>NC_050069.1:224087647-234087647 GCF_009764565.3 Dermochelys coriacea
GGCGTTTCCTTTTCTGCCCGCATCCCTCTCCGCCGGAGAACTGGCAGAATTTAGAGGGCGGGGTGATAGAGCGGCTCCGGAAATGGACAGGACTGCTCCGGTGCCTCTCCCTTCGAGGGAGAGCGTTAGTGCTTAATCAACTAGTCCTGTCCTGCTTTGGTACCGGCTCAACACCCTGGTCCCGGCCCCGGCTTTCCTGACCAACCTGCGGACATCGATTCTGGAGTTCTTTTGGTCAGGACTGCACTGGGTCCCTGCAGGGGTTCTCCATCTAACTGTGTAGGAGGGAGGGCAGGGCCTCAAATGTCTGCTTTACTCAGGTCCATGTCTTCCGCCTCCAGACCCTGCAGAGGCGCCTTTATGGTGCAGGTAGTCCGGCGTGGAGCATACTGGCGCACGCCTTCCTGCGCCGCTTCCGAGGGCTCCGATACGACCGGCAGCTCCTTTATCTCCATCCGAGAGGTCTTCCGCGAGACCTCTCCGGGCTGCCGGTCTTCTACCAGGACCTCCTCCGGACCTGGAAACTCTTTACAACGAGCAGGTCCGTGGCGGCCACCGAGGGGGCAGATCTCCTCGCGGAGCCCCTGCTACACAACCCCCCAGCTCCGTTTGCAGGTGGCGGAGTCCCGCTCGGTGCGCCAGAGGTTGGTCCTGGCAGAGGTCACAAGAGTCGGAGACCTCCTGGACTATGACCGGGGAGACTGGCTGGATCCCCTAACCTTCGCTCAGCGCATGGGGCTTTCCAGACCTTGTACTCCCCGATGCATACTTCAGGAGGTGAAGGCCGCTTTGCCGCCCGCTGCTCGGGTTTATCTCGACCGGGTCCTGCACGAGGGCACGCCCCGCCCACCCACTACCCCAGGCCCGCCGGACCTTTTAATTGGACCCCTCCCCGTGGACCCAACCGATCCCTTCACCCCTTCACTAGAAGCCGGCTGCACGAGATGCAGCCGGTCTGTTTTCAA
Source organism: Dermochelys coriacea (assembly GCF_009764565.3). NCBI lineage: Eukaryota > Metazoa > Chordata > Testudines > Dermochelyidae > Dermochelys > Dermochelys coriacea. The sequence continues at coordinate 224,088,613 of NC_050069.1, forward strand.
CCGCGCCAAGAAAACATCTCTACACACTCGTGCTCCACACCCTTCACGCCCGCACCCTCGTGTCCCGCCCCGATACAAAATGGCGGGACCTCCTGCACCTTTGGAGGGTGCAGAGCCCCGGTGGGGCCGCCTATATTCCATCTTAGTCCCAAAGCCCGCCGGGGATGTCAGTTGGCGGCTCCTTCACGGAGCCGTGAGCACGGGCGTGTACTTGGCGCGGTTCACCACAACCCAGACACCTGCCCCTTTTGCGGCGTGAGGGATACCCTGGCACATGTCTACCTGGAGTGTGCCAGGCTGCAGCCCCTATTCCGGCTCCTCACCAATATCTTATTACGTTTTTGGTTGCACTTCTCCCCTCACCTTCTCATTTATGCACTCCCTATCCGTGGCCCCACAAAGTCCCGGGATCTCCTGGTCAACCTCCTCCTGGCCCTAGCTAAAATGGCCATCTACAAAACCAGAGTGAGGAGGTTGGCCGTGGAGTCTCCTGTGACTGTGGGGCCTATTCCGATCCTCGGTCCGTTCACGTATCCGGGCAGAGTTCCCTGGGCGGCGTCCTCTGACTCCCTTGACGCCTTTGAGGAGCAGTGGGCTCTGTCCGGGGTTCTCTGCTCGGTGTCCCCGTCCGGTTCCCTTCTTTTGACCCTTTGACCGCACTCCTGTCCCTGTTATTTTATTAGTTGTCCCCCGGAATTTTTGGGTATCTAGGTCCTGTGGATCCCCCTTTTAGGCTGGGGGGGACCCTTTAGCGTGGACGGGCTTCGCCCGCCCACTTCCGGATCCCAATAAGACTGCTCTCCCATAGCCTTCTAGCTTGGAGGGAGGTGGGAAGCTGCTACTCTGCTGCTACTAGGCCCTAAGCTCTCCTGCTGCTCCAGCTGCTCCCCTGGCTGGGCCAGACACCCCCATTCTCTGCTACTATGGCTGCTGACCCCCACTCTTGGTGCTGCTACTGCTGCATTGCAACCCTGGGTGGGGAGGGGGCTGCTAGCCCACTCCCCAGAGAGGAGGAGTGAGGGACCCCAGCAACTCTGTGAAAAAACTGCTGTTGTGGATACCACCACCACCACCACCTGAGAAAGGTCCATTCTGCCTGCCTGGACGACCACTTGGGTCCTGAGCTGCTGCTGCTGCAGAGGCCGCTGCCTGAGCTGCTGAAGCCCGAGGAGGAGAAGAAGAGGATCATCTGCCAGTGGGGCAGCACCTAGAGACTTTGCAGACCACCGTGGAGGGGACCCTAAGACTGAGTAATTTCAAACTGTGCTCTTGTGGTGGGGGTTTTGACTGTGTTTGTAGGGACAAGGGGGTGTGGCGTGGAGCTGCCCCCGATCCATCTGTGTGTCCCCCCAACCCCCACCACTATTACCCCCACCGCTGCCCCCTCCACCACCCCCACTGGCTGTATACCATCTGCCTCAGCTCCTGCCTCTGGACTCAGCTGCTTGCTTGGCTTGCCACGCCCTATTTCCACCCTTTGGGCCAGAAGCAGCAGCCAGCTAAAAAAGACTTGTGCAAGTGCACATGGGCACATGTGCCCCCCCGGACTGCCTACCCCCCAGCTTTGCCCTTTACTACCTGCCCCATTTGCCACTTGCTTTGCCTCCTCTTTTGCTCCAGCCCCCCTTACTAGCTTCAGTTTGTTTGCCTGCCCCACCCATTTCCTTCTGCAGCCTTTGTTGTTTGCCCCGCCCCAGCCTCTGAAGCTAGCCCCTTGGTTTCCCTGTTCTACCCCAGACCGCTTAGCCCCTCGCTCCGTGTGCCCATGCCCCCTCCCATGCGCTTGTGCAACTCCCCATTTCAGTTGCAACCCTCTTCACTGCACCTTCAATGTTGTTGATCCCCCCCCCATAGTGCACCAAGAGGAGCCGGAATTTCCACCTTGTGTCGGTGACTGACCCCTAACCCCTGATTGCCCCCCGTCCAGCCCACCCCTTTTGGCGCCCTCCTCCCCTTCCTGCAGCCTAGCGGGGAGGAGTGGTCGACCTGCTTCCCCTCTCCCCTCCTCCTTTTGATGTCCTCCCTTTCCTCCTTGCTCATGATGGCGGGGGATGAGACGGGTGAGACCTCTCCAGTAGCCCGAGCTCCCCCTCCCCCGCCTGCCCCTCTGTCACCCCCCCAAGCTTCTACCTCCGCTGCCAAACCATCCGCCATCGCCCCCGCTGGGGCACCAGCAGCGACGGGCACCGGGGGTGACCTCCACTGCTGCCACGTCTATCACCCCCTCAGATTTGCGGGGAGTCCTCCCAGCCGGCGGGAAGGGCCAGGGGAAGAAGAAGGGGAAGGGCCCCGCTAAAAAGACCAGGCCCTCCATGGCAGGGGCTGCCCCCCATGCCCCGGCCCCCACGCCAGCTGGGGCGCCCCTCCCCGCTGTTCCCTCCACCAGCTTCTGCAGGTGTCCCTCCCCCGGCCCCCAGAGCATACGCCCAGGTGGCGGCAGCCCCCCCGCCTGCCGCTACATCATTTCTCCAGCCCACCGCCTCCGCTACCATCTATAGCAGCCGGGGCCCCTTTCCCACCATGACCAGGAAGCACGGCGTCCGTTCCTCCTGGTGCCCGCCTCGCCCCACGTGGAGACCTATGTGCGGGCGTTGGCGAGGGTGGTGGGGCCCACGGCCATTGTGGCGGCCTCCAAAATGTATGGCAAGGTCGTCTTCTTCTTAGCATCGGAGGCCGCCGCCCATGAGGCGGTGGAGAAGGGCCTGGCGGTGGGGGGCGTGTTCGTACCCTTAGAGCCGCTAGAGGACCTGGGCGTCCGCCTGGTCCTGACCTCCGTCCCTCCCTTTCTGCCCAATGCCGCCCTGTTACCCCCCCTTTCTACCTTGGGAAAGCCCATCTCTGTCATCAGCCCTCTCCCGTTGGGCTGCAAAGACCCCGCCCTCCGTCACGTCCTCTCGTTCCGCCGGCAAGTGCAGCTTCAACTGCCGCCGGCGGCGCGCGACGGAGAGGCACTGGAGGGGTCCTTCCTAGTCCCCTACCAGGGGAGCCCTTACAGGGTGCATTATTCCACGGGGAGGCCCGGTGCTACCTCTGCCGGGCGATGGGGCACGTCCGGAGGGACTGCCCCCTGGCCCGGGAAGAAGGGGCAATCCAGGACACCCGAGCCCCGGCAGGGCACCGGCCCCGTCATCGCCGACGCCCCTGGCTGCCCGGCACCCGAAACCGCCCCTCCTCCTTCCCATCCACCATTGCTCCCGCTCAGGCCCAAGGGGTACCTCCCCCACTATGCCCAGACGAGCGGGAGAACCCCGCCACCGCTGCTTGCAATCTGGCGGGGCCTGTGGAGGAGGGTGCGGCAGGGACACCGCCAAGCATGGGAGAGGACCCGCCCCAAGGGGAATCTTCCCTCCCTTGTGCTGCCCCACCGTTACCCCCTCGAGTCCCTGAGCCATCGCCTCTGCCCCCTGACACAACCCCTGCTAGCCAGCCCCCGGATGATGCCATGGAGGGCTGGGCCCTAGTCAAGGGGGAAGCGGGGCAAGCGGAAGGCTCGAGCTCCGCTCCTCCCATCTGACGCGGAGGCCCCCCGGAAGACCAGGAAGGGGGGCACCGATGCCGAGCCTTCCGCTCTACCCACGGGTGTGTTCCACCCACCAGAGCCGGCTGGGGAAGACGTGGCAGCACTGGAAGGCGGTATCTCCCCTCCACGGGAGTCCCTACCCTCCAAGACCCCCGATGCACCATTTGAAACCCCAGTGTGCCCCGATGTAACCATCGCGTCAGGTGCCGGCGGGGAGAATCCCGGGGTAGCGGAAAACAATTTCCCCTCTATATATGAGGAGATCGAGGCCCTGGGTCTGACCCCCGGTCACCCAAGGGGAGGACGATCCTATGCCAGCGGGCCTCGATCTGGGCGACTTCTTCCAGCCCCTTTTACCCATACTCCCTCCCCCTAACCGTTGCTTCTGCTCCCACCTCCGAGGAGCCCCTGGACTCCTCCATCAACCCGGCTGCAGAAGGCACCCTGCTGAGAGCCACCGAGCCAGTTGAGGCGACGGCCAGTGCCACGCGGCTGGAACCTGAGCCACCAGGGGCATCCCTCGCTGGTGAGGAGCATTCGACCTCCTTCCGGGAGAGGACCCTACAGAAGAAAGTCCACCTCCTGATGCCGTGGCTGCCAAATCCACCAGACAGCTTGCGCCCGGCATCGGTGAGAGCCCTCTCCCGACCCAGACTCTCACCTCTACCCCTGCCCATGCCCTTCTCCCGCCCACCTCCCGAGATATTATTGCCACCCCTGGGACAGTCTCCTTCCCCTTTCCAACAGATGACTCCCAGGGAATGGCCTTTGTGTTTGCCCGTCCCGACCCACCAGGGGCTGCTATCCTCCCTCCGCCGCCCCCTATCGCCCCAGCATTCAGGTCAACCCATCAAGAGCCCCGTCGGGGGTCCGCACCCTGTCGCCCGTCCCGCTGGGCCAGGGGGCTGTACCAAGGGCCCCATCGGGAAGCAACCAGACCATAACCCCAGCCCCCCATGCGCTGCGAGAGGAGTTGCGGGAGTTCCTAGAAGACGTCCGTGGCTCCCGCAACAAAGTCCAGCTTGCCCTCCAGCGATGGGGGGACTTTAATCAAATCCTCCGGGCCGCAAGGGCCCTCATGGGGGAGGGGAAAAGGACCGGGAGACAGGGCGCCGCGGCCTACCAGCGGGTCCGCCACTTCCGTGACTCCTTACTCACCTACGGGGTGGGTCACGGACTGCTACGCGGCCCGCCGGGAGCCACGAGCATCCCTGCCGGCGAGGATCCCCCCCAGCCCTCCTCATGGCACCCTTTACCATCGCAACATTGAACACCCGTGGCTGTAAGATGGGTCTCCGCAGGTCCCAGGTGCTCTCCTTCCTTCGAGAGGGGAGGTACTCTGTGGTTTTCCCTGCAGGAGACCCATACGGATCCGACCGCCGAAGACAGCTGGCGGCTGGATTGGGGGGACAGGGTCTACTTTAGCCACCTCACAGTTCATACGGGTGGAGTGGCGACCCTGTTCTCCCCCGACCTACGGCCCGAGGTGCTGGGGGTCGCCGAGGCTGTGCCGGGTCGCCTGCTGCACCTCCGGGTCCAAATGGAGGGGCTCGTAGTCAACCTCGTCAACATCTATGCCCCAGCAGCGAGCCCGGAGCGGCTGCAATTCTATCAGCAGGCATCCGCCTTCCTCTGCACCTTGGATCCTCAGGAGTGCCTGGTCCTGGGAGGGGACTTTAACATCACCCTTGAGGAACGGGACCGCTCGGGAACCGAGAAGAGCCAGGCCGCCGTCGCCGTCCTCCAGGAGATGTCGAACACCACTCCCTGGTGGACGTCTGGCGCGACCACCACCCGGATGACACTTCCACGTTCACCTTTGTCCGGGTGGAGGCCCATCGGTCGCGCCACTCCCGGTTGGACCGCATTTATTTATCACGCTTTCATCTTACACGAGCCCACTCCTCCAGCATCCGGCCGGCCCCATTTTCTGACCATCACATAGCCACCGTGACAGCCTCCCTTTGCGCGGAGAGGCCGGGGCGGCCTATTGGCATTTTAACAACAGCTTGCTGGAGGATGCGGGCTTCGTGGCGTCCTCCCGGGAGTTCTGGCTGGCCTGGCGAGGGCAGCGGCGTGCCTTTCCCTCGGCACGGCGGTGGTGGGACGTAGGGAAGGTGCGCGCCCGGCTCTTCTGCCGTGACTACACCCGGGGCACCAGCCGACGGAGGGATGCAGCGATAGAGCAGTTGGAACGGGAGGTCTTAGAGCTGGAGAGGCGTCTGGCCGCCAGCCCCGAGGATCCACCCCTCTGCGGAGCGTGCCGGGAGAAGCGGGAGGAGCTCCGGAGCCTCGAGGACCATCGGGCCCGGGGTGCCTTTGTTCGATCCCGCATCCGTCTCCTTCGGGAGATGGATTGCGGCTCCCGCTTCTTCTACGCCCTGGAAAAAAAGAGGGGGGCTAAGAAACATATCATCTGCCTACTGACTGAGGATGGCACCCCCCTCACGGATCCGGTGGAGATGTGCGAGAGGGCGAGAGCCTTCTACGCAAGCCTTTTCTCCCCGGAGCCGACCGATCCTAACGCTTGCAGAGTGCTGTGGGAGGAGCTCCCGACGGTCAGCGTGGGCGACCGAGACCGGCTAGAGCTGCCTCTCACTCTGGCCGAGTTCTCGGAAGCCCTCCGTCGCATGCCCACCAATAAATCTCCGGGCATGGACGGGCTGACCGTGGAGTTCTACCGCGTGTTCTGGGACGTCCTGGGCCCAGACCTAGTCACCGTCTGGGCCGAGTCTTTGCAGAGCGGGGTCCTCCCTCTTTCGTGCAGGCGAGCCGTGCTCGCCTTATTGCCGAAGAAGGGGGACCTCCGCGATTTACGAAATTGGCGTCCCGTCTCGCTCCTCAGCACGGACTACAAAATCGTGGCAAAAGCCATCTCCCTGAGGCTAGGGTCCGTGCTGGCGGACGTGGTCCACCCAGACCAGACCTACACCGTCCCGGGCCGCAGTATCTTCGACAACCTATATCTGGTCCGGGACCTATTGGAACTTGGGTGTAGGGATGGTCTGTCGTTCGCCCTCCTGTCCTTAGATCAAGAGAAGGCGTTCGACAGGATGGATCACGGGTATCTCCTGAGCACTCTGCAGGCATTTGGCTTCGGACCCAGGTTTGTGAACTTTCTCCGGGTGCTGTACGCTTCCGCAGAGTGTCTGGTAAGACTCAACTGGACCCTGACCGAACCGGTCAACTTCGGGCGAGGAGTACGGCAGGGGTGCCCCCTCTCAGGCCAGCTCTACGCTCTGGCGATCGAGCCCTTCCTCTGTCTCCTCCGAAGGAGGTTGACAGGGTTGGTGCTGAGGGAGCCGGAGCTGCGGCTGGTCCTGTCGGCGTACGCTGATGACGTGCTCCTCATGGTCCAGGACCCGGGCGACTTGGTGCGAGTGGAGGCTTGCCAGGCCATCTATTCAGCAGCCTCCTCTGCGCGGGTCAACTGGGTCAAGAGCTCTGGCTTGGTGGTAGGGGACTGGCGGCAGGCGAGCCCCCGCCCACCCGCGCTTCAAGCCATCCGGTGGAGCACGGGTCCGCTGCTCTATCTGGGCGTTTACCTTTCTGCCACGCATCCCTCTCCGCCGGAGAACTGGCAGAATTTAGAGGGCGGGGTGATAGAGCGGCTCCGGAAATGGACAGGACTGCTCCGGTGCCTCTCCCTTCGAGGGAGAGCGTTAGTGCTTAATCAACTAGTCCTGTCCATGCTTTGGTACCGGCTCAACACCCTGGTCCCAGCCCCGGCTTTCCTGACCAACCTGCGGACATCGATTCTGGAGTTCTTTTGGTCAGGACTGCACTGGGTCCCTGCAGGGGTTCTCCATCTACCTGTGGAGGAGGGAGGGCAGGGCCTCAAATGTCTGCTTACTCAGGTCCATGTCTTCCGCCTCCAGACCCTGCAGAGGCTCCTTTATGGTGCAGGTAGTCCGGCGTGGAGCATACTGGCGCACGCCTTCCTGCGCCGCTTCCGAGGGCTCCGATACGACCGGCAGCTCCTTTATCTCCATCCGAGAGGTCTTCCGCGAGACCTCTCCGGGCTGCCGGTCTTCTACCAGGACCTCCTCCGGACCTGGAAACTCTTTACAACGAGCAGGTCCGTGGCGGCCACCGAGGGGGCAGATCTCCTCGCGGAGCCCCTGCTACACAACCCCCAGCTCCGTTTGCAGGTGGCGGAGTCCCGCTCGGTGCGCCAGAGGTTGGTCCTGGCAGAGGTCACAAGAGTCGGAGACCTCCTGGACTATGACCGGGGAGACTGGCTGGATCCCCTAACATTCGCTCAGCGCATGGGGCTTTCCAGACCTTGTACTCCCCGATGCATACTTCAGGAGGTGAAGGCCGCTTTGCCGCCCGCTGCTCGGGTTTATCTCGACCGGGTCCTGCACGAGGGCACGCCCCGCCCACCCACTACCCCAGGCCCGCCGGACCTTTTAATTGGACCCCTCCCCCGTGGACCCAACCGATCGCTTCACCCCTTCACTAGAAGCCGGCTGCACGAGATGCAGCCGGTCTGTTTTCAAACCGCGCCAAGAAAACATCTCTACACGCTCGTGTTCCACACCCTTCACGCCCGCACCCTCGTGTCCCGCCCCGATACAAAATGGCGGGACCTCCTGCCACCTTTGGAGGGTGAAGAGCCCCGGTGGGCCAGCCTATATTCCATCTTAGTCCCAAAGCCCGCCGGGGATGTCAGTTGGCGGCTCCTTCACGGAGCCGTGAGCACGGGCGTGTACTTGGCGCGGTTCACCACAATCCCAGACACCTGCCCCTTTTGCGGCGTGAGGGATACCCTGGCACATGTCTACCTGGAGTGTGCCAGGCTGCAGCCCCTATTCCGGCTCCTCACCAATATCTTATTACGTTTTTGGTTGCACTTCTCCCCTCACCTTCTCATTTATGCACTCCCTATCCGTGGCCCCACAAAGTCCCGGGATCTCCTGGTCAACCTCCTCCTGGCCCTAGCTAAAATGGCCATCTACAAAACCAGAGTGAGGAGGTTGGCCGATGGAGTCTCCTGTGACTGTGGGGCCTATTTCCGATCCTCGGTCCGTTCACGTATCCGGGCAGAGTTCCTCTGGGCGGCGTCCTCTGACTCCCTTGACGCCTTTGAGGAGCAGTGGGCTCTGTCCGGGGTTCTCTGCTCGGTGTCCCCGTCCGGTTCCCTTCTTTTGACCCTTTGACTGCACTCCTGTCCCTGTTATTTTATTAGTTGTCCCCCGGAATTTTTTGGGTATCTAGGTCCTGTGGATCCCCCTTTTAGGCTGGGGGGGACCCTTTAGCAGTGGACGGGCTTCGCCCGCCCACTTCCCGGATCCCAATAAGACTGCTCTCCCATAGCCTTCTAGCTTGGAGGGAGGTGGGAAGCTGCTACTCTTGCTGCTACTAGGCCCTAAGCTCTCCCTGCTGCTCCAGCTGCTCCCCTGCCTGGGCCAGACACCCCCCATTCTCTGCTACTTGGCTGCTGGACCCCCCACTCTTGGGTGCTGCTACTGCTGCAACTGCAGCCCCGGGGGGGGGGCTGCTAGCCCACTCCCCAGAGAGGAAGAGTGGGAACCCCAGCCACTGCTGTTGTGGACATCACCACCATCACCACCACCTGAGAGGGGTCCTTTCTGCCTGCCTGGACCACCACCTGGAGTTCCTGGAGCTGCTGCTGCTGCAGAGGCCGCTGCCTGGAGCTGCTGAAGCCCAAGGAGGAGAAGAAGAGGATCATCTGCCAGTGGGGCAGCACCTAGAGACTTTGCAGACCACCGTGGAGGGGGCCCTAAGACTGAGTAATTTTCAAACTGTGCTCTTGTGGTGGGGGTTTTGACTGTGTTTACAGGGACACGGGGTGTGGCGTGGAGCTGCCCCCCCATCCATCTGTGTGTCCCCCCCAACCCCCACCACTACTACCACCACCACTGCCCCCTCCACCACCCCCACTGGCTGTATACCATCTGCCTCAGCTCCTGCCTCTGGACTCAGCTGCTTGCTTGGCTTGCCACGCCCTATTTCCACCCTTTGGGCCAGAAGCAGCAGCCAGCTAAAAAAGACTTGTGCAAGTGCACATGGGCACATGTGCCCCCCCGGACTGCCTAACCCCCAGCTTTGCCCTTTACTACCTGCCCCATTTGCCACTTGCTTTGCCTCCTCTTTTGCTCCAGCCCCGCTTACTAGCTTCAGTTTGTTTGCCTGTCCCGCCCATTTCCTTCTGCAGCCTTTGTTTGTTTGCCCCGCCCCAGCCTCTGAAGCTAGCCCCTTGGTTTCCCTGTTCTACCCCCAGACCGCTTAGCCCCTCGCTCCGTGTGCCCATGCCCCCTCCCATGCGCTTGTGCAACTCCCCATTTCAGTTGCAACCCTCTTCACTGCACCTTCAATGTTGTTGAATCCTGCCCCCCATAGTGCACCAAGAGGAGCCGGAATTTCCACCTTGTGTCGGTGACTGACCCCTAACCCCTGATTGCCCCCCGTCCAGCCCACCCCTTTTGGCGCCCTCCTCCTCTGCCTGCAGCCTAGCGGGGAGGAGTGGTCGACCTGCTTCCCCTCTCCCCTCCTCCTTTTGGTGTCCCCCCTTTCCTCCTTGCTCATGATGGCGGGGGATGAGACGGGTGAGACCTCTCCAGTAGCCCGAGCTCCCCCTCCCCCGCCTGCCCCTCTGTCACCCCCCCAAGCTTCTACCTCCGCTGCCAAACCATCTGCCATCGCCCACGTTGGGGCACCAGCAGCGACGGGCACCGGGGTGACCTCCACTGCTGCCACGTCTATCACCCCCTCAGATTCGGGGGGAGTCCTCCCAGCCGGCGGGAAGGGCCAGGGGAAGAAGAAGGGGAAGGGCCCCGCTAAAAAGACCAGGACCTCCATGGCAGGGGCTTTCCCCAATGCCCCGGCCCCATCTCCAGCTGGGGCACCTCTCCCCGCTTTTCCCTCCACCAGCTCTGCAGGTGTCCCTCCCCCGGCCCCCAGAGCATACGCCCAGGTGGCGGCAGCCCCCCCGCCTGCCGCTACGTCATCTCTCCTGCCCACCACCTCCGCTACCATCTATAGCGGCCGGGGCCCCTTTCCCACCATGACCAGGAAGCACGGCGTCCGTTGCCTCCTGGTGCCTGCCTCGCCCCACGTGGAGACCTATGTGCGGGCATTGGCGAGGGTGGTGGGGCCCACGGCCATTGTGGCGGCCTCCAAAATGTATGGCAAGGTCGTCTTCTTCTTAGCATCGGAGGCCGCCGCCCAGGAGGCGGTGGAGAATGGCCTGGCGGTGGGGGGCGTGTTCGTCCCCTTAGAGCCGCTAGAGGACCTGGGCGTCCGCCTGGTCCTGACCTCCGTCCCTCCCTTTCTCTCCAATGCCGCCCTGTTACCCGCCCTTTCTACCTTGGGGAAGCCCATCTCTGTCATCAGCCCTCTCCCGTTGGGCTGCAAAGACCCCGCCCTCCGTCACGTCCTCTCCTTCCGCCGGCAAGTGCAGCTTCAACTGCCGCCGGCGGCACGCGACGGAGAGGCATTGGAGGGGTCCTTCCTAGTCCCCTACCAGGGGACCCCTTACAGGGTGCATTATTCCATGGGGGAGGCCCGGTGCTACCTCTGCCGGGCGATGGGGCACGTCCGGAGGGACTGCCCCCTTGCCCGGGAAGAAGGGGCATCCAGGACACCCGAACCCCAGCAGGACACCAGCCCCGTCATCACCGACACCCCTGACTGCCCGGCACCCGAAACCGCCCCTCCTCCTTCCCAGTCCACCATTGCTCCCGCTCGGGCCCAAGGGGTACCTCCCCCACTATGCCCAAACAAGCGGGAGAACCCCGCCCCCGCTGTTTGTAATCTGGCGGGGTCTGTGGAGGAGGGTGCAGCAGGGACACCGCCAAGTATGGGAGAGGGCCCGCCCCAAGGGGAATCTTCCCTCCCTTGTGCTGCCCCACCGTTACCTCCTCGAGTCCCTGAGCCATCGCCTCTGCCCCCTGACACAACCCCTGCTAGCCAGCCCCCGGATGATGCCATGGAGGGCTGGGCCCTAGTCCAGGGGAAGCGGGGCAAGCGGAAGGCTCGAGCTCCGCTCCTCCCATCTGATGCGGAGGCCCCCCGGTAGACCAGGAAGGGGGGCACCGATGCCAAGCCTTCCGCTCTACCCACGGGTGTGTTCCACCCACCAGAGCCGGCTGGGGAAGACGTGGCAGCACTGGAAGGCGGTATCTCCCCTCCACGGGAGTCCCTCCCCTCCAAGACCCCCGAGGCACCATCTGAAACCCCAGTGTGCCCCAAAGTAACCATCGCGTCAGGTGCCGGCGGGGAGAATCCTGGGGTAGCGGAAAATAATTTCCCCTCTATATATGAGGAGATCGAGGCCCTGGGTCTGACCCCGGTCACCCAGGGGGAGGACGATCCTATGCCAGCGGGCCTCGATCTGGGCGACTTCTTTCCAGCCCCCCTTTCCCCATACTCCCTCCCCCTAACCGTCGCTTTTGCTCCCACCTCCGAGGAGCCCCTGGACTCCTCCATCAACCCGGCTGCAGAAGGCACCCTGCTGAGAGCCACCGAGCCAGTTGAGGCGACGGCCAGTGCCACGCGGCTGGAACCTGAGCCACCAGGGGCATCCCTCGCTGGTGAGGAGCATTCGACCTCGTTTCCGGGAGAGGACCCTACAGAAGAAAGTCCACCTCCTGATGCCGTGGCTGCCAAATCCACCAGACAGCTTGCGCCCGGCATCGGTGAGAGCCCTCTCCCGACCCAGAATCTCACCTCTACCCCTGCCCCTGCCCTTCTCCCGCCCACCTCCCGAGATATTATTGCCACCCCTGGGACAGTCTCCTTCCCCTTTCCAACAGATGACTCCCAGGGAATGGCCTTTGTGTTTGCCCGTCCCGACCCACCAGGGGCTGCTATCCTCCCTCCGCCGCCCCCTATCGCCCCAGCATTCAGGTCAACCCATCAAGAGCCCCGTCGGGGGTCCGCACCCTGTCTGCCCGTCCCGCTGGGCCAGGGGGCTGTACCAAGGGCCCCATCGGGGAGCAACCAGACCATAACCCCAGCCCCCCATGCGCTGCGAGAGGAGTTGCGGGAGTTCCTAGAAGACGTCCGTGGCTCCCGCAACAAAGTCCAGCTTGCCCTCCAGCGATGGGGGGACTTTAATCAAATCCTCCGGGCCGCAAGGGCCCTCATGGGGGAGGGGAAAAGGACCGGGAGACAGGGCGCCGCGGCCTACCAGCGGGTCCGCCACTTCCGTGACTCCTTACTCACCTACGGGGTGGGTCACGGACTGCTACGCGGCCCGCCGGGAGCCACGAGCATTCCTGCCGGCGAGGATCCCCCCCAGCCCTCCTCATGGCACCCTTTACCATCGCAACATTGAACACCCGTGGCTGTAAGATGGGTCTCCGCAGGTCCCAGGTGCTCTCCTTCCTTCGAGAGGGGAGGTACTCTGTGGTTTTCCTGCAGGAGACCCATACGGATCCGACCGCCGAAGACAGCTGGCGGCTGGATTGGGGAGACAGGGTCTACTTTAGCCACCTCACAGTTCATACGGGTGGAGTGGCGACCCTGTTCTCCCCTGACCTACGGCCCGAGGTGCTGGGGGTCGCCGAGGCTGTGCCGGGTCGCCTGCTGCACCTCCGGGTCCAAATGGAGGGGCTCGTAGTCAACCTCGTCAACATCTATGCCCCAGCAGCGAGCCCAGAGCGGCTGCAATTCTATCAGCAGGCATCCGCCTTCCTCGGCACCTTGGATCCTCAGGAGTGCCTGGTCCTGGGAGGGGACTTTAACATCACCCTTGAGGAACGGGACCGCTCGGGAACCGAGCAGAGCCCGGCCGCCATGGCCGTCCTCCAGGAGATAGTCGAACACCACTCCCTGGTGGACGTCTGGCGCGACCACCACCCGGATGACACTTCCACGTTCACCTTTGTCCGGGTGGAGGCCCATCGGTCGCGCCACTCCCGGTTGGACCGCATTTATTTATCACGCTTTCATCTTACACGAGCCCACTCCTCCAGCATCCGGCCGGCCCCATTTTCTGACCATCACATAGCCACCGTGACAGCCTCCCTCTGCGCGGAGAGGCCGGGGCCGGCCTATTGGCATTTTAACAACAGCTTGCTGGAGGAGGCGGGCTTCGTGGCGTCCTTCCGGGAGTTCTGGCTGGCCTGGCGAGGGCAGCGGCGTGCCTTTCCCTCGGCACGGCGGTGGTGGGACGTAGGGAAGGTGCGCGCCCGGCTCTTCTGCCGTGACTACACCCGGGGCACCAGCCGACGGAGGGATGCAGCGATAGAGCAGTTGGAACGGGAGGTCTTAGAGCTGGAGAGGTGTCTGGCCGCCAGCCCCGAGGATCCACCCCTCTGCGGAGCGTGCCGGGAGAAGCGGGAGGAGCTCCGGAGCCTCGAGGACCATCGGGCCCGGGGTGCCTTTGTTCGATCCCGCATCCGTCTCCTTCGGGAGATGGATTGCGGCTCCCGCTTCTTCTACGCCCTGGAAAAAAAGAGGGGGGCTAAGAAACATATCATCTGCCTACTGGCAGAAGATGGCACCCCCTCACGGATCCGGTGGAGATGTGCGAGAGGGTGAGAGCCTTCTACGCAAGCCTTTTCTCCCCGGAGCCGACCGATCCTAACGCTTGCAGAGTGCTGTGGGAGGAGCTCCCGACGGTCAGTGTGGGCGACTGAGACCGGCTAGAGCTGCCCCTCACTCTGGCCGAGTTCTCGGAAGCCCTCCGTCGCATGCCCACCAATAAATCTCCGGGCATGGACGGGCTGACCGTGGAGTTCTACCGCGTGTTCTGGGACGTCCTGGGCCCAGACCTAGTCACCGTCTGGGCCGAGTCTTTGCAGAGCGGGGTCCTCCCTCTTTCGTGCAGGCGAGCCGTGCTCGCCTTATTGCCGAAGAAGGGGGACCTCCGCGATTTACGAAATTGGCGTCCCGTCTCGCTCCTCAGCACGGACTACAAAATCGTGGCAAAAGCCATCTCCCTGAGGCTAGGGTCCGTGCTGGCGGACGTGGTCCACCCAGACCAGACCTACACCGTCCCGGGCCGCAGTATCTTCGACAACCTATATCTGGTCCGGGACCTATTGGAACTTGGGTGTAGGGATGGTCTGTCGTTCGCCCTCCTGTCTTTAGATCAGGAGAAGGCGTTCGACAGGATGGATCACGGGTATCTAATGAGCACTCTGCAGGCATTTGGCTTCGGACGCAGGTTTGTGAACTTTCTCCGGGTGCTGTACGCTTCCGCAGAGTGTCTGGTAAGACTCAACTGGACCCTGACCGAACCGGTCAACTTCGGGCGAGGAGTACGGCAGGGGTGCCCCCTCTCAGGCCAGCTCTACGCTCTGGCGATCGAGCCCTTCCTCTGTCTCCTCCGAAGGAAGTTGACAGGGTTGGTGCTGAGGGAGCCGGAGCTGCGGCTAGTCCTGTCGGCGTACGCTGATGACGTGCTCCTCATGGTCCAGGACCCGGGCGACTTGGTGCGAGTGGAGGCTTGCCAGGCCATCTATTCAGCAGCCTCCTCTGCGCGGGTCAACTGGGTCAAGAGCTCTGGCTTGGTGGTAGGGGACTGGCGGCAGGCGAGCCCCCGCCCACCCGCGCTTCAAGCCATCCGGTGGAGCACGGGTCCGCTGCTCTATCTAGGCGTTTACCTTTCTGCCACACATCCCTCTCCGCCGGAGAACTGGCAGAATTTAGAGGGCGGGGTGATAGAGCGGCTCCGGAAATGGACAGGACTGCTCCGGTGCCTCTCCCTTCGAGGGAGAGCGTTAGTGCTTAATCAACTAGTCCTGTCCATGCTTTGGTACCGGCTCAACACCCTGGTCCCAGCCCCGGCTTTCCTGACCAACCTGCGGACATCGATTCTGGAGTTCTTTTGGTCAGGACTGCACTGGGTCCCTGCAGGGGTTCTCCATCTACCTGTGGAGGAGGGAGGGCAGGGCCTAAAATGTCTGCTCACTCAGGTCCATGTCTTCCGCCTCCAGACCCTGCAGAGGCTCCTTTTATGGTGCAGGTAGTCCGGCGTGGAGCATACTGGCGCACGCCTTCCTGCGCCGCTTCCGAGGGCTCCGATACGACCGACAGCTCCTTTATCTCCATCCGAGAGGTCTTCCGCGAGACCTCTCCGGGCTGCCGGTCTTCTACCAGGACCTCCTCCGGACCTGGAAACTCTTTACAACGAGCAGGTCCGTGGCGGCCACCGAGGGGGCAGATCTCCTCGCGGAGCCCCTGCTACACAACCCCCAGCTCCGTTTGCAGGTGGCGGAGTCCCGCTCGGTGCGCCAGAGGTTGGTCCTGGCAGAGGTCACAAGAGTCGGAGACCTCCTGGACTATGACCGGGGAGACTGGCTGGATCCCCTAACCTTCGCTCAGCGCATGGGGCTTTCCAGACCTTGTACTCCCCGACGCATACTTCAGGAGGTGAAGGCCGCTTTGCCGCCCGCTGCTCGGGTTTATCTCGACCGGGTCCTGCACGAGGGCACGCCCCGCCCACCCACTACCCCAGGCCCGCCGGACTTTTTAATTGGACCCCTCCCCCGTGGACCCAACCGATCCCTTCACCCCTTCACTAGAAGCCGGCTGCACGAGATGCAGCTGGTCTGTTTTCAAACCGCGCCAAGAAAACATCTGTACACGCTTGTGCTTCACACCCTTCACGCCCGCACCCTCGTGTCCCGCCCCGATACAAAATGGCGGGACCTCCTGCCACCTTTGGAGGGTGAAGAGCCCCGGTGGGCCAGCCTATATTCCATCTTAGTCCCAAAGCCCGCCGGGGATGTCAGTTGGCGGCTCCTTCACGGAGCCGTGAGCACGGGCGTGTACTTGGCGCGGTTCACCACAATCCCAGCCACCTGCCCCTTTTGCGGCGTGAGGGATACCCTGGCACATGTCTACCTGGAGTGTGCCAGGCTGCAGCCCCTATTCCGGCTCCTCACCAATATCTTATTACGTTTTTGGTTGCACTTCTCCCCTCACCTTCTCATTTATGCACTCCCTATCCATGGCCCCACAAAGTCCCAGGATCTCCTGGTCAACCTCCTCCTGGCCCTAGCTAAAATGGCCATCTACAAAACCAGAGTGAGGAGGTTGGCCGATGGAGTCTCCTGTGACTGTAGGGCCTATTTCCGATCCTCGGTCCGTTCACGTATCCGGGCAGAGTTCCTCTGGGCGGCGTCCTCTGACTCCCTTGACGCCTTTGAGGAGCAGTGGGCTCTGTCCGGGGTTCTCTGCTCGGTGTCCCCGTCCGGTTCCCTTCTTTTGACCCTTTGACCGCACTCCTGTCCCTGTTATTTTATTAGTTGTCCCCCGGAATTATTTGGGCATCTAGGTCCTGTGGATCCCCCTTTTAGGCTGGGGGGGATCCTTTAGCAGTGGACGGGCTTCGCCCGCCCACTTCCCGGATCCCAATAAGACTGCTCTCCCATAGCCTTCTAGCTTGGAGGGAGGTGGGAAGCTGCTACTCTTGCTGCTACTAGGCCCTAAGCTCTCCCTGCTGCTCCAGCTGCTCCCCTGGCTGGGCCAGACACCCCGCATTCTCTGCTACTTGGCTGCTGGACCCCCCACTCTTGGGTGCTGCTACTGCTGCAACTGCAACCCTGGGGTGGGGAGGGGGCTGCTAGCCCACTCCCCAGAGAGGAGGAGTGAGGGACCCCAACAACTGCTGTTGTGGATACCACCACCACCACCACCTGAGAGAGGTCCATTCTGCCTGCCTGGACGACCACTTGGAGTTCCTGGAGCTGCTGCTGCTGCAGAGGCCGCTGCCTGGAGCTGCTGAAGCCCGAGGAGGAGAAGAAGAGGATCATCTGCCAGTGGGGCAGCACCTAGAGACTTTGCAGACCACCGTGGAGGGGACCATAAGACTGAGTAATTTCCAAACTGTGCTCTTGTGGTGGGGGTTTTGACTGTGTTTGTAGGGACACAGGGGGTGTGGCGTGGAGCTGCCCCCCGATCCATCTGTGTGTCCCCCCCAACCCCCACCACTACTACCACCACCGCTGCCCCCTCCACCACCCCCACTGGCTGTATACCATCTGCCTCAGCTCCTGCCTCTGGACTCAGCTGCTTGCTTGGCTTGCCACGCCCTATTTCCACCCTTTGGGCCAGAAGCAGCAGCCAGCTAAAAAAAGACTTGTGCAAGTGCACATGGGCACATGTGCCCCCCCGGACTGCCTACCCCCCAGCTTTGCCCTTTACTACCTGCCCCATTTGCCACTTGCTTTGCCTCCTCTTTTGCTCCAGCCCCCCTTACTAGCTTCAGTTTGTTTGCCTGCCCCGCCCATTTCCTTCTGCAGCCTTTGTTTGTTTGCCCCGCCCCAGCCTCTGAAGCTAGCCCCTTGGTTTCCCTGTTCTACCTCCAGACCGCTTAGCCCCTCGCTCCGTGTGCCCATGCCCCCTCCCATGCGCTTGTGCAATTCCCCATTTTAGTTGCAGCTCTCTTCATTGCACCCCCAATGTTGTTGAATCCCCCCCATAGTGCACCAAGAGGAGCCGGAATTTCCACCTTGTGTCGGTGACTGACCCCTAACCCCTGATTGCCCCCCGTCCAGCCCACCCCTTTTGGCGCCCTCCTCCCCTGCCTGCAGCCTAGCGGAGAGGAGTGGTCGACCTGTTTCCCCTCTCCCCTCCTCCTTTTGGTATCCCCCTTTCCTCCTTGCTCATGATGGCAGGGGATGAGACGGGTGAGACGTCTCCAGTAGCCCGATCTGTCCCTCCCCCGCCTGCCCCTCTGTCCCCCCCCAAGCTTCTACGTCCGCTGCCAAACCATCTGCCATCGCCCCCGTTGGGGCACCAGCAGCGACGGGCACCGGGGTGACCTCCACTGCTGCCACGTCTATCACCCCCTCAGATTTGGGGGGAGTCCTCCCAGCCGGCGGGAAGGGCCAGGGGAAGAAGAAGGGGAAGGGCCCCGCTAAAAAGACCAGGCCCTCCATGGCAGGGGCTGCCCCCAATGCCCCGGCCCCATCTCCAGCTGGGGCGCCCCTCCCCGCTGTTCCCTCCACCAGCTCTGCAGGTGTCTCCCCCGGCCCCCAGAGCATACGCCCAGATGGCGGCAGCCCCCCCGCCTGCCGCTACATCATTTCTCCAGCCCACCGCCTCCGCTACCATCTATAGCGGCCGGGGCCCCTTTCCCACCATGACCAGGAAGCACGGCGTCCGTTGCCTCCTGGTGCCCGCCTCACCCCACGTGGAGACCTATGTGCGGGCGTTGGCGAGGGTGGTGGGGCCCACGGCCATTGTGGCGGCCTCCAAAATGTATGGCAAGGTCGTCTTCTTCCTAGCATCGGAGGCCGCCGCCCAGGAGGCGGTGGAGAAGGGCCTGGCGGTGGGGGGCGTGTTCGTCCCTTTAGAGCCGCTAGAGGACCTGGGCGTCCGCCTGGTCCTGACCTCCGTCCCTCCCTTTCTCCCCAATGCCGCCCTGTTACCCGCCCTTTCTACCTTGGGAAAGCCCATCTCTGTCATCAGCCCTCTCCCGTTGGGCTTGAAAGACCCCGCCCTCCGTCACGTCCTCTCCTTCCGCCGGCAAGTGCAGCTTCAACTTCCGCCGGCGGCGCGCGACGGAGAGGCACTGGAGGGGTCCTTCCTAGTCCCCTACCAGGGGACCCATTACAAGGTGCATTATTCGACGGGGGAGGCCCGGTGCTACCTCTGCCGGGCGATGGGGCACGTCCGGAGGGACTGCCCCCTGGCCCGGGAAGAAGGGCCATCCAGGATCCCCGAGCCCCGGCAGGGCACCGGCCCCGTCATCGCCAACGCCCCTGGCTGCCCGGCGCCCGAAACCGCCCCTCCTCCTTCCCAGTCCACCATTGCTCCCGCTCGGGCCCAAGGGGCACCTCCCCCACTATGCTCAGACGAGCGGGAGAACCCCGCCCCCGCTGTTTGCAATCTGGCGGGGCCTGTGGAGGAGGGTGCGGCAGGGACACCACCAAGCATGGGAGAGGGCCCGCCCCAAGGGGAATCTTCCCTCCCTTGTGCTGCCCCACCGTTACCCCCTCGAGTCCCTGAGCCATCGCCTCTGCCCCCTGACACAACCCCTAATAGCCAGCCCCTGGATGATGCCATGGAGGGCTGGGCCCCAGTCCAGGGGAAGCGGGGCAAGCAGAAGGCTCAAGCTCCGCTCCTCCCATCAGACGCGGAGGCCGCCCGGAAGACCAGGAAGGGGGGCACCGATGCCGAGCCTTCCGCTCTACCCACGGGTGTGTTTCATCCACCAGAGCCGGCTGGGGAAGACGTGGCAGCACTGGAAGGCGGTATCTCCCCTCCACGGGAGTCCCTCCCCTCCAAGACCCCCGAGGCACCATCTGAAACCCCAGTGTGCCCCGAAGTAATAGTCGCATCAGGTGCCGGCGGGGAGAATCCCGGGGTAGCGGAAAACAATTTCCCCTCTATATATGAGGAGATCGAGGCCCTGGGTCTGACCCCGGTCACCCAGGGGGAGGACGATCCTATGCCAGCGGGCCTCGATCTGGGCGACTTCTTTCCAGCCCCCCTTTCCCCATACTCCCTCCCCCTAACCGTTGCTTCTGCTCCCACCTCCGAGGAGCCCCTGGACTCCTCCATCAACCCGGCTGCAGAGGGCACCCCGCTGAGAGCCGCCGAGCCAGTTGAGGCGACGGCCAGTGCCACGTGGCTGGAACCTGAGCCACCAGGGGCATCCCTCGCTGGTGAGGAGCATTCGACCTCCTTTCCGAGAGAGGACCCTACAGAAGAAAGTCCACCTCCTGATGCCGTGGCTGCCAAATCCACCAGAGAGCTTGCGCCCGGCATCAGTGAGAGCCCTCTCCCGACCCAGACTCTCACCTCTGCCACTGCCCCGCCCTTATCCCGCCCACCTCCCGAGATACTATTGCCACCCCTGGGACTGTCTCCTTCCCCTTTCCAACAGATGACTCCCAGGGAATGGCCTTTGTGTTTGCCCGTCCCGACCCACCAGGGGCTGCTATCCTCCCTCCGCCGCCCCCTATCGCCCCAGCATTCAGGTCAACCCGTCAAGAGCCCCGTCGGGGGTCCGCACCCTGTCTGCCCATCTCGCTGGGCCAGGGGGCTGTACCAAGGGCCCCATCGGGGAGCAACCAGACCATAACCCCAGCCCCCCATGCGCTGCGAGAGGAGTTGCGGGAGTTCCTAGAAGACGTCCGTGGCTCCCGCAACAAAGTCCAGCTTGCCCTCCAGCGATGGGGGGACTTTAATCAAATCCTCCGGGCTGCAAGGGCCCTCATGGGGGAGGGGAAAAGGACCGGGAGACAGGGCGCCTCAGCCTACCAGCGGGTCCGCCACTTCCGTGACTCCTTACTCACCTACGGGGTGGGTCACGGACTGCTGCGCGGCCCGCCGGGAGCCACGAGCATCCCTGCCGGCGAGGATCCCGCCCAGCCCTCCTCATGGCACCCTTTACCATCGCAACATTGAACACCCGTGGCTGTAAGATGGGTTTCCGCAGGTCCCAGGTGCTCTCCTTCCTTCGAGAGGGGAGGTACTCTGTGGTTTTCCTGCAGGAGACCCATACGGATCCAACCGCCGAAGACAGCTGGCGGCTGGATTTGGGGGGACAGGGTCTACTTTAGCCACCTCACAGTTCATACGGGTGGAGTGGCGACCCTGTTCTCCCCCGACCTACGGCCCGAGGTGCTGGGGGTCGCCAAGGCTGTGCCGGGTCGCCTGCTGCACCTCCGGGTCCGCATGGAAGGGCTCGTAGTCAACCTCGTCAACATCTATGCCCCAGCAGCGAGCCCGGAGCGGCTGCAATTCTATCAGCAGGCGTCCGCCTTCCTCGGCACCTTGGATCCTCAGGAGTGCCTGGTCCTGGGAGGGGACTTTAACATCACCCTTGAGGAACGGGACCGCTCGGGGACCGAGCAGAGCCCGGCCGCCGTTGCCGTCCTCCAGGAGATAGTCGAACACCACTCCCTGGTGGACGTCTGGCGCGACCACCACCCGGATGACACTTCCACGTTCACCTTTGTCCGGGTGGAGGCCCATCGATCGCGCCACTCCTGGTTGGACCGCATTTATTTATCACGCTTTCATCTTTCACGAGCCCACTCCTCCAGCATCCGGCCGGCCCCATTTTCTGACCATCATATAGCCACCGTGACAGCCTCCCTCTGCGCGGAGAGGCCGGGGCCGGCCTATTGGCATTTTAACAACAGCTTGCTGGAGGATGCGGGCTTCGTGGCGTCCTTCCGGGAGTTCTGGCTGGCCTGGCGAGGGCAGCGGTGTGCCCGGACCTGGGTTTCCTGGCCAACCTCCGGACATCGATTCTGGAGTTCTTTTGGTCAGGACTGCACTGGGTCCCTGCAGGGGTTCTTCATCTACCTCTGGAGGAGGGAGGGCAGAGCCTAAAATGTCTGCTCACTCAGGTCCATGTCTTCCGCCTCCAGACCCTGCAGAGGCTCCTTTATGGTGCAGGTAGTCCGGCGTGGAGCACCGCTTCCTGCACCGCTTCCGAGGGCTCCGATATGACCGGCAGCTCCTTTATCTCCATCTGAGAGGTCTTCCGCGAGACCTCTCCGGGCTGTCGGTCTTCTACCAGGACCTCCTCCGGACCTGGAAACTCTTTTCAACGACCAGGTCCATGGTGGCCACCGAAGGGGCAGATATCCTCGCGGAGCCCCTGCTACACAACCCCCAGTTCCGTGTGCAGGTGGTGGAGTCCCACTCGGTGCGCCAGAGGTTGATGCTGGCAGAGGTCACAAGAGTCAGAGACCTCCTGGACTATGACTGGGGAGACTGGCTGGATCCCATGATGTTCGCTCAGCGCATGGGGCTTTCCAGACCTTGTACTCCCTGGCGCATACTTCAGGAGGTGAAGGCCGCTTTGCTGCCCGCTGCTTGGGTTCATCTCGACCGGGTCCTGCACGAGGGCACGCCCCGCCCACCCATTACCCCAGGCCCGCCGGACCTTTTAATTGGACCCCTGCCCTGTGGACCCAACCGACCCCTTCACCCCTTCACTAGAAGCCGTAGTTTTTCTGAAATAGCTGGCCCGAGAGGGGGCACCCCGCCGTACTCCTCGCCCGAAGCTGACCGGTTCGGTCAGGGTCCAGTTGAGCCTGACCAAACACTCTGCAGAGGCGTACAGCACCCGGAGAAAACTCACAAACCTGGGTCCGAAGCCAAACGCTTGCAGAGTGCTCAGGAGGTACCTATGATCCACCCTGTCGAATGCCTTCTCCTGATCTAAGGACACGAGGGCGAATGACAGACCATCCCTACACCCAAGTTCCAATAGGTCCCGGACCAGATATAGGTTGTCGAAGATGCTGCGGCCCGGGACGGTGTAGGTCTGGTCTGGGTGGACCACGTCCGCCAGCACGGACCCTAGCCTCAGGGAGATGGCTTTTGCCACGATTTTGTAGTCCGTGCTGAGGAGCGAGACGGGACGCCAATTTCATAAATCGCGGAGGTCCCCCTTCTTCGGCAATAAGGCCAGCACAGCTCGCCTGCACTAAAGAAGGAGAACCCCGCTCTGCAAAGACTCAGCCAGATCTCATAGGTTACTCTATTCAGTCAGAAATTGTGTGACCATGGGCTTTTTTGAAAGTTATCTGGTGGTTCCTGCTGTTGAATACGTCATAAATTTCAGGAGAACATTCCTTGAGAACATTAATTTGGCATTTCTCCATCCAGTTCCATCTAGAACCAGGAAATATAAAGGTGTGCAAAAATTAAAACTTATGAGGACAGAGGAATTTGATGGGAGAAAGTTTAAAAACGTTACAAACATCTAAAAATGTTCATTTCAAATTTAGGTGATGGTTCTGCTAGTGGTCATTGTATTTTCTTTCCCACTTTTTAACTACGTATATATAATTTACCAAGAGTCCTGGTGGATTCTCCATCCCTGGCCATTTTAAAATCTAGATTGGAACTTTTTTAAAAAAAATCTGCTCTAGGTCACACATGAATAATTTGCGGGAAGTTCTATTGCCTGTGTTACACAGGAGGTCAGACTAGATGATCAAAATGGTTCCTTCTGGACTTGAAATCTATGAATCAAACTACTTACTCTATTTATACAGGTTTCTGAATATTCAGTTCTATAAATGGTCTTAAGATGCAACATTCCAATCAAGACCAGATCAGGATGTGAATTTCTGAAATGTTTGGTGATGGTAAATTTGAGTGTTTTGGTCTTGACTCCCATGTAATGATACATGACAAAAAAAAATCTGTCTAATCTAATCTCTCTATCTACTGATATTTCCAAAATGCTTATCACTAAGGTGTGTGTCATCCACATTGACTAGATGCATACTGATAACAGAGACACAAAATTAATTTCAGACAGTAAAATTAAAGTGTAAAAGAATGTTACAAAGGAAACATTAGTTCTAACACTTCCAAGGTGAAAAGTTGTGATTATTCTGTAACCATTCGATCTTTCAAATATTTTTTAACTTCTTCCAAGGTGTAAATGAAACTATCTTAGAAACAGACACATCAACTCTTTTCCTAAACATTAGTATACTTATTCCTATAAGTCAATGGCAGAAGATTGTAATGGGGTGCAAATGCTTTTTTATGCCAACTCCATGAAGGATATATAATATTTGGCTTAATAAATACACTTCACAAGCAAGCAGACTCACTGAATATATATCACACAACCAAATCATTTATTGTCCAACACCAAAAATATCTGTGCATTGTCCATGCTGAGATAATGTATGGCAATAACAGGTTGCTTTGGGCCAGCCTGAGCCTGCTTTTCTGAACAGCTGTAAGTATTAAAGCTGCCATGGTTGCTAAGATGTGTCTGGGTTTTCTATGATTTAAAGTGAAATAGAATGCACCCTTTCACAGGCAGGATATATCTGCATTTTGGCCTCCTTGATTTCAGCATGGACTTAAAGAATAAACCTTAGGCCCTTGGAATTGTGTTGGGAATGGAAATTAGTTGGTACCTCCAGCTTAGAAACATATTAGTAAAGATAACTCAGTCTGTGAGAACACTGCAGGCTGTAGTTTATGAGCGGGAAAAGTGAAGGAACTACAAAAATCACTGCAATTCAGTCTGACCCCTGCTGCTGCTGCTGGAAAGGTTAAACAAGTGACATTTGAACACTAAAGATAACTCCAGTAATTGAGTCATTGTAGATCTATTGGAAGCTTGTGTTTGGCATTTGCTGACAACCCCTATTCTTAGTTTGCCAGGTAGGAATTTTGTGCTTACATTTCTGATACTTGTATTGTGTATATATGACCTTTAACCCTTAAAAAACCCTGACCTCTGCCTTTTCTACATTTTGTGAATTCCTTAGGAATTCTATAAATATAGCTATCCAAGACCATCAGAAGCTTTTCATCAGATTTTCATACACAGCATTGTAAACCCCAGTCTGTGGGTCCTGGGCTTGTGGACTCAGTGTTTCCAAGCCTGCGCTTGAGCATCCACACTGCATTGTAAATCTGAGCTTACAATTGCTGGACCCGGGTCTCACAGCCATACTGCACTATGGTGATCTTCTGACTTGGGGCTGCAGCTTGAGCTGTGTCTACACAACAGAATAACAGGACTTGGGCTCAAATCATAGCAGGACTCAGGCTCTGCCCAGTTGTGACATTTTGGGGCTCACCAAGACCAGTGAGGGATTCTGTCAATACCTGCCCCGTAGCTTCGGCGTGCCTAAATGCTGTGCTGCTATGGCTCAGATCCCTGACACCACTAGCCAGCCCACAAGCACAAGGTCTCACCCTGACTCTCACTAGCCTTGCAGGGTGACACCAACAGCCCTTCCAGTCTTGAGTCTCCTCTAATCCATCCTCCCTGAGTTCTTAAATACCGGACCCTGAGACCGTTCCCCTCTGGTTCGTCATCCCAAAGGTGTGAAGCCATCCCCAGTTATCAGTTCCCTTTGGCACACACAACAGAGACCTGCTTGGAATGAAAATAAATAAAACTTTTTTTAGTAGAAAAAATACTGATTCCAAGATAAACAAGTAAGGAGAAGCAAATACATACAAGTTACACAGTCAATAGCTATAAAGACGCAAGCTCAGCCTTTACACTTCCATATGAGATAAAATCCCTTTTCTAATACAAGTTACCCATTGTCTTTTCTAATACAAATTACCTATTGCCTTTGAACAATTCCCCAGTGTAAACACTAGCTATAGGAGGGACCTAGCGGATCACGGACAACTTCCCACCTTGAGGCTGTCCCCCCATTCTGGATGCCTTTCACTTCCAAACCCTTCCATTTAAAAAGGATTTGCAGTTATTTTTGTCTTCAGTCACTATAGATATTCAACATGGGGAAATCCCCAGTTGTCTCAATTCTTTCTATTAACCCTATTGACCCATCATTGTGTTTTCATGGGTTGTACAATGGATCATTACTTGAGTCTGATTTTGTATAAACACCTGGCTTGGGAGGTGCCTTTTCCTGTGTGATCACTCACTGTCCTGATGTCAGGTGGAACCAAAGTTTATGAGCAAAGTGTTCTATACACACAAATACTTACGTTCATTACCATAGCCTGTATGCATATCTCATAATGATTATTATGTTTAGAATATTACAAGCTTTCATTACAGACCTTACTCGATATACTTCCATAGTACAACAATACAGCTTAGAATCAGTTGATTCAACTGCTCTTTTTTGAGGCCTAAACCTTTTGTTCTTCCCATGAGATGTCTGGACCCTGATTATCACACCATCATCCTAGCAGGGTCCTAAGACGTGGGTCCTAAGTGCTTGTGACGGAGAATCCACTATGACCTTTGGTAAATTGTACACCCACAAACTGACAAAAATATATTTCCATCAAGAATAATGAAAACTTAGAGATAGGTAAAGTGAGAAAAATTCTGCTTGAGAACTTAGAGTTTGATTTAAGGATATTTACTTTGTATATTTTGACATGTAATGTTACAATTTGTGTAAAGCTTTAACATTTTGAATCTCAACATCTACTGTCTGACAGACACACCCCCTCCATTGTCTGACCCACTCCCATAATTTCCTGCAACTGTGAAAACTTAAATCAATAAAAGTTGAAATAAATGCTTAAAACCCATAATTTTGCACAATTGTGAACATTTAAATTAATTATTGAAAAATGCTTAAAATAAACATTGATATTATCCGCTGAAGTTATAAAAAGAAAAACTAATCATGCCAATCCTAGTTATTCTTCATCATGTTCTTGCCCTTCCCTACTCTTTCTAAAATTGGGTTTTCCTCATCTTTTCTGCAGTTGAAAAAATAATAGCTTGAGACTGGCTTACTTCAGGTAAAGGATGGTTCTTTCACTAATAGCTGAAACAGAAAATCTCTGAAACAGAAAATCTCTTTAACAGAGCCAAGAAACTTCGTGAATCTGATCTCAGCAAGTTTCCTACTTATCATAGGTCAAAATTTGCCCAATATGAAGTGGGCAGATGTGTGGGATCAAAAGGCCAATGCAGAGCTAGCGAGAGCGTATGCACTCTTGGGAACACAATGGAGATAAGCAACCCCTGCATTTATTTGGGTCAAGTGATAGAAAGAGAGATGGAAAGAAAGAGAAATGCTAATTGTTGAGGCCTTCCCCACGCTAAGCCAACTGAGGCAGAAGCATGCTGTCATGGAAACATCACCTGTGCCTGGTTCAAACAACCCCTCAAAGGAGCTTCAAATCATGGAGAAGGCTTCTAAACAAGACAGTTCGGAGGAGGTCACCCATTCCCCGCAGATGTGAGAGAGCCATGTTGCATAGCATGCCCATTCCCTCAGCTATGCTTAACCAAGTTGCTATTACAACCCTAGAGTCCAACCTCATAGAATGGGATTCCATGTAACCAAAGGCTCAGCCACTCTCTGTCTGCACAAAATTCTCCCATTTGCAGGTATTTATTCTCCATTTTCCCAGCCCTCCAAAGATTTGGTCCTATTTATTTTATATTTGCTCTTTGCAGTCAGCATTCTTCAAATATTCTTTGCTACATGCTCTTTGTTGCACATATGGCAGTAACAAGTGTATCTTCTTGCTTTAAGTTTCTCAGGTGTGCTTGCTTCTTCCCACGCCCCACGCCCCTGAGTGATGCAGTTACACTGACCTAACCCCCAGTGTAGGCAGCGCTAGATCAATGGGAGAATTCTCTCATCCACCTAGCTACCACCTCTTGGGGAGGTGGAGTACCTAAGCCAATGGGAGTAGGTAGGATTTTCACTGAAGTGCTACACCGGTGCAGCTGCACCCCTGCCACAATGGAAGTGTAGACAAGCCCTAAAGGTATTTCTACACTAGAAATGCTACAGCGGCACAGCAACAGCACCGCAACTGTGCCGTTGTAGTACTGTGGTGTAGATCACAGTGACAGAAGGGGTTCTTCTGTCACAATAGTAAATACACCTCTCCAAGAATTCTTCCATCGACCTAGTGGTGTCGCGGATTAGATCAGTTTAACTACATCACACAGGGCACGAAATTTTTCACAGCCCTGTGCAATGTAGTTAGGTCAACCTAACTTTGTCGTGTAGAACAGGCCTTAATCTGCGTAGGTTCCTGTATCTGTTCACTTAAATGCAATTACCCATCTCACTTCAGGGAGGATATTACTCATGGCAAGTACTCCTTTTCTTTTTGTGGATACAGACTAACACAGCTGCTACTCTAAAACCTGTCAAATACAGGAGCTGCTAGTTGTTTGGTGTGGGGTTTTTGTTTGTTTGTGTTTTATTTGACCCAGACATAGAAGGTGAATAAGACAGACACAAAATTATGATTAAACCTAGTCTGCACATTTACTAATCCAATTGAACCAATTAAATAAAAGAAGGATGCGAGTGGAGAGGAGGAGGTGAGATGTCCCACACCTCTAACATTCTACCTAGAATAATTAGCCCAGAACTGTCCTCAAACTAGGCCTCACAGCCAGCAAATCTGTGGCCCTGAGAAACCCACACACACCCTTCCAAGCCCAGTTATAGGAAATTGGCTCAACCTGCTGAGAACCCCCCAACCCTTAACCTGTGAGAGTGTTGAGGAAGGCTCAGATAGGGTCAGATCACCCTGAAGTGGAGCCCAAAAGGATTCAGAGCCTTACCAAGGGGGAGCCAGGCATGGTCTGCTCTTGTGATGAGGGCAGAACCAAGTGGCTTCCTCCATGGCTTTAATGGCTTCTGCTCTTTCCTTTGCTGAAGTCTGGCTGCAGACTCAGGCAGAAGCCCTTCAGAGGCAGCATAGTGGATCTGGACTGAGATTCAGAAGACCTGGATTCTATTCTCAACTTTTCCCCTGATCTGCTGTGTGACTTCAAGCTAGTCAATTCACCTCTCTGGAGCCTTGTATTTTTCTGGTGGCTCAAAGATGCCATTAAAGGGTTATTGAAGTATCCCCCAGGACAGGGTAATGCTTGAGTAGTACAACTCTTATCCCAGTCGGCCAGTGTAGGGGATGTGTCTAGGAAGAAGGTGTATGGCTGACTATGCAGCTCTAGCTGCCTACACCTCACAGTGGGCCCCTTGGTTGGTACAACTTATATCAGGAACCAGCCCAGTTCACCATTCTGCCCATCCAACATCTCTGTGTGTTTAAAACCAGATACACATAAAAATCCAGGTATTTGGTACTGCAATAAAAAGTACCATAGCAGAGCACAGAGGAAATAGAGGCATAGAGCAGTTACATGTATCAGCCAGGGAGTGTGTCTAAGGAGAAATAGTGAAGAAATAGAACACAAGTTTCCTGACTTCCTGTCCTGTACTTGACTCAGGAAGTTGTTAGTTTCCTCCTCCTCCTCTCCCCTTCCCACCCCGAAACTGGAAATCAGAGAGATAGAGATCTAGCTGCAACACCTGCAGTTGGGGTATCAGTCTCCAATGTCAAATAACGATGCAAGAAACAAGCCAACATTTGTTATATTAAAGTTTCAATATATCCTTGCAACAGACAGCTGCCAGTCTCGGCACTGTTTACTGCTGTCGCCGACTCATGTTGTCTGTTAAGGCATCACATAAATAATCAAATCCACGCAACCATGAAGTGCTATGACAGAGTTGCAGAGGTTTTCCATCTTTCCTCATTTCTATGGCTTTTGTTTAAGCCTTCACAAACATCTGCTCTGTATTTTCAATGCCCAACAGAAAACTATTCTTGCAAGTGTGACTTCAAATAACCAACCAGTTAGTCAAAATTGAAGTTAAAGGCTAAAACTTCATTTTAGGGAAAGAGATTTTTTTAAAAAGCCAATACCTATAAGATTTAGTTTGATTCGTGATCAGAAAGGAAACATTACTTTTATTGTATTAGGACTCTTATTATTTATAGAGAGCACCATTTTTAAACTTGGACCCCTAAAATTAGGCATCTGCATTCATATTTAAACATCTAAATAAAAGTGGCCTGATTTTTCTGAGATGTTGAGCATCTCTGGCTCCCATTGAAACAATGGGAGCTCAGCGCTTCTGATAATTAGGCTATGTATTTAGGTGCGTAAATCTGCACCTAGAAGTCTAATTTTAGACTCCCAATTTTGAAACTGTTAGTCAGAAGGGCCTGTGTGTGATTTACATTTGTGGCATTTACAACAAATACGGAAACAAGGTCTTTGTCATAAGGAGCTTGCAATCTTAGTGCCATAAGAAATATTTTGGGTGAGGCTGAAATCCTGGCTCCGAGGAAGGCAATGGCAAAATTCTCATTGATAACAATAGGGACAGGATTTTACCCAAGTAAAGAGCCAGATTCTGGCTAGGTCCTGCACAGATGTGCAAGACCTGGAAAGGCACAAGAGTTTCCTTCTCTCTTGCACCCTGCACTGAACAAGGCCAGAATCTCAGCAGGAAGTGCTGTGTTTGCTCCCTGCTAGCATCCTCATGATGCTGTCTGTCTGCAAGGGGACAGGAAGAATAAAACCTTGGCTGATCCTTACACTGATCAGCAAAACTGGCCAGTCGTTGAGTGCAGAGCGTGCTGCAGCCTCTCCAGCGATGATGAAGCCACCAGTCTGGTATGTGGATACTAAGTCCTGATTCAGCCAGAATTCCTTCTTGTGCTCCAGTTGCAACAAAGCCCCTCTGTAATCCTCTCCCATTTTCCTGCAGCATCCCAGAGGATCCCGAAGGAATCTTTCCCCAAGTTTGTCTCCCTTTTCTTCAAAGAGACCCAATGATGTGACCTTCTTCTAAGCTTGAGGACAGCTGAGCGCTGGGTGGGTGTGAGGGGGAAAGACCTGTGCAATAGGTGAGCCAATCAAAATATAAGTTTGCTTGTTGCCTCTGCCAAACCCCATGATTACATGCACAACTGACCCATTTACTGTACATGACCAGCTATGTAATTTCTACATGTAAACATGGGTCTGGTGGACCTATTTTCAGCCTAGATCTATACAGACTTCCACAAAGAAGCTCCAAACTTCTAAGAAGGCTGGGTAAAAAATTGATATCTATGCAGGGGAGCCAAACCAAATTCCTCCTATATGCTGCATACATGAAAAGCAAAAGAAAAATCCATTCCTCCTATATGCAACCCAAATCACAAACCCAAATACCCCCAAATTTTGCATGATTTTTCAAACTGAACCTGGGTCTAGATGAGTTGTGAATTTTGCAGATGTGTCCCACCATTACAATGGGCTATCTTACAAATTCAGACTGACTCATTTGAGTGTTCACACTTCAGACGTGGATGCATGGAGCGCGATTAGACAGTTGGCAGCCCTACCAGGCAGGCATGTAGAAGCCCTGGCCATGCCGGAAGAGAACACCCAGCAGTGCACCCAGAAGCTCGCTGAGCATCAGCCAGTGCAGGCACAGCACTGCCTAAATGTCAGGCGGACCGCATCTGCAAGGGTGCAGCTTCTGCGTGCGTGGGGGCCCATTGATTCTTCTGCCCTGGGGACCAGAATTGCTGTCAGCGGGCCTGCTTCTGTCCCTGGCATGTGACAAGAAATAGACATGTAGAGATAGGAATATATACCGGCAATCGCCAATCCAAGGTGGAGACAAGCCTGTATATCTAGTGGGTGTGGCTAGAATTGTGCATAGAATGAAATGTAAGTTTTGAGGCTGTGATGTAAAGTTGGTAATGTTTTATTTATTTGCACTGTCAGATGCTAAATGATGGCTTAAGCATATAAATGACATAGACACACTGACAGAAGTTCCAAAAATCCCTGTGCAAGCTTTTTCCCGGCTCTGAAGCACATAAGGTAAAACAAAGGCATTTACAAGAGAGTGCATCATCACCCTCGCAAATCAGCATGTTGTAAATCTTCACAGGTGGCTATCACAGCTCACCAAATATCTATGTCTACGCTGAAGTATGATGATCCTACCAGAGTTGGACACAGCCATTTGGAAGCTATTCACATTGTCATTTGCACAGTGCTAATCTAATGCTGGGAATTAAGCAGTTTGTCAATATTCTGTTCTAAATCTTTTTTCCATGCTGAGAAATTTTTCAAAAGTGTGTACAATTATACATCATAGAAACAACTGCATCCTAAATGGGCCTCAGTTATGATTCTGGGTTTTCCCTGGATAGCCCAAAAACTCCTTTGTCAGTTCAACTGCATCTGGGGGAGGTGAATTGATTTCTTGCATCCCCATCTTGTCACTTAGCCAGGCCTTGACTTACTAATGCCTTTTGTAGAGAGGTGAAAATTCCTATAGAGTTCCAGTTATGGTTTCATCCTTGGTAAGACAGAGGCAGATGGATAAGCCAATACAATTATGGCCCATTTAGAAGTGCATAAACCTCTAAGTTTTTCCACGCTATAGTCCCAGACAAATTTACCAACAGCCTAAATCAAATTCAAATTACTTGATTAACTCAGCTTTAGAATTAGAAAACCCCTCCGATCTCCAAGCTGAAAGGTAAGAGAAAAGTATTTTGTATATACTTAGAGTCTTTGTCTCACCTTATTCCCATTATTGTTAATCATTAGTTGATTGAATTATGGCAGGGACTAGGTGCCCTAATCATTGATTAGGGCCCCATTGTGCTGGGCACTATACAAACAGAACAAAGAGAATTTCTGCCCTGCATAGCTTACTCCTTACCTGCACTCTCCC
Source organism: Dermochelys coriacea (assembly GCF_009764565.3). Lineage (NCBI taxonomy): Eukaryota > Metazoa > Chordata > Testudines > Dermochelyidae > Dermochelys > Dermochelys coriacea. Next base: position 224,121,070 of record NC_050069.1, read on the forward strand.
TTCCTCACCACCCACTTGTTCTATTTGCTTTCATCCTCATTCACCCTCTCTCAACATTCACAGGGGGACATAGATCAGCATTCATGTCATGCTCCCCATCAGTACCTGGTCTGGACCGGGGAAGCTAATGATCCAACCAGCGGATCAAATTCGGTGATGAATCCTGGTCATGTGCCAGCTGAGGCACGTTGTGCATACACTAAGAAGAACATTCACAGATTCATCCATCAACCCCCTTTATGCTGCACTCTCATGGAGTCATCCCCATTCCCTCATTCTGCCACTTACAACCCTCCAGCCCTTTCCTGCCTGCTGCATTAACTCCACCCCTTTTGCTCCAACTCAGACCTGGGCATCCAAATTCCCTTGCATCAGAGTCTTCAGTGCTAACCCTGAAGTCCTTCTACCTCTTGCTCCTTCCCACTTGCTTCTAATTCTCCCTTTAGTGTTCCTCCCCACACAATTCCTGCAACTTACCCCTGCACCCTCCTGTTGCATCCAACTTAGTTTCACCAAAGCTCACCCTTCCCTCTGTCTCCAGTTCTCCCTTCCTCTAGGGTTTTCAACTTTCCACCAATGCTTCTGGTCCTTCCATTACTTCCTTCTGCCAGCTCCTTCCTGCCTCCAGTGAGAATGTCCACAACAGCTGTAAGGCAGATCAAAAGGTTGTTTTACACACAAAGAGGTTGTGCTAGGTGTGTTACCCCACTCAGACAATAAACTTGCCTTCTGTTCCCCACCTGTTAGAGAATGTCATTAACCCCCAGAACTCTGAGGCTATTTAACTCTTGACAAAACTTGTTTCTATTTTGCCTCCATGGGAGAGTTACTGGAGTTTCCTGCAGGAACTAAAGCTACTGTGAGATAACTAATGCAAATTACAAGGTAGGTAAACATGCCTAGAAAAACAACATCTGCATGGAGGTGATGGTACCTCCTGGTTTGAACTGCTTGAGGAAAGCTGTCAAACAAAGAATTGAGAACTGTAGAAAGTGACCAACCCGTCTTAGGGGATGGGGTCTAAAAGGAAACCCTTCTTAACTAACTGGTAATATATATATATTATCTGCACTATTGAAAGAAATTCCTGTAGTCACAGCCTTTTTTCATGGACTTGGAAACATAGGTATGGGCAGTTCTTTCTGGGTCAAAGTCAAAGAGCACAAAAGAGTCGGACTAGCTGACATACATATGATCTAGGCTGTGCTCACTGCTTTCAGCACTGTAAATGGGCTGAGATTGCATTTCAGAAAGGTATCAATGAGAACAGGGCCTGTGGAAGGATAAACAAGACCAAGGAGATGGACTGAGGGAGGTGCCAGAGTTGGAGTCAAGGAAAGAATGAATCATCTCAACAACCTTACAAATCCCCGTCTCTCACAGGAGTAAAGAGGAGTTGCATATTTCTCTGCTCAGAATAGTAGGTCTTCAGCCTTCTAAAAACGTCCCTGAATTCTTCTCTTTAGAATTACAACATTTCCCCCCTAACAGCAGGATTTTCATTCTCAAGTGCAGTGTTCTGTCACATAGAATCACTCTAAGGCTGATTTCAAAAGTCAGCTCCAATTCTAACCATTTAGCTGGAAAATTTGAACTCATACAACAAATGAACAACTTTAACACCATTAACGTTTAATTTCAAGTTTTTTAACAACAAATTCAATCAGATGCAAACAGTGGCCAATCATAATTTTGCCTGGAATCCTTATAAAATCTGCCTCTAAGTTTGTGGGCTAAGGGGAAAGATGTATATCAAATTGAAAATGTGGCTGCTCAGTAAATAGCATTCGGCCTCTGTATCCAGTCAACCATGAGTTGAATATATATTTTGACCTAAATTTTCAGATCCATTGAAGAGATTGGATTTGCAGAGGGTGTGTGCGCAGCACTTTCTGAAAATCAGGCCCCTTTAAAGAGTCTCAGGTTGGGCACCCAAAAACTGAGGCACCAAACATTCTCTAATCACTTTTGGAAATGTAGGCTTTTGTACCAGCACTCAGCAGGTCAAGATGCAGTCATGTTCAGTTTGTTTCATTGTACCAAATACTGGCTATTTAGTACTTCTTGGTAGTCACATCTGGAGATGAAGCCACTAAAAGTTGTGAGGAGAAATAGGAGCCACAGCTCTGGGTCCTGAAGGAGATATGAGTGACGAAAGCAGGGATGAAACAGGCCTTGGAGAAGAGAGAGAAATGGGGGATGCTTGCTTCACAATTTGGATTCAAATCCTGGCACTCCCTTCTATCTGAGACACAATTTGCTTGATATTTCTCTTTGAAGTAGCAGTTCCATCACTTTATGGTGCTATACTTGTCCGGTGGTGTAGTAGTACCCAGGCAAGATACCAACAAACTTCAACAGGACTTTATTTTTCAGAGTGGAAACCTCTTTCCCAAGCTGCTGCTGCACCCTCAGTAGCTCTCCCTCAACCTCTTCAACTCCTCCCCACTCTTTCCTGTTTCCTGTCCTTTCAGACTCCCAACAGCCAGTGCTCCCAATTCTAATAATTACAAGCAACATCTAAACACCACATTCCTTCCTCTCTTAAGAAATTCTCCTAATTACAATAAACATTGTTGTTCTAACCACAGGAAGAAATAGGAAACAAGGCACTATACTATTGACAGAAATATTACACTAAAAACACTATAGATACTACATAACATAATCTCTAGTCCAGACAGGTAGTCGTCTTGGTCTGACAGGCTGTCTCTCAAGCCCCGGTTCCAGTGCAATGTCTTGTTGTGTTGATACTACGGTGAAGTCATCCAATGCAAACTGGGTGTTGGCATAATCTCCTCTTGGTGTATAGGCAGGTGCAAGATAAGAAGCATTCCATATCTGCCCATCAGAAAGTCGATAGGTGTAAGGTCCCTTCTTATTTATGATTTTAAGAGGAGCGGTGAATTTATGGTTTCCTTTGTGTAAAATTCCAGGTTTTCGTATTCTAACAAAGGAACCACACTGAAACTTTGGTTCCTTAGCACCCCGCCGCTTGTCTGTGAAAGCCTTATACTTTGCTTGCTTCTGTTCAATTGTTTTTCTCACATCATCCTCAGTTGGGGCGTCAGGTCGTGCCTTTAACAATCCAGCAATGTTCAGTTTAGTAGTCATCTGTTTCCCATGCAGTAACTCTGCAGGTGATCTTTGCGTTGTGGCATGTTGTGTAGCCCGGTATGCTTGCAAGAAATCAGTAGCGAAGGTTATCCACAATTGCCCTTCCAGTTTAGCCGTTTGCAAATTCTCTTTCAAACTTCTGTTAAACTGTTCGATTTCCCCTTTGGCTTTAGGGTAGTATAGGGATGACCTTCTGTGCAAAATGTTCCTCTGTGCTAGAAAAGTTTCAAACTTCAGGGAAGTAAATTGACTTGCGAGATTTGTGATGTAAACGCTACCTCAGGCCATTTACTGAAATAGTCTATTAAGGTGATGGCATAACAACAGTCAATTGGAGCAGTAACAAAGGGTCCTACAATGCCAATCACCACTTTTTCCCATGCAGATTCAGGAAGAGGAACAGGCTGCAATGGAGGGGTACATGTCACTGCTGTCTTATCATGCATTTGGCAAGTGACAAAGGATTTTATGAGTGCTTCAGTCTGAGAGTCCATCCCTGGCCACCAATACAGATCCTGTAGTCGTTGTTTGGTTCTGACAATTCCTTGATGAGTATCGTATGCCAGGTGTATGAGTTTTGACTGTAATTCTTCTGGCACAAGTAGCTGGTGTGTACCTCATAGCACACAGCCATCGAGCAAAAAAAGTTCATACTGAACTCTAAAATAAGGCAGCAAAACTGGGTCAAGGTTTTTAGGGTTACTGGGCCATCTCTTTGTCAGAAATTCCCATAGTTTTTGTTGAATTGGACACGCTGAACAAGCAGCTTGAAATTGTTCTCTTGTAACTGCAGTAAGAGTGCTTGTAATAAGTGCAACTACTACATCCTCATCCTCAGCTGGGCCATCTGGTGAAGGCAAAGGCAGGCAAGAAAGGCAATCAGCTACCACATTTTGGTTTCCAGGCTTATATTCCAGTTCATAACTGAAAGAGAGTAGTCTTGCAGACCATCTAGCGATATGATATCCTGCTCTTCCCTTTCGTGGTGAGCAATATCGTCAAAGGGCTGTGATCTGTGTGCAACTTGAACATGCAGCCCCACAGGTAAGTTCTCCATTTTTCAGTAGCCCAGACACAAGCAAGTGCTTCTTTTTCAACTGTAGAATATTTTCTCTCAGCATTACTTAGTGTCCTTGAAGCAAGTGCAACAATCCTCTCTGTGTTGTCCTCATGAAGTTGTATGAGCCCCAAGTCCATAATCAGAAGCATCAGTAGTTACAATTGTGGACAATGCAGAACTGAATAGAGCAAGTACTGGACTATGTAGAATCAAATCTTTCACCGTTTCAAAACTAGCTTGTGCATCATTGTCCATACTAAGGTTGAACTTCCCCATAGTAATTCTCGTAACGGTTCAATGACAGAAGCATAGTTGGGAATGAATTTTGCATACAGGAGGTAAGACCCAAGAAGGAATGTAAGGTTTGCAAATCTGTTGGAGGAGGAGCATTTGAAATTGCCAGGATATGAGCCGGATCAGGTTTTAGTCCAGCCTGTGAAATTGTATGCCCCAGAGAGTTCAGTTTGTCTAAATTTGCATTTGGACCTATTGAGCTTGAGGCCTGATTTGCTGATGCAGTTTAGTACAGACTGCAGGTTATTGTCAAGCTCCTCCAAAGTATTTCCAAACATAATAATATCATCCAAATAGCACAGAACTCTATGTTGATTCTGCAAAATCAATGACATCATTTTTGGAAGGCACTTGGGGCTGATTCGAGACTGTATAGAACATGTTTAAAATGGAATAGTCCCTCATGTGTAATAAATGCTGTGAGGTCTCTGCTATCTTCATGCAACATAACCTGGTGGTATGAGCTCTGCAAATCAAGAGTAGAAAACATCTTTGCTCCACGGAGTTCTGCAAATATTTCTTCTGTGTGAGGAAGAGGATGGCTGTCAATCACAATAGCTTTATTTGGCTCCCTTAAGTCCACACAAAGGCGAATGCCTCCACCCTTTTTCTGCATCACTACTATAGGTGAAATCCATTCCGAGAAGTTAATCTCTTCAATAATGTACTCTTGAACAACTTTTCTAAGTTCCTCTGAAACAGCTTCCCTGACTGAAAATGGTAAGCGCCATAATTTCTGTCGTACAAGCATCACATTATTCCGCATTTTAACTTTATGGAGAAACCCATAAGCACAGCCGAGTTTCTCCTCAACCTGGTGTTGGGTCCCAGCTGAAACTGGTGTGTGTACCGCAAGAGTGCTTTGCTGAGGAAGATCAATTCATCCACTAACTACCCTGAGATTTAAAGCAGCCAATAAATCTCTGCCAAGGATAGGAGTGCCTTTGTGGACAATGTAGAACTCTGCAGTTACACAGCAATCACCAAAAGTAACTATTGCTGGCAGGCAGCCTCATACTGGAATATGGTTTTTCAAATAGCACACCAAGTGAAACTTGGGTTCAGTAAGAGGCACATCTTTAAAGTACTGCAAATAGATGGAATCAGGTACTATAGATACTGCTTAGCCAGTGTCCAACATTAGCTGAATAGAGTGTGATTTGCCTGAGGGTATGGCGGAAACGTTTACCGTGCACTTTATTTGTTCTGGAATATGTGCAGTAGTGATTTTGTCCACGCTCAGCACAGTAACATCTGGTATTGTAACTGCATACAGCTGTTGATTGAGCTGGCTGCTGCGACATACTTTGGCAAAATGCCCAATCTTTTTGCAATGATTGCACTGAGCTACTTTTGCTAGACATCCTGTGTAGCTTGCAAGGTGTTGTGGGGAACCACAGCGAAAGCATGTTTTTACACTATTTTGAATTTGCTGATTTGGTGGTTTTTCATTAGTTTTCCTCTTGTAATTGTTTGTCTGCAGCGATAGTGAACTTTTCTGCAAAGGAGTCACAGCCTGGACTGTGCTGCCTGTATCCATGCTCATTATTTTGGTTTAAGCTATAGCTGACTCAATCTGGGTAGCAATGGTTATTGCTTTTTCTAGTGTAAATTGTGGTTCTCTTACATGAAGCATGGTTGTTTTCTCAATGAGCTGGTCTATAATCATCTCATCTGCCATATTCCCAAAGTCACAAGTTACAATCAGACTCCTTAGGGAAGCAATATACTGCATTATAGTCTCCCCTGGTTTCTGCTCACACTGGCAAAATCTGTAGCGATTAGCTACTACATTCACTTTTGGTACAAAAAAGTTCTTTAATGCAGTGAGTGCAGTCTCATATTTATTGCCTGCAAGGAGGAAAGTGTAAAATATATGCTGTCCTTCTGCTCCAAGGCAGTGGATTAGCAGAGCACACTTTCTTACTGCAGAAATCTCTGTAGCATTGATTGCAAGCAGATAAGTCTCAAACATATGGATCCAGGCAGTAAAAGCAACTGGAGGCTTACCTGTAGAAAGGGTGCAGGTGGGTTCAGAGGCAGAAGATACATCCTCGTCACCAAAATGTTGTACTAGCCAGGCAAGGTACTAACAAATTTCAACAGGACTTTATTTTTTAAAGTGGAAACCTATTTCCCAAGCTGCTGCTGCACCTCAGTAGCTCTCCCTCAGCCTCTTCAACTCCTCACCCTTCCTTCCTGTTTCCTGTCCTTTCAGACTCCCAACAGCCAGTACTCCCAATTCTAATAATTACAAGCAACATGTAAACACCACAGGTGGATAAAGGCATGTACCTCACCTGGAGCTCAGTCCTTCCCAACCTTCCCTTGCATCTGCTGTTATTTCATCTGTGGTGTTTCTGTCAGCTTTCTATGATCCTGCATAGCAAGTCTTAATCTCTTACAGAAAACAAGTCTAACATCTAAAGTCTCAGTTTTGTGGTTCTTGCCCTGAGAAGCATGTTTGTTTTCACTGCTCATATTAGCTTGCTATATTCCAACCACAAATCTAAGGAACAACGCAGAAATAGGGGGGCAGATTCTACTCTCAGATACCCCACTGTAAAGCACTCAAATAAGTCCAGTGGAGATACTGCAGCTTTACATCTATGTCAATGAGAGAATAATTTGTCCCAAGATCTGTAAAGGAACTGGACTCCTTTCACAAAGCTGCCTTTAGTGCTTTAAAATGTAAGATACATAGCTTAATGTGAAAATCCATTCAGCAATCTGTTGGTAATACTGGCACTGTGACAACCTCACTTTCTTGAGGTCTGGAAATACTATTCCCCTGCACACCAGTCCATTAAGTCAAGGGGTGTTGTGTCTGGCCCTATGTGAAGATTCCAAATCCGTGAAACAAGAATCAATACTGGCATCTTTATCCTGAGCGTCAAAATAAATTAGAATTTGACTCAACCATCAAATTCCTTTACTAACATCAGGGGCTGGATTGATCCTTTTTGAAACTCTATAGAAGTCTATGCAGTAACACTAGGGATGAATTTTTATCCAAATGGTGGGTTATTCTTGGGCTGAAGGTGCGGCTGCAGGTACTGGAAGGTAAGAACTGTATGGAATGGCTGTAGATCTCAAGGGTTGCATTGGCAACTTCTGCAATATTTCTTTGTAAGCCCAGCAGCTTTCTTTTTGAACTCTAGAGTTCTCTTGCTTTATCTATTTAATTTGAGAGGCTGCCTGCAAGCTTATTTCTACCATTTCTTATGACTCACTGATCAGCAATCTAATCTGACATGTAAAATCATCTCTCTCCATTTAAAACAAATCTCAGTCTCTACAACTTGACTGTGGCATTGCTCACTCATAGTCTAAGCCTCCTGCTAGAAAATATACCCTTGTCTTTTACATCCTAGATCAGATTTTACAGTAGTCAGATTGTCTGGAATGGTCAAAGGAATGTAAGAGAGTTAGGCATCCAATTCCCATTGAAATTCCATAGGAGTTGGGTGCTGAACTCTTAGGCCCCTTTGAAAGTCCCACTCCTTATTCTTCACGTGACTTAAATCCTGATTTTCATGAAGAAATTGGTTCTCCACCTCCATTTGCTCGAATAGTTCACAAGGATTGTCATTTAGTTGTTGAGCATAGATATTCCTATTGCTTTTAAACAGAGCTGGTTGGAAAATGGAATTTAGACTACGCAGGAAATGCAACGTTTTAAAAAAATACATTTCAAATTGAATAAAAATTTGAAAATTTTGATTTGCCTGCAGCATGGAAATACTGAAAAATGTTGATTAAAATACCTAAATGTTTTTAAGATGGATCTTGATAAGGTTATGAATAGGATTACAACTGGTGGCCTATGGCTGACCACTGGTGGCCTGTGATAACAGAGGACTGGAAGCGACGACCCAGGAGGGCCCTTCGAATCCCATGTTCTTATGGAAACATCAAAATGTTTCATTTTGATAGTATTGAAATGTTTTGTTAACATTGAAATAATATAAACTATATAGATATAACATTAAATAGACTATAACTATGTTAAAATTATTGTAATAGAAAATTCAAAATGAAAATGAAATGTTTCAGCATTAAACAAAACATTTTGATGTTTCCAAATCAAAATGAGAAAGTCAGAACAAATCCTTGAGGGTTTCCCAATGAAAGTTTCATCAAAATCCACATGTTCCTTCAACATGTTTCAATTTCAACCAGAGTACATTTTCTGACAGAAAACTCTTCTGACTAAAATGTTTTAGCCACCTCTACTTTTAAGTCTTGTGAAGTGATGTCATGTTTCTGATGTCCAATATTTCTCTGGGCTAAGTCTGCATTATTTTATTCCACTGCCTCTTTTGCTCTTGCATGTCTCTGCTTTTTCTCTCTTTCTAAGCAGGCCTATATTTCTTTCATCTCTGCCAGCAGCTTCTGATTTATAGTTCTGAATGTGTCATTCTCTCTCATCACTCACCCATTTGCTGGCATACATCCCTCTGCTGGTTGTGTTTTATGAACTCTACATAATAATTGTTGCTGATATTAGCAAAAGTGTTGCTGTTTAGTTTTTTTGGACGATCTCTCCAGATGATCTGGCAGTTGAACATAATCTTGCAAAACAATAGGATTTATACCCAAACTTCTTCCTGTCTGATTCTATTATTCACATGTGTGCATCATTATGTTATGTGACCCATTAGCTTCAAGGTGTCTTCATTCTCAAGTAAGTCATTGCCTATGCTTTGAGCACTGGCCATGCACTATGTATGATTTGACACAAAGGAAAGAACGAAAGCTTTCATTACATCCCTTGCTGATATCAAAGCATTCTTCCCTCTCCAATACCCCATTTTCCTGGGCACCTTGACTCCATATGACCACTTCCTTCTGATTCATCACCTAACATGTCAGTCCATCATAAAATAATTTATTGAGCATCCTCGGGCGTTAGTTCAATTTGCTGGAAACTTTCTGTGTTCTACAACGTTAGAAACTATAACTGAATCAAATGTAGCAAGCCCAAATTTAAATGAAGATAGAAAGGAGATATGTGAGAATAAGGCAGTTATTAATACTGTCATAAACATATAACTAAGGGTGGCATAAAATCCCTCCTTTACCTGTAAAGGGTTAAGATGCTCAAATAACCTGGTTGGCACCTGACTAAAAGGACCAATAAGGGAAGAAGATACTTTCAAATCTGTGGGGGAAGGTTTTTGTTTGTGCTCTCTTTGTGTTCTCTCCAGGATAGAGAGGGACCAGGGCAGGAAAAATACATCTCCTAAAGCCATATCTAAAATAAGCATCTAAGATTACAAATTGTAAGTAATAGCAAGGAAATGCGTTAGGTTATCTTTTGTTTTAGCTTGTGAATTCTCCCTATGCTACAAGGAAGGTTTATTCCTGTTTTCTGTAACTTTAAAGTTTTGCCTAGAGGGGAATCCTCTGTGTTTTAAATCTTATTACCCTATAAAGTTATCTTCCATCCTGATTTTCCAGAGATGCTTCTTTTACTTTTTTCTTTATAATAAAGTTCTGTTTTTAAGAATCTGATTGGATTTTTAGTGTCCTAAAAATCCAAGGGTCTGGTCTGTGCTCACCTTGTTTACTCTCAAGCCGCCCCAGGAAAGGGGGTGAAGAGGCTTGGGGGATATTTTGGGGAAACAGGAACTCCAAGTGGACCTTTTCCTAAAACTTTGTCTAACTCACTTGGTGATAGCAGCGATACCATCCAAGGACAAGAAGGAATTTGTGCCTTGGGGAAGTTTGTTACCTAAGCTGGTAGAAATAAACTTAGGGGCTCTTTCATGTGGGTCCCCACATCGGTACCCTAGAGTTCAGAGTGGGGAGGGAACCCTGACAAACACATAAGCACCTCTTACTACCAAAGATAATATAATTGCTGATGTAATAATAGTCACTGTTTGCTTGGCTCCAGATGGCTCCTGAATTTAAAAATCAAGCAAAAAGAAAGCAATGGCACAAGCAAGGAAGAGGATCAGCGATAGGAAGGCACATTTTCTAGAGGTGACAAATAAGAACTCGGTCAAAATCTCTGGATATGTACATTTCAGGATGTACTTTGGAGTTGTTAGACCATTTGTATTTGCATGCAGGCAATTGTTATCAAAAGTACAAGAAAAAAGGAGAGGTTGAAAAAGCAACGCACATGAAGGCAGGAGGGAGAACATAGCCACAGAAGCATATAAATAATACAGTAATAAGAAATAATTCCTCACAGATGTGGAGTTTGCCTCAGTTACCCACACCCGTGTGACTTCTAGACTAGAATATAGTAAGGTACTCTTTATGGGGCTAATCTTGAAGACTGCCTAATAGCTACAATGAATGTAGAATGTGCTTTCCTGCCTACTTGGAGAGTTAACCATAGGAAATATATTAAATTAATATATGAAAGACTTCATTATTTTTCTATAGGCTCTTAGGTGATGTGTAATTCAAGGTCTTGAAACTGTATTATAATGCCCAATATGGCTTGGGTCCTGGCTACTTGAGTAACCAGGACTCCCTGTCTCCCTAAGAAAGCAGGTTGCTCTTTCTTCCTGGTGCTGGGATGGAAGGGGATCCTGTGTGCTGTTCTAGGCCAAAAGGAGAGTAACTGTTCCCTTTAAAGTCAACGAGACTTCAGCACAAGCAGAATAGTCCACAAAATGTGATAATCCACATTGGGTCCCCCAGTTGTTCTTTGTGTAATTAATGGGATTCTACTGTAGTTAGTAATAAAAAAAGAGACAAAAACTATTCTAAGCATTAAACTTTTATGAACAAAATACATCACATTGGTCCTCAAACTGATTATCATGACCCAGAGGTGTCAGGGGATTAAGAGCCTGATCACCCAGCCCTCCCATATTGCTAACTGGAGCCCAAGTGAATGAGAGAGTTTAAAGGAGTGTTCTGCCATGGAAAAGGGAGTCCCAGTATGGCAAAAAGTTGAGAACCCCTGTCATACACCAACCAGATGGTTTTATCAGTGAAGTTTCTGTTCTCTGAATCTCTAGGCACTTGGGGTATGCCTACATTGCAACTGGAAGTGACCATGTCCTAGGTTAGAGCTAGCATGCTCAAAATAATGCAGGGAGTGCACAGAATGGAATGGAGAGCAAGGATAGCCTTGGCTCCCCCAACACTAGCCAGGAAAGTTAAGCCAGGGTGAGAGTGGAAGGAAGGTGCTTCCCCTTGGAGCAAGGAGGAAGGAAATATGACTTCCTTTGTGGAGTGGTAGCTAGTACTACTTCTTACGCAGGGCTAGAGTTTAGGTCACCAGCTAGAGTTCTGCATGCCTTTTAATACAGGGACTTTGCAGTTCTAAAAGAATTATGAGAAATTAAGGCAAGGTTTGGAGAAGCTGAAAAACATGCTTTGTCTGTATGTAAATGCTCATAGGATATTTCCAAATGTCCATTGTTTCACTCTCCCTATAGTGCCAGCTTTCTAGTCCTTGCCAGCCTCAGAGAAATTTCATCCTTCTTTTTAGGCACCACAATGATGGTAATTTTAGATACATTCATGATCATTTGCCTTGAGGACTGAATGAATAGACATCATAGGATATTAGAGTTAGAAGGGACCTCAGGAGGTCATCTAGTCCAAATCCCTGCTCAAAGCAGGACCAATCCCCAATTTTTTTTGCCCAAGATCCCTAAATAGCCCCCTCAAGGATTGAACTCACAATCCTGGGTTTCGCAGACCAATGCTCAAACCACTGAGCTATCCATCCCCCATAGATCAGTTATTTCTTTTATCTGGTAAATCAATTATCCCCACAGATTTAGCATATACTACAGTCAGTAAATAGTTCTTTTGTGACAGATCAATTTAAGGTCCAGTCTAGAAGCCAACAAATTATAGGTAGAGTAATTACTTTAAGATGAACATCCAATCCAACATCCAATCATTTTTACAAGCAGTTGACTATCAAATGTGATTTTTTTTCTTTATTTTTAAAGCCAATTCGTAAGAACTGTGTGGTCACCTTTGGAAAGCTCTCCTGCGATACATTATCTTGGTGCCTTCACTTTGTGACTTTACTTGTACAAGATGCAGCAACAAAGGTGGGAGGAAAGGAAGGGATGGAAGAAGAAATGATGGTGTTCTGCACTGGTTCATACGGACACCCAGGGAACATGATAGATTGAGCCTTTCTGAGTAGTGCACAGACACCAACAAGGAATAAAAAATAAGCACCAGAATCTGAAATGTGCCGTAAGTATGAACAAAGCCTCATTCTTCCTTTTTGCACCAGTATAACTCTACTGACTTCACAGGAGGAATGGAGTACAATTCAGGCCCACAAATTTGTCCCTAGAATAAGGAATAAAACACAATACACACACACTTTGGACCGGATGCTCAAATGTATTTAGGTACCTAACTAACACAGATGTCACTGGGAGTTAGACAACTAAAACCTCTGAGAATCTGGGCCCTTTTGTATTTCTAATCCACTAAACTTTGATTGCAGATGTACCCACTATAATTCCATTTTTGTGGCAGAAATAGTGAGTAGTTCAGCCTGTTTTGACAGCAGAACTGCCTGTGGATACCCACCATTAGATAGTATGTAAATCTGGATAGCCATGGATGCCCATATCCTGAGTTGCTTCAGTTTGGAATAAAGACACCACAATGTAGTAACAGCTATTCAGACTTAAAAAATATTTAAGCTTATAAGAGGACAATTTGAGGGTTAACTAAGACGCTCATAAATCTAAACGTAATATTGTCATTACATCAATACAGCAAATACTATGCAACCAAGAAAAAAATAGTGTCAGATATACAGAATTCTTCTGCACCAAAAGGTACATAGGCCACATTTAAAACATGCCTCACTGATTTGGCAATATCCTGAGTTTCTCCTTGTGGTTATCTTCTTGCTGCAATTAGTAAAAGCAGGCCTGTGACCATCAGCCCACAGGGCAGAGATCTTCACTTCCCCTCTGCTGTCTCCCTCTGAAATAACTGAATATAACTTTTCTTTATATTTGGGAGCGGAATTGGCTCCCATCCTTGGAGATGTCCAACTGAGCATGCTCCAAGGGTTCATTAACTTTTTTTCTTTGTTTACCTGCTAGTCCCAGAGTAGCAGGAGTCAGTGGACAGGTGCTCCACTTTAGTGGGAAACAATCCACCACCCACCGCATTTGAACACACACAAACTTGACAGCCACTGTTTAAAAGGAACAGAGGCAAAAGCATGGGTTACATATGCATTAGTGAATGAGTATCTTAATAGTGTAGGCTAAAGAATTTTTTTTTCTTTTGGAAAATCAATGTTCACAAGTGAGGACTGCTAAGGCATTTAAACTTAGTTAAAGTTGACCCCTTCATTTCAAGTGTTTCTGCTTTTACTGCTACCCAGCCAAACTCGTGCTGTGGTACCTGCTTTCCAGCTGGGAGGCCAGAATATGAAGGGCTTTTTGTAAGTGTGATAGTCATATTGCTCCATTAATTGCCTCGTGGGTGGTGGTAACATGCTTAGTATCCTCTCTCCAAGGGCTATGTGAATCATCATCTTAATGTTCCCGAACTTCATTAGCCTGGTGAGCAGAAATCTGAAGATAGCACTAAAACATAGACCTCCCACAGGATAATGCTGTAGGCTGCCATCATGCCTCCCAGTCAATACATTTTTAAAGGCATATAGCCATATTACTGCAGCATCAACCCCTTGTAGCGCTTCCGGGCACAATTCACACAGCTGCAGCTCTTTGCTGATACGTTTCTGCCTCTGTGAGGGCCAGTGTAATGGTGCTTTGGCCCTCCAAGGAGGACTGATCAGCTGGCAAGCAAGTTCCATATGAGGACGGCATCCCAGCTTCTCTCCCACCTGGAGAAACAGAACTGTGTCCTTCTTCCTGGGCAGCCCCAAACTGGTCTTAGCTCTCCTCTCCAGACCTGACATTGGCTGCAGATATAGCAGGGCGGGATCAAATGCACCTACAAGCTTTCCTTAGCCCTCTCATGGCCAGAGGACAACCTGTCAGTCTCCTTAACCCCCTCGTTGCCAGTGTGGGGCCTCTGCCCCATCTCAAACCTTCTCTAGTTTTTTTGCTGCTCAGAATAATGATTTTTTTACCAGTTTATCTCCTTTTTGGACATATATTTATCTGCTCAGTATATCTATGCAAAGTTTCAGTTAAATGACAGGTTTCAGAGTAGCAGCCGTGTTAGTCTGTATTTGCAAAAAGAAAAGCAGTACTTGTGGCACCTTAGAGACTAACAAATTTATTAGAGCATAAGCTTTCGTGAGCTACAGCTCACTTCATCGATGCATCCGATGAAGTGAGCTGTAGCTCACGAAAGCTTATGCTCTAATAAATTTGTTAGTCTCTAAGGTGCCACAAGTACTGCTTTTCTTTCAGTTAAATGCTATTGGTAAAAAGGAGATTGAATGAATCAAGGAAAATCATAATTTACACAGACACACAGCAGCTGCACGTTACCATCTGGACTGCTCAGAGTAATGCCTCCAGTTAAAGAGATATTAACCAAAAGCATGTCACGCTCGACATTCCCCAAGATCACTCACTATTCTTGTTGAATCTATATATTCTTATTACCACTGATTCTGTTGCCTGGCAGATGCCCTCTGAAGAATTTTGTCAGGTGACTATTTCAGGATAAAATCAGAACTGACAAGAGGACCCCTGGTACAATTTACTCTTGGATTAAGAAGTGCCTCTTACTTTCTTGCAGCAGGACTCTCTATTCATTTGTATGTCACATGAAACAAACATGAGAGAGAGAAAAAAAACTATCCTGTTTACTGCCTATCCTTGTGGCATTTATTTGAGATATAGGGTGGAGTTGCTCAGACGATCTGTACTTCATGGAAGACACAAATTTAGATTCTATTTTAGAAAAAGACTCACTGTGTCCATGATACAGTAGCTCAAGTACTATTCCAAATATTTAAACCACCCAGTTTGGGAGAGTTCAAAATGGTTTATAACAGATTGCTCAGTTCTTTTCCTTAATATGTTACTAAACAATGAGTTGTTAAATAGAAATTAATATATTAATGAACACAATGAACTCAGTAGCCTTGTTAAGATTAATAGCTTCACTAAAGACATTGGGCCAGATCTTCAGCTGATGCAAATCAGTGTAGCTCTAATTACTTCAACTGAGCTATGGCCAAAGTACACCAGCTGAGAATCTGGCCTTTTTACACAATGGCCAAATAAAGGGGGAGTAAATGGAAATTGGGAAGCCATTGGGTGCTGATGGTGATTGGTACCTCAGAGGAGTTACTCAACCCCCAGCAGGATTGGGCTCTGAGGGTGAAGAGAAAAGTCTTGTTTTTAAAAAAAAAAAAAAAGAAAAAAAAAAGAAAAAGGAGTGGGGGGTTATTGAATTTAACTCATTGTCTTTTCCCTTTTGGAAAAACAAGATTTCTGAGCTAAATCTGCTTTTCTGTTATTCTCATGTAGTTTCAAGCAGCAGCAGATTTACAACATTCTAGTGATAAGCAAAACAATACTTTTGATGGGATGTGCCTGCTCCATGTTGCACAATTCGTGGAATGATGCAATAAGAAGAACAATCTTAGTGACGGGGGAAGGTCTGCTCCATACTGGAACTCCACACTGTGCAGCTGTTCTGGTTACGAGAGAGTGATGTGACTGGTTTAGCCAAATCCAATCCAGCATCACTGAAACCCAGTTTCTAGTAATGCATAGAGGGCAGAGGAATCACTTCCTTAACTGAGTCAGTTGCCAGAAGTCAATGGATTAAAAATTAAATTTATACTAGAAAAGCTGGGCTTCACGATATTTCAAACAAAGAAAACAGAGAAACTCTGAACTGAACTTATTTCTGAAAGTGCATATTTTCTGTTTCTGAGCCATTAAAATGCTTTTTATAAAGTTGTACTGAAAGAGAACAGTTTAACATCTGGTAAAGTTAAGTTTCAGAATCCATGCATTTACATGATTTGAGTCACTGAAATAAAAATGAACAAATAAAATTAAGTTTGAGGGCAATCCAAAGGGCTCTTGTAATAGTCGTCTCTGATCATTCTAATCACAGGAGTGTGTTTTAAAGTACATTGCATGGTTTAATTAAAGTTGGCAACTTGTGTGTGATTTTTACAAAAAACATGAATGGTCTAGTTATTTGTTAGTCCTGACCTGAGTGTAGGAGACTGGACTAGATGGCCTATTGAGATCCCTTCCAGTCTCACACGTCTATGATTCTATGCGGGGAATAATTAAGTAATGAAGTATATTAATGTATTTTGACAGTTAAGGCAATAACACAAAAGTTAACTGGGATACAACAGTACAAACCAAGAGCTTAGAGGATGTAGACTAATCAAACTAAGACGGTATGTTTTTATGAATGATATTGTCATATTTAGTTGTGGTAGGAGATATCTGAAGTCTAAACTGCTGAAGCAGATGGAAAAATCAGATTGGCTAAGAAAGGACTTGAAGCCAAGTCCTCCAATGCTTATTTAGTCCTTCATCAACTAAAACTCCCATTGACTTCAATAAGATTTTGGCATGGAAAGGGCTGCAGGATTAGCCTTCTTGTCGGTACTTGGAACCCATTTTCCATTTTGGTGGGAGGGTGTCTATGATGGCCATAAAATAATAAACCACAAAACCAAAAGTACATACACAAGTAAAATACAAACTGCTGTTTAAAGACCTGCATGCATTTTAATTTCTGGGAGAAATGTGGCTTAGGAAACAAAGGAACATCTCCATTTTTTAAAAATATTTTCAACAACTTTGTATTTGAGTGAAAAAGACAAGTGTGAAAGGAGACTGACTTTCTGCTCATAAGTACATTAATGAAGGTTCCTTACAGAGTGAGATGACTGTGCCTAGATGTCCTGATTTTACAGGGACAGTCCTGATTTTGGGGTCTTTTTCTTATATAGGCTCCTATTAACCCCCACCCCCATCCCGATTTTTCACATTTGCTGTCTGGTTACCCTAACTGCTCCTGACAATAGGACATTCACAGAGATATTCACTTTTGCTTTTCATATATTGTTTCCACGCTATTTAACATAGTTAGAAGAAAAGCCTGTTAAGTTATTCACAATGGCTTTCCCAGAGTGAGCTGTGTTCAGTGCATCTACGTTTTAGATTAGGATGGGCAAACTACGGCCCACGGGCTGGATTCGGCCCGTCGGGGCTTTGGATCCAACCCATGGGACTGTCCCCGTAGTGCCGCAGGCCCAGCGCTGCTCTCAGAAGCGGCTGGCACCATGGCCCTGTGGCCCGGAGGTGGGGCAGAGGACTCCATTCATTGCCCTTATCTCCTGGCACCTTCCCCTGCAGCTCCCATTGGCCAGAAACCGGGAACTGCGGCCAATGGGAACTTTGGGGGAAGTACCTGGAGGAGTGGCAAGGGCAGCGCGTGGAGCCCTGTGCCCACCCCTCCCCCAGGGGCCACGCAGGGATGTGGTGCCGGCTGCTTTCCGGAATGGACCTGGACCCAGTGCACGCCGCTGCCACCCTGGAGCTGCTTTAGGTAAGCAGCGCTGGGCCAGAGCCCGAACCCCTCCTGCACCCTGCTCTAAGCCCCCTCCCTGCACCTCGCACCCCTCCTGCACTCTAACCCCCTGCCCTGAGCTCCCTCCTGCAGTCTGCACCCCTGCCCTGAGCCCCCTCCTGCACTCCACACCCTTCCTGCACCTCAACCCCCTTCCCTGAGCCCTCTTATGCACCCTGCACCCTTCCTCTTTCCCAATCCCCTGCCCTGAGCCCGTTCCTGCACACTGCACCCCCTCCCACATCCCGCACTCCCTCCCGCACCCCAACCCCCTGCCTCGGTCCTGCATACAATTGCCCCACGCAAATGTGGCCTTCGGCCCAAAAAGTTTGCCCCCCTCCCATTTTAGATTCTAAGATCTTTAGGGCCAGAGCTGTTTCCATTTCTGTTCATTGTACAGCCTTGAGCAAAGAGCTGGTGGTAAAGAAAAAATGCTGGCCATATACAATGAGTGACAGATAAAACACTGCAAAGTGTCATGGAAATCTCTGCAACTATAGAGGTTACTTGGAAAACTGAAAAAAGAATTTATCTTTCCAAGACCTGTAGGGGTCTTGTGGCAGACTCTTAACGTTATTTTAATGGAGAAGAAGCAGCATGCCAGTAGGCTCCAGTCCAGTATGGCCTGTGCTAGGGCCAATCACAGTATCTTATCGTCCCAACTATTCCACTGACAATTCAGGCAATTGTTTGCCTTTTAAGTCAAAGACCCTGCAGCTTTGACACAGAACAGGAAGAGTGCCTGCTATAATGTATGTAAAATAAAATGAATCATCATAGCATACAAAAGGATTCTCCGGGCCCAATGGTTAGGGTCTGAGCCTAGACCTGAGAAACTCGGATTCAAATTCCTGCTCCACCACCCAACTTCCTGTGCTACTGTGGGCAAGTAAATTAGTCTCTTTGTGCCTCTGTTCTCATCTGTAAAATGGGGATAAAAGCACAGCTCTAGCTCTCATGGGGTGTTGTGAAAATAAGCACATTAAAAATGATCACATACTGTAGTATTATGGGACCACATAAATATCATAGATACATCTGCAGGCTATTTACATCATCCTCCAATCAGTGCAGGGTTGTTTTCTGCAATGTATTTCCTAGTGATTTGTCAAGTTAGACTATTTCCTCATCTGACAAGCGTCAAATATCTTCAGCCCTTTCCATGTGGAACAGTTTGCTGATAACAGCCTTAAGTTTCTCTGTGAGGCTTTGCAAGATTTTACTGCACTATTTGCTCTTAACTAGCTGAGTCCTACTTGCAGAGTTCAGAGCTGGATCTGCATCTTCGCTTCCAAACACTGGGGTGGGAGTGCTCAGAACCAGGCTTAACAATAAGGCAACACTTCAGAAAGGAAGTCCTTTTGGAGTTAATTTAATTTCTTATGTGAAAAGCAAATTAAGATTTTTTTTAACAATGAATATGGACTCTATCTTCTGGCCTTTAACAGTACATGCTACATTGGTCAGGATTAAATGGATTTTTAAAACAGAATTGAAGAACATTTCGTTCTGGGATGAGTCTCTTCTAATTCCCACCCAAGCTAAAATTCAAATTTTTTAACAGAAAATAATTGGGGCTTACTAAAGCCAAAAGGTCACAGTATTGCCTTCTCACCAGTGGAATTCCATGTGGCTCTGTTGAGAGGAATTATTCCCAGGTCAAGTTTTTCTTTTTCAAAATGCCACACAGTTTAATGAAAAGAAAAGCACTGTAGCATCAAGAAGTGGAGAAGTAACACCCCATCCAAATCAACTGGAAAGCTTCTAATTCTTAGACTGAAAGACAAACGCACCACAGAGAAAATTTGCCAAAGATTTCAATTTATACACCTGGCAAAGCTCAGATTTAGAAAACATTAAACCCTGTTCCCATTATATTGGACATACCCTTGTTAAGATTAACATTTTTTGCAGCAGTGCAGGGACCCATTACATGGCATGTCTGAGGTGTGCACGCATTTATATGTGACTGCTCTGACTATGATCTGCCCCTCACAGACACACACTGTCTTAATCAGAGTGCGAAGTGTGCCCCACAGGTGAATTTCACCCATTGTGTGCATTGACCATTCCTTGACTTATTAATGGCTGTTTACACTCTTTTCTCTCCTCCTACAGACACGGGGAAGATTTAACCCCTCAATGATTATGTGCTTTTTCTAGAGATTTCTTACACATAACAGGGATGACTTTAAGGAACACATTTTTGGGGATGGAATATTTCAAGAGAATTGGAAAATAATCCCTGGTTGGAATACAAACTGCCTCAGTACAAGGAAAAACTTGCTTACTGGCTGACATGGGGGATAATTTAATATCTGTACTACCTCCATTAACTAAATTAATTCATTAGAGTGGGTACACTGACAGATACCATGCATTCATCTTGGCTCTAACTCTGAGATTTAGCAGAATGACAGCATGATGTCTGATGTGAGAGGAGGTGTGTGTTTGTGTGGGGCGGGGGGTGACAAGTCTTTAAAGCAAGAGCAAAACATTTTAAAATAGGGAATTAAAAACAGCCCTTCCATCCTGGTTGATCCTTTCAAAGTATTTAAAATTAAGAGCATTGTTGTTAGCAGAAATGGCAATGTGATTTTCAAGTTTTCCTTACAGCTGGATGGCAAAGGCAACTGAAATTGCAGATCAGAACCCAGAAAGAATCAACACGATTACTTCAAATTGTTTTGTGCATGCTTGCAATGTTACAGCTTTTTTTTAATTGACGTGACAATCTCATCCACCCTCTGCCTCAGGCAGTCTCCATCACTGCCGCAGTCTTTCTTCTTCTTCTTCTTCTGTTTATCACACACACACACACACACAAATTTCTATCCTTAAGTGAATTTTAGCGCTCATGGAGAGGACTACATTGATAGCTCTATGAGTTAGAGGATCATTTAAACAACATGCTCATTCAGTCCTTGTCCAGCAGTGATTCAAGATACCAATTAGAGCCAGTTGCAATTATGAGTTTATTAAAGGGAAAACATGTGTTCTCTAGGTTCTGGACTGAGACCATCCGCTCAGTCCACACAAGCCGTTTGACAGCCTTCAGAGAGTAAGAACTTTAGCTCACTACTGACCTGGTTTCCTGAACGTTACAAGCTGTGTATCCTACATAGCTATAGATAGATATCTAATAAATTAAAGATGAAAAGTTTTTGATTTTCTAAAACCTCAACAGTCAGATGTTTGGTTTGAAAAATCAAAACCAGAGGTGGTTCATATCTGGGAACTTTTTTCTCTGAACTTTCTAAAGTTTAGGGTTTGAAAAATTGGTCTTTTTTCGCCCCAAAAATAAATTACTCCCCAAATTTGATAAGTCCCAGGAATGTTCTCTATCATGAAATTCATAAACTCCCATACTGTAAGAGAGAGCAGAGCCCTTGCTCTGGGGATGGAGAGCAGGAGGCAAGAAACAACCAGCCACATGTCAAAATGGCTGGCCAAAAAGCCCTGTACAGTGGCAATCTTATTCACCATGTCTGCAGGGGAAAGGAGGCGTTTCCCCGTACCCTTGTTTTTATCCTGCCATCCACATTCCAGGGAAAGGTTCTGGGGTTCAAAGCCCTCTGGGGTGGCATAGAACATCCATGTTGAGAAACAAATATCAGGTTGCAACACCATGACAAAAATGTCATTTCCACCAGACTTAAGCCTGTGACATTCAGTTTTGGTTTGATGAGCTCAAATAGTCTACTCTGAGCAGGCTTATATTTTTTTCCAAACCATTCACTGCTCTATTCTATTTGTAAATTGTATTTTGATTGTCCCATATAGATACTCTGGGCAACACAGTACAGAAACATCAACTTCGAGAGGCAGAATATAGTAGCCATAAAGACTGTTGTACAAAGTTAAAGGGACTTGGCCTTCTAAGTCTCTATTGAATATGGGACTTTGTACCTTTATAAATATGGCCCTTTTAGGCACCTAACAATGCAGATGGAATTGCCAAAAGCACCTACTAGGCACCGAGGAAATCTGCCTTGAAATGAATAGGAGTTAGGCACCTAGGTGCTTTGAAAAAACCTATTAGGTGCCTACCTGCATATTTAAGTGCTTAAATACCTTTAAAAATCTGTCTCTTAGGCTCCTAAATCTTGTAGGTGTTTTGAAAAATTTTACCCTCCTATGTGCAAGGCAAGGCTCCTGCCTCAGCAAGCTTATAATTGCAGCTTTGGGCTGCCCACCACTAATGAAAGTGGTGGAAAGCACAGGGACCAGAATCAAACCACAGAATCTTTATGATTGTTCAACATGATGATACAGAGCCCAGTTTGCCTCTCTGAGAGTAGGCTGAGTTTGTGGGGAGGTGAAAAAGGGTTTCACTCATTGCAGGTGCACCTCCTTGTGGCTGGACCTGGTAATTAGCTTTCACCCTGTCTGGACCCCCTCTCCCTTGAGTTGCTTTAGCTAGGGTCCCTCTTTCTCTCCATGACTGAGGGGTGCTCCATCTTCATGACCTGGCAGCCTTATAACCAGATCACTTTATAGCTCCCCATTACATCTCTGGCAGTCCTCTGTTCCAACTCCTGCTTCTGTGCTAATTTGCCAGTGGCTGGTAGAGGAACCCAGGCCCACCCGTTACTCAAGGTTCCAGCCCAGGGATACTACGACTAGGAATATAGGTGTCCTTAGTCACAAACCTTGTTGCTGTGTCCCTAGGTTTCTTCCTACCCCACTTCTCTATCTCCTTGCTTTCTCTGGTTTTGCCAGAACATCCTCTGCTCTCTGTGGCTACTTCACCCCTCTCAGCTCTTGTCAAATTCCCTAGTCCAGGGAAATACCTCAGGTCTTACTTTCCCCCTAGATCTCTGCCTTCTCCCTGGCCAACTCCCTTTCCCTCTCAGGAGTAACTGCAGACCTCCTCCATGCAGTCCTTTCCTGCCTTCACTTCCTAGCTTTATAATCCTATCCCAGACCAGCTTCATCTGCCATTAGGCCTTACAAAGCCCTTGGTCCCCTCCAGGTGCAGCATCTAAGGTTACTTGGCTCTTCCTGGCCCACATGAACCCAGGCAGGGCTTGTGTGGGGTGGACAACCCATTGCAGGTGGGTAATTAGGAAAATAGCCATTTGACTTCTGAACTGAGGGCTAATTCACTGGAAACTTGTGAGACAATGAACCTGAAATTGTTGAATCCCAGCCATTGTTCAGAGTGTAGCCAGCCCATGCCGTTCTCAAAAAGGAAAAAATAGGGGAAAGAGTTAAGACAATTAATAAAATCCATCAATAACATGCAGCTTCGTTTAAATGTCTCTCTAATTTTGTACCAGTGCTTATCATTTCCCTATTTAGCGGCTTGCTTTCAATGCAATACAATAGAATATGAGTCATAAAAATCATTCAGCACTTGCAAAAACCTTTACATCGTTGTTGGGGTGCAGGCTTCAATGCTGTTGTGATTTATTTTTTCACCTTGGATGCAAAGTGGCCGGTGTTCTACTTGGTTGGGTGCTGGATGAAAATTAATTGACCGTTAGCCTGCTGCTGAGAACAGTAAAACATGTCAGAAGGTTATTGGCTCCAATCTTAGAGAGCTGGGTAATTATTGGAATTTCTGAATTCTGTTTGGTGCAACATGAGCGTGTGTCATGTGGTGCTGAAATAATCATTGCACACGATATTTTGGGTCAGATCCTCAGGTGATGTAAATCCATATAGCTCCCTGGACTTCAGAGGAGCTACCCCAGTGTATACCCGCAAAAAGATGGAGCTAATGTTACCCAGTAGCACACACAAAACACGAGATGAGAAAAAAGTCATAATGTAACACTGCATCCAGGGTAAGAACCCGGCCCTCGCTGTGCTGCTTCCCTCACAATGCATTAAACTGCATTGGCCTACTGGGATCTCTCAGGAGAAAGGTGCCACAACGGTACCCAAAGTCTCCAAGAGACCTGTGAATGCAACAGCTGAGAGACTGCACAGCACACACTCCCCCCACAATAATAGGCCCGGTCTGTTCGGAGGAGGATGGCTTCCTGGCTTCATTCCCTCCCCAGCTGCTTGGGGTCTGATCCTGAAATCTTTGAAGTCAATGGCAAAGCTCCCTTTCACCAGAGTGGTGCAAAATCAGATCTTTAGTAGCTGAGGTAAATACATAGACTATGATTAGTCCTTGTGTGCAGGGGATGCAATGGAGAAGGCCCCCAGTGCTCCTATGAAGGGGCTAGGTACAATTTGGCCCTTAATCTTCCTGTAGTGTTCACAAAGACATAGTGCATTTACTCAGTCCTGGGCAGCTCTGTTAATTTTTGCTTTAGCACTCTTTTTCTTTTAAAATAAGCAAGAGGATCACTTGAGTTGCCTCTCTCATCTAAATTATGCCTCAATAGCACCAACTTCTCAGGAAAAACCTGACACATTTCAAGTTCTGTGGCTGCTGTGAGAGGAAAAGAGTGCCATTTATGTGTGTAATAGCTGTATAGTGCGGCGTTGAAGCTTCTGTATTGCACTGAGGGCCAGAGCCACACTCTGTGACCCTTCCCTCGGGGCCCACGTTTAATAATCTTGCACAAAACCTCTTTGCTTAAAACAACAAAGACCTCAAGAAACCTTAGGGATCTATTCCAAATAATCAAATATACTGATCTTAACAAAGATAAAACTTCATCTTAAAATATGTATGGTAAGTGCTCCATATTGCATTCACAGGTATAATTCTGTCTCTTTCAAATAAAACTACAGGTACCCATTAAAAATTAAGCACTAAGGAGTTTGATAATTCTGCATCAGCTCCACTTCCACAGTGTTTGGAAAGAGTTTCTTTATTGCCCCTTTGAGAAATCAAGTGCACATCACCATCCTAATCCTAGAATAGATACGGTCTATTATTATTCTCCAATAGCAAGTTTGCAGGAAAAATACAAAGGCTGGGGGGAAAAAATGAAGCGACTTTAGCCCAGACCAGAAGCTATTTTTTTCTGAGGTTTGAGTGGCTTTAGATAGTTCTGACAAAATATTAATTCTTGAAATTGTATAAAAAATCATGTTTTTTTCACAAGTTCTCCATTAATCTCAAACTAGAGGTGTAAAAATCACTATTACATGATATATAGATGTGACCTTGCAACCTCTTGGTACCAACTGACAGAGGGGGTCCATGGAGTTTTACAGGGATTCCCTGGGTCAGATATATACATAAGAATTCACCAAAGGACAGCATGTGATGTCTCTACCGAGAGCCCGCAGCCCACTGGTCATCCTAATCAGTGTGAAATGGCATGAAAGGATAGTATTTAGGAAGTTATGTATCTATCCTGAAAATAATGTTCTAAAGTAAGGCAAGTCACCAAGAAGGGATATCCCTCGGACAGGTTCCTGCCAGGCAGGTCTGGTCTTGTGTGTATTGGACATGCCTATTTGTACACCAACTCAGAAAGCAGATGTAAGATTGCAAAATCTAGAAGAGAAAATGCACAGGATAAAAACAATCAGCAGGGGGCATCCTGTTTGTAAATAAAATCAAAGGATTACCTCCGTATATCAGGTAACGTGCAGCATCCTTCACCTAGGACACAAGCTAGCTGCATTTCTCATTATGGACTTCATCTTAATAGGGGGATTGGATCTGATTCTTTTCTCAGATACACTGATGTAAGTCAAGAGGGACTCGTCTGAAGTCAATGGAGCCATACCAATGTAAAGAGGAGAATCAGGCCTACTGACTTACAGACCAGCTCCTCTTCCATTCTGATTGCATGGACCACTTGCCCCCACCAGTAATCCAATATCTTCCATGTGGCATCTACAGCAACGGTTAGGTGGGAAAGTAATATTAGGAAAGTATTTAATGTATTTTTATTTATTTTGTTTGTTTGTTTCCCAGGAGAAAGGGTTTGCTAAGAAAAAGCGGATAGACCTCAGGACATGCCAGCACATGAAGAATATCAAAACTTGTCTTTGAAATCAATAGACCGATTTTCATTGACTGTCAATGGGAGCTGGTTGTGGCTAATTGTACTCTAGTGTTATCCCATGCCCGTGTGATAAAGGCAAATAATTACCTGTTAATATTGTTCATATAATATTTCCCTTCCACTTTTAGAAAAATGCAAAGTAACTTTTTACTGATGCCATTGTTAGAAAGCATTCCTTTTATATGTAAAACATTAGATTTTCCTTGTGAATTACAAAATGACACTGGAAGGCCTGGGTCTAGTTTGACAATGAGAGATATTTTGACACTTTAATCTCAACTTTTTTAACAGTTTGTTTGGCTTTTACGGTGTTCATATACTTTTACTTCTTACTATGGATTTTATTAAGGCATTTTATACATTAAGCCTTTAAATGTTTAATAATGTATGACAATAATGGGACATCTTTTTCATCTTTACTCCCAGTAAGTGGTACCTTCCTCTGCAAAAGGTTTCATTGAGTCCAATAGGTACTATTCACCATCAGTAAGTGTGGGAGAATTACACTATGGGTCATAGTTGTTGCATGGCCTTTATTGGGATCCTTTTCATGAGAATAATTTGTTCCTTATTTTTTTATATGTTCATCTCGGTACAAATGTTGGGCCTGTGTTTTAAAAAGTCTGTTTTATTGAGTTAGAAAAGGTAGCAGCTACTTTATGAATCTGTTGGTATTCAAAAGCCTTAACACAGGAAAAGTGGAGCCTAATAAAGTAGCCACCACAGTTATTTTGGAAGGGTTTCACTGCCATGAATGTTCCCTTAAAGTTAGTGTCAATCCTTCCAGTAAATAGTTTAATTAAAAGGAATCAATGAAAGGAACTCATTTTACTCACATACTTAACTCACGCACATTAGAAGCAACGCTTTATATCGCATAAAATTGTTTTCAAACTTGTCTGACCACGCTCGTTTTATGACTAGTTCAGACATGTAATTCAGAAGGTTGACTTGTGTTGCGTTAATTTAGAAATCACTGCTTATGCTCACAGCAGTTGTCTAGCACTTATACAAGCATGATTTACATTCTTTGTTTATATATGATTTTTAAACATGTCATTGCTATTCATTAGGTGGTATACGGTGATTTAAAAAACCAAGACTTAATTCAGTTATCAGATTAATAGCATTACTTTGCAAGACCACTATACATTGAAAAATAAAGACTCATTCCAGCATATATTAAGATATTTCTGTGATATACTTAGGCATAATAAAGTTTTCTGGAAAGATAATGGGCCAAATTTTGCTTTCAGCTACACTAATGTAAATCCATAACAACTCTACTGACAGCTCCACAATGGAGTTACTCCAGACTTTCATAACTGAAAGTTGAATTCAGTCCAATATAAGAATTTAGGGACCAAAAATATCTCTAACACGTACATGACAGGTTTCAGAGTAGCAGCCATGTTAGTTGACTCTGAAACCTGTTATTATGCAAGGCACTGAATTTAGCCGTATGGAGTGGAAATCTATCAACTTCATGAAAAAACTCGTACAGATACAGACAGACATCATCTTCTTCTCCAAATGCAAACAGAGGGACATCATACCAAAAGGACTGACGGTCAAAAATCCATTACACTCTACATACCACACAGACTATGCTGACAGCTTGTGCCACACACTCTCAAAGAAACTGCGGAACCACCTGATCAACATTGGTTGGAACAGTGGTTCCCTTAACCCACACAGCAATATTGTTAATCTATCCAACTATACTCTTAACCCAGCAGAAGAATCTGTCCTATCTCGGGGCCTCTCCTTTTGCCCCCCCCCCACCCCCACGAACATGACACAGTTCTGTGGTGACCTACAATCCTATTTTCGACGTCTCCGACTCAAGGAATATTTCCAACCCACCTCTAACCAACATACATGACACCAGCACTGCACCAGGCTTCATACTTTGGGGCCAAATGCTCGACAAGTGTAAATAAGCACAGCTCCATTGATGCCATGATGTTTCACTCATTTGCACCAGCAGAATATTTGGTTCCTCATGTCTAACAAATGATTGCTCTGTAATCTGCATGTAAAATGCTAAGATCCTCAGTTGATGTAAATAACCATAGTCCAACTGAAATCAATTGAAAGGATTTCACACATACTCCGTTTAATTCTGGAAAAATCACTAATTTAGGACTTCATCTTGTGCTCCTTACTCAGGTGAAATTACCATTAAAATCAAAATGAAATAAATGGAAGCTTTGCTTGCAAAATCCGTGCAAGATTGAGTCTGTTTCTAAAGAAAATGTATGCACTTTGTCTTAAGCATGTTCTTCTTTGGACACTTTAAATTCTATGTGAGAGTTGAAAAAAATGAAATGATTACACTTCAGACACTTTCCACATTAATATGAGACACTACTAGAGTGTTACAGGAAAACAGTGGATGAAGGAGAACCAGCTAATATAAGATTTTGGAACTTTTATAAAGTTTTCAATAAAGACCATCATGAGAAACTAGTAAGGAGAAGAAATTGTGGGTTAGAAACTGAATAAGACATAGAGAACAAAAGCCTTGTTTGTACTAGAGCAGCGGTTCTCAACCAGGGGTCCGGGGCCCCCTGGGTGGCTGCAAGCAGGTTTCAGGGGTTCCACCAAGCAGGACAGCATTAGAGTCACTGGGGCCCAGGATAGAAAGCCAAAGCCCCACTGCCTGGGGCTGAAGCCTGGGGCCCTGAGCCCTGCCACCTGTGGCTGAAGCCGAAGCCTGAGCAACTTAGCTTTGTGGTGCCGCCGCGGCCTGCTTGCTACCCCCTAACACTGGGCCTGGTTTTTATATGCAGAAAACCAGTTGTTGTGGCACCCAGGTGGGCTGTGGAGTTTTTATAGCATGTCCGGGGGCCTCGAAAGAAAAAGGTTGAGAACCCCTGTACTAGAGATTAGCTGATATGAACAAGTTGTGGCCAGCAGTTACGGTAGGTACACTAGTATAAGCCCCTAGTGTCAGCCTGGAAAGCAGCAGTTTGCATCAGAGAAGCGTACCTATGTTTGAAAAGAAGGCAAACTCCACTGCTCTAAATCACTGCTTTCCTTCTCTGTCTTACCTACACCTCTTGCTGGCCACCAATTACTAAAATCAGGCTTCATCCCCAATATGGCCATACTGCAGAAATAAATGGCTAATTTTCAACATCACAAAAGGTCAACTGTGGACAATCCAGGGATCAGTTCTAGGACCAGTATTGTTTCATTAATGATCTGGAAAAGGGGGCACCAAAATCTGCAGACAACACAGAATTATGTAGGTTAGTCAAGACTACTGAAGACTGGGAGGACTTCTAAAGGAGCCTAGGAAAACTAGGCAAATGGACATCACAGTGAGAAATGAAATTCATTATTGACAAATACAAGGTAATGCACATTGGAATGAATAGTTTGAACAACTAATTGACATGAATGGGGTCTAAATTAACGTCACAATTCAAAGCAAAGAGTTAGGGGCCATGATAAACGATGTGCAGCAGTGGCCAAAAGCAGACAGAGGCAGGGCTTGGGAGGCGAGCACGTAGGCATGGACGATAGTAAGAGCCAGCCAGAGACTCACCTACTTGCTCACACAACTTTTCTTGTGCCTCTTTCTGGTTTAAGAAGTGCATCCCATTCAATTGGTGGGGCTGGATATTTCAACCTATCAGGAGCTTTGTAGACAGGGCCCTTTGGGAGCTAGAGCTTTGCTGACCCACTCTGGAGAAGGTGGGGGGCACTGTCTAAGCACTGCCTGGGAACCCATGATCCCCACAGAAGATAGATTGAATGCTTTCATTTACTCTCTTGTACCATAAGAGCAGGATAGCCACTTAAACTGATAGGCAATTTTAATTTAAAATTCATACAATTATTTTTGAACAATGCACAATTAACCTGTGGAACTCAATGGGCTCTAGATATAACTAAATCCAGACATTAGGAGGATTCAAAAATGGTCTAGGCATTTAATAAGAAGAACATTCAGTGTTAAATTAGATTTTTTTAAAATTAAAGGATAGAAACCCTAGGCCTGCCTCATGGCATAAGCCAACCAGTAAGGACTAGATTTTTAAAGATGTAGTAAGGTACCTAGTGGGATTTTCAATAGCACCTAGGCATCTAACTTTCATTCAGACCAAAGTGCCCAAGTCTAAGTTATGACAGCCTCCTCATAGCTACCCTATGGACAGCAACACTGCTGGGAATCTCCACAGTGTAGCGTTGTGCAGCTCTCCCTTGACCCTCCTTCCTTCCTCCAGTCACTCCTCCTACACCAGGGCTTGTGAGGAGATCCTCAGAAGGCAGACTTGTGGCTCAGTGCCTGAGCATGGGGAATCTTCCTACAGCGGGATACACAGATTCTTGGGGCCCTTTATGCCACTCTAGCCTTCTACCCTATGTGGAAGGGCCAGAGTCGGGGATAACTTAGACACTCAGGATGAAATCCTTATGTGATACAGTTGGTTATTCTTATAAATGAATATTGTGGATCTATATTATACATTCAAAAGTAGTAGGAAAGGAGCCTGAAACATAAACTCTTGTATCAGAGGCATGGTATGAGGCAGAACCCGCTCACAGAATTTAGCAAAAACAGGGCTGATATTGCAAAAATACACATTTTTAAGAAGTGCTAAGCACAATGTACTTACACAAACACATTCCGATATTAAGGATAGTACAAACATATTTCCCAAGAAGAACAGGAACACACTAACCCCTCCTAAAAGGGAAGGTCAGGATGACAGTAAGTAATTAAAATGTTTTAATTAAACCAACATGTACAAGTTGATGGGTAATAACTAGCCACGTCAGGGGGCAGTAACTAATTATGTCAGAGACAGTACTAACTTGTTTGTATCAGGGTATAAAGATGTATCTCAGAGGGAATATCTTTGTCCAGATGAAGAGGGAATGGGAAGTCCTGCCATTCACTGAGCTGCGTCCATTGTCACAGGTGTACATGTCTTAGTATCCTCATAGTCTGCCATGTGCTATTATCGTACTTTGTCAACCATAAACCTGGCCTGGTGCCTTTGTACCTTAACAAATCTTGTGGTCATTGGGCAGTTCGCTCAAGGTCTGCTGTGCTCTCTGCGCAGAGTGGGGCAGCACACAGAGAGAACACACACACACGCAGCTCAACATCTAACCACAATAAACACCTTGCAAAATTCCCACTGACTTGAGTGGCAGCCAAACTGGCCCATAATTGTGTTTGAAGGCAGGATTCAGGTTGTAATATAATATTTTTAGATCGGTGGTTTTGTCCTTTACATAACAGGCAGTGGAGGTTGATGATCCCTGAAAGTGTGTAGTCAAAATTGACATGCACATGACATGCTCAAAAACACTTTATAGCAATGAGCAAATATCAGACTTGAAACAGTAGAGGCAAAGCTTACTTTAAGGAGTCTTCAGAGGTAAAAAGAAAAATAACATTAGTATTGATAAACGCCATCTTTTTTATTGAGAGCACATTTAAAAAGAAGTTATTTTAGTAGAACGTTGGAGTAATCATTACTTTTCTCAGGCAAACAGTAGTCCACACAAGAATCTTCATCTCTGAAGTTGTTATCATTTCCATAGCATCCACCATAGATAAATTTCTCACACTTCATTGAACTCAGGTTGAAGAAATATCTTTTTAGATAACCTCTACAAGGTCCTGGAGCAGCCTCCAACCTGCATATTTTGGGCACATCTAGAATAAAGAGCATTTAAACATCAATGCACAGTTAGGCTAAACTTTATTACGTCTTGTCTGACATGCTTTCCACTGGCAAAGATACTTCTGAACTCATTTAACTTCTGCCGATATGCTTAAGAGATATATGATAATTGATTGTTAAAATACAGCACTAGACTGAGCATTTAGTGAGTTAGATGGAGTTTTCATACATAATGGATTTCTTAAAAACATTAGGGATAGACTATGATGCGCTCCAAAAAGAAGCCAGGCATATACATCCTTCCTCTTAGTCCTTTCCTCAGCGGAGTGATTTTATTGGTTTAGCCAACAAAGCCCTAAGAAGCCTCGATTCAGTGGGAGTTTTATCCTAGCTAGGGTTGCAGGATCAACCCTACTATTACCAGTGCTGCTACTGTTACAGCTGTCACTGGCAAAATGCTAAATCCGGAAGAGAGAAAAAAAACAGTTGGCAAAATCCACTGAGTAAGGAAACCTTCACCTGCTCCCAGAAGCTTCTTGGTGTGGAGATTTGTGACGGCATCTACTGACACCTGAGAGCTACCAGCGAAGGTATCATTTCAGCTCAAGTGATAAGCATACATATGCAAGCTACAACTTTTATTAAGTTATGGAGCTGGAAGGAAATGCTTTTTAAAAATAGAACCTGGGGTCTAGGCCTTCAATTGATGAAGCAGCAAATGTTGATGGAATGCAACCTTCCCTAGAAGTTCAAGGATGCTTTTAGACTGGGTAATGAGTACCCACACCAGGCATGGGGGACGGCAGGGCGTAGTAAAAGTTTTAGTAGGGCAACCCTGCAAAAGAGGCATAGACATATTCGTGAAAAACAACAAGATGGAGCTTTCTGAGCGAATAGGCTCCCACGTCTACTTTTAGAGAAAGCATGCACACCAGAAGGACTAAGTGGCTCTCCTGGTGTGCCGGGGCCTAGAAGAAGCGATCAGTAGTCTGTCTCGCTTAATGCAAACCTGGGCAGCGAACTGTTAACCAACAGCGCAGGATAACCGAGATGTCCCAGGATGCCCAAGCCAATGCTGGGGTGAGGACCCCTGTGTGTAACTAAAGGGGGAGAGAGAGGACTTACTCCGGATCATCCAGCAGCTTTTCTCACAGCGTTCCAAGCTTCTGAAGTTGTTGGCATTGCCCTGGCAGCCCCCGTAACTGAACTCCTGGCATGTCTGAGTGTACCTGTCGTAGTACCATCTGGGGATGAGAGCCCGGCAGGGGCCTTCCTCCGGGGGCAGCAGGCAGACCTCTTGATTTGGGGCTGTACAGAGAGACAAGCGCTTTCGGGGTGAGTCACCGGGGCGAGAGGCGACGGGCCAGGGCAGTTTCCACGTGGCCGGCTTTCAGCCGGAGCAGCGCGAGGAGAGGGAAGGGGAGCGAGGCGCTGGGAGAAGCGGACAGGGCCGGAGGAAGCGCAGGGTGGTCTCAGCCCCCAGCACGCTGCATATAAAACTCTCGGGGGCTTTGCGGCGGGAGAGACAGAGCGTGGAGCCAGCGCTAGAAGCGTCCCCGGACAAAACCGGGATGGAGAGAGCCACCGTCGTTTGCACGAGGACCAAAGGCACCCGGGAAAGCCGCGCTGAGCCCAACCCCCTCCCGCAGCTCGCCGGGCCGGGCTCGGCTGTTACCTGCTCGCGCCTGGCGGGCGCCCGGGCCCTGTCCCAGCAGAAGCAGCAGCGAGCCCAGAGCTAAGCAGCTCCGGAGGCTGGCGGGCGAGCTCATCGCCTGCAGGGACGGGGACGCGGGCCGGGGCCGAGGCGCGCCTGCCGCAGGGCAGCCGATCTGCAGAGCGAGCCGGCGCTTGTCCTCCCCGGCCCCATCTCTCCGGCCCTTATATCCGCCCAGATCCCCTCCCCCGGGGCCGCAGGGCGCGGCGCGCTGCCCGAGTCACGCCGATGGAGCCGGGCGGCGATTCCCACCGCTTGGGAGCGCGTCCTGCGGGCTCCGCAGCCGGGCGCCACTGGGCCATGGGCAGTTCCCAGCGAGTAACTCCGGGAAAGGCCCGTTTGCTCCCCCGGGGGCGGCCTGTCGAGCTGGAGGAGGGAAAGTGCGGGCGGGGAGGGCACAATAGAGCAACGGTAAACTCTGCTCGAGCGAGCCAAGAGTCGCGCATCAGGGAGTCCTGCCTTTACCCTTCCTCCGCGGGGCTGGCAGGCAAGATTGCCCCGTTGGCACCTGTGCGGACCCATCACAAATCGGGTATTAATACCAATAATCTGCCCGGCAAACCCCTGCTGGGGAGAAGGCAGGTTTCCGATTTGCCCTGTCGTGCTGATCACGGTCATATCAAAGGATAAGTGACCCCTCCTTTCTCACCTTGCCTTTTCAGCTGCTGGGTGCATCCTCACGTCATTGTTTCCTTTGATGATGCTAAAGCCACATATCCCATTAAAGTGCTATTTGTGGTGACTGTACTTAGTGTTAGCAATAAGAGTTCACTTTCGTTCAAATGGAAGAGTTTGTGGCAGCCCCGTTTTTTACGAAAGGAAAAGTTGAGTACAAGCTTACAAATAGGGAAATGAGTGGCTGCTGGAAAAGCTGATGCATGGCGACTGTAGGTTATATAAAAAAAAAGTTGGGGGGAAGGAGGGCAGGACTTGAACACAGACTATAAGTACCTAACACAGGGAACAGAACTTTGATAATCGAAGACCCTTCCATGTGGCAGACAAAGATTTAGGAGCCAATGGCTAGAAATTGAAGCTTGACAAATTAAGACTAGAAATAAGGTGCTTAACAAAAACCCAAAACAGTGAGGGCAATTGACCCTTGGAACAATTTAAGGGTCGTGCTGGATTCTCCATCACTGCAATTTTTAAAATGAAGAATGAACATTTTTCTAAAAGTCATGCTTTTGTTCAAACAGGACTCAATATAGGGAAGTCCTATGGCCTGTGTTGTGCAAAGGTCAAATTTGATAAGCACAATGGTCCCTTCTGGCTTTATAATAATCTACGCAAATTACAATGAAGTTGACAATTTAGGGGAACTGTCTAATATTATGGGGCTGTTGCCTCTGTATTTCACTGCAACCTTTCAATGGACTTTGCAAGAAAAAAAAGGTAACCCATTGGAGTCGTACTCGGTGAATAATTTTTAATTTAAAAAGGAGGCAGCCGAGAACTTTTAACCACTTGCACATATACCCAGTTACATCTTTGAATTAAAGTATATTCTCTAACATATAGAAATCTACGTCAAGGGTGTCCATCCTGTCCTGGCAGAGGATTAGCTCAATTGTCTGGCAGAGCTTTTTTATGTTTAAAGTATACCATCACATACAGACCTTTCATTAACTAACATTTTCTCCAGATTGAATACATTAGTTGAGAGAAGAAGAAGAAGAAAATCTTAGATAAAAATAACGCTATCCCCTGATCTTCCTCTGATGTCCTCCCTCCCTCTTATTGTCATCCTGACTAGGCTGTGTCTCCCTTAGATGTCTAGATCCTTGGAGCAACAAGGATTTGCCATTTTTATATATTTGCCAAATGTCATGTACACCTACAGTATGTATAAATAAAAATATACAAATAATTAAAAAGGGGTACCTTTGATGTATTCTAATAATCAACTTTTCTGCAGCGGGGGATACGCAAAGCTAATACAGGAAATTTTCCAGAAAGGGGGAAAAGCAAAGAAGAAAAGAAAACTCACCTAGTGTTGTTCATATTGACCCGCAAAGCACCCAGTTTGTAGAGCTCTCTTTCTCCCTATACTTCTTTCCTGTATTTCTATCATCCATCTGTATTCTTTCTTTAAAATATATCCTTTAGCTTTTATATCTATCTACGCACGCACACATATTTATAATCAGATTGCTAAGGGATAAATGAATGGTTTAGTGACGCAGACCAAACTACCTAAATACAACCTGAGATGTTACCACAAGGACACAGCTGTCACGTTTAGTAATCCTGTTATTGTGACAGTTAATAATAGATGTCCTGGGTTTTAGTTAGAGTTATTAGTAGCATCAGATATAATGAAACTTGGTTCCCTGAAGTGCAAACATACCGTTTCCATTTCTTGCAAACTCAAAATGTCATTTTTCTAATATTAACAAAGTCTCAACTGAGTTAAATGTGACTAGACTGATGTTCTTTAGGATGCGTCATATTTGGTTAGAATTGAAAAAAAAAATCGAATATTTTAAACAAACAGCAGAATTAATGCACTCACTTCCACCATCACACGCACACATAAACCATTGTTTAATTTAAACCTGTATATCATTTTTACAGTGCGGTGCAATATTTAGTCAACTATGCTTTCAGTTCAACAAGACAATAGATTTAAAATGTAGAGCTGTTCTTAGTAAGAAAGAAGAGACTAATAAAATCACCATACAAATGGGTCTTTGCCTTAGGGTATTATGTGATAACGTGCACAGTTGGGGACACTGAAATCTTGCTTTTTTATGTTATTCCATTGAGTATTAGGAAGTGTTATTTACTCCTCATAACACAAGAACTCGGGGTCACCAAATGAAATTAATAGGCAGCAGGTTTAAAACAAACAAAAGGAAGTATTTCTTCACACAACCCACAGTCAGCCTGTGGAACTCTTTGCCAGATGATATTGTGAAGGCCAAGACTATAAGAGGGTTCAAAAAAGAACTAGATAAATCCATGGAGGCTAGGTCCATCAATGGCTATTAGCCAGGATGGACAGTGATGGTGTCCCTAGCCTCTGTTTGCCAGAAGCTGGGAATGGATCACTTGATGAGTACCTATTCTGTTGGTTCCATCTGGGGCACCTGGCATTGGCCACTGTCAGTAGACAGGATACTGGGCTAGATGGACCTTTGGTCTGACCCAGTACGGCCGTTCTTATGACGTCAATAGAACTAGTCATATGCATAAAGTGAGTAAGATTTGCCTCCATTATTGGAGTCATTTTTAGAGATAGAGTGGCAAGAACCATATCTTTCCTGAATAGGAGTCACCTCTGACATACCCATAAAGAGAAGATGCTACAAAATTGTTCACTAAGTCCTCTACCAACATTACCCTAATGCATACTTGTTTTTTACCTGTGACTCTAAAAGGTAGATACTAAGGTAAGTAAGCAGAAACTTTGCAAGGTACAAAGTGTGGCTGTGCAGATACAAGGAAATAGAAGCACTGAGATACAGGCAGCAGAAGTGGTGCTAGACAGTGCTTAGTAGTGAAAACCAGGAGCTTGAAGTTGATTCCAAAAGCAACAGGTAGGTGATGAAAAGAAGGGAATGAACAATGAGAAAGGGAATGTACTTTAGCAGCTCCATTCTGGGGAGACTGATGGTGGGCAAGGTAAAAATCACTAGGCCAGAGAGGGGAAAGTTGCAGTGGTTGAAGCAGGAGAAGACTGAAGCCTTCAAAAAACATTTCAGCAGCAGGACTCAAGAGGAAAAGGTGGATCTTAGGGATTTTTTTTTTAAAAAAGCTGAAGGGAGTTGCATAGCTGGTATGGGTGGAGAGAAGGTGAAAGGAAACAAACATGACATCACAGTATTGAGCTCTCCTTGTTCCATGTGGTCACTTATATGGTCAGATGTGTAATCCTAAGGATACAGTAATGCAGCCTTATTCAGTGGAATGAGACATGGTTGTCTGAGTGTATTAATTATTATTATATTACAGTAGTAGCCAGTACAGTATAGTACAGTAGTAGCCAGAGGTCCCTATCAGGATCTAGGATCCATTGTGTTAGACATTAAACAAACACATTGAGACAGTTTATGCCCTAGAAAGCATAGACTCTGAAGAGAAGACATAGGAAGCGAAGGCAAGAAATGGTGAAAGTTAGGAGGGAGGGAAGACAATTTCCCTTCTGCGACAGTCCTCACTCAGGGGTGGGTTGGTAGAGTAGCATTTCCTAGTGGTCAGGGCTTAGGCCCATGCCTTGCAGGGTGCTGTTGGTAAGGGAGCCCCAGCCCTCCCACACCACCAAGCTCTGACGCAGGGCTCTTTGAAGGCTATCAGTGGTCTGACAGCCAGGGAGACTTAAGGCTGTCCTTCCCAGGCCACTTCCTATCACCCCCCTGTGATAGTTCCTGGGTCACCATCTGGGTTTAGGCAGCATGAGGGTTGACCACTCAGTACACAGCATGTTCTGGCAACTGCATATAAGTTCTCTTCCTGGGTGGCAACTGCCTCCTCTTGCAGCATGGCCCACCCTCCTGGGGCAGATCAGATCCCCTGCTGGGGTAGTCCAAACAAAGTAAAGGGGGATTAACAAAACTCAGAGTCCACCTGAGAGGGAAAGAGAAATGCTTCCTTCTCAGGTTATCTCTGTAGCAGCTCTGCCCCTCCCTCATGGAGGGACCCTTTGGCAGTTGTCATGGGGAGAGATTCTGCCTTTCTTTCAGCTCTCTTCAGCTGACACTGAAGGTCACACATCTACTGTCTTCCCTGGTCTGCCCCCTAAGGAGCTGCTCCCCTACTTCTTAACTCCTCCTCCAGTTGGAGCATTTCCTGCAGGTGTGGGGTAGGGGGTTGGCTGAGCCCAGAGACATTCCTTTACTCCTTGTTCCCCAGTGTGGGGTTTGTGGATCCCAGCACATCTCCCTATACTGAATCCAGCCCCTATGGCAACTAGACAGGGCCATGTTGTAGTCTGTGTCACTTATCCGTGTATCTACACATGCCACACTCATATCTCCAGACATGACCCTGATTGGCACTGGGCTGGCTGAGCTACCTTCAAAACTGGAACTCTGATTGGTTTAAGTAGGGCAACACCATGTCCTCAATCAGCAGCTTGTCCCATGGCTGCTCCCAACCTCTTCCACACCTGGCAAAGGAGCTGCATGCATATTAGACAAGGAAGCTGTTTCTGAATGTGGGATGCTTCTCTCCTATGCTTGTTGTGGCTTGCTACAGTGATAAAGTGGTGTTTTTAATGGGACTAGGTGGGTGAGGTAATATCTTTTACTGGGGGAACTTCTGTTGTGAGAGAGACAAGCTCTGCAGCAGAGATCTGCTCTAAAGCTTGTCTCTCTCAGCAGCAAAGGTGGTCCAATAAAATATATCACTAAAAAATCCACCTCCCCACTCTAATATCTTGGGACCACCAGGACTACAACCATATTCCAAACAACATATTTTTAATAGGCAGGCATTGAATCGGGTCCCCCTGCCTTTTGTTTGAGCAATTGTGCTGCTTATGCAAAATGCTTTGCTTGGACAGGGGAGAATGGCAGTATAAAGGAAAGAGAAAAAGGAGGAGTCCTTGTGGCATCTTAGAGACTAACACATTTATTTGGGCATAAGCTTTCCTGGGCTAAAACCCACTTCATCGGATGCATGCAGTGGAAAATACAGTAGGAAGATATATATACACCGCTGCTGATAATAGCCCACCTTAATTGATTAGTTTCGTTACAGTTGGTATGGCAACACCCATTTTTTCATGTTCTCTGTGTATATATATCTTCCTACTGTATTTTCCACTGCATGCATCTGACGAAGTGGGTTTTAACCTAGGAAAGCTTATGCCCAAGTAAATTTGTTAGTCTCTAAGGTGCCACCAGTACTCCTCCTTTTAGTTTTTTTTTGTTTTTGTTTTGGGGGGTTTTGTTCTTGTTGTTGTTTCCTGATACAGACTAACTCTGTAACCACTCTGAAACCTGTCGCTGTACAAGGGAGAAAACAGAGAAAGAGAGCTGGAGAAGGGCGGAGGAGAGGGAGTTGATTGAAAAGCATTGCACTCCATTAACTGGAGTCACATCACACAGCTCTCCCCGCGGACTGGGCCACCCAACCTTTCCCATTCGCCTTTCCAGCAGAGAAAAGAAAGTCAGATGAATCAGGAGTTCCAAATGTTTACGGAGTGTTTTAATTTAACAAAAGGAAGAAACAATTCCAAGGGGAATTTCGTGGTCCTTTTCCAGACTGTGCTCTGCGAACCAGATCACTCTTGCTGCAACACTGTTATATGAGTCTATATGCCTGTCTTAACCGCCACCGCTTTCCTCCCCCAGCCTTGTCGTTCGGTACCACCATGAATTCGACACACGAAAAGGCCGGACATTTCCTTAGCAAATCTGCTTCCTCTCAAAGGATGTGTGTTCTAAATATGTCTGGCTTCTTCCTTGTGGAGAAAGTTTTCAGCACACACATCCTCTTCCCCAGAACAGCCAGCCCTCCTCTCTCCGCGCCTTGTTCTCTGCATTACACCCGTGACACTGCGCCTAAATCGAACTCCGTGTTAATACCAGATTAAATACACTGGGATTTAAATGGATTAATCAGTGTTACCCGATTTCCCCCCAACCCCCTCCGTTACTGGCCGGCCAAGTTTACATAAAAGAGTTGATACCTATTTGTACAGCAAAGGCGAGAACTGAAGATTTGAATGGAGGAAGGGGAGGGAAAAGTAAATCGTTGTGCGTTGTTGTACCCATGTGTGCAATGCCTAGTGTAAACGTCCTCTCCGTCAGGGTGGGGGTCAAACTGCTGGGTTTGATCCGTTTAGGAAGCTTATGCTGCTGATTTAAAACCCAGGAGTCGCGGGTGTCAGTAGCTGGCTGGACTGGAGCACTCTGGGGAAGGTGCATGAGGGAGTTTATTGGAGAGGAAGTTGTTACTTCAGAGAATCGGGTCAATTTCGCCCGGGACAACAGTAAGTCATGCCCTCGGGGTGGGGAGGGGGCTCTTTCGCGAACCGCTGGGTCCCAGCATCTCCTCCGAGAGGGTAACTCGCTCCCCTTTTTACAACTAGAAAATGCCGGCGATCAATATAGAGGATCTGAGCGAAAAGGATAAACTGAAAATGGAAGTTGAGCAGCTCCGGAAAGAAGTGAAGTTGGAAAGACAACCGGTGAGTTTCCCCAGGCTGCCCCCGCCCCAGCCCCCTGAGAGCCTGCGGCTGAAATAGCCCCATCGCCCCGGGGAGGCAGATTGGAGATGAGGTCAGGCTGGGGCGTGAACAAGATCTTCAGCTCTCGAGTCTCCGGGGTTGGGGGGCGGGGGGGGGGCAGTTTGGAAGTTACTCTGCTTCTTTTCAGCCTTAGGTTCACAACAATGCCTAACATAACCTCTCAATGGTGAGCGCCGCAGTGCATCTCACAGCGCGGGGAAGGGTTTTCACGCCCCACTGAAGCGCTGACCCTCTTTAGGGGAGTGAAATGAGACCTGCAGATAGATGCCTGCGCGGTTAAATGAGCTGCTTAGTTTCGCCTCCTCGCAATGGCTCACTGACGGGAGGAAAGGCGCATAAGCGCGATCTCAGACCGGGGAAAGGATTTCAGCCCCCACGAGCTCTCCCTTCTTGCGAAAGCTGGAGGTGGGCATTGAAGTCTGTCTCAGCAACTGAAGGGATGAAACAGACATTGGGGCCTTGATGTCTTTGTGTCTTTTTAAAATATACTTAACGCGCAGTAACTTTAAGAGATTTTAGAGGAGTTTCTCGCTCCCCACGTAGTGTAGTTTCTGGTGACTGTACCTGCTACCTTCCGTCACAGAAATCGGAGCTAAAAACTTCTGAAAGCTATAGGAAGGAGGATCCAGACTTGTGGAGGTTAAATGTGAGTGACACAGCCTGAGACATGTCTCTATAATTGTAGAAAAAAGGAGGAAAACACATTAACAAGTTAATCATAGGGTGTTAGCGCTAAATTCGGTAGTCGCTGCTGCTAAAACCCAAGGGCTCAGCGAGGGTGTGGTGCAGTTGGCACAGGGCAGCTGAAACTGCTCTCTAAAGAGGAAATAAAGACAAGGGGCCATTCAGACTTTTAAACTGTGGATAAAATATCCACTGTGTGCTGAACATTGGAATATGTGAGCTCAACCATGGGATTCCCCCCCCCCGCCCCCACTGAATTTGATCGGAAATAGACATTTTGGAGATGTTCTAGAACACAAAATGATTTTGCTGGCTCCTAGAAACCAAGTCCTATCATTCAGAACAGCCTTGTTAATTAAAACAAAACTGTACAAGCCAGTGGTTCTCAGACTCTGGTCTTCAGAGTTCTTTCTGGTGGTTTGCAGGGCTACCAGGCCAGACCCAGAATGGCCTGGGAGCCTGGGAGGAATTCCCCAAAGTCTCTCCCTATTGTGAAGTGGTCCACAGAAGGACAAGAGAGAACAGTTGTCGGAGAACCCTGGTCCATAAGGGCCGATTCAAAAGTTAAAGGTCTTTTGTTGTTGTTGTTTCTGGTGATTCACCTTGTGAAGTAATATGCAGTCAACAAGGTGGGATGTATTTTACCATGCACGTTTTCTGGAGATGAACATTCTTGATCCCTAGATTTCGGATCTGCTCCTTTTCCTATTGGAGTCATTGACAAAACTCCTGTTCACTTCAGTGGGAGCATGATGGGGCCCTGAATTTAATCCCTGATCCTGCATCTCCTTAAGCAGCTGTATAACTTTACTCACATGATGTCAATGGGACTATCCATCTGAATAAAGTTACAGCCTGCAGGTTCAGGGACTTTGCTCAGAAACAAAATATTGATGTCAGAGGTATATTTTAGCCCATGAAATAGATGTCAGTGATTTTTATTAGAGTGATTATAGTTATTTATATTACAACAGAACCAAGAAGCTCCAATAGGATCCAGTGCAATGTGTATAAATGCATAAGAATATCTGAGTCTTGCCTCAAAAACATTGAAGTGACTAAAAAAGACTCCATAGGATGCACATAATCTAACATATTTAAAAAGAAAGGACATTATTGTCAATAAGCTGAGAGTCTGAGAAATTTAGGAGAAGGCATAGTCGGGAATCTCCATCATGCCAGCAGAGAGAGTGTCCCTCACCTTGATAGATGCTAAGGTTGCATTGTTATACATTCCAGTCTTTTATTTCCTGTCAATTACGTTTCCTATTATCCATATGCATAAATCACCATTTGACATGAGAATTTTGTGTGAGCCACATCCCCTACTCCTCTCATGGGCATAAGCAAATATGCCGATCAAAGTCCCCTTGACTTCAACCGAATGCAAAAATTCAGCATTTTGACATGATGTAGTGAGGAAATTTCCTTTAAAATAATCTCCCTCGGTGAATAAAAATATACAGATTCATACTCAAGAGAAATTTTTCTCATAAGCAAAAGAATCCTCCTCTTCAAGATCCAAACAAACTAAGCCCCCAATCCTGCAAGTGCTTTCACACATGCTTTACCACCATGAATAGTCCCATCTGAAATCAATGGATCTGCTCACAGTAGTAAAGCTAAGTATGTGCATAAGAGTTTGCAGGATGGGATTCAAGTTTTTAACCATTGGCCCTATGTTCCTCCCTGCTGTGACTTAGTCATAGGTTATGGGTAATTAGATCTTATTTGATACACTTAATGGCCAGTGGCAAACTTTGGTTCTTTCTTATGGCCTAAGGCTTAACTTTTCGTAATCCATTGGCAGGGGTGCTGGAACAATTTGTATAGTGGGGGTGCTGAGAATCGTTGAACCAAACTGTAAACCCTGTATATGATGAAAACCACTTCAAGCCAGAGGTGCAGCACCCGCAGCATCCCCCTACTTCCAGCAGCTATGTCCATTAGAATCTCTTTATTGTAAGTAGGCCAGATGTATTGATTCTGTTATCATGACTATTCTACTTCTGTTTCTATTATCTATAAGTTCTTATACCATATTCATCATCATAATAGCTGAACATCTTCCGGTAGTCACTATGCACCTATCATTTGTTGCTTGTTTCCTCATCCTCTTTCCTTTGGTGAGAGAAACATGTTATGAAGTGTCTTATTTTGGTAGGTTTTGTTTTGTTTGTTTGAGCAAAACACAGTAAATGAGGCAGAGGAAGTGCCCAAATCCATTAAAAATGGGAAGAATAGCCACTGTGTCAAGTTTTCCCCTTCCCAGAAACAATAGAAGCCCCTTCCTGGGGACTCCTCCTAACTGTGACTCTGCAGAGCTCTCTTGGAAATGGGAGGGGGAAGAGCTGGGAAGAAGAAACTCTATTCAGAATGCAGTCCTCAAACATTCCAGATATCTAAGGCATCAGGAACAAGTTGCTGCTTCTGTAGGTGAATCCATGTTGCTCCAGGGAAGAGGCAATCAGGCACAATGAGGGATACATAAACAAAGGGGATCTCCAGAATCTGTGGGATTTGCCATAGGGTCTGGAGACTGAACCCCGGCCTTCTCTGTAGGGTTTCAAATCTCTCTCCCTTGGGAGAGCACAGAACATAGACATTTCTCGAGGACAGGGGTTCTCAACCTTTTTCTTTCTGAGGCCTCTCCTCTCCCCTGCATGCTATAAAAATTCCATGACCCCCTGTGCCACAATAACTGGTTTTCTGCTGCATACAAAAGTCAGAGCCCGCATTAGTGGGTAGCAAGCAGGGCAATTGATTAAGATTAATGATTAGGGGTATGGAACGGCTTCCATATGAGGAGAGATTAATAAGACGGCCACTTTTCAGTTTGGAAAAGAGACAAATAAGGGGGGATATGATTTAGGTGTATAAAATCATGACTGGTATTGAGAAAGTAAATAAGGAAGTGTTACTTACTCCTTCTCATAACACAAGAACTAGGGGGTCATCAAATGAAATTAATAGGCAGCAGGTTTAAAATAAAAGGAAGTCTTTCTTTACACAACACACAGTCAGCCTATGGAACTCTTTGCCAGAGGATGCTATGAAGGCCAAGGCTACAAAATGGTTCAAAAAAGAATTAGATAAATGAATGGAGGATAGGTCCATCAATGGCTATTAGCCAGGATGGGCAGGGATGGTGTTCCTAGCCTCCATTTGCCAGAAACTGGAAATGGGCAACAGGGCATGGCTC
Organism: Dermochelys coriacea; assembly: GCF_009764565.3. Taxonomy (NCBI): domain Eukaryota; kingdom Metazoa; phylum Chordata; order Testudines; family Dermochelyidae; genus Dermochelys; species Dermochelys coriacea. The sequence continues at coordinate 224,165,418 of NC_050069.1, forward strand.
ACTTGAGGATTACCTGATCTGTTCATTCCCTCTGGGGCATCAGGCATTGGCCATTGTCGGAAGACAGAATACTGGGCTAGATGGACCTTTAGTCTAACCCAGTAGGGCCATTCTTATGTTCTTGTGCCACAGGGACCCTGCAAATCTACATCACTCAGGCTTCGGCTTCCTCCCCCGGTGACGGGGCTCAGGGCCCTGGGCTTCAGCCCAGTGTGGTGGGGCTTCAGCTTTCTGCCCTGGGCCCCGGCAAGTCTAATGCTGGCCCTACTTGGCAGACCCCCGAAGCCTGCCCGCAGCCCCTCCGGGTGACATGGACCACTGCTCTAGGAGTTTCTCCCCTTCAGTGGCTCTCTAAATAGGAAGGGAGACTATAGTCCCATGTTAGCACGTTACTTTGCTCTGAATTTGTCACAAAATATCACATAGCATATTACAGTAGATGCTCATGAGTAGGAGTATATGGTGCTCTTTTCTTATGTTGCTCCTAAGCGGCTGTTGTTGTTATGAGGAGTGTCAACAATTCACAGTCGGGAAAGCATTTCCAGGGGAAATGTTGCTCATAAGGGGAGGTTGCTCTTACAAAGTGTTGCCACAAACAAGTGTCTACTGGAGAACCACTGTATGCTTGAAAGGACAATGTCAATGTGTTTTTCATAATTTTCAGGATGTTATCCGAACTGCTGTTTATAACAAACCTTTGTAACCGACAGGTGAAATGTGCTTCCTTGTTGAATTTGTTGTCTTCCATTCAACATGCTTGTTATTGTAGGACTGCACCTTGGCTGTTGGTTTTTGTTATAATAGAAAAAAGGCTACTGAAGCATTTGTTTGGAAAAATGTGAAATGTTACATTGAGTTTGGGTTCAAATTCTACTGATTCTGCAGCAATTGCATATGAGTACCATTGAAATAATATGAGTTTTTGTGACCCTAATTTAATTAAATTATTAGGTTTTAGTTTTTTATTTTTTAATTAGCGGAGGTTTTTTATGCACAGTATCTGCAGGACTAGGCTGTGTATCATCCCTACGATGATATAGTGTATGTTTTCACACAGAAGCGTATGTGGATGTGTGATGCAACATTAAGCTATTGCTTGCAGATTTTTTTAAAAATACATCTTAGCCAACATTTTCAAAGGTGACTATTGATTTTGGAGTGCAACTTGAGATACTTTTAAAAGCCTGATTTTCAGAAGGAGAACGCTCAGTATTTTCTGAAAAAGAGGCTCCTAAAAGGTATCTCAAGTTGGACACCAAAGTATTGATGCGTCCAGACTTACTAGTCACTTTTGAAAAATATGACCTTTACTTCTTTTGCCAATAAATATGAAACACATGCTTGGGAGGGGAACAAACAGCTCACCAAATAAACCATTTATTGACTGGTTCAGAAGAAAAAAAATACATTTTACAAAACAGTCGTGGGAATAAAAAGAAAAGAAACTTGACCTTTAACATCCCTTCAGTTTTAATAATGTTAGAGATTATTATAAACACAAGTAAATGTTTGTTTTTCTTTTAAATTTAGGGCCAGATTTTGGAAGTGCTCAGTGATCGCATGTGGCGCACTTGCAGCCTCAGGTCCTTTACATATAACGTACATATGAGAAGGAGAAAAAGAATGTTATGAAGTGAACGTTGTCTTTATAGTCTACTGGGAAATGGGATTGCTATGTATAAAGCAGAACCTTACTTCTTCTTTTATTTAAGGTGTCCAAATGTTCTGAAGAGATAAAGAACTACATTGAAGAAAGATCTGCAGAGGATCCTTTGGTCAAGGGTATTCCTGAAGACAGGAATCCCTTTAAAGAGAAAGGAGGCTGCGTCATTGCATGAAAGAAAAGTTTCCTGCAATTGGAACATACATTATTGTACCTTTAGTGTATAACTAGTTTGTCCTCAGTTCCATGGGTCCTTGTTGAAGGAGTACTGTCGATGGATTAAAACCAACCACCTTGAATGAGACTCTTGTTTATCTCTTTATCATTGTGTATGATCTAATTATATCTCACTACTCGATAATATTCTCAATTGTATTCTAAATATTGTTCCCCAGAGGGGACAGATACTTGCTTACTGTACTAATGGGCATTCGCGCGTAGTGTCTGTTTAGCGTGTTCTCTCTTGACTCTTGCGTTTACTAGCTCGCTTTAATAAAAACTCTTGCGTCTACCAACGCTTTGGTGGTCCTTTAGATAAGGATATGCAAAGAACGTGAGCAAACGTTTGCATTTCGTTGCCTGATGCGCGTGGCACCCCCTGAACCACCCAGCCCCTAGAACAAGAACTACTTCGGGGCTACGTGAAGGCGGGACAATCGAGTGGTTTAAAAGTCTCATTGAACTAAACCGAACAAAGGGAAGAGAAAAATCTGTCACCCCTACAGTCAAACGAGCGGAGCAGCAGGCCGAGGCCCCTCGCAGTCAGGCGCACGGGCAGGGGGCTGTCTGCAGCGCCTTTCGCAGCAGCGGAAGCTTCCCGGGAACAGCGTGTGACCCCGCAGCCGCCTGCGCTTGCTCAGGGCTGCAGCCTGCGAGCTACAGGGTCACGCGCCGGGCCCGCCAAGGAACGCGCCGAGCAGGTGCAGGGCAGGGGACTCCGGGCTGCGCCCCCGCCTCGCTCCTGGCGGCAGGCGCGGGGCGGGGAGCGGCTGCCGCTGCCGCGCATGTGCGTCGCTCCCTCCAGTCCCGTGCCGCCCCCGCCATGGCTCGGAGCTGGCGCGGCCTCCTGGCGCGCGGGGAGTGGGGCCAGTGGAGGCCTGGGCTGTCCCGCCCCGCTCGGGCCCCGCTGCGCGCGGGCAGCTCGAGCCGCGGCCCCGGAGCCGCCGGGGAAGGAGCCCCCCTGCTGTACTCGCGGGAGCATTACGCCTTGAGGGCGTCTCTGCGGAAGGTACCAGCCTGCCCTGCGGCGCGGCTGGGGGGCGGGTCCCCGCGTCGCTCGGGCCCGAGGGAGCCTGGCACTTCGCAGCCCGAGCTCGCTTTGCTCCTGCGGTGCCCGGGCCCAGGTGCCCTCGGGCTGAGACCCGGGCGAGGCCGCAGTTGCTTTCCCGCTCCCTGTGCCCCGGCTCTGCCCACCCCCGATCCAGCTGTGTCGGTGCGATGCCCCTCGCCGCCCTGCCAGCGTCTCCCAAGCGCGCCAGCGCAGTGTGCTCAGCCGTGACTGCCGCCTGATGGCTCGGGAGCCCTGGCGGTGACCTCGCCCAGGACGGGGAAGGCAGATTCAGCCCATGAAAAGTATGGTTGCAGAGAATACTAGAGTATTCTAGTATTACTACTAGTAATACTACTACTAGAGTACAGAGCTGAGAACCAGGGTTAATGACCTGTGTAGAAGAGTGTATTGCCAAGTCACATGGTCCTGACAGCCTGATATCTATACCCATATCACAAGTAGAAGCTTGAACCACTTTTTCTACACTATGACCTCCAAGGCATAACTGTGATAATCGTTAAGGGTTCATGATGGGAGGAGGCATTATGTAGGGCTGAAACTCAGGCACTGTTCCTTTGCACTGTATAGGTGAAACGGGTCCATCTTATGCTATGATTCCTGCCAGTGGGTGATATTTCACTTCACTTGGGATTTTGTGCATTACTAGATGAGTTTAACCTTTCCAAATTTCTTTTATTTCTTAGTTCAGTGGGGGGAAAGACACTTGATTCACAATGTTTATTTTTCTTTCATTTTAAAATTGCAACTTATGCTTCTCATGCTCAAACAAGATGTACTATTGTCTCATTAGTTTAAAGGATGTTTAATTAATGTGTTGATAAACATGAATAATGTTAGGCCTCTTCCCTCGAGCTTTGTATATATATGTGTTCCTTGTGTATATTCTGCTGTGCCTTGATTTTCTATTCACATAAAGGAAAGATTTCTATGTCTTGATTAGTTTGTTAATCCAAACGTTAATATTATTCACTTAGACTGAACCCCTGGATCCTGCACAAAGCCAGAGTAAATTGTCTGTACCTTGGATGAGGAACCCTCCCCAATCTGTGAAGTGACAGCAGAGTAATTCTGTAGCTGCTCCCGCAGCCTTAGGTTTGCAGAGATCCTGGCTGCAGATGGGGGGGTTTGACCTGTGTACCTGAGAAGTCACAGATTCACTAACTTCCTTGGACAACATACTCCTCTCCACACACACTAGCGCACAGGGAGGCACATGAAGAGCTAGGTTTTGTGGTGTACAGAGGCTACAGAACTATTGCATTTGTCTCTTCATGTGTCGGGGAACTGCACCATTTCCACTTTGTTCTGGGGCTGTAGGAGTGTGTATGTGCTTAGGGACTAGGCTTTGTCTCTTATTTAATAGAAAATATCACCAGCTATTATGCTTGGCAACTCTAAAACTTAAAACAAATTAAATACCTGAATACAGAGAGGAAGCATGGTCTTGTGCCCAAGGCTTCTCCGAACAAATTTTTTGATGGCCTCATAGTGCGGCCACCAACTCTCACTAGTGACTGCATTGACAGTTTTTCCTAAAATACTTAATTAACTTTAGGAAAACAAATTAAAAATGCACAGATTCACATCCAGGTCATTGTAATTTATATTTGTAGGGTTTTTTGGCAGACTCAGTAACAAAAATAATGCTGCCTCCCCCTCACTACCACCCTCCTCCCCCCATGCAGGGCTTAGTGGGTCCTGGGGCTTGCTGTGAAAAGTGATATGTGTATATTTGTTAATATCACAGCATACTTTAGCTACTTGGGAGGCTATGATAACTAATATTAACAAACATACAAGTATCGCTTTTCACAGATAGCTCGAAGTCTGCTGTGAAAAGTGATACTTGCATGTTTGTTAATATCACATTTCTCAGCAAGCCCCAGGACCCATTGAGCCCTGGATGGGGGGGCCGAAAGGGAGGCAGCGGGGGCCAGAGTCAGTGGTGGGATGGAGCGGGCCTGGGGGAGGAAGCAGGGGCCTGGGGAAATGTGGGGGATGGATGCAAGGCCAGGAAGGCAGCGGGTCCAGGGGTGGTGGATACAGGGCTGTGGGAGGTAGCAGCAAGGGCCATGGGCGGTGTGGGTGGGTGATGAGCCCCACTGTCGCGTGGCCAGAGCCAGGGCCTGGTATCTGCTGCCATGCAGCCAGGACTGGGGCTCAGTGCCCACAGCCAGAACCTGGAGACGGGGACAGGAACTGTGTGGCTGGAGCCAGGGATTGGAACCTGCTGCCATGCAGCCGGAGCTGTAGGTCAGTGCCCAAGCCCAGTGCCTGCTGCTGCATGACCAGAGCCTGGAGCTGGGTGCTGGAGCCCAGGGGCACATGGCTGGAGCCAGGAGTCAGTGCCCAGTGGTTGGTGGGCGGAGCCCAGTAACAGAGCTGTGGGTTACTGCCTTCTGCTGTGCAGCTGGGGCAGGAGATCAGCATGAGGGGCTAGGTCCACGTGGCTGGAGCCCGGGGCCAGGCCCTGTCACCGCACGGCCAGAACTGGGGGCCAGAGACCGACTGAAGCTCCATGTCCGAAGTCGGGGGTCAGCACCTGCTGCCCCGCGGCCAGAGCCCCACAGTTAGAGCCTGCTGCCATGCGGCTGGGGGTTGGTGCCTGCATGGCCTGGGACTGGAGTTGGGGGCCAGTGCCTGCTGCCATGCAGCTGGAATCAGGGGCTGAAGGGGCTGAAGCTCTGCAGGTGGAGGTTAGGGTGACGTGGCCAGAGCCGGGGAGGGGGGGGTTCAGTTGGAGCCCGGGGCTGCACGGCCAGGTTCCTGAAGTCCCACCACTGGAGCCTGCTGCCCAAACCCTCTGTCCAATGTGGGTCAAGAACTCCCCTTGTTTCTGCAACGTGTCCCTCTCTCTCCCGAGGCAGTGCAGGGTGCGTATCCAGGAACAACAAGGAGGAAGTTGGAGGGACCGATGCTTTGCTTGTGTCCCCATCACCACCCAGGAGGCTGTTGTGGCTGCACGAAAAGCCCCTAGTGGTTGCATGTGGCCACAGTGGCAGCATTTGAAAAACACTGGTCTAGTGGGCACTAGTTTAGGATTTGGGAGACCTGGGTTCAATTCCCACTACATATCTCCTGTGCAGCATAGCCTCGCTCTACCTCAGTTTTCCCTCTGTAAAATGGGGATAATAGCACTTAACTACTGAATAGGGGAGTTGTGGGGATAAACACAATGATTGTGCTCAGAAGCTACAGTACAGGGGTGGCCAACCTGAGCCTGAGAAGGAGCCAGGATTTAACAATGTACATTGCCAAAGGGCCACAGTAATAAGTCAGCAGCCTCCCCATCAACTCCCCCACCCTGATCCCTCGCAGCTCCCAGTGGCCCTGGTTCGCCATTCCTGGCCAATGGAGCTGCAGGAAGCGGCGTGGGCCAGGCTACTGCTTCCCGCAGCTCCCATTGGCTGGGAACGACAAACCACAGCCACAGGGAACTTTGAGCAGCTGTACCCGTGGACGCTCAGGTAAACAAAGCATCTCACAGCCCGCCAGTGGCTTACCCTGAACAAGCTGCAAACCAAGTTTGGGAACCCCTGGTCTACAATCATATTTCCTTTCATTAAAACCTGCAGGAGGAAATGGATTCAGAACACTAAGCATGGGGAGCTTCACCCATTGTGCACTGAATGTTCTTCTAAATAGGGGAAGTTCAATCTTGCAGAGAGGTTGGGCACAAACTACATGGAATCCAGCATTCCCAAGGAAAGCATATAATATACCCACAGATCCTGTGCTCCACTTCCTCCTCTTTTCTCTGATTGCAGTATTATGTAAGTATTTTGGGGACAAATCCTCAGTTGATTTAAATCAATATACTAGACAATACTTTGATAGAAAGCTTTCATGTCAGATCTTGTAGCTGGGAGGGGCAGTAGTGTTACCTATATGTAACAAAAAGTATCATCCAATATAGTGAGTGCCAGAGCAAAGAATTGTTTTAACTTTTAAACTATATTTCAGTGATAAGAGTGAAAAATAAAATAAGTTTCAGCATGATGTGTTAAGGCTTCAAGAAGATTTCTCTGTGTGTGATTATCAGACTGATGTCACCAGTATCATCTGACACTGAAATGATTAACTTGTAGTCAAAATGCAATAATGGCAATTTTGTGAGCAGGATCATGCCTTCTGTTTTGCTCAGTCTCAAAGTATGTTACACAAATCTAAGATGACTTCAGCTCTATATTCAAATACTAGATTAATTATTCCTGTTATTCACAGGAGAATAACTTCCCACTGACTTCAGGGAGCATCCCCCATAAGAGGTTAGGCCCAAAAATTGTATTTGTGCTTCAGAGCTAGCTATTATATCATGCTGCTTGTCTTCAGTAGCACGTCTGACTAAACTGGACTATATACTGGCACACTTTTGACAGCTAAAAGTTGTGTCTGAAAAAGCGGTGTGTGAGTGTCTGTGATTAATTTAGATTCTTGCAAGAGTGTATCAGAAAATATAAGATTGATGCTTGGTTCTGTTTTAAGCATTTTTGTGTGGAAATGTATGATTATTGTTTTTATCAGTATGTGTCTTTCCTCCCATTTCTCCTGTTCCCAAGGCACTCTGTCTCTGAGGTTGGCCTTGCTCTAGATTTTAGGACTTTCTGTGGGTTTTGGTTTCTTTGTTTTTTATGTTTCCCTCTGGCTCATGATTTTTAAAAATGCTTTCAGTGCCTATTGTAGTTGGTCCTCAGGGAGAAATAAATGTTTATGGATTGCATAAAAGTATTTTCATAGAAAGTAGTGCTCACACCTGTTTCATATCATTATGCCTGCCAAACTGGTAGATTTAAAGAACAATTACATATTTATTTCAGAATATAACATAAATTATCTGGACTAATTTTTGGTGACTAACACCGTTAAGTCCAAGTACCACTGTGAGATCTATCTTCAGTAAGGTACATTTGTCAAGGTTCCTTCCCCACTCTGAACTCTAGGGTACAGATGCGGGGACCTGCATGAAAACCCCCTAAGCTTATTTTTACCAGCTTAGGTTAAAACTTCCCCAAGGTACAAACTATTTTACCTTTTGCCCTTGGACTTTATTGCTGCCACCACCAAGCGTCTAACAAATATATAACAGGGAAAGAGCCCTCTTGGAAACATCTTTCCCCCCAAAATCCTCCCCAAACCCTACACCCCCTTTCCTGGGGAAGGCTTGATAAAAATCCTCACCAATTTGCACAGGTGAACACAGACCCAAACCCTTGGATCTTAAAAACAATGAAATAGCAATCAGGTTCTTAAAAGAAGAATCTTAATTGAAGAAAAGGTAAAAGAATCACCTCTGTAAAATCAGGATGGTAAATACCTTACAGGGTAATCAGATTCAAAACATAGAGAATCCCTCTAGGCAAAACCTTAAGTTACAAAAAGACACAAAAACAGGAATATACATTCCATTCAGCACAACTTATTTTATCAGCCATTTAAACAAAACAGAATCTAACGCATATCTAGCTAGATTACTTACTAAGTTCTAAGACTCCATTCCTTTTCTGTTCCCGGCAAAAGCATCACACAGACAAAGAGACCCTTTGTTTTCCCCCCCCCTCCAGCTTTGAAAGTCTCCTCATTGGTCATTTTGATCAGGTGCCAGCGAGGTTATCCTAGCTTCTTAACCCTTTACAGGTGAAAGGGTTTTTCCTCTGGCCAGGAGGGATTTTAAAGGTGTTTACCCTTCCCTTTATATTTATGACAACATTCTTTAATAATTGGGGTAGGATCCCAGGCTAAAACAGGAAAAGAACAAGTTAAGAATTACTTACACAAGTTAGATGTCTTCAAGTCAGCAGGGCCTGATGAAGTCCATCCTAAAATGCTTAAAGAACTGGCTGAAGAGATCTCTGAACCATTAGCAATTATCTTTGAGAACTTGTGGAGAACAGGAGAAATACCTGAGGACAGGAAAAGGGCAAATATAGTACCTATCATTAAAAAAGTAAATAAGGACAACCCAGGGAATTATAGAATTATAGGGCTCGGGAGCCCTCGCGGTGACCTAGCCAAGGACTGGGAAGGCAGGAGGGACGCGACTTTGTGAGCAGGATAGTTAGGGGATTGATCCCAGGCCGCTGGCACTAGAAGGGGGGAATTAGGGGTGGCCCTGAAACTGGCAGGTTGGTGTGTAGCATGGAGTCCCGAATGTGCCCTGCTCAATGCGTTGCCTCCCTCACCTTGCCCTAAGATTGCTACTAGTGTCTTTGTTTAGATACAGGTAGTTTCGTCTCCGGATTTACTGTAGGTTCGGTACAATAATAAGAAGGGTAACGAACTGAATACCAAACCTCATGCTGACAGAAATGTTTCATGCTTAGTTTAAAAAGATTAGCGAAGGCATTTTTTGTTCACCTTCAGACATTCTCCAGGTCACGTTTGCAACTTGGAAATTATGGTACTGTGAACGAGAAAGAGAGGATGGCTAGATAGCCAGGCAGGCAGTGCACACAACTGTTTTCAGTAGCCACTTTAAGTGAAATGTACACATTGAACAGCAAACATAGTGGGAAAGAGAAAAAAGATTTTTAAAACACTGCTGATTTTAAAATATTTTTCAAGGCTGTTAGAAAACAGATGATAAACTTTTGTCAAATACATAACTTTACATGACTTTCTCTCTTTGGAGACTTTGTGTTAATTGACAATATTGGTTGAAATTTTCCCTGAAGTAGTTCCACTGAAGTTAGCAGAGTTACAACAAGGGCAAGTTTGGCTCATTATATCACAAGTCAAAGATTTATTTTCTTCTAGTGACATACTTTGAAAAATATTAATTGACAGAACTCTTTGCATGTAGCCACTTCTCAGCAGTAAACCTTTCTTATTATGTAATGTGGTTTAAACACAGTTTCAATCTGAGCTGTAATCTAGACAATAGTAATACTAATCACTTAGCTTCTTAGCCACACACAGTCCACCCTCAGGCCTTGAAATCTCTGGTCACTCGATTACAGACCTAAGAGTGGCTATCCTTCAACAAAAAAGCTTCAAAAACTCCAAGGAGAGACTGCTGAATTGGAATTAATGTGCAAACTGGATACACTTAATTTAGGCTTGAATAGAGACTGGGAATGGATGAGTCATTACACAAAGTAAAACTATTTCCCCATGTTATTTCTCCCCCCCACCCCACCCCCCACTGTTCCTCAGAAGTTCTTGTTAACTGCTGGAAATAGCCTACCTTGCTTGTCACCATGAAAGGTTTTCCTCCTTTCCCCCCTCCCCCTGCTGCTGGTGATGGCTTATCTTAAGTGATCACTCTCCTTACAGTGTGTATGATAAACCCAAAAAGAAAAGGAGTACTTGTGGCACCTTAGAGACTAACAAATTTATTAGAGCGTAAGCTTTCGTGAGCTACAGCTCACTTCATCGGATGCATTTGGTGGAAAAAACAGAGGAGAGATTTATATACACACACACAGAGAACATGAAACAATGGGTTTCTCCAACTGGTTTTTGAATGTTATAATTCTTGACGTCTGATTTGTGTCCATTCATTCTTTTATGTAGAGACTGTCCAGTTTGGCCAATGTATGATAAACCCATTGTTTCACGTTCTCTGTGTGTGTATATGAATCTCCCCTCTGTTTTTTCCACCAAATGCATCCAATGAAGTGAGCTGTAGCTCACGAAAGCTTATGCTCTAATAAATTTGTTAGTCTCTAAGGTGCCACAAGTACTCCTTTTCTTTTTGTGAATACAGACTAACAAGGCTGCTACTCTGAAAGCTTAATTATGTTTGAAGGCTTATGGTTGGGATCCAACAGGAGTTTGTGGCTGTAAAACAGACCTTCCAAGTCTCTTTGATTTGGATGAAAAGTCCTCTATTTTTGATTAACTTTAAAGTTATTTAAATGTCCTTACTTAAAAAAAACCCACCCAAACAAGTTGTCATTTGACATTTCTGTTTATAATTAAAATCTCAATCTATTTTTGCTCTAAATAGGTGCACAGGGTTGCTTCAGATCCGTCCTCAACTTCATTACAAGGCCAAATGCTGCTCTTAGTCACATTTGTGTAAATTCAGAGTATTTCCTGTGATTGGAGATTATGGAGTTATTTAGGCATTTGATGGTGCAGCTAAAATCAGAATTTGGCCCTTCACTTTCTATGTATAATGTGAGATAAGGGATCTCTCTAATGAGGTGTTTGAGGAAGTGGCAGTCAAGGTGCTCTGTAACAATAATTATTGTGAAGAGATCCTGGATTTAACAGCTAGTTAAAGCAACAGTCATAGTCATACTAATTGGTCTCTGACAGTCAGATTCAGCCCATTAAAAGTATTGTTGCAGAGAATACTATTAGAGTACAGAGCTGAGAACCAGGGTTTATGACCTGTGTAGAAGAGTGTATTACCAAGTCACATGGTTCTGACAGCCTGATATCTATACCAATATCACAAGTAGAAGCTTGAACCACTTTTTCTACACTATGACCTACAAGGCATAACTGTGATAATCATTAGGGTACATGATGGGAGGAGGCATTATGTAGCGCTGAAACTCAGGCACTGTTCCTTTGCACTGTATGCACGAAACGGGTTCATCTTATCCTATGATTCCTGCCAGTGGGTGATATTTCACTTCACTTGGGATTTTGTGCATTACTAGATGAGTTTAACCTTTCCAAATTTCTTTTATTTCTTAGTTCAGTGGGGGGAAAGACAGTTGATTCACACTGTTTATTTTTCTTTCATTTTAAAATTGCAACTTATGCTTCTCACGCTCAAACAGGATATACCATTGTCTCATTAGTTTAAAGGATGTTTAATTAATGTGTTGATAAACATGAATAATGTTAGGCCTCTTCCCTCGAGCTTTGTATATGTATATGTTCCTTGTATATATTCTGCTGTGCCTTGATTTTCTATTCACATAAAGGAAAGATTTCTATGTCTTGATTAGTTTGTTAATCCAAACGTTAATATTATTCACTTAGACTGAACCCCTGGATCCTGCACAAAGCCAGAGTAAATTGTCTGTACCTAGGATGAGGAATCCTCCCCAATCTGTGAAGTGACAGCAGAGTAATTCTGTAGCTGCTCCCGCAGCCTTAGGTTTGCAGAGATCCTTGCTGCAGATTGTGTTGGATCATATTAAAGAAATTCTGAATTAAAATCACATGAGTTTGATTCCCCATAGTTTAAATTCCAGGGTAGTAATAATAATTAATAATAAATAATTATAATTAATTAATACTAATTAAGAGGTCTCTGGTTTTTGGTACTGTTTCTCTCCCTCTGTGAGAAACTTGCAAGCTGCTAATTGTGTTAGTACATTCTAAGACAGAGTCTGTTCTCAAAAAAGAAAAGAAGTACTTGTGGCATTCGGTGGAAAATACAGTGGGGAGATTTATATACACACACACACAACATGAAACAATGGGTTTTATCATACACACTGTAAGGAGAGTGATCACTTAAGATGAGCTATTACCAGCAGGAAGGAGTGGGGAAAGGAGGAAAACCTTTTGTGGTGATAATCAAGGTAGGCCATTTCCAGCAGTTAACAAGAATGTCTGAGGAGCAGTGGGGGGTGGGGTGGGGGGAGAAATAACATGGGGAAATAGTTTTACTTTATGTAATGACCCATCCACTCCCAGTCTCTGTCCAAGCCTAAGTTAATTGTATCCAGTTTGCAAATTAATTCCAATTCAGCAGTCTCTCGTTGGAGTCTGTTTTTGAAGTTTTTTTGTTGAAGGATAGCCACTCTCAGGTCCGTAATCATGTGACCGGAGAGATTGAAGTGTTCTCCGACTGGTTTTTGAATGTTATAATTCTTGACGTCTGATTTGTGTCCATTTATTCTTCTACATTGGGACTGTTCAGTTTGGCCAATGTACACGGCAGAGGGTCATTGCTGGAACATGATGGCATATATCACATTGGTAGATGCGCAGGTGAACGAGCCTCTGATAGTGTGGCTGATGTGATTAGGTCCTATGGTGGTGTCCCCTGAATAGATATGTGGACAGAGTTGGCAACGGGCTTTGTTGCAAGGATAGGTTCCTGGGTTAGTGGTTCTGGTGTGTGGTTGCTAGTGAGTATTTGCTTCAGGTTGGGGGGCTGTCTGTAAGCAAGGATTGGCCTGTCTCCCAAGATCTGTGAGAGCTATGGGTCGTCCTTCAGGATAGATTGTAGATCCTTGATGATGCATTGGAGAGGTTTTAGTGTGGGACTGAAGGTGATGGCTAGTGCCGTTCTGTTATTTTCTTTGTTGGGCCTGTCCTGTAGTAGGTGATTTCTGGGTACTCTTCTGGCTCTATCAGTCTGTTTCTTCACTTCAGCAGGTGGGTATTGTAGTTGTAAGAATGCATGATAGAGATCTTGTAGGTGTTTGTCTCTGTCTGAGGGGTTGGAGCAAATGCAGTTATATCGTAGACAATGGATCGTGTGGTATGATCTGGATGAAAGCTAGAGGCATGTAGGTAGGAATAGCGGTCAGTAGGTTTCCGATATAGGGTGGTGTTTATGTGACCATCGCTTATAAGCACCGTAGTGTCCAGGAAGTGGATCTCTTGTGTGGACTGGTCCAGGCTGAGGTTGATGGTGGGATGGAAATTGTTGAAATCATGGTGGAATTCCTCAAGGGCTTCTTTTCCTTGGGTCCAGATGATGAAGATGTCATCAGTGTAGCGCAAGTAGAGTAGGGGCATTAGGGGACGAGAGCTGAGGAAGTGTTCTTCTAAGTCAGCCATAAAAATGTTGTCATACTGTGGGGCCATGCGGGTACCCATCGCAGTGCCGCTGATTTGAAGGTATACATTGTCCCCAAATGTGAAATAGTTATGGGTGAGGAGAAAGTCACAAAGTTCAGCCACCAGGTTTGCCATCACATTATCGGGGATACTGTTCCTGATGGCTTGTAGTCCATCTTTGTGTGGAATGTTGGTGTAGAGGGCTTCTACATCCATAGTGGCTAGGATGGTGTCTTTAGGAAGATCACCGATGGATTGTAGTTTCCTGAGGAAGTCAGTGGTGTCTCGAAGATAGCTGGGAGTGCTGGTAGCGTAGGGCCTGAGGAGGGAGTCTACATAGCCAGACAATCCTGCTGTCAGGGTGCCAATGTCTGAGATGATGGGGCGTCCAGGATTTCCAGGTTTATGGATCTCGGGTAGTAGATATAATACCCCAAGTCGGGGTTCCAGGGGTGTGTCTGTGCGGATTTGTTCTTGTGCTTTTTCAGGGAGTTTCTTGAGCAAATGCTGTAGTTTCTTTTGGTAATCCTCAGTGGGATCAGAGGGTAATGGCTTGTAGAAAGTGGTGTTGGAGAGCTGCCTAGTAGCCTCTTTTTCATATTCCGACCTATTCATGATGACGATAGCACCTCCTTTGTCAGCCTTTTTGATTATGATGTCAGAGTTGTTTCTGAGGCTGTGGATGGCATTGCGTTCTGCATGGCTGAGGTTATGGGGCAAGTGATGCTGCTTTTACACAATTTCAGCCTGTGCACGTCGACGGAAGCACTATGTAGAAGTCCAGTCTGTTATTTTGACCTTCAGGAGGAGTCCACCCAGAATCCTTCTTTTTGTAGTGTTGGTAGGAAGGTCCCTGTGGGTTAATACGTTGGTTAGAGGTGTGTTGGAAATATTCCTTCAGTCGGAGACGTTGAAAATAGGATTCTAGGTGACCACAGAACTGTATCATGTTCGTGGGGGTGGAGGGGCAAAAGGAGAGGCCCCGAGATAGGACAGATTCTTCTGCTGGGTTAAGAGTATAGTTGGACAGATTAACAATATTGCTGGGTGGGTTAAGGGAACCACTGTTGTGGTTCGTAGTAGTGGCACGTAGTAGTTTCGAGAGTTTAGTGTCCTTTTTCTTTTGTAGAGAAGCAAAGTGTGTTTTGTAGATGGCTTGTCTAGTTTTTGTAAAGTCCAGCCACGAGGAAGTTTGTGTGGAAGGTTGGTTCTTTATGAGAGTATCCAGTTTTGAGAGCTCATTCTTAATCTTTCCCTGTTTGCTGTAGAGGATGTTGATCAGGTGGTTCCGCAGTTTCTTTGAGAGTGTGTGGCACAAGCTGTCAGCATAGTCTGTGTGATATGTAGATTGTAATGGATTTTTGACCGTCAGTCCTTTTGGTATGATGTCCGTCTGTTTGCATTTGGAGAGGAAGATGATGTCTGTCTGTATCTGTATGAGTTTTTTCATGAAGTTGATAGATTTCCACTCCATACGGCTAAATTCAGTGCCTTGCATAATAACAGGTTTCAGAGTAACAGCCGTGTTAGTCTGTATTCGCAAAAAAGAAATTCTCAAAGCAATTCTTTGTAACAACAAGTACTCACACAGAGAGAGTCTCAAAGCAATACTCTGTAACAAGAGAAACAGCACCCAGAGAGTCCCTGCCCTTTTGTTGTATTCATCTTGCTTTGTTAACAATTGTGATTAAAATAGAGATAGAGGGTGTATGTGGATGGATGCTTGGTGTGGATAATAACTGAATGATCAGGGAGGTGCCAGCCTAAGAATCCAGTGTCCATCGGCTGAAGAAGGCGTTAAGTGGAAATAACCAGAGGACCCCCGGAGGGCAGACTGGAATCCACCCAACAGCCTCGAGAATGGGAGAACTTAAGAACAAGATAACATCTGGCAGCACAGAGCCATCAGGCATGTGCCATCTGCTGATTGATTCAGCAACAGCATGATGAAGCAATTCCCATAGACTGGCATAGGAAGAAATTCCTATAAAAATGGACTCTAGAAAGTGAGAACTTTGGGGTCTATTCTGCAAACCAACTTCCAGGAGCATCAGATGAGCATCTGATAGGGCCCTGCTCCCTCCTCATGTCCAGTGGCTTGGCATGAGCAACTCTAAGGCTGGTAACTATGATAACAACCTTGCAGAACCTGTGTGTGTGTGTGTATGAATGAATAAATATGAGATTGAATGGAATGTTATAGCTATAACTAACTGCTTACTATGATTCTTTCTGTATTCACAGTAAATGTGGTATTTTGCCTTTTTCCCCTTTAATAAGATCCTGCTGGTTTTTATTTTATTGGTATAACAATGGGAGGTTTGACCTGTGTATCTGAGAAGTCACAGATTCACCAGCTTCCTTGGACAGCATACTCCTCTCCACACATACTATCGCATAGGGAGGCACATGAAGGGCTAGGTTCTGTGGTGCACAGAGGCTGCAGAAATATTGCATTCGTCTCTTCATGTGTCGGGGAACTGCACCATTTCCACTTTGTTCTGGGGCTGTGGGAGTGTGCACGTGCTTAGGGACTAGGATTTGTCCCTTATTTAATAGAAAATATCACCAGCTATTATGCTTGGCAACTCTAAAACTTAGAACAAATTAAATACCTGAATACAGAGAGGAAGGATAATCTTGTGAAGGGCTTCTCACAATAAATTTTTTGGTAGCCTCGGAGTGTGGTCATCAACTCTCACTAGTGGCTGCGTTGACAGTTTTTCCTAAAATACTTAATTAACTTTAGGAAAAACAATTAAAAATGCACAGATTCACATCCAGGTCATTGTAATTTATATTTGTAGGGTTTTTTGGCAGACTCAGTAACAAAAATAATGCTCCCTCCCCCCTTGCAGGGCTTAGTGGGTCCTGGGGCTTGCTGTGAAAAGTGATATGTGTATATTTGTTAATATCACAGTACAGTTTAGCTACTTGGGAGCCTATGATAACTAATATTAACAAACATACAAGTATCACTTTTCACAGATAGCTAGAAGTCTGCTGTGAAAAGTGATTGTAGGAGCAAGGTTGCGGAAGATTGGAGAAGAGCTAAGTGGTGGACTGAGTATGTGACTGGATGTAAGCGGAGGATGCAGGCAGTTTCAATGAACTTTGTCCAACAGATACTGTAGCATCACTCAGCATATTTTTGCCTGTAAATGAATCAGTTTATGTAATAAACATAAATTATATATATAAGAATGTAACCAGCTGTTGACCCTATGTAACCCCAAGATAAGCGCAGAGAATATAACACCGCAGAGGACTCCCCCCCAGCAGAGTCCTGTCTGGTCAGCTGTCCCGAACGGCCAGAGTCCCCTGCAGCCCCTCTGCGCGTCCTAGGGGCTCCCCGCGCAGATTGGAGCGCAAGTTCTTCCTTCCTTCAATAAAGCATAGTTTACTATTCTTAGGCCTGAATGTCCTCCTTTCTCTGGTAACTCCCCTCCCAGCCCTTGCTGGCACAGTGATACTTGCATGTTTGTTAATATCACATTTCTCAGCAAGCCCCAGGACCCATTAAGCCCTGGATGGGGGGGGGGGCAGTGGGAGCCAGAGGTAGTGGTGGGATGGAGCGGGGCCGGGGAAGGAAGCAGGGGCCCGGGGCAATGAGGGGGATGGCTGCAAGGCTAGGAAGGCAGCAGGGTCCAGGGGTGGTGGGGGGGGGGCGTGTATATAGGGCCGTGGGAGGCAGCAGCCCGGGCCACGGGCTGTGGGGATGGGTGATGAGCCCCACTGTTATGTGGCCAAAGCCAGGGCTTGGTGTCAAGCAGAACCTGGAGACGGGGACAGGAACTGTGTGGCTGGAGCCAGGGATTGGAACCTGCTGCCGTGCAGCCGGAGCTGTGGGTCAGTGTCCAAGCCCAGTGCCTGCTGCCACATGGCCAGAGCCTGGAGCTGGGTGCCGGAGCTCAGGGGTGCATGGCTGGAGCCAGGAGTCAGCACCCGCCGGTGCATGGCTGAAGCCAGTGCTTGCTGCTGCATGGCAAGGCTCAGCAGTTGGTGGCCGGAGCCCGAAAACAGAGCTGTGGGTTAGTGCCTACTGCTTACAGCTGGGGCAGGAGATCAGCACAAGGGGCTAGGGCCATGTGGCTGGAGCCCGGAGCCAGTGCCTGTCACCGCGCGGCCAGAACTGGGGGCCAAAGACCAACTGAAGCTCCAAGGCTGAAGCTGGGGTCAGCATCTGCTGCCCCATGGCCAGAGCCCTGCAGTTGGAGCCAGCTGCCATGCGGCTGGGGGTTGGCGTCTGCCTGCCGGAGCCCAGGATTGGAGCTGGGGGCCGGAGCCTGCTGCCACGTAGCTGGAACCAGGGGCCGGATGCTGAAACCCCTCAGCTGGAGGCCAGGGCGACGTGGCCAGAGCCGGGGGGGGGTTCAGTACCTTCTGCCTCACAGTTGGAGCCCAGGGCTGCACGGCCAGGTTCCTGAAGTCCCACCACTGGAGCCTGCTGCCCAAACCCTATGTCCAATGTGGGTCAAGAACTCCCCTTGCTTCTGCAGCGTTCTGTCCACCTCTCTCCAGAGGCGGTGCAGGGCAGCATATCTAGGAACAACTAGGAGGAAGTGGGAGGGGCCGATGCTTTGCGTCTGCCCCCTCCCCTATTACCACCCAGGAGACTGTCATGGCCGCACGAAAAGCCCTTAGTGGTTGCATGTGGCCATGGTGGCAGCATTTGAGAAACACTGGTCTAGTAGGCACTAGCTTAAGACTTGGGAGACCTGGGTTCAATACCCACTACATATCTCCTGTGCGACATAGCCTCTCTCTACCTCAGTTCTCCATCTGTAAAATGGGGATAATAGCACTTACCTACTGCGTAGGAGAGTTGTGGGGATAAACACAATGATTGTGAGATGCTCAGATACTACAGTACAGGGGTGAGCCTGAGAAGGAGCCAGGATTTAACAATGTACATTGTCAAAGAGCCACAGTAATAAGTCAAAAAGAAAAGGAGTACCCGTGGCACCTTAGAGACTAACAAATTTGTTAGTCTCTAAGGTGCCACGGGTACTCCTTTTCTTTTTGCGAATACAGACTAACACGGCTGCTACTCTGAAACCAGTAATAAGTCAGCAGCCCTGCATCAACTCCCCCACCCTGCTCCCAGCGTCTCCCACCCACTGGCAGCCCCGCCAATCAGTGCTTCCCCCTCCCTTCCCGTACCTCCCGATCAGCTGTTTCATGGCGTGTAGAAGGCTGTGTGGGGGGGAAGCGAAGGCACTGCAAGCTCAGGGGAGGTACAGGAAGGGGTGGAGTGGGAACTGGGTTTGTGGCAGAGCCAGAAGTTGAGCAGTGAGCACCCCCTGGCACATTGGAAAGTTGGCGCCTGTAGCTCTAACCCTGGAGTTGGTGCCTATACAAGGAGCCGCATATTAACTTCTGAAGAGTCGCATGTGGCTCAGGTTGGTCATCCTGCTACAGTAGCTTGGGGCGATATGTGTATTTTTGATAATGACTGTATTGCACAATAAATTATATTAAACAAGATTTTATTTTACAGGCCAATTCTATAGCATATACATAACTACCAGAATGAGGACTTGATTACACATGAAAGTTTCACTCATTTAACTTTAATACATTTTTAGACTGCTGTAGTTAAGCTTGTACAAACCCCTTTGTAAATACTCTTATGTTTAAAGAATGATTTATTTTGGTTTAGCTTAAACCTGTTCCTAGTTGACTTAAGCTAGACCATGTCTAAACTACAGGGAGTATAGCGACGTAGCTACTGTGCTCTACCTATGCTGGCATAACCCCATAGCATAGACAGAACCTACAGCTTCGGAAGGGGCTTTTCAGTCACTGTAGGAACTCCACCTCTGTGACAGATGGAAACATTCTTCCATAGACCTAGTTGTGTCTACTGTGGGGATTAGCTCAGCATAGCTATGTTGCTCAGGAGTATGGATTTTTCACACTCCTAAGCACTGAAACTATGTCAGCCAAGTTTTAAGTGTAGAGCTGACTTTAACCTGCAATAAGTCACTCTTAAAGTAAAATAAGAGTGGCCACATAACCATTTGCACCTATTTAAAATTACATTTGTAGTTCAACTGATGGAACTTTCTCCTGGGTAGATATACGCTAACACAAGCACAGGAGAAGTTACAGAAATAATTATTTGGATTCCATTACTCCAAAATCCTTATTTTGTGTTTCCATTCTTTTTTTCTCTGTAATCTGTTGGGTTAAAAATATAACTATAATTTTCCAATTGTTTGCGCATGAAGAGGAAGAGACTCATGTAATTCCAGGGAGCTGTTTTCAGCAGGGATATTGAAATTGTCATGTGAGTAGTTTCCTTTACTACTTTTTAGGTCACCACCCTTCCTCTTGGAAATCTCTGAGAAGTAACTTTTTTTCTCTATTGTAAAAGGTTATAGTGCAAGAGTATTCAACAACTTGTTAAAATGGAGATTGATTACATTCAAATGTAATGTAGAGGAAACAAATTTTTATTAGTCTGCTGTATATAAACTCTGCATTTTTCTTTTTTCTTTTGTCTTGGCAATAGGAGTGAGGGCTCTGGGACATGAACCTGTGCAATTCTCCATACATGTGTGGCCAGAGCCTTATCCAGTGTAAATCAGCTTCCCATTTATGCCACCTGAGGATCTGGTCCAATTACTCTTATCCCATCCTTGGTACAATGCTATAATGGGGATACTGGAATAAAGAAGACGTGAGACCATGTCCTTTGGATAATAGTTAGTCTTAGTTTATATCCCCATAGCAGAGCTACAAATCAATATGGTGACCACTTTTTATCTATGATTCTATATTTAGTATAGTTAAGGCCCTGTGTATTCTGCAGCACACTGGACCTACATTTGGCACCTGGAAACCCCCTGATTTTACCACTACCACAACAGTGAAATCTGTAACAAAATGACAAGAACAAATGGATATAAACTGGCCATGAAAAAGTTTAGTCTTGAAATTAGACGAAGGTTTCTAACTGTCAGAGGAGTGAAATCCTGGAACAGCCTTCCAAGGAGAGCAGTGAGTGCAAAAACCCTAACTGTCTTCAAGACTGAGCTTGATAAGTTCATGGCAGGGATGGTATGATGAGACTGTCTACAATGACATGGTTCAGAGTAGCAGCCGTGTTAGTGTGTAGCCGCAAAAAGAAAAGGAGGACTTGTGGCACCTTAGAGACTAACAAATTTATTTGAGCATAAGCTTTCGTGAGCTACAGCTTATGCTCAAATAAATTTGTTAGTCTCTAAGGTGCCACAAGTCCTCCTTTTCTTTTTACAACGACATGTATATCTGAGACTGCTAGTAGCAGATATCCCCAATGGCTGATGATGGACACTAGATGGGAAGGGCTCTGAATTATGACAGAGAATTCTTTCCCAGATATCTTCCGAAATGCTCAGGGTCCAGCTGACCGCCATATTTGGGGTTGAGAAGGAATTTTCCCCCATGGCAGATTGGCAGAGACTCTGGAGGTTTTTCACCTTTCTCTGCAGCAAGGGACATGGGTCACTTGTCGGTTTAAACAAGTGTAAATGGTAAATTCTCTGTAACTTGAAGTCTTTAAATCATAATTTCAGGTCTTCGGTAACTCAGCCAGAGGTTGTGGGTCTATTACAGGAGCGGGTGGGTGTGGTTCTGTGGCCTGCAATGTGCAGGAGGCCAGAAGAGATGATCATGATGGTCTCTTCTGGTCTTCAAGTCTATGAGACATTTCCCTAGTGTAAAAATTTAGAGCATTTAAGGAAGAGTTTTCAGTGCAGTAAATATTAGAGAGCATGATCCTTTGAGAGGATGAACACTTTCTGCAAAATACTGCAGCATGCCCTTAATTCCCAATGAATCCACTTGAATGAAGTTGGTTGATTTATCTTTGTCACATTCCCTACATCCATAGGACAGCAGCAGAAGAGAAAAGTGTATTGTTCTTCCGATAATTACAAATACTCTATATCATTTCAGAATAAGCTTTTCATAGCTTAGCCACTAGCAAACTGAGGGGGAGGTGACAGGTTACTATCTAGTCATGGGGATAACAGGTGCTACCCACTGATCATATTATTTAGTGGGAGGGTTAGATTATTGAAGGAAGGAAAGTGCATCAGCTGGGAAATACATGATTTGGGCTTGAGATTTTTAAAAACATAGTAGTTTACAACAAGGTTTCCCAAACATGGTTTGCGGCTTGTTCAGGGTAAGCCCCTGATGGGTCACGAGACGCTTTGTTTACCTGAGGGTCCACAGGTACAGCCGCTTGCAGCTCCCAGTGGCCCTGGTTCATCGTTCCCGGCCAGTGGGAGCTGCGGGAAGTGGTGTGGGCCAGGCCACCATTTCCCGCAGCTCCTGTTGGCTGGGTACGGCAAACCACAGCCACAGGGAGCTGCGAGCGGCTGTATCTGCAGACGCTCAGGTAAACAAAGCGTCTCACGGCCCACCAGTGGCTTACCCTGAGCAAGCCGCGAACCAAGTTTGGGAACTCCTGGTCTACAATCATATTTCCTTTTACTAAAACCTGCAGGAGGGAATGGATTCAGAATTCTAAGCATGGGAAGCTTCACCCATTGTGCACTGAATGTTCTTCTAAATAGGGGAAGTTCAGTCTTGCAGAGAGGTTGGGCACAAACTACATGGAACCCAACATTCCCGAGGAAAGCATATAATATACCCACAGATCCTGTGCTCCACTTCCTCCTCTTTTCTCTGATTGCACTATTATGTAAGTATTTTGGGGACAAATCCTCAGTTTATTTTAATACACATATGTTTCCCTAGTGGATATAACAGTCAGTGTGTGAGCTTTGAGTGATAACACAAATGCTGTATGCATACAACCATACACAACTCTGGCCAGGGATTACCACTCAAGAAGACCTCATTTATGAATCTCATGGTAAAATATCCATTGACCATAACTGAATGATGCTATTCTCAGAAACCTATATTTTGGTGCTGTCATAAGTATAAAGGGAAGGGTAAACATCTTTAAAATCCCTCCTGGCCAGAGAAAAAACCCTTGCACCTGTAAAGGGTTAAGAAGCTAGGATAACCTCGCTGGCACCTGACCACAATGACCAATGAGGAGACAAGATACTTTCAAAGCTGGAGTGGGGAGAAACAAAGGGTCTGTGTCTGTCTGGGTGATGCTTTTGCTGGGGACAGAACAGGAATGGAGTCTTAGAATTTAGTAAGTAATCTAGCTAGATATGCGTTAGATTATGATTTCTTTAAATGGCTGAGAAAATAAGCTGTGCTGAATAGAATGGATATTCCTGTTTTTGTGTCTTTTTGTAACTTAAGGTTTTGCCTCGAGGGATTCTCTATGTTTTGGATCTAATTACCCTGTAAGGTATTTACCATCCTGATTTTACAGAGGTGATTCTTTTTACTGTTTCTTCTATTAAAATTCTTCTGGTAAGAAACTGAATGCTTTTTTCATTGTTCTTAAGATCCAAGGGTTTGGGTCTGTGGTCACCTATGCAAATTGGTGAGGATTTTTATCAAACCTTCCCCAGGAAGGAGGTGCAAGGTTTTGGTGAGGATTTTGGGGGGAAAGACGTTTCCAAACAATGCTTTCTCAAAAATAAACCCAGTTAGACATTTGGTGGTGGCAGTGGAAGTCCAAGGGCAAAAGGTAAAATAATTTGTACCTTGGGGAAGTTTTAACCTAAGCTGGTAAAAGTAAGCTTAGGAGGTTTTCATGCAGGTCCCCACATCAGTACCCTAGAGTTCAGAGTGGGGAAGGAACCTTGACAGGTACAAAGAATTTCTTTGTGAGTGCACTGTATCTATTTGGTTGCATGGTAACAGAAGGAAACCTCTGCAGCATTCCCTGTTTCGCTTACTGGTTGTGAAGAAGTCTGTTATCAATGCTATTCTGGCTGTCTTCTATGCGCAAATCTTTTGAATGTCTCTCTTCGCTGTAGACTGCAATTAATGCCCAGTGCAGGGGCTGCTTGAGTTGAAACTTCAGGATAGCTGGAGAGAGAGAATAAGAGCTGAGAAAAAGAGTTTGATAAACAACAGCATTCCCATCTACTTTACAGTCCTGTGTAAATGGGAAGATCCCCTATGGAATTTAGATAGGCATGTCTTACAGATTCAGTAATGGTGATGGAAAGAGCTGATTTTGTTTTTTTCCTTGTGTTGCCATTTACTGTCAGAACTGCCCTTGGAGGGAATAAATATGATTATCTGTTACTTTACTAATTACAATAAAAAACAGCAGTGAATTATCTTGAGAAGCAAAAAATAAAATATAGCAAAATAATAACTACAATATTATTAATCATCATAGTAGTCATTTGCATTTTTCTAGCGCTGTTCTTCCTGAAGCTCTTTACAGACCTCAGTTAAATCACATAACTAATTAGGATTTCACACATACAGGATTATGACTTCATGTGAAAGATAAGAAAGAGGCAAAAGCAGATGAACTGCTAAACAGAGAGGATTTATTTTCATGCAAGACATCTCACAAAAAATAGAGGGGGCTCAGAGATGGGTGACAGAAATGATTAGAGGCATGGATGAATGGACATTCCATCTGTGAGGAGGGTATGTGATAAAGGTGTACACAATAATATATGGTCCAGAGAAGGTAAATATAGGACTCCTCTTTAACCTTTCTCATAATGCAAGAATAAGGAGACAGTGAAACTGAAAGGCAGCAAATGTAAAACTGATAAAAGGAAATAAATTTTTTAAACCATGAACAGTTAGCCTTTCGAACTCATTGTCTCAAGATATCATTAAAACCAGAATTTAGTAGGATTAAACATAGGAGTGGATATTTATAGGGAGAATGCAGACATTCAGAGTTCTGTTGGGAAATTTTTTTAAAAAAAAGTCCTAAAAGTTTGGAGGGGATAAAAACCCTCATGATAGATCAACAGAATTGTTACCATATTTTCTCACTTTTCTGTGATATTTCAGTGGATTTCTTAAAGTCTCTTAAAGTGTGCTATGAAAGTATTCTGAAAAGTAGAATATAAAAATAGATGTGTGTAGAGTTCCATGTTCATCTCAACAATTTCCATATCAAATTTGCTTAGTGTACAAGTAAAAGGATTATTTTCCTAACTGCCAGCACTACAAAGTCAGTCTGGGTTCTTTCCCTCTTGTGCATCGTCATCTGTAATAAAGGTTCTGCAGGAAAAATTATGCCCTCAGTGACACCTCCACAAGTAAATTGTCTTCATAGGCCCTGTGAGAAGGCATCTCCTTTTCCTCGTTGGCCTCAGTGTGCCTCCCTCTGGCAGGGGAGAGGTTGTAGTAAATCAGTCCTACTCTAGAAATTTTTAATTCTTCACTTTGCTTTATTTTTCAGTATTTACAAGGTGGAACTCAGGATAGGCCCGAGTAATTCTCTTAAGCAGAAACAAACTCACAACACAAAATAAATACATTTTCCTGGCCCCTCCCCAGCCTTATTACGCTGTTTTCAGGTTGCCAGTCCTTTCCCAAAAGAAGTTAACTTGGGAGAGCAGCCTTCCACCTAGGAGAAGCCTTTTCTCCCTGTTAAAGCTTGTTTCTCATCCCTCCTACCTCTCTCTCTGTCTCACCAGAAGAGGGGGCAGTTTAAAGGTCACTGGCAGCCCTTAATTGGACTCAGGTGTGTCTGGTTAACCTGAGGTAACTTCTTTTCAGTCCATAGGGAAAAGGGTTTCACTGATATGCTGATATTCTTGCCTTCCACCACTCTCCGATAGCTGTCATGACTTGGTCACATCATGTACACAACCACACATAAGTGGTCTGATCACCACCTGCACCCACAGTGATTACGTTTACAGTTTTAATTGCATAGACTGGAATTTCCTCCTTAGATGAGTGGAATTCAAAGTGGTGGCTGCTAGGAGTATGTGTTGGTTTTTATCACTCCCCTATGGGATTTGTGGTCTCTTAGACTCATAGACTTTAAGGTCAGAGGGGACCATCATGATCATCTAGTCTGACCTCCTGCACACTGCTGGCCACAGAACCTCACCTACTCCTGAAATAAACACCTAGCCTCTGGCTGAGTTACTGAAATCCTCGGATCATGGTTTAAAGACTTCAAGTTACAGCGAATTCACCATTTACACTAGTTCAAACCTGCGAATGACCCAGGCCCCACACTGCAGAGGAAGGCGAAAAACTCCCAGGGTTTCTGCCAATCTGACCTGGGGAAAGGTCTGGTGGTCAGTTAGATCCTGAGCATGTGGCAGATACTTGGGAAAGAATCCTCTGTAGTAACTCAGAGCCCTCTCCCTCTAGTGTCCCATCTCCAACAGTTGGAGATTTTTGCTACTGGAAGTCACCAGTGGGCGACATGCTATTGTAGGCAATCTCATAATACCATTCCCTCCATAAACATATCCCTTTAAAGTAATAATGTAGGGGTAATTAAATACCAAATACTACTGGATGTCATCTTTTCTTCACCTATTAGCTGGGCTAAATGACTAGTGATTAAAGTGCTGTGAGCCCCAAAAGTTGATTCTCCCCAAAACAATGATAAATCAAGTCAAGTATGTGACATCACCAGCACAGGGAAATAGTGGGATAAGAATACTAATCTAACCATATGATGGTAGAAATCTTATAACAGGAGGTACACAAACCGCAGCAGATAAACACCATCACATCTAGTTTGTCAAATGATTTTGCTGCAGGAAATAATAATAGTACTTTGCTCATTCATGTCATTTTTCAGCAGTAGGTCTCAAATCAGTTTTACAAATGTGGGTATGAATTTTCATTCCCATTTTACAGATGGGGAAATTGAGGTACAGAGATATTAAGTGATTTGCTCAAAGCCAAAAACAGAACCAAGGTCTCCTGACACCTGCTCAGATGGTCTACCCACAGGACTATACTCATTTCTGCAATCATTTTTAGCAGGGCATTACCCTTGTTTCTTTCTGTCAGAAAATGGTGCCAATACAGCATGTGCTCTGAAATATAATGCATATGATGTCCTTGGCATACTGCTTAAGCATGCTTCCAATCTTGAACAATAACTGCAGCACTAAGCAATAAACAGATAGTAGAGGTGATACATAGAAACTGTGGTTACTTAAATGCTCAGTCATGATAGAAATATTCTAAAGCAGATCTGAAGTGTGTTGAAACTCTTTCTGTTATAATGCCGAGAAAGTCCTAGAGCTAAAGAAAGCTGGTCATGCATGTATAAGCAAAGGGAACATAAATAATGGACACTGAATCTGACCTCATCTGATTAGGATTTTATTGCTAGTTTGCGCATCATACACTGCCCTTCTGAGAGGTTTCAGAGCAGCAGCCGTGTTAGTCTGTATTCGCAAAAAGAAAAGGAGTACTTGTGGCACCTTAGAGACTAAAAAATTTATTAGAGCATAAGCTTTCGTGAGCTACAGCTCACTTCATCGGATGCATTTGGTGGAAAAAACAGAGGGGAGATAGATATACACACACAGAGAACATGAAACAATGGGTTTATCATACACACTGTAAGGAGAGTGATCACTTAAGATAAGCCATCACCAACAACGGGGGGGGGGGGGAGGAGGAAAACCTTTCATGATGACAAGCAAGGTAGGCTATTTCCAGCAGTTAACAAGAACATCTGAGGAACAGTGGGGGGTGGGGTGGGGTGGGGTGGGGGGAGAAATAACATGGGGAAATAGTTTTACTTTGTGTAATGACTCATCCATTCCCATTCCATTCCATCATGGGGCCTAATCACATCAGCCACACTATCAGAGGCTCGTTCACCTGCGCATCTACCAATGTGATATATGCCATCATGTGCCAGCAATGCCCCTCTGCCATGTACATTGGTCAAACTGGACAGTCTCTACGTAAAAGAATGAATGGACACAAATCAGACGTCAAGAATTATAACATTCAAAAACCAATTGGAGAACACTTCAATCTCTCTGGTCACTCGATTACAGACCTAAGAGTGGCTATCCTTCAACAAAAAAGCTTCAAAAACAGACTCCAACGAGAGACTGCTGAATTGGAATTAATTTGCAAACTGGATACAATTAACTTAGGCTTGAATAGAGACTGGAAATGGATGAGTCATTACTCAAAGTAAAACTATTTCCTCATGTTATTTCTCCCCCACACCCCACCCCCCACTGTTCCTCAGATATTCTTGTTAACTGCTGGAAATAGCCTACCTTGCTTGTCACCATGAAAGGTTTTCCTCCTTTCCCCCCTCCCCCTGCTGCTGGTGATGGCTTATCTTAAGTGATCACTCTCCTTACAGTGTGTATGATAAACCCATTGTTTCATGTTCTCTGTGTGTGTATGTCAATCTCCCCTCTGTTTTTTCCACCAAATGCATCCGATGAAGTGAACTGTAGCTCATGAAAGCTTATGCTCTAATAAATTTGTTAGTCTCTAAGGTGCCACAAGTACTCCTTTTCTTTTTGCCCTTCTGAGGTCACCATTCTGCTGAAGAGACACATTTCATTTAAGACGGTTGGAAGAACATCTTTAGTACTTTTTCTAAAATAATAAACTCAAGGATCACCACAAGCCTCAGAGGAATAAAATGTGTGAGACAGAAGAGTCTATTTGCACAAAATTTTTTGACTTACAATTATAAAAGGAACATGTACCTGTCATATTTCTGTTAGGGGAAAGCATTAATTACTGTATGCAAAGGTACATAAAACCCAAGAAGGACCTTATTCTCTCATCTCCAGAGACAGGTTAATGCAGTTCATTATTGCAGAGGCTGAACACTGGGCTTGCAAAGTCAGAACCTCAGTCAGTTCATAGTAAAACTCGAGACTAAAACAATAAAAGTTCCATACAGATTTTTTCCAGATCAGCCACAGGTAGCAGAGAGCATGGCACCAATTTAATACCTTGAAACACAACTTTATTAGTAGTATTTACTACTAGTATTATAACAGCATCTAAGGGCCCCACTTGAGATTGGGATTCCATTGTGCTAGGCATTGTACGAACATGTAGTAAGGGACAGCCCTTGCATTGAAGCGCTTACAATCTAAGTAGAAAAGGTGGCTAAAGGGTGGGAGGGGATAGACGGACAAGGCCCACATTCTAAAATGTATTCAAGCAACTTTCTCCCTTTCTTTTTAATAGGAGTTATGCACCTTGGTACCTTTGAGGATCTTGGCCAAGGTCACTTACCCAAGATCACACAGTACACCAAACGTAGAGCCTGGAATAGAACTCAGGTTATTGGTCCAGCTGTTAAGCTATGTTGTCTCTCAAAAGTCTTATACAGGACTCCATTCAGATCTAATCATCACTGAAAAAGCTAATTAGATCTTCGTTAAAACAACTATTAAATAGTTAAAATGTAAACCAAATTAAAAAAAAACACAGTAGGAAGATCAAAAATGACAACTGTTGATCAAATAATAGTTAACATTAATTTAACATTAATATGGGCCTTTAAGGCCCAGTCCACAGATAATATGGTGATGAGCATGCTATAAATGTCTACATGTAAAGATTTGAGAGGCAGGTATTATATGCTGCTAAAATACTTCTGAAGTCAATGGGAGTGAATATGCTCTGTATCTTGCAGAAAACATTTGGCACCTTGCAGGAATCAGCCCATACTTATGTGTTTGTTTACAAATGCTAGAAGTCTAAATAATAAGATGGATAAACTTGAGTATCTGGTATTAAATGAGGCTGTTGATTTAATAAGCATCACAGAAATTTGGTGGAACAATGATAATCAATGGGACACAGTAATATTAGGGTACAAAATATATAGGAATATACATAGGCCAGATTAGGTCACGCTGGTGGGAGAGTGCCACTATATGTGAAAGAAAGTATAGAGTCACATATAGTAAAAATCTTAAATGCATCAAACTGTACCATAGAATCTCTATGGATAGAAATTCCATACTTAAATAATAAGAGTATAGCAACAGGAATATACTACCAATCATCTGACCAGGATGGTGATGGTGATTGTGAAATGCTCAGGAAGATTAGAAAGTCTACAAAAACATACAACTCAATAATAATGGGGGATTTCAACTATCCTCATATTGAATGGGCACATGTCACCTGAAGGCAGGTAGCAAAGATAAAATTTCTGGATACCATTAATGACTGCTTCTTATAGCAGCTAGTCCTGGAATCCACAAGAGGAGAGGCAAGTCTTGATTTTAGATCTAAGCGGAGCACAGGATCTGGTCCAAGAGTTGAATATAGTTGAACTGCTAAGTAATAGCAACCATATTGTACTTAAACTTAACATCTCTGTAGTGGGGAAAATACCAAAAAACCCCACCACATTTAACTTTAAAAAGGAGAGCTACACAAAAATGAGGAAGCTAGTTGAATAGAAATTAAAAGGAACAGTTACAAGAGAGAAATGCCTTCAAGCTGCATGGAAGCTATTTAAAAATACCATAAGAGAGGCTCAAACTAAATGTATACCCCAAATAAAAAAAACACAGTAGGAAGATCAAAAATGTCACCACAGCTAAACAGCAGAGTAAAAGAGGTGGTTAGAGGCAAAAAGGCACCCTTTAAAAATTGGAAGTCAAATCCTACTGAGGAAAATAGAAAGGAGCATAAACTCTGGCAAGTGAAATGTAAAAGTATAAAGAGGCAGGCCAAAAAAAAAGAATTTGAAGAGCAACTAGCAAAAGACACAAAAACTAATAGCAAAATGTTTTTAAGTATATCAGAAGCAGGAACCTGCCAAACAAACAAATGATCAAAATGTTAAAGGAGCACTCAATGAAGACAAGGCCAATACAATTCTTTGCATTTGTTTTCACTGCAGAGAATGTGAGGGAGATTCCCACACCTGAGCCATTCTTTTTAGATGACAGATCTGAGGAACTGTTCCAGACTGAGGTATCAATAGAGAAGATTTTGGAAAAAATGATAAATTAAACAAAAATTGATACATTAATATATCACCAGGACCAGGTGGTAGTCATTCAAGAGTTCTGAAGGAACTCAAATATGAAATTGCAGAACTACTAACTCTATTATATAACCTATCACTTAAATCAGCCTCTGTACGAGATGACTGGGGGTAGCTGATGCAATGCCAATTTTTAAAGAAAGGTTCCAGGGGTGATTCTGGTAATTACAGGCCAGTAAGCCTAACTTCAGTACCAGGCAAATTGGTTGAAACTATAGTAAAGAACAGAATTATCAGACACATAGAAAAACACAATATGTTGGGGAAGAGTCAACCCAGCTTTTGTAAAGAGAAATCATGCCCACCAATCTATTACAATTCCTTCAGGGCATCAACAAACATGTGGACAAGGATTATCCAGCTGATATAGAGTACTGGGACTTCCAGAAAGACTTTGATAAGGTCCCACACCAAAGCTGCTTAAGAAAAGTCAGCAGTCATAGGATAAAAGAGGATCGTGGATCATTAACTGGTTGAAAGATAGGAAGCAAAGGGTAGGAATACACGGTCAGTTTTCACAATGGAAAAAGGTGAATAATGTGCTCCTCCAAGGATCTGAACTTTTACCTATGCTGTTTAACATATTCATAACTGATCTGGAAGAGGGCATAAACAGCGAGGCTGCTTAGTTAAGTCCAAAACTAATTGTGAAGAGTTACACGGGGATTTCACAAAATTGGGTGATGGGGAGACAAAATGGCAGATGAAATTCAGTGTTGATAAGTGCAAAGTAATGTACATTGGAAAATATAGTTCCAACAATGCATACAAAATGTTGGGGTCTAAATTAGCTATTACTACTCAAGAAAGAGATCTTGGAGTCATCTGGATAGTTCTCTGAAAACATCTTCTCAATGTGAACTGGCAGTCAAAAAAGCTAATGATGTTAGGAGCCATTAGGAAAGGGATTGATGATAAAACAGAAAATATCTTAACACCACTACATAAATTGCTGGTATGCCCATATTTTGAATACTGCATGCAGTTCTGGTCATCCCATCTCAAAAAACATATATTAGAATTGGAAAAGTTACAGAGAAAGACAACAAAAATGATTAGAGGTATGGAATAGCTTCCATACAAGGAGAGATTTAAAAGACTGGGACTATTCATCTTAGAAAAGAGATGAGTATGGGGAGATCGGATAATGGTCTATAAAATCATGAATGGAGTGGAGAAAGTGAATAGGGAAGTATTATTTACCTCTTCATATGACACAAGAACTAGGGTTTCTTTGAAATTAATACTCATCAGGTTTAATACAAACCTAGGGAAGTACTTCTTCACACAATGCGTCTTCCTGTGGAAGGGGATGTTGTAAAGGCTAAAAGCACAAACAGTTTCAAAAAAGAATTAGGTAAGTTCATGGAGGATAGGTCCAACAATGGCTATTATCCAAGATGGTCAGGGACACAACCCCGTCCTCCCTAAATCTGTGACTGCTAGAAGTTGGGACTGGATGACAGGAAATGGATTACTCAGTAATTGCCCTGTTCTGTTCATTCTGTTTGAAGCACCTGGCACAGGCCAGTGTCGGAAGACAGGACAGTCAGTTAGATGGACCACTGGTCTGACTCGGTATGGCCATTTTTATTTCTTATGTTCTTATCGGAAGTTGCTGAAACAATTCAGAACATTCTTGATTATTTGTTTTTATAATTATTGTCCTAAAAACTATTTAAACTATTTCAGGGAAGTACTGTACTGTGTTTTAATTTATTTGCAGGGATGTTGGGTGGGGGAGGAGGGTAGGTAATGTCTAGCATATTGTGGGCCCTACTGAAAAACAACACATTTTTGTAACAGTTTCCATTGTAGTGCTCATTTTCAGGACTGCCCTGAAAAATAGTCCAAATTTCAAAAAGAAGCCCAAAGATTTTTTTTTTTGGATCATCCAGGGAGTTGGGTGCTCTCAGGCACCAGTGGCTCTTGAAGATACTCAGCTCTTTGGAGGATCAGTCCCTTAAAGAAGAGTGAAACAATACAGTTTATCAACTCCTGAGCCTCAAATTTGGATAATTTTATTCCAAGCAAGTTTACCAGGTGATGAAACAAAGAATTAACTGTAGTTTGTGACCAGTTCTCTCTCAAATGCAAATTCTTTAATCTTCAACTTGAAAGACAATCTTCAAGATGTATAGGCAGAAGACCAGCATTTGGATTAAGCAGTCTTGTTTTTAAACAATATTTATCAACAACACAACGGTTACAAGAAGTGAGATCTGGTAGCTGCATTAGTCATACTAAATAGAAAACAATTGGATTATTACTGATCTTTAGAGAACTTGTCCCTTTCGGTTGTGTTTTGTGGTTCTAGTAAATGACAAAATTGCCATTATCTTCCTCCAAGTAATAAGTGTTGGTTTTATTTTATAGGTTCTCCACATAGACCAAACCCTTTGGCTGACTTTTTATAGTCCAAACTTTATTGCTGACTATGCTTCTTCAGTACAGAACTTGTTATAGTTGCTGAATAGAATAGTAAATTATTAACCACCAAGCATCAGTACTGAAAAAAACTTTAATGTAGCAGAGATCTAACAAGTATGCTAGCAACTAAAATTTCTCTAAGACATCAGTGGTCTAATCTGTTTGTTCCTTTGTGAGCTGCAGGGAGATCTCAATCGGGGTTTATGTATTTCAAAGCTGCTGTGGCCAGGCTGTATCAAAGGTTCCAAAAGAAAGTCATAAAGGCTTGTGTGGGTCGTAAAGTTTGCTCCAAAAGTGACACCAGTGAGGTGGCAGCCTCTAGAAATGATTATATGATATCTGTTATTCACTAGTCGGAAGTTCAGCTGTCCCTGGGGATGCCTTGTGCTAGATGTATTCAAAGTGAGGGATTCATTTGTCTGTCCTTTATATTCACAATTTATGTTGTTGGAATTCTTTCTTTTTTCTCTTTTTAAGTTTTTGTGATCATAGAAATGAATGGTTAACAACCCGGAAGTGTGGGTGGGGGGGTCCACGGTTTTGCCACCTTCAGGGTTCAAACTGAGAAGAAAAGTAGGAAACTATTTTCATTTTGCAAGGCAGATCTGAGCTAGGGAGAAGTCAATGGGACTACTCACATGCTCAATGTTAAGCATGTGCTTAGGTACTTTACTGAATCATTGATATAGACCATCTCCTGTCTCTGGATTTGATTCAAGGATCATTGAACTCAACAGAAAGATTTTCACTGAACTCAGTGGACTTTGAATCAAAATCCCTATCAATGCTGGTTTCCCATTTTGGGCCCAGTTCAGGATGTGCTTAATCCATCTGATTTCAGGAAGGCACATAAACACATGCTGACGTGTCCTGACTGAATAGGGATAAAGAAAAGGAGTACTTGTGGCACCTTAGAGACTAACAAATTTATTAGAGCATAAGCTTTCGTGAGCTACAGCTCACTTCATTGGATGCATCCGATGAAGTGAGCTGTAGCTCACGAAAGCTTATGCTCTAATAAATTTGTTAGTCTCTAAGGTGCCACAAGTACTCCTTTTCTTTTTGCAAATACAGACTAACACGGCTGCTACTCTGAAACCTGTCATCATGCAAGGCACTGAATAGGGATAATTTCCTATGTTAGAGCCAAATCCTTAATCATCAGCAGAAGTCCTCAATCATCTTCAATGAGACTAGGATTTAACATCTAGTGTTATTTCAAATCTAGCTATAAATAATGTCCCAAGTTATGGGGCTTCAATCACTGATTTATAGCTCTAATAGACCACACTGTTAGGATGTTACAATGTCATATTTCATTAAGGAAATTATATGGATTAGCAGCAATAAAGAGATTAGCTGTTATTCAACAGTATTTATTAGTTAATGTTTAGCATATGGTAATCCATAAGGTAATGGCACCAAAGGGGTTGTTTAAATTGAATCAAGACACAGGGGAATCTAGGTCATTGCTTAGTTCTAATGATGCTGTTCTAAATAAAGCTTCACTATGTAAAGTCCCTATTTTAATTAAGGCTTCCTAAAAAGATTATCCATTGGACAGAAATGACTGATCATTTTGTATATGATGAAAGAACATCTCTTTAGGGAGAATTCCATGTCATATTTATTGAAAGGAGAAGTAGAATTAAAGGCCTATTTGTATGAAATTCTTGTATAATTACACATACTGCAGCATTAAAGTCAGGAATAATTTTTTTGAGAACTTAGGCTGTGATCCTACAATGAACTCTACACAAGTGTAGGGATCTTTCATGGTCTTTTTTCATTTAGGTCCCTCTCCTGCACACAGTTCACCTTATGCATGTGAATAGTTTCATTAACTTCAGTGGGTCTACTCCCAACCTTGAAGTTAAGCAAATGCATAAGTATTTTCAGGATTAGGGCCATACTGTATATAATATACCAATGGCACAATTCTGAAAACATGAACATGGGTAACTGCTATGCATAGGTGTAGTGTTGTTGTAGCCATGTTGGTCCCAGGATATTAGATAGACAAGATGGTGAGGTAATATCTTTTATTGGACCAACTTCTGTTGGTGAAAGAGACAAACTTTTGAGGGTCACAGCAGAACACCAGAAGAAGGGCTGTGTAGCTCAAAAGCTTGTCTCTTTCACCAGCAGAAGTTGGGCAAATAAAATATATTACTCTCACCCACCTTGCCACTCACAGGAGTAGTCCATTGAAGTCAGTGGGATTTCTAGCATGAATAAAATTACTTTTCTGCATAAATGTTCACAGGATTGGTCCCAAAACAGTACCAACTGCCTCAATAATGCAGGGATCATCATCACCTTCTTCCTTTTTATTAGTTTGGGCTCCATCCAATATAAAAGAGTTAAGAAATAATACTTGGTTGGGTATTGAGCCCCTAGCCAATACTATGAAAGAGATGATCACATGTATTTAATTTTAAATCATTATCAATGTTTCCTCATGTTCTATCCCCAGTGGATCAGAGATGCAGAGCAGCTTTACACTAAAGAAAACAAGAAAAGAGAACAAGGAATAAATACAAAAATGCATCAACAGAGGCTCTTTAATGAGCAACTACACTGAAAAAAAAACAGATTAAAAACACAAAGATGGAAGGTTATAGGCACATACTTTTCCCCAAATTGTAATCAAATGATAAATACATAAATAAAAATGACTGTGAAATTGAGTGCCATGTATCTTCCCCCTTTCTATAATATCCTATCACAATATGAATTAATACAACTTTCACTTCCCAGGGAAATGACATCAGTAGTTGATTTCTAGGAATTTTTTCTTTCTTTCAACAAACCCATTTAAAATGGTAGTAGGAGCAACAAAAAGTATCTTCAGGGGCCTGATCCAAAGCCACTGTGATAAGTGAACTACAGGAACGCCTCACTTAACGTTGTAATTATGTTCCTGAAAAATGAAACTTTAAGTGAAACAATGTTAAACTAATCCAATTTTTCCCATAAGATTTAATGTAAATGCAGGGGGTTAGGTTCCAAGGAAATATTTTGGGGCAGACAAAAGGCATTATATACTGTACAGTACTGTATTATACTGTGGTTGGGAAGTGCCCTGGCTTACCCCACACAGACACAGCCCGCTGCAGGCAAGGACGCTAGGAAACACCTTCGCAGCAACAGTGGCAGCTTACCCAGAGAAGAATAGGCACTGACTTTTCTGGGGGATGCTCCAGGCCCGCCTCTTCTTCTCCCCGCTCCACTCCAGGCCCACCTCTTCCCACCCAGACTCCACCTCCCCCAACAGCTGTATGGTGGCGCTCAGGACTTTCTGGGAGGGGGGGAGGAGTGGAGATGCAGCGCTTCCCTGCTCTTCCCCCTCCCTCCCAGCACTTTGCACTTAGGACTTTCTGGGAGAGAGGGGGAGGAGGCAGAGAAGAGGAACTTGTGCAATGCTCCCTTGTAAAGTTGCTGCTCTTCCACAAAATCTTACATGCAGTGGACAGAGCAGGCAGCCAAATAATGTTATAAGGGAGCATTGCACAACTTTAAAGGAGCATGTTCCCAAATTGAGCAGCCACGTTTGAAACAACGTTAAGTGGGAGGATGTTAAGTGAGGAGTTACTGTACTCACTTTGACTTCAGAGGGCTTTGCATTAGTCCCTAAAATTACTAATATTTTTTGTGTCAGATGAAAGTATAATTGTATTGATGGGAACTGAAGAGTGGCACACTTTGATAAACTTAGCATCAAAACAGGAAGGAAGGAAGTTTTACTCTCTCTTGGAGTTGTAATGTGCTAGGGAAATGCTGACAAGTGAGGAAATGAAAATTGGAAGGGGAAACAATCACCAGTGTGGGTCACCCGCTGTACAAAGATGGAACATTAGTGGCAAATACTTTCCCAGGAACTGCACAGGAGTGAATTTCACTACAAAATACTGGTTAAAAACACTGCTGGGAAGACGGGAGAGGGATTGCACCTGCTGAGAGAACTCCCCTAAGGCTGACAGAGTGGTATATTGTCCGCTACATGAGCCTCTGCATGAAGTACATAATCTGACCCTCTGTGTACTGCCAAATATCTTGTTCTGTGCCCAGGCTGGGCCTTTATCATTTTTGCCACATGGAGTGCAGTAAGTCTTTTTATTTTGTTTATAGGTCAACATATTCTTGAATTCTCCGAATGCTCAGACTGGGAGGATGGGGGAGTATGAGTGCTAACTGGATTTTTGTCACCATTTTATCTATTTGCATGATTAAACTGGGGGTTTATTATTTCACCCAGTATTATAAAAATAATGATAAAGCATGCAAGTATGTTGCATTGCACTGTAGTATACAGATTTTAAACTAGGTAAACTGGTCTCTTCCAATATAAGGGCCAGCTCAGCAGCGCTTATTCACACAAGGAAGTACACTGCAGTCAATGGGACTATTTGAGTAAATCAGGGCCACTGGTACAGGACTACATTATCAGCCTTTACAAAATATAGACTTGAAGTACAGCAGAATCCCCATTAGCTGAGAGTTGAAGAACACCAAATACATCTGGCAAATCAGGATTTCTGCTGCTCAGGGAACAAGTAAGATTGTTAAGAAAGGGTCCATCAAAACTGCACTCTGCCTCTCCCCTACCTAGATAGGTACCTGAGAATGCACCCTTCCCTGGA
Organism: Dermochelys coriacea; assembly: GCF_009764565.3. NCBI lineage: Eukaryota > Metazoa > Chordata > Testudines > Dermochelyidae > Dermochelys > Dermochelys coriacea. The sequence continues at coordinate 224,203,031 of NC_050069.1, forward strand.
GCATCAGGGAAGTTCTGGTGGGAAAAGGAAGGAACAGCTGATGGGGGCAATAAAGTGGGGGGGCTGAGATGTTGAATACATTTATCAAGAGGATAAAGGAGGAAAGAGATAAGGAGAACTATGCTAGGTATGGACAAGAGGGGAGAAGCTGAAAAGCCACCTGGCTTTGGTATTTAAAATCAAAACCATTGCAGCATTCCAGGAGCTCTGTAACCCTCCATTTATATATAGCTCAGGGATCTGGGGCAACATCTGCCTGCTCAATCTGCTACTGCTGCCAGAGTGGTACCTGTTTTGTGGATAAAGGACATCAAGTCTCTAGGACCCCTCACTAGCATGAAAGTCACATAATAAAAAAAACAATGTATTCAGACAGGGAGAGAAAGCAGATGAGGGTTGGAAGGATTCATTTTCTATATATGGAAAAGTTTAGGACAGAAAACTGCCGTCATGTTAGCCAGCAACTGCGGGACTCCTTAAAAACAAAAATAAAACCGCAACAAACCTGAAAACAGAAGTGAAAACAGACAAGCGGCATCTAGTTGTCTAAAGTTTGAAGGAAAGCAGAATAAAGATTGAATGACTAGTATTGAGAAAGGATGATCTGATCTTTTGGTTAATAATTTTATGGCAGTGAATTTAGGTTAGTGATATTACTTTATCTATGGAATCAAGGGAAGAGCATTTTCCCTTTACAACTGCTGTCTCCTTGTAAGTAAAAACATTTAGATCATCCAAATTCTGCTTTTAAAATTCTCTTTAAAATAACCGTGGTGTTTAAAAAACAAGCGGTGAAACTAATATGTTAGCATCTATTAGAGCTGGTTAAAAGTGTGTGTGTATGTGTGTGTGTAAAAAGTAGACCTTTCACCAGAAACAGAAAATTTTCTTTTTTGGTCAAAAAACATTTAATTTTGGCTCAAAAATAAAAATGTTCCAGTTTTTATGTTTTGTTTTATTTTGAACAAAAACTCACAATTGTCTTCAGAAAGCACACATATGAACCGGTTGGAGGGATGTGGGCTCCCACATACTATATCCTGCCGGGTCCATAGGGAGGATGGGTAATTCACCCATATGGGACTGGGTAATTCACCAAGACATTTGGGAGCTTAGACTACCTGGTATGCCTAATCAATTTTAGTCAGTGCTCCCAGAATAACACCCGACATTTGGATAGGGAGAGGGACATTTTGGCCGTTAGAACCCCCACAGCTTCAGTGTGTACACAAACTGAAGCCGGGGAAGTTGTCACAGTTCATGACAACGTTTGTTGGGAGGGTATGGGACAAGGAACTACCCTGACAGGACACCTACTTTTCCAAGCTAAAGATAGCTGTGTGCATGTTGAGGCCACCATATTACAAGATATTCATTTTAATCTCACCACTGCTGCAGGCCTGCTGATAGAATTTTTCAATCAGCCCTTAGGTTTCAGATACACTTTAACTGGACCACCCTAATATCTGATTGATTCCAAAATTTACTTTCACTCCTACCAGAGATTCAGAAAATTTCTGAGTTACAAGGGCAACTTCTTATGCTTCAAAATATATATCAGTTTGAAAAGTATGCCTTTCATACCGCTTATAGAGTGTCTACTTTATGTACTAAGTATGATGTACTGTGTTTTGTGACTAAAACTGTGTAACAACCCCATTATAGTATTATTGTGGGCATGTTATTGCTTGTATTGTTATTTGGTTTAGGGTTATCTTATTGTTGTTGTAAAGGATGTCATAATAATAATACTTTTCATGTCCATACTAACCATGCATTGTCATTGTATCCAATTAAAACCCTTAAGGTTGAAGTATTTGATGCAGAGTTTGAAATACAAAATGTAATGAAAATGGAAGTTTAAAATTGATAGTTGTGCTGGAAGCACAAAAAGGGGGAGTTTGGAAGTAGATAAAGGGAATTTGGATGCAGGCCTCTGAAATGAGCAGGAGTCAGGCTAACTCTAGCTTTAATAACGCGAGATTTGTAGAAGCGGGGATAGTGCGAAGCGAGTGGAAAAGAAATGTGAAAGAGGCTGTTGTGACCTTGTATTGGATAAGAATAAAATGCAGACTATAAGAGAAACTGAGAAAAAGAAGATATGAAGGAATATGTATAAACAATATGCAGCTGTTGCTTATTATTGTCTGTAATAAAGGTATAAATACTTGCTCTAATTGTATATCTTTAGAGAGACCTGCCTAGGTGGGGGAAACCCTGTGTCCTAGTGCACTTTCTCCCTCTGTGCAATTGCTTGAGATAATAAAGTGTATCTGACTTGCTGCACCCAACCTGAGAGTGAGAACTATGTTTTTCTCCAACAGAATCAAGAGAAGAGCATTTTCCCTTTACAGTTGCTGTCTCATTGTAAGTAAAAACACTCAGGTCATCCAAATTCTGCTTTTTAAAATTCTCTTTAAAATAACTGTGGTGTTTATCTTTCGTTTTTTAAAAAACAGCGGTGAAACTAACATGTTAGCATCTATTAGAGCTGGTTAAAAATGTTGGGGTCTGTGTCTGTGTGTGTGTAAAAAGTAGACCTTTCACCAGAAACAGAATTTTTTTTTTTTGTCAAAAAACATTTCATTTTGGCTAAAAAAAAAAGTTCCAGTTTTTGTGTTTTGTTTTGTACAAAAACTCACAATTGTCTGCAGAAAGCACACACTTTTGGGGAAACCCCCATTTTCCATCCAAACACAGTTCTGACAGAAAATTTTGAACCAGCCCTGGCACTTATTGATTTGAAATATGGCGCAAATCCTGTCCTCCTCCACCACCTGTGAGGGCCCAGACACAGCAGAACTTTGCAGTTCCACTGTGCACGGGGAAAAGAAGCCAATGTAACCCTGCCAAAAGGCTGGAGAAGAGCCTAGCAGAGCCCAGGGGTGTATTTGCTCATTGAGGGAGAGGCAACCCAGCCAAGTCTGATGATCCCAGCATGGTTTAGCAGTGCACATATGATTCCATTTTCAACATCAGCAGAATGTACTGTGATGTCTCCTTTTGCCGTCTCCTGTTGGGAAATCCGGCTTGAGGACAGAGATTGGCTTGCGACTGGAACTTGGAATAGTTTTCCCTCCCAATTTGATCTCCACCTAAGCCATGCTCTGTAGTCTCCCTTTCCCTTCCCTCCACTGGTGCACTCTTATGCAGCTGGATTTGGGAAACAGAGATGAGATGTGGAGGAGGAAATGGGGCTAGCAACCCCCTGCTCTAACTATCACCTATTACCTCCCATGAAGCTTCTGCTCAGCAGTTCCCAGACCTTGGGGAGAAATGCTGCCTCTGATTACTATAGCTTGGCAGGGAATTGGGAAGGGGCAATTTAACACTACGGCCCAGACCCAGAAAAGGTATTTAGGCTTGTAAGTTCCAGTGAGGAGTCTTACTGCCTTTGTGGATCTGGGCCTATGTACCTTGTGATGAGGTACCCCGCATGACAATGATAGGCTTATGGGGAGCAGGAGAGCCCAGTTAGCCCTGGGCTCTCCTGCTATAGCATCTGGGGGGAAGACAGCAATTAAGGACTAGACCCAGCTCAGGAGAACCTGAGTGCACGGTTCCCATAAAGGAAGGACTGCAGGGTAATAGGAGAGAGGTAGTTGAAAGTATTTGCTCATTGGGAGAGAAACCACACAGAGGACTGCAGGAAGGAGCTGGAATCCTAGGGAGAGGGCAGCTGGGGAGAAGACGATTCCTAAAGCAGGTATGGAGGAGAGAGACTCCAGCGAAGAATTGCAGATGGACAGTGGCTCAGGTGGGACCAGGCCTCCAGGGAGAAAGCCCCTGGAGGCAGCTCTTTGTACTAGAATGATGAAGAACTCTGCAGAGCCTGGGAGAGGGGCAAAAAGTCTTTGGAGGATTGAGGCTGGGAAGGGTGGAAGAGTTTTAATTCCTCTGTGCTTGGTTATTATTCCTCTCATAGGAGTCTCAGTGTGACCTGGCCACAGGGCAAGTCAATGCATAGACCACTGAAGTCTGGAGGTGGAGGGTCAGGTAAAGGAATTGTGTAACCAGGCTGGATACCTCCTGTAGACCCCCCTCATGGCCTAGAGTCGCACTGCCTCAGTTTCTCCTCTTGAACTATTCAAATAAACTTCACTTCAGGCTTTTTTCTTTGTAAAAAACATCCCTGTTTGGGGACGGGGGTTTATTAATATAAAATGAACTGAAAGTAAAATTCAAACTCCCCAAACAAAGTCCATTCATAAGTCCACACAACCCAAGGTTTCTCTTTCACCTGCCTGCCTGGAGAGCTTTCCTCACTCTCTGCAGACTCTACCACAACTTCCTAAGGTTCCCCTTCACTTTCACTGGAAATTTCTGTTCCTTTTACAATGGAATCACCTGATTCCTCTCAGCTGGGCTTCGTCCTGTAATTAGGATTGGCTTAGCTCCGAGCTCTCCAGCCCATAGGGCAAGCCATCCTGTTACGGGTCACAATGTTGGATCTTGCTATGAGGAAGTTCTCTGGGATGGTGAGTCTATGACATATCTATTATGAGAGGATGTGATCATTTTTCTGTCCCTGCAAAGTCATATCACTTTGGACGGAATTTATCATGACAAGATAAGTACCCAGGGCTAAATTCTGTCCTAGACCCTTGTTTCCCCAGTGACATTAGGGTGACACTGATGTAAACTAAAAAGAAAATTTGTCCCTAATCTTTCAGTTTGCACCATTTAAATCCCACATACTGCTTTTGTCTTTTTGGCATCTAAGTACCATTCCAATAAATTCTGCAGAAGAATCATGAGCTGGGATTAATGTAAAAATTGACTTTAAAAAGGCTATTCAGGTTTTCAATAATTAAATGGAAGAATCTTTGCACTTATTAGTGGATGTTTACATACTACTGTTTTCAGATTATCATACTTAAAAGTCTGGTTTGATATAAAGCTAGTACAGCTTGGGCAGTGAAAGGAGATCTGCTTATCTTGCCATAGCTAAATGTTCCCAGCTGGAGGATAGGAACAGAAATGCAGCAGCAAAGGGACAACTGGGGATCTGTATATTATAAAAAATGATACAAGAGGCAATGAAATAAAGATTCTGCTAACAGCTTTCACATATCTTATTGAAGGAAATGTATTGTTCTATAGTTTATCAAGTAGTGGGTACAGATTTGGACACTATAAATATATTATTAAAACAAATGGATGCATTTAGAAGTAATTGCTCTGTATATTAGTCTTTTCAAGGGAAACATAGCATGAAATTAGCATTGGCAAGGGAGTTAGCACTTTGAAATGTTCTCCAGTACAGTTAGTCCAATTGAAAGGTGTTGTTCAAGTGCCCACTGAAGCTCCCTGGAGGCTCAGCTGTGCAGTGCGTCTGTTGCTAGAAGGCTCGGGGAGGGAACATACCAAGAAGCTTGTTTTCCCCATCTTCCACTGCTTTGAAGGTGTTTCATACCACATTATTCTGCTTTGGTCCCCCACGACAGCTTTTCAGAAAACCTGAATTCTGTGGTGCAACTGAGAACATCAGTCTGCCTTAAAGCATATTGTGTAGTAAAGTCCCTTAGGCTTTGCCTCCACTGCCAAAAAAGGTGTGTGTTTACCATGAAAGAACTAACAGGATAGTCATCTTGCTATAAAATCCTCCTGGAGACAAGCCACTGTAGTTTTTATTGTGAGGTAGCGAGGTATTCTATCCTCATCCATGACTGACCCTGCAATAAAACAACAGCACCTTGTCTCCACTAGAATTTTACAGCAGGAGAGTTAATGGATTTTAATTATCCCATTTTAAGCTCCCCCACGTTTTTTTGCAGTGAAGAAATAACCATAATCACTTACAGTGCAGAACAAATGTCAAAGATTATTTACATCTGTAGATAAGATTGAAAAAATCCTTTGTACATTTCTGGCAGTAGCTCTGGAAAATGTTCTGCCTCACTTTGTCAGACATTGCATGCAAATGAAAGATCTGTGTGTATCCAGTAGATCTTGATGTGGAAACTCTGCAGTGCAACACTCTCTTTACACTTGATAAAAGCAGGTTTACTTGATCTTTTTCTGAATCTCCAGTCCCATGTAGGACAGCAATAATCTGTGTAGTCTTGCAGTTGGTAGACAAGACTAGTTACAGTCACAGTTCACCTGCTTTTAGATACTCTCCTCATCCACCAAAACAAATAAATCCACTTGTAGGTTGTCTCTCAGGCCCGCCATAAAAAAAAAGGAATAATCAGTCTACTGTTGCATGTCTGACTACATATTGCAATATTGTCTCCTAGACAGAAGTCCAGATTTTGGCAGCACTATATTATTTCAGTGTTCGGATTCAGTGATTTTTCAAAAGCCAACCATAGAATTTCCCTATCAACAACTAGTATAAATTTTTCAAGTTCTTTTTATAACTCCAAATGACAGACTGACCTACTCTGTCTGTTAAAATTAAAGTCACATTATGAAAGTGAAATAAATCAAGACCACAAGAAAAAAAATGTATTATCAACTGGTGAACAAAATCCAAAGGACCAATATTGAATAGTATAATTTCCTTTTCCTTCAACCTTTTTCACTTTAATACATAATACAAATATTCAAATGTCAGGGAGAGTGGATACAAATTTGCGTGGAGCCAGTTCTAGAAAACATCTCTCTTCATTCTTACTGATAGTTCATGGTCTAAAGTCACCAACAGATATCCAAAGAATGCATTAAAAACTTAATATTTCTGTTGCAGTGTCAAAAAATCTCTGTTGGTTTTACTATAATAATCAGATGGGCAAAATCACAGTCAAATGCACATATATTCTGTCCTGAAGTTTATGAGCTCATTAACTTCTTGAAAATTTACTGGAGAATCAGTGAGGTGAGGATAGGGAAAGTAGGGAAAAAAAAATAAGAGGAGTAAAAAATAGCAGCTGATTCTGACTGCTTACAAAGAACACAATCCTCTAAAGCAGTGCCTCTCAACCTTTCCAGACTACTGTACCCCTTTTCAGAAGTCCAATTTGTCTTGCCTACCCCCAAGTTTCACCTCACTTAAAAAAGAGTTGCTTACAAAATCAGACATAAAAATACAAAAGTGTCACAGTACACCATTACTGACAAATTGCTTACTTCCCCATTTTACCCTATAATTATCAAGTAAATCAATTGGAATACAAATATTGTACTTATATTTCAGTGTATAGTATATGCAGCAGTAGAAATAAGTCATTGTCTATTTGAAATTTTAGTTTGCACTGACTTCGCTAGAGCTTTTTATGTAGCCTGTTATAAAACTAAACAAATATCTAGATGAGTTGAGGTATCCCCTGGAAGATCTCTGAGTACCCCCTGAGGTACATGTACCCCTGATTGACAACCGCTGCTCTAAAATGGTTCCATTCGATTTCTGATTTTCAAATCTACTATATGTGAGTGGCCTTCATATTTGTACTAATTATGGTTGAGCTGTTCCTTACTTTTACAGAGCTTAATTTTTAATTACCTCATCAGATTCAGTCACAGCAGTTGCAAACTTGTTGTAAAATGAATATTTGAACAAAAAGGGCAACAAATCTTTGAGTTTTTTCTTCCATCCTGTTACAGTTTCACTTACTGTGCATGTCTTGGAATTTTAAAAAACTTTCCTGACCATTTGTAAGAGCAATTCATGTAATATTAAAGCATGTATTCTATGTGACAGATGAATTTTTATAGCGTGATTACCAATGTTTTCTAACAAAAAATCCCTCATATTGCATTTAAAAAAAAACAAAAGAAAACAACATCCAAAACAAAGCAAAACAAAAATAGTTGATTCTTTTAGAAACCCAGGTTGGCTCTGTTTTGAGCAGTGCTGAACAACAGCATTGAAGTTGGAGAGCCAAGTCTTAACATCCTAAAACTAAATGTTGTCCTTTCAGGTGGAAAAATTAAAAATAGCATTGGCTGAAAGAGTGCTGTGTAGAGTTTAAAAACTATACTTTGGTCTCCATCCCTACTGGTAATGACACCATAAATGGCAATGCATCACTAAAGGTCCCAGTCCTGCGAAGTGGGTCACACAAATGGACCTCTGACCTCTATGGGGCTCTATACTAACAGAGGAGTCTGCCCACACGCTTCACATTGCAGAGCTGGAGTCTAAGAGACTTAGATATGTGAGTTTTAATAGAGCTATTGGGCTTGTGAAAATATGTACACTCAAAGCTAAATTTATCTTCTTTCACAAACAGTTTCTTCTACTGTGTTTATTTTAAACATTTATTAAAGCTGTGCATAATATTTCAGTCACTTAAAATAGATTCATCTTTCTATTTGACAATGGTGAATGAGGTTTGCTGCTGCATGCTGGAAAGAGGGCCATGACTCTTAAAATTGCTCTCTTTAGTAAGCTGACATGGCAGTTTGCTATTACCACTAATCTGCATTTGCAGTCATGGGGAAAAAAATAGACTCCTAAGTGAAAAAAAGAAATATGTCATATTAAAAGGTTTACACGCTCATAATGATTTGCCTATTTGGCTCTAAACAAGGACTGCATTAAATAGTACTAATACGAAAATCCCAGTTTCGCACAGCGGTAGCTTGTAGGAGGTAGTGAAAGCTCCCAGATACTGATCTTTCTCTGGTGAACAGGGTGGGGAGTCTCTGGTCACTTGGGACAGACTTCCATTCTGCAACACTGGATGGATTTGGTTTTTAATCTAAGCCTCAATGAGGAACAAATGGGAAACATTTCCAGTGTTGTGACTGCTCAAAATGTTATTAATAAATCTGTATTTTCATTCTGAGGGGAGTCCCCTTAGCTAGTCTTTGAAACCCACTCACTGGGTAGCCAGCAGAGCTCAAAAACAAAGTGTGGATTAAAACACAGATGGGCTGACCCTTAAAGACTGAGCACAGGCATCTTTAAAACTGAGATAATCTGTTAGTATTTCATCATCACCTAGAGCACACCTCTGACTGTAATTCCTACATGGCATAGGGGATAAGATGTACAGGTAACTCCATGATTCAGATATTCAACTGTAGTTCTGTCTTGTCATTTCTTCTTTCTCTCCCATTTTACAAAAGGTGTAAGATTTATCTTTCCTTGACAGGCAATGAGGATTTTCTAGTGTGAGAATCTTAGTCACAGTACAGTACACAGTAGGAAAAGCAAGGAACACAGTGCATGGTCAGTGAGGGAGCTGTCTTCATACATGACCACACAACTTCAGTTAAACAGCTAAGCTGAAACTGAGGCATTTGGAGATCAGGAGAGAAGCCTTAGAGTCTTCAGGAGAATGTGCTGGAAGTTTCCAAGGTAGTTAAGGAAAATTAGAGAGAATGGAAACCGGTAAGAAGCTATGACTCAGTGACAAGCCAGATGACCATGCTGCTTGGTTAATGAAGCAGGCCCAGAAGTTCTGAGAAATGGGGTAGTGTATACCAACCATCTTGTAATACAGGAGTCCAGGCACTGTGTTGTCAGAGAAGGCTCTGGAGTGTCTGGTTGGCCGCTGCCAAATGAAAGAGTTGTACTCTCGAAGTGTGACCAGCTCCTGCTTGGGGTAGTTCTCACTCTGCAAGTATAAGAGCATTTTCAGAGCTGAGAGCAGAGCCCCTGGGAAAAAAGTTATCAAATAATTTAATCAATGAATCTTTTTGACATTTTTCAAATACATTATTTTACAACTAACTTTGTTCATTATTCACCCAGCTCTTTTAGGGAAAAGAGTACAGAGGAGTCTTAAGAAATATTATTTTCTGCAGAGTTGCCCAGGTTTCATCCAAGTTTAATCAATAACAAAAGCTCTCTTGTTTATGTTGGGTGAATATATTTTATCGGTTAATTGTGTGGTTAGTGTTCAGTGTATGAGTCTAGTTGAGCTGGGTGTCTACTTGAAACACACACAAATGAAGACAAAGGAGATGGTTAGTCAGGGTCCATAAACATCCAAAATCAACATTATATATAATACAGGGGGTGCGGAGATATATATATCCTAAAAGACCAAGACCTCTCATTCTCATGAAAGAGAGGGCCAATAAAAAGGAAGAACACATCCTGCTTGAAAGTTACCTATGCAATCTTATCTCTAGCATGTCCAGACTTTTGAGCTCTTAACTATGACATCTTAAGGCTGGATTCTGATATGTTTCCTCACAATGACTATTCCCTGAGAAGGACCAAGACTACATATACTATTCAACATGAGTAAGGGGATCTGAATCTGGTCCTCAGTATTGTCTTAACACAATTGTTTTAGGCTGAGTGAATGACTTGATGATCAAGACTGAATTTGGTCCATACAGAAATTTTATATTTGTATTGCAAAAATAATAGGCCCTTTATAGGATGTGGATTAGCTCACCAAACCAATTACGCAGTTCTGGTATACTGTATATCCAAAATGTAGATCTTAGCACTATATTCAAAGTTTCTAATACCACTCCCAGTAAGCATCCTTGCCTGGTTACTAATTTGGGTGTATGTGGGTCACTAGAGAGATGTCATTGTGGCACTTTTTCACTAACATTTGCATTCAGTGAAATAGTTTGGATACCCATCATTAAGATACAAGATTAATGTACATCCACCATAGCAACAGTTACTAGAAATGGATGCAATCTCCTATTGAATCAAAGTGCTAGCAATCTTTACAAATCAGAGACTGTAGAATATCTGCATAAATTGGATTCAGCTTCAATTAGATTCTGCTGCATTTTCTTGAGTACACTTACACCTACATGGCTAGTGTACATTTTACTGGCCTAAAACATTTATAACATCTGTTCAGTTTTTTACATTTATAAGTGTTCTTTTCTTGTCAGTGGAAAAATAGTTTCATAAACTCATATTTTATTTGAGGGAAAGACATACCTATATGAGAGTGGATGAGAAAACTGTGTCCTAAGCCCAATTCACGATTCAAATAGTCATTAACTTTCATTATGAGTGATAATTCATGTTGAGAATTCAGTACATTTTTTAAAAAGAGCAGTTTATAGGGTTTATAAATGAGTGAATCAGATCAGGTGAGCTCAAAGTTAAAGATCTTTGTACAAATCAAACTGAAGATCCAGCCATAATTAGCTTAAAGTACTTTTGTGCCTTTAGAAAAGGAGTACTTGTGGCACCTTAGAGACTAACAAATTTATTAGAGCAAAAGCTTTCGTGAGCTACAGCTCACTTCATCGGACATATGTGCCTTTTGTGAGAGAGGAGACAAATACACTTTCCCAAGGAACTGCTGTAGTTTAGTGGCCAAATTCCCTTGGTAATAGCAGTATGAATTTTATTTCAATAAAGTTGTACCCATTTAACTGAGAGAGAATTTTACCTTTTATTTACAAAGGCCTAGATTATGATTAGCCCCAAGCATGGCAAAAAGTCTAGCTGTATTATCTCAGGAGGAGTTCCAAAAAGGAATCATGCCACTCAATAAGGGTGGGGAGTGGGGAGGAGAGGGCTGAAATGGAGACAGTGTGGCTTCACCCCCTTCTACCTTGGCTGTTGAACCTCGGCTAGCACCAAGGGAGTTCATGCTGCACCTTCTTTTGGCTGTAGCAGCTATTGCTCCTATATGGGCTCCCCCAATGCATGGTGCCAGCTTCTTTCCTCTGCAGATAGAATGTCTCCATCTGCCACTGATGTGGTTTCCCCTCTGCTCCCCAGAATGCAGCAGTAGTTAGAGAAGCCACAACAAATCTCTGTTATATAGACACGATCATTTACATTGCATTTTAATCTTTCATAAAAATTATAATTGCACATGACTACAAGCATTCAGGGTCTCTCTCTCTCTCTCTCTTTTTATTTTTAACGCGTCTTACACATCCAAAAGATGACAACGCCTGCAGCATAATCACAATGCCTCCTAACACCCTGCTGTGGCACTGCTTCTCTGGTGGCTTAGAGGGAGAGTGCCACCTACTGACACACCAACAGCAAAATCAAAATACAGGCTGCGGTGGGTCAGCAGAATTGTCTTCACGTGGAAAACGTTCCCAAGTATTAAGTGCAATGTCAGGCAACTTGTGGGTCTTTAAGCACCAGCAGAGTAGAGTTTGGATGAAGTTAGGAGAACTTCAGGGTTATCTGAGCTTTGATATCTATTTATGGCAGGCTTGCAAAATTATCATGAACAGTTATCAGCTCAGGGGCCATTTACTATGATGATGATAATGATAGTAATAGGGAAAATTAATGATATTTTACTTGTCCATCAGTAAAAGTTTCTCATCCAAGGAGAGTAAAATTTTGCAAGGCTTATTCACGGTATATTAATGGATATGCATTTTCCTATAGTAGAAGATTCATCCTTTTCAGAAAGAGTCAACTAAAATTGACTGAGAAATACAACAAGTGTGAAGTAAGCTGAAAATGATATATTGACTCCAAATCACACTATGCTAAACAGCTGTGATGATTAGTTTATAGTCCTGTGTTCAGTCACATGGAAAATGATGGAAATTATAGCATTAATCCTTATGAGACTGTGTTCATTTTTGGAGAGTTTGAGCTCAGATATACAATAGCTTTTTAAATGAATGATTTATACAGCAGTTTAATGATGTTTAATTTATTAATTTACATTAAATGAATCTTTACAAGTGAATTTCTTGCAAATAAAGAGATTACAATAGATATCGGCAAGTTATTATCCAATGTAACAATGCTCATTTTACAAGACTTACATAGCAGGAAATGGTAGTCTCTCAATTCTGCTTAATGTAAAAAATATAATTGAAATTTACATGGTGGCAAAAACCATTATAGCATCTGTGAAACGGCACAGAAAAGTACTGTGTACAACATATGAATTTATTTCTGATAAAATGTTCCATAATACAGTGCCAAGTTGAGAACGTTCTGCCACAGCAACACAAATTAAATAAAGAAATAATCTGAGCTCTCTTTTAAAATGTATTTTTATTCTGAAGTAAATTCAAAGCTTGGGAAAGTCCTTTACTTATTGACAGAATAGATAAAGCATGGTCAGTATCAGTACAAGCTTCCCAACACTGCCCCACTAACATACCCTGTTTTAAAGGAACTTTGGCCAAGTCTGCTTTCAGATACACTGGTACTAAATAAAGAGTAGAGTCAGGTAACAGGTCCATGAGACTGAAAAGGACCCCATGTAGGAGTAAGCCAGAGTCTCCAAGCTACAGATAGGTCTGTCTAGTTCTCACACAGTGACTAGTGCCATTTTTGATAGTGCTATGACAAAGTGGGGATTTTCTCTAATATTTTTATGAATCCTATGTGTGCCTCAGTTTCCTTCTGTACTTTGCCTTGCTACCCAGAGGGGGGAAAGGTTTAACACTGCTCCTGGACAACACAGGAGACACAGGTGTGTGTGTCACCTCGCTCTCTGGGTAGAATGTATAGGTCTTTAAGGAACTGGTAGAAACAGGTCCAGATCAACAAGCGGACCAGAGAGACAATACATGTTCCAATGACTCAACAACTGACACTTAACAGTGGATGTTCTGGCAGTGGTGGGGGGTTGGGGTTGGAACTCAGGATGGCCCTGCCTTGAGAACAAAGGATGGAGATGTGACCACCAGGGGATAGAAGCTGTCTGTGCTCTTCTGAGACTGAGGTGTCAGGGAGAGACAGAGCCCTAGATAGAACCCCTACAGCTTGGCTGGTGGTTTGCTCTGGCTTGACCATAATGGACTATGTTTGAACCTTTATTTCTTACGCTAAACCTAAAGATTTCCAATGCTGTGCTCCAGTTGACTAATAATTCCTACACTGTTTTGAAAAGGCTGTTTGGTGCCACTGCAAATACTTGGTGAGGTGCAGGTCCCTGAAGTCTCTAACCAGGAGTGTATCTCATCTGGACTCTGGGAAGAGCTCATGGTATGAAACAGGAGCATTTGAACCCAGAGGTTCAGCCTAAGAGGGAGTGTGGCTGTGGTGCCTACCCTAAAGGAAGAATGGGACTCCTTGGGGATCTGCCACACTCCAGGGGTTACTCCAAGAGATAGTTAAAAGCAGAGTCTAGCACAGATTATGTAGATCTGTGACAGGTGCTTTATCTGATATGAACACTTGCCCACTGGAAACTGGAACTGAGACTGATAACTCATTCCATATTGGGAACCAAAAATCATTCTCACACTCTTTCATTTATACTGATCTGATCTAAATACAAATCAATGACCTTCAGAACAGGCTGGGCAGGAAGGTAAGGGGAAGGAAAACTCTGAAGTTCCTCTCACAGATTTCTCACAGAATTGTCCCTCTCACAAGAAAAGGGGCTGTGTCATTTAGAGACTGCAGCACTCTCAAACTCATGATGCACAAGAATCTACAGGGAAGGGAAACCGGAGTTGTCATTGTAGCTACTTTGCTAGTCACCCTCCCATGTGGCAGCATGGAGCTGCACAGTCAGTGGCTGCATTCCTCCATATGTTGATTGTTGGGAGACAATCCAACTCTCTTCATTTAAATACAAGCAATCACCATGAATGATTAAATATCATTATTCATCCCTTTATCATTCCTCAAAAGTTACATTACTCCTAAAGAGCTGAACTAGATTTTTGACCACTCTTAAATGAATTATATTACTTTAAGTATATGAAATTTATTTCTATGGGTGAACAGTAAAGCTCATTTGAAGAAAAGTCCTCACTGTTGCAGAAGGTGTTCCATTTGTTTATTGTTTATAAAGACGTCTCACCACTTTTTTCTTTGAAATCCTTTCAGACATGAAGACGAGGAGGAAAACTGCTGGTTTAGCTCTTAAAAGTGCTACCCCATCACTACCTGTTTGGTGCAGCAACATATACCACTCTTTGATGTAACTTTGATGAGCTCCAAATGTGGTTGGGATCTGTAAGCAAAATGGATGTAGCATCAAAGCAGAAAGCTTTCTAGCTCATTTTGTGTATAATAATAGATCAGCACCATTTAAAGAGAAAGAAGATAGGAAAAATCATATTTTAAAAGAGTGTAGGAGATATTTAGGGTCTGAGGCAGTATTTCATCCTGTTTACTAATGAAACAAAAAGGTTTTGTAATGATCCATTTATAGGAATGAAAACTCTTTTAGTCAGATATCACATGGATGCAAGGACATTTCCTTGTGAATTTGATGTAAAGTTTTAAGAAGACAGAGCAATATTTTGCATTGTTACATAAAGCACAGTATCACGGTATTCACAGAGTTTAGTTCTCCCTCCCTAAGAAGAAAGTGTTTAGTGTTTAGAACCTGAAAGTGAGACTCAGGACTCTGGGGTTATATTCCCAGGTCTGCCACTGACTTGCTGTGTGACCTTGAATGCAAATCACTTAGGCCCAGATCATCAGAAGAATTTAGGTGCCCAACCCCTATTAAAATCAATAGAGTTAGGCACTTGAATACTTCTGTGGCTTGAGGCCTTAATGCCTCTTGACCTCCACTTTTGTAAAACTGGAATAATAAATACATACTATTTCTACATCAATGGGGTGTTGTGAGGCTTAGTACCTCTACATTGGTTTGACAGCCTCAGATGGCTCAAATGTTGTTATAACGTGTCACTCATAACGAAACAGTCATGACTTCAACTTTTCTATAGTTGGAACATTCTCTTCAGTCAACCTAACCAAACAAGCCTTGAAAGACCAACCCCCCTAGCTCCACAGACCTATTTGGAAGAAAGGCTGACCTGCCATAGGAGCTCGGCGTATATATCATGATTTTGGCCTCAAAGTAGAGCCATGTGGAAGGAAGAGGGGTCATATAAATGAATTCCCTGCTATTCATAAATTATAGCCCTTGATAGCTGGGAGTGTCAATCCATTACTGCAGCTTTTGAGAGTTAATCTACTTCTAGTGGTATGAGTCATTCCCTGTGGAAAGGTGAGGATAGATATAGGGTCATGCCTACATTTCTTATAAGAATTTTTTGGGAATGGAGCCCCTATAATCCTCCTCTGACACTGCAGTCATTCATGCCTTTGCATTACTTAAGATCAACTGAAGTAAGCACAGGATGGAATTACTTTTATTGATAGATCACTTTCAGTTTGAAAATGTGAAAGGGAAGTTTATATGCATCTCACAAGATAAGACCAGTTTTAAAGGAACAATTAAGCTGACGCAAAATTATGTTGGCAATGAGTAGTGTGCTTCCTTCATCCTATCAAGTTATATAGAATTAAATCAAGGCAGTGTATCAACCATGTTACAATTTCCCCATATTTGAGGGCATGAACATTTGCTTTACATGGATAAACTTAGGGGAGAGGGAACAACCAAGAGTCAAGCCATTCATCAAATTTATCATGCATTTTCCTCAATCCACTCATTGAAGGGTGTCACTTAAAAAATTGCACATAGATTATACAGAGGTGTTTGCGGACAGCACTGTTTGATGAGTGAGTTGGTAGTTCTGTGAATTCACAATGTATGACCCCCCCCCGCACCCACCCACACTAAGAGAAAGATGAGAGTGAGGGGATCGGGGTAGAGCTGATTGGACATTTTTCCATGGAACATTTTCTCTCAGAAAATGCCAATTTGTGAAAGCAAAACATTTCATAGAAATGTGTCAGCTTTGAAGGAGATTAGTTTTGAAAGAAAAATGGACAAAGGAAGTTTCTATAAGGTTTGTTTCAACCTTTTTGGACTGGAATATTTTGATTTTTTTATTATTTCAAAATGACATTTTGTTTCACTTTTTAAAAAAATATCCTTGAAAATAGGAAAAAGGCAGAAATGGAACAAAACATTTTAATTTCTTCCGGCAACTCACGGAAGCTACTAGATCGCATGCCCTGATTCTCATGGGTGACTTTAATTTTCCTGATATCTGCTGGGAGAGCAATACAGCGGTGCATAGACAATCCAGGAAGTTTTTGGAAAGCGTAGGGGACAATTTCCTGGTGCAAGTGCTAGGGGAGCCAACTAGGGGGAGCGCTTTTCTTGACCTGCTGCTCACAAACCGGGTAGAATTAGTGGGGGAAGCAAAAGTGGATGGGAATCTGGGAGGCAGTGACCATGAGTTGGTTGAGTTCAGGATCCTGACGCAGGGAAGAAAGGTAAGCAGCAGGATACGGACCCTGGACTTCAGGAAAGCAGACTTTGACTCCCTCAGGGAACAGATGGCCAGGATCCCCTGGGGGACTAACATGAAAGGGAAGGGAGTCCAGGAGAGCTGGCTGTATTTCAAGGAATCCCTGTTGAGGTTACAGGGACAAACCATCCCGATGAGTCGAAAGAATAGTAAATATGGCAGGCAACCAGCTTGGCTTAATGGTGAAATCCTAGCGGATCTTAAACATAAAAAAGAAGCTTACAAGAAGTGGAAGGTTGGACATATGACCAGGGAAGAGTATAAAAATATTGCTCGGGCATGTAGGAAAGATATCAGGAGGGCCAAATCGCACCTGGAGCTGCAGCTAGCAAGAGATGTCAAGAGTAACAAGAAGGGTTTCTTCAGGTATGTTGGCAACAAGAAGAAAGCCAAGGAAAGTGTGGGCCCCTTACTGAATGAGGGAGGCAAGCTAGTGACAGAGGATGTGGAAAAAGCTAATGTACTCAATGCTTTTTTTGCCTCTGTTTTCACTAACAAGGTCAGCTCCCAGACTGCTGTGCTGGGCATCACAAAATGGGGAAGAGATGGCCAGCCCTCTGTAGAGATAGAGGTGGTTAGGGACTATTTAGAAAAGCTGGACGTGCACAAGTCCATGGGGCCGGACGAATTGCATCCGAGAGTGCTGAGGGAATTGGCGGCTGTGATTGCAGAGCCCTTGGCCATTATCTTTGAAAACTCGTGGCGAACGGGGGAAGTCCCGGATGACTGGAAAAAGGCTAATGTAGTGCCCATCTTTAAAAAAGGGAAGAAGGAGGATCCTGGGAACTACAGGCCGGTCAGCCTCACCTCAGTCCCTGGAAAAATCATGGAGCAGGTCCTCAAAGAATCAATCCTGAAGCACTTAGAGGAGAGGAAAGTGATCAGGAACAGTCAGCATGGATTCACCAAGGGAAGGTCATGCCTGACTAATCTAATCGCCTTTTATGATGAGATTACTGGTTCTGTGGATGAAGGGAAAGCAGTGGATGTATTGTTTCTTGACTTTAGCAAAGCTTTTGACACGGTCTCCCACAGCATTCTTGTCAGCAAGTTAAGGAAGTATGGGCTGGATGAATGCACTATAAGGTGGGTAGAAAGCTGGCTAGATTGTCGGGCTCAACGGGTAGTGATCAATGGCTCCATGTCTAGTTGGCAGCCGGTGTCAAGTGGAGTGCCCCAGGGGTCGGTCCTGGGGCCCGTTTTGTTCAATATCTTCATAAATGATCTGGAGGATGGTGTGGATTGCACTCTCAGCAAATTTGCGGATGATACTAAACTGGGAGGAGTGGTAGATACGCTGGAGGGGAGGGATAGGATACAGAAGGACCTAGACAAATTGGAAGATTGGGCCAAAAGAAATCTAATGAGGTTCAATAAGGATAAGTGCAGGGTCCTGCACTTAGGATGGAAGAATCCAATGCACCGCTACAGACTAGGGACCGAATGGCTCGGCAGCAGTTCTGCGGAAAAGGACCTAGGGGTGACAGTGGACGAGAAGCTGGATATGAGTCAGCAGTGTGCCCTTGTTGCCAAGAAGGCCAATGGCATTTTGGGATGTATAAGTAGGGGCATAGCGAGCAGATCGAGGGACGTGATCGTTCCCCTCTATTCGACACTGGTGAGGCCTCATCTGGAGTACTGTGTCCAGTTTTGGGCCCCACACTACAAGAAGGATGTGGATAAATTGGAAAGAGTACAGCGAAGGGCAACAAAAATGATTAGGGGTCTAGAGCACATGACTTATGAGGAGAGGCTGAGGGAGCTGGGATTGTTTAGTCTGCAGAAGAGAAGAATGAGGGGGGATTTGATAGCTGCTTTTAACTACCTGAAAGGGGGTTTCAAAGAGGATGGCTCTAGACTGTTCTCAATGGTAGCAGATGACAGAACGAGGAGTAATGGTCTCAAGTTGCAATGGGGGAGGTTTAGATTGGATATTAGGAAAAACTTTTTCACTAAGAGGGTGGTGAAACACTGGAATGCGTTACCTAGGGAGGTGGTAGAATCTCCTACCTTAGAGGTTTTTAAGGTCAGGCTTGACCAAGCCCTGGCTAGGATGATTTAACTGGGACTTGGTCCTGCTTTGAGCAGGGGGTTGGACTAGATGACCTTCTGGGGTCCCTTCCAACCCTGATATTCTATGATTCTATGATTCTATGAATTTTGTTGAAACAAAACATTCTGATTGACCCCAAAAATATTTATTTTTTCAGAATTTGATTTTGCTGCAAAATTCAAATTGTTTTGGTTTCAGAATGGAAGAAGTTTCAAAATCCCCTAATTCCCCCCAAAATGAAGAACCCAGTTCCTACCAAGTTCTTGTCAGAAGCAATAGTTAGTGGAGGAGTCCTGAAGAAGCCCAGAGGTTCCAGGAAGCCAGGGATTCTCCACATAGACAACCTTAACCCTTATGGATCATCTACGGTTCTTCAGAGATCTGCAGATTTAAGGCAAACCTCATAGCATTGCATGGAGCAGCAAGCCCTGCTCCCTCCCCGCATCCTTGTCCGTTCAACTGGATTGGTGCTTTCTAACTGAGGACTCATAATTTTTGTCCCCTATATGTTGTGTTCCTGAATGAGGGATGATCTTCCCCAAAGCAACATGTTTCCCTCCCTCCCGTTGAAACTGGATTAGTTCTTGGTTACCAAATAAAACACACCCCGTAAAGAAGAAATGATCTGCATTTGTGCTTGTTAAATAAGATAATTATACAAAGAGGAGCCCATAAATAGCTGTCCTTTATGTCACATGACTAGTAGCTATTGTTTTCAGTGGCACAAAGCAAAATCAAAGTGATGAAAAGGAAAAATATTAGCACAATGGGAAGTCTTGTCAATGGCTGCATGACAAGGTCCTTCCTCGTGTCTTTGGAGCATGCACATGGTTGCCTGCAATGAGTACAAGAAAATATTCTGTCCCCTACCTGTGTGCCAAATGCCAATATGCTGATGAAAACCCAATACTGCTGCTCTACATTTGTACTATTACATCCAGTCATTCTGATCTAACAAAGAGAGGGCTGTTAAAAAATTGAAACGCTATGCAAGATTTGTTTTCCAACAGGCACTGTGTGGGCCAATGGCATCGTCTGCCACGTGGAGCAGTTTGCACTGTACGGGCGGAGCCCCAGTGCTCGGTGATGGGTTTGCAACAAAAACAGAAATCATGTGCACCCTCCTCCTTTGCAGGTGTCATTAAAAATTCCAAACTCAGCTCATTTCCATTGGAGGATTTACTGGGCGTCCCTATGTTTTGGGGTATGCTGAGGAGTCACGCACTCCAAGAAGGAGCATCATTCGAGATTGTACCTCCCTATGGCCTTGCAGAGTCCTCATGCTCTTCAGGGAGGGAAGTGGAAGAGGAGACAGTAGTCCCACTGATGCTGCCTCTACCTTCATCATGAGGCTCCCCTCATCCCCAGGAGCAGAAGTCTCTCTCTTCTCCAGGCACCATGGGAGCTGTAGTGTCTGAGGCTGGATTGCAGCATTCAGGATCTTTCCAATTAGAACATTACCAACTAAGTTCAGAGGTCCTTCAAATAGAGGCTGCCTACACAAGTACGATTTTATGTTTTCTTTCAAGTCATAGATAAAGATATTGAACAGCATTACATCAACAGCAGCTCTCTGCTGGACTGCACTCAAAACAATCCCCATTTCACAATGATTCTCCGTTTTCAGTATTTTGAGCTCCATCAATTAGCCAGTTTTTAATCCATTTAATATGTGCTATATTGATTTTGGTTAGTGGTTTTTTTTATAAGAATGCCTAAATGTTGTAAATCAAACACCTTACAGAAATCTGTCAGTTACCTTTGTCAATCAAATTTATAATCGCATCAAAAGATCTCTAATTTGCTTGAAAAGAACTATTTTTCATAAAATCACAGTGTAGAGAAATGCATTGCAATGAACTTCTCCTCCCACAGTGGCTAGGTTGCAGGTAGGTGTGATTTGAGAGAGATGCTGGGGAAACAGAATTGAAGCAAAGTCTTCATGTGGTGGTGCCTGTTGCCAGCTCTAGGAGAGGCAAGTGCTTCTGTGAGGGCTCTGGCTGCATTAAAGTTGGTTAGATTTTTAGACAATGTGCTCTCACCTCATTCCTTCAGACACTTCTCATGCAGCAGTATTATTATTAATGATGTATTTATATTTATTAATGATGATAATAAAGAAAAAGTAAAAATAAAGCAAGAAGTTAATTGTCAAATCTTACCATGCACCCTCAATTCTCCATAAACCCCATGAAAATTATAAGGCTTACTGCTGGTTATTGGCTGAAAACCAATAGCAGATGGTGAATATAAGTGTCTTTTAAAAGTCACTGGCAGCAATATGCTGCACTTTGTTACATTCTACATTTTAGACCTATATCACTCCCATTAGCCATAAAGTAAGACAGCATGGAACCATATAACTGAAGAGAACCACGGGTAACTTTCCTAAAATAAAGATCTGAATATTAAAAACAAATAAAATGTATATAGTCTTCTCAGAAATTTGAAAATCTATTTAGTGAAGCCTTTTGGAGCTGGAATGAATTAATTGGTGGCTGACACATATAATTAAAAGGTGTGACACACAGAAGTGCTGTTATGAGACTTAATTTTGACATGGGCCAGGTTTGCTGAAGTTTAGATACCTATTATATGACAAGGGACACTATAAATTGACTCCAGTGACTGTTGTTATAACAACACTCCATAGAATTCACTTTGGCTGAAGAAAGAAATGCATGGCATCAAAGGTGAGTTTTTCAAATATATTATATTTGCTCTTCATTGGTACACTCTTCCTCTGCCCCATTCTTCCATTATCAATCCCATTTGTGCACTTATCTGCACAGTATGTTACTTCAACAACATGACAACAAACCAAGATATTTTGTCCTAAATTCATATCGGCCTTGCTTCTCACTTAAAAAAAAAACAAACCGCATTATACTCCGCTCTGGGGAGGCTTCAGCTGGAGTGCTGGGTCCAATTTTGGGCATCACACGTTAAGAAAGATGTGGACAAACTGGAGAAAGTCCAGAGGGAGCAACAAAAGTGCTATGAGGTTTAGAAAACGTCCTATGAGGAAAGAACTGGACATGTTTAATCTAAGGAGCAATATGATAACAGTATTCAAATATGTAAAAAGTTGTTATAAAGACGATGGTGATCAATTGTTCTCCCTGTCCACCAAGGGTAGGACAAGAAATAATCAGCTTAGTTTGCATTAAGGGAGATCTATCTTAGATATTATAATTAGAAAGTTTTCTTTTCAAAGGCTAGTTAACAATGGAAAGTTTACATAGGGAGATTGTGGAATCCCTATACTTAAAGGCTATTAAGAACAGGTTTGACAAACACCTGTCAGCGTGGTCTAGGTGTCCTTGGTCCTGCTTCAGGATCAAGTGTACCTAGCACTGCAATAATCTGAAAAACTAAAAAGAATGAGCTGAGATCTTTGATTTTTAAATGGGTGTAATTATTAAACAAGTGCCAGGACAGTACATCATCTTCTGGTGTGCTGAGACATAGGGGGCAATTCTGCCATGAGTTGGATTGCAGGAGTGAAACTCAGGACAGATCTTGGCACATGCTGTTCTGTCAATGCCTATTTTAAAAAAAGTGTTTTAGTCTATTGTTTACAGTACCATAAGACCTTTTGACAAGATACTTCATCAATTTTTTGGTATTACTTTTCTCTCTTCTGTTTTATTTTCTTGCTATATAGCTTGCCTGGTACTTATAAAAAAAGCAATCTTGTGTCTGCATAACATGATGAATCATGCAATTCTGCATCCTAAAAAGTGACGTACCTTGCTCCAGTTTAGTTTGCAAGATAGCAAATTTAAAATATTTACCCTATTCTGAGTACAGCACTACAATTTTAATTAAAACAACATTCTGAACATCTTTACTCATTATAAATGATAACATCAGACTGGAACTGAACTGACAATTAACACTAGCATTTTATTAGAAGTTCCGCGTGTTATGAAGCTGCCACACAATCATATAAACAAGAACAGATGTGGTACTTTTCCAGCATATGGAAAATAGGAGTCCAACAAATTACTGAAAGCAGAAAATCTTAATCTGCTGTCATTAAAGGGTTTGATGGCCATAAATTCACAGTAAAAGAGGCAAACTTTAGATTCAGTATTCACTCCATTAACCACCCCAAATGCAGTTATATTCCTGTATACCAAAGAATGACAATCCAAACAACAGCTAAAATATTCTGAAATGAACAGTCTATTTTCTGAAATATGTGAAGTAGGAAATATATATTTCATTAATAGAAAGTGCAGATGGTCCCAAATTGGAGTTTTGGATTCAAACACTAAAGAAGTCTGGATCTAGATCCAGATATGAATGTCATGCCTCAGGCTTCTCGTTGTAATGGGCCATACTACAACATGCCAATACTTTGGGGAAGGTCAGAAGCTCATCCCAAAGCAAATTACTTATATGAGGCTCCTCTAATATCTTTTAGCTGTGCCTCTCGTACATCTTGATTTTGGAGGAAGGAGAAAAGTGAACCAGACCATAGCACTGTTATATGGCACTCACCTCAATAATCAAAGCTGAAATATAAATATCACTAAAGCTGTATCTTTATTATTATTATTGGTGCCATTGGTTTAAAATAAGATGGTGTGGAATACTGGCATACTAAGTCTGGGATGTTTAACTTGTACTGCAGCTGGTTTAATGGCACAACCAGAAATAGGCTTGACAAAAAAATCACCAAACACCACACAATAAACAAAGAGCAATCCATAGACGTCAGGCTTATTGTTATGCCATGCTGTACTTCATTTCCTATGACTGCTACCTAAAATTCCCGCTTCTGTGGCTCTTACAGTCTTCAGTAACTCTCCTATGTATCACAGCCCTCTTCTACTGGAATAACTATTGGCACAGACAGCCCCACCCACTACACAAGTGCTCTAGTGCAGCGTTCATCAACCTTTTTGAAACCAGGGACTGGCTTGATGCCTTCGTAAATAGGGAGATCTCAGAGGCTGGGGCTGGTCCACAGACCGGTCATTGAGAACCACTGTTCTAGTGCTGTCTTCGGGACAATCTTTAAGCCAAGCGGCACTGAGCTGAGCTGATGCAAAATTCACATTCACACAGGAGAAGGGAAAACTCATTACTCTGGGGAAGGCCATTCTGCACTATTCCTGGTTCAAACTGCCCCTCTGCACCAAGTATTGACCAGTCATACAATTTGGGCACTGTGCCTTGAGGACATGCAGCATACTTCCCTTTGTGTGCCTGGCTAGTTTCACTAACTGGTTTCTAGGAGAGTGAGGCCATGACCCCAGTTTCTCTCTGTCCCTCTCCTCTCCCCAGTGAGTGCACAGAGGGAGAGGTCCTTCAGCATTGCAGAATATAGGCACTGCAGCTGTGTCCGGAGGCAGCACAGAGCACAAGGACGGAGGCTCGTTGTACACTCCCCGCCCTCTTTCAACTGCAAAAACAACTGGGCACAACCTGGACCTTTACAGTTAAGCAGTCACAGTGACCAGGATGTAGCTTGAGCAAGAATGACATGTAATTTAACTTTCTCTTAATTCTCCAGTGATGAAGCTTCGTTCCTTTACTCACATAAAACATTAAACACCACACGCTTGATGTCATAATTTTGCCAACAATTTTTTAAAAAATCCAAACAAACAATATCCTGGAAAAAGCTCTGACTGCTGGAGAGCTTCCACTGAATAGACAGAGCTACCACTCACCACATAATGTGTTCCTGCCAGCCAGCACGCTTCATTCCTCCCAGTGGGTAACTGAGTGACGTGGCCATGCCGAAGTACTGTGCTAACCTGAAACAAGCCTATAACTAAAGAAATGCCACTGACAAAACAAATTGTAAAAAATATGCTCTGGTGCCTACCTGGTCATTTTAAAATAAAGTACAGTATGTTCAAAGTTACTGTAGGATGCCAGGCCTTAATCAGAGGATGCTGTGATCAAGGCTCTAGTGACAATTCTCAATTTGCAACCTATGTTTGTCTCCAGGTGATTTCATGTGAAGGAGCCTTGTTTTAGGATTTGGCTGCACCTTCAGGAGAGGTTTGCTTCCTCCGCCTCCCCAGTCTCCATTAAGATTAAATCTGCCTGATACTATTTATAGAGTCTAGAGTTTAAGGCCAGGAGAGATCACCAGATCATTTAGTTTGACCATTCGTATATCATAGGCCAGCAACACCACCCAGTGCCCGCATGCTAAACCTACTAAGCAAAATTAGTTCAAAGTATTATAGTCTACAGAAGACTAGTTTATTATGTGCCACAGGGGTGCCTAGGGCTCCAGCCATCTCAAGGTGCCTTTCCCCCCATGCTTACATGTAGATGAGACTAGAATCTTGAGTCTGAATTCCTTACAAATTTGGTGGTTGGGATAAAATGGAACCCAAACTGGAGTCACCCTAGTTTTGCAAAATCAAAATCAGATTGACAAGGTTTTGCAAAAAAGAAAAACATCATGAGCAGCACCAGCTTTCCTTTGCTCACTACAACGATGGTCGGAACCACAACCTTTTATCCAGACTGCTTACTCAAATTTTCATAATCTCAGTAAAATTGAACCCAGATCTGAACCACCCTACTTTTGTTTTTGCAGAACCAAACCCCAGCTGATTAAGTTTTGCAAAAACAAACTTAACATCCTCTGCCTATCTCTTCTCCTCAAGTTCAAGAGAAATTCTATTTCTCTCAACTGTCTCTGGCTGAAGTGTAGTGGCATGGTTCCCTTCCTCCATTCCATTTGGCTTTCAATAGATAACTCCATAATCACTTTTCATGAGTTTTTTTCTTTCCCTCTAGACTGGCTGAAATGATATGATCCCCTAGCCTTCGACACTGCCTGACTGTTATTGGATTAGTAAGGGGCAGGATGAGCTATTAGGCATTAGCTGAACTTCAGAGTGAATCAGTAGCTATTTCATGAAGATCAAGAATGGAAAGAATGAAGATGAATCATACACTTTGTGACCTGCAAGAATCCAAAAGTAATGTGAGATCACAGAACAACAGGCGCCATCTGTAAAACTTTAATCCTCTTTACTAGTCTCTGAAGAACAATGAAACTTGTTGCTCTACCCCTGCAGGGATGATTTGATTGCTGCTGTCCATGTTGTGCCTGTTTTCTTGAGGAACCAAAGCTTTCAGACTCCAGTGCTATTAACACTTCACCTCTCACAGGATTATCAGAACAGCCATACTGGGTCAGACCAATAATCCATCTAGCCTAGTATCCTGTCTTCTGACAGGGCCAATGCCCGGTGCTTCAAAGGGAATGAACAGAATGGGCAATCATCAAGTGATTTATCCCCTGTCATCTACTCCCAGCTTCTGGCATACTGAAGCTAGGGACACTCAGAGCATGGGGTGGATCCCTGACCATCCTGGCAAATAGCTGTGGATGGACCTATCCTCCATGAACTTATCTAGTTCTTTTTTTGAACCCTGTTAGAGTTTTGGTCTTTACAACACCCCCTTTAAACAATACAAACAACATGATCATTTTAAAGCTGAAATAGTTAAAATATTCATCTAGGGCTCAATTCTGCCATCTTTTTTCTACCAAAGAAGGCCAATCATTCACAAAGGTGCTTCTCAAAGTAAAGAAGCATGGCATAAATCAGTCCTTCAATGGTTGCTTGTGTGCCTATTGCTATAGTATGGGGGCTTATGACAGAAATTAAAAAAAATTAGACATTAGGTCAAGTGCTGACAGATAATATAAAAAGCCCCCCTCCCAGTGCCACTCCTGGCAATCATATAGAGCTCATGCAGGGTCTATAGTCAAAATACTTGATTAAAAGCATGTGTTGTATATTCCTTTACAGTTGGTCACAGGGAGGGTGAGAAAAAAAAGTCACAGGGCAATGTCAACTTTAGGAAATGAGACTGAAGTCTACTATGCTATAGTATCTGCTGCAGTGTGTACAGTGACTTGTGTCTCACTCTCTGCAAAGAACTGAAACAGATAACGTTTGCCAGGCACATTTTGGTCCATGTCTTGAGGTTAAATGGCAGCAAGTTCTGCTGCTCATCTGAAAGCGTCATTGACATCGAGCACACCCAGTTTAAACTGGGCTCCAAAATATTCAGACAGAACAGTGTTTATTGTAAGCTTCCAGTTGGTGATGCAGGTTTCCAAAGAGGGCAGTAAATTAACAGCAGTACTAGATCTAGGTCTATATTCTGCATCGGGATGTTAGTCAGTTTGAACCAATCAAGCAGATTGATTGATTCCAAAAGTGTACCATGAAAGCTGTCTCCAATTGTTTCATAGACTCATAGATATTAAGGTCAGAAGGGACCATTATGATCATCTAGTCAGACCTCCTGCACAATGCACGCCACAGAATCTCACCCACCCACTCCTGCAATAATCCTCTCACCTATGTCTGAGCTATTGAAGTCCTCAAATCATAGTTTAAAGACTTCAGGGTGCAGAGAATTCTCCAGCAAGTGACCCATGCCCCATGCTACAGGGGAAGGCGAAAAACCCAGGGCCTCTTCCAATCTGCCCTGGAGGAAAATTCCTTCCCGACCCCAAATATGGCGATCAGCTAAAACCAGAGCATGTGGGCAAGATTCACCAGCCAGATACCCAGGAAAGAATTTTCTATAGTAACTCAGATCCCACCCCATCTAACATCCCATCACAGGCCATTGGGCCTATTTATCATGAATAGTTAAAGATCAATTAATTGCCAAAATCATGTTATCCCATCATAGCGTCGCCTCCATAAACTTATCGAGTTTAATCTTGAAGCCAGACAGGTCTTTTGCCCCCACTGCTTCCCTTGGAAGGCTATTCCAGAACTTCACTCCTCTGATGGTTAGAAACCTTCATCTAATTTCAAGTCTAAACTTCCTGATGACCAGTTTATATCCATTTGTTCTTGTGTCCACATTGGTACTGAGCTTAAATAATTTCTTTCCCTCTCTGGTATTTATCCCTCTGATATATTTATAGAGAGCAATCATATCTCCCTTCAACCTTCTTTTGGTTTGGCTAAACAAGCCAAGAACTTTGAGTCTCCTTTCATAAGACAGGTTTTCCATTCCTCGCATCATCCTAGTAGCCCTTCTCTGTACCTGTTCCGGTTTGAATTCATCCTTCTTAAACATGGGAGACCAGAACTGCACACAGTATTCCAGATGAGGTCTCACCAGTGCCTTGTATAACGGTACTAACATCTCGCCTGATGCATCCCAAGACCACATTAGCTTTTTTCACGGCCATATCACATTGGCAGCTCATAGTCATCCTGTGGCCAACCAATACTCCAAGGTCCTTCTCCTTCTCCGTTACTTCTAATTGATGCATCCCCAGTTTATAACTAAAATTCTTGTTATTAATCCCTAAATGCATAACCTTACACTTCTCACTATTAAATTTCATCCTATTACTATTACTCCAGTTTACAAGGCCATCTAGATCCTCCTGTATGATATCCCGGTCTCTCTCTAAATTGGCAATACCTCCAGCTTTGTATCATCCACAAACTTTATTAGCACATTCCCAGTTTTTGTGCCGAGGTCAGTAAAAAAAGATTAAATAAAACTGATCCCAAAACCGATCCCTGAGGAACTCCATTGGTAACCTCCCGCCAGTCTGACAGTTCACCTTTCAGTATGACCCGCTGTAGTCTACCTTTTAACCAATTCTTTATCCACCTTTCAATTATCATATTGATCCCCATCTTTTCCAATTTAACTAATAATTCCCCATGTGGCACCGTATCAAACGCCTTACTGAAATCTAGGTAAATTAGATCCACTGCGTTTCCTTTGTCTAAAAAAATCTGTTACTTTCTCAAAGAAGGAGATCAGGTTGGTTTGGCACGATCTACCTTTTGTAAAACCATGTTGTATTTTGTCCAATTCACCATTGACCTCAATGTCCTTAACTACTTTCTCCTTCAAAATTTTTTCCAAGGCCTTGCATACTACAGATGTCAAACTAACAGGCCTGTGGTTACCCGGATCACTTTATTTTGCTTTCTTAAAACTAGGAACTATGTTAGCAATTCTCCAGTCATATGATACAACCCCTGAGCTTACAGATTCATTAAAAATTCTTGCTAATGGTCTTGCAATTTCATGTGCCAATTCCTTTAATATTCTTGGATGAAGATTATCTGGGCCCCCCGATTTAGTCCCATTAAGCTGTTCGAGTTTTGCTTCTACCTCAGATATGGTAATATCTACCTCCATATCCTCATTCCCATTTGTCATGCTACTGTTATCCCTAAGATCCTCATTAGCCTGATTAAAGACTAAGACAAAGTATTTGTTTAGATATTGGGCCATGCCTAGATTATCCTTAACCTCCACTCCATTATCGGTGTTTAGAGGTCCCACTTCTTCTTTCTTTGTTTTCTTCTTATTTATATGTCTATAGAACCTTTTACTATTGGTTTTAATTCCCTTTGCAAGGTCTAGTGGGTTTCATTTTCTTCTGAAGAGAAGCTGCATTTAAATCAGCTTCGGGAGCCTGATTTGTTCTTTTGACAGCTCTTCCAAGGCTTGTTGAATACTGTTTTATTGTTGACACACTGCCGTGATAGACTTGGCACAACTATACCAGCATGTATCTGACAGACTTTGAGAGTCAACAATCTCTGATTAAAAAGAAAAGGAGTACTTGTGGCACCTTAGAGACTAACAAATTTATTAGAGCATAAGCTTTCGTGAGCTACAGCTCACTTCATCGGATGCATTTGGTGGAAAAAACAGAGGAGAGATTTATATACACACACAGAGAACATGAAACAATGGGTTTATCATATACACTGTAAGGAGAGTGATCGCTTAAGATAAGCCATCACCAGCAGCAGGGGGGGGAAAGGAGGAAAACCTTTCATGGTGACAAGCAGAACCACTAACCCAGGAACCTATCCTTGCAACAAAGCCCCTTGCCAACTCTGTCCACATATCTATTCAGGGGATACCATCATAGGGCCTAATCACATCAGCCACACTATCAGAGGCTCGTTCACCTGTGCATCTACCAATGTGATATATGCCATCATGTGCCAGCAATGCCCCTCTGCCATGTACATTGGCCAAACTGGACAGTCTCTACGTAAAAGAATGAGTGGACACAAATCAGACGTCAAGAATTATAACATTCAAAAACCAGTTGGAGAACACTTCAATCTCTCTGGTCACTCGATTACAGACCTAAGAGTGGCTATCCTTCAACAAAAAAGCTTCAAAAACAGACTCCAACGAGAGACTGCTGAATTGGAATTAATTTGCAAACTGGATACAATTAACTTAGGCTTGAATAGAGACTGGGAATGGATGAATAATTACACAAAGTAAAACTATTTCCCCATGGTATTTCTCCCCCCCACCCCACCCCCCACTGTTCCTCTGATATTCTTGTTAACTGCTGGAATTAGCCTACCTTGCTTGTCACCATGAAAGGTTTTCCTCCTTTCCCCCCCCCCCCCCCGCTGCTGGTGATGGCTTATCTTAAGTGATCACTCTCCTTACAGTGTGTATGATAAACCCATTGTTTCATGTTCTCTGTGTGTGTATATAAATCTCTCCTCTGTTTTTTCCACCAAATGCATCCGATGAAGTGAGCTGTAGCTCACGAAAGCTTATGCTCTAATAAATTTGTTAGTCTCTAAGGTGCCACAAGTACTCCTTTTCTTTTTGCGAATACAGACTAACACTGCTGCTACTCTGAAATCTCTGATTAGTGTCAGTATTTACATTGTGGAAAATAGTTTTCCATCAGTATGTTGATGCAGAGCAGAAAGTACAGTGTCAGCATAACCTCACATCTTTCCTGCTCCCCAAAAGGGACTGCATCTGAACATTGTTGACTTCAAATAAATTTAGGGAATGTGTCTTGCAGGGCACATACTGTATTAGTGGGTTTTTTTCCTTAGATGGGCTTACCGACCATAGCAATAACCAGCCATATTGCTGTCATTATCATACGATTGTCCACAGCAGTAAGGCATATCCAAACCTAGGTTATTTGTCATAGCCAGCACAGCTTCAGCCAGGTTTACATCTATGTGGTCTTCAAGTGGTTGAAACTTGATGAATCACTCAGCTATTTGCCTCTCTGAATTGAGACATCCGCAGATGAATATGAGCAGGTCTACAGGTGCTACATCCGGAGTTGAATCAACAATTACAGAGTAATGTTTGGCTTGCTGTAATTCTACTGTTATGGCATTTTAAATTTTCTTTCTCTTCAATTCAATGAATTTGTCATATATAGTTGAGAAGAGGTAGGAGGGCTTTCCTCTTCTGCCCAAATTTAGCCAGGTGGTCAGGCAGAAATGGATCAAACTGATTTTAGCTCCAAAATCCCCAAATAATACCCACGGCTTTTGGATCCTAGCATTTCATGCGGCCATGGAAGCCAAGTCCATGAGTACTCAGAAACTTTATAGCTGCCACCCCCTGCTGAAGAACACTTCTGCAGTACCAAAGTAAACTGCCCTGCCAGATCAGCATCAACCCTATGCCTCCCAGATGATTTTGGATGTATTATACAAGCCAGCATGCAGTTTCAGTGTTCTGTGCCCCTCTCTTGCTCAGAGTCACTCAGGATGTTTCCTATCACTAAATCCTTCTGTAAAAGCTCATGAGCTACTGGAGAAAAGTTTGACATGTAACTCAGTAAACATTTTCAGTCAATGGAGAGAGTAAATAAGCCAATCTCATGCAACTACTTCATAATTGTGCAGACAAAATAAAAATAAATGATTTTAAAATATTTTTCCTCTTCCCTGCAACTACCTGTGCAGACATCAGAATGTTTTCCACATCTGTGTTTCTGTACACAGCTGAACCTTTCGCAACCCCAAACTGCCTCTCCTTTTCAGTTAATTTTCTCCACCGTGCAGAAGGTGTAAAAACAGTGTATCTTTTCTTCTTGTGCAGTTTTCAGGATAGTAATACACTGCTGTACTTCTATGGCCTTTCCTTCTGTGTGCAAGTTTTCAACATTACCAGCTCCCGACAGGCGTGTTGCTCCCTGTCTTTTTTTTCAATCTCTTGTAGGAGCTTTTCTGTTTTTTTTTGTTTTTTGTTTTGTTTTTAAAACACACTAAGCTTTGGAGTTTTTTCTCATATAGCTACTTCTTTTAAACTCCCACCCTTCTATTTAGCATATTCGCTTCAGTAGCAGTAGTTGGTACACAAATCCATGATTCACAAATTCACATAGCAGGAACAGTTAGTCTTTAGCAGCGTGAGCAACAGCATAGTGGTGTGTACATTAATTTACATAGTCACATTGTAGTTCAAGCACACTTGTGTTCATCTAAAAACAGTCAAGTCGTGTCAAAACCACTCAAACTATTTTCAAGGAAGAGAGTGTCCAGTGTTACTAAATAAAAATGTAGACTTGTGAACAGTATTATTACAGTGGTGCATACAGGCTACATATATATTTTATGGCCCCATTAATAAATAAAATGACATATGTAAGATCATAATTAAGGGGCCCTGTAGGCCTGTCCATTAATATGGCTCTGTTTGTACTGTACTTGAAACACCAATAAAACCATGTGGACCATTACAGGGAGCAAGATGAAGTCTGTGGGAGCCTCCACTGACAAGCCCCTGCCTCGGATCCAACAGGGCCTCATCCAATACCTACTAAGTCAATGGAACAGCCACATTGATTTCAATGGGTCCAACTGAGCACGTCTAGCAACTATCAGGAAAAGCATCTCGGATCACCTGAAGAGTTGCTCTTTCTTCCTAAAGCTCTTCAAACTGTTGCTCTAGGAAGAAGCAGCAATCTCTTCTCTTTAGGAAGCCTCTTCTGTCCCAGGAGATACTGCTGGCCCTTCTCTCTGCTGATGCCGTACCTGTCTCCCTGAGACAGAGACGTCTATCTGGGAACATTCAGAAACAGCAGAGCCTCTCCACCCCCCACCATGTACAATTTAAACATAGATAGATAGATAGCACACAAACTTGATAAAAGAACATAAAGGTTGCAAAGTCAAGCACTCAAAAGTTAGGCAGTGCCAGAATTAAGTTAGGAAATGCACAGAATGGACAGCACTCACTTCATGAACAGCGAGTCAATATTTTGTTTTCTCTTCCATTGAACAATGTGCAGCCTGAGGTCTTATTTATTGCACTCTATTCAAACCCTGCTCAGAAGACAGAATTACTAATTTCCACATGGGCTTGTCTATGGAGCTCTCATCACTATAATATCGGAGTGATTCACAGACATGAGTGAATTTATTTTCACAACACTCCTGTGAGAGGCATCCTTCATTCTAATATTTTCTAAAGTTTAAGTGCTTGACTTTGAAACCTCAAGAACGTTCTTTTCACAGTTTGGTTTTGTGTAATTTGCTGTTGTTTAAAAAGCAAAACAGAAATTCCGTCATGTGGTATCATATTGACACCCACATGGGTCATCAACAGGTTAGATGCGGTTGGAGGCAGTGCCCAGACGTCTGCCATTTGTGCTAAATGAATAGCCAATAGCAGGTTGTTATTCTCTATATGGACCAGCAGTAGAGGGTGATGAGACCCTTTGCCGGTAAGTTGCACAGACATTTGCTAACTGCAGAGAGGGGAGTGTTCTTGAGTGAGTAGACTCTTTTGTCTATTCCCCCCAGCTTAACCCCTCTGCCTCATCCCCTACAATCTGTCCCTGTCCAAGTCCTGTCTCTTCCACACCTCTTGATATTCTGACCTCCCATTGTCCTTACCTATCTAGTTCATGTTTCCATTCTTAAGGCTTCTCATCTCAGTCCCCGTCTCCTTGCCCAGCAAATCCTAGTCTCACCCCTCTGGACTCTCTGTCTCAGTCTTCTACCCATCCCAGTCTCCTTGCCCAACTATTTCTAATTACCCTTCCCAAGTCTCCTAACTAAGCCTAACCAATTTCTCCCTTCCTGGCTCCTCATCTGAGCTCTCTTTTTCTCACACCCACTCCTGCCCAATTCCTGCTGACTCTGATTCCCAGTCTGCCTTCCCAGGCTCCTCAGCAAATCTCAGTGTGTCCCCCACTGCTTCCCCAACTCATTGTCCCTGTTCAGTGCCCAGACCCAAGCCCAGATATAGACCTGGCCCAGCCTGGCCTGCAGCCTCCCAGGGATGCAATTGCAGGGAAAGTTCTTCTCAGCCTTAGGATGGAGTACATCCACGGCTAATAGAATTTAGCTGTGACGCTCTAGCAAGTCTGTACTGAGCATGAACTGCAATTTTTTAGACTTTTCCTCTTCAAGTAACATCTCCAATGTGAAGATTGTCAATCTCCACATTCCATCTTTCACCATCACGACAGTGTTGTAAAACTTCCACTCTCTTTTAGAGTCCATCTGGTGGTAACTATGATGTAACTGGATTTTTTTCTTCCTCTTTCTGGTTTGCCTGAGATCTTGCCTGATAGATGATTGCTGGAAGCAAGTCGCTTTGCAATCGGTGAGCTATGTGTCTACAAAAAGAGGTTATTCTTATACCTAGGATCGCAAGTAATTGTGCTCTTTTTAAATTCATTCTTCTCACCTCTTTGTTTGTAGTTTTGGTTATCCAGCTAATTGTTAACAGTCTTCTATAACTCCAAAACATGAACGCTCCAAGTGTTCTTTCAGTGTCTTTTTAAGTGTCCAGCTCTCCGAAGAGCAGACCACATGTAGCACTTCAGCAATCTAGTGCTGCTGTGCAGTTTTAAACTTTTGAAAACATAGAAATCTTTAGAAGCTGTTGAACATAATTTTTGCAAGCTGTATCTTTCTCTTAATTTCTTGGTCACATCTTCCATCTGATGTTTAAATTAGATTCCCTAAATAGGGGGAAACTGTTTACTTGTTCCACCACTCAGCCATCAAGGTATAGCTGTTGCCTTCTTTGTGTGCAGGTGTGTTTTCTTATCACACTTTGTCTTCCTA
This sequence comes from Dermochelys coriacea, assembly GCF_009764565.3. Lineage (NCBI taxonomy): Eukaryota > Metazoa > Chordata > Testudines > Dermochelyidae > Dermochelys > Dermochelys coriacea. Next base: position 224,237,957 of record NC_050069.1, read on the forward strand.
ACATTGACAGCCATTCTGTATTTCTTGCTCATTGCTGTGAACATTGTCAGCATGGTTTGAAGTACTTCTCTAGTCGAGGTGATGCAAAATAGGTCATTGGTGTATCTTTCATTATTGATTAATAAGCCATTGATCTGTGTAGGGAGCCAGGGTGGCTTCCCTCTGAACCAGAGGGTAAGAGCCACTCTCACAGCCTGATTGGGCAGGGCCAGGCCAAGCTTACTCCAACCCCTGGAAGGGGACGGGTGGAACAGGAAGTACAAAGGGTGGGTCAGGGCAGCATCAGGGAGGGAGACAGACACAGGCCGCTGGCTGTTCCCTCCAGACCCTGCTGCCGAGCCAGGGGAGGCCCTGGACCAGGAGAAACCTGACCTGGAGGAAGGACTGGGGCTACCAGGACTGCCAGCTGCCGAGTACCCGGAGGGACTGGAGGAGCCAGGCAGTAACCCGGGCCAGCGTGAGCCTGACGCGGAGGGGGAGCTGGAGCTGCCAGCAGCGGAATACCCTGACGAGCTGGTGGGACCAGAGGGACCCGCTCGAGAGACGGGGTAGGAAGTAGCCCAGGGGCAGAACTGCACAGTGTGGTGGGTGTATTTGGTCAGTGTGTTGCGGATGGCTCCCTGCTGACCTAGTGGCGGGACCCTCTCCTCCCGCCACTGTCAGAGCCCTGGGCAGGAACGCAGTGGAGTTGGGTGGACCTGCGTTTCCCTACCCCGGCCAACCCGCCTCGGGTAGCAGAATCCTGACAACGCCACGGACTCTTGCCGGCGCTCCCCCTGCCTGAGGGGCGCGCCACGGACTGTGGTCGGCACACCTCCCTCCACTAATTCCCTAGTGACAGAAAGGAGTGACTAAGGCCTGCGGGTGAGGCAGTAGCTCCCCACCGCCCCCCAACGGCTCGATGGACCAACTGAAACCTGTCACAATCTGCATATTCTGGTTGATGTCTTCTAAACTGTGCCTCATTATACCATCTACATACATGTCAAATAGTTATAGAGATAGAATGCAACTTTGCTGCAATGCTCAGATAGTTCATAGTTTTTTATGATTGCTGTTTTCTGTCCCCAATGCAGACTTTTAAAATTAATTGTGTATCTCAAGAGCCAGTATTACATTTTTGAAGAACATGTATCATTGTGGATGTGTGTGCCATATTGGATTTTATCAAATGCCATCTCATAATCTACAAAGCACATATAAGTTTCCCTTTGCACTTCTATCACATGCTTGCATAAAATCCTGAGGGAAAAGATTGCCTCCTTCCTGCCTACTCATGCCAAATTCTTGTCTGAAGATGTTGATGTATTTGTGTGCCAACAATTTTTAACAAAAACTAATCTGGTGTATAGTTTCTGTTGTTCACATTCTCTAGCATGTGACCTCCTAAAGTCCTCCAGAAGTTCTTGTGTGTATATATGATTTAAAAGTTTTAGCAGATAAGTTTTTCAATCATCATTCAGAGGTTATAGCATTCCAATCACAATACCATCCTGCCCAGATGCTTCTCCTTGCTTTATTCTTTAGTGTCTTTTTAGTTTCTACATTGTAATAATGTGTGTTTTCCCATCTTTTAATGTTTATATCTTCCAATTTTTCAGAATTGTCAAAAGTTCCTTCATGTATTCAGTCCATCTTTCCAGGATATTGTTTTTATATCGTATACTCTGCCATCCTTAGTTTTCATGTAGCTAATTCCTTTTCTTGTCTTCTTTATCTCATCATTCTCAGAATGGTGCGATGAACTTTATGGTTGTTTCTGGTTTCATATTCTTTGATTTCATGACATCTTTGCCTTATGTGTCTTTTGCCTCTTTGCATGCTTTTTGAGTTTGTGTAACTTTCAGTATTCCTCTCTTCTCCTATTTTGAGGTTTCAGAGTAGCAGCCGTGTTAGTCTGTATTCGCAAAAAGAAAAGGAGTACTTGTGGCACCTTAGAGACTAACAAATTTATTAGAGCATAAGCTTTCGTGAGCTACAGCTCACTTCATCGGATGCATTTGGTGGAAAAAACAGAGGGGAGATTTATATACACACACACAGAGAACATGAAACAATGGGTTTATCATACACACTGTAAGGAGAGTGATCACTTAAGATAAGCCATCACCAACAGCAGGGGGGGGAAGGAAGAAAACCTTTCATGGTGACAAGCAGGTAGGCTAATTCCAGCAGTTAACAAGAATATCAGAGGAACAGTGGGGGGTGGGGTGGGAGGGAGAAATACCATGGGGAAATAGTTTTACTTTGTGTAATGACTCATCCATTCCTAGTCTCTATTCACGCCTAAGTTAATTGTATCCAGTTTGCAAATTAATTCCAATTCAGCAGTCTCTCGTTGGAGTCTGTTTTTGAAGCTTTTTTGTTGAAGTATAGCCACTCTTAGGTCTGTGATCGAGTGACCAGAGAGATTGAAGTGTTCTCCAACTGGTTTTTGAATGTTATAATTCTTGACGTCTGATTTGTGTCCATTCATTCTTTTACGTAGAGACTGTCCAGTTTGGCCAATGTACATGGCAGAGGGGCATTGCTGGCACATGATGGCATATATCACATTGGTAGATGCGCAGGTGAACGAGCCTCTGATAGTGTGGCTGATGTGATTAGGCCCTATGATGGTATCCCCTGAATAGATATGTGGACAGAGTTGGCAACGGGCTTTGTTGCAAGGATAGGTTCCTGGGTTAGTGGTTCTGTTGTGTGGTGTGTGGTTGCCGGTGAGTATTTGCTTCAGATTGGGGGGCTGTCTGTAAGCAAGGACTGGTCTGTCTCCCAAGATCTGAGAGAGCGATGGCTCGTCCTTCAGGATAGGTTGTAGATCCTTGATGATGCGTTGGAGAGGTTTTAGTTGGGGGCTGAAGGTGATGGCTAGTGGCGTTCTGTTGTTTTCTTTGTTGGGCCTGTCCTGTAGTAGGTGACTTCTGGGTACTCTTCTGGCTCTGTCAAATCTGTTTCTTCACTTCAGCAGGTGGGTAGTGTAGTTGTAGGAATGCATGATAGAGATCTTGTAGGTGTTTGTCTCTGTCTGAGGGGTTGGAGCAAATGCGGTTATATCGTAGCACTTGGCTGTAGACAATGGATTGAGTGGTATGATCTGGATGAAAGCTAGAGGCATGTAGGTAGGAATAGCGGTCAGTAGGTTTCCGATATAGGGTGGTGTTTATGTGACCATCGCTTATTAGCACCGTAGTGTCCAGGAAGTGGATCTCTTGTGTGGACTGGTCCAGGCTGAGGTTGATGGTGGGATGGAAATTGTTGAAATCATGGTGGAATTCCTCAAGAGCTTCTTTTCCATGGGTCCAGATGATGAAGATGTCATCAATGTAGCGCAAGTAGAGTAGGGGCATTAGGGGACGAGAGCTGAGGAAGCGTTGTTCTAAGTCAGCCATAAAAATGTTGGCATACTGTGGGGCCATGCGGGTACCCATCGCAGTGCCGCTGATTTGAAGGTATACATTGTCACCAAATGTGAAATAGTTATGGGTCAGGACAAAGTCACAAAGTTCAGCCACCAGGTTAGCCGTGACAGTATCGGGGATACTGTTCCTGACGGCTTGTAGCCCATCTTTGTGTGGAATGTTGGTGTAGAGGGCTTCTACATCCATAGTGGCTAGGATGGTGTTTTTAGGAAGATCACCAATGGACTGTAGTTTCCTCAGGAAATCGGTGGTGTCTCGAAGATAGCTGGGAGTGCTGGTAACGAAGGGCCTGAGGAGGGAGTCTACATAGCCAGACAATCCTGCTGTCAGGGTGCCAATTCCTACAACTACAATACCCACCTGCTGAAGTGAAGAAACAGATTGACAGAGCCAGAAGAGTACCCAGAAGTCACCTACTACAGGACAGGCCCAACAAAGAAAACAACAGAACGCCACTAGCCATCACCTTCAGCCCCCAACTAAAACCTCTCCAACGCATCATCAAGGATCTACAACCTATCCTGAAGGACGAGCCATCGCTCTCTCAGATCTTGGGAGACAGACCAGTCCTTGCTTACAGACAGCCCCCCAATCTGAAGCAAATACTCACCAGCAACCACACACCACACAACAGAACCACTAACCCAGGAACCTATCCTTGCAACAAAGCCCGTTGCCAACTCTGTCCACATATCTATTCAGGGGATACCATCATAGGGCCTAATCACATCAGCCACACTATCAGAGGCTCGTTCACCTGCGCATCTACCAATGTGATATATGCCATCATGTGCCAGCAATGCCCCTCTGCCATGTACATTGGCCAAACTGGACAGTCTCTACGTAAAAGAATGAATGGACACAAATCAGACGTCAAGAATTATAACATTCAAAAACCAGTTGGAGAACACTTCAATCTCTCTGGTCACTCAATCACAGACCTAAGAGTGGCTATACTTCAACAAAAAAGCTTCAAAAACAGACTCCAACGAGAGACTGCTGAATTGGAATTAATTTGCAAACTGGATACAATTAACTTAGGCTTGAATAGAGACTGGGAATGGATGAGTCATTACACAAAGTAAAACTATTTCCCCATGGTATTTCTCCCTCCCACCCCACCCCCCACTGTTCCTCTGATATTCTTGTTAACTGGTGGAATTAGCCTACCTGCTTGTCACCATGAAAGGTTTTCCTCCTTCCCCCCCCTGCTGTTGGTGATGGCTTATCTTAAGTGATCACTCTCCTTACAGTGTGTATGATAAACCCATTGTTTCATGTTCTCTGTGTGTGTGTATATAAATCTCTCCTCTGTTTTTTCCACCAAATGCATCCGATGAAGTGAGCTGTAGCTCACGAAAGCTTATGCTCTAATAAATTTGTTAGTCTCTAAGGTGCCACAAGTACTCCTTTTCTTTTTTCTCCTATTTTGACTTTCTCTTCACACTTATAACCAAATATTGGGTGGAATATTGGCCAAATATTGGGTGAATTTTCATGGGGACAGCAAAAATCACACTTTTGATACAAAGGCCTCTCATGCCAAATTTCAAGCCCCTCCTCCAAAGAAGCTTTCATAAAATGGTGACTAGAATTTATCATGGGCTAAACAGTGCATTTTCCCTAGCCACCTTTTCTGAAAAAGACTGAACGGTTTTGCCAGAAAGTTTTCAAAAATATCCAGCCTGAGGCAGATATCTATCATGAAAATCTGAGCTAGTTAAAGTTTTTCAAATTTATAAGCAACTGTAAACAGGATCTTGTAATGGGAAGTATTGGGCAACCTTAATAATAAGCCTAGAATTAACCCCCCAAGGTTATTTAAAAAAAAAAAAGAGCCAGATTTTGGCCTCAATTCACCAAACATTTAAACACCTGCTAAGTGTATCTCTACTCAGAAAAAAACACTTAAGCATGTGCTTAAAATTTAGCACATACTTAAGTCCCACTGCAACAGAATTTTGTGAGAGGATAACTGTCTCCTACAACTATGACATTTATTAAAATGGAAAAGAAAACACTGAGTCAAAGCTACAGAAAGATTTATTTTCAAATCAGCAGAGAATGTACCTGTGACAATTTTCTATTGCAGCAATTTCCTTTCTATTAAAATCAAAAGAACGAGGAAGAGTTTACTATGTTATTTGAGGGATGTTGGCGCACTGAAGTGATTGATGCTCATGGAACAATTTTGTGACCTGCTGTAGTCTATCTTAGAGGAACAGGTTCCTCTCTTTTCATCCACATAGAAAGCAAACTGGTCCATGAAATATTAATAAATTTGCACTTTTATTAATAAGCTCATTTCAAACAGCTTGAGGGGCTTTTGTTTTAACCTTTACCAGGAAATAGGGATCAGCCACCCAGCAACTTGATTAACTAGAACAGATTCCATCTGATATAATACCATTATATTTGAAAAAATACAAAATGAAGTCCCCCAAGTACTAAACTTTTTACCAAAATGACAAGCCCTTGTAAGCATATTACAAATGTTTTATTTTACATATTGCTTATTAGTGTGGGAGCACCTGAGGTAAACAGGCAGAGAAGTGGTATGTAGCCTCAAGATACTCTATCCTGGGTCAATAAGGAAAGGCAAAACAATCATAAGAGAAAAGAGGCAATTGACTTATTCTATCAGTGCATTCATTCGGACAACAGAGTTTGGGCAACCTAGGATAGGTGACCAGATTTCCTGATAATACCAAGACTGTCCAGGGACTTTGTCTTATATACACAACTATTCCCCTCCACCTCCAAAAAAGTGTCCTGGTTTTTCACGCTTGCTTGTTATCTAGGGCGAGCTTTTCTTTTGAAGTTTATATTTCAACTACTAACTGGTCTTCTTCAGGCAATTATGGTTGCATTTTTCATTAATTGGCATCATCTTGCAGAAAATGTGATTGGTAAATAAACATAAAATGAACATGTACAGAACTCCCTGAAGATGACTTCTTCTCATTCAAAATGCACTTGAAAAAAGAGAGGCTGTCATGAAAGCATTCAAAGAAAAATCTATCCTGAATAGTAAGGAATGACTCCTTAGCTTTACCAGATTATTAAAATATAGGGCAATTGTGAAGCTCCTTAGCATTTTATTGGGCAGTCTTCACTAACACCTGGTGTTCTGTGCTTGACAATCACAATCACATTTAAAAAACAAAACCACCTTACCTTAAAAATTATGGATTGATGAATGGACTAGAAGGTGGATAGAAAGCTGGCTAGATTTTTGGGCTCAACGGGTAATGATCAACAGCTTGATGTCTAGTTGGCAGCCGGTATCAAGCAGAATGCCCCAGGGATCAGTCCTGGAACCGGTTTTGTTCAACATATTTATTAATGCTGGAAGGTAGGGATAGGGTCCAGAGTGACCTAGGCGAATTGGAGGATTGGGCCAAAAGAAATCTGATGAGATTCAATAAGGACAAGTGCAGAGTCCTGCACTTAGGACGGAAGTGCGCCACTACAGGCTGGGGATCGACTGGCTAAGCAGCAGTTCTGCAGAATCCCTTGATAAACTTACCTTTTCATGAGTGCATAGCTGGATAAAGAATAAGACAAACTACCTACACATTTCTGGATCATAGTGGCATGCATTTGTCAGTGTTCTAATACAGCGAGCTAAGCTTATTTTAGTAATTTTAGCCACTTGAGAAGAGCAGTAATAACCCTGAAATATACTGAGTGGAATGTCTGAGTAACATCATCATTTTAAAGGGAAAATATGTCTAATAAAACAATATGTAAATGTACATTGTTCTTTAAAACACAAGTTTGGAGACAAAGCACTAACCTGAATTATCCTCTCTTTTCATAATAATCAGTCCATGTTAAACTAGATATTTTCAAAACAATTGCTCAATTCTGCTCTTGAATCTACATGAAAAATTCAGAGTTAAGTGATCCACCATCTGAGTCTAAGAGTAGAATTCACCTTCAGTAACAATGTTGGTGGCCAAATATTTAAGTAAAGATCCAGATTGTTTCACAATCTGAATATTCTTTTCACCTCCATTTTATCAGAAAGTAGGAACATGATCAATTCTTGCCGCTTTTGTTGGATACATAGAAAACTGCTATAAAACTGATAATTTGATATTTTGAATTATGATCTCTTAAGTTTGGCAAATACAGAAGAATCTCTGTCATATGCAATGAGATGACAGAAAGCAGCTAGTACCTGCTAATACATGGATCATCTACTTGCTGTAACCAATGATTCTACTGCAATTGGACCACTTGATTTCATTTGAGGAGCGCAAGACCTCTCCTGCAGGTCTGAATTGATATCTGATTGGTTTTTTTTCTTTGGCCACTGCCTTTGTGTAAAGGAAATTTACCATTCAATAAACCTTGGGCCAAAGTTCTTTTTCTAACACACAAATCTTCAGAGCAGAAAGGAAAAAGATTTTCTGTGTCACCGACACAGATATAATGTTCTTAATGCCTTTTACTATATACATTATAACATGGAAACATGTCATATTAAAAGTTGTCAAACACAGATGTAAAAGAAGACCCCGCTCTTCCCCTCTCTAATAAATTGGTTAGCATTTTAGGCCCTGATCCTACAACGGGATCTACATAGACTCTTGAACCCATACTGGATCCCATTAAAGTCAATAAGATTCTGCAATGGGCTTCAGATCTGCCTGCATGGATCCCTTCTTAAAATCAGGACCTTAATGAGCTGGTAATAAGTCTACACTTATAGTAAAATGGAGATGGGTCTATAAGATCTACAGTTTCTCATCCTTCTCTGATTTTAAAATAAGATCAGTTGAAACTGTTGTAAGGTTTGAGCCACACCTTCTGTATGGCTTCATTATATTATGACAATACAAATAAATAATAACAGAGATGGGTTTATTAACTCATTAAATTTCATGAGGAATTCTGAGTGATGCCCACATATTCTAAGTCTTATTAGTTTATATCAATGTGATTCTGTGTTTTAACACTTTCATAAGAGAACATTCCATTTATTTTTTCTTTTTGACATCTCATTAGGGAAATTATTTTAAAATGCACAATCCTTTCCCTATCCCCCATGTCAGAAACAAAAGGAAGGAACTTCATATTTTTATACACACACACACACACACACACACACACACACACACACACACACACACACACACACACACACACACACACACACACACACACACACACACACACACAGAGTGCTCAAGAAAACCCAGATTTGTCTCTCCTTTTATTGAGGTCATGTTTTAAATGTTATTTCTTCCTGAGAAACCAAGCCAACAGCTTGCTCAATAGATTACCATTTTCATAGAATTCCCCTTTGTCTTTGTCATCATAATTTGTGGTTGAAATTAATACACATCTTTTGCCCTGTTCAAGTCTCCAGAGACCTTTTGTGCACTGTCAATCTTTTCCCGGGTTTTCCCGGCTTTCAGTACAGGGAGAGTTCTATGTAAGAGTCTCTGGGGCTGTGTCACCCCAAAAATGCCATGCAAAATCTCCCACTATTTCAGTGCCACAAGTGCAGCTGCACTCATGGTACCCATGGTGGGAGCTCTAGCATGGATTCAGTCCAGGCTTTTTTACATAACTCTAAAGCCACACTCTCCCCTACTGAAGTAGGAGAAAACCCTGGAAATAGATGATATTATTAAAAGGTTGTGGTGATTTGAACAAGGCAAGAAGTGAGCGTAGATCTATCAAACAGATCTTAGGAAGATGAGGATAAAGGGAAGGTCAATGGCCAGGGGGATATGTTAAACAAGCTTTTAACTTGATTTCTTAGGAAGAAATAAACAGTCCTATTTCTACCATAAGAGGTCCCACAAGAGAGATACAGCCCTTCCTCCCTCCGGTACTTTCAGGGAAGAACTCCTCTAGGAGATTTCCTGTGTTTAGGCCCCTTCTGTAAGTTTTTACTTATTATTTACATTACTATAGTACTTAGGAAGCCCGACCAATGATTAGGGCCTGTCACGGGGTGAGTCTTTCCAGCACATCCTCTTGTGGCCTTAGTGGTACACTCTTCACCCCTCCTCAGATCCTTTCAATCAACCCCCACATTGAGGTTGGCTCTAGAATGTGCCTCCCTTTGTGGGGTCTGATTTATTAAGGTATTTTTGTTTTTTGTTTTTTTTTACAAAGGGTGACTCTGTAATGAAAGGTAGGGAGTTGGGGATGATAGAGTGATCTTTGCTTGGAGTTGTCCAGAGGTTAAAGATAGGCCACATTCCAACGCCAAACAGTTGGGTGAGGAATTTTCACTTTTCAGAATATGGAAATTAAATTTTCAATAGACTTATGCTTTGTCCCCCATCCACCTATCCACAAATGAGCACATGTTGGAGCACTCTGTCACCAGAAAGGTCCCAGTCCTGCAAAGCACAGAGTACCTGATTATGTTAATTGTGTTATACAGGAGATCAGACTAAATGAATACACTTGTCCCTTCTGGACTAAAACTAAAAATATGAATCTTAAAATCTATGAATGAACTTCTTGTGAAATGCTGAGTGTTTTCAACTCTCACCAACTTAAGTAGGAACTGAGAATATTCAGAACCTCTCAGAGGAGGTGCCCAGCACCCTTCTGGATTGGGATCACTGACTTCAGTGGGTACTCAGCATTGAAAATTAGGCCAGGAATATTCCGTGCCAACTCAGTTCTGTGAGGAGTGCCGAGCACACTTCTGGGCTGATTACTGCTTAGGAAGACACACACATCAAAATACTGATTCAGACTTTGACACAATCAAATCTGATCAGCCTGGAGTTGATAAGGAGGGTGAATGCTATCCGATGAAACAGGGTTGATTAAGACTCAAAAAGAACAGTAATAGTTATCAGAGAAACAAAATAGGTCTGATATGAAAAGAAGTTCACAGGTTTGTGAACTGAGGACTATTCAGGTGTAGCCATCACAGGCAAACACAACTACAGTTTCAAACAAAGGTGCCTAATTTGCACCCAGAAATTATACCTATGCACATGTTATCCATTTTAGAGGTGCAGTTATCAGGATTGTTTTGCACATGCACTAGTTTGTTTCAAATATGCAAAAGTATACTCTGTGTGTACATTTACTGGTCTGTATACAATTAAGGCCCCAGTGTTTGAAAACTTAGCCTACATCTGACATACACAGGCCAGGAGACAGATTTTAAATGAGTCTACAGTATGCTGGAGAAAAATGTTATTCATCACAGCTAGGAAAATATCTTTTTTTTTTTCAGGTTTCAGAGTAGGAGCCGTGTTAGTCTGTATCTGTAAAAAGAACAGGAGGACTTGTGGCACCTTAGAGACTAACAAATTTATTTGAGCATAAGCTTTGGTGAGCAACAGCTCACTTCATAGGAATGCATTCCTTTTTTTCAGTAACTACATTACAGACCAGATAAAATAAAGCCTCTGACCAGCAGCCTTCCATGCTTTGAAAGTCCTAAACTTTGTTTTCAAAGCTTGGGATGATTTGTGTGGGCTTCTGCAGCACAGGCTCAGGACAGAGGAGTTTTATGAAAGCCCCTACACTACAGTACTTATCATTATATTCTGTCCGGTTTCCTTTCAGCTCCACGAATGGCTGCTTGCAAAATGACCTGAAAAATGTCTATTTTCTTTGCATGACATTTAAATGGAGCAGTTTATTACTTGTGTTGCAGCTCACCAATTCCTCTTAAGAGGGAAAGCAAATGGCATGAGTATTTACCTTTCCCAGTATTCCCCTAGAAATTAGGTATTATTGCTCAGTGACTGTAACTCCCTTATCAGAAACAATAAGAGATTATTGTTGGTTTCTCTGACAAATGGGAATAATTTTTAGGGTACATCTGAAAAGCTGGTTGGTTACCAAACCCCATGGCAACTGAAAAGGAAAAAAATATTTCTTTTAACTGTAGACAATCAGCCACATATACTCACATTGAGATGAACACAAAATGTGCCCAGATTAATAACGTTGCATGTACTTTCAGTGTCTTTAATCACATTTTGACCATTGCTAATGTAATCTCTATTCAGTAATGTACCTTCTTGCTTTCTAAGTGGGTAGAGCAAATTAATCCCAATTAATTCTTGCTAGGAGTAACAATTTTAGTCTCAAATTACTAAAGCATTTGTACCTGTTTTTCAGATTTATCTTCCATGTAGGCTTTCAGTTTGTAAATTTTAGATGTGAATCCTTTGACTGTGGATTAAGTGAGTAATAAACATTAGAATATGGCCAGTAAATACTGAATATACATACAAGATTTTGATGTTAAAACTTCAAAAAATTGAAACTGAATGGCAACCTGTTAACACAGAATCCTAATAACATGAAGGTTAAGTGTTTGAAGAGATTAAAACACCTAAATGACTGCTATTGCCTTTATTAGTATATAGCACCACTGCCATTAAAATGTACAGACTGAGAAACTGAATTCCCTGCCCCATACAGCTTATGGTACAAATGAATAGATTACCAATAATGTACAACTAGTGGCACATGGATGCCAGTGCAGGTAGGTTTAGTGGATTTCATGGGATGTTGGAAATAACCTGCAGACTAAGAGGGATGGTGTAAAATGCTCAGAGGGTAAAATTGATACCCAATCAATGAGCTTCATCCAGAATGCACAAATGCAGTATTTTCTTTATTTCAAGTAGAGATGAGCCTGAAACAGAGTATGGATATGGATCTGCAAAAGCAAAATAAAGCTCTTACATTGAAGATTTTCTGAAAGTATGACTGCAACTCATTCTTCAAGCAGAAGAATTCTGCCACTTTGTTTAATGAGTCATGTTAATCTTACAAAATTTTTGCTAAAATGGTTGTATAAACCTCTAACTTTTTTTCAAGAAAACTGATTCATAGGCCAGTCATTGTACTTGGAGAAATAAATCTCAGAAGAGCAATGAGAAATATACAGTTTCCAGTCAGAATTGGAGACAGAGGTGTTCATTTTTAATCACCTGTTTGAAACAGAATTTCCAATATTCATTCAATGAATACACATGTCCCTAACTCCATGAAACAAGAAATCAGACTGTACAACAACTTGAGCTATACGCAATCTTTGTAATCACAAAGAAGCAATTCAACTCACAGCAGGACTGTAAGCTATAAAACATCACATCGCAATTATATACACAGAGAGATAATGTCTCATCACAAGAATAAGCCTTTAACATAGCATGAAAAGCATACTGTAAATTCCTCAGATATGCTCTGATTACTATAGGAGCCAGCAGTTATAAATATGCATTTTCTTCTGAAGTAAAGGCAAGGCATTGAGATACTCACTGGGATATATACATTCTTAACATATAAGAAGGTGATCCTGTTACCTAGGGTTTTCTGAACCCAAAGCAGTGGTAACTTAATCTGTTTCTCTCCAGGTGGTGTCAAGAATAAATCAATGGGGACAGTGTGATAAATGTGATAAATGATTAATACAAACCAGAGTGCTTTTACCTAAAACTACTTTTTATTAGGGTTCAGGCATAGACACATATATGCTATAGCACAGTGGTTCTCAAACTTTTGTATTCATGACCTCTTTTACACAGCTAGCATCTGAGTGTGACCCCCCCCCTTATTAATTAAAAACACATTTTTTATAGTTAACACTATAAGTGCTATAGGTGAAGTGGGGCTTGGGGGTGGAAGCTGACAGCTCACAACCGTCCATGTAATAACCTCGTGACCCCTGAGGAGACCCCCAGTTTGAGAACCCCTGCTATAGCAATAGGTTCAGAGCACCTCAAACAGTTACCCAAAGTCTGAGATGGTTTCAAGTGATCAACAGCCAGGCTTCAGGGGGCCCTTCTTCCATCCAGCTGCTGGGGAGTTTAGATATCAGCTCCTTGCCTGAAGAAAAGCTCCCTCGGACTGCTCTGAGGTATTTATTTTTAATCTTTTATAGCTAACTCTCACAAAACACATAACTCATAGTAACCCCCTACTGGGTCACCAATTCTTCTAGCTTCAACAAATTGCTCATTATTGCTTATAAGCAAAGTATTTCTAGTCATAACAACAATAAAACTTATATGTCGGGGCACTCAAAACCAAGGTCGCTATCCACTCACTCTCTTCTATTCTTATGATCTGTTAACTCTTTTCCAATCCTCCCATTCTGATTAGCAAAGCTGCAAGTGTAGCAATCTGGCCTTGCCTATGAGAGCCGTGACAATTATTCCTAGTTCTGCTTTGGGTGGCTAAATACACCCAAAATGGGTGTGGTTTAGTTTGGTCAAATTCTGGGGTAACAGAATGTTCTGTACTTCCTTATCTCGATCCTGGATGTCTAATTCTACTTTTTTTCCTTGGACACAGATATAAGATTATCTTCCATAACAAAGACTAGATGAGGTAATATCTTTTATTGGATCCACTTTTATCAGTTGAAGGGACAAGCTTTTGGCTTCACAGAGCTCTTCTTCAGGTCTGGAGAAGATAACCAGAGTGTTACAGCTAAATACAAGGTGAAACAGATTGTTAAGCATAAGGGATTCACACATGTTGTAGGAGACAACTTACAATGAAGTGGACACTGAGCATGTTTGCCGTTGTAGAACAAAGGAGGGTTAGATGGCAGCAGGATGTTTTATAAATTGTTGTAATGGCCATAAAACAAACCTCTCTGTTAAGTCCATGATATTTAGTGTCTAACAGAGTTATGAATTGAAGCTCTCAAACAAATCATTTGAAGGTGTTATGCAGGTTTCCTTTGAGGGCAAGTACTGGGAGGTCAGATATGGAGTGATTGATTCCTGAGAAGGTTTTGCCCATGGGTGATAAGATGATTTGTCTTTTATCTTTTTTTCTAGTGAGTTAGTTCAATACCATAGTGATTGTCTAATTTTACCTACATTGTTGTTGTTGGGGCATTTGATGCACTGGATGAGGTACATCACAAATTGTGATAATATATGTGTGACCTTTGGCTCTTGAAAAGTGTATTATGTCTGGTATTTATCATCATAGCAATGGAGATATGTCTGCAAGTTTTATATCTGTTGTTCCAACAGGGTCTGGTGCCATTTTGAGTTTGTGTGTTCTGGTCTGTGGGGAGCTTGCTTCTGATGATTAGCTTGGAGAGGTTGGGGGATTGTTGGAAGGCCCTGGAAGACAGACTCAGGAAAAATTTCTCTCAGGATTTGGTCCCCCAGAAAGTATGGTTGGTAACTATTGATGATACCCCACATGGGCTCCACTGTGCAGTAGTAAATGACAACTAGGGGTGTGTGGTTGGTGAGATTTTCTTTTTCCTGTTTTGAAGCAGGTTTTCTTGTGGTATTTGGGTGGCTCGTTCCATGATGCAATCTACTTCTCTGGTGGAGTGTCCTTGTTTGGTGAAGGCATAGTTAAGTGTGTTATGGTGTGTATCTCTGTAGACAAGCCAGAATCAGTACTGTAGCCAGAGTCCAGGTGCAACCCAGGGGATGAAGCAGGGTGCTCAGAGTCCAGGGACAAGCTAAGTCAATATTGTTGCCAGGGTCCAGATACAGGCCAAAGGTCAAAGCTGTGTAGTAAGAGTCTGAGTGTCCAGGGAGGGTCAGGAAGCAGAGGCAAGGCTGGAGCGGGTTAGTAACTGGGCTGGAGCAAGGTCAGAGTAGGGCAAAGACAAAACTGGAATAGGGCTCAGGCAAGGCAGAGTCAGGAACAGAATCATTAGCAGGCTGGGCATCTTGAGAGTCTGATAT
This sequence comes from Dermochelys coriacea, assembly GCF_009764565.3. Classification (NCBI taxonomy): domain Eukaryota; kingdom Metazoa; phylum Chordata; order Testudines; family Dermochelyidae; genus Dermochelys; species Dermochelys coriacea. Next base: position 224,253,054 of record NC_050069.1, read on the forward strand.
ACTGTGACACAGCAGAAGGATCCCTGGCTAGCTAGTGCTATTGCATGAACTGATCTGCAGCTCTGGTGGGATTGGGGAAATACCTGAACCTGGGGGTCATCTCACTCTGGCTCATTTTAGGATAAGTTGCAGCCATATGCCTGAGGGTTGTGTCATTGCAGGCTCTGTGGAAGGATAAGTCAGTGCAGCTGAGTTGTTGCTGTATGCCTGACTCACCTGAGCACTCTTCGAGGGGCACCAATTGAATTTATGAGGGTGGCTCAAGTTCTGCCCATATTTTATGCCCACAGCATAAGAGGAGGAGCCACTGGACCCAGGACTCTGGTGAATGCGGGGGATAACAAATGAGAGAATAGGAATGAGAGTAGGGATTACAGGGTCAAAAGCGGGAGGCAAAGGGGCACACCTAGCAGAGAACCCCAGACAGTGACCAAAGTTCCTTGAAGGCATCCAGTGAGTCAGTGGACATGGTCCAGAAGAACTCTGCCTGGAGTCATGACTTCAGGGAGGAGTAGAAATAGGCCCCACAGTCGCAGAGCACCTCCCTGACCAGCATACTCCTCCTGGTGTGGTGGATGGCCACCTGGGCCAGTGCCAGGAGCAGATTGACAAGGAGATCTGTGACTCATGGGGCCACAGATGGGGTGAGTGTCGATCAGAAGGTGCAGGGAAAAGTGCAGCCAGAACCTAAGAAGAAGGTTTTGGAGGAGCCAGAAAAGGGGCTGCAATTTGTCGTGCTTGATGTAAATGTGCGCCAGGGTCTCTCTCTCACCGCAAAAGGGGCAAGTATCAGGGAAGGGGCGAACCATGCCCTGGCATGTGTTCCTGGGGGAAGAGGTTGTAGTTTCTCTTGGAGTTGTTTGGGGAAAGATTTGACAATTTCCTTAAATTCCTGTGTGAATTGTGATATGGGGTCTTCTCTGAGTTCTTTATAGTAGATGGGATCAGAGAGTTGTTGGTTGATCTTGTTGACATAGTAATCATGATCGAGGACTAAGATGGTGCCCCCTTTATCTGCCAGTTTGATCACTATCTTGTGGTTGAATGTCAGGAATTGTATAATTATCCTCTCAGTGGTGGAGAGATTGTGGTTGATGTTTATTAGGGATTTCACAGTCAATTTACCTGTGTTACCTGCAAAAAAATCTGTTGTTCGCATACTCCAAGGGGAATCACTCTTACCCAGTTCTTTGGGCTCAGGGTGTAACCCTCTTAATTTAGGCACCCTCCCTTACTCTTCCATGGGCTCAGGGCATAACCTTGCACTCTGTAGGTTTGCAGAGTCTTTTAGCAGTTAAAGAGCCTTACATAGTAATAGCCTACTTAACCTGTATTTATTAACAATCACCAAAACAGAATGCACACTCTAAGCATACAATGCTCACCACTCCCAATAAGGCAGATGAACTTTTCTTGATGGCCAGTCAGGATCAGGTCAGCTGGGGAATTCCAGCTTCTGCATGGTGTCATTAGCAGAGTGCTGAGGTCTGACAGCTCTGATATTGGGGCTGTGTCCTGGAGTTGGTTCCAAAGAACTTCCTTTTGGATCCAATTTATGAAGAGAAACTTGAGTCCTGCTTAGCTGTACCTTAACTCATCATTTTACTAAAATATTACTAAACAATTTTCTAACCAATCCTAACATATTGTAAAACAATTCTTTAACCAATCATACCCCACCACCTTAATTGATTTACACCTAGCAAAATTAGTTATGCAACAGAGAGAAACTATCAAAGAACCAGACAGAGACCATACAGGTAAACAATAGAGAAGTGAGGACCATAAAGGCAAAGCAATAGAAGTATAGATTTTACCATCACAACTGTTGATAAGTGATTTCTTATTAGACAGAATGCCATCAAACAAAGTTTTCTTTAACCATCTTAAGATCTGTTTCTTTATCTGATGGTGATGGGTACTATTAGGACAAGATAGTACATTGTTTTAATGGTATTTAGATGAAATGTGAGGATGTGACTTTCTGCTTCTTGGCTAATGGCTGCTGCTTTCCTAGTATGGCTGCAGACAAAGGCCTCAGACCTTACATATGGCTACAGGAAAAGGCCTTATCCTTAAACCTGAAGCTATCTATGTAATGATTAACTGTTTCATTTCATCTGCTGGGTGTATGTGCAGCGGGGGCAGGGGAAGAATCCAGTGATATTTTTTTTCTTATGACTCTTTTATTTTTTTCCATAACAAACTCAGTTGCATTGTCATAGGAAAGCATAATCCCAATCCTTTAATTTCAACAGTCTTTATTTAGTATCTATTTGCCTGTCTTTCCATCATACCTAAGTAGTTATAATGCAGCATCACTGTGGTGTCTAGGCACAGAAAACACCTTCCTTCTTCAGCAAGGACTTACACAATACTCAAGAAATAAAGAACTTCTGGGATCTCCAATTTTATCAACTCCTCGCTGCCTGCTAGATTGAATTAACTTGTTCCCTGCTTTGGTTGAACTACATGTTACCAGTACTTTTTGACATCCCTTCTCTCCTGGAGGTGTTTCAAGATTTGTCAAAGTAGGTAATTTCCAGTTTAATAGATTAATTTTCTTAGAGTCTTTGAGAGCTATTTGGCAAATCATGCAATCAAATCCCCTTTACCAATATTCTCAAGGACTATTCTCAAACTCTGTTAAAATTTTCCATTAATTTGCTACATCTCCAGCTTGTTTTTAATCATGATGAATTCATAAATTGTAGTAGCCAATTTCTTGATCCACGGTTAGCCTGTCACTATTTTTAAAAATGTAAACAATGTTTTAAAGTGAAGTTAGTAATCGTGGAAGGTACTGGACTGATAACCAGGGAGACTGTCTGCTATCTAGCCAATAAACACATACACTATGGATAACAGCTGAATAATATAACAGCAGCACTCTATTCTAGTATAGAGACCTAGATTTTCAAAGATGTGTATGTTTGACTGAACATACCAATGATCAGACACCTAACTAGCCATTTGTGTGCACAGATACCCAATTTGTTCTGCAATCATGATATCTATGTGAACAAATTAGGCATGCACAATTGGGCATGTGCCTTTGCATGCATGCATCTCTTTGAAATCTGATCCATAATGTTAGATAAGAATCTCAAGAAGTTGGAGTCACAAACAATCCCCTTGGACACTCCAGTCTATCATGCCGCCCAGGCAAGCTGGACTTAGTGATAAAAGGTCACTTACACCAAAAATCACAAAATATCCAGGTTGTTCTCAGTCCTAAGAGACCAGTCACTTACCACAGATCAATTTGTACCTCAGATCTCACACCAAAGACAACACTTGTAGCCAATCCTATATTAAACTAACTAAAGATTTTTTAAGTAGGAAAAAGAAACGATAAAGTTATTTACAGGTTAAGCAGGCAACATATGCAGACATCTGAGTTACAGTCTATGTTTCCAAAAGGTGACAGAGATGTAGTAATCTGTCAGCACTGATTGTCTTTTAGGGCTAGCCCAGGTTAACCCTGGGGATCTCTGCTTTTGTTTCCTAGCTCCTGCCTGTGAGATCCTGAACAGCAAAGAGATGAAGAATTTTCATATCAGCTGTCTTTCCTTCCTTCCTCCAGAATTCAAGTTTATGGGATGAGCTTCCTTGCACCTTTATGGGTGTCAGAGGGCCCATTTAGTTTTGATAGTCCTCTTGATGGACAGGGGAACCGCGCCTCCTGCCTGAGTTGACAAATTCAGATCAGTCATTTTTACAATTATACAACAAGCGTACACATTACCTTATAGCATGGGATAAAGACATTACAAGTAAGATTAATGCACGCAGCAACTTAAAAGCATTTTAAAGAGTCTAAACACTAAACACATTCTTAAATGTCTAACACCTATCTTGAACAATACTTACAAACAGGTGAGCTGATCTGGTTTCCAGCTATGAATTTGTCAGAGCTCAGCTGACACCTATAGCCTTGGCAAGAGCTTGCACCTGATCCACCAGCATCAAACTGCATCACTTACAATATCTAAAACTCTGAACTGACATCTGGTATGTAATAGGTGCAAATACATAGAATCAATGGACTTTACACCAACAGTGGACTTAATTTAATCTTCAACTATCTTACTTTTGTTCTTGTTTTGTTTTCTAGATGATGGTGATTGTATTATATTCTTTAAATTGCAGTGTGAATAGAACAGTTGATCAGCTGAACCAGGCCCTTTTTGCATAGCATTGTTAATAATATATACAATGTTTCACACAAAAATTACTATTATACTTAAAAGACCTACTTGACATTCTGAAGAGTATCCTGATCATACAAGCATACTTATGCTTCTGTGGGTCCAATATTCATGTCTCTAATCATAGGCTATGTGCATTGGATTTTTGACTGGTAATCAAATGCATTAATGAAAAAAATGGGGAAATTAGGGGAAACTTCTGGCAGGTTCTATGAGAAAAGAAGAAACGGAGTGTATGAAGAATGGAAGATCTTAAGAGATTTGGAGGCACAGGAAGAAGCAATTTGACCCTGAAAGAAAACCATGAAGAACCAACAGAGTCACTGTGTTGAAGCAAAAAATACATACGGGAACTGGAAAGAGGAGTACTGCTAGGACATAAATATAAGGGCAAAACATTTCAAAATCACCTAAATTACTTAGAAGCCTACATCCCAGTGATTGTCAATGGGAACAAATCAGCCTTACTAATGATAAAAAAAAATTATAAGGTCTTTGGGGCAGGGACTATAGTTTAGTATGTGATTGAATAGTTCCTAGCACAAAGGCCGCAGCCTGGTCAGCCTCCAAGTGCTACAGCAATATAAATGTTAAATAATAATAATCATTATATACAAGAATCAGTTCCTACTTTGAAAGCTAGGCTATGCTAAAGGGAAGTGAAAAGCCTTTGATATTGTAAATTCAAAATCTGTAATCTTGGAGCTTGCCACCAGTATGGCAGTGAGGGAGTTAAATATTTATTTGGAAGGATATGCATAAAATATCATGTCATCACTCTATGATGACAAATTTTAATTTTTAAAACTCTTTTCTTTGGTTTAATATACTAGATGTGTCTCATTTTGCTAGAAAAGTAAAAGAATCAAGATGTGAAAATGCTCACCCTACCAGTAAACTGCAAATTCATCTTTATTAAATCTATCAGTGAGACCTCTGGTACTTTTAAAACTAATTTTAAATGACTAGGAAATAATTAGAATCTAAATAAAAATGTTTATGCAGCAGCATTTCCTTAGTAAGTGGGTTTTTGCAACATAGCCCTATTTCTGTCACTTTGTCTATTCCCACTGGCTGCAGTGACACCTTCTGGATGAGAATGTGATCTTATCAAACTTAGAGAGTCTCCCACTTTGTTGACAGTAGCAACAAGCTGCAGCCTATGAAGATGTATCCAAAAGTTGAGCAGAAATGTTGTGATAATTGAACATGTGAACCACAGCTTGATAAAATTTCAGTAACCGTATCACTGGCCACCTACAAACAAACAAGTAGCAGATCTGAAACACAATGAGTTATTTAAAAAAATGTTTTTTCCAAAGATTGTTTGTTGTTTTTTCATTTCACGTATTCCAGTATGACACATCAGCCATTTGCATTAGTCAATGAGTCATAGCTCTTACTTCCATCTCATTTTATTGATTTTCCCCAATGTACACCAGAAAAATTTGATATAATTTGAAAATTGCTGCACCAATCTCTTTATATTAAAGCAAAATAAATACCAGCAAGATACAAAATAAATGGCAAGTGGTTAAAGAAGCATTGGATAGTCAGGTAACAAAGTATTTTAATTGATGCGTACACAAATAAATGAATCCATAAAATAAATATCCAGTGATATCTGAAATTAATATTATTTTTATGGCTGGAGTAAGTTTGCACACCTAGATATATTCTCTGAAAAAGTAACTGAGGAAAATGTGAGGAAAAGCAGATAAAAATAAATGGAAAAAGATGGCCCAGCACAGATGTATCTTTACAAGAGCTAATCAGCCATCCAGTTTTCAAATACTAAAGCTGTAGAGTACATTACCTCCTATTTGAATGCATGACAACACAAAAACCTACTATCTAAGCAGCAGCACTGATGTCATGTAAAACATTGTTTGTGCCACTTTGAAGTCCAAACCCTGTTCACCTGGATCATGTGTGAACAGTCCCATTAAGGTCAATGTGACTTCTCACATAGGGTTAGATGAATTTGTCCCTTAATGGACAGAAAGTATTCCAAGTGAATAACCACATAATAATAGCCTACAAAAGTCATGTTGTTCTCTGATTGAAAAACAAGGCCCAGATTCCACAGCTCAGATACATCAGTTTTACTCTATTGAAGCTGATGGAGCTATTCTGAGTTACACCAACTGAGGATCTGATCCTTAAGAGAGAGAACAGGATATAGTTATACACGGAGGAGGAGGATGTAGACAAATCTGTGAAGAAACCCATGGAATGGTTTATCTATTTCAGTCTATTAATAAAATGGGGCAAGAACTGCAAAAATCAAAATCAACATGTGGTGCTTGGATAGTCAATGCTACTGAAATTGCTATTTTGATATTCATTAGCCTCTGCTGCTTAAAGCGAACCCAATGCAGGACAAGTCACTGGAGAACTGACCCAAAGTGAATATGGCAAACGGAAATTGAAAAATGTTGGATTGTTAAAATTAATGTGGAATGATAGGCACTTCAAATACATGAGCTTACTATTTCACCTGCTCTACCCCTTTATCAAATTTCATCACACAATAATATGAAAGACGTGCTGCTGTCATGGCACCAGAATTCATGAAAAGTACGAGAAGAGCTGGGTTTTTGAAAGCCTTGATGGAATTAACCTTGAGAAGATGAATGTATCAGTGAAATGCTGTGAATCTAGATATTGCAAAATATACATATTCCATGCTTTATATATATATACCATGATAATCCTTTTGCTGGAATGAGGCCAAACGTTTACTAGCACCAGGATAGTTCTAACCAAATGAAGAAAGCCTAAGAGCTAGTTGTGTAGTGAAATGAAACCAGATGGACTAGATCTAGACATTGCCCCTGATATACCTGTCTCAAAGCATGTGAGATCTCTCCAGAAATTTCATCTAGGAGTGACTTTCATTCCCAGGACCTTTTACTGGGAGCAGCAACCAGCAGCTAGTACAAGAAGGATTAGACCAATTCAGTCACTGGGAAATGCACATTGTAAGTGGCACTCTGACCCCTGATAGAAAGTAATGCATCAGTAACAGGTAACATGGGCCAGATCCTCCCCTTATCCTTGTGTAAATCAGCGTAGCTCCATTGAGAAATGGAGCTACGCTGATTTACACCAGCTAAGGATTTGATTCCACGGTTGAATTTCCTTACTTACAAAACGCATCACTAAGAAAGGGACTTATATTGACAGTTTGTTACTATGTTTCCAATCATTGTGACGCTTGTAAAGACATACTGAAAGTAATCTCAGGAAAATCTCATTTTGAAACAAAAATCTATAAATATTGTTAATACGCTTGACTAGACTAGGCTACAGAAGCACATGGCAGCTACCTCAGATTTGATTTGTAACTTCTGCAAGGTAAACTGGTTGGGAAAACAGAAGTTAATACCCTACACAAAACATCTATCCAGATCTGAGCTCTAAAGCTGAAAATCTTGTAGATGAAGTGATTTTTACATAGTTCTATTGTGTTGCTTTCCATAAAATTAGCCAACAAGCTTTTTCATCATATCCTAGGAAAATAAATCCTTTGAGTAAGAATATGACCTGGCTTACACTTTTGCAAACTCTGTTGAAGCTAATGGGGTTACTTAGGATTTAAAACAGTCAAAATGAAGTAGGAATCTTGCCCTTTAACTTTTGAGGCCCTGATCATGAACTATTTCCTGAATTCAGAGTAGCAGCCGTGTTAGTCTGTATTCGCAAAAAGAAAAGGAGTTCTTGTGGCCTTTTCTTTTTGCGAATACAGACTAACACGGCTGCTACTCTGAAACCTGTGATTATGCAAGGCACTGAATTTAGCCGTATAGAGTGGAAATCTGTCAACTTCATTTATACTAAATTTGTTAGTCTCTAAGGTGCCACAAGTACTCCTTTTCTATTTCCTGAATGTTTACTTTGAACTCTAATTTCATGTCAGTTACACATAAACATAATTCCCAGTTGATCAGCATTTTGAACTCTGGAACCAATGTAGGGGTGTAAGAAGAAGGCTTAAGTCTATCTTCTTAGTCAAGAGATTCTGAAGCAAGTGCAAAATATAGAATTACTTTGTGCATAAACTGTAACCAAAAATGACTTTGGTGTAAAGCTTACATGAAATTTTAGATTAAGTATATTCAAGTTACAAACATATACACTTAAAATATGAAATTATTCATTTGTTTTGGGTCTCCTCTATATGTATAAACAAATGCTGATAGGAAATAACCATAACTCCCCTATAATAGATTATGGCCTATTACCCACATTTCAGAGTCCAAGTTGGAAACTATAAAAAAATATCATAGGTGAAGATATAAATAGTCACTTAAATGAAATACCAAGACAAATATTGTGTTTGTTGTGAAACTTTGTGTAGGCTCCAAGTTTTCAAACATTTAAACTCATGCTTAACTTTATGCATGTGAACATGCCCTGATCCCACAATGAGCTTTGCATGGGCAGATCTCTGTGCACTCGCAGAAACATATTGACCTTAGCTTGTAAACTTTTTAGGACAGGAACCAAGTTTTCAAATGTATTTGTACAGCACCAAGCACAAACAAAGACTCTGGGTATTAGCATAATAGAAATATTAAGTAATAATACAATAGTAAAAAATGTGGTGTCTGACATTTTCCTTCTAGGCACTGCAGGATGAGCAATGAGATTTTTGCTTTGTTTTGTTTAAAAAAAGTAGTAAAACAAATATCCCAGGGGATCTCACTCTTATTCAGGTAACGTTTTACCATCCATTTATCCCACACCCCAACTCACCTTACCTCTTCAAAGCAAAGGATGGCTAATAGGCTAGAGAGATCCTACCTCACTCACGTGATTAGCTAGCATGCCAACAGTTTCCACTCACGTTTCTTAAATACAAACAAATTACAGCTTTCTCGAATCCTTGCTCCAGTCACAATGAAGAAAACTTTGTGTCTAATATATATATATATATTTTTTACTGAGGCGGGGACACCAGGGCTGGATGCTCTATCACATTTCTTATTATTTATACATCTCTGATCTAGCAAAGCACTTAACTGCACATTGGTCTTTAAGTACATGAGTATTCCCAATGATGGATCAGGGCCAGAGAACTCCACATCTTGCAGGATCAAGCTTCAAGTATGCATGGTGCTTTACAGATGAATGAAAGGCAGACCCCTGCCTCTAAGAGCTCACGCTAGAATAATGAAAACAGAGATGACTTCAAATGAGGGTGAGGTTTGCATTGCATAAGATAGTGATGTTATATGTGTGAACGTTTAATGTTTTTGTTAGGCTTATTTTGATACTTTATACATTTTTTTAAATGTGTTTTATTAAACTGGCAAGCTAGTTGAAAACATGTGCTAAGATTAGGATATTTTGAAGGAGGAGAGGGAAGATGAATGGTGGAGATTAGCCCAATCCTGGAGGGCAGCAGCATGGAGGAAAGTGCACAGATGCTTGTGGGAGAAGGAAACAAAAGGGGTCCAGTTAGTTGATATGGAGTGGGCTGGGGAATTTGGGAGAGTGAATGATGAGATGTAGATGGGGCAAAGGTTTCTACAGATCTGAAGGTGTGGACAGGGTGTTTGATGTATGTTGCAGTGACAGATAGCCAACCTGATATACGATGTGCTTTGAACGATTACTAGGTTGGGGAGTAGTGAAGCATCAGCTTGGTGAAACACCCCAGCCAATGTGCATTTTACTATTTAACTTCAGACTCAAATCTCTTTAGCATGGAGGACAGGGAGTTTGTCTTGTAATGAAAAATAGACTACATCTGCAAAATCTGTCACTATTTTTACCACCATGAACACAACTAAAAATTGTAGAGAAAAGCAAGAAATTTTGCACATTTTGTAACTTTGGGCAATTTTGCCCTATTCTGTGGATGATCTTCAGGATTCTGCAACAATTTAAATAATGTAGCTGTCCTGTGCAATTTACAGAGAATTGGAATTAATCAACCTGTTTCTCTGTCCTCAATTAATTAGTCTGTAGTCTTGGGTTGGAGAAGCTAAAAAGTGAATCAGCACCTTAGGAACAGACGAGCAAGTAAAATCAAGCAAGCACTTCCATTTTGAAGCCAGCATTTATATATTATTTTAATTTAAAAAAAAAAGAGCAGCTCAACACATATGCCACACATCAGACAGTGAACAATATGCAGTTGCCATCAAATATAAACTCATATCATATCTCTGATCAAGAGCAAAACAGCAAAGGAAATTATGAGTCCCAAATGTACTAAAGAAATGCTACAACAGGTTATATTTATGAAATCAAATAACTAGAGGAAAAGGTCCATGAATAAATGGCCCATTCTCAGCATGGAAAGAAGTTGATAGCATTCAAAATATTTTTCAACAGTGAACAGCAAGGTGAGAAAACTTGCTGATGGCACATAAAGGCTTAAGGATTAGTCAAGGTTAGGGAGGACTGGGAAGAACTCCAAAAAACCTAACTCAATTAGGTTAAATGCTACCATTTGGTACAATGGTAGGTTGAATTCAACATAAATGAGTGACAAGGTAATGATACTGGAAGGAACCATTTAAATCCTTTAAGATGCAGGCTCTTGTAAAATCGCTCGTTGACTCTGTGACACTGTATTCATTTTCTCTGCTACGAAGTATAGATCCTGCAGTCCTCATGCCAGAAGAGCTCACTTCTGTGGGATACATATTCTGAGGACAATACGAAGTTTGCAATTCTGTACTTATATAATATTCATATTATTTCCTATCTTAATAATAATATCTTAAATGATCTCAGTTTGAATAATCTAACACCCCCTCCCAAATTTACCTTTCTCCCTTTGCATTTCATTCAGCTTGCCCAAAGACAATAGTCTTGTCAGTTTCACCTTCTGGCTCTCCTATGCTAGTACAGAATTGATAGGGTTGCACATACATCAGGTGACTGTTTTAAACTAGGGCTGTTGATTAATTGCAGTTAACTCACAATTAACTAAAAAATTAACTGTGATTAAAAAAAATTAATCGCAATTAATTGCACTGTTAAACAATAACTGTTAAACAACCAATTGACAATTATTAAATATTTTGGATGTTTCTCTACATTTTCAAATATATTGATTTCTATTACAACATAGAATACAAAGTGTACAGTGCTCAATTTATATATTTTTATTACAAATATTTGCACTGTAAAAATTATAAACAAAAGAAATAGTATTTTTCAATTCACCTCATACAAGTACTGTAGTGCAATTTCTTTATCATGAAAGTGTAACTTACAGATGTAGAATTTTTTTGTTACATAACTGCACTCAAAAACAAAACAATGTAAAACTTTAGACCCTACAAGTCCACTTAGTCCTACTTCTTGTTCAGCCAATTGCTAAGACAAACAAGTTTGTTTACATTTAGGGGCAATACCGTTGACTGCTTCTTACTTACAATGTCACTAGAAAGTGAGAACAGGCGTTCGCTAGCACTTTTGTAGCCGGCATTGCAAGGTATTTATGTACCAGATATGCTAAACATTGATATGCCCCTTTATGCTTCGGCCACCATTCCAGAGGACATGCTTCCATGATGATGATGATGCTTGTTAAAAAAATAATGTCTTAATTAAATTTGTGACTGAACTCCTTGGGGGAGAACTGTATGTCTCCTGTTCTTTTTTACTCATATTCTGCCATATATTTCATGTTATAGCACTCTTGGACCCAGCACATGTTAGTTTTAAGACCACTTTCACAGCAGATTTGACAAAATGTAAAGAAGGTACCCATGTGAGATTTCTAAGGATAGATACAGCACTCGACTCAAGGTTTAAAAATCTGAAGTGCCTTCCAAAATCTGAGAGGGATGAGGTGTGGAGAATGCTTTCAGATGTCTTAAAGGAACAACACTCCAATGCAGAAACTACAGAACCCAAACCACCAAAAGAAAAAATCAACCTTCTGCTGGTGGCATCTGACTCAGACGATGAAAATGAACATGTGTCGGTCTGCTCTGCTTTGGATTGTTATCGAGCAGAACCATTATCAGCATGGACACATGTCCTCTGGAATGGTGGTTGAAGCATGAAGGAACATATGAATCTTTACCACATTTGGCACGTAAATATTTTGTGAGGCTGGCTACAACAATGCCATGTGAACGCCTGTTCTCACTTTCAGGTGACATTGTAAACAAGAGGTGGGCAGCATTATCTCCTTCTTTGTCTGAGCGATTGGCTGAAGTAGGACTGAGTAGACTTGTAGGTTCTAAAGTTTATATTGTTTTATTTTTGAATGCAGTTATTTTTTGTACATAATTCTACATTTCTAAGTTCAACTTTCATGATAAAGAGATTTCACTACAGTACTTATATTAGGTTAATTGAAGTATTCTATTTCTTTTGTTTTTTACAGTGCAAATATTTGTAATAAAAATAAATATAAAGTGAGCACTGTATGCTCTAATAAATTTTTTAGTCTCTAAGGTGCCACAAGTACTCCTTTTCTTTTTGCGAATACAGACTAACACGACTGCTACTCTGAAAACTGTACACTTTGTATTCTGTGTTGTAATTGAAATCATTATATTTGAAAATGTAAAAAACGTCCAAAAATATTTAAATAAATGGTATTCTACTATTGTTTAACAGTGAGATTATTCACAATTAATTTTTTTAATATCATGATTAATCATGATTAATTTTTTTAATTGCTTGACAGCCCTATTTTAAACCAAACCAAAAAACCACAAGTTTGTTTGGAATTTCAGAAAAAATTAATCATGCAAATATTTTTACTGATGCTAAGTATTTTCTAACATTGCTTTTTACCAAACCTATATTTTTTGGGTGATTCATCTCTGTGTTATTCTATTAATTTTAGTGGAGTTACACCTGATTTACAGCAGTGTTGCCAAGATCAGAAACAGACTGTTAAGCTACAGTGACCTAAGAGAGTCCCTTTAACTTCATCAATCTTTTCTTTTAAAACCTTTTGTTCCTGTAATAGATCCCCTCCTTAGCATTCACTTTTTAACAGCTCTTATTTCAGAAAAACCTCAGAGGGTTTCAAATTCAATAGCCAACGGTAAGTGGCAAAATGACTTGCTCTCACGCAAACCATAGCTGAGTCACTGTAGGTTGTTAACAGTGGCAGCACTCCCTATGCTGAAGGTCTTTAAAGTCATCAATTTTTCTGGATTATGCTGACAGTTAAGACAGTTTTTGCTTTTGTCTAACGCACGCTGTACAATAACTTAGACATTTACTTCTTGCTGAGGGGTAACCAGGGAAAGAGGAAATTATTCTGAGTTTTCAGAGTGTTTCTTCGGTGCCTCATTTTTTAGTATATAGGAGGGCTTTGAGGAGGTCTCATGAACAGCAGGCACTTCAGCACAAGTGCTTGTTTTAAAGATAGCACCTTCCTGTTGCGACACAGTTTTTGAAGTGTCACACACTGATTAAGTAAGGACACTATTTTAGTAACTTCAAAAGATATGTTTTGAACCCTGTGTTTTAGCACCACACTTTACCATTACCACTAATGGAAGTTTCCCTGTTCATTCTCCGTACACAATGGGTCCACCCGTGCCCTCCAAATGATCAGGGTAGACGTGGAGAAGATTCTCTGTATATGGATCTCCCACATTCCATGTGAAAGGGAAGCTCAATTGGTCTTCACACCATAGATTCCATGAGATGCCTCAGCGCTAGCCACCCCACTATAGACCCTTCAAAGGTATCTTCACATTGTCTGGAGTCTATGTTGTGGCAGGGGGATGAGGCTGGCTTAGCAAGGAGTAGAGGAATGGGTGAGATGGGGGCAGGACTCTAAAATTTGCATATCATCTCCCTCTGGCTTTGCAGAAATTAGTCAGAAGAGATAATACATTTGAAGGCAGTGGAGGCTGGGGGAGTCCCCGACAATGTGGATCCAGTAGAGCTACTTGGGCTGGCTGGAGGCAGAGTTCCTCATCATGAATGGGCTTGATCTCCCATGGACCTTCAGATTTGGGGGAAGGCCCCAGAGCCTTTTCCTGTGCAAACCCTTTCTTTGTATCAGGACAATATGAAGCGTTGTCCAGAAGATTTCCTCTCCCTGATTTATCTGTCTGTCTTAGGGATTTGTATTGGTGCCCATCACGGCAGCAGCTGAGTGCCTGATCTGATCCTCCCTAGGAGATGATATGGGCCAAAGACTTGAAGATTACCCCAAAATCTTGACATTGTATATCACTATCAAACTAAAGACATTCTGTCACCTTACATTCTAGAAGGAGGGCCAATTTCTCAGGGCCTTACACAGCTTTTCCACAATCTTTCCTTACATAGGCAATTAAAATCAATGGAAGTTATCTGCCATTAACCGGTTTTCTATCCCTACAGTAGTGTCCCCAAGGCTGTCATCCCCTTGTAGGCCATTCTGCTGTCTAGCCTTGCAAGTAGGAATGAAATGCTGTCATTCTTTTAAAATATTTGTAAAAGTTATGACTGACAAGAGGAGAAGGCTGTACTGCTGAATAAGATATTTCCAGTGTAAATGAGCGTGACTACAGGTTGGAAATTGGTATTGATGTATGAAATCTTTCATGTCTTGATCACAGTTCAAATCTGACCCAGATTAGTTGAGGCAGAAGTTAGGTGACCTGTGGGAAATAAATTGATGTTCTCAGTAAACAAGTGGCCGCATCACTAAAACCAGCACTGACACTCATTGTCACTCTTCCATTCAATCGGGATAGAACAACCAAGGGCAAAATGACTATGGAAACTGAACAAATCCTCTGACACCTAAAGGTGGTCCCTCCAAGTGAAGGGAAGCTATGCTTACAGTTTGATTAACAGTTTTTACCAAAACATTTTTAGATGCAAAATTCCTTTTTGATCAAATGAAAACTTTATTGCAAACATTTCCCTTTGAATTGAATTAGTTGAGGGAGTTCATTGAAAATTTGAAAACACAAAAACATTTTTTCTCATTTGTTGACAACTGAAAGTCACATTTTTGCATTTGCTGACAACCAAAAAATTAGAATTGGAAAAATTTAGCGATAAATGTCAGGAGAATGAAAAACATTCATTTTCTTCTAAAATTTTCATGGAAACAAAATACATTTTCCAGGCAGTTCTAGCAATACCATTTTCTCTATATACAGTATTAACTCTACAGGGCCTCCAGTCCAGCACTTTTCACAAGAGCACCACATTCACTTTATAATATTTTTTAAATCTGTATCAATGTATATCCACTAATGTTTTCCTGCTAAGGAGAAACAATCCTGGGAGCTGATTTTGTTTACAGCACTCAACTAATTTCCTGAGTCCCACAGATAAACTCCAATTCCCTGAAATCCTGAGTTCATGTAATCAAGCACTTCAGACACTAATTTTTTTCTCTCCAAATCCATAGCAATATATATTATTTTTGATGTTTATAGCACCCATTCTGTATGATATTTTACAGAAGACAAAGTCTGTCCCAAAGGCCTTAAACTTTAAACATCAGAACCTCAGCTGATGTAAATCAGCATAACTGGATCCAAACTGAGTCGAGACATTGCATGTCTCTGTGTCTTAACGCTTTTCAACACCTTTTAATCAAGATCACTACCACAAGCAACATCCAAGTGTCACTCAAAATCAGCTCTCCCCATCTTTCCAAACTAGTGTCTGCCTGGTTTCAACAATGGCTGCTATTTTAACCTATTACATTGACTACACTGGTGTTAATTCATTAAGTCTAACTATCCTCCCAGAGTGGTGCAAATCAAACATATCTCCATCAAAACCAATATAGACACTCCCATGTAAAACCACTGCAAGTGAGAAGAGAAGGAAGCTCATTGACTTCAATGGTGTTACTCCTGATTTACATCAGTTTGAGAGCAGAATCAGGTCAAAAGTCATTGAAACACACTGTTCAGCTGACCAATCCTGACATACCACAATGAGCAGTATGGGATCATTACAAATGTTATTTTCTGAAAACTTCAGTGCTGAAAAGACAGTTTCAATTCAGTTCACCTTGTGTGCACATGACCCATATTTCTGTACCTGGAAACCCTGTACTGGTAATGAAATAACTGAATTTCATTTCCAATCCACAAATTCACCCATTATGGCAACATAGTTTATGGACTTGGAAAGGGCTAGACTTTTCAAGATGTACTTGACAGAACTAGCTGGCAACACTTACTATAAGTACTCGTTGAATTCAAGTTCTAGAATGTTAAAGTGTTAGATTGAGACAAGAATGATGTTTATTTATGAACTATGAAACTCAGATATCATAGAGCTAATCAGAGTGGCTTGGGGGAGAACAGCCTGATGACATCTAAGTGAAGAGTACATGTTTGGGATTTGAAATGTAAGAATAGTTGGGGTAGGAGACCCCTAGAGGCAAGTTTCTGCCAGACCAATGACAGAGATACTTGGATTTCTTCCCTGAACATCCCACCTGGCTCTCCCATGTCATGGCTAGGGCTCTACCTAATTCATGGCGATGAAAAACGCATCACAGACCATGAAATCTGATCTCCCTCCGTGAAATCTGGTCCAGCAGCAGCACAGAAGTAACGGTAGCTGTACCGCAACCTTCCCTACAATAACCTTGTGACCTCCCCCCCTCCCCACACAACTCCTTTTTGGGTCAGGATCCCTACAATTACAACACAATGAAAATTCAGATTTAAATAGCTGAAATCATGAAATTTATAATTTTTTAAGTCCTATGACCATGAAATTGACCAAAATGGACTGTGAATTTGGTAGGACTCTAGTCATGGCGCACGCCCCAGCTCAGATCCCTCACTGGTCCTGCCTACAAGAGAATATGTCCACTGGAGCCACAAATCCATCTTGGTACAAAAGGTGGGATCTGGCCCTTAGGCAGACAAACTCTTTTAATTCCTCCAGTTCATTCCTAACTTGCCCTAGAGGTCCTCCCGCTTTCCTAGTGTTCTCTCTCTTTCTTTCTGATCCCAGAGAAGCTTCATAGAATTCCAGAGCAACTGGGGGGAGTTTAACAGCAGAGTGAGCTGAGGTGACGAGCAGACAAGAATTAGATTACAATTGCAGAGAGATAGTGAAAGCTTAAAATTAAAAATTTAGAAAAACATTTAGAATGTTTGTCTGGAAGTTTAATTTCCTCAATCTTATCCCCTCCATGTTTTCAGTCTTCTATACAGTGAACACTGCAGAAAAACAGTCCATTATGGAACATGCCTAAGTTACTTAGTCTTGCAGCAACAGTACTTCATTCAAAAACAACTGACACAATGTAGAAATAATGTAAAAATATTCTTGTTAATTCCACCAAATATATTCACTCTTCTTTTCCTCCCCAAACACATCCCTAAGTCAAAGCCACAGCCAAATTAATGGATATATTTTTAGATCTGTGAAGAATGGAAGAAAATTAAGAATATTACTTTGAAAAAATGTGTGAAATACATATAAATTCACACATATCCACAATTCTATAAGCCAGACAATTAAATAGAGAATGTCCATCCATTTTTTTCTTAAAATCACTAAATTCATTGAATAAATATGAGTATGATTTAATCAACTTAATTATTTAAAGTTGGTGTTGGCCCTCAGAGGGCCTAAGAAAGAAAAGAAAGCAACATTATATATTATATTTTTAAAATATACTTGAAAAGAATGTTAATGCTGCAAATTAAAGCCCCCAAATCAGGAAATGCCAGAATTGAGGCTGTCCATGCAAGGTTAGTTCAAACCTCCCCCGCCCCACTTGCACATGCATTATGGTACATTCTTTAATTACATGATGCCATGCTATTTTTTCCACAGGACCCCTACTTCATTCAATGAATGGGTAGTTAATTATTCAATATTTCTTTTTATTCTCCACCTTCAGTGTGTGGCCCCAGGATTATTTAGTGCACACCATCCAAACCCTGCACTGAATACAAAATTATTAACTTCCTCCTGAGTGTTTCTATGGCACTCTCACCATAGCACCTGAGTATTTCACCAAACATAAATGAATTTATCTTGATAATACCCCAGTAAGAATAGGTGACATTATAACATCCCCATTTTACTGATGGGGAATTGAAGCATAGAGAGATTATGGCCAAAATAATCAGAAGTGTCCACCAATGTTGGGTGCACCAACTGATGTCAATGGCAGCAGTGAGTGCTTAGCACTTCTGCAGATCAGACCGCAAGTGTTTCATGTTTGCCACCCAGAAAATGTGATATTCACAGTTAGTGACTAACTATGAACATTTGTGTTTAAGTGACTTGCCCAGCTCACACAGGAACTCTGTGGTGGAGGCAGGGAAAGAATAATGCTGGGACCACACAATGAATGTGGAGAATAAAAAGTAATAATGAATAACCTATTCACTAGATGACGTGGGGGTCCTGTGGAAAAAATAATATGTGATTATGTCATTAAAGACTGTCTGATAAGGCATATGCACAAGAGGCAACCCCAATTCTAGCATTTCCTAACTTCTGAGTGCTCGACTTTAAAACCAAAATAATATTCTTTTAATGTCATTTTTAAGATAATTTCCAATGTTTAAAAAACTAAAACAAAACAGAAATGACATAATTTGGAACTATTTTGACCCCCCAACTTGATTTACCAGCAAGACTCAGACCTTTAGATCCACAGCAGAAACCTCAATCACTCTATTCACAAGAGGAATAACTGGTAACAGTAGTAGGCTGTTATTTTTTATTTTGACCAATCAGGGGTAAGGGCAGGGGAAGAAAGACATCCTTTGCCAGTGGGTTTCATAGCTATTTGCTGACAGGAGAGAAATGCAAAAACTCATGACTACTGGGTTCAGTTCCAGTAGGGTAATGTGCTCTAGTGGTTCTAGCTACCCTTCTTCCCTGAACCTACAGTCAGTCTCTGCACTCTTTTGTTTTTGTCCACCATATCTCTTGGCTTCTGTCCCTACCACCCCTTTCCTCCTATCTTCCCCCTGGCTCCTGTCACCCTCCTGCTCTGTTCCCCCCTCCACTCTCTGGTTCCTGCAATCTGCTCCCTCCCCGTTATTCCCATGCCTCTTTTTTCACTCTGCTGCATTTCAGCCCTGGTCTACACTAGGCGTTGAGGTCGAATTTAGCAGCGTTAAATCGATATAACCCTGCACCCGTCCACATGAAAAAGCCCTTTTTTTCGACTTAAAGGGCTCTTAAAATCGATTTCCTTACTCCACCCCCGAGAAGGGGATTAGCGCTGAAATTGGTTTTGCTGGGTTGATTTGTGGATGCAATTAGATGGTATTGGCCTCCGAGAGCTATCTCAGAGTGCTCCATTGTGACCACTCTGGACAGCACTCTCAACTCAGATGCACTGACCAGGTAGACAGGAAAAGGCCTGCGAACTTTTGAATTTCAATTTCCTGTTTGGCCAGTGTGGCAAGCTGCAGGTGACCTTGCAGAGCTCATCAGCAGAGGTGACCATGCAGAGCTCATCAGCAGAGGTGACCATGATGGAGTCCCAGAATCGCAAAAGAGCTCCAGCATGGATCGAATGAGAGGTACAGGATCTGATCTCTGTATGGGGAGATTTCAGAGTAGCAGCCGTGTTAGTCTGTATTTGCAAAAAGAAAAGGAGTACTTGTGACACCTTAGAGACTAACAACTTTATTAGAGCATAAGCTTTCGTGAGCTACAGCTCACTTCATCCGATGAAGTGAGCTGTAGATCACGAAAGCTTATGCTCTAATAAATTTGTTAGTCTCTAAGGTGCCACAAGTACTCCTTTTCTTTTTGTATGGGGAGAGGAATCCGTGCTATCAGAACTACGTTCCAGTTTTCAAAATGCCAAAACATTTGTGAAAGTCTCCCAGGGCATGAAGGACAGAGGCCATAACAGGGACCCGAAGCAGTGCCACATGAAACTTAAGGAGCTGAGGCAAGCCTACCAGAAAACCAAAGAGGCCAATGGCCGCTCCGGGTCAGAGCCCCAAACATGCCGCTTCTATGATGAGCTGCATGCCATTTTAGGGGGTTCAGCCACCACTACCCCAGCTGTGTTGTTTAACTCCTTCAATGGAGATGGAGGCAACATGGAAGCAGGTTTTGGGGACGAGGAAGACGATGATGAGGAGGCTGTAGATAGCTCACAGCAAACAAGTGGAGAAACCGGTTTTCCCAACAGCCAGGAACTGTTTCTCACCCTGGACCTGGAGCCAGTACCCCCCGATCCCACCCAAGGCTGCCTCCCAGACCCACCAGGTGGAGAAGGGACCTCTGGTGAGTGTACCTTTTAAAATACTATAAAAGGTTTAAAAGCCAGCATGTTTAATGATTAATTTGCCCTGGCATTCGTGGCTCTCCTGGATATACTCCCAAAACCTTTGCAAAAGGTTTCTGGGAATGGCAGCCTTATTCCATTCACCATGGTAGGACACTTTACCACTCCAGGCCAGTAGCACGTACTCGGGAATCATTGTAGAACAAAGCATTGCAGTGTATGTTTGCTGGTGTTCAAACAATATCCATTCTTTATCTCAGGAGAGTGATATCATTCATGGTCACCTGGTTGAAATAGGGTGCTTTTCTTAAGGGGAAATTCAGAGGTGCTCGTTCCTGCTGGGCTGTTTGCCTATGGCTGAACAGAAATGTTCCCCGCTGTTACCCACGCGGGGGAGAGGGGGGAAGGCAAAATGTGACCTTGTAACGAAAGCATATGTGCTATGTATATAATGTTAACAGCAAGGTTTACAGTGAAAGAGTGTACCCATTGTTCTATAAAATGTGTCTTTTCAAATACCACTGTCCTTTTTTTTTCTCCACCAGCTGCATGTGTTTCAAGGATCACAGGATCTTCTCCTTCCCAGAGGCTAGTGAAGATTAGAAGGCGAAAAAAACGCACTTGCGATGAAATGTTCTCTGAGCTCATGCTGTCCTCCCACACTGACAGAGCACAGACGAATGCATGGAGGCAGACAATGTCAGAGTGCAGGAAAGCACAAAATGACTGGGAGGAGAGGTGGTGGGCTGAAGAGAGGGCTGAAGCTGAAAGGTGGCGGCAGTGTGATGAGAGGAGGCAGGATTCAATGCTGAGGCTGCTGGAGGATCAAACTAATATGCTCCAGCGTATGGTTGAGCTGCAGAAAAGGCAGCAGGAGCACAGACCATCGCTACAGCCCCTGTGTAACCAACCGCCCTCCTCCCCAAGTTCCATAGCCTCCTCACCCAGATGCCCAAGAAGGTGGTGGGGGGCCTCCGGCCACCCAGCCACTCCACCCCAGAGGATTGCCCAAGTAACAGAAGGCTGGCATTCAATAAGTTTTAAACTTTTAAAGTGCTGTGTGGCCTTGTCCTTCCCTCCTCCACCACGCCTCCTGGGCTACCTTGGTAATTATCTCCCTATTTGTGTGATGAATTAATAAAGAATGCATGAATGTGAAGCAACAATGACTTTATTGCCTCTGCAAGCGGTGATTGAAGGGACGTGGGGAGGGTGATTAGCTTACAGGGAAGTAGAGTGAACCAAGGGGTGGGGGATTTCATCAAGGAGAAACAAACAGAACTTTAATACCATAGCCTGGCCAGTCATGAAACTGGTTTTCAAAGCTTCTCTGACGCGCACTGCACCCTCCTGTGCTCTTCTAACCGCCCTGGTGTCTGGCTGAGTGTAACCAGCGGCCAGGCGATTTGCCTTAACCTCCCAACCCGCCATAAACGTCTCCCCCTTACTCTCACAGATATTGTGGAGCGCACAGCAAGCAGTAATAACGGTTGGAATATTGGTTTTGCTGAGGTCTAACCGAGTCAGTAAACTGCACCAGCGCACTTATAAACGTCCAAATGCACATTCTACCACCATTCTGCACTTGCTCAGCCTGTAGTTGAACAGCTCCTGACTACTCTCCAGGCTGCCTATGTATGGCTTCATGAGCCATGGCATTAAGGGGTAGGCTGGGTCCCCAAGGATAACTATAGGCATTTCAACATCCCCAACGGTTATTTTCTGGTCTGGGAAGAAAGTCCCTTCCTGCAGCTTTTGAAACAGACCAGAGTTCGTGAAGATGCGAGCATCATATACCTTTCCTGGCCATCCCATGTTGATGTTGATGAAACATCCCTTGTGATCCACCAGTGCTTGCAGCACTATTGAAAAGTACCCCTTGTGGTTTATGCACTCGCTGGCTTGGTGCTCCGGTGCCAAGATAGGGATATGGTTTCCATCTATGGCCCCACCACAGTTAGGGAATCCCATTGCAGCAAAGCCATCTACTATGACCTGCATATTTCCCAGGGTCACATATCAGCAGATCTTTGATTGCGTTGGCTATTTGAATCACAGCAGCCCCCACAGTAGATTTGCCCACTCCAAACTGATTCCCGACTGACCAGTAGCTGTCTGGCATTGCAAGCTTCCACAGGGCTATTGCCACTCGCTTCTCAACTGTGAGGGCTGGTCTCATCTTGGTATTCTTGCGCCTCAGGGCAGGGGAAAGCAAGTCACAAAGTTCCATGAAAGTGCCCTTACGCATGCGAAAGTTTCACAGCCACTGGGAATCGTCCCAGACTTGCAACACTATGTGGTCCCACCAGTCCGTGCTTGTTTCCCGAGCCCAGAATCGGCATTCCACTGCATGAACCTACCCCATTAGCACCATGATGCCCACATTGGCAGGGCCCTTGCTTTGAGAGAAGTCTGTGTCCATGTCCTCATCACTCTCGTCACCGCGCTGATGTCGCCTACTTGCCCGGTTTCGCTTTGCCAGGTTCTGGTGCTGCATATACTGCTGGATAATGCGTGTGGTGTTTAATGTGCTCCTAATTGCCGAAGTGATCTGAGTGGGCTCCATGCTTGCCGTGGTATGGCGTCTGCACAGAAAAAAGGCGCGGAACGATTGTCTGCTGTTGTCCTGACGGAGGGAGGGGCGACTGACGACATGGCTTACACGGTTGGCTTACAGGGAATTAAAATCAACAAAGGCAGTGGCTTTGCGAGAAACTGAATGGCTGCCTCAAGGATAGAACTCAAAACCTCAAGGATAGAACTCAAAACTGGGTTTAGCAGGCCGTCGATTTCACAGAGGGAGGGATGAGAAAATGAATACAAAACAAATCTGGTCTATTTCTTGTTTTGAGCCACTTCATCTATCTTTATACATCATGCTGGCAGCAGACTGTGCAGTACGACCGCTAGCCATCGTCACCTCCTGGGTGCTCGGCAGAAGACGGTGCAGTATGACTACTGGCCATCGTCTTCTGCTGGCTGCAAATTAAAAGACAGTGCACTGCCGGTAGGACTCAATCGCCATGAGATGAAACAAGGGAAATGACCTGGCTGAGTCACTCCCACGTTTGCCCAGGTGCCCGGTTAAAAGAGCACCCAGGACTACGTTGACAATGGCTACCAGTCATACTGCACTGTCTGCTGCCAAAAGGCAATAAACTGCTGCTGTGTAGCAATGCAGTACCATGTCCGCCAGCACCCAGGAGACATACAGTGACGGTTAGCTGAGCAGGCTCCACGCTTGCCATGGTAAGGTGTCTGCACAGGTAACTCAAGAAAAAAGGAGCAAAACGATTGTCTGCCCTTGCTTTTACAGAGGGAGGGAGGGAATGGGGGCCTGACAATATGTACCCAGAACCACCTGCGACAATGTTTTAGCCCCATCAGGCACTGGGATTTCTATCCAGAATTCAAATGGGCGGTGGAGACTGTGGGAACTGTGGGATAGCTACCCACAGCGCAAAGCTCTGGAAGTCGACTGTTGCCTCAGTACTGTGGACACAGTCCGTCGACTACATGCACTTAGAGCATTTGTGTGGGGACACACACACTCGACCGTATAAAAAGGCTTTCTACAAAACCGACTTCTATAAATTCGACCTAATTTCGTAGTGTAGACCTACCCTCAGTCAAGTTCTTCTCTCCTTTCCTCCATGCTGCCTGTGTGTCAGAAAAGGGAGCACTGGAAGTTCAGGAGAGACAGTCTTCCTACTCTTAGTTCTGATGTCTGGCAAAATAGACATCCGTGGCCCTCAGCAGCCAGGAGCAGCAACTCTTGGGAAAATCCTGCTCAGCCCTTACAGCCTGGAATATAGCTAGCTCGCTTATTCAGAGCATGTGCAGTCTGGTTAGCACAGGGGTGGGCAAACTTTTTGGCCCGAGGGCCACATCGGGGTGGGAAAATTGCATGCAGGGCCATGAATGTAGGGCTGGGGCAGGGGGTTGGGGTGTGGGAGGGGTGCGGTGTGCAGGAAGGGGCTCAGGACAAGGGGTTGGGGCAGAGGAGGGGTGCGGAGTGAATGAGGGAGCTCAGGGAAGGGGGTTGGGGTGCAGGAGGGGGTGCAGAGTGCGGGAGGGGGCTCAGGGCAGTGGTGCAGGGAGGGGTCCAGAGTGCAGGATCAGGGCAAGGGGTTGGGGTGCAGGAGGGATGCGGGGTGCAGCAGAGGGTTGGGGAGCAGCAGGGGGCTCGGGGCAGGGGGTTGGGGTGTGGGGTGCAGGAGGGGATTGGGGTGCACGCTCCAGCCCAGTGCCGCTTACCTGTAGCAGTTCCAGTGTGGCAGTGGGGCCAGGGCAGGCTCCCTGGTTGCCTGACCTGGTCCCGGCCCCGCGCCACTCCCAGAGCGGCTGGCACCACACCCCTGCAGCCTCTGGGGTGGGAGGGCAGAGGGTACCTCCCCTGAAGCTCCCATTGGCTGAGAATGGGGAACCACAGCCAATGGGAGCTTCGGGGGAGGTACCCACAGGCAAGGGCAGCACATGGAGCCCTCTGCCCCCTCTCCCCAGGGTCCGCAGGGACATGGTTCCTGGCCCCACTGTGCACCACTGCCACCCTGGAGCTGCACGGATCCAGCCCGTGGGCCATAGTTTGCCCACCCTTGGGTTAGCACATATGAGCTCTGAGGGGCATGGAACATGCTCAGTCCAGATGCAGTCTTTGGAGAATTTAGCTCCCAAACCCTAACAAGCCCTGACAGAGCACTTGAGAACTGAGATTTATCCAAACTTAGCTTGTCCCTGACACCAGGGCAGAAACCCTGTCAAATAGCAAGTTCCTGCTCCAAACCCTACTCAATTCAACAACTAAACTTTCCAAAAAATTCATCTTGAGACAGACACCAGACTGGAACAATCCTGACTGGAACTGCTGGAACAATTTTTATAGTGGGGCGCTGAGAGCCAATGAATCAAACTTAAACCCTATATGTAATGGAAACCATTTCAAGCCAGGGGGTGCAGAAGCACCCCCTGCACCTCTAATTCCAGCACCTATGGTGCACTGAGATACCTTGAGTGAGAAATTCAAAACTAAACTCTTATTTAGCTGTTAGAATAGCAATGCAAAGTAAAATGCCAATATACTGGCTTTTAAAAATATACTACGTAGTTTAGTTTGTAAAAAACATATCCTCTAAGAATACCACTAAAATTGTCCAGGCTTTTCCTTTTCTGTTTCAAAAGGAATTTTGAACATGTAACATACTTTCATCAAAGAAAAGAAAGTGGGGGGAAATCACAGAACAAAGGGAGAAATGTACTGTAAATGGACAAAGAAGAGCAATCTGCAGCTGGACGTTCAACTGTGCAAAGAAAAGAAAAGCCCCAAAGTGGGTCTTTCTTTTTTCTGAAACTGGTCTAATTCATAGAGCTTTTATGCAAGCACAGTCATGTACTTGGTAATAATTGTGCATGAATACTGAACTGGTATGAAATGCCCTGCCATTGAACTCAAACAGCCAAATTACATGCAGCAAGTCATACTTGGTAATCTTTTTTTTTCTCTTAGGAATACTAGAAATAAGTAACTCTGCTTGTAAGTCTTCTGTGTGATTACATCTCAGGATGATGAAGCAACAAAATAATTACTATTAGCTTGATTCTGTTCCAACTGAAATCCATGTCCAAACTAACATATAACTTTATAAGGATCAGGATTGGATACTGACTGTACAAATTTAATTCACAGTTAACATTGCTAGGACAATCTCTAAATTCCAATGTTTCAAGAGAAAAGTTACATATTTTATTTTCATTCAGTAATAGCTCTTGACTAAGTTGGGCCAAGCTCATCAGTTATGGAATATGTACTATTAAAACAACAATATTTTGTAAAATGTTGTGAAAATCACTCATTCCCCCACTCTTGACAATATGCCAAACATCTTAGCTCTGGCAGAGATAAATTTACAACTGTGTTGTTCTTATACTGTTCTCTCTCTCACACACACAAATACAAACACTAAAATACACACAAAAAAACCTTTAATGAATTTCAAAGCTCGTTGAAATTAATGGCAAGATTCCTACTGACTTGGTGATCTTTGGGTCAGGCCCCTGTGCTCATGGGATGACAAAATTGCACCATTTAAAACTTTGAGGAAAAGATAATGAATTCTTCCCTCCTGTGCCCCCTACCACCAAGGGTGTGGTTTGGTCCAACTTTGCATCCTGGCTCATCATCTATTAGCAGTAATAGTTGTAGTACTGTAGAATAAAGAATAAATGGACACAAATCTGACATATGGAATCATAACATTCAAAAACTGGTAGGAGAACACTTCAACCTCTCTGGCCACTCAGTAACAGATTTAAAGGTGGCAATTTTGCAACAGAAAAGCTTCAAAAACAGACTCCAAGGAGAAACTGCTGAGCTTGAATTAATATGCAAACTAGATACCATTCCCTTGAGTTTGATTAGAGACTCAGAGTGGCTGGGTCATTACACATATTGAATCTATTTCCCCATGTTAAGTATCCTCACACCTTCTTGTCAACTGTCTAAATGGGCCACCTTGATTATCACTACAAATGTTTTTTTCTCCTGCTGATAATAGCTCATCTTAATTAATTAGCCTCTTACAGTTTGTATGGCAAATTCCACCTTCTCTGTATGTATATATCTTCTTACTATATGTTCCATTCAATGCATCCAATGAAGTGGGCTGTAGCCCGTGAAAGCTTATGCTCAAATAAATTTGTTAGTCTCTAAGGTGCCACAAGTACTCCTGGTTTATTTATTTATTTAGGATACGGCTGCTACTCTGAAACCTGTCAGAATACAGAGGTTTGCCAATATTCTGATTTTTGAGTGGTATTGTCATTTGAAGTAAATAAGCTTTTACACTAGCACAATAAAATTCAATACAACTTGCATATTTATACAGTGGCATTCCTTTAGGCACAAATATCTCTTTGGGCTCACACAGCTTGATAATAGCTATTACACAAGAAACAGATAAATCAAATACATTATGTCTTTAGTCCAGACTTCCAAATGTGTCTGCATTCTGAATCCCATCTTGCAAAGAAATCCATACTTGATAAGCATACCAGCAAAAAGACCAGACTCACCCATTTTAAAAGAAAACCCCTCATTTTGCTTTGCCCTGTAATCTGTAAAATTCAACAAAGTAAGGAGAATGCCATCAATGATTTATGGCATACAAGTTAAAATAAAATTAAAGTGCCAAGTTTTAGTTTATTGCAAGTCATGGTCTTGTTGCCATAGTGTGACATAAATGTGATACCCATTGTGTGGGTTTTGTTTGACACATCCTACATACCAGTTAGCATCAGATGCTCTTGCAGGGCTATGCAAATAGCAACAACAATAAAGTATGGGAGCCATAAATAATACATTATAAACTCTTTTCCAAACTCTTTACATTTTGGTTTAATCATTATTTATTATTTAAAATTATTTAATAGCTATCACTCACAGTGTTTTGCACAAGCTGAAATCAACATTGGGATGTGCAAAAGACATGGAAAAATAGTCTCTGAGCTTGCAAGGAGATGCAAGCAGGCAGTCTTCAGTGGAGCTTCATGGGTCATAGGAGGTCTCCCTTCATGCCAGGTCAGTATTTGCATTTGATTTGCACAATTTCACAAATATTAGCTTCCACTCATGCAAAATGATGTGACTGGAATTCACCCCTGTGCTGAGGGAACAGCACAAATATTGTGCATCACTCAAGTCATATTATGCCCTCAAAATAGGGCTGAAGTAGGTCTTAAGTGATGCATAGCCTTTGCACGGGCTCTCTGAACAAAACTGAAATTCTCTCTGTATGTGTAAAATTGCAGGTGCAAATGTAAAGGCACGTTATAACCACTTTAAAAATGTAGTATTTGTTAAAGCCCTGTAAGGCAGGACACACTGGTTTACTGTTTCT
Source organism: Dermochelys coriacea (assembly GCF_009764565.3). Classification (NCBI taxonomy): domain Eukaryota; kingdom Metazoa; phylum Chordata; order Testudines; family Dermochelyidae; genus Dermochelys; species Dermochelys coriacea. The sequence continues at coordinate 224,281,349 of NC_050069.1, forward strand.
TACACTGGGTTCTACTTCCTATTCGCCTAATGTCAACAAACATGCCACTTTTTTTAAGGCAACATGGCCATGACAATCAACCAACTGAGAAATGCTTTTCATTTTAAAAATGTACTTTAAAATCTATTTCACAATAAGTACTTCTTACTTTTTTCAAATTTCAATTTGCTGGACTAAGCAAAAAAGGTGGAGTTTTCCTTTAAGTAAAAATTTCAGACCATTAAACTTGCTGGTATCTGAAAGCACTCAACATATTTGGCACCCTCTGCTCAGAGAAGATCCAGCACTTGAATAGAAAGGATGTTGCAGCCCAAGACTGAAATGCACTGGCAGAGCTGTGTTGGGATGGGAAGTTTCCAGTGTGCTTGCTACTCAATACATGGCTATAGCTAAAAAGAATTGTTACAAGAGCAGCAATTCCATATCCCTTCTATGTCCAATTTGATTTTGGGGAAAAATGTTCAAAAGCATAATACTAATGTATTTATAAGACTTGATTAACAACAAAGAGCTTAAATGGAAAGAACTACTGAGGAGTGGATAGGGGCTCAAAGCCATGGAACTTGCACAATGGGAATAGGAAGAATGTCAGAGTAAATGTGTTTCCATTGGCAGCTCCAGTGATATCTTAAAATCTGGAAGATGTGAGGCCAGATGCTTCACTGCATTGCAGCCTTTAAATAGCAGAAGGAGGATCAACCTTGTGTAAATGTGATTTTTCAGACCCACAGAAATGTAGTAGGCAAAAAGAGGTGTGGCTGGAGAAATGTGACCTGGTTGGTTGCCCCTCAGATGCCCAGCTAGGATGAGAAGTACCACTATCAGGGGAGTGCAAAGGAGAGTTTTAAATCATCATCACATAAACACATCCTTTGTGACTTTTGCTCTGTGCTCTTCAGCCCTAGCTGAATATCTGGTCCTGATGACTACATTTGGTTCGTGTTAACAATTTGGCTGGGAGATTTAAATGGGCAGCTGCTATCGGAAAACAAGGGGAAAAGATACTGTGTCAGTAATGTTACTGGAATAAATGTGTACATGTGCATGTGTGTATGCTTGAGTGGTGTGAAGAAAGGCGGAAGGAAAATAATATACCATTGAGGGAGAGGTGGGAAGGTGAATCCTTAAGTTAAATGTATCAACATCTTCAAATGTGTCTTTCTTCTGTAGTGGTCATCCTTTGTTCCCTTATCTCATCCAGTGTTTGTCTACATTCCACATGATGCCTCATGTGTCTTGTCATCTCATTTTAGATCATAAACTTTCTGGGACAAGGACATTTATTTTTGTTCTCTTTAAAATGCTACGTATGTTTATGGACCTAAAGAAATAATATGCAGCCAAGAGGAAACTTCCTCCCTACAAAAAGGTTAAATACAAAAATCATAGCAGATTTCCTAATCATAATCACTTTGCTCCCACGAGTGATGTATTTTTATTATGGTAATGCCTACAGATGCCAGCTGAGATCAGCACCCCATTGTGTTAGGTGCTGTACATATACATAATAAGTGACAGTATCTGTGTCAGAGTTTAGATTCTAAATAGTCAAGACAGACAAAGGATTGGAAGGGCCTCAGAGGCACAAGGAGGTGAAGTGATCTGCCTGAAGTCGCACAGTTGATCCGTTGCAGACCTGGAGATAAAAACTAGATCTCCTGAGTCTATCTAGTGCTCTTTCCACTAAACCACACTGCCTGTCAATACTGAAAAGGAGTTGAATATAAAAAAGAGAGAAATATAGAAAAAATCATCTGCAGTCATACCTGACTTAAGATGAAAAAAGAAAGGCAAAGTAAACACAGGATTACTTCTAGTTTGATTCTTGTTTAGCAATAGGTTCACCTCAGTTATTATAGATAGACCCATAACCCACAATCTGTATACCACCAGGAAATTCAGAATCTCCAGCTCTGAATGACACAGTTGGCCCAGATCAGAACAACACTGAACTTCACTGAAGTTCCAATCCCGATACAAGCTTTGTGACTCAGACCCATCTTCATTAGCAATATTAACATGCAGTCAAAGAGGCAGTTACTAATTTGATAACAACAGAAGTGGATTCCATCAAGGTCCATCTCAGCCAAGAGTCCAAAGAAAGATAACGTTAGTACCTGCACAATACAATCAACAGTATCTACCAATGACCTAGTTATAAAACAATTATATTGAAAAGGGAAAGTAATTACAAACCATACACATTGATTTCTAAAGTGTATTTGGGATAACAATAACAAATCAGTGCTGTTGAATAAAGGCTGCTAAATCTTTTCCAGCTTTTCTGCATTACTATATTATTATGATGATGTAGTATGTGTGGACCAATGGGGTTATAGTGAAGATACCAAAGAAAGGAACTCTCAGTGATTGTAATAACTGGTGTGTTATCACACATTTATCTGTGCCAAGCAAAGTATTGTGTAAGATCATAGCCCAGCGTATATCAGAGGCAGTTGATGGCATTCTCAGAAAAGAGCAAGCTGGCTTTCGGAAAGGGTGTGGATGCACAGACCAGATCTTCACTCTATGAAACATAATAGAACAGTGCTTAGAATGGCAATGGCAACTCTACATAAATTTCATAGACTTTGAGAAGGCTTTTGATAGCATTCACAGGACCAGCCTGGTGCATTCTGTGGACATGTGGAATTCCTTTCCATATAATCAATGTCATCAAAAGCTTCTATTTCAACTTTACATGCAGTGTTGATCATCACAGTGAGCTCAGTTTTGAAGTCAAAACAGGAGTACATCAGAGTTGTGTCATGTCTGCAATCCTCTTCAATATTGCCATCAACTGAGTAATGCGGCGTACCACAGAAGACATGCCAAGAGGCATTAAATGGTGTGATATAGCATGGCCAGAAGGCAGCAGGAGAGTGATCTAGGAAAGTCCCAGGATGAGGAGAAGCCTTATTCCCTGTAGAGGGAAGAAGATTTCTACAGATTAATTAAAAGCACTTGAAGCCAATTAGAGCACCTGAAGCCTGTCACCTGATAAAAAACCCCTGCTTCAATCAACCAGGGGAAGGAGTTGGAGAAGAGTGCAGTTTGAAGGTGTTGGATCAGAGTGATTTGGAGTTGGAGCAGAGTGCAGTTTGAAGGATTTGAAGTAGAGGAGAGTTTGGAGATGTGCCGTGGCTGACTAGAAGACCAAGACCCTAGGTAAAGGGACACCTGGCTTGTGCAAAGAGAGGGCAGGAAGCCCCACAAGCTGAAGAGAAGTAGCCTAGGGGAAGGAAGCACTAGTTCAAGTGGTTTGCCACTATCCCTAGGGCCCCTGGGCTAGGACCCGGAGTAGAGGGTGGGCCTGGGTCCCTCCCTCTCCACTACCCTTCTCTGGGTTACTAGTGGGAGAGTAGATACCCTAATTCAGGGGCAGGAAACTGTGCCCTGAACCCCCCCACAAGAAGAGGAAGTGCGGGACCTATCATAATTGTGCCAGCAATTTGCCATAATGGGCACTCTTCTCATTCCTTGAAGACCTGGACTTCGCAGATGATGTCGCTCTCCTATCACATACCCAACCCCATATACAAGAAAAAACAACTCGACTCAATGCATTCAGTCAGCAAATTGGACTGAAAATGAACAGATATTATTGAGACAAGGCAATAAGACAGATATTATGACCTTTAATATTGCCTCACCATCACCAGTATGGATAGAGGATTATGTTCTCACCAATGTAGAAACATTCACATACTTGGGCAGCACCATCAGCAAGGACGGTGGAACAAGCCAGGACGTCCAGAACAAAATCAATTAAGCCGGGAGTACTTTCAGGAGCTTAAATACAGTCTGGAAATCATCAAAATACTACACTAAAACCAAACTCAAGATTTATCAGAGCTGCGTACTTTCAACACTACTTTATAGTGCAGGAGTAATAGGAACATGATGATGATGATGACAACATTCTTATTTACAAAACCAGCACATAATTTATCAGTGATAACATGGACACATGGGGCTAGGTACACAAAAGGGACTTTAGGCCCTGCCACCTAATGAAATTCTCAGCCTTGAGTTAGCCCAGACTTCCTATACAATGTCTGGGAAGAGCTGAGTGCCTAAAAATGGGATTCACAGAAGCCAGCACACTGAGGAGGGAGACTCCTAAGCTAGCCAGTAGAAAATGCCAAGGCGAAGAGTGTGGCCTAAGTCCCACCTCTCAAAGGAAGTTAGGTGCCTAACTCTGGACTGGAGGGAAGCACCTATCTGCACTCAGGATTCTCAGCTGTGAATCTTGGCTTGGAGTTAGGTGCCTAAACCAGGTCAGCCCTTTTTCAAGAAAAACCGAGGAGGAGGTGCTGCCCCTGGCCCCATTCATAATAGCCTAGTGGTTAGGGCACTCACCTGATAGGTCAAAGAACTGGGTTGAAGTCCCTCCTCTGTTGGATTCAGAGCAGAGACTTGAACCCTGGCCTCTCACATGTGTGCCCTAGTCACTGGGGTGTAGAGTCATTCTCATTGGCCAAATGCCTACATAAGTATTCCATATACAGTGTATGAATACCCTCCTACGACCAGGGCAGTTCAAGTCCTTGTTCTGAATAAGGTAAAGGAGGAATTTTAACCCAGATCTCCCACCTCCTGGATAAGTGTTGTTATTACTGGGCTATTGAGCGTGAGAGGGAGCACTGCTTCCTCTTCCTTGCTGTCTTCTGTGTGGGTTAGGTGTGCCAAGAGCATCTCTACTAGATCAGGCCCTGCTGGGGGATGGCAGGGAAGTGCCTAGTTTGTGAATCCTGCCAGAGTTAAGGAAGTGTCAAGACTTGCGTCAAGACTTACGGAGTAGCAATGTGCACTATGGGGGTGTGATTTCTAAAGTGCATTAATGTGTTGCACGCTAACTAGTCCATGTAGACCCTGCTGGCATGAACTAAAAGTCAAAGGGCATTAGGGAGCTTTTAGTTCATGCCAGTACATGGACCAGTTAGCGTGCAACATATTAATGCACTTTAGAAATCACAGCCCCCATAGTGCACATTGCTGCTCCATGTAGATAAGCCCTTAAGTGGCTTTGCATATGCCCAGCAGCAGAAACTGAGATGCCTAGGGAACTTTACCTGTGGAAATTTAGGCACCTTGGGACTGTAGGCAGCTACAGGGTTAGGTGGCAGCTAAGCAATGATTTTGTGAATGCCATTGGTGGCTAAATGTTAGTCGTAGGCACCTCATGGGGCAGTTAGGTGCCTAAATCCCCCTTGTGAATCTAGCCTATAGCAGATACAGTATTATCTAAGTTATTGAAATTAAAGATTTTAGCTGAAATTCATCCTTCTTCTGAGAGCCAGTACAAAGCCAATACACCACTTATGTCTCACCTAAACTATACTTTGAGGGTATAAATGAGATTTCAATTGTGCTCAAGCCTTAATCTGGGTCCCTATACAGAAGCAAATTTCACCCATATAAACTTATGCCGATGTCTTTAGGTGCCAGCATAGACTATTGCATTGGTTTTGGAATCCAGGGAATTCTAACTTTCCCACATTAGAAATACATTATAAACTGAATTAACACAAAGCTTATTGTAATGTGACCTCCTCGCAAGTATATTTAGTTTATGGAATGTAACTGCCAGAGGTCTTTCTAAAAATTTCAACATGCTCTTGGCATAGTTTCTAAAGACGGTGTGTGTAGTATATTATACTTAATGATTTATAAAATATACCTATATAAATTAAGTAATTTCTAGCAGCTGCTCATGTATTTGGTTCTGCTGAAAAGCTCTTCTTTTTATTATTTTTTGATGCCTGGTTAGATTTCTGTCTGGAATTCATGCACACCCACACCCACAGGTTTAGAGTGGGCCTGGAGTATTAGCCTTCTGCAGCAAAGCTGGAAAATATCTATTGAGCCTGAATGAATCAGAATATATCTGTTTGAAAACTTTCCCCATTGCTTGGATGTTCATTATCTTGTCTGCCTTCCCTTTCCTCCCCCTGTAAAAATCAAGGGAAACATATTGTATTTTTGACACCAATATTTTTAATTACCTAGGGCTTTTCCAATTAAAAATATATAGCTGTTTATGAAATGATAAATTATTCTAATTGATATGGAAAAATTAATAAAGCATGAATAGTCATAACAGGGAACTTCACCCTAGGGAATGCATTCATTTACTGTGTATCCTTTGAAAACATAAAGCAATTAATTGTCATGTTTTTAATCATTTCCATTTACAATTTCCTATTTATAGTATCAAAGATATTTGTCTTTAAACAAGGTATTTATCTATGAGAACCATTTTTCTCTTCCTGCTAAGACCCTGCCCTCCACAAACCTCTGTTGGGATACACTAGTAAATTTCTAGATCTGAAATGAAGAATGAATATTGTATTCAATTAAAACTGCAGAGGGAATTTAGGTAAGGAGAATGTAATTACCTGTGTTAGTACTACATTAAGAAACTGATTGAAATAAATCTATCATTTTATGAGGCAATCTGTGCATCATTCTAATGAGATAGTTGATGTTGGATGACCACATATGCCTTGCATTTTCCATTTCTAAAGAACAGGATAACATCAAATTAATCCATGAAGTTTGAAATGGGAAAACTTAAAACAAAACACAAGTTTCTTGGGAGACTTGATGATTCCTAGGATTAGTAATGAAATGCAGAGACTTTCAAGACTAGGTTGTTGCTTCAAAACCAGATCAGGTTAGTAATTGATTTTACCCTGCATACCCAGGCTATACCATTTCTTTATCCATAGCACTTCTAAGCTATTCACTCTTTTCTTTCTGTCCAGGCAGCCAACGTACTTGCCCTGGCCCTCACCATCTTCTATGTTCCTTATACTAACTTCTTGCTCTCAGCTTCCCTAATACCTATCTCATGTCCATTTGGTCCATACAAAATGATGTCCTAAGATCTTCTTTGTACATCTCTCTGATCACATCACCCCTCTCTTTAAATCCTTCTGCTAGCTCTCCCTGTTTCATTGCATCAGGTTTAAGCTTCTTGCCCTTCACCACTCTGCCTGTCTGCACTTGCTTCTCTACATTTGCCTCTTATTGTGTAGCCTCCCTCCTTTTCTGTGCTGTACTAACAGTGCCAGTCTGTCTGTCCATTTGCTTCACATCCAAGCATCTCTGTGCCTTCTTCCATACTGCATTCCTCTATGCATGGAATGCACTCCCTGAATTGCCCCATCAGGACACTACCCTCTCTTCATAATCCTGTGCACCTCTGCTGTGAAACTTAAAGAAATCATCCAATTAATGATGTCTAGGCTGAATGGCTTCCGTACTGGCAGTGTGGCTGAGACTGAAGTACCATCTCACACCAAGGGCTCCCTCCAGGTCAGAGCTGAAGCATATTTGCAGACAGTATGAGGAAGCCTCCATTACTCTTGCTTGTTCTATAACTATTCCTTTCCTTACCAGAGTTTTCAGTCCAGACACTTTTAGAGTATAAATTTAATATTACAAAGGGATCAATCCCCTTTGATATAGTGCTTTACAATCTTCACATGAAAGGCACTATGGGCTTAATCCAACTCCCATTGAAGTTAACGGCAATTTTCCCATTGTTTTCAGTGCAGCTGGATTTGAACTCATATAAATTCCACTTGTTATAATTAACTTTAGACAAAATATCAAAAATAAATATCTTGTGATGGTGTAAAAAATAGTAGAGCTGGGAACACAACCTTATCTTTCACTAACAAGCTATAGAAAGACAATATATACCAACATTTTCCTTTAGCTATATTTTCTTGATAGCCGGGGGGAACTCGCCAAAATCTTTCAGCTAAGATTTGACTTTTTAAATCTTCCATTTATGAAACAATGACAACACACAAAACAACTCAGTTATCTATTCTGCCCAAGGGGGCAAGGTGCATTGTCAGGACCCCAGTGTTGTTAATAAAAGGGAGTACAACTAGTTATCATGTGAGAGTTAATAAATAAATCATGAAACTCTGTTATGGACCTGATTCAGCAGCATCCCCTACTCTTGCTGAGTAGTACTTATTCATGCATGTCATCCCTTAGAATTCAAGGGGTGTACGTGTGCAAGTGCTAGTCAATGTGAATAAGAGTTGCAGAATTGTGCTGTGTGTGAGCCAATGGCTAACTGGGACAGAAGTGTATTCAGAAAAGCTTGGAAGAGGTATTTCCAGACAATGGCATGATAGATGTATTTCAGCAGATGTACAATATTCCATGAGAAAAAAAGTGAAAGATAAAATAGGATTAAAAAAGAGATCTTGAAAAATACAATATAATTATATGGATCCACCAGCAAGATCATATGTCCCTGATGAGAAATCCAGCCCTTAATCCCCAGCTACTATGAAAGCACTGTGCTAGACCCTGCCTGGGGACCTATGACTAACATGTTGTCTACCTACTCCTCTCTAGCTGCTGGAAAGGAGAGAAGGCAATATTTCTGTCTTTCCACCCTCCCTAGAACCTCCTGGTTATTGGGGATAGAGAGAACCCTCTTCTCTTCCTATCCAGCCTTCTAGTTATTACGCAGAGAAGTGATGCCTTGCTATTCTACACATTCTTCGGCCTCTGATATTGAGTATTTTGCCGGTTCCTCTGCCATAAATACTTCCATTGCTTGCCACTGCATCCTGTCATAGCTTTCCTAAGAGCAACAGCAGTGTGAAATTGACAGGACTCCTGCTCTGCCAATCCCTGCAGTTCTAAACATAGAATGCAACTAATGAAAGTCTTCCCAAATTTAGCTCTGCTTCTGTTTGGTGAAGGTATGAGATCCCTAGATCTTCTCTTTGCAGTAGCATGAAGACATCACTGTATTGGTTCACCTTTGAAAAGGGAATCTTCAAAATCAAAAGGGCTAAACCATTTACTTTAAGAAGTGAAAGCTTTCATCGTGATGTTTTAACTCTAGCTCGCTGCTCCCCATGTATCTCCCTCTCGTTAGGGAAACTTTTCTACCCCTAGATATAAAAGTTATCAAGAGGTAGATTTAAAAACAGCTATCAAAGTCCTTTAGCTCAGTCAGATGGAAGCTTCTATTTGCAGGGAGACAGAAGTGTATTAGCGTTCTCAGCCAGCTTGCCCCTCCTCCTCTTTGTAGCAAGTTAACAAAATTTGTTTGCTTCCTTTCTCCATCCGCTGGTAGGAGGTCATACTACCTACTGTCTGCACTGGGATATTTGGAAATTGGAGAAAATAAGATTTAAAACAATGATTTGATCTTATTTCAAATCAAAACATTGATTTTACATGTTCTGGAGTGGTTTATAGGAATATTCCCTAGTACCACTAACAGCGGCAGGTTATATCATTTTTGTAACTATTCATGCACTGTACCTAATAGGGACATGGCACCTTCTTTTCATTCACTGCCACCCACCTTCTGGCTTATGTAGCTGAGCCTTCAGTATTCGGCACTCCGTCCTATGAAATCATGACGCAGAACCGGGTGAATAATGGAAAAATGTTCATTGAATAATTTTATGGTGGAAAAAAAAAATCACTGAATTTGAAACTATTAGCAGATCGGCTCCAAGGGAGATACCTCATCTGATCTCCACCAGGGCTGAATTACAATTGTCCAGGATCTCTTCAGGTGGGGCTGAGAGATCTTCTTCCTCCCTAGCCCACTACTTTGTCCGCAGCCAGGAGCAGGGAGGCCTGAGTCCAGCAGGGACCCCCGTGTGCGGGCTGGGGCTCCTGCCACCCCGGCTCTGATGAGAGTGGCAGGAGGGACCCCCACAAGTGAGCGTCTGCTGGGGTGGTGGGATTTTTTGGCGACTCCCTCTCACACACAGGCAGCCCGCTCCACCGCGCGGCGGTGGGAGGGGGGGGGCCAGGCAGCTCCTCCCTTCTCACCCCCCATCCCACACACCCCGGGCTTTCTGTTTGCGGGAAGGGGGCCGCGGTTGAGACCCGACCCCCATTCCTTGGCCGCCCCAATGGGATCCCCCGCTCTTGCTCCCTACCCAGGCTGCTGGGGCCACTGGCGGAAACCCAAGTTAGGGGCTGGACCCAGCCCCGGCTGCACACCCAGAGCCGGGGCTTAGCTCGCACCCGGCCCCTGGGCTGATGCGGCTCCCCGCGCCCGCCCCTCTGCCGCCGAGCCCCCCCCCGCGTGACGCGGCTCGCGCCGCTCCCGCTCCATCCCGCCACGCTGCCCGGCCGCTCGGAGCGCGGCCCCTTTAAAGCCGGGGCTGAGCCGCCGGTCCCCGGTCCGGTCTTCTTCCCCGGCGGCCACCAGCTGGCCGCAGCGGCGCCGGGAGGGGCTTCCCCTCGGCCACCTCCCGCTCACACGCGCTGCCGAGCCCGGGTGGCCAGCGAGCGGGAGGCGGCGGGCAGGAGCCGGGGGCAGGGCGCTGCAGCAGCAGGGGGCGGTGGGAGGCAGAGGCGCCGGACCCGGAGCTGGGGGGCGGCCGCTAGGTTCCCAGGCGCAGCCCCTCATGCGTGTCTCCGGGCATGCTGCCGCGGCCCGCGCGGGTCCCCGTCTATGCCCGCTCCCCTTGGGTCGGGTCGGCGCCTCCCGCAGGGCTGGCCGCGGGGACATGCCGCGCTGAGGAGCGGCTGGAGGCGGCGGCGGCGGCAGGCAGGGGCTCTCCCTGCGCCCGGGAGCTAAGGGCCGGCGCCGGGCAATGACCCCCCCGCTCCTCCGCCTCTGAGGACTGAAGGGGCTCGGCACCGACCCGCCGCCGAGGGGACGCGCGGCTCCGGCGCTTCGGAGGACTGAGGCTGTAAGTCCCGGCAACTTCGTTTCTCTCCCATCGCGGTGCCTTGTGATAGGGTCCTGCGGCGGCGGGAGGGCTGCCGGGGAGCTGGGGGAGCGCCTGTGTACATCTATATAGTGGCGGTGCTGAGAGCCATTGAACCAAACTGTAACCCCCGTGGGAACCACTTCAAGCCAGCGGGTGGGGCGGCGGGTTACCAGCTAGAAGTGTTAAAAATCGGGAAAGGGGGTGGGGGGCAATAGGCGCCAATATAAGAAAAGGCCCCAAATAAGGACTGTCCCTATAAAATCGAGACATCTGGTCACCCCACACCCCTAGTTCCAGCACCAATGCAGTGGGGCAAGTGTTTCTAAATAAAACATCTGACCGAGATACTATAGTTGCAGAGAGAGAGAGAGAGTGTGCGTGTGTGTGTGTGTGTGTTCAGCCCAAAGAAAGACACCGTGAGGGCAAGCGGGCTGCTTGGCTTAAACGCGACCCAGCGTCTCCATCCTCAGTTACAGGATAGCTGCAAGTGAGCAAGGCTTGGGCAGCCCCACACGCTCTGCTGCAGATTAGTTATCACAAGGCTGGCAGGCAACAGCTCTTCAGCAGAGAAGGGGGATCCCCCTGGGGCAACACCCTCGCCCACTCCCCTCTGCCCGGTCTGGGGTCTTGCATACACGAACAGTCCCGCCTCCCCGTGCGCCCTGTAACTTCTGCGATGAATTTCTAAGCGTGCCAGGGGTAGCTGATCCCCGCCTAAGGAGTTGTCGTTTTGACAAGACCTTTAGTCTGCGTGATGTTAGGTGGTTAACACGAATGTCGTGCAAGCTAGTGACCATACAGAGTTGGACTGTAAAATCTGAACATTGCAGCATGTTTGACAACCTGCGGTTGAATTTAATGTTTCAAATAAGAAGCCATTTGAAATGCTGTGAGAAGAGAATTAGGTGATTATCAGTGTAAAGCAGAAGTGGTGTTAGCTGGATGCAGAAGTGCTAATAATTTGGGGTAGGGAGAAGGGGAATCTTGAATTCCACAGTGTTAATTTAGCCTTTACACTGATTGGCTGATCATTTCAAATGCAAAATGAATTCTAGACAGGAGCAATTGTCCGTCCCTGAAACACGGGGAATTTAACTGACACCTGAGTCATTACTTAATGGTTCAAATGTCTGAGGATATTTCCATGCTATTTTCCATCTGTCGAACTGATAATCAGTATTTTCTAAAGTACTTAAAAGCTACAAATATACGCTGAGATATTCTGAGCCCTACCAAATATTATTTCTATACTGGCATCTTTGATGGGAAATTAATTTCTTGTGTGCCTATTACTTTTCATGCCAGAATGCAATCTGAGTACCTTTTGATCTGGTCTTTGAATTGTTACATTTCTTTCTTCCTGGTGGTGTTTCAGTAGACTTGTTGACAAGATTAGGTGGGTTTTTTAACCTTTTATTAATAATGAGAATATTATAGCATTTACTATTTTCCTTTATTTCAGTTACATAATAGAAGTTTTAATTCAAAGGATGAATGCAAAATAATTAAGGGAGGAGCACAGACAGATACATATTATTTTTAAAGATCTTTATAATAAACTCCTTATTGCCAATATTTTGGTAATCACTCCTAGCTATTAGCATATAGTATATGGTATTGTCTCCAAAAATATTCATTTCCCCTGTGATTATGTCCTAAGAGGAGCTGAATGAGATGCATGGAGGATGGGTTTGACAATTCATCTTATCCAAATTAATTATTTTTTCTTCAGATATTGGATTAAATCAAGCTTCTTGCTCTACTATTAAGATAGGTAATGTGTAGAAGCTTTTCATTTTCCCAACTGGGAAGATATTTTATTATTCTACTGTTAAGAGAGTATTCATGCTGAACAGCTTAAGATTTCTCTTTTACTAACAACCCACACTGTAGGTAATGGTTAGCTGAAAGAATACTTTAATTTACTATTCAGAATTCTAGACCTATTTGTCAAGAAGGTAAATTAAACGCTAATGTTTCAGTTCAATCTCTTCAGCTATCTGGCAACCTTTAGAAGTAGGTGACCTCCAGTAAGTTATCTTTGTGATGTGTACAGTTACTCTCATGCTGGTTGATAGCAAATTATTCTAGATAAACTGAAACCTGACATTTCAGTTCCTTGATTTATTTTTTAAATAGTAGCTTCATGGAAAAAGCTCTGCTTAAGATATTTGGGTTTAAATCTTGGTCCCATTGAAATCAATGGTAAAACTCCCATAGAGGCAGAATTTCACCCTTGATTTTTATCATCATTTATGGCTGCCTGCCAACTAGCTTTGAGTTGAAATTGACACGGCAAAGTCTAATTTCGATTAGTGACAGAATTTACAACTCTCCATAGAATTGCTATTGCATATTGGGCTATGCTTAAGAAATATAAAAAAGTATTCCATATTCAGTAAGTAGCATTATGTTTTTAAAAAGAATAGACTGCTCAGACTTTACATCTCTTGTCATATAACGTAAGTCAGAATTCTTTGTTGAAACTTTTGTCAGAATTCAAGAATTCATCATAAATAAGTTATAGCAATGTTTAATAGAGTCAACTAATGAAAACAGTTATGCAAAATAAAATTCAGAAATTATTTATTAATATTATTTGACTATCTATAGAATTGGTTGAAAATTTAGAGCTTTATTAGGGTCCGGTTCTACTGGGTGGCTTTAATGAGGAGGGCCCTAAGCACCTTCAAGAGAGGCTCAGTACCTTGTAGGTTTGAACTGTTAATGGTTAATTTATTTGCCAGATGACAACAAAAATTAGCTGATTAAACTCTTTTTGAAAATATGATTTGATGAATTCTGTTTTTTTAAGACATTTACTGTTTATTAGAGCTGGTCAGTTTTGATAAGGTTGAGAATTTGATGAAATAACAGAGAAATAGTCTGCAAAATTTATTTTTGAAATTTCCTCCCAATTTTCTACTGGCTCAAAACAAATAAAAACTTCACTTAAGATCTAGTCTACTGTTCTCACTCTGCTAAATTTGTGTTATAGTCTCAGTGCTGTAATGTTCCATGTATCAGAAGCAAGATTGGTGTATTGATGGATAAACCACCTTTATATAACAACTATATAATATAAAATAGAGAGATCCCACCACCATTGCACAAATATAGAGGAAGTGAAAGTTTGAGATGATTTAGATTTTCCTGAATACTCACTGGATATGAAAGAAGATTCTGGGTTTCAGTTGAAAAAAATCAAGTCTATGTATTAGATTTTCAAGAAAGCGAGGTACCAAATTATATTTGTTTCAACCACGTATAATACAGACAGGTATGATGCAAACTTCCCCTCAAATTCTGTCAATGCACATCAGTTCTAGAGATTAAAAATGAATCCCCACAAATTGCAATGGCAACAGAATTGGACCATTTTGTCACAAGTACATAGAAGTCAATGTTGAATCTCCCATTAACATCAATAGTGTAGGATTGGCTCCCTGGGGATTGATCTTGCAAAGTACTGAGCACTTTCAGCTCCCAAGTATTTGTATTATGGTAGCACCAAGAGGCCTCAGCTGAGTTAGAGACCCCATTGTGCTAGACCCTGCACAAACAAGTAAGGATCCCTGTCCTGAAGAATTTATAATCTAAATAATCAAGACAGACAAAGGCTGACAGGAGAAATGACTCTCCTAAGGTGATCTGGCAGGTCAGTGGCAGAACCAGGACTAGAACCCAGATATCTTGACTCAGACTAGTGTCCTGGACCACACTGCATCCTGAGCACTCATTAAAGTCCATGGGTGTTGAGGCTGCTTGCAACCAAAATGCCCTTGACAGCCTGAGCCCTACATGATCATTTCATGAATGTGTCCAGAGGGGAATAACTAATGCACTGTTACCTAACTCTGATCTAGTTTTTAGTTAACTTCAATATTTACTAGTAATAGCCTGCCAAAAAACAGCATACAATTACATATTGTTTATTCTGTGCTGTTTTTGGTCTTCACACCCACTTTTTATTTTGTCATTGCTTTTAATCACTTTCACACCAAGGCATGGAGTGGGTTTGACTGCTAGAAGCATGTATTTCAGGACTGTAACAAATGCCAGGAATATAATTTCTTGGCTATAAATGAACCTCCTTCCTTACAGAGGAAGCAAATAATTCCAAAAATTCAGAAGCTCTAGAGATAAATCTTCCTAAAATGTCATTTTTTTTCTGATGCAGAATAAGTAGTGGTGAAAAATTATAGGGCCCAGTTGTACCATTTATTTCAATATGTAATGCTGACTAAAATTAAGTATCACAATATGGTCCATGGTTGTCTACTAGGTTCAAGATATTTTTCTTTGTACTATAGATGAAAATCATTCATGTACAAGGGTCCATGCAAGGCTTCTTATGGTGAGGTTGAACTGATGATAGAGAGTATGGTTGGAGCAACTATATAGGGGACCCTCTACTCCCTTCATACTATATCAGGGATCTCCACACTGTCCCCACATAAGCTAATGCTAATGGTTAGTCCACAGGGTGGGCGTGGAGATATTTGGGTTAGTCTACAGACTTGGGGTGAGACAGGATCTATGGTTATGTGGATCCAGTGTAGCTAACACTGCATGCAAATGGCACTGAGGGACAATGGCCATTATCTCAGACCATAGACACATATCGTTGTCAGCAGTAGCTTCCACAACATTAATCAAAGATGATTGACTTGATATCCACCCAGCAACTACAATTTGGAAACCTAGTCAATAGGACAAGAGCCAAATCCACTAACAGATACTGAAAAGCCTGAATTTGGGCACACTACAACTGGGCCTCCTTTTAAACAGCACAGTACCTAGAAGTGTCTCAGAGGTCTTCCTGGAGATGTTCTAATAATGTATATGCCTATTGTACTGATTGGCCTGGCCACTGGACCAGTGAACTATTCAGGTGGGACCACTATTATGAGGATAAGCACAAGTGGCTGACAGAACCTTAGACAGACAAATGGTTGTAGATTACTAGCATGTAAAGGCAGTCATCATGGATCTTCTGGAAACAAATGATTCTGTGCTGATTCTATGGAGAGAGGTATCCCTTGGGACACTAGCACTCAAGGACTTTTGTTGGAGGTGGCTAGAATCAGAAATCTACTTAGTGTTGCATATGGCAGAACTGGTTGTCTTGGAATGGTTCCTGCAGATTCTTCCTTCATTGGGAAGAGAATGGGCATATAGACACTGGACAGAGTCTTTGGCCAAAGAAATTCCCCTTGCAGAAGGCTGTTTTTTGCATCACTGGTACAGAGGGAGTGTACAGGACCAGTGCAGCTCAGTGTGCTCTGGAGAAGAATTGGTGGGAAAACTTCTCCATTTTGCCCAAATAGACTGCAGCAGAATGATACCAGCCATTTCCCTTCTCAAGATAGAAGACCAATCATGGATGTGACAGAGTTCAATCTCCAGGGTCTAGTTCAGGGAGCAACAACATACCAGAGAGAACCATATGCTTCCATTGTGAGAAAAAGGGACAGATATACAGGGCTTGTCCTGACACGGGTTTAATTACAGCACCTTCTGGCGGACATCAAATGAGACCCAAGAGCATGTTTCTTCTTTCCCTCCTAAGTTTACAGTTCTAGTATGGGTTAATGTGACCAAGGGATCTGGAGTCTCTGGCTATAGTCAAATCCTAATGCAAGGTGACTTGGTTCAGTGACTTGTGCTGTGACTCACCACCTGGCAATAGAGGAACATACAAATATCCTGACAGGAAGAACAACCAAAAGTTTGTGTAAAGTCAAAGTGTGAAACTGGGACCATTTTACATAGTTGATAGGAGAAATCACTGCATAAGAAGGAGCAGAGGTTAAGCACCATGAAAGCTATGCTGCCATAGGCTTGTTCTCTAGCTGCTGCCCCCTCACAGGGGGTCCTATCACATACAGGGTTAACAGGTAAGTTACTGCTTGCTCACTAAAGTTCTACAGTTCTGAGAGATGGGCATTGCTGCAGAGAGAAGCTATTCCTCCTCCCTAACTCCCAGACCTCATGGAACCTCCATGGAGAGGCTTCCATAGGGCCAAAGGAAGGGGGACTGATGCTACAGTAGTGGTACTCTTACTTTTGCACACTTATTCCCCACTCCATTAAACAATACTGTTCATACCAAGTGAGGTTTGCACTTCCAACCTCTGCATTTCAGCTGCTAGTGCACTAATACCATGTACCACTGTTCTACCTGCAATCTTTTCTTCATCAATGAAGGTGATTCAGATGCACAGGCATAGCACCCAATAGGGCAAAATTGTTGCTGGAACCTAGGTCTATCATCTGAACTTGGATTATTAATCAATTAATGCAATTATACTTAATAGAAGATACAACAGAGATTTGGCAAGGCTGGCTATTTTCACCATACCTCGGATAATTAATCACTAATAGTCTCTCCGGAAACATACATTTTGTTCTGTGTGACACAGTCCAACAAATGTTTTCCAGATTAGTCATGCACAACAGCATAAACAAGGAGCATGTCATTCCTGAGCTATAGCATTAATTAAGTTGTGTTTACTATTGCCAAGAATTGGGTGAATAATACATTTGACAAAATTTGCAAATATTTTGAATACATTAATTAATATTTTGTTTTATTGTTCACCACCTCTAGCTTTATCTATATGAAAAATGTGTTTTACTTTTAGCTGTGACATGCTAAATATGCCATACTGTGCCACTGTTAGCTTGGTGCAAAACACAGGTTAGGAAGCAGGTATGTGAAATGCTTTTCAGTTCCTGGATGAACTAGTGAATACTGAACTGCTTCTCCAAGATTGCAGAGCAGATTGTTATTCTGTTGTTCATTTTAGAAAATGGACACTTCTATGGGTGATGCCAAGTGAATTCACAGAGATAGTTCTGAGTTTACTCAAGATGAGATCCGTTTAGAAAAGATACTACTGATGTGGTGGGGGGGAAGATGATAGAGGTCCATATAATCATGAATGGTGTGTGGAAAGTGAATAAGGAAATGTTATTTACCCTTCACATAATACAAGAACCAGGGGTCACCCAATGAATTAATAGGCAATAGGCTTAAAACAAACATAAGGCAGTGCTTCTTCAAACAATGCACATTCAATCTGTGGAACTCCTTGCCTGGGGATGTTGTGAAAGCCAAAAGTATAACTGCATTCAAAAAGGAATAAGATAAGTTCATGTAGGATAGGTCCATCAATGTTTGTTAGCCAAGATGGTTAAGGATGCAATTCCATGTTCTGGGTGTCCCATAAACTATGATTGTCAGAAGGTGGGACTGGATGCCAGGAGATGGATCACTCAATTGCTCAGTTCTGTTCATTCCCTGTGAAACATCTGGCACTGCCCACTGTTGGAAGACGGGATACTGGGCTAGATGGATCATTAATCTGACCCCACAAGACCACTCTTACGTTTTTATGTGCTATTAAGACTAAAATCCTCCAATTTCACATTTAATCTCCAGATTTGGCACAACTCTTCTTCCAAGGGTAATTTAATTTTCCATGTTTCAGAGTAGCAGCCGTGTTAGTCTGTATTCGCAAAAAAGAAAAGGAGTACTTGTGGCACCTTAGAGACTAACAAATTTATTTGAGCATAAGCTTTTGTGAGCTACAGCTCACTTTTCCATGTAAATTTTTTTGAAGTGAAATATTTACTTACGTGTGCAATGTCCACAGAACAATAATTGCCGTCACCAGTGGGACGAATTAACATCCTTATTGGAAGACTCAGAAGAAAGACTAAATGAGCACGGAGAATCAATTAGCCTCTTCTTCCTAAAGTTTCTGTCTCCTGAACAAGCTGACGGTGCATTAGAGGGGTAGTATGAGTAGCTTGAACTGCTACAGCCTATGCTGTAATTCTGCTATAGATAAACAAATAGCTTCTTTTTCAATTGCTATCAATCTGGTTCCTTTAATGAACACTAAACTAATTAGAAACATGAACAAATATAATTGAAAAAAGAGATTTTATTGCTATTGTTTGTATCCAGATCTTTCCTGCTGGACACTTAGTCAGGTACCTGTCTAAAGCTTCCTTCAAGGCTCTTAGAGGTCTATCAATTTTTGTTGCTTAAGCCTGATAGCATTATTTGTTGTATATCAGCTGCCACCAGATAGTAGCCTTCTTTAGAAGGATCTGCCTTTTTCCTTGCAATTTTAGCACTGGGAGAAGTAGCTGAGACTGGCCACCTCCTTATGCATATCTACTGACAAGAATTCCTCGTGCTCTGTGTTTTCATCAACTAGGCCAGATCCCATTGAGACCATGCCTTCTTTCAACCATCCAATCTTTGCTCCTAAGAAGGGCACAAGCTCCAGGTGAGGGAGATGTGCTATGCGCAAAGTAGTGCTGTAGGGTTGAAGGGGACAAACTGTGGGAGAAGAGTAAGGATGAGTGTGTATGCTGGTGAGGGAATGGAGGGAAGGGAGAGAGGCAAAGGGGGATGGAAGAGATTCAGACCGAGAAAGGGGAAAGGAGAAGAAAAAGAAAACTGATGGTAAAACAGGTTGGGAGAACAAGAAAATTGTAGAAAAATGATTTTGTAGAACTGGTAGAATATAGTCAGATGAAGTGATGGTTTACTTTAAATGCAACAAGGGCATACATATTATGATGACGTTTATATTCTGTGTGTAGACGCATTGCTAAGTACACAGTTAATTAACAGAGAAGAAAATATGCGTGTAAATAGCCCAGCAAAGGAAATTTGCTTTTGAACTTCCAGAATTTCAATAGGAATATGTATGTAGATGGCACATTATTTATATAGGTTTAGTCATATTATACAGATAAGAGTATAATAAAGTTTTCACATCTTATATTTGCAGTACTTCCTTTTATGGATAGTATTTCAAATAAATACAAACAATAAAGAGCACTATGGGGCTCATCCAAAGGCCAGTGAAGTTCACTGAAATACTCCCATTGACACTGATCAGCTTTGGAGCCAGTCCTTTATATGTGCATTCCTCTGGGGAAACTAAAACTGAGTCCAGACTATGCTGTAAATAACTCTTTGGACTGATGAATTGCAATACCCAGATATTAAAAAGTCATTAAGGCCTGATTCTCCTAGCACCTGTGTGAGTGTGCAGTTATGGGGGAAGCATAGATAAACCCATTAATTGGAGCCATCCATAGCAAGAGGAATGTAGTCTCAGGGTAGGGAATTTGTATGTTACAGGCCTCCTATTTGTTTCATTGAAGTCAGTGGCAGAATTCTCATTAATGTTAATGGCAGCGCAATCAAATCATCAGCATATTGTTTTGTATGCCATTTGTTCAGATCTGAGAAAATTATAGAGTATTCAGAGATCATCGCTGCAAATACCTACAGATGGCTTCTCATATAAATATATCAGGTCCTCTTCTTCAGCCATCACCACTGTCAAGACATTCTCAGAAAGACATGACACTCCGGAAGAAATGCTTAAGACCCGCCTACGCTGTATCATGATCAGTGGAACTGGAGTGAGAGGGCCCATGTTCCCTTGAGGGCACGTTAGGAAAACAGGGTGTGCCAGGGAGTTATGCTTGAAGCAACTCAGTCACATGGACAGAGCACTGCATAGGGTGAATAAAGTTCTACTTGTTCAACTTAACCTGAATTCACCTTCACTCATTGCAAATGAAACATGGTGGGACCATCTGAGCTGTGAGTTCTCTGTAGTGCAACAGGTGGCAGCGTGAGCCATGGAACTGAATCTGAAGCCCCCTGGAGTTTGCAGACACAAACCTAGCCCAGTGATGGACATGGTGCAAGGAGGAGTTGAGACATTCACAGACCTGTCCATGCAGGAGGACAACAGCAGGAAAGGAAAACTGTTATTTTACCTTATGAGGAATAAGGCAAAGAGGTCCGCAGCACTACCTCAAGCCTCACAGCAGTCCTAGGAGCTCTGGGCAACTATTGCTCCCCAAAGCAGAACAAAACTGTGGAGCAACATGGAATTTTGTCACTTGAGGCCAATCTGAAGGGGAGGCGATAGAACCCTGTGTTACTGCCTTATGGACATTGGCAGCTACAGGCAATTTTGGGGACTTGACAGACTCTATAATTAGGGACAGGATGGTCTCCAGCACTTGGGATCACCAGCTGCTGGAGCAATTCTCTGGAAATGTGAACTCGCATTCGACAAATGCTCAGCCAATGGATTATGCAGTAGAAACCTCAAAAGAAATAATGAAAGGCCCAGGAAGCATAACACCACCAGAAGCACATACAGCTAGAGAGCAGCAAAGGAGTGCAGCTGGCCAGGATCCTATACCCATAGTGAGATGCATTTACTCCACAAGGAGACAGCATGAGCAGGTAAAGGAGAAGTAGCCTGCACTGGGACAGCATTGCAAGGAATGTGAGATGTTGAACAATTTTAACAGTGTGTGCAAGAGCAGAGGAAGGTCCCAGAAAGATTGTCAGAGTTATATGTGGGGTGCAAGGGGCACATCAGACAACGGTGATAACAAAATGATTCTCTCCTTGAGTCTGAGAGCACATCAGGTTCAGGCTGGACAGAAAAGCAACAAAGGACAATACTAACCTTCATGCAACAATGTTAAGAGGGAAACCCCCTGTGCGATTTGAGCTGGTCAGAAGGGCCTCCTGCAATGTGATTCCTTGGGGTAACTTGGACTCGAACATAACCATTAAAAAGAGCAGGTTCATTCTAATAATGTACGGCCCACAGGAAAATGGGACTTCATAGTAAGTAAGCCAAAAAAATAAGACTGTGCCAACTGAAGTTTGTGGTGGTGGATGGTAAGCATCACAGGCCCCTCTCTCACAAGCCATGGCTCTTATCAGCATCAGAATATTATAGTGCAAGAAGCAAAAGAGGGAGTCTCTTAGACAATGGAGAAAAATTTAAAACATATAGGAATGTTTTCAAAGATGAGTGCTTCAGAGGAAAGCAGCGGCTGGAAGTAGACCCCATGGTGGAACCTGTGTGCTTACCATGAAGAAAAATTCAATTGGCCCCAAGAAAGGAACTCGAAAGTCTGCAGAGTAGGGGTATCATAGCACATGTAGAGACCAGTACAGCCTGGATAAACAGCATAGTGGTGGTAAAGAGGTCTTCAGGCAACTTACACATCTGCATAAAGCCAAAGCCACTGCACTGGGTATTGAAAGGATGATATTAACCACAGTTGATTACAGCTTGCTAGAAGCTTCCATAGGCATAATATTTAGGGTGTGATGTAAGGAATTGGTTTTGGCACATAAGCCTGGATAAAAAGAGTCCAGCATGCTGACAACCTTTCCAACACCATTTGATTACTACAGATGGCTGCTAATGCTGACTGGCATAAGCTCAAAGGACTGCCTGGGGTAAAAGTAATTGCAGATGATATCCTTCTTTTAGATGAAGGGAACAATGACACAGAAGCTGAACAAGACTATGACAGAAAACTACAAGCTTTTCTATACAGATGCAAGGACAAGAACATAAAACTCAGCCCAGAAAAAGTGTGACTCAGACAGCATTAGGTGGCATTCACTGGACATCTGCTCACAGCAGAGGGACTGAACGCGGATCCCAACAAGATCAAGGAAGTCAGATTTGGAAGCTTCAGTGGATGTCAAAGGGGTACAGCACTTCATAGGAATGATAAATTATCTGTCCAAGTTCTGCGTACACCTGGCTACAGTAGGATGACCCATATGTCAGCTCACGAGAGAGGCTGTTAAGTGGGACTCTGCAGGCTCCTAACAGCAAGCATTTGACATGCTAAAATAAATTTACTGGATGCCCCTGTCCTGAAGGACAACCACTGATGCTCCAGCGTGATGTATCTGAGAAAGGATTGGATGTAGCTCTTTTTTGCAGAAGCAGCCAGTTGCTTTTCCAGCAGAGCCATGTCAGAGACTGAACAGGGGTACACCCAAACAGAAAAAGATTTTCTGGCTGTGGTATTTGGGGAGGAGTGATTCCATCAGTACATCTATGGCCACCAACAATAGTGCAATCAGACCACAAACCTGTAGAGACAATCATGACAAAGTCCCTTCTTAGGGCTCCAAAGAGATTGCAGTGCATGCTGATACACCTCCAGTGCTATCAGGTGGAGATCAGATATTGTCCAGGATGATTATTGGTGTTAGCTGACATCCTGAGTAGGGCATATAAACCCAGCATCAGCAAGTTGGGGAAAGGGGATCAGGACATAGTGAAGCATGTTCTTGGATTCAGTCTCCCAAGTTCAACAGTGAAGCTGGTAGAATCAGAGGCTATGGAAAAGGCCATCCAAATAGAGGCAGTCAGGAGAGCCAGATGACCTGAAGACAAACGCTAAGTGCATGCCTTACACCTGGGCATTGACAGCTGTCTTAGACAGGCTCAAGAGTGTGTTTACTGTCTGGGAATAACAACTCTGCTCCTGGATAGAAGGGTTTGATACCTATTGGTCTTTTGATAACCACCAGCAAAAAGACTCTTTTACTGTCAGTGGACTTGGAAATGGGCAGTCTAGCCTAGTGGTCAGGTGGGAGCCAAGCCTAGAGGCTAGGGTCAGAGCTGTAGTCAGTAATCAGGAGCCAAAGTGAAGGGTCAAACTGGAAGGCAGGTGCCAGAGCTGAGGGTTGAGCCAGAGTTCTAGTCAGGAGCCAAAACCAAGGACCAAACCAGAGGGCAGGGACTGGAGCAAGCAGGTATCAGGCAAGGATGTGTTCGGAACAGGACAGAGGCAAGGTTGAGTGCAAGGCAGGAACAATGTGATGCAGGAACAGGCACAGTGGTGGGTGTGAGCAGTGAGAAGCTGGCAAACTGTTGCTGGCTTACAAGCTGGCCTGCTGGCCTCTGATGCCAATCAGGTGGTGTGGCTATTCAGGCAGCCTCCTGCAGACCAGCTGTACTGATAAGCTGCCTGGAGAGTAGCTCTCTTCAGGCCCTGCTTCCTGACAGTTACCATATGAGCAGCACACAAAACCACAGGAAAAGGTGAGAGTTACAGTGGACTACTATTCAAATTTTTAGGAGGTTGAATTTTTGGGATGCCAGCACAGTCCGCCACTTCCCACAGCTCCCATTAGCCAGGAACAGTGAACCATTGCCACTGGGCGCTGCAGGGAACCATGCCTCCAGATAGTCAAAGTCAGCAAAATGTCTCGTGGCCTGCAATCAGATTATCCTGTTGGACTGCATGTGGCCTGTCGACCGCAGGTTGCCCACCACTGCACTAGGGCATGGTCAGTATGGTCAATCATACATTGATTCAGCGCATCCTTCATTGCATCAGGAGTTTTCACTAGTAATGATCCTATAAAGCCCTGACTGTTTACTAAAAATGCCTCCCTCCTCTGACAGAAACTCAGCGAAAAAAATGTCAGCAATAACATCACAGTAGTGATGTTAATACCAGCACAACCAACTCCTCTGCTGGTCAGGATAAAAGCCAAATGGGACAGGACATTACATTTCAATTTTACTGATAAGAAGAAAAGAATACTTATATCCACTCACCACATGCATAACACTCACAACTTGACCAGAGAGGTAAAATTACATTTAATTCAATTGAAGGTGATTCACCAGATGTGCTGCAACCTTGACAGATTATTTGAGAAGATGATGGAGGTGTTAAAGTAACTATTGTGATATTTGGGCATGCTTAGAGTTTTCCTCAAATATGCAGCCAATCTGAAGAAAACATAGTTAGTATGATCATTACAGCTAGTCAAAAATACCAGTTATATTTGTGAGACAAGGTGGGTGTGGTAATATTTTTATTGGACCAGCTTCTGTTGGTGAGAGAGACAAGCTTTCAAGCTTACATAGAGTTCTCTCTGCCAGGGCCATCCTTAGGATTTATGGGGCCCTACGCAGTATTATTAAACTGGTGCCCCAGGCCCAGTTTGCTCTTAGCAACACAAACATAAGCTTACAGTATTGGAAAACTTGCTACATGCACTTTATTAAAAACAGTTTAAACAAATTAAGCACACTATAATGCTGATGGACTATGCTTGCACTAAAGAAGTAGCACTATAGAATTTTTTTTATTTATTGACAGAATGATGCAAATAATATAATTTATTTAATAATATAATTGGAAATTACTATGAAGAGGTATTGAAACAAGGATTTGTTTTTAATTAAATGCAATCTTTCTGGCTTTTTTGGCTGAAAAATCAGTAATAATGTCATCGCATGACAAACACGAAGTGATATCTTGTTCGATTGCAAGAATAGCAAGACCAGTCAAGCATTCTTGACTCATAGAATAGAAATAGTCTTTAATGAGCTTTAGTTTTGAGAAACTCCATTCTCTTGATGCTCCTGTTACAGGAATTGTCAGTAGAATACAAGTGGCAATGTACACATTAGGATACATGTCAACAAGTTTGCTGGTATGAATAAACTGTACAATGTCTATCACCAACTTTGCATGTGGCAACATTGATGACAATGTACTCAATTCTTCGTACAGTTCAAGTCAATTTAAATCAAAACTATCACTTTGCTTCAGGAGGCTCACTAGGTTCTTGCACTTTCTCATTAGCTGCTCTTGTTTTCCTATTTCGTTGAATTTAGTTATGTCATAAAAAAAATCCAAACTCTTCATAGTGTTAAACCTTTCATCAACTGTAGATATTGCTTTATCCATCACAACATTAAAAAATTCAACCTCAAATTTTTTTTCTGGATCTTCTATGGGCTCATCTGCTCCTTCAAAAATGCTTGCCATTTTTTCCTCAAAACTCTTGTCACAGTCGGACATGGAAATTTTGGTTCTACACCGAGTGCCTCTGCAACTCTCTTGCTGTAACCTGTGCTTCTTTGAATCCAGTTTCTCTGTATTTCATTAAAAAGTCTTGTGTGTTACTTAGTAAGGTAAGTGCTGAATCAAGCTGCATTATTGGACTCTGCATTATTTTGCTTAGACATTAGATTTTAACAAGAAGGTCATACCAGATTAAGACAGATGTTAGAAACTTGAAGCTGGATATTTCAGAGGCCAATGACTGTGCTTCACTTTTAGCTTTTGGATCTCTGGCTTCTTTTGAAATAGCAAATAGGGCTTTGTAATCTTCCTCAGATTGATATCTCAATGTTTTTACACTTTCTACTCCACTTTCCCAGCGTGTCTCAGATAGAGGCTTAACGGTAATACCACTAACGTGCTTTGAATATTTGCCATCATTGAGTGGAAACTGAAAAGAGCATGTAAATGCATTGCAGCAAACCAAAAAAAGAAATAACTTCTACAGAAGACTTGGCCATATCACACAAAGTCAAACGAAGGCTGTGGCATGCACATAGAACAAAAAAAGGCTTGTGGATTTTCTGCCAGCAATCTAGCTTGCACACCAGAAATGCATCCTCTCAAATTGGTGCCATTATTGTAGCCTTGTCCTCAAATGTGCGTTACGGACAATCCCATTCATTTTAATTCATCAAGGAGAGCTTGAAGTCCAAAACCTGTAGAGTCCTCGACTTCTAAAAATGTGATAAAATGATTGCTTAACTAGAATCTGTGCTGAATTACTAATGTAGACAGATCTCACTACTAACAACATCTGTTCTTCATGACTTATGTCTGGAGTACAATCTAGATTATGGCAAAATATTTTGCCAAAGAAACCAATAAAACAATTTTGTCTCTCACTTTACCACTCATTAGCATGATCAGTTCATTTTGAATTCTTCGTCCCAAATAGTGGTCGTGTATTTCATTTTCTGTTACTCTTTTTGGACATGTTCATTCATCACTGTGTCAAATTTTCCCAGCAGTTGTACAAGGCCCAAAAAATTGTCATTCTTGGGCTGGTATAATTTGTCAGTGCTTCCTCTAAAAACAAGATTGTTTGTCGATTGGATATTTAGCAATAGATAATAGATGTTCAAGAACACGATGCCAATGCTGCTTTCTGATTTTGGGCATCAGGATTTGTCTGGTTTTTTTAACCTTACAATTAACTCACACCATTTGTGCATACTTTCAATGTGGTGGTGTGCCTTTTCATGTTATGGTAATGTGTGACTAAGATTTTGCCAATCATTAATACCCACAGTTGCTATGTTAATATTGCAACTGT
The DNA here is from genome assembly GCF_009764565.3 of Dermochelys coriacea. Taxonomy (NCBI): domain Eukaryota; kingdom Metazoa; phylum Chordata; order Testudines; family Dermochelyidae; genus Dermochelys; species Dermochelys coriacea. The sequence goes on from NC_050069.1 coordinate 224,308,100, forward strand.
TGACAATCTTGTATGGGAAAAAAAATACAGCATCCTTGCATTTAGCGTACACAAGCCACCGTCACCATTAGAAAGTCTTTTGTAGTAATTGTTTTCTGTGAATTTCCTACCTCTAATGTCTTTAGGATGTTCGAGACAGGCCCTGTGAGAACAGACATTCTCAAGTATAATGTCATGTAATTTGTTTAACAATTGTGGCCATGCACCAATGTCCTCTATATCCCATGCTAGTACAGTTTCAACTGTTGTAATTTCTTGTTTTGTGTCCGCATCTGTTTCAGATGATTGTTCTGTATTTTGTTCAGTTTCTTGAACTTTGTTTGCATAAAAATTTTTTTCAGCATTTACTTGATGATCTTGATTATCTTCGTTGTTTTCTTGACGTACAGACTTAAGTATAGAACCCTTCTGTGCTTTTATAGCTAATTTTATTTCATCTTTTCATTTTATTTTTTGTGACCCAGAAAGTTATTTTTGATATGACATTATAACTTAGAAGGGTGTTGTTTTTTAAAAAAATAACTGTTTAAATTTTGTCAGATTATCAGAAATATTATTTAAAATCAGTAATATAGGATAGCCATGAGTCTGTGACCTTGAGCTAATGTAGAGACACCTCACAAGGAACTCCACCCTGACTAAGACACAATAGAGTTGGAAACCCATGTCATTTTTACAAAGTCACTTTTTAGTTTTAAATGTGTAGTGGGCGTCAGTTTTAACGTTAGTTACAACTCGATATCAACCTTATACTGTAAATAGCTCAATAGCATTATCCAGTTTAATAAGATGGGTTTCCAAGCAGTGGGAAAATAGGACCCTCGTTTTATTCCTAGGCAAAGCACAAAGTGACCAAAATGAAGCCAGCACAGAATCATCTAATCTAGATTAAGGTAGGACAGAAATGTTACAGAAGTCCTATCCACTAACATTTGTGCAAGATGGACATGCCCTTGTTACAGAAGAACTCTCTTCAGGTTTTGTCACTCACCTTATTCCTCTGATATCAGCAGATATCTGTGAAACCCACTGGGAAACTGTCCCATCCCCCTCAAGTGTTGGTACACATAGAGGCTGACAACCTACTACTGTTATCAGTTATGTTTGGTGTGGCCCTACCAAATTCACAGCCATGAAAAATGTGTCACAGACCGTGGAAATCTGGTCTTGCGTGCTTTTAACTTACCCTATTCTATACAGATTTCACAGGGAAGACCAGCATTTCTCAGATTGGGGGTCTTGACCCAAAAGGGAGTTGCAGGGGGGTCACAAGGTTATTTTATGCTGGGTTGCTGTATTGCCACCCTTACTTATGTGCTGCTGCCTTCAGAGCTGGGCGGCTGGAGAGTGGTGGCTTCTGATTGAGGGCCCAGCTCTGCAGGCAGCAGCGCAGAAGTAAGGATGGCATGGTATGGTATTGCCACCCTTACTTCTGTGCTGCTGCTGACGGCAGCTTTGCCTTCAGACCTGGGCTCCCATCCAGCAGTGGTAGAGGTCTGCACAGTGGATCTAAAGGGTCCAGCCTTGCTGATGAGTCATGAGGGTGTTAATATAAAGCCACAAGATGAAATTTTGAATTTTCAGTCAGATTTTTTAAAAAACTAGAAAATTACACATTCACACAGAAAAAAACTCTGACTAGAACATTATTAAGTTTGCAAAGCCAAGCACTCAAAACTTAGAAAATGCCAGAATTAAGATTGCCTGTACAAGTTTAATTTGGTCCCCTTAGGCATATGCATTATGATACCATCTTTAATTACATGATCCCATACTATTTTTTCCACAGGACCTCTTCCTCCTTCAGTGCACAGAATGGACCAATTCTGTGGATGAATCAGGGTTTTGTAGTGAAGGAGACTGTTGTCCTAGGACAACATTGTCTCATTTGTTGCAGAAATGGAAAATTGTGTAGTAAATGAGACAGAGTTTTGCAGGAAGAGAAAGGATGGTCTCACGGTTAAGGCAAGTCACTTAAATCAGACTTTTCAGATGCTCGTTAATTGGGTGTTCCTCATTTTCTGGTTGCCTGACTTGAGACCCTTGGATCTGATTTGCAGAAGTGCTGAGCACTCACAGCTGCTACCATAGTCAATAGGAGCTGAACTTTAAACATAGAAAGTGCTATATAATACTAAGTAAATCAGGTCATAGAATCTTAGAATATCAGGGTTGGAAGGGACCTCAGGAGGTCATGTAGTCCAACCCGCTGCTCAAAGCAGGACCAATCCCCAACTAAATCATCCCAGCCAGGGCATTGTCAAGCCTGACCTTAAAAACTTCTAAGGAAGGAGATTCTACCACCTCCCTAGGTAACACATTCCAGTGCTTTACCACCCTCTTAGTGAAAAAGTTGTTCCTAATTTCCAACCTAAACCTCCCCCACTGCAACTTGAGACCATTACTCCTTGTTCTGTCATCTGCTACCACTGAGAACAGTCTAGATGCATCGTCTTTGGAACCTCCTATCAGGTAGCTGAATGCAGCTATCAAATCCCCCCTCATTCTTCTCTTCTGCAGACTAAACAATCCCAGTTTCCTCAGCCTCTCCTCATAAGTCATGTGCTCCAGCCCTCTGCCCTAATCATTTTTGTTGCCCTCTGCTGGACTCTTTTCAATTTTTCCACATCCTTCTTGTAGTGTGGGGCCCAAAACTGGACACAGTACTCCAGATGAGGCCTCACCAATGCCGAATAGATGGGAACGATCACGTCCCTCAATCTGCTGGCAATGCTCCTACTTATACAGCTCAAAATGCCATTAGCCTTCTTGGCAACAAGGGCACACTGTTGACTCATATCCAGCTTCTCATCCACTGTAACCCCAGGTCCTTTTCTGCAGAACTGCTGCCTAGCTACTTTGTCCCTAGTCTGTAGCCGTGCATGGGATTCTTCTGTTCTAAGTGCAGGACTCTGCACTTGTCCTTGTTGAACCTCATCAGATTTCTTTTGGCCCAATCCTCTAATTTCTCTAGGTCCCTCTGTATCCTATCCCTACCCTTGAGCATATGTATCACTCCTCCCAGTTTAGTGCTATCTGCAAACTTGCTGAGGGGGCAATCCATGCCATCTCCAGATCATTAATGAAGATATTGAACAAAACTGACCCCAGGACCGACCCTTGGGGCACTCCACTTGATACCGGCTGCTAACTAGACATGGAGCCATTGATCACTATGTGTTGAGCCCGATGATCTAGCCAGCTTTCTATCCACCTTATAGTCCATTCATCCAGCCTATACTACTTTAACTTGCTGGCAAGAATACTGTGGGAGACCATATCAAAAGCTTTGCTAAAGTCAAGGAATAACACGTCCACCGCTTTCCCCTCATCCACAGAGCCAGTTATCTCATCATAGAAGGCAATTAGATTAGTCAGGCATGACTTGCCCTTGGTGTATCCATGCTGACTGTTCCTGATCACTTTCCTCTCCTCTAAGTTCTTCAGAATTGATTTCTTGAGAACCTGCTCCATGATTTTTCCAAGGACTGAGGTGAGGCTGATTGGCCTGTAGTTCCCCTGATCCTCCTTCTTCCTTTTTTTAAAGATGGGCACTACATTAGCCTTTTTCCAGTCACCGGGGACCTCCCCCGATCACCAAAAGTTTTCAGAGATAATGGCCAATGGCTCTGCAATCACATCCACCAATTCTTTTAGCACCCTCGGATGTAGTGCATCTGGCCCCATGGATTTGTGTTTGTCCGGCTTTTGTAAATAGTCCTGAACCTCTTCTTTCTCCACAGAGGGCTGGTCACCTCCTCCCCATACTGTGCTGCCCAGTGCAGTAGTCTGGGAGCTGACCTTGTTTGTGAAGACAGAGGCAAAAAAAGTACATTAGCTTTTTCCACATCCTCTGTCATTAGGTTGCCTCTCTCATTCAGTAAGGGGCTCACACTTTCCTTGACCTTCTTCTTGTTGCTAACATGTGAAGAAACCCTTCTTGTTACTCTTAACATCCCTTGCTAGCTGCAACTCCAAGTATGATTTAGCCTTCCTGATTTCACTCCTGCATGCCTGATCAATATTTTTATACTCCTCCCTGGTCATTTGTCCAATCTTCCACTTCTTGTAAGCTTCTTTTTTGTGTTTAAGATCAGCAAAGATTTCACTGTTAAGCCAAGCTGGTCATCTGCCATATTTACTATTCTTTCTATACATCGGGATGGTTTGTTCCTATAACCTCAGTAAGGATTCTTTAAAATACAGTCAGCTCTCCTGGATTCCTTTCCCCCTCATGTTGTTCTCCCAGGGGATCCTGCCCATCAGTTCCCTGAGGGAGTCAAAGTCTGCTTTTCTGAAGTCCAGGGTCCGTGTTCTGCTGCTCTCCTTTCTTCCTTGTGTTAGGATCCTGAACTCAATGATCTCAGGGTCACTGTGTCCCAGGTTCCCATCCACTTTTGCTTCGCCTACTAATTCTTCCCGGTTTGTGAGCAGCAGGTCAAGAAGAGCTCTGTGCCTAGTTGGTTCCTCCAGCACTTGCACCAGGAAATTGTCCCCTACATGTTCCAAAAACTTCTTGGATTGTCTGTGCACTGCTGTATTACTCTCCCAGCAGATATCAGGGTGACTGAAGTTCCCTATGAGAACCAGGGCCTGTGATCTAGTAACTTATGTTAGTTGCCTGAAGAAAGCCTTGTCCACTTCGTCCCCGTGGTCTGGTGGTCTATAGCAGACTCCCACCACGACATTACTCTTGCTGCTCACACTTCTAAACTTAATCCGGAGACTCTCAGGTTTTTCTGCAGTTTCATTCTGGAGCTCTGAGCTGTCCTACTACTCTCTAACATACAATGCAACTCCCCCACCTTTTCTGCCCTGCCTGTCCTTCCTGAACAGTTTATATCCATCCATGACGGTGGGATAACTCACATGACTGGAGTACTAAGTCTCTGTTATTCCAATCACATTATAATTCCCTGACTGTGCCGAGACTTCCAGTTCTCCCTACTTGTTTCCCAGGCATCTTGCCTTTGTGTATAGGCATTTAAGAACTCGCTGATCATCCTGCTTTCTCAGTATGAGGCAGGAGTCCTTCCCTCTTGTGCTCTCTTGCTCATGCTTCCTCCTGATATCCCACTTCCCCTCTTACCTCAGGGCTTTGGTCTCCTTCCCCTGGTGAACCTAGTTTAAAGCCCTCCTCACTAGGTTAGCCAGCCTGCTTGTGAAGATGTTCTCCCTCTCTTCATTAGGTGGAGCCCTTCTCTGCCTAGCAATCCTTCTTCTTGGAACACCTTCCCATGGTCAAAGAATCCAAAGCCTTCTCTCCAACACCACCTGCATAGCCATTCGTTGACTTCCAAGATTCAACAATCTCTACCTGGGCCTTTTCCTTCCCCAGGAAGGATGGATGAGAACACCACTTGCGCCTCCTCAAACTCCTTTATCTTTCTTCCCAGAGCCACGTAGTTGTAATGATTCACTCAAGGTCATTCTTGGCAGTATCATTAGTGCCCACGTGGAGAAGCAGGAAGGGGTAGCGATCCGAGGGCTTGATGAGTCTCGGCAGTCTCTCCATCACATCGTGAATCCTAGCAAGCAGCACACTTCTTGGTTTTCCCAGTTGGGACAGCAGATAAATGACTCAGTCCCCCTTAGGAGGGAGTCCCTGACCACTACCACCCACCTCCTTCTCTTGGGAGTGGAGGCCGTGGAACCCCCATCCCTAGGACAGTGCATCTCATGCCTTCCAATTGGCGGAGTCTCTTTCTGCTACCTTCTGTCAGATGTATCCTCTTGTCCACTCTCCGCATTACTATCTGAGGAGAGAACATGAAAACAGTTGCTCACCTGTATCTGCATTGCTGGTACATGGATGTTCCTCTTTCATCTTCTGGAAGTCACATGGTGCCAATTTTCTTCACTGTCCTTCTGTCCTCGCTGTGCAGCCTGCTCTGATTTTTCAGAATATTGTGCCCATAGAAGCATATCCTGATGTCTGTCCAGATCCTTATGCCTCAGCTCCTCATCTGTAAAATGGGGATAATACCAGCCTTTCACCTCACAGGACTGTTGTGAAGATACATTCATTAATGGTTGTGAAACACTGAGATAGGATAGGTTTGGTGCCATGCAAAAGCCCAGGAGGAAATTAATAAGTCTGTCTTAACAACAGGGTTTTAATTGTCTGCAGTAAAAAGGCCTAAGGCCACGGACTGAACAAAAACAAAATTTTGAAAACCTGCTCATTAATGGAGCACTGTCCATCCTGTGCTCCTGAATTACACAGGGTTTCTGGGTAAAAAATAGTATGTTATCATGGAATTAAAGATTACATCATGATGTACACACAGAAGAGTCTGAATTAAGGTTGCACAGACAATGTTAATGGTAGCATTTCCTAACTCTGGAGTGCTTGACTTTTCAACCTTTAATAATGTAGCTTTTTTGCTGTAATTTGTATTTCTATAGTGCTGAGAGGTCCCAGGTGGAATCCCCATTGGGCTAGGTATTATAGAACATATAGGAAAATGCGGCCCCTGTTACAAAGAGCTTACTGTAATTGTACATAAGAGGTTGTTAAAATTTTCACTCATTTGTAAAATTAAAGGAGGAAATTAAAAAGGATGCAGTAAACATAAAAGCCCCTGGAAGCTGCACTTAAGCAAATAGAAATTGCAGGAAGCTGAAATAGTTAGGACACTATTGTAAGTAAATATTAAAGTGGTCTGAATGTTGTTGAATAGTTAAAATCCATCAGCTTGATGGAAAGTGGCAGCATGACAATCAATCTATTATTTTGCACATGTGTAAATTAAAGAGACCTTCAGGATCTCATTTCTCTGCAGAACATGATCATTCAGCTGCTACAACAGGTACATCTTTGTTGCTTATCGTTTTCCATTGGAGTATAAAAGAAACAGTTACATGTATTATAATAGAAACTAACCAGTCCTTCTGTTCTTGGATGGAAAAAGAAAAATTTAATATAATGACCATCATAGGACCTAACCACACCAGCCACACCATCAGAGCCTCATTCACCTAAACATCTACTAATATGATATATGCCATCATGTGCCAGAATGCCCCTCTGCCATGTACATGGGCCAAACCGGACAGTCTCTACATAAAAGAATAAATGGACACAAATCAGATATCAGGAATGGCAACATACAAAAGCCAGTGGGAGAACACTGCAGTCTCCCTGGACACTCAATAACAGATTTAAAAGTAGCCATTCTTCAACAAAAAAACTTCAAAAACAGACTTCAAGGAGAAACTGCAGAGCTACAATTCATTTGCAAACTTAATACCGTCAATTTGGGCTTGAATAGGGACTGGGAGTGGCTCGCTCTCTAGAGAAGCAATTTTCCCTCTCTTGGTATTGACACCTCCTCATCTATTATTGGGAGTGGACAACATCCACCCTGACTAAATTGGCGTTCAACATTGGTTCTCCACTTGTAAGGTAACTGCCTTCTCTTCATGTGCCAATATATATTTATGCCTGTATCTGTAATTTTTACTACATGCATCTGAAAAAGTGGGTTTTTTACCTACGAAAGCTTATGCCCAAATAAATCTGTTAGTCTTTAAGGTGCCACCAGTCTCCTTGTTTGTTTTTCTACTATAATGACTCATTGAAGTGGGTAAGATCAGTGGTACAAGTGGAATCAATTTCTTACCGGTATGGGGGAGGGGCCACAGGGGGCATGTGACCCTCCACGTGACTCCTCCCTGTCCCCTCCCCATGATCCACCCCCTTACATGGTGGGAGGGGGCTCTGTCCTCCCGCTGTGCTGGAGAAGCAGAACATGGGGCTGCCCAATGGCCTCACGCCCACAGCTCCTCTGGCGTGCCACGGCTGTATCACCCCAGCCCTTCCACGCTGGGTCTCCTCTGTACAGCAGCTAGCCCTGCCAGAGGACAGGGCTGGCGAGGGCCTGGCTGGGGTGTGGTACAGCAGCCCCACTTGAGGAGCTGTCTGCGTGGGGCCACCCAGTGGCCCCACATTCTGTTCTTTTTCCCACTGTGGTTCCCGGGAGAGCCCTGTGGCTCAGGGCTCTCCCGGGAATCACAATGGGGAAAGGAGCAGCATGCCGGCAGCTCCTCTGCTGCCTGTACCACCCCCAGCCCTGTCCTCTGGTGGGGCTGCTGCTGGGAGCTGGAGAAGCTGCAGCTCCGTGGAAGGGTAGGGGCAGGGCTGGGAGTTCAGCTTCTTTCCCCACTGCAGTTCCTGGGAGAGCCCGTGGTTCAGCCTTGTGGTCCCCAGCAGCCCCACGTTCTGCTGCTCCTCTTTTCAGTATACCGTATCTGCTATAAATATCTTGCTGGTACGCTGTACCGTACTGCCCTGCTTGCACTGCTGGGTAAGAGAGATATATACACAAACCTGTGAAAACTGTTTGAAACCAAAAACTGGATTTCCTTAATAAATATTATTAATTCCCTAATAATAGATACAAGTAATGTATGTGATTGATGTCTTTTCTTTTTAATGGCTTGATCCAAAGCCTATTGAAATCAATGGCAAGGCTCCCATTGGCTTCAATAAGCTTTGGATAAGGCTCCCTTGACAATTTGTTTTCTCATTTTCAGAAGTGTTTTAATTTCTTTTTTTGAGCCTTGAAAATCTTTAAAATATCTAACTACAGTTCTCTTCTACAATTCTAGCTTTAGAAAGGAGATTATCTTAAGAAGTCAGAGACATTTGTTTGCCATATATAATGTGCCTATCACCTTAATAAGGACATATTATGTATGTTATAATGAATGTGTGTATATGTCCAAGAAAGAAAGGTTATGCAAATGAAATATTCTTAGTACACTATTGACTTGTCCTGACCCTTTTGGATCATGGCAATGTATAGTTTATCGTTAAAGTGAAGACGTGATGGATGGAGACTCAAATAAATTCTTTAATGAGTGATAGTTTAACAATAAAAAACAAAAGAAATCAGGAATACCCAGTTACGTACTCATTCTTGAATGTTAGAGAAGGATAGCTAATTAAAAGCTTTCCTTCTGCTTGTTTCCCTTTTCTATGAAACTTGAACATTTCTTACTTGACTAAATTCACATCCCTTGATATTCTCTTTAGATATCATTTCAGATAAGATGTTGATGTGGGTCCAAATTCTTGGGTATGACCAAAGAGTGCACAGGTAGCAAAAAGGGATGAGACTGCATTCTCCCTGACCTTGGGCTGGTTGCGTGCTGGTCAATAATCCTAGAGACCGGTCTACATTACACTGGCTGCCTGTGGCACCACGGGGCCAATTTGGGTCATCTTTTCCCCTCAGCCACAGCAGGCTTAGAAGGTGCTAGTCCAGCTGTACATCACTGAAGCATTACATTACACTTAGGAGATCCTCCTGTGGTTGGTGAGCTCAGCTTTAGAGCCAGAGTCCACTGTGACAAAGTTGCTGCCTGTGATGTCTAATCATTGTATTAAATCAATCTTGTTCTCAACAGAATAGCAATGCGCTCCTCCGTCTGTCAGTTTCTCATACATTCATCTCCATGCCTTCTTCCCCATGACCTCTGTGCATGAATCTAAAATTCTGAGCTTATGCACAAAGTCTCTGTCTTGTCTTTGTAAAGATCCACTTTTGCCATGCTGCCTACCATGAATCTAACTGACTGGTATTAAAAAATAATAATAATAATAAAAAAATCCCTATTTCTCATTCCCCTTCTCATAACCTATGTCTGTCCTTAGACTCTGAGCTCTTTCTTGAATATCTGGAAAGCAGCTAGTGCAGTATGGGTGCTCCCATAAGCAACCAATAAATAGTAATTTAGGTTACCAGCCTGAATCAATAAACTATTTATGTAGACTAGAATTTAGCATCTGTTCTTTTATGACTGAAGACAGAATGGTAAAATAACAATAAAAATGTGTATCTCTTTCTTTACTATGTTATAATGGCAGGGCTGCTCTAAGTTGCTTCTTGGAACCGGACTAGTGTCTAGTGACCCAAGAATCCAGGAGGTACAAAGTTGACTCGTTCCTTTAGCTGACCTAGGAGCTAATAGCCGGTCCTGAGCTTCACATTTGTGACTTGCAACTGTCACCCTCACAAATAAAAACTAATTTCCAACAGTTCTCTTAGCACATATTTAAACAGACTAAGCCTGACTTTCATTTATATTAAGGTCTTGTCCTCACACACAAGCTTTTATTATACCAGCATACTGAAAGTGGTACAATTCCCATGGTATGGACATAGTTTAGATCAATGTAAATGTGCTTATAGTGGTGTGACTTATTCCCCAGTGAGAAAGGTAATAAACTATCACTTTTATAGAGGGATAATTACATCCCACACTGTGGGTTGCATCAGTTTAACTATATTAGTAAAAAAATCACACCCATAACCAACATAGTTATACCTCTACAAAAACTGTGCATAGACCAGGCCCCAAGGCCACTTTCCCTCATGCTAACACTGTAAAGGGACCCTAACGTGGGCGTAAATGTAATTTATGCTCCTTTCTCTGCCGGAATACTGTAATTGGACTTTAGTGTGAGTGAGAATCAGGCCCTATGTGTTTGTTCAATGTCTAGCACAGGCCGTCTCTCCATGGCACTATAATACATCTAAACAATTATAATACATAGAACTTTTCTGAGGAGTACTTCTGGAGATTTTTAAAACTCGGACCACATTTTGGAAATTTTTTAGTGCTACTTAACAGACTAGATGTGAGGGGGGGCAAGATGTATTTGTAGTAGCCACCCATGCACTGGTACTTTCCTGCTGCAGTGCAATGTTCTAATGGAATGATGTAATGAAGAGATATAATGTAAGAAAGCACTGAAGCAGAATGCAGCAGTGGAGCAGTTAAATATCACCAAAGCTGAGAGACATTCTCATAAAAGGCAAGAAATACAGTTATGGGTAAAATTTCATTCTTAACTTCTCATTCTGCTTAGGTGCCAAAGGGATCTGATTTTGATGAAATAGTGTAACTGTTAATTCCAGCACCTGTGTGGATGTGGGTGTGTGTATGCATGTGCCATGTCTCTTTAATCATTCCAGACAGAAGAATATCGTGGCTTCCATTTTCTACAATGCCTGTTAGCCTGAGACAGGGGTGGCCAACCTGAGCCTGAGAAGCAGCCAGAATTTACCAATGTACATTGCCAAAGAGCCACAAGCAGCCCCCCTTCAGCTCCCAACCCTGCTCCCAGTACCTCCCGCCCACCTGCAGCCCTGCCAATCAGCGCCTACCCCTCCCTCCCTGCACCTCCTGATCAGCTGTTTCACAGCATGCAGGAGGCTTGGAGAAAGGGGGGAGGAGCGAGGGCATGGCAGGCTCAGGGGAGTGGGTGGGAAGGGGTGGAGTAGGGACAGGGTCTGGGGCAGAGCCAGGGGTTGAGCAGTGAGCACTCCCGGCACATGGAAAGTTGGCACCTGTAGCTCCATCCCGGAGTCGGTGCCTATACAAGGAGCCGCATATTAACTTCTGACGAGCTGCATGTGGCTCCGGAGCCATAGGTTGGCCACCCCTGGCCTAAGACATATGAAAAATTAATGAACAGATTATTTAAAAAGTAAAATGCCTCAGCAGGAATATAGAGAGCAAGGGGTGAAGAGTTAAAAGGAACATATCTTGAATAAACTCCTATGAAGATCTGTTTCCAATGCAAAGGAGAAAAGAGGGATATGTGAGAGTGGGCCTGTGGTAATAATGAAAGCTAACTCCAGATTTCTGGGGATACCCTGAGCTTAAGGAGCAGAAGTGTTTTTTGTCTTTGTTTTTTGTTCTTTTTAATGTTAGGGAGCTTCCCTGCCAAACAGACTTTTACAGGTTTTGCAGTTGTACTTATTTATCCCTAGTCTTTTATTGGAGGATGATAAGATGTCCAGTAGGTGGCATCATATAAACATACTGTTAATGTGTCTTCATAGTTTTTCTTAAGTGTATTATCTTGCAGAATTTACACTGAAAAACATCAAAGGATCAAACATATATATATGGATTACACATGAGTAAGGATTTACATACTGTATTTTTAAGTGAAAGTGTTCAAACTTGGATGCTTAAAGCATTTGGCAAATTCATAGGTGGGCGCTTACATAAAAATGGCCAGATTTTCATAGGCTCTGAGCACTCTGTTTCTATGGGAATTCGCTGGGAGTGTGGGCAGTCAGGTTATTTTGGTAATTGTTTTGTTTAGGTGCTAAATATGTCTTTTACTGCACCCATGTTTGAGAATGATGTTCTTAGCACTTAATGTTCACACTTTACAGCTGAAATAGAGATTATGACATCTTAAACAAATTATTTTAATTTCAAATCTCTGTGCATTTAATTTTCCTCCATTATATTCTAATAATTCTGAAACTTCTAGTTTTTTTTTCAAACAAAGCATTTAGACAATGATAGTTGTGTAAGTGGATTTTTCTTGCAAGTGGTCTGTTCTTCATATTTATGATTTTCAGCTTTATAAAAGAATGTGCCAGATTGCCTGGAAATATTTTAAATAGTCTGGTGCTTCAAGCTGCTAGTCTTTTTCATGGGACACTAATATCAAATACCTACCTGTGACACCCTGGCACCCCAATATTCACCACTGTCATGAATTAGGATATGTTTTGTACAAAGAATGCCTTGTGAGGTATCATTCTAAAAGTCTTGATCTGCTAGACATTAATATCTAATTGGATCTTATGTGTTATCATCATATGTGAAGTTATGAAGTTTGGCTTCAGTAACATATATTACTGAAACACGTGAGGTTGAAAACACCCACAAGCAGCCTTTCAGGTACAGCAGTAAAAAGGCCAAACAATGTTAATGACTTATTGAGAAAATGCACACAAGCACAAGGATTACCCCAGGAACTGTGTACAATAGAAACTTCTTAGAGACAGCACTACACAATGGGAACTGTTTTACCCAGGTCACAGCAAAAGAGCTTTTCAGCAGTGGGAAGAAAATATAAAAGGGGGACAATGACATCATGATGGTACCTCACTCTCCCTACAACAACACACCTGGAAACACCTGAGGGGTAAAGACTAAACTGTGGGAAATGACGTCTTAGGCTAGAGGGATTTTTAGCCAGTATATTAAAACCTGGGAAAGCCAAGGCAGCTTGTGCCGTAAGAATCTGCCAGCCTGTTTATCACTCAGGGTGAGAATTTTCTAATTCATATCCTCCTTATCTAGTGTGTTAAGCTCAGTTTGTTGGTTTGTTTATTTACTAAAATAATCTGATTTGATGTGTTTGCTATAATTTATAATAATTTATAATCTATCTTTTTTGTAGTTGTTAAACTTGTTTTTGCTTTGTCTAAAACCAGTGTGTGGAAATTGTAACTTGGGGCAGAAAGTTGTTGCAGATCTTTCTCCACATTGAGGGAGGGGGCAAATTTTATGAGCATATGCTGTACAGTTCTCTGTGCAGCGCAAGATGGTATAATTGTGGTATAATTGTGGGTTTACACTTTGGGGGGGGGGGGTAGGGTGCCTTAACTGAGCCTTCCTATGCAGAGCTGATCTCAGCATCTGTGTGCAAAGCTGCACTGGGTGTGTCCCTATCTGTGTGTATGCTGATGAAAGAGCAGGCTTGGAGAGCTTGGCAACTTATCACAGCAACACAGTATGAAAGGGAGCCCAGGCTGGTGGGTCAGGCAGGCTCAGTGTTACCCCAGTTCCAAGTGGCACCCTGGGGGGAACCCGTCACACTGCTGTCCATTTAATTAACCGGTATCCCATCTAAAACCCAAGGGGATAACTTGTGAAGTGCCTGCAGATAGAGAGCAGATACATTTGAAATGTTTGGGAATGTGTAGTGAATCAGTATGGTGAGTTGCCAGAATCTTTCTACTCTGCATGACAAAGTGCTTCCTGACATCTGTTCACCAAATTGAACAGCCGCTTACCAATTTGCCTTGAAGTCCACTTTCATTTTAAATGTATCAAAAACTCTGCTCCAATTCACAATGGTTGAAGAAAAAATCATACTGAGTAGTCTCTCTCCAGTTATGGTAGTTTTGAAACCATAGAACTAAATAGCTAGATTGATGATGACTGAGCAAGTCATCTCTAGTATTAAAGTAATCTCTGGTACTAAATAGAAGTGGTAGATTCCCATGAAACAAAATTTGGAAAGATTGGGATAGATTTATTCAGCAGCTGCATTACAATCAGTGGAATTACACAGGGGATTAATATGGATTATAAATGTGTCATTTACCTACAATGCATCAGGTGATGCCTCAGAGTGTTACTACTGAGACTAGTCAATGGATTCTGTTATATTACATTAAATAAATCCAGGTCTTTCCAAAAGGTAAAATTTGAAAAGGGACTCAGCAGAATTGCCAAACTGTTTTCATTTCCTGCAAACACCTTTTCTCCATTTATTTAAAACCAGAGTCACTATATACAACTGAGACTACATCTAATCTATTCTGAATGTATTTTTCATTTAAAGTCATGGTTCTGTGTTCACATCACCTCTCTGGAGCTACAAAAATAGCTTTAAAAATTACACAGTCTCTGGCATTTTATATATTTTCCTGAACTTCAGTTAAAGTGACATGATCAGCTCAAATTCGGCTTGTCACCGAGAAAACACTGTGGGCCTTGGCCCAAAATACATATTGTCCTGCAATGCAATATTGCTGGCTAAAATATATTGCAATATTTTGGTATGAGCAATTCCATTCCCTTGATATTTCCACCTATCCTGCTGAAAACAGTTAGTACAACACTGTACCCTTTTACACAGCTCAGAAGGTTCTAAAGATAAGAAATATTGTTAACATGTATGTGTGCTTTGGAAATGCTCATTCATTCATCATTTTCACTTGTGGTTATTTACTTTTTCATTCCAAGGACTAAATTGTGACTTTCAGTTACAACTGGAGTTTGGAGGAAATGCATGCCACAGTTTCTAGTTGACGCTCCCAGAGCCATTGTGTCTAAGACATGCTCAGTTCCTTCAGAAGTGCTGGGTGGACACTCTTTCAACCTTTGAAGTATGCAATAGGCACAGTTCCCCCCGCCCCACACACAAATTAAAAACAGTCCCAATCTCTGGAGGGCTTCTAGTATCTATCATAGTGTTAGAGAGCCCCAGTCTTTCATAGCAGGGAATGCAAAGCCCCTGTGAATAAACACAGATGCTAGGCTCTACTGGTGCAGTTGCACAATCAGACCTTAAAAATCTAATCAAAATTTTGACACACAAGTCAAATGTATATGAAAGTGTAGATTTTAATGGTAAAATCAAATGCACTTAACAGTACATTCATAATGTGAATTGTTTTTTCTGCTTTGGTCTTTCAGATTGATAGGGTGATCAATAAGGGTACAATATCCTTTTAAAAAGAAGGAATTAGAATCTTTAGTATATCTGTCAGATGAAAGTGCTATTTTTTTTGTCTCATTGTAGTACACCAGTTGGTTTATAGACTGAAGACTGAATGCTAGATTTCCCATGTGTCTGAATGCTAGATTTCCCATTTTCATTTAGCTGAAAGGTTGATGAAAACATGTGTATCCAAACAATTTTCTACTAGCTAATGATCAGAGGAGGTGTAAGAGAGGGCTGGACTTGATGACTATGCAAGGTCCCTTCCAGCCATACATTTCTGTGATTCTAAAGTTTGCAACAACTTTTTGTTTTTCAGGCACTAGCATATAAAGTGTGACATATATCGGGCTATGTCCACACTACAGACCTTACAGTGGCACAGCTGTGCCGCTGTAAGGTCTCCTGTATAGCCACTCTATGTTGATGGGAGAGAGCTCTCCCGTCAGCATTATTAAACCATCCACAACAAACATCAAGCTATGTCTGTTGGAGAGCATCTCTCACTGACATAGTGCTGTCCATACCAGTGCTTTTGTTGGTGAAACTTTTGTTGGTCAGGGGTGTATTTTTTCACACCCTGGACTGACAAAAGTGCTAGCATAGATATAGCCTCAGAATCTACTAGAATTAGAATCTATCTAATCTATTGACTTTAGGTGAAATCAAGGCTCTGTTCAGGTTTTGCTGCCACAGGTATGGAAATCTGCCCTTCAGATGGGGAATGCTGGCAGATCATTAAGTAAGGGCTGTTATCTACCTCTCAAACAAATAGTCAGATTCCACACTGACTTTCATCTTGTGTAGTTTCATTAACTTCATAATGGGTGCATGGGTTGTAATTTGACAAAGAGGGATAAATTCAATACTCATTTAAGCTATTGGGAATCTTTCCACTGACTTCAGTGGGTGTTGGCCAGATGCCCAGTTTGGCCAGTAATGCCAATTCATTAAATTTGGAGGACAACATATTCTCACCAATCAGTGGAGAAGGATGAAATTAGCAACAGAAAGTATGGTTTGTCTTTGCTTTAGTTCGGAACTGTGGCTTCTCCAGAGGCTTTCCTTCTCCAAGTACGGATTCCCCTGGAGGGGGGAACCGGTAAGAGTTTTTTCTGCATGAAATGCCGTCTGATAGAGCTGATGGAGGAAAAGATCCGAGGTTTGGAGATGCAGGTGGAAAGTCTGGTTGAGTTTAGGAAGGGGTTTGAGCAGATGATGGAGCAAAGATATGAGGTATCTGAAGGGAAAAGCTCAGACTCACAGATGGAACCAGGACTGGGGAATTTTGAGGAAAGACTGGATGAGGAAAGTGGTCAGTGGAAACATGTGACTCAAAGAACCAGGCAGAGAAAAAGACGGGCTAGTGAAGGAGAAATAGAGCTTAGGAACAGGTTTGCAGAGTTGGAAAATGAAGAAGGGGCTCAGCAGGTACTTGTTGAAGGTGGAAGGGTAAGGAAGAAGAGAAGAGAGGCTAGTCCTATAGAAAAAGGGGAAGAGTCAAGGGAGACTACACCAAATATGAGCCCCAGGAGGATACAGGATGGGTTGAAGAAGATTGTAAGGGAAAATAGGAATGGAAAGAACTTGCAGCCAGAGAGAACAGGGGAGACACTGGAGAATAGCACTGTCACCAGGAAAAGGCAGGTCTATGTGATCGGGGACTCTTTATTGAGAAGAATAGACAGGCCTGTAACTAGAGCTGATCCTGAGAATAGAAGGGTGTGCTGTCTTCCGGGTGCTAAGATACGGGATGTAGACCTGAGGTTGAAAAGGATCCTAAAGGGAGCGGGAAAGAATCCCCCTAATTATCCTTCATGTGGGAACAAATGATACGGCTAGATTCTCGCTGGAAAGTATTAAGGGAGACTATGCTAGGCTGGGGAAGACGCTTAAGGAAATTGAGGCTCAGGTGATCTTTAGTGGGATCCTTCCTGTTCCTAGAGAAGGGCAACAAAGGTGTGACAAGATTATGACTGTCAACAGATGGCTTAGGCAGTGGTGCTATAAGGAGGGCTTTGGGATGTATGGCCACTGGGAGGCATTCACGGACAGAGGTCAGTTCTCTCGGGATGGACTTCATCTGAGTAGGGAAGGAAATAGACTTCTAGGATCAAGGCTGGCACAACTGATAAAGAGAGCTTTAAACTAGGAATTAGGGGGAGATGGATGGGAGATGTCCAGAAAATCTCCATGCCAGATTTTAGCATTGAGAGGGAAGAAGATGAAGTAAGAATGGATACAGCCGTGGGTAGGAGAATGTATATAAGGAGTGAGGGCGGTGTGGATACTAGTCTAATAGGTTATACTGGATGTAGAATGACTGTGCCTAATAGGGTACAAAATGTGAGCGAGGCCAAACAGCAAAAATTAAGATGTTTGTACACCAATGCGAGGAGTCTAGGTAACAAAATGGAGGAACTAGAGCTACTGGTGCAGGAAGTGAAACCGGATATTATAGGGATAACAGAAACATGGTGGAATAGTAGTCATGACTGGACTACAGGTATTGAAGGGTATGTGCTCTTTAGGAAAGACAGAAACAAAGGTAAAGGGGGTGGAGTAGCATTGTATATAATGATGAGGTAGAATGTAAAGAAGTAAGAAGCGATGCAATGGATAAGACAGAGTCCATCTGGGCAAAAATTACATTGGGGAAGAAAACTAGTAAAGCCTCTCCTACGATAGTGCTTGTGGTGTGCTATAGACCTCCGGGATCTAATTTGGATATGGATACAGCCCTTTTTAATGTCTTTAATAAAGTAAATACTAATGGAAACTGCATGATCATGGGAGACTTTAACTTCCCAGATATAGACTGGAGGACCAGTGCTAGTAATAATAATAGGGCTCAGATTTTCCTAGATGCGATAGCTGATGGATTCCTTCATCAAGTAGTTGCTGAACCGACTAGAGGGGATGCCATTTTAGATTTAATTTTGGTGAGTAGCGAGGACCTCATAGAAGAAATGGTTGTAGGGGACAATCTTGGCTCAAGTGATCATGAGCTAATTCAGTTCAAACTAAATGGAAGGATTAACAAAAATAAATCTGCAACTAGGGTTTTTGATTTCAAAAGGGCTGACTTTCAAAAATTAAGGAAATTAGTTAGGGAAGTGGATTGGACTGAAGAACTTATGGATCTAAAGGTAGAGGAGGCCTGGGATTACTTTAAATCAAAACTGCAGAAGCTATCGGAAGCCTGTATCCCAAGAAAGGGGAAAAAATTCATAGGAAGGAGTTGTAGACCAAGCTGGATGAGCAAGCATCTTAGAGAGGTGATTAAGAAGAAGCAGAAAGCATACAGGGAGTGGAAGATGGGAGGGATCAGCAAGGAAAGCTATCTAATTGAGGTCAGAACATGTAGGGATCAAGTGAGACAGGCTAAAAGTCGAGTAGAGTTGGACCTTGCAAAGGGAATTAAAACCAATAGTAAAAGGTTCTATAGCCATATAAATAAGAAGAAAACTAAAAAGGAAGAAGTGGGGCCGCTTAACACTGAGGATGGAGTGGAGGTTAAAGATAATCTAGGCATGGCCCAATATCTAAACAAATACTTTGCCTCAGTCTTTAATAAGGCTAAAGAGGATCTTGGGGATAATGGTAGCATGACAAATGGGAAGGAGGATATAGAGGTAGATATTACCATATCAGAGGTAGAAGCGAAACTGAAACAGCTTAATGGGACTAAATCAGGGGGCCCAGATAATCTTCATCCAAGAATATTAAAGGAATTGGCACCTGAAATTGCAAGCCCATTAGCAAGAATTTTTAATGAATCTGTAAACTCAGGAATAGTACCGAATGATTGGAGAATTGCTAATATAGTTCCTATTTTTAAGAAAGGAAAAAAAGGTGATCCGGGTAACTACAGGCCAGTTAGTTTGACATCTGTAGTATGCAAGGTCCTGGAAAAAAATTTTGAAGGAGAAATTAGTTAAGGACATTGAAGTCAATGGTAAATGGGACAAAATACAACATGGTTTTACAAAAGGTAGATCGTGCCAAACCAACCTAATCTCCTTTTTTGAAAAAGTAACAGATTTTTTAGATAAAGGAAATGCAGTGGATCTAATTTACCTAGATTTCAGTAAGGCGTTTGATACCGTGCCACATGGGGAATTATTAGTTAAATTGGAGAAGATGGGGATCAATATGAACATCAAAAGGTGGATAAGGAATTGGTTAAAGGGGAGACTGCAACGGGTCCTACTGAAAGGCGAACTGTCAGGTTGGAGGGAGGTTACCAGTGGAGTTCCTCAGGGATCGGTTTTGGGACCAATCTTATTTAATATTTTATTACTGACCTTGGCACAAAAAGTGGGAGTGTGCTAATAAAGTTTGCAGATGATACAAAGCTGGGAGGTATTGCCAATTCGGAGAAGGATCGGGATATTATACAGGAGGATCTGGGTTACCTTGTAAACTGGAGTAATAGTAATAGGATGAAATTTAATAGTGAGAAGTGTAAGGTTATGCATTTAGGGATTAATAACAAGAATTTTAGCTATAAGTTGGGGACGCATCAATTAGAAGTAACGGAAGAGGAGAAGGACCTTGGAGTATTGGTTGATCATAGGATGACTATGAGCTGCCAATGTGATATGGCTGTGAAAAAAGCTAATGCGGTTTTGGGATGCATCAGGAGAGGCATTTCCAGTAGGGATAAGGAGGTTTTAGTACCGTTATACAAGGCACTGGTGAGACCTCACCTAGAATACTGTGTGCAGTTCTGGTCTCCCATGTTTAAAAAGGATGAATTCAAACTGGAGCAGGTACAGAGAAGGGCTACTAGGATGATCCGAGGAATGGAAAACTTGTCTTATGAAAGGAGACTCAAGGAGCTTGGCTTGTTTAGCCTAACTAAAAGAAGGTTGAGGGGAGATATGATTGCTCTCTATAAATATATCAGAGGGATAAATACAGGAGAGGGAGAGGAATTATTTCAGCTCAGCACCAATGTGGACACAAGAACAAATGGGTATAAACTGGCCACCAGGAAGTTTAGATTTGAAATCAGACGAAGGTTTTTAACCATCAGAGGAGTGAAGTTTTGGAATAGCCTTCCAAGGGAAGCAGTGGAGGCAAAAGATCTATCTGGTTTTAAGATTCTACTCGATAAGTTTATGGAGGAGATGGTATGATGGGATAATGGGATTTTGGTAAGTAATTGATCTTTAAATATTCAGGGTAAATAGGCCAAATCCCCTGAGATGGGATATTAGATGGATGGGATCTGAGTTACTATAGAAAATTCTTTCCTGGGTATCTGGCTGGTGAGTCTTGCCCATATGCTCAGGGTTTAGCTGATTGCCATATTTGAGGTCGGGAAGGAATTTTCCTCCAGGGCAGATTGGAGAGGCCCTGAAGGTTTTTCGCCTTCCTCTGTAGCATGGGGCATGGTTGACTTGAGGGAGGCTTCTCTGCTCGTTGAAGTCTTTGAACCATGATTTAAGGACTTCAATAGCTCAGACATGGGTGAGGTTTTTCATAGGAGTGGGTGGGTGAGATTCTGTGGCCTGCGCTGTGCAGGAGGTCAGACTAGATGATCAGAATGGTCCCTTCTGACCTTAGTGTCTATGAATCTATTTCTGCAGCTTGTATGCCACATGCATGTTGCCTCCCATACATCTGAAAACAGAGGGAGGATCTAGCAACAGAAGAGTATTGTTTACCCACTGCATATGAACTACACATCCTTCTGTCGCTAAGGTTTTTTAAATGAAATCCACGTCACTCAGGAAAGATATTCAACTATTAGATGAAATAGCTGATATGCAACAGTTACCTCAGATGCAGGCCCACTAACCTGAATGATGGACACATCAATACATATTGTAATAGGGTCTACAAACCCCATACTGAACATAGATGGGAGGGGAGGAGAGTCTCTCCTGTTTACAAGCAAGCAGCTTGATCACAACTCCACACCTGCCAATCATGGAGGCAGGCACCCAGAGCTGCAAGCAATAGAGAAAAAGAGCCTACTATAAAGAGGAAAGTGCAGAGAAGAAAAGGGAGGCAGAAAGGCCTGAGATAGGAAGGTGATGACAGCCCTGCACCAGGCAGCCTCCAAGAAAACAGCCAGGAGACTGAAAGAGACTACAAGCCCAAAGGGTGAAGGGCTGACAGGCTTAATAGAAGGTGAGGGTCCAGGAACTGACCTGACTGAAAACAAATTTCAGAGAGTCAGCCAGGAGAAGCTGAGGCCCCTGTAGAGACCTTCAAGAGGTGGTGACACACAGATAATGTGGAGGTCCCAATAGATTAAATATTAGAAATAGTCTAATACAGTGGTTCTCAAACTTCTTTTTTCACGGACCACTTGAAAATTGCTGAGTGTCTCGACGGACCACTTAATGATCTTTCCAAATGTTGTTTGTACCATTAGCTAACTATTGCAAAGCGCTTTGGATAAAAGCACTATATTTAAAAAAAATGATAAATTTTTTTGTTCTACAAATAAAAACACACAACTCATATTTCAATGTCAGTAGTCTTACTTTTCTAATGCAATGGATGTGCCCTCTCTCTCCCGCTGTGGCAGCCCCCGGGCTGGGGCTGGGAAGAAGTGGGGTCTCTCCCACACCACAGCAGCCACAGAGCTGAGGTTGGGAAGGAGGGCCGTCTCTCTCTCTCTCTCTCTCTCTCTCTCTGGCAGCTACAACCCTAGAGCTGGAGAAAGTCGCCTCTTTCTCCCACCACTGCAGCCCTGCATGTCCCAAATTCCCCCCACCCCCTCTTCTCACCTCACTGCCCCCTCCCACCTACCCCTAATTCCCCCCAGGGCCACCAACTCACCTTATATGTGCGTCTTCTCCAGGGTCCAGACACCTTATTAGTGGAGCCACGCCTGCGCAGCTCCACTAATTAGTTGAGTGGCCCTTCATTCTCTCATGTGCAGCCACCCAGGCATGCACCTTAGAGGGAACTATTCGCGGACCACCTGAATGGAACTTGTGGACCACTGGTGATCTGCAGACCACAGTTTGAGAACCTCTGGTCTAATATTTGCTTTATTCAATAAACATTTAGAATTGCCACCTTTCTAATGACTGGTAACCAGACCCCTGAGGCCATGCTCCTCCTCTACCTCTTCTTCCAAGGCCCTACCACTGCTCTATCTCTTCCCTCGAGGCCCTGCCTTCTACTCTGCCTCTTCCCCCCCAATGCCCTGCCCCTGCTCTGCCTCATCCCCCCAGATAAAATAAATGGACATCAGGGCTTGTGAAATGGCACCTGAATACACAAGCTGAAACCTGGACTATCTGGGTGAAAACCAGACGGGTGGCAACCCTACAAATATTAGATACCTACAACCAGTTGATGGCAGACAGTCACTAGAGCTCATGTTTTCTATATCCAGAGGAAGTCAAGTTGGCAGCTCTTCTACGTCTCTAAAGCTGAGTAAAACTGAATCATGTTCCTCACACCAGCACCCAAAAATGACCAAAGACTAACCTTTAAATGTGAAGAAACCCAGTCAAACAGAATCAAATTACTGACCAGCACCTTTTTAAACACAGACCTCAGTGAGGGACCAAATGAATCACTGCTGAACACATTGTACAATCTACTAGGGAGCCACATACGTCTAAGATCCATCCACTAAATGAATGTTTCCTTATACACTTTTAGCAAATGTGGAATACTCCTAGATCTCACTAGCAGAGTCCTTCTCCCTGCTACCTTCATCTTTTGTATCTACCTTGGGCTGATGGATGTCTGGTAAATTTGTCAAGCTCTGGTTAGTTCTAACTTTCATTAGAACTAGAATGCTGTTTGAATTGCCTACTAAATGAATACTATAGCCCACTGGTGCTAGAACAAGAAGTGTTGGGGGTGCTACCACACCCTTGGGTTTGAAGTACTAATAACAAACACCAAATACATCGTTTCCATGGTTTCCATCAGCAGCACCCCCACTCTAAAAATTGTTCCAGAACCCCTGTTATAGACAGTACATCTGTCACAAGTGAAAAATGCATGTGTGGATGAATGCAATCAATACACTGGTTTATGGACCTATAGTCCCCCAGAGGGTGTCTCAAATCCACATACATCCCCACATGTTGGCTTTAACTCTCTGAACTTACTGAGGGATGTGTAAAGCCACAAGTAGACAGCTTCCATCTGCTGCATATTGCAGGAGCGTCATGTACTTTGTTTATTCTAAGAAGTACAATGCAATATTTTGTGTTACTAAAATGTGCCCCAGCCAGCTAGTTCCAGACAGTTTCTGTGAATGTGTGAAGGACTGAACCCCCCTCCCCAATTTTAATCAATTAAAATATTCAAGGAACAGGACATCTTTTGAAGCAAATCTGTTCAGAGTACAACTTTATTTGGAATAGTGTCTTTCATGTCAAATGTTACACACAATGCTACAAAGTTAAATAATATAGTTAGAGTTAATTAACAAATTATAGTAGAAGCTGAGTGAAATTAAGAGGTATAATCAAGGAGGAAGAAATGAAAATAGGAGAATCTGATGAGGCAGAATGTTACAGGAAGGATGTTCAAGACAACAAGATCTTTAAAGAAGGCTCTTGAATCAACAGAGGCCAGAATGAGTGGACGGACACAGCAGAGGTGCAATACTAGGTGAGCAGAAGTTGCAAGAAAAGAAAAGGAAGAGACAAGATGCATGAGATAAATTTGGAATAAGCCTGTAGAAGGTTTTAGAGACAGGAATCTCTATTAAGAAATGGATCCACAAGTTAATGGGGAGTCAATGAAGTTGAACAAGGATAAGGTGAATTGGTTGTGCTTCTTTAAACATATGAAAAGACAGGCAGCACCTCCTTGCACAACTACACTTTGGAGAGCTAGGATTCAGGGAAGCCATAGCAAAGGGAGTGAAAAATAGGCAGTATGAAGAAGGGAGAGGCACATAGCAGAATTTCAGCAGAGGTAGAACTGAGGCAGTGACATGCACATACATAATAATTGCAGCTTTTATGTTCTTCAAAATGCCTCTTATTTTTTGCTGTTGCCTATCATCAATCTTTTCAAAACTTTACTCCATTCAATGCCCTTTCCAGGCTGCTCTGTAACTGTTTGAGACGACGATACTTCAAGTTGCATTATTGTTTTTATTTCAGTACTGTAACTGCTTTATCTTAGCAAATGTCTCCCATTTTAAGATAAATAACCTTTCCCTTTTTTTCTCTCATCATCTCTTCTGTCCCTTGAAAAAGATGAGCTTCCTAAAATGAAACAGTTTTGCATGATTTTAATAGTGGTTAGTTTACACTTCCAAATGATGTAATATTTGATCATCAAATCTGTTAATTTAAATAATTTAAATTAATTGATTATGTTATGGTAGTTGATCTAGGCTTGATCAAGACATGGCAACTATTGCTGATACAGTTGGTGAAGCAGCACATTGGTCCAAAAATTAGTTCAGCTATAATTTTTGTCTTCATTGTACTAAGTACCTCAGGCATTTCATAAGTAACACTTGATAGGCTAAATTGGAAATGTCATGTTCTTTGCTTCAGGTATACTTTATTTGATTCCTGCTAACAGGGTTGATTTGGTATCTGGTCAAGCACCCAAGGTCCAATTCTTCTCCAGCTCAAATCAACAGCAAACCCCCCATAGACTTCAGTGGTGCAGGCAGGACCTTAAAGACTCTTGACTATCTGCAGACGGTAGAGCTGGGCAGAGTGAGTTAATTAGTGATTTAAGTGATGTGTCAGTATGTAGGCACAAAGGGCTAGATTAACAAAGCAAGTTAGATGTGATGAAATTGAGCATCACTGTGCCTAAATTCTAGGTACCTAGAAAATCACTGGGATTCAAAGAGCCTAAGTTCAGTGCCTGGACTCCTTATACAGAGATAGGTGTCTGAGAATGGGATTTACAAAGGCTCATGAGATGGGTCCTTGCCTAAAGGTAGCCAGTGGGAAATGCCACGCTGAGGGGTATGGATGTGCTAAGTCCCAACTTTCTCCCACTGATAGGTGCCTAAATCTGGACCACAGGGGTGGCACCTCCCTCTGCTTGGGATTTTCAACTGTAAATCTCTTTTTGTGCTAAGTGCCTACACTATTTTAGCAAGAGGCAGGGATCTGACACCTCTCAGGTGAGTGCCCTAACCACAACTAGAGAGTCCTTGGGCCAGACAAAGAGAATGCAAGAATGCAATAAGAATGACTTGTAGCTTTGTAGTGAGTGCATGTACCTGGGACGTGGAGGGGATCCAGTCTTTCTGCTCCAAGGACTTTTAAAATTCTTTCTCTACAGTGTACAATTTCAACAGAAGAGATTGAAGGATCCTTCCCCCATCCCTCAGAATATCCCATAGCCCACTGGCTAGGCCATTCACCTGAGAAGAGGTAGAGCCCAGTTTAAATCACTTCTCTCTCTCTCATGTGAAAGTGGAACTGTGGTCTCCCACATCCAAGGTGAATACCTTAACAAGTGGGCTAAAACTTACCAGAGAAGCGGTGGTGATGGTACTTCTGCTAGCACACCTACCTGATTGGGCCCCACAGGTGAGTTAGGTGGAGAAACACCTGTCTTCCCTGGGTTCATGCATCACTCTGATCCTTATGAATCTGGATGCCTGGCATGGGGTTGCAGTGTGTATGCTCAGAAATAGAGGGACCTAGGGACATTTTTCAGCAAAAAATTAGGCTTTGGGAGAGTTTAGAGGCCTTCAGCGTTGAGCAACAGCTGAGCGGGGTCTTTGTGAATCCCAATGGGGCCTGATTCTGGGATTTAGGCACCTAAAGGAGCAGTTAGGTGCCTAAATCTTTTTGTGAATTCAGTCTAAATTCGTGTAATTTACCTGAAGAACGGGTCAGCAAAATAATTGATGATATCTCGCCCCCACACAAACTTTATCTTGCCACCACCCATTAATTGCGCTGCCTACAACAATTTCCTTCTAGACTTTTAACATGCAAGCTAAACCCACTTACCCTGTTTTCACAACAAACAATGTAATGGATTTCTATGGAAATCTTTTGAATATTATTATTGTTCCTGGCTACCAGCTGATTTATAAACTACTTTTCAAAATTCTAATAGGTCCTCATTTAATCAAGGAAATACAGGTTAAAACAACAAAACACAGGCAGTGGATAATTGGCTAACTGGTATGAATTTAAGTCTGCTCTGCCCATAAAGATAATGGGCCATATTTTCCTTTCATTTATATAGGTGTAATTCAGAAGTAACTCCATTGAAGTTGGTGGAACTATGCCAGAGTAGAACTACTGTAAGAGAGATAACAATCAGCCCTAATTCCTGCACTACCTTACAATCATGTTTATTTTAGTATTTCATCAATGCAAATCTCTTAATCCTTCTCAAGGTGATCTCACTGGCGTTTGACAGCTATGAGATTATGTAAACAATGATACCACACAAAGTAGCTTTGCCTTGGATATGATGCCCTAACTGAAAAGTGCAATGCTATTTGCATTTGATTATCAATGAAGAACTAGTGGATTTTCATTATTTCTGAGTTGACATGCATATTTCAGGAAATTTGCCAAGCACATGAGGGCAGTGATGGTGACAGTAAGGTTATGTGTGTTCAAAAAGGAAGGGAGAAAGTTTCAAAAGAGGAAGGAGTTTGTCCAAATGAACAAATGGCACCATACTCTGTTACATATTCCCCTTGATATGGATAGGTCAGTGTGGTTCCGAATGACATTTCAGTTCCTTCTATCTTTCTTCAGGCAAAATTCCCATTGAAGTGTAACCCCCTGCTTGCTCGGAGTGGTGCTCTGTCCCCCTCTAGTGGTGGCTAGGCCCCCTAGAGAATGATGAGCCTGCTATAGCCTTGGCTAACAGACATGTCTTTTAGCTCATGTAGTAGAAGCTCATTTGTTTAGCTCCAGAGGTCCCAGGTTTGATCCCCGTTGCTGACGCCCGTGTGTGGGTTGGCGTTACAGAAGCAAAAGCGATTTATGTTCCAGTCAGGATGCAGTAAGGACAGCAGGGTTTGGCCCAGTGGTTATGGCTAACAATCAGAAGGTAAGTACTGAGTTGACACCTAGCACCTCGGATTGTGATTTCATTAGATAACGTAAGGTTTATCAGAATCAAGCTTGGTAAAACCATCCTGGAAAACCAAAGGTGCTGCAGGAAATTGCACTGAGGATTCATTAGGTAACAGTCTTAATTCGCAAAAAGAAAAGGAGTACTTGTGGCACCTTAGAGACTAACAAATTTATTAGAGCATAAGCTTTCATGAGCTACAGCTCACTTCAGTTCAGCTGTAGCTAATGAAAGCTTATGCTCTAATAAATTTGTTAGTCTCTAAGGTGCCACAAGTACTCCTTTTCTTTTTGCGAATACAGACTAACATGGCTGCTACTCTGAAACCAATCTTAATTCAGAATCAGTACTGAACACATGCTACGGGGGTTCTGTTTTGCTGAAGATACTGTCTTTTGGAAGAGATGTAAAATGAGATCTGGACCACTTATGATCATTAAAGACTCCATGTTGCCTTTTACAAGAGCCACACTGCCCTGCAAGAATTCCAGTTGGGGAACATGTAACAACATGCAAAAATGTTTGGTTTCCCCTCTCCCTCTCCTCACCCATTTTCTTATTAGACTGAAAGCTGTTGGGATGGTTTTGAAATTTTATCAAAACAATGGGAAAATATTGCATGAAAACTTTTGGGATTTTCTCCCATTCTCCTTTTTCCAACAAGCTCTTGTAATTACATTCCATCTATTATTTTTATTTATTTTATTTATTATCGTAGCACCTAAGAGCTTCCGTCATAGATCAGGAACCCATTGGCCTAGGCGTTGTAAAAACACAGAACAAAAAGACAGTATTTGCACAAATTTGCAATGCAGTTTCAGTTGGATAGGGATTGAAGTTTCCATTTGCTGTTTTAGGTCCCAGTACTTCAAATAACTGTGCATGCTAGTAAATTTAACGTGTGAATAATTCCAATTGAATTCAATGGACTATACAAAGGCAAGAGTTACTTGCATGCAAAAATATTTGCATGATTGGTCCTTAAATTGTTAAATAGTGTTGTTGTAGACTATTAAGCAACTACTTTATTCCATCCCAAAGATGGCTGCATTGAAAGTTATGTGATTTCAGTATGTTTAGTTTGTAAAGCAGGTTGGAATCCTTTGAGATGAAATGTGCTATATAAAATGTAAGATACTGTATCTTTCCCTCATCCAGCCAGAGGATGAGCAAACCGCTTCTACATAACAGTGCCACTTTTTTATCATGTGTGTTGATAATACAGCAGCTATTTTAAATACAACAAAATTAGAATATCAATTGCATCTTTTTATCACAGCATATTAAAGTGTTTAACCAAAGTGAAATTGATTTATTGAATTGCAAATTTCAGAAGGGAAGAACAGTTGAAAATAAAATTAAGATCACTGGAGAGAAATTAACATGCTATTTTTGCTTTAAAGTGCAATAATATTCTATTATGAGTTTGTAACATGACTGCATATGCTGTTGAAAACGATTGGTTAAACTGTCAGCATTGTGTTGTCTACTTTGCCTTTCCCCTGGCTTTTCTGAGCTCTGCTAAGCACTAAGCTGGCTCATAGCTGCCCTTAGAGCAAAAAGGTGGCATAATACTAGCTCTTCCCCTTGTCTTTTGGTCCTGCATAGAACATAGCCTCCCTGGATCCAAGAATATGATCTTATATTTTTAGTTGATGTGTGATTTACATAGTAAAATATGTTTTTATTCAAGTAAGGTATACGTATTATATGCTGACTATCCTATATAAACAAGTTAAAAGGGCCATTCCAGCACACTTGTATTTTAATTTTGTCATAGGTCTGCAAAGTGCAGTTCTTCTCTTCCCCTGCAAATTGTGGCTCCTGCTCAGTTTGACACCATAGCACACACTCTGTGTTGCATGCTCTATTGCCAAAATGTTGAGAATACAGCTTACCTATGGAGGGGTAAAGGTAAATCCTATTGTTTTTGTTTGTTTTGTTTAAAGAGAACATGCAATATTAGGGATATCTGTCCATTTATTCTTTTACGTAGAGACTGTCCGGTTTGGCCAATGTACATGGCAAAGGGGCATTGCTGGCACATGGCATATATCACATTGGTAGATGTGCAGGTGAATGAGCCTCTCACCTTCAGCCCCCAACTAAAACCTCTCCAGCGCATCATCAAGGATCTACAACCTAACCTGAAGGACACTCCCTCGCTCTCTCAGATCTTGGGAGACAGGCAAGTCCTTGCTTACAGACAGCCCCCCAACCTGAAGCAAATATTCACCAGCAACCACACACCACACAACAAAAACACTAACCCAGGAACCTTACAACAAAGCCTGTTGCCAACTCTGTCCACATATCTATTCAAGCAACATCATCTTAGGACCTAATCGCATCAGCCACACTATCAGAGGCTCGTTCACCGGCGCATCTACCAATGTGATATATGCCATCATGTGCCAGCAATGCCCCTCTGCCATGTACATTGGCCAAACTGGACAGACTGGACAGTCTCTATGTAAAAGAATAAATGGACACAAATCAGATGTCAAGAATTATAACATTCAAAAACCAGTCGAAGAACACTTCAACCTCCCTGGACACTCAATTACAGACCTAAAAGTGGCAATACTTCAATAAAAAAACTTCAAAAACAGACTCCAATGAGAAACTGCTGAATTGGAATTAATTTGCAAACTGGACACCATTAAATTAGGCTTGAATAAAGACTGGGAGTGGATGGGTCATTACACAAAGTAAAATTATTTCCCCATGCTAATTTTTCCCCCTACTGTTACTCACACCTTCTTGTCAACTGTTGGAAATGGGCCATCCTGATTATCGCTACAAAAGGTTTTTTTGTTTTTTTCTCCTACCGATAATAGCTCACCTTAACTTATCACTCTCGTTGTAGTGGGTATGGCAACACCCATTTTTTATGTTCTCTATGTGTGTATATATATATCTTCCTACTGTATTTTCCACTGCATGCATCCGATGAAGTGGGTTTTAGCCCATGAAAGCTTATACTCAAATAAATGTGTGAGTCTCTGAGGTGCCACAAGTACTCCTTGTTCTTTTTGCTGATACAGACTAACATGGCTACCACTCTGAAAACAGTCTTCTCAGCAACTCCAAGCCCTGGCAAACTTGTACCAGCATGGGGCTGCATTGCTTTTATCTGCATCTTTCTGATCACAGTCTCACAGCAGTGTTGTAAAATATACAATCCTGTCTGGCTAAGCCAGACTCTTATTAGAGAGAAGGAAAATGGAGAGAGATGGGAAGGAAAAAGACCCATTCAGGGAAGGGGAAAGACAAAGTTGCACATCCTAGATGGTATTCAGGATTTAGCTGGAACCGGTGGTCGTGGTGGTGTCATCTGGGTCCCTTTGTCTGGCGTAGTCTGGTCAGGACACTTTTTAGGATTAGGATGAAGCAGGTCCAGAGTCCCAGGAGATGGTGGGGATGGCAGCCATGATGGTGAAGCTTGCTCCAGCAGTTGTTAGCAGACAGCAGCTTCTGCTTCTTTAGTCTTTCAATCAGCCAGCATTGTGGTAGTCATCCTTCCCCACCCTG
The DNA here is from genome assembly GCF_009764565.3 of Dermochelys coriacea. Lineage (NCBI taxonomy): Eukaryota > Metazoa > Chordata > Testudines > Dermochelyidae > Dermochelys > Dermochelys coriacea. Next base: position 224,338,929 of record NC_050069.1, read on the forward strand.
CTCCCAGTCTGTTTTCCAAGAACCCCATAAGGGATTGATGGGTGGAATACCCCATCCCCTCATTATTTTGTCTACCAATTAGGCCTAATTTCTGACACAACAGTATTGGTTCACAGATTTCCAGTTCCATGCTATCCTTGTTTAGCAAGCATGATCTTTAAAATAGTCCTTGAGTTATACCAGGAGACCTTTTCTGTTTGGACTAATTAGTCTTTCTGTCTCACTTTTGCACATTTTCCCATCAAATTTTGTTGTGATAGGTTACTGTGACATCTTAGGACATCACTTTTTATAGTTGAGCTCACAATTAGAGTAAATGTGTAGGTCCAATTGTCACAACAGTGGCTGCACATGACTGAGCTACACTAGAAAGAAAAGGGGTAGCTTTGAAATATGGATCTGTTAAAATGTCCCTTCAGTCATGTATTTGAAGCATTCAGCCAATAGCATTGTAGATTTGCTAGATTTAAAACAAACAGCGGCAACAAATCCTGACTATTGAAGATCTTTAAATGGTCAATGTCAACGGTTTTTAGGCTCAAAATTTGAAGTACTGCTACTTAAAATTATTAACAAATGGGAAAAGTCTCCTCTCTTCTAAACATTTATGTAAATATTTTATTGTTTCACTGAGAAATGAAGGAAGAACTCTTCTCCCCAAACCTACTCTTTTTATGATGTTTCCAGTGTTGATGTTTTCCTTGCTGACACTGCAGTATTAGTCAACCACTAGACATATGTCTCAGGTACTCAGGTTGATGGGGAGCTATTGATATGTGAAAGTTAACCATCCCAATTGTAAATTACAGATTTTTTTCCTTCTGTGAACCGGTGATAGTATATTTTTCATTTTGCTAAACAAATTGCGTCCTGTAGATGAATTATTTATCACCATTGGCAAGAAAAATAAATAATCTTCCAGCTTTTCTCATTTTATGTGGAGAGGATATGATAAAGTTTTTGAGGATTTTTACAGTAATAATTAAGACATATCTAAAATGAGAACCTTGGACATTAGCCCTTCATTACTTCTCAGTTCAGAATTAACAAGGAAGAATGTGTGACTGATGGCCACAGGTGCAGAGATAAGAATATTACAAATATTTTTGAACACGGAGAAGGAAGGAGCGTGGAAAGGTTTGTCTTAAATTAATGTTTGTCAGTATGCAAGTATATTAGAATTTTATATACAAGCATGCCATTAAAATATCAGTTTAAACTAAAAACCAGAGGCTTTATTTATGTGACACAACTGCCATGACACTTCATGAACAACTATATAGTAGAGAAATACTTCATAGCTTGCTTGAACATATTTCACAAGAAATATACATAAAGTAATTGCTTGTAAAATGAAAATGCGGAATTAGATAAGCTGAAGTGCGTGTCACTCACTGGCAAGCCATGCTGTCCGGCTGGCTTTGGTTATCCAACACTGAAGTTAGTTTTCAAACGTGGTTAACCCCTTTAAAAAAAACATGATTTATTCTGTTTACTTTAGAGGTTACAAGGTTACTTTAGAGGTTACAGTTGTGCTTCTGTGGTTTCTAGATCAACAGCATGAATTGGCTTTGCAGTAGAATCACAAATAAAAGCTCAATACTACTTCTATAATTCCCATACTCACTAAACACACACAGTGATTTAACATAGAAACAACCTTATTATTCATGATTACTTGTGCTACGGAAATAACATTTAATTTTATGACCAGCATATCTAATTATCACCTTAGAATTTAATTAACATATCAAATTGATTCCAACAGAACACTATTGTACCAATGTATAATATGGATTGAAGAGGAGGAAGATGACAAGTAAGTTGCCTAACTTTGACAAAGATGGTACTAGGACCAATAGTCAATATAGAGGAATATCAGAACGGTCTTATAGTATAAGCAGGGAATCAAAATGTGGCTTCTGTTCCTGACTCTGGCACACACTTGAGACCTTAGTTTAACCTGGAGAAAGTCACTGTGCATAGGTGCAAAGAAGAAACACAGCAGCTTGAGATGCTCCACTCCCCCATGGAGCTGCATTTCCACCTCTTCCAAAAACCCACATGGTCCATTAGCCATGTAGACAGGGTAGCTGGGGGTAAGGGGAATGGAGAAGATGCCAGATGGGAGATGCACTGAATGGCTGTGTACACCTTCAGACTTCCTGCAGAAAGTTGGAAGATCCACAGGAAAAACAAACTCTACCACAGACTTCTTCCATGGACTTGGGCTTCAGTTTTCACATCTGAAAAACGACAAAAATAATACCTACTAAAAGAGCCATGTGGCTAAACTCACAAATCTTTGAAAAGCACTCAGATGCAAGACTTAACAGATGTTTAAACTATTATTATTTGGGTTTATCTACATGCCATAGAATAGCAAACCAAGGGGAGTATGATTTGTAAAGCACACTGATGCAGCATGCTCTAAAAGGTACCTAATTTATGTTAATGTTGTCTTCTGGCTATGTTAACGCAAACTGAATACCTTTTAGAGCATGCCAGCAGGGTCTACATGGGGCAGTTAGAGTGCAATACTTTAGTGCACTTTACTATTCACGTCCCTTTAATGTGCTCCAGACATTTTAATCCAGCCTTCTAGTTCCCATGGGGAAGCGGGGTCTGGGGCTTGTCCTGTTCCAGCTGGGAAGCGGGGTCGGGGTCTTGCCCCACTCTGCATGGCTCTCAGAAGCAGCGGTATGTCCCCACTCTGGCTCCTATGCGTAGGGGCAGCCAGGGGGCTCCACACGCTGCCCCTGCCCCAAGAGCCACCCCCACAGCTCCCATTGGCTGGGAACCACAGCCAATGGGAGCTTCAGGGGTGGCTCCTGTGCACAGGGCAGTGCATAGACCCTCCTGTTGCGCATCTGCATAGGAGCCGGAGGGGGGACATGCCACAGTTTCTGGGAGCTGCTTGAGGTAAGTGCCGCCCAGATCCTGCCTCCCTGACTCTCTCTCATTCCCCAACCTCCTGCCCCAGCTCTGATCCCCCTCCTACCCTCCAAACCCCTAAGTCCCAGCCTGGAGCACCCTCCTGCACACCCAGCTCCTCATCCCCAGCCCCACTCCAGAGCCCACACCCCCAGCCAGAGCCCTCATGCCCTCCTGCACCCCAACCCCCAATTTTGGGAGCATTCAATTTCCATACCCAGATGTGGCCCTGGAGCCAAAAAGTTTGCTCCCCTCCCCCTGGTGTAGACAAGCGATTAGTTTTCAATAAGGTAAGGCAAAATATGTATTTATAAAATACTCTAATTGTACTGTTAATAACCTGAGTTAACAGGTTTCAGAGTAGCAGCCATGTTAGTCTGTATTCGCAAAAAGAAAAGGAGTACTTGTGGCACCTTAGAGACTAACAAATTTATTTGAGCATAAGCTTTCGTGAGCTACAGCTCACTTCATCGGATGCATTCCTGAGTTGCAACCTGAGTTGAGGGAATGTTAATATTAGCATACAGTCAGACTTGACTGTAAATCAGATTGTGGATTTGAATGGATTTAAAAAAAAATATTTTCAGAAAAAATAAAATTTCCAGGTTGCTCATTCAGTTACGGCGTTCACAATGAAGATTTTCACAGACAGGTTGTCGCTGAACTCTTCTGGACAGTCTAATGGGCAGATAAAATGACTTTAAATAGATCTCCCCCTATCCTGGCAGCATTTTGAATGGCACCTAGTGGTGGTCTAAGGGCCCATTATAGAAGACCCTGCAATGCACAAGCCATGAAAAGGGGCTAGATGACACGCTGATTCTGTACAATTTAACATTTAATTTTTGGCTACAGCCTTTGTTTGTTTCTAGAAATTATATAAGACCAAAAAATTAATGCCTAATACATCTTCTAATACACATCATTTTTCTTGCTAAATTCCACGTATGTTGTGTGATCCTTCTGTAGCAAGGACAGCTTGAAGCATTTTTCACTGTGTCCTTACTTCTCAGTAATGCATTTCAATGACTAAATAAACATTCTGCTTTGGCACAAAAGAAGATTAATGTCTGATGTGGGAGCATATTCCTGCAGACAGCTGTGTGAGAGAGAATGACACTGCTCACAAATGCTAAAATCTAAATTACAAAGAATGTGAAGCCTGATTGGATGTCTGAAGATGATAATAGTTCCTGAAAAGCATGTTTGGCTTCAAAACGTTGTTTAAAATGTACATCAGAGGTTCTCCAATTGTGGTTCATTGAGCACTTGGTGGTGTTCTCATGGTGCTCTCTCCTCCTTGTTTAGAGCCACTAAATCATACTAAAGACATCTGAAAATACATTAAATATGTTCCTAATATTGTTTTTCCATGTAAACAATTGCTGTGGTTACTATAGGAATATAGTGTGATAATAAGGAGGGGTGTTGGTCTGTGAGACTGTGTAGGAGAGGAATTTGGGTCTGTGATACAATGAATGGGAGAGGAGATGTCTATTAGAGACTTGTTATATTGTGGTCCTCCCCATGCAAAAAAATTATCTGGATTAACAATAAGGACTGAACAAGTGCAGAATGTTGGGAACAGTTGCCAAGTTAGCCTTTCTAGTCTGGTACTCTTATTAATTTCTGATGAATAAATAAATTGTGAGTACAGAAGAGTTTGGCACTCTTATTGGAAGTCTCCTTCCTTTACTCCAAGTCTCTTCCCGTATTCTTAGGGCCCTACTAAATTCACAGTCCATTCTAGTCAATTTCATGACCAGAGGGTTTTAAAATTGGTCAGTTTCAGGATTTCAAATGTTTACATCTGAAATGTCAGGGTGTTGTAACGGGGGTGGGGGGGGTTGCAGAGTTGTTGTAGGGAGGGTCCCATGATTGCCACCCTCACTTCAGAGCTGGTCTCTGAAGGCAACAGCCTCTGAGCTTCCTGCAGTTAGAGGAGGTTCCTAAACGTGGAGGTGGGTCAGGGGCTGCTAGTCCAGGCCAGTGACAGATTAAGGCAGGGCCCCCCAGCCATTTTGGGGGCCCCATTGGAAAAATGGGTATCCTAGCCCCAGAAGAAGCCCCAAGGCAGAAGCCCTGACCGGGTCACTTTAGCCTCAGCAGGAGCCCTGGGGGCTGAAGCCTTGAGCCCGGGCAGCCTCAAGCCTGGGCTGCCCTGAGCTCTGTCTGGAGCGGCTCGGTGTGTGGGTGAGGAAGCCCCAAGCCCTATCTGCCCCTAGCTCCGGCTGATGCGACAGGGGTGAAGCGGCAAGGGGAAGAAGCCCAGAGCCAGGGCTGCTTTGGCTGGGGAAGGCAGAAGCCCCAAACCTGGGCTGCCGTGGCTGCAGTGACTGGGAGCAGAAGTCCCCAGCCCGGCAGGAGCTGCTGGGGGAGAAGCCCTGAGCTCAGTGGAGCCTTGGCAGGAGCTGCTGGGAGGTTAGGGGGGAATGGAAGCCTGGAGCCCAGCCCCTGGGCTGCTGCAGCACAGAAGTGAGGGCATACCACCCTTGTTTCTGCACTGCCTCTGGAAGAGGGTCTGATACCCGCACCAAGAACAGCCATGCAGGGGAAGGACAATTCCTGTCCCTCCCCAGCATGTCCGGACTAATGGCTAGGAGCCGTGGGCTCCCGGCAGCAGGGGAGATCAGATTTTCATGGGAAAGGGCTGGTTTCACGTCCGTTACATGTTTTTCACAGCCATGAAATTGGTAGGACCCTACCTATTCTTGTCCATTTCTCATAGTTTTCTTCATCTATCTCTATTCTGTGGCTAAGAAATGTTATATCCACCACTGTCATTATTAAAATAAAACAAATCCTTTTTGTTACACCATATTTTATCCAGAGATGGGTTGAAGAGATGGTGTTAAAATCCAGATTAGATTTAAGACCGGGCCTGAAGTTGGATTAGATTGTGCTGAAACAGCAAGGGCTGTCTTGTGGCCAACAAAGAAAATGTAAAGTTTCTATCCTTTTTGTTACACTCTTATTAAAATGTATGGACAGAAGGAAAGTTCTGGATGGCTTGCTATCATCTGTTTTATTACCTCAAATGACCAGTAATGATTAAGACAAGACAAGCATTTGATTATGGAATTGATTTTCATAGTTTTCTAATTAATGATGTAAGCTCATGATCTGAATGACCTCTCACCTGCCCTCTATTAATTAACTGGGGGGAAAGACCTCAGGAGCAGACAGTATTCACATAGACGCACCTACTTTGTCTAAGTGATCAGCAGACAAATCTGCTCTGCCATAAAGATCAATTTTGGATGTTGTGGGTTAAAATTCATTTAAGGGGTAATGAAATTCTGTTCTTATTGTATGACTAAAGGGCAGCAGAACTGTACTTAATATACCCTAATTGAGGGGGTCACCCTAACTGTAACCTCACTCACTGAGTGTGGGGTAGTCATGCCAAACCCATGTGAAAACCAAAGGGGGAATGGGTAAAGCTAAATGTTTCTATCTAGTAGGTTCTGTTCAAAAGGTCTTAAATGCTATTTGATCCTCTCCCTCTAGTCTTTCAAGTTAGAGCTGATTACTCTGTTGACAGTACTTGTTTTGTGTCAGTGATCACTACAGCTGACATCAGTAATAAGCTACTTTAAGGGACTGAGCCTTAGACCAGGCATGGGGCTAGTGTTGTTGGCAGCAGTAAGGGTCCCCACTATCTGGTGAAATCTCTAAGAGCTGAAATCGCTAAGAACTGGGCTAGGCGGAAGAACCTGAGAATACAGCATTGTAGCTAAAGGCCGCAAAGCTGGCTGGTGGGCAGCAACAGGGGCAAACTGAGGTAGCAACTGCAAAGGCAGAGGCATCACTTCCCCTCAAGAGCGGGATGTGAATGCGCAGCCACGATTCTGGGACTTTACTGACTGGACAACAAACCGTAAGTGGGGGTGCAGTGGAAAAAGGGGTGGTATGTTAAAAGGATGGTCATCCATTGGACTTCCGTGCCACAAGGTGAGGAATTGAGGCAAAGGACCACTGCTCATGATACTGTGAGGGGTGCATGTTTACTTATTGTTTGAATACTTTTGAATCATTGTTGCAGTGTGCTCCCAAATTAATACAGTGTTCCCTCTATTTTTTAATAAAAGTTTTCTTTTATATACACTTAGTGCTTGCAAGTGGGGAAGCATTATTGGTCAGAGGCATTCAGGCTTGGTGTTTAGTTTCCCAGATTTCTCGAGACAGTTCTGCTCTGTAATGTGAAGAGGAACCCCTAGATGTTGAACCTGATTTTTGTTGCTGCTGACATCACCTGGCAGAAAGGGTACATTAGCAATGTATGCAGAGTAAAAAATTAAATGAATATCAACATAGACATTGTTATATCATTTCATAATCATGGCCATATGGTACTCAATTTGTTAACTGCAGTAGGAGTTGTTTTTGAAATTGATGAAATTTTTTTTGGAAATAATAGTCATTCTTTTGCATATCGTAAATAACAGTTCAAAAAGTCTTCTACTGAGAGATCTGGTGCCACCATTTTATAATCAAAGGGTCAGATTACCTGGTCCACTAGAACAGATTTGTACCAGGAACCAGAAAAAGCTGCCCTAAAACTGGGGAATCTAGCCAGTGGAAAATTACCCTTGCATGAGGCAGTCCTCAGGTAGTGTTAGAGGCAGTAGAGTGGCATATATGCCAGACTCATCATGGTTTACAGTATAGTGGAGGTAACTGGGAGAAAAGGGTTGAATCGTGGCTATCAGAATGGCCCAATCCATATTAGGAGACCAGCCCCACACTGAATCACCTTTCTCTCTCATACCAGGTCTTGCACAGGGTCAGTTCAAACTTTGGTCTAATATTAATAGGACTGCCTCAAGTTCAATTCAGAAAGCCATTTTCTATGAACAGTGGAAACAAGGCATTAAATTGCATTGAAATTGATCTTAATCTTTTTGTACAGCTAATGATCAGCATCCAGCATGGCTGGATTATTACGTTCTAGATGCAGCTCTAAGAAAGAGGTTATTTTACCAAGAGGAACTGTTTGAACTTTTCAGGAGCTGCTGAATAAAATTAACTGTAACCCTTGATCCCATTCATTAAAGTGTGTCAGTTAGATGCTAATTTTCACCAGAAGACAAAAAATATAGTTTAACAATGTGGTGCTAAATGTTTGTGATATCTGAGTTAAAATCACTTGCTGTGATACAGTTATGATATTTAAAAAGCATTTTGAGCATGCTGGTTTATGGAAATGCTACTGTAGGGTTATTTCCTTATCTTTCATTAGCAACATCATTATCTTATCATAATTAGTACCAATTAATATGATTTTTAAGGTTCATTTATGAATTTTCAAGCTGGGAAAAATTGGAACTTAACAATTGTTTTTCTGAGGAGTAGCAGGAGTAGATTGAAAACATATAATGACATTTTTTTATTATACATTACAATTTAATTTATATAACTCCATCACCACCATGGATAATGTTGTAAAATATTAAAATCAGAATTATCCGGGGATCATATATTAGGCAGTATAATTAGGAGATAACATAAATTTCAGGATGCAGAACTGAGCAACAGTTTACTAGCTGCATAGAAGAGGTGTGTTTATGACCACTATTTTGATAGTCAATGAGTGAGAGGGAGGCAGGTGGCCATTTTATATAGGTGGGAAGTGTACCTGAGGTTGAATAGGTGGACCGCTCAATATAAGTGGAGGAGTGATATCAAAGAAGCAATATTTGAAAGAAGAGAGGAGCAAGGGGAAAATAAAATGAGAGAAACCATTCTCCAGTAGTGGGGAGGAAAGAGGTTTTGGCCTGTACATCTGTGCAGAAAAAGATGAAAACACTCTCTTTAGAGTTAGCTGTATTTATTATTTGTACTCTGGAGGTGTCCACAATGTGCGATGTGGTATTAAACTCAGATAGGTGGACACAATCTATGTCCCAAATAAGACAGTTTTACAATCCTTCATTTTAGTCTGAGGAGAAATTGATCTTAATTGATACAATCTTTGGGGTAGTGGTTTTGTGTTTTTTGTGTTTGTGTTTCAAACCTTTGTGTTTGAAAAGTGCCTAGCACGATGGAGCCCCATTCTTGTTAGGCCATTAGGAACTACTACTATACTAATATGATTAAGAAAAATATATGAAGGGCTATGGCTGAAATATGTTTTGTTTTTGATGTACTTTGTGTATCCATTATTATATTCACAAAAGAAAGTTCATAAACACGATTAAGGTTGCAAAGTCAAACTCTGAAGAGTTGGAAAATTCCAGAATTAGGGTGGTCCATACAATTAACTTTACATGCAGTTTTAAGGATCAGGCTCTTAATAAACATTTGACTGAACTGTCCGTTATTTGCAGTTCTATTTTTTTACTCTCCCCAGGCATATCAGATTAAATATATTTTGATATGGATTTCCCTACAGCACCATTCAAACCCAAGTTCAAATGTGTGGCTGGGATGGTTAAATACACATTAACTTTGGAACTTGCATTAATTTCAGACCGTAACATTGGCTTCTAAAATTCTGTTATATGGTGGAGTTGATCAAAAAAGAATTTTTATAAGGAATGGCCAAGAAAGAAAGACTAAGATAGAATAGAAACTGAACATTTGAAGCTAAAATAAAAAGAGATTGTAAGTTATTCATACAGTATGATTTAGAAAGATTCTCCTGGGAATAGGTTACAAAATCTTTTGACATTTTATCTTCAGTGTGGAGTTATCATTGGAGTAGAAACAGCCTATATGGCTCAAATTTCTCTAATGAATGTTCCCAGTATAAAACTTCCTTGTCTCATCATAGTCACGGTTATTATTATTTAATTAGGCATAAATTACTGTGACAAGAACACTAAAACACTCGGCAAGCATATCAAAAGATTCTGTACAGAACACATTTGTTTCTATGGAATGAGCATATTTCAACTGTTAAAAAAATTAACTGCTTGCTGAATTTGCCATGGAAGAAATGTTTTTTCTCTATCTTTTATCTATAGAGAACATAGAAGGCCTGGACAAAAATGCCTTTGTTTAGCCTTGTGCTTATGTCCTATGGTAAAACTACAACTATAGAATAACAATTTTGATAACTTACTAATATCACAGGGCCCACATAAAAGCTTCATTGACTTTAATGGCTGGTGTTAAATGTGCTGAGCTGGAAAATTTGCTTAAGATTTTCTGCTTACATGCACAGATCTTTAACAGGGCTCATAAGTGAATATAATGAGAGTCTGCGTAACCTAGTGGAACTAGAAATTGAGTAATATGATTTCCAGTCACAGATTTACCCATGATCTGATGTGTGCCATTAGGCAAGTCATATAATCTGTTTGAAAAAATGTAATACTTACCTATTTGCTTTGCTCACAGGAGTGTTGTGATTATATACACCTAAGATCTTGGACTAAAATTTGATCCCACTAGTCCATTCTGCTTCCCACTATATCAATTTGTGTGCTCTCATTCACACCTGTGCCACCCTGAAGTAGTAGATCGGAGATATCTGAGGGGGGACATTACTGTTCTCTATAAATACAACAGGGGGTAAATGCCAAGGAAGTGGAAGAGCTATTTAAGTTAAAGGACAATGTTGGCACAAAAATAAATAATGAACTGACCATGAACAAATTTAGGCTGAAAATTAAGAGATTTCTAACCATCAGAGAAGCGAGGTTCTGGAACAGCTTCCCAATAGGCATTGTGGTGTAAACAACTCAATTAGTTTTAAGACGGAGTTTAAAAAGTTCATGAACAGTATTATATGACAGGGTTGCCTGCTATAGCAGGGGACTGAATTCAATGACCTAGGAAGCCCCTTCCAGTCCTACATTGTATCATCCTGTTTAAGCAGAGAATCTTTGCAGATGTTTCTGCATTAATTATGGGAAAGTTTATTAACAGACAAAGTCCGCTCTCATTAATACCCATACAACACCATCAACTTCCTTGGGGTGGCACAAATATAACTAAGAGCAGATTTTATACAATAAACAAATCTTATGCTCAATCTGATAATTTTGGCAAGCACGTCCCTTTCCTTTTATGATTTCAGCATACAAATGAGGCAGATATGTGGCACAGCGGACAGAAAATCAGAATTTCCATCCAGGGGAAAATTATGATATTTCAAGATTTGTTTGTCATAAACTGGAACGAAAGTCAATTTATCAAAACTTCTTGGGGAACCAAAAGTTCCAAAGAATTTTGATTCAGAAGTGTCAATGTTCCATTTCAAAATTTTTGAATAAAACAAATCTTTTGACATTCCCAAATCAAAATATTTTGTTTGTTTATATTTGTATAATAGTTTGTTTGTTGAATTTAATTAAAACATTTCAATTTGGTTAGGTTCACCTTTGTTATCATGGTAGTTTGGGTGCCTCATGCCCTCATTCTCCTCTGTGGATTGTTTCCCCTAGCCAAACTATATATCCCATGATGCACTGCCATTGCACTAGTGGCATCTAAACTCATTCTATGCCTAAGTTTTTCGAAGTAAAAATTCTCCGGGCACCTAAGTTTCTGCTTCTGAGCATGTGCATTGCTGCTTCCCTTTTGGTGTCTGAATGCCTATCTCTTACCTAAGCCCCAGAGTGATTCACAAACCAGGGGAAGACAGGTGTTCAGTTGTCCACCAATCCACTAGGTGACCTCTGAGGGATCCTTCAGTCTCTCCTGTTGAAGCTGTTCCACAGTGGATAAATAATGAGTCATTGGGCCAGAGAGAGAGAGAGAGAGAGTCAGAATGACTCTGTAGTCCAGTGGTTAGGGCACCCAGCTGGTGGGGAAGAGACCCTGACTCAAGTTCCTCTGCTCCTCCCACTCTTTCATTATTTATCCACAGCAAAACAGTTTCAACAGGAGACCCTGAGGGAGCCCCATATCATAATATCCCATAAGTTAGAGGTTAGGGCACTCTCTTGAGAGGTGGGAGAACCCTGTTCAAATCCTTTCTCCCCCTCTGCCAGGGAGGGGTAGATTGAACCTGGGTTTCCCACATTCCAAATGAGTTCTCTAAACATTGAGCTAAAAGTATTAAGGTGGGCACTGGTGGCACCACGACCTCCACTGGCCTTTTGTGTGGAGCAGGGCAGGTATCTAAGGCATTCCCATAAGAAACTACATAGACACCTGAGTCAGGAGAGGGGTTCCCATTCATGGCTTGCTAACAGAGCTAGGTGCCTCTCCACAACCTGGATTTAGGCTCCTATCTCCAGGAAAGGAACAGGGCTTAGCACAAAGGCACCTCCCACAGGTTAGCTTCGGCAAAGAGCTACCTAGTTTGCTGGCTTTTGTGGATCACATTCTAAGGCCACTATCTCTCCCCATTAATTGTATAAGGAATCTGGGTACCTAACTCATCTTTGTGGATTGCAGTGCTGTTCCTGGTGTGTGGGGTTTTTTTTTAAGGCATGTAAAGCTTAGACATTGTGACACTCGGCATTGCAACAGCTAAATCCTTCATGGATTTCACCCATGGACTCCCTGTTGGGGGGGGGCATGCCCTATAGCATCCCCTGCTGACCTGCTGTGGTGCTGCAGATGCTCCCTCAGCTTCCCTTTCACAAGTCCCCTTAAGAACTCTACACAGTCCAAAGGGTGTAAGACAAAATTCTCATGCTGGGCTTCGACTTTATTAAATGCAAATCTTGAAATAAAGTCTCTCCCCTTTGCTTAGTGGTTGCACAACACTCTTCCCTGGGGCCTAGGATTCTCAGTTCTGGCCTCTCTGGCCTGTGGTCTCTCACCTTGACTCAAGTGCTGTACAACTTTTCTCCTGGGGGCCTGAGAAGAGGCTCTTTCTCTGAGCACACCTCTCTGCCACAGAGCCCTGATGGCTTTTTACCAAGCTCAGGTGCTCGTTATTCAATGAACTTCCTAGATGGATTTGTTCCCCTTAAATTAGTTCATCATGGATAGTCTGACCCCAGACTCCCCTTCAAGGGGACAGCAACCCCATGGGGCTCCTTTTTTTTTTTCTTTTGTCTTGGCCTTTTCTTCCTCCTCCTCCAGTTTGTGTTGTTATTCCTGGTTGTCTAGACTGTACCATTTAATGATATCAGTAGTGATTTGCTGTATAATAATAAATAATAATAATAATAATATCCATTTTCTAATATGTTTCTTGCCCATATTGTAACAGTCCAGGCTCCAAAACCAAAGTCTTAGTAATACTCTGTGGAATATAAAATTCTACTATTCCAATGCTAGAACTTGGGTAATAAGCATAATTTATTAATGCCAGTGAAGACAGTATTCAAAAGCTGAGCAGATTGATTACATCTGTTGAGGGCCTAGTTCCTCTGTAGCACTCCTTCAGGGCATGTCAGGCAATGTACTCAGGCTCCAGTCACTCAGGTTGGGGCATCCCACATCACTGCCCAAATACAGAAACTCTGGGTTTTTTTTTAAATCAGTGAAAGTTAGGAGCTTAAATACCTTGGAAAATCTGAGTGTGTATCCTTTGCATGCTGCAGAGCCCTGTTCCAGAGGGCCTCTGTCTACCTAAGGTGAGGATAGAATTTATGGGTTACCCACCAGAGAACTAAGCGTTGGTATGATTGTGTAAGAAGCCAGTGGAGCAACCTCAGGACTGTCATAGCAGTCATAGAGCATTTAACGGCCTGCTGGGAGAGTATCCTTCGTTCATTCTCGAACAGAGCCTTCCTGCACATTGGCCCAGCTACTCAATCTGTGGTGTGTGGGAGCTGGGAGATATGGCCTTATGTAACTTGGCAACAGATCTTTTACAATGGCTGTCACTTTAAATCAGCTGGGTGAAGCTATTCTGTCCCTTTTCAGTGCTGTTTAACAATATGAAGCACTGTCATGAACAACATAGAGCAGGAGGGGAACATCTATATAGGAGTGTGGCTCTTCTGCACATGGTGCTATACCGTACTGTTCTGCCAAAATCAGAGAGTAAGGCGTAGATTTAAAAAAATATTTAGGCATTTCTTCCGTTAGCATTGCAACACCTCACTGATATAAAAGCCTAAATATCATTTTAAAATAATTTGTCAATGAGAGTTGACAAATTAAGAGTTGACTCCTAAGTGCCTAAATCCCTTTTGAAAATGAGATACAGGCTCCTAAATCAATTAGGCATTGTAACACTGACTGCAGATTGATTACATCTGTCAATGTACATATTTTTAAAAATCTGGACCTTAATGTCTATACAGTTTTCCAAAGAGGAACCAGCCCAAGATTTATTGTAAAGCATGTTTTTCACATGTAGGCCGGATTTTAACTGATGATAATTTCCTTATTGTATTAGCAAATTGGCCTTCCCTCATCACGTTATGGTATTCATACTAAATTTAGGGCTCTGTTCATGCGTGTGCTATGAGGAAAAATGAATCAGTATCTGGATTAGAGGGTCTGCTCTTTATTCCATTAGTGTTCAGTATACTAACAAGAAACTAGAAATTGTCAATATCATTATTCAGAATATGACCCAAATTCTGTTGGCTGTGAGTGGTGAACCGCGGCCACTGGGAGCTACTGGGGGCTGTGCCTGCGGATGGTCAACGTCAGCAAAATGTCTCGTGGCCTATAATCAGATTACCCTGATGGCAACCTTGATGTGGGAATCCTGGTGCAGATTCATCAGACTCTGAGAAGTACCAACTCCTGAGATACTTGTTGGAAGAGAAGGTGCAGGGATCCCTGGTTCAGACCAGTTTTATCCAGCTGCATGACATTGATGTTCCCATGAGGGTTTTTTTCCAGGTTGGAAAAAGACTGCTGGCCATAGGCAGATTTCTTGCCTCTGGCTGCTGGATGATTGTTTGATGACCGACCCTGCTGAGATCTGGAAAATAGCTGTTTCCTTTTACGGTATTTTGTATTTGCTCAAAGCTTGTGATGTGCTGACAATGGCAGAGCTACATCAGGGGTTACCCCATCTAACTAGTGAAGCACAGCGTTGCCTGGTGCCCCACTGTCATTACGGGAGTTCTCTGTTGCAGTCGAGCAGCCAAGGCCCCAGGTATCCATGGGCTGTCGTCTGAATTCTACAAACATTCTGGCCTCTTCTTGGTACTGACTTTTTTTTCTAGTAGTGCTGGAATCCGGGAGAAAGAGTTGCCTCTCAGTAACCACCCAAAAAAGAAGAGCTCTGTGACTTACACAACTGGAGACCTATTTCTCTCCTCTGCTTTGATTGTAAGATTTTTTTTTCCCAGGGCCTTAGCCAACCAGCTGAAGGGCTGTCTGGACTTTGATATGTCTTTATCAAACATATTGTATTCCTAACTGCTGGGTTGTTGTTGTTGTTGGTAATATGTTCTTAATTCATGATATTTTCACTGTTCGCAAACTTTGATCTAGATGTGGGGTTTATTTCGATAGATCAGGAGAAGGCTTTTAATAGAATTAGCCATAGTTATCTTAAAAAATTAGAAGCTTTTGGAATTGTGCCAGTGTTCCCATCATATATTGTACCATAAAGTTTTTAGTGTCTTATAGATTAATGAGAGGTTTTAGCTGCTGCTTCCCAAATTGCAGTGGCATATGTCAGGGGTGCCCTCTGTCTGGGATATTGTATGCCCAGAGTCTGGAACCATTTGACTGGCCTGTCTGTGCCAGGAGTGCCAGATGGTTTCCCAGTTTCTCTGTCAGCCTATTCTGATGACCTCTCAGTTTTCATTATGTCTGAAGGTAATATGTAGGCACTTTGTAAACAGGCACAAGTATATGAACAAATTTCCTCTGCCTCCATTAACTGGACTAAGGGTAATTTGACCTTGTTGGGCTTTTGGCAGTTCAGCAGTCCTGCATTGTTGCCCCAACAGTTACAGTGGGGCACCATTGGGATTAAGGTATTGGAGGTTTTCTTTGGGTCTGGTCAATATGTTTGAGAAACTAGGGCCACTTGTAGAGGTAGCGCTGGCTCCTTCCTGGACACTCTCTTCGGGGATTTCTTTTGATTGCTAACAATCTTGTGGCCTCAGTGTTGTGGCTAGGTTTGCCAGGTATCCAGTCTTTGACTGGAACGCCCAGTCAAAAAGGGACCCTAGTGGCTCCCATCAGTACTGCTGACCAGGCTGTTAAAAGTCTGATTGGCAGCACAGGCAGGCTCCCTAACCGGCTCCACATGACTCCCGGGAAGCTGCCGGCATCTTTCTCTGGCTCCTAGTTGGAGGGATGGCCGTGGGGACTCTGCGTGCTGCCTCCACCCCCAGTGTCAGTTCAGCAGCTCCCATTGGCCATGGTTCCTGGCCAATGGGATCTGCTGAGCTGGTGCTGGGGATGCAGGCAGTGCGCAGAGCCACGTAGTCATGCGTCTGCCTAGGAGCCGAAGGAGATGTTGGTGCTTCCCGGGAGCCACCTGAGGTAAACGCTGCCTGGAGCCAACGCCCCCTCCCGTGCTCCAGACCCCGGCCGGACCCCAGAGTCCGCACCACCATCTGGAGCCCCCCTCCTGCACCCCAACCCCCTACCCCAGCCTGGATCCACTGCCCCACCCTGGAGCCCATATCTCCAGCCCGGAGCCCATACTCCCTCTCACAGCCCAACCACCTGTCCCATCCTGGAGCCCTCTCCTGCACCCCAAACCCCTCATCCCTGGCCCCACCCCAAAGCCCACACTTGCAGCCAGAGCCCTCACCTCCTCTCACACCCCAAACCCCTGCCCCAGTCCAGTGAAAATGAACGAGTGAGCAAGGATGGGGAACAGTGAGAGAAGGAGGGAGGGGGGAAGGAATGGGCAGGGGGGTTGGCCTTGGAGAATGTGTGGGGCAAGGGTGTTCGGTTTTCGGCAAATGGAAAACTGGTGTGTCTGGATCATCCCCTGAGTCTCCTGGATCAGATGCAAAAGTACATTAACCACTTTCTTTTAACAGGTTTCAGAGTAGCAGCCGTGTTAGTCTGTATTTGCAAAAAGAAAAGGAGTACTTGTGGCACCTTAGAGACAAATTTATTTGAGCATAAGCTTTCGTGAGCTACAGCTCACTTCATCTTATCATTGGTTGCACTGAACTGGTCAAAAGGGGTTTTTTGGTTGGCATCTGGTCAATTACAGAGTTTAGATTTGCCTGCATTCTGTAGTGGCCTTTTTCATGCCTGACAGCTTCTGCACAGAGCATGGCCTAACCCGCTGTGGACCTTAGAAGCCTGTGGATCTTAGAAGAGCTGCTGATTTTCAACCCTGAGGTGTTTGCACAGTGCTTTTGTCTGCCCAGCATAAGACAAGCTTTCATTTATTCCTTCACTGCCCCTGTTTGAGTCCTCTTTTTTTTGTTTTTGTTTTTTTGTATCAGCTCTTCAGTGGTTTGTAAGTGGGTTTTTCCAATCCCCTGTTTGTTCTACTGTGCTCACATTCTGTCAGTTTCCTACCTGGTTAACTTTTTGGCAGACCAGGCAAAACTGGATGTTTCGAAATCTCACCAGAACAGAGTGGCCAGAGTGGAGGGCTGTAATGTGGCAGGGTTGTTGTGCACACTGATTGTGGCCTGGCTGCAGATTGATTACCCCTTCTATAAATTGACTTGTAACCTGGACATTTTACAGCTGACTAGGTGTGTTACCAACTTCACTCAAAATATTGTTGATGATGATGGTTTAGTGATCCATGTTTAATGTTCACTTAAGATGTTTTGTTTTATTTCATTCATATCTTTCCATGTATATATTGTAACCTTCTAAAAATAGTTTTAAATGTGTTTTATGTGAATAAAGGTGTGTTTCTTGTGTTCCCCACCGTCCCACTCTGGGCCAACTACCTGGGAGGTCTAGTTGCCCTTGCTTCAATCACTCTTTCATTATTTATCCACAATGAAACTGCTTTAACAGGAGACATTAAGGGCACCCCATATCAGAATCCCATAGCTCAGTAGTTAGAGCACCCTCCTGTTCAAGTCCTTTCCTCCCCATCGAACAGAGGAAAGGGGAATTTAACCTGGGTCTCGTATATCCCACGTGAGTGCTGTAACCCACGGGCTAAAAGATGGGCACCACTGCTGTCAGTGCCATCTCCTCTTGCTGTTTTGTGGGGAGTGAGGTAGGTGCTTAACTCTTCTCTTAAAATGCAGCTTTGGCACCTAAGGTACCTGACACCAGGCAGCTGGTTCCCATTCATGGATTGCTAAACTGACTTTGGCACCACCCTGCAGCCTAGATTTAAGTGCCAATCTCCAAGAGAGGGGTGGGGCTTACCACACACCCGTCTTGTTGGCAACTCTAATCGGCTGACTCAGGTGGTTCCCCACCTATCATGCTAGCTTTTGTGAATCACATCGTGTTTCTCCCCATTCATTGTAAAGGGAGCTGAGGTGTTTGACTCGGCTTTATGGATCACATCCTATGATTTTTTTTTCCTTGTGCCTTAAAGTTAGGGATTGTGACACTCCTCTTTGCAACACCTAAGTCCCTTCATGGATCCCATCCTTCAGGCCTGATTCTGCCAACTTTAGTCAAATTGAGCAGTAACTCATTCTGCAAGTCCCAATGGTTTCAATGGGTCCATTCACAGAATAACCCTAAGTTTCTACATTACTTAATAGAATTAATATTCTGCCATTTAGTAAAAATCGTTTGAGATTCATTTGGTTGACAAAATTTGATGGAAAACATTTAGTAATCTTAAATTAGTTTTGACTTGGTACATCACTTTCTCTGTTCTTATTTCTGTTTATTGTGAAAGCCCTTCTAGAAGTCACTACAATTAAACTGAGTGAGCTGGATGCTCAACTGGTGTAACACTTTTGACTTATGTGGAATTATATTGCTCAGTGCCAGCTGAGAATCTGATCCATGGACTCTGGAATGAAGAAGTCTTTATGCTTTAACCTCCTGCATACTCCCTTCGCTCTTAAATGCTGGCAAAACAATGTTTATGAATAGACCTAAAACTCTTGAATAACTGCACATGTACATGACTCAGAAATTCTACTGTAGTTCATAGCCAAGTGTTTATTTTAGGATCATAGCTTTGAAACATCTAACTATTATAATCCTCACAGAGGCTCAGTAGGTATAACTAGTGTTAGTTTTTCAGCCATGAGGCCAGGATCTTCAGTGCTTATTCAGAAAAGTTTCCCATTGACTTGAACAACAATAATTTTGCCTAACTAAGCACTTCAATGTCAAGCCCTCGAGCGTGCCAGTAAATAAATCAATTACAATTAATTCATCAAAGAAAAAAATGTATACCAATTCTGATTCAGTTCATATCACCCAATCTCATTCAAAATCATTAGTTCTCTAATCCTGAAGGAAATTTAAAATATTGTTCAAATTAATCGTGTGACTCAGCAGTCCTAAAGCCAATGGATCAAGTAAAAACTTTCCATTGATGCATATATGCCAAACAAAACATTACTGTGGGTTTTGTTAGTGCAAATCATTTTCTGTACATTAGCTGCTGTGAAGTAAGTCAAATGAGTATGTGCTTGAGAAGAAAAGACTAGGAGAAAATGTTTGTGATAGGAGGAGAACATGGTTATCTGAACAGTATTATTAGAATCATAGAAAATTAGGATTGGAAGAGACCTCAGGAAGTCATCTAGTCCAACCCCCTGCTCAAAGCAGGACCAACCCCAACTAAATCATCCCAGCCAGGGCTTTGTCAAGCCGGGCCTTAAAAACCTCTAAGGATGCAGGTTCCACCACAGCCCTAGGTAACCCATTGCAGTGCTTCATCACCCTCCTAGTAAAATAGTTTTTCCTAATATCTGACCTAGACCTCCCCCACTGCAACTTGAGACCATTGCTCCTTGTTCTGTCATCTGCCACCACTGAGAACAGCCGAGCTCTATCCTCTTTGGAACCCCGATTCAGGTAGTTGAAGGCTGCTATCATTAGCTGTTAGCATGTATCAATGCTGTTGGCATTTAAAATTGAAATTCTGCCCTCCAGTGTGGGAACTGCATGGGCAAGACTAGCAGTGATTGCTGTAGCCATTCATCTCATGTCAAAGCCATTTTGCAAGTGCTGAGAAAGTTGCTTCTATGTGCTGGTGGATAATCTTAGCTTCTTTCTAAAAAGAACCACTGCATAGTTCAGACTCTAGCATATGCATTAGCTGGTGATGAGTGTGGGCGTACCCATGGCTATCAGGTCTTGACCGTTTGGCAATATAGTGAACTCACTTGTATGGTAGCCCATTTCCTACCACCACCCAAATACTCTCTGAAGAACTGGGTATGGAACCTGCCATCCTACTGTGTGTGAGGAGAAGTTATATCATCTTCTTTCCTTTTTGGTGCACCTACACAAAGGGGGTAATATTTAGTCCTAGCTTTTTATTTATATCAGAAGTCAAGCACTTGGAAATGTTTCTGCTATGCAGCAATGCAAACACTTCTTTTTCTGCCTTTAACAAATAGTGTGAAGTTCTAACATTTTCATGCCAAAGCATAAAAACAGACTAAATAAAAACACTTTCTTCTAAAGGTTATGTATTCATCAGTACAAAATGAAGTACTACTGAATTCAAATATTCAAATATCCTTTGTGCATTATGGGCATGTATTTTGCTATATAAACAATAACATTAAGCTATGCATTCAACCAGAAATATGGGAATAAAATACCACATATGCAATGAGGCTGAATAAACTTTTCTGTTAGAACCGTAATTATTGGATTTCCTCACTCTTTGTATTTTAAGTGTGCAGTCGTTATACTACCACTTCTTTCTTTGTTTTCTTCTTATTTATATGACTATAGAACCTTTTACTGTTGGTTTTAATTACCTTTGCAAGGTCCAACTTTACATGGCTTTTGGCCTTTCTCACTTTATCCCTACATTTCTGACCTCGATAAGGTATCTTTCCTTGCTAATCCCTCCCATCCTCCACTCCTTCTAGGCTTTCTCCTTTTTCTTAATCACCTCTCTGAGATGCTTGCTCATTCAGCTTGGTCTACAACTTCTGCCTATGAATTTTTTCCCCTTTCTTGGGATACAGGTTTCTGATAGTTTCTGCAACCTTGACTTGAAGTAATCCCTGGCTTCCTCCACCTTTTAGATCCACAAGTTCTTCAGTCTAATCCATTTCCCTAACTAATTTCTTTAATTTTTTAAAGTTAGCCCTTTTGAAATAAAAAACCCTAGTCAGAGATCTATTTTTGTTTATCCTTCCTTTTAGTTTGAACTGAATTAGCTCATGATCACTCGAACCAAGGTTGTCCCTTACAACCATTTCTTCTATGAGGTCCTCACTACTCACCAAACCAAATCTAAAATGGCATCCCCTCTTGTTGGCTCAGCATTTGACATACTAGGGTTTTTTATTTAACTGCCTGTGCTCAATACACTTAGCATTTTAAGTGCGCTGAATTAGGTTTTATGTTCACACATCATTGAGGAGAATGGGGTAATTGAGTTCCCTCCTTCTGTACTGCCCTTGTAGGCTCAGATACAGTTTCTCATTGGGCTGGGTTGCATTATATTGGTTTACGACATGCTAGGTGTATCTTCACAACTAATAAGAAAGATCTATTTTTGTAATGAAAGCCTAGAATTTTCAGAATTAAACCAAAACTGTGGCAATTGTCCACTCACTACATATTCTTCCACTACAAATGGAATGAAAGCACCTTGATTGGACTGCAGAGCCTCTGAGTACATACAATTAACGTCCTAGCACATTGAGAAGGAAGATAAATAGATAATACTGCCCTGCCACATGGAACTTGGTCCCAGTAAACGAAGTAAGTCCAGTGTTCCTGTGCCAGAGCAGGTTTTCCATTTGGGCAATCAAAAGGATGGGGCAGCACCTAGGAGCAATAAAGAATCAAGAAAAGAGCCTATAGGTATGTCTACACTGCAATTAAATACCTGTGGCTGGCCCATGCCAGCTGACTAAGGCTCACAGGGGTCCAATGGTTTAATTGTGGTGGGCCAGCTGCGGCTGTCTAATTGCAGTGCAGACATACTCGGAGAGACAGAGCAGGCTGGTCAAGTCAGGGACAGGTGAAAATTACCAGCGATGTGGAATGGGAGGAGGTTGTGGAAGGAAGGAGTAGGTGTTTCATGGTGAAAGGCTGAAAGTAAGGAGAGTGGCAAGAGGTTTGCTAGTTGGCATCCCCAATCTGGAAGACCACAGGGATGAAGGCAAGAGGAGCTGCAGAGGGAGCTGCCTGCTGGCTCTAACCCAAAAATCTGGAGTCTAGGTCCTGAGAGGACTGAAGGCAGTGGTGCGGCAGAGAACTTAGCTGCTGACATCTCCAGGGCTGGAGACCTGAACATAGAGGAACCACAAGAAGGTCAGGGGGGATGTTCCCTTGCCCTCTCCCCAGCAGAAAGTCTGATGGAGGTTCTCAGTGGCAAAAGTGGGGTTGCACTGCAATTGGGAGGGTGGGGGTGGCCGTCCTGGTACAAAGACGGGAGGATTGACAGAGCCTGAATGTGATCAAAGGTGCCAGTGTGTGGTATGTGGGGCATCAAGGGATGAGCTTTAGTGACTGCTTGCACTGGAATGACAAATGGACTATATGTCTGGGACCAGTTGCACAAGGTTTTATAATAAACCAGGACCCAGAAGGGTGGTATTGTGTCAAGAAAGCCTGAAGTGAATGGGGACTCTGAAGGGGAAACTGGGGCAGGTGTGACTGCTATGTTATGGCCTGCTACAGTGAGGTGCTCCAGGCAGGAGCTGCACTGTGACAACTCTTATATGAATTTATGGTTTCTGAATTAGTTTCAGTTGGGTCTGACATATAGTTGCTTTGAGATTAATGACTTCAAAAAGTCTCCTTGCACATACCGAAACATTTTCTGTCCACAGGAAGATGAAACGCTCACAAAGATGTTTTGAGAGTGTGTTCAATATGTAACCTGAACAGTATTTTACATTCATGATTGAACTCTACATGATCCTAAAGAGGTTTAAATACAGCTCTTTATGCTGATGAACTACTTCCTTTAATCAAAAGATACTTAACAACCATGCACCTGAAACAGCCGTAGTCAAGGACACTTGTTATTAATAACTACCATTTGTGCACTCAATAGCTGGTGTACTAGGGAAATATTTTCAACAGTATTTCAAGTCCCAAATCCTGGTCCACAGCCCGTGTTCTTGGGCTGCTCAGAGATAAACTGCTGAGGGGAGCTCTGGGATTTATAAACTTCCCCCACATAGGGGGAACCCGTCACAACACTTTTGCAGGAGTTGATTCCGGAAGTAGAATCCATAGCCCACTTTGTAGCCCCTGCTCCTGGTATCAGACCAGAGTTGTGGTGCAACTAGCTATCTCCTGCTCCTGGACCATCTGCCATGCTTCTGAATTCCTTGCTGCAGGGACTCCCACCACAAGCTAAAGTAGATCAAAGTAAGGGGGCACTCACCTGTTTTGGTGGTCATTATGATGCAGCTTTCCATCATTGTGTGATGACAGCGTATGCCCAAGGAAAGACACCAAAGAAGAAGTGTCTCTAAAGGGAATTGTGTACCTTAGGAAACTGTTCCTATCCAGCCATTTAAGTAAGTGTGTGTGATTAGTAGTACTGTGTAAATCCCTGGTTCTAACTACCTTCATTCTGGTAAATGCCCTTTTATATAGACTTAACCTATATGAGGCTCCTGTACTGATGATGTAAAAACAACAAATAAAAATGGAGACTCTGGGATCACTTCTCAGTGAAAATTTTTAAATACCTGAAGCCATATTCTGCATTTGTCAATATCTTGAGATCAGAAGAAATAATGTTTGGAAAAGAAAGTACTTAGTTACCCTTTTCTAGAATGTATCTTCCCAGAGAAAAGTAATGTAATATTAAAATATCAGCAAACCCGTACCAAAACCACCCAAACCGATAGGCACCACCATATAAAACTATGGCAGGTTATCCCTTCGCCTTTCTGAAAGACTAGTGGGTTTCTGTGTGCATCTGTCATCTAAACCCAGCTCTCTTAAGATCGTCCTCCGTTGGGCACCAGACTTCTGTTAGAATAATTGAAAAATATCCTTTACTTGCTATGGCTCCCACTGTTTCTGTTGTTCTTGCCTTCTTTAAGTCACTACATATTTTTCACCACTCCATCTGCATCTCATTTCTTTAGTTGTTCAATGTTTGCCTAAGATTAGTTTTTCTACTGTTCCATTCAAATCTCCTTTCTGCCTTATTCCTCTTCCTTTCTCCCCTTTTCCATACTTCCTCATTCATAGATCTCTCCTATTTCTTCCCTTCATCTTTCAATTTCTCCCCACCTGACTGCCACCAGTACAGAATGCTTGGGCAGGACAGGGAGTTGACGGGGCCATTTTGCTGTCCTCTGGAATCTTTTCCTGCTGGAGGGAGTGAGAGATAGTTGGAGTGGAGTCTCCCCTTCTCTCACTAGAGATGGCAATGAGAGGTCTTCTAATTCTCTTTTCCGGCTGGAGAGTAGGAGGAGCTGGTGAAGGGCCAGATAGGAGACAACAGTTCTTTCATCTTGCTGCTGCTGCTCCACCTACTGGTAGAATGACTGGAAACCCAAGAAACTTCTCAGCCAGGCACTGGTTCCTTTTCCTGGTGAGTCATCACTTTGAGACTCATAGGACTAGAAGGGACCTTGAATGGTTATGTAGTCCATTCCCCTGCTGCACTCATGGCAGGACTAAGTATTATCTAGAACATTCCCCTCAGTGTTTGTCTAACCTTCTCTTAAAAACCTCCATTGACCAAGATTCCACAACCTCTCTAGGTAATTTATTCCAGTGCTTAACTACCCTGACTTTACCAGTTATAGAAGCAGTGGGGGGAGCAGAAGCTGTACTCTACCAGTGAGCTGGGGAAGACTAGCTCCTTTCATTTTGTGAAGGAGAGGGAGTTACCCTCCCTTGAAGTCCCCCTTACTTAAACCTTTGGCTGGAGGATTTAACCCTAATTAACTTAAATATATATTCATTACATATTTTTAAATGTGTGTTTTTATGGATTGAATTCTTTATCATAAGTTTTCTTCTCTCTCCTTTATGTATTCTCTTTTAAGAAAAATAAAAACTGTTTTAAATTAAAAAAAATTAACACACCCAGATAGGGACATGTTATTTGTTGAACAAGGAAGAAGTGAAGATCTGGGAATCCTTGCAGATTTAGCTGTGGGAGGGACCTAGTCATAACAGGGGGACTCAGAATCTCTCTTCAATTAATATGTTGGATTAAAAGGAATTATTTTGGCTTTTAAGGAATCTGCATGTAGATCTCCCTGGCAGAAGGGTACAGGGCTCGATCCAGTTCCTACTGAAGTCAATGCAAGTCTTTCCATTGACTTTGGGTGCTAGATTAGTTCCTAGGATAGCAATGACCTTCTTTCTTGGTGTAATAAATTCTTCAAACCTAATACAGGCTTAATCCAAAAGCCAAAAGAGAGATTCCATTGACTTCAGCAGGCTTTAAATCAGGCCCAAGAACTTTCAACATAAAGTTGAAGCCCTTAATTGGTAACAATTCATTCCAAACAGAACATAAACAATCATTTGAAAGTGGCTAAAATGTTTGATAATGAATTTGACTAAAAATTAGTATATATTCAATCAATTTAAAAGCTGCTCAAATATTGCATCAAAATAAAATAAATGTTGCAAGCTAGATGTTTAGTTTTAAAAGGGTACTTAGAAGAAAGCAACAAGCTTTAGTTTGAGAATCATTAATCAGTCAAAACCGCTTACATTGGCTGAAGTGGGTAATTTGATATTGCTGGCTCCAGTGAAAAATATTGTAATTTTCCAAATACATCCACATTTGAAGAGGACTGGATTGATTCCCTGCCACAATACATGTTACAAGGTTTTATCATACAACCTTAATTCATGAAAGCAGCCTCACTGAAAGCAAGGGCTCTATGTCATGAGTGAATATTACTTGTGCAAGTGATGGTTGCAGGGTTGGGCCATCTACTGAGATCTTATTTTATTTTTATAGTTCCTCTCACGATGGTTTCTGTGCGTGATATTAATATTTATAGTGACGTAGCAACACTTTACTAGTTTTGGGGGCCAACTCCTGGACTCGATAGTCTGGTAAAACTCTCTCTGAAATCTGTGGGAGTTTTGCTTCTTATTTCACTGGATGTTCTAGTGAGCAGTTTTGCTCAGCCTGATGATATGAAATCTCATAAGATAAAGAAGCACTCTGCAGTGTGACTAAACTCTGAAATACATGTGAAAATAGGTTGTTTTTTGTTTTGTTTTTTTTGTGTTTTTTTTAATTACAGCGAGCATTTCGAATGAGTTCCCTGCTCCTCCCTTTCTTTTCCTCGTGGTTGGTGTAGAAATTTATTTTACCACTTTACAAACTGTAGCTCAGCCTTTGCTATACAATAAGACATTCATTTGTTAGTTAGTGATGACAGGCCCTAGCCTCGGCTGGTGTCAATTGTCATAGCTCCATTGACTTCTTTGTCTGTTTACCCCAGCTGATTTTTATAATATTACATACCTGCCAATTTCTGACTTAACAGAAAATTCAGAGGAGAATATCCTCGCTCTATCAAGAAAAGGAGCTGTGGCTAACCCTAACCCTAATCTTTGCTCTTTCTGCTGCAAACCCCAGTAGTTGGTATAGTTTACTTTTGGATGGAGGAAAATTCTGTAGAGTGAACGTCGGAGTTTTCCATGTATTATTCCCTCCATGTTGGTTAAGGATTAGGATTCTGGAGGTGCTGCCCTTTCTGTCCAATAGATCTTAGAAAACTGTGAAGAAGGGAATCCCTTTCACATAGAGATGAGCTGTCCTGCAGGGAAGGCTGCTGTTTCACTGGTATTCTTCCTCTTGACATTGCAACTTCACCAGGAGCTATGCTTTCATTTGTTGGGTCCCTTGCTCCTGCAGCTGCTTGGTAGTAGAGAGGACTCCAAGGGTGATAATACAAATCTAAGCTGTATTCCCTGCTGCTTTGATTTGTGCTTGGAAACAGAGGATGTTGACACAGAGTTGTACCTCTTTCCTGTTCCTTTCTTTTCCACCAACACTGATTTCCTGTGGATCACCCAGAGAGACGTATCCATAGAGTCAGGAGTTGGTACTGCTGGGGCCGTCCTACTTTCCAGATCTTCAGGAGATGTTCTGGGTCAGAGTATGGCTAAACCTTGTGGACTTTAAGTACCCATGGGAGTTTTTGCCTGAGTAGTGAGGACTGTTAAGAGCTGATATAAACAGCAGCCAAATGGAGCCAATGAAGTGCATAACAACAAAAATTGAGTAGGTCCTACAAAACCCTGGAAACATATTCTTAAGCTTCATCTACAAGCAGCAGTTTTCAAACTGTGGGTCAGGACCCCAAAGTGGGTTTCCACCCCATTTTAATGGGGTCACCAGGGCTGGCATTAGACTTGCTGGGGGTTGAAGCCTAAGCCCGAACCGCACAGCCTGGGGCCGAAGCAAGTGGCGGGGCTCAGGTTACAGGCCCTCCACTTTGCGCTCTCCCCCCCCCAGGGCAGTGAGGGTTGGCTTTGGCTTTGGTCCCCCCACCTGGGGCAGTGGGGCTTGGGCAGGCTTAAGCTTCAGTCTCCCCTCCTGCGGTCATACAGTAATTTTTATTGTCAGAAGGGGATCGCAGTACAATTAAGTTTGAGACCCCCTGAGCTACAGGAGTTAACACACACACTCACTCACTCTCACTTTTTATATATATATATAAATATAAAAAAGAGAGAAATTAGATACAAAGCACTCCTATAACAGGATCTGCAGGATTTGACCTATAGTTAATAAACTGTATTATATTTTGTGATGCAAAGCGCTATGTTGTTAAAATTGTTTTTTTTTAATTTCCTTTTCCAAAATGGGTCTATACTGAACTACTGAACAGTATATTTAAAGAGAGTTTTCTTGTGTAGTTTTGATATTGGTTGGATAAGTCATAGCTTTGCAATACTGTACTACAGTGGCCATTGTGCTCCTTGTCCACTTCTTATCTGATATATTTCTGATATATCACATAAGTAACATTACAGTTAAGATAATAACATCATAGGCTATGATCCTGCTCATGTCTCTGCCATTGAATTCAGTGAATAGGATTAGATCCATATTGAGACACTATCCTTTACTATCTACATTTTGTAATATTCTTTCAGTCTCGTACTGGGGAATGGGTCCAACCTTTTTTTTTTCTAGATGCAGATCCTCACCTGATCTAAATTGGATTAGACACATTAATTTAAATGGAGCACAATGATTTTATACCAGCTAAGAACTTACCCCTTCTTGATTTTCCCCCTTTAAAACAGGGGTCGGCAACCTTCGGCACGAGGTCCATCAGAGTAATCCGCTGGCGGGCCACAAGACATTTTGTTTACATTGACCATCTGTAGGCACAGCTCCCAGTGGCTACAGTTCACCGTTCCCAGCCAGTGGGAGCTGCGGGAAGCGGTGGCCAGTACATCCCTGCAGCCCATGCTGCTTTCTGTAGCTCCCATTGGCCGGGAACTGATGGGCCGTGTGCTGAAGGTTGCCGACCCCTGCTTTAAAACCATCTTTAAGTGTTTAAGTTTAATAAATAGGGTTAGTGTTTTAAAATTCATGTTTTGTGAGATGAGAATATAGTTAATTTTCTTAAGTAAATGAGAAAATTAAGTTTTCTCTGTGGAGAGTTTCTTTATTATTACATTTGGAGCATGATATTCACCCTTTAATAGTGCATATAATTTATTCACACATAGCTATGACTGTTGAAATATGCAAAGTGACAACTCATAAGGTATCTACTTAATTAGCATTTGCAGTCCTCTTTTGAAAATGAACAATTCATGCTAGTCTTGGAACATTAGAGCAACTCTAATTCAAACTTTGTGACCCACAACAAACTAGTAGAGTGGTGTGTTCCTTCAATAAGCCTACAGAATTAAATTTTAAATCTTTAAGCTTTGAGGCAATCAGTAATGAAATTTTATGCATGTAATGAAACTTGCAGAATGAACATTTCCCAAATGATTTCTTTGCTGTATTAACTTAGTGTAGAACTCTTGTCTCATCCAATATAAGTAGCAGGGGGCACTGCATAGTTATCTGTACATAGGACTACATGTAAAGTCCACTGAAGTTAGTGGAAAGAGTCTAACTGACCTGAATGACTTTGGGATCAGGCCCATAATGCTTCATATCTGCTTATGCTTTACCTTCCCCAGATGGTGCATTATTTTTGCTGTTAACAGGTCATTATGAGTTTCAGTGTGGACATGGGCTTCTAGGTCCCAGTAAAGACCAAACACTACCAAACAATTACCTCTCTCTCAGTTTCTGATATTTAAGATGTTAGCTGCTTAACACACTGATAGCATGCCCTGCTCGCCCTCCTCCCCTGATTATTGGTTACAGTCATGATTAAGTAAAGAATGAATTCAAGCTAACTTCTACAGAATGAAAGCCTGTGCCAGCAAGGACTTTGAAAACAATGACATCCCTGAAATGTTCTCCTATTTTTGGAAATTGTTCTCTGTTTCTTATAAAGAAAAGGAGTACTTGTTTGGTTTTTTAGCCGTGCATCTTTCTATCATAGTGCTGTTGATAAGAGATACACACACAACTCAAGGGACTAAGGGATTTGAGCAATGTTAAAAGGGAATTATTTGGGGATTGATGAAAGATGCACATTGCAAGGGTTTGAGCCATGAACACAAATTGTATTTTAATAGCTTTGCATACTTGCAAAGCCAACCATTTTATCAGGATGAAATGCAAAGATGACTTTGCCAATAAAAAAGAATGCTCTCAAAACCATATGGGCAGCAGATCATCATGCTGTGTTCCTACATTTAAAACAACAACAACAAAAAAGATCTGTTTTTTTCCTGTCCCTCAGAAGAAAACATGTATTGTGGGATGAAATGCATTGCTAACATCTGTCACAGCTTCAATTTGTGTAGCTAGAATTGGCAATGTAGCGATAAAGCAATGAAATATTTTTAAATCTTCAGTTTTGTGACTACTTTTAAAACTTTGCAGCTGTTATGCTGCAGCATAATCAGTTTTTTTTCCATAGAAAAAATGATTTCATGCCAAGGAGAACAAACCTCTTACTGTTTTATTTGAATAGTAAATCTCTCTCTCTCTCTCTCTCTTCTCATCTTCATTTGTTGCTGTTTTACTGAAGTCTGATCACTGAGGAGATTTATTTATTTTTTGTATTAAATAAGGTCTGCCTTGTATGCCAATCCTTTACAGATATTGCATCATCCACATAATAAAGTTTATCCTAGATCTTCATGTAACACCTTTGCGCTGAAAAATATATCTGATTGCTTAGCAAGATAACAGACTGCCATCTAGGAAGAGAGAAAGTCATTTCTAAAAATAAATGCCTGAAAAATCAGAGCTATGCAAAACTTGGTGGTTTTGCCTTTGAGGAGTTCATTTAAACATTTTATTTGCTTCCTCTTCCATTCCAGCAGGAAGAGTTTCACTTTGAAGTTGGGGTGCAAATCTTACAAACAAAACTTGCACAAAACTACTGAGTCACACACACAGTCATTGTTACCAATTTCTCATTCTTTATTTCACCATATCAGAATTCATGAACAATCATTCTCTTCAGCTGAGCTACAGGTAGTTGCTTGGAAGGTATTGCTAATAACTTGATTGAATGTAGTGTGAATGTGGAGATGATCCAAGAGTATT
Organism: Dermochelys coriacea; assembly: GCF_009764565.3. Classification (NCBI taxonomy): domain Eukaryota; kingdom Metazoa; phylum Chordata; order Testudines; family Dermochelyidae; genus Dermochelys; species Dermochelys coriacea. The sequence continues at coordinate 224,369,389 of NC_050069.1, forward strand.
CATGCCAAGTGTGGCTGTGCTGAATTATGGTCATTACAATTTGAATAGTTAACTATAATCAATGCAATGTTCTAGTGTAGAGAAACCCCACTCATCTGGCAGAGTTAGTATCATCCACCTACTGCTACCAAATGCTGTTTAGTTTATTTACCTGAATGGATTTTCTTTGGTCTTTAGCCATGGGAAAAGGAAATGAAAAGGCTATGACTGCACAGGCAGCCATCACAGGATTGCTGTGCTAGGCTGGTAGCTGAGATATTGCTGTCACTGATGGAATATAATCTGGTGATATGGTTACACTGTGATGCCCTATGCCTCTGGAGGTCAGAGACCCAGCAGATTCAACTTTTCTTTAAGTGCACTACCTAAAATACTTTGTTCCTCTAGTTTTGTTTTTCACAGTGCATTCAGTAATATTCAAATACATTATTCTCTCTATTTTTCTTTTCTTCAGTCACACAGTATCTCTATAGCTGAGTGAATATTGTGAATATTCGTAAACTTTGTGGATTTTTTTGAATGCAGCTGTACCTCCCCCCCATTCTTTCATTTCAAATCAGCTTCCTGAATCTGTGTCCAAACTCTGTCAATCAAGAAGTCCTTTTTTGTTGTTGTTGTTGTTTATTAATTGTATAATATGCAGGTGCTGATGTCCTCTTACTCTGCTCATTTTGGCACTTACAACATAATACTAAAACTTCTCACATTTTTCAAATAAAAAACATAATTTTAAACTAAATTAATGTAAAAAATTAAATGAAAACATAAGTTAATATAAAATTGTCATTCTATCAAACCATGTACATATATCTTTGGGCAAAAAAATGATTTTCAATTATAATGTTGTAATCAAATGATCAAATGGCTTATTATTCTAAGCCCCCTCTCATGGCAGTGATAGTCTTGAAATGTACTGCATGAAGTATTGTTTTGAACTTGAATGCATAAATAAATGCAACAGATCAGGAAATTGACATAGATGTAGTATTATACTTGTGTATTAGTTCTTAATTAGGCTGCAGAAATGTATCATTTTGAAAAAAAAAACCCCAAAAACATAAAAGATGAAAAGAAGAAGAAAAGGCAGGGAGAGGAGAGAAGGACAGTAACCGAGAGAGGATTATGGTACATCTCTAGTCCTCTAGTTTCATAGAGGAAAGAGAAAATACAAAACCGAAATAACATGCAAATTCAAAGCAGCAGCAGCTGCTGCAACATTATTTCCTTTTGTATTGAGTTTCTATGACACTTCTGTCCACAATAAATAGCCCTCTCTTCAAATACATGTTGAAATTTCTCTCATTTCTTCTGGTTCAAGCTAAACTATATTTGATTTGGACAAACCAAAACAGCTTCCTGATACTGTACTTCACTACTGTAAATCAGTTCAATCCAATGTAACAGTATCAGTTCAAAGCTTCCATGTCACTTTAAAATACAATTAGCTGTTGGCAATATTAATAAATCACAATGAAAACAGAAGTGTCCCAGGAAAATACATTTTCTCATAGTCTCTCCCTGTAGTGGCTCCTCATCTCATTCTCTCTCTCTTTGTAGTTCTCATTCCAAGAATCTCTTGGAACCATTGCAATAATAATGATTAAAAAAATTACTCCTCTTAATAAGAATCAGAGTTTGGACAGCTTTTCTGTGCCTCTATAGACAATTCCTGTTAAACATAATCTGCTAGCTACTATCCTGGGTGGTCCAGATATAATCAAAATACTATGATCCACCATGCTAAATAACAATAGATCTGCCTTTTTTCTTTCTTTCTTTCTTTCTTTCTTTCTTTCTTTATTTTTTAAAGTCAGTTTTTCTCTCTCTCTTTCTTTGGGAGACAATCATAGTTTTGTGTCTTTCTTTAAGTGTTGGGAAATCAGAGTAAGATATTTACTGAATGCTATTTTCAGTACACCTGCTTCACCTTCACCAAGAGGTCAGATTTTATATCCAATAAAGATTCTACTAAAACTTTTATAACTATAGGTTACTCTAATTCATCCATTCTGGGTTTAATGTTCAGCAAACTCAGATTCTTGCTATTTTTCATAGCTTCAATTTTGCTGTGGAGCAGAGTACTTTTCTTTCTTAGGCCCCCTATTTTTCAGTTCTAGTCTTCAGTTTACAAGTACAACTGGTTTTAAAAAAAACCCATAACATGTTTATCATCAAAAAAGCCCTTTTTTTTAAAAAAAATGTCATTTAAAAACCATTGGCTTTGAAAAACTGAAACAGTTTTAAAAATGTTTAAAAATTTAATAATTTTCATCACATTTAATGAAATTGTTACCAAAATTATTGCAATTTTTCTCTTTTTTTTTTTAGTTATTTAACAAATTTCACTATGGGTTCAATAATGTATTTCTGTTTCTAACTTTCTACTGGTTTCCCAGAAAATCATGGAAAATTAAAGAAAATGAAAATTGGTTCATTTTGAACCTTGCCATTTGACAATTTCAGAATTTTTCATGAGTTATTATTATTAATTATTATTATTATTCAGTCATCTCTATTTACAAACTCTGTTTTCATCCACAATTTGTACAGATTTGAACATATGCCTGATAGCCTATTTAATTTTTTGTGTTACAGATGCATGTATTTTGGCTGACAGTCACCTTCAATGCTTTTATTGCACTTAAAATTGCAGGGCTATCTCAAAACATTAGGTGAAGATTGCTGTAGGGTAGCAAAAAGAGAATACAAGAGACCATAGACTTACCCATTAGCCCCGCTCTCTTATCCTGGGCTGCTTAACCACTAGAAGTATGGACATTTTCAGAGAGATTTTTTTTTTCTATTGGGAAATGATGATTCACCAAAACCTAAATGTTCCACAAGAATATGGTAATTTTGATGCGATTTCATTTAAAAAAAATGAAATGCTTCATTTCAATAAGGTTGAAAAGTTTCATTATTACCTTATCAGAATGGAACGGTTTAATTATTTTTTGTTTTGACATTTTATGTTTATATTATATTAATTATAACAAAAAGATAAGTTGAATTCAGAACAACATTTTTAAAAAAAATTCTTTGAATGAGACACTTCAAAATTTTCACTTTTCCTTCCAATCCCAAATGAAATGTTATCGAGAAATGTCAGTATTTCCCTTGGAATGGAAATTCTAGTTCAATAACTCTAGCTGTTGGCTGGAGACTCTCACCACCATTTTTCTTTTCTAGTAAAAATGTATTGTTGATACAAGCTTTTAGGGCTAGATTCCAATTGGATTTTTTTTTGGTCTGGCTGCTGCTTATGACCAGCATGTTTGAACATCTGTTAGATTCTCCTTTTTCGTTTGTTATGGCTCTGTGTGTCTGGATGAGAATTTCCACAGATGACCAATGCTTGAATCATTCCTATACACCATGTGTTATTTGGGTAACTGCTAATTCTAGCTGACTAATCAAAAACAGGTTCCTACTCATTATTTGGTAGATATAATGCTAGTCACAATTATGTTATAGGTGGAATAAACAATGTTCAGCTGAAATTGCTCTCAGCTTCACATTCTTCACTTATCACACTTTTTAGAGATCTACATTTCAAAGTTAAAATGCAAAATCTGTTCAAAAGATTTTAATCTGAAAAATATCTTTTGTTTTTGTGAGATTAAAATTTTGAAACTACTACACAGAGAACAGTTATAAAAACCAATACAGAACTGCTGTCTTTGTTACAAAGTGAAAATGACGTTACAAAAAGAAGGATTCTGCATGGACTCCTCCTGAAGATCGAAATCAGACTGGACTTCTACATAGAGTGCTTCCACCGACGTGCACGGGCTGAAATTGTGGAAAAGGAGCATCACTTGCCCCCTAATCTCAGCCATGCAGAACACAATGCCATCCACAGCCTCAGGAACAACTCTGACATCATAATGAAAAAGTCTGACAAAGGAGGTGCTGTCGTCATCATGAATAGCTCGGAATATGAACGAGAGGCTGCTAGGCAGCTCTTTAACACCACATTCTACAGTCCATTTACCCTCTGATCCCACTGAGAGTTACCAAAAGAAACGACACCATCTGCTCAAGAAACTCCCTGAAAAAGCACAAGAACAAATCTGCACAGACATGTCTCTAGAGCCCTGACCAGGGGCATTCTGTCTGCTACCCAAGATCCATAAACCTGGAAATCCTGGAAGCCCCATCATCTCAGACATTGGCACCCTGACAGCAGGATTGTCTGGCTATGTAGACTCCCTCCTCAGGCCCTACGCTACCAGCACTCCCAGCTATCTTCGAGACACCACTGACTTCCTGAGGAAACTACAATCCATCGGTGATCTTCCTAAAGACACCATCCTAGCCACTATGAATGTAGAAGCCCTCTACACCAACATTCCGCACAAAGATGGACTACAAACCGTCGGGAACAGTATCCCTGATAATGTCATGAACTTTGTGACTTTGTCCTCACCCATAACTATTTCACCTTTGGGGACAATGTATACCTTCAAGTCAGCGGCACTGCGATGGGTACCTGCATGACCCCAGAGTATGCCAACGTTTTTATGGCTGACTTAGAATAACGCTTCCTCAGCTCTTGTCCCCCAACGCCCCTACTCTACTTGTGCTACATTGATGACATCTTCATCATCTGGACCTTTGGAAAAGAAGCCCTTGAGGAATTCCACCATGATTTCAGCCACTTCCATCCCACCATCAACCTCAGCCTGGACCAGTCCACACAAGAGATCCACTTCCTACACTACAGTGCTAATAAGCGATGGTCACATAAACACCACCCTATACCGGAAACCTACTGACCAGTACAGGGTGGTGTTTATACTTACTTACATGCCTCCAGCTTTCATCCAAACCACACCACATGACGCATTGTCTACAGCCAAGCTCTACAATACAACCACATTTGCTCCAACCCCTCAGACAGAGACAAACACATACAAGATCTCTATCAAGTGTTCTTACAACTACAGTACCCACCTGCTGAAGTGAAGAAACAGATTGGCAGAGCCAGAAAAGTATCCAGAAGTCACCTACTACAGGACAGGCCCCCAACAAAGAAAATAACAAAATGCCACTAGCCATCACCTTCAGCCCCCAACTAAAACCTCTCCAGCGCATCATCAAGGATCTACAACCTATCCTGAAGGACAATCCCTCATTCTCACAGATCTTGGGAAACTGGCCAGTCCTCGCTTACAGACAGCCCCCCCACCTGAAGCAAATGCTCACCAGCAACCACATACTACACCACTACCCAGGAACCTAACCTTGCAATAAAGCCCACTGTCCACATATCTATTCAAGGGACACCATCATAGGACCTAATCACATCAGCTACGCTATCAGAGGCTTGTTCACCTGCACATCTACCAATGTGATATGCCATCATGTGCCAGCAATGCCCCTCTGCCATGTACATTGGCCAAACCAGACAATCTCTACATAAAAGAATAAATGGACACAAATCAGACATCAAGAATTATAAACATTCAAAAACCAGTCGGAGAACACTTCAACCTCCCTGGACACACAATTACAGACCTAAAAGTCACAATTATTCAACAAAAAAACATCAAAAACAGACTCCAGCGAGAAACAGCAGAACTGGAATTAATCTGCTAACTGGACACCATTAAATTAGTCTTGAATAAAGATTGGGAGTGGATGAATCATTACACTAACTAAAAACTATTTTTCCCCATGCTAATTTTCCTCACGCTGTTACTCACACTTTCTTGTCAACTGTTTGAAATGGGCCATCCTGATTATCACTACAAAAGTTTTTTTTTCTCCCGCTGATAATATCCCATCTTAATCGATTGGTCTCGTTAGAGTTTGTATGGCAAGCCCCATTTTTTCATGTTCATGCTCAAATAAATTTGTTAATCTCTAAGATGCCACAAGTACTCGTCGTTCTTTATGCTGCCGGAGATTGCCATGGGAAGGGCTGAGTCAGTCACCAGTGTTGTTGCCATTGTCAGCTCTGGGAGTCAATTGCTCTTGTTGCATTTCACCCCTACTAGACCTCACCTACTTTCTGGGCTCTGCTTGTGGCTCCTGGTTCCCTGGTGAAGTGGGTGGCTTGTTCTAATGTGACTCTGAGGATGGCATTTCCACCACAGGGGGGTGTTGGAATGTAGGGATTGCATAAAGCCCCAAATATAGCAAGTCAGCTCCAGAACTGCAAACCTCCACATTTCCAAAAGATGTGGTTTCCTGATGAAAGTAAACGTTTCTGAGTGAAATGACCTTTCATCCTTAGTCAACATTTTCTTCTTTGGTTGATAAATCCTGGTAGCCATGCCAGCAGAAGTCAATCTCTGAGTTTTTTTCTTGGTATGAAAATTAAAATTGATTTGCTCTTTTTTTCTTTGAGACTTCAAAAGTGTCAAATGTGTCATTTTGCTTACACCACTTCAGGCAGTCAGGCCAGCCAAACTCCTTTTGATTCACAAACTCCACGTAGCACTTAGGGCTGATGGCCATAATGTACCAGTCTAAAACAAGTTTTAAAAGATTTGATTCTCAGGTTACCTTGAAAGGCATTAACCTTTTTGGGGTGCTAAAGAACAGGACTTTTATTTTTCTTTATATAAATATACTTGGAAACACTGAAATTGCAGGTTCAAAATGTTGGCCTTCCTTCTAGGGCAGCACACTTTACAAAAAGCATGTAACAAGCCTTCTGTCTGCTCTCTCTACAGAGGGTGGCCATTGGTCTAGGTCTCGGGGGGTGGGGGAGGAAGGAATATTTTGGGACCTGTCCCATTCCTGCGTGTAGTCCTGGTTTTGCAAACCTCTGAAGACTGATGACAGGCTGCATATGTGTATTTCAGCAAAGTCTGTCCCATGTTGACACTCTGCCCTCTCCATCCCAGAACTTCCTCCTGCCCCCAAGACAAGTATGAGTCCTCAAAACAGCACTCCCCTGAATGCTGAGTGAAGTCAACAACTTGGTAGACTGAGGGGACTTGTTTGGTGCCCAGTTTTCTCACCCTCCCCACCCTATGCTCACATAGATTATTCTCTGTGGTTTCCCCTGTCCTCCACTTGTGAATGGTGTCGTGTTTGTCTTTCACTTTCCAAATCTGATTATTCCATTTCCAATGTTACAGTATTTCGCAACTCATATGAAAGGAATTCAACATTAGTCAGACCTGTTTCACTTACTTCTGTCTCCCCTCTGCCTTGGATTCCCATCAACTTCATATTGGACAAACCCTGCTCCAGCTAAAGTAAATCAGAATTTTTTCATTGACATCAGTGGGAGTCAATGCCTGTGTTGACTGTGTTAATGTTTTTCTCCCAAAGTCATCAGATTAGAATTTGTCCATTCTTTTTCCAGTTGCTAATGCTCTGTTATGTTAGAATAGTGTAGCATGCATGATCACTGTGTCAATAGCCAGTTTTTCTCTCAGCCCCTCTGCAGTTTTAAGCACATTTGTAAACTTCTTATCCATTACAATTGGACCTTGAATCAAATCAGACTTTTAAGAGGATCAACATTAGAAGTCTAGTTAGAAAAAAGAGCTTCCTTCCCCATTTGAGCTTTTCCAAAAACCTCTAGTAATGGAGACCTTTCATTTTCCGTTTACATTCCTTTGTATAAATATTTGCAAATATCAGCCCATCATACAGGCCTCTGTGCACAATAATATAAATATCCTGCCAACACAAGGCGGTGTCAGTAGGCAATCTCCCTGTGACGGTGCCCACCCATAAGGCTTTATGGAAATATGCTTATAAATATATATGACAAAATTGGAATATGTTCTATGTTACCTATGCCATGTAACATATCTATGTAAAGGTTATAATCTACTTAACAGAAACTGCCACCTGATGTGCCAAGACTACTTCTGCCCCTGCTTTCCTGCCCAGTCAGCTTAAGACTTCAGTGCCCAGCCTGGTTTGAGCCAGACCCAGGTCTGAACCACGTCCCCTAACAGCTGTAGGCTCAATTGAAAGCAACTTACAGAAGTGTTCCTGTCTAACACTCAGATGCCCAACTCCCAGTGCGGTCCAAACCCTAAATAAATCTGGTTTGCCCTCTATAAAGCTTATACAGAGTTAACTCATAAATTGTTCGCCCTCTATAACACTGATAGAGAGATGTGCACAGCTGTTTGCTCCCCCCACCCCAAGTATTAATACATGCTTTGGGTTAATAAGTAAAAAGTGATTTTAACAAATACAGAAAGTAGGATTTAAGTGATTCCAAGCAGTAACAGATAGAACAAAGTGAATTACCAAGCAAAATAAAATAAAACTTGCAAGTCTATGTCTAATAAAACTGAATACAGACAAAACCTTACCAGTTTGAGTAAGCTTCCTTTTACAGACTAATCTCCTTTTAGGCCAGATCCAGCAATCAATCACACCCCCTGTAGTTACTGTCTTTTGTTCCAGTTTCTTTCAGGTATCCTTGGGGGTGGAGAGGCTATCTCCTTAGCCAGCTGAAGACAAAATGGAGGGGTCTCCCATGGGCTTAAATAGGACTTTCTCTTGTGGGTGGAGACCCGCTCCTATGCAAAGTCCAGCTCCAAGATGGAGTCCTGGAGTCACCTGGGCAAGTCACATATCCATGCATGACTCACAGATTTACAGGCAGAAACCATTGCCCATCTAGTGTCTTGAATGTCTCCAGGAAGACTTCTTATGTGGATTGGAGCATTCCAAGATGCATTGTTCCGTAAGTGCTTCTTGACTGGGCATTTGACTTTGCAAATTCCTTTCTCCAGGAACTGACCAAATGCTTTATTAAGGTCATTTAGAAATCAAGCCAGTACAAGGCCAATATTCATAACTTCAAATACAAAAATGATACATGCATACAAATAGGATTAATAGATACAGTAGATCATAACCTTTACATAGTTATGTTACGTGGCATATGTAACATAGCACATATTCCAGTTTTGTCATATTCATAAGCATATTTCCATAAAGCCTTATGGGGGGCACCATCACACTCCCACTCTTGTAGCTATCCTGGCAACAGGTAGCATTTGACAAATACCATCTCTAATCTCAGCATTAGAGAAAACTCCTCTTATACCTCATTAACCCTCAAGCAAACATTTGGCTAAGATAGCATGCTTCATAATGTATGGAAGGTCACTATATTCTGGCTATGGTAGACTGACAGAGTGAATTTGAAAATGATTGGCCTTTTCTTTAGGAGCTAATTAGCTCATTTTAACCAAACCTCACATCTTAATACAACAAAACTTTGGGAATTTCAAAATCTGGATTAAGATGCAGATGTGAATTTTGTGTCTTGAGCCCATTTCTATTTTAGCACAATTACAGGTGTAACTATATCTCTGAAAAGAAAAGCACGTCTATCAAATATCATGGTGCATTCTTAGACATAAACTAAATAAAGGGCTTACGTGTGGTATGACTAATGTTTATTTCATCAGAGAGTGAAGATAACCTGTCACAATTTGGGCATCAAGTTGTGACCTTTTATTAAGGCCCCTGGTTCTAGGTTTATGTAAATAATTTTCTTTATTGTGCTTATTCAGTTAACTTCCACAAATACTTTCAATCAAGCAGAAAACACTTAACAGTGGGAATGTCAAAAAGTGCTATGTTCTGTTCATTTTACCTACATGCACAAAGCACTAGTTTATTACTTCAGTAGGAATCCACAAAGGGTTAGATAGATTAAAGCAGGAGTGTAAAGTACTTCTGTCCAGCAACTGAGAACTCCTACTGACATTAAACTGCGGAAAATAAAAACAATTGTTGCCAGTGTACCTTTAAGGAAGTCTTTAAGGATCAATAAAAGGGTTTTTCTGAAGATGTTATTGCTGCCAGATCTAAATAACAGTTCAGCTTGACCTACTGTGCAATAAAAAGAAATATCTCACAGGGATTCAAGGCTTCTGACAGAGATGTGGGACTTTCACAAAGATCTATATAGAAATCTTACTGTTCGCCACTTTGTTCATGCGGGTTAATTATCAACAAACATAGCCAATGTAAAAGTTAGTTGACAAAAATTAGAATAATGTAGCTGAGTTAAGAATAAACATTAAATATTTATTAAAGATATGCAAGTTCCATTACAGCAGTAGGAAAACTGAAAAGAAATATCAGTTGAACAGAACCTGAGAATTGAGAAATATATTCTGAATATTTCTGATTCTAAATAAAGTCATTTGTAATTTCCTCTTGGTATCCAGTAATAGCCGCTTACACCTCTTATGTTTCATACGTTGGCAATGGTCCCAGGAAAAACATGATGGGAACATAAAGTTAGCCCAACATAATGTTGAGCTTAAGAATATACAATAATGGCCTGATTCTGCACACCTTTATTTCTGTCAATAGTCCCATTAAATTTGGCTTGCAGGGGCCCTAATTCAGGAAAATATTAAACATCATGCCTAAGTCTGTCTCTATTGATTTCAGTGAGGCATAAGTGCATGCTTAAATTTAAATGCATATTTAAGTGCTTTGCTGAACAAGGACCATTAATAAGGATTGACAGGATCAAGCTCTATATCAAATCCCATAATGTCCCATTGAGTCACAAAATCATGCTCATTCTTAGGGTTGTGTCAGAGGTCTCAATGTGTTCCTGCGCTCTTCCCCCCCCCCCCGGCTCATTAGTCAGTGAATTACTGTGCATCTGCAGACAATGGAAGAGTTTCAAAGTCCTCTTTTGTATGTCAGGTTGGTTTGGCTAGTGGAGGTATGTGGAGTAGCTTTCAAAATCTGCTCTCACTCTGCCCAATGGTCAAAGGTTAATCAATATGGGGCTAGATTTACACATGTTACTGACGTACAGTGCCACATTTTGGATGACACTTTCCTCTCCAGAGGATAAATGAATTAGCATCCTGCCTCATTCAAACAGACTGTGATACAGTTTTGTGTGAATAAATACTGTTCTCAAAAGGGATACTCTTACAGGGCCTGAACCAAAACCGCTGAAGCCAACTGCTGGCTCTCAACTGCCTTAATTGGATGAGGACCATACACGTTGCTATGATGAATCATTAAACAGAGAATATAGCCCAATCGTGTCCCTAAAAAAGCATATATGTAGGGACAGATTTAAGATTTTTTTGGAAGTGCATCTCATTCCCAATCTACCTTGCCCCCATAGCTTAAACTGACTCCTTTTAAATAAAAGGGAGCTCAGAGATAATCTTTAGTTCCATCTTCTATAGCAGACGGGAAGCCCAGCCACTTTTGCTGAGGTTGGGCATAGCTGTCAATATTTGAAACATGTTTTCAGTGGACAATTATCTAGATGAGAATGGGGCCTGAGGGACCTACTGGGTCTGATCTGCTGGAGGTTTATTCCCTCCTAGTTATTTAATAATTTAATCCGTCATTCCCCACAATGAAAGCTTCCTCACTTTTTCCTCATGTCCTTTCAAGGCAGTGTGATGGGACTACTATAAAATAAAGGTGCCTACATTAAATAAAACTCACTACCCTAAAAGTTGTTGGTGCCTTTCCTTGCCTTTTCCCAAATATGGCAGAAAACCCATAGTGTATGTCTGTGATGCTTCAGTGTTATAGAGGTCTGCAGGCCACTTTCCCTGTTTGGCTCCTCACAAAGGAGTGGTTACTTTAGTAATGAAGAGCATTAATTTTGGTCTATATTTTTGGTTGTCTTCGTGTTAAGAGGTAAATCTCTGGCTATGTGAGCTGTGGTATTAGGAACTATATTAGATTTTCTTGTGGTTTAGAATGAGATATATAGGAGCAAAATCATTACTTTTATAAGATGCCAAGCCAATGTTTCTGGTGTGCTGGACAATTTCCTGCAGAAAATGTCCACAATCAACTTGATGTCTTAAGTGTCAAACCTACTAACATCTATTCAAAGTGGCAGGCCTCTATCCATGCAGCGCTTGATCAACCAAGTGCATGGTGTCGATTTCTGTGGAGGTTCCATAACAGCAAATTAAATAACCAAGAAGCAGAGGATGATCTTTGTGAGAGAGGGTCAGACCTGGTCTGGCCAAGCTCTGCGCAGCATATGCCACAAGAAGAGAAGGAAAAGGTGGCTTCAACATTTGTCCACTCCCCAAATCATGGGATCAGCTTGTGGCCATTTTCCCTAAGAACTGCTCTAGGTTATACCAACCTCAACAGTCACCCAGGGACTGTTCCACCAGCCTTGAGATCATCAGAGTTCAATGTGTCTGGGGAGAGAATGGAGGCAAAGCCAGTGCACCTTTGACACTAGAGGGTCCATGAAAAGGTGGTGCAGAGCCAACTACAGTGTTCTTCTGCCAGCCAGTGATTCCACTTGGACACAGAATGGTAGACTTTCAGATATTTTGCACTGCTTGAGCACCATGAAGCAGAAAGTTTGGCAAAGTGGGGAGTAGTGGGAGGGGAAGAGCTGGCCCCTAGTGTCCTTAAATTTCAACTGAGACTGTAAAACCTGTACTAATGGGTGATTGGGTAATGGACTAAAATGCCCATTTTAACAGACTATCCTCCCTACTGGAGATCTGTTGGGGCCAATAGGGATGAGTCATGGAAGCTGTACACATCCCTACTTGAAGCATCTGGAGAAATCCCAATTCTGATTCTGACACAGATAAGCCAAAATTATCTGTTTATCTGTCATCCACCCCATAGATATCATGGAGGTAATATCCCTTGTAAAAGTGTTACATGGTTCAAATTTCAGATAAAATCATCTAAACAAGAACACAAAGCACTTGGTATTTTATCAATACAGAGGTAACAGGAAACAGTTTATATCCCGGGGGGTCATGAAAGTTCTCCCAGCTGGTGGGAAATGAAAGTTGCACAGATGAAAAGTGCACACGTGAAACTTACCAGCTACAAGCTTTAAAACTCAGTGAAGAAGTAAAATAATTCAGAGTATCTGAGTATTTGTACTTCTGGTGAATTAAAGTTAAAAGGTAATAGACTGATGTATAAAAGGATTCGTATATTCCATTCTGGCCTAATATGTTGTACACCACTCCACAGCTCCCAATGAAATTATGGAAATTATGTGTGCATATGGTAGCTGAGGGGGAGAAACGGCTCTATGCAATGCTGTATATATTTTTTCTTTGCATTTGCTTGCAGTAAATAACATCACTCTTAAGTCTCTTAAGAATTATTGCTAACATTTCTGGTGTTAAAATTATTCTTTAAATAATGGTGTATTTTTCAGCATTCAAAAATAGATGCCAGACTTATAAGAGATCTCAATCTAAAAATGCCATTGTACAGTATACTCCAGTAATTCAGAACCTAAAGTCAATCTATGGTATTGGGACTAAATTCTGGATTAAGTTACCTGTAACATGGAGTAGGGGAGGAGTGTGTCTGAAGTAGCTGAGTAAGGGACAGGAGAGATGATTTTGTGGTTAAGGTGCTAGCTAGAGTCTCAGCAGATCAGGGTTCAATTCCCTGTTCTGCTGCAGGTTTCCTAAGTGATCTGTGAAAAGTCACTTACGGCCTGACACAAAGCCCCTGGAACTCAATGGAAAGACTCCCATTGATTTCAGTGGGTTTTGGACTAGGGCCTTAATTTCTCTGTGCTTTAGTTTGTCACCTGTAAAATGTGGATAATAATACTTACTTTGTTTATTTAGATTATAAACTCTTCTCACCAGGGACTGCTTTTCACTATGTGTAAGTACTGCACCTAGTACAATACTGTGTAATACAAATCACAATAGTGGTAAATCTGGACATTCAGTTGTACAGGGCAGGTACAGGCAGCAAGCCTCAGGAATATGGAATAAGCAAAATAAGCATTCCTCCTTCCATCTGTTGCAGAAAGGTAAATCTCCCTCTTTGAACTAGCAGGTATACAGGGTTGATCAGGCCCAAATCTAACAGATCACACCTTCTTGGTGTCCTTGAGTAGTGGTAAGTGTACCAGCAGCAGCCCAATTGGATAGTATTTCACCTGATGCCTCTACAGATGCATTGATGGTGAAGAGGTTCCTTATCCTCTTCTCTCCTCCATTCTCCCCCACCAATGGGCACGCTTCTGTATGTAAAGTAAATATAGCCTTTACTGTATGAATTGAAATAATATATGCTTAACATTGTCTTTGCAAGTTATTTAGTTAAAATTCTACAATGGAGAAATATCTTCACAAGACAAATTATTTAGGATTGACATTATAACTCAATTTAGAATGAGTTGGGCTAGACATCCTTCATGCCCACTGAAGTCAACAGAATAATATCAATTATTATCTTTTGCTGCTAATAAGAGAGTGGTGACTGGTCTCATTATGGCAATAATTAATTAAATTCTGTTCAGACAAATCTGAGTTTCACTTTGAATTTTGATCTTCATTCAAATCTGAAAGTGAAATTCAGCCAAACCATCAAATTTTGCAAAACCACATATTTTCATGACCCTGATTTTGTTACACCTCCAGGCCCACATTGCTCAGAAAGAAGCCATAGTTGGAAGTTAAAGGAGGTTCACTGAAATGTTCTTTTACCTGTTGACAAACTTGGTCCTAACTTTTGTTTCATTATATATCTTTTGTACAACGCTATTTTTAGCTGTTACAAAAACACCAAAGCACCAAAACATGTGTCACTATTCTTTCAGATGACATTAGAACTACGAATTGCTTCTAAAAGGCAATGATGAAGTAACAGAAATATAGATTTTAAAAAGTAAAAAATGGGGCTCATTGTTTTGTACTTCAGTTGAATACTACATTTCCAGGTAGGGCAACTAACAAGAATTGTGCATGTGTGGTGATAACCAAGAACAGTTCTGAACCTACAGAATAGTTCACTGTGCTAGACAACAAATTCATACAAACCTTTTCAAAGAGAGGACATTTGCATGGACAATAACTGATGAGCACAAATAATATCTGGACATTTTTGTGTGTTTGTAGAGCAAGCAATACCCGTGTTCATGAATTGGGTAGCTAGATGTAAAAATTCTCTCATTTTGAAACAATTGGATTCAATAGGAGATTTCAAATTTTCTGGAATTATTTTTAAACGTCAGCTATACTTATTGGTAAACTGTCAGTGGCATTCAGATTTGTAGTCTGTGCAACTGTTTGCAGAGAGTGGAATCTTTCTTGTCATATATCTGTTTCATGTCCTGATATGATGCTTGGAAGCATATTACAAACTAATTTTAACTAATTTTTGCTGTATTCAGTTATCACTTGCCACAGGCCACCCAGCAATAAATGCCACAATTAATGTGCTTCAGAAATCATTGTTAAACTAAGCATCATCTTTGATCGACCTTCCAAAATCAAAATATGCCCAAAAGGATTGTTTTCTTTAAATTCTCATTTCTTTCTTGTTTGGGAATGGAAGACAACACTATAAACATTTCTGTTTTCCTCAGGCTTGTAGCAACAATGCAGAGATCCCCTCTTTGAAGCTAAGAAAGTTCAATCTCTTCCACCATTCCAGCTCTGTGTTTTAGGTAGTGTTATGGATATACTTTGCAAAGCTCCTGAAAGCTCAATCAACTGATCCTCTTTTGAAATGTTGCCTAACTGTGAAATTCTTCATGAAGGCTATGTTTTCTATTTCAGAGCTGGGATATAAAATTTTATCTTTTTATTTGTTTGTCTACATTTTGATCATTGCTTTGCTTCCCTAAAGTAGGGGGAGGGCAACATAACTACTCCAGATGGCCCAGAAGCTTGACGCAACTCAATACCCATCAAAGCAATGACCTATTTTTTTCAACAGAACATTTAATTTAACATACTGCAGCCTCTAGCTTTTGCAAGCCTTCACAGGCAGCACTATAGATGCAGAGATAATGTAAATACTATAGTTTGTTCAGGGGGGCTGTGAAATGGTTCATCTCCATACCATATTACCAACATGGACAATGAAAAACTGTAAAGAGATGTTAAAGGTGATTCATACTTACAATGGCTAGGCAGGTCCTCAGCTGAGATGGCTAGACTTGTCTCCCTGTTCATTCATTTACCAGTTCTACTCTATTTGGCAGTTTCATCCACTTTTGTCTTGTTATAATTCTAGATTGTGAGCTCATGGGGACAGGGAAGTATCTATCAAAATGGGTCCTTGATCCTAGACTGGGACCCCCAGGGCACAACAGGTAATAAACAATACTAACAGGCCTGATCCTTTCTGTGTTGAAGCCACTCGTTGCGGTGGGAGTAGAAAGGAGCCAAATATCTTTATAATTTTTATCAGTAGCAGCCCTGGTAAATTTAATGTAATTAGTAGTTTGTTCCAAGAAATATACCAAATTGTTTCACCTAATCTTTTTGATTGTTTTTCAGGTCCATGAAGTGCAACCCTGCTATCTCTGACTTCCTGCTCCATTGAGATGTCCCAGCATGCACAGGGCTGGTGACGTCAATCCCATCAACGAACAACATTGGAGCATGGAGTCTACCTTTGGGATAAGGTAGATACTTTTGTTTTTGTTTTGCTTTGTTTTCAAATATTCAGAGGTTCTCTAAGGTTTACTATTTCATATTCTCATTTTACATTCCTTAGGGTATAAAATAAAAATATTGAAAAACCTTAGAGACAGCTGACTATTTGGACTTCTCCTTCCCCTGCAATTATCTACCTTATCCCAATAGACCGATTTCATTAACCAGAACTTTCCACAGTAGGAACTGCAGTCAGTAGCCCAGTGCACTTTGTAACATATCAGTGGAGCAGGAAGTCAGCAATTGCAGAGTAGCTTTTCATGGATTTGGAGAAAAGGAATGAGATGAAGAGCTGCCCAGTTTGAGGAAAGTTCATCCAAACTGACCACCTCAGCTCCTGAGATCCACTAATCCAATATTGAAACAGTCAGTTTAACACACAGGACTGCACAACTGTGGCTTTAGCAACTCTCCTAGTTTTCAGAGGTGGATGCATGTATGTAAAGTATCTTGATGGTGTGCACAAATCAGGTAAATAACCAGTTAGATGCATCACCAGCCATTTGTGCAAACAGTGCTCAATTTACATATGCAATCATGATGTGTGTACGAAAAATTGGCTGGTGCCTGTCTTTGAATATTAAAGGCCATAGACGTCCTGCCTCAGTTTCCCCATTTTAAAATGGGGATGATAACACTCATTTGCTTCACAAGGTTGTTATAACAATTAATGAATTGATATTCATAAAGTGTTTGGAAGATAAAAAGCACTATGTAATGTTCTTATGTATGTCCCAGATATGGGTTTGCAAAATACTGCACCCCTTTGAATTCTCTTAATCCTATCACTTTTATCTTTAAGATTTATTCATTAATTTTTCTAGACGAGTTCCACTGAAGTACAAGAATAGTACAGTACAGCACAGTACACTCAGATTCTCTACATAGAGACAGAAGCAACCATAGATTAGCAAAAAATTCAGGTTATTGTATACAGTCACACTCCATTTTCTAGTGTCTGAATGAACTTTCTTTAGATCGTCAAGTGTGCTGGGCCAGTCATCTGACTATTTATGTTTTACCCATCGGAATTTAATCAGTGTAGTATATTTGACTATTACATTTGATCACGTTAACATAACATTAGTGTGATAATAGGTGGCATATTAGTGTTGCCTTATAGAGTCCAAGAAATGGATAACCCATACCATGCTTGCAGCAATTAGTGTAACGTTGTTATAAAATTAATAATTTTAGTCAACTGTTATTGGAGCCAAATTTTCTGCTGGTGCAAACTGATAAAAATCCACATCAATTTACACCCCCAGAAAATTTGGCTGATGGTGTATAGGTGACACATAGTATAGTATCTTGAGTTCAAAGTACTGTGAAAAGACAAATGGAAATAAATTTCTCGTCTAAGTAATCTGCTAATATTAAGGGTGAATAGCAAGGGAAAGTAAGTATGATAACATAGTACAGCATGGAGGATTTAGAGTAAGCAGTGTTATGAATCCCACTTC
Organism: Dermochelys coriacea; assembly: GCF_009764565.3. Classification (NCBI taxonomy): domain Eukaryota; kingdom Metazoa; phylum Chordata; order Testudines; family Dermochelyidae; genus Dermochelys; species Dermochelys coriacea. Next base: position 224,387,252 of record NC_050069.1, read on the forward strand.
AGCAGTAGCTGGCATTTTTTTGTTAGGCAATTCATTAAAGGTAGTAAAAAGTTTTCTTTTTCTTTTACCAAGGTTTTTTGCCAAATAAATCTGGCCAGTTGCTTTCATAAAGAAAGAACTGAAAATCTAAGTTGAGATAAGCACCTGCTGCAGGAGAGCTATTATATTTGCTATTACAGCAATCAAAAGTACAGTCTCAGAGCAGTATAAATTGATTTTTCTGGATTGATTTTTGCCATGGAGCTCCAGGAGGAATTGTTTTGAATATTGTCCAAACATCATATCTTTAGTAAAAATAAAATTAATTCTTAAAATTTAAGAAACATTTTACTACCCACATGGAAAATTTGGAATTGGAGTTAGACATTGCTATGGTACAAGAATAATAATACAACACACTTTTTCTGAGGTTCAGTACATAGGAATTTCTGAAGCATCCATATTACTTTACATCCTTAATGACAAAACTATCACCTCTTTTGACATTTTCTGTAAAAAGTGCACATAATCTGTATGTTATATTAGAAAAATCCTAGAAGGATGCCTTTCTGCTTGCTTTCTGACTTGACCCGATACCCATACTTCAGAGCTTTTTACTTTTCTTTCTCCTTAGTACTTCAGAGTTTGCAGGTTAAATTTATAGGTAAGTGTAGGCCATAGGCAAAAAAACAAAAACCACCACCAATCTCTTTGCATATCCCACCCAATGATAACAGTTCCTCCATGTATCTCATCTGTTCTGTTAACTTGAATGTAAATCCCCCACAAAACGGAAAAAAAGAAATAACATTTACTGTTCCATGCTTTGCACTTTCAACCACAGATCTCAACGTGCTTTACGTACATTAATGAAGAAGTCATGTAGGTAGGTATTTTTTCTGTTTTATAAATAGAGAAACTTAGACACAAAGAAATTAACCTGTGACTTGTCCAAGACCTGTGACTTGTTTGTACCAAGTCTGCAGCAGAACTGTGAATATAGGCTCTCAGCCAACTTCCATTAAAGTCAGTGGAATTCAGCCTACTGAATTCAGTGGTTTTGAACCGAGCCCATAACCCAAACAGGTCATGCTAGACCAGGCTTTGTCTTTTATCCCTAAGAGTTCTACAACGTGGCCAGTCGTTCCTGCTATTGAATTGCACTGTAGAGGTCTGATCCTGCAGACACGCTTAACTTCGCTGACATGAGTAGTTCCACTGACTTCCGTGGGACTCATGTGTAAAGTTAAATTCATGCATAGATGCTTACAGGATTGATTGAGGCCCAACAAGTGCTATTGGCCAAATGCTGAACACTCTACTCACTATTACTCATCTCCAATGGAGATTTACTTGAAGAATAACTGAGTAAGGACTTCAGGATTTTGCACATAGCACAGAAACATCTTTATTAGAGTACAAGTCAGTAGCAGGAATAATTTTCTGTAAGCAACCAATCAGTTGATGTGACTTATGACAGAGTCAATACTGGCATACTACCTGGTTATTACAGTTTGTTCTCTTAAAAAAAGAAGGAAAGAGATAAGCATCAGAGATGCACATCAAACAGAGAACTTGGAATTCTCACCGGCCCTGTATCATCTTAGTCTCTCAGTTGTGACAGGTAAATATATATTTTCAAGTGCCTAGAGGAGGCAGGTATTTTTATGGATAAAATCTATGTTGATTGCATTGCAAATGGTTCTTGACACTTTGTATTTGCAAATATGTTTCTTAGTGTAGTTAGTAATTTTTACATTAAACTTAACACAAGTTAACTCAATTTAATTTCTAATTATTCTCATCTCTCTCTTATTCTTTGTGGTAATTTAAGACCAAGCCCTGCTGTCATTTATACTGCTGTGTCTGTGTCAGCTGCAATACCAACTCAAATGTCCTCAATATTGGCTGGTGGCTTAATGCCACATTCAGTCCTACATGGAAGTGCAAATGAAAAATAGTGTTTTTAAAAAGCAGTATGTTTAATTGGCAAGTTTTAATATTTAACATAACATGTGTTCTCCTGTTTACTTCAAAATAAGTATAGCTGGAGACTTGACTGAAAAATGGCTCCCATGAGAACCCTTGACTGATTCATGAAATGTACAGGTTGACTCCAGAATGTACTATGCTTTTCTCTGGAGTGCAGCTGTCTATGTAACATTGGTTGTACTGTTATCTCTGCAACTTTTTGAAAGAATTCAGATTTCTGAAAGACAGAAGCTGGCCTTATGGAGAACACTAAAAGATAAAATGGGTAAAAGAAGGCTAGAAAGCATAGCTAGGTCTGACCAGTCCTTGATTCTACAATTTAATTTAATATACAATTAATAAACAAGATGAGAAATGCCATATCCTAATGGTCTCCTTTAAATCTCATGTGATGGAGCCAATTACAGACCATGCTGTATTGCAGAGATTTTATATCATAGTTGGGTAATCTTATGACTTTAAATTCTTATGAAAGAGCTCTGCTACCTAAAGACAAGAGTGGGGATTAATGTTCATGTATACCCTGCACCTCTGATTTTTTTTAAGACAAGATTTACAGTAGTTAGAAAGAAGTTTTGATAAGGCTACTCTATTTTGGTTACATTTGGAAATAGAAACAGCCTCTTCCTCCATATGTGATTCAGTAGTAACCGTGTCCCTCGCCCTTAACCATCACTTTGCCCTTTGTGCCACAGGCAAAACAGGTAGGCCCTGACTCCCACTGAAGTCTATGGAAAGACTCTGGTGGTTTTCAGAGTAGGCCTATAAACAGCATCAGTAATCAACTTCTGAGAACTGTATGTTTAAAGAATTCTCCAAGGCATGGACAAAACTAAAATTACGGGAGCAAGATAATTATTTGGAAATCAGTGTTCTGCAATGTTACTGGATACATTTCTTGAGAGATTAAGTGCCCAATTCTGCAGCCCTTTAGTACTCAAGCTCATCAGCCATTGAGTACAACATGTTAACATTCAAGATTCAAGGCAAATTTAATATTCTGAACAGATATCTTTGAGATACATTAAAATTATGAACTGGTTTCTCACTAAATCTTACTGTTCTCCTGGGGATTAGAAGAATCCAATTTTAAACCATAATCTCAAATTTAAATGGTCACTGTCTCATACAGTGTCAAGCATAGATAGGATCATAGGGCCAGCATCAATTTTCTATATAGGCAACCATATTCTCCTCTGTGTTTGTGCTGCTTTGTACCATGCTGTATATATACACATATTTACACATTTATAGAGCACCAGTCGCAGCACTGCCTAAGATTTCAAGCAAAATTTATGTAACACTGACAGACTCCACTCATCAGTAGGTGAGACTGAACCTGGGATCTCTGAAGCTTAGTTTATGAGCCTCTACTGCATGAACTAAAAGCCACATGGCTCTTAGCTAAGGCTGTAGCAGGCTCATCAATCTCTAGTTGGACTAGGTGCCACTAGAAGAGGACAGAGCGCCACACCAAGCAGGCATGGGTTACACTTATTTTAGCATAAGTAACAAAATATTCTTTGTCTTCTCTGCTGATAAGACAACAGAGTTGAAAGGTGCTTGCAGGAGATTTAAATATTCAAAAATATAGATGCAACTTGACCATGTTAAACTCAATACTATGCACCCATTAACCATGGGATGAAAAGCAAACCTGCCAGATGCCAATATCTGGGAGGAAGGGGAAGACGTTATTTGCCTAGGCACTACAACATGTTCAATTTTCCCGTGTCCTTTCAATCTGCAGCAAATAGATCCTGAAACCATTATTCCCATAAAAGCCAGAACAACCAGAAGTGACGGAATACTGATTAGTCACGCTGGCCTGTTGGAGTGTATGTGTCTTGTTTGATGTTTATTGTGAAATGTAGAAAAAGACAGTTTGAACTCACACTAAAACAACAGAATTAAATGATGATTTATGTCCTAGAAATGTTATGCCTACCAAATATCATGAGCTGGAAATATAAATAAAAACAAATATAGCTGACTCATATTTTTAGATTTCAGCAAGTGAAATCCAAGTCCAGTGCCCAATGAGTGTACTGGGTACCAAATATACACAATGTGAACTTGGTGTTTAAACATATGTCTGTTGAATGTCAACATTGTTATGTTTTCCAAAACATATACTTTCAGTGTAGATGAGTTTAGTTTACGATTAAGAGAAATAATAAAGAAAGAATTTGTGTGAGAGAATTTCACAAGAGACACAAAACTCTGTAATATGCTCCATCTTGAATTACCCCAAATCCCTGATCCCTAGCAGAGGCAAGTTTCTCATATTCGACAGTGCAGCACCCAGAAAACAGAATCACAGCTATATACACCACATATCTCAGACACACTTTCAGTGTTGGGCACATAGATTGTGCCTGTGAAAGTTGTCAGTCACCTGGTGAATGTGCAAAACTTGTATTTTCATGGCTAAACCGCAGCATGAGAGCCAGCAATGTCTAGAGGAGTGAGCATGGATCCTGGAGTCAGGAACTCCTGACTGTGAATCCTGGTTTTGCCACTGATTCAGTATATGGTATTGGTCATATCACTTCCCCTCTGCCTCAACTTCCTCATTTGCAAAATGAGGCTAATAATACTTTTCACACTTATCACATTGGGGTGTTATGTGGATTTATTAGTTATTCTGTGTGCAGTGGTACATAGAACCAGACTTCCCTGTTCTGTTAAGGCTGCTTTGCACTGCTCCATTTGGCTGACCTAGCAAGCAGAGGATTCCACTTGCCTGGGTGATTGCTCCAGTGTCACAGTATAGAAGTTCATCCAATTCTCATGCCCAGCTTAGATGGTGTACATAGGACAATCTGAATCCAGCCAGAATGCCCCTAAGAGGGTCCTTGTAAGCCAATGCAAGATAGAATAGTGTTCAGATTGAGCTAGCTCTAGGAACCAAGCACCAGTATTGGAAGTATGTAAAGGTGTCTTGAAGCTACCTTTGATGCTGTCATCCTCACCCCTCAGAACAGGTCAGCCTGTCCATAAAATATGGCCCAATATCTATATTACCACTGTGTCACGTCCGCCAATTTTGCATTTCATGTTGTGTCAACCCAAGCTTTATAGTTGAAAATAAAAAATTCCATGGGAAATAACAGCAAACAGAAATAGTAGCTGATGAAGTATAGCTGCAATGCAATTTTTTTTGTCTCTCTTGATTGGAGAATGTAAATGAATCATGTAAAATCATCAGTTTCCTTGAATTTATCTGAAATTATTATTAAATTCTTGGAGTAAGGGATATTGTGCTTTAGCATGAAGAAACCTGGATTAGTGTTTGATAGAACTGCGTGCAAGACAAAAAATCTAATTGTAATGTAAAGTAAATTGCTGCTACTTGAAATGTACTAAGTTGGAGTTATGCCTTGAAAGACACAGAATTCTGTTCAAAGTAGCCCAAAAGGATATTGGAAATCCTTTATAGAAATCTGGTTTGTATGGAGTACAGATGAGCGGTCTTTTTTTTTTTTTTTTTTTTTTTTTTTAAAACATGAGTTGGGCATTCTTATCCTTGCCAATAAACAACTTATTGCTGGTGCCTTCAACAAGGATTCTGCTAATGAAATGCTGTTAGTTCTTTCCAGCATAAACTACATGTAGCTTGTGCAGAGAGATTTGGTCTCATGAAATTGAGGATATGGTAAATTTCTCTAATTTATTTATCTCTTAGCTCTGGGTATTTATAGAATGTAAATATTGGATTATTCCAGTCTGTAACAGCCATAATAGCTAATGGAATATATTGTTGTTTTGGCATAAATTTACATATATTATCTCCTAGTAGATTTAATGACAGTTATGTGCATAAATTGAGAGAAAATAATCATGCATAATATTTGAATTGTCCTTTAGCATAGGTGTCTTTGCACATATTTAGAAGTTAGCTACTGTTCAGCTTTTGTTTAGTGGTGGTGGTGTCTCATTGATCCATCACCACAGATCTTTTTCTCTGTTTCTAAAGTCTTGTGAGGAATAGTTCATCACCAATTGTTTAAATATGTGAGTAAACATAAGAGGTTAACGCAATGTCACTAGGGTTTTTCATCATTGTCCTGCTGAATTTAGTCTTGTGAAATCTGCTTCCTTGACACACTATCTATGACTAGCATAAATTCTAATTTGATGTCTTGAATGAAATAATATTTAATATCCTGACTTGTACATTTTAAGCAGGAATGTCTTTGGAATGGAGTATAATGTCCTTGGTTTACTAATTTCCCTAAAATACCAAATAAAGCTGTGGTCTACATGGCCAATGTTGTGTAAATCCTTTTGTAGGAAGGCCACAATGTTTAAAATATTTCTAATGCAATACTTGGTATGTCTACACTTTAAAATGCTGCAGCAGTGCAGCTGCACTACTGTAGCTCTTCAGTGTAGACCCTACCTAGGCTGATGGGAGGGCTTCTCCCATTGGTGTAGAAAATCCACCTCCTTGAGAGGCAGTAGCTAGGTCAAGAGAACAATTCTTCCATCAATCTAATGCTGTCTACACCAGGGGTTAGGTCGGGATAGCTATGTCTCTCAGTATTTTTCACATCCCTGAGAGGTGTAGCTATACCAAAGTAAATTTCTAGCGTAAACCAGGCTGCAAAATAAGAAATGAAGGGCTTGACTCTGCAGGCCTCACACAAATAGTGACATTGACTTCAGTGGAAATACTTTGGGGCCAGATTCTGTTAGTCCCACTGAATAAAACAGGTTAGGATATTTGCAGAGTAAGGTAGTACTCTGTGTAAGTAAGCGTGGAAGAACCTGTTCCTATGCATATAAGGATTATTTGTGTCTACAAGGGATCAAACCCAAATTCATTACCATAGTAATATGAATAAGTTATTATTTATACCATTTGCTTTGCTCTCAGAACTTTAAAATACTTGACAGTGCTATTTTAAAAATAATGTTGAGTAATATTCCATTGCGGGAAAATCCTGTTGGAAGAAGGGAAGCATTATTTCTTTCTCTTGTAATACTCTGAGTTTGCATTGAAAGAGTTTGCCTTCATCCCTTCTGCACTTCTGCTTAAGCATAAAGCAGCACAATTACAGCCCTTTTGCTTACTTATTACTATAATTTGTGCTAGTAATGACTTAATTATTTATGTCACGCCATTTCTGGGAATAGGATTTGTGAGGGGAAATTGTGCTTCCTCTGCTGACTGGATACACTGGCTATGTCTATAGTACCAGAACAAAAGAATGATTGGCAAGATTCAAACACTTTTACTCATGTTAAGTAATACGTTACTCCTCAAATGTTCTCATTGAAATCAATGTACTTGCTTGAGGGTCAGATTCTATTGAGTGGCAGAATTTGGCCCACTAAGGGGACTACTTATGTTAATAAAGTTAATGATGTGTATAAATTATTGGATAATCAGGCCTATTATCGGGATAATCTTCTTCATTAAGGATTTGATTCAGCCTTTAGACTCAGACCTGTATAAGGAGAGGCTCTCATTTGTGCCAGCCTAGGAGGATCCCTGGGAGGAAATTGTGATTCAGATTTACAGTACCTGCCATGCTTTCCCCCATTTGTTCCTGGAGAAAAGTAATTTGTTGCAGCCCTGTATCACAGCACAGGTTTCTTCCCATCTGTCTCAGAGTCAGCTCTGCGGGCTGATTCATTGAAGGGGTGGAGCCAGGACTCAACATCCACTTGCTTGGGAAGGAGGGTTCCAGACCCATAACTTGTGTCCTTCCACTCTGTCTCCAAGACACAATGTAGGGGTACTAAAAGTAGAGGTGGAGGTTACTCCCCCGTGCTCCCCTGCATGGCTATATTAGTCTAAATCACAATCTGACACTTGGAAAATAATCCAAGTATTAAAAAAGTGGCTATAGTGTGCCATCATTTTTAAGTGAAATGCCCCATTGAAATCTGTGGTACAGTCTAGCCCATATAAGTACTCATATAAGTAGAACAACATTGTTTTAGAACTTTGAGTGATCTGTTACGTATCTAGGATGTGAAAGGGTTAGAGTACCTCTGGATCAGTGGTTCCCAAACTTGTTCCAGCACTTCTGCAGGGAAAGCCCCTGGCAGGCCGGGCTGGTTTGTTTACCTGCTGTGTCCACAGGTTCGGTCGATCGCGGCTCCCAGTGGCCGTGGTTCGCTGCTCCAGGCCAATGGGAGCTGCTGGAAGTGGCGCGGACCGAGGGATGTACTGGCCGCTGCTTCCAGCAGCTCCCATTGGCCTGGAGCAGCGAACTGCAGCCATTGGGAGTCGCAAGCGGCTGAATTGGTGGACGCGGCAGGTAAACAAACTGGCCCAGCCTGGCAGGGGCTTTCCCTGCACAAGCGGCGGAAGAAGTTTGGAAACCACTGCTCTGGATGAAAAGTGCTAAATATGATTATTATATTTTGTGGCATGTAACATGAATGTCAGTAAAGTGAAACGCAGGGTACATGCTGTCTTTTTGGATATGGAGTGCCATTGCTGTCTGTGCAATCATTTACATTTCACTCACATGTATGTGACATGCTACAACGCTGCAGCTCTCACTGCGATTCTCAGTTGTTGAAATGGATCAGATTGTTATGGGAGCCAGATGGATGGCACTTTCGTGCCAGTATATGAATTTATGAATCTATAATATGCTGAAAATAGGGAAAACTTTCTAGGGGGAAAGGGGAGAGTTCTGCAACGGGTGTGGAACTTGTCTGGTGGTGGTGTAGAGAGGTTTGGCAGATGGAAGTTTGGGAATGGTAAAGGTTTCCAGATTGAAGTCTTACAAAAGGAGATTGGGTTAGCAGATTGGGGTTGGTAAGGTTGGAACCAGTTAGTTAGGGCCTGATCCAAAGGCCATTGAAGTCAATGGGAGTCTTGATTCTGGGTACTTGTATTACAGGCAAGTTTACCAGTGAGTTGGGAGGGGAAGTAGTTGGGGCATTTGGGAAGTACAGTTCACCTTAAAGTTGTAAGAGTGAACTTTGCTGTTCTATGGTAATGAAGATAAAGGTGTTGTAATAACTTCCTGATTAAGTCTTCCCAGTGGGTTACATTTTCACCACTTTTTTTTCTTCTTGCTTAAATAAATGGAGGCTTGTAAAATCACTAATCTGAGAAACTTGGCTAAAATATTTTGGGGGTTTCAAACATTCTGCTGTAAGGTTTGTAATGCAGCATAACCTTATATTAACGGATGAGATCCAGAAAGGGAGACTGAATAGAAAAAGGAACCATTAGTTTTACTGCCTTAAAGCCTCAGTCCTTCACCGGCTCCTCCAGTAGAAATAATTGTCTGCCTGAATCTATTATTTATTATTTGTATTACTGATGCACCTATGTGTCCTAGTCATGGACCAGGACCTCATTGTTTTAGGTGCTGTAAACACAGAACAAAAAAATGGTTCCTGCCCCCTAGAGCTTACAGTCTATGGGAACCATTGTGGGGGTTGGGCCCATAGCTGAATGTAATGCAGAGAGTAAACAAGCACAAATGGTAAAAAGTAAGTTAAGTGCTCTTGTTTGAATTCTTTTTGTGATTTTTAAGGGTAGTATTCACAATTGAAACAAATTAAAATAAACTGAAAAGAACTATAAGTACATAAATATAAAACAAATCTACTGGTATTCTAATCTATTGATCAATTCAGATGGAGCTGCAAGGATACAATATGAATAGATTTGATAAGAATAGAATCAACAGGTTTTTCATCACGATGATATTGGTCTGTGAGATTGTGATGTCCAACTTTTGACACTAATTTCTATTTTATTCTAATTATGCATTAACAGGCTCTTCAACTTCCCAAGATTTTACTTGCCATGAAATCTGTCCTATTCCAGTTGCTGCTCGGTGCATGATATTTCTTATACAAAATAATAGCAAAGGGTGGACAACATAACATAATAGGTTCTTTATGGTTATAAAGATCAGTAAGTAAATTCCCTTGGATATAGTATAAATAAGATTTAGGTTCATATTTATACTGCAGCTATAATACAGTACCTAGGATGCAAACTAGCATAGTTTGTATTTTTATTCTAGTAAATCCTTATTTAGCCGTTTCTCTTGTTTTGGTCTGGATAATCCTCTGGTATATAATGAACAGATTGCAACATGCTGTACATTCAAGGGAGAATGAGTTAATTAAACTGTAAAACAGTGGTCTCCATTCAGACGTCCATTTCAGAGCTAGTAATTAAACTTCATGGAAGATTTGTGTGAACTATTCAACGTGCTATTCATCATGCTTTCGTTAATCTGGACATGTGTATTCTTGGATCCAAGTCGGGTTTAATTAAGCAACAGAATGATCTAGATCATGCACTTAGATTTGGATTTTTTTTTTTAAGATTAAAATACACAGGGGTGGGGATACCTCCCCACTAAGAATCAAGACAGCACTAGAGCCCCCTGCATCAAACAGGGCCAAGGATGAGGATCTGGCTCATAATTAAGATTTTTATATGTGGCCAAGACCCATACTTGTAGCTAAAAGATCATTCCTAAAATTGCAGCTATTGTGTTTATTAAAGATTGTGTGTTACCTTAGTGTGGTTACTCCATTGTACTTCTGAATGCAATTTTCCTAGAGGATTTTGCTATCAGGAAGAAATTGAAGAATCCATGATACCATATTTCATAAACCTACTGCAACATGATTTCAATGTTGATTATTTTTAGACTTCATGTAAGGAAACATAAAACACTCTGTAATTTTGGATTTACTAGGGTAGGGATTTTTCCCTTTTAGCTTGCAAAAAACCTGTGCTGAAGACTCCGATGAAGTGAGCTGTAGCTCACGAAAGCTTATGCTCTAATAAATTTATTAGTCTCTACGGTGCCACAAGTACTCCTTTTCTTTTTGCGAATACAGACTAACATGGCTGCTACTCTGAAACCTAAATTAGAAAGCAATCTTGGTTTAACAGTAATAGGAAGTGAGTGCTATGAAAGGCTGAGGGACTCTGCTTTCCTCAGCTCCCTTTGATCTGCCACAAGAAAAGAAGCCCAGCTCTTTTTTCCCGCAGCCCCACTCTCTGAAAGAGTTGTCACACTCACAACAGGTTGAGAAAGTGGAGTTAAAGAAGATCAAAGGACCACTACGGAGTGCAGAAGCAGCCCAGCAGCTGCCACCATTTCTGCTAGGGGAGCTGGAGGGATCTCCGTGAATGTACAGTTTCATTATCTGCATGCCGCTTCCCCTGCATGCTGATTGCTCCTACACTCCAGGCGCTGCTGTGATCAGTTCCTCCTACAGTGCACCCACTTCCTCCCTGAGAGTTGCTTGTGTCGCTCCACCTTCAGTCAGCTTTTCATTTATTTGAGAGACCTGTTGTGTGCTTTCCTATGGCTCCCTGCCTCGGAGAGGAGGTGGGAAGAGTACAGGTGCTTTTCTCTCCCTACCCATCCATCTTTTTGGGCTCTCGCTCCGTGATACAGCAACAGCTAGTTGTCTCTAGGCAAGTTCTGCTGCCAGCCCCATCCTTATCTGATGAGGTACAAAACTACCAGAGGACACAGAGCTTGCAGATGAAAGAGAGAGGGTAAATTAGTCCGATAGTCCCAAAAGAGCAAACAAATGATTGGTGATCCATTTAGGTTTGGGAACACATGAATTGCCACACTGTATCAGAACCATGGTAGATCCATCAATGGCAGTTAGCCAAGCTGGTTAGGGATTCAATGATTGGGGTGACTCTAAACCTGAGGATCTGTCATAGACTGAGGTGTCAATGGAGGAGGTTTTGGAACAAATTGATAAATTAAACAGTAATCGGTCACCAGGACCAGATGGTATTCACCCAAGAGTTCTGAAGGAACTCAAATATGAAATTGCAGAACTACAGTACTAACTGTGGTATGTAACCTATCACTTAAATCAGCTTCTGTATCAGATGTCTGGAGGAGAGCTAATGTAATGCCATTTTTTTTAAAAGGATCCAGAGGCAATCCTGGTAATTACAGGCTGATAAGTTTAACTTCAGTAGCAGGTAAACTGGTTGAAACTGTAGTAAAGAACAGAATTATCAGACACATAGATGAACACGATATGTTGGGGAAGAGAGTCAACACAGCTTTTGTAAAGGGAAATCATGTCTCACCAAATCTATTAGAATTCGTTGAGGGGATCAACAAACATATGTACAATGGTGATCCAGTGGACTTTCAGAAAAACTTCGACTAGGTCCCTCACCAAAGGCTCTTAAGCAAATTAAGCAGTCATGGGATAAAAGGGAAGATCCTCTCATGGATCAGTAACTGGTTAAAAGACAGAAAACAAAGGGTAGGAATAAATGGTCAGTTTTCAGAATGGAGAGAGGTAAATTGTGGTGTCCCCCAAGGATCTGTACTGGGACCAGTGCTCTTCAACACATTTATAAATTATCTCGAAAAAGGAGTAAACAGTGATCTGGCAAAATTTGCAGATTATACGAAATTACTCAAAATAGCTAAATCCAAAGGAGACTGAAAAGAGTTACAAACTGATCTCAAAACTGGGTGATTGGGCAACAAAATGGCAGATGAAATTCAATATTGATAAATGCAAAGTAATGCAAATTAGAAAATATCCCAACTATACATCCAAAATTATGGGATGTAAATTAGCTGTTATCACTCAAGAAAGAGATTTAGAGTCATTGTAGATAGTTGTCTGAAAACATCTGCTCAATGTGCAGCAGCAGTTAAGAAAGCTAACAAAATATTAGGAACCACTAGGAAAGTGAGAGATAATGAGACAGAAAATATCGTAATGCCACTATATAAATCCATGGCATTGTCATGGAAATTGGGATTTGATAGAGGTCTATAAAATCAAGAATGGTGTGGAGAAAGTGAATGTAGAAGTGCTATTTACTCTTTCACATAACACAAGAACCAGGAGTTACCCAATGAAATTAGTAGGCTGTGGGTTTAAAACAAACAAAAGGAAGTGCTTCTTCATACAGTGTACAGTCAACCTTTGGAACTTGTTGCCAGGTGATGTTGTGAAGGCCAAAACTGTAACTGGTTTCAAATGGCTGTGATTGGTCTGACCCTATGGCCATTCTTATGTTCTTAAACCTGTGATTGACAGAGACTGGGAAACAAGACTGGTTTCCCTCTAACTTCCCTTTTCTGTACACTGCCTGTGAAGCTCTTGTACTGGCCACTATTGGAGACATGATACTGGGCTACATGCACACTTGGTCTGACCTGTATAGCAGTTCTTACCTTTGTATGTCTGTCTATCCCTATATCCTGTCTCTGACGGTGACCAATACCAGATATTTCAGAGGAAAGTGTATGGTGGAAGACTATGGCACATCCTGCCCACAGGGATAGAGATCGTATTTATGTCAACTCCCTGCCCAATAAACTGCTCTGTAGTGCCTACCTGTAGGTCCTCTTCTCCTGCAGTCTTCACATTGGGACCAAACATCTTTAGGAGCAGTTGGTCTGGTCCACAGCTGGTTTATGTGGCCATATCCAGTTTTAGCACCTCTTCCTGCTGTTTAAAACCAGGATCAGGATTTGGCCCAGTATGAATGGATTTTAGTAAAAATCAAATCAGACCTGGGAATTTCACATTTGTAATTGAAACAATCTGCAGCAGATGAATAATACATAATGTAATATAAAGAATGAAAGTGAAGAGATTATGTTGAAGTGACACAAGAAACTGTAATGCCTTACACATTATATCTGTGCTTGGAGTTTATCTAAAATCTGAAAAGGGAAGGGAAAGGTATTAACATCAGTCAAGTGTAATTGAACCTCTAGATATTTGCATATAATATTGCTATCTTTGTTGAAACTTTCAAAGACCTTGATGCAATTATCAGCAGAGAGACAGACACAGGGATCTGGGTAAAGATTTCGGAGTGAAGAGGATTTTGTAAGGCTGAGCCATTTGTCCAGTTGGAGTTCATTATTCCTGTTGGCTACAGCAAAGAGGGCTGCTTTGATGAACAATGAGGAAAATCTTTATATCTGGCCACCACCCCCGTTCATGTGCTCCCCCTAAAAAGTAATAAGGTGTGGAATCTAAACTTGTAAGGAGACTTCTGCTATTCTTGTTTGCAAGGCACTGGTTATTGCAACATCATGATGAGCCCTAAAAGAGTAAAACACATGCTCATTGTTGTATCTTTTGGCCTGGGAAAACTCCTCTTCAGTTTAAAAAGCTATATGTTCTGGCACTACTTGCTGTGAGAATTCTGCAAGTAAAATTAGATTCTGCAAGTAAAATTAGATCCGTGCTCAATTGCATGGTAATACCTTGAATCCTTTCCCACTTCACAGTTATGTCACAATAGTGCTGGTATTTGGTTATTAGGAATAAGCCAAAAATAATTTTTTATAAGTCAGAGTGAATTCCACCCATGACACTTCATGGAAATAATTCGGACAACATTTTTATGAATAGGGTCTTAAGTTCTTCTTTTTAATGAATAGGACCAATATTTCATTTGGCCTCAAAATGATTACATGCTACTTGCAGGTTTCAGAGTAGCAGCCGTGTTAGTCTGTATTCGCAAAAAGAAAAGGAGTACTTGTGGCACCTTAGAGACTAACAAATTTATTAGAGCATAAACTTTCATGAGCTACAGCTCACTTCATCGGATGCATTTGGTGGAAAAAACAGAGGGGAGATTGATATACACACACAGAGAACACGAAACAATGGGTTTATCATACACACTGTAAGGAGAATGATCACTTAAGATAAGCCATCGGGCAGCGGGGGTGGGGGAGGAGGAAAACCTTTCATTTTGACAAGCATGGGTACCCGCATAGCCCCACAGTATGCCAGCGTTTTTATGGCTGACTTAGAACAACGCTTCCTCAGCTCTCGTCCCCTAATGCCCCTACTCTACTTGCGCTACATTGATGACATCTTCATCATCTGGACCCATGGAAAAGAAGCCCTTGAGGAATTCCACCATGATTTCAACAATTTCCATCCCACCATCAACCTCAGCCTGGACCAGTCCACACAAGAGATCCACTTCCTGGACACTACGGTGCTAATAAGCAATGGTCACATAAACACCACCCTATATCGGAAACCTACTGACCACTATTCCTACCTACATGCCTCTAGCTTTCATCCAGATCATACCACACGATCCATTGTCTACAGCCAAGCTCTACGATATAACCGCATTTGCTCCAACCCCTCAGACAGAGACAAACACCTACAAGATCTCTATCATGCATTCTTACAACTACAATACCCACCTGCTGAAGTGAAGAAACAGATTGACAGAGCCAGAAGAGCACCCAGAAGTCACCTACTACAGGACAGGCCCAACAAAGAAAATAACAGAACGCCATTAGCCATCACCTTCAGCCCCCAATTAAAACCTCTCCAACGCATCATCAAGGATCTACAACCTATCCTGAAGGACGACCCATCACTCTCACAGATCTTGGGAGACAGGCCAGTCCTTGCTTACAGACAGCCCCGCAACCTGAAGCAAATACTCACCAGCAACCACACACCACACAACAGAACCACTAACCCAGGAACCTATCCTTGCAACAAAGCCCGTTGCCAACTCTGTCCACATATCTATTCAGGGGACACCATCATAGGGCCTAATCACATCAGCCACACTATCAGAGGCTCGTTCACCTGCGCATCTACCAATGTGATATATGCCATCATGTGCCAGCAATGCCCCTCTGCCATGTACATTGGCCAAACTGGACAGTCTCTACGTAAAAGAATGAATGGACACAAATCAGACGTCAAGAATTATAACATTCAAAAATCAGTTGGAGAACACTTCAATCTCTCTGGTCACTCGATCACAGACCTAAGAGTGGCTATCCTTCAACAAAAAAGCTTCAAAAACAAACAGACTCCAACGAGAGACTGCTGAATTGGAATTAATTTGCAAACTGGATACAATTAATTTGGGCTTGAATAGAGACTGGGAATGGATGAGTCATTACACAAAGTAAAACTATTTCCCCATGTTATTTCTCCCCCCCACCGCACCCCCCACTGTTCCTCAGAAGTTCTTGTTAACTGCTGGAAATAGCCTACCTTGCTTGTCACCATGAAAGGTTTTCATCCTTCCCCCCCCTGCTGCTGGTGTTGGCTTATCTTAAGTGATCACTCTCCTTACAGTGTGTATGATAAACCCATTGTTTCATGTTCTCTGTGTGTGTGTGTGTGTGTGTGTGTGTGTGTGTGTGTGTGTGTATATATCAATATCCCCTCTTTTTTCCACCAAATGCATCCGATGAAGTGAGCTGTAGTTCACGAAAGCTTATGCTCTAATAAATTTGTTAGTCTCTAAGGTGCCACAAGTACTCCTTTTCTTTATGCTACTTGCAAGAACACCTGTTTGCACACACACAACCCTCAGTGGCACGTGCGCAGAGGAATGTGTCTATCAATTCTCTATTGCCACACAGGTGCTGTAACAAGATCACTTGCCCACTAAGAGCTAAAGGCCTAGGGCTAGACAATCCGGATTGCTAAGGATGCACCTCTGAACAGGAATCACCTGGTTTCCTTATGAAGGATAGCAGGAAGCTGCAGAGGGAGAGTTCTCCTGGAGAATCGAGGCTGCTGGTAGTGAATAGGCCCCAGCAGAGACCTGAGATTTGTGAGTGAGACAACAGGCAGAAAAGGCCTGGGAGTGACCTAATGTTAGGGTAATGGTAGAGACGTGAACTTTTATTTTGAAGATTTGTTATATTTATAAAGTCAGAACCCAAAAAGGTTATAAACAGGAAAAAAAAGTGTTTCTGTTCTCGAAGAAGCTTCTTGAAGGGGAAATTGAGGTGGGGGCTTCTGACAGGACCTCCCAGGGCACCCCCTCACAGCCTCAGGAAGTAGTGGGCTATTGAGAGGTGCATATTGGTTTGAAAATGAAACAGAGTGGGGTGTGTAAATAGATGCATAAGCAAAAAATGTTGATGTTTTTAGAAGACTGTTGAAAAATAAATCCACTTAGGGTCCCATTTTCAACTTTTTGAGCTTAAAGGAAAAACAGTACTTTGATCTAATTTTTTTTGTTGCCTTGGTATGGGGGTGGTGGGGTGGTATTTGATGGCCTGTGATGTACAGGGCGGACTAGATGATCGGGTGGTCACTTCTAGTTTGAAACTCTATGTTCTTATGAAGCCAATCAGAACACGAGAAGCCAATACAATTTTTTTTGTTGTTACTCTCCTGCTTTCAGATTCACATCTGAAGTATAGAACAAAGAATGATTTGGCTATAACTGAAAAAGTATTAGTGATTTGGATTAGAATTAGTTAAATAAAAAATTAGGTCTCAGTTGTACTTGAATGAAGTGTACTTAAAATCCAGCTGTTAGTTTAATAGTATCCATTGGATTTAAAGAAAACAAAATTGGCCTTCCATGTCTGTCACTTGGTCTCTGCTTGTTTAATCAAGAATGTCTAATCCATATCTGTTTTCCAGATGATTGGTGTACAAGAGGCTAGCATATGTTAGGTTTTTTTCCCCTCCCAGCTGCCTTCCAAGTACCTTTGTCAGTGAAAATACAATATGTAAAGACTCTCTGGAATATATATTTTTTCAGGGATGAATACAAACCAGATTTTAGAAGTTTTTTATATTGCATAAAATTTCATAGAGATGCCATATATAGGTTCAGATAGATAACAGATTTTAAATTACATTTTTAACATACTTTTGACTCGTTTTAGCTTCCTTGCTAAAGGTCCCAGCATCCTGTACTGTGTGTTCCCATTTGGAACTGGTGCCTCTGTAAATGAGCTACTGAATGCACATTCAGCATTTCTGCAGCACTCCCCAGGACTCAGCAAAAGATCAGAAAAATACTGCTGTTTTGTACTCAGAGAAACTTGCTGCCCAATTACCATCTCCTGGCCTAAGCCCCACTCACTTCCTGAGATAGCATACCTGTTTCACTATGCAGGGAGTTTCTGGGAAAGGGTCATCCCAAAACTACAAGTATAATAGACAACTTTATTGCAGTTTAAGGGTGACATCTGATTTGCACCATCAATCCCATCCCACCCTCCTTCTTTCTGCTTAATGGCTTAGAGTAATAAAGGGGATACTGGCCCACTTTGTGAGAAAAGCAAACTGGGTGCTGTGAGTAACCTTTTAAAGTACAAACCAATCTGTAACTCAGGGTATGTCTATACTACAAGCACTACAGCTCCACCACTGTGGCTCTTTTCAGAGTAGCAGCCGTGTTAGTCTGTAGGTCGCAAAAAGAAAAAGGAGTACTTGTGGCACCTTAAAGACTAACAAATCTATTTGAGCATAAGCTTTCGTGAGCTACAGCTCACTTTATCGGCTGCATTTTTTTTAAATGCATCCGATGAAGTGAGCTGTAGCTCACGAAAGCTTATGCTCAAATAGATTTGTTAGTCTCTAAGGTGCCACAAGTACTCCTTTTCTTTTTACTGTGGCTCTGTAGCTCTGATGCTGAAGTTAGACACTTGCTAGGGGGACAGAAGGGGTTTTTCCATCACTGTAGTATATCCATTAGTATCATAGGACAACAGAAGGAAGAATTCTTCCACTGACCTAGCAGTGTCCACACCGGGGCTTACGCAGGCTTAACTACATCTCTCGGGTGTGATTTTTTTTTTTTTTTTTTTTTTTTTAAGTTTTAGGTGTAGTCCAGGCTCCAGACTTCCCTCTCACATTACAGCGCCTTCGAAGTCTTGCCTCCCCCAGTCCCTAAACATTTCCTAGAGACTGTTCTGTATGCTGGCAGAGGGAGTTGCATTCATCTCAACCTTTGTCTGAGAATGTAAACTTC
Organism: Dermochelys coriacea; assembly: GCF_009764565.3. Taxonomy (NCBI): domain Eukaryota; kingdom Metazoa; phylum Chordata; order Testudines; family Dermochelyidae; genus Dermochelys; species Dermochelys coriacea. Next base: position 224,405,961 of record NC_050069.1, read on the forward strand.
AGAAACAGTAGACTTGAAACATTATTCCCTCATCCTCCCATATGACAAATGGGATTAAATGCTTAAGTGTGGTGATTGTCCAGGACATATGTTGGCAAGGACCTTGGACTTGTTTTCACCTTCCTCATAAGTATTAAGCAGGTATCCTCTGCTAAGATCATACCACTGCCACACACACTCATTTCCTGAGTCTGCAAGGGGATGGGTATTCCTAGGCTTCATTCTCTTCTTCGTTCTTCTATTTCCTTAAAAATTAGTATAAAGTAGAACTTTCCACTTATAAAATGGTATGTCCGCATGAAGATGATTTGTGTCGTATAATAATAATAATACTTAGTTCTAGGCTAATGTAGTGCCCATCTTTAAAAAAGGGAAGAAGGAGGATCCTGGGAACTACAGGCCGGTCAGCCTCACCTCAGTCCCTGGAAAAATCATGGAGCAGGTCCTCAAAGAATCAATCCTGAAGCACTTAGAGGAGAGGAAAGTGATCAGGAACAGTCAGCATGGATTCACCAAGGGAAGGTCATGCCTGACTAATCTAATCGCCTTTTATGATGAGATTACTGGTTCTGTGGATGAAGGGAAAGCAGTGGATGTATTGTTTCTTGACTTTAGCAAAGCTTTTGACACGGTCTCCCACAGCATTCTTGTCAGCAAGTTAAGGAAGTATGGGCTGGATGAATGCACTATAAGGTGGGTAGAAAGCTGGCTAGATTGTCGGGCTCAACGGGTAGTGATCAATGGCTCCATGTCTAGTTGGCAGCCGGTGTCAAGTGGAGTGCCCCAGGGGTCGGTCCTGGGGCCCGTTTTGTTCAATATCTTCATAAATGATCTGGAGGATGGTGTGGATTGCACTCTCAGCAAATTTGCGGATGATACTAAACTGGGAGGAGTGGTAGATACGCTGGAGGGGAGGGATAGGATACAGAAGGACCTAGACAAATTGGAAGATTGGGCCAAAAGAAATCTAATGAGGTTCAATAAGGATAAGTGCAGGGTCCTGCACTTAGGATGGAAGAATCCAATGCACCGCTACAGACTAGGGACCGAATGGCTCGGCAGCAGTTCTGCGGAAAAGGACCTAGGGGTGACAGTGGACGAGAAGCTGGATATGAGTCAGCAGTGTGCCCTTGTTGCCAAGAAGGCCAATGGCATTTTGGGATGTATAAGTAGGGGCATAGCGAGCAGATCGAGGGACGTGATCGTTCCCCTCTATTCGACACTGGTGAGGCCTCATCTGGAGTACTGTGTCCAGTTTTGGGCCCCACACTACAAGAAGGATGTGGATAAATTGGAAAGAGTACAGCGAAGGGCAACAAAAATGATTAGGGGTCTAGAGCACATGACTTATGAGGAGAGGCTGAGGGAGCTGGGATTGTTTAGTCTGCAGAAGAGAAGAATGAGGGGGGATTTGATAGCTGCTTTCAACTACCTGAAAGGGGGTTTCAAAAAGGATGGCTCTAGACTGTTCTCAATGGTAGCAGATGACAGAACGAGGAGTAATGGTCTCAAGTTGCAATGGGGGAGGTTTAGATTGGATATTAGGAAAAACTTTTTCACTAAGAGGGTGGTGAAACACTGGAATGCGTTACCTAGGGAGGTGGTAGAATCTCCTTCCTTAGAGGTTTTTAAGGTCAGGCTTGACAAAGCCCTGGCTAGGATGATTTAACTGGGACTTGGTCCTGCTTTGAGCAGGGGGTTGGACTAGATGACCCTCTGGGGTCCCTTCCAACCCTGATATTCTATGATTCTATGATTCTATGATTCTTTATAATATAATAATCATATACAATAAAATTGGAGGTTATATACTTTGTGTGTGTGTGTGTATATATATATATATATATAAATGAGAGAGAGAGAGAGAGTGTGTGTGTGTGTAGAGGGAGGGAGGGAGAGAGAGAGACTGTATATGTTTTAATGTTGAAGAGTTACATTGCTGTAAGCAGAGATGCTATGTAAAAGCATATTCACATTTAAAAGAGGATACAGTATGTTTGGGCCCAAGGATATTCTCCCCCAGGAAAATATTTGATGATGATTGTATGTTATGTTGTTCAAGTCAGTCCATTCCAAAGCAAAAATTTTTCTGTGGAAGTTTTAAATTGCATCTATATAGTGCGGACTTCTGTGGCTTTAATCCCTAAGGGCTAGATTCACAAAGGTACTTAGGTAAGGGTGGCCACTCACGCATCCTCAGAATGACAGGTTTCATAGTAGCAGCCATGTTAGTCTGTATTCGCAAAAAGAAAAGGAGTACTTGTGGCACCTTAGAGACTAACAAATTTATTAGAGCATAAGCTTTCGTAATGCATCCAATGAAGTGAGCTGTAGCTCACGAAAGCTTATGCTCTAATAAATTTGTTAGTCTCTAAGGTGCCACAAGTACTCCTATCCTCAGAATGCTGGCCATTCTGGTACTGCCAGGCATGGTGTGGGCCAGCCCCACTGGTGTGCAAGGTCACACCGGTGAGGGTGGGGTGCCACGCTTCTCAAAATGGCCTCCCCAGTCTGATACCAGACACAACCACATCAGGTTTTGTCTCAATACCAGATGGGGAACAAACCTTAGAAAAGTAGGACTATCCAGCTTAAAAGGGGATAAAGGGCATGCCCAACTTAGGTGCGTAACTTCCCCTCCACGACTTAGGAACCTATAGCTGAGTTAAGGTGCTTGAGGTCCCAGTTTTAGGCTTCACTGCAATCCACAAAACTTCTACCAAACCTTATAGAAGTTAACTCACTTGATGCATACATTATAGGGTTGAAGCTCCCTTGGTGCCTTCGTTTCTGCCTCTGAGTATGCACACTGCTCCCTCACTCTCTGTGTCTGGATGCTGTTGCAATGCTGACAGATCCCCACTCATCAGCAGGTGGGATCAAACCTGGGGCCTCTGGAGCTTAGTGCATGAGCCTCTACTGCATGAACTAAAAGCCAACTGGCTCTTAGTTAAGGCTGTAGAGCAGACTCATTTTATCTCTCTCTCTAAGTGGTCTCGGTGCCACTAGATGGGACAGAACACCACACCCAGAAGACGTGTGGGTTACACTGTCTCCTACCTAATTTCCAGAGTGATTTCCACAGGGGAATATAGGTATTCACCTGCCTAACTGGCATGTGAGGCCTGACTCAGGAGGTGTGCTCAAAGGCCACTTACCAGACTGAGTCCCATTCAAAATCTGGCTCTAGTTGGTGGCGGCGGCGGTCACCTTCTAACTGGGAATTTCAGTTCCCTCTGCCCCATCAGAAATGGGGAGAAAGGATTTGAATGAGAGTGTACTTGAATGAGAGTGTACCACTACTCAGGAGAGTGCTCTAACCACTGAGACATGGGATATGCTGATGTAGGGCTCCATAAGTTTCTCTTGTTGAAGCTGTTCCACTGTGGATAAATAAAGAGACTAATTGGACCAGGCGGACTGGACCCTGGGTTTTCCACTCTGAAGTAGGAGCTCTAATCACCAGAATACAGAGTCCATTCTCACTGTCTGCTCAATGACTTTTTAAAGGGCTTGGCACACATGCCTCTCATCAGCATCTCCCATTGGCTAGCTTTGGTGGCTTCCTTCCTATCATACTGGCTTATGTGAATTGAATTCTAACCCACCTATCACCCCCATGCATTGTATAGGGAGCGTAGGCATGCAACTCAGGCTTTGTGAATCAGTGTTGTTCCTTTGATTTTTTTTTTAAAAGGAGTTTGAAAGTTAGGTATTGTGATGTTGAGTATCGTAACACCTAAGTCCCTTTGTGAATATAGCCCTATTTGACTTGATCAGGGTAACCTGCTATGCGCGAGCAAAACACATCTCTCCCTGGTTACCGCCTTCTATGGTTTGATGTAAGAGGATTTAAGTTCTGTTAGGAATAACTTAAATCTAAGTGTGGAGAGTTTCCATCCCTCAGCTCAAATACAAAAATAAAACTTTCCCATCCTCATTTGTAAGGTAATGCAAGAATTTTGTTTGACTTCAGTCAATTCTAGCATTAACACTTGAGTCATACTCTATATTTGACTTTAGAAAGCAATTATATAGGATCCGCAAATTTAGCTTAAATTCCATATACTGATAAGCATACAACAACATTTTCTGATGGAACTGCTTCAGTAGGCAATTAAATGAGTTTTCATAATACTGCTTCATTCCTATACCAGAGATTGTTTTCAAACAAGTTTTTTTTTTCTGACATGTCTCAAAACAAGGTATGACATTTTGTTTCAGTCACAGGTGCTAAAGTGAAAAAAATTCTTAAATTGCAGCCAGAAAATCAGAAGCGGCTGCCTATCTTTCTTTGTGATATGGAGTTAGGGAATCATATCTGCTCTTATTAATATTATATTATCATAATCCACAGTCCACAGGGTTTTACATTGCATCTTCTCACAGTACGAATATTTTCCATGTCTGATACCAAATTTTGGAGAGCTGCCAGGTAGCGATGTACGAGATTGGCTCTTGAAATCAAATTTCAAGTAAGGGCAATGAAAGCATTCACCCAGAGATCAGCAGATTCTGTGCTGGAAACTCATCTCATCAGTATAACTTCAGGACTTTAGCAAAAAGTGGGAAATAAAACTAAATTGGCTTTGGAGCCTCTGTTAGGCTTTCCCAGAGGCTCAGTATGAGCTACAAATGGAGGGCATTTGGGTAGAGAGAATGGGTAGATGGGCTTTTGAGCTTTATGGAGTCAGGTTGATTTGAGGGTGGGGTGTTTTTTTTGTTTGTTTTTTTTTTAAATGGCTTTTGCGTTAAATGTCTAGTTAGCATTCTCAAAGTTGCCAGTACTAAATGCAGTTCAGCTGGAGAGATGTATTTGATCGCAGCTTCCATCCTCATCTGACACATTCAGGTTATGTTTATACGGGGGGGGCGGGGGGGGAACACCTATGGCAGCAAATCTCAGAGCCTGAGCCAACCACATTAGGGGGCTAGAAATAGCAGTGTAGTCATCTGGGCTTGGATTCTGAGACCCACCCTCTTTGCCAGGTTTCAGAGTCTAGACTTTCCCACTCAGCCTGGAGCCCAGACTGCTGTTTCTAGCCCTGTAGCCTTAGCCCAAGGCAACTGACCTGGGTTCTGAGACTTGGTGCTCCAGGTTTTTATTTATTTTTTTAATTTTCCCCTCAGTGTAGATGTACAGTTAGAGACCCTGATCCTATTTCCATTGAAGTTAATAGCAAGCTTCCACTTAACATGAATGGTACCAGATAGGCAAAACAGTTCTATAAGCTTCCAAACTAGTGATGGTTGATAAGCTCCTATCATTCTGAGGCAATCACCTATTGGTGATTAGTTAATGGAGCATATTTTTAATGACCAGAAACCAAGGATATTATAACATACAAAAATTAAAAACAAAACTAAAATGGAACTAAAGTCATTCCCCTTATGAGTTAATCTATTTTTAAATATTTCAGTGGGTTTTTTTAAACAGTTATTGATCCCTTCTCATATCCATTTGGATGCAAAAAGAAAAGAACTTCCCCAGGAAATTGGACACACTTCAAGCATATTACACACCTTTATCATGACCTGGAATAATCAGAAGTCTTGAATGCTTCAATGCAATTGAACTTAGCTCAACGTAAAGGAAGAATGTCAGATCAATCATCAAGTTGCCTAACAGACAGACAGTCTTGCGAAAGGCCATTATTCCTTTAGTTAAAATGTCTTATTAGACATTGGTTTATTTAATAAAAAGCTGCTTGAAATGTGGATTTCTATCCTGCCGTAAGAATGTAGTTTAAATTCCTTTGTGGATTAATCTAACTTTTTTTTCTTTTATTCACTAACTCAAAAACAAGTATAGCAGTGATTTAGATATAATATAACAAGGCATTTTATGTAATTTCAAAGTAATATAATATTATTTATCTTATCGTGCTCAAGCATAAGTACTGTACAGGTAGAAAGACAGTCCCTACTCCCAAAGACTTTGTACTTTTGGTTGCAAATTATAAAGACTTTTACTAATTATTTGTCATCAACTCTTAAGTGTCTTAAGTGTTGATGATAAATGATCCTAAAATATCCTTTTCAAATATATATTGCAGCACTATGATATTATTGATGTGTTTCATTTTTGCAAAAAAAATGGAGCAAGTCAAACATATCCAACTTCACTTCAATTTAGGGTATTGCACACTAAAAACTTTTATTAACCACAAGGAAGTGTGTAATATCCTAAATTGAACTAAAGTTGGATATGTTTGATTTGCTCCATAGGGCATATCTACACTTAAAACCCTGCATCAGCGCAGCTGCGGCACTTTAATGAAGATGCTCTAAGCCGACAGGATAGAGCTCTCCTCTCAGTTTAGTTAATCCAGATAGGCAAGAAGCAGGAGCTATGTCAGCAGGAGAAGCTCTCCTGCCAATATAGCACTGTCTACATGGGGGGTGAGGTCAGTATAAGTATGTCATTCAGGGATATGGATTTTTCCCGCCCCTGAATGATATAGTTATACCTATCTACGTCTGTAGTGTAGACCAGACCTTAGTCCCACTCCAGTGCACCACTTTGGGGACAGGTTTTGCTGCCTTCATTCCTCTCTAGTGGACTATTGCAGTCCTACTGCTATTAGACTAGGTCTCTTAGGTGCAACACCTTTTCACCCCTTCCCCCACTTACCAACTGTGATAACATGGCAGGACCAACTGAGTTTGGCACCTGTCAGTCCTTTTCATCTGAGACTCTGTGACCAGCAGCTGATTGAAGTGACCCTAAAACAGCTTCTTCAAAACAAAGTATTATTTATTCCCTCCAAGGTACATAGCAATCAGAAACAAGAGGTAAAAACAATAAGGGCTAGATTCACAAAACTGTTTTGGTGCCCAACTACCACTTTAACTGCCTAAATCCCAGAATCAGGCCCCACTGTGATTCACAAACCCCCTGCTCACCTGCTGCTGAACCCTGTAGGTGGGCTCACAAATCAGAAGAAGATAGGCATTCTCCACCTAACTGACCTGTGGGGCCTGATCTGGCAGGTGTACTCTGAGTTTACCCATTGGATCAGGCCCTGCATGTGAGTTCACACAAAATGGAGAAGGAGTTCCTTCATAATTTTTAGCCCATTAGAGTAGAAAGACTGGATCCTGGATCTCCCTCATGAGTGTTCTAACCACCAGGCTATAGAGTCATTCTCCTGCTGGTTTGCACTCTCTCTCTCTCTCCAAGATGTCCTGTGTACAATGACTATGCTGGAAGTCCAGTTCACAAGTCTGCAGACCCTGATTTTTGTCTCATTCATGGATTTATTGATGTAAGCTCTTTTTGTGTGTCAGGATCTACGTGTAAGTGCTAGAATCTAGAAAGCTAGGATCAGTGCAGAAAAGAAACAGACCTAACATAATATAGACATAGCAAAGAAAAAACAATGACTATTTGCTGTTTGTTTTCTTTTAGTGGGATAATTGGTTTGTAATATTTTAATAGTAACTAGTACATAAGTATTGGCCTCTAGCTGCTGCTACTTGGAAACTGCGATATGTTTTGTTTATATGGTTTCAGAATCAATATAGTAATGAGATTACATTTCTGCTGTTTAGATGAATACTCAAACACTATATGCTTCGTTTAAATATAATATTTAAATCACAACCACTCTGAAACATTTTACTGTCACAACTCTTTATTTTTGTGTACTGTCAGTAACAGCTTCGAGTCCTTTTTCTTCATTAGCAATTCAGGGAATCATTTTAGCACGTATTCCAGAAAAAGAAAGTGAAAGAGCAGTGTGGCTGATTATTATTGCTCACAACAATATATGTCTTGAATATATTAAGATCTGTTTAATTAAATGTAAACCTATTCCTTGCAAACAAAATTACACAAACTGACACTAGATCATCAGTGAGCTTAGTAACTTCTACCGTATTTCTCAATTCTGTCGTATTTGAAGTTATGGTCCTGAATTTGCATCAAAAGTCTCTCTGCCTCATTCTTTCAACAAGTTTTCTCCCTCTGGAAATATTAGTATTAATATTATTAATAATATTAATTAATATTAGACAATCATGTCACCTTGTATTTTAGTTATACTGTAGGTTACAGAGCTGATTATAGATAAAGGGCCAAATCCCATTTACTTTTCCCAACTGAGAAGTCCCATTGGGCCATATTCTGGTTTTGGGTGAAATCCTGGTCCCAATAAATCAATGGGAGTTTGCTCTTGACTCCTATGGGGCTAGAATTTCACACCACCCCCTATTTATATCTGTGTAACTATGGAGTAATTCCATTGACCTCCATGGAAATAATCTATATTTACACTGATATAAATGGAATCAGAACCTGGCCCACTAACTTCAGAAGAACTACTTGCCTTGAGCCCACACACCAGTAGTTATTTGTGTTGTATTTGTACATTTAATTCTGTAATTCATCTATAATCTTTATTCCATTTTGTATGCATGCTCTTTATTGGAATGCTCAATAAAACACACAGAAGTAAAGACTGGGGTTTTTTAAATTCTCTTTTTATTGGTGGGGAACACCCATCTTCACATTTCTCTGTATTCTTCTTTACCTCTCCAGCTACTGACTGAAGAAATCTTGAGATGGTGGTCAAGATGACAAAATGCCTTGTATTCTACAGGTCTTCTGCTAATTAGCTTGATCTTGTGAGGTTCTGAACTCGTTCAACTCCCATTAGTGCTCAGCACTTTCCAGGATTTATCTCAGTTTTGGTTGAGAAACTGACTGACTGATGGAGTGGATTGCTAATGGTGGGCCAGAGGGTGGTACCGGAACTATCCCTCTTTCCTCTGAAGCCTATTTTAGACTGAGGGAAATCTTCTGGGTCATGGTCCATCCACTGAGATAGCCACATCAGATAATAAATGAAAAATATTGTTTTAATTATATAGTGCATTGTTTATTCATTTGTTTGTTGTGATTTACACCTTTCCAAATGTCAGTAAATTTTTCTAAAAGATTTTCTGTGACTTTTCTGCTTGGTGTGTTCTACTGATATGATCTAGTGCATTACAGATATTGCTTATCTCCACCTGTTACTGCTCAGAATTTGATATCCTGTTGGACAGCTTTTGGTGGGGAGACCAGGGAATTGGAGAGAAGAGGAATATTGACTCTCTCCTGCTTCTGCAGTTTAAACTCAGTTAATTGTTCTGAAATATTCTATCTATTTCTTATGCTGATTAGAAGGGGGAGGAGAAGGAGAATCAAACTTTTATTGGTCAAATCTTACAAGTGTAAGTGTCCCCTTTCTATCTTATTGATAGGGTTTCCCCACTAAGATCACCTCAGTTTTCCCATTGCAACTGCAACAGGCTTCACCTTGCGGCAGTCCCCACTTGGCATGGATCCTCTAAGCATATCACTACTACTCTTGCAGTCGGCCAAAGGTCCAATGACTATGTTCACTGCTTGCCTTAAAGTATATGTAGGTAAGTTGAGCACGTGTTTCAGTGCTTTGCTGAAGAAGGATTGACTTAAGCATATGCTGAAGCTGAGTATTTATTGAAGTGCTTTGCTGAACTGGAGCCTATGCATAGGATCTGAGTTTATACTCCTTAATGCGGCATTATCATTAGGTCCAGCACGAAATGCACAATGGAGCCATTTTAATGTTTTCAAAAGGCTTTCTGCCCCGTTCTGCTGTCAGGGAACAAACCCAGCTTCTTGAGGGAGGGAATGATTCTGGTCAATTAAAGGAGCAAAACTGATGGGCTCCAGAGAGCCAAAGGGAAAATGATTCTAGGAACCATAGTCTGAATACAGCATATGCAGGGGAACGCTGCAATGGGGAGGGATCAGATTCCTCCTCTCTCCTGCAGCTATCTGCTTAGTGCCCCTCAGAGGTGCCCTTGTTAGAAGCTGGGTTTGTTCCCTGACAGCAGAACAGGGAAGAAAGCCTTTTGAAAACATTAAAATGGCTCCATTGTGCATTTCGTTCTGGACCTAATGATAATGCCGCATTAAGGAGTATAAACTCAGATCCTACGCATAGGCTCCAGTTCAGCAAAGCACTTCAATAAATACTCAGCTTAAGCATATGCTGAAGTCAATCCTTCTTCAGCAAAGCACTGAACCACGTGCTCAACTTACCTGCATATACTTTAAGGCAAGCAGTGAACATAGTCATTGGACCTTTGGCCAACTGAAAGAGTAGCAGTGATATGCTTAGAGGATCCATGCCCAGTGGGGACTACTGCAAGGTGAAACCTGTTGCAGTTGTGATGGGAAAACTGAGGTGATCTCAGTGGGGAAACCCCATCAATAAGATAGAAAGGGGACCGTTACACTTGTAAGATTTGATCTCCTTCCCCATGCCAAACTTTTCTAGAGCTCACCAAGGAGATTTTTCTCCATGGCATTGAATGGGTACACAAGCTTCCTGAGCTACTTCCTGGTACATTGGACTTCTTCCATACAAGGGAATCATGCTGCTTCCCAGGATGCAGAATCATTTGTGGCTTTTTCTTGAGCTCGAGGGTAATGAAAGATTTGTCCTTGACATTGTTAGCAAAGTACAACATAACTGCATGGTCTGTAATTCATTTCACTCACAGCTTTGATCTGTTTCATGTACACTTAACCTTTCCTGGCAAAGGTCAAGTCACTAATGCCTATGTGATACTGTCAGATCTGCACTGTTGATTTCTGAAATTTGGAGTTATTTATCCAGGCCCAGGACTTGCAACACCCTGTGCACCAAAACTCAGCACCTCTTGGGTGGGGCTATATTCAAGAAAACGCAGATCTCCAGATCCATCCATAAGCTAGATTTGTATTAGTAGAGCTCAGCTAGAATGTGGTGTGATCTAATAAAAAAAATGGATGGGAATCAAAAGAACACAACATCATATCATTGTCAGTGGGAAAAGGCAAGATGTGTGTTTCACTAGTTATGATTTAGGACCATTTAATTAATATGAAATGGAATTATGCAATCAGGACAGCTTTCCCAGTTTCACTGTGAATTGATTTTATGTTGTCCCACATTTTTCATTTACATGTGCTATGGAATTTTGTACTCTAAAATGCATTGTTGAAGTTATCAGAGGGAAAAAAAAAGTGGTGTATACTTCACTGGGAAGAATGACGTAGGGGCTTTTGGCACCTGGGAAAGTGTGGGAGGCAGTTTAGGATTGTGATATGAGGATGTCTGTTAAGCTATTTCACTCCCCATCATTTTATCATAATTTTTAAAAATGTTTATTATTAACAATGAAAGCTTAACATCCCAGCAAGGTGAAGGGGCTGTTTACACTTCCCTTTGAAATACTGTTTGAGGCTTTCTGCAGATTCAGACAGACATTACTCCCTCTGTTTGCATTCTAGTTACACTTGGAACATTTGGACTAGAAATGTTTTTGATATAAAATGAAAACTTATATTCTGGCCAGAATTCTGTGGAAGAGATGGACTCTGCAGTTGATTCTGTAGCCATGGAATCACAGAATACACAGGCAACCCTTGTCCCAGACTTCCACACACACACACACACTTATTGCACACGTTCATGCCAGTCAAACCTGTATTAATACATACAGATGAACATTTCTGCATATGAATATGGCTCTTTTAATTGATGACCAAAGATTTTTACAGTTGCAGAAGATAGCTTTGAAATGTTGTCCACTGACACAGAAAAGTACTCCATCAACTGGCTTATTAAAACAAGTCTCCTGAACCAAAAATGATAGTGTTTCTAGATTGGTGTAGATGTCAGAAAATGTTATTATCCCAAGAGACCCTTTGGCTTTACTAAAGCCTAGGCATAGTGGCTTTACTAGAGCAGAACTGAGTAAACTAGAATAGGTTTCAATGTCTTACAAGATCTTATAGCATCCTGCTAAAACTAATGTGTCCGAGACATCCCCAGTACATCTAGCTTCACCAAGATGGTCTGGTGGCTGTCTAGCAGGTACTAATTAAATACTTTCAATTATCCCTTCCTTCTGCCATACTGGAATTGGAAATATAAGACATAAATCAATATTGTGTACAAGCAGTAAACTCTAGATCAGGGGTTCTCAAACTTCATTGCACTGCAACCCCCTTCTGGCAACAAAAATTATTACACGACCACAGGAGCGGGGCTGAAGCCTGAGCCCTGCCGCCATGGAGGGGTTGGGGGGGGGGCAAAGCCAAAGGCTTCAGCCCCATGCAGGGGGCCTGTAACCTGACCCCCTCCACCCAGAGCTGAAGCCCTCAGGTTCAGCTCTGGCCCTGGGGAGCATGGCTTGACCTTGAGCTTCAGCCCCAGCAAATCTAATGCCAGCCCTGACAACCCTATTAAGAAGGGGTCGCGACCCACTTTGGGGTCCCAAACCACAGTTTGAGAACCGCTGCTCTAGAAGGCTTTCCATATGTAAAACATCAGTTTTGGGTGCCGGTATCATATACCCTGATCCTGCAAAGAGCTCTGAATGAGCCGATCCCAACTGAACCCTGCCTACATACAGAGACCATCCCTGCACAGCTCACGGTCAGATATGGGCATAGAGGTAAAAGGACTCTATCAAGCTGAAATGTAATTTAAAAATGAGTCACACACAGTGTATTTCCAGTTCTAAACCTGTCTCTTAATTCACCTGCCAATTTATGGCTTTATCATCATGTTGTTTTATGTGGAAACAAATATTTTCCTCTCCCCTGTTGTTTTGCAAAACACCCACCCAAAGAGAGGGAAGTTATTACACAGGAGAAACAGTGAAACCGACTATGCACAAAACGATGTCAAATGTATAAAGGAAAAAAACTGAAAATACAGCAATTCTTTATTCTCTAATCTTTTAGTCAAAATCCATGTTATTTGTAATAATTGTAAGTAACAATTTCAGACAATTGTGTGATTAAGTTGACAGGATCCATACATTTTAGACAAATCATCAGTTTACAGCATATTGGTTGTGAAAACGTAATTGTACAATTGCGCTGAAATTTCTCAAAAATAGCCTGAACTAGAAAGTTAGGTTACAATTAATGAAATGATTTTGACATCAGATGTGTCTAAACCAAACTGCAGAGGAAGGTCGAAGAGCCCACCAGCAAGAATGAAAGGCAAGCCACAGGGAAAGGCTATCTATAGCATATGAGCAATCACTACCAGCAACCTTGGTGGTCATCAGAAAGCTAAACAAACCATAGAATAAGAGGAAAAAGGCGGGAGGTTCCCCCCCCAGTGCCACCTGTCCTCCTGAGTACAGTAAAGCCCATTCCCTCGGAGCCTGGGATCCTATTATTTTCAACCAGATTCTGTTAAATTCATCGGAATAATTGCCTTGAGATGTTTCATTAAGGCCCCAATCCTGCAGAAACTTACACATGTGCTTGAGATCAAGGGAACAGACAACTTGTATGCTTAGTCAAGAGGGATGGGGCTGTTGAGTAAAGGGTGTTGCATTTTTTCTAACGTTTTTGAAAGCTTCCTTTGAATCCCAGTTCTCATCTCAATAGGATTCCCTTCCATCCTCTATTTGCTACACAAAGTACTTTCCATTCAAGGCACTTTTATCTGGGGATAGAATGTATTATTTTTCCATGTGAAACTTTTGATCATGCATGAATATTTTAAGTCAGGGGTCTGCAACCTTCAGCATGCGGCCCATCAGGGTAATCTGAAGGCGGTCTGCAAGACATTTTGTTTGTTGACCATTCACAGGCACGGTTCCTCACAGCTCCCAGTGGCCGTGGTTTAAAACAAACAAAGGAATATTTCTTCACACAACACACAGTTAACCTGTGGAACTCATTGCCAGACAATGAGTTAAGGCCAAAAGTATAACTAGGTTTAAAAAAATAAATAAGTTCATGGAGGATAGGTCCATCAGTGGCTATTAGCCAAGATGATCACGGGCTCAACCTCATGTTCCAGGTGCCCATAAACCTCCGACTGACTGAAGCTGGGACTGGATGACAGAGTCTGGATCACTGGATAATTGCCCTATTCTGTTCATTCCATCAGAACATCTGGCATTGGCCACCGTCGGAAGAGAGCATACAGAGCTAGATGGACAATTGGTCTAACCCAGTATAGACAGACATTCTTATGAAGATCTTCATAGGCTAGAGATGTAGACAATTTAGGCCTGATTCTAGGCTTCATCTTAACTACTATAAAGGGGCCATAAAAATAAATTTACTTGGCCTCAACAGAATGAGCCCCAACAGAGGTACAGCATATTGACTGTGCAGACATCACTATATTGCCTCACAGTGAAGATATCATAGAAATTTACTGGAAGTTGGGTTTAGCAGCTACTCTACATTTAATGAATGTCTGAATACTTTGGAGGTTTCACTGACCCCTGAACCATCACAAGTTCCTGAATATGCAAAGGGTGCTAGGCAGGGAATATGCTGCTCCTCTCCAGAGTGTGTCCATTGTCCCAAGTTGGTAGGATTCTTGTAATTAAAGCTGCACCATGCTGGGTCTCTGCTCCCCCTCAGTGCTTTGGGCACAACAGGATTAGCTCCTTGTAAAGGATTGTGACCTGTCTTGTAGCCCCCCTCTTCCAGCTGGAAGCAAGCTTGCTCTTGCTAAGCCAGCACCCTCGCTGGTGGAATTCTGCCTGAAACCTTCTCATGGAGTCTGGGGAAGGTAATTTCCAGCAAGGTCAGTTGAAGGGCTTTTTATTATTATTTCAGTTTCCTCAACAAAACAAGATCAAAACTTTCCCAAATCTGTCCCTTCCCCCCGATAAGTTCCCCAACCCAAGAGTTCCTGATTCTTACCTCAAAGCCTTAGTGCTAATAGGACTTCCCACAGTCTCCCTTCTGTCTATTTTGTTTCTGGAAGCCATTCTTCCCATCAGTAGCTCCAGCATCTGGCAGGCATTGCAGCTCTCTCTCTCTCTCTCTCCAGTTCTTGCTTCTCTTTTTATGAGGATCAGCCCGACAAGCTGTGGGTCTTTTCCCAGGTGCAGTGTGTGGGACTAATCAGCCAGTCAGCTGCTACCTCTGACTCCAGAGGAAAGGTACCCTATATATGTTCATAACCCTATCATGTACTTCAGTACTAAACTAGTATTACTACTGATATGCAAAAGAATAGGGTTAAAATGAGAGAGAGAGAGAGAGAGAGAGAGAGAGAGAGCTAATTAGAATTGCATAGTAATAAGAAAAGGAATAGCAACAAAGCCAAGAGAGGCAATACATTATGCTTTAATACATTTTCAGTATCTGAAAATGTACCATTGCCAATGTCAGTGCCAGTATATCCCTCCCCAGTCCCAAGTTCTGTTGTTTTCTTTTCGGGAGTGTAATTAGCTCCCCAGTGCTCCCTCAAAAGTTCATCCTGTGTATAATCAGTAAAAGGAAAATCACTGGGAAGTAGTAAAATGCTAGCACTAAGGAACCAGTACTGCAACATCTTGTGTATCCTTAGCTCCTGTTGAAGTCAATGGGAACTGATTTCAGAGGGGTAGCTGTGTTAGTATGTATCAGCAAAAACAATGAGGAGTCCTTGTATACCTTAGAGACTAACAAATTTATTTGGGCATGAACTTTTGTGTGCTATAACCCCCTTTATCAGATGCATGGAATGAAAAATACAGTAGGCAGGTATAAATATACAACACTTGAAAAGATAGGAGTTGCCTTACCAAGTGGCGGATCAGTGCTAAAGAGGCCAGTTCAATCAGGGTGTATGTGGCCCATTCCCAACAGTTGACAAGAAGGTGTGAGTATCAACAGAGGGAAAATTACTTTTTGTAGTGACCCAGCCACTCTCAGTCTTTATTCAGGCCTAATTTGATGGTGTCAAGTTTGCAAATTAATTCCAGTTCTGCAAGTTCTTGTTGAAGTCTGCTTTGAAGTTCTTTTGTTGAAGGGAACTGAGAACATGCAGTACTTTGCAGGAAGCACTTAGCACTTTGAGGATCAGGCATTAAGAGATTTGCAACAAGTAGAGTGTGGATGGAGAAAAATATGGCAGTCTGAAAGCTGAGAATTTTTTTTCTAGTATTTCCAGTTTAACCTCAAACTCTCATTCAAATATGAGAATCTTTATATTGATTTGGAACATTTCCTTCTTAGTTACCATGCACATAAAATCTTTATATCTAAATGTTAGTCAAGCATACTTCCATAGGATTTTTAATTAAAGCATCATTTTGGTGCTTTCAGAATTAAAAAATGCACTGTAATAATAAGCTTCCTCTTCAAGGATTGTAATAAATGTTTAATGGAAAGTTAAGCAATGTGCTGATTTTGACCTAATTGAAACTGTTACATTCAATCTAAGCCTTTAAAATAATAGTATCAAAATTATTGGTGGCAGAGATAACACAGGAAGTAGTTAATTAATCTGCAATAGGCTGTGGAGAGAGGCTTGTTTAATTGTCTGGCCCATATTTCCTTAATTCTGTTTAATGTCAATGTTCTTCGTAGAGAGCATTACAAAGTCAGTTTTAAAACTATGTATAAAAAATGGATTGCAGCTCCAAATTACTACTTTTCCCCTTATCTTTAATTTATTTCAGCACTGGTGTGTTAACAGATGTTGTAACCTTTCATGTCAGTGTTATAGCATCTTTGTTTGCATATTTTTACATTAAACTATAAGCAGCATTGCTTTTCTTATTAGTGAGATTTGTGTATAAATTAGAAGTGTCCTCTGGGAACAAAAATGCTACTATTTCATCTCAATGTTCCTTCATTAGGATTAGGATGAAACAACCACAGATTCAGCTGCAACATTGGTTATTCCATTGCCAAATGAGAAAAAAGTTACTTCAAAATGTGTCTGAGTATTTAGTTTATAATCCAGTCTAAAGATTTTCACACTTTGGTATGATTATATTAGAATTAGAGACAACCAGAAAGTATAATATCTATCTTTTCCCCACAGTATTTATTTGCTAATAATAACAACTATAAAATGATATGTATACAAACAAAGGACCAATAGGAGTTTCCCTGAGTAAAAAGAGAGTGGAAGCAGAGCATGGATTTCAGGATTTAGCTGCAAATAAATTTTGTATAATTTTATTTTCTTTCAATATGTAATTCTGTGATTACTGGAGGCATCTAAAACACACCATTAAAACATTGCTTAGTACTATTCAACAAGACACTATGTGTGGGAATCAAAGAATGCGTGTACATTGATCAAAGAGAATACAGTGTAATGAGTGATGTTACATTCAATTCTGATTAAACAAAGATTCTGTTAATGTGGTACAGAAAGATTTTGGAAGCTGGAAGGAGAAATACACTTAGTTCAAACATCCTCCCTTGGCTTTCGTTGCCTGCCTTAACCTCTTTTGCTGTTGGTCCTTTAGTGCATCAATGAAATGTTAGAATGTCCCCAATACATTCAGTAGTATGGAATGTACTGTACATTCAACCTGGGACATACGTCAAAAGCAGTAAAAAGTTAGTTGCAAAAGCAGGCATGAAAGTCGCATTCTGCATGAGCTCTTGGAATCAATGATGATTTAATATAAAAATAACTTACTGGAATATCAATTACGATTTATTTTTATTTAACTTATGTCTCTTTTTAAAATATGTGGTACTAATATTATCTATGTGGATTATTTACTTTGGTGTTGGACACTGGGAAATGCTAGGGCCTTGTCTAAACTATAGGGGAAATTCGATCTAAACTACGCAATTTGTGTTGCGAGAATAGCATAACTCAAATCGATATAGCTTAGATCTACTTACCACCAGGTCCACGCTACGCAATGTCGATGGTAGATGCTCTCCCATAGACTCCCCCTGCTCTTCTCATTCTGGTGGACTCCAGAAGTTGACAGGAGAGTGATCTGCAATTGAGACCTGCTAAATCAACCACCGATGCATTGATCGCCACTTGTCGATCCCCCAATAAGTGTAGACGAGCTCTCAGACAGACAGATTTATATTTTGAAAGGATCGCTTTAATTTTTGCACATAGTGATTCAAATCCTAACCTGTCATAACTCTGTGTAACTCCACTGAAGTCAATGATCTATATCAGCTGAGGATCTGGCCCAATATTTTGGGTATACACAACTTACATTTTCACATATATCAGTTAATTGCACACCTACTTACTTTTTTTTGCAAGCACCATTGCCAGATATGTACCTGCAAATATAGAAGGGACTTTTAAGAAGGCCTTTTGGAATTTTAGCCCATTCTGGCTAGTTTATATTAATGTGATGGTGGCTTTTAAACCATAGTTTTCACAGTAATGCTAGGCGGCAAGGAATTAGATTGCCTTGTGGAATAATTAGTAATCTTTTTTGCATTCATGCTGTGTGTTTGTTTTTCACTTATCATGTGATAAGTGATCAATATTGCTCTACCTAAACCACTTTTCTTTCCATTAAGTATTCTTAAAGCAACAGAAATGCTCTGCCATGTTCCTTCCTCTGGCCCTGCTACAATACTGCTATCTTCTGTCCTACCGTCTTCTTCTACTTTGACTGTTTCTTTTATTCTACCACTCCAAAATATTTGGCATTATACACTGATGACATTTTTCCTGACATTCATATTTTTTTCTGTTTTTTATCATTAGTATTTTTGCCTGATTATCCTTTAATAAAAGGAAGGCTATGTCTGCCCTACCCAATTAACTCAGGTCATTGGCACCTGGCTCTAAAGTTAGCACCTGGTTAGCTTAGCCCAGCTGTGAGCGCAAAGCTCTACCTGAGTTATTGTGTCCTCATTAATGTAAAGAAAACCTTCCATTGGTATTATTAGGTGTTTATAGCCTTTGACCTAATTCTGCTGTGAACCATTAGGGTTGTGAGCTTACTGCTCATTTAGATAATATATTATAAAAGCTCCCTTAGAATACTGATCCAAATTTAGGACTATTGTAAGTGGATGAAACACAACAGAGTTGTCACCACATATGATTTGGCCCACTATCTCTAGTTTTATTATGGATCTATACAATGTGTAATTGCATATGTTGTGCATAACACACAATCCATAGTGAAAATATAGGACTACACACTGCAAATGCACACTATATTCTAACATAAGTTGTTTCCATTTTAATTTTTTTCCCCAAAATTTGTATGAACTTAGTCCATAGTACAATGACAAATTTTAAATTTAAATATTGAGTGTTTTTGGTGGAGTATCCAAAAAAAAAAAAAAGCACCAGTAACTAGTCAAGCAAACCTGTTAATTTTAGCAGTAGTAATCTTTAAACATTTCTATTTAAGGATTTCCTTAATGTTTTTGATCCTTTTCTAACATAAACTTGCTTCTTATGTGAGATAATTTATATGTGATATTTAATCCAGAGACCTATTATTATTAGAATATAATGTTTCTTTCTCCATTGCCTTGCACCTTGTTTAGTCATTTATACCTGAGAAATTCAGAATTATAGCATCTTATACCCACTTAGCACTCACTTTGGACAAGAGTAAGTGACTACATAAGGTGTAGACCAGTGGAGAATCAGTCCCTAGGAGGGTAAAATCATCACTATAATAAACCTGTCTTTTCAGAGACTCTTAACTCTGTGAAGCAATCACCTTTTGGACTGAAATTTTACAAGCTTTGCATCTTCCTCAGATTTTTTTTTTTGATTTTTTTTTGGGGGGGGAGGGGGGAGGAGGGAGACCCAAAACTTCAAAGGAAATTTCCTAACACAGATCTTAAAAATACTGTCAATTTTACAGCCAATTTGCCCAGTTGGCAAAACTATTTTGATATGTCAGTTCCTTTCTATACATGATTCCTTTATCTTATTTTAACCACTATACAAGCAGTTGTCTAACAGCTGAGATTAGAGATGGTTTCCTAACTAATTTAAAAGTGACAATTTTATTTGCTAGCAATATATTCTATATTGATCTTTACTGCTGAATTATCCATGGTTGCTCTGAGCCTAGTTCATCCTCCTCCCTGCATGAAAACTACCTGTGGGCTATTGCATTGTAAAACAACCACCCTTTCTGATAACCTGTTGGTCATTTTGGCATCTATAAACAGGATTTTCAGGTAATTAATTCTTATTTAGAGTACATATTTCCAGTGTCAAAAGATTAAGCTGTCCAAAATAAGTTTGATTTTGGTCTTCAAAAAAATCTCTTGTGTACTAGTCATGCTCAGTATGAAAATGTGCACCCTTCACAATTTGCCCTATTTATGATCACTCCTTTTAATCACAGCCATTCAGTAAGGTATTGTGCAAGAGAGAGAATATCTTCAAAATACGTGAGAGACAAGTATTGAATTCCTTGAGCATGTCTTTTTACATTTACCACTAGTTTCTGTGAGTGTGCCCTATGGTTCATGGCAAAACAGTCTTCTCTCCTTAGCTAGTCATCTTTAAGAAAAGTAGACAACAAAACATGTCATCTACCATATAAGTTCTGTGAATTTACAAAGGAACCTTAGTTGATTATTTGATATATGTTCATCTGCTTGGACTGTAGCTGCCTTTCAGTCAAGTATAGTCTTATTCTTTCTGTAACAGAAAGCTAATGTAGCATCTCACCCATCTCAGCTTCCTAGAATAAGTTCACTGACTGAGCCTTGTTCTGTCCAACAGACTGTACAATATGTGCTAATTTTCCAGATTAGTAGTAATTTCAAAGAGAGTAAGTGCTTTCCATGAATGCAATTTACTTAAAGAGGCTTGGGAAGGATTCTATTACACTTGCAGATGTTGGCTTTCTTGCAACTTTGGCAGATATTGATCCTACTAAAGATGCGTATCCCAACAGATATTCCTTAGAGTTCTTTTGCCTTGACTGGTGCTTTTACAAGAGAAGGTTAAGGACCTTATTTCCTGGCCAAACTCTGAAACTCTTACACAAGTAAACTCCTCTGAAAGTGAATGGGTGTTATCTGAGTAAAACTAACCAAGTACCAGTGGATTTGGCCCTCTGCTTGGGCAGTAAATCTTCATTTAAAGAATCTCAGGTATGTATGTATGAATCCCCTGAGGTAAAGTCTTGTTCCAGGTCCTCTGCATACTCAACCCAGGTAGAGGATGAAGGCACTCTGGACACTGCGCGTTGTTCTGAGCTACATGGTCAAAAACTCCCTTGAAGTACGAGAAAAGTCTCTCGGATGGGATTGCGCAGTAGGATGAGGGCCAGTCGAGAATCTCTCTGATAGCCGTAGGGTGGTTTGACTGGTAGAGATTCTGGATCCTGGATGCTGCTGCTGGGTCATAGCAACGACTGATGTTCCTTCTCCTGTTGTGGTTCTGTCTGGACGCAGGAACTCCGTGCGCAGTTGGTGTGTTCCCCTGCGTTCCCTTCCTCCCAGATAAGATTTAAGCTCTTTAGTGAGTCTGTCTACAAGAAGGTCAAAGTCCTCGAAGGAGACTGTCCTTGCCAACTCCTCCATCCAAGAGGCTTGCCATGGTGTGGCGGCCCTCAGCGTGGGCTGCTGCTCTTCCAGCTGCTCAATCTCTACAGGATCAGGCTGGAAAACTTAAAAGGACTAAAACAAAACCAGCAATACTGTAAATATATTGCAGGACAAAGCAGCATTATAGGCAGAATAAATGAATGATCAAAACACTTTTATTCAGCCCTTCTCTCCAAAATCCTTTTCTTCTCATTTCTTCATGTCTCAACAAACTCTCTTGTTCCAAAACCAGGGAGGAGTCTTTCCTGAAACCTCTCCCATTCTTCTTAGTCTTTTTTTGACTGAATAGAACACTCCTTTCATGTGGTGAGATTACTTGGTGGACATGCAACATTATGTGGCTAACGCAGCACTTTCCCATAATGAACATTCTGTTTGGTCCAGTATTGCAGCTGTAGAAATTATATAAGGATCAAAGACAATGTGATTATTACATTAAATGCAGTTCTGGAACTCTAGAAAGTTGCAGGACCAACAGAAGAGTGTTGTTAGTAGTGCAGTTTTAGGCAGCAGAACTAGTAATCATAGCTCAGAACACATTATGAGCCATTCTTCGTGAACAAACCAATAAAGACATAAAAACACGCTGGCATTTCACGAGTAATTATTATAACCAATAGAGTATAAAAAGTTTATAATAGAAAATACTGTGCTTTGAGAGTGTGTCTATGATTAATAACTAATAATGAACTTTACCAAATACATATTCATGGACTGTTCTAGATGACATCAGAATCTGAGTTTTCATTTTAAAAAGAGTGTAAGTTTGTAGCCCTCCTGATTGCAGAAAGAGCTTGAAAAGAGAACCAAATTGTAATATCAGACATGCAATCATGCAGACAACCTGGTACAATCTGTCAGACAGTTATGAACTGACCCATCCATCTCAAAGGGGTGTTAACTCCAAGACTCACTCCTTTAAGGGGATGTGCCAACACCACCCAAGCTGAGGGCTTTGTCTGCAGCAGGAAGGTAAGAGTGCAGCAAGCCCCAAACACACACCCCTGGTGCTGGAAACTTGGTGTCCAACATCCAACAACATTGCTATGTACAATAGCTGGCATTTGAAAGAAAGAAAGAAAGAAAGAAAGAAAGAAAGAAAGAAAGAAAGAAAGAAAGAAAGAAAGAAAGAAAGAAAGTCATTTGGGTTTTCATAAGAATCACTAGATATTCCAAGGAGATCAAAATTTAGAAAACTCTATTATAATAAGGGTCACCAAGTGAGTGACTGTTTATTAGAACTGAGGAATGCTGAGGAATGCTGAGGAAAAGTGGGTGCACATATGGGAAAAATGCAATAAAAAGCCACCTAAAATAGTTGTGTAACAAAAGCCTGAAGTGCCCAGGAGTTACTATCCCTTCCTGTGTCCCAGAGTTATGAGTTCTTATAATGACCAACTGCTATTTGGCAAATTAAGGGAGATCTGTTCAAAGAGTGAGTCTACACTCACTGTTTAGAAATGGTAGACTAGCTAGAGGTTACCAGGCATTATTATCTATAAAGGCAGCTTGTCACACTTACAAACGGATGCATACAATGTTGTAACTTGTATCTAGCTGCAACATTGAGTTCATTTCCCAGAGCTGAAGAAGAGCTGCCTGTAAGCTTGAAAGCTTGTCTCTCTCACCAACAGAAGTTGGTACAATAGAAGATATTACCTCACCAGCCTTGTCTCAGTCACAGATGGAGGCATAAGAGGAGCATGACTTCAAATTCATGGAGTTTTCACAGGCTATTTGAACCTCTGGAAAAAGCTGAGAGTTCACCTGCAAGAGCAGATCTTAGGTGTCCACTGGAGACCAGAGAGCCCCTGCTGCCTCCCTCCAGTTCCCTGGGAGCACAGCTCCAATGCAGCTGCACTGCCAGGGATTCCTCTGCTGGCCCCTCCTGCTGGACACCCAATCTCTACATTTAAGCAGGTTCTTCATAGGCTTGGTACAGAGATGATGCACACAAAGCACTAGTCCCACACCCTTGCTTGTTTTCACCACTGAAGTTACCTGTTTTCACACACCGATCCCTGACCACACAGACAGGAAACAGCAACATGGAGATGGCTAATTCCCTGCTTCCCTTTCCCACAGACAGATGGAGTTCAACATAAGTTTCCCCCTCTTCATGTATGTCTATAGGGGATGATCCCATCCATTGTTTATGCTCCTCTCCATTAACTAATTCCTGTTGGAGAGATGTACCCCTGCATATGCTTTTGTATTTATTATGATCATCATCATTAATCTTATATTGATTCTAACGCACGTGCCTAGCAAAATTTATTATTGGGCTTTATCATGGTTAACAAAACCAAAACCCAGTCTTACATCAAAATCCTTCTTACTTGGCCTATAGAAGTCAATGCTCTTGGAAAAGATGTCTGAAAAAGAGATGAAAATAGGTACTGGAGTTTTATGAGGTGTGGTTACTGCTGGGCAGAACAAGAAAGATTGTAGAAGATTTACTCTGGGAAATAATTCTTACCCATTTACAATCTAATATGTTTTAGCAAAACCACAGAGGAAATAGGAAGCAGAAAGGAGGAAGTGGATATATAATAGGAGGCCAAACCCTAATAATTGTCTCTCTTAAGGCCAATTCAGAGATGTGACTCCCACTATTTTAGTCACATGGAGTTTGTTCCATGCCTTGGGGACACCATGGTTAAAGACAAGCAAAATAATCACAACGTTAACTACAACTGTTTTACTATTAAAGAAAGGAAAAATAAAACAAACAAAACAAAAAATAAAACAAAAAATAAACAATGATTATTTCAGCTGCATTCTTTTCTGTATGTCTCTTTGTAGAGAACTTTCAACAGAGATTACACCTTTTGAGAGTATGTCTACTCTTGGAGGGAACCAAAGTACTTTACTCCAAAATAATAGTGAGTCTAGACTTAGTATATCAAAAATAGCAAAAAAACTTTTATAGATAGGCAAATTAATTTTGTCTAAGAGCAGGTGAGTCCTGTATGGTTTATTCTGGATAATCTAAAAGTTTATAATGTAATGTAAATAAATCCTATGAAACTGCATGAGTTGCTCAAAAGAAGCCATTGAAGGAGTTGTCTTAAAACAGGAAAATTAATGAATATCAAAACTCTTAAATCTGAATTAAATCCCACTATTTCTCTCTGTTTACCAAAGATTAGCCTATGTTTCCTCTCCAGAATAAATAATCTGAACAATCTGGTATTTAACAGGAGAAGCTGTTAGGTTTTAAGTTACAATAGCATTTCAGCATCACTACAAGAAACATTTAAATCTAATTCCTTGCCAGTGCCTTACAACTTTAGCTCACTGACAATGCTGTAGTCTTGGTGATGTTGTCATATTGCAGAATGTTGGCTGCTTTTTGTACTGCGTTGTATCTTCTCTTGTTCTTCCTACCTATTGTTTTACAGCTGCTGTTTGCTTGCAGGGGAGAATTAAGCAGGATGAACTGTGATGTGTGTGCGACAGATATGGCAATTTCCTGCAAAATTCTGGCAAACATTATTGAATTAAGTTAAATGTTATGGAATTGTTTAAGTATCTAGTGAGCATATTATATAAAAATGCAAATGTTTATGTATTATTGTGGGATTATATATGAAGTACCTAGTGGGAGATGTGACTAATCTAAGTCCTGGGAGGTGTTAGGAGCTTCAGTGAACTCTTTTAAACAATGTGCCAGACAAGAATGAACTTTTAATTGGATGCATTTCCTTGGAAATACTCAGGAGGAAGGGAATGCAAATTCCCACATACAGATCCTATCTTTTTGAAGTTACCCCTGAGGTGAAAGATATTATCTACTGATTTCCTATTCCAGGGTCCCAAAATCAAAGGCACAAACTGTATAAAGGAGTGACTTACAGATTGAGCAAAAGGTGTTATGAGCTTGTAACCACAGGGAAAAGCCCCTGTGTGGAGTTTGAAGAAGTGACTGCTACCAGGGCCCTTGTTGGGATCATCTTGGGTAAACTTATTGGCCTGCAGTTCTTTTATTGTTTTAATATGCTTTCAGCTTAAGAATAAATGTGCTTGCTTAGGAAAAGCTGTGTGGTATCTTTATAATTGTGGACAATTACGCTGTCTGAGGAGAAAATAAAGCAGGCCTGCTTAGGCAGTCTAACTTGCAGGGTAATTCATAGTGTAAGCAGGGAACTGTGCAGCCTGGAAAAACCGCAGTTGGATGGGGGAAAGACGTATGTTTCCTCCCAAGAGAGGTGATGGCTGAGGAGCTGAGAGTTTAAAAGTTGGTGACCTTGCTGGACAACAAGAGGGAAACACGGTTGTAGTTCCCCTGAACTGTAACAAATTGCTGTAAAGTTGAAGAGAGGAGTAGAGCACTTGTGTTTAATTCAGAGAGTTTTATACTGCTCGCTTGCCTTGAATTTCATTGAGAAGGAAAATGCACCTCTTTCAGGCTTGGTTAGATTCAAATTAGCTGTAGTCATCCTTTTATTAGCTCAGTACCTTTTGTGGGTTGGTCTTGGTAACGACTTCAGTTCATGAATGTAGAATCTGTTAATGCATATGCAATAGAGTTGTAATTTTTTGCTTAATTTGATCGTTAGACTGCCTTGTCTTTCTGGTGGGATAGCTTAGAACGTCTTTAGAGTTGGAGTTTTAACTTTTACTTTTACTCAGTCCATTTTCGGAGATCCCTTTAGGTTCAACGGGGTTTAATAGGAGTTGAAATTATTCTTCACATAAGCCCAAGCATCCTTATGTCAGCAATAAAAGCTTTCATTTCTCAAAATAGTATTTTAAAACGTATTAATTCTTAAAGAGTATTTAAATTTAAATAGCCATTTGAGAAGGCATTTGTCTCATCTTCACCATCTCTGGAGAGATGGCTCTTGCTTTCCAGAGTTTGGAAAGGAATTTGTTTAAGCAGTGCTACTGAGTTTTTTGATAAAACCCCTTGTGGTCTGGTTGTTTTTATAACCAAAATGATCCTTGGATTTACGACCTGTCATCCACAGAATATTTACAACTTGGTACTAAAGACGCCTTATAAAATGTTCTGTAGAAAGGACAATAACCAAAGCTTATACACATTTTCAAAACATAACATAAAAGGCAATAGTATAGCATTAAAACAAGGTAACAGTTATAAAAGCTGCATTTTAGAACCTGTATAAACACACAGGTGTTCTATGGTTGAGAGTGTTATCGTATTTGACTTTTTAGGAGCCTCTTACTAGTTGACGTAAAGCAGAAGCCTCCTGGAAATTCTTTAAATTAGTCTGACAGTTCATAATAGAGCATATGTTGTTATACTCTCCAAGCATGATGGGTATAAAAATAGTTATAGGTATCTCTTGAAATTCTGTGAAGGGGCAGGCAGGTTGTAACTATCTAACTCTATCAAAATAAATTACAATAATTTTATCGATGACCATTTTCCCATCAATATTGAGATTCCCCCTCTACACTGCCCAGGTTCAAACAGGGACTACATCTTATCAGATACAAATCTGCTGTCTTTGGGCCAAGTTTTCCATTGCTTTTTACCTTGTGTAGTCATTCACACCTGAGCAAAGTAGGGATAAAATATTCGCATTCTGATTTGGTAGCAATTTATACCCACTTTCCATTTACTTTGCATAGATGTAAATCACAACACAAGAGGCAAGGCAAGGAAGAATCAGGCCATATGTGTTTTAAAAACTTTTTAAATCATATGGATCACTTATATTAATGTCTCTGATTGCTACACAAGGGCAATATAAGTGACAGTTGCTCACTGCAGCCTGCTAGAAAGCCTGTGCTCCTTCTTCCTTAGATTAGAAAGTATCCCGTTTGTATTCCTTCACCTCAAAGGATAATATATTTCATGCCAGACTGCTTGGAAATGAGTGATTTAGTTACAATGTTGATGCTGATGCACTGTTCCATGTGAGTGGTTTATGTGCTCGCTAGCTGTAAAATTGATAGAGGGCCAAATTCTGTCTTTTGCACTGAGAACTCCCACTGCTGTCTATGGAAGTTCCAGATATGTGGAGTCTTGCAGGATCATGTCCCAAGACTTCAGCAGAACACATCTCAGTCTCTGATTCTAAGATATCAGAAAAATACAGGTGTGAATACCTGGTCACTTTCCTACAATATCTGAAGGTTATCTATGGTACTGCAGAAAGACTTGCATAAATAAAGTTGCCAGCAGCATTTGAAAGAAACTTGTCTATTGATATTATTATTATTTTATTATTAAGCATTGTTATTCTTTATTGAACAATGGTATTGTGCAGACACCAAAAGGACCAAACTGGCTTTGAGGAATTAAGGGGGAAGATTGAGCTGGCCACATGCTGCTTCTGATAATGTTCCTCTCTGGGACACTAAGGCCTTTTTAAAAACCATCTCCCGGAAAGTGTTGTGTTGAGGACTGATATTCTGTTTCATGAAGGATTATGAGATTTCAAAATTTGATTTTTGTTTCGAATTTGAATGAAACCTGAACATTTCAAAATTCTTCACAAAGAAAAGTTCGGGGAGGAGAATTTGTTTCCGATCAATCAAAACATTTCATTTTGACAAAATCAAAACCATTTTCATTTTGACTTTTTTTGTCTTCTATTGTAATATAAACAATTTAAAAGTTCTAAAATAAAAATAATTTCAAAACAAAAAATTGAAATGTTTCATCCCCAAAATGTCAAAATGGGATGTTCTAACGTTGGCTCAGCTTTTTCCTCCAAACTGCAATATGCTTTTAATCACATCATTTTTATAAAAACTAAGGTTTTAAAAGTGCAAAGGATAAAAATGAAATTCTCTCCAGATGGAAAAGAAATATTCGGAGAGACAGACATGAAAACAAACAATCCTCCTCAGTGTATTCAGTGCAATCATAAACATACACAAAAACACATGCAAAACTTTTAATGGGATACCAAATGGGCAGGAAAATTGTTACAACTGGCCATGGATAAATAAGGTCTAATATGTTGTTGTTGTTGTTCAATTCCCAGAAGGGTCAGCAGAAACGTATCACTGAAGAAAGAATCCACAATGGAAAAAACAACTCACAGTTTCTTCTTACTGATTATGCTTCTAATCGTAAGTAAAAGAAAAATGAACTGCTTCTGACACCATAATAGAGGCTCAACTTAAATGTATACCCCAAATTAAAAAACACAGTAAAAGAACAAAAAAAGAGCCACCGTGGCTTAACACCTATGTAAAAGAAGCAGTGAGAGATAAAAAGGCATCTTTTAAAAAGTGGAAGTCAAATTCTAGAGAGGTAAATAGAAAGGAGCATAAACACTGCCAAATTATATGTAATAAGAAAAGCCAAAAAGGAGTTTGAAGAACAGCTAGCCAAAAACTCTAAAGGTAATAATGAAATGTTTTTTAAGTACATCAGAAGCAGGAAGACTGCTAAACAACCAGTGGGGCCCCTGGATGATCGAGATACAAAAGGAGCATTTAAAGATGATAAAGTCATCGCAGAGAAACTGAATGAATTCTTTGCTTCGGTCTCCACAGCCGAGGCTATTAGGGAGATTCCCAAACCTGAGCCGTCTTTTGTAGGTGACAAATCTGAGGAATTGTCACAAACTGAAGTGTCACTAGAGGAGGTTTTGGAATTAATTGAGAAACTTAACAGTAACATGTCACCGGGACCAGATGGCATTCACCCAAGAGTTCTGAAAGAACTCAGCTTTGAAATTGTGAAACTATTAAGTATGGTTTGTAACCTGTCCTTTAAATCAGCTACTGTACTCAATGACTGGAAGATAGCTAATGTAATGCCAATATTTAAAAAGGGTTCTAGAGATGAGCCCAGCAATTACAGACCAGTAAGTCTGACGTCCGTACCGGGCAAATTAGTTGAAACAATAGTAAAGAATAAAATTGTCAGACACATAGAAGAACATAAATTGTTGGCCAAAAGTCAACATGGTTTCTGTAAAGGGAGATCATGTTTTACTAATCTATTAGAGTTCTTTGAAGGGGTCAACAAACATGTGGACAAGGGGGATCCAGTAGACAGAGTGTACTTAGATTTCCAGAAAGCCTTTGACAAGGTCCTTCACCAAAGACTCTTATGTAAATTAAGTTGTCATGGGATAAGAGGAAAGATCCTTTCATGGATTGAGAACTGGTTAAAAGACAGGGAATAAATGATAAATTTTCAGAATGGAGAGGCGTAACTAGTTGTGTTCCCCAAGGGTCAGTCCTAGGACCAATCCTATTCAACTTATTCATAAATGACCTGAAGAAAGGGGTAAACAGTTAGGTGGCAAAGTTTGCAGATGATACTAAACTGCTCAAGATAGTTAAGACCAAAGCAGACTGTGAAAAGCTTCAGAAAGATCTCACAAAACTAAGTGATTGGGCAACAAAATGGAAAATGAAATTTAATGTGGATAAATATAAAGTAATGCACATTGGAAAAAATAACCCCAACTATACATACAATATGATTGGGGCTAATTTAGCTACAACTAATCTGAAGAAAGATCTTGGAGTCATCATGGACAGTTCTCTGAAGACGTCCATGCAGTGTGCAGCGGCAGTCAAAAAAGCAAACAGGATGTTAGGAATTATTAAAAAAGGGATAGAGAATAAGATGGAGAATATCTTACTGCCCTTATATAAATTCATGGTATGCCCACATCTTGAATACTGCCTACAGATGTGGTCCCCTCATCTCAAAAAAGATATACTGGCATTAGAAAAGGTTCAGAAAAGGGCAACTAAAATGATTAGGGGTTTGGAGTGGGTCCCATATGAGGAGAGATTAAAGAGACTAAGACTTTTCAGCTTGGAAAAGTGGAGAGTAAGGGGGGATATGATAGAGGTATATAAAATCATGAGTGATGTGGAGAAAGTGAATAAGGAAAAGTTATTTACTTGTTCCCATAATATAAGAACTAGGGACCACCAAATTAAATTAATGGGCAGCAAGTTTAAAACAAATAAAAGGAAGTTCTTCTTCACTCAGCATACAGTCAACCTGTGGAACTCCTTGCCTGAGGAGGTTGTGAAGGCTAAGACTATAACAGGGTTTAAAAGAGAACTGGATAAATTAATGGAGGTTAGGTCCATTAATGGCTATTAGCCAGGGTGGGTAAGGAATGGTGTCCCTAGCCTCTGTTTGTCAGAGGGTGGAGATGGATGGCAGGAGAGGGATCACTTGATCATTACCTGTTAGGTTCACTCCTTCTGGGGCACCTGGCATTGGCCACTGTCGGTAGACAGGATATTGGGCTGGATGGACCTTTTGGTCTGACCCAGTATGACCATTCTTATGTTCTTATGACACCTGACAAATGATAACCAGTAGAAATGTTCTGAAATCTAATACAAGTCTACACTATTACTGTTGTACACAGAGGACAAGGAATGGGTGTCCAACTGATTAAAATCAAGAATAATAAACCTACTGGCAGAAGAAATCTCTCAGAAATATGGTATGCCCTAAGATCAGTGTTTTTTGATGATACAGAGAGGAAAGAGTGAGGACTGAGTGACTATGAGTGAGTGTCTATGCATTCTAAATATGCAGTAAGAATAGTGTTGATGTCTGTGCTATAAAGTACCTCTGACACTGATTAAACTTCTTCTCTGGACTTCACTTAAGACTCAAATTGTAAATAATTGTCCTGAATTGGAATTAATCTTAGCCAGTCAGAGTATGAGGATGATGAACAGTGATTCAATGAATGTAAGGTCAGTCTGCATTCTGAATGGATACTGCTATTAGAACTAACCATCCATCTACCTATATGGCTTCCTCCACTACACACCCACTGCTCGTCCTCTCACCCTAACCAACTCCTCATAGTTAGGCATGGACCCCCTGATACCCGTGACCCCAAAGAAGGTTTATATGCCCACCCTCTCCAATAAGCAATTTTTTTAAATTAATTTTAGCTGCCCCTCCCCATCTCCTCTTTCAATTTCCCCCTCTCTAGTCCTTTTTATCCTTTTTTCCTAATCTCATGACTCTTCTTCCTTCCCCTTTCTGTCACCTCTATGCCATTCCCTCCTCCTCTGCTCTAACAGATGACTGAGGAGTACTTATATGAGAATCCCCATCAGCTCCCTTTCCTATGTGTTAAGCACAGTTTAGAGACATTGCTCAGGTACATGGCCTGATGACAGTTTCCAAAGAACCTCTTCTTCCCCTTCTTCCCTATGGTGTCATGTCCCTCAGAAGCCCCTCTGGCTTCCTTCAGTCTGGCACAGCACTTAGGTAGTTCCCCAGGCCTGCTTCCCATTTAGCTTTTAGGAGAGGATGAGAGGAGGTAGAGAGAGGCCAGAGGAGTTGTTGTGTGAATGTGAGATGAAGAATATTGGGAAGGGAGATCATGGAGGAGATCAGGGAGAACTAAGAGAGATTGTGTTTAGTAAAACAGGGATTAATACTTATGGCTTCCTGAGGAGCAAGATGAAGTAGAGGGTGGGTGGCTGTAGCTGGGGAGGGGAGATGGAGGAGGAGGGAGTGCAGATTTAACTGGAAAAATAGTTCCTGTTAACTTGGCCTCAGAGGTCATTAGTCCAGGATTCAGTTAGTGCCTTATAAACAGGAAGTGACCATATGATGTAAGCTAAATCATAGGACTGGAAGGGACCGCAAGAAGTCATCTAGCCCAGTCCCCTGCACTCATGGCAGAACTAAGTATACATATACAATAAAAGCTTTCTGTTCTGAGGAAAGTGTGTCATCATATTCTGATAGTTGCATTGGTGATGGTGCAGAACTACCCCAGATGGGGTACTAGAAGGAGGGAGCATTTGCACAATGTCTCCCAGAGTTCCAACATGGATGAAGGGGAAGGGTTTGAAACAGGATTGTGTGTTCCCCTCTGTGGCTGGCCAGCTTTGTTGGTTAATTAGAAAGGAGGAAGAAGTCATCCCCACCCCCTTGTGGAGTGACTTGCAAACTGATGCCAGCATCATGTGTACAGGCTGCAGTGTTAGTCATGCCCCCTAAAAGGGGGCACAATGGGGTAGGCTCTCTCACCTGAGCCTTCCCTGTATTTCTGTGCAGGCTCACCTGCAAAGTGTTCAGTAATCATAAAATGATTCTGCTCCAGATTAAGGCTACACAGTGAATTTAGATGCAATGAGACCAATATTGTATTTTACATAAAGTCTTTTGATTATTAAAATCCTTGACAAAGGGTCATTAAATCCACACCTTTTGCATAGCCATTACACCTCAGTGACTACACTATACATGGAAGGTCTGAACTGTTTCAAATTCTGAAAGGTTCATGTACTCTTGAAATATTTGTCATTTTAAAAACAAGGAAAACAAATTAATCATGGGTAAACCAGTGTGACAGAATCAAAAGCAGATTGTAATTCTATATAATTGTATAACTGATATTATGGAAAACTTATGTGATGGTCACAAATTTCTACAGTTCTGTTACTGAGACATTTGCCATTTTAACGAGCATACCCTTCATTTGGTACTCTTTCATCACTACAGCCTTCACAATTTTGAATATAATTTATTTATGTCTGGTGGCAGGCAAGCCCTGGCCCCCATCAGGCTTTTTGAGTCAACCACGTGAGCAACCTTCTCCCTTAAAATTTCTAAAGCCCATGTCTGGGCACTGGGCCAGCAAGGAGCACAGTGACTGCAGAACATAGGCCCCTTCTGCCAATCACCCAATCAGCTGCTCTTCCAGGATCTGGGCCAGGTAGGGATTCATCCCTTTGATGGACTGGTGGGTTGTTGTTCAAGGCAAACTCTGTGGGTTTCTGAGTCTGAGAATAAAACTGCTTCATCTGTTCATGGGGGACGGGGGAAAGTCAGAAGCCAAAAAACTTCCCCTAGCTGCCTAAAGATATTTTCAACAGTGTCTTTCTGGTCATCCGGCTATGTCCTATTCTTACTTCCTCTAGGCAGCTCCCCACAGCTGGCTGAGCAGGACCCTGGCTTTCTGTTGCTTCGGGGACAGTACATTTGAAATGCAGATTCTACCCCTCCTGGAAAGCCATGAAGCTGTTCTGACCATTCCCCATAAACCAGGGCAGTCAGTGGGTCACCATAGGATATGTCAGCATCATTGGGATTGGGTGGGCCGCCTGAGGGATCTGGACTTGACATGGTCCCAGGGGTTCCTGCCTAACCTCCACAAATCCTGTCCATTATAACACTTGCCAGGTAGGGGGCCATCTGGAGTTAGTTGAGTGGATTCTAGATCTTAATCCAGATACGAGGGACAAACCCTTTTTTCCCTGGCAAACATCAACCCCCCCCACACCCGCTGCCCTTGGGGAGGAAGGAGGTAACCCCAGGAATGGACACTGCTCTAAGCAATAAAGCAATACTTTTAACTAAGCAGGACAAGTCCTCAATCCATATCAGGGGCAATGGCGAGAGAAGACCCCCTTTGGGAAGTTACACATATGCATTCCCCAGCAACAAGACAGTGTACCCAGTCCCCCATATCTAAATATATAGATTAATGCTTGTTGACCTGATTAAGAGTTCCAGTAGCCCCAGCCCAAAGTGAAGTAAGACCCAATGCTTTGCTGTAGTCACTGAAGCTAGAATGTGCTGTGAACTCATTGAACAGTGAGTTCCAGTTCATGTTTCCTGGACCATCTATCCCCATTGTTGATGAGTTAGTCCAGAGTTTTCAACTGAGTTCACCTTTTCTCTGGATCACACCCCTCTGCTGTGGCTCCAGGGTCCATCCAGCTGCTCTCTATTTTAGTCCAAAAATCAAACTGCCAATACAGTGGCAGCATCTTTTCCAATCCCTACAATCCAATCCCCTGGGGCTAGCTGATTGGCCTAGAGTCACCCATGTGACCGTCAGCCAATCTCCTCTCTTGGTTTTGGAGTGACAACCTCCACCGTAATGAAATTCAAGACATGGGCAACCAGCCGCTTGTTTTTGTTTGAGAAAGACACTCGTCATCACCAGTGAAATTCCATTAGTCTGTTAGCCAATTTCCTGCAGCCATCCCACCCCCACAACAGAGGAGGCAGACCCTGCCAGATCTCTGGAAGGCAGTGTCGACCACCACCTCTAGCCAATCAGAGCTTTCTTGGGTGGTCCTATGCCACCTCACACTGAAAATATATATAACTTTCTAAATTATTTTCTGTTTCTGATTTTCCATTTTTGCTGGTGCTGCATAGTTCTTAAAGTCCAAAGCAATTTTTACTATTTGTTAACTTTATTGAAAAAAGGTAAAGGGATTCACTCTCTTGATTTTGATCATTAATTTAAAATATAGAGGAATCTGTTGAGCACATATTGTACACAGAGTATAATTTTGCAGATTCCTGAGGAAAGTATAGGACCGAATTCCACCGGCCAACCTATTCAGAAGAAAATGGATCTCGCTGGGCTGCCTCATATATTACATGTGGAAGTTTCTCATAATAAATGCAATAAGGGGTGAATCATCATTTTAAATTTCTTCACTATTTACTTTTTTCCCCTAAGACCTATTTGAAAGGAGCAGGATCTGATTATCTGTTCTGTTGCTTTTGAAAAAATTACTGTAAAGTGAATATTCCACCTTGCAGCTACATATTGCCAGCCAACTGTAAGCAACTGGGGCTCAAATGTACAAGTCTTACTTGTACAAGTATCCCCCTTGAAGGCAAATAAATATTTTATAGTTTAGACTTGGTGAGTATGTTTCTGCATTTGCTTATTTTCAAACTGTGGTACAAACAAAATGGGTACAGTTTTCTATTAAACAAAAGCCTGCCTGCACCCAAAAAGGTAGATTCTCAAATTAAGGATGCTCCAAGGTTTTAGCTCAGTCTCTGCTTTTAAAATTTAAAAATTAAAATAATGTCATTGTGAAGTTGATTAGTCTAAAGCAGCGCATTGTGCTTACGACCACCAAGGGCCAAATATAGTCTTCCTTCAAGCCCATGGCTTCCATTGGACTACTCATATAAGTAAGGATTCCCCATGTAAGCCAGGCTTGCAGGATGCCTCATAAAAGTAGTATAATAAATATTAATGAAGAGAAAAGTTGTTTTTCATTAAAATTACGGTGTCTTCCCATTATGCTAGTGATGGTCTCTTGCTTATTTAAAGACCTGCCAATATTAGTGATGTAAGCATCATGGGATCGCAGTATAAAAACTAGCTTCTATCCTGCTTTAATGCTAGATATATATTAGAAGAATTTTAATGTTCAATGTATGAATGTGAGGAACTAACATTAAATATTTCAAAGTTATTTTACTCATGTTAAACAAATATTAAAAGATGGGGGAAAATTATTATAATGTTCTATAACATTGAGAGTACCATGCATTAATTGCCCTCCTAAAGCATGCTCAATGGATGCTATCACTATCCTGCCATTAATAGTCGTGAAGAGACATGAGACCAGATTCAAGGTTCTGGAGGGTCTATGTAACCCATGCTGAGTTGTGCTGTGTTCCCACTCAAAGACTGGATGTACTGAAGGATAGGAATTTAGTGATCCATATAGTGGTGATGGTATATAACAATTTAAAAAAGAATTTGGAGGATATTTTTCAGCCACCAGAACCAATAATAATATATTATTGACTTGGCCAGAATTCATAAGATATTTTTCTAGGCTCAACATTAGAGGCTGCCAATTTACTACACTTAGTTTAGAAAAAAGACAGGTGGAAGAAAGAAAGTGATTCAATATATACCGCTTGGTCCTAAATGTTACTGAGTCAATCATTTATACAGTACTTTTTATGTTTTATCATTACTAATGATGGAGTAGTGCCTTTTTGGAAACTTGTTCATCACATGAAGCAGTTTCTGAAACAACTGTATTTTATGTTTCTTATTATCTGGAGTCTGTTGTACAAATGAGGAAAATCTTGCATCGATAAGACAGACTGATTTACTTGTGTTTAAGAATTCATAGTAGAGTGGGACAAATAATACATGCAAATTGCTTTCATCTGGACTGTATTACCAATTCTAGGTATAAAGAGATCATCAGTATTCCTAGCTCTCTACTCATAATGATAATTCATCTTCTTATAACTGTCATTTATTGAGTGGTCGCTTGGTGGTCGTATGTATGACGTCATTTACTTGGACTTTTAGGAGTGACATCATATGTACGGCTGCTAAACTGCTGCATGAGACATCACTTAAGCAGTTTTCTTCAGAAGAAATAATACTGATCACTTATACCATATGCCAAAGTCCTGATTATGAAGTTGTGAATTATTTATTTCTCTTTAATGAAGAATAATTTGTAATGCACAAGGTATTCTACTTTACTGTACATATCGACATTATTTGTACTTCCATCTGAAATAATTGATGGCTGGGAAATTTTTTCAATACATAGTAATGGACTTATTGAAAATACAAACCCACACAGTATAGCAGATATTAATCAATAAAAGATTACTTTAATCTTGTTAAATATCTTTTATGGCATAACAAATGTTAGAAAAAAGCATCTTAAGGTTAATTCCAAAAATACCCAATTACGAACCTCCAAATGTAAATTTCCAAATTTAGATTTCTAACCAAATTCCTTGATAATTTCTCCAAGGAACTAATAGCCTGATCCAATGCCCACTGAAGTTAATCGGAGTTGGATAGGAGCCTATGTGACCTGTATGTGGAGCCTATATGTGTATCTGAGCCTATAGCTGTGGAAGAGTGGACCATAGGATGTTATGAATAAAGTCATTTCCATTGACTTCAGTGGTCTTTGGATCAAGCCATTTAATACCAGAGTGGTGGGTGCAGTATAAGGTCCTTGCAGAGGCCCGTGTCTGTCCCTCCCCGTCAAGCCTGGAGGGAGGCCACGCCTCCTTGCTTCCACGTCTCTGGAAAAGCTGTCTTAAAGGGGAATTAGTAGCCTTTGAGGCCCTAGCCCTCTAGGCTGAGCCAGGCAGCAGAGAGTCTAGGTCCCTGGCCCTCAGGCAGGGCACAGCAGTGCATAGTCTTGGGGGCTCAGGCCCTCAGGCAGGGTGGAGCACCAAACAATCTCTTGCCTGATGTCCTAATTCAGGCAGACGGCAGACAAACACAGACCTCTTGGTCTAAGGAGGGAAGGCAGCCATCCTAGGGGTGAGGTAGAGGGACCCAGGCTCATCCTACTCCACAGGGTCCCATCCCAGGGCCCTTACAGTGGTGGACTGCTCTCCCATTGGGTCAATGGGGATCCCACTACAACATGCCAACCAGCATTCTGGCACTACAACCAGACTATTGTCTGGTGTTCCTGGACTACTTCCTATGACTCCCTAACTGGGTAACTTTACTTTGTGCATGTCCTCTGTCTCCTCAGGGTACACAGCTAGTGGCAGTCCCAGCAGCTCCTCAATTCCCTCCTTAGCTGGCAGCCTTGGCAGCCCCTTTAAATCCTCTGTGATGTAAAGGTCCCCGTTGGGCACAAGCCCCAGCAGTGGTGGGAGGCATCTGTTTCCTTCACCAGCTTCATCCAACTGAACTGGAGGGCCCACCTTTTGTATTTCCTGTCCCGCCCCCTGCTTCTGAAGGGGCAGGCATGGCTAGCTTGGCTTTACCCACCAGGGGGTGGGCGGTGGTTCCTCCCTGTCAGGCCCAGAGGGAGCCATGCCCCTTGCTACACTCCACACAATACATTCCATACAATAGAAATGACTAAAGCTCCTGTCATAAATATAAATGGAAGGGTAACCACCTTTCTGTATACAGTGCTATAAAATCCCTCCTGGCCAGAGGCAAAATCCTTTCACCTGTAAAGGGTTAAGAAGCTAAGGTAACCCCGCTGGCACCTGACCCAAAATGGCTAATGCGGGGACAAGATTCTTTCAAATCTGGAGGGTGGGGAACAAAGGGTTTGGTCTGTCTGTGTGATGCTTTTGCCGGGAACAGATCAGGAATGTAGCCTCACAACTCCTGTTAAGTTAGTAAGTAATCTTGCTAGAAATGCTTTAGATTTCCTTCTGTTTAATGGATGGTAAAATAAGCTGTGCTGGAGGGAATGTATATTCCTGTTTTTGCGTCTTTTTGTAACTTAAGGTTTTGCCTAGGGGGATTCTCTATGTTTTGAATCTGATTACCCTATAAGGTATTTACCAGCCTGATTTTACAGAGGTGATTCTTTTACCTTTTCTTTAATTAAAATTCTTCTTTTAAGAACCTGATTGATTTTTCATTGGTCTTAAGATCCAAGGGTTTGGGTCTGTGTTCACCTGTACATATTGGTGAGGATTTTTATCAAGCCCTCCCCAGGAGAGGGGTGTAGGGCTTGTGGGGATATTTTGAGGGAAGACATCTCCAAGTGGGCTCTTTCCCTGTTCTTTGTTTAAACGCTTGGTGGTGGCAGCATACAGTTCAAGGACAAGGCAAAGTTTGTACCTTGGGGAAGTTTCAGAGTAGCAGCCGTGTTAGTCTGTATTTGCAAAAAGAAAAGGAGTACTTGTGGCACCTTAGAGACAAACAAATTTATTTGAGCATAAGCTTTCGTGAGCTACAGCTCACTTCATCGAATGCATTCAATGAAGTGAGCTGTAGCTCACAAAAACTTATGCTCAGATAAATTTGTTAGTCTCTAAGGTGCCACAAGTACTCCTTTTCTTTTTACCTTGGGGAAGTTTTTAACCTAAGATGTAAGAGTAAGCTTAGGGGGTCTTTCATTCAGGTTCCCACATCTGTACCCTAGAGTTCAGAGTGGGGAAGAAAACTTGACAGCTCCAAAAATGTATTTTTCACATTTCGTCCTCAGATTTTTTTACCTGATTTTAAGAGACAGTGGGAGAGAGAGAGAAAATACTGTTCATACTTACAAAACATTGGTCAGATTTTCAAAAGTATTCATGCACAAATAAACTGTGCAAACCTACCTGATGTGTGGACTAAAAAGATTGTGCACTAAAAGAACAAAACTGAGCTTATGTCAGTGACTACCTTTGAGAATCTGGACCTATTGGATCAAAATGTTAATGTTCTAGGTTTTATCCAAATACAGGAAATATTTACTATATGCCATAAGGCAGTTTCTATTTATAAGACACTCATAAGAAAGTCACCTCTGTATTTTTAATTTCTCTGGATGAAATCTAGGGCCCATTGAAGTCGTTGAGAGTTTTGCCATTGACTTTAATGGGGCCACGATTTGACTCTTTACATTTTCTAATGACGAGAATACAGTCCCATTTGTTACATTATAGCTTAATTTAAACAATAGGTACAGATAAAAATGCACTGTGCTAAATACAAAATTAACAGCAGGGTGTGAGTTCTTACCCCATTTGCACACACACACTGCTGCCACGCCCACCCACCCACCCAAAAGACCAACAACCACAGAGTGAGGTGTTCTCCTTTAACTATACACCCAATGAGAGTTTTGCCATTATCTTCTTTGGGAACAGGCCTAGTCCCTTCGTGTGTGGCAATTTTTAAAATTGCTCTTCAAGAATAAGATGTCTTCTCTCTCAGAAATATCCTACTCACAAAAAGACTATCATCCCCTTTAAAAATGGCTTTACAATAGTAAATCATCATGTCCTCACCTACTACAAGATCCCTTTAGTACATTTCCTTTCTGCTGGCATTTCTTGCTTTTAATTTCAAAGTACACTATGTTTCTGTGTTATGTAGCCCCGGTGAATGCACAGTCCTCTTTTATTTATATAATATAAAAAGATCATCTTGAAAAGGTTAGAAAAGGATGTTAAGATTTTTTAATT
Organism: Dermochelys coriacea; assembly: GCF_009764565.3. Lineage (NCBI taxonomy): Eukaryota > Metazoa > Chordata > Testudines > Dermochelyidae > Dermochelys > Dermochelys coriacea. Next base: position 224,445,905 of record NC_050069.1, read on the forward strand.
ACTTAACATGTTCTTACTGTTCTAACATATAGATTTATATTTTTCCTTTTTATTTCATATTTAAATTTTTCTCTAAGTTGTAAGGAAAAATCTAGTGGAACAAACTTGTATAATTCAGGATCACAAACTTTTCAATCTCTTCTGGCATTGCTAATCTTTGAATTGGTTTTGATCGTGTTTGGCCAAAAAGGGGGTCAGATCATCCCTTCTCCAGGGGAAACCTATTTAGGGGAAAGGAAACTGTATGCACAGAACAATAAGGTGGCTCCACCTCCAAAATCTGAAGATCTTTCCAAATCTCCATGCATGGCAGGGAAGCCACCAAAGCAGAGACCATCCATATGGAGACCCTGTCCCTCTACTCTTTCATCCCATCCCTCTGTAGCCTTCCTCGCTCACTGAATGTTTTGTTAATTCCTCCTTGAAATTAAGTTAAATCAGCAACATCCCCTTTTTCCAACACCACGGTTGGGTGGGGCAGAAATTAATGACTACATAGAGTAACATGTAGAAAATACAAGTAGACGCTTGCTTTAGCAATTGGACATTTTAATAGTACCTCTCTGAAGCATTGAATTAAATGACGTTGCATTGGTGTAAAATTGGAGTAAGCATCAAATTTTTGGGGGCATTCTGATCATGGCTTTCCCAAGTGCCTCTTGCACCTTGTCACATCAGCACATCATGGATCTCATTTGGAACCATCCTAATGACTGATGCTTGATATTTGGTTGTTGCAGATGTTGCTTTGGAAGGTCTTTTGTGGATCCCACTTCCTTTTCACTGATCTGGAGTACATTTACATATTTGTTCTTGGTTCTAGGCTTTCTATACACTTTAATTCATTTTTATCCAACTATCCAAACGGAACCATCCAGACATATCTCACTCACTGGGTGAAGGGTGTAGTATAAGTACCTAAATTTAAAAGAATAGAGTAGAACTATCTCCTTCCTGTTTCAAACAATTATCTGCATATAATGAAGTAAAATGAGTTCTTCATCCCACTTACACTCCAAATGATGGCTGTTTGTTAGTGAAAATTAAAATGCTGGTAGAGAATGAGATTGTAAATTCAGTTAGATATGGGGGCATTATAGGGCTAAAATGAAATAACTTGAAACAGAAGAATTGTGATAGAATACAATCTTTGCTTTCCATAATTCAAACACACTGTCCATGTTATAGACTATATAAAAGTGATCTAGTACTGTTAAATGAAACAAACATTTGAATGCAATAGTTTGTGGTATCACTTGAGCAATAAGGAACAAGTATTATTTTGGAGAATTAGGATGGTATTAAAATAGGATTGGAAATTGTCATGTTTTCTATTTGTACAACTATAAATGCCTGTTTAAATCATCAAATGCTGCTATAAACCCTGCAGGCTTGCAGTGAGTGACCTATAAATGGAGTAGATATCATCTAAAACATACTCTTGTGATCCTTTGTGGGAAAGCCAAAGATTTTGGTTTTGAGAAACACAATGCAGCCAGAAAGGAATCTTATATTAAAGCCAACAGATTTGCATGCCTAGACTCTAAGGAAAACTAGGCTTGCAATAGTAAAGGTTGGGTCCTACATTTTCAAACCTGGGTGCCTGAAGTTACATTCCAAAAAAAAATGTATGCACCTAAATAAATGTGGCCTCATTTTCAAAGGTGAAAAGCACCCACAAATCCCTATGGGCCAGATTGTGATGGCTGACGTGGAGAGATAGGGAGTCGAACAAGAAAGGGAGCATAGGCACTGCTCATTCCATTCTCCTCCCATTGGGAGCACATTACAAAACAGGGGTGGAGTAGGGTGGAGAGGAACAAAAGCCCCATGCTTTCTCACTTTAGACTGGCCCACAGAGTTGGTCTGGTGCAATAGAGGGATCAATCAGATCTTAATGGATGGAACAAGATGTGCACTCCCATGAGCACTGACCCAGCACAGAAGAGATTTTGCCTGGCTGAGACAGTCTTTCCCTCAGTCTAGTAGAGTAGTGTGAGTATGCCCTGTCCTCACACAAGGCTGTGGAATAAATGTCACAATATAGCCCATTGTAATCAAAGGGGGCTACGTATTCTATCACTCAGAATATGAAACATTCCATTGATTTATAAGATGTGGCAATAAGATACACAATGCTGGATACAGTGGAAAAACCTATTTTGTCTAGAGTGGATAGCTGGGAGCAACTGCTTGTGGGAGGGCAGATTTTAAAAAGTACCTGTAGGCCAATAATACAAATGAAACATTTCTCAGCCTTTTCAAGGTCTCTAATGATTTTTTATGTTACCTTGTCTAAGGGAAAGAATGTGGTTAAAATGCTGAGTTTATAGTGGAGAAAAACTACTATATTTACAATTTGCTTTGCCAAAGATAAAAGTTCAATAAAAAATACTAAGCATATGTGCAGATAAAAGGCCTTTGAAGTAAGGATAATAGAGATTTCTGAACCTCATGTTTTTGATTTTCTCCTCCTGGTTTTATTCACTTTCATTAACAGATTTTCCTTTCTGCAGAGAATGGCTCCAAGTCTTACTTCTACTGTCAATTATACTGATCCTACATTAGAGCCTGTAGTAACTGAACATTCACCAGTACGACAGAAGATAATAGATTCGCAATTCAAATGCTATGAGAGAATGAACAGAGATCCGCCATATAGAAAAAAAGGTAAAAACAAAAGAGGGGGAGGGGAGAAAAACGTGTAATTGCATGTTGACATATTTTCTGTATAACTGTAAAGGAACATTTCCTTCTGTGTACTAATATTATTATACATAGTCTTACTGTCTGCATTTGCAAAATATACCAATTTATTACCTATTGTATAAGTTTTAGGGAGAATAGCCCTACAAATGATCATGGTGAATGAATTATCCCCTCACCCTTAGAGATCATTCCTCCCTGACACCGTTGAGGCACACTGCATTGGCAATGCAGTAAAGCTTGAATTATTGCTGTTCATGCTTTGGGAACATCAGTCTTTACGGCTGTCAGTCCAGCACCTTTCACAAGTATCAAACCCACACAGATACTTTAAAGAGAGAAAATGTGAATAGCAATCTCTTCACTATAGATGTCATTCTATTTGCTTCAACTAGCCATTTCATTATTTCATAATTCGTTTATTGACTGACACCTTTCTGGTTTCTAAATTAACATAGATGTTCTAAATGTTCTGTGTTCTAAGTTAAATGTAACCATCCAGTCATAGGCATTATTGTGAACAGCTCAATGAAACCTCTGCTGAAGCCAGAGTGGCTGGGCCAGCCATAGGGGTGGGTAAAGTGGGCAGCCAGGATGGAAAATGTGCCCACCCTACCTCCAAAAGTGGGCAGCCAGGATGGAAAAGTGGGCAGCCAGGATGGAAAATGTGCCCACCCTACCTCCATGTGTGCTTTTTGGAGGTAGGGTGGGCACATTTTCCATCCTGGGCCACAATACACTTAAGGCTAGTTCTGTGGAGTAGTGGTCAAAAGAGCAAACAAAATATTTGGATGTATAAGCAATGGAATGGAAAATAATATGGGATGTATAATGCTATCATGATATAAATCCAGAAGCACCCTCACTAGGAATACTGTGTTCAGTTCTTGCCTTATCTCAAAAAGGATGCCGTGGAAATAAAAATAAAAATAAGCCCCAGAAGGATGACAAAATGATTACAGGCATTGAGATTTTATGTGAGGAAAAAAATAAACCTATTGAGACTGGTTAGTGTAGAGAGGAGATAACTAAAAGAGGGCATGATAAAGAGATACAAAATAATGAATGGTACAGAGAAGGTAAATCAGATGGGTTTTTCTCATAATACAAGAACAAAGAAATTTGTTGAAATTGAAAGCTGACAAATTTATGACATCTATATTGAATTAAATAAGGTATGTTTTACATAATGGATATGTAAACTATGGGACTTATTACCACAAAATGTTATTGTGCCCACAAGATATTACTGAGCTCTGTGAGGTTTGACATTTAGATGTTCAAGGTCTGATCTAAAGTGTATTGAAGTCAGTGGAAAGGCTGCCCTTGACTTCAAGGGGCATAGGATTTAGGTCCATAATGAGAACATCCATAGCTATAAGATAGGATAAACCAGTCATTAAGGGATATAAGCCCTTATGTGTCAGGGCAAAAGCAACCTCTAATTGCTGGGCTGTAGGGGGAAAAAATCTGTTATGGGCAGCTTATTCTATTAGACCCCAGTTCTGCAAACCTGTGTAGATTCACTTGTGTAAAAAGTTCCATTGGCTTCAGTGGGATTTGATGTGTGAGTAAAGTTACACAAGTGCTTAAGGATTTGCAGGATCAAGGACTAATTTCCACTGCAGGAATTCTTGCAATTTCCTCTGCTGCTGCTCTACTGCAGACAGGAGACGGATGCTGGTCTAGTGTGGTGCGGCAACTCCGATGTGCCGCTGACTGACAGCTAGACTGAAGTTGTCATTTGATTCAGCTGGGTTTGATACAAGGTATGGGTTTTTTTTTTATTTCTTAGGATGATGAGAATAACTGAGATGATTTCAACATGTATGAAATGATTTTTTTCCAGTTTGGTTCTATGAAGAAAAATCTATATGAAAAAAGACCTTTACCCCGCACTCCAACCCTTTAGACCTCAACAAAAGGCCTGGAGCAGCATAAAGGGTCTCTAAATACCCTGTCAGCAGATTGCCCTGGTTCAGGAATTGTAGAAGTCAGCTATAAGGCTGTCTTCTGAGGAGAGGATCCCTTGGTTTAGTGGATGTATCAGGAGCAGGGCTTCAGCATACAAAGCTGCAGCAATTACATGCACCCTACAGCCCATAGGGCAACCCAGAGAGACTGCAATAACTTAGACCCCAAGGCTGTATACTTCAGGAGCCTTTCCAGCCTTTGAAGGAGCCCAGGACTGGGAGGGCACACAAGTGGCTTAAAGCCACCATAGTCTGCCTTCAAGTTGCAGCACAGAATCTCAATCTAAGTGATTTCAAGAGAAGCATTTCCCCCACCCCTCCTTCATTTTCAAAATTGTATTATTCCTGGGCCAGTTATAATTCATTATTCTCTTCTAATTGTCACTTTTCTATTTTATCACTTAGATATGCATATATGATATGTCCAGTGGAAAAAAATTGTCCTGTTGTTTTCCTTGAAGGAAAGGCTGTATGGTGTATTGAAAAACATCAATGTTTTTTTTTTCATTTCAAGGCATGACAAATGTTTTAAAAATTAAAATCAAAGCCTCCTATACAGCCCAGACTGGAGTACCTTTCAAAAATGTGTTTAAATTGCACTTTGCTTCTGCTATTTTTCTCTGCTTTTGATTTTACCAACTAATTCCTCAAGCTTAGGCAAATATATCTCAAACCCTTGGAGAAGGGCAGTCAAGTGCTTTAAGAAAGAAACATAACTAACTGAGGGTATGTACTTGTATCCCACACTGAAGTAACATCATGGTTTGTTAATAACCTGAACAAGTAGTTCATTATCAACACAGATGTGCTGGAGAAAAATAAACATACATGGATTCTTACATAATAAGAAAACAAGTGATCCTAAAAAGAAAAATTGCACAGTAAATTTCAGCTGAAAAATTAAATTTGAAAGCATCCATTTTTAGATAACAGATCTACTGACTTAAAATATGTACTATGGGTATAGTTTCTTCAGTAGCTCAGTCATCTGTTAAAATCTTTTTCCATCTGTTATAAATGCTGTCACTTTCCTTAAGAAGATTTGCTTCCACTGAGAGAGAGATTCAAATGCACAACCACAATTAGACGCCCAAATCCCGTTAATTTCCAGTGTCGGTTAGGAGCCTAACTGCCATTTGTTCCTTTCAAAATTTCACCCATCAACCATCAAAGGATTTTGAAAATTCATGTTATGCCCAATCATCACAGTCAATGACTCCATGTCCATTGACTTCAGTAGGTGTTGCAGGGGGCCATGACAGTGAATGCTCTTTCTCCTGCCTAATCTGATTTTAAAATTAAAAATATCTCCAAAGCTTAGATTTTTAATTGCATTTGTTTCTAAACCTGCAGCTAGTGGCAGATTTATGTCACAGCATTCAGAACTGTGGTGTCATTTGTAACACTATCAATCTGGTGAACTCAGTGTAACAGGCTGTAAACTAATTGTGATTTAACAATTAGAAGAGGGAAGTCAGGACTCAGTTGTGCCCAGACCAGAGTGGGTAGATAAGTATGGTGGGGAAAAGGGCTAAGGAATCTTCCCCACCCACTTCTGCTCTATTTTAGGGGCTGGGCATAACCCCATTAGGGAGTTTAGGCAGTGCTACCTCCTTATGCGCTCACAAGTGATACTTGCCCAAGACAGGATTATAGCTCGGCTCTCCCAGGACTGCATCAAGCAGTGGGGCTAGCCTGACATGGGGAGGAATGTGTAATGCAGCAGAGGAAGGGTGGCAGAGCTGTAATCTGCATCCCCCAGGATCATTTGGGAGGAAATCTGAATAAGGCCCCGCTCCTGCACTGCACACAAGGGCAGGGGTTTGCCTATATGCGTCATATTGCAGGACCTGGGTCTATGTCTGTAACCTCTGCATCATGGGTAGGGCATCTGTTTTTTCTGAGTTTATTAATTTCTTTGGGGGGCAGGTATTTTTAGCAATTTTTGAATTGTATGTAGATGTCCAAAAATTGGAGGGAGGGGGATGTTCAGTGTTCTTTGCATATATTGTCATGAATAATCTCTTTAATGTTCCCTAGTGTGCTTTAAAGTACTATTGTTTCAAACTGCACTACAGTAAAGTGCACTAGGGAATCTTTAGTGTATCCCTGCAGGGTCTACCCAGACCAATTTATGCACCCCACATTAATGTGCTTTAGAAGTCACACCTTGGTAGTCCACATTACAGCTCTATGTAGACAAGCCCTTAGATAACATTTCTTGTGTTTTTTCGGGTGTTTATTGGCTAAGTACCAATTTTATTTTCTGTTTGCTTGTTTGTATTGGAGCTTTTATTGATGTTTATTGGTTAAAACCTAAGATCAGAAGCCCTAATCATGGGCTCTGACATAAAAGCCACAGTTTTTCCATTAGTGTTTAATATAGAAACCTGCATATTCAAAAGTGGCCTTTAACTGGGCATGCCTCTAAATTTTTAAGTTTCCAGCTTCACACAGTCAGGGCCTGATTTTCAAAGGTGCTGAGAAACTGAAGGTACATGTACTACCCATGTAACTAAATCCCCAAATCAGTTAAGCACTTTAGTGTGTGCTTAAATGCTTTGCTGAATATGAATGGATTGCTGAACTGGGACTTCTGGTTTTGCAGGATAAGGCCCTATATTGGAAGTTCTTTTCAATTGGGTAAAAACCATCACTTTTCAACAAGAAGGACACCACCAGCAATGGCAGTCAGACATTAAAACTTACAGTTGAATGCAATTCAATGTGTAGCAATAATTTTATTTTGCTGCATGAAGAACTCTGTACTGTGCAACAAGTCGACAGTGGGGGAATAGCACAGAGTGGGTTAAGTGTGATCAATTTTTTAAAATTAATTATCACATTCTTCTTAAATGACTAGGTCTGTTCTGCAACCGAACTTGGGATGGATGGTTGTGCTGGGATGACACACCTGCTGGAAGAGTCACTGCTCAGAATTGTCCGGATTATTTTCCAGACTTCGATCCAACTGGTAGAGTATTTCCTTTCATCTTTTATCTTTAGTAAGGAAGTCTTTGGAGTCTTCATGTTGTTGAAAAGACACATGTTTCTAATGGTTTTTACAGAATTGTGAAATCTCAGAGACGCTTAAATGAAAATGTACCCAGTTCTATAATCATCCCGGGGTGTTTTCTTACTCTTAAGTTATAGCATACATTCATTTCGCTTATAGAACATGTTCGTTTGACATCTCTGAAATCAATTATATGAAAGTTTTGCTGGATAATTTTAATATCTGCCTGCAGTTATAGTTATTCCATTTTAGATACTCTGAGCTGAGCAGCAGATGTTAAGTCTAGTGCTGTTGTCTTCCTAAAATAAATATTTCTAGGTATTCCTTTCTACATTTTCTACTGTCAAAGACAGTTTTACAAAGCCTGTGGAAGAACAGAATCAGAATCAACTTTTATTATGCTACAGAGTCCTAGTGCAGATTGTTTGGTGAATTATTCATAGAAATAACTTGTAGCCAAAGACATTGAGAGAATGTGTGGTTCCAAAACATTTTCGAGAGGTTTCAGTAGAAAAAAGAAACATTAATAAATGTATAAGTGTGGGGAGATATCTGATCTAAGCAATGAATGTGTAACTAGCACTTTAGATAACGGTTCAACTCCACTAATTTGGCATTATTTGAAGGAAGACACAATTTTGTTCTAAATTCTAATGATATTTAACCAGGAGAATTACTTTATGCCTCGTAGTGCTATGGAACTTTGGATAACCCTCCAGCAAAGTGTGCCATTCACAGATTAAAAAATAATGTGAACAAACATTTTATTAGCTGTATAATTCTAAACATTAACAGTCATATATAATGAGGCTTCAGCAATATTTACTTTAGTAAGTATCATTTGAATATAAATTAATAGACTAATACTTACTAAAAAATTAATGCCTTAAATCCCCAATGCTACTGCCTGGAGCCAGAATTAGTTCTTTATTACATGCAGTGAATTTATTGCACATTTAGAAACATAAGAATGCCACCCTGGATCAGACTCAAAGTCCACTGATTATTATTTATTTGTTTATTTGGATTATCAGGCTGCATTGGAGCCCCAGTCAAGGACCAAGGCCCAACCTTGTTAGGTGCTTCACAAACACACACAAAAAGACAGTCCCTGACCCAGAGAGTTTACAATCCAAGTCCAGTATGCTGTCTCTGACAGTGGCCAGCATCAGATGTTTTGGAGGAAGGTGCAAGAACCCTGTGCAGGTAGATCTGAGACAATCTGCCCCCTCACCACCCAGATTAGGTCTCATCTTGGTCTCTATTCATTAAAGATTGGGTTAAGCCCTGAAGTTCAAGGTTTAATAACCCTTTCAAAATTATTGCAATTGATTATGATAACTCTGGATATTCTTGATATCCATATAACTATCAAATCCCTTTTTGATTCTTGTTCAGATTTAAGTTTCAATGACTTCCTGGGGCAATGAGTTCCAAAGCTTAACCACACATTGTGTGGAAACATACTTCCTTTTATTGGTTTTGAATTTCCCACCTTTTAATTTCAGTGAAGGTCCCCATTTTATCAAACAGTCAACAGAAGTTCCCAATCTAGCTTCTCTAGGCAATTCATCATTTATATTCTTTTTACCATGTCCCCTCTTATTCATCTCCTTTCTAGGGTAAACACGCTAATTTTTTCAATCTCATTTTTAGGGACTGGGATGAAATCCAATATTTTCCTCTTGAAAAAAATCAGCATTTTGGCACAGCTGCCTTGAAGAATTTATTCAGAGATTCAGATATTCCAGTCAGGATAGGTGAATGCCTTCTGCCTAATTTTGAACCCCGTTGCACCTCATTGTTTAACCAGTCAGTATACTTAAGCTCATTTCCAGCTGTGCTGCAACTGACTCATTTGGAACTCCATCAGACACAGAATTCCGGAGCTTAAAAGCATAGTTGCAGAATATAAACTTATCTCACATGGTTCATCGCTGTTTACACAACACCCTTCTCCTGTAATTTTAATTATAAATTTAATCTTGTGGGAGGTCTATGTTTTTGTTGAAGGTGCTTGTCAGAAAGAACAGTTGTCACTTGTTCTTCATTTACATTTTGATATTGCCCTTGTACATAACATTTTAATTTTAAAGTGTAGCTGCTACAGTAATATTTCCATTGTAATCATCTTCAGTAAAAAAAAAAAAATTCTTTCCCCCCCCCCCACCACCCTCCGATTATTATATGGTCAGCAGCTGCAATTTCAATTCGTTTTCCTTTTTGTAATTATCACATTTTCTTAAAAGAAGAACTGTCATGCATCATGAATCCCTTTGATCAAGAAGATTCATTTTCGTGCCACAACCATTAGATTTTCTTTTGACACTTTCCACCCCCACATACATGCTCCATTTACTAAGAGTCTGCTGCTGCCATTGCTTCCATGGTTTTTATGGGAAACCAACAAAAACAATCCTGTTTCATCTCTATTCCATATGCTCTTGGGTTGATAGCAAAAACAGATCTTAGACAGTTTAGAATTCACAGAAGTCTCCCTATAGACATCAACAGCCTCATCACACTGTATTTGGATGGTTATAGAGTAACACTTTTTCCAGTTCTCAAGCCGTCTGTTGCTAGTTTTAAAATCATGCTTTCCCACCTGGTTTGCTGTCTCCAATGTCTTGTTTTGTACTTATGGACCCTGTTGCAACAACATTATTCTATCTAATAGTTTAAACCACTCATATAGACAAGGCTACATTCAGTCACAATGAGTAGTATTTTACTCCACAATTTGTCCCTTTGATTTCAGTGGAGCACCTGGTGCAATAAGGTACTAATCAACATGAATAAAAGTGGTAGAATTCGGCCAACACTGTTTCAGTGCTATGAAGAAGGATGTTGATAAATTGCAGAGGGCTCAAAGAAAAGCTACGAGAATGATTAAAGGATTAGAAGACCCCCTGTACAGTCATAGACTCAAAGAGCTCAATCTATATAGCTTAACAAAAAGAGATGGTTAAGGGATGTCTTGATTACAAGCTATAAGTAGCTACATGGGGAACAATATTTAATAACGGACTCTTCAGTCTAGCTGAGAAAGGTATAACACAATCCAATGGCTGGAAGCTGAAGCTTGACAAATTGCGATTGGAAATAAGGCATACATTTTTAAAGGTGAGAGTAATTCACCACTGCAAAAATTTACCAAGGGTTATGGTGGATTCATCACTGACAATTTTTAAATCAAGGTGGGATGTTTTTCTAAATGCTCTCAGAATTATTTTGGGGAGTTCTGTGGTCTGTGTTATACAGGAGGTCACACTAGATGATCACAATGGTCCCTTCGGACCTAAGAATCTCTGAATTATAGTAATTTTAGTGTCTGTTGTTAGCATAGTGAACAGCTTCTAATTAGTGGGATCTGTTTACAACTACAGGGGGGGAAATCCCTCTTTTGCTATTTTCCTGCTAATCTTACTGCTGTAATGTTCATGGATGACACTTATTGTCTTTCATATTCCACACTTTTCATTTAGCATCTTTCTCTGCTCCTTTGTTAGCTTGTTAGTCTGCATCTTCGTCAGTGCCACTGTTTCCCTGACACAGTGACCAGTTCATCTTTGTTCATCTTCTTTCAGTTCAGCTGGAGTAACTTTCCTCCTATCAGGTATCACAAAATAACTTACAGGTGCTGCACAAGCCAGCATGTGGTCAGAAGTTTGTTTCACAGGTGGCTGCTCTTGACATGAGGAATTAAAAATGTATGAGGGAGACCGGAAGTCTTGTGGAGACTAGAATCTTGCAACTGCTAAGGGAGGGAACTGGAGGGGACAAAAGAACAGGTTGAACAGTACTAATAAATTGTTCAGGTTTGAATTGCAAGTAATTACTTTCAACAAGGATTTGTTGCTGGTCAATACAATGCAGCTAGATTTTCAGATTTTTGTTGAGGAAAAAAGAAGTCTTCCTAGTGAATAACAGTTTTACTGGGAAAAAACAGCAACATAGTCAAATTTTCCTTTCTTTAAGGCTCCAATCCCACAAACTACTTAAGCATGTGCTTCCCTTTAAGCACATGTGGAATCCGATTGACTTCAAAAAGCCTGGTCTTTAGTGCTTTGCTAGATTGGGGCTTCAGGGAGGTTTGCAATGTATCATATAATAAATCACTGACAACTAAGTTACCTCAGGTTCCTTAATTTTCTTCTTGGCTAACATCCATGGGTAGCTTTGAATACTAGGACAAACAATCCAAGAATAAAATATGCTGTGCAGCTTTCTTTTTGGACTTTTCTACTTTCTGCATTCATAATTTGAAAAATGAAATAGGATCTGGTGATAATACATAGTCTGACCATATGCATGTTGGTCATCTGCTTCTGTGTACATTATATGCACGAGCTACTCAAATCCAGCCTCACAGTGACACTTAACTAGACTTAGCAGGATTAGATTTTTATCGGTAAATGTCAATTTCACCATACACACACAAAATGACAAAAAATATTTCCATCAATATTAACAGAAATGTACAGATTGGTAAAGTAAGAAAAATGCTGTTTGAGAACTTCTTAGAGTTTGATTTAAGGCTAAAATTTTGATGTGATTTTGACAGTTTGTGATTTAACATTTATAAAACTTTAATTTTTTGAATCTCACCATCCACTGTCATTAGATTATTATTGTCTGACTTCCCGTAATTTCCTGCAACTGTGAAAATTTAAATCAAGAACAATACAAAAAATGCTTAAACCCATGATTTTGCACAACTGTGGAAAATGTAAATGGATAAAAAATTAAAAAATGCTTAAAAATTAACATTGATATTTTCTGTTGAAACTATAAAAAAAACAAAAACAAAAAAACCCGAATTGTGCCAAGCCTACACTTGATGTTGACAGCTAAGGGAAACAATGTAAAAAACAAATAAGATGAGACCGTACTCTGGAGAGAATGGCCTAGGTAACGCACAAAGAGAGCACCAATGTACCCCAGCATTCAGTTGGATATTTTTCTGCCACAGTCTCAGCTCGTGTAAATTGATGTAGTTCCATTTGTTTCAGTAAAGCTATGCCAGTTTATAGCAGCTGAGAATGTGCCTAATACATTTTAAATCCAGAAGGGATCATTATGATCATTTAGTCTGACCAATCTCCTACAGTTTTCTGTATCTTCTTCCCCATGAATCTACTCATTTCCTTTGCTCTTTACTGGACATATTTTTTTAAAAAATATCCAAGCCTCTAAAAACTCTTTCTGCCCTGCTCAGTACAAAATTACTTCTTCTTATTGCAATCTCTTTCTCACATGGAACATTTTGTGCAAAATGATAATCCTTGAATACTGCACGCAGTTCTGGTTGCCCCCATCTCAGAAAAGATATATTAGACTTGGGAAAAGTGCAGAGAAGGGCAAAAAAATGATTAGGTAGATGGAATAGCTTCCATACAAGGAGAGAATAAAAAGACGGGGACTGTTCAGTTTAAAGAAAAGAAACAACTAAGGGGGGATATGATAGAGGTCTATAAAAGCAGAAAGTGAATAAGAACATATTATTTACCCCTTTACGTATTGCAGGAACCAGGGGTCACACAATGAAATTAATAGGCAGCAGGTTTAAAACAAACATAAGGAAGTACTTCTTCACACAATGCACAGTCAACCTGTGGGACTTGTTGCCATGGGATGTTGTGAAGGCCAAGTATAACGGGGTCCAAAAAAGAATTAGATGAGTTCATGGAGATTAGGTCCATTAATGGCTATTAGCCAAGATAGCCAGGGGTGCAACCCCATGCTCTGCGTGTCCCTAAACCTCTGACTGCCAGAAGCTGGGATTGGTTGACAAGAGATGGATCACTGGATAATTGTCCTGTTTTCTTCATTCCCTCTGAAGCATCTGGCACTGGCCACTGTTGGAAGACAGCATACTAGCCTAGGTAGACCATTGGTAGGACTCAGTATGGCCATTCTTATGTTCTTACAAAGCAGTCTGTCAGGAAAACATCCTGAGACAAATTGATCATCATTTCAACTCCACTAACAACAAGAGCTGCATTTGCTCATCCCCTATATCTTGGAGTAGTGCTTTCTAAAGTGCTGTGTATTCGGTTGATATTTTTATGTGCAAATTTTTTATGCATTGGGTCATATTAGTCCTTTGTGTAATCCTTTTCGAATCAGTGGAGTCAAAACAGGAATGAATGTGGTCTATTATGTAGATTTGTACTATTGGTAACAGAAGTGCTAATAAGGTAAAAGACCAAATATATCACTAGCATAATTGATTGATGTTAATGGCTTACATCAGGGAGGAATTTGGCCCAATTTTATCAAATAAGTAATACAGGAAACTGCCCGTGCAAAGTATATTATGACATCTATCATATATAACATGTTGCAAAATTAGTTTTGTTTATTTGAAAAAGTCTTTTTTCTTGACAAGCAGAATATTTTCTCCCCACCCATCTGTAGCAAGACTGCTTCTTTATCCTTATTAGCTTGTCTGAATTGTACAGAATAGTACATGAGTTGTGTGTATATAAAATTTATCAACTTAATTTGGCTTGGATATCTGCAGGCTGTTTCCCTGTTAAAAAATAAAGTTCAAAAATAATATGTTAAAAAAATAAAACCTGCCCTAGCGCTTAGGAAGTCTGTCTGGTTGAAGTAGGCAAGCATCTCCCAGAACCAAGTGTGTGATTGCTTATGTTTACAAGCCTGTTTGGACACAAGGTACCATTTGATCATGTGTTTTGGTGGTTTTGTTTCTGTCTTTGATTTCGTTTAATAAATCAGTCATTTTTCACTATCAAGATGAGCTCTTGGAGTAAAGTTTAAAAGAGTGCAGCAATATATCACATTTACCCATAAGCAGCTAACTTATTAGGGAACTGCATCCTCTTATATCAGGCCTCTATTTTGCTTAATGAGTAAAGTTTAAATGCCATATCTATGTTACCATAGTCCAAATACGGAAGTACGGCCTAGGTTTATATACATTTTGAGGTGACATCATTCTGTTCAGGGTTAAATTTAAAAAAAAAATCTATTGTTCCAGTTTAAATCTCTGTCCCCTCACCCTCAAGTCCTTCAGGTTCTTTTCTTTTCTTCCTCTCTCTCCTGTGCACTTCTGTTCCTCTTTTCATCCTGATTGACAGTTATAGTTTTGAATTAATTATTTATTTCCCCAAGGTACATAATATGCTTATATTATATATATTTTGGCTCAGCTTGTCGTGGACTTTTCTGATTTTTTTTTATTATGATGACAACATTGGAGTTGAAGCTTTATATGGGCTTCTGTGTGATATAAACATTTATCTGTTAGTTGAAATATTTTCTCTATAAATAATTTATTGGTGGACATTCATAAATCAGATGCTCTGTTGGGATATCAGCTATTCATCCATCTGTGGGGTGTATAGAGTCAGTGATGCAAAGCATGTATCACTTCTATCCAGAGAATGGCAAAACAATCCAACTACTAGCATTTGCTGACATAAAAGAAAATGTTTAGTAGCAACAATCAAAAAATTTAAAAGCTCACAGAAGTCTGTTATCAGTGGAGTTGATCTAATAGTGAAAAAGCTGATCATTGAATAAAACTATCAAGTTTGTTTCACAGGGACTAATGAGGCAATATGTTTGTGACGTGAAAATGACTTCTGGCTTACTTGTGAAAATGGTTATGAATCCTAAAAGCTTCATTAATTTTAGTATGAATGATTTTTCATACAAAACTATGTATCTGGCACTGATTGTTTATTACTCCTTGTTAACTTGTTTAAAATGTTTCAGTGCTCCAATCCCAGAATATGAATGATGAATAGTCCAAATGAACAGTTCACAATCAAAACATCATATTTGCAATAATTCATATCGTTTGAATGCTCCAATGCCGCCACTTTTGTTTCCCCCTGTTGATACACAGATATAAATCTTGTCCTTCCATCACACATTATTTTCAAAGCTCTCTGTTACTAGCACTTGTGTTGATTCAAAAAAGAAAAGACTAAGTAACCTGATCTCATAGCCCAATACCTGCTCTAGGACCACTCTAGTCACATTGCCTTAAAAACAGCCAGCAGAACAGCTCAAAGTAAAGCCTGGGTTAAATGGCCACTACTTCATTTAAATCCAGAATAGTAGGTTTAAAACAGAAATCAAATGTTTTTACTGTGAGAGTCAGTATAGTGGGCATTGGGAAAGAGCATGATGCCCCAGGATGAGGCACCTGATTTATCATATAGGGGTGGGAGGCAACTCATATAAAACTACTTCAAATGCTAATCTTCCCTAACATGATTGCTCTCTATAAATATATCAGAGGGAATACCGGAGAGGGAGAGGAATTATTTAAGCTTAGTACCAATGTGGACACAAGAACAAATGGATATAACTGGCCATCGGGAAGTTTAGACTTGAAATTAGACGAAGGTTTCTAACCATCAGAGGAGTGAAGTTCTGGAATAGCCTTCCAAGAGAAGCAGTGGGGGCAAAAGACCTCTCTGGCTTTAAAATTAAACTCAATAAATTTATGGAGGAGATGGTATGATGGAATAACATGATTTTGGCAATTAATTGATCTTTAACTTTTCATAGTAAATAGGCCCAATGGCCTGTGATGGGATGTTAGATGGGGTGGGATCTGAGTTACTACGGAGAATTCTTTCCTGGATATCTAGCTGGTGAATCTTGCCCACATGCTCAGGGTTCAGCTGATCGCCATATTTGAGATCAGAAGGAATTTTCCTCCAGGGCAGATTGGAAGAGGCCCTGGAGGTTTTTTGCCTTCCTCTGTAGCATGGGGCACGGGTCACTTGCTAGAGGATTCTCTGCACCTTCAAGTCTTTAAACCATGATTTGAGGACTTCAGTAACTCAGACATAGGTGAGAGGTTTATTGCAGGAGTGGGTGGGTGAGATTCTATGGCCTTCATTGCGCAGCAGGTCAGACTAGATGATCATAATGGTCCCTTCTGACCTTAATATCTATGAGTCTATGATCCAGCTACCACATCTCAGGTTTGTAACAGGCAGATGAGCTCCAAACCCACTAGCCTGTCGCTAATTATTTATAAACCTCCAACATCAGAGAGTGGTTTTAAAGAAAATTGCCCCTTGACTGATGACCTTTGCTCACTGCCTGGGAGTCAAACTTACTAAATGACCTATCGGAAAAAGAGAGAAACTGATCAACACATTAACATCACACACTGCACTTTCTGATGAGGGAGAATGAATGAGAGAAATCTGAGGGCAGTAAGGGGATAGTGGAAAAAGCCACCAAACCAGAATCAACTATGTTTTTCGGGGCTAAATGGAAAGTACTAGACAAAAGATTACCCTCTGAACCTCAGAGCACAACTCAGACGTGAGAGAGTACAGAGATGGATGTTAGGAATGTTATGATCCATAGCATATCAGCAAAGCTTTATACAGTGTGCAGTACCATAGAATAGTAGGTAAAACTCTGTACATTGTGTTCTGTAGTATAGTAACTGTTAATCTCTATTTATGACTGAAAATCATTCCAGCTTTAGATAATATCTGGCAATGAGTACAATGGGAAAGATGCTATGAATGCAGTCTAAGATTATCTAAGTTAAATTGATGGAAGGCTGAGATAATGTGTACTTTTCCTCTCTGTATTGCCTGTGCACGTACTGATTTTAAACAGTAGGTCCCCAGAGCTGTTGATCTGAAACTCGCAGTTATTTCAAGAGTGTTCTTTTTTGAAGCATCTAAAATGTACTATATCCAAGTCTTCCAACTATTTCTGTATAATGCATGTGTCTGGTCATAGAAGGATAACACGCTCTACATAAATCTTTGTCTTTTCGGTGCATTCACTTGCTTTTTTCATTAGTATGTGGGGGAGGATAAATCTTAAGAATTAAAATAAATCACACTATCAGAATTCAAGAAGAAAATAAATGCACAGAGTGCACAAAGAATGTACACGTGCAAATGTTATTAATCTGTTCTGTAAAACTATTGGAAATGTTGCTGATATGGCTATTGATCTAATACAACTACAAAGTTAGATGAGGTGAAAATTAAAATAACTTTTATGTTATTTTTAAAAGAGTTCACCTCAGTCCCAGAAAACAGCGTTCACAGCTATGGCCCAAATCTGCAGTTCTTGCTCAGCCAGGCTTTCCATTGAGTCCCAAGTGAGTGAGGATTGAATACGGATGGCAGGATTTGGCCCAGATGTTGACATGTAATTCTCTGTATAGCGCAATTTTACAAAACAATGCTGGACAGGGGTGCTGGAACAATTTTTATAATGGGGATGCTGAAAGCCATTGAATCAAACTGTGAATCCTATATGTAATGGAAACCACTTCAAGCCAAGGCTATGATGCTGGAAAATCAAGCTGGAGTGCTCAACACTCAGTAGTTGAGACTATGTACACATGTGGACAGGATCCCTACACGCAGTAAATTAACTAAACAGACACTGCTTGTCACTATTTCAAATGAAACTGAAGCTATGGACTGTTCGCTATAGCCTCTGTCCACCCTAGATTTTTATAAATCACCAGGATACCTACTTGCTGAAGTTTTCACCGGTGGTGTGACCAATCTTAAAGTCTCATTGCAGGCAAAACTCCCATTGACTTCAGTGAGTTTGGGGCTTAAAGAGAGAGAGTACAGAATTCTCTCTCTCTCTCATGCGCATGCGCGCAAACACACACACACACACTCTGCCAGCACAGTGACTCCATAGCCACTACTGTAGTTCATGGGCTGTGACAGAAGACATTATTTGCTTTGTTCCCACTCCCCATTGCTTTTTTTGCCTGTGTTTTTAGCCATATAGTTTATCGGCCTACTAGTCCCACCTGTGGCCTCACGGCACTGCCTTGGAGAGAGGAACTCAGTGCTGATTCATAAATTGCAAGGGGTAAAGATTCCCATGTATGGCTTCTCCAGAGTCAGATGCCCCTCACTCCCCTTTCTTGAAGCTCTGCTAGCAAGTTCAGTCCTTTTATGCCTGTCAGGTGTCAGGCTCTTCCCCTAAAGGTCAGGTTTTCAAAAACTCCTTGCACCAACAAACTACATGCAAGCACAGTTGGGCATGAAAACTGAGAATGTGTGAACATACCAGGATGTGCAAAGACAAGGTATGTGTGTGTTTGTGAATGAGCATCCAGGTATTCTGGCATTGTTCAGTTAGCAGGTTTTGGCATTGCTCTCACACACGAACAATTTTCAACTGCCTTTTCATATTGAGTTATTGCATAATTTATTGCATCTAAATGAAGCTGGGATTTTTGTAATGTTCATGCACTAAAATAGTAACACTTGTATTTTGTTGACAGAAAGGGCTTCAAAATACTGTGATGAAACAGGAAATTGGTTCCGACATCCAGAGAGCAATCGGACTTGGTCCAACTATACACTGTGTAACTCCTTCACCTCTGAGAAATTGAAGGTAGGCTCTGATTAGCATTTCAATATTTTCTGAGACTGATATTGAGCTGGGCCAACAGCATATTATCTGTGATAAATTTATATGATCTAAAGTTTAGCCAGAATATCGCAGATTAGCTGGAGTCTTGACAATGTAAGAGATGATCCAATTACTTGGGTTTTTTGTGTACTGCCACTAAGGTATATGTTCTTATCAAATATTTTAAATTATATATTGGCATGTGAATTCTGTGGGGAAAGGAGGTTGCTTCAGAATAAAAGCTTCTTAGATAATTATTATATTTCAGTGGACTATAGCAATCTTAGGCCCTTATCCTGGAAACCCTTGAATTTAATGTGGCTATTCACATGAGCACACTCATTTGTGTCAGTCTTTGCTGAAAGAGCAAACCCCCTGCAAGCCATGAATCAATGTGTTACTGTTGATCTCTCCAAGAGATCATAGAGACACAGTAGATCCAGTGTGCTTTTATGGTATATTGTGCCATGCCGGTTAGGACTTGTTTCTGAGAGGTGCTGACCAATTAATTTCATTAGGAGTTGTGTGTGCTCCACAACAGTTAATTACTTATACTGTAAAACAGACTAGATGTAATTTTTCTGGAAACATTTAGACCTTGATCTTGTAAAGACGTGCACATGTCTGTTTATGCACGGTGAGTAGCTCCATTGAAGTCAGTGGGGCTACTCAGAATATGCAACGGTAAGCACATGCATAAATCTGCAGGGTGGGAGCACTATTTTGGATCATATACCCACTGTGAATTTGCCAAAAGAAATGGTAATCAAAATGAATACAGAATATGGGAAAAGCGAATACAGAAAATGGTAAAATGATAAATTAAAGAAACCCCTTAATTGTATTTTATTTGTATAAAACATTCAACCCAGAATTTTGTGGTCTCTAGCAAGTCTATAGGTTGAAATGAATTATCAATGTCCATCAGTACATCAATGAGTTTTGAAATGTTTTTGGTACTCTGACACTTTTTTTACTTCAAATATATTCATTTATGGTAGGTAAATATGTATTATACGGACCTACTTCAACGGCTCATTCTATCCTGTCCATCAATGTGATCATCTGGTGATTTTTTTCTCATTAAAAAAGCAGTTGGAAAACTAAATAACACAAAGGATTTCTAGTATGGTATAAAACATTTCACCTACAGGGTACAAAACTAGTTCTAGTTTACCTATGATGATAGAAACTAAACATTTTTACTATCTGAGTACAGTTTATTACCTATCTAAAATGAGTTGGTCATATCTCTTTATTTTATACTAGACAGATATCAACATTATAGGATCTACTGTCTCCATAACTGACATAGTTAGCCAGATATGGAAAATATCCCATGAAACAGTGACATAACTAAGCCAAGAAAAAGATTAGAGCTGATCAAACATAAGAACTTAGGAATGGCCATACTAAGTACGACCAAAAGTCCATCTAGCCCAGTATCCTATCTTCTGACAGTGTCCAATGGCTGGTGTACCAGAGGGAATGAAGAGAACAGGTAATCATTAAGTGTTCAATTCCCTGGTGCCCATTCCCAGCTTCTGGCAAACAAAGGCTAGGGACACAATCCCTGCCCATCCTGGCTAATAGCCATTGATGGACCTATTCTCCATGAATTTATCTAGTTCTTTTTTTGAACCCTGTTATAATCTTGTTATAAGCCTTCAAATATTTACTCTATACATTTCACATTTGTCCCCCATTTGATAATATTTTTAAATGATTTACCCATCCTTAGAGCTGAGCTAATAACTGGATGAAGAATTTGTGATCAGTTAATATAACTAATTTTGTAATAATAATTTTAAATGACTTTTATTTTTACTTATTTGCTCAATGCTAGTGAAGGTACAGTTTAATGTTTCATTTGAAGTTACTGTGACAAGCAACTCCAGCTGTTGATTGTATTTATCGTGGGCTAAATCTTAGCATGACTTTAAAAAAAATGTGAGGAAAAGCTTTATAAAATATAAATTTAGAGGTGCTTATCAAAATCAACACGTTTCTGAAATCTGAGTGGAGCTACAGAAAACTTTGATTACAGTAAATTTATGACTCCTTGGAATTTGAGAAGGAAAAGAGCCAGACCCTCATTTGTTTTTGTTTTCTAAACAGCTACCTAAATGTCTGGTTATACTTAGTAACAGACCATTCTACAGTGTATTGGAAAGATCTATTGGACTGATCTGAGATGATTTTTCTTTACCATAAAGAACCATTGGTGTAAAATGTGTTAACCTATGTGTGACACAGACAATTATAGTAACAACTATTATAGTAATAGTAACAACTTGAGGTCCCAAAGGCATTGAATAAAAGGACTGTGAAAACATCATTTTTCTAGATATTGGCACAATACCGACAGGCAAAAATGTAGTTCTGTTATCTATTAAGCATGCCTTCCAAAAGAAGAATTTTGAACATAATTCAGCCAAAGTGCAGATAAAATACAAAGGAAACTTTTGCATATGTTAGGTTCTTTCTGTATTTTCCATTTTATTTTTCTGCAGCAGGATCCCATCTCTATAGTTATGCCAAGTTGACCACTTACCTTTAATCCATGTATTCCTAAACCAAGAGTGTGCTTAATTTATAAACTTCTATCCAGTATATACTGATAATCTCATTAGTATTGGAGTAAGAGGTGTTATTTTCTAAGATTACCTTTAACAAAGTGTTCCTTCCAGTTAAGAAATGTTGAAAAAAGTGACCATCACAAATATTTCATTTAGTAGCATTCCATACTGAAGACAAAAAGCTATATACAAAGCTTTATAAATCCTAAATGGGAGATAAGATAGAACAAGGTGGAGTTTTTAGGAATACAAAGTTACTAGAACAGTTCAACATATGTCCTGATTTAATAGGAGATACCAAATATTTTATATTTGTAGGATATAGCAGTTCATTAGTCTACATAGCAGAGGCTGTTACAGTTGTGCAGAGACATGTGATGTATTATTTGACAGTCCAATGCATTCAGATTTGCCTTCGTTTTATTTGTAGAAATCTGCAATGAACAAACACACAGTATGCTTTTATGGTGTTATCACAAATGTTATTGCTGACTTTGAGGTAATCTGTTTAAAAATGCCTTCATAGCCCTAAAATGAATGTTTGACAGTTTGAACAGGTTTCAGTCTTTCAGGATAAACACACACAAACATACTTGGTACTTTCATTTGTATGTTAATACCCATAGTTCTTTTCCATTTTATAGTGGGTTCATAGCGATCTTGATGTACAAGAGTAACAACAAATCAAAAAGTTTAGGGATGGCTTCTGTGTAAACTAAGTTCTGGCTATGAAGATGTGCTAGCTAGGACATGCATAAAAGCAACAACATAACTTCAGCAAACAGTCAAGGAACGACAAGGAACATACATGAAAAAATAGTATTCTAATCAGATAGTCAAGAAAGTTGTCTTGTCCTCACTACATCCTACCCTCTTCTGTCTGGAGTTTCTATCATCACCAGAGCTGCTAGCCTAGCATTTCCACTCATATTGTGGCTGATCACTGTGTAGGAACATAAAGAGGTGGAAGTAGTGCACCCTCACTACTGTGTATGCAGAAACAGTCAACTCCAGGTTATACATTCAAATGGGCTGATTCTTATATACACTGTGGCCACTATACAATCCTCTGGTAGGTACCAATAATCTGGCCAATTATATTTACACCCACTTTGTGTCCACTAAGATGTCCAGAACTGTGTAAAGTGACTCCAGTGTAAACAAACAAACAAGACTCCCAGTCCTGCTCCCATTTAAGCCAGTGGCAGCAGGACTTGACACCATAACTGTAAAATGGCAAGAGCATTGAGTAGTTTAAAAAAAAACCCTGCACCATAAAGAACTAATTTTTCTGCTTTTTTTTTTAAATGAAACTGCAAATTTTGTGTTCATAACTCCCATAAATTTAGAATCACATGCAGCACGACTAAAGAAAGCTGGGTAATTAGAAGCTAGCTAGATGCTAACTGAAGATGAGTGATCTCAAAGTGTTGTTGAAACACCCCTTCTCCCTCAATTCTTCCCACATTGCCAGAAACACAGGAGGAAAAGGGAGGGCAGTGGGGCAGTGATGAATAGGAAAACAATGCCTGAAATGCTGGTATGGTACTTAAGCATTTTGTGGAGGAGGACATTCCTTTAAAAAGAGTTCATTTAATTATTTAAGACAAAAAAGGGAAACTTCTTGTGTGGAACAAAAGAAGAACTAATGAAGCATCTCCAGACAGAAAGGAAGCCTAGCAGACCAGCTAATAAATGATTTTTCAGAGTACGCTACTAAAATATCAATCCTTTCATTAAAGAAGGTAATAGTGGAGCCTTCCCAGCTGCCAGTTTCCAGAAATCATTCTATAGCTCAAGGACAATCAAGGGCTTGGCCAAGAACAAATATGACATTTGAATAATGCAGCATTCTATAGCCAGTGCTGTTGCATGTGATTTTGTTTCACTAGTAAATTGACAGCAAATGAAACATGAATAAGCCTATTTTATATTTTGGTGATATTGACCAGGTGTCTGTTTCTCCTGCCACTTATAATAGCTTTTGATTGGTGTAACGCCTATTGGCCAGGCAGTTTCACTGGATTTACATCAGCCTGAGAGCAGAATTTGTCCCATGGACTTACTTCTTCATATTGGTGTAAGTGAGAGGAGACTCAGACTTGGGAAGTTTAATTAACACAAATTGTTTTTCCAAAGTATTTTTTGAAGAATGTGCCATGTGTTTTGAGTGGCGTTTGCAATATGGATCTGATTTTTTGTTCTAATAAATCTAATTGTTTTCCCTTAAAGTTAATTGGAATTTTGCCATTGCCTTTAGGGGGAAGAAGCAGACCCTGCTTGTGAAAAAAAACACTTAATCTCATCTCTTTGGTCATGCCTTTTAATGTATTGTGAATGTTTCAGGAGTATCTTCAAATAAGCTTCTAAATCAAAATAAATCAAAATTGTTTGGCTGGTTTTGCAAATTCTTGTGCACGATAAGAATTAAATTGCTCCTTGCTAGTTTTTCATGTTTTTTTTTTTATTCCAGATGGCATTCATTCTTTATTATATGGCTATAGTAGGCCATGCTTTGTCTATAACTTCACTGTTGATTTCCCTGGGGATTTTCTTCTATTTCAAGTAAGTGTTTTTTTCAGCTTCTGCTTTTTTTCTTCTCTGACATATTACCAAATGCTAGGAGTGTTTGTGAGAATACAGGTTTCAGAGTAGCAGCCGTGTTAGTCTGTATTCGCCAAAAGAAAAGGAAGACTTGTGGCACCTTAGAGACTTAACAAATTTATTGAGCATAAGCTTTCGTGAGCTACAGCTCACTTCATCGGATGCATTCGGTGGAAAATACAGTGGGGAGATTTATATACACACACAGAGAACATGAAACAATGGGTATTACCATACACACTATAACCAGAGAGATCACTTAAGGTGAGCTATTACCAGCAGGAGAGCGGGTGGGGGGGACCTTTTGTAGTGATAATCAAGGTGGGCCATTTCCAGCAGTTGACAAAAATGTTTGAGGAACAGTGGGGGAAGAAATAAACATGGGGAAATAGTTTTACTTTGTGTAATGACCCATCCATTCCCAGTCTATTCAAGCCTAAGTTAATTGTATCCAGTTTGCAAATTAATTCCAATTCAGCAGTCTCTCGTTGGAGTCTTTTTTTGAAGTTTTTTTGTTGAAGTATTGCAACTTTTAGGTCTGTAATCGAGTGACCAAAGAGAATGAAGTGTTCTCCAACTGGTTTTTGAATGTTATAATTCTTGACGTCTGATTTGTGTCCATTTATTCTTTTACGTAGAGACTGTCCGGTTTGACCAATGTACATTGCAGAGGGGCATTGCTGGCACATGATGGCATATATCACATTGTAGATGTGCATGTAAACGAGCCTCTGATGGTGTGGCTGATGTGATTAGGCCCTATGATGGTGTCCCCTGAATAGATATGTGGACACAGTTGGCAACAGGCTTTGTTGCAAGGATAGGTTCCTGAGTTAGTGGTTCTGTTGTGTGGTGTATGATTGCTGGTGAGTATTTGCTTCAGGTTGGGGGCTGTCTGTAAGCAAGGACTGGCCTGTCTCCCAAGATCTGTGAGAGTGATGAGTCGTCCTTCAGGATATGTTGTAGATCCTTGATGATGCGTTGGAGAGGTTTTAGTTGGGGGCCGAAGGTGATGGCTAGTGGCGTTCTGTTATTTTCTTTGTTGGGCCTGTCCTGTAGTAGGTGACTTCTGGGGACTCTTCTGGCTCTGTCAATCTGTTTCTTCACTTCAGCAGGTGGGTATTGTAGTTGTAAGAACGCTTGATAGAGATCTTGTAGGTGTTTGTCTCTGTCTGAGCGGTTGGAGCAAATGCGGTTGTATCGTAGAGCTTGGCTGTAGACAATGGATCGTGTGGTGTGGTCTGGATGAAAGCTGGAGGCATGTAGGTAGGAATAGCGGTCAGTAGGTTTCCGGTATAGAGTGGTGTTTATGTGACCATCGCTTATTAGCACCGTAGTGTCCAGGAAGTGGATCTCTTGTATGGACTGGTCCAGGCTGAGGTTGATGGTGAGATGGAAATTTCTTGAAATCATGGTGGAATTCCTCCAGGGCATTGTTCCTGATAATACAGGAAGAAATTTATATGCCCAGTTCTTATGCCAAGTAATCTTAAAGTACCTGATCGCAGGAGGATCTCTCCAATGTAGAGGGATCTTTCAGTAGTGTATATAGCCTGGATCATATATCACTACCCTCTCTATGGTTGGCATCCGAGGTGTGGCCAGTGGAATGGTAGGGTGACTGGGGATTCATTAGGCCTCACTGATTCACCAGTTGCCTATTGACTCTTTGAGTATGCTGGTAGCTATTATAATACCAAAGGATCCTACTGGGTTATAATTTGGGGTCCACCATTCTCTGACCTCAGTTGTATAATACTCCTCATCAATTGCTGATCTGGGCCATGGACCAGAAACCCAGTGAACCTGAAACAAATTGCATAGGGTGTAATCATCCTCAGAATCCTACTGGAGGTTATAAAGTGAGATCTTGTTGAAGGAGTTTGAAAAGGTCTTGATGTTCATAAAAATATTTGCAGGATCTGTATAGCAGCTTAATTAGGACAATAATATTGTATACTTCACAGTATAAGTCTGCATATAGCTTTTTATGAAGTATCTCTGTCGAAGTAGCAGAGGTACCTCCCTGGGTTCAATTCTGCTTCAGATATATATTCACAATTTCCATTAACTTCAGTGAGAGTAGTATAGGGGTATTGGAGGACAGAATAGAGCCTGCTGTTTTCAGTAAAGAGAAATGGTAGTCACTAGGGCTGTCAAGTGATTAAAAAAATTAATCGTGATTAATCACACGATTAAAAAAAATCCATCATGATTAATCAAGCAATTAATCGCACTATTAAACAATAATAGAATACCATTTATTTAAATATTTTGGATGTTTTCTACATTTTCAAATATATTGATTTCAATTACAATACAGAATACATTGTGTACAGTGCTCACTTTATATTTTATTTATTTCAAGTATTTGCACTGTAAAAAAACTAAAGAAATAATATTTTTCAATTCACCTAATATAGTGCAATCTCTTTATCATGAAAGTGGAACTTACAAATGTAAAATTATGTAAAAAAAACTGCATTCAAAAATAAAACAATGTAAAATTTTAGAGTCTGCAAGTCCACTCAGTCCTGCTTCTTGTTCAGTCAATCGCTCAGACAAATAAGTTTTTCATTTTCAAGAGATAATGCTGCCCTCTTCTTGTTTACAATGTCACCTGAAAGTGAGAACAGGCATTCTCATGGCACTGTTGTAGCCGGCGTCGTAAGATATTTAAGTGCCAGATGTGCTAAAGGATTCATATGTCCGTTCATGCTTCAACCACCATTGCAGGGGACATGCACCCATGCTGATGACGGATTCTGCTTGATAACAATCCAAAGCAGTGCAGACCGACGCATGTTCTTTTTCATCATCTGAGTCAGATGCCACCAGCAGAAGGTTGATTTTATTTTTGGTGGTTTGGGTTCTGTAGTTTCCACATCGGAGTGTTGTTGCTCCTTTAAGACTTCTGAAAGCATGCTCCACAGCGCCTCCCTCTCAGATTTTGGAAGGCACTTCAGATTCTTAAACCTTGGGTCAAGTGCTGTAGCTTTCTTTAGAAATCTCACATTGGTATCTTGTTTGCATTTTGTCAAATCTGCAGTGAAAGTGTTCCTAAAATAAACAGCATGTGTTGGGTCATCATCTGAGACTGCTATAACGTGAAATATATGGCAGAATGTGGGTAAAACAGAACAGGGGACATACAATTCTCCCCCAAGGAATTCAGTCACAAATTTAATTAACACATTATTTTTTTTAATGAGCGTCATGAGCATGGAAGCATGTCCTCTGGAATGGTGGCCAAAGCATGAAGGGACATATGAATCTTTAGCAAATCTGGCATGTAAATACCTTGCAATGCCGCTACAAAAGTGCCATGCAAAGCCTGTTCTCACTTTCTGGTGACATTGTAAAATAAGAAGAGGACAGCATTATCTCCTGTAAATGTAAGCAAACTTGTTTGTCTTAATGATTGGCTGAACAAGAAGTAGGACTGAGTGGACTTGTAGGCTCTGAAGTTTTACATTGTTTTGTTTTTGAGTGCAGTTATGTAACAAAAAAAATCAATATTTCTAAGTTGCACTTTCAGGACAAAGAGATTGGACTACAGCACTTGTATGAGGTGAATTGAAAAATACTATTTCTTTTGTTTATCATTTTTACAGTGCAAATATTTGTAATCAAAAATAATATTCATTTTGATTTCAATTATAACACAGAATACAATATATATGAAAAGGTAGAAAAACATCCAAAATATTTAAGAAATTTAATTGGTATTCTATTGTTTAACAGTGTGATTTAAAACTGATTAATCGCGATTCATTTTTTTGAGTTAATTGTGTCAGCTAACTGCAATTAATTGACAGCCCTAGTCGTCACCCTAACTAAAAAACAGTATTTTTAACAGTTTAAGTCCCCAATTTGTTCTTACTAACTTTTCATTGTATTTAGAGTATCATAGATACCAATGTATGGTAACTCTTGGTCAGTGATGACTTCTTAATGGCAGCTGTTGTGCTTGTGTGTGTGAGAGAGAGGGAAAAAGAGAGAGCACGCACACATGTGAATGCAAATTACAAGGAAAATGTTCAAACATAAAGATGAATCATTGGGGAAGATCCTCATCTGGGGTAAATCTGCACTGATGTCACTGAAGCTATGCTGATTTACACCAGACGTGTTGTTGTTAAGCAACATTAGTACAGTACTTGCTTTCATCATTCTATAATAAACTAAACCTGCAGCACTGACAAAACAGAAGGAATGACACAGACAAGTTTTAAAAAAACTTCTGGGGTTAGGGACCAGGTCCACAGCTGATACTATACCAGTCAACACCAGGTGAGTCTCTATTCAAGCCTAAGTTAATTGTATCCAGTTTGCAAATTAATTCCAATTCAGCAGTCTGTTGGAGTCTGTTTTTGAAGTTTTTTTGTTGAAGGATAGCCATTCTCAGGTCTGTAATCGAGTGACCGGAGAGACTGAAGTGTTCTCGGGTTTTCTCCTCCCCCCCCCACTCCTTCCTGCTGGTAATAGCTCATTTTAAGTTTCAGATAGCAGCAGTGTTAGTCTGTATTCGCAAAAAGAAAAGGAGTACTTGTGGCACCTTAGAGACTAACAAATTTATTTGAGCATAAGCTTTCATGAGCTTTGAATAGAGACTGAGAGTGGATGGGTCATTACACAAAGTAAAACTATTTCCCCCATGTTATTTCTCCCCCCCCCCTCACTGTTCCTCAGACGTTCTTGTTAACTGCTGGAAATGGCCCACCTTGATTATCACCATAAAAGGTTTTCCTCCTTTCCCCACCCCCTTCCCCGCCTCCTGCTGGTAATAGCTCATCTTAAGTGATCACTCTTCTTACAGTGTGTATAATAAACCCATTGTTTCATGATCTCTGTGTGTGTATATAAATCTCCCCACTGTATTTTCCACCAAATGCATCCGATGAAGTGAGCTGTAGCTCACGAAAGCTTATGCTCAAATAAATTTGTTAGTCTCTAAGGTGCCACAAGTACTCCTTTTCTTTTTGCGAATACAGACTAACACAGCTGCTACTCTGAAACATATGTATAGAAGACTTCAAGAGTATGGAAAACAGGAAATATGACAAACATCTTTTTCTCTAAAAAGGTTCTTATACAGTACATAAGAGAGTAATTGCACAATAATGACAATCAGTAGTAATTAAAAATCTGCCCACTTTTTATTATAAACCCATATTTATTTCGAGAAGATAATTTAGTCTTAAAAATTCACGTCAGGCTAAAACAAACCATCCATTAGTTATGCTGGTGCACAAACCAGGATGATTTGGTGTGACAAGGTGCCATATCATTTTCAGTATTTTTAGTACTGGGAAGTGATTGAAAGCCAATTTGGAAGCAGTCAAGGAAGTTCTGTTGGGAGAGTAGGTCAAAAAGAAAAAATCTTTCTCTCCAAATCTGTAAAACAAAATCAGGTTGAAGATGAGATGGTAGTTTAATCAGTGAAGAGACAGGAGTGGAGGAGGGATAGAAAGATAGAGTAGTTTTGTTTATGAGAGAGAGACCGACCCACTGGGCATGGACTATTTAATGATTGATGGCAGTGATTTGAAATACATTGGTAGCAAGGCAATAGTTCTACACAGCTAAAGATCTAATCTTAGATGTGTGTCCCTTACCTTTGTTTACGGCTTCTAGACAGCTTGATGAAGGGTAGGTACGTTAGAAGGATAGAAGTTAGAGGTGTACAAGGGAGAAAACTGTTTCTTTTAGATAAAATTGTGCTCAATTTAAAATGTGTTAATTTTGTTTGTATTTCTTTAATCCAAATTTCACCTGCATATATATTGGCAATATCCAAAGCATATGGGTCAGCTCCTCAGCTAGTATAAATCAACTTATCTTCTTTGAGATCTTTGGAGCTATGCCCCTAGCTGAGAATATGGCCCTGAGTCTAATAGACATACTAATAGAATTATAAATAGTATTTGTGTGTGTGTAGGGGCTTTGTGCTGGGAGAACAGCTGAGCCTTGCTTAGGGGGTGGGGCTTCTGACTAGGGGTCCTATAAAGGTAGCCAGCCAGTCGTGAAGCGGCACAGACAGCTGCAGCGGCACAGGAGCTAGCAAACAGAGCTCTAAACAGGGGAGTTTGAGTGGGAGTTTGTATTGTGGTGCTTGTTTGGGGTTTGCTTTTGATGGGGGGGTGGTCTTTTTGGTGTGGCTTGTGTTGCCCAGATTAACAGGATTTAGGTGGGAAGGAGATGACAGATACAGAGGCAGCTGTGGGAGTGACTCCTGTAGTGGAAGACACATTGAGGATGACTGGATGTGGAAGCTGTGATATGTACATGATCCTGGAGGGGGGAACCGGTAAGAGTTTTTTCTGCATGAAATGATCTGATAGAGTCTGATAGAGCTGATGGAGGAAAAGATCCGAGGTTTGGAGATGCAGGTGGAAAGTCTCGTTGAGTTTAGGAAGGGGTTTGAGCAGATGATGGAGCAAAGATATGAGGTATCTGAAGGGAAAAGCTCAGACTCACGGATGGAAGTAGGACTGGGGAACTCTGAGGGGAGACTGGGTGAGGAAAGTAGTCAGTGGAAACATGTTACTAAAAGAACCAGGCAGAGGAAAAGACGGGCTAGTGAAGGAGAAATAGAGCTTAGGAATAGGTTTGCAGAGTTGGAAAATGAAGAAGGGGCTCAGCAGGTACTTGTTGAAGGTGGAAGGGTAAGGAAGAAGAGAAGAGAGGCTAGTCCTATAAGAAAAGCGGAAGAGTCAAGGGAGACTACACCAAATATGAGCCCCAGGAGGATACAGGAGGGGTTGAAGAAGATTATAAGGGAAAATAGGAATGGAAAGAACTTGCAGCCAGAGGGAACAGGGGAGAGACTGGAGAATAGCACCGTCACCAGGAAAAGGCAGGTCTATGTGATCGGGGACTCTTTATTGAGAAGAATAGACAGGCCTGTAACTAGAGCTAATCCAGAGAATAGAAGGGTGTGCTGTCTTCCGGGTGCTAAGATACGGGATGTAGACCTCAGGTTGAAAAGGATCCTAAAGGGAACAGGAAAGAATCTCCTAATTATCCTTCATGTGGGAACAAATGATACGGCTAGATTCTCGCTGGAAAGTATTAAGGGAGACTATGCTAGGCTGGGGAAGACGCTTAAGGAAATTGAGGCTCAGGTGATCTTTAGTGGGATCCTTCCTGTTCCTAGAGAAGGGCAACAAAGGTGTGACAAGATTATGACTGTCATCAGATGGCTTAGGCAGTGGTGCTATAAGGAGGGCTTTGGGATGTATGGCCACTGGGAGGCATTCACGGACAGAGGACAGTTCTCTCGGGATGGACTTCATCTGAGTAGGGAAGGAAATAGACTTCTAGGATCGAGACTGGCACAACTGATAAAGAGAGCTTTAAACTAGGAATTAGGGGGAGATGGATGGGAGATGTCCAGGAAATCTCCACGCCAGATTTTAGCATTGAGAGGGAAGAAGACGAAGTAAGAAAGGATACAGCCGTGGGTAGGAGAATGTATATAAGGAACGAGGGCGGTGTGGATGCTAGTCTAATAGGTTATACTGGCTGTAGAATGACTGTGCCTAATAGGGTACAAAATGTGAGCGAGGCCAAACAGCAAAAATGAAGATGTTTGTACACCAATGCGAGGAGCCTAGGTAACAAAATGGAGGAACTAGAGCTACTGGTGCAGGAAGTGAAACCAGACATTATAGGGATAACAGAAACATGGTGGAATAGTAGTCATGACTGGACTACAGGTATTGAAGGGTATGTGCTGTTTAGGAAAGACAGAAACAAAGGTAAAGGTGGTGGAGTAGCATTGTATATCAATGATGAGGTAGAATGTAAAGAAATAAGAAGCGATGCAATGGATAAGACAGAGTCCATCTGGGCAAAAATTACATTGGGGAAGAAAACTAGTAAAGCCTCTCCTACGATAGTGCTTGGGGTGTGCTATAGACCTCCGGGATCTAATTTGGATATGGATAGAGCCCTTTTTAATGTCTTTAATAAAGTAAATACTAATGGAAACTGCATGATCATGGGAGACTTTAACTTCCCAGATATAGACTGGAGGACCAGTACTAGTAATAATAATAGGGCTCAGATTTTCCTAGATGCGATAGCTGATGGATTCCTTCATCAAGTAGTTGTTGAACCGACTAGAGGGGATGCAATTTTAGATTTAATTTTGGTGAGTAGCGAGGACCTCAAAGAAGAAATGGTTGTAGGGGACAATCTTGGTTCAAGTGATCATGAGCTAATTCAGTTCAAACTAAATGGAAGGATTAACAAAAATAAATCTGCAACTAGGGTTTTTGATTTCAAAAGGGCTGACTTTCAAAAATTAAGGAAATTAGTTAGGGAAGTGGATTGGACTGAAGAACTTGTGGGTCTAAAGGTAGAGGAGGCCTGGGATTACTTTAAATCAAAGCTGCAGAAGCTATCGGAAGCCTGTATCCCAAGAAAGGGGAAAAAATTCATAGGAAGGAGTTGTAGACCAAGCTGGATGAGCAAGCATCTTAGAGAGGTGATTAAGAAGAAGCAGAAAGCATACAGGGAGTGGAAGATGGGAGGGATCAGCAAGGAAAGCTACCTAATTGAGGTCAGAACATGTGGGGATAAAGTGAGACAGGCTAAAAGTCGAATAGAGTTGGACCTTGCAAAGGGAATTAAAACCAATAGTAAAAGGTTCTATAGCCATATAAATAAGAAGAAAACTAAGAAAGAAGAAGTGGGGCCGCTTAACACTGTGGATGGAGTGGAGGTTAAAGATAATCTAGGCATGGCCCAATATCTAAACAAATACTTTGCCTCAGTCTTTAATAAGGCTAAAGAGGATCTTAGGGATAATGGTAGCATGACAAATGGGAATGAGGATACAGAGGTAGATATTACCATATCTGAGGTAGAAGCAAAACTGAAACAGCTTAATGGGACTAAATCGGGGGGCCCAGATAATCTTCATCCAAGAATATTAAAGGAATTGGCACCTGAAATTGCAAGCCCATTAGCAAGAATTTTTAATGAATCTGTAAACTCAGGAGTAGTACCGAATGATTGGAGAATTGCTAATATAGTTCCTATTTTTAAGAAAGGAAAAAAAAGTGATCCGGGTAACTACAGGCCAGTTAGTTTGACATCTGTAGTATGCAAGGTCCTGGAAAAAATTTTGAAGGAGAAATTAGTTAAGGACATTGAAGTCAATGGTAAATGGGACAAAATGCAACATGGTTTTACAAAAGGTAGATTGTGCCAAACCAACCTAATCTCCTTTTTTGAAAAGGTAACAGATTTTTTAGATAAAGGAAATGCAGTTGATCTAATTTACCTAGATTTCAGTAAGGCATTTGATACCGTGCCACATGGGGAATTATTAGTTAAATTGGAGAAGATGGGGATCAATATGAACATCAAAAGGTGGATAAGGAATTGGTTAAAGGGGAGACTGCAACGGGTCCTACTGAAAGGCGAACTGTCAGGTTGGAGGGAGGTTACCAGTGGAGTTCCTCAGGGATCGGTTTTGGGACCAATCTTATTTAATCTTTTTATTACTGACCTTGGCACAAAAAGTGGGAGTGTGCTAATAAAGTTTGCAGATGATACAAAGCTGGGAGGTATTGCCAATTCGGAGAAGGATCGGGATATTATACAGGAGGATCTGGATGACCTTGTAAACTGGAGTAATAGTAATAGGATGAAATTTAATAGTGAGAAGTGTAAGGTTATGCATTTAGGGATTAATAACAAGAATTTTAGCTATAAGTTGGGGACGCATCAATTAAAAGTAACGGAAGAGGAGAAGGACCTTGGAGTATTGGTTGATCATAGGATGACTATGAGCTGCCAATGTGATATGGCTGTGAAAAAAGCTAATGCGGTTTTGGGATGCATCAGCAGAGGCATTTCCAGTAGGGATAAGGAGGTTTTAGTACCGTTATACAAGGCACTGGTGAGACCTCACCTAGAATACTGTGTGCAGTTCTGGTCTCCCATGTTTAAAAAGGATGAATTCAAACTGGAGCAGGTACAGAGAAGGGCTACTAGGATGATCTGAAGAATGGAAAACTTGTCTTATGAAAGGAGACTTAAGGAGCTTGGCTTGTTTAGCCTAACTAAAAGAAGGTTGAGGGGAGATATGATTGCTCTCTATAAATATATCAGAGGGATAAATACAGGAGAGGGAGAGGAATTATTTCAGCTCAGCACCAATGTGGACACAAGAACAAATGGGTATAAACTGGCCACCAGGAAGTTTAGACTTGAAATCAGACGAAGGTTTTTAACCATCAGAGGAGTGAAGTTTTGGAATAGCCTTCCAAGGGAAGCAGTGGGGGCAAAAGATCAATCTGGTTTTAAGATTCTACTTGATAAGTTTATGGAGGAGATGGTATGATGGGATAATGAGATTTTGGTAAGTCATTGATCTTTAAATATTCAGGGTAAATAGGCCAAATCCCCTGAGATGGGATATTAGATGGATGGGATCTGAGTTACCCAGGAAAAAATTTTCTGTAGTATCTGGCTGGTGAATCTTGCGCGTATGCTCAGGGTTTAGCTGATTGCCATATTTGGGGTCGGGAAGGAATTTTCCTCCAGGGCAGATTGGAGAGGCCCTGGAGGTTTTTCGCCTTCCTCTGTAGCATGGGGCATGGTTGACTTGAGGGAGGCTTCTCTGCTCCTTGAAGTCTTTAAACCATGATTTAAGGACTTCAATAGCTCAGACATGGGTGAGGTTTTTCATAGGAGTGGGTGGGTGAGATTCTGTGGCCTGCACTGTGCAGGAGGTCGGACTAGATGATCAGAATGGTCCCTTCTGACCTTAGTATCTATGAATCTATAAAGATATATAAGAAAAAAAACACTTTGTTTGAATTTGCAAATTCTTATCCAATTCCAACGTGACTAAACTTTGAATTTGTTTTACAAAATTCAGACAAAGGTATTAAAGGAGAGCTGAGAAGGAACATGGGTATGAAAACAGTATTTACTATGAGAAAAACTGCTCAGTATTTTGTGTAGTATTCACTTTACTGGCACTTTTGTGATAGGGCAAGATTCCTCTCTCTTATAGTTATGAACAGCGGCTCATATGAAGGCCAATAGGCATTTGTCTATTCTTTAACTTTCTAATGCAGCGTCACAAAATTCTACTCTCCCACTCATCCTGGGAGACCAGTTTTTTTAAGGTCCCAATTTGATTCTGTGAACATAGAACATAGGACTGGAAGGAATCTCCTTTATTGAATCCAGTCTCCTGCTGTTGCAGACAATCCCATGCTGTGCTTTGTTTAACTTGACTATTTTTAGTTTAGTTTAGTTTACTTCAAAGGACTACTCACAGTAGTTAAGTTAAGCATGTGCATACGTGTTTGCAGGATCAAGGCCTTAATAAATAACTAAAATATAATTAGTCTTTTTGGTACCATTATCCTCAGATAACATGGATGATAAGATTTTGTGCCTGGTAAATTTTTGACAATTTTGCAAGGCAGCACTAATGTATATGAGTTGTAGGAGTGTGGCGTTAGTGTGTTTTGTCTTAAATTGATTTGCCAGCAAAATGACTCAGAATCTAACATAGTCTCCTCACTCACCACACCACCATGATTGTAAATTGCTTTCACTGTTAGCTTCTTTTCTTTTCTGTCCTAAAGACAACTGTAATTATCCTGTTGTATGTAGGAGTGAACTTCAGCGTTCCAACCCCCACAAGAGCATGTTCATTTATATAACATACCAAACTAAAGTGAGATACCAATATTATATAAGCCTTATATATAAGGCTTTTTCATTTTAGACTCCAGGACATGCCATTTTATATAGAAAACCCAAAATCCTATCTTAACCCAGGGGACTAGTTCCATTGAAGTTCTTACTTGCACAATAAGGTATACAGGATTTTATCTCCAACAGAAAACATCCAGCGATTTCAAATTATTTTATTACCTCAGTGAGAGGGAAAGGACATGATCTGCATACACTGCTCTCAATTACTCTGTGATTTTTATGTATCCCAGGATTTCTAGTTAAAAAAAAAAAACAAATCCAAAATTTGCCAGTTGGAGAATCAAATCTAACCAAATCACCAACTTGATTTTGCAAGTTCTGACTAACCACAGTAAATAAACCTGTGATCTTCAAGAACTCTTTCCCTCCTCCACCATGATATATAATGCAGGATCTAATCATTCATTTCTTATGTGCCTTGTCTTCAACAAGAGTTTACAGTTCAATAAGAAGGAATGGTTGATGAGGCCCCTGTTCAACAGCATTTCTATTTCCCAAGCTAATGCTTCTCTGAACTAAAATTTCCAATTTTGAAAGCACAAAATTTCATTGATTTCCACCTGTTTCTTTATATCACTCCAGTAACTTAAAACAAAGCACTTTTCAATACACTAGTTCAATTACTTCATTTAGTCAGCCAGGAAGATAAGGAATCATGGAAAATCACACAAGGTACAGTTTCATGCCTGGTCTTTTTTGATCTTAAAATCTTCTAGGATCTTTGTGCTGCTCTGTAAATAAGCTATGTGAACC
Source organism: Dermochelys coriacea (assembly GCF_009764565.3). NCBI lineage: Eukaryota > Metazoa > Chordata > Testudines > Dermochelyidae > Dermochelys > Dermochelys coriacea. Next base: position 224,482,699 of record NC_050069.1, read on the forward strand.
TTTGCTTAAAAGAATGAAAGTACCCTAGCTAAAAGGTAGTATAAAAGGTCTAGGACCAAAAAGTTGAGCCTACTTTGAGCCTGTGCCATTGTGCCTGGGGGAAGCCTTTCAAAATTAAACTACAGATTCATCCATTTTTATTTTTAAAGCAATAGCCACTATCTCTGTGAACCTTACAAATTCTCCATACACATTTTTCCTCAGGTCTGTATCAGCAGCAGTAGTTCATGTACAAACACACTGGCTCAGAGCTACTGCTTTGTCAGAGCTTTTTTTATGCCACTTTTGTGTTCTCCTGCTCCCCAGGACTTCTAGGGGCTAGTCCAGGCCCTGGTAGAAGACTTAGGGTTATTTTAAATTAGGCAGAGTTGCCACAGGCCTCAAGAGGCCATTCCACAGGTGGCTGTAGGGAGAAAGAAGTACACTCTGGCCATGGCAGCTCCCTCCTTGAACTCTTCCCCTATATCGTAGCCAGGAGAGTGAGCTGTATAAAGCCAGCTATATTACCTGGGAATTCTCCCACACCAGGGAAATTCCTAGTTGATATAAATCAGCTTTCTGACCTCTTTGTGCCATTGGAGCAATGCAAAAGGGCTGAAGCCCAGACCAGTTACGGCCATCTGTTCTTCATTCTGTGCAGACATCAATCAATGCAAAATCAAAGCTGATTTGGTATGACAGGATACTATATAAATGTAAGTTGTTGTTAGTTTAAGTTCATTCCTCAATTCTCTGCATTTCAAAACTATGGTGAAAAAATCAGTGTTTGTACAAAAAAAAAGGCAAAATTAGGTGAGGAAGAAGAAAAAGTGTTTCAAACTTACAAACAATACAAAATAAAACGATAAACATTGTTTATTAAGGTCTTTTAAGTACACCAAGTACTGTCCCTGAGCAAAACACCATCATTCTGTTCAACAAAGCATTATCTTAATGTGCCACTTGAAATTACCTAGGGCACAAGTAATCTTTCTTTTTTACATTAAATATTTAGTGCCCTTCAGGAACATAATGTTACAACTACTTGTTCATGTCATCCTAGCCCTCTAATACCACCAGAGTTGTCGGTTACCATTAAAGTCCACATTTGCTAACAGTTAGCTTACAATGGTATCCATCACTGCCACAGTATTCTCCTTCTCTTAGGGCTAGTCTTTACTTACCAGTAGGTCGGCACTGCTGCAATCAATGCACTCTGAGAAGAGTAAGGGAAGTCAACAGGAGAGTGTCTCCCATTGACACAGTGCGGTAATTCAACCTAAACTACGTTATTCACGTAACTGGAGTTAGGTTAACTTACTGCAGTAATATAAACAAGGCCTTAGAAAAGATGACATTTCTAGCAATTGAGTAGTTACAGTGGGCACATGTTGACATCTGTATAGTTTCTACTGCAGTTGTATTTTATTATCTGTTTGGGGAAGGGGTTTGGGAGGGTTGTGGTGATCTGTGCATAGGTATGATGGTAATAATACCAACAAATTCATCAAGATATTAAGGGAAGAAGCAACATTTCTAATGCCTAGGGCACAGGACTGGGAATCAGGACTCCTTGTTTCTAATGATAGCTCTTTGACTGACCCACTTTCCAACCTTGCATATCCATTTGACTTCTCTGCGCTGGTATAGCCATCTCTCAGATGTGTATTTAACTAGCTCACAGAAGTTTCCTGAGCCTTAATTAATTAGTGTTTGTGAAGTACTTCAAAATCCTTGGATGAAGTGTACTACAGTGTAAGTGCAAAGCATTAATGCTATCTGGAATCTCCATTGGTTACTTCATCACCGAGACCCAGTTTTAAGTCACAGAAATGATCATTAAAATGATTATCATTAGAAAACAGGAAGAGGCACTTCAGAAATTCTTCAGAATTAATGGCAGTAAAACTACAACTAGTACAGCGAGCAGCTGCCAGCCTACTGTGTAAAAAAGCTTGTGAGAGCATATCACAAGAATCCTATGCAAATTCTACTGGCTACATATTCCTTTTTCAACTGAAGTCCTAATATGCAAGGTCTTTGGGGGATAAGGGTGTGTGGAAAAAGAATAAAATTATTTTATTCTGAAATGCTACTTTTAGTCATGTTTTGGCGCTTAGACCCACACATGGTAGATGATTTGAACTATGCTAGAGAGAAGGACAGGCAGACAAACAGAGTAGAACCAGAAAATTGGATTGAAGTAATAGAGCCCTTGGCTTTAGACTCTGTGCAAGACAGCTTGCATGTGTGGCTGTTAAGTGAACATGAGCTCAAGTTCCCTCACACATCCACAGTCCCTCACTGCCAGACACATTTTTTTTCCTACTTTGGGACTTAAGGTTCATAACTATGTGGTGTCTTGGCTGTTGCAGTGGCTGCACTACCTAAAGGGGTATAGTGATTCAGTAGTGACTGGTACTATATTTACCATTTCTGGGTGACCCTTTGAGCTAGCAAGGAGAGCTTTCTAACCCTGGACCAAATAACAGGTGTGGCACTCATTGCACTTGTGTGACTCCTGTGCAAACCAAATTCATTCCAATAAACTCTCACCCCTGAGAAGCCCCAGAGGACTGGCATTGTGACAATACTTGCAAGCCATTAAAAGAAATGACGTCACACTCTGTCCCCACAGACAGCAGCAGAGTTAGTATTTCAGTGCACTCTTTCTCCAGGCCAACACCATTGGACTCAATGCTCTTTTTTAATTTGTGGTGTCATCTGACCCCAGTTCACAACAGGGGCCAATGTTCCTCACAGTGGCCCTCCCAGAATCACTAACAGGAAACTGGAGTTAGATCTATTAGAGTCAGTTTACTTCTTTTTTTAGACAGAGCATTCTGGATGCACACGCCAACCTGTAGCATACACATGTGTGCATGCTCACACAGCCCCACCCATGCGCGTGCGCGCGCACACACACACACACACACACACACAGCAGTGGATTTTAAATGGAAGCCTGCCATCAGTTCAAATGGCTCCTTGTAGTGTACAGAGTAAGAGTTCCCTCAGCTACAGTTAGTTGTTTACCTGGTTCACTTGCTGATCATTCATTTACCTAGCAGTTTTGCCTGCTCACTTTCAGTTACCATAGGGCCCCAGTGAGGTGAGACCTTCTTAGTAAAGACGAACTGAGGAGGTGATGTTTAGATTCAGATGTGAATTAGCTTTTGGCTAGAGATCAGGTCTGAGGCCAAATCAAGGCTATGGTAGTGATTTGCTGGTACAGAAATATGAGCTGTTCGTGTGAGATTTTTATTCTAAATGGTGGAAATCCTGAAAAAAGCAGCAAATCATCTAAGATTTCAGCCACATCTGAACAGGAAAAGAGGCCTATTCTAGTGCGTGATCTGAGCTGGAACCATGCAGGATACAAAACCAAATCTCCCTGAAATTGAAGGGGATTCCAGTCCAAGGTTCCCACCCTGGCTCATCACTAATTCCTAAAGTATCAACTAATTTTTATCTGAATGTTTGAGATATTCAGTTTCCAGAGAGCAGTTCCTTGAAAACAGTATTCCTTCTGTTCAGAATTTACATTCATGCACATCTGTAGTAATTATTAGGGTTCTGCTTCACCACTTAACATTTCTGGTGCTGTGAAAAAACCAACCTCTAGGGTACTGAATCTAAGCTTATAGAGCTCCCCACAGCATGGTCTGGAAAGCATGTGGTGCTAAACAGGTGTAAAAATAAAAACTTTGCTGTGTCCCATGGCTGCAATGCTAGGCATGTGTTTTCTGACTGACTGTTGCCAAAGGGCATTCTTGAGAAACAGTTGCCAGTATGTGCTTGTTAAAGTGACATCAGAATAAAAGCACTGATTTACAACTTGTGGTACATATTTTTCAGGAGCCTCAGCTGTCAAAGGATAACACTGCATAAGAATTTGTTTTTCTCCTACGTTCTTAACTCTGTGTTTACCATCGCCCACCTCATCGCAGTAGTGCCTAATCCAGGCCTTGTAAAAAGGGATCCCGTAAGTATTTAATTATTCCTTTCTTTTACAGAACATAGCTAAACAAATCCACCCTGGATATGTTTGTAAACGATACCTTGCAGTGCACTGGGTCAAAAATACAGGACCAAATTCAGAGAGACTTACACAAGCATATCTCCCATTGGCAGATACTTGCTCAATAAAAATCTCAGAATTTGTCTTGAGGAGCATAAGGCTTTGAAAGTAAAGTCATTCTGTTAGCAGCATGGCCTTGCTGGAATGTTGAGAGAGAATTTGCACAATCCATTGAGTTCCAGGACTTCATCGGTACAGTTCAGCAGGGAGCTCAAAAGTTAAATCACTTTTCTGTCTCTCTGATCCTGGCCTGCAGTCCTATTCCCAGCATAGAGTGACTCTACTTTACATTGGCTAATAATGGTTCCTGAAGGGTAGAATGGCCCTGCCTATGCCCCCTTTCTCCCAGACATGCCCTCTATCAGAGAGTGGGGATGGGGAGTAAAGTGGCCACCATATGGCTCTATAATCCTTGGGGACTTCCCCAGGCAGGGGAACTTTTGGGGCACCAATCCACTGGGATTCTGGGTGCTTTGCCAGGGACCAGTATCCAGTCCAGTTTTCACTGTTTACCAAACTCTTCCCAGTAGCCAATAAAGCAAGGCACAAGCTCAGTTCATTTTCAGTACCATTAGTCCTTTTTAGGTAGATGAAGGAGCTCTGCATATTATTGGACTCTGCCAGTCCACCAGCTGATAAAAATTTCAAAAATTTGTGTAAACACAAATGGCCTGAGTCTGACCTTACTCACATTAGGAGTAACTCATCCCAGTCCGATAGAGCTGCAGTAGCGTACACTGATACAGAATGTCAGGCCTGTGATGTCTAAAGTTACGTCAGAACATTTATCAGTTTGTCTTCTAGTAGGATATTTAAATTATGGCTTAATCATTTCTCTAGATCTAAGTTTCAAAAAGCGATTAAATACGATCACGGTATTGCCTTCTTATATGCATCTTTCAACATGTGCTACCAGTTAATAAGATAATTAAAGTAGTATGTGAACAGACTACAGAAAAATCCGATCCATTTCAGGGGCCATCTGGAGATTAAAAAATAGAACAGGGAAAAAAAATCAAACACATTTCATTCTACCTTATTGCATATTGTCCTATGTTTCCATTTTACGCAAAGGGTATGATAAAAATACTCTTGATATTTGAAGATGAAGAGCTCGTACATGATAAGCAAAGCATTAACATCAGGCTGCTGAAATTTAAGTAGGAATAATTACCTCAAGCTCAGGTTAAAAAATGATACTTCCTGGCAGAAGAGGTAAATTTTCTAAATCAGAGTGCTTTTTAATTAATGTTGAGGTCACAGCTAGAAGGTTTGTGCATTGAGAGTGTACTGATTTATAAAGGAGACATGAGGCAAATATATGTAGATATTTAGGAACAGATCCTCATTTGGGATCAAATCCTGGCCCAAAAGTCAATGGAAAAGCTCCCATTTACTATAACATGCCAGGGTTTCTTGGTGTAAGGTGACATCGCCCTATTGAAATTAATTGAGATACATCAGGTTGCACTGGCGATCTGGCCCTTAGTAACTATGGTGATGAGTACTACAGGAATAGCATAGATAGATACTTATGACTTCAGTGGGACTCCGTATAAGTACAAAGATCTGTCCATGAAGAGCACCCTGCAAGATTGGGGCTTTAATTGGTGTCTTAAATTAAAGGAAATTCTTTAGATTGGATCATACTTGAAAAGGAAACATATATACAAAGAAATTTACCTGGCCAGTACATTTCTGGCTTTTCACTGCTGTTACTGAAGATATTCATATGACTAAGCTCCAATTCAGCAAAGAATGTAAGCACATGGTTAATTGCTTTGATGAATCAGAGCCTTATTCTATGCCTTCTCCCTCACCATCAACTCTTCTTCTGCCTGATCCAGCAGTGAACTGCTCCCTAGTAGATAAGACAAAACTAGAAGTCAGAAGACCTGAGTTCTTCTACTGACTAACAGGGTGATGTTGGGTGAGTCACATAACCCCTGAGTGTCTCAATTTCCATGTTTTTAAAAATAAGAAGGTAACAGAATTTATTTGCAAAGCACTTCAAAATCTATGGTTAAAGAGCCCCCCACAAGTACTAAGCAATACATTATTTTATTATTATTCTATTCTTCTCATACCATATGGCTGGGAAGAGAAAACGAGCCATTGGGGGGCATGTTCTCAAAAAATAATGAAAATCTTTTGAAAATGTAATAAACGTATGTTTAAATTACACCAGAAATATTCCTGTTAACTTTTCACTTCGTAGTAATTTAACAAAGGAAATAAAGGTTTTATATATTGCTTTGGTTTATATGTGTTACACCTGCCTTTTTTAAAAGTCCATTTCAGATGATTGCTTCTGACTTTTTATAGTTTGAAATGTTTGTCCTTATTTCTCCTGTGGTTCTTCCCAGCTTGATGGACACATGGGTTAGTGCATCTCGTGCATCAGAAATACGCAGGCATACATATCAGTGTGGAGGAGGAATTGCTATACCAATGGGAATTTCAAACAGACACAGATATCCATTATTTAATACCAGATATAGACGTGATGTAGGTAGCATTTATTTATTCTGCACCGTGGAAAAATACTTTAAAAAATAAATGTTATTCCACCTCATTCCTTGGGCATTTTTCCCTTCTGGAAGTTACAGAGTAGATTTTAAATATGAGGTAGCATGGAAAAGCTAATCCCAGTGAACTCCCATATATTTATGAAGATGTCAGTAACACCAATGGAAGAGAACAACAAGAAGGAAGAAAGAAGCCTGTCTTATGTAATGGATGCTGAGGGGACGAGACCAGGAAACAAGTCCTTGTTTCCCTAACACTAAAGACCCATTCTCTTCCCATGTGGCCTTTTACTATCAAGAGACCAGGTTCCAATGCATACACCTGGACCTGAAAAGAATCTATTATACCCTGCCCCTTGGATATGTTCCTTAGCACTGATTTAAACCTATTTTGTGACAATTCCATCAATGTAAAATGGTAAGTGAAACTGCTTCTTAAATGTATTTATTATTATGCTTTTCTTTTTCTTTTGTTCTTATTATTATTTGATTCTATTTTTATTCTTGAATTTATGTGGACCTAAACTGATGGAAGAGAAAAAGGATACAAACGCTGGCTTCCCAGGATGAGGGGAAGAAGAGGAGCAAAGAGTCTATGGACAATCGAATAAAGAGATATAGCAGTATATATGTGTGTATATATTGTGACAAAGCTCTGTCCTTGTCTCCGTGGGTCCCGCGTTTCCTGGCGGATTTCGCTAGCCTCAGAGGCTCACTGTGACCCTCCACATAACCCTTCTTTCTCTAGAGACAAGGGTCACAGTCTACTGAGCCATTTTTATCATAAGCCAGCGAGGGAGGTGAGGAGAAGTTATCCTTCCTTGCACAGTCACTGTTGTCTCCCAGTCTCAGTGATTAAACAGGGGGCAAAGGTGGGGGGGAGCGGAGCCCAGGCCCACTCTCTACTCCGGGCTCCAGCCCAGGGACCCTAATAGTATCTGCTATGGTAGCTGACCTTTTAGAAACATGACATGTACAATTCCCTGGGCTACTTCCCCCACAGCAGCCCTCACTTCCTCAAGCTCCACTTCACCCTTACCTCAGGGCCTCCTTCCTTGTGCCTGATATGGTGTGGACTATTCAGCCTCTCCAACAGCACAACTTCCTCCCACAGCTCCTGACATGCACACCCACCTGACTGACTGGGAGGCTTTTAACTAGTTTCAGCCAGCCCCTGATTGGCTTCAGGTGTCCCAATCAACATAGCCTTCTCCCTGCCTTCTGGAAAGTTCTTAATTGGCCCCAGGTGTCTTAATTAACCTGGAGCAACTTCCATTTCACTTAACCTGGTACCAGGGATTTGTTTAGCGTGGAGCTAATATATCTATTTCCCACTACTTTTCTGTAGCCATCTGGCCTTGCCCCGTCACATATCCTCCCATCCCTGCTCAATACCGTAGAGTTGGGCAACTTGGGACGCCAGTCAGTATGCTCGTGACAGACCATCAGCGTTGCCATGGTGGCATCCAGCCCTGTGCCATATGTGGAACTGGAATGGTTGGAGGGATAAGAACCATCTGGTGACCCTTGCATTCTTTTCCTTATTCCGCTGCATCCACTGGAGGGGTGCATGGTCCGTCACAAGAGTAAATCGCTGGCCTAAAAGGTAATAACACAGTGTCTCCATAGCCCATTTGACAGCAAGGCGTTCTCTCTCAACTACTGCATATTTCTGTTCTCTTGGGAGAAGCTTTCTGCTTAGATAGAGGATCAGGTGTTCCTCTTCTTCCACCATTTGCGACAGAACTGCTCCGAACCCCACCTCGGAAGCATCTCTTTGTAAAATAAATTCCCTGTTAAAGTCTGGGGCTATGAGTACGGGGTCATTACAGAGGGCCGTCCGAAGGTCTGTAAACGACGAAGGTCTGCTGCATCGGTCCACTTTACCATTTCTGGACCTCGGGCCTTCACCAGGTCTGTTAGGGGACTTGCCCTAGTGGCGAAGTGGGGAATAAACTGTCGGTAGTAGCCTACCACGCCTAGGAATGCACGGACCTCCTTCTTTCGGGTTGGCCAGGGCCAGTTTTGAATTGCCTCTAATTTATTCATTTGGGGCTTCACTATGCCCCTTCCCATAATATATCCCACGTACCTAGCCTCTGCTAGCCCTATGGTCCATTTAGCAGGATTAGCAGTGAGGCCAGCCCGCCTTAAGGTGCGCAGTACTGCCTCAACTTTCTCCAAGTGGGTTCCCCAGTCTGGCGTATGGATGATGACATCATCTAGGTATGCAGCTGCAGAACTAGTATGGGGGCACAGCAGCTTATCCATGAGGCACTGGAATGTGGCCGGGGCCCCATGTAGCCCAAAAGGGAGGATGGTATACTGGAATAGCCCATCTGGGGTGGAGAACGCTGTCTTTTCTTTAGCTTCTTTGGTCAGAGGAATCTGTCAGTACCCTTTTGTCAGATCCAGTGTAGTCAAGAATCGGGCACTATCCAGTCGGTCAACCAGTTCATCGATGCGTGGTATGGGGTATGCATCAAACTAGGATATTTCATTCAGTCGGCGAAAGTCATTACAGAATCTCATGGTACCATCAGGTTTAGGCACTAGAACAATTGGACTGGACTACTGACTGTAAGATTCTTCAATAACCCCTAATTCTAACATTTTCTTTACTTCGGCCTTGATATCCTCTCTTTTGGCTGCTGGGATTCGGTAGGGTCTCAATGTTACCTTGGCTCCGGGGATCGTGCGGATATGGTGATAGGTCTCAGACGTCCGCCCTGGTTTTATAGAGCACACATCTCAGTTGCGATTAATCATGTCGGCTGTCTCGATCTTTTGGATCGGCATCAAGTCAGATGATATCCTCACTTGCTCATGTAAGTTATCTCCTGGGGAAGGGTCTCCTGCATGACTAAGCATGCCTCTCGATCATGCCAAGGTTTTAGAAGATTGATGTGGTGAATTTGCTCCGATTTCCGGCAGCCTGGCTGCTGCACCTTATAGTTCACCTCTCCCACGGCTTCGATTATTTCATAGGGTTCCTGCCACTGGGCCAACAGTTTACTTTTCTGCTGTGGGCACTAGTACCATCACCCGATCCCCTGGTTGGAACCACTGAAGCTTTCCTTGGTGGTTATAATGGGTTCATTGGGTCTCCTGTGCTCTCTCCAAGTGTTCCCATACAATGGGCGTAACTCGGGCTATCCGATCTCTCATCTGCAGTACATGCTCAACTATGTTCCTTCTGGGATTTGGCTCCTCTTCCCAGGCTTCTCTGGCTATATCCAATAGGGCCCGAGGGTGGCGCCCATATAGTAGTTCGAATGGAGAGAAACCCATGGAGGCTTGCGGAACCTCCTGGATGGCGAACATGAGGTAAGGCAATAGGGTATCCCAGTCTATCCCATCCCGGCTCAACACTTTCCTGATCATGGCCTTGAGGGTCCTATTGAACCTTTCCACAAGGCCATCTGTTTGCGGGTGGTATACAGAGGTCCGTAGGGCTTGTACATGGAGCAATGAACAGAGATCCTTTCATCAACTTGGACATGAAAGGTGTCCCTTGATCAGTCAATATCTCCTTGCCAACCTGGGCAAAGATCTCTACTAGCTCCTTAGCTATTGTCTTGGAAGCTGTGTTGCGCAGGGGAACAGCTTCCAGGTACCGGGTTGCATAGTCCAGTACAACAACCACATGTTGGTGGCCCTGAGCTGTCTTCTCTAGGGGCCCTACCAGATCCATGGCTATCCATTTGAAAGGAACCTCTATTATTGGAAGAGGTATCAAAGGAGCCTACAAGTGCGGGCGAGGGCTGTGTAACTGACACTCTGGACAAATGTGCAGTATCACCGGACATCTTCATGTACTCCTGGCCAGAAGAACCTCTGCAGGATCCGTGCCTGGGTTTTCTCTACCCCTAGGTGTCTTCCAAACAGGTGACTGTGGGCGAGACTCAATATGCTTTTAGATGTTTTCGTGGCACCAGAAGTTGTTGTATCTCTTGCTCCTGCGTTCGCACCACGTGGTACAGGAGATCTTTCTTCACTATAAAGTAAGGTCCGGGACCCCGGACCTTCCCATCCACGGGTATCCCATCGATCTCGGCCACCTCTTTCCTGACATTATCATATCTGGGGTCCTCCGTCTGGTCCCGCCCAAAAGTCTCTCTCCCAGGACTTACCTGCCCAAGCTCCCAGGGGCCGGCTTCTGCTTCTTCCAATAGCTTACCGCCGTCATGGCTGGGGGCAGCTTCTGGCTCACCTTCTGTGGTGGAAGTTTTTCTGTTGGCTACTCGTGTCCATCTGCCTACTAGGGAGATCTTCTGACCCTGGGTCAGGATCTGGGTTCCCAAGGCCTTCGCAGCCTTCCTCTCTTTTTTTGTCTTCCGGGTCTTTCAGGGGGCTGAGAACAGATCCTGAGAAATCTCAGTGAACATCGGGGGTTGACATTCCTCCCGTGACGAGTCGCTGTCCTCAGGGTCCCCACCTCCCTCCAGCTTCTCCGGGGGGAGTAAATTATCAAACCCTGTATAGTCCCTCCCAATGACTACAGGATATGGGAGTTTAGGAACTATGCCCACAGTCACCTCAATGGGGTTTCCCTGAACCTCTGTCTCCACTGGGATGGTGGGGTAATGGTTCACGGCCCCATGCATGCACATTACTGCTACACGTTTGGCTTGTAGCAGCTGACTATTTTTTACCAGCTTACCCGATATGAGGGTGATAGCACTCCCAGAGTCCACAAGCGCTGTAGTCTCTGCTCCATTTATCCTCACTGGCCTGGTGTAATTATGCAGGGCTAATGTGACCCCTGTGAGGTGGATAAGGGAGCATGGGATCTCCCAATCCCCCAAGTTACATTGCATAAGCTCCTCGGTGCTCGGACACTGTGCTGCTATGTGTCCCCACTACCCAACATGCATAACATCTATAATTTGCTTTTAATCACTTCCCTATCCCGGGGGTTAGGGGGTTTAGTCCCGGGGTTCCTCCCACTCAGGCCAATCCCTTCCTTCTGGGGTCCCCGCTGGTTTTCGGCCTCCCCCTTCTTCCACCTAGGACTCCCTGAGGGTTTGGCTGCCCAGCCTTCCAGGGTTGGGGTCGGGTGCTTGCTTCAAAAGGGGTCTTCTTGGGTAGTCAGGTTAGTTCCCTGGCTGTCATCCGTCTTTCTACCAGTGTAATCAACTCGTCGTACATGGACAGCTCATTCTGGCCTACACATTTGCGGAGATCTGGTGGCAGTCCCCGCATGTAATGGTCTATGACCAGGGCCTCCAAAATCTCCTCCGGCCTGCACACCTCGGGCTGTAACCACTTCCGTGCGAGGTGTATGAGGTCGAATAGCTGGGACCTCAGGGGTTTGTTCTCCTGGTATTTCCACTCATAGAATCTCTGGGCCCTTACCGCTGCTGTTACCCCTGATCGTGCTAGGATCCCTGCCTTCAGACTGGTATAGTCAGTGGCATCCATGGCAGGCAAGTCAAAGTAGGCCTTCTGGGCCTCCCCACACAAAAAGGGGCGAGAATGCTGGCCCACTGCTCCTGGGGCCACGCCTCACGCTGAGCAGTCCTTTCGAATGAGAGGAGATATGCCTCTACGTCATCTCCTGACATCATCTTTGGCAGACAACCAGTGGCCTTCAGGGTTCACGTCCCATCGGACTCCCTGGGCCTGGGTGGTGAGGATCTTCAGCTGGTCCACCACCTCTCTCAAGAGGGCACAATCTTGGGTCGCCTGGCTCATCAATAATTGATTGGTTTCCTGCTGTAGCTGCATAGACTCCTTTTGTGCCATTGCCTGAACCTGGGTGGCCTCCTGCTGGGCTGCCATGGCTTGTACCAGAGCTCTTACCACCTCCTCCTTTGTGGTATAAAGCAAACAAACAAAAACAAAAGCAAAAAATCCAAAACCCCAGTGCACTTTTTTTTAAAAAAAAAAAAAACCTCTTTCTTCCGTCACGCTGTAAATGAAATCCCACTTCTGATACCAGTTGTGACAAAGCTCTGTCCTTGCCTCCGTGGGTCCCGCGTTTCCTGGCGGATTTCGCTAGCCTCAGAGGCTCACTGTGACCCTCCAAGTAACCCTTCTTTCTCTAGAGACAAGGGTCACAGTCTACTGAACCATTTTTATCATAAGCCAGCGAGGGAGGTGAGGAGAAGTTATCCTTCCTTGCATAGTCTCTGTTGTCTCCCAGTCTCAGTGATTAAACAGGGGGCAAAGGTGGGGGGGAGGGGAGCCCAGGCCCACTCTCTACTCTGGGCTCCAGCCCAGGGACCCTAATAGTATCTGCTATGGTAGCTGACCTTTTAGAAACATGACATGTACAATTCCCTGGGCTACTTCCCCCACAGCAGCCCTCACTTCCTCAAGCTCCACTTCACCCTTACCTCAGGGCCTCCTTCCTTGTGCCTGATATGGTGTATACTACTCAGCCTCTCCAACAGTGCAACTTCCTCCCACAGCTCCTGACATGCACACCCACCCGACTGACTGGGAGGCTTTTAACTAGTTTCAGCCAGCCCCTGATTGGCTTCAGGTGTCCCAATCAATAGCCTTCTTCCTGCCTTCTGGAAAGTTCTTAATTGGCCCCAGGTGTCTTAATTGACCTGGAGCAGCTTCCATTTCACATAACGTGGTACCAGAGATTTGTTTAGCCTGGAGCTAATATATCTATCTCCCGCTACTTTTCTATAGCCATCTGGCCTTGCCCCGTCACAATATGTATAATGCTATGAAACTAAATTCCTTTTTTTACATTGAAACTAACATGACAGTTGTCAGATATCTTTGTAGCTGAAATAACCAAGAGTTTCTTTGCCACTGAGGCAAAAAATGACCAATAAAACCTTGTAAAGCGGCCATTCCAGTATTTTCTTCGTGTTGGTGACAAATGTAAAACTGGAACATTTGCACATTATCTGGAACAGCTAAAGCCCCTCCCCCTTATCAAGGTTTGAAAATCCTGAACACTGAGATCTGCACTTTAGCTGAAGTGCACTGGCCAGGAATGAGTGAAAAGAAAATTGAAGATGACATGATTTTTTTTTTCCTCAGGCTGCCCTAATAGGTTGCTCTAGCACAACTGGGCATTATACTTTCATCCAGTGCCTGATGATTGCAGGATTGGTGAGTGATTAATGAGTGACTTTGCACCATCCGATTCTGTACTAGCTGTGGGCATCTTACCATCATCGCAGTGTATAATCCAACCAAGGCCAACAATGTAGCTGCAGATATTTTTTTTTACTAGCAACTGTGGTCACTCTTTAATGACACTCTGGGAAGAAATGTCATCATGATACTGGGTGACTTTATTTTCCTCCATGCAGGAAAAATTACATCAGGTCACGTACACTCAGGAAGTTTGGTATTGGGCAGAAGAACAGGAGTGTGCAGCAACTGCTGGAATTTGCAGCTGACAACAACATAGTGATCTCTGACTGTCTCTTCCATCAGCCAGAGATTCACAAGCAGACCTGATACTGCCCAGCTGGCTTCACTAGGACTGTTATTAATCATGTCCTCCTTAACAATCATTGGCGATTAATATTGGATGTTACAAGTTCACAGAAGTGCTAAACTTGACACTGACCATCAGCTTTTGCTGACAAAAGTGTGCCTCTGACTTCGATGACAGACAGTTAATGAGCTAAAATTAGTCTGATTCAGCCAAAAGCTCTTATTACAATCAAGCTATCAGACAGCTTTCCATTCTGAACCACATAAGGCTATTGAACGTTTTGGAGTGAAGTCTCACTCCCCTGTCAGTGATGTTGTTTCAGGTTATCAGTGCTGACCTCTGCCAGCTTAGTGATGGGGTCCCAGCCCTTCAAATGACATCTATGAATCAGGGAGTAAATGCTCTCAACTGTTGGCGCTAAGTAAAAAACAAGACTACCAGTTGAGTCTTCAAAGACACGTGTGTGGAGAGCAAAAGCAAAGGCTGAGTGGGTTCCACTTTGGAATGAACTTTACTACTGGCTGCCACCAGGCGCAATCTCCGCACTCCCTATTCAACTTTGTGGTGTTTGCAAGGGAATGTGGCACCAGCTTCTCCAGTAAAGAATTGGGCTGGCAGCATCAGCCAGAGTCTGCAGAATCAGTTGTATTGATGGGAAGACCATGTCATGATGCTCTTCAATTGTCCGTCACCTGTAGTCCCTCTTCCACTTAAGGTGAACAGATAGCCAGTGTAAAAAATCAGAACGGGGGGGTAATAGGTGCCTATATAAGAAAAAGCCCCCAAAATCAGGGTTGTCCCTATTAAACCGGGACATCTGGTCACCCTACTTCCACTTGAAGAGGGGAAGGAAGTCACAGTAGAGCCACTTTCCTTCAACCAAGAAGAGATTTGGAACACAGTCCATGAGCTGAAGTCTGGGAAGGCACCAGGAGTTTGTAACATTACCCCTGAGATGCTGAAGACACATGACAGTATTATTGTACCACCATTCTGCTTTGCGATCTTTAATATGCGAATGACATTGTCTTGTTGGCTCAGTTTGGTGAATCACTGTAACTGGTGGCTGATCTGGTCAGGCAAGAAGTTGCATGCATTGAACTGGTTATTAATCCAGATAAAACTAAGTCCCTGGCCATTACCATCCAACAGCCTCCAGCTCCAGATTACAACCAGTTCATGTTAAGACGTCCGGATGGGACCTCAAGTATGTAGCAGCCCTCAAATATTTTGACTGTCATAGATGGTGCTGAAGGATGCTCAAAAGATGTAGGTGCTCATATAACAACAGCTGCTGCTGCTGCTGCCATGTTTCATGCCTGCTCTGGGCCTGACAGCCTCCATGGATCCGTTGTAACATCAAGCTTGCTACTAAGCTGTGGATTTATAGAACCACAGTCATACCAATTCTGTTGTATGGAAGTGAGGAAGGCCAAAGAACACTGGACTAACATTTTCAATTCTCATCATATTCATCAGCTTTTCCATATCAAGTGGCAGGACAAGATTGGAAATGAGGATATTCTAAACTGAACCCAGCAATGTCCTCCATCAGCACTTGTTCGGTTTTGGCTGCTTTCTTGGTATAGACCCCATTGGGCACTCCTAAGAGCATTGCTTTTCAGCCAGGTATGATATCTTGGAGTCCACAGGAAGTACAGCCACTCAGTGACTCTCATAGAGGAGGGTGCAGTGTGCTTTCTTCAGGACTAGCATCACATGGTCTCCTCCCCATTCCTGCACATTTTGAACAGGCACTAACTGGGAGCAGACCTGTCTCCAGCCCAATGATGGCGAGAGTGTGCATTGCCGATCTGCCCTGTCTAAGGAGTGGTGTGCAGTTACACCATGCCAAGTGCATTGCATGAAAAGAATTATGCCTCCAAGAGAAACCACATACCTCTTCCCCACTCCAGTCCAGCATTAGCATTGCCAACGGTGCATAAAAGGAAAGTGAAAGAACAACACTCGAGCAAATATTCTCAATAGGTAAAAACTTTAACAACAAAATTTGTGGTATAAATAATATACCAAAAAATCATGACCAGCAGGATGCCATAAATAATCCCCCATTCACTCATTAAAAGTAGAGTCACCATCATTCAGCTCAAATGAGGTTTTTCTGTATCTGTATAAAAATATGGGGAGACACAGAAAGAAATAAACAGTGTATCATGATAAAGTGTGGAGAGGAAAACTTATATGATTTATGGGACTAAAGTGCAATTGCCTGAGGGATAAACAGGGAATGAGAGCCAGGAAAATAAAGGTGATGGGCAATATTGAAGAAGCAGAAATAATTGTAGGTCTTTTCTGAAGGTAACTATTATCTTCCTTGTTAGCACTGCAGCAGGCACCTTCTGCCTTTTCTTAGTTATGATTCTTTCTGATGTAGCCTGACAGAGTCCTGAGGAATTTTTAAAATATAATTGTTTCAGTAACCGAGCCAAAAATGATCCCATTGAAGATAAATTGTAAAATTCCTATTAACTTCAGTATAATCACTGTTAGCCTCAAATTTTTGATTTGCTCAGTCTCTGCTGGACACAGCAAAGGCTGGGGAGCCAGCAAGAAGTGCAGCTCCATGTAGTGGAGGTTGTTCTATGTACTGTGTACTGGATAATAACATGGGAGGACTCCATTTTTACTACACTAAACTGGCTCTTTATTAAAGCAACTATTCCCAGAACTGCTCTATCTGCACTTTAGCATTCCTAGCTATGACTTCCTGGTGCCTCTCCATCCTAAAATCCCTGTTCCTCTTTCTAAGTTCCATGCAGGTTGCTTAAGGGGAAGCCAGAGCCATTTTAGACCCCAGCATGGTTTATATCAAACTGAGATGTGTTCTAAAATACAAACTGGCTACAACAGCCTGCAAGGGAGAATCTTCCCACTGCAGATTGCTGAAGTTCAGTGACCTGTAGCCACACCTCTTCCAGCCTCTGGCACACCCTCTACACTAGGGGCTAAGAGGTGCCTGTAGGAAGGCTATGCTGTCACCTTGCCATTTAGGAATCTCCTACTATACCAGAGAATTCCACAGCTGACCAACTATGTGGTTTCTTTGCACTGCCAGAGGTATGCAAATGAGTCATAGTGGGGCTCAGGATTGATACAATTATAATTGTAGCAGTTAATTGACTTCTGTGGGACTAATTGTGTGAATAAGATAACCACAAGTGTCCTTTAACTGTTGTAAGCAAAATATTCACTAGGTTTTGTGTATGTCAGTGCAGGTCAAATTCTGGTTTCACTTTCCCCTCATGCAAACTGTGACTGAAATCAGTGGGTTTACACTATGTGTGAGATTGGGAAGATTGTGGTCCTTAAAGAAACACTGTCATCTGAAATTTAGCTCAAAATGTAAATGCTCTAAAGCAAAATAGAAATGGTTCTAATTTTGAAAAAGAAACCAATCTCATAAAAACGTGTTTTGAAACAAATAAGCAGTCCCCTTCTATGTGTGAAATCTCAGTAGGGCACAACTAAGAACAGGAATAGGAACCTAGCTATGACCAAGGTGAAACTGACTTAATTGGTTTTCATTGGCCAAGGTAAACAAAAAAGGAACAAACAGCCACATTTCAGGCCTCTACCGATTGTAGATAAGACTAGGAAAATCAAAGGGAGGGAGGTGCCTAATTCACTTAGGCACTTTTGAAAATCCCAGTAGGCACCACTCTGCATCTTTGGGTGCCTAAATACCTTTGTCAATCTGCACTACCAATCCCACTTTTGCATTTCTCGCAGAGACATTCGCTCAGTCGTACATCAAACAGCTGGCAGTGGCCTTGGTCAGTCTCCCATGGTTTTCTTTTAACTACCTTGACTTGTTCTGTCTGCAGTGAGGGAAAAAATGGTCAGACTGAGAATTTGGGTTCAGACTGAAAAGTTCACAGGTGAATGCCATTCTGTTTATGTTCGTGCATATAACACCACTGTCCTGCACAGACTGCATGCTGGGTTGGTTTCTCCCTCATTCAGAGGTGCTTTGTGTCGTTCCATTTTGCGCAGCTTCAAACTCACACCAGGCTTCACAGCCTCACTCCTATCAATCCTGTTCATAGGATCCGTGGCTGGGACTCCCTTTAGAGCCTATAAACACTTAAATTGAAATTGTGTACTGTGGACAGGTATTTAAAAAGTCCCCTTTGCGGGTGAAAAACTTTGGTATCTGGCTATGCTAAGATTCTCATAGTGGAACCCACAACATGTACATGGAATACAGGGACTTGACAACTGCTGGTGCTGTTACACAGTGCTACCATGATATGGGTGCCCACCATCGTGCCCGTGCTCACTCTATTCAGATCATGAAGGTTGAGGAGATAGCTGCTAGCAAGTGCCATAGACCTGCAGTCAAACAATTCCATGATTTGAAAATTAAGTTACCTCTGCCACACAGAGTTCTGCGTCGTCAACACAAACCACATTTCACCACCAAGAGACCAAATACATTCTTCTAAATGCAAGAACATTCTGTTTGCTCTGTGTTACAATAACATTCTTATTGGGGGAAAAACAAAAACAAAAAAAAACACTTAAATTGAAAGAAGGAGGATTTGCTGCAGAGAACTATAAAGCCCATCCCGAAGAGGCCAACTGTGCTGTTTTCACAGCACTCTCACAACTGCTAGCAAAAGGATCAAAGTGTTGCTCTTAGGAATTCCAGCTGAGACTCCAGCATGGCAGGGCAGAGCAGTGGGCTACTCTTCTTTTATGCTTTCTAATTTTGAAACAAAAACAAAAGAGCTGTGCCTTAATTTTGCAGTTGCCCCAGAATAATTGCTAATGAAATGTAGAAATAAGATGTTCAAATCCAATTAGTTTCCTTCTCCCAAGCTAGTTTACCAAGACAAGCCTGCAAGCTGAGTTAGATGAATCAAGACTCGTAGGCTGCCATTGGTCCCATATCCCCAGTGACAGCTAGCCTGCTTTTAATTAGCCTTTGTAGGTATAGAAGAGCAGCATGTATTTCAGTGGTACATGTTTCTTTCCTGACACCACAAATGCTGGCACCATCTTTCAGAATGGGAACTAGTGTTGTTGTGAACCTCCTTGTAAAAATTATTTGCACACAGCTGATTCCCATTCCTAAACCAAGCAGGAAAATAAACCCACTTAAAATATTGTTGAGGGTTCAAGACAAACCAACCCAGCTAAGGAGATTTTAAGTTAAGGATATCACAGTGTCCTTACCAATCTGAGCCCTGCCCTGTTCTTCATCATCATCATGGCTCAGGTTGGGAGTGGTATCTGTGCAAACATACCAGGAAGAAGCATCCCATATGCTTGTGTGGCTACACAGGAGCTGTTCACAGCTGAACTTCTAAGGAGGGGGCAGGGTCCTGGCCCACAAAGCAGGGCTGACACACCAAGGAGAGCAATCTGTTCCACTGACCTCACCTTCGATGGAGCATGCTGCATTCTCCCTGTGCACAAAGAGCAGCACCAAAGAGATCATGCTGTCCTAGGAGCTGTAGCTTAAAAGCCACAGTCTAGCTGTGTAACAGTTAAGGCCCTTCTACACTGGAGTCTCAGAACACTGGGGAATCTTTCATGACCACACCCTGGTCCCATGTGCAAAGCATGAATTAGCATGTTATATGAAGGATACCTCCATAGGAGTCGAGGGAAGAGAATCCTTCTCTACCCCATGAGATCAGCACAGCTGCAACTACATTCCAGTAGTAATGGTGACTGCTGGCCTAGATTCCTCCTGTATGGGTTGTTCTGCACAGCCCCTACCTTCCAAACAGCCACAGAGGCGGGTGCTGCAGAGCAGGACTCTGTGGCATGCAGATAGAGTGGAATACTCTGCTCTGTTCAGCTTCTCCCTTCAAGCACAACCAAACCACAATGGTTAGACTGCACTAAGGGCCTACTGTGCTCATGGAGGGAAGGCAGGATTTGGCTCCAATTGTGTCGTGACCTATCCTTCCCACAGCAGGCCTCAGTTATGGATCATGTGGCAGCCTGAATGTAGAATTTCTTCAAGAGCTTTCCTCTGTTCCTTAACATGAATGCAGGGTCATTTGCAAAGGAAGTGTCTGCCAGCAATAAACTCAGGGCCTAATTCACCACTGCATTGCTCCAGTTTTACTCTCGTGTGACTGAATTCATTGGAACTACACTGGCATAAAACAGGAGTAACTCAGCAGTGAGTCATCCTAGTCAGCCTCTCATAGTTTATCCTAGGAATGAACAATTATCTCTGTTACCTAAAATTTAACACAATTAGCACTGATGAAGATGCAGCGTGAATACCGAATTGACATATTGAAAACAAAAAGAATGTATTTTCTCCCTCATGTATGAATGTACTATTAAAAATGAATGTACTGTTTCCCTGGGTGGAATAATATTTTCATTAATTTTTGAAGATAGATTTGTAAAGGATTAAACAGCATAAAAAGAAAGCAGTAATTCTCATTTATCCCCAAGATTTTGTATTCTTTTTAATTTCTTCATAACTTTTATATAAAAAATTTAGAGTTACATTTCACCCCATCAGTATCAAATTCCCTTTTCAGGTAGCAATTCCATGCTAAGTAGCGAGATAGTGACCAGCAGTATGCAACTTGTAGGATTCAAGTATTAATGATAAAAGGCCATTTGCAGCATATGTAGACAGCACTTCAGTAAAGAGCATTAATTTTTAGTGTCCCACACACAACAGTTGGATTCAGCTTGTAAACATATCATGTAGCCACCATTCATGAGAAAGATTCAGACTTTCTCAAGAAAATTATTAGGGATGCTTTTTCAATAGAAAGGCAATACCAAATTAATTAGCTGATAGCAGGGGAGAAAAAAAGGCTATTATTTTGGGTCAGATTCTACTACAGTACCATTGCAGCCTTACTTTATGAGTATTCCTATTGAATTCTCTCCTAAGGCAGAGTCTTAGTTCAGTCATCTCTGTAGATCTCAACTATCATAGTATCACAAAGGGAGAGATTATATTCTCTCTCATAAATTCCATGACCTGTGTTATGTTCAATGACCTGTGTTATACAGGAGGTCAGACTAGATTATTGCCGTGGTCTATGAATCTATGAATGTCTTTCAGGTAGCCAAGTCCCAAATCATTCTTTGTCAAAACAACATTTGATATTTCACCTACATCTAATGAGAAACCAGTACGGATCCCATAGCACTGCAGTAACGTGTTCCTGAGATGTAACATCCTAATCACTTTCTCTATAAATGTAACTCTAAATGATCTTATGTTGTAGTCCCATGTAAAGCGCATTGCAGTGTCTAATCATAAAATGATAAAAGCACGGAGAATTCTAGCAACTTCTGAGAGAGAGGCTACAACTTTCCTGCCAAATGTAGGTGAAAACAGCAGTAGTCTCGACCACAGCTGCCATATAAGAACATAAGAATGGCCATACTGAATCAGACCAAAGGTCCATCCAGCCCAGTATCCTGTCTGCCAACAGTGGCCAATGCCAGGTGCCCCAGAGGGAGTGAACCTAACAGGTAATGATCAAGTGATCTCTCTTCTGCCGTCCATCTCCACCCTCTGACAAACAGAGGCTCGGGGCACCATTCCTTACCCACCCTGGCTAATAGCCATTAATGAACCTAACCTCCATTAATTTATCCAGTTGTCTTTTAAACCCTGTTATAGTCCTAGCCTTCACAACCTCCTCAGGCAAGGAGTTCCACAGGTTGACTGTATGCTGAGTGAAGAAGAACCTCCTTTTATTTGTTTTAAACCTGCTGCCCATTAATTTCATTAGGTGGCCCCGAGTTCTTATATTATGGGAACAAGTAAATAACTTTTCCTTATTCACTTTCTCTACACCATCATGATTTTATATACCTCTATCATATCCCCCCTTAGTCTCCTCTTTTCCAAGCTGAAAAGTCCTAGTCTCTTTAATCTCTCCTTATATGGGATCCGTTCCAACCCCCTAATCATTTTAGTTGCCCTTCTCTGAACCTTTTCTAATGCCAGTATATCTTTTTTGAGATGAGGAGACCACATCTGTACGCAGTATTCAAAATGTGGTCGTACCATGGATTTATATAAGGGCAATAAAATTATTGTCCTTCTAATCCTTTTTTAATGATTCCTAACATCCTGTTCGCTTTTTTGACTGCCACTGCACACTGCGTGGACGTCTTCAGAGAACTATCCACGATGACTCCAAGATCTCTTTCCTGATTAGTTGTAGCTAAATTAGCCCCAATCATATTGTATGTATAGTTGGGGTTATTTTTTCCAATGTGCATTACTTTACATTTATCCACATTAAATTTCATTTTCCATTTTGTTGCCCAATCATTTAGTTTTGCAAGATCTTTTTGAAGTTCTTCACCGTCTGCTTTGGTCTTAATTATTTTGAACAGTTTAGAATCGTCTGCAAACTTTGCCACCTCACTATTTACCCCTTTCTCCAGATCATTTATGAATAAATTGAATAGGATTGGTCCTAGAACTGACCCTTGGGGAACAAAACTAGTTATCCCTCTCCATTCTGAAAATTTACCATTTATTGCTACCCTTTGTTCCCTATCTTTTAACCAGTTCTCAGTCCATGAAAGGATCTTCTCTCTTATCCCATGACAACTTAATTTACATAAGAGTCTTTGGTGAGGGACCTTGTCAAAGGCTTTCTGGAAATCTAAGTACACTCTGTCCACTGGATCCCCCTTGTCCACATGTTTGTTGACCCCTTCAAAAAACCCTAATAGATTTGGAAGACATGATTTCCCTCTACAGAAACCATGTTGACTTTTGCAATTTTATTCTTTACTATTGTTTCAACTAATTTGCCCAGTACAGACGTTAGACTTACTGGTCTGTAATTGCTGGGATCACCACTACAGCCCTTTTTAAAATATTGGTGTTACATTAGCTATCTTCCAGTCATTGGGTACAGAAGCTAATTTAAAGGACAGGTTATAAATCATACTTAATAGTTCCACAATTTCACATTTGAGTTCTTTCAGAAGGAGTTGTAGACCAAGCTGGATGAGCAAGCATCTTAGAGAGGTGATTAAGAAGAAGCAGAAAGCATACAGGGAGTGGAAGATGGGAGGGATCAGCAAGGAAAGCTACCTAATTGAGGTCAGAACATGTAGGGATCAAGTGAGACAGGCTAAAAGTCGAGTAGAGTTGGACCTTGCAAAGGGAATTAAAACCAATAGTAAAAGGTTCTATAGCCATATAAATAAGAAGAAAACTAAGAAGGAAGAAGTGGGGCCGCTTAACACTGAGGATGGAGTGGAGGTTAAAGATAATCTAGGCATGGCCCAATATCAAAACAAATACTTTGCCTCAGTCTTTAATAAGGCTAAAGAGGATCTTGGGGATAATGGTAGCATGACAAATGGGAAGGAGGATATAGAGGTAGATATTACCATATCAGAGGTAGAAGCGAAACTGAAACAGCTTAATGGGACTAAATCGGGGGGCCCAGATAATCTTCATCCAAGAATATTAAAGGAATTGGCACCTGAAATTGCAAGCCCATTAGCAAGAATTTTTAATGCATCTGTAAACTCAGGAATAGTACCGAATGATTGGAGAATTGCTAATATAGTTCCTATTTTTAAGAAAGGAAAAAAAAGTGATCCGGGTAACTACAGGCCAGTTAGTTTGACATCTGTAGTATGCAAGGTCCTGGAAAAAATTTTGAAGGAGAAATTAGTTAAGGACATTGAAGTCAATGGTAAATGGGACAAAATACAACATGGTTTTACAAAAGGTAGATCGTGCCAAACCAACCTGATCTCCTTCTTTGAGAAAGTAACAGATTTTTTAGACAAAGGAAATGCAGTGGATCTAATTTACCTAGATTTCAGTAAGGCATTTGATACGATGCCACATGGGGAATTATTAGTTAAATTGGAAAAGATGGGGATCAATATGAAAATTAAAAGGTGGATAAGGAATTGGTTAAAGGGGAGACTACAATGGGTCCTACTGAAAGGTGAACTGTCAGGCTGGAGGGAAGTTACCAGTGGAGTTTCTCAAGGATCTGTTTTGGGACCAATCTTATTTAATCTTTTTATTACTGACCTCAGCACAAAAAGTGGGAGTGTGCTAATAAAGTTTGCAGATGATACAAAGCTGGGAGGTATTGCCAATTCGGAGAAGGATCGGGATATTATACAGGAGGATCTGGATGACCTTGTAAACTGGAGTAATAGTAATAGGATGAAATTTAATAGTGAGAAGTGTAAGGTTATGCATTTAGGGATTAATAACAAGAATTTTAGTTATAAGTTGGGGACGCATCAATTAAAAGTAACGGAAGAGGAGAAGGACCTTGGAGTATTGGTTGATCATAGGATGACTATGAGCTGCCAATGTGATATGGCTGTGAAAAAAGCTAATGCGGTTTTGGGATGCATCAGCAGAGGCATTTCCAGTAGGGATAAGGAGGTTTTAGTACCGTTATACAAGGCACTGGTGAGACCTTACCTGGAACACTGTGTGCAGTTCTGCTCTCCCATGTTTAGGAAGGATGAATTCAAACTGGAACAGGTACAGAGAAGGGTTACTAGGATGATCTGAGGAATGGAAAACTTGTCTTATGAAAGGAGACTCAAGGAGCTTGGCTTGTTTAACCTAACTAAAAGAAGGTTGAGGGGAGATATGATTGCTCTCTATAAATATATCAGCGGGATAAATACCGGAGAGGGAGAGGAATTATTTAAGCTCAGTACCAATGTGGACACAAGAACAAGTGGATATAAACTGGCCACCAGGAAGTTTAGACTTGAAATCAGACGAAGGTTCCTAACCATCAGAGGAGTGAAGTTTTGCAATAGCCTTCCAAGGGAAGCAATGGGGGCAAAAGATCTATCTGGCTTTAAGATTAAACTCGATAAATTTATGGAGGAGATGATATGATGGGATAACATGATTTTGGTAATTAAATATTCATGGTAAATAGGCCTAATGGCCTGTGATGGGATGTTAGATGGGGTGGGATCTGAGTTACCCAGGAAAGAATTTTCTGTAGTATCTGGCTGGTGAATCTTGCCTATATGCTCAGGGTTTAGCTGATCGCCATATTTGGGGTCGGGAAGGAATTTTCCTCCCTGGCAGATTGGAAGAGGCCCTGGAGGTTTTTCGCCTTCCTCTGTAGCATGGGGCATGGGTCACTTGCTGGAGGATTCTCTGCTCCTTGAAGTCTTTATACCACGATTTGAGGACTTCAATAGCTCAGACATAGGTGAGAGGTTTTTCGCAGGAATGGATGGGTGAAATTCTGTGGCCTGCGTTGTGCAGGAGGTCAGACTAGATGATCATAATGATCCCTTCTGACCTTAGTATCTATGAATCGTCACTATCACTGACCTGGTCAAGTGGTCGATAATAGATCCCTACTGTTATATTCTTATAGCATGGAATTACTATCCATAGAGATTCTATGGAACATGTGGACTCATTTAAGATTTTTACTTCATTTGATTCTACGTTTTCTTTCACATATAATGCCCCCCCCCCGCACAACCTGTTCTGTCCTTCCGATATATTTTGTAGCCCAGAATGATTGTGTCCCATTGATTGTCCTCACTCCACCAGGTTTCTGTGATGCCTATTATATCAATATCCTCCTTTAACATGAGGCTGTCTCATTCACCCATCCTTCCTGTATAGGCTCCCCCTATCCCAAAAGTTTCCCCAGTTCCTAACAAATCTAAACCCCTCCTCCCTCCCATCATCTCATCCACACATTGAGACTCTGAAACTCTGTCTGCCTACCTGGCCTTGCGTGTGGAACTGGAAGCATTTCTGAGAATGCCACCATAGAGGTCCTGGATTTCAGTGTCTTTCCTAGCAGCCTAAATTTGGCCTCCAGGACATCTCTCCTACTCTTCTGTATGTCATTGGTACCTACATGTACCACAGGTTTCAGAGTAGCAGCCGTGTTAGTCTGTATTCTCAAAAAGAAAAGGAGTACTTGTGGCACCTTAGAGACTAACAAATTTATTAGAGCATAAGCTTTCGTGAGCTACAGCTCACTTCATCGGATGCATTTGGTGGAAAAAACAGAGTAGAGATTTATATACACACACACAGAGAACATGAAACAATGGGTTTATCATACACACTGTAAGGAGAGTGATCACTTAAGATAAGCCATCACCAACAGCAGGGGGGGGAAGGAGGAAAACCTTTCATGGTGACAAGCAGGTAGGCTAATTCCAGCAGTTAACAAGAATATCAGAGGAACAGTGGGGGGTGGGGTGGGAGGGAGAAATACCATGGGGAAATAGTTTTACTTTGTGTAATGACTCATCCATTCCCAGTCTCTATTCAAGCCTAAGTTAATTGTATCCAGTTTGCAAATTAATTCCAATTCAGCAGTCTCTCGTTGGAGTCTGTTTTTGAAGCTTTTTTGTTGAAGTATAGCCACTCTTAGGTCTGTGATCGAGTGACCAGAGAGATTGAAGTGTTCTCCAACTGGTTTTTGAATGTTATAATTCTTGACGTCTGATTTGTGTCCATTCATTCTTTTACGTAGAGACTGTCCAGTTTGGCCAATGTACATGGCAGAGGGGCATTGCTGGCACATGATGGCATATATCACATTGGTAGTTGGCCAAACTGGACAGTCTCTACGTAAAAGAATGAATGGACACAAATCAGACGTCAAGAATTATAACATTCAAAAACCAGTTGGAGAACACTTCAATCTCTCTGGTCACTCGATCACAGACCTAAGAGTGGCTATACTTCAACAAAAAAGCTTCAAAAACAGACTCCAACGAGAGACTGCTGAATTGGAATTAATTTGCAAACTGGATACAATTAACTTAGGCTTGAATAGAGACTGGGAATGGATGAGTCATTACACAAAGTAAAACTATTTCCCCATGGTATTTCTCCCTCCCACCCCACCCCCCACTGTTCCTCTGATATTCTTGTTAACTGCTGGAATTAGCCTACCTGCTTGTCACCATGAAAGGTTTTCCTCCTTCCCCCCCCTGCTGTTGGTGATGGCTTATCTTAAGTGATCACTCTCCTTACAGTGTGTATGATAAACCCATTGTTTCATGTTCTCTGTGTGTGTGTATATAAATCTCTACTCTGTTTTTTCCACCAAATGCATCCGATGAAGTGAGCTGTAGCTCACGAAAGCTTATGCTCTAATAAATTTGTTAGTCTCTAAGGTGCCACAAGTACTCCTTTTCTACATGTACCACGACCACCGGCTCCTCCCCAGCACTACACATAAGTCTATCTAGATGCTTCAAGAGATCCCCAACCTTCGCACCAGGCAGGCAAGTCACCATACTGTTCTCCTGGTCATCACAAACCCAGCTATCTATCCCATTACTAACACCTGCCTTTTCCTAATGACTGGAGTTCCCTCCCACAGAGAGGTAACCTCAGTGCAAGAGGATACCCCAACATTACCTGAAAGGAGGGTCCCGACTATGGGAAGGATTCCTTCTGCGCCCGTTGACTGCTCTCCTTCCCTGAGCATTTGATCCCCCTTAACAGCGCAGGGGCTGTCTGACCAGAGGTGGGACAAATCTACAGTGTCCCGGAAAGCCTCATCAACATACCTCTCTGCATCCCTTAGCTCCTCCAGTTCCCAACCCTGGCCTCCAAAGCCCATACGCGGTCTCTGAGGGCCAGGAGCTCCTTGCACCAAATGCACACATACGCCACCTGCCCACAGGGCATGCTACACTGAGTGCCACCTGAACATTCAGGAGCCACTGTGGCGCTAACACAATCCCCAAATTGCAAACTTGAGCAATAAACAGAGGGAACAGCCGCTCAACCAACAGTCTTGATTTAATTTACCGTTTTATCTGATTGCTTATCCAAACCTCCGAGTATTATCAGTCTTCTGTGATTTGTTCCTAAGCCAGCTAGCTCTCATCCATCAGCACTTGCATTCTAATAACTATACTAATCAGCATGAATTACCAGACCAGGATAACCTGCTTTTATTTTCAGCTGCCTACCCCATGTCACCAGCCTTGTCATTCTTACATATTTCTGCTACCTAAGAAAGAGAACTGTTACTACAAATTTTCCATTACATATCTTTCCTCACTTGCTCTATTTTTAACAGGTCCACTAAACTCTCATAACCGGAACTTCAGCAGTGATGTGAAGTCTGTTTTCTCATCCACCCTGACACTCTTATCAAACACTAGAGAGACTATATTTATTTTAACCTTTGTATGGACTGAGTAGTGAGCTCCTGTGAGGCTGCAACTATTAAGTGGAGTGGAATGATTGTTGAATGGATTCTGACACTAATCAAGTTCTCTGTATTTTATTGAGATGTTTACTCACCTGCCCCTTTCTTTTTGATTAATCTCAAAAGATCTGAGCAATGTGGAGTTCTGTATCTCTCCCAGTAGCTAAGAGACTTGAAGGTAGCAAGTATCCTATTTCAGATGTGTACAGAAGTGAAAGGAATATCTAATTATTGTTTGTGGCACCTTAGAGACTAACAAATTTATTAGAGCATCCGATGAAGTGAGCTGTAGCTCACGAAAGCTTATGCTCTAATACATTTGTTAGTCTCTAAGGTGCCACAAGTACTCCTTTTCTTTTTGCGAATACAATACTAACACGGCTGCTACTCTGAAACCTAATTATTGTTATTACAGGAGGTGACCTTGGACTTCTTTTAACTCTGCAGCCTACTTGCTATTCTAAAAAGCAGAATACAAAGTAGATTGTATGTCATTTGCCCCGAACAACACATGCATGACAAAATCAGAGTTGCCCATCACATCACGCTTAAATGTTAGATTAATTAGCACAAATACTAACAGTTGACCTGGGAGTGAAGGTGGTGCGGAGTGCATTCTATGGGTAGGTTGCCTTTCATAAACTTTCATCTGCTCTTTCAAAGCAAAGCCCTTACAGAAAGTGGGGCCTTTAATGACTCTGAACTATTCTATGATTCTGCAAATACAAAAACAACACACTTAAAAATGTTAAGTTGAGGCATAAATGTCAAGAATCGGATAAATTACAACAAACCTGATTTTCGTTGATGAGCTATTTAAGCTAATGGACAATGGTCTAGATAATACGTAGTCCTGCCTGATGAGTGCAAGGGACTGGACTAAATGACCAGGATTAGGGCTTTCAAGGTCCCTTCCAGTCCTATGATTCTATGATGTTTTGGGAGTCATGCTAAGAAGAGCTAAATGCTAGCCTGCTAAAACTTATAAGCACAAGAAATGTTAAGCAAGGAATATTATTTTTAGCAATGTCCTAAGATGCAGGAACGGGTGCTTAAGTTAGCAAAATTTGATGGACTTTCCAAAAAGATCTAAGTAAATAACAGATGTCTGAAATGTATCTGTCTGAGTAAACAAGGAAATAATAGAACCACACTGTAAAAAGAGGAGGGGCCTATAAGAATGTCAATTTGTATACCATTTTCAGAACCAAGACTGGGAACATCTTGTCATCACTGCGGGGCTGGTTCTCCAGATTTTGGTAATCACGATGCCTATATCTGTTAGGCACTGTTCTGATCTCTAACTTTCTAATACATTCAATCACTCTAACTTAGCCAAGTTCTCTCTAATTGTTTGATCATTTCAAACCATATTACATTTTGGTTATTGATTAATTATTGATGATCAATTCTTGATAATTGATTATTGGAACCCTGGTCTTCATGGGTGAGTGCTTTAACCACTGGGCTAAAGGTTATAAGGTTGGGGCACCCATCAGTGTTTTATGCGAAGACCTATTAGGCAGCTTCTGAGTGCAGCCACTGGATTGGGCACAACAGGCAAGATATGGGGGCGGGGGACTGCCTAGTATGAGAATCCCACTGGGAATTAGGCATGAGCTAGCCACCTAGGCTTCAAGATTGAGGTGGCTTTGTGCATGCCCATTGACAGCTTTTTAGGTGCCATGGAAACTTTAACACAGATATCTGAGTGCCTAGGAACTTCAGGCACCTACAAGGTTAGGTGGTAGCTGAGTGGGGGTTTTGAGACCTAAATTTTGGATTTAGATGCCTACATGGAACTAGAACCTAGTGGGATGTTCAAAAGTGTTTAGACACCTATGGGAGTTAGGCACCTAGGTGCCTTTTGAAAACCTGCACCTGTAGGAACCTAAATACCTTTACACATATGTCCCTTAGAAACTTAATTCTGATTCTACTTTCAGTGAGACTTTGGGTAAGTTCCTAAGTCATTTTTGGAAATGAGACTTAGGATCCTACATCATGTAGGTACTTTTGAAAATTGTACCCTTTTAAAACGTTACATACTATGTCCCTGAACTACACAGAATGTAGTGTACCTCTGATCTGTGTTCATTTTGTTTTTTTAAATTTAAATTTTAAAAAAGTATATTAAAACATCCATCTTAGTCTGAGCTCCTGTGTGCCATATTTCTGACTGGAACATGTTTTAATGGGTGAGTCATAAACTTCTGAAAATAGGTACTGATGTGTTCTGATAGCCAGTTTTTTAGAGTCACCAAGCTTAGCACAACATTACTTTGGAAAAGTCCTTTACTGCTTATTTGTCCAAAATATGGATACTTGGAATTTAAGGATACTTTCCTAGAATAATAATCTAATAACCAGAAAAAACTATGAAGCAGCTCAGTAGTTGAAACCCAACACACTCCCTTTTAATGCTAAATAAGAATGTCTGAGAAAATATTTTATTGTCTTCAAACTGAATGCCGATGATAAATCACATACAGCTACTGGAGCAGTCAGTACAACTATGCAATAGAGCAGATCGTCAGCTAGTATATATCAGGAGAGCTCTACTGAAGTCAATGGAACTGTACTGACTGACTCCCAAATGAGGATCTAATATGTTTATTTCTCTTTAAAACTGAGGCAAATTTGGCACCTTTTGACTTAATCTGGCCCACATAGATGGCTTAATATAAAAATAATAACCTTGTCTGGCTCATTGTCACAGAGCGGTTTCTCTGAAATTGTTTGAACATAAATTGTATGCACACCCAGACTGATCACAAATAAACAGGGAATTAGAATGAGAGGTTTTATTCTGTGTAGTCAGCACTTGCTCTAATACTCTAAGAGCTAGATTATTGAAAGCTGGCCCAGGGGGGTAGAAACACCAGATCGCCAGGTCAGCCTGACCCCCTGAACACTGCAGGGAATGGCTCTGAGGGAGGGAAGGCAGGAAATCAATGAGACTTTCTTCAGCTGTGTCCAAAGCTGTGACCGAAATTTGCCCCATTCATCCAAACTAATGAGAAGGTATGAAAAATCTGTCTAGTTTCAAACAGTGGTTCATGTTATGTGATATTTTACAGTGTTATGCTATTTGTATGTAGTCCTCATGGATTTTGATAATATAGTAATAATAATTAATGCTTAGTTCTTGAATAGTGATTTTTATTCAGAGGTGATCAAGTGATATGGAAAGTCTTATCTGAGAAGTGTCAAGTATATATAAGCAAGTGCCCTTGTGTTAACAGAGGAACAGATAAAATGTAACTTGCAGTATAATGCAATATCTTATGTCTGAGTCTTGCAAGACGATCCACATGAGCGGACCCCCATGAAATCTCTGAATGGAGCTCGGCTATGGATCTTCTGGACTGGGCCTGTAGACCTTGAGAGCATCACAAAATCCAGCCTCTGGCTTGTCTTGCTAACATTTAATTGGACAGATATGTGTAAGAGAAAATATGACTTACCCATGTAGGAATGTTCCGGTCAGTTTCTGTATCCCCTGCATTATTTCTGTTATGTATTGTAGCTGGAAATGTCTCCAACAAATGTGTGGGTTGTAAATAGCAGAATATTTGTTTATTATTATTAATAATAATAATGATGAAAATAATATTGCTGTAATTATTTTTATTGTGGTGTCACCTAGAAGCCAGGGCCCAATTGTGCTAGGCTCTTTACAGACTCATAACAAGGAGACAGTCCCTTCCCCCAAAAGCTTATGCTCTAAGGGCAGGTCTACACTTAAAATGCTGCAGCAGCACAGCTGCACCAGTGAAGTTGTGCCACTGAAGTAGTGTTTCAGTAAAGATGTTACTATGCAAAGGGTAGAGCTCCTCCCATCAGTGTAATTAATTCACCTCCACAAGAGGCGGTAGCTGTGTTGACAGGAGATCATCTCCCATCGGCACGGTGCTGTGTACACCAGGAGTTAGGTTGGTATAACTGTGTCGCTCAGGGGTGTGGATTTTTCACACCCTGAGCGGCATAGTGATACCGATGTCACTTGAGAGTAACATATGACGGAGCCACATTAAATTACTTTTTTAAATTAATTATGCAAGTCAAAGTTATCAGGCATGTAAATGGTGGAAGAGTTGTTCCTTTAACTTTTTGCAGTTTCAATATAATTGTTACAGTAACATAAGCACTTTACAGAGACCTAGTTTGGAGCAGGCGTGGTTTTTCATAGCTCAGACAAATCTGTGCTGATACAGTGCTTCTATATTTGTCAGCATTTTTTAATAACCTGGCAAATGACTTGGTAACTGTGCCTGCCGGTTATAATGTAAATTCTTCTTCAGCATTTGTTTTTTTTCTTTCACGTTAATAGAACTGATAAGGACTAAGAAAAACACTGCTTGTGACTGTAGCTGTTCCACACAAATTCCATGACACCACTTCTACAAATGAAAGATGCTGTACTGTTTTGTTCATCGTAAGCAAAAACTGATTTGCTCCATGTTTTCAATAATGTTAAATAAACATGATCCATCTTGATCGATTGCCAGGTTTAAACCATTCAAGCCAACCTTTTTGAATTTATTCTCAAATTAATGAGATGTGATCCAAGCGTAATCAAACTCATCCCTCATGCCTAGCCTGATAGTTTCCTTAAATCTATTGCATATCTAGTGACTAAGTGCCTCAAAGAAGCCATAAATTGAAATGGGTGTGTGGGGATTAGCTTGTCAGGTAGGTACAGAATTGAATTTAGAAAGCTACAAACTTTGTAATTGTTTGGGATAGGGGAAATAAATATAAAGAAAATGAAGCTTGGGAAGTGTTGCATCATGGGAAATAAATACAGTTAGTATCCATGAAACTTGCACTGTGCTTATGTGTGCGTTAGATCTTTCATGTGAAGAGAAAATTATGACAATGACTGATTTTGGTCAAATTACCCTACAAGTGTGGATATATACCTGGTGGAAAAATGCAACTGCAGCTGCCATTCACAATGCAATGAACTCCAGGTTCATTACTATTTCAGATGGGAAATACAAAATTGTTGATTTGGCAGTGGCTGGCCAGAAAGCATCGGGCAGCATCTACCAATCATTTCCTCCTCTCCCAAACCCCAGCCATTGCCAATCGACTCTACAGCACCATTATCAGAGTCAGCACTACCAAGTGGAGTGGCCTTACGCAGTCTGGCGTTTAACGTGGGACAGGGCACCTGCACATGACCATTCAGTACTCACACAGCAGACACTGTGGCCGTAGGTGGCACTCTCAAACAATTATCATGATTCGTAATAGCTGCTAGATGCAACGTGTGTCTGAAGGTGCCAAGCTGGTGCCCTCCAACACTTAAGGGAGTGCTGGCCAGATGTAAGATATGCTCATCTTGATCCACTCTGTCTGCAAGATAGTGATGAGTTCACCATGGAAGTCCACTGACATTTTAGACCTTGGCATAGTTACTTTATGTCAGGTAAAATGCCAACAAGATTCAACAGCAATCTTTATAAAGCTCTGTGTGCCTGTCAGCCAAGGCAATGCTTAAGAGGATGAGCAATCAATAAGAAGTGAATGGAGAAAGGTTGGCCCTCAGCTGACAGGCTGTATTCAGCACATGCCAAGGGCTGAGGCATGGCACATATTGACCCAGACTTGTGAAAAACAATGTGAGACACAATTAAGCACCACCATGAGCACATTTGCCAATATAAAAAACAGGATTTATTTTTTTCCTACAAGACATTTGTATTACATCCTACTCCTCTGTCTGCATGCTTTGTCAAAGCTACTCATCCGCACCGTGGAAAATGATGAACTGCCTAGTCTGCCTGTGTATAGAGTGGAAAAAGAAATGATAAAAAATAAAGTCAGCCTTGCAAGTTAATTCTGTCAGCTCTGCATTTTCCTGAACCTTGAAATTCACACCCAGATATTGAAACACAAGTAAATGTGTGTTCTTTATATCACGCAAAGACAGTTTCAAGGAGTGATAAAACAAGCCTTTTTAGCAAGGAAGAGCAGGCTGAGTCCTCCAGAAAGAGATAATATGTACAGTACTCTGCTTGTGTGTCAGAAAATAATGTCTCCTTTGTCACTAAAGAGGCAGATAAAGTCTAAACCTGCCTCACAGCCCAAGTAATCAGGCTGTGCCCTGGGGAGCTCGACAGAAGTCAATGGGAAGGAATCTGCTGCTTCAGCCCCAGAATGGCAGCTGTCACTCAACAGTCACTATTGCAGCTTTGGTGTTCTGAGGCTCCTGTACTTCACTGCCACAAGCCAGTGAATTCAGGCAGACACCGCAGCAACAGCCTAGCCCATCACGTCCTCAAAACCTCCTTGCATGTTGGGATGCAAGGAGCCCCTCTGTATACAAACAGAATTCTCCTCGGACTCTGTGGCAATAAGATTTGGTTTATAGAGAACTGGAAATCTTGAACTGTAAAGGCAACTGGCCTTGTTCTGCTCAATCCTCTCAGCTTGACTGTGCTTTATTGACACTAATCCATTTAGGGAGAGATACAGAGTTGTTCCACACCATTGGAGCTTTGGCAGGTAGGCAGAAAATGATAGACAACTGGACTTCCCTTCACAACCTGTGAGCCATGTCCATGGCCCCATTTCAGGTTTCTAGTAGCAATGGCTTCATGCAGGGCTTGTGCTCAAGCGAGTGCAAGGATTGCGTTACACTTAACCTCTCCTAGAGGTCACCAAGGTGAGAGAATCCTCACACCTTCTTCCTTTTTGGAAAAATGTCACAGGAGCTGGGCACAGTCTGGCCCTTTGTAACACCTCTCCTCCTTTTTCCCCCTTGTTTTTTGCTTCCGTAAGAGCAGTGGAAAGTACTGTAACACTGTATATACCTTTAGAGGCCCTCATCAGCATTCATGGCACATTAACCAGGAGAAACTCCCACTGACTCCAATAGCAGTTCGTCCTCAGTAGGCAGTGAATAAGAGCTTTAGGTGTGGTCTACACTAGCAAATTAGGTCAGTTTAACTACATCAGCAAGGGGTATGAAAAATCCACACCTCTGAATGGCATTGTTAAGCCAACCTACGTCCCCATATAGATAGCGCTAGGTTGATGGAAGAATTATTCTGTCAACCTAGCTACTGCCTCTCAGGGAGGTGGAAGATCTATGCTGACAGGAAAACCCTTCCTCTCAGAGTAAGTAGTGTCTACACTGAAGCACTACAGTTGTGCTGCTCTAGCATTCTAAGTGTAGACACACCTGTAAATATGGTGCATCCCTTGTATACATCTTTGTGGATTATTAGTATAAAATCAAACAGGAGAGCTGTTTATAGCTAGTAATGATTTGAATAAATGTAAATTAAAACAGCTAAATTAGACATTTGGCCAGACTCAGTTGTTTAACTTTTCTGCACAGAACTTGTCTGGGCTTTTTAGAAAAAGTTGTTTACTTCAATTCTAAAACTTATCAGACTGAAAATGTTTTGAAGTATGGTTTTACCAGATCATGCTTTTTTTAATTTTGCTGTTGGCACCTGTTTTTTATCAATTATGCGATACATTGATTCCATTTTTCTGATTTATGAATATGTTATAGCTCTGTCAATGACATTTGCTGAAGAAATCTAGCAAATGCTAGGAAATGTTGTCTTTGAAGCTTGGCACTGATATTTTGTTTGTCTATTTGGATACAGTTTGTAAACCATTGTCTGTCCAGATCTACAATTTACTACTCTCCAATTTGTCTGACAGGTAAGCTGCAAGGTGCTGCAGTTTTTTCACCAGTACATGCTGGGTTGTAACTACTTCTGGATGCTCTGCGAAGGCATATATCTTCATACTCTAATTGTGGTGGCAGTATTTGCTGAAGAGCAGCGTTTGCACTGGTATTACCTCTTGGGCTGGGGTATGTATTTTATAATTCATATCTTATTGGTCGCTTCTTTCCAATGTTTATGGCACTTTTATACACTAGGGACCCGATCCTACTACCACTTGCACACATGACTAGCTTTATTCATGGGTGTGTATTAGAACCTAAGTTTGATCTCTTGAGATCCTAAATTTGAACTGGATTTCATTTATTTGCACAGGACAGTGTGTGCACTCGTTGTAATTAATACACACATGTCTGTGAAAGTTAGTAGTAGTCAGTATCCTTGATGATGGTAGTCTTGGAAGAAATGGCTAAGTGTTGAACATGTAAATTTCTAACCTCCAAAATGTAAGGTAATATGTCTAAGAATCTCAGAGCAATGTACAGATAAGTAAGTAAACATAGTCAGTGCCCTGTAACTGATGTTACAAATCCATGTGCTGCAGAGAACAGATGCAATGACAATGAAAATCACATGCACACAACCTAGGGAGCTGTGTCTAGAATTATGCTCCTTCAGCTCCAAATATGCAGGCCTCTACTGAATGCATCTGATGAAGTGAGCTGTAGCTCACGAAAGCTTATGCTCTAATAAATTTGTTAGTCTCTAAGGTGCCACAAGTACTCCTTTTCTTTTTGCGAATACAGACTAACACGGCTGCTACTCTGAAACCTACTGAGTCTGTAAAAGATGTCTCTTGGCTAGGAGTAATAATAGTGGTAGCGC
This sequence comes from Dermochelys coriacea, assembly GCF_009764565.3. NCBI lineage: Eukaryota > Metazoa > Chordata > Testudines > Dermochelyidae > Dermochelys > Dermochelys coriacea. The sequence goes on from NC_050069.1 coordinate 224,519,436, forward strand.
TCATCCTCCTCAGTTGTTTGGCCATTAACAGACAACACATGCACATACACACAGCCAGTCCCTTACAGTGGGATGCAGATTATTTCATTTTAAAAGTATTTGCTGTAAATCCAGCCTAGGTAAGCGGTGACAGAAAGCCCTTACCATCGATATTTTCTTTAGCTGGCTACAGATAATGAATGTCTGGTCTCATTCCAATTCCCAGTGAACGAGTGCCCAGCCCATATCACAAAACTCACTAACACATCTGGGAAGCAGCTCAGAGGTCTTTGTCTTGCTTCTCATTTATATTCATTTCAGGATTCTTTGCCCATGTCTATCTATTTCAAACCCAAGAGGCAGCCAACAGAATTTATCCTGTCCTGTCCAGCACCCCCTCTGCAAGTTTCATGTCTGTTGAGCTTCTTTTCATTTATGGTAGGAAGAAACCAAACCTCACCAGGAAAAAAAAATTGTGGGCTTAGGTATAAACTAGATGGGACAAATATGAGAACTGACTTGAACCTGCATCTGTTGCTCAATTCCTCCCTGATCACTTCTCAGGCCTCCCAGGACAGGTTAATTTAGTTGGGGTTGGTCCTGCTTTGAGCAGGGGGTTGGACTAGATGATCTCATGAGGTCTCTTCCAAACCTAATCTTCTATGATTCTATGATTCCTTTATAGACAGAGACAGCAAAATGCAATGCTACGCTCCTTTCACTGGGAGGAATCACTTAAGAGTGTGGCAATCTCCTCAGTTCCTGAGCTATATGGGACTCAGTACTCCATGGAACACCACCACTGATCCGAAACCTTAAGAATTAAACAGAACTTAAAAGCTTTCCCAGTTTAAGCCCCAGAGAACATCTCCATCCTGTAAATTCCAGAGTAGATAGAAATTGTCTCTCCTTTTCTTGTGAGATTAGCAACGGTCATGGGAAGGGAGGGATTTTGCATACTCTAGGATTTAAAAATGCATGGAACATTTTGAGCCCTAAACAGGGGGAAGTCTTTTTATCCTTGGACTTACTTCATTACTTACTTCATAATTGTGCAGCGTGTCTATCAGTTGAATAGCTCAACCTGTGCCAGAGCAAGCACATCGGCCTTATGAAGGCTCCACAGTTCAGAAGGTTCAGATTTATTGTGGTGGATCAGGCCCAAATAGGAGAACAGTGAAACAAATACCTTTCTTTTTGTGTCATGTTTAAATGTTTCCTTTCTACACATTAAAACGGAGTACCCACTTAGAAAGTTCAAAAGTTGGCTGGAAATTCTAGGGCATGGCTGCCACTATAAGACATGCCATCATGGCATTGGCCCTTAGTTTACAGAGTAAATTGTTGTGTAAATTCTCATTTCATGGCTAGTGAATGTGACTCAACTGTGTTTCAAAACACTGTATATGTACCGTATATATAACTATAACAATAATCTGATTTCAGCGCTGTCAATTTCAGCACTAGGCGAGCTGGCTTTATTTACCAGACCCACTAAAGCAATAGTAAAACATAGCTTTTAAAGAAAAGAAAATATCTGAGAAAGTTTCCCATGCTTCCCCGTGCTGAGGTAATTAAAATCATTGAATAGGTTCTGTAATATGTTGACCCTTGAGGCAACTGTGTATTTCTAGCATGATTTGTTCGAGCAACATTCCCTTCTGAGATCCCTTTCTTTACCTGATATTATTTCAGTGTTTTAGTAAATTACCCCTAAATCACTGGTCAGGAGAAATAATTTCAAATGCACTCTGTTACACTCTGTTTTGCTGTTTCAAACAGCCTGAACTGCATTTAGTTCAACAGGGGATCATTGGTTAGGGCCATACTGAAACAGTTTCTTTCACAATGTAACTGGAAGTGCACTCAAGCTTAACTCCATTTTGTGCCATAGCAGGAACAGGGCTCGCTTGTAGGGATTTGTCATATTTATCCCTGGCTGGCTACTTTCAGATGCTTCCTAGAGGCTACAATTTGTGATTTTTCACACTTCCCAATATAGGGGACAGCACATAGCTGCACCACTCTGAGGAATGATCAAGAGAGGTGTGCCTGGTGCCTAAGGATGCACCATCTCCCACAGTGCTTCTCAGTCAGCCCAAGGGGTGTATGCTCTGTTTCATCTATAAGTATGGTACAGATTGCCCCTTCTCTTTCTGGTGAACCAGCCCAGCTCCATGCCCAGGTCTGGGGAAAGAGAGAGTTGAATCATGGTCTCATCTCCTTCCGTTCCTCTCTGTGTGTTTTGCTTCCAGGAAGAAGTAAAGACCAAGCAGTCTTTATTCACTGTTTCTGCTTCTGGTTCACCCCTCCAAATTTCGTGGAAATACACAAGGGCAGATCACAATTTGGCCTAAATTTAGAGAGTAACATTGGAAATTAAAGCTAGATAAATATGACCTTGCTGAACTATAATATACTAATGAAAACTTTCCATTGTGACCTAAAGATGTATATTTGAATGTGTAGAGCCAAATTCTCTGTGCATATGCACCTAACAGAATAATAAAACACCACTCTCACCATGTGTAGCACTGCACATATACATTTTTCACGTAAACCCCTGGTTTTAAATTTTGGTATTACTAAAATGGGATCTGGAGCTATGTTCTTCCTGCTTCTTCTTGTGCATTATTGTCATTAAAAAGATTCTGCAACTGGAACATCACTAATATTGTTAGTGATGCATGAAATGGAAAAAGATCCAGTTTGATCTTCATTGACTCTGCAGTCCTAACTGTAGTGAAAAATTATTTTGGCAGCTGAGTAAGTGGATATCTCTTGAAGACCCCTAGGGAGCTGATACAGTGACCAAAATGACATCATATTGACATAGTCACTTTTCTGGCCATGAGCATTCTTTGAAGGTGAACTTAACAAAGCTTTGCTTGCCAAGGCCTGAGTTCAGGTCTCTGTGTTTCTCCTAAAAGCACTGATGAGGTCACTGACACCTAAAGCAAGCAATCCAAAGAGCTACATTTCTCCTACTATAGAAAGGAATGAAACTGTTTTTCAGCTAGTTCACTTTGAAATGTATTAATTTTCTGTCAATTAATTGCAGTTAACTCATGCGATTAACTCAAAAAAATTAATTGCAATTAAAAAAATTAATCCCGATTAATTGCAGTTTTAATTGTACTGTTAAACAATAGAATGCCAATTGACATTTATTAACTATTTTTGGATGTTTTTCTCCAGTTTCAAATATATTGATTTCAATGACAACACAGAATACAAAGTGTACAGTGCCCACTTTATATTACTTTTGATTACAAACATTTGCACTGTAAAAACTGACAAACAAAAGAAATAGTGTTTTTCAATTCACCTCATACAAGTACTGTAGTGCAATCTCTTTATCGTGAAAGTGCAACTTACAAATGTAGATTTTTTTTGTAGTTGCATAACTGCACTAATTAACCAAACAATGTAAAACTTTAGAACCTACAAGTCCACTCAGTCCTACTTCTTGTTCATTCAATCACTAAGAGAAAAAAGTTTGTTTACATTTATGGGAGATAATGCTGCCAGCTTCTTATTTACAATGTCACCGGAGAGTGAGAAATGGCATTCACATGGCACTTTTGTAGCCAGCATTGCAAGGTGTTTATGTGCCAGATATGCGTATGTCTCTTCATGCTTCAGCCACCATTCCAGAGGACATGTGTCCATGCTGATGATGCCTGTTTAAAAAACTGCGTTAATTACATTTGTGACTGGACTCCTTGGAGGAGAATTGTATGTCTCCTGCTCCATGGTTTTACACACATTCTGTCATAAATTCCATGTTATAGCATTCTCGGATGATGACCCAGCAAATGTTGGTCATTTTAAGAACACTTTTACTGCAAATTTGACAAAACGCAAAAAAGGTACCAATGTGAGATTTCTAAAGATAGCTACAGCATGCAACCTAAGGTTTAAGAATCTGAAGTGCCTTCCAAAATCGGAGAGGGACGAAGTGTGGAGCATGCTTTCAGAAGTCTTAAAAGAGCAACACTCCAATGCGGAAACTACAGAACCAAAACCACCAACCTTCTTCTGATGGCATCTGACTCAGATGATGAAAATGAACATGCATCATCAGCATGGACACATGTCACTTGGAATGGTGGGTGAAGCATGAAGGGACATATGAATCTTTATTGCATCTGGCAAGTAAATATCTTGCAATGCTGGCTACAACAGTGCAATCAGAACATCTGTTCTCACTTTCAGGTGTTGTAAGCAAGAAGTGGGCAGCATTATCTCCTGAAAATGTAAACAATGTTTTTCTGAGCCATTGGCTCAACAAGAAGTAGGACTGAGTGGACTTGCAGGCTATACAATTTTACATGTTTTATTTTTGAATGCATTTTTTGTACGTAATTCTACATTTGTAAGTTCAACTTTCATGATAAAGAGATTGCAGTACTTGCATTAGGTGAATTGAAAAATACTATTTTTTTTGGTTTTTTTACAGTGCAAATACTTGTAATCAAAAACAAATATAAAGTGAGCACTGTACACTTTGTATTATGTATTGTAATTGACATCAATATATTCAAAAATGTAGAAAAGAACCAAAAATATATAAATAAATGGCATTCTATTATTGTTTAACAGTGCGATTAATCACAATTAATTTTTTTAATCACGTGATTAATCTCGATTAATTTTTTTAATTGCTTGACAGCCCTAATTAATTTATAAATATAAAGTCTACAAACTTAGGACCCTGTGGTAACCTTCAGTGTGTGGTGGGTGGCAAACAAATAAATTCACATGAAAATATGGCTTTCAGATGTGCAGAAAAAGGAATGGTGACTAGAAGGTGTGCTAGCTTATCACTACAGAGCTGCTGGTGGCCCCAAGGCAGCAACTGGTTACATATCAAAAGGAAGCGGCCAGCTAGAAAGTCAGAGATTTGGCTGGCAGTGCTAGAGCGAGGCGTCACTAAGACATGACACCGTAGCAGTGGCCTTTAGTTTGGTAAATAGCACAGCTGCTGGACTGTGTTGCACCAAAGTTGTTGTAAAGAGACCGCTTCATGCAACAAAAATAAGTCTACTCACAGGACTACGGGTTGTGAAGTTGCTGCTTTATTTAAATTCATTGCAACAGAATGTGTGGAACAGGGAAAGGAACTCCCACTCAGTAAACAGGAAGTAAGGGAGCGTGGCCCCAACCCATAATACTCTGACCTAGTTAAACCCTTGATGACTGGTTCACTACTTCTAAGGTGCTAGCAGTGTGCCAGTGTAACTCAGAGGCAAGCACTGATGGTGATTCAGTCACTAAGCCCCCTAAGAACTAGCACAGATGGGTTCCAATAACCACTCAGACACTTAGCTAAAGAGAGAGAGTATTTTCCCAGGGATGACAAGAAAAGCAAATACCCTCGCTATGGAGGCTTAAACACTTACAACTCAGAGTAAACAATAGCAGATCTTATATGGGCCCCTGGGGCAGTCCAGTAGAGAGTTTGGACTCTTCAGACTTAGGGCCTGGGGTGCCCTCTTCAGCCCAGTCTTCTATTCAAAGCAAATAGGAACTTGAAGGTTTCCAAGCCAGGATCACTTAATGGTATCTCTTTTATTGGGTCCCCTCTGTACTGGGCTTCCTTTCCAGTCTCTGCTGCTTCCTCACAAGTCCCTCACAGACCTGCACCCAGCAGTCACACCTTGAGCTACACAGTTGCTGGTGGTTTCTCCATGCATCCTGCTTCCTTGTTGTTCCTGGCTTGACATGCCATTGCTGTTTTTCCAAGAACCAGGACACATCCTAGGTCAGGGTCTTTCCATGTTTCTGGGCCCCTTCCACACACGTGGTCAAGGGAAGGGGTTGTGCAGAGTTCTTGGAGAAGGTTGTTTCCTGCTTACCAGCTCCATCACAGTTTACAAAGTAAAATGTTGTATAAATTAATGCTATCATTTTAGCAAACCTCCCTTTTCATGGTTCTTAGCCTGTTGGAATGGGAAGTATGCAAGCAGAGGGAAAGGCTTGATGGTGGGGGTGGGAAATTAGTGTGGCATGGATTTCCCAAGATTCAAGGGTTTGGAGGCAGGATTCTCAAAAAAAACCCAAAAAACAAACAAAAAAAACCCGGCTGATTGGAAAACATCAAGCCTGCTCCTTCAGTCTAGGAAGAGAATACAGCATGGCAGGTTTCTACGCCTTCCACCTAGTACGAGTGGTTCCCTCTGCAGGATTGGCATAAAAAAAAATGGGCCCCCTACAGCAGTCTGTAAGTGCAGTATCCTCCCCTTTCATATCAAAAGAGGACTTACGTGAGCAGATATGGGGATAGGAGGAGTCAGGATTTCTATCATATCCTCCTTACTAATGATAGACATGTGGAGTAGGGCCATCTGAATGTAAACTGGGAATCTGCAGGATTAGCAGAGTAAATGCTCCAAGATTTCACCCGCTTGTAAGACTCCTGGCTCCACTCTGTACATTTTCTAGGGCCTGGGCCGCAGCCTCAGTAAAAGCAGCCTGGTTGCTGTACTGTCATTTATTGCTCCATCACCTGGCATGCAGAATAAGTTCCTGCTTCCCTGTTCAGTGGGGATTTACATACCAAGGAACCCTGCTTTAGGGAATACTTCACGTAGAACAGCATCCTCCCTCTCTCTCCTCTCCAGTGTGGCTGGCCATTCCTCCTTTCCCTGCATATATTTCAACATGCCTGGAGTGTCTGACAGCAGCTTTGAGCTGAGATGGTAGCATGACACTTCTCCGTGGCCGCTTTTGACAGAAGTATCACAATTACTCTCCCTCTACATCTCACAACTGAGAGAGCCATATGACTCGAAGTCAGATGGAATTATAATTCTTGTGTCAAAGCTTTGAATTCCCATTTATATGTGATTTTTAAAAAGAAGAAATGTTATTTTTAGTGTCACATGAACTGCATGCCAGAAAATATGAATTTATACCGTTAATCATTGATTTATACCATTAATCATTGTAGGGTTTCCTTTAGTGCCAGCATCTATTCACGCTGTTGCAAGAGCCAAATACTTCAATGACAAGTGAGTATTAGTATTATATTTATTTTAAAGGTACTTAGCACATTTTATAGCTATGTATAAAAATGTATTTGAATTAATGATATATTCTTCCTCCAGTTGCTGGATGAGCGTTGACACTCACTTGCTCTATATTGTTCATGGACCCGTAATGGCAGCTTTATTGGTAAGAATATTTTTTGTTATCCTGTTAATAGTTTAGTTGCTCTTCCCAGAAATGATGCAAAATTGCATTGAATAGAAGATTCTGTATCTTAAATAGGTTGGCCAAGGTTTTCAAAGGTAGCAGGTGATTTTGGATGCCCCACCTGAGACCCCCTTAAAGGGACTTGATTTTCAGAGTGTGGGTGCTCAGCACTTTTTGAAAATCAAGCCCCTTCAAGGTGTCTCAGATTGGGGCAATCTAAAAATAGAGGCATCCAAAATCATTAATTCCTTTTGAAAATCATGGCCAAGCTATTCAAACTACCGTATCTTCTATTCTATGCAGTTAACCTTACCTGTGCTAAATGTGCTGCATTATATGTGGTATACATGAAATAACTATGTTTAAGACTAGCCTGAGACCAAGTCAATAATTCAGCATTGTTTTTCATAAATTCAGAGGCAGAAAGGAACATTGTGATCATCTTGTCTAACCTCCTGCATAACACAGGCCACAGAACTTCCCCAAAATAATTTCTGTTTGAACTAGAGCATAGCTTTTAGAAAAATATCCTGTCTTGATTTTAAAATTACTTTTCCCCAGAGACATGATAGATCTTTACCAGATAGAAAAGTACCAGTAATGGAGAATCCAACACTACCCTGGGTAAATTATTCCAGTGGTGAATTACCCTTTTTTGTTGGATGCTGTATTAAATGGGAACAGAGGTAGGGAGTAAACTGGGAAGAGGCTGGGGGGGATAAGAACCTGAATAGAATGCTTGAGTAGGAGCAGCACAGAGCACGAGACAGCAAATCAAGGAAGTTGCAGCTAGGATTCCCAAGGTTGCCTTTTTTGGTTTTTTTCCCCACTCACTCTGTCTTGCCACCCTAGGCACCTACATGTTCTGCCTATATAGTAAAACCAACCCCGTAACTTCCATTAATGTTCATACGACAGGAGTATATGCATCAGATAACCCACTAGTTCCACTGTCCTATTACTATAAAATACTCAAACTGGTATAACGGACCTGAACACCCTGAAATTTGGGGAAAGTTTTTATTCAAACCAAACATTAGTCCTATCTCCATTTGTTATCCAGATGCACTGTGTCAGCATCACAACTGATTCAACTTTCATTGGCTTGGGGCCTGACATCTACTTGCAAACTTGGAAAACTACACAGGATAGTTTTGTAATATAGCATTTGTGAAAACAAGTCTGCTTGGTATGGTAACAAATTTTTCTGCCTGGAATGAGAATACTCAATGAGCTCCTCCTCTTTACAATTATTCACAGCCAATGTTCCCTCTAATTTTTTATATCCACCTGTGGAATGAATTTTGTTATGTGCACCAATATGGAGGTGATGTGTGGCAGGGGTGGGACCAAGGGGTTCGGAGTGGGGGGCTCAGGACTGGGGCAGAGAGTTGGGGTGCAGGGGGGTGGGGGCTCTGGGGCAGTGCTGGGAATGAGGAGTTCAGGGTGTGGGAGGGGCTCCGGGCTGGGGCAGGAGGTTGGGGTGCAGGGGGTCAGGGCTCCAGCTGGGGATGCGGGCTGTGGAGTGGGGCAGGGGATGAGGAGTTTGGGGTACAGGCTGACCCAGGGCTGGGGCCAGGGGACAGCCCCCAGCCCTCTCCCCACTTGCAGCAGCTCCCAGGGAGAGGCACTTCTCCCCACTGACAGCAGCTCCGGGACAGGGGGAGAGGTGTCTCTCCCCGCGGCAGCCCTGCATGCCCCCAATTTGCTCCCCTCCCCACCTACCTCTCTCCTTTCCCCAGACCCCTATGGCTGCATGCCTGCTTGGCCCTTTTATCACAGATTCACAGGACTCGTGCTCTCTTCCAGTTCTGTATGGTCCCTGGGAGGAACCCCCTTCAGTGCGACAGCCCTTCTCTGGGGTCTACTGTCTCTCGAGGGTTAAGCCATAGGCCCCTCTGCCTCCTGGAACAGCACCTCTCTGAATGCCTGTCTCTCACTGTGCCCCCCCAGGAGTTAATTCACTCTGTATCCCCCGGGTCCTCCACCCCCAGAGGGAATAATGCAACCCTGATCTCTAAACTGGAGTGACTCCCAGCCAGCGTAAAACAGAAGGGTTTATTGAGCATCTGAACACAGCACAGGAAACATTCCGGGCCCTCAGGCCTAACATCCCTCAGCACAATATATCTAGGTCTCTTCTACATCCTGGGGGGCTCTGACTGCTCTCTCTCCACAGTCCAGCAGTCCCCTCCTTCCAGCCGAGGCATCCTATATCACCGGCCCCAACAGCTCCTCCCCTGTCCTTTGTCTTCCATCCCAGGTAAACAGGTTGCTGGGGCCCTCTCTCCTCCATCCTATGTTCCCCCTGTGGCTGGAACTGGTTGGTCAGGTAACCGGGGTCCTCTATCTCATCCCATTGTCCTTCCAGTGGCCTGAACTGGCTGCCTTCCAAGCTGCGCTGGGCCTCTTGGTCACCAGGTCACCAGTCGCTAGGATCCCCCATCTCCAGGCCATTGGCCGGGGTCCCAGGTGCTAGGCGAGATCACAACAGGTCCTCTGCAACAACAAACCCTCTCCCACCACCTTGTTAAACATGCAGCACACAGGGAAACTGAGGTGCGCGCACACACTATTCATGTAAACCACTAGAAAATTCCCCAACTTCGTCACACCTTTATAGCCTGCTGCGTGGCCATGCAGCTTAGAGGGAACTTAGCTCCCAGCACCGGATTTATTAAAGCAGCCTAAACAATTTTCTGCTGTCATAATGCTGAGTTTGACAGAGGGCATGTAAGCCTTTTTGGATTTTTAATACTCTTCTCCAGTGCTATATCTTTCAGACACCCTAAGAAAAAGATCTATCAGGTTTCTAGGGAAAAGTTAATCTTTCTTTAAAATAGAGCTAATCCAGGCATGAGAAGATGCTTAACCTGGAGAGACAGGGTTTAAAACCCCTCTCTCAGGGGGGTCAATGGTTTATGCATTGCAGGGGGTCAGTGGTTTACGGGAGTCCCACCGTCGCCGGTAATGCCTCCCTATCGCCATTCCAATCCACAAGGGAGGCTGATTTTTAAAGGAGCTACTACTTTTTATTTCCTAACCCATCCAGACAAAGCCCCCCTACCTTTGAGATTGCAGGAGCTCAGTTATAATATCTGGTTTGAAAATGTGCTATTCATAATGTGGCTGTGTCCTGGAAACACAATATCTGCACTTTGCCCAGTCGAAACAGACTGACAGGCAGGTTCAAAGGAGCCACATCTTTTTACCTTGGCAGACATTTTTTTTTAATCAGTTGCCTGAAGCAATTCTGAAAGTGAAGGTTAGGTGATCTGAGTCAGCGACGCCTGGGGGAAGCCTGGAGAATAAGTGGTGAGTGGGGACACAGAAATCATATATTATTCCTTGCTAAGCAGAGCACAAATGTAAAACATTTGAGGTATTTCTCAGTAGTTACAATACTGAAGCTTTCCTGATCATGGCTTTTCACGCTGGAAGGCCCAGATATGATCTCTCATCTATTTATGGAGTTACAACTACTTTAATATAGCTCTGAGTAATACAGCAAAATCATTTCCATGTTTTCAAAAATCTGACAAGCCTATTACAGTGCAGAAGCTATATCACTGCTATAAGAAAAGGAGTACTTGTGGCACCTTAGAGACTAACAAATTTATTTGAGCATAAGCTTTCGTGAGCTACAGCTCACTTCATCAGATGCATTTGGTGGAAAATACAGTGGGGAGATTTATATACACACACAGAGAACATGATAAATCTCCCCACTGTATTTTCCACCAAATGCATCCGATGAAGTGAGCTGTAGCTCACGAAAGCTTATGCTCAAATAAATTTGTTAGTCTCTAAGGTGCCACAAGTACTCCTTTTCTTTTTGTGAATACAGACTAACATGGCTGCTACTCTGAAACCTATCACTGCTATGTGCATGATATCATGCCATTAGTGTGAAAGTACATGAGCTAGCTGTACTAGAAAGATAGAAAGTCCACATTCTGCTTATACTCAGGCTGTACCGTTTCCTTAGGGACCAAATGGCCTGATTTCCAGAGGCAATAAGCATGCACAGCTCCCATTGGCTTTAGCGGGAGTTCATGTGAATATCTGACCACAAATGTGAGTTCTGAGCCCTTCTGAAAATTCTGTCCTTAGTGCCCCAACCAGCAAAGTACTTAAGTGCATGCTTAACTTTAAGCACATGAGTAGTATCATTGAGTTCAGTAAAGAACTCAATGGTATTCAGTGGGCATAATTTTAGTGCTTTGCCGGATTGGAGCCAGAGAGCTCAGCACCTTGCAGGATTGAGCCCTTACAGCCCAAAAAGGGATTTGGGGGCATATCCTCCACTGATGTAAATCTGGCAGTAGGTGTGTTAAGGCACCGAAGGTTACATACTTTGGTCTCAAGTATCAGGGGGTAGCCATGTTAGTCTGTATCCACAAAAACAACAAGGAGTCTGGTGGTACCTTAAAGAATAACAGTAATAATATAATAATAATACATGGAGTATGCATCTGAAGAAGTGGTGTTTTACCCACAAAAGCTTATGCCCAAATAAATCTGTTAGTCTTTAAGGTGCCACCAGTATACTTGTTATACTTTGGTCAGTATGTCTGTAGGGGCAAGGTTGCGGAAGATTGGCGAGGAGCTAAGTGGTGGACTGAGTACGTGACTGGATATAAGAGGAGGATGCAGGCAGTTTCAATGAACTTTGTCTGATAGACCCTGCCAAAAGATATCTTAGCATAGCTCAGCATATTTTTTTGCCTGTAAACAAGTCAGTTTATATAATAAGCATAAATTATACATATAAGAATGTAACCAGCTGTTGACCCTATGTAACCCTGAGATAAGCACGGAGAATATAACACCGCAGAGGACTCCCCCCGGAGGAGTCCTGCCTAGTCAGCTGTCCCAAACGGCCAGAGTCCCCTGCAGCCCCTCCTCACGTCTTGGGGGCTCCCGCGCAGATTGGAGCGCAAGTTCTTCCTTCAATAAAGAGTAACTTACTATTTTCAGGCCTGAGTGTCATCCATTCGCTTGTATCTCCCCCCGCCCTTATGGGCACAATGTCAACCGGAATGAGCTGTTGTTTTGTGCTCTAATGGGGCCATGAAGCTGTGTTTTGTTTTCATTGCTGGGTTTTGTATTTTAATTTGAGTGTTTTACTAATAACGACTCTCTCTTTTTCAGGTCAATTTTTTCTTTTTGCTTAACATTGTCCGAGTTCTGGTGACAAAGCTAAGAGATACTCATCGGGCTGAGTCCAACATGTACATGAAAGCTGTCAGAGCCACATTAATCCTGGTGCCCTTACTAGGAATTCAGTTTGTCATTATTCCCTGGAGACCAGAAAACAGACTTGCTGGAGAAATATATGATTACATCATGCATATATTAATGCATTACCAGGTATGGAATATCATAGCAAGTTAGGTTTACATGTATTTGCCAGTAGGGTTAATTTTAGCAGAGGATTCTTTTGCCAAATGCTTTGTCTCTGAAAGTAATCATGACTGCTTGTTTTTTTTCCTTTTTCTCCAACATTTTCACATCATATATTATCTTCTTCTGTGGCTCTATTATTAGTGTGAAAACAGTCACCAGTAGCTTGGGGAAATACTTCAAGAATTACAGAATAGTGATGTTTCTGTATTGAGTAGAGAAAATTGAGATCACATAGGGCTTTAAATGTTGTTCAAAGCCCTGCTAATGCAAATGTGCTCAGACAGCCTTTCCGAAAACACTGCAGAGGGGATGATATTAAAATTAACTGTATGTGGAAATCGCTGTGTCAAGGAAGAGATGTTTGTACACAGTGGAAGAAAGGATCAACATGATTAAGGCTCAGTTAATTAACTCACAATTTTAAGCTGTTTAAATTAAAAGACAACTCTAACATTTTGGTTTTATAAGCGTTTTGAAAGAACAGTATCAATATTTCAAAAGGGTTGTCTTCTATTTTCTCTCTTTTGTACAGTAATACATCATTTTCAATTGCTTGGCTGTCTAACCTGGCTTCAATGCATGCTGTCCATGATTCACCAAGGGTGGCAAACTTCAAAAAATTGCACTTGTGATATTAATATTAAACACGTGTAAAGTGAACAAACATCCCTTTGGCCTCTACTTATTTTTTTTCATGCAGAGGCTCATGATGGATAATTATTTGAAAGTTACAGATCAGTGAGCCAGTGTGCAAAACAATTTTCCCCCTCCAAAGGGGAAAGTAATAACATAATTCCGCTGATATCTATGTATCAATTACCTTGACATATTAGACCATATTTTCAGCTGCATGTACGATTGTCTACTTCTCAAAATTCCTGAAAACAAATGTACCTGGGAAACCACAAATTTTCCTGCATACATAGCAATTGCAGGAGCAAAAGTTGTTCATAACAGGTGCCATGTGTATTTTAGTAGGTATTGTATCTACAGTGCTGTTCTATGCCTTGCTTATCAATTATAGTTCCCAGGAAAACTGCTCATTCACAACTTACGTGTATTTGATGGAAAATTAAATTATTTTATGTAAAATAAGCTACAGTACTTGAAAAAAATTATGTTGGATTTTTGCTAACAATGACACTCAATTCTTTGTGCAAGTAAACCACTGCATGAAAAACTAAAAATAAATTCAGGTGGCCTATAGGTAGAAAAGCTTACAGCAGCAGCTGTTTCCACTCATTTCTTGTAAATAAATTTGAGTAATTATTTAGGAGGTGCTTATTTCAGCATGGGCAAGTGCCTGGTTCGCTGGGACAGCCGGGTGTAATTCTTAAAAGCTCCATCTTTATATCATAATTCCCATCAGACATAGTGAGAAGGTGTGTATCTTTTCCTGTTGTAGGCACCACTGTGTTTTGTCACATCTGTGGTCTCTAGGGATACAAGTATGCCTTTCCTAATGTCATAACTGGGTGTCAGGCTCATGGTATAGCTATCTCCACTTACAGTGAGGCAATGTGACCCTGGGGATAATCATTTTATGTATAAAACAACACTGAGAATTAATACAAAATCCTAATAACAAACAGTAGGAATTAGAACATACCAAGGCAATGGAAAAACCAAACAAAATCCTAAACGGAGTCATCACTGAAAAAAGGGGTACTCCTTCCATATCATTAGAAGGGAAAACACGGCAGGAAGAGAAGTGCTCTCAAACACGGTTGTAAAGTGGGAAGGGTTAAGGTGAGGTAGAGGTCCAAGGAAAGCAAATTCTACCTCCTGTGGGCTTCCACAGCCACAGATCAGTCCCCGAGCAAGTAAAATGGGTCTCTGTGCTAGGCTTTTTGGCCAGAAATTCCCCACTGTTGCTGCCACTGGTTCAGCTCTGCCAATAGTAAAAGTGGTGGGTGCGCTAGTGTAGACAGGGCTCCAGGTCACCACCACCATTTTATCCTCAATGGCGGGGGAGCCACAAACTACTTTGTCATCTAAACCCCAGACTTAGGCACCTACGTCTTGGGTTGGGCACTTATGTCCCAGTCTGGGCTCCACTGAGATCTGCAAAACTGCTGCCAAACCCTGTAGGCGCCTAACTCACTCAGCACCTATGTTTTCAGGTTAAAAGTTCCCTAGGTGCCCATGTTTCTTCCTCTGGGCATGACTGTTCCACTGTAGATAGTTACCTGCTCATAGGTCCAGAGAGAGAATGACTCTAGTTCAGTGGCTAGGGTACCTACCTGGGAGGCCAGAGATCTCAGGTCCACTCCCTCTTCTCCAATCACTCTTTCATTATTTATCCACTGTGTAACTGCTTCAATGGGGGAGACTGAAAGAGCCCCACATCAGACTATCCCATAGCTCAGTGGTCAGAGTACTTTCCGGATAGGTGTGAGAATCTTTTCAAGTCTTTTTTCCCTTCTGACAGAGAGGGTAGAATTGAACTTGGGTCTCCCACATCTCAGCTGAATGCTCTCACTGCTAGGCTAAAAGATATGAGATGGGCACCTCTGCTTCTTCCTCTGGCTGCTTTGTGTGAAGCAAGGCAGGTGCCTAACTCAGTCCTGCAAGAAACAGCATAGGCATCTCATCTGCCTGACTCCAAGAGATGGGACCCCACTTGTGGATCACAAGCAGAGATAATCACCTCCGTGCAGCCCAGACTTAAGCACATATCCAAGAGATGGGTGGATTTTGGCACATTCATATCTGGTCAGTGTCTCCCATTGGTTAGTTTAGGTAGCCTAGTTTGCTGGCTTTCTGGATCGTATCCTAAGGCATCTGTCTCTCCCCATTCATTGTATAGGGATCCTAAGTGGCAAACTCGGCTTTGTGGATCTCAGTGTTGTTCCTGTGATTTTCTAGGAACCTAGAAGTTAGGCACCATGATGCTCAGTGTTGTAACCCCCTGTTCACATGGGTACTTGTCACGGAAAAACTTTTGTCTTTCAGGGATGGGAGGGTTAACACCTGAGTTAACACTCAGAGTTAAGCCTGAGTTCCTTCATGGATCCCACCCTATGTTCTCTAACCTTGTTCAGAGAAGTTCTACGTGAAATGTCAGTCCATCATTCCGTATATTCCCACCATTCCTAACTGCCATCCCACTGACAGCAACAATGGAAAATTTTATCTAGCATCTCCTAATGTAAACAAATCCTGGGACATTTGGCCAGAACTCTTAAAGTTGGTTAGTACAGAGCATTGGGAATATGAGTTACCTTATAATTATCAGTGTTTCCAATAGCAGTGGTATATGGTCACAATGTACTACATAGCAACATGTAACAACATAAGTTATTTCATGAGTGCCCTGCAGTTATCTTATTGTGTGATCCTTAGCTGGGTATCAAAATGCAGATTTTTTGGGGTAGTTTTATTATGAATTAGAGTTTTGGATCATTTTCAGAGCATTTCTTGTACAGGTATTTCTTATAACAATCACATATTCAGAATAGTCACATTATTGTGACTGTGATATCTCTGTGCTCATTTTCTTGTAGCACTGTTGATGTAATTAGGAGTTATTTCTTTATATGGTTTCAGTGTAACTTTTAGGTTCCACTCTGAATTGTTTAAATACTTGTTTTCCCAGCATCTTCTCGTAGCTGTATGACAGATTTGGGGTTTGTTTGTTTTTCGATAACCCATTGCAGCAGTATATGACAATTGTGATTTGACATACTGAACAAACCTTCCACTCGCAATTAGTACAAGTACAAACTGCAATGCTGCAGTCTATTGTCAGAATAGGAGGACTGAAGATCATGAATGACAGAGTATTTGTTCCCAGAATAAACTGTACTTTTTTCACAAGGTATCATTCCTAGCTGGAAAACAATACAGTGAGATGTTCCCTGCTAGATTTCACAGACTAAAGGTCAATTTGAATAATAGGAGACACTCTTGCTCTAAACTGTTCTTTCTTCTTTATGAGATTATCCTCCACACTCATCATTTTAAGCAGAAGTGGTCTATTTGCCCGAACATTCTGCTTCACTGCAAACATATGCTATTCATTATCTGGACTATGATAGGTTATTTGTTCATTACTCAGATGCAGTGCCTCAGTATTGTCACATCATGTTTGTTACTATACATAGGTCAAAATCCTCCTAGCAGATCTGTGGAGTTGATCTATAAATTATAAAAAGGAACCCTTTTTTTTCCCAATTGTGGCACTGAAAAATGGTGTAGGCTGGAGGTCTCAATCACCAGCCTGGGAAAAATAATCAGCACTGCCCAGTTCAGTCATGGCCTTTACCTCAGGGATCTGTTTATTCTCCAGTACAAAAGAAAAGAAACTTGGAGCAACAAAATAATGTAATAGACCTGTTCTCAACTTTGATTTTGGGGCTCCCAATAGGAAGTGGGCCACAGGGCTGCCACCCCCTCACGATCCTCTGCTGTAGTCACAGAAGAGTTTATTCCTAGCCCTCTATTGGTCACAGGCTCCGTTAGGGAACTGGGGCCTTCATGTATATTCCCTAGCTGATAATCAGACCCAATAACCTGATGCTGCCACACTGTGTTAGATGATTCCTAGCACTTCCCTGCTGGTCTTCTCTCCAGAACAGGGCTGGCTGCTTTCCAAACCCCTCTGAACCTTAAATTCATGTTACAAATGGCTTCTCTGCTCCAGATATGAATATCTGCTGTTTCTGCACCATAGTGGTTCCTAGGGATCCTAAGTAGCAAACTCGGCTTTGTGGATCTCAGTGTTGTTCCTGTGATTTTCTAGGAACCTAAAAGTTAGGCACCATGATGCTCAGTGTTGTAACCCCCTGTTCACATGTGTCACGGTGCTGTTTCTGCACCATAGTGGTTCCAAGAGATCTCTCAAATGGAAATTTAGAGCCCCCCCTCACCATCACCAATACAAGTTGTGCTGTTTCAAAATATGTGGAACTGAAGATTACATAAAACAGAAGAGATACTTCCCCCATTAAGAGGAGTATTTAAAGCATAGCAGCTATCTCAAAAGCAGAGGCTCTAGCTAGAAGGATGGACACATCTATCCAACTAAACACAGACATCCACTAATGTAAGTGTCTCAAAGCAAAGATTTGAATTCCAGAACATCTAGTTAATTATTGATTTTCCTTAGGGGGCATGATTTTCAAAAGCCTATAAAATCACTCTGGCAGTTTATGGAAGAATTCATCCTGCCATATATCGCATACAAAATTACAGAATTTTGCACACAGGTTCCTTTCACCAGACTCAGAAGTCCCTTATGAGCATGAAAAATTTCTCCACGGTGCCCGAAGAGAGGGACTTATATGGGAGAGCTAGCGGCATCCCATAAAGGAGTGAAGTGGTGTGCACCAGGGAGTTCAGGTGTGAAATCTGTCCTCCCACCGTGCTCGCACTCATGCAGCGCAAATGCACACCGCCCCTTACTGCAGTCTATCCAGCTACAGGTCTCCCTGGCCTGATTCAGCAAGATACTTCAGCATGTGCCTAACTTTAAGCACCTGAATAATCCTGCGGCCGTCAATTGTCACGATGCCTAAAGCTACTCATGTGCTTAAATACTTTACTGAATCAGAGCTCCTGAAAGTTGGAGTTAGCCCTTCATAAGAAATAAGATTAATTCAACATTTTGTATCAGCTTCTGAGCAAAATACTCAGTATTTAAGCACTTGCCTAGCCAAATAAGGACACAGCTCACAGGAGGTAACAGGCCTCAATTACATGATGTTTGCTCTGTATTTTCTAAGAGCAGGTTTGATTTTTTTGAAAGAGAGAAACTGCCTGGAGCTTGTAAATTTAACTCCTGCTGACAAGTGGAGTAATTGCTTTATGCAGAGCAAAACTAACCATTTAAAAATACCACGCTGCTTTGCTCCATTTTACAAGATATGCATTCATACACACCCAGGTTTAAAAGGACAGCACTACTAGTGCTTTGTGCCAAAGCAGACAGAAACTTTTCATCCTGCCATGGAAAGCTAGAGCTATGGGGCTACTCCTGACAGGATGAATGTTTCTTTCATTTCCTGTTCTCTTTTACTTGGGTTGCTGATCATTTTTAAACTCTCTTGGTGTATTTCAGCCACTAAAAATGGCAAAAAGATGTCTTCTGCAACTTGGCTATTTCTAGAGCACTATTTTTGTACAACATATTCCTGCATAAAAGGGGCAGTAGTGGAGGCTCCAGCAGTGAGATGATGGGATAGTGAGTGCCCAAGCACTCAACGTCAGCCATTTCTCAGCAGGAGACCTACCATCTTCCCTCCTCACCCTGACCATCTCCCTCAACGTGGCCAGTAGCAGAGACTTTCCAGATGTTTTCTCTGCACTGTGCCTCACATAAGTCTCTTATATTTTTATGCCTCTCTATTCCATGTGAAGCATAGGGCCTTCACTATGGCCTTCCATCTTTGCTGCTGCAGTCTTAAGCTATGTCTTCACTCATCATCAGCTATCCCTCAATACAAGGATGATGGCTGCCAGGGGGAAAAAAGTCATTGATGAGACTTATGATGGCTGAGGAAGCCAATCCATGCGCTACGGGTTTTTCCACGTAGATGACAGGTGGTTGCTTGGAGAGAGCACAACTGCTGGCCAGGATGCTGCACACTTTCCTTCATCCTCTGCCGTTTTGCAGCCTCTTGAGCAAGGCAATTCTCTTCAAAACAGGCTGAGGCTCAATGTTTGATGCAACGCTATTCAGTCTATTACCAGGCAGCTTTTCCCAATTCATGGGGTCAATGCCTCCGTTCTGAAGATGTACTTTCAGGGTGTCCTTGTAGTGTTTCCTCTGTCCCCCACGAGTCCTCTTACCATGACAAAGTTGAGAAAAGAGGACTTGCTTCGGAAGATGAGTATCAGCCATCTACACACAATGACCAGCCCTGCAAAGTTGATGTTTCATAATCTTCACCTCAACACTGTTGATGCTAACTGTCTTCACTAGAAAAGCTGCAGATGTAGCACTTCATGTAGATGCTCCCGAGTGTAGGGGTTCTCCAATTGCTGTAATTAATCCACCTCCCTGAAAGGCAGTAGTGTTGTCTAAACTGAGGGCTAGGTCAGCTTAACTACATCACTCAGGGGTGTGGATTACCCCTCAGCTATGTAGCGGGGTTGACTTAACTTTTTAGTGTAGACCTGCCCAGGGGCAGCCCTTGACCAAATGGCGCCCAGGTGAGGAGCGTTTTTGGTGCTCCCCTCTCCCCATTTGTAAAACTTTTGAATACGTTATTTTTATTACATTTGTGACCCATTTCATGACTTTGATTCACAATATGCGTGCATGATTTATCCATCATAAGACAATACATTTGCATGCTAGGATCTGTAAATCAGTATTTTTTCATGACATATATAAGCAAATAAAAAAATTTCCTCTGTGTTTTAGAACCTTTTTAATTTTAAGAATAACTGAAATGTACTAACATCAAGAAATTGAACTGTGCACCAACATTGGGTGGGCCAGTATTTAATAATGTTACAGTAAGTGACTGCCTTAGAAAGTAAACACTAGTCCTGTAGTTCAAAAGGTCGCTTTTCTTGCCTTTGCCCTTGCAAACTGAAGCACAGCATCAGAGAAATCCAAACACTGGCCAATGGCATTTTCAAGTGATAAAATAGCAAGTGATGTCAGTCTCTTATTGACCATCATCGATCGAAGGTATGTTTTAATGACTCTGAGCTTCAGAAAGTTGCGCTCATCACTCACTACTGTGACCAGCAGTGTGAGCAGAATCCTCAAAGCTATCCACATTAGGGAAAGTATCCTTCACTCTGCATCATAGGGTGAACTGTAGAACTTGGAGTGGAGAGTGCTTCCTGTGTTGCAAAATGTGACTGGTTGTCCAATTCTATTAGAGGTCTTTATCATTGACATCCAAACATTCCCCATATGTCACATCCAGTGAAGGGCCATACAATTTTTCAAAAGCATTTTTCTGTCTGCCAGAAGCTTACTACAGACATACAAAAAAAAACAGGTCTTTTTGTGGTGCTTCATTTGTCCAAACCTTTCCTAGATGGATACTCAAGCAGTGTCAATGAGTAAGCAAAAAACCTCTCTTTTGAATTTTTCTTCTGAGGTTCCCATCACCTGACTCTGCTCTTTTAACCAAACTGTCTCTTCTTCCAATGAATATGAGTTTCCTTGAAGACAGGCTCAACTCCTAAGTTTTCCGCCATTTCTTTGGCAGCAGTGATGGCATATGTCAGGTGTGCAGTCCATTATTATGGCATAGTACTTCACTTTCCCAAGCCACATCAATATGTTTTATATTGTTTTGCTGCAGTCATGGTCCATAGTTTCTTTACAAACTACTCAATGTAGGTGCTCACGTATGACATCATCATATGTCCCAAGGAGTGCTACCAAACCAAGGAAATTACCATTATGTTCAGTGAACAAATTATCCAATGAGCCCCAGAAAGTCAAATTATTCATTGCAAGGGAGAGATCAGATGCTCAAGCACGTTCCACCAATGCTAGGTTTCTACATTAATAATGTGTGGGTTTTCTGTGTCTGTGCATTTACTCAGCTTGAGCCTGGACTCAACCTCCAACCACTTGGAATAGGCTGTAAAATGGCCAGGTGACTTTCAATGTTGCTTCAGAGCATCAGCTAAGTTATGCCAGTAATTGTACCCGGAAGGCGCAAGCAAAGATTTGGCATTCTTGTCAAATATTTTGCAACAAAAACAGAACACTTTGTCAGTTGATTTCGAGTAAACTAGCCAACACCAATTCAGTTTCTCATCATTCTCGAGCACACTTTTGCAGTGTGACTTTGAGAAGTGTCGTTTCTGCTCATTTACTGGAAACATAATATCCTCAATTTTGCCTGACCAGTTCAAAATTGTAGGATCAATATTGGCAGAGTGTAGGATGGCCATCTATAAAGCAGGATCTGGTATATCGATTTGTGGTGTGCAGTTTTTCTCATTGCTGTTTCTATCATTATGTGAGGCTGATTCTTCTTTATCATTGCTCTCCTCATGTAAACCAGATTTTTATCTGTCATTAGTCTCCTTTTCATGTGAGCCACATACTTCTTTATCATCACTCTCCTTTATGCTACCAGGAAAACTGGACTATTCTCCATCACTTTCCTCACATTTCCATCCTTATCTTCAGGTAAATCTGCTAATTCCTTAGGACCTGGCTACACTGGAAACTTCAAAGCGCTGTTGCGGGAGCGCTTCCACAGCAGTGCTTTGAAATGCGAGTGTGGTCACGCGCAAGTGCTGGGAGACAGCTCTCCCAGCGCTCCTGGTAATCCACCTTCACGAGGGGAATAGCTCCGAGCACTGGGAGCACGGCTCTCAGCACTCGGAGCCTGTTTACACTAACGCTTTAAAGCGCTCTGACTTGCTGCGCTCAGGGGGGTGAGTGTAAAATGTAAGTGTAGCCAAGCCCTTAGTAATAGGACTTCCATCATCTTCACTTCACTCCTCAATTTCTTCTGTACTGCGACGATCGCTACTACCTAAAGCCTAGTCTATGTTGTTCTGTTTCAGATATTTTCCCATCAAATTTGCCCCTTGCTGCAAATTAGATTGCAATGGGCTTTTCACTTCCTATGCTGAGCTCCTCAAGGCTCCTTCAGGGGCATCTTTTATTTTCTACAGAGGAAAACAGACAGTATTAGGAAGAGCAAATGTCTATATTCCACAGTCTTAGAAAGTCATCAAACATTACGTGTTAAGCATGGCGAAAGAACTAACAGTATTTTTTTTATATTGTTACATACATATGGGTCAATAGATATTGCTGGTGTCTCATTAAATATGTCCTTTGTTAGTCGCTACTTTTACAGTCTTCAAGTCTTAAAACCAAAGTACGCTTATGCAATTACACAATAAAACAAGATTCACAATATTGCAGCTGGGCTCTCACTTAACTTCATTCTTTTATCTCACTGACTGACTGGCTATTCCTCGGCCCTTAAATACTCGCAAGGGCACAGCTGAAAACATTCTAAGAGGTTCAAGGAAAATGTAGTTCTCAAAGTCTGGAAGGTTCCATGAGATTCTACAAAGGTCCAGAATATTCTAGTCAGTTAATGAAAAATGAATCCACCTATGGACAGGGCGGCTCTACCAATTTTGCTGCCCCAAGCAGTCGCCGTATATATATATATATATATATATATATATATATGTTCCATGTATATATAATGGAATCTACTTCAAGCCAGAGGGGTGCGGTAGCACCCCTAGTGACAGCACTTATGGGTTTGTGAGATGTATCTTTTGGCATACCATCCCAATCATAAATAGTCCTGCACACCTCTTCCCCGTTCTATTTATCTGCTCTTGTATCTTATCCTACTTCCAAGGAAGATGGTGGGGATATAATAAGGGATTTGTCCACTAGATTACAGTGCCTGTCATGCTATTAGGCTGTTCTTTCTTGCAAGCACAGATCACACTGGGTATGTACATACAGCACTGGGGAGTGAGTGGGCGTGAGCCTCCCAGGCCAGGTTGACAGATTTGGGCTAGTGGGGCTCACGCTAGCCTCTGAAATAGATGTATAGACAGCACTTTGAACTTCTGGGTCATGCCCACCTTCCCCACCCCCAGGCTTCAGAGCCCACACTCCAGCCCAAGTTGCAACTTCAAAGCACTGTCTATACAGCAGTTTTTAGAGCACTTGCATGAGCCCCATTAACCCAATTCTGTCAATCTGGCCTGGGAGGCTCTCTCTCAAATGCTGTGTAAACGTACCCACAGGCTGTTCAGCAGAAGCACTGACTCAGTCTGCAGCCAGCCAGCTGGCAGTAAGCTTGTAACACCTCTACTGCCCTTATCAGTAGCCCAAGTGGCCCTGCTTGGACAGCGGTGAACTGACCTGCTCTTTCCAGAAACCAAGCAACCTCTAGGTACATTTTTTCCAGATATTGAACATCAGCCCTTGGTGTCTGTGAGGAGACTGTGAATAGCCTGTGATTTTTTGTTTTTGTTATGGCCATAAGGATGGTATGTCCAATCTTCTTACTATATGTTCCATTCTATGCATCTGATGAAGTGGGCTATAGCCCACGAATACTTATGCTCTAATAAATTTATTAGTCTCTAAGGTGCCACAAGTACTTCTGTTCTTTTTGTGGATACAGACTAACATGGCTGCTACTCTGAAAACTATGAATTCTGTTACTGTAGCTTTCCCTCTGGATTGTTTCACCTTTTCTGTCATTTATGGTGCTCATGGGGCATGTCTGATTTTGGAATCAGTCATCTCACAGTCTCCATTTCCACATTCTCCATGTTTTCCTTGAAGGACTGGCATATAATTAAAGAGAAAACAACTTCCAAGTTGAGAACAGAGATGCTTTTTTTGAAGTGTTTTCTCTATTCCAAAACTATAGATGAACGACTTCCTGAACGTTCATTATCCCTTCAAAGAAATTGCCCTCAAAGTTGTCTGATTTCGGCAAAGCTTGTTTCTGATTTCACTGCTGGAAGATTTGAAGTAAAAAAACAATACATAGAATAGATACCACATATCTGTTCAATATCTTACTATAAGAGTGTCATGATAATTAAGCCTTAACACATGCTCATTACAGTATTAGGATTGTTTATCTATTGTTACACCATGCATACTGTGCCACTCAGATAATGAATGCTACCAATTCATGCTAACACAAGAGCAGACAAATTTAAAGAGCACTTTGGCAAAGCATCTTAAAGCTAATGGAGACAGATTCCAATGCTCTCTTCTGAAACATTTTAGGGGAGGAAAAAAATTGACAATGCTGAAAACAGGAACGTGAAGCCAATGTAGAAATAGATTTTTTTTTTCCGGTAGGCTAAGAAATGCAGCTTTGAAAAATGCTTGGTTGTATAAATGGAAAGCTATCTAACCCTTAAAGCAGGATTAAGCTTCCACTCAGAATAATGCAGTCAGCTACAACCAAGTTTTTCAAAATCACAGGAAACTTTTGTTTTTTTAAACTACAGTAACTGAGCATTAATTTTTATTTGTATGGATTATATTTTCTTAAGTAGTATCTGTTGTGTTTATGCCATAGAGGGTAACATAGAATAAAGCGTTTTACTGATGTAGCTGTATCACACCTCAGGGCCAAATCCAGCAGCACAAAAGGAACTTTAAAGCTGGCCTTACTGTCCTATTGTGGTTGGCTGGAGAAAAGGGGATGAGGCAAAGCATAAAAGTAACTCACCAGTTCCCAGCTTCTGGGCCATAGGCAGTTGGGCAAAAATGGCCACAATTTAGAGCAACCGTGGAAGGCAAATCAACTCCCAGTCTGCTCCAGGATCAAGGAGCAGCAAAGTGGGGGGGGGCATAAAGTCACCTTTGCCTTCTCCCCTCTGCCCAGTACTACTTTGCTGAACTTCACATCTGGGCTGAAGTTTGAGAATTAACAACATTTCATTCTAAAAAAGTGAGTAGAAATTGCATTTTTCTGAACTGCATCCCTCCTGCCTCCTGCATTGTCTACTTGGGGATCTTTTGTTCCTAGTGGTTCTACGTTCTTTTCTTTATTACTCTGACCCAGGCAGGTTTGTATTGTCATCACTAGAGGGTTTTTACCTTGAGTTTATTGATTGCCACTGCACTCAAGGTGGTTAACAATTTTGTAAATGCTAGTCTGGATAATCCTCAAATGGCTGGTTCCCCTTGGGGAGTGTCCAGAGTTAACTATACAAAGGTGTTTACCTCCAGTTAACTGGCAATCAATTGACTTGAGGCATAAAGACAAAGCTACAACACTTCTAACCCTCCTCCCCCCCCTTTTTTTTTTCCACAGCATCCCTTGGGAATGCTAGCCACTACGTTGCAATTTCCCCCTAAAAGTCATTGCTACATTTATTTTATTACTGTTTAAGGAATATTTTAAGCGATTTAAAATGAATGCATTTGATGTTAAATGTGGCTATGTAATGCTATTAATAAGATCTAATATACCTTTTAGTACAGAAATCTTTTAAGAAAAATTCTTTTCCACTTAAGTGGCTCTGCACTGCAGCAGCTACGTGTGAGAAATTGCTCCTCTTTCTTTTATGCTTCGTCAAGTTCCTCCTCTTATGTTCCTGACCTGACGCTGTTTCATTTTGCTGTAGCAGTAATGAAATATCCCTCTTGACTCCTATTATGTTACTTAGATTAACTTTAAACAGTGAGGGTCAAGTTAAGACCTCTCTCTTTTAAGACCTGTTTCTCTCTTTTTCTTTGTTCTCTCTCCTCTTGCTCACCCCACCCTCTCTCCTCCTTCTTTCCCACCCACTAATGCTTCCATCCGCCCACTGAGGCAGATGCGGTCTCCCATTCCCAGGCTCACTTCTCCAAACACACATTCCAGCTAAGAGCTCCTGGGCATAGGCAGCAACTTCATGGGTGCTCCAGGGCTGGAGCATCCATGGGAAAAAATTAGTGGGTGCTTAGCACCCACCAGCAGCCAGCTTCCTACCTCCCACTCAGTACCTCCCACCCACTGGCCTCCCCGCCAATCAACTCCTCCCTCCCAGTGCCTCCCACCTGCCATGATCAGCTGTTCCATAGCATGCAGGAGGTATGCTCGGGGGAGGGGGCAGAACTGGGCAGGAAGAGGCAAAGTGGGGTCAGGAAGAGGTGGGGTGGGAGTGGGGTCTTGGGGGGAAGGGGTGGAGTGGGCAGGCCTGGGGCGGAGCAGCAGTTGAGCACCTCAGGGGAAGGAGGAAGCTGACACTTGTGCTCCTAGGGCACTCCATTCCTGCTGAAAAAAGAACATGTGACACCTGGCCCGTGCGGCTCCCCTTCCATCCCTCTTCTGAAAGAAGAGCAGTTGCATCTAGGTCACTCAACTTCCCCCTGTCTTTCTCAAGATTCCATTCCAAAGAGCTGAGCTGCTCTGCTCCTAATCTTGCCCCCTTACCTTGGACTAGGACCTGTCCATTTAATGTCCCTTTTCTAGCACTCCCTGACAGGAAGCAACTGTAATGCTTAAAGGCAAAAATATGTGAACTGGAATGGCTGGTAAGGGCAGCAGACCATGACAACATAGGCACGAGTAAAACATGGTGGAAAGGCAAAAATCAATGGGATACTGTAATACCGGACTATATACTATTCAGGACGGTCATTTGAGGTTGTGGAGGTAGGAGCGTATCATAAGCCCTTCATCTCATGACTCTGAGCCTTAAATTAGCAATAATGCACAAACATGGAAATATTCTAACCTATTTTGTTTTTGTCCTTCTTAGGGCTTACTTGTTGCAACTATATTCTGCTTTTTCAATGGAGAGGTAAGCATGTGAACTTCATCAACTGTACTGAACCAAATTCAGCCTCTTAAAGTAATTGGACTGTTGTTCACAATTAACATAACTAGAGCACTATAAATCTGTATTTTACATGCCCATATGATGCAGTGCTTTACATTTTCATTGCACTATAGAAATGCTATTTTTTTCTTGCAACATTACTGGAAGGTACTTGAGTTAGGACTATGATCTTTACAGAGCAGATGGTGGAAAATGAAGTCCAGGGGATGAGGTCCTCACTCTTTACCCTCTCAATTTAATCTATGTCAGACGAAAGACAAAAATAGGTTGCATTCTATATCAGCCTCCTTCATGTACCAACTTCTGCCTCCAATCCAGAATAGTGGGATGATTGGCTAAAATAATCAGCAGTGAAATAGTCAATGGTGCTAATATGTGAGTTTTGACCATTAGGCACCATTATCGACACCCTGTTGAGATTAATGAAAGTCATGCAAATCTCCTAGAGCTTTTATTTCTATCTATATCCATAAACCTAGAAATTATTTTTTAATCATAGCTTTTATCCTGCAAAAAGTAATTGAGTTCCCAGAGAAATGCTGTCATGAACGACCACAGTATACTGTCTCAATCCAACCCCTGACCTTAAAAGTTAACTTGTCTGTCTAATTAAACTGAATGATACAAACTCTCTGCATCATATATTCAGAGAAATAGTTCTGTGTCATTACAAAGTGCCATTTCATTCACTCATTTGAGGATCAGCATTGGCCTGTTAAGGTTTATGATTTTAAGTAGTAATTGATAAATAAAAACCCTTGAGTAAAAGTTCTCTCCCACTTTCTGACAGCTGGATCAATATGTTATGTGCCTACTACTGCTTTTAGGTCTACTCCACTATAATAATGGTTTTATAAATAAAAATAGCTTGGTAAGACACATCAAGAGCTGCTTTAATATCTACAAAAAGCCACTTTCTGAAAGCAGTTTAGCAGAAAAATACTTTTGAAACATATCGGGAGCATTACCATGAAACTCTGCTGAAATTAAAACAAGGTATTTCTTGTAAAAATTGTGTGCATTTGAAGAGTTCAGTTTTCAGCATTGTGCAAAGGGAGATGGGTACGCAACTTCCTTCAACAAAAATCAAGACTCAGTATGTTACCCCTTAAAGCTACACACATCTGTATATACATTAATGACTAATATGGCTGGTGTAATAACATGGATCATAATTAACTGGATAATCAATGGGAATAATTACACAATATTGGCCATATTTTTAACCAAGCCTCCAACTGCAGGTGCAAATAACTGTGGGAATAACTTTGTGTTTGAATTTAGGGCTATCTGAACCGTAGAAATGAAGGGCTCAACGAGACCTCAGGAAGTCAGTTAGTCCAGATCATTTAGACACTGAGGCAGGATTAAGTATACTAGATTATCCCCAATATAAATCCTGGATAGAGTCCTAAAATCAAAGACATAGAATCTAAATAGACTAAGGCAGGGGTGGCCAACCTGAGCCTGAGAAGGAGCCAGAATTTACCAATGTACATCACCAGAGAGCCACAGTAATACAGCAGCAGCCGCCCATGAGCTCCCCCACCCTGCTCCCAGCATCTCTCACCCACTGGCACTCCTCCCTGTACCTCCTGATCAGCTGTTACGTGGCACGCAGGAGGCTCTGGGGGAGAGGGGGAGGAGCGAGAGCATAGCAGGCTCAGGGGAGGGGGCGGGAAAGGGTGGAGTGGGGGCAGGCCTGTGGCAGAGCCAGGAGTTGAGCAGTGAGCACCTCCTGGCACACTGGAAAGTTGGCGCCTGTAGCTCCAGCCCCGGAGTCAGTGCCTATACAAGGAGCCGCATATTAACTTCTGAAGAGCCGCATGTGGCTCTGGAGCCACAGGTTGGCCACCCCTGGACTAAAGGCTAGATCCATCAAAGGACTCTGGTACCTAACTCCAACATTTAGGCACCACTGAGATCCTCAAACTCCCTGCTCAGCCACTGCCTAAAGTAGTAGGCATCCAAAGTTACAAGGAGTGCAATCCACAAAGGTACTTTGGTGCCTAAGTCCTGTTTTTAGGTACCACTATGATCCACAAAACTCCCACTTGCCTGCTGCCTAACCCTGCAAGCATCTAAATTCACTTGGTGCATAAGATTTGCAGTAAAGATTCCCTAAGCACCTATTTCTGAGCATGCACACTGCTCCCTCACTCTAGGTGCCTAAGCCACAGAGTGATTCATAAACCAGGGAAGACAGGCATTAGTCCAACTAACTTGCATGTTGGAATCCAATCCAGTAGGCATGCTCAGAGCCTGCCTACCAGATCGGGTCCCTCAGGCAAGTTCACACAAAACAGCTGAGGGTGGGGCAAGGAGGAGGACTTCTCTTATAATCTGTAAGCTAGCAGCTAGGGCAGTGACCCACAATATGGGAGTCCCCAGTATAAGTCCCCCCTTCCTCCTGCAGGGGAGAAGGGATTTGATCAGGGATTGGCTATATCTCAGGTAAGTGCCCTAATCACTGGGCTATATAGTCATTCTACCTCTTCACTGGCCCAATTAACATTTAATTATACAATTAATTTAGTAAAGTGAAACAACTTCAATAGAAGAAGTGGATGGAGACCCACACCAGAACATTGCATAGACCTGTGGCTAGGGTATTCATTTAAGAAGTGGCTGATCCCTGTTCAAATCCCTTCTCCTGCTCAGGTGGAACGGGGATTCCCACTTCCTAGGATCTTCCTAGGAAGTACCCTATTCACTAGGTTAACGATTACAAAGGATGTCCCCCCACACACACACACACAGCTGTTTTGGGCTTCACGTGCAATGTAGGTGGCTGAACGCCTATCTTCACCTCATTTGTAGATCACCGGCGGAAATCAGTGCCTCCTCAGAGCCCAGACTTAGGCACCTAGCACCGTGAGAGGGGCTGGGCTTAGCACACACTCCTCTGGTCAGCATCTCCAGAGACTAGTTTAGGTGGCTCCCCCCCTCACGTGCTGGCTTTGTAGATCGGAACCACAATCAAAGTTGCCTGTCTTTCCCCATTGACTGTAGAGGGAGCCCAGAAACCTAAGACTTTGTGGATCACAGCATTGGTGATTTTCTAGATGCTTAAAAGTTAGGTGCTGCAATGCACTGCAACACCTAAATCCCTTTGTGGCTCTCACCCAAGGTGCCTAAATTTCTGCCAGTGCGCATGTAGACAGCTGCCTCAGGCAAGGTGCAGCAGTGTCTATCTCACACCGAAGACCCAGCAGGACGCTCAAAGTAGGTGTTCCCCTGCCTATATAGCTTGCTAGGCCCATCCAATAGTGTACTCAGCGCACACCAAACACCCCTAAACAAATAGAGGTGGTGGTGCCCAACCCCACCCTTGCCTTTTAGCTCACTGATTAGAGCTGGGCTGAATGTGGGAGACCCAGGTTCAATTTTCCCCTCAGCCTAATGTGGAGAAGGAATTTGAACTAAGTACCTGCCCCCCTGGGAAAATGCCCTTACCCCCTGGACCGTGGGGGTACTCTGGTGCAGAGTTCTCTCAATCTCTCCTGTTGAAGGTGTTCCACTTGTATGAATAATTGTATGAATTGTTGTATGAATAATTAGTCACTGGAGCAGGGTGACTGTAACCTGCATCTGCTCCCTCCCAGATGAATGCCCTGACCAGTGGGCTATTCTGTCTCTGGGCCATGCATATTTAATGATTTATACACAGTGGAACTCTGGTAATCAGCTTGTTCCTGGTTTCCAAGTATAACAATGAAGTTGTGTCCTGTATGTCCTTGTAAATTACAATGTCGTCATAGATAATACATTGCAAAGTGTCACTCATAAAGTAGATAAGACATTAACTGACAGTATGAATTATTATATGCTTTACTAATTTACGCATAATGTGGTCTTAAGCAGAAAATCAACGGCAAAGTTTCAGGAACGTTACTAAGTACGAACTATACATCACAATTTTCTTATTTTCATACAATGTGTACATAAAATTAGGAATCAGAATTAATACATTCATATTAAGGAATTATACCATATTCATTTCACTACTCAAAATTCTTAAATACTCAGATCACTCAGTTTCTCCTGCCCATTAATAATTTAGTGTTTGCAATAAGTGGTTAGTAATGTAGACACTATTAACTTCTACAAGAGTTCCATTGCAATTCAGGTCCAGTAAAATGATCTATTATTTAAAATAAAGCGTCTTGAAAAAAGCCAAACATCCAGAATATTTACATTCTTTGGAAATGTTAAAGTTTCCCATTGGCTTCCCTGTTGCTAATTTAAAGCAAGTCAATTACTGTACCAATATCTTCATCAGATCCAGATTCTGGACACCACAAAGTTCAGTGGGTGTTTGGATCTGGCACTCTGTGTTGGCTCATTCAGCCCACTATTTTGATAGTGGCTATTTGTAAAATGCGGATCCCTTTCTGGGTTCAGATTTCAATCACTGGAGAAGAGTGATACTTCATGCATTCTTCCAGCACCCAGCTAAACTGCTGGTAGTAGGAGACATCCATAGCTGTTAGTGAGTTCCCCATAGGACGGAGATCTCTGTCCTCTTTGATGACTTCACATCTGACATCTCCAGGACCAGCTTCATAATACCGTGGTTAGTTGAGAGTTGCTTCCTCAGTGTTCAGCCACTCTTAAAAATCTTCATTGTCTGACTGATGTCGCTCAGCCAGAAGATCCAAATCACTGTGAGGATATCCGGGACACAGTGAACAGTCAGAACATACACTCATGGGATCCCTAGTCCCTATACTCTTATTGATGTATATGGTGGTCAGCAGAGGAGTAGTCACATACTGTCTCCTAGTGACTGAGTATCCTCCTCTGAATTGCCAGCTTGAAATGAAACAGGAGGCAGCTCCGTGGCTTTAGCACACCTAGCAAACCTGGACATCACAGAGACATGTTTGGACTAAATAAAGCCTAAAAGTAGATAAGAAATAGGGCTGGAGATTGAAAAGTGGCTTCCAATTTTGCATCTACAGTGTTGCTCCCCTAAATAATTGTATGTGCATTCTATCACTTGGGTATCTAACTACATGATTGCAGCTGTAGATATGATGATGGTCTAATGAATCCGTGGTGAAATGGATCATATATATCAACAATGAGAGATGTGCTAAGAAATCTTCTCATTTGCACTTATCTTTGCAAACAGCCAATCAATGAAACATTAAAAAGTTTGGTTTCAGAGTAGCAGCCATGTTAGTCTGTATTCGCAAAAAGAAAAGGAGTACTTGTGGCACCTTAGAGACTAACAAATTTATTTGAGCATAAGCTTTCGTGAGCTACAGCTCACTTCATCATATTTTCCACTGAATGCATCCGATGAAGTGAGCTCTAGCTCACAAAAGCTTATGCTCAAATAAATTTGTTAGTCTCTAAGGTGCCACAAGTACTCCTTTTCTTTTTTAAGAAAGTTACAGGTTAATATTTAGCAATATCACACAATGTGTGCATGCAGCAGTTGTAAAATTCATGAACCCATTTATAGATCAAGTCATCAGTAATTTGAAAATAATTATGGGCATATTTTATAGCACATAGACCCAAGGCTATCTGGTAGTACATGTAAATCGGGACTTTGTTGGTAGATATCTAAGTAGCATAAAATGTGCTCACAGTTGTATAGTCCAAGTAACTGGGCTAACGTGGGTGAAGTGTGGCAGAAAAGAGGATGTTGGAAAGGTGCAATCCATTCCCAGGGGTCAAGGCTACAATGTAGCCCCCATAGAGTGCCTTTCTCCCCGAGGTGGATTTCACCCATAATTGGTTTTTTTAAGTTATAAATATAAACAACACCCATAAAAGAATGTCAGAGTGGGGCACCTAATTTAAGAAAGGGACGATTTTATACTCATCCAGTCTAACTTCACAACCATTAGGACCAGCCTTCAGTGATCTAATAGACTGAGCTCAAGGCTAGGAGCCAGGAACTACAGAGTTCTCAGCCCAGCCCAGCTCTGCTAAGAAATCCCCATGCAGCATTTGGCAAGTCACCTAATTTCTCTACTTCAGTTTCCATCTGTGAAATTGGGATAATAGCAATTAGTTCCCTGCCTCACTCTGAGGATTAATTAGCTCTGTCCATAGCTGTCGAAGCACTAAGTAAACTTATTATAGCAGCAGTGGATGAAGATGATTTTCTACAAACTTGACAAAAGACAAACTCAGTGGGTAGGGTGACAGGTTTAACACCTGGAAGTGAGAGGCTGTCTCCATAGAGACCAGTGCTGCAGTCCTTCCTCTGCCAGAACTCTTACTGATTTCAATGGGAGTTTTGCCTGAGAACAGACAGCAGCACTGGGCCTACAGTGTTCTATAGAGATTCAGTTAGGGGACCTTATTAATCTTCAGACATTTTCTCTTTCTGGAAGGATGGTGTCTACACCTCGCCTCCTTTTTGTCCTCAATCACTTTCTTCCAAATTCCAGTTATTCTTTCAGGTGCACAAGGGAAGAGAGAGGGGTTCAAGGCCATAATCTTGGTAAAGAGCAGAGATACTGCCTCTAGCTAGCATTGGTGGCAGCACTAGGCACCTCAAAAAAGGGGTTTGAAAGGGACAGCCTGAGATCTCCCCCACATTGGTCCTTGGAGTTGGCCTGGCATTGAAAGGAGCATCTGCTGTCCTCTCCCAGAGGTAGACACTATTGCCACTCCAGCATGTGTTCCCTCCTGGGTTTCTGGAGAATTCTGGCTGAGTCAACTAGAATTCTTCCAGGGGCTCATGCTGCAACTTGGATCAAATGCACAGCACAGATTAAAGCCACAGTCCTCAGGCTTGGTGCGAGACCATTTCCAGACCTGTATATCCAAATACTGCCAAGTTACTAGAACGCAGAGTGATATTTCATGGAAAAACATACTATGACAGAGGTAGGGACTTAGCATTAATGTGACAGAAGTTCCGCTCATCAATGATTTACTTTGTACTACTGGGTCGTTCACTTCAAGGCAGAAACAGATGATGTTTGTCCAAAACCTCCCAAGACTTATTAGCCTTTCACATCAGTATTTGCAGCAAGCCACACTCACTTCCTCACTGCAAATTATTTTCCTCCATTCCATACAAGCCCAGCCTACAGCATTATTCGCCAAGACACTGAATAAGAAGCCATTGTACATTGCTGATGACTTAACTAATTGGAAAAGAAGAAAGTGAATGTGTAAATTATGGGGATGATTTTCTCAGTTCCCTAAACTGAGAGCTGGACCCACCCATGACTGCAGAACGTTATTCTTGTGATGGGACAATGTCCAGCAGCACTGCGGTACTTCTCTACAACAACAACTCTATACAGATGGTATGAGCTTTCTGCGTTAGCCTGCTCAGTAGACCATACTTCCAGTTCTGAGGTTACTTCTACACTCAAAGGTTGGCCAAGAAAATGGAAAGTCTGTTTGAAAATATAGCCATGTATCTTTCTTGCCAAAGAGGTGTGAATGGCTGGCAGAGAACAGAAAACATTTTAGAGAGCTGAAGAATAAAGTAAACCCAAATTTCCTCTTTACTTAGACTTTGTTTTATTTCATGCACCATTGTGGTGTAACATCCATCTGATAATCTCTTTGATTATTAACATATTAATGTCATGCACATGATTTTTAAAAGCACAGTCATGTGGCTAATACATTTCAAATCTGCATATGGATAATTTTAATTAGCAGAGGATATGATCATTTGAAATCAGTTCCTATTCCTTGGCTTTAGCACAGAAATACAGTTTAACTCAATTTGTAAGTGCATCAGAATCTCATAAACTAAAGATTCAGTGAAGAATTAAAAACACATATACTTTAACCTCATGCACTCGGTACCTGATGGAGTTTATTCATTTTAATTCATAGCAATTTTAACCCTAGGTTGAATTGGGAGAGGAATGCTTGCACTCTTCCAAATTCCCCACAACCAAAGTTTTACCCCCTGATGAGACCAAAATGAGCTGCTACTCACGGTAGATTATGCAGCTCTTCATACTATGATCAGGCCTCTCTTCTTTAAGCCATGTTTTTCCTCAGCCTGCATTTATCCTAGAGCAACCTCAGACCACAACATGAATAGAAGCAGCTGGAGGGTGCATGAGGGGCTCACCCACCCTCTGCAGCAGCATTCCCTCCTACTCTGGACCCACAGGGGCCTTTTCACTGGTCCTGGGATCCTCATGGAGAGTGGAGGGGAAAGACATAGGTGGGCCAGGAGCAAGACCAGGGGACACATCCTCTTCCTCCTTCCAGCCACCTGGAGCTTACTCAGAAAGAGTAAACTCCAAATCATCTTTTCTGCAGAGCACCAACCCACACTCCAGTAGCCTCCAGGGCAGCGATGGTCCCTGCTCACAATGCAACCCCAATGGAGTTGTGTTTTAAGGTAGGTAAGGGGTAGGGTGACCAGATGTCCCAATTTTATAGAGACAGTTCAGATATTTGGGGCTTTGTCTTATATAGGCGCTTATTACCCCCTACCCTGTCCTGATTTTTCACACTTGCTGTCTGGTTACCCTAGTAAGGGGGGAAAGGGGCTGCTGGTGGCTAGAGCCAGGGTAGAGAAACAAGGTTTCTGCACAGGTTGCCCTGGCCTCCCTCTGATCCAACAGGTTTCAAGGACTGTCCTCTAGGCTTTTCCCCATTCCCTATCTCCTCTTGCCCCACAGAATGATGTGGGGAAATTCTCTGAATGAATCCTTGCAAAGATTGCTTCCCTTGATCCCTTCCTGTGGGTTTCACTGATGTGAGACACTGTATATACACACGATATGAACCATGTAAGGGTGAAAGCTGCTCATTAAGTAACTGAAATTCATACAGGACTTACCTACAGTTCTGTACTACAGCTTTGCTGCTGTATTAGCAATGCCTTGTCACATTAGATCATACCGAAGATCCTTTTCACTAATCAAATTTCTGCTATGGCATGATATGAAAATCTCATTAATGCAGCTCGTTCCCCTTAGCATTACCATAATAAACTTTGGTCATGCCCCTTATAAGTCAGGATGCACTGTGGTTTCCAGTATAAACCTAGGCTTTCTCTGTGCTTGGCCTCTAGCAAAAATACATTCAGCCATTCTTGAGTTATGGGAGAGTAAATAAAAACAACACTTCTCCAGCTGAAAACAATTCTAACCACATTGTCTTCAACTGGACTACAGCAAAGAGATGATATGGCTGTCATTCTTGTTATGCGTTAAGTAATCCTGTTGAAGCCCAACTACTTGCATGTAGGATTTTTAGGATCACTCAGCTTGGTCCTTGGCTAAAAATACAAAGTTGCAAGCCACTGACATATCCCTTCCTAGCATAGTGACGTAACCCACTATACGCTTTGTAAGCATCTCACAGTTTTAGCAGTGCCTAATGAAGCCTCACCTTTCTATGACATGACAGTAGCCTCCCTCCAGCCCACCAGAGAGGTACAGAGGCTGCTGCTGCTGCTATTTGTGTGTGGGTGACATTTACTGTCTATGAACTAATAAAATGCATTAGAATTCAGGCATTACCAGGGATATCAACGATACTTAAATGTTGCTATCTAAGTCAAAGGTACTGCCCATCTTAAGGCTAGTCTGTGTGTTTAGACATAGCCCTGAGGAAAGGGTGGTATGGAGCACTGTGACACCGGGGTACATCCGTATGTCTCAATTCCTCACCTGCTTGCTCCCAGTGCAGTTATTTACATCACATTGTTGCAGTAAATTATTACCCACCCCAACACTCTGTCTTTGTCTGTTCCTCTCTTATTTTCCACACACCTGCTTTGGGGAGGAGCAAGCAGGCTAGTACCCCATTCACTCCTTCATGCCTGGACCCAAGACCTGGGAATGGCCAGTAAGGATGTTAAGGAGGTTTGGTATTCCTCTGCATAGTTATATAGGCCGAGTCTGAAATCAGCTGTCTGAGGAAATTGCTTTCTCCTCCTCCCCGTGATGGTGTATGTACAAAGGATGAAAACCACCGGCGGGCAGTGGGCCAGCACCAAGGCCTCTGCATCGCTTCAATAGTTTTACTATTCATGACTAGTTTCTCTGGGGCAAAATGTCCTGAGTGTACACCACTTAAGTTTCACTGCTGAAGTTTTAAGCATAGTTCTCTGCACTGAGAACATTTCACCCCGAATAAAACTATTCTTAAATATTTTTCAACCAGTTCTAACCTCAAAGTAAGGTGGACACAAGGAGATTAAAATAAACATTCGGTGAAAAGCCATGGCACTGGGTTGATACTGGAAAGTAGAATTTCCAGCATAATAAAAAAAAGCAAAGTGAGCCAGCTTGTGCCTTGTTATGCCAGCTTGTTATGCCAGTTCAAATCCCAGCCAACTCCATCGACTAATAATAATGATAAAACTATTGCTTGGCTTCCCCTTGCAGGTACAAGGCGCTCTAAAGAGGCAATGGATGCAGTATAAGACCCAATGGGGGCAAAGACGACGCGAGCACTGCTCTACGCGATCTACCTCCTACACAGCAACATCTATCACCGAGGTCCCAGTTTATCTGTATCATCACGATTCCATCAACGAACAGTTAAATGAAAAATACATAGATGACTCTGAACTCGTTGCATTAAAATCTGGAGAGACGTCTGCCTAGCTCAGAGGAAAACGAGACACACAGGTCATTTTGCATTCTGTTAATGGCAGGGTGGGGTGAAGGGGAGGAGTTCAGACTTGAGTGCCACTGTGAGAGAGTGCTAAACAGGACACATCTTATGCAAACTATAGAAGCATCAGTTTCGGCCAGTGATGGCCCAGTGAGAGTCTGCCTGAGAGAGGTGGATATAGTATTTGATACTACTACAGCATGCTGCTTTTAGAAACAGGGCTGAGAACGGAACTATTCAATGAAACATTTGGATTTTCCACAGTTCCTGCTACTTGCCATATGACACACAGATTTAATAGTCATAACAATTCAAGGTATCCCATAGCAGATATAGAAGAACGGATTAGTTCATAGCAAGGAGTGTTCAGTTTCCAGACTACACTAACTAACGACAGATTGGAATTGTTCAGCATTTGTTGCTTTAAATACCTTTCTTTCACCCTAGACTTTAAACGATCATCTTTCATTAGGTGTAACAGGCTTGGAATCTGTTGTTGTTTTCATTTTGATCAGCTCTGCTGCTTTCCTGGAAATGTTTGCACTTGGGGGTGGGGGGAAGAGAAACCCATCATTCCAAGATATTCAAATCCTTAGCTCAAAAGGATCTCATACAGAATTACCCTCCTGACATCAGGTGCAAAACAGAAACAAAGGTAAACTATTTATTGCATTAAAAACATTCAACACTAGTAGGCATAAGCATCAGTAGAGAAACAAAACACGTCTTTGGGAGCCTCATGAAAGTCCTGGAAAAATCTCAAAAATATTTTTTGTTCAAGCTATGCTAGTTGCTCGATAATATTCATTCATAGGAAACCTGTAGCCATAATACTCTGCCCAGCAATCTGATAAGTAAGGAACAATTTTGCACTATGAATAAACTGTGAAATGTGTTTAGAAATTAAAATTTTTGTTAATTGCTGTTGACACTCAGCCTGCTGCTGGTGAACATTTGTCTGTCTAATGAAGTAGTGTGCTGGCAGTAAAGGAGGCCAGTGGAAGAGATGAGGAACTAGTTTATACCAGTGTCAGAGCCGAAGAAATATTCATAATTAGAAAGTCAATATTTTATGTAATTATTAAACACTAAAGGTCTTTTTATGATTGTTAAATGAGTCTTACAGCCAAGGAGTAACTTATTTATAGCTGTAAGGCTCCTCTATTGCCAGTGTCAAATGACCGTTACACACCATTGGGCTGAGTAAAATAGCTACAATTTCTTTCCAAAGGTGAATGTAAAAGTCCTTGCAAATGGGTAGGACCAGTACCTGGGCAGCTCTGAGTACAGCTTGGCAAATATTTTTGACAAATTCTCTTATGCCAAACTTTTATTTTCTGCAAAAAATGCAGATTCATTGACACCAAAACATTCCATGGATTTATGTCAGTTTCTTTGAATTGTTTCAGTTAAAAAAAACCCTAAAATATTTTAAAAATCATGTTTCATTTTGACATTTTCTAAATTTAAATATTTAAATTATTTTATTCAAAAAGATTGTGTAGAAATTTCCTTTTAATTTTATTTAAAAAAATTTTAAATGCTCAATTGAAATAAAAATAATAAAATGTTTCAGGTTGAACGAAATATTTTGTTTGACCTGAATCATATATTTTTATCTTTTTAATTTTTTGATTCAGTGAAAAATATTTTAAAATTCTGTTTTTCCCCCCAGAATTGCAAGTGAACCAAAAAACCTATTGTTCACCCAGTTTTTGTTCTAGGTGCTTGCAAGTCCTAGGACTTTTTGCCTATAGAATTTATCTTGTATATAAAGTTCCCAAGTATCTGAAAGGATGTCCAGTGAAATGTATCACTGTTTCTCCTCTGGTTTTCATGTAGTTGGGTAATTTTAAAGCCAACAACTAGTATTTGTACAATGAGGTCTTGACTTTTTTATTAGGTTAACCAGTTATTTGGCACTTTACAGATAGACCAGAAAGAGGCCATTCATTCTGTTTGCCTCCACTTCTACCTATTGTGTGATCCACATATATTTGTCAGCACAATTCTACCAGCCTCAGGCACAAGGAATGAAAACAGAAGGGAGACAGTCACATACCTCTGATGCCACAGACCCACCTACTCCTGTCTTTGGTGTCACTTGCTTCCCTTAGCTATCTCAGTATCAGCATTCAGCCATGAGTTGTTTGAAGGTTGATTTAGCACTTGTGTCACGATCCCATCTCTGGGATTCAAGGAGGAGAAGGGATAGGGAAAGGAGGGAGAACCAGGGAAGTAGGGCCTGGAAAGGAGAAGGAAGAAGAGGACGAGGAAATGTTATCTCTGGTGTCACAATTCCACTAACCA
Source organism: Dermochelys coriacea (assembly GCF_009764565.3). NCBI lineage: Eukaryota > Metazoa > Chordata > Testudines > Dermochelyidae > Dermochelys > Dermochelys coriacea. Next base: position 224,559,180 of record NC_050069.1, read on the forward strand.
GTGACTTTTGCAGAGGCACCAGCTAGTTACAAATATATTTTAAACTTCCTTTCTTCTTTATTTACTGAGATTCCATCCAAGATTTGTTTTTCCCCTGCAAGAATCACAGACTTGGTTGAGGCATAAACAAGTAATTTTGCTCTACTCTTAGCACTGCTTCGATTGCCTAAATTATAATTAGTTCTGAGAATTCTAACCTCAGAGCTTGCCAGGTAAGTAAAGGAGGGAAAATATTTCAAATCCAGCACTTTGCTTTACAATGTCAATATATTTGTAGCTCTTAAGTCTCCAAGTAGAGGGCCTAATCCTGCAGGAAGAATTCTGAGGAAAAAGAACTGCAGGATCAAGTTCACATTCTGTTAGGGTGAAATTCATTCGTTAAGCTCACGCAAGGCCTGTACAACACTTAAGCACTGAGCATCTGATCCACAGCCATTGAAGTCAATGAAGAGATTCCAATTGACTTTAAATGGCCTTTGGATGAGGCCCTAAGGTATTTGAATGGGACTTAAATAGTGCACAGACGTTGTGTGGGCCTGCTTTACAGACATGAATCTCATGCTTGCTGATATGGGAGAGATTTTAAACATTCTGAGCAGGATTGAGCCCCAAAGCTTTTCTGTTCATCTGTAAAATTGACATGGAGGTCTACTGGTTGTACCTAACTGTGCTAACCTCTACATTCCAACACACATATCGGGACCACATCTTCCTATCAAATGACCTTTCAAGAATGAGTTCACTGACAGTGGAATTCAGAGTTTATTTAATCCAGTGATGTATTTGGGGAGAAAATATAGTCCTGTCCATTCACCCAGTGAAAAACCTAGGTTGGAGACCACTGAACATGTCTGCTTTGCTGACTGTACAAAGGAAGGTATTTTTTTTCGGACAGAGTGTTTTGTGTATTGCTATTTCTACTTTTGCTAGTGAGCTACCATGGATGATGGAGGATTTAACAGTCAAAGAAAACAAGGCAGCTTTACTATGAATTTTATATTTCTGAATATTTTTGATGCATATTGTACTTTCCAGTAGGGCTCCAGCAGGTGTACTTAATTTCTAACTACAGGAAATAGAGTATTGTAATAGAAATGTACATAATTCGTAAGGTCTGATAAATGCTTGTGTAACTTATATGTACAAATTGTTTTTCAGAGTCTGTTATATTCAGGTAAAGTACACTATTGACATATTTTTCTAAGGGAACATCATGTCTTGGCTTCTTCATTCATTGATTCATTCTACTTCATGAACTCAGCTGGAGCAACAAACTTCAGGATCTTGGTTTTCTCTTCATGTGATGGAAATCTCACATTCTGGTGTGGGCCAAAGTAGCTTGAGTGATGTCAGTGGAGTTACAACAATTTTCATCAGCAGAGAATCTGGCCTACAGATCTATTTAATTCAATATTAGCTTCACATTGGGACTGCAGGTTAGAGCCGTTCAGAATGTTTTCATCAAAACAATGGGAACAGCCATATTCATCAAAATTAAAATGTTTTGAAAAATGTATGATTTTGATGAAATTTCATCAAAACAACAAAGGCAAAAGGAGGCATTTTGATAAGGTTGAAACATCCCATTCTGACACTTGCAGACTGGAATGTTTTGATTTTTTAAATTTCCAAATAACTTTTTTCAATACTAAATTAATTGCGGGGGTTTTTTATATAAAAAGAATTTAAAAGTTTAAAGGTCAAAATTTGAACAAAATGTTTTGCTCTTGCCCCAAAAAAAGTGTTTCCGGAAACACTTGACCCGAATTGACCCGAAACAAAAAAGAATTAGAATTTTGTTATGTGGGAAACTTAAGTTTTAGTTTTTTGTTCCATTCTGGAATGGAAAAAAAATATTAAAATAATGAATTTCCTCTGAAACAGAAAATCCAACTCTCCCACCCTGGTCTACTTCATATGCATATTCTCTCCAGAAGTGTCTCCCACGCTCTTCATGCTTCATGCTTGTATGCCACAGACATTATAACCATGCCAGCATCACCGAGGCCTGCACAGAAAGCAGCAATGAGTTCAAGCCAGAGTCATATGTACATAGATTCTCCAGTGGCCCCAGCACACCATACAGATGGTACAGAGGATCTGCAGTTGATAATTGACTCACTAGGCTGGAATAATTGCAGTAGTGTTGCAGGGGCTGTTTTTTATGTTAGGGTTTGAGGAGGAGAATTTCAACCCCTCGGTGGCGTTTCCCTGCACCTGCATACAGTCTGATTACTAAGGCATTACAAAGGTGATGTGAATTTCACCTCTGTGCTTGAGAAAAAGCATTGAAGTCTCTATGACAATGATGGTGAGAATACTTCTATGACCAAGCAATAGCAATTTCTTGGCAGGAGCAAATCCAGCCTTTAGAAATGTTTATTATTTTAGAACATTTCACAAGAACAGCTCTTTTTTCTCTTCCAGGGCTATGCATAACATACGTACTAGAGTGTCAAAAAGCTGCAAGGAAAATTTGAGTCAATGGGTTTAAAAAGTAGTTTCAGGGAAGACACAACCTATACCAAGAACTTTAGTAGGACCCCTCTCCTCTGAAACCTCATCCCCTCATATAACAACTCATTTCACTTAATGTTGTCCCTGGCAGAAGTATTTGTACAGCTGGTTTGTTTGAATAGCTAAATCAAGCAGAAAGTTTCTCGCTTGTCTTCTTTATTAGGTACAGAAACTAAACACAAATTCAGAAAATCATGGCATGGAATGCTGAGACTGTATTTCATTTGGTCCATTTAAATGCCTAAGAAATATATTTCAGTTAAAAAAAATACAGCACAATTGGGGGAAATGGCTTGCTCCACCTTATAACAGTTAGCAGCAGCTCTGCCTTAATTAAAGGTTTGCCAGTATTTCCACTGCAAACTCCCCATTTTCATGTGTTTATAACTTGGCAATAAAACTTTGCTCTGGGATGGAACTTTGTTCTGGGATGCAAAAATCTCAGCACATTCCTGTTCTTATTTTTTCCCCTTACAAATAGTAACGAAAAACAATGTTTGGCTCTTTTCAATGATATAAATTCTAAAAACTAACAAAATAAAGATATCCTAATTTTGACGGCTTTGCATTTTTGTAACTCAACTATGTCTTCATGATACAGGCAAGCATATAGGATTGGCTATTACTGACTCCTATGGAAATTTGTATGCATATGCATGGAACAGTAATTGACTCCAACCCAATTATAGTTTACCAAATTTAGGGCCAGATTCTGGCTCTCTTTTCATGGGAAGGGGCACAGAAGGCTCTCATCCTTCAAATGGACTGTTCAGGGGGAGCCTGAATCCCAGAGCTTGTGCTTTTTGGGCCCAATCCTAACCATCACATTGAAATCAATGGCAGTTTTGCTACTACCTACAATCACAGCAGCACTGGGACCTTTGCATTCCAAGGTGCAGATGGGGCACAATTATGGCGATAGCAAAGTATTTACAAAGTGAGGTGAGGGTGTGGCGGTAAGACCTCCAAAGAAGCTGACAGTCTGAGGCCAGCACTGAGGGGAACCCACATTCCACCTCCAAAAAAAAAAAAAAGCATATAACCACGTTCTTCAGAGTAGCAGTCATGTTAGTCTGTATTCGCAAAAAGAACAGGAGTACTTGTGGCACCTTAGAGAGACTAACAAATTTATTTTAGCATAAGCTTTCGTGCATCCGATGAAGTGAGCTGTATCACGAAAGCTTATGCTCAAATAAATTGGTTAGTCTCTAAGGTGCCACAAGTACTCCTTTTCTTCTAGCCACGTTCTTGTGTGTCTATACAGGCAAAATATAATTCCCTTAACAATCCTAAATTCATATCCACTGCCAGAAACACTGTGCTGTTCTCTGACATTGCCAATTATTTGGCAGAGGTTGTAATTAAAAGTATCTTTTATATTAAAATAAACATTTTACATGTACTCCAGATATTTCTGTGCAGCATGGTATTGTACAGATACTTTTAGATGGACTATTAATCTATATATAAGCACCTCTGGGTTGAATCTTCAGCCAGCACCTCTTTCAGGACCAGGGAAAAACCTTAAAAGGGAAAATACCTCTCAACGTTGAAAAATAAAGATTAGCATGTTTCCCTCAGCTTAGTACAGTGTAGCTGTGCATCAGAGTTTTAAACCACCTGTTAAATTGTGCATGAAGTCTCAGGGTGGAGGGAGGATCTCTCTTCTGCAGTAAGATGTTTGATTACCCTTGCATGTCATTTGTGGATGTAGATTAGGTGTTCAAGTTTGAGAATTTTGCCCAGAACATGAATGTTCTCTTCTATTAAGAGTTGAAAGGAGTAAAAAGACACTCTCTCTAACAGGGCACAGATATATTATAGTTTGATAGATGGTTGCATTTGGTTATGTTGTGTAACATCAGCCATGTGAGAGGGTGTAACCTGAGTGTTACAAGACACCACTGGCCATGCTTTACCCAAACACCTTTTGAGAGAAAAGGTAGGTGAAGTAATATCTTTTTTTGGACCAACTTTTGCTGGTGGAAGGCACAAGTTTTGAGCTACACAGAGCTCTTCTTCAGCTCTGGGGAAGGAAGCAGCATGTCTGAATTAAATACAAGTTGGAACAGAAAAGTGATAAAAGGCAAAAACCCTTTCACAAGGCTCTCACTCCATTTCTGATCTTTCAATACTTGTCCTCAAGGGAAGCTGGTACAACACCTTCAAAAGGCTTGCCTGGGAACTTACATTCCTAGCTCTGCTAGACACCAAAAGCTTTGGACTTAACAGGGATACTGGCTTTATGGCCCGTTGCAATTTTTAACACTGCTGCCAGCTATCCTTAACTGCCACTTCAGCCCTTTATACATAACAATCTAATCCTCAATTGCCCATTTGAAGTGACTACCTCATGCTAGTCCAACTTATATTTAACTCAGGCTATGGCTACACTAGAGAGCTTACAGCAGCACAGCTGCACTGATACACCTGTGCCACTGTAAGCTCTCTGTGTAGCCGTTCTAAGCCACCAGGAGAGAGCTCTCACGTCAGGTTAACTACTCCAGCCCCTGGGAGCAGCGGTAGCTATGTCCACAGGAGAAGCTTTCCCGCTGACATAGTGCCATCCACAAAGGCATGTAAATTGGCATAAGTTATCTTGCTCAGTGGGGGGTGGCTAATTCACACCCCTGAACAACATAATTCCATGATTTCAACAATTTCCATCCCACCATCAACCTCAGGCTGGACCAGTCCACACAAGAGATCCACTTCCTGGACACTACAGTGCTAAGATCAACTTCATTAAACTGTAGTGTAGCCATAGCCTCAGACATTCTGCTTCCTTCTCCAGACTGGAAGAAGAGCTCTGCATAACTCAAAACCTTGTATCTTCCATCAACAGAAGTTGGCCAATAAAAGATATTACCTCACCTACATTATCTCTCTCAGATCCTGGGACACTGCAAACACACACCTGCATTTTTCTCCTCTTTGTCTTCCATTTCTCTTCTCTTTCATCTGTGCATCAGCCAGAAATCATACACCTTTTCATGGAAATCATTTCTTCTGTACAGCCAGAATTTTCACATTTTATTGCCTACTATTAATTCCACTTGTGTACTCCTGTCTGATGTATGTCAAGAGTACAAATTCTTTGGAGATTTATTTTAACACCTACTAGATTATATTGTCCAAACAAGTTTTTCACACTAATACTTTAATAAATTACATTACAGTAGAACCTCAGAGTTATGAAGACCACAGTTACAAACTGACCGGTCAACCACACACCTCATTTGGACCCGGAAATACGCAATCAGGCAGCAGCAGAGACCAAAAAAAAAAAAAAAAAAAAAGCAAGTACAGTTCTGTGTTAAATGTAAATTACTAAAAAAAGGGAAAGTTTTTGAAAAAAGATTTTGACAAGGTACAGAAACTATTTCTGTGCTTGTTTCATTTAAATTTAAATGGTGAAAAGCAGCATTTTTCTTCTACATAATTAAGTTTCAAAGCTGTATTAAGTCAATGTTCAGTTGTAAACTTTTGAAAAAAACAACCGGAAAGTTTTGTTCAGAGTTATCAGCATTTCAGCGTTGCGCATAACTTCCATTCCTGAGATGTTCGTAACTCTGAGGTTTTACTGTATATAAATTAAAGATGCACATTTTCAACAAAGTTAGGGAGAAAGTATTGAGCAAATAGTCCAAAAACATTCAGAAACTAAATAAATGATGGCTTCTATCTACCTGTAACTGACTTACTGTTTTTTTAATTAAAGCATCAAAAGTGGATTTGGAAGCAATTTACACTGCAGGGCACAGGCCACAAATATCCTATAAAAACTCTAGCTAGTATATACATATGTATGTACTCTTAATTATATAGGGCATAATCCAAAGTTCGGCCAATATACACACAGTGCAAGTTGGAAGTGGGAGAGAGATCAGGGTGCATAGATGGTGTAAAACTCACCTTTACACACCTCCAACTCTGGGCCTTCTGTGCACAGTTGGCCTCCCCATAGAACATCCGCCTGCATGCTGATGTCTTTTCCCCTGGTAAGAGCTGTGCTAATGTTTCCAGGTCCCCTAATGGTCACTCAGCTATATTAACTCCTTCTCAGGGAACCAGGGGATCATGCCGCTAAGTTCAGCCAGTCCACTGCTCTCACTCCTGCCCCTATCTCATAACCATGAAGAAATTGCAGGAGACCAGGGTAGAGAGCTTTGGAAGCAGAACACATGCCCTGTTTATATGGTGAGGAATCTGCAGGATTCCTGAGATATTTCCACAGAAGAGGCACTCTTCCCGCCTTCCCACTCCCCCTGCTAAGAGAAAAGCCCCATAAGGCAATGCTGCAAGTGGCTAAAAGGGTGGTGACAATATAAATTAGTCTCTTTCTCAATGCTCTGGCTGTTCCGTCCTAGAAGACCTCATTGCCAACACCCACATAAGGCTCCATTATTATGGGAAAGGCTTCTTTAGGGTCCAATTGTGGTTCAGTATGAAAAAAAACTGTAGGTTAGTTACAGAGGTAAGTTCCCATTGACTTCAGTGGCAGAATTTGGCTCTGCCTGTTTTAAATATTATTAAATTAATACCTAAATAACTGGCATACATTCAAGATATATGATTAACATCGTCATCACTTCATATTTCAAACAGGACTAAAATATAGTGATAATCTGATCCATATATAAAATGCTTGCAATAATAAGATTATTTTTTATACTCCCCACTCATTTATTTTATTACACTGTAGTAATATCTTGCCCACCATCAGAATATCTGTATCAGTGATGTCTTTGTGTATAACGGGACTAACATTTGTTTTATCTTGAACACTTTGCAGCATAACAACTTCTTTTTACAACATCAAAAAACCTAGCTAAGTCCCAGATCCTGCCATGATCTCTGAGCAGGTGGACTTGGCCACCACGCGGAACCCCACAAGTTACACTTTCTTGATACTTTTATTATCCTTCTTCACCTGCAGGATTAGTCCTGTGCATGTAAGGTGAAATAAGTACCGGTACAGACAGTGGCACAAGGCTAATGCACCAATTAAGTCCCACATATGCCCTATTTTGAGGGTGTAAGTGGCATTTAAGGGGATACATAGGCATTTGTGGTGATCATCTGCACAGGGGTGGACTTCCCCATGGTGCATTTGTTTTTTTAACTAACAGTCACTTTGCAGGCAAATAAGTTAATGACTCATGTTTCCTCCACAAAGTCAGTGAAGAAAGGGGTCGTCATCATTTGAAAGGGGGACTGCTACATTACTGTGAACATAAGAAATATTCTGAACATTGTAAATAGTCTAGATTTCAGAAGCCATCATCAATACAGGCCGCCTCAGGGGAAAAAAGACAGAGAAAAATCTGTCATGAATTTAGCTGTATAAAATGGAAGGGAGGCCAGCTTTGGGATGTTACAGAATGTAGCATGGGCAGGTGTAACAGGCTCAGGCCAGTAATATATACGAAGTCATCACAGAAAACTTTCTACTTACTATATTCTATTATTAAAAGGGCTTTTTTAGAGTATGAGCTCATATATTATGTTAGCGTACACAGCAAGCGTTTAGATACCTACCTGGCTTCTGCCTATGTAGTTATGGTAGTTCTCAGGATTAACTAGTCATCAAGTGACGTGGGGAGTAGTTCTGGCATATTCTGTGGCTACAAACTGACTATAAGACATAACATTTACATGCATGACATAAATTAGTATGTCCAACACATATGTATGTATCTATTAGATGGACCATATTCTAGCCTTCACTTCCACAACTGGGGAGGAGAGACAGAGTTTGTTCCTCCATTATATTATTCCTCCTTGATGAAGCCTCTCTGCATGGGTTCCATTGATGTTCAGGATCTATGATGGTGGAGGAGAGTAAGGGATGGCTGCAGAGCTGCCACTATCCCGATAGGCCCATCACCACCACCACCAGATGGAGGAAGGTGTAGGAAATCCTGACGAGGGAACCACACTATGCTTCCCCTGAGCAGAAGTAGCCCACCAAAGAGACAAAGTGGTACCAATTTTACTTTTTAAACAACTATTTTAAACAGAGAGCTCTGATGTTCAGCCATAATGTTTGTTTATATTGAAATTATTAAACAAAATACAACAGGCTCATCAAAGGAAAATATTACATAACTGAGTTTTATTGCAATATGGCCAAAATATATCATTCGTAAAATGAAATAGCTTGAAAGAGTCGCACAAATTTCTTTGTTGGTAAAGCTGACTGTCAATAAGCTATAAATGCATTATTTATGTCTAACATTAATTTAGATACAATTCTAAGGAAATGGTTCCTTTGATTTATGATAAGACAGGAAGTCCATGTTCATGTATTAGTTGCTGTGTTTTTATACCTTAAAAACCAATGATGATTTTCTATATTAGGAAATGTGTATTTTTGAATGTAACGTCTGTGGTTCTGTTGCATTGTCGCAGTGTATATAAATAATTAAATTTAGATGAAGCTTGGTGTAAATAATTCACCAATAGATGATTATCTAGAATCACTCATTCCAAAGAAATTTTCTTTTCCTGAAGACCTTGAGGGACATCCTGGCCCCACGGAAGTCGTCAAAAGTCCCATTGACTTCAGTGGAGCCAGGATTTCACGCCTTACATCATACCTACTGTTCTACAAATATTAGCTACTAACAATGGGGTCAAACGGGGTTCTCACCACTACCCTACTCAAACATCCAACTCACCCACGGGCACTGTTAACCAGTGGGTGCTGCTATCATGTTTTTATTACATCCCCAAAAGTACTGCTTTTAGAGAGCGCTATGTGAGGAAATGATGCACTAGCCAAGCCTTCTCTGATGGTGTTATGCATGGCAGTGTGTTCAGGAGGGTTACATGCATGACAGTCAAGACAATAACACCTGCCAATTCAGATGTAAATTCAGTATCCTGATGCTCCAGTCCTCAGATCACCCTGGTGTCGAAAGGGGCCCATTCTAAGCTGAATGCATTCCACCTGTGTCACTCAGCTGCCCTAATGTTTCTGTTCTCATTTTATTTAAGGTGTTGCACAAGAGTGTTTTACTTTGTTCGGTGTTGAATTCCCTACTCAGAATATTTTGGCTTGGTGAGAGGCTTCTATTTTTGCAATAAAAACAAATATGATTCATTTTAAAATTGTTGAAATGGGTTTTTCTTTAAGTCCCCAGCAAAGCTACGGGTTTCTAGAAATCAAAACTAACACAGGCTTGTCAGAGTTCTCGTGCATTGAGACTTGTCTACATGGCTAGTTAGCGTGCAGCAAGCCAGGGTGTGAGTCTCCAACATACTAGTCTGCACTCTAACTGGCCTTGTGGAGCCTGCTATCATGCACTAAAAGTTCTATTTTGCAATTTGGCATAGTGCACTTTGACCTTCTGCTGTTTCAGCAGTAAGTCAAAGTGCACTGCAGAACTTTAAGTATGCGGTAGTAGCGTCCACACAGCCAGTTAGAGTGCAGCAAGCCAGGGTGCTGTAGCTTCACACTCTGGCTTGCCATGCACTAAAACACCATGTAGACAAGCCACTAGTCATAGAAAAATATCTTTTATCTATAAGCCACTCACTCCATCATATTCTTTCCTATAGTCACCACAACATGACATTGCCACCTATAATCAATGGTGATGAAGACCATAGAAATGACTATAAATATATAAAATGAAAGGAAATGGTGCTTGTTACCAGTCTTTCACTTTTAACATTAGTATTTCAGATTAAGGAATTTGTTCTGCTTCTTGGGGCAGTATTTGTTCCTAGCAGCACAGAATTCAAGAGTACTGATCATCTAGCTAGTTTTTGTCCATGCATATCAATTTCCCTAATTTTCCAGACAGTCCTGATTTGAAATACAGTGCAATTCAATGTTAACATGACACAGGCTATGATTTGTAGGCACGGGTTATAGGTAACCAGACTTTCTCCATTTGCAAACTGTCTACTGAAATCCAAATTTTGCTCAAGCTTTTGCAGAGTTTTCCACTGTTCCCCTGGACCTCCTTATGACTACTCACTCAGTCTCAATCTCTTTGTCAGTCCCTGATCTTCATATAAACATTTGCAGGCAAATGGCTCTTTAGTGTAGCTGTATTAAGCATATATCAAATAAATGCCCAAGCAATAGCTTTTGCTCAAGAGATATCAAGACTGCAGGAGAGTTGCATTCTGGGACTGATTGGTGGAGATGTGTGGAAGTTTGCACAAGGCCTTTGTACACAATACAACAGGTACTAATTAAGAACCTAGCTCTATCCCCCCATACTTACATTGCATAGCATCTTACTCTGTAAGTAGTGCCATTGAACTCAGTCGCCAGACTCTGATCATTTTATTCATAGTAAGCAATACCTTGCACCAGGAGTAGCCCCACCAATTTCAATAGGACTGCTCATGGAGTAAGATGCCATTGAGCATAAGTAAGGATATCACAATTTGTCCCAATGTGACTATCCATGGACTAAGGTGCTATGCAGTAAGAGTGGCAGAATTGGGTCCATAATAAGCTACAACCCCTACCCTAATGGCTCCAAACCATTTAGTTTTAGTTCTCTCCACAGCCTGAGCTGTTCCATACACAGACAGTCATGAAAAATCCCACCTCATTCTGGGAAACAAAGCACCGTTCTCTGACTTGTAGCTCTGTGATGTCATCTGTGACACTCTACCACTGCCCCACAGCAAGAACTGCAATCTCTTTTGATGCCAAAGTACAGGACAGTCGAAGCACTGGCTCACATCTCTGAGTGCTACCCTCCTCTTCGGAGCCTGAGACAGCATGCTGAGGCATAGGTCAGTACTCTGATCAAAGTAGCCACAATTAGTTTCCCCAGCTATTCAGCAATAGCTGATTGAGGAAATAGAGAAAAATAACTAATCAGACAGAGAGGCTGGGTGAATTAAGGAACTAATTGGCCCATTAGCCAGCTAGTTTGGTAAAAGGCAGGGGGAAAGCATTAGCAGGGGGAGAGCTAGCTGTGCCTAGACTGGAGATCCCAAGGAAGGGAGATCTCTGTTCCTCCCAATGCCAGGGCCCTACTGAATGGGGGCTGAAGGCAATAGGTCATTGATATTAGAACCGTTGTGTTGCACTGTACAGGTGTGGGTGGAGGGGACTTGAATACATTTTGTGGAGTGGACACCAAAACTAGAGCTGAGCAGTTTCTGGTGTGATAAAGGATGGTGGGGAGAGGGAAATGTATCCCCCATTACAGAGCCCAAGTCCATGTTAAGCACTGGCTGGTGATGCAGCTTAGACAGTGACCTAGTCCATGTTAAAAAGCTATTTGTTTGCATATTCCTATGTTTTCCAAACTGGACATTCCAAATTTGATCTAGCACCTGGGAAAATATGTCTGAAATCCTGAACAGTTTGCTGTTTTATTGATCTGTACTTTCAAAAAAGCTTAGTGGATTCCTTGGAAAAATGCATCTGGTTTGGTAAATCGTAAGCCAAGTTTCAAAGTGAGATAATTAGGAGCAGCTGAAATACTAAACCCTGGTTTTCAGAACAGATCATGGAAACATTAACCACAGTATACAAAAGGCAACGCTACCCTGGAATACTCAGACTCAGACTAGAATTAGAGCTGGGCATTATGGAATGCCAGATTGCCTAGCAGTAGTTCCAGGAGTGAAGGATGTGCACTGATAGATGTGCCCCTTTTAATTGATAAAGGGAAAGACTTTCTGTACCTGAGACAATAAGGGTACGTCTAGACAGCATTTCTGAGTGAGCCAGAGCAAGCCTCCCAGCCTGGGTTGATAGACTCAGGTTAGCAGGGCTCTCCTCTAAAAATACTTGTATAGGCAGCACTTTGAAGTTGCAGCCAAGGCTGGCCTCTGACTCTGAAGCCTGGGGTTGTGGGAGAGGGGGGCGGTTCAGAGACCGAGTGCCAGCCTGAACTGCAACTTCAAAGCACTGTGTATAGACCTATTTTTAGAGTGCTAGCGTGAGCCCCACTAGCCCAAGTCTGCTGATCCAGGCCGGGAGGTTCACTCCCCCTCACTCCAAAATGCTGTACAGACATACCTCAAGATGTTGGGGTAACAATAATTATGGCATTAATCCTATAAGATATTATGTTAACATTTAATACATAATTAGAGAGTGGATCAAGAATTCATGGCCAGGCAATAACTCCGATGGCAGTGACTCTTCAGTTAGGCCACTTCATCTTCACTGCTGCTGCTGCTATTGCCCTCAGATCTTCTTCTGTTTGCAAATTATTCCACTTGGTTTGTGGGATTGTGGGGAGGGGCAGAACTTCTGGGGTGCAAATGGCACTGTCATTTCAAATGTAGGATTAGCTAAGGGAGTAGGACATATGGCCCAGACACGGGATACTGCCAGTTTTCCCTTCTTCCAGAAAATTGTGCTCCCCCCACCCTTGTAAAGGGTCTGATTATATTTAGATTACATTATGTATTTCCCTATCTTCACTAAAGGGTCTGAGGCATCTTTCAGAACAGTCTCATATAGAGATCCTATATGTAGCCTCTGGTTGTCTCAGTCTAATATGTCAGACTCTTTCCTCCTTCCCATAGGTTGTATTCACACCTGTGTGAAATTCATGGTGTCACAACTGAGTAATCAGGAAAGGTTCCAGAAGGGATTTATTTCCATGCTGACAGAGATATGTACTGACACAAAGGCACAGTATACTGTTAGCAGTATGGCGTGTAAGCTTATGGCATAGGAGCATGTCTCCACTCTACTAGGCAGCCTTCAGCAGTTACAACTGCCTGCAGCTCATGTACAGGTAAAATGTTTCTCCATTAACTCATATAGAGATCCTATATGTAGCCTCTGGTTGTCTCAGTCTAATATGTCAGACTCTTTCCTCCTTCCCATAAGTTGTATTCACACCTGTGTGAAATTAATGGTGTCACAACTGAGTAATCAGGAAAGGTTCCAGCAGGGATTTATTTTCATGCTGACAGAGATATGTACTGACACAAAGGCACAGTATACTGTTAGCAGTATGGCGTGTAAGCTTATGGCATAGGAGCATGTCTCCACTCTACTAGGCAGCCTTCAGCAGTTACAACTGCCTGCAGCTCATGTACAGGTAAAATGTTTCTCCATTAACTCATATAGAGATCCTATATGTAGCCTCTGGTTGTCTCAGTCTAATATGTCAGACTCTTTCCTCCTTCCCATAAGTTGTATTCACACCTGTGTGAAATTCATGGTGTCACAACTGAGTAATCAGGAAAGGTTCCAGCAGGGATTTATTTTCATGCTGACAGAGATATGTACTGACACAAAGGCACAGTATACTGTTAGCAGTATGGCGTGTAAGCTTATGGCATAGGAGCATGTCTCCACTCTACTAGGCGGCCTTCAGCAGTTACAACTGCCTGCAGCTCATGTACAGGTAAAATGTTTCTCCATTAACTCAAATGGCCTATAGTTGTGGGGCTGAAGGTCCCAGCTTTCGTGCTATTGATGACCTCACTATGTGTATGCAGCCACAGGTCATAACACTGCCCTTTTTTACTCTAAGCCACTTTCCTTTTCCCAGTGCTCGGCCGGATCAGTGGTCAAACCATCCCAGCAAAACGGAGAGTAGCTATTACTCTGGCTAAACACTGCTCTACCAATAGTACTCTGGCTTCACCCTCTCCTCCCTTTTCCCACCACCAAAACACCCCTTACACCAGGTGGGCGTGAGTGGTGTAGTCACCTATGCAGGTTTTATGCCAACGGGGGATCCCCCGTACATCAGGGAGAAGGGGATGAAATTGGATGCCAGAGCCTTCATGCTTGTTTGCTAATTGCTGTCATCTGTCCCTTCTTCCTGAATATTTTAGCCTCCTTGTAAAGAGTCTAATTATTTATACTGTTCAACATGATTTACATCATCAAAAGAATAGACTTCGTTTTCTCAATATCACTTGTTCATAGTTAGCTCCTCTACATTACGGGGTCAGTCCTGCAAGGTGCTGAGAACTTTGGCTCAACCCAGTGAAGTAATTTAGCACATACTTAACTTTAATTCTGTGAGTCCGCTTAGAATGAATGCAACAGCTCACATGATTAAGGTTTTAGGCACAAGCATAAGTACTTTGTTGGATTGGTCCAAAGCACTCAGCAACTTACAGGACTGAGCCTGCCTGGCAGATGGGAGAATTCATTCCTGTGTTTGTTTGTTTTTAATAATACTCCAGATACCACTGTGATGGGCGTCATAGAAACGTCTAAGATAAATTCTCTCTTTGTTAAATAGATTTTTTTTCTTTATTTTACTGTCGGATTATTTATTTTCCTGAGCCATGATATAAGGCTTCTTTTCTATCCTGAAGAATTGGCATTTCAAATTCAAGAACATTTTATTTCTCCATGAGATTTATTTTTATGACTCCCAAAACATTCATATTTCTGTGCATAGAGCTTTGAAGCTAAATCATCTGTGCAAAACTCGCACGTGATCGGAACATTTCAGCACCTTGGTTTGTATATTGACATCTAAGTAGCCAGACCTCATTTAAAAGTCCTTCTTTGCGGTTAGCCAGTTCAGACTGCTGATTTATGATGCCTTCAAGGGCCTGATCCATCTCTGCCTTAGCCTTCGCAAATATCTTTGACAGAAGCTTGAGTCAGTTCCCTTCACTGTCTCTTTATCACAGCTCAGCTATTATGTATTACTTATTATTTGTATAGAATCATAGGTTTTAAGGTCAGAAGGGACCATTAGGATCAGCTTGTCTGACCTCCTGCACAATGCAGGCCACGGAATCTCACCCACCAACTCCTGTAACAAACTCCTAACTTATGTCTGAGCTATCGAAGTCCTCAAATCATGGTTTAAAGACTTCAAGGTGCAGAGAATCCTCCAGCAAGTGACCCGTGTGCCACGCTGCAGAGGAAGGCGAAAAAACCCCAGGCCTGGGGAAAAATTCCTTCCTGACCCCAAATATGGCGATCAGCTAAACCCTGAGCATGTGGCAAGACTCACCAGCCAGACACCAAGGAAAGAAATCTCTGTAGTAACTCAGATCCCACCCCATCTAACATCCCATCACAGGCCATTGGGCATATCTACCGCTAGTAGCATATTGTATTAGCATAATGCCTAGGATCCCAGTCATAGACCGAGGCTCCACTGTGTTAGGTGCTGTATAAACACACAATGAAAAGGTAGGTCCCTGCCTCTCGCAGTTTAAAATCTAAGGAAATGTAGCAGCCTGGCTTGTATAATTCTTTGGTCAAAGCTAGATTCTGCACATCTTGAAGCTCAAAGAAGCTCAGAGAGTCCCATTCCGCTTCTGTATATTATCACTTTAGCCTCACTGCTAAATCCAATTATAATAAATAGATCGAAACAAGAGGAAGTGCCCTGCTTTCAGATTATAACATTCAAAAACTATGTAATGAAATTGTAGGTAACCAATAGTTACAGGGAATACATATTCACACAAGCGACTGCATGTTAACCATGGATGTATCTAATGGGTTTTTTTTTTATAAATCTCTTATTGTTCACTTGGTGAGGTATCAAAATTATAGAACTGACTAGTAGCTAACTACCCCAATCCTGAAAAACAGCTATAAAACGATCTAGTGTAGATTCAAGCCATACAGTTTCCTTCATTCAATGCAAATTATTTAGGGCTGCCCATTTCTAGTCACTAAGTAATGCAGTTCATGTTCTCATTACCTTCATTCTTCCGGATGCTGAAAAAAAGCAGGTGCTGGTTATGCAGGGCTTGCCTTTTGCCGTAGCTGGCTCTGAGTTAATTTTCCAACAGCCTGCAAAATCATCTTATCTGATTTCCTCTCCGTCAATTGTTCTGGTGTAATTTGGTCCTTGGAACAAATGAGAAACTAAGACAAAACAGTTACCTCACAGTCCAAACAAACCATACTTAAAGTCGGATTATGGCGTGCAAAAGTCACACAGCTGAAGTCAAATGTCAAATTGTTGTGAGCTGTAAATAATTTTTATTGTCATTGGTCAATACTTTATGTTTCTGAGAGTGACAGGAGCACATGTTCTCCTCTCTAGAAAAGTTTGTCACTAAGTAAACCATTGTAAAAACTGTGGAGAAACTTTCTAATATGAGCACCAGCTCTTCAGTAACATGTACACTTTGGGGTACTATCTGTACATTGGTGTCCATTGTCCCCAGGCAGCGGGACTCAACCTAGAGGTGCTGGGGGTGCAGCGCCACCCCATGGCTTGAAGTAATAATGGAAACTGAATGCATGGCTTCCATCAGACACAAGGTTTACACTTTTGTTCAATGGCTTTCAGCACCCTCACTATAATAATTGTTCCAGACCCATTTATGTCCCATCTTTGCTCATATCCTCATGTTAGGGGATGGATCACTTGATGATGCCCTGTTCTGTTCATTCCCTCTGAAGCACCTGGCATTGGCCACTGTCAGAAGACAGGATACCAGGCTAGATGGACCTTCAGTCTGAGCCAGTATGCACATTCTTATGTTCTTAATTGTAAGAGATGCTCTTCAACACAGGTCATTTCTGAAACACCATCACCACAATACATGTTTTGACAGGGATGCAGACATCCTTTTCCAGCCCCCAGCCATCCTGCCCCAATCATACACCAATGGGGAAGCCCTGCTGAGCTTGGGATTAATTCCAATCAGAGGTTTCAGACTGAATTTTCTGACACTGTTCTTGGAGCTGAGTGTAGCATCAGGGAAGCCATGGATTTCCCACAGGCACCTGAGTTAATGCCCATCTGAATTTATTTAGGCTCAAAGCTTTAAAGACAGCTAGGCTCCAGAGAGATGGATGTTTCCTGTTGAGAAATCAGGCTCAAGAGCTTTGAAAGCACAAGAACCGCCCTGTTTATATGATCTGTTGTTCAAAGACTTTGCATTAAGGGCCTTTAGCCCTTCTATTATTTTGCTTGACTCAGATAATCCACAAATAATCCAGAAATCACCTCCCTCACGCCCACTCTGTTTAACCAGTTACTCCTGCTGATTTTCTATTCAACTGCACAGACCCTGGCCCTTTCACGGATGTGGGTCTCCAAACAGGAAGTTTTGAAATACACTGCATTTCAGGAAAGTGAGAGGCAAAGCGTCCTCCTGAAATGATATCTTAGTCCTGTATCATCCAAAACCTGTTTAGGATCTTTCAGCCATATTAATTATTATTAATGATTAATTATTATTTATTATTATTATCTGTACTGTGGTATCACATAGAGGCCCCTGTTGTGCAAGGCACTATATGCACAATGACTTACAGATGGTCCATGCCCCAAAAAAGCATACATTCTAATGGACAGAGAATATATGTGTTTGCTGTATTAGATGGCAATATTGAAATGACAAATTCTACTTGCACTTTTAGAAATTTGGCATTAAAAGATATAAACAGAACATCTCCAACATAGAATGGCAAGAGGTGCTTGCCATATGAGAAACTAATGCACACCATAAGAGGTATACACAATATATAAGGAACCTTGAAAAGTAAATTCAAGGCTCACGTTGACACACAGTAAACTGATGGCTTCTCTTTAGCTAAGGGGAAGTTATAACGGTGGTAGCACTGGCACTAACTTAACCCTATTGCTTCAGAAATGTGCCTTATCCGCCACAAAGAGGGGTCATTCCTAATTTCTTCTCTATGGCTGTTCAGTTTCAGCCTCTGTGTTGAGACTCCCAACAACAGCACCAATTGTAAAAATTGCTTTGGTGATGTGACCAGTTCTCCATGAGGAGGTGGACTGAGACCACACCATCTCATTTCATTTAGGCACCTTGAGCAGTTGGCAGACGGTAACAATTATTGTTCATGACCTGAGATGCTAGTAGTGACATTAGACATGAAAGCTCCCATATATCACTAGCAATCCCCTGACTAATGATCTGATTGGAAAACTCTCTCTTTGGTCATTGCTGGAATGTCTCGTGTCATTGTCCTCACCCATGTCATCATTCTACTGGTCATTTTGAAGCTCTTTGCAAGAACAAAGCAGTACTGATGATGTGCTTGGATCGTATTTGCCTTCAGTTTTCATTCATCAAGGCAGAATGAAACATTTGGGAGTCTCTAAACACTACAAAGATCCAAAAATCAATAAGGAAGTCTGTGTTAGTGGCTGAAATCTTCCTAAAATTGTCACGGTAACAATGATCATGCTTATGCTAGACCAAAGGTGGGCAAACTTTTTGACCCGAGGGCCACATCTGGGTGGGGAAATTGAATGCAGGGCCATGAATGTAGGGCTGGGGCAGGGGGTTGGGGTGCGGGAGGGAGTTCAGAGTGTGGGAGGGGGTGTGATATGCAGGAAGGGGCTCAGGGCAAGGGGTTGGGGCAGAGGAGGAGTGCAGGGAGCAGGAGATGGCTCAGGGCAGGAGTTTGAGGTGCAGGAGGGGGATCAAGGCAGGGGGTTGTGGTACAGGAGGTATGGGGGGTGGCGGTTCAGTCCAGTGCCGCTTACCTGGAGTTGGTCCAGGGTGGCAGCACCGTCACGACACTAAGGCAGGCCCCCTGCCTGCCCTGGCCCCGTGCCACTCCTGGATGCAGCTGGCACCACGTCCCTGTGGCCCCTGGGGGAGGGGGAGGCAGAGGGCTCTGCACGCTGCCCTCACCTGTGGGTTCTACACCCAAAGCTCCCATTGGCTGGGAACGGGGAACCGCCGCCAATGGGAGCTTTGGGTGTGGAACCCACGGGTGAGGACAGTGTGCGGAGCCCTCTGCCCCCCACCACTCCAGGGGCCGCAGGGACGTGGTGCCAGCTGCATCCAGGAGCGATGCGGGGCCGGCGACACCACAGGGGTGGCAATCCCACGGACTGGATCCAAAGCCCTGAGGGGCCGCATCCAGCCCATGGGCTGTAGTTTGCCCACTCCTCTGCTAGACTTATGAAAGTGTCTTAGCATGTGAGAGTAAGTTTGCTAGTAATGGCTGGCCCCATCAAGAAAAATGCTTTGCATTTTCTAACAGCTAAAGGAGTTCTGCCTTAAATTTGTGCTTTTGGAGTCAAAAGAGAACTAGGTAAGTTCATGGAGGATACGTCCATCAATGGCTACAAGCCATGATGGACAGGGACGGTGTCCCTAGCCTCTGTTTGCCAGAATCTGGGAATGGGCAACAGGGGATGGATCACTTGATGATACCTGTTCTTTTCATTCCCTCTGGGGCAGCTGTCATTGGCCCGCTGTCGGTAGACAGGATACTGGGCTAGATGGACCTTTGGTCTGACCCAGTAGGGCCGTTCTTATGTTCTTATGTTCTAGTCAGTTCAACAAAGTGTTCAACCATTCAGTGGGACTAAAGCACGTGGCTAAAGTTATGCGCGTGCTTTGCTGAATATGGATGGACTCCTGAATTGGATCCTTAGTGCTAAAAGTCTAGCTTAAGTCCCCTCTCACCAAGAGGGTGTCAGTATTAATGCAGCCACTGTTTGTTACCAGATGATGCCTTTGTGGGTGGGGGGATCCAACAAGCACTTCTGGGAGATACAGCCTTCTGTACTGAATAATTTGAATCAGAGACAGGAAATAAACCAGAGTTTTATCTATTCTATTGAAAATTATTGGGTTAGAAACACAGCAGTGAGGTCTTAGGAAAATTCACCTTTCTAAAGAATTGAAATATGCACTTTGGATCCTGGCTCACATTCTTTTATTCTTGCTGACTGATTTCACGCTCTTACACACCAACAGATTCTCCACCTAGAAATATTATAAATGCTGGCAGCTTTGATCAGAATTCTTCTGTCACCTCACTAGGGGATGGATAAACGGCAGTGACAGAAAAACCCTTTCCATTACTGTAGCAAGTGATCACAACATGGCAATACAGCAGCACTGCTGCAGTGCCATACCTGTGTCTCTGTAACCTCTGTAGTGTAGATGAGCCCTGAGGCATCTGCTTTAAGGAAGTAGGAGCTCACTTTTATTTAGTCGGTGGTAGCATTTACCGGCTAAGTTAATTACATTATCAAATTTCACAGAAATAGTTGTAGCCCGTTCCCTGGATTTCAGAGACATCTGTCTATCTGCATTCTTAACGCACCATACCCTTAGTATTGGGGGTCCAGAAACTGCTATCTATGTTTAAAGGATAAAACAACTGGGAAACACCTGCCATGGTTCTAAGATGCATTAGAGAAGAAAGTGTGTCCTACCTCATAACAAGTGCTAGTTAGTGAATGGTGTCTAAAAGCGTTCAGGTGGATGTCAGGTCACTGGAGGTCTTTGAAGTTAAAGAGGCTTACTTCATGTAAAGAGTTCCTAGAGAACCGTGACTTCTTGCTTCTGGTGGTTAGAAACTGCCAGGCCTCCCCTCTGACTTCCTCTCTCAGGTTTCCTCCTTTGTGGGCAGTTCCATAATTCCTTGAACCTGGGGTAATGGTGTTTTCCAAACTCTTCAGTTTCTCTGATTCTCAGTAGTGTCTCAACTTGCTCCTCCAGTCCAAGAATCTTTTCCTCCAGAAGAGCTACCAACTTGCACCTTATGCCCAGGAAGTTCCTTCTGGCTTCAGGCAGGAAAGAGAACACGGCATATCTGTGGCAGGTCACCACCACTGTTCCTTCACTGGCCACCTTGATATCACATGTAGCACTGAACCTGGAAGACAGGCCTCTCACACTTCCTCCAAAACTATCCCATTACCTGCCTCTATTTGTAGCTCTGGAGTCCGCCTAGCAAGTGGCTTTTTATACCAAGTCTTCCCTGTATAGCTCAGCTCTGCCCCTCCCAAGTGAGTGCCTTAACTTCTGGGCTATAAAATCACTCTCTCTCTCTGTCCCCACCCCTCTCCACGGCAATTTCCAATGGCTAGTTTAGACAACTCCCTGTTCAACATGCTGGCTTTTGTGAATTCCATTCTTAGGCACCTAATTCTCCCCCTGCAATAAATAGGGAGTCCAGGCACCTAATTCAGGAGTATGGATTCCAGAAGGAAGGAGGGCACCTAAGCTATTGCAACCCTGAGCCTAAATCCCCTTTGTGGATCTAACTGTAGATGTAAATATGTAAATCTTCTGAACACTGGGGAAATTTAGATTAGGGTCCAAACGCGTCAGCAGTACTAAAGTACCTCTGGTTCAGAGTGAAAGTCCAAGGCAATAGGTTCTGATTCAAAAACTGATGAAACAAAGGAGCCAGATTCTCTGTTGTATCCCACACACACTCGTTACAGTGAGGGGTGGGAGTTGTCAGAGAAGATTATAGCTTCCTACTTCTTGGCCCTGGCCCCAGCACAGTTTAGAGCAATCTGGCTGTGGGAGACTGCTCTCACTATCCCAGATGGCTATGGTACCTTAGCTGGGGATTTCTGGAATGCAAAGTACTCCAGCCACCCTCCATCTCTGCCCTTAACACTCCCTTTCCAACTCCCAACATGCCCTGTGCTGCAAGAAGTTGTAAGGGTAAGAATCGGATACACCGGTTTGTATCCCTGCTGGGTTAGAATCCCTTCCTCCATAATGGGGAAATTCCCAGCTCAGGAATTATGACAGGTTTCCAATTGCTTACTGCCTTCTGAGCAAAAATGCTGAGTGGACCAGAGAATATGTCCTAAGGACTAAAGAAATAAGGACTAGAAGCTATAAGACCTCCTGTATTAACTAGAGAGAGTTATACATAAATTCTCATTCCTGCCCATGCAGTTGACTGCAGCTTTACACCACGTGAAATATATTTTAACAGGCTGCCAGCCAAAGGCAGAAACAGAAAAAATAACTGTGAGATACAATATCCCTGTAGCATTTCTTCTAATTTCCACAGATCCCTTGCCTACATCTAGGGCAAATATCCCTTCACAAACCTGACAGGTGTTTTTTTTTTTAAATCATTCACATGGGCTTCCTTGATCATAATAGTCTGAACAGAATAACTGAGAGATGGAGGATATGATCAGTTTGTAATAGCACACATAACAGAAACACTGTGGATGTTTCACCAAAGTATGATTTCTTGTTTTCAACGTATTTACAGTTGCTTTTATATACATTAAAATATCTTTTTATCCAAGAGAAATATCATCTTAACATCAGGGCTCTGTTGGTACTTTCAGCCTTCATTTCTTTGAATTACTCTTTGAAAATGCAAAGAAATTTTTGTCCCCCTTTATGAATTTAAGAAAAATAAGAGTGCCCTTACTGATGGCCAGAATGGAGACATTCCCAATAAATAGATGAATAGGCAAAGAAACAAAACATTTTATATCTGCTAGGTAGCTATTTACCGAAAGGCTGGAAGAGTTTAAGAATAATGCAGTTGCAGGTTTCTTATGAGAAATGATTTCCAGTATTGCCACCCTCTGCCCTTCAAAAAGCGTGAGTTAACCCCAACAAATCATGATAATTTTTAAATGGTTAAATGTGGGGTTCTTTTTCTTTATTTTCTGGTTTTGAGACTTTTGGTTGCTCTCAGGTCATGTTTTAAAGCTTTTTTTAAAACCGTGAGGGCTAGACATTTCCTTTTTTAAAAAAATTAAATAAAAGCTGGGATTCTTATATAACCACTTGACTCTGGGAGCTGGGGCTTTAAGTAAAACACCAAATAGTGTGAGACTTGTGACAAAATCATGAGAGGTGGCAAAACTAGGTTTGCCAACTTTCTACTCACACAAAACCAAATACCCCAGCTCCGCCCCTCCTCCGAGGCCCTGCCCTCGCTCACTCCATCCCCCCTCCCTCTATCGCTCACTCTCCTTACCCTCACTCACTTGCTCATTTTCATTGGGCTGGAACAGGGGGGTTAGGGTGTAGGAGGGAGTGAGGGATCCAGCTGGGGATGCAGGCTCTGGGGTGGGGCCAGGGATGAGGGTTTGGGGTGCAGAAGGAGGCTGCAGGTTGGGGGGGGGTGGAGCCAAGGAGTTTGGAGTATGGGAGGCAGCTCTGGGCTGAGGCAGGGGATTGGGTTGTGGGAGATGGTACAGGCTATGGGCTGGGTATGCAGGTTCCAGGATGGGGCCAGAAATGAGGGGTTCAGGGTGCAGGAGAGAACTCTGGTCTGGGGCAGGAGGTTGGGGTGCGGGGGAATGAGGGCTCCAGCTGGGGGTATGAGCTCTGGTGTGGGTCCAGGGATGAGGGATTTGGGATGCAGGAGGTGGCTCCGGGCTGGGGCTGAGGGGTTTGGAGTGTGGGTTGAGGCTCTGGGATAGGGTGGGGATCAAGGGTTTGGCGTGAAGGAGGGTACTCAGGGCTGGGACCAAAGGGTTTGGAAGGCGGGAGGGGGATCAGGGCTGGGACAGGGGGTTGGGGTGCAGGAGGGGTTCAGGCGTGCAAGCTCTGGGCAGCGCTTACCTCAAGCAGCTCCTGGAAGCAGCAGCTCGTCCCCACCTCTGGTTCCTACACAGAGGTGCAGCCAGGCAGATCTGCACACTGCCCCATCCATAGGCACCGCCCCTGCAGCTCCCATTTGCCATGGTTCCTGGCCAATGGGAGCTGCAGAGCTGGCGCTTGGGGCAGGGCAGGATGTGGAGCCCCCTGGCTGCCCCTACGTGTAGGAGCCGAAGAGGAGGACATGCCGTTGCTTCCGGGAGCCACACAGAGCCACGGCAGGCAGGAAGAGAAGGAACTGGCGAGTAGCGGCGGGGGGGGAGAAGAGGGACTGGCGAGTGGGGGAGGAGAGTGTGGGGGGGCCAAGCAGGGAGAAGAGGAGGAACCAGCGAGCAGCAGCAGGGACCTTCACATAGGGGGGTTGCAGGCAGCAGCGGGTGGGGCGGAGAACACTGCTGCTGAGCTTGTTACATATGCCATGCAGGTTCCAGGGTGGCGAGGTGGCAATATTTTCTACTCAGCTTCCTGGGTTCAAGGAGATTACTGATAAACCCAGGAAGCTGAGTAGCGGATACTGCCTCCTCAGCTGCCCCGGAACCTGCATGGCACATAAATAAGCAAAAACTTCCCGGGCAGAAGCCCACTCCCAGCAGGGAAGGGAAGAGGCGGGACCACCACAGCCCAGGTGTCTGGTGGTGGGGAGGTGGCAGCTGTGCCAGGGGAGGCTTTGCCTCCCCTGACCTATTATACCTGCTGCCCATGGGCTGCAGAATGATTTTTTGAGAACATAATTCCCAAATGCAGATTCTTTTGAAAGGAGAATGTGGGCATCTGGATGGTAGCCCAGAAATAACATTCATTGTGGGCAATTTTTCCCAGTATCCATCAATCTCTGACCTATTGTTGGTGAGATGAAGTTCCCTCAGATCTCACCTGACTCTCTGGTTTTCATATTTAACTTTATTGCGTACTTGTTTTTCAGCAGAGACCCAGTCCTATATGGCATGAATGCCTCCAACCTCCACTGCAATCGATGGGAGACAAGTGTGCTCAGTACTTTGCAGGATTAAGCCCTAGGGGAGAATTAGTGTGTGTCATAAAGTATGATGGTGTTTATTTCTGTCAGTTATATCAATAGTTACGGACAATGGGGAAAAAATTTTCCCTCAGTTATATCTATCCAATCCTACTAATTTCAGTGGGTTCAACTGAGGTCAGAATTTGGTGCTAAGCCAGTAACTCATATGTTTGTTTTGAGCATACACTAATAAATCTGCCAGACTACTTTACTTTAGATATTTGAATGTTTACCTCCTTACGATCACTACTTCTGTTTCTTCAGTTTCATCCTGTATCTCCTATTTTATCCCTATTTCCCTAAAACTCTGTCATAGGAAACCACAACTACTGGTGCATACAATTGAAGTGAAGTGTACACTGGATTGGCATAAACATCGTTAAATGTTCCTTCACCAGCTGGAACAGAATAAGTGAAAACCGGAGAAGGCTACTTAAGGCCAAGTTATGGACTCCTTTGAAACTTTTAAACTTTGTTATATTTGCCAGTGCCTGAGAGTGGGGAAGTTTACTGTGTTTGGCTAATTTATAAATATATTTGATGACAAGGTGTAGGAGAAATGTGTCAGCTGGCTGCTGTCATATTCAACTTAGTGAAGGGGTTAGAATTTAAACACTCAGCAACTACAGGACTGCATCACCTTTTGATTTAATATGTCCTCAGGCCATATCCATTATAAGGTTTCTCAGCAGACAACAAATCTGTTTTTCTACTGCATTCAGAGAATACACTGACAGAGAGAATTTAGGCATTTTAATTAAATAGGGCAAAACAAGCTGTCGCTTTTGTCTCCAGGACATCTTCCCACGTGGCTGTGTTGCTCAACCAGTAATGCCGATTGTTTCAGACAATGATACAAAAGCAAAAGTCTGACATATTTGCCAGCTCTGATCGAGATGGATGGCTCCAGCAACAAACAGCCCAACACTGGTGCGTTCTGGTCTCTTTAGCTGTTTAAAGAAGACATACATATCACAAGCTCATAAATACCTGACAAAAACTGGGGATGACTTTTAACACTCAGTTTACATATCCTATAGATGCTTTAGTTTTGACATCTGCATTCAACAACACCCTAAGGACATGATCGGAGAGGAATAGATGGCAGAGAATGTTGCTTGATATTTTGCTCATACTTTGAGAAGATATTTTGTGTAACTTCACAATACAAACCCTTTGAGGGTGCTAAGTGTCTTCAGCTAGCATTGGAGGCACTTTGGGCTAGAGTCACAAACTTACTTAGGCACCCAAAATGTTTAGGTACATAAACTCAGACATAAGTGCCTCAGTCCCAGTTTTTGGTTTCAGTGCAATCCACAAAACTCCTACTGAATCCTGTAGGCAACTAAACTCACTCACCACCTGCATTTTCAGGGTCAAAGTTTCCTAGCTGCCTAAGTTTCTGCCTCTGAGCATGCACATTGCTACCTTGCTCTAAGGGCATGTCTACACTGCAATTATACACCCTCGGCTGGCCTGTGCCAGCTGACTCGGGCTGTGGGGTTGTTTAATTGCACTGTAGAAATTCAAGCTCAGCTAGCAGCACAAGGTCTGAGACCCTCTCACCTCGTGAGTCCTAAAGTTCAGGCTCCAGCCCAAGCCTGGATGTCTATGCTGCAATTAAACAGTCCTGCAGCCTAATCCCTGCAAGCCTGAGTCAGCTGGCATGGGCCAGTCGTGGGTGTTTAATTGCAGTGTAGGTATATCCTAAGTGTCCTGATGCCTATTCTCCTACCTAAGCCCAGGAGACAGAGAGGGAAAGACTCTGTGGCCTGGTGATTAGGGCACTCACCTGGGAGACCCCCTGCTCCAATGACTAATTATTTATCCATTTATGGAGCTACTTCAACAGGAGAGATTGAGGGAGGCCCAGTCAAAACATCCTGTAGCTTGATGCTTAGAGCACTCTCGTGGGAGGCCCCCCCATTCAAAGTCTTTCTCCCCCTGTGGCAGAGGGAGGAATTGAACCAGGCAAGTGCTCTGACCATTGGGTAAAAGTTATGAGATAGGCAGCAACAACAGCTCCTCCAGACATTTTCTGTAGGGCTAGGCACCTACCTAAGTCATTCTCACAAGAAACAACTACATTGTCAGACTTCAGGAAAGCTTAGATGCGGCTCCCTGCAGCCTCGACTTAGGATCCTAGCTCAGGGGTGGGAGAGGAGGATGGGCGTGCAGGACACATCCCTCTTATCAGCATCTCCCACTGGCTAGCTTAAGTAACTCCCCTCCTAGCATACTGGCTTTTGTGGAAGGCATTCTAAGGCACCTCTTTCTCGCCATTCATTGTATAGGGAGTCTAGGCGCCTAACTCAGGCTTTGTGGATAGTAGTGTTGTTCCTGGGATCTTCTAGGCCCCTAAAATCCAGGTCCCTTTGTGAATGTAGCTCTTAGTACCTTGCAGGTCCAGGCTGTGACATCCAACCCGCTTTGTGAGGTATCATTCTACAGGTCTTGATCTGTTGAACATTAATGTCTCATTGTATTGTATGTGTTGTCATTGTATGTGAAGTTGTAGAGTTTTGCTATGTGTTACTGAGAGACATGAAGTTGGAGGTGTCCATGGCTAGCCTTTCAGGTGCAATGGTGGAGAAGCTAGACGGTGCTAATGGCCCATCAACAAAGACAGTGGACCATGGAAAAGTCTTGTCTTCATCTGGGAATGCTTTAGACAGCCTAAGGATAATGGCTGCTATGACTCAGCAAGGTATGCAAGGGAATGTGACCAGATCACATGATACCAAACTCCATTTTGGTACCTGTATTTTTCTACAAAGGGGGCTGGGAACTTGGCTTAGAACAAAGGGGTTCCCATCCTATGGGGAGACTGTAAGGGAGGGGGAGTGACGTCGTTTCAGGGCCTCACTCCCCACACAAGAGAACACCTGGAAACACTTGAGGATCCAAGACTGAACTGGGGGAAGTGCTGGTCCCAGGCTAAAGGGATTCCTAGCCTGTGTATGGAAGCTTGATGGACTATCTAACAGCATGAGATAGTGTTTGATTCAAATCCTATATAGTATAATTTAATTTCCTAGGTAACCTGCTTTGATCTGTTTGCTGTCACTTAAAATTTATCATTCTGTAGTTAATAAACATGTTTTATCTTAACCAGTGTGTTTTTGAGTGAAGTGTTTGGGAAAATCTCAGCTCAGTTAGCAAAGGCTTGGTACATATCTTCCCCACATCTGGGGGGAGCAGATTAATGAGTTTGCACCGTACAGCTCCCTATGCAGTGCAAGACAGTATAATTCTGGGTTTATAATCCAGCAAGGATATAAAGATGGGAAATTGTCTGGTGCCTCCATTGTGGGTCCAGAAGTGGCTTAGGTAAAGCACTCAGGTGACTCAGTTGGGTGTGTGGAAGCACCTGCTGTTGTGTTGGGTGATACAGCCAGCCCCCTCCAGGGTCTTTTGAGTCACCAGCAGAGCACGGGAAGAGGCCAACCCAGCTGAATGGTTTGGGGGAACAGCGGTTCCAGTGGCTTCCAGGCTTCACCCCAGGGGTGAAAACCCATCACACACGCTTTATATGTACTTTGTGTAGTGAATTAATGTATATCATCATTCAAAAATGGTGAGCACTTACTGGCTCAGCCCTTAAACTCCAGTGTAAATAGGATATATATTGTAGCTGGAAAATATTAATTCATCTTTCATCAGTAAAATCTGTTTAATTTTATTTTTGAAAAAATTGCACATTCTCACCAAAAATGGTTGGATATGTTTATGTTTCCATGGATTCCATAAACTCTAGGGGATATATTCTGCCATTAAATACTTGGAAGTTTTATTATATTTTCCAGGTCCAAAACCAGAGAAGAAACCTAGCTGGATAAAGACAGAGTTAGGTCATTAATCTCTGCTCTTTTATACTAGGGCTGTCAATTAATCACAGTTAACTCAAGCAATTAACTCAAAAAAATTAATTGTGATTAAAAGAATTAATTGTGATTAATCGCAGTCTTAATTGCACTGTTAAGCAATAGAATACCAAATTGAAATTTATTAAATATTTTGGATTTTTTCTGTATTTTCATATATATTGCATTCTATGTTGTAATTGAAATTAAAGTGTATATTACTTTTATTATAATTATTTGCACTGTAAAATGATAAACAAAATAGTTTTTCTTCAATTCACCTCATACAAGTACTGTAGAGCAATCTCTTTGTCATCAAAGTGCAACTTATATATGTAGATTTTTTTGTTACCTAACTGCACTCAAAAACAATACAATGTAAAACTTCAAAGCCTACAAGTCCACTCAGTTCTACTTCTTGTTCAGCCAATTGCTAAGACAAACATTTACAGGAGATCTTGCTGACCTCTTCTTATTTCCAATGTAACCAGAAAGTGAGAACAGGCATTTGCATGACACTTTTATAGCTGACATTGCAAGGTATTTACGTGACAGATATGCTAAACATTTGTATGCCCCTTCATGCTTCAGCCACCATTCCAGAGGACATGCTTCCATGCTGATGATGTTTGTTAAAAAAAAATGAGTTAATTAAATTTGTGCCTGAACTCCATGGGGGGGGGGGGGGGAATTGTATGTCTCCTGCTCCATGGTTTTACCCACATTCTGCCATATATTTCATGTTATAGCAGTCTAGGATGATGACCCAGGACATGTTGGTCATTTTAAGAACACTTTCACTGCAGATTTGACAAAATGCAAAGAAGGTACCAATGTGAGATTTCTAAAGATAGCTACAGCACTTGACCCAAGGTTTAAGAATCTGAAGTGCCTTTCAAAATCTGAAAGGGACGAAGTGTGGAACGTGCTTTCAGAAGTCTTAAGGGAGCAACACTCTGATGCAGAAACTACGGAACCAAAACCACCAAAAAAGAAAATCAGCCTTCTGTTGGAGGCATCTGACTCAGATGATGAAAATGAACATGTATCGGTCCGCACTGCTTTGGATTGTAATTGAGCAGAACCCATCATCAGCATGGACACATCTCTTGGAATGGTGGGTGAAGCATGAAGGGACATATAAATCTTTAGTGCATCTGGCACATAAATATCTTGCAATGCCGACTACAACAGTGCAATGAGAACATCTGTTCTCACTTTCAGGTTGCATTGTAAACAAGAAGTGAGCTTCATTATCACCTGCAAATGTAAACAAAAGTGTTTGTCTGAGCAATTGGCTGAACAAGAAGTAGGACTGAGTGGATTTGCAGGCTATAAAATTTTACATTGTTTTATTTTTGAATGCAGTTTTTTATACATAATTCTACATTTGTAAGTTCAACTTTCATGAAAAGGAGATTGCACTACAGTATTTGCATTAGGTGAATTGAAAAATACTATTTCTTTTATTTTTTTACAGTGAAAATATTTGTAATCAAAACTAAATATAAAGTGAGCACTGAACACTTTGCATTCTGAGTTGTAAATTAAATCAATATTTTTGAAAATGTAGAAAACATCCGAAAATATATGAATAAATGGTATTCTATTATTGTTTAACAGTGCAATTAATCGTGACTAGGGGTTTTTTTTGAATTGCACAATTAATCATGAGCAATTTTTTTAATCGCTTGATAGTCCTCCTAAGAACAGAGGGGCCATACTGGGTCAGACCAAAGATCCATCTAGCCCATCCTATCTTCTAGCAGTGACCAATGCCAGGTGCCCGAGACGGAATGAACAGAACAGGTAATCATCAAGTGATCCATCCCCTGTCGCCCATTCCCAGCTTCTGGCAAACAGAGGCTAGGGACACCATCCCCACCCATCTTAGCTAATAGCCATTAAGGGACCTATTCTCCATGAATTTATCTAGTTCTTTTTTGAACCCTGTTATAATCTTGGTCTTCACAACATCTTCTGGCAAGGAGTTCTACAGGTTGACCGTGTGTTGTGTGAAGAAATACCTTCCTTTTGTTTGTTTTAAACTTGCTGCCTATTAATTTCATTTGGTGACCCCTAGTACTTTTGTTATGAGAAGGAGTAAATAACACTTCCTTATTTACTTTCTCCACACCATTCATGATATTATAATCCTTTATCAGATCTCTCCTTAGTCGTCTCTTTTTCAAGATGAAAAGTCCCAGTCTTATTAATCTCTCCTCATATGGAAGCTGTTCCATATCCCTAATAATTTTTGTTGCCCTTTTCTGAAACAATTCCAATATATCTTTTCTGAGATGGGGCAACCACATCTGCACATAGTATTCAAGATGTGGGCATACCATGGATTTATATAGAGGCAATATGATATTTTCTGTCTTATTATCTCTCCCTTTCTTAATTATTCCCAACATTCTGTTCAGTTTTTGACTGCCGTTGCACACTGCGTGGATGTTTTCAGAGAATTATCCACAAGGACTCCAATATCTCTTTCTTGAGTGGTAACAGCTAATTTAGACCCCAATATTTTATATGTATACTTGGGATTATGTTTTCCAATGTACATTACTTTGCATTTATCAACATTAGATTTCATCTGCCATTTTGTTGCCCAGTCACCCAGTTTTTGAGATCCTTTTGTAGCTCTTTGCAGTCTGCTTGGGACTTAACTATCTTCAGTAGTTTTGTATCATCTGAAAATTTTTCCACCTCACTGTTTACCCCTTTTTCTAGATCATTTATAAATATGTTGAATAGGACTGGTCCCCGTACAGACCTCCGGGGGAACACCACTATTTACCTCTCTCTATTCTGAAAATTTACCATTTATTCCTACCCTTTCCCCCCTATCTTTTAACCAGTTACTGATCCTTGAGAGGACCTTCCCTCTTATCTCATAACAGCTTACTTTGCTTAAGAACTTTTGGTGAGGGACCTTGTCAAAGGCTTTCTGAAAATCTAAGTACACTACATCCACTGGATTCTCTCTTGTTCTCATGATTGTTAACCCCTGCAAAGAATTCTAGTAGATTGGTGAGGCATGATTTCCCATTACAAAAAAATATGTTGACTCTTCCCCTTTGAACAAATTATGTTCATCTATGTATCTGACAATTTTGTTCTTTACTATAGTTTCAATTAATTTGCCCGATACTGAAGTCAGGCTTACTAGCCTGTAATTGCCAGGATCACGTCTGGAGCCCTTTTTAGAAATTGGTGTCACATTAGCTATCCTCCAGTCATTTGGCACAGAAGCTGATTTAAATGATAGGTTACAAACCACAGCAGAATCAGGCCCATACATTCTATAGTATTGAACTCAGCCAAACTCCAGGTAGATGACAAAGGGAAAATTGTGGGGAACTGTACCTTTAAGAGGCCCAGGCAAGAGACAGTGAATCAGTCACAGAACAAAGCAGAGCTCTTGCAAGCACTTAATGATCACTGAACACCACATGGTACCGGGACTAAAAAGGATCTAAGATAATACCCAGAGTGGTGGAAAACAAATGAGGAAGATTTAAACAGCACTTCTCTGTCTCTCTCTATAGAAGCAATGGGTGTCAGCAAAAATAAGACAGTCAGAAGATAGTCTTATTTCCGATAATAGTTTGTTCTGAAGCACCTGGTGTGCTTAATAGTTTTCAGTTATTTCAGATATAGACGACCAACTATGAAACTGTATTAAAGGAATTTGAAGAGTACTGAACTTGATGGAAAAATGAAACAAAGGAGAGAGATGTTTTTAAACAGGCTACAAAAAGAAGATGAAACCACAGAAGAGTTTTTGATTGATCAAAGGCTGAAGAGCCAATCTTGCAATTTAGGGAGGCTAACTGAGTCCCTGATAAGAGACCTGATTGTAATTGGGACCTGGAACAAAACACTCAAAAAGAGATTACTGGGAGACCCAGAATTAACCCTTGACAAAGTCATTAAAATTTGCCAAGCTAAGGAAGTCACCCAGTCCAGAATTAAGCTTATGGAGGATGGGGTGGACAGAGCTTTAACACTGTAGACATAATAGAGAATCTAAAACACTATAAGAAAAGAGGCCTGAGACAGAATGGCGTGTGGTTCTCAAGGTCGGGGTCCAGCAAAAATAGCACATGGAGCTGCATGTGTTGTGGCAACTGACACAACCCAGACATGTCAGGCCAATGGGGAAAGATGCACAAAATGCAGTGGATTTCCTCACCTTGCAAGAGTTTGCAAGTACCGGCAAAGAGCGCACAGCATGGACAAAGAGGATAACAACTGCACAGCTAGCTCAGAGGAATTCTTCATAGGAGCCATGGACAAAGTTGCAGCAAACGATTGGACTGTGAATCTGATAACAAAGGGGACATTTATTCGTTTTAGGTTGGGTACTGGTGCACAAG
This sequence comes from Dermochelys coriacea, assembly GCF_009764565.3. Lineage (NCBI taxonomy): Eukaryota > Metazoa > Chordata > Testudines > Dermochelyidae > Dermochelys > Dermochelys coriacea. The sequence continues at coordinate 224,592,227 of NC_050069.1, forward strand.
CCAATGAATTGCCAGAAACAGCGTTAACACTAAAAGAAAAGCCTTTTACAGGTATTAGAATGGGTAAAATGCAAGGTTAAAGTGGTGAGCTAATTCCCACTAAAGGCGTATGTCCTATGCTTGATGCTTCAGTAGGGTTCTGGCAGGTTCTGGCTTAGAAAAACAAAGCCATTTGTGCACATTCAACACCCTGTTTGTGAGATACTGTTTCCATAGACTGCCATTTCATTTAGGAACAGCAGCAAATACAACAAATCTTTGATGGTGTTGAAGGTTTACATAGATGATGTTTTGATCTGGGGAATAGCATGACCAAAGGCACCGAGCAACTTTAGAAAGAACCAGAACTTCTGGGTTAAAGCTAAACAAATTCCATGCAAGGGAAATAAATTACCTGGGAGAACAGTTAACATAGCAAAGTGAACAGGTAGATCACAGCAAGGTTGAGGCTGTCACCATCATGCCCACCCAAGCAGACATGAAAGGGGCACACAGATTCCTTGGAATGGTGAACAACGTAGGGAAATTTGTACCTAATCTAGCTGCCCAAACCTGCAACCTCAGAGCACTACTGTACAGAGAGGTCTAAGCGGAGATGCAAATCTTAGAGTTTGAGAAACTGAAGGAGTTAATTAAAGATGCCCCAGTCCTCTGGAACTATGAGAGTAAATGCAAAACTAAGTTATCGATAGGTCTTTCCAAGGAAGGTATTGATACAGTGCTCTTACAGCAGTATGGTCAAAATTGGTGCCCAGTGGCTTATGTGTGATGGACACTAACAAAAACTGTGTCAATAAGCTCAAATAGAAAAGGAGTCTTTGGCCTTAATAAATGGATGTAGCATGGGGCACGGGTCACTTGCTGGAGGATTCTCTGCACCTTAAAGCCTTTAAACCGTGATTTGAGGACTTCAATAGCTCAGACATAGGTGAGAGGTTTATTACAGGAGTGGGTGGATGAGATTCTGTGGCCTGCATTGTGCAGGAGGTCAGACTAGATGATCATAATGGTCCCTTCTGACCTTAATATCTATGAGTCTATTTATGGGAGGCCTGTGTTACATGAAACTGATGATAACATGTTAATTGCCATTGCCAAAAGGGCCTGACAATTTCCCCCCGCATGCTCCCAAAAATAGAGACTTTATTTTTTTCAGCTACAAGCTGAAATGATTTGCAAATTTGAAACTGAATACAACCCTGAGAGCAATCTGGTGGATATAGACACTTTCTAGAGCTTTGGACAAAACTGCAGTGGACCAAAGTCCATAGCAGATTTTGTGCATGTTAATCTAATTTTTAAAAAAATGTGTCTAAAATGTGGACCGTGATTGCCAGAGCTACTGCTCAGGAGGAGACCCTGTAGAAAGTTAATAAGGTTATTAGCCCAGGGAGGCCAGGTCATATCACTTTAAAAGGGAGCTCTTAGTGCTAGATGGGATTTTGTTTAAAGACACCAGAATGGTGAGTCCTAAGGTGTTACAGAAAAGCATGTTAAAAAGACTACATAAAGATCATTTAAAGACTGAAAAATCTAAGTAAAGGGCCAGAGACATTTCAAACTGGCTTCAAATTAACAGTGACACTGAGGCAGATGTTAAGGCTTTTCACATACACTAAAAATACTGGCCATTGTAATGTCTGACTAGGCCACAGTTTAGTGCACATGAGTGTAAGCAGCTTGCAGTGAAGTACGTGTTTAGACATGTAATTTCTAGTCCCCATTATCACCAACCCTTTGAGTTGGTGGAAAACGGTGTCAAAATCATAAAACAGCTGCTGAAAAAGGATGCCAAGTCAGCCTCTGATCCTTATTTAGCACTACTAAATTACAGAATGGCACCAATGAAGCATGGCTTGTCACCTGCTGACATTTAGGGTAACAGAAAACGGAAAACAAGAATGCCTGCACTGTTAGAAAATGATGTCAGAGTCATTGGGGACTTGCGGTTGTATAAATAGACAGATAAGGAAAAAACAAACATCTTAGGAGATGCCACCATGTCAGGAAAACGAAAATGAAAACTACGATGGGAAACAATGTCCACTAACAGAGAGGTTGTCCTGTGGTCCTATGAGGTATATGTTAAAGTTGATTGTTAATTGTTAATGTTTGTCTGGCAATGGAAGATGTGAGGGAACTATACCTTGAAGAGTTTCAGAGTAGCAGCCGTGTTAGTCTGTATTTGCAAAAAGAAAAGGAGTACTTGTGGCACCTTAGAGACTAACAAATTTATTAGAGCATAAGCTTTCGTGAGCTACAGCTCACTTCATCGGATGCATTTGGTGGAAAAAACAGAGGAGAGATTTATATATACAAACAGAGAGCATGAAACAATGGGTTTATCATACACACTGTAAGGAGAGTGATCACTTAAGATAAGCCATCACCAGCAGCAGGGGGGGGAAAAGGAGGAAAACCTTTCATGGTGACAAGCAAGGTAGGCTAATTCCAGCAGTTAACAAGAATATCAGAGGAACAGTGGGGGGTGGGGTGGGGGGAGAAATACCATGGGGAAATAGTTTTACTTTGTGTAATGACTCATCCATTCCCAGTCTCTATTCAAGCCTAAATTAATTGTATCCAGTTTGCAAATTAATTCCAATTCAGCAGTCTCTCGTTGGAGTCTGTTTTTGAAGATTTTTTGTTGAAGGATAGCCACTCTTAGGTCTGTAATCGAGTGACCAGAGAGATTGAAGTGTTCTCTCCAACACCACTTTCTACAAGCCATTACCCTCTGATCCCACTGAGAGTTACCAAAAGAAACTACAGCATTTGCTCAAGAAACTCCCTGAAAAGGCACAAGAACAAATCCGCACAGACACACCCCTAGAACCCCAACCTGGGGTATTCTATCTGCTACCCAAGATCCATAAACCTGGAAATCCTGGACGCCCCATCATCTCAGGCATTGGCACCCTGACAGCAGGATTGTCTGGCTATGTAGACTCCCTCCTCAGGCCCTTCGTTACCAGCACTCCCAGCTATCTTCGAGACACCACTGACTTCCTGAGGAAACTACAGTCCATTGGTGATCTTCCTAAAAACACCATCCTAGCCACTATGGATGTAGAAGCCCTCTACACCAACATTCCACACAAAGATGGACTACAAGCCGTCAGGAACAGTATCCCCGATACTGTCACGGCTAACCTGGTGGCTGAACTTTGTGACTTTGTCCTCACCCATAACTATTTCACATTTGGTGACAATGTATACCTTCAAATCAGCGGCACTGCGATGGGTACCTGCATGGCCCCACAGTATGCCAACATTTTTATGGCTGACTTAGAACAACGCTTCCTCAGCTCTCGTCCCCTAATGCCCCTACTCTACTTGCGCTACATTGATGACATCTTCATCATCTGGACCCATGGAAAAGAAGCTCTTGAAGAATTCCAACATGATTTCAACAATTTCCATCCCACCATCAACCTCAGCCTGGACCAGTCCACACAAGAGATCCACTTCCTGGACACTACGGTGCTAATAAGCGATGGTCACATAAACACCACCCTATACCAGAAACCTACTGACCGCTATTCCTACCTACAAGCCTCTAGCTTTCATCCAGATCACACCACACGATCGATAGTCTACAGCCAAGCTCTACGATATAACCGCATTTGCTCCAACCCCTCAGACAGAGACAAACACCTACAAGATCTCTATCATGCATTCCTACAACTACAGTACCCACCTGCTGAAGTGAAGAAACAGATTGACAGAGCCAGAAGAGTACCCAGAAGTCACCTACTACAGGACAGGCCCAACAAAGAAAATAACAGAACGCCACTAGCCATCACCTTCAGCCCCCAACTAAAACCTCTCCAACGCATCATCAAGGATCTACAACCTATCCTGAAGGATGACCCATCACTCTCACAGGTCTTGGGAGACAGGCCAGTCCTTGCTTACAGACAGCCCCGCAATCTGAAGCAAATACTCACCAGCAACCACACACCACACAACAGAACCACTAACCCAGGAACCTAGCCTTGCAACAAAGCCCGTTGCCAACTCTGTCCACATATCTATTCAGGGGATACCATCATAGGGCCTAATCACATCAGCCACACTATCAGAGGCTCATTCACCTGCACATCTACCAATGTGATATATGCCATCATGTGCCAGCAATGCCCCTCTGCCATGTACATTGGCCAAACTGGACAGTATCTACGTAAAAGAATGAATGGACACAAATCAGACGTCAAGAATTATAACATTCAAAAACCAGTTGGAGAACACTTCAATCTCTCTGGTCACTCGATTCCAGACCTAAGAGTGGCTATCCTTCAACAAAAAAGCTTCAAAAACAGACTCCAACGAGAGACTGCTGAATTGGAATTAATTTGCAAACTGGATACAATTAACTTAGGCTTGAATAGAGACTGGGAATGGATGAGTCATTACACTAAGTAAAACTATTTCCCCATGGTATTTCTCCCCCCCACCCCACCCCCCACCATTCCTCTGATATTCTTGTTAACTGCTGGAATTAGCCTACCTTGCTTGTCACCATGAAAGGTTTTCCTCCTTTCCCCCCCCCCCCCCCCGCTGCTGGTGATGGCTTATCTTAAGTGATCACTCTCCTTACAGTGTGTATGATAAACCCATTGTTTCATGTTCTCTGTGTGTGTGTATATAAATCTCTCCTCTGTTTTTTCCACCAAATGCATCCGATGAAGTGAGCTGTAGCTCACGAAAGCTTATGCTCTAATAAATTTGTTAGTCTCTAAGGTGCCACAAGTACTCCTTTTCTTTATACCTTGAAGAGGCTCTGGCATGAGCCAGGCAGAATCAGACACAGAGTAAAACAGAGCCCTTGCAAGCACTGATCACTGAACACCACAAAAACATACAGCTTTTGGGACCAGGGTCTGGTGTTGTATTGCTTTGAGAAATTGATATCAAAAGAAATTTGGATTCTCTTGGTGACTCAGAGTGGCCATTCCCAGAACCTATCCCAATACCAGGCAGGCCATACCCTCAACTCCATGGAGCCCAGATGTTCACTCTGTGTGTTCAGGGGTGATGATGCCACTTAGCCTTATTCACCTTCCCATTTTTGCCATTCTTATGCACCCTTCATCCTCTCCGCAACTAAAAGCACAGGGAATGATTTGGCCTTTGATGAAGTGCTGACATCTTTACTCTGTTTTTACGCAGTTCTGACTGGGGCAAAGGTCTCTGACTTCAATGGTAAAGTTGCCTGAGCTCTTACTGAGCAAATATAGAGTAAGAATTTCAGAATTTGTCTTGTACTCAAGGAGTCAGGACAGCCACATGGTTAGTCAGTGGTCCAAACCCTGAAGACCGAATCCAGATGAAAACATTCCGGGAAGTTAATGGCATAAGGACAGAGTAAAGACTTCAGGAGTGACCTGAGCAACTTAATGCGAAATGTGCTGCTATGTTTCTATGCAGTGTGTTAAAAATGTACTCCCCTATTTCAAAATCTTTCAGATGGCAATCTTACTTCTGTACAATAAAGTTTTTCCATCATCTTATTGTCAAAAGCTATTCAGTGAAATGAGGGAGAAGCGAAAGCATGTGTACCTGATATTTGGGGAAGCAGAAATTCTGTATAACAATCAGGAAGAATAAAACATGTAACGATATTCCCAAACTGCTTATTCTAGCAAATATTTTTCTTATAAAAATAAATCTCTCAAGATTGAAACTGGATACAAGAGGCAGGCTTTGCTAATTTTATTTTTGTGTGACATTTTAAAGGGACTAGGAACTAGTAATTCATTTAGAATTCGGGGGAATGAGACTCGGGTTGCTTTATTCCATGGTGAGAAATCTTGCACTACTTTCACTGTCTCGGTGCCAACTACTAATGCATTTTTAAGTGTTTGTATTCTGCCTTTCCTATATAAGCTTGCCCATAACTGAAAATGGGAGTGTCGTACAGAATATAATTACTTAAATGTCATTCTTATTTTATGAAGATGGCAATATTATCAGAGCTGCTTTCTGGGGCTTTCTTCTCTGATGATAGTGAGGCAGATATATCTCTGTCCTAGCACGTGGACATAGGGGAGACACAAGCTACCCACCGCCCCACTCCTCAGCCCCCACATACTCTGCTGCCCCATGAGGCTTTGCAAGGGCGCAGAATAGCCCCAGTGTAAGAATGCCCTGAACATGCCCTTTCATGCCCATTACTCTACCCCTGGCTGGATTGGAATGCTCCTTGCACTCAGAGCTGGTGTGGCAGTGGCTCAGAAACCCCCTGTGCCACAGGGATTTTCTGTAGGGGAATTTATTCTTGTCCTATGGCTTAACTGTCTCTAAGGGACCCAGGAGCAATGTTGACTAGGGCTCACTGATTAAATTAAGGTGCAAGCCTAATGAGCCTAGGGGATCCCTATTTTGGTGAAATTTTTGGATATCTTGCAAGTAGTGATTTTGGTCTTTGTGCTTTCTATTTGAATGGTCCCTATTAGATTACTGATTAGTAGGGCCCTACCAAAGTCATAGTCCATTTTGGCAAATTTCATGGTCATAGGATTTTTTTTAAATCTTAAATTTCACGGTTTCAGATATTTAAATATGAAATTTCACACTGTTGTAACTGTGGGGACCCTGACCCAAAAGGGCCTTGTTCAGGGTGGGAAATCACAAGGCTATTGTAAGGGGATCGCGGTATTGCCATCCTTACTTCTGTGCTGGAGGCAGCACTGCCTTCAGAGCTGGGCAGCAGGAAAGCGGCGGCTGCTGGCCAGCCACCCAGCTCTGAAGGCAGCGCTGCCACCAGCAGCAGTGCAGAAGTGAGGGGGGCATGGTATGGCATTGCCACTCTTACTCTTGTGCCAGTGCCAGTAGCAGTGCAGATGTAAGGGTGGCAATTCCATACCATACCAGCCTTACTACCCTTACTTCTGTGCTGCTGCAGATGGCAGCACTGACTTCAGAGCTGCGCTCTTGGCCAACAGCTGCAGAGCTTTCTGCACCCGGGGAGGTTCCCAGAGGTGGGTCTGGCCCTGCCTTGGGGCGCCCTTGCAGGGGAAGAAGTCCCATCCCTCCCCAGCCTTGCCAGGACTAGCAGCTGGAGCCTGGCGCATGGTAGGAGCCCCTGGCTGGGGCACCCCCATCCTGCTCCTCCCCAGCTCTGGGCCAAATGCTTGGGGGCTCAAGGGGCCTTGGGCTGACTGGGTGGATGGGGACAGGAGGTGTTACCACAGCACCCGCTGACCACAGGGTCCTGGGCAGTCGCCCTCTCATCAGGCTGGCTTTGTCCCTCCCCCCCCCCACCACCATGCCACCCTCATTTCTGCACTGATGCTGCTGGTGGTGCTTCCTTCAAAGCTGGGCACCTAGCCAGAAGCTGCTGCTCTCCAGCCACCCAGCTCTGAAGGCAGCACAGAAGTAAGAATGGCAATACGGCAACCCCCCCTACAATAGCCAGATTTCACGTTCATGATGCATTTTTCACAGCCATGAATTTGGTAAGGCCCTACTGACTAGGGTGATAATTATTATATTTTGTATATATTACCATAGTGCCTAGGATATTAGTTTCTTTCATGGAGTCGCAATCAGTTACCTATGGTGTAAGGGGCTACTCATCAGGATGGTGGCTCATATCCTGCATTCCTTATATAGTCAAGATGCCTTCCTCTTTACAGCATGGCAGGTGCTACGCAGTCCCTCCCTAATATTCAGCTTCTGGCACTACACACATTTCACGGCACGTAGCAATAGGTCGAGTATGTAACAATAAAACTAGGGAAAATTAAAGATACTTTATCATAATAAAGCAGTAACAATTGCTTTTCTGCACACAAAGTTAGCCATTTGTTCTCCCGCGGGAATGAGCCCCTTCGTCTGAATCACCACATGCACGTTCACGGCGGTTGCTTTTTTTTATTTGAACACACGTTTAATAGAAAGGTTTAAAACGTCCCTAGTTTTGATCAGCATGCAACAGAGAACAAGCTTTAATGAAAGAAGGATACACAGCTTTGTGTCAACATGCTGGCCCTCGTACATCCTGTAATACGTACAGCTACAGCGGCAGTGGGACAATGGTAGTCCATGACCTGTAGCTCTTCCTGTCACTTTGTACTCTGCTGCTTCCAAATGAGTTTGATGCTCACTTTACCACTGGTGAATTTACTACAGCAGTCAATGTGCTGCAGCCAGAGTGTAGAGAGCAGCAAGTCACGAACAAGTTGTTACTGAGGTAATTTTGCTAGGTAAAAGTTTTATTAGCCATTGGCCTCTTTTACTCTCTTTAAAGATTCATTTCCCTGTGTGTTGAAGACAGCCTACTCATTTCACATCACTGTACATTCTCTATTAACATTTGCCTAATGGAAATCCAATGAAGTGTGTAATACAGAATGGGAAGTGCCCGGCACTGTAGGATTTATGTTTTTCATTTGAATCACACCAATGAAACTTGAAAAATGTTCTGAAGAAAACAAGACAAATATTCACAGTAATGGTCATACATTAATAGTCACTTTGTGATAGCCATAATAAAGATAATTCATCAGGTTTGCTAGAGACCTGATCCTGCACTAGTGAAGGTCATGAGTAATTGAAAAAAACCCGTATTAGCTATGTTGTATGTATGTGACTAATTAGGCTGGGATTTTCAAATGTAACATGAGTTCAGCACGTCTCTTCCTTAGGTCCCTTTGTTCTATACTTAAGGAAAGTTTTCAATTCTCCTCCATTGGGCACATCCTGCAAATCTTCAGTTGGTTGAATAATCCTTGAATGAGGCCTGTTTGTAGGATCAGGCCCTCTGATTGTAAACTCATTTATCTTTATGCACTAATCTGCATCTATTTTCATTTTTGTAAACAACCTATTTTATGTTAACTAAGGCTGTCAAACAATTTAATATATTAATCACAATTAATCGCACAATTAAAATATTAATTGTGATTAATCGTGCTATTAAACAATAATAGAATACCATTTATATAAATATTTTTTGATGTTTTCCACATTTCAGATATATTGATTTCAGTTACAACACAGAATACAAAGTGTATAGTGCTCACTTTATATTTATTTTTATTGTAAATATTTGTACTGTAAAAATAAAATAAATATTATTTTTTAATTCACTTAATACAAGTACTGTAGTGCAATTTCTTTCTCATGAAAGTGGAACTTACAAACAGAGTTATTTTTTGTACATAACTGCATTAAAAAATAAAATAATGTAAAACTTTAGAGCCTACAAATCCACTCAGACTTACTTCTTGTTCAGCCAATCACTCAGAAAAACAAGTTTGTTTATATTTGCAGGAGATAATGCTGCCCACTTCTTGTTTACATGTCACCTGAAAGTAAGAAACAGAGTTTGTGTGGCACTGTTATAGCTGGCATTGCAAGATATTTACATGCCAGATGCGCTAAAGATTCATATGTCCCTCATGCTTCAACCATCATTCCAGAAAACATGCGTCCATACTGATGATGGGTTCTGCTCAATAATGCATGCAAACCAATGCATGTTCATTTTCATCATTTGAGTCAGATGCCACCAGCAGAAGGTTGATTTTCTTTTTTGGCAGTTTGGTTCTGTAGTTTCCGCATTCGAGACTGTTATAATATGAAATATATGGCAGAATGCAGGTAAAACAGAACAGGAGACATACATTTCTCCCCCAAGGAGTTAACTCACAAATTTAGTTAACGCATTATTTTTTTAACAAGCATAATCAGCATGGAAGCATGTTCTCTGGAAAGGTGGCTGAAGCATGATGGGGCATACTAATGTTTAGCATATCTGTCACGTAAATACCTTGCATTGTTGGCTACAAAAGTGTCATGCAAATGCCTGTTCTCACTTTCAGGTGACATTGTAAATAAGAAGTGGGCAGCATTATCTCCAGTAAATGTAAACAAACTTGTTTCTCTTTGCAATTGCCTGAACAAGTAGAACTGAGTGGACTTGTAGGCGCTAAAGTTTTACATTGTTTTGTTTTGGAGTGCAGTTATGTAACCAAAAAAAAAATCTGTATTTGAAAATTGCACTTTCACTATAAAGAGATTGCACTACAGTACTTGTATGAGGTGAATTGAAAAATATGATTTCCTTTGTTTACCATTTTACAGTGAAAATATTTGTAATAAAAATCATATAAAGTACAGTTTGTATTCTGTGTTGTAACTGAAATAAATATATTTGAAAATGTAGAAAAACATCCAAAATATTTAATACATTTCAATTGGTATTCTGCTGTTTAACCATGCAATTAAAACTGCGATTAATCACGATTAATTTTTTTTCAGTTAAATTGCATGAGTTAACAGTGATTATCGACAGCCCTATTGTTAACCCATTTGACCTGAGCAGTTAGCCAATATTCAGGGTCTTATGGGATGTTCCATTAGGAGGAAAATCTCAGAGTCAGGTATTTCTTTCTTTATATACAAAGAGTGTGCATAAAGTCCTGTTTCCCTGAACACAGTGGGAATCAACAGCAAGAGACAGTTTATTTGCTCACAGCTATAAGCCCCTTTCAGCCAGCACTGTCCCCAAACGCTCTCTCTCTACGCTTTTTTTAGGACTATGCTCCTGTGCTTCTTCTTTCTCCTTGGATTTCTGCGCACGCTCTCTCTCTCTCTCTCTCTCTCTCACACACACACACACACACACACACACACACAAGCTGCAATCAAATCAATCCCCACTCCTGTGTTTGTTATCAGACCCCAACAAACCCCTTAAACCACATGGCTCACCCACTGCCCAGGCTTGCAGTGATTTTCCATTGCTTCAGCTATCACTAAACAAAGTGGCATTTAATGGTTCCCTCATTTAGTCTGAACTGAAGGCAGTATCCCAGCCAACAGTTTCAATAAAGTGGCTGAACCTCCCACAGCATAACAGCATGTTAATAAAAATCTCTGAACAAGTTTGAAAGATCTAGATTGATTTGAAAAGATCACATCAGATGTGTCCCTCAAATTTGCATTGCACTGATTTTTTAAAAACTGCACTTAGAGAACATGCTAAGGAGACTACTCTGACATTATTTCCATAGAATCACTTCTCAGCAGAAAATCACATTCTTTAGTGGGCAACTGCATGAAAATAGCAAATGCTGAAGACAATTTAATCTGTCTGTATCTACAAGTTACAAAGCCTCAGGTGTCAAAGGACAACCTCTTTCCTGTACAGCATTGCATTCATATACAGCCAAAGGACCAGAAAAGTGGTGTCTAGCAAAGGAAAAACAGGTTTGGTGGTTTTTTGCACACCATCTTAAGTCATATTTCTCTTTTTCATTGGCTCCAGTTTACCCACTCTTAGAGTCTGACTTCACCCTTCTCTTTCAATGTCCCTCTCCTGATTCTTATTCCTGTCCCAGCCCTCTATTCATTAAATGATTGTTTTTCATGTTTTCTGCTTCACAGACATAAAGAATGCATTCCAATATAGATGCATGTACAGGGCCTGAAAGAGGTGATTGTAATGGTGCAAACAAAAGGTGTCTATGTACTGTCCTTTACCCCATCATCCACAAAAAAAGGAACCTAAAGGAATGTAATATTCTCCCCTCAGGGCAGATGCAGAAAGTGAAGGTTGCTAGAGCATTTGCACTGATGAGAAAATAGACCTCCAGGATTAGTTACACAACTTAGCTGCCTGCAGGAGGGGTAACTAACTTCTGTATTTTGTTATACTGAACTACCTTCTTGGAATCGACCCTTTCTAAAAGTGTTCTTATTAAAAGAAAGCTTAAAGAGCTAAGGAATTTTGTTGTTAACTTTTTTTTTAACTTGTATTAAAAAAATTTTAAATGCCCATACAAAATGCTCTAGGCACCTTATCATACAATGAGACTTATAAAGGTAAATCATGACCACCCAACTGCAAAAAAGAATCATTTCCAAATAGTGAATTAACTCAGTCAGTCAATAAATCACAGCAGCAAAACAAGATTCTTAGCATTCCCAGAACGTACCTCCAGCTTCCCCAAATAACCATGCTTCATAGATGGCTTTTGCCATTTCCAGTATCCTGATATTCATATTACAATAGTCCCTGTATTACGTATGGTGGGTATTGAGAGTCATTTTATCGGTATTAAAAGCGCTCAGTCCCTCGCATGATCAGACCAAATCTAGGTAAATGTTTGCAATGATACAGGAAGAAAGGTGCAATGAGATATCTTCGATCAAGTTAACAATCAAAGCCCATGATGAAGAAAGCTAATAGGTTTTTATTTCAATTCATTCACATTGCAGAGAGTTAAGGAACTGAAAGATTTTTCTTTCAGTTACACTGATGAACATGCTGTACAGGTGACTTATCAATGATCTGTTTGGATTTATTCTTACACAGTGGGAGACAAATGCATCCTTGTTCACAGAACGAATGTGCTGCAGTCTGATAGGGAAGAGTCAGTAACACTTTTTATTTCCTAATAGAGAAAGAGTTGCAGTCATGATAGGTGGGTGCCTTTGTACAACATTCAGCCAAAGGCAGCACTAAAGTGCATATTTCAAGACCACACCTACATGTATTGAAGTGTGTTATTGTTCTTCTAAAAGGAGGTACAAAGTTTTTAAATACTCATTTTTTAAAAAATATTCCAGAGAGATCAACACTACATGACGCACAAACATATGTAAAGTAGTAGATGTGCTAGATTTGGGCATCGAGCCAAATATGATTTTGGTGGCGCTGTGCCTAGAGCAGTTACGTTTGGCACCACCACCTGCAATTAAAATGACTTTTCAGTCATGCGTGGTAAGGAGAAGAGTTGCGCTATATTTGACTCCTTAAAGCTTACAAGAATTCCATCCGTTGGATCTCTGATTGAAAAGGCAGCCGAAGCCCTATGCTATCTCAGCAGCTGATCTTCCAGACCAACCCTTGCCACCAAAACACGTATTCAACCTGCAAGTCTTTGTTGGTAATCTACAAATATTTAGCAACTGTCTGTCCCATGTCGTTGTTGCTATACCAAGCTCTATGTCGCTAGCTATTTAATTCTCACAGTGTCATTGCTAGATCAAGGATTTTTAACTCTTAACTTTTATTCCATTATTTTACAAGAGGTAGAAACTGGGCTTTTAATATGGTAATTGCCAGTATCATTCTTCCTTCCATTTTTGAGGAGCAGTCGCACCTTAGAATTTCCTGGATTTGTAGCTAATTTTTATATGATTTTACATCTTAGACAAAAAAAACCCCCACCAAAATCATTTCCCTTTGTCAGGGCAAAGGATACTTTTCCAATCCTTATAGAATCTTTGTCAGAACCTACCACCCTTACATAGATTAGTACCTTACTACACAAGTAGTCCCAAGGATACACATGGCAGAACTCACCACTCCAACCAGAGAAAAGCATAACACTGAAACACCAGACTAAGAGGCAGGTTCCAGATTCACAATGCCGACCATATATCATTTGCGGGGAGGGGGTGTGTGTGGAATCTTCGTTCACTAACCTATCGCCTCCAAGAGCTGTTTTCAAGAGCTGGAATAGAGTGTGATCCCATATTCAGTGTCCACCACACAAAACTTCTTCCTACAGGTTTAACATGCTTTGAAAACTCTGTGAACATCTTCCTGGAGAATTGAGTTGAAATGTTAAACAGAATTCTTGTGCAAACAGTGCTAACACAGTTTGGCACAGGTTAGCTCCAGTTACAGCCCCAAACTACATTGGCAGCAGTATTGCAAGTCCATGTATTGTAATAGTATTAATGCTGGCACTTTTACAAGCACTAATATTCACATCCAGTTATTCAAAATAAATAAATAAGTTGACCAGAACAGAGAAGAGATATACAGTATTAACACAAGAGCAAGGACTACAGAATGGAAGAAATATTATAGCAATTCCAGCAACACACAAGCCATTCATTTGTGAGATAACAGAGTACCTGAGAGCTTTCATATTACAGTGATTTCAGGGGAATGTTTTTACAAAAGTAAATATTTTTTCATCCTTGGAGTACTGGATTGGTAACCAAGAGTTCCAGGTTTCACTTCATGACCGTGGACAAGAATTTAGCCTTTTTGTTCTTCTCTCCCTTCCCATTTGTTAAAAACTTACGTACCCAACTAACAGGCAATTATAATTACAAATTATTAATAAGTAACTAATAAGCTCACCTCCATATCGGTGCACATAATAAAATTAATTCTGCACATGGATGTAAGAAATTAGAGGGAACATTGCTGAAGATTTGTTTGCTACTCTTGGTGGAGGATAGTGTTTCAGTAAATTAGATTTGCTCAATGCTTCAAATGGAGATTGATCCAGTTTCTCACAAATATCTCACAGTCAACATGCAAAAAGGCTTATTTGCTACAACAAGTTGCCTTTCAGTATCACATCAGCACCTGCCTTGTACCAGAAAGCCATGGATGAGATCCTGACGGGACTGAAGAGAGTTCAGTACTGTATGGATGACAGCCTTGTTACAGGAAAGTAACAGGAACCCAGCAAGGGCAGTCAAGGTCCAGGGTCTTGAGGCTGGGAGTGGCAGAGAAGTTCATAGGTAGGTGCAGGCCAGGCTTGATCTAAGGGTCAGAAATCAGGTTTTAGGGTCCAAGAAAGGAGGCAAAGTCCAAATGAAGCCCAGGTCAAGCCAGGAATTCAAGAGCAAGGAGCAGGAATGGCCATGGCAGCTATAGAAGACACACACTATTGCCTGGGTTCATATAGGGCAGGGAAGCAATCGGGAGCCATGGGACTGCTGTCTGTCAAACCCTTGAGGCGGAACTACCCATAGTCTTTGTCCACAGCAGCTCTTGGGAAGTGGAGTGCAAATAACTTACAGCTGCAGCTGGGTAGCAGCCTGGAGCTGTCAGCTCCCTGGTAGCTTTCCTAGACCTGGGTTCTAGGTCCGTGGGGCCTTACTGAAATGACCACGAGGAGTGTCTTTGAAATTTGGATGCAGTCTTGCAACATTTGGAAGGCTGTGAACTGAGAGAACAAGACAGCTGTGAGTTTTTCCAAACCCTCAGTTGAATACTTTGGATATGTAATTGAAGCACCAGGCTTAAGGAAATTGTTAGAGAAAGAAAGCAATTCTTCAAGCACCACCACCAGAGAACATGTCACAGTCATGCTCATTCATAGGACTGCTTAACACCTATAATTATGGAATAAAATGAGTACCTAGAGAACTTTTGAAATGCACAGGACATGCGTCATTCATGGTAAAGCAATCAGACGGTACTTCATGGAACTGACATATGAACCAGTTGCAGCCTTGATAAGTTCCAGAGTCCGGGGATGTTCTAGTAAGATCTTCAGTTCCTCCAATTGAACATCCTTCTGTTACAACTCCTAGTTTCAACAAGCTGTTGGAAGAAGCTTTGCTACCAGATTCAGTTGATTCCTTACCACTAACAGGTCCTGTTGAACAGGACAATGCTGCACCACCATCACATTATCCTAAGACAGTCTGAAAACCAGTGGTGCGCCTGAATTTATAAGTTGTTTAATTAGTGTGTTGCTATTCTGGGAAAGAATAATCCTTTGCAATTTGAAAGTCTGTTCACTGCAACTTTTAATTAGGTTATATAATGCTTTATGTCAGCCATGAACATGATTTTATATATTTGGGACATATTCTAAAGTAGGGTGAAGGAATGTGGTGTCCTATCCCTTAAATGCTTGGGCACTCTGTACTTAGAGCAAAGCCTCATTTCTGTTTGTTCCTGTTTGTGCCAGAACAATGAAGTTATCACAGCAAACAGCTGTGTTTAAATCAACTCCCCCGTGTCTCTCTCTTCACTGCTGGGTCCAAATATAAAACATACCTTATTTGTCTTTTCTATTGTGTTTTACCTCCCAGCTGAAATTGACAACTTCCTATGGATGAACATTTGTCATTGCTGTCAAAAGGGTAATACATTCCATGATTTTCATGGTTCCTTTTAAACATCCATGGGTCTGATCCAACCTGCATAAATCATAGCGTGCAGCTTCAGAAGCAGAAAGTCCACAGCCACAAGTTTCACCCCACTGACAAAGAACCAACACACTGAAGTGAGGGAATGGCCAGGAAAGAGGCATGGCCTGGATGATGGGGTGATGTACAGATCCATCTCATTAACAACCTCCACTGATAAAACTCTTGAGATGGCCCTGGCAGAAATTAAAGCTGCCTTAAGCAGCAGAGCTGCCCAAAATAGGGTGAGCAATAGAAACACCATCAGGTCCTTGTGGTGGTGAATCCTCCTGGAGTACTGGGGGACTCACTGATGCATGCCAACAAGGATGAATCTGGTTCTGTGACTTTTGATATTTGAGAATTTGGGAGGCAGGGAGTAAATAGATGGGTGCTAGGCACTGTGAACAGCTGTATAAACTTGACTGGGATTATTTTAATAGAAATCCCCTGGGTAATCAGTATCAGCTTTGCTGGCACATAGAGGACCATGTTGGTGTCTGACGTATGTCCATATCACTAACACAACCAGATAGGTTCATAAATTCAGTGATTTTAAAGCCAAAAGAGACTGGTATGATCTTGTAGTCTGACCTCCTAAATCACACAGGCCATAGAATTTCATGCAGTGATACCTCCATCAAGCCCAGAACTTCTGGTTGCAATATATAGAATAGTTTTTAGAAAGACTCCCAGTCTTGATTTAAAGCTTTAAGTAATGAAAATCCATCACATCCTTTTAATTCTGACAGCTCATGTACTCAGAGGACTTGTATTCATCTGTCAACAAATAGGAGCATAAATTACAGTAGGCAATAGGGAAAAGGGAAATTGTAAGGGCTAAAAGAGATTTTGCAGAGCAACTAGCTAAAGGTGTTTTTTTTTAATCAATACATGTTTTAAGTCTATCAGACACGGGGGGGGAAGGGAGGGCAGGTCTGTGGGAAAAAAAGCAGGGGGTCTGCATGGTCCCCAGCGGTCATTCAGAGCAATTTAAGGAAGATGAAGATGAGGAACTAAATGATTTGTTTGCGTCACTCTTCACTGCAGAGAAGGTTGAGGAGACACTCATCCAGAACTGCTCGTTTCTGGTAATAGAGATGAAGTACTACCAGAGATCCAGGTGTCAGAGGAAAAGGTGATGGAACAAACTGATAATTTAAAAATAATAAATTACCAGGCCCAGATGTTACATCTAGCATTCTAACTGAGTTTAAGTATGAAGTGATTGAGATGCTTGCAAAAATATGCAGTCTCTCATTTAAAACAACCACTGTTCCAGAGAATTGGAAGTTAGCAAATATTGTATCTATATTTTAAAAAGGCTTAAGGGTTCATCCAGGAAATTACAGAGCAGTAAGTCTTACATCCCTGCTTGGTAAACTGGTCAAAATGATAATTAAAACTAGAATAATAAAACATATGGGAAGTTCACATGATATATGATAGGATCTAACCAGCTCAGTTCTGCAAAACAAATTCTAACTTCTTAGAATTCTTTGAACAAGTCTACAAAGTAGTGGATAATGGAGAACTGGTTTACTGTTTATCTAGGTCTGAAACGTCCATGCTGCACACTAAGTCAGGGCTCTGACTCAGGTTTGACCCCATGCTCCCATTCCATCCACATACAAATCAGTCTAACATGGGTCAGCAAGTACTCAGAAGGTGGGTCCTAGGGACCCTGCTGGGGGGGGCAGGTCATAGTCCGAGTCCTGCTCTGACTCAGGTCTGAGCCCTGTAATTTTGCAGTGTGGATGCACCTCAAGCCACAGATTTGAGTCAGAAGATCTGCGTAGTATAGTGTGGATGCATCAGTATGGCTGTGAGACCCAGGTCCAGCAATTGTAAGCCCAGGTTCACAATGCAGCATGGATGCTCAAGCACAGGCTTGGAAACACTGAGTCCACAAGCCTGGATCCCACAGACACAAGGACCAGTGTAGTTTAATATATTTATAAATTATCTGGAAATGGGGTGTCATAAATATAAAGGGAAGGGTAACCACCTTTCTGTATACAGTGCTATAAAATCCCTCCTGGCCAGAGGCAAAATCCTTTCACCTGTAAAGGGTTAAAAAGCTAAGGTAACCCCGCTGGCACATGACCCAAAATGGCTAATGCGGGGACAAGATTCTTTCAAATCTGGAGGGTGGGGAACAAAGGGTTTGGTCTATCTGTGTGATGCTTTTCCCGGGAACAGATCAGGAATGTAGCCTCACAACTCCTGTTAAGTTAGTAAGTAATCTAGCTAGAAATGCTTTAGATTTCCTTCTGTTTAATGGATGGTAAAATAAGCTGTGCTGGAGGGAATGTATATTCCCGTTTTTGTGTCTTTTTGTAACTTAAGGTTTTGCCTAGAGGGATTCTCTATGTTTTGAATCTGATTACCCTATAAGGTATTTACCAGCCTGATTATACAGAGGTGATTCTTTTACCTTTTCTTTAATTAAAATTCTTCTTTTAAGAACCTGATTGATTTTTCATTGTTCTTAAGATCCAAGGGTTTGGGTCTGTGTTTGGGTCTGTACCAATTGGTGAGGATTATTCTCAAGCCTTCCCCAGGAAAGGGGGTGTAGGGCTTGTGGGGATATTTTGGGGGAAGACGTCTCCAAGTGGTATCTTTCCCTGTTCTTTGTTTAAAAACACTTGGTGGTGGCAGCACACTGTTCAAGGACAAGGCAAAGTTTGTACCTTGGGGAAGTTTTTAATCTAAGCTGGTAAGAATAAACTTAGGGGGTCTTTCATGCAGGTCCCCACATCTGTACCCTAGAGTTCAGAATGGGGAAGGAACCTTGACAGGAGGTGAGCAAAATTTGCAGATGACACAAACTTTTCATTAGTCATATCCAGAGAGCCTTGGGAGGAAATTCAGACATACCTAAACAAGTTGAAGGAGTAAGCAACACAGTGACCAAGGAAGTTCAGCTTTGACAAATGCATAATAAGACACACTGGAGGGAAACATTTGAAAAACATATACATCATACAGGGTTCTAAATTAATGTAACCAATTCAGCAAAGGGACCTAGACATCATTGTGGACAACTCAGTGAAAATTACAGTATAGGAGAGTGCACTCATGACTGAAACACACACACATGCACAGTGTAACAAGTCTTTGCTCTCTAGCTCACCTTGCTGGCAATATCTCCAGTCCTGTGGTGGTCTGTCCCCGCAGCTCAGATCTCTGGACAGACCACATTTTAGTTCCATCCCTACCGAGATAACAGAAAATCCAACAGAAAATCCAATGTCCTTACATCTGGTCCTTGGCTCTTGGCTTCATGGTCTTCCCACCCTTTGCTGAGGGTTTTAAATTGTCCTTATCCCTTATGTCAGGGGGCATCATGCCACCTTCCCAGTAGCTGGTTGGGGAATCTAGGTCCAACCTCTTCTAGCACAGGGACACTAGGATGGGAAGCCATGGTCTGCTCTGTCAGACACCCTGCCACTGCCTCCCTGGTCTTCTTCATACTATTAGTCTTCCTTTAAACCTTCTCCCCTCACCCCTTTCTGGGCCCCTTTCTAATGATCATTTCCTCCCCAAATTTCTCTCCAGAGGTCTGCTTCCTCTCCTTGGGTCAGGGTCATCCACTGTAGCTTGCTCCACTCCTATGTCTTCCATGTATCTTTCCCTCCTAGGGCTTCTACCTCATCATGCAGGATGCTTCCTGTTTCCCTCAGGTCTCTCCATTTCCTTCTACCAAAAGAATGACGACAGAGTTCTTCCCTCTCCTCCCACAGCCCCCTTTGGCTCCAGACTTTCATTTTTATAGCACCACCCAGCTCCTCCCCAGCTAGGGTTCATCTTTAATTAGGCCTGACCTCCCTCCAGGTGCAACTAGGTGTATTAATTGGCCTCGTAGGCCCACATGAGCCTTTTCATCAGCTGTGTGGGGTAGACATTCAGCTCAATGTGCAGCTCTGGCCAAAAAAGCAAACGAGAAGTTAGGATGCATAAAGAATGGGATGGAGAATAATCAGAGAATATTATAGTGCCTTTTAGCAAACAGCTAGAAGCCAAGAGTGGAGTTTCTGTGGCAGTTTGTAAGTGAGTGTTTAGGAGGTAGATTTTTCCCCTTCCCTTTCTTTTTTCTAGGGTCTAGAAAGAAAAGACAATAAAGGTTAGTTTTTGCAGTAGAGGCAGCACTAGAAGTGACCTGAGGAGAAGAGGAGACAAAAAAGTTATTTGTATGCAGAAGCTGTGGGATATACATCATCCTTGAGTGAGTATCTGATAGAAACTACTTATGCATGGAATATCTCTGATAGAGCTCATACCAAAGAAGATCCAAGGATTTGAGATGGAGATGATGATGGAAATCAGATGGGGACTGGAAGGTATAATGCAGGAGAAGAGAGAGCAGGTGGTACAGACAACTGAAGATCTGTGGACACCTGACAAACAAGGGAAGACTGTCAGAAGAAGAGGGTGATTCATGGAAGAATGTGATGACAAGGACAAATCCGAGGATGAGACTAGCTAGTAGTGGTGAAATCGAGATGATTAAAAGGTTTGCCGTACTGGGGAATGTGAAGAAGAAACAGAGAGAAGATGGGGTGACAGGGAAGAAAGGAAGGGAAGCCAGTTTCTGCAGAAGAGAGAAAGAGATGATGGAGATATCCAGGGATCAGAGAATAAGGAAAAATGAGGATAATGTACAGGGGACTGAGGAGACAAAACATAAGATAGATTCATACAAACACTGGGAAGAGACAGGTCTACGTGATTGGGGACTACATACTCAGAAGAATCGAAAGGTCAGTCACTAGACTAGATCAGTGAACAGAAGACCATGCTGTTTGTCAGGAGCAAGGATATGAGACGTAGACATGCAGCTGAAAAGGAGCCCTGATGGGAGTGGGGAAAAATTCACTGATAGTGCTACATGTCAGGTTAAATGACACAGCTAAATTCCCACTGGAATAGATCCAAGATGACTACTCTAGACTGATAGGATGCTTAAAGAAGTGGAAGCTCAGGTGATCTTCAGTGGAATATTCTGGTCTGTAGAGAAATGTGAAGGCATGACAAGATAATGAAGATCAATAGATGGCTCTAGGATTGGCGCTCTGAGGAAGTTTGTGGGTTGATCGATTGCTGGAAAGCATTCACTGAAAGAATAAAAAGAGAATAAGGAAGGATGTGGTTGGGAAGGAGTTTAAAGATAATCCAGATATGTCCCAAAAACTAGATGAATACTTTGCCTCAGTTTTCAGTAACGACGATAAGATGGAACATGTGCATATAAAGACAGTATGGCAGATGGAAAGAGAGTCTAGAAATGGAATTTATCACATCTGACATGGAAGAAAAACTTAGAGATCTTGATGTGCTTAAATTGGAGGGACCAGATAATTTCCATCCCAGAACACTGAAAGAATTGGCACGAGACTGCTAGTCCAGTAGCATGGATTTTTAATAAATCTATCTATTCAGAGGTATTATCATACAACTGGAGAATAGCTAATGTCAGACCTATATTTAAGAAAGGGGAAAAAAGTGTTCTGGGTAATTACAGACCCGTTAGTCTGTTCTTAGTAGTATGCAAGGTTTTAGAACAAATCGTGAAGGAAAAAATAATTAAATTCATGGAGGTAAATGGTAAGGGAATGCAATGCAATATGGATTTCTCAAAGAAAAATCATGCCAGCTTGACTTGATTTCCTTCATTGAGAAAATAACTCACTTTTTAGATAAGGAAAGTGCAGTAGGTCTAATGTACTTGTCAGCAACCAAGTCATGGACATTCTGGCTTAATGGTTGGAGCAAGAGTCAGAGCGGAACTCAGAAGAGGCAGGTCCTGAAGCAGAGCCAAGGGTCAGAACTGAGAGTCAGAAGCCAAAGCCTAAGCCACAGGGCTAATTGGAGTCCCAGTCAGGAGGTGTATCCAAGGATTGAAGCTGGGAGTCAGAAGCCAGGATAGAGCTGGGGGCTGGAACAGGTGCAGGCTGGTACTGGCACAGGATCAGGGCTAGAGACAGAAGAGGAAAGGACAAACAAAGAGCAGCTGCAGGCAGGGAGCAAGTTGAGCAGCTAGTGCTCTGCTATTGCTGCTGGGTTATAAACCAGGCTGCTGTGGTTAATCAGGCAGTTCCAGGCCACTGAAGCTGGGCCTATTAGTTGCCTAGCAGTGCAGTTAGCAGGGAAGCCGGCCAGTAGCTGGTCCTAGCTGGCCTGTACCCTGACAATACTTAGATTTCAGTAAAGCATTTGACATGGTATCACATGGGAAATTATTAGTTAAATTGGAAAAGATGGGGATTAGTACACGCATTGTAAAGTGGATGAGGAACTGGCTAAAGGGTAGGGAGCAACAGGTTGTGCTGAAAGGTAAATTATCAGCCTATTGGGAGATTAATAGTAGAGTTCCTCAGGGATCGGTCTTGGGACCATCCTCACTCAATAGTGTTATTAATGACCTTTGCACAAAAAGGAAGAGTGTGCTAATGAAATCTGTTGATGATACAAAGTTGGGAGGCATCGTCAAAACAGCGAAGGATTGGAATATTACACAGGAAGATCTGGACCTTGAAGACGTGAGTGACAGAAATGGGATGAAATTCAGTCGTACAAAGTACGAGGCCATGCACTCGGTTGAATAAGAATTTTTGCTACAAGCCAAGGGCTCATCAAGTGGAAGTGACGGAGGAGGAGGAGAGAGACCTGGATGTTGTTTGATCACAGGATGTATATGAGCCACCTGTGTGAGACAGCTGTGAAAAAGGCACAGACAATCCTAGAATGTATCAGGTGAAGCATTTCCAGGAAAGATAGAGAAGTATTAATGCCATTGTATTTGAAATGCTGTGTACAGTTCTGGTCACACAGGTTCAAGAAAGGTGAATTCAGATTGGCACAGGTGCAGAAAAGAGCTGCTAGAATGAGCAGGAGAAAGGTGGCCCTATCTTATAAAGGAATCTGGAAGATCTTGGCTTGTTTAGTCTTGCAAAAAGAAGGCTGAGCGGAGATATGACTGCTGGCTATAAATACATCAGGGAAATAAATACCAGGGAGGGTGAAGAGCTAAAGGACAATATTTGCATAATAAATGGATATAAATTGGTCATGAACAAATTCAGGATTTAAATCAGAAGAAGGTTTCTAATCAGAAGGGTAAGGTTCTGGAGTTGTGGGGCAAACAACTTTATTAGTTTTAAGATGGAGCTGGACAAATTTAAGAGTGTCACTTATGGCAGGATTATTTGTCAGTAGCCCTGGGGTTCACTTTCAGTTTATGTCTTATATTCCTAAAAGCTCACGCTTCAGAGTTTCAGGTGGCCACCTGCATGGGTAAGGAAGGGATTCCCCTGCCCCCCAACCTCCCATAATGTATTCTGTTGACTTTTTTTATCTCCCTCCTTCGAAGCAAGGGGCTGACCACAGTTGGACATGGGATGGGATGGGATGGACCAGGGCTCTGAGATGGCAACAAATATTCTCTATTTCAGGTGTTTGGCTGGCTGGTTCTTCCTCAAATGCTCTAACTGGTCACCATATGTGGAGGTCAGGAAGGAATTTTCTCCCTAGTCAAATTGGCACGGACCTTGGGGATTTTTGCAATATGCAGGTTCAGGTCACTTGCCAAGATCATCTGGGAATATCTCACTTAATCATTTCCCTGCCCTTGCGAGGACCTCAGGCACAGGTGCATCTCAGTCCCCCCTATTCTTTCCCTGTGAAACATAATAATCTAGTCTGCTATGGGCTGTAATACTTTGGTTTAATGTCAGTTGTAGGGTTTAGTGTGCAGGCGTCTATGGTTATGTACATAGGAACACATTTTTAAAGGTATTTAGGTGCCTGTCTGCAACTTTAGGAGTCTAAATCACTTTGAAACTCTGGCCCATAGAGCCTGATCCTGTACCACTGTCATTAATGGGAGTTTTGTCATTGATGAACCCAGTCCAGAGGTCCCCTAGTTCTTTGAAGCAGGCCTGTAACCCTCTCTTTTCTGTTGATTGCAGTTCCAGTACTTCAATTATGTGCTCGCTACGGTTAATGGTTTGTTTTACACACATTTGCTTTATTCTTGTCTCACTGCTACGATGTTTGAGTAAGTCTGTAATTTGCACTTCATCGGGAGGTGTTCTCTACCATGTTTAGACAGGTTTTGTACTATTCATGATCATGTGGTGTACCTGTATCTTAGTGCTGAATGTAGCTAGGTTATTTTTAAGTCTCTAAATAGACTTATTATTTAAAGAAAACTGAGTGGAATAGTTCATGGGGCTAAATACATTTAATGTGTTTTAGAGATATCTGCCAATCAAGTCTTCAGCCTAAATCTAAACAGAAGATTGTTTTACAAAAGATTAAAGCTCCACTCTGTGAGTCCCATTAACTGTCATAGTTGATTCCATTTCTCCCCTGTTTCCATCATCTTTGATAAAGCTTTTTCGCCATAACCAGAATGATCTTTACACCAGTAACAGGTTCACCTAAGATGCATCAGTTTCCATGCAAAACTAGCCCACGATTCCTAATTGGACACAGTTTTCTTGCTCTCTGAAAAAATATACATTGAAAGGTTTAACAACCACTTCAAGCCCCAGCTGCAAAACTAAAAGCTTTCAACATGGCCTGTGCCTGGGAAACTAGAGATGACAATGACCTATTAAACTGAAAGGGCTGGGCTGCCATGAGTGTGTGGTTCAGGGGTTAGAAATGGCCCTATTTTACAGACATTTACAGACATCTTATTTCCAGCTAAAGTGGTAGAAGGTTACATCTCAATATATTAAAAGTAACCTGGGCAAATTGCTGTCAAAATACTGTGTGCTAGTACATTCCCCGTGCTAAGCACTTTAATGTCAACTACCATTAATGGCTATTCAAAACACGGTGAGCCTGATTCTGATCTCATTTGCTCTCATTTTACACTGGCTTAAAGTCCTTTGACTTCACTGGAGCGAGGCCTGATTTACACCCATGTGAGAACATTGTCAGGTTCTTCCTCTACACATTATTGCATTCCATTCTTCCCCCTTAAATTAGGACTCCCCCTTATAATTGTTTTATTCTCACAGGAGAACATTAATAACCTACCTACTCTATCAAGATACAGCTGGCTCTAACCTTGCAAAGACAGGTAGGGGACTGTTCTGCCCTTTGGCAGATAATGTGTTTTAATTGCACACAACCTCTATTCTGGTGCATTCTGATTTGCAAATTCACTCTGATGTATCAGCATTACCTTCCTGGATGGCATTAGTTTGTCTAACCTTATGTGCAATATAGCCAAGCTTTGTAAATTACTGGTATGTGTTTGCAGTGAAGAAGGATTTCTGAAATACATTAATCAGATAACATTTTCTTAACTCATCTATACTCTGATTCAGCAAAGTTCTTAAGCACATGCTTAAAGTTAGGTGAGTAATCCCATTCCTACTCAGCAAAGCAGTTAAACACATGAAGTCAAAAGGATTTAAGCATGTAGTTAAGTGTTTTGCTGAATCAGAGGCCTAATCTATACAGTACAGATACACTGCACAGTGCTTCTGTGGTTGTTGTGGATATTGGAAATACTTTTTAGTCTGGGTTTTATTGTTTTGTAAAATAGAAACAAAGAGAAAGGAAAATGTCTGCATACATACAATGGTACCTTACAGTGGAGAGGAAACATGAACTGGTACTTACATGTATTATACAAATATATATGTCTGAAGTGGTTTCATATAATATAGCAAAATTACATTGGAATTACTTCTAACCTCTGATGTTTCCCGACACCCTGCAAGAAATTATTGTTTCCACATGAAAAAAATAAGCTGATTATGCTGCCATATGAGGTCGTTTTTGCAGATGTGGGGGAGTTACTGGGAACATGGATTTTTTACTATCATAAAGACTCTACTGCTTTGTATTTTCTGATCATGTCTTGATCAAATCCTTGCCACCAGGATTGACTTCTCACTGTCTGGCTCCTGGCTTCATTCCAAAATCCAACAAGGACTGCACCCATCACAGAAATGTGAAACTCCACATTCTTTAATGGTAAATTGATTTACTCAGGAAGAGTGCCTTCAAAACGCATGAACAAAGTACACAAGAATTTAAATGGAATGGATACTTGTCCCTTTCAATACAGGAAGCTGTTTGACACGTTCCACATCAGGGACTTGAAGAGTGGAAAGGAAAAAAAGAATCAAACATCTCAATGCAGTTTTCACACATACCCTAGCCTGGATCCTGATTCCAAGCTCACACTGGTGAGCCTCTATTAACTTCAGTGAGTTACTAGCAAGAGCCAAGCTTTTAGGGCCTGATCCATAGTGCATTGAAAGTAATGGGAAGATCTTCATTGACATCAATGGGCCCTTCATTAGCAAGTCATATTTACAACAGCACAGAGCTAGGTGGTTTAAACTCCTTGTGTGCTCATGAAAGTGGTGTCATCGAAGTAATGAAATTAAAAGAAAACAGGATCACGTACAAAAATAAGCACTCATCATCATAACGCTTGCACCATCTGGCCCACAGAACTAGACAAAATACTAAATATACAAATGGATTCTCAAAATTCAGGCTGATCTGAGAATTAGTTTAGGGGAAGTTGGGTAGTGTGAATCTCTGCCTGAAAGAGAAGAAAAATCTGTATTGAAATAGGTATATATTAAAAATCTGAGACAAAGAACACACTGTACTATATATCACTCTTAAGAAAATTGCTTAATAGCAACCCACCCTAAACCTGTACAGCTATTGCTTGGAACAAACAGGAAATCTAATGTACCTGCTATAGCAACATCCCAGTTTACAATGATACTGGCAACAAACTCTCACATCTAGCAACAGAATTACACACTTTAACATTATTCCAAATTCCAAATTATGTTAATGACATATTTGCAAAGGTCTGAATATTGATAAGCTTTAATGAGTGCTTTCTTATAATACTAATCACTACTACAATAATACACGTGAAATGATAAGAATATGGGCATGAGATTTAGCATCTCAGAGATGTGGAAAGAATCTGCAAGACTTAAATATAGCTGGGTTGTGAGGACCTAGACAGAAGTCCAAATAAAAGGTGTCACTCAAGCTATGGGCCTGAGTGACAGTCAGGATGAGGGTGTTCACAGTGATTGAGAAAGGAGGTAGCAAGGAGAATTTGGAGGGCGGAATTAAAAGCTCTGTATGAACCCCGTTGATCTTGTGCTGATGGGTAGACATCCATGAGGAGATATCAAAGAGATAGGCTGGGATTGTAGCTGGCACAAAAGGAGACAGGTCTGGAGTAAAGTGATCGATCTATGAGCTGTCCCACATAGAGATAACAGTTGAATTTGCACAGCATTAAGGGGAGCAACAGCAGGTTCTGGCATAGAGATTATGAGATTTGCCCAGCTTTGGGAGGAGTAGGGCAGAGCTGGAGATCCAGAGGATCAGGGCATAGGCTAGAAGGAGGTGCTGGAGGACCTGGAGGTGGGAGAGGGTACAGCAAGGCTGGAGCAGTTAGGAGGAGCAGTCTGTATAATGTCTTTGAGCAGCCCAGACTAATCTAACATAATTTAGATAAATTGTTTTGCCCATTTATTGAAAGAAAGAAAGAAAGAAAGAAAGAGACAGACAGACAGACAGACTTCTGATGGCTTATAGAAGATTCAAAACATATTCTATTTGAAAACACTTATGCTTCTTTGTGCTAGTTTCCTGTTTCTCATTTATTTATTACAAAGGATATTTGGATTTAACATTCCCTCCCCCCAGGATTTTTGCTTTGTTAGGAGTTCAGCTCAGCAGTGATTATCCTTTGTTTATGGCATCATCATAATTGTTATTGTAATCAACTAGGTCAAAAAAGAGAAGGCACTGGAACAGATTGGCATTTCTATTCTACTGCTATTCTGTATGTACACCTATAAACATGAGATCAGAAGCTTGACCATTGTCTTCAGGTAGGGAAAATTAACAGAAGCAGATGACATTCTTGAAAATCAAATATCTTATTCTCGTGCAAATGTCCTTTGTAATAAAAGAACAAGAGAAAAGGAATTCTAAACATGATCTAAGGAGGATTGTTTCCAAATTGAATATGGTTTTCTAATGCTAAAGCAGTGTTATGACCTGTCACCTTCAGTGAAGTATTTATAATTAAAACACTTGCTAATATATCAATTTGATCTGGACTGGGTGCCCTAGGGCTGCCATATGCCCCAGAATTACTGGGAACCGTAGAAATGCTTCATAACCTCCCCAGGCCTGTATACTATGCATACTTTGTTAATCAAGAGGAATTCTTATTCTGGAGTTCTTTGTGAAAGCATGGGAAGGGAATTTATCACTGCCATTAAAGAATCCCATGGGAAACCATGTTACTGTGTTAAAAATACCTTAATAGATCTCAGGCTATGCTTGATACAACAAATGATTATATTCTAAAGGTATCAGACACAACAGAGGTGGCACAAGACAAATGCCTTATTCTCTGATGTTTGTTGGCGCTATAACAAAAAGGAACCCTGATACATATGCTACAGGACTGTCCAACAGTCAGGAAGCTGTGGAAAGAGGTGCACACAAGGATCAAAGCAGTGCTTGGCTCCAGCAGCCAAACCTCAGCTGAAAATCATATCGTAGGTTATTTACATGCTAAAACAGGTTTAACTCCACCACCAAGCCTTTGGTTCGGTCATTGATAACAGAGACTTGGTGGGATAACTCACATAACGGGAGTATTGTCATGGATGGATATAAACTGTTCAGGAAGGACAGGCAGGGCAGAAAAGGTGGGGGAGTTGCATTGTATGTAAGGGAGCAGTATGACTGCTCAGAGCTCAAGTATGAAACTGCAGAAAAACCCGAGAGTCTCTGGATTAAGTTTAGAAGTGTGAGCAACAAGGGTGATGTCGGGGTGGGAGTCTGCTATAGACCACCAGACCAGGGGGATGAGGTGGATGAGGCTTGCTTCCGGCAACTCACGGAAGTTACTGAATCGCAGGCCCTGCTTCTCATGGGAGACTTCAATCACCCTGATATCTGCTGGGAGAGCAATACAGCGGTGCACAGACAATTCAGGAAGTTTTTGGAAAGTGTAGGGGACAATTTCCTGGTGCAAGTGCTGGAGGAACCAACTAGGGGCAGAGCTCTTCTTGACCTGCTGCTCACAAACCGGGAAGAATTAGTAGGGGAAGCAAAAGTGGATGGAAACCTGGGAGGCAGTGACCATGAGATAGTCGAGTTCAGGATCCTGACACAGGGAAGAAAGGAGAGCAGCAGAATATGGACCCTAGACTTCAGAAAAGCAGACTTTGACTCCCTCAGGGAACTGATGGGCAGGATCCCATAGGAGAATAACATGAGGCGGGAAAGGAGTCCAGGAGAGCTGGCTGTATTTTAAAAAATCCTTATTGAAGTTGCGGGAACAAATCATCCTGATGTGTAGAAAGAATAGTAAATATGGCAGGCGACCAGCTTGGCTTAACAGTGAAATCCTTGCTGATCTTAAACACAAAGAAGAAGCTTACAAGAAGTGGAAGATTGGACAAATGACCAGGGAAGAGTATAAAAATATTGCTCTGGCATGCAGGAGTGAAATCAGGAAGGCCAAATCACACCTGGAGTTGCAGCTACCAAGAGATGTTAAGAGTAACAAGAAGGGTTTCTTCAGGTATGTTAGCAACAAGAAGAAAGTCAAGGAAAGTATGGGCCCCTTACTGAATGAGGGAGGCAACCTAGTGACAGAGGATGTGGAAAAAGCTAATGTACTCAATGCTTTTTTTGCCTCCGTCTTCATGAACAAGGTCAGCTCCCAGACTACTGCACTGGGCAGCACAGCATGGGGAGGAGGTGACCAGCCCTCTGTGGAGAAAGAAGTGGTTTGGGACTATTTAGAAAAGCTGGACGAGCACAAGTCCATGGGGCTGGATGCGCTGCATTAGAAAGTGCTAAAGGAGTTGGCAGATGTACTTGGCCATTATCTTTGAAAACTCATGGCAATCGGGGTAAGTTCCGGACGACTGGAAAAAGGCTAATGTAGTGCCCATCTTTAAAAAAGGGAAGAAGGAAGATCTGGGGAACTACAGGCCAGGCAGCCTCACCTCAGTCCCTGGAAAAATCATGGATTCCTCAAGGAATCAATTCTGAAGCACTTAGAAGAGAGGAAAGTGATCAGGAACAGTCAGCATGAATTCACCAAGAGCAAGACCTGATTCTCATGGGTGACTTTAATTTTCCTGATATCTGCTGGGAGAGCAATACAGCAGTGCATAGACAATCCAGGAAGTTTTTGGAAAGCGTAGGGGACAATTTCCTGGTGCAAGTGCTAGGGGAGCCAACTAGGGGGAGCGCTTTTCTTGACCTGCTGCTCACAAACCGGGTAGAATTAGTGGGGGAAGCAAAAGTGGATGGGAATCTGGGAGGCAGTGACCATGAGTTGGTTGAGTTCAGGATCCTGACGCAGGGAAGAAAGGTAAGCAGCAGGATACGGACCCTGGACTTCAGGAAAGCAGACTTTGACTCCCTCAGGGAACAGATGGCCAGGATCCCCTGGGGGACTAACATGAAAGGGAAGGGAGTCCAGGAGAGCTGGCTGTATTTCAAGGAATCCCTGTTGAGGTTACAGGGACAAACCATCCCGATGAGTCGAAAGAATAGTAAATATGGCAGGCGACCAGCTTGGCTTAATGGTGAAATCCTAGCGGATCTTAAACATAAAAAAGAAGCTTACAAGAAGTGGAAGCTTGGACATATGACCAGGGAAGAGTATAAAAATATTGCTCGGGCATGTAGGAAAGATATCAGGAGGGCCAAATCGCACCTGGAGCTGCAGCTAGCAAGAGATGTCAAGAGTAACAAGAAGGGTTTCTTCAGGTATGTTGGCAACAAGAAGAAAGCCAAGGAAAGTGTGGGCCCCTTACTGAATGAGGGAGGCAAGCTAGTGACAGAGGATGTGGAAAAAGCTAATGTACTCAATGCTTTTTTTGCCTCTGTTTTCACTAACAAGGTCAGCTCCCAGACTGCTGTGCTGGGCATCACAAAATGGGGAAGAGATGGCCAGCCCTCTGTAGAGATAGAGGTGGTTAGGGACTATTTAGAAAAGCTGGACGTGCACAAGTCCATGGGGCCGGACGAATTGCATCCGAGAGTGCTGAGGGAATTGGCGGCTGTGATTGCAGAGCCCTTGGCCATTATCTTTGAAAACTCGTGGCGAACGGGGGAAGTCCCGGATGACTGGAAAAAGGCTAATGTAGTGCCCATCTTTAAAAAAGGGAAGAAGGAGGATCCTGGGAACTACAGGCCAGTCAGCCTCACCTCAGTCCCTGGAAAAATCATGGAGCAGGTCCTCAAAGAATCAATCCTGAAGCACTTAGAGGAGAGGAAAGTGATCAGGAACAGTCAGCATGGATTCACCAAGGGAAGGTCATGCCTGACTAATCTAATCGCCTTTTATGATGAGATTACTGGTTCTGTGGATGAAGGGAAAGCAGTGGATGTATTGTTTCTTGACTTTAGCAAAGCTTTTGACACGGTCTCCCACAGCATTCTTGTCAGCAAGTTAAGGAAGTATGGGCTGGATGAATGCACTATAAGGTGGGTAGAAAGCTGGCTAGATTGTCGGGCTCAACGGGTAGTGATCAATGGCTCCATGTCTAGTTGGCAGCCGGTGTCAAGTGGAGTGCCCCAGGGGTCGGTCCTGGGGCCCGTTTTGTTCAATATCTTCATAAATGATCTGGAGGATGGTGTGGATTGCACTCTCAGCAAATTTGCGGATGATACTAAACTGGGAGGAGTGGTAGATACGCTGGAGGGGAGGGATAGGATACAGAAGGACCTAGACAAATTGGAGGATTGGGCCAAAAGAAATCTAATGAGGTTCAATAAGGATAAGTGCAGGGTCCTGCACTTAGGATGGAAGAATCCAATGCACCGCTACAGACTAGGGACCGAATGGCTCGGCAGCAGTTCTGCGGAAAAGGACCTAGGGGTGACAGTGGACGAGAAGCTGGATATGAGTCAGCAGTGTGCCCTTGTTGCCAAGAAGGCCAATGGCATTTTGGGATGTATAAGTAGGGGCATAGCGAGCAGATCGAGGGACGTGATCGTTCCCCTCTATTCGACACTGGTGAGGCCTCATCTGGAGTACTGTGTCCAGTTTTGGGCCCCACACTACAAGAAGGATGTGGATAAATTGGAAAGAGTACAGCGAAGGGCAACAAAAATGATTAGGGGTCTAGAGCACATGACTTATGAGGAGAGGCTGAGGGAGCTGGGATTGTTTAGTCTGCAGAAGAGAAGAATGAGGGGGGATTTGATAGCTGCTTTCAACTACCTGAAAGGGGGTTTCAAAGAGGATGGCTCTAGACTGTTCTCAATGGTAGCAGATGACAGAACGAGGAGTAATGGTCTCAAGTTGCAATGGGGGAGGTTTAGATTGGATATTAGGAAAAACTTTTTCACTAAGAGGGTGGTGAAACACTGGAATGCGTTACCTAGGGAGGTGGTAGAATCTCCTTCCTTAGAGGTTTTTAAGGTCAGGCTTGACAAAGCCCTGGCTGGGATGATTTAACTGGGACTTGGTCCTGCTTTGAGCAGGGGGTTGGACTAGATGACCTTCTGGGGTCCCTTCCAACCCTGATATTCTATGATTCTATGATTCTAAGACATGCCTGACTAATCTAATTGCCTTCTATGATGAGATAACTGGCCCTGTGGATGAGGGGAAAGCAGTGGATGTGTTGTTCCTTGACTTTAGCAAAGCTTTTGACACGGTCTCCCACAGTACCCTTGCCAGCAAGTTAAAGAAGTATGGGCTGGATGAATGGACTATAGGATGGATAGAAAATTGGCTAGATTGTTGGGCTCAACGGGTAGTGATCAATGGCTCCATGTCTATTTGCATCTGGTATCAAGTGGAGTGCCCCAAGGATCGGTCCTCAGGCCAGTTTTGTTCAACATCTTCATAAATGATCTGGAGGATGGCGTGGATTGCACCCTCAGCAAGTTTGCAGATGACACTAAACTGGGAGGAGAGGTAGATATGCTGGAGGGTAGGGATAGGATACAGAGGGACCTAGAAAAATTAGAGGATTGGGCCAAAAGAAATCTGATGAGGTTCAACAAGGACAACTGCAGAGTCCTGCACTTAGGACAGAAGAATCCCATGCACTGCTACAGACTAGGGCCCGAATGGCTAGGCAGCAGTTCTGCAGAAAAGGACCTAGGGTTACAGTGGACGAGAAGCTGGATATGAGTCAACAGTGTGACGTTGTTGCCAAGAAGGCCAATGGCATTTTGGGATGTATTAGTAGGAGCATAGCCAGCAGATCGAGGGACGTGATTGTTCCCCTCTATTCGACATTGGTGAGGTCTCATCTGGAGTACTGTGTCCAGTTTTGGGCCCCACACTACAAGAAGGATGTGGAAAAATTGGAAAACGTCCAGCAGAGGGCAAGAAAAATGATTAGGGGACTGGAACACATGACTTATGAGGAGAGGCTGAGGGAACTGGGATTGTTTAGTCTGCGGAAGAGAAGAATGAGGGGGGATTTGATAGCTGCTTTCAACTACCTGAAAGGGGGTTCCAAAGAGGATAGATCTAGACTGTTCTCAGTGGTAGCAGATGACAGAACAAGGAGTAATGGTCTCAAGTTGCAGTGGGGGAGGTTTAGGTTGGATATTAGGAACAACTTTTTCACTAGGAGGGTGGTGAAACACTGGAATGCGTTACCCTGGGAGGTGGTGGAATCTCCTTCCTTAGAAGTTTTTATGGTCAGGTTTGACAAAGCCCTGGCTGGGATGATTTAGTTGGCGATTGGTCCTGCTTTGAGCAGGGGATTGGACTAGATGACCTCCTGAGGTCCCTTCCAACCCTGATATTCTATGATTCTATGATAAGCAGAAGGGACTTATGATCATTTAATCTGACCTTCTGTACAACACGGGCCATAGAACTTCTTGAGATTGCAACCATCACCATGCACCTGATTCCCCAAAATGGAAGAATAGGCTATGCCCAGAATAGAGCAGCAGTATTCAGGCCTGAGTTAGCCGCCAAAAACAATAGCTTATGGCCACACTGCGCCATTATATGAATTCAAAGAAATATGAACCCCATTGCTAGATACATTTGGTTAAAAAACTGTTGAGGTGGCCAGACCTCCATTGCACCTGACCCCTCCTCTTTTCCCTCCTCATCATCCACCCCCCTTCTCTTCCTAGCTGTGTACATCTTCTACTGTATTAGTTACCCCCACCTGAATGTATTATGCCTATGTAGTGCTGTATGGTCGTGCAGCTTTGACAAGTTGTAAAATTTCATAATTTTGTAATGCTATTGGTGGTCCCGGGAAGCATGCAGTGTTTGAAAACATACACACTCCATAAGTCATTTACCTCTTTGTACTTTCCATTGAATGTTTCTTTGTGAGAATCCAATAAAAAATGAATTACAACCACTTGAATATGATAAAGTATTTTCTCTTATTATGAGCAACTCTTTAACATGAACAATATGCTGTCAGCTTTTTTTTGTTATTATACAAGGTGTACTTATGTTAAATACTGCAAAGAGAAATTCCTCTCTGCCCCATTTAGAAAGACATAAAATTTAAAAAAGAAAAAACAAAAAAAAACCCACTGAGCAACAACATTGCAAGCTTCCCGGCAAGCAACATTGCAAGTGATGACTCTGTTACGTGTGTTGTTTGTAGCTATTGTATATCTATTTAGGACCCATCCTGCATTTCCTGGACACCTACAAACCTCATTGGACCTCATCAACTGTTCTTGGGGTAGCCTTTCGAGAGGTCCCAGATTTCTCCCAACTGGTCCCCCTCTATTCATCTCCAATTAGCCCAGTACATCAGCTTGACCAAAAATGAGTCAATCAGCCCAGGGCTTGCAGTCTTCCTTTGTCTCCCTGTCACGCAGCCTGGTGTGGAGCTTTTGCCCCTCCACTGTCCCCAGCCTTCCTGCCTGCCCTTCCCTCTCTGTTCTCCTTCCTTTACAGCTTATTGCTTATTGGTCAAAGCTGGGAGTGCATGCTCCCTGATTTGTAGTTCTGGCAGCTGTGTTGGGGTGTCATCAGCCTAGCTGCCTGTAAGCAGGGAAGACTCTCTTATCCCTTCTGCCTATGCTCAGTATGGGTTTTGTAAACCTAGTGGAAATGTTGCATGCACAAGGGTTACAGAACTGAGCCATGTATCTCTTATCTTCACCGTCACCAAGATATGGGACACTGTTTAAAGTTAAACTTGAATCAAACAGAGCTATGTTTACTTACACCAGCTGAAGATCTGACTCAAAGTCTTTTTACACTCACCAGTAGTGACTCTGCTTTGGTCTGTGTGGATATTATTTTATGCTGTAAACCAAAAATTCTGCATGACTCAGTTTTGGAGTCCTCTTGAATCAAGAGAACAATCATTCTACAGTAAAGAAGGGCCTCTTTTCTTCCACTGAAGAGAGATCCTCCATGCACAAAATAATAAACAGTGTGGGCCAATGGAAATCTGTATTTTCAATTAAGTCACTGGAGTTACACCAGTGTAGATCTGAGGAGAATCAGACCCATAATCTCCCCTTGGAGAATATCTTTATTACAGACAGTAAACTTTGCTTTACTTTTTGTATGTCACGTTGTGACCCACTTTGCTTTTTATCAGGAGACTCTAGTGTGAAGGATGGGCAGGTGACTACTACAGCAATACCAGATCTGCAAAAGTCAGAGTCAGAACCACACATGCAAGGTTAAGAAGTATTCAAATCCTGGTTTTTGGGTCAGCCCATAATAATGAAGTCAAGATAGACCAACTGGAAAGTTTGAATCCAAACACTAACTTCCATGCTAGAAGCCAGAATTTCAGTTGAACAGGACCTGGACAGCTTGAAGTATGAAGTACATTTACCATATGGTGCTACCTGAAATTATTTTTTTTACAACTACCACTGATTCAGTTAGCAAGACTTCACTTCTTTAGTGTAGATAAGGCTTAGGAGGCGGTTCATTGTGACAGTGTCCTGGGATTTTCTCTTATATCAAAACACATATTCTAGCTCTATGTTGACCATTTCAGAAATTCGCTCTCTCTCCTTTTGAGTGTCTAGAATAGTCAGAGAAACCGTCACTGCAATTTATTGAGTTGCAATATTCTTCCTACTTGCACTGAAAACATTGTGCCTATTCATTTTGAATGGAACCCAAGATGCAGATGATAAATATCTATAGACACAGCAAGCTAATTTATAACTAGACATATCTCCTGCAGTGCTTCACTGTCATCTTTCAACAAATCACTGACCATGCCTGGTTTGCCAGAAACCACTATTGATTCATGATGTTTACTCTGTTCCAACATTTAATAATTTTTACCCCCCAGGTCTCTAGAAATAATCAGTTTGGGCTTCCTCTAGCATTGATCAACAGAACAGGATATAATCAACTTGATAACTTATACTCTTATTTTTCATGCAAATAAAATTGCAGAGTAGCTGTCACTGGCTCACCTGAGCCAGATGGATATCTTGCACAGTGCGCTCACCTAATTTTCAGCAATCCAGTAATATCTAACTCAGGATGACCCACTAGCAAAATAGTCCACAAAAAAAATCATAAGTCTCTCACTGACCTCAATGCAAAAGGGCAGTTGGAATTAGATCCTGACGAGGCCTGGCATCTTGAGTTAAGATAGAGGGAGGATACTTCCTCCTCTCTCCTGCCTTCACCCAGAACTGCCATTTGATAGAAAGAGTCACTATTTTTAACTGGCCTGCTGGGCCCTGATTTGCCACCACCTGCCTACCAGCCCTTCTATCTAGCTGCTGGAGGACCAAGTCTTGTTGGTTTCACCAGCTGCTAATCCTGGAAGGCCTTTATAGGCAATCCCTGGAGGTCAAAACTTGCTGTCCTTTCCTTCTTAAAGGACAGCTTCCTAGGCCAGGATGCATCAAGGCGGTGGAGTCTCAGGCAGGGGACAGCAAATGCCTGGTACACCACCAGAGTACCACTGTGACTCTTACAATCTAATAAAAAGAAAAAAAAGGTAACACTTTGGGCCAGGGACCTTGTCTTTTTAAATAATAACAAATAATTAAATCACAATAAGCATTTTTCTAGCCCTTTTCATCCAGTGCCCTCAAAGTCCTTTGTAAAGGAAGGCACAGAAAGTTTAAAGAGACATACTCAAGGGCATAAAAAGCATGAAGTACACTTACCATTTGGTGCAACTTGAAATTATTTTCTGTATTGGGGTAGCACCTAGAAGACTTAGTCATGGAACAGGATCCCATTGTGCTAGGTGCTGTACAAACAGAACAAAAGGACAA
This sequence comes from Dermochelys coriacea, assembly GCF_009764565.3. Classification (NCBI taxonomy): domain Eukaryota; kingdom Metazoa; phylum Chordata; order Testudines; family Dermochelyidae; genus Dermochelys; species Dermochelys coriacea. The sequence goes on from NC_050069.1 coordinate 224,629,403, forward strand.
AGCTCCAAAGACCTGCTCCCTGCTCCAAAGACCTTATAGCTGATTCTTTCATTAGTACTGCAGATAATAAAGAACTGTTGTCTCTATTTTTACAGGGGAAAAATTGAGACAAACCTAATAGTGGGGCAAACTGTGCTGAGCATTAGAAATCCAGGGAAGTCTGCAGGAGTTGAAAACTTCTCTGCATCTGGAGCTTTAAAACGAGCATTTTCTTCAAGTCTTCAGCCCAGTCATCCAAAAATACAAAGTGTGCGTGATGCAGTAGGATAAGAGCGAAGGATAGCTCAGGTTCTGTATCACGCTTCCCAAATCAAAGCTGCTGGGAATTGGAGAGAGATCCAAAGAACACAGGGTGGGTGGAACAATTCTCTCGACTTGGGCTCTTATCCCCGAAGACAGAGAAGCTTTTGCACAACTGGACAGGGACAAAGCCCCATTTGTCTTCTGCCCATTTGAATTGACACGTCCGTATGGATAGGTATCGTGGCAGAGGTGCAGCTTCAGTTGGAGCAGTGTGTTGGGCAGCATTCGGCTGGGACTGAATAAGATGAAGCTGGCTGAGGTACAGGTAAAGGAGAGGTGGGAATCAGAAGCAATAGTGAGGAGAAGAGAGAAGAAAGGAAGGGGAGGAAAGGAATGGAGAGGCGAGGGAAAATTGGGAGTCGGGGGGGAAAAGGCGACATGGGGATATTTTTAAGCTTCTAGTACCAAATGGACATAGGTGTCACATAGGGCTGAGCCCTAGTTAATCCATGCTCCCTGTGTCCTTGTTAAACCTTGGAAGCTGGGAATGGGCGACAGGGGATGGATCACTTGATGATTCCCTGTTCTGTTCATTCCCTCTGGGGCACCTGGCACTGGCCACTGTCGGAAGACAGGATACAGGGTTCGATGGACCTTTGGTCTGACCCAGTAGGGCCGTGCTTATGTTCTTGTTCCCTGTGCCCCAAGGAATCACACTCTGTTCCACAAATAACGTGGAGTGTTCTTCTCTGTTTTAAAGAGAGCAGAGTAAAATGCCAGCTATGAAGGTAGGACAAAGGAAAGGGAACCATAGAACATAAGACAAGGCCTCCCATGGCACTGAACACTGCCCCTAGGCCATGTTTACACTACCAGCCGGATCGGCAGGTAGTGATCGATCTATCGGGGATTGATTTATCGTGTCTAGTATAGGTGCGATAAGTCGATCCCCGATCGCTCTGCTGTCGACTCCGGAGCTCCACCAGGGCAAGAGGCGGAAGCAGAGTCGACGGGGGAGCAGCGGCCGTCGATCTCACACCGCGAGGACACGAAGTAAGTGATTCTAAGTCGATCTAAGATACGTTGACTTCAGCTACGCTATTCTCGTAGCTGAAGTTGTGTATCTTAGATCTATCCCCTCCCCTAGTGTAGACCAGGCCTAAGATCCCAAGATAGGTGCAATGGTCACCTTAACAATTATCTTATCACAGGTGCCTAAGGGCTCAATCCTGAGAGGTGCTGGGCAGTGGCACCCTCCTCTCCCAGTGAAGACTTGAGAAGCACTCACCCTCTTGCAGGATTGGACCCTAAGATTCTAGGGACATAATTCAGGAAAGTGCCTAACTCCAGAACAAACTACACGGGCCACCAGCAGAGATCAGTTGGAGGAGGAAGGAAAGATGGGTTAGCAGATAAGGATCTGTGCTGGGAGTCAGGAAAGTGGGCTTCTACTCCCAGCTCTGCCAGTGAGCTGGGGAAAGTCACTTCAGCTCTCTGTTTCCTTGCAGCCCTTTGTCTGTCTTGCCTACTTATAGTGTAAACTTTCTGAGGTAGGGAGTCTACACAAGAACAGTTGCAGCCTCTAGGAGTTGCAATAATATTAATCAATATGAGTGCAGGGATGGACCAACAAGGCTCATTTAATTGTATTAAATATTGTATCTACATGAACCTGGAGGAAGAAATGCATTGTATATATATATATTTGATACCGAGTGTCTCAGGTTCATATCTGTATCTGGCTTCATTTTAAAAACCTGTATCATGATGATAATGATATTTTCTATATATCTCACATTTATTTCTTTGCAATGCGATTCCTCCATACGATGAACAGCAGATGCCCTGACGCATGCGTCATTTCCACCTGTCCTGGGTCACTGAACTCAAAGACACATTGGTGTGTAAGTGATGATGAAATTTTCTCCTCACCTTCAGGTGGGTTTGTGACAGCTATTTCTGACACTTTTCTCGCTGCATGAATCCACGTAACTGTTTCCTCTGCCACTCAGCCCCCTTATCAACTCCTCTAGCTTGAAATCAGCTCACTTCTGCTCAGTGCTAGCTAAGCACCTTGTGACCCTACAGCTCAATCCCACTGAAATGCCTTCTTGTACTATGATGGATTTGCAGCTCTTTCTATCTAACATAGCACAATTTTTCTCACTCAGCAAGTGTTTGCTGATGGCAGGATTTGGTTCATGAAAATTACAGAGAGGGGACAAATTTCACTGTCAGTTACACCAGTTTAAATCTGCAGTTACTCCATTGGCTTCAGTGGCTTTACTCCAGATTTGCACCAGCACAAAGAGAAAAAAAAAATACAGGATTGATCCCTATGGTTCATAGTGCGTTGTCCTGTCTAATTTTAAAAGCCACAGAAATAGAAACTATGCCACTATCTTTAGGCCACTATTCCTCCATTCAATCATTTATGTAATTGAGGCCTGATCCAAAGCCCACTGAAGTCAATCAATAAACAGATTCCCTTTGGATTAAACCTTCAAAGCACTGACCTCAGACTTGTCTAAGGCTATATCTATACAACCCCACAGTTTAGAATATGGGGATGTGAATAGCAGTGCACCCCAAAGTGCTGTGCTGTAACTGGCTCATGTGGATGCTGTGGGCATGAACAGAAGGGTTCCTAGTTTGCATTAATGTCGTTCTGTTTGAAGGAAACTACATTATCACAACTAGGAACCTTTCAGTTTGCACCCACAGCGTCCACACGGGGGAGTTACGATGAAGCACTTTGGTGCACACTGCTATTCACACCCCTATAGTCTGAACTGTGGGACAGTGTAGACAAGCTCTAAAGGAGCACTGGGCTGTACAAGTATCTAGTCTTACTAAAGTACCTCAGTCTGAGTGTCATTAGTAAAAATATTGTTAATTGTGCTTGGCTAGAACAGCAACACGTACTATAGAAAAGCACCCAGTGCAAACACGGCCATGTCCAAACCTTCCAACTAGTTCCTTGAGTATCAGCAGAACGGTGAACTCATCACATTCAAGATGTTTTGAAATCATAGATTCCCAGTCTCATTTCTTTGGGAGGAAGAGCTGCATCCCAGGCAGGGTGCTTAATGCCTAAGGAGGTTAATTCAATGAGCCACCTGGCACACTCTGGCCATTGAGACATCATGAATGTTAGGTAGCATGTGGATTGAAGCAAAATCAGCTGGTGCTAAATTTTTGAAGCCCTTAAAATCATTTTTGCATCCAGTTATTTATTTTAATTAATGTTCAAATCAGTGAGTATTAGACTTGTGTTTACGGTAATGCCTAGTGAGTCCAGCTAAAAGGAGGATGCCGTTGTGTTTCATGCTGTGCTAATATGTCATCTCTGTCCCAGACATTTCACAATCTGAATAGATGAGGCAAACAAAGAGTGGAGGAAAGGTCTATTTTAACACCACTTTACAGATGAGAAACTGAGGCACGGGGAGATTAGATGAGTTGTGAAAGTTCCCACAGGAAGCCTGTGGCAGATGATAAACCTGAGCTCGGATATGGTGAGTTGCAGTACGGCGCCTTTACCATAAGACCAAGCTACCGCTTCCTCTTTGATGTCTTTTTTAAAAACAAATTGATTAGTAAAGTTTTATTAAGACTAACAAAGTACAAAATGTGTTAATTGTTTAGTCAAATGTGGAAAGTCTCAGGGAAAGGGGAAGAATCAAAGAGATTGAGTGTAACCAGAATCCCAGGGGAGCCAACTGAGGTCACTCAATTAGGGCACATTGCAAAGAATGGGGCAGACAATCCCCAAAGCTGGTGAATATTCCAATACTTAGATTTACCAAGCTAGCACAAAACAGCTTCTATAATATCTCACTGGTTACCCAGAAGCCAACAACACAGTTCTCTTAAAGTAACCCAGCCTTAGGCCTCCACTCAGATACCCACGTCAAATATGATGATGATTACTGAAAATCTTATTCATCATATAAAAAAGTTCTACCAATCCCAAAGGATTGGATACATTACCTCTCAGGTTAATGAATATGCCAGAGCTTACCCAAATACACGCTTATAGCCAATTTTTATTAACTAAGCTAAAATTTATTAAAAAAGAAGAGAGAGAGTATTGCTTAAAAGATCAGTATACATACAGACATGAATAGCAGAGATGGTAAGCTTTGTAGTTGCAAAGAGTTCTTTCAGAATCAGTTCATAGATGAATGTCCATTTTTAGGGTGATGTCAGATTAGAGCTGGAGATTTCAATTTTGGGTTTAAGCATCCCCTGCATGAATCATCAAGCAGATCTGAATCATAGAATATCAGGGTTGGAAGGGACCTCAGGAGGTTATCTAGTCCAACCCTCTGCTCAAAGCAGTACCAATCTCCAATTCTTGCCCCAGTTCCCTAAATGGCCCCCTCAAGGATTAAACTCACAACCCTGGGTTTAGCAGGCCAATGGCCAAACCATTGAGCTATCCCTTCCCCGTTTTTAATCTGAGATAAAAAGGATCAGGACCAAAGGCTTTTTTATACAGTTCGGAGTCTTTTGGCGAACAATGGGCAACTACGGAAATTTTGAAGTATACCCATTTCCTAAACATTGCTGGTAATTATCTACACAGATTAACAGGCAATTAAGGCAATCGCCTGTTTTTCCACCATTTGCAGGTGATTTGCTATACCTGTTATAGAGAGATGAATCCTCGGTTTACAGTTCATTTAAATGTTAAGATGGCCTTTTGATCTCTGAATTAACAGAATACAGCACAGACAGGGACTGTTTGAGTATATTGACAGGTTTCAGAGTAGCAGCCGTGTTAGTCTGTATTCGCAAAAAGAAAAGGAGTACTTGCGGCACCTTAGAGACTAATAAATTTATTTGAGCATAAGCTTTCGTGAGCTACAGCTCACTTCATCGGATGCATTTGGTGGAAAATACAGAGGGGAGATTTATATACATACACAGAGAACATGAAACAATGGGTTTTATCATACACACTGTAAGGAGAGTGATCACTTAAGATGAGCCATCAGCAGCAGCAGGGGGGGAAAGGAGGAAAACCTTTCATGCTGACAAGCAAGGTAGGCTATTTCCAGCAGTTAACAAGAACATCTGAGGAACAGTGGGGGGTGGGGTGGGGGGGAGAAATAACATGGGGAAATAGTTTTACTTTGTGTAATGACTCATCCATTCCCAGTCTCTATTCAAGCCTAAGTTAATGGTATCCAATTTGCAAATTAATTCCAATTCAGCAGTCTCTTGTTAGAGTCTGGTTTTGAAGTTTTTTTGTTGAAGGATAGCCACCCTCAGGTCTGTAATTGAGTGACTGGAGAGATTGAAGTGTTCTCCGACTGGTTTTTGAATGTTACAATTCTTGACGTCTGATTTGTATCCATTTATTCTTTTACGTAGAGACTGTCCAGTTTGACCAATGTACATGACAGAGGGGCATTGCTGGCACATGATGGCATATATCACATTGGTAGATGCACAGGTGAACGAGCCTCTAATAGTGTGGCTGATGTGATTAGACCCTATGATGGTGTCCCCTGAATAGATATGTGGACAGAGTTGGCAATGGGCTTTGTTGCCAGGATAGGTTCCTGGGTTAGTGGTTCTGTTGTGTGGTGTGTGGTTGCTGGTGAGTATTTGCTTCAGATTGGGGGGCTGTCTGTAAGCAAGGACTGGCCTGTCTCCCAAGATCTGTGAGAGTGATGGGTCATCCTTCAGGATAGGTTGTAGATCCTTGATGATGTGTTGGAGAGGTTTTAGTTGGGGACTGAAGGTGATGGCTAGTGGCGTTCTGTTATTTTCTTTGTTGGGCCTGTCCTGTAGTAGGTGACTTCTGGGGACTCTTCTGGCTCTGTCAATCTGTTTCTTCACTTCAGCAGGTGGGTATTGTAGTTGTAGGAATGCATGATAGAGATCTTGTAGGTGTTTGTCTCTGTCTGAGGGGTTGGAGCAAATGCAATTATATCGTAGAGCTTGGCTGTAGACAATGGATCGTGTGGTATGATCTGGATGAAAGCTAGAGGCATGTAGGTAGGAATAGCGGTCAGTAGGTTTCCGATATAAGGTGGTGTTTATGTGACCATCGCATATTAGCACCGTAGTGTCCAGGAAGTGGATCTTTTGTGTAGACTGGTCCAGGCTGAGGTTGATGATGGGATGGAAATTGTTGAAATCATGGTGGAATTCCTCAAGGGCTTCTTTTCCATGGGTCCAGATGATGAAGATGTCATCAATGTAGCGCAAGTAGAGTAGGGGCATTAGGGGACGAGAGCTGAGGAAGCGTTGTTCTAAGTCAGCCATAAAAATGTTGGCATACTGTGGGGCCATGCTGGTACCCATCACAGTGCCGCTGATTTGAAGGTATACGTTGTCCCCAAATGTGAAATAGTTATGGCTGAGGACGAAGTCACAAAGTTCAGCCACCAGGTTAGCCATGACAATATCGGGGATACTGTTCCTGAAGGCTTGTAGTCTATCTTTGTGTGGAATGTTGGTGTAGAGGGCTTCTACATCCATAGTGGCTAGGATGGTAACCTGAGTATATTGTTAACCTCTACCAATATGTGTAAACACACCAAAACACAAACATTATCGACCACTAAGCCTTTAAGGGTTGGATTTGGGTCATTTATCCAGCAGGATGCTTTAACCCTTTCTGGTTATGCATCACATTAAGCCAAACAAGACCCTATTCAAATGTGGCTATACCCTGCAAATGTCCCACTCTCCTTGAAGAAATGCATGGGGAAGATTTCAATGGAGGAGTACATGAGGAGCTCGGATGTTTGGCTGAAAGATGTTCATGGGAGTTGGAAGGGGCTAAGTCCAGCCAATAGTGTTTTGTTTCTGGAGGGACTATAGTACTTGCTGAGTGTCCAAAACCAGGCAACAGATGTCAAACTGGTTGTTCTTGTTCAAACTGATGAACATTTCTTTGCTTTCATTTTGCAGTCATCAGATTTTTTTAATATACGTTTTCCAATGCCTGTTGATCAAACTGTGTGGTGGAAGTGATGGATTGAAATAAATGGAATTACCCCTCTCCCCAAAAAGAATTAGCTTTGTCTGGGAAGATGTATTCCTTTTTTTCAATGTGTTTTGCTGCTTTGGCTTATGGCTCCATTCATATGCTGGTTGTTCAGTGACGGTTGTGCTTAATATTTGCACTATTACTTTTAAAATGTAGACCTGTGTGACGAGTGCCAGGATCAGTCTAATTTCCATTTTTGAAAAACAAAATTTAATGAGCTTTTCCCCCGTATCTTAGTACCTCCTCTGCTGTCCATGATTTTTCAAAAACAATTGTCAGTGGTACTGTACATTAATTAACAAATGTTTGTAATTGCCTTTATACCTGAGGAGCCAGTCCTCCATACATTTTCTGTCCTCCATAGAATTAGGTGTAATAACTTCTTCATTTACTCCAGAGCCCAGTGCTGTCTGAAGTGCTGCCTTTAGGGTGGGACATGCTTCCATGGCTCAGACCAGTGGTGGTTATTAAAGCTCCAATGACACATACTGCATTTTGCAAGAGGAAAATGTTTAACCTGATACACTGGCCAAGCCATTTGCAAAGACTGAAAATTGTACCTATTTAATATTGAATTATCTTTGCAGTGCGACGTGTGCTCTTTTAAAATGAAAGTTAGAGAATTCTCTACGAAAATACAGTAAAAATGAATCTACCTTTTGTCTGCGAGATGTCTGTATGTGTTCAGGAATCAGATCACAGGAGATTTCCCATATTAAATACCTCTCTCTTCAGGTTATCCTCCTCTTGGAGAATGTAATGGGAGGACTGAAAATTAAACTGTTATTTCTGAGCAAATTCATTCTTCCTCTAACCCTTCAAGGCAAGGCCAGATTTCTTTTCCATTACAAATCATTTGCTGAATGGGATAGGTGGAGTGTCTATTTTGTAGTAGGTCTATTTTTCTGAAAATGGTACTAGTCCAAATGATCTTTAATGGATAGCCCTGTCGGAAAATAGCCTAGCTAACTGAATTAGTGCTGTAGTATAGAAATAAAGTTAGCAACTATTTTTTTCTTCAAAATGAAATAAAATTAGCGACTAATTTTTTCTTCAATCCTGACAATTCAGAACAACAACATTTCTTCTGTACATTCTGGGAGCACAGTACTCGCTGGACTCCTGGTTCCCACTTACAGACTTGGCTACGAGTATTGATTCCATGTGACCAATGAGAACTAGGAGGGGAGTTGCTTTCACGACCCCTCGACCAGTCACACTGGGGCCATATTCTCAGCCCCACTCTGACAGTGCAAAGCAGCCATAGTGCCAGCTTAACAGGCCCCCGGAGGATTCCTACTGTGTAAGAGGAATTCCCCAGGTGGTACAGAGCTAGTGTAGCCTAGTCATGCTGTCCCCTCAGAGTGCACACCCACAGGCAAATGGCCCTGAAAATTGGTGGTCCCTGACTGCCGAGACAGCTCTTGGGGCCATTGGCAGCAGGTGAAACTTAGCCTCAGTGCTGCTCTGTTATAATTTGTGTCTTGGGATTGAACTGGTGCCCTAGGAACAGGTGATCCAAAAGGTAACTGAAGTCTGGCGTATCCTACAAAGTTAGGTCAAGCTAATTGACTTTTTTGCACCTAGTTTTGCATGTATCTACACCTAAATTTGTCTCCTGCCAATATAAGCACCCCGTTACCTCAACGTAATAACAGCACCTCCCCAAAAGACACAGAGGCACAGTTGACTTACTTGTGTCGAGGTCGGGCAAGTGTAGACACTGCATTCCCTGTGTCAATCCCAACAGTCCTCCAGCAGCTGTCCCACAATGCCCCTGTCCCTGGGACAGTGGTCACAATTTTGGACTGCACTGCCCAATGGTCACAGACACCAGAAGCCACCCTCCCTCGTTTAAAACTCCCATCATGTTTTTGAAATGTCTTTTCCTGATTGGCCACCTTAGTGAAACACCTCCTAGCCTACCTTTGTGAGTCGCCAACCATGCCAGCTCATGCCATGCAAGCCCAGCTAAGGAGCAACCAAAGAAACATATACCGCTGTGTGCAGACTGCACAAGGGATGCTGCAAAGGGGGCACAACAGGGTTATATAGTAGTGCTGCATGAAAGAAAGGAACTTCAGCAGGCATGTCAGAAAGTGAGGGAGGCCAACAACGGATCTGGGGCCACCCTGCAGACCTGGTGATTCTACAACAAACTGCATGTCATACGTGGCACAGACACCCCCCACCCACCCCGCAGACCTCCTCCTAGGAGCCCAACGTGGAGATCCCTGCAGTGCGCAGCGAGAATGATGAGCTGGAGGGGGAGGGAGGTGGGAATTGGAGGGGAACACAGGTAAAAGTGTATAAGCATTTTTTCCCTTCTCATAGCCCGAAACCTCCTCTCCCCACTGCTTCTTTCCTCCCCGCACCCTCTTTCCCCATTTACAGAACAAAGACACTGACCGCTAATTGCTCACTTTATTTGTAAAATGTTAGAATTTTTTTTTAAGTGAGTATCACAGTGCAGTTCACACAGTCCACATCAGCTCAGTGTCCTGCGCTGGGACAGAGGTAGTGGCAGTGTCCACTTTTTCCATTCTTTGGCTTGTTGAGCTAGGCAGAGTGGGGGAGGGGGCACAATTCTCCCCATGCTGAGTACTTTACCTGAACAGGAGTGACCTATTTATTCTCTTGAGCAATTCTGATGAAATGTCCATGGAGACACTCCACAATGAGTTCCCCTGGTGCCAGTGCAGTAAACAGGCTAGCGGCATCCAGGTCTGGGTGGCTTCAGGACACCAGTAGCACATAGGCTCTGCGTGTCTCTGTCACTCTCAGGAGAGAGAGATCAGCCAACATTAACACTGCCTGTGAAAATATTGGCAATATTCACTGTCATTTACCTAAACAAATACCCAGGAGCGTCCAGTGTCTAAACAGGCACTCCACATCCCCACCCCGCTAAGCTGTACTCACCATGGCTTGAGCTGCAGAGTAATGATGTAACAAAGTGCTCCAAAGCTAAAGTGACAATTATCATTTCTTATTAAAACTACCTATAGAAATAACATAAGGGAGTTTGGAGACCTTCTTTCCCTTTTCATTGTGACTGTAAATCTAATACCGTATCAACAATCTACTTAAACATGCAGCAAAAATGTCTGGTTTCTAGTTGGGTTGTGCCATCTGTTGCTTCCTAACATTTGCCACATTTCTTCAATATTAACTACTTAAATTAAACCAATCCTGATTTGAGAAATAGAGTATAGACAAATAATTTAATCAAACAAATCTGACTTATCCTACAGCAGAGGTTCTCAAACGTGGTCCAAGAGCTCCATTCAGGTGGTTTGCGGATAGTTCCCTCTAAGGTGCTCACCTGGGCGGCCACACATGAGAGAATGAAGGGCCACCCTCCTAATTGTCTTGTATTAGTAATGCATTTCATTGTCTGTTTTAAGCCTCAGCCTCTGGCCTGGTGCCCTTGAGAGGTGCCTCTTCCATGACTGCTAAATGTTTTACCCTGATCAGGTGACGAAAGAAGCAAACCAGAGAGGATGTGGTCTGAGAGATCCTCCAGTCCTCTACAGGGAACACAGGGATTGGAGGGGCCAAATGTCTGTGGTCAGGAAGAAGGACCAAGAATGGAGAGAGCAGTTGATGCAGGATAGGCAAAGGGACCACAAGTTGCATTGGGAAGTGCATGTCAGGAATCAGGGCCTGCCACTGAGCCAATCTATGGGCAACCTAACGAGCACAGCTGATTGGCTACACCACCTGAATGGTTGGCCATCAGCAGATTGCAGTCCAGAGGCTGCTCAAAGCATTCGCCCATAGCTGCAACAGCTCCTGCAGCTGCATGATCCCCAACTTGCTCCTGCCTTCTTCCAGTCCTGCTCCTGCCATTTGACTCCAGCTCTGACCTGGGACTCTGATTCCCAGCGACTGGCTTCTTCTCTAGCCACTAGGCATGACCACTCACATCCTGGTCTCTCTGGGTTTGCTCAGACAACAAACACAGATGTTTCAGAGCATTATCAAGCTACATGTTCAGAGACCCTGGACACAGCAGCCTTCCCATTCCATGGAAAACCCCAACATAACAGGTGCAGCGTGACATGAACCCACATCCCTACCACTTCCTACCATGAGGGTGGGGGCAGAGGGGAACCACGGAGAACCATGACTATACCTACACTAATGTTTGAAAACCACAGAATGAGCCACAATGCGCTAAATGTTTGGTAACATGAATGAAATATTGTCACGTTTTTAATTATCATAAATGTTGAGTGTTTACTTGAGGGTTTGAACTATGGGTCGCCCTCTTACAGAGCTGCTAAAATGTTTGGCCTGGTGTATTTGCACTTTCTTCCCACACAATAAAGTTCTATTTTTGAAAACTCGAGTCCTGGTTAAACACCCCTAACCCCCTATTCACACTGCAAACTGGGATGGGTACAGGACCACGCCACACCTAAGGCACGTACCTTACTCACAACCCTCGGGTGTGCTAGTTTACTTATCTTGAGACACATGCCTTCAGGCCTTAAGTGTGGACAATAGGCAGTTATGGTATATGTCTGCCCATGGACACCACCACAGTCACTAGTGTAGACATATTCTATAGGGTGCAGTTAGATTTAAAACAAAAATTTACAGTGCAGATTTGATGAGGTTTCTTATTAACTTGCAAGTGTGCTTATATTCTCCTCCCTTCACCTGCTGTTGGCAAAAAGTGATCAACATTTCAAACTAATGGCATAGCTTAGGCTCTGATCATTACAAATGGCATAGCAAAGAATTGATTGTGTTTCTATGAACAATGACTTGCCATGTAGGATTTTTCTCTGTTAGTTTCAGGCTATAGTAGGGTAACACTGAGTTTCATACACACCATCCCCTACTGTTCATTGATTATGGAGGTAGTTCCTTTTGGAAAATAAAGCAAAACAGAGGTGGGAAATATCTTTATGTTTGCAAACATGACTTTTTCCATTCATCCACCTCTGACGACTGAGATGGTTTTGAAGTAATTTGCTTTTAAAATCTTGGTAAAAATCAAGAAACCAGACTAGGATACACCACTTGTTCTTTCCCTTTGCTGCTGAATCCAAGAGTGGTAAAGAGAGTCAGAGAGAAATGGACATCATCAGCTGACTTGACCTTTTATTGTTAGGCCACTGAGCTAGCGTCAGGCCAAGTGTTCTCCTCGTTCCACTGAGGAGCACATAGGGATAGAAACGATGTTGCTCTCTACATGGGAGGAGATAGCAGTAGCAATGATGATAATACCACAAACATGATACATCTTAGACAGAAAAGACAAGGATTCCAAACACATAACCACTGGTAGCTGCAAAAGTACTGTTATGAATGGTGTAAGAGACCCCCTAGTTCCTTTTCTATTAAGGTCAGGATGGCTTTCATGTGTCATTGGAGGTGAGTGGAAGACTGATCCCCCATTCATTCCAAATATGGTCTTAGGGTATTTTTTAAAAACAATGAATGGCATGGCCCAGAAAGCACTAAGGTATTCTGTGACTGAGTTGACGCACCATTACTGCATGCATTGAGCTCACTTCTTCTCTCAGTTGCACCTATGCACCACCATTGATTTCAGTGCCAACCAGTATTGTCTTATGTACCCTTATCCATCTGTTCATGTCCATGGGCCTCATGCTTTGGGGATGTTTATGCTGCAATCGCAGAGTGTGATAGCAGCATGTGTAGATGTATCCAAGCTAGCTGTAATCTATCCATCTTAGGGACCAATAGCAGTGAAGCAGCAGCAATACAGACTTCAGCATGGGCTATACAAGCTCCCCCCCCCCACACACACGAACCCTGGGAATTACCTGGGCAGCTAGCCTGCACTGAAATCCATACCATCGCAGCGCTATGTGTGTCCAAGCTCACTAGATTTCAGCTAGCTCGGGTATGTCTACACAGACTGCAGTTACACTCCCTGACTGTAGTGCAGACAGACTCATAGAGGGTGTGCTCTTTGGGGCAGGGACCATCACTTTGTTCTTTGTACAGTGACTAGCACAATGGTATCTTAGCCCATGACTGTGGCGTCTAAGCACTACTGGACACAACAGTAAAATAACAATTGGAATTCACATCACAATGTTGACTTTTACTCATTAGTAATGTGCTTCTTGTGTGACACACTGTGGACTAGTAGAGAAAGAGGAAAAGCACAAAAAATAAACTCACTACAATAGCTTCCCACAGGCGATGCTCTGGGAGTTGAGTTTTTGGTCTCTCTTGAAAATTCCTTTCCCATGGACATGGTGCATTAATACATGCTGAAAAGAGTTACAAAATATTGACATGCATCTCTCAGTACTCCAGCCATTTGTTTTAGTTTGTTAGCTCAAAAATAAAGGCTTGCAAAGCTAATAAACTCTTTCTGCATAAACCAAATTTCCAGGAGCCTTTATAAATCTACAATATAGTCTACTCAGAGAAAAGAGTTCATCCAGATAATCAGTCAATAACCTGATGAAAGTGATTACAACTGAAAAGTCCATAACATATAATACATACACCCAAGGCAGAACTCACAATGCCTTTCAAGTACTTGATATAGCAATGTATCTACCTTCAGCAATTTTTTGTTTATTTAAGTTCTAGTTTTGTTCTCATTCTTGCCAACAGATCAGCAGATTCAGTATTTTCCAATGTGCACAGCACTCAGCTTTGAAACCTCATTCAATTCTCAGCCAGACCAGCTATTCATTAGTGTTTGGGAGATGGCTTTTAATAATTAATACCAGTCACTTCTTTAAAATGCAGCTAAGAGAAAAATTAGCCTCAATTTCAGCAACATGAAATGAGTGCTCTTAAATGGTTACCCAGCAGCTTAGTATTTGAGTGCCTATGAAGCTCATTGACTCAAATCAAATAATTACCTAAGTGCATACTCCAGTCACAAATTGCTAGGTTAGGATTACATTTTCCCTCTTGGTAGGATAACCCATGGCTGCCCATTATTAGATTCCTTGCATTCCTCTAAAGCATCTGGTCCTGGCCGTTCTTGGTGACAGGATACTGACTAGAAGGACCATTTGTCTGATCCAGTCTGGTCATTCCTATGTTCTTAACTAGTATGACAACTCAACTAACTATGGTGACATCAAAAATGTTGCCAAGGCAGTGGCCATACATTTTCATTTATTCTCCTACCTACTCTCTAAAATTCATTTCCATTTAGTAATAATGAAAATAATAAAAATCAAAATAAATTCTAGTCCTTTTGTGTAAATTTCCTGCCTCATTAAGCCCCTATGTTTTTTTGAGAAGCTCTATCATTCTGCCACTGAACTGACCATCTGTCTGTCTGTGTCTACATGCTGTTCCTAAGACACCTATCACCTTGGTATCTAAGCAATTCCATGATTCACCAACAGTGCATGGATATATTATTGACATACTGTAGAAGAAGTCACAGCCATAAACATCTATGTGTGCTGTGTATTTTAATATCCGTGAGTCCTTTAATTAAAAAAAGATAAATCATTTAAGAATCACTCACATTCTTATTTGCTTATCTTACATTCATGGATGCCGTGTTATTATTCCTGGAAGTAGAGCTTAATAATGTATTGTACTGCTACTTCTAGGAATAATATCAACCATAGTTTTAGCAATGCTTGAAGCTACCTGGTTGTGTTTCTGGCTGGTCAAAGGGATCTACATTGTCTGATGCATCTCTGGTTTTAGCATAGGTTCGTTAGAAAGCATGCAGAAGGCTATTTCCTATAGTCTTAATACACAGGGACCTTCATCTACAAAATTCAGGAGACAAAGGGAAAGGCACTTTCTTCTTCACATACATTTTTCTCTGACAAGTAATGTGCCCTTACATTTTGGGCACCCTGATACCTGGAAAGATACTGGAACAAATTATTACACCCTCAATTTTTTTTCATAGATGTTAAGGTCAGAAGGTACCATTATGATCATCTAGTCTGACCTCCTGCACAATGCAGGCCACAGAATCTTACCCACCCACTCCTGCGATAAACCTCTCACCTGTGTCTGAGCTACTAACGTCCTCAAATCATGGTTTAAAGACTTCAAGGAGCAGAGAATCCTCCATGCCCCATGCTACAGAGGAAGGCGAAAAACCCAGGGCCTCTTCCAAGCTGCCCTGGAGGAAAATTCCTTCCCGACCCCAAATATGGCAATCAGCTAAAACCAGAGCATGTGGGCAAGATTCACCAGCTAGATACCCAGGAAAGAATTCTCAGTAGCAACTCAGGTCCCACAATTTGTAAGCACCTAGAGGATAAAAGGATCATAAGGAACAGTCAGGATGAATTTGTGAAAGCAAATTATGCCAAACCAACTAATTTCCTTCTTTGACAAGATTATTGGCTTATTTAATTGGGGAGACACAGTAGATGTGCTATATCTTGATTTTAGTAAGGCAGTCCCACATGACAGTGTTAGAAGCAAACTAGGGTAATGTGCTCTAGATGACATTACTATAAGGTGGGTGCAAAACTGGTTGAAAGCCCAAACTCAAAGAAAATTTATCAATGGTTGCTGTCAAACTGGGGAAGTGTATGTAATGGGGTCCTGCAGGGGTCAGTCCTGGGTTTGGTACTATTCAATATTTTCATTAATGACTTGGATAATGGAAAGGAGAGTGTGCTTATAAAATTTCAGGTGACACCAAGCAGGGTGAGGTTGCTCGGACTTGGGAGGACAGAATTAGAATTAAAAATAACCTTGACAAATTGGAGATTTGGTCTGAAATCAACAAGATGAAATTCAATAAAGACAAGTGCAAAGTACTATGCTTAGGAAGGATAAATCAAATGCACAAATACAACAGGGAGAATAACCAGCTTGGCAGTCATGCTGCTGAAAAGGATCTGGGGTCAAAGTGGATCACAAATTGAATATGGATCAACAATGTGATACAGTTGCAAAAAAAGTGAATATTCTGGGGTGTATTTACTGGAGTGTCATATGTAAGACCTGGGACGTAATTGCCCTATTCTTCTTGGCAATGGTGAGGCCTCAGCTGAAGTATTGCATCCAATTCTTGGTGCCCCACTTTAGGAAAAATGGACAAATTGAAAAGAGTCCAGATGACAGCAACAAAAATGATAAAAGATTTAGAACACTTGATCTATGAGGAAAGGTTAAAAAAACTGGTATATTTAGCCTTGAGAAAAGAAGACTAAGGGGGACCTGATAACAATCTTCAAATACAAGGAGGACAGGGCTCAATTCTCCATGCCCGCTGAAGGTAGGACAAGAAGGAAGGGGCTTAATCTGCAACAAAGGAGATTTAGGTTAGGTATTAGGAATACATTTCAAAAGTATAAGAATAGTTAAGCTCTGGAATAGGCTTGCAAGGCAGGTTTGTGAAATCCCCATCATTGTCGGTTTTTAAAAACAGATTGGACAAACACCTGACAGGGATGGTGTAGGTATACTTAGTCCTGCCTCAGTGCGGGGGACTGGACTTGATGGCCACTCGAGTTCCCTTCCAGTCCCACATTTCTATGATTTTGAAAGCCGTATCTGGAGCATTAGTTGCTGATTACCATTAGAAAGGATAGCATTAATATCCCTGGTGCCGTTTGAAAAATATGTCCTGGAACAACAACTGAAGATTCCAGAGCACTTTATAGAAGAAGGCGAATATCACTACTCAGTTTAGAGATGTACAAACTAAAACCCAGAGAAACAAGGTGAATTTCCCAACATCACGCAGCAAGTTAGGGCCGGAAACTGGAATATAACTCATGACTGGCCAGTGCCCTCTCCAATGTAACATGCTGCTTCTGTAAGTATTAATGAATGTTGCTCAGCTATAGAGTTGTTCGTCTAAAGCCAGACACAGCCATTATCAGTATAAATTCTCTTAGTAGCTAGTAGACAAAATATATACATTTCACTTTGTTTAGCATATCTGCTCAGGATATTTCCATCAGTGAATAGCAACAGCAGCAGCAGTAATCTCACTAAAAAACAACATCATTTCTATTTCCCAGAATAAAAGTTCTGTAAATCAGTTGAAACAAACACCCTATTAGACAATACAGAAGCACCAAGGAGATAGTATTTTTAAAAAAGGCAGTGCAGCTATGAGATATTACAATTCATGGCCACAGTTTTGTGTAGTTTAAAATATAAAACACCCAAGAACACTCAGCCAGTTAGATCATTTGGCTGCCTAAACATTCTAACAGCTCATAAGGAGACAGAAGTTGGCAGCTTGGAGGCATGAAGCAGCTCATGGTCAAACTCATTCACATAGTGATATTTGTCTTTGCTTAAAGAAATCAACAAGTGCAAACACTCAAGTAGACTTTTTAACTCAAGTAGACAATTCTACCAGGGAGAGAGGGTTCACCTCCTTTTGGGCTCAGAACAGATCTAGATACCAATTTGTTCAGTGTGTGATCGGTTGATTATACTGACTTACAGTACACTTGCAGTTTTGTTCTGCCCTTCCTCTGACCCTGGTATTTCAGAAGAGGCATTTTTCCAAGCAGCAAGGAGTATGTTTGTGTATACGCATTATCTAGCCCTTTGAGTGTGCGACTGTATTATGCTTCATCACCAACACTTTGTAATAATTGGATCTTTACAATATACCATGCAACAATGGAATTCCTGTGGACTAACACACAACATTTATACATACAGAGCCATGCCACACCTGTACACGGCGCACAAAGATAGATCCTTATTATTCATATCAAATGCATGTGCTTTTTAAGAGCAAGATTATGCCCCCCCTCACATGGGTGAGAATTTACTCAGAAGAGTAACAGGATAGCTGGCTCTTTAAATGAAATCAAGCCCAGTTCTTTTCCGAGGCCACAGGTGCCCTAGTTTGGTGTAATGAGGGGGTGGGTCTGCCCCTGGGAATTATAAATGAGAGACAGCCAAAGGCAATAGAGCCTACAGGGGGAGCTCAGGAGAACAGAGCTAGGTTAAGAGCTTCAGGGAAGGGATGCCGCTGAAGAAGGGAACGGGTGAGAGTTCCCTGGTTGAGCCAGATCAGAAAAGGCAGGAAGGCAGTTTGGGAGTCCCAGGCCTGAGAGAGTTGAAGGCTGAGAGCAGCAGAAGACAATGCCTGCTAGATCTCTGATGCTGCAGAGCTGAAGCCAGAGAGGGCTGAAGGCTGGGGAACAACGGAAGAATGACATCTCCAGGCAAGAACTAGAGCCAGACCTTAGAATGAAGCAGGGTAGAGAAGCACCCCAGCTACAGGAGCTGGGGTGAGATATGGTGAGAGGCACAATGAGAGATGCTGTACCTGAGAGCTGGGGTGAGGTTGCTGAGAGATGCTGGAGCTGTACTTGGCGTTGATGGACTACTGGGATTTGAAAGAGTGAATGTTGTTTGCACTGTGCTGGGGAATTCTGGTTTATGATTGTAATGAATTAACCCCACAATGGGCTATTTATACTCAAAGCCTGTGTGGAGTCACTAGGGTCTCTGGAAGAAAAGGGAGACTGAGGCAGGCACAAAGGTCATGCCATGGCCTACCACTGGAGGATACCCAGGTGGGGCTGCATTGTCACAAGCCCCACTGAAACAATAAATGGATCTTAAATGTCAGTTAACTTTGCAATTAATTCCAGACAAATCAATAATTAATCACTGTTAAATGCTGCAGCGGTATTATAATACATAGTACATAAGGAATGTGTCTGGGTAATGTACAGGCATGATTTCATGATTAGAGTATATATAAATTCTATTTCAGACTATTGAAGCTTTCTGAAAAATCAAACAGGGTAATCCTGCTTCTGTCTAATATATCTTAAACAAAGATCCAGTGTTGGATTTGGCGTTCAAGTGAGGTGGTATTCAACACACATACTACATTCTGATACCTTTTTTCTTTATTCACTGTGACCACTATTAGACAATTCTCATTAAGGAAGTTGAGGGCATGAGGTTTGCATCAGAAAGTATTCATTTAGATCTACTGTCTAAAAGTGATGCTATATCACCTATGGTCATCTGTTACAACTAATCAGCAATTTATCATGTACTTAATGAAGACTCTCTGACCTCAACATTTTCTATTGAATATGCAGAGTTGGCAGCATGATCACACACTTCTTATTTTGTAAATATTAATACATGGGAGTTAAAGGTCTGGTTGCAAATACCAAATTCTGCATATTGAAATCCATGCATGTACATTATATAATACTAATGCACTATTTAATGGATTATATCTATCTATCTATCTATATACATACACACACAATCTGGTATTTGCAACCACGTATTTATATGTTCACATAGACTATTTTTGGTCAATTTGTTAGAGGCAGTTTCTGCTTTGCCCAACTCCAGACTATTCACTTACCAAATATACCCATGAGTAGGGCCCTACCAAATTCATGGTCCATTTTGGTCAATTTCATGGTCATAGGATTTTGAAAATTGTAAGTTTCATGATTTCAGATTTTAAATCTGAAATTTCACGGTATTGTAATTCTAGAGGTCCTGACCCAAATGGTCCTGGAGGAGGGGGGGTCACAAGATTATTGTAGGGGGGGTTGCAGTACTACTACCCTTACTTCTGCACTCCTGCTGGCAGCAGTGTAACTGTCAGAGCTGGGTGGTAGGAGAGCAGCAGCTGCTGGCTGGGAGCCTAGCTCTGAAGGCAGAGCTGCCACCAGCAACAGCACAGAACTAAGGATGGCAGGGTATGGTATTGCCATCCTTCTGCACTGCTGCCTTCAGAGCTGGGCCCTTGCTCAGCAGCCATTGCTCTCCGGCCGCCCAGCTCTGAAGGCAGCACAGAAGTAAGGGTGGCAATGCTGTGACACCTCTAAAAGAACCTTGCGACCCCCCTGCAACTCCTTTTTGGGCCCAGACCCCCAATTAGAGAAATGCTGGTTTCTCCCATTAAATCAGTATAGTATAGGGTAAAAGCACATAAAAGACCAGATTTCACAGGGGGAGACCAGATTTCACAGTCTGTGACATGTTTTGCATGGCTGTGAATTTGGTAGGGCCCTATCCATGAAATATTCCCAATAAGCAAAAGAAGAAACTCCCAGTTTCTGAATAGATATTTACCATATTATTAGCAACTATAGAATCATTTCAACAACTAGTGGTACTTTAAAGACAATATAAACCTTGCCCCATAAAGAGAAAAAAAGCAACTGCTTTACTACTTTGAGGCTTTGGAGAATTTTTTAAATGAAGAATGACGAAATCTCCACTTGAATTTCCTTAACAATTGCTTAACTTTAAATAAATGTGGGGATACAGAGATCACAAGAGCAATCTGTGTTCAGAGCTAGAAGCTGCTCTTTCTAGTAGCTTTCACACATGTGTCTCCAGACTAAAACAGGTTTCAGAGTAGCAGCCGTGTTAGTCTGTATTCGCAAAAAGAAAAGGAGTACTTGTGGCACCTTAGAGACTAACAAATTTATTAGAGCATAAGCTTTCGTGAGCTACAGCTCACTTCATCGGATGCATTTGGTGAATGCATCTGATGAAGTGAGCTGTAGCTCACGAAAGCTTATGCTCTAATAAATTTGTTAGTCTCTAAGGTGCAACAAGTACTCCTTTTCTTTTTTCAGACTAAAACAGATTCAGCCCAGCCACAGGTAGCTATGGAGTAGCACAGTTGCCACCTTTTACTATTCCTGTCCACTTGAAGCCAATAGGAAGACAACAATTCCCATAGGTGCTTGTTCAGCTCATCCATACATTTTCTGAGTTTAGCTCATCTGCATACATATACATAACCCTTTAGTAGCTGGGTTAAACACAGTGCAAAATACATACATAACTGATACATATCCAACCATTGTGTGGCAATAAAAAGAAGAGGTTTACTTTGCATTTTTATGCATGCTCTCTATGCATATCTTACCATATAGCATGTTAACTTTTTTCCCATAAAATGAAATCAGTATTGTCAATAGTCTTAACTGTATCCAAAAATTGTACTTTGGGGTCTTCTGGAAGTTTAATACTCTCCTTGTATGTCTGTAAGGAGTGAGCTGTAGGACATGAAAATGAATGGTTTTGGCACTACAAGGACAGCATACATGGACATATCCTTAAATAGTCAATATGCATAGAAACACTGCTCTTTGGACATGATGTTATTTCTGTGCTTGCACCATTATCACAACCATTTTTGAGTTTGTGGCTGATGCAATGTTTAGTTTTCAAACTGTGGCTATAAATAAAATAGATATCACCCACACGCAGTAAATCTAAGTTTTGTTGGCTGAGCCTGTTTGAATGACTTGCAACATAACAGGTATCTTCAGGCATTCAGCCCTTGGGAGATTTTTGGGGAGAAACTGCAAAATTAACCAGTTTTGTCAGATATTTTGCAACACTGACTTTATTCAGGAGGTGAGTTAGCAAAGCACAGCTTTGCAACATAAGGACTTCATAGATATTAATAACTAGGAATGCCTCAGAGTCATTTACAGTGGCAAAGACTCAAAGTTTAACACAAGCTGAAAAAGAATTGGTTTGCTTATGATATTGTGCAACTCTGAAGCAGCAGGGCAAGTTGGGGGCTGAAGTTCCTTCCACAGCATATACTAACACATTACATCTGATTGTTCCGGATGCCTGGTTCCAAAGAACTCATAGTCCATTTTTCGGGTTTGTGCACATAGGTGCTGGAACTAGGGGTACTGGGGGTATTGCTGCGTCACCTGGCTTGAAGTGGTTTCCATCATATACAGGGTTTACAGTTTGGTTCAATGGCTCTCAGCACCCCCACTGTATAAATTGTTCCAGCACCCGTTTGTGCAATTTAAAACGTGATGGGAAACATTCAAAGCATTTTTACACTTCTTTTCGAGTCAGTCATAAACTTGGCTCTGGGACACAATGAACCAAAAGGGGTGTAGGTTCTCTCAAAATCAATGGGATGAAATTTTTTTTCTCTCACCTTATCATCACCCACAGATAGCCCAGATCCTGGTCAACATCTCCCTTGAGGGAAGAAGTGTGGGGTAACTTGCTGGCCAATATGGAACCTTCTTCCATGATGTGCAATGATTCCCTCCCCTCACCCCCAGTGCAGCTACTCCAGCTGCACAATACAACTGCTAGGCTGCCATGCTCTGGAAGGCCTTAAGCATGCTCTCTCAGGGAGTGAATTTTACCCTATGAAAATTAAGGTAGTGTTAGTGTTAAACTCCTGAATAGTGTTAAACTTAACAGACACTCTCCACTATATACAGGACTCAATAAACATTGCATAAATGACTGAAAATGTTTAAAATTACTGAGCTCAATTCATTCCTGCTGTAACTTCACTGACTGCAATGGAGTTTCAACAGGAATGCATTTGACCCGTTATGCTAAAGGGAAGCAGTTGCATATTTTGTCATCTTCTGCAATAGTTTGGGAAAGGAGTGCAATTATTTTTGGCTTTGGTTTATACTGCACATTGTGACAAACTGACAACACAAGTAGCTTTAGGGTGCTTAGCAGGTACAATTCATTTTCGTTTTGGATCCAATCCAGGAGACAAAACGGGGAATGATTCTCATTGGCCTATTTTGATTGGAAAGTTTAGTATAACTCATTTGAAAACTTTAATGGACTGACTATGAAGAGTTCTCTGCACAAACTGTTATACTCTAGGCATTTTCTGGAGAATATTTTTCTTTTGGGAAAAAAGCCATTAAAAAAGTAGCTAGGTATTGTTACACCCATTTTGACCTGAATACTTAGCCAAAATTTGGGGTCTAGCAGGTTGCTTTGGTTAGGAGGAAAAACTGATGATGCTGGAATCAGATATTTCTTGGATGCAATCTTGTTTATTTAAAAGAACATACAAAGGCCTGATTCCCTAAACACAGCAGAAGCCAGTTCCTTTGCTCACTGTTCCAAGTCCCTTTTCAGCCAGCACTTAGCCCAAATGCTCTCTCACTCTCCAGGCTTTCTTTTTTCTTTTCTTTTCTTTTCTTTTAAAGGGTCAGGGTTCACAGTGCTTTTTCTTGCTGTATCCTTGGTTTTCTACTACCTCTCTCAGCTTCTCTGGTGTTTTTCCTGTTTCTCTCTCACACACAGACAACTGCTCCAATCCAATCAATGCCCTCTCCCAGGATTTATCAGATCACAGTGAAACTTGCTTGGGGCACATGGTTCAGCTTCTACTCCAGCCTGGCATGTGGTGTTGTTTTGTCCAGAAGCCGCTGTTGTTTCAGCTCTCTGGTTATATAAAGGAGCTTCATTGTGTTTACATCCACCCTGAATGGGGGAGAGCTCTTAAACCCACCAACTTCAGTGAGTTTTAACATTCATGCTACAATAAGCACTCTACCATTACCTAGATCTTCCAGAACCTATTTTAATAACCTATTATCTGTTCAAATAGTGATTATGATCTCCCTAGTCCTGCAACCATTATTTTTTTAAATTTTACTAACCTGGATTACACTTTGATGCAATATCAAGTTTTGCTCAGACTGTCTCATCCCTTTTCACATCTATCCATTGGCTTCTTCCTTTGCCTTCCATATCAAATTTTAATTCCTTGCATAGTTTTCAAAGCCAAAGGCAACCTTAAACCCTCACCTTTATCTCATTTCACTCCACGCATGCTTTATCTTTTACAGCTTCCTTCTATTCTTGTTTTCAATTCAACCTTAATTTGGACATTTCCTGATTTTTGAGTGTTTGACTTTGCAACCTCAATGTCCATAAGGTTGTTATTTTGTGTATTACAGGTGGAGCTGGCAGCATGACCTATTTTTAAGGTTGCTCGATGCATCCCATTATAAGATCCTATCTTCAGCTATTTGTAACTTTGCCAAAATTTAATCATTTGGGCTGAACTTTTCCACAGTGGTTGTCTGCTTTAAGCTGAATTTTTCTGCAAAGATTAATCAAAAACAGTTGAGCTTTTTCCTAGAGTAGGGAAAAAGATTAGGGAACAATACATTGTTTTCCCACGTTAAAAATATTCTTACAGGTATTATATCGAGAAGCTGCAACTCCCTGATGCTTTAAAGAACAGATTCAATTGGTCAGAGGGTGGCATTTTGCCAACCCTGTGACATTCTGCCCAAATTTGGCCACTTTTGAGAAAATCTCAGTTTGCAGGTGCCCATGGAGCTGGCAGAAGGGATGGCAAGGGGAGGAGTGGCCACAGCATTAGTGCCTACTACCACAGGAGCCTGCCAGGGGGAGTTCTTGCCCTTTTTTCTACTCTGGCCCTGCTTGTTGACCAAGCAGGCACCAGTGGTAGTGGTGTTTGTGGCAGTGGAATCTCTGCCCGCACTTTCTACCACCATCCAAGCGAGGGGAGGATGATGGTGTTGACAGAAATGTTGGTGGTAGCCACGGGGGTAGATGCGAGAGAAAACTGGGGGAGGGGTGGGGGCACACCCCCTGCCTGTCTTCCTCCTCCCTCCTGTGGACAAAGTTTCCAGAGCAGAAGCCTTGCCTGTGGCTGTGTGGGGGTCTGGCCTCAAGGGCAAGTGACAGGAACAGCCAGCAGAGCATGGGGGGAGGGGGAATGATAAAAGCATGGGGCCAGGGGAGGAATGGAGGGTAATTGCTCATACAAGGCTGGGTGGGGGGAGCGCAAATATGAACTGGGGGATTAATCACATAAATGAAGGGGAGAAGGGTGATTGCAGTAACAGGGGGAATTGGTTTTCTCTGGACTGGGAGTGAGCATGCATGCAAGTGCAGGAATTAAACAAAAACAGAGGAAAACGGAGTGGAAATCACACATGTGGGGGCACAGGGCAAGCGGGTCTGGGGGAGGCAGGCAACAATCAGAGACAGAGAGGGGGCATACGAGAGAGGGAGAGGCAGGCAGCACACCAGAAGCAGATGACAGATGATTGGGGGAGTGGGGGAGGTGCCAGCAAACCATGAGGGGGTGCATGAGGAAGCAGGCCACAAAGGGAAGGGAACATGCAATGGGGGAATGAATGAATCACAAGGGGAAACTGGGGGAGAGGGGGCAGCAAACTGCAAGGGAGGAGGGCAGGCAGAGGAAAGGTAAGGTGGCCCAGCTGCCCAAAGCAAGCTGAGGGGGAAAGGGGGAAGAAGGTCCAAGGGGGAGCATGTACATCCACATGTGCTTTCAAAGAAGGAATACAGCAATAATGCTGCTGCAGTCCCAGGGCAGGCAGGCAGGCAGACACTAGGAGAGGTGGGGGAACGGATCGGGTGGAGGGAAGACTCCCTGCTGCTCCCGTCAATTCCCCAGCCATAGCAACCAAGCAGTAGAACAGCAGCAGCAACAGGGTCAAATTGAGGTTGCACAGGCGTGACTTTGCAACTTTAATATTCTTAACATGGTTTGTGTGTGTGTGTTATATATAATTAGTTGATGCAGATTATTTACTATAAAAACAAAAGTCCATTAGCTTGGTTGATGG
Source organism: Dermochelys coriacea (assembly GCF_009764565.3). Lineage (NCBI taxonomy): Eukaryota > Metazoa > Chordata > Testudines > Dermochelyidae > Dermochelys > Dermochelys coriacea. Next base: position 224,654,996 of record NC_050069.1, read on the forward strand.
TGCTGCTTCCCCCTCACCTCCACCCCCCATTGTCTTTTATGTCTTTGGCTGGTAGCCACCAAGTTAACAGCAGCAAATTAAATTAAGCCAAAAGACAATAACTTTTTGTGTGCAATAGACCACAGTAAAAATATTCAAGCTCCTTATTTTAACCATGGGGATGAAATTTAAACAGTTTTTACAATGATCCTTTCTGAACCAGTCCTATATACTCTGAGAACTCCTTGTTCAAGATCTTGCTTTATGGCTGATTCATTGACACAAGAGACCATGCTTTCAAAATGAACTGAACTGCGATTGTTTTTTGATGAGGGTAAAAATGGTTTAACCTAAGTAAAAGTGTCACGTTAGCACTCTGCTCCAGAAGTTGCAAATGGAATTTTGGATGACAGGATGATGAATACTGTATGGGCTCAGCTTCGGGAGTAAATCCTATTTCTTTTGTGATATGGAAAAGAGAGGAGTCAAGAGTTATTCAGTCTGTGTGAAATTTTAAAGTTCCAAAATTCTATTTAGACTATAAAATTCATTCTTCTGCTGAACTCCTACACAGATGTTTAAACTCTTTTCTTTCCAAAGCAAGGTTAACAATAAAAGTAACACTCATATACATTTTCTGACAAAGATGTCTGACTACTACCATGCTTCCTATCTACTGACATCCCTTGTGTTACAAATTAAGTGTTTAACGTGAAGTACAAAGTTGAGGCAGAAACTCTGGCCATCACACATGAAGTAGTGTGTATTCAAATAGAATTCTGCCAAGCCTACAGTTAATACATGGAGTAAAATATTTACTGATTTAGGACAGAGTTTATTTAGTCTCACTATTCACACACCAAGATTTTATTCTAGTCAATTTAGTCTCTGTCTTGATTCTTGTATGGCTCCATCCCTACCTGAGCACCTTCTGAGTACAAAAGGATTTAGTCAGACAACACCTGTGAGGCAAGGGAGTATTCTCATTTTACAGATATGGAAACAGGGGCACAGAAGGGCAGACCATCAGCTGGTATAAATTGTCACAACTTCATTGATGTCCCCGGTGCTATGACAATTTATACGAGTTGAGGATCTGCTCCAGAGGGACGGACTTTGACTTGCTCATCATCACCCTGGGAATCTGTGGCAAAGGAGGGAGTAGAACCCAGCTGACCCAAGTGTTTTAGCCAGCACGTCATTCCTCCTACTTCCTAGCATTATTGTGTGGGACCGAGGAAGAGGGGGAAAAGGGTTATGAGAGAACTGTACTAATTTTTGTTGTAAGCTACATAGTATGTTGTTAAAACTAGCAAAGGAATTCTCACAAATCATTTCATATTAGTGTATAGTATTTATTACCTTCCCATAATTTCTGGTCAATTATTTTGATATGACAATTTTGAAATAAACTAACATTTAAAATCTATATGAAGACTATGGGCTTGATAATACAATATTAATGTGCTGATTTGCCCTCTTAATCCACATACAAGGTTCATCATTAGAAGAGACTGTACATTTTCTTCACTTTACATATGTTCATAATAAAACACAAGTTCCAAAGGTGGAAGGGTATAAGACTAAGAAGTATCACATATTAAGTGGTTCTTTGACCAAAAATACACCAACTATATATTAAGCCAATGTGGTTCCTTGTCATATTGATTTACTTATAGTATGCACTTTTGCAAAATATAGAGCTGAACAACTGACACAATAATAGTGTCCTTTTAGTACAGGAAATTAACAAAAGAAACAGAAAAGACTAGAGGTTATAAAAGTTATACTTGAGAATACCACACTGATTCAAAGTGCTTCCAACACAAAGAAGAAAGGCCATGCACAATATTTTTGTTAAGAGAATGTCTCAGAATTCCACAAGAGAGTCGTTTGCATGCAGCATATTAACAGAAAGTGGTTCAAATCACAAGAAAAGGAACTTTCCCCAATTATCTTTTAGGTCTGTCTATGTCATCAATTGCTGCTAGCAGTTTCTGTCTTGCTTTTTTGTTGATGTGTGATCCCAGACAAACATTCACCAGATTGGTCAGCTGCTTGGTGGAATATTCCTGGCCAAATAAAGCAGTTCATTTTATATCAAACAACCAGACAAAAATATGCAGTTAAATAAAAAAAAATTCATACATTTTCAGTGTATAAAAGCTCTTGGTACACACAAATTAAAGTTGCTAACTAACCAGGTCTGGATAATATTCATGTGGTTGTAAACAAAACAGTTAGTGTTTTGCTACATGGCAGATTATAATGGAAAATGCTTACAGTTTAAAAGAGTGTTGGACAGAAAGTAATTCTGTGAATACTTAAACATCTTAAGCCACTTAAAATGTATTTTCCATTCCTTAGAAAAAAATATGCTAACTGGATAAACCTTTAATACAATTGCAACAATTGTCTAAAGAAACAGTGACTAACAAATTAATGACCTGTTTCTTTTGACTTCTCACTTCCACTGGATTTTACTTAATATTTTTACCAATAGGATTTTCAACATTAGTTTTACTGTATGATAAAGAACAAATTTTAAAAATAATGTAAACATTTTAATAGAATTTTTAACACCTGTAAAAACATCAGGTTTGACAGAATTCCCATTTTGCTGGAAAAGAGACTCCAAAATGTAAGCTCCACCAGCAAATATAAATGAGAATTATTCAATGTAGGTCAACAAATGACTCCTTCCTATTTCTCATAGCTCAAGATATAATGAGGCAAATGCATTGCTTTCATGCAAGTAAAGTAAACTTCAAAGTAATCCTGAAACATACATTCAATGTATCATTTCAAAAGACTTTTAATCCTAATAGTGTGCGGCCCCAAACAGTATAGTTATTGATTGTTTAGATTGCAGTAGCGCCCAGTGTGCGCTAGACACTATCCAAACACAGATGAAGAAATAACTAAGACAGTAATTTAGATTCTGGCTCAGCATTTTGGATGAAGGAAAAAACTATACTTCTTTTGTTTTGTTTTTTGCTTTATTACTTTGTCTTAAAAGTCCATTTGCAGAGACGGAGAAACTAAAATTTATAGCTTATTTATAAACATTTGTTTTGGATGATTAATCAGTGCACTTTATGTTCCATGCAACTTCTCAGATGTCTTAAACTTTGTTAAGGGATGGAGGCTAATAGTGAGAAAAAACTTTCCACAAAACTGACCAATCTCCTTTCCACTTGTTTCCCAGAGTTCCAACAGCAGCATATAATGGACTTCTTTGCAGGTCATTACCCATTATGCTCCTCCAGCTCACAGCTATTTAAATGCTGTTCTGGTGTGTGAACTATGGGAACTAACTCAAAAAGTCCCAATTTGTCAAATTCTTTTCTGTGGTACCTCATTAGCCAGGATTGTGGAAGATTTTTCCAATTTTTTAGTCAACATATGGCAATTTTCTTGTACTTGGATTATAATAGTGTACCAGCTTCACCTCCTCAGAATACATTGCTGTCTGTACTAACGAGGCTGAACTGGGCAGGCAGTGTTTGACTGAAACACCCCCAACAATCATGCTGATGATCATGCTAGGAAAGGATTCTGCTCTCTCACTGATGAGCCAACCTCGGCTCATTAACCCACTTGGACATAAGCGTGGCTCTTTGAAGGGATGGCTGTTGTACAGTATTTCGGACAGAGCTCCAACAGGCTTAAAGGAGTGTACAGTTATATAACTGGCCTGAGAAAAGACTACTTACACTCAGAAGAATTCTGAAGAAATGCTGGACTCTCTGTCAAGAATTAGCGACTGAAAAGTCCTAGTAGATCATCCAGTCCATCCTTCCTTGCCAGGTTTGTCCTCTAGCATACTTCTATTAGTGTATTGTCTGGTCTGGTTATAAATGCTCCAAATGAAGGAGGAGTTCTCAGCCCTTCCCATGGAAGTATTATACAACTTTTAGATTTTTCAGGAAGATTATCCTGATATTCAGCCCAAGTTTTCCCTTTTTTAATTGTATCTTTACTTCTACATATACACCCTATACCTCTCTAAGCATTTCCTCTCCTTCCTTCCTGTTCTGACTGTTTCCTGACTGGCTGTTACATCCCTGCCAAGAGAACACAGAGTGCTATATAGGTAGACCACTCATCTGCCCTACAGTCTTCTTGTGCGGGAGTACCAAAGGGTTTTATTTTGTTGTCCATTGTAGCCGGTTAGGAGCGCTTCAAACTATAGCCATTAAAATGACCCCATGTCCTTTCAGTTGGTGAAGGCCGCCACTAGGTCCACTGTGGTGGAGACAGTCAATGTCCCCTTAAGGTCAACAGGGGACTATTATTCTGAAAAAAGCCACTGAGACCTTTGTTCAGGAATCCAACTCTTCATGTTGACAGGTTTGATAACTACTGACCAACCTATTTCTAACTCCTGTTTTTTTGTAAAGGTTATTGAGCATGTGCTGGAGAGACAACTCAGGCAGTTTGTGGCATCCTCAGAGGTCCTAGACACTGGTTCAATAGGTTTTAGATCTGGGTTTGGGGTAGGAACCACACTGGTAGTATTATCTGGCTTTCTCTGTCTAACAATGGATAGAGAGAAAATGTTTATACACACACTCTTAAACTTAACTGCCAGCTGGGACACCACTGATTATAAGGAGATTTTTATGCACATGTGGACTGTGTTGCTTGAGCGTCTCTTAGAATCATAGAATAGAATCATAGAATATGAGGGTTGGAAGGGACCTCACGAGGTCATCTAGTCCAACCCCCTGCTCAAAGCAGGACCAATCCCCAATTTTTGCCCCAGATCCCTAAATGGCCCCCTCAAGGATTGAACGCACAACCCTGGGTTTAGCAGGCCAATGCTTAAACCACTGAGCTACCCCTCCCTCTCTGCTCCCCATTTTTGGTCTGCTACAATCTAGACCTCAATCTTTTGGCTAACACCTGCAGCATCCATATGTTCTCCACAGCATTTGGAGAGCAGAGAATTGAGGGCAAGAAGGGATTTCATTATTATTATTATTATTATTCCTGTGGAGGGCTTTAATTCTTACATCTAATTGCTTATGCCTAACAGTAAATACACACACTTACCAATCTATTAGTGTAATTTTCACAATAAATAGCTTAGGTAAGCGCATTGAGAGGGTGGCACAGACATTTTTTTATTATTAGGTTTAGCATACATAAACAAGAAACATGTATTCAATGCTGCTGGGGTGTCTCTAATTTGCAGGGGATATTCTGTTCTACTTCTCTATTTTATTGGACTCAGGGCAGCTGGTTGGCTTACCAAATCTTGCCATCATCAGGTCTTGAATAAGGGTGAGATGTTGGTTGTTAGTTTTGCTTATATTAGGCTTACACAGTAGGCCCCAGTCAGGGTACCATTGTGCACAAACACGTATTAACTAGACAGTCCATGATCTAAAGAGCTTAACATTTTAGGGCTGTCGACTAATCGCAGTTAACTCATGGGATTAACTCAAAAAAATTAATTGTCGTTAAAAAAATTTATTGCGATTAATCGCAGTTTTAGTTGCACTGTTAAACAATGGAATACCAGTTGAAATTTATTTTGGATGTTTTTCTACATGTTCATATATATTGTATTCTGTGTTGTAACTGAAATCAAAGCGTATATTATTTTTATTAGAAATATTTTCACTGTAAAAATGATAAACAAAAGAAATAGTATTTTTCAATTCACCTCATATAAGTATTGTAGTGCAATCTCTTTGTCCTGAAAGTGCAATTTACAAATGTAGATTTTGTTGTTAAATAACTACACTCAAAAACAAAACAATGTAAAATTTCAGAGCCTACAAGTCCACTCAGTCCTACTTCTTGTTCAGCCAATCGGTAAGCCAAACAAGTTTGTTTACATTTACAGGAGATAATGCTGCCCTCTTCTTATTTACAATGTCACCAGAAAATAAGAACAGGCATTTGCATGGCACTTTTGTAGCTGGCACTGCAAGGTATTTATGTGCCACATATGTTGAACATTTGTATGCTCCTTCATGCTTCGGCCACCATTGTAGAGGACATGCTTCCATGCTGATGACACTCATTAAAAAAAAATGCGTTAATTAAATTTGTAACTAAACTTCTTGTGGGATAATTGTATGTCCCCTGACCTGTTTTACCCACATTCTGCCATATATTTGATGTTATAACAGTTTCAGATGATGACCCAGCAATGTTCATTTTAAGAACACTTTCACTGCAGATTTGACAAAATGCAAAGAGGTACCAATGTGAGATTTCTAACGATAGCTATAGCACTCGACCCAAAGTTTAAGAATCTAAAGTGTCTTCCAAAATCTGAGAGGGATAAGGTGTGGAGTATGCTTTCAGAAATCTTAAAAGAGCAACACTCCCATGTGGAAACTACAGAACCCGAACTACCAAAAAAGAAAATCAACCTTCTGCTGGTGGCATCTGACTCAGATAATGAAAATGAACGTGTGTCGGTCCGCACTGCTTTGGACTGTCATCGAGCAGAACCCGTCATCAGCATGGACACATGTACCCTGGAATGGTGGTTGAAGCATGAAGGGACATATGAATCTTTAGCGCATCTGGCACGTAAATATCTTGCAATGCCAGCTACAACAGTGCCATGAGAAAGCCTGTTCTCAATTTCAGGTGGCATTGTAAACAAAAAGCAGACAGCATTATCTCCTACAAATGTAAACAAACTTGTTTGTCTGAGCAATTGGCTAAAGAAAAAGTAGGACTGAGTGGACTTGCAGGCTCTAAAATTTGACATTGTTTTATTTTTGAACGCAGTGGGGTTTTTTTACATAATTCTACATTTGTAAGTTCAACTTTCATGCTAAAGAGATTGCACTAAAGTACTTGTATTAGGTGACTTGAAAAAAAACTATTAATTTTTATTTTTTACATTGCAAATACTTGTAATCAAAAATAAATATGAAGTGAGCTCTGTACACTTTGTATTTTGTGTTCTAATTGAAATCAATATATTTGAAAATGTAGAATAGTCCAGAATATTTAAATGAATGGTATTCTATTGTTTAACAATGCGATTAATCATGATTAATTTTTTTAATCGCTTGACAGTCCTACTTAAAATATAGGCTAACCAGAAGATGCACGAGGGAGATGAAACTATCAGATGGGAAGGGGAAGGAAGGACAGAGGATGAATTAACAATGAGCGAGCACATATCCATATAGACTAGCTGTGTGCACAATGAAGCTCATTACCTGCCAGGCTGTTACCAATGCAAGGGCAGGATTCTGTAGACATCCCAGCACAGATTAGTTATAAGGAAGGATTTTGGAAGATGATAAAGTAGACTGATGAGGGTTCCTCCCGCCAAGGTACTCTGGTGCCATGTATAAAAGATTAACAGTAACTCTTCACTTAATAAGCTAGATATTTGTTTGGTACACACCATTATGAGACATGGATAGATCTTCCATATTTCATATGCATTTATATGTATTAAAGGCTTATAATGGAAAATTATGGCACCTTAGGTACAAAAAATGATTGAAGCATGTTTGGTGATCCATGTGTGCAATGGAAAAATCAGTAGCCATGTACATATTACACACACACACACTACAGCACTGAAAGAGAGTGTATTGTTATTAATGTGATACCATCATCATGAAAAAAATCCTTTTGATAAAATAAAAAAAGTAATCAAAATTCAATTCTTACCCTGTGCTCCTTGATCCAGCGCTCCATGTCATTTTCAGTCAGATAGTAAGCTTTAATGTAGGTCTCCACAAATTCCTTATCCGGAATAGGCCTAATGTCTGTTAGCTTTTCTAGCTTCATTAAAAACTGCTGGAAGTCCAATTGCATCAGGGCACGCCCTTCATTGCTACACTTCTTGACATTGGCATAACTAAAATGGGTAACAAGTGAAGAAAAATGACTAAAAGGACGTGAACAACATCTGTGAGATAAGTGGGATTAATTTGTATCTTAGGCCTTAAAACTATAAGGATGCATAGAATTTAGGTGAACCTGAGGGCTAAGAGTTCACTCCCTCACTCTTCCAGAGGCAAAATTATTTTCACTGTTTATTATTTGCATTACCCATTGCACCTAGGAGTCCCTCCCACTCATGGGCCACTGTGCTATACAAACAGAAAAAAAAAAAGACAGTCCCTGCCCCCAAAGAATTTACAGTCCAAATATAAGACAAGAGACAACAGGTGGGTAAAGAGAGAAAGAGAAGTCCCAGGAAACAGCATTGTTCAGCCTGACAGGCAGTGGTCTCAGCACATGAGCAGCCTAACTGTTGTCAAAGTTGTTTTTTTTTTTTTTTTTAGGCATCATGGCAACAACAACAACAAAAGTTTTAAAGAGAAATTTGGAGGAGGATAATGTGGTAGCATCAGTCACATTTACAGAGAGCTCCTCCCAAACGTGAAGGGCAGCATGGGATAAACCATGAAGGTGCTTGTCTGAAAATTTGACAAGTGGGTGATGGAGGCTGGCACTCTGGGCCAATCAGAGGCAAGAGTCAACATTTTCATATTGAATGAGAGATGAGAAGTAGGGTAGGGATAGGTCATGACAGGCCTTGAAAGTGAAAACAAACATCTTACGTTTGATGCAATAGAGAAAGGAAGAGGCAACCAGTGGAGGGATTCAAAGAGAAGATGACATGGTCAAAGTGACAGGCTAGGAAAATGATCTTTGCAGCTTCAATATGAATGGATTCAAGATGGGCAAGACTACAGCATGTTTGTAATTTGAAGTGAAGAGACAGGGGAGACTAAGAGGTTAAGGAGAAGACTAAGGGATAGAATGAGAGTGGGTGCAAAGGAGATGGGTTGAGGATGGCATCACTGGGGCAAATGGAAGGTATTAGAGGATGAGAACAGACAAGAAACTTCTATTTTTCCTGTCACGTATGCAGGAGAGCATCGTAGGAGTAGAAGGGGGAAAAGAAGGAAAGGAAGGTCATGTCATTCTCTGTCAATTTTCTCTTGGAAAAAATCAGTGGGATCCTGTGCAGAAAGAGAAGTGGCAGAAGAAGGAGGGGACAATTTGAGGAGTGAATCAAAGGTGGTGAAAATGCAGCTGGGATTGTAGGTGTGGGATTCAATTAATTGGGAGAAATAAAGTTGTTTAGCAAGGAAGAGGCAGACCTGAAGGACGAGAGAATGAATTTGCAGTGGAAGAAATCAGCCTTTCACAGGATTTCTGCAAGAGATGCTCCGCAGCATAAGGGCAGGAAGGGAGGAAGCGGATACTGGGGATGATCCAGGGCTGGCAGCGAAGACCTTGTGATGGGAGAGGAGGGCAGAAGAGTTACAGTGCAGGACACGAAAGCATGGAGAGAATCAAGTCATATTGATAGAACAAAGGGAAGGAGAGGGTGGAGAGCAGATGAGACATCATCAGTGCTGATGGACTGGAGTCATGGAAAGACTGAATGAGAGGGCATGAGGTTGAGACCTGATGGGCAATGCTGAAAGAGGCCAAGTAATAGTCAAAGAGGGGATGACCAAGTCAAGTGAATGGCTTTTTGGTGAATGGGAGAGTTGAAGCAGGGCTGCAGGCCAAATGAGGAGGTGAGGGTGAGGAGATGTATAGCTAAGGGGTCAGATGGGTCATTAACATGGAAGCTAAAGTCACAGAGGATCAGTATAGGAGATTACGAGGAGAAGAAGAGAGAGCATCTGGAGCTGAAATCAGAAAGAACGATTGATGGGGAGAAGCTGGGTGGGCACTAGTGTAGGCCTGGCAGCAACATGGAGAGGTAGAGGAGAGATGAGGTGGCTGCAGCGGTGTTCAAAAGAGGAGAAAGAGTTGAGGGAGGAGAAAGGGAGGGATTGGAAGCAGCAAGAATGAGAATGGTGATGGCCAATATTCCCATCACAGTCTCATTCAAGGTAAGGAGTGAGAGAGAAGAAAGGGCCTCTGTAAGAGATGGCACCTGAAGAAGCAATGTCAAATGTAGGGATCCAGGTCTCTGTAAAACCCAAGAGATAGAGGGAGCAGGATATGAAAGGATTATGGATGGCTGTAATCTTTTTAGAGCTGGAGTGGATGTTCCAGAGACAGCAAGAGAAGAGGGGGATAGAGGAGGATGGACATTAAGATAGGATGGTTGGTATGAGGAGAGCTGTTGTGGTGGTGGCGGCGGCTATGGGTGGGAAGTGGAGAGGGTGGGTAGAGAGGTAAGGGCAGGGTTTGGGTAAATGTCACCAGAGGTAAAGAGGAGGAGGATGCAGATGTGGGATCTAGGCTTATGCTGGCAGGAGACGGAAGATCAAGTTGAAAAGGGAAAAGGAGTGGGCAGAGGTGGTTGGAACTCTAAACGTGTGAGGGTAATGAGGAAGGAAGATAGAGCGAACGGGAAGGAAGGGGAAGGAGGAAGTAGGTGGATGGCAGATATCACGATGCAGAAGAGAGGTATGGTGAAAGCCACTGGTGAGTGGACAAGAACACAAACAAACAACAAAATGTCAGAACACATGCTGCTGAGTACAAACTGGCTGCCCCCAGTATTGGCAGAACCCTCCATTCACAGTCCCTGTTGGGATTGTGGGGGGGTATGGCTGAGCCGCACACTTGTTTTCCTATCTCTCCCTACCACAAACCATAGTGGGTGAATGGGCTGGAAGCTTCCTGCTCCCTCGCATCTTAGTGGTACTGCTAGGCTGTTCTTCAGGATGGAACTCCATGTTAGCAAGTCTCCATGCCCTTCCTGGCAAGGACATCATCAGACAGAAGCACTGTAATCTAGCTACCATTATATCATACATTTGTATTAGATTCTGTTCTGTGTTGATCTCTTCTCATCACTACTTCGTTGAAGTATGGTCCACTAAAGACTGTAAGGTATTTAAGAAAAGGATGTGTCTTAATTTATGTCCACACTTTTGGGCACTATACAGTGTCAATCATCAGTAATAGCCATGTGTCTGCACACTCCCAGCCCTGTTAGTATATTTTAGGGCCCAATCCCATAATGAACTCCATGTAGGCAAGCTCCTGTGCATGCGAAGAGCCTCGCTGACATCAGGTGCAAGAGTCCATCAAAGTGGAGTTCATTGCTTTATGAAATATAAGGCCCTCACCTTACAAACATTGCCATTAAAGAAATATTTACTGAAGAATAACTTTACAGAGGCGTTCGTAGACCACTTACCCTTCCACAATAGTTCTATTGGCTAGTCGTATACAATGCTCCCAAAGAATATTTGACACTGGCAATGGAATACGGACTCTTTTAGATACCTCATTCAACCTTCTGTTAAACTGTTCAAATTCCTGGTGAAATAAAAATAATACATTATTGCATGAGCATAAAAGAATGATTACACTGTACACTTACCTAGCCAGGAGAAAAAGATACAGAGAGATGAACCAGAAAAGGTGCGTAAGAGAGCAAAACAAGAGGCGCTTAATTTAAACAGGTTCCAGTGATAAAGAGGTGGGATCTGAGTTATTACAGAAAATTCTTTCCTGGGTAGCTGGCTGGTGAACCCATATGCTCAGGGTTTAGCTGATCGCTATATTTGGGGTCGGGAAGGAATTTTCCTCCAGGACAGATTGGAAGAGGCCCTGGAGGTTTTTTGCCTTCCTCTGTAGCATGGGGCACAGGTCACTTGCTGGAGGATTCTCTGCTTCTTGAAGTCTTTAAACTACGATTTGAGGACTTCAATAGCTCAGACATAGGTGAGAGGTTTATTGCAGGAGTGGGTGGGTGAGATTCTGTGGCCTGCGTTGTGCAGGTGGTCGGACTAGATGATCAGAATGGTCCCTTCTGACCTTAGTATCTTTTAATAATAGTAAGCAAGATTGAGAGTATACCAATTTCTATTCATCTACTGGTGAATCATTTACAGTATTATTTCTTAGATATCTAAGTGTGGATTTAGTTGCATCATCTTAGGACACTGAAATGTAAAAACGTTGGCCCTAATATTATGAAATCCAACCTATAACCAATGAAAAAAATCCAGTGATGATCCATTTATTCCCAATCAACTACCTGTGTTATCTAACTCTGCAAGAGTAGCAAGGAAATTTAATAGTTTTCTCCATTCATAGGGAACCTTTAATGCCAGATAATTCCAAATTACTTTAAAAGTTACTCCCATCCAGGACTATCATACCCACAGTATTCTTAGAATACCCACATATAATACCCACAGTATTCTTGCCAGCAAGTTAAAGAACTATGGGCTAGATGAATGGACTATAAGGTGGATAAAAACCTGGTTAGATTGTTGGGCTCAATGGGTAGGTGATCAATGGCTCTATGCCTAGTTGGCAGCCGGTATCAAGCAGAGTGCCTCAAGGGTCGGTCCTGGGGCCGGTTTTGTTCAATAACTTCATTAATGATCTGGAGAATGGCATGGATTGCACCCTCAGCAAGTTTGCAGATGACACTAAACTGGGAGGAGAGGTATATACGCTGGAGGGTAGTGATAGGATATAGAGGGACCTAGACAAATTAGAGGACTGGGCCAAAAGAAATCTGATGAGGTTCAACAAGGACAAGTGCAGAGTCCTGCACTTAGGACGAAAGAATCCCATGCACCACTACAGACTAGGGACCAAGTGACTCGGCAGTAGTTCTGCAGAAAAGGACCTAGGGGTTACAGTGGACGAGAAGCTGGATATGAGTCAACAGTGTGCTGTTGTTGCCAAGAAGGCCAATGGCATTTTGGGATGTATTAGTAGGAGCATTGCCAGCAGATCGAGGGACGTGATTGTTCCCCTCTATTCGACATTGGTGAGGCCTCATCTGGAGTACTGTGTCCAGTTTTGGGCCCTACACTACAAGAAGGATGTGGAAAAATTGGAAAGAGTTCAGCAGAGGGCAACAAAAATGATTAGGGGGCCGGAGCACATGATTTATGAGGAGAGGCTGAGGGAACTTGGATTGTTTAGCCTGCAGAAGAGATGAATGAGGGGGGATTTGATAACTGCTTTCAACTACCTGAAAGGGAGTTCCAAAGAGGATGGATCTAGACTGTTCTCAGTGGTAGCAGATGACAGAACAAGGAGTAATCGTCTCAAGTTGCAATGGGGGACGTTTAGGTTGGATGTTAGGAAAAACTTTTTCACTAGGAGGATGGTGAAGGACTGGAATGGGTTACCTAGGGAGGTGGTGGAATCTCCTTCCTTAGAGGTTTTCAAGGTCAGGCTTGACAAAGCCCTGGCTGGGATGATTTAGTTGGGGATTGGTCCTGCTTTGAGCAGGGGGTTGGACTAGACGACCTCCTGAGGTCCCTTCCAACCCTGATATTCTATGATCATCATTTACCAGGGAAGTGAAACCAACTCTGGGGACCATGCTAACTAACAGCACACGGCAACACTATGTAACAGTTTAAGTTCGTAAGTATAGAACATCGTACCCAACTGAAAATGCAATGAATTGCTGCTCCAGGTAATTCATTCAGTCCAGCCAATTTCAGCTATGACTCATAGTAGTTACTAATGTGCACCTGTGGCTATTTGACGACTTTTGTGAAATGAGCATGTAGGTCTCATGGTAGTGTCTCCATCATTAAAAAAAAAAAAGTCTGCTTACATTTGTATCAAGTGACACCTTTGTAAGTGTTAAATAAACATTGTCTGTGAACTATCCCCACCATCCCAGAGTTAGTCTTCTAGATCAGCCTTGAAGCAATCTGATGTGGCAGGGCCAGGAAAAGCTTGTATTGCAGCTGCTCAGACTATACCTATTCTGTAGTTAAATAAAGGACTTTGTTCCAGGACTGTTAATTAGCACTTTTTTTACAAACACAAACAAACAAAAAAAACAACTACAGAGGGGGAATTTTAGTAGAGAGATTGAAATACCCACAACTGGTATTTGGCTAAGACAACAGTGCTAAAAGCATTTCCACAAGAAAAACTGAGGCACCAAATCTTCTTTGCCTTAAATGGCAAACTATCTACTATCATGAAGGTGAAGATGCCTAGTACTCCACATTGGTGAAACACGAGGGAAGAAACCAACTAATTTATCTACTTTCCTTAGAAGTAGATGTTCACAGTGAATAACAGGGTGGAGACTTCTGCAAAATCCATTGGCTATTACATGAAACACATTGTTTATGTCAGACACTCAATGTTAGTGCTCTCAAGATGACAGCCAGTATTAGTAGCAAAGAGTTCTCTTTACCAATTAAATAGTCACCCAGAAACTATTGTCTGTAAAGTATTTTTTAGTTACAAGGAAAGGAGTACTTATGGCACCTTAGAGATTAACAAATTTATTAGAGCATAAGCTTTCATGAGCTACAGCTCATTTCTTTCTGTAGCTCACGAAAGCTTATGCTCTCATAAGCTTTCATGAGCTACAGCTCATTTGTTTCTGTAGCTCACGAAAACTTATGCTCTAATAAATTTGTTAGTCTCTAAGGTGCCACAAGTACTTCTTTTCTTTTTACGGATACAGACTAACCCGGCTGCTACTCTGAAACCTATTTTTAGTTACATAGCCTAGAGACCACAATGGAATAAAATTGCCTTTATTCTTGTCCTGAGGCTCAAACAAATACATCTGCTGTTCTGTGGTTCATGGAAGCCACTCCACTACTGAACCATAAGTAGAAAAATTCCTTCAAAGGGCCCAGTTAAAAATAAACAGCATAACAAAGGCAAACTGCAAAGATTTACAACCATCTTCCATTGCTATAATACATTCTCACTCACAGATTCTCACTTCTTTCCAATATTTTCCCTTAAAAGTAGAGACTGGATATAATGGACAAAAGTGTAGAGGTGTCTGTTACAATGTGTAGACTCTGCATTTTTGTAAAATATATACTAGATTTCACAATTCACTGCATAAAAAGGAAGTCTTCCAACTTCTCTTTAACAAGCTGAAAAATGCTTCGGCCATTAACATTGTAATTACTTTCTAAAAACCTTCATGTAATTTAAAAAAATTGTTGGTGTGAATATATATTTAAAGCAAAGTATAAATTATGCTGTGCTATATGTGGGAGGAATTCCTCCAGAGCACTAGCACTAGTTTATAGGTAATAAAGAGCCTTAGGCAATTAAGATGCCCATTTCTCATCAGCTTTCAGTGGGAACTGGATGCCTAACTGTCTTAGGTTCCTTTTAAAATCCAGCCTGTATCTTTATATTAGTATCTGATACATACATTTTCTTGCCCTGTCTCTAGAGGCCCAACCAGGGCTTATAATGCTTTTAGGATTAGTTGCAGGACTGGTTTCCCCTACAGGATCTATGGTAAATGTCAGATGATACAACCTCTCAAAAGAATCCACTGGCCATGTCTGATGTGTTTAACAATGTAACTACTTTCTACTAGTCTTTCACCTGCCATTCAGAGTTTTAGCTTCAATGAAACTGCAGAGTTATTCAGCTATGTTCTCTTCCACTCAAAGAGTGCTAATGGTCAATAAGTTTTAATAACTTGAAAAACTGACTCTATGGACAACAATGGAGTATTAAATGTACCCAGTAGTTTACCGTATTTTGCCAGTAGTAAGACTAAAAAGGAATTCAGAAAGTACACACCATTCTAACGAACAAGAATAAATCACCACATTGTATTCTCTAATCTTTTCTCTACTACAGCTTTACCATAGGAATTACAGTAATAATTTTATTGTTTTGTAGGGTTGTATCTAATACACTAGGTATTTCCAGGAAAATATTCACCTTTAAAAGAGCATCAACATATATGTTGTGTTGTGACATGATCTCCTTCACATCCCACTTCACATTAGCCATGAGGAGCAGCATCTGTTCATAATCAATAGATTTAGCAGCTACAATCCAATAAATTGGTTTGCGTAGTTCACTGGCAGTTGACACAGTCTGAAAGAGAAGTTAAATAGAATTCGGTGTCACAGAATTTCTTGCTAACAAAAAGTAATGCACAACAATACCGTGCAAAACACCCTCAGAATATAGCACAAATTATGAAACTTCGGTTTAAAAATGAACAGTGAATGGCAGAATCCTGACCTGAGAGTAGAATTGCTGGAGAAAGGGTTTCTTGGCTGCAGGCATCACAGCATCAAGATGCGACTGAAGGAACTCAAACTGCTCAGCCAAAAACACCCTAAGAAAGCACATAAAATTCATTGTGATCTGAGTAAAACATTTAAAGGGCATCTACTTTTCATTTATTTGCAGCAAATGGTCTTGGAAGCTGCCCAGACATAAAAGCATCTTTGAAAGCTTTTAGCTTTAAACTTTTTTTGCACTTTTATGTCAATAGTCTGTCAGGAACGCCTAACTCAATATTTTATACTTTTCCTCCTTTCCATTCCCATGTGGATCATGGTAGATCATACATAAAGGGTCTAATCCAAAGCCAGCTGAAGTCAATGGAAAGATTTTCAATAACTTCAGTGCTTTGGATGAGACCAAAATTCTTGCTAATTATTTTAGAATTGAAAGAAATCCCCCCTCCTCTCTCCCAACCAAGCACAAAACATCTATGTTATAAAAATGCAAGCACACTGATTCTTTTTGGTTGTATCTGTAGTAAGCTAATTAACTCCAACATCTCTCTTTGACACTTTCTGCAAAAGGTTATAAGCACTCTACATTGTCATTAACACAGTCATGTTTCCAACAATGTTGTTGTCAAAATTCAGTTAGAAAACTGTTTAGTAGCATTCCTTAATTTTCAATGCTAAATGAAGCCAAGAAAAAAAACCTCACAAAGAAGGAATGCTTTTCAATTTAAAAAATCTTTGCATTTTAAGCATATTTTTCCCTTAAGAAACATTAATATAAAGAAAAATCCCCACTGGAACACTTTTCAGCATTTATCATATCTGATGTGATAGGATCTGGCTTTTCCTTGCTATTTTTCAAAGGAACTACTCACATTCTGAGTTAGTACTAGACTATACAATGGCCATAAAAACTAATGAAATCAAAATTGTTTTCAGGATAAAAAACATAACATTTCACTGCAGCACACAAACCGTTAGATGTGGGTCATTAATCTAGATAACAACATGATTTTAGTCATATGTATAACTCTACATATATAACCAGAGAGAGAGAGAGAGAGAGAGAGGGCGGACATGTGTGTGTGTGTCTATCTACACACACACACAAACTTACTTTCAAGGATTCTCTCTACCTTTTTCACAGAAAATACTATTATTATTAAATATATGCCTGGATCCTGAAATAATTGTATGTCACATATATACTAGCGAACCACATTTACAGCTTCAAGGGTATATTGTCAAGTCAAAACTTTCATAGAAGTAGGTTTTATTAGAAAAAAGTTGATTTTCTGCTTTTTTCCCCGATTTCCATCGTAAATATTTTTAATCAAACAAACAAAAACCTTCCCAATGTTTGCAGTATAAACATTACAGCATTTTGCTAACATACAAGAAAATGGAACCGATTTAGAGCTGACAAAAAAAAATTAAAACGGACTAACCTACTTTCACTGACAAGGCTGAGATGAAAGCCAAAAAATAAACAAAAACTCTTGCTAAAAATAGTGAAAAGTTAATTTGTTTTTTAATTTTGTTTTCATGCAAGATATCACTAAGAAAAGTAGAGGAATCATTTTTCATATTTCTCACCTGACTCTCTAAAATGTTCATAAATCACTTCAACTATAAATACATCACTTCACTGAAGTATGTGATTATCCCTTTTTAATTTATAAAATTCTTCCACGCACTATATAAAACATTACAAACTTAAGTGAAGCAACAATCTGAGTCTTGCATTCCATTTTACTACAATTCAGAAGATTTTAACTTAAGGTTTTATATGAACAGTACAGACTCAATCATTCCATTATTTTTTATATCAAGACTGAATATCCTTCTAAAGTATATACTCCCTAATTCAACCACAAATTATTTGGTTAGCAGCAGAAATCGCTGGTTGAAATTCCTCAATTTGTCTTATGAGGAAAATCAGACCATATTAGATTCCTTCAGGTTTAACATCCATCAGTTGATGATTTACTTCTAATTTATTTGAAAAGAGCAATCTATTTATTGTGTTTTATGACTAAATAATTATGGTCATTGCCTATCTTTTTGAGAGGTCCATCTTAAACACCTCATGGATTTACTTGCAGTGGCTTTAAAAAAGGTGGTTTACAGTAAATAACTTACAAGGATTCCGTGGCTACCACTCTTTCTGCCAAACCATACAGAGTATTCCCAGATGTTAAAACTACCAGATGACTGAGGTGTGGGCTTGGCACTTTCTCCTTTCTCTCTTCAGCAGCTGTGAGAGTGCCAGTGGTATCGGTAGAGACCTCCTAAAACAAAAATTTAAAAGACTGAAAAAACTAATCAATTGTAAAATATGGAATTTCAGCATCAAGCTAGAGTTGAATAAAATTTGACAACTGATTGGGTCAGGGAATGGGTGATACGATATAAAGCCTCTCCATTCTAGGTTGCAAGTGAAATCCAGTCCAGATCAATAGTGACCAAAGTTGTTACCATTAGAACATTTAGTATCCTAGATGAAATGATTCGTCTCAGTCCAGTTCCTTGTGGACTGATACGCAGGCCACAGAAACTAATGCAGTTTGCACCAAATGTGGCAGTTTATCCATACACACTTTGACTTAACTGCATAGACAGTGAACCAGCTTCTCACCCCTAGAGACAATCTGACTTTAGACACACGAGTAGGAAAAGTGTCGGGAAGTTGACACTGCTGCTGCCTGTGCTGTCCCTGTTTGGTGGATAATAAGGGACTTCACTATTCTCGGTTGTGATTTTCACCTGTCACAAAATTTACAAATGAAAATTATATTTTTAAAATAACTCTGACCTTTTTCTGTAGGAATTCCCATCCTGCAGAAATCTCACTTTCATATTACTTAAGTGGAAAAGCAGAGGAAAATAATTTGCTCATAGAAAAAATGGAAATAGTATTCCCCAAATTTCTCATTACACAGTAGAATGCTCAGCTGGTACATGTCTCAAGACAGAAAAAAATGCATGAGGCCAAGGAAAGGAACTGGTTATGACAAACAAGTTACATAGATCTCTAAATGCAAATCTGAGGGTATGGCTACACTGGGACACTCAAGAAAATTAATCCAAATTAACTTTCAAAGTGGATTCATAGCCTTAATTCATTTTAACTTAATTCACAAAGCGAATTAAACTAGATTGAATTAAGACCACTTTAATTCTAAATCAGATTGTCCACATAGGGGTTTAATGTGGTTTAACTAATCTACTTTGAAACTTAATTCACATTAATTTTCCTGAGTATTCCCGAGTAGACAAGCCTTTAGAAAACAATGGAAAATTTTAGGTGTGCAAATAAAAGCATCCAAAGCAGAGAGATTCAGTTCTGACGTTAACCAAGATGAGCAAAATCACATCAGAACTAGCTGATCTCATAAGATTTCCATGTTTTCCCAATCTTGCAAGATTTCTGTCATTTGGACACAAAGTTTTATGAGATTTCAACACCACCAGATCTAGGTCTGATCCCTGCTGTTCTTCAAACCTGAGCACCATCCTCAAACTAATCTGTTGGCTACAGGATCCTTCAAAATTGTGTCGCAAGTCAGGGATAACGCAGGCAAAAAAACTGCATCTGTGGCTGACTGGCCCAACCACAAGCCACACTTTATCCTGACTGGCAGACCCCAAGGTCAAGATGGCTCCCCAAACAGAGATCTCTCTCAGCCCACCCAGGCCGGGACATGCAGCTTGGACCACAGTCTATGCTTCACCCTCTATTGAGGGGGTTAGAACCACCAGGGAGACTCAAGAGAGTCTCTGCCAGTAAGTCTCTTTGTCACAGTTATCCACTGAATTCCACACTTCTGTGAGATTCCCTCCCTTCCATCCTGGCCCAAATTGCTGAATAAATAAGTTACCCTACAAAACTTACATATACCCTACAAAAGTTACGTACTCCCATAATGTCCTTTTACACGTGGAAACCTGAATGTGATTCTGACTGAACTCAAACCAGATATACAATGCCAACTAATTAACTTATACATGCATTTATTGTAGCCAGAACAAGGAACAGCTAATGAAATTTGCATCCAGACTTCAGTGCCATAGAGAAAATGGTAAAGTAACCCTACTAGTAACTACTGTGCTCATGAGGAATAAAATACAATTCATGTGAACATACAGATGGCACCCACTATCCCTCAAACTAAATCTCCCTCCTTCCCCCTGACCCCCAGGATTGTACAAATGTAAAACAAGCATCAGCCAGGCTACACGGCATGTGCAAAGATGCAGCTACCATAAAAATCAGCAAGGGCAATCTGTGGCAGGACTTCTTTCTTTGCTACAGTGCAGTTGAAGCTAATAGTTTTCTGTATACTATGCTCTGCTGAATCTGTCTTGATATATACCATGCAGGTGTTAAGTCAAGCAGCTATTTAAATTGTTTAAAAATGAACCACTGTTCATAACTCACGAAAGCTTATGCTCTAATAAATTTGTTAGTCTCTAAGGTGCCACAAGTACTCCTTTTCTTTTTGCGAATACAGACTAACACGGCTGCTACTCTGAAACCTGTCATTATGCAAGGCACTGAATTTAGCCGTATAGAGTGGAAATCTGTCAACTTCATGAAAAAACTCGCACAGATACAGACAGACATCATCTTCCTCTCCAAATGCAAACAGATGGACATCATACCGAAAGGACTGAAGGTAAAAAATCCATTACAATCTACATACCACACAGACTATGCTGACAGCTTGTGCCACACACTCTCAAGGAAACTGCGGAACCACCTGATTAACATCCTCTACAGCAAACAGGGAAAGATTAAGAATGAGCTCTCAAAACTGGATACTCTCATAAAGAAACAACCTTCCACACAAACTTCCTCGTGGCTGGACTTTACAAAAACTAGACAAGCCATTTACAAAACACACTTTGATTCTCTACAAAAGAAAAAGGACACTAAGCTATCTAAACTACTATATGCCACAAGGGGCCACAACAATGGTTCCCGTAACCCACCCAGCAATATTGTTAATCTATCCAACTATACTCTTAGCCCAGCGGAAGAATCTGTCCTATCTCGGGGCCTCTCCTTTTGCCCCTCCACCCCCACGAACATGATACAGTTCTGTGGTGACCTAGAATCCTATTTTCGACGTCTCAGACTCAAGGAATATTTCCAACACACCTCTGACCAACATATTAACCCACAGAGACCTTCCTGCCAACACTACAAAAAGAAGGATTCTGGGTGGACTCCTCCTGAAGGTCGAAACAGCAGCCTGGATTTCTACATAGACTGCTTCCGCCGACGTGCACGAGCTGAAATTGTGGAAAAGCAGCATCGCTTACCCCATAACCTCAGCCATGCAGAACACAGTGCCATCCACAGCCTCAGAAACAACTCTGACATCATAATCAAAAAGGCTGACAAAGGAGGTGCTGTCGTCATCATGAATAGGTTGGAGTATGAACAAGAGGCTACTAGGCAGCTCTCCAACACCACTTTCTACAAGCCATTACCCTCTGATCCCACTGAGAGTTACCAAAAGAAACTACAGCATTTGCTCAAGAAACTCCCTGAAAAAGCACAAGAACAAATCCGCACAGACACACCCCTGGAGCCCCGACCTGGGGTATTCTATCTGCTACCCAAGATCCATAAACCTGGAAATCCTGGACGCCCCATCATCTCAGGCATTGGCACCCTGACAGCAGGATTGTCTGGCTATGTAGACTCCCTCCTCAGGCCCTTCGTTACCAGCACTCCCAGCTATCTTCGAGACACCACCGATTTCCTGAGGAAACTACAGTCCATTGGTGATCTTCCTAAAAACACCATCCTAGCCACTATGGATGTAGAAGCCCTCTACACCAACATTCCACACAAAGATGGACTACAAGCCGTCAGGAACAGTATCCCCGATACTGTCACGGCTAACCTGGTGGCAGAACTTTTTGACTTTGTCCTGACCCATAACTATTTCACATTTGGTGACAATGTATACCTTCAAATCAGCGGCACTGCGATGGGTACCCGCATGGCCCCACAGTATGCCAACATTTTTATGGCTGACTTAGAACAACGCTTCCTCAGCTCTCGTCCCCTAATGCCCCTACTCTACTTGCGCTACATTGATGACATCTTCATCATCTGGACCCATGGAAAAGAAGCTCTTGAGGAATTCCACCATGATTTCAACAATTTCCATCCCACCATCAACCTCAGCCTGGACCAGTCCACACAAGAGATCCACTTCCTGGACACTACGGTGCTAATAAGCGATGGTCACATAAACACCACCCTATATCGGAAACCTACTGACCGCTATTCCTACCTACATGCCTCTAGCTTTCATCCAGATCATACCACTCGATCCATTGTCTACAGCCAAGCGCTACGATATAACCGCATTTGCTCCAACCCCTCAGACAGAGACAAACACCTACAAGATCTCTATCATGCATTCCTACAACTACAATACCCACCTGCTGAAGTGAAGAAACAGATTGACAGAGCCAGAAGAGTACCCAGAAGTCACCTACTACAGGACAGGCCCAACAAAGAAAACAACAGAACGCCACTAGCCATCACCTTCAGCCCCCAACTAAAACCTCTCCAACGCATCATCAAGGATCTACAACCTATCCTGAAGGACGAGCCATCGCTCTCTCAGATCTTGGGAGACAGACCAGTCCTTGCTTACAGACAGCCCCCCAACCTGAAGCAAATACTTACCAGCAACCACACACCACACAACAGAACCACTAACCCAGGAACCTATCCTTGCAACAAAGCCCGTTGCCAACTCTGTCCACATATCTATTCAGGGGATACCATCATAGGGCCTAATCACATCAGCCACACTATCAGAGGCTCGTTCACCTGCGCATCTACCAATGTGATATATGCCATCATGTGCCAGCAATGCCCCTCTGCCATGTACATTGGCCAAACTGGACAGTCTCTACGTAAAAGAATGAATGGACACAAATCAGACGTCAAGAATTATAACATTCAAAAACCAGTTGGAGAACACTTCAATCTCTCTGGTCACTCGATCACAGACCTAAGAGTGGCTATCCTTCAACAAAAAAGCTTCAAAAACAGACTCCAACGAGAGACTGCTGAATTGGAATTAATTTGCAAACTGGATACAATTAACTTAGGCTTGAATAGAGACTGGGAATGGATGAGTCATTACACAAAGTAAAACTATTTCCCCATGGTATTTCTCCCCCCCACCCCACCCCCCACTGTTCCTCTGATATTCTTGTTAACTGCTGGAATTAGCCTACCTGCTTGTCACCATGGAAGGTTTTCCTCCTTCCCCCCCCCCCCGCTGTGGGTGATGGCTTATCTTAAGTGATCACTCTCCTTACAGTGTGTATGATAAACCCATTGTTTCATGTTCTCTGTGTGTGTGTATATAAATCTCTCCTCTGTTTTTTCCACCAAATGCATCCGATGAAGTGAGCTGTAGCTCACGAAAGCTTATGCTCTAATAAATTTGTTAGTCTCTAAGGTGCCACAAGTACTCCTTTTCTTTTTGCGAATACAGACTAACACGGCTGCTACTCTGAAACCTGTTCATAACTGAAACTCTTCTCAAGTGATTGGCAAACCTCACACCTATAATTCTCAACCTGCTAATGCTTAACACAGGTCTTTAAAAATGTGACAACGCTCCAAAATGAGATAGAAATTAACAAAAAGATAAAGGAGCTTGAAATGATGTGGGATTTATTCCTTTAATAAAAATTTCCCATTACCTGAACTATGATTTCTGTGGTCAGTCAATTACTCTAATAAAACATATCAATAGCACATTTGTGGGGAGTGGAATTAATCTGGGTTCAAGATGAAGATTCTTCAAAGAGCTATAGTTGCAGGTATAGTCCTAAGGATAGTATTTCTCCTCCCAAGATGCTGGCATGCTATTTGGGAGGAGGGAGGGGGGCTATATTACACCTTTCAAAATTAGAACAAATAATACAAGTTCCAAAGCAGCAGTTCACAGCAAGAGCACTATGAAAATGCACTGGTTAAAAGCTTGTCTTCAAAAGCAAGATCAGGCCCAGCAGAAACATTAGTGCAGAGGTGGGCAAACTACAGCCTGCAGGACCGCCCTGCCCGGCCCCTGAGCTCCTGGCCCGGGAGGTTAGCCCCCAGCCCTCCCATGCTATTTCCCCTCCCCCGCAGCCTTAGCTCACTGCACCACTGGCACAATGCTCTGGGTGGTGAGTTCTTGCTGGGCAATGCGGCTGCAGAGCCGCAGCCTGATCCGGTGCTCTGTGCTGCGTGGTGGAGTGGCTGGCTTCAGCCGGGCAGCACGGCTGCCTGTCCTGGTGCTCTGGGCAGCACAGCTGTAGCACCGCCAGCCACCAGTGCTCCAGACAGCGCGGTAAAGGGGAAAGGGGGGTTGGATAGAGGGCAGGGGTGCTCGGGGTGGTGGTCAGGGGGTGGAGGTATGGATAGGGGGTGGGGGCCGGGCCATGCCTGGCTGTTTGGGGAGGCACAGCCTCCCCTAACCAGCCTTCCATATAATTTCAGAAACCCGATGTGACCCTCAGACCAAAAAATTTGCCAACCCCTGCATTAGTGTCACAGTTCAGGGCAACTGTACCTGTATTTTCCCTTTGGTGGTCCACTAAAGGCACCTACTCTATGTTTCCAACTGTCACTTCTCTTGGGCACAGATCTGCTTGTCTTTCCCTTCTGCCCAAGGTTTTTCCAGGCTGCGCCATTCCCTGACTACACTGAGATATCTCCAGCAAGCCAGACTGTCTAACCAGGCCAGCACCTGCATTTTGCTTTCTCTTTGAAGGCTCTAAACAGCAGTAACTGCCAGCAGTCACAAGTTACCACACATCTCTTTATAAGCAAGCACTTTTTTTCTTAAGGTGAAAGCATTCCAGAGAAAAAACAGAATAAAAGTTCCTTTATATCCATGCTAAAATCTCACCACAGGTCACCCATCAGACTTATGGGGCCTCAGTAGACCAAAGTCCTTTGAAGCCTTCCCAGGAAGTATTAGGGCCTCCCGGGACAGAAGGTCTTGTCCCTCTGCTGGATCAGAAAGGAGGCCCTGAGTCGTTTAAACTCAGGCTATTTACCCAAAGTCCTCTCTTTTTCTGTTGGGTTATGAAGAATCCAGTTTGAACTAATAAATGCAAACTAGGTGGTGTTACAATCTGAGTGAGTTTGCCTAACCACCCTGCATTGTTCTTAGTTCCTGGAGGAGCTATGGCCACCCTCTTCCATGGAATGACATGCAGTCCCTGGCCCACAATGATACATAAACTAAGTACAGTAAAATCTCCCAAAGATATTGCAGGAAATTGCCATATTGTCACAATTAATATCTCAGTTTACCAGTTACATAAGTAACCAATGATGAAAATGGCTCAGTAGGCTGTGACCCTTGCCTCTAGAGAAAGGAGGGCTTGTGGAGAGTCACAGTGAGCCTCTGAGGCTAGCGTAATCCACCAGGAAGCGCAGGACCCACTGAGACAAGGTTGGAGCTTTGTCACAGATGACGTTGATAATTAAACATTTATATTTTGGTAGCACCCAAAAGTTACAGGGAGATACTGTCCCCACCCAAAGAGTTTACAGTCTAAAAGACACCAGCAGAGACAAAGGGATAGGGATATCCTGTGACATATTACAGATACATAGAATACTTTGGAGGCTATTATATCAATTTTACATGTATCTGTACAGGGTTTGTATTTTAGCTCCATAGTAGAGTTTCCAGGAGTTTCCAGTGGGAATTAAAGTCACTGCAGGGTAATTAATAGAAATCTGTAAGCAGATATGTCTGAAGAAGCCTCACCTCCACAGGGGAAATTACATATACTGATTTGATAAACTGGTTAAAGAGGGCTAACAAATAATTGCAAACTGTATAAAGAGACTACCCTGAAGCCAGGAGAGAGATCACTCTGACTGTATCCAAGAACTACCTCTCACTGTGACCAAGAGAGACAGGCCCTGCAGTACTTTGCTTCATTCATGTGGGAGGTGGGTGACTGACTGGTAAGCTAAAACCTTCATGTAAGTTCTTTATTTTATTTAAAATAGGATTTCTTTGTAATGCTTTTGTTCTGAATGAATAATACTTTGCATCATGAAGGCTGGCTCATCACTAGCTAACCCTGTCAGAGCCCTTCAGAGAGCAGAATTGCAGGTGCTGAACTAAAATCAGACCTGCTACGGTGATCACAGTGAATTGCAGCCTAAATACCTTGTCTAGAGGCAGAGAGTGATGGGACTGTATCGTGAGAAAGGTGACAGCTAGAGGGTGCCCTCGAAGAAACAGGGTGCCCTTGAAGAAACCATGAAGGAGACAGAGATACAATTACATCGGGACTTATGACACAAGCAAACAAAGACAGTAGCCACAGTTTTGTTGTTTTCTTTTTACTTGGGTTGGAAAGAGTGAAGGGGAATAGCAGGGATTGGGGAGCTATAAGAGTAAAGGTGTAAGGAAAAGGAAGGAAGAGGAACAGTCCCCTGCCTATTCATGGTCAACTGGCAGGATGATTCTGCAGGCATCAGGCAGAATGACTCTTGACGAGGGATCTGAAGGATAGCAAGGTACTGGCTGTACACAGTTTTTTCTGGGAGCTTTTCACATATATAAAGTAGGGCTGTCCATTAGTCACAGTTAACTCACATGATTAACTCAAAAAAATTAATCGTGATTAATCACAGTTTTAATCGCATTGTAACACAATAGAATACCAATTGAAATTTATTAAATATTTTGAATGTTTTGCTACATTTTCATATATATTGTATTCTGTGTTGTAATTGAAATCAAAGTGTATATTTTTGATTACAAATACTTGCACTGTAAAAATGATACACAAAAGAAATAATATTTTAAATTCACCTCATACATGTACGGTAGTGCAATCTCTGTCATGGAAGTGCAACTTACAAATGTAGAATTTTTGTTGTTACATAACTGCATTCAAAAACAAAACAATGTAAAACTTCAGAGCCTACAAGTCCACTCAGTCCTACCTCTTCAGCCAGTCACCAAGACAAACTGTGACAGGATCCCCCCAGGGTGTAGCCTGGGACTGTGGGACCGCTGTGTCCCCTTAACTCTCTTTAGCCTGGGCTGTCTCTCACAATGGCTTGTTAGTGACCAGCAGCAAGCCCCTCCAGGTGCAATGATCACTCAGCACAACAGCATGTGGAGCCCCACACACCCAGCTAGATTGCATGAATGCTCCCAGAGCCACTCATTAATCACACAGAGAAAGGCACCAGCCAAATGCCCCCAGCCCTCAACACTGTACCTCAGGAATATACAGTCTTGCACTTCTCAAGATGAGCAGTGCAGATTTATAAATTGGTTCACCACTTCATCAATGGAAAGTTGACATACACAGCCTTTGCAAAACCTGAGCAGATTTGCCCCACACTTCATACAAACTCACTGGTAAAGATAAACGATTAAACAAATGTATCGACTATAAAGGGCAGATTTTAAGTGACAGGCAAAAAATCAGAGTTAGTTACCAAAAGAAATAAAATATAAGCATGCAGTCTAAACTCTCAAACCCATTAGACTGGTTGACATCTAGATTAACCTGTTTTTCTCACCCCACTAGATATTGCAGTCCTTAATATACAGGTTTGGCTCAGGTTTAAGGAACAATTTCCTCTGTTGGAGTCTTGTCTTCTTCTCGGTGTCTTAGTTGCTTGCACTATAGGTGGGAGCAGAAGAAAAGGCGAAGCATGGGTCTGCTCTGTTCTGTTTTGTTCCCTCAATCCCATGTGCTTGGGGAATAAACAAGTCCAGGCATGTCTGGTGGGCAGTACTGAGTCTCTAGGCAAGATTGAGCAATTCCCTTGGTGTGGTCTCATGCAGGTGAGTTATTGAATTGTAGCTCCCTTGCTGGACAATGGCTGTTGATGGATTGTTTGAAATCCCGCCCGGGTGTTGGTTACTTTTCTTGCTGTTGCCTCTGAGGAGCTAGTATCTGGTGATTCCCCAATTTACAGCATACAACACAATTCTCATAATTTCATATGCATTAATGATATACATATATGGATAGAGAAATTACTTTCAGCAGATCATAATCTTTCCCGATACATATAAAGCATGCCTTATAAGGCAAGATCACGATTATATAAAAATGAGGAATATGGGGGTTCCAGACACTCCCCCAAGGTATAGAATGTCACACAAACAAATTTGTGTACATTTACAGGAGAAAATGCTGCCCTCTTCTTATTTACACTGTCACAAGAAAGTGAGAACAGGCATTTGCATGGCACTTCTGTAGCTGGCATTGCAAGGTATTTAAATGTCAGATATGCTAAAAATGTGTATCCCCCTTCATGCTTCGGCCACCATTCCAGAGGACATGCTTCCATGCTGACGATGCTTGTTAAAAAAATAAATGTGTCAATTAAATTTGTGACTGAACTCCTTGGGGGAGAATTGGACATCCCTGCTCTGTTTTACCCGCATTCTGCAACATATTTCATGTTATAGTAGTCTCGGATTATGACCCAGCTCGCTGTTCATTTTAAGAACACTATCACTGCAGATTTCATAAAATGCAAAGAAGGTACCAATGAGAAATTTCTAAAGATAGCTACAGCACTCAACCCAAGGTTTAAGAATCTGAAGTGCCTTCCAAAATCTGAGAGGGATGAGGTGTGGAGCATGCTTTCAGAAGTCTTAAAAGAGCAACACTCCATTGCGGAAACTACAGAACCCAAACCACCAAAAAATAAAAACAACCTTCTGCTGGTGGCATCTGACTCAGATAATAAAAATGGAAATGCATCGGTCAACACTGCTTTGGATTGTTATCAAGCAGAACCCATCATCAGCATGGACGTATATCCCTTGGAATGGTGGCTGAAGCATGAAGGGACCTATGAATCTTTAGCACATCTGGCATGTAAATATCTTGCAATGACGGCTACAAAAGTGCCATGAGAATGCCTGTTCTCACTTTCAGGTGACATAGTAAACAAGAAGCGGGCAGCATTATCTCCTGTAAATGTAAAACTTTTTTGTCTGAACGATTGGCTGAACAAGCAGTAAGAATGAGTGGACTTGCAGGGTCAAAAAATTGACATTGTTTTATTTTTGAATACAGGTTTTTTTGTACATAATTCTACATTTGTAAATTCAACTTTCATGCTAACGAGATGGCACTACACTATAAAACATTTCTTTCTTTTTTTTACAGTGCAAATACTTGTATCAAAATGAATATAAAGTGAGCATTGTATACTTTGTATTCTGTGTTGTAATTTAATATATTGAAAAAAATCCAGAAATATTGAAATAAATGGTATTCTATTATTAACAATGGGATTAATCGCTCGATTAATTGCTATTTTTTAATCATGTGATTAATTACGATTAATTTTTTTAATGGTTTGACAGTCCTAATATTAAGTGACAGTATGAGAAAAAGAACGAGGGCATTTTAAAAGAGGAGATGACTGGTTGGCAGGAACTATTGGGAACACTGGTGCAGTAAAGGTGGTGGCCAAAGGCATGAGAATTTAGTAACACAGTGAGGTAGGGCAGGGCTAAGTTGTGAAAGGCCCTGAAATCCAAGGTGATAAAAAGGTCAACGAGGAGCAAATCAGGAGGAATATTTTGGCAGCAACTCTTTATGTGGACTTCTAGGGGCAACATTGCAGTAGTAATGGCCAGGGAAGATAAAAGTCAAGTGGGTTAGATGCAAGACCAGGCACTGGATGAGAATTTTGGTGATGTGGGCAGAGCAGAAAGATCGGTCTTTGAGACGTTGTGTAGGAACAAGCAGCAAGATTCAGTTATACACACCTTGTCTACAAGATAAAGTGCTAGAGTAGCACAATTGCAACTGCACCACTGTAGCACTTCAGAGAAGATGCTACCTACATCAGTGGGAGGGGTTCTCCCATTGGCATAGATAATCCACCTCCCGGAGAGGCAGTAACTAGGTCAACGGGACGATTCTCCCATAGACATAGTACTGTCTACATCAGGGGGTAAGTCCATTTAACTGTGTCACTCGGGGCATGGAATTTTCACACCCAAGTGTTGCAGTTATACTGACCTAATTTCCTAGTGTAGGCTATGCCCCAGATTATGCGCCTGAGTGACTGAGAGGATGGTGGTGTTGTCCAAGGTGATAGAAGTGATTTGAAGGGTAGGAGAGAGATCAGGAGCTCTGTTTTGGCCAGGCTTAATTCAAGTTGATGCCTGGACACGCATGAGATGTCAGAAACACAAGCAGAGTTGCAGATTGTGACAGAAGGAGCCACATCTAGAGTGGAGAAATAGACCTATAAATAAGTGTAAAGATAACAGATCACCTGATGATAGGATGTAGAGGGAGAAAAGAAGCAACAAAAGATGGAGGCAGGTGGGTTCCCTGCTGAAAGTTGGAAATGAGATGAAGACCAGGCACCGAGCAAAAAACTGAAGATACAGCGAGTCATAGGAGAACTAGTAAAAGACAAAATAATGAAAGCTGAAGGAACGTAAGATTTTTAAAGGAAGGAGCATGGTCAATAGTAGTAGACAATCTCTCAGAAAGGGTGAGAATGGCTTATAAAAATTAACTGCACCGGCACATTATTTGAAAATGTAGCTATTTCTTTGAATTACACTCTTTACCTTCTGAATGCAAACACTTTGCAACGATAAGGGCTAGAAAGTAAAACAAAAGAGAATGAAACAAACAATGTTGTAATTCTATGGAATATAAATTTGTCATGTAGGTTAGATAAATACCACACCCGGCAAGGAATTTTGGCACAGAGTATTGTAAACTCTTTGAGGCAGGGATCTTGATTATCTACTCAAGGGATGCCACGCATCTCTTCACAGGCAGTACAAATTAATGAAAAATATGCCTATTCAATCCTCTAGGCACAATCTAATCCTTTAAAAATACACTTTCACCCAATGTTATCATTTAAATACAGTGAAACATCAATATCAAATCCCTCTCTGCCTTCCTCCTTCCCAATTCACACTGCCTTTCAGAGAATGCTTAAATATATACATACAATATCCTTGCAATGTTTCCTGACAGTCAAAAATATCTGTCCTACCCTCAGAAGTAACATCAATGACCAACTAAAAAAAATCAGCTGTGAAGATTTAAAGAAACTCTACTTCTCTGGAAAATTGCTCAACATCATGATGAGCTTCATCATACCACCAAATATTTACACAAAGACGACTGAAAGAACAGAGAGAGCCTATAAGTATGCACGGACTATTTTTGCTCCCTTCAAATATCCAAGGTCATAAAATATGAGGACAAATGTAATAAAGATTGAGTGTTCCATCTTAGGTAATTCCAAGGTGTCTGTACCTTGGCATGCAAGTGTTATATAAAATAAAGTAGCATGGAGTATCAGAGTCTATTTAAAATAGCTATTCTCTCCTCCTTTCCCCGTGAGTTAAGAGCATGTGAATGTAAGAGAATAGACGACGTTAAGTAGTACAAGTGCCACTCCTAGGGGAACACCCTCAAAACAATGCATCAGATATTTGGACCCGACGAAGTCAAATTTGGGTTCCACAGTCAAACTCTGGTTTATGTGCAGTATCGCACATGATGATCAGTATGGATTAGTATAGAACAGATATTCTCCTCAAACACCTTTGAAGCCTTCCTGGATATAATTTTCTATGCCAGACTCATGAACAATGCACTTGATCTAACAGAACAGCTTATTTTTAAATATAAGCAATATGTGCCCACTGCCTATCACCTTTCATATTGAACATTAACTCAGGCCCTTGCCATTACAGTAGAATTACTGTACAGAGGTTCTACTGTAACCTCAGAAAAATAAAAGGAGTACTTGTGGCACCTTAGAGACTAACAAATTTATCTGAGCGTAAGCTTTCGTGAGCTACAGCTCACTTCATCGGATGAATCCGATGAAGTGAGCTGTAGCTCACGAAAGCTTATGCTCAGATAAATTTGTTAGTCTCTAAGGTGCCACAAGTACTCCTTTTATTTTTGCGAATACAGACCAACATGGCTGCTACTCTGAAACCTGTAACCTCAGAGTTAAAAACACCTCAGGAACGGAGGTTGTTCGTAACTCTGAACAAAACACAACGGTTCTTTCAAAAACTTACAACTGAACATTGACTTAATACAGCTTTGAAACTTTATTATGCAGAAAAAAATGCTGCTTTCCCTTTATTTTTTAGTTGTTTATGTTTAACTCAGTACTGTACTGTATTTGCCTTTTGGGGCGGGGGGTGTCTCTGCTGCTGTCTGATTGTGTACTTTTTGTTCCAAATGATGTGTGTGGTTGACTGGCCAGTTGACTCTGGTATTCATAACTCTGAGATTCTACTGTGTATGTTATGACTTCAACTAAGAGTTTATACAAATACGAGTTACAGACAAATAAAAATCATGCTAATCTTGTCAGATTCCAATTTCCAGACCACCAGAATAAACAATGTTCTTTTGCTACTTTCTTGCACAGAAAAATGCTTAGTTCCTTTGATGATCCAAATGCATATCTGCTTATATCATATTTGCTAATAGAAGCATATAAACAAGAAGCCACTTTATTCATTTAATCTGAGAAAATTAGTAACTCAAGCAAATGAAGGAGCTGTAGGGATAGAATTAAATTTTATTCCAGTAATATGAAAATCAAATTTGGCCACTGTTTAATCTGAAACAAGTGCCACAGGGATAAATTGGGAATATATTATCTAAACAGCCAACATAAGACTTTTCCTAATTAACTATTTTTATTCTTATTTTAAAATTAGGATTATACCAAATGTTATCTTTTCCTCTGTGTGTCAAATTCTTCATTTGAATTTTTCACTAGGTTAAGAGTTGTTCACATATAGTTGTGTTATTAATTATTCTACACTACCTAAAAGCTTGCTAGGTGCTTCACAATGCAGATAAAAATTACATGGTGCCTGCCCTAAGGAGAGTGTAATACTTAGCATTGTAAACTCTCCAAAGGGACGATATTTTAGTTCTGTATTGTGCAGTGCTACCACAATGGGGTCCTGGTCAATAACTAGGGCTTCTAGGCACTATGGGAATACAAATAATAAATAATAATTTCAGGCATTAAATTTTAAGGGAAATAATCTAAACTGCTCTGCCAAGAAACATCCTACATTACAGGATTAATGTACACATCAAATGTTATGATATGTTCCTTTCTAACCACTCCCTTGTCACTCTTTCCTATAAATGAAATCTACTTCCATCTCTCTCCAGCCCTAGATTTGCACCATATGCAGGGGGAATCGCCAGAATGCCAACAAATCAAGGAGATCACCCAACATACCAGGAGATGCACATATACATCTTGCATGCACTTTTAATTTCGGTATGCGAGTTGTCCCATTGAAATCAATGGAATGATTCACATGCCTAAAGTTAAGCACGTGAATAAGAGTTTACGGGACTGGGGCCATAGCTATTAGCAGGTTATAACAGGAATGAGCAGCAAGCTCCAATTGTCAGAAAGTGCCAGAAAGTACCTAGAGAAAAATAGAAAAAGCCAGATTCTCTTCTTACATCAATGAAAATTAGGAATCCAATTTTGAGTTTCTCTCCTCCTCTGCCTTTTTAAAAAACATGCCAAAATG
Organism: Dermochelys coriacea; assembly: GCF_009764565.3. Taxonomy (NCBI): domain Eukaryota; kingdom Metazoa; phylum Chordata; order Testudines; family Dermochelyidae; genus Dermochelys; species Dermochelys coriacea. The sequence goes on from NC_050069.1 coordinate 224,688,525, forward strand.
TTCAGAAATTGACAATAGGCACGTACTGTACCTTGGGGTGTCCTTATTTAACAATCTTTAGCTGAGGGCTTTGTAATGTGGATGTAGGCTTTGACACAGTAGTTAAATAAAATGACTATTAAAACACTTTGTTTTTCTATTTAATGTTTTGCAAAAACATTTCAAGTACTGTGTTTTATTTTATCTTTTTTTAATGAGATGTGACTTTGTCATGCCCTCAAATACATCTTATTCAGGCTCCCTAAATGTCAATGGGTATTTAGCTTGTTTAAATATCTTACATGCAATTATACACTATTAATAATGTTGAAATTTTGATTTCAAAGCATCATTTCCCTCTGAAGTACACAGGTTCATTCATAAATCTCCAAGCTTCAAAGCAAGATGAAAGATAAAAAGGACAGTTGAATATTACTAAATTAAAGCAGAGTTGCAATATAAAAATAATCCCAGGGATGTGATTTCGAAAGCTTCCTATGGATTTGGACCCCAGCTTTCCACTAAAATGAATGGGAACTGGACTTCCAAATCCCATAGGTATGAAACTGCCAACTTTAGACAGTGGCTGATTCCACTGTGCATGCTCAGGCAGCCTGCTGACATTCAACCCAACGAGGACGTGACAATGTTGAACGGCAGCAGGCCAGCTATGAATTTCTCATCACCTAATGGAGTTAAACATTAAATGGGAACAATAATAAAAACACATTTCCCATTCTGAACAGTGAAAGACTTTCACTGGCAGGACAGCAAAGTTTTAGCCATTCTCCGTATCCTTCCAAAATATACGTCAAACTATCAACCAGGGGCATATACCAAACTAGGAAAAAAATCAGAGCAGTCACCAGTAAGAGATGGTGGCAACACTCTGAGGCCACCCAAAAATTTGTCGAGAACCCCTGAAGCATGCTTTTAATAAAATAGCTTAAAATTTACCAATTTAAACCACCACCACTAGCCTACATTTAAATAGCCAATGCTTCAATTCATATTATTGCAAATAATCTTTTTTTCAGACAGCATGTTATTAACACCTCTACTACCTAGTTATCTTCGATAATACCTTGAAGCATAACTGTGCTTATATAGATGGGTCATTCCCATTGACCTTGGCAGGAACTGACCCTTGCCTCTGGAAGCAGAATTGTGCTCTTGGTATTTACTATATTGTTTATCAGATTAAATGTCCTAGTAAATATCTGAAATTCTGTCAAAACCTAAATCAAGTTATATCGAGATTATCAACTTTTTAATTATATATATTACACACACACATACACATATACAAACACAGTCTTCAGAAACTTTTGCTACTAGCAATTTTATACATTAACTCACTTGGCATAAAGTGAAAGATCTGTGCAGTGTTCATAAATATCTCTGCAAACAAGGGGATACATATAAAAAAATTATGCACCTAAGGTCTTTCTGAAAAATAAGCAGATGCATATTGCACACACAAAATACAAAGTACTTGGGAATGCAAACACTCTGCACATGTAATTAACCACTCTGCTTTGCAGACCTGGGCTTTATTCATGCATATTTTGCTGCTGCAGTTTTAGGAACAAGAGACTGATTTTCAGTAGGGCCACTATCTGGTTTCCACTTGTTCATGTGAAACTTTGTGAGCACAGACATCTGCACTCTTCTAATACAAGCACCCAGCTTAGAATTTTTGTGCACAGTAACCAGAGTCTAAAAATCAGGTGTTTCAGTTTTTGATCACTTAGAGCCCAAATTGAAACAATCAACTGACAACCAATGAATTTATTCACATTAACAAGTTAGAGTGGAAAGGCTCAGGATCCTATCCAATTCCCTGGGCCATCTAGTCATTCAAAGAAAATATTATGGGTTATATCTAAATGAACAAACTGAAGAAGCAGTATAGTTATGAGACTTCTATCACATATCCAAAGCTAATGCTAAACCTTCCTTTTGTATATGGGGTTAGGGTTACCAAATGTCCGGGTTTTCCCAGACATTGCCTCTATTTTGATCCTCCGCCCTCTGCCTGGACAGATTTTTCAAATAAGAGGCAATGTCTGTGTTTTTTTGAGGAGCAGCCATTGCAGCTCAGAAAGAACCCCGATAGGTTCACTTCCTGATGGTCCCTTCCCTGCATCTGCATCTGATTGGTCCCTCACAGATGCCAGATGCCGCCCACCCAGGCTCCCAGCCCTGGGGAGATAGAGAGCCCCACAGGGAGGCAGGTGACTGATGACTGTTGCTGCGTCCCAGGTCTGCGTCAGCCACCCTGCCACCATGACTGCCCCCCATCTCAAGAGTGAGGCCCCAGGTACCCCCTCCTCTGCACCCCCCAAATATCCCTTCCAGTACATATGCACCTCTCCAATACCCCCCCAAATACCCATTTCTAGTACATATATCCTTATAGGACCACCCCAAATACCCCTCTCTATATACACACCCCTTGAGCACCCCCTGGTACCACCTCCAGCACTCCCAAATACCCCTCAATACACACTCACCCCTACAGCACCCCCCAACTCTACCCCCCTTTCCAGCTCCCCTTCCCCGGCAGTGCTCTCTTTTCGGGGATCTGAAACATGCTAACCCTATATAAGGTTCACTTCCTCTACAAGCCATTCATTCCATACATTAAATGCCATCAGTTTCTACGCTCGATTTAGTTTTTCAAAGAAAACCATGTAACATCTAAAATAAATTAATTATTATGCTCCATCAGAAAAGAACCTACCTTGTAGGAATTGTGAAGCTTGCAAAGATTACCTTTTAGAAGATTAAAACATCTGCACAACGTGACTAGCAGCCACCACTCTAATGAGGGGCTTAGCTCCACGAATTAAAATTAAACTGTTAAAATGGAAGTCTTAAGTGCGCACAAAATAAAGATAAAAAAAATTCTGAAGGGAGCAAATTGCTGTCCAGTTTAGGATAGCAATTTGTAAATCATGATCAAGTCTCCTCAGCCTAGTAACTAACTGCAGGCAACCAGATCACACAACTGCATGGAGAGACTCTTAGTATTACTATTATTTCTTATTTTTATTACAGTGGCAACTAAGAAGCCCAAAAGATGATCAGGGCCTCTTTGTGTTGGGCACTGTACAGACAAGTAACAAAGAAGAAAGTCACTGCCCCTGAAACCTAGCCATCAATGTATCAGACAATACACTACATGCAGGCCAAACAGGACGAGAGTACGTGGGAGAATGAGGTAACAAAAATAAGTTATTTTTGTTGCATTTAGTATAATATAATGTAATTGAGAAGATTTTTATGGTACTTTGTAGATTCTGACCTACTGTTATTGCTAAAAGATCTATATTGTTGTGGGAAAATATCCACAGAAAAGAAGAATGTGTTAAAATTACATTTCCATCCAACAATGATTTCCCAAGATTACTCTTCAGTCTGCCATTCTACATACTGTATTAAAATGTTTATATCCTTCTTTCTAAGGAGTACTGCGGACTGTTCTGATTTACAGAAAATGCAGATCAAACAATATTAATTCTTAAAATATCTGATAGTGTACATGAACAAATAGGTCTGTAATGAAATGTAAGTATTTTGTTATATATGGTTTCCTCAAACAGCTCAATCTTAAAAGTCATTTGCAAGTACAATACTGGCATCAACAATATTAGGCAACAATTAAGCCACTGTTGATTAAACTGGTTGATTAAACTGTGCAGATCGTAAAGAAGCTGTTTGGGTATCTGATGAGGTAGGGAACTGGAATTGGAAGTTTCCTCTCTAGATCATCAGTAATCACAAGTCACAACTTACAGGATGCTGGGTACTTACATAAGATGACTTGATGGCATCACTGGATTGATAATCTTATCTCTACTACTACAAAATTACACCCTTGTTGTAGGCTGCATGGCCCAAGGTCCTAATGTATATGAAGACTAAATTATACATTTATTCCCCAAGTATTCAGCACCTGAGGTTGTGGGAACCAATAGATGATGGGATGGGATGGAGTTCTCACAGAGTCAGTGATTGGGGCATCGGTTTGTGGACATTTGTCAAGCCAGTGCCTTTGAGAAAAGGTTAAATTGCTTTAAACTCAGGACTTTTTCCATTTCCTTTAGTGCTCTCGTTAGCACCACAGCTGTACCAGCCTTTTCTGCTGACTAATATGAAGAAATGCAATCCATATAAAGCTACTTCTAAAGGGTCACATTTATGATTAATTTTATTAATCTACACCAGTGGTGGTCAACCTGCGGCCCATCAGGGTAATCTGATTGTGGGCTGCGAGACATTTTGCTGACATTGACCATCCGGAGGAACAGCCCCCCGCAGCTCTGTTCGCCATTCCCGAGTGTTGCCCACTACTGATCTACACATTTTCAAAGGTTAATTAGATATAAAGACTAGGAGGGGAAGTATTTCCTTGAAATACATAATTTGTCCTAAAGAAATTTGTAGGAAAAAAGTATCAGTATACCCAGCTGTTATCTTGATTGTCATGGTTCTTCAGTTCCAAGGTTCAGGAAAAATTGCTGAACATGCACTCATACAATCTTGTAGGATACTTATAAAGTAAATCTAATCTGCAGTAAGATTTTACTATAATAAGATAACTACTGATTCTCCTTACTTGTCAGTTTTATTTTTGTGTACTGAGTTTTGTATAGCATTCCCTTGTTCTAAGTGCCCTCATTCTACTCCAGAAGGCAAGATTAGTGAGAAATAAAGTGACCACTAACTAAAAATTGGAGAAAATTAATTTAAAATCCCCAATTCCAGCCTATAACACTGGTGAAAGGTTTGATGTATGATTACATCTTCAACAGGGTTTAGCAGTAGCATACAGAGTTCTTAGTTTGGAAGTCTGCCAGTCCAGAAGATTTACTATTTGGTGCCTGAAAATGGTATAATCAGAAAACACTAATCATCACAACAGTAGAAATACCAGACTCTGGTAAGCATTCTGAATATTTTCCTCAGGGGTGCAGTAGTAGATTACTTTTTAACATACTCATTGTAGGCAGCATGAGACCACTACCTTATAAAATCTGATTCAACAGACATCTGAAATAAAAAACTTGACATATAGTACTTTTGACAGTGCCACATTTATCTCTGTACCAAATGCTATATAATACATGCTTCTTGACTGCACTTCATTATAAGACTTCAATTATTGTAGATTCAATTTTATAATGATCCCATAACAAGCCTGGTTTTATTTCACTGGTTTACTCTAAGTAATGACATCAGAAATACTGACTCCTGAAAAAGTTATAGAAAACTTCAACACATTCTTTTTTTTTTTAATGCTACATCTTTTTAAGCCTCTTCCTCTATCATTTTTACCATTTGTGGTAATTTGAGCTTGTGTCGTGCATATCTGAAGCACAGAAAGTTGAGCAATCTGATTAAGCATTTCTCACAATAGATATAGATTAAAATCCAGTGTTCTTAAATAAGCATGTACAGGGAGTCCTCAGACTTACGACGCCCGACTTACGTCGGACGCCACTTTCAACATTTTTCAGTTGACTGCCTGTTTCGCCCCAATGACGCTTGTTTTGCCCTTATGACAAAAGACAGCTGGCAGAACAGTACACATCACAAGCTGAGCCTCAGCCAGTCACTGATTGTCTTTCAGCCCTGGGATCAGCCAATCACAAACAAGCGGCAAGGCTACCTGGCAACAAGCTACCCTGGCCATGGAAGCCAATCAGACAAGCGACTGCAAGGGACCCCCCTTCCAGTTCCATTCATTATAAGGCAACCATGAAGTTATTTACAAGCAACTCTGTAAAAAGCAAGCCCAATTCTGCACAATATGTTTCCAGCATTCTGAGCAGCTGCCTGTCTCTCTGGCTATCTGCCCAGCCTGACTTAAGATACTGAGTTGCTGTTCTTTGTGGTTCAAAAAAAATGTTTTTAAATGGCAGAAAAGCATAAATCCAGTGCACTTCTAAGAAACGCAAAATATTAATATTGAAACAAAAATGGATATTAAGAAAAAGTCAAAGCATGTGTGATTTTATGTTTGTTTGAATGCTGCTTACCAAATAAATATATTGATGTTGCTACATTAGTCATCTATAATTCATTTAGTACAAAAATCTGGGTTATTGTGGTGAAAATAGTGCATCAAGCCTTGGTTCAGGAACCAATCCCCCCTTTATACCATTGATTCCTATGGGAAAAGCAGTTCTGATTTACAATGCAATTCTGAGAAACAAACTGTGTCATAAATCAGAGGTCTCCCTGTAATTCATAAAGGATTATTGCTCTCCACCAGATTGCACACACAGATAGGTACTAAAGTTATCCTTTAGGGTGGAGTTATAGAAGCTTTGTATACACTATCCAAGATTTAGTATGACATGTTAAATGTGAGAGAGTCTAAAGATCCCAGAGACAGACACAAAGCCGGTCAACCAAAATACGGAGGAAATAAAGTTATTTTATTCTTCAGAATGTAATTGCACTGTCAGCCACTTTAAAACATATTCTTCAATTGACTTTATCTGTTAGTCTGCAAATATTTTCTTTAGACAAAGATGGCAAGTATTTATTTATAGACACAAAATTTATTACCCAATCACTATATGAGCTCCTAGCAACCTCTTTCACATTAGCTCCCGCAAGTGAAGTATGTAGATTGTGTTGGAATTTTACCAAACCTAACTATATCATTTAAATATCAAAATAATTTTTTCATTTCAGATCATGCTATACTAATTTTTCTAGTGCTGCCATTAGAAAGATGTAGCTCTTTTGGGGAAAAAACCATCAGTAACATCTTTTATTACTTCACCCACTTTCTCTCTCTAAGATCCTGGGACTGACATGGCTACAAGTACACTGGGTACATTTATAATACAGTGCAAAATGCCTCCTTTAGTTAAGTCAAACAGGGAAAATGCAGCACCAAAAGAGCATGTAAGCACAATCCTGTAAATTGCTAAGTGCCCTCAATGCCAAGTGAAGTTCCCCGACAGGACCCACACAGCATCTCTTGAGCCTGGGCCTTATAAAGTACAAATAAGGAAAAAATAAAGATACATTCAAAGCAAGTATTACAAGAAAAAAATCTCATCAAATTGATATTAGGCAACAAAGTATAACAATAAGGGGAGTTTCAAAAGTGCTTGAAATCATTGGAGGATTGTGCTCCTAAATCCCTTAGGTGCTTTTGCGAATCTCCATCTTTGCTTAAGTTTTCAATCAGAAAATGCTGTTTCAACTACCCTGAAATTTTTCACAAAATCATATATAGATTCTGACAACATTTCCAGTGAAAACAAAAATTTCCAAATGAAAATTTTTTGATTCAATAAAATTTAGTGTAGACAAAATTTTGACATTGTTTGATAATTTCCATTTGAAAGTTTTCGTTTATTATTTTATATTACTTTTACATTATTTCATGATGAAACATTTTGTTTTCTTGAACAAAGTGTCCCCAATTTTTTTTTTCCTTTGGAATGAAACAGTTTGATACTTTGTCTAGAAAATGAGATAAATGCTCAGGGTACTGATTAGAGGAGCAGCTATTTTCAATATCCTAGAACCTAAACTTGTTCCGCCACTTGTGCAGGGAAAGCCCCTGGTGGGCCAGGCTGGTTTGTTTACCTGTCGCGTCCGCAGGTTCGGCTGATCACAGCTCCCAGTGGCCGCGGTTCGCGGCTCCAGGCCAATGGGAGGTGCTGGAAGCAGCGGCCAGTACGTCCCTTGGCCCGCGCTGCTTCCATCAGCTCCCATTGGCCTGGAGCAGCGAACCGTGCCCACTGGGAGCCACGATCGGCCGAACCTGCGGACGCGGCAGGTAAACAAAGGAGCCCGGCCCGCCAGGGGCTTTCCCTGCACAAGTGGCGGAACAAGTCTGGGAACCAATGTCTTAGAAAAATCCAACTAAACAAAAAAACTACTTTCCTTCAACAAGCAACATAGGGAAGTTACTTACTAGTAATTCGAGTGTCTAAATAATTGCCTCTGCAGATCTACACCAGGAAAATTGGTTGACTTGGCCGGCTGGCCCCACAAACTGCTCCAAAGCCATATGATTTACCAGTGGATAGGCATATATTGACCAAAGATATAACATTCCAAGTTCAATTCCCTGCTCTGTCACAGGAGTTCTCCAGCTGAGAAATGATAACAGTACTTCACATGTTACAGGGATGATGTGACAAATATATTAAAAGACTGAGTGCTCACATACAACAGTAATAGGAGCCATATAAATATCTTAAATAGAGGGTTCCAAACAGATCTTGTAAGACAGACTACCTCCTAACTGCTCTTCAAGTTTCTCTCCACATTAATTATTGAGCACACTTCAAAGAAGTTTTCGTTTATTAGATGTTCTTGTGCGTTGTGACACGAGGCAATCCAGCCTTTCCACCGTCATCTAATGCCATATTTCTTGCTCCTTTATAGTTTGCTTCCATGACAATGAAAATCTTTCTCAAATGCTTTCTTATATCTGCTGTCCTCCTCTTTTCAAGCCTTCCACCAGGCAATATCCAATCAAGGGATTGTCTGGGAATAGTTTTTACACATCTGGACAACACATCCCCACCACTCTAACTTTCTTTCTCCAATCATTGTCTCTACAATCTGCTGGCCATTCCTTGTAATACATCTACGTTGGTTACTTTATCCCACCAGTATCCTTTGCACCAAGTATCCTTTGCAAGCATCTCAGGTGGAATGCATTAAGTTTTCTGTTAAGTTTCTAGCATTTGCCAAGTTTCAGAAGCATATATCAGTGTGGATTTAACAATGGCATTGTATAACTTGGTCTTAGCTCTTGTGTGAATCTCCTTATTTCTCTAAATATTTGCCATTCTCAAAAGACTCTACTTGCCTCCTCATTTCTTGCTTTCACCTCCTCATGGTGTTGGCAATCAGCACTATTTGTGCTTCCAAGATGTACAAACTCATTAACCATGTGTATTCTTCACTATCAATCATATATGCATCATCATTGCTGACATCTCTTTAAAATGATCATAACTTTCATTTTCTTTTGGCTGATTCTTAATCCTACTTTGACAGCCTCACATTTGACATTGGTAGTGGTCTTTTCCATAGCATCATCATCTGTGTCCCACAAAAAGTCACTTGCAAAGTCAAGATCTTAGGTTTTCTTCTACTCCACATAATTCTTGCATCTTCCTTTAATGCTGCTTTTAGCATCACATGATCTATCACAATGCAGAAGAGAAGAGGTGATCAAAAGCACCACTGCATTCCAGTAATGGTATCAAACCAGTCGGTCTCTTCACTTTGTCTTAACACAGCATTTTGAGCTTTCACACAGCATTTTAGCCATTAACACATCTTTCACAGGAACTATAAATACAATTGTCATAAATATAAAGGGAAAAATAAACACTTTAAAATCCCTCCTGGCCAGAGGAAAAACCCTTTAATCTGTAAAGGGTTAAGAAGCTAGGATAACCTTGCTGGCACCCGGCCAAAATGACCAATGAGGAGATAAGATACTTTCAAAGCTGGACGGGGGTGGGGGGAGAAACAAAGGTTTTCTCTGTCTGTGTGATGCTTTTTCCGGGAACAGAAAAGGAATGGAGTCTTAGAACTTAAGTAAGTAATCTACCTAGATATGCATTAGATTCTGTTTTGTTTAAATGGCTGATAAAATAAGCTGTGCTTAATGGAATGTATATTCCTATTTTTGTGTCTTTTTGTAACTTAAGGTTTTGCCTAGAAGGATTCTCTATGTTTTGAATCTGATTACCCTGTAAGGTATTTATCATCCTGATTTTACAGAGGTGATTCTTTTTACTTTTTCTTTAATTAAAATTCTTCTTTTAAGAACCTAATTGCTTTTTCATTGTTCTTAAGATCCAAGGGTTTGGGTCTGTGTTCACCTAGGCAAATTGGTGAAGATTTTTATCAAGTCTTCCCCAGAAAAGGGGATGTAGGGTTTGGGGAGGATTTTGAGAGGAAAGACATTTCCAAGCGGGCTCTTTCCCTGTTATATATTTGTTAGACGCTTGGTGGTGGCAGCAATAAAGTCCAAGGGCAAAAGGTAAAATAGTTTGTACCTTGGGGAAGTTTTAACCTAAGCTGGTAAAAATAAGCTTAGGGGGTTTTCATGCAGGTCCCCATATCTGTACCCTAGAGTTCAGAGTGGGGAAAGAATCTTGACAACAATCAATAGGTTTGGTGAAATCTATAATTTAAGACTAATCTTATCCTTGAAAGAGGATAAAGATGTGATTTATACATGATCTTTTCAGTCTAAAACCTGCTGGCTCAGTACACAGTTTTTCTTCTCTGACCAGCTTGATTCTGTTCAATAGTACACTACAGAACACTTTTCTGGGTATGGAAAGTCGTGTTATTCCTCACCAATGGTTGCACACTAGTGGGGTGGGCTTTTTGGTAATTTACAGATCACAGCTGATTTCCACTCCTGTGAGTAGAAATCTTTCTTGCAAACTATATTACAAAGTGTATGAAAATGTATGTATTTCATGTACTACTTCTTTCAGTTTTAAACTTTTCAGCAGTGATCTTATCTTGACCAGGTGCTTTGCTATTTTTTTAGTTGCTTAATTATTTCTTCTTTTTCTGCTTCTGACATTTCTACCAGTGAAATCTTTAATTGTGCACCTTCTTCTTTGTATCTATCAATTGGAATTCTTGGCTCTAGTTCATTGAGTACTTCATTAAAATCTTCCCACCACTGTTCCTTCTGTTATGCTTCCATTGCTAACAGTCTTCCATCTTTTGCTTTTACAATACCATTGTGACTCTGGAACCATGATGATAATTGCTTACACACCCGAGAATTGCCTGACTCAAGCTTTTTCATCTTCTCTCACTTTTTTTGTCAAGCCATTCTTTCTGCTCCAACTTAATTTTTTCCTACGTCTTCCTGTTGCAGCATCATTGACCTATGCTTGCCTCATTTTTAAGGCTTTTCTTTCTTGAATCAACTTTCACGTGCTTGGCTGTATCCTCTCTTCTTTCCTTGATCTTCTTGGTCCAAGTGAAATTTTGGCAGCTTCCCAGTAAACATATCTAAAGTGAGCTCTTTGTTATTGTATATAATCATTCATTACTCATAGTTCTTGGAATCCATTTGAGAGCTTGATTTTAAAATCCTCTCTCATTCCGAGGTCAGACAGTTTCTTCACATCAAATACCATCTCTTTTCTTATAGTTTTTTTTTAAACTGTTCTGACATGATAGTGGTCACTTTCTGTAACAGCAATTGTAGGAGACTTTTTAACCAGCACTGATCTTCTCCACCACCTGCTGATGGCAATGTGACCCAATTATTTGTCAGTGATTTCCATCATTTGATTGCCATGTTAGTTTCTTTCTTCCAAGAAGGGAAAAAAGTGTTTTACCCCCCTGCATGCACAGGTTATATATACTACACAATTTAGTAAATCTATCACCACAACCTGCTCACCTCCCAGCTTCGTTTTAACCATGAAATGATTGTATCTGAGGTTGTCACTATGAACTTGTGTATTCATATCATCCATAAACAGAATGACATCATAAGCATGCATCTGATTTAGTATTGTCATGCTCTCTGCAGTGGTTCATCACAGTGAGTGCCAACCTTAGGGCATGCTGTCTAAAAGCAGGGCAGACACCCAAAACTGATAATATGTTCTATAACTACATTTCATCAACCCAGTAACAAATGTGAACTCCTGGATCACTGTAACACTCTTACCATGGAGTCACAGACAGTCCTCTGGGGCACACAGGCAAACTAGACTTAGTGATAAATGGTCACTTACACCAAAAATCACAAAATATTCAGATTGCTTCTAGTTCTAAGAAACCAGTCACTTACCAGAGGTCAATCTGTACCTTAAATCTCACACCAAAGACAGTGCTGGTTGCCAATCCAATCATAAACTAAGGATTTATTAATTAGGAAAAAAGAAATGAGAGTTACTTACAGGTTAAAACAGGCAATATATAAGCACAAATGTGTTACAGTGTATGGTTCTAAAAAGGTGACAGAGATGTAGTAGTCTGTCCACTGAATGTCTTTTAGGGCAAATCCAGGTTGACCCTGGAGATCTCCGTTTTTGTTTCTCAGCTCCAGCCCTTGTAGGAGTCCAAAAAGCAAAAAGAACTTTTTCTTCTTGTGAGCATCTTTATATGCCCTTCCCCCAGACTTCAAACCGATTGGACAAGTGCTCCTGGACATAAGTTCTTCCTCGGCAGATAGGGCAATCAACTGAGTTTTTGTCTTAAAATAGCCCATTCAGCTTTAATAGTCCTTTTTGATTACCACTCTTGCTGTCTAGGTTCACAAGTTCAGATCAGGCATTTTTACAATTATAAAGCAAAACCTACATATCTTACAGAATGGGGTATAGACATTGCAAGCAAGATTAATGCATGCAGCAACTTACAAGCATTTTATAGAGTCTAAACACTGAACACATCATTTCAAGTCTAACACCCATCTTAAACAATATTAACATACTGGTGAACTGGTCTGGTTTCCACCTATGAATTTATCAGTGCTCAGCAGACACGTATAGCCTTGGCAACAGCCTGCACATGGTTTACCAGCATCACAAGTACATCTTGCAACTTGCTGTAGAATGCATCCTTTACTTGTTCATCACGGTCATTGGTAGGTACATAACACTGAATGATAGTTATATTAGTATAATTCGTGAGTCAACTGGTTTCCATTCCTGTAGATCTTGTGTTGCCTTTTTGCTGAGGAGTACTCCAACTCCCTCTATATGGGGTATCATCTTGCCTTCCTGAATAGAGTACTCTGATATTATATGAATAGAATTGTCCATCTCATTTAGCTCACTCCAAGAATGCTAATATTGAACTGAGTCATTCCTCAAATTACTTTACTCAGTTTCCTAGTGAGACACAGTTCTCATATTCCAGCACCCAATTCTAGTTTTAGCTTTAGCTATTAGGGTCTTGTTTCAGGTGATGAACTTTCTCAAGGGTTTGGTTAAGCCCTTTCATACCTCCATTTAAACTCATTTGTTGTTGATATAATGATTCTGAGAAGCTGGGACAGATTCTTATCAGGTTTTTTCGAGGGATGCACCTGGTAGCTTAGGATGCCTGAAGAAATAGGAAAGTAGGGAGGTTCAGCAAGAATCCACACATGCATAAGGAGAACTTCAATTATTTGTAGGTAACCTTCCTGCCTCCATCATGAAATTACCACTTGAGACTTGGAGCAAAGTTTGGGGAAATCCAAGCGGGAAACAAAGGCAATATTCAGCCTTTATGACTTTCCAAAAGGCTTAGACCCATCTAAATAACTCAAGGCTCCTGAATCCAGACAACAAAGTCTAGCCTTCAGAGGAGGCTGAGAGAATTTAGTAACATACCAAGTTCTAGTTTAAGATGGAAATCTGACAATCGTGATTAAAAACTAGGATAAGGATGGAATATGGCTTTGTCATAAATATAAAGGGAAGGGTAAACACCTTTAAAATCCCTCCTGGCCAGAGGAAAAATCCTTTCACCTGTAAAGGGTTAAGAAGCTAGGATAACCTCGCTGGCACCTGACCAAAATGACCAATGAGGAGACAAGATACTTTCAAAAGCTGGGGGAGGGAGAAACAAAGCTCCCTCTCTCTCTGTCTTTGTGATGCTTTTGCCAGGGACAGAACAGGAATGGAGTCTTAGAACTTAAGTAAGTAATCTAGCTAGATATGCGTTAGATTATGATTTCTTTAAATGACTGAGAAAATAAGCTGTGCTGAATGGAATGGATATTCCTGTCTTTGTGTCTTTTTGTAACTTAAGGTTTTGCCTCGAGGGATTCTCTATGTTTTGAATCTAATTATCCTGTAAGGTATTTACCATCCTGATTTTACAGAGGGGATTCTTTTTACTGTTTCGTCTATTAAAATTCTTCTGGTAAGAAACTGAATGCTTTTTTCATTGTTCTTAAGATCCAAGGGTTTGGGTCTGTGTTCACCTATGCAAATTGGTGAGGATTTTTATCAAACCTTCCCCAGGAAGGGGGATGCAAGGTTTTGGTGAGGATTTTTGGGGGGGAAGATGTTTCCAAACAACCCCTTCTCAAAAATAAATCCGGTTAGACGTTTGGTGGTGGCAGTGGAAGTCCAAGGGCAAAAGGTAAAATAGTTTGTACCTTGGGGAAGTTTTAACCTAAGCTGGTAAAAGTAAGCTTAGGAGGTTTTCATGCAGGTCCCCACATCTATACCCTAGAGTTCAAAGTGGGGAAGGAATCTTGACAGGCTTTCTTTATGAAAAATCAGTATCGGGAGGATCTGCCATCTGGGGTTGCAATCACCTTCCTGGCAGAAATGACAACCACTAAGAATGTTACTTTTAATGGAAGACAACGCAAAGGACAGAATTCCCAACATGTGAAGAGCCCAATAAGAACCAGATTCAAACCCTAAGATTCCATTAAAATACAAATAGGAGGAAACGTAAGCAAGAATATTTTCAGAAAGTACAGGCTGTGTAAAGAGAAGAACATTGAAAAGGGTCCCGATAGGTCAAATATAAACATGAGAGAGACACCTTCATTGACAAAAGAAAGACCATCGTACTTCAATTCCACAAATAATCAAGAATTAGTAAGGACAGGGAAGAAGCAGAAAACACTTTCCTTCTGCTAGCCCAACTAGAAAAATCATTTCAATTTACCAGCATAAGACTTTATACTGGAAGGTTTGCAAGATACTAACATGACTCTTCTCACATCTTCTGGTTATTGCAAGTCATTAGGAACTAGGAACCTAAGATTCCTAGGTTCTGAGATACTTCTTGAGGAACATGGCATATGAGATAATTTTAGGTCTTACTTGGTACTTAGATTTCAGAGTAGCAGCCGTGTTAGTCTGTATTCGCAAAAAGAAAAGGAGTACCGGTGGCACCTTAGAGACTAACAAATTTATTAGAGCATCCGATGAAGTGAGCTGTAGCTCACGAAAGCTTATGCTCTAATAAATTTGTTAGTCTCTAAGGTGCCACCGGTACTCCTTTTCTTTTTGGTACTTAGAGTAAATTTCACCTGATATGAGCATTATCTATAACTTGAGGGGGGGGGAAGGGTCCAGCTATTTACTCTATGCACTTGGGATGGATTTGCTTATAAACCTATTACATATAAAAAGAAAAATCAATATGAAGAAAAACAGTCAGGAGCTATGACTTAATAATAAACACACACATTCAGGACCATTTTATTTCTGAAGTGTTCTGTTTTACTGATTTGTCTGCTATCCGCTTAAACTTAAAAATTTTTCTCTACGCATTTCTTACTTCACTTCAGAAACACTGTTTTTTCCCTTCCATTTCCTTGGAAACAAGAGTCCATGATTTATTTTTAACGTTCAACAATATTTTCGTACTGTATTATCATCACAGATATCAGTACAGTGTAGGGATTTGGGGTTATTAGTTAACGTGTGCTCCCTCTACTCGTTCGGCAGCAGATGAGCGAAAAGCCGCCATGGGTACCATATAAATATTGCTTTTTAAACAATCTCTCATAAAACAGTGATTTAGGGCCTTAGTCACTTAGTTGTGTCGCTAACAACATACGGAGGGGGTTTCAAAGGCACAAAAGGCACCTAGATGCCCCACTCCTAATGAAAGTCAATGACAATTGGACATCTATCTCCCATCGTCCGACTGTGCTGGAAGGAGAACAGGCAATGCTGGATGTGGTTTAATTAAACCAACTTTATTCTTAAATAGGAGTACTGGGCAGATAAAAGTAGAGTGCAGGTAATTCCATAATCATTTCAATATATACTTAGGGGCTTCTGTCAGCTCTCTCCCCCTTACCCATCCTGCTCCCCAGAGAACTTGCGAGACCTCACCATCCTCCCACTTTGAATGAGGGTTCGGGGTCGGGAGGGGTAAAAGGAGGGCTGGAATGGCTCTCTGCTGAACTAGTCATAGGAGCCCCAAATGCCTCCCCCCATTTCCACTCTTTTAAATAATACGTCCTTTAAATCATTTACCAACCCATTGTATCCCTTCCCTATGGAGTACCTGCACTGGACATCTACCCCATGTTTACACTATGAGTTGGGACATCACAGCCTAACTCCCGTTTCATGTTTACCCAACTAAGCCCCCTGAACCAGCTCCAGAAAAGGTGATCCACCCAACTTAACCTTGGCCTATCTGGTGGTGAGGGAAAAATTCCTTCTCAGCCCCCAAAGAAAGGAGCAACTAGCGCAGTGCGTGCAGCGGTTCCTGACTAAACCCAGTATTTCACTGCTTCCATGGATGGGAGGGTAAGAGTTGCTCTGAGTGGCCCAGGTAAAAAAGGACTTTTACTGCACTGGCACTATATAGTCCCCACTCTCTTCCAGTCACCTGCAGGGGGATGGATCAGCATCCCCACACTGACCTGGTATGCCACTTCAGCAAAAAGTCACTCCCTGGCTCTCTAGCCCTTAAAGGGGCACACACCTTTTCCAATTAGCCAGACAATGGCCCCCACTGCTAAATGTGCAGTTAGGTCATATATGTCTCTGGAAAATTGTGGCTTTACAAAATAGTAAAACTGAATTTTTGGCTATGTTACAATACAAACCATTTAAGACAGAAGTTGTAGGAAATTATTTCAGTGTCGTGCCTCAAGTGTTTACATTTCAAAGTAGAAGGAAAGAAAAGGTTTATAAACTTTATTAAGATGATGTTTAAAAAAAGTGAACGGTACAGAGTTTAAGCGTAGAAGTTTCTGGTTATCAGGGAATAACGTACAGATTATCAAGGGGTACGAAGTTCAGCATAAGGAATATATAATCTGCAATATCCCTGATTGGGGGTAAAAGGTTAACGGGTCAACTACAGACATTGAGATATGAGGGTATGTTGTTCATATAATGGCTATGTTCTGGTGTGGAGTATAATGAGTGGATACGATGATGAGGATGGATTGACCCTCCTAAAAGCACGATTCTTCACTCCTTTGCTATATATATTTGCATATATATTTCTATATGTTTTTTGCTCTCCAGTTGCATTGCACAAGCCTAACATTTAATCATCTACATAAAAGGCAAAACTTCTCATATTTGCTACTCCCTCAGAGTACTACAAAGTGTAATCTACTGCCTGTCTAATGCAAATATGGTATTTATTTACCCTTTTTCATGAACAACAATTGTTAAAATGAGTCATGGTGTCTATGTTGTCACATGTATGGCAGGAAAAGTGACAATATGTAAGTTGTGAGAAATTAATTATATATCATCTTTTTTCCTCAAGACTAAGCTGTCATTTAAAAGTTATACCACTGAAAAAAATCTGTTAAACCGCTATAACAGATGTACATACTTTTCTCAGGGATTTAAATGTGTGAACATTTAGAAAGCTTGCCATTACTTTATGTAAAAACCTCTTAGAACAGTAAGTGCATTAGAAATGGTGATGGGGATTAAAGAAAACAATCAGTTTAAAGTCTAAACTTTAGACAGGATGAATTACCATCTGAGTGATTTAATAAAGTACTTATCATGCCATTACCATCTCTCAGTCTCCTTTTATTGTAGGTAAATTCTACAACAAACCATGATCTTGCTATTCTTCTACAAGATTTTTAGCAATGAACTTTGTAAGTAGGATGCTGGGTATCAGTTTAAAAACATCATAGCCTCCCATTCTCCAATTTCATTAGACGTAAACAAGAAGAATTTGAGCTTTAAACACAACTTTTAATGGTAACAAATGTTAAAAGTTAAAAGTTATTACTGAAGCATAATTAAATTAGGAAAGAATCTGGGAGTTTCATATTAATTTTGTAGATATATGCAAAGTAATTTTGAACAAAAACTCACCTACAACTGCAGGAAATCTATTACGATATTCTTATCATAAACACAGAGTGTGGGGAAAGGTAAAATTAATGAACCATATTACATACTAACTGCCATACTTTTTACAATATGCCTCCTTTATTTCAACAAACATTAACAAATTCCAGTTTCTTACCAGATCAATCAGGCTCTCCTGTATCCTGTTTAGTGTAGTGCGCAGCCTGCTACTACTAAGACCCAGTCCTG
Source organism: Dermochelys coriacea (assembly GCF_009764565.3). Classification (NCBI taxonomy): domain Eukaryota; kingdom Metazoa; phylum Chordata; order Testudines; family Dermochelyidae; genus Dermochelys; species Dermochelys coriacea. Next base: position 224,706,545 of record NC_050069.1, read on the forward strand.
TTGATTCAAACTGAAAAAAAAAACCCCAATATTCTAAGAAAACATAGGCAAGGACAAAATTTTGTGTTTTAGTTTAGTGACTAACAGAACCAACCAAAAGTTCATGTTTTGTTCAATACAATATACTTACGTATAGTTTCAGCACATAATTGCAACAAAACCAAAATGAAAAGAAGAAACATGCAAAAGATCACTGCAACCAACATTGCACTGATGTAAAGAATGAACTGTGCTCGGTTCACAAAGATGACCATATACAATTCAAACTGACAAATGATTATCCACTTTGTCAGGGGGATACTTGCAAGAATATTCTCTTGGATTGTTTTAAAATGACTATATGCTATAGAATGACTGCAGGCATAGGAAACTACGACTTTTTGTTCCCACAGACAAGCAAGAGAGAGACATCACACAATGGCACATCATACTATGCTGGCTGAGAAATTAATACATCACAATGTAGAATGATCATGTTTATTTACTTTTCACAAACTACATTATCTTCCATAATCACTTGTTTAATATCAACTTTCAGTTGTATAATTCTTTTCCATCAATCTTTATGAAAGTCATTTTTATTACTGAACATTTATTATGATCAAGCTAGGAAATGTGTCATCTTCATGCTCTGCACAGGGCCCAAAGTTCTATGGATCAGATCCTTTGCTGGTCTAAGTCAGAATAGCTCCACTAACTTCAATGTAACTACAATATTTGCTCCAGCTGAGGATCTGGCCCAACATGTTTAGATTAACATAGCTACTTATTTTCTAATTTTCACTCCAGAAGAGAAACATATTACCAAACGCAACAACTCAACCAGATGAAATTACAATGGAGATGGAAAAACTACAACACATACATTTATATCCAGGGTCCACATGATCTAGAAGTACCAAGATATGGTACTGGTATGTGTTTTACAACAGAAAAATAATTTTCTGAACAATGTTTAGACACTGCTGTCCACTGTGTTGGATTCAATACTATAAAGCTTTTCCCAGACTGCATCTAGGTGAGAAATGATCAGCAATGTTCAAGTGGTTTCCACAAATCAAAATAATTTTTAAATAATTAATTTTTACTCATTTACCTCCTACACTGCATTTTAAAGGAGAATTATATAGCAAGAGTGTTCTCACCCTTTATTGCTTCTTCATGGTGAATAGTGGCAGCCCCCATTTAAAAAATAAATAAAATATTTTTCTGCTTGATTTTTACTTTAGAAATATCAAATCTTAGCTTTCTTGATGTTGCTGGAGGATGGAGGAACAAGAGAAATGACATAAATCGAAGGCTAATATTCTTTCTTTGTTTTTGTTAAATATCTGCTTAACTGCCAATTGGGAGAAAATACTTCTTTGAGAGAAATGCCACAGTCCTCCTCCAAGAGAGGACTGAGAAAGCTCTGGTTCCAGATCCAGGGTCCCCCAACAAGAACAGAACAGTCAAGACTTGATATTATTCACATATCTAAGGTAAAAACAAGCAAGCAGAAAGAAAACAGTTTGTTTTTTCTTTAAAAAAAATTATGCTACCACAAAGAAAAGGAGGCACAAACATGTTTTTCTTTGTTCACTTATAAAAACTTTGTCCAGCACCAGAATTTTCCTAATACATACTTAGTATTTTGCTTATCCCTTTTCTTCCAAATTATACTGTAAGCTTCTTGACAAATTAAGAACTTATTGATTGTAAATGTTTTTGAAAAGACTGACGATTTATCAGTTGAAATAGTAAGTACATCAACAAATTCAGACAAATAAAGGCGAGTGCAATTTTAAATAAATCTCTGTGAACAAAAATGTTACGATGCATTAAAGTCTATCTTTTTTCCCTTCAAAGGATTTCTATGCAAGGGACGACCAGTTGTAAATCAAAGGGAAAAAATATCCAGAGATATGTAGAGTGGATATACATACTTCTATAGGGAACATGAGATGAGCAGTCATCAAGGATAGGACCATGGTGAATTGATCAGGTAGAGCAAATTATATCAGTATTCAATTGTTTTGCACATGGCCTGTGCCTTCAGGGGAATTTTTACAAACCATGTATGCCAGACAGTGGATACATTATTTCCACAAATTACTGATGACCTAGTAATTGATAAGCGATGGAAAAAAGCAGAGTGCCAAGGGACTTATAGTCAAACTTTGCTAATCAGCACTTCGCTAAGCTTACTTGTCTGCACAAAAATGATTGGTTTCTCCCCAAATCTCAGTAATAATTTAATAGTAGATGTTTATTAAGGCTCTGACTAAGATTTCACTAGAACAAATGCTGAAGTTACTCACTGAAGTCAACAGGCTTGAGCAAGACCCAGGCACACAAATTTTATGAAATACACACTACATTTACTGCTATAGTTTACTGCTGTTACACTATCTACATTACTATCAATTAAAACTAATCTATAACTAACAAAATGCATTAACAGTTTATTTTGGAATGTATGCCTGTGTGTGTTCACTTAATCGTTACTTAGTAAAATTCATTAATTCACAAGTCATTACTGAGGTTCTAGTGCATCAGGTTCTGCCATGATTTTACAGAAAGGTGAGTAAAAACCGATTTAATGCGCATACGGAGAAAGAAAAGTGTGAAAAATGGTATTTGAAATGGTATTCTGCCCCTCTCAGTGGATAATTCCAGGTGCTCAGCACATGAGATAACTTTCCCATAATATATATATATATAATTAAATAATAATAGAAACACTCTGAGTTATGAAAATCACAAATGACTGGAGATAATGTATCTAGAGTCAGCTCACTGTTCTGAGAGTTTAAACACCAATTTCTCTCTGACTAATTCACTGCATGTGCATTTTGCCTTCCTAGTCATTCAGATATGTGCTCTAACAAACAAGAAGTGTAGAGACAAGATTCACAGTGAATTTAGGCCACTCAAAGCAGTCATATTATTAGCATACTTTTAATAAGAACCACACTGGCATGTGCTTTAACAAGAATGACAGTTACTAGTCTAAGTCACATACCACTACCCATCTCTACTCCTTAAAAAATTGTAACAAAAAAAAAAAACTACATGAGGGTTAGGACATCATGGCAGCATTACAAGAGGGTTTTTTAAATTTATAGGCCCTTTGTAAGCAGTATGTTTCCAAGGAAAAAGAGTTTATCAAACAATTAGGCACACTACAGTAACAACACAATTTTACCCATCTGCTATAATGTTTACCTGCCTAGCACTGTACTGTTCCCTGCTAGATGTGGGAAGTGAAGAACTCTGTACAGGCTTTAAAACACAAAACAGGAGGTGCAAAAAGTACATGTAACACAATAAAAGAATATCAGAATAGTTGATCAAGCCAAAGGAATTCAATTACCTTTAAAAAATATTTACCGCCCATCCTCCATACACAAACAAATACCAAATATACTTCTCCTACCAAAGAGAACAAGCTGTTGAGAATGTGTGACTCCATCAACTATTTGCCAGCATAAAACGATTTAGAGCCCTGTAATTGTTCATGGAATTATTGTTTTCATTTTTTAAAAAATACAGGTTTCATATATGCTGTTCTGTGACAATCTGTGAAGAGTTGATGTAGTTCTTTACAGACACTGTGGATGCGTATTTGCTTCTTAAACTAAAAGACACTTAAATTATACATCAAATATGAACAGAAATGGATTTCATTATTAGACTACATTAGATAGAGGAGCACAAGATCTGAAAACCAACATATAGGTCTGAGTTAGCCATTTTCACAGCTTGCCTCTCTCCCCCACCCACCCCATGCATACCATGTTGTCCCCACTCCCCTTTAATCTTTACATCACTTCCTTTTGCCATGCATGACCGCGTGCCTTTTTCTGTGCAAACTTCTATATCTGAAACAGTCTCACCCTTCCTCTGCACCCTCCCTCTCCTCCTCCAGACAGAGAAATATAAAATGAACAACACTCCTTGTGATAATAATACTTTTAAGGCCATTTCTCTTTTCAGTTGTTCTTACTGGCCTGTTCTCATTCATGCATCCAACCCCAGTCTATTACTGCTGCCCCTTCTGAGAGATCATACACTCAGTAGTCTTCTTGATGTAGAAGTCTTTTCTGTACAATATCACATACAATAACGTGCTCTAAAGGAATAATAATTTCTACCTACCGTGTCATTTCGGCCAAAAAACGTATACACTGCATACAGATAGTAATCAAACAGCTGGGACATGAAGTGAATCACATCAAATGCAATTGGTTTCAAAATGTTCATCATCTGCATGTATTTCCCTTGAAGATAAAATACAAAAGTTCAGTTTTCCTAGCAGAAGTGATATACAGACATTGGAATGCTTGGTTAATTCAAAACCAGCTTCTGCAAATCTACATATTATTTAACCTTGAGTTTTAAGACATCAATCTAGTGAGATTTCAGGGACAAGGAAGTTTAAAAAGAGGCTAGATATGACAACTGATATAAACTAAGTGCCATAGAATTTTCTGAAAACTAGACGTTTAAGGGTTTCAGGTTTTTTTGCATAGTATGCTAGCCGTTTACATTATATACATTTGACCACAGAATATCAGGCAAACTTATTTTTTAATTTCTGAAAATCACTTGAAGTCACAGGCTCCAGGTATACAGTTTTTAAAAATGCTACAGAAATCATATTGACCAATGCATAGAATACATAAAACAAAAATCAACACTCATTCTGCCCCTCATTATCTCTCACATCAGTCCACACCCCATGACATGGCAGCAGAGCAGTCCGAGCTCAACCCCAGAACATGTGCTATATCAATAGATAGCCTATCCCCGTGCAGGGCTTGGGGGAAGGATACCACTATATTCAGAGGGCAGAGAGTCTAGGGATGAGGGACAGAACTGAAACTCTTAATTTGGAAGGGAGTGGTGGATGGAGACAGCAGTGAGAAATGTCTGATGATAGACCATAAAAAGATGTCCCTTGAAGACACCAGGCCTGCCGTGCTCCCACTAACCACACCACAGGTGGTAGCAAGCCACTAAGTTTCTTCCCCAACAAGATAACTATCACAGGTAGGGAAAGCTTCTAAAGTAAGCAGTGTTAGGGGAGGATGAAGGGCTCTGGGGCCTTGTAGAAGTACCTTCATGGATTGAAATGATCATCCCCCTGTACTTCTGGATGTTTAACCAAATCCTGGACCCAGAGCCCTGCATCAGGATGTTTATATTAACAATATTCTACAAGCCACCAGAATACCTACAGCCCTCTAAGCTAGCTCCCGTATCTCAGCTTTATTTTGAGAATTATTGCTAGAAAATGTTCCAGTGTTGGCAATGATGCTTAATATACCACTAAAAATAGAATATTTTTACTGGAAGGAGACTTTTCAAATTATAAAACTATGGTAACTTGAGTTACATGCCAAAAATTAACATAGTAGCATGCAGCATATTAGCCACTGTTCTTGTAGTCATTATGTGACAGAGTGGTGCAAAGAGACTCCAAAATCTCCAGCGGAAGGAAGGTACTGCTGGCGCTGGCATTATGGGAAACAGCTATAAGGCCTTCCCAGACTGCGTTCCAAGGATCCACTTGCAAGCCTGTGCATAACATACGTGCCAGAAGGTGTGAGGGGCATATTGGGGGCAGCATTGCAGCACTGTGGAGATTATGGACTGTTCTCCACTGCCCTTATAGGGCAATCCCAATGCTGTCCAAGTTATTCCAGGAGCCTCTCCAATCTCTGGAGCAGCCCAAGATCAGAAAGGCTCAAAAATAGTTTAAATCCATCCTAGCCCCTCTGCTTCTCTTGCGCTGCAAGTTTTGTGCTAGCACAGAATCACACCTAATACCTATAACTGGGAAATAAAGGAAGAGTTAATATATGAAAGCCTTGCTTCAAATGGACATGCTACTCAAGCATATTAATTTTATTCCTAGATGTTGTGAAACTGTTCTATCCACATCACACTTTTTGTGATATCTTTACAAAATTGTGTAAATCAGTGTTCTCTGTTAGAGAAAGTTGAAGATCCATGCAATTCCTTCCCTCACGAGAGAGCTTACTAACTTTCTATTCTTATTTTTTCTCTCCCTTACACTGTGAAGGACAAAATCATAGGCCTTGTTTTCCTTGTACCCTGCCAAGAACTAAATAGTGCCTGAGGACTTTAAACTTGATTTGATGTTCAGTGGGAAGCCAGTGCATTGAACCATGTATGGAGCAATGAGCTCCTGTTACCATGCATTTGTCAGAAGACAGCCTTTTCACCAGCGGGAGTTTTCTTATTATCTGTAGATTCACTCCAAAATACTGTGTGCTCGCAACAAAAGACTATGGTGCTCACAGATGTATGGATCACTGTGGCCACGTTCATGTCTGATAGCAGGGGAGGTAGGATGCTGGTTAGCTGAAGGTGAAGGAGAGTTTGTGCTGATGTTCCCATTAGAGTATGTCTGGTACAAAGGATGAGTCCAGAAAGCACACTCTGATTACTGTAACAGAAAAGCTTCTCTATACTAAATGACAAAGAAAGTCAGATTTCAGTATAATATATCAAAACAGCAAGGTATATACATCTGTTAATATACTGGCATATTAGAAAATACTTAGGCTAAAAATGTTTACATTATGGTGTTGTTAATATAATTTTCTGTTTTAAAGTTAGCAGCATTACACTGTTTCATAACCTATATAGACTACGTCTACACTGCACATAAGTATCTGTGTTGAATACGGTATGTCTAGCTACAAGCCACAGTGAAAAGCAAGCTGCGTGCAAGCCATGCATCAGCAAAAGGTGGGGGGAGGCAGCAGGACTCTATACTTCGATGGGGGAGCCATGTAAGGTATATACCTGGGTGCATACCCACAGGCATCACGCATGTCTTTACTCACCTAAGCAATGTCTCACCGTCTACATTGCTATTTATACTCATGCTGGGGTGCTAGCCAAGTATGTACTCTGCACACAGCTGTAAGAAGTGTGCAGGGTAGACATATCTAGAAAGTTAACAATGTAATGCAGAAAAAACACCAAGCAAAGTATTTTGGTATTTTGTGATAAGGAGAGGATTGCTTCGTGGAGAGAAAAATGAACCAGTAGAAGAACAAAACTAGCATATTTTTTCTGATAACATAATTATTAGTGCAATTCAATGAGTGCCAGACATATCTGATAGGTATAATTAGAGAAATATCACTGTATTATATCTTTTAATTTGACATTCCTGCTTTCCAGATTTCTAAATAGCTCAGTTTCTATTGCTGACTATTATACCACTTGGGCCTGTTCACTACTGTGCTACTCTAGTTTATTAGTCTACTGGCAAGAAATTGGAGCAATGTAGTAATCAGACTAAATTAGTATATACATATAAAGTAACAGATGCACATTTGTGAATCAGACATTTATGAGATTTTGCCCAGCATAAATACACTTTTTCTTTTACATTTAGTGTAAATTGTATTGTTATTCTTTGAAAACTTTGAACATGTGCTAATATTTATTATTTAGAACTCAGTTATTTCATATTTGATTACTTTAATTTAATACTGACTTTTTTGGCCTAGAATGACATGTAGTTTAAATATATCTGTATCAATGAAAACAGCAAACCACAAGACATTGTAACATTGTGTGATCTGGAAATTTAGACAAGTTTCCATGTGTGTTTTATACTTCTTATGCCCAAATGCAAAGGAATGACATCTAATCAAAGCAATGGATCATCCTCATATGTCATTTGAAGTGAAGTCTGAACACTCTGTATTTTTTAAAGGCTGAATTTCTCCACTCATCCTTTATGCTAAAAAACAATGTTTCAAAACCAATATGTAGCCTGCACGTGACATAAAGATGCATCTTTTCTGGAAAGGTTTGATTGTCAAAATTTCATTATACTTGGCACAAATATACAAGGCAGCAAAAGTATAGGACTGTATTTAGGAGACTATGGACTATACATTGCACTTTCCCCCTAAGTCTTGTCCCTGTAAAAACTTTAGATGCCAAGAACATTTCTTTATCACAACATCACTCAGAATCTTGACACTACAAAATGTTCCAAGAACATTTCCTTCTCATTCCTTTCCCTAAAATGATGCCAAGTTTGCAAATCTTTTCTATAGAAATACTGTTACCTACACACACTAAAGTGAAGTTCAGATATCTGGTAAAAAAAAAAAAAAAAAGGGTTTACTGGAAAGTTTATTAACAGTGCAAGAAACATAATCTCCCCGTATTTCTGAAATATTTGGAGGTAAAAGACCACACTTAGCTTCCGCAGCAATGGGCCTTATTAGAAACCCTCAGATAGATACCCTATCTAATTTGGATTGATGAACCCTAGCATTTAATGATTTGTTAGTACAGCTAGTACAAAATTTGCTTTGGTTCCCTCAACTTTAATGTATACAAGACAGTGTTTATTCTCCCAATTTATATCAAAATGTTCAAAAAACCAAAAATAAAAGGGTAATGTATTTGAGTTTAATATAGCTATGGTTATCAGCAAACCATTTCCTTGGTATCCAAGAATACCAAACATCTCACTTCCTCTCAGACTTTTTGATGAACACTAGACACCAACATGACAATATGAAGGAGAGGGAAACATAGAAAAAACTCTTAACTATACAATCATATAATTCCTCCAACTACAAATTTTTTGCTGCTGAGATTCCACACACCATCCTTCCAACAGATGATGTGGCGCCATTCCTGTTACTTCTGACAATGCTGTTATTTGCCACTATTCTATTATAGAGACACCTGGTAATGATTCCTTAGTTAGGGCTGGTTTCAGAGTAGCAGCCGTGTTAGTCTGTATTCGCAAAAAGAAAAGGAGTACTTGTGGCACTTTAGAGACTAACAAATTTATTAGAGCATAAGCTTTCGTGAGCTACAGCTCACTTCATCGGATGCATTTGGTGGAAAAAACAGAGGAGAGATTTATATACACACACACAGAGAACATGAAACAAGGGGTTTATCATACACACTGTAAGGAGAGTGATCACTTAAGATAAGCCATCACCAGCAGCAGGGGGGGGGGAAAGGAGGAAAACCTTTCATGGTGACAAGCAAGGTAGGCTAATTCCAGCAGTTAACAAGAATATCAGAGGAACAGTGAGGGGTGGGGTGGGGAGGAGAAATACCATGGGGAAATAGTTTTACTTTGTGTAATGACTCATCCATTCCCAGTCTCTATTCAAGGCTAAGTTAATTGTATCCAGTTTGCAAATTAATTCCAATTCAGCAGTCTCTCGTTGGAGTCTGTTTTTGAAGCTTTTTTGTTGAAGGATAGCCACTCTTAGGTCTGTGATCGAGTGACCAGAGAGATTGAAGTGTTCTCCAACTGGTTTTTGAATGTTATAATTCTTGACGTCTGATTTGTGTCCATTCATTCTTTTACGTAGAGACTGTCCAGTTTGGCCAATGTACATGGCAGAGGGGCATTGCTGGCACATGATGGCATATATCACATTGGTAGATGCGCAGGTGAACGAGCCTCTGATAGTGTGGCTGATGTGATTAGGCCCTATGATGGTATACCCTGAATAGATATGTAGACAGAGTTGGCAACGGGCTTTGTTGCAAGGATAGGTTCCTGGGTTAGTGGTTCTGTTGTGTGGTGTGTGGTTGCTGGAGAGTATTTGCTTCAGGTTGGGGGGCTGTCTGTAAGCAAGGACTGGCCTGTCTCCCAAGATCTGTGAGAGTGATGGGTCGTCCTTCAGGATAGGTTGTAGATCCTTGATGATGCGTTGGAGACGTTTTAGTTGGGGGCTGAAGGTGATGGCTAGTGGCGTTCTATTATTTTCTTTGTTGGGCCTGTCCTGTAGTAGGTGACTTCTGGGTACTCTTCTGGCTCTGTCAATCTGTTTCTTCACTTCAGCAGGTGGGTATTGTAGTTGTAGGAATGCATGATAGAGATCTTGTAGGTGTTTGTCTCTGTCTGAGGGGTTGGAGCAAATGCGGTTATATCGTAGCGCTTGGCTGTAGACAATGGATCAAGTGGTATGATCTGGATGAAAGCTAGAGGCATGTAGGTAGGAATAGCGGTCAGTAGGTTTCCGATATAGGGTGGTGTTTATGTGACCATCGCTTATTAGCACCGTAGTGTCCAGGAAGTGGATCTCTTGTGTGGACTGGTCCAGGCTGAGGTTGATGGTGGGATGGAAATTGTTGGAATCATGGAACAAATGAAATTGTTGAAATCATTCCTCAAGAGCTTCTTTTCCATGGGTCCAGATGATGAAGATGTCATCAATGTAGCGCAAGTAGAGTAGGGGCATTAGGGGATGAGAGCTGAGGAAGCATTGTTCTAAGTCAGCCATAAAAATGTTGGCATACTGTGGGGCCATGTGGGTACCCATCGCAGTGCCGCTGATTTGAAGGTATACATTGTCACCAAATGTGAAATAGTTATGGGTCAGGACAAAGTCACAAAATTCAGCCACCAAGTTAGCCGTGACAGTATCGGGGATACTGTTCCTGATGGCTTGTAGTCCATCTTTGTGTGGAATGTTGGTGTAGAGGGCTTCTACATCCATAGTGGCTAGGATGGTGTTTTTAGGAAGATCACCAATGGACTGTAGTTTCCTCAGGAAGTCAGTGGTGTCTCGAAGATAGCTGGGAGTGCTGGTAACGAAGGGCCTGAGGAGGGAGTCTACATAGCCAGACAATCCTGCTGTCAGGGTGCCAATGCCTGAGATGATGGGGCGTCCAGGATTTCCAGGTTTATGGATCTTGGGTAGCAGATAGAATACCTCAGGTTGGGGCTCTAGGGGTGTGTCTGTGCGGATTTGTTCTTGTGCTTTTTCAGGGAGTTTCTTGAGCAAATGCTGTAGTTTCTTTTGGTAACTCTCAGTGGGATCAGAGGGTAATGGCTTGTAGAAAGTGGTGTTGGAGAGCTGCCTAGTAGCCTCTTGTTCATACTCCAACCTATTCATGATGACGACAGCACCTCCTTTGTCAGCCTTTTTGATTATGATGTCAGAGTTGTTTCTGAGGCTGTGGATGGCACTGTGTTCTGCATGGCTGAGGTTATGGGGTAAGCGATGCTGCTTTTCCACAATTTCAGCTCGTGCACGTCGGCGGAAGCACTCTATGTAGAAATCCAGGCTGCTGTTTCGACCTTCAGGAGGAGTCCACCCAGAATCCTTCTTTTTTAGTGTTGGCAGGAAGCTCTCTGTGGGTTAATATGTTGGTCAGAGGTGTGTTGGAAATATTCCTTGAGTCTGAGACGTCAAAAATAGGATTCTAGGTCACCACAGAACTGTATCATGTTCGTGGAAGTGGAGGGGCAAAAGGAGAGGCCCCGAGATAGGACAGATTCTTCTGCTGGGCTAAGAGTATAGTTGGATAGATTAACAATATTGCTGGGTGGGTTACGGGAACCATTGTTGTGGCCCCTTGTGGCATATAGTAGTTTAGATAGCTTAGTGTCCTTTTTCTTTTGTAGAGAAGCAAAGTGTGTTTTGTAAATGGCTTGTCTAGTTTTTGTAAAGTCCAGCCACGAGGAAGTTTGCGTGGAAGGCTGGTTCTTGGACACAAATCAGACGTCAAGAATTATAACATTCAAAAACCAGTTGGAGAACACTTCAATCTCTCTGGTCACTCGATCACAGACCTAAGAGTGGCTATCCTTCAACAAAAAAGCTTCAAAAACAGACTCCAACGAGAGACTGCTGAATTGGAATTAATTTGCAAACTGGATACAATTAACTTAGGCTTGAATAGAGACTTGGAATGGATGAGTCATTACACAAAGTAAAACTATTTCCCCATGGTATTTCTCCCCCCCATCCCACCCCCCACTGTTCCTCTGATATTCTTGTTAACTGCTGGAATTAGCCTACCTTGCTTGTCACCATGAAAGGTTTTCCTCCTTTCCCCCCCCCTGCTGCTGGTGATGGCTTATCTTAAGTGATCACTCTCCTTACAGTGTGTATGATAAACCCCTTGTTTCATGTTCTCTGTGTGTGTGTATATAAATCTCTCCTCTGTTTTTTCCACCAAATGCATCCGATGAAGTGAGCTGTAGCTCACAAAAGCTTATGCTCTAATAAATTTGTTAGTCTCTAAGGTGCCACAAGTACTCCTTTTCTTAGTTAGGGCTGTTTTCTGAATCAGATAAAATAAAGGCATTCCTTCCCAAAAAAGCTTTCAGTCTGAAAGACAGAGGCACTAGGAAGCCCAAAGGAAGAAACAGTTTAGAGTTTTGTGTTGATTTTTCCAAAGTTCAATTTGGATAGTAATAAGCATGGAATCAACAAAAATAATGACAGGTTTCATAGTAGCAGCCGTGTTAGTCTGTATTCGCAAAAAGAAAAGGAGTACTTGTGGCACCTTAGAGACTAACAAATTTATTTGAGCATAAGCTTTCGTGAGCTACAGCTCACTTCATGGCATCCGATGAAGTGAGCTGTAGCTCACGAAAGCTTATGCTCAAATAAATGTGTTAGTCTCTAAGGTGCCACAAGTACTCTTTTTCTTTTAACAAAAATAATGATTCCTACAACTAATACTATACACTAGTCTCTAAGTTAGTCTCTTTGAGAGTCACAATCAAGGTCACAATACATCTTCAGAAAAGAACCAATGATTACCTATAGGTTAGTAAGGAATTTTCAGTATTTTTAATGTATGTCAACATTCCAAAAGCTAATCTTAGTTGTATTCGTGGGCTGTGTGTGTACGTGCGCGCACACATATTTGGGATTACTGTATTTTCCAAGATTCACATTCTTTTGAATAATGAAAACCATATACTGTTCATGAGTGGGCCAAAGATTAAATTAATCTGTGAACATCAAGTTTTACAATGATTGCTTTTTAATTTCTCTATGAAAAGCAAATTGACTAATTAATCTGAGGGAAAAGCACATGATTTGAACAATTGATTTGAAATCCAAAATGAAGTAGATTGTTATACCAGAACCTACTTTAATTCATACTGTTTCTGTGCACAATATACCTTGTTTATGTTTATTCATTCAGTCTCCACCACAATATATTATGCACAAAAGATAAACATGAAATGAAGAGAGTTACAAACATTCACTCACATTCAGCAAGTATTTCTAGATCTGTAAGGCTCCCTCAAAAAGTTGGCTGACCAATTGTCTCAGTCCATTTGGGAAATTCACCTCCTGATTCCTATCTCACATTTCTCCCTGGATTCCTCTTACCTCCTGTGTTTGCTAGAAAGGACACTGTTTTTTTCAGTGATTTTAAATGGCCACATATTTCATATATTTGCTATTCTTTGGGAAGAAAAGTTCCGCATTAATTTGATTCTCTTCCTAACCTAGTTAAATTAAATCACCTGGTTTATGAAATCCTTATTAATATGAACCATTTAGGATTGTGAATTCTGCAAAACTCCTCATCAATCCAAATACCTTCTTCATTCCCTAGCTGGTCCCATGCAGCCAGAGCCCACAGGATGTCACCAAAACATTGCTTTGTTACATCCACCTTCCCTTTTTCAGACTTCACATTGTGGCCACTATCCTTCCCACCAAATTCTGATTAAGATTCCCTTTGGAAAAAAACAAAACCGCACCCTTAATTACCTGGAGAGGCTGTTGTTAAAAGATGAGAGCCATTTCCTTTCCCAGATTCTTGGCTAGGAATCAAGAGCTCAGTTCTCTGGAATTAAATCTGGATCTCTTGCACAATAGTGCTGTACACTGGCACAGAACTGCCAAGCTTGCAATACACTTTATTTTTTACGTCTTTGGATAGGGTGACCATATTTCCCTATGCTGAATATGGGACACCTGGTAAAATTACTCTTATTCAAGTGAGTTCAACGGCAATCAAACATACAAAAACGTTCAAATTAACATCTTGTTGACTGAGCCCACGTTAAAAAGAAATGCTGCATAGTTGGATTCTTTTTATTTACCTTCTTATCTGCTTCAGAGTAGCAGCCGTGTTAGTCTGTATCCGCAAAAAGAAAAGGAGGACTTGTGGCACCTTAGAGACTAACAAATTTATTTGAGCATAAGCTTTTGTGAGCTACAGCTCACTTCATCATCCGAAATGTAGCTCACGAAAGCTTATGCTCAAATAAATTTGTTAGTCTCTAAGATGCCATAAGTCCTCCTTTTCTTATCTGTAAGGCTTTAGAGTTCACACTGGGAAGGGTAATACACATACCCCTACCCCCCCACACACACACCCACACACGAGGAGAAATGACACACAAACTCACTCCCGTACACCTCTCTCACACAGGAGGGGGTGACTGACCAACCCGCCCCGCGCTCTCTGCCCTCCATGCCTGGCTGGGTCCCCAGGGACGGACCCTCCTCTCTTGGTACCTGGCACTGCGTCTTCCTGAGGCAACATGTGCAAGGTCATCACCACCACCCTGATTTCTGCCAGGGTTCACACCAGAACTTGGCCAGCAGCAGCCTTTTGGCATTGTGCGGGAGGGAAGGGATGGGAGCTGCTTCCAGCTGCAGGGGAGAAGGGAGGGAAGGAAGGGATGACCTGGCCAGTGTCTTTGCAGAGCTCATCTCTTCCCACCTCCCTGCAGCCGGAAGCAGCTTGTTCCTTCCTGCCCGCTCAGTGTCAAAAGGCAGCTAACACCTCCAGGCTACTGCTGGCCACCAACATAACCAAGCCGCCTCCCGTCCCCTGGCTACAGCGTGGTCAGGAAGGGGTTAAGCCCTAAGGATGCATTGTGCACCAGGGCCCAAGTAACCTGAATGCTGGGGCTTCAGCGAACCTGGCCAGAGAGGTGGCTCAGCAGAGAAGGGTGCCTAGGGGACAGAGCAGCCCCGTGCTCCCTGGGGGCAAGGGCGGAGGGAGGATGAAGAGGGTGCTAAGCCCCTGCCTTGGGGGATGCTGTAGAGCCTGCAGGTTTTGGGCGTGAACTGGCTGGAAATAGTTTCCCCACCACCACCACTTGGGAGCTTAGCTGAGCGGTGGAGAGGCTTCCCCATGCCAGCGCTGTGCGGGGCTTTGGCACATGCACAGCTCGGCTCCTCCTAGCCAGCACCCTGGACCAGAGGGTCTTGGGCTTTCCTAGGGCGCCAGCTCAGCAAGAGGCAGTGGGGGAAGGAAGGAGCCTGCCTGCCAGGCTGTTGGTGAACTGAACTCTCTGACCGGGGGGTGGTTCTCCACACAGCGCTGGGAGCGGGACGTGCCCTGCTGGGGCGGGATATGGAGGAGCAGCGGGGCTGGAGGCGAGGCAAAGGGGAAAAGCAGGGAGAAGATAGCTAGAGGGGGAAGAACGTAAAGGGCCGATGGATGTGCAGCAGAGGAGAAATGTAACCGGCCGCCACCTGGCAACTGCCCGCACTCACCAACCACCGCAGCTTGCAGCCAGTGCCAGCCGGAAACAGGATGAGGGGGCAGGGCCCTGCTGGCCGAGAGCTGGCTCACAGCGGGGGCTGTGCTGATGGACCAGCAGGGGGAGCAGCCAGCCCCACATGCTGCATCTTCACCTCGCCACTAGCCTTGCACACCCACCCTATTGCTGGCCACTGGACCCCCTCCCACTCACTGCTGGTGGACAGGTGGCTGGCAAGCAGGGATCTGGCCAGCAACAGGACCCGCCAATACTGATGAGGGGGAAACAATAAATATGGGACATTTGCCCGTTTTTAAGAAAAAGTCAGGATATCTGCAGGAGGACTTAAATATGGGACTGTCCCTTTAAAAACGGGATGTCTGGTCACTCTTATCTTTGGAGAGATGGTTCCGGAAAAGAAAAAAAAGTGAAGAAAACTAAAGGGTCAAGGCTGTTGGCCACGTGATCTTCTCTTATCTTAGTAAATAGTTACAAATATAAGGAACAACTAACACAGCCAAACAGGTTCACCCTTTAGTAGCTGCTACAGAACTTGTATAAAACATTGCTTAATGGTTTTAACCATTCAAATTAAATATTATTCCAGAAGGGAAAAAAACAAAGAATGATGAAAATGAAGTTTATGCAACTTTAAGACTTTGGCTGGAATCCACAAGAGCAAATCCAGACAACACCTCCAAACACTCACAAGAAAAAAAGAGAGAGGGGCTTAAAGTGCAGTAAATTAAGGCCAGATTTGTTGACCTAACTCTAAATTTTCTTCAAATAAAACAGACACCTGAAGTGACTAGCAATTTGTTCACAGAGATTGTCCAGAGACTCATCCACTGGATCAATACATACTCGCAGGTGATTAGTTTGTACATCAGTTCCCTAGAAGATGAGTCATAACAGTGCATAACATAAATCAAACTGTCAAGCATATTTTCCAAGTCTATATGGTAAAAAATCCTAATGACATTTTGAGAGAGAAAACTGGCAAGCATTCATATTAAAAATGAATTTCTACACAAAATAATTTAACTGTATTCCTCTACCACAGCAAAAGAAATTTCCATATTATGGAAAGCTTTCTCTCAAAAAAAAAATATTTGTAACAAAGTCCCAAAAACATCTTCAGAAAACAGTCTTACAGTAATACATCAGTAGTACACATTTTGCTATTCTACATCCCACACAATATGCACATAATCCCAAATTTCCCCATACTTCACAGTTAAGATTTAGATTAAGTAGCAAATCACTGTAATGCTATCTCTTGATATTAATACTTCATTACTTTTTAAAAGGAATATTATGCTACATTTACTATTATTAAAAGGGGGAACTAATACCCTAAAATTAAGACTGAATACATATTTCCATTTATATCGATATTTTTAGCTGTTCTTCTTACACCTTCAGGGCTAAGATTTTCTAGGATTTGCCCAAGATGAAACAGTTTGAATAATAATTAATTGGCTGGTTTTGTGTAGATACAGATAGAAAAATAATACACTTTTCTATTAATAAATGTTTTATGACGTTGGTGGGATAAGTCTCATGACTGGAATACTGGTAGAGCAGGGTATAGTTTGTTCAGGAAGGCAGGTAAGGTAAAAAGGGAGGAGGTGTTGCATTATACATCAAAAATATAAACACTTGTTCTGAGGACCAGAAGCAGGTGGGAGGAAGACCAGCTGAGTCTCTCCGCACAATGATAAAAGGGGTAAAAAAAATAGGGCTGACATTGTGATGGGGGTCTATTACAGAGCACCAAATCAGGAAAAGAAGGTGGATGAGGCATTTCTAAAACAAATAACAAAAATATCCAAAACAGAAGATCTGGAAGACTTCAACCCAGACATCTGTTGGAAAACTAATATGGCAAAACACAAAATTTCCAATAAGTTCTTGGAATGTACTGGGGACAAAGTTTTTGTTCCAGAAAGGTAAGGAAGTAACCAGAGGGACAGCCATTTTAGACTTGATTGTAACAAACAGTGAGGAAATGGTAGTGTCTTTGAAGGTGGAAGGCAATTTGGGTGAAAGATCATGAAATGAGAGATTTCATGATCCAAAGGAAGGAGTGAGAAAAGCAAAATAAGGCCAAAGGACTTCAAAAAAGCAGACTTTAACAAATACAGAGAACTGATAGGTAAGGACCCATGGGAAAAAATCTAAAGGAAAAAGGAATTCAGGACAGCTGGCAGTTTCTCAAGGAGACAATATTAAAGGCACAACTGCAAAGTATCTCAATACTAAGGAAAGACGGGAAGAATAGCGAATTTGGTAGGGCTCAACCAATATGGTTCCATGAGGAGCTCTTTAATGACCTGAAAATCAAAAAGGAATCCTATAAAACAGAAACATGGACAAATTGCTAAGGAGTATAAAAGAATAACATAAGCATGTAGGAACAAAATCAGAAAGGCTAAACCTAGCAAGGAACATTAAAGGAAATAAAAAGGTGGGGTTTAAAATAGATTAGGAGCAAGAGAAAGACAAAGAAAAGCATAGGATCTCTGCTTATCGGGAAAGAGGAGCTAATAAATGATGACATCAAGAAAGCTGAGGTGCTTAATGCCTGTTTTGCTTCAGTCTTCATTAACAAGGTTAATGGTGACCAGATACTCACCACAATTAAAATTAACAACAAGGGTGAAGGAATGTAAGCCAAAATAGGAAAAGAAAAGGTTCAAGAATATTTAGATAAGTTAGATATAATCAGGTCAGCAGGGCTTAATGACATTCATCCTAGAGTACTTAAGGAACTAGCTGAAGCAGTCTCAGAACCATTAGCAATTTTCTTTGAGAACTCCTGGAGTATGGCTGAGATCCCCGTACAAAGGAGAAGGGCAAACATAGTTCGTTTCTTTAAAAAGGGAAACAAAGAGGACCCAGAGAATCAGAGGTCTATCAGCTCTAACATCAATATCTAAAAAGATACAGGAACAAATTATTAAACTATCAGTTTGTAAGCATCTAGACGATAATAGGGTTATAAGGAATAACCAGCATGGTTACTGGCCTAGTAGATGATGGGGAAGCAGTAGATGCGATATATCTTGATTTTAGTAAAGGCTTTTGAAGAAGTCCCAAATGCCATTCTCAGAAGCAAACTCAGGAAACGTGCTCTAGATGAAACTACTATAAAGGTAGGTGCACAAATCGTTGAAAGACCATGCTCAAAGAGTAGTTATCAAGGGTTCCCAGTTAAACTGGGGAGACTTATCAAGCAGGGTCCCCTCCGTCCGGTACTACTCAATATTTACATTAATGACTTACATAATGGAGTGGAGAGTATGCTTATAAAATTTACAGATGACACCAGGCTGGGAGTGTTGCTTTTGAGGACAGGATTAGAATTCAAAATGACCTTGACAAATTGGAGAATTGGTCTGAATTCAACAATTGGTCTGAAATTAAATAAAGACAAGTGCAACATACTACACATAGAAAGAAAAAAAATCAAATGCACAGCTACAAAATGGGGGAAAACTGGTTAAATGGGAGTACTGCTGAAGAGGATCTGGGGGTTACAGTAGATCACAAATTGAACATGGGTCAACAATGTGATGCAGTTGCAAGAAAGTCTAATATCGTGGGGTATATTTACAGGAGTATCATATGTAATTGTCCCAGTCTTCTTGGCACTGGTGAGGCCTCAGCTGGGGAATTGTGTCCAGTTCTAGGTGCCACATTTTAAGAAAGATATGGACAAATTGGAGAGTGTCCAGTGGAGACCAACAAAAATTATAAAGGGTTTAGAAAACCTGACACCTATGAAGAAAGATTTAAAAAACTGGACATATTTAGTCTTGAGAAAAGATGACCAAAGGGGGACTTGATAACAGTCTTCAAAATATGTTAAGGGCTGTTATAAAGAGAAGACTGATCAATTGTTCTCCATGTCCACAGAAGGTAGGAAAAGTAGTAATGGGCTTAATCTGCCGCAAGGGCAATTTAAATTATATATTAGAAAAAACTTTCTAACCTGGTAGTTAAGCTCTAGAATACACTTCCAATGGAAGTTGTGGAATCTCTATCACTAGAAGTTTTAAAAACAAGTTTGACACACATCTGTCAGGGGTGGTTTAGCTTTACCTGGTCCTACAACAGTGTAGGGGGCTGACTTGATGACTTCAAGGTCTCCTCCAGCCCTACATTCTATGATCCTATATGGTCAGAATTAGCCTTTCAAGCAACAGTTCACATCTCTCTTAGTGGTAAATCATGAGGTAAATATAGATCATGTGTGCGCATTTGAAGAAGAAAAAAATAAATCAAGCTCTATTTTGCAACCAGGTTGCTTTTAAATAAAAAAATAAATCCATCAGAATAACTGTGAAAAACAGATTTCTACTGTGCCCTTTTTATGTGAAGGAATGTGATTAATCTTATTCAAAATTCATATACTATCCCATAATATGCACATTAGTTGTCTTATGACCAAAAGTCAGTTTAAGAATTAACATTTTCAGGAAGATAAAATTAACTAAGGTAAAGGTAAAATGAGTAAGGGTTTCTACTATATGGATTTTTACAATGTTTTGAAATCCAACCAATATATTTTCAATGATATTCAGATATATATAGAAAAGCCATGAAACCATTCTACTTACCAACAAGTCTTATTACATTCAGTGTAGTGTTTGTTAGGATGGGTGCAATCACCTTGTTGAGATTATAATCTGATCGCTTCCTGCTCCTCAGGGTTTCTCGAGAAACACTTAATTAAAAAAAAGTAATTATGCAGGTATGTCTAACAGTGTAAAAATGTAACTGGAAAAAAAGTATGACGTTGTACAACATGCATTTCAGGTCTAGCCATGTACTTATGCCAAATACATTTATGCCAATATACAACTGGATTAGGGCATGTAGACATGTTTAGAAAAAGAGACAGTCTAGTTTACTGAACACAGGACTAGAGACAGGAACTCTTGATTTCTAGTCTAGCTGATTCTCGCATCTGCTGAAGTGAGCTGTAGCTCACAAAAGCTTATGCTCAAATAAATTTGTTAGTCTCTAAGGTGCCACAAGTACTTTTTTATTTTCTTTTTGCGGATACAGACCAACACGACTGCTACTCTGAAACCTGTCAAAATAATATATGTCACTCCTGAAAAATGCATTAAGAATTTCACAACCAAAATACATTTAGATCAGTGGTTCTCAAACTTTTGTACTGGTGATCCCTTTCACATAGCAAACCTCTGACTGAGACCCCCCTGTGACGCACTCTATATATAGAGAGTGAATATAATGTAACTAAAATATGTTTCATGCAAAAGGTCTCTTGTAAGGTATCAGTACAAAGTTTATAATCTACTGAGTGTGGTCATCCTATTTATATAAATGTATCACTCTCGTATCTGAAACTAGAAATATGAAATATAATTCTGAGGGCCTACTGTAGTTATGCAAAGTGTGGGCCATTAACGGTGGTTTGGAATCTTGATGGCTCCCATCAATCAGGACAATTAACTGTGGATGGCTCCGTTTGCAGGCAGGCCTTCCTGTGAGTCAGGCTGGGAGGAATGAAGATTTGGGGTCTCACAGGACATGTGATCATGTCATCTGAACTGGAATCCATCTTTAACCTGGTGCTTTTCCACTGAGAAGGAGGGGTGGGAACCCAGAGGGACAAAGGATTCCCACCTTATGCAAAAGATATACAAGTGGAACAGAACAAGGGGGGCAGCCATCATGAAGAATCCCCTAGCTACCACCTGAGCTGGAACAAGGGCTGTGCCCAGGGAAAAGGACTGTGCCCAGACTAGGAAGGTGTCCAGCTCCAATCTGTGAAAGAAAACTTATTGAAACATCTCTAAGGGCGAGATTTTATCTGTATTCAGTTTTTATTACTGTACTACACTTAGACTGGCGTGTTTTATTTTATTTTGCTTGGTAATTTACTTTGTTTTGTCTGTTACTATTTGGAACCACTTAAATCCTACTTTCTTTATTTAATAAAATCACTTTTTACTTATTAATTAATCCAGAGTATGTATTAATACGGGGGGGGGGAGAACAGCTGTACATATCTCTCTGACAGTGTTATAGAGGGTGAACAATTTATGAGTTTACCCTGTATAAGCTTTATACAGGGTAAAGCAGATTTATTTAGGGTTTGGACCCCACTGGAAGTTGGGCATCTGAGTGTTACAGACAGGCACACTTCTGTAAACTGCTTTCAGTTAAGCCCACAGCTGTTAGGAGACATGGTTCAGACTTGGGTCTGGGTTTGCAGCAGGCTAGTGGGTCTGGCTCAAACCAGGCAGGGCACTGAAGTCCTAAGCTGTCTGAGCAGGAAAGCAGGGGCAGAAGTAGTCTTGGCACATCAGGTGGCAGCTCCCAGGGGGTTTCTGTATCTAACCCGTCACACCCTTATAAATTAAAAACACTTTTTTATATATTTAACACCATCAGACATGCTGGATGGAAAGCAAGGTTTGGGGTGGAGGCTGACAGCTCGCGACCCCCCCATAATAACCTCCTGACCCCCTGAGGGGTCCCGACCCCCAGTTTGAGAACCCCTGATTTAGATGTATATGCGGCTACTTAGTTTGATTCCCCTTTAGTAGCCTGTTGCCTCTGTTTTGCACACATGCTTAGTTTCAAGGATGATATAGGAATATATCTTTTTTGTAAAACTGCACTAAGAATATTTTAATTTTACCTGAAAATGACTTTCCCTGCAAGCCTTTCAAAAAATAATACTTTTTTGTTTTAGTGAGTATGAATTAATTTCCATCTTGGTCAGTGCCAGGGGAAGGACAAATTAGTATTTTGTTTTCTTTTAGATTATACAGAGTTGGCACAATAAAAACAGTAAGTGATACTAAAGTGTTTGAAATTATAAATGGATACATTTGATCTATGGAAGCATTTCACTGAATACATACAAAGGAATTCTACAGCACTTAAAAGTTGACTGGTTTGGTCCAAAATTGAAACTGAGCATCCAACGTTGCAGCCATCTCTCTTTGCACAATTATCATTGATTGAACAGGAGTTACCTCCATGATAAAAATTGTGGGATCAAGCCCTCAGTTAATGTACAATGCTCTATTAATCTATACTTCTCTTCTTTCCTTATCTTCTTTCTAAACCTATCCATTCACTGTTTCTTTCTCAGATAATGCCGAGAGACAAGCTGAGTGAGGCAATATGTTTTACTGGACCAATTTCCACTGGTGAGAGAGGCAAGCTTTCACACTACACAGGACTCTTCTTCAGGTCTGTGAAATGTACTCAGAGTGTCACAGCTAAATACATGGTCAAACAGACAGGTTAGCATAAGCAATGAGCACATATTATAAGGGACCATTCAAGTTGAAGTGGCCCATTAACACCCCTTTCAGAGTAGCAGCCGTGTTAGTCTGTATGCATTGGTCTGTTAAACCCAGGGTTGTGAGTTCAATCCTTGAGGTGGCCATTTAGAAATCTGGGGCAAAAATTGGGGATTGGTCCTGCTTTGAGCAGGGGGTTGGACTAGATGATCTCTTGAGGTCCCTTCCAACCCTGATATTCTATGAGACAGTATTCGCAAAAAGAAAAGGAGTACTTGTGGCACCTTAGAGACTAACAAATTTATTTGAGCATAAGCTTTCGTGAGCTACAGCTCACTTCATCGGATGCATTTGGTGGAAAATACAGTGGGGAGATTTATATATACACACAGAGAACATTAACACCCCTGTAGTTGTAGGACAAAAAGGAGAATTAGTGGGTTACAGATCGCTGCATTTTATTTCTGTATTGAAGTAGGTTCTCTTGGGATATTGGGTAGCCCATTGCACAATGCAATCTACTTCTTTGATGAAGTGTTCTTGTTTGGTGAAGGCAGTTTTGAGTGAGCTAAGGTGTATATCCTGGACTTTCTCCTTGGAACATACTCTGTAGTATCCGAGTGCCTGGCTATAGATAACAGATTTCTTGGTGTGTTTTGGGTGGTTAGTGCATATATGAAGGCAGCTGTGGTGATCCTTGGTTTCTTGTATATGGTTGTCTGTAGGAATCCAATGCTGAAGCTGATTGTGGTGTCCAGGAAGTTGATGCTAGTGTGGGAGAGTTCCAGAGAGAGTTTAATGGATAGTTGGTGGTGGCTGTTGAAGTTGTGGTGGAGCTCTATTAAATAAAACCCTCTCTGACCGCACAACCCTAGTTGTCACCTACCATCCCACAGTGGAATCCATATGAGCTATCATCAAACAATTAAAACCCAGACTCAATGGGGACCCCATCCCAAAAGAAATCTTTCTTAAATCCGCTCTTCTAACCTTCAAATAACCTCTCATCCTCTCCGATCTCATCATCAGAAGCAAGCTCCCCACGGACCAAGACACCAACTCAGAGAGGCACCAGACCCTGCCAGAACAGATACAAAACTTGCAGACATATCTCCATTGCTACAATGATTAAAACCCTCCACAATACACCTTTCAAGATCCCTGAGTCCTATACGACTGGCATAACACATGGTCTACCTCAGTGTTCTCTGACTGGTTTTTGAATGTTATAATTCTTGACGTCTGATTTGTGTCCATTTATTCTTCTACGTTGGGACTGTTCAGTTTGGCCAATGTACATGGCAGAGGGACATTGCTCGCACATGATGGCATATATCACATTGATAGATGTGCAGGTGAACGAGCCTCTGATAGTGTGGCTGGTGTGATTAGGCCTGTCAAATAGAAAGGGAAGGATAACCACCTTTCTGTATACAGAACTATAAAAACCCTACTGGCAAGAGGCAAAACCCTTTCACCTGTAAAGGGTTAAGAAGCTAAGATAACCTCGCTGGAACCTGACCAAAATGACCAATGAGGAGACAAGATGCTTTCAAAGCTGGGGGGGGGGTGAAGGCTGTCTATCTGTCTGTGTGATGCTTTTGCCAGGAACGTATCAGGAATGCTCTACAGAACTCCTGTAAAAAGTTAGGTTTCAGAGTAGCAGCCATGTTAGTCTGTATTCGCAAAAAGAAAAGGAGTACTTGTGGCACCTTAGAGACTAACAAATTTATTAGAGCATAAGCTTTCGTGAGCTACAGCTCGATGAAGTGAGCTGTAGCTCACGAAAGCTTATGCTCTAATAAATTTGTTAGTCTCTAAGGTGCCACAAGTACTCCTTTTCTTTTTGTAAAAAGTTAATAAGTAATGTAGCTAGAAATGTGTTAGATTTTCTTTTGTTTAATGGCTGGTAAAATAGCTGTGCTGAATGGAATGTATATTCCTGGTTTTGTGTCCTTTTGTAATTTAAGGTTTTGCCTGGAGGGATTCTCTATGTTTTGAATCTGATTACCCTGTAAGATATTTACCATCCTGATTCTTTTACTTTTTCTTTAATTAAAATTGTTTTTTTAAGAATCTGATTGCTTTTTCGTTGTTCTTAAGATATAAGGCTTTGGGTCTGTGTTCACCTATGCAAATTGGTGAGGATTTTTATCAAGCCTTCCCCAGGAAAGGGGGTGTAGGGCTTGGGGGGAAGACGTCTCCAAGTGGGCTCTTTCCCTGTTCTTTGTATAACATGCTTGGTGGTGGCAGCATAGGGTTCAAGGACAAGGCAAAGTTTGTACCTTGGGGAAGTTTTTAACCTAAGCTGGTATGAATAAGCTTAGGGGGTCTTTCATACAGGTCCCCAAATCTGTACCCTAGAGTTCAGAGTGTGGAAGGAACTTTGACAAGGCCCTATGATGGTGTCCCCTGAATAGATATGCGGACAAAGTTGACAACGGGCTTTGTTGCAAGGATAGATTCCTGGGTTAGTGGTTCTGTTGTGTGGTGTGTGGTTGCTCGTGAGCATTTGCTTCAGGTTGGGGGGCTGTCTATAAGCAAGGATTGGCCTGTCTCCCAAGATCTCTGAGAGTGATGAGTTGTCCTTCAGGATAGGTTGTAGATCCTTGATGATGCATTGGAGAGGTTTTAGTTGGGGACTGAAGATGATGGCTAGTGGCGTTCTGTTATTTTCTTTGTTGGACCTGTCCTATAGTAGGTAACTTCTGGGTACTCTTCTGGCTCTGTCAATCTGTTTCTTCACTTTATCAGGTAGGTATTGTAGTTGTAGGAATGCATGATAGAGATCTTGTAGGTATTTGTCTCTGTCTGAGGGGTTGGAGTAAATGCGGTTGTATCGTAGAGCTTGGCTGTAGACAATGGATCGTGTGGTGTGGTCTGGATGAAAGCTGGAGGCATGTAGGTAGAAATAGTGGTCAGTAGGTTTCTGGTATAGGGTGGTGTTTATGTGACCATCGCTTATTAGCACTGCAATGTCCAGGAAGTGGATCTCTTGTGTGGACTGGTCCAGGCTGAGATTGATGGTGGGATGGAAATTGTTGAAATCATGGTGGAATTCCTCAAGGGCTTCTTTTCCATGGGTCCAGATGATGAAGATGTCATCAATGTAGCGCAAGTAGAGTAGGGGCATTAGGGGACGAGAGCTGAGGAAGCGTTGTTCTAAGTCAGCCATAAAAATGTTGGCATACTGTGGGGTCAAGCAGGTACCCATAGCAGTGCCGCTGATTTGAAGATATACATTGTCCCCAAATGTGAAATAGTTATGGGTGAGGACAAAATCAAAAAGTTCAGCCACCAGGTTTGCCATGGCATTATCGGGGATACTGCTCCTGACGGCTTGTAGTCCATCTTTGTGTGGAATGTTGGTGTAGAGGGCTTCTACATCCATAGTGGCCAGGATGGTGTTTTCAGGAAGATCACCAATGGATTGTAGTTTCCTCAGGAAGCCAGTGGTGTCTCGAAGATAGCTGGGAGTGCTCGTAGCGTAGGGCCTCAGGAGGGAGACTACAGAGACTGATGATCCTGCTGTCAGGGTGCCAATGCCCGAGATGATGGGGTGTCCAGGATTTCCAGGTTTATGGATCTTGGATTGCAGATAGAATACCCCTGGTCGGGGTTCTAGGGGTCTGTCTGTGCAGATTTGTTCTTGTGCTGTTTCAGGGAGTTTCTTGAGCAGATAGTGTAGTTTCTTTTGGTAACCCTCAGTGGGATCAGAGGGTAAAGGCTTATAGAAAGTGGTGTTGGAGAGCTGCCTAGTAGCCTCTTGTTCATATTCCGACCTATTCATGATGACGACAGCACCTCCTTTGTCAGCCTTTTTGATTATGATCTCAGAGTTGTTTCTGAGGCTGTGGATGGTATTGTGTTCTGCACGGCTGAGGTTATGGGGCAAGTGATGCTGCTTTCCCACAATTTCAGCCCGTGCACGTCAGCGGAAGCACTCTATGTAGACGTCCAGTCTGTTCTTTTGACCTTCATGTGGAGTCCACCCAGAATCCTTCTTTTTGTAGTCTTGGTAGGAAGGTCTCTGTGGGTTAGTATGTTGTTCAGAGGTGTGTTGGAAACATTCCTTGAGTCAGAGACATCGAAAGCACAGGCTCAACAAAGAAAATAAGAGAACGCCACTAGCCATCACCTTCAGCCCCCAACTAAAACCTCTCCAACGCATCATCAAGGATCTACAACCCATCCTGAAGGACGACCCATCACTCTCACAGATCTTGGCAGACAGGCCAGTCCTTGCTTACAGACAGCCCCCAACCTGAAGCAAATACTCTCCAGCAACCACACACCAAAACCACTAACCCAGGAACCAAACCTTGCAACAAAGCCTGTTGCCAACTGTGTAACACAAATCTCTTCAGGGGACACCATCATAGGACCTAATCACATCAGACACACTATGAGAGGCTCATTCACCTGCACATATATCAATGTGATATATGCCATCATGTGCGAGCAATGCCCCTCTGCCATGTACATTGGCCAAACTAGTCCGTCTCTACGTAAAAGAATAAATGGACACAAATCAGAAGTCAAAAATTATAACATTCAAAAACCAGTTGGAGAACATTTCAATCTCTTTGGGCACTCGATTACAGACCTAAAAGTGGCAATTCTTCAACAAAAAAAACTTCAAGGAGAGACTGCTGAATTGGAATTAATTTGCAAACTGGATACAATTAATTTAGGCTTGAATAAAGACTGGGAGTGGATGTGTCATTACACAAAGTAAAACTATTCCCCCCCCAACCCCCACTGTTCCTCACACAATCTTGTCAACTGCTGGAAATGGCCCACCTTGATTATCACTACAAAAGGTTCCCCCCCACCCCTCCGCTCTCCTGCTGGTAATAGCTCACCCTACCTGATCATTCTTGTTACAGTGTGCATGGTAACACCCATTATTTCATGTTCTCTGTGTATATAAATCTCCCCACTGTATTTTCCACTGCATGCATCCGATGAAACGAGCTGTAGCTCACGAAAGCGTATGCTCTAATAAATTTGTTAGTCTCTAAGGTGCCACAAGTACTCCTTTTCTTTTTAATAGAAAGGAAAAGTTAAAAAGCACAGAGCAAGAGATAGAAAAAGACAAATAATTGTACGTTTACCTTTTTACAGGGGCATCTCCTGTCTGCTCATCCACATAATCTCTTTTCAGCTCCTCAGGAACATCACTGTCACTGTCATACTCTTGATAGGCACTCTTCTCCTGTTCATCAGATTCATACTATTAAAGAAACAAAATGGCAGCTTTCACTTTTGTTAGAATATCCCTGAACATCCTTTTTTAAAAAAAATCAGTAGTGCTTTGTGACTTCTTTGCTTTTAGTTCTGTCACAATGCAACAGTGTTATTTGTACCTTGACTGAGTTTTTTCTATCCTATGTATGATTAAAAATTGTCTACCCGGCTCATTAATAATACAGGAGAACTTTAAAACTATAACAGATTGACAATGGACAAAAACAGGGAAAATCTTCTAACTAGATTTTAAAACATGCTTCTATTCCAGATGTTCTGTAACCGTAAATATTTTAATCACTTTTTCTCCCAATCATTGGTTTCCTCCTTGCCTCAATATTAGCTATTTTATTCAGATATTTGACATATTTTATTATTGCTTTTTTAGTTGATAATATTCTGCATAGTTTATATAAAATCTAAATTGCTCAACATGTTGGCAATAGAAAAGGCAGTGCAAAACCACTAGACTGAGTAAGAAAGTACCAAAACAGTAGGTAATTACGAAAACTTTTGGTTATTTTGTGTATCCTCTTTTTAAAAGTAATCTTTTCCATGATATGCATATGTTTTATAGACATTTTGAAAATATTTAAGCATTTTTAAAATCAGTTCTAGTACATTTAACGGGTCACTTCCACTGGAGTATTTTTCAGTTTGTTGGACTGGTATGTAGTGATGCTACACAGAGCCACTTTGACTTTGCACAACTGTTACAAAAACTTGATTATTGCAGAAACACTGACATTTATCTGAATATTTCTCAGGATTACAATACATTATCATGCATTTTTTCTTCTAAAAAAAAAACTTTAAATACTTGTGAAGCAGCTTCTTCAAATCTGTGTACATCAAATCCATGAAAGTAATTAATATAAATGACACATAGTAAAGACAGAGATCCTATAACTTGTTTTAACATACACACCTTGGCCACAGAAAAAGAGTGCATACTATATTGTGCTATCAAATATTCTTCAATTAAGTCATTAGAAACTAAATAATACCAAATACACAAGTGAGCGTAGCTAAGGATTGCAACCTTAATTTTAGGGTTTCCTGATTTTTGTATGCTTAATTATGCAACCTGAATAATATCTTAATGTACTTTAATGTAATTTTTCTATACTTATTTTATTAAAGAAAAAATACATCCCTTATCTGGAATGTTTAGCTAGAAACCAATGCAGCAGCTTGTTCCACATTTACAATGAGGGAAAGCCTCATGCAGACACCTGCCTGCCTCATTCAATACGGACTCTGCAACCCTCACCTTCAAAATAAACCCACGGTAGATTTGAGTATGCAGCTAAACTAGCCACGCTCATAGATTCATAGATATTAAAGTCAGAAAGGACCATTATGATCATCTAGTCTGACCTCCTGCACAATGCAGGCCACAGAATCTCACCCACCCACTCCTGCAATAAACCTCTCACGTACGTCTGAGCTATTGAAGTCCTCAAATTAAAGACTTCAAGGGCCATTATTAATGTGAACTGTAATCAGATTATTAAAAACTAAGTAAAAACTAATCGCAGGCACCAGAGGTCTGTTAGAGCACCCTATCATTTGTTTTTATAAATCACATTTTACTATTTTGCAGAAAATCTCTTCCTCTGCTAACAGGCAAATGAAATACTGACACTGCGTGGTCTGAAGGATTATTTTGTTTTCCCGAGATCAAGAAAATTTCAGCCTGATAGCTGATATTTTAAAAAGATCAGTTTATGTCAGGTCTTTGGAGTATTTTGTGGGGAATGGAGGAAGGCTAGTGAAGTAGATAAGGTACTGGACTGGGCCTTAGGAAAAAACTTTTACAAACCTGTTCAGTATCTGTTCTTGAAGTGATGGCACATGTCCATTCCACTTCAAGTAGTGCATGGCCAGTGCTCCAGAGTTGGAGATTTTTCCTTTGGTGGTACCCATCAGGGTAAAGTGTGCACCCTCAGTCACCTCATACTGCTGCACAATGGTATAAAGGGCAGAACTTCCCCAGACCTTCTTCCCCTGCCCGCATTCCTTCTTACCTCCTGTGATTGGTAATCTGAGTGCATTGGCTCGCTACTGCAAGTTTCTCCCTTTTCAGGGCAATTCTCTTCCTCTCTGTGAATAGTTCATTTAGTGGTATTCGTTAGTATTAGATTAGCGTAAGTATTCTTTGTTATTTTTCCTGCAGAGTTCGTTCCCTCTTATTCACAGGGCACTGACACCCAGTATGCATTGGTGTCTGGGTTTTAAGCCTTGTGCCAGCTGCAAGAAATCTGTGCCGATGTGTGACCCTCATTCCACCTGCCTGAAGGGCCTAAGTGAGGGTGACATTCAAGATCACTGCCAGATTTGCAGGGACTTCAAACCCTGAATGAAAAAGGACAGAGATGAGACTGCATCACATTGTCATGGAGGCTCCCCTGCATCCACCTTCTGAACCTTCCCAATCATGGCAGCCACTGAGTACTTTGGCATGGGTGAAGAGCACCCCTCTGGACATTGCTTCTGGAAGTCAACACAAATCCCCTCCTCCGGTATGGGGAAAGAAGCAGAGAAGATCAGACCTCCATTCACCAAAGGAGCCAAAAATCGAGTTGGTCAAGGTTCCTTCCCCACTCCGAACTCTAGGATACAGATATGGGGACCTGCACGAAAACCCCCTAAGCTTATTTTTACCAGCTTAGGTTAAAACTTCCCCAAGGTACAAACTATTTTACCTTTTGTCCTTGGACTTTATTGCTGCCAACACCAAGTGTATAACAAATATATAACAGGGAAAGAGCCCGCTTGGAAACGTCTTTCCCCCCAAAATCCTCCCCAAACCCTACATCCCCTTTCCTGGGGAAGGCTTGATAAAAATCCTCACCAATTTGCATAGGTGAACACAGACACAAACCCTTGGATCTTAACAACAATGAAAAAGCAATCAGGTTCTTAAAAGAAGAATTTTAATTAAAGAAAAGGTAAAAGAATCACCTCTGTAAAATCAGGATGGTAAATACCTTACAGGGTAATCAGATTCAAAACATAGAGAATCCCTCTAGGCAAAACCTTAAGTTACAAAAAGACAAAAACAGGAATATACATACCATCCAGCACAGCTTATTTTATCAGCCATGTAAATAAAACAGAATCTAACGCATATCTAGCTAGATTACTTACTAAGTTCTAAGACTCTATTTCTTTTCTGTTCCTGGGAAAAACATCACGCAGAGAGAGAGAGCCTTTGTTTCTCCCCCTCTCCAGCTTTGAGGGTATCTTGTCTCCTCATTGGTCATTTTGGTCAGGTGCCAGCGAGGTTATCCTAGCTTTACAGGTGAAAGGATTTTCCTCTGGCCAGGAGGGATTTTAAAGGTGTTTACCCTTCCCTTTATATTTATGACAGAGTTAACCACCAGTAAACAATTAGGACAAGGTAGAGCGTCATCTGGGAAGATGACCCAGGGTCGTCCACTCCAGCAGTGGTGCCCAGGCCATTGACACCAACTCTTACTGCTATGCTGACTCCTTTGGTGCAACAGGAGCAGCACCATGAAAATCTTTTGGTATCGACACTGCTGGCAGCGTATGCAGCAGCACAGGACCTACTCTGCCTCCTGGGGAGCCTCTGCAAGACCCCTCTCCATTCCATCTGACCAGACACACACGGATACAGAACGGAAGGAGGGCGGGTCATGGAATGGACACATGCAACACATCTTGAATTAAAAACACTTACCTCCCTTTCGAAACTGTTGTTCTTCGAGATGTGTTGCTCATATCCATTCCATTCTAGGTGTCTGTGCGCCCGGAGATTTTTGCCTTAGCGGTACCCATAGGGTCGTCTGTAGCACACTCTAGAATGCCGCACTCATGCTGCGGTATATCAGGCACTGCCGGCCCATGCCTTCCCAGTTCCTTCTTGCCGACAACTCCAACCGAGGGGCAGGAGTGGGGGTAATGGAATGATCTCGAACAACAACAATTACGAAAGGTAGGTAACCGTTTCTTCTCCTTCTTCTAGTGCTTGCTCATGTCGATTCCATTCTAGGTGACTCGCAAGCAGTATCAATGAAGGTGGGCTCAGAGTTCACTGTCATGCAACTTGTGGTACAGTGCTACCAAAGCCAGCATCGTCTCGTGTCTGCTGGGTCAGTGCACAGTGCGACACGAACGTATGGAGGGACGACCAGGTGGCGGTCCGACAGATCTCTTGGATCGGCACCTGCACCAGGAAGGCTGCAGAAGACGCCTGCGCTCTAGTGGACTGAGCCGTCACAATCACTGGCATGGGCATTTTTGCCAGCTCGTAGCAGTGGCGGATGCATGCTGTGATCCAAGACGAAATTCTCTGGGCTGATATCAGGCAGCCCTTCATCCTGTCCGTGACAGCAACAAACAACTGCATTGACTGGTGGAACGGCTATGTTCTATCGATATAGAAGGCCAGTTCCTATCTGATGTCCAGCATATGCAACCTGCGCACCTCATCTGATGCGTGAGGCTTCAGACAGAGGACCGGTAAGTAAATGTCCTGGCCCGTGTGGAACTGGGAAACAACCTTGGCCAGTAAAGCCAGAGGTGGGCAAAGCTGGACTTTGTCCTTGCAGAAGACCTTATAAGGTGGCTCTGACGTGAGCCACCAGGTGCACCTTGACCGAAGACAGCAACAAGGCCTGGAGCTTTAGATGCAGCAAATAGCCCAGGATGTTTTGCAACGAGGCCTCCTCAGGATGAATGCATTTGTCCAAGGTCCAACATGTGAAGCACTTCCACTTGGCCACATAGGTAGCCCTGGTGGAAGGCTTCCTGCTGCCCAGCAGGACCTGTTGAGAGCACTCCCACTTCTCTGTGGCTAGCCACGGAGCAGCCATGACATCAGGTGCAGTGACGCTAGGTTCAGGTGCAGCAGATTGTCTGGATCTGGTATCCCAGAACCAGACAGAGAGGTAACTGCAGCGGGTTGGCCACCGAAAGATTTAGCAGCATGTGGAACCAGTGCCGGCGAGGCTACGTGGGGGCAATGAGAATGACCCATGCTCTGTCTTGCTTCACCTTTAGCAGGACTCTGTGGATAAGCGGCACTGGTGAAAAGGCATGCATCAGTGCTCCCAACTACAGGAGCAGGAAGGCGTTTGACAGGGAACCCTTGTCCCTGCCATATAGGGGGCAGAACACATGACTGCTAAATCTTCCTGTTCTGCCAGGATGCAAACAGGTCCACTTGGGGATTCCCCCATGGTCGGAAAGTCAGGTTGACCACCTCCGGATGGAGGGACCACTTGTGGCGAGAGGAGAAGGTCTTCCTTAGGCAATCTGCCAGGATGTCCCTGGTTCCAGGTAGGTGAGTGGCCACCAGGTGGATGGCATTCTGCACACAAAGGTCCCAGAAGCTAAGCGCCCAGAGACATGCCCAACAAGTGAAGGATAGCCTTAGTGTCCTTCTACCTGTGCAGCCTGCCTGATGGGGCCTGCCACAGAGCCTTAGCAACCTTGAGGACCCCACTGTGTATCAGTAGGGCAATCCAGGCAGGCATGGAGCCAAGAGGACATTGAAAAGGGTGTCCTCCTGCTCCGCCATCTCCTTCACTTCTAGCCCCAAGTTCTCGGCCACCCGCCTGAGAAGGGCTTGATGTTCTTTAAAGTCATCCGGGGGTCTGTCCCTGGAAGGTCCCGCATCCGCCTCCTCCGGGAAAAAGGAGGAGGCCCTGACCACCATGGAGGCACTGAAGGCTCAGCAGCCGCTGGAGATGGAGATTTGGGGGTGGGCACCACCCCGACCTTGGAGCAAACTTCCGGTACTGGGCCCAGTGCCGGTGGGGCTGTCAATCTTCACTCCGAAGCGACCACTGAAATGCGCTGTGAAGGGGGCATCATCATCATCACCACCACCATCACCGGAATGCCCCACGCTCCCCAATCCCATCATGGAGACCGGGGCAATGGGCTGAACTGGGCCTCCACACCGGAGGAACCACTCTCCAGCAACCAGGAAGGAATGGTCAATGCCTGAGTCTGCTGGCTGGTCGTGCCTTCCAGTTAGCACTGACCAGGCATAAGCAACCGGTGGCTATACCAGGGAAAATGGTCCTGGTGCCAGGGAGATCGGCATCAGGGGGAAACGGTGCTGGCGACTGAGACCAATGTCTAGGTGTAGATTGGTGAGAGGGCGAACAGCGTCGCTCATAATATAGGGAGCACTGACCCCGCACTGGGGAAGAATGTCTTGGCATCCAGGGGGAGAGCTTGGGTGACCAGCAGCGCGGTTGCGACCTGCCACGGGATTGCTTCTCTGGTGACAGATGGCACTTCCCCACTTCCGGAGGGATCTTAACGGCTGGCTTTCCCTCTCAGGGAGCCTTAGCCTGGTCCTGCGGAAACCGCAGATGTCATAGGAACAGATGGAGAGCTGTGCTCTCTGTGAGCCTGGGCTTGGGATGATGACAGTGCAGGCAGGGTGGTGGGTCCCATACCACTCACCAGAATCAGCGATGGACCTTTAAGACGGCTAAGAGCCCCAGCCGCAGAGGCACACTCATGCTCTTTCGGAGAAGGCTGGCAGACAGGCCTGGTCCTTCTATCAGATGACTCCAGGGCCTTCTTGCTCGGCGCCAGCAAATGCTTCTTTGCCTTCTTCTTTGGCACCAGCAAACAGTGCCAAGAGGAGCCGGGTGCTGGTGGCACACTGCACACGGAAGACAAAGTACTCAGTGAGGCCTGCGTAGAGGGCTCAGAAGCTGGGCGGAGAGTGGATTCTATCGGATTCCATCAGGAGGACCCTGAGGCGAATGTCCCTCTCCTTCTGGGTGCGAGGCCAAAAGTTCTTACAGATCAGCAATGCTCCTTGATGTGTGACTCACAGGCATAGGCCTGCCACAGACCGAGCAGGGCTTAAACCAGGAGCTCGGCGCATGCCCCGCTTGGGGTGAAGTCCCCACTGGGACCTTAACTATCAGCTAACTATGCACTTAACAACTACTTAACACTAACTAGAATCGAACAAAGGCCTGAAGGCACAAAGTCCAATGGAAGAAACTGCTAGCTCTTGACAAGCAAGAGAGGTGCTCTGACTGACCACCACGGGCGGCAAGAAGGAACTGAGGGGGTGTGGGCCAGCAGTGTCTGATATACCACGGCATGAGCGCAGCCCTCTAAAGGGCACTACAGCCGGCCTATGGGGACCACTAAGGCAAAAATCTTCAACAGCCGTGCAGGTGGGCATGCTCACACCTAGAATGGAATTGACATGATCTCGCACTCGAAGAAGAACAAATCCAGAATAGGTTAGTAACCGTTTTTTCTCCTTCAAGTGAATGCACAGATCTATTCCACTCCAGCTGATTCACAAACAGTTCAATCCAGAAATGGGTTTCAGAGTCTACCTGAAAAACTACTTGTCCAAAAGTGGCATCATTTCTGGAATGCTAAGATACAGTACAATGAGTAGTAAAGGAATGTATTGATCACCAAGCTACAGCTCTAAAAATGTCTGTTATAGTTACTTAAGCCAAAAAAATGGCAGAAACTGTTTGAGATCCTGTAGAGTGAGTACATTGGCATTGTCATAGCAGAGATGTGTGCAGGACAAAATCCAGGATGAAATCCTCTGCATGAAGACTGAAAGCCTTTCATCCTGTCCACAACTGACATAAGCAGCTGGGAAGACAATCTAAAACACTAGTCCTGTCCATTTAAAAAAGCCAACACCCTTCCAACATCCTAAGCATGGAGCCTCTTCTCATCCTTATGAGAATGGGGCTTAAGAAAGAAAGTCAGTAAGCATGGCTTGATTGAGGTGGAATTCTGATACTAATTTAGTCAGGAATTTCATAAGTGGACATAATACCTTCTCCTTATAAAAAAGAAATAAAAAGAGTCAACTGCCAATGTTCTTAACTCCGTCACTCTTCTTGCAGAGATAATAGTTACCAAAAATAGATGCAGCAAAGGGACGTATCCATTGGGTGGAGCCATGAACATTGTTAGCACCAGATTTAAGTCCCAGGAAGCAATGGGCTCCATGACATGGGGCTATAACCTGCCCAGACTCTAAGAATCTAACGGACATAAGATCAAAAAATACTGAGTGGCCTGCAATTTCTGGATGGAAAGCAGCAATAGCTACCATGTAAACTCTGATGGAACTAATCTATAGGGCTTCTTATTTCAGGTAGAACAGAGAGAGTCCTCCACAGGTTGAATAGAAATCAGGACTGGCAAAACACTCCTCTCTGCATTGACCATGAGGAGAATCACTTCCACTTTAACAGGTGGAGTGTTTTGCACATTCCCCAAACACTCCACCTCTTGAGGTGTTAACCATGGACCATCCTGGCTGTAAAATGGAGAATGGTTCGGTCGGGACATAGCATATGATCTCCTGGGAGATCAAGTCAGGATCTGTGGGTAGCATCAAAAGTCCTGATAGAGAAGCTCAGCAGACTGGAGAACCAAAGCTAGCAAGACCAAGCCAGAGCTGTAAGGATCACGTTCGCATGATCTGACTTCTGAACACCAGGAAGGAAAGAGAGTTTGAGATTGGTGATACAAAATTTCCAAAGATGTATCGCTTCTTGACAAAGACTGATTTGGCCCCTCCCTCTCTGTTCATGTAGAACTCCACCACAGTGTTGTCTGTGAAGACTTGTAAATTGCTGCCCTTGATATGAAGGAGAAAAACTCAACAGACCAGATGAATAGCCAAAAATTCCCACACGTTTATGTTTTGAGTCAAATCTTGGTAAAAACACAGACCTTCAGTTTGTAGGTTTCCTAGACGAACACCCCAATTTAAAAAAATGTCCATAACCAGAGTCAATGTGCACAAGGGAGGTGTGAAGGAAACTCCCATACACATTGGCTGGATCCAAAGAGGCTAGTACTCCTGCAGACACTCAAATCAGCATGTCCAATGGATGACAATCCACTGGAATCCATGGGGAATCAACTGACTTTAACCAGCTTTGCAACTCTCGGAGACAAAGCCTGGTATGCCAAACCACATACAGGAAAGAGGCCATGTGCCTTAGTAGTCTGAGGCAGTTTCTTACCATTCTAAGTGGCTCTGAGGTCAATTGAAACATGTAACATTGTCCAGAATTTGGCTTGAGGCAGGAATGCCCTGGCTGCTGTAGAACCCAGAAATGACCCTATAAATTCAGTTCTCTGATCAGCAGAGAAGATTGACTTGTCCTCATTGGTCAAGAGACCCAGAATACTGAAGAGGGATTGGATCCCGGATAGACTGACTTCTGCTTAGGGTTTGGATCGACCTTGTACCAGCCAGTCATCTAAGTTAGGGCACACTAGTACCCGTTTTCTTTAAAAATACAGCTACCACCAACCATGCAGTTTGTAAATACTCGCAGGGCAGCAGACAAGACAAAGGCCTAGACTGATAATGGGTGTTGTTGACTAGAACTCTTAAGAATCTCTTGTGGCTTTGATGGATAGCCATATGGAAATATGCATCCTTCAAGACGAGGGCAGTGTACCAGTCTCCAGGGAAGGGAATGATACCATTTTTACATATTTGTTCCAATTTCACAGGTCTAAGATGGTTCTGAGACCTCCTTTCACCTTTAGAATCAAAAAGTATCATGAATAGAAACCCTTCACTCAATGGAGAGGCACCTTAGAGACTAACACATTTATTTGAGTATAAGTTGCATCCGATGAAGTGAGCTGTAGCTCATGAAAGCTTATGCTCAAATAAATTTGTTAGTCTCTAAGGTGCCACAAGTACTCCTTTTCTTTTTTGCGAATATAGACTAACGCGACTGCTACTCTGAAACCTGTTATCAATGGAGAGGGGAAACCTCTTCTATAGCTCCCAAATGGAGAAAAGACTGCAATTCTTGGAGATGGAAATCCTCGTGAGAATGGATCCTGAAAAAGGACAGGAAAGGGAATAGGAGGGTCAAAGAGTGGAGGAAATAAACTGCAGTGTTCGAATAAACTACTTGTCCTCCGTACTTAGGACCCATTGAGCTGTAGTAATATAGGACTAAGCGCACAGGAAATGGAATAACATGTTGGGAAACAATAGGGCAGAGAGAAATGTTACATCACAAACTGGTATTCTATTCCCGACAAGACAGTCACTTACCAGGACAAATTTCTTGCAGCCAGCACAAGACTTAAAATTCAGAGACTGAGGCATACCCTGGTACTGGGTGTCAGTACCCTGTGAATAAGAGGGAACCAACTCTGCAAAAAACAACACTACATTACACTAATCTAACACTAACAAATAGCACTAATTTAATTATTTATAGAAAGGAAGATAACTTTCCTGCAAAGGGAGAAACCTGCAGTTGCAAGCCAATGCACTCGACTACCGATTATGGGTGGTAAGAATAAAGTGGGAGAAGGCAGCTCCACCCTTATACTATCATTCAGAAGCACAAGGTGGCTGCGGGCACACACACCACACCAATGGGTATCGCTAAGGGAAAAATATCCAACTCTGGAGCCTGAGTGCACACACACTTGCAGTAGAATGGACACATGCAATCACTTGAAGAAGCTGGGTTCAATTTCTAACTCTGTTACAGATTTCCTACGTTACTCTGGGCAAATCACTTGATCTACCCTATGCCCCAGATTCCCATCTGTAAAAAATGGGGATAGGACTTACCTAACTCACAGGGGTGTTTCAAAGATAAACTCCATTAACAATTATGAGGCACTTAGATATTACAGTGATGAGAGCCATAAAAGTGCCTAGACAGATAGATAGGTGTAATACACAGAGTAATTGAACATATTGATCTACTTGTTCAGCACAGTTCCTTAGTTTCACAGAAATTCCTTTTAACGCAGAAGCAATCAGCTATCTAATTTCCAAGTTGCTAAATTTCAGTGCTGTATGGAATAACACTTTCACTGCTAACAGTGTTCTGTGTTGGGTACAAATATAGGAAGCCACTACCAAAGATCTCTCTGCAAAGAAAAGAAAATCTCTCTGCGTAAGGTTTCAGAGTAACAGCCGTGTTAGTCTGTATTCGCAAAAAGAAAGCTGTAGCTCACGAAAGCTTATGCTCAAATAAATTTGTTAGTCTCTAGGTGCCACAAGTACTCCTTTTCTCTCTACGTAAATGACTGTCAACTTTGGTTTGCAAAGACACCAATGATAAATTATATTAATTTGAAAAACACTTTAATTCTACAAACTAATCTGAAGTTTCCATAATTAATACCACATTTAAGGTTAACGAAACTGTTTATAGTAAGAATGGCCTATGTTTATCACAAGAACAAAAACACATAAATCATGTCCTCAGTATTCCATTCTTCCCACACTGAACATTCTGTCCTGTTAGGGTCAAAGAAAAGCCAAAATCAATTACAGTTCTTCAGCAGGCAGAGATTCAGTTTTATCATTTCATGACATATTTAGGTTTCACTGTAATGCAGAACACTTCATGCTGGCACACAAATATTAAAAATAGGACAACACAGCCAGCCTTGTAAACTCACAGTAGTGTGTCACCCTACAAAACAGAACATAATTCAAGATTAGAATATGGAAACCACAACATGGGCTACAGAAAGGCTGTCTTTGCTGCATAAGTAACATATTAGCCTACTGCTAATACATATGATCAAGACGCCCTCCAGTGACTGATTCCAGTAAAAATACAGCCCACTACAGTTGAACAGATGAAGAACTCCTTTAGCTCAACAGGTAGAGGCGTGTGCTTTTTGATGCTCAAATTCCTGGAGCTCAATCCCCAGTCAAGACCTGGAATCTGTAACTAATTCTGGCTAAGGTGTGTCACACATCCAAAGGGTGAGGTATTTATTTAATGGTGAGGACATGCTGATTATTCTTCATCCAGCATCAGCTTTGGATGGAACTGAATATCATATCTACTTTTGTAGTGGACAATACTGCACTATAGAAGCAAAAATAGGTAATTTTAAAAGGATGGAATGCAGAGATCTCTAAAAACCTAATTGACAAGTAGGAAATTCAAAAATGATAAAACAACAACACTTCTACACAGCAATTCCTCTGTGGAACTATTGCCACGTCATGTCACTGAGGCCATTTCGCAAAATTCAGAGGGAATGGATGATTATATGTTTAACAATATATTCCAGAGTTATAGCTAATGCTAAAATAATTAAAATGTTTTGGAGGGATATGAAAAACCTCATGCTTCAGGGTTTAAGCCAATCTCTAACTATATAAAAAGGTATGAAGAGATTTGGGGGAGGGGAGCAAAAGTATCTCACACCTACTTTGAGGTTTCCTGAACTTTTCCTGAACAACTAGCATGTGGTGTTGGCTACTGTCAGAGAGACAGGATGAACCAGGGGTCTGATCCATTAAGCAATTCCTATACAGCTTGCCAGAGATCAGAGAAGATATGTTTTAGGAAGCTCAATTTCTGTATTTTACTGAACACAGAAGCATGTTATATGATTACTTTTTTCTAATTTAGTCAAATTAGCTCATTCTTGCAGTAGGATTCATTCACTCAGAAAATGTAAATGATTCTCCAGCCTGTATTTGATTTATGGATACACAAAGAGTTAAGAGACAGGTTCAGTGGTCACATTGTATGCCATACAAAAATGTCATCTTCAAGAATGATCACCCTCTATCACTATCCAATTTTTAACCTCATGCTAAGAAGACAAGAAGGAGAAGCTGAGTATAGATGAAGTTGGTTAAATTTGATAGGCCTAGAAATGGAAGGATACAGCAGATTCTTAAGTGTGGGAAATCACAAAAGGAAAAGAAGCAGATCATCTTATTTTTCATTTGAATTTACAGTTTTCTGACTTCACATAGCATACAGGCTGGAAAGGAAAATATTAGAAAAAGCTGAAGTCAGAGCCAAAGGCAACTCTGACACCCCCAAATTTTACATCTTTGAGTCGGGTGGAAGGAAGAAAAATACAGAGGTGGTAAACAAACAATACACATTTTCACTTGCTCCAATGTTGACATTTGTAATTTGTGGATAATCCATTTTGTAATAACAGAGGAGACATCAGACTTCACACCTTGGCTTGTATTTTGTTCCAAGAAATAGCTGGTTTTGAGATTTTGTTCAGTCTTTAAAGTAGATAAAATTAGCACTTTAAAAACTATTTAACCCCTTTCTAAAATGCTAAAAAATATACCTGTAAGAAATTCAAGACATGACTAGCTTCACACTATCTTTAATGGCATCAGTCCCATGCCCATCACGAGGGTGCCACATATTCTGTGGTTATGGAATTTGCCACAGAATCCAACCCATAAAACTGTGATCCAGAATTAAAGTTTTCTTTTTTAAAAAATTATACTTCTAACCCTTTTGGGGTATGTCTTCAATGCAGAGTTAACCTGGGTCATTGGTAGGATCTTACCAAATTCACAGCCATGAAAAACACATAACCAAGTGTGAAATCTGGTCTCCCCCGTGAAATCTATTCTTCCCCATAAAATCTGGTAGTTTGTGTACTTTTACCCTATGCTATAGGCAAAGGTTCTCAACAGTGGGTCCCGACCCAAAAGGGGGTTGCAATGCTATTGTGGGGGGGGGGGGTCATGGTATTGCCACCCTTATTTCTGTGCTGCCTTCATAGCTGGGCGCCTGGCCAGCAGCTGCCAATTTCTAGCTGTCCAGCTCTGAAGTTAGCACAGAAGTATGGGTGACAATACCACGATCCCCCCCTACAATAGCCTTGCGACCCCCTTTTGGGTCAAGACCCCCAGTTTGAGAAACACTGACTGAAGAGCTTTACATGTTTATAGTTTACCGTTTTAAAATACATAGTAATGCTTTGTTAAAATATTGTGAAATTTAAGATTTAAATCTCTGAAACCATGAAATTCAAGATTTTTAAAAAGCTATGACTATGAAAATTATGAAAATGGACCATGAATTGGGTAGGCCATGGTCATTGACACCCAGGTCTGAGTGCCCACATTAGCTTAGCCCAGATGCAAGTGCTGCCACAGAAAAGCTATCCCCATGTTACTGTGTCCTCACTGTTTCTGCACTTGCTCATGTGTGTCTGGGGCATATCCCCTCGTTTTGTCTATGAAGACGCTCTAGGATTCTTTCCCAATCAATTGTGTCAATTGCCAGACAACTTGTCTGCTTTCAGGGAAATAGAGGGACAGGCATTGGAGAACTTTCAGCACTTGAGGAATTTTTGCCGGCACCCTCAGTGCAAAGTGGACATATTTACAAATGTGTTTATACAGTACATTTGGAAAAATATGCTCTTTTAAAATAAACACTTATTTAACCAACAGATAAAGAAAAAAAATTTGTCTCAAACACCTTAAAAAGATTGTTTTACATTCCGGATAGAACAGATTTATTATGCAGCAGACACTCTGGTCTTTTAGGTAAACAGACAATTAAGATTGAAAACAAAATATAAATCTATCTTATAAACTACAAGAAAATTAAAAATAATCTAGGCCTACTATGTAACTTGCTTTAAAACAATTATAGAACGGTGTGGGAGCTAACAACCAGTTCGAAGTCAGGAAAGAATGTCCAGAGTCCAAGTTTTGGAACAAACTCAGCTGACTTCACAGGTGT
The DNA here is from genome assembly GCF_009764565.3 of Dermochelys coriacea. NCBI lineage: Eukaryota > Metazoa > Chordata > Testudines > Dermochelyidae > Dermochelys > Dermochelys coriacea. The sequence goes on from NC_050069.1 coordinate 224,748,895, forward strand.
TCAGCGGCTGTGAAGGTACATGGGGGAAGAAAAGGGAGAGAGAGAGAACCAGGGCCACGTTTGGCATCTCCTTGTCCTGATGCTCCCACTCCCAGATCCTGCAGGGTGTCTTTTCATCCTGAGGGCTAGCTCTACCACTGGGAATTCCTCCTTTCCCTCCCTCTTGCCCATGTAGCTCAGTAAGGAGATGGGCACTTGGGGATTTGAACCCTTTGTTATATTCTAATTCCCATAGAAGGAAGGGGTACGAAGCTCAACAAATCATGGACAGAACAGATGGCCACCAACATATGATTCAAGAGAGAATCTGAACAAAATTCCATTTGGAGACTAGCAACCTGATAATTTAGTTAAATCTTACAGCATGTGCCAGGTTTGTTAAGGCACTGAGAGTGAGTGCAGTAGGACTGCCAGATGGACTTGCTCATGTCATAATAAAAGAGGGGGAAATAATATTTGAGCGAGGAGGAAGTTTGGTCAAAGGTTCTAATGAGAAATGTAGGTATGAACTTTCTACGTGCGTAACACTATATAAAATGTTTTCTTTTAAATAAACATTTGATTGTATGATTATGATACAAATCAACAAAAAGATTTAAAGTTAATGTTTACTATTATACCAGTAGATCTCGAACTAGCATCCCCATATCATTCAAAAAATAAAAACTACTCAACAAATTACATTCTCCTTTGGAAATCATGGTAAGTAAGTTTATGTAAACAAGACAGAAAGAACAATCTATGAATTATCCATGGAGATTACTCTCTAACAAGCCAGAGGAAGCTAATATTAAAACAAGGCCAAATTTACCACAACCGGCAAATTTAAGTAAATTGCATCTAATTGTCCTGTGATAAATTAGCACTTCTCTGTTTCTGTTCTAAGTGGAACATGGCTTGCTAGTCTGCAGGAACAATTGACTTGAATGGAAAAATATTGATCCACTGGAAAAGAAACAGATCTGGTTTTCCACAGGAAGACCTGCTTTTAACTGCCAATGCCAAAAAGCAGAGTGACCTGTTTTAAGTAGTAAAATGGCTACTTTTGGTGCAATGTAGAATGCAAAATATTAAAGACAAATGTAGTTGTCAGTCACTGATTCACAAGATAATTGATCCTTCCAATATACTGTATGTCATGTTCATTTAATGATAATGTGAGATAGCATGGTTCTTGTATTTATGAAATGCTCCATACCCCATTAGAAGCAAGTACATCTTCTGTCTCATCATCTTTGCTGTTGACCTGAATTTCAAATGGATTTCCTCCATTACAATACTGCTCAAACAAAGTTATGGTTGCTGAGATTGCTGAAGCAGGCTGCTTACTAGGCGACACAGACGGGGAACGTGACTGCTCCATGAATTTAAACTCCTATTGAGAAAAATACAGAATAATTTTTATGCCTAGTAATGTAGTTTAAATATCGATTCATAGCTTACTGTCTATTACCGCTCTTAAACAAAAGTTTACTTCTTATTTAAATATAGCTTTTAGACTGATTTAAGTTAACCTTGAGGTTTGCAATCTCACAGGTTTGTCTTTCTAATTTTAGCAAGTGTGTCTTGCTGAACCATGAAATATACCTCTTGTATTATGGAAGTGTTCATTTTCTAGAAATAAAAAGAAAATTTTTTACTAGAGATTAAAAGAGTATTTTCACAAGAAATAGAACAGGACCTAAATCTCAAACTCTACAAATACAGCATCAATCAAAATATAAAGAATGTATCTCCAAAACTAAAGTGACACTAAAAAAAATATTTTAAAGATAATTTTCTTTACCTTTCTTATAAACATTTTAGCTTATTAATATGGAACAAATTTTTAAAATATACTTAGATCAAGTACATTTCAAAATTTTTGGACTGCTACGCTGCACAATAATATGGGATTTCAAGAGACTGGGAGGATGCTCAGAACTTTTGAAAAATCAGACCACTTAATTAAAGTCCTATCTCTAGATATTCATTTCTGAAAATCTTGGCTTAATTTTTTTTTTGCTGAAAACATCATAATTTATTTTTTACTATTCAAAGATTAATAACTAAATTTACATAATCAAATGTAAAGACACAGATCAAAATGTACTGGGCTAATGGGACTTGGAATTTAGTAATTTCTACAAAATTAGATGAATAGTTTCTGGGCTCTCCAACAACTCTTTTGAATTTCCCAGACAGTGTATGTGGTTTAACAATCACATTTTTCTATTAAAAATGCTTTTCTTTCCCTTTGTGTTCTGTGAAAGCTCTCTTTCTTGCTGCATGAATGTATGTCAACTTCCCTGTACAGTCAAACTAGAAAATAGTCTTCCATCCCCCGCAACCATGTTCATCCTTAGCAACCTACATGTTATTTGTAGCAACAACTCTAGTCATGTGGCTGTCAGGCCGCACCAAATAGGTAGATATTAAAAAAACAAATAAAACAGAAGTGTTACTATTTACCAACCTCATCTTAGTCAGAGACCATGATTCAAGAAAGTACTAAAGCACATGCTCCACTTGCTTTCAATGGAATTTTACCACATGCTTTAGTACTTTCCTGAAAGTTTTCTTGAATCAGGCATGTTACCATTTTAGATGCATTTAAATCTGAGGTTTAGAATAGCATACAAAAATCCCTAAATAAATATCACTCTAATTTTACTATACCATTAAAATAACCTGAAAACCAAACAGCAGTTTGCACGTCCTAGCACATCCCTGACAGCTGGTCTACACATATAAAAAATCTTATTTCAAAAAGAACTTTTGAAAATTGAGTAGCAGTACTTACATGAAGCTGTAAAATACTAAAGCTCGACTTTACAGGACAAAGCTCCCAGGTCTCATTCTCCAAGAACATTCGCAATTCTTCGAGACGAGTTCTGAAAAACACCACTCTAGATTGTCAGCAAAAAAAAAGTCACAGCTGAACTGTTTTAACATTAGAATGAAAACGTGCCTTCAATTGAACAAAAATCTTTAAATTATACTTTAAAATACAAAGTCATCTTCATTTAGGCTTTGCTATTAATTTCTTTAGCAGAGAAGTTCAGACCATCACCTCCCCAAAAACTTGTGGTTCCCTCCAAAATGAGCCCCTGGGAAATCTCCCTTGTAAGTTAACATTGTCTCAGGTTAATTAATAAAAAAGGAACTAACAGCAAGAGGCCACGATTTGGAGTGCAAGAAAAAAATATTATTTCTACTCCATGACAGAACATTTAGTTCTCACACTTTATCTCCCTGATTGGTCTCCTATGAGGGACTTTGTCATAGACTTTAGGAAAGTCCAACTAATTATATCATGTCCCTTTAGCCACTATTTTGTTGGTGAGGTTTTCTGTGACAAGAATGGGCTGTTGCATTTTTCACAGGAAGGTTGGCTGGTCCATGTCTCTGAAGGAGCCATCGTTGAGATGAGTTAGCAGCGTACACAATTGTTCTTTGCTGGTTTACCACCAGTCAGGCAGGGGACAGACCAGTTTTGCAAGTGTTGGTTCAAATATTTCCAAAGCCCTTTCTGAACTTCATCAAATGTGATGAGGTACAATTCAATCAGGGTGACTAATATCAACATTTCTGGTGTAGATTTTTCTGGCTTGGTGAGTTCCTGCAATATTTGGGTTATCTTTTCTGGTAAGTAGGTAGAAGGCTTCCTTCCAGCAATCAGTGCTCTGGCCAGGATGAGCTGGTTCACTATGAAGAATAGCTCTCCCAGTTGTGATTTAGCAACTGTGATGGTAACAGAATAGAAGTTACTGTGGCAGAGGAGTTCTGCAGAAATTTTACACTGATGCGTAGCCAATTAGTCCATTTTTATCATCCATTTATCATTGTGTTATGTTGTGTTATGGTCAATTCATATGCTATTTCATATAAAATCAATGTGGGATTACAGAAGTATAAGACTGACAAATATTTAGGAATGATTAGTGTATATTAGGTATATAAGTAAAACCTGGCTGCAATGCAAGGCCTACAGGTTGAGGCCTGTAATATTTTAGCTTAGCCAGACTAGGCCATAAGCTTAAGAATGCTTGACATAAGTGGGTGACGTAGGAATAACCCTAGGCCAGTAAGGTCACAAGATTACTGTAAAACATATGCCAATAGGTAATGTTACAGAAAACTAGACTGCAGTAAACCACATGGCATTATCCAAGATCACAAGACACCTTACTGTAACTTTATGGAATGTCCTGTCCTGATTGCAGGATACATGTTGTGCATAGATGCTAATAAGAATAAGAGGAACTAAGAAACAACTTATGAAAAATGGGGTACCCCAATATTCATGGGGTATGGAAGTACAGAAAAGGAAAAGAGGGTTGAAAGCTTCCTGCATATGCATAAGGTGTTTGGTGTGGTCAGAAAAACAATACAAAAGAGGTTTCCTAGTTGTGTAAAAGTCAGAAGACCCATGGAAAATCCCAGCAGGAACCATCCTTTTTTGATGATCACCTGATGACAGATCCATCTGACCTGAGAATATCTTTGAGGATGTGAGTATGACTACAGTCTTAGTAATTGCATGGGTTTTTGTAGGATTTACATATGCATGGATAATTGTAACTTTACTTATTGCTTTAATAAAACCTGTAGTACAGTTAAGACTTTGTACTTGTGATTGTGTCTGTGGTCACTATCCTCAGACTTAATTTGTTCCTGGAGTCTCCAAATCTGAGGAAAGCACCATAGGTGACTTTCACTCTCTGTCCGTTCAGTCTGTTGAATCCATCGTAGTTTATACTAAATTACTACATTCAATCTAAAAAAAAAAGGCTACAGATACATGCGGTTGATTCAGTTTGTGCCACTGGCATTCTTCTGATGTAGTTCAGTGAGTCACAGAGATCTTCATGGTTGGTGCAGAAGGAAAGTGTGATGTATTTAACACATTTTGCAAGCGTGAGGATTTATTTTGCCAGATACTAAACTCATTCTCTCAGCTTATAAATAACTACAAAATTGTATATTTTATGACATCCTGTAGAAAAGTACATTAAGAATGCACTGTCACAAAATGTGTTAAACAATTATTTTTAAAAGCCTCTACAATTAATATATAAAAACATTCATGCTTGTACAGTAGCATAATGGATTTTACTCTCTGCAGGTAACATGATCAGATACCTTTAGCAATGCCAATATAAAATGTAGCAACCTTTAGCCACTAAAGGGTAACATGAACCTACATCTGTCAAATATTTCATGTAATAAAAAGCACTGGGGGAAAAAAAACAGACAACGTAGAAAAACTGAAAAGTAGCACTATACAGAATTATATGTTTTTCAGATAAAATATTAAAAGTTCATTTATCACCTAAATTGCATTTCTTCACATGTTTAAACTTTGTTTTGAGCAGGAAGGTAAGTTCATTAATGAAGGGCACTGTTACAACAATGTAATCAAAAACATTAGTTCACTCTACTTCCTTTGTTGAGTTTTCATCAGCACTCCAGCCTTTCATTTAGATACAAGCAGAAGCACCTTTAGCATTCTCTCTCAGCTAGGTAGCCAGGATCTTTACTTCACTGCTGCCATTTTTATTTTTTTTAATCACTGAGGGCACATCAATATTTTTTTCTTTAAAAGATACATTATGTTGTCTTGTTCAGAATGTAGCAGTTAGTAAATTATGCACTAGGTTCCAAATTAGGCTGTAAAACATTCATCACATCATTCATTAACAAACTAATACTGATATAATGAATGATTTTGGCTCAGTAAGATGACCAACATGTGCTTAACTATTATTGCAATTAGCTGTGTCTACTTACACACATTCTGTTCAACCAGAAATAGATTTTTCAAGGCAGTGAGTACCCACAATTCCCACTCAGTGTTCCCTCTAATTTTTTAGGTCCATGTGTGGAATGGACACATCACCTTCATATTGGGGCACATAACAAAATTCACATGGTGGGGGTAGGGCTAAGGGGTTTGGAGTGAGGGGAGAGGTCTCAGGGATGGGGTAGAGGGTTGGGTGCAGGAGGTGAGGGCTCCAGATAAGGGTGAAGGCTCTGGGGTGGGGCCAGGGATGAGAGGTTTGGGGTGTGGGAGGGGGCTCAGGGCTGGGGATGAAGGGATTGGGGTGCATGCTGCCCTGGGACCACAATGGGGAGGGAGGACTCCCCCCAGCCCTCTCACTGCAGCAGCTCAGGGCCGAAGGAGGGGTTTCTCTCCTTGGCAGTTCCGGTAGGCCTGGGCCAGCCCGAAGGAGGGGCTCCACTCCTCGGCAGCTCCGGCAGACCTGGGCCTGGCTGAGGAAGGAGCTCCTCTCACCGCCTGCCTGTGTGGCCCTTGAGAAGTGGCCATGAAGCTTACAGGAAACGTAGCTCCCATTAACTTCTACTGAAGTCAGGAACTATTCTTGTGTTGCACAGCTCTGAAAATCTCAGTTTTATATTAGAAAAGCTATGAGCAGATGGGTGGGGCATAGGGGAAGTGGCCCGTATGATAAAATCATATTGGAGATAAAAGGATAAAATAGAAAAAATTTTAAATATACAGCCAGATTTTTACCTCATTTTGAAATCTGAAAAAACTCACTGACTTAATGAACTTCAGTAGTTACTCTCGACTTTCACCACCATGCACAAGTTCAGAATCTGGCTCAAAAAGAAGGTTTCAATTAAATCTATCTTTATTCTTTGAAAATTTCTGCCATTCCTGCCCAAATAAGCCTTTCCAAAAACACCTTCAAAAATGAATAAATCTTAAGAAGTTCCCTTGTTTGGTGTCTTTCACCATTAAAAGCCCATTCTTGCTTTTTATAAATAAGAAAACTTTTCCCAACAAAATGCTTTGCATACTTAATATGATCTTGAGTTACATGGCCAATTCCTTTGTCTATCCAGTTCTCTGAACCACCTATATGTTTTAAAAAAAAAAAAACACAAGGAAATAGCCTTAAATCAAATGAATAATTTCTCAAGCAGCATTTTTCTGACTTTGCCTACATGTAAATTTAGATCATTATCGATGGAAATATTTTTTCATCAGTTTGTGTGTACGGTGAAATCAATGTTTATTTACATTTACCGATAAAAACCAATTCTTCCAAACCTACCTATATCTAACCCGCCAGGAGGCTACATACGTCAAAGTACAGAATTAATGGGCTGATGAATCATGCTCCTTGAGCAGTTCCAGTCAGTGTAGCGTTTACATCCTAATGCATCTAGCTTTTTTCAATTAAATACACAAGAGAAGCAAAAGCCGCATTTGCTTGGTTTGAACATTCAAAACACTTAAAGCTTTAAATAAATCAGGCTAAACCATGTGCTTAGAATTTATACAGTGGTATTCATCTTCAAAGAGCTTTACAAACATTGTCTAATTATTCTTGACAAAAAAACAGGTAGGTAACCATTATTAAAAATCATCCTTTTCTCAGTGAGATTTTAAAAAACAAAACAAAAAAAACCACACAAAAAGTCAGTGCTAGGAATACATAGTTATCACAAAGAATAAACTTGAACAAGAAGCACAAAAATCCCTTATGTTCCAAATCAGCAGAAAATAGTTCATGATTTGCTAAAGCAACAGAATAAGCAAAGGACAAGTTCTCAGCATATACTCTTGCTCTTTCCCCCCCTATATTTTATTCAAACAGAACTGAGAGGGTTCAAAATTTGAGATTTCATAAACCACTATTAAACCGGTCCGTTGCAGAGATGCAATATGTTCTATGGCAAAATTTAATTTAAGAGTGCTTTATGTCTATTTAACTTAAATCAGTGAGAAATCACCCCCATATGGGAGAGGAGGAGTATTTAACTAAACAAACAGATTTAATTAGATTGGTTGGACTTTTTGGGTAGACAAAGCCTTAAGAAAGGCATTTTAAAATGGCCAAGTGGAGAAGGAAGTTTCAGAAGAGCTTCAAATGGAGGTTTCATAAGGGTTTGAAGCTCCAAAGTGAGGTTCCAAGGCAGAAGAGGAGATTCAGGTTGAGACTTAAGGCTGGATGTTACTTTGAAGAAATGGGAGCTATGGTAACTACACAGTCATAGAACCTTGTATCCTGGAGAGGTCCAATGCACTCAAGGCTGAGACTTGACCCTGTCAGACAACTGGAAGGGAAATCTTTATTAAAACTGCTGAGAAGATATTCTAGGGTTGACTTTCAGGAGCCTGAAAAGGAGCCAAACCACATTCTTGGCACCAGAATTAAGACACTTTCCCATGCATTCCTGTCAAAATTTTAAGATTTTATGGATTTTAGTAAAATATCAATTAATTCTCAGAACATCCATCTGAAGATAAAGTCATCTATTCAGCCTCCAGGCAGAAAGCTTCAGAATGACTGATTGGGGTTTGGCATGTGCAGAAAAATGCCCTGAATAACAGAGGCCGGATGCCATGTGAAGAAGTCTTGGGAACCAAGGACTTCTGGCAAGAATCATTGTGGCATTTTTCCCCCTCATATCTTCCTGGCTATCTAAGTAATGAAAAACAAGAGCCAGACCGCTGGAATGAAAGAAGTGTCTACCTTCCAAGCCTGAACACTGGGGAAATCAAAGCAAAATTATGGCAAAAAAAAAATCAAAGCAGTTTAACTTTGAAATTAAAAGCCAGCAAGTGTTGAAGCTGACACACATGCTGCCATAAAATTAGGTCAGGTCTTCATGTAATGAAGTCAAGGGACACTGGAATGCAATGCAGTTACAGATGGTCAACAAAGGGAAGGCTGCAAACGGGATCCAGGAGTACAAATCCATAGAATTATGAAATTCCTGACATAAATAAATTGCATAATTATAGATTTCAAAGACATTGCCAGAGATGTACGGAGACATGGGTGGATGGGCTCTCATTTTATGGAATGGTATACAGATAAAAATAAAATAAAATAAAATAAAATAAAATAAAATACTTTTGCCAGGAGACCAGGAATAAAGGCCTGCAGCTCTACTAGAGAAAGGGTCAAAAGGAGGAGTCTTAAGGAGCAGCTTTTAGAGGAAGCCTGAGGTGCGACTGAGAAAGTCTAGGCACCACAGGTTCCCTTTCCCCAACCTGCTCATTGCAGAAGTCTCCTCAGTGACTTTAGCATGAGTGAGAGATTATACCTGCAGCAATAGCTGAGTGTTCAGACCCCTCACCCCCACACACTAGACAGAAACATGCCCAAGCTGTCCACCTCAGTGAAACCAGGCAACTCGTTGCCTCTGGAAACCCAGTTTAAAATGAAAAAAAGGAAAATAAAAGTAATCCGACCAATCCACCGCACATTTAGTAGCCTTACCTGTGATAATTCTTGAAATAGTTCACACTTTGTTTTCTAATAGATTCTTGCAAAACTTCTGACTTACTGCCACAAAATTCTTCCCCAACTTGCATCAGCCTATTATAACAAGAGACATTTTAGAAGTGTTTATCCATTCAATTAGTTTTAACAATACTGGAGGAAACAACTATTACTTGAATGCTATTGTTTCAGCTGGAATTCCCTCTCTCTCTTATAAGCACACATACCATGCTCATCCATCACCAATAGTATTTGAACATCTAACAAACAAAGATCATCACCATGCAACACCAGGCCTACATATGGTCTACTTTCTTCTATTACATATCATGGCATTTTATAAACACTCTGGGCCAGACAGCCACAAGAAATCCAAGTGTCTGCTTGGGATCCTATGGTCCAATGAAAGCTCTATAGCCCGTGACCTGAACACATCTCCCTATACCATTCTCGCTGTCCCCTCTTCTCTTCTCCGACAAAAAATAAAATAAATAAATAAATAAAGCACTCTGGCCACCAGCACCACAACCCCAAATACAGAAGCAGGAGCAAAAGGGAGCTATGCCCAGCTCCTCACACTTTTGGCTCCAGGTTTGGGGAGCCACTAAGCAAGCTTTTAAAGGCACCACAACTAATTGCAGCGCTACAGAAAATTGCTATTAACAGCCAAGCAGATTCCTAGGCCCAGCCCAGCAGCACTCACACAGAACCTGAGGGGGCATGGGGACAGAAAAATGAATTAGCCATTTTTTACATCCCCAATCTCGAAGCTGGCCAGGTACCAAAATGGCTCTCAAGGACTTCATTTTGGCCAAGGACCATCAGAGTACTACAGCTTCCTTTCCGTCACACCCACTGTGTCTGCAGGGTGGCCCGGAAGAGCAGCTGGCTAAAAACAACTTGACACTAGTCATGAATTACCTCGCATGCAGGGAGTCACTTGGTGCCCTATTAAGGAATCACTCCTGCTCTTTGCATCACCAGAGCAGGGTGAAGTGGATGGAAATTGGGGCCAGGAGGTAGTCCCTATTATGTTAATTTATCATGTTATCTTATGCTAATTCAGGCCCGTCATGCAGATGGAGAAAATGGCCTTATTTGCCCCATCAATATACCTGCTAATGATATCTAGTACAAAGATAAAGTCATCATATTTGAAGTTAGACATGTCTGTCCCCAGCAGATACGTTTTCACTTTCAGCTGCACATCCTATAAAACACAAACATTTCAAAATTAGTATTGAATCCTTACTAAATGTGTGTGCATATTTTGAGTTTTTATATAGTAGCAGTGACTACTCTGGAGTTAAAAATGAATGACAGTGAGATTAATGCATGGTTCACTAGCACTTTTGATTTTGTTCAGATGTCTGACCCCTCTGAACATCAGTTTAGGGCAGTCCTCTAGAGAAACAAGGTTTGTTGAACTGACCATTTTCATTAGCACATGTGATCTTTCATTGGCTTTCACATTACATCATTAGTTCACTAGTCAAAAATAGTTCCTTGCAACTTTCAGTAATGCAGTGTCAATCCAAAACAACTTGAGATGCCAAGATTGTTGTGGACAGTGGTTTAAAGAATGCTTTGGATTATTGCCGCTCTACGTAAATCACACAAGGTTCATAGCTTTGGCATCAGAAACGTTGGGTGTTTATTAAAAACTTTTGGGCTAGTAATCAAGTTAGAACTATCATGAAAACAGGCAGGCTCACAAAATTTCCTGTTTTCCCTAAATCTGACTGACAGAATGACAGAGCCCTGTATTTCAGTAGTTCCTCTTCCAGCTGATACCAAAAGGGCAGAGCTGCAAATGTACTATACTCAGCATATATGAAAAGCTTTAAGTACCTTTAAAAAAAATCCCTCACCTTTTTACTGGTGCTCTAAAGATTATTACTCTTAACACAAGTCATATGATTTTATGGTACATGTCTTCAGTGTAATGATAGGGACTCGTGAAAAAGTTCTATTAATCTGTTCAAATACATGTTTCCAAAAATGTATATAGCTACTTACACACACAGAATATGTGCTTAAATGTCAAAAGTCTTGGTTTAAATTTAATGCAAAACTTCTTAGTTAAAACATATATATTATCCTGATTTCATACCACTGGACTTCAGCACAGCAGGTAGAAAACATAATCCACTGATTTAACCCCTCATGAGACTTGGCAGTGTTTGCTGAAATACTTTAACTTGTTTTGCTGATGCCTAACATGGACTTTTAGTCTATTTTGAATGTTCTGTCTGTTGTTACTTTTAAAAAACTAACAAAACTCATTTATGTTATGTGAGTTGTTCATGTGTGTTGTGACAGGGTCGGACCAGATGGCTATAGGAGAGTAATAGAAGGCAGATATATTAGCCCCAGGCTAAGTAGGTCCCTTTTCTCTGGGTAAGGGAACAGGGAACGTTCCAGAACAATCAGGAACCTTCTGGAGACAATTAAGACAGGCTGATTAGAACACCTGCAGCCAATCAAGAAGCTGCTAGAATCAATTAAGGAAGGCTAATCAGGGCACCTGGGTTTTAAAAAGGAGCTCACTTCAGTTGTGGGTGCGTGTGAGGAGCTGGGAGCAAGAGGCACTAGGAGCCAAGAGTGAGAACGCGGACTGTTGGAGGACTGAGGTGTACAAGCATTATCAGACACCAGGAGGAAGGTCCTATGGTGAGCATAAAGAAGGTGTTGGGAGGAGGCCATGGGGAAATAGCCCAGGGAGTTGTAGCTGTCGCACAGCTGTTCCAGGAGGCACTCTAGACAGCTGCATTCCACAGGGCCCTGGGCTGGAACCCGGAGTAGAGGACAGGCCTGGGTTCCCCCCAGATCCTCCCAACTCCTGGTCAGACACAGGAGGAGTCGACCTGGACTATGAATTCAGAAAAACGGCCAAGCTGAGGGCTGCTGTGAAGCTCCAAGGCGAGCAAATCCGCCAATAAGCGCAAGACCCCCAAGGTAGAGCAGGAACTTTGTCACAATGTGCATTTCCCTCTTTTCATCTGGCCAGAGATATGGATGTGAGACTGCAGACAAGAAATGAGTTGGCCTTGGCTATTACATAATAGTCTTCCTACCACAAAAATTAGCACCGCTATTGGTGCTCCTGTTGGCATTCTAACCCAAGAACTGACTGTGTCTGGAGACTGAGCCATCCTTCTCACCCTATAATTCCTTAAATTATTTTAATTTCTACTTATCTACAGTAGTTTGATTTGTAACAAAGATCACCACATAAGATTTATACTCTGTATTTGGAAAAGAGTATGTTTAGACAATCCAAAACAAACCTGCCATATACGCGAAAGTCCATGTTCTAATTTCTTTTGTACATAGCTACGGTCAAAATTGGTCTCCTCAGCTCCAATCACATTGTTGCCATCTGAAACTGAAATTGGAAGATAGTGTGGGTATTTCCAATAATCTTAAAACCTAACTTCTAGCATTGATGAACCTACTGCCTCTAAGTTGGCCTGCAGGGTTGAGACTAGATGATGGCTAACTTTTTTTCTGTGCAGTTGAAAAGTCTGAACTTTTAAAGGGACAGCAATAAAATCTTTAAAAAAAAAAATATCAGACAGATACGGTTATGTCTGGCTAAGAAAACACAATATCCCATTCCATAAAACCAACTAAGATAAAGTAACTGACATTCATGTTTCAAATGGAGGGGAGATATAGATTGTCTAATCTAAGTATCAGCCACTCTCTACTAGGAAATATTCCCTAATGTAGTCTAGCTTTGTAAAGATGACCCATTAGTTGAAAAATTGTAGAAATAAGGTTTCCACCGTGTCTAGCAGTATACACTGGCTGAATGTCTGGAGAAAGACCCTGCAATCTTTGCTCCACTGAGCAATGCCAGCAATACTCTGTGCTTGGCTTCTTTCTCCCATTCCTCTCTCTATGCATTCTTCCATAGTACACTTACACATGACACAATCTTGTAATCCCAGTGCAACAAGCCCCAGACATTTTCTCATTCAAATCTCATCTATTCAATTCAGATTCTGGTACAGCCCTCATTACCATACCCATATTACCACAGTACTTGAGGACTTTTTAGTAGTGCCCTAACAATCATGACTAGCATCTGTCATGCATGGTCCTCCCTCCCCGTTTCTGCAGGGAGAAATCATGACTTTTTCCCCTGCTGTTTAAAAATAATGGACCCTGTTCTGTGTATTTGTACTAGCAGAAGCAAAATTGAAGTAATACACTTAGAGTAGAAGATGGAGAGGTTTATGATGATCTTTATATTCTGTTGGGCGTTCTTTCCACAATCTGGGACTAGCTGCCAAGAAGACAATGTCTTAGACAAGCTGCATAAACAAACATTCCTCTTCTTGTGGACAGCTCTACTGAGCCTGACAAGTGGAGTTGTCATCTGTGATCTTTCTCCAGGAATTTTAAGGCAACCTTTTGGGCTCAAGCCTGAAGATAAGGCCTAAGGCCTTGAATTGGATTGGAGAGAGTAATGTGGCTCTGGAAAGGGACACTGTGCTACTTAACTTTCCCTCAAATGGGAAGTTATTTGGGGTAGTGGATATAATGCTTTATCACCCTCTTGACCACTGACATTCAGGTAGTTTTGCATGCGGGCTAGGCTCGGATGGAGAAGAGTTGAACTAATTTCACTGAGAACCTTGACCCCAATGAAGCTTAAGCCCTAGGCTACTTAGGAGGGTAATAGAACAGGAATCTAGCAACAACAATGCAGTAACATATACACTAGAGACATGAAACCTTAGAACTTAAATTCCTTAAACAATTAAGTTGACTGTTCTCTCCTGGTAAAGAATAAAAATAAATTGTAGAATTTGGTTGCATTTACGTATCAGTTCAAGAATAGCAACTACAACATTCAAATCTGTCTGCTTAAATTAATGGCATTATTTGCGCAAGGAAGGCACTCAGGATATGGCCCCTAGTTATTTGTATTAAAATAAGAAAGACATTTAAGGAAAAATACATTAATTTTACCCTTTTTTCCCCCCAATAACCATTCTGCCACTTTTTCTTAAGAAAAAGAAATGTCCTATGAAATGTCATGATAAAACAATCTCCTTACTCTCTGTAGATATATAAACTAAAGTTTAATACCCATGTACAAAAAATTCATATTGTTCTCATGAAGGCAGCAATTCTGAGTGACAAATGTACCTGCTTGAGCTAAGTGATTTACCATGCAAAATTCGGCCAAGATATAAATATGAAGAATGAACCACCCGGCTAGCTACATACTAAACAGATGCATCTTTTTCTCTGAATCATCAAATGGATACTGCAGTCACTACAAGTTCTTTAGACGTTATTGTGACCTACTCTGCTGTGGCATAATTCGGCAGAGACAAATCAAGCCTGAATTATAGGTCAACTTGTCTTTGACCTACTTACAACACTAGGCCAACAATGCTTGGCTTAGGTTGAAATGTTGGTCATCTCTCCTGCCAAACATGGGGGAATGGATGGGTGGGTGGATTGATACCAAACAGATGTCTAGTACACACAGAGGGCCATTGCTATACACTTTTATTAAAAAGTTTCTGAGGCTCTTGTTTTGAGCCCCATCAGGCTGCATGGGTCTGGTTTTCAGTCTTTTATCCAACATTATGGGGAGCTATTTCTCATATAGAATCATAGAACTGGAAGGGACCTTGAGAAGTCATCTAGTTCAGTCCTCTGTACTCATTGCAGGGCTAAGTATTATCTAGACCATCCCTGACAGGTGTTTGTCCAACCTGCTCTTAAAAATCCCCAATGATGGAGATTCCACAACCTTCCTAGGTAATTTATTCCAGTGCTTAACCACTCTAACAGTTAGGAAGTTTTTCCTAATGTCTAACCTAAACCACCATTGTTTCCATTTTAGCCCATTGCTTCTTGTCCTATGCTCACAGAGGTTAAGAAGAACAATTTTTCTCCCTCCTCCTTTTATGTATTTGAAAACTGTTATGACCCCTCTCAGTCTTCTCTTCTCCAGACTAAACAAACCCAGTTGTTTCAATCTTCCCTCATAGGTTATGTTTTCTAGACCTTTAATCATTTTTGTTGTTCTCTGGACTTTCTCCAATTTGTCCACATCTTTCCTGAAATGTGGTGCCCAGAACTGGACACAATACTCCAGTTGAGGCCTAATCAGCATGGAATAGAGCGGAAGAATTATTTCTCGTGTCTTGCTTACCATAGTCCTGCTAATACATCCCAGAATGATGTTTGCTTTTTTGGCAACTTCGTTACACTATTGGCTCATATTTAGCTTCTGATCTACTCTGACCTCCAGATACTTCTTCCTAGGGAGTCATTTCCCATTTTGTATATGTACAACTGATTGTTCCTTCCTAAGTGGAGTACTTTGCATTTGTCCTTATTGAATTTCATCCTATTTACTTCAGACCATTTCTCCAGTTTGTCCAGGTCATTTTGAATTTTAATCCTATCCTCCAAAGAACTTGCAACCCCTCTCAGCTTGGTATCATCTGCAAACTTTATAAGTGTACTCTCTATGCCATTATCTAAATCATTGATGAAGATATTGAACAGAACCAGACCCAGAACCGATCCCTGCAGGACCCCACTCATTATGTCCATCCAGCATGACTGTGAACCACTGATAACTACTCTCTGGGAACGATTTTCCAACCAGTTATGCACCCACTTTATGCAGCTATCTGAAGTTGAAATCACCTCCTTTTGTCCTAAGTGTTATATAAAAAACTTCTAAAAGGAATACAAAGGCATTTTGTTTTATGGAATTTGGAATAGATGGAAAAATATGTAATTGTGCATGATTTCAGGTGAAGGTAAAAATCACAGGCATCTGGAGATCTATTCTTCTAGATAGCTGATTTAGGTACACAATATCTCCAGTTTCCCACAAAAATTTCTACTGTGTAAACTTAGTAAAATTTTACTTCAGTCCTGGTAATAAGAAAGGCTTTTTTTTGTTGCCTCCTTGCTAGACAGGCATGACACAAACCATTTTCATCTAGATTCATTCTCTGAAACTTCCTCTACCTTTGCTGGATAACAAGTTTTTTTCTAATAACCAAAGTTCGAGAATGAATTTTGGAAGTTGTCTTTTCAACTCTTTCCTCTACTGTAATTTTGTTAGTTCTTTTCTGTTTACAGATGTGATACATAGGTCCCGATCCTTCAAAGGCTTATTCATGTGATTAACTTCCCATAACAGTACATAATGTGAAACAGATGCGCAAACCTTTGCAGGATTGGAGCCTTCCTTTGTTGATAGCTTTTGTGACTGGAAGGTTTAAGAGATTACTTCAGAAGGAACAAAACTATTTGTAGTAAACATCTAATTCGGCTCCTAACTGTGCAGGTAAATTTGAAAACAACTTTATAGTAGTTCACCAAATGTTTATTAGGTATTTGGCACCGCAAGCTCTCTGTCTTGTATAGCCTGCATCATATACCATACAAAAAGTTCTGATTGTCTTGGATTAAAGAGTTTTGTCATTTTAAAATTATTTTATAATGTAAGTAGATATCTGATGATAGTGCTGAAAAGCCAATCCAGGATTGGGACTTTATATATTTGTACAACGCCTAGCACAAATGGGGCCCTGATCCCTAACTGAGTCCTTTAGGTACTACCATGATAGAAATAATAGCAACCAATTGTGTTGGACACTGTACAAACAGAGAATCTCTGCCCTGGAGGGACTGCAATCTAAACATGCCATCCAAAACCTGGGTTTTGTTAACACCTATTTAACTGAATTGACCTATAAACAATAGGAAGAAAAAATTACTTTAAGATTCCACAAATCCCTACTCTTTCAATTACATGCTGGGAAAATTCACAGTAAACATCCAAGACCTCTAACAAATCCTCCAACAAAACCATAGAAAAGTAATCACACAGGATTACTTTCAGGTCACCTTTGTAAATCATGAAGGAGCTAAAAAAGCACGCAAGCCTATTTCCCCCTCTCTGCATATTTGAGAGTCAACTTTAAATGTGTTTGTTTTTGAAAAATAGTATGGACTATTAAATATCACAGACAAAAACGATCATGCCAATTAAATTTAGAGTGCACAGCAGTGTAAAAGCATATTTTTACATGACGACCAAGCTTCACCTTTCTGAGATGAAAATACTGGTTTGTCAAATTTGATGCAACATGAATTTATAAACAAAAGTGAAATTACAGAAAAAGTAGCAATGATTAGAGTGTCTCAGAATGTCATTATAGGTTGCAGTAGTTATAAATTCAATTCACTAGATTTATTTTCACTTACATTTAACAAACTATATAATGTTAAAAGTCTATGATATTTCAAATATTACATTTTACCAGATGTGATCACTCAGGAATAATAGTTCTATTCTAATAAAATAGAAATTTTTTGTTATAATTTACTGCTTCTCAGTTATATGATAGTATTCAACAAATGAAATCTGATAGCTTTATTTCCCATTTTATGTGACATACTAAAATATTAACATGCCATAAAAATATGTTTTAGGATGTATGTGTTTGTATCTAGAGTTAACCATTTGTCTATCTTCATTACTTAATCCCATTTTCAAGGGAGTTTTTTTAAACCGGTCCTAAAAAAAATTTCTCTAAAGGCAAACTAACACTGTGAACCAGCAAAAAATTATTTTCTTGTCTTAGGTTTCAGAGTAGCAGCCGTGTTAGTCTGTATTCGCAAAAAGAAAAGGAGTACTTGTGGCACCTTAGAGACTAACAAATTTATTTGAGCATAAGCTTTCGTGAGCTACAGCCCACTTCATCGGATGCCAGTTTTCCACCAAATGCATCCAATGAAGTGAGCTGTAGCTCACGAAAACTTATGCTCAAATAAATTTGTTAGTCTCTAAGGTGCCACAAGTACTCCTTTTCTTTTCTTGTCTTAGGAGCTGATCTTGCAACCTACACTCACCCAGTAGTTTTTATTTACAATTCCTCTAAGCTTAGCAGGGTCACCTGTGTAAGGACTTCTCTACTTCCAGCTACATATGATCACAGTAGAATTCCAGATATTAATCACAAAACCAAGTGGGGGTTACTCTTGGAAGCAAGTGTGACTTCTTGGAAGGGAGAGAGGGGGCTGAACAAAATCACTGCTGCCTTGATGTTAATGACTCTGTACAACTATAAAAATGTATTAGCTAAACACTAGTAACTGAGATGTCCAGTGTTTCTAAAAATGTTATTCTCAACAACTATCACCTTACAACAAGATCCCCATGTAAAGTATTAACGGAAAATAGGCAATAAGAATAAATAGAAGCCCCACTGTAAATTTTGCACTGAAACCTGAAGAAACAAAAAAAGCGCTAAACTTTCAAAAGACCCAATTTATATAAAGGTGCAAAAAAAAACCCCACTCTCTCACACACACCCTGGAGTTAAAATATTTGTTGACTCTTACTACAGTGCCTCAAAAAGTGGACTAATTTACAAAGTGAAAACATGTAAGAAACTGACTGATTATTCAGATACCTTTAATTCTTCACAAATAGAAAAAAATGTTTAGTCGCATTTACATTTTAAAGTTATGTAAGCACAATACATTTGTAATGCCCACTACAGGCATTAAAATAATTGCAGGTCTAAGTAAACATGAGCCATGATGAAGTACATTATGTCTACTATCCATGCAAGAACCCTTTGGACAAGCTGCAGTCTACTGTCATGGAAAGAGCTATGCAATTAATGTCTTCTGAATCCACTGCTTCTCACTCTTGGAGTTCTGTACCATGAGCAAGAGACACTTGATCTATTAGAAGTACTTTGTGAACACTTTTTACTTTCAGTAAAAAAGCACAATAAGGGAAGAATCTAGAGCAGTGGTTCCCAAACTTTAAGAATGCGTGAACTCCTTTCACTAAATTGTCAAGTCTCGTGAATCCCCTCCTAAAAATGAGTATTTCCAGGGATTGTCTCCTTTACCTGAGTATAAATTATAAAAGCAGTGATCTTGGAAATATAAAATTTGTTTTTATGACATGCTTATTACACACTATTTATTATTACAGTATTTTTATTACATTATGAAAACGGCAACACTCTTCCAAGATCTCACTTTCGTAGCTTGTATACTTTGAATAGGGCTCCTATGACAGGGCTCCTATGTTTCATCAAGGAGTATCAGATGTGAAAGCATGAAGGTATTTAAGAAGCCAACTCAAAGAGTTCCTCCTACAGAAGCATTCAGGTCTTGAGCAGTCCAGGCAAACAACGCATGTTACAACAAAGCTTAAACTTGTTCTTCATAATAATTTTAAAAACAATGCCAGCTGCCTGTTTAAAAACAGCCAAAAATATCCACCTCCCTTTTCATTTCTTAAAAGGAGTCTTGAAGTTTAAATCTCTTCAGTGTGATAGATATGCTTGCTTTGATCTGCTTAGCTCTTGGAAGTCCAGGGGCTCTGGGCTGCTAGTCACGTGCTCCCTAGGGACAGCTCTGTCCGCCATTAGGGAATTTTTTTCCCCGAGAACCCCCTGTAACATTTTGCGAACCCCCAAGGCTTCACAAACCCCAGTTTGGGAACCACTGATCTAGAGACAGCCTTAGGTTCATGCCTCAAACTGATGAGATCCAGCTACACATACAAAAATTATAATGCTCATTCAACAGCTTCAGTCTATTGGGTTTCACTATTCAGAATACTATAATGTGCACATTATAGTAAACTATCCTACAGCTCCCTCTGCTGTGTCCTCCTGCTCTACACACTGTATGGTCTTGTTGACCTTTATACTTTAATGGCTATGATACATTCTGTAGTTAAATATAACCATTAAATAAACTAGGGAACCCGGTTGTCTGATGCAGAATTAATACCTACTGTTCCATTAACATGACATTCATTTTCTTTCAAATATTAGACTTATCAATTCCCTTACTAAATGAATTTTTTTGTTTTTTGGTTTTTTTAGAACTGATTCAATATTCTTTTTTAAACATGGTTCACTTTTCATTCTTATGCACACTGTACAGAATAGCTAGACTAAGTGCCAAGGGCATCAGCAACTTACTCTTTGTGCAACATAAAATCTAGAGTAGTACTAGTGCTGTATATATATATATAGACACTCAAACAGTTAATTTAAAATGACATAAGAACATAAGAATGGCAATACTGGGTCAGACCAAAGGTCCATCCAGCCCAGTATCCTGTCTTCTGACAGTGGCCAATGCCAGGTGCCCCAGAGGGAGTGAACCTAACAGGTAATGATCAAGTGATCTCTCTCCTGCCGTCCATCTCCACCCTCTGACAAACAGAGGCTAGGAACACCATTCATTAGCCATCCTGGCTAATAGCCATTAATGGACTTAACTTCCATTAATTTACCCAGTTCTCTTTTAAACCCTGTTACAATCCTAGCCTTCACCACCTCCTCAGGCAAGGAGTTCCACATGTTGACTGTGCGCTGTGTAAAGAAGAACCTCCTTTTATTTGTTTTAAATCTGCTGCCCATTAATTTCATTTGGTGGCCCCTAGTTCTTATATTATGGAAACAAGTAAATAACTTTTCCTTATTCACTTTCCCCACGCCACTCATGATCATATCCCCCCTTTGTCTCATCGTTTCCAAACTGAAAAGTCCTAGTCTCTTTAATTTCTCCTGAGATGGGACCCGTTCCAAACCCCTAATCATTTTAACTGCCCTTTTCTGAACCTTTTCTAATGCCAGTATATCTTTTTTGAGATGAGGGGACCACATCACATCTGTAGGCAGTATTCAAGATGTGGGCGTACCATGGATTTATATAAGGGCAATAACATTCTCGGTCTTATTCTCTATCCTTTTTTTTTTTTAATGATTCCTAACATCCCATTTGCTTTTCTGACTGCCACTGCACACTGCTTGGAGGTCTTCAGAGAACTATCCACGATGACTCCAAGATCTTTCTCCTGATTAGCTGTAGCTAAATTAGCCCCTATCGTATTGTATGTATAGTTGGGATTATGTTTTCCAATGTGCATTACTTTACATTTATCCACATTAAACTTCATTGCCATTTTGTTGCCCAGTCATTTTGTTTTGTGAGATCTTTTTGAAGCTCTTCACAGTCTGCTTTGGTCTTAACTATCTTGAGCAGTTTAGTATCATCTGCAATACTTTGCCACCTCACTGTTTACCCCTTTCTCCAGATCATTTATGAATAAGTTGAATAGGATTGGTCCTAGGACTGATCCTTTGGGAACACCACTAGTTACGCCTCTCCATTTTGAAAATTTATCATTTATTCCTACCCTTTGTTCCCTGTCTTTTAACTAGTTCTCAATCCATGAAAGGATCTTCCCTCTTATCCCATGACAACTTAATTTACATAAGAGCCTTTGATGAGGGACCTTGTCAAAGGCTTTCTGGAAATCTAAGTACACTATGTCCACTGGATCTCCCTTGTCCACATGTTTGTTGACCCCCCTCAAGGAACTCTAATAGATTAGTAAGACATGATCTCCCTTTACAGAAACCACGTTGACCATGACATGTGTCTGAACAGAATATCACTTTATGCAGCAATGCAGCCACCAGGGGCTTTTCTTGTGGCCACAGTCTCCTGGGCTGTGACTGGGGAGAAAAGAGGGGGCCAAAATAGTGGCCTCTCCCTGTCCCTCTGGATCCACCACCTTGCTGTTGGTTGCTGGGGTGGCCAGCAGGGGTTGGGCACTGCCATCCTCTGGAAACACCTGGGGCACAATGCTAGAAGAGCAGGCTGCCAATGAGTTCCCCAATCTTCCCAGGGATGGTGGGGCTCAGGCTTTGGGCTTCAGCCCTGGGGTGATGGGGCAGCAGGCTCCGGCCCTGGGGCTTTGGGCTCCTGCCCCAGGCTCCAGCAGTTGCTGGGCCTGCCACTACACAAATACTCATCCCTGGGCCCGAGCTGCAGTGCTTCGGGCTCAGGCAATGGGGCTTCAGATCCCAGCCCACCACTGCCTCCCTCAACCATCCTGGGCTTAATTTATCCCTAGGCTTGCTAGGGCTGAGTAAGTCTGCTGTAAAATGTGATATTTGTATTTTGTAAACATCACTTTTCACAACAGACTTACTAGCTAGCAATAAATAAATTACAATGATTTGGATGTGTATATGTGCATATTTGTTTATCCTAAAGCTAATTAAGTATTTTAGGGAAAAAAAAAAGTCTGAGCAGCCACCAACAAGAGTTGGTGGCCACACTTTGAGGCCACCAAAAATTTGTCCTGAGAACCCTTAACGGCTCGTTTAAAATGGGTTTTGCAGTAATATAGAACACTGCTTAATTCAAAGTTTTAAGCAGCACCAAAAATAAGCACGCTCATGGGAATGGTCTATTATACAAATGATATAAGGATTATAAAGAAATGGGCTATTGCAACAGTGCTGTGGAATACACTTATTTTAGGATATCTGAATTGTTATATAGGCAGAAAAGAACCAAATTTTCACAACAGAATCCACCTCCACAGCATAACTTAAAAACAAAATATGCTGAAGAAGTTTTAAATATTTAAAAGTACTACTGATATTGTAAAATGGAATAGAAAAGAGGATTAATAAAGACTCTTTCTCCCTATGGGGCACATCAAAAGAAACATCTGAATTTTAAATTTAATCATACGGAGAAAACTTTAATTTACAATACTACTTTTAATAAATTAGCCCACATTAATTTTAAAAATACTCTACGCAATATATTGAACGCCCCTAAAAGAAAAAATACTTTTATTATGCTTTCAACTTTGAAGTAGAGAGGCAATCTAAACGACTGCAAATGTAATTAATTTTAATACCCTGGGTAAGAGTGACTTCAAAATGTATGTTTATAAGCAGGGGTGGATTTCAAAGTGTACAGAGAGCGGTAAGATTAGTCCATTTTCTCCTGTTTCTCTCGCCTCCATTTTTATTCTTTCTTCACAGTTCGGTCTAAAGGATAACAATATTTTTTTTTACTTGTTTTACACAAATCAAGCTTTTTATAACAGAGAAGGAGAAATATCTGCAACAGCATTGCCAGAATTACCTGTCAGAGAGAGAGAGAGAAGCTACTGGTCTGCAGATATAAAGACCATGGGTGAAATCCTCTCCCATTGAAGTCGATGGAAGTTTTGCAATTGACTTCAATGGCGCCAGAATTTCACTCTACGTCTACTGCCATATCCAAGTATCTTGGCTAACAGGAATGTAGACAACGTTTGTCTTTAGATATTCTCATCAATTCAAGTTATGTACAGGGCAACCTGTGTATAAGAGGGCTATACAAGACAAACACAGGTTCAAGTGTTTGGAATGCTAAAGGAGTGTACTAGGACAACACAAAAACAGACTACTCAAGACTAGAAGATACTGTAGTCACAATGTGCCATGGAATAGGCAGGTTTTAAGGCAGAGGTTTTGGATTTCCTGGATATAAAGTGAAGGAGCGTTGCAAGCCTTAGGGTGGCAGTTCCAGGTGTGTAAATTGGCATAGAAGTGCAAAGATCAGACTGAGCGAAGGTGATAAAGGCTGTAGTAAGGAGAATCGCTTCCAAAACATTCCAAAAAATAATTAAATTGATTAACAGAGAATCATATTACTCAGTTTTAAAGCTACTTCCCCCAATAAACAGCCGAGTAGCCCAATTTACTAAACTTAAAATCTGTTGTACACATTTTGACATAGTTCCAAGAAATCTGAAACATAAAATTGATACCTTGCCTGTTTCTCACTTAAGAAATAGTTGCAGCCCTTAAAATTACCAATTTTATATATGAAGCTTCAAATTGCTTAAGACACTCAAGTATTCAGCAGTATTTGTTTTTCCTATACTAAATTCTAGAAAGTATGGATTAATAATGAATCCAAATGCAAGCAGACAATGTTAAA
Organism: Dermochelys coriacea; assembly: GCF_009764565.3. Lineage (NCBI taxonomy): Eukaryota > Metazoa > Chordata > Testudines > Dermochelyidae > Dermochelys > Dermochelys coriacea. The sequence continues at coordinate 224,772,972 of NC_050069.1, forward strand.
GGGGAAAAAAATAAATTTTTAAAGAGTGACACACTCTAGTTGAAGTCTGGATATTTTAAAGAATAGTTTAATAAATCGGATTATTTATAGTCTCCAATTTAATGTTTCTGTGTGTGTGAGCATGCGCGCGTGTGTGATTACACATGTAAACAGTAATAACTACATACTGGAGATAAGCAAAACAAACAACAACGTTTAAGATATTATAGGGTCATGGCCACAGAAGTACCTGGGTAGAAACTAGTAACTTGAACATTTACATTTTATCTTCAAACAACAAAATACAAGAGAATTAGTTCAAAAGTCATATCTTACCAGAAGACGAAGCAGTTCCCTCATCTCGGTCATGTTTCTCATGCCATTCCATCGTTCGATAATAACTGAGCATGACTTCCCAGAGTGCTTTGCAGAGGTCAGCAAGACATGGAATGTAGCTGTCTGATGTAATATGCTATAGAAAAGAAAAGTTAGGCCTGTGAGAAAACTAACAGTTCGGCTCAGTTTTCCCAATAAACAAAAAAAAAAAGAGGCTGTTTTTCCATTTGTTACCCAGTCCCATCATGGGATTGTGAAGTGCTTAATACTTACAAGTTTTAGTTTCAAATAAAAGTGTTAGAGAGTTACTTTAGGTCTTATATTGGTTGCAGAACAGATACAATACAATACCACTAAAAGTTTACACAGTCATCCCTGTTTTGGAGGGGAATACATCAATCTGTAATGTCCACTCAATGCCTGGCTCTCTACAAGGACTAATTTGTTAAGATGCTGGGTTTGATATTTTGACCACTGTTCACTAGAAACCGGACCAAGGCCAAACATTTATTTCACATGTATTTATCCTAATTGTATCTCTAGCACAGTCAGAATAAAAAGGGAGGCAGCGTGGTCTATTGGCTAGGGCACAGGATAGAGTTTGGAGATCTAGACTCTGCCCCTGACTCTGCCATTGGTCCACTAGGTGACCTTGTGGACAGATTACTTTCTCTCTCTGTGCCTCTGTTTCCTCTCTCACCCTTTTCCTGCTTTGTCTATTTAGAGTGTAAGCTCCTCAAAGCAGGTTTTGTCTCTCTGTGTTTGCACAGTACCCAGTACAATGGGGCCCCTATCTTGCTTAAAGGCTCTGGACACCACAATAATTAAATTATTCTAAAATGTGCAGTAGACCAAGAGGCCAACTTTGTTTGAGCCCAAATTGTCTAGACTGAAGGCTAAACAAAACCCTCTCAAACACTGCCATTTGCGTTTTAAGATTTCATTTGAGAGCAGACCATCAACCTCATAAAAAGGCTTTAATTGAATATAATACATATTTCTAAACTGGGGTTATGCAGCAAGAAACCAAATACATTCATCTCCTATCTGGTAAGGGCAAGCAGGGAGAGCACAGAGATCGTGCAATCCATATGATGATAAATTCATCATTCTGGTTCATTTGCCATCAAGAGGCAAAGCCTCAGATCTGGATGAAAATTTGAAAGAATGTGTCTGAGTCTGCATTTTAGAGTGCTGTTGCTTTATGATGTTCATGTTTAAATGTTCCCACCTAGGCCTGAAATTAACACTTAAATTACATGAATCGAGTTGTGGTGAGTAGTTCATACATTTCTGCTATTTCTTTACCCAAAGTAGACTTCTGCAAGGTTATGATAAAAACTAGAATTACTTTGCAAAGTTTACTATGTTGTCACTATACTCCTTCATTAGCCTCCCACAATACCTATGATTTAACTTTTAATTCTCAGTGAAGTTTGTTCAATGGCTGTACAAGGCTTCAAACATACGAGGTACCCACTCATGTAAAAATCAACATGTCAAAACCTTAGCTATTCTGTTTTAAACACGCAAAATAATGGAATCCTATCCAAATTATCTAAATTACCAAATACTACATACATAGGGATAAAACTTTAGCACCAGTTTCATTCCAAGGGATTCACATCTTTTGATTATCTACTGATCTATTATTTGTGGTTTCTTAACACTGAGAATCCTTAGTGGTCAAAAGACGTTTGAAGAAAAAGCAGGTAAACATTTGAAAATTAAGTGTGGTTTGATAGAAAATATAAACTGGAGAGATATACAAATAAATATGGAAGTTACTTAAGCCTTCCCATTTTCTCAACTTTATCAGAAAGAATTATAATCTGAAATGGAAGCATACTTTTATTTTCTACTCAGTCAGGTTCACTTGTCTCTCTCACTCTAGTAATATTCCTGGTTGTAAGATACACTCTGCCGGTGATTAAATACTCATGAGGATCATTCTTTAATATATGTCCCTGGTGAAAGTATCTTGAGACCTCACATTAATCATTAAGTCTTTTCAGATCTATTATTATTAAATTATAATTCTGGGCAGATTTCATACCAAGTCAACAGAATTGCACAGTGTAAATAAGTTGGGCACCTTTGAGTACAATCTTCAACAACCATATGGCCATAAAATACTAAGTTATAGCACCGGTCTTCTCTAAAACATGAAGAAAAGATGGCACTGTGTTTAAGATAACAAAAAAAGGCTCCTGTTGATGTTATTCACAGACATATCATGGATACTATATATATTGCCAAAATTAAGAGCAAAATTTTGTAGTATTATATTTTATTTATATTAAATTGCTACCAGATGCTTAACACAATATTTACAATGGATGGGGAAGGAATACAAGCGAAAAGAGGAAAAGAACAGGTTAAAGAATATTTAAATGAGTTAGACATAATCAAGTGGCAGGCCCTGATCAAATTTATCCCAGGGTACATAAGGAATTAGCTGAAGCTATCTTGGGACTGTTAGTGATTATCTTTGAGAACTCCAGGAGAACAGTTGAGGTCCCAGAGGAGGAGAAACACGGTACCTATATCTTTAAAAAGGGGAACAAAGAGGACCCAGAGAGCTGTAGATCAGAAGGCCTGACTTTGAAACGTGGAAAGATATTGGAACAAATTATCTTCAATATGTAACCACCTATAGGATGTGTGTTATAAGTAATATCCAACATTAATTTGGCAAGAATAATGCCAAACCAGCCTAGTTTCCTTCTTTGACAGGGTTACTGGCCTAGTAGATAGGGGGAAGCTGTAGATGAGATATATATCCTGATTTTAGTAAGGCTTTTCACACAGTTTCACATGATACTCTCATAAGCAAACTAGAAAAACATGCTCTAGGTGAAATTACTATAAGGCCATCCTCAAAGAGTAGTTATCAAGAGTTCACTGTCAAAATGGAGAGACATATCAAGCAGGGTCACATAGAGGTTTGTCCTGGGTCTGGTACTATTCAATATTTTCATTAATGATCTGGATAACAGAGCTAGGAATATGCTTATGAAATTTGCAGGTGACAAGCTGGGAGGGGTTGCTGACACTTTGGATGACAGGATTAGAATTCAAAATAATCTTGACAAATTGGAGTATTGGTCTGAATTCAACAAGATGAAATTAAAGAAAGACAAGACAAGTACAATATACTACACTTAAAAAGAAAAAAAAGTCAAATGCACAGCTAAAAAATGGGGGAAAACTGGCTAGCGGTAGTACTGCTGAAAAGAATCTGGGGGTTATAGTGGATCACAAAGTGATTATGAGTCAACAATGTGATTCAGTTGCAAAAAAGGCTAATATTGTGGGGTGTATTAACAGGCGCGTCATCTATAAGACAGGAGGTAATTGTCCCATTCTACTTGGCACCCCAGCTGGAGAATTGTGTCCAGTTCTGGGCACCACACTTTAAGAAAGACGTGGACAAATTGGAGAGAGTCCAGTAGACAGCTACAAAAATGATAAAAGGTTTAGAAAACCTGACTTATTAAAAGGTTAAAAAACTGGAAATGTTTAGTCTTGAAAAAGAAGAGTGGTGGGGGGGGGGGACGGACGGGCCTGATTAAAGTCTTCAAATATGGCTCTTATAAAGAGGACTCTGATAAATTGTTCTCCAGGTTTACTCAAGGTAGAATAAGAAGTAATTGGCTTATAATGCAGCAAGGGAGATTTAGGTTAGATATTAGGAAAAACTTTAACTACAAGGGATTGTTAAACTCTAAAATAGGCTTTCAAGGGAAGATATGGAATTCCCTCCATTGGAAATTTTTTAAGAACAGGTTACACAAACACCTGTTAGGGATGGTCTAGATATACTTGATCCTGCCTCAGCACATGGAGCGGACTAGATGACATTTCAATGCTCATTCCAGCCCTACAATTCTGTCATTTTATGATTTTGCTTAACTCAGCAAGCTACCCTGCCATTTCAATTGGCTGTGTCATCCTCTATTACCTCCCCTAAATGTTTCAGAGTAGCAGCCGTGTTAGTCTGTATTCGCAAAAAAGAAAAGGAGTACTTGTGGCACCTTAGAGACTAACAAATTTATTTGAGTTATGTAAGTTTCTCTGTGCTGTTAAAAACAGCTATATTTCACATCAAAACCAACTGCATTTAATTCATGAAGGGATACAGAATAATGTGGATTGATTTGTACCATATGAATGTAAACAATCTTTCAAAACTATCATGTTACTTCAAACAGTATTCACATGTTAATGCTTTAGATAGTTTAATGTATGTGCTCCTGACATAATGAATTCTCAAGGTGGTCATGCATTATAAGAAACATAATCCACTTTGCTTGAATAAATCCATATAAATAGCATTTAGCATGTGAGGAACCATGCTGGTCCATTCACTGACCAGTAACCATAGTGCTTCTAGCGTAGTTGGCAAGAACCAATATAAAAACATACTGAGACACAGTGAACTAAGAACAAAAACTTAAATCTTTCAGATCTCTACATGGAGATGTTTCTACTTCAAGAAAGCCAGCAAGCTTAAACAGAAAACAACAGTACACCGGACCCTTGCTAGAACGCGCGTCTATATAGCACAAATTCGCATATAACGCTGTCGCGGCCTTGGATTCCAAATTTAATTACTTTAATTGCAACTAATTTCCCCACGTTAACGTGATACCATGCATGGATCCCAAATCCCACGTTCTAGCGAGGGTTTGGTGTACTGATTAGGTCCCAAAATAAATCCATTTTCACAAGGCAGATAAGTAAAATGAACAGCTGAATTTCTTTGAACTAGGCTCAGGGAAACAAAATTAATGTATAGGGAACATATCTCAAAGCTTCTCTGCTGCAGAACTAATCAACAGAAAAGAAGGATGGGTAACAGTTCGGACAGAACATGCCCACCAGAACAAACAAGCTCAGCAAGGAAGTTAATTGAACGACAGTTAATAGGACACTGGCTTCAATATGCTCTACATGGCCAAGAACGAGTGAAGAGAAAATAATGCTTTTTTACATTAGCATGCAATCAAATCCTGACTCCTGAACAACTATACATATAAAATAAATAGATAATAAACATTATGGTAGATGCAGTGCAAAATACAGACAAACATTTTAGCATTCCATATACAGTGTTCACTGAAGGATTATAGACAGGTTATTTTAGTGGTTAAAAAAACAATACTGCATAGAACATGAATTCAAGAAATTTTGAAAATAAAGTTTCTCAAGTATGGATATCCTCACCTGGGACTCCAGCAGTCACTATTCAAGAATAACAAAAGAGTACTTTTAAGGAATCTACAAGTGCCATCACAGCATCCTAAAACTATTGATTTGGCATACGTTTTTGTTATACAAGCAAATGTCCCTGGAAACATTCTGAATTTCATTCCAGAACACACATCAAACAGAGTCAAATGGGTTCATCAGAAAGATTTCCAGAAAATCACAACAGTAAATCTCCTCAAAGGGAAGATTTAAAATTTAATATGACTGAAAATGTTTAATTTGACTAAGCAGCCTGGGGCTGATTAGCTACTTTTATGTTAAAAGTTTCCTGATTTTACATTGTAATGAACATACAGGGTCCTAGCTCTATTAGATACAGATAAATAAAGCTGATTTTTTTTTACTTTCAGACTACTTACTACCTGACAACCTTGATACAAGTGCTGAATGTGATGGGTTCCTTTTACGAGGAAGTGGGAATGAAATAGAATTGCTGTAATGTTCCAGCCTGAAAGTTTTATTCAGTCTTACTTCTCCTATGAAGGTATTGCAATAGGCAATTACATTTAAGCCTAACTGGGCCTAGTCAAAGAACTGGTTCCACCAATGGGCAGACTTAGACACTGACTACATCCTGCAATAGGAAGACACCATAAAAGCCTATTGATGGGGGAGTACTGAACAGCAAGAGGGCTTGGGTTTTTTTTTATCTTAAAAAGAAAGTTAACTCTCTGTTGGGAGCTCCAAACCTTGAGTCCAGGGAGAGAAGTACCTGGGGAAAGAAGCAACTGAAGGAGACTCAGAGGGGTAGATTTGAAATCCAGAAAGCAACTCAGGAATTGTCAGTCCTGTGGAGGAACAAGGGAAACCCAATTTTGAGACATGCCTGTTTGTTGGATTTGTATCATCTTGTTGATTTTTGACATGATTTAAAGCAATTTTGCACTAAGCATTTTGGTCTCAGTAAGTTTCTGCAATCATTGCCGCACAAAGTAATTCTTTTCACGATTTGTGCAAAAGTCCATGTTCAGATGCGGAAATGGTTGTGGGGGGGGAAGAGAGAGAGAAAGAGGAAAAAAAAAAGAGAGTCTGCTTTTGGCTCTCAACCTGAGAATGAGTCTTAATGAAAAATACATTTCAATTTTTCATTAGAATATCAAAAAATGAACCAACTAATTGTGCAGCCAACATTTTACAGAACTATTTGAAATACATACTAATACTAGCTTTAATTGTCACTAGATCCTTGAGATACACAGAGTTTACCAAGAAAGTGAGGAATGTGTTTCAAGAATTTTAAATCAACATCACACCATATTTCAAGAGAACTTCATATTATTGTGCCATATTCATTGTGCCTTAAATACAGGGACATCTTTTGCTGTGCATCAAATCTCTTTATACAGAGAACCAGACACTAACCTCTGAAGTGCCACATAACTTGAAAATATCAGCTATTTGCTTTGTTCACAAAGAAAGAAAATCAATTAAGCTAATGACATATGAAACCATGCTGTAATTCAGAGAAGGTAAGCCGTTTTAAGAAAACATGAAATTGAGAATTTCTAGTAACATATAAATCTTTCTACATAGTAAGCATGTAAGCAGGAGTGGAGACTACCAATACTACACAGTTAATTGAGAGTCAAAGAAATTGGACCAGCACATTACTACAATCTGCAAACAATTAAATTAGATAGTGTTACAAATATCAGTGAAGAAAGGGAATCACTACAGAGGACTCTAGAAAGTCATGGAAGGGAGAGGAAACAGCAGAATTCGATTTTTAAAGAAGCAATGCTAAAAGAATTTTTTTTAAGTTTTTTTAAAAAAATCAAAAGTTTAAGAGAATGAAGAAACATGAAAAAGCAGCGGATTTCAGAGAGAGAGAGAGGGAGAGAGAGAGAGAGAGAGAATCGTCTACTGCAGGGGTTCTCAAACTTCATTGCACTGTGACCCACTTCTGACAACAAAAATTACTACACAACCCCAGGACAAAGGACCGAAGCCTGAACCCACCTGAGCTCCACTGCCCTGGGCCGGGGAGCAAAGCCAGAGCCCCATTGTCCTGGACAGGAGGAACAAAGCAAAAGCTCAGGGGCTTCAGCCCCAGGCAGGGGGCCTGTAACTTGAGCCCCGCTATCCCAGGCTGAAGCCCTCAGGCTTTGGCCCTGGCTGGTAGGGCTTAGGCTTTGGCCCTGGGCCCCAGCAAGTCTAATGCCAGCCCTTGCAACCCCATTAAAATGGGGTCGTGACCCATTTTGGGGTCCCGACACACAGTTTGAGAACCGCTGGTTTAGTGACCAGAGCAAGGGATTTGGTGTCTTCATTCTTTTTACTATATTGTGCACCAGTTTATCTGTATAATGGAAATGTCATCCACCGCTGGTCCCTGCCACTTCTCTACTCCAGCCTTCTGGAGCCTTATTGGATAAGCCCTTCCTCTCCGCTGAAGGTGCTTTGAAAAGCAGCTTCTCAGTACCACAGATCTTAGGGTCTGTACTCGTCTTTACACTTCTAAGAAATGCAAGAGCAGCATAATAATCAGAGAAGGAATTTTAATCTTTTTGCTAATATACTTCGATTTAATAGAATGATTGAAGGAGTTGGTCAGAAGTCTGAGTTAGTCAAGGTTTGGTCAAGTGTGAGAATATTTGAGGGCTCAATCTGTGATACACAAATTTCTTTCAGTACCTTCAATCTAGAGACACAATTTTAAGTTTCATGTCAATGTCTGGCTGAACTGAAGTACCTCTGAGCTCACTAATTTTCCACTATTTCTTCAAAAAGTAATGAAATCCCTTGGAGTTTAATGGTATGAAATGAAATGAAGTAAGATAAAAAGTATACTGAGAGTAGCATTTAAAATAATCTTTTTCTAATAAAATATTTTTGACAAATTCCCAGTAATAATAGATGTTATTTATACATTCATTTAATATTTTGAGGAAAGGAAATTCTTGTAATTAGTTTTCTATTTTTTAAATAGAATAGGATTCTACATCATATGTTCTAGACATTTTAATTTTTTCCAAAATGAGATGTACACAGATACACAGCACGTGCACATTAAGCATACTAGTTAAAGGAAAATGTATTGTAACCACATTGTGTAAGCCTCCTTTAATCAGGCTTTTGAATCTCAATATTAAAGTCATATATGGGTCTCTTTAATTTGCTGGAATTATGGACCTGACTCAAAATTAGGAGAAAAGATTCCCATTTACTTCAATCAATTCACTATGTTACAGCACTATTCCAACTGAGAACCTGATCCTGAATTCACTGAAGTCAATGGCAATTCTACTATTAATTTCAGTGGGTAAACATCAAGCACTGAATTCAGGAATATGAAGTATTTATCTCCTATTTGTGGTCTGAAATTTCTGTCTCTCTTTTTTAACACTAATTTAAGTTTGAGTGTATGATCACACTTTTGAATCTCAAAGTACCAAGTATCATCTTAATCCAAACCCACACAGGATTTTGATGGACTACTCTCTCATTAACTCCATGCAAATTTTATTAACTGACTGTAACAACAGCTGAAATTAAGATCATTTTAATAACCATAATATAAATATACACACGCACACAATCTTAAAATGAGACATGTTAAAGGTTATATGCAAAGAAAAAAGTATGCAAGTACTATGTAAGACAACTATGTTACCACTTACTGTGCAGAGATCCTTGTACTGTAGCTTCTGAAATTTGGTGTCCGAGTTTCCTGCGCACAGCTCTACGTACCCAAGAACTACTTGGAACACTGTGTTGTGAATGGCTTGAGTGAAGTGCATATGTAGTTGGTCCATCGCTGTCTGAAAAAGGAAGGAAAAGCAGAAGAGCATTACATTGATTGGTTGAGTTCATCCGGTTATCTACCAGACCTTTATGTCCTTTTCAGAGTCACTGCTTTACAGGACACATTCACCCACCTTGTAAGTGTGACCTACATTCTTTGTTCCTAGATGTATACCCTAGCATTTGGCTCTGCTAAAACATATGTTGTTTAAATGAGTTCACATTACCATACAGTCTTGGTGGGTCTTATCATTTCATCAGTCCCTATCATCATTTACCACTTCAATTTGTGTCATCTGCAGTTTTTACCAGTAATTTTATATTTTCTTCCAGATCATTACTAAAGATAGTGAATAGCATTGGGGTGAGTACAGATCCCTGTGGGATCCCACTAGGGAAAAAAAAACAAAAACAAAAAAAAATTTGATTACTATTTCCCATTTACAATTTTTTTGAAGATTTATCAGCTAACCTATTTTTAATCTATTTTATGTGAATTACATTGATTTTTCAGAATGCTATTTTTTTTCTTATCAGATCATGCAGGACTAAGCCAAATGCCTTACAGAAGTCTAAGTATATTACATTAACACAGTTATATTTACAAGCCCAAAATTGTAATTGCATCAAAAAATTTATTAAATTTTGACAAGACCTATTTTCCATGCAAACACATTGAGTGGCATTAAATATGTTAACACCTTTAATATTTTACTGATTGCATCCCCTATCATTTTTTCCATGATTTTGCCTAGATCAGTCTACCTGCCCTATAGTTTCCTGGGTTTTCCCATTACCCTTTTTAAATATTGGTAAAACATTAGTTTTTCCAGTCCTTTGGAACTTTCAAAGAGTTCCAAGATTTGTTTAAAAAAAACAAACAAAAACATTAACGTTTCAGAGAGCTCCTTAGCCATTCTTTTAATACTCCTAACTCCACAGGACTAGATAAAGTTAAACATTTTTGAGTGAAAGTTAATAGTTGCCTTTTATCTTCCTCCCCAGTTACTGATGGAAGAGAGTAAGATACGAATGTCATTCTGCTTCTTTCCAAATACAGAACAGAAAAGCAAATAATCAGTCAGATCATTTTCCGCTAAACCTAGCTTGAATTACATAATCTAAATAGAATGAAAAATGAAGACCTTAAAGGGTTTGGTACTAAAGTTACTCAAAATAAACAGCAATTAAAATAGGGAGACTTCATTTTGTGCTCTGCATATACTGAAGTTTCTTTCAGGACATGTCTAGAACTGACATCTTTAAAATAAAAATATAGCCAATACTGCAGTATCAGTAATGTCAGTTAAGAAAAAAAAGTTCCTGCTTTATGATGTATGTAAGGTCTAAAATACTACTCACTGTTTCATTCTGTTGATCAGAAAACTCTCACAAGTTAGCCACATTCATTAAAAAATGTTTAATTATTTACATATGTTTGATTAATTTGCTTATTGACATTTCCCAACATATCATACATTACACTTTGGAACCACAGATGGGTTCTATTCACTTTTAAAGCCTTGCATTTAATAAATGAGTTGATTCTTCCAAATACATTAAAAAAAATTACAGACTAACATCTTTTTCCTGATACAACTGCTTATTTTTGAGTACTTTAATACTTTTGAAAAATGCTTTAAGTTAATAAATAAAATAGGACCAAAACCAAAGCACCTAAAATAATTTACATACACTTGAAAAATTAGGTTGTTGCAACAACAACAAAAACACTGAAAAGAGTTAATCCACATGGATGAAAGCACTGTTACAAAAAATTAGCATTCTAAGGTCAACCAGGCCTCACACTTTGCCAGATAAATCACAAATCCATGAGCAGGAAGAACTGGGCTAAGTCCTTACCTCATCCTCAACAGAACACAGAGACCCTGAGATAGTGTCCAAACTACCCCTTCCCTGGGAGGCTGTTTTATTGATAACCCAGAGACATCAACACCACAATACAAACCTCAGCCTAACTTTCCTCCTCAAGCTTGTCTATTACTAAGGTCTCCCCAGAACATCGTCAGTCCTAGCTCCTACTTTCCTTAAGCTCTTTAAAAATATATACATACACATACACACACACACTCTGACCTCTACTATCCAGGTTGGAGTTAATTGGATCCCCCAGTTAACATGATTCTCCAGTAACTATCGTATATCTTAATGAAATGTTACTTAACCAAAAGAGTACTGCAATCCTATCCAAGGTTTTAGATTGGCAAGACAGTTACATAAATTGGGTTTAAACTCAGCTGCAATCTCTAGTATGGAATGGCTACAACAGCTCCATATTGACCAGAAGCGACATTTTGCATTACCATGCAACCGATCACAACAAATATGAGCATTGCTAAAGTCTTTATAAACACATATGCAACAAGATAGAGCGCTGTCAATAAATAAGTTTCCAAGGTAGTCCTTGCCAACTTAATATTGAGGCAGCATTTATTTTCTTTATAAAATATGAAGAATAAGTACTAACCTGTGTCTTTCCAAGTAGTCTGTAAGCCTGCTGCACCTTGGTATAATGATGGATATCAAAGTTCTTGCATATTTTGGAGAGGGCTACATCTAATTGTTCCTAATTTAATTAAAGAAGTAAATGTTAAACATTCAATAAAAGAAACCAAGGAATTATTTTATTACAATATAAGGTTCTAATCCATATTTATTACAGGGGCTGGTAGCATCATCTATTAAGGTAGCCCGACACTTCCCATTGTAAGTCCATGTTTTCAACTCTTAACTCTGATAAACTTTAATTAGTTAGACACAAATTTTCCAGGCCAGGTGACGGCCTCAATATTTCAGTCAAAATGGCTTAGCCACGTCTAAGTTTGAGGCTAGTGAAAAATATGTCGTTTTGCTCATGTTAAAAAGATTCTGGAGACTTCTTTGAAAAGCTCTTCTGTCCAATACTGTGGAGCAGGGACTTGTAATTTTCTAGGGGCAGGCAGAGGTCTTCATGTCAGGCATGTGCCTTTTGCCATACCCATGAAAATCCACCCAAGTTTGGCCAAGTTATAAGCCTTAAAAATAAATAAATCGCAATTTGTACATGCTCCACAGAGACTTGTTACAGCTTCGCAGCTGAAAACTCCGAAAATTCCATCCACACTGAGCATGCTCCAGCCGGGGACCAAACAGGACTTGCTCTGCAATTGCAGCCACGATCCAGAACTTAAAGCATGTCTCTCCTGAACTCTCAGTACTTCACGCTGCTGATGCCCAGAGAGCCTTCTGAAGGAAGCTGCCTGATTCAAATGCACAAGGAACAAGAGCTGGATGCCAGGTTCAGATGGAAGTAAACTGGGGCAAAAGGCCTAGGAATACACAACTTGGAATGGAGATTTTCAGGCTCGTGAAGGGGGAAGGAAACTGGGACTGAGAGTTGGGATGGAGGAATACTGACTGATGACAGGGAGCAGAAGGGGAGACTGGAATGGGCTAGGCAAATAGATGGGACCATAACTGAGAGCTTGGGGGATATGATTCATAGATTTTTTTTTATTTTATTTTTTAAGGCCAGAAGGGACCACTATTCAATCATCTAGTCTGACCTCAAAGCAGAAAGAACCAGAGCAAATACAAAATAAATTGAATATAATTTCAGCTACTACAATTTTCGCAATTCCCCAACCAATTTTTGTGGATTTAAACCCCGCTTTCCTTTTTTGTGTGTAATACAATATTTTCCCTCCCCTACTTCTATGTGAAAGACCCACACAAAGCAGGAACATGAGAGAGTCAAACTGACTAAGCACAGATTGCTGTCAAATGCACAATGTAAATTAAATGAAAAAATTAGAGAATTTTTCTCTTATCCTCCAGATATAGATATCTTAAGTATTACTTGGGTAACAGAAAATAAATATTCAGAAAAAGGCAGTTTTGAACCAAACATTGTGCTTTGAAGTAGCAGACTAACAAAATGCATGAGAAGAAAGAGAAGCACTCAACAACTGAAAAGTGCCACTACTAAAAGATTAACCAGCTGAACAAGAGTTCTTATAGTCTCAAATTGATAATATAAAACACTCCATGAAGCACAGGCTGACCTTATGTTAATCTTTGCAATGTGTATGATATAGCTAATTCCAGTGTTTGAAAGAGGACTTCTCTTTCTTGAACAGGGACAGAAGGGAGATAGGGACATCTGGTCAGACCACAGGCAGAATGGACTGTTCCCAAAAACGGAGGTGAGGGGAAAAAGCTTGTACCTGAAAAATAATGCTCACATCTCTACAGATCAGGCTGGGGGGAGAGGGAGAGAATGTTGCTGGTTGGACCAAAAAGGGGATGCACCACTCCCTGTGGGGGAGAGGAATGCCTGCCCCAAAACGCCTGTGCTAGCCTCCCCCTCTCCTCAAGTTTGCTGTAGCCCAGTGACTGGCTAAGGGGGAGAAGGGAGACCTGTAACTGATTGCCTCCCCCAAAAAACAAATTTAAAAACTTCTCCCTAGACTGCTGATGCTTTTTGCCTCTTCAGCTGTACTGCCTTCCCTCCCTGTAGTTCTAGATAGTGAGCTGTGTTTCCAGGATACTGTGGGTATGACCAATTGCCTGTTTCGGGGGGATGAGGAAAGAATTTTCTTTCATTGGGCCAAACTGGTCTGATGGGTTTTCACCTGCCTCACAGCATTGTGGAAGCACTGGTGGGATAAAGACAACTAGGATTTGGAATTCTAATATTAAGGGAATATAGAAATGTGAAGTCTGTTGCAACTTGTGGCCACTATCCAATGTGGATAAAGGCTAAAAGGGCCAGCTCCCACAGATAAATGACACCTGAGATTTCACTGGTAGACCCTGCACCAGTAAGGAGGAAGAGAAGCCTGAAATCTTTGAAGACAAAGGTCCCTCTTGGTACTCGTCTCTGCCCACCCGAGTTAGAGGACTCAGAAGTGAGCTGAGTCCTGGGTGTCGAGGATAGGCAAAGAGGTCCACCGCAAGTTACCGGTGATTTGGTAAGAGCTTAGTAACTCCACACAATACTCAGTTAAATGCCTGGTATGAGAGATGGGTGAGTATATACCATCCCTACCCACTGTTAAGCTACTAAAAAGTCTACCAGTTAAAATCCATTCTAGTGTCTGTCTCTCATTCACCTGTGTACCTTGAACAATCAAGAGCTTGAGTGTTAATCATGAACTACCTGTAAATTGCTGCTTCAGCAGAATTTAATACAAGACAGGATTTACTTTACAAAGCAGTGAGGGAGGATGTAGAGGTGCATGCAGCCCTTTCAGCAAATTAATTCAAAATCTGTTCAGTCGGATTATCACAAGGTGAAAAGTTAGTTGCTAATAAGAATCTTGTCAGGTAGGAATCAGAAACCATGAATCAATGAAAGAGAAGTGGGAATGTGAAATCTGAGTGAAAAAAAATATGCCTAGCCTGTGTTAAAAGGGAAAAATAAAAGCAACATTAATCCAACAAGTATTTTAATCATTCCCACACAGAATGAGATCATGGAGGAGAAACCTATCACTAGAAGAAGAAAAAAAAAGGGAAGTTGTGTAGAGGTTTTAATTAGACTGAAGTGAAAAATAAAAAGGACCATAAGGAAAACTTTTTAAAAAAAATACTACATCTACTTCTAATCTACTCACAAACCTGACTTTCCACAAAGTATATAGAATGCCATATCCCAGATAAACTTCATTCCTTTCTGACTGCTTTAAATTAAATGCTGGCATAAACTTTAATTAAATATAGGTCCCACAAGTATAGCTATCATATTACTGTGAGTTTAACTGTGCACACAATTCCATATGAACTACAATGTCTAAAGCATTACAGAGACAACATTTTAAAGTAATTCTTATGTAAAAAAGCTGATAATGCCAAAATATTTGAATTAGGAAGTCACAATAAACATCAAAATGTAAAAATATTCACATATTATAAAAATCCAAACCCTAATTCTTACCTCTATTTGTTCCAAAGTGTCTTGCAGTTTTGAATTCAATTCACTAGTGAGAAAATAAAATCCTGGTATTACATTGGGTTTAAAACCAAACTAATAACTCACAGTAATGTTTCACAGCAAGATCCCTGTTCTAAAAAGTGTATGTCTGTGTAACATCATGTCACTATTATAATCCATGCTAACCTTCTAAAACCATTCATCAGCCATTACATTAGTAACACTATAGTTATGATGGAAGAGACGCTCCATTGGCTGATCTGGTTGGCATCAGTTAGTATTTACACTTGCAATGAAAAAAATAGTGCAATTATTGTAGCACATTTATATTGCAATAGTATCCAGAGACTCCAATCAGGATCAAGACTCCATTGTGTCAGATACAGAGGACACATACAACACCACCTCTGCCTTCAGGAGCTTATGAGCTAACAGTGCTGAATCCTGCAATCTGATCTGCAAAAGTGAACCCCTGTACTTACACAGAATCCCAATGAAATTAATGGGCACAGAAGTTCCCGAGCACAGATCAAATTGCAGTAGGGTGACCAGATAGCACCTGTGAAATAAAGGGACGGGGTGGAGGGGTAATAAGCACCTATATGGGGGGGGGGGAGAAACGGGACATCTGGTCACCCTAAATTGTGGGATCAGGGCCTGAAGATGCTGATATATAAAGTTTAGTGGGAAGACAGATGCATTTAGACATGCACACTTTCGATTTGCATAGAACTTTTATTGTAGGTTGAGAAAGTATAAGTCAACTATTCCCATCTATTCCTACATCTGACATTTATAATATGCAAATTACTAACTATTTAAAAGCACTAACAATATTTAACAAAATTCACCTTTGGCAGAGACTAAGCATGAAAAATTTAAAGCGAACAGTAAAAATTATTTCTGATTAAAAACACTACAGAGGTAAAATAGTTCCAACAGAAAACAAGATAACTGTTATGTTGAAATACTCAATTAAGGATAAGTTTCAGAATAGCAGCCATGTTAGTCTGTATCCGCAAAAAGAAAAGGAGTACTTGTGGCACCTTAGAGACTAACAAATTTATTTGAGCATAAGCTTTTGTGAGCTACAGCTCACTTCATCGGATACCAATTAAGGATAGGGTATCTTAGAAAGTGACATATGCAGAGGAATATCTTTTTACAAGAAAGAAAAAAAATTGTTCTCCACATGAACAGAGAATCGCTGTTCTCTAACTTGACGGGATTTGTACAGCAATAGGAAGTGTTTCCATTTGAATACGGCGTGCCCTGGAAACAGTTTTAACTGAGCTGATGAGCAATCTCCTCCTGACTTTGGACAATGAACAAACATCCATTCTCATCTCATGAGTGGCCAATGTAGAATACCTATATTTCTGCCAGGTTGGTAAAAGCTTGCTTAATGGGGTTTCCCCAAAGGCACCTGTCAGAATAGAGAAAAGAGTCACAAATTTAATTTTTTTAGGCAAGCCACCTCCGGTGCAATATTCCATCCAGAAAGCTCTGCAAGCTGCAGTCAGCATAGCCAATAGAACAGAGGGAGAGACAGATGGACATCTTAGCAGCACCAAGTACTTTGACTGTCTCTTAAGTTGAAGAGAAAGGGAGTAGAAAATCTTTCAGCATTTCATAATGTATCTGCATAAGACCAAAGCACCAAGGTTGCATGGTCTTTGTAAACTGGCATAGTTACTTTTATCCAGAACTCAAAAACCTCTGAGGGCAAAATTCTCAAATGCTGATCCTACAACTTCTAGAGAAATGTGATCAGACGTGTAAATGCTTTGAACCTATCAAATGATAATTCCCCAGGGCACTTTCAGCTGCCAGTTGCAGAAAGCAGTTGTAAATGATATTCAATAAATGATCTAGCATAGTACAGTAAATGTACAGAAAGCCAAGAAGGAGTAAAAAAAAACACCTCAAAAGACCTCTTAAGAATCTGCCAACTTTCCTTCTCAATGATATGCTTGGGAGAAGCCTCAATAGGGAGGGGAGATTAACAAGAACAGTTCTCCATCCATCCAGGTGAATCTTCCTTGGGTACTGATATGCATAGCTGTTTCTTATCCACAGGAAGTAAGTAATATTGTGAAACATGGACTGAGAGGGTAAATCAGAAAAAATGTCTGCTCTGGTGTTTTGTGTGCTCTTCCGAATGAAGACATGCAGAATAAGCCTGCTTGTTTTCTTTCAAAATTTACAGAGAGGATGGGGAGTTTCATACCTAACTGAGCTGACCAAACTAAGCCTTTAAAAGCCTTTTTAATTTCAGAACACCTGGTCTTTTGGATTTAAGGCACCGGCCAGTGATAACATATTTACTGTTTAGCACTTCTCTTGTACAATAGCTATGCATGGTTCTTGGCAATACAGATGAAGTACCTTCCCCAAAGAGCTTACAACCCAAGTTAAGACAAAAAACAAGGGACGGAGAAAGATGAGGGAAAGCACAATAAGAATGTGATTACTTGAGAGACTGAAGTCTTTAAGGATATCAATTATTTTTCCTTATATTTTATTTTAAATGTTTAAGAGGGTGTAGTTTATAAATTTCATTAAAGTACTGGATTTTGAAGAGACTTAGAAAAGGCAGAAGGCATGGGGGTTAGTATCAGGAAAGGGATTTAGCAATTGAAAGTTGCGTGAAGATAGCATGGGAAAAGGACACAAGAGAGGCAACCAGCTGAATGAAGAGGGCACAGAGAAGATAAAAGGAAAGCATGCAAGCATGTTGCTGTAGCCTGCTTGGGTCACCTGGAGTGCAGCAATACATTCCTCACCACCTGAATCCAGGGATGAAGACAGGCTGGGGTTTAAAACTTCAAAGACCACATCAAAACAACAGTTAAAAAGTATGGCATTCTAGCCAGGAAAGGAAAGCTTAGACTGGACTGTCTTACCACAGAAAGAAAAGGAGGACTTGTGGCACCTTAGAGACTAAAATTTATTTGAGCATAAGCTTTCATGAACTACAGCTCACTTCATCGAATGCATTCAGCTGTAGCTCACGAAAGCTTATGCTTAAATAAATTTGTTAGTCTCTAAGGTGCCTCAAGTCCTCCTTTTCTTTTTGCAGATACAGACTAACACGGCTGCTACTCTGAAACTTACCACAGGAGGAGCATTTACTAAACTTTCCTATACAGCAAATCTCTCATTTTTGCTAATTCCAATTTATCATCTGTTACCAGTCCTCCCTCTAAACACACACAAACCCCAAAGAGGGAAGGCTTAGCAGCCTTTTACTCTGCTATTTTACTCTGTTTGTCCAGGTGTGATACAAGTGACAACACTTCAAATAAGAGAATGATTTGTTCATTCTGGGGGGGGTGGAACATTTACATATTTAGGGTGATAATCTCATCTCGCTCTGGCATCTTTATGCCAAATAAAAGGGCCAGAGCAAGTAAAGAGGCACTCCTAAACCCTCATACTAGCGAGGAAGGATTCCCCCACTGCAGACACTGCAGAGACAATAAAAATGCCATCCAAGGACACCCTTGCAAGCCAGAGGGCCATGTTAGGGAAACTGCCTTAACTTAGTTGCTTTTGTTTCTAAATTAGATGAAAAACATTGTTTTCCAACATTAAGATTTGAAAGGCACCGTTTCCAAGAGGTCTCAAGAGTTGAGCCACCAGAAAACCTGCACACACCTCTGCTGCGCACAAGCACGCGCACACACACACACCCCTTCCTTAAACATGTACACTTATTACAGGAAATTCTATCATAGGTGCCCTATTGTCAGCACCCCCGTTCTACCCATCTTTGAAAATGTTGCTCTTGATATTAAAGGCTGCTCTTTTGAAACAAAGCTCCAATGGGACAGAATTATAGTTGCTATGTCTCAGCTGTATTTCCTTACTTTCATGCACTTCACTTCTTAACAGTGCTCGTATGTGTGTACAGATACAGTTAAGGTCTCTTAACTGAATGACGAGAAAACCAGAGAAAATGAATTTTTAACAGGGATCTAGTTTCTTATTTCCATACATTATATAAAAAATGAGTTGAAGTGAAATGATGAAAAACTTCATTTACGTTTATGATCTGTCAGCAAAAAGTAAGTAGCTCTGTATCAGATTAAGTATTAGGGCATATGATACCTATTTTTTTTTCTCTTTCGCAGCAACATCACAAATGGAAAACAAAATTTCTATATATATTTTATATAAAAAGCATGAAACCACAATACTAAAAACTCCATTGAAAAATCATTTGTTTTCCCTGAAGAAAGCAAACCATTATCAACCTGACATTATATTTATGAATTACAACATCAATTTATTAAAAAGTATTTTATGCATATTTTACAATGCCATTCTGACTCAACCATTTATTAATGTTATTTATTTTGCCAGAAATGCATAAGACAACTTTGAGGAAAATTAGCTGAAATGTTTACCTTGGTAGAAATATAGGATGCAGCAGGATAGTTAAGACAGGGATTGTTTAAACTTTTCACAACTGAAAGTTAAACTGCCAGCTTGGCCATAGACTACAACTAATTTGCTTAAAAACAGACTACAGCCTTTCGTATTATTATACAGTGTATAATCAGCAGAAAGTACTGATCTGAAATTCAAGATGGACTATGACATGGGCAGGGGTGTCTCAATTTCCCAGGGGCAATACTTTTAATATAAAAGAGAGAGGCTGTACTGTTGATTTCAGTGGGCTGTATTTAGCAGATTTGGCCAAAAATATTTCAACAAATTTTTTTCTGTCCAAAAGTGTAATTTTTGTCTAAACCAAAGTGTTGAATGGAAATGTACCAATTACCATGAAAATTTAGTCTGGAAGGTTTTCCCAGGTCCAGGATGGAATTTCTCATCAAAATGAATGTGAGGAAGAAACCCACCCCAGAATAGCTAATAGCCTTATGGTTAGGGCACTCACTGGGGACGTGGAAGAATCATGTTCAAATCCCTGTACTGAATAAGGCAGGGCAGGGACTGAAACATGGGTTTCCCCGCTCCCAGGCTTTTTGGAAATGAAGTTTAAAAGGTCTCATTTTCATTCTGCATTAGAACAAAAACAAGTCTTTAAATCTCCACATTTTTCACAAAATGGAATTATTTTCAGGACAGCCCTCGTATTCATTCCATGGCCCTTCTTTTACCACCACTGTTTTAAGATGCAACAGAAGTGATCCTGAAAACAGGCACGTATGAACTTTATTCACTGGAATAAAAATTATTCATGTGCGTAAATATTTGCAGGATCAGGACAAAGATTTTTGTTGTTGTTCTTGTTTTACATTCAACAGATACTTCGTTTCGCTGTTATAGCTCTTAGAACAGAGCAAGAAGTTTTATGTATATGGAATTAAACTAAACCAAATTAAAAACAATACAAGCTGGGGTTTTGTTTTTTTAAGTTTTCCATCCTGAAGTTAAAAAAAGAAGAACAACAATGAATTACACTTAAATTTACACACACACACACACACACACACACACACACACACACGGCAGATTTAGAGTAAGGGAGAGTTACAACTGAAAGCTTTTGCCACAACATTAGAAAACACACATCTAACCACCTCCGGGTTTCTCTTTCTACTTCTTTCCTCCATCTCTTTCCACATATACCAGTTGAATTACATATGAATATTGTTTAATCCATTTTTCTTATAGCTTTATCCAAAAATCTGAGATTAATATGTTTGCTCCATTTGGCAGCTATTATTAATAGGCAAGTACTGTAATGTTTCTTTTGGTACACTGCACATGACAGACCAAGAAATAAGAGTTATTTCAAAAGCTGCTTTAATCAAGAATTTTAGAGAATTTATAGAAACATAGCGTATATTTAAAAATCAATGTACTTTCTAAACCAAATGCTGTACAATTATAAAATTATTTCTTGGTCAGAATGCAGGTTTAAACTACTGTAAATGGTCGATTCTCTGTAACTTGAAGTCTTTAAAACATGATTTGAGTATTTCAGTAACTCAGACAGAGGTTATGAGTCTATTACAGGAGTGAGTGGGTGAGATTCTATAGCCTGCAATGTGCAGGAGGTCAGACTAGATGATCACGATGGGCCCTTTTGACCTTAAAGTCTTTGAGTCTATGACACTGGATGAATTTTATAAGAAGCTATTAACCATAATTTAGAAACATTAATTTGTGACATTCATTTTATCCAGGCAATTACTCAAAACATGTTATAAGGGTTTTTTAATCAACATCCAGATAAATAATAAATAATAAGGGGTTTGTCGATCAACAGCCATATAAATCTTAATGAGCGTGTAATGGGGTGGACTAGGCCCAAAGGCCCCCGCTGGGAGGCCTCAGGATTCTGCCACACCAATCCCAAGACAGGAGCAGTGGAGAGGTCCTCCAAGCGGCCTAGAGTGGCTGCAAGGAAGCAGAGGGGCTGCTGGAAGTCAATGAGGGGCCAGGAGGGCCATCTAAAAGGACCTGCAGAACAGAGCAGCAGTTAGTTACTGCTTGGAGCTGGAGAAGAAAGGACTGCATGCCTGGCTGATTGAGGGAACTGCAGCACAATGGATAGCTCAGTGTGGGCAGGGACTGCGGGTTGAATAAGTAATTTAGAAGTAAATATGTTCTAAGAATAGAAGGAAGATTCAAAAGCAGTTTTACCAGATATGAACTGTACATTAATCTTTTCTGCCATTAAGCCTTTGTTACCAAGATAATCCAACACAAAAATTCTCTTTCTTTCAAGAAACTTTATCCTTAGAACATATAAGGAGAACCTTTTAAGAATGATAGCAACAGCATAATCTTCTCAGTATAGTATTAGATTTATAAGGATATGACTTCTGCAGTTGAACTTTGTCACCCATTATCTATAAAGTGACAGTTAATATCAATTTAAATTACAGCACTTTTGCTTTACATACTTAAGATAAACTTTGCAGCTATGACAAAAGCTTCTAGAAAACAGAAAAGGGGAAAAGTGATTCAGTGCTAAATGGTTTCTCACCAGCAACTTTCAAATCATTTATGTGCCAAGTGAATTTTAAACAAGAAAACACTGTCTAATTAACTTAACTCTCACAATATTAACAAAGGAAGCACGTCAAATGAACAAATATTTTAACAGTTTAATAAATCAAACCGTCTTTGTAAATATTTATAAGAAATCTTCCAATTTTTTCCCACTTAAAAAAATATTAGGTAGTTTGTAATACAAATCAGATTAATATTTTCCACACTCCCTTTTGAAACAACAAAAGATATAGACAGTTTGGTGAATAACAAACATTACTACTATGCAGGACACTGGGTAAAGGGAGAAAGTAGCCTCTCAACTAAGGGAAGATCAATATCAGGTAAAGTATTTCATGGTTGAGGTGCTACATTTTTTGCAGGATTGGTGCTGAACAGTTTTCAGGATGTTTGAATACTGAAGCAGACCTGGCAACTGTTCACAAATATCTTTCCCAATGAAAGTGTGACACTATGCTCATTATAGAGGAGGCTTCTGTGGTAAAGACTGGTCCATGTTGCCCTCACCTCCACCATGAATGAGAAGGTAGAAATGAAGTTAGCTTGTACTCAAGAGTCAGAGAAGGAAGATGAGCACTACAAATCTAAGTGGAGGCACAAATGATCATGGATAAGGAATTTGGACTATTGTACATGGAATTCCTAATGGCTTCTTCCTGAAGTACTTCCAACTGATTTAGGCAAGAGCTTATGAAATTTTCTCTTTCAATATATATTATATTCATTTTATAAAATCTAGACAGACCTGTCCAGTCATTTCTAAACCCTGAAGCTGCAAACACACACAGCAATGAATTACCAAATTAAAATCTGTAATGTTACATACTTTGGCTTCTTTGCACATTCAGGACCAGAAGCTACTGCCATTCTAAATGCAGAACTCCAACTGAAGTCAAGAATTACTCATAATTACTTCAGTACTGCAATAATCCCCATATATGGGCAGGGGGAGTGGAAGGGAGGGGAGGAATGTGGGAGAGGAAAGAAGCCAGAGCATTTATTTTAATAAATCCTGGCCTGATTGAAGTCCATGGCAAAACTCCCTCTGATATTAATGGTGCCAGAATTTCACTCAGTTTCTCATTCAAATTTTTTTTTAACCACTTTTTCAGAAATGCTGTAGCACAAAAAACTTTAGTCATTCAGTGTCCTAAGTTCCCCAAAAGAACATGAGCATGAGGCACACTACAGTGTGCTGTAGTGAACAGGGCACTGGGGTAGGACTCAGGAGTCTCTGGCACTGCACTGCTATGTGACTTTGGCCAAGACACTTCACCTCTCTGTGCCCGTTTCCTCTCCAGTCCTTCATCTGTTTTGTCTATTAAGATTGTAGACTCTTTGTGGTAGGAACCAACCTCTTACTATGTGTTTGTACAGAGTCTCAGTCTCAGCTGGGGTCTTCAGGTCCTAACATCTACAACAGCTGGATAAAAAGCTGACAGACCAATCAATGTGCAGCTCATGAAAGAAGGTTAGAATCCCTTGGCATTTTCATTACTTGAAAAAAAAATCACTGCTAACAGTTTAAAAAGTTTAATTAACTGAATCATAAAATTGTCTTTGTGTTACTTGCCCTTTCTAACCAGATACTGAAAGACCAGTACTACAATTTAATTGACACCAATTAGCCAACATTAGCAAATATAGAGACACAGGTCTGGAAGAAAAAGAAAAGGAGTACCCGTGGCACCTTAGAGTCTAACAAATTTATTAGAGCATAAGCTTTCGTGAGCTACAGCTCACTTCATCGGAAGGAATCTCCCAAGTCATCAACTCCAGTCCTACTGCAGGCAACCCTGCCATATAATCCAGTTAACAAATCTATCAAGGTCCATCTTAAAACTAATTAGGTTGTTTGCTCCCAATACTCCTATTGGCAGGCTGTTTCAGACCTCTCTCCTCTAATGGTTAGGAACCCTCTACTAATATCCAGCCTCAATATATTCATGGCCAGTTTATACCCATTTGTTCTTGTGCAAACACTCTCTTACAACTGAAATAGCTCTTCTCCTTACCTGGTGTTCACCCCCTTGATGTATTTAGAGAGCTTAATCATATTCCCACATCAGCCTTCATTTTGCTAGGCTAAACTAGCCCAGCTCTTTTAGTCTCTTCTCGTAAGACAGGCCTTCCATTCCCCTGATTATCCTTGTAGCCCTTCTCCATACCTGTTCTAGTTTGAATTCATCTTTTTTGAACATGGATGACCAAAATTGCACATAGTATTCCAGATGAGGTCTTGACAGTGCCTTGTACAATGGCATTAATACTTCCCTATTTCTACTGGAAATTCTCACCTGCTATATCCTAGGATCACCTTTGCTTTTTCACGGCCACATCACTTTGGTGACATTTTATATTCCTCGAAACACTGCATACATGCTGAAAGCGGGAACGTCCTTAGTAACACAGTGTAACCTTACCTTATACAACTGTAGTGTTTGAAAGTACTGGCTGCTTTCTGGCATTCCAAGCACAATTGAATAGCTCCTGGATAGTCCTCCTCCTTAGGAAAAAACAATGCAATATAGATAGCTAATTTAACTTTTGAAGCAAATATTGCAACATACATTTTTAGACTAAAATTAAATGGAACCATATGGGGGGAAAATGCTAAAGAGATCTGTGGTAAGTATGCTACTTGTGAGGAGAGGAATGTTTTCTTAATATAATACACCAGAGTCTGCTTTTTTCCTCTAATGATTACGCCCATTATATATCATGAGCATCACAGAACTTAAATGCAAAGCCACTGATTACGAATGAAAAATGCAAAAGGACAATGTATAAACCATTTGTTATCAGATACTATTTCAGAATACTGATTTGCAGCTACATTCTTCTGCAGGCTCAAATTTAGCTACAAAAAATGTATGTTCGACTATTCATAACCACTATAACAGAAGGACAGGATACTTTTAAGATCAGTATCCCAATCATCTTTTAAAAACTGCTATACTTAGATGAAGTAAGCTATTCAGTGCCATAGAGTAAATATATACATATAAGCAGTACTTTGACTGGAACCCTTAAAACATTATGGAATAAATTCAGAGGTGAGTCTAGAAGAAGTCTAAATTTATGCAATCTATTACGTTTTCCAGTCGTTGATCAGCTTAGACCAATTTACAGTGCTCTATGTGTCACCTCTAAATTTGGCCCACTAAGACTGATGGAATTCTAAAGTCATGCAATTCACATGCAAAATGGCCAGAATAGAAGGATGTAGCAACAAAAGCAAGTAAAAGTAGGTCCCAAACAACAAAACTAAAAGTAAATACTCCTCACATCTATTAAAACAATTTAGACTCCATTACTCCCACTTACTTGAGCCAGATACTCAAATGTTGTAAATTCATTGACTTAAATGTACCATTGACCAGCTGTGAATCTGGCCCACTTAAGTTTAAGTTACGCCATTTTACTCATGAATTTGGCCTTATGGGTCAGATTCAGAACTCTCCATGTATGCACAATTCCAAAGTTTATAACGAGTCTGAATATAGTTCTATATTTTCATGTTTCCTACACAGAGCCCTCAGATTTATTTTAAACCCACAAAATTCAGAAGCTGCAAACTCTTTTTTTTAAAATATAAACATGCAAATTCAGTAGACTGACACCCACTTCACTTATTAGGGTTTTTGCAAACGTTATACATTAAACACCATACATGAAAACATGCATGAGGAGATGCAAAACAAGAAAAACCACAAAGTATACGGTTCAAAGACACTGGTACAATGAAAAGGGGACAATCTAAGGAGAAAAGAACAGAACTGTCAAAAGCAATGGAACATTCCAATTCACAAATAAAATAATTCTGCCAAGTCACATGTGCACGTTGGATCATACCATAAGTCAGACAATGTTATATTATCAGTTCTTGCAATGCCACAAGGCAACAATCTCCAAGTTTGGGAGCAATACAGCATAGTCTTTCAAGGCTGACCTCTTTTAATAATGCTTATGAAATATCTTTTGCTCAAAACACTCTCCTTGAGCACCAGAGACGGTAACCTGATTCTATCACAGGTTTCAGAGTAGCAGCCGTGTTAGTCTGTATTCGCAAAAAGAAAAGGAGTACTTGTGGCACCTTAAGAGACTAACAAATTTATTTGAGCATAAGCTTTCGTGAGCTACAGCTCACGTCATCGGATGCATATTATCACAGTTATACTTGCTGGGCACATATCCTTGCATCCAGAGTAAAGAAAATCCAAGTAATTTGTTCTCACGGTATGCCAGGGTAATGAGTGCAAGACTTCGTATTTTGATAAATGAATTCCTTTCAAAGCTTCAGTGTCTGTACTAATGTTTACTGACATTTGTTGGGGACAGAAATTCCTCTCTTGGAATAAGAGGATTTAAAAAGTGCTCAGTGACTTTTCAGCAGGCCCAGGCAAGAATTTCAGATAGTTGATTCTTTACATTCCACACCTACTGTGAAAGTTTACTGAATAAAAATAAGGGGTTAATTCAAGCAGGAGCCAATGCAGGTACATGGAAAAGTGGACCATTGCTTCAGATACTCCAGTTAACCAATACATAAAAGGTAAATTGCCATTAGCTCTGAAGTTTTACCTCCACCCATATTGAGTTCAACAGCTTGTAAAAACTGGAGGGATAATCCAGGTGGGAAAAACTGAAACAAAGAACTTTGTGGGGGATAAAACAAATGGACCCTGAAGGAGAAGGGAGCGAAGGCAAAGACTGAAGGAGGCAAACTAAAGCCCAGTCCCCAGAGGCTGGTGTGTTTGCTTTGTTCCCACTGTTGAGATGAAATGATGTTTCGATTTAGGAAGGCTGTGTTGGGTCACTGTATTCACCACCAGTCACATCTCTAAAAGCAAAGACTTGCAGCTGCCAAACCCAGCCAGACCTGCTGAGCAATCATGGTTGTTACACAGAGTGCTCTACTCTGGGGACCCACTATGAGAGTCAGAGAACTGTAGAATTCTACTCCGAGACAGGTGAAGGTGCAAAACTGGTCACCTCACAGGGTGCACTCAGAAAAACCTGAGAGGGGACAAAGGCGCAGCTGGCCCGGCACTGCAGCACTTGCCTCTTTGCGACTGTCTCCTATTGCAATCCTCTCACCCACTCCATTCCACAAATGACACCCTCCTTTCATTTTCCACTCATCTAAACACTCCTCCATGATCTGAATGGAAGGCCCTCCCCAGCTCTGTTCACCGAGCCAGAACCTCTCCTCATTCAAATCCCTCCTGAACGCCCAATTTCTCCATGTTGCAAGTTAAACAATATAAAAAAAAGTAGCAAGTATAAGTAGCAAGTTAAACGATATAAAAAAAATTAATAGAACTCTCAAAACGTGCATACATCCTAGAACCTTGAGCTTCCTCACACTCTGCTGTGGGAGCAGAACTTACAGCAGCAAGGCTGTCCTACTATTCGGGGGCAGAGGGAAGGGGGTAAAAAACACAGCTGAATGTCACATAGTCAATCTATTCCTATCCATTGTGTGCTGACAGGCGCTTCTGTAGCGATCCTGTACTGTACATAATCTTGGGTAGTTACATGCTGATGTATTTTCCTTCGCCTGTACTAGAAATATCTGTTAACATGCAACCAGATAAACCTCACCCTTTTTTTGTCCTCCCAGTAAAAGCACATCATGCTTTAAGACACTGGGGTCAGAAAGGACAGACACATATAAACAAGACAGACCTAAGAGAACCCTTATTGTATTATTAGAGCCTCAACCCCTCAGATCCACACGTTTACAAGGCTCTGCCCATGCTCTCTCCAGTGGCAGAACTGGAGCCTTGAGCAGAATAGCAGGCATCTTCCAGTAGATTAGCAGTTAGTGCCCCATACACAGTATTTCTGACATTAAAAAGCAAAATTTCTGGTAAATCATTTTATTTGCCCCCTTTTTTTTTTAAATTGTCCTCTGTGTTAGGAAATAAGAGTGAAAGAAATAAAAAGGATGGAAACAAATGTATTCCCATCTACAATAACCATAATAGTTTGAAGTAAACTTACCTCCAACATTTCACTTAAACGTACATCAGTTCTTTGCTAAAAATTGACAGAAAAAAAAGCCATAAGAAAACTACATAATTAAGAAAAATATATTTTACCATTAAAAAAATCTGCACATACCAGTGTTTTTATTGTTCTCAGAGACTTCAGCAGTCCAATCAGCAACTGTCGTTTTCTTTGATTTGCAAGAAGTCCCAAACTAGCTTGAGTAAAACCTTCCTTTGCAACATTCAGGTGCCTGTAGAAGTTAACAATACACAGAATAGTCTTAGCGAATATGCAAAATAAAGAATTTTACAGCAAATAGTCTAACAGGTAGGTCTCAATGCACATTAGAAACACTGAATGGCCACCACTGCTAGTGAAATTCAGCAATTACAGTGACATCAAAGAGAAATTAGAAAGGTGCAGGTATCCTTTATCTGGAGTTTGTTTTTAGGTCAATGGTCCATTCCAATAGGAGGCAGAACTTTCAGTTCACACTTTGGACTTAAGTAGCGGAAGTGACTAGTAATTTTGCGTTAGTACCTACATCAAAAATAGGATATAATTCTAATAAAAGTAATCATTAGTTCATATTAAAGCAAATGAAGGGATTTCTTTTTGGTGGGGGGAGAGCAATTTTGTTTTTAAACCATTTTATTCCCTTTCAATCTCTGAACAGCAGACAAGTGTGTCACTAAGTATGTACCATACCTTCTTCCATTTGTGCAAATGACCGCAGCTAACTGAAGACCAGTTTGTAAAGATGTAACTCGTTCAAGTTCCTACAGAGAAGCAATATTTCAATTTACTCGTCCAAGAATTATGCATTTTGTGTAAAACAAATCAGATGCTCTCACCAATCTCAAAGTAATTTACATAAACCTATAATCTACTCCCACATTTCTCAAGATAAAATATATTTCAATCACCTAATCAGTAAAGGCCAAAGCACTGATGGCATAATGTATGTTAGAGTTTCCATAAAGGGAAATAAGACAGTTTAGAGATTCTGCAGAAACACTTTTACAGTCACCCTCAAAAAAACAAGCATTTTCAGAACAGATTTGGAATCCATTTTTACTGAAGTTGGAAACAACATAAAAATATTTTTGCTATATTTATATATTGCAACATTAGCACAAGAATTCTTATTGCCATTAATGGAATTCAGCCTAATGGAATTATAAAAGCTTCAGGCACACGCACAAAGTTTAATTTGCATTAATAAACCAGATATTGGCAAAGCAGGCAAATATGCTGTACACAATATTTTGTTTCACAATATTTGGGTATTCACAAGCAATTCAGTACATATCACTTTGCAATGACCCTTAATTGTGACCTGTTGAATTTAGGCTGTGACCTCTTCAGGGCAAGGAATGCAGCTTTAAAATTATTTTTTGAAATTCCTAAGATATTTTGGGGCTCTTAAATAATTATCAGGGATTTTAAACAGCTATTAGTTCCACTTTATTTGGCAATACATCATAGAAAGGTTTGCACACACCCTATATACAAGAAAAACTGAACATTTTAAAAATGTATATTGCACTTGTGACAGGGTGTGCACCAGACAAGGATTAACACCATGTTATGGGCAGAGGAAGTCCCGCCCCCGCCAGACCATGCTGGGCATACTCCAACTGCTGTTCCAGTATAAAAGGGAGCAGACTAGTTCAGTCTAGGCTGACCACCAAGGAGGAAGGATGCTTGGTGGAGGCTCCAAACCAGTAGCTGCTACAGCCACTGACTGCAGGAGACAGGGATCCCGAGAACCAGATAGGAGACCTGTTGCCTACAGCCAACCAACTGTAGTCGGAGTCCCAGGGAGCTGCCTGTGCCAAGGAGCAGAGACCCAGTCAACATACGGTCCACAGCTTCAGGAGACAGGGTAAGAAGCGGCCCCAGGTGGGGAGCAAAGTCAGCATGTTGCAGAAGGATCCCCACTGATTAGGTGGCAGGGAGGGCCCAGTACCCCAGCCATCATTTCCCCCCACCCCAGGAGGTTGCCCCTGACTCTGGCTCATTAGGCCGCAGAGTCCTGAATCCAAGGGCAGCCATATTAACTCTGGCCACTGAGCCACACAGTCTTGAGTCCAAGGACAGTCTGGTAAACTGTAACCGTGGTGACACCAAACCCATGATCTACCCCAAAGAGAGACAGGATGTGCATACACCACGACAGCTCTGTATTTCAAAATGTGTCAGGTACTTTCCAAACAAGAGAAGGGCATGGCCTCTATTTTAAAATTCTACAATACAAAATCTGATTTAATTTTAAAATCTGACCTGATCTAATTTACTAGTTAAATCCAGTTTAAAAATCTAGGTCATTCTAACACCATCTTCTGCTCAAAATAATCAAAGGTATACTATGGAAATGAGATATTATTGCATTCACAAAAACAGTTTTCTCTTTCCTTACTAAGGTCTTTGGTTTAGAAAAATCAGAAACTAGATTCTGGTTTGAGCAATGGCTTAAATTCTATTCAAAGATTGCTTCCCATTGTACCTAACAATCTCCCCTTTAAAAAAAAGCTTTGAATAGCTAAGGCTTTTGCAGGGGGTCATGACTTCCTTTTTCATGCAGAAATGCATTTAATAATAAATCTAATCTAATAATAGATGGCATTCAATTGAAATATTTCTGGCTGTCTGAATTCAGTAAAATTTATCCTTTGGACACACTCAGATTGCACAGATTAGGGACTGGGATGGAGTGCAGCTATTCGGTTCCTGGGGACAAAACCCTCAATCCAATACCCAGACTGAGAAGCGGGGCAGATGTATTCCTTTTCCTCAACCAGATATGGAGTGGCTCTGCAGTGCCACTTCAACGCAGAAGCTGCAACAGTCTTTTTTTTTTTGGGGGGGGGGGGGGGGTAAAAAGTACCCCTCTTCCAGGGGAGAGCACACCAGAGAATCTGCAGAATGAAAAATCCACTGGCCCAGTCTATTCCACATTAGTCCCCACAGGAAGTTCTCACAGAACAGGACCCTACTTTATACAGGGGATGCATACCACCTCTGTGACCTCCTCCCAACCATGCAGTGGAAATGCACTCACTTCCAGGGGAACCTGTGCAGGGTGAGGAAGCAAGGATAGGATTTTCTGCTAAATATGAGCTATTATCATGAAGTACGGAACACAATTATTAAATACATCCCAGTGAGTCAGTGGGAATGCAAGCACTTAGCCCCTCAGATAGGATTCTCTTGGACATTTGCAGGATAGGAGACTTATTTTAAAGTTTTAAAAGTCATGATATTGAATCCAGAGACAAAAATAGCCCGAGGAGCCCTAGCTATGCAGTTAACATGCTCAGACTTTTTAAAACAGGATTATTGACTAACACACAACTAAGGAGTTTTTAAAGTGCCTCTTATTGGCCTGATGGATTTTTAACCATCCCTTTGGAACCACTGAAGCACTGTGCACTCTTGTATAAATCCATACATAGTACTGTTTCAAGCCACACTAAAAGGCTGCTGTAATATGAAATTAATGCCTACTTGTAATGATGCATGTGCACACAATACCCCATTTGGTAATGCAGCCATTTTAAAATTAACAAGATATCAGAAGAACATTATGGAATTATGGGTGAGGAAGGGTTTGTAATAGTGAAACTGTTGTGTACAGAAAAAAAACAAGATACAAAACAGAAACTCCTTGCCAGAGTCTGCATCAATTGTCCATAAACAGCCTCTTTTTAAAAAAATCATTTTTTATTAAATGAAAATGCTTCTGTTTCGTATAAGGTGTCAGATGGGGATAAATTAGTAGTAGTTTTCCTTCACACATGTAATTATAGTTTCACTCTCTGGATTTAAACTTTGGGATGAAAAGACAATACTTGTCACTGTCAGATCGCCTACTCTTCCAGAGAAAAGTCAGGCTAAGGACATACCCCTGTGAGGATGGAGAAACTTTTAATGTTTCACTCTAGGATACTGATGGACCTACCTCATCTGACACTTCCAACTGACTATGGCCCTCAGCCTTTGAACATTCTGCCAGTGCTTCAGTGGAATACTATAACAATGTCTTATCAAGAAATATTGACAGGCTAGAATCTAAACACCCACTCTTTTTATGCCTTACCCATGAGTCACCACAGTTTACAGAAGCTTTGCATATGATGAAGCAACAAGGAAGAAAGCTGAAGCGTCAGCAGAAAAGGCAATACACTAACTCAAAGACTGCTGCCACAGAGAATGGGTTATTCTTACACTGGGGAGCAGAAGGTTGGTTGTCCTCTCCCTCAGCTTCAGCAAAACCTCATCCAGTGCAACTCTTCACAATGTGGATATTTCAATACTACTGTGATGGGGGAGGGGGGCCTCCTTAGAATCTACATTAGATTGGCAAAATGGTGAATCCAAGTTTTCTTGACTCTAATGGTCTAATTTGTTTCTTTGGGGAATCCTCACTTTGATTTGCGGAAAAGATGAACCAGTTCCTGGCTTACCTGACCAATCTCATGAGAGCACTATCAGAATAAGAGGGCATTAAAGCTATCATCTTTCTCTAGGGTTTAACCCCGCTTTGCTCATTGAAGTCTCTTGGAAGTGCCACGTCCAACCTACTTATCTGTTGGACACACTTCTCATGAGTTGGTAAAGACCAGTGGGAAGTTTGGAATTTGTTACTGATGAGGATGGTTAATGCCTTATTCATGGAAGAAGGTGCAAGCCATCACTTCAACATAAACAGCAGTGAGGCTCCTGCTCAAGCCCCCTCTGGCTGCTTCCTCATCTATAGCCTCCCATTTCTGGAGCATCTTATTAAGATGATGATGTTGGAGCAGCTCCTATGACATCTCAATCTTGTGTCCTTGATTCCTATCAGTCTTGTTTTAGACTTTAGTGTAACAATTTAGTTCCTACTGGCAATGGACACACCACACAATTACTTTTGGATTGTCAATTGGAAAGTCAATGCTAGATTTGTTGGATCTACAGGAAGCTTTTAAAACCACTGACCAAGTAGTTTGCTTCATCTTCAGAGGCTTGTTTAAGCTGATGGAATGCCCTTTCATTACATTCATTCCTTCCTTCCTTCCTTCCTTCCTCTGGTAATTAGTAGTAGCAGTATTCTTTGACAGGGCTTTTAACTGATTTTGCCATTTTTTAAAAAAATAGGGTTGATTTGGAATGGATTACTATATTGATTTAAGCATCTAAGCGCACTGATGATGGGTATCAACATGACTTAAGTAAAACAGCCACAGAATATAAGAATTTAAAAACTACACTCTCCCTCTGACAACATGTATGATCAACAATTGTGCCTGAAAAACAGATCAAGTTGAATTACAGTAACATTAGCTGGTGTGATTTAATAATTCACAGAAGGCATTTACAATATAAATACATCAGTTCATTATTTACCTTAACATATGCAGGCTGCTTTTCAAGAATCAAGTCTGCAACCTTTTTAGATACCTTGAAGGGGAAAATATTACATGTGAGGTATCTGGGAAGTATCCAATCTCTATGCTGAAAGATCTGCATTAAGAACTCTGAAGATTTCCGTTAATTCTTAACATTCTTAATCATTCATTGACTACATACATATGCCAAGAAAGAAGTAAACATTCTAAGATAATGACCACACTTCTCCTGCAAGTAAAAACTGGCGTATGTTTACAGCTCCCATTTGGGAATTAGTAGATGTTTTCAAATTAACCTTTTAGCTCTTTACCAGCTAAAGAGCACACTTGAGTAAAAATAGAAAAGATATGGAGCACTGGAGCCTGATATATTCTGTTTTCCATGTTGTTAGTGTGCAATTACAAATTAACCACCTACACTGGAGATTAAACAAACTACAAAAGAAACTTTCCTTTCATACAGCTACCATATTATTTATAATTTATGCTAGTTTATAATCATCCTGTGCATGGCAAAATCAACTCAAGTTTTCCGTTGGTGTGCAAAACAAGCATTTTAAATTATGTTTTGCACTGCTCTGAATTAAATCGTAAATGAAGGGCTATTCTAGTCTGAGAATTACACCCTATATTGAATTTAAAAAACAAACCTTTTCAGTGTACATACACATAAAAAAGGGTGAACAATGAAAAAAATACCAAATAAGCCATCAGTAATTTATGAAAATCATGTAACATTTCCAGGTTCAAAACAATTTTCTTCCAGCAAGGGTTAGGGATGTTTAAGGAGACACTGGCTCAGCACCTGAAATGAGGGAATGATTTATGTTGTTCTTATGCACTTCTCTCTAACCCTCCCAGAAGTGGGAATCCGAGGAGAGTCTGGCTGAAGCAGTCAACCAGCTCATCCATCTTGTTTGCTGAGGAGAAATGAAGATGAAGAGGTTATTTATGTGTAACAGGTTGCACACCTGCATTGTTAACCAGGATGTGAAGCTGAAACCCAGGTCAATCAGCATTTCCTGTGGCAATCCTCCAGTGACCATACCAGCTCAATCCCTATTCTTCTGAAGCACAACTAGTATAAGAACGACAATAAGAGTTTGGCAAGATGTCTTTAGTACCATCAACTGGCAACCTGGGCAAGCAGTGCAGGAGTGTCACGCATCTTTATGTATTTCCCCCCCACACACACACACAAAAATCAGTCCAACAGCCATAATACAGATATATGCTTCCTTGTTTGCCCTGCAGAATGCATGTCATGTGCCTGATAATGCAGTTCTCTTTTTTACAGGATTGGGGAATTACCAGTTTGTTCTTTATCTCTCCCAGTTTGTATCTGTGAAATGGAGAGCCCTCGGCAAAGGGTACCCTGTTCTTGGCAACAAAGTCTCATCTCAGACCTGACAAACTAACTGCACCAAACAAATGTCCTACAGGATATTTATCCATAAAGAGTAACTTGTAAGGTAACTACAGAAAGCTCAGAAATTGTCACGATTCATAATCATTGCAAGATGTACACAGGTAATACTTAAGGAATAACATATTTATGTTGAAAGTATGGTTTATGGACTTGCAGTAGAAATTAGACATCATGATGTAAGATATCTTGGTGATGACCCATTCAAGCAAGATAGAGTTATCACCCCTCCCTAGTCAACTGGCAAGGTAATTCAAGGTGCTTTTGTCTACTCTTGCCACATCCCAGAACAGTCAATGGAAAACCATCACAGGCAATTCCCAATGACCAAAAGCAGTTGGAGGTGACAAGGAACATAATAGCAGTCAGAAGATCACCCTGGCTATGAATAGAAACAAACAACTGTTTCAAGTACAAGAGTGTAGAGTGAAGCCACTATCCATTCATGGAGTAAATCCCTGAAGGAGGAGGTGGGGCTTTCATGGACCTTAATTATTGTGAAACCAGCCAGCTCTGCAACAGACCAAATTTTGAAGGGAAAGCCTATTTTATTATTTATTATTAGTCACAGAAAACATGACTATTGATACGTGTAAACCCAGGTTCAGGTTTCATTATTTTGTTTTGTGTTGTAACCCACCATTTCTATCACTTTCACTTCTAGTTAAATCTTAAGTCCTTAAATAACCTACTTTTGTTTTATTTTAAGGGCTCGCAAGTGCTACATGGTTTACAAGAGTGGTGGTTTATGACAAAACTTGGAACACTTCACCTCCAGGTGCAGAGGATCTGGAATTTTTGTGAATAGCCAATGTCAGGGGCTGGATATCACAGGGGAATGATTCAAAGGGACTTGGGAATTGAGGTGCACCTATTGTTAATCTGCCTGATGAAGGAAGGGCTGGCATAGCCAAGAGGAGAGCAATTGAGTGGCTGAAAGGGTAGTGCTGTTAGAGAGCAGACTCCCTGCCACCACAAAAAAAGACTCCCTCGCACTGGAAGCAGGAAGTAACAAGGGGGACTCACAGTACCATCATAGTAACTATCACTGCCTTGTACTTTCATTCAAAATGCAGAAACTGGGCAGCTAATAGAGGCAATATATTGTCTACAATTGCTATGACCCCCTTGTAAAAGGTGTCTGACGGAATCTCCCCAGATCAATCTGGATATGATTCTGTACGATCTCTGGGTCTTGAGTGTTGGCAATTGTCTCTTCTCTTCAGGTTCATTCTGGTGATGTACTTCCCCACCCACCTTAAAAAAAAAAAAAGTCCCTAGTTCCTCTGTGCAAGTCACTTTTTCTTGCCTATCCAGCCTCTCCCTCCCACCTATCCTTGCAGACACAGGTGCCGGCTTCCTCCTTTCCTCGGGGGTGCTTGGGCCCCATCCGACCTCTTCCTGCCGATTTCCACCCACTCCCCTGAGTGCACCCTGTCCCCGCTCCTCCCCCAGTGCCTCCTGCATGCCACGGAACAGCTGATCGTGGCAGGCAGGAGGCACTGGGAAGGAGTGGGAGGAGTTGATCGGCAGGGCTGCCGGTGGGTGGGAGGTGCTGGGGGGGAGAGGGGGAGCTGGCTGGCAGTGGGTGCACATATGCTTGCAGACCCTTGTTCTGAACCGATCCATTCCTTTAATCAGGAAAGATATACTGGTGCTATTCTATTGGTTCAGTTACCAAGAGTTTCATTCACCGATGTAACCACCACCGCATTAGTAGGGTCTGGGGGTGAAAGGAGTGTATTTCTTCCTCAGAATTTGTCTGTACTGCTAAAAACAGAAGACTTTTAATACCCATAGCTAGAGCAACTGTGACAAGCACCTGGCTCAGTCTGTGCTAGAGAGTCTACCCCCACCTCTCAAGCTTTTTGGTTTTTTAATATATTTGTTTATTTACTATTCAAGTTAAATATCTCTGCAGATTCAGCACTTACTTGCAATTGTTCTGTCATATGAAATACATTTAAGTTATCACCTTCTGTTCTCTTTTACATAAACATCCCATAAACAATAGCCATATATCCCAGGATTGTCCATCATCATCATTTATGCAACCATTCTACAAGTCAGCACTACTGACAACATTCAGTTGTCAGAAGGGAAAGCAAGGCCCAGTCACTCCACCGAATGACCATATAATTTCAAAGGCTGTGAATACCCGTAGTACAATACCTCCTATTTTAGGAGGTTAAATATTCTCACACACAGTCATCACAACTTCTTCTGATATCAATTGATTTAGTAATTTCATTAGGTAATTAGCATTTTATGCAAAGGCATCTTGTATAATACACTATTAAAAGTACAACTAAGCTAGCACAACTCTCGTTAATATCTTTTCACTTTAGAAGCCAGAAATACAATTCTGAACAATGGGACCGGCGACAATAGTCAATATAAAGAAATTGCAACACGGTCTGAAAAACAAGAATTAGTTCCGTTTTTCAAAAACAGAGCTGAATAAAGGACTACACTTTTCTGATGCCAACTGAAAATATGGCTACATATGGCACTTTACTAATTAAAATGAAAAGCAAACTGATGTGCAGATAAGACCCAACTTCCTGCTGTACAGATTAAAGATACATGTCCTAAAATGATACGATACAAACAGTAAAGAGCCCTGAGTGTGCTGGAATCCATATTACATAACAGAACAATTGCAAGTACATGCTGAATCTGAAAAGATATTTAAGATAAATCACTGAGCCCTGTTCCTCACAGAACCACCACATCAAGTAATTTAAGAAAACATGACCAAGATCAATTGTACAAAAGCATGTGGTGAAACCCAATGAAAAAATGGAATATCAAGCAATGTTTTATCATAATCAAGAGATCATTTTGTAATTAACAAGAAAGTCAATAGAGCATATGTTAAAGATTCAAATTCTAAAAGGAAAAAGCACCACTGCAAATGACTAATATACCTTTAAACTACTACTGTAATTATATATGTCAACTAGAGATATACACACTGAAATTAGGATCTACATTTATGGAAATGGTGATGTACATCCACCTTTTTAAAGGATGTATTTATTGGACGAGCTGTATTGTCAGTCAATATACTGAAATGACCTAGTCCTGTATGAGCAGTTTAAAAGTAGTCATAAATATAAAGGGAAGGGTAAGCACCTCTCTGTATACAGAATTATAAAATCCCTCCTGGCCAGAGGCAAAACCCTTTCACCTGTAAAGCGTTAAGAACCTAAGATAACCTCACTGGCATCTGACCAAAATGACCAATGAGGAGACAAGATACTTTCAAAGCTGGAGGGGGGGAAACAAAGGCTCTGTCTGTCTGTGTGATGCTTTTGCCAGGAACAGATCAGGAATGCTCTTCAGAACTCCTGAAGTTAGTAAGTAATCTAGCTAGAAATGCATTAGATTTCCTTTTGTTTAAGGGCTGGTAAAATACGCTGTGCTGAATGGAATGTATATTCCTGTTTTTGTGTCTTTTTGTAACTTAAGGTTTTGCCTAGAGGGATTCTCGGTGTTTTGAATCTGATTACCAACCATCCTGATTTTACAGAAGTGATCCTTTTACTTTTTCTTTAATTAAAATTCTTGATTGCTTTTTCATTGTTCTTAAGATCCAAGGGTTTGGGTCTGTGTTCACCTATGCAAATTGGTGAGGATTTTTAATCAAGCCTTCCCCAGGAAAGGGGGTGTAGAGCTTGGGGGGATATTTTGGAAGGAAGACGTCTCCAAGTGGGCTCTTTCCCTGTTCTTTGTTTAACACGCTTGGTGGTGGCAGCATAGGGTTCCTTTATTATGCACTGTGGTTGAGAAATCCTTTTAACTTATATGGTGTGGACAGTCAGCATTTGGCAGATAGAGACAACTGGTTCCCCCTCTATCAAGTCATCTCTCTGTCCTGAATGTTCTCCAGTAGATTTTCATGCTGTCATCAGATGTCCACTGCAAAACTTTTCTTCTTGGTGAAGAAAAAAAGAGCCCCGTTCCCTTTGGAATCTCATTCTTCTATCTCTTGAGGATGAAAAGACTGAAAAGTGATGGCAGATGTTTAACAGGTTGATACCTGTAGAACTTCAAAGCTAAGCTCTAAGAGAAGAAATCTTGAAGACACACAAGGTTGAAGGACTGAGGCTTTTTGTACTGTGAAGAGTCTAGTTACAGAATCAGTGTTTTTCTTCCTAATATTTCACTCATTTTAAAAACATGATTAAGCTTCCTATAGTAGTTTCACTAATGGCTATACTCCAATAAACTCCAAAAGTTACAGGAAGTTAATGCCTGATCTAATTACACATATTTAAAAGACCAATGAACCAATAATTAATATTTTGGTAGGAAATATATTCTAGAAGCTGTATAATGTATTGCAAGAAAATGTAACAAGTACCCTTGTGAGGTTATCCAACAGCTGCACTGATTTTTGCCCCATAATCATGAAAGGAAACTACTACCAATTCTCATATTTTATTTCTTTCATTCCATGACAATTGTGCACCAGCATTCACTAGAATACATACACACTGGGAAAGAATAAAATTTGGCAAGGTAAAAATATAGAAAACCACCAACTGCAAATATAAACAGCCAACAAGATAGCTATGCAGCAACATAATAGATTTGTATTTTGTTTAAGCTGTTTTTACATTACCAAAAGTTCCTCAAAAGAACAAAAAGATAAAACAGTTACAGTGTTGAGAGCAACATACATTTCCTTGTCTTTCAAAGTACTGGTAGACCTGAACATAGCCAATGAGGAAAGTCGATACTGCTGAAGAAAAAAGTGGTATACTGGTAAGACCTGAGGCCAAGTTGACCATCATATTTTACTGATCTTGATTTTCCACTATAAAAAAAAAAAAAACATAAAACTTAGTGCTGACTTAATTGGGTTAATACCTTTAAGGTTCCAAGATTATTTTCAGCCATGTCAAGATATCCTTAATAAATATAGGAAGAACTATTGGAGCTCAGAACATGCCAGTAGGATCAAGTTCTACACACTCAGCAAAGGAGGAAACAGTTTTACTTACAGCAGCTTGTTGTTGCTTTAATTTGTCTCTGTATTCTTCTATTTCTTGAAGACTAAGAACTGGAGGAAGCTTCTGTATGTAGAAGACAAAATTAAAACCAATGAAAAATGAATGTAGATGAAGTGTACATATAATTAAATGCATTTAGGAAACAATCTAATCTGCATTTAAAGTAAGGTAATAATAAACATTAAAAAGTCATAATTACATTCTGGTGAGTATCCAGTAATGGATAATCAAAATCTCAGAGCTTTTTCTTCTATTCAACAGATTATGTGTGCGTGTGCGCGTGCACACACACAGCAGAATCAACACGTAACATATTCTAATTTTGATTACTAACAAAATAAAGCCAAAAATACAGTTTTGCTGCCAAATCTAATCAATTTCCCAGTTTTGATTATTTGGGCCATTTCATAAACAATTTGATTTCTAAACTGTTTGGAAGCCCAATGGGCTGGATCAGATAGTCACTGAATTCAATGGGAAGATTCCCATTGATATCAATGGGCTTTGGATCAGGCCCTATACAACCACAGCATGACAGAGAAATCTTAATTCTGGGTTAAGGTAAAAGATAAGTAACACAAATATTGAAGTCAAGTTGAAAGGGTGAACACTGACTAAAATAAATGTCATCGATTAATATCTTTTAGAATATTGACTTGGGGAGGGGAGGGAAAGAGGAAGACTTCTTACCTCCAACTCATACTTCACAATATCAAAGGAATCATTGGAAAAATACACTTCTTCAATGCTGTTAATTATTTCTTGCTGGGCTTGAGGATCGGTTGGTTGCTCCCGGAGTTCTCTCAGCTCCTCCTTAACAAAAATATTGATTTTTAATAAATGTAAGTACATAGAAGGAACACTGCACTATCAAGACAACCTGCTTTCCAAAGCCATTATACAAATGTGAGAGCCTTGGGTACAAAACAGAAACAGCTGTATTTTTCAGTCTGTTCCAAATATTGGAAGTGGGAGACTATCCAAATAGCAGAAGTCATGCTATACTGCTGTGAATTGCCTAGTTATTGCTGTACCAATATATATTTTGTTCCTGAAACATGGTACAAATGTCTATGGGGTCATATCTTTCCCCAGGTGTTCACAGCACTTAAGGAAAACTCAAAATAAAGCAAAATAGATCAGAGACCTATCTTTCAGAAGTGCTGAGCACTCACCACTTCAACTGAAGTCACAAGGAACCAATAAAGTGCTCGGCACTACTTCAAATCATGTCAAAGTAGTTGAGTTTAAAGGCAAAGTTAACAAGCAGAGTCTTTCCTAAATAAATGATAGACATTCTCTGTTAAAATATTGTGATTATTTGTTATGTTCCTGAAAGAATCAGACAGGGTACAGTACAGCAGTCTATTTCTATTAACTAAATTGTTTCAGAATATTTCAAAGTGAATTAAATATATTTGAAAACTAAATAGAGAGCTTTGCCCACAAAGTTAGTTTTTCTAGTGTAAATAAGCTGAGGGAATATTTGCATAAAATATTCATTTCTTAGAAGTTAATGTATTAATTTCTTAGGAGGGAAAAATGACCAGAATTTTACGTTAGTGAGCTTCAAGCAAGTTAGAACATACACAGTAAAACCAGAAAAATGAGGACTTAAATCGGTGACCTCTCTCCACTACAGTCTGTCAAGTCAGCAACATATCTATTAGGTAGCAAATAACCATGCCACACAACACCAATCCCACTGGCCCCTGCTAATGTCAGGCAATATCTTAATTGTTAACGATAACTAAGATTCTGATAGATCTTTAAGGAAAAAAAGAGAGAGACAGACAGACATCCAACTTCTATCGCAAAGACAAATTGCCCATAACCCTCAGGCAATTAGACAGCTACATCAGACACTTAACTGACAGATTAAAAAAAAAAATCAGAGGACTCCAGAAATTTTGAATTGTGCTACCACCTTCTCAACAACTGTACCCAAAAAAGGTAGGTTAGGCAGGGAGAGGGTTAACAAGATCAGCCTCAAAGTGATGATATAGTAAGTGAAGTCCAAATGAACATTTTTGAGGTAAAATGGTATTTTGCCATCCCTTAAGGAAGTGTAAATCTTCAATACCACTGCTCCTTGCTAAAAAAGGCACACACAGACACACACGCCATGAAGTTGCAGTTTGGTGTTCCATTCAGCACATGTAGTGCCTCAGCAAGTGAATGACTAAAATTCAATTTTAGACAACTTGGCATTGGTCCCCTCCAGACATGAATCTGTACCATCAGAGCCTCAATCCAGTCCAACATTTAAAGTAAAGTTAGAAAAGCCTTAAGGGAACAATACTCTATTTTGCTTCAGATGGATGACAGTATGGCAGCCCAAATCTACCAAGTACTTCAACCTGCAATATTTCCACTCTGCAGAAGCTAAATAAAAAACCTCATTTGTCTCCACAACCACCACAGCACAGGAATTTAAACAGTCTCTCTGAAGACAGACAAAATTTAGGAGGTATTTTGTTAATAACCATAAACAAATCCTATCATCCCCACCAGGTCAGCAACAGAGTGGTCCACGGGCTGAGCAGTACAATCCCTAATGATCCATGTCTGGAGGGGACCAATGCCAAGTTGTCTCAAAATGAATTTCAGCTATGTTCACCTCACCCATGCTGAAGTACTATCTGTGCAGGATGGAACACCAAACTGCAATCCCATGGCTTGACAAGTACAATGAAATTACATTTATCTGCAGCTTCAGATGGAGGCTATATTAAAATAAAACTGGTGGCTTGAAAAAAAAATTGCGGGAGGTGAGAGTTCTTCTGAACAAAGAAGAAAATAGTCACTACTTGGCTCTCAGCAATACGAAAAAATGTGGGAGTTTTTTGTTTAACTTTTTATATAGGCAAAGTTACAATAAAAACATTGATATACTACATCATACATTAATATTAATCTGATCCTGAATATATAATAATAAGTAAAGAACCTGGCTAGAAAAACTTTTTTTAATCTACTATTTTATTTTGGAGAGTAGCTTTGGCCCAACCCTTTACAACTTCAGACATCTACACACAGTCAACACGAAGAAATTTAGGCTGAACTAAGATAATATTCAGTAAATACAATTAACCATTTTCATCATTTTTGATATAAACCCATCAAATTCTATGCAGTTACAGAGGATGAATCTGACCTCCTGAGTACATTTTAGTTATAAAGAGTGATCTTAGCCTCAAACATTGAGAAACTGAACTAATTCCCACTCATTAATTTTGGCATGTTTCACTGTAACACTAGCTAGGAGGACTTGAGCTGACTTACAGTTTCACTCAAACTATGCTCAGACAGCAAATCAAAGATTTCAGTAGAGGTTTGCTCCTTTAATCCAAAACCCTTAGTAGTTTTGTTTTTTTCCAGGGGCAAGGGAGACACTTTTTTTATTATTTTTTGTTGTTGTTTATTGGAGGGGGTTTTCCTCTCCACAACACAA
Source organism: Dermochelys coriacea (assembly GCF_009764565.3). Classification (NCBI taxonomy): domain Eukaryota; kingdom Metazoa; phylum Chordata; order Testudines; family Dermochelyidae; genus Dermochelys; species Dermochelys coriacea. The sequence continues at coordinate 224,816,524 of NC_050069.1, forward strand.
AAAACTCCCACAAATCTCTAAAACAAAAGAATCATTTCGACTCATCCAACAGCACGCAACATTCCAGCTTGTAAATTTAGGACTAGACAGTCTAACCACTAGTGTATTATTTGATCAGTCCAACTCTCATAATTCACATTTATAACAGCTACAACATTTAAATGCTTTTCTTTATAAAGGAAATAGACCAGGTCAAAAACTATGTCTGACTTCTTTTTGTGAAAAGAACAAATCTGAAGTCAATAAGTTGTCCACAGCCAGCCGGGCGGTTTAATAGTAGCACACTCTATCATTAGGACATTAAAATTAAAGAGTCATTCAATCCTTTACTCCCCAGAGCAGTAGGGGGTTGGACATGATATTAGAATCTCTCATGGAAAGTTTCTCCCACTGCCTCAATGGGTTGCAATAGGTCACAGAATGTACCTAAACTTTCCCTGGGTTCACTGTAAGGGACTTGTAATTAGCATGGGGGATCCTGTCCCAGAGGTTGTTCCTGTTAGAGGGGTAAAAGACAGAAACATTTCTTAGAAGGGAGGAGTATCAGGCTTGCCTTTCACAAAAAGCCAAAATACCACCCTGGGTCAAGGCTCCATAGTATAGGAACACTTCACAAGTGGAGTTGTCCCAGGCTATGTACTAACTCAGCACATCTACTGAATGCCCCAGACCAAAGTGCCCAACTTTATAATCGGGGATAGCCTTATTAGTCTGTATCCACAAAAACAACAAAAAGTCCGGTGGCATTGTTGTTTCAACTTTATAATCCACCCCAATTGGCTCAAAAGTCCCCTGACATAGTAGGGTGGTTGCATGACCACAATTCCACCAGCAGGGGGCCACAGTCTTTGTTCCACTGGGAAGAGACATCAGATTTTAGGCAGTAAATCTGATCCAGGATTTTTCATCTACCAGTGGCAGTGTTTTACAAACTTAAATCCCTATAAATCCTTAAAAGTCATCACAAAACACAATCAAAATCTCTACAAAAAGAATCCCAATGATAAATAAATATAATGGGAAGATAAAGAGCCTTTATACACAATCAGTTTTAATAGGCTCACTAAATAGTCTCTAGCTCCCCATATTATTCAAAATAATGTAAATTCATACTTTACATATAAAACAAGAGAGACCCCAAAAAGCAGCACACTGAACATAAGAATGGCCATACTGGGTCGGACCAATGGTCCATATAGCCCAGTAGACTGTCTTCCAATAGTGGCCAACTGCTTTTCTGGAAAAATAGAAAGAGCAAAGAGGGTATCATAACAGCATGAAGTCAGTGACCCATCTGTACTAACATTTTTCACAATGTAAGAAAAATAAACCAACAGTAATTGCTTGCTCTGATATTTTGAAAAGAAATGGAATTTCAAGCTTCTTGAGTTGAAGAGATTTAATAGTGCTTCTGGTGAGACGTGCTGCTCAAGAGTTAAAGTAATAAAATAGAAGGACCACATGATTACATGAAATAGGTTATATCACTGCGTGCAGTAATTTTTTCATCATCTTATTTTCAGAAGTAAACAGTCTCTTTGAAAATGTTCTTTCAACCCCAGCTGTTGTGATTGACTATGTTTAGGTGCCATCTGGTGGAAAACCTGTGAAACTGTAGTTCAAAAGAAAAGGAGTACTTGTGGCACCTTAGAGACTAACAAATTTATTAGAGCATCAGCTTTCGTGAGCTACAGCTCACTTCATCGGATGCATTTGGTGGAAAAAACAGAGGAGAGATTTATATACACACACACAGAGAACATGAAACAATGGGTTTATCATACACACTGTAAGGAGAGTGATCACTTAAGATAAGTCATCACCAACAGCAGGGGGGGGAAGGAGGAAAACCTTTCATGGTGACAAGCAGGTAGGCTAATTCCAGCAGTTAACAAGAATATCAGAGGAACAGTGGGGGGTGGGGTGGGAGGGAGAAATACCATGGGGAAATAGTTTTGCTTTGTGTAATGACTCATCCATTCCCAGTCTCTATTCAAGCCTAAGTTAATTGTATCCAGTTTGCAAATTAATTCCAATTCAGCAGTCTCTCGTTGGAGTCTGTTTTTGAAGCTTTTTTGTTGAAGTATAGCCACTCTTAGGTCTGTGATCGAGTGACCAGAGAGATTGAAGTGTTCTCCAACTGGTTTTTGAATGTTATAATTCTTGACGTCTGATTAGTGTCCATTCATTCTTTTACGTAGAGACTGTCCAGTTTGGCCAATGTACATGGCAGAGGGGCATTGCTGGCACATGATGGCATATATCACATTGGTAGATGCGCAGGTGAACGAGCCTCTGATAGTGTGGCTGATGTGATTAGGCCCTATGATGGTATCCCCTGAATAGATATGTGGACAGAGTTGGCAACGGGCTTTGTTGCAAGGATAGGTTCCTGGGTTAGTGGTTCTGTTGTGTGGTGTGTGGTTGCTGGAGAGTATTTGCTTCAGATTGGGGGGCTGTCTGTAAGCAAGGACTGGCCTGTCTCCCAAGATCTGTGAGAGTGATGGGTCATCCTTCAGGATAGGTTGTAGATCCTTGATGATGCGTTGGAGAGGTTTTAGATGGGGGCTGAAGGTGATGGCTAGTGGCGTTCTGTTATTTTCTTTGTTGGGCCTGTCCTGTAGTAGGTGACTTCTGGGTACTCTTCTGGCTCTGTCAATCTGTTTCTTCACTTCAGCAGGTGGGTATTGTAGTTGTAGGAATGCATGATAGAGATCTTGTAGGTGTTTGTCTCTGTCTGAGGGGTTGGAGCAAATGCGGTTATATCGTAGCGCTTGGCTGTAGACAATGGATCGAGTGGTATGATCTGGATGAAAGCTAGAGGCATGTAGGTAGGAATAGCGGTCAGTAGGTTTCCGATATGTATACGTATATATATGTATATGTACATATATGTATACATATATATATGTATATGTACATATATGTATATGTGTATATATATATATATATATATATATATATATATATATGTAGTTCAAAAGGGAATGTTGCTTTTAATATATGTTTACCTAAGAAAGCTTAGTTCAGGGACAATTTTCACAAAGCCCTACTTTTCACCCAGATTTCTAGTGGGCTTGATGGATGCATGATGAGGTTGAGAATCTAGCCAAGATCACAGTGACTAAAGAACAAACATTTTGGTGGTCTGAAATAAGCCATGGTCATCAGTGGATAGTAATCTTAATATGCAAGTATATACATACACTGGGCAGTGGAGCAGCAAGAAAGATGTTTAATGGACTGGATGGTACAATGAATTGGTAATTGGATATCAAGCCTGTTACGTCTAGATCATTAGCTTGAATCCAACCCATAAAAAAACAAGATCAATTTTATGTCTGAAGAGCGCTGTACAAAAATCATCATCTTACAGCTTTTTAATGGCTTATACGAAATGACTTTTCGTCTCAATCCCATTCCCAATGAACATGTACGCATAGCATCATACATCTCTACCAAATTTTGCATTCTTGTTGGCTCTCTCAGCTAAGTGGCAAGAACTGAATGAGCACAACAATTAGTTACCCTCTCACCGATAGAAGAAGGTCCCCCGCAAGTCAGGTTTAAGGCATGTTGATATGGATGGGCCTATTCTGTCTATATAGCACTGGTCCTGGGGATAACTGAAGGATTTCACTTAGCCATAACTGAAAATCCAGCACTAAATTAACACCAAAAAAAACCCACAAACCATGAAATTCCCCACCTCTAGAGAAGCAAGCAGTACTGGGGTTGTTTTCATTGACCTTATTGACTGGTTGTGGAATAGATTTGGATGTTAAGGGGAGATTGGCTGCATGTCGCTTCTATGCATAAAAGAAAGGAGGAGGGGGATGTCTGTATTTAAAAGGTTATTTAAAAATGAACCACTTTGATCAGTCCCAACTTTTGAGCTCACCAACGAGGTTTTTGTTGCCTGAAGACACACGTGCCCTAGTCAGCTGTAGCAAGGAACAGAACACATTTAGAGGCACATGGTTCGTTATCCTCACAACACATTGTATTTTATTTTAAAGGAATCTACTCTAACCTGATGCTTTAATGTCCTTTAGAAAATCATTTCCTAGCAATCTCCTGGATAAATCACAGCTTTGTGTCAGTACACAGAGACTCCTGTTACAAGCTAGTTTAAAGCTCAATATACTGTAAAACATCACCCATAAGGAACTAGTGGCTGATTTACAAACAAAAAAGTATTCAAAGGCTGAGAACTGGGATAGATTAATCTGTCCTCTGGGTCATTGCAAGGGAAATCACCTAACTTGTCATCTGAATGTTTGACTCCAAATTTTGTTGGTGTCTCTTTTTTCTGAGCTTTGTAATCACATGGGGAAAGTATTTTAAAACACTTGAGTTTCTAACAGTTTCCAAACTACTGACACAGCAAACTTTGTGAGATGGAAGAAGTGTTAAAATTCTGGACCTTTCTGAACATTTATATGGAAATCAGCATGGATATTTAATATCCTTGATCTAGACTTACATCTAGATCTCTTTATAGAATTAGCAGTCGGGATGGACAGGGATGCAAAATCAAGACCTTCTGATGGTTGCATGCCTGTTATACCTAACGAGCACACTGGTGTTGCTCTGGTTTTGTCCCTGAAGGTGCAATCTGCACCGACTGGGCAGGCTTATTCTCCATGTCCGATTCTGCCATTTTCAATTTTAAGGTAGGATGTGCTGTAGTTGTTAGTGCATATACATCACGTGATGCAAGACCTGATGCTGACAAAGATGCTTGTTATGCCATGCTAGAAGATATTGTATCTAGGTCAACAAGCCAACTCCGTATTTTCAACTTAGGAGATATAAACGTGAAACTATATCCCCCAAGGATCTGTACTGGGACCTGTGCCGTTCAACTTATTCATAAATGGAAAATGGAAAATTCATAAATGGAGATAAACAGTGAAGTGGCAAAGTTTGCAGGCAATACTAAATTACTCAAGATAGTTAATTCCAAAACTGACTGCGAAGAGTTACAAAGGAATCTCACAAAACTGGATTATTGAGCAACACGATGACAATCTAAATTGATAAATGCAAAGTAATGCTGATATGTGTAAAGCACACTGGAAAATATAATCCCAACTATACATACAAAATGATGGGCTCTAAATTACTTGTTATTACTCAAGAAAGATCTTGGCGTCATCATGGATAGTTCTCTGAAAACATCTGCTCAAATGTGCAGCTGCAGTCAAAGGAAGCTAACAATGTTAGGAACCGTTAGGAAAGGGATAGATAAAATAGAAAATATCATAACACCACACATAAAATGGTGTGGAGAAAGTGAAGAGAGAAGTCCTTAATAGAACACAAAAAACAAGGGTCATTTAATGAAATTAATAGGCAGCAGGTTTAAAACAAGAAAGAAGAAGTACTTCTTCACACAACAGTTAAACTGTAGAACTCAATGCCAAGGGATGTTGTGAAGGCCAAAAACTATAACTGGGTACAAAAAAAAAACCAACAGATAAGTTGACACAGGATAGGTCCATTAATGGCTATTAACCAAGATTGTCATGATTGCAATACCATGCTCTAGGTGTCCCTAAAACTCTGATTACCAGAAGCTGGGACTGGATGACAGGGCATGGATCACTTGATAATTGCCCTGATCTGCTCATTCCCTCTACAGCAACTGGCACTGGCCACTGCCAGAAGATAACATACTAGGTTAGATGGAAAATCAGTCTAACCCATTATGACCATTCTTATGTTCTTAAATTGGCCAGGAAAGAGATGGATTTGAACTGGTACTGGAATCACACAGCTTACAGAAAGAGAGTTCAGATAATGATTCACATCTACTAGAATATGCTTCCACAAATGGACTATTTTTAATGGCTATCTGGTTTCCGCACACAAATTGCCAGAAGTATAAATCTCAATATCCAATCCATATAGAATGTATGTGTATTTAAGAATGTATTCTGGAGCAAGATTAGCATTGAATCCTAACAACGATATTCTGATAAACAGAGTTCCAGAGAAGGATATCTATTGCACTGAAACACTTCAATGTTGATGAGATGCATGACGAAGCGATCACTAACAGATATGTGATTTCCAATAAATATTTTATATTGGATGACCACGAGGAAGGTGGACTGTATTTTGGGATTCTATCAGAAACTGTGGGAACACAACTAGAATTAAGGAGAATGAAAAAACCAACAGAGAACATAGTATCAAATTATGGGAGAGGAAAAAAAAAGGAGGTGCAGTGCAAAATGGATGCACTGGAAGGTCAGATCAAGTCAGTGAAGAAAGGAGGAAATGGACAAGGAAAAGAAATGTCATGAACAAGCAGTTAAGAGAGCTGTCAGAATTATCATAATCAATGGTGGAATGATATGAAGCAGTGTATTGAGGAAGGCTCTGAAAGACATGACCATAAATGTGTATTTGAGACGCTGAAACTCCTAACTGTACATCCATTATTGGTGTTTTCACCAGTTTAAGAACAGAAATGGAGAATACTGCCAGGTTATTAACTTAAGCACTAGAATGAGCATTTCTGTGAATTAAATGAGCAGATCCCACCAAAACACAGACTACAACTTAATCCAAAAAATGACCCCTGGCAAAAGTGGCTGCAATCAGCACAGTGGATATTGCTATGCCAGTATGGGCTGCCTGAGCAGTTAGCGTGCCTCATGGAGAAATTGTATCATGATACAATTAGCAGTGTGAAAGTAAATACTTATATTACAGACTGGTTTTTTGTACAATCAGGAGTTCCCCGAGGCTGTGTTCTCTTACTAATGTTATTTAATATTCTAATAGATTACCTGACAACAGAGCTGACTAAGGCCAAAGTAGATGTGAAATTTAAAGATTCATCTTTAGAGGATCTCAAGTAATCAGATAATTTTGTCTTACTCGGAGAGACTATTGGCCAACTATAGCTAATGCTAGAAGAGATATGAAGAAGTGCAGAACCTATGGGGCTTAAGATCAATGGTGATAAAACCAAAGTTAAGCATGCCTCCTAAGGAGCGGAAATGAACAACCAGTAAATACTGCATGTAGATGGCAAGACCAGTGAAGGGATGACCAGCTTTATCTATCTGAGTAGTCAGTTGACAGCAGGAGGTTCTATATCTGAAGAAATCACATCTGCCTTGCATCAATGGCATTTCAGCATCTTCAAAAACCTCTGTTAGGGCAGCAGGATGGGCTTGTCTTCACTACCAGGGAGATTGATGCTGCTGCAATCGATACAACTGATCTAGTGAAGACCCACTAAATTGATGGCAGAGCACTGTCCGGTTGACTCCAGTACTCCAGCTCCCCAAGAAGAGCAAGTTAAGTCGACCAGATAGCGTTTCCCATCAACACAGTACAGTGAAGACTGCAGGGTAAGTCGACCTAAGTTACGTCGACTCCAGCTATGTTATTCGCATAGCTTGAGTAGCATAACTTAGGTCGACTTACCCCATTAGTGAAGACATTCCCTAAGATACGAGTGACACAGTGATCATAGTAGTGATGACAACTCCACTATATGGAGCAAAAACATGGCTGCTAACAGGTCAGGAGAAGAAACAAACAATTTCAGTGTCAAAAGTTAGAGCACATTCTTAATATCCATTGGTTTGACTTTGTCACAAATGAGGAGATACTTAGACTATCCTGACAAGTTGCAGTCTTGCACCAGTTGAAAACAAGATGACTGCAACGGTGAAGTCATGTCCCACGTGCAAGAGATGGTACACTTTTACAAAAGGTTTTTAGAGCTGAGATCGAAGGAAGCAGAGCACAAGGCTGATCACAAATAAGGTTGTAAGAAATAATTTTGGAGCGATTTCAGAAACCTAAACCCTCCCATATTGACTCTTGCAAAAAAAAAAAAAAAAAAAAAGACTTGCAAGGTACCATTCAAGATGAAAGTCCATTCTATGTGCCACTACAGTTCCATCATAGCCATATGGATCTGCTGCCGCTCTCACTCCCACCATCCCTTTCAGCCTGCTCTGCCTGGAGCATGCATAATTCCCGAGAATAGAAGTGATGAAGATGTATTTGAGGAGTGCCTATATAGAGAGATTGAAACAGGTGGTTCCTCCTGCACATCTATCTGGACCAGCAGAAAGCTTCCAACCTGAAGACATTTGTACAAGTCACTGAACAGGATAATAGATTTTGGTGTGTTTTTTTTTTAATTTCAGGAAGGAAAAAAGAGTTCCCAGTTAAGTTTGGTCCAAAATCAGAAACAGCCCATTTGTCTTCCATTGTAAGAGTAGAGAACTTCGGAATTTGGGGAGTTGCAGGTACTTGACATTTCTCTCTGCTGACAACAAAGATGTGAGGGCTGAATCCTGAGAACACTGTATGTAACAGCAATGCTGACAGAAGGAATCCATGTATAATCTTCCAGCCTAGACTAATTTTTATCAAAGATGGAGGTTACCAAAAAAATCACCTAAAGCTCCAGGCTGAGAACCATGGTTGACAGCTCCACTCTTCAGGTGCAATGGAACTTTCTGTTACAAGGCTCTAAGCTCATTTATGCTTAGAGTAGCAGCTTTCCCAGGGCTGGTCTGAGACTATGGAGTGAACTCCCACAGGACTTACAGGCCATCATAAACTTTACCATCTTCTGCTCCAAGTGCAAGAAGCACTTCTTCAACCTTGCCTTCTCTAATACCAGCACATAGGAGTGTACATACAAAACACAACACCAACTACAAAACCTACCAAAATAATATACTACACCACAAATATAATTCTCCCCATGGGAAGCGTATGGCAAAGAATGAACTACATGTGATATTATAGGAGCAGGATTGTATAATTGTACTATAAGAATAGAGGTACTAATGTATGTCTTGATTTCATTTTACTAGCCACCCCATTTGAATAGCAGAAAGAAATGACCCTTTGGGGCTTGAAAAGATTCTGTTTCCCATGCATTACAAATTAGGCCCTTTTAGTTCTTTGTTTTAAGGTTTAGCCAGTAAGAGACAGGATCCTGTATTGTGGCTACGTTAAATAGATTAGAGGAACATTGAGACCTGGGTCCCAATGTGAATTGTTTTGGTTATAAAATGTAGTAAGCTTTAATTTACAATGTCTTTTCCTTGATATAAAATACTGTTGTTTGTATTCTTAAAAGTCTCCGTGAAAGACTGTGTGAATGAGGAATGTATGCATCAGGAAAAGATAAGGCGTGAAGGCCATTGTTGTAGAAAGATGGTCAAGGAAGGAGGAGTGAAAAGACTTAACGACATCAGAGAACCATCAGCACCCATACGTAATGAAGGAAGGGTAGATTGACGACCCTGAGGTGGAGGCTGGCATCCCTAAAGACAAGACAGTTGATTAAATTGAAACCAGGACAGGACGACCCGCTCAGAGTAACTGGTCACAAACTTCACACAGCAAAATCCATAGACTTCAACAGAGAAAAAAGACTATAAGAACAGAGTGCTTGGCCATGGGACTTTGGGTTCGTCTTGCCACACTCCAGGAGCATCGGATCGCGACTGACAGAGTCCTGCTCCCCTCTGCAACCAATCTGGCTGGCCACTAGATTGATCCAGGCTCTGGACTGGTAACTATAAACATCAACTGGCAGGACTGTGTGCATGGGAGGGAGGGTGTGATTGAAAAGCATATGCTAACTGTTGTATTCTCAATAAATGAGGCATGCTGCCTTCTCCCCTATAAAGATCCTGTGTGCTTCTTATAAGTACAACATTTTGTGTCAATTGTATCACTGTATTAATGCTCCACTGGAAGATGCTCAGATACTAACAGTGATGAAGACAGTATAAGCACCTTTTTGGAATAGTACAGAACAGAGGAGTTTAACATCATGTTTGATACAGAAGTGTCCCAAACCATGATGTTCTAATAATGAATAATCAGGAGCAATACTAAAAAAGGCCAAGCAGTCAGCCTCACTTTCCATCACAAGCCAAGAGAATTCAACAGTTAAAAACCATCGCACAATACCAGACATCTTAAACTGTAGACTTGTAATTTTAAGTCTATTCAGCCCCCGTAATATACTGTGGATATAAATATTGGATTTTAATTGAGCTCTTCCTCCCACCCCCAACCCCCAGAAAAGGGAAGTGTAATGATGTTACTTATCCTTTCTGTTTCAGTCATGGTAGACAAGACTTCCCTAAACTGTGGGGCATGCCACCCTAGAGGGGCACAGAGGAACGTTCAGGAGCGGGGCTGCGGCTGCAGCCCGGGCCAGCCCGCACAGGGGATGGGGAGGGAGCGCCACCCTGCTCCACTCCAGACCCCAGCCATGGCCCCAGTCTTGGTCCCCTTACTCCTGTCCGCATCCCCCCCTCCCAGAACCGCAGCCCTACTCCCAGCCTCCAGGGGGGACAAGGGGTGTGGGGTAAAAAGTTTGGGGACCACTATGGTAGACATAAGAGACAATGCCTGCATTACACAGAACCTCTGGTATTAAATAGTCTTAAATAAATGTAAATGTCCCTGTCCACAAGAGTGGTCTACTTTTAGATTGGTTTTGGTTTTATTTTCTGGGCTTAGAAAATTAGCTTCTAATATTGGGTTTAACTTTCAAAGCAATTCAGATCCATTTTTCAGATACATCTCAATAGGAATTTTACTGTTACTTTCTTCGTAGCCTCTCCTATAGATGTTAAGAGATTTAGTGAGAATGATTTTAAGAGACATACCATAGCATAAATTATTGGACTATTTTAACAAATTTGAGAAGTATTCATAAGATGTATATCCAGTAATACATTAGTGTAAAAGCTAGTTTTATTCCACACAGAGCCAATCTAATCCAAAACATCTCATTATTATTAGCCATACACATACAAATGTCTTGGCATTTGAATACGACATGCCAGATTCATATTCCTAAGCAAGGGAGTTTTAAATTTTACAGTAGCAATATTGGCTTAGGAAAAAGGCTCTGGAAAGCCGAGGTGTTTTTTAAAAAGTCAACATTTACTAAAGCTCTGCGTATTCTTAATACCTACAGTTCTTGACAATCGATGTGTTAAAAATTAGGGCCCTAGGAGTTGACTAGAAAGTATGAGGCTACGTATTTCCATTAGTGAGACATGGCAGCATCCTAAGGATGACTGCCTCTTCCAGCAATCCATATTAACAGTGATCTCAGACTTTTCCTATGTAAATTCCTATTTTCTGCAAACTGCATGGAAACTTTTTAAAGACACCATAATAGAGGCTCAATTTAAAAGTATACCTCCAAATTAAAAAAAAATATAGTAAGAGAACCAAAAAAGTGCCGCCGTGACTAAACAACAAAGTAAAAGAAGCAGTGGGAGGCAAAAAGGCATCCTTTAAAAAGTGGAAGTTAAATCCTAGTGAGGAAAATAGAAAGGAGAATAAACTCTGGCAACTGAATTGTAAAAATATAATTCATCATCATCACTCCCATGACCGCATTGGTCATTGGGGCACCATCATTGATGAGCAATCAACCAACTGTCTCCACCCCTAACGATTGTGCGTCAGGGCTTGAGTCTCCGCGAAGTCCATTCCTGTTCACTCTTTTATGTCAATCCATCACTTCTTCTGTCTACCTCTTCTTCTCTTCCCCTGTACTGTCCCTTGGAGGATGATCTTGCATAGGCCAGATGATCTTGTTACACGGCTGTACCACTTCAGCTTGCGCTTCTTCACGGTCGTCAGGAGGTCTTCATATGACCCAGCGCATTAGGTGATGATGTTGCAGACCTCTTCATTAGTGACGTGGTCGAAGTAGGAGACACCCTGTATTTTACGGAAGCATCTCATCTCTACCATCTCTACTCATCTCTTGTATTTTCCATTCAAGTTCTGCCATAAAGGGTCCATGTCTCGCATGCATACAGAAAAATGGAGATGACCAATGCATGCAGCAGTTTCAGTTTGGATTCCAGGGAGATGTTCTTATTCCTCCAAAGTGGCTTTAGCTTTGCCACTCCTGATGTTGTTTGCACAGTTCTTGCCTGAATTTCTGCCTTGGATCCTTCATTAGTGATGACTTCCCCCAAATACTTGAACTGTTTCACCGTCTCCAGCTCTTGTCCACTGACAGAGATATGTGAGCTGATCCCATCACATCTGTTTGTCATCAGCTTGGTTTTCTCTGCACTAATTTCAATGCCATATTTTGCGGAGGGTTTCATCCAATCATTTCACAAGGTTGGCAAGTTCATCTTCGCTGCCTGCCAGGCCATCAATGTCATCAGCGAACCAAAGATTTGAGCTTGTTCACCCCCCAATGCTGACTGTGCATGTGTGATCTTCCAGGGCATCAGTCATCATGCGCTCCAAGTATATGTTGAACAGTGTGGGCGAAAGAAGGCAGCCTTGCCGGACTCCAATAATGGGGCAAAACCACTTTCCTACTGTGCCACTGATAAGAACTTGCACTGCTGGCCTTGGAATATAGTTGTTTAATAGTAAGAATAAGCTTACGACCAATATTGTACTTCTTCATGATTGCCCAGAGAGCTTCGTGCCATACACTGTCAAACGCCTTCTTGAAGTCAACAAAGACACGGTAGATGTACTGTTGGTGTTGTAAGTACTTCTCACATAGAACACAAAGGATGAAAATCTGTTCTGTGGTACTATTTCCAGCATGAAAGCCAGCCTATTCTTCATCGATGATGTTGTCTGCTTGTGACTTCAATCTATTTACTCCTTCTCATAACACAAGAACTAGGGGTCACCAAATGAAATTAATAGGCAGCAGGTTTAAACTAATAAAAGGAAGTATTTCTTCACAACACACAGTCAACTGTGGACCTCTTTGACAGAGGCCGTCACAACATCCAAGACTATAACAGGATTCAAAAAAGAACTAGATAAATTTATGAACGATAGCTCCATCAATGGCGATTAGCCAGGATGGGCAGGAATGGTGTCCCTAGCCTCCGTTTGCCAGAAGCCACCGGGGATGGATTGTTTCATGATTGCTGTTCTGTTCATTTCCTCTGGGGCACCTGGCATTGACCACTATCGGAAGACAAGATACTGCGCTAAATGAATCTTTGGTCTGACCCAGTATGGCCGTACTTATGTCACACACTATGTACCTAACCAGTGCCCATGCTTCTATATTTGACTGAAGATGGCATTAAAGTTCAGCATTACAGCATGAGTTAGAGGTTAGCATGTGTATTGTGTGTCTTTGTATGCTGGAAATGGATGGAAATTTTCTGTCTGAGTTGCAGAGTCTGTTAGTTCAATTGATTAATATAAAATAATGCTGACTAAAATATAATGGTTGTGTGTGTTCCATAAGATACCCTTAACAGAACATTTTCTTCGTTTTGTAAGGATTGGCATGGGAGGAGTTGTTATTTAAGTAATCTTAATTGGAAACCAAAGCAGTCTGCAGACCAACACTTTCTGAAAACCAAGAGCAAAGAACTTTTCTGTCCTTTGTATCAGCAAGGGCACAATCTAACTTCAACATATTCCTCTCCTTCATGTTCTCTACATCCTCCGTCTGAGCTTTCAAGTTGTTTGCCACATTTCAGAAATGTGTTTTAACACAGCACTTTATCATCCCCCCCAATATGATCCTATCAATTTTTGTTAATGACAATCTTTTTAAAATTAAAATCTGATTTATTTAATTTAAAGACAGGTTTATTTTTAAATAAACCTATTTAAAATTAAATTTGAAACTGATAACCCATGTTAAGGGCTAAACTTATTATAAATCTATTAAAATAATTTAAATTAAATACACAAAATATTTAGTATATATTTGCTGCCAAGTTTTTAAAGAAAAAGCAAAACAACTTAACTGATGGAAGTCACTGGCTGAGCACCTGGAACCAAAGCTTGTTAAAAAAGCTAAACTGTCTTTTCAGAGAATACCTTCTTCATTTCAATTTATTCAAATAAGTTAGTTCAATGACTCAGTCATTCAAAGTTAAGAAACCAACTGGCAGCCGAAAAAACAGGAAAGCTTGTTTTCCCTTCTAATCTATGAATAAAAAGTAGATGTGAGAGGATGAGATCTACTAGTGCTAAAATCTTGAAGGATGTGGTGATCAGAAAGTTTAATTTACTAACTATAGATAACGTTTCCTTTGCTTAATAAAATGAGCTTTTAATGAAAAACAGATTCATAGATACTAAGGTCAGAAGGGACCATTCTGATCATCTAGTCCGACCTCCTGCACAACACAGGCCACAGAATCTCACCCACCCACTTCAACGAAAAACCTCACCTATGTCTGAGCTATTGAAGTCCTCAAATCATGGTTTAAAGACTTCAAGAAGCAGAGAATCCTCCCTCAAGTGACCCGTGTCCCATGCTACAGAGGAAGGCGAAAAACCTCCAGGGCCTCTCCAATCTGCCAGGGAGGAAAATTCCTTCCCGACCCCAAATATGGTGATCAGCTAAACCCTGAGCATATGGGCAAGATTCACCAGCCAGATACTACAGAAAATTCTTTTCTGGGTAACTCAGATCCCATCCATCTAATATCCCATCTCAGGGGATTAGGCCTATTTACCATGAATATTTAAAGATCACTTAATGACCAAAATCACATTATCCCATCATACCATCTCCTCCATAAACTTATCGAGTAGAATCTTAAAGCCAGATAGATCTTTTGCCCCCACTGCTTCCCTTGGAAGGCTATTCCAAAACTTCACTCCTCTGATGGTTAGAAACCTTCATCTAATTTAAAGTCTAAACTTCTTGGTGGCCAGTTTATACCCATTTGTGTCCACATTGGTGCTGAGCTTAAATAATTCCTCTCCCTCTCCAGTATTTATCCCTCTGATATATTTATAGAGAGCAATCATATCTCCCCTCAACCTTCTTTTAGTTAGGCTAAACAAGCCAAGCTCCTTAAGTCTCCTTTCATAAGACAAGTTTTCCATTCCTCGGATCCTCCTAGTAGCCCTTCTCTGTTCCTGCTCCAGTTTGAATTCATCCTTTTCAAACATGGGAGACCAGAACTGCACACAGTATTCCAGGTGAGGTCTCACTAGTGCCTTGTATAATGGTACTAAAACCTCCTTATCCCTACTGGAAATGCCTCTCCTGATGCATCCCAAAACCGCATTAGCTTTTTTCACAGCCGTATCACATTGGCAGCTGATAGTCATCCTGTGGTCAACCAATACTCCAAGGTCCTTCTCCTCTTCTGTTACTTCTAATTGATGCATCCCCAGCTTATGACTAAAATTCTTGTTATTAATCCCTAAATGCATAACCTTACACTTCTCACTATTAAATTTCATCCTATTACTATTATTCCAGTTTACAAGGTCATCCATATCCTCCTGTATAATATCCCAGTCCTTCTCTGAATTGGCAATACCTCCCAGCTTTGTATCATCTGCAAACTTTATTAGCACACTCCCACTTTTTGTGCCAATGTCAGTAATAAAAAGATTAAAGAAGATTGGTCCCAAAACTGATGCCTGAGGAACTCCACTGGTAACCTCCCTCCAGCCTGATAGTTCGCCTTTCAGTAGGACCCGTTGTAGTCTCCCCTTTAACCAATTCCTTATCCACCTTTCGATGTTCATATTGATCCCCATCTTTTCCAATTTAACTAATAATTCCTCATGTCGCACGGTATCAAATGCCTTACTGAAATCTAGGTAAATTAGATCCACTGCGTTTCCTTTGTCTAAAAAATCTGTTATTTTCTCAAAGAAGGAGATCAGGTTGGTTTGGCACGATATACCTTTTGTAAAACCATGTTGTATTTTGTCCCATTTACCATTGACTTCAATGTCCTTAACTAATTTCTCCTTCAAAATTTTTTCCAGGACCTTGCATGCTACAAATGTCAAACTAGCTGAGCTGTAGTTACCCGGATCACTTATTTTTCCTTTCTTAAAAATAGGAACTATATTAGCAATTCTCCAATCATTCGGTACAACTCCTGAGTTTACAGATTCATTAAAAATTCTTGCTAATGGGCTTGCAATTTCAGGTGCCAATTCCTTTAATATTCTTGGTTGAAGATTATCTGGGCCCCCCGATTTAGTCCCATTAAGCTGTTTAAGTTTCGTTTCTACCTCAGATATGGTAATATCTACCTCCATATCCTCATTCCCACTTGTCATGCTACCATTATCCCTAAGATCCTCTTTAGCCTCATTAAAGACTGAGGCAAAGTATTTGTTTAGATATTGGGCCATGCCTACATTATCTTTAACCTCCACTCCATCCTCAGTGTTTAGCGGCCCCACTTCTTCCTTTTTAGTTTTCTTCTTATTTATCTGGCTATAGAACCTTTTACTATTGGTTTTAATTCCCTTTGCAAGCTCCAACTCTACTCGACTTTTAGCCTATCTCACTTTATCCCTACATGTTCTGACCTCAATAAGGTAGCTTTCCTTGCTGATCCCTCCCATCTTACACTCCCTGTATGCTTTCTGCTTCTTCTTAATCACCTCTCTAAGATGCTTGCTCATCCAGCTTGGTCTACAACTCCTGCCTATGAATTTTTTCCCCTTTCTTGGGATGCAGGCTTCCAATAGCTTCTGCAGCTTTGATTTAAAGTAATCCCAGGCCTCCTCTACCTTTAGATCCATAAGTTCTTCAGTCCAATCCACTTCCCTAACTAATTTCCTTAATTTTTGAAAGTCAGCCCTTTTGAAATCAAAAACTCTAGTTGCAGATTTATTTTTGTTAATCCTTCTGTTCAGTTTGAACTGAATTAGCTCATGATCACTTGAACCAAGATTATCCGCTACAACCATTTCTTCTATGAGGTCCTCACTACTCACCTAAACCAAATCTAAAATGGCATCCCCTCTAGTCGGTTCAGCAACTACTTGATGAAGGAATCCATCAGCTATCGCATCTAAGAAAATCTGAGCCCTATTATTATTACTAGCACTCATCCTCCAGTCTATATCTGGGAAGTTAAAGTCTCCCATGATCACACAGTTTCCATTAGTATTTACTTTATTAAAAACATTAAAAAGGGCTCTATCCATATCCAAATTAGATCCCAGCGGTCTATAGCACACCCCAAGCACTATCCCAGGGGAGGCTCTACTAGTTTTCTTCCCCAGTGTAATGTATATAAAGGGCCGCTGGCTGACTGGCTGGCTACCTTTATAGGCCCCTAGTCAGAGAAGCCCCGCCCCCTCATCAGGGCTCAGCTTCTCTCCCAGCACAAAGCCCCTACAAGCCTCTAAACACACACACAAATACTACAAATACAAAACCAAGTACATGTTTCAAACAACTTTTTTTCTTATGTTTCCAGCACATTTAAAGAAGTTTTCTTTAACAAAAAAAAAAAACAAAAAAACAAAAAACATACTTTTTTGTGCATTTTAATTTAATTTGAATTTCCACCCAAATAGAGCTGAACACCAATCACAAATAAATTAACCATCAGGTAAATAAGACATGCATAATGAATCATTTTCTAACATAATAAAAATGAAAAAAAATTAAGACTCTGCATATATGTAAGTTAAGCAGTATTACTGCTTAAATAAATATGATTAAATATAATGTAGCCCCCAGATTAGCAAAAGGAATCGAATTTAACGTAAAGGATATATAGAGTTGCAAACCAACATGTTTTAATAGTTACTAATGATGAAACTCAACCTTCCTTTAGGAAAATAACCAAAAAGTATAAATGGAGAACATAAGAATGGCCTACTGGGTCAGACCAAAGGTCCATCCAGCCCAGTATCCTGTCTTCTGACAGTGGCCAATGCCAGGTGCCCCAGAGGGAGTGAACCTAACAGGTAATGATCAAGTGATCTCTCTCCTGCCGTCCATCTCCACCCTCTGACAAACAGAGGCTAGGAACACCATTCTTTACCCATCCTGGCTAATAGCCATTAATGGACTTAACTGGATAAATTCATGGAGGTTCTCTTTTAAACCCTGTTATAGTCCTAGCCTTCACAACCTTCTCAGGCAAGGAGTTCCCCAGGTTGACTGTGCACTGTGTGAAGAAGAACTTCTTTTTATTTGTTTTAAACCTGCTGCCCATTAATTTCATTTGGTGGCCCCTAGTTCTTATATTATGGGAACAAGTAAATAACTTTTCCTTATTCACTTTCCCCACACCACTCATGATTTTATATACTTCTATCATATCCCTCCTTAGTCTCATCTTTTCCAAACTGAAAAGTCCTAGCCTCTTTAATCTCTCCTCAGATGGGACCCGTTCCAAACCCCTAATCATTTTAGTTGCCCTTCTCTGAACCTTTTCTAATGCCAGTATATCTTTTTTGAGATGAGGAGACCACATCTGTATGCACTATTCAAGATGTGAGGTACCATGGATTTATATAAGGGCAATAAGATATTCTCCATCTTATTCTCTATCCCTTTTTTAATGATTCCTAACATCCTGTTCGCTTTTTTGACTGCCACTGCACATTGGATGTCTTCAGAGAACTATCCACGATGACTCCAAGATCTCTTTCCTGATTAGTTGTAGTTAAATTAGCCCCCATCATATTGTATGTATAGTTGGGGTTATTTTTCCAATATGATTTTTTCCAACATGATTACAAATGATAGTTTAAAAATCAAGGTTTCCTGCTTAGTGATTTAAATCACTGATTTAAAACAATCCGCCCTAGGATTATCTATGATAGAGCATATGTTCCTTCCTTTGGGCATCTTCCAATGTCATTAATACAGTTTTTGAAATTGGAGCCAGTACCAAAATTTGTTTTAGCACAATTTAGAGGTGCCACCCTGAAAGCAGAAGTATTCTCATATAATAAAAAATACATACATGGGTTGTATTTGGTTGGGACATTTTGTTATTCCAGATATCTAGGTTTAGGGCAAGTACATTTTATTAGAGCATGAGAAGGAAGTAATAAGCTTTGCAAGATCCCCCTTGGGATTTTTCCTACTGTTTTAAGAAATTAAAGTTTATTTTTTCTGATTTTTTCTTTATCTTCTGGTACAAAGAGTGCAAGTTTGTGTACAATTTTATATATCTTTATGAAATAATAAATGTTAAGAGGATTTAGTTTACTTCCAGCCCAGCTGCTTGATCCTACAATTATATCATAATCCTGTTTGTGACATCAGTGTGTTGCCATGGCAACAAATGCACTATCAGTCCCCAAACACACACACATATGCCAAGAGGTACAGGATAGCCAATCAGACAGGAACTCTGAGGGGGGGGGGAATCCAAAACTTTGACCAACTGAACTCTCTTACTTTTACTGAAAATTGCTCTCCATTACTGTCATTCACATAGTCAAGGCCAAAGCAATTACAGTTTTCCAAACAGGAAACCAGAATCTAAGCTTCCAGAAAAGCAGGAATGTTAACCCCATGTTTCATCTAATCTGGGGGTGGGGTTCTATATCTTTCTGCTATGACAATTATAAAAACTTTTCTTTAAAAACAAAAATGTGAACCCATAAAGCTGCTACACTAAACTGCTTAGAGCCCACACCTAGGAATTGTGCCAGATATAGCATAGCTGGTCAAGAGAATCTTATAATAAATTCAGATTTTAACTTGTTCCTCATTTATCTGACCGCCTCAAAAAAACCTCATACACAATCTTTGGTAGGAAAGGATTACAGCAATCTATTTAAGAAGCTATTTTGTAAGTATCACTGCCTTTAAAACAAAACCATAACAAGTCATTTAGAAAGTCCCTCATCTGAAGATATTAATAGAACGGTTTTGTTGGAAGAAGAGACATTTTTCAAAGTTTTACACTAGCAACACAGGAAAATCCAACAGCTTTATTTTCAGAGGTGCTGAGCATCCACAATTACTGTGATTTCTAGGGAAGTTGCAGGTACTTAGCATCTCTGAAAAAATCAAGTCACATATTTTAACGATAATGCAAATAAAGTCTGTTAGTCAATTTGAGTGCAGAATGCCTGTTAACTTTGATGGGATTCTGCTCATAGAAGAGTTGCAGAATCAGGCCCCACTGGGTATGATAGTGAAGGATTGTCACGTTTACTTACTTCACTGTAAATGCTGAGCTAAAACACTAGATAATTAAAATTAGCTTGTTTTGCCATTGTGAATGTTTCAAAACATAACTACCATACTGAAGTATAATAGCTTGATATTGTATGTAACAAAAACACAAGATAAAAGTAGCCCTGGGGTAATTGTTAGCTGAAAATACTGATTTAGCAAAAAAAGACTATTTTCAATTTGACACCTCAAAACTGTAACTTAGTGGGTAGTAGAAATTTCTATAATTACGAATTGGACCATGGAGGTGAGACAGTATTCTTGAGGTCACTGGGAATGTAATGTACATACTCCTTGGAATTAATGCCTGCATACCACTAGAACATAAGTTATGCATCAGTTCAGATGTTATAAAAAGACACTAAAGATAGGAGGTATTACATTTTATATGATTGATGTTCTCATTTCCCTCAACACAAGCAGTGCATTATAAAAGGTACTTTTGTGTACAGAATCATAGAATATCAGTGTTGGAAGGGACCTCAGAAAGTCATCTAGTTGAACCCCCTGTTCAAAGCAGGAACAATCCCAAATTTTTATTTTTATTTTTTCCCAGATCCCTAAATGGCCCCCTCATGGATTGAACTCACAACCCTGGGTTTAGCAGGTCAATGCTCAAACCACTGAGCGACCCCTCCCCACTTCAGAAGCTGAAGACAGTACCTTTTATAACTCATAGGTTAAAGCCAAAATGACTGAGCTATGACATCATTTACAATAGAGCATGCCTGGTTCAAGCACATTAGTAAAATCAATGGGGCAATGGACACAGCAAATCTTGCAACCAACACTTGGAAGATGTATTGAGAATTAAGCCCCACCTTGTTGCATGATTGTCAAGACAGCAGCATGTTTTCTGTATTTATCAGCAACTGACATTACCTGAGCAGTAAGACAGAGCAATTTGCTTTTCTGGGATCATTATATACCTCTAGTAATTGTGAAGCATAGGGTAGAAAGCCACTTATCTGTTGACATAACTGCAAAATATTATGATTAAAAATGTCCAACTATGAGGAATATACTTATGCTAATAATAAACAATAACAATATGCTAACAATAAACGATAAAGAGGCTGAATACGGAGGGCAGAGGTGCATGCTGTACCTTCCAATGGGGAGAGAGTATGGCTTTTGTAAATTTTAGTCTCATAGGAAGAAAAATTGGGATTAAGAGCAGTAAACAATATAAGAATTGTTGAGTTCCATGAAGGCTCATCTTAATTTTGACTCAGTGCACATTCTCACCCCCTAAATATTAGACCTTTTGCAGAACACACTCATTCCGCTTGTGGAAAAGAAAACAGAAAAAACTTCTCCAACACAAACATGTCCCAAATAGATGGGAAAAAGGAAAGAGTTGCCTACTATGTTTAAAAACAAAAAAACAGAAACATTAAAACAAACAAGAATCAAAAGAATATCTGTGGGTCACACCTTGCTAGGAATCCGAAAATTTTCAACGGGACTGAGGTCATGAACGTTCTCCTGTGGACTTTTGAGACCCTTAAAAAAGAAATGTAACAGTTAGTTAAGCTAGTCAATTCTGTACATCTTGCAACTAAACCATGTGAAGATCTTATCTGCAGAAAAAAATGTATATACAGTAGATTTAATAAACATGATTCATGTCAAATATTTCAGTGAGACTAATAACATGGGTAATTTATTCAAAGTATTTGCAGGTTTGGGACCAGAGCCTGCACCACACCAGTAAAATTCACGAACAAAGAGATTAGCATTTCTTTACAATTAATACTTACTTTCTATTGTGCCACCTTGTCAACTCCCACATCTGTTATTCAGTGTTTAAAAGGCAAATGTAATTCAAAACATAATGTACCCTATTCTGCTAGTTTGATGAGTTAATGGCATCAAAAAGCTTTAATTCAAATTAAATGCCACCTCCTCTGTAGCATAATTGTCATTTCTGTATAATGGAACACTTAACTATTTACCATATAAAACCGTTAAACTTTTCCCTTTGTATTTATTAGCAGAGGAAAAAACAGTAACACTCCAAAGTTTAGCAATTACGTAATAATTGTTTCTTTCAAAGAATTTGAATCATGGAAACAGATACTGTTCTTATGATGCCGAGATTTGATATAGGGTACAGGCTGTATCATCCAGCCAACTAATACATAAAAGTTTATATGTTAATAATTTTAAAACGTGACAATCTAAAAGGCACACTGACGGCACGTATCTGTTCCCAACGCGTCTTCTGAATCAGGCCTGGTTAACTTACTGACAAAAAACTAGCTTTTACTACTATCAGAAACATAGAGGCAACATGGAGGCAGAAAAGCAAATCACATTCTCAAAAAGAAAAGAAGTACTTGTGGCACCTTAGAGACTAACAAATTTATTTGAGCATAAGCTTTCGTGAGCTACAGCTCACTTCATAGGAATGCATCCGAGTAGTCCTCGGTACTCCTTTTCTTTTTGCGAATACAGACTAACACGGCTGCTACTCTGAAATCACATTCCGTTATTCTACATGTATAAATTCTATCAGTGCATGCACAAGATTGAGAGCAAGGAACTCCCAAGTTTTACACATGGCTCTGTCACCAGCTGCCTCTAAGGCCTCAGCCAAGTCACATAGGGGCTCAAGTTTCAGACATACTTATCCCCCAAAACTCTCATTGACTTGTACTAGAGATATGAGTCCTGAGACTCTCTGAAAGTCAGGCATTTAATGTCTGCGCTTCAGTTTTTCCATCTGTTAAAGAGGGACTTTGTGAAGTTCTTTGAGACCCTCAAATGAAAAGCATTATATACATGCTAGATAATATTACATAAGCATTGTTCAGCATTATTAGAAATTAAGTACAAGTTTGCAATGAGAAAAATTTCATTTTCATTTAAAGCGAACAAATTTGAGACTAATGAAGTCTCTGACAGGGAGTAAACAGATGATTTTTGCTAAGGGCATCATTTTTTCTACTTACTATATTTTCTTAATGTTTCACCTTCCAGGTTGAAAAAACATCACTTTTTGCAGGTTTACTTGTCTGATTTTATTATGAACTTTGGAAACCTAAACACATCCTCCATCTCAATTGCCCTCACCAACCAAAAGAATTCACCACCTCAATGAGGCCAAGACTCAAAATATCAAGCAACCCAAAATGGTAGCTGAAAAATAAGAAATTCAGATAACCATTTTACCCCATCGTTATTTTTAGCAGTGTTTACAGTGTATAACTGTGGTTCTCAACCAGGGGTCCCAAACCCACTGGAGGGCCACAAGCTGGTTTCAGGGGGTCCGCGCAGCAGGGACGGCATTAGACTTGCTGGGGCCCAGGAAGAAAGATGAAGCCTGGCCGTCGTACGGGACTGAAGCCTGGGGCCCCAAGCCCTGCCATCCGGGGCTGACATCGAAGCCTGAGTAACTAAGCTTTTTAGGGCCCCCGTGGCATGGGGCCCCCAGCAATTGCCCTGATTGCTACCACTTAATGCTGGCCATGGCAGAAAAACAGTTGTTGTGGCACAGGTGGGCTGTGGAGTTTTTATAGCACATTGGGGGGGGCCTCAGAAAGAAAAAGGTTGAGAACCCTGGCGTATGACACCATTAGGAAGTTCTTATTGAATGTTAAATGAACCCCAAGCTTTCCCAAAGATTTAAAAGTGGTATTGATTACATGAGGGGTGACCAACCTATGGCCCAAAGGCCATACACAGTCCACCAGAGCATTTCATAAGGCCTGCAGCCTACTTCAACACAATATACCAACGGCCAATTCATTAGCATTTTGTCATGTTTACATCATTTTAGTTTACACAAATGTGTAAACAGACAATACTGTACATGGAAACAACCTATCTAAATACATATGAAACAAGCTGAACTTAAAATATAAAATCAATACAGGTGACTTTAAATCTTATTAAAATATGTATCATCTGTTTGGCCCACTCAAGGTTGTGCTTAGATTTATATAGCCCTCCTGTGTAATAAGGTTGGGCACCACTGGATCACATCATTCCTGGCCCCAGGACTAAGAATTTTAAAGTAATTCTGAAACTAAACTTTCCCACACTGGACTAATATTCTACCCACTCCAACACTGAATATTTTTGTAGCATTACTTCATATTCTCACCATTCTTAATGTATATGTTTTAAGAAAATTCCATTGCATTGCTTTTGACATCAAATCATTTTCTACATGTCTTCTTGCTTTCATTTAGTTACTGAACAACTCTGGACCCCGTGGGTGAGTGGCATAGGAGGAGCCCAAGCCATTAATTTCTAGAGAATTTAAACTTTTTGGGGAGTTTCTTGCTTATACATTTAGAAGACGATTCATGCGCTGAAGGTTAATTCATTGCAGTCTTCCCGAGTTTGCACACAAACAGCTTCAGCTTCTCTATGGCCACTAAAGCATCTCCTAAGCAGCAACAGATTGAAATCAACAAGACTGATTTTTTACATCTCTAGTATTGAGAACCCTGACAATAGTTACATATGTCAGTTTCACTCTGCTACTACTAAAAGCTAGAACTAGATAAAGGCAAAGGAGCTAGTCATAGAAAAGGACCGGAGAAAAATGGAGCTGGGAGAAGGAATGCAGAAGGGAGAGCCTCCCCTAAACTGACAGTAGCCTGGTGCTGGAACAGAATAAGAGAGGACTCAGCCACCTCATTCGCAGCAGTGAGCTGGACTGCATGTGGGATAATGGACATGAAACTCTCAGCAGGAAAGAGATTTCAAATTGATCAGATGCCTCCTAGCAGGGTGATATACTATGGAGCCCTCAAGCAGCAATAATGACTCCAGTAGAATCCAGCATCCACCCCGATCCCTCTTTGCAACACTCCCATACAGTCCCCTGAGGAGCGATGTCTGACCGCCCCCCAGCTCAGCCCCGCAGTCTCCCCCCTCCCCCCACGTAAGAAACTGCGGCCCCTTCCCTCACGCCCCTCCATAGACACACGGCCCCCAACTGGGCCCTTCCTTAATCCACACCCCGCCCCCTCGGATCTGGGTCTCACCTCCCCCCATCCCCCGCTCCGCCCATAGGCCCCTCACGCCCCGCCCCATTCCCTCTTACCTGGCGGGTCATCAGTGACTTGATTTTCTGCATGTCCGCACCGCTTCGCGCAGCTCCGGCCCGCGGGCCGGCTGCGCTCACAAACCCCTGTCACCCGCAGGCGAAAGCCCCATCTGACACTAGGAAGCCATATTGGTCATCACGTGACAGGTCTTCCTGCTGCCTGGTGCCTTCTGGGATTGGTAGTCCTTCGTCGGCGCCATCACCCTTCGTGGTGCTGGGGACGTGCGGCCTCCGGGAACTACAATCCCCGTCGACGGATCCAGACCCGCCCGTCCTGCCCACCCCATACGGCCGAAGCTGTCGCCTCGGTATAATACGGGTAAACATAGAGAGGAAGAGAGTCGTTGCGTAGAGAGCCTCTTACTGGGAGGATCACTGCCCCCTGCTGGCCGAGATGCCGCATTCAATCAACCAGCCGGCCCTCCATCAGCCAGAGGGCCCTAGCACCCACCTGCCCGCTCGGGGAGTCTCCAGGGGTCAGTTTTCTTGAGCCTCAGAGACGCACAGTGGGGCTGGGGAAGGAGGAACATGCAGCCGGAGCTGTCAAGTCTTTTTGTTTTGGAGGGAAGAGGCTCTGTGAAGGGGGATGGAGCCCAAAGGCTGCACTGGCGCAGTAGCGAAGGGAGAGAGAGGTGCAAACAGTAGTGCAAGTAGGGTGGTACTCTCCAGTACGCAGCACCGGCAAGAGATTTTTAGGGGGTACGGAGTACCAGAAAGATTTGGGGCTAGCCCCCCACCTCCGGGGGGGAGGGGCTGCGCTCTGCTCTTTAAAGAAGCAGAACCGTGCTCGGGAGGGCATTCATTTTTTATATGGCTATAACAACACAATGCATATGCTAACAAACTTAAACAATAACAGGTTTCAAAGTAGCAGCCGTGTTAGTCTGTATCCGTAAAAAGAAAAGGAGTACTTGTGGCACCTTAGAGACTAACAAATTTATTAGAGCATAAGCTTTCGTGAGCTACAGCTCACTTCATTGGATGCATTCAGTGGAAAATACAGTGGGGAAATTTTATATACACAGAGAACATGAAACAATGGGTGTTACCATACACACTGTAACCAGAGTGATCAGGAAAGGTGAGCTATTACCAGCAGGAGAGCGGGCGGGGGGGAGGGAGACCTTTGGTAGTGATAATCAAGGTGGTCCATTTCCAGCAATTTACAAGAACAGTAGGAGGAGAAATAAACAAGGGGAAATAGTTTTACTTTGTATAGTGACACATCCACTCCCAGTCTTTATTCAAGCCTAAGTTAATTGTATCCAGTTTGCAAATTAATTCCAATTCAGCAGTCTCTCCTTGGAGTCTGTTTTTGAAGTTTTTTTTATTGAAGAAGGGCCACTTTTAGATCTGTAATCGAGTGACCAAAGAGATTGAAGTGTTCTACAACTGGTTTTTGAATGTTATAATTCTTGACATCTGATTTGTGTATATAAAATCTCCCCATTATATTTTCCACTGTATGCATCTGATGAAGTGAGCTGTAGCTCACGAAAACTTATGCTCTAATAAATTTGTTAGTCTCTAAGGTGCCACAAGTACTCCTTTTCTTTAAACTTAAACAATGGCTTTGTTTAAGTTTGTTAGTATATGTATTGGGCTGTTAAATTGGTCAGGAGTCCTCAAGGGAGGGGCGGGGGGCGACGACTACGGGGCAGAAAGTGTCGAAAGTGTTTAAACACATTTTTGGTTCTGTTTCTCCCCGTTGGTCTGAATTATCCATGACATTCATACTGCATCACATCAAGTCCAAATCATTAGAGGAATGCCTCTGCTTGCACTGACCAGAGGATGTTTGGATTCTGATGTCAGCCCAGTTCTGCAGCCTGACAGGTATCAGGTGTTGTCTCCAGTGTACACAGAATTCTTCTTTGCGGCCAAACTAGTCTAACAGACTCGTGAAATTCTTACTGTTTGCATGTCTATGGACCACTTTTGCGCTAAGCATTTCAGGAGTCTGTTTTGGTCCTATAAAGGAAGTTGAATCTCCCATTGAAATGCAATGTTTGAATATAATACCATAATGCACTTTAGGATACAGTTCTATTTAAAATTTGTCTTTTAATAAGTTATACACATATGCTGAAATGGCTCCTCACCCAACTCCCATATTCCATATAAATGGACTGAAATACTACATATTTTTGGGAAAAGTGAATAGTTAAGCATGTTGATGTTTGTATATATAAACATCCGTTTCATCACTGTACTAGAAAATATAGCTGAACTTAATTTTCTATGAAATTTGAAGAAAGTTTAACAGCCCCAATTGTTTTCTGTGTTAATTGGTCTGAACCTGAAAAAATTGTATGCCTTCTAAGAGAAAAGAATCAATCCAGACTTACTAAAAAAAAATTCCTTCCAACTGGTGTTCAGAAGAGTGCTACAAGACACATACATAATCTCATGAGCAGAGGGCGGAAAGGATTCCCTCCCACATTATGACCAGCAAAAAAATAAATAATAATAATAATAATAATAAAATCTCAAAGAGGCAGAGGTTCACAGATTTGCAAACCTAAAAACCTGTGTTATGCTTTAAACCACTTCAGCACATACCAGGTTTATGAACGTTAAAAAGTTAACTGCAAAGAAACACTGAAGCCCATTAACCTCAATGTGTGCCAGCCAGTATGCCCTCAATAACTAAAGGTGCAGTCACACCTGAACTGTTAAAAGTTAACCTTGCCCTTTTAAGATAAATGGAGTTATGTCACTAGTTCCATCTCTGTTGTTACATAACAGATAACAAAACTCTAGTGAGGCATGGTGCTGGCACATAGGGTCTCAGGTACATGGTGTGATTTTTCAGAATCTCTTTTTGGAATAGTCATGTAGGTGAAATAGCTGGTACTTATGATTATGCTATTTCTATACATGTATATTCATCTTGGTATCTGAAGTTATGAATATTAGCTATGTTTACTACATGTTTGCTCCTGTGGTAATGCCCACAGGGTATTCAGCCAGCACACAAAGGGACAAGTCAAGTTGAATGGCCCATTAAGGAACACTTAGATCACAATGGACCCTGAAAATGCCTGTCTACACTTAACGGACTTTTTGTGAATGTTCTAACTAGAATATGGGTGAGTGTGATGAACATGTAACTTACCCATGTGACTCTGAACACCATCGTTCACAGTGAGAAAAGATTTCCCTTTACTTGGCACTTGGCAGAAGCTAAAAGGCCCTGGCCTGGAAACATATCCATTTTGCCTCTTTCCTGCTCTGGCCTCTTTCCTGCTTCAGCCTCTGGACTATGAACATATACTAATGGGAGCATTCTAACCCAGGGACTAAAGACTTTAAGGTAATCTGGAGTCTTCATATTTCCCTGATCCTTTGTAGATGGACTTATGAGTTGGATATAGTACAGACGGTTCTAGACTCATTGATTGCTGATTTCGCCCTTGCAATGGACAAAGATCAGATATCTGCTGACTTTCTCACATGAGTCAGCAGCCTTTGATACCTGTGGTATAAGCAACATAGCCCTTGCTTGAGTGGTTTTGTTCTTTCTTTTCCAATGTCAAAGCCTGTTCCCATTAAATTCAATAGGAAAATTCCTTTTGATATCAATGCGAACAGGATTTGGCCCCAAGAGATCAAAGATTTTGATCAATTGCTTATCTGTTCAGAGACAGTTCTCATGCATGTTCTGCCAGGCTGATTTTGATTGCCCCTCCTGTATGTCATGCTGAGGAAAATAATACAACAATTTGGGCTGTAGTTCTATCAAGATGTACATGGCACACACATTTCTATGCCTTTTTTCCATCAAACCCAGATGGCACAGCTTGGTGGAGAGCAATACTTAGATAAAGGCAAGCTGACAGAAGCTTAATTTGGACATAAGGGAGGCACTGATAGTGTGTTAAGGGAAAGTGGGGTGATTGTCCTTCTTATCCTTCGTTCATTTAAGAAGTTTTCAATTTGGGGTGCTTCTGGATCCTCATGACACCTGGAAGTACCGGTGGCACCAGGGGCCCAAGTCATCATTTTACAACTACATCTGTTTCACAGATGCAGTTGTAAAATTTTAGATAGGTAAGGGGGGTGTCGGAGGGGACAGGGAGAGTTTGGGGGTCCTGAGCTGAGGGAGGGGCGGGGAGGAGTCACATGAAGGGTCATGTGGGGAGGTCACCTGTCCTCCCTTGTGTTTCTCCCATGAGAAATGATATCTACTTGCACCACTGGATACAAAGCAAATCCCATTCAAATCATTTATCTGAAAAGTTGAGTTGCTAGAACTATAAGACTATTCTATCTGTTTCTAAAGTTCTCTCGTACCTTTTTTGAGGAAAGGAAAGCAAGCAGGAAACATTTTACTAGAGCTTGCGCTGACAGGAATACTTCCTGGTGTAGAGAGGGTCTATATTCACAGAAAGATGTGTGATGAAATAGCATGAGAAGTGGCACTTTATCATACTACACATGGTTTGCATGCAAACCAGAGTCACGTAGTACAATGTGAGAGGTTCAAAGCCCATTTCACCACAGCAGAACCTACAGATCTTCCTTTGGATTAGGCACAGAGCCCTGAGTTCTAACATGTGGCACCTGAGTTAAACATTTGCATAAATAAATTCCTGAGGCTCTTCCTTTATTTGAAAGGACCCATCTAAAGAAATCAAGTGGCCGCTGGAACAGCTAAAACTGGAGATGAGAGACATTGAGGTGCTCATGTTACTCTGTGTACCTTATACTATTGTTGTTGGAAATAAAGTGTTTTGGTTTTTGGGTTTTTTTTACAGAAATATACTTTTATTAAACCTTCAGCATCACCAATTGATTTGTAATTAATTGACTTGCGCAGAAATCCGCATCAGAAAAGTCACCACTATAACTGACCTTAATTTGCAGCTCTTTTGGCCATCTTAAGAGAGATCAACTCATCTGAATTGGCAAGGAAAACAAAAAAGCCTCTTTCCTAGAATTGGTCTCTTCAAGTTAGGGTGTAGGCATAGCGGCAGAACAGCTCGGCAAAGACACTTTTCCACTATCCATGCTATAACTAGTCTGTGGATAAAGAACTTCAGCTTCCAGGGTTGTCAATCCAGCACAATTCAATAACACTGAGTTGTCTTTAAACACAAATAGTGCACAATTAAATAGCAAACAAATAAGGGTACATATACAATATATTGACAGAAGATATGTCAAGGTGGATCATCTTTTTGGCCGAGCATGCTTTTATATAATAAACCGGCAACATTATTATTGCATCGAATTCCTTGATTTCATCAGGACCTAGCCCCAATCTGAAGAAAGGGCACCCCTGAAAGATGGAAGTAATGTAAAGATCTTTGGGACTAGAACCAGGTCTGCAGGGTAACTAATGGTCTCATGTCACCACCAGGAGGCCAGGTAGAGCCACATCCAAGGAGTACCGTGGAGATTAGGCACCTCAGAAAGTACCAACCAAAGGAGCAAAAGTGACCACATCCTGTGGCCCTCTGCTTGGCCCATATTTACTATTTAACCCAGGTGCATGGCCCAGGAAGTTATCTGGGCAACCGTGCAGACTTCTGGTTGCTGTGGCTCCAGACCTGGACTGTCTCGGCACTGCCTTGCTCTAACCCCAACCTGACTCTGATCCTTATTCTTGCTTGCTGATTTTGGCCCTCACAACTACTCTGATCCTGCTCACATACCACCACCTCATAGCCATCTCTGGACTCTGCAACACGAGCCCAGCAGTAACCACTAAACCAGACAGCTTACGCCTTGGTCTTTTACAGGCTTGCTCTTGTTTGTACAATGTAAAATGACTATTCCAATCTTTGCTACTCCTCCGAACTTCCTTTGCTCACAACATGTTGTTTAAAACACCAAAATGGAGTTTATCCCACATCCATTTTTTATTGATTGCAGTGTCAAAACTCCCATTCACTTCAGTCAGAAATGAATCAGGCCCTTACGACCAACATTTCTTCATTTCTGAACCAGATCCTAAAAAGTGGTCAAATTAAAGACACCTAGCCTATTATTAAGAGGATTAATTTGAGGCTACAAATCACAGCCCACAATAGAGGGCAGTAGTACAGGCACTATTACATGCTTTGTGAGGGGGCAGTATATGCTCTTCATCCGCTGGCTAGTGGGTGATGGCTCCATGGCCTGGGTGTACCTCCTTCCATCCCCTCTGGGGACACTGACAGCTATAGTCATTATCCTGAAGCAGTCCTTGTCCTCCTGGAGCCTGATCCTACAAGGTACTGAACCATCCCTAAAGGTGCTGAGTGCCTTCAGCTCCTATTAAGTTCAGGGACAGCTGAGAATGCTTAGCACCATGAGTAGCTCAGCACCTTGCATAACTGAGCCCTCTGAACACAAAGACTGGGATTGTCCATCACCTCAGCACAGGGGCTTAAGTGAGGTGGGGAAGGGCTCCTTGCAACCATTCCCTCCCACACAAGGCAGGGCACAACCTAGCCCAATATTTGAAAGATTTATTTGTGTCTGCCTAAGTGCTATCTAATGAAAACTTAATATTTTTATAACCACCTATGTAGGTGCAAATATTTGCTGTTGGAAATTATTGCACATGGAAGAGGGCAGAAAGGGGGTTGCCTTGGTTTGCAGCTGATTAGATTTGCACAGTGAGTGACAGCCTTGGATAAAATCCAGATTGTATATGAGCATTAATTTAAGATGCAATAAATTAATGCAGAACACATATTGACTGGCCGCTAGCTTGGCAGTCTGAGTAAGATTCACACTTTGGACAGAGGATTCTTTGTTAGGATATACCTCATAGACACCCAACCAAGACTTCACACACCCGTGGCTCAGAAAGGGATAAAAAAAACTCAGGGAATAAGGCCATCCCAAAATAAGCATTATTCTGTAATATTTTAAGGGAAATACAAAGATAATTGCAGAGCAACAATTGTTTGGAAGAGTGCATTTTACAATAGATCTATCTACAATCTTAACTCTTTTGTATGAATTTTTCATTTGCCTTTTTGGCTGAGATCCATTGTAAAAGGTGTTTAATATCTCATATGGCAGTGGATAGCAGAGATCCCACCATTGCAAGGGGCTCAGTGGGATGATCTAATAGATCTTTTCCATATCTGATTACTAGATTCTTATTTGAAGTTAGCGTATGTATCTAGCAGGTTGGTGGTTTTTGACTGTAGCTAATTATATATGGCATAAATACCTATATAAATTTTACTCACATTAATTTTTATGAAAGCAGAGTGATTCATATTCTGTACCCCATTTATCACACTCCATATTTGCTGTGAATATACCAGGGCAATAATATGATAGAGTCACACGCAATGAAGATGTTGCGTATTAAGCTAACAGGTGTTCCCACTCCCTGTGTCCTTGGTATAAACATATTCAAATCACACAAGGCAGTAGACAGGATAGGGTCTGTTAACTCATTGCTGATTTCCCTGGCAAATAAACCAGCAGCTGCTGGACCAAGCCCTGACTTAGCACGGAGAAGAAGGTGATATTTGCAAGGGACAGGATGCTTTCATGGAGCCCTTTAGCAACACATTTTGTGACTTACAGTGCAATATATATTTTCTGCTTTTAGGTAAGATACAGTATGTATTATTATGGTTGTTAATTTTTCATTCTGGATATATGGTTCATTTTTAATACTTAAAAAAATTAATGGAATTTCTATGTTAAATTGTCAGATTTTTTTTAAATCAGCCTAGAAGTTTGTTACCCAATAGTACATCTTGTTATAGTAAGAAAAGCAGAAAGTCTGTAGACTAAGTACTGTACAATACATTATACTTTCTTTTTAATGACTGCACCACAAAGATGAAAATAATAAGCTCTCACTAGGACCAATCTTGCAAACCTTTACTAATTTGAGTAAGGATTTACCATGAGTAAAGGTTAGCAGGGTGAGGTCAAGGTTTAGCATGGCAGTTGTTGCTATTATCTGTTCAAAAACATGTTTGGAAA
This sequence comes from Dermochelys coriacea, assembly GCF_009764565.3. Lineage (NCBI taxonomy): Eukaryota > Metazoa > Chordata > Testudines > Dermochelyidae > Dermochelys > Dermochelys coriacea. The sequence goes on from NC_050069.1 coordinate 224,849,496, forward strand.
GTGGCTTTATTTTGCTTGACAGTGAAGGTAGTGTTTTTAATCCCTCCATATAATACTTGATTGTAAATATTTAAAATTGAGACTGCACAATTTAAACATATTTTGGCATGGTATTTTGATTAGGGAAGTTCCTGACCAAAAAAAAAAAATCCTCCCCAGGTAACTGAGGGAAAGATTTCACAGAAAATTGGATCTCAAGGAAATATCTTGTAGTTTGACTTTTTTTGCACTCGTAGGTTTTACATCCTAAAGAATAGGATTCTTTTTTTTCTAATATTTAACATTTAGCATAAGTATGTTTTTATTTTTGGTATAAAAGAAAAATAAAATATTTTTGCTATTAAAGCTGAAGAGGTTTGTAACAACCACTATCAAAAGCTCTAACTTTGTCACTTGGTGAACTGGAGAATGTATTACCATTAGTAATACCTTCTGTTCAGTATCTTGGGTGTTACTTTTGTAAGCAGATATTTGTCAACCATGCATTTTGGATAAAATTGGATGTCCAATGTACTTCCATAAGAGTCTGTTGTGATTAGATATTAGATAAAATTCTACTTTAATCTCTCCAACAATTCTTCTACAGCTTTTTAGAATTAACTTCTGCTTTATTTAGATGTTTATGTGATTCCAGCAGAAGGAATATGTAACATTACAAGAGTATTGTATCTTCATGTAATCTAAGTATAAGGGATATTTGCTTTACATTGCTTTCTTATATCTTTGTGAACTCAATATACTGTAGACTATTTTGCTAGATTTCATCAGTCAACATTTGGAGTGAAGGAGAATTTGTGTCAGGTCTGCAGATTTGTACCCACAAAGTTCTGCTCTCCCAGTACCATTGCGCCATCAAAATTAAGATTATTGGTTTGAGTTTTTTTAAATAACACCCATATTTTAGGTGAATACAAAAAGCTGATATTTCTTATTGGCTGTTCTATCTGTATTAATGCATACCATACATTCTCAGATACAGACCTTTATAAGCTTCCTCATATGTTAATTGCCTTTTTTATCAGTACAAGGGTCAAATTTTCCTGCCCTGGAGGCCATGATCCAAAGCCCACTGAATACCATGTCAGCCTTTCCAATTACTTTAGTGGGCTTTGGCTCAGATACTAGTCAAGCCAAACTCCTATGGAAGTCAAAAGACATTTTGCTCTAGGAATTTGGCAGAATCTGCAGAATTTGGCCCTATAAACAGAATGTGTAAACAATGTGCTCTCGCTCTCTCTGACCCAAATGACCAAGCATTTGGATGTTTTTCTAAAATATATGTGCTCAGAATTATTTGGGGGAAATTCTGTAGCTTATGCTGTACACAAGGTCATACTAGATGATCATAATTTTCTCTTCTGGTCTTGGAATCCATGGATTTATGAATGTGTATTCACTCCTGGCATCATAAATACTAGGGGTCTGACACTCCACTGCTTTGCACCATGTAAATGCATTTACCTTTTTTCAGAATGGGTGTAAAAATGATCCATTGAGAACTGGTAGCCTTTTAATCACACTTTGCACAGGATGCAAAGCAGTTGAGAAACAGACCTAGTTTTTTTTATGATGATAAAGTGATTAGTGCTTTCGAATCCAGAGAACAATGAAACCTCCCTAGGTAGGCTTCCGTTTATGCAGTCAACTCAGAATATGAAGTCATGGTTTTTATTTAAACTAAAGCTGCATACTTTGTTTTCTGTCAACAATGATTCTGTTGTGCTTGCCAATACTTTGAATAGTGATATGGAAGCAAAACATAGATTGCTTTGAGTTCCAGATGGAGGTCACTTTGGTAAAACCGAACGTGTTGACAGTCAATACAGAAAAGCTGGTTTTAAGAGGTCTGTGTTGCTGGAAAAATGCATGCATTATTTAGCAAGCTATACATAGCAATATGTTTAAGTTTGGAATATTCTTGATGACTGCATGAGGTAAAATTTCGTGGCTCTGTAGAACAAGGACATTTTAAAAATATTTCCTTTTATGCATCTACATTTTATGATGCATTCCAGGAGTTTCATAAAGATATCTGCCATATCACAGGCAGGAACAAAATTAAAACTAGTGCATGCTAGTGACTGATTAAACAGACAACCAAGATTTTCAAAAATGATTACTTAAAGTCAGGCTTTAAGTCAGTTTTAGGTGTCTATGGCTATATCTATGCAGTAGCTGGGACATGTAATTCCCCGCTCAGGTAGACATACATGGGCTAGCTCTGCTCAAGCTAGCACCTAAAAATAGCAGTATTGCCATGGCAGCACAAGCGGTGATTTGGGCTAGCCACCTGAATACAATCCTGCCTAAGCCCCCTCGAGGGATGTACATGGGTGGTTAGCCTGAGCCATCATCTGTGCTGCCATGGCCATGCTGTTGTTTTTAAGTGCTCACTCAAGCAAAGACAGCATGTGTGTGTCTACCCACGCTGGGAATTACACCACCCAGCTGTAGTATAGATGTACACTATAAAATAAGTAGCCTGGTTTTTAAAAATGCCGAGTATCCAGCAATCCAATTGACTTTAATAGGAGCTATTCAGAGCTTCAACACTTTTGAAATTCAGGCCATCTATTTAAGCACCACTTATTAATTGAAGGGATTTAGAAACCTGAACTTAAGCAATTTTTTAAAATCTTGGCCAACTTCCATATTTAGTACTGTAACTCCAAGCCCCTGGAGAACCATTTTTCCACACTGGAGGTATTTCACCGATCAAACATACCATCATTATTGTGAACAATAGTATATTATTCCTGGGATTCACCTAATATAAGTGATGAGTAAGCATCAAAGTGACTTAGGAACTGAATTCCCATTGACTTTTAATGGAATTTAGGTTCCTAAATTACTTAGGCATTTTTGGAAATTTTGCCTATCTTCAACAAAAGGTCAAACAAAATGTCACTTGAATCTTTGGGGACATGTTAACTGCAGACTTAATGGGACTTTTGCCTGATGGGAACATCAATAAGAAATTAATAAAGATTTGGTCCATTGACTTCAATTCAACATAATATTTAGTAGCTCTTTAAATATGATAGGGTAACAACAATGTAAAGTTGTTGTTGATCATAATAAGATTCTGTTGCTTTAATTTAATTAGAAGTATAAATGTTTGAAATGGCTCTAATATTTCAGACTGTACTCTGATGAAGTGTTGATCTCTATTTTTACAAAGCCAAGAGTCACCCAGCATTGCTCCGTAAAACATTAATCTTTGGCAAAACAACTTGTCTGATAACTTCTCCAGTCCTCACTTCACCATGACCATGCAGAAGTTCCCACACACCGTTCCCACACCTGATCAAATCATCAGAGCATACTTTGAGAGAACAGTAAATTTTGCATTTAGCCTGTGAGAGCTCCACCCTAACAGACTATCTCCCTGCAGCCCTTTGTCTTGAAAATGAAAACAAATGTTCTCTCCTTAATCTCCTCTCTGCTTTGCTAATGGGTATTCCTCAACTGTGGCTCAGTGTTCCACAAACTGATCTAAGGAGCCACTTTTCTCCATGAATTAACTGTGGACAAGTTCAAGATCACCTGTTATCTCTGTCCATGCCTCTCTTTGTACTCCAATACTAATAGGATTTTCACTCAGAAGTCTCTTATTTTCCTTTGTTCTACATAAAAAGTCTTTATAACCCAGTTCTGGGGATGGCCTTTGGAGCAATCTTCCACTTCTCAGGGTAAACACACACCTCCCACCCAGTTGTGGGATGAGGAGTCTGAGGAGTGGAGACTGGGAATGGCTAGGTGAGGGGAATGTAGGGTTACCATACATCCGTATTTTCCCCGGACATGTCCGGCTTTTTGGTTCTTAAATTGCCATCGGGAGGAATTTTTAGATATCTAAAAACATCCGGGATTTTGCCATTCTTATTTTTCCCCAAAGAAGAGTTGATCATTCAAGAAAGAGAGTGAATGTTGATCACTCGAGAGAATGCCTGCTTTTCCCCCCTAGCTCCCAGCGCTTGTGCCACGAAACAGCTGTTTCACGTGGGAGGGAGGTGGGGGAATGTGATGTGCTCAGGGGAGGAGGTGGGGCCAGGGTGGAGATTTGGGGAAGGGGTTGGAATGGGGGAGGGGAAGGGGTGGAGTTGGGGCAGGGCCAGGGGCAGGGGGGCGCGAGAAAATACCCTACCCCCCTGTGGAGTGTCCTCTTTTTTTAATGTTCAAATATGGTAACCCTAGGGGAATGGGATGGGGACAAGGAGCCAGGAAGAGAAAGAGACAGGACTGAGGTAGCAACAGGTTGGAAGGAAAAGGGCAGAAGGGATCAAGCTTGAGGGAAATGGGCAGAAGAGTGTGTGCCCCCAGAGCACACTCCCCTCCAGAGCCAGGAATGGAATCCAAGATTCCTGAGCTCACCATTCCTCTGCAGTTAGCCACAGTCTGTGAAACCCAGTGACAAAGTGTCTCATCACCTCTAGTGCTGATCCACAGAGAGGGTGACAAACTACTACTATTATCAGTTACTCCTTTAGCTCAAGTGGCAGAGGTGGATGCATAGCTCTCTGGCGGATCTAAACATTCCAACCCTGCTGATCACCACATGAGTGTCCCAGGGAGTGTCCTTGTTTGGTGAAGGCCACCCAAATACCCTGAGAGAACCTGCTTCAATGCAGATATAAAATCCCCTCTAACCACACACCCCTAGTTGTCACCTACCACCCCACAGTGGAACCCATATAGGTTATCACCAAACAATTACAACTCATACTTGATGGGGACCTCATCCTGAAAGAAATCTTTCCTGAGCCCCCACTTCGGGCCTTCAACCAACCTCTCCAAGCCGATCATCAGAAGAAAGCTCCCTATAGATCAGGACACATCAACTCAAAGCAGCACCAGATGCTGCCAGAACAACAGATGCAAAACCTGCAGACATATCTTCACTGCTACAATGATCAACACCCCCTCCCAACACATCTTTCAAGATCCATGAGTCCTACACATGCCTTTCACAACATGTGATGTACCTCATCCAGTGCATAAATGCCCCAATAGCAACTATCTGGGTGAAACCAGACAATCACTAAACTCTCAAATGAATACAAAGAGAAAAATGATAAAAGACAAAAACACCTCATCATTGTTCAAAAAACAATCACTCTCTATCTGACCTATCAGTCCTCATCATCAAAATAAACCTGCACAATACTTTGAAAAGATGAGCTTGGGAACTTATAGTCATAACTTTGTTAGACACTAAAAATCATGGACTGAATCAAGACACTGGATTTATGGTTTATTACAACAGTCTATAACCCACTAACAACCCCTCCCAGTTGCTCCCTCCTCACCCCCCTTCCTTTCCTCCCTATGACTGGAGGAAACCACTTTACCTTGAATCGTCCCTTGAAATATGTGTTAACTACTCCTACGAAACAATCTGTTCAAATCTTGTATTTGGCAGTGACACTTTGAGTTAGGCCAGGTCTACATTACAGACCTATATCGGTATAACTGTGTCACTCAGGGATGTGGAAAATCCACACCCCTGAGTGATATAGTTATACCAACCTTAACCCCCCATGTAGACAGCGCTATGTCGACAGCAGGGCGTCTCCACCTCTTGCAGAGGTGAATTTACTACACTGACAGGAGAGCTCTTAAGAACCAATGCAGCGTTTTAAGTGTAGATCTGTCCTTAGTTTCCCAGACTTAAAAAAGAGCACTGCATAAGCTCAAAAGCTTCTCTCACTCATCAAAAGAATTTGGTCCAATAAAAGATATTGTCTCACCCACTTTGTCTCACAAATATTTGGAACATTTTCAACAAAGGAAATTATTACAAACACAATAACCTTAGAACTCCATTTCTAAGATTTGTCAAACTTTTAAAAAATATCCTAGCCTAGGATGAGAAGTGACATCTAATTTAAGGCAAATCAGTGTTATTTTGTATAAGATTGAAGAAATGGTTTGAAAATCACGCTATAAAATCTGATCCAACTCTAGCTGACGTCAATACCAGTCTTTCTATTTGCATCAGTGGGAGTTGGATCAGTACCATTTTGAGAACACAACAACCACAGCTCCATAAGAGTTTCCATTTAGAATTTCCAGTGCTCCTAGTTTTGTTTTCTTTCCATTTTTATGCAGGTATTTGTTCTGCACTAAGGCTGACGGTACCATCACATACTATACATGGCATTGAAGGACAACCACTCCATCTTACAGTTGACTACAATTTCAACACTACAGCTTCTGAAATCCAGATAATATGGCTATTTGAGAAACCTCAGAGTATCCCCAAATATTTACTCGGCTCTGTGAATCAGTCAGTAGTACCTGACCTGGAATATAAACACAAGTTTACCCTCATACCACCTAATGCATCTTTGATGATCAATCCATTACATGTCACTGATGAAGGCAATTACATTGTAAAAGTCAATGTCCATGGAAATGGGACAATATCAGCCAATCAAAAGATTCAAGTCACTGTTGATGGTAAGTCAATAAAATACTGTATTTTAGTGCTGCAAATAAAATTACAACTTTTGTGAAGTTTTTAATCACCTGGAATCCAGCTACAGATCTGTGTAATTCAGTCTGGCTGTGCATGAATAAATCAACTCACTGAAGTCATTTTATGCTTATTTTCAAACCTGCAATGGTTAATTATTCAACAAATTTTATTTATTGATTGGTGCCTTATTAATCCTGGGAGTATATTAAACTGGGTTTGTAGGCATCATATAACTACTACGAAATATAATTAATTATAGTGATCTCAAGAAATAATCTGTTTTCATAAGGCCCAGTTCTGCCACCCTTACTCATCTTGAGGCTACATTCACTTTTGCATGAGCTTTTTTCTGTACCTGGAAACCTGACTTTGAGAAAATTCTGGAGGCAGCTGCCTGCTCAGGATTTCATGCTGTCTAGATGCTGGAGGGTGGTAGGCAGGAGGCCCCAAACCCAATAAAGAAGATAATATGGTTTGAGGGCAAGTTTGGCCCTAAATAGAGGCTCATGTGGTTCGCTTTCATCAAGTGGTTCATTTTCTCTAGATCAATAGGTAGATATGAATATGGATCTGTTCTTCTCCTACATATGTCACTTCCATTCATGTGAGTGGGAGTTATACATGCACAGAGAAAGAAGAGCAGGAAATAGAAAAATGCATGCAGCATGAACTTAATTAATTCTTCTGTCTAATTAAAATGGAATATTTGTTTCCAGCCATTGTGTCATAACCTCAGCTAGTGTAAGTCATCCTAGCTCTAGTGAAGTTACTGGAAGTATGCCCATTTGGACCAGCTAAGGATAGGACCCTTTGTTTTTCATTTTTAACAGTATAAAATTTGAAATCTAAGTACTTTCTTAAAAGGATGACAAATGCCATTTATATCACCTGGGCAGTAAATGACATATTCTCCTAATATAAATGGCAAATCTTATTTATAACTGTTTATATCTATTTAACTTACAGTTCCTGTCACAAAGCCAGTTGTACAAACTGAACCTTCTTCGGGAGTAGTGGAGTATGTGGGGAACATGACGTTAACCTGTACTGTTAGAAAAGGTACAAGGGTAGATTACCAGTGGATGAAAAATGGGAAACCTATGCATGCCAGTTCTAGTTACACCTTTTCCTCAAACAATGACACACTTTTAATTGTCCCTGTCATGAAAGAAGACATTGGGAATTACAGCTGTTTGGCAACCAATCCTGTGAGCACGATGGAAAGTGAGATAATTGCACCAACTATATTTTGTGAGTATATAAAATATTCATGCATACTTTTGTCTAAATGAGCTTCCTGGAGAGAGAACCTCTGACAATGGAATGGGCACAAAGCAGTTGATTCAAGTTTATATTTTGGCTTTCACTTACAGTAGATTGGTCTTTAACGGTTCAGCTATACCCTCTCCATGATGATATAATGTAGAACTTGCTAAACTTTATGTAGTTGTTAAAGATCAGCTTGAGCTGCAGAATTGAGGTTGGGATTTCAGATTCCTCAAAGTGTAGAGTTCTTCAAATCGATGGGTTTTGCTCAGCCCATTATAATAAGAGGGGCTGGCCACAAAATTTAGACATAGATCCAAGTTCAGATTTCTAGCTCCCACAAAGTTAATGGGTGTTTGGATCTCAGGTTTTGGTTCAGACCATCTCTAATAGTTATCATTACCTTTTACGATGTCTATAGCATTATTGATGTGCATAGTGCTTCACAAGCATATGTAAAAAAATAAAGAGACTTGATTCTGATTTAACTTACGTTACTTTCACACTGATGTAACTCCACTGACTTTAAAGGCATAACTCCTGATTTACATTGGTGTAAATGAACAAAGTTTCAGGCCCAAAGTCCCTCTCCTGAAGGTCTAACACTCAAGGTTTCTGATGCTGCAAATAAACATGCTTAACTTTATGCCTGTGAGTAATCCCCTTTGACTGAAAGGGAATGTTCATGTGCATAAACGTTAAGCATGTGCATATTAGCAGGATCAGGGCCTAGAGTATACCTGTAATGGCATGACAAAAAATGACAACAGATCATGTTGGACAAGGAATAATGCACTAAAGTTATGCAGTTGATTAGATAATGGCAAAACTATGACTGATAAAGGACCCTGGTATGAAATGTTCTACTTAAAAAAAATGTTTAAACTGAGTCTAAGCAAACCCATTGATTTTCAAGGTGTTGGATGCATATTCCAAAACAGCATGAGAAAACTGGTAAAATTCATCAAATATGGAGTTTATGGATGAAATGAGTTATGGGAAACATCACTCTAGCTAAACCCCAATCAAAATATTAGAGCAATTGCATTTTGAACCTGACAAAAGGCACTTACACTTCTCTGAGATGAAGATGAAGGAGCTGGAGGTAGCTGTTCCATTATGGAGGAATAGAGCTTCCTCACATACCAAGCAGAGTACCCAAGGTGGTAGGCTGTAAAGACAAAGAACCAATCCTGGCTCTTTAATAATTTCTGTTCTGAGGGGAAAAACAGCTTGTCTATTTATCTCCACTGTGCTCTTTGCCTGTGCCTGTACTTCTGAAGGTGGTGCCCGTACCACTTTTCGGACCTTGATGAGAAATGAATGGTACATACCCATTGAACAGGGAGATAACAAAACACTGGGACAAGGCCCAGAACCACTATATTCAGGGATGTCCTGACAACCTTCCTACACCAATGCAATAACACCAGTTCAATGAGTCATGGGCTTTAATGTTCTATGAATGTAAAATATCATCCATGCAGCACTTTCCTATATGCTGGGCTTTATTTCAGAATCAGGTGGCATCTTGGTTCTCTTGTCGGTGTGAGAGTGGGTTGAAAAACAAAAACTGATTTTCATGGGGAAAAAAATGAAATTCCAAAGTGACTTTATGTCAAAGTGTTTGAAAGAGATTTATTTTTTATTAGCTGATTTTTTTTCAATTTTAAAAATATTTTGTTTTCCAGTTTTTTCTCAAAAACATTACTAAACATGTTATTAAAAAATTTCATTTACCAAAAACTTGGTTTTATTTTTGCTCTGCTGAGATAAAATTTTGCAAAATTCTAAATCTTGAGCCAATGGCTAAGAAAGACCAATATTCTTGTACTACTTCCCATGCTCTAATTAGCGGTCAAACTCAGTGAGTTATGTTTTCAAGTCAGGTAATTCAGACTAACCTCTCTCTGCCAGTAGTTCACAAATTTTTTGTGTTTGAGTTAGCAGTTGTCAATATCAATCCAGTACAGGCCTCAGGGTCTATATGCTCCATATGCCATTGCTGCGGGGGAGTTACTGTGTGTGATAAAAAAGGTCACTCACAGTAAATACCTGCCATCTGCTCAGAAACTAGATGGATAACAGTCTCATGGTGATATGAGCAATTGGAAGTGTTCCCACAGAGTAGTAAATTGTTACTAAGAACAGGTGATTTATTATTGTACAAGTCATTTAGTAAACAGGCTTCACTGAAACATGAGACTCATTTCTGATGAGAACGATACTGGAAAAGAGAAGTGGAGAATGTAGGATCCCAGGAAGGAATGATTCTGCTGTTGCACTCAGAATCAAAAAGGTTCTTTATTTTGATCATCCCTATTCATTAGCATTATTTGATTTGTCTATTAATTGTAATAATAATACATCACAAAGCACTTAACAGTTAAATAGCTTCATTCAGAAATAAATCTATACAACACTGGGAGAGAATTTATTAGTCTGGTGGTGTGGCTGCTGCAGCAGAAACTGCTGACCTATGTGGGAAATCTGAGTTCAAGAGATCAATTGTAGAGTCCTGCAAATTTGCGGATATCCGCTTATATCCACAAATATCCGCAGACCGTGTTTACGGATCGGATGTGGATACAAATTTTATATCTGTGCAGGGCTCTATAAATTGAGATTTCCTTCTACTGGGCTTGTGAGAAACTGTTAGAACAAATTTAGACCTAGACAGAAGTTTCTGATTCCTCTGTTTCCGACAATCTCCAAATGGAGCAAGGGGGACAAGGGCCTTTAAATGGAAACTATGTTTGGAAGAATTTAAAGCCCAAGGCAGTGAGAGTAATGGGTTGGGTGAGAACTACTGAATGGTTTCAAAAAGCAAAAAAGCAAGTTCATTCTTAAAATTAGTAGATTTTGAATAAAGAAAAGGAGTACTTGTGGCACCTTAGAGACTAACAAATTTATTAGAGCATAAGCTTTCGTGAGCTACAGCTCACTTCATCGGATGCATTTGGTGGAAAAAAATGTTTTGCTTTGCATTTAAAAAAGAAGTTGTCTTTGAGCCTGACCCAATAACAAAAAAAGCTCTATGGTCTTCTGATCCCTGAAAAGGTGCCTATGCCGGGTTACTGGAAATCTCCCCTGGCCCAGGGGAAAGCTCACTAAGAATGGAAACCCAGGAACTAAAAGATGAACACAGCAAAAGTCAGGGGGATGAGAGGAAGGTTAACATGTGCTTTAAGTATCATTTATGAAAAACAACTGTCTGAAGTTATGTAAGACACACCTTGCTGTGTCTTACTAAGGGGAGGATAGTTCCATAAGCAAGTATTGTGTGGTAAGTACCAATTTACATAGGTATATTTCAGTGCAATTTTACTGATCTTTATGTGTAAACAGAGATAAGCTATGCCAGTAACCTTGGCATTTAAGTATAAAGAGTCCAATTCACCTTTGTACAGACAGCCAGAAGAAGGCCCACTGCTTCATTACACTACCTTACCTATGCTGCTTCAGTCCCACTAAAGTTTTTTGAGGGCTTTAAACATTGCATAGGCCTTGTGCTGAGTGTTTGGGTGAATTTCACCCAAACAGATCAATATTACGTGAGTGTTTTCTGTGATAAGACTGGTATCAGAGTAGCAGCCGTGTTAGTCTGTATTCGCAAAAAGAAAAGTAGTACTTGTGGCACCTTAGAGACTAACAAATTTATTTGAGCATAAGCTTTCGTGAGCTACAGCTCACTTCATCGGACATTGTTCTAAGGTACCACAAGTACTCCTTTTCTTTTTGTGATAAGACTGTTACAAATCTATCTAAATAAGGACAGATTAAATTAATTGGAAGCCTTTTAATCAGAATAATTGAACCTAATGGCAGCCATTTTAAAGGTTAAGGCTGTACTTATCCTTGGAATTTTTAAGAGTTATTCTTTGATTTTAATTTTCTCCATTATGATCATTTTTGTTGTTCATATTAATGCAGATGGACCTTACGGACTTACAGTTAATTCAGATAAAGGGCTGAAAGTAGGGGAGGTGTTTACGGTTGACATAGGAGAAGCTATCCTATTTGATTGCTCAGCAGACTCAAATCCACCAAATACTTACTCCTGGATCCGAAGGGCTGACAATACTACAGACGTTATCAAATATGGACCCCATCTGGAAGTTGTATCTGAAAAAGTGGCCCAGACAACAGTAGATTATATGTGCTGTGCTTACAACAATGTGACTGGAAAACGGGACGAAACTCATTTCACAGTGATCATTACTTCTGTAGGTAAGAACATAAAATGTATAACATAACAAATGCTGATCTAGTATAACACATAAACACAGTACCAACCTAAGGGGAACAAAGCAACTGGAGTGCAAGCCAGGTGATGAATCAGTACACTGTCTTGATATTTTGAACTTCCCTGTCCTCAGCAAGAGGGTAGAGACCAGGGGTGAAATCTTGGCAATAGTGAAGTCAAAGGGAGTTTTGCCACTTACTTCAATAAGGTCAGGATTTCACCACAGTTGTATCTTGTAGTTGACTTGGTCCTTTGAGTAGAAATGCCACTGCTTTCTACCATAATAACCAATTCATGAAGCAGAATTAATACACATTTTTTAATTAATACACATCTCTGCTTGAGTGTCTTCAGTATAAATAAATCTGTTAGTCTTTAAGGTGCCACCAGACTCCTTGTTGTTTCAGTATAAGAAAGGAAGCTATATTGGGATAAATATAAAAATACACAAAAATACAGTGAGCTCTAAGGCTAGACTGCTAGCTTTGCATTGCCACATAGGGCACCTGGATTCTATTCCAAAGCCCACTTTCTCACTCCCTCTCTAAGCAGGGGCTGTGAGTGCTCTGCAGGCAGTATGACCAGCACATGGTATGATGCCTCTAGTCATTCAACAATGGCTGGAAAGGCCAATTAGGGACCAACAAACATGGGCATCAAAAGGGCCTCTGGGACTTGGTAGAACATACCTCTTAGTCTAGTGTGTGATGGTAATCCAAGCTATCTTTGCAGCAATACAAAGGTGTTGGTGAAACAATAGTTTCATTTCAAGATACATATGGAAATTATATTTTCCCATGTGTTCTTATGTAGATTTATTGCTAAGTACTGACATATGGAGTTTCTCCTTAACTTTCAATACGTGATAGATTTAGGTCCTATATAATACTATGCCAAAATTAAATGACTGAAAAGCAATTTTTTGTCAGAGAATCCCAATGAAAAGTAACTGTAAATGGTACGATGCTGCTGAAGTCTGTAATCGCCTTATCTACTGCCTTTTCATACTAATTAGAAAACATTTTCTGGGTTGTTAATAATTTAATTACTAAGGAACAATAGATTTTTTTCAGATAATGTGGCCATATTATTAATGTACAGCAACATGTCAGACTGCTGCCTTTAGAAAGTTTCACAAACCTGTTTTGCTGGTACCAGACAAAGAGCTCATATATTTAGTATTAAGATAAACAAGGACAGCAGTTGTCTATTGTTCAGATGGATTTAATGTAATCTTCACAAATGAAAGCTCCATGGCTTCAAACTCCCTAGCAGAAAAGAGGTTACAGGTTTTTCAGTGGAAATAATACAGTTTAAAATAAAACAATGTGATGACTAGAAGGGGGGAAATGCAAACAGAGCTGTGGTGTTCCATTAAGAATACAAATGGCATTTTTCCTGAAAGTGAAAGTAAACCAGGACTCCTGCAGTAACTGTGTGTATAAATAAACACACTCACAATCATGAGCAACAATTTTGAGATTTGTTTTTGAAGCCTGATAAAAAGCAAAGTCCACATGGTGAGTATTCTTTGTTTAGTTGTACTTAAAAAAAAAAGCAGATCTCCTTTGTTAAATTATCCCATGGCATTTTAAACCAATTTGGAGATAATCAGCTTTTTCCATTTTATACCATTCTTTCTGTTTCTGAAGATTTATTCCAGTAATACTAAACCCTGGATCCCAGGCTGCACTCCTTAATTCAGGTAAAATTCCCTTTAATTTCAGTGGGAATTCTGCCAGAGTGTGGCCTCAAAAGTATGCACACCCAGTGAATTTCTCCCTGGGGACCAAACTCTCAAGTCTTTAATGGTAATTTTACCTGATTAATGATTACTCTCCAAGGAAGATATTCTGTGTCCCCACTTCCCGACTACCCAAGACAGAGAGTCTGTGCAAAGTCTTACACAAACACTTAAACCCCAGTTAAGGCATTTACACAGAATTTAGATGTTTCAGAAGATCTTCAGCAGCTCCTTTGCAAGTAGGGCTGAAATTCACCTACAGAGTTTTGTACATATATGTCCAACTAAAATCAAGAGAACTAAAAAGAGAACAGTTATAAACAGTTCATCCGGTCAACTAAAGTGTTCTATTTTAGCCAAGAAGTGTTAGAGAGTTAGATTTTAAAATAAAGGCATCTAATTATGGACATGATTCTGCATGGTGCTGAGCACTAATTGCAAGACTACCTTGTAGGACTGAACCAAGATGGAATAACGTTAAATTTATGTTAACAGCACAGCTTTGTTTTCTACACAGATTTTGGTGATGCCTTGTAGGAATGAATTTTATTTGACTATAAAAATAAGTTACTCTTTTAAATGATCCTTTAAAGATTCATCTGTTTTCCCAGGCTTCTGGGTGAGGGAGAGCTTTGATTGGGAAAGAGGGGATTGATGGGGTGGAACTTTTTCTGGCTGGAATTGTGAAGGTTTGTTGTACATGTTTGGACTAATGCTCATATACTTCACCTTGTAACTGACCAAGGGTGAAATGCTGCCCTGTATAAAAGACCAGCCCCAGACAAATGTAACACTTGAAGTGGATTTACATGGTGCATAGATCTTGTGTTGCCCATCTATATAGGAATGGATGAATTTTACCCCTAAGCAGTATGAGAAGTTCAGGTAGAAACACACGTCAATAAATACTACAAATTTAAAGTTTCCATTATAGGGGAAACTGGTAATGACCAGCTTGTAGTGCAACTTTGTGTTTATGCATTATGGTATTGTCTTTAATTACATGATCAAATGCTACTTTTCCTACATGACCCCTGCCACCTGTAGGGCACAAGGGGAAAGAAACAAGGTGGTATGGGCAACCATAAATCTAGCAATTCCCAACTTTCATGTGCTTAACTTTGAAACCTAAATTTGGATCTTTTAACATAATTTTTGTTTCACACACACACACACATACACACACACACATAATCTGGTCATGATGTGCAGATAAGTCCCATTGGAAAAAGCTTGCTTTAGCGTGACAGCAACAGATATGAGCAAATGAAACAAAGATCAGCAGTACTAATATTAGGGAGTCATATAATTTAGCAGTTTGTGTGAGAATCTGATCAAAAACCTATCAATGATCTATAAATCCCAAAAATGAAGCACAGAGAGGTAAAGTGACATACCTTATAGCTACATAGTGGCAGAGTTGGGAATTAAACATCTCTCTCTTCCCTTCCAGCCCAAGGACCAATCTGCTGTACCTTCAGCATGTAATAAGCTAAAGAATTCCCACATCTGTACTAGCAGAAAGGAACTGCAACCCTCATACATGTAGAAAGCCCTGAAAACTAGAATTGATCAAATTATGAATTGTGACTACATTATCCAACAAATTTAGCCTATATTTCTGTTCCTGAATAGTTTGCAGACCCATCCTAAAATTACACATATTCCTGATTAACATGGACTCACAGAGTAGTTCATGCTAACAATTTTTTCCTTGTCTCATTTGGAAACTATTGACTTCAACTGTTTGTTATTTGTGATGTGATTAGTCACTTAAATCACATGATATTGTTTCAAATTCCTGACTGCAAGCTTGGAACTTTTTTTAACACTGAAGAATAGCAAATATCACGTCTAATAGTGCTACAGTTTATAAAACTGGAGTTTTGAGAACATTTCATTAATGCACCATCAGTCAACAGAATACTTCTGGATATGTAACCCATTGTTCAGTGTATGTCACACATTTTTCTCACGCCAGCTATGAGTGTGTCACAGTGGTCAGCTAGGAAACTTAATACTTTATCTCAAGCTGTAGCAACACATACCCTCAGCTCTGGAGATCTTGGTTCAGTCCCTAATGATGACTGATATGCTGTATTATTACAATTATACATAATATGACCCCAAAATATATCCATTAATCATTTTTTGTAATATTTGGCATGACTACTTGGAGCAATGCAGACCTGTTCCAAATCCACATTGGTTTCACTTCTCCCAGAGTCATTCTTTATTTTTGACTGGCACCCTTCAGTCTGGAAACAGTCTGCTAATTACTGTCATTATAATTCTTGACCCTATTAGCAATGCCAAAATGGAACCACTGCACTTTACAAGCTATGGCATATGGTTATCATGTTACTGTGTGTAATCAAACACATTTGCTGCTGTGTGATGCCATGGATACCCCATATCTCTTTTATATTTGCACTTGGTGAGATATTTCATTTTATTTATTTAACTAAGAACAGACTCTTTGAGAGACAAATAACATTTGCACTGGTACCTGGCAAGTTAGCCTTTCACGTGTGAACTGGAAAATATACCCAGCATAAGTACTGCCGGTGAGTTGCAGTTCTTTTCAGAGGTCTGCTCCAAACAGGAGACCTAATGAGCTACAGGGAGGGGAAGAACAAGGATTATCTAAAAACTGGATACAAATCTTTTGTATTTAAATATAATCGGAGTGAAATATTCCATCTTTGAGAACACAGCAGATTTTATTTACATGTGGTTTGCTGCAAACAGGAGTTGGCTTCCTCAAAGTTTAATGCAAGATGAAGAGTCTTTGGGTACATCTATCCTGCAATTAAACACCTGCGGCTGGCCTATGTCAGCTGACTGGGGGTTGCAGGGCTCAGACTACAGGGCTGTTTAATTGCAGTGTAGACATTTGGTCTTGGGCTGGAGCCTCAGCTCTGGAACCCTCCCCCGAACCCAAACATCTACACCTCAGTTAAACAACCTCATACCCCAAATCCCACGAGCTCAAGTCAGCTGACACAGGCCAGTCGTGAGTGTTTAATTACTATGTAAACATACCCTTAATGCGCAAACCTATTGAAACACATTGATGGAAACCAAGACAAGGAAATTAAGTTATGATTCCCACTGTATTTAGGCACTGCAGTATATGTGCCACTCTGCATATGCAGTATGCAGCTCCAGCACGTAGGCCCAACATGGTGCTGGAATGGCTTTAACACAGCACTTACTGACAGTCGGAATATTCTGGTAATACAGTCTTGTTGATTCTTTAACTGGAGTAAAATGTTTCCATTGTAAAAACAATCATATCACACGTCCGGTAAGACTATTGTTACATGAGAAAGTATCCTATGAGTCATGACCAGGCTAAATTATAGCCCTGGATCTCCGGGGAGCAAAAGACTGCTCCCTTCATTTTCCACATGGGGGAAATCAGTGCCCCAAAGTGGGTGAGAAAGAGGCAGGGCCTGTGCACTGGCACAGACAAGGCCAGAAAACTAAATTACTGACAAAAATTCCCCTGATGGTTTTGATTTCAGTGCTGTGACTGAAATGAGGAAGTTCATAGTTCTCCGGTTTGGAGACTGAATGGCAAAGTTCAACTCCAAATCTTTCCGAGCAACATTTCATGCTGTGCATAAACATAAAATAGCTGCAAAACAAAACGGAAGACATAGGCTATAACAAGAGCTAATGAGCATGGTCACCCTCCAGCTACGCATGAGAGAGTGAAACTGCATGGAGAAATACCATTTTATCCTCTTGAAATTAGATCAGATAGTTACAATAAGTCTTTACCAATAGCTTTACCCTACTCGCCTGTTAAATAATAAAACCAGATGTTCAGTCTCTTGAACTGAGACAACTATAAATAATTTTCTCCCTATTTCACAGTGTGTCCAAAACACTTGAACTACTGATTTTCTCTGAATTGTAGATTATAAAGTGCTTGTCAAACTCCCTGTTACATATGTACCCCAGACTAAGGCAAACTTCTGCCCTGGGCACAGCTGGGTGTCGTACAGATAGCATTGTGGCTCCAACTCGCAGGGTGCATACTGCCTGAGTCAGCCAAAGCTCCTCCTGAGCTTCCCTGGGAGCACACACCAGAGGGGTAGCTCTAGTACCCTTTAAGAGACTGCAGTGGGCTCACTGTTCCGTGCCCATCTAGTCTGTTAGCCAGGACACAGGAGAATGAGACAGCTAGTGCCAAATGGGGTGCTCGTAAGGTTCAGGGACCAGGCTCCCTGATGAGATCTTTGCAAGGCCCCTTATCTATGCAGGGCTTAGCCTGAATCTGGCTCTGCATTTCCGAGTTGTGCTTCCTGCTTCAGGAAATGATTCTACAATCACTATTGAGTAAGTGGCCGATAAAAAACAAATTTTAGAAAAAAGAAACCCTGCAGAATGGGAATGACAAGACTCCCATTGACTTCAGTGGGGACAGGATATCCCCCCCAGTATGTTTAGGAGATAACTTTTTAGTAGCTATCAAATTCTGGTCTTGATTTGCAGACACAATGATTTAATAGTATGTTATTGTCTAATAATATTGTTTACTGTATACTACCATGAAGACAAACAGTTCTATGTTGATTTTAATTAAAGTATCTCTATTTAGAAAGTGTTACTAACCCAGGAAGGGAAAGAGAACTTGGTCTTACAGAGTTGATGTATCTGAGCCTTGTACATAGTGCTTAGATACTATGGTGATGGGCACATAAAAAGTGTATATTTTATAATAACAATTTACACAGGAAGAAGGGTTTTGCAGTTAATGCACAGGATTTGAACTAAGAAAAACTGGTTTCTAGTCCCAACTCCACTATTGATTTCCTTTGTAACTTTGATCAAATAATCTATTCCCTCTGGTGCTCCGTCTCCCTGTGCATAGGACAGGACTATTTACATAATTCCTCATGGAACTGTGAGGCTAAATTCAAAAATACTTGTAAGATGCACTTTATTTCACATTTGGTGCGGTTTGCCATAACATTCATAGTGGCCTCCACCTAGTTACCAGTACCATACATGTTTTGGAATGGTTTCTGAAATGCATATAATTATTGTACCAAGTGTCATTTCAGGTATGTCTTTGAAAAACATTGTATTACCTATTTCACAATAATTCAAGAGTTACCTGTTTGCCAGGTTTGCAAGGTTTGTGAAGGACTAGCTATGAAGGCTATGAATCTGTTCTTCTTTGGCACAGGACTGGAGAAGCTTGCCCAGAAAGGAAAATCTGTGTCATCTCTAGCAGTAATAACAGGAATTTCATTATTTTTGATCCTATCTATATCCCTTCTATTCTTATGGAAAAGATATCAGCCACATAAAGGTGGGTAAAACTTAAACACACTCCAGATACATTTTCTGGACATTATAACAAAAAAGTTGATTTTCCTTTATCTCTTTTTTTCAGTTTTACAACGGAAGCGGCAGAGCAGGTAATAAAATAAATTTTCGTATGGCTTTGTGTCTTTCCCAAAAAAGGAGAGGTATTTTTGGTTTTGGGCTATATTTCTTTTCTTTGCCCATGAGATCAAACTGAAAGTCATGTTTATATTTTCTAGGCCTGGAGCAGATTACAGAAAGGCACAGACATTCTCAGGTAATGCTAAAGAATGAAACAGGAGCATAAGGCCAAATTCAAGCCCCCCAGCCCCTGCTGAACAGGGCGGGGCCTCTTCATAGTGCCATGGGGGAAAGTACTGGATCATTCCAGTGGTTAGATACTTTGGTGCTGAGCATGATATAAATACTGAGATAGATTAGCTAAATTAGACTGAATCTTCCTTCCATAGACCGTGGAGCAGCAACAGAGATGCTTCACTAGCTACATGGGTATTCCCCAGCATAGGGAAATTGCTCCTCATAGACCAGCATAGGGAGAATGTGAAAGGTGGCTTAGTGAAGGGGGATGGCCAGAGCATTACTGCTCTCCAGTTTTCTTCAACGGTGTAATGGCCCCTTGGATGCAGCCAAGCATAGTTTAAACATCAGTGTGGCAGCTCTAAGTTTTGAGAACTGAGCCAGCCCTAGTGGTGGGGTGGAACAGAGAAGACAGAAGCAGAACTTTCAAAGTCTCCGAATCCAGGAGGGGTGCAAAATTAGGCCGAATGAGTTTGCCCATCCATAATGAAGTGTTCCTGTTTGCATTTATGTTACCTATTAATAATTTCTTTTTTTAATTTTAGGGCATGAAAATGCTACGGATGACTTTGGAATATACGAATTTATTGCTTTTCCAGACCCCACTGGTGTTCCTATGGTATGTATTTTACCAGTAAATCAGTAGCCAACCAATTAAGGCTCTATTTCATTCACTAAAATGTATGTAGTATTTATACTAGAATCTCTATGCGGCTTGCTCAAAAGGGCCACATGAGATGCCTCTTTGCAGGTATTTGAATGACTTATTCAATGACTGTTACTCACTGTGCTTATTTACATCAATGTTAAGCAGCAGGGACATGCCCAGGTTCAAAGCAGTGCAAAGAGGTTAGTTCTGTTAAGCAATCCTGCATTTAGGCTACATCTAAACTACAGCAGCACAGCTGCACTGATGCAACTGCACCACTGTATCGCTTGTGGTGGAGCTGCACTAAGCCAATGGGAGAGAGCTCTCCAGTCAGCTTAATATAGCTATCATCCATTGCAGAGGCAGCAGTTGTCAGCGGGAGAAGCTCTCCCGCGACATAGTGTTGTCTATACCAGCACTTAGGTCAATGAAACTTACATCGCTCAGGGATGTGGATTATTCACATTCCTGAGTGACGTAAGTTATACCAAAGTAACCTGTAGTGTAGACAAGGAAAACCATTTTTAACATCAAGTGTCTAGATAACAGTAGGCCACTCCACGGAGAAAGCGTTAAAGAAGGAGGAAGAGCATCTGTGAGTGTTCATGAAGATAGAAGGGACGTCAGGACTAGGTGGGAGTCAGGGGTTTAAGACCCACTTCATCAAGGTTCTTAATACACAAGTAGACCCATTGATTTCACTAGGACTAGTCATGTCTCATAGTCAGACACATATTTAAATACTTTACAGATTCAGGGCCTTGGAGAGTGAAGGAGGAGAGATTGTACACCAGAGAATTAGAATTAGAGGCAGTGGGCTGGATTCTGGAACTGGAGCAACTCCACTACCTTCAGTGCAGTCACTCTGTATTTACTCCAGTGTGGCTGAGATCAGTATTTAACCCACTGCAGTCATATTGGTCAGTAGGAAAGGGACTCAGAGGTGAAAGATGAATAGTTAAGAATTGGAGTTTGGGAGTATGCAGATGGAGTGAACTCTGTATTGATGAGGGCTGAATCTAGATGTTGTAGACTGCACACTGCCCTGACTTTCTTAGCTTTTTTTATGTATCCTGAATCATTTCCTTGACTACTTTTGTCCTTTGTCCCCAGATTTTAATTCACCAGCCTATTTCTCCCTTTATTATTTGTGGTATAGTAATGTAAAACACTTTTTACCCTACATGCAGTAGGGGCATCCTAAAATTTCTGGGTTACTAACTGCATTTAAGTCTGTGAAATGCCATATCGTAAGTATGACAAAATTCCCTTCCTCAACAATCAAATTGAAACTAATTAAACTGAGCTATGCAATGCGAACAAAATCAGTGGAGAACATCTGTCCTCAAAAGGGGGGGCAGGGAGAGGGGAGGGAAGGTTATTCTATACGTTTAGTTCCTGCGCCAGCTTTTCCCATCTGTACTCATAGCAAAAATATTGCCTGTTACTTTTAGGTTCCAAGTCCATCTGTTTCTGGCTCTGATTTTGTCCAAGGGCAGGATTTACGTGGTACAGTTTATGAAGTTATTCAGCATATTCCAGAGCAACAGGAAGATCATCAAGAGTAAGTCCCTATATACACAAATATGGTAACCTAAAGACTTAGAGACAAATCCAGAAGTAATTGGTAAGATTGTGTAAATTACATGTTGGTAAATTAGTGAGAGGCAGAGGGAGTGCAAGAGAATCTAAGGGTATGGCTACACTACAAAATTAAATCCGCCTAAGCTATGTTGTTGTACAGTCACTGCAGTAATTAAATTGTTTTTGCAGGTCCACACTACATTCCTTGTGTCAGGAGTGTGTCCTCGGCAGAAGCACTTGCACCAATTTAACTGTCAGTGTGGGGCACTGTGGAACGGCTTCTGAAAGGCAGCAGCAGTCAGTGTAAACAATGCAGTGTCTACACTGACACTGCGTTGACCTAACTACATCGACTTATGCGCTGCGCCTCTCACGGAGATTGATTTATTAAGTTGGTTCAGTGGGCGAGTTACATCAGTAGGAGCTACTTTTTAGAGGATGCTTACAGAGTTAAGCTGTCTTGTATAGACCTAACTCTGTAGCCCAGTGCTAAGTTGGTGTGATGTGCACCATAAGGGATGTGGGGGAAGAAGGTGTAAGTTACATTGACTCTCCCTTAGAGGCTCTTCTCAAAATTTGCCCCTTAGTCTCACCCCACTTGCTTATCTGTGGAAAACTGGGGCCAAGATTTTCAAACACAGAAATTTAAATGAAGGCTCCTAAATCCATAGTGACGCACATACACGAGTGGCCACATTTTCACACCTGCTGAGCACCCAGCAATAACCATTGAGATCAAATCATTCTCAATTTAATCCTCGGCTTCTCTTTCAGGCCTGTCAACAAGTGTACCAATTGTAGGGGTGGAATGTAGAAATTTGCAATGTAGAAATTGGTCCGCTAAGAACCCTGCCAACTTAATAACTATTCATTGGTCATTGCACAGCCACAAGATGATGACAGCATTTGGTTCCCAGTACCCTGGGCTGGATTTAAACCAATGATTTAGAAGCATAATTGTTCTGTATTCTATTAGCCCAAGCCATGCAGTACACTGGATTGGAAATCTCTAACACGTTTTGCTGAGCTGAACGCTGGGCAGGTGACAACACCTTTTTGTTTACACAGCCAATGTCAAGGTTGTCTTGTTTTCTGTCAAAGCACCTATTTCCATAAACTTTTTGAAATACTAGAGTGCAAAAAAAATTCTGTGCACTTTAAGTGATTACAGATACAGCTGCCATAAATCACTTTCTGTGAATATCTATATTCTTTCTTATTCAACATTTATTTGCTCTGCACAGTATATTAACAACAGCACACAATAACTTCTTGGGTAACAGAAGTTACAGCCCCATTATGTTACATTTTTATCCTACTATTGTGTATTCTATTGTTATGGTTATAAGGAAGCAACCATAAATCTATTAATTGATTTTGTGATCTCAGTGTTTGTGACTATATTAGCACAGAGTGCTTATAAGATTAAAGTCTTTAAGGGTCACATTTTCAAAAGTGCACACTTCGATTCTGCACTCAAACATGGAGCAGTGTGTGCAAATACAAAAAAAAAAGAAGGGGGCAGTAATATTGAAACAACAGTTAATATTTGTGTTTGCCTAGAGATATTCATTTTACATCTTAGGTACACATTTTTGAAAATGTAACTTAAATATGTAAAATACCAAATTAATTTGTGCATGTCCAGGATGACCAATGATCTTATCTTTCCCTTGTTATCCTTCCTCTTGCAGCCTCCACACACACACCCCCTCTCCAAAAAAAGGAAAGTGAATTCCTGTTATAAGATGACATGGCCTGAACTTCATAGAAGTTTGGATTTGAATCCAAGCATCACAGTTAAAACCCTTCTTTTAGTTATGAGGATAAATATGGACAACCACATTTTGATTGCTCTATCTCATCCCTACAACAAGATTTAGAAAACAAAATTTCTCAAATAAGACAGCAGCACAGAAGGAAAGTTTCTATTTTACAAGACCAGAATTAATATACCTAGCAGAACTCATGTCCAGACAGGTTAGAAATGATACTGTTGCAAGCTTTCAAATTCCTAATCTGCAGCCAAGCGATCCATAAAACCATGCATCAATCAGGGAATGAGTCCCATGATTGTCCTTACAACCAAATGCTTCAGCGATCAGTAAAAGCAAGGGGCTAAAACATCAGAACAGGAAACGTCTTTGGAAAAGTAATTTCAGATTCCTATAGCTCAAATGATCAATTTAAGCAGCGATCGCCAGAACTGAATTCCACTGTACTGATGATCAGTCATATGCAGTCAGTTGTGTTCTTGTGGCATGATAGATGAAATGGCACTGAACTTACTTGTGGGGGGGAAGAAACTGCGCCAACCACTCAATTAGTGCAGGAATAACCCATTTCAATGTAATAGCTAAAGAGGTGAAATTAAAGGGACCCAAATGGGCCAGTAAGTCAAAAAGCTGTTTTACTCAGGCTCCACCTTCACTACAGCACTTTTAGTAGTGCAGCTGCACTGATGCAAGCGTGCTGCTGTAGTGTTTGTTGTGGAGAGCCTCTAAGCAGACAGGAGAGATTATTCACAACCCTGAGCAACTGAGTTATATCGAAGTAACCTATAGTGTAGACAAAGTCTTAGATTCTGAATGGTTCTGGCCCAAGTTGCTTCTTGAAAGAAAAATGATTCAATATTCTTTACATAAATGTATTAAAATTAATAAACAAGCAAAAAAAGGTCAAGAAAACATCACTAGGACTCAACTACTATAAACTTTACTAAACTAAGGATTAATTAATACAATTATCAAACTGAAATCAAATTAAATCAAATCAAGAAATCCATGAAACAAAGGCAATGAATTAATATAAAAATCAAATTAGTTAGCTCTTGCAATTAATACAGCACATAATTAATCCTTTCAAATCCTAAACAGGAATCCAAGAAGGTGGTGGCCCATTTGTGCATATCCCAACTAAAGAACTTTTAATCCTAGCAGTATAATTCAGTTTTCATGGTTAAATAACAATTCTGAGACCCAAATACTTGGTTATGTCTGATTTACAATCTCAAAGCCAATCAAAGCCTCCTCCTTGGATTTTAAAATAAAGCAATGGGCTAGGAAAATTTTCGTGCTACCCCTCTTTTTTCATCTCTTCACTGGCATCTTCTTTATTGCATCAAACATAAGCTACTTGTCTTAATTTCCAAGGCCCTTCATGGCCTATCCCCATCTCTCATGCAGTACTGAAGGTCAGCGCCTATCTCACATCAGCTCATGATCCCAGCCTCCATCTCCCATTTGTTAAATTTTCAAACAGGCACCTTCATGCTTTCACCTATGCTGCCCCTCATACTTGCATCTGCAAGCTACATCATCTTCTTTCAATGTCCCCTTCAAACTCTCCTCTGCCATGAAGCATACAAAAACTTAACAGTGGTTAGACTGCTGGTGTACTGAAATCACTGCCTATCATGCTGACCAATATAGTCTCATTGTTTCCTTGTACTCTCCTGTAGGTCCATCTGTATCAGTCTGTAGTCTCTGGTTTTACACTTAGACTGAGTTATTTGGGGGCAGGGACCGTCTTTGTTTTGTGTCTGTACAGCACCTAGCACAAAGGGATCCTGGTCCGTCAATGGGGCTCCTTGGCACTATGACAATACAAAATAAATACATAAAATAAATAATACAGTGGTGACTAAAGCTGTTTGTCTCGCCATGCCCAGCAGAAATCTCAGTGAAAACTTTATTCAAAAAGGAATAAAGTAAGTTCATGGAAGATAGGTCCATCAATGGCTATTTGCCAGGATGGGCAGGGATGGTGTCCCTTGCCTCTGTTTGTCAGAAGCTGGGAAATGGGCGACAGGGGATGGATCAGCTGTTCTGTTCATTCCCTCTGGGGCATCTGGCATTGCCCACTGTTGGAAGACAGGATACTGGGCTAAATGGAGCTTTGGTCTGACCCAGTATGACCATTCTTATGACAAAACGGTCCGATAAGCAAAAATTTGACACTCTTGCCCAATAATTTGCATACAAGAGTTTTACAATTTCTCAGGATTCCAGCACAGAACTCTTTTATAAGTAGCATTCAAGAGACAGCGATTAGTGTGATTTTAACCTGGGGAATATTTCTTTCTAGTATCTTCCCTGGGGGCATTACAGGTGCTTGCAGATGCATGTGTACACCCACATCCTAAAACCCTAGGATTTCCCCCAGCTTCTTAAGCAAAAGAAATAGGTAAAACACTTTTTAAAAAAAGGGCTCTGATTCATTAGCTCTCAGTCTTTGGACTCATTGTCAGAGCTTTTGCCATTGCAGGACCAGGCAAGGTGATAGACGTGTCAGCACTGTTATGCACTGCCAGAAGCTAAGACTGGACAATGGGATGAATCACTAGAAATTGCCTTGTTCTGTTCATTCCCTCTGAAGCATCTGGCATTGGCCACTGTCAGAAGACAGGATACTGCACGAGGTGGACCATTGCTCTGACCCGTATGGTCATTCTTATGTTCTTATGCTAGTAAGGTTTCACAAATGGTGAAACTTCAGCCTCGTGTAGCCCATAGCAATAGTCTTCTCTTCCTTCTACAGGGTGACCAGCCTGGGAAAGCAGGAGGGTTAGCTTCTTCAGGTGTCTTTGCTGGTCCAAAAAAAAAAAAAAAAAAAAAAAAAACCACAATAAAAGGCCTTGTTTTGATAGATGGGGGCATTATGGTATGAATGTATGCTTATGTACAGGGTAATGTCTAGAACTTTAGAGTACATCTACACTTGGAGCTGGGCATGTGATTCCCAGCTTGAGGAGACACTAGTGCTAGCTGTCATCAAGCCAGTTTACTAAAAATACAATGTAGCCATGGCAGGGTGAACCAGCAGGATGGCCTAGCCACTCAAGTATGTATTGAGGACCTCAGATGGGCATGTGGGTGATTAGCTTGTCCTGCAGCTTGCGCTGCCATGGCTACATTCTATTTAGTGCATGAGACCTAGCACAAGTATTTTCTCCTCAAACCAGGAATATCACCCCCAGCTCCAAGCGAAAACATACCCTACAAGGCTTTGACTTGCAGAAACTGCTTGATGAGAGAGGACAGTATATATGGAGAAAGGAATAAAGTGTGAATGTTGCACTCTTGGCTCTCTCTTTTCATGCTTGAACACTGACCACCATCTGTCCTGACCTTCATTCGCTTCACCTTATAACACCTTCCTTTGATGTCTTCAAGCAAAGCCAGGTGAGAAGAACGACTGGGGCTCCAACCATCTGGGTCAATCAAGTTGAAAAGATGCAATCTTAAGTTAATAGTCTGGAAAATTCCAGCTAAAAGTGGCCATTTCCTCAAGATATTAGGCATTGCCCATCACACACTGCAGAACCCCCAAAAAGAATCAAAATAAAAACATGAGAACCATTTTGAGGAAGTTGCTCTTGTTATACCAATAAAATAAAAACCAGCAGGAACTTAAAGGGCAAAAGGCAAAATGCCACATTTATTGTGAATACAGAAAGAATCATAGTAAGCAGTTATAGCTATAACATTCCATATTTATTCTCTCTCACACACACAGGTTCTGCAAGGTTATCATCAGTTACCAGCCTTAGAGTTGCTCATGCTAAGCCACTGGCCAGCTGGCCTGGACATGAGGAGGGAGCAGGGCCTTGTCAGATGCTCATCTGATGCTCCTGGAAGTTGGTTTGCAGAATCAGACCCCAAAGTTCTCACTTTCCAGAGTCCATTTTTATAGGAATTTCTTCCTATGCCAGTCTATGGGAATTGCTTCATCATGCTGTTGCTGAATCAATCAGCAGATGGCACATTCCTGACAGCTCTGTGCTGCCAGATATTATCTTGTTCTTTGGTTCTCGCATTCTTGAGGCTGTTGGGTGGATTCCAGTCTGCTCTCTGGGGGTCTTCTGGTTATTTCCACTTGACGCCTTCTTCAGCTGATGGACACTGAATTTAGGCTGGCACCTCCCTGATCATTCAGTTATTATCCACACCAAGCATCCATCCACATACATCCTCTATCTCTATTTTAAATCACAACTGTTAAGCAAGATGAATATAGCAAAAGGGTGGGGAGTCTCTGGGTGCTGTTTCTGTTGTTACAGAGGATTGCTTCGAGTCTCTCTGTGTGAATAGTTGTTTTCTCAAAGAAATTCTTTGAGAACAGACTGTCTTAGAATGTACTAACACAATTAGCAGCTTGCAAGTTTCACACAGAGGGAGAGAAACAGTACCAAAACCAAGAAACCTCTTAATTAGTAATACCCTGGAATTTAAACTATGGGGAATCAAACTCATTTGTGATTTTAATACAGAACTTCTTTAATAGGATCCTATACTCTCACCCAACCCCCTTGGATAAACCACAGAACACAATCTGACATCAGTGGCTACTGGAGGGCCTGAATGGGTCCATAAAAAGACTTGTCTAATAAAACACAACCTTTCATCCAAACTTCTCATGCACCCTCAGTATTGCTTAGATTGAATTTGAATATCTATGAAACTGTCACATCATTCTGCTGCATACAAAACTGGGAAGCTGGCAATAACAGGCTAAAGTTTACAAAGTTTTCAACTGGTAAAGGTTCACACCTTGTATCTCGTCTAAGAGGAGAAAGCTGTTATGACTTCCATAGAATCTTCATCTGAAATGAAGAAAAAGAACCACATTCGTTCAAACTCAGTCTCTCATATACACACTCTCTCTCACATCAGGCATTATGATGCCACAAATTTCTGCTGCGCTGACTGCCAAAGAGCAGTGGAGATCTGTACATTTCCCAATCATTTCAATGCTAGGCTTGTGAGAACCTGCACTGACTCAGCATGTCCCTACTAGTCATTAACAGTTGGTAGAGTACATTACTACTGATAATGAATGAACATGCTGAAACATTTGCAGCATCTAAAAAAAAAACGACCTCACCAGAGAATCACTGTGATTATGTGTTATATTAACTGGGGTGGCATAATTTTTGCCTAAATTGCCCAGGCCAGCCTCACCACTGCACATACCTTTTTGAAACAAGACCTCTGAGACTCAGGAATGGTTGACTGTTCTGTTACCCATGTTCAGTACCTCAGTCAGTCCCTCTCTGTGAGAGCACAATGCAAACAGCCAACCTCATAATTTACACTGCACCATTGACATCCTACCACAGTGAGAACTGCTTATCAAGTATACAAGATTAGAAAGTTGCCTTGAAAAACTAATTGTGTGAGAGACTGAAAATGATCATGCAGTGGGGACCCCGTAAAAATGTCTTAAGTTCTCCCTCTCTAAGAGTACTTTTTCTGCCCATAGCCTTCTTTCCTTGAGCTAGTAGCCAGTGCCCCTTGCTGAGATGCTAGTTACCCCATGGATGCTCAGGGTCTCTGTGGCTTATATTGAGGATATGCATGTAGCATATAAACTGCACATTTGTATATCTGGAAGAACTTTTCTGACTCTTACAATCAAGGGATATTTTAATATAGCACCAAAACTACACTTTCACCAAGACAATCACGAAGAAGTCTGGCTGCATTAGCGTTACACTTTGTAGCACACAGGAATGTCTGATAGCAATACCATCACAACTTTTACTCTAAATTAATGCCACAGTTTATCCACAGATTCTAAAGGTATAAGTAATGCCAGTTCCTGAATTTGAGAATATCAGTGTCAACTTATCAGTATCAGCAGATACTACAATACCATTCTGGAAAGTACTGTAACATTTTTATTGAGCCACAACTACTTTGACTCCTCAGGGTAAATCTTCAGCATAGTGCACAGCCTGTTAGTCATACAATCACCACCAATATTAATGAGCATAATACTGCTAAACCCCAGCTCATCATTGAAAATTTACACTTGTAAGTTGCATAAAAAGTTAAAGATCCATTTAACTTCTGTTTTGAGTTTGTTTACTACAGTGCTTTTTTTAAAAAAAAAAAAAAGAGAAGGAATGCAACATTACAGGCATTAACTAGCAATGTCCTCCTCTTTTCTAGAGGTACATGAAGATGAAAGCATGGCAAATCAAGACATCCTGATATAACTTCTGTGACTTTACTGGAAATGGAAAGCAAGTGTCAACAGCTCTCAAAATGGCAAAGGACTAAACTAGCATTTCTGAAATGATAATACTTCCTTAATCTAGCCATTCTTTTTTTTTTTCTCCTGTATTGTTCCTAACATACTGGATTTGGTTACTGATTTTGTTTAATGGTTTCTTGAAACAGCTGGGATTTTTTAATTGCTGAAAATTTTTTGCATTCTGAACTGCAAAAATAAATACTATATTGTTAAGTCTGGGATAGCTGCCTAGGAGTCAGACTAGGGGACTTCGCTTGCTAATTATATTGTAACATGGAAAGCAAATTGTATTAAATTTTCCATTGACGTGGACTTTTAAAAGTGAAGCTGTTGCACATTGGCAACAACAATACAATGTGTCAGATTAAAAAAATAGGATTTATTTTTCAAAAAAGGCAACATCTAAATTTTTCTTGTAACTTTAACCTGTAACTTACCAATTTATAAAAAAACTAATTTGTCATCGTTAAAAATGTATATTATCCAGAATGTTTTGTTTTTATTAATTTGTGTTTCCTTTGCATGTAAGCGGTCTTCCCATTTTTATCCTCTTAAGGCCCAGATCCACAGAAGGTTCTTAGGCTTTGTGATCCAGGAAAGTTGCAACACCTAACGTTTAGGTGCCTAGACAATCACGGGAACAACACTGCAATCCACGAAGCCTGAGTTAAGTACCTAGGCTCCCTATACAATGAATGGACAGAACTAAGCACCTTAAAGTGTGATCCACACAAGTCAGGATACTAGGCAGCTCTCTGCTTAAACTAGCCCATGGGAGATGGTGATGAGGTATGTGTGCTAAGCCGCACCCCTCTCAAAGAGATAGGAACACAAGTCTGGGCTGCAGGGAGGCACCCGTCTCTGCTAGTGGTCCACAAACTAGGGGGAAATAGGTACATGCAGGGCCTGATCCAGTAGACATGCTCAGAGACTAACTCCACAGCTGGGGATGGGGAGGAGGAAGAGGAGGACATCCCTTATATCCCTTAGCCCAGTGATTAGAACACTCACCCAAAACATGAGGGACTCTTGCTTCAAGTTCACACCTTCCTGATAAGGAATTTGAATAGATGTCATCCATCTCTTAGGAGACTGCTCTACCCACTAAGCTATGGGATGTTCTGATGTGGGTACTTCTCAATCTCTCCTATTGAAACTGTTCCACTTTAAGTAATTGAATAATTAAATATTAATTGGCACCCAAAACAGTTAGAATGACTCTATAGCCCAGTGGTGAGGGCACTCACATGGGAGGTGGCAGATCCCTGTTCAAATCCCTTCTCCTTATCAGGTCTGGGGGGTCCTCTACTCTGGGTGAATACCCTAACCACTGGGATAAAGGTTCTAAGAGGGATGGTTGCTACTGCATTAAGCTAGGCAGCCTCTGAGCACTCCTACTGGATTTGGCCGTGCACATGAACTAGCAGCCTTTCCCCAGCTCATGGATCACACTGGGGCTTAGAAAGGAGACAGGTGTCCAGGCACCCAGAGTGAGGAAGCAGTGTGCATGCTCAGGAGCTGAAATATAAGCACCTAAGGAAATTTTATTGCAAAAACTTGGGCACAGAGTTTGGGAGCTGATTGGGTTACGCGGCAGCCAAGCAGGAGTTTTGTGGATCACAGGGCACCCAAAAATGGGAGTTGGGTGCCTCAGTTTTGTGGATCCCACCCTGAAAGCCTGTTTTCCATTTGTTAGAATATCACTTAATCTATGGGTAGTTATTGTGAGCTGAAGGGGTGGCTAGACTAGATCAACACTTAATCAGGAGGCTCCAATGGGACCAAGAACCATTTTGGTAGAAGCCTCATAGGAATGCGGACATTCTCTGAGGCATCCTGCTATCAGCTGTTACCATACTGCATGGAAATGCAACTGTACCACTTAGTCACACAAACAGATGGATTCAGTTAGAACCAACCAGGATAAAAAAGGCATTTGAGCTTAGTAGAAAATGGAACTATGCTCTGGGATAGAGTCTCTGTAAGGAAAACAAACTAACCACCCAAGTAACAGCCTGTTATGGGGGAGATGATTAGGCAGAGGTTTAGGGTTGGTTGCTATTATTTCCATTACGAGTAACTGGCATATACACAGCATTTATGTACTTTACTAAGAGCAGCGTGGGAATGTTGCAGGCTTTCGAAAAAAACCCCATTTCCTATATGGAGCTTATTAAACTCTCTCTCCGTTTCCTTCTCTAAAGGAGAACGATCTCCCCTCCCTGTAAATATTTCCACCTACCATGGTGAGTTCAAAAAGGAATCAGGGTGCCATCTTCTGCACTATAGGCAACGAGAATTTAGCATTTCATTGCTGCTGCTCCACAGCTTTGAAGGAAGTAGAGGGGTGATCTCAGATACTGTTGGTTCCACAGATCATCCTTTTGTTCCTTCAGATCCAGCCAATTGGTGAAGAGGGGGTCAGGTCAGGCTGAAAGTTCTCATATCTATTCAGAACTCTTAAGAGTGCTGAAGTCACTGGGAGGAATTGGAAAGCTAAGTGGTCCAATCCCCTAAAACTCTTCCTCATCAAAATTATAGATCCACTTATCTTAAAAGTCGAGGATGTTTTGAAATAGGATAACCAGATGTCCTGATTTTATAGGAACAGTCCCAATATTTGGGGCTTTGTTTTATATAGGTGCCTATTACCCTCCACCCCATGTCCTATTTTTCACAGTTGCTGTCTGGTCACCCTATTTTGACATGTGCAAAATCTTTGAGTTGCCCCTCTGGAGCAGGTAGGATATTTGAATTTCTCCTAAAAACGCTCTGTTGTGGAGAGTTCTGAAGTGCTTATCCACATAGCATCTAGCCACCCTTTAATATCGCTGAAGGGGCACCAGGACTTGTTCCTGCTCCTGGGACAAAAGGGGAGGCATTAGTACAGTGACACAAACTGGTTTATAATACCACTACAGCACCCCGATTTTAAAAATACTGCTATTTTGTCTTTTCACCCAAGTGACTGACTGTAGCTTAAATTCTAGCTGTTGCCTCTTAATTGACTCTTCTCAAATGCACCACAAGGGCAAATTCCCATTGGAGCAGAAAGCCTTAGGGCTGGGCAGTAGTAGTTTCTATGGGGAGGGCCAGGGAAAAAGGTAGATCCATGTAGCAATGGATACTTGTGTCTCCGTTTCCCACTGCTCAGCCCCACAGAATCCTGCCCCACATTGTGCAGCAGACCAGCATGGGCTCCACTGCCAAGAAACTCTTCATGACCACAAGCTCAGGGATACGATTTAACTCTTAGAGCCAAACCCTGCTTTCCGTTACAGCAATGTAAATCTGCAATAACTTAACTGAAGCCAGCAAGTCAGTGGCAGAGCTGCAAATAAGAACCCAGGTCTCCTGGCCCCCAACCCCCTATCCTAACCATGCTGTCTCACTTCAATTAAAAGTGATGGATTAATTTAATATCCTTGACAACCTTTGAAGTCAATTTAAAGCACACTTTTGCCTAGTTTCCAAGTGTAAGATACAACTGTTCCTGAAGTGTTTGCTTTCTTGATCTTCCTCTCCATATAAAATAACCTTATGTAAACTTATGCCATCTATTAATGTCATTAAGTGAATAAGTCTAAATTCGATCTATTTTAGGCCTTTGTAATATACCTGTATAAATATTTTAGAGTAATTTCAAATACACTGTGCATTCTGTAACATTTACTAGCTCTGTGTTTGTGCAAGCAGAGGCACATGATCACTCAACCATTTAAAAGAAAAATCAGTAGCCAACCGTTTTGTGGAAATGCCAGTTACTGGTATGAATATATGTAGGACACGATGTATAATTTGTTCCTATTGTGAAAGCATGGGTCTTGGGGGAGCAGAACTGTGCATTTTCTGGTTTCATACCAGCTAGGTCTTCTCTTCCTTTAGCAGTAAGAAAAAAAAAATGTAATCATGCTGAAAATAAAGGGGATGATACATTAATACTTGTTCTCACCTTGCTTCTCCCAGACATTGCTGTGCCACTGTGTCTTTGATTGAAGAGACGAGACGGTTGTCTACCATTTCTCAAAATGTATCAGTAGTGGCTGATCTGTAATATACAAAAACTCATACTCAACTCTCTGGAAACCAAGTTGCACACATCAGATCTCTGAACTCCACCTGCATAAGACGAGCTGAGGTCTGGCTGGAGAACCCAGTCAAGAGAGGCAGATGGGGACATGAGGCATCCAAACAACAAATCCTGAGAGGCACCATGCTGGCATTTATGAATCAAAATTTTTCAGCCAAAGCATCAGAATTGTTTGGGTTTTCATGTGTTCATTTGACAAATAGTCAAATTTTTGCACAAAAAGTAAAGACTTTTTGTTTGATCAAAAACTCAATTTTCTGTAAAAAACCAGTTTAGATAGAAAATGTTGGCCAGCCCTACTTTAAAGACAGGCAATGTCATTGATGAGAGCCAATACTGCTAAGGAGGAAGCTACTATTTTTTTTTTTTTTTAATATCAGTTATTCATTCAGGGCTAGTTTTTCAAGGGAGCTCAGCACATTAATTGCTCAGCACTTTTGAAAAATCAGACTTGTGTCTTGGTGCTTAAGTAGGAGCTGAAGTCTTTTTAAAATCTGGCCCATTTGCATGCGCTGAGCTCTTTTGAAACCCTGGCCCTAAATATCTGTATGCATTTTGTCAATGGATAATGTAGTTTGAACTATTATTGGAAAGAAGTTTGGAAAAAGTTTACATGACTTCCTGTGGAGTGAATAGACTGTGCACAGGGAAGTTCTCAGGAATCTGGGCTTGGGATTTCATCTGCTCCACCACCACCCTTCCATTACAATCACCAGATAGGCTGCAAAGTAGCTGTGGTAGCCGCTCCATAGCCACTACTACAACCTATGGGCATCGTTACAGTATTCAGCAGCTGCACCATCCATTATGGAACACTTGTCAGCAATCCCAGTCTTACTGGCTGTATGCCTGGCTCTCCCCACCAACAAAGTTACTCTTCCATAATAGAGGCCAAATGAAGCACAGCTCTAGGGAGCGTGCAACATTTGCGCTCATGTGTAAAGGTTCATCCTGTTCTACTGTCTCTCTCCCACACAGAAAAACTACAGCTAGCTGTAGAAAGAGTTTGCTTCTGAGTTTAATATTTAGATTACTATTTGCCAATAAATGTCAACTAAAAATCTAGATGTAATTCAAAAGAAAGTAAGTTAAATTTCCAAATAAGGAGCAAAATTCTGGCTGCCACATAGTATAGGCATAATAGAACCCCAAATAGTGACAGACAGACACCTAAAGCGCCACTGATGTCATCCTTGTAGTGGAAGAGTAGCCCTACAATTAGGAGTAGTCTGTAGGAATGGCTGTGCCTAGAGACCATTGTCCATTAAGTAGTGCATGGTATACACAAATATGCAAGCCATTTGCCGACTACTAGAATACTCACCTCAATCCTTTTCCAGCTCCTGCAGAAGACTTTTTTCCCCAGGAGGGACAAAACAGAACTGACCAACTTCCATCCCATTATGACACTGCAGCTTCTCTGTCATGTGCCTATGCACGCCACCATCCATAATCTGGCACACGGTATTATATGTAATACATTACAGAGAAGTTCACATTTCCCATTTATAAGCAAAATTTACACATAGTAAACAAAATGCAAAAAAAAATGAAATAGAATCAAATGAACTCTCCTATGGGAAGAAAAAATGTCTACTTGGAATTGGACATTGACCTGCAAAACAAAACATCCAGCAAAATGGCAGATAACATCACCTATACAAATAAATGTGTGTTTTCCCATGGGATTAGAAAGCAAATACTGTGTATGCAATCCACCTTCTGCTGATATTCTATTGTTCTGTTCACTTGTCTTTTGCTGCATCAGTTTATTGATGGCTATTAAACAAAAAAAAAAAACACAACACTGATCTAAAATCCCATTCAAACTGTTTATTCTTTGCCCTCCTGTGATAATTTAAACAATGATTTAGTTACTTTTGCTGCAAAAAATCAGATGTGAAACCAGCTCTGACAGACTGCAGCATTATAAAGACTTGTTAATGGATGAGAAGAAATGCTCTTTTCATATAAAGGAAGTTCCGAACCTTTCTGCAGCAGGTGTTATCTGCAACAGATACTCCTGAACACGTGTACGTGTGTGTGTGTGTGTAGGGGGGGTGTTGCTTTTAGGACCCAGGAGAGTCAGTCTCTCCACTGACTTCAATGGGCTTTTGATCAGGCTCTTAGGATGTGAGGAGGTTACTGAGAAAGCAATTCCTGATCCAAACCTTTGATATGCAAAGACGACCAAATGCATCCGATGAAGTGAGCTGTAGCTCACAAAAGCCTATACTCAAATTTGTTAGTCTAAGGTGCCACAAGTCCTCTTTTCTTTTTGCAGATACAGATTAACATAACTGCTACTCTGAAACCTGTCAAATTGGCATCTCTCTCTCTCCGAGATAGAGATAGAAAGAAAAAGAGTACTTGGGGCACCTTAGAGACTAAAATTTATTAGAGCATAAGCTTTCATGCACTACACCTCACTTCATCGGCTGCATACAGTGGAAAATATAGTGGGGAGATTTTATATATATATACACACATATACATACACACACACACACACACACACACACACACAGAGAGAGAACATGAAACAATGGGTGTTACCATACAGACTGTAACAAGAGTGATCAGGAAAGGTGGGCTACTACCAGCAGGAGAGAGGGGTGGGGCAGGGAACTTTTTGTAGTGATAATCAAGGTGGGCCATTTCTAGCAGTTTACAACAGTAGGAGGGGAAACAAGGGGAAATAGTTTTACTTGTGTAATGACGCATCCACTCCCAGTCTCTGTTCAAGCCTAAATTAATTGTATCCAGTTTGCAAATTAATTCCAATTCAGCAGTCTCTCGCTGGAGTCTGTTTTGGAAGATTGTTCAAGAATTGCCACTTTTAGGTCTGTAATCGAGTGACCAAAGGGTTTGAAGTGTTCGACTGGTTTTTGAATGTTGTAATTCTTGATGATCCATTGTCTACAGCCAAGCTCTACGATACAACTGCATTTGCTCCAACCCCTCAGAAAGAGGTCAATACCTACAAGATCTCTATCAAGCTTTCTTACAAACTACAGTACCCACCTGCTGAAGTGAAGAAACAGATTGACAGAGCCAGAAGAGCACCCAGAAGTCACCTACTACAGGACAGGCCCAACAAAGAAAACAGAACGCCACTAGCCATCACCTTCAGCCCCCAACTAAAACCTCTCCAACGCATCATCAAGGATCTACAACCTATCCTGAAGGACGACCCATCACTAACAGATCTTGGGAGACAGGCCAGTCCTTGCTTACAGACAACCCCCCCCCCAACCTGAAGCAAATACTCACCAGCAACCACATACCACACAACAAAAACACTAACCCAGGAACCTATCCTTGCAACAAAGCCCGTTGCCAACTCTGTCCACATATCTATTCAGGGGACACCATCATAGGGCCTAATCACATCAGCCACACTATCAGAGGCTCGTTCACCTGCGCATCTACCAATGTGATATATGCCATCATGTGCCAGCAATGCCCCTCTGCCATGTACATTGGCCAAACTGGACAGTCTCTAAGTAAAAGACTAAATGGACACAGATCAGACATCGAGAATTATAACGTTCAAAAACCAGTCAGAGAACACTTCAATCTCTTTGGTCACTTGATTACAGACCTAAAAGTGGCAATTCTTCAACAAAAAAAATCTTCGAAAACAGACTAACATGGCTGCTACTCTGAAACCAGATATAGAGATGCAAGCTTTGACATTTAAATGTTCCCCTGTCAACTGTGAACAATTGCATTTTCTGTGGGGAAATAAACGTGCGTGTCTTCAAGATCAGACAGAGAGATTGAGCCACCACGGACTCCAACTGATGGCAAAAGATAATGAGGATGATCACTGACCAGAGTAACCCAGAAACGAAGTCTCTGTAATAAGATATTGAGAAGCATTATGTCTGTTCTTAGAAGAGTTATTGTATACCACTCCGAGGCATTATGTGGTGTGTTAGGGAATGTTTAACGCAGGCCTTGAGCATCTTTTGAGAATGTTCCCACCTGTAGTAGTTCGACTCACCAGCACGGCACCTCCTGCTGGTCATCTGGGAATTAGCTTGATTCCAGCCTCGGAGCACCTCCTGCTGGCTGGTGTCTTCCTACCAGTTGCTGCTTTCTCCTGATCTCCACCAGTTGTAGCACTTCAGGCCCCACATCCCTCCTGGACCCTGGTGCCCCTTATCTTTGGGTGCTGCCCAACAACAGTGCCCCCACACTCTGGGTCTCCCCTCCCAAGGGAACCCCAACCTTCTATATCCACCTTGCCTCAGTGGCTATTGCCAGTTGTCATCTAGCCCCTTTTCTCAGGGGCAAACTGCAGTCTGTAATGGCCACTCATCACTGGCAAGGGGGTTGGACCTGCTGCCTTTCTAGTCCCAGCTGCCTCCCTGCAGCTCTAATACCTCCCTAGGGGACTCACAAGGCCAGAGGTCCTCAGCTCTGTCTACCCTTCCCCAGCCCTGCTCTGGCTCAGGTACCCGCTTGCTCTCCCAGGCAGCCTGGTCCTCTCAGATCCTCAGCTGGAGGAGGAGTATTTCTCTCTTTCAGCCTGTCCTTTCATCAGGGCCATCTGTACCCTAATTGGGTCAGCCACACCTGTGGCTGACTACCCAAGCAGCCTCCCTTGGCTGCTTTTAACGCCTTTCTAACTGGAGTGGGGTGACCACTCCACGACACACCCCTTAAGCCTCATGGGTATGACACATGAGCCCCACCCCTAGACACACACACGGCTGTTTCGGCCATCAAATTCAGACTGTTGCTGGGACCTCAGGGATGGACACCACCATTGTTGTGGGAAGGGCAAAGGTGACCGTCAGTGAGAAGGGAAATCTCCTGATTGGGCTGACAAGTTCATAGGATATAAATAAGCATTAATAAGGATCAAAAGCTTTGCAGAACCCAAATTTTTCAGGGGAAGAAAGGTAGTTTAGTGGACAGAATCCTGGACTTTGCTTCAAGAAATCTGAGCTCACATCCTGGCCCAGCTGCAGACTTCATGTCACCTTCTGCAAGTCAAGTCAATAATCCACCCTGTTCCTCAGTTCCCAACTTGTAAAATGGGGATAATACTACAGGGATACTTTGTGCCTTGCTCACCTATGCCCTATACAAATATTAATGTTCACAAGCAAAGTGTCCACCAGAGTTGAGTGTTCATTTGTGATTGGATGATCCCAAAGGTTAGTTTGCAGCAGTATGTGTTAGGATTTAAGTGAGCACAATTTGGAGTTGTACCATTTAATATTTACCATTAGGTGGTGCCCCTACAATTCATATAAAAGCTTAGAGATAACAGAGTATGCTGCCACAAAAGTAGTTGAAGAGTGCTTTTAAAAAAAGGAAGTCCGAGGAGCAGTTATGCAGCTTAAATACCTCTCAGCTCATATATCTCATGTTGTGTTTGATCAGATATGCTTAAACATGAATCCAAAGCAGACTAGCTCCTTCTTTCTCCTAGTGGTTCAGTGGAGCCTGCACTACAGTAGTGAAGAAAATATTGGTGCATCCTCACCACTCAGCAGTGCTTTGATGGGGGCAGGGGAGAGAAGAAGCCACACCTCAAAAAACTGCAAGGGAAAGCAGGATACAAGAAGGGCTCCATGCTGGCTTACAGTGACAGATGATTTAGGAGGCCCTAGAGCTCCAGAAGCTGCAAAATAAAAAGGAACATTAAGGCTGCATAGATATCTAGTCCAAGAGAAAGAAGTATATAAAACAGATTTTAGTGTTCCAGTATAAAATTGACAGATTACCTGCTTCATTCAGAACTATCCATGGGCCACTCCCTCGTGTTCAGTGTCTGAGCATAAAAAGAGAGGGAGCCAAGACAGTGCAAAATTCAATCTTTATTCCTTCCTCCACATACACTGCTCTATCTTATCAAGCGCTTCCTGAAAGTAGGGTTCCCAAAATTCCTACACACAATCATACTACAGCATCCCTGTCACAGGGTGCACCACTCACCACTGGGCTGGGGCCTCCTCCTCTGGGAATTAGCTCTCAAGGCTGACCCCCCTGTCCATGGTTTGCACGCCTTCACTCTGACTCTGGTCTGCAGCTCCTTTCACTTCAGGGCCCTCAGTGTCTCTTTCATGACTTAGCCCTCTGTCTAGGTCACGCAGCATTCCCCTTTAAAGGTCCAGTCCATCAGCAATTATAGGCAGTCTTCCCACTCACTGCCTCAGTTCCATGCCACACCCTTGGTGGTTTGTAGAAGAACCCAGGTCCACTCTCTTTTCTGGATTCCAGTTCAGGGACCCTCAGCTCTGCAGCCCTGGGCTTTCTCTGTCTGCCCTCACTGCTCCTTTCCTAAACTACTTCCAACCATTTTGGTTCCCCTTCACTCACTGGGTTATCAGCTCCAAGACACCTCTTCACAGAGAGTGACAGCTACCTACCTTCCTACAGCCTTTCCTATCAGTCAAGTCTGTAACCTGCTACCTGGCTTTATAGGCCCTGCCTGTTCCTGCACAGGTGAGCCTCTCTGTAATTAGCTGCCTCCAGCCTAAAGCTGCCCTGTTTGCAGCATAATTAGCTAATTGAGCCCACCTGACCCTATTCAGCTCTTGCAGGGTCAGTGTGGGGAGCACACCCCATCACAATCCCCTATTGGGAAGCTTTTTATCATAATATCTTGATTTAAAGGAGAATCTCTGTTGGTTGTTAGGAATAGAAGGTACATGACACAGCTGAACAGTTCTGATTTCATCCTACCTCACATCCCCTCAAGAACAGGATACAGCAGGCAGCAGAGAGGTATCTCCATCTTATCCTTCTCCCACACACAAATGGCCCCTTTGAACAGGAAGTAGAGTCTCCACATTCCTCCAGACTCCCTCAGGACAGGAAGAAGTGCCTGGCAAAGAAGCAGGAACAAAGACTTTAACTTCCTCTTCCTTTCTCCTTCCCCTTCCTCTCAGACACCGATCTGCAATATTCTTCAGCATTTCCTGGCTCAATAGCTTCTCAGAAAACACTACTTACCTTCTACCTGGATTCCCCTGACTCTTTCTCTCTTGTCTCCAGGCCACCCAACTTGGCTAGCTTTGCACACCTAGCAGTGCGTTCCTACTGTAGGTCTGGGAGATGGCAAGCCTAAGTTCTCCCATATATAAAGGTCCTCCCCCTTAGCTGCGAGGAGGGGCTCAGTGAAGCTGGGCCATATGCAATTAGGGAGGACAACAAATGAGAAAACAGAGATGGGAGTGAAGGTCAGAGGGCAAGAATCAGGCAACCAGAAGGGGACATCAAGCTGAGAGCCTCCAACAGCATTCACTGCTCCTCAAAGGTATCTAGAGAGTCAGTGGACACAGACCAGAGGAACTCTGCTCAGAGGCGTGACTGTACAAGGGAACATAAGCAGGCCTGATGCTTACAGATCACCTCCCGCCCCCATCCAGCTTGTTCCTCCTGATATGATGGATGGTTGTCTTGTCCAGCACCAGGAGGAAGTTGACAAGGAGGTCCAATGATTTTGTGGGGCTGTGGATGGGGTGTGCATAGATCAAGAGGTGCAGGGAAAAATGCAGCCAGAACCTCAGAAAGAGGTTCTGGTGGAGCTGCCAGAGGGGCTGCAATCTGACACACTCCACCTAGATATGTGACAGGGTCTCCCTCTCATTGCAGAAAGAAGAGGGGTTGGTGGAGTTTGTGAACCATGCTGGGTACGCACCAATGCTTATGGCTCCATGAAGGAGCCACCAGCTGATATCTCCAGTAGGCATTGGGACCAGAGTGGAGTACAGACTGGCCCACCAGGATTCCTCACCCTTTTCAGGTGGCAGTAGGTCCCACCACTTGGTGTCAGGGCAGAATACAAGGGTGAGGAAGTGAATAGTATGAAACATGAGAGAGAACAGATGTTTCCTGGGTGCCTAGCAGTGTGTAATGGTAGCATGCAAAATACTTTCCTCTTTCCCTTAAATGTCTTGTTACACTTTTAATTTGTACTAATGAGCAAAGCACTAAACTTGTAGCCATATTGGGTGGGCACTTTGATCCTAGACCCCACTCTTCTGGATTTCAGGGCTGGGAGTGACTCACAGGTGGTATACAAGGCAGCCTGTTATCTTTTGTACAATTTTGGCCCACACTTGTCTACCAAATCTGTAGAATGATGTACTTTAGGACTCAACCAGTCAGGGTTAAGCCATTAAAATTAGTATCTTAGAAATTATGTAAAAGGGATAAATATTCCCACTCAAAGTAAACTGACTCCGTCTCCTGTGAAAAATCAGAACAGATATGGCCAGCTACTGTGGCTACTCCTTGCAAACAAATAAACGTTAAAGTAACCACAGCATTGTGCTTCTATAATTATATGTGTGTTGCAAGGGTATCTGACAGCTAATTTGAAGAGGAAAGCTATTGTTCTGTAATCTCTTTAAAAAAAAAAAAGCTTTTTAGTAGCCAAGTTCTCCTTTTGGTTCCCTTTTATGACCTCTCAAATGAGACCATTTAAAACATTTGCTTTTTTGTTTCCTTGTATGTATTTATAGTTATATTTGAGAAACACCACAAAGCTGCAATGGGAAACTGTTTTTAGTTAGATGCAGATTAATTTGTATTAAATTGCTCATGTGCTCAGGGTCTAACTGATCGCTGTATATGGGGGCCAGGAAGAAAATTTTCCCCAGGTCAGACTGGTGGTGACTTTGGGGTGAGGGGAATTTGCTTTTCTCTGCAGCATGGAACCCAGGTCACTTGTGGGGATTATCTGTGTGCTTCAGGGCTCAAGCACCTACAAAAAAAAATAGGGGGTGCTCAGCACCCACAGGCCCAGATTAATCTTTTGTGGGTCCTGGCACCTGGACCATGGTCCTTCCCCCCCACTCCACCCATGCTCTGCCCCAAGGTCCTGCTCCCATTCAGCCTCTTCCCACCGAGCCTGCTGCTCACACAGTGGATGGGGAGGAGAGGAGCATCCACCGGCAAAAACAAAAGTCAGTTGCTATGAGCACAGTCCAACTCCCATTGACAGCAATGGGGATTGATCAGAGCTCAAATAAAGAACATCTAACTGTTTTGTATTTGAAGTGATATGCTGTGTAACTGGAAATAATGGGCCTGACTATCTCCTGTCATGAATTTACTGAGCTGTTGCAGTGGCTTTGCAGGGAAGTAAAATGTCTCTGGCAGTATAACTTTTCCAGTAATACAAAGAAGATTGTTTTTATGCAGAGTTGTATTTGAATAGTTTCTGAATGCTAAATTGCACAGTCTTGTTGAATATGTGTTACATATTATTAACAATGAGGCAAAGTGTTAGTATGGTGCCTGGCCTCTAAACTGTGCAGATCCTAATGACATCAATGAAAGTTGCATGGTCAAATCCTTGCCACTACCTAAAAATTTAACCCCAAATTACAATCTGACCAGAAATGTTTGCAATATTAGTGATGTGTGAATAATGGATTTTTCTGTTCTGTAATTCGGGGGGAGGTGGAGGGAGGGAGTTTCAGATCTAAACAAAAAATGGGGGTGGGGTGTTTATTTTTTAAATTTTCTGCAAATTGAACAGTTGAAAAAAAACTGTCTGGAGTCCTATCCAAAATGAAATATTTCAGTTTGATTTCAAGCATTTTTAAAAATATGTTGATTAATTTTATTAAAAACAAATGACACTTTGAAAAGAAAAGTTCTGTCAAACCAAAAAACTGAAATGTTTCATCTCCAAAATGTTGAAACAAAACATTTAAGGTTTTTTGTTTTGTTTTGTTTTGTTTTCCAACTGAATGAAACAATTCAGCAAATCCAATCCGAATTCACTAAATGTTTTTGTGTTGCTGAATCTGCATTTTTTGCCAAACAGCACTTCAAACAAAAGGTTTTGCCCAATTCAGGATGCAATTCCTGATAAAAATACTGTCTGTGGTATCTCAATAGAAAACATATAAAAGAAGTCCAACTTCTCTGGAAGAGTAGCCCAGCTTCAGCTGTGCTTTTCTTTCGTTGGGGGTTGTTGTGCATGTCCAGACAGCAATAAAGAGCAGCAAAAGGATTTCCAAGCGCTTTACCAACAGTATCTGAAAGGATCACTCTTTATCATATTAAAAGGCACTGTGCCAGTGCTAAGAGCTTTTTAAAAAAGAAAGTGAAGAATAATTTCCTCGCTTAAAACTATAGGAAGAACTTAGATGTAAAGAAATCCTACATGTGCACCAAATGTCCAGAGAGCAAGTGAGGAGTTAAATACCACAAGGATTGAATATAAATAAAAAGTTAAACAAGGATTCATATCATACAATGTAA
Source organism: Dermochelys coriacea (assembly GCF_009764565.3). Classification (NCBI taxonomy): domain Eukaryota; kingdom Metazoa; phylum Chordata; order Testudines; family Dermochelyidae; genus Dermochelys; species Dermochelys coriacea. The sequence goes on from NC_050069.1 coordinate 224,893,481, forward strand.
ACACCAAAATACTCAGGGAAGTCCTGTCCCATCTTAAAAGATAATATACACACCACTCTCTTCAGGATCTTTGCTCAGATTTCCAGAGCAAAACACAGTGGGTCAGATCAATTAAAGCACAAATGTAATCTAAACAAGTTAATGGGGCAGTGTTGGAGGAAAAGAAACCGATAAATAGAGCACCTATGAATAACAGCTTGTCATAATCGAACAGTATAAACGTGGCATTATTTACAAGAGTGCCACCTAGTGCCAAAGTTGAGAATTGCATTTGTCAAGATAAACATTTAGTGACACCTGCACTTCTAAATAAATAGCCACTGCATTCTGATGACCTTATTACCATTTATAAATGAATCCTTAATTCTTCTCTTTTGTCATGAGTCAAAATATAATAGATCTTGATTGAAGAGAGAAAATATATTGGCATTGTTGTGTATGATTTTACATGCTTCCCTATATACAAAACACGTTCCTTCACTGGGCTAAAGAGAGTGGGAAGTCCTTAAATCAGGGGTTGGCAACCAGTGGCACGTGAGCCAATTTTTACTGGCACGCTGCTGCCAGCCAGGGTCCCAGCCGCTGGCCCCGCTCAGCCTGCTGCCTGCCTGGGTGAACAGAACCCCAGGCCGGCAGCGGGCTGAGGGGGGCCAGCAGCTGGGACCCCAGCTGGCAGGAGCTGGTCAACGGAACCCCAGACCGGCAGCAGGTGAGCTGCTCTGGGGTTCTGGGTTCTGTCTGCCGGCCCCGCTCAGCCAGCTGACGGTCTGGAGCTCCGGCTGCAGGCCCTTTGCCAGCCGGGGTCTCAGCCACCGGCCCCACTCAGCCAGCTGCTGGCCCCGCTCACCTTGCTGCTGGTCTGGGGTTCCAGCTGCCTGGCCCCCTGCCAGCCGGGGTCTGGGCCTCCGGCCCTGCTCAGCCCTCCTGCTGGCCTGGGGTACTGCCAGCCAGCCCAGGGCTCTGCTCCTGGCCTAGGTGCAACGCTCTGAGCCGCCCCCAGCTGTGGCCCACTGGCCCCAGCCTGGGGCAGTGAGGAGTGCACACATGGGCAAGAGGGGGCACAGCTCAGCACACCCATCTTAAAAATATCCTAATGGTTTGGAAAAATTTATAAGTCTTGGTTTGCTGCTTATATCAGACCACGTTTGACCTTGTGTATGTCCTCTGTCGCAATTTTTTTCCCCACTGAGAGTTGAGGGGAACATTTGACAAAATGGCAGCTCCTAAGAAAGCAAAGTTAGATGTCCATTCATTTCAGCCTTCTTGGACAGACACATTTGGATTTATTCAAAAAAAGGACCGTACTATTTGTACTTTCTGTTGTGAAAGTGTTGCTTGTCGCACATCAAGTGTTTGACGACATTTTGAAACGAAGCACGAGAAAACCTTTCTTGACGAAGCAGACAAGACTGAATCGATCAAGAAGGCAGTAGCAGGATATGAGAAGCAAAGCAGTGTTTTTAAGAGCTTAAGTGCAAGTAAAAATCAAGCTACAGAAGGAAGTTACAAGATTGCACAGTGCATTGCAAAAAAAGGAAAGCCGTTTACAGATGGGGAATATATAAAATGTTTTTCCCAACTGCCTGTCTCTGCCAGAACAGTTGAGAGATGCATAAGCGAAATGGCAGAAAACATTAAAGGAAAAGCAGACGACTGCATTAAAAAAGACACAGCAGTGTTTAGCTTTGCAGTTGATGAAAGCGTGGATATAAAACGACATTCAACGTTTGGCAGTTGCTGCAAGATATTGTGCTTCTGATGAAATCCAAGAGGAACTTTGTTGTCTAAAACCCCTGCATGGCACAACAAAGGGGAAAGATGTGACAACAGATGGTGCTCCTGCCATGGTCAGAAAACAGAAGGGATTTGTAAAGTTACTTGAAGATCAAATTGGCCGTCTGACAGTCAAATTTCACTGTATCATCCATCAAGAAAACCTGTGTGCTAAAATTTCTAATTCAGAGCTTAATAATGTGATGAATACAGTGGTGCGAATTGTGAATTTCTTTGTTGCTCTATCCGCTTTGATGCACAGACCGTTTCAAGCATTGCTAGATGAGCTGGACAGTGCTTATAACACCATTCCACTTCACAGCACCATTCGGTGGCTAAGTCGTGGCATGGTTTTGGTGCGCTTTGTAAACTGTTTTGATGCAATCAAGGCCTTTTTGTCGGAAAAAGAACAAAACTACCCCGAACTGGATGATGACAAATGGTTGTGTAAGCTCATGTTTCTAACTGACATCACCGCTCACCTAAACAAACTCAACCTCTGTCTCCAGGGTACAGGGCAAACGGTTCTGGATCTTTATGAAGCTTGGAAGGTATTTGTTGTAAAACTAGCAGTTTTTTCTTGGAATATTCAAACTTCTACCCTCCGCTACTGCCAACACATAAAAGAGCTATCGACACGTTGCACTGTCAGTGTCGATGAGATTGGAATGTACATGCAAGAACTGGAATCTGAATTTTCTGACAGATTTCAAGATTTCCAGCAATTTGACCCAATGCTTTATTTTCTAATTAAACCTGAAAAGTTCAACGAAAGCGACTTGGATTTGTCTGTATTTCAGTAGATGGGTGTTGAAGATTTCGAAATGCAGCTCATTCAGTTAAAAAGCTCAGAATTGTGTGCATCAAAGTCTGTAGATCTGTGGAGTGCACTTGAAGCTACCGAGAGAGATCATGGGGCCTCTATTCTGACCTGTTGGACATCCCTGCCAGTGAAATTTAACTGTTTGAAGAAAATTGCGTTTGCTATGCTTTTCAGCATTTGGATCCACATACCTGTGTGAACAGGTATTTTCACACATGACATCTGTCCTCTGTCCCTCTCGGAGACGGTTAACAACTGATCACTCAGAAGCCTGTGTGCAGCTTAAAGTATCCAAATACGTGCCAGACATTGGAAAACTCAGCAAGGAAAAGCAAGGCCAAGGATCACACTAAACCAGTGGTTCTTAACTTTTACTGCAGCCTGCACCCCTTTGGTTCTCAAAATATGTTCTCGCACCCCTTATCAAAAATTACACTACAATTAGCTTAAAAACTTGAAAACTTAAAAACTTTGTATATTACAGTAATAGTTTAAAAATGTATAATGTGAACAAATACATAGGTTTGATGAAACAAAGTAGTTGTACTTATGTGCCTGTGCTTAATTTGTGTTTTCAATGATTTACCTTCTAAAAAGATCTGGCATGTCTCGCACCCCCCAGAAAGGGCATCTCGCACTCCCAGGGGGAGCATGCACCCCAGGTTAAGAACCACTGCACTAAATTGATAAGATCTGCATTTTAATTTAATTTTAAATGAAGCTTCTTAAACATTTTAAAAACCTTGTTTACTTTACATATAATAGTTTAGGTTTCAGAGTAGCAGCCGTGTTAGTCTGTATTCGCAAAAAGAAAAGGAGTACTTGTGGCACCTTAGAGACTAACAAATTTATTAGAGCATAAGCTTTCGTGAGCTACAGCTCACTTCATCGGATGCATCCGATGAAGTGAGCTGTAGCTCACGAAAGCTTATGCTCTAATAAATTTGTTAGTCTCTAAGGTGCCACAAGTACTCCATATAATAGTTTAGTTATATAATATAGACTTATAGAGAGAGACCATCTAAAAAACATTAAAATGTATGACTGGCACGCAAAACCTTAAATTAGAGTGAATAAATGAAGACTTGGCACACCACTTCTGAAAGGTTGCTGACCCCTGCCTTAAATGACTCTCTCTCACTCTCACACATACACATATTATCAAGCTACAGAGCACAGCCCAGGCAATATTAATATTCTAGAACAACATAAAAATGTTCCATCAGCACAGACCTGTACTGAGCAGTACATAGGGACGTAAACTAGATGTTAATTAAACAGATTGTTTCTTTGATCCACTAATATTGTGAATATTTTCATTTGTTTGTGGATTTTGAGTCTTCCTCTACATTTTTCTCTGTTCTCCAGAATTTAAATTCTCATTTTCAAAGAATGACGCTTTTAGCTCTTCTAGGAGGAAAAAATTATTTCTATAACATGCCAGCCAACCTTTTAATTAAGTGCTGTTTAAAAACATAAGAACACCATTAAGTGTTTCAGCTGGTCTCAAACAAGCCTAGGGGGAGTCAAGCGCAGATTGTGACCAGCTACCAGGTTTTTAACATGTTAAAACCTTTCTACATGGGGTGGGGGAAAAGGCAAAGGATTTTGGCTCCTCTAAAGGCAATGGGTAAAACATTTCAAAGCACCTAAGTCTCATTTTCAAAAGTGACTTACTTTGCCACTTAAAAAGCCAATTGAATTTAGGCTCAGGGCCAGCCCACAACATTCTTAAACATAAAAAAGAAGCTTACAAGAAGTGGAAGGTTGGACATATGACCAGGGAAGAGTATAAAAATATTGCTCGGGCATGTAGGAAAGATATCAGGAGGGCCAAATCGCACCTGGAGCTGCAGCTAGCAAGAGATGTCAAGAGTAACAAGAAGGGTTTCTTCAGGTATGTTGGCAACAAAAAGAAAGCCAAGGAAAGTGTGGGCCCCTTACTGAATGAGGGAGGCAAGCTAGTGACAGAGGATGTGGAAAAAGCTAATGTACTCAATGCTTTTTTTGCCTCTGTTTTCACTAACAAGGTCAGCTCCCAGACTGCTGTGCTGGGCAACACAAAATGGGGAAGAGATGGCCAGCCCTCTGTAGAGATAGAGGTGGTTAGGGACTATTTAGAAAAGCTGGACGTGCACAAGTCCATGGGGCCGGACGAATTGCATCCGAGAGTGCTGAAGGAATTGGCGGCTGTGATTGCAGAGCCCTTGGCCATTATCTTTGAAAACTCGTGGCGAACGGGGGAAGTCCCGGATGACTGGAAAAAGGCTAATGTAGTGCCCATCTTTAAAAAAGGGAAGAAGGAGGATCCTGGGAACTACAGGCCGGTCAGCCTCACCTCAGTCCCTGGAAAAATCATGGAGCAGGTCCTCAAAGAATCAATCCTGAAGCACTTAGAGGAGAGGAAAGTGATCAGGAACAGTCAGCATGGATTCACCAAGGGAAGGTCATGCCTGACTAATCTAATCGCCTTTTATGATGAGATTACTGGTTCTGTGGATGAAGGGAAAGCAGTGGATGTATTGTTTCTTGACTTTAGCAAAGCTTTTGACACGGTCTCCCACAGCATTCTTGTCAGCAAGTTAAGGAAGTATGGGCTGGATGAATGCACTATAAGGTGGGTAGAAAGCTGGCTAGATTGTCGGGCTCAACGGGTAGTGATCAATGGCTCCATGTCTAGTTGGCAGCCGGTGTCAAGTGGAGTGCCCCAGGGGTCGGTCCTGGGGCCCGTTTTGTTCAATATCTTCATAAATGATCTGGAGGATGGTGTGGATTGCACTCTCAGCAAATTTGCGGATGATACTAAACTGGGAGGAGTGGTAGATACGCTGGAGGGGAGGGATAGGATACAGAAGGACCTAGACAAATTGGAGGATTGGGCCAAAAGAAATCTAATGAGGTTCAATAAGGATAAGTGCAGGGTCCTGCACTTAGGATGGAAGAATCCAATGCACCGCTACAGACTAGGGACCGAATGGCTCGGCAGCAGTTCTGCGGAAAAGGACCTAGGGGTGACAGTGGACGAGAAGCTGGATATGAGTCAGCAGTGTGCCCTTGTTGCCAAGAAGGCCAATGGCATTTTGGGATGTATAAGTAGGGGCATAGCGAGCAGATCGAGGGACGTGATCGTTCCCCTCTATTCGACACTGGTGAGGCCTCATCTGGAGTACTGTGTCCAGTTTTGGGCCCCACACTACAGGAAGGATGTGGATAAATTGGAAAGAGTACAACGAAGGGCAACAAAAATGATTAGGGGTCTAGAGCACATGACTTATGAGGAGAGGCTGAGGGAGCTGGGATTGTTTAGTCTGCAGAAGAGAAGAATGAGGGGGGATTTGATAGCTGCTTTCAACTACCTGAAAGGGGGTTTCAAAGAGGATGGCTCTAGACTGTTCTCAATGGTAGCAGATGACAGAACGAGGAGTAATGGTCTCAAGTTGCAATGGGGGAGGTTTAGATTGGATATTAGGAAAAACTTTTTCACTAAGAGGGTGGTGAAACACTGGAATGCGTTACCTAGGGAGGTGGTAGAATCTCCTTCCTTAGAGGTTTTTAAGGTCAGGCTTGACAAAGCCCTGGCTGGGATGATTTAACTGGGACTTGGTCCTGCTTTGAGCAGGGGGTTGGACTAGATGACCTTCTGGGGTCCCTTCCAACCCTGATATTCTATGATTCTATGATTCTATGATTTTGGCACCTGAGGCGGGGAGCTCAAATGACTCCCCCATGCCCCCTCGCTTGGGCCAAAACTTTGAAAGGTCTCAATTCTGGCTTCTTCCTGTTCTACTCCTCTCATGGTACTGCTCTGCTACCTACCCCAATAAAGGAGAACTAACAACTTAAAATGCCCCATTAAAAAATTTTAAGTAACACTTAACTTTCAAAATGCCTGAACAGCAAATGTAATTTTTCTTGTCTGCATAGTAAACACTGGCATTTTTGACAGGTTTCAGAGTAGCAGCCATGTTAGTCTGTATTCGCAAAAAGAAAAGGACTACTTGTGGCACCTTAGAAACTAAGAAATTTATTTGAGCATAAGCTTTTGAGAGCTACAGCTCACTTCATCAGATGCATTCAGTGGAAAATACAGTGGGGAGATTTATATACACAGATACACAGAGAACATGAAACAATGGATGTTACCATACTCACTGTAAGGAGGGTGATCACTTAAGATGAGCTATTACCAGCAGGAGAGTGAGGGGTGGGGAAGGAAGAAAATCTTTTGTAGTGATAATCAAGTTGGGCCATTTCCAGAAGTTGACAAGAACGTCTGAGGAACAGTGGGAGGTGGAGTGGAGGGAATAAACACGGGGAAATAGTTTTACTTTGTGTAATGACCCATCCACTCCCAGTCTCTATTCAAGCCTAAGTTAATTGTATCCAGTTTGCTGATAAAGCTGACAAACTTTTAATTCTCTGGAATAAAAGGGCTTTAGAGAATTAATATGGTATACCTTAGGCTTTCGGTTGGAGGTGGGAATGCTATGAGGTAATTAACAGCTCCCGTGAATGGCCCTTCCCACAACGCTTCCATTTTATGGGCCTGGAGCGCCTTTAAAACCATGACCTGGCCTCCTACTTTGAAGGAACACTCTCTGGCATGTTTATCATACCAGGCTTTTTGCTCTTTTTGAGCATCCTGTAGGTTTTCTTTAGCAAGGGCTAGAGAGGTTCGGAGGATGTTTTGTAGGTTGGTAACAAAGTCCAGAATGTTAGTTTCTGGAGAAGGTGTAAATCCCTCCCACTGCCGCTTCACCAACTGTAACGGCCCCTTAACCTCGCGGCCATATACAAGTTCGAACGATGAAAACCCTAAACTAGGATGTGGTACAGCTCTGTAGGCAAAGAGCAACTGCTGCAACACTAGGTCTCAATCATTGGAGTGCTCATTTACATATCATGGCCCCCAAAGTTCCATTAAACTTCTCCACCATGCCATTTGTTTGTGGTAAGGAGTGGCAAGCAAGTAATTTACCCCATGAGCTTCCCAAAGGCTTTCCATAGTTGCTGCCAGGAAATTAGTTCCTGCATCTATAAGGATGTCGGAGGGCCAACCTACTCTGGCAAAAATGTCTGCTAGTGCCTGGCACACACTTTTAGCCCTGGTGTTGCTTAGAGCTACTGCTTTCAGCCATCGGGTGGCAAAATCCATGAAAGTCAGTATGTACTGCTTTCCTCTGGGTGTCTTTTTCAGAAAAGGACCCAGAATATCCACAGCTACTCGCTGAAATGAAACTTCAATGATGGGGAGTGACTGCAGAGGGGCTTTGACCTGGTCTTGGAGTTTTCCCACTTTTGGGCATACCTCACAAGACCGGACATAGGTAGAAACATCCTTGCCCGTTCCCTCCCAGTGGAATAACCTCCCCAACCGGTCTTTGGTCCTGTTCACCCCAGCATGGCCACTAGGATGATCATGGGCTAAGCTTAAGAGCTTTACCGGGTACTTAGTTGGAACTACCAACTGTCTCTGAGGATGCCAGTCTTCCTGGTGTCCACCAGAAACAGTTTCCTTGGTTAAAAGTCTTCTTTCTACAACAAACCTGGATCGATTAGAAGAGCTGAGAGGCGGTGGGTTGCTCTGTGCCACCGTCCAAGCTCTCTGGAGGCTTTCATCTACTTCCTGTTCGGTCTGGAACTGTTCCCTTGATGCTGGAGACATCAGTTCCTCATTGGATTGTGGATCTAGGCTTGGTCCCTCTGGAAGTAATGTAGGGGATGGGGCTGTTTCCGTTGACTGTGAACTGCTCTCCGCTGGTACACTATGTTGGGGTTCAGACTCCGGCTGAGCCTCTTGTGTGGGGTTATCGGCTGCTGCCGGTTCAGGTTTGGTGGGGCTCTCTGGGGTTGGGGTTGCAAGAACTGGATTCAGTGCTGGCAATAGGTCTGGTGCTGGTTGTTCCGCCGGTTCCGGTTCTGGGACTGGCTCTGTCTGGGTTTTTGGGACTGGACCCACTATTGCTGTTGCAGACATTGGCCTGGTGTCCGGGTCCATCACCTCTGACCAGGTCCTGGTAGAAGTTTCCGGAACAGAGCTAGGCAAGACGGTTTGTTTAGCCTGGCTGTGGGTGACCATTTCCACCCTCTTGGCTTGCTTCACATGATTGGCCAAGTCTTCTCCCAACAGCATGGGGATGGGATAATCATCATAGACTGCAAAAGTCCACGTTCCTGACCAGCCCTTGTACTGGACAGGCAACTTGGCTGTAGGCAAATTGAAAGAGTTTGACTTGAAGGTTTGAATTGTCACTTGGATCTCTGGGTTGATTAAATTGGGGTCCACTAAGGAAGCATGGATAGCTGACACTTGTGCTCCCTCCACGTGGTGACCTTCTTCCCACCCACACTCACAGTTTCCCTCCGCTCCAGGGATATCTGGAAGGTATCTGGGCCTGAGGACCTCTGGGGTGATTCCAGTGCAATGAACTGTAATCTGTTGGGGTTCTTGGGGCAGTTGGCCTTTACATGCCCCGGCTCATTACATTTAAAACATCGTCCAGCTGATGGGTCACTGGGGTGAGGTGGGTTGCTGGAGAATGGTGTGGTGGGATGATAAGGTGGCTGGAGGGTTCCTTGGGGGGTAGGTGGGGGTGGTAGTAGGGGGTGGTCTGAGGTTGTCCCTTCTGGTATCCGCTCCAACTGCGACCAGTTTTTTTCTTTTCTGCCACCTCCACCCATTTGGCTCCAATCTCCCCCACCTCGATTACAGTTTTGGGCTTCCCATCTAGGATGTATCTTTCTATTTCCTCAGGAACGCCCTCTAAGAACTGCTCCATTTGCATTAGGAAGGGCAAATCTTCTGGAGATGTAACACTTGCTCCTGATATCCAGGTATCCCAATGTTTCACAATGTGGTAGGCATGTCGGGTAAATGACACGTCTGGTTTCCACCTTAGGGCTCTGAATCGCCGATGGGAATGCTTGGGTGTTAGCCCCATTCTGACTCTCACCTTGATTTTAAACAATTCATACTGGTTCATGTGTTCCTTAGGCATTTCAGCTGCCACCTCAGCTAAGGGTCCACTGAGCTGCGGCCTCAGCTCTACCATGTATTGGTCTGTAGAGATGCTGTACCCAAGGCAGGCCCTTTTGAAGTTTTCTAAGAAGGCCTCGGTATCATCGCTTGCCTTGTAGGTGGGGAACTTTCTGGGATGGGAAGTGGTACCTGGAGAAGGATTGCTAGGGTTTGTTGATATATTCTGTTGAGCCTTTGCCTTCTCCATCTCCAGTGCATGCTTCTTCTCTTTTTCCTTCTCCTCCTCCACATGCTTCCTCTCTTTTTTCTTCTCCTCCAGTTCTTTGGCCCTTGCCTCCATTGCTCTCCTGTGGGCAGCCTCTTGGTTTTTTTCTGTCTCCATAGCTCTCTTGTGAGCAGCCTTTCGGTGTTGTTCTGCCTTTTCGTGGCCTCCATTTCTTTGTCCTTTGCCTCCATTTTTCTCATGTGGGCAGCTTCTAGGGCTTTTACTGCCTCTTTCACTGCCTCCAGTCTGGCTAATTCAAATTTGTGTTGTGTCTTGGTTTCTGTCATCTTTACCTCTCTGTTTTTAACTAACTTTACACCCGAGAGTTAGAAATAAAATAAACAAACAAAAAAAACTTGGCTTGCAAAATTTTTCTGTGCTGTAATCTGATACCCATATTCTCTGATAGTGATTGTCAGCCTACAGAAAAATCCAAAAAAACAAATAAACAAACAAAAATTAAAAAAAAAACCACAATCACCCTAACACCTTTGTCTCCAGGCAAATAGGCAGAATATCCTCTAGTTGCTCTTAGGTAAAAACAACTTCAGGTCTGTGAAGACTTGTGAATTTCCCTGCAGGAGGTTAACTACCCTGCCTTTAGGTAGAGAAAACTCCAGCTCACAAGAGACAAGAGAAAAAACTAACTGCTTTCAGCCAAAACCCTGCTTTTCAGCAGCCCAAAGGAAAAGAAAAGATTTTCCTTTTCAAATCTGTGCTTCTGGTTCAAAAAATCTCAAATTGATCTCAAAATGATTTCAAGTTAATTCCACTGCTCTGCCACCATGTCAAGGTTCCTTCCCCACTCTGAACACTAGGGTACAAATGTGGGGACCTGCATGAAAACCTCCTAAGTTTACTTTTACCAGTTTAGGTTAAAACTTCCCCAAGGTACAATCTATTTTACCTTTTGCCCTTGGACTTTTGCTGCCACCACCAAACGTCTAACCAGGTTTTTTATTAGGAAAGAGCCGTTTGGAAACGTCTTTCCTCCCAAAATCCTCACCAAAACCTTACACCCCACTTCCTGGGGAAGGTTTGGTAAAAATCCTCACCAATTTGCATAGGTGACCACAGACCCAAACCCTTGGATCTTAAGAACAATGAAAAAGCATTCAGTTTCTTAAAAGAAGAATTTTAATAGAAGAAAAAGTAAAAAGAATCCCCTCTGTAAAATCAGGATGGTAAATACCTTACGGGATAATTAGATTCAAAACATAGAGAATCCCTCTAGGCAAAACCTTAAGTTACAAAAAGACACAAAACCAGGAATATCCATTCCATTCAGCACAGCTTATTTTCTCAGCCATTTAAAGAAATCATAATCTAATGCATATCTAGCTAGATTACTTACTAAGTTCTAAGACTCCATTCCTGTTCTGTCCCCAGCAAAAGCATCACCCAGACAGACAGACCCTTTGTTTCTCCCTCCCCTCCAGCTTTGAAAGTATCTTGTCTCCTCATTGGTCATTGTGGTCAGGCGCCAGCGAGGTTATCCTAGCTTCTTAATCCTTTACAGGTAAAAGGGTTTTTCCTCTGGCCTGGAGGGATTTTAAAGGTGTTTAACCTTCCCTTTGTATTTATGACAGTCTCCCTGGGCCCTAACCATCTCAGGTATTTGTACATGCTAATGTTTTAATTATTCTTCCTCTTAGCGTATGCGCAACGTACCTCCGACGGCATGTGACTAGGATTCATCAACTAATTTGGTGTCCTGGTTGGATCACTAGCTTCCCTGGCCCCTCAAACTTAATTTCATTAGATATTACAAATGTTAGTAAGAATTTACAATTTACTTCATGAATTGCCGTTTATAGAGCTTTGTCCTGTGGTCACAAGCCCGAGAGACAGGGGAGCTCAGTTCTGTCACCTGCTGGTGAAATGGAAGAAGAGCGGCCCAGAGCTGCTTAAGAACTGCCGATGGTCAGAGGCTCCACTGGCCAGGGAGCTGTCTGCCAGTGTAAGCAGGGGTATAGTCCTGCTATTGTGGGGAACTTTCCTGGCTTCTGCACTAACCCGGTAAAGTGGGCTAGCGAAAGGATCTGAGTCCTCGCTCCCACTTCCTTTACCCAGTGGCCTCCCTGCCCTTGAGGACTCCCCTTCCACTCTCCTGTCTGGCAGAGTCCTCATAACCCCAACAAGGCTGGGCCCAGGATTCCTGGGGGACTCGACCCCCAACCCTGCTGTGGTCACCTAGGACAGGGGGTAGGGTGTCCCCACTCCGGGGTACTCTCTCTGCACTGGGCACTTCTCTGACCCACTGACCATTACATACAAGTTAAAGCAAATGCAAGTTATTTAATCAACAATTAATTTTAAAAAGAATAAGGACAAATGGGAAAGGTTAAAGGAAACACATCAACCTGCTCTGTGGCAGGGAACATCACAAACAGTGTCTCTGGAAAGTCCGGGCAGTTCACAGTCTGTTCCTTGTAAGTCCCAGGCCTTCTTCTCAGGCCCTGGCTGTGCTGCAGGGATGCTGTGGGTTGGAGACTTGCTTTGGTGGTGGCCACATGCTCTCAGGCTCTAAATGGTAGGACCCTTCTTCCCAGTGTTGCCCCTGCCCTGTTGGGGTTATGATCCAAGCCTGGCCTGCAGAGCCTCTTGGCTGAGGTGTCTCTCTGTGCTGGACCCGCTGCCCAGGGTCCTCCTTGGTCTCCCCCGCTGCTCACCACACCCAGCTCCAAACTGCTCCAGCCCCAGTTCCACCACTCTGTCCATGCACTGCTGCTGCTGCTCTGCCTCCAGCTCCCTGGGCTGCTTCTTTGGCCCCTCTGGCTCTGGTTGCTGCAGCTCTGCTCCCAGGGCAAGTCTGCTCTCTCTGGGCTGTGCCTCTGGCTTTGGGGCTGCAGCTCTGCTCCCAGGACAGGGTCTGCTCTCTCTGGGCTGCTTTTCTGGTCCCTCTGGATCTGGCACAGCTCTGCTCCCCAGCTTCGCTTGGGCCCCTGCTTTCTCCTTAGCTCAGCCCCACTCTGTGTGACCCAGGCAAATCCAGCTCACACGGAGGATGGGACCTCCCTGGCCTCCTGACTTCCTGATTAGCCTGCTCACCCTGTCATTCAGGCTGACCTGGAGCATTGGCCTCTCCCTGTTGTTCCTGGGGGCTGTCAGTCTCAGGGTCCTGATTCCCCATCGACCCTTCCCCCTTGTTAGTACTGGGAGCTAGCAACTAAAACACCCCCACTGAATGTTAGTAAGGGGGCAACAATCCCCTTACATCAGCATCTATTGGGGAGCAAGGAGTTGATTGAATGGGCCAGGCCTCATCTGCATTTGTTTTATGTGGCAGTTTGGAGCATTTTGGTTAAAATTGAGTTAAGTGTTGCATTTCGGGGCGATAAAATGCAGTTGACATTGTTGAGAACTACAAGGCCAAGACATCAAAAACAGATGTGCCTGGGCCCAGTCAGATAAGTGAGCCTGGACAGAACAGAAGGATGAAGAGGAAAAGAGTAAAGGAAAAGTCTCCTGCCTGCTGCTGGGGGTGCCTCTCTGGTGGTGAGGACTCTGGTGAGGGCTCTTGACACCATCAATCTCTCCCTAAAGATTGACCGGAGACTGCTGAATGGTGGACAGTGCAGAGCACTAGAAGTTTCAAAGCAGTAACAGCAGCTTGATGGCAATGGATGGTGCAGAGCAGCAGTAGCAGCAGCTCCAAGGAGATGGATGCCACAGAGTGGTGATAGCAGTGGCTTCTCTGAGCTGATAAATGATTCAGGGTGGTGGTAGCACCTTTGAGGTTGCATGGCACAGAACTAGGCACTTTGGGCTGAAACCAGAGAAAGCAGAAGTTTACTCAAGGGCCTCTTGTGTAGGTCTCCCTACCCAGCAACTAAAGCTGTAAGCACTCCAGCTGGGTTAGGTAGTAGACTCCCAGGGCAGCCAAGGCAGCTGTGACCTGCTAGAATCCTTGGACTTCTCCAGCCCAGGACAGTTAACTGTGAGTGGAAAGCTGGGGAGGAGAAAAGCAGCCAGAGCACATCGGCCACCTACCACAGCCAAAGGAGAACTGAGTTTGAAACCACTGTTAAGACACTCTGGGTGGCTGGAGTCTTACATCAGAGAATTGGTTAACTTATGTACTGATTTTCCCACTTTCATTTTGTTTTCTTCCCCCTGACCCACCCCAAAAAAGTTCTTTATTGTAATGCCTGTGCTCAGTGCTGGTGAGTGGGGAAGAATTGCTCACTAGGGTGCCCAGGGTGATGTTTATAGTTTCCATAGTTGCTGGGTGGGAGCTCAAGCTGGTGTCAAGCCCAGCCCTCTTTGATAATATTACATTTTTAAGATGTTTAGAAAGATACCAACCCTTATTACTTACTTTGGCTGCATGCCAAGAATAGGATGAGACAAAAAACCCTTCCCCCAATTTGTGCCTTGCATATTTAAATCTGTGCATTTACACAAACCATGAAAATTCTATGCACAAGTGATTCATCTTGCTTACCTGGAAAATGATTAGTCTTTGCAGCCTTTTTAACCAAGCATACTGCTTTTCTTTTAAAAAAGACAGGTGGTTTTTGGAACACTTGCATTTACAAACCATTTGCAATACCCAAAGGCAGTAAAGAAAAAAAAAAGGCAGACATTTTTAGTTCATGGCAGACTTTGCCCAGCAGCTTCACCACCAGCTTTTGTGAGGACAACATGGCCACTGTGGCAATTTAGCCCATCAAAGGGTCTAACTTGCAACACCAGCACTGTGTCGTCTCCCATGGACAAAACAGCAACAACTTCTCATTATCAAAACAACAAGAAACACATTGCAAAAACAAAATAATCACAATCAAACAACTACAAAGTTTTTTGCAACAACTAGTTCAGGTGGTTTGACACTCGATTTACAGTTAATATAGAAGCAGCCCAGAATTAAGCAGATATTCTGTTAACAAGAAGATAACCCATGATGTTATTTTAGTTAAAGTCTGCTATGAAAACTTAACCTTCAACAGTTTAAAACATTTCATTCTTACTTGCTATCGGTTTTTTTAAATGCCTTTACACTAAACCATCAAAGTTATTGGCAATCACAGAAACTACTCATTTCAAAGTAAACAAAAGAATAAGAAAAAGAAAACAAAGCAGTTGTGAAAAGTTTTTCAAACATTAATGGCTATAAAACAAAATCATTAAACCGTCTCATTTTTTAAATGAGTGCTACAGCTTGCCTAATACAAACATGCTTAACATATTTAAGGATTTTAAAACAACTTTTTAAAAGCCACTTACAATCAAAGTTTCCAGGTTTTTACATAAATGCGAAGTATTTCACTTAGGAAGGAAAAATCAAATGAACATTAACAAAGTGGAGAATAACTGGCTAGGCAGTAGTACTGCTGAAAAGGCAGAGTATGTTATAGTGGATCACAAACTGCATATGAGTCGACAATCTGATGCAGTTGCAAAAAAGATTAATATTCTCAAGTGTATAAACAGGAGTGTTGTATGCAAGACAAGGGAGGTAATTGTGCCACTCTACTCCACACTGGTGAGGCCTCAGCTGGAGTGTTGCATCCAATTCTGGGTGCCACATTTTGGAAAAGTTCTTTGAGAGGAGATTGTGTGGTATATTCCCTAGAGTGCTGAGGCAGTAGGAGCCATCCTTACCTGTGTCCTTTCCCTACCTTGCACCCCTTTACCTTCATCCTCTAATTTGTATGAGAGTTCCTTCCTCTAGCTCTCAGGCCTTGAGTAATCCAAGATCGTCAAGATGAGACATGCCAAAGGCAGTTCTGTCTTCAGAGATTCCAATATGAAAAAGTTTCTAGCAAAGAAAAGAGGAAAAAAGCACGCACACAAATTTATGCAAACCCACTGACACTGGTCCACACCATCTCTCTTGCAGTAATCTGACTCAGGCAGTTATTGGCCAACCAGCATAGCAAACCCCTTCTCCCATGGAATTTAAATTGACCACATAAAGCCTTCCTGGCCTCTCAGACTTGTAAAACATAGATCCTGACCACCTGAGGTCATTAAAGGTCCCATGCATCTTTAGAGTATAGGTAATTGTGTCTTTTCCAAATTTAATTTAAGTATCTGAGGTATCCTGCACTGTTGCTCAGACCTGCAGGGTCCTGCCATCAAGAAGTGGCAGGTTCACTTGTTCTGGTCATTCCATGTCCTTGAACTCAACCATCTCACCCTGCTGTGATTATTGCCTGTCTGAGACCTTCTCGGACAACATGGCCAACTCACTGCCCCTTCTCTCTCCCTTTGGGATTTGGAGAATGTGTCACCTATTCCTCTACAGCATGTGTACATCTGAGGAAATATCACATGACCTCAAGCCCTTGGGACACTCCTGCTGTTTGTGTCCATTGTTTCCCATCAAAAAGATACATGCCATCATTTTCAAGAAGTGGTGACAGCTCTCAGGACCCCAAATCTTTTCTTTTCTTTTGTCTTAACTGTCTCTTTATACATCGGCAAGTCCCCAGTGACTTTGACATCATTTTCTAACAGTGCAGGCATTCTTGTTTTCAGTTTTCTGTTAAATAAAATGTCAGCAGGTGACAAGCCATGCTTCATTGGTGCCATTCTGTAATTTAACAGTGCTAAATATGGATCAGAGCCTGTCCCCATGGCATTTTTCAGTAGGTGCTTTATTGTTTTCACACCATTTTCCTCCAACTCATTGGATTGGGGATGGGAACTAGCAGTTACATGTCTAAAGCTGTACTTCACTGCAAACTACTTAAACTCATGTGCACTAAATTGTGGCCCAATGCCAGACATCACTATGTCAGATATACCATGTCTAGCACCACCTGTTTAGCTCTAGTATCTTCTAGTAAGACTATCTCAGGGAGGTGAGAATAATAGTCTAGGACAAGTACATAGTCTTTTCCAGACAACATAAGTCTATGGGCTTGTTGTCACTGTAGTAGAAGATTTTGCCTCAGTTGTTCGAATTACCTTAAATTGGAGGTTTGCAGAAAAACCTCTGGAAAGGGTTTAAAAATAGGAAAAAATATAATCCTCTTAATTGGACAAATAAAGAGTGGTGGTAGTGTCAGGATCCTTTGGAATTTCTAGAACAGTAACGAGTTTTAAGAATAAGGCTTTAATTAAATAGAAATTAATAGTAGTTTAAATTAGGAAATCCAGTAATGGTGGATATAGGGTAAGATAATGAAGGTTCCATTTCCTGTGGAAGATTCCATTTCTAAGGAACATAAGGGTCCATTATCTATGATGTAGTAAGTTCACTTCCTGTAGGGAATGACTCAGCAAAATCCTATAGGGATACATTGTAGCCCATAGGAATATATGGGGCTTCCAAACAGGAAGTAGTTAGGGGTCATCCACAGATCAGCTGAAACCCCCCCCCATAGGAATACATTGTAGCCTATAGGAATACATAGGACTTCCAATGAGGAGGAGGAGCTACTAGTCACACGTCGGTACATGTGACTGGGTGTGGCTTGGCACAAAGCCAGAGGGTGACAGCCAGTACACTAAACCCTGTGGTAGGGTAGGGACCTGGAAGAGAGAAGAAGCTACAAGACACCGGAGAAGAAGAAGACGCTTAAGAAGCAACGGCCGCTGCATTAGTGGAACCCTGCAAAGAAAGAGCTGCCTGAAAAGGAGCTGCTTGAGCAGCAGCAGCTGCAGCAACCGAAGGATTCCAGGGTTGCTCCAGGCAACGGCTGCTTCTCCACCCAGCCAGAAGGGGGCCCCTGCAGCAGCCAAGCAGGCTTCCGTCTCTGCCGCCAAACAGCGCTTTTACCTCAGGAGCAGCCACTAATAAGGGGCAGCAGCGGATGCCACTCCCGAAATCTGGACAAAACAAAAGGACCAAAGAGATGGTTTCAGAGGGATTTTGAGAAAACCTTTGTAAATCTAATCTTCTTTTATTTACTATTCAAGAGCATGTTGGGTTTTGTTTGTAAATAAAGCTGGGTGTCTGTGGTCTGAATGAGATCTTCCCCTACCCATTCAAAAACTGCCTGATAAGCATTTATTGGATGTTACTGTAAATAGTTAAGTATTAAATGTTATATATTTAATTGCCTTATGTTAAGTATATTGCTATATAGTATTTTGTTTGTTGCGTCTGTGTCTTTTATTGCTGCGCCGTTTCATTCTTTTACTGTATTGCTTTTATTATTATTATTGTACTATCTTTTTGTTCCTGTGCCACTTATTCTTATATATATTCTTTTTACTGTAACCACACATTTCTAAATAATTATTATTTTGTTTTCAACGATTTACTGCTTACTTGTCTATTCTTGAGCGGAAGGCTGTCCATGTCCTTTCAAGGAAAAGCAAACCAGCTGCGACTTTCCCAGGCAATTCCTTTAGGGAGGGCCACAACCTTGGTTATCAGTTTAGAACGTTATAAAGGACATGTTTTAAATTAAAAGCCGTGTTTTAGGCAACATTGTCGATATAATATAATTAAAATCAAACCTTCCAGTAACATCACTACTGACTTACCCCAGTGTCTTCATGGCGCTGAGTCGATGGGAGACGCTCTCCAGTCGACTTCCATTACTCTTCTTGGAGAGCTGGAGTACTGGGGTCGATCAGAGAGTGCTCTGCCATTGATTTAGCAGGTCTAGACCTGCTAAATCAATCCCTGCTGCATCACTTGCAGCAGCGTCAAACTCCCCGTAGTGGAGAAAAGCTTTATGTCTGGTTTTCTCCAGGTGGCCAGTTTTTCCTGTCTCACCAATTGGGCTTTTTATGCATGACTTGGCCTGTATTTTTGGCATATGTGACAAGCCTCAACAACTTTCTCAATGTCTTTTTGTTCATTTGAGGCCAGTATGAAATGTCTCTGGCCCTTCTCTTAGTTTTTTCAATCCCTAAGAGACCGTCATGTAGTCTTTTTAACATATTTTTCTGTGACACGTTAGGAATCACCAGACTGATGTCTTTAATCAAATCCCATCTAGTAGTGAGAGTTCCCCCTTAAATTGATAATAGGGGCTGGGAATATATTCGTAGATTCATAGATAGATAATAAGGTCCGAAGGGACCATTCTGATCATCTAGTCTGACCTCCTGCACAACGCAGGCCACAGAATCTCACCCACCCACTCCTGCGAAAAACCTCACCTATGTCTAAGCTATTGAAGTCCTCAAATCGTGGTTTAAAGACTTCAGGGAGCAGAGAATCCTCCAGCAAGTGCCCCATGCTACAGAGGAAGGCAAAAAACCTCCAGGGCCTCTCCAATCTGCCCTGGAGGAAAATTCCTTCCCAACCCCAAATATGGCAATCAGCTAAACCCTGAACATATGGGCAAGATTCACCAGCCAGATACTACAGAAAATTCTTTCCTGGGTAACTCGGATCTCATCCATCTAATATCCCATCACAGGGGATTAGGCCTATTTACCATGAATATTTAAAGATCAATTAATTACCAAAATCATACTATCCCATCATACCATCTCCTCCATAAACTTATCAAGTAGAATCTTAAAGCCAGATAGATCTTTTGCCCCCACTGCTTCCCTTGGAAGGCTATTCCAAAACTTCACTCCTCTGATGGTTAGAAACCTTCATCTAATTTCAAGTCTAAACTTCCTGGTGGCCAGTTTATATCCATTTGTTCTTATGTCCACATTGGTACTGAGCTTAAATAATTCCTCTCCATCTCCGATATTTATCTCTCTGATATATTTATAGAAAGCAATCATATCTCCCCTCAACCTTCTTTTAGTTAGGCTAAACAAGCCAAGCTCCTTAAGTCTCCTTTCATAAGACAAGTTTTCCATTCCTCGGATCCTCCTAGTAGCCCTTCTCTGTACCTGTTCCAGTTTGAATTCATCCTTTTAAAACATGGGAGAACAGAACTGCACACAGTATTCCAGGTGAAGTCTCACCAGTGCCTTGTATAACGGTACTAAAACCTCCTTATCCCTACTGGAAATACCTCTCCTGAGGCATCCCAAAACCGCATTAGCTTTTTTCACAGCCATATCACATTGGCAGCTCATAGTCATCCTATGATCAACCAATACTCCAAGGTCCTTCTCCTCTTCCGTTACTTCTAATTGATGCGTCCCCAACTTATAACTAAAATTCTTGTTATTAATCCCTAAATGCATAACCTTACACTTCTCACTATTAAATTTCATCCTATTACTATTACTCCAGTTTACAAGGTCATCCAGCTCCTCCTGTATAATATCCCGATCCTTCTCTGAATTGGCAATACCTCCCAGCTTTGTATCATCTGCAAACTTTATTAGCACACTCCCACTTTTTGTGCCAAGGTCAGTAATAAAAAGATTAAATAAGATTGGTCCCAAAACTGATGCCTGAGGAACTCCACTAGTACCCTCCCTCCAGCCTGGCAGTTCACCTTTCAGTAGGACCCATTGTAGTCTCCCCTTTAACCAATTCCTTATCCACCTTTCAATGTTCATATTGATCCCCATCTTTTCCAATTTAACTAATAATTCCCCATGTGACATGGTATCAAACGCCTTACTGAAATCCAGGTAAATTAGATCCACTTCGTTTCCTTTGTCTAAAAAATCTGTTACTTTCTCAAAAAGGAGATCATATTTGTTTCATATCATATTGGAGATCTACCTTTTGTAAAAACCATGTTGTATTTTGTCCCATTTACCATTGACTTCAATGTCCTTAACTAATTTCTCCTTCAAAATTTTTTCCAAGACCTTACATACTACAGATGTCAAACTAACAGGCTTGTAGTTACCCGGATCACTATTTTTTCCTTTCTTAAAAATTGAAACTGTATTAGCAATTCTCCAATCATACGGTACAACTCCTGAGTTTACAGATTCATTAAAAATTCTTGCTAATGGGCTTGCAATTTTGAGTGCCAATTCCTTTAATATTCTCGAATGAAGATTATCTGGACCCCCCCCCCCCGATTTAGTCCCATTAAGCTGTTCGAGTTTGGCTACTATCTCAGATATGGTAATATCTACCTCCATATCCTTATTCCCATTTGTCATGCTACCATTATCCCTAAGATCCTCTTTAGCCTTATTAAAGACTGAGGCAAAGTATTTGTTTAGATATTGGGCCATGCCTAGATTATCCTTAACCTCCACTCCATCCTCAGTGTTTAGCAGTCCTACTTCTTCTTTCTTAGTTTTCTTCTTATTTATATGGCTATAGAACCTGTTACTATTGGTTTTAATTCCCTTTGCAAGGCCTCCAACTCTACTTGACTTTTAGCCTGTCTCACTTTATCCCTACATGTTCTGACCTCAATAAGGTAGCTTTCCTTGCTGATCCCTCCCATCTTACACTCCCTGTATGCTTTCTGCTTCTTCTTAATCACCACTCTGAGATGCTTGCTCATCCAGCTTGGTCTACAACTCCTGCCTATGAATTTTTTCCCCTTTCTTGGGATGCAGGCTTCCAATAGCTTCTGCAGCTTTGATTTAAAGTAATCCCAGGCCTCCTCTACCTTTAGATCCATAAATTCTTCAGTCCAATCCACTTCCCTAACTAATTTCCTTAATTTTTGAAAGTCAGCCCTTTTGAAATCAAAAACTCTAGTTGCAGATTTATTTTTGTTAATCCTTCCATTCAGTTTGAACTGAATTAGCTCATGATCACTTGAACCAAGATTATCCCCTAAAACCATTTCTTCTATGAGGTCCTCACTAAACACCTAAACCAAATCTAAAATGGCATCCCCTCTAGTCGGTACAGCAACTATTTGATGAAGGAATCCATCAGCTATCGCATCTAGGAAAATCTGAGCCCTATTATTATTACTAGCACTGGTCCTCCAGTCTATATCTGGGAAGTTAAAGTCTCCCATGATCACGCAGTTTCCATTGGTATTTACTTTATTAAAAACATTAAAAGGGGCTCTATCCATATTCAAATTAGATCCCGGTGGTCTATAGCACATCCCAAGCACTATCGTAGGACAGGCTCTACTAGTTATCTTCCCCAATGTAATTTTTGCCCTGACGGACTCTGTCTTATCCATTGCATCGCTTCTTATTTCTTTACATTCTACCTCATCATTGATATACAATGCTACTCCACCATCTTTACCTTTATTTCTGTCTTTCCTAAACAGCACATACCCTTCAATACCTGTAGTCCAGTCAAGACTACTATTCCACCATATTTCTGTTATCCCTATAATATCTGGTTTCACTTCCTGCACCAGTAGCTCTAGTTCCTCCATTTTGTTACCTAGGCTCCTTGCATTGGTGTACAAACATCTTAATTTTTGCTTTTTGGCCTCACTCACATTTTGTACCCTATTAGGCACAGTCATTCTACAGCCAGTATAACCTATTAGACTGTATCCACACTGCCGTTCCTCCTTATATACATTCTCCTACCCACGGCTGTATCCTTTCTTACTTCATTTTCTTTCCTCTCAATGCTAAAATCTGGCATGGAGATTACCTGGACATCTCCCAACCATCTCCCCCAAATTCCTAGTTTAAAGTTCTCTTTATCAGGTGTGCCAGCCTCTATCCTAGAAGTCTATTTCCTTCCCTACTCAGATGAAGTCCATCCCGAGAGAACTGTCCTCTGTCCGTGAATGCCTCCCAGTGGCCATACATCCCAAAGCCCTCCTTATAGCACCACTGCCTAAGCCATCTGTTGACAGTCATAATCTTGTCACACCTTTGTTGCCCTTCTCTAGGAACAGGCAGAATCCCATTAAAGATCACCTGAGCCTCGCCTTCCTTAGGCATCTTCCCCAGCCTAGCATAGTCTCCCTTAATACTTTCCAATGAGAATCTAGTGTATCATTTGTTCCCACATGAAGGATAATTAGGGGATTCTTTCCCGCTCCCTTTAGGATCCTTTTCAACCTGAGGTCTACATCCCGTATCTTAGCACCTGGAAGACAGCACACCCTTCTATTCTCTGGATCAGCTCTGATTACAGGCCTGTCTATTCTTTTCAAAAAAGAGTCCCCGATCACATAGACCTGCCTTTTCCTGGTGACGGTGCTATTCTTCAGTCTATCCCCTGTTCCCTCTGGCTGCAAGTTCTTTCCATTCCTATTCTCCCTTATAATCCTCTTCAACCCATCCTGTATCCTCCTGGGGCTCATATTTGGTGTAGTCTCCATTGTCTCTTCCCCTTTTCCTATAGGACTAGCCACTCTTCTCTTCTTCCTTGCCCTTCCACCTTCAGCAACTACCTGCTGAGCCCCTTCTTCATTTTCCAACTCTGTAAACCTGTTCTTCAGCTCTATTTCTCCTTCACTAGCCCGTCTTTTCCTCTGCCTGGTCCTTTTAGTCACATGCTTCCACTGATCACTTTCCTCACCCAGTCTCCCCTCAGAATTCCCCAGCCCTGCTTCCATCTGTAAGTCTGAGCTTTTCCCTTCAGATACCTCATGTCTTTGCTCCATCATCTGCTCAAACCCCTTCCTAAACTCAACGAGACTTTCCACCTGCATCTCCAAACCTCGGATCTTTTCCTCCATCAGCTCTATCAGACGGCATTTCATGCAGAAAAAAACTCTTATTGTCCCATTACTCTGTGCTAACAGCATTAATTACTTCAAGTATGGTCTCATATTGAGTTGGCAATCACAGTTCACATCTCAGATGAGCCTAGACAGGGTGTTATTTTGATTTGTTTTTTTCTTGTAGTATTTTGCATTCATTATCAATTCTACATTGTCAGAGCACTGTCTGAGTAAACTTTATTCTGGACTGGTTGACATTCTGACTGCTTTGGCAAGAGTTAATTCTGGATCTTTCAGTAGTCCCTCTGAATTTTTTGTTCTAGATTCCAATCATAATCCAGTCTCTTGTGAGGGATTCGGTTAGCCCCCAAAATTGCAAGATAGGCTTTTCAACCATATGTTTCATTTTTACATGAAGTGCAGTATTCCTCACATTTCTGTACTACAGTTTCATAGTTAGCCTCCTCTGCCTGAGGTAACTGAAGAAGAGCTCTGTGCAAGCTCCAACATTTGTCTCTTTCACCAGCAGAAGTTGTCCAATAAAAGATAGTACCTCACCTTCCTTGTCTGTGTGAACTAAAGACTGTTAAATTCACCAAGAGCTTCAAAACCAGCTATTTACAAAAAAGGTACCTTCTGCAGCATTGCCAACCTCAAGAGATTGAAAATAATCAGTCAGACCACTGTAAGAGATCATAAATCATGACACTGGCCAAAAGAAATCATTAGGTTTTTAAAAAAATACTATATTGCTGGGGTCGTGGCAGGGGAGTCTGTCCTCTGATTTTGAGCTCCCTCTGTTCATCCCCAGTGTGTGTGTGTGTGTGTGTGTGTGTATGATAATTAGTGTTGTCCACTCTCCCAAGTGTATTGGATAAGGTAATTTGGGGTGCCACTGAAGGGGCTGTCACCTCCATATCTTCCTGTCACCTCTCCAGCAATTAATT
Organism: Dermochelys coriacea; assembly: GCF_009764565.3. Lineage (NCBI taxonomy): Eukaryota > Metazoa > Chordata > Testudines > Dermochelyidae > Dermochelys > Dermochelys coriacea. The sequence continues at coordinate 224,917,665 of NC_050069.1, forward strand.
CTACCATCACCCAACCCCAATTCCCCTCAGTTCAGCCCCTATTCAGTTCAGCATCCCTTCAGTTCATGCCTCCAACCCCTCAGTTCTACCCTCTGTCACTTCAACCCCTCCTCAGTTCAGCCTCCCAGCCCCAGTTCAGTCCCTCCAGCTTCATCTCTGCTCCTCCTAGGGATCTTCATCCCACTTTCCCAGGCCTGGGGGAGCTGCAGTGAGGTCCCCTCTCCCCCTTCCAGTCTGGGGAGGCAGCTCCAGGGACCCTTCACCTCCCTCTGCCCCTTGCCAGGCTGGGTGCTGCAACAGGGAGGGGAAGGAAGGAAGAGCAGAGGAGTTGTCCTGCGTGGGCAGCACTTGAGCCCTGCTAGCTATGCAGCCTCACCCCTTCCACTTGTGGCCCAGCTCCTACTGTCACCCCACACCCCCATCCGCCAGAGCCCTGAGGACACACACATCCCCCGTGGCCAGAGGAGCCCTGGCTGAACTTCCCCAGCCACTCTCAGCACTGCTCCCAGCACCGGGATGCCAGCCGTACCCAGCATCAGCTCAGCGCCGGGCCATTGGGTGCCCTCAGCTCCATCCCTAGGGCCAGGCTGCTGGCCAGCCTCAGTGTCAGCCCCATTTTCAGACCCCCCAAAACCCCATCCTGGTTGAAGTAGAGCATTTCCTGCATTCAGTGATGCCCACAGCCGTATACACCGTGCATACCATTGGTGGGGCAGAGCTAGGGAGGGCAGCAGCTCGAGCTCCCCTTGAGTTTTCTCAGTCCCCTCAGACTTGCTCAGTGGCTACAGAGGAGCTTAAGATGGGGAGTGACACTTCACCTGGGCGGGCCAGGCTGGAAGGCAGGGGTTGAGCATGGCACAGATTCAGGAGGCAAAGTGCTGGGCCAGCAGCTGCTGTAGGGATGGCTCCACTGGTATTGGCTGTGTCCCACTTTAGCCACTACAGATGTTTGGATGTATGGTCCTGTCCCCATTACTCACCATTAGGGACCAGAGCAGCTCTAAGCTGCTGGGTTCTATATCTCCCTCCTATCCTGTGGGAACAGCTTGGGGTTGCTCTGTGGGGAGAGCTCTGTCTGCAGCAGCTGTAATTGGTTATGCTGCCCTTGTCCAGTTGCCTCCTGGATTCCCAGCAGGCTATCAGCAGCCATGTAATTTTCCAATAAGCTGACCTGTTCGGGCCACATCTCTGGCTAGTGCATCAGGACCTTTCCCTCTCCCCCCAGCAGGGAGTATATGAGTGAATGTTTCATCAGGATAAGCTCAGTGACCCACATCCAAGCCTTGGGTTTTAGCCACCGCTGGAGTGCTCCCTCAATCTCTGGGCTACCATCCAGGGCCAGGCCCCCCTACAGATATTTCTCTGCATGAAAGCAACGGTGATGCATCTCCTCCATGATACCCAAATAATCAAGGATGGCAGCCTTGACTCTGGGGTAATCCTGAGCAGTCATTGGGTCAAGCCCCAGGTAGGTGGACTGCGCTGGTCCAGTAAGATGGGGGCTAACATGAAGGCCCACGGTCAGAGGCCACTCCACTGCTACCAGCACCTCCTCCGTGATAGTAAGGAATGCCTGAAGGTCATCACCAGGGCCATTTTCATAAGCTTCATTGGGATCAGCAGGTGGGGTGGGGTTCAACATCCGAGCTGTCGGACTTCCCATTGGCTTCCGGACACTGGAGAAAGGACAGGATTTGTTGCACCAGACATTGCTGCTGGACCTGTTGTTGGTCCACTAGGTCTCTAATCAGTGGTTGCAGCTGTGTGACAAAAGATTTGCCTCAGTTGTTCAAATTACCTTAAAATTTAAGGTTTGCAGAAAAACCTCGGGAGGGGGTTTAAAATAAAAAAAAATTATAACTTGTTTAATTGGACATAAAAGAGTGGTGGTAGTGTCAGGACCCTTTGGGGTTCTCACAGCAGGGTAAGGCTGGGTCCCAGAGTCAAGGATTGGAGTGAACTAGCAGATCGCCAGTCCGGATTACACCAGAGAAGAATGTCACATGTGTTTTTAAAGGTTTGGGGTTTTTAAGCATCATCACTTTGTCTTATACCAGGGGTGATTGCCCATATTCTCCACGAATTGTTGTGAATCTGTCTTCAGCAGACCGCCATTTTATGGCACTACATGGGGAGTGCAAGCATGTGGCTCCAATTGCCCCCATGACAGTGGGCACTGTGAGGTGTGTCATTCCAGCAGCTCCAGGGCTCTACTCTGCAGACGGGTCCTTCTGACTGTTTCATCCCCTCTCAGAAAGAAATATTTTGAGACAAAATCTGGCTTTGTGATCAGAAAGTTATTGAGGTTCAGAGACAGTAATTATTTACTTGTTTGTTTTGTTTTGTTTTTTAAGGGAAGATGCACCAGTAGCCAATAGGGGGTGAATGCTAGCTGCTGTCATGTGATTCGGTGATAGCAGGTCATGCAAGTGGATAACAGGAAATAAAGTTTTAGTTTCTTGCCAGCTTTCCTGTGTGCCAGACCCTTACTGCAACAAGATATTGTATTTGAAATAATTTAATCTTGTAGCTGATTTGAAGAAACAACTATATAACTATTTCACAAGTTTTCCTACCTGAATAAACACGTTTCTTCAGCTACTATACAAAGGAAGTTGAATAACAATCTTGGTAAGTGCACTATCAGTTTTTAGCTCTAACAAGCAAAAGATGCATATAACTTAAAGTATACTTTATGCAATGCTAAACCAGCTAATGGCTTATTTTGAATTTGCTCCTTTTTGGTGAAACTATTTTGTCAAAATATTAGACAGAAGCTATAATGGGATAAAAAGTGATATTCTCAGAAACCTTTTTTCCTGCTGAAAGAGCTATTAGTAGTAGCTGCAGAAGTGATTATAACAAAATAATTCAGTGGAAGCTACTAACTGAAAGATACTATGCTACTGTAATGAGGTGGTAAACTTGCTATTGCAAAAACAGAAGATTTTTACTTACAACAAGAAATTACTCACACTCCAGCATTATTTTTTAGTTTCATTTCCTGTAATGCTGGTTAGTAAAATGAAACTGAGCAGCATTACAGCAAGCCTACAAAATGAAACTTAAACCATCCAGCTTCAGACATTTCTTTCACTACATATTTTCCAAATAATGAAACATACAGTATTTGTTTTTAAATAATTATATTTAAGTGTGCATAAGCTGCACTTGTATTGCAAAGGTGAATTCTGGTTAGTGAAGTGATAACATTCAAATTACTTTCTTGAAATGTATTGGGAGCAACATTTTATTTCAGAAGGTGAAGGAAATAATTAGCGTGACAGCCATTTCAGACTTGATTCTAACAGGGAGGAATTGGTTACAAATCTGATGTTTGAAGGCAATTTGAGCTAAACTAATCATGAAATGATAGATTCATGATTCTTAGGAAAGGAAGGAGATAGAACAGCAGCATAAGGACACAGCAGACTTTTAACAGTACAGGTAGGTAAGGTCCCGGGGAAGAAAATCTAAGGAGAAAAGGAGTTCAGGAGTTTTCAAGGAGACAATATTAAAGGCACAACAGCAAAGTAACCAATGAAAAGGAAAGACAGGAAAAATAGTAAGAGGCCACTATGGATCCAAGAGGAGCTCTTTAATTACCTGAAAGTCAAAAAAGAAGCCTGCAAAAAGTGGAAACATGGACAAATTACTCCAGAGGAGTACAAAAAAATAGCACAAGCATGTAGGGACAAAATCAGAAAGGCTAAGACATAGAATCTGAGTTACTATAGAAAATTCTTTCCTGGGTATCTGGCTGGTGAATCTTGCCCATATGCTCAGGGTTTAGCTGATTGCCATATTTGGGGTCAGGAAGGAATTTTCCTCCAGGGCAGATTGGAGAGGCCCTGGAGGTTTTTCGCCTTCCTCTGTAGCATGGGGCATGGTTGACTTGAGGGAGGCTTCTCTGCTCGTTGAAGTCTTTGAACCATGATTTAAGGACTTCAATAGCTCAGACATGGGTGAGGTTTTTCATAGGAGTGGGTGGGTGAGATTCTGTGGCCTGCGCTGTGCAGGAGGTCAGACTAGATGATCAGAATGGTCCCTTCTATCTATGAATCTATGAATCTATAGAATGAGTTACACCTAGTAAGGGGCATAAAAGACAATAAGAAGAAGTTCTATAAATCATTAGGACCAAGAGAAAGACAAAGAACAATGTAGGTGCATTGCTTAGGGGGAAAGAAAAGCTCATAACTGATGACATCAAGGCTGAGGAGTTTAATGCCTATTTTGCTTCAGTCTTCACGCAAAAGGTTAACTGTGACCAGATACTAAATACAATTGATATTAATAGCAGGGTAAAAGGGATGCAAGCCAAAATAGGAAAAGAACAGGTTTACAAATATTTAGATAAGCTATATGCATTCAAGATAGCAGGGCCTGATGAAATTCATCCCACAGAACTTAAAGAAACTAGCTGAAGCAGTCTTGGAACCATTAGCAATAACTCATGAAGGACAAGTGAGGTCCCAGAGGACTGGAGAAGGACAAACACAGAACCTATCTTTGAAAAGGAGAACAAAGAGGACCTGAGGAACAGTAGCCCATTCAGACTAACTTTGATAGCTGGAAAGATACTGGAACAAATTATTAAACAAACAACTTGTAAGTACTTAGAAGATAACAGAGTTATAAGTAACAGCCAAAAGGGATTTGTCAAGAACAAATCATGCCAAACCAACTAATATCCTTCTTTGACAGAGTTACTAGCCTATTGGATGGGGGGGAAGCTGTAATTGTGAGATATCTTGATTTTAGTAAGGCTTTTGACACAGTGCCATGTGACATTTTCATAAGCAAACTAGGGAAATGTGGTTTAAATGTAATTACTATAAGGTAGGCATAAAACTGGTTGAAAGACAGTATTCAAAGAGTGGTTTACTGTAAAACTGAGGGACATATCTATTTGGGTCCAGCTGGGGACTCTCCTATGTCTGGTACTATTCAGTATGTTCATTAATGACCTGGATAATGGAGTTGGGAGTATGCTTATAAAATCTGCAGGTGACAAGCTGGGAGGGGTGGCAAGCAGTTTGGAGGACAGGACTGGAATTCAAAAGGACCTTGACAAATTGCAGAAATGGTCTGAAATCAACAAGATGAAACTGAATAAAGACAAGTGCAAAGTGCTTCACGTAGGAAGGAAAAATCAAATGCACAACGAACAAAACTGTGAATAACTGGCTAGCGATAGTACCGCTGAAAAGGATCTGGGGGTTATAGTGGATCACAAATTGAATACGAGTCAACAATGTGATGCAGTTACAGAAAAGGCTAATATTCTATGGTGTATTAACAGGAGTGTCATATGTAAGACACAGGAGGTAATTGGCCCACTCTACTTGGCACTGGTGAGGCCTCAGCTGGAGTATTGTGACCAGTTCTAGGTAGCATTTTAAGAAAGAAGTAGACAAATTGAAGAGAGTCCAGAAGAGAGCAAGAAAAATGATAAAAGGTTTTGAAAACCTGACCTATGAGAGGTTTCAGAGTAGCAGCCGTGTTAGTCTGTATTCGCAAAAAGAAAAGGCGTACTTGTGGCACCTTAGAGACTAACAAATTTATTAGAGCTCTAATAAATTTATTAGTCTCTAAGGTGCCACAAGTACTCCTTTTCTTTTTGACCTATGAGGAAAGATTTAAAAAAACTGGGAATGTTGAGTAAAGAAGATTGAGGGGAGACCTGATAACAGTCTTCAAATATGGCAAGGGCTTTATAACGAGAATAGTGATCAATTGTTCTCATTGTCCACCAAAGATAGGACAAGAAGTAATTGGCTTAATCTATAGAAAGGGAGATTTAGGTTAGATGTTAGGAAAAGCTATCTATCTACAGGGATACTTAAGCACTGGAATAGACTTCCAAGGGAGGATGTGGAATCCCCATCACTGGAAGTTTTTAAGAACATGTTAGACAAACACCTGTCAGGTATATTTGCTCCTGCTTCGGTTCGGGTGGCTAGACTAGATGACCTCTCGAGGTCCCTTCCACCCCTACATTTCTCTGATTCTAACTTGCTAGGCTGAAAATAGTCTCCCTGCCACTATGTGCTTTTCCATTTTAATGTCCTTTACAAGAATTTCAGTTTTATGTCTGTGATAATAAAACAAACTCCATAATAAAGCAACTTGAATCCTGAGGAGTGAAAAGAAAATAAGCAAACTTGTTTTTAGAGAATGCTATTTAAAAAATAAGTGCTATACTTTTAGTATTGTTAATAATCAATTATATAGCATCATAGGTTTACAAGGTACTTTACTAACATAGGGGTTGATTTTGTCTCTTCACCTCACATAATGTGAAAAGAATGGAGCCAGGTCAGATGGATCTGTGGAAAGGATAAGAGATATGGAAGCAAGGCTCCATGGCATACTTGCCACCTGTCCCCAAACCCATAAAACCTGGACTGGAGCCAGAAGAGTGGCTTCATTCTATGGCATGCCATGCACTTCTCCAGCCCTTGAAGCAGTAAGTCCCAAAATCCTGCCTGTACTTGTAACTATACAGCGGTGGAGATAGGCAGCCTGAGAAATTATGCTGCTAGGGAATCTTAGATAATCTATTGTTCCTTTTTTCAGCAAGCAGGAATTCTCTTCACTGAAAAGGACTAAGAAGAAAACTCTTCAATCAGAAGAATTCCATTATGGGGACAAAAAGGTACATTAGGCTGATTGGTGCCCCGATGAGCAGCGGTAGCTGCAAGTGATTCAATTAGGGAGTCATAATTTAGTACAAATAGCCCAAGGTTCCCCTGAGCTCAGTGAAAGAGAGAGGGTAATGTGGAAATTCAGTTTGGTCACAGCTACTTGGCCAGAGCAAGGCACACTGGAAAGCTGTAGAAAGTTTAAAATGTGTTTGAATTAGCTGATTATTGGTCTCCTTGTCCCACTAGTGATCTATGCCTTTTTCAATTTCTTCTGGCTATCTTTCCAGCACTAATCTCTGCTCTAGTGCTGCCACCTTCCTCTGTCATGCCTTTTCATATTGGAATTAACTGGAGCTGATCCCAACCCAAATCTCAGCTCCAGTAGATTCAGATCCAAACTTTACAATTCAGGCCCCATTTATAAAAATAATGGACAAAATGTTGAAGAAAAATGTAAGACAAATTCTCTTTTCTCCTGTTTACTCTACAGTAGCCAGTCGAATATACAAACCATCTGGGATATAATTGACATAACTAGACAAAATGGTCATGAGTGTGATCCATAAGCTCATCTCTCTCTGTCTTACAGAAGGCAATATACCATAGACAAAGCAGTTTCATCTCCAGACAAAGCAGAATGCACAGAAACTTAAAAAATTTGATAGTGAAACTTGGATACTAGTTTGATATAATAGCATTTGGTAGCATCAGTTAAAGAATAAAGCAAAAAAAATCAACATCAAAATCTGTAGTCTTTGTTGGCTAAGAATTACGGTTGCATGCCATAAGATGTCACAGTTTTTCCATCCCAACCCACCCACTGATGGCTGAATGTGGAATAGCCACCACTGTGCCTTAGTTTCCCTTCTGTTTTTCAGCCTATTCCAGCTGTTAGTGGCCTGACCCTCTGTCCAAGACACAGTCAAGAGTTTAATCCTTCCAGGGCCACAAATCCAACAAAAATATATAGACAATTAAATCTGCAGCCCCAGTCGATCTCAGCTGGCCACCCTCTCCCGCACAGGCAAGGGTCAGCTATAATGAAATGTCCTCACATTGGTCTACAGGCTCCTGTGATTCATTTCACTCCACTGCACAGTCTAGGGCTGGCATAGTTCTCCACCTTCCCAAGGGATCAGGCAGGCCACCATCCCTCAGCAGTGTTTCATTAGCAAAGAGTGATGCTGAATGCAGGTTAAGTATGAAATCCTGTGCACTCCTCTGTCCATCTGGTTGTGTTGCTTCCAGACCAGTTCCTCATATTGCCTGTTTCCCTCAAAAACAGTCCCTTCAGGAAGCCTGGGCCCTCTGACTCCAATTCCACCAATCATGCAACATCTTCCATACTTTACAGACATTTTAATAGAAACATTAAAAACAAATTATTGACACCCAGATCCTCACCCTGTATCCCTTCAGCCAGAGGTTGCTAGAACATAGCCGAGTTGGAGTCTTGCCTTTACCACAGATTCAGCTGATTGCATAGTCTTTGAGATAGTTGGGTCTGCTCAACGGGTGACCACACTGGGAGTGACCTCTCTTTGTCTCCCTATCACCTGTTTCCAAGTCTAGCAAACTCTTGCTCTGTGGAGTCTTCTCTCTCCTTGTGGGATTGACCTCCAAATGATTCTCTGTCTCTGTGTCCTGTGATGATCTCTGTAGCTCTGTATGCCTTCTCTAGGTGTGGTGTCTGCTGGCTCATAAGTGTCTCCCATTCCTTTGGATCTCTTGTCCCTCTTGCATGTCCCTCTTGCATAGTCATCTTGCCATTGCACTCCTCATGACTCGTTTAGTCCCCTCTTTCTGGTGTCTCTCTAATGGCTGGATCCTCACATGAGTGATGGTCTCCAGTTGACATATGGGTTCTGTTACTGCAGCCAGGTGTGAAGAGAATGTGGACAGATAATTTATCATTCCTATGAAGTGTTGTACCCCTTTCACATCCACTGAAGCTGGCATGTCTCTGACTGCCTTGATCTTGCTGGGATCTGCTTTCAGTTTCTCTGATGTGAGCAGATGTCCAATGTATGTCACCAAATATTGTTTGAGTTGCAGTTTTTCTGGGCTGAGTTTTACGTTCTTGTACCTGCCTTGCTTTAAAAATGTTTGTAGTTTTCTGTTATGATCTTGTTCATCTTCTGTATCATTGCTCTTTCCACCTACAATGAGGATATCATCTGCAATTATTTTCACCCCAGGCAATTCTTCGAGCACTTGGGTGAGTCTTCTCTGGAACACCTCTGCTGTTTTGCTTAGGCCAATTGGTATGCATAGCCCCCTGTAGCAGCCAAATGGTGTTGCAAAGGTTATCAGCATGCTGGACTCTTTATCCAGGTTTATGTGCCAAAACCCATTCCTCACACTACAGACCTTAAAGATTCTGGCTTTGGAGAGTTCTGGCAAGATGTCATCAATTGTGGGCAGTGGATAGTGGCATCTTTTCAATGCCTGATTCAGAGGCTGGGGTTCTATGCAGATGCCTAATTTGCCTGATGGCTTCTTTACCACAACCATGCTGTTTACCCAAGCTGTACTGGTCTCTACATGTGCTACGATATCCCTACTCTGCAGACTTTCGAGTTCCTTGCATACTGGAATTCATAGTGCCACTGGAATTTTCCTTTGTGGTAAGCACACAGCTTCCACATGGGCCTTCTGACTCCAGTTCCACTGATCATGATATAAGCAGCTCCTGACTCCAGTTCCACGGATCATGATATAAGCAGCTCCTGGTCTTCCCTCAGGCTCACCTCGGGAATAGACTGTCTGCTTCCTGCCCTTCCAGCCTCTTTGGCCTTCTATCAGGCCCCTTCCCAAAGTAGGGAACTTACTACAGCTTCTCCTCTGGGCCTCCTCTCCCCAATTGTCCTTCTCTCTTTCCTCTTTTATATCCATCCCCTTTACCTGAGTACACCCTTCCCGTGTGCAATTAGTGAGGTTACTAGCACCCTCAGGCTCCCTTTCACAGATGGTGTGGGGTTTATACCCCATCACTTACTGTCTTCAATGTTTAAACATCGGCAGCTTTGCAGTGGAAAGCTCTCTCAGAAAGTGTAAATCAGGATCAACTCTACAGAAGTGAAATGAGTACAACACAGTAAAACCAGTGTAAATGAGATCAGACCAATTTTCTTTAGGCATTCCCAGTCTCATTGCTTTATTATTCATTTTTATTTTATTTAAGTTAGTGTTTTGCTTGTGAAAGGTGCTTGATAGACATCAATGAAAACTAAAACTTTAGCTTATCTGAAAAAAACCTAAAGCAGTGGTGTCCAACCTGTGCCCCTCAAGACTCTAAAATTTGTCCCCCCAGGGGTGACTGTGTTAAGAAGAAAATTTGTATTTGATTGTGAGTTGAATTATGCCCATCCCTCAAACTGCAGTCTGTGGTTTCTAAACTGAAGTGTTTGAATCAGCCCTGTGACTACACTGAGGAGGTAGGAGGTGCTACCTTTCCAAATGCAGCCCACCACTTCCTCCACAATCCCAGGAGACGTTTTGCTGGGAGCTGTCCCCTCCCTATTGCAGCTCCCTATTACAGCTATATCTGTCATAATGAAGTCCAAAATAATTACCTCGTGTGGGGTGGTGCACATTTTGCAAAAGAAAATCATCATCTGTAATTTTTAGAAATTCTAATGTTGTTTTGCCACTGCTCTAATGAGACCTCCACCATGTATCCCAAATTGAAGTCCCCTGTGATAACACAATTTTTTTCTTTCCACAAATTACAGACAGCAATTTAAGGAACTACCGGTACCCACCCTGTTCTCTGGTGATGCAGTGGTCAGTAACAAAGACTAGGAAGCACCCTTCTTGGGCTTTGTTAGTTAGTACATTGATTCATATGCATTTGGGATCCTGATGTTCTGATTTATCAATGACTCTAAAGCAGATAATGATGTCGATAATGTAGAGTGCCACCCCCAGCCTCTTTGAGTCACTCTGTCCTTCCTAAACAGGTTGTAACCAGTGATTTTAGCATTCCAGTCATGCAGATCATCCCACCAGACTTCAGTAATGCCAGTTATAACACATTTCTTCTCATCAGTGAAAAGAAAAGGAGGACTTGTGGCATCTTAGAGACTAACACATTTATTTGAGCATAAGCTTTCATGAGCTACAGCTCATGATTGCGTCCGATGAAGTGAGCTGTAGCTCACGAAAGCTTATGCTCAAATAAATTTGTTAGTCTCTAAGGTGCCACAAGTCCTCCTTTTCTTTTTGCAAATACAGACTAACACGGCTGCTCCTCTGAAACTTCTCATCAGTGAGAATTTTCCAATTTCTCTTGTGTAGGAGGAGAGTGTAGCTTTGAACACTCCATTGCCTATTTTGCTGCTGGGTTGTGGAAGCCCGAGGAAAAGCAGGACAGGAGTTAAACTGGCTCTTACTGTGCCTAGAAGAGTGTCTAGCAAAGGATGGCTCTTCTCCCCACACAGCCAACCAGGGCAACCCAGGAAAAGGAAGAGAATCTGAGACCTAACTATCAGTTATAACTACTTGATTCTCTGACGTAGGGACGCTCTGACCTGCACCAGGTGCCTCTAATCCTCAATTATGGATTATAGAGCACAGCACATCTCAGCCATTTCACCTCACCATCTGACAAGTCCTTCCCACTCTGAAACACATCCTGCACCTGCAGCTTGGTGAGACTATAATAGGAGATAGCTAGGTTGACTCTATACCTATTGGAGGATTCCCCAGCAGGGGTCTTATGAGTGTTTTGTTCACTGTCTGCATGGAGCAAAAGGCATGGAACAGAGCAGAATATTTGCCTCAAACTATTGATTGTGGGCTCTTATTTTTTAAATAATGAATTCGGCCTTCAGGCGGAAAAGGTTGGACACCACTGAACTAAGCACTGGGAGCGAAGTACAGCAATCCCCAAACCACCTCACCAGTGGTTTCCCTGCTGAGACTACAAACATAGTATCAATTCGATCCAATTGTGATAATGGAGTTTGTGGTTTGAACATCTGTTGACCAACAAAGGGATCAAAGCTTCCAACTCATTTGATATAGGCCACCAAATAGCTATCAGAGACTCACAAATTTTGTTCATTATTGACCTTAATTTAATTTAAATCAGGGACTGCAAAGTGAAATATCTTTATTCTTTTTGCAATAATATTAAAGCTAATTTGTTTGACATATGTAGAGCCTTAAACTCTATACAAGAGCGAGGCATTGTTATTATCTTCTCCATGTAGACTAAGTGTTTCTTTATATTATATTTCAGACACCATTAATGAAGGAATTTGATGGTAGATGATTTTAAAGAGCTTTTAAAAACTAATATACTGTAATAGATAACAGTTTTGGTTATCTTGTCTTTTTCTTTCAAGGGCTAAAGTTAAAAACCTTGAGAAGAGTGAACAACCAAATCTGCCTCCAAATATTGATGACTGGACAAAAGAACAAGTAAAACAATGGGTAACTGAAGAACTTAAGATTGACCAGAAATATGGTGAAATCTTGTTTAGCCAAGATGTGACAGGTTCAGCCTTGAAACTGTTTACTAAAGAACATCTTACAGCTATAGGCATAACGTATGGCCCAGCTCTTCAAATTATGAATGCGTTGAAATGTAACTTTCTAGTTGAAAGCACAGCTCAGACAGTTAAACAAGAAGGTAGAGAAAAGACCTTTGATGAAAAATATTTAATGGAGAAGGAAGATGGAGGAAGTGCAAAGCAAGACCAAAAGAATAAAGGAAAATCAAAGTCAGCAGATGCCAGTGAGTCACAAGAACTTAGATTATCTGAATGCACAGAGTCTATGGAGTCTATGCTCACAGATAGAACAGAAAACAAGTTAGGTGAAGCAAAAGATAAATCAAAGAAATTACTGGAAAATAATCAACATCCAACCAGACAAAACTGTTTGCCATATCCTTTTAATGAGTTTCATAATAGTCGTCGTTATATTCAGCACTATATTCTTAATGTCCCTGAAACAGGGCCACTGAATCTCATTGAGCCAGCACATGAGTTCAAACTGTTCACAAACACAGAGAATGCAACAGAAGAAGATATTAAGCTGAAATTTAGCAATGAAACCTTTAGATTTGCTGCTGCATGTATGAATTCCCGCACCAATGGTACTATTCATTTTGGAGTAAGCAACAAGCCACACGGGGAAATTATAGGCGTGAAACTAAGCAGTAAAGATGAATTTACTGACTATTTTAATGAAAAAATTGAAAAGTACTTTGACCCAAGTTTTGCCTGTGTTGCAAAAGCCTGCATTAAGGAACCTAGATTTGTGGAAGTATTATTGCAAAATAACACTCCATCAAATACGTTTGTCATTGAAGTAGATGTAGTTCCAAACCACACTATATGTGAAACAAAATTTTTCAAAATAAATAATTACAATTTTAAGACTAAAACTTGGGAACCATCTTTATTTATACGGGATGGACCCAGCTCTAAAAACATTCTTAATAATCCAAAAGAACTCCAGTCATTTAAGTCCAAGATTATATTTGCAGCAGATTGTCGAAAAGCAGCAGAGGAAGAGCACAGAGAAAAACGAAAGAAGAAAGAGAATGAGGGTCGAAAGCTGATTAGCCTACTCACAGGTAGCAAGGACTTGCTGGATAATTCCTATTATGACTGGTATATATTAGTAACAAACAAGTGCCATCCATCTCAAACACAGTACTTAGACTTTTTGCAGGAAGTAAAATGGTTTGCTGTGCTGGAGTTTGATTCTCAATCAGAAGAGATTGGGGTGGCCAAAAAATACAGAGAAAAACGAGGTGCAAACCTTCATTTTCCAGATCAGTATCAAATGAAAGGCAAATCATTTTCTGAAATAATTGAAGATCTGAATCTCTATCACCAGCCCAGCTGGATTTTCTGCAATGGCAGATCAGACCTTAATGATGAAAAATATCAACCTTTAGATCCCCGTTTGTGGCAACAAAAGAGGGCTGCTGAAGTCAGGAAATTGATTTCATTTCTTTCACACCCAGATGTACTGCAAAGAGGAAAGTTTCTAGTAGTGTTTCTTTTGCTCTCCGAAGTGGAAGATCCAGGGGATCCCCTTATTGAAACATTCTGCACATTTTACCAAGATCTGGAAGGGCTTGAAGACATGCTCTGCATTTGTATTGGTGCACAAACAGTCCAACTATGGAAAGATCTTCTGCAAGCTAGATTCATTAGTCCAGAAGAACTTACTAAGAGATGTGTTGCTAATTTAAACCTTCCAACAGTGAACGGCACTATCCTTAAATTGAAATCTGTGACACAGTCTTCTCAGAGGCTTTTACCATGTAATGGTTCTTCTACTGTTCTTCTAAAGAAGGAAGAAGACTTCATGACAGCACTGGAAATACTTTGTGAAAATGAATGCAAAGACACCGATATAGAGAACGATAAAGTTCAGTTTTCTGAATTCAGAAAATCTCAAGAAGAGCATTTTTACCGGGGTGGCAAAGTCTCATGGTGGAATTTTTATTTCTCTTCTGAAAACTATTCTTCCCCCTTTATCAAAAGGGATAGTTATGAAAAACTTGAAGAGTTGATTCAATCTTCATCCTATTCCTCTACACAAAAACCATCAAAAGTTATCAATCTTTATCACTCTCCAGGCTGTGGTGGAACAACCTTAGCTATGCATGTTCTCTGGGAGTTAAAGAAGAAATTCAGATGTGCTGTTCTGAAAAATAAAACTGTTGATTTTGCAGAAATTGGAACACAGATGACAACTTTAATCACCTACGGCGCAACCAACCAAGAAGATTACTTGCCAGTATTACTTCTTGTAGATGATTTTGAAGAGCAAGAAAATGTCTACCTTCTGCAGCATGAAATTCAGTCAGCTATAGCAAGAAAATGCATTAGCTATGAAAACCCTCTAGTGATCATCATAAATTGTATGAGATCTCAGAATCCTGTGGAAAGCTCAAAGAGCAGTCAATCAGACAGCATTAATCTAAAACACAAACTTTCTTTCAAAGAGCAACGGGCTTTTGAGAAGAAACTGGAAGAAATTAAACAGCAGCATCAGCACCCTGAAGATTTCTATTCATTTATGATTATGAAAGAACAATTTAATCCAGAATATATAAAAAATGTGGTCAAGAACACACTGAAAGGTTTGGACATTAACAGCAAACAAGGACAACTTATTTCCTTCCTAGCAATATTAAACTCTTACATTACAGAGTCCACTATCTCAGTATCTCAATGTGAAGATTTCTTAGGAATAATTGGCAAACATTGGGGTAAAGAAAGTTTAGAAGACAAGATGGGAATTTGTTCTAATATTCTAATACAAAGTCAGGTACAAGAATATGGAACATACAAAGGAGTGCGTATCATTCATCCACTCATCGCTAATTGCTGTCTAGAAGAATTTAACCTAACCTATAGGTTAACTAAAAGTGCAATAACACTGCAATTGTTAAAACAGAATTTATTTTATGATTCTGGCTTAGGAAGAAGAAAACTTCTAGATGATGTGCAAAGTATGCTACTTACCAGACAACGTAAAGAACATGGAGATGACACAGACACATTGTTTTCCCCATTAATTGAAAAAATTCAGAAGGAAGAAGGTAGTGCTGAAGTTGAAAGCGTGCTACGTGAAGGAGCCCTTCGATTTAGCCAAAACCCATTCATTTGCCAAGCCTTAGCAAGACACTACTACATTATAGACAAGAATTTTGTCTCTGCACTGGAGTGGGCCAAAAAAGCCAAAAAGAGAGCCCCTAACAATTCATATATATCAGACACTTTAGGCCAAGTCTTTAAAAGTCAGGTAAAAAATTGGGTGGATGAAAATGCAAAAAGGAAGGTCATAACTGCTGAAGACCTGAAACATTTGCTAGAGCTTGCTAAGTGTGCTTCACAGGCTTTTAAAGAATCCCAACAACAAAATGAAAGTACAGACAATGTAAGAGAAGCTTTGCAGCTCCAAAAGTGTAAAAGGAGGTATGATACTTATAATACAGCTGGTTATTTGGGGGAGATAGAAACTGGTCTGTACACTATAGATATTCTTGGGTGTACTCCTCTTTTCAACAAAAAAAATCCATTGTCCCAAGAAGATATGCTACAATATTTGTCAGGAAAGCATCCCATCCCACCAGCAACTAGTGTCACTGAAAGTGAAGAATATAAGTTGGCATTTGACCATTACTATTGTTATTTATCTAATTTGCGCTCAAGTTTGAAAGAGGCATTTGACTTTTTTGAGAACTACTTTGTCCTTCTGAAAACAAAAAATATTGAAAAAGAAAGTGTGGAGTTCAAAATACGTAAGAAGGTTCGAGAATGTTTCAACAAATATGCAGAAATATTTTGCCACTTGGATCCTGAGATATCGGGGGACAATCCAATGAGCTCAAAACTCAGTTTGCCTCGGCAGGAGGATCAGTGCAGGAGAAGTTTGGAGGCTTCCAAAGCAGACAGGTTCTCTGGGCTTTTGGAGTATCTCAATAGTCACGAAAAGGCTGAAAGCAAAATGGAAGACATAGTGAATAAATATACATTTTTGATTGAAAAATGCACACACACCCCCCTATGGAGGGAGAAACAGAATTTCATTT
Source organism: Dermochelys coriacea (assembly GCF_009764565.3). Taxonomy (NCBI): domain Eukaryota; kingdom Metazoa; phylum Chordata; order Testudines; family Dermochelyidae; genus Dermochelys; species Dermochelys coriacea. Next base: position 224,933,883 of record NC_050069.1, read on the forward strand.
TGGCAAACATTGTTCTCAGTTGTATTAAACCTAAATCCAGGAAGATATGTGCTCTTCATGAATTGAATGCACAGCTTAGAAAAATCCTACAGCAAGTAGGTCTAGAGCATCGATTTTCAGAACCTTACTTCTTAGCCTCTTTATTATTCTGGCCAGAGAATCAAAAACAATTAGATCAGGATTCCAGACAAATGGAAAAGTATGTCACATCACTGAAGAAGTCTTTTAGAGGACAATACAAACAAATGTGTCGTTCCAAGCAGCCTATTGCTCATTTCTATCTTGGGAATAGTAGAGGTCTGAATAGGCTTGTTCACAAAGGAAAAATAGATCAGTTTTTCAGTGAGCTCCAAGTACATGACCTGCATTCCCTGTGGCAAAAAGGATGCATATGGGAAGAAAAGGTTGTCCAAGATCTATTGCTTCGTCTACATGGCAAGGTCAAAAATGATCTTGTCTATGTGGACTATGGAATTGATGAAAAAATCAGTATACCAGTGCGACCCGCTTTCTTAGGCCATCTCAGAAGTGGCAAAAGCATAGAAAGAGTGTCTTTCTATCTGGGATTTTCCATGGATGGTCCAATAGCATATGACATAAAAATGATTTAAGAGTTTGAATAATTAAAGTCTGATATGCTCCATTTCTACATCCATGGAGCCTTTTAGATACATTTTTTTAGCCTTAACACTTCTTTATTCATAGCTTCAGAAGGCAGCATCCGGGTTTCTGTGCAATTCCCTCTTCTGTTCCTCCAGCCTCTTCACATCTAGTGCAGAGCTCTCTAACTGCTCTCCTATTTTCCAGATATGAGCGCTGTGGTATGATATGCAGACATGCTGATGCAAAGCAAGATTCTTGAATGGCTGATGTGAAGAAAGATATTATTTAGCCTGGAAAGAACTTTGCAGACAAAATGACCCCAGCATGGTTTGTTTTTAAAATGCCATGATGGTTATAAAGCCCTATGACCTTCTGGTACATACACGCCCCCCTATGCTCCCAGCTGTTTCTTTATTTTTACTATTTTCCTAAAAGCATTAGGTCACCAAGCTGATACTCCTATACATATTGAATGTACATAGAACATTGATCAATTAGGGTCTGATTCTCCACTGCCTTTACCTTATGTAGTGATTTACCTTGTATGTTGTGGGTGTAAAATGCTACCAAATCAAAGGGTAGCATTTTACACCAACTTTGCACAAAAGTAAATGACTGTACAAGGTGCAAGGCAGGGGAGCTCAGGCTTTCGGGTAGCTATGAAAATAACCTTTTGATCTACAGCAAAATATATCTATAACAGCTATATACTCATATTTTAGATAAACAATAACTAATATTTTTACTCCAGGAAAAATCAAGATTCCCCTTCCTCTTCCTCTGAGATATTTGAAAATAAAGATAGGACTAGGGTACAAAGAAGGATGCAAGTATTTTCTGTTTTGACTTACAAGGCACTGAATGAAAGAACATTACTATTTCTGGCCCATTTTAAATTGATCTGAGTTAAAAATTTCAAAAGTGCCTAAGTCCCATTTTCAAAAGGGACTTAGGCACATAGGAGTTTGGAAATAGAACTTAAGCTCCTAAATCACTTAAGAAATTTTGAAATTTTACCTTGTCACATATTTTCTAGATCTAAAGGTTTACCCCCTCTGGTGGTTTTTCCATATTAGGGGCATTTGTTTCTTTCCAGTGGTTTGTTCCTTTTTAACACTGATCACTGTTGTCATCAATGGAAGAAACAACTGAATGCATATGCAGGAAATTGCCATTTCATATCCTAGGGTTGTATTATAAATTTTCCACAAAGAAAAGTGCACTAGTATGAAATATCAAAAACAGTATGTTACTGCAGTCTGAGGATTCTTCACAGTTATACTTCTAAACTGTGTGAATATGATTATCAGACTTTAAATTTATTAAGTTAGTAAAATTTACATAAATAATATTCTTTCAGAATTACTTTAAAACTCTGGATGTGTCAGTAACTTAGGATGTACCATATGTAAGACCCAATCCAGCTATGGGATTTCAATATGACTAATCATCTGAGTAAGGTCTATTCCAGCTATTGGACAACAACCAATACCTGATGCTTCAGAGTAAGGTGAAAAAACAAACCTATAATACATCTAGCCAAAAAGAAAAGGAGTACTTGTGGCACCTTAGAGACTAACAAATTTATCTGAGCATAAGCTTTCGTGAGCTACAGCTTACTTCATCGGATGCATTTGGTGGAAAATACAGAGGGGAGATTTATACACACACACAGAGAACATGAAACAATGGGTTTTATCATACACACTGTAAGGAGAGTGATCACTTAAGATGAGCCATCACCAGCAGCGGGGGGGGCGGGGGGGAGAAAACCTTTCATGGTGACAAGCAAGGTAGGCTATTTCCAGCAGTTAACAAGAACTCTGAGGAACAGTGGGGGGTGGGGTGGGGGAGAGAAATAACATGGGGAAATAGTTTTACTTTGTGTAATGACTTATCCATTCCCAGTCTCTATTCAAACCTAAGTTAATTGTATCCAGTTTGCAAATTAATTCCAATTCAGCAATCTCTCGTTGGAGTCTGTTTTTGAAGTTTTTTTGTTGAAGGATAGCCACCCTCAGGTCTGTAATCGAGTGACTGGAGAGATTGAAGTGTTCTCCGACTGGTTTTTGAATGTTATAATTCTTGACGTCTGATTTGTGTCCATTTATTCTTTTACGTGTTTGACCAATGTACATGGCAGAGGGGCATTGCTGGCACATGATGGCATATATCACATTGGTAGATGCGCAGGTGAACGAGCCTCTGATAGTGTGGCTGATGTGATTAGGCCCTATGATGGTGTCCCCTGAATAGATATGTGGACAGAGTTGGCAACGGGCTTTGTTGCAAGGATAGGTTCTTGGGTTAGTGGTTCTGTTGTGTGGTGTGTGGTTGCTGGTGAGTATTTGCTTCAGATTGGGGGGCTGTCTGTAAGCAAGGACTGGCCTGTCTCCCAAGATCTGTGAGAGTGATGGGTCATCCTTCAGGATAGGTTGTAGATCCTTGATGATGTGTTGGAGAGGGTTTAGTTGGGGGCTGAAGGTGATGGCTAGTGGCGTTCTGTTGTTTTCTTTGTTGGGCCTGTCCTGTAGTAGGTGACTTCTGGGTACTCTTCTGGCTCTGTCAATCTGTTTCTTCACTTCAGCAGGTGGGTATTGTAGTTGTAGGAATGCATGATAGAGATCTTGTAGGTGTTTGTCTCTGTCTGAGGGGTTGGAGCAAATGCGGTTATATCGTACAGCTTGGCTGTAGACAATGGATCGTGTGGTATGATCTGGATGAAAGCTAGAGGCATGTAGGTAGGAATAGCGGTCAGTAGGTTTCCGATATAGGGTGGTGGTTATGTGACCATCGCGTATTAGCACCGTAGTGTCCAGGAAGTTGATCTCTTGTGTGGACTGGTCCAGGCTGAGGTTGATGGTGGAATGGAAATTGTTGAAATCATGGTGGAATTCCTCAAGGGCTTCTTTTCCATGGGTCCAGATGATGAAGATGTCATCAATGTAGCGCAAGTAGAGTAGGGGCATTAGGGGACGAGAGCTGAGGAAGCGTTGTTCTAAGTCAGCCAAAAAATGTTGGCATACTGTGGGGCCATGCGGGTACCCATCGCAGTGCTGCTGATTTGAAGGTATACATTGTCCCCAAATGTGAAATAGTTATGGCTGAGGACAAAGTCACAAAGTTCAGCCACCAGGTTAGCCGTGACATTATTGGGGATACTGTTCCTAACGGCTTGTAGTCCATCTTTGTGTGGAATGTTGGTGTAGAGGGCTTCTACATCCATAGTGGCTAGGACGGTGTTTTTAGGAATATCACCAATGGATTGTAGTTTCCTCAGGAAGTCAGTGGTGTCTCGAAGATAGCTGGGAGTGCTGGTAATGTAGAGCCTGAGGAGGGAATCTACATAGCCAGACAATCCTGCTGTCAGGGTGCCAATGCCTGAGATGATGGGGCGTCCATATTTGGAATGTTTATAGAATTATAAAACTTTTTAAAATTCAGTCACATTGTTTCTCTTTAGCTTCCTAGAGAAGTAAATATTACAATTTGATTGTATGCTGTTTGGAGTACTTCCTTTTACTTATTTGTTAATTTCATCCAGTGACCTCTTGTTCTTGTATTATGGGATAAAGTAAAAGGAAGGGTCTGATCAATATTCACTGATTGATAATAGTTTAAATTAAACTTGATAATAGCTTAGCGTAATCTTTTCACCAATGTATCCAAAAAGGTATCCAAAAATCTGATATACCGTATATACTCATTCATAAGCTGAATTTTTTTAGTAAAAAAGGGAAGCATCAGAGAAGGGGGTCGGTTTATGAACGGGTATAGAGAGTGTTTTAAAAAGTTTTATAATTCTATAAACATTCCAAATATGGTACCAATATTTGCAGCTATAAAAAGGGTTATACTCTTGCAGAGTAATGTTGCAGATGTATATTTCAAAGTAATATTTGAAGTTATACTGCCCCTTCTCACCAAGCCCCCAGCCCCACACCATCTTTTCTCCCCAAGACCCTGCCCCCCGCTTGCTCCTCTCCACCTCCACCCCACCATCACTCACCCTTACGGCTGGTAAAAAGTGATTGGGACATGATCTCCCCGCCCATTCTGGCACCCCTGGCAGGGCTGGAGCCATGGTCGGGGCCAGAAGCGGGGCCTTGCTCAGGAGCCAGGGGCCACAGTCAGGGCCAGGAGCCGAGAGCCGAGTCCTGGGCTGGAGCTGCAGCCGGGAGCCGAGACCAGGGCTGCAGCCAAGAGCAGAGCTGCCACGGGACTAGGAGCATGGCCGCCACCAGAGCCCGAGCTGCAGCTGGGACTGGGAATGGGTCTGGGGGAAGAGCAGGGCAGAGTGGCGCTTCCTTCCCATCCCCCATAGGGGCTAGCCTGGGCCCTACCATGCCCCCGCCCCAACTACCGCAGTAGGGTGTACTTTGGGCACAGAGGGCTGCTTCAGCCTCCCCATTCCTGCCACAAATATATAACCTACTATTCAGACTAGGTTCTGAATGTCTAAATTTAGGCCTGATTTAGTTCAGCTCCCAGAAGCCAGTCAGATAACTGTCATGTGTATATTTCACTGAGAAAAATCCCCAAAGCATTTTAGAAATTGACTTACAAGCTATCTACTGATATATTAGAGATGTTCCTGTACCACAAAATTTGCAGCGAAATCTAGTTGCAAATTTTCCCAAAGTTCAGGAGGGTACAGATCCCAACCTAGAGTAAATTGGCTTAGGCCTATTGAAGTCAATGGGGCTACATAGTTATACACCAGCTTAGGATCTGGCCCTTAGAATTTTGGATTAGCACATTTGGACAGCTACTAAATTTGGGTCCAGAACTGAATTTCACCACAGTCTGGGGGTGTTCAAATCCAGGGTTTAAGTTTAGTCCATCTCAATATGTACCCTACAAACACATGTACAGATACCTTCTCACAGAAATTTAGACTTAAGGTTGCTTAAGTAATTAATAAAGAGCTAAACAGTCATAGTAAGAAGTCACTATCAATAAGAGTTTTGTCTGCCTATGCCTGAGTAACAGCAAAAGAAGACTTCAGATTTGACCCATAACTATTAGACAAAATGCAGAACTGCAGCTATTTCACGAAGAAAGTTAAGCATTAAAAAGACTGAAAATAACCAGTAAAGGTAGTTTACAGTTCATCCAGTCAGTTAACCACATGTAAAAATTCTTACTCAGTCCAATAGCAAACTTTTCCCTGTCCTGTGAGACTAGTACGAACTTTCTCAACAAAGGCATTGTAAAGTTGATATTTTACTTTCCAAAGCTTCATTATTACATATTTGGCAAAATCCTCAAAAAGGCGGGAAGAGGGGAGGGGAGGAAAGAGAGAGAGAGAGAGAGAGAAACAGTTACTGTTTATACAGGAACAAAGTTGTCCAGTGCAAAGTTATGAAATTTTAGAGGCCTTATCTTCCCAATACTCAGCCCCTTGTGCAGAGTAAAGCGCCTGAAAAAAAGAATGTGAGGTGGAATTTTCTAAGCTTTGGCCTAACTCTGCTCCCCTTGCAGTTAATGGGAGTTTTACCATTGATTGCAATGGGAGCAGATTTCAGAGTAGCAGCCGTGTTAGTCTGTATTCGCAAAAAGAAAAGGAGTACTTGTGGCACCTTAGAGACTTACAAATTTATTTGAGCATAAGCTTTCGTGAGCTACAGCTCACTTCATCAGATGCATTCATAAATGCATCCGATGAAGTGAGCTGAAGCTCACAAAAGCTTATGCTCAAATAAATTTGTTAGTCTCTAAGGTGCCACAAGTACTCCTTTTCTTTATGGGAGCAGAGTTATGCGAATACTGAGACCAGGAACCACAAAGAGAATTAGGTATTGCAATGCTCTGCACTGCAACACCTAACCTTTAGTTGCCTAGAAAATCACAGGAATGACACTGCAACCCACAAAGCCTGAGTTTGGTACCTAGACTCCTTATACAATGAATAGGGAGATAGTCACTTACATTCTTATGGAATGCAATCCACAAGAGCCAACATGCTAGCTGGGGAATCATCTAAGATAGCCAATGAGAGCGGTGAAGTCCCACTACTTTCACAGAGATAAGCACCTAAGTCCAGGCTTCAGGGAGGTGCCTATCTCTGCTTGCAATCCAGAACTGGGAACCCCTTTCCTGGAGTCAGGTGGTCAGTGGTTAAGAAACCCACTGGGAAAGGGGGAGACCAAGAGTCCAGTCCCCCTGCTCCAATGACTTTTGCATATTACACACACCCTCATATAGGCTATCCCACATTCAAGTATAACAAATTGTGATGGGCTGTATACCCAATACTGGTATAAAAGGAATTAACTGGAGCCAGCAAGCAATTAGCACACCTGGGTGTCCTTGTGGGGTGGGCCAGGCCCAATTAAAGATGAGACCCAGCTGTGAGGAGTAGGGGAGACTAATAATAGAAGGCCTTCAGGGCAGTAAGTCTAGATGGAGAGTAGGATTCGAGATCCTTTCCTAAGAAGAGAGTTCTGGAAAACACCATGGGAAATACTAGGAAGATACAGGTGAAGCAAGCTCTTATGCATGGATGGATTAAGGTTTCCTGGGGCCCTGGGCCAGACCAAGTGGGAGGCCCCTTCCCACCCCTTCTGCCTGTGGTCCCACCCCAGATCTTCCCCTTCTGCCTGTGGCCCTGCCCACCGCCACACCCCTTTTTGCCCCTTCCCTGATGTGACACTCTGTACCTCGGGTCAACACTCTACACTCCCATGTTCATCTTTATAAAATGACTGTGTGGTATCCAATGCAAAGTTTATCATGTTGAGTGTCTTCGGAAGGCTCATGATGCACTGAGCATGGATGTTATATTAAGGTTTTAGGTTATAATTTCATGTATATAGTTATGAGGCTGAAAATTTATTCTCATGGCTTAAAGAAAGTCTAGGCAAAAACTCTCCAAGAACAGAGAGGCAGTTCACACCTCATCAGGGCAGGTATGGGACAAACCCAGCCCAGCCTCACAGGAACAAAGGATGCTAGTCCAGGCAGCAACAAAAGAATCTGTTAGTCTCTCAAGGAAGTCACCCCCCTTCTTTTGGTCAGTTTGGAACTGTGATGATATAATGCTCACCTGACTCTGAAGTGGGGGAGGCAAAGGTAAGAGGATCTGATAAAAGGGAGAGACCTTTGTCATGCTCTCTCTTCCACCTACATCTACAGACACCACACCAAGCAACTGAAGCGCTAATCAAAGGGGAGAGCCTGGCTGAAGAGCAGCCAACCTGTGATGAGAAGCATCTAAGTTTGTAAGGGCATTGAAAGTGTTAAGATCAGCTTTTATTTCATTTGACCAAATCTGACTTGTTATGCTTTGACTTATAATCACTTAAAATCTATCTTTATAGTTAATAAATCTATTTGTTTGTTCTATCTGAAGCAGTGCATTTGGTTTGAAGCATGATAGAGGCTCCCTTTGGGATAACAAGCCTTGTGCATATCAATTTCTTTGCTAAATTGACAAACTCATATAAGCTTGCAGCCTCCAGTGGACATAACTGAATGAGGTTCTTGGGTTGTGTCTGGGACCGGAGATATTGGCTAGTGTCATCCAAGGAGCAGCTTACATGCCAGAGGCTGTGCATGAACAGCCCAGGAGTGGGGGTTCTTACAGCAGAGCAGGGTAAGGCTGGCTCCCAGAGTCAAGGATTGGGGTGACCTAGCAGGTCACTGGTCCAGATAACACCGGAGGGGAACATCACACCTGGGGCCTGCCCCGTTCCACCCAGGGTCCCCCTCTATTCTTCTCCTCACTGCAGCCCCCTGCAACCTCTTTGCTCCTTTCTGCCCCCCCCCCCCGTGGCCCCAAGACCGGAGAAGCTCTGTCCCCACTGAAGCAAGACTCCTCCAGTCCTAGGGCCATAGCGGGGGTCTAGGTGCTGGGGATTCCCCGCCACCCCCCATGTTTCTGTGGGGAACCAGGGTCAGGGTGCTGGAGCTTCTCCTGCCCTGCCCTCCCAGCGCTTCAGCCTGAGAGCGGGATTGGGCATGGGAGTTTCCCCTGCCACCCCGCAGCTTCTGCCGGGGATGGGGTCAGGGGCTGCTGGGGCTTCCCCCATCCTGCCTGGTGGCCAGGATTCTGGGCTTCCACTTCCTGGCAGTGGATTTTTTCTGGGTCCCCCCAGTGACCAGGGCCCCTGGGCACAGGCCTTGTTGGCCCAGTGGCTAATCCATCGCTGCTTCTAGGGTGAACCTTGACAGAAGGGAAGGAACTGGATCTCGAGGAAGAAAACCCTGGGAAACATTGCTCGCTATAATAGTTGGAAATTGCTCTGCAGAGTTTGAAAAGGGGATTGGGGGGAGAGGCCTAGGGACAGGCCAAGGTAGGAAGTAGTCCAGACTGGCAGCATGGAGTCTGAGGGATCAGACCTTGGCTGCCAAATACAGGATCCCTGGAATGGAATCCAAAGTGGAGGGAGGGCCTGGGTTCTCTTACAGGCCACTGAGGAAGTTGGGATGATTCCCCTGAGACCAGGGCTGTAAGGACTACTGGGCCCAGAGGCAGGCACAAAAGACCTGATACAAAGCCATTGCACAACTTGTTGGTGGGAGTTTCAGCTACCCTGGAAGGGGTGGGACTGAATATGAGTTGGTCAGAGGGCTGAGTCACAAGAAGATGCAGACCACCAAAGGGAAGGAGTGGCTATCAGAAGGGATGTTGAAGAAGACCTCACTACACCAGGGGCAGCCACAAGGCAGTATCTGGCAGATGAGTCACTCTCAGACCACCATTTAGCAGAAATGGTCCCTTATCTGTTATTAAAAGGTAATGGGCCAGACTTTGATCTTGTCACGCTGATTTATACTGGGAGTAAATCCACTGACTTCAGTCAAGTTATTTCCAATTTATACCACTATAAATAAGATCAGACTCTGGCCCCAGGCTGGTGAAATTGGCATGAGAGCACCATCCAGCTGAGACAAGTTTAGCTGAAACATCCAGCTTAGTTCAGACAAGCTTAGCTTCACCTGGCCCAGCCAGCTGGGAGATCCCTGGCCTCTAATAGTCACAAGGATTCTACCTTGGAGGTTAGCAAAAGGACACACAACCATAGCAGGCAAAATTCATCCCTAGTATAATTCATTAACTGTGCTAGACAGCATTCCTTCCCCTAGTTTTCATTAGTTAGTTTAAATTCTTAATGCCGCAATTAGGCTGTAAAGTTAAGAGGCTAGATTCTAATCCCTGCCCAAACTCTGTATGATACTCCAGTGGTGTATAAGGGCCAAAAGGGAACATGTGGTGTGCCTTAAATGCCCCCTGCCTTTTGCAGACCCTGGCGCAGGGCATGGTGCAAGTGAGAGGGGATGTGGTCATAGCCCACAGCTCTATGGGGATTCTGGGCTGAAAAGCAGCACTGGTTAGGCTATCGTAGATAAGAACCTTCCCTGGGGCTATTATATCTTACTACAGGGGCTGTTTCAGCCCCTGCATAAGTCCATAATATAGGTAGTACAAAGGTAGTGTAACTGTAAGCCACCTCTGTTTACCTCCATTCCCGCTCATGGGGTGCACTTTCTGCACTGTCTCTCTCTGAAGATGTAGCACAGAATCTAGTCGAAGGGTTGGTAAATCATTCTGATCATGTTGCCTGTTAGAAGGCTCTGTCTGGCATTTTCTTTTTGAATTGCAGGCCCAGCTCCAAGTAACTGAGCTTGAATCTTCTGTGGGGCAACACTTGAATTGCCGCTAGACCCTAGGCAATTGTGTAGACAGTTAAAATAAGTAAATAAACAAAAATAGCACTCTGATCCAGCCCCTTTCTTCTTATATTTAATAAGTATCTCTACCCTGTTTGCTGTGCTGCAGGGCGACAGCAACAGCAGCCTATTTTAAGTTGACTCGGGCTCTCGAAGAGCACTGAATTGATTTAAAACTACAGTACCTGCCATAGGTATGCCATACAGAAGCTGTGTCTGCATGAGATTGCAGGGACACCTGGTGGGTGTTTAGGATCACCATAAATGTTCAAGGCTGAAGTAAGTGGCAACAGCATGATCTTCTTATTGAAAAGGTCCATGTGATTTGGACGAAGTGTCACCTAGGAAGTTCTCATTGTCAGCACATCCAATTGCAACTACTCACTTGGAGTTGTTTCAGCTCCACATTTGATATTTACTTGAGCTTTTCTGTTTCAAATATATTATGAGTCAAAAATATAGCTCCATTTTACTTTTATTTCCCCCACCCCTATAATAAAGAGCTGCCCCATAGAGGAAATAATAACCATCCTTTATAGAACTGAGATAGTGCTTCCTAGTGGACTGAATTCAGACCTGATACCTAGGAACTCAAAAGTTCCAATCCTGGGTCTACCATTGACTCTGAATTATATTGGTAAGTCACTTCACTTCTGCCTTACCATCCCCATCTGTAAAATGCATGTAATATTTACCTTTCGACCTCGCAGGGATGTTGCAAGTATTATTTAATATTTGCATTTGAAAATCTAAAACATTCTAAGAGTACTAGTATATTTGCTATATATTCTATTAAACCACTTTAGCCTGGTATTGGAAAGCAAACAGTGGAGAATTCTTTGAGAGGTTATAAAAGTTAAATTTAAATACTTTACTTTCAAACACCTCTGCTTCTCTAGTGCTTCTGAGTTACGGTGATGCACTTACCCAAATTGTAGCATAAACAACATCCACTATAAACTCGCAGTCGTATCATAAAATGATAAAAACAAACAACAGCATTCTAATTACTAGGTCATTAGCTATTATTCCCACTGAATCAGTCTATAATATGGAAGTCAATAAGTGTTTTCAGTTCCACTTTCTCCAGTTGATGAAACTAGCAATATCTACATGACTCATTCAGCAAAACACCTTTATCTTTAACATCATCTGTTTGACACAAGTCCTGCTTCACAGTGAATATGCCTCTCCATTTATTTCTGTCCTTTCCCACACAATACTACTATACAATGCCACACAATACTGAAGTGCACAAGGCAAAGCTGAAATAAAGTATAATAACAGAAGGAATGAGAAATTAAGGGAGGAAAGATCTGCTTTCAGATGAAGTTTGGAAATATCTAGAAAATTGATTAGATGGAGAGAAACAAGAAGACAATTTCAAATGGCAGGAGCTGCAAAGAAAGATATCATTCTTGTAGACAAGAATTTGATGGCTATGATGAGACAGAAGAGGCCAATGCTGGCATGTTTTTGGGAGTGAAATGAGACGTAGAGAGAACTACAGTATGTGAAGGAGGCTGGAGTACATCCAAGGAGGGCAGTTCTGAGATGGCTGGGGAATCAGTAGACTTGTTTGAAAGTGGGGATGAGGTAATTGGGCTTCTTTGTATGTGTGCCTGGAAAAACATGATAGAACATCCACATACTCTTATTCTAAATTACACTTATTATAGATTAAGGGAAAAAGCAAAATATAGTCAGATGGGAAATATTAAAGACTCCATGACAGAAAACAGTGTGTCTCTCTTCTGGGGCAGGCTGCATCTGACCTGAATACAAAATGGCAGCTACCTGCAGCCAACAGCAGCCTCGATTAGCAGAAAGTGGGAGGGAATCATAGTAGTTATATGGCAAGTTTCACATTATTCTTTTGATAGATGACTGGAAACAGACAACAAAATGTATGTTTGGGGTCTAGGCACTAGGTGTCAGTATTGCCCTAGGTATTGTGCTGCACACATTGTTCTTTGAGTGCCCCTGCCTCCACTCTCATCTCCATACACACGTGCTTTTTTGACCCATCTCATTGCTATCTATTGTACTTCAGCCAGCGATTTCCCTACATCCCCCCGAATTTCCCCAACACCCCCCTCCCCACCCCAGTTTTGTGAACTAGTTACATGCAGTGTTGCCAATTTAGTGATTATTTGGACATTTGAATTGAAATTGAAACATTAGTACACACTTTAAAAGCATATAAAGTCTATGATAAAATACATGTATCTGAAAAAGTATAATAGATTTGAAAAGTGTGAATAGCTTCATTATACAGCTGTTGTTTTTATGACAATGTCAGTGCATTCATTTCGGTGATGTTGGCCAACCTAATAATTTCAAATTATGATTTGTAAGCAAAGGCTCAATAAGATCTCCCTGACAGCTCATGATGAGCTGGGCGCTGGGAAGGAAAGGCTTCAGGACCAGATTGTATTTATAGTCACACCAACTCTACCTAGGTATCCAGCAAACAGTGTTGCCCAAGTAATAGATTTTGGCTGGGATTGGGTTACAAATCACTTGAATGGGAGGGGGGTAACAAAATGTTGTTGTTCTTATTGTATGAATAAAGGGCAGAAGAACTGTACATAGCCTGTGCTGATTGAGGGCATTGAGAGAGAGGGTGGGGACAGGTGTTTTGCTTGATGGTCTGCCTGAGTCACAAGTACTATTAGACCTGCCCCTCTCCACTGTTTAAAGACAGAGCTGTTTAGGATCCATAGATAGTCTTTTGTTTTGTTAAGTGACCACTACAGCTGAAATCACTGATAATCAGGTCTAAGTGCTTAGACCTGCTGTGGACAGTGTTTCTGTGGAAGAGATGGCCCAGTCTGCACTAGCAGCGAGGGTCCCCCACTGAGAGCTCAGCTGAAATCACTGAGAGCCGGTGGAACCACTAGAGACCAGCTCGCAGAGGTCACAGTGGCAGGTGGCAGCGCAGGGCCATTGGTAACAGAGCAATGGAGTGAATGGTGGTACAATAAACAGTGGCCAGAGCAAACAGTGAGCAGCTGGAGGAACGAGCAAGGTGCCTTCTAGTCCCCGACCTGGGAGGTGAACTCATGTGAGAGCACCTCTGAACTCTGAGTCTCCACTGCCTAAGGACAACACCAGTGAGTGTTAATGCGGCTGTTAAGAATTCTGGAGACATAACACAGTTCATGCAAACAAACAAGGCTATGGCATCATACTTTCTATTTAAGTAAGAGATACCACACACTACAAACTGGAGGCCAGTGCTAAGTGCATTGTCACTGGTTCATCTTGAAATTGAACACTGGTTCCAAACAAGACCAACAAATGCTCACTATCTTTCTGCAAGAAACTCAACTGACTGGCTAGAAGCATGTGGTGCAACAGTGAAAGACTCAACAGTTGAAAAAGTGAAGAACTCTCTCACCACATTCAAAAAATTTGCATACGTGGCTGATGAATGCCCTGATGCAAATGGGCATCAAGTATTAAGTCATTGTGCACATTATCTTGATGTCAGTGGTAGGTCAGTAGATGCATTTCTAGATGTTCAAGTTATAGAAGACACATTGGCTGCATCTGTGGCAACCAACATCTTAGAAGAGCTAAATGCTTGTCAATTGGACCCAGACAGATAGCTGCTTGTGCATTTGATGGAGCTGCAAACTTCTCTGCATGACATGGTGGAGTACTAGCTTTGCTCAGAGAAAAGTATAACCCTAATCTCTCCTATACACACCGCAGAGGCCATCTACTCCAACTAGCGCTAGTACGAGCTGCAGACTCTTCAAAAGACACTTTAAAAGCTGTAAATTTAATGTCTTCATTATATTCTTTTTTCAGCAAGAGTCCAAAAAGACTGAATATCTTGGAAAATATAGACGATACACTGGGACTGAAGTTCAAATGAGTCCAAGCTGGGAAAACCCTTTGGCTTTCTCATGAGCAATCCTTGGCTGTTGTCGTAAAATACTCCAGCCATTATTACTGGCTTTGGAAAGTATCTACCAAGATGGGAAGGATCTAAGTAGTGAGGCTGGTGGATTACTTTTGCTACATTCAGAGAAGACTATTGCCATTCTCTCTCTTATAAGTCTACTGTTGAAATCACTTGGGTCATTAAACAATGCCATCCAGGCATCTATACAACAGTAGTAGATCTTTGATCCAAATGCAGCTTTTTTGTTGGACAATCAGAGAGCTATCCATAGAAAAAATACTGGAAGAAGCAAAGACTTCAGTCCAGAAGTTGACTAATGAAGGCATTTATATTGAATCCTTAAGTGAAGAGGACAAGAAGTGTTTGTTAAGACAACTGAAAAAGTACACGGACTTAATTCTTAAAAATCTACAACAGCTACTTCTAGATTCTACCTAACCTCTACGTAGCCTTTACAGATCCCTGTCCTATAAAACATGAACAGTTGAGTAGAGTGAGGCACTACCAGTAATGGGGCTGCCATGTGCTCAGGACAGAATAGAGAATTTGAACATAGAGTGGAATATCGTACAACAAATGAATGAAGATTTGACTTCAACTTCTTTTTTATTATCGCTAGTGGCTTGACCCAATCTTTGTGCTATGTTTTCTGGGATGAAAGAAGTAGGAATTCATCTCTTGCTACTCCCAGTCACAACAGCTATAGTTGAGCGTTCTTTTTCATCATTGAATAGAATTTTGTGCTCTGAAAGAAGTTGCCTTCTGCCTGATCATGTGAATGAACTAATGAGCATATCAATTGAAGGAATGGAAGTACCGGACAAACAAGAAGCCACCAAAGATGAACGCATTGCAGAAAATTCATTAACAGAGTTGTGCAAAATTATAACAAGAAACCAAGAAGGATGTAGATGTAGTGCTTCATAGAAGGCTTGAGTAGCCAAATTTAATTTATGTGATTGATTTTTAAAACATGAGTTAAATCTAATAAAATGGTCATGAAACATTTTTCAGTTTTTACTATGGTGCCATACACCCCATGTTCACCCTCACAGTCTCATCCCCCCTGAACACCCCCCCCCAATTTCAATTCCTGGGGAAAACACTGACTTCAGCCAACATCAGCAGTATAGAAGCACAGGTCATGAAACACCAACTTCACTGGGCTGGCCACATATGCCTGACACTCGGCTCCCAAAGCAAGTACTGTTCTCTCAGTTAAGTCAGGGAAGACGTAAGGGCTCGCGGAGGGCAATGGAAGCACTTCAAAGACACATTGAAAGTACACCTTAAAAAGGGAGGCATCAACTCAACAAACTGGGAGGACTCGGCGCAGAACAGAACACAGTGGTGCCACACCATACACCAAGCCACAGATCACTCTGAGGAGAACAGACGTGCTCATGAGACATAGAAGCAACAAAGGCGGAAAGAAAGAACACAACTGTCCAACCAACAACTATGTCTCCTCCAAGATTACATCTGTCACGTCTGTGGGAAAAACTGCAGGGCACGGATTGGGCTCCTCAGCCACTTAAAAACCACCAATGAACCCCCTGGACAGACATCATCCTCACATCGAGGGAGAGCTGAAGAGAGAAGAGAAAATTGTACTTCAGGTTAATTGTCTGTAACTGTCATGTAAGGAACATAAAAAATCCCTGCGTTAACTATGCAGCACCATAAATAGGGCCCTACCAAATTCACGGCCATGAAATCTGATCTTTTGTGTGCTTTTACGCTATACTATACACATTTCACAGGGGACACCAGAGTTTCTCATATTGGGGGCCCTGACCCGAAAGGGAGTTGCTGGGTGGTTGCAGGGTTATTTTAGGTGGGTCGCGGTATTGCTATCCTTACTTCTGCACTGCCTTCAGAGCTGGGTGGCCAGAGAGCAGCAGCTGTTGGCCAGGTGCCCAGCTTTGAAGGCAGCACCCCGCCAGCAGCAGCGCAGAAGTAAGGGTAGCAGTACCGCAACTTCCCCCTCCTTCAATAACCTTACAACACCCCTCCCCCCCCACACACACACCCCTCCCATTTAGGTCAGGACCCCTACAATTACAATGCTGTGTAATCCAGATTTAAATATCTGAAATAATGAAATTTATTATTTTTAAAATCCTATAACTGTGAAATTGACCACAATGGACTGTGAATTTGGTAGGGCCCTACCCATAAGATAGCCTGAACTAACTACAAACTAGTGCCATGACACTAGAAAACTGTTGTTCTCTGCTGTGTTCATCACCCTAGTCCCCTCGAAGTTTATAGTGTACTTATAATTCTCACAAGAATTAAATTTGAGAGAAATGAATAACACCTTAGCCTAGATTTTTATTAGGGAAACCTATCCTTCAAAACATTTTAAGGGTAGTCTTTCATTTTAATCACACCTATATAAATCAAGAATAAATCCATTAACTTTACTGAAGTTACTCCAGACTTACATAGGTATAATTGAGAGCAAGATCTGGTCTGTGTCAGCACAGAGAGCCTTTTGAATCTAGACCCCGGTTCAAATCCAGTTAACACTAGTATTGACCATTTGATGGTTCTTTAGTACCCTATGTGGAATGTGCGGTGGTGGGATGGTCTCAAGCCAGGTCCAAGTGGGTAGATGTTCAGTCTCAGTAGAGAGGCCCCAGGTTGCATGGACCCAATTAGTCTGATACAACCAAATAGACAAAACATATGTGGAATCCTAAAAAGCACTTTAGACGTGCCTTGCATGCTATAAAACCACAGGTCAACACTGAGAAACTATGTCACAAAAGCAAACCACATGACGGGCCAGTTTCATAATTTGTGGCAGACTTAAAGGGTATGTCTACACTGCAATTAAAAACCCACAGCTGGCCTGTGCCAACTGATTTGGGCTAAGGGGCTCTTTAATTGCCATGTAGATGTTCATGCTCGGGCTGGAGCCCAGGTTTAGGACCTGGCAAGGGGATGGGTCCAGGAGTTCAGGCTGCAGGCTAAGCCCAAACTTCTGCATCACAATTCAACAGCCCCACAGCCCAACCTCGAGTCAGATGGCACAGGCCTGCTGTGGATTTTTGGTTGCAGTGCAGACATACCTAAAGAGCCTTACTTAATGTTATGAATTTGCTCCTGTGTTAATTGACATGCTTCATGATAGGCTGGTCTGTTCTATGTAGTGGGACAACACCAAAAAAATCCAAACAAACAAGCTAGGGTGAAATCCTGGTGCTATTGAAGTCAATAGTAAAACTCTCATTCTTCAGAATTTTACCCCTACTGTCTGAACCTGGTCTCCAATAGCAGAAGACTATGGAAATGGCTTCAAGGGAGGTAAATTCATATATAAATATACACAAGGTAGGAGCAGAACTTTCAAGCAAAATGTCAGTTTCTCATTAATGTTACCAAAGTGGTAAAATGGGTCATTTGGAGGTGACTTGTTTGTCTACAGATTTAGTTTGCTGTTAGGGTGGTAAGAAGGGATGAGTTCTGCAGGTTGATAAAAGGAGAAACAAATGAAGGCCCGGATCCAAAGTACAGTTTAGTCCATGAGCTTCAGATCAGGCCTCAAAAGCAGAGTTTTTTTATAAGAAGTAATTAGCTTGTAACCATTCTGTAGGGTTTAAGTGGATTCCTACTGCACCCCTTGCACCTAGTACAGACATAGCCTTAAAGGCTTGGAAGGGGAAAGTCAAAATGTGCAGTCTTTAAATGGAGAGGTGCAAGAATTTCCCCACATGCCTCAACCCCCTACTCCTTTTAAAATAAAATTATAAAATGCAGTCACTGTGCATGGAGCACCACCATGTTCACAGAAAGAACATGATTTATGGCATTTTTATTTTTCTTACAGAGCTGAATGTACAGTGTTACATAAAAGATATATCCCTGTAATCTGGATCCATCTTGTTGTACTATATGTACTAAATGTGTATATTGTAAAGTGTTAAAACACTGAACATCCTCGAGCATTCTTAATTGTCAGAGGAGATGGAACCAGCTCACATATATTGCTGATCTTATTTCACCTTTGACTTTCTTTTGATATTGCTCTTCCTATATTGTCTATGTGAAGGGAAACGTACCTGGGCTTGTGGACCTCAGCAGAGTTATTATGGTCTCTAAAGCAGCATGTGGATGAATTAAAAAATGGAGTAGCTTTTTACAAAGCTATAAAGAGTACCTTCCTACACACGTGGCTACATCCCTCCCCTAGCAATAAATATGAGCCTATCTCTGCAAACTGTGATATATGTACATACAAAACAACACTTCCGAGATAAAACTTTGTCTTTTGACATAGCAAGCAAATTGGCACATGAATATAATTTCTGTAGTAACTTGGCTCTGTCCTCCGTGGGTTACTGGTTTTTTGGCCTCCTCCTCAAAATGTTCTAGTATTGAAGCCAAGACCCATGGCCACACACAGGGTGTGCTTGGCAGCTGCAGGACCCAGATGCCAACCGCTGGAATGTGTTTTATGTACCAGTGTCTCTGTCTGTGGCTGGGCTTCCTGTCCCGCCTTTAGTGAAGACTCATCTGGCTCCAGTGCTTGCTGCTGTGGCAGCTGTGGAACTGATGCAGGATCACTTTACACATGAGCTGTCTCGCCATTCCAGAAACTGTTTTCCTGTATAGGCTCACAGCAAGATCCTTACACTATAAAAGGACTCAGTGTGAAAAGGGAGATTTCCTGCGGCCTATCCTCTTTCAGGGAAGGATAGAAGGCTTAGATCCATGTGGATCCAAGGCAACAGAACATTCCATATATCATGGCAGACATTGAAAGGTACTGCCAGTGGCAGTCATGCTAGCAGTAAACCTCTGGGATACTGTGGCTGTCTTCTGTGTCTATTTTGAGATTCTATAATGGAACTTCTCAGTCTTTTGTCTTAGACCATTGACAATTCTAGGATCAGGTTAATATCAGATGTCCTTTATTAGGAACTTTTCCTGCTCTTTCCAGACCTGATGATCTGATGGGTGCATCTCAGACTATCCCACAAGATTAAAAAAAAAATCTACCTGGCAAGCAGGCATATTTGCCTAAATATCTAACAAGTAACACAAAAGATACACTGTATGCTTTCAGGAGTGACCAGTTACTTCAACTTGTAACGAATGCCACGTTCTAGTATTGAATTTTATGGAGAATCCCATTATCACATTCCACTGTGTTTTCTATGCTGCAGTATCTTTTAGTGGAATCCTTTTATACGTTTGATTGAAAAGCTGGCCTGTCAATAAAATCATACCAAGTACAGCACTGGAGGTGTGTCCTGATCCACATATCTGGTATAATAGTCAGCACTAACGCAGTTATATACATCAAAAAACAGTAGTGAAATGTATCTAGGCTCTGTTTAAAAACTACATTCAGTTTGGATGGTGAATGCTCAAAACAGAAATCACAAAATTGAGATTGGATATAGAACCTTTACTCAGACCTCTAGTAAGTCTCCATGATGATATAGAGCCTGATTCTCCACCCTAATTTACATCAAGAATAGCTCAACTAAATCAGCTGAGTTATAGGGGTGTAAAATTTGTGTAAGTGAGAAGAAAGTCAGGCCCAGAGTCAGATTCTCAGATAAAACCATTTAATATCAGGAAATATTTCTGCAATTTTTTCGAGATGAACATGTATCTTCTGGTATTATCCTGTGTGTGCCAAACAAACCTAATCTGTGAAAGTAATCTACTGTATATGAAAAGTTACACAGCAAACAGTACTTAAACACCATAGGTTTATAGGTTAAATAACAAAGTGAAGCTTTTCTGGCATATGTAATCCACTTACATTTACAGATCAATTAGCTTCATAGTTAACTGTCTTTAAGGCTGTCCTGCATCTAAGGAAGGCTACAGGTCTGTGCTGATAAACTAGCTTAATAGTTTACTACCTCACAGCAGCCTGCCTTAAACACAATTCAGGAAATCTGCAAAAGTGCACAAATAGATTAGTTATATAGTTAGCTGTCTTGTTCTCTGAATAACACCTAAATAGCACCTAACATCTCTGAATAACACCAAAAGAGCCTGAGGGTTGTAAAGAATATGTACAATATAGAGATGCTGACAAACTTATTAAGAATCATGTAACATTTGGTGTAAGTACACAATAACGGAAAACATTTGCAAGCTGCTACTTGTGTCTATCTGACTTGAACCTGATAAAGAAGAATGTATGAGTTTATATCATATTTGAGTAACACCACGTGAACACCATAGTTCTGATTCTTTTGTCACTAACTTGGGCTAACTCCAAACACTTCAGTGATGTCCCTCTTGATTCTCTTCTTGATGACACCAGAGTAATTGTACCCTTTATTACAATCATACTTGCATGGGGCAGAGCTAAGGTGATGAGAAATTTGAGAAAAACGTTTTTGTCAGAATTTGCCAATTTGTCAACCTTTAAACATTTCATGAAAATGGTTCAATTTTGATTTTGTGCCTGTAGAAGACAGGCAGGGTTCCATTCTGACAGCTTGCCCACTTGCCTCCTCTGCAACCTACTTCATGGGATACTAGGGAGCCAGGGCTTGCAGGGTCCATACACCAGGGCAGCATCCCAGGTATATTACCTCAGAATTGAGGACCTAGGGGGTTCCAGGATCCATGCCTATGGGGTAGCCCATAATGTGGACTGCTCTGGGACGGAAAACCCCCAGGCTGGCAGGGTCCACAGCTCTGGGGCAGCCTACCAGGTGGATTGCTGTGGAACTAGGGCTCCATTCCCTTTTGTGGAGAATTTAGAAATTGTCGGTTTTTGTTCCAAATCAGAATGAAGCCAAATTTCAAAATATCAAAATCCACCATGAAGTGGAGCTGAATAAGAGGAGTGATGAAGTGAGCTGTAGCTCATGAAAGCTTATGCTCAAATAAATTTGTTAGTCTCTAAGGTGCCACAAGTACTCCTTTTCTTTTTTGCGAATACAGACTAACACGGCTGCTACTCTGAAAAGAGGAGAACGTGACTGAGGTATGAAAAATGAAGAATAGTATAGAAAAAGCCAGTTGGGCATTCACATTTATCTTGCCTCATAGTACAAGAACAGGAGCTCACCCAATGAAATTAAAAGGCAAAAAATATAGATTTATCAATCAATTTTACACAATGTAATTAACCTGTGGAACTCATGTTACAAAATACCACTAAGGCAAAGAACTTCGTAGAATTCCAGAAAAAGACACAACACACAAATATCATCAGTGACACCAGCTGAGATGAAAATTTATAAGGAGATATCCCCCATCAACTCACATGCCTAAGACAACCGCTAGATAAATGTATCTGATAGTCATGTTATTACATAATTGTCATTGACAGGCGTTAATACAGTCTGAAGAATCTGATTTTGGCTACTGTCAAACACATGATTCCAGACTAGATGGACCATTGGTCTGAACTTGTTTGGCAAATCTTACATTCCTGCATTCCTCTTTCTTTCACTTAAGCATCTGGAAGTGAACAGTGCAGGTGTGTCTCAGGATGAGCTTGCTTTCATGCAAAATGAGCATACCACTAACGCAGCCTTTGGGAAACTGGATCCCCTACCGGCCCACATCCATGGATCCTCAAGTCACTGCTCAATCACCTTTCCTTCATGTAAAATATCAAATAAATCAGGAAAAATACAATGCAGCACATAGTGCTCCCAGGGAATTTCATCAAATACGCTTCTCATAGGCACCCTGAAGTCTAACTTTGCATTAGATAACGCTGCCATAGCATGCCAAATTCCCTATCTAGAGCTTTTCAGATGTTCCTCTCTCTGAACTGCACAGTAGCCTGTCTTTCAGATACTTATCTACATGCCTGTTTTCTTGCTTGATTTAATCCCCAAGTAAACGGGAAGCTTCTTTACGGCTGTCAAATCCTGGGTGGATTGGTAGAATTCTGGCATAATATCTATTAGTTCCTATCACAGCTTGACTGGTAAAGACTTAACAATGGGAACGACACTTATTTATAAGTATGAATCACAACTCTTCTCCAGCACAACTGTCCATGATCCCCCTCAACTAAAAACCTCAATTTACATTCAACAGGAGTTTTAGAATCAATGAAAACAAATGGAGGGAATTATTTTAAAAATGTAATACGGTTTAATAAACATTTTCTTTATACCCCCTCCACCCTATGTCCACAAACATGCATACATTCAAGTATCTATCGCTGTAAGGAGTTACTTGTCTCCAATGGAATAACTTCCTGGGGAAGCAGTGAAGGCACAATCTCTTGAGTCATTCAGAAACTGACTGGACAAAGCATTCAAAATGAATTGCTGGGAACAGATCTTCATACAAAAGCATTATATGAACAATATTACTCTCTGTAACTTCAGTTATTCTCAGTTTCATATTGCAAAGCTTCCAGCTCTATAAGTCATTTTTATTTTAAAGAGTGAGAGATGAACAATGCTGAACAATTATTTCATGAGTAGTTAACCTGAAGTCAAATGAGGGAAGTCAGAAAGAAGAGGTGGTCACAGAAATCAAGGTTAGAGATGACCTAGGTATGGACTAGTATTTTAGTCATATGGATGAAAATGAAGATTCAGTTTTTTAAAATGCTGTGAAGAAAGAAAGAATAAGATTTAACCACAGCCATGTCAGCTTGAGTAGTGATCTTATGAGATCTCATCTCCTAAGCAGGTCTGGTCAGTATGTGGATGAGAAACCTGCCCACCCCCAAAGGAAGTGATTTTTCATGGCTGGTCAGTGGAATTCTGACTCAAGCCTGTGAGTGACTTAGCAGCCAATCCCCTTGCGTGCCAATCCCTTTGTACAGTGATAAGAGCCACTTTATTGTTAAATGTATCATTCTATTAATATAATATAAAGCTGAGGTCCAGACCGCTTGTGATTATTGAAATTTTCATAGCAATTTTTACAAAAGTTGGACTATTCAATGGATTTAACTGGCCAGATTCTAGTTTAGATAATAGCTAACACTTCCCTGCCTACAATGTCCTTTAATTTCATTTGGATTGAATACTATTGTGTAGTAGAATGGAGACCCTTGGCCTGATCTCCTCTCACCAGTTTTATACCAGTCTAACCCCATTTACTTCAGTGGCAATCCTCCTGATTTACACTAGTAACAGAGGAGAATCAAGCACCACATTTCCATCTTAGAGGTAGCTGCTTTTCAAGTGTGGGGAAGGAGGCCTCTCTACATACTGTATAAAGCCAAATTCAAAGTAAGTGCATCTCTATAATGATAATACACTTCTATGGGTGACATTCAGAGGAGATGTGTAAGGTCTTGCCCATTATGGATGGACTTTAAGGATCCCATGTCAGTTTTCATAAGAGCACAGATTTGCCCCACAATCCTTGTCCAAACTATCCACTCCTTCCCCACTGTTGTGCTGTGGTGCAGAAACTGGCTGTTGCTTTCAGTAGTGCTGTATAAATAATGTCTGTAGGGCTACGGGTCCTTCAGGATGAAGAGTGTTATATTAGTATGATACAGCATTACCAACGTAGACTCTATTCGACCTTCCTTGAAGCTAGTTGTCAGACAGCTACCCTCCATATCTTCTTTGTCAGCTGCAGTAATTCTTTGGGAAGTCTCATTAGGCAAAGCTCCTGTTCTCACTCTTTCTGCCCTACCCTTATTCACTTTGTTTCCCATGTTGCCGTTAGTATAATTACTGATTTTTCCCTTAATTCATCTCTTCATCACAACCTGCTCTGAACCTTCATTGCAACTCTGTCTTCTCCCTAGAGCTGCTGCAGAGTATGTGCATGCACATACACAATCAGTAACTTTCCTTTTTATTTACTGCATCATTAAGCCCATGAGATAAGGTGATAGTGATAAAAAAGAAGTGGAACTTACTTCTGAGTTTAGTGGTTTGAGAGCTCAACTTAAGCATAAGGCAACAAAGACACGGTCCCATCCAGATCTTTCTTTTCCACAAAATAACTTTATATAGAAATAGACTTAATCACTGGAGGTCTCAGGCAAACAGCTCACAAGCCAGCTCAAAACTGAATGCAAAGGAATCAAAGATGAGTCTGGAGGTTGAGGCATGAGAGTTGAGAAGTTAAATAGTTAATTTTTAGTAGGCACAAATAATGTTTCCATCAAGTGCAAGCAGTCAGCTGTTATGGTAGGTCACTAAGATACAATGACTTATTTTCTGCAGTTCGTGGAAAACATTAAGCAGCTGTAATAAAGTCAATGGTATTTCCTTCCTTACTGAAACATTACTTCAGCAAATTCCCCTGTTTTGTTTAAACACCATTTCATGCTTGATAAAATATCATGGAGTTCTTTACTTTTTTAAAAAATATATATTTCTTCTATTGACTTACCACACCAATAGATGAAAATGTTAAGAAAAAATATCAGAAGTTATCAGAGCTTATAAACATAAAGTGGAAGGGAGCACTTTAGTGATCATTAAATAACACAGATGTTAGGAGAAGTATGTCCAGAAAACACAAGTCATTAAAACTGATTTTAACAAAAGCTTCATCATTCCTGTATTTCATTCTGTATTTCATCATAGTTCTTTTTCCTTGATTGTTCCTCTGTAGTGAAATACACACTACTCATTTCAAAATTTATCCTGAACCATAAATATCCGTTTAAATCCTGTATAGTGCTAATTATAATAAATCCCAGTATGTCAGATGGTAACAGATTTCATTTTATGGATTTCTTTAAGAATCTAATTGGGATACTGAATTTTCAGGTTACTGGGAATTCTGGATGAATTGATTATAGGAGTTACACTCCCGTGGTGGTGGTTCTTTTGGGACATCTGGAGCACTGCAAAATGAAACACAGAACAATACAACGTCATCTGCAAATCTACTTGAGCCAGGTGATCACTATCAGAATAGCACTTTCACCTTTCATGGGGAAGCAGCTGGCTTCCTCAGTGTTCCAATGATATGCATATTCCCAGAGAGAGCTCACAAGCAGCAGTAACTGGACTTCAATGGATGCCCCCACACTTTGATAAATAGCCCAGCACTACAGCAGAGGGCTAAGAGGAATGTAATGGTTAGTAAACACTCCAGAGATGGGCTGACTGAACAGAAGGCTACAGCCCTTTCTTGAGCTGCACAAGCATACAGCTCAGATAGTCTGTGGAGGCTTCTGGAAATGTGTCATTCACAATACAATGCTCATTGATATTAGCATTGTCACTCCCATAAGAATAACATGGATCTTTCCCTGTGTACTCTCTTTTTAGGTTCTTTGCTTCCTCTAAATTGGATAGCATCTTGGAAATATTATATAGCAGGCCTGTGTATTCTGAAATACTTTCCGAAATCACTTCATTAGTTTAGATTATGGGTTAATTCATTTTCATAATTTTCATAACTGAGGAGATGGGCACAAACATGAGACAGTCCAGGTTGTTTATCTTCAAACTTCAGGTAAGTGCTACTTAGACCTATCAATGCTGGTGAAGATAGTGTTTGTAATGGCTCCTATAACTGGCACCAGTGGAACCAGCAAACACTGACCTTGTCATGTGAGAGGGGTATTGATTTTTATCTCCCTGAGCAGGAGCCCAGGAAATAAAGTCTCAGGGCTAGATCCTGGGCTGCTTCCCAGTGTTCCCACCTGTTTACACCACTCCAACAGAAGAAAACAGAGGAGAATCCATCTTAACTGGTGGGTTGGGAGTTTCCCTGGCTTTAGGGGAATAACCAGGTGGCATATAGCCAGCATAGTTAGCTCTACTCCTACCCCCACCATAGGGGGTATGTTGAATGCATAGCCAAGGAGAGAGAGTGTGGCCAGAGTACTACTGCACTCCATTGACCCCAGACAGGTGGAACACTCCCTTGGGTGGAACAGCCCCAGCTAGTATAACTTAGAGAAGCCCTCCAGTCAGGCCCAGCCTCTCTTCCACAGATACACTAAGCACTCAGCACTCAGGGCCAGTTTCTCAAAGATATTTTGGTACCTCAGGATACGAATAGGTGCCTATGGGGGTTTTCAAAAGAATCTAAGCTGGTTAGACACCTAACTCCCATTGAGATCAATAGGATTTAGGCACCTAATCTGTTTAGCACTTTTGAAATTCCATTAGGGACCTACCTGTATCTTTAGGTACCTAAATAGCTTTGAAAATCTGACTTTTGGCTTCTTTGGGGCAGGGATTGTCTCTCACTGTGTGTCTTTACAATGCCCACCACAAGGGGGTCCTATTCCAATTTGAGGGCTCTAAACTGCCGTAATCAACATCATCATCATCTCTGCTTTTAGCAACCTTAATAGTGTCAATATCTGCTATTATTCCACTGGCGTGTATAGACTCTCTCATTATGCTCTTCCTGATGTATTTCTACGGACCAACAGAGTTAGATATGAATCTGTATTGTCATTTTTAACTTTCTTTAAAAGACTTTCACTGTCTGAATTGCTCTCTCACTCACCATGTTAAACTGTTGATATTTTAGTGAGGGATTGATGAGTTTAGGGAATGCCTGAAATCTGCATTTGACCACTCAAAGTAGTAATCATAATAATAATGATTAATAATATAATATAACATTCTACTGGTAATTAGAACCTTTAACATACCATGACTTGTGCATGTGAGTTCTGAAATTATCATGAATTTGGAGTAGCAATCAGTTAACAGTACATCAATGTATTTGTCAAATTCACATACATTCCCTCCTTGCCTTCATCCTCATCTCTGGAATTTCAGTATCCTTTATCGGCATTTTGTTTGTGCTCTTAGGAAGTGATCACAGGTCCTGAGTAGCTTACTGTCTGCTAACATTAGCCCTGCATGCAGTTTCGTACCCAATTTATATTCCACATGGAACTCGTAGAGTGCACTAAAGATAAAGGTTTGTTTAAATAAACTTTCCAGTGATGGACATTCAGCCAACCAAACAGCTTGTTCTCACTTTGGACATAATTTCTTACAACCTTGTTCAGAGTCTAGATGTGAATACAACATGCTGCCATTCCTGAATAAGATGTGCACCCAATCCTTCAGAAGATGCATCTACTGATAATGCAAATATCATTTTTAAATTGGCATACTGATGATTGTATTTAGTGTTCTTAACTGTTCAAATGGCTGCTTGTTCGTTTTTACAGTATCAATGTCATTTTCCAGAAATTCATGTAAGGGTTTATTGGCCCTGGATAGATGTGGAATGAATTTTGCCAGATAATTTGTAGATCCACTTTACAATATGGAATGAGTATTTAAACTGTTTTTGCTTTATATGGATTAGCAAATAAGCCATTTTTGCTCAATTTGTATCCATTTACGACAAACCAATTTTGGATATATTTAAATTTTATTGGCAGTTATCAGTGGTTGGAGCTGTGGTGGAGGACAGGTACGAGGATCAAAATCTGCCATAGAGTCAGGACTGGGCTGAGTTCCAGCACCTATGCTTGTAGTTCCTCAAAGATATGTGCAGTTAATTTTATAGTTTTATATTTTTTATAGTTAATCTGAAAAAAACTAAGTAGCAGAGCTAATATCAAATGGCATTCACTTAAATTTAATGGCATGTTCAAAGCCATTGGTTTACAACTTGCCTCAGTTAACATGTCCCAGTTCTAATACCAACAATATTCTAATACTGATAATATTTTTACTCAGGAGAGCTTAGCTGCCACATCTTCACCTTATAATGTAATGGAAACCACAGAGCAATTAAGGTTTTATTAGATCATCTATTATGGCTTCTTGTATATCACAGGCCATTAAATTTCACTGTTACCTGGGCATTGAGCTCATTTACTTGTGTTTGACTAAAACATACCTCCTGAAAGACATCCAGTCTTGATTTGAAGATGTTCAATGGCATATTGGTCTGCATTAGCAGAAGCATTGCCAGTAGATCGAGGAAAGTGATTATTCCCCTCTATTCAGCACTGGTGAGGCCACACCTGGAGTACTGCGTCCAGTTTTGGACCCTCCCACTACAAAAAGATCTTTTTTATCAGCAGCAATTTTATATTTATTTCCAGATAATTGACAAAAATATTGAATGTCAGTCCTAGAACTAATCCCTATGGAACCCCACAAGAAATGCCCTCATTTAACGATGATTTCTCATTTACACCTGCTTCTTGAGATCTATTAGTCAGCCAGTTCTTAATCCGTTCAATGTATTTTATTGATAATGTATAGTGCTACTATTTTAGTAAGAATGTTGTGTGGTACTCAGTCACATGTCTTACAGAAGTCTAAATATAGTACAGAAGTAGTTATTGAACATGGCTGCCTTTTCTTCAATGCATATCAATTCTTTTGATATCAATGGCATTATAATAGAATCCTAGAATAAAGCCAGGCTGTAGGTTGTTCTATTTTTTCAGTAACTCCCAACTTTTCCATAATATCAAGTTGAACTTTTACTTTAATGGAATGTTTCTTACTAGATGTAACACTCGGGCTACTGATTTGTCTAAATTAGGAAGCATTGAAAGACACAGAGCCATTCCTTGGGTATGGCAAATTGGGGCAACTGCTCCAGGCCCTGCAGGCAGTGCAATTGGCCAGCGCGGTTGGTCCCGGAAGTGACAGATTCGTCACTTCCACACCGGGCTCCGCACCCCTCTAGGGATGACCCTGGGAGGACATATAGGGATTCTCCCAGTATGCCATGATGTCTATATACAGTCCTGTGGCATTTACAGCAAACATCTTTTTAGCTATCTTTATGGCTAAGCAGGAATTAAGCCCTAACACTAGATGTACATTACCATATACTCTGGAAAGTTAAATGACACCGGTTTTTAAAACAGCTTGTAATAGATACATACTCATGTAGTGTTATTTAGTATCATGAATATGAAACAAGCTTTGCTTTGAATTTCTGAATTTTGATTTTCTTTAGCTAATGTGTAGAGAGAGAGGGAGAGAGCATTTGCACTAGCATCTCATAGGTTCATTCACGCAAGTGTGTATATATGTATATATATAGTATTCCATTGTGCTCCAATAATTACTCTGAATGATACAAGAATCTGATTAATGTTTAGCCACATTTGATGGTCTGAAAGTTTCCTCTGAAGTCCCCATGCTCACAGTATCACTACTGTGCTGTTCTCCCAGCATGGCAACAGTTTAGTTTTAATTGTGCAATATACCTTTGAAACATGATTTTTTGCATAGAATTCATGGTATATTTGACCAAATGTTGGGTAATTTCTCAGGGGCCTGCCCATAAAACCAGCTTGCAGCATCAGGACCTGAGTCCTTTCTTCACTCCTTGCTTCCTAACAGCTCCTCCCCAGGTGCACAACCACAATCCTGTCCTCATCTGTAGTATAGGGGTGTCAAGAAGAAGTTTGAGGGCTGGCCTAGCCTGGCCCAGCAGCTCACCTCCATCTAGTGACAGTACAGATAAGCTACCAATAGGCAAGTAATTCCCAACTGTGCTCAGGGTCACTGACTCCACATGGACCTGACCGTGCTGGCTTGCTTGAGAATGAGGTGTTCTCTAAAAGGCTCATGGAAACCCGGGTGGCAGTATTATTATACGACATAGATGGGGCATGGTGATCGAGCTGAATAACCATTTAGTCAGCTCACTGTCAATATCATCTGCTCAACTGGCTAGATGCTCCTTGAAAGAGCCAGTCTATGAAGATTATATAAACTGGGGCAAAACAAACCAGTGATTTAAGTCAGACCATGCAAACGGGGACACTAATGCTTTTCAAGGATACATAGTCATCCTACAAATGCCCTTAGACCTATAGGACTTATGTTGTGCTTGCAACAGGGATAGATTCTTTAATTGGGGGGAAGAATAACTCAGTGGTTTGAGCATTGGCCTGCTAAACCCAGGGTTGTGAGTTCAATCCTATGATTCTGTGTCAATAGGACTAAGCAGTATGTACTAGCAACAGGAAATGCTTATGGTCAAAAAACAAGTAGAAGGGACACAAAAAATGTTTGGAGAGGTAGAATACCCTTCTTTGTCAGCCAAGAGATTACTTGCACCTACAAGGTAGCTTTAGCAACACAACAGAAGGCTAGGGGAACTTTTCATTTTTGCAAATGCACCAGAAAAACAAATTATTTTAGCAAAAGAATCAGAAATTTTTAATATTCCTGAAACAGGGAAAAAGCTATGAGCCAAATTATGTGCAGGTGCAGACTGACACAGCTACGTTGACTCCCATCAAGCTGTGACAGCTTAAAGCAGCAGAGAATGTGGCCTGACACTCAACCGGTTTCATGTTCCGTGCAAATAATTTAAGCCAGCTCTTCTTTCCCCTGCCCTCCCCGTCAGGACTTTCAGCCAGGTCCCAGCACAGAGAGGGATTCATAGATTTCATAGATTAATCAATTCCAAGGCCAGAAGGGACCATTGTGATCATCTAGTTTGACCTCCTGTATAACACAGGCCACAGAACTTCCCAAACTAATTCCTTAAGGGAGAATGCACTCAGATTCCTAGAGGTAGTAAGCATTTGGGCATAATAAGCCATACTGATCTCATTAGGGCTAAGAGGACTTAGTTAAAAAGGAAAATGGTCCCAAAGAGGAGGCTGACAAAAGAAAAAATATATATCACATTAACATTTTTGTGTCATAAAACTAAGAATTAATCATGTCCTCTGGGCTGACAGGCTGAGTGCTTAATCTTGAATATGGGCCCCAGCAGATGGTTTAACCTTTGGATTCATTCCATTCAGGAGAAAGGCAGATTTAGGCTATTGCTAGATCAGCTCCTCCATGAATACTGGGAACTCTTTCTTTTTAGTATTATTGAGCATTTGCACTAGCATCTCATAGGCTCATTCATACAGCATGCACATACGGTCTGTGTAATTTATGGCTTTAGGAAATATTGAATCATGTTGACACAATCTTACACTTGATGCAGGAGGGGGAGTGATACAATTTTTTCCCCACCTGAAAGCACATTCAGGTGACTTTGGTCATAAGGTGGTCTTGTAACAGAGTTGTTAACATGTGGCAGAACATGTCATACTTCATCAGTTAATTTGCAGCGAGCCAGTACACAGCCTGTGCATCATAAAAGCAGTAAAATACAAACCCAAGAGATGAGGAAAATATCTGGGGAGTTGGATTACTTTGTTTGGTAGTCCAAGAGAGCATAGCTTGAATGGCATATAGACCTTGTGTGCTGGTAAACTGAATTTCATCCCTAGGAATATATTGTAATCCAAAATATAAACAACTTTCAAACAGATTTTATAGTTACTTTGTTCCACTGCCTTCTCAAACATTTCTCCATGCCCTAACAACTCAATGGCCTGACTTTAATGGGAGTTCCACATTGTTTGTAACACAATGCTTACAAAATCAGACCCAGATTGTTTTTTGCTTTTATTTCAGATCCTCCCGGCTCATGTGAAAATTCAGAGACTCTTTATTTTATATAAGCAATAATAAATCCCACGAAGTGCTGACTATGTTCATGTTAATTATTTGTTTCTAGTGTTTTCTTTTTATAGAAACCTAATTGCCTTGGTGTATTTTGCTTCATAACTGTGACACCTGAAAACTTGCAATGAATTTTAAGCAGAGTATGCTCCAGAGTATGCTTGATACGGCTCTCAAGCCCACACCATGAAAGCACATGCTCTAAGCACAATGTAGTTGGAAATGGGATTCCTTGGCTGCTGCTGAGGAATCTCAAAGGAAAATTCTGAATCAGGATAACACCTATCAGTGCAGCTGTCATTATCCAGCTTGATTCTGAACCAACTAGGAGCTTTATCATTGTGCTTAGTCTGTAGTCTCACTGTATGCATGGAGGGCCTGATTCTCTACTGTTTCACACCTTATGTGGTCATTTAAACCTGTACAAAGCGGGTGAGAAACCTATGTTTCACACCTGCTTTGCACTCATTTTCAATAGGTGTAAATGACAAAACAAGGTACAAGGCAGCGGAAAATCAGTCTCAAAACACTTGTCTTCATTAGAGGTTTCTTTTACCTTGAATTAACTGATTGCCATGTGAGGTAGTTAACACCTTTGTAATGGCTAGTCTGGTGTCTCTTCAAAGGGCTACAAATGATTGTAATTTAGCCTAGGCTCCTTGCTAGAGTAAACCACAAATACTTGTAGCCTGTGTGATAAGGCTCTGTCCTTGCCTCCGTGGGTCCCGTGTTTCCTGGTGGATTTCGCTAGCCTCAGAGGCTCACTGTGACCCTCCACATAACCCTTCTTTCTCTAGAGACAAGGGTCACAGTCTACTGAGCCATTTTCATCATAAGCCAGTGAGGGAGGTGAGGAGAAGTTATCCTTCCTTGCACAGTCTCTGTTGTCTCCCAGTCTCAGTGATTAAACAGGGGGCAAAGGTGGGGGGGAGCCTGGGCCCACCCTCTATTCCGGGCTCCAGCCCAGGGACCCTAATAGTATCAGCTATGGTAGCTGACCTTTTAGAAACATGACATGTACAATTCCCTGGGCTACTTCCCCCACAGCAGCCCTCACTTCCTCAAGCTCCACTTCACCCTTACCTCAGGGCCTCCTTACTTGTGCCTGATATGGTGTGTACTACTCAGCCTCTCCAACAGCACAACTTCCTCCCACAGCTCCTGACATGCACACCCACCTGACTGGGAGGCTTTTAACTAGTTTCAGCCAGCCTCTGATTGGCTTCAGGTGTCCCAATCAACATAGCATTCTCCCTGCCTTCTGGAAAGTTCTTAATTGGCCCCAGGTGTCTTAATTGACCTGGAGCAGCTGCCATTTCACTGATCCTGGTACCAGGGATTTGTTTAGCCTGGAGTGAATCTCTCTCTCCCACTGCTCTTCCATAGCCTTCTAGCGTGGAGGGAGGTGGGAAGCTGCTATTCCTGCTGCTGCTAGGCTCTAAGCTCTCCCTGCTGCTCCACGACTGCTGTGTGGCCCGCCGGGAGCCGCAAGCATCCCTGCCGGTGAGGATCCCCCCCAGCCCTCCTCATGGCACCCTTTACCATCGCAACATTGAACACCCGCGGCTGTAGGATGGGTCTCCGCAGTTCCCAGGTGCTCTCCTTCTTTCGAGAGGGGAGGTACTCTGTGGTTTTCCTGCAGGAGACCCATACGGATCCGACCGCCGAAGACAGTTGGCAGCTGGATTGGGGGAACAGGGTCTACTTTAGCCACCTCACAGTTCGTACGGCTGGAGTGGCGACCCTGTTCTCCCCTGACCTACGGCCCGAGGTGCTGGGGGTCGCTGAGGCTGTGCCGGCTAGCCTGCTGCACCTCCGGGTCCGCAAGGAGGGGCTGGTTGTCAACCTCGTCAACATCTATGCCCCAGCAGCGAGCCCGGAGAGGCTGCAATTCTATCAGCAGGCGTCTGCCTTCCTCGGCACCTTGGATCCTCAGGAGTGCCTGGTCCTGGGAGGGGACTTTAACATCACCCTCGAGGAGCAGGACCACTCAGGGACCGAGCAGAGCCCGGCCGCCGTCGCTGTCCTCCAGGAGATAGTCGAACACCACTCGCTGGTGGACGTCTGGCGCGACCACCACCCGGATGACACTTCCACGTTCACCTTTGTCCGGGTGGAGGCCCATCGGTCGCCACTCCTCGTTGGACCGCATTTATTTATCACGCTTTCATCTTTCACGAGCCTACTCCTCCAGCATCCGGCCGGCCCCATTTTCTGACCATCATATAGCCACTGTGACAGCCTCCCTCTGCGCGGAGAGGCCGGGGCTGGCCTATTGGCATTTTAACAACAGCTTGCTGGAGGATGCAGGCTTCGTGGTGTCCTTCCGGGAGTTCTGGCAGGCCTGGCGAGGGCAGCGGCGTGCCTTTCCCTCGGCGTGACGGTGGTGGGACCTAGGGAAGGTGCGCACCCGGCTCTTCTGCCGTGATTACACCCGGGGCGCCAGCCGACGGAGGGATGCGGTGATAGAGCAGTTGGAACGGGAGGTCTTAGAGCTGGAAAGACGTCTGGCCGCCAGCCCCGAGGATCCACCCCTCTGCGGAGCATGCGTGGAGAAGCGGGAGGAGCTCCAGACCCTCGAGGACCATCGGGCCCAGGGTGCCTTTGTTCAATCCCACATCCGTCTACTTCGGGAGATGGATCGCGACTCCCGCTACTTCTACGCCCTGGAGAAAAAGAGGGGGGCTAAAAAACATGTCATCTGTCTACTGGCAGAAGATGACACCCCCCTCATGGATCCGGTGGAGATGTGCGGGAGGGCGAGAGCCTTCTACGCAAGCCTTTTCTCCCCGGATCCGACCGATCCTAAGGCTTGCAGAGTGCTTTGGGAGGAGCTCCCGATGGTCAGCACGGACAACCAAGACCGGCTAGAGCTGCCTCTCACTCTGGCCGAGTTCTCGGAAGCCCTCCATCGCATGCCCACCAATAAATCTCCGGGCATGGACGGGCTGACCGTGGAGTTCTACCGCATGTTCTGGGACGTCCGCGATTTTCGAAATTGGCGTCCTGTCTCGCTCCTCAGCTTGGACTACAAAGTCGTGGCAAAAGCCATCTCGCTGCGGCTAGGGTCCGTGCTGGCGGACGTGGTCCACCCAGACCAGACCTACACCGTCCTGGGCCGCAGCATCTTCGACAACCTATATCTGGTCCGGGACCTATTGGAACTTGGGTGTAGGGATGGTCTGTCGTTCGCCCTCCTGTCCTTAGATCAGGAGAAGGCGTTCGACAGGGTGGATCACGGGTATCTCCTTAGCACTCTGCAAGCGTTTGGCTTCGGAGCCAGGTTTGTGAGTTTTCTCCGGGTGCTGTACGCCTCCGCAGAGTGTTTGGACAGGCACAACTGGACCTGACCAAACCGGTCAGCTTTGGGCAAGGAGTATGGCAGGGGTGCCCCCTCTCGGGCCAGCTGTACGCTCTGGCGATCGAGCCCTTCCTCTGTCTCCTCCAAAGGAGGTTGACGGGGTTGGTGCTGTGGGAGCCGGAGCTGCGGCTGGTCCTGTCGGCGTACGCTGATGACGTGCTCCTCGTGGTCCAGGACCTGGGCGACTTGGCGCAGGTGGAGGCTTGCCAGGGCATCTATTCGGCAGCCTCCTCTGCGCGGGTCAACTGGGTCAAGAGCTCTGGCTTGGTGGTAGGGGACTGGCGGCAGGCGAGCTCCCTCCCACCCGCGCTTCAGGCCATCCGGTGGAGCACGGGTCCGCTGCTCTATCTGGGCATTTACCTTTCTGCCACGCATCCCTCTCCGCCGGAGAACGGGCAGAATTTAGAGGGCGGGGTGATAGAGCGGCTCCGGAAATGGACAGGACTACTCCGGTGCCTCTCCCTTCGAGGGAGAGCGCTGGTGCTTAATCAACTAGTCCTGTCCATGCTCTGGTACCGGTTCAACACCCTGGTCCCGGCCCCGGGTTTCCTGGCCAACCTCCGGACATTGATTCTGGAGTTCTTTTGGTCAGGACTGCACTGGGTCCCTGCAGGGGTTCTTTATCTACCTCTGGAGGAGGGAGGGCAGGGCCTAAAATGTCTGCTCACTCAGGTCCATGTCTTCCGCCTCCAGACCCTGCAGAGGCTCCTTTATGGTGCAGGTAGTCCGGCGTGGAGCATACTGGCGCACGCCTTCCTGCGCCGCTTCCGAGGGCTCCGATACGACCGGCAACTCCTTTATCTCCATCCGAGAGGTCTTCCGCGAGACCTCTCCGGGCTGCCAGTCTTCTACCAGGACCTCCTCCAGATCTGGAAACTCTTTACAACGACCAGGTCCGTGGCGGCCACCGAGGGGACAGATCTCCTCACGGAGCCCCTGCTACACAACCCCCAGCTCCGTGTGCAGGTGGCAGAGTCCCGCTCGGTGCGCCAGAGGTTGATCCTGGCAGAGATCACAAGAGTCGGAGACCTCCTGGACTATGACCGGGGAGACTGGCTGGATCCCCTGATGCTCGCTCAGCGCATGGGGCTTTCCAGACCTTGTACTCCCCGGTGCATACTTCAGGAGGTGAAGGCTGCTTTGCCGCCCGCTGCTCGGGTTCATCTCGACCGGGTCCTGCACGAGGACACGCCCCGCCCACCCGTTACCCCAGGCCCGCCGGACCTTTTAATTGGACCCCTGCCCCGTGGACCCAACCGACCCCTTCACTAGAAGCCGGCTGCACAACATACAGCCTGTCTGCTTCCAAACCGCGCCAAGAAAACATCTCTACACGCTCGTGCTCCACACCCTTCACGCCCGCGTCCTCGTGTCCCGCCCCGATACAAAATGGCGGGACCTCCTGCCACCTTTGGAGGGTGAGGAGCCCTGGTGGGCCAGCCTATATTCCACCTTAGTCCCAAGGCCCGCCGGGGATGTCAGTTGGCGGCTCCTTCACGGAGCCGTGAGCACGGGCGTGTACTTGGCGCGGTTCACGTCAATCCCAGACACCTGCCCCTTTTGCGGCATGAGGGATACCCTGGCACATGTATACCTGGAGTGTGCCAGGCTGCAGCCCCTATTCCAGCTCCTCACCAATATTTTATTACGTTTTTGGTTGCACTTCTCCCCTCACCTTCTCATTTATGCACTCCCTATCTGTGGCCCCACAAAGTCACGGGATCTCCTAGTCAACCTCCTCCTGGCCCTAGCTAAAATGGCCATCTACAAAACCAGAGTGAGGAGGTTGGCCGATGGAGTCTCCTGTGACTGTGGGGCCTATTTCCGATCCTCAGTCCATTCACGTATTCCGGACAGAGTTCCTCTGGGCGGCGTCCTCTGACTCCCTTGACGCCTTTGAGGAGCAGTGGGTGCTGTCTGGGGTTCTCTGCTCAGTGTCCCCGTCCGGTTCCCTTCGTTTGACCCTTTGACCGCACTCCTGTCCCTGTTATTTTATTAGTTGTCCCCTGGAATTTTTTGGGTATCTAGGTCCTGTGGATCCCCCTTTTAGGCTGGGGGGGATCCTTTAGCGGTGAACAGGCTTCGCCCGCCCACTTCCCGGATCCCAATAAGACTGCTCTCCCACAGCCTCTAGCTTGGAGGGAGGTGGGAAGCTGCTACTCCTCCTGCTGCTGCTAGGACCTAAGCTCTCCCTGCTGGTCCAGCTGCTCCCCTGGCTGGGCCAGACACCACCCCCCCCCGTTCTCTGCTATCTGGTTGCTGGACCCCCCACTCTCGGGTGCTGCTACTGCTGCAACTGCAGCCCCGGGGGGGGGGGCTGCTAGCACATTCCCCAGAGAGGAGGAGTGAGGGACCCCAGACACTGCTGTTGTGGATACCACCACCATCACCACCACCTGAGAGGGGTCCTTTCTGCCTGCCTGGACCACCACCTGGAGTTCCTGGAGCTGCTGCTGCTGCTGTGGAGTCTGCTGGCTAGGAGCTGCTGAAGCCTGAGGAGGAGAAGAAGAAGAGGACCATCTACCAGTGGGGGAGCACCTAGAGACTTTGCAGACCACCGTGGAGAGGGCCTAAGACTGAGTAATTTTCAAACTGTGCTCTTGTGGTGGGGGTCTTGACTGTTTTTTCAGGGACACAGAGGGTGTGGCATGGAGCTGCCCCCCAATCCATCTGTGTGTCCCCCTAACCCTCACCACTACTACCACCACCGCTGCCCCCTCCACAACCCCCACCGGCTGTATACCATCTGCCTCAGCTCCTGCCTCTGGACTCAGCTGCTTGCTTGGCTTGCCACGCCCTATTTCCACCCTTTGGGCCAGAAGCAGCAGCCAGCTTAAAAAAAGACTTGTGCAAGTGCACGTGGGCACATGTGCCCCCCCCGGACTGCCTACCCCCCAGCTTTGCCCTTTACTACCTGCCTCATTAGCCACTTGTAGCTTTGCCCTCCCTTTTGTCCCAGACCCCCTTACTAGCTTCAGTTTGTTTGCCTGCCCCGCTCATTTCCTTCTGCAGCCTTTGTTTGTTTGCCCCGCCCCAGCCTCTGAAGCTAGCCCCTTGGTTTCCCTGTTCTACCTCCAGACCGCTTAGCCCCTCGCTCCGTTTGCCCATGTCCCCTCCCATGCGCTTGTGCAATTCCCCATTTTAGTTGCAACCCTCTTCACTACACCCACAATGTTGTTGTATCCCCCCCCAGTGCACCAAGAGGAGCCGGAATTCCACCTTGTATCGGTGACTGACCCCTAACCCCTGATTGCCCCCCATCCAGCCCACCCCTTTTGGCGCCCTCCTCCCCTGCCTGCAGCCTAGCGGGGAGGAGTGGTCGACCTGCTTCCCCTCTCCCCTCCTCCTTCTGGTGTCCCCCCTTCCCTCCTTGCTCATGATGGCGGGGGATGAGACAGGTGGGACCCCTCCAGCAGCCCGAGCTCCCCCTCCCCCACCTACCCCTCCGTCACCCCCCCAAGCTTCTACCTCAGCTGATGAACCATCTGCCATCGCCTTCGCTGGGGCACCTACAGCGACGGGCAGTGGGGCGACCTCAACTGCTGCCACGTCTCTCCCCCCCTCAGATTCGGGGGGAGCCCCCCCAGCCGGCGGGAAGGGCCAGGGGAAGAAGAAGGGGAAGGGCCCCACTAAGAAGACCAGGCCCTCCATGGCAGGGGCTGCCCCCAATGCCCCGGCCCCACCGCCGGCTGGGGCGTCCCTCCCCGCTGTTCCCTCCAGCAGCTCTGCGGGTGTCCCTCCCCCGGCCCCCAGGGCATACGCCCAGGTGGCGGCAGCCCCCCCGCCTGCCACTAAGTCATCTCTCCTGCCCACCGCCTCCACTACCATTTATAGCCGGGGCCAGGGCCGGGGCCAGGGCTGGGGCCCCTTTCCCACCATGACCAGGAAGCACGGCGTCCGTTGCCTCCTGGTGCCCGCCTCACCCCACGTGGAGACCTATGTGCGGGCGTTGGCGAGGGTGGTGGGGCCCACGGCCATTGTGGCGGCCTCCAAAATGTATGACAAGGTCGTCTTCTTCTTAACATCGGAGGCCGCCGCCCAGGAGGCGGTGGAGAAGGGCCTGGCAGTAGGGGGCGTGTTTGTCCCCTTAGAGCCGCTAGAGGACCTGGGCGTCCGCCTGGTCCTGACCTCCGTCCCTCCCTTTCTCCCCAATGCCGCCCAGTTACCTGCCCTCTCTACGCTGGGGAAAGCCATCTCTGTCATCAGCCCTCTCCCATTGGGCTGCAAAGACCCCACCCTCCGTCACGTCCTCTTGTTCCG
Source organism: Dermochelys coriacea (assembly GCF_009764565.3). Classification (NCBI taxonomy): domain Eukaryota; kingdom Metazoa; phylum Chordata; order Testudines; family Dermochelyidae; genus Dermochelys; species Dermochelys coriacea. The sequence goes on from NC_050069.1 coordinate 224,973,064, forward strand.
CCGGAAACTGCTTCAACTGCTGCTGGCGGCACGTGACAGAGAGGCGCTGGAGGGGTCCTTCCTAGTACCCTACCAGGGGGCCCATTACTGGGTGCATTACTCCACGGGGGAGGCCTGATGCTACCTCTGCCGGGCGATGGGGCACGTCCGGAGGGATTGCCCCTTGGCCCGGCAAGGAGGGGCATCTGGGACCCCTGAGCCCTGGCAGGGCACTGGCCCCATCATCGCCGGCGCCCCTGGCTGCCCAGCGCCCAAAACCACCCCCCCTCCTTCCCAGTCCACCATTGCTCCCGCTCGGGCCCAAGGGGCACCTCTCCAACTATGCCCAGACGAGCAGGAGAGCCCCGCCCCCGCTGTTTGCAATCTGGCAGGGCCTGTGGAGGAGGGTGCGGCAGGGACACCGCCAGGTATGGGAGAGGGCCCGCCCCAAGGGGAATCTTCCCTCCCTTGTGCTGCCCCACCATTACCCCCTCAAGTCCCTGAGCCATCACCTCTGCCCCCTGACACAACCCCTGCTAGCCAGCCCCTGGATGATGCCATGGAGGGCTGGGCCCTAGTCCAGGGGACGCAGGGCAAGCGGAAGGCTCGAGCTCCGCTTCTTCCATCTGATGCGGAGGCCCCCCGGAAGACCAGGAAGGGGGGCACCGATGCCGAGCCTTCCGCTCTACCCAGGGGTGTGTTCCACCCACCAGAGCCGGCTGGGGAAGACGTGGCAGCACTGGAAGGCAGTATCTCCCCTCCACGGAAGTCCCTCCCCTCCAAGACCCCCGAGGCACCATCTGAAACCCCAGTGTGCCCCGAAGCAACCGTTGCGTCAGGTGCCGGCGGGGAGAATCCCGGGGTAGCGGAAAACAATTTTCCGTCTATATATGAGGAGATCGAGGCCCTGGGTCTGACCCCGGTCACCCAGCGGGAGGACGATCCTATGCCAGCGGGCCTCGATCTGGGCAACTTCACTCCAGCCCCCCTTTCCCCATGTTCCCTCCCCCTAACCGTTGCTTCCGCTCCCACCTCCGAGGAGCCCCTGGACTCCTCCATCAACCCGGCTGCAGAGGGCACCCCGCTGAGAGCCGCCGAGCCTGTTGAGGCGACGGCCAGTGCCACGCGGCTGTAACCTGAGCCACCAGGGGCACCCCTCGCTGGTGAGGAGCATTCGACCTCCTTCCCAGGAGAGGGCCCTACAGAAGAGAGTCCACCTCCTGATGCCGTGGCTGCCAAATCCACCAGAGAGCTTGCGCCCGGCATCACTGAGAGCCCTCTCCCCGCCCAGACTCTCACCTCTACCCCTGCCCTTGCCCTTATCCCGTCCACCTCCCGAGATGTTATTGCCACCCCTGGGACTGTCTCCTTCCCCTTTCCAACAGATGACTCCCAGGGAGCGGCCTTTGTGTTTACCTGTCCAGACCCACCAGGAGCTGCTATCCTCCCTCCGCCGCCCCCTATCGCCCCAGCATTCAGGTCAACCCATCAGGAGCCCCGTCGGGGGTCCGCACCCTGTCTGCCCGTCTCGCTGGGCCAGGGGGCTGTACCAAGGGCCCCGTCAGGGAGTAACCAGACCATAACCCCAGCCCCTCATGCGCTGCGAGAGGAGTTGCGGGAGTTTCTAGAAGACGTCCGTGGCTCCCGCAACAAAGTCCAGCTTGCCCTCCAGTGATGGGGGGACTTTAATCAAATCCTCCGGGCCACAAGGGCCCTCATGGGGCAGGGTAAAATGACCGGGAGGCAGGGCGCCGCGGCCTACCAGCGGGTCCACCTCTTCCATGACTCCTTACTCACCTAGGGGGTGGGTCACGGACTGCTGCGCAGCCCGCCAGGAGCCGCGAGCATCTCTGCCGGTGACGATCCCCCCCAGCCCTCCTCATGGCACCCTTTACTATCACAACATTGAACACCCATGGCAGTAGGATGGGTCTCCGCAGGTCCCAGGTGCTCTCCTTCCTTCGGGAGGGGAGGTACTCTGTGGTTTTCCTGCAGGAGACCCATACAGATCCGACTGCCGAAGACAGTTGGCAGCTGGATTGGGGGGACAGGGTCTACTTTAGTCACCTCACAGTTCGTACGGCTGGAGTGGCGACTCTGTTCTCCCCTGACCTACGGCCCGAGGTGCTGGGGGTCACCGAGGCTGTGCCGGGTCGCCTGCTGCACCTCCGGGTCCGCATGGAGGGGCTCGTAGTCAACCTCGTCAACATCTATGCCCCAGCAGCGAGCCCGGAGCGGCTGCAATTCTATCAGCAGGCGTCCGCCTTCCTCGGCACCTTGGATCCTCAGGAGTGCCTGGTCCTGGGAGGGGACTTTAACATCACCCTTGAGGAGCGGGACCGCTCGGGGACTGAGCAGAGCCCGGCTGCCGTCGCCGTCCTCCAGGAGATAGTCGAACACCACTCCCTGGTGGACGTCTGGCACGACCACCACCCGGATGACACTTCCTCGTTCACCTTTGTCCGGGTGGAGGCCCATCAGTCGCGCCACTCCCGGTTGGACCACATTTATTTATCACGCTTTCATCTTTCACGAGCCCACTCCTCCAGCATCTGGCCGGCCCCATTTTCTGACCATCATATAGCCACTGTGACAGCCTCCCTCTGCGCGGAGAGGCCGGGGCTAGCCTATTGGCATTTTAACAACAGCTTGCTGGAGGATGCGGGCTTCGTGGCGTCCTTCCGGGAGCTCTGGCTGGCCTGGCGAGGGCAGCGGCATGCCTTTCCCTCGGCGCGGCGGTGGTGGGACCTAGGGAAGGTGCGCGCCTGGCTCTTCTGCCGTGACTACACCCGGGGCGCCAGCCGACGGAGGGATGCGGTGATAAAGCAGTTGGAACAGGAGGTCTTAGAGCTGGAGAGGCGTCTGGCCGCCAGCCCTGAGGACCCACCGCTCTGTGGAGCGTGCCGGGAGAAGCGGGAGGAGCTCCGGACCCTTGAGGACCATCGGGCCCGGGGTGCTTTTGTTCGATCCCGCATCCGTCTCCTTCGGGAGATGGATCGCGACTCCCGCTTCTTCTATGCCCTGGAGAAAAAGAGGGGGGCTAAGAAACATATTATCTGTCTACTGGCAGAAGATGGCACCCCCCTCACGGATCGGGTGGAGATGTGCGGGAGGGCGAGAGCCTTCTACGCAAGCCTTTTCTCCCCGGATCCGACCGATCCTAATGCTTGCAGAGTGCTTTGGGAGGAGCTTCCGACGGTCAGCACAGGCGACCGAGAGCTGCCTTTCACTCTGGCAGAGTTCTCGGAAGCCCTCCGTCGTATGCCCACCAATAAATCTCCGGGCATGGACGGGCTGACCATGGAGTTCTTCCGCGTGTTCTGAACGTCCTGGGCCCAGACCTAGTCACCATCTGGGCCGAGTCTTTGCAGAGCGGGGTCCTCCCTCTTTCATGCAGGCGAGCCGTGCTGGCCTTATTGCTGAAGAAGGGGGACCTCCGCGATTTACAAAATTGGCGTCCCGTCTCGCTCCTCAGCTTGGGACTAGAAAGTCGTGGCAAAAGCCATCTCGCTGCGGCTAGGGTCCGTGCTGGCGGACGTGGTCCACCCAGACCCGACCTACACCGTCCCGGGCCGCAACCTATATCTGGTCTGGGATCTATTGGAACTTGGGTGTAGGGATGGTCTGTCGTTCGCCCTCCTGTCCTTAGATCAGGAGAAGGCGTTCGACAGGGTGAATCACGGGTATCTCCTGAGCACTCTGCAAGCGTTTGGCTTCGGAGCCAGGTTTGTGAGTTTTCTCCGGGTGCTGTACGCCTCCGCAGAGTGTTTGGTCAGGCTCAACTGGACCCTGACCGAACCGGTCAGCTTTGGGCGAGGAGTACAGCAGGGGTGCCCCCTCTCGGGCCCGCTGTACGCTCTGGCAATCGAGCCCTTCCTCTATCTCCTCCGAAGGAGGTTGACAGGGTTGGTGCTGCGGGAGCCGGAGCTGCGACTGGTCCTGTTGGCGTACGCTGATGACGTGCTCCTCGTGGTCCAGGACCCGGGCGAATTGGCGCGGGTGGAGGTTTGCCAGGCCATCTATTCGGCAGCCTCCTCCGCGCAGGTCAACTGGGTCAAAAGCTCTGGCTTGGTGGTAGGGGACTGGCGGCAGGTGAGCTCCCTCCCACCCGCGCTTCAGGCCATCCGGTGAAGCATGGGTCCGCTGCTCTATCTGGGCATTTACCTTTCTGCCACGCATCCCTCTCCGCCGGAGAACGGGCAGAATTTAGAGGGCGGGTTGATAGAGCGGCTCCGGAAATGGACAGGACTACTCCGGTGCCTCTGCCTTCGAGGGAGAGCGCTGGTGCTTAATCAACTAGTCCTGTCCATGCTCTGGTACCGGTTCAACACCCTGGTCCCGGCCCCGGGTTTCCTGGCCAAACTCCGGACATCGATTCTGGAGTTCTTTTGGTCAGGACTGCACTGGGTCCCTGCAGGGGTTCTTCATCTACCTCTGGAGGAGGGAGGGCAGGGCCTAAAATGTCTGCTCACTCAGGTCCATGTCTTCCGCCTCCAGACCCTGCAGAGGCTCCTTTATGGTGCAGGTAGTCCGGCGTGGAGCATACTGGCGCACGCCTTCCTGCGCCGCTTCCGAGGGCTCCGATACGACCGGCAGCTCCTTTATCTCCATTCGAGAGGTCTTCCGTGAGACCTCTCCAGGCTGCCGGTCTTCTACCAGGACCTCCTCCAGACCTGGAAACTCTTTACAACGACCAGGTCCGTGGCGGCCACCAAGGGGGCAGATCTCCTCGCGGAGCCCCTGCTACACAACCCCCAGCTCCGTGTGCAGGTGGCAGAGTCCCGCTCGGTGCGCTGTCCGGGGTTCTCTGCTCGGTGTCCCTGTCCGGTTCACTTCGTTTGACCCTTTGACCGCACTCCTGTCCCTGTTATTTTATTAGTTGTCCCCCGGAATTTTTTGGGTATCTAGGTCCTGTGGATCCCCCTTTTAGGCTGGCGGGGATCCTTTAAAGATGGACGGGCTTCGCCCGCCCACTTCCCGGAGCCCAATAAGACTACTTTTCTATAGCCATCTGGCCTTGCCCCGTCATACCTGAAACAACCATTTGGGAGCATGGACACTAGCCTTTACAAATGTGTTAACTATGTAGTTAATTGGCAATCAATTAACTCCAAGATAAAAAACTCTATTGTAGCCATACCTAGATTGAAAAAGTGGGTTGGGGTCAGGGATTATCATTTTCTTCAGTATTTGCCCAGTACCTAAAATAGTGGAGTCCTAGTCCATTACTGGAGCTTCTAAGCACTATGATAATACAAATAAGTAAATCATCATGCTTTAAATGTACAAGTAACTCCATTTTCACTTGCCTTTTTTTGTGGGCAGCAGGCAAGCTAAACTACTCAAAGAAGCTGAGAGTACTTGTGGCACCTTAGAGACTAACAAATTTATTTGAGCATAAGCTGTAGCTCACGAAAGCTTATGCTCAAATAAATTTGTTAATCTCTAAGGTGCCACAAGTACTCCTTTTCTTTTTGTGAATACAGACTAACACAGCTGCTACTCTGAAACCTGTCAAAGAAGCTGGTATGCTTGCTGTGAAGTCAGAGGTGAGGATCTGCTTTCAAAAGTTAAACCATGCAGTTTAAGTAATAAGCATTCATCTAGTCCACATAATCAGTAAGAGCAAATCCTTTCCAAGTACTGAGCAGCCATTGCAAGGTGCTAAGGACGCTCAAATATTGGTGAAGTCAGTGGAAGTTAAGAGTGCTTATCACTGAAAAATCTTCCCCACGCTGTATAGGCCTTGAATACAGGAAACTGGAGAGAGGGAGATAACCTATCAGTATCTGTACCATGTAGTGTTCAATGATTCCACCAATTGTGCTCTGTCTCCCACTGTGCCAGGTATCTAGGATTAGTGAACTTCATGACTCATTACATACAAAGTGTACATTAAATTATCCATTCAAGAGATTCAACAGAGAGAACATGAAAGTAATTTATAATAAGCTCTTAGAATGCATTAAAACTTTATAAAGGCCAATGTGAACTATTATGAGAAAGCTGCAGGCTGTTTCTAGAGTATACTACTGCAAAGAGGAGCGAGAGAGAGAGAGAGAGAGAAAACTCCCACTTTGGTATTTTCCTTCTTGGACCTTTGTAAAGAGGGCAGCTAATAACAAAAGTAACTGTCATAATAAATACCCACTTATCAGCCTATCAGGGTTACAGATGTATCAGCACCTTCAGTCCAAGGATATGCAGTTTAAGAGGTTGATTTTACAATTTAATAGTCTGGTGAGTTAGCATTTGGGGATTCACTTCACAAGTGTGTGCAAAATTTGTTCTGCAGGGTATGATCAGAATACTAAGCCCCTTATTGTTTTGAATAAAGGGTCCAGGGAGAACCCTGTCTGGATTTTTATTTGTATAGTGCATTTTAAGAATACATTCTACAGAACTGAACAAGAAAAATTTGAAGTGAATTTTATTCTATTCCCATTCCTAGACCTCCCCCTGCCCATCACTTTTTAGTATCCAGATGCTTTCCAGAAATGCATTAAGCAACAAAGCTAGCATTTGCCATGTGTGGTCAGTTGAACATACTGGAATTTTTTCTCTTTTATTTCAAAAACAGTAAGGAAACAAACCAGCCAAAGCTGCCTGACCATTATGTTCTGTGCAGTGTTGTTGCAGTCGTGTTGGCCCCAGGATATTAGCAAGACAAGACAGATGAAGTAATATCTTTTATTGAACCAACTTCTGTTGGTGAGAGAGACAAGATTCGAGCCGCACAGAATTGAAGAAGATCTCTAGTGGCTCAAAAGCTTGTATTTCTCCCCAACAGAAGTTCATCCAATAAAAGATATTACCTCACCCATTTTGTCCCTCCAGTATGTTCTGGTAATTCAATTGCAGTATTTAGCTGCATGCTGCAATTTCCAGCTCTTAGGAACCTCTTGGATGTTTTCTGCAAAATTCTTTTTTTTTTTTGTTCAAAATGTCATTTAAAAAAAGCAAAATATCATAATATGAAAACACTGACACAAGGTAAAAAGAATGATACCTTTTCCATGAGTTAGCTGAAGGATGTGTGACAGCTTCGAAATAATTTAGAAGAAAGCAAGCATTAGAAAGGTATGCTCCTTATCCTTATCCTTAGGGGAGGGCTCCTGCCTCATACTGGGAATGAGGGGCGATCAACAGGTTATCTCAAGTGCTTATATACAAATGCACAAAGCCTTGGAAACAAGCAGGGAGAACTGGAGGTCCTGGTGATGTCAAGGAATTATGACGTGATTGGAATAACAGAGACTTGGTGGGATAACTCACATGACTGGAGTACAGTCATGGATGGTTATAAACTGTTCAGGAAGGACAGGCAGGGCAGAAAAGGTGGGGGAGTAGCACTGTATGTAAGGGAGCAGTATGACTGCTCAGAGCTCCGGTACGAAACTGTGGAAAAACCTGAGTGTCTCTGGATTAAGTTTAGAAGTGTGTGCAACAAGAGTGATGTCATGGTGGGAGTCTGCTATAGACCACCGGACCAGGGGGATGAGGTGGATGAGGCTTTCTTCCGGCAACTCACGGAAGCTACTAGATCGCATGCCCTGATTCTCATGGGTGACTTTAATTTTCCTGATATCTGCTGGGAGAGCAATACAGCGGTGCATAGACAATCCAGGAAGTTTTTGGAAAGCGTAGGGGACAATTTCCTGGTGCAAGTGCTAGGGGAGCCAACTAGGGGGAGCGCTTTTCTTGACCTGCTGCTCACAAACCGGGTAGAATTAGTGGGGGAAGCAAAAGTGGATGGGAATCTGGGAGGCAGTGACCATGAGTTGGTTGAGTTCAGGATCCTGACGCAGGGAAGAAAGGTAAGCAGCAGGATACGGACCCTGGACTTCAGGAAAGCAGACTTTGACTCCCTCAGGGAACAGATGGCCAGGATCCCCTGGGGGACTAACATGAAAGGGAAGGGAGTCCAGGAGAGCTGGCTGTATTTCAAGGAATCCCTGTTGAGGTTACAGGGACAAACCATCCCGATGACTCGAAAGAATAGTAAATATGGCAGGCGACCAGCTTGGCTTAATGGTGAAATCCTAGCGGATCTTAAACATAAAAAAGAAGCTTACAAGAAGTGGAAGCTTGGACATATGACCAGGGAAGAGTATAAAAATATTGCTCGGGCATGTAGGAAAGATATCAGGAGGGCCAAATCGCACCTGGAGCTGCAGCTAGCAAGAGATGTCAAGAGTAACAAGAAGGGTTTCTTCAGGTATGTTGGCAACAAGAAGAAAGCCAAGGAAAGTGTGGGCCCCTTACTGAATGAGGGAGGCAAGCTAGTGACAGAGGATGTGGAAAAAGCTAATGTACTCAATGCTTTTTTTGCCTCTGTTTTCACTAACAAGGTCAGCTCCCAGACTGCTGTGCTGGGCAACACAAAATGGGGAAGAGATGGCCAGCCCTCTGTAGAGATAGAGGTGGTTAGGGACTATTTAGAAAAGCTGGACGTGCACAAGTCCATGGGGCCGGACGAATTGCATCCGAGAGTGCTGAAGGAATTGGCGGCTGTGATTGCAGAGCCCTTGGCCATTATCTTTGAAAACTCGTGGCGAACGGGGGAAGTCCCGGATGACTGGAAAAAGGCTAATGTAGTGCCCATCTTTAAAAAAGGGAAGAAGGAGGATCCTGGGAACTACAGGCCGGTCAGCCTCACCTCAGTCCCTGGAAAAATCATGGAGCAGGTCCTCAAAGAATCAATCCTGAAGCACTTAGAGGAGAGGAAAGTGATCAGGAACAGTCAGCATGGATTCACCAAGGGAAGGTCATGCCTGACTAATCTAATCGCCTTTTATGATGAGATTACTGGTTCTGTGGATGAAGGGAAAGCAGTGGATGTATTGTTTCTTGACTTTAGCAAAGCTTTTGACACGGTCTCCCACAGCATTCTTGTCAGCAAGTTAAGGAAGTATGGGCTGGATGAATGCACTATAAGGTGGGTAGAAAGCTGGCTAGATTGTCGGGCTCAACGGGTAGTGATCAATGGCTCCATGTCTAGTTGGCAGCCGGTGTCAAGTGGAGTGCCCCAGGGGTCGGTCCTGGGGCCCGTTTTGTTCAATATCTTCATAAATGATCTGGAGGATGGTGTGGATTGCACTCTCAGCAAATTTGCGGATGATACCAAACTGGGAGGAGTGGTAGATACGCTGGAGGGGAGGGATAGGATACAGAAGGACCTAGACAAATTGGAGGATTGGGCCAAAAGAAATCTAATGAGGTTCAATAAGGATAAATGCAGGGTCCTGCACTTAGGATGGAAGAATCCAATGCACCGCTACAGACTAGGGACCGAATGGCTCGGCAGCAGTTCTGCGGAAAAGGACCTAGGGGTGACAGTGGACGAGAAGCTGGATATGAGTCAGCAGTGTGCCCTTGTTGCCAAGAAGGCCAATGGCATTTTGGGTTGTATAAGTAGGGGCATAGCGAGCAGATCGAGGGACGTGATCGTTCCCCTCTATTCGACACTGGTGAGGCCTCATCTGGAGTACTGTGTCCAGTTTTGGGCCCCACACTACAGGAAGGATGTGGATAAATTGGAAAGAGTACAACGAAGGGCAACGAAAATGATTAGGGGTCTAGAGCACATGACTTATGAGGAGAGGCTGAGGGAGCTGGGATTGTTTAGTCTGCAGAAGAGAAGAATGAGGGGGGATTTGATAGCTGCTTTCAACTACCTGAAAGGGGGTTTCAAAGAGGATGGCTCTAGACTGTTCTCAATGGTAGCAGATGACAGAACGAGGAGTAATGGTCTCAAGTTGCAATGGGGAAGGTTTAGATTGGATATTAGGAAAAACTTTTTCACTAAGAGGGTGGTGAAACACTGGAATGCGTTACCTAGGGAGGTGGTAGAATCTCCTTCCTTAGAGGTTTTTAAGGTCAGGCTTGACAAAGCCCTAGCTGGGATGATTTAACTGGGACTTGGTCCTGCTTTGAGCAGGGGGTTGGACTAGATGACCTTCTGGGGTCCCTTCCAACCCTGATATTCTATGATTCTATGATTCTATGATTATCTCTCCTCCATACCACAGGCTTATTTCAGTTCATAAATTCTAATTCAGACCATTCAAGCATTTCTTCTGAGTGTATGTCAAAACCCAGCACTTTACCATACAGATATGTTTTCTTCAAGGTTATCTGCATAAACATCAATGGCAGTGAAAGGAGACAGGGCATATGGTGGTGCCAAAGGTTAACACGAAGGAAAGGGATGCTAGTAGTCCTATTGAAAATTCCAAGGGAAGAGGGCAGGCATAAGCCTGCCCACAGCTAAAGGACCCTCTCCCAGTCTTTGGGGAGGATTCACTGAGCCCTGGAACTCAACTGATTACAGCAGACAACAAAAAAGAAAACAAGGCTGTAAAAAGAAAAGGAGGACTTGTGGCACCTTAGAGACTAACAAATTTATTTGAGCATAAGGTTTCGTGAGTTACACTCACTTCATTGGACGGCTGTGAAGGTCAAAGGGTCAAAACGAGAGACCCTAAAGGGGACACTGAGCAGAGACCACTGGACAGCACCCACTACTCCTCGAAGATAATAGTATGTCATGGACAGCTAATTATACCTGCTGACAGCTCACTCTCAAAAAGAAAAGGAGTACTTGTGGCACCTTAGAGACTAACAAATTTATTAGAGCATAAGCTTTCGTGAGCTACAGCTCACTTCATTGGATGCATTTGGTGGAAAAAACAGAGGGGAGATAGATATACACACACACAGAGAACATGAAACAATAGGTTTATCATACACACTGTAAAGAGAGTGATCACTTAAGATAAGCCATCACCAGCAGCGGGGGGGGGGGGGGGAGGGCGGGAAGGAGGAAAACCTTTCATGGTGACAAGCAAGGTAGGCTATTTCCAGCAGTTAACAAGAATATCTGAGGAACAGTGGGGTGGGGGGGTGGGAGGGGGAGAAATAACATGGGGAAACAGTTTTACTTTGTGTAATGACTCATCCATTCCCAGTCTCTATTCAAGCCTCAGTTAATTGTATCCAGTTTGCAAATTAATTCCAATTCAGCAGTCTCTCGTTGGAGTCTGTTTTTGAAGCTTTTTTGTTGAAGGATAGCCACTCTTAGGTCTGTAATCAAGTGACCAGAGAGATTGAAGTGTTCTCCAACTGGTTTTTGAATGTTATAATTCTTGACGTCTGATTTGTGTCCATTCATTCTTTTACGTAGAGACTGTCCAGTTTGACCAATGTACATGGCAGAGGGGCATTGCTGGCACATGATGGCATATATCACATTGGTAGATGCGCAGGTGAACGAGCCTCTGATAGTGTGGCTGATGTGATTAGGCCCTATGATGGTGTCCCCTGAATAGATATGTGGACAGAGTTGGCAACGGGCATTGTTGCAGGGATAGCTTCCTGGGTTGGTGGTTCTGTTGTGTGGTGTGTGGTTGCTGGTGAGTATTTGCTTCAGACTGGGGGGCTGTCTGTCAGCTCACTCTCAGAAACCTTTTACAACTTAGAAATAATCTTCTCCCCTAGCTTTCAGTGTGTTTCTAACAGGGTGATTTGTTTGTGCTGTGTAGACTGGAAAGCCTGGTGCTAAACCAGCCCTGATTACAGAATGGGCCCCACCTGAGAGAAATCAGGTGATTCCCATTAAAAGGAGCCAGGCCTAAGGAAGCCCAGCTGGGTGGGAATGGGAAGAGACTATAAGAAGCAAGAAGGTTCCTGAGTAAGGAGGGAGGTCTGCAAGAGATCCTGAATAACTGGGAAAGAGACCAGGCAGAAAATGGTCAAGGGAAAACTGCAGTATGGGTAGAGGATTCAACCTAGCTACATTGTACAGAGCCCTGGACTGGAGTCCTGATAGAGAGTGGGATAGGCCTTCCTTACCAGCCCCAAGGAGGGGGCATGCAATCCCATCATGAGGGTAGTTGAGCACAGCAAGGGGGCTACAGATGGAACCAAGGACTATCTGAAGCAGGGCCCCAAAGAAGGTGGAAGCTCTTTTTGTTTCTGTTAAGCACATTTTGGGCAATTGGGACACTGAAAGGGGTGAATTAAAGACTGTGACCTGGCTGGAGGGCCTAGTTACTTGACTGAAACTGCTATAGTAACTGTAGATGGGGTGTGTATGATCCCAGTGATCGACTGTGAAGTTATGCCTCCCCGTGAGGGGCATGTAGTAGTGAGTAGACTCTGTTACAGTATTGAATGTTCAAGTGGAGTTCTAGGTGCTGTGGTTTACCCCCATGAGCTGAAATTGTCATCCTGGTGTTCTGTTCCAGTTCTAAACCAGCAGAAAGTATATTGATCCATTTTTTCCTAAATTGTCAGACTTGTATTTAGGATCCAATTTTAGTGGGTGTCATACACTGACAGAAACCACAGAACTGGGTTTTAAATACTTTGTTCTTAAAATTAAAATTTGGAGCCTCAATTAAAACCAATTTAAGAATAAACAAATTACTGTTTCATTCTCTTCTGCTATTCTCTCTATAGACTTTAGAATATTTCATGAGCTTTCTTGTTCTGAATCAGTTCCTCTGAAGACAGAACTTCCCATTTCTTCTTTGCCTTTCTTTTTTTTTTTTTTTTTACTTTTCTTTCTCTCCCTCCCTCCCTTCCCTATACTTTCCTTTCTGCAGTATCTGTTTTGTTTCATTTTGATGATCATGAACACTGTCAGATTAAAAAGAACGAGGAGTGCTTGTGGCACCTTAGAGACTAACACATTTATTTGTCAGATTAAAAACCCTGAAGCTGGAATCCTCTCTCTATCCACAAAACAAAGATTACACAATGCAGGCAACAGCAGTGCAAGCTATCCCAGTAGAGGGTTTGGTTTTTAAATTATATTTCCCTATGTGTAATTATTTTAAATTTGTGTGAAGTGTGTGGGGTTTAAAAGTTAGACTACTTAGGTCAGTTACAGGTACTCAAGTTGGCAGGGCCTGGGGAAATTAATCCTATGGTAGTTCAGGAACTAGCTGAAGCAGTCTCAGAACTGCTAGCAATTATCTCTCAGAACTCCTGGAGGAGAAGTGAGGGTCCAGAGGACTGAAGAAGGTCAAACCTAGTATCTATCCTTAAAAAGGAGAACGCAGAGGACCCAGGGAATTCTAGATGAGTCAGCATAGCTAGAAAGATACTGGAACAAATTATTAAACAATCAATTTGTAAGCACCTAGAGGATCACAGGGTTATAAAGAATAGCCAGAATGGATTTGTCAAGAACAAATCATACCAAACCAATCTCATTGCTGCCTTTGACAGGGTTACTGGCCTAAGTGGATGGAGGAAGAAGTAGATGTGATATCTTGATTTTTAGTAAGGCTTTGACCGGTCCCGCATGACATCCACAGAAGCAAACTATGGAAAAATGGTCTAGATTAAATTACTATAAAGTGGGTGCTCAATGGGTTGAAAGGCCATACTTAGAGTAGTTATCAAAGGTTTTCTGTCAAACTGGGAGGATGTTTCTAGTGGGGTTTCACAGAGATCAATCCTGGGTCTGGCAGTATTCAATGTTTCCATTAATGACTTGGATATTGGTGTGGAGAGTATACTAATAAAATCTGATGATGATACCAAGCTGGGAGGGGTTGCAAGCACTCTGGAGGACAGGCGTAGAATTCAAAATGACCTTGACAAATTGGAGAAGTGACCTGAAATCAATGAGATGAAATTAAATACAGAAAATATGAAGTATTACACTTAAGAAATAAAAATCAAATGCACTCTACAAAATGGGGAATAACTGGCTAGTTGGTAGCACTGCAAAAAAGCTTGGGGTTATAGTGATTTATTCAATTTGTGAGAGTGGCTAATATTCTGGGGTGTATCAACGTGAGTTTCATTTGTAAGAGAAGAGGTAATTGTCCCACTCACCTCAGCCCTGGTGAGGCTTCAGCTGTGTTCAATTCTGGGTGCCACACTTTAGGAAAGATGTGGACAAATTGAGAGTCCAGGGGAGAGCAACAGAAATGGGAAAAAATAGTTTAGAAAGCCTGACCTTTCAGGAAAAGCTTTAATCTTGGGCAGGCTGAGGAAAGAAGATTGAAAGGAGACCTGATAAGCCTTCAAAAATGTTAAGGCTGTTATAAAAAGAATGGTGATCAATTGTTCTTCATGTCCACTGAACGTACAAGAAGTTGTACTTAATATGTAGCAAGGGAGACTTAGATGAGATATTAGAAAAAAGTTTTCTAACTATAAGGAGAGTTAAGCTCTAGTAAGCTTCTAAGGGAGGTGGTGGAATCCACATTAGAGGTTTTTAAGAACAGGTGGGACAAATACCTGTCCAGGATGGTTTAGGTATGCTTGGACCTGCCTCAGCGTAGGGGCCTAGACTTGTTGACCTCTTAACCATAGGGCTGAATGGGACCTTACAGAAGTCTAAACCTTACCACGAGTGAATTGCACCCAGGGGATCAACGGTGGGGGTAGGAGGCCCAGGCCCCCCTTGGCTCCTGACCAGTGTTAGAAATTTCACTCTGCTGCCCTTCCATCATGGCTGAGCTATCTTTGAGTGGCATTGTGACCCTGTGTACCTCCTTGTTGTTTTTTACACACACTTTTGCAGTCCTTACAGCCCTGATGGGCACTGGGCACACCCAAGGTGGAGTGGAGCAGGGGGTACCAAGAACCCCTTAGTTATCAGGAAGGTGGGAAGATTGGATGCAGGCTTTTTGGTCCTTCCTGGGAAAGTAGAAGGAGGATGGATCTGGAGCTCTCAGAACTGCCTGGCCTCTGGAGGGGTTGGTGCTCTTGAGCCTGACCACGACTCTGGATAAGAGCTTGGTGTGGGGCAGGGACCTGTGGGGCTGGATTCAGGGGGGAGAGCTCAGAGCTGGGTGTGCAGTAATGCAGGGGGAAGAGTGTGGGACAGGGTATTCAGCAGCAGGTGGGGACTATGGGTGGCTCTGGGTGCAGTGCGGAAGAGTGCAGGTCTGGGTACAGAGGCAGCATGAAAAAGCTCAGGGCTGAGTATGGGGGAGTGGCAGGGGAAGTTTGGGGCTGGGTGCAGGATGTGGGAGGGAGGGAGAGCTCTGGGCCCCCTCTTTAGGAAAATTCTGGTTAGACACCAAGTTACTTTAGATGCCTACCGGGTTAGACAGCAGCCAAGTAGGAGTCTTGGATCACAGTAGTGCCTAAAAACACGACGGATGCCTAAGTACCTTTTGTGGATCCCAGCCTAAGTAATTGTAGCAGCAGTCATTTCTTTTAGTGAATGCTGCTGAGCTATAGCTTGTGTATAAACTCCATTATCACAGTCCCCATGACTTTGCATGAGCCATATGTTGTGTGTGCATGTATACAGACATTGCATTCTGAAACGATAGCCAATGTGGCAAGTTTCATTCTGTTTAACCATATGAAATGTGACCTGCTGCAATATTAATAGCATACTACTGGAAACCCAAATGTGGGGGTGAGAGTGGGGGAGAAAAAATAGTTTATCAATTAAACATTTTTACCTATTTCTTTCTCATCTTCTGGGACTTCTGTGTGATCACAAGAGAAACCCATTTTTCCACTCATGTCCTTGCGGAGTTTGAGATGTAGCATGTCTGGAGAATCAAATAACAAATCAAACTTCCTCAAGCTGCCCTGCAGTGTGTTGGAGGGTATTTTTCAAATAAAGATATTTGTCAGCATAGAAGAATTTTGTTTTTACAACCACTCCAGATCTGACAAAAGTTTTGTGCTTGGAGGATAGACGAGAAACCTATTTCAAACAGATATTTATTTTGTAATCCTTTCAAATACATGATTTATGGGATTGCCTCACCCATTGCTGCAGTGCCCCAAAGGCCCAATCTTGCTCCATTCAAGGAACTGGGAGTTAGGCTATTTACTTCAATGCCAGCCATATCAGGCCCCAAGAGTGCAGATATACTAAGCATCCGATGAAGTGAGCTGTAGCTCACGAAAGCTTATGCTCTAATAAATTTGTTAGTCTCTAAGGTGCCACAAGTACTCCTTTTCTTTTTGCGAATACAGACTAACACGGCTGCTACTCTGAAACCTGAGTACTTTTCAGAAGTTCTCAATCTTTTCCCTCCCAGTTCCTCAGACCTCCACTCAGTTAGCCCTATGGGAAGGGTGACTCCATGACACCTGTTCCCAATGCCCTGGGGCTGAAAACCCAGTGTCTGTATCTCTTAAAGCATGACTTTTCTGTATGCCTAACTCTGTGAATATGCAGCCAGTTCTTTTTGGGCAGTATGAATTACGCAGAGTCTCTTCCCTTGTCATTGTTATACCTCGATAGAAAAGTTTCTGTTCTTACCTAGACCTCCGTCTGCATTGTGTGTGTCCCTACTGCTGGATCAGTAGTAGAGTGGCTTTAATCACTCAGGGGTGACACTCTGGCAGAGTTTTCCAGGAGTTGTAGGCACCCTTTCCTAGAGGAGCCTCTGGGTGTTCCATTTGGGAAGATCCTGAGTCCTGCAATCCATCCCTTGGAGACTACAACTCCCATGATGCCTTGGGGAAGAGAGAGCCATCCTCTTCTAGGGAATGGAGCCTAGCATGCGGTGGGGTCCATGTTGGTGGGGAGCTGAGATTGCTGGATGGAACTCTGTCCAAAGCAGGAGCTGCTGCTGGGAATCCAGAAGCCGCTGCTGAGAGCCTGCTGTGGCCTTGATCAACCAGGGAGTGTCAGAGGCTGTTGGTGGCTTCACTGGAGCCAGGGCAGAGAGTGTTGCTGTGCCTAGAGCTGACTGAGGTGAGCCTGCAGTGAAGGCCGTGTGAGTAACCACCACCCTTGTTTGAGAAAGTGCTTGCAAGGGGAGTGGGACTGCAAAGAGAGATCAAGGGGTTGTCTGAGTCTGAGAAGGGGCCGAGTGGTCTTGTCATCTAATCAGAACCTAGCGCTGCTGGCATCTGGTTAGAACGACTCCAGCCTTCAGAGAGGGTGTGCAGCTAGGAATGATCCCAAAATAGAATTGTTCTGACCCTTGTTGTCATGGCTGGACGGATTCACTAGACCAACAGAGTGCTGGCCCCCAACTTCAAGATCTTAACATGCACCCACTCAGGCAAGTGTGTAGACCAGGGGTGGCCAGCCTGAGGCTCCGGAGCCACATGTGGCTCTTCAGAAGTTATTATGCAGCTCCTTATATAGGCACCCACTCCGGGGCTGGAGCTACAGGTGCCAACTTTCCAGTGTGCTGGGGTGGGACAGTGCTCATTGCTCAACCCCTGACTATGCCCCAGGCCCTGCCCCTGCCCTACTCCACCCCTTCCCGCACCCTCCCCTGAGCCTGCCGTGCCCTCGCTCCTCCCCCTCCCCCCAGAGCCTCCTGCAGGCCATGAAACAGCTGATCAGGAGGTGCAGGGAGGGAGGGGGAAGCGCTGATTGGCAGGGCTGCCGGTGGGGTGGGGGAGCTGAGGCGGGACTGCTGACGTATTACTGTGGCTCTTTGGCAATGTACATTGGTAAATTCTGTCTCCTTTTCAGGCTCAGGTTGGCCACCCCGGTCTCGAACTCTGAAATGCAGAGGAGTGCGCACTTGGGGGTTGGGTAAATGGTGGCAATGTAAATGCAAGTTAGATAAGTTTCATTTACTACTGTTAATTGTATTTGTTAATTGATTTATCAAACTGCCCCCTGCTGATTTAAATTAGTATTGACATTTAATCTCAGGCTTATACCATGTTTCCTTACCTTAAGTAAAGGTGTGTTTAGTGTATATTGGATTGATATTGTTTTTATAATTGGTATTTTTGAGTTGCACAGATTAGTTTAGGTTTACTCCTCGAGGCTCCCAAGGCAAACTGGTGAGTGTGTACAGGACCCAACCAGGTGGAGGCACCGCCAATTTACATTTCCTTTATAAATAAAAGGACTGCAGAAGAGGGGTAGATAGAGGATCCCACCTATCCAGCATCACCACTGCGATACTCAGGCTCTTCTTTACTGTCAACACAACATCAGGCACCGGGGCACACAGGTAAGTGTTGCATCCAGTTTACATTAGAATAAAGTGCACATTTCTTTGAAACAGGTATAGCAGAGAAGATGTGGCCCACAGAATCAAAACTCTGATTACAGGAGTCCTCTGCTTCCTAATTCAAGAAGTGAAGCCAATCAGAATCTTAAATGCCTGCCCAGAAAAGTAGTGACTGAATAGTAAATATAACAAGATATTCCGGGGCAGGCTGTGCATCTCTCTTTAAGTGCTTACTAATGTGAGAGAAACACAGATTACAAATTTTATATGTTGAATGTGCCTATATGATTTAGGAACTAGGTCCCACTGAAAGTCAACAGTATTCATGTTCCTAAGTCAACTCGGTGTTTTGAAAATTTTAACCAAAGACTTTAGGAACCACTCCTGAGAGTAAGCGGACTCCAGATATGGGGATTTTGTGGAGCCTTTACTGAGCAGTTACACTCACATGATCTAGTGCTGTATTAAACCCAAAATAGTGATGTAAATTGTGTAAAACCATTTCTGGTCTTGTTACGCTTTGTGAACAGAACTGAGGACTGCAGTCCTCTCTCTTTTTCCAGAGAGCAGGAGCAGCGTGAGCAACAGCAGTGCAAGACTCCCCTCAGTGCTATGCCTCAGACTTGAGCTGGTGGAATTTCTTGCTGCAAGAAGATAGTTCTGTCTCCATAGCCATGTGATAGACACTTATCCGCTAGGAACTGGACTGAGACTGAGACACTGGCCCAGGATCCTTGCCCTGTCCATTTGCCTGTCTGCAGCCTGAGCTTTGGTGGGATGTTGAGGAAGCAACAGTTGGGAACAGATGGGTTTCGTTTGATCAGGAGGCCTGGGACTGTCAGCATTAGTTAGGGAATTGACTCTCTCTTCCTTGTTCTGATCCCCTTGCAGGGTCTGAGTAACACTGTTTGTGCTGCAGCTACTCAGTGGCACCTGCAGTTAACCAGTGGGAGAGAAGAACTTATTAGGATCTGCAATGGAGAGACACAGGGACCAAGCACGGGTAATGGACAAAGGACTAGCAAAGACAAGGGAATATTTAAATATAAGTTACTATGCAGACATTTATAAACATATTTGTCACCCTGGCATAGAGCACCGCTGCACTGATACATTACATACAAGAGGGGGAAATAATCCCAGAATAATCACAGGTTTCAGAGTAGCAGCCGTGTTAGTCTGTATTCTCAAAAAGAAAAGGAGTACTTGTGGCACCTTAGAGACTAACAAATTTATTAGAGCATAAGCTTTCGTGATGCATCCGATGAAGTGAGCTGTAGCTCACGAAAGCTTATGCTCTAATAAATTTGTTAGTCTCTAAGGTGCCACAAGTACTCCTTTTCTTTTTGAGAATCCCAGAATAGGTTGATAGGGATGTTTGAAGGCTGAGGTGACAACTAGACAGGGGAAGAAGGAACACAAGGTTGGGAAGGGGATGGAAGCAAACAAGGGTCAAACGGGACAGACAAGGAAATACAGAAGGACAAGCCACAGACTAGTGGACAGAAAAAGGCACAAAAGAGACAACAGGAGGGAAGAGACACACGGGCAGACAAAGTGGGCATTAACTTATTGTTCTCCTTCCAGATATTCCAAAATGGTATTTTTAAAAAAAACAAAACTTAGTTTCTACTTAAAATACCTTCCCTTGGAGAAAATAGTTTCTTACCTGTAAGATTTACCTGAAAGTGCAGAGGTGGGAGGTAGTGAAGGAGAGAGACAGTGAAAGATGCTTCTTGGCTCTCCTAGCATGTTGTTGAAAGAACAGCCTCTTGTGTGGCTTCCCATAATTAATCAAAACCTGCCAGGCATGGGTACACCACAGATCTAAAACTGCACTTCATTGTAAACATTTTAATTACTATTTCCAACATTTGGCTTTCATTAAAGCCAGAAGAGACTTTTGTAACTGTTTTCATAGGATAAATACTGGAAACCCCATCCTCCCCATGAAGAGTTCAGTTTTGCTGACATGTTGTTTTGATTTTATTTTTAAAGTATCAGGCATAGCTTTTATTATTACCAGCAGTTCTAAAAGTCTGAATAGGAAGGAATGATCTGATGCTATGTTCATGTAATTAGTGTGCAGTTTTCTTCCTCAGTGTGGTGCTACTGGTTTATAGCGAAATGTAATGCATGTTGCATTGCAGAGGAAGTTGCATTCCACAAGATGCCATACATATTACTTGAAAAGATGTCTGCTCGTGCCAAAACTTACAGTACAATGTATAAAGAAGTGTGTTTTTAAGATGTTGTGCAATTCTCATATTGCACATCTGTCTGGCTCTGGAGACCAGCCATGTTTGTTAGGCCTAGGGGTGATCTGCATATGAGTATTCCATTGCTTGTACTGAAGTATTACACAAGATGTGTATGTATTTGCCCTTGCTCTCCCCCAGAGACAGTGAGTGAGGAGGACAAAGAATGGACTGAGTCTTGGCTACACCCTCCGAGTGCACCAGCCAATGGGGCTGCACCAGCGTGCCTGCAGCTAGGTCTATACTAGAAACTTTTCCTATTGTAATGGGGGGAGTTGTCTTTTTACAACACTTCTGTACCAGCAAAAGTCCTTGCATAGGCAGAGTTATACTGGCATAAAAGTCCTTTTGCTGTTGTAGCTTATTACTCTTGGGGGAACAGAAGCTACACCACCAAAATCACTCTTTTGCCTGTATAAGTTGTCTACAGTAGGAAGGTTTGCTCGTATAGGTATAATTACTCTAGAGAAGATTTGTTGATTAGGCCTAAACTACTACCCCCCTGTAGAAAGGAGAGAATGATGGCTCTCTGAGCTGTAATTCCTTCTCTTCTTTGCTCCTGAAGCAGTGGAGCAATGCTGCACCCATTTCTATGGGCTGCATCCTTGGGACGCAATCTAGTCTTAAATTTGGAAAGCGTTTTGAGATCCTCACATGAAAGTCATTATAGCAGTACAAACTGTTTAGTATTGGTTCTCAGCTCAATATTTTTGGTTATTCTAACTAAAAATGGGAACAAAAATGAAAACACAAATCTTGTATGCCACACTATCTGCTCTCCAATTCGTATACACTTAGCTGTTTTTGTTGCTTTCTTACTATGTAGAAATACTGAACATCTTTTCCATAAAATACCAGAACTGGCCCAGCAGTTTCCATTGAAAATCCAGAGAAGTTTCAAATGACAAATTGTGAGTAAGCAATTTCTTAAACTGGCCATTTTAAGATACCTTAATGATGGTTAGCTACAGATCAGTCTGAATGGCTCTCGATCGGCCAGGAGGCTACATCCCTTTGGGATTTGCCATAATGATCGTTAGGACTGGGGGCGGGGGGAGGAGAGGGGATTAGTAGGTTTGGGGACAAAGTGCTGGAGTCAAGCTGAGAAGCTGGCAAGTGGCTAAGGTGCAAAGTAACTTGAATAGATCATATTTTAAGTACGGCCTGCATGACTGATATGAATGAAGAAATTCCTCCTGGCTTTAAGTAGTCTAATAGTTTTGTTAAATAACTGGTCCATACGAATTTTTTTTTTTAAGTTCAATTCACAGGAGTAACAAACAATACGAAAAGAAGGACTTGTGGACCTTAGAGACTAACAAATTTATTTGAGCATAAGCTTTTGTGAGCTACAGCTCACTTCATTAGATTGATCTATAGCTCACGAAAACTTATATTCAAATAAATTTGTTAGTCTCTAAGGTGCCACAAGTCCTCCTTTTCTTTTTGCAAATACAGACTAACACGGCTGCTACTCTGAAACTTAACACATTCATCTTGAGGGGAATTTGTATCTTTATTACTAATCTTTAGTCAGGCCAAGGAGCTTCTTAAAGCTTCTTAAAGCTTCTTAAGCTTTTTTCCACTCCTGCTATTAGTGTTCCGGTTTTGAAAACTGTGTTTGCTATTTGAGGGAAGCAAGTGCACTGTACAGAAGACACAAATTTAAAAGCAGCATGCTGAAGAGCCAACCTGCTCAAAAGTTATTCGAGACCTAATAATGAGCTACGTGCAATAAATAAGGAACCTGATTCTGATTTCACACCAGTGCAAACCAGGAGCAACTCCACTAAAGTCAAAGGAGGTACACCAGTGTAAGACTGATATATGTAAAACCAAAATTAGACTAAAGGGTACAACTAACCAGATGATTTGAAATGGGTTTTAAAAGGTTGAGGGCCTATAGAAATGACAATAAGTATAAAAAAAAAAGTGAGTGGCAAATGGAATTCAGTAATGCATGGGAAATCTATAGCTGGGAATTGTTTCAGTATGGTTGGGGACACTACAATCTAATGTATGCAGAAAAATGAAAACAGTTAAGAGCCCAACCGGAAACCAATGTTTAATCAGAGAGACTAAAGAGAAATAGAAGTTGTCCTCTGCACCTTCTAACAATTGAAGCTTGGAAGAAGGAAAACAGACAGGTTTTTTTAATTGCAGAAGAAAGAAAAATTAGAGCGAAAGAGAGAATAATAAACATTAAATTACATGGCACAGTTCAGCTAAAAGAGCTTTCTCCAAAATATATGCATGCACCAGATAAAAGGGTAAAGAAAACAGTCAGAATAGTGAGCTTTATGGCAGGGTAAAGACATTATACAGTTAAATAATTACTCTGCCTCACTCTTTACAAAGGAAGAGAATGGAGATATGTCCAAAGGGGGTTGGGGGTCATTTTGGAGGGGGTACATTAAAGGAGAAGCTGTGTGTGTAAAGAACAGATTTAAAGATTATAGACACTTAAAGTGGACAAACTACTCAATCCAGATAACATACATCCTCAAATTTTAAAGGAAGTGATCAAGGAGGACTTAAGTATTAACCTTGGTAGTATTTGCATACATGCTTATGGCAATAAAGTTACTGAAATTGAATTCAAAGAAATAGGTGAACCTTTATAATGACATTTGTAGAAGTTCACAATTGGGGAAGATTCCTGGGACTGGAATATGGCAACTACCATCACTTCAAAAAGTTGGAGAGAGAAACCAGGAAACTATAGATCAGTGAATTTAACAGGGTTGTGAGAGAATCTTAAAAACAACTGTAAAGGTTATGGTTGGAGAGTAGATGAAATTTTACAGCTTGATTAGAGATAGTCTTCATTATTTCAGGAGAGGTGATGCTTAACGAACCTACTGGAGTTCTGTGAACACATAACTGCCATCACTGAAGGGGAGTACAGTGAATGCAATTAACATAGATCTTCAAGAAGTATTTGGTAAGGTCCCAAGACCAAAATCAATGGTTAAGGGAAGAAATAATGAAGTAAGGGGTAAAATAAGGTGTTGAATAGAAACCTGGAATAAGAGCAAGAGACAAGACAGAAGAGATGCCCATGTGTGTGCAGTGGCCAGGCAAGACTGAGCCTAGATCAAGCCTTGACTCAGGGACCTGGTCACGGCGTAATTCTGACCAAGAATGAATGTGCATTCATTCATACACCTGCGTGGTGCTCAGGAAACAGTGTTCTAATTCCAGGTCACAAATGCCATTCTGTCCAAATTGGTACACTCCACTTCATCAGCAATAGGGTGAAAAGGATGAAGAAACAATGGATACTAAGTTGAAACATCTAACATCAAAATTAGTTTATATAATTGGCATAAGTTTGGCCATACAGCATCAGATGCAGCTTAAGGAAAAACCCTATAACTTTCAGGACCCAATCTCATCTGTGCAAAACACAAGTTACACTTGGCTTTTCTTCTTTCCACTGAAAGTAAAAATAAATAAAACTGTGCCCATGTGCCAAGATAATACTGAAGGCTAAAATGTCATATCTTGCATAGTGAAGCAAAACTTGTCCACACTCCTATGGGCATAGAGGACCTGGCCACAGCAAAAACACACATCTGCTGTACAGGAAGAAAGACAAGATTTTTGGATCTCCTTGGATGTGGGAACCTCCCCGGAGGTGGATCTTCTTCCATGTGGATCCATAGTCTTTTTGGAACGGACATTGGATTTAGGTGGCAGAGACTACTCCAGGCCAGAGTTTGGAGTAGGGGCTACAGAGCATCTGCAGACTGGGACTGAAGGTTCCTTTCTATTGTTTATTTGCAGTTATGGTGTTCAGCTACTTCATGACTCTGTGCTGTGTGGAGAGCTCCAAAAAAGGGAGCAGTCTCCAGTCATAGACCAACACTGAAGCCAGCTCATTTTGTTTGTAGCTTGTTGTTTTCCCTAATATCTGGTAAAAAAGATTGGGCTTTGATGTCTAATGATATGCTCTCTCTAGTGCCAGAGGAATTCCCCAGCACACAGCCCAGCTGCGGAGGGGTTTATAATCACACAGCCAGGTAAGTTTTCTCACACAAATTATTTATGAGCAGTTCAAGCAATTAGTGAAATAGCAAATGGGGACCTTTACATGTGAGTCATTGTATGCACCACTGAAAACTCAACGGTATGTGAGAAATGTCAGATTTTTCAAAAGTCAGGAAAAAAATTAGCATTTGTAATTGCATGCAGATCATTGTCTCCTTGATTATATATGCCACCACCAAACTGGACTCTCCAGGAGCATTCTAGCATGCTTATCTTCCCCAACAAACAATGGCCTGAATTACGGAAAAGAAAATGAAGAATAGCAAATAAAAACCTATTTTGTACTGATCCAGAGCCCGGTTACTTCAATATATTAGCAACTGTCTTTCACCATGTCCATTTTCATATCTACTCTTAAACATGTTCTCTTTCAAACCTAAATCCCTGAAACAATTGTTCATAAAGTTTAAGATTTTTGTCCATGTCTTCAAAGCTCTTCAATACTTTGGACTTGTGTCTTTCCTTACCTGAATATTCTGTATGATCCCTCAGTGATGCCAAATGTTATATGCCATTTGTCTGCTTCTCCTAAAGCTATTCCCATGCTTTCTTCTATGGCACTCCCTATGCAAAGAACTGCCTTCTTCAGCTGGTCTATATAGCCTTTATCTCTTCCCTTCCCACTCTTCTTGAAGACTCACTTTTACCATGCCTTCAATAAGCTAGATGATTGATAATGGCAAATCTGAGGGGTAACTGAGAAGAGTCTATTCATTTTATTTTAAAATTGTGTTCTCAAACATTGTATTACCAAGTGTAGCTATGCTGCTGCACCATGCCCCTCATAACTATATGTGGCATTGCAACAACTGTGTCTCTGTTTCCTCATGCCTTCTTTGGTCTATTTCAGCTATTGGCTTGACCTAGCCCTCTGGCCAAGCCAGGTAACAGAGCCCACCCCTTCACAGGGCCTCAAAGGCCTTCACTTAAACTCCAACAAAAAATAGCAAAACAACTCAATCTTCAGCCCAACCGAGCTCAGCTAGTACCCTTATTCCTTGCAGGCTAGCTCCAGCTTCAAACCATCCCAACACCAACCCTAGATCATGGGGCCTGTCATGCTCTCCCTCCACCCAGGGTTTCAAGCAGGCAGCAATCTCTTATCAAGCCTCGTATCCAGTCAGGCTTCTAGCTCAGGGCTTAGCCTCCCAGCCTTCGAGACAGCTCCTAGCTACCTTACCCCAGCAGCTCCTCCCTGGCTCCTCTTCCAAAAGCCCTTTGCGCCTTCCTTTATAAAGACCCAGCCCCTCTCTGGTTGTGTTTGATCACCAGTTATGAATAACAGCTCTCCAGGTGCAGCCTGGTAGGTTAAGTGGCCTCTCAAGCTGCTTTAGCTCTTTTGTCAACTGTGTGTCAACACCATCACACCACAATTAGGCCAATCTCCACTGCAGCCACTTTGTTTGTGCCCCTTTCCTCTCTCCTCTTCATCTATCTGTCTGGTCATTATACCGTAAGCTCCCTAAGGCATCTTTTATGTGTGTACAGGGCCAAGCACAATGAGACTGCTCTTGGAAACAAATAATAAAACATATTAATCAAAAAGATCCTTCTGTCTTGGTACCTTCTCTCCCCTTGAAACAGGATTCCCAGGAAAATCTAGGCTGGATAATTTTTTGAGATGTACAGCAGTGTCAAACTGAATCCAGCTCCTTAAGATGCAGATTTAGATGCTTTGTTGATGCCCTCTGTTAGGGCCTGATTCAGTGAGCTGATCAGCAGTTGAGAGCCCTCAGCACCTTGGAGGAGTGGACCCTTGCTTTGAAATCAGTATGTCAAATTCATCATTGGCCTACTTCCATTAGTGGAGTTAAGCCAGGTATAAATTTGGCTCTGTCAGTAGTTCTACTATGCCAGTAACAAAAGTTAGACACCATAACAATTCCTATTAAAGGTCTAAGATTTGTCTTGGACATGTTCAAAATCTTCAAAAGACTATTTCTTCTCTGAAAAACAAAAAATGTGAAGTCACCTGCAAAATAGCTTTCTACCAAGCACAGGCATGGGGCTTGATTCTGGTATTTGTTACTTGTGTAACTCCACTGACTTCTGCCAAATCACTGTAATTTTAAAAGTCATTAATTTTTACAGTGGATTTATACTGAACTTGGAATTTAAATTCAATAGCAATTTCAGGTGAGAACTAATCTCCTTTGACATACTGATAGCTTATTTATTGTCTGTGACATTATTGTTCACAATTCTTGAAACCTGTAGTAGTCCCAGCACGTGAATTCGGAGTATCTTTTTACATGTGGTCATTTATGAAGATTTATTAATTTTATGCTGAATTTATATAAATATGTTTCCATTTGACATTACATAAATCCCACACAGACAAAATGTTAAATTGTATAGATTTTTTTAAATCAATTTTGATTAAAATGTGGATAAAAGAGTGGGAAAGAGCTCTTCTCAATTGTTTAAAATACATTTTTATGACAAGAACTTGAAGAGTTGGCTGTGATCATAGCTTCCCAGTAGTGTTATTTTCACAGGGCTGATTCTGTTTAGCTCTTCTGTCACATCAACTTATCTCTGACATGGCAAAGATAGACACTTTGCAAAATTGCCTAGGAATACCAAAACAAAAACCTCCTACTGGGATGTCTTCTGACAGAAATGAGGGAATCATCTTTGAGCAAACCTCAGAGAAATCCATTCTTGCTACAAACTGTGCTCTGCATAGATGGACATCATTCTTCCACACATGATTAGCTAAATGCAAAGCACTCCATATTTTTCTCTGATGCGAATATTGGCATGAAAAGGAAATGTTTGTCTTTTGTTGTTGCTATGGGGCTAAAGTGTCAGAATTGTGGTGGGATTATTTTTTTTCTTTTGTATGCAGTCACAAGAACTTTCCCTTTCCAAGGCATGTTCAGAAGCAGTGGTTTTGATTTTGTTTTTCATTAGACAACTGTCAGTTGTATTACCCTATTTCAAAAATGGAGTGAATTATGAGAGTTTCTCCAACTCTAGCCAGTTTCTTAAAAGTAGAGCTATCTAACTTGGCTTTTGTGCCAAACATTCAGCTAACCCAGGTATTAACATGCAAAGAGTTCCCAGTACAGCATGTAGCAGCAGAGATTCAACATAGACACAATACAGTGTCCAGAGATAAACTTCACCTTGCCTAAGTATCAGCACTGATGCAGCATCAAGCAGTTTGAGTATAGTTCAGCTTCTAGGCTGACAGTGTTATAATGTGGTAGGGAATGTCAGCCTGATTGGAAGGGAATGGTGTAAATGGAATTGGAATCAATGTAAATGTGGAGCCACTCAACTGATCCCCATAAAGAAGAGCCACTAAAGAACACGTGTGTAGTCAGAATCAGGCCATAAATATTTACATTTTAAAAGGGTTATCCATCAAACTAGCACTGAAAAATTAACATACACAGTTCCATCCCACCTCTCATTAAAGGCAATAGAAGTAGTGCCATTGATGTCTGTGGGCCTTCTTGTGCCCACAATTGCCATTGACAAGAGCTGCTGTTCCTAGGGTTTAAATAAACTATGCTTTTGCCTTCTTGACTGGACGTGCTGGGGAGCTGTGTGAAATTACAAGAAAATGGAGTGAAACAAATCTCATTTGGCTTCGCATGATTTCATACCACCTCTCCCTCACAATTTAACGTCATGCAAAATTTCAATTAGATGTCTGTCTTCCACTGAAAGTATATGGAAAACTAGAATGGCTGTGGTTTTGTAGAACGCTGTCTTCCCCTGAAAATAAGTTTTTCCTCCCAAAACAGTTAGTTATTTTCGTGTTGAAATGTTTCGTACTACAGAGAAATGTTCACAAAAATGGACTTCCAAATTTGTAGTGAAATGTGAAGAAACTTGATTTTGAAGAAACAATGAAGACAAAACAAAATATTGAATAGCTGGTTGTTCAGGGAGCATCCTGTGAAATGAATGAGGCAACAATGTTGTGGAAAAAATATGTGATCATGTAATTAAAGACTGTATTATAACTCATGTACACAAGAAGGGGCAAATTCAAGTTGCACAGACAACCTAAATTCTGGCATTTCCTAACTTTGCAGTTCTTGACTTTGCATCTTTAATGGTGTGTGTGAGTGTGACTGACTGCCTAGGTTTTCAAAAAAGCAACTTGAAAAAGCAGAATCCATCTGTAATCATACTGGCCTCTATACAGGTCAGCAGTATGGCTGGAACCTTTAGATTCACAACTCATATCACATCAGCCACATTATCAGAGGTTCGTTCACCTGCGCATCTACCAATGTGATATATGCTATCATGTGCCTGCAGTGCCCCTCTGCCATGTACATTGGTCAAACTGGACAGTCTCTACGTAAAAGAATGAATGGACACAAATCAGACGTCAAGAATGATAACATTCAAAAACCAGTTGGAGAACACTTCAGTCTCTCTGGTCACTCGATTACAGACCTAAGAGTGGCTATCCTTCAACAAAAAAGCTTCAAAAACAGACTCCAATGAGAGACTGCTGAATTGGAATTAATTTGCAAACTGGATACAATTAATTTAGGCTTGAATAGAGACTGGGAATGGATGAGTCATTACACAAAGTAAAACTATTTCCCCATGTTATTTCTCCCCCCCACCCCACCCCCCACTGTTCCTCAGATATTCTTGTTAACTGCTGGAAATAGCCTACCTTGCTTGTCACCATGAAAGGTTTTCCTCCTTCCCCCCCTGCTGCTGGTGATGGCTTATCTTAAGTGATCACTCTCCTTACAGTGTGTATGATAAACCCATTGTTTCATGTTCTCTGTGTGTGTATATCAATCTCCCCTCTGTTTTTTCCACCAAATGCATCCGATGAAGTGAGCTGTAGCTCACGAAAGCTTATGCTCTAATAAATTTGTTAAGTCTCTAAGGTGCCGCAAGTACTCCTTTTCTTTTAACTCATATCCTGTTAGCTGGGGACAGAGGTAACTGACAGCAATAGTAGGTTGTCATCCGTTATTTGGATCTGTCACTACCGGTGCACTTTGCTAATGGGTTTCATTGATATTTGTTGGTTACAGAGGAATGTTGAAATTCCTGAATCTTGGGTTCCATTTCAGATTATGGAGGGGGAATGTGCTCTCGTGGCCACAGACTATTCTGTGTGTGGTTCCCCTAAGTCTGACTCCTGTCTGTGTTCCTATAAACAAGGTGCCCCCACACCCTTATTCACACCCTCTTATGGCCAGGGTGCCTCTGCTCTGCCCTTTACTCTGCCTCTTCCAGGCCCTTATAGAGAAATGCTATACACTTGCTCATCCAATCACCACCCTTATTGTGGTCTGTGTTTATTCAGACAAATAACGCAAAGTCTCAAAAATCTGGCCCAGGCATGGCTCTTACCTCAGAGCCTGGGTTAGCAAAAGGGTTCCTTCAGTCATCATCTGAAACAATAAAAAAATGTTTTGACTATGTAGTTTTCCCTAATCTCATTCTTGGAAATGGCTGGACCACTTTTTACTAAAATTTAAAGAAGAAAAAATTCATCCTGAGGCAGACAGGATAGACAATTTCAGCCCAAATGGTTAAAGTTTTCAAGGTTATAGCAGTTGAAAATAGGATCTTATGGGACGTGTCAGACAACCTTAACTGTAGGCAACAGGGCCAGCTGCCCCTACAATCTTGAGAACTATTTATATAGCTATAACCCTGTTAACTAGTGAATAAATCCTATTTTCCTGCTGTAGTGTTAGCAAAGGTTAAAATATCACCTTCAAACCCCACCATTTTCAACAGAAGTTGACTGACCATCACTATTACTTTTCTTTCCTGCTTTTAGCTTTTCCTTTTGATTTTAAAAGCTCAGTGATGAGTCAAATGAACTCCCAATAAAGAATTTTAAGGTAAGTCCCAGGGCTTAACCCTCTATGCTACATTTTATTGATATGTTTTAAAACCATGTGTAGCACATACCACTCATGCCGTAACATGTTTATAACCACTATTAATCATTTATTAATCCTCTGTAAACCACTTATAAATGTACCCTTAATATAATATGTAACCAAACTGAAGTCTGAATGAGAAAGTTTAAAGTTCTGGGCTGCCATCAGATATTTTTTAGGAGTTGGAGATTTTTTTAAATAGAATGTGGTAATCATTTTCCCTACTCTCTATTGCTCTCCTTCTCTTCTTAGAATTCCCCCTTCTACTGCTCCTCTTCACTTTCACTTCCCCATCCATCCCTATTAAATGCTGTTAAACCCAGGAAGGGGAAGCAATGATGCGGGAGTGGAGAAAAACATATCCATAGCAACACCAGCCTTTCATTGGATTTTGTATTCACAGGCCATTGTGCTCCTGCTGCTCTTTCAGAAATGGGTAATATTGCTAAATAGGATCTGTTATTAAAGTGGCTGCAGATATTAAGCAGGCCACTGTCAGAATCCATTCCTGCTCATGTTCTCAGGCAATGTGCAATATGCAAAGCAAAGAACGAGACAAACCCACCATTATGCATAGTACATGCCACATTGGTATCATTGTCAAATGGCACATATTTGGGGGAGAGCTGGTAAGCCATTCAGCTATCACCTCCTTTTGTTTAGTTCAGTCTGAGATTTCTCGAGTCTCCTGGTTGCTGCTGTTATCTCTTTCTCCCCAGGTAAATTCCTTTTTTCAAAGCAGTTCAAGTAGGTATCCACACATGCAGTTACTGGTCTGACTTGTGCTACATCTATCTGTTGTGAGATAATAACCTTGTCTTCAGCCTTCCCAGAGAGCTGCTGTCCTGTTTCCCATAGTGCTTAGAACTTCTCTTGGGCTGTCTTCATGGAGAAAAGTGCCCGACTTGACATCCCATCTGGGAGCTGTACATACCATACACTTCCAGAAGCCCTCACCTTCTGCAAGTAAGAATAGTACATTAATGTCAACACTTGTTCAGTCTCACAGGCAACGTGAAGGTGCTGGGGAGATTACAATGAATTTTCCCACATTTCTAGAGCCTTGCTAAGAATCAGTAGCTTCATTCATGCTCTTCATCCCTAACTCTCCTTTACCTTTTGTAGAGATTACCTTCAGTGCTATTACAGCTCCATCTTCTTCACACCATCCCATGCCATGACAGATGTAACCTGTACACTTAACTTCACTCACAAGCCCCATTTTGTTCCCCAGCACCATGCTTTTTCTGATGGTGATACACTGCAGCATGCAGGGCATCTGATCTCCATGCATTTTTCCTAGAACAGAGGTGCCCAAATATTTTCCATGGCCATCCCAGTTAATCCTCTGCGTAGACACAAAATGGCTTTTGTGAGATCATCTTAAAATATGTCCATACCTGTGAAGCCTGTTCTAGTGTTGACATCTCAAGGACTAATTGATTCTACTGCTCCACCTCACTTTTCAGCATGGTGATGGCAATAGCTTTGGAGGAGCATAAAATGGACGGATCTGTGTCGGCATCACTACTTCCTTTGCAATCCTTGCTCCTTCCCAGTTCCCACTCACAATGCCACCACCACCTCCATCACAATCACTTTCTTACAATAGCACTAAATCTAGATTGGTGTAACAAAATAGACCGTTAATGGGAAGGAAGGTTGATGCCACCATATTGCCATAGTTAAGTTTGTTCTGGAAACCTGTGTAATAGAAGGGACTTGCCTTATGAAAAACCACTGGAACTCTCACAGAATGGGTCATTCTTGCATTACAGGCTCTACGGCCAAATTCTTCCCTCAGACATACCCATGTAAATCCAGACTAATTCCAATGGCATTATACTCAGGATTTACATCAATATAACTGAAATCAGAACAGGCCCCTAATTAATTTTATGGTAGTGCCCAAGGGCCCCCCCCCATCAGGAAAAAGGAGCAGACGAGCAATGATGTGCTGCCAGCATTTTAGTGCCCCTTTCTCCCACACACACACAAAAAAATAATGGTCTTTCCTAGGATGGAGGAGAGAGTGGATGAGCTGAGTCCCCTGACAGATGAAAGGATTATCCTACCTCTTCTTGGCCATTCTCTGAGTAACTATTGTCTCTGAACCCCTGCAGCTTTCTGATCACATGCTCACTTCTTGTTCTGAAAAGTTGGTTGTGCAGTGACCTGTTCAGTCACTGAGGAAGATCCGTCCCCTGAAGCTTGTTTCTACAAAGGTATGAATGCTCAAAAGTGACACATCTCTAGTGTCTGCCCCAATCACATAGCGTAGGTCAGTATTTTTAAATGTTAATAGCTCTGTAGTGTGGCCAAAGTTAA
This sequence comes from Dermochelys coriacea, assembly GCF_009764565.3. Classification (NCBI taxonomy): domain Eukaryota; kingdom Metazoa; phylum Chordata; order Testudines; family Dermochelyidae; genus Dermochelys; species Dermochelys coriacea. The sequence goes on from NC_050069.1 coordinate 225,005,491, forward strand.
TACCCACTGACTCCAGTGGTTACTGTCATCCAACACCCCATTACAAATTAGGAGCCAGGGGAAGAACCCACAGGTCATAACATTTAAATATTCTTCTGGTCCTCCAAAAAGGAGAGATGACATCTTCATGCCATCTCAGATAAATTGTAGTCTATTTTTCAAGCCCAGGCCTCTGAGAGTATCAGGTCCAGTTTTTTAGCAGGGAAGTAGAAATAAGAGTTTGTAGGTAAAATTTCACCCATGAACAAATTCACATCTACCATTGTGTCCAGAGTTTTGGATTGAAAAGCCCAAAAGGAATATGTGCAGCTTCCATTTGCAGCCCTAGTCACTGGATTCCTCTTAAACTGTGGAGGGGAAAATTAAATGGATATTGTTGGATTCTCTGCAGTACAATGTGTCCAAAACTGGACTGAGATGATGTCAGAAAATGTTACATTTTTTCCCAATTATGAAATGAATTATGGGGAGTTAGCTAACCACAGTGAGAATCATTAAAAGGGAGTTATTTTAGCTGATATGCTGTTGTCCAGCCAGAAAACACAGGTGTTTTGTTTTTCAAATGCTGCTTTTCAAGGTTAGAGTGACCATCTCTTTCCCTACCACATAAGGGGCAGATTTGTACATATGAAAAAACTACTTTTATTTCCAAAGGTTGCAACAATTGTGTAATGAATTGTATCATGACTTATGAAGGTAGCGACTATTTGCACACACACTTCCGTTTGCTCTCAACAGCAGGAGTAAAAGTTTTATGTAATTCTGTATTATGGATGAAGCTTGTTTTTTAGCATATGCTGTTAATGGCGCATTTCCTCAGGTTTTTATTACACACTCCTTAAATAGATGACACTGGCAGATGTAAATACACTGAGACTTAGTCATCCCTCATGTAACTCCAGTGAAGACAATAGAGTGGAAGTCTTAACAGTTATGAATTTGGACCATTCTTCCCATAGTGTTTTAAGTTCAGTGCTTATTTAGATTGTTGTTTTGTCAGGTCAGCAACGTGAAAATAAAACTATGGAAGTATGTGTATTCACAAAAGTTAACTTAGATCTGAAGATGTGCTCTTCTTTTTTTAACATTCAAAGAATGGCTTTCAGTTTTTATTAACTTCAAATCACTCTTAAATGAAACAGCTGTTTTTCGTTGATTTATTCCAGGAATTTGGTTCTCTCATCCAAACTATGACATCTTGAATCATATATTAATGGGATATTTAAGGAATGCAATTCTTTTCTGTTTTCAAATAGCTGGAGCTCAGTATCTCCACGTGTAAACATCTATGGGTCAGATCCTCAGCTGCTGTAAATCAGTATTGCTCAGGATCTATTCCATGAATCTAATCTGTCTACAGTACCTCCCTACTTGCACATCCTGCAGCAAACACCATAGCAGGGATCCAGGGAGAGAGGAAAATATCACCATTTTTCACCTGCTGAGATTTCCCCAGATTGTGCCATCAGGGGAGGTTTTATCCTCACTCCTCCAGAACAGACAAGAGGGTTCAGCAATTTGAAACTCACAGATCCCCAAATCCCTCCAAGATCCACTGGAAATATAGTACCTTAGCCAGGGGGCCACCATGCCTATGCCCCATCTCAGGGACCCCTTCTATTCCACTCGAGCTCTCAAGCAGCAAGCCTCCAGAAGCTTTCCACAGTGCAGAAGGGACTATGGGAAAGTTAACGCAGTCTGAGGCCATATTAACATTTCTGTAAGTTCATTGCTCGTTGCTGGATGAAATTGTGGCATTCTGGGCTGCTGCATGTGTCTCCCAGCCCTTTCCTCACGCCTGGGTCCCCAGATACGTGCACCACACTCAGATGAACAATCTGGCCTTATGAACCTAACAAAAATGAGCAAGGTCATAAAATTTGTTATGACAGGATTATAGCTCTGCTAAAATACTAACTCCTGTTCCTAGACTATATAAACTAAGCTATGTTAATCTGGTTTGAAATAAGAATATTGATATAAAGATTACATATTTCTGTCAGTACAGGTAAAGAATGATTCCTGTGTCTTTGACTATCAGTAATTTCTAGAGACTCTCAACGTTCTCTGTATCAGATGTATACTTAAATATTGTTGCTTTGTGAGCTGTAAAGTGGAACTGGTGTTCTGAACAGCTTGTCCTCCTTGAGACAGTCATCCTTGTAAGATTTCTCCTCCTAATTCAAACCGTCAAGCAATCATTGGAAGCTTCCCTGGTTTAACTTAGTTTACACATGTTTATTCTCTACCTTCATGATAATGTGGCAGCCATGAAATTGGAGGTGGCCATGCTGTGTTTTATAGCAGCAGTTCTCAAACTGTGGGTCAGGACCCTATTATAATGGCTGAGACTTGCTGGGACCCAGGGCCAGAGCCGAAGCCCGAACCCTGCCACCCGGAGCCAAAGCCGAACCTCGAGTCCCACTGCCTGTGGCTGAAGCACTTGGGCTTCAGCTTTGGCCTTCCTACCCAGGGTGGTGGGGCTTGGGCAGGCTCAGGCTTTGGTCCCCTCTCCTGGGGTCGTAAAGTAATTTTTGTTTTCAAAAAGGGGTCACAGTGGAATGGAGTTTGAGAACCCCTGTTTTATAGTGATAGCCATGAAGTTCCTAAATGGCCACAGATTTGTGCCCTAAGCTACTGTGCAATTTTTCAAATAGTCATATCCTCGTGAAATCAAAACTAGGTTTTTATGGGGTTTGTGATAAATGAAGGGGGGTAGCTCCCTTTTATGGGCACCCAGCCAGCCAGTTAGCTATAAAGTCCCTCTTGGTGGCTGTTCTCTACTTTCTTTACCTGTAAAGGGTTAAAAAAGTTCCCACCTTTGAAAAATGCAAGGACCAGCCACTACCTATGCCACTCCCTTTCAGTGACTGGTTGCAGATGTGAAATGGAATGAGGCAACCAAGTTACACCAGTTTTGCTGGGGCTTGAGTGAAGAGGTGAAAAGGATGAACTGGGCCACATTGAGATTCCCTCCTGATTGAATGCTTTCATTCACCTCGCTCTCTGTATTGAGTCTGATTACGAGAGAGCGAGAGAGAGGAGGAGAAAAACCTTGCAGATCCACTCTCACCACTGCATATGGAACCATTGCCTTGCATATCAACTTCTGACAGGATGCAGATTGACCTAAGCTGCTGTCTGTCCCCAGAAGAAAGGAAGTGACAATGTCATGAGAATTTGTTTTCCATTGTGGGGCATTCATCTGCTGCTCAGTCAAACAGCTTCTGGGAAACAAATGCACCCAGGCACTAAGGGGGAATCAGCTTGGGCTCCACTGATTTTTCCCATTCCGGTCACACCTCCCAACTAGCCACCCAGATGCAAATCAAGACCCATGGGGCTTCCCTGCATCTCCAGGTTTGCTACAGATGTGCGTTTTGGAACTCGCCACATCCATCTCCAACAGGCTCTGATTGACTCTGGGGCTGTAGACAATTTCATCAATGTTGAGGTAGCCTGTGCCTTGCATATTTCCCTCCAGCCCAAGGGTACGCCAGATCTTGTTGAAACTTTCAATGAGTCTCTCTTGTCTTCTGATCTAGTGACCCACAAAACTGGTCCCTTGGAGATTGATATCTAGGGACACTGAGAGGTCATGCAACTAAAAGCAATCTGTTCACCACACTTTCCCCTGATTCTTGGCATTATTTGGCTGGTGCATCATGATCCCATTATTTCCTGGTGGAAGAAGGTAATCAGTTTTTCTTTAGACTACTGTCAAAGGGTCTTCCTGCAACCCACTGAGTGCCATTTTCCATCCCCATATTCAGAACTCCAGCACAGGGCCACAACACCTGGGGAAGGCCCTCTAGCCTTGGAGGATAGCCAAAAGGAACCATCATGGGACACCACCCCCAGTTTCCGAGCAACTATCAAGACTACACTGAAGTCTTCAAAAAGAAAGACACTGACATTCTACTTCCATAGCGGGTTTATGATTGTCATATAGACCTGGAGACAAGGTTCCCTATGGGCAGATATACTCTATGTCAGAACCAGAGTGAGAATTCCTTCAGGCCTACATCCAAAAAACCTGGCAAAGGGCTTTACCCAGCGATCTCCCCATCAGGTGCCCCAGTCCATTTGTAAAAAAAGATGGAATACTATGCCTCTGCATAGCTTGTTTGGCTTTGAACAGCATAACAATCCAAAACTGTTACCGCCGTCCTTAACCTTGAAGCTATTGGACCAAGTGTGAGCCACTAAAATCTTTACTAAATTAGACTTTTGTGGAGCAAACAATCTGGTTTGGATTCAAGAATGGAAGAACACTTTCCGGACCCATTACAGACACTCTGAATATTTGGTTATACTATTTGGGCAAACCAATGTTCCTGTCAGCTTCCGACACTTCATAAATGACATATGTAGGGCCATCCTAGACCAGTTTGTAATCATCTACGTTGGTGATATATTGATGTTTTTTGAGAAACCCGAACAACACAATGACCACATCCAGTTACTCATGGAAAGATTATGGAAGTACAGATTACATGTCAAGCTTGAAAAATGCATGTTTGCCCAGCTTTCTACCAAGTTCTTAGGGTATATATTCTCACTGCAGGATGTCCAAATGGACCCTCAGAAAGTTGAAGAAATCCACAATTGGCCAGCATCCCAGACTTTCTGGGAGCTGCAGTGCTTTCTGAGATTCACAAATTTTTATTGGAGCTTCATTCCAAATTTCTCAGGGCAAATCACTCCCCTCACCTCGGTTCTCCTCAAGTCCGCCAGGTTCATCTGATCACCTGATGTATAGTGACCCTTTGATCAGTTGCTTCTAGTGTGGCTCTAAGTGCCATCCTACCCCAAAGGCTTGGACTCCAATTGGTACTGCACCCTTGTGCATACTACTCTCACAAGCTCACATCTGCTGGAAAAATCTATGAACTAATGCAGCAAGAGCTGCTTGCCATCAAATCCTCTTCCAAAGAGTGGCAACACTATCTGGAGGGGGCTCAACACCCAGTACAAGTCTTCACTTACCATAGAAAATTTGAAAACACTATCTGGAGAGCTTGAGCCCTGAACCAAAGACTGCTCAGTGAGCAGACATCCGGCTGGGGCACACCTGATTAAAGACACTATGTTTATGTTACTACATCCCACTTGCAGGCCACTTTGGTCACCTCAAGAATTTTTGCACATCACTTGTTTCTTCTGGCAACCTTGTATGCACGCTGAAAACTGAGCCTATGTAGACTCCTATACCAATGTGCTTGTACTAAGACATCTCATGTGAAACCCCTTGGTACCCTAATATTCCTGGTTTCAGAGTAGCAGTACAGTTAGTCTGTATTCGCAAAAAGAAAAGGAGTACTTGTGGCACCTTAGAGACTAACAAATTTATTAGAGCATAAGCTTTCGTGAGTTACACAATACATCCAATGAAGTGAGCTGTAGCTCACGAAAGCTTATGCTCTAATAAATTTGTTAGTCTCTAATATTCCTGGAGACTCTGGCAAGATCCTGGATCTCAGTCTCTCTGGATTTCATTGTGTAACTCCCAAGCTCCAAGGGCCACACCATAGTCCTATTTGTCATAGACAAACTAACTAAGATGACCCACTTCACTCCCTGCAACTATTTGCCTTTGGATGAAGAAATGGACCACCTGCTGGTGTCACATGTCATCTACCTCCACAGGCTTCCAGTCCAAATCATCTCTGACCAAGGGCCACCATTTGTCTCTCCCTTCTGGTGGAGGAGATTCTGCCTAATGGGTGTTCATGGAGCCACCTCCACTGCAAATCACCCTCAGAGTGTTGGGCAATTGGAGAGGGTCAATCAATTATTATTAACTTATTATTATTATTATTATTAACTTCCATCAAGACAACTGGATTTCCCTGTTACTATATGCCAATTTCTCTTAAAATAACGCTGATCATGTCACTCCAGGGCAGAACCCCTTCTTTTCTAACTATGGATATCATTCCCATTTCCACCCTGCATTACTCAGAGACTTCGCAAGTCCAATGGCTGTCAACAAGGTCTAGCTAATTTACCATATGTAGGATGAATGCTGGAGTCCCCTGGAGGAGACTAAAGAAGCCTGCAAGCAGTTCATGGACTGGTGATGCTAAGAGCGCCCTACATTTGCTCTGGGCCCAAAGGTCTGGCATGCCTCAAAACACCTCAGGACAAGCAGACCTTCTCAGATGTCAAATCCTCAGTCCTTTCTAAATCTGCAAATAGGTCAGCCCTGTCATGTTAAGTAGCAACTTCCCCGGTCCCTCTGCATCCACCCAGTATTCCATGTGTCGCTCCTCATGCCCTAAATAAAGAAGCCCTTTCTGGATACATTTCAATAACCCAGATTCAGGGGCGCAATGATTATGTAGAGCACAAAGTCTCCTGACTCCCATTGGCGGTGAGGGTGCCTTCGATATCTCATAGATTGGGAAGATTACAGTCCCAAGAAACGATCTTTGGAGCCTATGCCCATGACCACACCCCCAAGACAGTAGAAAATTTCTATCAGGATCATCCCAGTAAGCCAGGCCCAGCATCACCCCAAGGAGAGTGCATGTGAAGGGTGTAAGGGTCAAGTCTGTAGGTGTCCTTGGTTTCAGTGAGTCTAGAACCCAGGGCTGTGGGGGCCCAAGGTCTCTGATACTTCCTTGTGGTCTCCAAGAGAGACAAAGCAGCACCTCATTAATCTTGGAAGGTCAGGCACCACAGGTAATTCCGTTGGGATGCCCCAGGTCTGGGGTGCCTGAGTGGCTCGTCCCCCACTACTTAAGTCAGGAAGTGACCCATATGCATTTTCTGAGCGACTGTGCAGACTCTCTTTTGCTGCTGCATCAGACCCCACTCTTTTCCCGTCTCTTGTAATCTGCATCTAACCTTATTCCCAGTTCCTGCTCCATTCCCATCCCGTTCCTGCTTCCTGCCTCACTTCTGTCCCTGCTCGCAGTTCCTGCCTTACTCCTGTTTCCTGTGGAGGAGATTCAGCCTAATCTCTGTCTCCTGTCTCCACACCTCACTGCTGACCATTAGCTCTGACCCTTGACTTGACTCCTGACTCCAATTCCTGCTCTGATCATTAAGCCAGACCACCTATGTCCCAGTTCCTAACCCCATAGATATCTCAGATCACACCCCATTGTCTGTTTCAGTCATAATATATAATCTTCTGAAATGTTCCTTGAGAGGGAACACTAATGCTTCATTATTACAGAAAAAAAGTATTTAAAGAGTTCATATAGCATAAAATAGGGTCTCTCTGAGGAGTCAATCATGACTATGTGTTGAGATACCAGAAAAGTTTAAAGGTGCAATAATTTATTTGTAAATGTAGACAAGAGTTAATGCAATTGTTTTCTGAAAAACGTAAAACCTTGGATGAGATACACCAAACCCCACACAATTTACAAAATCTAACGTAAGATACAAAAAAAAAATTAGTAAGGCTAACTGTGCTTTTGAAGAATCAGAGCATTATCTACCTTTTTTATGAAAGCCTGAGGTGCACATGTTGATCTGCTTGATAATATCCAGCTTGACAGCAAGGAATTCAATCAAAGGTGGCTGGGAGGTGGTTAGGGTGGGGGAACAAACCAGAAACAAAACAATGGTGAATATTAGATAATGTCAGAGAAAACACTAAGGATCCATGAGGAAAAATGGGGTTGCTATTAATTAGAGACTATCCCCCTGCCTAGCCCTAAATAGTCTAGCAAGGTTTATTCTTCCCAGGTCTGAACCTGTGATCAGATGGAATACTAAACCATTAAATGCCCCAGTCTTGGGGGGTTGCTCAGGCAGCAGTGGCTGGAGATGAGAGTCTGTCAGAGATGTAGAGGCTACTACAGAGGCTGTCTAACTTTCCTAGCCCAGGAACAGAGGGTCTGGAACTTATCCAGTACTACAGGGAAAAAATAAAGCTGAGGTAAGAACGAGGCATATTGGCCTCTTTTTGGTTTAACCCTTTTCATTGTTTGGTATGTACATCTGGATGCATCAATATTTTTTGTTCTGAAGACACTGTTTTTGAGTCCCTTTAATCAGCCAATGGTCACCGAGTTCTGAAGAGTGAGATTCTGTGGCCTGCGATAAGTAGTAGGTCAGACTAGGTGATCATGATTTTTTGCAGTTGCCAAGTTCATTTGGACTTGTAGTGCTTACGCAGTTGGGAGACGGGCTGAAATCCAAAGATCAAGACTCAGTGTGGTTAGACTGTGGTTCCTCCTTGAGAAAGATGAAGGAAGCCAAGTCCAACAGGTGTGCTTGAGAGGGACTAAAGGGAGGATAAAGCCCAGCTCTTCTTGTGACAGTGCTCTTTTCAGATTACCAGAAATGCTGAGGAAAGAGTTACTAAATTACTGACCCACAGATGCAGCTAAAGGAGGAATAATACAGGTATAATCTCAGATACTGCTTCCCCCCCACACACCATGTTGATTTCAAATAAGAAAATTAATGAATATTTAAAACATAATATTCTGCAAGCTACATAGAAGAATACTGCTTATGTATAGAAGCAGGTGATTTAATTCAGCAGAATGTGTCTGTTTAATAGATCAAAAATAAATTTTAAGTGAGGATATAACAGAATAAATAAGGGATGCCATTCAATCCAGAAAGAGCAAAACTGTCCTGAACTAGAAGAGTTCCCAGAAGACTTCTATTAGGAATACAAAGAAGTGTTAATAGTTATTCTTAAAGAAATATATGCACCAACATTGGATAACATATTCTTACCAGCTAGCATAAAAGTAGTTTTTATTAAAGTTACTCTAATTTTGGGGATGTATCAAAGAGTTGCTCAAACTAACATCCAATATCTTTCATAAATGTAGACTCCAAAATATTGGCAAAGATTTTGGCAAACAGACTTAAAATGGTCCTCTCGAGCATTATTCACCCTATCCAAGCAGAATTTATTAAAAATCAGTTGTCATGTAATAATGTGAAACAGTTGTTAAATATAATTGCTTTAGGCAAGAATAAATTAGAGCCAATAACCACGGTCTCTTTGGATGCTGAAAAGGCATTTGACAGAACTGGTTGAAATTTTCTCTTCTGCATGTTACAGCGATTACAGTGATTTGGGATGGGTAGTTTCTGACAGGAGTTAATTGGATTGAACTTCGATATAACAAAGCATAGGCATGTGTATCTACAAATGGGATAACATCAAAGCCTTTTAGCCCTGAGAGGGGAACATGTCAAAGATACTCTCGCCTCATTGTCCTATTTTTATAGTCTTAAGTCTCTGACTGCCAAATGCTGAGACTGGGCGACAGGGGATCCATCACTCAATAATTGCCCTTTTCCGTTCGTTCCCTTAGAAGCATCTGGTGGAAGACAGGATACGGGGCTGGATGGACCACTGGTCTGACCCAGTATGGCCTTTCTTATGTAGAACCACTGACTGCAGCAATTTGGCAATAATACTCACTGTTTACATGCCAAAATAGGTGAACATTAATATAAAGAACTAATATAAGCTAACAACACTTTACTGCTCATTGCAAAATTAGAACAAATGGTTCCATCAACATCTAAAACTTGTCAGAGAATATAGATCATTGGCTAATTACAAAATAAACTGGACTAAGTTAGAAGTTTGACCAGTCTCCAGTGACTGCATCAAAGTATACTTTGGGAGGGAATCCCCTATGTGCTCCAAAGGGCTTAAAGTACTTGGGTTTAAAATATTTGTTTTAGTACTTTTAAATAATGTTAAAACTGTTTCATTTTTAAAAGTGACATGAAAATGACTTAAGTTGATAGGTACATCTACAATTTAGATTATGAGGGAAAATAAATCCCATAAAGATGAATGTGCTTCCAAGATCATTAGATTCTTCACTGGTTTGCATCTTGTATAGTCATTCAAACTTGTGCAAACTGAATTTGATTCACCAGAGAGTTTATCCCAATTTTGTGCTACTGTAGTTCCATTGAAACCAAATTCACTGTGCTCTTTTCAGTTTGTATCAGAACTACTGAGAATCATTAGTGTTATATTAGTGAAAAATTGGACTAATGGTGTGATTAGTCAGGCCCAGTGTGTACAAAGTGGGTGTAAAAATGCTACCCTGCTGATTTGGTAAAATTTTACACTAAATGGCTATCAAAGATGCAAGAGAATGGAGACTCAGGCCCTATCTGTATGCACTGGCTAACTTTAAAAGATTCCATGTAATACTTCACAGAATCTAAAAAATAATTGATAATTCCCTAGTGGGATTGAGAATCCTCAAATTCAAGCGGATAGTTTAAAGGTGTGTATTGTTTTGTAAAATTAAGACCTATCGTATCATAGATGATGGTTGCAGGACTGGGAGACTCCAGATTTGGCTCTAATAGAAAGAGATTATCTTGAGCCTATGCCTCTGAAATTAATTTTGAACTGTATACATTATAGTCCAGATTTGCTATTGTAAACCACTCTTTTTGTGATCCTCAGTTTTGGCACAAAGGCGCTAGTAAGCAGTTGGATCTCCAGCTATTCTCCTGCAGGTAGAGTGGTTCTCAACCCACAGCCTGTGAGCCGCTTATTGCCCAATCAGCACACAGCTGTGGCCCATGTGACATCCTCAGGGCCATACATGCAACCCACAACGGTAAATAGACTGAGAACCACTGTCTCAGGAGCCACAGGCTGCTCTAAGATGTGCTGATCCCAGCATATAACCAGCCCTAGAAACAGGGAGTGACAATCTGTGCAACATCTCCTCCAGTTAGCTGCACCCAACTGATTCTGAACATAGTAGAGAATCTGAAGCCATGCCCATTTGTACTCTCAGCTTGGTATAATAATGCAGACAAGAAGTAAATGGCTTTCACTGACTAAACATCTGAAATGTGAAGTCTTCAGAAATCAGAGTTCCATGGATTCTTGATGTAATCATCTCTCACTAAAAGCTTGATTCACAGAGAGGTTTTGGAATTTAGGCATCTATTCTCTGGCAGGTATTTGTTATGGTTTCAAAAGAAATACCTGTTGCCTCACAGAGATTTTCTGCTAAGGCTTTCAGCATAACAAAGGTCTAAGATCACAAAATTCTCATGAGGAAGCAACCATCCTAAAATCGTATTAGATGAACCAGCCTCAGTTTATAATCTATCTAAAATACCAAAATGAATATAAATAGGGCAGAGCATGACACAGAGAATCCAACAAACACGGTCAAGTTGGAAAAACATGCTGATGGCCTTCTTACCTTCAGCTGTCCTTCTAAATCAAGCCTTTAACATACAATTATACATGTATTTTTAAATCATAGACTGTTGCTAATTTTAAATATCACTGAGTATGTGGATACTTATGGGCCAAATCCATCCCTTCTGAAACTTCACTGAAGCTAACATATTTGGCATGGAATGAATTTGGCCCCTTAGCTTTAATCCAGTGAAGGTAACCTGACTTGAAAATTATCATGAGTTCTGATTTCTGTAGTCTCCTTGTAGAGCCTGGCTGGCTGTGCACAACACATACATTACAGTCTCCAGTACTTATTGCACATGAATGCAAATGAGAAACTGGTAAAGAGACAGTCAAAGGATCTTTTCATTGTACAGTCACCATTTGAATGCTCTCTCATAAGGTTAGTTCCTGACATCATAGCTCAGAAAACAGTTTGAGTAGAGTCCAGGTGCTGCTGGACAGTTCAAACCTTACTCCGTATAGTCATATAGCAGTTTTCCAGATATGAACTCCAGACAGAAAGATTGCTTTATTGGCTGTGGAAGTCGAAATAAAACCAGTATACTTGGTTTGTATGTACTTCCATTCTAGACACAAATAGTAAAGCTAAATAAGGTCATATCAGTCAAGTGATTAGGAAGACTGATCTTATCAAGAAATACATCCAATTTAATTTAATCTCTAACAAAAGATACCTTAATAAATAATAAATAAATAATAGTAAGGCAGGGTTGTTTTCCCCTTTAAGGCCAGGGAACCTGGAGCTAACTCACCCTGTTTGAGTCACACCCAACTGGGAAGGGGTCAGGTGGTCCTTAAAGGGCTGATGAACTCATTTAGAAGCGGGAGAGCTGGCCCAGAGTGGGAAGTTTCTGAGCCTTTGTTGCTGGCATTGGTCAGGGGAATACTTTAGGAGCTTTTGTCTGAATTAATAAACTGTGCCATGAAGGAAAGGCATGCCAGAGAGTTGGGTGTAGTGTTTGTCCTTCCTGGGCTGAGGACCCAGGCCAGCAGCCCTACAAGCATAATACCACAATCATCTCTAGCTGACCACTTCTTGACTAGCCTGGAACATGTTCTTCACACAAGTGACCAACTGCACTTACCCAATGGGGGTTGAAGTCTAAGGCCTGGTCTATACTACAAAGTTAGGTCAACCTAAGTTGACTTGCATCAACCTAATTCTGCAGGTATTAGCCCCAAAATTTGTCTCCCAGCGATGTAAGCATCCCATTACAGTGATGCAATAACACCACCTCCCCAAACAAAGTTGAGCCACTTTGGTTGATGCAGTGCGAGTGTAGATCCTGCGTGACCTATGTTGATGTTAACAGACTTGCAGCAGCTGTCCTATAATTCCCCTGCCCCTGCAACAGGGCCACTCTGGCCACAATTTGGAACCCCACTGCCCAGGGGCCACAGACACCAGAAGACCACCCCCTCTTGAAGACACCTTTCATGTTTTTGAACTACCTTCTCCTGGTGGCCCACCTTGGTGAGTGCACCTACCAGGTGTACTCCAAGAAGTACTGGATATCCAGACCTGTGGAGAGAAGAAGCTGTTCAATCACAGCTCTGGACCAGCCATAGAAACATTGACCTATACAAGCAGATTGTACAGGGGATGCTGGCAAAGGGACATGACAAAGATCAGTAGCAGTGCAACATGAAAGCAAAGGAACTATACCAAGTATACCAGGAGGCGAGGGAGGAATACAACAAATTTGTGGTGCACCACAGATCTACTGCAGGCCATATTCCACAGGGCTCCCACTAGTACTCTGCATTTGACTGTGGGCGCTTTGCAGGAGCCTGAGGTGCAGACCCCTACCACGAACAGGGTGGGAGGGGTGCACAGCACACCAGTGCGTTCACACCATGCTATGAGCCAGGAGCCGTTTGAAACTCCTCTGGAATCGAGACAATCCTGCCAGGAAAATGCAGATGAACCCACTGATGAAGGGGAAGGAACCTTGGGTAAGTTTGTACAGGAATTATTCCTTTATAGTAATTTTTTCCCCTTTTTGTTCCCTGAAAGCTCATCTCCTTCCCTCCCTCCCCCCTCCCAGCTTCACCATTTATAAATGGCACCCATCCCATCCACAGCTTTAGAGAACAAAGACATTGACTTTTGACTAATTACTTACTGGTATAATGTTAGACAATATAGTGTTAGATAATACAGACAAAAGTATGGCAGTCCAGATACATCAGATCTGTGTCCTGTGCATGCGTAGAGGTAGGAGAAACAGAGGTAGAGTCAGTGTCCACTTTTCAATTCTTTGGGTTTTTTGGGCTAAGAAGTGAGAGCCATGTGGAGTTCTCTGTTTATCTGAATAGGGATGTCCCTTTTATCCTCTTGAGAAAACGTGATGAAATCCTCTACCAAACATTTCTAGGTATGGTAGCCTTGTTGCTTCCCCCATGATAGGAGACTTCCCCATGCCACTCTGTGATGAGTTCAGCTGGGACCAATGAAGTAAGCAGGCTAGCAGCATAGGGGCTAGGGAGGCTTCAGGATGCCATTAACATCTGGGTTCTCTGTGGCTTTGTCACCCTCAAAAGTGAGATATCAGTCAAGATCACCACTGCCAGTGAAATGTTGCTAGTATTCACTGCACTTGCCCTCTGACCATACCTACTCACCATTGTTTAAGCTACAAAGCAGAGCTGTCACAAAGCATTCCAAAGCTAACATGACAATTAGCATCTCTAAGGTATTTATCAGAATAATGCAAAGGAGTTCTGAGATATATCTTTCCCTTCCTGTTGTGACCATAAATCTAATGGTGTATCTGTCTGTTTTAATCAGTAGCCTCCGAGATTATGCCCTTTCTGTAGGTCCCACCTCTAGGCCTGCTGAATGTCTGACCCTGATCAGGAAGAGAAAGAAGTGAAGTAGGGAGGAATCAATGAGCTCCATCAGCCCTCTACAACCTCATGCCAAACACCGGGCTTGGAGGGGCCATGTGACCAAGACCATGGAGAAGGACCAAGAATGGAGAGATTGGTTGCTAAAGGAAAAGGACTGAGAGGCACATTGGGAAATGCACCAGGACATCAATGATCTGCTCAGGCAACAAACACAAATGTTCCAGAACGTATTAACCTACATGCCTAAAGACCACCAATCCCGCATCCTTTCCAGGCATTGAAGAATGCCATGGACAGTGGTGCCTGTACCCCCAACTCAACAGATGGCATTATGAGGTGCACTCATACCCCTACCACTTCACGCTTGTTAAAAACAAGGAGAATCACAGCTACACATAGACGGACCTGTGAAAACCACAGGATCATGCAATACTTGTTTCATCCAATTTTGGACTAGAGGTTTTAAAGTATGGGGTTCAGCCTGTTTCACTATTGCTAGTTGTTTTTCCCCTGGGTTGGTGGTGGTGGTTGTTTTCCCCCACTTTTGCTGTTTCTTTGCACACAATAAAGTTCTATATTTGGAACTCTGGGTATATTTATTACTGTACATCAGACATTACAGAATTCATAGCTGTAGGTAGTAAACAACACATATACAAAAAATTTTTTAAACCAAGCAGTACAGAAATTATACCAGGATTCAATGACATCTCTGCTTGCAGCTTTTTGAAAAATCCTGTGTTCTTAAAGATGTAAGTGTAATGCACCTTCCCTGACCAGCCAACAATGATTTCAGTGAAGCATCCCTATTAGCAATCCAGTGTGATCACTACTTGCTTTGTCTCTGTCAATACAGTTCTGATTTTGGTGTCCCTGAACCTGAGGGCTAGGGCAAGGTTGGCACACAGATCCAAGAATGTGGCCTTTCACATCTGAAAGTTTTGCAGCCACTGCTCATCCCAAACCTTCGTTACAACGCAATCCCACCAATCCCCGCTTGTTTCTTAGGCCCAAAAGCAGCAATCCACCATGTGGAAGTGCTCTGTGAATGCCAGCAACCAACTGGCATTTTTTGTTGTTGTGTCCATCAGCCTCCTTGAACATCTCTGCATCTTCCTCCTTGCATACCTGGTTGTAATAGTACTCATTCAAGTTCTGCAAATACAGAACAATAATGCCTCTTGTATTAGCAATCCTCATGAGAATTACACTGAGCTGTGTAGGATCCAGGCTTCTGGCAGAGAGATGGCAGAGACTGAAAATCGGTGCACAGGACTGTGGTAGGTTTTAAAAATGTGGGGAAAATTATGAAATGATACAGGCTTTAATGGAAGTTGGAAACGTGACCCCTAACTCCCAGAAATTCCTGGAAGAACCAGGGCCTTCCCAAAAAGTACTTCAGAAATGTCCCACACACTTTAACTTTTTGAATCTCCAATGTCTACTGTCATTAAATAATGTCTGTCTCCGCACACACTCTAGAATTTTGTGCAACTGTGAAAATTTAATTAGATAAAAATAGAAAAAAGCTTAAATAAACGTCATTATCATCTAATAAAATTATTTAAAAATTGAATTCTGCCAAGCCTACTTAAAAGTTATGGTGGCATAACTACATCAGTCAGAGGTGTGAAAAAAACCACACGCCAGACTGACATACCTAAAATGGTGGCAACCGTTAATCTCAAAAGAGGATGATGTAAGCACCAAGCAGTTTAGTTACTGTGTGTCATGCTGCAGCACTGTGATTGGCTACAAAAAGTCCAGTTGTCAGGTGACAGTTCTTGCCACAAATAGTGCAGTCATAATAGAGGATAAAGTCAGTGCATCACTAGCAATTGAGGCCTGCTTTCCTTCTTCACTTTCCTTGCTCTCAATTACCTCTCTTAAGCCTCTTTGTCTCCCTACCACTGTGCAGCCCTCTGGTGTGGCCTGTTGCTAGGTGCATCTTACCAGCTTGCCATGTCAAAGTTGAAAGTTTTCAAGTCACTCTTACAAATGTCCTGGAATCTGAGCCTAGCTCGGCCCAGGTGCCTTGGAGCATCCATAGTTCTCCATGGGTTAGCTGTGCCAACAAAAATCCCAGCGTAGATGCAGCTCTGTCAACAGAAGTGTTCTGCTGTTGACGTTGCTAATTAATGTCATTTGGGGAGATGATCGTACACTGACAGAAAAACTCCTCCTGTCAGTGTAGGTTGTGCCTACACTAGGGGCGTATGCTGGCATAGATTCTTTAATGTAAACTTAGCCAAAGTGAGCTCTTAAGCTCCTCTAATTCTTCTGAAATGAAACAAAATACAGTTTTACTATTGACTAGAGCTGATAGAAAATGTTACAAAGACTGAGAGAATGAATCAGACTATTAAGAAAATAAAGTGTCAAAGTAAGAGTTCATTCCAAGGTCCAGCTGGATCTCAGAACTTTGCCTCAAGTCAGACCTGTGCTGGAGTTAGATAAGTTCCTGACATTTCTATGTATCCTTGAGCAAGTCACTTAGGGCCTGATCCAATGCCCACTGAAGCCAATGGAAAGATTCCCATTGACCTCAGTGGGCTTTGGATCAGGTTTGTAAATTCTGATCACACTTACTCTCATGTAAATCCAACCTCCATAGGCTTCAGGGAGGTGATTCTAGAATGACTTGTGTCAGAACAATGTTTGATCCCCTCTGCCTCATATTCCCCCTGTGTAAAATGAGAATAATGAATTTAGCCTAAAAAAACCCCTA
This sequence comes from Dermochelys coriacea, assembly GCF_009764565.3. Taxonomy (NCBI): domain Eukaryota; kingdom Metazoa; phylum Chordata; order Testudines; family Dermochelyidae; genus Dermochelys; species Dermochelys coriacea. The sequence goes on from NC_050069.1 coordinate 225,022,257, forward strand.
ATGTTTTTCAGGCTCTTTGAGCTCCTCAAATGGAAAGTGCTATAAAATACAAGTGCAAAGTATTACTACTATTGTTGCTTAAGCCCTAATCAGACTTCAGCATAGATGGCTTGCTCCTGCAAGGGGCTGAGCAGTCCGGCCCCAATCCAGCACAGCACTTAAGCACATACCTAACTTTAAGCAAAGAGTAGTCTCAGTGAAGCCACTGGGATTATTCACATGCTTAACATTAAGCACATACTTAAGTGCTTTGCTTGCTCAGGGTTGGACTGCTCACACCTTGCTGGAGAGAGCCCATAAAGACTTGCCTGACTTGTGCCTGATGCAGGCACAAAGGCTTGAAAAAATAAATGTTAATGCACTGAAGGGTAATAAATTCATAAAGAGTTATGAGGTGAAGTTCTGCAGCACAGCTGCCAGGAACACCTGCTGAGCCAGCTGGCCTCAAGGAAGCTAGCCATCTGTCTATAGTCAGGTTTATGGTCCCCGGAGCACAGACTTCAAAGTATTCTGGTCTCTTCCCCAATATATTCCCAGTAATACAAATAGGACTAATTAAGGCTTTACTGTCCTGTTTTCCTTAATTTTAAATCATTATAATGACATTATGTGAATGTTTGTTCTCCAAAATAAAAGGTAGGTTTGGGGTGCCCAAGACAGAGTTCATTGGAAATGTGAGATGTCCATGAATCTAAGTAGACTTGGATTCCCCTGACAAATAAGCTACTATCAAGATAGAGGTTTATATCCTGAATGTCAGATTTTAAAGACACTATCAAATGTCAACAGGAAAAACTGGACCTTAATTTTTAAGCTGTAAATATTTTCTTCTTATCCTCAGCTCAGCACAACCACCTAAGCCAGGAGATGGGATCTGATGCCCTTGAAGTGTTCCTTTATGGAGACCATATGAACTGAGGTCTCTCTACTCTGTTCAGCTCAACTCCAAGCGACATGGGGGCATAGGTACTGGAACTAGAGATGCTGCCACACCCTCTGTCTTAAAGTGGTTTCCATTATATACAGGATTTACCATTTGGATCAATGGCTCTCAGCACCCCCACTATACAAATTGTTCCAGCACCCGGAGGGAACCCATTGTCTGTGGGCAAAAAGTGTCATCTATTTGAAAAGTGCAGAAGTTTATATATAAGAAAACATTTTGCTATGTTGGAAAGACTTGATAGAGTGAATGTACATTGTACTAAAAAGCTCAAGAGAAACTAGGAAAAAAAAAGTCAGAATAGCCTTGGAGTAATTAAAGAGGGTGCTTATGTGTGAATCACAATGTGTCAGTGGCAAAACAAATCAGTGCTCTTATTTCTATTGTGATACAGCATGGCCAGAGGGCAGCAGGAGAGTGTTAGAAGGGAGCCTTATTCCCTGTAGAGGGAAGAAAGTTTGCTATAGATTAATTAAAGCACCTGAAGCCAGTCACCTTATAAAACCCCCCTGCTTCAATCAGACGAGGGAGTTGAAGCAGAGTGGATTGGTGTTGGAGCAGAGAGCAGTTTGGAGGAGTTGAAACAAAGTGGATTGATGTTGGAGTAGAGAGCAGTTGAAGCAGAGTGGATTGGTGTTGGTGCAGGGAGCAGTTTGGAGGGAAGCAGAGGAGAGTTTGGAAAAGTGCTGTGGTGGACTAAGAAGACTAAGACCCTAGGTAAAGGGACACCTGGTTTGTGCAGAGGGAGGGAAGGAAGCCCCACAAGCTGAAGGGCAGGAGAGGGAAGTAGTCCAGGAGAAGGAATCGCTAGTTCAAGCGGTTTATCGCTATCCCTAGGGCCCCTGGCTGGGATCCGGAGTAGAGGGCAAGCCTGGGTCCCTCCCTCTCCACTCCCCTCCTCTAGGACACTAGCGGGGCAGTTAATATCCCAGTTCAGGAGTGAGAAACTGTGCCCTGAACCCTCCCCAAGAAGAGAAGGCATGCGACCCATCAAAGTAATGCTGGCAATTTGCCACACTATTCAAAGGGACTAGGGAAGGGAGAGAGTTGTGACAGTTCACTATAATCTTTAATTTTTAAAATTGCCATGTAGAAGAGCCTGATTTGCCATTGTGTTAGCAGGTTTACACTTATGTCAGTGGAATCACAGAAGTATAAATTTAGTGTAACAGAGTGGTGAGCCAGGCCCTTTACAGTTTTTATAACTTGAGTGCCATATAAATTCCAAACAGTTGCCAGGGTTACTCCATATTTAATCAGTATTAAGAAAAGGCAGAGGAATCATGGTAGTAAAATCCCACATGACTTGCTGCTGTTTTCAGTTAAAATATGCACCATGTTGTGGCAGGGACTTCCAGGGGCCCTTTTTTTTTTTTCTTTTTTTTCCCCCTGGTAGTCTCTGCCATCTTCAAAGCAGGATGCAGTTCTCTCCAGAGCTCTTCAGCACTATTTCATGTATCTGTCAAGAGGGTCACTGAAGAAGGCTGTGTGCACAGCTTTTAAAGCATTTTCCCATTCTTCTGGCCCATTACTAAGGGACTAAGCTCAGGACTCAGTTTCAGATTTCCCACATGACTCCTATTGGTCTGGCAGGCTTGCCCTAACTCCTCTTCTTTTTTCTAATGAAATTGAAATAAACTCTGTCCCCTAATGATTTATATTGAACTGCTGAGAAATCCCACTTCTGTGCCCCTGTCACTTCAATTGGTTGCATCTTCCAAGAAATACTAAGAGCTTCCTCCGTGCCTCTGATCGAGATCCACACCTATCACTAGCTACAGCCTGCCTTTTTCTTAATTAGGTCCATAAGCCCACAAAAGAAAATGTTACAAACAATCTCTCTTCCTGTTCGGGGATCTCTTCTTACTGTCTGAGTAATTTAGCAACCCCAGAACCAAGAAATGATTCCAGAGAGGAAACCTTATAAGAGAGTTAAACAATGTCCAGGTCCTATATGATGGAGCATCTACCAGAGAAGCCAAATAAAACTAGGGTTATAGAGTATTGTTTATAATGAGGAAGTTCAGGGCAGAGTTTTAAAGTGCAGTAATAGTTTGAAAAATGACTGTGTGGGGTTAGTTGCACTTGGAGCTATATTGTAACTTTTACAGTCTGTAAGAAGGGGAGCATGTAGCTGTGCCAGGCGAGGAGCAGACTGGAGAACCAATTGTGACTCAGTCACAATTGGATACCCCACTCCTTATTTGCTCGTGGGAGGGAGTAAATTTTTTTCTCTCTCACTTTTGTGCAGCTGCATCTTCCCCACCCGGTGCCTGGCCAGCTATCCTTGCCAGTAAGTAGGACGGTGAAGCCAAGGCTCCTCCCACTCCACACACCACTACATGCCCTTCCTCCACTCTTGTTGTAGCAGGAAGTATTTAGCAAGTTGTCTCTGATCTTTCTACTGCAGCTGACGTCACAATCTGAGCAGGGCTCAGAAAGGAGACCTTATTCCTCTGTCTGGATGAATAAAGTCTGTGACAGTCTAGCCCAGTGGTTTTCAACCATTTCTCATTTGCGGACTCCTACAAATTTTTGACTGGAGGTGTGGACCCCTTTGAAAATCTTAGACATAGTCTATGGATCCCTAGGGATCCATGGGCTACAGGTTGAAAACCACTTGTCTAATCCACAACTATTAAATTTGCTCCATTGACAAGTTGAAAAAGAAGCTTTGCAACTGCAGATACTGCAGAGTCGCATGTGACCTGAGAGTCAAGCTGGGTACTTTTGGACCTGCACAGTAATGATAATACAGATTGTGCAAATGGAATATAGTTAATGGTTTTGCTAATGTTGCACAAGCAAGGACAAACTTCAGCTTGCTCTCCCATGCTACGCTAGCTTTTGCTGGGCGAAAAGGAAGAAAGAATAGTAAGAATGAATTTATATGTATAATAAGCACAAGAGGAGATCAAGACAGAAGGTGGGAGTTTTGCCATTGACATCAGTGGAGCCAGGATTTAGAGTTTTTATTGAAAGAGACCCCAGATCCTACTCCAAGCTAAGGCTTCTCTGTACAAAATATGGCATACAGCAAAAATAACTGGTCAGTTATTCATTTATCTAATTAAATTAGCCCAGTATTTTTGTTCCTGAATTATCTGCAAACAGGCTTTGATTTTTACAAAAAGATTGGTAATTCATAATTGTCCAATGAACAGATTTTTTTGTGAACTGTTCACTGTTTGACACTTTGCCTGGCCATCATTGTGTGTAATTGATGGTCTAAGTCACCTGATACTGTTTCTACAGCCTGTTTGGCTAACTGAAACTGTTTAAAACAGGAGAACAAACAGCAAATACTCTTGTTCATGTATAAATATACTTGTTTTATGTGACTAAGGTTCATTTTTATGAAAAAATAGCCATTTTGCCCCTGCCCTCCAGCCACCCCCAGAAAAAACTCTTGCACAAAGTTCCTGAATAAGGGTGTGAACATAGAGATCTTCAGAATTTAAACTTCTGTGCACAAATGCTCTTGTGCAGCCTTCACCCACCTCTACTGATGTCCATATGACAAAGTGGCTACAACAAATGCAACAGACTTCTCCACACTATATTGTTAATGTCCCTCGCGTGTGAATGGTTGGGCCAGATCTAAAGGGTATAAGCACAGTTAAGTTTCCATGATAATTCAATCCTTGAACTCTTCTTTGAGAATGACAAGGCTGCCAGTTAGAGTGTGGTGGTTTCTGTGATGTGGACACATGTCCACTAGGCCCTGGCCAGGAGCCCCTTATTTATTTGGCCATCAAACACATCAGAGGGCAATAAGTTTCTCTCAGCATTGGTCTGTGTTACAGTCAAACTGCCACTTGGAAGTGAAAAGCCATTACCAATGCCAAGAGCCACCTAGTCTCCCATTCAACTCTTCTTTATCATAGTAGAAAGATGTTCTGGAAAAAGAAACTAAAAAACTGGTTTTGTGTATTTCAGAAATACATTTTTACATAGAATAGAATAGTTTTGCTCTGCTCCTAAATCAGATTCTTGACCTTTTTTAGCCCTTGTCTGTACTTGTAGATAAAAATGAACAGAGAAAAACAAACAACATATTAAATTCTACAAGGAGACCCTGACATATCTTTTCAGACCAAGAGAGAGGAAATGCGCTTTGTTACTTATGATTTACTTAGCTCAGCTTAAACTGGGATGTGGAGAAACTATTGTTTGCCAAGAGAGAGAAGGAAGATGACTTGTATCAAATACACTATATTCATAAACAATCAGTGATGTTCTTTGCTTTAAATAGTATTACTTTGATGGTCCCAAGAGAGCGTCCTTGAATGCTCATCCCTTCCTCTGCCCATCAATGTAAAAGCTTCATAGGGTTTAAATTAAGTAGGTGCAAATGCTCCATACTGAAACAGTCTGGGGCAGGAGGAGAGGAAATGAGCCACCCAGAGAGTGTTCTGTCAGCCCTGATCTTCTTGGAAAAGCAACTGATTTAATATTTGCAGCTGCTGCTAACAAACACACAATCTGTGTCTTTATAACTTGGTTTTACTATATGTCAAACCACAACTGCAAATATTTCCATTTAAATAATGCAAGCGCAATCTGATATGGTTAGTCGCCTCACTTTATTGCTGTTTTATCGCCCGGCTCAGCCGGGGCTCCTTTGAGTGGGTGGTGCTGCCACAGAAAATTGCCAAATCAAAACTATCATAATTATTTGATTTACTCAATAAAGCAATCTAACAATTTATGTAAGTTTAGAACTACTAAGTGATTATTTACAAAACATTATGTTGCTATGGGATTCTTTCTGCTTTATTCATTGAGATCCTCTAATTCAAAATCAGTGACACACCATTTTCCCATTTTAAAAAGCAAATCTTACCTGCATGAAAGAGCAAATTTAAAACCCCATACTGCCTGAGAATAATGTTTGTTTTATTGGTATTATACTAAGGGCAAAACTGTGTCCTCCAATGCATCTGTGCAACTCTTACCGAAGTAAGTAGGAAGGTGCAAGCATTTGACTAACACGGTTTGGTCTCCTTTGGTGTACATCTATAACTCTCATTAATGTGCATGAAAGTTACATAACTCAGTGGAGAAACCAGGGCCCAGCCTAGAGATGGGGGAAATATTAGAATCATACTTAGGAACATTCAAATTTTTGAATTCATGGATCATCTGAACATACAACCATGCTTTTTGTGAAATGTTCCATGTCAGCAGAAAATGTCACTGTAATTGGATATTACAGTTTTTGCATTATCTGGATGTCAGTAAAAACAGAGGCAAGTTTTTTTTTGTGCATTTCAAATTTTGAGCTGTGATTAGTCACATAGGGGAAATCGCATGGTATTTCTTCTGGTTTCTGACTGGCTTCGTTTACCTCCTTGGCTGTGTTCAAGATAGGTTTGCAGAAGATATTTTGATTTATTTCTCTGAAGAAGTGGGGCTGCAGCTTGCTTGCTCTCTGAACTCATCAGAAAAAAACAGAGCTCAGAAACTTCTCTCATTTGAACTGATATAAATCCAGGGTTACGCTTTTAACTTGCTTTTCTCTAGCAATCGCTCTCCAGATCTCAAGGGTTAGATCTGGCCTGTGTTATACAAGAGGTCAGACTAGATCATCAACAGTGGTTCCTTCTGGCCTTGGAATCAAAGAACCTATAAGGTCTGAGTCCTTGATCTCTGTCCTAGACTCCTTTTAGCTAATGGCAGCAGCCTGAAGTGACTAAATGTTGCTGTCTACTGAGTGACAAGAGGAGAACTAGGCTACTTACCTTTGCACCTGACACCAACAAACTCTCCACTCTATGAAAATGGCAACCACCTCCACTCTGAGGACACTGGACAAGGCAGTGTACCTCTCATCAAGGGCAGACAAGAGAGGTCACCAGTCCCCAGAATACAATAGCAGCTACGGGGAGATGGGACACATCTTGGGGGGGTGGTCTGTGACAGGGCCTGTTGTGATGGGTTGTGTGACAATGGAAAACTGCTGGAACAGGGAGTAAGCACTTAATATTTATTAATCAATATTTAATTTGTTTGTCCAAGCCTATTGAGGTTTCCCCATTGCTAAATTAATACATTGCAACTGTAAGGCTGGTTTGCTGTATGCTTTTCAATGGTTTGATTATGGGAAGGCTGGATTACTGCCTGCTCACCTCTTGTTTAAAGGGGGTTATATATGGCAGAGGAGTTTTTGTTTGATGGCATTTGCTAATATGGTTTGACTGGCATATTGTGGTGGTTCTACTGTAATTGTGCCAAGACATGAGAGCATTGAGAAATGTGTGAAAATTGTGTAATATCGGGGATATCTAAAGGAATGAGACAAGACCACATTGTCAAAAACTCCAACTTTTGTACAGCCAGAGCTCTCACAGCAGCTCCTGCCTTCCACAGAGTTGGCAACAGGTAGCACCATGCTCCATAGGAAAACTGTTTCAATCCCATTCCACCAGTTTCTCTCAAACCAAACCCATCAGCAACCCAGCTGCTGGGAGAGAGGAAGCCCATTCCAACCTAAATAAAATTCAGATTATTATTAATAATATGGTGTCAACCATATTCTAGGTGCTTTACACATATGTTTGAAAACCAGGTCCCTTCTTGGAAGAACTTATGGTCTAGACAGACAATTCACAAACACAGACGATGCATATATGGCATGGGAGGAGTTGGGAATCAGTGCAAAGCAATGTGGTTGAATCATGTTGATAAACATGCATCTTGTTAATTCTTCAATTTTTATTTTCAATTTGAGTTTAGGATTTGGTCTTTTCAGATGTTTGTTCATTAATGCTCCTCTAGGGAGGAGAAGAAGGCTGGCGTTTGACACCCTTTTTGAAGAGACATGCTTTAAGCAGGAGTAGGTGGGCGTATGTTGGACTGGGTCAAGTGTTGCAGGTGAGCGAGGCTGTGTCAAAGAAAGCCTGGCAACAAGAATGGGGGAGGAAATGGAAAGATTTATTCAATAGTGTAAGTTGCAGAGACGAGGGGCATTGGGCAGAGATGAGGGAAGAGGAGATGAGACTAGAAAGAAGATTATTCCAAACTGAAATCAGTCCAAAAGTTCAAAATTGATGTGGAAGGTAAGACGCCAATAAAAGGGTTTGCTTTGTAAAAAAGATGTTCTCCTTATCGCAGCAGCAGGCAAGACTTATTTATAAAGGGAAAGGAGATTCTTTTGGAGATTCACAAATGAATCTGTCCAGTTCTAACAAAGTGGCTATGAGGAGAGTACAAACTTGTCCACAACTCAGAATGAACTTGTGTGGATACAGGTTAGAATCTCCAGTGGCTTGTCTTCTTATTTGCAACTCTGGGAAGGGACATTCGTTTGGGACTAGGTAGAAAATCTGTCTGTCCCTGCTCCTGCCTGAGTTTATTATTTTACAGATCACTATTGGCATCACTCCTATGCCTGTCTCTATGTAGTGTACATGTCGTGAGAATCAATAATGCTTTCAGTACGCTACAGGAATCTGGTGGGGAACAGGTTGGTTTATCAATTGCATATGCTGTTCTGTGGTGCAGTTGTGCATACACTTTATTGTCTAAAATCTGGCTATGACTTCAATCTGCTGCTTGTGAGTGATGCTAATCACCTTTTCTGATGGTCTGGCCTAAATTCTGTTGAGGATATCCCATGGCCCTCTTTCTTAATTTGAGGCTGGGGAATATGGTGGCAGTTGTGTTTTGAATTGATACTGCCAAGAATGACCTTGAGCGGATCACTGCAGGCTACATGGCTCTGGAAAGAAAGATAAAGGAGTTTGAGTTGCAAGTGGTGTTCTCGTCCATCCTCCCTATGGACAGAAAAGGCCCAGGTAGAGACCATCGAATTGTGGAAGTCAATGGATGGCTACACAGGTGGTGTCAGAGAGAAGGCTTTGGATTCTTTGACCATGGGATGGTGTTCCAAGAAGAAGGAGGCAGAGATGGGCTCCACCTAATGAAGAGAAGGAAGAGCATCTTCGCAAGCAGGCTGGCTAAACTAGTGAGGAGAGCTTTAAACTAGGTTCACTGGGGGAAGGAGACCAAAGCCCTGAGGTAAGTGGGGAAGTGGGATATCGGGAGGAAGCATGAGCAGGAGAGCGCAAGAGGGAAGGACTCCTGCCTCATACTGAGAAAGCAGGATGATCAGCAAGTTATCTTAAATGCCTATACACAAATGCAAGAAGCCTGGGAAACAAGCAGGGAGAACTGGAAGTCCTGGCACACTCAAGGAATTTGGATGTGATTGGAATAACAGAGACTTGGTGGGATAACTCACATGACTGGAGTACTGTCATGGATGGATATAAACTGTTCAGGAAGGACAGGCAGGGCAGAAAAGGTGGGGGAGTTGCATTGTATGTAAGGGAGCAATATGACTGCTCAGAGCTCCAGTATGAAACTGCAGAAAAACCTGAGAGTCTCTGGATTAAGTTTACTCTTGTTGCTCACGCTTCTAATGTCGAGGTGGGTGTCTGCTATAGACCACCAGACCAGAGGGATGAGATGGACAAGGCTTTCTTCAGGCGACTAACAGAAGTTATAAAGAGTCCTGTGGCACCTTACAGACTAACAGATGTGCCATAAAAATAAAGGGAAGGGTAACCACCTTTCTAAAAACAGTGCTACAAAATCCCTCCTGACTAGAGGCAAAACCCTTTCATCTGTAAAGGGTTAAGAAGCTAAGATAACCTCACTGGCACCTGACCAAAATGACCAATTAGGAGACAAGATACTTTCAAAGCTGGAGGGGGGGGACAAAAGGTCTGTCTGTCTGTGTGATGCTTTTGCCGGGAACAGATCAGGAATGCAGTCTCAGAACTTCTGTTAGTAAGTAAGCTAGCTAGAAATGCATTGGATTTCCTTTTGTTTAATGGCTGGTAAAACAGCTGTGCTGAATAGAATATATATTCCTGCTTTTGTGTCTTTTTGTAACTTAAGGTTTTGCCTAGAAGGATTCTCTATGTTTTGAATCTGATTACCCTGTAAGGTATTTATCATCCTGATTTTACAGAGGTGATTCTTTTACTTTTTCTTCAATTAAGATTCTTCTTTTAAGAACCTAATTGCTTTTTCATTGTTCTTAAGATCCAAGGGTTTGTGTCTGTGTTCACTTGTACAAATTGGTGAGAATTTTTATCGAGCCTTCTCCTGGAAAGGGGGTGTAGGGCTTGGGGGGGATATTTTGGGGGAAGACGTCTCCAAGTAGACTGTTGTCTGTTCTTTGTTTAACACACTTGGTGGTGGCGGCATAGGGTTCAAAAACAAGTCAAAGTTTGTACCTTGGGGAAGTTTTTAACCAAAGCTGGTAAGAATAAACTTAGAGGGTCTTTCATGGTCTTCCACATCTGTACCCTAGAGTTCAGAGTCAGGAAGGAACCTTGACACAACATTTTGGAGCATAAGCTTTCATGGGTGAATACCCACTTCGTCTGATTCATGTATTTACCCATGAAAGCTCATGCTCCAATACGTCTGTTAGTCTATAAGGTGCCACAGGATTCTTTGCCACTTTTACAGATCCAGACTAACCCGGCTACCCCTCTGATACTTAACAGAAGTTACTAGATCACAGGCCCTCATTCTCATGGGGGACTTCAATCACCCCAATATCTGCTGGGGAGTAATACAGCAGTGTACAGACAATCCAGGAAGTTTTTGGAAAGTATAGGGGACAATTTCCTGGTGCAAGTGCTGGAGGAACCAACTAAAGGCAGAGCTCTTCTTGAACTGCTGCTCACAAACAGGGAAGAATTAGTAGGGAAAGCAAAAGTGGATGGGAACTTGGGAGGCAGTGACCCTGAGATGGTCGAGTTCAGGATCCTAACACAAGGAAGAAAGGAGAGCAGCAGAATGTGGACCCTGGACTTTAGAAAAGCAGACTGACTCTGGGAACTGATGGGCAGGATCCCCTGGGAGAATAACATGAGGGGGAAAGGAGTCCAGGAGAGCTGGCTGTATTTTAAAGTATCCTTATTGAAGTTGCAGGAACAAACCATCCCAATGTGTAGAAAGAATAGTAAATATGGCAGGCGACCAGCTTGGCTTAACACTGAAATCCTTGCTGATCTTAAACATAAAAAAGCAGCTTACAAGAAGTGGAAGATTGGACAAATGACCAGGGAGGAGTATAAAAATATTGCTTGGGTGTGCAGGAGTGAAATCAGGAAGGCCAAACAACACTTGGAGTTGCAGCTAGCCAGAGATGTTAAGAGTAACAAGAAGGGTTTCTACAGGTATGTTAGCAACAAGAAGAAGGTCAAGGAAAGTGTGGGCCCCTTACTGAATGGGTGAGGCAATCTAGTGGGAAAAGCTAATGTACTTAATGCTTTTTTTTGCCTCTGTCTTCACGAACAAGGTCCACTCCCAGACTACTGCACTGGGCAGCACAGGATGGGGAGGAGGTGACCAACCCTCTGTGGAGAAAGAAGTGGTTCAGGACTATTTAGAAAAGCTGGACGAGCACAAGTCCATGGGGCCAGATGCGCTGCATCCGAGGGTGCTAAAGAAGTTGGCGGATGTGATTTCAGAGCCATTGGCCATTATCTTTGAAAACTCAAGGCGATCAGGGGAGGTCCCGGATGATGGAAAAAGGCTAATGTAGTGCCCATCTTTTAAAAAGGGGAAGAAGGAGGATCTGGGGAACTACAGGCCAGTCAGCCTCACCTCAGTCCCTGGAAAAATCATGGAGCAAGTCCTCAAGGAATCAATTTTGAAGCATTTAGAGGAGAGAAAAGTGATCGGGAACAGTCAGCATGGATTTACCAAGGGCAAGTCGTGCCTGACTAATCTAATTGCCTTCTATGATGAGATAACTGGCTCTGTGGATGAGGGGAAAGCAGTGGATGTGTTATTCCTGGACTTTAGCAAAGCTTTTGATTTGGTCACCCACAGTATTCTTGCCAGCAAGTTAAAGAAGTATGAGCTGGATGAATGGACTATAAGGTGGTATGACAGGGTCGGGCCAGATGGCTACAGGAGAATAATAGAAGGCAGATATATTAGCCCCAGGATAAGTAGGACTCTTTTCCCTGGGTAGGGTAACAGAAGGTTCCCAAGGTTCCAGGGAACTTTCTGGAAATACTTAAGGCAGACAGGGCGATTAGAACACCTGCAGCCAATCAAGAACTGCTAGAATCATATAAGGCAGGCTAATCAGGGCACATGGGTTTAAAAAGGAGCTCACTTCAGTTTGTGGCGTGCATGCGAGGAGCTGGGAACACGAGGCGCAAGAAGCTGAGAGTGAGAAGGCGTACTACTGGAAGACTGAGAAGTACAAGCATTTATCAGAGGAGGAAGGTCCTGTGGTGAAAATAAAGAAGGTGTTGGGAGGAGATCATGGGGAAGTATCCCAGGGAGTTGCAGCTGTCACACAGCTGTTACAGGAGCCACTTTAGACAGCTGCAATCCACAGGGCCCTGGGCTGGAACCCAGAATAGAGGGCGGGCCTGGGTTCCCTCCATCCCCCCCGCAACTCCCTACTTGATACTAGAAGAGTTGAACTGGACTGTGGGTTTCACCAGAGGGGAAGGTCTCTGGCCTGTTCCCTGATCCACTAGGTGGATCAGCAGAGACTGCAGGGATTGTTCTTCTTCTTTTTCCCCATGCTGGCCAGTGATGAGGCTAACTGAGTGAATGGCAGATTTGAGCCACAAAAGTGGTCAAACTGAGGGCTGCCATGAACCTCTGAAGAGAGCAAATCTGCCAATAAGCGCAGGACCTACCAAGGCAGAGGAGAAACTTTGTCACAGTGGATAGAAAGCTCGCTAGATCATCGGGCTCAACAGGTAGTGATCAATGGCTCCATGTCTAGTTGCAGGCGGTATCAAGCAGAGTGCCCCAAGGGTCGGTTTTGGGGCCGGTTTTGTTCAATATCTTCATTAATGATCTGGAAGATGTCATATATTGCACTCTCAGCAAGTTTGCAGATAATACTACACTGGGAGGAGTGATAGATAGAATACAGAGGGCCCTAGACTAATTAGAGGAATTGGCCAAAAGAAATCTGATAAGGTTCAACAAGGACAAGTGCAGAGTCCTGCACTTAGGACGGAAGAATCCCATGCACTGCTACAGAGTAGGGACCGACCAGCTAGGCAGCAGTTCTGCAGAAAAGGACCTAGGGATTACAGTGGATGAGAAGCTGGATATGAGTCAACAGTGTGCCCTTGTTGCCAAGAAGGCTAACAGCATTTTGGGCTGTATAAGTAGGAGCATTGCCAGCAGATCGAGGGACATGATCATTCCCCTCTATTCGGCATTGGTGAGGCCACATCTGGAGTACTGTGTCCAGTTTTGGGCCCCATGCTACAAGAAGGATGTGGAAAAATTGGAAAGAGTCCAGCAGATGGCAACAAAAATGATTAGGGGGCTGGAGCATATGACTTTTGAGGAGAGGCTGAGGAAACTGTGATTATTTAGTCTGCAGAAGAAAAGAGTGAGGGGGGATTTGATAGCTGCTTTCAGCTACCTGAAAGGGTGTTCCAAAGAGGATGGATCTAGATTATTCTCAGTGGTAGCAGATGACCAAACAAGGAGTAATGGTCTCAAGTTGCAGTGGGGAGGTTTAGGTTGGGTATTAGGAAAAACTTTTTCACTAAGAGAGTGGTGAAGCACTGGAATGGGTCACCTAGGGAGGTGGTGGAATCTCCTTCCTTTGAGGTTTTTAAGGTCTGGCTTGACAAAGGCCTGGCTGGATGATTTAGTTGGGGATTGGACCTACTTTGAGCAGGGGGTTGGACTAGATGACCTCCTGAGGTCCCTTCCAACCCTGATATTCTATGAATTAGTGACATTCTCTATTGTTGAGTCACTGAGTTTTTTGAGGAAGACCACACAGCAGACACATGGACCAGTGATTGGACCATTGACCATCTGAGAATGCCAACAGGGTGAACGAACCCTGTGGGAGGAAACTTGGACAAAAGGAAAGGGATCAGAAGCAGCATGCTAGAGTTTTCTCCCTCACCCATCCTCCCTCCCTGTCCATAACACACACAAGTAATATGTCAAAGGTGGCTGGTGAGTCAGTTGCTATTGAAATTTTGCAAGAAAGATATTTTGAACAAAGTTGGAGGTTCTTGTTTTTGAGAGTTTCAAAGTGAAAAGTAACCACTGGTCCAAAGTTTCATGGAGATAAAACCTAAAACAAGATTATAAATTATGAATGAAATCTCATCTCCTCCCCACATCTTTATCACTTAAGCAAGGAAGTGTAAAACTGTGTAAGTATAATATAAAAATTCCAAGTTAAAGAGTTCTATCAAAATGGCCTTTGTGCTTGGTGGCATCCATCATGAATAATTCTTGGGCTTTATCACTTGTTTCCTGAGAGTAAAATGCAAGCTTTACTGATAAGCAAAATATCAGATCATCAAGAGTTCTTTTGAATCCTTTTTCTATTTAAATGTTTGGTTTTTGAAGAAAGATACAATGCAACACAAGAACACCTACAGAGAGAATGAACACCTAGGGAGAATGAAAGACAGAGGTAGGAGTATAATAGAAATGGGTAGGTGTGTGAGTGTTTAAAATAACTTAAGTACAGCTCAACAAAATAGCTTACAAGCAAGCAGCACTTTGAACTCCAATCCCTCTGAGCCTCGAACCTTTTATCATCAACAAAACAAAAAAGGAGGGTGGGTGGATTTTGTTCCATATCCTCAGTGGCTGTGCATTCTGAACGAAATGCAAAATACAGATCTGACTTGGTTATATGATTAGTTTGGTGCAAAAATCAACGTTAAGAATTTAGAATAAGTATTTTCAAAACCTCAATTGAACTTAAGAATACTATTTACAAAAGTATTGAACTCCAACAAATTCACCGTTCCAGTTTGCCATTTGATAACCAGAATGCCCCCAGACTGTGCTATGAATGTTAATGCTTCAGTACTCACTATAACAAGCGTCTCAGCTGGCCCAAGTTGGATGTTATGTATCTGGCTCTACCATAGATCTTGTTATAAAATGCTTCACACTAATGAATGTGGGGCAAGGGAGGAAGGGAGAAATTCATAACATCAAGGACTCATCATAAAAATACATTCACAATAATCCAGTGGCCTATATTGTAGCTCTTGGGGTGTGTGGAATGAAGTGCCACTAATACTCGTCACTGGAAACATTCTACCTGCAGAGGAGAAGGAAGCAGGTCTCCCAGGTTGCTTGGCGGCCTCCCAGGTACATTTTCTCCACCTTTTTGGAAAAGTAATATGAGCTTCACCAGCTTCAGTCCACCAGCCACAGTGGAAATGCTTGAAGACCCATGTTCCTCCTCTCCCATTTGGAGCATCTAATACACTTTCAGACTGGGATTGCACTTCCAAATTCATACAGGTGCACTCCTTCTCCCAACCCCCAGGTATATTAATGGAGGGCTGGCTATCTAGACAAATGTCAATTTTACAGAGCTTTCAAACAACTGAGGAGAAAAGGAGGTTTATCACTATGGATCATCTGGATATATCTCACCTAGTTAATTCCCTACAATTGCAGGGGCCTCAGGCATTGATGGCACTTTGGTCTTTCCCATTCTCTCTCTCTAGCACACAGTTCAGTTTCCTGAGGACTGAAATGTTTTACTTTGAAGTCTGTGGCATAATATAGGTGCATCTGGGTGAAAATTAATTGCCTGAGATATCAAACTAGATAATGTAATGATCCCTTCTGGCATTAAATGCTACAAAAACTATAATGTGTTATGAGAAAGTCACACTGAACATACCTTTAGTTTTTAAGGATCTGTGTTTATGACATGGGGCTGGGAATTTATTTTTTCAAAAGGCATCTGACTGTTAATTGTAACTTCCTCTGATGGGGTGAACTTGCCCCACACTGGAGATGAAAGGGTTAAGACAGAGCTCTGGGTAACAGAAGCCACGCCCCCTCACCCTTGCTGGGCATGCTCCAACTGTTGCTGCAGCATAAAAGGGAACAGCCCAACTTGGTCTGGGCTGACCGCCGAGGACGAAGGACACACCTGGCTGGCTCAATCTGAGGAGCAGCCGAAATCCTGTACCTCAGGAGCAGGAGACACCGAGGCCCAGGCAGGCACCCAAGTACCTTCTGGTGCTCCGAAGATACCCCAACTTCAACTACAGGAGTCATGGTAGGAAATAGTCCAGGGAGGGACTAGGCAGTATCCTTGAAGTCAACGTGTTGCGGATTCCCTGCTGACTTAGTGCACATGTTGTTTAATTAGCTGGTGGCAATGGCTGATTTTCTTTTTTTTTTCCCCCTCAGCTCTTCCCCGGGGCTAGGGGGTGAAAGGGCTTGGGGGTACCCCACAGGAAGGAATTCCCAAGTGCGCCTTCCTTGGCTCTTAAAGGGGTTCTTTACTTGGCTGGTGGCAGCATCTACCAATCCAAGGTCAGAGAAAAGCTGTAACTGTGGGAGTTTAATACAAACCTGGGGTGGCCAGTATTAATTTTTAGAATCTTTGCTGGCCCCCACCTTCTGCACCTGAAGTGCCAGAGTGGGGAATTAGCCTTGACATGGTGGCAGAGAGATGGGATCATTTTGAACCAGAGGCACAAACCTCAGGATTTTAAAAGGACACATTTTTTCTTTTGGAAGCCTAAAAAGCCAGGGAGGGGTTTTTTCTTTTCTTTTTCTTTGCTGTCTGAGGGGGAACAGGCACACAAAGGGTCAGCCTGCAAAGCCAGGGAGTCCAATAAGCAGGTTTTTTTTCCTAGCTTTGTAGCAACAAAATAGCTAGGCTAGAGTTTTTTGCATGAGGTTGTAGTCGGGCACCAAAACCCTAGAGCAGCCAATCTTCCCAAAGTGGCACGCCACGGAGAAAACAGACCCAGATCAAGCCCAGACATCCAACTCCAAGACAGAAATGCAGGGAGGGGATGGGGGAACCAGGGATTTCCCCAGAGGGAATGTTCAGCCCTCCCCAACCCGAAATCCAGGTGCTAAGATGGAGGGATGCCCTTAACCCAGTCTGAGTTCTAACTGCAGAAGACAGGAATTTCTTCCTACATATGAAGCACTTGGAGGTGGAAGCAGAATCGAAGCACTTGGAGGCAGAGGAGAGGAGAGAGGCAAAGCGCTTGGAGGTGGAAATGGAGTTGACGCACTTAGAACTGGAAAGGGCTAAGCTTGGTCAGCCAGGAGCCCTAACAGTCCTCCTCCAGGTACCACTCCCTATTCCAAGAAATTCCCCACATACAAGGTAGACAATGATACAGAGGCCTTCTTAGAAAAATTTGAAAGGGCCTGCTTTGGGTACAACATCCCTACAGACCAGTATAGGGTGGAGCTGAGGCCACAACTCAGTGGACCCTTAGCAGAGATGGCAGCTGAAATACCTAAAGAACACATGAATGAGTATGAACTTTTTAAATGAAAGGCCAGAATTAGGATGGGGCTAATCCCCGAGCAGGCCCATCAGCGGTTCAGAGCCATAAGGTGAAAACCAGACATGGCATTTTCCTGACACACCTACCACATTGTAAAAAAAATTGGGATGCCTGGATATCGGGAGCAAATGTTAAGTCTCTGGAAGATCTGTCTCTCCTAATACAAATGGAGCAGTTTTTAGAGGGTGTTCCTGAGGAAGTAGAAAGGTACATCCTAGATGGGAAGCCCAAAACTGTAATCAAAGCAGGGGAGATCAGAGCCAAATAGGTGGAGGTAGCGGAGAAGAAAAAAACTAGTAGCAGTTGGTGGGGATACCAGAAGGGGCAACCCAAGACGACAACCCACCATCGGCGTCAGCCCAAGGCACCACCTCGCAAGGAGGAGCCCTCCACACAGCCAGGGAGACCCCAGATGCCCTCTCGTCCCACCACCTTATTCTCCAACCACTCACCTCACTCCACCCCACAGTCATCAGGGTGATGCTTTAAATGTAATGAGCTGGGGCATGTGAAGGCCAGCTACCCCAAGAGCACCAGCCAACTGCAACTCATCACCCCGGGATCCCACTGAGAGCCTTCAGGCCCAGATGCCTCTCAAATACCTCCAGAGCAAAGAGAAACTGTGAGTGTGGGCAGGAGGAAGATTACTGCATGGAGTGACACTAGACAGGTGTCAGCCATCCACCAATCCCTGGTGAACCCCAAATTCATCAACCCAGAGGCCCAAGTGACAGTGCAACACTTTAAGGCCAACTCTTTTAACTTGCCTACAGCCAGTTGCCTGTCTAATACAAGGGCTAATCAGGAATATGGACTTTTGCAGTCTATGACAATTATCCCATTCCCATGCTGCTGGGAGAAGACTTAGCCAACCATGTGAGGCTAACAAAAAGGGTGGGGATGGTCACCCACAGCCAGGCTAAACAGGCCTCCACACCTAACTCCATTCCTGAGCCTCCTACAAGGACCCAGCCAGAGGTGGTGGAACCAGACCCCAGACCAGAGTCTATGGCAGCGGTTGTAGATCCAGTTCCTGGTACCCAGGCAGAACCAGCCCAAGGATCGGAACTGGCAGAGCAGTCAGCACCAGAGCCCATGCTTGCAACCCCACCATAGTCAGGGGAGCCAGCACCAAAGGGCACCACAGAGCCTGCACCTGCAGCAGCAGCTAAACTGGCGCAAGAAGCTCAACCGGAGCCTGAAATACCACCTAGTGCACCAGCAGAGAGCGGTTCATAGTCAATAGATACCCGAATCACCTGTATCACTTCCAGTGAGAGCAAGCCCAAGTCCACAACCCAGCAAGGAACTAATGTCTCCAGTATCAAGAGAGGTTTCAGAGTAGCAGCCGTGTTAGTCTGTATTCATAAAAAGAAAAGGAAGACTTGTGGCATCTTAGACTAACAAATTTATTTGAGCATAAGTTTTCGTGAGCTACAGCTCACTTCGTCGGATGGATTCAAGAGAGCAGTTCCAGGCAGATTAGGAAGTGGATGAAAGCCTCAAGGGAATTTGGATGGCAGCACGGAATTACCCACCGCTTCTCAGCTCTTCAAATAGATCCAGGTTTGTTGTAGAAGGAGGACTCTTATACAAGGAAACCCCTTCTGGTGGGCACAAGGAAGGCTGGCATCCTCGGAGACAGTTAATAGTTCCAACTAAGTATAGGGAAACGCTCTTGAGCTTAGTCCACGATACCCTAGTGGCCATGTTGGGGTTAATAGGACCAAAGACAGTTTGGGAAAGTCATTCCACCAGGAGGAAATGGGCAAGGACATTTCTACCTACATCCGATCTTGTGAGGTGTGCCAGAGGGTTGGAGAACCCCAAGACCAGGTCAAGGCCCTTCTCCAGCCACTTCCCATAATTAAGGTTCCATTTCAGCATGTAGCTGTGGATATTCTGGGTCCTTTCCCAAGAAGACACCCAGAGGAAAGCTGTACATGCTGACCTTCATGGATTTTGCCACCCGATGGCCGGAAGCAGTAGCTCCAAGAAACACCAGGGCTAAAAGCATGAGCTTGGCATTTTTGCCAGGGTAGGTTGGCCCTCTGACATCCTTACAGATTTGGGAATTAACTTCCTGGCAGGGACCATGAAACATCTTTGGGAAGCTCATGGGGTGAACCACTTGGTTGCCACCCCTTACCACCATCAAATGAATGACCTAGTGGAGAAGTTTAATGGAGTTTTGGGGGCCATGATACATAAATTCATGAATAAGCACTCCAATGACTGGGACCTAGTGTTGCAACAGTTGCTCTTTGCCTACAGGGCTGCACCACATTCCAGTTTGGGGGTTTTCACCCTTTGAACTCATTTATGGCCACGGAGTTAAGGGGCCATTACAGTGGGTGAAACAGTAATGGGAGGGAGTTGCATCTTCTCCAGGAACTAACATTTTGGACTTTGCAACCAACTTTCAAAACACCCTCAAAGACTCTCTAGCCCTTGTTTGAGAGAACCTACAGGATGCTCAACAAGAGCAAAAGGCCTGGTATGATAAACATGCCAGAGAGCATTCCTTCAGAGTAGGTGACCAAATCATGGTCCTGAAAGGGCTCCAGGCCAATAAGATGGAAGAGTCATGGGAGGAGCCATTTATGGTCTGAGAGCACCTGGGAGCTGTTAATTAAGTCAAAGCATTCCCAGACCATACCCTAAAGCCTAAAGTATACCATGTTAATTCTCTAAAGCCCTTTTATTCCTGAGAAATCAAGGTTCTCCAGTTCACAGCCCAGGAGAGAGATGATGCTGAGTGGCCTGAAGGAAAAACTAGGATGTGCCCAATTCATCTCCACCTTAGACTTAACTAAAGGTACCAGCAAGTGCTGCTAGATGACCCAGCCAAGGAAAGGTCAGCCTTCATCACCCATGTAGGGCTGTATGAATTTAATGTGCTCCCTTTCGGATTGCGAAATGCACCCATCACCTTCCAGAGACTGGTAGATAATCTTTTGGCTGGATTTGGGGAATTTGAAATCACCTACCTTGATGATGTGGTCATATTCTCAGATTCATGGGCAGAACACCTGGAACACCTCCAAGCTGTCTTCCAGCACATAAGGAAGGCAGGATTAACCGTTAAGGCGAAAAAATGTCAAATAGGCCTAAACAGGGTAACATACCTTGGACACCAGGTGGGTCATGGAACTATCAAGTGCGCCTTCCTGGGCTCTCAAGGGGGTTCTGCACTACTGGCAGCATCTATCAATCCAAGGTCAAAGAGAAGCTGTAGCCTTGGGAGTTTAATACAAGCCTGGAGTGGCCAGTATGAATTTTTAGAGTCCTTGCAGGCCCCCACCTTCTGCACTCGAAGTCCCAAAGTGGGGAATTAGCCTTGACACATGTAAAGTAAGGCCATGTTTCTTTTCATTCTACATTTTTCTTTACCACAGAAATGTTCCATGTTTGAGCAAAATATTCATCCAGTGTTTTAATTGTTAGCCTCTTTGTGTTACAGGCAGGGGGGATGCACATGGTCTTTAGGATCACTAAAATATATAGATATGTATAGAAAACAGATGTGCTCAGCAGCTGGCACAAGTGAAAAAAAGACTTTCACACTTTCTCTATATCAATGCAAAAATTCTCCTGACTCCGACTGACTTGCTGTGTGATAGTGAAGAAATCACTTAACTGCATCAGTTTGCATACTACTGCTATTATTTCCCTAGAGCACAGGTTCATCATTGTGAGATTTTTAACAATTACTGTTTGTAAAGTGCTTTGATATATTCTGGTGAACAGAACTATTTAAATGAAAAGTACTACTGGGTAAAATTTTTAGAAGTGCCTAAATCACTTCAGAGCTGGAAGGGAAGATTTTCAAAGACAAAAATGGCCATTAGGCACCCATCTCCCAGTGAAAGTCAATGGGGTTTGGGTACCTAAGTCCCATTTTCTAAAAGTGTATAAGTGAAGTAGGAGCTCCTAAGTCACTTAGGTCTTCTAGAAAAGTTTATCTGTTACTTATCAAATTTTAGAAAATTATATCACTGAAGTCCACTTCCATAAGTAGCAATGTAAGAACAAACTTGTTATAATACATGTTTGCACACTAATTTCTATATGCATAGAGCCCAGAAAGAAATAAAGGACCTTAGCTGGAAAAAAAAATCATTTCTATGCTGCTGACCACGGAATCCACCCCACCCTTCAAATTCCCAAGGGGGAGTCACAAATTCCACTCAGCCCATGCTGGGTTTGTAATCAGGTTCAAGAGACAGATGCCAGGAAGGTCACTATGATGCACTGCATTTTCAAATAAGAATTTTAATGGGTCTAACTCCCATATACACTTAGACTATTAGATCTTCAGTGCATTGGCTGTCGGTTTATGTGTTTGTACCCAATCTAGCACCATGGGGCATTGGTTTACTTTCTGTGGGAGGAAAGAAAGAATGTACAAAATTCCTCAGTGATATGAGATAGGAGTCACCTCCCCACTATACCCCCAGCACCCATTGATAGTGCAATCCACAGTACGCATTCTTGGCCCTTAAACCAGGGTTAATACTCTCACTGTTGCATGGCCACACAGTGTGGTTATTCTAGGCCTATGACTGTATGTGCAGCCCACCACAGGGAGAAAATAGATGTATCTAGAATCACACACTGTGAGCATGGGATTTGGAGAGCTCATATGCGTGAGCTATTCTTCTCTAGCTAATCCGCAACTCACTCCCAGGGAATATATTTTTTGTTTTACTTTTGGCCTTCTCTGGCTGACCTCCTCTTGATTAAGCCAGGGCACTGTAGGGCCAGCATACATGGCCTTCCAGGACATACACAGCTAAAAAATCATGGTTTTTTTTCCACTTGCTCTGACCTTAAAATGGGAGTGGAGAGGTGGAGAAGATTAAAAACAAGGAAATGACTCTTCTGGAAGGAAAGAGAAAAATAATACAGCTACTTGCAGAGACACAGCAAGGACAGAGAGGGAATTTATTCCCTTGTGCCTACCTCCCAGACTGAACACCCAGGGAGCCCAAGAGTATCTGCACTGCAGGTAGAACCTGAACCCCAAGAGGGCAGAGCAAGTGTGGCTGCTGCTGGAGACCTAACACCTCTTCACAGCCCTGGGGCTGACTCCACCACCACCTCACATCAGCAACAAACTGCTCATTTGTTCTAGGGTAGGGTTGTCTGTTGAGAGGGAAGAATACCATTTTAACCAATGCCAACTTTGAAGTGTAATCTACCTTTTCAGTATTTTCTCTCCCATCATTGCCAATTATCAGAATAATACCTGTTTGAAAGCCATCTGCTTTTACCTGTTTCTTACACTGATACCAGAGTCTTCTGGGTGTGGAATCATTATTCACTACTATGGAGATGATTGCAATAGCACACAAATTGAATTGTGATGTTACATGAATAAATGCACATTTATGGCAACTTGTGACAGAAAATAGTGTAAACCATTTTGCATCATAAAAAGCTGAAATTATGAGGCCATGTCTACACTAGAAACTTGTGTTGTCATAGTAATGTTGGGTAGGGGTGTAACTTTTTACAGCATTTCTATACTGGCAAAAGCCTGAGTGTAGACACAGATTGGGTTTGTCTACACTGGAAATGCTACAGTGGTACATCTGTAGCACATCAGTGTAGATACTACCTACACTGACAGCAGGAGTTCTCTTCTCAGTGTAGGTAATCCACCTCCCCAAGAGGTGGTAACTAGGGTTTTTTTCACACCCCTGAGCAACATTCCTGGGTCAACCTAACTTTTCAGTGTATTGCTTTTGCCAGTGTAGCTTATTTTTCTTGGAGAACCAGCATAAACCATACTAGCAAAAGTACTCTTTATACCAGCTGCATCTCCACGAGGAGGATTTGCTGGTAGAGGTACACCATCAAATGTTTTCTACCGTAGATGTGGCCTAAGTCATTTCTGAACCATCATACAGGGTTTTTGTTTTGTACTCTTAATTCTACTTCCCAGAGAGAGAGAGAGAGAGAGAGAGAGAGAGATGACATAACTCCATTAATTTAACAGAGTTCAACCATTGGTGAACTTGTCCCACTATTTTCATCTTTGTCTAGTTCAACAGTGCAATCAATCATTCTTACAAAACAGAGAAATCTCATGGATTGACCTATAAATGTACAAAATGGAAAACAGGAAGTTTACGCTAGTGATTATCTTGGGCACATATTTAAATAATATTCTAAATAAAACAGACAAAAGTAGACTATAGTTTTTCTTTGAAACGGTACATTCAATGTTATAGACCAATGTTTCAAAACTATATTCTTTCTCCAGCAACAACCTGCCTTTGTGCCAACTTCTAAATAACCATAAATTTCATTTTTTATAAAGTTTAATGAATACTTGGCCAAGATGCTGTAACTATTGGCTTCTACCTTTGAGCAGAAATGGAAAAAGTGGACACTGGGTAAAATGGAAAATAGATCACAGCAAATCCAGTGTTTCATTTTGCATTTAACGTGAAGGGAGCCTTGTTTTCCTGGTGTTGCAGTTTTCAGTGTTTTTAATCTCAAAGTGGCTGATCAATTTAAGGTAAGTGGCAGGCATTTGGCCTAGTTCCCAGGCTCTGCTTTCCTCAGAGAAAAGAAAGGATTCAGTCAGACACACAGACAACGGGCATCATCGGTGGCTCTCGCATTCCAAACATTTTAGCACAGATTAAGTTGGAATGGTTTTACTGTTTACTGAAATCTCCTAGGTGTTGCATTTTATCCCCTCTGGTTATGGTTATCCAGGTTGAGCTTCTCAGGTCAAGACCTCCATAAGCAAAAATGGCTTGTAGAGCCTTGAAGGGAAACACACATCATAGGTCAGGACTTCTTATTAAAATGCAATTTCAACAGCTTATTGCAAAATGTAAGTCCCCAGACAACAGGTAATTTAGTGCTGAACTCTTTCCTAGGGCTTACAGCGAGGCAAGAGCTGTTTTACATGCATTCCAGAGGAAAAAGCGAAGATAATCTGCTTAACAAGGACAAAACCTCAGCACTTTGTGTGTCTGGAAATAACCAACAGATAATTAAGTGTTATTTTTAGCCCTTTTTTCTTTTGATATAATAAATATAAACTATAATGTATTAATAATTCACATTTGGCTTATTATATAATTGCAAAAATCACTAGCTCCTTTAAAGTTGGGGGGGATTTTATAAATACAAAATATTCATTTTATTATAGACAGATTTTAGACACTTAGGCTTCAAATCCTGCAAATGGTTTCTTCCACAAGTAACTATGCATGTGAGTAGTCCCTACCTGAGTTTGTAGTCATCACATGCACAGTTTTTGCAGGCATGGGATCATAGTAATGAGAGTAAGGAGGAGGAAACTTTGGGGCTGTATTTTCTTATCGGTATCTTTATAGTGGAAATGCCTTTTCAACTATAACACCTTATTTTCAGGCAATGATAACTTAATTTAAAAAGTATCTTTTGGGCTGAAATATCCTGTGTCTATTCTCAGCCCAAAGGTTAATTTGTTTTGTTTTTCTGAGGTTTGATCAAATTCAGTTTGTCTGCTATTACCTGAGCATGACTAAATTGATGTTTTTTTTAAAAAAAAAAAAAGACATTTGTCACAGTAAGTGTCTGAAAACTCATAAAATAGTTTATTTTAAAAATTCAGTCATTCCATGGCTTTGTTTTTGTTTGAAGATTTTCTACCTTTTTAAGAATGTCTGGAGGAGTAATGTTCCAGATGTATAAATGAGGACACACATATGTATTTCAAATTATTGCACAAGTGACAGAACTGAAATGACCCCTCCTCAGTGCCACTGGAGTCCTGGTGCCTCACAGAAGTGCACTGAGAGACATCAACATGGTTCATTCAGGTGCCAATGCATTTCTTGGAAAGTGCGATAGGTCAATTACATATTTGAATCAATTTACTGAGGCCCCTTTTTTACCCTCAATTCATCCTTTAAAAAGAACATGAAAATTAAATCACACGAGCTGATTTTTTTCTAAACAAATGAGTTAAATTCAAAGAGCTACATGTGTCACCCTTGGCTAGGAGATGGAAAAAGTGATGTTGATGTTGACACCCATCAGATATTTGTAGAATGTTACAAGGAGCAAGAAGGGAAAGGAATTGCTTATGGTGGTGTGATGGGGATGTATAGACCACATACATCAACAGAGCAGAGAAGAGGTTAAACACAGACCCTAGGAGAAGCAGGAAGTGGACTGGACTCAATTGCAGCTGCTGCTATAAAAAGGCTTTGCTTTAGCAGACAAGGACTGGGCTTGGAGAGGAAGGAAATTCTCCTAGAGAGCTTGGTTTAGTTCTGAAGGGAAGGAAGTTCATCCCTGATGGAAGGACTCAGGTATCTGACAGCTCAAGGAGCCTGCAGTGTCAGGTTCAGAGGCCAATACACCTGTTGGCCAGCAGCTGTGGTTTTTCACAGGAGTTGTCTAGAGTAATCTGTGCCCTAATTTTCCTTTGGGAGAAGGCTGCAATAAGCTGCATGTTATGCATTTACTCTGGGTAAGGTTTATGGGTAAAATAGCTGAATGTTAAGAAAGAAATAAGTGTGCTTGTACCACTCCCTGCTATATATATATAATAATAATATATATCCATCCTCAGGTTCTTGCTCTCTATGAGAATGCTGACCTCTCCTTCCAACGGGGATGATCTTCCACAGAGTAGATTCCCACCAACTCTCTCCAGAAGTGTGGTCTATGATAAGGTTTCTAGACCCCAACCACCATTAAGGTAGACAAGGAGTTAAGATAGACCTAAGAAGTGGCAGGAGGTGGATCGTGTAGACTCCTGGCATTAGCTTTGCTCCAGAGAAACCTCTCCTTGACAGAAGGGGTTCAGCTACGAAGAGAAGGAAACATCTTCCTGAGAAACCCCTGAGGAAAGAGCTCAGTCCTTAACAGGAAGAAAGCTGAGGAAAGGACCTGGTGTATAGCATCAAACAAGAAATCCTTCTACACACATGTGAAATAAAGGAGATATTTTAAGTCTTCATTTTAACAAACTCCCTTATTTCCACACTGTCCTCCGACTCTTCCCACCACCCCCACGTTTGTATGGAGCCTTTTACAGGGAATACTCTTAGCTAAAAGTCTGTTAAATGGCATCAACTGTCCTCAATGGGGGTGGAAAAATCTCAGTCCACATGGTATTTTTCAGGTGCTGCAGGTAAAGTCTTTTTCTGTTTCTCCTTAAGACAAATGCATGCAAAGGTCAAGAGAAAAGATCAAAGATTGGTAAATAAATGCAGCTTCTGTCCCTGATACTCACGGCTCAATTGCTAGAAGACCACAGGCATAGCATATGGCACACAACCCAGTTAGCCAATCCTGAACCCTGGCTTTACTCCCCTGGCTCTGGAAAATGTTCGGCTGGGTGGCTCTTATTTTCCTTTGGCTAGCCTGTGGAAAACAGAGGGGGGTTTATTAACCAAGATTGAGCTGTTCAGGAATGGCCTGTAGCTTGCCAAGCTAATCACAGCAAAGGGTTGCAAGATTAGATTTGTCTGTTTTGACTAATCCAGACTCCTACAGACAGAAGGCAAAAGAGAGGTAGAAAAAGGTAGGATGAATAAGGTATGGGTAAAAATTGACACATTAGAGGGGGATAATAGAAACACTGGACCTAAGCCTCACTTACACTAAAACCTCTTTACAGTTAGTGAGGTAGAGTGAAGCAGGCTGATTATGCTCACAGTTGAGTGGTTTAGGACTAGAGATAGTGCTGTCACCTGTCTCTTTCTCCTCCACTGGCGAAGAATATCTTTCATGATCAGGCAAAAGAAAGTGTGATGGTAAATTTAGAGGCAGTCCTAGGAGAATGCCAAGAGTGCAGCTGCATGTTGGTGTTCTCTGGACCAGACACTCCCATGCATCCCAAAACAACTACGGACTGTAATCCCTTACTCCAGACAGTAGATAGCACTGGAGCAGCCACCTGTTCCTCCTCTCCACTTGCTGGTTGCTGTTGCTATGCCGGGAGGTAGAGGGAAGTTAGTGCTTGCTTCTCCTAGCTTGCAGGTGCCCA
Organism: Dermochelys coriacea; assembly: GCF_009764565.3. Taxonomy (NCBI): domain Eukaryota; kingdom Metazoa; phylum Chordata; order Testudines; family Dermochelyidae; genus Dermochelys; species Dermochelys coriacea. The sequence goes on from NC_050069.1 coordinate 225,049,543, forward strand.
GCAGCTACAGTTCCTACATTACTCCATCTCCATCAGGTTTTCAAGTTGGGCCCAGTTAAAAGGAATTGTCAAAGGAGATTCCTATGATGCTGCACTCAGTCTGTGTACCTGGGCCAGGAATTCAGTTTAAATGCATATCGTGACATATTTCCACCTGATAGTTAAGGCCAAATGGGCCTAGTGTGTTTAAAATAAGATGTTTTACCCTACACAAACAGGTAATACTGAAGGATCAGGCTGCTTAATAAGTTATATTTGTAGCTGCAGCCCCTTGAATAATATCAACAAAACAAACATTAAATGACTAATGCATTAGTTTACTGAGTGCAAGGATAACAGCCCAGAGACCTTCATTTAATCCCCAGTTAGGTCATTTATTATTATTTATTTCTCAACAGAACATCATGATTAAAGAGGAGAGTCATAATTCTGATTATGTTAAAGTTGACTCGCTTATAGGATTGTTGATTGCAAATATCTGAGCTAATCTCACATACTGCTAGGCATATTAGGTGACATTATGATTTCATCCAATTTTTCATTACAGAAATCCTATGACAATTCTTTCTTCTGAGAGATTGCTAAGAGCATGATACTTCTGGGAATCTGGATCTGAACCAATAAGGCAGAATGTCTCTAGCATCTTTCACAAAGGCACTGCAACATTTCAGTCTGGTTCTTGGGGTTCCCTATCTAAGGTGAATTGGTCTATACTGTATGTATAAAGGCTGAAATCTATATCCATGTACATGTTTAATAGACTAAAAATATTTTAACAATTGCATTCCTTCTTACAGAGCCTCTCTGATTGGTCTCAAATAATTATATCCATATTTAACTCTGAGCTTTGGAGACTAGGTTCCTCTTACAGGCAGTTTTCCATTAAATTGGTTTTAAAGCCATAAGGCATGACATTTCTCATGTGCCAGGTCACAATATACACTTTCATAGTAATCTATAAACTGTTTAAATAAATCTTCTCTTAGAAATATTTTACTTTTTAAAAGTGTATTATGGTCAACTAAAAAAACCCTATCCTAGTAGCAAGAGCTTTGAGTATACAGTAGAAGGGTTTTTCAAATCCTCAGTCTGTCAGAAAATAAATGAAACAGACTGATATTTATTAATTGACTTCCTAACCAAAGTGTTGAAAGAGCAACTATGGAATTAAAATGTTAACTCTGCACTGTTGTCACCACACCACATATTGCATCATGTTTTCCATCTGGAACTTACAAGCCTAGAGCACTTAAGTTTAAATACTGAATTTAATAGTAAAATGAAAACTTTATCTAAAGGGAAAGAATCACAATTAATTGGCCAAAATTAAACATGTAATCTTTGTTAGGTCCTATATTTGCTCATTATATCTCTTTTATAAGTGTCTTCATGTTCTTATAGAACAATTATTGCAGTTTGGGAGCCTGTAGTTTAACATGTGATCTTGCAGATACAATAGTACCGTATTATGAAATCTTTATACAAGTATTTGATCTGGGGAACACAATTTTTATAAAGTACAATCTGATTTAATGGGTCCAGCTCATTCCTGATATAACTCAAATGACATTCCCTAAGATTTACCCCAGGAATTAATTTAGCCAAGTGTGCTTAAAAATAATCTGTACTAAAATTATTTTACAGATCAGTTTATTAATATTATGTACCTAGTACACAATTTAACCTTTAGGGTCACATTTTTAAAGGGTTTAACCCCATTTCCAAACTGTACCCAAATATATCTGCAATTCATTGTTTGTGCACCTTATAGCATTTAGACAGCTAATTATGTGATATGTGGAGTTAGTCCGGTAGTTAGAGGTTTAAATTCTATCATTTTTTGCCCTCAGTGCTTTGAGTCACATTCAGAGACTATTTTTAAAATTTGCTCGTTCATCTTTTAATAGTTCATGTTTGACAAATTAACTGAATAAATCTGTGAGCTCCATATTAAAATTTTTCATTATAGGACATAATATACCTGTCTAACATAGTCATTGGCCAGTTGGTGAACAAAACTGCATTATCCATGAAATTTAAAATGTGGTATACGTATATTTTGCAAGTTACATGAAAGTTCATTTGCATTAATTCAGATATCTGTTGTGCAATGGTATAGCTTGTCTAGTATATAGGTCTGGGCTGAGCAGTCTTGGAAAGAAAATAGAGCAAGAAGAGAAAATACCTATTAGTAGCATGAATGAACAAAAATTTCAATTCATGAATGAAGACAGAAAGCTTTTGAAAAGTCTTATAGTTTAAGATCCAATAGCACTTTTCACAGGAGTATGGGTTAATCCTGGAAAGTCTTATAGTTTAAGATCCAATAGCACTTTTCACAGGAGTATGGGTTAATCCTGGTGCCTTGTATAATTGCATTCTGCCTGTCACATCAGTTACATTTGTTGTAGGGTTGTTGTAGCCATGTCGGTCCCAGGATATTAGAGAGACAAGATGGATGAGGTAATATTGGACCAACTTCTGTTGGTGAGAGAGACAAGCTTTCAAGCTTACAGAGCTCTTCTTCGGGTCAGCTTATCTATCTCAACAACAGAAGTGGTCCAATAAAAGGTATTACCTCATCCACCTTGTCTCATCAATTAAATATGGCATTCTTCTCTACACTCTGTGCTGAAACTGTTGTGAAGTGTTGCTGGCATCATTATAATTGCTTCTCAAGGTTGGCTGCATTTTCCTAGTGGGTGCAGCAATACCTGTATTTGGAGTCTCTGTAAAGCACTTAAGAATCCTATATTGTGAAAGGCAGGATAAATGTAAAATGTAAAACATGATGATGGATTTTTATTTATTTATTGTCTCGGCAATGCATGGCACTGTTTGATGCTTTACAATAAAAGTGATGGGTTCCCTAGACGGGGATAAGGTATTTTAGAAGCAAAGAACATATTTTTAACAGAAAGGGTGATTAACCATTGGAACACACTACCAAGGAAAGTAGTGTGAAACTCCAAGGATTCTTCATCTCTTGATGTTGTCAAATCAAGACTGGATGCCCTTCTGGAAAGTGCGCTTTAGTGAAATATCGGTCAGACTCAGAGACAATGCTGGTTCACAACTCTATTTCAGCAACTCCTCTGAGGCATGACAAACTTGCTACACCTAGCACACCATTTTCATATTGCTTATCCAAAAAGTGTCTTCTAAGATATGGAATGAAAGCTGGTGACACACTGGTGACTAATCATAGTGAAATGTAACACTATATGAGGAAGTATGGATACTTACTGATATTATGCTTTAAAGTCTGAAGCCAAATACAGGGAGTAACAGGTTTTCTTCTAGACAGGAGGGACAGTAGTTATCTCCCTGCTCCTAATATAAATTAAGCATTGGGAAACCAACACAAAGGAAGCTGCATTTGATGAGAGTCAACAGGAAAAGCCAGGTTGACTGGGGTGGGGAATGTGAAATCAGCCCAGGAAGACACCAAAGACTAAACCTTCATGGGATTGTCTTGTCACTGGGATCAAAACAATGAGTTTGTGGAAAATATAAGAGAAGCAGAAAGGCATTGTTATCCACTTTACTGGGAAATTCTAGGCCACAGGGAATGATTCATGGAAAATCTGGATCCTGATTTGACTGAAAATCAACAAACTCCATGCCTTTGAGGGTGAGAAAACTGCTTTAGCCAAAGGATTGTAGCTTGCTAAAGCTATGTTTAGTCTTCTAAAAGCATGTTATACTTTGTTTTATTTGTAACCAATTCAGTTTCCACTGTCTTTACTCAGTACTACTTAAATCTCTATCTGTGTTAATAACCTTCTTTGTTTTTATCATAAATAGATCTCAGTGCTACAATATTAAGCAACATGTGAATTCTTAGTTGAATCAAACAAGCTGGTGTATACACTGTCCCTTTGGAGATAGTGAACTTTGTCATTGCTGTGAGTGTCCAGGGGAAGGGTATGGATACTCGAGGGGAATGCTCTTCCATGGGACTTGAGAACTGGGGTGCCCAAAGTGTTACTTGCCAGGAAAGGTAATAGCTGGCAGAGTACTGAGAAATTTGTCAGATGTGGCTAACAGACTAGGGTCCTGTCACACAGTTTAGCATCAGAAAATATCTCTGTCTTGTTGATACATGGGGGGGTCACAGGGTAGCCCACAGTCCTGGGTGCCTTGAGAAAGTGTCACAAGTTATTGGCTCAATTCGGGCCAACTGGGTGAAATGTAATGGCCTGTTGCAGACAGGAGGACAGACTAAATAATCTAATGATCCCTTACAACTTTAAGATATGTGAATGTTATACAAGAGGGCTCTTTAATTTAGCAGATGATGGCATTACAAGGATCAATGGCTAGTAGCTGAAATTAGGAAAACAAAGACTGTATATAAATGTTTTCCAGTGAGCGTAACTAAGCATTGGAACAGATTACCAAGGAACATGGTAGATTCTCCATTCACTTGAAGTCTTTACATAAAGACTGGATGTCTCACTAAAAAAGATGCTCTATTTCAGCCACAAAATATTGGGCTCATTCTGTGGCTTGTTTCAGAGTGGTAGTCGTGTTAGTCTATATCAGCAAAAACAACGAGGAGTCCTTGTGGCATCTTAGAGACTAACAAATTTATTTGAGCATAAGCTTTCATGGGCTAGAACCCACTTCATCAGATGCATGGAGTGAAAATACAGGAGCAGATATAAATACATGAAAGGATGGGGGGTTGCTTTACCAAGTGTGAGGTCAATCTAACGAGATAAATCAATTAACAGCAGGATACCAAAGGAGGAAAAATAACTTTTGAAGTGGTAAGAGAGTGGCCCATTACAAACAGTTGACAAGAAGGTGTGAGTAACAGTAGGGAGAAATTAGTATTGGGGAAATTAAGTTTAGGTTTTGTAAAGACCCAACCACTCCCAGTCTCTATTCAGGCCTAATCTGATGGTATCCAGTTTGCAAATTAATTCCAGTTCTGCAGCTTCACGTTGGAGTCTGTTTTTGAAGATTTTTTTATTGAAGAATTGCTACTTTTAGGTCTTGTGACAAATTTCCTCCTCTACCTTGGTGGGTCTTGTGCTTATTGGCAGATTTGCTCATGTTGGAGCTTCACAGCAGCCCTCAGTTTGGCCATTTTCATGAACCCACAGTTCAGGTCAACGCCTCCTGTGTCTGACCAGGAGTTGGGAGGTTTGGGGGGAACCCAGGCCTGCCCTCTACTCCGGCTTCCAGCCCAGGGCCCTGTGGAATGCAGCTGTTTAGAGTGCCTCCTGGAACAGCTGTGCAACAGCAACAACTCCCTGGGCTACTTCCCCATGGCCTCCTCCCAACACGTTCTTTATCCTCACCATAGGACCTTCCTCCTGGTGTCTGATAATGCTTGTACTCTTCAGTCCTCCAACAGTATGCGTTCTCATTCTCAGCTCCTAGTGCCTCTTGCTCCCAGCTCCTTACACGCACACCACAAACTGAAGTGAGCTCCTTTTTAAATCCAGGTGCCCCGATTAGCCTGCCTTAATTGATTCTAGCATCTTCTTGATTGGCTGCAGGTGTTCTAATCAGTCTGTCTGTCTTAATTGTCTCCAGAAGGTTCCTGATTGTTCTGGAACCTTCCCTATTATATTAGCCCCAGGTTAAGTAGGACCCTTTTCCTTGGGTAAGGTATCTGCCTTCTATTACTCTCCTGTAGCCATCTGGCCCAACCCTGTCACAGTCTGTTATTGAGTGACCAGAGAGATCGAAGTGTTCTCCTACTGGTTTTTGAATGTTATGATTCCTGATGTCAGATTTGTGTCAATTTATTCTTTTGTGTAGAGACTGTCCGGTTTGGCCAATATACATGGCAGAGGGACATTGCTGGCACATGATGGCATAATCACATTGGTAGATGTGCAGGTGAATGTGCCCTTGATGGTGTGGCTGATGTGGTTAGGTCCTATGATGGTGTCCCTTGAATAGATATGTGGACAGAGTTGGCATCAGGGTTTGGTTCCTGGGTTTGTGTTTTTGTTGTGTGGTGAGTAGTTGCTGGTGAGTATTTGCTTCAGGTTGGGGGGCTGTCTATGGCTTGTGTTATGCAGGACTAACTTATCATAATAGTCCCTTCGGGCCTTAAAAATCTATAAACTTGTAATTATCAGGGCCTGTGATAGGGTGCTGGGAAAAGGGTTACCGATTCAGCCCTCTGTCATGCCAGCTCCCATTTAGGGGAATAAATTAGAGCTGACTAGAGATAACCTGTCCCTAATCGGGGAAGCAGAGACAGCTGTTGCCTAATTAGCCTGGGGCTGTATAAATGCCTCAGGAGACGGAAGCCACAGGAGGAACAGAAAGAAAGGGAAAAGGCAGGGATCGGAAGCAAGGAGGTAGCTCCTCCCTCCCTCCCTCCTGCCTGCAGACGGTGAAGGGCCAGCTGTATATGGCGAAACAGTGGTGGGAACAAGTCTGTGAATAAATTTCACCAGTGCTTACTAACCCCAGGGTCTCAGAGTGACTTTGTGAACCTAGCAGAGGAGGGAGTCAAGGGGGCCCTGCCAAGCTCTGCTACAGGGCCCAACTTTGCATCAGTGGGACTGTGGGTCATCAGCATCTCACAAGATCAGATCTGGAGTCATGTAAGTAAATCATACAGTAATGACCCCAATTTGGTTTTGGCTAGGAAACCAAGACTCACACACTTATACTTCTATTAAGTGTCATAGGATTGCTAATAACCACAAATGGTCAAGATGGCCTTTTTGTTTTCCATTCAAAAAGCTGTAACTTTAACAGCACTGGGCCCTTAACAAAATACTGAGATACTAATTCAAAACTATTGCAGAGTGAAGAGAGCTACTTACTGAAATACCAAACTTTCTTGAGACATTCTGGCTTGGAGTATCATGTACAAGAACTATCCCAGCTTAGGGTTTGGTGTTGTCACAGGCCTAGGATGGATATGGCTGTAGGTATAGTTGAACAAAACTGTAAAGTTAAATTAATATTTTGCTGTCTTTACAGCAGAGAACATTGGAGAAATTAGTAGTGTGAGAGTACATTCACTGACAATCGAAGAGTGCAATTAATGGAGACTGAGGCCTCCGTGGAGGACATTGTGGAGCAATTGGAGAAACTCAGGAGGAATGAATAACCAAACCACATGAATGGGAATTCTGAAGTTGTTAACGTGTGACTAGAGATACTGAAAAGATATCCAGCATATCCTTAAAAACAGCAGCTTTTCATAACAACTTGAAGGCTGCTTACACAATACCTATTTTCAAAAAGGATCTAAGGAGACTCTCAGGACTACAAGACCAATAAGGGCTGGGTCCTCATCTCAGGCATGGGGAAACTGTAGAAAGTTCAAGTAAGTGTAATATAATCTGACAGGGTTTGGTGCATATAGTTACCTGGATTTCAAAAAGTTTTGATAAGAAATTAATAAGAGAGTCAAGTAACCATGGACTCCAGGGCAAAGTGCTGGCATGGATTAAAAAATTGGTGGGTTTTTTTTAATAATTTAACCAAATAGTAATCAACGGGTACTCCTTAGAATGGAGAGCAATCAGTAGTAGACTGTACCAGGTGTGAGCATTGGGAATAGTGTTGTTTAATATACCTAGGATTAATGACAAGCAGGAGGACATGGAAATTGAATTCTTGCAATTAGCTGATGTTAGCAAATTGCACCATATTTGTTAAAGGAGGGATCAGAGAGAAGGTGAGAGAGTGGAAATTGTGAGATATTCCAGGTGGAATTAACTACATTCCACGACGTGTCAAGGGGTGCTCTACTCACCTCTGGAGCACCTGTTTGTGATCACAGCTGGGGATTAATTTAGCCAGTATGATACCCTTTCATGTGGATGCTCACTCTTTTTTTTTCTCTCTTTTATTTCTCACACTCTCAGGTCTCAACAGCTCCCTCTTCGTGCCTTAGCCTACTGGCCAGATCTCTGTAGTTTTCCCCTCCTCCTGGCAGTCCCTTTTTGCTCTCAACTACCTGGCTTTATACAAGATGTGCCTCTTCCTGTCCATGTGAGCTTCATCTTTCAATTAGACCTCATTGCTTCCTCGTTCCTCCTCCAGATGCAATCTAGGTGTTTAATTGGCCACCTTAACCCTTTCAGCGGCTAGGGTGAGGTGAACATCCCATTACAGCTGGTCTACATTTGAAAAGGATTAAGGTTCCAGGCAGTAGATGAAATTCAAGTTGGACGTGTGTATAGTAAAGCATGTTTTAGTTGGAGAGGATGATTTAGTTGGAGATTGGTCCTGCTTTGAGCAGGGGTTTGGAATAGATGACCTCGTGAGGTCCTCCTTGCAACCCTGATATTCTATGATTCTGTGTTTTACAAAAGTAACCTAAACATCTTGTAACTGCTAAGGGAATCTGAACTTAGTGTCCTCTGAGGGGAAAAAAACAACTTAGAAACCACAATGAAGCACCTATCCAGAGTGCATCAGCAGTTTAAATAAGCAAATAGTTTGCTTGGATGTTAGTGGACTTCAAACAGGAGATAGGACCCCCTTGTACTAGGCACAACACAAACAAACAATGCAAGGATACTGGAACTATATTATCATTGGTATGGTCTCGCATGGAGTGAAGTATCCTGTTTTGACTGGCTCAATTGAAGGAAGCTATAGTGGAGATTCTTCTTTCATATGGCAACTTTGAAGGTTCAAGTTTGTCATCAATTTATGGCAGTTAGGAAAGGTTAGTTTTTTGATATCTTATAATGAACCAAATCGGTTTGTGTTCACTTGGTGACTACAAAAGACAACTCCTTGACCCCAAGAATACTCCACTGCCAAATTACAAAGTCCTGACGCAAACCATGGTGGTGGTAGAGTTCTTCAAACAAAGGTCATAATTTTTTTTTATAATGCAAAGTTAGACATCCAAAATATAGGGGACACTGATGCTCGCCTACTATACAATATGATGCAACTATTTACACAAGTACATAATAGAGAGTCTTAAAATATACGGTGGGACTGTCTCTTGACGTACAAAGAGCATCTATCAAATTTTGGGTGTGACTGTAAAGCAAATAATAAATAATCTTTTCCAAAACAATATTACTGTGCTATAGGACATATACTTATATATGACCACATGCACCAGTAGGAGGAGAAATAAACTGGTGGGGGGAAATAAAACGGTAATGAATGTTGACAACAATTTAAGTCATGAGGGTGACACTCATTTAAGTTAGGGAAATGTTTGCTCCTATACAGTTAATCGTGAGCCAATCAGCAATGCAAGGAGGGGGTTTGATGTGAAAAGGGTCCCTTTCAATCTGTATTTCATGGTTCTCTTTAAGGAGGGGTCCTCTCATTTTTTTTAAATCAGGGTTTCTTACAGAAGTCATTGTGCTGCCTCTCCCTTCACTGAACTGACAGAATGGGTTTCAGTCTATCCCAGCAGGAGACAAGCACTCTGGAAGCCAAGTGGTAGGATATCTTCGTAATTGTTTGACAATTTTGATCAGGACAAAAGTGCTCCTGCAGGTTAGGAAGATAGATTCAATTACTATGTGGCCAAAACCAGTCAATAAACAGTTGGCCAGATTCATCCCTGGTGTAAAGTTACTCACATCGATGGGATAAAACCAAGGGTGAATGTGGCACCATATGTCTGACAGGCCTGTGTTAAAGGAATATTGGCCTTCAGAAATACCCATAACTCCCACTGGCTTGATTGGGAATCGTAATTGCTCAGCACTTCTGAAAATCAGGCCAATTATATGTTTTTCAGTGATTGAATGCAAGTTTTTCCACATCTTAGAATGCATTTTTGTAAATATTTTTGTTTCCTTTTAAGTTGAACACACATGGAAAGGATTTGGGTGCAAGGGACACGAAGCTGTGTTTTTGTTGAGACAGATGTCTTGGCCACTCTGGGAGTTTTTAAAACAAATGAAATAAACAAGCAAAATAGTAACATATTAATGAGGCCTCCACATTAATGGATATGCATTGAATATTTTGACCAAAAAAGGGTATTACTCCCACAAATAAATGTATCTCAAGTAACTGCATGCTTGCCAACAATCATCGCCATAGGCAAAACCTATTTGCATGTCTTGAGCCAAATATGCATTACGCTCATTGACCCCAGACTCAAGTTCCATTCACAGGTTAGTAGTTTTATCTGAGCCTTTATTGTAAACATACATTTCAATGGTACTACACATTCCTCTGAATTCAAGGGAAATATTTACATCTGTTTAATAGCTGTGCACAGTAGCAGATTGTTATAGGCATACTGAAGCAAGTGTGGGAAAGAACAGGAACAGATGCACTCATTTAAGCTACAGGAATATACCAGTCCCAAGGTAACTGCTCTTCATGAATATGTGACTGAGGCTGTAGATATCAGATTATTGTATATTGTAGCTAAAACAAGACTATGCAGTCCAACCCTAATTTCCAAGGTGTATGGCACACAGTAGAATGTACACTAAATAATTAAATGGACACTGACGTGTTTTTTAGACTCTTTTTAGCACGATCTCTTAGAAGTTTGAAAATTTACTTTCAAAAGTGATCTAGTCCTTCTCCTTTAGTAACCAGAGACACAGGGAGAAAGTTAATACATCTGCTTCCCTTCTTCTTTGCTTCTCTGTGCATCAAAATTATCACTGATTTCAACAGGAATGAGCATGATTCCAGGAAGAGAGCTTGTTAGATTACTGCTAGTCCAGAGCCAGAAGAGGGAGCACAGAACAAAACCATTGTGTTTATTTAGATGCCACCAAGCCTGTATTTTCTGTAGTTGTTCAACAGAATTATATAAGGGAATAAACATAGTGGCACCCAAATAAAAATTGTGTTTTGGTGCTCATGTCCTGTAGTGAAGTATCATTTTACATACAGTTTTATTAGCATATGGAGTTCATTGCATCATTGGCCTAGTCAAAAGCCCATTGAAGCCAATGGAATGCCATTGACTTCATAGGGCTTTGGAGCAGACCCATAGATACTATAATAAGATTTCATAATGTTGCACCACCACATTTAATGGATTTCTGTCACTCTGTTCATCATAATCACACCTCTCCCTCCTGTTGGGAGGGAATGAAAAGCATTTCCCCTATTTGTCCTCCTACATCCCTAACCCTGCCCACAACACATACACACATATCCCACTACAGTTTGCTAAGAGAATGGAACTGTCTTTGCCTCATCTGTTTTCATCCACCCCCTTCTAGTTCTGGATGCTTGGAGAAACTGGGAAGGATCCTCACAGCTGATGTCTATTTGGTCAGCAGTCTCTGCCTGCCTCACATGAGTCATGGGGAGTACACTTGCAAACAGTTCATCTTTCATTCTGCCTAAAACCACAAAGAGTAAGAAGAGCTCCACTCAGTTCTTGGAGCTCTGCAAGAGCCATCTACAGTGCTCCAAAGATGCAAATAAGGCTCTAGAGTCACAGACTTATCTAGGGGAAAGCCACCATTTCTTTGCAAGAAAAAGAAAAGGGTCTTAGGGTCTGAACCAAAGCTCAGACAATCTTCCCCCTGAATTCAATGGTCTTTTTAAGCAGGCGTGTCAAGGTTCCTTCCCCACTCTGAACTCTAGGGTACAGATGTGGGGACCTGCATGAAAAACCCCCTAAGCTTATTTTTACCACCTTAGGTTAAAACTTCCCCAAAATGTTTTACCTTTTGTCCCTGGACTTTATTGCTGCTGTCACCACCAAGTATCTAACAAATATAACAGGGAAAGAGCCCACTTGGAAACATCTTTCCCCCAAAAATCCTTCCAAGCCCTACACTCTCTTTCCTGGGGAAGGCTTGATAAAAATACTCAGCAATTTGCATAGGTGAACACAGACTCAAACTCTTAAGAACAACGAAAAAGCAATCAGGTTCTTAAAAGAAGAATTTTAATTAAAAAAAAGTAAAAGAATCACCTCTGTAAAATCAGGATGGTAAATACCTTACAGGGTAATCAGATTCAAAACACAGAGAATCCCTCTAGGCTAAACCTTAAGTTACAAAAAGACACAAAAACAGGAATATACATTCCATTCAGCACAACTTACTTTATCAGCCATTTAAACAAAACAGAATCTAACACATATCTAGATTGCTTACTGACTTTTTACAGGAGTTCTGACCCGCATTCCTGCTCTGGTCCCGGCAAAAACAACATACAGACAGAGAGAGAGAACCCTTTGTTCTGCCCCCCATGCCCCAGCTTTGAAAGTATCTTGTCTCCTCATTGGTCATTTTGGTCAGGTGCCAGCGAGGTTATCTTAGCGTCTTAATCCTTTACAGGTGAAAGGGTTTTTCCTCTGGCCAGGAGGGATTTAAAGGTGTTTACCCTTCCCTTTATATTTATGGCACACCACCCAAATCACAGATAGGGTGAAATGCTGGCTGTGATTTCTTCTGGAGCTCTAGGAAAAAAACAGAGTTAATAAGACACATGCACCTCTAAATATACTACCAAGTATATAAAGACTAACAATATTTTTCACATCTCAAGGATGATTTTACCAGTTGATTCTGGGAAACTTTCACGGGAGAGTGCATGAGCCACTTTGTTAGAAGCTCCTGAGATGTGTTGTATGTCAAAATCAAAATCTTGGAGAGCTAAACTCCACCGAATAAGTTTTTTGTTATTTCCCATGGCGGTATGAAGCCACTGTAGCACAGCATGGTCTGTTTGCAGGTGGAAATGCCATCCCCAGACATATGGGCGTAGCTTTTCCAGAGTATAGACAATGTAACATTCTTTTTCAGACTGACCAGTGGCTTTCCCTCTCAGACAGCTTCTTGCTGAGAAACCCTACAGGGTGGAATTCTTGATCCGGTCCTTCCTGCATTAAGACTGCTCCCACATCACACTCGGACGCATCTGTGTTTACTAGGAACGGTTTGTCAAACTCTGGGGCCCTTAGCACAGGGTCAGACATGAGTGTCACTTTAAGCGGTTAAAGGCCTTCTGACACTCTTCGGTCCACTGAACGGCATTTGGCTGTTTGTTTTTGGTTAGGTCTGTCAGTGGGACAGCGATTTGGCTGTATTGCAGTACAAATCGCCTATAATATCCGGCCAAGCCTAAGAAGAATTTGACCTGTTTCTTTGAGTTTGGGACATGCCACTTTTGGATAGCATCCACTTTAGCCTGTAGGGGGTTGATAGTTCCTTGACCCACCTGGTGTCCAAGGTCAGTCACTCTGTTTAGGCCTATTTGACACTTCTTAGCCTTAACAGTTAGTCTTGCCTCCCTTATGCGCTTGAAGACTTTTTTGCAGATGTTCCAGGTGTTCTGCCCAGGAATACGAAAATATGGCCACATCGTCAAGGTAGGTGACTGCATATTCTCCCAGTCCCGCTAGGAGACCATCTACAAGTCTTTGGAAGGTGGTGGGTGCATTCCGCAGCCCAAAAGGGAGTACATTAAATTCATACAGCCCGACGTGTAGTGAAGGCTGATCTTTCCTTGGCAGATTCATCTAGCGGTACCTGCCAGTACCCCTTGGTTAAGTCCAAGGTAGAGATGACCTGGGCCCGTCCCAGTTTTCTAATAGTTCATCTGTGCGTGGCATTGGATAGTTGTCTGGGCGAGTTACAGCATTTAGCTTACAGTAGTCCACGCAGAAACGTATCTCCCCATCTGCTTTGGGATCTAGAACCAATGGAGAGGCCCATGCACTGCCAGAGGGGCAGATTACCCCCATCTGTAGCGTATCCTGGATCTCCTGTTCTTTAGCAGTTTTAGCTTGAGACACCCAGTAAGGTTGGGCTCTAATTGGGTGAGCATTATCTGTGTCAATGGAGTAGTATGGCCATTCAGTCAGTCCTGGGGTGGCTGAGAACATCGGCGCATAGCTAGTGCACAGCTTCTGGATCTGCTGTAGCTGCATATGCCCGAGGGTCATGGAGAGGTTCACCTTTTCCATGCCACCAGCACTTTTCCCTTCATAGTAGACACCTTCAGGCCACTCAGTGTCATCTACTCCCTGGGCTGTAAACTGACAAACCTTTAATTCTCTGGAATAAAAGGGCTTTAGAGAATTAATATGGTAACCTTAGGCTTTTGGTTGGAGGTGGGGAATGCTATGAGATAATTAACAGCTCCTAGGCGCTCCTGGACCGTGAATGGCCCTTCCCACGATGCTTCCATTTTATGGGCCTGGAGCACTTTTAAGACCATGACCTGGTCCCCTACTTTGAAGGAATGGTCTCTGGCATGTTTATCATACCAGGCTTTTTGCTCTTTTTAAGCATCCTGTAGGTTTTCTTCAGCAAGGACTAAAGAGGTTTGGAGGGTGTTTTGTAGGTTGGTTACAAAGTCCAGAATGTTAGTTCCTGGAGAAGGTGTAAACCCCTCCCTTTGCTGTTTCACCAATGGTAATGGCCCCTTAACCTCACGGCCATATACAAGTTCAAATGGTGAAAACCCTAAACTGGGATGTGGTACAGCTCTGTAGGCAAAGATCAACTGCTGCAACACTAGGTCCCAATCACTGGAGTGCTCATTTACGAATTTACGTATCATGGACCCCAAAGTCCCATTAAACTTCTCCACCATGCCATTTGTTTGTGGTAAGGAGTGGCAAGTAAGCGATTCACCCCATGAGCTTCCCAAAGGCTTTCCATAGTTCCTGCCAGGAAATTAGTTCCTGCATCTGTGAGGATGGCAGAGGGCCAACCTACCCTGGCAAAAATGTCTGCTAGTGCCTGGCACACACTTTTAGCCCTTGTGTTGCTTAGAGCTACTGCTTCTGGCCATCGGGTGGCAAAATCCATGAAAGTCAGTATGTTCTGCTTTTCTCTGGGTATCTTTATCGGAAAAAGACCCAGAATATCCACAGCTACTCGCTGAAATGGAACCTCAATGATGGGGAGTAGCCTGAGAGGGGCTTTGACCTGGTCTTGGGGTTTTCCCACTATTTGGCATACCTCACAAGACCAGACATAGGTAGAAACATCCTTGCCCATTCCCTCCCAGTGGAATGACCTCCCCAAATAGTCTTTGGTCCTGTTCACCCCAGCATGGCCACTAGGATGATCGTGGGCTAAGCTCAAGAGTTTTAACCGGTATTTAGTGGCTAAGTATCTCCGAGGATGCCAGTCTTCCTGGTGTCTACCAGAAAGAGTTTCCTTGGATAAAAGTCCTCTTTCTACAACAAACAAGGATCGATTAGAAGAGGCAGTTGGTTGCTCCGTGCCACCGTCCAAGCTCTCTGGAGGCTTTCATCTGCTTCCTGTTCAGTCTGGAACTGTTTCCTTGATGCTGGAGACATCAGTTCCTCATTGGATTGTGGACCTAGGCTTGGTCCCTCTGGAAGCGATGTAGGGGATGGGGCTGTTTTCGTTGACTGTGAACTGCTCTCCACTGGTGCACTATGTTGGGGTTCAGGCTCTGGCTGAGCCTCTTGGGTAGGGTTATTTGCTGCTGCCGGTTCAGGTTCGGTGGGGCCCTCTGGTGTTGGGGTTGCAAGTACTGGATTCAGTGCTGGCAATGGGTCTGGTGCTGGTTGTTCTGCCGGTTCCGGTTCTGGGGCTGGCTCTGTCTGAGTCTCTGTGACTGGATCCACTACTGCTCTTGCAGACCTTGGCATGGGATCCGGTTCCATCACCTCTGACTGATTCCTGGTACAAGTTTCCGGAACAGAGCTAGGCGTGACGGTTTGGTTAGCCTGGCTGCGGGTGACCATTCCCACCCTCTTGGCTAGCTTCACATGATTGGCCATGTCTTCCCCCAACAGCATGGGGATTGGATAATCATCATAGACTGCAAAAGTCCACGTTCCTGACCAGCCCTTGTACTGGACAGACAACTTGGCTGTAGGCAAATTGAAAGAGTTTGACTTGAAGGTTTGAATTGTCACTTGGATCTCTGGGTCCATTAAATGTGGGTCCACTAAGGAAGCATGGATAGCCGACACTTGTGCTCCAGTGTCCCTCCATGCGGTGACCTTCTTCCCACCCACACTCACAGTTTCCCTCCACTCTGAGGGTATCTGGGCCTGAGGACCTCTGGTGTGATTCTGATGCAATGAACTGTAATCTGTTGGGGTTCTTGGGGCAGTTGGCCTTTACATGCCCCAGTTCATTACATTTAAAACATTGTCCAGCTGATGGGTCACTGGGGCGAGGTGTGTTGCTGGAGAACAGTGTGGCAGGACGATAAGATGTCTGGAGTATTCCTTGGTGTTAGTTGTGCCCCCGGTAGTAGGGTGTGGTCTGAGGATGTCCCTTCTGGTATCTGCTCCAACTGAGACAAGGATTGTTCCTCTCTCCTCCCTCCACCCGTTTTGTTCCGGCTTGTCCCTCCTCTGTGGCAGTCTGGGACTGCTCATATCAATCGGCATAAGAAGCAGGACTTTCTGCTGAGTCCATTTCCTTATCCCATAAACACTGTTTTATTTCCTCCTTGGACATAGTCAGGAATTGTTCCTGAGCTATCAAATCACACATTCCGTCAAAGCTAGTGACACCCCTTCTTTGGACCCCTTTATCTAACAGATCCTTCATCTGGTTTAGATAAGCCACATTACTTAGTCCCGGCCCTCTCTTAAGGGTTCGAAATTTTACTCTGTACGTTTCAGATGTAATTTGAAATTGCTTTAAAACCAAATCCTTGAACTTTTTATTATAGTCAGAAGCCTCATCAATAGCCATCTTATTGAATATGGCCAGAGCTCTTCCAGTTAATTTTGCGACCAATGTGGTCATCTTGTGAGCTTCAGGAATTTTATGGAGAGTGCACAGTCTCTCAAAGGTGAGAAAATATTCAGCAATATCACTGGATTCATCATACTGTGGACATAGTCGCTCCCATTTGTGGATTGTTGTGGAAGGATGGTTATGGTTATCCAGTAGATTCCACTCAGCCTTTGCCTTCTCCATCTCCAGTGCATGCTTCCTCTCTTTTTCCTTCTCCGCCTCAGCATGCTTTCTCTCTTTTTCCTTTTCCTCCATTTCTTTTTCCTTTGCCTCCATAGCTCTCCTGTGGCAGTCTCTTTGGCTGTTTCTGCCTTGGGCTCTGTCATGTTTGTCTCTCTGTTTTTAACTAACTTTACACCCGAGAGTTAAAACAGGTTATGCTGTAACCGGATTCCTATGTTCTCGTATAGTGATTGTCAGTTTACAGAAAAATCCTTTAAAAAACAACTAACACCTTTGTCCCCAGGCAAATAGGCAGAAAACCCCTCTAGTTGCTCTTAGGTTAAAAAAAAATCTTCTTCAGGTCTGTGAAGACTGGTTAATTTCCCTGCATGAGGTTAACTACCCTGCCTTTAGGTAGAGAAAACTCCAGCTCACAAAAGACAATTCCCTTTTATCTCTGCTTTGGCCCAAAGCAGAGACAAAAGACAAAAAAAAAAAAAAAAAAAAAAAAAACCTCTAACTGCTTTCAGCTTAAAACCTGCTTTCCAGCAGCCCAAAGGAAAAAAAAAATATATTTCCTTTTCAAATCTGTGCTTCTGGTTCAAAAAATCTCAAATTCATCTCAAAATGATTTCAAGTTAATCCCACCGCTCTGCCACTATGTCAAGGTTCCTTTCCCACTCTAAACTCTCGGGTACAGATGTGGGGATCTGCATGAAAAACCCCCTCAGCTTATTTTTACCACCTTAGGTTAAAAATTCCCAAAGGTACAAACTGTTTTACCTTTTGTCCTTGGTCGTTATTGCTGCTGCCACCACCTAGCGTCTAACAAATATAACAGGGAAAGAGCCCACTTGGAAACATCTTTCTCCCAAAAATCCTCCCAAGCCCTACACCCCATTTCGCGGGAAAGGCTTGATAAAAATCCTCACCAATTTGCATAGGTGAACACAGACCCAAACCCTTGGAACTTAAGAACAACGAAAAAGCAATCAGGTTCTTAAAAGAAGAATTTTAATTAAAAAAAAAGTAAAAGAATCACCTCTGTAAAATCAGGATGGTAAATACCTTACAGGGTAATCAGATTCAAAACATAGAGAATCCCTCTAGTTTAAACCTTAAGTTACAAAAAGACACAAAAACAGGAATATATATTCCATTCAGCACAACTTATTTTATCAGCCATTTAAACAAACAAAATCTAACGCATATCTAACTAGATTGCTTACTGACTTTTTACAGGAGTTCTGACCTGCATTCCTGCTCTGGTCCCGGCAAAAACAACACACAGACAAAGAGAACCCTTTGTTTTCCCCCTCCCCCAGCTTTGAAAGTATCTTGTCTCCTCATTGGTCATTTTGGTCAGGTGCCACCGAGGTTGTCTTAGCTTCTTAACCCTTTACAGGTGAAAAGGTTTTTCCTCTGGTCAGGAGGGATTTAAAGGTGTTTGCCCTTCCCTTTATATTTATGACAAGGCCATTAAATGGGGCAGAAATGTCAATTAAGGATGAGGAGTGTATTGGGTGGGGGCCCTGGGAAATGAAATACCTTATGAGCGTCACCTGAATCAGTCCTTGTCTTGGGGAAGTGATAGTCCCCTTTACAGACTGTCTGATTGGAGCCAGGTAGGAAGAACCTTAGTTTTGATCAGGGATTAATGAATTAATAAAGATCAAATGAGAATCAACTTCGGTCTTTGTGGCAAAATGTGAATTGAATTGAATCAAAGGCTTTATTTTTTATACCATCTTGAACATTTTGGTTTTGTTTTATTTTTTAATTGTCACATTCATCTGGTTCCTGGTTTCGTCAAGAAATGAAGAGACCAAAATACCACAAGAAAGGCAATTTTCATAGAATTTCTGAGCCAACCAAAAATATGAATGTCTAGAAATCTGCTATTTGTCTCAACGTTGCTAAGCTGATTTCCAGATCAAAATCGCTTTCAAAGCTTCTGGTATGTGTCCAACGTACCTGAAAAATGAATACTTGTCTGAACTGAACCTACAATATGAATCGTTACCCATCACTGGTTCAGATGCCCAGAGAGGGCTATATTGTTTTGCAGCTTTAATGAAAAATATTTGCATTTTATTAAATGATTATTAGAGTCTGATCCTGCAAACTTCTATCCATATTACTACCCATTGTTTACCCAAGTGATTTCTTTGAAATTACTTGTTGTCCTACTGAAGGGACTTCTTGCAGAAGTAATTGGTTTCTACTCCTGTGAATAAGGGTATGCAAGATTGGACCCTGTGTATCAGAACTTTAAGTAAGATAAAGATTGTTCTGAGAAAAAGTTAAATGGCAGAGTGACTATTGCATAACTTAAGTAATATGTGTCATTGTTATAATTCAATAAGCATTAAAAAATATTCAGAATGGAAATCTTCATTCACAATTGAAGTGGAACCAATTTCTGATCTGTACTTATTTCAACCCCAATGAACTCAATCGGATTGCAAGAGGTGTAGTCAACACAGAATATTGCCCTTAGACTTGTACTATTCATTGACTCCTTTTAGCAGGCATCAAGGCAATACATTTCCCCCCTGTTTTCTAACATCAATCTCTTGTGACTTTATAAGAAGGACAAATTCAAACAGAACTTAGATTCATGGGATCCATTTCAAATGGAATCTAATGGAATTGGTGACAGCATCTCATGATAAGTAACTAGGGTCGTCAGTTTTGGTTGGATGTATTTGTGGAGGTTTCATCTCATGACATAATGTTTAATTAAAGATTAAGCTTTAATTCTTGGAGACCCCAGGACAATTCTGGAGGGTTGGCAACTATATAACTACTGATTTGATTTTAAAAACCCATATATATAGTTTGTACAGGAATATGCAATATTGCCAACTCTTGTGATTTTATCATTACTCTAGCAATTTTGGTGGGTTTTCTCTACTTGTCTCACGAAATCATGATGAAAAACTGAATTTTCCCTTATTCAAAATGGCCACCATCTCCTATTAGTGTCAATGGGGCTAAAGTCAGCAAGATAGCCCCCTTGCCCTTCAGTCTATCTGCATGTGGAAGAGGGGCAGCCCTTAAATACGTTGGCTTCTGCCTTCCATTGTTTTCAATGAGATGGCAGCCATTTTATTTACAGGCATTGCTTCCACGGTATCATTCGGGGGGCTATAAAAGACACAAGCACTGTGAGGCGCAGCTGAGGCACTAAAAGGTGGTTGAGGGGGAGCAGGGCCCTAGAGGAGCAGGAAGCAGATTTAATGGATGCAGGGGAATGAGGTGATGGTAGGAAGGGATGGAAGTGGGGAGCCCGGGGGGGGGGCAGGAAAGTGTTGTTTCTTGCAAAAGGCTAAATCAGTCTAAATATTGACTTTCCCATGTCATTTTCGCTTGTCCCGTTACAGCCCTCCCTGGCTTTCGTTATGGATGTTGTTTGCCTGGTTTAGGAGGTTACAACAACAATATTGCATCCCAAAATCAATAATTGCTATTGCTTGCCAAAGGACTTCCCATTCCACTTCCACTCCAGGCCACTACAGGAGTAACAGGGTTTGTTCCCATGGAATCCAAGGGAGGTCCGGGGCCATCCACCAGGTATTTTGCTGTGGCCTTGCTGTGTCTATCCGGACTATGCACTGTCTCCAAGGCTCTTCCCCTCCAGCCTTGCGCCACACTGTGGCTCGGGCCCCATCAGCAGCTTGAGCCAGGGAGAGCCTATGGAGGTATTTTCCCTCCTCATAATTATGATTATCCAGATAATCTCATGAACAGCTGAAAATCCGGTTGGTCCAGGTAGGTGGCTGGTCCACAACCGAGGCCCATGATGTTATGACCAGAAACCTAAGGAGAAGCATATGTTTTGAGTTGATTGGCATGCACCCATTTTAATTTGCCTGGTAGCTGAAGCTGGTACACTACTGGAGAGATGCGACTCACAATGAGGTATGGACTCATCCACCTGGCATCCAGAGTGTGGGCCACTTTCTCCAGTTTTTGCAACATTACCTTGTCTTCAATTTGCCATCGCCAGATGTCTTTAACGATAATCCCCTTACACTTGGCCTTTTCCTTATCTACAGTTTCACGTATTTCACAGAGCTCCTTCCTCAACTGGGCAAAGCTGAGACTTTTTTGGTTGTGGCAAACAGTAAATGTGATTATTGGTAAACACAGTACTTACATTACATTTACATTTGTCTACTAGCGGGTTGCTAACACTTCCATCCTCCCAAAACACATCTTCCCAGGAATTAACACATACACATTGCCCATTATATAGTAGGTTGGTCTCATTATCCAATTCATCCCACATACAGAAAAAAGAAAAGGAGTACCCGTGGCACCTTAGAGACTAACAAATTTATTAGAGCATAAGCTTTCATGAGCTGTAGCTCACGAAAGCTTATGCTCTAATAAATTTGTTAGTCTCTAAGGTGCCACGGGTACTCCTTTTCTTTTTGCGAATACAGACTAACACGGCTGCTACTCTGAATCCCACATACAGGATCCTAGTGAAATGTCTTTACTACAGGGCTCTGGAGCAACAGGCAAGGACAAGCACACCCACTTTTGAGAAGTCCACTCGGTACAACCTCTAGTGTCCAATTGCTTCCCTCCCTCCCCAGCCCACTGGCTCGAGGTCCAGGGTAGCCAGAAGGATCCCATGTGCAATATGGGGAGTGGGCTAACTTTCCATATCTTTGCCTCCAGAGCCTGTTGGTGTGCAATTTTAACAACAATTCCCCCCAGTTAAAAGGTCTGGCCTTACTATGCTAAAAACATACTGCATTCATTCGTACTGACAAGTATCAAACACTGATCTTTTTTTTTGCTTTAGCATGTGTCAAAACCTTAGTATTTCCTGATATTACCCAAAACATTTCATGTTCCAAGGTGAATAAAGCAAGTATCTGCATTTCAGTAGATCCCATACCTATAGCAGTATGTTTTTTTATTTCCATTTGTTTCTGTATTTGGCTGTCCTGTAGCTGTGACAGAGAGCTTAATTTATTCTTAATCACCTCAATGTCTACAGTATTTATAATCCCTGCTCCAAAACCAATTTCTCCTAATATGTTGTCTGCTGCCTGAGGATGTTTCTCTGCAGCATTTGATACACAACAGACAAAACAAAACATAGAACACAAAACACAATTTCTAGATTCATGGTAATCTGGGTTGCTTTTCAGCTGGCATCAGCTTTTCCTGTTGTTCTGAAAGACAAGAAAAACATATTTCTACCCCTTTGGGGGTGGCAGATTATTGCTCAAAATATTCCTTTCTTTTACATATACCCTTGCTGGTTGCAGGCAAAACAGAGGAATTACCCCCATATTTTTCTGTGTTTGTTCTATAGGAAAGGCCAGATTTCAATGGCTTCTACCTTTATTAGTTAGGTAATTTGCATTAACACAGACGCTTCCTGGCTTGCTTTTGGATCCAAAGCCATTAGCAGTTCAGAGACTCTGTCTTACAAGGGACACAATCAACTTTCACCAGAGTTCTGATTACTGTTCACTTTCAACTCCTGCTTACATTCCCTTTATATATTTGGGGGCAGTTATGTTCCAATAGAACCCCCTTATATTCTTTTAGCAAATTTGACTAAATTGTCCGTAGTCAAATGATTTCAATTAGATAGTCTCTTTGCCTGGATTATTTACAGACAATCCTTTGGAAAAGGGCCTATTTTTCCTTCAGAATGTCTGCAAATAAACCAAGAATTTTCTTTTTCTTTAACACTTTTACAACATTTAACTGCTTAATTTCCTCCAGTGTCTGCAGAGTTAACTTCTCACTCTCTTTCCTTAAATCAATTGCTTATCTCCCAAAATGATACCTTCATCAACTCAGATTTTATCATTCCAAGTACTATTTCAGGGATTTGAATTTCCTATGCCTATACTTACTGCTTAACTTTACTCCTGCTTTACTCCTCAAGGCTTCCAACCTGTTTTCCAGTTTCTTTATCTGCTGCCTGCCTGCTTGTCTGGGCCTGATCCTTTTTTTCCTGCTGCACTGTCCCTTTCCATGGGCACATGCTTTGTTCCGCTACCAATTTAGCAAGGAGGGTAGGCTCCTCAACTAACCCCCATCCCTCCTGGTTCCTTTCCTCAAACAATATCACTCACAAGAGTCACCCGAGTGGTTCCCCATGAGGATTGACACTGGACCAAATGCACAGTCAACTGACATTTTAACTGCTCAATTTCCTTTTTATAGCAAGCACAGTGCCGTTGTGGTATATGCTGAGCACGGATGGTCAAGTCTTTGACAAGTCCCTTAAGGACCGGTACTTGCTTAGCCAGTACTTCCAGGCGGTTGCATTCCACCTGCATTCCACTTTTTCCACCTGGAAGTCCTGTCTCAAGGCTTGCAACTTGTCCTGGGTATAGGTTTGTGTTGCAACCTGGTTAGTAATCTGTGCTTTCAGTTGCTCCATTTCCACCAGCTGTCAGGTACACACCTCTTCCCTTTTCCCATAGCTGCCCCTAGATTTTTACCTTCTGCTTTTCATACTCAGTATGTAGGTCCAACAAATCCTGCCAAGAATGCACACTTCTCTGAAGCTCCACCACAGAACCCCAGGGATTGCATCCCACCTTGGTGAGAGCCCTCTCCAGCCGGGAGAGGTCCTCACCCCCCTCTGAAAGAGGCAGCAGGGTTCCATCTCTCTTTGCTGCCTTCCCCGTGGCTCAGGCATCAGGTTCACCTGCCTCCCATGACGCCAGCTGACTGGACAGTCAGACTACTGTGTCTGCGCTCCCTAATGATCGTACATCCAGCATTGAACCCATCATTGATGCCATCGCTCACGACTGCAGGACTCCTGAGTCTGCAGCTATACCCTTCCGTTTCCTGAACATGCTCTCTCAAACCGTTCGTACCACTCTTAAGGTTTTTTAAATCACTTGAGATTTCACGTTGCTCACACCGGCATCGGGGCTTACAATGCTCACCCTGCCCTCCTTGGAGGGGCCAGAGGGAGAGACACTAAGCTCCAGTGCTGGCATGAGCAGTTGGATTTTCTTTCTTATGGCCGCTCCGGCATCTTTTAAACCCCTGTCTTTCTTGGCTCACAGCCAAATGTCAGCTGTGAGCTGCGACCTTGGGCTGGCTGGGGCCAGCGTCTTATCTTTTGATTGAGCTAGCTGAAGTATAGAATTAACTTGTTCTCTGCTCTTTTCTTCTTCCCCCCTCTTCTTGGCCTCTCGTACCCTGTAAAGGAAACTTCCACTCCCCACTCGCACACCTTTGACCCTCCCCAAAATGCTTTTGGTGCTTGCAACAGCATTAGCAATATACAGTGCTGATTTGCCTTCCCAGGGGACTCCCTGAGGGGAGGAGGCCATTGGGTTGTGACACACGAGAGAGGCATGACTTCTCTGTGTATATTAAAGGTTGACTTTTCAACCCGAAATTATCACACACACCACTGGCAGAGGAATAGAGGGGAGATAAAAAGTCAAAAGACTGACTAAAAAACATGATGTGTTTGGTTTTTAAAAACTCATGGATTTGGGGGGCAAGCTTGTGATTTTTAATCAGGTAAAGATGGCAATACTGAATGTGTGTCCTGTAACTCATAACCTATATATCCTCAGTTTTGCTGTGTTCCCTTACCTTTTTACCTCTCACCCTCTCTTAATGCTTGTGGAAGAAAATAACTTGAATTGTCAACAATTCTGTATATTTTTAATAAAAAGCTACAGTGGAATTTTGAGAGGAACCTAAGGGAGTGCTATTGAAGTGCTTCACTCCTTTAGGCTATTTTGAATATCGGAGCCTTACTAACTTAAAAATATACCCCAAAATGCTTTCAATCACTCTGATAATTTTGGGCCACATTTGAATTTAGCATTAGGATCATGGTTTTGTTTTTTCAAGCTGGAAATCATCACTAGCTGTGTGCATTCAAATCTGAGATGTCAGTATTATTTTGTTTGTGCTGAGAACTATATGAGGTTTAATTTTTAAACCTTTTCAAAACAAATCTTCCAAAGGGTTATATCACCACTAAAGCTCAGGCACCGCAGATGTCAAGAATTTAGGGTTCCACCTCTGTAGGGATGATTCACCAGAAATAGGGGTTTGGTTTTTTGGTTTTTCTGTTTTAAATCCCAGTTTGACCACACAAAATCTTGATTAACTGCTTCTCTGCAATTGCAGATTGTCAGCCAAGTTTGTGGCCCCGGCCCTCAAATTATTTCTTTAAGAATTGTCTTTAACCCTTCCCCCACAAAAAAAAAAGGATCTGCAAAATGTAAATTAATCTGTACTGATTCAAATATTTAGTGTCTCACAGATGGACACGATGAATTCCCAGAAAGGAGGATAATCTTTGGGGTAAAGCACAAGGCTGGGAGTCTGGAAAACTGGTTTCACTTCCTGATTCTGCCATGGATTCCCTATGGAACTTTGGACAAATGATCATCTGGCCTCCATTTCCCCATTGTCAAAATGGGAACAATAATATTGACCTCTTTCACAGCATGTTGTGAGGCATCGTAAATGTTTGTAAAATATTTTGAGTTCTGTTGATGGAAGGTGCTACTGAAGTGATGGAAGCGCAATGTATTTACCATTACTTACTGCATTCTATTAAACACCAAATATCTGTCAATGGTGGGTATTTCAAAGGCACCTAACACCACTGGATCTATGCACTAATTAGTAGCTAGATTCAGAAATGCTCCTATCAGATAATAGTCTTGTACAGACACAGGCTTTACCAATGCAGGTATAGGAATAATATTTTGGAGTTGCCCACCTCTTATGAAACAAATATTTGCTAGAGTGCCAGGGCGGGAGCAGTCCCTTTATTCTCCTGAGCATACAGACTGCAGTTGTAGTTAGTTCTTATGTGACCATCTTTACGCTGAATATCTGACTTACCAGAAAATATTCTGCCGTCTTCCTTTGAGTTAATATACTTTGTTTCATAATAATATTTGTATTGCACTTTTTATCTATAGATCTGAAAGCACAAATAGGGAAATTTAGGTGTTAGAGAGTTTAAGGGAAAAATTTTCCTAACGATCAATTTTGTGTGCCTCCAGAGTGACACACAATGGTGCATGTCATCTCACAAGTCAGTGGCAGAGTTAGAAATAAAGACATGGTCTCCTGACTCACAGTCCGATGCCAAATTCATTGTGGTCCTGATCCAAAGCCCACAAAAGTCAATGGATGCTGCTGCACATTCTTTAAAAGTCTGGGACAGCTCTTTAGCTGGTGTCAAATGGTATTGACTTCAATAGGCACATGCCAGTTTAGACCACTCTCATATGTTTCTTTATGGGTTCACTTTTGACAGGTAACTGTATGGATTGAAATGGGCTTCAGTATGCTTCATGATCTCAGACGTAGTTTTCTATCCAAATGTTCACTATTATCTGACTGTTAAATATGTCACAACAAATCTCTGAACGTCAGTGATACAGATTCCACATGGGAGCTAGGAAGCAATTCCTTCGACCACTTCATTTCAAATACTTGGGCTGGCATGGAAAAGCCGTTTCTCAAGTGCAATTTTTTACATCTCCTTTCCAACAAGTGTGATCTTGATTTCACAGTAGCTTTAGTTTTATGCTTTACAAATATGATTCCATAAACTCATCTTTATGGGCAAAATCATCAGCAAAACAAGATGGACTTAATGTAAATTTTGTCTTAATAATAAGCAAAAGCAATGCACACTCTTCTGTTTGCATAAAGGTCAAACAAATGTGGTGAAACAATGCAACTTCCAAACATAGAACTAGCGAACAGGAGTGGCTAACAGGGGAGTGGGAGAGTGGGGGAATAGAACACAACATTCTTTAAACTTAAAAGCCAAAAACACCCCCTTGATATAAACAAAACAACAACAAAGGAACCAGCTGCAGGAGTAAAAAGAGAATGCAGGCAGAAGTCCAGCAAGAGTGGGGGCTACCCAGTTTATTGCACCCAATGCAGCATGTATGATTACCTGCCCTAGGGGCAGGTGGTGTATGTGTGCATTTGGTCCAAAGAGCTCCTGGCCCTCAGAGACTGTGTACAGGCTTTGGAGACCAGAGTGGCTGAACTGGAGGAGTTGAGGGAGACAGAGAGGTACATAGATGAGACTTTCCGGTACACACTAGAATGGTCCCACCCGGGGTCTGACAACCTCTGAACTGTTGAGGAGGATGAAAGTCCCAGGGAAGGAGAGCATCTAACTGGAGCAGAGGGAAACAATCCCATAGTTGGGACCCTCTTTCCAGATGATGTTGTGGTATCTTCTCACACTGAGGAAACCTCTCTGGGGAAGGGAACTCCAGCTATTAGAAAGAGAGGTATTAGTAATGGGTGATTCGATCATTAGAGACAGTTAGCTGTGTTTGTGATGACCGGGAGAACTGCATGGTGACTTGCCTGCCTGGTGCGAAGGTTGCAGATCTCTCAAGACATCGAGATAGTGCTGGGGAGGAGCCGTGTCGTGGTATATGCAGGTACCAATGAGATAGGAGGATAGGAGAGAGGTCCTGGAGGCCAAATTTAGGCTGCTAGATAAGAGATTGAAGTCCAGGACCTCCATGGTAGCATTCTCTGAGATGCTCCCAATTCCATGTGCAGGGCCAATTACACAGGCAGAACTGCAGAGTCTCAATGTGTGGATGAGACGATGGTGTAGGGAGGAAGGGTTTAGATTTATTAGGAACTGGGGAAACTTCTGGGAAAGGAGGAGTCTATACAGAAGGATGGGCTCCACCTAAACCAAAATGGAACCAGATTGCTGACACTTAACGTTAAAACAATTGTAGACTAGTTTTTAAACTAAGGACTGGGGGAAAGCTGACAGGTGTGGAGGAGCACGTGGTTCAGACATCCCTTAGGGGAGGATCTATTAATAGAAAATCTCTATATCTTAGTGAGGATGAGAGGATGGAAAATGATAAAATACAGGCAAGGTCTGATCAGAAACAGTCAAATAAAAGAGTCCCATTCAATTACATCATGTAATGGCAGACAGCTAAAAGGAGACAAGTTTTTAAAGTGTTTATATACCAATGCAAGAAGCCTAAATAATAAAATGGATGAACTAGAGTGCCTCGTATTAGATGAGGATATTGATATAACAGCCATCACAGAAACTTGGTGGAATGAGGATAATCAATGGGATACAGAAATACCAGGGTACAAAATATATCGGAAGCACAGAACAGCTCATGGTGGTGGGGGAGTGGCATTATATGTGAAAGAAAGCATAGAATCAATTAAATAAAAATTGTAAATGAATCAAACTGTACCATAGAATCACTATGGATAGAAATTCCATGCTCTAATAATAAGAATATAGCAGTAGGGATATATTACTGACCACCTGACCAGGAGGTGATAGTGACTGTGAAATGCTCAGGGAGATTAGAGAGGCTATTAAAATTAAAAAATCAATAATAATAATAATGGAAGATTTCAATTATCCCCATGTTGACTGGGTAAATGTCACCTCAGATGGGATGCCGAGATAAAGTTTATTGACACCTTAAATGACTGCTTCTTGAAGCAGCTGGTCCTGGAACCCACCAGAGGAGAGGCAATTCCTGATTTAGTCCTAAGTGGAGCACAGGACCTGGTCCAAGAGGTGAATATAACTGGACCACTTGGTAATAGTGACCATAATATAATTAAATTTAATTTCCCTGTGTCAGGAAAAACACCACAGTGGCCCAACACTGTAGCATTTAATTTCAGAAAGGGGAACTACACAAAAATGAGGAGATTAGTTAAACAAAAATTAAAGGGTATAATGCCAAAAGTGAAATCTCTGCAAGGCTGCATGGAAACTTTTTAAATACACCATAATAAGGGCTCAACTTAAATGTATACCCCAAATTAAAGAACATAGTAAGAGAACCAAAAAAGAGACACCATGGCTAAACAACAAAGTAAAAGAAGCAGTGAGAGGCAAAAAGGCATCCTTTAAAATGTGGAAGTTAAATCCTAGTGAGGAAAATAGAAAGGAGCATAAATTCTGGTAAATGAAGTATAAAAATACAATTAGGAAGGCCAAAAAAGAATTTGAGGAACACTTAGCCAAAGACTCAAAAAGTAATAGCAAATTTTTTTTAAGTACATCACAAGCAGGAAGCCTGCTGAAGAACTAGTGAGGCCACTGGACGATCGAGGTGCTAAAGGAGCACTCAAGGACGATAAGGCCATTGCAGAGAAACTAAATGAATTCAGCCTTCACAGCTGAGGATGTGAGGGAGATTCCCAAACCTGAATCTTTATAGGTGACAGATCTGAGGAACTGTCCCAGATTGAGATATCATTAAAGGAGGTTTTGGAACAAATTGATAAAGTAAACAGCATAAGCCTCCAGGACCAGATGGTATTCACCCAAGAGTTCCGAAGGAACTCAAATGTGACATTTCAGAACTACTAACCATATGTAACCTATCATTTAAATCAGCTTCTGTACCAGATGACTGGAGGATAGCTAATGCAATGCCAATTTTTAAAAAGGGCTCCAGATGTGATCCTGGCAGTTACAGGCCTGTAAGCCTGACTTCAGTACTGGACAAACTGGTTGAAACTATAATAAAGAACCATATTGTCAGACCTATAGATGAACATAATTTGTTGAGGAAGAGTCAATATGGTTTTAGTAAAGGGAAATCATGCCTCACCAATCTACTAGAATTCTCTGAGGGGGTCAACAAGCATGTGGACCAAGGGTATCCAGTGGATATAGTGTACTTAGATTTTCAGAAACCCTTTGACAAGGTCCTTCTCCAAAGGCTCTTATGCAAAGTAAACTGCCACAGGATAAGAGGGAAGGTGCTGTCATGGATTGGTAACTGGTTAAAAGATAGGAAACAAAGGCTAGGTATAAATGGTCAGTTTTCAGAATGGAGAGAGGTAAATAGTGGTGTCCCCCAGGGGTCTGTTCTGGGACCAGTCCTATTCAACATATTCATAAATGATCTAGAAAAAGGGATAAACAGTGAGGTGGCAAAATTTGCAGATGATACAAAATTACTAAAGATAGTTAAGACCCAGGCAGACTGCGAAGAGCTACAAAAGGATCTCTCAAAACTGGGTGATTGAGCAACAAAATGGCAGATGAAATTTAATGTTGATAAATGCAAAGTAATGCACATTGGAAAGCATAATCCCAACTATACATATAAAATGATGGGGTCTAAATTAGCTGTTACCACTCAAGAAAGAGATCTTGGGGTCATTGTGGATAGTTTTCTGAAAACATCCCCTCAATATGCAGCAGCAGTCAAAAAAGCGAACAGAATGCTGGGAATAATTAAGAAAGGGATAGATAATAGGACACAAAATATCGTGTTGCTTCTATATAAATCCATGGTACGCCCACATCTTGAATACTGTGTGCAGATGTGGTCACCCCATCTCAAAAAATATATTGGAATTGGAAAAGGTTCAGAAAAGGGCAACAAAAATTGAGTAAGGGTATAGAATGGCTTCCGTATGAGGAGAGATTAATAAAACTGGAACTTTTCAGCTTGGAGAAGAGACAACTAAGGGGAGATATGACTGAGGTCTAAAAAATCATGACTGGTGTAAAGAAAGTAGATAAGGAAGTGTTGTTTACTACTTCTTATAACACAAAACTAGGGGTCACCAAATGAAATTAATAGGCAGCAGGTTTAAAACAAATAAAAGGAAGCATTTCTTCATACAACGCACAGTCAACCCGTGTAACTCCTTGCAACAGGATGTTGTGAAGGCCAAGACCATAACAGAATTCAAAAAAGAACTAGATAAATTCATGAGGGATAGGTCCATCAATGGTTATTAGCCAGGATGGGCAGGAATGGTGTCCCTAGCCTCTGTTTGCCAGAAGCTGGGAATGAGCGGCAAGATCACTTGATGATTACCTGTTCTGTTCATTCCCTCTGGGGCACCTGGCATTGGCCATTGTCAGAAGACAGAATACTGGGCTAGATGGACCTGACCCAGTAGGGCCGTTCTTATGTCCAGGGCATCAAAACAGACAAATCATCCATCAATGTTCTGACTGTTGCTTTTAATTCTGTGACAGACACTCAGGATAACCCATCACTTGTTCCCTATTAGAATATTGTTTAGTACACTGATGCTAATTAGCTCCACTTAATAATAATGGCAGTTGCATGCTTATTCTGATGTGCACGGTACTGACAGCTTGTCCTGCTGAGTCAGAGTTGCTTTGTAGTTGATAAAATATAACTATAGTTGCTGGTCTCATTCCCATATATTTTCTATAAATTATTAGGTTACAAAAATATCACACTTCCAAGTTCAAAGAACTTCTCTGTTGCAGCACTGCATCTGCTGCTGCTTCTTCATTTGTTTTTGAATAATCAGCAGCAATGATTTCCTTGTTTGAAATGTGAGTGAAATCACTCTGGACTTCTCACTCTTTCAGATCTTCATTCTGGTGAATGAACGCTCAGCAAACATTGGCCACTGAGTCCCATGGAGACTCAGACCATGACTTTCAAACATAAGAGCATAAGGTTAAGTTCTTAAATAAGAGGCCTGATTTTTAAAAGTTGGGAGTACCCCAGTAGCTCCCATTGAAGACTAGGAAACTCCACATCTCCAGAAATTGCTCAGTACCTTGCAGAATTATGCTCTGTAGATTTTGTGACATATTGAACCTAAATTCTCCATCAGAGATTCCTTTTGACTCTGGTGCATCTGTGCCGGGTCCTGCAGCAAAGTGAATTTTTTGTGTGTGATACCATGAGCACAAGTACATTTTCCCTTTCTCTCCAGTAATAAGAGGGGAGCAAATGTTTATCATTATCATACAGTGCCCAAAATGTGATGACTGCCTATCAACAGGTATAAGAAAATATGATCCCTATCCTGGGGAGCTTGCAAACTCATTAGAGACATGACAGGATAGTGTGGAGGGGAGAGGGTGATAAGAAGACAATAGGAAGTGTTAGAGAAGGAAGGACAGGACAACATCGATAATTGTATGCTTTTATTCAACAAGGCTAATGCACAACATAGTAGGGGTAAAGATGAGTATTTTAAGATAAATAAATAGATGACTTAGCAGGATAGTTTTTTGCAGGTATCATAGAAGAACTATTTCATCTCTCTTTCCTCCAGCCCTGCTTAAATGGGGAAGAGTTTCTCCTAGAGGTTTCGTCAAAACACCAAAAGGAACATCCCTAATACACTTTAATTCAGTCCTGACTGTGAGTCAGAGAATCTGAGTTCTCTTCCCATGTGTTCTCTTGCAGTATCCTGGACAAGTCACTTAGTCTCTGTCTTAGTTACTCCATCACTAAATTGGGTTTAATAATGCTTACCCACCTTTGGGAGAGTGTTTTGATATTTCTGGATAATTCCTTGACCCGAAAGTCTCCCTCCACCTTTATATAAGTCTAAAAAAGAATCCCAAAAGCAATCATTTCAAGCTGTATTTTCATACACTTCCAAATTTCCCTTTGTTTGTGGGCGTGCCCCGTATCTTTCATTAACATTTTTGAGAAAATGGTGACCTATCACACTGCCAACCAATGCAGGAATGGGGTGTGTATTGGCAGAGATGAGGAGCTTTTCTGATGCTGGAGGCAAATTCCATTGCAGAGGACCTTAAAGTAAGAGAAATTTCTTTCAACTGATTCCAGCCTTCTGTAGTATGTTTAAGGCAGCAAAGAAGAGGGTGGAGGTTGGGCTTCCACTTTCCTAAGAAGATTGATGTAGAACAAAGGAATCTTTAAAGGGACAATGTTTTCTGTGGTGCTTTATGGATTTTGTTTTTCCCTGAGAATGGTTTGATAGGGAAAGGATTTGCCCCATGCAGCATGTTGGGGTTTTATTTTATTTTTTGTTGTTGGCTGCTGCAGTTTGAGGTAATAAAGAAGTGATAATGGTAATGAGGAGCCTTTTGCCTTGCAATAAAATTTTTTCAGATACTTAGTTTCTGATAAGCATTATGCTGTAAGTATGGAAACTACCACGGCTGTACAATAAATGTAAGAACACCTGTCATTTATCACTTAACTGCAATGAGGTTTTCTGAGTGGCAGGTGTTAAGGCAGCAGTATTAATCTTAACCGTAAAGAGCTTTTAAGGACTGTACCACTACATATTAAAATATTTCCTTGAAAGAATACTGGTCCAAATTCTCCTCTCAAATATGTCCATGTAAATCCTATTGACCTTAGTGGTTTTATTTAAATTAACTATATTAAAGATTTGTTTAAAAGAATATTATTAATGTCTTATAATGTCTTTCATACAAACTGTATCCCCTAACATTTCATTGTATTCATTAATACAATACATTATATGGTATAAGGGATTGGTACAACTGCCACTGACTTCAGTATGAGCTGAATTAGTCTCTAAATGGCCAAAACAAGTGGTATGAAATATAGCAAAATGAATAAATGGTAGCTTTCAATCGCAGAGTCAGCAACATATGGACAATGAAAGTCATGGCAATGGAGGGGGAACAAAGGTTTTCAGATGAGCTCTGAAGATAGATGAGACACGCAATGAGTCAGAGATAGCTGCAGAGGGGAAGGCTCTTATACCAATACTGGAGATGCTGGGTGCAGGGATATTCATAAGTATTTCTGCTTAAATTGATTTTCTCTCTCTTTTTTTCCTACACATTTAAAATTATAGACTGTTTTCCGTTTTAACAAGGTAAATGTTTTAGGAAATTTAAAACAGTGCTGATGATATTAATGCTGAAAGTCTCTACAGATTAAATTAATTTCTCTTCAAAAGTTTATCAATCATTTATTAAATCTGACTTCAATATAGTAAGTTTATCTCCAAAGAAGTAATTATCCTCTCAGGTAATCTTTCTTTTCTATTAATATAATCTCTTTTTAATACGTTGCTAATGTAATTCCCCAGGACTTGTCAGTGATGTTACCGTAAGTATACATGTATGTGTGTCTGTGCATATAAAAGCATATGGATCTGGAATCATAAGATAAATAATGATTTTGCTTCACTGTGGTAACTTACTACAATATTCTGCGCTTATATAGAGACCTTCATAATCTTTCCCATTGTTAGATAGGTGCATTTTATTATAAACATTTTAGAGATAGCTAAAATGGGGCACACAGAGATTGTTACTTGCCCAAGACAACACAGTCAGTTAGTGGCAGAGCCAGAGCTAGAATCCTGGAGTTTTGATATTTAGTTCTTTGTTCGAACCATTAGACAACTTCCTTTAGTGGTAATAGTACAATGAACAGTGGCAATACTCCAGTCCTAAAAAAATGTGCCAGAACACACTTCCATCCCTAACAAAGTGATAGAACCAGAAAAGCATTGTGGCTTCCCGCAAAAATGCCAGAACAGCATTATCATTATGGTGCCCCAAAAAGTGCCAGAATGGCATTGTAGTGCAACTTGAGCCCTGAAGAATGATTACTATTAGAAAGTTAAACATTTACCAACAGTTACCATTCAGTGATATCTGAAATCCCACATTTATTTCCTATTCTTAGTTAATTCCTACTCTATGGCATCTGTTGTCAAATGATGTTTTTTTTAATAACTACTATACATTGTTTGCCCATGGTACATCTTTTATTAATAATGTACTATAATGTAGCTTAAGTAGTAGTTTTCTGGATCAGTTTTAACAATATCTCATGATGCCTGCTACATTTCAAGCTCAGAACTAAGTGTTCTACGACAGTGGTCATAGTGAGAGTGAAATATACTGGTAGCCATTAATAATATACTGCTGCCACACTAGGTAACTGTAATTGGTATAAACTCTTCTGGTATGCTGTGGATAATAAACAGCTTATATACTTATATCTGGAATGCCTTTAAAATGAGTTACTGCACGCTCAACATTTGTCTCCTTCAATTTGTTCTCATACTGTAGACTTGCATTACATTTGCTAAACAGATAAAACATTTTACAGCCTTAAGGGGTATATTGTTCTTATCTCCATGCAGAGGAATTTATGCATGTAATTTGTATTGATCTTAATGGGAGTTATGCATGTAAATCCAAGTGCAGTGAAATGAGGCTATACACCATGGAATGCAGACTAAAGTGTTTTCATCTGGAAAAGGCCCCATGACTATTGATTACAATGACTGTCTTTTTGTTTTAGGCAATGGTCAACAAAAATTCATAGCCAATGTTATCGGATATTATTCTGGAAACAAAAGCAAAATCCTTTTGCATGTACACTAAGTGCAATATTCAGGTTTCAAACAATAGTTGACCGGAGACAGTCAGCATCTAGTCCACTGCACTGAAGTAGGGAGAGAAAGTATCACTTTATGTACAACAAAAACAGCAACAACGAAAGTAAGAAAGTAGAAGAGGGTGACAAAGGATATGGAGTTTAAAGGAATTTTTATAATAAATAAATAGTCCCAACTGCCTTGGAAAAAGTTCAGAGGAAAACTAGGGTCTACTATGGATGTAATCATCCTTTTAATGTGCTCAGATACTATTAGAATGAGTAGGAGATATATACTTAGATTTAGAGATCTATTTGGAAAGAAAAGTAGTAATGGCTCTCTCAGGCTCTGCTCACCAACCAAGCTCTTCTCAATTGGGGTACCAAATGGAAACTGTAGTCACAGATTTTCATAATATGACTATACTTCTCCTTTCTTGCATGTTTTGAACAGTGGTAAGGTAGCTAACAATATTGGTATGTAAAATTAGACCTCAAAGTCAATGAATAGGGATAGCCCACATCTCAGAGCTATTGTGTCAGGCTCTCTGTGAGCTCAGGCAGACATCACTGCATTGGTTACACCTGATTCACACTTTGAAGTTCGAAGTTTATCTTCACAATCGCAAAAGCTTACACTCTGTAGGGCATAAGATGACAGACCCTCCAGAAAAAAAATCCAGTTTGTCAAGCTGCTGCAAACCAATCCAGCTCAGCCCCTTCTTATCCTAGTTTATCTAAGCGACATGCAGAATTAAACTGAGTTCATTAAGTTAGTTTTTTTTACATATATCAAAAAGGCAATGTCTTTGTAACTGTAGATGCTCTAGTGAAAAAAAAATCTCTATATTAAATACTTTGTTTCTTTTTCCACAGTACCTTCAGGGTTCTAGCTCACTGAACTAGGATTCAGTGGCAATATGCATTCCATCCTTAACGCTGACCCAAAATAAAAACTCTTTTTTCAGAGTAAAAACTTCTTGTTTGTGATTAAATATTCATTGCTTTATCTTTTATAAGAATAATTTAATGTATTATGTGGGCAGTATAATATTTATGATGTCCTTAACTATTCAATATTTTTGCTTTTAAATGCTTGGGTTTTGTATATGATGGCATCGGTAAGTATATTTTTGTCACTTAGTGACACTAATGAGGCTTTTTAAATGAAGATTTTGTTATGTATCTGCATACCTTTCACAATGAATTGTGCCCACATGAGGGCAGTAGACTGCAGATGGGGGCAGCAGTAATGTTGGTTGATGTAACTTTACTGCATTTTTATACTTGGTTCTTATAATTTTACCTTATAATATACTGGCTTTCTCATTTTTGGAGTCTTATAAAAATAAATTCTTAAACTATTGTTGTGTATGTATATTCCCAAAAACTTTTATTATGGAATTAAGTTTATAGAGAGACAAGCAGTTGTTCTTTGTCTATATGTATGTAGCAGTCCTGATTAAGCTTGTGACGTTTATCATTTGAAAGTAATTAGCTTTACTTGAGTGTTAAAAATATTCCTTCCACCAAGTATTTTTCTGATATATATAAAATGACTTACAAGTTGTAAATACCAATTTTTAAAAATCCAACTATTATATGTGCATATATACTGCTATTGTCTTTGTACTTGGGATAGCAAATACCTATAATACAGTGGAAACTCTAATTTCCATATAATAAAATTCAATTTTAATGGGAATAACTAAATAGCAGATATTATTTATCCTATCTAGATATAGGAATCAATTCACCAACCAGTGAAGTGCTGTTTCTTCTGAGTTTTGAGGTACTGTTCAGCAGCCCATAATAATACTACACAACTTATTTTTTCCTGGCATTCAAATGCTTAACATAATTTGAACATAGTTGTTTTCATTCCATTTATTTTTATTTATTACCTGATACCAGATATAGTGCCTGCTCCTGTTCCCAGGGCATTTAATGGCCAAGCACTTGTTGACTTCAGCAAGATAAGATAATATCCAGAGCATTATCTCCTCTACTAGTTTTTCTTTCTAATCTTGTACACTGTGATAAATAAATTGTTCTAGTCTTACAAAGCGGCAACCTTTGTGTGATTCTGGCTAGAACCAAACACTTAAAGTGCAGTTCCACTCTGAAAAGTGACTCTGTAAAAATGGCATCAGGATCTCCATATTTATTGACTATTGATAGCTGTCAGAGCAAATCTGTAATAAGTAAAAACAAAAATGGCTTTACTAACTGCCAGTCCTTCAGACTCAACCTGAAATCTGAGTTAAACTACGTTCTTTCTCATTTCCACATCACGAACAATAAGGCTTCTGCAACTGGAATTTAGTTGACAATTCTGTTGATCGTTCATGAGCTAGAATAGAATCCTGCTCACCTTCTTGTGTAGCTGTGTTGACTCTGCAGAGCCAACAGGAATAAAAAGTAGTAAAAATTTACATTAGTCAGTAAAGTCAACTAATATGACTGTACACACAAGAATCAGGTCTGTTGAGTAAGTTGCCATTGTTATAGTAAATTTTTCAGAATAGAGCTGCCCTTTAAAAAAAAGTCTGATACCATACTACTTTTCATAGTACAACTGCATGTCAAAAAGTGTTTAGGATTCTACATGTATAAATCAAATGGAGATTTTTCTGGAAGATTTCTCATCTGTAAATCCAAAAAAATGAAGCTTTTATAAGGTCAGGAGCATGTTACACATACATATACCAGAAGCAGATATACAGGTCTGTAAAAGTAGGAAAGAGAATAGAAAGGGGTGGGGAGAAATCTTATCCATGGCAATTATTAGTAATGAGCAGTAAAGAATGATGACATGTCAGACAGTGATAATTACAGGATAAGAGAGAAGTTTAAAATCTTGAGAAAATATATAAAATGCATGCCATTTTGTCCTCCTTACATCTTTTGGGTATGTTGCTGCATGTTTGGATTTCTAAATCATGGTCTAGTGGCTAGGGTATGGGATTGGGAATCAGGAGACCGGGATTCTCTTCCAAGTTCTGTCACTGATCTCCTGTGTGACCTTGGGCAAGTCTCTTCATTCACCACACTGTGCCTGTTTCTCTTCCTATCTTTTTTCTGTCTGACCTATTTAGATTGTAAGCTCATTGGCATAAAGTTTGTTTCTTATTATATACTAGCCCAAATGGACCATAATCTCACTTGGGGTCTGTAGGTGATACAAAATACAAATAACAATAAATAAGAAGTTATTCTCTCAAAGAGAAACATCCAATTGTCCTTGGGTCTTTCATAGCAAAGTACAGTAGGTACATAATAAACAATGCAAAAATCTTCTTTCTAAAGCAAATAAGGTCTTCTCCAGATCTTGTCTAAAGAAGAGGATGAGCAGGTTATGTATAATTTATGTGGTCAAATGCATTCATTAAAAAGTTCAGAGTTTTATTAGAGCAAGCATGCAGGCATGGACTTATTTGTAAACTTGCTTTTCACATGGCATGTTTACTGGCAACTCTTGGGATTTGTAATTACTAAAGCATATACAAGCAAATATGGAAAAAATATGTGTGAATTGAATAGCATAGCATCATATTGTAGTTCTTTCTGCCAGAAAAAAACAATAGTCCCACAGTAGAGTTTATTTCTGAAGTAATGGAAAGATCCAATTTGTCAAACACAAAATTATCAACAATAAACAGAGGCGCTGATTGAAAGAAAAATAAACTAAACAGAATCATTCTGTAACTGGCTTAAGTTACCTTAATCATTGCCAATTATACAGTGGTTACATACATTTTACATAGATTAGAACAGTATTTCACTATCACATGTGAACTAATTAAAACATTCTGTGGATATTTTTACAACCAAGTGTGTTTTTTCTGAAAATGCAGATTAGAGATTTTTTTGTGTTCTGGTTCACTAATTAAGAATGTGCATACTGATCATATAAATATTTAAAATAATTTAATAGTTGTACCAAATCTCAGTGGTACATTTTGTCCAAAAAACACATTTTTTCTTTATTATGTCTACACTTTATTTAAAAGTAGCTTTAAAAGTGTTTTCTATTTGTTATACATTTTCCCACACAAATGTATAATGCAGTAACTATTAAATTAAGAATGTATTATGTGAGTTCAACACAATCAGTGATAAATGAAGTTCTTATTTTAGGGGACATCTGGGTATGTAATAATTATAAACAGTAGGTGTTTTATTTACAAAACCTTTTTACACTTGCTAAAGGTTATTTTGATCATGATTTTACAATCTGTGCTCATATATTATAAAATCTGACTACCAGGGGATTCTACAAATCAACACGATCTGTTGTACCAACTCAACTGATTTGTGACTACTCTGGCCAAATAATAGTTAGTTTCTCAACTATGTAAGGGATTGTCTAACTAGGAATGCCTAACTAAATTTGTAAAAACCACACCATATCAGCTAAGATAGATGATGCAGGCGAAACAAAGATAAATCAGTCTGAAAACAGTATACACAGAGTGCCTTATCCTCCAAAACCCTCTGTTCAAATATGTACTTTTGAAAAGTAAGTTTCACTCTGATTTGTATGAAGACTTCCTGTAACACCAAATTCTGGAATCCCCAACAAAACTTTAGCAGTTTCCTGAAACAGTTAAAACACTAAGCAAACCAATATAGCTTTCTTTCTGAGAATCTTAAACTATTCATAGCACTTCTGTGGTACTGCATGATGCCAGATTATTCAAATAAACTGCTGTAAAAGCACGTTAATTCCAGTAATTATTTGTCACCTATTGTCACCATCAGTTTATTCATTGTTTCCAGCAAAACCTTAGAGACCTCATTTATGAATGCGTTTTGTAGTCACTAAAGCAGCATACATGATTTTGAGGTGTTAGTTTTAAGGTGATTTAATTATATTTTAATATATTTTGAATACCAATTAAAATACAGGAAAATTGCCCCCATTTAAATATCTTTCCGTATAAATTGGTTCTCTTTATTAGTATTAGGAGCTAAACAGAATTCAGAAATAGGGTTTCACAAAGCAAAAATTGATAGGTTAAAAGGAAAGTGAGATGCAGAGAAAGCTTTTTCTATTTCTCCTTCCTTTTTAGGAGCACCCCCAAGAGCTAATTTTTCAGTACAACAAATATTTTCGTAATAATTTGTATAGAATTGGCAACTATTCTTACTTTGAATTTATTTTTAGCAGCAATATTTAATGGACTTTCACAACACCAGTGGCCAAAAATGGATGCAGATTTTTTTAAAGATATAGATTAATGAAGATATTTTAAACTAAAAAGGCAATATGAAATGTATTGTTATCTGGATTACAAAGCCTCCTGATGTTAAGAGACAAAATGAAAATACAATACATATTTAAGTGTTTGAAATCAGAAACATTGAAATGTAAAATGTCTCATAAAAAGGGACAGCAGATATTTTAGAAATATTTTCAAAAGCAAAAAAACTAAACAGGATTATTTGTATGTCTGGCAATATATTCAGTTTTGGTGGTTTATAATTTTTTCACAAAGCATGTTATATGAAACAACTTTATTACTTTAAAATCTATTTAAGATTTAAACAGTTAAATAATTTTGCAAATTGGGCAAGCAGTTGTTTTCTGTGCTGCAACTTGTTTTGTAGTATCACCATTTTTAATTGGATGTTTATACCCAAATATATTTTGAAATTCTGCCTGAAATCACTTAATTTTTAGGTACAGAAAAACTATTAGCTCATTTTAGAGACATGTAGGAATCATCTGAACCCTGCAGAGCAGGGTAACTCAAGCAGCTGGCCTTACAGGGGGAAAGACACACACAGAAAAAAATTAAAAAGTACCCCATAGCACTTTTAAAACTCTCTGAAAGATTCCTAAAATCCTATAAAACCATGTACAGTGTAGAGCAGATTCATAACTGAGTAGTATGCTATAGATGGTTTATTGGCATCTATTTGGTAGAATAAGTAGCATAAGTTATTCATAGCTTCACCACTTACTAGTATTGGACCCTCACAAATTCGTGCAGACAAAACATTTATACTACACTGAGCAATCAAATATACTGTATTCTCTAATAAGTGTTTACACTGAGAATGCTTTAGGGATGGGTTTTGTGTTGTGCAAAACTTAGTAATAGTGAAATATTAAAGCTGCAAATTTGAACACAAAAGTTGCAATGGAAATGGAAAACATAAGGGCTTAATAGCAATGTTATCCCTCCCACATTGCACATGCTGAATATGAAGTTGTACATGTAACTGATTCAATGCCTTTCACAGGCAGTCTCCATCAATAGGGTTCCAGGAAAGACCCAGCTGAAATTTAGAGCTACCTTTCTCATTTGTAATCCTCTAAGTAGGGAAAGCAGCACATACTGCTGCTGCCTGTCCTTCCTCCAAAGCAAATACTGGTGCACTCAGAGATGTAGTTTATTCCCTGTGTATATGAATCTGATCCAAGGTTGTTAAAGGAGGGGAGGAAAGCCCCAAGAATATTACAGTTCAAAAACTCTGAACATTGAAAAGTATGGAAATGATAAACCAAGGTAATGTGCATACTGATGTGATGTCATGTCAATATTCATGTCGAGAATTTTTTTATAAAAAGTATTAATGTACACTTATTTGAATCTTTATTTAGATTATCTTATTTACATATGCTAAAGTTTTGAGGTTTCTAACTAAGTTTTGGGGTATATGTTTTTCTAACAATGTTTGTCACTTGATTTAGCAAGCTTAACATTAATTTAACAAAAACATTTGGGGAATTTCTATTTTTATTAATCAAATAAGGTATATTAGGAGCACAAATGTGGTTCCTGTAGATCTTGCAATGTATGCACAGCGCATAAAATTTTATTTGCTGAAGAGTCCCAGTTCTTTGGCACAAATTCCATTTCTCCTCCCAAGTGAAGTCAGGGTGCTCGATTTTTTTCTCAGTAGCCACAGTCCAAGTGATGCTTCTAAACTGGTCAGAAACAGGGATGGATCCTTGAAGTTTATCTGCCCTACTTTTCAGAATGGGTGGTAGAACCAGCACCCCAGCTTGATTTCAGCTGACAGCTGAGTGGACATGTCAAGTTGTTTAAAAAAATAATTCTGTTCACGTCTTTCTGTGAGGAAGTCTTTTAATTATATAATATTATGTACATTAAACCATATGTGCTGAGTTATTTTCAGCACATAAAGAAGTTACTACATAACGCTGTGTATGATGCAAAAACTTCAGCACAGAATGACTTTTGTACTCCATGAATTTAATTATGCTTTGTACCATTTTCCTCCCTTCCAGCTAGCCCATTCTCCACCTCCAAAAATAAGTGGGAGATCTAGGGTCCCAGATGGTTTAAGCACCAAATGAACTGATTTTGATGAGTTTCTGAGTTCCATAATTGTCCTTGAGGTTCTGAGAAGAATTTGGTGGAATGGATCAATTGGGAGGGAATGAGGATCAAGAATTCCAGATGTGTTTTCCCCTACTGAGAGAGTAGTTTGGCATCTGTTTTGTGTATTCTTCCGCAGTGAATTTCAATATTTGTAGGAATCAACTTTGTATAAAGTGTTCCCTGCAGCAGTGAAGTGTCCTGCAAAGTGTTCGTTTCCCCCATCCCATTGGAAGCTCTTTGGGGCAGGGTCTGCTCTTTGTTTTTGTCTTGTCAAGGTCAAGCGCCCTGTGATTGCTTAGCAAATAATAACAACGATCTCCTTGCAGGGACCATGCTTCGTTTGAGATCCGTGAATGAAAAGCACTACAAGCCTAAGTAGTAATATTTATTATTAGCTGTTTGCACTGCTCTTGCACATGGAGCCTTACCTCTGAATCAGGCCTTGGGGGCTCCTGCAGTATAAATAATTATGTTTATACAGCACCTAGCACAACAGTGCCCCAGTTATGACCGGGGGTCCTTTGGCGCTGCCTGAGTGCAAATAAGAATCACCTTAAGGTTTTTGCTCCCCAGTGATGTCTCCCCCTTCCCCCCCCCGCCCCCGGGGTGGATGCCTCTGGCAGTTGCGCTAGCGGCGACCCTTGCGGTATGTGGCTGCCTTTGGCAGAGGCACATGAAGGATTTCATTGAGTGTGAAGACAGAGAGCAGAGACAGAAAGCAGAAGGAGGCGGCTGCAGCCTTTGTAGTCGGGGAGGAATGCGGAAATGTTAAAGCACTATGTCAAACTTTTTTGAAACGGGGTCAAGTCACATTCAGCCAGCGTGGGAAAGCGAGGGGAAAAAAAAAGTTGAGGGGGTGGGGTGGGGTGGGGAGGTTTGCGAGCTGTGCTGCCGCCGCTGCGCTCAGAGTGAGCCGGAGCCGAGAGAGGCTGGAGGAGCCGCAGCAGCGGGCGGCGCGGAGGGCTGGTTTACGAGCCCCGCACACGGGGGAGCTGCGTGGGGCAGCCTGCCGGGCTTGC
Organism: Dermochelys coriacea; assembly: GCF_009764565.3. Classification (NCBI taxonomy): domain Eukaryota; kingdom Metazoa; phylum Chordata; order Testudines; family Dermochelyidae; genus Dermochelys; species Dermochelys coriacea. The sequence continues at coordinate 225,092,880 of NC_050069.1, forward strand.
GATCAGCGGCAGCCTGGTGAACGCGGGACGTTGAGTCGCTTTCATTTGTATTGGTTCCCCCCCCCCCCCCCAGGCAGGGGTGGGGGTGGGAGGCCGAAGCCGATCGGGGTCGGAGTTACAGATCCCTTGGCAGGAAGGTGCTGCCCGGCGGCTGCAGGAGGATGCGAGCTGAGGGCAGCAGCAGAGCCGAGGAGGAGCAGCAGCTGCAGCAGCTACCTGTGTGGCCTGGGCTGCCGCGGCAGAGACCTGCTGGCGGCATCATCATGTGAATATTTATTGCCCGGTTGGGGTCTTCGCTCGCGGTAATCGAATGGGAGGTTTGCCTCGGGGAAGGCTATTTCCCCCGCCCCCCCTCCCGCCGCGGAAGCTTATCTGAGGCTCGTGCGCCGATCGGGGCAGCTGTGGAGCGCAGCAGGTAATTGGAAGTGGCCATGTGCTTCTCCTGCCATATAGTGTTACGGCCGACCGCCCCGCGACCAGCCCCGGCCCGGCTGGGTGGGATTGTGGCTAAGGGGGGGGGGGCTTCTCTTCCTCGGTCGGTGTGATTGGGGCTTTCTGGGGAGCCGGCAGCGTGCGCCCCCCTCCTCAAGACGGCCCGCCCTGGCGGTAGGGGTACCGTTTCTGCCGCCCCCTCCCCTGCATGTATTCTGGGAGGGAACCGCCGCGCATGTTGCCTGGGCACGAGTCTGTGTTGGGGGGCGGTTCACGCCTGTTTTCGGGTGTTTCAGTGGGGTCCCCCAATGCTTCTTGTCGGGGGCGTCCCCGTCTGCTGCCGCATGCATCCCTATTGGGGGTTGCTTTGGGGGGGCCCTCCTTGCACGCATTTTTACTCGGAGGGGGGGTGGTTTTGCCCTTCTTTCTTCCCCCCATCCCGCAAGCATTCTTGGTGGGAGAATGGACGAGGGGATTTCCCGAGCATGCAGTCGTAAGAAGACGTTTGTTTCTAGGGGGTGATTCTGCGCATGCAGCCCTGCTGGTGGGGGCTGTTTAGGGGCTCCCCCTGCGGGCGCCCTGGCCTGGTGGCGGGGGGTGTCTGGAGGCTCCCCCTGCGGGCTTCCCCGGTGGTGGGGGCTGTTTGGGGGCTTCCCCTGCGGTGCACGCATTCTTCTCCGTGCAGTAACTTTCCATGGGCGCAGCGCTCGGCGAGTCAGCAATAGCGGCTCTAGCCGATCGCCACCAAACGCCGCCGTGGGGCGCGCGGAGCCTGAGGCGCACGCCGGGGCCAGGCCCCTTCCCCCGACCTCACACGCGCGCCGTGGGAGGCACGGAGCAGTCCCCCCGGCGGGGGCGCTCCTCCGCCTGAGGCACGCAGCGGCCTGGCCTCGCGGGACGTTCTTCCCGAGGGCCGGGCAGCCAGCTGCTGCTCCCGGAGCCAGGCGGTGCCTCCCTTCCGCGGGGCAGGGCGCTGAGCCGCTTCCTCCCCCGCGGGACTCCCTTGCCCACTGGCTGGGGGCATTTCCGCTGTTCCTCCGGGGACTGAGCTGCCACCCCCTCCCCTGGGCACTCCCCCGCCCCCGCCACTGACCTGCCACCCCCTCCCCAGGGCACTCCCCCACTGCCACCCCCACCCTGGGCACTCCCCCACCGCCGGCCCCGCCACTGAGCTGCCACCCCCTCCCCTGGGCACACCCCCACCGCCACCCCCTCCCCTGGGCACTCCCCCACCCCCGCCCCCGCCACTGACCTGCCACCCCCTCCCCTGGGCACACCCCCACCGCCACCCCCTCCCCTGGGCACTCCCCCACCCCCGCCCCCGCCACTGACCTGCCACCCCCTCCCCTGGGCACTCCCCCACCGCCGGCCCCGCCACTGAGCTGCCACCCCCTCCCCTGGGCACTCCCCCACCGCCGGCCCCGCCACTGAGCTGCCACCCCCTCCCCTGGGCACACCCCCACCGCCACCCCCTCCCCTGGGCACTCCCCCACCCCCGCCCCCGCCACTGACCTGCCACCCCCTCCCCTGGGCACTCCCCCACTGCCACCCCCTCCCCTGGGCACTCCCCCACCCCCGCCCCCGCCACTGACCTGCCACCCCCTCCCCAGGGCACTCCCCCACCGCCACCCCCTCCCCTGGGCACTCCCCTGCCCCCGCCACTGACCTGCCACCCCCTCCCCTGGGCACTCCCCCACCGCCACCCCCTCCCCTGGGCACTCCCCCGCCCCCGTCACTGACCTGCCACCCCCTCCCCTGGGCACTCCCCCACTGCCACCCCCTCCCCTGGGCACTCCCCCACCCCCGCCCCCGCCACTGACCTGCCACCCCCTCCCCTGGGCACTCCCCCACTGCCACCCCCTCCCCTGGGCACTCCCCCACCGCCGGCCCCGCCACTGACCTGCCACCCCCTCCCCAGGGCACTCCCCCACTGCCACCCCCACCCTGGGCACTCCCCCACCGCCGGCCCCGCCACTGAGCTGCCACCCCCCTCCCCTGGGCACTCCCCCACCGCCACCCCCTCCCCTGGGCACTCCCCCACCGCCGGCCCCGCCACTGAGCTGCCACCCCCTCCCCTGGGCACACCCCCACCGCCACCCCCTCCCCTGGGCACTCCCCCACCCCCGCCCCCGCCACTGACCTGCCACCCCCCTCCCCTGGGCACTCCCCCACCGCCGGCCCCGCCACTGAGCTGCCACCCCCTCCCCTGGGCACTCCCCCACCGCCGGCCCCGCCACTGAGCTGCCACCCCCTCCCCTGGGCACACCCCCGCCCCCGTCACTGACCTGCCACCCCCTCCCCTGGGCACTCCCCCACTGCCACCCCCTCCCCTGGGCACTCCCCCACCGCCGGCCCCGCCACTGAGCTGCCACCCCCTCCCCTGGGCACTCCCCCACCGCCACCCCCTCCCCTGGGCACTCCCCCGCCCCCGTCACTGACCTGCCACCCCCTCCCCTGGGCACTCCCCCACCGCCACCCCCGCCCCCGCCACTGACCTGCCACCCCCTCCCCTGGGCACTCCCCCACTGCCACCCCCTTCCCTGGGCACTCCCCCACCCCCGCTCCCGCCACTGACCTGCCACCCCCTCCCCTGGGCACTCCCCCACTGCCACCCCCGCCACTGACCTGCCACCCCCTCCCCTGGGCACTCCCCCACTGCCACCCCCTCCCCTGGGCACTCCCCCACCCCCGCCCCCGCCACTGACCTGCCACCCCCTCCCCTGGGCACTCCCCCACTGCCATCCCCTCCCCTGGGCACTCCCCCGCCCCCGCCACTGACCTGCCACCCCCCTTCCCTGGGCACTCCCCCACTGCCACCCCCTTCCCTGGGCACTCCCCCACCCCCGCTCCCGACACTGACCTGCCACCCCCTCCCCTGGGCACTCCCCCACCCCCGCCCCCGCCACTGACCTGCCACCCCCTCCCCAGGGCACTCCCCCACCGCCGGCCCCGCCACTGAGCCGCCACCCCCTCCCCTGGGCACTCCCCCGCCGCCACCCCCTCCCCTGGGCACTCCCCCACCGCCGGCCCCGCCACTGAGCTGCCACCCCCTCCCCTGGGCACTCCCCCACCGCCGGCCCCGCCACTGACCTGCCACCCCCTCCCCTGGGCACTCCCCCACTGCCACCCCCCTCCCCTGGGCACTCCCCCGCCCCCGCCACTGACCTGCCACCCCCTCCCCTGGGCACTCCCCCACTGCCACCCCCTCCCCTGGGCACTCCCCCACCCCCGCCCCCGCCACTGACCTGCCACCCCCTCCCCTGGGCACTCCCCCACTGCCACCCCCTCCCCTGGGCACTCCCCCACCCCCGCCACTGACCTGCCACCCCCTCCCCTGGGCACTCCCCCACTGCCACCCCCTCCCCTGGGCACTCCCCCACCCCCGCCCCCGCCACTGACCTGCCACCCCCCTCCCCTGGGCACTCCCCCACTGCCACCCCCCTCCCCTGGGCACTCCCCCACCCCCGCCCCCGCCACTGACCTGCCACCCCCTCCCCTGGGCACTCCCCCACTGCCACCCCCTCCCCTGGGCACTCCCCCACCCCCGCCCCCGCCACTGACCTGCCACTCCCTCCCCTGGGCACTCCCCCACTGCCACCCCCTTCCCTGGGCACTCCCCCACCCCCGCTCCCGCCACTGACCTGCCACCCCCTCCCCTGGGCACTCCCCCACCGCCACCCCCTCCCCTGGGCACTCCCCCACCGCCGGCCCCGCCACTGACCTGCCACCCCCTCCCCTGGGCACTCCCTCACCGCCACCCCCTCCCCTGGGCACTCCCCCGCCCCCGCCACTGACCTGCCACCCCCTCCCCTGGGCACTCCCCCACCGCCACCCCCTCCCCTGGGCACTCCCCCACCGCCGGCCCCGCCACTGAGCTGCCACCCCCTCCCCTGGGCACTCCCCCACCGCCACCCCCTCCCCTGGGCACTCCCCCACCCCCGCCACTGACCTGCCACCCCCTCCCCTGGGCACTCCCCCACTGCCACCCCCTCCCCTGGGCACTCCCCCACCCCCGCCCCCGCCACTGACCTGCCACCCCCTCCCCTGGGCACTCCCCCACCCCCGCCCCCGCCACTGACCTGCCACCCCCTTCCCTGGGCACTCCCCCACTGCCACCCCCTTCCCTGGGCACTCCCCCACCCCCGCTCCCGCCACTGACCTGCCACCCCCTCCCCTGGGCACTCCCCCACTGCCACCCCCGCCACTGACCTGCCACCCCCTCCCCTGGGCACTCCCCCACCCCCGCCCCCGCCACTGACCTGCCATCCCCTCCCCTGGGCACTCCCCCACTGCCATCCCCTCCCCTGGGCACTCCCCCGCCCCCGCCACTGACCTGCCACCCCCTTCCCTGGGCACTCCCCCACTGCCACCCCCTTCCCTGGGCACTCCCCCACCCCCGCTCCCGCCACTGACCTGCCACCCCCTCCCCTGGGCACTCCCCCACCCCCGCCCCCTCCCCTGGGCACTCCCCCACTGCCACCCCCTCCCCTGGGCACTCCCCCACCCCCGCCCCCGCCACTGACCTGCCACCCCCTCCCCTGGGCACTCCCCCACTGCCACCCCCTCCCCTGGGCACTCCCCCACCCCCGCCCCCGCCACTGACCTGCCACCCCCTCCCCTGGGCACTCCCCCACTGCCACCCCCTCCCCTGGGCACTCCCCCACCCCCGCCCCCGCCACTGACCTGCCACCCCTCCCCTGGGCACTCCCCCACTGCCACCCCCTCCCCTGGGCACTCCCCCACCCCCGCCCCCGCCACTGACCTGCCACCCCCTCCCCTGGGCACTCCCCCACTGCCACCCCCTTCCCTGGGCACTCCCCCACCCCCGCTCCCGCCACTGACCTGCCACCCCCTCCCCTGGGCACTCCCCCACTGCCACCCCCGCCACTGACCTGCCACCCCCTCCCCTGGGCACTCCCCCACCCCCGCCACTGACCTGCCACCCCCTTCCCTGGGCACTCCCCCACTGCCACCCCCTTCCCTGGGCACTCCCCCACCCCCGCTCCCGCCACTGACCTGCCACCCCCTCCCCTGGGCACTCCCCCACTGCCACCCCCGCCACTGACCTGCCACCCCCTCCCCTGGGCACTCCCCCACCCCCTCCCCTGGGCACTCCCCCACTGCCACCCCCTCCCCTGGGCACTCCCCCACCCCCGCCCCCGCCACTGACCTGCCACCCCCTTCCCTGGGCACTCCCCCACTGCCACCCCCTTCCCTGGGCACTCCCCCACCCCCGCCCCCGCCACTGACCTGCCACCCCCTCCCCTGGGCACTCCCACACCCCCGCCACTGACCTGCCACCCCCTCCCCTGGGCACTCCCCCACCCCCGCCCACGCCACTGACCTGCCACCCCCTCCCCTGGGCACTCCCCCACCCCCGCCCCCGCCACTGACCTGCCACCCCCTCCCCTGGGCACTCCCCCACTGCCACCCCCTCCCCTGGGCACTCCCCCACCCCCGCCCCCGTCACTGACCTGCCACCCCCTCCCCTGGGCACTCCCCCACTGCCACCCCCTCCCCTGGGCACTCCCACACCCCCGTCACTGACCTGCCACCCCCTCCCCTGGGCACTCCCCCGCCCCCGCCACTGACCTGCCACCCCCTCCCCTGGGCACTCCCCCACCGCCGCCCCCGTCACTGACCTGCCACCCCCTCCCCTGGGCACTCCCCCCCTGCCACCCCCTCCCCTGGGCACTCCCCCACCGCCGGCCCCGTCACTGACCTGCCACCCCCTCCCCTGGGCACTCCCCCACTGCCACCCCCTCCCCTGGGCACTCCCCCACCCCCGCCCCCGCCACTGACCTGCCACCCCCTCCCCTGGGCACTCCCCCGCCCCCGCCACTGACCTGCCACCCCCTCCCCTGGGCACTCCCCCACCGCCGCCCCCGTCACTGACCTGCCACCCCCTCCCCTGGGCACTCCCCCACTGCCACCCCCTCCCCTGGGCACTCCCCCACCCCCGCCACTGACCTGCCACCCCCTCCCCTGGGCACTCCCCCACCGCCGCCCCCGTCACTGACCTGCCACCCCCTCCCCTGGGCACTCCCCCACTGCCACCCCCTCCCCTGGGCACTCCCCCACCGCCACCCCCGTCACTGACCTGCCACCCCCTCCCCTGGGCACTCCCCCACCGCCTCCCCCGTCACTGACCTGCCACCCCCTCCCCTGGGCACTCCCCCACTGCCACCCCCTCCCCTGGGCACTCCCCCACCGCCGCCCTCGTCACTGACCTGCCACCCCCTCCCCTGGGCACTCCCCCACCGCCAGCCCCGTCACTGACCTGCCACCCCCTCCCCTGGGCACTCCCCCACCCCCGCCCCCGTCACTGACCTGCCACCCCCTCCCCTGGGCACTCCCCCACTGCCACCCCCTCCCCTGGGCACTCCCCCGCCCCCGTCACTGACCTGCCACCCCCTCCCCTGGGCACTCCCCCACCCCCGCCCCCGTCACTGACCTGCCACCCCTTCCCCTGGACACTCCCCCACCGCCGCCCCCCTCCCCTGGGCACTCCCCCACTGCCACCCCCTCCCCTGGGCACTCCCCCACCGCCGCCCCCGTCACTGACGTGCCACCCCCTCCCCTGGGCACTCCCCCACCGCCGCCCCCGTCACTGACGTGCCACCCCCTCCCCTGGGCACTCCCCCACCGCCGCCCCCGTCACTGACCTGCCACCCCCTCCCCTGGGCACTCCCCCACCCCCGCCCCCGTCACTGACCTGCCACCCCCTCCCCTGAGCACTCCCCTCCTGCCCCCGTCACTGACCTGCCACCCCCTCCCCTGGGCACTCCCCCACCACCGCCCCCGTCACTGACCTGCCACCCCCTCCCCTGGGCACTCTCCCGTCCCCGCCCCCGTCACTGACCTGCCACCCCCTCCCCTGGGCACTCCCCTCCTGCCCCCGTCACTGACCTGCTACCCCTCCCCTGGGCACTCCACCCCCGTCACTGACCTGCCACCCCCTCCCCTGGGCACTTCCCCACCGCCACCCCCATCACTGACCTGCTACCCATCCCCTGGGCACTTTCCCACTCCAGTCACTGACCTGCTACCGCCTCCCCTGAGCAATCCCCCCTGTCACTGACCTGCTACCACCTCCCCTCCCACCCCCATCACCTGATACCCCTTCCCCTGGGCACTTCCCTCCCCTGGACTCTTCCTCACCTTGGGACTCTGCCCCATCACTGAGCTGCTCCCCTGCCCTAGGGCTCTGTCTTCCTCCTCACTGAGCTGCTACCTGCTTCTGTAGGACTGCTCGCTCAACCCACATCCCCAACACTGAGCTGGTACCCCCTGCCCTGGGACTATATCCCACCCCTTATCTTCAGCACTGAGCTGGTACCCACCCTTTCCCTGGGCATTGACTTGCTACCCCTCCCTATGCATTGTTGAACCTACTCTGTAACCATACCATGCAGGTCATGTCTTGCAGTCCTACAGCATTCCACTTGCTCCCATCATCTGCATCATATTGTGTCCTGCATACATCCATCTCATGAAATAATGTATGTCAGTCTGTTTTTCTCAGTTATTAAACCATGTAAAGTAAGTGAACTGAAGATGCAGCAGATGCATGTTATGTACAGGGAGAAATGATGCTGGAGAGGAGACAACCCCAGCACTAATGAACTTCTCATGTTTGGTTTTTTTGTTCCTTAGATCTAACTGGCTTTACCCAGACAATGATCCCAAAGTCTATATGATAATTGCTGGTGGCTGAGAGAGAGAGAAGGCATTTTGGGGACTGTATTGAAGCAGAACAAGGGAGCAGGAGGGTGAAATAATCCTGCCTGCTCCTCCAGCAGTGGCAGCTCTGCAAACGGTGTGTGCACTGTATTTTCAGCAGTAGCAAAGTTCTAGTTTGCAGAAAGCAGCCAGTTCAACAGCAGGACCTGAGGCACTCCAGACACAAGAGAAGAAGTAGCACCAGCATGGATAAGGACAGCATGAGCCTAGCTGACCAACAGTATGAATGTGTGGCTGAGATTGGTGAAGGAGCCTATGGGAAGGTATTCAAGGCCCGAGACTTGAAGAATGGAGGTCGTTTTGTAGCCTTGAAGCGTGTGCGGGTACAGACAAGCGAGGAGGGAATGCCACTCTCCACCATCCGTGAGGTGGCAGTATTGAGGCACCTGGAGACCTTTGAGCACCCCAATGTGGTCAGGTGAGGCACCGGAATGGGACCCGTGGTCAACTGAGTTCTAGTTTTGGTACATGGTACAAGGGTGGATTGGATACCAATTCGAGTATATGGGTCAAATGAGCACTAAATTGATGCATGGAGTGTGGTATGAGGTTTCGGGCAGGCAAGGATGCTGCCAGCCTGATCTCACCTCATCCTTTTGCTCTGCCTCCCACCTACAGGAACCCATCTCCAGAGACATAGGTGTATGACAGAAGTGTTTGAATGGATGGGCAAGGAGCCATATATAGCCTTTGATCTCCGCAGGCACAAGAAGAGGGAATGAAAAGAGAGAACTCCTTTGTCTTGCATATCCACTTTGCCCAACACGGCTGATTTTTGGCAGACCTATTCATTATGAAAGTGGCAGTGGATAATGTAATGTTCCCACCAACTTTAGACAAGGAGTGGGAATTTGTAGGGTTCTAGTTCAGTGTGTTAAGCATAAGCAGGAGAAGTGACCACTTAGGACTGCATTTGGGGGGGCTTGTACTAACAGATACAGAAATACAATTTGCAAGCCCTATTTCGGAAGTGTCAAGAAAGGCGCAAGGATTTCCTTATTGTGACTAGTAATTCTGAATACCCAAACCTAAGTTTGAACAAAGACTGCCTCTGTTATAAGCCTTTGTATCTTTACATATTCAACATTGTGCTTATATAACGTGTAGGTCCGTTTTAAGTGGCTTATTAATCCTTGCAGCTTGTGACCAGGGATGCTGGAAAACTTGAAGAAATTTAGATGGAATTTTTCTAGGAATGTTTTTGAAACATAGAAACTGTCCTCTACTGTGTAATTGTTTTACTAGTAAATGATTATGCATTTTAAACTTATTGCTGATTTAGGTTAGCCCTGCAATCATGCAGAGAGTTTTGGAAAGTACTTTTGAGTTATTTCTTTCAAATATGTAGAATTCTTTGTTTATCATTAATCTTACTTTATGAACTTTAACAAATGGACAATTTTATAGCAGGTGTACCTGTACATGACGATGTGAAACTTCACTGATCTGCAGTTTAGGTGAGAATGTAATATTAACAAAAGCACCTCCAATACTTGTGCATCAGTTCAAATAATACAACATTAGACAGGAAAATGAAGACAGTTCATACTTTTGTGATGCCAAATCTCTTATAGGCTTGGGAAGCTAAAGTACAATATGAAGTACATGCTGTGAGCCATGTGCCCATTTTAGGGTCTTGAGTTGAGGTTCCATGTTGAAGCTGCAACAGGAGAAGGGAGATTGGGAGTAATTTTTAAAATGCAAAGGTAAATGGATAGAGAAACTCTCATTCTCTTTCTTTTCCAGACATTGTGGCAGTAGAGTCTTGTTACTCCAAGGACTGGGTAGGCAAAGGGTTTACGTTCTAAAAATAGCTTAGAAAAACAATGTATTTTTTTTTTAAGTGGGAGGGGTGTTTTACCTTACTGTATGTCTTTTAGATCTCAACTGGACTTCAAGCAGAGACCTCATTGAAGTTAATGGTGAGGTGTAGACTGGAGTTCACAACTGTGCTGGTTCTGTTGTTTGGATAGTGACAGTTTTTTGATGGCCATCTAGTAATACAGAGGACTAGAAACTTAGTTTAAAATTTTTAGATATGGGTGTTTAAGGTTAGGCAGCTGAAACAAGTGGCTTGATTTAGTGTACTGTCTGACTGGACACTGTTTCTGTTGACACTTGTAGGAGTTGGGGGTGGTCAGAACTTCAGGCCACTTATTTTGGTGCCTAAGTATGGATTTAGGTGCCTAGTTTTAGACATTCCCCATTTAAAACTTGACCTCTATTTGTTTAAATGAAAGCCTAGATTGTGCAGAAAAAACTAAAATCCTGGAAATACTTAAATATAAGACATACCTGTGGCATTTTTGTCCCTGCTGGGATCACTCCATATACAGTGATCCAGTAAGAAGAGGCTCTGTTCTTGAACCCTCCAATTTTCATAAACACTTTAAATTCAGCAGAATCACAAAGAACAAAATGTCTGAAAAAAGCATGCAAATACAGACTTGTTTTGCTCAGATTAAAATGCACAGCAGCCTCTATTTGGTATTTTACAGGTATATTACAAGTTAAAATATTTACTGTAAGATCAAATGAATAATTCATTACCTCCAAGCAACAAGTACTTAACCATGTACATTTGAATATTTAGTTTTAATAGAAATTTATCTGGAAGAATGTTCCAGGACTTAATTACTTTTTCTTGAAGCCTGCAGTGCTTGCCACAATCAGCATTTCAGATGCGACAGGTTGGGTCATTATGTACCAGTGAGTTTGGCACCTCTGCAGTACACCTTTCTACTCCAACGGATGGAAAGAAATAAAAAGCAAGTTCAAGCAGTAGCTCTTCTGGGATGGGAGAAATTTGGTTTAAAAGCATACCTCTGTTTTCAGTGGTATCTTTTGAGTAGGTGGAGTTTTAAGTATAGTTTGAGTGTTTTGAAATTTTCTTTTAATGAAGACTAACTTGTTTGTATAGGAAGGAGCAAAGATTTAAATGTTTTGATTCCTTTACCAAGCACAGTAGGGGATCTTATCATTTCTTGAGATTAAAGGATTACTTTTTTTATTTTGTAAATACACCTGGAAAAATAAATGCTGTATATGAAGATCTGTAGTTTCACTCCATAGACCTATCTGCACACAATTATTAAATGTATTTTGTTCATTACAAATGTTTATTATGTGAATAACCAGTCTAGAAACTGGAACCTTTTCAGTATTGGCGAATTAAGATCATGAAACATGCAGCATTTTAATACTAAGATAAAAGCTGCATCATTATCAGATAACTAGAATAAAAAAATAAAATAGCATTTAAAATCCAAGTATTGTTGTGAAGGGGAAATTTCTCTTTTTTTAAAAGACTGCAAGCAGTCTGTCTGAGACTTAGGAGTGACATTCAAGTATAAAGTAGAAACTGGTGTCTGAGTAATGAGATGTGCAAGCCATGAGTTGTTCAATACAAACTCATGATGGCATTATGAGTCAAAATGTAGACAAATTTCAAATAACTGAGCAACACATGATCAGTGCACCTGAACAAATTTGCGTCAATCTGCTTGGTCAAGATGATGTATATCAACACACCCACAAATGATACAACCTTCAGTTAACAGCAGAAGTTGCCTCTTCAAAATTCCACAGGCCCAGTGGAACTGATGTGATTCTGTTGTGCAGAAATAGCAGGATTTGGGTAGCCCACACAGGGTCATGGACCCCAGCACTGCAAGGGATTTTCTTATATGTCCCCATGCAGTGGTGTTTAGGAGGATGAAAAATGATTGGGCCATGGGATGGCCAGATGCTGGAGTCATAGACCTATTGCTACATGGATTCAGCAATTACTGGTCTCTGTGGAGCTGGACTGCAGAAGTGACAAGAGCTACTGCAGACTCAGGATTATCATAATGGGCTTGGATTTCTTCCCACAGCCCCGAGAAACAGTTTGTGCCCAAGCTGACTATTACTCTGCATTGGGATGGCACAGGATTTAACCCGTTAGGCAGAAATTTCACAGTGGGCTGAACTTTTAAATAACCATTAATAACATTAAAAAATTTTTTTTCAAACCATGCTGTTTTTTGCTAATTGAGTTTCAGTTCATGTTGTTTCTGTCCTAGCCTTTCTTCTCTATATTTCTACAATGCAGTGCTGAATCTGTGACATCATGATTGCTTCTACAGCAACGGACTGAATTTCATTATGACCTCACTGCAGAATTAAGCAGAAACAGGAACTATGTTGAAAACAAGAAAGAGTTTATAACAGTTAAAAGAAACTGCAGTCCTTGGGCACCCAGAATTCCCATTGACTTTGAAGGTTTGAGCCTACATAACTTAAAACTGTAGGAACTGGGATTTAGAAAGTTACAAGCAAAGTACTGTAAAAGGATTGTTTGCTTGTGTAGAAAATGTTCTCGCTTTCACATTTGCCCTGGTATGAAAGTTCCTCTGAGTCAAAGCATTTTATTAAAAACCTAAAGACAGATCTGCGTGAGCAAATTTTGTCGTGCATTGCTTTAAAATATTTTGTGTGTTTAATCATACTACCAATTACATCTGAAGTGATATAAAGTTGCTTATCTAGCCCACTCTTCAGATAGGAAGATGAAATGCTTCATTAAAAGTTATTGTATACAGTAGTTAAATCTGGCACAAATTAGTCCAGCACTTATGTAACTTACTGCTGTTCTATTTGGGGGGAAAATGAAGTATATGTAGACAAAGGACAGACTTTGCCAGGAATGAATGACATATTAGATTCAGGAAATTCCTGTGTGTAAAACTGGGAGTATTCCTTGCTGTAATAGATTTGTAAAAAATCTTCTTATGATCACACTGTTAAATTCAGCTCTACATTGTGTTAATTTTATATCTTTCCTGCTATTAATCAGATGATTAGTTTGTTAAAAGTTAATCAGGCTTCATACTGGAAATATGCGTTTAAAGAATGTGCTACAAAAGAGGGACTACTTAGATTCCAAATGTTTTCAAGACCAATATATTTAAGAGTTTTAGCAGTGTTCAGAATGTTCAAGGTCCTTAAGCAAACAAAACAAACTCACAAAGCCCTATATTTTTGTTTCTTGGCACTTAACTTTCCCAGAACTCTGGCTTTTTTAGTATTGTTGAGAGTTAACGGGTCTTAAAAGCTCCAGATAGACAAATCCTTATTAGAATTTGGTGATCTGAAATGTGCTCCTGCTGTTAAAAGAATTGTCAAAATTCTGGCACCTTTAGCTTGTATTTACTGAATGCCTCAATTGCCAGACTAACAAGGGCACTCAGCACACAAATACTGAAAATCTCATTTCTGTCTTTTGTTAGTTTCCAAGACATGTAGCCCAGATAATTGACTCTAGCTCTTACATGATGGTTTAGCCAGTTGGAGGCATTACATTATTCAATGATCTCCTTGCAACATGGAGCCAGTCTATAGGAAACCAAATAAGTATCATTCTTTTCCTCTATTTGCATAATTTGGCAATGATTAGGGGTCTTTTAATATTGTCCCAAAGGATATAAAATATTAGAAGACAATATTAGCAACTTTGCAAGCTCTGTCGGAGAAAAACACAGTTCTCACTCTTCAGGTTGGGTGCAGCAAGTCAGATACACTTTATTTCCTCAGCTCTATAGAAAAAGGTCAATGTTTGCTTCCCTCCCTGTAGACTAGCTCAACACTTCAGAGGTGTTTAATAGTCTGATGCTTCCTGTGGCATTATATTGTAATAGGATCACATAAAAATAGAGGATAGAGCCTAACAATAAAAATATAACTGAGTTTTCGGTGTTGAATACCCCTATTTAGCCTGGTTATTGGCAGCATTCAGAACATGTAGTTGCAGAATTTTGATAATTCCCTTTCCAGGGTGATTAACATTTTGTTTTCATGTTTTTTTAATTAAAATGATGAAAAGCAAGGAGAGGAGATAAGTAGGAGAGGAATTTTAAAACAGAAGCTAATATTCTGTTTTTTACTTCCAGTTTGTGGGGATGTTAACACTGTCTGTCTGGTAATAAGTTTTAAAGGACCGTCTACTGAAGCCATTCAGAAGTTCCATCCTTTAAAGTGTAACGGTTCTATTTTAGGGGGTGGTAGTCTCCAGTGAATACTATTTCCTTCCTTCCTTGCTTTTACTGCCAAACTAATGTTATAACTTTTAGTGTGTAACATCACTCCTACAGGTCAACATTGTGCAATCAATTTATTTTTTATAGAACTCTTTATGTGATGATGTATGACAAGCCACTAAAGAGAGAGAGAGAGAGAGAGAGAAATTAGTACATTTATACTGTCGGAATCTGAGATTCTCAGAAGGCAGAAAGGGTAATCTATGTGCAAAGATGGAGAAAAGTAAAAGAAAAGGAAACTGAAATTTAAGAGCATGGTAAAAGTAAAAGGTAATTATCACTGCACATTAGTTTCAATTAGAGAAGAATGGGAGTATGAAATAATGGGAGGGAAGGGAAAGATGAGTGGGATTCAGAGTCAAACTAACGCAAACAAGATGGTCCTTAGGCAAGATTTGAAGAGAGGAAGTGGCTGGAAGGAAGGGAGAAAGTCCCAGATTTATAGGGCAAAGTGAAAAGAGCGACCCTCCCCAACTCTGGAAAGTTATGTGGAGATGGAGAGCAAAGAACGAGAGTGGAGAAAGGGAGAGTAACCAAATGGGAGAATCAGTGGCTGTAATATTAGTGGACAAGTGAGAGTTTGGAAAACAATCAGAACAATTTTGAATTGGATCTGCAGATGGCTAGGATTTGGAGAAGCCTGTAAAGGTAACTGAGGACAGGGGATATGGCCCCAATTCCTGAAATAAGAGGAAAAACCTCATGCAATCAGTTTGAAACCCCTGTAGTTCAGATAATAGGCACTTAGGGAGATCCCGAATGACCATCTATTCTACCTGTGTGTGTAGAGTGTTTACAAATAGACTAAGTAAGTGATGATGAAGCTTGAATACATATCCATGAGAAGCAGGGGCAAGATAAGCCTGAATAAGGAAAAGGAGGTTGAAGATGTAGTTCAAGGCTTGGAAAATCCACTTGCATAGAGTACAAGCTTTTTTGCATGAGTGTTAGTGAAAGTTTCCATGGAGAATGGTATGGTGTGGTAAAAATACCCCTCACACTGGAAAACTTTATATCATGAGTCTTCACATGATCAGAACATGAATGTTTGTTGATTAACTGACACTAATGTGCGTGCCATAAAAATACCATTAGTCCTGTCCCATCCATGTTGTTGAGTTGTGTTAATTTGCTTACGTATACATTCTATCCTTAGAAAAGTAAAGGTAACAAAATATTCCTCAATTATTTTTTGAAATCAAAGTTCTTATTTATATAAGGACCAATTATATCATCCCTACTCATACTGAATTCAACAGGATTGCTCATTGAGATGATGTGCGTCATCATGGTGATGCTACTGGAATCATAGAGCTTAAACTAGGTGTCTTATAGACATATAAGACAACAACAGGTCTCTGCCCTGAAAAGCAACAAGGAGATGACTTCAGTTACCAAAATGAAGGTTTGTCCAAATTATACCAATTCACTAGTATCAATGGAGTTGCACCTATAATAAATTGTGCCTATTGTGTTTTGAAAATAGTTCAGAGCAGCCCTTGTGTGAATACTGCTGTTCTTTACGTCATGCTAGTTTAACACAAACAAGTAACTGGCTTGTTCTTAGTGAAGCAAACTGAAAGCTAAACCCACCATGAATTCATCTTTGCAGGAATTTCCCATGTTTAATGATTTAACTGACAAATTCTATATACAGATGAATCATTACAAGTTTAATTGAAGCTTGTTCTAAAAGTCCAAATTCAATATTACTCAGTGCAGAACGGTAAGTATTTTGACAGAGACAGGAAGTGAGAAACGGGTCTGGTTTTTTTTGTTTTTTGTTTTTCTTAATTTGCTATGATATTTTAGCTAAATCTTTTAATATATCTAGTTTCAGAGTAGCAGTCATGTTAGTCTGTATCTGCAAAAAGAAAAGGAGTACTTGTGGCACCTTAACAAATAAATTAGTTAGTCTCTAAGGTGCCACAAGTACTCCTTTTTAAATATATCTAGTTGACGCTCTGGTCACTAGAATAAATGACTCAAGGTATCTGTTGCTATTTAACACTTCTAGGGAATTCCCCCCTTTCCCCAAAATTAGCTAATTTATATACTGGAAATTTCAATACATTGTTCACAGTTTAAGTCAGCATATTTCTAGGAGCTTTTTGTCAATGTAATTCTTAGCTGTGCTGATGCTTTTGTTTCTCTTCATCTTTGGAGCCAGCACTGTAGTGTAAGGATAGAATTCTATTGCTATTTTTTTCCCCACATTTGATGTGGTAGTTTGCATACAGCTGCAGTTACCTTTTGAAAGGAACATTTGGCTGGTTTAGTTTGATTAGAGCAAACCACCTCAATCATTTCTAGACCAAGAGCGTTTTTATTTTAATTTGGCAGTGGGAGTTGGGAATGTACTGACTGTACTCAGATATGTGGGGGAGTGGTAAAGGGGATACACAACTGACGGCTGAAATGAAACAGCCTTAGTGGAATTTATTTACCCAAAAAAATCCACATAAAGCTGTTGTTCCACAGGTTTTAGGTCTCAGTATGAAAAAGCATTTATACTGAAGCCACTGATGATTACATTTTACCTTCCATCTTTATGGCAAGGAATTTTAAAGAGTATTTGTGAAAGCTGCCACAAGAAATTGTTGAAAATACTCTAGCATATAATAAGGTGTTTTAAAATCTAATTTACCGAAAAAGCTTTGAACAAACGTTCAATGGAAAAATAAATTCAGAACCTGAAAGATTTTTAATCTATTAATTATTAATAAAAACTAAAAGCCATAGCACCAAAATTTGGAGTTAAAAATATAACTATGTAAAAAATAAGTTTTGTGTTTTGGTTTTGTTTTGGTTTTTTTTTTGAGAATACATACATTTTTTTTGTGTCCCACCTCCCGCTCCTGCCACGTGTTATGATGCAGTGTTGTCGTGTCCGAGCTAAAATTATATCCTTTTAGTAGCATTAGTATAAGGTTCCATAATTCAGTCATACTTCTAGCTTTGATTCTAACTCCTCTTTCTCTCCCCTAATGTAAATGGCAACTGTATTTTATGCATTTATTTTAGCAGAGATAAATGACATTCTTAAAATTACACTAATAGCTAATTTTTGTTTAAATTTTCCTCATTGATGACCAAATAATTCCCCCAGATCAACATTTGCGGAATTCTAGAATCCCAGTATGTGTTTCCTAAGAAAGTTTGGAGCCTACCCCTGCAACATGAGTACTGGACAGCATCCTCCAAAAAATGCTGGATTTTCCGCCTTCGTGCTCTCAAATTGAGGCTTGATTGACCAAAATCAGGACTAATCTAAACCTTCTATCTTGTGTCAGAAACAGGTGGATCTTGAGCCTGCTGAATGAGCATAACTGGCAAAATAGTACTTATCATTTTGAGCCCCCTGAGATAGGTAGCTACTCCAGAGATGGATACATTTTTACACATTTTCCAGCTAAATCAGAAATCCAAATATAAAATATATTCCCTAGGGCATTGTCTAGTCAAATTTTAAATGTCCCAAGTTATTGGGTTCTATTTCCTCGAGCAACTATTCTACAATATAATAGATATCACATCTGGAAGTTTTTTCTGATATTCCACCAACTTTTTCCCTTTTTTAATCCCACTCCATTACTCCCACTTATATCCCCTTTTAAAACCATAAGTAATTATTCTCCCACCTTAATATTTACAATCATCAAGTATTTGAAAACTTATGTTATCCTGCCCACTTCTTAAGCTATACCTACTATGCTGTATTTTTAACCTATATGTAAATCCTTTCAGCCCAGTAATCATTTGATGCTTTTTGTTGAACTTTCTAATTGGTTTATCTTTCTGGTAATGTGGTGCCCTGTATTGAACGTTGTGTTCCAGGTACAGTTACTCTAGAGTTGTATATGCCTCCTTAGTCTGTGAAGGAATATTTCTGTATCTACAGTCTGGAATTGCACTAGTCTTTTTGGTTGCCATATCACATTGTAAACTTTTAATTGGTTGCTCACTATTCTCTCTAGATCGCTCTCAGCATTACTGATATCCAGTTTTCTCCCTGACATTGAATATCATTGACTTCCATTATTTTTTCCCATAGGCAGTAAGTTGCGTTTTTTCCAAATTGAATCTCACTTTGTTCTCTCATATTTATAAACATTCTAGTTTCTTGTATGTTTTATCTTCAGTGACAATATGCAACAGCACAATTTACCATCATCTGCAAATAAACTGCTTATTCAGTCTTTCAGATTTGTAATAAAGGCACGACGGAACACCAGTCCCTGTGGTTTCTCATTAGAAACCTCCCATCAACTTGATACATTGCTGTGTATCATTACCCTTTACTTAATACCTCCTAGAAAGTTTTCAATGCGTCTGCCTTTGTTTGAACTAATTATGAGAATTTGATTTTTTGCAAGATTCTCCTAGGTTGGGATTTTCAAAGGAGTTGAGTTGAGCGCCTAACTCTCTTCAGCCCCTTTGAAAATTCCAGCCTAAATATATCATGTCCACCGTGTTCCCTTTATCTACTAACCTTGTAATTTAATTTTAAACAGCAAGTCAGGTTATCTTATTGCTGCTTATTGTTCATATTCCTATATCCTCTAGAAGTCAGAGTGCCTCTCTCTCTCTCTCTGTTTGTTCTGTTGGACTAAAGCATCTGTTAGGGATGTCAATAATACAAAAAGAACTCTCTATCGAGTAGTAAGAGGTAAAGACAGAAATTACAGGAACTGGAGGAGGGATAAGTTGATATCGCAGTAGTACATTTGGGGAAAGTAAGGGGGAGTTGGACAATAAAACATTTAACCCAAAATAAAAACTATACATGTCTGTACACAATGCAAAAAGCTTAAACCCAAAATAAGTTATTAGAATGCCTAACAAGGACATCTTCATGAGCCATTTCTGAAATGTAGTGGAATGACAGAAATCGCTGGGATGTTGTGATATCTGGCTATCTACTTTACAGGAGGTGAAGCAATAGCAATGTATCCTAAAGATTCCATAGGATGTAATGAGATAAAATTGTGAGTGGAAAAGACAGTGCTGCAAAATCTGTGTAAATAAAAATCCCAAGTCAGAAAAATACAAATCTACTCATTTGGTTGTTCTACCAGTCTCAAGATCAGGAAAAGGATATTGAGTGTGCAGTGTTACACTCAGATGCCTCTACAGTCTCTAATAAAACAGTAAACATGGGTGTCATCAACTACCCACATATAAACTGGACAAATAAAGGGTAACGTTTAAAGAAAAGCGTTCTTGACACATTAAATGGTTGCTACTTGGAGCAGCAAGTTCTAGGGTGCAGAACAAGAGAGGATATTCTCAACATAGTCCTTCGTAACTCACAGGAGTTGATTTAAGAAATATTGAACCATTAAGTAACAGTGTTCACAATATAATTAAATTCAGTTCTTTAGAGAAGGGGACTGTACCAAAAAACTAGCACAGTGATGCTAAACTTTAGAAAGGGGGGGTTTAAAAAAATGAGAGAGCTATTCAAAAAGGCCCTAAAGTCAACATTAGGGAATTAAAATGCTTGGAGTTTTCATGGCAGCTACTTAAGGGTTTCATAACATAGTCACAGAAGGCATGTGTATCCTTAAATGAAACAGGGCGACCATGCAAAAACTATATGGTTAAATTGTATGGTTCAAGAGGGTATTCAAGCCAAATAAGCATCCTTTGAGAAATAGAAATGTAGCCCAAATGTGGCCCACAGGCAGGAGCATAAATTATGGCAAGTAAAATGTCAGATGGAAAGTAGGATGCCTAGTAGGGAATTTGAAGGACACATAGACAAAGATATGAAATTAATAACAAAAATTCTTTTAGTATATGAGAAGCAGGACCCCTGAGGAAATCAGTGGGCATGCTGGACCACCAGGAAATAAAGGAAGCAATCAAGGAGAAAAAGGATATTACAGAGGACCCTATTTCTTTGCATCAGCCTTTACAGAGGTTGCTGGATGATACCTACTCTATTCTGTGTGACAGGGTCATGCCAGATGGCTACAAGAGAGTGGTCGAAGGTAGATACATTAGTCCCAGATTAAGCAGGTCCCTTTTCCCTGGGTAAAATAACAGGGACTATTCCAGAGCACTCAGGAACTTGCTAGAACCGGTTAAGGCAGGCAGGCTAATTAGGACACCTGGAGCCAATTGGGAAGCTGCTAGAATCAATTAAGGCTAATTAGGGTACCTGGTTTAAAAAGGAACTCACTTCAGTCAGTGAGGCGTGCGTGCAAGGAGCTGGGAGCAAGAGGCACCAGGAGCTGAGAGTGGGAAGGTGTACTGCTGGAGGACTGAGGAGTACGAGCATTATCATACACAAGAAGGAAGGTCCTGTGGTGAGGATAAAGAAGGTGTTGGGAGGAGTCCATGGGGAAGTAGCCCAGGGAATTGTAGCTGTCACACAGCTGTTACAGGAAACACTCTAGACAACTGCAATCCACAGGGCCCTGGGCTGGAACCCAGAGTAGAGGGCAGGCCTGGGTTCCCCCCACAACCTCCCAACTCCTGATCAGACACAGGAGGTGTTGACCTGGACTGTGGGTTCCACCAGAGGGGAAGGTCTCTGGTATGTTCCCCGACCCACTTGGTGCAGAGACTGCGGGGATTATTCTTCTTCCTTTTCCCCGTGCTGGCCAGTGATGAGGTTAGCTGAGTGACCAGTAGATTTGAGCCACAAAAGTGGCCAAACTGAGGGCTGCCATGAATCTCTGAGGAGAGCAAATCTGCCAATATGCACAGGGCCCACCAAGGCAGAGAAGGAACTTTGTCACATCAGGTAGTAAAAATGAGGTAATGGCAGAGGAATAGATGAGTATGTGCATTATATGGACTCCTAACTCATGCCCTGTGTCTAGTGTGTTCTTGGCATAAAAAGGGCAGAAGGGTATATATGATGCGGGCAGAAGGGGAGGCCATGGATGGGTCTCCTTGCTCCTACTTCTGGACCCCAGACTTCAGCATACAGCAGTCATTTTCATAGAATCATAGAAATGTAGGGCTGAAATGGACCTAGAGAGGTCATCTAGTTCACATTGGGGCAGGCCCAAGTATACTAGATTATTCCTGATATTTGTTTGTCTAACCAGTTCTTAAAAATATCCAATGATGGGGATTTTACAACCTTACTTGGATAACTTGCATCTAGGCCCTGGTCTACGCTACGAGTTTAGGTCGAATTTAGCAGTGTTAGGTCGATTTTAACCCTGCACACGACCAAGCCTCTTTTGTCGACTTAAAGGGCTCTTAATATCGATTTCTGTACTCCTCTCCGGCGAGGGGAGTAGCGCTAAAATTGACCTTGCTTGGTCAAATTTGAGGTAGCGTGGATGCAATTCGACGGGTGTTGGCTTCCGGGAGTTATCCCAGAGTGCTCCATTATGACCGCTCTGGACAGCACTCTCAACTCAGATGTACTGGCCAGGTAGACAGGAAAAGCCCTGGGAACTTTTGAATTTCATTTTCTGTTTGACCAGCGTGGCGAGCTGATCAGCACAGGTGACCATGGAGTCCCAGAACTGCAAAAGAGCTCCAGCATGGACCGAATGGGAAGTACAGGATCTGATCGCTGTATGGGGAGAAGAATCCGTGCAGACAGAACTCTGTTCCAAAAGAGGAAATGCCAATATATTTGCCAAAATCTCCAAGGGCATGATGGACAGAGGGAAACACAGCAGTGCCGCGTGAAAGTTAAGGAGCTGAGGCAAGCCTACCAAAAAACAAAGGATGCTAACAGTCGCTCCAGGTCAGAGCCCCATACGTGCTGCTTCTACGATGAGCTGCATGCAATTCTAGGAAGTGCCCCTACCACTAACCCACCACTGTCCGTGGACACCTGCAAGGGGGGAGTCTCACGCAACAGGGAAGAGGATTTTGTGGATGAGGAGGAGTAGGAGGAGGTTGAGGATAGCATACAGCAGGCAAGCGGAGAATCCCTTCTCCCCGGCAGCCAGGAACTGTTCATCACCCTGGAACCAATACCCTCCCAACCCTCCCAAGGCGGGCTCCCTGACCATGAAGCCAGAGAAGGCACCTCTGGTAAGTGTACCTTTTGTAAATATAATACAGGATTTAAAAGCAAGCATGTTTAATGATTAATTTGCCCTGAAGACTTGGGATGCATTTGTGGCCAGTATAACTACTGGAAAAGTCTGTTAACGTGT
Organism: Dermochelys coriacea; assembly: GCF_009764565.3. Lineage (NCBI taxonomy): Eukaryota > Metazoa > Chordata > Testudines > Dermochelyidae > Dermochelys > Dermochelys coriacea. The sequence continues at coordinate 225,115,270 of NC_050069.1, forward strand.
CTGGGGATGGAGTGGAAATCCTCCAGGGACATGTCCATGAAGTTCTCCTGGAGGTACTCTAAAAGCCTTTGCAGTTTCTGGGGAGGTCAGCCTTATTCCGTCCTCCACGGTAGGACACTTTTACTACACCAAGCCAATAGCACATAGTCTGGAATCATTTCAGAACAAAGCATTGTAGCGAATGGGCCCGGGCTTTGGTATTCAAGCAACATCCATTCTTTATCTCTTTGTGTTCGCCTCAGGAGAGTGATATCATTCATGGTCACCTGGTTCAAATACGGGAAATTTGTTTAAGGAGACATTCAGAGGTGCCTGTTCCTGCTGTTAGCCAAGCGGTGGGGGGAGGCCCGTTCATACTGAGCTATTCACATTTGGCTGACAGGGATCTTCCCTGATACTAGCCACGAGGTGATGGGGTCGGGATGAAGCGATCATCCTGGAGAATTGGGTGTGGGGTGGGGAGTTGGGTTGTGCTGCACATTCACCCTAAATCTGCAGCACCTCCTTTTAAATGGCCAACCCAACGGGCTTTGCTTGGTATGGGAAAGGAGAGCACTGCTGTTTGAAACATTCCAACATGTTATGAAGGTTGAAGAAGCCGAAACCCTTTGCTTTACTATGGCTGCCTGCAAGCTGAATTCTGTTGCCCAGCCGAGCATGTGTGATGTCTCACACCAAACCGGCAGGCACTCAAAAAGGCAAAATGTGACCTTGTACCAAAAGCACATGTGCTATGTAATGTGAATCGCTTGCTTCAGTATGAAATAGTCTTCCCTTTTTTCCTCTAAAATGTATTTTAAAATACTACTCTCCCTTTTTTCCTCCTGCAGCTGCAAATGTTTCTACGCTCCCCCCTATCATCTCTGTCCCAGAGGCTAACGCAGATTAGAAGGTGAAAAAAACGCACTTGCGATGATATGTTCTTAGACCTCATGCAGTCCTCCAGCACTGAAAGAGCTCAGCAGAATGCGTGGAGGCAAACAATGGCAGAGTCCAGGAAAGCGTTAAATGAATGTGATGAGAGGAGGCAGGATGCAATGCTGAGGCTAATGGGGGAGCAAACTGACATGCTCAGGTGTCTGTTGGAACTGCAGGAAAGGCAGCAGGAGCATTGACTGCCGCTGCAGCCCCTGTATAACTGCCTGCCCTCCTCCCCAAGTTCCATATCCTCCTCACCCAGTCGCCAAAGAACATGCGGGGGGAGGCTATGGGCACCCAGCCACTCCACCCCAGAGGATTGCCCAAGCAACAGAAGGCTGGCATTCAATAAGTTTTGAATTGTAGTGTGACCTTATCCTTCCCTCCTCCCCTCATCCACCACCCCACCTGGTGCTTTCCTCCTTACCCACCCCTCCTGGGCTACCTTGTGAGTTTTCCCCCTATTTGTGTGATGAATTAATAAAGAGTGCATGATTTTGAAACAGTAATGACTTTATTGCCTCTGAAAGCGGTGATCGAAGGGGGGAGGTCAGCTGGCTTACAGGGAAGTAGAGTCAACCAAGGGGATGGGTTTTCATCAAGGAGAACACACAGAACTGTCATACCGTAGCCTGGCCAGTCATGAAACTAGTTTTCAAAGCTTCTCTGATGCACAGGGCACCCAGCTGTGCTCTTCTAATCGCCCTGGTGTCTGTGCGTAATCGGCCGCCAGGCAATTTGCCTCAACCTCCCACCCCGCCATAAATGTCTCCCTCTTACTCTCACAGATATTGTGGAGCACACAGGAAGCAGCAATAACAGTGGGAATATTGGTTTCACTAAGGTCTAACTTAGTCAGTAAATTGCACCAGCGTGCTTTTAAATGTCCAAATGCACATTCTACTACCATTCTGCACTTGCTCAGCCTATAGTTGAACTGCTCCTTATTACTGTCCAGGGTGCCTTTGTATAGCTTCATGAGCCATGGCATTAAGGGGTAGGCTGGGTCCCCAAGGATAACTATAGGCATTTCAACATCCCCAACGGTAATTTTCTGGTCTAGGAAGTAAGTTCCTTCCTGCAGCTGTTCAAATAGACCAGAGTTCCTGAAGATGTGAACGTCTTGCACCTTTCCCAGCTATCCCATGTTGATGTCCGTGAAACGTCACTTGTGATCCACCAGTGCTTGCAGCACCATTGAAAAGTAACCCTTGCGGGTAATGTACTGTCTGCCAAGGTGGTCCGGTCCCAAGATAGAACACATATCCCTATCGCCCCACCACAGTTAGGGAACCCCATTGCAGCAAAGCCATCCAGAATGACTTGCACATTTCCCAGAGTCACTATCCTTGAAAGCAGCAGCTCGATGATTGCGTTGGCTACTTGGGTCACAGCAACCCCCACAGTAGACTTGCCCACTCCAAATTGATTCCCAACTGACCGGTAGCTGTCTGGCATTGCAAGCTTCCAGAGGGCTATCAGCACTCACTTGTGAACTGTTAGAGCTGCTCTCATCTTGGTATTCTTGCACTTCAAAGCAAGTCACAAAGTTCCATGAAAGTGCCCTTACGCATGCGAAAGTTTTGCAGCCACTGGGAATCATCCCAGACCCGCAACACTATGCAGTCCCACCAATCTGTGCTTGTTTCCTGGGTCCAGAATCAGCGTTCCACGGCATGAACCTGCCCCATTACCAGCATGATGTCCAAATTGCCAGGGCCTGTGCTTTGAGAGAAGTCTGTGTCCATATCCTCATCACTATTGTGATCGCGCTGTCGTCGCCTCCTCGCCTGCTTTTGCAGGTTCTGCACATCCTGCAGGATAATGTGTGAAGTATTTTCAATGCTCACAACAGCAGCGGTGAGCTGATCAGGCATCTGCAGGAGAGCAGAGTTGCAGCGGAAGTGGTGGATGACGACGGATGCCAGGAGAATAGAAATAGATATTTATGCAGAATGATGAGAGGACCTGCGAAGTGGATTCATGGCACCAGGAGAGCAGAGTTGCAGTGGAAGCGGAGGAGGATGACTGTTAGCACCACGCACGTTTTCTGAGGAAGAACACAAGTACCCGGGAGCACGACAGACTACATGGAGAAATTTGTTGTTGAAAAAAAAGCAGCAGAGCAGAGTTGCAGCAGAAACGGTGGATGACGATGACAGTTAGCGGTCCTACTGCACCATTTGCTGACAGCAGTATAGCCCTTCATGGAAAAAAGGTGCGAAACGATTTGTCTGCCGTTGCTTTCATGGAGGAAGGGGCAACTGACATGTATCCAAAACCACCAGCGACAATGTTGTTGCCCCATCAGGCATGGGGAGCTCAACCCAGAATTCCAATGGGCAGCGGAGACTGCGGGAACTGTGGGATAGCTACCCACAGTGCAATGCTCTGAAAGTAGATGCTAGCCACAGTACTGTGGACGCACTCCACCGACTTAATGCGCTTAGTGTGGACATACGCAATCAACTATATAAAATTGATATCTAAAAATCAACTTCTATAAGATTGACCTAATTTCATAGTGTAGCCATACCCTAGGAGTTTTAAAAGAGGTGGCTGAGGACCTCACTAGACCATTAAAGTTGCTTTTTAGTAAGTCTCTGAACAATGGGGAAGTTCCAAAAGATTGGAAAAAACTAACGTGCCAATATTTAAAAAGGGTAAATGGGATAATCCTGGGCATAATGGAGCGGCTGACGTGGGACTTGATTAATAAAGAATTAAAGATGGGTAATATAATTAATGCCAATCAACATGGGTTTATGGAAAATAGATCCTACCAAACTAACTTATCTTTTTTTTAATAAGATTTACAAGTTTGGTTGAGAGAGTTAATAGTGTTGATGTAATATACTTAAACTTCTGTAAGGCATCTGACTTGTTACTATACAACACTTGCATTAAAAACTAGAAAGATATAAAATTAGTATGGTTAACATAAAGTGGATTAAAATGTGGGTAACTGATAGGTCTCAAAATTTAATTGTAAATGGGAAATCATCACTGAGCAGGTTTGTTTCTAGTTGAGCCTCACAGAAATCTATTCTTAGTCCAACACTCCTATCAATGACTGTGTGATACTGTGGCCAAAAGGGCTAATTTAATCATTGGATGCATGAACAGGGGGATCTCAAGTAGGAGGAGAGAGGTTATTTTACCTCTGTATCGGGCACTGGTACAACCATTGCTGGAATACTGTGTCCAGTTCTGGTGCCCACAATTCACACCATTATAGAAAAATGGCTTACTTTCTCATTTTGACTATATACAGTAATGATAAAATCAATTGGAATATAAATATTGTACTTGCATTTCACTGTGTAGTATATAGAGCAGTATAAACAAGTCATTATCTGTATGACATTTTAGTTTGTACTGACCTAGCTAGTGATTTTTATGTAGCTTGTTGTAAAACTAGGCAAATATCTAAATGAGAGTTGATGTACCCCCTGGAAAACCTCTGCATACCCCTAGGGGGTTTGCGTAGCCGTGGTTGAGAACCACTGATCTAGAAGACCACATTTCCCTAGTTTGCTTATGAAAATGTCATGTGGGACTATGTCAAAAGCCTTACTAAAATCAAGATATATCATGTTTACATCTTCCCCCTATATCAGTAATGCTATCAAAGAAGGAAATTAGGTTGGCTTGGTATGGTTTGTTCTTAGCAAATCCATGTTGGTTATTATTTATTACCCTATTATCCTCTAAGTGCTTACAAATTGATTGTTTAATAATTTGTTCCAGTACCTTTCCAGCTATCAAAGTTAGGCTGACTGGTCTATAATTCCCTGGGTACTCTTTGTTCCCCGCTCAACTTCACCTTTCCTTCATTAGTTCTCAAAGATAATTAACTTTTTAGAGAAGATTGACGCAAAATAGGCATTCAACATCTCAGCTTTCTTGATATCACCCATTATTGGCTCTCCTTTCCTTCTAAGTAGTGGACCTACATTTTCCTTGACCTTTCTCTTGCTCCTAGTGGATTTATAGAACCTCTTCTTCTTGCCTTTTATATCCCTGCTAGGTGTAACTCATTTTGTGCCTTGGCCTTTCTGATTTTCTCTCTGCATGCTTTTCTTTTATATTCCATCCTTAGAAATTTGCCCCTACTTCTACCTTCCTTAGGATTCCTTTTTGATTTTTTGGGTCATTAAAAGCTCCTGATGGAGCTCAGATTCTTTTTCCTATCTTTCCTTTGCATTGGGACAGTTTCCTGTTGTGCTTTTAATATTGTTTCTTTGAGAAACCAGCTCTCCTGAACTTCTTTTTTCCCTTAGGGGACGTTGGAATATTTTCTCTTCCCATGGGACCTTGCCTACCAGATTTCTGAATGCATTAAAGTCTTGCTTTTTTGAAGTCCATAGTTCTTATTCTGCTGCTTATTCAAGAACTTATTGGCTACTTTGTGTTTTGATGTATTACTTTCCCAATAGATGATAGTCAAAATCTGTCATCTTGTCCAGATGGAAGAGTAGCTAGAGATGCACATCTGAGCCAGCAACTGGTTTCAAGATAGAGATTAGAGCTGCCACCTCTTTAGAGATTGTCCCTTAATCTTCCACAAAGGTAGTTCCCCTTCGCCACTCATCCCCTGCTTCCCTCTCTTCCCCTGCTCTCCACCACGAGACCTAGTCTGGTGCAAGATTAGTCCTTAAGAATGCAACGCTGCATACGTCGTGTTTTTCTCATTAGAGCTAATATGCCTTCAAAATTGGCCCCACAGACCTTTATACAAAATTACTTCATTATTCAATTGAACAGACTATTCTTGGTCTCTAACTTGCATCCTCAGTTGAGTTAGTGAATATATGGATATTTAGAAAGAAATGATAATGTCTTCATATTTGTTCAAGACATGAGTTCTCATTTCAGACCAAGTACATGCCTATTGTGAATTTATAAAATCAGGCTATGCTTGAAATAAAAGCATGCCAAAAAACATCTGAAATCCCTCAAAGATGACTCACAAAATGATTTATAAAACTTCAGGGGGAAAAAGTCACCTCTGAATTAAATTGGAATGGCTACAACAAAATGCTATCACCATAGCATGATATATAAAGAACACAAATTTAAATTTTACATCTTAGAATACATTTTACTATTTTATAGTACTTCTCAGACAAAAGTACTACAAACTTGTAACTGTGAGTGCAGCTATCTTATACTTACAATGCAAACAGACATAACCATGTAGACTACTGATCTCAGGCACATTTTCAAAAGCTCCTAACTCCCATTTTGAAAAGTGACCTAGGGCCCAGATCCTCAAAGGTATTGAGGTGCCTAACTGCCACTGAAATGAATGGAGTTAAGCACCTAAAAACCTTTAGGGATCTAGGCCTTAGGACCCTAATCCCAATGACTTTCATTTAGACTTAGGCTCTTAATACCTAAGTCACTTTTCAATATGCAATTTAGGCTCCTAAACCATTTAGTGGTACCCTACCTGCTTTTATCTGTTGTTAATGCATTTCTAACAACGTATCTAAGCACTATACACGTGGGTATTTAGTGTAGCATGTATGGCCATTTGATGTCATCACTCCAACTCTGTAATTCTAGAATTTATTTCTTTCCTTTCCTTTTTAACTCTTGCCATCCTCATTGGATGCTGGCCACATGCATGAAAAAACTTTAGTGGTCTTAGCCCAGTTCCCAGTTGATAAATGTCCACATTACAAAAAATACCACCACAAATGGCACTAACTGATCACCTTATTGACTGTTTATCCTAGAGGCCAAGGATTGACTGAGCATAGAGAATGAATTCACTTGTCACTTTTAGAAGGGAAGAGCCCTCCGCAAGAGGATGGATATGCGTTGGTAGGACCAATTTGAGGAAGTTTACAATATCTTCCCATTCTCTATTTGTTGATAGAGACCAAAGACCTTTGGGGCTGACAATTAGCCCAGCATTCTTCTTGAGCGTTAAAACTGACACACTGCTTTTAAAATCTTTTATAATAATCATGAGAAAATACAAGCACTGAAAGGCTTATGGTGTGATTGCAGCTCAAGCTGGCATTCCCAAACTAACTTTAATCTAGCTAGTTTGGTTCGCCAAACTGTGAAGCTGCAGCAGCGTGAGTTTTAGCACAGGCTAGCCCTGCAGGTAATTGCCCAGGGTCCCAGGCAGGCTTGTGCTTCTGCCGCTTCACTGCTCTGGTACCTGAATTAGCTAGATCAAAACTAACTCAGATATGCAACAAAACCCGTTGCCAACTGTGTCCACATATCTATTCAGGAGACACCATCATAGGGCCTAATCACATCAGCCACACTATCAAAGGTTCGTTCACCTGCACATCTACCAATGTGATATATGCCATCGTGCCAGCAATGCCCCTCTGCCATGTACATTGGCCAAACCAGACAGTCTCTACGTAAAAGAATAAATGGACACAAATCAAACATCAAGAATTATAACAAATTATATCAAAAACCAGTCGGAGAACACTTCAGTCTCTTTGGTCACTCGATTACAGACCTAAAACTGGCAATTCTTCAACAAAAAAACTTCAAAAACAGACTCCAATGAGAGACTGCTGAATTGGAATTAATTTGCAAACCAGATACAATTAATTTAGGTTTGAATAAAGATTGGGAGTGGATGGGTCATTACACAAAGTAAAACTATTTCTCCGTGTTTATTCTCTTCCCTCCCCCCGCCCCAGCTCAGACGTTCTTGTCAGCTGCTGGAAATGGCCCACCTTGATTATCACTACAAAAGGTCCCCCCCACCCTGCTCTCCTGCTGGTAATAGCTCACCTTACCTGATCAGTCTCGTTACAATGTGTATGGTAACACCCATTGTTTCATGTTCTCTATGTATATAAATCTCCCCACCGAATTTTCCACCGAATGTATTTTCCACCGAATGCATCTGATGAAGTGAGCTGTAGCTCACAAAAGCTTATGGTCAAATAAATTTGTTAGTCTCTAAAGTGTCACAAGTCCCCCTTTTCTTTTTTCAGATATGTCAGCGATTGGATTCTAGAAGTACCCTCTGAAATATAGACAGGGTAGAAAGGGGAACAAATAAGATGAAAGAAAAGGGAGAGAAAAGGATGGCATAAAACAACCAGGTGGTAGCACATGCAGCAGAAGAATTCTCTGTGGGAAGTTTGCTGTCAAAATGTCATATGATTAAATGAATACATAAATAATGTTGAATATGTGATTATGTATATTTTCACTGTATGACAGATAACATCATAAGGTATATTCATCTGGCATTTACAAAGAACAAAGTAAATAGTTGGCTAACATCTGACCTGCATAAAAGGGCTTTAGATTCACTCCTCATTGTAAAATTCCTCTTGTTCAATTATTTTTGACATTATTATAAACAATCATAGAACTGGAAGGGACCTTGAGAGGTCACCTAGTCCAGTCCCCTGCACTCAAGGCAGGACTAAGTATTATCTAGACCAGGAGTGGGCAACCTGTGGCTCCGGAGCCAAATGCAGCTCTTCAGAAGTTAATATGCAGCTCCTTGTGTAGGCACCGACTCCGAGGCTGGAGCTACAGGTGCCAACTTTCCAATGTGCTGGGGAGTGCTCACTGCTCAACCCCTGGCTCTGCCACAGGCCCTGCCCCCATTCCACCCCTTCCCACACCTCCCCTCAGCCTGTTGTACCCTCACTCCTTCCTCTTCCCTCTCCCCTGGAGCTTCCTGCACACCATGAAACAGCTGATTGGGAGGAAGTGGGAGGCGCTGATTGGCAGGGCTCCTGGAGAATGGAAGGCGCTAGGACTGCGGGGGAGCTGATGGGGGGGCTGCTGATGTATTACTGTGGCTCTTTGGCAATGTATATTGGTAAATTCTGGCTCCTTCTCAAGCTCAGGTTGGACACCCTTGATCTAGACCATCCCTGACAGGTGTTTATCCAACGTGCTCTTAAAAATCCCCAATGATGGAGATTCCACAATCTCCCGAGGCAATTTATTCCAGTGCTTAATCACTCTGACAGTTGGGAAGTTTTTCCTAATGTCCAACCTAAACCGCCCTTGCTGCAATTTAAGTCCATTGCTTCCTATCCTCAGAGGTTAAGAACAATAATTTTTCTCCCTTCTCCTTGTGGCAATCTTTTATGTATTTGAAGACGATTCATAGAGTCAATCATAGAGTCATAGAATATTAGGATTGGAAGGGACCTCAGGAGGTCATCTAGTCCAACCCCCTGCTCAAAGCAGGACCAATCCCCAACTAAATCATCCCAGCCAGGGCTTTGTCAAGCCTGACTTTAAAAACCTCAAAGGAAGGAGATTCCACCACCTCCCTAGGTTATGCATTCCAGTGCTTCACCACCCTCATAGTGAAAAAGTTTTTCCTAATATCCAACCTAAACCTCCCCCACTTCAACTTGAGACCATTACTCCTTGTTCTGTCATCTGCTACCATTGAGAACAGTCTAGAGCCATCCTCTTTGGAACCCCCTTTTAGGTAGTTGAAAGTAGCTATCAAATCCTCCCTCGTTCTTCTCTTCTGCAGACTAAATAATCCCAGTTTCCTCAGCCTCTCCTCATAAGTCATGTGTTCCAGCCCCCTAATCATTTTTGTTGCCCTCTGCTGCAGTCTTTCCAATTTTTCCACATCCTTCTTGTAGTGTGGGGCCCATAACTGGACACAGTACTCGAGATGACGCCTCACCAATGCTGAATAGAGGGGAATGATCACGTCCCTCATCAGATTTCTTTTGGCCCAATCCTCTAATTTGTCTAGGTCCCTCTGTATCCTATCCCTGCCCTCCAGCGTATCCACCACTCCTCCCAGTTTACTGTCATCTTCAGACTTGCTGAGGGTGCAGTCCATGCCATCCTCCAGATCATAAATGAAGATATGGAACAAAACTGGCCCCAGGACTGACCCTTGGGGCACTCCACTTGATACTGACTGCCAACTAGACACAGAACCATTGATCACTACCCGTTGAGCCCGAAGATCTAGCCAACTTTCTGTTCACCTTATAGTCCATTCATCCAGCCCATACTTCTTTAACTTGCTGGCAAGAATACTGTTATGTCCCCTCTCAGTCTTCTCTTTTCTAGACTAAACAAACCCAATTTTTTCAATCTTCCCTCATAGGTCATGTTTTGTAGACTTCTAATCATTTTTGTCGCTCTTCTCTGGATTCTCTCCAATTTGTCCACATCCTTCCTGAAATGCAGCACCCAGAACTGGACACAATACTCCAGTTGAGGCCTAATCAGCGCGGAGTAGAGTTACTTACTCATGTCTTGCTTTACAACCCTCCTGCTAATACATTCCAGAATGATGTTTGCTTTTTTTGCAACAGTATTACACAGTTGACTCATATTTAGCTTGTGATCCACTATGACTTCCAGATCCCTTTCTGCAGTACTCCTTCCTAGACAGTCATTTCCCATTTTGTATATGTACAACTGATTGTTCCCTCCTAAGTGGAGTACTTTGCATTTGCCCTTATTGAATTTCATCCTATTTACTTCAGACCATTTCTCCAGTTTGTCCAAATCATTTTGAATTTTAATCCTATCCTCCAAAGCATTTGCAACCCCTCCCAGCTTGGTATCATCTGCAAACTTTATAAATGTAGTCTCTATGCCATTATCTAAATCATTGATAAAGATATTGAACAGAACCGGACCCAGAACCGATCCCTGTGGGACCCCACTTATTATGACCTTCCAGCATGACTGTGAACCAATCTGGGACCGATTTTCCAACCAGTTATGCGCCCAGCTTATAGTAGCTCCATCCAGGTTGTATTTCTCTAGTTTGTTTATGAGAAGGTCATGCGAGACAGTATCAAAAGCCTTACTAAAAGTCAAGATATACTATATCTACCGCTTCCCCCCATCCACAAGGCTTGTTACCCTGTCAAAGAAAGCTATCAGGTTGGTTTTACGCAATTTGTTCTTGACAAATCCATGCTGACTCACTTATCATCTTATTATCTTCTAGGTGTTTGCAAATTGATTGCTTAATTATTTGCTCCATTATCTTTCTGGGTATAGAAGTTGAACTGACTGGTCTGTAATTCCCTGAGTTGTCCTTATTTCCCTTTTTATAGATGGGCACTATATTTGCCCTTTTCCAGTCTTCTGGAATGTCTTCCATCTTCCATGACCTTTCAAAGATAATTGCTAATGGCTCAGATATCTCCTCAGTCACCTCCTTGAGTATTCTAGGATGTATTTCATCAGGCCCTGGTGATTTGAAGACATCTAACTTGTACTGTGCCTATTAGCTGGTTAGAAAAGAATTGTGTTTTGATTTTGTGGTTGTGTTTTGTTTTGTTTTATTTCTTTTAAACATGAGTGGATGGTGAGTCAAAGTGAACAAAGCCTTAACATTGTTGTTAAACGGGTAGCCAATGTAGACAATAAGGGTGTAGCTCCCATATGGTAAGAGAGATGTAAAGAAGTATACAGAGTGTGATGAGGGAGAATGACTGAGCACAGGGAAAGCAAGAGGTCCAGGAAGCAAGAGATTTGATTCTTTTCCGGAAGGAGTGTTGGGATCTGTAATTGGCCCCAGAGAAAAGACAGAATTTAAAAATAGGGAGTCATTGGGTCAAAGAAGCTGATGTAGAAGACAGAGGTGACTGCATGGCAGAAGTGCCTGCACATTGTAGACAGGGGGACAGAAAGAAGTCTGGCATTTGTGGAGCATAGGAAATGTGTTGGGAAATGCAAAGAGATGTAAGAAGTCGGAAGTGTTGACAAATCTTAAAGACTGGAATGAAGATTTTGTACTAGTGTCTGTAGTAGACATAAAGCCAGTTGAACAGAGGGTGTTCCCATTTCCAAATAGGGGTGAGCATTTGGAGGAAAATAAAATGTTTTGTATATTGTTATAAATTCATCCCAAACAAACTGTTTTAAGGCAGCATTAATCCTGAAAATTTATGGGCCAAATTTTCAGTCAAGTCTATACCCAGTGTTCACTTGCATCCATCCATCCATATGTACAACTGCACTTTGTAAATGCAAACAACTGTAAGTCACTTTAAACACTTGCACACTCAAAAGTGTTAAAATTTACACCCATAATTTTATTTGACTTCTGCTCTTAAGCAGTTGTTTTTCAAAAGACTATGAAAGAGAAAGTAATGCTAGTAGTTAGATCCCAGGACTCCACTCCTAAACTCTGTTCCCATCTTTGACACTAACTTGCTATATGACCTTGAGTAATTCACTTCACCTTTCTCTGCTTCCATTTATCTTATTGTAAAATGGTTCTAATGCCATAGCTAATTAACCTGTTTTTTGTAAGATTTTGTTACTGTTTGTACAATGTTTTAAGAAATTTGAATGACATACAATTGCAAAATATCATGAAAATATGGTTCTGCTGGTTTTTTGGATGCAAAGGTACCCCCTGTACATTTTCAAAACAATGAACATACTCCAAAAATATCCTGTGCATTAAAAAGTAAACTTAATCCCATGCTCTTAAAAGAAGCCCCTAAAGAAAGCAATTGGCTTTGCACCAGGGGTAGTAAAACATAGCCAAATAAAATGTATAGTTAGCTCAAAAAGTTACTAGCATTGGCAAACCTGTAAATAATGTGTAATAGTTTTTCTTGTATGTATGTATGCATGAGAGTAAAGAAAATACTTAAAAAGTAGTACAATCCATAGAATGTGTCACAAAATGTGCATTAATTTTGAAATGATGTAAACTGGATGGAAAAGGAGGAAGCAAGTTTATTAAACTACTAGCTAAGGAAAAGAGGAATGAAACCACTTGAGAATATTACAGTAGGAGATATATATATTTTTAGTTGTCTTCTGCCAATGATGTGCTTTGAGATTCTTTAAAGAAAAACAGCTCATTAGAAGAAAAACACATGAAGGCCAGAGAGCTTGCTTGATTTTGTGTAAACCACTGTGAGTGGACAGAGTGGAATGCAAAATCTGTGTAGGGAAAAAAGATGCTGTGATGCTTCCATTTTTAAAAGAAGTTAGGATATGGTGTCTAAAATTCTGACAAAATTGTAAAGAATTTGCACTGCAAGGGAAATAAGGAGCCCTTTTCACCTATTGAATGCTTAAGGGTGACTTCCTGTGGACTGAATGTAGTAAGTCAGACATGTTTCTAATGAAGTTTTATTAGTTCCATTCATTCTGTGTCTGTTCAGCCTTTAGTATAAGGCTTAATCCTCTGAGTCCATCACAGGTGGCACTCCTATTGAAATAAATGATAAACCTGGGCCTGATCCAAAGCATTGTTCCCTCTAATTTTTGACAGGCCGTGTACACAAAAAATTTCTTCTGTGCAAATTTTTGTGCGTGAGTTGTTTCGCCGGGTGCGCAGGATTTAGGATCTGTGTGCATGTGCACACATGCACAGCTTAGAGGGAACAGTGATCCAGAGCCTGCTGACTTTGAAGAAAGAGACTTCCATTAACTTCACTGATCTTTGGATCAGGCCCTTAATGCATGGAGCATTTGCAGAATTGATCCTGTTATTTGGGAATTGGCAACAGGGTGAGGAGTGTTTGCGGTATCTGTTGCATTCTTGATCTGTCTCTTTCTTTCCCCATGCCCTTATGAGGGAAAAAGTAATTAAATGAACTAGGCACTTTGCTGTGGCTGTTGACTTTACATGGAAAGTGTTCAGATAGTAAAGGTGGGTGGCAGCACAGAGACTCTGTGTCAGTACAGGGCTTAATTATTTAGTTAAGTTTGTTTTGGTGCCTTAACTGTGCATTTCCATGATTTAATATGCTTGGATTTCTTTTAAGTATAACATTAACTTTGAACTTCCGTTGTTTATGGTGCTTAGTTTTGGACAAGTAAGACAGCCCCGTAATGCTATTTACCCTTAAATTACTGAAATGTACCTAACTTATAGCTCCATCTTAATGTAGTTTTTCTTTGGGAATGTATATTACTGCAAGGACCACAATGTTTAAATACGAATAATTGGCCTCCTTTCCAAACCCATGTCCAAATCCTGGTTGTCTTACTCATATGAGAATTCCCCATTAACTCTGGGCCCTCGTAACTGTGCAGTTATGGTCACTCTTGGGCAGCTGGTGAAATAACCATCATTTTATATGCTGGGAGTTATGTCACAAGAATAAAATGGCACTGGAGGATGCCACACTTTCCTGTACATTGTGTTCAGGATGACTGTTTAACTATTTTGTTTGTTGTGAGTCTGGACCAATATACCTTTTTCACAGAAAATATATAGTGTCTATTGTTAATTAAATAATGTAAGGACTCGCCAACCCCCATTGAAGTCAATGAGAGTTTCTGTTGACTTCACTGGTTGTGGGGGTCACTCCCTCATAGCCCACTAGCATTAGTTCACAGCACAGCATATAGGCTTTTCAAAAATAGATGAGGTAATGGTGAAAATTCACGGATAGAAGATGCCAGTCACGGTATAAGATATATGTGGCAAGAATTGTTCATCTCTGTACGTTTTACACCGACAGTTCTTCTCTTCCCTTTCTTCAGTTAAGTCTCTTTCCCTCACATCTTGTGTGGTCCGAACCACCAGAGTGGTGGGATAAGCCCCCTCTCCATTTTACTGATTTTAGCTTCTCACAAAACTGACATCTGTAAAAATTAAGAGAGAAAATATAGGACACACGTTAATTGTTTTGTCTATTATCTGGAATAGCAGATGTATTGCCATCTAGCCCCCAGACTTGTGCTGGAAACAAGTAGATGTATCTGATCTCTATTTTCAGGAAATCTTAAGCAGTACAACACCCTTATATCCAGTGTATCTCTAAAACAAATTCCTCATGCAGATTTGAAAGCCATTAAAATGATCTTTCATGCTGTTTAAATTACTGGAAATAAATTACTGTTCTAAATCGCAAAATAGCAGTTAAAATGAACAGTTCTTGTTGTTTTCTTTGCCTTTCTTGAAAAGAGCAACTGAGGAATTGTTTACAGTTTGATGTTTATTTAGGAACATAAAGGAACCCATTTGTATTGTGATGGACTAATGGCAACAAAGCATGAACATCTAGAATCGTTGTATTCAGAAATTAATTTTCATTCATAAAATCCAGTGGAATCCAGGGGAAAGGTTAGGGAAGAGAGATTACATTTAGAACTAAGGACATTGAGGAATTAAAAAAAGGGATGGGGGAACCTGCATACAGGGCCAAAAATTTCAGTCCTTAATCAGGCAAAAATCCCACTGCCTAAGTAAGGACTGCAGGATCAGGACCTTAAGAACATAAGAATGGCCATACTGGGTCAGACCAATGGTCCATCTAGCCCAGTGTCTGTCTTCTGACAGTGACCAGTGCCAGATGCTTCAGACGGAAGGAATGGAACAGGGCAATTATTCAGTGATCCATCCCGTTATCTAATGCCAGCTTCTGGAAGTTGGCTGTTTAGGGACACCCGTAGCATGGGGTTGTGTCCTTGACCATCTTGGCTAATAGCCATTGATGGACCTATCTTCCATGAACTTACAAATTCTATTTTGAGCCCAGTAATACTTTTGGCCTTCGCAACATACCCTGGCAACGAGTTCAACAGGTTGACTGTGCGTTGTGTCAAGAAGTACTTCCTTACATTTATTTTAAACATACTGCCTATTAACTTTATTGGGTGACTCCTGATTCTTGTGTTATGTGAAGGGGTAAATAAAACTTCCTTCTTCACTTTCTCCGCCCCATTGGTGATTTTCTAGACCTCTATCATATTCGTCGTCTCTTTTCTAAGCTGAACAGTCCCAGTCTTTTTAGTTTTGCTGCCTGTGGAATCTGTTCCACTCCCCTACCCACCATTCATTTTTGTTGCCTTCCCTGTGCTTTTTCCAATTATAATATATCTTTTTTGAGATGGGGCAACCAGAATTGCTCTCAGTATTCAAGGTGCGGGCATACTCAGTGGTGAGTTGGAGCCGGTTCGCACCGGTTTGCGTGAACCGGTTGTTAAATTTTGAAGCTGGTTTAGAACCGGTTGTTAAAGCTGGGGAATCTCAGCCGGGACGGACAGGATGTGGCCTGCAGGACCGTCCTGTCCGTCCCGCCTGAGCTCTCGGCTGGGGAGGCTCCCATGTGAATTTTTACTGACCCGGCAGCACTCCGGGTCTTCGGCGGCATTTCGGTAGCGGGTCCTTCACTTGCTCCGGGTCTTTGGCGGCATTTCGGCAGCGGGTCCTTCACTCGCTCTGGATTTTCAGCGGCATTTCGGCAGCAGGTCCTTCAGTGCTCCCAAAGACCCGGAGGGACTGAAGGAACTGATTCTTGAGCTTCTGGCAGCTCATCACTGGGCATACCATAGATTTATACAGTGGCATTATATTTTCTGTCTTATTATCATTCTGTTACCTTTTTTGACTGCTGTTGCACATTGTGCACAATGACTCCAAGACAGAGTGCCCTATAATGTCCAAAACCTTACTGATAGGGTGAAATTTACTGCACATTCCGAAAGCCAGAGCAACTGGGCTCTGGACAGGTGAAATGCGCAGGGGTTGGAATAGTGAAATACATGTCCCCTCCAACAACCAGAGGTTTGCCCCCAACTTCTAGCCTATGGAATAGCAGCCATAAGCCCTCAGTACTCATATCACCTGTATATATACAGATCCTGGCCTACCCTTAAATGTGAGACTATGGGTATGTCTATACTACCCGCCGGATTGGCGGGCAGCAATCGATCCAGCAAGGATTGATTTATCGCATAGACCAGGCCTATGTTGTGCCAGCATGTAGTCCCTTTCCACAATGCATGCAAAGTACACAGTTTTCCCTATACTGCCTCTATGTGGGCTTAAATGGTGTGGAGGTCCTTGCACTGGCTGTCCATACCATGAACAATTTATCACATTGGGAACTTATAAAGAGGAGGGAAGTGAAATCCCTTCTCTCATTTCTTACTCTTACCCCTTCATCCCTTGTGCTCAGCCAGTGAATCTTCTCTCGTTTTTGATTTCATGTTGTCCTCCATGCTCACCTCTATATGCTCGATTCTGCAATGTTTTGAGCAATCCAGCTACAATCCAGCACAGCATTCAAGCATATACTTTAAAACAATGCATCATCCCTTTGAATTCCATGGCATTACTCACATGCTTAAAATTGAGCGTAAGCTTAAATTCTTTGCAGGGTTGGGGCTGGTGGATGTTGTAGGATCAAGCTCTATGCCAGCAACTCTCTCCCTCTTCCAATGCACACTATCTTCTTTTCTTTCAAATTCCACCTCAAAATTCACTTCTCTGTGCATGTCAGTTAATATGCTGTCACAGCATCTGTGTTTGTTTGTTAATGTAAGTAGAAACACCCATAGGATTTCCCAGCCGGTTTTGTATTGTCCATCTATGTAGGCTCTAAACTCCTTAGGGTGAGGCTGTGTCTACAGCTATGTCCTCTGGAGCACTGAGAACGTTGTGTTTAACAAATGGTAAGTAATAATAAAACCAGAAACAGAGACTTGAGATGACAATAAACTATGCAGTGTTTGTATTAGTTTTTAATGTTTTTTGACATAGTAATTGATCTCTTCCAAATAAATAAAAGATTATTTAAAGGGACACTGTCACAATAAAAATCATAAGAACAAATTTCCTTAGTTGTCTCATTGAATTTTTTTTTCAGTTTACCACTTTTCTTGACCAATATTGATGCTGTTTATTTTTTGCATATCTGGCCTGGAAAATGAAACTGGATTGATTGATAATAATCTTTTGTTTCTAGACTGTTTCCTTTTGTAATACTCCAGTACTGTCACATAGCTTTTGTGATTGGTTTCACAACACTGCAGAACAATGCTTCTATAAGATTTGAATTTAAAAAAAAATGACAATTCCATTCCTATTAAGTTTTGTAAAAACAATTCCTTGTTACAAAATCTAAAAATTTTATACTATATTAAGTTATCAGCATAGCCTAAATTTGCCACGGTGGTAGTTTTTCTGGAGACTTCATCTGATTTAATTATTTGCTTTAATAATTATTTAATTATTATTTAAGTAATTGCTACTAGATATTTCCGTCAAATTCATTAGCAGTCAGGTATTGTATATCTTTGTTTCTTACTCTCAGCAGCTTAGAGCAATGATTCAACAAACCTTTTAAGTCCTGCTTAAGTGTTTTGCTGAGTTGGGGTCTAGGCTAAAAATCCCAATTTAGCTGTACTTAAAATCAATGGATAGTCTGCTGTTGACTTCAGTGTGATCAGGCCTAGTGTACCTGTTGTTGCAAAATTAGTTATTCAAAGGGTAGCATTGGGGTGGGGGTGGGGGTGGGGGTGGAATTGTTGAGATGTAAGTGAGGCTATAAAATATGCAATTTACCAAATACCCCAAAGCCACTCCCTATTCAATTTAAGGAAATAAAATAGCAGTCTCCGTGTATGTAATTGTAATATATTGTCAATTCTTTATTTAATATATTTTAAAATGAAACTTGCATCTTACTTGTTCTTATTTTACCTTCTTTTTCTTGCTTCCTTCACTCCCTTTTCCCATTTGATATAATATGGTATATCTTCTCTTGTTTTATCTGTATCTCTAGCTCCCTTTTTCTTCAGTCTCTCTCCTTTCTTTCTGAAAAATTCAAGGAGCGTAGCACCCAATATATTTTAGAAAGACTTGAAAATTTTAAAAAAAGTTCCAGCAAAGTTGTGACAGAAGTAAGGTGGTTTTATCTGCATCTCAAGGACTGGACTTGTAATTCAAAACACCATTGCATGCAAAATATTATACATGATGTTGCACAAATTATTAAGCATGGCTATTTGATTTATGCTAGGTCTACAGTCCATATCAAGTAGGGGTTGTTGGTTTTTTTTGTTTACTGTTTTGATCAACTGGTGAATATGTAATAATTATCAATCTCCAAAAAATGTTAACTGATCAAACTTCATGAAGACCTGATTTTTATCTGTCTTCATATTTTTTTACAGAAGTGAGATAAGCAGCTTAGATATTGCAGATTTTAGCTGAAGCCTGAATATAAAGTGTAAAGTGAAGTTTGGAGTTTGTAATACAATTGCTTGATTGTGGATCATAAATGAATAAAGACTGGACTTTATTTTGTCCTTCATTATGCTAGGCATAACTGGTATTCAAGGGTAATCTCTGAGTTCCTTTCGTTTGAATTAAACAAGATCAGTATTCAGACATAAAGTTTTATTTATATATCAAGAAACTCAAAGGATGGAAAACATGTAAAAAGGAATGTAACTTTCCCTGAGGAAAGTACTCTCTTAAAAATTGAAAACATTTAATAAAAGAGGCACACACATTACCAGTGAATCAGAGCATCTTTACTTTATTTGCTGAACCGGAGCCTCGTGAATGCTGTCAGTATTGTTATTGCATAACAGTGAAACAGCATTTATCTGCTTAGATGAGAGTCTCCTCAGAGCAATGGAGAGAGGTCAGACATCCATGGCTGATATTATTGGATCTGTCTATGACTTTCCAGCTGATGGTCATGTTATACTACTGACTGTGGGACCAGGCAGGGGTGAATGGAATCACTTGAAAGCGACTCTGCTTGTTCCTTTAGGAGAGATTCTGGTGTATTCGTTATGGCAACCCACAACGGTCAGTTTTGTGATCCACGTGTTAATATGTATTTGAAGCCACTACTGGAGAGTGTGAGGTGCTGAGAGTTACAACAGGGGTGGCCAACCTGAGCCTGAGGAGGAGCCAGAATTTACCAATGTACATTGCCAAAGTAATATGTCAGCAGCCCCCCATCAGCTCCCAGCACCTTCCACCCACTGTCAGACCAGCCGATCACCCCCTCTGCCTCCCTCCCCGTACCTCCCGATCAGCAGTTTTGTGGTGTGCAGGAGGCTCTGGGGGGATGGGGGTAGGGAGGGGGAGGAGTGAGGGTACAACAGGCTGAGGGGAGGGTGCAGGAAGGGGTGGAGTGGGGGCAGGGCCTGTGGCAGAGCCAGGGGTTGTGCAGTGAGCACCCCCCGACACATTGGAAAGTTGGCGCATGTGGCTCCAGCCCCGGAGTCGGTGCCTATACAAGGAGCCGCATATTAACTTCTGAAGAGCCGCATGTGGCTCCGGAGCCACAGGTTGGCCACTCCTGAGTTACAGTACCATCAGCCGGCAGATGATACTGACCTCCAAGTATTGTTTTCCTTAGATCTTGGTGGTATTCTTGCTAACTCAGTGTATGACTGAGTGCGTCCTGAATAAAAGCCATTTGGCTTAAAATAATTCCAGATGAAATGAAGTTGATAACTGGCTGTCAAAGGAGATCTGTATTCTGAAGAACCGATAAATGAATAATGCCTCTCTAAATTGAGGGCCTGGCCTATTATGACAACTGTTTGCAATCTTGAGGTCCTACAACACTCATCTCTTCTGTTGGTCCCTTAGAAACAATCCTCTGGGAAGGTGAACAAGCAGCAGCAGGTCTAGAAGAGACTGCATTGTGTAGTAAAGGAGAGCTGAAGAGACCATCTTGTCAAACACTTTTTCTTTGAAGTTAAACTCTAGCGGCTGAACCTTTTAGGGGACTGGTTGGCATAGTGAATTAATGCACTAGCCTTTTCATCTCTTGGGCACAAATCTTGGCTTATGTTGCAAGTGAAAATTAGTTTGGTGGTTTCATCTTAGTCCCTACCAGACATTTGTCTACAACATAAAACCACCATGCAATTTGGCACCGTGGGCAGTCTTTGCTCCAGAGAGGCCCAAAACAGGGGCGTTGCAGGTCAGGACTGAAGGCAGAGTTGTGTGTTGAAAGCTTGCCTCATCTGCCTGCACTTTATTGGACTTTAGCCAGTGCTATTTACTTCACTTTCAAGAGCACCAGTTTCTATCTCTCTCTCTCTCACACACACACACACACACAACACATGTTTATAAAGAACAAAAACATCTTTTGTAAAAAAGTAAGCATTTTAAATAATTTTTCCAAGTAAGAAAAGGAGAGACTCTAGAAAAAATTATAGCATAAAGCTCAGCTTGCAGATAAGTGATCACCTTGTCATCTTAATATCCTTATTCTTCTCTTAACCCTCACTGTTAAGCGATCTGCAAGAAAGTATGTTGTCCAAGTCCTCTTGGAGTGCAGCTATAGGAATAGGAGGTTCCACTGCCTCACTTGTGCCATGCAGTGGCTTCTGCATAGCAGCTGTTTCTGATCTCAGTACAACAGCTAATGAATGAGGGACTTCAGGGTTGAAAACTTGCTTAGTCACTTACCTGAATCTGTATAACATTTGGACCTGCCACATATAGGTCAATTTATTATATTTGATGGTGTGTTTTTCCATTCTTTTGTGATCCACACCTTGAAGAGCTACAAGACTCTTATGAATGAATGGTGAGAAAGGAGATCATTCCTACCTCAGTCTTCTCCACAATGCAAGTGTTAGGGGGAGCAGCAGAGGGTAAAATTTCCAAAAGCACCTATGTCTCATTTTCAAAAGTGACTTAGGCACTTAGGTGCTTAAGTCCATTTGATTTGTAATGTGACTTGGGGTCTTAAGGCCCAGTTTTTTAAAGGTATTTAGGCACTGTTACGTTCAGCACAGCAATATGTATGTTTCATTTTCAAAAGACACTTAGGCACTAAACTCCCATTGACAGTCAATTGGATGTAGGCTCAACTGCCTATATTGAAGATAACTCCTAAATCAATTAGGCGTTGCAATGCTGAGTGCACAAACACCTAAATACTTTTAAAAGTCTGGACCTAAGTGCCTACATTACTTTTGAAAATTGGACATAGACTCCTATGGTCATTCAGGTGCTTTAGAAATTTTTATAACAAAGATGAGATATGGTAGACTGTACATTTGGGGCTTCCCTTCCTCTGTTTGTGTATTCTCCCCCTCGCTGTATACTTAGTTCCTTTGAAGAAGGATACCGAACCTTCTGAGACATAAAATGATTCAAAGGTATGGAGGAGTTGGTTACTATTTACTAAGGAAAGTGAACATCAAATACAGAGATAAAGCAGCATGTAGTGGGAAAGGAGAAAGGACTCTAAAACATATGAGTATGATGCTTCTACTTCACTTCTGTTCACTCGCATGTTTGCTTGCTCTGTTGAGCATGGCTTTTGCACTGCACAGTGCTCTAATTCTCCTGTCCAGCTATATAGTACTCTTCTTCAGGCATAAAATCCTTTACTACAATAAGCTTGTTATATCTGATTCCAAGAGGAGGTTGATGTCTGTTAGCAGAATCATATTATATTTTAAAAAAGAAAGAAAACATGGCTTATATTAAAATGCAGCTTTTGATCACAGAGGTATAAAGAAAATTGGTTATTTAAAACTATATTTCAAAATACTTTTGTGGTACAAAGAGGCTATTGTTGGTTAAGAGTAAGCTTTTGCAAACTTACTAGCTATCATATTACAGAAGAAGAGAAGATCTAAGGCTTCTGCTGACAGTTGGGATCAATGGGTGCCTGACTCTCATATTTTTATTCATCTTGGTTAGATACAAGGTTTTAGAGACACCTAGAACTAGCTTGAGCTGATGTAGTGAAAGCAGAAGCTATTCAGGCTTCCTCACACATATTTATCAATAAACCTCAATCATGCATTGTAATAATCTTGGTATTCCAGTCCTGTGGTGGTCCTGTGCAAACAATACCAATCGTACATAAATTGCACGAGGGTTTTTTCCATGTGGACAAATATCTATAGGAGCTAGGTTAAGACCATCAAACTCTTTCCGTTCGTGACTTAATCCAGATTTGTGAAGTCTCCAAAATGCATTCACCACTACTTACCTCCCATCCCTCTTCTGAAATGTTTCTCTCACTTATGTATTAATGGCTCCACATTTCTTTCTTTTCCATATATAAGCTAAGAATGAAGTGTCCCTGTAGCTATTCTTTCCAAATAATGAGAATAATTCCATGACATTAGATTGCATACTCTTTGGAGCAGGAACTTTTCTTATTGTTCTGTGTTTGTACAGCATGTAGCGCAATGAGTGAGGCTCCTAAGCACTACTGCAATATGTATAATATAAATAGTCCCTCAAATGCTTTTGCCACGAGATTCTGTGTTTCCATCTTCCTTTTGGCTATGCTTTAGGTAGTTCACCACTTGTACTTCAGTATATGCCTGACAGGAGCCAGGAGAACTGATTATGTTTAAGGATTTTAAAGTTTTCAGGTGCAGGTTTCCTCACCCGTGCCCCAGATGCATGCAGGTGATTCTGACTGAAGTATCCCTCCATCACCCGTAGTTCTTGGTGCTCGTGAGAAAAAGTTGATTACACTTTCCCAGCATTGTACAGCTTACCCACAATAGAGAAGGCAAAAAGTAAGTCCAGCAGCAGCGACCATATTTGCGCCAGTCAGAGCAGAAGCAGCAGTTTTCAGCTGAAATGACAGAGTAGATCTTCTCCTTTTTAAGACGATTTACGGTTCATATGTATAGGTTGCAGAATAAAGACGAATTAAGATGACAGTTGCAAAATTGGATCTTGTGGTAAAATGGTAAAAGGGGAGTATGAGGGTTTCCCTTCACCCTATAGTGTATGTAATCTGTGGTAGAAGAGGCTGCAGAACTATACATTCTCTAATTTTCTAAATTCTCAGTGCAAAATACCTCTGGGAAAAAGACAAATCTGTCTCTGTGTAGTGATACAGAAAATATTCACATAATATAAAAAGTGAAAATAGAGCTCTATGTGTGTTCATAACTGATACATCTTTCCTAGGCGGTACTGTTAACTCTAAAAATTGGTTCCATTGAAAAGCAAGTCTGCAGTAGGCATCTAGTATTTCATAGTGTTCTAATTCAGATCTGCACATCAGCCTTTCAACCGTTTCCAGCCAAACTTCTTGTTAAATACTTGCAGGACTTCCTGTAGCGGATCTTAGATTTAGGCATTGCAAATAATGCAAAGGTTTATTTTATAAGTACAATAGAAAGGCAGGGTTTGTGTTTACACAGTATGGAAATCCTGTATTAATTTATCTGGATTTACTCCATTGAGGTCTAGGGACACAATGTAACCTTTTAAATAAAAGGCTGTATGCTGTAGCCTGTGCCAGAGATGCTGTATAACCAGTCAAATAGGAAAAAATAAGCAGGAAATGGCCTGAAAGAATTACAGTTTAGATGGCAGAGTTAATCCTAACCATAGAAGGCAACCATTATGGAATCACATAAGGATGCTTTTCTCACAATAAATATAGAAGGGTATAATATGTAATGAGGTTATCCCATCAATAGGGGAGCTATCAAGCAAGAGGGTGTACCTCATCCTAGCTATCTTCTTCCAGGGGTAATTAATACAGGCAATGCTAGATATTATTTTTTTTATCGTATCAAAGGCTTAAACAAGCTCTGCTTAAAATTATCTATTTAGGGAGCATTTATAGTTTGCAGAGATAATTATATCCTATTTACTGTCTTCAGATGGGATGGGAGTGGGATTTGAGGCTTATTTAATTAACTGTAAAGCACTTTGAGATTCTGAGATGAAAGGTGGCATAGAAGTGCAAGATATTAGCATTATTATTATTCCATACAGTGATTAATAGACAAACATTCTTACAGTTCTTAAACTTAGCAGAGTACCTATTAACATGCATTTAGAATACCAGGATCAAATTAAGTACAATTGGTAAAAATTAAACAGAGTATTGGTATTAGATTTCCCTGTAAAGGAAGCTTGTAGTAATATACATTGCTTCTACATCTGACACAGTGAAATCTTGTTTAAAAAAACCCAAATAAACTGAATTACAACCCTTCAATGGTTGAAAGGACAGTTTTGCCAATGTATTAAATACCTGGCAAAAAAAGGTGTTTTAATTTTTTTTAAGTAAATGTAAGCAAACACAAAGGAATCATACAGTTGGAAATATTTTCCAGTGTTTATGTTCAGATGTTCAGACCTGTCTGGCTCCTCTCTGTTTGCATGTGTTGGGGTTATAGGCAGTCCGGCTACATTCCACATTGATTCATATAAATATATTACAGATTATTAACCTCCAGCCAAATACCAGGGAATTTTGCTTTTCAGAACAGTTAGTGACTTTTCACAAAACTTATTTTCTATACAGAGGCATCCATCTTCTTTATGTTGCCCCATTAAGGGAATTATAAAGAGAATAATATTTGTTCCAGGGTTTTTGCTATTGTAGACAATATCATCCCCATAAATATATGTTCTCATGTTCATCTGATGAATGTTTGTTTATATGATTAATTAGGTCAAAATAAGTTTCTTATGGAGAGGCGGAGTCTCTCTCTGTTAAAATTGCACCAAGCTTCTATTCTGCAGCCCATATAAGTTTGGCTCCAAAAATACTCTGATTGAAAAACTGCCATATTTGTTGTGAAAACAAAGTAGAATGTTTCTGTAAAGAAAATTAATCAAAATGATGTTAAATTGCAGTTCATGTAAAAATCACCCCGATTTAAAATATTAACTTTTCCCTGTTTCTTTGTCTTCTTCCATCTCAGAACCACAAATTCCTTCAAATTTATCAGACAGTTTAATCTCCTTGGAAACTCATGTGCTAGCTGTATTTAATGTAAATAGGTGGTTTTTTAGCAGTTATTAAGGTTTTTTTTGTTGCAGGTCTTTTGGGGCACAGTTCTGATCTGATGCATGTCAAAAGAGGTTTTTTGCCATTGTTTATAGTTAGAACAGAATTGGGCACAAGGGGCCAGATCCTCAGCTGGTATAAACTGGTGGTGTTCCATTGATGTCAGCTGAGCTCCATTGATTTACACTAGCTGAGGATTTGACCATAAATATTTGTGAGAGAATATGTTCCCTCTATTGGCTAGTGAGCTTAGAAAGCACATAATGATATTTCTGTAATGACCTGCTAGCAGCAATGTTCCTTGAGCTCCAGTGGTGGAGGCCTGGGTTATTAGAGCTGTAGAACCAAGACAGTAATGTCAGTTCTTCACATGTAAGTTTGGTTATGGAGAGTGGATAAGCTCCATGGTCCCATTATAAAGCCAATTTTAATTCTCCTTGCAACTCCAGTAAAGAAACCTTTTGCTCATTTTTAGGTTTAAGTCTTATTGCTAACTAGAAGGTTTTCTGAACATTTTGCTTAAATGGAGTAGGAACTTCTTGAAACCAAAAAAGGAGGAGAAATTGTTACAAAACTTCTGATGTTTCTTTGTGTCCTTTGATTTCCCAACAAAACCCTAATATGCTACAAAATGTGAAACAGAGTTTTACACTGACTCATGCAATAGGCAGTTTTCAAGCACAATAATAATTTAAGAAATTGCCAATATTTGAAAATGAGACATGATCTTTTGTTGTTAAAGCTGTTAGGGGGTATAAAGGGCATTACAGAGAGAATTTTCAGTGTTTATTTGTGAACTAGCCAGGACTACTTTTCAGAAGTGAAAGGAAATGAAACTCTTGATTGTGTTACAATTATTCTTCATCATAATGTGTCTTTGGCCTAAGACATCCATTTTCAAAATGGAATAACTAAGAAGCCAAGTTTAAGTGACTAGCCAGAGATTGTATAGGCAATATTTATTAAAGCTGGGTTCAGAACCCTGAAGTGGTAGACCCATAAGAGCATCCAATAGAGCACACTCTTACATATTGGTTCAAATCTTTGAACTTAGGCCAACTGTAAAATGGAGATAATAATGCTTAATCACCTTTGTAAAATATTTTGAGATCTACAGATGAAAAACCACTAAATAAGTGCAAAACATTTTTATTACCCATATTTTTCAGATGGCATAACTTCAGTGACTAGGAGGGAGGCACTATGCCTAGTGCAGTGGTTCTCAAACTTGTGTGATCGCACCCCACTTCTTTGTGTTTGGGGTAGTTTACATCCCACCACCTGGGCACCTGGCCAGCAGCCACCACTCTCTGGCCACCCAAAGGCTCCCAGCTTTTTATGCTAAAGCGCCTCACACACCCCAGACCTTCTGTGACCTCTAGGGGGTGCAGCCCCCGCCCCCCCCCAGTTTGAGAACCTCTGACCTAGTGCACTAGGCATTACTGTAGAAGCAGCATATCAGGAGTTTAGTTCTGAGTCTAAGAATAAGGAAATTATTAATTAAGGACCCCATTAATCCTACACTGTCCCTACAATAAACAAGCACGTTATTCTTATTGGGTATAAAATAAATTCATATTTTATCACTACAATCGTAACTTTGACCCAAAATATTTTTTCACCACTAATTTCAAAATAGTGTCTATCAAACTACATATTCTTCTTTTCAAGAATAGCAATTACAGGTATTTTAGAAACAAAAAATCTACTATCAATTGATAAATATATTAATTGATTTTGTTTCACATTTCACACAGGAAAGCAATCAAGTCTATAATTTTTTAAATAACACTTGTAATTTTTAAAAAATAATTTAAAAAGATCGGTTTCAGAGTAGCAGCCGTGTTAGTCTGTATTCGCAAAAAGAAAAGGAGTACCCATGGCACCTTAGAGACTAACAAATTTATTAGAGCATAAGCTTTCGTGAGCTACAGCTCACT
The DNA here is from genome assembly GCF_009764565.3 of Dermochelys coriacea. NCBI lineage: Eukaryota > Metazoa > Chordata > Testudines > Dermochelyidae > Dermochelys > Dermochelys coriacea. The sequence continues at coordinate 225,142,613 of NC_050069.1, forward strand.
TCATCGGATGCATTTTCCACCATATGCATCCGATGAAGTGAGCTGTAGCTCACGAAAGCTTATGCTCTAATAAATTTGTTAGTCTCTAAGGTGCCACGGGTACTCCTTTTCTTTTTTTTTAAAAAGATCGTGTCAGATAACCCCATCTCATTTGAAAGCCATCAGTAATTAGATGATTTCCCCATGGGATTGTGGCAGAAGAGGGCCCTGAGGAAGGGTTTGTCAGAAGAGAAAGCAGTGACCCTCCATATCATTTAGAGGAGGGCATTCCATTCAAAAGGAGATGCATATAAGGAGGCACAGAAATGTGTGTGGGAAACAGGCGGTCATAGATCACTGGCTAGAGGAGCTGGGAGGTGTATCAGTAAGAAACAGGAGTAGACAAGTAAGAAGGGTGAGAGCTGTGAAGAGCTTTGAAAATGAGGAGAAGAAACTTTGAACCTGATGCTCTGAAAGAGGGTAAGAAAGCAGAGGGATTTAAGTAAGACAGTAATGTGCTCAGAATGATGAGAGGAGAAGAATATCTTAGCTATATTTTGTATATAAAAGTTTTTTATAAACTCAATTTCCTAACTCTTTCCTGCTTTTAGCAATTTACAAGATTAATCAGTGCAAAAATACTGTTTCTGTAGATCAGAGGAGAAGGAGAATGCAATTCTAAACTGAGTGACAAATCACTGTAATGGTGTACGTTGGAGATGTGTGAGAAGAAATTAAAAGGTGTATAAAAGCAATCAGCTTCTTTGTTTCTCGAAAAAGTCACTGTATACTTATTTCCTCTTGAAGAAGCATGAAAGGGGAGCAAATGTGGCAGTAGGCAGAACATGAATACAAAATCAAATCATTTTCTGTATTCTGTTAACTGTAGTTGTGCCTTAATCAGAATTGATCATCTCCTCACCTAATTACCACTCTTTGATCATGTTGTAAAGTCATAATACTTGTGATTTCAGAATCCAAACATGAAATTTGAATGTGATGTCACAAATAATTGATCATCACTTGAATCATCAAGAGCTCACAGACTGTCCCTGCTTTGGAAAGTTCTTTCTTCACTCCACGTTTTATGAGCTGCAAGGTACAGCTTCACTGGTTTCCGTCAACTTATCTCCTCTTTCCTTTTTCTCCTCTCAGGTTATTTGATGTATGCACAGTGTCACGAACAGACAGAGAGACCAAACTAACACTAGTGTTTGAACATGTCGATCAAGACTTGACCACTTACTTGGATAAAGTTCCAGAGCCTGGAGTGCCTATGGAAACTATAAAGGTATCGAAGAAGGATTTTTTTCCCTTCATAATTTTAGGAAATATTACTATGTAAAGACAAAGGGCTTAATCATAAGGGTCTTATTCAGGCAATCTACCTTTTGCTTCAATAGGAGTTTGCATGAGTGAGGGCTGAGTAAAAGCTGAGTAATCACCTACTTAGGACTTGAGTTCTAGTGCACTGATCTGTGGTTCAGTAACTGGTAAAACTTTTATTATGGAAATGTTCATACTTGTTTTCCTTTGGTTTGGATTTTATGTTTCTCCCCCACACCATGTCACCCCCCCTCATCTCACTGTTTCCTTTTAATCCTTCCAGATCTGAATTTACCATTGGAAGTCATCAAATACATTCACTTACAGTAGTGGTTCCCACCAGCCTTCCCCAGTGGAAGGTTATTCCTTAACTGTCCACTTCAGGGTTACTTGAACCATCCTCTGAAGCATCAGTTAATGGCCAGTGTCAGAGACAGAACACTAGACTAGATGGACCACTCATGTGATCTATTATAATAAGTCCTACTCTCCTATTCCTTTTTTCTTTTATGTTTTTTTCTTTATTTTTTATTCATTTTTTTATTCTTTTCCTTGTGTTTTTTTCTTTTTCTTTTTTTAACTTATTCTCTTCCTGCCTGCACTTACTAGAAAGCTACATACAGCTCTCAAGATAGAGGGCATTCATTGATGGTTCTGTGTACCTGAGACCCTTGTGTTCTTGCAGCTGAGCTCAGTCTCACTGAGCAAAGCTTAGGTTGGCATATTGCTACCCTATACATGTGAATTACCTCCGTGGCCAGCTGCATTGCAAACCACTGTAGGAACAGGAATGGATGGTGGGTGGCTTTCAAGGAGCTGCCTAGTGGCTTATGCATGGCAGTATGTTTGTGGTGAGGCAGATGGTCAGAGTGGATCCAAAGTCATGTAGTTTTCCCTTCCTGTATGCATTAATATGCTGCCTTCCTAGGAAGGCCTCTCCCCAAGTTAGAAAATACTAATTTAAATGTATTAACTCCATAGCTTTTTTCCCCTCCTGCTGGGGGGTGCAATAGTAAAGGTCCATATTGAGGACTGCAGTTTGAACCTGATCAAAATATTCAAAAAGGGGAATGGAAGCAGGGGGATTGATTGATGTTAAAATGTCCTACCTTGTGGTTATGCCTAATAAGTATTTTGCTTTCTTCTGTGATAAGAAACAACTTTAGCTTCCAAGGAAGGATTATCTTGCTACTGTACTAGTAATTTTTGGAGGTGTATTGTGTCTTCTTAACCTGGCAGGACTCCTAGGGAAATAAAGCAGCAGTGGAGGAGAAAGTGGGAGGGGAAGGGGAAATTCACTTAATTTTTTTTTATTATTCCACTAATTTTTGTTAACATTGGCAACCTAAGTGATTTTTTTGACCTTTGGGTCTGAAATCATACACTTCAGAGACAGATCATTTTACTTATCAAAGCCACAAAAAGTGTAACTTCAGGCAGTTCCAGTAGTTTTATTTTTGTAAGCAATCTTCTTTCATAAATGTTAAATTAAAAAAAGGAGAACAGCTGGATTCAGCCTCAGCAGTGGATTCAAATGTATCTCTCATATTACAAAGATGCCATGTTCTAATGCTTTTAGGGTTCTACTCTTCGCTGAGATTTTCAGGGCTGCTGAAGGGCTTTGGTCATTTAATCCTCATTAAAATGTAATTAGTTAATTAGCATTAATGGGAATTGAGTGTCCCAACACCCTAAGTGGATTTTAAAAAATCTCACCTTTGTTTTTTAATCATATTTCTTTCAGTACATATATAGATTAATTCGTGTAATAGTCGGAGGAAAACAGAAAAAAAGAATATTGGTTTATAACATTGTGTGCCATTTTTTCAAAACCTGGTTCTAAAATTGCATCTGCAAACATGAAATTCTGCTTGGGAATTAAGTATTTATGCAGGCAGTTACTGGTATAGTGTATGGACCAATATATGATTCTGCACAGACATTGCAATTCAGGTGACGGATTATGATTAGGGCTCTGTGTTTGTCACAGAGGTTGCAGAAGTCACGGAATCCGTGACTTCCTGCAACCTCTGTGACTTCGGCAGTGGCCAGTGTGGCTGACCCCAGGGTCGCCCAAGCAGCTGGCTCTGGGGACAACCACACCGGCTGCTGCTGGAGCGGCTCTGCAGCCAGCCACACCAACTACTGCTGGAGTGGTCCCAGCCCTTGACCCAGCCGCACTGGCTGCTGCTCTGGCAGCCTCAGGCTGCGGGCCGCCGGGACTGCCTGAGCAGCTGGCCCCCAGGACCGCCTGAGCAGTGGCCAATGCAGCTGGCTCCAGGAACCTCCTTAGCAGCGGTCCCGGGGGCAGTGGGAGGCGCTGCAGTTTGGTGGCTCCCGGCAGCGGTCCGGGGCCAGTTGGAGCAGCCGCTGGCCTCCCGGGGCTTCCCCGACCATGGCAGCCAGAGCAGTTGTTGGCCCTCTGGAGCTCCCCAATGGCCGCTGGTGCCGCAGGCTTCTTCCCCTCCCAGCAGCGCTCTTCCCCCCCCCCCCCCCAAAAAAAAAAAAAAGATTCTATCAGGAGTATTTATGGTAGACGACATGGACAGGTCGCAGGCTGTGAGATTTTTGTTTCTTGCCCGTAACCTGTCCATGACTTTTACTAAAATACCCATGATTAAATCATAGCCTTAATCATGATAATTAGGTTCTATAAAGCGTGTGAAGGAGAAGAGTCTAGCCATCTTAAAATGAACAGGCTCAGTTCTCCCCACTTATGCCTATGTAAATTTCATTGCAGTCAGTGGAGTAAATCAGAGCAAAATTTGGCTTGTGATGTCTACAAAAGCCAATTTAATGGATAAAGGAAAAAATCCAGCTAATGTTTCATAGAATCATAGAATATCAGGGTTGGAAGGGACCTCAGGAGGTCATCTAGTCCAACCCCCCGCTCAAAGCAGGACCAATCCCCAACTAAATCATCCCAGCCAGGCTTTTTTATTTACATGATCCCTTTTCCTGATTTCAGCATTTACATGTGTTGGTTTATGAACTTTATGTGCCACAGGGAGAAGGAAACTGAGGAGTCTGTACTTCAGCCTAGAAGTGTAAATTCCAGCTCAAGAAGACATAACTGCACTAGCTGTGATCAAGCTAGTGCACTAAGAATAGAAGTGTGGCTGCCATATATTCCTAGCCTCTTGGTTAGGATCCTGCTTGTGCCACGGTGGCTACATTTCTATTTTTAGCACGCTAGTTCGATGAGAGCTAGCACAAGTATGTCACCTCAAGCAGGAATTTACATCTCCAGCGCCAGTTTAGGAATACCTCAACTTTCTTAATTGTACCTTGTTACTCTGACTATAAAATGGCCCAACCCTGCAAACTTCTGTTCACATGAGCAATGCTCAGCTAGTGTAGTTAAAGTCACTCAGGCTTGCTCATGCAAGTAAGAGTTCACAGGTAGGGTTGCCAACTTTCTGATTGCAGAAAACTGAACACCCTTGCCTCTCCCCTGCCCCTTCTTTGAGGCTCTGCCCCCGCTCACTCCATCTCCCCTCCCTCCATTGCTCACTCTCCCCTACCCTTGCTCATTTTCACCGGGCTAGAGCAGGGGGTTGGGGTTCGAGCTCCAGAGAAGGGTGAGGGCTCTTGGGTGGGGCCAGGATGAGGGGTTTGGAGTGCAAGAGGGAGCTCCAGGCTGGGGGTGGGGCCAAGGAGTTCAGAGTGAGAGATCCACAAAGGTTTTTGACGCATCTAATTCCCATTGATTTTAGTGGGAGTTTGGTGTCTAAATATCTTTAAGGATCTAGGCCTAGGAGTCTAAATCCCATTTATTTTCAAAATAGGCATAGGCACTTAGGAGCCTACATCTCACTGAAAGCCTGCTAAGTGCCTAAGTCACTTTTGAAAATTTATCCCAGGGTACTATGCCACAAATTCACTTTATCCCTGAAAATGAATGCAATCATTGCTCCTTTCTGTGTACCCTGTGAATTCCACTCTGTCTTGTGTTACTATAAAGTAATGTATCACTTCTTAGTAAATTAAAATGCAGATGTAGCTTCTCAGAAAACAAGCCAGTTTTCTGAGTTTTGCTGTGAGTCATTAGCCCTCTGCCACAGATGCATGTACTCTGATCATGTTTGAGATGCGGAGCAGATGTTGCACAATCACGTGATACTGAAAACAAGGTGAGAAATTCCAGGAATAAATACACCACAGTGATGATGAAACTGCTTTAAAAAGAAGAAAAAAAAATCTTCAGTGTGGCCTGTATCTAACAACATTGTTAAAAGAAACTCCTTAAAAAGTGTCACTGCATTAATGAGCCCATTCAAATGTGCATGTTGTATGACCTAAATAAATGCTCGATTAGTTGGATTTCTAAAATTGTCCTGCTAATATTTTATAGTGAGGAAAAGAAGCAAAACCTTTTTAGGCATTGAGAGTCATGGTTATATATACATGCAAATAACAGGGCAACATAAAATGATTTGAAGTGATTTATTATTTTGAAGGACTACTTTAAATAGCAAAGTTTATTCTTTTAAAATGAGGGCTGTTATGCCTCCTAGAATGGCAAGCTGGCTGGATAGATGGAGAAAAAGGAAGCATGCCACACAAATGGCAGCTTCTAGAAGCATTATGGTGTCAATAACATGCTTTCTGGGTGATGGATACAGGAGAGGTTCCCCTTAATGATGGTGTAGCCAGCTCTTCCCCATACTGCAGCAATTCCTACAAACATGAAGGCAAAACCATGTCCACCTCTTTGCCGCACCCAGATGGCCCCTCTGGAGCCACTGATGCTGTGCACAGTGTGAGGTCTCCAATCCACAACTTGCCCTCCTTACACTGATGGCCAAATTTTGGCTGTGCTGGGGGAAAATGACTCTTTCTCTATAGTGCCCATCATTGTTGTAACTAAGGCCTGCTCTTACCTCTTCGTTAAGGCACTTGTACTGTTACTACCGCAATTTGGATTATCTAATTTATTTATTTTGGGAGAGTCCTGCCATTCATTTTTAAGTACCATGGAGTGGGCACACTCCGAACCCTAATTATTTCCAAATTCAAACACTCAGAAAATGAAAACAAAAATTCTCTTATTTCCTGTGGTGCCCTAGTCCATGCTTGCGCAGAACCCTAATCACTTCCAAACGCAGGAGCTCATAAAAATGTGAAGCATTCCAATAATTTTAAATCACTATGCCCACTCTAGTGTGATTTAAAGTCGTTCGAGTGCTTCACATTTTTTTATGAGTGAGTGAAGGCAACCTGACTGTAGTAATAATTTGAGCCTCTAAATATAATGAAGTGAAATTGTAAATGTTGTTGTGTAAAGATGTCTACCAAATAATCACAAAATAAAGGTCTGATGGCCAGAGAGAGCTACAAGTATATAAGGGCTTGACCCATCACCTTTTGAAGTCAGAGGGAGGATTTCTACTGATTTCAAGATGCATTGGATTGGGGACCGTAACTCATCTTTCTTCAGCAAAATTATGGGAATAAAGATAAACCAAATGGATTCTCAGTTGTAGTCAAGGGTAAGGACCATGGAAAAGCTTACCTCCTTCTGTTCTAATTGCAAGGAGCATTTCTTTGATCCTGCCTTCTGTAATATAAATAACATAGCAACTAGGGCTATCGATTAATTGCAGTTAACTCATGCAATTAGTTCAAAAAAATTAATCACGGTTAAAAAAATTAATCATAATTAATCACATTTTAATCTCACTGTTAAACAATAGAATACCAATTGAAATTTATTAAATACTTTTGGATATTTTTCTACATTTTCAAATGTATTGATTTCAATTATAACACATAATACAAAGTGTAGACTGCTCACTTTATATTATTAGTTTTGATTACAAATATTTGCATTGTAAAAATGATAAAAGAAACAGTATTTTTCAGTTCACCTCAAACAAATATCATAGTTCAATCTCTTTATTGTGAAAGTGCAATTTACAAACATCGATTTTTTTTGTTACATAACTGCACTCAAAAACAAAACAATGTAAAACTTTAGAGCCTGCAAGTCCACTCAGTCCTACTTCTAGTTTAGCCAGTTGCTAAGACAAAAGAGTTTATTTATATTTACAGGAGATAATGCTGCCTGCTTCTTATTTGAAATGTCACCAGAAAGTGATAACAGGCATTCACATGGGACTTTTGTAGCTGGCATTGCAAGGTATTTACATGCCAGATATGATAAACATTCCCCTTCATGCTTTGGCCACCATTCCAGAGGACATGCTCCATGGTGATGATGCTCATTAAAAAAATGTGTTAATTAAACTTGTGACTGAACTCCTTGGGGGAGAATTGTATGTCTCCTGTTCTGTTTTACCTGCATTTCATGTTATAGCAGTCTCGGATGATGACTCAGCACATGTTGTTCCTTTTTAAGAACACTTTTACAGCAGATTTGACAAATCGCAAAGAAGGTACCAATGTGAGATTTCTAAAAATAGCTACAGCACTTGACCCAGGGTTTAAGAATCTGGAGTGCCATCCAAAATCCGAGAGGGATGAGGTCTGGAGCATGCTTTCAGAAGTCTTAAAAGAGCAATAATCAGATGTGGAAACTACAGAACCCGAACCACCAAAAAAAGAAAATCGACCTTCTGCTAGTGGCATATGACTCAGATAATGAAAATGAACATGCATCAATTCACACTGCTTTGAATTGTTATCGAGCAGAACCCGTCATTATTCATGAGGACATTAAGTGGCAGCATGAAGGGACATATGAATCTTTAGCACATCTGGCATGTAATTGCAATTAATTTTTTTAATCGCTTGACAGCCCTAATAGCAGCATGTATATTTGAAATAAAATTAAATTTAAAACAATCTACCAAAACAAGACACTCCACTGCACTTGCTTCTCCCCTGGGGGAGAGGATGAGAGAACAAACAACATGTGACAGCTGTTAGTTATGTTGCTTAATGCACTGCTGAAAGGTGCTCAGATACTACAGTCATAAACATGATATAAGAAACTTCATGGAATGGAATGGAATGAGATGAGGTAAGGTTCCACTGGTAAACCAGCAATGATGGGTTTCCATGTAGTCAGGAAAAGAATACAGTTTTTGGCATATCAGGACAACTCTCACACTTCCTCCGAAGTAATTTACACCAATCTTTAATTTATATGAGCATTTTTTCTTAATGCCTTTACCTGCCCATAAGGATAATGACTAGCTCCACTTTGCGATATTGTCATGGATTTGATTTTCCATTTTGGTGGTGAGGAAGGGTTGCCAAGGGGGTGGTTGGATGGTGGGGGTTTATTTGTATGACTGTCTCTTTAACACATGTCAAAAGCACTTAGCACCTTAGCTAGACAGTTATTTGTATAACTTACAAATAAAAAGAATAAAATAAATACATAAATAATTTTTGGTTATATCATTGATTACGAAAGTTAAAGTTTACCTTGGTTAAAGTTCTCACAGACTTAAAACTATTGAGGACTCCTTAAACAGTGAAATGTTATATTCACCACTCTCTCACTCTTTCTAGTAAATAGAATTATGACTTAGGCATAGTAAAACTGTAGTAATGCAAACATAGGAGATCAGATTCAGCTCTCCATTAAGTGAATGTAAATCCAGGATAGCGCCATTGATTTCAGTGAAGTTATTTCAGATTTATACTAGTGTAAATAAGAGAAGAATTGGCCCATTAATTTAACTTGCATGTTTATTTTGATGCATTTAAGAGACTGTGATTTAATTTCTGTTACCTCAGTGGAGCTGTAAATTATCACTGTGATGCCAGAAAGCTTCTGGCTCTTAATATTCTGGATACCTTTGAGAGATAGGTAAAAGCTACAGTGACTGGATAGAGATTACTTCTGAAGCTGGGATTTATATTGCTAGCACATCACTGTAGTGATAGTTGCTGCAAACTCTGGAGTGATGCAACGTGAGAGAGAAAGGGAATGCTAATTATGTATCTGTATTCTAAACTTTTCTTACAAGCTACAAGATATTATCTCTGTCTTTAATAAATTAAGTCAGATTGTGACAGATCCTTACATGGGTATGCAGTGTGAAGGTCATGCAAAGAGCCATCCCACCCTCTCTCCCTTTAATTTTTGTGCTATTCACAGGTGTAGTCCTTTTGCTTGAGGGAGATCAAGGACTTCTCCCTCCAGGTACCCCTGAAGGCACACATTACCCCAAAGGGAGTGATGATGCATGGGAGGAGGAGGCAGAATGGCACATTGTGATAAGGGAGCAGGCTCCTAAAAAATCCTCATAAACATATTTATTTTCATTGGCTGCCTGGTTCTGAGAGCTAAGTTAAATCAAGGAACAGAAATAGCGCTCTGTGACATGTCCAGTCAGAACTAAACCAAAACTAATGCAGCTTGAATTCTGAATATCAAATACTCACCATAAACTTTTCGCAAACAATCTGCAAACCAAAAATGATTCATTGCAACTATACAGCAATAGCTTAGAAGAACAATTGCATTTGCAAAAATTGTAGGACAATCGTGGACAATTCACAACCAGTCAAAGACTATAAATTCATCAAATTATTTAGTACAAACTGTTAATTCAACCCATTATCATTTTTCTCAGGCATCTAATCTAGCACTAGAGACATAAATTGTTTTGATGCCACTAAAAACAAATTATTGTGTCCAACAGGGAAAAAAATTAATTAGGATATTTTGGTGGAACTCTGATTTTTACTAAGCTGTATCTGTTTCTTCAGCAACAGCTGTATCTAGCTTCATGCGTCTGAAGAAAAACATAGACAAAAATGTAAGGGCTGTGTTTTTCCTGCATATTTTGATATTGTAGAACCTTAAACTAGCCCTATATATTTTTATTTTTGCTATTTCCATTAATGTGAAAAATCCTCCAAAATATATTTCCAGCAAAAATGTAAATACCTAAGAGCAGGAGAAAGGGGGTTCCATTGGCCATTATTTAGGAGGACACTATTCCAACTGCCTAGAAGCAGAAAGGTTATGCTCCCCAGCTACAACAAAAGATGGTGGAAGCAGCCAGAAACAGCAACTTTGACTCCCTAGCTGTTCCTGGGGGGAATCAGAGAGAGAGTATATGTCTGGAGCAGGTTATTATATTCTCTGTAGGCCCTAAAATGGAAGATAGGGAAATGTCATAGGGATAACAATTAGATCCCAAGAGGTGTCCGACACTGTGGCTGGAACTGGGAACAAGGATCCGGAATTAAGTCCGTTCTTCCTCTTCCTCATACCATCCTGAGTTTGAGGCCATGAGAAGAGTGTGGGGCTGTTGGTAGCACCAGTTTTCCTGCTCAGGCTATGGGGTGTTTCACCACTTCTCTGCTGAATCTAGAGTCCCTCCCACTAGCTAAAATTCAGCTGCATTTTCTCTTTCTTTACACAAACATCTCTCACATCCAATGAGGCAGCTTCATTTAGTCTGGCTGCCACACCCCTCCATTTCCTCCAGTCAGGGACACCAGCTCCCCTTCCTCATACTCTAGAATGCTTCCTGTTTGTGGATGTTTTTTGTTATTTTACACAAAACCCAAACATGACTCTACAGGCTGAATGTGTGAAATATGCTGCTATAGAAACAAGTTCTGCAGTGATTTGCCAGGATCCAGCTGTGGCACTAATTTTTTCCCCACAAGACCTAGAAATAATTTTAGGTTGATTCAACCACCTGGAAGATGCTAAATTAGAATTAAGTCCATACTTAGGTACAATAGAACTAAGGAGAAGAGCTTCCAGCCTGAAAGGGGCACTGGGAGATGTGGGCAGGTGATGGTTGTTTGACACCCCGTAATAGCCAAGAGTGTGTTAGGGAAAACTTGCAAATAATAGTAAAAGATATAGAATGCAAACTAAGAAAAGATTCTATTGTGCATGCATGCTTTCCTCGGTCATAAGATACCACAAAAGCATCATATATCCAAAGCAGGACTTCTCCTCTACTCTCTCCCACCATCATCATTTCACATATTTACACAACTTCTTCCTTTATTTATCACCATGCTCTATAATCAACATACGGTTCATGTTACTAGTTTCTCAGGTTTCAAAGTGAAATAAATTGAGCTTTCTTCCACTTTGAGAATATCCCCTTTTTAAGAAGTCCAAACAAAGATAACATTATTAGTAAGTTAGTAAGCAGCTGCCAGAAAACAGAAAATTAGGAATGGAGTCATGAGTGAAATAATAGAGATACTGTTTGGCACTTAACCCTTTGTGTGACAGGAAAAAACTTCAGTAGAAAAGTGGCTGCTTAATCTGTTTGTAACTTTGGTAAAGGATATCTGTTTTTTTTAATATTGAACACTGAACACTCAGCACTACAAACACAGTGGGTCAAACCCTTCTGTGGTGTAACCCTGTTGGCTTGCTTGGGTTACACCAGAGTGAATTTGGCCCAGTGCTATTAGCATTCGCTAGCGAGCAGTCTTTCATTTGGTTTCATATGCAGTGTGAAGAGTTTGCAGTTAAGGGCCTAAATCTGTCCTTAATTGTTGGGTTGAAAACCTTATTCAGAAACTCATAAATATCAATATTTTAAGTTTTTATAACTTCCTCTCTTAATATACAGCTACACAGCAATGCCATTTATGTCAGTGAATGAAACCCAATTAAAAGCCCATCAGAATGTTTTGATTGAGTTCTAGACTTTGAAAGATGAACCCCAAATTTGATATCAAAGTTTGTGTGTTTCTCTCTTCCCCCCCCCCCCAACTAGACATTAAAGAGCTTAGGCCCTGATCCAGCAAAGTGGTTAAGTATCTGCTTTACTTTAAGCACATGAGCAGTCCCAGATTTAGATGAAGGCAAACTAAAAGACTGCTCCCTAACTGATGCTAATAACATCAAGCCAAATTCATCCCTGGTTTAACCTGCTAAAGTCAGTAGAGGTATTCAAGACAAGGATTTGAACCATTGTCTCTGTAGTCCCAAACTAGTCACAGGCTTAATGTTAAGCACATGCTTAAATGCTTTGCTGGATCAAGGAAATAGTCTCCCCTTGAAATATACGTGGAAGCATCATCAGTGACGTATGTCTATACAGCAAAAGCTGTGCATGAGCTAGCCTACCTGAACTGGCTTGACTCCATCAAGTGTGGCTGACAGTAGCAGTGAAGCCAGTACTGTGCAGGTGTCAGAGTAGGTAGTACAAGCCTATCATGGACCCTGGGAACGTATTTGGCTTATACTGCCTGATCTGAAACTCATACTGTGTGCTATCTTCATTACTATTTTTACCTCCATTAGCTAGACTGGGCAAGCTCATGTAGGCTAATCCAGAGACAGGGTATGTCTACACAGCAAAAGCTGTGCATGGAACAGTCTCCTGGATAGATAGCAAAATGTGCAGTAGTTTGTCATGATGGTAAATCATATAATATAATGGAAAAGGGCTTGAGGGAATGACACAATACTGGCTTCATTTATTTTTTGAAAATCATAACTTTAAATCATAACTTTTTTGAGCCACAAAAATTATTCCATTTGATTCTGAAGTGAACTTTTAGAATTCACAAATCTAAAAGTTTATTTCTTTTTAATTCAGATAAATACATTACAAGCTAGATTGTATATCTTTACTCATGTTGAATAGTATCTGTTTCCACAAGTGGTCCCATTTAAATCAATGGGGCTACTTGTGGACTAAATTGCTAAATTGTTTTCACAATCTGAGGCTAAATACATGAGACCTACAAACAGCAATGTGAAAAAAGAAATTGCGTCTGAGTACTGGTAAAATGTCTCCTTTCTCTATCAAATGCCACAGTGCAAACTGCACACTGTAGCTTTAAATTGCCAAACGTAATTTAGAAGTCATTTAGCCATCTCTTTGGAGTTTCATATTCAAACCAATAAATTCAGCGGCAGGACTCTCTGCCTTCTGTTTTAGGATATGATAGTTATGTTGCATAACTGTGATTTAGGAATCTCAGAAGTCTCCAGAATGTGACAGTATTCTGTGCATGGAAATTCAGAGTAGTTTTCTCTTTACTTTCCCTGCAGGAAAGGGACAGAAAGGAAAGTACAATGGCAGAATCTGGTGGGTTTTTAAAATCTAGTTAATGATTCAGTCTAAAATATTCTTTCATTTGAAATTAACGTCAGATATTCCTGTTCTGACAAGTACAGTATCTACTTTATCAAAGACTTATTTTTAGAGAGAAATTTTGACAGTATACTCCTCCTTTAATGTTACAAAGGAAATACTTGCTGTCCAAACCCAGACTCGGCAATTTAACGGAAACGGTTCCAAAAGAATACGTAGGATGTTACAAATGTAAAATTGGTTTAATAAAAGAGTGTACAGATGACTTTCATGTATTTTAAATAAAAAAGGCTAATTTGAGATTTAAGAAAGTCAACAGTGATCTTTGAGCCATATGCTTGTTATTTCAGTAGTATGTTGTGTATAGCTCTGTCATTCAGTGAGAAACAATACAGATCGTAAAGGAAAAGATGTTTTAAAACATGAAATTATGGGAAGAGAAACCATCTTCCAAATAAATGTTTTATTGTGTTCTCCATTGCTCTGTTAACACTGTGATGTGTTATTCTTCTTTTTCCATGTCCCATTCTTCTTTTTGTTTGTTCATGTAATTCCTATTGAAATCTATGGGACTTATTGAACGCATAGGAAAAGGAGAATGAAGGCCAAACTGTGTGGGCTATAGTGAACCAAAACTGCAAAGGGATGCATAATTCACAGGGAGATTAAAATAAAAACAAACCACAGTTTCTTCTGCTTGGTTTTTGGAGCAAAAGTCGCAAAACAAGCAGAAAGCAGCTTTTGGTTCTTGATGAAATGTGGTAGTTTAGCTTCATCACTTCAAGTGTTCAGTGTGTTTTAGGGCTTTAAACTTCCTCTCAATGAGAGGAATTTTATACCCAATTTTCTAGCCCCAATGCAGTCCTGCATTAGGATTGCAGGATGAGGCCCTTAGAAAAATTGGAGAAGTAGCCATTCGCCTTATGTTTTCATTTTGTTTTTCTACAAGTCTAGTGGAGGTAACCCGAACATGCTAGTTAGTGGAATCATGCTTCTTTGTGACAGAAAACCAAGAACAGTCCTCCAGTGAGAATAACAATAACCCTACCCCATGGTGATTGATGAAAATGTTGTACAAGTGAAATGAACTGGAAAGTCATCATCTTGTCTTTTCCTTTGCCACAGGAAAGGCATAAGAGAGAGATTTCTTTTCTTCTGCTCCTGATAAGAAGTCTAATGAAGCATAAGGAGAGGTTACACAGCATGGAAATGTATTACACCCAGCTGCTTGCTAGCTTGCAAAGCTGCAGTAAATAATACTGTTACTATGTAATAAACAAAAGAAAACAGCAATCACTCAATAGTGAACCCTAGCCTCTTTCATTTGTTTTGCTAAATATACAGGGTTTTTCCAGTTCATTGATTGGTATTTTGTAATAGTACATAGTTCTATATTGTATGCTCCCTGACTGATAATGTTTCGTTAGTTGGTGCCTATAATCAGAGCCTAAAAAAGTAAAAGAGGGTTACTTTTTAGGCTCTGATTCAGCAAAGCACTTAAGCATGTGCTTCAAGATTTCTACGCCTTAGCAAGTTTTAGTCTCAGAACTCTTTCAAGAATGATTACGTAGTAGAAATATGATTAATAGGTAAGAAGAGCTGTCGTTCCCTTTGTTCTGCTCATCTGTATAAATAATACCATAACTTTCTTGTCTATCACAAATGGTGTATTTGAGAAGTAATGGCCGTATGGTTTGAAAAAGTATTTATTCAGCTTAAGATTATGTCTGTGTAATGAGGTAATGTACACCATGGGGGTGTGATTTCTAAAACACTCTAACACGTTGCACATTAATTGGTTTGTCTAGAGTCAGATCTTGCTGGTGCACATTAAAGGTTTCCTAGTGCACTGTATCATAGGGCTGCACTATGTTAAAGAACAGTAAGGAACCTTTAATGTGTATCAGCAGGGTCTACACAAACCAACTAATGCATAACATATTAGTGCGCTTTAAAAATCACCGCTGCATAATGCACATTGCTGTACGGTGTAGACAAGCTCTGAGCAATTTATTCTACAGACCAGCTCGTTCCACAGGATAATGTTCTATTGCATTTTTACCTTTTCGTACTCTGAAAGCGTATTCTGTGCAGTTTTGGATTTAGCTTTTGTTTTATTTCTTTAGCCAGGTCTGTGAAACATTTTGTCACAACCTTCTCCCCTCCCCACCATTACTGATTCCTCTCCCGTGCTGTTCCTCTCTTTTTCTCCTGCCCAAAACTCCAACACTGATTGTTACCCATCGTGCTCACACTGTGCACCAATGCAAATGAACAGTACAGTGTGGTAGTGCACACTATGGGGGTGTGATGTCTAAAGCGCACAAACATGGTACGCACTAATTGGTTAAGTGTGTGTCACTGAAAATCTAGAGTGCCACTTTTTTCCGGGTCTGTCCGGGTATTAAAGAAGACCAGGCTGAGCCACAGCTGCTGTAAATTGGTGTCATTCTATTGACATTTGAAGGAACTACTAGCCAGCTAAACACTGCAGGGTGAGTGACAAAATGTGCACCTCAGGGACCGCTCCTGGAACTACTTAACTATAATGAGGACAGCCTCTATGAATACTTCCAGTGAGCACGCTGCTCAAGCCAGACCACCACCACACATGGAGTCCATTACATGTGGTACCAAGTGATGTGCCTTCAGGCAGTTCAGCTGCATCAGTACCATAGGTCAGTGGATCCTGATCCATACTTGGGGCTGGCATCCTCAATGCTGCTCCCCTCCCCTTCATCACAGGGAAGCATTAGATTGTGGCAAGGTATCTGGGGTGGTGCTGGTGAACAGACAAAATCAAACAGGACCAAGGGATTGAGAGTAAATGTGATAGAGAGAATGACTATGAGCTAGGGAGGGAAAAGGAAGGGGATGTAGAATGAATCGAGGGGGAGGATAAGGGAGCAGAGGAGAGTGCAGAAATGAGAAAAGAAAAAGCCACAGAAAAAGAGGCAGGGATGGGCAGCCTTTTCACTCTCCTTTCCACCCAGCTGGCAAACTCTTCTGTGCCCATATCCCTGACCCCATTAAAACCATCCCCTGTTAACCCTCTTCTCTCCAGACAAGGGACCTTGTTCTTCCACACTGAAAATCTGTTGCCCTAGATCTATCTATTTTTAATTAAATATAAACACTGGTGCAGACTATTAACTATGGTAAACACTTACAGCAACTCAAACTCAAGCAGTTCAGAGGAACCATTCCCATTTGATTTTAATTAGATGAAATTGCACATCAAAAATAAAAACTTTTTTGAGAGTTCATGTTCTACCACTAACGCTGCAAATCCTGAATATCCTTACATTTAGAACACCCTGCCTGAAGGAACCCAAAAGACCACTGTCCTCACCTCCCTCAAATCCTTTCCTTAAGACCCATCACCATGATACTGTGCATACAGGAAATTCTTCTTGCATATGCTGTCCAATTCACTGCCGTTGCACAATTATAACTGAGTAAACATCAGCCCTTCAAGATACTTCACAAACATAAACTAATTAATCTTCAGAATGTCCCTATGAGGTAGAGAAGTATTATCCCTGATTTTTAGATGGGATAACAGAAGCAGAAAGAAGTTAAGTGACTTGCCTGAGACCAGATGACTGATGAGTATACACAGTCCACATTCCTCCAAGTACCCACCTTTAATAATAACTGACTTTTTCATTTATTATGGTAGTACCAGGCGTGGTGGCGCATGCCTGTATTCCCAGCTACCTGGGATGCTGAGGCTGGTGGATTGCTTGAGCTCAAGGGTTTTGGGCTGTGGTGCGCTATACCGATAGGGTGTCTGGTGCCACTGACAGCCTAGCCAGTGGGTGGCTGAAGGACTGGCTAGAACAACAGAAATCACATGTTGTGATTGGCACGCTCTATGTGAGGGTTGATGGACTGATTGATCAAAGGTGAAGGTGATTATGATCGTGCCTAGGAACCCCAGCCAAGAATCAGAGTTACATTATGCTATGTAGTGTCATAGTGACCTCCCTTTTGTCAAAGTTAGATACAGCTCCCTGCAGTTCTTGTCAACTGTGATATGTATGTTAGGCACAGGTTTACTCAAAGGCAGTAGGTCCAATCCAACCCCTTGAAGACAGTGGATAGATTCCCATTGACTTCACTGGGCACTGGATTGGACCCAGTGTGAGGCCAGCCTCTTCCCATAAGATTCCACAATATTCCTAGCCCTTTCTCATGCAGACAGCAAACAACATGAATTAGATTCCAAAACCAAACCCTGTCCCTCTTGGTGCAATTGTCACTTGACTATCAGCTCAGCCTATCTTTTGATACTTCATTCCTTATACTTACTTCAAAAAATGCAGGCCTGGGTAACAGTAATTTTTATCCTAATGATTCTAGCTATTAAGAGACAACGTCTTGGGCTGGAATTTTCAAAGGAGTCCTGCCCAAATATCACTAATTTCCCATGAGTGCCTATATCCTGGGTGCCTGGGTGCCTATATCCCTTAGGTTGCTTTTAAAATCCTCGTCTTTTTTTTTTAAGTAGTAGTAATTCCTTTTTTGCAAAGAGCAGGTGGGGAATACCCTACAATTAGCAGGATATTGATCTTCCAAAACTTGGGAATACAACAAGAAGAAAGATCTACTCAACATTTTTACATCTAGCCAAAGATTCAACACTTTAAAAAGTCTTGGCTGAGGTTTTCAGTGCTGCCTAGGAGATAGGGGACCTGGGCATCCAAATCCCCTTAGCTGTTTTGAAAAATCTCAGCTTTTGTTTTTATTTCTCAGTCTATAAACAATTCTCAGTATTTTTTATTGGCCCACTGTAGGCAGGTCCGATGCGGATTTCTGTAGAAATGTAGGCAATGTTGCTGAAGTGTTGATAGGCCAATAAGAATAGTAATCTGTCATAGCCCTCTTATATATTTACATAATTTGAATGCTGCACTGCATCTGAATCAGTGTGGTCTAAGTTGTTTGTATGCTACTATTTCGTGTGCTAAGATTTTAGACTTAGTTCTGATCATATTCAGGTGAGAATGTAGAATCAACTAAAAGGATGTTCCAGGTTGTCTGTGGTGTCAACTTGAATTTGCAGCTCCAGAAGATAAATTTACAGATTTACTTTTTTTTTTAATCAACTTTACCTCCTGAGTCTGAAGCTCTTTGTAAAGTATTTTTCTTGGTGTATGTGCACTGCATTGTTTCAGCTTTCTAATCACTGACCAGCTGGCTTGTTAGTGAATAGAACTGTGGGCCCCTTGCCATGTTTCATGTGAGGTCTTGGCTGGGTGGCCAAGCAGGCAGCCTGCAGCCAGTGTCAAAGCAATTCAAGAGGTATTGGCACAGCAGTGTCCCCATTAATTTCTGCTTGTCACATGCTGTCATGCAAGTTACACCAGAGAGGAAATGACCGTTTTTTTAAAAAAAAAAAAAAAAAAAAGCATGCTTGTGGCACTTGGTCCCCTCCAGACATTGTCCCTGAGGTTAAACAAGTGGATACAATTAGCAGCTATCCACAGACAGCTGGAGGGAAGGAGAAGCCTAGATGTGGGCCCCACAGCAATGTGTCTTTCCTGTTAGTGAGGAGTGTCTGCGATCAACATATGCCATATTTTAACCCTTAATAGGGTTTGATTAGGTAAAAAAGAGCAATTACACCATGCAGTATCATCAATCCCCCAGAAAAGAGCTGCAGGACTGAATGAGCAGAAATTTTTAGTTTACGGAGGTAGACTTCAGTTTGTGTGGCTGATGAGGTGCGTGTGTGGGTGTGTGTGGAGGTGGTGAATTGACTCTTCAGCTGTCATAACTTAGTGTTTATAGATTCTGACAAATATGATGGTGCTTGCATTGAACTCCTCTCAGTATCATACTGAGCTGGTTAAAATGACTTGGCTCCAGCTTTTCTACTTTTCTAAGATTAGTGATCTCTGACTACATTAACGAATCTTTACCAGGCATTGCCTTGAGTGATGATATCCTTATGATGTGCCCAGCGTACAGCCTGGGGGGACTCACAAGCAAAGTTGTAGAAGGGGAAAGGGAAAAGGTCCTGGATGAGAGAAGAATTTATAAATTAAATATGCTAGAAGCATCCAAAAGTCTTTTTTAAAAGACTGAAATTATTAAACCCTCCTGAGCTAGTGACAGAGCTGTGTGAGTACATGCTGTGCTCCAGGATAGATCAGGTTAGCCAAGGGAGAATCTGGTTCCCAGCATAGAAAAAATAAGAGGCCAGTTACATCAATCCGTCACAGTTTTCCTTGTTAAGAGAGTTGACCAGTGTAGGAACCATGACCGGTGTGAAAAATGAACCTCAAAACTTCACATGAAACTCTGCCCAACCTACCAATTTCTCCTGGTTTCCTGTTGACAGTTTTATATGTTATCTATCCCAAAACAGACACTCAAGCAGGTTTCAGGGCTGGTGCAAGCAAATTTTGGAGCCCTTTTTAATGCTGTTTGTTTAGGTTCCCTAATTGAAAGGACCAGGATTCAGTGTGTTTCTCTCCCCCCTTCCTGCTCCACGCTCCTTTGCCATGCCAACTTTGTGTCCACAAGAAGTATATTTATGGAACAAATTAGGAAGATGGTGAATGGGGGTTCCTGTTAAACAGAAGGACGAAAGAACCTGTGATGTGCCTCAACCAGGGACATGATAAAGGTGGCAAGGCCCCAAAATTTTATGAGGTGCTCAAGGCATTATCATGACAATGCTTATTCAGCATGAGACACCTCACAATCCACCCCAGGGGCTCTAGTTCATGAGCAGTAAACATTGCACTAATTTTGGTGGACCTCATGACCTGGGTCTCCGTGTGCCTGCTGATTTGGTAGCAATCATTGATCTGGTAGGTAAACCTGACAGGGCCAAAGTGAGTAACCAAATTTGCCATATATATATATGTTGTATGCACGTAGAGAAGTTCTAAAATTAAAGGTTGGAGGAAAGCTGACAGGCATAGAGGAGCACATGGTTCAAACAGACACATTCCATAGAGGAGGATTCATTAAAGGAGGTACTCTGTATCCTATGAAAGAGGAGAGGATAGAAATTGATAAAGTATAGGTTGGAGCTGAAGAGAAACAGTCAAACAAAAATAATCAATGGGAGAGTGGGGTGGCACAACTTAAGGGTTTCCCCCCCAACAGCTTGATTCATGCCCCCCCCAGGCACACACCTCCCTCTTTCCCTCAGCAGCCCCTCCCTGCAGCTCCCAGGTGTTAGCTCTGCATGGAGAGGCAGCAACAAACATCTGGGAGCTGGAGGGCGGGACCACTGCTTTAGCTCGGCAGGGAGAGGCAGCAGCAAAAGCAGCAGCTTTCCCTGAAATTCCCAGCTGTTTGCCACTCTCTCTGGCCATAGCTCCCATCCGGTTGGCTCCAACAGCTGCCATGCAGGGAGGGAGCCCTACAGCACCATGTGACCAAAAGGGGCTAGCAAACCCTGGCAAAAATCTGGGGGAGCACGTAAGTGCTGGAACCCACAAGAGGAGAGGCAGTTCTGGACTTAGTCCTAAGTGGAACACAGCATCTGGTCCAAGAGTTGAACATCCCTGAACCGATTGGTAATAGTGACCATAATATAATTAAAAGTAACAACATCCTTGTAGGAAGAAAATACCAAAGAAACCCACCGCAGTAGCATTTAACTACAAAAAGGAAAAACACAAAAATGAGAAAGCTTGTACTTTTGTTTTAAGTTCCTTTGTAATTGTGCTTGCAATCTGGTTTTTAATTAAGTAAAGGCATCCATTTTTGACACAGTAATACCTCAGTCAATTTTTGGAAGTTTTGGTTCTTTGCAATACCTAGCTGTTTCAGATTGAGCAACAAAAGGAAAGACATAATGGGGCACCGCACCAAGTACAGTAGTATCAACAGCTGTCCTGGTTTGGATGGTGGTGTCCCTATTTGCAGGACATTGTTCTCCCCAAATGCATGTCTTGGCTGGCTTGAGATCATCACAGGGTTATGCAGAGCCTGTACTGAAGAAACAATGTTAATAGGAGGCTTACCACCAGGTAGTTAGGGACCTACAAAGCAGTCTTGATAGCATCCAGAAGTCCTAGTGAAAAGTTTTGTTTGTTTACTTATTTAGGCCCAGATCTATAAATCCTATATGAGCTTTACCTCTTGTCGGTTTTTCTGCCAGGCCCAAACTGTGGAAAGATTTATGGGTCGGAAAAGCAGTTGTAAATTACAAAATTGCTTTTCCCTACTGTAAAAATCTCATACCCAGACAAGAGCTAGGAAATAGCCCCACATTTGCCAGTTTCTCTTAAAGTGTTAAAAAGAAATTCCCTACCTGTTCTGATTTGCTTTGTGTGTATTTTCTTATAAAAATACTAATAGCCAAAAGAGGAAAGTTTAAGATGGCTAATTTGCATGTCTGGTAATTCCACTTTGACAGGAATATGTAGTATGCAGAATTACTGAAAATGTGCACTGTTGGACAAGAGCTGTATCGATTGTTTTGCAAATATGCAAATTACTTTTATCTGGTGTGAATGTTTAACAGCAGATTCAGTAAAACCTGAAAGATGTGAATTACGAAAAAAGGTTCTTAGATTCTGAGTCACAGAGATGGTCAGTTTAGGTGAAAAAACTTGTAGACACTTAAAATAATTTTGAATTTTAAATTAAAATTAGGGCTGTCAAGAGATTAAAAAAATTGTGATTAATCACGAGATTAAAAAAATTAATTGTGACTAATTGCTCGATTAATCGCACTGTTAAACAATAGTAGAATAACATTTGTTTAATTTTTTTGGATGTTTTCTACATTTTTCAAATACATTGATTTAAATTACAACACAGAATGCAAAGTGTACAGTGCTCACTTTATTTTTGTTACAAATATTTGCACGCTAAAAAACAAAATAAATAGTATTTTTCAATTCCCCCATTACAAGTAGTGTAGCGCAATCTCTTTATCATGAAAGTTGAACTTACAAATATAGATTTATGTACAAAAAAACCCTGCATTCAAAAATAAAATAATGTAAAACTTTAGAGCCTACAGGTCCACTCAGTCCTACTTTTGGTTCAGCCAGTTGCTTAGACTAACAAGTTTGTTTACATTTGCAGGAGATAATGCTGCCGCTTCTTGTTTACAATGTCAGCTGAAAGTGAGAATAGGCATTCACATGACACTGTTGCAGCTGGTATCGCAAGATATTTACAAGCCAGATGCGCTAAGGATTCATATGTCCCTTCATGCTTCAACCACTATTCCAGAGGACATGCGTCCATGCTGATGATGGGTTCTGCTCGATAACAGTCCAAACGCATGTTCATTTTCATCATCTGTGTCAGATGCCACTAGCAGAAGATTAATTTTCTTTTCTGGTGGTTTGGGTTCTGTAGTTTCTGTGTCCATGTATTGCTCTTGAAGACTTCTGAAAGAATGCTCCACAACTCCTTCCTCTAAGATTTTGGAAGGCACATAAGATTCTTAAACCTTGGGTCAAGTGCTGTAGCTATCTTTAGAAATCTCACATTGTTACCTTCTTTGTGTTTTGTCAAATCTGCAGTGAGAGTGTTCTTAAAACAAACAACATGTGCTGAGTCATCATCCGAGACTGCTATAACATGAAATATACGGCAGAATGCGGGTAAAACAGAGCAGGAGACATACAGTTCTTCCCCCAGGAGTTCAGTCACAAATGTAATTAATGTGTTATTTTTTTTTAACGAGTCTTATCAGCATTGAAGTATGTTCTCTGGAATGGTGACCAGTGCATGAAGGGGCATACGACTATTTAGTATATCTGGCACATAAATATCTTGTAATGCTGGCTACAAAAATGCCATGTAAATGCCTGTTCTCACGTTTAGGTGACATTGTAAATAAGAAGCGAGCAGCATTATCTCCTGTAAATGTAAACAAAACTTGTTTCTCTGAGCGATTACCTGAACAAGAAATAGGATTGAGTGGACTTGTAGGCTCTAAAGTGTTGCGTTGTTTTGTTTTTGACTGCAGATATGTAACAAAAATATTTCTACATTTGTAGGTTGCACTTTCATGATAAAGAGATTGCACTACAATACTTGTATGAGGTGAATTTAAAAATGCTATTGCTTTTGTTTATCATTTTTACATATTCTGTGTTGTAAATGAAATCAATATATTTGAAAACAGAGAAAAATATCCAAAATATTTAATAAATTTCAATTGATATTCTATTTTTTAACAGTGCAATTAAAACTGCAATTAATCTTGATTAATTTTTTTGAGTTAATCGCGTGAGTTAACTAGATTAATTGGCAGCCCTAATTAAAAGGTATGTCTGTGTATATGTAATATATTTATTTAAATCATATATGTGTTCAGCACACATTTCTAATATGGAACTTAGTTTAGGCTTGCGGAACCATTGTGAGGGCTAGACTAAATTAGAAGCGCTACATTGGCGCAGCTGCACTGCTGTAGCATCTCTGGGGAAGACACTCTATGCCGATGGGAGAGAGCTCTCCCGTCAGCATAATAAATCCACCTCTGTGAGAGGCGGTAGCTATGTCAGTGGAAGACGCTTTCCTTCTGACATAGCACTATCCACACCAGTGCTTAAGTCAGTGTAACTTATGTCGCCCAGGGGTGACTTATTCACACCCCTGAGCAACGTCAGTTATACCAAAGTAAGTGGCAGTGTAGACCTGGCCTAAGTCAGAGATGGTAGAGACTTGGATTTCAGTCTTGTCTGCTTTTGCCAGTGTAACCTAGAAAACAGAGTCCCCAGTGGTAGGAATTCCAGCTTTTATGGAGTTGGGGTGGTGGCAGGGCTAGATTAAGGCTCTGGGCACACTAGGCATGTGCATAGGTCCCCAGCTCCTGAAATCCCATGAATGATTTCTGAGTGTAAACTTCCATTTTAAGAAGAGCAGGTGGAGAGGTAATATGGGGATGGGCATGGGGCCCCTGTTTCTCTTAATATCACCTCGATTGGTAGAGCCCTATAGCCTGTCATTGGTGCTAGCTGGGAAATGGGCCATATCTAGGGCAGAGGTCAGCACACCTTCCACATAGCCTATGTCATCAAGGCTCCCTCACTCTGTACTGAAGCTCAGCAATGTAAATACTATCATCTCTCTCCCAAGATAAAACCAGAAAGCACAATTGCTCTGTTTACACAGAGGGATTAGAATATACACATCTCTGCTTCAGTGGGTATGAATTGAGCTCAGTTTATGATCAGGGTCATGACAATGAAAGGAAAAAAACTTCCTCTGTATATTTCTAGCTATAAAAAGTTTATCATTGAACTTACAGGAAACTGCAGAAAAAAAAAAGATCTCAAGTTTTTTTTCTAAACTTGCACAGTAGTGACTTATCTTCAGATATAGAATACAGTGTTAGATTATTTAACAGGATTAGCAAAACATTATTTTTATTAGATGTTAATGTTTTTCATTGTGTTTTCTTTTTAGAATTTTGCATTAATTGGATGCATCTTTCACAGCAAGTTTTGGAGAGATTTTTATGTAATCAATTAAAGGCTGCTGCAGCTAAAAAAAAATATTGTAAAGAAAACACTACCAAATACATAAGAAGTCCATATATTCAGAACTTTTGGCTTGATTCTCATTTATACTAAGGCCATGTCTACACTGCCATTTGTGTCAGCAAAACTTATGTCGCTCAGGGGTGTGAAAAAAACACCCCCCTGAGGAACATAAGTTTTGCGGGCATAAGTGGTAGTGTGCACAGCACTATGTCGGTAGGAGAGCTTTCCCTGCTGACATAGGTACCACTGCTCGTTGAGGTGGTTTTATTATGTTGATGGGAGAGCTCTCTCCTGTCAGCATAAAGTGGCTACACGAGTGATTTTACAGCAGCTCAGCTGCATCAGTACAGTTATGCCACTGTAAGCTCACTAGCATAGACATGATCTAAGGCTACTTTACACCACTCTGGCAGGGTAAAATGGCCTTAATGTAAATGCGAATCAAGCCGGAATTTCTCCAAAACATTTATTTACCAAGTCATTTATGCAGTCTTGATATTTCTGCGTGAAACTGACCAATTAGTCACATATCAGTCATTTTGCACAGACAAGTATATGCACAACTGTGATGTTTGCAAGCGCTATCAGGTATATAAATAAGAATCCACAATTCTGAAAATTTGGTTTCAAAGGCATAATCAACAGCATTTTGTTTAGGACTTACCACTTTTAATAATAATCAAAATATTCTTTAAAATAGTGTTTAAAGGACTCCATTCCTTAAGATGTTTTAACTTTCATGAAATTACACAGGTAGATCTAAATTACATTTAGATCAGTATCTTTTGTGAATTTTTCAGAGATAGTATTGACAATATTGACTTTCATGGGACTAACTCTTCACTATCCATAATGTGTGGAAGCTTTTTGCAGGATCAGGGTCAAATATTTATCATGAAAATACCAAGACCCCAAACTTTAGCAGTGCTAGTAGATACACACCTTAAAGGACGTTTTCAGGTGACTGCTAAAGCCTTTTTAATTCCTACAGTTTCCTAATCCAAAGTAGCTTGTTCCAGCCATATTTTTTTTCCTGTTAAAAGACATTCAAAATATAACTCTTATCAGAATATATAAAAAACTACAAAATAACATTCACTAAACTAAATAAATGTAGTTCAACAAAAATCTATGAAAAGATTCATCGTGTTCATAGAGTGTACAGCTCAAACAGAATTACTCAAGCACTTTTACTTCATATTTAAAATGAGGTGTAAATTTGAATTAATTGTTATCATTCACACTCTGGATCGGGGTATGTATGTGGCATTCAGAACATTGAAAATGAGTAAACTTCCCCCATCTTTGATTTGGATATGTTATTAGCCTATCTCTATGTATTTTTCTCTCCTGGCTATTTTTAAGCACAGCATTTGTATTCTATAGAAACAAACGTTTTATTTAATATGATAAAACTGATGTATTCAACTAAACCAATGGGTCAGTAGGTCAAATGCTAACTACATTTTAATGGAACACATAATGAAGTTCATGTGTGCTCTTGGAGTCAGATGAATAATTACAGATGGAACTATCACAGCAAATTCTATGCCCAATTTTGCCATCCGTCATCATCTCAGGTAGCCCTCGGAGTAGCCACACTGAAATCAATAGGATGACTCGGAAGTAAAATAGTACCCAAAGTGAGTAAAACTGGAGCCTTATTTAATAATGGAATGGATTGGAGTGGATGAAGCTATGGGAGGTAAGAAGTAAAGACGCTCCCTCCTCCCTTTGCATGGTGCACAGAAGGACTGACAGTGCAACCAGGGAGTTCTGGGAAGCCCCAACTATGGGTTCCTAGGCCAGTGTGAGGAAATTAAAAAAATAAATGTACTGTTCTTCATAGAATATCGGGGTCAGAAGGTTATCTAGTCCAACCCCCTGCTCAAAGCAGGACCAATCCCCAATTTTTGCCCCAGATCCCTTAATGGCCCCCTCAGGGATTAAACTCATGACCCTGGGGTTTAGCAGACCAATGCTCAAACCACTGAGCTATCCCTCCCCCCAAGCTAATAGGAGTTACTAATCATTACTAATTCCTTTGGGATTCAGTGTAATAACATTCATCATGATGAAGTATTTTGCTATTCAAGTAATTCCTCAGGAATGCCATTGTTTTTTTTGGCATTAATTAATGTTGACTGTGTGTTAGTGTTACCTTAGAAGTGCTAAAAGAAAAGGAGTACTTGTGGCACCTTAGAGACTAACAGTGACTATTCTGTTTATAATAGAGCTGAGAGAATGTGAAACCTTTCAGCATTCATTCCAGCACATTTAACAATCACTATTGAACTTGAAAGTAGTTTCTTGTTTTACCTTTTGGAGTTCCTACATTACCCTGTAGTACATTTCGGGTCTACTCCTGCTCTTACTGAAATCAATGGCAGTTTTGACATTGATTTTAGTGGGAAGCAGGATCAGTTCATCTGTCAAATTCTAACCCTACTGACTCATTACATACCACTTTCTAAAACTCTTCTTCTTTGTTTACGCTTGTGGTTCTCTCTCACGCAAACACTCCTACGGGACACATTCAGCACCAGTATGCCAACACCTGATGTTAAAAATAGGAGCATTCCATTTCTACAGTATAAAAAAATGAAGGATTCCAGTCCTTGTAAGATGGACTTACTGTGCAGGTACATGGAATACTCCAGATACGGGGAGGAGAAGCATTGCTAGTTTCCCAAGGATTACAGTATTTTACCATGTTTTAGCACATAAGCAACAAAAGAAGTAAGCAGGGCCAATGGAAAAGCTTCTTGTCACAATACTGTGCTTTAGCCTCTCTCTGCATATGAGAGAGTCCCTCTACTGTTGCCCTTCAGTGATAGGACCAAACTTATCCATGTGCTTCAGGAAGCTGCTCTTTCCAGTGATGGTAGGAACTCAGATGCAGAAGATAAAATCGTATCTTCTAGTTTCACAGGAATCACATGTGGCTTCACTTTCCTAGCTACCAGCCAGTGGAAAGGGAAACCTGCACCCCACAAAATAAGCAGCAGTGGGTATATATGCTGCCTCTATGTACCTGGGAGGCCCAGGAGGTATTCTACCACCTAGCAGTCTTCCCAAGGTGGTGCAGCTTTGTGCCACCTCTTACTATGGCCTGTGCCTAAATGGGAAAATCTAGCCCTTAAACCTTTAATATATGAATTCTTTTCTCTCTAAGATATGTAATATTGTCAGCAGCCATGTACTATGTACTTTTTTGTAAATCTGCACCACAGCTATATTTAATTAATGATGATGAGGCACTTGACTAGGAAGCTAGATTAGTTGTGCATTCATGCACAATGCAGTCTTTCTTCAGTGCAGTTCAGAGGCTACAAATTTAGGAGGCCTGTATATGACAAAAAACATTCACTACTTCTCTCTGTTGTATATTTGGGGTAATGGTAAATAACAATGAAGACAGGTAAGTGCTACAAAGCAATCTGGGTTGCTTGGTAACCTGGGAGGGACTTGAACAAAATGCATTTTAATGCAGCCAAAACCAAGGTCATACACCTAGAAACAAAGGACGCCTGTCACACTTACAGAATGGCGAACTGTGTTTTGGATATCAGTGACTCTGAAAGGGACTTACGGATCATGGTGGATAACCAGAAGAACCCAAGCTCCCCGTGTGATAGAGAGGCTAAGAGAGCTATGTAAATCTTGGATGTATGAGCAGTGGAATAACAAGTAGAAGTAGGGAGTTTGTTTTATCCTGTATACAGCATTAGAGAGACCATCACTGGACTTCTGTATCCAGTTGAGGTGTCCACATTTCAAAAAAAAAAGTTGACAAATTGGAAAGGGTTCAGAAAAGGGCCACAAAATGATTTGAGGTCTGGAAAAACTGTTATACAGTGATGGACGAAAGAAGCTCAATCTATGTAGTTTAGCAAAGAAAAGGCTAAGAGGTGAATTTATCATGGTCTTTAAGTACCTACGTGGAGAAAAGATTTCTAATAGTAATATATCTAAAAGCCTGAACAGCTACAGCTTGAACTAAAGAGTCAAGGCTCCATAGCTGAGGGCAGTAGCAACTCATATCCTCAGCCAAACTGCAAAGAGAGGATTTGTAATACTCACTCACCCATGAGCTGCTCTAGCATACACAGAGTAGTACTAAAGGATGCTACACATATAAAAGTGATATTTCTATCTATTATAGGAAAATTCATGATGTGTTATCATTATTTGAGAAATATTCTTCACCCTTTGGACATGACATGCAACCCTTATTCTTGCTGGTGAATACCTACTCAGGCTAGTAGTACAATTTCTATCAGTTGCCTGAGTAAAGGTTGCCCAAATAGGTGCTTTATGAACTTAGTAGAAAAATCATCTGTAAAATGCACTGTACATTGGAAGAATTGGGTTCATTTTCAAAGTGTCATTGTTTGGTCTAAATAACACTGATTTTTCAGTGGAACATGCAAAAAAAAGTCTCCTCAGTAAGGATTTTTTCCATAGCAAATTTCAACTTTCTGCCTCCCACTGTTTCCACTACAGGATTGTAAATTTAAAACAGTTACATATTTCTATATGGTGAAAGTATAATTTTTCACTCTGCCCCAAAATGGCTCAATCATTTTTGCTGAATCTTAGAACAAACAAACAAAAAACAATACCTTTGGATAGAGACCAAACCTATAAAACCTAACATGAACGGTAAAAATGTGGTAGTTATGGTCCTCTGAAAACAGGAGGTTAGGTTAGAGTGGAAATGGGTATGCAACCTTAACTTTAGCAACCATCATGACAACTTCTGTAATATGATCTGATGGTAGTAGGAATTGCAAATCTGCAGCGAGAGACACTATTATAGTCTGTGTTTACACAGACACAATATCCTAGGAAAGATGAATTTATATAAATTCAATAGATAATTGTTTATTACTCCTAATAAATCATTCTCCCAAGTTATCTGTCAACACAAGCATCTCCTTGCTGCCTCTGGCAAGGTGGAGATTATAACACTTTTCAACAATCTTTTGAAAAATGTTTGACCAGTAATAGAATTTAAGCTATGGCCAGATGCCACAGGAAAGTTTTGTGGGGAAAAGTAAAACAACATGATACAAATTACTCTTTGAAGTTGACAAGGGATGTCTTGCAAGGAATGTACTTTCATGTGCTTTGTGTGAGATCTAGTAGACCATAGAATAGTCTCCCAGGTAAGAACTGGTAGAACAATTAATTGTGAAAAATATTCATTGCAAATTTATTTCTTTCTGTTTGCTAATCAACTTAGATTTTTACAAATCTATTTGCTATTACTAATTATTGTATCAATAGTTTATGCAAACAAATGTCAAATTATGAACTGTTCATCAGTCACCTGATTATTCAGGATTCACTATTCATACAGTATAACTGGTGACATATGTCTCATGGTATTGTTTCTGCTCCCTGACTGGATGGCTGAAACTTTAGAAGAAGGACAATAACAAATACTGATTAGCATATATTACTTTATTGACACAAAATTCCTCTATTCACAAATGAATTCAGTTAATAAAATTATCTATTCCCCAAAGATCTGTGTAAATAAAAACCCATTCACTCATATGTTTGCAAATAACAAGGAGCACAGGCATAGCATAAACAAAGAGCGGTTTAGAATAAAAACTAAACTGGAAAAAACACCAGAAAATATCCTGTATGGACAAATCCTGCTTTAGTTAGAAGATGGACTGAAGTATATAATAGTTTTTTCCTTCTTTAACTCATTTGACATTGACACTGTAATAATTACCCACTATTTTTAGACACTTATAACTTCAGGGGGAAAAATTCCCTTTTAACTGACATTTTCCTTGTGATTTTTTTGCAGAGGGATGTCATTTGAAGAAATGTATCCATTTCTAAGTTATGTGGGAGGTGGAAAAAATTTCCCCTTTCCATTTTAAAACATTCTAATGCCTCCTTTTTTAGTCCTGGCTGAAAGAAAAGCATCTGATCTTTGAAACAGGAGACATCACCTATAACTAATACTTGCGGAGGAGAATTGTCTTTGTTGGGTTTGAAGGAAGAATGCAAAAATAAAAATGTATAAGTGTTTGAAAAATCATTTTTGACATGCTCAGTGACTGTGTAATTTAGTTTATACACCTGGAAAAACCTGGGGTATGTAGAACTGCCAGAAAGAAGGACCCTCTAGAGACCATTTCTCATATCCACTAAATTCACAACATGTATCATATCTGGTAATATGAAACTGGAATAAAATTTAGGTAACTTAGACAAAAAAATTCTGTATGTGGTTAAAGTTAACCATGTGCTTTAGTGCTTTGCTGGATCAGCACCTTATCTCCTAGGAGATTGATCCAAAGGCCATTGGGCTTTGGATCAGGCTGTACAAACACAGAGTGACAGAATATAAAACTTATTGATTATAGTATAGATATGTATGCACAAAATCGTAGACACATTGTCTCTACAATTCCTCAACTACAAAGAGAAACTACACAAACAGAAGTCGATTCAGTAACCATAGAGCTTGGCAACATGGTGAGGTAATGCACTTTATGGGGGTGTGATTTCTAAAACGCATTAACGTGTTGTATATTAATTGGTCTGTGTAGACCCTGCTGGTGTGCACTGAAGCACGTGTTAACATAATACTGTTTCAAACAGCACAACAGTCTACACAGACCAATTAATGCACAAATGTTAGTGTGCTTTATCCCTCTGTATAGACAAGCCTTTGGATATCTTATTGTAAGAGACTCAAAACTTCAATCAAAACCACATTCAACAAAAGGTCTCCATTTTACGTGGAAGGTGTGATGCATGTGCAAGATAACAGTTGGCAGGGAGTAAGGGTAAGGTTAAGGATGTTTTGTTCACCTTATTTGCAGCATGTCCATGCTTCCTCATGTTAGAAGTTTCCACTATGAAAAATTCCTAAAGAATTTAGTATGGATGACAGAAATAAATGTCTATAGAAATTACTCTAAAAGCTATAGAATTTAATGAAGATGAACCTTTTAAAAAAATTGGTTTATTTGAACCATTCTAAAGGATTATGTACCTACTAGAGAATGTTGATCTTACTTACAAGATGGGAGACAGTATCCTGGAATGCAGTGACACTAAAAAAGACTTAGGAGTAATGATAGATAATCAGCCAAGATATTAGTTTCCTGTGTGATGCTGTAACTCAGGAGTGGGCAAACTTTTTGGCCTGAGGGCCACATCTGGGTATGAAAATTGTATGGCGGGCCATGAATGCTCATGAAATTGAGGTTGGAGTGCAGGAGGGGGATCATGGCTGAGGCAGAGGGTTGGGGTGCTGGAGCAGTTCAGGGGTGCAGACTCTGGGTGGCACTTACCTCAAGCATCTCCCAGAAGCAACAGCATGTCCCCGCTCCAGCTCCTATGCAGAGGCGCGACCAGGCAGCTCTCCTGCATGCTGCCCCATCCGCAGGTGCCACCCCTGCATCTCCCATTGGCCACAGTTCCTGGCCAATGGAAGCTGCGGGGGCGGTGCTTGGGGTGGGGGCAGCGTGTGGAGCTCTGGCTGCCCCTATGCATAGAAGCCAGAGGGGGGACATGCTGTTGCTTCTTGGAGCTGCACAGAACAGCCCCAAGCCCTGCTCTGCAGTGGGAGCTTGACCGGATTAAAAATGCTATCGGGCCAGATGCAGCCCGTAGGCCGTAGTTTGCCCACCCCTGCTGTAGCTAAGCGGATGAATGGGATCTTTGGGTATATAAGTAGTGGAATGTCAAGTAGAAGTAAGGAGATGGTTTTACCCTTGTATACAGCATTAGTGAGACCATTACTGGAATACTGTGTCTAGTTCTGGTGTCCATACTTCCAAAAGGATGTTGAAAAATTGGAAGGGTTCGGAAAAGAGGTACAAGAATGATTTGAGGTCTGAAAAACATGCCTTACAATGAGAGAGTTAAGAAGCTCGGTCTCTTTAGTTTCTCTAACAGAAGGTTAAGAGGTGACTTGATCGTTATCTACCAGCACCCACACAAGGAAGAGATTTCTGATAGCAAAGGGCTCTTGAACCTAGTAGACAAAGACAGAACAAAACTCAGTGTTTGGAAGGTGAAGTTAAACTAATTAAGACTGGAAATAAGGTGCAAATTTTTAACATAGGGTAGTTAACTATTGAAACAACTTACTTAAAGACATGGTAGATTCTCTATCACTTTAAGTCTTTAAACCAAGGCTGATGTTTTTATGAGAGATTTATTATAAGTCAAACAGAAATTATGGGCAATTACTGTGTATGCAGGATGTCAGACTAAATTATCATAATGACCCCATCGAGCCTTAAAATGTATCAATCCATGAATTCCAAATTACATTCTCAAGGTCAAAAGACCTATGTAAAAGTAAGACAGATAAGGTCGATGAGGTAATATCTAGTATTGGACCAACTTCTATTGGTGAGAGAGACAAGCTTTCAAGCTTACACAGAGCTCTTTTTCAGAGTGTCACAACTAAATACAAGGTGGAACGGATTATTTAGCATAAGTGGTTAACACATTTCAAGGGACTATTCAAGGTGAAGGGCCTCTTAACACCTCTTCAGTCATAGAGAAAAAGGGGGAGGAAAAGCTGGGGGTTGGGTTAAGTGGGTTATAGATTGTTGTAATAAGCGTATCTATTCAGTGCGTGATTTTTGGTGTCTAGCAAAATTATGAATTTAAGATCCCAAATTCATCTTTGAAGGTGTTGTTCAGGTTTCCTTTGATGGTGAGGACTGAGAGGTCAGATATAGAGTGATTGTTCAATGAAAAGTGTTCACCCACAGGTGTATGTTATTTTTGTCTGTTATCATTTTTTTCTGTGAATTCATTTGAGAGCATAGTGATTGTGCAACAACCCACATAGTTGTTGGGGCATTTAGTGCACTGGATGAGGTACACCACACATTGTGCTAGACATGTATAGGACCCGTGGATTTTGAAAGGTGTGTTGCGGGGGTAGCAGGAGGATGTTGATCATGGTAGCAGTAGTGATGTGTTTACAGGTTTTGCCTCTGTTGTATTGGCAGGGTCTGGTGCTGCTTGAGTTGGTGTGTCCTGGTCTGTGGGGAGCTTGCTTCTGATGATGAGCTTGGAGAGGTTGTGGGGACAGGGGGTATTGAAGGTCAGAAGAAGGGGTTTAGGAATGATTTATTTCGGGATGAGGTTCCCATCGATTATGTGTGGTAATTGTTTGATACAAGCGGAAGATTGGATAAATGACCAAGGAGGAGTATAAAAATATTCCTCAGGCCTGCAGGAGCGAAATCAGGGAGGCCAAATCACACTTGGAGTTGCAGCTAACAAGGGATGTTAAGAGTAACAAGAAGGGTTTCTTCAGGTATGTTAGCAACAAGAAGAAGGTCAAGGAAAGTGTGGGCCCCTTACTGAATGAAGGAGGCAACCTAGTGACAGGATATGGAAAAAACTAATGTACTCAATGCTTTTTTTGCCTCTGTCTTCACAAACAAAGTCAGCTCCCAGACTACTGCACTTGGCAGCACAGTATGGGAGGAGCTGACCAGCCCTCTGTGGAGAAAGAAGTGGTTCAGGACTATTTAGAAAAGTTGGATGAGCACAAGTCCATGGGGTCGGATGCACTGCATCCGAGGGGCTAAAGGAGTTGGCTGATGTGATTACAGAGCCATTGAACATTATCTTTGAAAATTCATGGCAATCGGGGGAGGTCCCGGATGACTGGAAAAAGGCTAATATAGTGCCCATCTTTAAAAAAGGGAAGAAGGAGGATCTAGGGAACTACAGGCCAGTCAGCCTCCCCTCAGTCCCTGGAAAAATCATGGAGCAGATCCTCAAGGAATCAATTTTGAAGCACTTACAGGAGAGGAAAGTGATTGGGAACAATCAACATAGATTCACCAAGGGCAAGTCATGCCTGACTAACCTAATTGCCTTCTATGACAAGATAACTGACTCTGTGGATGAGGGGGAAACAGTGGATGTGTTATTCCTGGACTTTAGCAAAGCTTTTGTTATGGTCTCCCACAGTATTCTTGCCAGCAAGTTAAAGAAGTATGGGCTGGATGAATGGACTTTAAGGTGATTAGAAAGCTGGCTAGATCATCGGGCTTAACGGGTAGTGATCAATGGCTCCATGTCTAGTTGCAGCCGGTATCAAGCAGAGTGCCCCAACGGTCGGTCCTGGGGCCAGTTTTGTTCAATATCTTCATTAACGATCTGGAGGATGGCGTGGCTTGCACCCTCAGCAAATTTGCAGATGACACTAAACTGGGAGGATATGCTGGAAGGTAGGGATAGGATACAGAGGGATTTAGACAAATTAGAGGATTGGGCCAAAAGAAATGCGATGATGTTCAACAAGGACAAGTGCAGGGTCCTGCACTTAGGACAGAAGAATCCCATGCACTGCTACTGAATAGGGACCGAGCGGCTAGACAGCAGTTCTGCAGAAAAGGACCTGGGGTTACAGTGGATGAGAAGCTGGATATGAGTCAACAGTGTGCCCTTGTTGCCAAGAAGGCTAACAGCATTTTGGGCTGTATAAGTAGGAGCATTGCCAGCAGATCGAGGGACGTGATCATTCCCCTCTATTCGGCATTGGTGAGGCCACATCTGGAGTACTGTGTCCAGTTTTGGGCCCCACACTACAAGAAGGATGTGGAAAAATTGGAAAGAGTCCAGTGAGGGCAACAAAAATGATTAGGGGGCTGGGGCATATGACTTATGAGGAGAGGCTGAGGGAACTAGGATTATTTAGTCTGCAGAAGAGAAGAGTGAGGGGGGATTTGATACCTGAAAGGGGGTTTCAAAGAGGATGGATATAGACTGTTCTCAGTGGTACCAGATTACAGAATGAGGAGTAATGGTGTCAAGTTGCAGTGGGGGAGGTTTAGGTTGGGTATTAGGAAAAACTTTTTCACTAGGAGGGTGGTGAAACACTGGAATGCGTTACCTAGGGAGATGGTGGAATCTCCTTCCTTAAATGTTTTTAATGTCAGGCTTGACAAAGCCCTGGCTGGGATGAGTTAGTTGGGGATTGGTCCTGCTTTGAGCAGGGGTTGGATTAGATGACCTCCTCAGGTCCCTTCCAACCCTGATACTCTATGATTCTATGATACTTCCTGTGGGTTCCAGTATGGGGAGTAGGTGACAACTAGAAGTCTGTGCTTGTTGGGGGTTTTATTTCTGTATTGAAGCAGGTTTTCTTGGTGTATTTTCGTGTCCCATTCCATTATGCGATCTACTTCTTTGGTGGAGTGTCCTTGTTTGGTGAAGATGGTTTTAAGTGTGTTAAGATTTTTAACTTTCTCCTCTGAGCATATTCTGTGGTATCTAAATGCCTCGCTGTAGATAACAGATTTCTGGGTGTGTTTAGAGTGGTACTGGATCTGTGAAGCTAGATGTGGTGATCCTCTGGGTTTCTTGTACATAGTTGTCTGTAGGGTTCTGTTGTTGAAGGTGATTGTGGTGTCCAGGAAGCAGATGCTAGTGTGAGAGTGTTCTAGAGAGAGTTTAATGGACAGGGGTGGTGGTTGAAGTTGTGGTGGAAATCTGGAAGGGAATTTAGGCTGTCTGTCCAGAGGATGAAAATATCATTGATATATCTCAGGTATATCATTGGTTTCATGGTGCATTTGTTCAGAAATTCTTCTTCAGGATGGTCTATGAAGAGGTTGGCATATTGGGGAGCCATCTTGGTACTCATGGCTGTTCCTGTGGTTTGGACAAAGTTTTGTTGAATGTAAAATTGTTATGGGTGAGGATGAAATGGAGGAATTTGACTGTGTTTGAGGTGGATATCTCTGGGTTGTTATTATCTTGTCAATATTTGAGACAGGCAGCAATGCCATCATTGTGAGAGATGTTGATGTACAGGACTGGGACATTCATGGTGGCAAGGATGGTGTTCTGAGGGAGGCTATTAATGTTGTGGAGTTTCTGGAGGAAGTCAATTGTATCCTCGCCGAAGCTGGCCCTTTGTGTGGCGAGTGGTTGGAGGATGGTTTCTGTGAGTCCCAATACTCCTCCAATAAGAGTGCTGTGGCCGGATACGATAGGTCTGCCTGGGTTTCCTTGTGTGTGCACCTTGGGAAGCATGTAGAAGATCCCTGAGGAGTTCATGTGGGATGAGGTTGTAGAGTTTCTCTTGGAGTTGTTTGGGGAAAGATTTGATGATATCCTTAAATTCCTAGATAAAATGTGGTGGTGGTGGTGTCTTTGAGTTCTATATAGTAGCTGATATCGGAGAGCTGTCACTTGGCCTCGTTAACGTAGTCATCAGAGTTGAGGACTATGATGGTGGCTCTTTGTCTGCTGTTTTGATCACTATTTGGTAGTTGGATTTCAGGGACTGTGTAGTAGTTCTTTTGATGTGGAGAGATTGTGGTGGATATGATGTTTGTTAAGCATTTCACAGTCAATTTTTTTTCCTGAAGTCATCAGTATAATGGTCAAGAGTGTGGTTTTGTCCCTTGTGGGGTTTCTAGCCAGATTATTCTATTTTCTTATGACTGTTGGTGGAGACGTGGTAATTGGGGATGGTATCATCATTGTAATTTTCTGACAGTACTACCTTTCAGCAGTATGCGCTGAAGTTTTGTATCCTTTGTTTTAAATGTCGGGGAGTGTGGAGTTTGCTCCCCGATGATGTTTAGAAGAGTCTTTTGGGTGGACCCCAGAGCAACAACACGAAGCATGCTCAGCTCACCTCTCTTCCCCTTTGTCTCTGTACATTCCTCCCATCTACTTCTTCAGTTTCAGTTTTGTTGCTAATGTCTCTGGTAAATACCCTTGTGCATAGCCTGGGGAAGGGCATATAGGACCACTAAGACAGTGAAACTGACTACACAAACTGCTGTCAAATGCACAAAATAAAGAACCTGAAAAAACTGAGAGAGAAATTTTTCTTTTATTCCTTTTACTTATTAGTGACCTTAGAAATTACCTGTAGCAATGCTAGGTACACAGTTTTCAGATGTGATTTTTGTTGTTGTTGATTTTTCCCTTGAATTTTTAAATTCTTGGATTTCTAGTGTTTGTGTTTTGAGAAGTATTTGTTGGTTGATTCCTTGCTTTTGTGTTATTGTGACTGTTGTAAAACAATGCCTAATGAACACCAATAGAAAAGTTTCTTTTTAACACTGAAAATGTTATAAAATATTGTGTCACTATAACTATGTTATATGGAAAGCAAAAAAGTGAAACCTTATTATTTGTGTTACTGTAATGCAGGGGTAGTCAATAGACGGACCGCAGCCAAAATCCAGACCACCAGACGCTTTTGAACAGGCCCTGAAATCTTTATTTACTAATTATTATCATTATTGTTGTTATTTTTTATTATTTTCTTTGGAGTCTGGACCTTGACTAGATTTTGAGACCAAGAAATTTGGACCTTGACAAAAAAAATAGTTGACTAACCCTGCCGTAGTGCATAGAAGCCTTAGTCATGGACCAGGATCCCATTGTGCCAGGCACTATACAAACATAGAGCAAAAGATAAACCCTGACATATTTTGTAAGTTTTATACAGTCGATTGAATTTAAAACTACAATTTTGACAGTGCCAATTAGCTAAGATTTAATATTCTCATATAGAGCCCAGTCCTGTTCCCAGTGAAGTCCATGCTAAGGCTCCCATTGACTTTATGAGGCAGGACCAGGCACATATTTATTTGATCGGAATCCTTCTCCTTCAGTTATGTACTAGGTGACTTGAAACTGAGTGCAGAACAGCTGCTTTGCCAGCCTCTGCTCTAGATAATTTGCTCTTGAAGTTGTTTTGGGGGTTTATGGGCATGCTTTTGCTACAATACAGAATTTTTATCTATAATTTCTTCAACATGTATTGATCGATCTTCACACTTCTGTTTATCAACATCAAATAATTTGTTCAAATAATTCAACTAGAAATGATAATTACCTTGGTAAGTACTCCTGTTCAAATCAGCTGACTCTAGCAACATCCTGTCTAATGGGCACTTTTGTCTCTTGTGCACGTATTCAAGTCAATAGTTATTTAACTTCATTTTGCAGATGTGAAACTTAGTTTATTTGTCAGCTTGTGTTGATTACTATTTATTGTTTGTGTTTAGGACATGATGCTTCAGCTGTTGCGAGGGCTGGATTTTCTACATTCACACCGAGTGGTGCACCGTGATCTGAAACCACAAAATATCCTCGTGACAAGCAGTGGGCAGATAAAATTAGCTGACTTTGGCCTTGCACGAATCTATAGTTTTCAGATGGCTCTTACCTCAGTGGTAAGTTTCAGAATGTTATTTTACCTTCACTAATATGCTCTGTTCCATATATTACTATAGTCAATGGATCTTGAGAGTTATAACTGTGCTTTTAAAGCCTCTCCATTTTAGAGCACATGTGTGTGAAGAAAAATAGCTTTCCAATTAGGACTGAGTAGTTGCTTTGGTTATTCTGTAAAAGTAATCTATTACTGATGACTGGTTCTGAATTAGATTAATAGATTCATAGATATTAAGGCCAGAAGGGACTATTATGATCATCTAGTCCGACCTCCTGCACATGCAGGACACAGAATCTCACCCACCCACTCCCGCAATAAACCTCTCACCTATGTCTGAGCTATTGAAGTCCTCAAATCATGGTTTAAAAACTTCAAGGTGCAGAGGATCCTCCAGTAAGTGACCCGTGCCCCGTGCTACAGAGGAAGGCGAAATACCCCTAGGATCTCTTCCAATCTGCCCTGGAGGAAAATCCTTCCCGACCCCAAATATGGCGATCAGCTGAACCCTGAGCATATGGGCAAGATTGCATAATGACTGATTAGTGGGGCTGAGGCATGGACTGGTTGTTTAAGCATAGGATAGTGTGCCGGGAGCTCCCAAGTTCTAATTCCAGTTGTTATACTGACTCTTTCTGTATATAGTCTTGTGCCGTCTGATTATGGTATGATTTTCAAAAGTGATGAAGTTATTTAAGAGAACAAGTTCTATTGTCTTGCTCCTAAATCACATTGGTACTTTTGAAAATCCCATACTTAATCTTGCCATTTTTTCATATGTGTAAATGTGGATTATACTTCTTACTCCCATACTTCTCAGTTGTGATAATTAGTGAGTGATTATAAATGCATTGAAGAGTAAATGTGCTACCTGTTAAGTATTGTTAGTAGTTTCTCACAACAGTATTAGTTTGGTTTTGTGTTCTGCTTGTTAGCTCTCTTGTTTCCCTTTGCTGTCCTGAGTGCCATATATACTAGAACAGTGTCACTTATACTTAGGACAGGAAAGGTAGGATTGCTAAGGAAAGAAACTGAAAGTAATATACATTACATTTACATATTTTATTTTATAAATTCATCTCGTTGATAAAAAGTAATCCATTGCTATTGTTGTCCCTTTTTGTCCCGTGCGGCTAATCAAAATGCAGGGCCTTGTGGATGTTCCAGTTGGGAGTAGAAATTGGTGATAGGTATTTCTTTCATGCAGTTTTGTTTATGCACAAAGAATGGACAAAATCCTGCATTTGTGAACTCAGAGGGGATCAAATAGCAGGAAATAGGTTCTTTTGCTCACAGCACCAAAGTATTTTCAGTCTGCATCCCTGACCCAAAAAACCTATTCCCAACTTCTTCCAGGGTCAGATATCCTTTTTTAGCCTCTCACTGTTCTTACCTGTTCACATTTTCTGTGTCTTCTCTCTCAGACTCCCTGTGCCCCACCTGATTAGAATATCCAGTTAAACCCTCCACCCACTCCTACTAGTTTCTGGACAGACTCTATTAGGCCTTGTTTTAGGTGTGGCCCCTTAACCATCTGTTAGTACAACTTAAATGGGGGATGCAGTGTTGTAGCCATGTGGGTCCCAGGATATGAGAGAGACAAGGTGGGTGAGGTAATATCTTTTATTGGACCAGCTTCTGTGGGTGAGAGAGACAAGCTTTTGAGCTTAAACAAAGCTCTTCTTCGGACAGAAGTTAGTCCAATAAAATATATCACTCTTCACCCACCTGATCTCTCTTAAATGGGGATGACATTCACACATCAGTTTAAAGAGATTTTAACTCCGCCTATAACAAGATTTCACCCAGCCCGTAACAATATAATTAGTTAACTGCAAGAGCCCTACCGCATTGTAAAGCATGACAGAATGTTAGTCTGGTTTCCTGCTTCAGCATGAATGAAGACAAGAAGAAACAGAAAATCATATCATCATGTTATTAAACAGAGGGAATTATCTTCTGCATTTCAGACATGTGCAGACTGGCAAGTTGCTGTGCTGTTTTGTTTTTGTTTTTGTTTTTCATTGCCTGTAGAACATCTTTTAGGGACTGATCCAAAGTCCTCTGAAGAGTCATTACACAAAGTAAAACTATTTCCCCATGGTATTTCTCCCTCCCACCCCACCCCCCACTGTTCCTCTGATATTCTTGTTAACTGCTGGAATTAGCCTACCTTGCTTGTCACCATGAAAGGTTTTCCTCCTTTCACCCCCCTGCTGCTGGTGATGGCTTATCTTAAGTGATCACTCTCCTTACAGTGTGTATGATAAACCCATTGTTTCATGTTCTCTGTGTGTGTGTGTATATAAATCTCTCCTCTGTTTTTTCCACCAAATGCATCCGATGAAGTGAGCTGTAGCTCACGAAAGCTTATGCTCTAATAAATTTGTTAGTCTCTAAGGTGCCACAAGTACTCCTTTTCTTTTTGCGAATACAGACTAACACGGCTGCTACTCTGAAACATGAAGACAGTAGGAATCCTTCCACTGACTTCAGTGGGCACTGGATCAGACTCTTGGAAGTATTAAAGGGGGGGAGGGGTGATAGGTTCTCTTTGAACTTGCAGTAGCTGTTTATATGTCCGGTGATCAATCAGAAACAGTCACAACCCCAATAGCTCTATCCACTGAACCATAAATGGAAACTGCATCCATCTGAAATTGTGAGGAGTTGCTGAGCCTCCCAGTAGAGTTTTTTAAAATAGTCTATAAAAGAAGGGAAAAGCCATGTACTAAGCTAGTCAAGGATTCTTCTGTAGTCATGAATTCTGCCAGAGGAATAGAAGAAAAGGATCAGAAGCCCAAGGAACAGAACTCATTTGCTAAGGCAAGAATGCATTGAAACCTGCCTGTATTAGCCCACTCTCAGCACTCCTGGGTGAAACAGAAAGAGGTGACATTTAATATTTTTTTTGTCCAGACTGCTAAAATGGGTGATGTTAAAAACCCATTAGCTAATATGTATTTACATGGTTTAAAACCCGATTCAGCCCTTACTGTAGACAAAGGGTCTGTCTAGATTAGGAGCTTGTCTACACATAAAAATTGTACCACTTTAACTATACTTACATTGTTAATGTGGTACAGTCACATCAGCCACACTATCTGAGGCTCGTTCACCTGCACATCTACCAATGTGATATATGCCATCATGTGCCAGCAATGCCCCTCTGCCATGTACATTGGCCAAACTGGACAGTCTCTACGTAAAAGAATGAATGGACACAAATCAGACGTCAAGAATTATAACATTCAAAAACCAGTTGGAGAACACTTCAATCTCTCTGGTCACTCGATCACAGACCTAAGAGTGGCTATCCTTCAACAAAAAAGCTTCAAAAACAGTCCCTAGAATGGATGCTATTGTACCAGTATAGAAGTGCTTATCCCGGAAAGAAGAATAAGCTATACCAGCACTTTATGCTGGTATAATGGTGTCCACACTAGGGTTTCTACTGGAATAATTATTTTGGTAAATCATATCCCTCACTCAAATAGTGATACCGATAAAACTTCCAAGTGTAGAACAGGCCTAACATAATTGGAAACACTGCTTAGCACCAAGCATAAATGTAGTTTAGTGCCTTTAAAATCACAGTGGCTGATTATGCTGTAACCTAGTGGGGATGCTTGTTTATAACATGACTATCTCACATGATTTTAAACATCACTGTCTAGGTAATAACTGTTGTTTAATACACATTACTGAATACGTGTTAGCTAACACATTTTAGTCTAGATGAACTTTATCTGTGGTTCGGTGATGTGCTGTGTCATTTGTTATGCATTGTTTCTTCCATTAAAATTCAGGACATGAATAAAACTTTTATCACCGCAACGCACCACGTCTCTTTGGGCAAATTATTGGTTCTTAATGCAATGAGGTCCAATTTGTAGACCCTTCCTTGTAAGTCAATGGAAAAACTTCCATTGACTTCAGTGGGACCAAGATGCTGTCTGAAGTTTCAGTCTTTGAGTGGAATGCTCCTTTC
This sequence comes from Dermochelys coriacea, assembly GCF_009764565.3. NCBI lineage: Eukaryota > Metazoa > Chordata > Testudines > Dermochelyidae > Dermochelys > Dermochelys coriacea. The sequence goes on from NC_050069.1 coordinate 225,185,618, forward strand.
TCTAATGGCAAAATATGGTAACCAAGACCCCTCTAGCAATGTGTCAATTTAATAAAATTCCTACACTGTAGGGGTATGGGTTAAAATACCATACATAAAAGCAATAGCATGGACAGTCAGATGATAGAAATACATTGTAGGAGCTAGCACTCTGATCCAGTGACATCAGAGCTCTGTATCATTTCCTTCAGCAGAGAGCTTACAGCAAGATAAGCTACAAGAATCATCTTTTGAGGTATCAGATCAGTACCAAGATATATCCACGTTCTTTGGTCACAAAGGAACTCTTCAGATGGGACAAAAAGAGCTTGCCATGAAAGTAATCCAGTAAAAAGAATTGACGCAGCTCTAGTTCATTGGGTGCCGCAAATGAGTAACTTCTAAGCAGTTTTTCTGTGGTAGCCAGTTACTTCTACAATGCTAAAGAATTCTTCTGGCAGATCAGTCCCCTGGGCATTGTGCTGTCATTTAAAGAAAAAATTCTCTTGATATCTCCTCCAGTAAATGAATAAAATGTTCAGAATAACATGACACATGGTTAGGGGGCAGAACACTAGTCCCAGCTGTGGTCAAACCAAGAAGTGATACAGATCTAAAATAACAGCACTAGAAAGAATCATGTTTGGGCTTTTTCTCGGATGGAGAAGAATGAATCAGCCTTTCAGTTTCATATGAAGTTAGATTGTCTTGCTGTTGGTCTTGGCTCTTGGGAACCTTTTGAATAGGCTTTGTGATAACAAGAGATGCAGCGAGGGTTGAAGGGAGAAGAGGGGTTGATATAGTTATGTAATTTTAGAGTTAAATGGATAAGTAAATGAACTGTAGCTTTTCTCTGTGGTTCAGGAAAATGGACACTACATTCTAGTGTAGGCAAAACTTGCTCTATACAGAGGGACAGGTGTCTATTAGGATCCACAAATGAAAATGGTAGGGGCTACATTATAAAAAAAAAAATAAGCCAATTAGTATTCAGAATCTGTTAACATGCCCCTTCAATGTCAGCTGATTGCCTTAAAAAAAGGAAATATCTATGAATTGCCGGGTATCAGAAAGCAAAGTGAGATGAACACATCTAATTGTGATCACAGTGTCTAGCCCAAGCTGCGACGGTCAAGATTTTAAATCAAGACCGAACTCCAAAAAAATGAAGCAAAACTGTCAAGAGACTAGTGTTTGTAAAACACTCATAGTAGCCTTTTTGAAAACGTGTGGTTTAGATTAGATGGCAGAGCTGCTGACTTTTTTCCTCCCTGGAATGCAAACAAAATTGTTTTATTTTGCTTTCTTTACCTTTAAAAATAATCTTATTTTCAGATTTGCTCAAAGTAAGGGGAAAAAATCAGTTTCTCTGCTAATGCACTAAATTGTTTATACTGGGATCAGCTGAAGAGATTGAGAATTTTTAAAAACCCAACTCTCACTTTCAGTGAACATTTTCAGATTATGCTAGCATTTTATTTGATTGTTTCTTCAGGATAAAGATTTTCCATCCATTTCCTGGCAGTCATTTCAGCACAAATGGTTTACAAGTCACATCATGCAGCAACTTGGATTTCATTTTGTTGGTATAGTGGCAAGGGAGCATAAAATAATTTTCACTAACTGGGCTTACTTTGTAAAAATAAATATATAAATTAGTTACAGCAACAAAAACAATAACAAAAAAGATAGAAAATATCCTAATCCAAAGAGGAATGAATGCTTCTCTGTTTTCTACCCAATATTGCATTGTAAGATGCTAATAAATACCACCTGTTTAGTAAATAATGTGGGTGTAAGCTCTCATCTGAACTAATATATGATTTTGGAGACTGGACACAATAAGGGCAAAGGAGAGTTCCTTTTTCTTTTGGTTCCTTGTTTTTTTGGCCGCCTGATCCTGGTGCTCTGTTTCCCCTGAAACCCATATATATATCATTTTATACTGCACCCTGCGGAATCCTCTCACACAAAACACATAAGTAGTCCCATTGCAGTTAAATTAGGCACATGCTTAAGTAGCTTGCGGAATCACAGCTGAAATCTGGGCTCTGAGAAAGAGGTACTCCAAGGTGATTCTACCGTCATTTATTTTTCTCTCCTATAGCCCAGGCAGAAAAACATACTTTTAGACCCATGATTGTTGTTTGTCTGAGATGACTGTTGTCTTCTCTTGTGTTGAAGAATGTAAGGCTTCTTATCACTGACATATGGGAGCTAGTGTTATAGAGCTCTATGTAGCTCGAAAGCTTGTCTCTTTCATGTTGGTTTGATAAAAGACATTACCTCACCCACTCTAATATCAGAGCAACACAGTCATGGCTTTTGTGAGGAGGTACCTAGTCTTGAACTCAGAGCTCCAGTTCTGTAGTTCATAGCACTTTTCTCCAGTCCACCCAGTTGGCCCTCAGAAAGAAAATGAGTCACACATGAATGTCCAGAGAATCAAAATATGTGCTGTTGAAGTCTGGAGTTCTGTCAAAAGATTGTGTTTACCCAGGAATGCAGTATGATTGTAACTGGTTGCTTATCTAAAGTTGTTGTGTGTTTTTCCCCAAAATCTGGGATAATCAACAGTCCCATAAATGTAAGACTCTCAGTTTCACCCAGGAGAAGATTTTAAGTTGTATCATGTGTAGTTATTATCTCAGATTTTCCAGAACTAAGTGGCTGAAATCACAGTGCCAGTTGGAAGGATAATCTGATATCTGTTGGAAACTATCCTTTATAACTGCATATAGTGGAAATTTTCTTTTTTCTTCATAGTACAGTATCTTCAGCAATAATGTAATTACCCAATTAACCTTAATAGGGTCAGTCCAAAGCAGCTGGTTTCTTTTCTGGTTTCCTTTCCTTACAAAAATTAATTCTACTTATTGCTTCATCTTCAATCTTCCATGATATTCGCCCAAGTATGAAGGATCCACTTTACAGCCCTGCTATACCCTCTACAGATTAGGGGTGCAGGTACAGAGGCTGTGCAGGGAACTCTCTCCCTCTCTGTCCCAGAGGATGCTCTCAGCTGGCCTTGAATAGGAAGGTTGAAGAAGGAGACATTGGGAGATGATCAAAAGAAGAGCTACTGGATCCATGATTTCACAGATTCAGCAGTCTAAAATTCCTGCGGAGGTTGCATCATCCATTATGCTAGCATAGTTAGTTGCCAATGGATGCACCTTGGTTTAAGCAGTCCCACAGCTGGCCCACAGTCTGAAGGGTTGAATTCAGTCCCCCCTCCCTACCACTACAGAGTTCTCCACAAAAAGCCCTGTAACTCAGGTTTTGTCCGGGAAGAGTTCATTTTTCATAATGCAGATACAGGGCAGCTGAAGGATTCTGGAATGCATCCTCTTAAACATTGCCCAGGGAGGTTCTTTCCATTGCATGCATTTGATAATGAGAAATATATTGAGTGATGTATCTCCAGAGTCATCTTAACAATAAAAATAATTTTCAGTAAGATGATAGCAAAACTTCAGACTGACACTTAAAAATAATCTGATATATGTAAGCGGGGAAATAGTCCCGCTCTTGTGCGGAACTTTCCTGGCTTCTGCACTACCCTGGTGAAGTGGGCTAGTGAAAGGATCTGAGTCTTCGCTCCCACTTCCTTTACCCAGTGGCCTCCCTGCCCTTGAGGACTCTCCTTCTCCTTCCTCTCTTCTGTCTGGCAGAGTCCTCGTAACCCCAACAAGGCTGGGCCCAGGATTCCTGGGGGGCTCGACCCCCAACCCTGCTGTGGTCACCTAGAACAGGGGGTAGGGTGTACTCTCTCTGCACTGGGCACTTCTCTGACCCACTGACCATTACATACAAGTTAAAGCAAATGCAAGTTAATTAATCAACAATTAATTTTAAAAGGAATAAGGACAAATGGGAAAGGTTAAAGGAAACACATCAACCCGCTCTGTGGCAGGGAACATCACAAACAGTGTCTCTGGAATGTCCGGGCAGTTCACAGTCTGTTCCTTGTAAGTCCCAGGCCTTCTTCTCAGGCCCTGGTTGTGCTGCAGGGATGCTGTGGGTTGGACACTTGCTCTGGTGGTGGCCACACGCTCTCAGGCTCTAAGTGGTAGGACCCTTCTTCCCAATGTAGCCCCTGCCCTGTCGGGGTTATGATCCAAGCCTGGCCTGCAGAGCCTCTTGGCTGAGGCATCTCCCTGTGCTGGGCCCGCTGCCCAGGGTCCCCCTTGGTCTCCCCAGCTGCTCACCGCACCCAGCTCCGGATTGTTCCAGCCCCAGCTCCACCACTTGTCCCTGCACTGCTGCTGCTGCTCTGCCTCCAGCTCCCTGGGCTGCTTCTTTGGCCCCTCTGGCTCTGGTTGCCGCAGCTCTGCTCCCAAGACAGGTCTGCTCTGCAGGCTGCTTCTGTGACTCTGCTCCCAGCACTGACCTGCTTCGTGGGCTGCTTTTCTGGCCCCTCTGGCTCTGGTTGCTGCAGCTCTGCTCCCAGGGCAAGTCTGCTCTCTCTGGGCTGTGCCTCTGGCTTTGGGGCTGCAGCTGTGCTCCCAGGACAGGGTCTGTTCTCTCTGGGCTGCTTTTCTGGTCCCTCTGGATCTGGCACATCTCTGCCCCCCAGCGTAGCCTGGGCCCCTGCTCTCTCCCCAGCTCAGCCCCACTCTGTCTGACCCAGGCAAATCCAGCTCACAGGGAGGATGGGACCTCCCGGGCCTCCTGACTCCCTGATTAGCCTACTCACCCTGTCATTCAGGCTGACCTGGAGCATTGGTCTCTTCCCATTGTTCCTGGGGGCTGTCAGTCTCAGGGTCCTGATTCCCCATCGACCCTTCCCCCTTTTTAGTACTGGGAGCTAGCAACTAAAACACCCTCACTGAATGTTAGTAAGGGGGCAACAGTCCCCTTACGTATATATAGCTAGATTGAGTAAACTCATGTTGGCTGTTGTGGATCATGTGGCTTGGGTCTGTACACAAAAGATAATTTTTTTAGCGTGTGCATAGTTGTCTAGCCAAGCGATGGCATCTTCAGTAGCGTGATGCAGTTCTGGGCCACTGCTGAACCTAGTCAGCAGGCACTCTTTGACAATGTGCGTCATCATCTGTGTTGCGCCACACCTGCACAAAGGGTTGTCACAAAGGCCCCAGCGATACTTGTTGGCTGCACAGAGGCCTTGCCCAGGCGGAACCTGTTCAACAGGGATCACTGAAAACGGGGCAGGTCAAAACCAGGCGGGCAAATTGTGGGGTCAGCGACGAGGGACTGGTTGGAGATTATAACAGATATCCATTCCTCTTGCCAGAGTGTTTCTGCCCAAACATCCTGGCATGGCGGATGAGACCATAATGGGTGACGTGATGGCAAACGTGCAGCTGGTGGTTTATAAAGGTCATTGTGCAGGAGCAGGCTTGAGTTGGCGTGCACTTTCGTCAGTAACTTGCCAGTGGCAACTGTTATACCAGTAAAATAAAAACCAGCAGGGTCTTATTAAAGGGGAAAAGGCAAAATGTCACATTTATTGTGAATACAGAAAGAATCATAGTAAGCAGTTAGTTATAGCTATAACATTCCTTTCAATTTCATATTTATTCACACATTCATTCATACACACACACAGGTTCTGCAAGGTTGTTATCATAGTTACCAGCCTTAGAGTTGCTCATTCCAAGCCACTGGCCTGGACATGAGGAGGGAGCAGGGCCTTGTCAGATGCTCATCTGATGCTCCTGGAAGTTGGTTTTCAGAATCAGACCCCAAAGTTCTCACTTTCTAGAGTCCATTTTTATAGGAATTTCTTCCTATGCCAGTCTATGGGAATTGCTTCATCATGCTGTTGCTGAATCAATCAGCAAATGGCACATTCCTGATGGCTCCGTGCTGCCAGATGTTATCTTGTTCTTTGGTTCTCCCATTCTTGAGGCTGTTGGGTGGATTCCAATCTCCCCTCCGGGGATACTCTGGTTATTTCCACTTGGCGCCTTCTTCAGCAGATGGACACTGGATTCTTAGGATGGCACCTCCCTGATCATTCAGTTATTATCCACACCAAGCATCCATCCATATACACCCTCTATCTCTATTTTAATCACAATTGTTAACAAAGCGAGATGAATACAACAAAAGGGCGGGGTGCTGTTTCTCTTGTTATAGAGTATTGCTTTGAGTCTCTCTCTATGTGAGTAGTTGTTGTTACAAAGAATTGCTTTGAGAACAGACTCTGTCTTAGAATGTACTAACACAATTAGCAGCTTGCAAGTTTCACACATAGAGGGAGAGAAACAGTACCAAAAACCAAGAGACCTCTTAATTAGTAATACCCTGGAATTTAAATTTATGGGGAATCAAACTTATTTGTGATTTTAATACAGAACTTCTTTAATATGATCCAGCACAACCTCTCGTCTGATATGAGGAGGAGCAATATTGCTCAGAACTGGAAGCCATGGGAGTGGAGTCGGACGCAAGGTGCCGGAGATGATACGCATGGTGGCATGTAACTGCGTATCCACCAGTTTGGTGTGTGATGATCAACTCCAAACTGGTGCGCAGTACTCCGCCACCGAATACGAGGTGGCAAGAGCTGACGTCCACAAAGTTGGAGCATGAGCACACCATGACAAACCTGCCAGATTGCTAAGAAGACTGTTGCGCATCTTAACTTTAGCTGCTGTCGTCTTCAGGTGGGCATGGGAACTCAGTGTGCGGTCTAAGGTCACACCTAGAGAGACCGGTTCTACTTCATGCTTCACCTTTACAAAAGATAATGAAAAGAGTAGATTGTTCAGGAGGAGAAGGTATTTGTATTTGGTTTTGTATTTGTAGTATTTGTGTGCGTAGAGGCTTGTAGGGGCTTTGAGCTGGGAGAGGAGCTGAGCCCTGATTAGGGGGCGGGGCTTCTCTGACTAGGGGTCTATAAAGGTAGTCAGGCAGCAGCACAGACAGCTGCAGCGGCACAGGAGCTAGCAAACAGAGCTGTAAACAGGTGCATTTGAGTGGGAGTTCTGTTAGAGGAGAAGGTATTCTGGTGCTTGTTTGGGGTTTGTTTTTGCTGTGGAGGTTGGTGTTTTGGTGTGGTTTGTGTTTCCCAGATTAATAGGATTTAGGTGGGAAGGCTATGACAGATACAGAGGCAGCAGTGGGAGTGACCGATGTAAAGGAAGACACAATGAGGATGACTGGATGTGGAAGCTGCAGTATGTACATGTACAGGAGGGGGGACCTGGTAAGAGTTTTGTCTGCATGAAGTGCCTTCTGATAGAGCTGATGGAAGAGAAGATCCTAGGATTGGAGATGCAGGAAAGTCTGGTTGAGTTTAGAAGGGGGTTCGAGCGGATGATGGAGCAAAGACATGAGGCAGCTGAAGGGAAAAGCTCAGACTTGCAGATGGAAGCAGGACTGAAGAATTCTGAGGGGAGACTGCTGGGTGAAAAAAATGGACAGTGGAAGCATGTGACTAAGAGAACCAGGCAGAGGAAAAGATGGGCTAGCGAAGGAGAAATAGAGCTCAAGAACAGGTTTGCAGAGTTGGAAAATGAAGAACGGGCTCAGCAGGTGGTCACTGAAGGTGAAAGGGCAAGGAAGAAGAGAAGAGTGGCTAGTCCTATAGGAAAAGGGGAAGAGTCAATGAAGACTACACCAAATATGAGCCCCAGGAGGATACAGGATGGGTTGAAGAGGATTACAAGGGAGAATAGGAATGGAAAGAACTTGTAGCCAGAGGGAATGGGGATAGACCGGAGAATCGCACCATCACCAGGAAAAGGCAGGTCTACGTGATTGGGGACTCCTTACTGAGAAAAATAGACAGGCCTGTAATCAGAGCTGATCCAGAGAATGGAAGGGTGTGCTGTCTTCCAGGTGCTAAGATACGGGATGTGGACCTGAGGTTGAAAAGGATCCTAAAGGGAGTGGGAAAGAATCCACTAACTGTCCTTCATGTGGGAACAAATGATACCCGGTAGATTCTCGCTGAACCGTATCAAGGGAGACTATGCCAGGCTGGGGAAGACGCTTAAGGAAATCGAGGCTCAGGTGATCTTCAGTGGGATTCTGCCTGTTCCTAGAGAAGGGCAACAAAGGTGTGACAAGATTGACTATCAACAGATGGCTCAGGCAGTGGTGCTATAAGGATGGCTTTGGGATGTATGGCCACTGGGAGGCATTCATGGACAGAGGACAGTTCTCTTGGGATGGACTTCATCTGAGTAGGGAAGGAAATAGACTTCTAGGATGGAGGCTGGCACAACTGATAAAGAGAACTTTAAACTAGGAATTTGGGTGAGATGGTTGGGAGATGTCCAGGTAATCTCCACGCCAGATTTTAGCATTGAGAGGGAAGAAAGCAAAGTAAGAAAGGATACAGCCATGGGTAGGAGAATGGACATAAGAAGGAAGGGCAGTGTGGATACCAGTCTAATAGGTCATACTGGCTGTAGAATGTCTGTGCCTTAATCAGGTAAAGAATATGAGCGAGGCCAAAAAGCAAAAATGAAGATGTTTGTACACCAATGCGAGGAGCCTAGGTAACAAAATGGAGGAACTAGAGCTACTGGTGCAGGAAGTGAAACCAGATATTATAGGGATAACGGAAATATTGTGGAATAGTAGTCATGATTTGAGTACAGGTATTGAAGGGTATGTGCTGTTTAGGAAAGACAGAAATAAAGGTAAAGGTGATGGAGTAGCATTGTATATCAATGATGAGGTAGAATGTAAAGAAATAAGAAGTGATGGAATAGATAAGACAGAGTCCGTCTGGGCAAAAATCACATTGGGGAAGAAAACTAGTAGAGCCTTCCCTGTGATAGTACTTGGGGTGTGCTATAGACCGCCGGGATCTAATTTGAATATGGATAGAGTCCTCTTTAATGTTTTTAGTAAATACTAATGGAAACTGTGTGATCATGGGAGATTTTAACTTCCCAGATATAGACTGGAGGACAAGTGCTAATAATAATAATAGGGCTCAGATTTTCCTAGATGTGATAGCTGATGGATTCCTTTATCAAGTAGCTGCTGAACCGACTAGAGGGGATGCCATTTTAATTTTGGTTTTGGTGACTAGTGAGGACCTCATAGAAGAAATGCTTGTAGGGGACAACCTTGGTTCAAGTGATCATGAGCTAATTCAGTTCAAACTGAACGGAAGGATTAACAAAAATAAATCTGCAACTAGGGTTTTTGATTTCAAAAGGGCTGACTTTCAAAAATTAAGGAAATTAGTTAGGGAAGTGGATTGGACTGAAGAATTTATGGATCTAAAGGCAGAGGAGGCCTGGGATTACTTCAAGTGAAAGCTGCAGAAGCTATTGGAATCCTGCATCCCAAGAAAGGGGAAAAAATTCTTAGGCAGGAGTTGTACACCAAGCTGGATGAGCAAGCATCTCAGAGAGGTGATTAAGAAAAAGCAGAAAGCATACAGGTAGTGGAAGATGGGAGGGATCAGCAAGGAAAGCTACTTTATTGAGGCCAGAGCATATAGGGATAAAGTGAGACAGGCTAAAAGTCAAGTAGAGTTGGACCTTGCAAAGGGAATTAAAACCAATAGTAAAAGGTTCTATAGCCAGATAAATAAGAAGAAATCAAAGAAGAAGTGGGACCGCTAAATATTGAGGATGGAGTAGAGGTTAAGGATAATCTAGGCATAGCCCAATATCTAAACAAATACTTTGCCTCAGTATTTAATGAGGCTAATGATGACCTTAGGATAAGGGGAGCATGACGAATGGGAATAGGATATGGAGGTAGATATTACCATATCTGAGGTAGAAGTGAAACTCAAACAGCTTAATGGGACTAAATCGGGGGGCCCAGATAATCTTCATCCAAGAATATTAAAGGAATTGGCACATGAATTTGCAAGCTCATTAGCAAGAATTTTTAATGAATCTGTAAACTCAGGGGTTGTACCGTATGACTGGAGAATTGCTAACATAATTCCTTATTTTTAAGAAAGGGAAAAAACGTGATCCGGATAACTACAGGCCTGTTAGTTTGACATCTGTAGTATGCAAGTTCTTGGAAAAAATTTTGAAGGAGAAAGTAGTTTAGGATATTGAGGTCAATGGTAAATGGGACAAAATTCAGCGTGGTTTTACAAAAGGTAGATCGTGCCAAACCAACCTGATCTCCTTCTTTGAGAAAGTAACAGATTTTTTAGACAAAAGAAACACAGTAGATCTAATTTACCTAGATTTCAGTTAGGTGTTTGATACAGTGCCACATGGGGAATTATTAGTTAAATGGAAAAGATGGGGATCAATATGAAAATTGAAAGGTGGATAAGGAATTGGTTAAAGGGGAGACTACAGCAGGTCATACTGAAAGGTGAACTGTAAGACTGGAGGGAGGTTACCAGTGGAGTTCCTCAGGGATCGGTTTTGGGACCAATCTTATTTAATCTTTTTATTACTGACCTTGGCACAAAAAGTGTGAGTGTGCTAATAAAGTTTCAGAGTAGCAGCCGTGTTAGTCTGTATTCGCAAAAAGAAAAGGAGTACTTGTGGCACCTTAGAGACTAACAAATTTATTAGAGCATAAGCTTTCGTGAGCTACAGCATCCGATGAAGTGAGCTGTAGCTCACGAAAGCTTATGCTCTAATAAATTTGTTAGTCTCTAAGGTGCCACAAGTACTCCTTTTCTTTTTGCTAATAAAGTTTGTGGATGATACAAAGCTGGGAGTTATTGCCAATTTAGAGAAGGACTGGGATATCATACAGGAGGATCTGGATGACCTTGTAAACTGGAGTAACAGTAATAGGATGAAATTTAATAGTGAGAAGTGTAAGGTCATGCATTTAGGGTTTAATAACAAAAATTTTAGTTATAAGATGGGGATGCATCAATTAGAAGTAACAGAGGAGGAGAAGGACCTTGGAGTAGTTGACCACAGGATGACTATGAGCCGCCAATGTGATATGGCTGTGAAAAAAGCTGATGCGGTCTTCGGATGCATCAGGCGAGGTATTTCCAGTGGAAATAAGGAGGTTTTAGTACCGTTATACAAGGCACTGGTGAGACCTCATCTGGAATACTGTGTGCTGTTCTGGTCTCCCATGTTTAAGAAAGATGAATTCAAACTGGAACAGGTACAGAGAAGTGCTACTAGGATGATCCGAGGAATGGAAAACTTGTCTTATGAAAGGAGACTCAAGAAGCTTTGCTTGTTTAACCTAACCAAAAGAAGGTTGAGGGGAGATATGGTTGCGCTCTATAAATATATCAGAGGGATAAATATCAGAGAGAGAGAGAGGAATTATTTAAGCTCAGTACCAATGTGGACACAAGAACAAATGGATATAAACTGGCCATGGGGAAGTTTAGATTTGAAATTAGATGAAGGTTTCTAACCATCAGAGGAGTGAAGTTCTGGAATAGCCTTCCAAGGGAAGCAGTGGGGGAAAAGACCTATCTGGCTTCAAGATTAAACTCAATAAGTTTATGGAGGAGATGGTATGATGGGATAACATGATTCTGGCAATTAATTGATCTTTAACTATTCATGGTAAATAGGCTCAATGGCCTGTGATGGGATGTTAGATGGGGTGGGATCTGAGTTACTACAGAAAATTCTTTCCTGGGTATCTGGCTGGTGAATCTTTTCCACATGCTCAGGGTTCAGCTGATGGCCATATTTGGGGTTGGGAAGAAATTTTCCTCCAGGGCAGATTGGAAGAGGCCCTGGGGGTTTTTCGCCTTCCTCTATAGCATGGGGCACGGTCACTTGCTGGAGGATTCTCTGCACCTTGAAGTCTTTAAACCATGATTTGAGGACTTCAGTAGCTCAGACATAGGTGAGAGGTTTATTGCAGGAGTGGGTGGGTGAGATTCTGTGGCCTGCATTGTGCAGGAGGTCAGACTAAATGATCATAATAGTCCCTTCTGACCTTAATATCTATGAGTCTATAAATCTATGAGGTCAGTGACGGTTTTATCTAAGGCTGATACAGTGATATATACACAAACACTTAAAATATATAAACAATTTTGTTAAAAGAGTGTTATTTAGGTTGAAAAGTCTAGCACGCAAGAGCTAGGAAATGATAGAATAAAGGTTGCATTTACTCATATGCATTATGACAGTCTTCCCCAAAATCACAGAGGAAGTGCCTATATTTTCAAATGTCACTTGAGATTTTGGGTGCCCAAGTTGAGAACCTTAAAGAATTCGAAATTTGGCAGAGGGGCCAAATGTGTATGTACAGAAAGAGAGAGTACATAAACATGAGAGAGAGAAAAAATATTGTGATAGGCCAGTAATTTCAGAAATGGGTCCTATAGTTAGTCTCCTGGGTCCGTATTTAGGAACCTAAAATAAGTGGCCTGATTTTGAAAAGCAGCAGCTTTTCAAAACGCAGCAGCTCTGACTGAATTTTTAAAATCTTGGCCATAATTGTTAAGTTACTGCTTTTGGATCTTAAAGTTTGTTAGTTTATTTGAGTTTTTGGGAAAAAAAATTCGAGCATCTTTACCAAATACATTTTCAAACAAAATATCTGACATATTTTTAATTCCCTACCTGCCAAGACCTTGGTTCAGGGTTCTATGCTTCTATTCCCTTACAGCTGATACGAGCTAACCCTGAAAGCCATCTAAGGAATGCAGAGAATGCAGCTCTCTGCTCTGATTCAGTCCCAGGTTTATCTTGAAATGTAAAATGTCTTTCTGTTAGCCTTTCATAGAAAGTGAATTACTTGACAGTAAACAAGCAAACTGGCTCTATGTGAGAATATGTGCTATGTCAACAAAATTGCTGCATGGAAGCTGGAGCTAATGGGGGGTATGGACTATGATCACTGACTTGGGTTTTTTTGCATTAGTGTGCTGTACCAATGCAAATCTGTAGTGTAGATGCACTTCACTTGTGTAAAAAATTACTTATCCCAGTGCAGCCCAACCTGAGTTAGTAAGCAGCCCAGTGCACCTACACTTGTGCAAGAAAGTACTTGCTATAGACTAGCCTCAAACACTGGTCCAAAAGTTGTAATGAAATATTCTTTGCTTTCCTTTCCCTTCCCTTCATTTTCTTTCTTTCTGTGGTAAGGACATAAGATCAGAGTTTTTTTAAATTGTTACTAATGGTACCAGGATTCACTTATGTTTTTTCACATTATTGTTCTAACATGTAATCCCTGTTGAAAGAATGGGGGTCTATGCTTAACCTAGCTGGAAAAGATGTATAAACTCAGATTATTGTACTTTTCTCTCTTTATTATAAAAAATAGCTCCGCTGTTGTGTGGCCTGTCTTTTTACTGTACTGTTTTCTGTTATGAAACTGTTGTGCAGTCCAGGAAAAACGTTATTTAAAACTGTTCTATACAAATTGTTTTTACGTTGTTTTAAATTGCTTTACATCTAGCCTAAGAGGTAAATGACTGTTTTTTGAGGTGGTTGGGATTACAAAAGCAATATGATTGTTTGACAGGCTCTCAAACTGTGTGATTACAAAACTGTTATCACTTAATTCTAAACCCATTCCTAAAACACTAAAATAACCCTACCGGCCTGCACTCATGCTGCCTCAGGTTGTGATCTTATCAGAGCTATTAAGATAAGCAGAGTAGGGCCTTGGACAGGAGAAGTGTTACAGGAAGTGATGTTGGTGAGTCATATAAATGGCATTCTTCCCTCTGAATCAGTTCTTCACCAGAATTCCGATGTGGTGCTAGGGAGCACCGTGCTGCTGCAGGTGACGTCTTCAGAATGGATCATAATAAAATAGAGGCTCTGGCACTTTTTGTAAGAGTAGCAGAGATAGCCCTAATTTTCCTCTAGGTCCTGGCCAAATTCCAGCTTCAAAATTTACTTCCTAACTGAAATTTCCTCCTGTGGTTTCAGTTGGAGAAATTATGCTTACTCATGTAAAATGTAGATGTGTAGTGTTGCTGGTTGAGAATGGCTAACAGCTTCAGTTTAATGGAATCAATAGATGGTAGGAGTTGAAGAGATCTGGTAGATCGCCCAATCCATCTCTGTGTGAGTGCAAGATTGTTGTTTATTATATATTGTCTAGTGTTGTTTTGCCACATTTTAGCTGTATATATGCCAAGCAACAGGGCTTCCATCGATTCCATTGGGAGACTATTCCGAAGTGTTATACATCTCGCTTTCAGAACGTTTTCCTAATATCCAGCCTATATTTTTCCATTCTTAATTTCATCCCATTTTCCTCTCTCAGTCAGTAGCACAGGTCCAGGGCCTTTCAGGTTGGCTTCCAGTGGAGGAGAAATCAGTGACATGGATCTGGGTAGTGTAACTAGTTTTATTTACACACATACACCAGTCCTGGAACAGCCTTTGAATCAAGCCTCTTTTGTCTGAATTTACATGTGCCATTCAGAGGTCCAGGTAAAATATCCAACATTTGAGTGAGTGGTTTTGATTTAACAGTTCATCACATTAGCTGTAGTGAAGTAGAAGCATAGATAGCGGAGCCAGAGCTTGGAAAGAGCTATACTCTTTCATAACTTACAGGAAAAAATAAATTGCTTGTTCCATTCCTCTCATATTGTCAGTTATACATACAGTGGTGACCTGAACAGGTTTTGTGGCATTGCAGTGAAGAGGCCACATATTTGCTCTTAACAGAAGCCTCTAAAACCCGCCAACACACACCCAATAAATCTAGGAAATAGTGTTACAAAAAATGTAACATGAATAAACCTAAAAGACCACCAGTCACAGTGTCTCCTTTGAACAGAAATGGTTCTCTGGTGCCATGGAGTCTTGGCAGCAGTCCCCACAGTAGCGCACATTCTACTTTTATTTTATTAAAATGCAAAATTGCATGTTTTCTGTAGTTAACAATGGAATGTTTGTTTTAGTTTCATTTTCACTTTCACCATTAAGGGAAGGGGCATGCCACAGGAGTAATGAAGGAGCACTGGTGTTAGTGGGATGCATTTCTTTGTGAATTCTGAGGCCTGAGATGTTCAAAACAAACATTTTTGTTGATGCATTATGGCATGAACAAGATGCATCTTCTGTTAGTACAAGATTCATTCATTTCACATTTGTGGATGAAATTTCATGAGTTTTGAGTTTTACTTTCATTCAAAATTATTAATTCCACAGCAAGCCACCACCTTGTGTGTATGTGTGTGTGTGTGTATATATAAAATTACATCACATCTATGTATAAAATTAATCAAATGACTGACTCTCCATGTTGTTCAAAATAGCAGTCATTCGTTTAACTCACTTGTTTAACTCTTTCATAAGTAAAAAGAACAGGAAAACTTGTGGCACCTTAGAGACTAACAAATTTATTAGAGCATAAGCTTTCGTGGACTACAGCCCACTTCAGCAGATGCATGGAATAGAACATGTAGTAGGAAGATAGATAGATAGATAGATAGATAGATAGATAGATAGATATACATACAGAGAAGGTGGAAGTTGCCATACAAACTGTAAGAGGCTAATTAATTAAGATGAGCTATTATCAGCAGGAGAAAAAAAGTTTTGTAGTGATAATCAAGATGGCCCATTTAGACAGTTGACAAAGAGGTGTGAGGATACTTGACATAGGGAAATAGATTCAATATGTGTAATGACCCAGCCACTCCCAGTCTCTATTCAAACCCAAGATAATGGTATCTAGTTTGCATATTAATTCAAGCTCAGCAGTTTCTCCTTGGAGTCTGTTTTTGAAGCTTTTCTGTTGCAAAATTGTGATCCTTATGTCTTTTACTGAGTGGCCAGAGAGGCTGAAGAGTTCTCCTACCGGTTTTTGAGTGTTATGATTCCTGATGTCAGATTTGTGTCCATTTATTCTTTTGCGTAGAGACAGTCTGGCTTGGCCAGTGTACATGGCAGAGGGGCATTGCTGGCACATGATGGCATATATCATATCAAATGTGATATATGCCACATAATTTCCTGTTCTTTTTGCGGATACATACTAACACGGCTGCTACTCTGAAATCTTTCATAAGTAGATCATGCTGCAATTTAGTCTTTGGACTACAACCAGTTTTACAATAATATTGTTGTGCTAGGGGTTGGGTGAAACATTGTTGAATCTGGTGGGTATTACAGTAGCCCATCATTCAGGATAAATTATAAAAAGCAATTAAGTCCCTTTATGGACTAGATAGCTGAAACAAACACTGTCCCAGATACAGGCCATATGCAAGACTGTCTGAGCTATATGGGCAGAGGGGTTTGACAGATGTTTGAATGCAAATGCAGGTGGCTGGCTGATATTCGAGGGTACTGTATGTGTGTATGAGAGAAGCAGGGAAACACAACAGAAAAAGAGAGAGAAGGTAGCCCCAGAGACAGTCACAGAAGTATTTGTAGCATCACCCTGAGAAAAAGCTGAGAGAGAGCTTTTGGGTATAGAGCTACCTGGAAAGACTCTTGGAACTGTGAGCAAAGAAACTGTTTGATTCCCACTGTGTTCAGGGAAACAGGACTTTATGTGCATATTCTTTATAAATAAACCAGATTGCATCCAAGAGATATCTGACTTAGCCAATATTTAGGGTCTTGATGACAAACTGCTCAGGCCAGAAGAGGTAACCATACTAATAGCGTGAGGGATATTCTGTTTTTAGAAGGTATATTCTTTCTCTGTGTATACAGTTAACTGAGCCAAAGTATTCTATATCACATTCAACTAAAAGTTATAGTTAAGGCTAAAATTTAGTCACAGGTATTTTTAGTAAAAGTCGTGGACAGGTCATGGGCAATAAACAAAAAGTCCTTGCCCCTGACCTGTCCATGACTTTTACTAAAAACACCCCTAACTAAATCTTAGGTGCTGAGAGGGGTTGGGGGAGGAGGGGGACGCTGCTGCTCTGGGTGTGGGGTGCTTCAGGGGACATTGCTGCTTGGGGGGGCACTCTGGACCCCGCCACTGCTGGAGTGGGGTGGCTGGGGCCCTGCTGCTGATGCTACTGGGCAGGGGGGCGATGGCCTGGAACCTGCCACCGCTGCTGCTCCGGGGGGTGGGGCGGCACTGGGACCCCCCACCGCCGTTGCTTAGGTTGGGGGCAGGGCCCTGCTGCCGCTGCTCCCGGGACCGGCTGCAGACCGTAATCTCCGTCAAAGACTCACAGCCTTAGTTATAGTTTAGATATTTTTGATAGATTAATGAATCTGGGAGACTCTTTGATATATTACTTACTATGAAAAAAAGATATGAGCTTGGAAGCAGTGGGTACAATTGAATGTTGTCCAGGGTCATCATGTTTAGCATACATCCAGGAACTATCTCAGAGCATCAGTCAACTGAAAATTTCGGAAGTGATGTGATGTCATCCAAATACCATTATAGGACAGTACTTCTGGAGAGGATGAGAAAACAATATAGCTGTGCCCGTTGGTTGATGGACAGATACCAAAATACCTCACTGTCATCCCGTATGTTCCTTCAAGATGACTACAGTTTTGCCATATTAGTTTCTGTAGTTAGAAATAACAAAGGGGATTCTAGGACTATATCTTGAAATACCAGCATCATCATACCGGAATAAGTGCTAATATTTCTCGTCACTTTTACTTCAGTCAAAGCTAATAAACAGCATGGAAAAGATAAACCATCTATGTTATTCACTTTGGCATGCTGGCATAGGCACTTTCTAGGAGGAGATGAACTTTCTTCTTTGGTTTGTTCCAATGCGTAGGAGATCAGTAGTTTTTCATGAAAAAAATATATACAGGCCCTTCTGCCTGGAAAACAATTAACTCTGGCCTTTTCTGGCAGTGCTTTTTATTATTCAGTGAAACTTAGCTCTCAAAGTACTGGTGATGGGGCATGACTTGAACTGTATATTAGAGCTGATCAAACGTTTTCAATATATTTGAAAATTTTACAGGAAAAATTCTGAACATTTTTGGTGAGAATTTTTCTTTGATCAATTCTGGGGTAAATAATTTAGACAGAACATCACTTTTTGATATGTGCTAAGTATAATATTTAGGGAGAAATAAAATCTGTAGCATTAGATATAATTCTATCCTTTGCATAATATGCAGGCATTAGGTGATGACAATGCAATTATGGATACACGTACTTCTGTCACCACTCCTGTAATTTCAGTGGCACCACATCCTATCTAAGGGAGAAGTTGGAAGGTTGAGAGTTTAGGAGTTCTTTTGGGACCCTATTTATTTGGAGATAGATTTGGTTAGTTATTTTTATGTGTTGTGTTTCATCTTGCATTTGAAAGGACAAAACCAAGCTCCTTAAAATCAACTTTGAAATTAGGAAGATTGCTAGAAAATTTAAATATCCTGGTTTGCAGTTTAGGGGAGGGTTAATCTAGGTGCCTTGTTTTTATTAAGAACATATCATTCAAAACATGCTCTGAGGGTCACATTTAAACAGAGGGGATCAGAGGTAGATATGTATCTTTCTTTAATGTAATGGCATTTGCTTTCATTTTGTTTACATATGTATATTCAGGCTTTGCAAAATCAAAAACACCTTTGGAAATTTAACTGTTTGAAAGAGTTTTATGGGCTTGCTTTTTTTAAAAAAAAATAAATTGCTATTGCAGTAGCCATAAAGGCCAAATCCCATTGGCTATGCCAGTTTACACGGACTACGGGATGTGGCCCTTAGGTCAAATGCAAGCATTTTGTGCTTGCTTTACTTTTACTTCAGCAGTTGAAATTTGTACTTAAAGATGTCCTTTCTTTCTTTTATTGTCTCCCACTAGCAGCTTTTTGAAAGGATACTATTGCTTTGAAATGCATGGGACTGATTTAAGTTAATGGATTCATGACTGTTAAGTTTCAGGGCAACTAAGACAGGGGTAGTTTTAAGTAATTTGTGACATTAAACACTGTCTGCACCTTATGTAATTTAAACACTAGAAGAATTAAATAAGGAGGGGCCAGTGCATGGTATCAGTTCTTGTGGGAAAATATGCTTCAGTGACTTACTGGCACTGGTTTTGGAATGTGGTATTTAAAAGTACCTTTTTACAGTGGGAAAGAATTTGGTCAAGAGTAAACAGTCTGACCTTGTTAAATGGACCAAAGTCTGTACATAACCTAGTTCCAGAAAGCTAGTTTTTACCAGTCTGTTAAAAAAAAAAAAGTTGTAATAAATGTGACTAGACTTTCTCGGGGTGGGGGGTGAGAGAGAATCCTGTGTACAGTGTAAAGCCAAAAAAATTCCTATTAAATCATAGATCTTTCTAGGTCACTGCAACTTGGCCATATGCTATAAAAATTATTTGTACTATTATTTATGACACACTACAAGCAATGTCATATACAGTAGCCAGATGGACCTATGTCACTTTAGGAATGAGTGAACAGTTTTCAACACAAATAAAAGCTGTGTGTGTCAATAACTGAAAATTTAAATACAAATGGATTTTCAGTAAAAATTATTTTAGCTTATAAGCTTTATTTTAATTAAATAACTCAGTATCCTCATCATTATGTTCATAGAGAGTAGTTAGATTTACAAGCCTCTCTTTACTACGTCTTTAGCTCATACAAAAATGGTTATCACACAAGGGATAAGAAACAGTAACAAGTAAATTTTGTGGATTAATTTCCAGCTTTTAGAATCGACTGAAGATTTTGCTCAAGATGAACTGAAGCACCAATACTGATGTTCAGGTATGAAATCATAGCTCCAATGAAGTCAGTGGCAAAACTCCCATTAGCTTTAGTGGAGCCAAGGTTTCACCCCAGGTTTTTATATGCTGCCTGTAAAATATGGACACCCTCTGTGGTCAGATATTCAACCTTGCTCTAGAAGAGGAGTCTACTGATAGCAGCAGTGACCTTCAGAAAAAATATTCATGTTAATGCCCTATCCAGTTCAGGAACTTTTACCACAGAATTCTCACAGCCACTTCATAGAACGCAGCCCCTTTTTTGTTTCCAGTGTTAAGACAACAGAGACAAGGTAACACATCAGACATCCCAAGGCTTTGCATGTAATGCATTTTTAATGCATAGATGAATGAAAGGTCCTACCATATC
Source organism: Dermochelys coriacea (assembly GCF_009764565.3). Taxonomy (NCBI): domain Eukaryota; kingdom Metazoa; phylum Chordata; order Testudines; family Dermochelyidae; genus Dermochelys; species Dermochelys coriacea. The sequence goes on from NC_050069.1 coordinate 225,205,510, forward strand.
TCAAGAATATGAAGACACCGTCCTTCTTTCCGAAGAACATCCTGCATACAACTTTTAAATAACACTGTTAACTTGCTGAGGTCCAGTAACCTAGAAATCTAAGTTATATGAAAATAAAAATGTATGTAGTACTCCTGATTACCAGTTTAACTGGATAGAGGCAGCAATATTTACTGTAAAATTAAATTCAACTCAAGACTGTGCATAAGAGATAGTTTGACTAGAAAAATAACTTTAGACAAAACCAATATATTAAAGAAAAATATGCTTGTAACAGGTAAGTACAGGTTAAAAATTAAGGTAGAGTTTACTTTAGGTTTTGACAAGCTTAGATGAAAAATCTGTTGTAAGCCAGAAAAGGCGGAGAATGCCGCTCTAAACGTAAACAGGTTTTTCTGATTTTTTTATAGTCTATATAAACATAATCTGAATTTTGCCTGAGCTTCCTGAATTCTCTCTCTCTCCTTTGTCTTTGCAACATCAGCTATATGTTTACTCTGCAGAAATTTCTGGAGGACTGAAAGGGGGTAGAGTTCCCACCCGTCTGTGATCAGAATCTATATGTAGTCATTTGGATTTACCACGGCACTGCATTACTCTAATTTAAAACCATCATGTCCATGGAGTTCCAATGGCCTATAACTGGAGTCATGTCATGATGAATCAGACTGTTGTAGTCCAGATTTACACCCTAACAAGAGTTTGGAATTTTATTAGCAACTCACATAAAAACAATAACATTAAACCTCAGTTTGTTTTCTTCATAAATTTAGCTATTTTTAGGACTTCCTAGCCCTAATTCATGAATTCCAGTTTCTTCTCTCCAAGGAGTCATTCCCACCTCCCGGGTATTCAGGGTGGCATTAACAAGATGCACCTGCCACAATGATCCAGGCCTTGCCTCATTTAAGAAATTCTAATATTATAAATAAAACTAGCAGGAAAAAGGAATAAAACTCCCTTTGAAACTGTTAAATCCATGCTAAATTAAGGAAACTACTAAGTTAATGGGAAAATAGGCAAATACTAAGGCTGCACATTTAAATAACACAAAGTCAAGCATGAAAATGTTGAGGTTCCAAGGATGCTATCTCATCTGATTTGCACTTGTGGTATGTTTAGTGAATACTTTGAAAGGGACTCTGCCAACTTTAAAAATATCACACTTCTGTGAACATGTTTTACGTATCATTGTTAGAGATAACACCTAAGATTACTCTAACTGACAGAGATTAGAAATACATTTTCCACTGTTATTTCAGTTCATTTATATTGTGCATTGTCAGTTTGACTGTTTCCCTTATTGTTTGTGCAAGCATTTCACACAGCAAGGAGTGAAAGAAAAGCATTGTTTAAAATAGGAAGATGTGACTGTAGAACCATAACAATTAGCAATTGAACTCAGGGAAAGGCAAAGTACCTAAAAGTAATTATAATCCATGTTTAAAAATTAGATTTCAACTTGAATGTGTGTGCCTTCCCTAATCTCATAAACTGTGGTAATAAAGTAAACAACACATGTAATAAATAAAACAGAAATAGAAAATAGTTCATATTTTAAGTGCAGTGTCCCTGGTGATTAATTAATATTGATTTTGGAACTTTACATTTTTCACTTTCAGATGTTTACCTTAATATTGCTCTGATATGGGTTTTTAAATTTAATTGTATTTTATTTTATTTTAATTTAATTTTTTAAAAACATTTTAAAGGAAAAAATCAAGACCATTTAAATTAAACAAACAAATTGTACAATCAGCATCTTAGGTTTGTTTTCCCTTTAAATGTTATGGCAATCAAATCTCCGTGACAGAGAAGCTATCATCTTGTGCGTTGGGAGAAAAGGTCTCACATTATATTTCTAGTAATATGAATTACTGTAAGGACATAAGTTGTAATTGAGCCCAGGGGTGAGCTTGAGGGATGATCAGAAACCTTATTGATTTTGACATACGGAGCCTTCACCTGCAATCACTGTACAGCATGGGTTCAGTTGCCTAGCAGCTGTCCAGTCTAACTGAGCTCAGAACTTAGTCATTTTAGTTTTTTTAGTTGTTTGTTTGTTTGTTTGTTTGTTTTTCCGATTGTGTATGTCGCACTATCACGATATCTGTACCTAACAGTGAAAATATGGATAGATGAGAGTGTTAAGAACACACACAGTATCAGTGATGAGAAGGGTAGGAGTACGTGGGCAGTTGGTAGATCTGGAAGTTTGGGACCTCTGCTCTAGTGCTTTCCTGAATCAGGGCCTTAATGAATTTGTTATTATTATTGTTTGTTTGTTTGTATTACCATAGTGCCTAGAAGCCCTAGTCATGGACCAGAAAGAACCCCATTGTGATAGGTGCTATACAAACTTAAATCAAGATCCTTAATTCTGTTATTTTCTACAGTAGGTACATAATTTTTCAAACCTTTCAGCTCATTATATATTTTGAACAGACATTTTAGATTTCTCACTCCTTCCTCTAACCACTCTGATGAATTCCTGCTTTTAATAACTGGTATAGCTGTTTGCCTAAAGATATTCATTCTCACTCACTTCCTCACAGTCTTCAGAGGAGAGGAGACCCCTGAGAGTTCCCTGTTTGAAGTATGCAGGTCTCCTTTGCATTTAAAAACATCCATATGCAGTTATTCATATTGATTCTCATTCCCAGGATGTTCTTCATCAACTCAGTCATGTAAATTAAATTCAGAGCTCTTCATGTGGGTGTTCAGGCTCAAAAATGGGGTGATAAATGGGGAATTCTGGGATCGAGGAAGGCGCTTGGGATTGTGGGAGGAGCTGGACAGAGTTCTGTTCCTTCTTATTTAACAGTAGCACACCCCAGCAGTATATTATTACTTTCTTTTATTTTAGGCAATGGCTCTGGTTGACACACACACACACACACACACACCTTACTGCTTCTCTCTCTGAATCCTCCTCCCACAACTCCGTAACTTCTCTGACTTCTATAATTACGGCATATTTAAAGGTTTCAGAGTAGCAGCCGTGTTAGTCTGTATTCGCAAAAAGAAAAGGAGTACTTGTGGCACCTTAGTACTAAGGTGCCACAAGTACTCCTTTCCTTTTCTTTTTCTTTTTGCGAATACAGACTAACACGGCTGCTACTCTGAAACCTGTGATTATGCAAGGCACTGAATTTAGCCGTATAGAGTGGAAATCTGTCAACTTCATGAAAAAACTCGCACAGATACAGACAGACATCATCTTCCTCTCCAAATGCAAACAGATGGACATCATACCGAAAGGACTGAAGGTAAAAAATCCATTACAATCTACATACCACACAGACTATGCTGACAGCTTGTGCCACACACTCTCAAGGAAACTGCGGAACCACCTGATCAACATCCTCTACAGCAAACAGGGAAAGATTAAGAATGAGCTCTCAAAACTGGATACTCTCATAAAGAACCAACCTTCCACACAAACGTCCTCGTGGCTGGACTTTACAAAAACTAGACAAGCCATTTCTAGTCTCTAAGGTGCCACAAGTACTCCTTTTCTTTTGGCATATTTAAAGGGACACACACATTTCGAGTATTCTATGTACTGCAAATTGAGAGAGAAAAGAGAGCAGGGAAAAGTGGATGAGGGGGTAAGAGAACACAGCCAAAGAGAAACTGAGAGGGCGTTAAAGGGAAGGGACAGTCATTGCTAGAGATGAGTGGAGGGAGAATGAAACTCATACTGAATACAATGAACCAAAATTTTTGTAATGGCTCTTCTCTTTGGAGGTACACGGGCTAAGAAGTTTACTTTTTCTTCAAATTTCCATTTTCCTTTTTAGACAGAAGATGCCCACATATAATATATAATATGTATCACTCAAACACACATTTAATATGTTCAAGCTGTTTAATCTACCACATAGCTGAGATTCTTTCCCAGTGAATATGTAAAATATTATACCTGGGATTTGCAATTAATGTCACAAATGACATACTTGTATTCTTGCTCTCTGCTCAGGGTGTGCCACTCAGGGAATCATTCCAGCTAAACATAAACCATTTTTTAAAACTAGCTGAAAGGCATTCGGGAAGCTTTAAGCCCTGCCCACGTCTAACCCATCCGGACTTGCTTCATGAGCTGGGTTCTCAAATGGCCCCAAACGAAAAGTCTCTGTGGTGCTTTCCATTCACAAGATTGTTTTGTGCAGGAAAAAAATCGAAACCACAGGCCCATCTAACATCGATTTTGATCGCTTGCAGATTTTACTTGATCATATAGCCATATAATAACATAAAAGTGAGAGCACAGTTCATTTGCTATTGGAACCATTACATCGTACTTATGGTACTTGGGCTGTGTCTTTCAGCCGAATCCTTTGAGATGCTAAGCATTGCCTGCAAATTGCTGAATGTCCTCCTCTCCCATTAAAACCAAGATCAGAATCAGACAGCAAGACTTATAAAACCATAATCAGCACCTTAAATTGCACCCAGAAGTGAAGATATGGCCACTGCATAGCCCAGGGCACCAATGCAATGTGCTTATAGTGACCCACGTAGGGGGCAAGCTGCTGTGTTCTGCACTAGCTGAAGCTTTCAGTGCTCCTCAAAGGCAGCACACTTTGTCTTGGGTGTGACAAAGATGTGAATCACCACAATAAGTTCACCATCTGCAAGGAGAAATGGAAGTCTCCTGTCCAAACTCAGGGGACAAAAGGGCATTGTGTGCCATTGCCATTATCAGGGAACCCAGGAGTGGCAATGAGTTGAGTGTACACCTGAGGCTGTGGGCTGTATGGGCAAAGGTCTAGTGCACATGGTATTTTGAGTCACACAGGCTGACTTTAACTTGAAAGGAAGCTTAAACTAGAAGGAGCCTATTGTGTTTGGAAATTTGAAGGAATGGCTCTTTGTCAATGGATTAATCCATTGATTCATATGAGGAAGCCGATGTAGTAAATGCATGTAGATGAAAAGAAGTTTAATCTTCCAGTTCTATTACAACTCAAAATCTCTTTCACATATCAGAGTAGTTAATAAAAACCAACACTGCTGCTATTTCCCAACAGTCAGAGATGTTGGCCCCCAGGTATAATGATGCTCCCTTCACGGTCCTGATCCTGGAAAGCAAAGGGAGAGAAAAGGAGGTGGGCATTTTTCCCCCTTCCACTTCTTTTCATGTGGGGTTTTTTAATTACAGGAGAAAGTAAATTAATTACATGAACATTAAAAGCTTACTTTTCTGTTATTACATTTGGTCACCAATTGTCAAATGAAAAGGAATGCAGGCTGGAGGGCTGCCATGCCTCTGCTCCTATCTGTAGAGGGCCACAGGCTGAAGCAGTGATTGCATGACAGATTCTGGGAACAATGAGTCTGCGCACAGATCATCCAGACGGAGCATGCTTTTCCAAATTACACCAACAACAGGGTGGCCTACAGGCAAACAAAACAGTTAAACAATACATAATAAAGTTTTTATTTGGTATTTCCTGTGAGACTGTGCCAGTTGCCAGGGAGTGTACTGTATTTTTCTTCTGCTGTATTAATTGTTGACCACAGCTGGCAAAGAACCAAACTAACAGGGACAGATAAGGGGGGGGGGGCAGGAGGGGAGAATGGCATCTGGACACTAAAGCCTCAAGTGTACTGGAAAAAAAAAAGCACAAAAAATTACAGCATATATCTGGAATTTTCCAACTAACGATGTGCGGATGTGGTAGCGCTAGGGAAAAAGAGCCAAACTGAGCCTGCTTTGTTCACCAAGAGAGGCCCCCCTGTAACATTCCTTTTAGCTGTGCATATTTTGGCTTCAGTTGTGCAGTTTTAACTATATACTGTGTATGGAGCAGTTCAGTTGTTCCTGCTTGAATCTAATGATTTTGTTGCAAGAAATAAAATGCTGTCTTTGGTATATGCAGTATTTTTTCTTGTGAGATGCAAGAGTATTGTCTATTTTTACATTTTAAATTATATTTGTTCAATTTTGAGAGAGGATAAATTAGAGTTTGTGCAAGCCATTACAGCAACAGCTGCAGTTAGGAGGCCCTCAGTAGCAGAGAATGCTGTCTTTTTTAACTCATCAATGAAATGAGAGTACTTGCAGTTATCTTGGGTAGAGAAAAGCCCATGATCCAACATTGACACTTGGGGTAAAAATAGGAGGTGGCACAAACAGCCCAGTTTGATAAGGCCTTTTGCTCTTATTCATCAGTGTAACAATTACGTTATTAGCTCCTTTTTACATAAGACAGTTTTAAACTCCTGATTTCTTACATGCGGTGTGGGAGTGATTTTGCAAGTATTAGCCCCCAGCAAAGAAGATAAAAATAACAGGCTAAGTTTGATGTTGCTAGTTCTACAGATAGAGCGCTTGAGGGAAGGTAAGATAATCTTAAAGACTGCTAGTAGATAGTCTCTACAAACTAGAACAAGAAAAACATAATGAAAGTTGCTTTGGCGTGTGCAGGATGTACAGAGAATAGTATGTACTGCACCAAGCAATGGGTCTGATTTGTGTTTGCAATTTAAGAAGATCTCCATTGTCATTGACTGGGAGGGGTTTGCTGTTACTGACAGTGTTTATAGTGTGACAAAGTATTACACCACCACTTCTTGGGACGGACACTTGCTTTACTCCCCTGACTAATGGTCCCTAATAGCCACAGGGCAGCCTGGGCCTGCTGGCAAAAGTGTTTTTTAATGTTGTTTTATTCTTTTTGTTAGCTATAAAATGTGGAGGTTTCCATTCCAGTGTTTGGTTATAATAATTTATCAACTGCTGGAGATATAAATCTAACAAATTTAGCAGCTAAAAGCATATATATTTTATATATAACACACACAAAAACTATGTTAAAAGATCATTATTAAAGATACAAACTCAAGCATTCAAAAGTTAGGAAACACCACTGTGTACTGCATAAGGTGGGGATCCTGTAAAAAACAAAAAACAAAGCAGTATGTGATCTGGAACTAAAGACTGTCTATTATGCATCCACAGAAGGGGGAAGAATTAAAGTTACACAGGGAACCTTAATTCTGGTAGTTCCTGACTTTTGAGTGCTTGACTTTGCAACTTTAATAATTTTATTTTAATATAGTTTTTGTGTATAATTTCTTCAATTTTTAATAAAGCAAACTGGAAAAACAAATTCCATTTTGACAACACCCGCATGGGACATCAGCAGGTCTGGAACTTTTAGATCCACAGCACAGACCTCTGCCACTTGAGCTAACAAAGTAACTGCGAACCAGTAAGTTGTCTGTCTTTATGTGGACCAGCGCTAGTACGCTGGACTATCTTACCTTCCCTCAAGCGCTCGGTCTGTAGAAGTAGAGCGGAATGGGACACGTTCCCATTGAGTTTTGCAGCAATTTGCTGACAGCAGAAGAATGGTGAGACTGAGAAAATCTTCAAATTTATTAGAGCATAAGCTTTCGTGAGCTACAGCTCACTTCAGCTGTAGCTCACGAAAGCTTATGCTCTAATAAATTTGTTAGTCTCTAAGGTGCCACAAGTACTCCTTTTCTTTTTGCGAATACAGACTAACACGGCTGCTACTCTGAAACCTGAGAAAATCTTGTGTCCCATTCTAGGCTCTGGAGGGAGTGTGCTACTGTGAGCACAGACTTTTCTCCCCATTTCTCCCCACCAAAATTGACCCCTTCTGCCACATTCCCACCAACATGTCCCTGTCCTTTCTCTTCACCACCCCTGGTTCCTTGTCTCAGTTCCATTCTCTTTGCATATGTATTCCCAGTCTTCTTGCTCAGGCAGTCCCAGTTCCCACACCCCTGACTCCTTGTCCAGTCTATGTCTGTCTCTCCCACTGACCTCCAGTTGCACATTTTGCCCACATTCCCTTTCTCCACAGGCTCCTAATCCCAACATAGAAGATTAGGGTTGGAAGAGACCTCAGGAGGTCATCTAGTCCAACCCCCAGCTCAACGCAGGACCAACCCCAATTAAATCAAACCAGCCAGGGCTTTGTCACTCTCTTTGGGTTCTTCATCCAATCTTAGTCTGCCCCTACCATTTTCCTCGCTTCTTGTCCCAATCTCCCCCCTTCCTGGCTCTTTGTCCAGTCATTGTCAGTTCTCCCTGTGCACCCTTATTCCTCATCTCTTTTTCCCTCTGCCCCACTGGTTCCCAGTCCTAGTCTCCTTGACAATTCCCTTGCCATCTCTCAGTCCCAGTCTCCCCCCTTTCCATGTCCTCCAGACTCAGTCCAACTCTTTTCTCTGTATTCAAATCAGGCAGCTTTGTCCTCCACACTTCCTAGGTGTCAGCAAGAAGAGACAATGGGAGCACAGAAGAGACAGGCTCCCTGCTTTCATTTTCAGTGCTTCAACCTGGCACAGTCCATAGTGTCAATTGCTGGGAAAGTCCCGTTGAGCCCTTTGCAGCCCCTGACTGGAGCATGCTCAGTGAGGAAGGAACCTCAGAGACTTTTAGCTGTTAAACTCTAGCAAGTCTTTACTGAGTATGTGCTAACTGCAACTTTTCCAAGTCTTGTTATTTAGCTGAATTTGGGCACATTTTAACGGGATGGCAAAAGGCATATCACTGATGTAAAATCCAAATTGCAAGTTCCTGCTCCAAAGCATGGGGCAATAGAGATTTCCAAAGAAAAGGTCACCAGAATTTTTCAACATCAGCAAAATGTATTTTGCTCTAGTATCATTCTTGGAAATGGTTGAACCACTTTGGTTGAAGTTTTCCACAACAAAAATAATAAAAAATTAACTTGGGGCAGACAGATGGCATAGAAAAATTTCAGCCTAATTGGTTAAAGTTTGGGAAAGTTCTAAGCAACTGAAAGCAGGATCTTAGAATGAGAAGTGTGACACAACCGTAATAATAGGCAGCTAACAGCCCCATCTATAATATAAACACATGCAATACCCCTTACTGCCAGCCCTTGACCTAGGGCTGCTGATTGGTGCAGAGCGCACTATATAAAGGGGCCATGCATCTCTCTCCAGGTCTGCAGAGCTCTCCCCAGGCCCTTCCCACAGGCTTTTATGAAATCCAGGATGCAGAATAGATTGTGATTTACTATAGGATTTTCCCATGCATGGATCTGGCCTGCACATCAGTAGTAAGTGTGGTAGTAAGGATGTAGATGCATTGGGCCTGATTCTTATTTTCACTGGGGCCCCTCTACACTGTTCTGGAAGTGTAGTGGGGCCTTAAGTGGCTATAAATGTAATTTGCACACACTTTTGACTCACTTGAGACTGCCAGCATGATGTAAATGGGCTTTAGTGTAAATGAGAATCAGGCCCATTGACTGGTGGTAAGGGTTTGCAGTATTAGGCCCCATGATAGTAAGTACCGTGATTTCAACAAAGTGTTGCATCAGGCCTGTACTTAGGAACATAATAGCTTTTTAAAAATTTTAAAAAATACTTTCATTCAATTGCAATTTCCTCCTTTTCTGAAGGGAAACACAAATATCATATACTTGCAATTTACATAGCTATTATCCAGCAAGAAATATATAATATAGTACTTGAAAACAAATCAATTAGATAACCTACCAGGTTCCATATCCCATGGCTATGCTCTGTTGCTGGCCAGATAGTCAGGACTTCCAAAATTACTTTGAAAAAAAGTAGTTGATTACAAATTGCTGATTATAGGAACTGAAAGCAATCTATTGCATAATTGCTTTAGGTATAATTGATTATTAATAAGATTACATTTTTACCACACATGTGAGCTACATTTACATGGCATTCCTGAGTACTAAACTACCTGTTGAACATCGCCATTCCCAGACTTAATGCTAGGAATGACAGATTGCTAAAAAATGTTTTCAGAAGTATTCAACCATGGGATTATGTCCCAGAATTATAGAAATACTGTAAGTCTTTACTATAATCACTTTCAAGGGAGATTGTTACATTAACAATTTTATATTTAAAAGAAACCCCAAATGTCCCTGCTTTTGTTACTTATAACACTTTAGTAGATTATTGAAATTGAAAAGATTTAAAAATCTAGTTTATTTTTTCACTAATTATGCTATTTGTTTGCTTTTTGTATTCTCTCAGTTGAACAATGATGATAGATTAGCCAATTTCACTTTTGTTTCTATTCAATTTCAAGTCAGTTTCACTTTCACCTGCACTGACACAAGGCTGCAGTGTTTTGATTGCAGACTCTGCAGAACAGTGTTTATTTGTTGTTTAAAAATGCTTTCCTTTTGGGATTTAAAATAAAAATTGATGAGAAAAAATCTATCAGACCTCGATTTTGTAAAAGTTTGATTTTTACAGAAGCTAATTTGGGGCTAAATTTGGCCTGACTCTGTCCTTTCAAGAGTAGCCTTGTTATTGACTCAGTGAAATGTTTACTTTTTCATCTTGCAATCATTGGTGGTGGGGAGAAAGGGGGAGGGTTGAATGGTACTTAAGTATTAGCTCCTCCCCTTTCCCCCAGCGCCTCCCACCCGCTGTTTAGTGGTATGCAGGAGGCACTGGGGGTGGGAGAGGAGCAAGGGTGGGGCAAACTCAGGGGAGGGGGCAGAAATGGGGCAGGGAAGAGGCAGGGTGAGGGCTTGATGAAAGGGGTGGAGTGGGGGTGGGACCTGGGGCAGAGCAGGGGTCATGCACCCGCAGTAACTCATAATGACGGCACCTGATTTACTGTATGGCCTTTGATGTATGATAGGAATTACAGGTGTGGCGCTATACAGTATAGGGCCATCAGTCTGCATGAATAATAATCCTTTAGCATGATTTGATAATATTTAGCCCTTTAAAATATGCCTTTTTTGCCCCAGATAAATAGGCGAGGTTAGCTCTATATTTGCAGTATTTCCTGTACTTACTTATGTAGAGAATATCTAGGGAATACTGCAAATATTAAGGAATCATTATCTATCTAAAGCAGTTAGCAAGTTTTTAAGAGTAACTACTATACACAGAGCTGTATATCTTCAAAGCGCTAAAGACAAGATAACTAGTTAACCCACAAAGCACCCCTGTGAGGAAGATCAGTAGGGGATCTCCCACTTCTCACAAAAGCACTCACAGAAGGGAGTTCAGGGGGGAGGAAATCTTCATGAGGATCACCACATGGGGATTCCTCCACTTCATCCCATTTGGGAATTGGCTCCTCCCAGTGCATGGTACAGGGACCAGTCCCCCAGGCCAATGGATCTCCTGGGATCTATGCACATCCAAGGGCTATATCCACAGGTACTCAATCTCTCTCCCCTTGCACCTGTTCCTCACTATTGCAGTTCCAGTGGAACCATGCTACCAAGGCCTACCTGGCTGCAGCTGCTGTGAGAATGCCCCTTACAAAGGATTTCCATTCACAGTCCACAGTCCTGGTGGGGACTTTTCATTCCTTGCGTGGATCCTAATGTCATGAATGGACCTGAGACTTCCATCCCTTTGGTGACACAGGAGCAAGCAAGGAGATCTTTGCATGGAGGATTTACTTCTGGGCGCGCACCTTTGGGGGAAGGCAACACAGACAATCCTCCACCTTTTATTATCGCTGTCTTAGAGATGGGAGGGAAAGAGAATTTAAATGATTTACTAAAGGCCATACAATAAATCAGTGGTAGAACTGGCACTAGAATTCAGAAGTCTCTTGGCTTTCATGCCGAAGTCTGTTAGACCATTTAAACAAGCTCTTAGGTATGAATTTCAATCTGATTTATTTTTCTGTTTCAGATAAGGAATATATTAAAAGACACTTTTTAAAAAAGAGACTTTTTCTGGAGAGTAGGTGCAAAGGGGATGCGCAGAGACTACAGAGTGCAGAAGGTGACATCCTGAACTATATTTCTGTTCTGGTCTCAGGCCACAGAGAGGCAAAACCCTCTGAAGGTTTGGATCTCAATTATATACTGAGTGCTCCCTTTTAGTTTCAGAGTAGCAGCCGTGTTAGTCTGTATTTGCAAAAAGAAAAGGAGTACTTGTGTCACCTTAGAGTCTCTAAGGTGCCACAAGTACTCCTTTTCTTTCTCCCTTTTAGTAACTCTTTGATGCTCTGGTGGTAGTTCAGCATGTCATTACTCTAGCAAGGAGACCCCAGGAGAAGGGATTGCTGCTACCAACACCATCACTACTCATTGGCTAGTCAGAGAAAAAGCATTTCTGCCTAAATTGGAAGCTTCCTCCTCTCCTGGAGACTCACTGCGCTCATGTTTCACAACTCCTGAGCCTGTAAGCACAAGTCCATTGCCTGAAACTGGAAACTTTCACTTTTTAACCCACAGAGCACAACTAAATTCAGCCTCAGCAACTGCTGAAAATACCTCACATTGCCATGACTCTGATATAAGGTTTGGCGCACAAATTAGCCCACTGTTCCTGAGCTGTTTCTGAAATCAGAGTTTGACGCATGGACGGAGAGTTTGGATTCAAAGGAAAGGAATTTCCTTTGCAGGCTCCTACACACACGGTACCCAAGGGGTTAACAAGGGAGCTACTTTGAAAACGGAGGCAGAAGGTCATTGGCGGCAACAGCAAAGACTTCTAAAGCCTGCCATCAAGAGCCTTTCACCCTGCATTTCCCACCCAGGGGATTGTAAACATTGGCTCACAGCCATGGAGTCCTACAAAACTTCTCTGTGCTTGTAGCATATACGTTTATACTTTTTAATGGAGACTGAAACACAGCAAGTTATTTTTGCATATCCAGAGAGTGTTCCTGTTCAACTGAAGTGCGGCGGTGGGGAGGGGGGCTTGAACCTGTTCTCATTCTGGAATTTGAAAACATAGAGATATGCTTGTTTAGTGGTACTTCACATGTAACATAGCTGCTGTTCTCAGGCAAACTTTCTCAACTCCGAGGAATGTGTAGAATGCTGTCACTTAATCAGAACCCAGAAGAGCTCTTTTATCTGCCATTGGTTAGTAACTAGCAATATTATTCTTATCTCTCTGTCCTTTAGCCTGATCCACTACCCTCTGACATGAGAACTAGTAACATGAAAGCACTTATTACCTTGAACATTCTTGTTTGTACTGTCTCTTAAACTAGTAAACTAGTATCCCTTAAACTCAGAGAAGGTGTTTTATAGATTTTGAGTAAGAAGCCTTACATGCAAAAGGCCACTGTTTTAAAAAAAAAAAAAGTATCTTCATAGATAAGGCATAAAAGTGTCACCACTTTGGATTGGATTCTTAAGAGGTTTAGACTGACTCTTACCATCAGGCTAATAGAGTAAGTTAGCCACAGTTAATTTCTTGAGGTATCTGATTTCATGAAAACAATACCAAAAAGTAATACATATAAACTTTAAAAAAAGAAAAGGAGTACTTGTGGCACCTTAGAGACTAACAAATTTATTAGAGCATGCTCTAATTTGTTAGTCTCTAAGGTGCCACAAGTACTCCTTTTCTTTTTGCGAATACAGACTAACACGGCTGCTACTCTGAAACATATAAACTTTAAAGTTACATTGTGAAATAGCTGAGGCCAAAAATTTGACCTTCCTTAAAATTGTTGTATTCTGCTAAATTTTCAAATTCTTCATATCAACGTAGAGAATCTTCTGCTATTTACAACTGAGTTTTCTATTAGGTACTTGAACAATCTTGTGTGTTTTGTGAGTTGGGTTTTGTGAAAAGTGCCATATTGAGAGCACAGGGGAGAGAGGTTGTCAATGTCTCCACAGAACAGGTGTAGCACAAGGCCAGTAGGCTTCAACCCACTTCTAAAGGTCCCCCCCTCTGGAGAGGAGGGGGTAGTTCAATCTCCTCGTCCATTAAATCTTGGGCTTCTCTGCTCAAACTGTGAGCATGGGTACTAGCTTGTGCCAATTGTGATGATGGTTTTTGGGCTGCTGGCACTCATACTCTAAGGACTGGACTGAAACAACCAATTTACTTCCTACAATTTGTACTATGTGTGTATATTTGTACATATTTACGTGTTATATCTTTGTAGTTTGTTTCTGTTATTCACTTTATGTGAAAATAACATAATGGATTGTATTATTTGTAAGAAAAAGGATATTTCAGGAAGTTTTACTTCCTTAATGTACGTGTAAGGTCTGCTGTTTGACTGCCACATCTCCAACAGTTATCATTCATGTTATGCTCCCCTTCGTGATGCAGTTTTGTATCCATTAGGTTTAAATAGAATCTGCTGGATTTAACTTCGGCTTTACAGCGGCTTTACAGTGTTTATCGTCCTGTTCTGTGATGTATGGGGTTATTGTAGTTTAAAGGGCTTGATTCACCTCTTTTGGCCAAGGGATGAGAGAGTTGAAATTTGCACCCTTCTGAAGTAGTGAGGCAGCTCCATCCCAGGGAGCCACTGCTGCAAAGAGGGCTGCCAGGTCTGTAACACCAGGCCCCCTTTGGGGTGTAGTAGAACAGATTTAACTTTCAGCTATTGCTCCATAAGAGCACCATTGGCAAAGGCTTCTCAGGGATGTGCTGAATCTGCCCTCCCCCAGGCTGGCTTGACAATTAAATTCCCCCTACCCAGCCAGCAATGATTGCTTTGGTGGCTGTGCTGCCTTTCTCCAGATCCCCTCAGTAACCTCAGCCCGACTGTGAATCCCTTCTAGGCAGACTTTCTATCATCAAAAGCACAGAGAGTTTCCATTAACAAGAAGCTAGTGGAATAGAGTGAATAGAGCTCCAAGTGGTGCCAAAAAAAGGGATTTATAAATGATTGTGGCTGAAAATTTACCTTTCACTAATCAAATTTCAGGTTCCTATTGAATTTTAACCCACTTCAGGTGTATAATTTACCTAGATGAATATCTTAATTGTAGACCTGTCAATGGTTACTTGTGTCTAAATTAGACTTCTCATTTAGAGCTCAGAAACATTTTCCCTACAATTTTCAGATTAGTTAGGCATGCAGTTGTGAGCACATTTGCATTAGTTAGGCATGCACTTGGGAGCACTGTTTCCATGTTTTTGAGTACAGATCATGTAAATGCAGAATCAAATACATAATTAGGCACATTTAAATGCACAGTTAGCCAGTTTATACACACATTCCCTTTAATTGTGCGTGCAAATGAGACTCCCAATACCTCACCTAAGTTTGAAATTCTGGCCCTTTTTCATCAAATAGCTAGTGTACTTAAATTAACATTTGTATCTCTTTCCTGTTAAAAAGTTCCTAGTCATAAGCTCTAAACACAGGATTATTTCATAACTATATATCTTAATTAAAATAATAGCTAAAAACATATCTCCTGGATAATATTTTCACCAGCTTATTTCCTTTTATTTAGAATACCAAGCTGTAATCCTTTGCTTTGACAAAAAGGACATCCATCAATTCAGTTTTCTAACAAAAATGTGCATACAGTATTCATTTTTCACTTTCACAATAAAGTGCTGATCCAAAGGTAGTCAATGAGAGTCTTTAAATTTGACACAAGATTTTCTAGATTATTCCTTTTTAAAAATAATATTTTTACAGGCCAAAATCTGATGTTTATATTCCATCTAAATTTGTTCTAATTTCACCCACAGTGATCTTAGAGTTCTTGTTGAAATATTTCTTCACTTTGTGTTGGCCCTAGGAACAGAAACCTTGCTACCCCTGCTTCTACTATGAATGGGTTAAACCAGGGGTCTCGAACATGTGGCCTGCGGCCCGCCATAGGCACCAACTCCACCGGCAGCCAAGCTCCCCTCACCGCCCACCTCCCCGATCGTGCCACGTTCCCGCTCCTCCGCCTACCTCCCAGCGCTTAGGACTTTCCAGGAGGGAGGAGAAAGGAGCGGGGACAGGGCACACTCAGGGGAGGAGGCGGAGAAGAGGCGGGGCCGGAGTGGGGATTTGGGGAAGGGGTTGAAATAGGGGCAGAGAAGGGGCAGAGTTGGGGTGGGGATTTTGGGGAAGGGATTGGCATGGGAACAGGGAAGGGGTGGAAAAAGGCAGGGTAGGGGCGGGGCCTCATGGAAGGGGTGCAGTGGGGGCGGGGCTGGACTGGGCTGGGAGCAGGGGTGGCTTTAACTGAAGTAATTCTAAAAGTAAATGTGAGTTTTGTTGTTTGAGGTAGGTGCATTATTGAGTGTTTATATTTTATTAAAACCCCTCTTCGCATTACAGTTTTTAAAAAGCTAATACATTGACTTTTAATAGCATACTATATTACTCTTCATTTTTCTAATTTTTGACTATACTTTTGTATCGTTCATAGAATCATAGAATATCAGGGTTGGAAGGGACCCCAGAAGGTCATCTAGTCCAAACCCCCTGCTCAAAGCAGGACCAAGTCCCAGTTAAATCATCCTAGCCAGGGCTTTGTCAAGCCTGACCTTAAAAACCTCTAAGGAAGGAGATTCTACCACCTCCCTAGGTAACGCATTCCAGTGTTTCACCACCCTCTTAGTGAAAAAGTTTTTCCTAATATCCAATCTAAACCTCCCCCATTGCAACTTGAGACCATTACTCCTCGTTCTGTCATCTGCTACCATTGAGAACAGTCTAGAGCCATCCTCTTTGAAACCCCCTTTCAGGTAGTTGAAAGCAGCTATCAAATCCCCCCTCATTCTTCTCTTCTGCAGACTAAACAATCCCAGCTCCCTCAGCCTCTCCTCATAAGTCATGTGCTCTAGACCCCTAATCATTTTTGTTGCCCTTCGCTGTACTCTTTCCAATTTATCCACATCCTTCTTGTAGTGTGGGGCCCAAAACTGGACACAGTACTACAGATGAGTACTATTCACCAGTGTCGAATAGAGGGGAACGATCACGTCCCTCGATCTGCTCGCTATGCCCCTACTTATACATCCCAAAATGCCATTGGCCTTCTTGGCAACAAGGGCACACTGCTGACTCATATCCAGCTTCTCGTCCACTGTCACCCCTAGGTCCTTTTCCGCAGAACTGCTGCCGAGCCATTCGGTCCCTAGTCTGTAGCAGTGCATTGGATTCTTCCATCCTAAGTGCAGGACCCTGCACTTATCCTTATTGAACCTCATTAGATTTCTTTTGGCCCAATCTTCCAATTTGTCTAGGTCCTTCTGTATCCTATCCCTCCCCTCCAGCGTATCTACCACTCCTCCCAGTTTAGTATCATCCGCAAATTTGCTGAGAGTGCAATCCACACCATCCTCCAGATCATTTATGAAGATATTGAACAAAACGGGCCCCAGGACCGACCCCTGGGGCACTCCACTTGACACCGGCTGCCAACTAGACATGGAGCCATTGATCACTACCCGTTGAGCCCGACAATCTAGCCAGCTTTCTACCCACCTTATAGTGCATTCATCCAGCTCATACTTCCTTAACTTGCTGACAAGAATGCTGTGGGAGACCGTGTCAAAAGCTTTGCTAAAGTCAAGAAACAATACATCCACTGCTTTCCCTTCATCCACAGAACCAGTAATCTCATCATAAAAGGCGATTAGATTAGTCAGGCATGACCTTCCCTTGGTGAATCCATGCTGACTGTTCCTGATCACTTTCCTCTCCTCTAAGTGCTTCAGGATTGATTCTTTGAGGACCTGCTCCATGATTTTTCCAGGGACTGAGGTGAGGCTGACCGGCCTGTAGTTCCCAGGATCCTCCTTCTTCCCTTTTTTAAAGATGGGCACTACATTAGCCTTTTTCCAGTCATCCGGGATTTCCCCCGTTCGCCACGAGTTTTCAAAGATAATGGCCAAGGGCTCTGCAATCACAGCCGCCAATTCCCTCAGCACTCTCGGATGCAATTCGTCCGGCCCCATGGACTTGTGCACGTCCAGCTTTTCTAAATAGTCCCTAACCACCTCTATCTCTACAGAGGGCTGGCCATCTCTTCCCCATTTTGTGATGCCCAGCACAGCAGTCTGGGAGCTGACCTTGTTAGTGAAAACAGAGGCAAAAAAAGCATTGAGTACATTAGCTTTTTCCACATCCTCTGTCACTAGCTTGCCTCCCTCATTCAGTAAGGGGCCCACACTTTCCTTGGCTTTCTTCTTGTTGCCAACATACCTGAAGAAACCCTTCTTGTTACTCTTGACATCTCTTGCTAGCTGCAGCTCCAGGTGCGATTTGGCCCTCCTGATATCTTTCCTACATGCCCGAGCAATATTTTTATACTCTTCCCTGGTCATATGTCCAACCTTCCACTTCTTGTAAGCTTCTTTTTTATGTTTAAGATCCGCTAGGATTTCACCATTAAGCCAAGCTGGTCGCCTGCCATATTTACTATTCTTTCGACTCATCGGGATGGTTTGTCCCTGTAACCTCAACAGGGATTCCTTGAAATACAGCCAGCTCTCCTGGACTCCCTTCCCTTTCATGTTAGTCCCCCAGGGGATCCTGGCCATCTGTTCCCTGAGGGAGTCAAAGTCTGCTTTCCTGAAGTCCAGGGTCCGTATCCTGCTGCTTACCTTTCTTCCCTGCGTCAGGATCCTGAACTCAACCAACTCATGGTCACTGCCTCCCAGATTCCCATCCACTTTTGCTTCCCCCACTAATTCTACCCGGTTTGTGAGCAGCAGGTCAAGAAAAGCGCTCCCCCTAGTTGGCTCCCCTAGCACTTGCACCAGGAAATTGTCCCCTACGCTTTCCAAAAACTTCCTGGATTGTCTATGCACCGCTGTATTGCTCTCCCAGCAGATATCAGGAAAATTAAAGTCACCCATGAGAATCAGGGCATGCGATCTAGTAGCTTCCGTGAGTTGCCGGAAGAAAGCCTCATCCACCTCATCCCCCTGGTCCGGTGGTCTATAGCAGACTCCCACCATGACATCACTCTTGTTGCACACACTTCTAAACTTAATCCAGAGACACTCAGGTTTTTCCACAGTTTCGTACCGGAGCTCTGAGCAGTCATACTGCTCCCTTACATACAGTGCTACTCCCCCACCTTTTCTGCCCTGCCTGTCCTTCCTGAACAGTTTATAACCATCCATGACTGTACTCCAGTCATGTGAGTTATCCCACCAAGTCTCTGTTATTCCAATCACGTCATCGTTGTATGCAAAGGTTTCAGTAATGCGGCCCTCGGGCCAATGTACTAGTCCTCATGTGGCCCTCATGGTGATTTGAGTTTGAGATCCTTGGGTTAAACAACTGGGGTTGTTTAAAAAGAAGTTCCAGACAGTCAGGATATATTGCAGGTGGTTAGAAACTTTTTGCAAATCTGGAAATTTCAACAATTTTTTTTAATGCCTCTTCCCCCTCCCTTCTGTTTGTTTTTTTTTTAACCATATTTGCTCTATAGTTTGTTGCAAAGTGCCCTGTTTGTATGAAAACTGAGCAGGTGAGAGGTTTGTAACAAATGCTGTGAATTTCCCTACTTTTCCCCGTATTTTTCAACCGCTACTAGGAACTGTATAACTTGCTGTCATTGCTGGAGTATTGCCTGGTATCAGCCCTGCAGCCCATAGCATGGCCTCTAGCCCAGACAGAGCTGTGCAGGGTAAGTCCATTTTGCCCTGGGACTCTGTTTCTTTGTGCATAATTTGCTACAGTTAGAGACTCTCAAAGTAGTAATGGGAACCAGGACAGAAGAAGTTTATGGTGGCCTTATGTTTTTTCTTTGGTTTTGTTTGCTCTTTTAAGAACCTAAATAAAACACAGCACCTCAAGAAGTGGGAAGAATTTTCTTTATTAACCAGAATCTGGGGTTTCTGTTAATGATGGGGAGTCAAGGATCCATTACAAAGCCAAAATATAAATGCTATGCCCTAGATCCTCCAGTCTGGCTAGGAGAGACTCAGCGCAAGACCAGAGTGGGTGGGACACAAAGGTGGCTTTAAGCCACCTTTACACTCCCTTGATCCTGGAGCTGGCCATGGTGTGGTCCCTGGTCTAAGAGCTACTTATGGCTCCAATGGTGTTCCAGCCATAGGGATGTCCCTGCCATGCCCCCTTTCTCCCAGAGACTGGAAAAGTATAGTGTAGGAATCACTACATCACTTGATGGGAATAGTCAGGGGACTGGATGTGAGTCAGTTTTATGGCTGCTTTGTGCTGTCAGAGCAGACAAAGCAACTGGAACAGGGCCCAGGACCTGGTGCTATGTCTTTTAAAATCATGGGCCAGATCCTTAGTTGGTGTAAATTTGTGATTGATTTCAATGGAGCCATGTTGATTTATTCCAGCTGAGGATCTGGACCAGTATGTGTATTCCAAAGTACTGTATCGAGCTACTACCTACTGAGTATTTCATTTCAGTCTAATAGTCTAGAATTCTATTCTTTCTTATAACCCTTATTTGTTTAGAATAATGTAAGAGAATTAAGGTGTTTGTTTTCTTGTAAGCTTTTATCCCTGTTTTAATGTTTTGATTTTAGATAAACTTTTGGTGGTGAAACATTTGGCTTGATTTCTTTAGAAACAGAAATAAATGATTGTTATCATTGTAGAGCACATCTCTGTCAATGTAATTATTTTATCTCAGTGCTAACACACTTAACTTCAGTATGGAGATGCTGACTCCCTTGCTAAAGGGATGAGCACTCTCAATTCCCATTTACTATGGAAATCAGTGGGAGTAGTCCCACTGGATTCCATGGGTTTTGGATTCAGCACTATTGCCACATCTCCTATTGTAGATGCTGTTTCAAGATCTTTATTTTTGTATAAAGATAGACCACTATGCAAGTAAAGTTTCATTCAGTGACTCAGAAACAAAGGAGCTAGGCATTCTACTTATAATATTCATATAGATTCAAAAGAATTCTTTGAAATGTGCTAAATGGAAAGAGATTTCCTTGTATGAGTTTTGAGGTAAGTACTGAATTCTAACCAATGGTTAAAGCATTACCTCATATTCAGAGCTAGTTTTCTTTTCTAGTAGCAGTTACAGACAACTGTCTAATCAACAGAAGACTCTTGAGGTGAAAGCCACTATGTCTAGTTAAAGTGCCTTCCGTTTGTATTTATACACACACACACACACACACACACACAAACAACGGATGTACCTAGAAATATTCTACATCAACATCATCATACTAGGTAACATGGTTCTTCCTAGAAATAAAATACAAAATTCTGATTAATTTTGTATGCAAACCATCAAAGCAAATGAATGTCTCCTTTATTCTCACTTTATCTTTCAGTAGTTATTGATGTTTGTTTCTTTATTTCCAAGGCACAAATATCTTAACATCAAAAGAAGAGAACACATTGAAATAGGAACCTTATAGTGAGTCATATATGTGGTCTAGAGTTCTCTTTTTTTATTTAAGTGATTTTTTTCTTGCTGGTTTGACCAATAAAATAATAATTATGTAATAATAAAAACAACAACTCTGTCTCACGTCACAAAATCAGCTAATTAAACAGACATCCAGACATGAAACACAAGTGAAAATATCATTGAAATGACCATTACTGTGTACTGTGCCATCAGACACGTGTACTGAAATATATTAACCTCTTAAAGAACAGGCGATTTGTAGAATCATAGGTCTGGAAGGGACCTCAAGAGGTCATCTAGTCCAGTCCCCTACACTCATGGCAGGACTAAGTATTATGTAGACCATTCCTGACAGGTGTTTGTCTAACCTGCTCTTAAAAATCATCCACAACTTCCCTAGGCAATTTATTCCAGTGCTTAACCACCCTGACAGTTCAGAAGTTTTTCCTAATGTCCAACCCAAACCTCCCTTGCTGCAATTTAAGCCCATTGCTGCTTGTCCTATCCTCAGAGGTTAAGAGGAACTGTTTGTCTTCTTCCTCCTTGTAACAACCTTTTATGTACTTGAGAACTGTTATCATGTCCCCTCTCAGTCTTTTCTTTTCCAAACTAAACAAACCCAATTTTTTCAATCGTCCCTCAGAGGTCATGTTTTCTTGACTTCTAATCATTTTTGTCTCTCTTCTCTCGATTTTCTCCAATTTGTCCACATCCTTCCTGAAATGCAGCACCCAGAACTGGACACAGTACTCCAGTTCAGGCCTAATCATTGCAGAATAGAGCGGAAGAATTACTTCTTATGTCTTGTTTCAGAGTAGCAGCCGTGTTAGTCTGTATTTGCAAAAAGAAAAGGAGTACTTGTGGCACCTTAGAGATTAACAAATTTATTAGAGCATAAGCTTTCGTGAGCTACAGCTCACTTCATCGGATGCATTTGGTGGAAAAAACAGAGGAGAGATTTATATACACACACACAGAGAACATGAAACAATGGGTTTATCATACACACTGTAAGGAGAGTGATCACTTAAGATAAGCCATCACCAGCAGCGGGGGGGAGAAAGGAGGAAAACCTTTCATGGTGACAAGCAAGGTAGGCTAATTCCAGCAGTTAACAAGAATATCAGAGGAACAGTGGGGGGTAGGGGGGGGAGAAATACCATGGGGAAATAGTTTTACTTTGTGTAATGACTCATCCATTCCCAGTCTCTATTCAAGGCTAAGTTAATTGTATACAGTTTGCAAATTAATTCCAATTCAGCAGTCTCTCGTTGGAGTCTGTTTTTGAAGCTTTTTTGTTGAAGGATAGCCACTCTTAGGTCTGTGATCGAGTGACCAGAGAGATTGAAGTGTTCTCCAACTGGTTTTTGAATGTTATAATTCTTGACGTCTGATTTGTGTCCATTCATTCTTTTACGTAGAGACTGTCCAGTTTGGCCAATGTACATGGCAGAGGGGCATTGCTGGCACATGATGGCATATATCACATTGGTAGATGCGCAGGTGAACGAGCCTCTGATAGTGTGGCTGATGTGATTAGGCCCTATGATGGTATCCCCTGAATAGATATGTGGACAGAGTTGGCAACGGGCTTTGTTGCAAGGATAGGTTCCTGGGTTAGTGGTTCTGTTGTGTGGTGTGTGGTTGCTGGTGAGTATTTGCTTCAGATTGGGGGGCTGTCTGTAAGCAAGGACTGGCCTGTCTCCCAAGATCTGTGAGAGTGATGGGTCGTCCTTCAGGATAGGCTGTAGATCCTTGATGATGCGTTGGAGAGGTTTTAGTTGGGGGCTGAAGGTGATGGCTAGTGGCGTTCTGTTATTTTCTTTGTTGGGCCTGTCCTGTAGTAGGTGACTTCTGGGTACTCTTCTGGCTCTGTCAATCTGTTTCTTCACTTCAGCAGGTGGGTATTGTAGTTGTAGGAATGCATGATAGAGATCTTGTAGGTGTTTGTCTCTGTCTGAGGGGTTGGAGCAAATGCGGTTATATCGTAGCGCTTGGCTGTAGACAATGGATCGAGTGGTATGATCTGGATGAAAGCTAGAGGCATGTAGGTAGGAATAGCGGTCAGTAGGTTTCCGATATAGGGTGGTGTTTATGTGACCATCGCTTATTAGCACCGTAGTGTCCAGGAAGTGGATCTCTTGTGTGGACTGGTCCAGGCTGAGGTTGATGGTGGGATGGAAATTGTTGAAATCATGGTGGAATTCCTCAAGAGCTTCTTTTCCATGGGTCCAGATGATGAAGATGTCATCAATGTAGCGCAAGTAGAGAAGGGGCATTAGGGGACGAGAGCTGAGGAAGCGTTGTTCTAAGTCAGCCATAAAAATGTTGGCATACTGTGGGGCCATGCGGGTACCCATCGCAGTGCCGCTGATTTGAAGGTATACATTGTCACCAAATGTGAAATAGTTATGGGTCAGGACAAAGTCACAAAGTTCAGCCACCAGGTTAGCTGTGACAATATCGGGGATACTGTTCCTGACGGCTTGTAGTCCATCTTTGTGTGGAATGTTGGTGTAGAGGGCTTCTACATCCATAGTGGCTAAGATGGTGTTTTTAGGAAGATCACCAATGGACTGTAGTTTCCTCAGGAAGTCAGTGGTGTCTCGAAGATAGCTGGGAGTGCTGGTAACTAAGGGCCTGAGGAGGGAGTCTACATAGCCAGACAATCCTGCTGTCAGGGTGCCAATGCCTGAGATGATGGGGTGTCCAGGATTTCCAGGTTTATGGATCTTGGGTAGCAGATAGAATACCCCAGGTCGGGGTTCTAGGGGTGTGTCTGTGCGGATTTGTTCTTGTGCTTTTTCAGGGAGTTTCTTGAGCAAATGCTGTAGTTTCTTTTGGTAACTCTCAGTGGGATCAGAGGGTAATGGCTTGTAGAAAGTGGTGTTGGAGAGCTGCCTAGTAGCCTCTTGTTCATACTCCGACCTATTCATGATGACAACAGCACCTCCTTTGTCAGCCTTTTTGATTATGATGTCAGAGTTGTTTCTGAGGCTGTGGATGGCACTGTGTTCTGCATGGCTGAGGTTATGGGGTAAGCGATGCTGCTTTTCCACAATTTCAGCTCGTGCACGTCGGCGGAAGCACTCTATGTAGAAATCCAGGCTGCTGTTTCGACCTTCAGGAGGAGTCCACCCAGAATCCTTCTTTTTGTAGTGTTGTCAGGAAGGTCTCTGTGGGTTAATATGTTGGTCAGAGGTGTGTTGGAAATATTCCTTGAGTCAGAGACGTCGAAAATAGGATTCTAGGTCACCACAGAACTGTATCATGTTCGTGGGGGTGGAGGGGCAAAAGGAGAGGCCCCGAGATAGGACAGATTCTTCTGCTGGGCTAAGAGTATAGTTGGATAGATTAACAATATTGCTGGGTGGGTTACGGGAACCATTGTTGTGGCCCCTTGTGGCATATAGTAGTTTAGATAGCTTAGTGTCCTTTTTCTTTTGTAGAGAAGCAAAGTGTGTTTTGTAAATGGCTTGTCTAGTTTTTGTAAAGTCCAGCCACGAGGAAGTTTGTGTGGAAGGTTGGTTCTTTATGAGAATATCCAGTTTTGAGAGCTCATTCTTAATCTTTCCCTGTTTGCTGTAGAGGATGTTGATGTCTTGCTTACAACCCGCCTGCTAATACATCCCAGAATGATGTTCGCTTTTTTTGCAACATCATTACACTGTTGACTCATATTTAGCTTGTGATCCACTATGATCCCCAGATCTCTTTCCTCAGAACTCCTTCTTAGGCAGTCATTTCCCATTTTGTATCTGTGCAACTGATTGTTCCTTCCTAAGTGGAGTACTTTGCATTTGTCCTTACTGAATTTCATCCTATTTACTTCAGACCATTTCTCCAGTTTGTCCAAATCATTTTGAATTTTAATCCTATCCTCCAAAGCATTTGCAACCCCTCCCAGCTTGGTATAATCTGCAAACGTTATAAGTGTAGTCTCTATGCCATTATCTAAACCATTGATGAAGATATTGAACGGACCTGGACCCAGAACTGATCCCCCTGTGGGACCCCACTTGTTATGTCCTTCCAACATGACTATGAACCACTGATAACTATTCTCTGGGAACAGTTTTCCAACCAGTTTTGTACCCACCTTATAGTAGGTCCATCTAGGTTGTATTTCCGTAGTTTGTGTATGAAAAGATCATGCAAGACAGTATCAAAAGCTTTACTAAAGTCAAGATATACTCTGTCTACCACTTCCCCCCCCCCATCCACAAGGCTTGTTACCCTGTCAAAGAAAGCTATCAGGTTAGTTTGACATGATTTGTTTTTGACAAATCCATGCTGACTTATCACGTTACCATCTTCTAGATATTTGCAAATTGATTGCTTAATTATTTTCTCCATTATCTTTCCAGGTACAGAAGTTAAGCTGACTGGTCTGTAATTCCCCGGGTTGTCCTTATTTCCCTTTTTATAGATAGACACTGTATTTGCCCTTTTCCAGTCTTCTGGAATCTCTCCAGTCTTCCTTGACTTTTCAAAGACAATCACTAATGGCTCAGATATCTCCTCAGTCAGCTCCTTGAGTATTCTGGGATGCATTTCATCAGGCCCTGGTGACTTGAAGACTTCTAATTTGTCTAAGTAATTTTTAATTTGTTCTCTTCCTATTTTAGCCTCTTCTGATCCTACCTCATTTTCACTGGTATTCACTATGTTAGACATCCAATCACCACCAACCTTCTTGGTGACACCAAAACAAAGAAGTTATTAAACTCCTCTGCCAATTCCACATTTTCTGTTATTTTTCCTTCCTCATTGAGTAATGGGCCTACCCTGTCCTTGGTCTTCCTCTTGCTTCTAATGTATTTGTAGAATGTTTACTTGTTACCCTTTTTGTCTCTAGCTAGTTTGATCTCATTTTGTGCCTTGGCCTTTCTAATTTTGTCCCTACATACTTGTGTTAGTTGTTTATATTCAATGGTAATATGACCTAGTTTCTTTTTGTTCCCACTTTTTGTAGGACTCTTTTTTTATTTTTGTGTATATTATGTGCTTAGAACCAAGAGTAGAATAGAAGTACTTTCTAAAAGCCACTGAAGCAATTTGATTCATCCTTCCCACAAAAGGAAAAAAAAGATTTTAATACTTCCATAAAAAGACGTAGTATGAAGATTGCATTTCTCCATTGAAGGAACTCTTCTCACCAACAATACCTATCATTCTAATGGAATCAAAGGCCGATGGATAATAATGGAAAATCTATTACTTGGAAAATGAATTATGCAAGCCTAAATATTTATCCAATACTATAATCAAATCTGGAAACTCCATAATATGCAGAGAATATTATCTGTCACCTTAACTACATCATGGATAGGATATTATGATGATCTGTACTTTTGAGAGATTCATACATTCCAAGGCCAGAAGGGACCATTGTGATCATCTAGCATGACTTCCTGTATAACACAGCCATAGAACATCCACAAAATAATTCTGAGAGCATATCTTTTAGCAAAGAATCCAATCTTGATTTTAAAACGGTCAGTGATGGAGACTCCACCAATGGTTAATTATCCTCACTGTCAAAAATGTACACCCTATTTCCAGTCTGAATTTCTCTAGTTTCCACTTCCAACCATTGGATCGTGTTATACCTTCCTCTGTTAGATTTAAGAGCCCATTGTTATATATTTAAATATCCCATGTCGGTATTATAGATAGTGATCAAGTCATCCCTTAACCTTCTCTTTGCCAAGCCAGGTACATTGAACTCTTTGAGTCTGACTATAAGGCATGTTTTCTAATCCTTTAAACAGTCTCATGGCTCTTCTCTGATCCCTCTCCAATCTGTCAGCATCCTTCTTGAATTGTGGGCACCAGAATTGGACACAGTATCTCATTAGCAGTCACATTAGTGCCAAATTCAGAGGTAAAATAGCATCTCTACTCCTTCTCAAGATTCCCCTGTTTATGCATCCCAGGATCACATTAACTCTTTTGGCCACAGCATTATGCTGGGAGATCCTGTTCAGCTGATTATCCACCATGACTCCCTAATCTTTTTCAAAAAAAAAAAAAAGGAATACTTGTGGCACCTTAGAGACTAACAAATTTATTTGAGCATAAGCTTTCGTGAGCTACAGCTCACTTCATCGGATGCATCACGATGTAGCTCATGAAAGCTTATGCTCAAATAAATTTGTTAGTCTCTAAGGTGCCACAAGTACTCCTTTTCTTTTTGCGAACACAGACTAACATGGCTGCTACTCTGAAACTAATCTTTTTCAGAGCCACTGCTTCTCGGGTTAGAGTTGCCCTATCATGTGAGTATGGCCTATATTCTTTGTTCCTAGATGTATAAATTAGCCATATTAAAACACATACTGTACACTTACTCTGAATCAGAACCACTCTCCCAATTTTTGTGTCATCTGCAAACTTTATCAGTGATAATTTTATGTTTTCTTTCAGGTCATTGATAATAATGTTAAATAGCATAGGGCAAAGAATCGATCCTTGCAGGACCATACTGGAAACACTCCTGATTGATAACAATTCGCCATTTAAAATTATATGTAGAGACCTATCAGTTAGCCAGTTTTTAATCCATTTAGTGTGTGCCATGTTAATTTTATATCATTCTAGTTTTTAATCAAAATGTTGTGCAGTACCAAGTCAAATGCCTTATCAAAGTCTAAGTATATTATGGCAACACTATTACCTTTATCAACCAAACTTCTAATCTCATCAGAAAAATATATCAGTTTAATTTGACAGGATCTATTTCCCATAAACCCTTGTTGATTTGCATTAATTATAAAAAGAAAAGGAGTACTTGTGGCACCATAGAGACTAACAAATTTATTAGAGCATAAGCTTTCGTGAGCTACAGCTCACTTCATCGGATCCATTTGGTGGAAAAAACAGAGGGGAGATTGATATACACACACAGAGAACATGAAACAATGGGTTTATCATTCACACTGTAAGGAGAGTGATCACTTAAGATAAGCCATCACCAGCAGTAGGGGGGGAAAGGAGGAAAACCTTTCATGGTGACAAGCAAGGTAGGCTATTTCCAGAAGTTAACAAGAATATCTGAGGAACAGTGGGGGGTGGGGTGGGGGGGAGAAATAACATGTCAAGAATTATAACATTCAAAAACCAGTTGGAGAACACTTCAATCTCTCTGGTCACTCGATTACAGACCTAAGACCTAAGAGGCTATCCTTCAACAAAAAAGCTTCAAAAACAGACTCCAACGAGAGACTGCTGAATTGGAATTAATTTGCAAACTGGATACAATTAACTTAGGCTTGAATAGAGACTGGGAATGGATGAGTCATTACACAAAGTAAAACTATTTCCCCATGTTATTTCTCCCCGCCACCCCACCCCCCACTGTTCCTCAGATATTCTTGTTAACTGCTGGAAATAGCCTACCTTGCTTGTCACCATGAAAGGTTTTCCTCCTTCTCCCCCCCCCCCCCCCCCCCGCTGCTGGTGATGGCTTATCTTAAGTGATTACTCTCCTTACAGTGTGTTTGATAAACCCATTGTTTCATGTTCTCTGTGTGTGTATATCAATCTCCCCTCTGTTTTTTCCACCAAATGCATCTGATGAAGTGAGCTGTAGCTCACGAAAGCTTATGCTCTAATAAATTTGTTAGTCTCTAAGGTGCCACAAGTACTCCTCTTCTTTTTGTGAATACAGACTAACATGGCTGCTACTCTGAAACCTGCATTAATTATATTAGCCTCCTCTAATTCTTCATTAATCATCTGAGATTAATCAAGAGAATAGATTAGACAGAATCTCAGCCAAGCAAGCCCCCTTTTTCTTAATAAACCTAAAGTACTCAATAAAGGTTTGGCAAAAGATGAGGGGAAAGCATCGAGAAATCAGTACATAAAGACTGTTTATTTCCCTTTCATACTGCAAGTGCTGACACAGGAACAGATTAATTATTGGTTCTTAAATGATTCCTTAATACCATATTTTCATCAAATTAGGTAATACTGTGTTGTTGGAGCACACACCCATTTTTAAGCATGTTTAGTTAGGAAATCACATCCATCCTTCTTATTTATCTCAGTGGAACTTCAGCAGAGCCCTCCTAAAAGGCAAGAAACATGCATAATGCAGAGAGAGGATAGTTAAGATTGAAGCCAAGTTCCATTTCAAGCCTTACTTTTAGTACCCTTTAACTCCATCTAGTAAAATTGATTGGTCCTGAAAATTGTCATGGTTACTCATAAGCTATGGAGAAATTTTCTGCAAAGTCTGAAGAAAATTGGTCAAGCTACTTTTGAGTTACAGGTCATTAAAAGTCATCCTGAATACGAAACTGGTCAGTAGGAGATCCGTAGTAAAGTTTCAACCAATGTTCCACTCTAAGTCTAACTGAACAATTGGGAATAACACCAGAGATGCTTTTTAGTTATTAGGAGAAATCCATGATGCCAAACTGAGATGGCTGTATAATCTCATTCTTTGTACAGAAGAAAATAGAGCTAAAAAAGATGCCTCATCCAAAGATAATGTGAAAATCCTATGAGCAAAAATTGAGCTAAATAATTTAGTTTTAGAACCACATTAGAGATCTTATACGTCTATAAAAGATATATTACAGATTGTCTTTAATGAAACAGAAATATTTCATTCATGGCGGCAGGTATCATATGCTGGAGGGCTATTCCTCCCCAAACAGCCAAGCGTGGCCCGCCCATGCTCCGCCCCCAGGCCTCCTCCTGCTTCCCACTCGGTATGGCTCCAGTCCCCCTGATGGTGGCCCTGGCTTGGGCTGTGGCTGTGCCACCAGCCCTCACAGCACTCCGTGGCTGCGGCCACACTACCCACCCTCCCGGTGCTCAGGGGCTGCAGTGGCACTGGGGCTGTGCCGCCCACCCTCCCGGTGCTCTGAGGCTGAAGCCACACCGCCCGCCTTCCCAGTGCTCTGGAGCTGGGGATGTGCCACCAGCCCTCCTGGCGTTTTGGGGCTGCAGCCATGCTGCCCTCCCTCCCGTCTCTCTGAGGCTGGGAGGGGTTATGGCTGAGTCGCCTGTGCTCCGACCCTGGGGATGCTGGGGCAGGAGCTGGGGGGCTCTGGGCTCCAGCAGGGGGTGCGCAGAAGGAGCGGGGCTCGAGGCTAGCCTTCCCCAGCCAGCAGTTCATGCACTGCCCATGGTTTGAATAGGAAAATGAGCCAGAATGCCGAATAGCAAGTTGGGGAAAAAAGGCAGAGGTGTGGTTCATTAAAAACATTGCAGCCACAATCACAAAAACAGACACAGAAGAAGAATTTTGCTTGTATTAAATGAAACACTTTATGAATTAAATTAGTCCTGAAGGGACCTGTAAAACAGATAACTGTGTAAAAATATCAATGACTCTAAAGTCTCAAAGGAGATTGAGAAGACATATAATGCTTTCATTGACCTCCATCTTCACAAAGACATACAGACATAACTACGTAAGAACACAAGAATGGCCATACTGGGTCAGACCATCTAGCCCAGTACCCTGTCTTCCGACAGTGGCAGTGCCAGGTGCTTCAGAGGGAATGAACAGAACAGGCAATCAGTGAGTGATCCATCCCTTGTTGTCCACTCCCAACTTCTGGCACACAGAGGCTAGGGACACTCAGAGCATGGTGTTGCATCCCTGACCAGACCGGACAATAGCTATTGATGGACCTATCCTCCATGAACATATCTAGTTCTTTTTTTAACCCAGTTACAGTTTTGGCCTTCAGAACATCCCTGGCAACGAGTTCCACTGGTTGACTGTGCATTGTATGAAGAAATACTTCCTTTTGTTTGTTTTAAACCTGCTACCTATTAATTTCATTGGGTGACCACATAACATAAGAACTAGGGGAAGGAGTAAATAACATTTCCTTATTCACTTTCTCCACAACAGTCAAGATTTTATAGACCTCTGTCATATCCCCTCTTAGGCGTCTCTTTTCTAAGATGAAAAGTCCCCTTTGTTTTAATCTCTCCTCATACGGAAGCTGTTCCATAGCCGGAATCACTTTTGTAGTCCTTCTCTGTACCTTTTCCAATTCTAATGTATATTTTTTGAGAGGGGGTGACTAGGTCTGCACACTATATTCAAGATGTGGGTAGACTATGCATTTATATAGTGGCATTATGATATTTTCTGTCTTTTCTATTCCTTTCCTAATGGTTCCGTTAGCTTTTTTGACTGCCGCTGCACATTGAGTGGATGTTTTCAGAGAACTATCTACAATGACTCCAAGATCTCTTTCTTGTGTGGTAACAACTAATTTAGACCACATCATTTTGTATGTATATTTGGGATTATGTTTTCCAATGTTGATTACTTTGCAATTATCAACATTGAATTTCATCTGCCATTTTGTTGCCCAATTTTGTGAGATCCCTTTGTAACTCCTCGCAGTGTGCTTTGGACTTAACTATCTTGAGTAACTTTGTATTGTCTTTGCCACCTTACTGTTTACTCCCTTTACCAGATCGTTTATTAATATGTTGAACAGCACTGGTCCCAGTTCAGACCCCTGGGGGACACCACTATTTACCTCTATCCATTCTGAAAACTGACCATTTATTCCCCTACACTTTGTTTCCCTATCTTTTAACCAGTTACCAATCCATGAGAGGACCTTCCCTCTTATCCCATGATTGCTTACTTTGCTTAAGAGCCTTTGGTGAGGAACCTTGTAAAAAAAAGCCTTCCTGAAAGTCTAAGTATATATTCACTGAATCACCCTTGTCCACATGTTTGTTGACCCCCATTCAAATAATTCTAATAGATTGATGAGGCATGATTTCTCTTTACAAAAGCCATGTTGTCTCTTCCCCCAACAAATCATGTTCATCTATGTATCTGATAATTATGTTCTTTACTGTAGTTTCAACCAATTTGCCTAATACTGAAATTAGGCTTACTGATCTGTAATTGCCAGAATTGCCTCTGGAGCCTTTTTTAAAAATTGGTATCACATTAACTATCCTTCAGTCATCTAGTACAAAAGCTGATTTCATTGATAGGTTACATATCACTGTTAGTAGTTCTGCAATTTCACATTTGAGTTCCTTCAGAACTCTTGGGTGAATACTATCTGCTCCTAATGACTTATTACTGTTTAACTGATCAATTTATTTGACAGCCTCCTCTATTGACACCTCAATCTGGGACAATTCCTCAGATTTGTTTCCAAAAAAGAATGGCTCAAGTGTAGGAATCTCCCTCATGTCTTCTGTAGTGAAGACCAATGCAAATAATTCATTTATCTTCTCTTCAATGACCTTGCCTTCCTTAAGTGCTCCTTTAGCACCTCGGTTGTCCAATGGCCCCACTGACTGTTTGGCAGGCTTCCTGCTTCTGATGTACTTAAAAAATTTTGCTGTTAGTTTTTGAGTCTTTGGCTAGTTGCTCTTCAAATTCTTTTTTTGGCCTGCCTAATTATCCTATAATTGACCCTCATATATATTTAAAGATACTGAGGAAAAAAATTCAATTACACCTTCCCCTCAGTGAAGCAAGAATTATGGCTAATGGATACCAAAGGAAAGACCCATTTATCTCTTCTTCATATTATTCAGTTTCTGTCATAAATTCATGTACAATTATAATCAAAGGATTGGCTTCTATCTTTGATTCAGTGTCACCCCCTATTAGCAACCCAAGTCCATAGTCCATCACAGATTCAGGCAGGTTGCCCAAGATTAATGTAAATCTAGTGTCAGTAACAATTCTGGGAATACTGTCATAAAAAGCCTTTGACTACAGAGTAGACCTCCGTTGCAAGTAATCCAAATTTTTTGATTCAGCAGTAACTTTGTAAACTGGATTATCTGTGTCTTCCACTGAATTGTCATTCTTACTTCCTCACCTTTTAGACTGGGGATAGACACTTTTCACCGCTATTCTTTTTACCTGTTATTGTTTTCCATGATAATCAAAGCTCCTGGCAGAAGTTATATGGTAGGAAAAAGAAATTACAGGAATCAAGGTAAATAAAATTTATCACGAAGTTTTTTTTCATGGAGAGGATATTCATACAATATTTCATAGCATTCATTCCATACCCATGGTACCTTAGCTCTGTAGAAAGTTTTAGCTGTTTGTTAGGACACAAGGTTAATTACCTACACACTGACGGATTTTTTTTATGGGAAACAAAATTTAACATTGCTTTTCCATTTTGTGTTGTGTCCAATATTTTTAAATAAATGGATACACGTCCCCTTAGACCTCAAAAAAAGTTTGCTCTAAATGTGGAACGAATTCTGGTTACCAGAATGCAAAACCTGAAGTTCTAGTGCAGTCTTCCTTTTACTGTATGTGGCTGATAGATCCTTATAAAAATGAATCTGCCACCACATTTCATGTATTCTCTACAGATGTTCCCCTCTCTCATGACTGATCTAAAGCTAGGGTGACCAGACAGCAAATGTGAAAAATCGGGACGGGGGTAATAGGAGCCTATATAAGAAAAAGACCCAAAAATCAGGACTGTCCCTCTAAAATCTGGTCACCATATCCAAAGCCCATTTAAATAATTGCAAAGAATCCCTTTGTCTTCAACTAGGGCCTGATTCAAAGCCCACTGAAGTTAATTTTAATCAAAAAATGAAATTATTAGTTTATCCTTAAGTATGTTTAGATGAGCAAATAACAAGAACTGCCTTGAACTCTACAGCTGAGTAAGCATAACTACCGTTTTTATTTTCACAATGTGAAACAATACTTCTAAGCTCACCTATAAGAAATTTTTCAAAAATGTCTCTAAGCACTAAGTCTCAGTAGGAAGCCATCTCACTATTGCCATTTCCCCTACAAATGTGATATCCAATGAGCTCAGCATTCCAAGGCAAACCAGTGCTCGCATCAGGAATGTCTAGGGAATAGAGTACCCCCTTACTGTCCTGTGCAGCTATGTGTCCTGGGTCACAGAGAGGTGAGATGAGTAGCTTCAGCATGGCCACTGTTCTGGGCAACAGGTTTGGCAGGGCAGGGGTAGGTGGAGCCTTGAATCCCCAACCTGCCCCCCCAAACATGCAAGTCAATATAGCTGAGCCAGTGTAGACACAGGATATAGCACTGGCACAGAATCCCCCCCCCCCCCCCCGAGTCACAAATTGATCCCTGGTCTGCTCCTGAGGCAGTGCAATTATGCACTGCTCTTTACTTAGGGCTTGTCTTCCCTACCATGCTAAATCAGCACCGCTGCGATTGATGTAAGGTGTTGATTTAGCGGGTCTGGTGAAGATGCAATATGTCGATGGAGAGCGCTCTCCCATTGATGTCATTAATCCACCTCAACAAGAGGTGGAACCTATGTCGACAGGAGAGCATCTCCTGCTGACATCGTGCAGTGTAGATACTGTGTTAAGTTCATGTAAGTTATGTCACGAAGGGAGGTGGTTTTTTACACCCCTGAGCGATGCAACTTATATTGACTTAAGCGGTAGTGTAGACAAGGCCTTAGGGCTTATGACAAAACCAAAATGTAGTCCTTTACTTGTATGTTACTTATCCCCTTCTCTCACCCTTTATGTGTCTTTGCCTTTTCTAGACTGTATACTATTCAAGACGGAGACTGTGTCTTCATCTGTGTTTGGAAAGTGCCTAGCATGGTGTAGATGCTACTGAAATCTAAATAGATAGCCTAAGGTGAAATTCACCCCTGTGAATTAAGTGGGATTTAAGTGGGATATAAATGGTGCATAGGTTTTGTGTTGGCCCTCTCAGTTTCACTCCTAGTGAGCAGATACTTGCTCATAACTTGGCTTTGTGCCAGATATAAATGGTTGAAAGTGGCTGGGATTGAAACTGCTGATGTCAGATGCTCCTAGAATCTTCTGATACATTAAGATTGACAATTTTATGTTTCACAAAAGGTTATATTCCTCCTTGCCCTTTCCTGCGGAGCTCTGCCCCTGCATATGTCTCAGCTCTTCTTCCCCCATACTTGCACTGGGTACATTTCCTTCTTCCTCTTTCAGGAGTAGGAAACCAGATAACATTTTGGTAGAATTTTGGATGTTTAATTGCTTCTATAATATCACCAAGAAGCTTCTTTCATTTATTTTCATTTGGAGATGCTGCCTAGATCATTTGATATTTGACCTGAAAGAGCAGTGACGTGTAGCCACTGTAAACAGCTTTAGTCCCTGCTTGTCTGGTGAGTGGGGACCTGAATTGTGACTTGGTGGTGAGGAAAGCATTTCTACCAGGTCCCAACCTACAAATTACTCTCAGCCTTTTTGTTCTTGGACTAATACAGGGGTGGGCAAACTTTTTGGCTAAAGGGCCACATCTGGGAATAGAAATTGCATGGTGGACCACGAATGCTCACAAAATTGGGGTTAGGGTGCGGGCTCGAGATGGGGACAGAAATTTGTTCAGGATGCAGGAGGGGGCCGGTCCGGGCTGGGATAGGGGAGTGCAGTGCAGGGAGAGGAGAGGGCTCCAGCTGGGGGTGCAAGCTCTGGGGTGGAGCTCTGGATGAGGCTATAGGAGAGTGCTCCGGGTTGGGACCGAGAGGTTTGGAGGGTGGGAGGGGGATCAGGGCTGGAGCGCCGGAGCGGGTCAAGCCCCAGACTCCGCTCCCCAGTGGGAGTTTGAGGGCTGGATTAAAATGGCTGGTGGGCCAGATTCGGCCCACTGGCCATAGTTTGCCCACCCCTGGACTAACAGATAAAGTATTAGTTTGATGCTCTAGTCCACCTGAGCATCCAATTGATGAGAAAGCAAAGGGCAGCTGGACAGGATAGGACAGCAGCCATTTGGCATGGGAGGGTCTGAATGCAGCAAGAGGAAGGGAAGAAGACTGTGTGAAATTATGGAGAATCAAAGGGAAGGTGGTGGGGATGTCAGATTAGAGAAAGTGAGGAAGGTAAGAGTGAGTGGGAAGTGGCAAGGTTTGAGGGAGTGTTAGCCTGGAGATTAGTGTAGGGGCAGCAGAGGTGTGCTGAGTAGAAGCAGCAAGGGAAAAACTGGCATATGGAGGGAATGCAGAGCCAAGGGAGAGGAATTGGAAGGTGACATTGTCTACTTGGAAGGACCTGAAAGACCCTAAGGGAGGAGGAGCTAAAGAAACCAAACAGGCTGGGAAAAGAGAGGCAGCTGAAGAGAGGAGCTTGTTTAATCAGAGGACTGAAGTTCATCCTGTTGAACCCCCCTTGCTACAGTTGTGGCCCCAACATTCCATTTTAGTGGTGTCGGTATAAAGGGTTAAGCAACACATAAAAATGCAGATGCATGCTTTTTTATGCTAAAAATGTTACTTTATCAAGCTATAATATTGAAGTTCTCTCTTTCTCTATGATAGGGCCCCTCTCGCTGATTATGTGGCTTACCTAAGCATTAAGACAGTGCAGTGTTAAGAGGAAGCAATGAGCTAGTTGTTCAGCTCACCATATCCTGTGTTCAGAATAATTTTCATTTCTACTTATCTGTAAATGTTAATGGAATGTCCACAAATATTTGCTTGGTTTCTATGGTGAGAAAGAGTGAGTGAAATTATGTCAAAACCAAACTACATCATACTGTATTTCTTAAAAGAGGATCTCTAGCAAGATAGGCGTTATCTGTGGTTATTATTTATGTGCAAGTTGACATTTGATAAATTACAATTATTTTGAGATTCACATCTTGAAATTCAAACTTGCACATTGCAAACCCTGATACGACTCGGATCTTTTTGTAGGTAGACAGTAAAGATCAATTTATCAGAACACAGTCCAAGGCAAACAAGTTCCCCTCTCAGTATGAAGCAATCCGATATGTGTCAGAAATAAACTTGCATGCCTTTTTTTACAGTGTATAATTGTTTACATTCCCAAATAATTAAGAACCAGATGCCCCCTCTCTCTAGATAGCTAGATATACAGACACATACACACATACTCGTGTGTGTGTGTGCAGCAGAGAGGGGAGCAAAGTTTCAGGGAAGTGGGCCAGGCAGTGGTCATGTTGAAGGAGCAGTTCCCATGCTATATGCTTTCCCAGTCCTCTGTAAATAGCAGCGTCCCCTCTAAGTGTACAATTCACATTTGCTCTCTGCTACAAATTGAGGTGTGTGGCCAGCAGAAAGGGAGCAGCTGCTGTATGTGGCATGCTTCCCTGGGAAAGGAACTGCAGTTATGGGGTAAATTGTCACGGAGGTTAGTGCTGGTCTGACCAGCATTCAATCCTTTACCCTGCCCCAGAGCAGTTCACTGTCACACTGAGGGAGCCAATGGAATCATGGAATGGGAAACACCCAGTTGGAGGTAATGTCTTTAAAAGTCCAGGATTTTAGAATAAATCAAAAAATCATATTTTGCCAAGAGGGCCCAGAAGCTGGAAATTCTAAATTAGAGACTGGTGGCAGCAAACACGTTTCTTCCATAAGGTCTAAACTCTTGGCCTCCTGATCCAGCCATTTGGCCCATGGGTGTTGTTGT
Organism: Dermochelys coriacea; assembly: GCF_009764565.3. Classification (NCBI taxonomy): domain Eukaryota; kingdom Metazoa; phylum Chordata; order Testudines; family Dermochelyidae; genus Dermochelys; species Dermochelys coriacea. The sequence goes on from NC_050069.1 coordinate 225,242,967, forward strand.
CTGGACTTTTCCATGGCTGCTTGCATGACTGTGGAGTTGGGTGCAGCATTGAAGAACAACTCCACTCCCTTAGTCGGGACAAAGTACTGCTTTTTTGCTCCCATAGTAGTAAGGGCACAGTTCTTCCTTAACTGACATGTGCCACATGTGTTCTTGTGTGTTCTTCCTGGTTTCAGCATGGCCTCATTGATTAGGAGTGCTATTCAGCTAGAGCCTGTAGGCTCTGGGCTATCCAGTAGCTTCTGTTGGAGGCCTGAACCTCTTCTGAGGGGATTTGGAACTCTTCTCAAGCCAGACAATGGTCAGAAGGAACAGGAAATGTGTCAGCCTGCACCACCCCTTATACCCTCAGCACGGAGCATGAGTAGAGCAGGGTGCTGGTGCAGACCAATGGATACTACTTGCCAGAATTCTCCAGTCTCAGGTAGAGGAAGTGCATGTGTATCAATAGTGGAATACACATAAGGACCCAGCACCTGAAGAAGAAGGATAGGGCTCAAGTTTGAGCTCTTATTGATGAGGGAAGTTTAGTGGCAAGACCCTCATTACAAGCTGCAGTCGATGCTGCCAGTACTGCTTGAAGATCCATGGTGACTGCTATAGTGATATGCCAGGAATCTAAGACCAGGTTCACATTAAAATTTAGGTCAACCCAGCTATGTTGCTCAGGGGTGTGAAAAATCCACACCACCTTTTGAAGCCCTGCCTACCTGTTTGATGCTTCACCTGTCTACGAAAGTTGCTTTCCTCATTGCCATCACCTTGGATGAATGGGTAGATGAACCGGGGGTCCTAATGGCACATCTTCCTTGCACTATATTTGTAAAAACAAGGTTTCGCATCAGCTCCATCCAAAATTCACTCCCTAAACTAGTATCGGAATTTCACATAAACCAGACTATCCACTTAGCTGTGTTCTTCCCAAAGCCCCATGCTTCCAGCTTAGAGAAGAGATTTCATTCCTGCCACATGAGATGAGCTTTGGCATTTTATTCTACAGAGAACAAAGGAGATCAGAAAGTCACCTGGGCTGTTTCTTGCCAAAGCAAAACAAGCTGTTTCCTCCCAGAGGATCTCCAAGTGGATCTCTGGCTGTATCCTGTTTTATTAGCTGGCACATCTTCCTCCCCCACATGGAGTATAGGCTCATTCTGCAAGAGTACAGACAGCCTCAGTAGCAGCATTCCAAGAAGTACCTCTGCTTGGTATTAGCAAGGCAGCAGCAAGTTCCAACCACACGTTCACAAGGCATTGTGTCTTGAGTCCAATCCTCCTCCGCTGATGTATTATTTGGAATAGTGGTTTTACAAGCAACCATAGTGCCTGTATCCTCACACCCTCTTCCTCTATGAGTACTGCTTGTCAGTGACCCACAGCAGAATACATAGGGATCAGCAATCGAAGAAGAAAGGAAACTTACATGCCCTTTGTAACTGGAGTTCTTTGAGATTTGTGATCCCAATCTGTATTCCACTACTCACCCTCCTTCCTCTCTGCTTCAGATCCCCTCTGATTCATGGGAAGAGGGGGAACTGGAGAGGTGTGGGGCAGCACCACCCCTTATACTCTTAGCACAGAGCAAAAGGAAGGATAAATAACTTTCCTTCATTTTGTGTGGGGAGGCCCACTTGGATCTCAAGTTCAGAATCTGCAAGATTTGGTCTTGTTTCTCCTATAGGTCTTCAGTTCATGCTGCTTCTCTCCTTCTGTTAAGCGGCTGCCCCCACATCTGAAAAAAAAGAATATGTGGAAATTCATGATCCTAGAAATCTCTGAATTTTTTAAAGTAATTTTTCCTATCCCATGGGTTTCTCCCCAAAGGCCCTAAGAGAATATACGTGCAGACCAAACATTGAGAAATACATTAATATCATTCAACAAAATATTGAAAAAGGAACTCCACCTGATTCAGCATATTCCCTGGGAAGCCTTTATCAGTGGTGTTCATAATGGCATCCTGACCTCAAATTAAAGTTCATTGGAATGAACTTCTGAGGGAGAGTTACCTTCCCCTGTACATATATTAGAAAAGCATCCCTATTTGGTACCAACCAATCAGAGAAAATGAATGGGATTACATTATGCCTTCTTCTGTTGCTGTGCCAGTTTACCTAGGCATGTATCTTGAAGTCAAAGTTGGCTCAGCTCAGCTTTATTTTGCACTAAGTTATTGAACTGTTTCAAAAATAAATTTTATGAATAGAGATCAAAGCACGTAAAAGAACTTTTAGCAAATCTGACACTTGTGTAAATATCCTTGAACTTCCCTCCTCTATCCATTCCACACCTCCAGACGCTGTCAGGGCATATAATGATTGTAATAAATATTGTATTTGCTTTTGTTTCAGTTGGCTCCCAGCAGCAAATTCAGCTGATTACTTGCATTGCTATTTCTGCTTAGAGGACAATTATATTATTTCTTAAAAAACCCACCTTTGTCATATGTTTCTAAGTACTGGTCTTTAAATTCAGCACTCACCATTTTAAATAACATGTATTTTAAAGCTATTTCTATCTTTTACTTTGCAATTATTTCTTTTTCTGTATCTTTTTTAATTTCAGTTTCATGAGCCTAGAGAAACACTGCACTTTCCAACATATGTATTTTTGTATCTCAAAATTAATGCAATTATTATAAGACCCTTGTTCCCTCTTTATAATGTTGTCTATGGTTTATAACTACAGCATACTACCAATACAGTATTGTCCTTCAGCTGAAGATCCTGTTTCTTTAGGGCTGGATTGTAACTGTACTGAGGCGTAGGAGAGGAACCAAGCAGATATGCCAAACCTGCAAAAAAAGTGCAGAAATTGGGCTTGTTTTTTGGCTTAATTGGCTTGTGAGTTTCTTGTTGGTTAGTTTTTGGCTTGTAGCTTGTTGCTTCTTTTTTTTTTTTTCCATGGGCAAGGGGCAAGCAGGGGCAAGGGGGGAGAGAGTCAGGGATGCACAACGGGCCCACCACAGTCTCAGACTGCATGCCAGGGGATCTAATCACATAGTGTGTTGGGGTTCTTTGGCCTTGTTTTGAAATGGGATTAGCTTGATTTTTGGTTTACTGTGAAAGTCGGGGTGCTTATTTACCCCAGGAAAGTTGGCAACTGTGGAACCAAGCTGTGATTCTGAAATTGTGCCCCAGCCATATGGTGACTCAGTCAGGGATGTAAGGGTGCAGGCATGCTGGAAGGTTCATAATTGAACCTTAGTCTTTAATGTGTACAGTCAGAGCCACCTTGTATCTAGGTCTGTGGTGGGGAAACAAAGTGATAAATATTAACTGTCTGGTATTTCTTTGTGGGCCTAATTTGCAGTACTCATGCAGCCCCTAGTACAGCACAGTACCTATAAGACACAGTCCCTGGAGGACTGACTTCAGTAGAGATATGACAATTTACAGTTTGTCTCCAGATCAGTAGATTTTAGGGAGAGATTTCAGGGATATTTTAGGTCAGCAGAATATATTTAATCAGGTTGGAATTTGGTCAGGATACCACACTTAATATCCCTACTTCTGCAGAATATGCCATGGAAGCTTTAATGGCCATAAGTGAGTTGGGACTAGGTTTTTTGACTCATCCTTTAAATTAGTGTACAGTGCCTTCAAATACCATGATTCAGAAGGAATAATCCCACCTATTGACTCCTCCACACCACTTCTGGCAGCACCTGGATTTTCTTTAGAGGACTGTCATCTAAGCAGTGACCAAACCTGACCATCCTTAGTGTGTGAGACCATACAAGCTTAAGGCAATATGGGTCACTGGGCAACCCCACACACTAGTTGGTATTTCTGCAATTGAATATTTCTCCTAATATGTTCCTCTTTGTTTTACAGGTTGTCACTCTGTGGTACCGAGCTCCTGAAGTTTTGCTTCAATCCAGCTATGCAACACCAGTTGATCTCTGGAGTGTTGGCTGCATATTTGCAGAAATGTTCCGTCGAAAGTAAGAAATACTGTTTTGTCATCATTATTTTTAATGTGGAAATTGTGCAGAAATATACAGTACTATATATTGTAACACTGTAGTGCAGTAGAAGATTGGAAGCATGTTTTATTTACAGTTTGAATTACAAAAGCCCATTATATATACTCAGGGTTGTGACTTCCATCTTGGATTTTTTTTGTGAGTCTCCACAGCCCTTTTTAAAACGTTTTCTTTTACAAAAGCACATGTGAACACTGAAACAAGAACATAACACCTGAATCCAGGTGGCTGAGATATAGATAAATAGGGGCTGAAGGGTCTATTGACAGAGGTGTATATTGTAGGGTTCTGGAAATAATTTGTTTTGAGGAAGGAAGGACATAGCCTTCAATACGACATAGCCATCTTACTTCTGGAGTTTGCACTTTTTGAGTTCCAGATGTTTGCTTGTAGTCATCTCTTGGCATACTTGAGATCTGGAAAGTCACTGTAATGTCAATTTCTAGAAACAGATTGAGGTGGGAGTTTTTGAAAAATAAACTGTTTTGACAATGTCGAGGGTAATGTAGGTAGTAAAACTTAAATGAAGTCAGAAATACGACTTATTTTTGGCTGATTCTGTTAAATTAACTATCAGTATTGGCAACCCCCATCTTTTAATGTTCTCTGTATACACATATATCTTCCTACTGTATTTTTCACTCCGTGCATCTGATGAAGTGGGTTTTCGCGCACGAAACCTTATGCCCGAATAAATTTGTTAGTCTCTAAAGTGCCACAAGTACTCCTCGTTCTTTTTCCAGTATTCTCTTGAGTATTATACTTACTTGATCTTATTATCCCATGTAATGCATTTTGGATGAAAACCAGAAACTACTGCAGGAATTATATGGTGTTACTATACAGTCTATGGTGACATGCCTAGAGAAACCTCATATACCATTTTGGAACAGCTACTGTGAAATAAAATGAATATGAAAATCTAAAGGAAAATGGCTCACCTTTGAGCTTAAAAATGAATAGTCCGTTTTTTACAAATTACAAAGGTATAGCCACAGTACCATGGCCTCTAGAAACAACCATGCGATAGCAATACTTCTTAACAAAAAATGAATTTGCAATATATGAAGTTCAAAATGCTAATTGAAACCTTGCAAAAGGATTTTGGGATTTCACTGTTTATTAATGTTAACATATTGAAATATATTTGTTCTTGGGCTTACTGCCTAGTCAAATGGCCAGAGTAGATTTACTACACTCCACCCTCTGTGTGTGACTCATAAATGAGATCAGAAAATGAGAATGTGGATTTTAGGAGTTTCAGTTAAGTCCTCCATTGCAAACTTTCAGATACTAAATTTTATTCCATAGAAGGTTCACAATGACACTGACTTTTCCAAGATTTCACTTGCAGAATAAAAAAAAAGTTTCATTTTTGCATTGACAATGAGAGTAAAACATGACAAACAACCAAACAGAGAACGCTTTATGATTTGCTCAAAAAACTTTTTTGTCATCTATTTTACAGTACTTCCCTAGATGAAATATTGCCTTGTGTGAACCCTATAAATTGAATTTTCATTTTTTATAATGCAGCATTCACTTTCCAAATCCACAAATCTAACATGATCAATTGAATTAGGAACAATTGTGCAAATTCAGATATTGGATTAAGGGTAAAAAATGGCAGATTTTTAGCAGAAATAAGATTTGATTTGAAGCAGAGTTTGATACAACCAGGCCTTCTGTTGTCCCTGCCAAAGACAGGGTCATTTTGACATTCTCAGTCCTAAATCTGGGAGACAGTCAAAAACTGTGTATGTCAGGAATCTGCCAAGTGTATATGTGCTACATTGTTTAATTAGTAACATTATGACTTACAGATAATGATATTTGAACATGCAGGAGCCCAATATATGTCATAAACCCAATTTAAGGCTTCACTGTCGTTAAATTACAGTGAATAACATTGAATATCTTCTTTATGGATTATTGCATTGAGTCAATTTTGCAATAACCTTTGTATGATATATTTTGTCTTTTTAACATCCTTAATAAATTGCAAAAGAGACTGTATTCTACTGTGAACCTGGTGGCAATAAACTATAAAAGTTTGCAAACTCCCATGGATTATTTCCAAAACGTTCAATAAGTGTAGCAGCTACTTCTGCTGAAAAATAGTAGTGAATTTAGCTCACTACCCATCTGCTTTTCATCTGGCATTGAGGGGGTGAGAGAAGGAGAGTTGTTTTTTTTTGTTTTTTTTTTAAGTTTACCTGTTGGTCCAGCATTCCAGCCATCCTTTTCTTTTTGCCAAATCACCAGAGACTTATTTTCCATTCCTTCCGCCATTCTCCTTTGCTTTCACTTGAAAATATTTTTAAACTTCTATCATTTCTAACTGCTATTCTGATGTTCTCTTTATATCAGATGAGATTCTGATAGCCTTACTCATGTTGAGTGTTGTCTCATTCCCAGAATAATTTCAAAAAAGTCAATGGGACTATTTGTGATATAAGATACTACTCAATATGAATAAGGCTATCCTACTCCACAAATAGTCCCATTGACTTTTTCATAGGAGTGGGTGGGTGAGATTCTGTGGGCTGCGTTGTGCAGGAGGTCGGACTAGATGATCAGAATGGTCCCTTCTGACCTTAGTATCTATGACTTCATTGGAACTGTTCTGGAAATAGGATACTAACCAGAAGCAAGGCTATCAGAATCCAGCTCATAGTGCTTACAGTGACCCTAAGGCTGCAACAGACTGGTTATGCTTGGATTAGCCAGAGTATAGGTCTGATTTGTGTGAATGAAATATAACTTTCTGCTGAATCAGCCTTAATCATAGATCAATAGTAGAGGTTTTTAATATTTTGCAAGGCACTTCCCCATTGGCTCAAGTTCAAGGATATACACAAAACTTTGTGCCTGGCCTGGCGCAGGTGATCTAAATGGCAAGTTATATGAGGAACAGCCTGTCATTAGTTAGAAAACTTTTTTTCATCATTCCAGCTGAAATTATACAAAATTTTGCTGTGGTTGCAGAAGTGGATATGTTTCCGTAAAGCCTGTTGTCAACAATAAAGTATCATGTAGCATATCACTAGCACAAAGTACTGTGCACCTTTAATACCAGCTCATCTTTATCAATACAGTGCTTATTGCTACCCTAGAACAAGTGATTCAGTGAAGGGTGAAGAAGATGGTTGAAGAGTCTGTAGTGCAGCTGACCTGCACTCAGTGCAGACCCAGAGGGGCGGAGAGACGGAGGTGTACCTGTAACACGCTTGGGGTGAAATCCTGACCCCAATGAACTCAACTTGCATTGACTTCAATGGGGCAGGATTTCACCCTTGGTCTTTATGCCATGATGTTTATTGGTAGTACTTGGTGTGCTGTACTGTGAATCATTCTTCATTGAGCTCCCCTTACCATTTCTTCTTATGTATACACATTATGGATTAACTCCTGGCCCCACTGAAGTCAGAGTGAGTGGCGCAGTTACTTCAATGAGGCCAGGATTTAGCCTGATTTTTGTTGATAACAGAGGAATGGGATGAGTGGAGCCCATGTTCCTTTTTTAATCTTTGACACGCGTCAGTAGTAACACCTCCGGAGTCCTTTATTCCATATGGTCTCATTTCAGACCCATGCTAGTTCTTTTGTCAGATGCATCCCTGTGCTCGAGAATATCTAGTCACTGATTCTCCCTATCTTGGTGGGCACTGCACTGTAGATGTGGAGCTGCTGGAGTATTTCAGTTTATTTACAGCCTTCCTGTATCTCTCTGCATAGTCAGCTCTTCCTCTCTTTGCAGATCTTACCCTAAAACATATCTTTCTAGGCTCCCAATTCTACTTGGACAGATTTCTGAAATGCCACCCTGAAGCAGAGAGAGAACAGGGCCATCAGACGCTTTTCAAAACTGTAAATATCAGAAAAGGTAAAAGGAGCGGAGACAGCAAGAATTGAAAGAATAAGAGAAAATAAAGAAAAAGGGAGACGTCTCTGACTGGATATTGAGGAGAGAGGATAAAAAAACGAAGCTGGTGCAGCACCCTAGATAAAAAAAAAATAGCCATGCAAAGATATGTCTGCGAACCCTGCTCATATCTATGGATTTCCCTGTAAAGTGGCAGGCCCCTTAAATGAGATGTAAGAGAAAACTGGTATCTTTATCATGCAATGAGTTTCAAACACCAAGTTTGAAATCATATTATCTTGTGTTTTACAGTGACATTTAAACAAGCATATCTACTGGACCAAGAGCACAAAAATCTATTTAGCAAGTATCAACTTATCTGTTAGGTACTGGTGGCAGGAAAACTTAAAAACAAACCTTTTGTTTGTTTGTTTTAAAAAAATTAAGGTGGACAGTGCTGCTTATAGTTGTAATAGCTCCGCAGCTCAATTTGCAACCTTTGAACCGAGGTTTGATACAGTTTTGGCCTGAGTTTGTTTTTGCCATTTTTGGAAATTATCTTGCTTTGTTACAAGAATGATTTAAGTGCAAGTGCCATAAAAGTTCAACACAGACCAGAGCAACTGTACTGGGAGAAGATTTCATTCCTTGGAAAGATCCAGTCAGGACTGAGGACTTCTGTACTCTGCACTTTTTCTCCTTTATTCCTCTGCCATTCATGTGCATATGGATGTGTGGGAGACTGATGGTTTTTCCAAACCAGACCTAATGAAACAGGATTTTTCTTCCTCCCTAGACAAGTGGCCAGTCTATCAGAGAGATTTTTTTTTTTCAGAATTTCTACTGGACTTTTGGATTCGTAGAATCAAGACTGGCTGAACCCAGGCCACTAATTTAACCCTTTGTTTTCCCAGTCTGACAGGATAACAGTGACATCTTGATTGAAGCCCTACTAACAGACAAAGGAAAGGCAGAAGTGTGCACTAGTCTATGTTGTTCTAGTATGTTGACAAACAGTGTTTTCCGCTCAATCCTAAATCAGTGGCAAAACTCCCACTGACTCTGGATACAGGACATATGCACATTAATGAAGGGAAGGAAGGGTGGACAATCAGAGTAAGTCTGAGGATTATCAAGCAGAAAAAAAGAGGTAAGAGGTCTCAGGACAGTGATGTTGTCATTCAAATAGATAGGCCCTATGTAAAATATATAATGCTGCTGTTTAGCTTATATTTTCCTGCTGGGCTTTGCAGGCTGATATCTTCTCAAGTGTCTACAGTTTGGCTGATTGATAGCCGTTAGTCAAATCCAGTAACCGTATCAGCCTGTGGTTAGAGATAAGTGTTAAGTGAGTGCCTGGCCATTCAGTTGTGGTTTTCCTTCCAGCTTCCAATGTGCCAGACTTTCATTCAGAGGAATAAATGCTGTGGGTAAGGGAAACCGTTGATAAACCATAGAAACCAAAAACTGTCATTAACCATAACAAAAAACAAAACAAAACCTGGACGGGGTGAGGGTGGGGGTGGGGAACCACTAGAAACTATGTGAGTGCAGAGTTGAACTGGATTGTTAAACACAAGTATAGTATTGTGGTGGCTAATGCAATGATGATTTTCCCAGTGAAAATAAGAAGGCTCAAATAAAATGCCAACTTGATGTCCTCATTGTCTAGTAAATAGAGTTTGGGGTAGATTTCCACTGGCAGTCTAGTGCCAAATTCCCAGAAATTAGACACCTAAACACAAAATCGATGTGCGCCTTTTGTTTTAAATAGTTGATGGAACCCCTGATATTTGGAGGGGAGAGGGGAAAAGTCAAAGAGGGTAAATGACCAATTTTGGTCTTAAAAAAAGAGGAAAGAAAAGAAGGATGCTCTTGGGATTCCCTTTTTCCCAAGATGCCCAATCCTCCGTTAAGAGGTGCTATTTCTGACCCAGAGTGTAGAAAATTGTGTCTGCTGCTGGTGCATATGAATTCTCTCTGCTCTAGATGCACAGAGATGGTGGAGTGCTGTGCTGGAGGAAGGAGGGCACAAGAGACATAACAGGCAGGCAGGAGAAAAGGTGAGAGGGAATAACAGAAAGCAGCAACTGAAAAGGCTCATTGCCGTTGTGAGAATGCTTGCTATCCAAAACCTAGCACTGCGTGGCACTTCAGATCAGCTGTATGTGCCAAACAATGGAAATTTCCTTAAAATTGTGGAGCTGATGGCTGAGTTTGATGCTGTACTCCAGGAGCATCTAAGAAGAGTCACCACACAAGAAATGTACACAAACCACTACCTTGGAAAAACAATTCAAAATGAGATCATACAGTTATTGGCAACAAAAGTCAAACAGAAGATTATGGCAGATCTGAAGTAAGCAAGATATTACTCTGTTATTCTGGACTGCACACCTGATATCAGCCATATGGAACAAATGACTTTAATGGTATGTTTTGTAACAACAACAGAACCTAGTGAAAATGTCCCTGCAATGGTGACTGTCAGAGAGCATTTTCTAGAATTTATTGTCATTGATGATACTACAGGAGCTGGTATGACAAATGTGCTTCTTAAAAAACTGGAAGATACGGGAATTGCGATAGCTGACATGAGAGGTCAGGGCTACAATAATGGTGCCAACGTAGAGGAAAGAACAGAGCAGTGCAGACACAGATCCGAGAGTTAAACCCTCAAGCTTTTTTTGTCCCCTGCAGTTCTCATTCATTGAACTTGGTGGTCAGTGATGCAGCATCAGCTTCTAGTGAGGCTGCTGATTTTTTTAATGTAATTCAAAGCATCTATGTATTTTTCTCTGCATCAACTCATCGATGGCAAATTTTGAAGCAACATCTGGGAACATCCTCTCTGACACTGAAACCACTGAGTGCCACATGATGGGAAAGTCAAGTGGAGGCGATAAAGCCTATCAAACACCAAATTGGGAAGATAGATGATGCCATAGTTGCCATTATGGAGGATAATGCTATGACAGGAACTGTTTGTGGGAGAACAGTGGCAGAGGGAAGTGGAATCACCAGAAACGTACATAACTTCAAATTTCTGTATGGCTTAGTGTTGTGGCATGACTTACTGTTTGAAATAAATGTTGTAAGCAAGAGACTCCAAGGTGTTGACCTTGATATATCTGGAGCAATGGAACAACTGGACAAAGCAAAGTCATACCTACAGTCTTACTGGTCAGATGAGGGATTTCAAAACGTTCTGAAGAGTGCACAGAAGTTGGCAGAGGAACTTCACACTGAAGCTATTTTCCCACCCATTCAAGAATACAAGAGTCACTGAAGAAGAAGACATTTTGATTACGAGGCACGAGATAATCCCATAAGAGACCTCAAACAACAATTCAAAGTTGAATTCTTTAACCAGGTGCTAGATTGTGCAATACAGTCAGTTGAAGAATGTTTCATGCAGCTCAAGGAATACAGCAGTATATTTGGGATGTTGTATGATATTCCAGAACTCCTCACTATACCTAAAGAAGACCTACACCAGCAATGCAGGGCACTAGAGACAGTGTTAGACACATGATGACATGCGCGATATTGATGCAAGTGATTTAGGTGGTGAACTGAAAGCCCTTTCAAGATACATTTCAGCAGGATCAACTCCAAAGGCTGTTCTAGAATATATGTGCACAAATAAGATGACCACAGAGCATGAGCTGGCCCAGACTGGACCTTCAGGAGGAAGCAGTTCAAATCTTTGCAACCAAGAAGGCACAGAAAGCACCACTTTGATTATTCAAACAGATAAAAATGCCAGTGTTTACTATGCAGACAAGAAAAATAACATTTGCTGTTCAGGCGTTTGAAAGTTAAGTGTTACTTAAAATTTTTGAACAAGGCATTTTAAGTTGTTAGTTCTCCTTTATGGGGTAGGTAGCAGAGCAGTACCGTGAGCGGAGAAGAACATGGAGAAGGCAGAATTGAGATATTTCTAAGTTTTGGCCCAAGCGAGGGAGCATGGGGGTGTCATTTGAGCTCCCCACCTCAGGTGCCAAAATATTGTGGGCCGGCCCTGTTTCTGTTTTACAAGAAACTTCCACAAAATGTATTTAAACTCCAGATTGGTAGTCAGGATCCTTTCCTGCTTCACACAAACACCCTTGAAAGAAAAGAGAGAGAGACTTGATTTTAACTTTGGCTTACATTGTTAAACTTCCAGGTTCTTTTCACAGTCTAGTATCTGGTTAGAGAATTTGATCTAGACAGTTTTTATTGAATTTTCTGTATTGAATTTTCCAGAAAAAATATAATAATTTCCTATCATTCATCAGCCATAAAAAATGTATGTTATAGCTCAGAAATATATAGAATAAATCTGTCTCCTGTTTGCTTCTTTCCCTTGCAAGAGCTTTGCTACTGGCAGCTCTCCATGTGTGTTCACCAAAGCTCTTAGATGTTCTTTATATTTAAAAAATATCAGTAAATCTGAATCCAGAGAAGTGGAAAATGAAACAGATTCATAAAGGACCAGGGGATCTCAGGACTTTGACAGCATTTAAGGAGAGCTGAGCAAAACATAACACATCTCTGAAACTTTTTACCACTCTGTACCAAGTAAATACCTGTCTGAGCCAGAAGAGTTCAAAGTGTCTGGAGAAAGTAATGTGGAATTTTATGCTATGTAGATATTCATGGCAATGTCTTTTCCCACAGGCACTGCACTACTGTTTTGATCCAGCTTCTCTCTAGAGTCTGGGACCTTTTCAACCACTGTGCTCATTCCAGTGGTAGGGCCAGTCTTGGGAGTCAATATGTGTTTTACCTGATTTGCAACTACAGTGTTTGGCCATTAGATATAAGCCCATGGAAGGAGTAAAAAATACTTGTTATTGCAGACTTGTTATTGCAGTAGGTAGAATATGATTCTCCACGCAGATCCTTTCCGTGTCCCAAATCATTAAAATCCATAGGAGGGGAGAAAATCTCCATAAGGATCCCAGGCAGCATTTTTCCCACAGTCATGCTATGGACTATTTCACAGGATACTGTGCACCCAAAGCTGGCAAATCCTTGGGAACCACAGGAGGCTGAGGCCATCCACATGACAGATGTACACCCCACACTCAACCACTGCTCCCCCCTTCCTGGCCAGTGTTCTCCTCCGTCCCCTGCACAGACCATAGCTCTAATGTCCTTTGCAGGGTCCACAGGATGGTGCTGTTTATGGGCCTATGCCCACATATATATTTCATCCTGAGGGCATGATCCATGCATGAGACTCTTCCGCATGCATACAGCTGAGGGGGAGAAGTTTAAGATGTTTATACCAGGCCAAAGTTATTACCTGCTCTAAGCTAAAAATTAGCAAGTTGTTGGAATCCCATTGTTCAAATCACATCAGACCATGTTAAGAACAGTTCCATTTTTAAGACAATTCAAAGTTATAGTCAAGCTTTTTTTTTTGGTGTCTATATGCCTGTTAAAAATACTACTATAATGCCCTCAGGTGCACTAGGAACAATACTTCTAGTTGCAGTATTTTAGGCTGTTTACGGTAGAACACTGTAGTAAGGGTGATAACTCATCCAGTGCTTTTACTATCGCATCTGTGTTTAGTAGTCAGCTTAGTCTAATAAAACATAGTACTTGCAGCTGGCCCTCTGACCTGTTTAGAAACAAAACTTGTTGAAATAATAGTTTGTGTTCAGTGCAAAGAGTCAGCTGTTGAAAGTCATTGAGGGCATTGTTTCTTGGCACTGGGGCCATGAGGCAAAGGTGGGTCACAGGCAGTTGGACATCAGGGTGAAGCCAAAATCACCCCTTTAAAAAAATTCCCTTTCACATATATATATTGGTGGCCATTTCCTCTCTTAGGTACTCATGTGGCCTCCATTACATAGTATCTGAGCAGCTTACGACATCCCGGTGAAGTAGGGAAGTGCTATGATCCCATTTTACAGATGAGGGACTAAGGCATACACAGAGAGCCTAAGTGACCTGACCAAAGTCACAAAGGAAAGCTGTAGCAAAACAGGGACTTGAACCTCAATCTCCCAAGCCTGGGCTGAACTCTAACCCTGAACCCGCCTTCCTTTCTATCAGTCAGGGTAAGAGAAAGGAAAGACAAGATCACGCCTTCTTCCTCCTGTGGCTGCGGTCTCAGAACCCACATTCCCAGAATCTCATCTCTGAGGAAGGCACAGCTGACGCTGACACACTGTGTGACTCTAGGATGTTGGCCCCCAGAGGAGCATGTCCATTGTTTTACTGGCCCATGTACCCAGTAGGCAGGTGGAGTCAGCTCAGTGATAGAGATCCTTTTGTCAGCCTGTTTTTTTTCCAATCTGCTGTCACATTTCTTACTTGTTACATTTGGTGATGACTGTCGCTATTCATGATACAAGGTCTGGTCAAGTACATTCTTTGACAGCATGTTGGTTATCATGACTGAGGCTTGGCTTGGGATCTATAAAATCTTGGGCTCCCTAAAAGCTAGTTTTTTTCCTGCTCTTTTCTCAAAAGGAAATGTCAGTATACTGAAACCCTGACAATAACTGCTTTGCTTCAAACGTCCCTCCTCAGCCAGTGATATGCAGGACATGCATACCCAGGCAATCCCTTGTTCTCTCTGAACTTTTATTAAACTAGTGTTTATCTACCTACATGAATCCTCATCATGTACAATATTTTGAAATCGTAAACCATATCCATGAAGGACTGTATTTCCATTCAGACCCTGGATCAAAATTTCATTATCTCATTCTTAATGAGAAATAAATTAGGAAACACAAATCACTGACTTCTCTCTCTTCCCCCAACCCTTCTATCCCCTAGTTCTGCCCTGACCTCACATCCCAGCGAACCCCACTGAAGTCTCACACACAGACACATGTACAGACAGACAGCCACAAATAAGAGAGAGCTGTATTGATTTTTCTTTCATAATCTATTTCACAGTGAAATTGAGATCAATCAGTCTATCTACGGGGTCGCCCATCTTCCCAACAGTAGTAGAATTTGTGGTTTTGCAGGTCAGTTTCCCCCTAAAGGAGAAATCAGAGATGCAGAGTATTTTCACAGTGTCACTTGTTTGTTTACACTATATATTTCTGGATCAGAGGTGGTCACAAACAGCATGCAGCAATCCTCATTTTCAGGAATCTCAGCCCAAACACCAATGCTTAGTTCCCAGGAAACAACCCTGCACCAAGAGTTGACTATAGTTAGAAAGATTAAGACAGAGAACTGCTGTTGCTTGCAACAGCTCCCCAAAAAAGGAAACTACAGCACAGAAATAATAACTATACAGCCCTTCTTCAAAGTGTACACTGCTTGCATGCTCAGAATTTGCAGGGCTATGTTTAACAGCCTCATTTGGTAGCTCCCAGAATAACAGTATATACAGACAGGACTGATGATTATTAGTTCTCTGCATGCCGGTGCTAGCTCATTGGGGGCCCAAGCAAGAATATTTGCGGGGGCCGCCTACATGTGCAACACATACTAATAATTAATAGGGGGCCCCCTTGAGCTGCTCGGGGCCATAAACGCTTAGTCTGCTTATGCCTAGCGTCGGCTCTGGTTCTCTGAACCAGCCAAACCCCCAGGTATACTTTAATCACTAAAGAAAGTTTTAGAAAAGAAAGGTTTCAGAGTAGCAGCCATGTTAGTCTGTATTCACAAAAAGAAAAGGAGGACTTGTGGCACCTTAGAGACTAACAAATTTATTTGAGCATAAGCTTCCGTGAGCTACAGCTCACTTCATCGGATGCATTCAGTGGAAAATACAATGGGGAGATTTATATACACAGAGAACATGAAACAATGGGTTTTATCATACACACTGTAAGGAGAGTGATCACTTAAGATGAGCTATTACCAGCAGGAGGCGGGGGAAGAAAACCTTTTGTAGTGATAATCAAGGTGGGCCATTTCCAGCAGTTGACAAGAATGTCTGAGGAACAGTGGGGGGTGGGGAGGGAGGAAATAACATGGGGAAAAAGTTTTACTTTGTGTAATGACCCATCTACTCCCAGTCTCTATTCAAGCCTAAGTTAATTGTATCCAGTTTGCAAATTAATTCCAATTCAGCAGTCTCTCGTTGGAGTCTGTTTTTGAAGCTTTTTTGTTGAAGAATAGCCACTCTTAGGTCTGTAATCGAGTTACCAGAGAGACTGAAGTGTTCTCTGACTGGTTTTTGAATGTTATAATTCTTGACGTCTGATTTGTGTCCATTTATTCTTTTATGTAGAGACTGTCCAGTTTGACCAATGTACATGGCAGAGGGGCATTGCTGGCACATGATGGCATACATTAGAAAAGAAACAAAGCTAAACTATTATATGTGGTCCGAGGAAGCTGGAATTGTGGAGTCCCCCTCTCCTTCCTTTCTGCCTGCCCCCTTCTGGGTCATCGAATGATGGAAGTTTTGTTATATTAGGGTCTTCAGGGTCTAGAACATTGCACAGGATTTGACCCATTATTATAAAATATAGAAGCTTTTTTTGTGGATTAAAATTGAACTACAGACAGTAGGTTTATGTTATGACTCAGTTTCCTTAGAATTGAAAGAGAAGGTTAAAAATAAAGGTCTCACTATAACTGGCTACATTATGTGTGTTGATTATAAACAACTGAGCAACTTAAAATGACTCTTTGTTTCCAAATGGTTTGAGTTCACTCAGCGCGTAAAGAAGTGGGTGGAGCAAGTCTTTACAGTAACATTGACTTTTTTGGTTGTTCAGTTAGGCCCAGTTGGCAGTGTTGAATAGTACTCTGATGCTGTAAGAATGCAGACATACAAGCATGACCATAGAATCACTAAGCCTGATAGAGTATCTGCATAAAGCCTCTGTATAGCATACTTGCCATCCAGAACAGAGGTGCTGTTTCTTCTATGATCGGGACTCATATTCTATCAGTCACCATTTTAAAGGGATACTGTGAACATGGAATTAAAGAAACTGACTAATAGTTAAATAATGCCAGTTTCTCATAGAGCATTCTTGAAATAGCATGTGAAAAAAAATTGTAATGCCTTCTTCTTTTAAGGGTTTTTTGCTGCCCTCCTTGTGATGCCTCCCTTCCTCTTTTTCAAAAGAGAAATTTGGGGCTGAGGACAGCCAATCAAACATGTTCAAGCCTGGTCCAGTGGTTAGGGTCCTAGCTTAGAATTTGGGAGACATGGGTTTAAGTCCCTATTATACCACCAGCTTTTTGTGTGAATGTTGGCAAGTCACTTAACCTCTCTGTACCTAAGTCCCCCATGTGTTAAATGGGGATAATAGCACATTTCTATCTCACAGGGGTGTTGTGAGGATAAATACATTAATGATTGTGAGGTGCTCAGATACCATGGTGATGAGCACCATATAAGTAGTTCAGAGAGAAATGTGTATGCTATGATATGAACCATAATGCCAAAAGTAATGGAATTTTGCCACTGACTTACCAGGAACAAGGATTGGGCTCAGCCTATGGTAGGATGCTAGGGGGAAGGAGGTAGACAGGGCAAAATATGGACCAAAGTAATGAAGCACACTGCATGTCATAATTAAAATACAAGCGAAACAAGCTACCTGTTTTGTGATGTGGCATTTATGTAAATACCATATGTCAGAGATTGCATTACAACCATAGCTCTGTGAGTAGTAGCTGCATCAGGAATTCCTTCTACTGAGTTTTTTTTCTTTTTAAAATAAAAACTTACTTCTTTTGTCTTTGTTTTGGCCAGGAACCAATGAAACAGGATAATTTAATGAAAAATTACTAATGGATAAATGAGTTTAATATGGTAGAGTTTCCTATAGAAGATATTCCACGGTATAGTGCTGCCATATGTCAATGTGAATCTGTGTGAGTATTCCTGCCTGTGTAGTCTGAGTAACAGAAGTGAACAACACTGGATAACTTATTATTTAGAACAAAATGCATCTAGTTTAAATTCTAGTAGGCCTTTGAAAACTATATCAGTTTTCATTATTATCATTGCTGTAAAAACTTACCAACCTTTAATAAGCATCTTAATTTTGTCTGTAGGTAAACCAGGACAGCTGCTAGAAATTAAAATACTTTTTTCATGCCATCCATCTGATTCACTTTCATGTCTTTTGAGGTTCAGTCTCCATAGCTGGAGAAAAAGTTTAAGTTGAAATTTCACCTCTACTCACATAATAGTTTGCTATTAAGCGCTGAAACTATATTCTGCTGCCTTTGTTTTCTGAAGGGTTCTAATCCCCTTTAAGAAATTCTTTTCTGATCAGCAGTCTTTATTACAGTCAGTTTTTGCTTTTGTTTTACTTAACCTGTTTCAGATGCAAAACTGCGAAGGAAACTTTGTGCAGTAGGTGCCACTGAAGATCACCCAACCCAAGCCACAGAGTTCAGAACATGTACCTAATGCCCTGTAGTAGCAGCCATGGCTGAGCTGTGTAGACACCCTGATCATTTGGTGCTGACAATGTGTGATGTTGTAATGTAACCCAGCCATGTAATGTTTTCTTTCAGAACAAATTTCTTTTCCCCAGGATTTGGCCCTTTTCAGTTTTGTAAAACTGTTTTCTCTCTACTTGATGTATCCTTTCAAATTCGGTCGTTTGACCTTTTTCAGTAGCGTGAATAGCCTATCTCACCACTAGTGCAACTTGCAGATTCCCACCCTACCCCAATATTACAAATGACAGGTGAGTTTTCCCAACTTTTTTCTTAGTAGGTCCTATGGTTCATTTGTTCCTGATGCTACCCAGCTCCAGAATTTCCAAAAATGCCATGACAACATTTAAATCAAATTGATGTGCTGTTTTATGATGTAATGTGCAATGATGGAACTAGGGAACTACTTTGTATCAAAAAGAAAAGGAGTACTTGTGGCACCTTAGAGACTAACAAATTTATTTGAGCATAAGCTTTCGTGAGCTACAGTAGCTCACGAAAGCTTATGCTCAAATAAATTTGTTCGTCTCTAAGGTGCCACAAGTACTCCTTTTCTTTTTGCGAATACAGACTAACACGGCTGCTACTCTGATACTTTATATCAGTTGCCCCTTCCTGAGATTTTTAAGTTATGAATTCATCTTGTAAGTTCTTTTGGAAAGATACCTTTTCTGCTAAGCTGTCTGAAGCTCCTAGCACAGAGCTGGCAAGATATGAATAAAATATTTTAATAATAAAGCTAGAGGATGAGCTTGGATGTTCATTTGCCAGGCACCTGTCTTATGCTGAGATCACCAATTTCTAATATTTCCATTTGGTTTCACTAACTTGCCTCTGTCTTGGTTTAGAAAGACTGCAGGTAGGTAACAGTTAATTTCCTTCATGCTATCATTAGTGTGTGCAAAGACTTTCAGCTGATACAGCTATGAGTAGGCTGCTATGTATTTGGTTAAGGAGAGTTTATTCCATGAGAAACTGACCTAATGGCACTAAATATTTTCTGTCTAAAAGTTTCCCATCACAGCAATCTGATTAGAAATATTTTAAATTGGTGAGGCCAGAATTGGATTTAAATTAATGCCTCAAACTTGAAAAGCCATTATATATCCATGGATTCAAACTGTTCCAGGATTCTAAAAAAAAATCTCAGGACAAAGTCCATGTTAACAACTGATTTTTAGACCTATAAATGTAGTTACCATTAACTGATGAACTTTCAGGGCTTCATCTTGGCATTGAAAAAGCAGTCATGAACCCACAGTAAATTAACCATAGTTCTCTACCTCTGAAATTGTGATTTGATTGGATTTTCCCAGTGGGATTTTGTACAAGTTAAAGGGCGGGTATTTCATGTTCAAGACAAACTTATTATTCCAGTTGGAGTAGCTGGTATAGCACCAGAAACACAGTCAAAGACTAAATCATGTATGGTACCGGGCAAGAACTCCTCCCTAAGCCAGAGCTAGACCTTTTGTTGACATAAAGGATATGTTACACTGCAGCTGGGCATCTGCCTCCCAGCACTGGTGGACAGACACATGCTAGCTCCACTCAAGCTAGTGCATAAAAATAGCAGTATGACCACAGTAGCATAGGCAGCAGCTCAGGCTAGCAGCTTGGGTACCCACCCAGAGGGTCATGTGTGACTGTACTTGGGTGGGTTGCTTGAGCCTATTGCCCATGCTGCCACAGTCACACTGCTATTTTTAGCACACTAGTTCAAGCAGAGCTAGGTCATGTCTGTCTAAAAAATATGATATCAAAGATCACTGAGATCACTATCACTTTAATCCCATTTTTACACAACCACCTGTGAATCAAATGTGCAATGTGTAATTTTGAATCTTGTCTGCTAGGTCCACTAATTTAGAAGTAAATTATGGCTGTGGAGAGCCATGGGACAGTAAAGAGTGGGGAACACCTCCAGCGCTGGAGTGCTGTGGGGGAGGGCCTTATAGCTGTTCAAGGTATGCTTGGGGAACATGTTGTAGAGTGGATCTTACTACCACTCACCTTTAAAAAGGTCTAGTCAGTGCTTCCACAGCACAAGTGCTTGACAGTTTCCTGATGGATGGAAGTCTGGGAAACAGGGCCATGACTGAATTCATCACATACCCCTGGGGGCAGGATTGCTTCACACAGTACTGGCTTCCTCACCCTTCCACTTAGCACTTTGCAGACAAATTTTGAATGTCTACTGTGTGGGTGAATTGGAAAGGAAGGAACTCTCAGTGCTCTCTCCCTGCTCTAAGCCATCCACCTTAATTTAAGTAATATCTTTAAAACTTTAAATCACAGATGTGCAAGAACTACAAAGAGGCATAACAGTTTTAGAGGGCACAAATCAGAAAAGGATATAAAATACATATATGAGCAAGAATATAGAAAGCTAAATTAATGTTTGCAGGAAGAGTTGGATTGAATCATATGTGTCATATCAGTAGTTCTGTTTGCTGCATTTGAGTGACACAAAAATGCAGACGCCTACAGTTTAGATGCACATTCAGATCCGAAACTGCTGGCTCATAATAGATAAATGTAATTTGAATCACAGTTTGTAGAGAGGTGCGGGAATGACACAGATGTAGTTAATCACATTGTTGGGGAAAACTTTTAGTGCAAACTAGGGGTAAAGCTTCTGCTTCTACTCTTAGCAGAGACCATGCATTTTTGTACCCTTTCCCATTTTCCAAGGTCAATTGTGTATGCACTTTCAGAACTTGGTTCAAAAATTAGGGCAGTTTTCAAAATGCCATAGTTTTGTCATGCTCACTGAGTTGAGATAGGTTTCAGAGTAGCAGCCGTGTTAGTCTGTATTCGCAAAAAGAAAAGGAGTACTTGTGGCACCTTAGAGACTAACAAATTTATTAGAGCATAAGCTTTTGTGATGCAAAATGCATCCGATGAAGTGAGCTGTAACTCACGAAAGCTTACGCTCTAATAAATTTGTTAGTCTCTAAGGTGCCACAAGTACTCCTTTTCTTTTTGAGTTGAGATAGCCACTCCAAAAGCCCTGGTGAAATAAACCTACAAATATTCTGGAGAAGCAGATGTCCACAGATAAGAAAACAGTGACATATCTGACTAGGGAATAAGTGAAGGACATTCAACCTATCAAGGCTCTTCTATTTAAAAAAAAAAAAAAGAATGTTAAAAGATGAATGTTAAAGCAAATCTGTTTCAGGAACAGATGAGAACTACCTAGGTTAGAGAGTACTCTGGGAGCAAATAAATTCTGCACTCATCTTGCTCATAATTTTTGTCAGGCATATTCTTCCCTCACCTTTAAAATACAGTCCTTTTTTTTTCTTTCTGGCTTCACTCACCCTATAGGCTTATAGGGCTTGATCCTGTACCCTTTAAAGTCAATGTTAAAGCTCCCTTTGACTTCAGTGGTGCAGGCTCAAGCACATAGCCACCTTCATTCAACTTTGAGGGCATCTGGAATGTTGAAGTACAATACATAAGTGAAAAACACCAAGCAACTGTTTTTAGCACGCAGGACAGATTCTCCCCTTGCCCACCCCTAAGGGCAACCTGAAAAAGAGATTTTTTTTTCCATTTAAAATCTCTCTTCTGCTCTTTACTGTATTTTTACTGACTGATTGAATCTAAATGGGAGACTATCAATAGTTTATTTGTAGCACTGCACGTGGTACTTCTGTTCACTTTCCTTTTTAGTAATGATTCCTTTTTAAGTCACCACTCAAAGGGAACATATATTTACATTACTTCCATCTCCACATTTCTCAAGATTAATGCATTATTAACCTTTACAATTCTGGCCTTATCCAGGTGGCCAGCCTCTGTGTTCAAATCATGCATCTGAAAATTCACCATCTCTGGATAATGGAAATACTGGTGGCAGAAGCTTTGCAAACCTTTCATAATGAAACTCAAACCAAGGAAAGCTCACCTGATTTCTGATTTTGCTACAAACAAGTAGGAATGCCTCTATGTTTTCATGGATTGTCTGTACCTACAAGTATCATGCTCCATCTTGATGTCAGCAGTCTTCTGGGGAGCCAATGGCCTCCAGACTCATTTCTAGAAGTTTTGGGTCTCTTCTATGCTAGCCTACGTAAGTTTTTATAGGGTGCACATCACCAGAATATCTCAGCACCTCTCTGGTTTGTGCTCTCGATAGCTCATTCCCCCACTATCTTCCATTTTTGGGGTAGATGCCCCATCAGAAAACAGAGAGCATCTTCAGGAAATTGTGCTGCCTCCCCAATTCAGGCAGAATTCCTGCGGGCTTCTGTGAGACTTGCTTGCACACACATTTAGGGCCTGGGTTGTGGTCCTTATTTATTCAATTAATTTATTTCATTTTAAATATGAACTGGGCGTAAAATTAAGACATTGCAGCACCTGAAAATCTGCAACGGCTTTTTTAGAAACAAGCCACTGCAACCACTTGCTAGGTGAAACTCTCGAAGTTTACACTTGAGACTCTCTAGCTCTTCCAACACTTCGGGCCTGATTCTGATTTTTGCACTGGTTTTATACTGATGTAATTTCAATTATCTCAGTGAGGTAATTCCTGATTTACACCACTATAAGTGGGTTTAGAATCAGGCCCAATGCTTTTTCACTTGAAGAAGGATACACAGTGGTAAAGTATTTTGTGCTGTTGGTGTTAAAGACAAAACTGAGAAAATCAAGATGTCAGACCGGTGTCTCTCAAATGTAAGTTTGGCTGTCACCAGTGCTTAAATTTGTAATGAAAGAGGTGCTGAGGCTTAAGCAATTAGGAACCAGGGCTCGATCAATACTTTAATAACTGATGCAGCAAGCCCAGAGATGCCGAGATTAAACCCTGGCACAAATTAAGGACTGGCTGTCACCCAGCATATTCCTACCCCATATTGAAGTCAGCTTTCTTACTCTATCTATGAGGAGGAGACTGTATGTTCCTTAGAACACCTGCGTAACTTGTGATCAAGAATGATAAGTTGTATATGAAGTAAGTCCTTTCCATGCTTTGTCTTGTACTCACCCATACAAAGATATTATTAAAGGGAGGGGAGAGGGAGAAGTACAAAAAATGTTACGTTTAAAATGAGAACTCAGAATTGCACAACAGCTGAGGCAAGTCACTTGTGACTGGAAGTGGGTAACTGTCCAGAGCATGCAAAGTTTTCAGCTGTGGCCTGATTTCAGAATGTAGTTCTTACACTGCTTTGCAGTTACATTACTGATCAGAGGCTGCAAAAATCTTCCTCCTTAAATTATGTATATTTTCCCTCGTACCTTGCTTGAGTTTCTCTTTTCACATCTGCAGTACAAATGCCTTTGTGGGATCCATAGAAGAGGGAGAAGGACCCACTGTGCCTGGGGTGGAGAGAGCGGCCTGGAGAGGACCCCTTCTGTGCATGGGTCTCTGAGGGACATTCAGGTTCAAGTGCTTTTCAGTCATTTCAGATGGCTTTTGATGTTAGTTCTAGGTCTGATTTGTGTTTAAATTGTAAAATGAAAATATGTCCTTCTTAACAAACTACTAATAATCTGACAAAAATGAGTATTTTCCAGCTATTCACATTTTTAGGCAGGCAGCAAGTCTCCAAAAAGGGCCATATTTTTGGAGTTTAATGTACACACTCTACACCAGTGGTGGGCAACCTGCGGCCTGGCTACCGTTTCCCGCAGCTCCCATTGGCCAGGAACGGAGAACCACAGCCACTGGGAGCTGCAGCCGTTCAAATGTAAACAAACTGTCTGGCAACCCGCTAGTGGCTTGCTCTGATGGGCCGCATGTGGACTGCAGGTTGCCCACCACTGCCCTACACATAACCACATCATATATCATTTGGATGCTTATTTTATGTACCTTTAGATGAGGTATGATGTAGAGCTGTCAAGTGATTCTGTAAGTCTGTTGGTGAGGTGAAACAAAGGAACCCAAAATGAGAAAGTGTCATTTTTTGCACAGTCCCAGAAACACTGCAACATGACTACGACTACAGTTTATGTTAATTTCAACAACGTAATGTGGTGCTTGTTGGTCAAAGTTACCAAATGATAATGTAGTAAAAGGTTTTTATTGGTTTTACATGGGCAAGAATATTTTTTTCAGAAAAGATTAAGATATTTAGCATATAGCAAAAATGACACATATCAGCATTTTGCAATATACTAACATCAAATGTTTTCACACTGCACATCTTTAAATGTCAAAATATCTCATACAGTTGTCAACTTTCCAGGATTGTCCTGGAGCCTCCAAGAATAAAAGATCAATCTTTAATTAAAGATTATGTCATGTGATGAAACCTCCAAGAATATGTCCCACCAAAATTGGTAACCTTACTTACAAACGGTTATAATAGTTTTCAAGATTTTCAATTTAAATTTGCTGACCAGATCAGTCTCACACTGAAGGTTCTGCACCAGTAGCAGTAGATTGCATACCCACAGTTTGTAGTGGGTAGATATAAATGTATGTGAATTCCAAATGCATCTCCTTTTGTAAGCTTTTGTACATACAATATTGCCTTTATTTTGCCTGGCAAAAGATTTTAATTTGTAACTGCCCAGGCATTACATGAAATATTCTAGAAACTAGCCTTTTAATTCAGTGACATTTATACACAGGTTGGTATTAATGATAGAGATGACAATACACAGCTTCGAATTATGAATATGCAAAACCTTTCAGAGAAAGAAATGGCCTGACAAGAAGTCGTGAAGACAAAGTCCACAAACAAGTCCTTGTGTCTGCAATGAAGAGGGATGATGACTATGTTACAGCTCTTGCTAGTCATATCATCAACCATATGACAAACGATTTGACCCTGAATCACATCCAGAGTTGCTTATCAACATATCTACTGTATAGCATGTAACATCAGATGTACAAAAGTATATACTGAAAATAGCAGATGCTGGTGAAGAACAAGTGCAGAGATTTGTGAGAAGTGCACTTGATTCTAATGGAACAGGTACAGGTAGCTTTTTCAGCCATGTCAAGAAATCTGGCATCAAAACATTGGCTGACCTGGCCAAGAAGACCAAATTTAAGGAGGGACAATCACAGCAGCTATCAGTCCAAAAATTGTTTTCCGTACAACCCTGTCCTTAGCAAGATACAGAAATTATGTTCCCCGCACAGAACTGTGTACATGTCAAGGCAATGAAGACTGTAGCTACCCATGCACTCTTGGCGGAGATCGTAATGATGAACAAGATGACAATAATGATGTTGACTAGAAATGTCACCAGCACTATTACATTTCAGTGATACCTGTACAAAGTTATTAGATTTTGTTTTACCCTTTAGATTGCTGTTGTGATGCTTTGAGGTCACAAAGAAATCCAATTTTCTGTCTTTAAATAATACATAGAGTTATTAAACTAACAGAAACAAATGGAAATATTTCAAAGTGGTCATGTTAATATGTTGATGGTGTCATTGTTTATCCCTGTTTCTATGGTAATTGCACCATTTGACAGTGCAACATCATAGCTCACCTTAAAGTAGATATAATAAACTTTCAGATGATGTATGGGTGTGTGTGTAGAGAGGGTACATTAAGTCAGCAAGTCAGTGGTGTCTGTCACTCGCCTATTGGAACATGAAAAGAAAAACCCACCGTTTAAATATATCTTTGAATTACAGTTTCTGTAGCTGGGTAGATTTCCAAGGAGAAGCAGGATCCATTGGCAAATGTTTCTTGATCTTTCCTTTCTTTCTTTGCAGTCATCTTATCCCTTACACATACAGGCTCTTAAACCTACCTCCACAACCCTGCTGGGAGAACTAACTTCCCAAATCACCAGTCCTGCCCTCATGGACAGCTTCTTTTGGACTATATCCCTTTCATTTACATATCTCTCTCTCTACACTATATCATGTCACCCTATTTCCTCTGGACTTCCTCTTTTTACTTCCTCTTTTGCCATCCAGTCACCCTCTATCAGCTCTGAACTTGCTGCTCTTCTTCCCAACACTTCCTCATGCCTTCTCATCAGCCCTACATGCCTGAGAACGCAAAGATCACCTGAGACTGGAGATGTACAGTCTTTTATGCTCACTGTGCTCTTATGATTTTAGGGAGCATCTGTATGACTTAACATTTCAAAAATTACATTCCACAGCTAGATTTTGGCCCAAGAAATGTGAGTAGATTTGCAGTATACTCAGTCAATAATTAGGAAACAATCTCCATAGATTTTTATAGAGATAAAGAAGATTGTGATAGGTGCTCAGCAACTCAGTAGTCACCATGCTGTACTAACCAATGACAGAATCCAGATATCAGCCTTTGGAAGTTAATTCTCTTGCATCTCATGTATCTGGCTCCTGGCCCAGTTTTGTAGGGTTGTGTTGGCGGTTCTAGAGCTACCCCTGTGGCTTTGTAATGTGTTTGGATTAGAAATGGAATGCCTTGACTGCTTTTTTCTCCTTGATACTATTTTCCATTTCTTATACATCTTTTTATGTCTGTTTTATTCAAAGATTAACACCTCAAAGTCAGAAATTGAGAAGTGATTTCCAGTGGGATAAATTAGTTTAAATGCATTGGCTCCTAATGCCTGGTACTCAAGATTAGTCATTGCCAAGGAGCATATAAAAATCTCCTTTGCTTTCTCTATGCAGATGGTTTTATTGTTATAGGGAAAACAAGTATTTTCCTCAAGTCTATAAAGCAGTATAGTCTAAAGCAGTGGTTCTTAACCTTTACTGCAGCCTGCACCCCTTTGGTTCTCAAAATATGTTCTTGTACCCCTTATCAAAAATCTTTGAAGTAGGTCAGTTCTTTAAACCTAGATATATTTTTTGTTTGTATATTACAGTAATCATTAAAATGTATATTGATAATAAATACATAGGTTTGTTGATACAAAGTAGCTGTACTTAGGTGCCTGTGCTTAATTTGTGTTTTCGATGATTTACCTTCTAAAAAAATCTGGCATGTCTCGCACCCCCCAGGGGTGCGTGCACCCCAGGTTAAGAACCACTGATCTAAAGTCTAGACATCTTTACACTTTACACTTAGCCCCTATACACTTAGACCACATTTCTCTCTGGAGTGCAACTCCATGACTTTGTATGCACTCCTTGTGACATGTCAGTGGAGTTAGACCAGGGATGAATTTGGACACAAGAGATTTTCTTATGATCTGTTTACACTTTAATTTTCACTGAGTGGCAGCTGATACAAAGAGCAGCATGTACACAACAAAGCTCTCACTAGTGGGGTCCTGCAGGGACTGGTTCTTTGCCCTACGCTATTTAACATTTTGATCAGTGACCTCAGAAAAAACATAAAATCATCACTGATGAAGTTTGCAGATGACACAAAAATTGGGGGAGTGGTTGAAATAATGAAGAGCACAGGTCACTGATTCAGAGTGATCTGGATCCCTTGGTAAACTGGGCGCAAGCAAACAATATGCATCTTAATACAGTTAAATGTAAATATATGCATCTAAGAACAAAGAATGTAGTTTCTACTTAAACGATGGGGGACTCTATCCTGGGAAGCAGTGACTGAAAAAGATTTGGGGTTGTGGTGGACAAAGAGCTGGACATGAGCTCCAGTGAGATGGTGTGGCCAAAAGGGCTAACATAATCCTGGGATTCACAAACAAGGGAATCTTTAGTAGGAGTAGAGAGGTTATTTTACCTCTAGAATACTGCTAGAACACTGTTTCCAGTTCTGGCATCCACAATTCAAGAAGGATGTTGATAAATTGGAGAGGGATCAGAGAATAGCCACAAGAACAATTAAAGGATTAGAAAACATGCCTTACAGTGATAGACTCAAGGAGCAAAATCTATTTATCTTAACAAAGAGAAGGTGAAAAAGTGACTTGATCACAGTTTAAAAGTATCCGCATGGGGAACAAATATTTGATAATGGGCTCTTAAATGTAACAGAGAAAGGTATAATACAATGCAATAGATGGAAGTTGAAGCTAGACAAATTCAGACTGGAAATAAGGCGTAAGATTTTAACAGTGAGGGTAATTACTCATTGGAACATTTACTGGGCGTCATGGTGATTCTCCATCGCTGACAGTTTTTAAAAAAAGATCTGCTCTAAGAAATTTGTCAGGGAAGTTCTAGGACCTGTATTACACAGTCAGGCTAGATAATCCTACTGGTCCCTTGTGACCTTGGAATCTATGATCAGTTCCTTTCTGCCAGGGAAATATCAGTGTAAATATTTTTGATCTGTACACACACATTGCATTTTTGTATTTGTGTTGTTTTCCACTGTTAGTTTATGTTATAACTTCTATTTATATTTCTGTGTGTATTTATCTTTCTTTTGGCTTGCTCTGTTAAGAAGGTAAATAGATTTGCCCTGAGAAAAAAGCCATATTGCAAACACCTATAGCTCATATCCGCTTAATAGGGCATCAGCGCATTCTGTACTTCAAGGCTAAATTCTGAGATTCTTATTCAGTTTTCACTCAGTCCTTGACTTCATTGGGAGCTCGCTCCTCTAAGACTGAGTCAAAACTGTGTCTCCTACTCCTTTCCACATCCACATACTGAGGAGAGCCTGCTCCCACAGTAAAGAGGAGTCCAATTCTGTGGCATGCTTCCCCTGCACCCAGCAGAAGCCACCCATGGGACTTTGTGACATTCCAGCTCCAAAGAGTTGGAGAGGGAGTGGGGGAGCCACTGGGGATGCTCTGGATTGTCCCCAAACCAACCTGCCCATCAAAACAAAACATGGGGGACACTGCAGAAGTTGAGATATCCTGAGGCCGTGCAGATATAAACTTCTGCCTTGTCTGCACTGTAGAAGATGGCCCTTCCCCCTGCCTTTTAGATATGATCTGAATGGGGACTTCACACAAGCATTGCTCCTGCAGTAACCAGTGTCAGTGGGAGCTGGTAGGGTCCGGGGAGAGGGGGTAATAATGAAGGCAAGAGGTGTCCATGTGGATAGCCCTTGCCTCCTGTGGATCCCTATCTGCACAGAACTCTTAGGGGCTCCGTGACTTCAGAGGATGGAACCGCAGCCTCTGCTACAGATAGCAAACCCAGTCCCTTGCCTTCACCCCACAAAAGAGCAAGTAGGAAACTCCACATACTGAACTCTACCCGAGTTTAACTTGTTTTACACAGATTATCCTCACATAGAGGAGACTGTATCTCTGAGTTAAGGACTTCTGGATTCAGTTTTCATATAAGATAAATAAACCCTGGGAAGTGAGTCAAGTGAAAGATACAAGAAGCAGGGGAAGAAATTTGATTTTTCCTGTGGCTGCTGGAGTATACTCCAGATTCAGCAGTACTGGCAGTGCTGACATCCACCTTTAAGAACAGAATTAAAAAACAATTGCTTGAGATGAGAGTTCCCATATAAGGTGCACTGGATTTGCACATACAGTCTGTGCTGGCACATGACTACTAGAGAGTAAATGGTGCCAAAATGTGAGACAGGAGGTCTTCATGTGCCTGCAGATTAAATGAATGTACTTCTCCAGTTATCTGTACAGGGAGTATTGAGCCATCAGCTAAAATTCATGAGGCAAATTCATGCCATTGGCGTTGCCCAATGCTGGCACCCTGTTGAAGTTATGACTCTGGGATGGATAAGAGTCTGAAAGATGAATGAATTAATTCTTCATTGTGGTGGAATATCAGAGTGCGCTGGAAGATCACGTTGCGCTCTATGGTTACATTCTCAAAAGAATTTAAATTCTTGCTTCAGCTCTTACTAAATCCAAGGGAGCAGCAGCTATGGGAAACATTTTTCTTAAAAATCCCAAGAATCATACTTGTTTTGGCATGACACTGCCTAAGGTGATCCGAGAACAAGGCTGAATTTGCCAAGTTTTCACATTAACACAAGAATACATTTTAAAACATTGGATCTGCTTTACTTTTGCTTGGATGGAACATTTTGAATGCGTACATTTCTTTAGCTTAAAGGGGCCTGCTTAATACTGCTTTGAGCCAGAGGAAAATCCACAGCATGATGGAGGAGGTTGAGGCACGTTAGCAGTTTCAAATGATCACTTAAAAATTATCTGAAGTTGTCAAAATGAAGAGGTACTAAGAACCTGGTGCCTCCCCTGACTTCTATGGAATTATGGTGCTCAAATACTTACGAAAATCAATCTCATAACTGACTGCAGAATTCGTTGTGCATATCTGTTTGGAGTCATGTTCTCTTTTTCTTAGAAACTGATACGGTGAAATGAGGAAAGCAGGGAAGGATAAAATGAGTAAAGATCCAATTAAACTGAAACAATCTTATTAAAAAGAGGCCAAAATTAATCAACAAACAGTGGTGTACACATGCAAAACAACACAGACCATTATTTATTATTTATTTCAGACCCACTATCCTAAATATGCACAATGCCTCATGGTCAACAAAAAGGTAGTTTAAACTTGGAGTAGTATGGCTGCAGGGGTTACTGGGTCAGATTCTTTTCTGAATTTTCTTCCCCAAAACAGCTTAGTCTAAGCTGATGTGACATCATGTGCAAACATGAGGGAGTAGAATGTGCATACAGTACATGAAAGACGACCTGCACATTTTACAGTCATTCCTTTGCTATTGTTTTTCTGGGTGTCAGAGACTTCTTTCAGGACATGTATTTTGTGTGGTCAGTCATTTTAGAGGAGAGATGTTATAGTTCTTGGGTCTGTCGTGTATGTGAGGATATATAAGGCTAGATTATGTAATTGATCCTCAGCCTAAATTGGACAGTGACATGGAGCTGCATTGCCTCAGTAAGAGGGCCTTCAGTTTTCAGTTTTTCCAGGAATTAACTGGTAGGCAGGGAGAAACATGCCTTTTAAACCATCCTTAGAACTGTGCAGACTACTCCCATTTCTGTACCTGTGGTTTGGGGAGGAGGAAGGGTATGGCCAAGTGTCCCTTTATCTCCTGATTCAGATGGGAGTTCTTCTCTGGCAAACTCAAACCATGAAATGGTTGGTATCTCACTGACTGGTAGCACTGTGAGGGAGCTCAGCCAGGGGAAACAAAAGCAATACGCTGGGCAAGTGAAGAAGGAGAAGGAGAACTGGTCATGGGGAAAACTCAATCACGTGCTGCTACTGAAGACACCAGAATATGCATCGTTTATAAAGTCTCTGTGTTTCAGTTAAAGTGCTACCCTGTGTTGTGTCATGGTAACTGCAACTGTAAGCTTACAACATGCATTGCATTCTGGGAGTTAGGAATTCTGAAGGGGGAGGCAACCTGACTGTCAGCTGACAACTGTAAAATCTCATTTCTTATAGTGTGCTCCTTTGACTACTCCCACTATATCCCTTTTATAGCTGTGCCAAAGTGCTACCCTACCTTACACGGCTACCAGCGGCCTGCTCACCATAGGAAGATGTATAAATTCCTGGTGGACAGGACCCTAAATTATCTGGATTTACTAGTCTCTTTAGAATTTTAGGCATAAAAATAGGTACAGCATAGATCACACCCTTATTGTGCTGTTGGGACAGGTAGCTAATATATCACGCAAATGTTTGTTACATCTCTTACTGTACAGTCGCTTTCACATAAATGTACCATTACAGGGGGATGATATTTTGCATCCCCCTGTAATGGTACATTTAAGAAGAACAAAAATTGTAATTGCACTTTAAAAGGATGTATCATTAGTTTTCAAAGTGAGTATTTTTTAGTCACTGTTGTTTCTAACAACCCATTGAAGGCTTGGATTATTAATTTATTTCCTAAATGTATCTTTATTTATGCAGCAGAAGCTTTCCTCTCTTTCAAGGTAAATTCTGCACTGTTTTACATCCCATGATTTACAGATTCATGTATTCCCGCTGTCTTCAATTTGACCCCCAGAGTTTAGGGATTCATTTTTAGTAGAATACACAAGAATATGATTTCTAAAACATATCATTAGTAATCAATCTTTTATTTTATTAAAATGCATTGCATGACTCTCTCGAAACAGCGCTTTGAATGTGGCCTACATAATGTACATTGTTTCATCAACCAGTGTTTGATTTACTCTTATGCTGATAGCTTAAAAAAGGATAGGAAATAAAGTTATTTTACTTATATTAAAGGATGAAATTACTTCTCAAATGTAACATGTCTGTAGGTGTGCCTGATCCATTAACTTAAAGTCTTGTTACCAATCCAAGGAGAAACCTTGAAAAGTGCAGTTACAACTGGATAAAAACACAAAGGGGTAACTGAGCACTCAGCAAAAGAACAGGTTTTTGGTTTGTTTTGGAAACTTTCAGTGACAAGTACAAGTTCACTTTAGTTAAAGAAATCTTATTATTTCTTTATTCTTTCAGGCCACTTTTTCGTGGAAATTCAGATGTTGATCAGCTAGGAAAAATCTTTGAGTAAGTATTAATTTGCTGCATTATGTCAGTGGCAGTTTAGCTTGAAACACTTTAAGATTTCTTTGCCATGTTTTTTATTGAGTAAAAGGACTTGTACAAAGTATTCCTAGAACATATTTCCTATTGCTGTTGCACTGCAATATAATATTTCTCTTTGTGTATTCTCTGTCAAAGAGGGAGGAGGAAGCTGCATGTAATATAGTTTTATAGAAATAACAATCATCATCAAGAAGACAATAGACTTCTGGGGATTTTTTCTAATCTTTTAAATGTATGGTTCATGCACAATTTACACATTTTCTTAAAAGTTAGCATATTCAAGAAAGAATCACCTTACAAAGCCAAATAAAGTTTTAGCTATTCAATATTTTGTTCATTTATGAATTTTAAAAAAAATGTAATCAGAGTCCCTCAAAAATGTTCATTATTAAATGGAAATGTTAATTTGGATCAACAACTTCTGTGGAAAGGAATATTTTAGCTTCACTGTATCTCCAATGAAGATTATGAAGAAACCATATTTTGGTGATAAAGGCAGCTATGAAAACATAAAAGGTATCAAGATTAAATGGATGCTATCTTGGAGATGGGATAATTTACTTTATTTTAAAAGCATTTTACAATTCTGTTTATTGGTATTGCAGTTCCTCTTCAGACAAACTCTCAACTTTTTAAAGTAGAATTACTCCCCCCTCTAAAGTATGTTTTTGAATAAAAAATCTCCATTTTAAAGTCATTGATACAGATAAGTAAGAAAAATATCAATCACCTCTCTGTTGTTTTAGATTAAAATATCTTCATAGTAAGGAATGTTTCTGAGGTATCCTGGAAAGTGCCACGTAAATTTGAGGCCCGGTATAAATGTTTTATAATAATACTGGAGTGGTTGTGACCACCAGACACCCATATGGCTGTTCCCACTCCTGCACAGAATGAGGGCTCATTCACCTCTGTAGCTATCTTCCCTTTCCTGTGGAGAGAGTTCCAGGGATCCAACCATCCAATTGGAGGGAGAGTCCAAGATGAGTAGTAATAGTAGGCAAGGAGGAGCGGAGATTCAGGGGGCACTCCCCAGAGAGAAGATAATACAGCTTCAAAGGAAAGCACTCCAGTAGGTCAAATAATGAATTTGTCTCTGTAATAATTTTTCCAGGTCTCAAATTATAACACATCTATTTCTGAAGATTTTCATACTTTAAAATGAGGTTCCCAAATTGCAGGTCTTGATTTTCATTCAGTTGACTTCCCTTTCCTGCATACCATACCAGTGTATGTGACTCACTAGCATGGTTAATTTACCATACCCGTGAATAGCACTTCCTGCACAATCCAAAAACAATCAGTCTTCGCCTGTTTGCTTTTTCTAGTTCTGGCAGAGTTATCCCTTTGATTAATTTATATTCTGCTGTATTAAACAAGGAATGTTTTGATATATGCAGCATATTTTAATGACGTAAAGAGCATGGTTGTGATTTTTTTTAAAGATCCTAAATTGTTTATGACATTTCAGGAAAAAACCCCAAAACAAATGAGTTGGAATAGGATTAAAAACATAATAGCCAACAGCAGGCTCCTCCAGTGAACTATCTGTCCCTCCCTAATGGGTGAGATTACCTGTATGGAAAAGAATTCAACCATTAATCAGGAAGAAAAAAATACTGTGCCAATTTTAGGAGAGAGAAGAAATTCTCTATTACACACTTCACTTAAAAGAGAAAATCTGCTTTGCCTCTTCTGTGTAATTATCCTTCAATATTTCAAATGCCGCCTCCTTGCTTTTTTATGTCAGATAGTGTTTATTTTCTGTTTTCACAGCTGGAGACCCCCAACATTTAGGCATAGGCCTTGCCTTTAGGAGGGAGCTGTTGCCTGCTATGGTAGTGAGTCATTCTCTAGGCTAATTTGGATAAAGTTGTTTTCGCATTTTCCTACATTCTGGACTGACATTTTTTCAGATAATTGGACCTTGCTCCACAAGTGCAGCCTTTATTTACATTAGTTGGAGTTCTCCATAAAGACTGAGGATAGATCCCTAGGAGATGGCCCATAACCCTCCCCTCCTTTCCCCATGCCAACATCAATACACAGTATATGCTCACAGATTTAAGGCCAGATGCCAGGGTGTATTGAGCATACTCAACTCCTGTTCCAGTCACTGGGAGTGGAAAATGCTCAGTCTCTCTCAGGATCAGGCCTTTGGGTTCTACCATAATATATCAATATTTACTGCTATTGCTACTATTATACTGTTGGTATGGTGAGAGGATAAAATAGCTTCTTCCAATATGCTCCAGGATCTTGGTCACCCAAATGGTAGTGCAACCTGCTAGGGCTGCCAGGCAGACACTCGTGTATTAAACAATTTCAAAATGCTTTGTATGATCCGTAAAGATCTACTTGAAAAAAATCCAACTCCCATTTTGTACTTTATTTTTAGTGCTGCCCCTTATGCCTGGAACCAACCCCCCTTTCCTGTGCACCAGGCAGCCTCCTCACTTCTTGCCGCTAACTTCCAACTGCTAGCATCTACTCTGGTCTGTTTGTGCTCTCATGCCCAATCATGTACTCCTTAAAAGAAAAATCAGAACTAATTGGACACATTTGAAAGAAAATGAACTTGTATATGTAATTACCATTTGAAAACTCCTCCTCCCCCTCTGATCACACACTGCCCATTGAGTTATATCTGATGTGAACTCAGGTCTTCATCACTTATGCACACGCATGTATTCACTGGGTTCAATGGGACAAGCACATATGTAATGAT
Source organism: Dermochelys coriacea (assembly GCF_009764565.3). Lineage (NCBI taxonomy): Eukaryota > Metazoa > Chordata > Testudines > Dermochelyidae > Dermochelys > Dermochelys coriacea. The sequence continues at coordinate 225,278,275 of NC_050069.1, forward strand.
ACTCACATGGCTAAGCATTTGCAGGATCGGAGTCTTAAACTGAAAGACCCTCCAGGCAGGACTTGTCATCTTATAAGTAAAGCTCCCTGCATGTCAGTGGGACCTAAAAATAATAAATAACAATCAAGTTTAACTTTTCAAAGAGATCTAATTTCCACTTTGGCAAGAGCTTAGCAGTCTGTGGATACTGCGGAAAGATTGAAGATTGAAGTGGTGGCGCACTCCTGGCCACACTGCTGTTTTTTAGTACATGATATTAGTTTGTTGAAGTATCTTAAATACTAAGGACCAAAGTCTGCTCTCATACCTATAGAAATCTGAAGTAATTCCATTGACTTGAATGGAGTAATTCGGGATTTATAAGTAAGTAAGAGCAATGCTTGGTCCTAATTTTTATTCTGTGTCTACTACCAAGCACTATTAATAAAAACAAAGGACAATGCTGCACCCTGGTGGCATTTCCATTAAAAGCCCAAACTCTTAAGGAAACTTTTGTTTTTCTGTGTTATAGTTCTGAGTCTGTCAGCATTTTCATTATAAATCTTAATTTTAAGGTAAAATTCAGCTGTAAATTTGATTTTGGCTAAAACTTGGTATGTAAAGTCTGGCTAATGGGTCTCTGTCAACATTTCCATTACAAGCCCTTATTTCACCACTTTATAGGTCTATTGGAAATATTAACTCTGGGCTGAAGCTTGAACTGTGCAGAGATATGGTCCAAAAAGAAAGGGGGTTTTTTTGTACATTTAAAAGAAATCCCAACAATTCAGTTATTTTCATTTATCCAATTTTCTAGGAATTAGCATGCTCATTTCATAAGCAGAAGCTTTGTGTCATATTCAGAACAGAAGAAGAAATATTAGTTTTCCAACTATGGATAAGACTCCTATGACTTAGGAGTCTACGAACACTTAAGTGCTTTTGAAAATTTTATCCTAAAGCAGCTGAGTTATTTAATTTTGGGAAATGGCCTCCTTGACCCATGCTCTGCTGTCTTTTCCTTAAGGATTTTTGTCAGGATCATCATCCTTGTGGCAAATGAGGCCTGCATGGAATTCCTCTGTGAAATCTCCTTTTAATCACTCTTGAGTGATATAAGGTGCACCAGACCTCCAAGATCTGAGCACATTTCTCCCAAAGCACTTGCAGCACTTTGCCTATCCAGGGACTCAGGAGTGTGAGACCCAGGCCAGAGCACTATCACCAAAATGCCTCCATAAAGATTTTTTCCCATGTATCATTAAGGCCCAGTTCTGCCACCCCTACTCCCATTCAATAATGCACTGCTCTGCAAACAGTCCTATTGAAATCAGTGGGATTATTTACAGAGTAAGGTGCTACTCAGTGCAAGCAAGAGATGCATTATCTGGCCCTTATTGTGCATGTGAAGTATAGTCTATAAAGGTTTTAAAAATTGCCTTATATGATTTTATAGATTATTCTGTGATCCTGGATAATGCTGCTGCTCGCGTCAAAAGAACAAGCGGCAATCCCATGAAAACATGTGAAGCAGGATTTAGCATTTAATACAATGAAAGAAGATGAGGCTGTATAAATACAGCAGTAACATATTTTTGTTTCACTCCCCGTTAATATGTATGCTTGTTCCTTACACAGTGTCATTGGGCTCCCAGAAGAAGAAGACTGGCCTAGTGATGTTGCCCTTCCAAGACTTGCTTTCAATTCCAGACCCCCACAACTCATTGAAAAGTTTGTACCAGATATCGATGAACTAGGCAAGGACTTACTTCTTGTAAGTTTGTTATTCTCCAAGCATATCTTAAATGATTGCAGCGACTGCACGTTGCACCATGTCAAAAAATGTTTTGTTTAATGTAATAATATTATTAGAGGTGAGCCTGAAGTGATTCTAGAGGCTGAACTGCTCTTCCTCTATGGTGCAGAAGTGCTGTATACAGCAGAACTTGTACAAAAACTTCTGTGCACAGAGGGTAGGCCATTTGGGTGGTGGATGTCTTCTGTGCAATGCTGAGCCCAGCTCCTTGGGGTCATCATTTGTGGATTCACCAACTGTTTTCCCCCACAGAAAGCATGAATAAGCAGTGTAGGGACTCCTGCAGCTTCAGGGTATTCCAGGCTACTACAGCCACTTCACAGACAGAAGATGCAATTTCTTCGTCTCCTCAATCTCCTGTGGAAATCACCAGTGCACAGCTTTACTTGTCTTTACACTGATTCACAGAATTTGGGCATAAGTGAACAACAGGAGGTTGTGCTGGCATCGAGTAGAGCTGAGTTCAGCAGTGAATTGTAAAAACCCATATTCTCTGTGGATTGGGAATAGGGGTTGCCTACCATCACACAGGAAATCTGTGGCTGAGGCTGGGATATAATCCAGTTCTCAAGGATAGATTCAACTGCATAACCATGAGACTATCCTTACTCTTCCTGCAATCCCCTGCCTCATTCACTAAATATTTTCCAACACACACTGACCAGTTGGCTACATATGGTAGCACCAGAGACTGAACCAGGGACTTCCAGAGCTAAAAGCTTGACTCGCTACACCTTGAGCTAAGGAATCAAGCTCCATAGCTGGGGACTGTAACAGACTTGCATGCTCTGTGTATTAGGCACTAAGGGGAATACGGAAAACACACCAACCATTGGGCCAAAAACTGGTCAAGATCATGGTTACACATGCACCAGAAACCCAGGGGTGGGATTGCTTAAAAATGTTGTTGTTGACGACTCACTCTAGTGGGTAATACAGAACAAATAAATATTTTAGAAGGATTTGAATAAATACATTATTGTTTATTTAAGTGCTAATGACGTGTAACAACTAGGTTAGCCTTCTATCCCTATGCCTGCTAGCCTTTCATAGAATGTTGTTAGAAAATGCAAGGACTATATAAGGTGATTAAGAGCTATGAAATATTGGATTTTCCTGTACTTATTTTATTATAGGTGAGGCTGGTAGCAATGCCTTCTATTAACACTTCATATTATAAGACTTTTTCAGTTGCTTATAACTTTGTCAGACTTTAACCATTTGAGTAGAAATATTTTTATGCCAGATGTGTGCCTCGGGCTGAATTGTTTTTGGAAAGTTTCAGCCAAAATGGTTCCACAGTTTCCAAGAACAAGGCTAAAGAAAAATATATTGGTTTGCAATGTTAACAAATTCTGGCAATCTTTTCTTCGAGAAGCTCTAGCAGCCCATGATTTAGAGCAGAGATTTGAAATTTGTCAGGGGCTGACCTTTGCGTCAGGGATGTTCCTTTTGCTATTCATGTGAAAATGTGTCCAAATTTGGCTAAGATATAAGTAGTTGAAAAATCTCATTTCACACATGCTCAGTAGGGACTTCTTTGAGTTCACTGGCAAAAATCTCTTAAGATTTCATCTGCCCTGGGTACATTGCATCCCCTTATGGCTCCTAGTGTTGGCAAGTCTGAGCACGCGCCATCCCCTCAGAGCGACTGAGCATGCTCCACTCCAGGGCTAGAGAAAAGCCAGACTTGCCGCACAATTGCCATTCCTGATTGCTGTGGGGCAGGCCGGGCCTGGGTTTAGGCACCTTAATTAAGAGCAGGGAGCTTGTTTCTCTTGTGCTCTCAGTGACCACCCATCCATGGGGGGCAGGTGAACCCCACTTTGGGGAAGCTAGCCCGCTGGCCCCGCCCCTTCTGCCCGAGTGCCAAGCAGAGCTCGTGCCCCACTCTGTCCGAGCCAGTGGCCCCAGTGCCTGTCCGAGCCGCTTCACTCCCCCACCAGACCCCCGCTTCTGCTGCTTGCTCGCAGCATGCCTCCTCACTCCCCCGCTCCTGAGGAGAAGCAACGTGGCGAGCAGTGCGGGGACCTGGGGAGGAGGAGGAGGAGGTGCAGTGCAGGTAGACAGGCGGCAGCAGCAGCAGCAGCAGCAGGCAGTGGGTGCGGGGGGCCTCAGGGAAGAGGTGGGGCCACTGTGGCCCAGGTGTCCCTTGGGGGCAGCTGTGCCAGGGAAGGCTTAGCCTGGCCTATAATACCTGCCGCCCATGCTTCCATCTAGTGCCCAGGCAGCATGGAGGAGGAAGGCACCTGACTTGAATGTAGGGGGGATGAGCCAGACCTGGGCAAGGGAAAGCAGTACATTGGAACATGGGAATCTAGAATAGCTGGGACTGTGGCAGTGGTTTTGGACTGATTGGGCAAGGAGACTGGGACTGGGAGCCAAAAGGTGAGAAGATTGCCTGTGCAACTTTAATTCAGTCCCCACAGGTCTTTAATTACACGCTCACATATTTTTTTTCCAAAGGACCCCTGCCTCATTCAGTAAACAGGATGGATGGTGCTATACAGTATTTTGTTTTATCCCCATGGCCTTATTTATTGCACTCTATTCAAAACCTGCTCTAAAGACAAAACTATTAATTTCCTCCTGGGTTTTTCTACAGCACTCATCACTAGAGTATCCAAGTGCTTCACAAACATTAATTAAATTTATCTTCCCCCCCCTTGTGAGATGAGGAGCAGATGGAGAGCTGAGGCACAAAGAAATTATGGTCAAAAGTGTCTGCTAATACTGGGTGCCCAATTTGATGTATCTACAGCTTGATTTTTCAGAGTACTTAGCATTATATATAGCATTTTATACATTCCAGCACTGCTCCCTTTGTCTTCAGTTGCTGTTGTTAGTATTCACAACTTCTAGAAATCAGATCCCAGGGTCCCCAGTCAAGCACCCAAAAAATGAAGAACACACAACTAGTGACCTCCTGTGAAAAGATTGGTTTAAGTAACTTGCCTGACATCACACAGGAAATCTGTGGCTGAGGCAGAGGTAGAATCCAGTTCCCCATGCATAACCATGAGACTATCCTTACTCTTCCTACAATCCCCTGCCTCATTCACTACTTACCTTCCAACTTCTGCAGCAAATAAAACAGGGATCTTAGGGACAACAGCCTCCTTCACTACACAACCTGATTAATCTCCAGGGCAGATCCATCCTGTGCACTGAATGAGACAGAGATCATGTAGAAAAATATATGATAATGTAATTAAATACTTTATTATAATACCTATGGACAAAGGCACTGAATGAAATTTGCACAGAGAACCTTAATTCTGACGTTTCCTAATTTTTGAGGGCTTGATTTTGCAACCTTAGTGTTCTTTTAATGTAGTTTTTGTGTGTAAAATATTGATATAGTCTGACTCAGCTGCCTGGCTACTTCTCATTGACTGAGAAAATATGCAAGGTCCATGCAGCACTTGAACTGGCTCTAGAACTTCAGGCTATTGTAGTTATAAATCAATATAATGACACTCATTAATTTGTATCTATATTATCTGCATTATTTATAATATCAGTTGCATATTGTACATGTAACCACTACACTAAAACCATCTTATTTTAATCCTTTTAGAAATGTTTAGCGTTCAATCCCACCAAGAGGATATCTGCCTATGTTGCCCTGTCTCACCCTTATTTCCATGATCTGGAGAAATGCAAGGAGAATCTGGACTCCCACATGTCAACCAGCCAAAACTCCAATGAGGTGAATAAATCATAAGGCTGATTGAAGGTGAACCTACAAATGAGCAAGATGCGTAGCTGACAAAGGTCACTGTCCTTAGCTGTTCTAATGAAGATCATTATTTGGAGGTTTTACACATCTGTCTGCTTCTTCAGGATGGTGATGTGCTCCAAGGAAACCAACCTAGTTTACTTTCATCAAAGCAATGCAAGAGCCAGGGCTTTCACCTACTCCCATTGCAGCTTTATGTGTGTGTGTTTGTTTTGTTTAACTACCTGGGAAAACTCCAGATGAAGAGAAGCTGCTGATCAGTTTTGCTGCCATTTTATTCTTCTCACATTGAATGCTGCCAGTGTTCCAGTCACTGCCAAAACATGATGCAATCTCTCCCTCTAGCTGCTGAAGCCTCATCTGGTATTTTTTAATTTTTATTTTGGGATCCCTTAAAGTGATATTTAAAAGAATGGCATTGAAATTTTGGATCTCTACAACCTGCAAATAATTGATAAGTACATGAATGCGTCTAGCTACTGTTGGTAACATACACGGAGGTGCTTCCCCAGTTGAAAACTCGGACAAATAATTTTATTATTTCATTACTGTTCATAAAAATAATGACGATGATAAACTGAACCAATTTTTAGTTTTTTTAAATATACAAATGAATTATTAACTAGATGAGTTTATGTGCATGTCGCAAAAATAAGTTAAAAAAACTTTTAGGGACTTATTCTCTAAAGACGCTTTACTCTCCAAAAATATTGCATTTGTTGTTTGAATCAGTCAATGAAGTCTAACTTTTTATTTCTTTCTCAAAACAATTGCAAGCACATGTTCCATGATCTAGTCCAGAATTTTATAATATGTAGGTCAAAGAGGTAGATAGAGCTGATGAAAATCAAAACAGCGTTTCCCATTGTAACAAACTTATTAGCAACCAAAAAGTAACTTGGAAAAATGTTTCCTGTTTTAGAAGAAGAGAATTCTTTGATTACAGAGAAGAACACTTATGCATACGTGCTATATTGAATGGATTATACTGCGCTGCTTTACCTGTAACACACAACGTATACAACACAGTGCATGAACATTATTCATATTTCATTTACTAGCAGATTTTGTTTCTGTGCAGAAATGCATGAGCGTCCCTCCTAACCCACCATGTGGGTATATTGGCACACCATATTTCTCACTCTGCTAGCAGTAAGGTGCCATAATTGAAAGTCAATATAATGAAACAATTCACATAACTTTTTAGCAGTTATTTTAAATATTACATTACATTTTTATATTTAGTATTTTTACCTTAACTAAAATATATTTTCATTATTTTTAAAAGAAACTTTTATTTTTTTAGTACTGTGCAGAAAAAGTAAATATTTTAAATCCATAAAGTAAAGGCTTTTCCCTAACCTAAATTTCAGTGCAGTTGCCTGGATATAACTCAAGGGAACATTTGGCCCAGTGAGTTAACCCCTGCTATAAAGGTAGATTAGGCACTACTGCAATATAAATAATAATACACATAGCAGCTACCATTGCTTACTCCTGTGATGGTCCTTCGTATGCTATCCTACTTTTCTTGCCTCTGTTTCATCTGTTCTAGCTACTGAGCCAGTAACCATATCCTCACTCACAGCATGCTTGGCAGTGGCAGGTCACCAATGCCATGCTGAGCAATATATATTTTTCCAGCTATGGCATTCGAGCCTGTGGCTGTCTCCCTGGCAGGTTCCTCGGTTATGTGGCAGACTGGCTCTGTGGCAAACTTCACCATTAGCTCTGAGCTGTTTAGAACTTAGGCTGCTGCTAAGATAGAGAGTGGTTTTATCTACCTTTTGTGAAGGCATTCCTTTTCTGTTACACGCCTAACAATGAGACTTGGGTTAAATTACTTCTGCGCTATGTAGGCCAAATTGTCAAAGGACCGGTTGCACATGTGCAGTGGCACCTGTCGGGTCTGTTCAAAGATCTACAGCATGAACAGGCAGGCTATAAATTAAGCCAGACGAGTGCATCCAAGGCATGTGTGCACAGAGTCTGGATGCTTGCACAGCACAAGGCTTTTCCAAGGGGCTCAACATGCCAGGCTGAAGGCCAGTGGGTAGCCACGGCACCACTCAGCTGGTCTCGGCTCTGCCCTGTTCCCTCTCCCTCAGTGTCTAGACCCAAGGATAAATGAGGTATCACTCAGTGGGTCTTGGCTCTACCCCATTCCCCATGGTCTTAGTTTTTGCAGCCCAGAGAGGGCTGAGGGTGCTGCAGGGATGGTCTTGACATCCTTAGAAAAAGGTGGATCATAGTGCAATTAAATGAACCACAATTTCTATTAATAATTTTTAAACAGTTATTTAAAACAGAAAAAAAAATCCAAGCCAACATTGCAAAATTAACAAATGGGGAAAAGGTCACTGCACAATTTAGCAATTTTTAAAACATTCCACATTTTATCTAGTACCACACTATTGTACATACTTTTTCAGGGCACACAGCTGGCATCAAGCAGCTGCCAAAGGACTATCTCCTGGACACTGCAGCTCTACAAGCACTATAAAGGGGGGAAAACATTAGTTGTTTTTAAAATCATGCTAAAAAACGGATATGCAGAGGTGCTAGCAATCCCTCTGAAGGATGCAGTGTGAGAACCAGAACAGAGTAGAATACATCTACTCCATGTTATGCTCCATCCCGTCCAAGCCCCATTCCCAAACCCTCTCAGTGGAAAAAATATGCAGTTTGCCTTTTTCCAGCGCTCCAAGGCTGATTGCTATTCCCCATTTCCTTTACAGACTATGTGTGTCCCTTGGGTACTACTGCCATTGTTGTAATGATAGGTGGGGATGTGGGAACTGGATACAAAAGGGAGGTAGTTCTCTCCTTCCCTGCCATCGCCACAGCAATGAAGAAAACTGTTCACATACACTGTAAACAGGGCCCTTGCATGTAGCCCTACTCGGCCTTGACTTTGGCCTGAGTGAGTGCTGCAGATTTGGGTGAACACAGCTAAAAATTATTGAACAACAAAAATTAAATAAAAGTAAAAATAGTTCTTTATCTTCTGGAGCACCTCCAGCCAGGGTGTTCATTACAGTAGATGCCCAGATGTTCTGAGCAGTGAAAAGGAGCAACTCCCATCTACTGTCCAATATTATAGTCATTTGGTGTTGTGCGAAGCTATCGTCCCACAGGATCCTGCATGATTCTGCAGGCCAAGCAGACCCAACAACTGAAGAAACTACTAAGGCGAGGATAGTGTAGTTGCAGGTGTATTTGCTTCTGTACTATGAAAGTGTTTGCTTCCTCTGCTGATTCCTTACTGGCCCTCTGTGGCCCCCTGAGACCAATTTTCAGAAATTGAGCACCTGTTGGACTGCACATATTTCACACTGACATATAGTAACAGGTCATTAGCATATGCCAATATTATATTAACATATTCTAGTGGCTGTTGTGCATCTAAAAGCACCGAGGACAAGATATGTCAAACCAAAGGCAAACAGATGCAGCTGACTGGTTGATCCAGTGGCCTTCCCTCTGCCTCCCCCTCATCCTCCTCAGCACAAACAGATCCAGGAAAGCTGCCTGCTGCTACCTCCCATGAGACTCCCTCCCACCCAAGAACCATTCCTGCCTACCACACAACAATTTTCAACTCCCACATAAATCATCTTCCCTCACTGCTACTGCCAGTAGTTGCCTCTTTTGGCCCAGCAGCCAACAGAGGGAAGATTAGATAGAACCTCCTCATGCACCTCCTAGTTTACACCTGACTACACTATGACTATGACTAGCTTGTGGACACCTTTTTTGTCTTGCGTGCATCAATGAAAATTCTAAGCCCAACTGTTTATCTTTCAGCACACACAGCTGCTGCCCCCTTTGAAAATCCAAGCTTGTCTCCTGTTTGTGCTCCAAAATACACCAACAAACCAGGATTCCTGCCTTCAGAGGGTTTTGAAAATTTGGTCCTACATGCATAGAGTCCTTTCACAGGATCATAAACAGTGGATACTTTGCTCAAGCAGGAGTTTTGTTGGACACTATCCATATCCTGGTCCTCAGGCTCAATTTACACTTGAGTTTTCTGTATGAATAAGCAGAAATTTTTATACCCTGTTACTCTGCACTGCTTATATACCAGCTGTCTTTGAGAAGCATGTTTTATTGTACAAGAGCTAATTCTTTCAGCTGCTAGATATAGTGCCCATTTTAATATGAGGAATAAACAGCAAATATGTCATTCCAGTCATGTAGCCAGCAAACCGGGAGCACTTATCTGACTCACAGCTGAAAACACATCGGATGAATCATAAACCACATGGTGTGGTTGAAAAGACCACATAAATTAATTACATTCCTAGTACGAGTTGAATTTGAATAACGAAACAGATGTTTCTTCTGAGAATTCTGTTCTTTAGAACCACTTTGCTAATGTTTTTCTGATGCGATAGTTTCAGGAATGGATGGCTTTTTGCTAGGCCTATGATGTGATTTAGACAATATATACTGTAAGTGTGAATCCTTCTCATTTCGTACTTTTCTCCATGATTCAAAACTATTAACTCTAGTAAAGCCCTTTGCCTAAATCCAGTGATGAGCTGCCAAAATCTTAACAGATTCCCTCCTCACCCACGAGGGGGTCGTTGCCCAACCCCGCCCTCTAGGACTCCTGCCCCATCCAACCCCCCCCCGCATTCCTTGATGCCCCTCCCAGGACCCCTGCCCCATCCACCCTCCTCCCCTGTCCCCTGAATGCCCCCAGAACTGGGCAGGAGGGTCTCATGGGCCACCATAGTGGGTGTCCGCCCCGCCCCTAAGAGCCAAAGGCACCTGCCGGGGGGCAAGGTGGGGAGTCCCGGCGGTGCTTACCTGGGGCAGCTCCCAGGAAGCACCTGGCAGTTCCCTCTGGCTCCTACGGGAGGGGGAGTGTAGCTGGGGGAGAGCAGGGGGAGCTCCCCCACTGATCACATCAAAAGCGGCACCTTAGGAGCACCCACGGGGAAAATTTGGTGGGTGCAGAGCTCTGCTTCTCTGTCCCCCTCCCCCAGCTTCCCGTGAATCAACTGTTTGGCGGGAAGCCTGGGAGGGCTGAGAAGCAGACGGCAGCTTCCCACTCAGACCAAGGATGGCAGAGATGAGCTGGGGCGGGGAGCGGTTTCCCTGCTCGTCCCCCCTCCCACCCCCGGGTTACCTGCTGCGGCGTGGGCGGCCCTCCTCACGCCCCTCCCCCTGCCCCGGCTCACCTCCACCTCCCTGAGCCTGACTGGGAAGCCGCAGCCTGTTTCTCAGCCTGCCCCAGCTTCCCGCGCGAACAGCTGATTTGCGGGAAGCCTGGGGGTGGAGAAGCAGAGCGAGGAGGCACGTTCAGGGGAGGAGGCGGAGGCAGAGCAGAGGTGAGCTGGGGCCGGGGGTGGGCAGCTGCCAGTGGGTGCTCTGCACCCACCAAATTTTCCCCTTGGGTGCTCCAGGGCTGGAGCACCCGTGGAGTCGGTGCCTAAGGCACCACTTTTGGCCTGTTAAATTTAGAAGCCCTTTTACAACCAGTTGTTGGACACTAAATAGAAAATTTAGTCCAACAACCGGTTCTAAAAGGGCTTCTTAATTTAACAACCGGTTCTAGCGAACCGGTGCGAACCAGCTCCAGCTCACCACTGCCTAAATCCCACTGACAGAGTAGTTAGAATCAGGCTTAGGACCTGATCCTGTAGTCTTTATATAGGCAAAACTCCAGTATTTATTTTATAGCCTTCGTCTCTTGACTTCACTGGGAGTTTTGCAGGTGTAATCAGGTCAGGAATTGGCCTTTAAGGACCTACATGTTCCAGTGTATTTATTTTCACAGGTTTTGCTTTGGTGCAGCCAGGCCTTTCAGTAGACCAAGCAGGGAGACTGAAGAGCCTGTGTCAAATTCACTGAGGTTCTGTGCTGGCTTCCTCCAGCACAGAACCCGTGGGAGTGTCCTGATGGCAGGAAGTCTATGCAGGCGAGTTGCAAGGACACAAGGCCCCAGTCACTTTCCTTTTGTCAAGTGGCCTGCAGCTAATCAGCACGTCACTGGCTGGGAAAGGAACATGGTTAGGGCAGCCCATAGGTGTCCCCCACCAGCAAATTCCTATTGACCTCCACTCAGAATTAAAGCTGCTGGCAAAAACTCTGAGATACTGCTACCTGCCTTCAGCTGGATGAAACTCTTCTGGGATGCAGTGGGCCAGGCTGGCACAGGGAGGTGTTGTTTGCATTGGGAGTTAATTTGTTGCCTTATTGTTTGAGGTGACAGAACTTGAATTAGTCAAAAGCTGGGAACCTAGCATATTTATTTAATTGCTACAAAACCTTCAGAATGTCCTTGTCAACATTAAGCATCTCTGCTTCATGCTAACTTTCACTCTTAATCTTATATATGTAGAAGTTTGTCTTGAAATCAGTGTATTAGAAAAACAGTTCTACTAAATTTTGGGGGGAACTTGAGAATTAATTTTTTAAATACATAGCAAATTAAATTTTCTATGCTGAAACGTACTATTAACTATAAGCAAGCTATTAATTTTTTTCCCACTTGGATGCTTAAAATCAGGATACTAAAAACCAAACATATGGAGTGTTGCATTCTTCCTTTGTTAAGGGAAATATTTTCAGAAACAGCATCTCAAATACTGGGTGCAATTTTGTTTTTGCACATGCATTTTCACACCCAATTAATATGCAAATTAAATTTTAGGCACGCAAAATTATGCCCACAACTTTAATAGCCTAAATATCTATTGACATTCTGTATCCTATTCATGCAGATAATTATCTTATTTCTGTGAGTTATTTATTTTATTATATCTCTGTATAAATTTTGCAAAGCAATAGTTGCAAATTGCAATTTAATGCCATTAATCCAATTCCCATTTATGGGTGTGATTCTACAATGTGCTGATAACCCTTAAATCCCAGTGCTTCACATTAATTTGGAGGAGTTTTGCCACTGATTTATAAGAGAGCTGAATCAGGCCCTAAGAGAGAAAATGACCCAAGGTGTGTATATATTAACAAACACACACCTTTGTCATGTTTACCGCTACCTGTAGTTTAAAGCTTAGTATACGTCGTATACAAATGACAATGTATGCACAGCATAATAACATATGCATACTATAAACAATAAAATAACCATAAAAAACACTGAGAAATTCTGTCTCGCTGATTAAGTTCTTGCAGAAAACCTGCTAAAGAAATTTATTCCTTTTATCTTTAAAAGTAACTAATGTTTATATGCCTAGACTTTGAAGGTTGTATATGTTTTCCATAAATGTAATTTCTCCTTTTAAAAAACAGTGCTTTTTGAACCAAAATAGCATAATCATCAATCTAATACTGAATCAAATAGGATCCTAATCTCAGAAATGGCCCTGCAAGAACCTACATGCCCCCTCAGCTCTTATTATACTCAACGGCTGCTGACAATGTTCGACATCTGATATGATTGGACCCTTTGTTTATTTTCCTGACATAAATGCCTGAGGCCTGGTCTATACTTAAAATTTAGGTTGACATTAGCTACAGTAATAAGGGGTGTGAAAACTCCACACCCTGAGCACTGTAGCTATGACAACCTAACCCCTGATGTAGACGCAGCTAAGTCATTGGACGAATGCTTCCGTCAACCTAGTTACCGTTTCTTGGGGAGGTGGAGTTCCTACAGCAATGGGAAAAAACCCTTCATTGGTATTAGCTGCTTCTACACTATGGGGTTGTAGCTATGCTGCAAAAGCCCCCATAGTGTAGACATAGCCTGCTCTGAGTGAATTCTATGGAAGAGTAGCTATTGACTTCAACAGGGGCAGGCTTAGTACCATAAATGTTTCTACAGTACGCACATGAGAGCAAATCATATTTATAGGTCTTTCAGTAATGTGTTTGAGACAATATTATATACAGGGGTTCTCAAACTGGCGGTCAGGACCCCTTAGGGGGTCGCGAGGTTATTACATGGGGCTTGCAAGCTGTCAGCCTCGACCCCAAACCTGGCTTAGCATTTATAATGGTTAAATATATAAAAAAGTGTTTTTAATTTATAAAGGGGGGTCGCACTCAGAAGCTTACTATGTGAAAGGGGTCACCAGTACAAAAGTTTGAGAATCACTGTTATATATCAATAAAACCTTTGCAGTGGATTGTATTGCACATCTATGAATAGCAAAGGATATTCCCAACCATCGTTAAAAGTATTGTGCAGCAAAGCTAATAGAAAACAAAATTTCTGCCTCTCTCTCTCTCTCTCATATCACTGTTTTTTCCACTTCAGATAAAATGTTTTATCTATGATAGAAAATACATGAAGGGTTTGATCCTGTCGTCCATGGGCACACTGAAATCAACGGGACTTTTGCATGCCTAAGGAAGACAGACCTAGTCTCTTATATGGATACCTTGATATTGATTCATCATTGTAGAGCAGATTTTTGTTTATGAGAGATTTTAGATAAAAGATGTTGCCTGCTTTTAGAAATATGGTTTTAGCTAAAATGAGAAATGGGATTATAAAATGCTTTTTGGAAAACGATGTTGGATTAAGAAAGGAGGAGTGTATTTATACATGAGCCTGCAGAGTTGATATGTTCACAGAAAGTTTTATGGAGGAACTGAATCTAGATATAAATTAATTCTAAATAGCATTTTAACGCTGATTAGTAGGGCCCCACCAAAATCACAGCCGTGAAAAATGCATCACAGACCTTGAAATCTGGTCTTTTATGTACTTTTACCCTACTATACTGATTTCACAGGGGAGTCTAGGGTTTCTCAAACTCTAGGGTTTCTCAAACCGGGGGTCCCGGCCCAAAAGGAGATTGACAGGGGTGTCACAAGGTTTTTGTAGGGGGTCACAGTATTCCTACTCTTAGTTCTCCGCTGCCTTCAGGGAGGGGTGGCCAGAGAGCAGCAGCTGTTGGCCAAATGCCCAGCTCTCAAAGCAGCACCCCACCAGTGGCAGCACAAAAGTAAGGGTGGCAATACCATACCATGCCACCCTTACTTCTACGCTGCTGCCTTCAGAGATGGGCAGCCGGAGTGTGGCGGCTGCTGGCTGAGTGCTCAGCTCTGAAGGCAGAAGCACAGAAGTAAGCGTAGCAATACCATGACCCCCCCTACAATAACCTTGCGACCCTCCCCACAGGCCCTTTTTAGGTCAGGAACCCTACCGTTACAACACCATGACATTTCAGATTTAAATATCTGAAATCATTAAATTTACAAATTTTTTAAATCCTATGACCATGAAATTGACTAAAATGGACCATGAATTTGGTAGGGCCCTACTGATTAGAAGTAAAACAATCCATACAGTTTCACTTAAAGGAGAGGAGAAAACAGGTAAAGGGACCCTTGTGAGTCATTGTAACTCCCAGTGTCAGTTGCGATAAAAAATGCAGAATGTGCAGCAATAAGTGCAAGGAAATTGCTTTCACTGCATGCCAAAAGGATAACAAATGGTGTTAAATGCTTTAGTATGTTAGGTGTTCGATCCTGCAAAGTCCTGCGCATTCTGGGCCAATCCAGCAACATGTGTTTAACATCAAGCACTTGAGTAGTCCGTTGATTTCAATGGACAGCTCAAGTGCTTGACATTAAACACGTGCTTTGCTGGAGTGGTCCAGAGTGCTCAGCACTTTGCAGGATTGAGCCTTATCCCAGACCCTCTGCACAGTTCCCAGCCTAGGTATCACAGCAGGGCCTGGAGCAGGAGGAAGGGGAGGAGAAATCCCCCACACGTCAAACAGCAGGAATGGAGCCTCCATAACTGGTATGTCAGCGTAAGAACTAGAGTTCACTCTGTGAACCTAGTTGCCACTCTGTCGGCAAGAGAGGAGGATGAGGGGCTGTGTAGTGGTTCAGGGGCTGTGTCCAGAAGAGTGGGCAGAAACTGAAACAAAGGGCCTAATTTTGGTCCCTGCACTAAGTGTGAGTAAATAGGCTTGGCACAGGTGGGGGGAGTCAGACAAGGGGGCACATTCAGTGGTGTCAGGGAATGGACACCTCCTCCTAGGCTGCAAAGCAGCCTCTCACTGGTGTTCACTTCATCTACATTGTCACAGGTCTCCCAGCCAATCACACTACCCGTGTCTTACCAAGGAGCCCTTGCAGCGGGCTCTCAAAATCCTGCCTCCCCTTGTGCAGCAGAACTTTATTGGTTCTGCTGCCTGTCAGGATTTCCATGACATGGAGGTGGGGCTTTGGATTTGTCCCTGAAACACATTGGTTTGTAAAATAACATTTGCAGGATGAAATTCACAAAATACGTCTGTCCCATTTGCTCCATTTGGAGAAACTACTAAGACTTCCACAGAAACATCTTTTATTAGACGGTATTTATTACTCATAGTTGTACCCTGTATCTGACATGCTGCTACTTCAGAATTCGGAACTACAGCACCTTAAAAGCTAGAGTGAGTTTAACCACCTCTGCATCGCTGCTGGTGCAACGATGGATGGTCTGTTATTTTGCATGTGGATTTGTAAGTGTCCCTGATTCGCAGGAACATCACTGATTTGTACCATTGTTTTTCCTCATTAGGAATTGGGGATTAGTATAGTAAAATATGAAAGATTTTAAAGGGCTTTCTTTGTTCACACCATTTCTATTTGCAGCCTCAGAATATTTATCCTCTCCCTTTTCAGTGACTGATTTACTTTTATTAATGTTGCTCTTTACTTCCATGTCAGGGAAATGTGTAAAATATATCCACATACTGGTGTCAACAGCTATAGGGTCAAATGTGCAGTCCTTAGTCAAAAATCCCACTGAAATAGAGCCCTTCCCTCCCCCAAATAATTTCCACACTCCACACCACAAATAGCCATCAGCATTCTCTGTTTTACTCAGATACTTTACAGAGCACATCCCTGTAGTATCTGAGCAGGCAGCATGTGCCCCACTCTGTCCAAGTAGGAGAAACTTGACTCCCTGCCTAGTACATCCCTGCCTGTTTTACCTTGGCTAATGTCCTAACACAACTTGAATCCAGATTCAAGATGCATCTCCACACTGCCAGCACATGGCCAGCCAGCAATCAGCTGTATGATTTGCATCCTGCTGCTCACTGCTGTGTCAGGGCCCACTCCACCCCTGTGCCGCAGATCCCAAGAATAATCTTAATCCTCCCTTCTCTCCAGCTCCTGCAATACTTCTACATGTATTTGCTCTGATTTATACTTTCCACTATCAATCTTGCTAAGATAGGTCATTTCCGAAGAGCTTTCCAGTCAAGGACCACCCCCGCCGCCCTCCGCATCCAAATCACAGTTTAAACAGATGAAAGCATGCCATGCAGCTCCCTCCTGCCCTGCATGTTTTGTCATTGATCTTGCCCCATTCATACAGCTTTCTGTGGGAGGAGAACCTTGGGAAGAGCAAAGGTTCAATATCAAATGTGCACTTTAAATGACGTTCAGAGTCAAAAGAGGCACCATCTGTTCACAGTGCATCAAAAACAGTCAGTTTCACACCCTGACATTTACTCTGGTTGATGCTCCCAATCCCAATTATACCACTTGTGCCCCAGTAAACCATCGTTACCTTCACCTCTCTTGCTACTTGTGTTCATATGATATACAAGCAAAGAGTGGGAGATTATTCGTCTGAATATGCTGGAATGAACAAAATGTATTTCATTGACCAAAACAAGTACCTCTTGATTCAGCAGATCACTCACTAAACACAGCAGGCCAGATCTTTGGCCCTTTCAAAGGCTCCTTTGCACTGCTTTTAGATGCCTTAATGCAGTAAATGATGATTTCCCTATTGTAGAGGAATCTGCAATAGCTGTAGGGCTGGCTATGCCAGCCTTATACCACTCTCCTTTCTGGAGCAGATTGTGGATGAATAGAGGGTGATTCTGGCCATCAGAGTGGCTCCTTGAGCACTGCTGTCCACCAATAGAAATTAGAGCAGTCTTAAGAGCAAGAGTGATCCATGGTGAATGAGAAATCTGGGTCCAGGGGAAAAAAAACACAAAATGATCAGCTCTGGAGAATGGTATTAAGATACAGAGCCTCTGGGTCAGTGGTTCTCAACCTTTTCTTAGCTGAGACTCAAAATCCATACATGGTTTCTTGCAATGCCACACCGAATCCTACAACCCTCAGCAAAAAGCATGTCTGAGTTTGGGTGCTGGCAAAGTTCAGTTTGGGTGATGAGCTTTTGGTACGGAGTCATCTCCCTGCCCAATGCTCAGCTCCACTGAAGTGAAGAGTTCCATTGTGATTGGAATAAAGAGCTAAAGGGGGCAAGGCAGAAGCATCAAGAGAAAAGGACATGGCATGAGCTGCCTTTTGCTTTTCCTATGCAGGCTCCTAGCAACCCAGTGATTTTGGTGTTTCCTTAGCTGGTAGGGTATGACATCCTCCCACCATTGCTCTCTTCTGCTTTGCATACCAACAGGTGAAAAGTGCTGCTCTAGATTACTAGTTCAGAACCAGACTAAGTCAGCAGTGACTAAAAACTGTTCCCATCTGATGGTAGTTTTATGGCCTGTGTGAAATGTGTTGGAGGTCTCAGCCCAGAGTTTAGCAGACAGGTGTCTGTTTCACCAATATCACCATTACAACTGGCACTACCTAACACTCTGGATGTCATACTCAGCCAAGGCCAAAGACTGGATGCAGGATCTAGAAACCAATCTACCCTCCCACTGGGAGGTGAACCCTTTAGAGCAATGATTGGGGGTGAGTGAAGAAATTTGCATAATTGCTGCACTTTTAAGAAGGCTTGTGGGCCTGATCCAGTTGGAACAGAGCCTAAAAGAGGACATCAGTCTCCAGGGCTGTCAATCGGGCACCTTTCACAAGCATTAGATTCACTTCTTTTTTAAATAAAGAAACATAGAAACTATGCTTAAAGTTAAGATATGAAGCTGCCATTTATTTTTTCCTTAACAGAGACAGTATCACTTTGGCACTTAAATCAACCTGAGGCACACACTGATTATTTCCTTTCCAGCCTCTGATTGCTTTATAGGTTCCTTTCAGATTAGTATATTTATGGCCCCTTTTGTTCCAGTTCATGTAAATGCTCTGTTTCTGACTTTGGGTCTGGGTGGGGTTTGTTTGGTTTTTTTATGCAATGCTTACATTACTTTGAACAGCTTTAAAAGCAGAATGTCTTTGAATGTTCTAATAAATGAAAAATCATACCTTCCAAAATGATGTCTTATAAGTTGAAGTGTATACTGTGGGAATGTTGTTGATATTACTATAGCTCCTTAAAGCATCACAATATGCTTTACCTTGTGTGTCTTTTAAATTCTATACAGTAGTGTAAATCTGTGTTTCCTCACTAGCTCCATACTCTTCAGTCTGAGGATTTGATCCTTCAAACACGTGAATAACTTCATTCACTTCAGCAGTCCCATTGAACTGAATGGGACTACTCAAATGAGTAAAGGTACTCATATAAGAGTTGCAGGATCAAGCCTTTAGTTATTAACTGATTGTAATAGTGATGACACATAGTT
This sequence comes from Dermochelys coriacea, assembly GCF_009764565.3. Lineage (NCBI taxonomy): Eukaryota > Metazoa > Chordata > Testudines > Dermochelyidae > Dermochelys > Dermochelys coriacea. The sequence goes on from NC_050069.1 coordinate 225,297,257, forward strand.
AGTAACAGCACCCAGACACCAGCAAATGGGGTCTGTGTTAATGTGGATACATTTATATCCAAGTTATTCAACATTAACATAAATTATTGCTATTATAATTCAAGTATATTATTTGTAACTGAAATACACTAGTCCTGTGAAAGTGTAGTTGCCAGAAAAAGCATTGGGTCTTGCTGTTTTATAGATTATTTGCATTTAGCATTCATTTTATTATTGACATAAAGCTAGTTTCATAGAGAGGCAAAATGATAGATAAATTGTAATGTTCCTGAATAAGCTGCGTACTGTACATTTGAATTTTGAAACTAGAAACTAAGTTTGTTCAGATGTAGTATTTTTAAATGCCTAGAGGGTTTGTTTGTTTGATTGATTTAATATGTAAAGGAATAAACATAAATTACTTTGAAATTTTATTGTAGAGCTAAATGTACATATAGCATAATGTGGGGGGAAATCGTTTGAAAGATTAAAATTAGAAATCATTTCACATAGCTGCCATTTTGGCTTTATTTTGTTTGCAGTAGTCATAGTAGATACCAGTCAGTAACAGATACTTATATTAGTGCCTGAGTTTGCCTGGCTTCTCGTGGTTAAAATAAGTTTTTGCAATGATAAAATTGCTCTTGTATGTTTGGGTGAGTTTCTGGAAAAAAACAAAACTACGCAAGGTTCTTGAAATAAAGAGAAATATGAAAGTAGCAGGCTTAGAGACTGCTGTGGAAATACAACTACATGAAATAGGTCTAGGTTTCAAAGTATTTTAAATCAATGGGCCTAATTCACTCCTTTACACTGACGATAGTTAAATTATACCAGGGATGAATTTGGCCCATTAAGTCTACAAATTTCAATATCAGGCATCTCAGGTTTATATACAAATAATTTAGTTTAGTAATTAAACAAAAATAGATTATACTTATGGTAGTGTGTGACCAGATATAATTAGCCCTAATAACATGTTAGTTTTCTCAAATTTTCTATGGGTTATTTTTTGATACAAAGAATGAAAAGCAAGTGTCTTAGTGAAATAGGGATATGTGGAGATAAGCACAATGTTGGTACAAAAGGTACCAAAATTAGAAATTTAGGTCTCAGTGCTCAAGACATTTATGAACTCAACAGAATAACTGGGATGACTCATATGTAAAGTTAAGCATGTGTGTATATGACTGTAATAAGGTATTGGTTCTGAAATCTGCAAAATATGTGACATTTTCAAAAGGCCTTGTTAAAAATGTTGTTTTTGGTGTTATGTGGTTTATTTTGAACAGTGGGCCAGATTCTGAATGCAGTTGCACTGATACAGATGGTTTCAGTGGAGTCAAAAACATCAAAAGTAGTTCCAAGTTATTTTTACATGCTTTGAGCCACATCCTCAATTGGTATAAATCAGCAGAGTTCCATTGACTTCTCTGGTTCTATCCCAAATTATACCAGGAGAGGAGCTGGCCCCTTGTATTCTATATCAAGTCATTTAACGTAACATTCAGTATGACTTTATTTTACAAGGTGAAAAGTTACCTAAGGTGCAAACTATACTACATAGACTATCATTTATATCTATTCACAGGACATGATTTCACTGTATCACTTCATACTTGAAATTCAGTCTGTTATTTTAATATCAGGGTACAAACATGAAAGGTGCGTGTATTACTGTTTCTTTTAAAGGTGCATAATTATTTTTATTCAATGTGGCTAAAAATTCCTATAAAATGCTCTCTATGTGCTCCTCATTCATCATAAAATATGTGAAACGGTGCCTATATCATCTACAAATGTACAGAAATGTATATTAAATACAGACATTTCGCAAGATTGGTTTCTGGCTTTTATGTCTTGCAAATACTTTTCCTAGGCAGCACATATACAGTATAAAGTGAATATATATATACACACATTATATGCATGCACGTATATATGAACAGTTACTTACACAAACTTCCTATCAACTACTGATTACATCAGTCTCATTCTGTCATTAATGCACTGCTTTATTCCTTACTTAGCATGAGTTCATAAGAATAATTTCATAATTTGGCTACTATGGCTCTCAATGCTTCTTAAAAAGATTTTTTTCAATGTCTTATGGCTCAATCCTGCAACCTTTGCTAACATAAGTAATTATCTTCCTAAAGATCTCCCAACCCATACACATATAATCCTGTTGAAATCAATGGGACAATTCACCAAAGCAAGGAATGGTCACATGAGTAAGGGTTACAGAACAAAACACAGGCCAAAACACAAAATACATGGTGTAAATCAAACTTGCATCACTTATCAACTTGCTTCTATGCATTTAAACTAAGTTAAATATACAGAGTTGTTTTGGAGAAACTAGTACAGCATTTTTTTGGCGGGGGTCCAGTGAGTCTAAATAAGCAAACCAATATCTTTAAAGTTGTAAAGATTTATAAACTAGGGTGAAAATCACCTTCCCCTGCTCAAAGTCCAAGTAATAGTGGATGGGCGGAGGAGAATGGAATTCACACAAATTCCTACTATCTACTGCTCCAAGTGTCTTGCCTTCAACCTTGCCTTCTCATATATTCATATATATATATATATATATATATATATATATATATATATATATATATATATATAGGCTGTCAAGCGATTAAAAATATTAACCGTGATTAATCACACTGTTAATAATAGAATACCATTTATTTAAATATTTGTGGATGTTTTCTACATTTTAAAATATATTTATTTAAATACAAAACAGAACAAAGTGTACAGTGCTCACTTTATTTTTATTACAAATATTTGTGCTGTAAAAACCAAAAGAAATAGTATTTTTCAATTCACCTCAAACAAGTACTGTAATGCAATCTCTTTATCATGAAAGTTGAACTTACAAAAATAAAACAATGTAAAACTTTAGAGCCTACAAGTCCACTCAGTCCTACTATTCAGCCAATCGCTAAGACAAACAAGTTTGTTTACATTTGCAGGAGATAATGCTGCCCACTTCTTGTTTACAATGTCACCTGAAAGTGAGAACAGGCGTTGCTGTAGCCGGTGTTGCAAGATATTTACGTGCAAGATGCACTAAAGATTCATATGTCCCTTCATCTTCAACCACCATTCCAGAGGATATGTGTCCACGCTGATGACAGGTTCTGCTCGATAATGATCCAAAGCAGTGCATACCGGTGTATGTTCATTTTCATCATCTGAGTCAGATGCCACCAGCAGAAGGTTGATTTTCTTTTTTGGTGATTCGGTTCTGTAGTTTCCACATCAGCAGCACCTTTTAAGACTTCCACATCTAATCCCTCTCAGATTTTGGAAGGCACCTCAGATTCTTAAACCTTGGGTCAAGTGCTGTAGCTATCTTTAGAAATCTCACATTGGTACCTTCTTTGAGTTTTGTGAAATCTGCAGCGAAATTGTTCTTAAAACAAAGAACATGTGCTGGGTCAACATCTGAGACTGCTATAATATGAAATATATGGCAGAATGCGGGTAAAACAGAGAAGGAGACATACTATTCTCCTGAAGGAGTTCAGTCAAAATTTAAATTAGTGCATTATTTTTTAACAAACATCATCAGCATGGAAGCATGTCTTCTGGAATGGTAGCCAAAGCATGAAGGGGCATACGAATGTTTAGCATATCTGGCACGTAAATACCTTGCAATGCCGGCTACAAAAATGCCATGCGAATGCCTGTTCTCACTTACAGGTGACATTGTAAATAAGAAGTGGGCAGCATTATCTCCTGTAAATGTAAACAAACTTGTTTGTCTTAGTGATTGGCTGAATAAGTAGGACTGAGTGGACTTCTAGGCTCTAAAGTTTTACATTGTTTTGTTTTTGAGTGCAGTTATGTAACAAAAAAAATCTGAGTTTGTAAATTGCAATTTCACTAAAAAGAGATTGCATTACAGTACTTGTATGAGGTGAACTGAAAAATACGATTTCTTGTTTATCATGTTTACAGTGCAAATATTTGTAATAAAAATAATAATATAAAGTGAGCACTGTACACTTTGTATTCTGTGTTGTCATTTAAATCAATATATTTGAAAATGTACAAAAACATCCAAAAATATTTAATAAATTTCAATTGGCATTCCATTGTTTAATAGTGCAATTAAAATGAGATTAATCGTGATTAATTTTTTTAAGAGCGATTAATTTTTGAATTCAACACGTGAGTTAACTGCAATTAATCAACAGCCCTAATATATATATATATATATATATATCAACATGAATATTAAAAAAAAACCCTACCAATACAAGATACTCCACTGCACATGCTTCGCTCCCTGAGGGGAGGATGAGAGAACAAAAAACACATGACAAATGTTAATCAGGTTGCACCACTGGAAAGTACTCAGATACTATGGCCATGAGCATGACGAAAGAACCTTGACAGAATAGAAACAGAATAGAATAAAGGTCTGTTAACCAGGTTTATGGACTGAAATAACTACTGTAACCCTCTGTAGGGATTCCCAGTCTCTTTGCCTGCAGAACTTCGGATGCAATGGCCCCACCCTTATCCTACCTCCAGCTATACCCTCCATTCTGGCCTCTTTTGGCCACTTGTGTGGACACTGCTCTTGCATCTATCCCACAATACAGAGACACCACCGAGGGCTATGGGTGGGCTCTAATTGCATCCTTTTAGTATATCTCTGCCAGAATTGTTAAAACTGAAAAAACAACCAGACTTACCAGGGTAAATTGATTAATAACCCAATGACATTAACAGAAACTAGAACTAGAATTCTGGGGGACTCATGCCTGTTAAAATTAAATAAACTTCAAATAAGGATGTCACAGTGATCAAAGTAACCTTTTATTACAGGTAAATATATAACTACATGGAATATTTCACAATCTAACTACTTAGTAATGGGATAATTTCATGCAATTCTAACCGCACGGCATTTTCTGGGTATCACTGAAGGATAGCTAGCCATCAATGAAATGGATGTCATCATGTTTAAAGTATACTTGTCTATATAACAAAATGCGCTATCTGCATCTTTTATAACACAGATTATTATAACTGAAACATTACATTTAATTTGCCTTTAATTCAGACAATGAAAACTAAGTACTCAGTTCCACTTTTTTCTTTATATGTTCAGTCAGTCTTTATTTTCACTTTCTGGCTGCCAAGTGTGAGAACAATGCTGCAGTGAAGTGCTGGGGGGTCTTTGGATGGGAGGAATTACACTATTATTATTAGCACACTTCATTGTTGGAGGATCTGAAAGTTCTTTACTGATTTATTTTTCAATGTATAACGTGCCTATCAGGACTTCTAGACCAGTGGTTCCCAAACTTGTTCCACTGCTTGTGCAGGGAAAGCCCATGGTGGGCCAGGTTGATTTGTTTACCTGTCGTGTCCGCAGGTTCGGCCGATCGCGGCTCCCAGTGGCCACGGTTCGCTGCTCCAGGCCAATGGGAGCTGCTGGAAGCGGCAGCCAGTACATCCCTCGGCTCGCGCCACTTCCAGCAGCTCCCATTGGCCTGGAGCAGAGAACCGTGGCCACTGGGAGCTGCGATCGGCCGAATCTGCAGACGCGGCAAGTAAACAAACCAGCCCGGCCCGCTAGGGGCTTTCCCTGCACAAGCGGCGGAACAAGTTTGGGAACCACTGTTCTAGACATATAAACAAAAAGTTATATTACATACTTTAATTCAGTCCTAGATTGATACGATGTCAAACTCAAAAACTTCTGTCCATCAATCCAGAATGCTACCTTTTTTCAACCTTTTCACTCTCATTCTATTAGAGAGGGAGAGATACTTTGTAGCTTGCCCTAATGTAAATAAATACAGGCTCTTTTGAGCAGAGGTAGAAGCAAAATTCCAGAATCAACTGAGAGGTCCTGAAACTAGTCACCACACCTATAAATCTAGAAAGTGTAAGTTCAAGCATCCCAGCAAATCTCAACTTCTGCATTAGAGCACTAAATAAGAGGTGGTTACTTAGATAACCAGGGCCACAAGGCTTTCCAGATCAAAACCAAAATCTTGTATTGCACCCAGAAATCAGCAGGGACCCACTGAAGTCTACAAAGCACAGATCTAATAACCTCCATACATGACATACCATTAAATAAAACAGCAGGCACATCCTTCACTAGCTGATTTTCCAAGTGGTTTATAAGCATACTCCAAGTAGAGCACATTGCAGTAGTTCATCCTGAAGATTACAAAGGCATGTATAACTTTGGTGAGGGCCATATCTGTAAGGAACCACCTAACCAAACAGATGATAAAAAGAATGTTGGTTTCTGCTATTATCTGCGAATCAGCTGAGGGTCTGGTCTGATAACCATGCTACAAAACTTATCAACAACAACAACAAAAAAACCAACCTTGGCTGAAGTAACTGATGTCACCTCCTCTGGTTGTTTTCCCCAGCTAACCAGCATCATTCCTGCTTTAAGCAGATCAAGCCTCAACCAACTATTCCCCAGCACAATCTCAGCCAGACACTGAAATATATTACAGACCTCGCTGAAGTTCTTCACAATCTTCTCTAGTCTTGTCAAAAGTGAATAATTTTGTATTTTCTACAGGGGTTGCGATCTCACTCTTCACTTCCTTTCCCAGCTACTGATAAGTATGTTCAACATCACCAATCCTAGTAAGGAAATTTGAGAATATTATGTTAAAAATTGACCATTTTTTCCTAATCTCAGTTTTCTACCTTTTAGGCCTCGTCTTCAAGTGCCGGAGGGGGAGGGGGCGAGTGTGTTCTTATTGTGCTGTCTAATACCCATGGTAAAATCACAGTGAAGACAAGGCAGTTTACATTTTAACACATATTAGTAGGTTGAGGTAAATCCTAGGCTCGCTCCCTCCAGTGTTTATCTCCACCTTCTAATACACTTGAAAACTACAAACTTCCTTGTTTTTGTTATCATTTTATCATGAGTTACCAAGTGTTAGCTAACTGTGGTAAGAAAACACCATTTTTCCTTTATGTGAACTCCTAATCAATGACAGAATTTAACTTCTCATGTCCTGATTTCTTAGCCTATGCCTTCACTAAAAATGGTGTGTTTTTACACCAACCCTGTACCGCCTGACTAGCTACATCAAGAACAAATGTGTTGTCTTCACTGCAAGATAGCTATCTTGAGTCAGCTGTTTCAATATAAAAACACAGCCTTTTTTTGCAGTGACAACATTGCCCTACTTTTCTTACTAGCCTCTTGCCACTTAATAACCACTGTCAAGGACTTTTTGAAAGTCTGAATGTGACATCGGATTCTCCTTTAGCCACTACATTGTTGATTTGCTCAAAGACGAGTAAGCTGGAGAAAGAAAAGGAGGACTTGTGGCACCTTGGAGACTAAGAAATTTATTTGAGCACAAGCTTTCGTGAAGCAGGCTTTTGTTCTGTAGAAAGCACATGGGTTTGTCCCTGTCACATCACATTCCTCTGGGTATTTTTACGATTCTATTTTAATGATCATTTAAACCAAATGATCAACTGCTGATACTGAAGGAAGGTTTACTGCTCTTTAATCCCCCTTACCTAGTGCCTTCCTCCAGTACGCCAGCTGACGAAGAAATTGCTTATCTTTGTTGGCAGCTCAGCCCCTTCCTTCATCCTTAGCTTTTCCCCGAACTGGATGAATACTCTCCAGGCCGAGTCTTGCTGCAATCACTTTGTGCCTGCACCTCCTCTTTTGACACCTCACTCCCTGGCAGTACTTCCCCTTTATCACCTGCCCAGGGCAGGTTACTCCTGTCCCAAACCCAGCTGTGGCGTGAACTGCGGCAAGGGGTCGGCTTCTCTGCAATGGCTTTCTCGGCCTCAGCGGCTTTTTTCTCGGCCTCCGCGTGCCGCCCGCTCATCCGACAAGGCTCCTGGCCGACTCGAAAGGCAGGCGGGGGCTGGCAGCACGGTGCCCCTAGCAACGGGCGGGCTGGGGGCTCGTAACGCCCCTCGGCCCGGGCGCCAGGCCCAGCCCCAGGGCGGAGCCCAGCTGACTGGGGCCAGGCGCGGACGGCGGGGCGCTAGCGCGGCGCGCCCTGCAGGTGGCGCCGTGCGCCCGCCGCTGGGGCTGTGGGGAGAGGAGCCGAGCTGGGCCTCGCCGCCTCCTGCTCTCGAGTTCCCGGCCGGGAGCGCGCGGCGGAGCCGAGGCGTCTGTGCGGCGCCGCCATGGGGAAGCGGGATAACCGGGTGGTGAGTGACGCGGGGCGCGGGCTCGGGGTGGCGGCAGGGCCCGGGGAAGCGCTGCTGCGCCCCGCGCCTCAGGCCGGGCCTGGCCCGCGGAGACCGGGGTGTAGCGCTCGGCTCCGCCCGGCCACCAGCCCCTCAGGCGCAGGGGGGAGGGGCCTCGGTGAGTCCTGCTCTGCTCCAGGCGCCCCATCCCCTTCCTCCCCCACCCCCTCGGAGTACCCCGGCCTCCCCCCGGGGCGCCTCCGGCCGTGGGGCTGTGCGGGGACCCCGGCCTCCCCCTGCTCCGTGGTGGGTGTGCACAAGGGTAGGACCAGGAGGGGCTCTTGTTGCTGAACTGTCTAAATTTGCAAAATTACTGTCTGGGGATCGCAAGATCGGGGGCAGTCCCCACTGTCAGCACAGTATCAGTGTCAGCATATATCACAATGGCGGTTCCTGTCAGCATGAAAGCCTTGACTCTCTCGACATAAACTGGGAGCCGATGATGTTGATTACAATATAATTGTCCTGCCAAAAATGTCTCCCATCACCAGTATGGGATTCTCGGGTAAGGCCATGTGGTGCCCTTCACATGGACTGGCATGTTTCCCAGCAGAGTAACCCGGGCCTCCTCCACTGATCGTTAATTCTATATTGTGCATCATGTCTTCTTTCAAAACTGGGCAGCCAGACGGCCCAAGGAATTTACTTGTGTCATATATGATAGAACCGTTCATTTCCTAGTCAAATCTAGCACAGATCACTAATGACTATATGTAGTTTCTGTCTGAGACCTGTTTTGTGTTCTGTCATGTGAAAAAAAGTTAGGGTGCTGGCCAGTTCCTTGCAAAGACATTTTCCTAGCAATATTATTTTATTATTGAGTGTGCTAAGCCAATTTATGGAACAAAATAAAACAAAACAAAGGCCTCTGGCCTAAAATATTGGATACATATGGGTCCTTCTCTCTGCAGAGATCCTTGTCTACATAGAGGCTCTGTTGACTTCAGTAGGTTGGTCCTCAAAATAAGTATTGACCTCCTCAACTGTGATCTAATTGTAGGATCAGACTTTGTTGTCAACCTTCCTGTCCTTCAGGTCCTTCCTTAAAACTTCCTCTTTTCACCTAGCCATCCACCACTAACCATGTACAGATACTTTTATGCTTGACCAGATGTTCATATTTCATTTAATCTTATTCAAATACAAATTTTGCAACTAATAAGTTGTGTGATAAAAATAAACCAAATTACATTATTTTGTTTCAGCCTTTCCCCCTTCTTTGTCTGTATTTCAAATTTAGGCTGTGATCCTGCAAGCTGTTCCCAGCAGACAGATCTTTTCAGTGACTTTAGTGGGGCTCCTTGGGAGCATAGCGGTTTCCCTGCAAAGAGAAATTGATGGCCTTACAGTCCAAGGCCTGAATACTAGGTTTACAAAACTTTTGTCACTAATGTCAGCTAGGAGTGTGATTTTTCTACAACATTTTTATGCTGGCAAAAGCCTTGGTGCAGATGCAGTTTTATTGGCAAACAAGTGTGCTTTTGGTGATATAGTTCCCTGAGTGTAAAAAATTGAGTATAAGCTGTATCAGAAAAAGAACTGTTTTGCCAGTAAAAGGAACGAGGAGTACTTGGGCACCTTAGAGACTAATGCCATCATGTGCCAGCAATGCCCCTCTGCCATGTACATTGGCCAAACCGGACAGTCTCTATGCAAAAGAATAAATGGACACAAATCAGAGGTCAAGAATTGTAACATTCAAAAACCAGTCGGAGAACACTTCAACCTCCCTGGACACTCAATTACAGACCTAAAAGTCACAATTATTCAACAAAAAAACTTCAGAAACAGACTCCAACGAGAAACTGTAGAACTGGAATTAATTTGCAAACTGGACACTATTAAATTAGGCTTGAATAAAGACTGGAAGTGGATGAGTCATTACACAAACTAAAAACTATTTCCCCATGCTAATTTTCCCCCTACTTTTACTCACACCTTCTTGTCAACTATTTGAAATGGGCCATCCTGATTATCACTACAAAAGTTTTTTTTTTCTCTTGCTGATTATAGCCCACCTTAATCGATTAGTCTCGTTAGAGTTGGTATGACAACCCTCATTTTTTCATGTTCTCTGTGTGCATATATATGTATATCTACCTGTTGTATTTTCCACTGCATGCATCTGATGAAGTGGGCTTTAGCCTACGAAAGCTTATGCTCAAATACATTTGTGGGTCTCTAAGGTGCCACAAGTACTCCTCGTTCTTTTTGCTGATACAGACTAACACGGCTACCACTCTGAAACCTGTTTTGTCTGTGTAAACTACATCTACACTAGGAGTGTTTGCTGGTATAGTTATACTGACAAACCTTTCTACTGTAGACAAGGCTTAAGGCACGGGCCTTCTCTTTTTTGTGTGTGCATAAAGCACCATGCACGCCACTGGTACAGTAGAAATGAAATAACAGAAATCACCACCCTAGTTCATATTGACACAAGGACAGGTTGGGGGGGAAAGGGGCAGAAGGTGTCATGCTTGTGGGGAAAGCACAGAAGACTCTCTGCCCATTAGAGCAGGGGTTCTCAACCAGGAGGTCTGTGGCCCTTGGGGGGGTCACAAGCAGCTTTCAAGGGATCTGCCAAGCAAGGGCTGGCATTCGACTCACTGGAGCCCAGGGCAGAAAGTCAAAGCCTGAGCCCTTCACGTGTAGTTTTGGGTGCTGGGCAGTTGCCCTGCTCGCTACCCCCAACGCTGGACCTGGCTTTTAAATGCAGAAAAACAGTTGCTATGGCACAGGTGGGGAGTTTTTATAGCATGTTGGAGGGGCCTCAGAAAGGAAAAATGGTTGAGAACTCCTGCATTAGAGAATATTCTCCTCCAGAGCCTAGAATGAAACCCAAGATTCCTGAGTCTCACCATTCCTCTGCATTTAGCAAATGTCTGTGTACCTGCTGTTAAAATGTCTCCTCTCTTCTAGTACTGGTCCACATAAAGCATGACAACTTACTATTTACTTATTGCTGCTGTTTACTCAGTTAGCTCAAGTGGCAGAAGATCTAAAGGGTCCAACCCTGCTGGTGAACCATGTGGGTTTCAGTATGATATCACATGATAGAACGTCTAGGTTTTTGTTTGTTTGCTCTTTAAAAAATCTGGTAAATTAAATTCTTAAAAAAAAGTTTAAAAAATCGTAATTAAGTTTGCAAACTCAAGCACCCAAAAGTTAGGAGATTCCCTATGCAACGTTAATTTGGCCACCTTCTGCATATGTATTACAATACAGTCTTTCATCACATGATCCCATTCTATTTTTTACACAAGACCCCTGCCTCATTGAGTGCATAGGATGGACCTGCTCTGAGAATGAATAAGGGTTGTATAGTGAAGGGGCCAGTTATCTGTAGGATCCCTGATTGGTTTGTTGTCCAATTTGGAAGTTGTACAGCTATTGAGGCAGATGATTAGAGGAAGAGAGAGAATGGTTTCAATCCCTGCATTTGCAACAAAGCTCATATGTGATGCTAGGCAAACCACTTAAACCGAACTTTTCACAGGTAGTCGCTAACTCTGTTCTTAGTTTCTGGGTGTCTGACTGAGACATGTGGTGTGATCTGTAGAAGTGTGAGCACTCGCATCTGTTACTGAAGTCAATGGGAGCTGTGTTTTGAACATATAAAGTGCTATATAATTCTAAATACTCTGAAAAATCAGGTCCTAGGTGTGTCAAATTGGGCACCCAAAATTATACTTTATTTTTTACCTCAATTCCCCATTTGTAAAATGGGGATAATATCCCCTTATCTCAGAGGAGTGTTGTGAAAGTAAATTCATTTTTGTAAAGCGGTTGGATACTATAGTCATGAGTGCCATGGAATAGCCCATGAGAAAATTGATAATTCTGCTTTCAGAACATAAGGAGAAAACAAAATATTGAATAGCCTCTCGCTAATGAACACTGTCCATCATGTGCACTGAATGAAGCAGGGGTTCTATGAAAGAAATAGGTGCTTAATTAATTATAGACTGTATTATAATGTACACATAAGTGGACTGAATTGGGGTTGCACAGACAACATTCATTGTGGCATTATTTAACTTCTGAGTGCTCTTGACTTTTCATACTTAATGTTTTTTAATATAGCTTACATGATATCTATTTGTATACACAGATCTGTCTAGAGAAAGGAAGATATATGCACACAAGCATTAGTGTGGCCATATCATTCTAGTATACTCATGAACCAAAATTTTAAAAAATTGTTAGGGAATCACTTCCTTACTTAGGTAAACTGGGGATTTTTTTAAATATTTGGAGTTATAAAATTTACCACATTTTGAAGCGCATATAAAGAAAATACACAGACATGAAAAAGCGAAACAGGTGACAAAGCTTGATTAATAAAGCCATTATAACTGATCCGTTGCTAACTTGAATATATTTGGGATTAAAACATATGATTTAGTACTTAAATGCTGTTAAATTCACCAGAGTTTTGTTTGTTTACATCTATTAGGGTTTTTAGTTTAAAACAAATCCTATATGTAGTAGTTTTATTATGTGGTAATATTATCACTAATTAATACAGTCTTGGTTGTGTGCCACCATCAGTTTGGCCAAAAACAAAGTGAGTTTAAGGCCTGAACGTAGTACCTTTGCAGTGCCAGAGAGTAAGGGACTAGGGATATATGACACTGTAATAATACTTTTATAATAGAGCATCGCATCCCGGATCTCAAAGCACTTTACAAAAGAAGTGCTAAGTATCACTAGGCCCCTGGATAGGCCCTTGTTCCTTTTGTGGCTAAGTAGATTAGGTAATTCTGAATTGGAAACATTGTGTTGAGTCTACATATCAGCTTGAAGCATCATTTTCCTCTGGCTTCAGAGTAGCAGCCGTGTTAGTCTGTATTCGCAAAAAGAAAAGGAGTACTTGTGGCACCTTAGAGACTAACAAATTTATTAGAGCATAAGCTTTCGTGAGCTACAGCTCACTTCATCGGATGCATTTGGTGGAAAAATGCCTTCCATCAATAAGAAACATACAATTTTCCTTACTTACTGAAAACAATTCTATGTGTGGGTTTTTGTTTCTGCAGCAAAGTAATTCAATTTACTTCTCACTTTGCTTTGTCATCTCCAAGGCTTATATGAATCCTATAGCCATGGCGAGATCACGAGGTCCTTCCCAATCTGCAGGGCCAACAATACAGGACTACCTGAACAGACCAAGGCCTACATGGTAAGTGTGGAAATAGCTGATTGCTCCTTCTGCAAAACCACTTATTTGATGAAAGATACTATCTTGTTAAGTGCCCTCCTTCTCAACATACACTGTGATATTTTATAAAGGGATTCCTAGTGTCTGGCCAAAGCATTTTTTCTAAATATCTGTCCTAATTTTATGTTTTTTAAAAATTGTTACAGTGTAAGATGATGGTATTTCAGCAACCATTTCTGAAAAGAAATATATTAAATTGATCCAGAGGCATTTTTAGCAACAATTTCTCAGACCATGTCTATACTACAAATTTTGGTTAACCCAAGATACATTGGCGGAAAGTCACCCGAGTTAGTATATTGCACATGTACGTGCATACTTGACTGCTTGCATCAGCGCTGCAAATACCACTCCTGCTTGTGTCAATGCACAGTGTGGTGTAACACCCGTAAATATACAGTGTGCCACTGTCTGGTGCATTGTTTTTTGGGAAAGTTTTGCAATTCATTTTAGGACAGAAATGAGTCACACAGGGATGTCTAGGAGTAAGGAGTCAAGTTCCTATCATGCAGCTTTCTCCATCACATAATGCTATCCATGTCCCAAAACGTTTACATCTTTTTTTTTTTTTTTTAAATCCCACAAACTGGGCACGGCACTTTTCACTGTCCACCAATTGTGACACATGCATGGAGCCCGCAGAGTTCTGCACTATTGTCATGAAAGTTGCAAACACAGGACAAACAGTCCTCTACTATTTGCAGATCCACAGGAAGAACTGCAATGTGATGATTTCTTTGAGGATAGATTGCTGAGGGACATAGTGGAAATCAATTCAGGGCTATTGGTGGCATTCACGGAGCAGCTAGGGACAGTGGAGCACTACTTCGGGGCTGGAGAAACAAGCACTGACTTGTGGGATGACATTGAAGTGTAGTTTTGGGGTGATGAGCAGTGGCTGCAGAGCTCTTGAATGCAAAAGGCAGCATTCCTGGATCTGTGTGCCAAGCTCGCCTCATCCCTCCAGGGCATAGGCACCAGAATGAGAGCTGCATTGACAGTTGAGAAGTGAGTAGCAATTGCAGTAAGAAAGCTTGCAACACCAGATTGTTACCAGTCAGTGGGAAATCATTTTGGAGTTGTAAAATCCATAGTGGGAGTTGTTGTTATGCAAGTATGTAAGTAAGTATGCAATCGTCTTCTGCTATGCAGGACTCTGTCTCTGGTGGCATGCAGGATATAGTGGACAGATTTGCAGAAATGGGTCCTGAACAGCAGCGGGGCCATAGATTGCACCTATTTCCCTATTTTGGCACGGGCCTGCTTTGCTACAGAGAGCGTCAGTAGAAAGGGATACTTTTCTTTGATTATGCAACTGTAGATGGATCACCGAGGACGCTTTAGCGATATCAGTGTGGAAGCTGCATGACGCTCGCAACTTTAAGAACACAGGACTGCAGAAAGCTGAAAGCAGGGACATTCTTTCCCAACTGGCAGATTATCATTGGCAGTGTTGAAATGCCAGTAGTGATTCTGGGGGACCCTGCCAACCCCTAGCTTCCTTGGCTCATGAAGCCATATGCTGTCCACCTTTACAGCACCCAAGAAAGATTCAGCTACCAGCTCAGCAGGTGCAGAATGGCAGTTGAATGTGTTTTTGATAGATTGCCAGCATCCAGTGGCCCTTCAATATTTATTTATGAGATTGGAGGTGGAGTGCCTGTGTACTGAGTTTGAACAGCCAGACACAAGAACCATGATGAACCATGAGCTCAGCATGGAGCTATGCAGTTGAGGGAGCCCTTGAAAAAATATCTTTGATGTGGTAGCGTGAGCTGTACTCTTCGTGGCCCTGAAGTTTTAGGAGCTGTTACGAATTGTTAGTGCTTAATGTACATTTATGAATATTGAACCATCTTTTAATGAACTTATGAATTGCGTGGTGCTTTCTGTACATTTATAATTTTTTACACTGTTACTCACTGAACCTGTGAGTTCTGTCATCCTGTAGAGTTAAATGCAGTCGGTACTTTGAGTAGCGCTAGGGATTCTTCACTATGTTATGAAGTAATAAAGTAAATTTATTTCCAAAAAATAGAAATGTATTGCATATCTAAAACAGTGCCAAAAAAGTTTGTTTAAAAAAATAAAATAAAAACTTCTAAAATAAATTAACAGAATCCAACTTTAAAATCAGAAAGGTAGAAAACATTCCTGTCCATTTCAGTCCACTTTTGCTTCACATGCACCATCTGTGACTCTCCCTGTCAGTGCATGTGAGGCTGTGGTTGTCCTTACTGTTGTCCCCTGGCATGGAGTGGTAGGGATGCAGCCCATGATGCCACATGGAATGTCAGAGTCTGTAGCAAGTTGCTAAATTGGAGTTCTTCATTGACTGCAAAGAGAGCTGAGTATGTGACTGTTTGACCTGTACGTCCACAAGAGTCTGCAGCATTTGTGTTTGCTGCCTGAGTGCATCTCCCTCTCCTTTTCCTGTGGGGACATCTGAGCCTTTCTCCTGTCTGCTCTTCTTCATACTTTCTGAAATATTTACCCTCCAAGCCCTCTATTTACAGTCCAGTGCAGCACTGGCTTGCAGGATCTCACTGAACATATCCTCTCTAGTCTGCTTTTTATCCTCCTCATCATGGTCAGGTATTCCGCAGGGGACCACTCAAGGCCATAGAGGTAGTAACTAAGGATAGATGTATCGTTGGATTTACAGTCACAACAGAAAACAAAAAATAAGTTTCAGAACTCCCTTCCCTTATTCCCATAAAAGTTTTAAATAAGACTAGCTTATTGACAGTTCAGTTTTGGAGTGTCTCTGCACAGCACCACCCTGCAGCCCCAGCCCTGGGGAGTATGGACCACTGATGGGGAAGTGCGGGAGGAAGGGGATGAGGAGGGAATTTTTTGGTTGCATGGCCCCTATTTCCATGCGTATGAGTACCAGGCACTATTTTTCACAGGCAGTGGTGACTTTAGCTGATCTCTTCTATGAACAAATAGCCTGTTTATTGCAATGGTGCCTGCCGAAGTCATAATAGAGTGGCATGGTAGTGTCTTACCACGGAGGAAGAAATAAGACTGCTATCTCTAGACACTTTCAGGAGAGGATTGCAGAGTGCCTCCACGAGATTTCTCAGGAGGTTACAAGAGACATCCCTACGTACGTAAACAAACTGCTCTGCATGCCTGCTCCCTGCCAGCCCTACAGGGGAATGAAATGCAGATGACAACTCTACCTCTGTTTGTTGTATCATTGCCATATCTCAAATGAGTAAAACAATGAAAAGTCGATACCTGTTGTGATGCCAGCAGACCAGTTGCCAGTTCTTGCCAAGGCCTCTAAGCCTCACTGAACATTGACAGATACATAGCTGGAAACCAGTCTGGCTCACCTGTGTGTTAGTATTGTTAAAATAGATATTAGAGTTATAAGAATGTGTTTAGACTTTATGGAATGCTTATAGGATGCTGCATATATTAATCCTACTTATAATATCCCATGTTATAAGGTAACGTTTAAATGTTTGCTCTATAGCTATAAAAATGTTTGCTACAGCTATGTGTACGCTGGCAATTGAATGACAACATTTTTGTCTTTCAGAGATTTTTTTTTGTTTTTTTTTTGTTTTGTTTTGTTTTTTTAAAAAAGGACAGCCCAACAACCCTGAAAGACAAAAGTTTTGCCACGACAAGCATCAGTGTGAACAACATATTGTCAGCAGGAGCATTCTCCTGCCGACAACAGAAATGCCGCTCGTTGGGGGTGGATGTTTTTTGTTGGCAGGAGAGCTGACAAATGGGCTACACTGCGCGACTTTTAGCATCATGGCTGTAGCGACACAGCCATGTCACTAAAAGCTGTGTAGTGTAGACATAGCCAAAGACTGTAAATTCTCCACAGTCAGGGGAGACACATTACCAAATGTGAAATGGTAGTTTATCACAAGAGGTGTTATCTTCTTCCCCCAAAAAAGAAGCTCTACAGACATCAGACAAACCATTGTGAACAAAAGACTTTGTTGATTGCTTCTCCCACACCTCTGAAGAGGGTATGTAAACAACCCCTGTCCCATCACAGCCTGAATGCTGGGAGAAGGGAATAAAAATGCATGTTAAGGAGATATTGGTATCTTTATGTTGTTTGGATTCTGAGGGGCAAAGATTCCTAAACATAAGCAGGAGGTCCCCAAGCTGTTTGGCTTGGGTTAGCCCTAAAAGGCATAAAAGCTTGCTTATTATAGAAGCTTCCATTACCTTTTGAATTTAAGATTGTACCTCATTAGTGTGTGTACATTTACCTATTTTAACCTTGTAAATAACTCTCATTTCTTTTTCCTAGTTAATAAACCTTTAGTTTGTTACAGGATTGGCTACAAGCATTGTCTTTGGTTTGAGATCTTAGTACAGTTGACCTGGGGATAAATGACTGGCCCTTTGGGATTGGAAGTAACCTGAATATTATTGTGATTGTTGGTTTAAAAAAACATCTATGACAGAGGCAGGCTTGTCAGAGTGGTAAGACAGATCAGAGTATCCAAGGGGACTGTTTGTGGCTTCCTATTAAGACTGTTGTGCTTGAAGAGTTCACACTTG
Organism: Dermochelys coriacea; assembly: GCF_009764565.3. NCBI lineage: Eukaryota > Metazoa > Chordata > Testudines > Dermochelyidae > Dermochelys > Dermochelys coriacea. The sequence goes on from NC_050069.1 coordinate 225,315,243, forward strand.
TTACTTGGTTGGTGAAATCTAAGTTTGGGGTTCATGCCCTGTTTCTTGACAGTCTGCCCTGAGGTTGGCACTCATGATTGTGATCCACTCTAGACAGCGTGATGCCTGTGTCCTGCTAATTTGGTCTTGGGTGGGTCACCGTCCTTACATTTGAACGTTGTAAGGAAAAATGCACATGTAGTCTTGCCTGAGGTTCCTTTCCCTTCATTGGGCTCATCCATGCTTGTCTGGGATTGGCTAGACTGCGGTGGGGTCTAAAAAAGATCCTGCCTCACAGCATAGCTCAGTGGTCCCCAACCTTTCTATTGCTATTCCCAGAAGACTGTGGCCGGCACCCGACACCCTGCCGTTGAAATGCCGCCATCAAGAAGCGGCAGCGGCAATAAGCGCTGCCGCCGAGAAATGGGAATGCTTTTCTGTGGTGGGGTGCCTTGCAGGCACACAAAAATGCCCCGGCGAGCACCAGGGTGCCCATGGGCACCGTGTTGGGGACCCCTGACATAGCTGAAACCCCCCAGCTGCATGTCCTCACCTTTGTCGTCCTCCTTACTGTTCGCAGCAGTGGTCTGTGTCTTGGACTCTTCAGAGTTTTATCTGTAGTGGTCTGCGGGGTACTGGTGGGGTGTCTTCCAATTATGGCATGCAGTTTGGTGTAAAAGTGGCAGGTTTGCAGCTCAGCATCTGGTCAATTGTTGGGCTCCCTGGCCCGGTGGTATGTGCAGCAGAGTTCCATTCCTTTCGTGCAGCACTGCTGCTGATTCTTGTCACACCCTGTGTCCCCTACGCAATCTTTTCATAGATGACCACCTTTCCACAACTGGTCCAGCTGAGCCTGCACAGACTCTTGTCCTGAAAGGCCCAGGAGATCCAATATGTCCTGTCTACTCCAAGCAGGCATGCTTCTAGTGCATGGAGCCTGCAGGGTTGGTTGGGCAGTTGCGCACAACAGTAGAGATCTGCTAGGTGTGCTCGCCAAGGTGGGCAGTTAGGAATTGTGGGAGTTTTAAAGAGAAAGGGTGTAGTTTCTGGGGTTCTGTGACCCCCAGGCAGAGGAGTTCACAATTGTGATTAGAGCAGTTACTGCGGGACAGCTACTGGAGGACTATTAGGGTTGACGTAGGTCATGCAGTGTCTACACTCATGCTGTGTTGACCTCAGTAGGTCAACCATGGCTCAATGCCATTTGGGGAGGTGGTGTTATTGCCGTGCCATAATAGAGTACTTACATCAACCTGAGACAAATTTGAGTGTAGACAAGTGATATAAGTCGATGCAAGGTGACTTACTCATAGATATGAAGGTCAGAAGGGACCTTTATGATCATCTGACTTGCATCAGTTTTTTTAAGTAATTTTAACAGAATCACACATGGAAAGAAATTTTGCTGGATACGTTTTTAGAATTGAATTCTACCTTGCAGAATTGTCTTATTAAGAATTGTACCATCTCTTAAGATGAGTTACTGAAATTATCTTATGTTCAATCCATTTTATCTTATTATACATCAAATTCAAGCATACATTACCTATCACCAAAGTAAGGACTAGATGCTAAACAGGAATTTATTTGCAGGACCTAGCCTTTAAGATATGTAAATTGTAACATAACCTAAAAATAACTGTCTCCTTTCATGGGAAATTCAGCTAAACTGAAGAAATAACTTGGATTACTGTCTGTGCATTTCCGTGGAAATTTAAAAAAAAAAATCTTAATGTCTGTTCAGGTGTTTTAGATGTATAGATATCTATGTAAAATCTATGTATTTTTTATATAAAGGGAAGAAGTGAAAGAACAACTAGAAAAGAAAAAGAAAGGATCAAGGGCATTGGCTGAGTTTGAAGAAAAGATGAATGAGGTTTGTGATTTGATTAATTTTGTGTTGGTGGATCATTTAGAAAAATTATTCCACTTTGTGTTCCACTGTCATTAGCAGGATGAAAAGCCCACTGTGTGTGCGTAAGAGTTCATGAGCTAACTTTGTTATTAAAATATTTAAATTAGAATTACAGCAGTTACAGAGCAAAATGCATTTGTTTTCCTTTCCCCTGCTAATGCAGAGTTGTTCTCTACAGTATATATCTGGTCAGGTCTAGTTTTGAAAAAGTGCCACCTGAATAGTATTTGAGCTCTTGTAATACACTAGAGGGCCACACACCTCATAGCTTCTGTAGGCCAAGCTTTTTGCATATCCCAGGGGCTTCTTGCATCCCATTCCATGTGTTTCCTGTGTACCACCCTCCTATCCCCCTCATATTTCTGGGGCTCCCTGTAACTGCCACCCAATCTCCCACTGCTGGAGTTCTGTGTAGTCCTCCATTCCTCCACTTCTCATATCAGATCCCCCATTCTGCTCCCCCCTTGCCAACAGTTCTGTTTACCCCCCATTCAGCCACATGAGGTTCTCCAATCTCCCCTATCCACCCTGGATTCTGTGTGCTCACTTTTCTACCTTTCCACCCTACCAAGGTCCCATTCTTTCCACATGTCAGAAGCTCTACTTAACCCCTGTTCCCCCATACCGGGTTTCCCCACTCTTCAACTTCCCCGCCCCCTGAGTTCTGTGACCCCAATTCCACCTTCCCACCATACCAGGGTCTCCCATCCTCCCACTCACACCAGGGGCTGTGTGCACATCTGCATTCCAACCCACCCATTATTATTTGTCTCAGAGATGCGTCATTCAGGGCTTTGACACATTAAAGTCTATTTGGAGGATGAGCAGGGGGATATTGTTCTGTTGGAAGGTAATGGGTGCTATCAACCAGTTGCCTGAATGATAGACAGTCCAGAGGTGCGTGAAGCTGTGGCTGTGCTAACCAGATGGCAAGGGCTCCAAGTGTCCCCCATTTTCCCCTTTCTGTTTCTGATTTTTCCCCTAATTTATAGGGTTCTGGCCATTGATACCTAGAACATTCAATAAGGGTGGCACACAGGAAGCTTGGTGGTGTAGGGGAGGTGGAGAAAGAATGCAAGGAGACCCCAGTGAGTGCAGTGCACTCGATTTACAGAAGCAATAGTGTGTGAACCTCTATATTCAATGTGAAATCTTTTCATCAGAGGCTGTCCAGATCCTTACCCACCATCTTTGAATAAAGAGACACTCATATTTGGTGGTACTTTAAAAAAAAAAAAAAAAAAAAAAAAAAAAAGCGGATTACTCACTTTGCTAAAGTGAAATATGTATGTATAGTTGTAAGTTTAATATCCTAATACAGATAGTCAGTTAAGGTGTTTGTGTATATATTTTTGTTTAAATAACTGACAGATCAAGGAGCACATTAGCAAGTTTTGTCAAATGAATATTAATCTGTTTATATAAAATGAAATATGTAATCCTGTAGGTTTAGGATTAGTTGAATTACCTTTTTAAAACCTGTAAAAATAATATTTGGTGTTTCTGTCACAGATGAAATAGTTCAAAGGTTCTTGTTAACACTGGTTTGAAAATTATGCCAATGGTCACTATCACTGTTTTTCAGAATTGGAAGAAAGAACTAGAAAAACACAGGAAGAAATTATTAGGTGGAAATGAGAGTTCCTCCAAAAAGAATGAGGTAAATATCTTTAAGTCTGGTAAAGTATTCATGAGTTGGATTTTCCTGAGGTGACATTCTTGCACTAAACAGTCATCACCAAAGAATACAGGTCAAAATGCAAATTCAGAACTACTTTCCTTGTCTGGTGACATACGTCGAGAGATCATGATACCATGTAACAAAATTATCTCTTTCTTTTTAGAAAAAGAAAAAGGAAAAGAAGAAATCAAATAGGGTGAGCAAAGTTTTCAGGTTTTTAAGTTTTACGTGGCTTGAGTTCCTGAAAAGACAATATAAGAGTGTAATTTGGTATTTTAGGTAGATGTTTAAATAACTATGCTTGTGTTGCCTGTTATCTGAGAGTGGTAGTTTAGTTTGTGTTTGAGGTGGAAAAGGTATAAAAATAAGATGATTTTACTTTAAAAATAGATCATTTGGCTAGAATGCCACACGTTTGTTTGCTTGAGGAAATATCACTCATACAGCTTAATTTAAGAAAATCTCTGCAGGCTAGACTCTTGGAACTAAGATCACTATAGATAACATTTGCAAATGCAGAGACATTTGGGAGAGTATTTGGATGTTCCTTTAACTATTTCTCAAACAGACAAAATGCTGCATCTCACAAGCTTTAATTTTTGTTGTGTTTGGTCAAGTTGTCTTCATCTTCCTCTTCTTCATCAAGCTCTGATTCTTCCAGGAGTTCATCTGATTCTGATGATGAGGTGAGAACTAACGTACCAGAATTGTAATTTTTCTATTTTCTTTGAAAATATGCTAGTGTATAATTCTAGAATATGCTTGTGCCACTTACTCTCTTATTCAGGTTATTATTAGGGTGGTGCATTCAAGAAGAAATGTATGCTTCTTTTTTTAACGTGGAAATAGTGATTGTAGATTAGTCAGCATTTTAACAGAGGCTTCAATTTAGCAACTACTAATGCATCTGTTTACACACTATGAACTGTCCCATTTACTTCAGTGGAGCTGCTCAGTGCATACATTTAAGCACATGAATAAGTCATTGCAGGACTGGGGCCATAATTTTTTTTGGATTAATAGTAACCATTCATGGCCCTACATCTCAGGAACAGTAGCCTGAACAGTTAGATAATTTGTCTGTTAGTACCCTATTAATTATACGTGAAGGGGTATTGGTTTATCTGTGAGATCTGAAACTATAACTGTAGTTTTTTTTTAAAGGCAAATGAGTTAAAGACCTGATGTTTCCTATAACCAAATTAATACACGATAATGTAATGAATACGCAATACTCAAACAAACTTATCAAAAGAATTAACTTTTGGCCTCACAATTGTGCTTTCCTCTCTTGTGTAAGAGACTACATTTGGTCCACAGTTCGTTGTGGGCCCTCAACTTTCATTGAATTCAAAGGGAGTTGAGAGCTCTGAGCCAATGATTGGGTCCCTTAGCATTGACGCTTCACTCGGAAGGCTAGCAGACTTAGGAGTGCCACAGAGATAGCAAACCTGCTGAAAGGAGTGGTAGTAGCAATCCCTTTTATTTATTATGAAACAGTGGGTTATAAAGCAAGCCCCAAGGTGGTTTTCAAGTGATGCTTTGAAGAAAGGAAGCATATAGTTGGGAATAAGAAAGGCAAGTCTGCAGAGCTCTCACAGGGAGATAGAAGACTTGCCTCTTTCTTTACAGCGAGGAAAGAAACTTCTAGTGCGCAAAGAAGTATAGAAATGAACATGACATTAATATATCTGTTCAATTAATCGATTTTTCTGTGCACCAAAATATATTTTATAGTAACATATTAAAAGAACGTTAATGAAACACTTATTTTTAAAAAGTAATTTTGGTTCATGTTAACTTTTTAACACTGGTTTTTGTGTAGTATATATATTTTACATGTAGATTTTAGGCTGCATCTACCTAAATGCTTTTTATGCATTGACTAAGGAAGGTTATCCTCTTGACTACAAATAAGAACTTCTGTATGAACACTATTTATTTTGGGTGGCAGGTTTAAAAACTGGATTCACTTTGATTTTTACAGAGAACTGCGTGTTATTTGGCATTTCTTTAAAGAAAGATAATTTTCCCTCTAAATTAAAAATAAAACCCAGGCACACTATTATTTTGAAAAAAATCTGTTCATGGCATTTTAGGCTAGATCACTTTGAAGATGACGAGTCAGGCCCTATGATATACTGCGGAAAAAAGTAATAAAAAAGGAAACTAGAAAAATTTGGATTTATCACTAATATAAATTTTGAATAAATGCAGAAATATTATGCAAAAAGAAAAGGAGTACTTGTGGCACCTTAGAGACTAACAAATTTATTAGAGCATAAGCTTTCGTGAGCTACAGCTCACTTCATCGGATGCATTTGGTGGAAAAAACAGAGGAGAGATTTATATACACACACACAGAGAACATGAAACAATGGGTTTATCATACACACTGTAAGGAGAGTGATCACTTAAGATAAGCCATCACCAACAGCAGGGGGGGGAAGGAGGAAAACCTTTCATGGTGACAAGCAGGTAGGCTAATTCCAGCAGTTAACAAGAATATCAGAGGAACAGTGGGGGGTGGGGTGGGGTGGGAGGGAGAAATACCATGGGGAAATGGTTTTACTTTGTGTAATGACTCATCCATCCCAGTCTCTATTCAAGCCTAAGTTAATTGTATCCAGTTTGCAAATTAATTCCAATTCAGCAGTCTCTCGTTGGAGTCTGTTTTTGAAGCTTTTTTGTTGAAGTATAGCCACTCTTAGGTCTGTGACCCATGGTATTTCTCCCTCCCACCCCACCCCCCACTGTTCCTCTGATATTCTTGTTAACTGCTGGAATTAGCCTACTTGCTTGTCACCATGAAAGGTTTTCCTCCTTCCCCCCCCTGCTGTTGGTGATGGCTTATCTTAAGTGATCACTCTCCTTACAGTGTGTATGATAAACCCCTTGTTTCATGTTCTCTGTGTGTGTGTATATAAATCTCTCCTCTGTTTTTTCCACCAAATGCATCCGATGAAGTGAGCTGTAGCTCACGAAAGCTTATGCTCTAATAAATTTGTTAGTCTCTAAGGTGCCACAAGTACTCCTTTTCTTTTTGCGAATACAGACTAACACGGCTGCTACTCTGAAACCAGAAATATTATGAATATCATCCACTCTAAGAGCCAGTCATCTCTGTAGTGCTGTATTCATCAAGAGAGCATACTTGCATATAGGACCTTGGGTTTCTGTGTTCTTCAGATTGAATATTCAGTTATAGCTTCACTGTGAACACATACAAACTTTTTCTCTAAAACATTTATGGATAGGATAAGAAACAAGGGAAAAAACGGAGAAAAAAGAAGTATCGTTCCTTGCGGAAATCTTCTGAAAGCTCTACTTCTGATTCTGAATCAGACAGCAAGGTAAAATGTAATGATATTTTAGTGTTGGGAAGTTTTCCTTTATATTGTAAACATTATCTGATTTTGTTTTTGCATATCCACTTTTTTATTTCTCTTTCAAATATACAATGCTACTTTATGGGAGCAAGCAGTGCTTCCAGTCTTCTGCTTCCATACTCCAAGAAGTATTATCCCTATTTGAGCTCAGTACGCTGGCTGAAAGGAATAGTTTGATCTTTAGAGAGCAGACTTGTCAATGATTCCAAACTATTATCACTAACTTTTGAATTATAAATGTGCCTTATTTCCTGTCCAAACAAGCTCTGTTTTAGTGTACAATAAGCTAACATTTAGAACCTATAAATGTCTTAATTCTTTGTCAGTGTGTTGTTTTCACATGTAGGGGTTTTTTTTGTTTTTTTTTTTAAATGAAGGTCTGACAGGATACCAGTGCTCAAAATACACCCCTACCCTGATATAATGTGATCCAATATAATGCAAATTCGGATATAACGCGGTAAAGCATTTCCCCTCCTCCCCCCTCCCTACCAGGCTTGCGCAAGTCTGGGAAGGAAGGGGGAGAAGTGGAGCAGCAATGCGCTCAGAGGAGGAGGTGGAGTGGAGGTGAGCAGCAGGGGGGGGCGCGCGGGCCACGCAGGGTGGGCCGCAGCAAGTAAGGGGGGTGGGGGCGCGAAGGAACGGCTCCCCGCCCCAGCTCACCTCTGCTCCGCCTCCAGCTCCTCCCCCAGAGCGCGCCGCTGCTCCACTTCTCTCCCTCCCTCCCTCCCAGGCTTGCCGCACCAAGCAGCTGATTCGCAGCAAGCCAGGGAGTGGGGAGAAGCGGAGTGGTGGCAGCACGCTCAGGGGAGGAGGCAAAGGCGGAGGAGGTGGAGTGGAGGTGAGCTGGGGTGGGGGACAGGGCAGGGAGCTGCTGGTGGGTGCTCTGCACCCACCAATTTTTCTCCATGGGTGCTCCAGCTCCTGAGCACCCACAGAGTCGGCGCCTATGGTGGCAGCATGCCTGGCTCCAACATGCTGCTCTGAGCGGCGTGTTAAGGGGGCCAGGCCAGGGCCGGGAGGTTGGATAAGGGGCAGAGGGTCTTGGGGGGCAGTCAGGGAGCAGGGGGGGTTGGATGGGCCGGAAGTTCTGAGGGGTCAGTCGGGGTGGGAAGTAGGTGGAGGTCGGATGGGGGCGGGGCCAGGCTGTTTAGGGCGGCTCAGCCTTCCCTACCCTGCTCTCCATAGCAAGTTTGATATAACGTAGTTTCACATATAACGCAGTAAGATTTTTTGGCTCCTGAGGACTGCGTTATATCTGGGTAGAGGTGTACTGCCTTACCAGATGTCTGTGGGAAAAGTACTTTCCCTTCAGAAATTGTACACTCTGGAGCACAAATCGAGCCTTTCATAAATGCAGTTATGGGGAGGTTTCCCTTTTCTTTGCTTTATTTGGAGTCGTGCATAGCATACGCAATTTAATTAAACTTTCTGGTATGAATTTTGGACTTCATCCTGTGTAAACTAGAAAATAAACAAATTGTAAGGAGCCTGTCATCTGTCAACAGTTCTTTACACTATAGCAGGTAGAAATTATATTTTTGGCATACACACTGGTTTTTAATCTAAGAAGCCACTTATGATAGCTCTTTGGGGCTCAGTCCTGTCTTCATTTATCTGTAAAGTACCTAGCTTAGTGTATGTGCTATACAAATAATAACAACTAGCTCTTTATATAGTGTTTTTCACCCATAGATATCAAATGAATGATTAAATCATTCCTCTCTCTCTCTCTCTCTCTCTCACACACACCCACACTAGTTTTTGTTAATGTAAATTTGAAAATTCATCCCTCACACACATCATGGGGGGAACACGACATTTAGACACTGCCTGCTGCTGAATTGGAGGATAGAAGTCTCTGTTCTTTCTCTCTCCTGTCAGCTGAGGTGAGGTGGGTGAGACACTCACAACCTTACTATTTCTTCCTTCCTAGTTATTCTCCATCTCTGATACTTTCTTCACTCTGTTGGCCCTGCTTGCATTCTGCCTTTTCTGCTGGCTCATGCACAATATGCCTCTTTGCTACGCTTTCAGTAGAAATTACTTGTCTTGTATTATCACCAGACAAGAAGGAACAGCAGAGAGGCACTCCATACACGGGGGTCTCAATGGGAAAGCAGAACATGAACTGTTCTACAGGAAGTATGCTTCATCTTAGGCTTCATCCTGTCCCCTAGGATCTCCCAAAGGGTTCCTTTCTCACCCAACGCATGTGGACTCTGCCATGGTAGCGTGTTGGTTTAAGATTCTTAGGAATAGAGTGATGGTGGCTGACCGCCTATATAGGTTGTATGTATGTTCTGCTGAGCAGCATTCTATTCCTTGATTCCCCACAGGCCTACCAGAGTAAGAGCAGTGTCTTTTTATACTGCAGGGCAAGGACTGAAGCAGTTGTACCAAAAATGGTAAGTTTTTTCATAATGCTTATGTGAATTGCCAGGTAAAATATCTCGGAGCAATTTGTTAGACTGTAACCCAGAACAACCATAACAGCTTTGAAAAGTAGGCCCTTTTATCCAGTGTAATATATCTGGTCAAGATTTTGTTGTGATTCATACCATTGTGTGCTGAAACCATTATGTAAAATTAATTATTTTCACCTTCTATTTAGGACAGCACAAAAAAGAAAAAATCAAAGGAACAACATGAAAGAGAAAAGGTAAAATATTAAGTACTTGAAAAATAAAAATCTGTCTCAAAACAGCATTTTATACAAATATAGACAAAGGACCACATTTTTAAATAGAGGTACAGGTCTTGCGTGTATGGCAGTTGTGAACCTATGCTTGCACATCTGAGGACAGATTTGCAAAGGTCCTCAGCTTCTATTTAAATAATTATTGCCAATGGGAACTGCTGTGTGCTGAGCTCTTAAGAAAATCTGGTTCCAATAGCTGCTGAGTGCAAAAATTGCTAGTTATGTGGCAAATTTGCAAACTTGTTCAAGCAGATAGGGTGAATTCAAGAACAAATGTCTAAGTGGCTTTCAGGTGGTCGTCTGTTTTGTTTTGGTTTTTTTAATTTGCACCGAGGACTGAGAGTCATCTTATTAGCTGCTGCCTCCAGCGAGAAGTCTTTCTTATAGTAGCTGGGCATCAGCTCCCTAACATTGCCAGCCATTCAGCACTCTCCTCTGGGCTTATACCATTCCTTCTTTCATCAGCAGGTTAACAGTAGGTGCACTTCAAACCCCGAATCCCTTAGAATCATTCCCCTGTGATATCCAGCCCTAACACTAGGTACTCTCAGAATTTCTGGATCCTCTGCACCCAAAGATGAGTGTTAGCATAAACTACTGCTTCTGTAAACCACAGAGCATTTGTGAGAACTTAAAACAAAAGAAGGTTTATTTAAGAAAGAATAAAGATTTAATGAGAAATGAGAGAGAGTGATGGAAACAAGTACTTACAATACAAAACAAAATCATAAAACGCAAACCTGGGTCTACACTTATCAGTAGTTACCCTTCCTACCTAATAAAGTAGATTTTCCCCCCGAAGTTCAGTCCTTTGCAGAGCTGGCTGATTTCTCAATAATAACCTCTTGAAGTCCCTTCTAATCCTACATGTCTATGATTCCATAATTTATATGAAACATTAAAGTCAGTGTTTTTGTCACAGTCTAAGTGTTGTATTATTTTAAAGGCTGTACTTTCCCAGCAAACAAAATACTTACGTGTTTTATTTTGTGTAGGACAACAAAAGTCTTAGTAGGAAAAGGAAGAAAATTGATCGTGGGAATGGACCTTTATCATCTGAATCGTTCTCAGAGTCAGATCCTACAGAGGAGGTCAGTGTGAAAATACAACCTAGATTTCAAATTTTAAAAAAGTATATTTGGTAAATTAAATGTGTATAAGTGAGTAAACTAATTTGACAGTTCTTAACTCATCAATAGACTAAATGGCAAATTATGTATTATCTTGAAGCTGTTCTAGCTCAGTTTAATTGGATATCAGCAATGTGACCTATCTCAAAGTTGTATAAGCACAAACCTATTTAACAAGGATTCTTGCAATTCATTAAAGTTAGAACGCTTACCACTTGCTGATTATTTTGAACTATTTTGTTATAGTTAAAATTCTGAATACCATAATATTCACTAACATCACATTAAATGCTTGACATATTGACAGTTTATATGACTGTCATTTCATTACTGTGTGTACAAAGGCAGGGGATTTCCATCTCACTTCTGTTAATGTTAGTTACCACTGGACAGATTACATTTGCAATGTTTGGGGTTTGTTTTAGATCAAGAGGGTTAATTTGAGTTTAGTCCCTGTTCTAATACTGAGATCCTTTCATCATCATGGATTGATTTACATCAAGTACTTGTAATCACCAATTTTAATCATTATTTAAATCAGTAAGCAGGAAACCTTAATTTAAATAGTTTTAGCTCTGTTTTGCTTTTGTACTTAAAGGTTGATTTTCATTGGTTAATAACCATTACAGCATGTTTATTTATACCTAATTTAGCCTTTACACTAAGTTTTGTACCTCTTAGTAGGATACACTAATGGATACACATTTATTCAAGCAAAAAGAAAAGGAGTACTTGTGGCACCTTAGAGACTAACAAATTTATTAGAGCATAAGCTTTCGTGAGCTACAGCTCACTTCATCGGATGCATTTGGTGGAATGCAAATGTGGAACATTTGCATTCCACCAAATGCATCCGATGAAGTGAGCTGTAGCTCACGAAAGCTTATGCTCTAATAAATTTGTTAGTCTCTAAGGTGCCACAAGTACTCCTTTTCTTTTTGCGAATATAGACTAACACGGCTGCTACTCTGAAACCATTTATTCAAGCAGTTATCTAGCTTACCTTACATTTATTGAGAACTTAATTTTTACTTTTTTTATTATGTTAGTAAAAATGATGAATGAGGCATTTACTAAATGGTTGATATTGATTCTTTTTATCAAAACATGTTTTGTATTTAAAACTGGTGTATTAAAGGAAATACCTATAGTTAGTGAATTTAACTGATTTATTTCTGGACATAGTGTCCTTTAGGATTGTAAAACTAGTAGATCTCATCCTCTCACTCCTAGCTTTTATTCATAGCTTGGAAGAGGAAAGCAAGTTTTTGTGCTTTTTCAACTGTTGGTTTCCTAACTTTGAATCAACTGTTCTTTGAACTGAACCAGTGGAATAAACTGAAAGGAAGAAAATATTCTCTTTGCACTTGCAGAAGAGGCTACCACTGTCAAAAGCTGGTTTAGCATTTCAGCAAACTCTTTGGTTCCAGATACTTAGACAGTGACTTTCTTTAAAACTTCAGCAGCAAATGTGTACTGCTTAATATTATTTTAAATTTAAATAATTTTGATATATTATAGTAAGTTAAGTTCAAAATAGGTTGTCATAATTTCAGAGGTAAATTTCAAATTCAAGTTTAAATAGCTTTATTTTTAAAAATTAAACCTGTATTTAATTTACATTTTAAAAATTGATTTATTTAAATTATCCATTTTTATCCACTCTGTTTTCCATATAGAATTCCAGACTATGTGAAGGCTAGGGAAAATTGGAGTTATTATGGGTTTTTTCACATAGGTAGTTTTAATAATTTTACTGGCATCTACATGATGATTCCCTGCTATGCTATATGTTGTATAAGTAGACAGACATTGTTTCCTTGAAAGCACTCAGCATTTTTTATTTCCAAAACCGAATGATACTGGATAGAATGATTTGCAGAAAATAGTAGAGATATCCCAGTGTATTTCTTCTTATCGTTACAACATTATATGCTGTACCATATTGTGCCGTCATGTTTTATAGCCAAAGCGAAAACTTTTTACTTACAGGTATTTTTGGAAATATTGTTTGGCCACAAAAGCTTATTAATTTATTTTTTTAGGTACAAGTGAAAAAGAAAAAAAACAGTGAAGAAAGAGAGAAAGTAACAGCAAGTATCATTCCTAGTCTCCTATTTTTAGAAAGTGTCTTAACTATGTAAGAAATTAGCATGTATTTTTGTTGTCTTGGACAACACCCTTTACAAAGTTGAACATTTTATGGAAAATTCTATTCTCAGGTACACAGTTGTAAATCGAGAATAACTCAATATACTTCTGGAAGCTCCTTGGCCTTTACATCAGTGTACCTGAGAACAGAATTTGGCCCTGTATTTGTAGACTCAAGACCAGAAGGCACCATTGTGATTATCTAGTCTGACCTCCTGTATAACACTGGCCACAGAACTTCCCCAAAATAATTCCTGGAGCTATCTGTATGTTATCTAAATACAGATATGTATGAGTAGAAAAGTTACTTTCTAGATGCAGTAAATGTCAAATATGTTTACTTACGTTCACATAAATAAAATGGAACATTACCAGTGTATATCATATCGGGTTTATAATATACATCCTGCTCCACAATATGTAGGAAGATATTTTGTTCTATGCCTCATAAGGTGTGTCTACATTGCATCTGGGAGTGTGCTTCTCAGACTGGATAGACAGACATACGCTAGCTATGCTCAAACTAACCCACTAAAAATACCAGTGTGGATGTTGCAGCGTGGTCTGCAACACAGGTTAGCCACCTGAGTATGGCTAGCCCATGCACTGGACTAGACATACCCTATAAGGTGCAGCACTGAACTCTCAGCCCAGAAAGAGGGTGGGGAAAGAAGTTAAGGCAACTTTAAAACACCTTTGTTCCCTCTTGATTTTGGGTGGCTGCAGGGGCCCTGGCATAACTTGAACAGCTTTGGAGGCCTGTGTAGGTTATAGTATCTGCCCTGTGGGCCCCAGCAATGCTCATTCTCCCTGACACACACTCTATGCCAGAGCTTGGGAAAGAGTCCTCAAAAGGCTGTCCCAGTAGTGCGTATGCTGGGACATTCTCTTCCAACTGAATAAGGGGCTTTTACCATCCCTTTATGCCTCTCTGGCCCTTTTACCGAGTACAGTGGGTGAGGAGCTGGGATGAGGATCTTGTGTTTAATTTCTTTACAAGGACCTTCTGCATTAATCTCTCTCTTAAACTGTTTTGTTCAGTAAGAAATCTACATAGGGATTTGAATTATAAATTTTCCAGAGTTGGGCAGGTTGTCAGCCACGTGACTCCCAGTGGCTGATGTGTTGAGGTTTTTCTTTGAAATAAATGTACATTACATACATTGTATACTGCACTGAAGCTGTATATCTTGTGTATAGTAGAATAGATATCTATAGTATTGAGTGACAACTCTTGTGTATCGTTGTTATAGCATACAACATAAACCTGATCCTGCATGCCTTACTCAGGAAGAACTACTGAAATTTTACCTGACTAAGGGCAAGAAGGTTGTTCTTCTAGCATATGTGTTTCTGAGTTTAGAGTATTAATGTTAGGTCCTGATCCTGCAGCCATTCCTTTACTGTATAAGGGTTTTCACAGTTGAGCTCTTACATTATCCCAAATTAAATGAGTCATAAGTTCTGGAGGCTGGAGCTTAAGACAGTTTATTTTACTTTGTCAGGAATGGGGAAATCTAACTAAAATGTGATTAAATAGGGCTTCCTACCCTGCTCTTTCACAAGTATGCAAAATGCCATTTGCATCACATTATCTTATTAATTTCTCAAAAATGTATAAAGCGTTCATGTGACTTAAAAGATTAGGAAACAAAATTAGAGACAATGACTATTTCAGATCTCTTACAAGACCAAAATAGAACTAACTTTATAAAAATCATTAATAGTATTCTATCTTTTTTTTATGTTTTATAGTATTTATTTACATAGTACTCTTTTATCTGAAATAATTTTGGACAAACACCCTTTCAAGGTTCTTGCACCACTTTGTTAGCTGAATTTTAATAAATGAGTGTTGGCTTATGAAATAACTTGTATTATTTAACTGTTTTAAAGGATAAAACAAAAAAGAGAAAGAAGCACAAGAAACATGGTAAAAAGAAGAAAAAGAAGACGGCTGGTTCAAGTTCAGATTCAGAATAACACTTAAAAATCAAGCGTGTCCCTTCAACAAAAGTGCAATGACTAAAGGAAACTTCAACTGTGAAAATTATCGCAAACTTTACCACACTGCATGAGTTTTCCAGTGTTTTAGAAATATTACTAGACTTTCAATAGCCAGCCAGGTGCTACTATGCCCAAAAGTCCATTGTTGTTGCCTGCTGCTTAATACCTAGGGTACAATTTTTTTTAAATTACAGTAGCCAGTGTTAGTTTAAAATCATAAGAGAGGGTGGTCCAGCTAATATGTAAAATATTAGGAAATAGAATGCAACCTTTTAGATACTAAAAATAGTGTTTTAACAAGTTAATAATATAGTCTAATTTTTAAATGTGCAGAAATAAAATCAAAAATTCATCTTGAGGAACATAACATAAGACTATTGATACTTGGTGACAACTAATGCCATTTGTGAAATGGGAATAGAATAGTAACAATTTTAAAGGTTACTTTTGTAGAAGTATTTATGATGATTTTGCCCTTTATTTTCTTTTGGGAGTGTTACCATTTTGGCTAGCTGAATTAGGGTGCCTTTGATCCTTGCAAAATCTATCTATTTTTAACAGTACAACAGCTATATTTCCTAGGGAGATCAGAACTGGTATCAGCAGGTTTTTCCTGAATAAACAATTCTGGGCCCCTAGCATGTACTTCTTCATTAAATAAGAACAGTGATACACTGCACCATAACTTGACATCCAAAAATGAAAGACTTTACCTCCACTTAATTGAAATGATGCTGAATACTGTGCTATTAATATGCATTATATCATTTAAAGTAATTTTGAGTGTAACTGAACATTTTTGGCAAACACTGGTAGCTTTTTTCCTTTTGCATTGCCATTGAGAGATTTAGAATTATTTTGTATGTTTTGTACCATTTTTAAATAACGTACAGGTATTCAGTTGTAATTAGTGATTTTTTTTATGAATTATGTTCCAGGTGTGGAGCTTCGTGTATGCATTTACTTTATTCTTACAGTAAATTCATTTGCTGTGATAAAATGCACACTTGCTGAAAACATTTAGCATGTAAAAAGCAGGGTTTTGATATCTAACAGCTTCATATTGAAGCTGATTTTACTCTAAGCAAGTTGAGTGGCAGACCTGTTAGGCGGATGTGTCTTGTTATATAAAACTACTGCCAGAATCTCAGTAAAGATACTCTTTAAAAAGTTTGTCTTTGTATTTTTGGACCATGGAATATTGACACAAACAAATTGAGCTATTTTACTAGCACCTGCATCTACTTCAGTAACAAAAACAGAAAAGAAACATAATAAATTAACAAAACATATACAAAAACTAAAGCAACCCTTGGATTTCAGCTTTATACAAGTGTGCACTCTCTCGTCCTCTCACTCTTGTCTCCATTGCCTGGTCTGCTGTTGCCCTTAAGGTATTCCAAAATGTTCTGCTGTAGAACAAACCAACCCCTCTCAACCCTTTGCATGCACGCTAGTTACTAACTACCTTAAGTACAGCGCTAAAGTACAAAACATAGTTTTCTGCTACTCAAGAATTTTAGCACATTTCCTAAACAATCATAAATTTGCAAATCATAAAGAAACAGGAGAATTAGGAGGATATTAATATTTTTGCTAGTCTTCAGTCAAATTGACTTCTACTTCAAGCAAGTTCTTGGAAACATCCCAGTTTTATTTTATGAAACTGACTATCACTACTAGATTAAAATTTATTGAAAGGGTTCTTGATCAATCATCCGTGCTGCAGCTAGGTGAAATTGCTGGTTTTTAAGACAATTGCATCATTATTGAGAATAAAGTAAGACTTCAGGACAGAATGAAGTAATTTATGTCAGGCTTGATGCTTTGAAAAACTAATTTGAAAATTTGTCCTATTGCAATTTTAGATTAAAATTTATAATGAACTAAATTATAAATGCTACTACTGGTAGGCAATCTTACTTGAATCTTATGAAAGTGCTGTAGGCAAAACATAAAAAATTGAAAATGAATGCCCTGAGCCTGCAAACTCATGAGCAGGTATGTGACTTTACTCACATAAATAGTCTCATTTACTTCAGTTGGACTACACGTGTTAAATTAAGCATGTACATTAGCATCAGGAGCTACTATGGTATATTTATTAAATTTTTAGTGGCATGAAATCTTTGTCACTTCAAAATCAAATTGCTTCAGTATTAACAATGAAAAAAGTTACTCAGATTTTCAATACTTTTAAAAAGTTATAGTGAACTTTTTATATATATCAGCCACATTTTCCAAAAATAGGAGCATAAAATTAGGTTTCTATGCGTGGGATTTTCAAAAGTACTTTAGTGACTTAGGAGCACAAATCACATTGACAGCAAACCCTGATACAAGTGTATAGTCTGGTCACAGCATTGTAGCTTTCTTGACTTGTGTAAATTCAGTATACCAGTATGTGGGTGTTGGTATTAAGGCCCTGGATTATTAGTCTTTTTCGGCATACGTGAGCTTTTAAGTGTGAAACTTCTTCATAGAAAAGTCTGAAATTTCTGCTAACATTTAAGAAACTAAAGAAAAATGTATAAAACATCCACTTATCAGTTTGTTTATACAATGGGAAGAAAGTACAGAACTACAATGTGTGCATTTAAAATGTTTTAAGTTTTAAAACTTATTTTTGTACACCCTTTTTCAAGAGATGGTCAAGTACTATCCTATAAAGTAGCTAGTACATGTTTGGCCTTCATACACTTAAGTTTGAAACCAAATTATTTCCTTTGACTGTTATCCTTTTACATGTGGTAAACATTGATTTTGTATTTTTTTTAATTTGGAACAAAAGCCATCAGGGTTTTTTGCCTTCTTATCCACTGCAAAGTTTTTATTATGGCTCAGTTCTAAGAGGGGTTGAGTGCTCTCAACTCCCATTTAATTAGTGGGTGCTGAGGGCACTCAAACCATTGAAGCATAAAGCCTTTTAGGCAGAGCTCTGGCAGCAGTATTTCTAACCATTTTATGTTGTCTCTGATGGTTGGCATTAGAGCAGCTAAGGAATGCTGTTGTATACCATATGTACATTAAGGGAGGACATTCCTTATGATGTTGTAATTACAAAGTAGATCATAATTCTAAAATAAGCTAGTTGACTGGATTTGTAACATCCTCAAAGGACCAGGCCAGGCCAGTCCTGTATGTGGAGTTACATGTAGACACCAAAATAAAAATGGCCTGACTTTCACAGGTGCTGAATACCTGCATCAACTTCAGTGGGAGTTGAGTATACAGCACCTTTAAAAAGATAGTCACACCTAACTTTAGAACCAGCACTTTCACTTTTGGATGTTTAACTTTGAATCAGGAGAAGTATGTATCCTTTTATGATTCTACACAGCTTGAAAGGTTGATACTGCCTGAATATCTATTTAATTTCATAAGGATATTGTACCAAACTGTCTCATATGAGAGGGTAAGAACATTGTTTTAAAGGCTTGGCAAAGTTTGGCAAACCAGAGCCTCTTAATACAATATAATATTTGCAGTTGCGGAGTGACCAAAGGGTGGGCTTTGGCACCTGAACTGGACCCTCTGAAAATAGCTGAGCTGTCTTTTAGGTTGGGTCTGGACGGTGCTAGGTCTTTTCTGAACAATAAGGTGATCTGTGCAAGCACCACTTCCTGCCTCATATTCACTGGTTATAAATAAAAGCTGCAGTAGAGCTTTTATTTATAAAAGTGTTGCAGGGATAAGCAGTCCAAGCTTCCTTGATTGACTTGGAGGCACTGAAATGTGCAAGCATAAAGCCAGAGCCATCCCTTGGGTATGGCGAATGGGGGCGGCTGGGCCCTGTGCTTCAGTGTGTGTGTCATGGGGGCCTGGGGGGCCAGGCTGGCCCAGGGGTGGAGTTAGCGGTTCAGGAAGCGTGGCCGGCCCCCGGGGGTTGGTGGGAAGCGAGCGTTGTATTTCGTTTCCTTGCTTGCTGGTGTGATGACGCAAATCTCAACCCTCCCCTTCTGCAACTAGGTGCAGTTTCCGCCACGCAAAGTGACCATCTTGGCTACTTCTCAGGACTTGCTACTGCCTGGCCAGGGTTGCGAATCAGGAGGGATGGGGTTTTGGTCGAAAACACTCACGATTTGCTTCCTCCTTGCTAATGTGCCAAATTGATTTTACCGCCTGATTCCCTCCCTCCTAGCTACTGTGCGCAGTTGACCGCCAGCGGCCTAGCGCTGCTGGAACACGCCCGGGCCAGGCTGGCCCCATCCATTGCCCTTCTGCCCCGGATCCCTCCCTTTTCTGGGACACCCAAGCATAGGAGCCAGTCTGGGCCTCTCCATCGGCCCTTGCCCGCTCCCCCAAGACTGGTGCCCCCTCCCCACACCAGATTTCACCTGTATAAAAAATGTTAAGGGGGGGGCCATACAGGCTGATTTGTCCCGGGCGCCTCACCCCCCTAAGGACGGCCCTGCCTAGGGCAGAACTCTGCTCTCTGCTGCCCAGCCAGTTCCCATTAAGGAGCGGGAAAAGCGAAAACTGGAAAAAAGGCAAAGTGCAAAAAATGCAGGCCAACGGCTCTGACCCACGCCACTCACTGTCCCGAAGCGGAGGGAGCGAGGGAGTTTTAGTCCCCAGCAGCAGTCTGCGGCTGGCACCTGTGGTGGGTTCTCAAGCCTCCAGGGCCAAGCAGCCTGGACTAAGGCCGCTTCGCGTCGGAGTGGGGAGGGCGGCCCGGGGGCGCCGCAGCAGCCGCGGGGCGGAGCGGGAGCCTGGCCCGGCGGCCTGGTAGGGTGGCGGGAGAGCGAGAGGACGGCGGAGGGGTGAGCGGCGGCTCAGAGGGAGGGGGGCGCCGCTGAGCCTGTGGCGGAGGTGAGGGGCCCAGAGGCGGAGTGGGGGGAGGCGCACTAGAGGAGCGTGGGGCCGCTGCACTCGGGGCTGCGGAGCGAGGCTGGCTCCTGACAGCACAGCTGTGGGAACGGGGGTCGGCGAAGAAATGGACCTGCTCCGACCCCGTCGTCGAGCAGCGGACGAGGAAGCCGCTGCTAACGCTACTGAGCAACGACGCCTTTTGAGTCCCCGCCCCTCCGCGGGAAGCCCCGGCCCTCGCTTTGTGATTGGCCGGTCCCCGGTCTTCTGTTGCCATGGTGACAGCGCGCGGCTCCGAGGAGGCGAGCCGCTGCTGGGCGCGGGCCGCGCCGGCTCGAGAGCGCCATGAACAGGAAGAAGCTGCAGAAGCTCGCAGAGTCGCTGTGCAGGACCGCGAAGCACTGTGAGTGCGGGGCACGGCCCCCCTGGGCTGCGGCCCACGCCCCGGGCTCCCCCAGCAGTTCCCAGCCCCGCCCAGCAACCTCTTCACCACCCCAGCACCTCCTCTGCACCCCCCTCCCCATGGCTCCAGCCCCCTAACGCCCATCCCATCCCCAGGTGTTCCCCTGCAGCCCCCATGGCTCCAGGCCCTAATCCCCAGCCCGGCCCCAGGCATTCCCCTGCAGCCCCAGGGATCCAGGCCCTAATGCCCACCCCGGCCCCAGGCATTCCCCTGCAGCCCCAGGGATCCAGGCCCTAATGCCCACCCCGGCCCCAGGCATTCCCCTGCAGCCCCAGGGATCCAGGCCCTAATGCCCACCCCGGCCCCAGGCATTCCCCTGCAGCCCCAGGGATCCAGGCCCTAATGCCCACCCCGGCCCCAGGCATTCCCCTGCAGCCCCAGGGATCCAGGCCCTAATCCCCAGCCCAGCCCCAGGCATTCCCCTGCAGCCCCAGGGATCCAGGCCCTAATGCCCACCCCGGCCCCAGGCATTCCCCTGCAGCCCCAGGGATCCAGGCCCTAATGCCCACCCCGGCCCCAGGCATTCCCCTGCAGCCCCAGGGATCCAGGCCCTAATCCCCAGCCCAGCCCCAGACATTCCCCTGCAGCCCCAGGGATCCAGGCCCTAATGCCCACCCCGGCCCCAGGCATTCCCCTGCAGCCCCAGGGATCCAGGCCCTAATCCCCAGCCCAGCCCCAGACATTCCCCTGCAGCCCCAGGGATCCAGGCCCTAATGCCCACCCCGGCCCCAGGCATTCCCCTGCAGCCCCAGGGATCCAGGCCCTAATGCCCACCCCGGCCCCAGGCATTCCCCTGCAGCCCCAGGGATCCAGGCCCTAATGCCCACCCCGGCCCCAGGCATTCCCCTGCAGCCCCAGGGATCCAGGCCCTAATGCCCACCCCGGCCCCAGGCATTCCCCTGCAGCCCCAGGGATCCAGGCCCTAATGCCCACCCTGGCCCCAGGCATTCCCCTGCAGCCCCAGGGATCCAGGCCCTAATCCCCAGCCCAGCCCCAGGCATTCCCCTGCAGCCCCAGGGATCCAGGCCCTAATCCCCAGCCCAGCCCCAGACATTCCCCTGCAGCCCCAGGGATCCAGGCCCTAATGCCCACCCCGGCCCCAGGCATTCCCCTGCAGTTCCCCCATCCCCATGGAAACAACTCCCAGGAATTCACCTGCAATTCCCCATTGTCGTGGAACTAGCGCCCTCAAAACTCTTCCAGCTCCCTTAGAAAACCCATGTCGGTCCCCTTACAGAATCAGTCCTACTGGATCCCACTCACTCCTTATGTATCTGCCACACAGTATGTTGTATATTCACTCTGTATCTCTATTAAGTTCTTACACTGTTGTAGGCCTTTCAAAATTTGGGCTCTGAAATTAAGATGGGGAACATACCAGTCTCTATATGTTGTAAAGACCTGACCAGTGTGTAACATGGCCTATTACAAGATGGAGTCATAACTAATTAGTTTGTAAAGGCCTTGCTAAAAGCTAATTGGGAATCTCCTTCATCTTGAGTAGGAAGATGCGAGGTCTACTTTAGCTGTCACAGTGAAATCAATATAGGGAACAGTACAATGAAAGCCATGAAGCTCTTGTTGGTCACACATTTGTTATAATATTTAAGAAAAGGATGGGTAGCTGAGAGAAAGGAGAGAGGGCTAGAAGATGCTTGCTTCTTTCTTTTAAGCCTATATTAAGCTATATATGGACACAAGTTTTTAAGGTATATTGAAAACAAGTGTCCTATTGTTTTCTTGTGACCTGAAGTCATGGGAATGGAAATGGCATTGGAGCTGATGAGTTGGTGGTTCAGTCTGATGCTGAAGAGACCAATTTCAAATGTGGAACAGTTAAAAGAAAAAAGTACCAAAGTATTATGAATCCTGATTTTAAAAGCCTTTATATAGAATTTCTCCAGCTTTATTAGTGATATTTTTAAATATAATGGCAGACTGAAACAATAGTCCTCTTGTCACTTCTCATCTTGACAGCATTACAGAGTTTAAAACCCACTGAAAATTAATAAAATGATAGTATCCTCTTTTACATAGAGCTGAGCTAGTGTTACCTCTCCTTCTGGAAAAAAAATGCCTAACATCTCATGCCTCCTCAGGAAAGGGGCTTCTGTCCCTGAGAGGTATTTACTTCATATTTTGTTGGTTTTTAAAAATTTGTTAAAGGTTTATTATAATGTTAAAGTTGCAGCTTCTCCTTAGTTTTGAATGGAACTTAATATTATAACCTCTATTATAACTTTTTTTTATTTCACAGTCAATAAAATTGAAGTGGAATGTCTCATAAAGCTCTTCCACACCCTGGTGGTTGAACCCAGTGATCGGCATGCTGTCATTGGCTTAGATCGTAACACGTTCAGAAACATTCTGCATGTCACATTTGGGATGACAGATGACATGATTATGGACCGAGGTGAGACTAATTGATTAAAAAAGGCTGTAACTTCTGTAAAAGACACCTAGGGCAACAGCTTCGAAATTGGTCTGTGAAGCACGTGCTAGTGGTCCACAGAATGTTCCCAGTTCACATGTTGCTGGCTTCTCGTTCTTGTTGCTCTACAAGAGCATTGGAGAGAAGAGCCTTGATGCTTGTAAAGATAGCTGAAAACAAGGAGGAGGAGCTGTATGTATGTTAATTAATATCCCCCCAAACAAAAATCCTACCAAAATAAGACACTCCACTGTACACCATTCCCCTCATGGAGATGAGAAAACAGATGACAGATATTAGTCATATTGCTTAATGCACTACTAGAAGGTGCTCAGATACTATGTGATGAGTGCAGTATACGAACCTATACAGAATAGAATAGTTGCTGTAGTTGCCACAAGGATGTTGCACAATTGCAAGTGGGATTGTGAATGGCAGGCGAAGTGATGTGTGTGATTTGAAATGGAGAAGTCCAAAAGTCAATTTTTTAAAATATAATCCAAACTATGGAAAAAATTGACAATTTCTTGCTTAGAGCAGAAGACAGACGTTTCCTATGAAAAAGCCATTGATTGACGCATCTGCACAAGTATGATCTCTCACCCATGTGTGATGTTTTCTGTGTTTTCCCTGCCTCAATGAAGAGAGATTTGCTGGTGCTAAATTATGTATCAGCTTCCTGACACCCACATTCAGTTAGCCACCCAAACAAACTCCCCAGGACTCTGCCAGTCCTTACTTTGCCTTGCAGGTTAACATTTGGTATGTGATTCTCCAAGAATATGATATGGAGAGTGTGCATATAAAAGGGAAATAAAATATGGTGGCATATGCTCTGTCCAGGGTCCAACTGCATATGGGTCACTCAATGACTAACTCTCCTGCAGCTTTGTAAGGGGGGAGGTGTGATCCTAAAAACATACCAAGTCAGAGGGCAAGGGGCTCTCTGGTATGTAGCAGTTAGTTTCAGCTGGCCTGACCAGTTCAGGGCACCCCACACACTGTAGTCATATTTATTTAAACGAAGTCTTATCATTGGACAATTAGCAACTCACTGATCATTAATATTCTTGCATGATATATGTACGGTTGACATGCAAAGAACAATACAGACATGCTGGAAATATGTGACTAAAATGTGTTTAAAGCAGGCATGTCAGAAAAGTTGATAAACAGGTTTTTCTTAGATTTTCTTAGGTTTCTTAGGTTTTTCTTGTGAACTCCCCCGTCTGTCTTGCAAGACATGAACCATGGGGAAACATCAGCAAAGCAATAAACAAAGCAATCAGATTACAAGCAGAAGGGAAGACATCATTTGCACTGTAAAAATTGCAGCAGGAAACATTGCATGGGAATTCACCAGAATGGGATACTTTCATCAAGATGGTGTTGCCCCCACATCACACCCTCCCAGAGCAGACAAGAGACTGAATCCCCAAGCAGACCTTCCTGGCTCTTGACACTAGGACATTGAACTTTGGGGGAATATAAGAAACTGGAAAAAGACTTTGCTTTATCCTTCACCTGAGGAGGCGAAGTAAACAAGTGCTTTGGGTTCTTTGTTTGTTCCTGGCTAACATAGGTGCCGACACCATGGGTGCTCCAGGGTTGGAACACCCACAGAAAAAAATTAGCAGATGCTTAGCACCCATTGGCAGCCAGCTTCCCCTTTCCCTCCAGCAACAGATCAGCTGTTCCACGCTGTGCAGAAGGTGCTGGGAGGGAGAGGGGATGAGGTGTGCTCCAGGGAAGGGATATAAAGAGGCAGGGTGGGGTGCGGCCTTGGGGGAAAGGGTGAAGTAGGGGCAAGACTGGGGGCAGAGCAAGGGCAGGAAGGGATGGGGCTTGGAGGAAGGGGTGGAGTGCAGGTAGGGATTGGGGGGGCCAAGCAAGGTAGAGAGGAAGTTGGTGCCTATGCTGGCTAAAGACTGGCCAGCCTTGCTGGAAGAATGACTGTGGTAAGACTCTAGTTTGTTAAATTAGATTATAGTCTTAGAAGTGTATTTTTACTTTTGTTTGTTTGTGACCATTTCTCTCCCTATTCCTTCTATCTGGTATCACTTACATCTGGGTTCTATTGTTAGTAAACTTGTTTAACTTTTACAAAATCATTTCAGTGCTGAATATTAAACCAAAGGGTAAAATCCTCAGCTAATCTAGCAGGCTGGTGTGTATTCTGTCTCTGTGGAGGCAACAAATTTAGTAACCTCTGTGAGGATCCAGTGAGAGGGATTGGATACCACTAGGGAGATGGTTCTGGGGAGACTCAGGTCTGGAAGGTCTGTTGGTGTCACCCTGCAAGGAGTAACCAGTGTAGTGGCAGCCAGGATGAGGCCATTGTGCTGTGAACATGTTGCTGGTGTCAGGGCTCTGAACCAAAGCTGCACAGCACAGAAGCCCCCAGGGCTGCAGGGCAGGTGGTGACACAACCCCTTACTGATCTGAGTGAACCCCCAAAGTGTTACAACCAGCCTCCTCCCACTCAGAAGCATTTCCCTGCAGTCTTCAGCCCCTGTGACTGGACAATCACAATAATTACCAGGTTCGCTTCTCCTGAGTGACTAGTATACACCAACTAGCTTATTTGATTCAACTCTGTGTCAGCTCTAGTATAACACAGCACTGTAATCTATAGTGAAAACAAGTATAAGTTTTTATTAACAAAGGCTAAGATTTTAAGAGAGTGAGCAAGGGTAATAAGAACAACAGGTTACAAGTAAAACAAAAGTGTAATGCTTCTACTAGACTAAAACTTAACTCTAACAAGCTAACCTTGTCTAAAGCAATTTTACAACTCTGTCCTTTCAAGCAGTCTTTCAACTGAGGTTGTTCGAGAAGTAGTGAGTTTGTCAGGCCTGACAGGAGTTGCTGTTATAGAACACCAAACCCCTGCCAGATGGTATTAAGGGCTTCTTCGGGCCACACCATGCCACAGGGCTGAAGGGAACGGTTATGTGCTGGTACTCCTGCACAGAGAATATCTCCTTTGTTTTTGATGAAGGAAGGGTGATGAGTAAGCACCGCTGTGCTGAGGACAGCTCCCTCCACTGTTGTGTGGGGGAGGTTTACGAATGGGGGTGTCGGGCAGCCACATGGCTGGCTCCCTCCCAGCTGCTGAAAGTATGATGCTAGAAGAGGGCATTATGTTATCATAGCTACCTCCCTTCTCTGTAGTGAGCCACTATAGGGATGACAATAGTCAGGCATTACTGCCTATAGACTGCTCTTTTCCTGCAATGTGGGGGAAATACTGTGTTAGAGAGGATACCCTGAGCAGGGGCACTGAGAGCAGATTGACATGGAGGTTTTGCTGAGCCAACATAGATTTCTTTCCTTCACTGACAGATAGGAGTGATGAGGGAATATTAATGCACAAAAATGTGCTTCCTTCCCCGACCCATGGGATGGAAAGGGGGTGGTTTCGAGCTCTATTGCGCTGGCATGAATTCCTTCTGGCATAAAGGTGCCTTGAGGAGACATTACTGAGAAAGTGCTGCAAAGCTGGACTAACTTCCACACACAGAGATGCTGGGGGTATGTATCTGAGGTATTCCATCACTGGGTCTGATTCCCCCAGCAAGGAATATGGAAACGTCATCCTATGGACTGAATGAAATATTGGTCCAGTGGAAAAAATAGTATGTGAACATGTAATGAAAGAGTGTATCATAATGCATATACAAAAGCGGGGGCTGAATTAAGGTTGACCAGACAACCTTAATTCTGTCATTTCCTAATTTTGCAGTGCTGGACTCTACCTATGTAATTTTCTTTTCACATAATTTTCATGTGTGAATATTTCAGTTCACTGAAATGGTACAGGAGTATTGTTGTTGCTGTAACTAAGCTGCTTAAATACCACTGAGAATCTGGGCCTAACTTACTAATTGTTCTAAAGGAATTTTTAAGATGCAAAGCAAAATACTAAGTATTTACAGGTTTCAGAGTAGCAACCGTGTTAGTCTGTATTCGCAAAAAGAAAAGGAGTACTTGTGGCACCTTAGAGACTAACAAATTTATTTGAACATAAGCTTTCGTGAGCTACAGCTCACTTCATCGGATGCATTTACAGACTCCACTGATTGCAAAGTTACACACAGTAGCTTTGTTTCTTATCATAGGGAAGGGTGAAGAAATAAATATGCATATTGGTTCGTGCAAGATGGCAGAAAGTTGTTGGTGTTGAGTGTACAGAAAAAAAAGTGTGTTGGATTTTCTGGATGACTTCCTCCATGGCTGCCTAAGACAAAACATTATCGTTAAAGTCCTTCTATCTCCAAATATATTTTTAATGGTGGATCTCCTTTAGGTTTTTCTGGGATTTGTGCTACTTACTGGGGTGCATAAACCCAGCAAAGCAAACAGTTAGCTAGCAGAACAAAGTGGCTATTCCACTTGTGATAGCTTAGATCCCCCAATAGGAGTTTGGAGTGGAAGACTGTCAGACCTGGATGCAACATTCTTATAGTAATGGATGTTAAGGCTCATACGGTTTTCAACAGAGTAGTTGAGGAAGGGAATTTTTGCTAAAGTGAAGCAAATCAAAACAAACATCTTCAGCCAAAAAATGTTCATATTTATAGTAAATGAAAGAAACTATTGCCTTGTTTCGTAGAATCAGACAAATGGAGAACTGGAAGGAACCAGAGTAGGTCATCTAATCCAGTATCCTGCACTGAGGGAGAACTAAGTATTTACCTACAAGTGTTTATCTAACGTGTTCTTAGAAACCTCCAGTGACAGAGATTCCACAACCTCCCTAGGTAATTTGTTCCAGTGCTTAATTACCTTTGCAGTTAGGAAGTTTTTCCTAATGTCTAACTAATTCTCTCTTGCTGCAATTTAAGCCCATTACTTCTTTTTCCTGTTCTCAAGGTGTAAGGAAGACAGTTTATCATCCTCCACTTTATAACAACCTTCTAGGTACTTGAAGACTATTACCATATTCTCCCCCGCCCAGTCTTCTCTTATCCAAACTAAATAAACTTAGTATTTTTAGTCTTCCTTTATAGATCATGTTTTCTAGATCTTTAATCATTTTGTTGCTGTCCTCTGGACTTTCTCCAACTTGCCCACATCTATCCCAAAGTATGGTCCCCAGAACTGGATACAGTACTCCAGTTGAGGCCTTATCCGTGCTGAATAGAGTGGAAGAATTACTTCTCATATGTTCTTACAACACTCCTGCTAATACATCGCAGAATGTTTGCTTTTTTTTTGCAACAGTATTACATTTTGACTCTTGATAGTTTGTGATCCATTATAACCCCAAGATCCTTTTCTGCAGTACTTTCCCCTAGGCAGTCATTTCCCATTTTATATTTGTACAATTGATTATTCCTTCCTAATTATAGTACTTTGCATTTGTCCTTATTGAATTTCATGATATTTATTTCAGACCATTTCTTCAGGTTGTCAAAATCATTTTGAATTGTTTGGCTTTGCATTGCCCCCCTGTAAGTATTACATTTGCAATACATCTAGCCTTTCTTCTCTTTTCAGTGTTCCGTGCTTTTGACACAGACAATGACAGCTGTGTCAGTGTAATAGAATGGGTGGAAGGTTTATCAATATTTCTTCGGGGGACATTAGAAGAAAAGATGAAATGTAAGGTTTATGTGTATGTCAATTTTTAGTAATAATTAAATTTATGACTATTTAAATCTACTTTTTAAATGTAACTAATACTAATCCTCTGCTGTTATAAAATTCAGGGTAATTGGAGGGTTTTCATTTGAACAATTTCATGCTACTGAGTTGAGTCTTTCAAAACTCGTTACCATTGGAATTTTGTTTTCCATTTGTGCTTGCATTAGAGCCCACAGACATGAAAAAGACTTTATCAAGATATTAAGACCAAGAATTAAAGACATTTAAAGGTCCAAACTGAGCCATGTGAAATGCTGTTCGTGAGGAGCCTCACAGGGACTAAGCCAGTGCAGAGAAGTCCAGAAGCCGCTCTGGCCTAGACACTGGAGTAAAAGCCTAAAATGGTGAAATTGTGATTTTGAAGCATAGCCTTTAACCTAATCTTAAAATCTCTTTTAAGATCTTTTTAAAGAACTATTTAAAATTTTTGCATTCATTTTAAGCAAAAGCAATTGCTTGTTCAGATACAAGAGGTGGAAAAATGCCACTGGGTTGAGTCCTCCTAAGCTTGTTACCATTGGACTTTTGTTTTTTCCATCCAAATTGGGCAGAGCTGGGAGTTGAATGTGAGCTTCCCACATTGCAGGCCAGTGTCCTAACCCCTGGGCTACAGAGTCACGCTAACTTCCCCACCCCTAGCCCTCCGAGAGTCAAACCTGGACCTGAGAAACCTTCCTGCCAAACCTGTCATTGAAACAGATGTTTCCAAGACACGTTTCTCTTTCAACAAAACAGCACTTTCTGACAGAAAAATGTTTCACTGAAAATATTTTGACCAGCTCAAGCATTGACAAATACAAGTAGGCTAAACCAGTTTGGAATAATACTTACAAATAGGATGGTTGGGTGGGTATTTTACTGACTGAAAGCTTTTTTCTTAATAGTGTAATTGGCAAAGGAAAGGACCAGAAAGTTTTAGCAGAAGTCAGGATTGGTTTAGAGTCATTTGTTCTTTAAGGCTGGGCTTGACACGGTTTGAAAACCAAGATAAACTTGGAGCCACTTGACAATTAAGGAGAGATTTGCTGCTAGAAGGGGAAGTGTGTGTGTGTGTGCGCGCGCGCTGTCAGTCTTCTCCATATCCATCTATATCACAGGCCTTCCAACCTGCAACTTTCATACATGTTAGCTTTGGAGTTTTAAAAATATACCTTCTATCTTAGTCTAAACAAGGCCTGTGACCTGCAGCATCTCCTTCCATGCCTTCACAGATGAATCTGGGCTCAGCTGCTTTTGTGCTTGGCTTGTCCTTTGAACTGTTTCGTGCTCTGCCATGCAGTGATGTCAAGGGCTCCACAAATTCATTTCCCTCACATAATTCTAGAGAAAGAGCCATACTGAAGCCAACATCAGATGCAACTGGACCTCAACATAATCACAATGCTGGAGGTACAGACCCCCAATATACTGAAACAATACCAATTTTTGTATCATCATCCAGAACACCCATAACACTGCAATACCTGGTCACCTTACTCAAATGACTACTTTTGAAATTAGATTAATGTGAGTCAAACCACTCTGTCTGACACGCTCTCTGTTGGCTACCATCACAGTTTGTTGCTGAAAAAGCAAAACTGCATTTTTAGACTTAAGGGGAGTAAGACTGTTACCAAACTTGCTAAGAAGTTCTATTTAAAAGATTAAGGTCTTTGAAAGAGAGAGGAAACAGTTTTTCACCACAGTTTAAACTAGCCAGCAATCTGTGTGCCCAAAAAGGAAGGAACAGAGAAAAATAAAAAGGAAAGAAAATTTAAAAATACTCAGCATAACATAGCTGTTTTCTGGCCTGTTTGGAGCTTTTTGGTCTTAACCTTGCTTGGCTTTGTGGAATTTTGACTGTTTAGCACTGTGAATATAGTATGATGCGGTCTATATTTTCATTGTGCATTGGGAAGGAATTTGTCAATTACTGATAGCTGTCTGACTCCACAATTGGGGCACATCAATAGAATCAGGATTTCATCCTTTGTCTTAAGGAAGTCAGTAGCAAAATGCCTATTGACTTCAACGGGGCAGGATTTTATCCAAAGGCAGAAACATATTTTTGCTCTTGTGAAAGTTAGGTATATTACTTGTGTCTTGTACTGCAGTATCTCAAGACTCGTTGAGAGCAGTCACATATTAGCAAAAACGAAGCAATAACAAGTATTTTTGTTGATTAATATATAGTAAAAATAAACTTTTTTTATAGTATTTTGAGATTCTCTCTGTGCATTAAAGGATCCCTGATTTGCAGCTTTTGAACAGATATAGCTCATGCTCAGATCTTCTAGCCCAACTTCTGAACTGGTTAGGGTTCGTACTCTAATTGTAATGCAAAGGTAACAATACCTCAGTAGTATGGATAATTGAGTCCGTTCTCTCCTATCTGCCTCTCACTCAGTTTCTTTCATATAGGCGTCAATTTACAAATTGTTTGGAAACAAACTTTCACCACATATTAAACATGTTTAGGGAATGGCAGGAGAGAGTATGAATAGCAGTCTTTCCCCCCTCCTTCCAAACAAAAGGCCTCGGTGAGTGGGACCAGGCAGGGGCTGGGGCTCGTTTCTCCCTCAGGGCGCAGGGCTGGGATGGGGCAGTCCTGGTGGTGCCAGCCCTGCATAGGACCACCAGGAGTATCTGAGCTGCGATCAGCTGTAGGGTGCTGGGGCTCAGGCCTCCACCCTGTGGATTGGTGGAATAGGGGGTATCCAGCCCCTGTTGAAGGGTAAAGGATTCTGCTGCCAACTTGACATCTAGTCATTTACAAAACAGGTTTAGATTCTGCAGCTCCCCAGCCACTCACTAACACCTGCACCCCGAACTGCAACTTTAAAAAACTGTATCCTCAACTTTAGGACCAAAAACTCACAACTTTCTTACAGCCTTCCTTATAATCCAAATAACCACTCAGTTTTGTAACTGTTATTTAAAATCTGTCACTTACTATGCATTGCATATTTTTGTTCCATCTCTATTATATATTTTAACTGAAAGGAAGATTAGCTATGAACGATCAGTAAATTATAATTAACAATCAGCATAAAACATTTGTACATGGCAAGTTCTTCTTTATACCGGAGTTACTCAGTATAAAATTGTCTTTACTTGTTCTAACACATAGCTCAACTTGCAAATCAAGCAACTCTAATGATTTGGGAAATATTAGTATGAAATTAAATTAGATTTATCTTTTGAAAAGATTGTTTTGAGGTCTATGATCTGAATGGTGATGGATACATTTCAAGAGAGGAAATGTTTCATATGCTGAAGAATAGCCTGCTAAAACAACCATCAGAAGAAGATCCTGATGAGGGAATTAAGGACTTGGTAGAAATAACACTGAAGAAAATGGCAAGTACTAAACCTAAATAGCAATTTATTTTAGTTAAGATGCACCTTTCTAATATCAATGAATTGATCTTCACAACAACTCCAAAAGGTAGGAAAATATTATCCCTACTTTACAAATGGAAACTGAGGCATAAAGATACTAAGTGACTTGCCCTGGTCATACAGGAGGTCTAAGAAAGAGCCAAAAATATAACCCAGATCTCATGAATTCCAGTCCAGTGTCCTAACAACAAAACCACCCTTCCTTGCGCAGTTCATCACGATAATATATTTTCTTCTAATCAACTAAAGATTATTTTTAGATTTAGGAATATTTTTTTAGAAGTCCAGTAGACAAAATTCCAAGGTGTAGCTGATCCCTTCTATGAGAACATACGATTCTCAAACTTGCTCTGTATTTATTTCAATAAAAGGTGTCACCTACAGTTTTATTCTTTACTAAGATTGTATGTTATCACTTGATTTTATTAGGTAAATCTTACTTCTCCAGTTTACTAATTCTGTTTAAAGTACAACCCCAAGGCTATTCATGTAAACTAAGGGCCTTATCAATGCGACTGTTTTTGTGTGTAATGAATGCAGAATTGGATGCTAAAGTTGTAGCAACATTTCCAGTAACAGACAAATTGTCATACCATTTCTTTGACATATGAGAAGTATAAATTGTTTAATATTCAAGTAATGTTATGTGTGAGAGAACAATAGAATTTCCAACCTCAGTCATTCAAAAATCAGGTTAGGCTCATAGAAATATGAAATTGTCTTAAAAATAATGAGATTTTAAAATGTAATTATAGAGTCTTATTTACTTTCTATGTTTTAAAATTTTAGGGTTAATTTTTTTCAAGCTTTTCTCCATAACCGTAAGAACTAAAAACATACTTTTTAAAAAAGTATAAAAGCTGAGATTCTCACATACTAAGATGAGTTGAGGCTTTAAGAAAGACCCGAATATCAAAAGACTCATGATAAAATCACAACAGTTGGCAACAATGGAGTAGTATTAAGAATGTCAAGAACAATAAAGTTAAAAAATTCGTTGATATATTCTTCAAACTCCATCTGATTTAACTGAGTCATAAACAAGCATTGCACGGCTGCAACAGCATTTTTAAAAAACTTGTTTATTCCAGTTTATTGTAATGAGCTACTGAGTCAGACTATAAGATTCAGTCATTCACAAGAGTTACCAGGGTCTTATGTGAGTTCTGTTAATGAACCCTTAAGAGCTAGGTTTCAGAGTCGTAGCCGTGTTAGTCTGTATGAGCAGAAAGAACGAGGAGTACTTGTGGCACCTTAGAGCCTAACAACTTTATCTGAGCATAGCTTTCATGGGCTAAAGCCCACTTCATCAGATGCATGCAGTGGAAAATACAGTAGGAAGATTATATGTGTATAACTGGGTGTGTGTACACACACACACACACACACACACACACACACACACACACACACACACAGAACATGAAAAAATGGGAGTTGCCATACCAACTCTTAATGAGACCAATCAATTAAGGTGGGCTATTTTCAGCAGGAGAAAAAAAACTTTAGTGATAATCAGGATGGCCCATTTCAAAACCAGTTGACAAGAAGGTGTGAGTAACAGTTGGGGGAAAATTAGCATGGGGAAATAGCTTTTAGTTAGTGTAATGACTCATCCAATCCCAGTCTTTATTCAAGCCTAATTTAATTATGTCCAGTTTGCAGATTAATTCCAGTTCTGCTGTTTCTCGTTGGAGTCTGTTTTTGAAGTTTTTTTGTTGAATAATTGTGACATTTAGGTCTGTAATTGAGAGCCCAGGGAGGCTGAAGTGTTCTCCAACTGGTTTTTGAATGCTACAAAAGTTTTTTTTTCTCCTGCTGATAATAGCCAACCTTAATCGATTGGTCTTGTTAAGAGTTGGTATAGCAACCCCCATTTTTTCGTGTGTGTGTGTGTGTGTGTACACACAATCTTCCTACTGTATTTCCACTGCATAAATCTGATGAAGTGGGTTTTAGCCCACAAAAACTTATGCTCAAATAAATTTGTTAGTCTCTAAGGTACCACAAGAGCTAGCCTGTCAGCACCAAGGAAAGAGCAATATCAGGCACAGAGAGAGTTTTTTGAATCTCTCCCCAGTGACACATCCAGACACTGGATTGGCATTGACTGCTGTTTCTCTTTATGTAGAAGAAGACTGGGCTGACACAGCACCAGACAGAGATGTAAGGGAGGAGAGGGGAAAAAAAATATGAGGGTATTTGTAGCTTAAACTCACCCCACCACAAACGAACAAGTAATGGAAGAACATTTTTAGTTCACAATTTAACCATTCTACTCTTCAAATGTTAGAAATGTCATATGTTATGGGTGACTTTAAATGCAACAGTAAAATAATTTCTTCTTTGAATAGTTATCAATATGAACTCAACTCTTGGTGCTCATGTATCCCGTGCATGTGAAATCAGGTTCTGTTAGCCAGCCGTGGCAGATGGGGTCATGTCTGCACTCTAGACACTGGTGACCCCTCCTCCAAGGATGTAAAGGGTAGAGTGACCCCAATCATCCCTCAGTTTCTAATTAGTGCCTGTGTCAGTGAGAGAGAACCTCTCCACCTATATCTCTGTGCACTGTGCTAGTTAGTAGTAGTATTGATAATTAGCTATTTGGTTAGAAGTGTTCGTCTTTTGCCCAGTGGCAAAAAAAATGGTTTGTCAGATATTTAGTATTAGACCACATTCCTTCTACCTCTCCCTTGTACAGCAGCTCTAGCAGCATGGCAGAAGCAAAATCCCTGCGGCTTAAATCCTGGCCCAAGTGTGACGCTTCAGTGTTGCTGAACAGAAGGTATACCAGGTGCCTTTTTTGCCTAAAGGAAGGTCATATTCTTGAGCAATGTCCATATATCATTCCTCTAAAGTTCTAAACAGACTCTGAAAGCTAGAGTGAATCCTGCCTAAATTGTTCCTCATGAAGTACTCTGTACAAGCCTCCATGGATGCCAAAAGAAAGGATGTAGCAAGATGTCAGTCCTCTGTTCAGTCCCTCTCCATGAACACCCTGGTGAGCCAAGATTCCCAGGATGCTACATTGACCAACAGGTCCCAGTCGTCTGCTTCCATTCCAGCTTTGACTATACCAAACGGGTGGGAAGGAGCACCCACTCCAGAGGTAAGATGAGATGCAGATCACCCTCCCTGATGCCTACCAAGTTGAGATACAAGAGTCAGCAAATATCTGATTCATCTCAGACTCAACAATTGAAGGTTAGCCAACATCCTGACTTAGATCCCTCTGGTGCTTCAGTACCGACCGCTAAACATGTGCATGAGGTACAAACTAAATCTGTGGACTGCCCTTCCTCTGGCACCAATCTATCAGAACTCGTTGCTTTGGTATCTGCTGCATCTATCCTGTCTCTGTTGCCATCTAAAGCATATAAGGCACCAAATGATCTAACTGTAGGACTGGTACCAGAGTCACTTTTCCTTGAGAGGTTGAGGTTGGTGATAGCTAAGCCACCAGTTACCAGGTCATCAGAATGGCAGATGAAGGAGGTCTCTCTACTGACTTCATCCCCTACCCAAATAGGGAAAATACAGCAGAGCCAGGACACTCCTGACAGAATGGCTTCATCTTTAGAGGTCTATTCCTTTTTTTCATTACCATTGATACACACTATGGAGTCATCTACTACATATGCACACAAACACCCCCTGCCCACCTCCACCGGGTTGCACTTAGGTTACCTCACTATCTTCTAGTATTTGCAAATTGACTGCTTTAATTATTTGCTCCATTATCTTTTCAGGTACAGAAATTAAGCTGACTAGTCTTATTCCCCTTTTTATAGATGGGCACTATATTTGCCCTTTTCCAATCCTCTGGAATCTCTCCCGTCTTCCATGACTTTTCAAAGATAATCGCTAATGGCTCAGATATCTCCTCAGTCAGTTCCTTGAGTATTCTAGGATGCATTTCATCGGGCCCTGGTGATTTGAAAACATCTAACTTGTACAATTTTTAACTTTTCCCCTATTTTAGCCTCTGATCCTACCTCATTTTCACTGGCATTCATTATGTTAGATGTCCAATTGCTACTAAACTTTTTGGTGGAAACTGAAAAAACAAAATCATTTAGCACTTCTGCCATTTCCATATTTTAGGTTGTCCCTCTCACCCCCTCCTCACTGAGTAACGGGCCTACCCTGTCCTTGGTCTTCCTCTTGCTTCCATACCAATCTGTACCAATCTTTAGCATACCAATCCAATAGGATTAGCATACCATACCAATCCAGTATTAGTCCTGGCACATAATTTGTTTTGAAGCCTTCTGGAATATAATTCTTTGAAACTGTCAGCACGGCATTGACAAACTGGTCATAATTTCTGGTATTGGTTCAGTCTTTCTTACAATGGCATCAAGGTCATTGGTGAAGTTGTTCCATTCTGCTTTTTTTAAATTAAAGCAGTACCAACATGGTACTGAGTTAGACGGTATGGCTGCATTGATCTGGATGGTGATGGGTGCAACACTCTGTATCTCAGAGTACCAACCTGGAACTCCCATATTCACCATTGTCATATGATTGATACATTTTGTACAAAGTATGCCTCGTGAGTATCATTTTTAAAGCCTTGATCTGCTGAACATTAATATCCCGTTGAATTGTATGTGCCATCATTGTGTGTGATGTTATGAAGTATTCCTATATGTGTTACTGAAATATCTTGTGAGGTTGGGAAATGCCCACATCTGGCCTTTCAGTAGAGACAAAGGAGCAACTATCACTGGCCAGACAGGTGTTGATGGCCAATCAAGAAGAATCCACTATCCCAGAGACTTCTGAGAGAGGACACATACACAATGGGGGCAGCCTGACCCCCACATCACAGCAAGGATCTTTCTAGCAGCTGGAAGGAGGTATAAAAGAGGGACAGTAACACAAATCACTGGGTCTCTCTCTCCTCCTGCATCTCAACACTTGGAAGATCATCCAGAAGACGAAGTCTTTGAACTGGGGAGATTGCTCCCAAGCTGAAAAGGAACCCCATCTCTGCATTAGAAACTGTGATCTGCCTATAACATCTATTAGGGTGAGAGACTGTTTGATTCAAATCTTGCTTAGTCAGTTAAAGTTAGAATTTAGACTGCATTTCCATTTTTATTTTTTAGGTAACCAACTTTGATCTCTATGCTTGCTACTTGTAATTACTTAAAATCTATCTGCAAAAAGAAAAGGAGTACTTGTGGCACCTTAGACTAACAAATTTATTTGAGCATAAGCTTTCGTGATTAGGGTTAGGGATGAAGTGAGCTGTAGCTCACGAAAGCTTATGCTCAAATAAATGTTAGTCTCTAAGGTGCCACAAGTACTCCTTTTCTTTTTGCGAATACAGACTAACACGGCTGCTACTCTGAAACCTGTTAAAATCTATCTGTAGTTAATAAATCTGTTTTATATTTTACCTAAAACAGTGGTTTTGGTTGGAGTGCTTGAGGAATCTCAGCTTAGATTAGCAAAGGCTGTTGCACATGCACTACCCTTTTGTCGGAGTGGCGACCTTATTAATGAACTTTCGGAGTCCATGGGACTCTTGAGCAGTGTAAGCTGGTATATTGCTGGGGTGATTGGTTGGTGCCTGTCTCTATATGATTCATAAATGGCTCAGGGAGCATTCATGCAATTTAGCTGGGTATGGAGCTCCACATGTTGATGGCTGAGTGATCACAGCACTTGGAAGGGTCTTGCTGCTTGGCGCTAGAATAGCATTGTGTGAGACAGCCCAGGCTGGAGACTTAAGAGGGCACAGTGATCCCACAGTTCCACATTGTATTCTGGGGTTCCCATCACAAGGGGCCAGTGCTGCAAATGTGGAATCAGACCCAAATTAAGTTTGTTATATGAATCAGCTATGTTGTTGCTAACAAACACTACATTAGGGTTGTAGCCCTGTATCCATGGACTGCTTCTGAAAAAACTGGGGAACGTAAGATTCTGAATTAACTCAAATGTATCCTCATTGATCACTTCAGTGAATTCCAGGACCTCATCAAGTACATGGCAGTCTCTCTGGAGACTATGAGAAAGTAGTACAGAGGAAACCTCACAAGCTCTTCGATACTTTGCACTCTTCCATAACTGTCAGGCTTTCCCTGCCGATAAATAAGGTATCGTTGGAGCCTTCACAAGACCTGAGGCAGACTTCAGCATTTGATTCCTGCTATACCTAAGAGTGCAGACAGAAGTTCCTTCCAGCGGGTTTGAATATTCTTATTCTCACCTGCTACAGGGATCTCTGGCTGTAGGAACCATCCAGGAGAAGTCCAAGCAGCTAGGGCCTCCCAAAGAAACATCTAGGGAGGAAAAACCCTAAAAAGCTAGACCTGTTTGGATGCAAAGTCTGTTCACCTGCCAGCTCCAGATGCTTATAGCTAGCTACCAACTCTTCTTTAAATATGACTTTTTAAAATGGGAAAAACTATCTCAGTTTGTGGATAATCTATCACGGGAACATCGAGAGGAATTTAGAGCCGTCATGATGGAAAGACAACTGATATTGCACGTTTCTATTCAAGATGTACGTGACATGTCTAACACAACAACACTTACTATGGCCACTTCTAGTATAGTGAGAAGATATTTCTGGCTTTGATCATTTAGGATTCACAGGAAGATCCAACCCACAATTGAGGATCTTCCCTTTGAAGTTAATAAGCATTTTAATTCCAAAACAGGGAAGGCCCTCCATTCATTGGAGGACTCCAGGACAACTCTGCATTCCTTGAGTCCGTAGTTCTATCATCAAGAAGAAAGCAAGTAAGATCACAGTCTTCTGTCAGACAAAATCTCTCTGCCCATTACTATTATCAGCCCCAGAAGACCTCTAAACCACAAATAAAAAAGGAGAGGTTCTATCAACAATGATCTTCTGCCTCTTCCTCCACTTCTGCACAATCTGTATCTTCCACCAGGTAGCAGGTTTGATATCTGTGCTGAGAGCCTGACAGAACTTCTCAAGGATCACATCCCTTTCATAGATCCCTTTGGCAACCACCTTTTATTTTTGGGAAGACCTAGACTCAGTCATCTCAGACTAGTGTGTCTTGGAAATTGCTGAAAAGGGGTATTGTATCTAGTTTAATCTCTTCCTATCCCCTCCTCCCATCCCTTTTAAGGGACCAGATACTGATGAAACAATAAGTGGAATCCCTTTCTACATCTCAGAGCTGTGGAGGAGGCATCTTTAGAGTTCAGGACTAGGGGGAATATTCCCGTTCTTTTCTCATCCTGAAGAAGAAAGGTTGATGTCTCATTCTGGATCTCTGATATCTCAGATTCATCTGTCATTTCAAATTCAGGATTGTGACTCTGGCCTCTAATTCCCTCATTAGATCCTGAAGACTAGTTTCTGGCAGTTGACCTTCAGGATGCATATTTTCACATATCCATTCATCTGGAGTACCTCAGATTCACCTCACTATCAGTGCAAGGTCCTGCCCTTGGGTCTTTCCACAGCACAAGGGTATCTACCAAGTGCTTGACATCGTATCTAAAAAGGGGATCCAGGTCTATCTATATCAACAACTGGTTGATCCAAAGAAGATCACACCAGCAAATGATCAATGCAATTCAAGTGGCCTTAACTCTTTGCTTCACTGTGCCTCAAAGCCAGAGAAAAATCCACACTTACTCCAACTCAAAGCATAGAGTTTATAGAAGCCATGTTAGATTCTGAGTTGACAAGAGCTTACCTTCCATGAGATTCCAAATTATAGTGAACCTCATGCACCAGGTTTTATCTCACCCAGAGACATTGGTAAGAGTGTGCCTCAGACTTCTGGGACAGATGGCTTCATGCACATATGTGACAGTTTGCCAAACTTCACCTATGCTGCATCAAGGGTGATTGAAATCAGTGTAACTACCCAGCAGAGACCACATAAACATGTTGGTCACGGTCCCTCAGAAAGTCTTCTCCTCTTTAAACTGGTGGACAAATACATTTTGGTTGTGCAAGGAAGTACCCTTCTCTGCACCTCTACATAGCAAGACAGGTGACAGATACTTCTACTTAGGGATTGTAGGCCTCACCTACATCACTTTCTGCCACAGGGTCTGTCGTCCCCTCAAGAACCTTATCTACACATAAGCGTCCTCGAACTCATAGCCATTTGCATGTCAGTCAAAGCATTCTTCCCTCTACTCCAGGGATCCACAATCCAAATGCTGACAGACAACACCACAGCTATGCATTATGTCAAAGACAAGGAGGAGCTACATCATTTCCATTCTGTCCGGAAGCCATTAGGCTCTGGACTTGATGCATTAATTACTAGATCATGCTAGTGGCCCAGTATCTTCCAGCTATTCGGAACTTGTTAACAGTTTATGGCACGCAGGCACCCCAATATTCACCACTGTCATGTAATTAGGATATGTTTTGTACAAAGTATGCCTTGTGAGGTATCATTCTAAAAGTCT
This sequence comes from Dermochelys coriacea, assembly GCF_009764565.3. Lineage (NCBI taxonomy): Eukaryota > Metazoa > Chordata > Testudines > Dermochelyidae > Dermochelys > Dermochelys coriacea. The sequence goes on from NC_050069.1 coordinate 225,355,356, forward strand.
TGATCTGCTAGACATTAATATCTCATTGGATCTTATGTGCTATTGTTGTATGTGAAATTACGAAGTTTGGCTCTGCATGTGTTACTGAAATATATTGTGAGGTTGAAAACACCCACAAGCAGCCTTTTAGGTACAACAGTAAAAAGGCCAAACAATATTAATGGCTTATTGAGGAAATGCACACAAGCACAAGGATTACCCCAAGCACTGTGTACAACAGAAACCTCTGAGATAGCACTACACAATGGGAATTGTTTGACCCAGGTCACAGCAAAAGAGCTTTCCAGCAAGCGTGAAGATGTAAAAGGGGGGAAACGACATCATGATGGTACCTTACTCTTCTTACAACAACACACCTGGAAAAATCTGAGGATGCTACTGAGTGTCCTGAGACAAGATGCTGGATTGATTATCAGTATAGCCTCGGCATGGGCTAGCCAGTTCTGGTATTCAAATTTGGTGAACCTCTCAACGCAGCCACCAGTTATGTTGCCCGAGTTTGGCAGAACAACGATCAGGTCATACTCCAGGACCCAGCATGGTTACATTTTACAGCCTGAACGCTGGCTGACTGACATCCACTGAAAGAAGCTGTTTAGTTCAAGTTCAGTACATCCTGTTCCAAAGCAGGAAAAGTTCAACTAGACTAACTTATACAGCTAAGTAGAAAAGGTTTTCATTTGGGCATTTCAGAATCACAGCTATCTCCTTTTGACAACACCAATTTCAAGCAATACTGGAGTATTTATTAACCCTGAAACCACTCGACTTTCTATTAGTTCCATAAAGGTCCATCTACCAGCAGTCTCTGTACATCACCCCCCTATCCAGGGCCACACTCTGTCTTCTCACTGTACAGTTGCTAGACTCCTTAAGGGCCTAACCCATGTTTTTCCCCCAGGTTAGGAGCCCCTCTCCCTCTTGTGACTTCAATATAGCATTAGCAGGGATGATTGCCCCTCTCCCACTTTGAGCCCTTAGCAGCCTGTTCCCTAGATCAGTGTTCCCCAAACTTGGGACGTTGCTTGTTCAGGGAAAGCCCCTGGTGGGCTGGGCCGGTTTGTTTACCTGCCGTGTCCGCAGGTTCAGCCGATCGTGGCTCCCACTGGCTGCGGTTCGCCGCTGCAGGCCAATGGGGGCTGCGGGAAGCAGCGGCCGGTACGTCCCTCAGCCCATGCCACTTTCCGCAGCGGCGAACTGTGACCCGTGGGAGCCGCAGTCAGCTGAACCTGCAGACGCGGCACGTAAACAAACCGGCCCGGCCCGCCAGGGGCTTTCCCTAAACAAGCAGCGTCCCAAGTTTGGGAAACACTGCCCTATATTATCCCCATCTATGAAGCCTGCCTTTTTAGTAACCATTACATCAGCTTGAAGGGTAGGGGCTCTCGGGGGGGGGGGACTCCCTTATAAAGTGTTTCATAAGGACAAGGTCACTCAGGCTTCATCCCACATTCCTGCCCAAAGTTGTGTCGACTTCCACATGAATCAATTCATCTCCCAGTTTTCTCACTTAAACGGGGATGAAGCTAAATTTCACACATTTGATGTAGTTAGTTCATTATTACACTATCTTAACAGGTCAAAATAATTCAGAAACACACCTTGACTGAATGGGTTATGGGTCAGCCTGTATCCTTACAGAGATTAACAAAATGGGTCTCCACTTGTATAAGAAAGTGTCATAAGCTAGCAAAGTTAGATCTACCTAGTTATCTTAGAGCTCATTCCATTAGAGCTCAGTCAGCATCTGCTGCCTGTTTGAAAAATGTCCCTATTTCTGAAAATTGTAAGACAGCTATGTGGAGTTCATGCCACATATTTATAAAATGCTCTTCTTTGCTAGAGGCTTCCAGAGTGAACACCTGTGTTGGTAGAGCTGTCCTGTTTAAATAGGACTCCTAAAGCCCATCTCAAAGCAATCAAACCACTGCATATTAATTACCAAAAGTGGAATTCATGTGGACAATTCCTAGAAGAAGAACAAGTATTTTTACCTTATAGTAACTGCACTTCTTTGAGATGTACTGTCCACTATGGATTACTACTTCTCCGGGATTCTGTGTTGGCCAAGCAACTGCAGGACAGTTGGCCCATTCTACCCTTTATGTAATCAGGTGGGGGATATGAGAACATCTTGGGTGCAAGCAAGACCCCCCAACAGAAACTGTTGGCGAAATGAACCTGATCTGGTGCACATGCACACCAAGAGTGGAATCCAACTCGACAGTCACTCAAAGATTAAGTTATTTTATAGCATAAGCATAGTTACTGTAAGATAAGTAACTGCTTTTGACCAATAATGTTAATCCTCCTTTCCTAGGACTATGATCATGATGGCAAGCTCTCTTACACAGATTTTGAAAAAGCTGTAAGAGATGAAAATCTTCTCTTGGAAGCATTTGGACCATGTTTGCCAGATATCAAGGTATTAAATCATTCTTGCATGTAAAAAAAATTAAGTAACTTGTGACAATACTGCCCATCAGCCTAATTATTGCTTTGAAAGTTTAACACTGCAATTAGACCTCAGTTCTTTGAGAATTGCCAGATCTCCAGTTGTAAGATATTCATGTGCCCATGCTGTATTCATGTCTGTCTATCATAGCAAGACCTACACAAACACTTCCTTGCAGCTCCAGGGCTTCCAGGATTCCCACCCAGGACAGCCAGCCAAGCACACTGTCCCCATCGCTGGGGCTCTTAGGAGCCTGGCTCCTCCACAGCCCCAATTCCCAGAACTGCTCACCAGGCAGCTCAGAGAGAGCTTGGATTCCATTTTGCACAGAACTTCAAAATGTTGAGGTTTTATTCTGACTCAGAACAAAACCACCTTTTGAAATCCATCATGAAAAAGGATTATTATTACTATTATCCTCTGCCCAGCTGTAGTATTTATCTTAATTTTAGAGATAAGGGAAACAAAAGCATTAGAAGATTAAGTGATTTGCCCAACCTCATATAAAGTTGGTGACAAAATTGGACTGAAAATGCAGGCCATCTAACTCCTACTCTGCTCTAGTTATTAAACCATGGTCTTGTTGAAGCTTCAGATCAATTGTTACATGCTTGAAGCTTCTATGCTTTGTGTACTGTGCCCTACAAAGCATGTACGTTTTTAAAAGGAAACCAGGGCTCCAGTAGAAAAGAAGAGCACTCTAGTGCATATTAGACTGCAGCTCCAGGCCCAGAAGAAGTTTGGATATGCTCTTTATTGTCCTGTAGCATTTAAAAAAAAAAAAAACACACACACACACCACCAAAACAAGCACCTCATTATTTTTTTTTACTTTTCTTAAGCCAAGGCAAAACAGCATTCTCAATGCAGCCTTTTTTTTTTAAGATGTTAAAAAAATCAGGATATTCCTATAAGTAGTATATCTAGTTATAACTATGTATATGTATCCTTTGGTTTCCCAAAGGAACCATCACTTTGAATGTTCTGACTTAAGTTCTCGGCCATGAAGCCATTTACATTTAATTTCTATTATCAAAGTGCCAGGTGGCATACAAGAAATTGGAAAGATGTTTTCAAATGTTCAGTAATTTGTTTACTCTTACAAGCCTCAATTTAGCACTATTATTTTCTGAATACCTTTCATCCTTTCTTAAACTAGTTTAACTTATTTTATTTTGCAACTATTTTGTCATATTGTGTTTTCTTTCTTTTCCAGAGCAGTATGGCATTTGAAATGGAGGCATTCCAAGAAACTGGTGATATGTAACTCTGCAACTGGAAAACTGCTGTAAAGGACAGTTTCCCTGCATCAGTTTTCTTAAGACAGTAAAAACAGCAGCAAGTCAGAACTCTTACTTTAATACTACATCTCAGCATTCATTAACTTCAGTATACCTGCTATTGAAGAAATGGGTAAAAGGATAACAAATGGCTTTTAAAAGAGTTAATGTTTCATGAGGTATAAAATATTATCTGTGTGTCTGGCTACTGAGATACAAGAGTGCTACTAATTATAGACATTTGTTTAATGAAATGTCAAAAAATACAAAATTTATAATCATGATTGTTTATGCAACTGCTAGAAAATACATTATAATATACAGATAATTTAATATTTCCTTACCTCTGACATTACAAAAATAAAAAAAGCTTGAAATTACATCCTTTAAAGGCAGATGATCACCAAAGATGCTGCCTGGGGTATCTATATTCTTCTTCTCTGCTTCATCGGTGGCTTTGTTTGAGTATCCTCTGGCTTTTCCACAGATGATTCTGGAACAGAAACTGTTACCTAGTTTAAAAAGGAAAAAGTCCAAAATCAGTAAATTGTAATTATTCCTGCTTCTGTTGCTTTTAGAATAAACGTCCCTGGATGTTTATGTAATTTTGATATTTGAATTTTAGGAGCAACGTATAGTATTTGTTCATTGCAATTGTATTACAAGCTTTCTACCACACAAAGTTGTAAGTGAATGTTATGCACAAAGACAAATTAAATAATAATTTTAATTCTTAGAATGACAATATTGAATACTGGGAAACAGTACAGCATTAACAAGCAAGTGAATCAGTGACAAACAACTTGCTGTATTTTAACAAATAATTGATTTTGAAGGTTTGGTAATGATAGAATGTTGCACACTTTCGTTATGTGCATCAACAGTAGAGGAATATTAAAGTATAGTTTAGCCACCTGCAACTAAAACTGTAATATGGAAAAAGGAGGAAGTGCTTTGGAATAAAGTGGGTTTTTGTTTTTGTTTTTTTTTTAAGGTGATGTGATTCATTGATTTAGCAATTTAGTTGCAGTTGAGCCCCTTCAAATCTACATAGCTTTCTGTATTGAAGGTAGCAGTCTCTGTTTCTTGATTGTCTTAACTTAAGCCTACTGAATATAAATAGTATAATAGTAAAAGAAAAACGTTTACTATTGCATGTTACCTCATGTACAGTATTACAATTCTTAAAGGGCTACTGTACTATGAAAAGTGACTCTGTCCTACTTGTTTAACCCCTTTACTGTTCACAGAAAATGAAAATAATCCTGAACCCCTCATTGTTATATAACTGTTCAGGTAAAATATTTCACCTGGGGCAGTATGCAACATCAATGAAGAAAATATAAATAATTTCCAAATAATTAAAAGGCAAAGAAAAGGAAATTCTAGTAAAACGCCGTTCACAGCATCTGTATGTTTGTTTTGTTCAAAATGAATGCAGACTAAATAAATCAGACAGCAGAGATTTAAATGATGTCATGCAGTCTGCCATAAACAAGATTGTGTTAAATTCTTCAGATCTAAGTCCAACATTCTGAAGACCTCTAAAAATGTGGTCAGCTGCTTTAGATACCCCCAACTGCAAGTAAAAGTGAAGTGTGTGGGGAAAAATAGTATCTTGATGTTACTTTTATTTCCAAATATGACAGAGGCCTAAAAAACAAAATTGTGTAAAATGAAAATACTTCAACAGCACAAAGTTGGTGCAGTATCAAAATGAATCAGAAAGTATTATGATTAAAGGTTTAAAAAAAAAAAAAACCTTTGGTTTTAGGTGCTTTTTTGACATTTGGCCTGATCCTAGAGGAGATGAGAACTTGTGAGTAACTTCAATGGGCATTATGGGTGCTAACACTTCTCAGAATCAGGCCCCATTATTAACAAATTGCTGGGACAATATCCAGTATATTGAGGTATGTTACTATATGGCCCCATAAATACATTTTTAACGAACAATGAATATAAACGTATGTTTGAAAATCAAAATTAGAAGGGTGGTGGTTGTTTTTTGTTTTTTTTAAGAGTGCATACCTCCTTAAGTTTATTTCGAATTAAACTTGCTGAAGTATTCAATGAATCATCATCCATGTCCACTTTTGGTATTTCTGGTAGCCGTGGACCAATAATGACTTCAGTACTATCTGAGTCTATTCCAATGAAGTCAATTTGATTGCCTTGGTCTCTCTTTCTCTTTCGCTCTTGCAGTTGAGTTGTTCGGGGCATAAATCTTCCAATTCCGTTATCGGAAGGAACTTTTCTTTGCAGCACAAGAGCAACAGGTGTGTTAGTATGTCCCCCCTGTTGTGCACTTTGAGTCACATGTTTACTTTGGCTGAAGTATTCAGAAGTTTCAGCACAGTTATTGACATATTGAGGTAATGCCAACACACTCTGAAAATGACCTCCTGAAGGACATGCTGTGTTTCTTGATGAAAATTCACAAGATGGCTTGTAAGAGTAAGGACAACATACAGATGGATCCCAATTACCAGTATTTGCATCAGCTGCACTGAATCCTAAGGTTTCTGGTTGAAAGTCATGTTTGGAGTTCTTTGAAACAGTCTTTTTAGGCTCCTGTATCTTCTTTGCCACAAAATGAACTTTAACAAAAAGAGGTAGTTTGATTGTTATTATATAACTTCTCTAAATTATATACAACAAAGAAAAGCATTTATTTAGCATAGCTGAATTATAGTGAGGCTGACCACTAGAGTCAAGATTTTATAGCCAGTTCCAGTCTAACCTCAAGTTTCACTTGCATTATCTTTCTGGCAATCCAGACTTCATTCCATTAAGTGCAAAAGTGTTGATTGCCACAGCAATTGTAGTTCATGATTAAGGATACAATTTGGTCATGGCAGGAATGGATTCTGTGACTTTACCTGACCTCCATGATTTCTTCAGCTCCAGCTATCAGCAGCTGAAGTCGGGGCTGGAGCTGGGACTGTGAGCCCCTGCCCCGTATGGCTGCGGCTGGGGCTATGCTCCTCTTTCCCGCAGCTGGGCTGGAGCCAGGACTGTGTGATATTCCTCCCCACATGGCTGGGCTGGAACCAGGACTTTATGCCCTCCCCCCACAGCTTCTGCTGAGGCTGAAGCTGTGCACACATCCGTGGCTGCAGCCGGGGCCGTGCGCTCTTGCCCTGTGGCCGGGACTGCAGCCAGGACCATGCGTCCCCTGATGGCTGTGCACATGCCCCTCAGTGGCTTTGGCCAGGGCTGGAGCAGTGCACACAACCCTGTGGCTGCAGCTGTAGCTGGGACAGTGTGCCCCTTGCATTGCAGCTGCAGCCAGCTCTGCAGCCTGTGCTGTATGCGCCGTGCCTCCCTCCCCCCTCCATGGCTGTGTCCCCCATCCTCCCCACATGGTGATGCAGCTCAACCTATCAGTCCCCCACTACAGGATTTTTAAGTAAAAGTCACAGACAGGTCACAGGCTCCTGTGAATTTCTGTTTATTGCCCGTGACCTGTCCGTAACTTTTACTTAAAATTACTGTAACAAAATCCTAACCTTATTCATGATTATAAGTAAGTATGAAATCACTAGAGTTTAGAAAGCCAAGACAATGTGTTCCTGACACCTATTCTATATAAACTTATTTCTTCTTTCAGTTATACTGCAGAAATTCACTGGTGCAATTATTTTCCCCAATCAGAACCAAAGCATCTGAGCAAACAGTGACAATATATGAAACACATAGAGCCTAAACTCTTTATAAAATCTAGGGATGAGACTCTATGGTGTGCTTCTTGGAGATGCAGCACAGAACTCACAGCTCAAAGGTAGAGGGGCAGGAGGAGGGAGAGGGAATGTGGCTGGTTAATGTGGCTTTAAGTCAGTTTTGTGCCCTTCCAATTTGGGCTGCTTAGGGTGTGGGGGGTGAAGCTATCTAAGTTAGAGTAACTCTTGGGGCTGTCCTATGGGCTATAATACTGTCTGGAATCTCCACAGTGCTGCATGCTGCAGCCCATGTCCATCACCAGTCCCTGCACTGGGGGAAGTCTCTCCTTGATGGATCCATGATTTTTAGGGCCTGTTTACACCACTCTAGCCCTTTTACCCTGCATAAAGGGGTCAGAATGGGGAAAATAATCTCACCCCATGTTTCTTAGCCGTGCTTATGTTTCTGATAAATGAGATCTCACACAATGAAAACCAAGGAAACAGTGGCGTTAAAACCTGTGCATTTCTTATTCCCCTATTGACCATCTTGTGTGGGGCTTTAATTATTTAGAATCCACTAAACACTGAAGTGCCTTTCTATTCTGCTCTTAAAAGTACTGAAGACAGACATGCGCGTTTTGCAGCAAAGTAAATATGAACAATTAACTGTAAGAGTAGACATTTTTACTTTGCTAAAACATACCCACAACAAGAGTGATATTTTAAACTTTCAATAGGTTGTCCAATTACAAACCTCTATTACTTGTTGTTTTTGCTATATACTTTCTCCTGTCTTGCAGCTTCTCCCTAGTCTCTTGGACTGTTTCAAATTCTGGAGCATAACACACATGAAGCAAACTACCAAAGAAACTCCGTTCATCCAGTTTTCTCTTGGCTACCCTAAACAAAAGAAAATTGTACTTAAAATGTTACATTACTCCAGCGTTACCACAGTTCACATTTTAACAAACACATTTGAGGATCACTGATAGTCTCTTGGTCTGTTTGTAATAAATGTTTCAGTTGCGAGACGAAGAACACACCATTCTTATATGTACCAAATATTTACGTGGGATGAATATTTTACTTTAATCTCAAGAAATTTACCAATATTAAGATACCAAAGATTAAAGAAATGGAAAGCAGACAGATGTTATCTACTGCAATACCTTGCACTCTGTAATTTTTGGAATTTGATAAGATAAACTTCTTTAAATTGTTCTGCTGGATACTCATCTAAAGCATTGTACTCTTCAATGGCACCATATAATGCAAATTGTTCCACTAATTCCTTCATAACACCCAAAGCAGGAACTCCCTGTATTAGCAAATAACGAGATTCCAAGTTGACAGTATACACCTGAAAGAAATAAAAACATTTACATACATTCATACTTTTATCTTGCAATAAAACATTAAATACCATATTCAAACACCTCAAGTAATCTTCTTATCTATTGGACCTAAAACCCTCTTAGAACTTTGAAAATTTTAAAAACATTTATACTTTTGATTTTGAGCTTGGAGTATTATGGGATCCCAACAGGATTTTGTAAGAATTCCATGGTCAGCAAGGACCTCCTCATCAGTGAGTGAGGATAGAACTCAATCATTCTGATCCAAAAGCAGGTATCTACCATTTGAGTTAGGGTTTATTTTTGAGAAGGTCTGATCCAGTATAGAGCAGGCCTGATCCAATAAAGAGCAGTGCTCTAGTCTAGCCAACACATTGCAAATGCCTTGCAACAACGAACAGTTGATTTTCTGGACAATTACCACGTGGCACTGGCAAACTTAAAAAAAAAAGTATTCCTGTCACATCTTTCTTGGTTAGAAAGATGGTGAATTTACATGGGGAAAATAAAGGATCCCCAGTCGGAGAAACAACATAACTCTGTGGAGTGTCATACTAAGAACAGACTGCTCTGCAGTCTCAGTGATCACGTAGCACATGTGCACTGGGGAAGCATTAGATACAAGATATTCAGAATAAAACAGGTTTTCCCCATTCAACAGGTTATGGGGGATTAGAGAGCATTCTGACTCTGTTGCATAATGAGGTATCTATTCCATGAAAAGCTCCACATCTGCTCAATCCATTATTTAAATCATCTAAACTCATTACAGTCAAGTCAAAATGCATGGTCAGTGAATCTTTCAAGCTTTTTGAATGATGACCCACATTATTCTTCAGTATTCCTCTTTTTCTGTTGTTGATCAATGTGTTTTTACTTTCCTTCTCTCATACACCAGAGCAATGATTCTCCATGGGATATCTTAGCTAGTAACTTCTACCATACAGGTTTATCTGCAGATTCTTTGATAGCATCTTTCAGACATTCCCAAGTCACCTGGTCTTTATTTGCATTTGTCAGGGTTCCTTCCCCACTCTGAACTCTAGGGTACAGATGTGGAGACCCGCATGAAAGACTCCCTAAGCTTATTCTTACCAGCTTAGGTTAATAACTTCCCCAAGATAAAAACTATGCCTTGTCCTTGAACAGTTTTAAACCAAGAACAGGGAAAGAGACAACTTGGAGACATCTTCCCCCAAAATATCCCCCCAAGCTCTATACACCCCCTTTCCTGGGGAGCCTTGAGAATAATATCCTAACCAATTTGTTACAAAATCATCAAAGACCCAAACCCCTGGATCTTAGAACAATGAAAAAATCAGTCAGGTTCTTAAAAGAAGGATTTTATTTTTTTAAAAAAAAAAAAAGGTAAAAATCATCTCTGTAAAATCAGGATGGAAAATACTTTACAAGGTATTCAGATTCAAAACATAGAGGATCCCCCTCTAGGCAAAACCTTAAAGTTACAGAAAACAGGAATAAACCTCCCTCTTAACACAGGGAAAATTCACATAAAACAGAAGATAATTTAATCCGCCCTGCCTGGTTTACCTGTACTAGTTGCAATATTGGAGACTTGGACTAGGACGGGTTGGAGAAGATGGATTTCTGTCTGGCCTCTCTCAGTCCCAAGAGAGAACAAACACATAAAACAAAGAGCACAAACAAAAGCCTTCCTCCCACCCAAGATTTGAAAGTATCTTGTTCCCTTATTGGTCCTTTGGGTCAGGTGCCAGCCAGGTTAGCTGAGCTTCTTAACCCTTTACAGGTAACAGGATGTTGCCTCTGGCCAGGAGGGATTTTATAGTACTGTATACAGAAAGTTGGTTACCCTGCCCTTTATATTTATAACATCATTAATGATCCACAACACTTCTTTGTAGTGACTTTCCATCTCATAATATTCAGAATAAAACAGGTTTTCCCCATTCAGCAGGTTATGGGGGATTAGAAAGCATTCTGACTCTGTTGCATAATGAGGTATCTATTCCATGAAAAGCTCCACATCTGCTCAATCCACATTTAAATCATCTAAACTCATTACAGTTAAGGTCAAAATGCAATGTCAGTGAATCTTTCAAGAAGCTTTTTGAATGCATGACCCGTAGCTTCAAGGTATTTGACTTTGTGTAACTTTTTCAGTTTGATATTCTGTCTCCTCATTACCAATCTATGATCTGATCCACAATCTGCACTTGGCATAACCATAATCTTCCTAATACAATTTCTATACCTATGGTTGATAATGATCAAATCAATTTGGTTTTTATTCATCCCTTCCTGATGATTGTCATGTATGCTTTGTGCTTTCTTTTTGTTGAAAATAAGGACTACAGATAATGAGATCATGTGTCTCTCAAAATTCTCTGAATCTTTCTTCTCTGTCATTTCTTTCACTGGCACCAAACAACATCTGTGACAATTGGCCTTTTTCCACTTCCACTTTTGCGTTCCAGTCTCCGATAAGAATAAACCACTATATCTCTTTCCACCACTGATCTCCATTGCTTTGAAGTTTTCACAGAATTTTGCAACCTCCTCTTCAGAATCTGCAGTTTCTTGGGACATATATTTGAATAATCATTGGACATGCTTTTATTGCTATTATCATTACAGGTTCAGCTGACAGATTCACTTATTCAGTCCTTTCAGCTATAGTTCTAGCTTCCATAATTGCCACTCCTTTCTCACTTCATATTCCAGCTGCACTGATAACTCTGTATTTTTTGCTGCTCAGAAGACTTGTGACAAAGTCATCTCCACCTACAAAGAACATCTCAATCCTACTGTAACATTTCACCTTTCCATTTGTCCGCATACATTGGGTGCTTCCTGGGTTGATTCAGCCCCCTTACGTTCCTGTGGTCACCAGTTTCACATGTCTGGCCATGCAGAGCACTGGTTCACACTGAGGGCCAGTCAGATTACATGGCAGTTGAGGAATGTTAAATTGGGTGATTATGACAATGTTGGCACTAATACTCCACAAGAGCCTCAAGAATCAAGCCATTTTTTTTTCAGGTTGGAACCCTAGCCTCTAGCCAAAAGACAATCCACAAGGCAACAGGGAATGGATTGATAAGAAAATAAGTGAACAACAATATGGTTTAACACCTGCAAAGGGCACAATGATGAAGATCATATTAGAAAAATCAACTGAAATGGGGAAAACAGTATACTTGTGCTTAACTGACTTCCAAAAAGCATTTGACTGAATCTACCACTACATATTGCTCAATATATTAAGTGTAAGGACTGACAGATATGAACGTTGAGTCATACAACAATTATACTGGAATCAGAAGGCGATTATAAGGGAAGATGAAAATGAAATGGATATCAAGAGAGGAGTGAGCCAAAGCTGTATAATGACACCAATTTTATTCAACATTTATAGTGAGTGTTTGATTAATTGACAAAATAAAAATATTAAAAGTAATGGAAAACGGGTTAATAACATTTGCTATGCAGATGACACAGTGCTGTTGGCCGATTTAGAATTAGGTCTGATGAAGTTAGTGGAAATTATGTACGAATATGGCAAAGAACATGGTCTACATTCAACTCTAGACAAAACAAAAACTATGGAGGTATACAAGGATCCTGGAAAACCAGCAAGATTCCAGTTAATGACAGTGTTGTACAGCTGCTGAGAAATTATTGCTACTTAGGAAGCATCATTACTGGAAGATCGGATACTGAAGTCAACACCAGAATAGCAGGACCGAAAGAGACGTTCTGGAAGAATAAACATCTGATGAGAAAGGACACAAGTCTGAAGACTAAATTCCAAATCTTGAGAACTTACATTACATTATACTTAAATTACAGCTATGAACCATGGATATTCAAACAATCAATAATAAAAAAACTACAATCCCATAACCAACAAAAAGTACTGCAGATGACTGGAACTCAGCAAAATCTAATTAGAGATCTTATTAAAAGATTTGACTTGAAGGGCATATTTTAAGAGGTTCAGTGGGTGATGCATGTTTACAGGCACTGTAAGGTAAATGACAGAAGAGCACAAGACAGAAAAAGAAGATCTTGGATGGACAGTGTGATATGATGCGTGGATCAGAAGAACTATTCATCCACAAAGAGATTAGCAGAGGATCATATAGAATGGGCTACCATGGTTGCAAACCTCCAGTAATGGAGGTGCCACATATGAAGAGCCATATATATTTCCAAAACTCAAACAAAAATACACAATGAAAAATATTTTTCAACCCAGCAGCTTTCTTCAAATAGCCTTTAGTCAATCATAGATATTCACTGAATATGATTTAATTAGCTTTTATAATACACTGACAAGGGGTACAGTTGGAATATTTAGGTCTCAAGCTTAACCAATTTTCAAAATCACACATTATAATCCTGATAGTACAAAAACAAGAATAACTTTACTCATATAAGTGAATAAAATTACGTGCATGTTTGCAGGATTGGACCCTGGATTTGTATGCATTGTACGCAACCTTTCAAAACAAGATAAATGAGTAAATCTTTTCATTTCTGTTTTCTACAATTCCATGACTCAACTGAATGGCAATGGGCTTTCTTGGTGCATAACAAAATATCTAAAATGAGGCCCAAAACAAAAATAGTAGGAGTGGAATTTTCAAATAATGTGGGATTTCCTTCAATGTGAATAAAGTTTCCTATAGTTTCATGATTGAACATTCCTGAGGTTAACGAATCATATTCACAACACCACCAGGTTTGCGTAGAAGGGGGGCAAACTGTGGTCTGAACAAACTTGATTTGTATTGTAATGAGAGATGTACACACGTCAGTTAATCAAGTGGTTCCTAACTCTTTTGGGGACAAGTGTTTTATTAGTTTTCACCAGGCTCAAACCTCATCCATTTCCAGCCACTGCTAGGTACGTGAGTGTGTGTGACGGGATGATTTGTAAACCTCTAAATCCTCCATCATCCTACAGAGCGGCCTTTGGACCGGACAGCCATATAAATACATACATTCAGTGCACCCACATCCCGCTAGGGAGCTAGGGCTGAGCCCCTGCTTTGGGGTGCCTCAGGGTAGCATGGCAGCGTCGAAGGAGGGCTGCGTTCAGCCTGAGCCCCGTGCTGTGGGGTGGCGGGGCACTGTCGGGGAGGGCTTTGTTCGGAACGGGGACAGGGACTGATTAACACAGTTCCAGGCGCTGCAGCACTGGGACCAGGGCTGACGACGCTACACCAGTGAGGACGGGCGGCGGCAAGAGCAGCCCGTAAGCTGCTGCGCGCCAGGGGGTTCCTGGGCTGCGCCCCGGCGAGGGGGGAGCGGCAGGCCGGGCTGCGTTCCGTACCCCGGGGGCGCGTGAGGGCATTTGAGGCCAGACACTCCACCAGCCCTAACCCCCGCAGCGCGCGTTTCCCGGCCGAGCAGAACCAGGCGACCAGTCCCTGCCTCACCAGGACCCACCCCACACAACCTGCTGGAAGCAGCCACCCAGAGCCCGCCCCGCCCACGCCAACCTTCACTGCGCGGGGCCTGCGCCCCTCCCGGTACTTGGCGCGCGAGTCGCAAACGTCCTGCTGCGCGTGATGTTTACAGACACCCCCGACTCCATCGCCAGGCGCGGCCATCTTCCCCCCTTCCCCCGCGCGCCACAGCTAGGCAGCACCAGCCGACCCCGATAAAACAGCCAATCACAGAAACGGGGAGCGATTGCCGTGCTCTCACTGGTTCCAGGCGGGGAAGTACAAGAGGGATTTCGACGGGCCAGACTTGAGAGAACAGCCAATCAGAGAAAGCGGGTGAGTGTCGCACGCACTTCCATTGGTCTGTGATGGGCCATACCAATGCCGCTGGAGGGTGGGGGGCAAGGTAGTGAGGGCTCGTGCTTCCTTCTCTCGGTCCATACTGGGTAACTCTAACCTGGGCGCGGAGCGGCCGCTCGATGCTGCCGGGGCGCGCCGGCGTTGGGTGCTGCGGGCGCGATGTGGGGCAGCGGCTATCCGGGCGGAGGGGGCGCGGGAGGCGCCGCTGTGACTGTCGCCTTCAGCGGCACCCGGGACTGCTTCCTGCACCTGCCTCCCGTGCTGGCCTCCCACCTTCGCCTGCAGCAGGTACCGGGGTGGGCCCCGTCCGGGCTCTGGGCGGAGGGGCCCCTCGGAGCGGCTCTCTGCAGAGCCCCGTCCCCTCTCCCCACCAGCACCCTGTCGCTGGGGTGACAGCGAGGCGCCCTCCTCCACTCCTCATGGCTTCACCCCTCCCCGCCGGCCTCCCCCTCATCGCTACGGTGACACTGCGGCACTCCCCCCAGCCCGTTAGACACCCCCTCAGCCTCCCAGCATCCCTCTGCCATGGCGACACTGAGCCCCCCAATGCTAGTGACACCCCCCTCACCATGACGCTCCCCCTCCATGCCAGCGATGCCCCTGATGCCAAAACCTCCTTATGACACTCCCCGTGCACCAACAGCCCCCTCTATGCCAGTGATGCCCCCCAATGTCAGCATCTCCTCATGATGCTCCCTAATGCCAGTGATGACCTCAGTGCTAGCACCCCTCATGACGCCTCCACTCCATGCCAGTGACACCCCCCAATGCCAGCAATGCCCCCAGTGCCAGTAATGCCCTACTAATGCCAGCACCTCCTCACAATGTGCTGCGCATGTCCTCATAATGCCCCAGAGCCAATGACACCCTCAGTGCCAGTGATGTCCCCTTAATCAGTGCCTGATGCCAGCTCCTCCTCATGATGCCCCAATGCCATCAATGCCCCCCAATGCCAGCACCTCCTCCCACTGCCCCTCCGATGCCAGCAACTCCTCAAGATACCTCCCCTTATGCCAGCGACAATGTCCAATCCCAGCACCACCTCACAACACTCCTTTAGCACCAGTAACACCACTGATATCCCCCTCAACGCCAGTTACAGCACCCAATGCCAGCACTGCCCACAATGCCTCCCTGGTGGTGGTGATGACCCCTGATGCCAGTACTTCCTCATGATGCTCCCTTGTGCCAGCATCTCCTGACACTCCCAATGCCAGCAACACTCCTCCCCATATCAGCACCTCCTCAGAATACCCCCTGACACTAGTGCTTCCTTACAAGGAAGGTAGCAATGTCTCTGACGCTAGCATCGCAACACTCTCTGATGCCCGCGACTCCAGCATCGCCTCACAACACCCCACTCAACGCCACTATTGACCCCCTCAATGCCAGTGCCCCCTCACGATGTCTCTCTTGATGTAAGCAACACCCCCGTGCCAGTACCCTTTCATGATGACCCCTTAAATCCAAATATCCCATCATGATGCCCTCCCTCTAGGCAAGCACTCCCTTGTATCAGTCCCCCACAATGCACCCTTCAATGCCAGCAACACTCCCTCTCACAATGCCCTCTTAATATCCGCAACACGCCCTGATGCCAATATCCCCTGGTGATGCCCTCTCTCAATGCCAGCAACGCCCCCTCGAGACAAGCACTTCCTTGTGACAGGCCCTTGTGATGCCAATGATCCCTCTCACCATCCCTCCTTGACGCCAGCAATGAACCCCACAACACCAGTGCCCCTCACAATGCCCTATTCAATGCCAACAATGCTAGCAGCACTGCCCCTTGATGCTACCAAGCCCTTCTTAAACACCAGTGTGCTCTCACAATGCCCCCTTAACTACAGCAGCACCCCCTGGATGCCAGTGATACCCCTTTGCAACACTCTGCACCACCAGCGACAGCCTCCTCTTGTTGTCAGTGCCCTCTCACAATACCCCCCCTGTTGCTGCTAGAGCCCCTCACCACTAACATCCCCTTGCAGTGACGAGGTGCCCCAAGCCTGTAATATTCTAGGTTGACATGACAGTGCCTTGTTGGGCAGAGCACAATGTGAAGACCATGAAGCTGTGTTATGTGCAAGCTGTGCTTAGACCATGGTATTTCCAGATAATTTGGGACAGGGGCCATGTTTGGACTAGGGTCCTTTTGACCAGTTGGCAAAATCCCCCATCCATCTGGAGTCTAGACTTTGCTGTGTGCTTTCTATTATCACAGACAAAAGTCAAACCAGGACTCTTGTGGTCCACAGGTTGCTGGAATGACTATTGGGTAGAGTTGCTACCATCCACTCTGAAATTTACAAGGACTTGGAGAGAACTTTGGGCATCCCTGATGTTAGACCAGGAATATAGTAATGTATACTAGATCAGATTCCTGGCTCATCTAGTTCAGTATCCTGTCTGTGACAGTGATCAATCGCTGATGCTTCGGAGGAAAGTACAAGAAACATAGTAGCTGACAATATAAAATAACTTTCTGTCAAGTTGCCTTCAACTCTTGTTGACTTGTCCTGTGAAACAAAACAAATGCAACATCATATCATGTTTTTGACATGATACAATCCTCCGCTTGTCCCCTTCCCCCAAAAATTGTAGCCTGGAATGTCATCCCTGTTTCCTAATGCCACACAGTCTGCCTATGCTCATCCAAATCCCTCCTAATATTCTACATCTTTACATTTTCAACCCTCCAACAATTGCTTGATAGAATCTAAATTAACTAGGGTGACCAGACGTCCCATTTTTAAAGGGACAGTCCCATATTTAAGCCCTCCTGTGAGCTGCGGTGGTTGGTGAGTGTAGGCAGGCGCCAGCGGCAGCCAATTATGTGTCACCTCTGCTGCCCACCCATCAGCCCTATACGTGCTTCCCCTCTTGCTGTCCTCTCCTTGCTTTGCCGCTTCACTCCCCCAGGCCTGCTGCTCCTCCATATTCCCCCAGTGGGGCACATCTAGCTCCCAGTGCTGTTCAGAGAACCAGCCCCTGGGTGCTCAGCTCACCAACAGCCTGGCCGGCAGGCTCCTTCCTTCCCCCACTGCCTCTGGCTGGGCTGGTGCCCCGGGAAAGCCCAAGACCCTCTGGCCCAGGGTGCTGGTCAGGAGGAGCTGAGCCCTACATATGCCAAAGCCCCGCACAGTGTTGGCACAGGGAAGCCTCTTTTCCTCTCATCTAAGCTATGGAGTGGCGGGGGAAGCAATTTTCCAGCCTGTTCATGCCCCGAACCTGCAGGTTCCACAGTAGTCGCCAGGGCAGGGGCTTAGCACCCTCTTCACCCACCCTTCCCCCTGGGTCCTGCCCTCAGGGAACACGGGGCTGCTCTGTCCCCTAGGCACCCTCCTCTGCTGAGCCAACTGTCTGGCTGAGTTCACTGAAGCCCCTGCAGTCAGGTTCCCTGGGCCCTGGTGCACTATGCATCCTTAGGACTTAACGCTTCCTGCCCGTGCTGTACGCAGGGGACAGGAGGCGGCTGGGTTATGTCTGTGGCCAGCAGCCGCCTGGATGTGTTAGCTGGCTTTTGACATTGTGCGGGCAGGAAGGGACAAGCTGCTTCCAGCCACATGGGAGCAGTAGAGGTGGGGGAAGAAGAGATGAGCTCTGCAAAGACACAGGCCAGGTCATTCCTTCCCCCCCTCCTTCTGCCCGTCCCTTCCCTCAGAAAGATTGCTGCTAGCCACATTCTGGTGTGAACCCTGGCAGAAATCTGGGGGGGGGGGAACCTGCATACCCCCCTCATGTGTTGTCTCAGGAAGACACAGTGCCAGGTACCAGGAGAGGTGAGTCTATCCTGGGGGCCCACCAAGCATGGAGGGCGAAGGAGGGCAGGGAGGGTCAGGTCGGTCAGTCATCCCCACTGTGTGAGAGAGGTGTACGGAAGTGTGTGCATCACCCCTCCTCTTGTGTGTGTGTGTGTGTGTGTGTGTGTGTGTGTGGGGCGGGGGGTGTCACCCCTTCCCATGTGAACTCTAAAGCCTTAAAGGTAGGAAGGTAAATAAAAAGAATCCAACTATGCCGTATTTCTTTTTAACAGGGGCTCAGTCAACTTGATGCTAATTTGAACATTTTTACAATTGCCATTGAATTTGTTTAAATATAAGTAATGTTACCAGTTGTCCCATATTCAGATTCAGGAAATATGGTCATCCTAAAATTAACCTTTAAAGGAGAACTGACAAGGTGCATATATTGGAGTACCAAACAGGTTCATAACCTTTTGTGCATGTAAACCTCTTTTTCTACCTTCATTACTTGATGTTCCTATTATGTATCAAAGCAAGGCTACAGTAAACAAATCTGATATATATATGGGGAGACTCTTGCACCTGCACAGAGAGCCCTATTCAGATTTGCAATGATTCAGTGTATTACAGTGTATTTCTGTATTACTAGTGCTAAGATCCTACATTATTCATTAAAATAGGACATGACAAATCCAGAAACAAATTACACATTTCTGTTCATTTTGTAATCGGAAGATTTTGTCTATATTGTTAGTCAGAATGAGGATAATTTAATTTAAATTGTTTGATATTAATGTTGTTCTATTCTCTGAAATCAACAGGGTCAGGCTGTGAAAGTCTCCTGTGGTCACCAGCCTATATTCTTGAGTTGGACGGAAATCAGACATCATGGTCACCATGGTGAAAATATTGCTGAAATTAACGGACTCCTAGCGGTGAAATTTGGCATTGCAGAAGGAGAGCAGGTTTGGAATGCACTTTAAAAAAAAAAATCTGAAGGAATAATGTTTTACAATTTAGGCTCCAATCATGCAACCTGTTCCATGCAGGCAGACAGATTCCCACTGTCTTCCCTGGGGCTGTATGTGGAAAGAGGTGTCCACTCAGATGAAATAAATTGCAGGAATGGGGGCTTAAGCCCCAGTCCTGCAAAGATTTATCCACTGAAATCAATAGATCTACTTACAGGGTGTATAGTTTAGTATGTGGATAGATCTTTGCAGGATTGTAGTCTGAGTGTGTAGTGAAATATTAATTTAAAGGAAAAGATTTTAAAAGAAATAAAACAAGTTTGGCATTTTCTCATGGTAATTGTTTGGTTTTCTTTTCTTCAGTTCTTATCATTTTGTTTATATTTATGCTCTTATTCCTAACTCATATGACATTCTTTCTGCCCTGAGACTTCGACTCATTTCTCTTTGAACACATGTTGCAGATTTGCTGTAAAAGGATCTGCCTTTTCTCACTGTTTAGACCAGGTGCTATAGTTCTTCTTTTGACTCCTGTTACAAAGAGAAGTTGGACAGGTGCCTAGGAGACAGTACACAACCAGAGTTTTGTCCATCATGTGACTGTGAATCTTTTCAACAACACAGTGTTTTGGTTATGGCAGATGGAAAATTAAATTAACATGGGCAGAAAAGTATTATTTCACACACAGCTGTTCTAAGTATATTTCTATATGATCATAGAATATCAGGGTTGGAAGGGACCTCAGGAGGTCATCTAGTCCAACCCCCTGCTCAAAGCAGGACCAGTCCCCAATTTTTGCCCCAGATCCCTAAATGGCCCCTTCAAGGCTTGAACTCACAAGCCTGGGTTTAGCAGGCCAGTACTCAAACCACTGAGCTATCCCTCCTGCAAAACTTTATTTATAGAAAAAAGGCACAACAGGAAACATTTTAGATCAGGCAGTGTGGCACCTCCACTTGTTTGCTTTTTGAAAATCATTACTGGAAAGCTAATGGTTATCTGGCCACTGTACTATAAAATATCTTGTTGGGTCAACAGCAGAAGTAACTGGAACATTTTTATCACATTGTATAGCTGCTGAAGTGGTTATTTTAATCTCAACAGGAATTGTTTTATCCTGACTCTAGATACAATAGTACAATAAGAAAAGTAGCCCATAGAATATTGTGAAAATCTGCAATTTTCCTACTGTTCACAAGATAATGATATTGGCTTTTCTGATGAGTTATAACTAGATTAGGGTACTGTTGCCCCTCTAGCTGTAGTCATGGCCAGATTTTTACACATTTATGCTTATTTAAGATACATAAATGCTAAATAAATAAATCCTCCCAGTTATCCTTTTAAAATCTGGAAATTACTAGCTCACAGAAGAAAATCCTTATGAGCAACCTTCAGATCCTAGCAAAAAATTCACCAAAAAAGCTGCCATTAAATAAAGTCTTCTGTCCTATCAAAGGAACAAATTAAAATAGATGGCCCCACTATCCCTTTGCCTTCAGGAAGCAAGTGTTTCTCTGCAGTAATAGTATTCCATGAAAAATATTCTCTTCTATTTACTGTTGTATGGAAGGGAAAGGATATTTCTTATTTGTATTACATACATTGAAACTTTAGGATCCTGCAGGGGTTTAAAGCTAATTGCTTCTTTTGGAAAAACTGATTTGAAGCTGCAGTTACACAGAGGACAGAGGATTAGAAGTTGCCTCATTTTAAGAGAATGTTATTTGAAGAAAAAATGTTAAGATGCCAGTATCTTGAAAAGTGCTACTCTTTTACAAATGGAACTTGTGGTAAAAATCACCTTTTTTTTTTTTTTTTTTTTTTCCCCCTGTACTGACTGGCTTCTCTGAAGTAATCTGCTTCTCCCTGAGCTGCATCAGCTCCCAGCATTCTTCCTGATGGTCAGCTCATACCAATGAGATGACCAATTCCTGAAAGTTGTGCTGTGGAAGTGATACTTCTGTGAGCCCAGTCATAAAACTGTAATTTTTCCTTACAAGTGGATAACTGCTTCTGCCTTATATAACTGTATACAGTTATTTATACTTCTGAGCTTTTCAAATCCCACTATATTTTTAGGCTAATTCAAAATTTCAGAAACATGTATTCAGAAACTGTGCTCTATGTTTTTGTTTGGTTTTAGTTAGGTTTTTAAAAATACTTCTGTAACCCCTATGGTGATTGCTATGTTCTTGGTATGCTTTGAAACTTGATTGATATTTAATCAACTAATAATATTATTGATGTTGCTGCTACTTTTCATTTTGTACCTTTGTATGTGTTTGATGATAGGGGAATGTGGGGGGTCTATAGTCTAAACATGGCACAAAAGAAATCACGTACTATATTTTACTCCTGGGGGAATTCTGCAACACTCTGCAGGCATGTAATTCAGTCCCTCTGCAGATTTCTTAGCTTCCCAGTAGAAAATGATGGGGAAGCAAAGGGAAGCCGCAAGAGTGGTCACGTGCCCTCGTGTTTTCCAGCATGGGCTTTGGGTATCGTAGGCACGGGAAGGTGTTGCCTTCCCAAACAGCCTGACATCCCCCTGCCCATGCTCCACCCCCAGACCTCATCCTGCCTGCTGTTGCCTGGGGCAAGCAGGCTGGGGATCACAGTGCGCCCCCAGGGTCGTGTGGCACCACCCATCCTCCCTGTGTGGCTGGGGCATGCTGACCAGGGGTCGAGCCTGGTGGCACAGCCTGGGGAGGTTTGGGCCATGTTGCCTGGTGCTCCGGGGCCAGGGGGGCTGAGGGCGCTAGCCTAGAGTATGGGCCAGCGACCACAGGGGGTGGGGGAGGACTGGAGATGCTGGGCAGGGGTGCTGCCACTTCTGGGAGTGCAGAGCCTCCTGGCTGAAGGAGGGTTCAGTTCCAGCTGCTGACTCTGCAGCTGGATGCTGCCTTCTGGGTCCTAGTGCTGGTCATGCTCCCCATTCTCTGGGAGCCTTCCTGTTTTCTGTACTAGTGTGAGTGCCTGTGGTGGGGCAGGGCAAGAGGGGTGGGGTGGGGAAATGAGGGTTTTGTGCTGGGTTGGGAGGAAGAAGCAATGGGGGAAAAAAGGGGGGTAGGATAAGGGAGGGGGATGTGGGAGTAAGGGGAGGAGGAGGATAGGTGCACGGGGCAGTGGGGAGAGGAAAGGGGATAGGGACGGGGGAAGCAGGAGCCCGGAATGCGGTGTTGCCTCAGCAGCAGGAGCTCCCCCATTAAGTCATTGAGTCCCCCAACCTGATGAGCCCTCCCCTGTACCTGGACCACCCCGAAGAGCCCTCCCACACTCAGACCCTCCTGTCAAGCCCCAGACGCACTCACCATACCCCATCTGCCAAGCCCCAACCACCTTCACCCGGCTCCCCTGCAGAATTTCAATGCCCTTGCACCCAGAACCCCACAACAAGCCCCTGTGCATCCATCTCCCGCACTGAGCTGCCCATACCCAGATTGCCTCACACAGAACCCTCTCACCCCTCACCTGGATCCCTCCACACTTGGATCCTGCTTGGCTGAGCCTGCCTGCCCACACCTGGTGTGCCTGGCACAGAGGGGCAAGGCTCTGGGATGTTTCTGGGGTAGGCCTGGCCCTTGCATTGTGTCAGGGTCCAGGTGCAGCCTTACCACCGAGTCCCTGTCCTGGGGGGAGGGAGGGCTGCAGGGTTATGTCCCACCTTTGTACAGCAGTGGCCTGTGCTCCCCAGTGGAGCTTCCACAGTTATTTATTGACAAAAAAAAGGGCAGAATTTTTTTTTTTTGGCGCTGAATTTTTAATTTTTTGGTGCAGAATTCCCTCAGGAGTAATATATTGAAGCTTCATGCTGTGTTAAGTGGTATAGCTAACGTAATTTAAAAGGCAAGTAATTTTAATCATCCAAAGTGTACAGTGAAATAGACTTAATTCTTTCAAATTACTTAAAGATTTAACTTTTTTCTTTATGTAAATATCAGAGGCTAAACATTTTTTTTAAAAGTGTTATTGTCTGCCAGATATTCCTTGAGCCATGCTCCCAAGCCTTATCCTGTCAGCAAGTAGAAGTGGAACCCCTCTCTGCAGATGATTGGGAAATACTGGTAATAAAAACATTTAAATTGCTCTCATACTTTTGTTACTCATGATAAGCATTCCCCTGCCCCCAACCTGTTCCATTTCTCCTCAAGGCACTGTTTCCTGTATATTGGTGGTGTACATTACATGTATAAAATTCAAATTTGATTTTATATAAGGATATACAGTTTGTATCTTAAAACAAATGCAAAATGTAATGTGAAGTATTTGATTTCTAATTATGCAAAATTATCTTTAGGAGCTGCATGCTTCCTCTCTTGAAAGACATCTTCTTGACCAGATTCGAATAGTATTTCCAAAAGCCATCTTCCCAGTGTGGGTTGAGCAGAATACTCATATTTACATTCGAATTGGTAAGTGGTGATGGATGCATTTCATACAATGCTACAGAGAGCCTTTAACAAGGGTGGGTAAATATACTGATGATTTTTGTTTAATTGCAGGTACACTAAAGCCACCTGCTTCTTATGGGAGACTAGAACCTCGCACACAGCTTTTTGTATGTCCAAAAACACGCCAGCTTGAAGAAAATACCACCAATCTGCCTTCCTCAAAAAGTGACTTTTTACATGAAAGATTTATTAAAAGTAACATGGATCAAGGAGAAATAATAAAGAAACCTTTGGCCAAAGAACCTCATTTAAATCCAGGTGTCCTTGAACAGTGTAAGCCAGATGCAAAAGAGACATTTGGCTCAAATGTCCTGCCAAACGTATGGAATTTTATTGGGAGCATTTTCTCTCGCTCTCCTGAGCAGAAACAGGAGATTTCCTGTGGTATGAGTGAAATGAATGCATTCAAAGATGAGCTATTAAACTTGATTCATATGGACTCTATTTTCAGAGTATGTCAGTCCCAGCCTCCTAGTGTACAGAGCACATCAGCCACAAAGGCATTTCAGAAAAATACTGTTCATGTTTTTCCATGGAATCTGGAGTTTGTTGATCTAGATCCCAATATTAAAGTGTCTTATGGGAAGATTAGTAAGCTTCGCTCCCCAAGACAACGCCATCAAGAAGCAAAGCAAAACCTACCATTTGAGAAGCAAAAGCAAATGTCCAGCACAGAAGATAGAAACCAGTATGGCTCTAATATAAGTCAAGAATCCAGTGAGATGTCTGTCGTGCAGATAGTATGGAATGGATTTGAAGACTTAGAGAGTGCAATAAAATATAACAGTGTGGAAGCCATGCATGTTGGAAGAGTTTGGGTTAGTCTGAATACAGTTGCTTTTGGGTTTTTAATAAGATAACTTTGGGGTTGCTTGATTAATGTAAAATTGTATAGAGTAGATTTTGTAAACATAAATATTTTAAGTAAGGTAGACTAAAATAAAATAGATAATATCAAGTGTAGCTGTTCTTTGCTAATTTGTCCTGTTCTCGACTACTCAAACCCAGCAAAAAGAAAAGGAGTACTTGTGGCACCTTAGAGACTAACAAATTTATTAGAGCATAAGCTTTCATGAGCTACAGCTCACTTCATCGGATGCATCATGAAAGCTTATGCTCTAATAAATTTGTTAGTCTCTAAGGTGCCACAAGTACTCCTTTTCTTTTTGCGAATACAGACTAACACGGCTGCTACTCTGAAACCTGTCAAACCCAGCAGTAGCCCTCTGAAATGTACAGCGTAGGCTAGGTCTCCACAGCAATTCTACAGAAAAAATGAGGAAGTTCTCCAGCATCTTTTTAAAGATTTTTCTGTGAGTTATTTATATTGAGTGCCTTAACAGTCTGCTTGTAGCTATAGTATTCCAGAGAATCTGAAACTATCTATGTGTACATACATATTACATATAACAATGTATGTGGTTACATCGCATATTCATGCCTCTCTGGTGGGCTCTGGCCTCCAGCCTTCAACAAACTAAGAAGTGATAGTATTACATATCATAGCATTGTACAATTGATGTATAATTTTAGTAATTTTTTAAAACTTTTAATTAAAGAAACTCCTTTTCTTTAAAAAAAAAAAAAGTTGGTTTAAAATAAATTTTATATTAATAAAAATTAATTTACAGTTAAGCCACTGAAAACCTTAATAGGAATCTCCAGCTGGATCTCAGAATACATACACAGTGCTAAATAAATAAATAAAAATGCAGCTAAGAATTTCAGTGCCCTGGTCAACAAGTTTTAATAACTATTTCCACAAAGAATAAAAGAGGCAATTAGGAGGCGAGTGTATGAAGAGGATTTGAGTACATCTGGAAATAGAATGGTTTCCCCTTAAATTCTGTTGCAAATTACAACTAGTCAAGTCAGGCTGATGATCAACTATAATGGAAATGCTTTTATTGATGGATATACTTCCATGGATATTGATATTGTGGAATATTGTAACCAATTTCTGCTGTGTGACCATCTTTTCTCTTTACTTTTTGTTTTAAATGTATATATTTCAGATTCCAGATGGCCTGAGAAAGAGAATACATATAGAAATGCATGCAACCGTCAGAATTAAGTCAGTGGAATCAGTCCCTAAAATTCCAGCATCTCTTAGATTACAACCCAAAAGGAATTTAGTGAGTTGGCGTTCTTAGTATCATTCAGTCATCTTGCATACGTTTAAGCAATGATAATGGTGCTCTGGTTAAGGTTTACCAGTCTTGTTTTGTTTTTTATTTGTCAGGTGATAATTTGGGAACTTTAAATATTAGTCTAATGTGATTTGAAATACAGATTATTCCAATGCAATTTCCCCTCCAATAAATACAATGTTATGATTTAAAGTAATATCTAAATCAGTGAGACACTTGTACCATCTATATAAATGAAACTTTATACAGTAATATTACTTCATACTTTTGAATCACCTTTCATCAAAGGATTATAAATGTCAAGTGTAATTAAATCTCACAGCACCCTTTTGTGTTTGGGAGGTATTACAATACTCATTCTACAGTGTATTGAATATGAAAATAAAGTGATTTGCCCAAGGTCATACAATGGTTGAGGAATAGAGCCTATAAGTTCGGACTCTTAGTCTCCTTTAACCACTAGACAAGTAGTATGTAGCAGTGATCACTTCATCAAGTCTCCATATGTTTTCAAATCACATGTGAGAACATCTGTCTTCTCCTTTGCTTTTCCTTCATAATTTCTCTTTCCTTCTGTTTAACACATTGGCATTTTCCATGTTCATAATGTAATTAAATATTACTCATCATGTGCAGGACCCTGAGCCACCTGGTGTAGGGTGTGTGTGTGTGTGTGTGTGTGTGTGTGTGTGTGTGTGTGTGTTTATAAATAAAAACATTTACTCTGTAAAGTGTGTTCTGACAGTTTTCATAAAATATCGCTATATAGTATAAAGGGCAAATCCTGCAAACCTATATGTCTGTGAGGCATGAGAAGTTAAAAGCTATTCACATATGTTGGTAAGGGTTTACAGGGCCAGGTCCCAAAATTATATTATGAATATTGTTGTACCTAATTACATAATGCTGCATTAGAAAGCATTACATAGCAAGAATAGTATGGTTCCCACTTCAGCTTAGGACACAAGCAACATTTTCTCCTTGACAAGTTCCCACATAGATAAGACTGCCATTAAAAAATAAAAGTGATTTACAAAAGAAATATTGGACTAGATCCTCAGCTGGTGTGAATCCGTATAGTTCAGCTTTAAACCTACAAAGGCTAAGAAACCCAGTGCTGAGGCTGGAACTTCATTCCTAAGTCTCCTTTCAGAAGAAGCTCTTTTGCTCCTCTATCAGGCAATACCTGGGGAGAGTTTCTAAATAAGATAGTTAAGGCATATTAATACATTTTAATTTGGTGATTTAAGTTTTACTCTGAATTATCTTTGCTTTTTTCCTTCTGCTAGAAATTTAGTAGTGAAGTAAATATTTGAATCCTTCTGTCCTCCCTCAACTGAACCACACCTATTGTTCTCATTGCAAATCTATGCCAACAAAAAACTATTTAATGTCAGCTCTCACTGTCCACCCAGTACTGCTCTTCAACAAGGCAAATGTGTCTTCACGGGTTTGGTTCATTATGTGAAATATGTCTTTTTTTTGTTTGTTTTTTGGGGTTTTTTTGCTCTGACACTTGTGTGGTCATTTTGCACTTTAGTTGCTCCACAAAACATGTAGTGCTAATCTATAATAGGCACAGAGTTTTCATATGCATCTGGTGTTCTTTATCCACAAATGGACTGAATTTTGTTTTGCTTTTTTTACTATATTTTAAAATATACCATGGTTGAAATCTATCAGTTTAATAAATACTACTTTTTTCTGTAAATAATTGATTGCAGGGTGCATGGTTGAACTAAATAGGTACAAAAACCTCAGGTTTAATTACTAAGTGTAAAATAAATATCTTGAAGGCAGTAAACTAAAAAAATATAAAGTAATTGTATGTGATCTTATATAAATTTAATATGGAGTTCTTCCTTTCTTTTCTACTTCAGCTCAAGTAATTTTAGTTCCCAAAGGAAGCAAAGAGAGAGGTAGAAAATTGGGTGAATAATATGGTAGGGATCCTCTTTTTCCTTTCTGAACAGTGCTTCCTCCCTTCCCAAAGAGATCTTTGTTGATCTCCTTGAGGAAGGATGCTCCAGTAGTTAAGGGGCTAGCATGGCATTCAAGAGGCCCAGTTTCGATTCCTTGCTCTGCCACAGACTTCCTGTGTGATCTTGGGCAAGATATTTAATTTCTCTGTACCTCAGTTCCCCATCTGTGAAATGAGGTAATAGAACTTCCCTCCCTCCCAAGTATCTTGTGAGGATAAATATGTTAGCGATTGTAAGGTGTTCTGACATTATGGTAACGGGAGTCATATGTGTACCCAACATAGATAGGTTGTTGGAAACTGGGGATGTGACAGGACTTAGGGTTATGAATGAACAATGCCATGAGAACTTTTTCCGGCTGTGAGCTACCATTAGGAACAAATACCATCTATACTGAAGAGTTATCATTTGGAAGGGAACAGCCTTAATAAAGTAACCCTTTTTCCCCCCCATTTTCCTGTTTAGCATAAAGACATAAGTGAAGATGACATAAAATCTGCTTTTAGTTTATGGTTGGAGGATACCACTATTGTTGATCTTCCCTGGATAATGACAGACACACATCATATACAACTAGTTGTTAAAGACGGTAAGAAAAACTATGTCCTCTGCTGTTGCTATGTCTGTATTCTCTCTGTATTAGGAAGTCTCCTTAGCCAACATTTCTTTTTAAAAATGGTGTTTGTATACTGAGGGCCATATCAGATGCTTCCTTCCATTTAAATGGAAGGATGTAAGTCAATCTTTAACAGTGATCTTAGTTTAATTCATTCATTTTAGATTACATTTATTTAAAAATAAAATATTACTGGGTTCATCTTGTGCTGAAGAAAAATAGAGTTAATTTGAAATCTTGATAGTTGTTCAGTGTGTTTCCACAGGAATGGAAGAGTTTGTCCTTAGTGTGGTACATCCTTCTCACACTGAAGAAAATAAATCGGAGAATATTTTTATGTTGGGTCCCAGTTTGCTGCAGAAGACAAATATACAAGTAAATATCACATAGTATCAGGTATCAAGTAACTTAAATTCTGTTACATTTGGTGAAAAATATAATTAACCATATATCATCTGTGTCTGTTTCAATTATTGAGTAATTTAACGTTGTAGGGTCTGTGTTCATCACCATATATGCACATCTCATGTGTTATCTTATAGCAGGGATCGGCATGTTCGGCAAGTGGCCCACCAGGGTAAGCCCCCTGGCGGGCCAGGCTTGTTTGTTTACCTGCCATGTCCTCAGGTTTGGCCAATCGTGGCTCCCACTGGCCGCGGATTGCTGCTTCAGGCCAATGGGGGCTGTGGGAAGCCGCAGCCAGCCCATCCCTCGTCCTGCGCCTCTTTCTGCAGCCCACATTGGCCTGGAACGGCGAACCGCAGCCAGTGGGAGCTGTGATCGGCGGAACCTGCGGACGCGGCAGGTAAACAAACCAGCCCGGCCCACCAGGGGGCTTTCCCTGGCGGGCCACGTGCCAAACGTTGCCGATCCCTGCCTTATAGCATGAGGCTTTGCTAAGACTCCACGTAGTCCATAGTATTTTAGACCTAAATTCTGTAGCAATGTCCCTGAATTCTGTAGTCAATGGTCAAACTCCAACTAAATTCAATGGGAGCAGAATTAGGCCAACACTGAGCAATTTTGAAAATTCCACTCTTCATATTTAATTGCCTTAAATACCTATTTCACTCCCCCCCCCCCCTTTGATACCCAAGCCACTGTACTATCTGGAACATGTGAAGTGGGGAGGTGTTAATGGCTTATTCCATCAAACGTGAGCGCTGCTTTCTGTCCACACCTGTCCCAGTTCATGCCGTGCTCTTGCTCTCAAACTGCTTCTGTGTCCTGCGTCTCTCCCTTTCCCCGTAAACCCCTCCCCCCCAGCATCTTCTTTTAGGGGAAGCATTCCCTTTCCTAAACTGCTTGTTGAGTTGAGATCTGAGTCTCCAGTGTTAGCATACCCCACTATTGTTGCTGGTAATGAACTAATTTTTTTATATTGATGCAGTTGCATGACAGAAGCAGTGAAGAAAACTGTCCTGTTGCTCTGCAAAGTTGTTCACTAAAAGTAAAATAGAAGTTTATCCATATTACTGCTGCCACAGAACCACATCATTATCAGAAGACTATGTCCAAGATTAGTCACGTTGGAGACATGTTAGCACTAGTATCCAAATGGGCCTTATATATTACATGAAGAATTGGATTGATAATTGGGAGATAATTACCCTCTTTAGCTAGTTTGAATGAAGCTTTCATCTACACCATTTTATCAATATGTGAGTCTTTCATGCAAGTATGGTTTCATCAAAATATTTAGTCAATGTTTTCTTCAAACAAATTACAAAAAGATGCAAATCAGTTTTGTACTTTTCTTTTGTAAATGTGTATTTGATTTTTAAAATATTGACTTTTTCTTTTTCTTTATAGATTCTTATACATCCTATGCCTGCAAAAGCTGATGATGCCAACACACAGTCTACTATACATGATACTGACCAGATCCTTCCTTTCCACAAACTAAACAGTTTAGGGTGAGATATTTTGACAATGTCAAATATGGGAAGAAAAAAGAGGATAAGAATTAAAAAAAGAAAGCCAGATATATTAGAAAATGCACAGCTTCTGGAAAACTAAACTAGCTAGCTGTTAAAAATTCTGTGAAAGATGTAACTAGACATCTCTTTGGACTGGGTCAAGCTGACACAATACTTGGGACCTGATCATGTAATCACTTACTTATTTATACCTTTATTTTGCTCTTGTGAGTAGCCTTATTGTAGTCAATGGGACTACTTACACAAGTGGAGTGATGTACATTCTAAAGTGTTTGCAGGGTCAGATC
Source organism: Dermochelys coriacea (assembly GCF_009764565.3). Classification (NCBI taxonomy): domain Eukaryota; kingdom Metazoa; phylum Chordata; order Testudines; family Dermochelyidae; genus Dermochelys; species Dermochelys coriacea. Next base: position 225,386,050 of record NC_050069.1, read on the forward strand.
CTTGGATGAGATGCCTTGAAGGACAACCTACTTTAACAAAGTCAGACCTGACAATTATAGGAGAGTAGTGGAAAGCAGGTATATCGGCCCTAGAAAGGTGAAGGCCCTTTTCCTTATGAACTGAAAAGAGGTTACTACAGACTAAGTAGACACACCTGAGTCCAATTAAGGGCTGCTGGTGACCTTTTAGAAATCCCACTTCCGGTGAGAGAGGAAGAAGGGATGAGAAACAAACTGCAGCAGGGAGAAAAGGCTTCTTCTGGAGGGAAGGCTATTCGCCTCCCTATAAGGGAAACGACCTAATTAGCTGCTGTTTGTAGGACTGGCATCCAGAAGCCAGCGTAATAAGACAACGCACAAGAGGGGGCAATACTACAGTATTATAAAACTTTGATGTAGCTATTTATTTGGGCTGCATGGCTTTTCTTTAAAATGTTTTGTATTGTTTTTATAATGCATTTTGGTACCTGCCAGTAAGCACCTTTATAAATTCATTGCATTGTGCTAGTTACATCATTTAAGCTTATTCAAAATGTACACTTTTCTAATTTTTTGTGCTTCTTCAAGGTATTTCTTTTTGTGTCATGAATTTGGGATTTTGTTTGTCTTACGAGAACTACTTGGGACTACCCAATACTGAAAAATAAACCAGAGTGAAAAATTAAAAGTCTCTGGAAGGAGATGCCTTGCCATGCTATGTACTTCCAGAAGTGGTGTTAATAACTCACTAGGTGACACTCTTCCCTCAATCTGTACCAAACCAGGGCCTTACTAGTGTTAAGGGGTACTATACTGCTAGATGTTTCTTTTTTGTTTTTAGTATGTATTTTCTTTAAGTTGAAATCTAAAACTGCTAGCTTGTTTGTGGATCTTAAAGGCGTGCTGTCAGGTTGAAAGTGGTTAACTGTTTAGGAAAGGAGGTGAATAAATGTAGCTTTAAGCCAATTTTGTATTTCCCTAATTCTGTCCCAGGTCAAGGACCTTCATTGTCCCCAGGCTGCTCTGAGTTACACCAGCTTGTAACAGCTTTCTATAAGCTATTACACCAATGTATAATAGCCAAAGTGTAGTGTGCTCTGGCTATACCCTCTCCTGACCACATCCTTGGGCACATCTCCTATGCCTGGACACATCCTCTATGCCAGCATAGGGAAGGCGGCTGGTGAAGAGCTTTTACAGTGGTTCTTGACTAGTTGGAAAACCACATGTGATGGGGATATCTTGCAAAGGCTAGCTATGCCCCTTTATGCCAGTTGTGTAGTGTAGAAGTTCCATGGCATCTAATTGAAGGGGGTCATAGATTTTCTTGAACATCTGAAGCACTTGGGATTTTTCAGTATGTATGGAAAGCATGCTGTTCTAAATGCAGGTAGTTATAATTAACTAGATTGAGTGTACTGAGACTGCCGTAGCTTGTCTAATGTTTTATTTGTTTTGCCTTACTTTGCAGAGGAGTGGGTAAACTAGGAACATCCTCCTTTGAGCATATAACCCACAGCCTCTTGGGACGCCCTTTATCTCAAAAGCTAGTTACCATAGCTGTGGGACTGCGCAGTGGAGCTGTGCTGCTCACAGGAGCAAAGGTGCCTTTCTCTTTTCCTGTATGCCAAAATAGTTTTTTTGCACTAACTTAATTTTAATACTCCAAACAGGCATTGTAAAACTGTTTCTTTTCTGCTACAAGGAATCGGAGAATAGAGTTGAAAAAGAGCTGTTGATTAATTAATCCACCTCCCCTGTCATTGCAGCATCATTTCCTCGTTATACTTTAGTGTTTTGTACCTTCTAAGTTTTAAATGCCCCTAACACTGAAACTTCCATCATTTACCTTGGAAGATTATTCCACACTGTGTTTTTACCCTTCAAATATGTGTAGACATTTATGCCTCAACATTATTTAACATTTATTTTCAAATTATTTCAATTCAGAAAAAAATCATAATTTTTTTTTCTTAAACACTAGCATGAAATCACTTTACACATTTGACTCTCAGTGATTCTCCTGTTATATTTTCTATGTTGTTTAATGGCAAATCCTGAACCCATTGAAATCTGAGAGAATTTTACCAGTGATTTCAGAACTGGGCCCATACTAGGTACTACTACTTACAAGGAATGTAAATCACCCTGTAGGCAACCAGCCATCTATTTAGCATCTGTGTTTCATGAGGAATAATCCACAGAAAAAGAGAAAGAAGTAGTTTCTGTTACTCTGGATGTTGTTTTAGAAGACTACCCAAAATTTATTTTGTAGGGAAGTGGAAAGTCAACATTAGCGAAGGCCATCTGCAAAGAAGCCTTTGATAGATTGGATGCTCATGTGGAAGTAATTGACTGTAAGGCTTTAAGAGGTATGACTATGATCATATTTTTTCACTCAAACATTTGTTATAATGACTGGGAAGCATTCAGGACTTATCATTTTATTGTGTTCAAATTATCTACAGTATTATAAAACTTTGATGTAGCTATTTATTTGGGCTGCATGGCTTTTCTTTAAAATGTTTTGTATTGTTTTTATAATGCATTTTGGTACCTGCCAGTAAGCACCTTTATAAATTCATTGCATTGTGCTAGTTACATCATTTAAGCTTATTCAAAATGTACACTTTTCTAATTTTTTGTGCTTCTTCAAGTAGTGTCCCTGTGGATGCTCCACTTGATGTGTGCATCCACCTTCAATCCGAGATTTTTATCAGTAGTGTCCATTCAGCCAAAGGCATATAGGCTGCAAGAGATGAACTGCCCTGTGTTCCCTCTTGACCACTCGCCTGAGACAGTGCATCCAGTAGCGTTCATTTACAGTTCTGCCTGTTAACTAGTTTCTAGTTCATTTTTATTCTTTTGTAGTTTAATGAAGCCTATTTTGTCTTTGGGGTATGCTGGAGTCTCCATGCTTCAAATGTTGTCTCACTTGCTGCGAGTCCTTTACGCTGTATGCACTGCTTTTGGCATACACACATGCCCACTAAGTGCAAGAGGTACATGACTTTCAAAAGCCGCTCTAGGAGGTAAAGGAAAATAAAACTCTATTTTCTAATGGTGGAGTTCTCCCTCTGCCTGGCTTCAGACCCTGGCCTGGAGACCCACGCTTTCCAGCGTGCTCCAAATGACCGTAACCCTCTCTTATCATCTGCAGCTCTCTCACCCTCCAGAGCTTTGAGAGAGAGAGAGAGATCTGTTACAGATGCAGAGAAGACTCTGTTTAGGAGATCTGTGAAATCTTCTCAGAGAGAATGCTCCTCTAAAATACCTATTATACCACCAACCTTGTGCCTTTCAAAGGTTTCTGTGGAGGCTTCAAGCAGTCCTGGTACTGAGGTTGATCAAGCTTGAGCTTGTTTAAGTCTCAGCTTGTCTTAGTCTTGTCCCAGTGCCCAATGTACTGTTGAAGCATGAGCACAGTACTAGAGATAAAGATCTGTCACCTAAGAAGCTGAAACCACCCACACCAACTGTGCATCAGTATCTTGACCAACGGTTCAGCCAACATAGGTGCCTCAGTCTTCTACATCTGGAGCTCACCAAGTCTCTAGCCCAGCCCACCCAGTACCGCAAGAGTTCAGATTCTCCAGGGATTTAATTTTTATCAGATGAGCCTGAGACTCCTCTGGTGAGCTCCTTTAGACTCCAAGTACCACAGCCTGCATTATCTTTAATACCCCACCTTTCACCAGTACCTTATGATTCCGCAGTACCCACGTGGCCAGACAGGCAGATCATCACTCCACTGTCATCTGCTCTGCCATCACAATATGTAGACGAGAGCTCTTCAGACTCTCAAATATCAGCTCAGAGCTTTCACGTCTATTTATTCAAACTGATTCTCCTGAAGATGTTCAGTATCGGGACATTTCACTGCCTTCATGATGTCAGCTGATTCAACACCCTCCCTGGTCTGACCTGTCCTGGATAACTCCCCCATTTCTTTATGGATCACTTAAGTGATCATCCTGGAACTTTTGACATTATATCACCAGCAGTTTTCTAAGGCACCTAACACTCATGCAGAACATCAGAGACAATGTTCCCTGCTCCCATCCATCCCTCCTTAGTAATTCCTTCTGCCTGAGGAAACATTTGAGGAACAAGAAAGGAGGGATGAGGAGGAGGCTACTCCTCAGACAAATATTTTATCATTCTCTCCATGTGAAGCAGTTATGCCTCCTCCATCTAACACGGATGACTTAAAACAGTTCCAGGACTGGATGAAGGGAGTGACAGATGTACTCTGAATTCCAATAGAAGAAGTCCAAGAAACCAAGCTGAAATTATGGGACATTCTACATACCCCATCTTTATCACAGGTGGCCCTGCCTGTGCATGAGGTGTTGTTGGAATTGCCAAAACAATTGGACAAACTCTTGCCACTGCCATCCCAACAGCTAAGAGGGTGAATTAAAAAATACCATGTCCTGGCTAGGGGCTCAGAATTTGTATTTTCTCACCCCACCCCAACTCCCTAATTGCAGATGCAATCAATGAACAGAACAGGCACACCATTCAATGGCTACTCTAGATAACAAGGACCAAAAGCATTTAGATGCATTTGTTCACAAGAGTTATTCGTCTGCCACCCTGCAGTTTAGAAACGCAAATAATCAGGTGATACTCCCAAAATATAATCACACAAACTCTGTGAAATCTATATGAAGTCTTTTAGAGAGCATCATCCCAGAAACACAGTTCAGATTCTCCAGGGATTTAATTTTTATCAGATGAGCCTGAGACTCCTCTAGTGAGCTCCTTTAGACTCCAAGTACCACAGCCTGCATTATCTTTAATACCCCACCTTTCACCAGGACCTTATGATTCCGCAGTACCCACATGGCCAGACAAGCAGATCATCACTCCACTTGTCATCTGCTCTGCCATCACAATATGTAGATGAGAGCTCTTCAGGCTCTCAAATATCAGCTCAGAGCTTTCACGTCTATTTATTCAAACTGATTCAAAATGATAGCAATTTCAGGCTATCATTAATGAGCGGTATCGCTTGGCCAGGATGATTTTACAGGCTTCTATTGATGCAACGGACATGGCAGCTCATTCCACAGCCATGGTGGCTGCAATCCTCAGGTTTACAAGACACTGTAAAGGACCTTCCTTTTAATGGCCTCAAAGTATTCAGCGAGACCACGGATGAGTCGAGTCTACATTTCTTGAAGTATTCTAGAGCAACACTTGACGTGTTGGATATGTGCACCTACAAACAATAGGAGGTTCAGTAGGTCCCAGCCAGATCAAGGGTACCACCTATCCCAGTTTTCCACCTACCACTTGAGTAGCTGAGCCACCTGAGAAGGGACCCAGACAGCAGAAAGGAAAACCCTACACGACTACTGCCCTGTTGACACAATAAACGTCATCTGTGAAACATTCTTTCTGATGCATTGGTTGAGGACCATGAACATTCCCACAATCTGGACTAGATGCCACACCATCCTGCCCAGTCTATTCTCCCACCTTTTGGGGGTTGTTTCTTCCATTTCTACCGTTCATGGGAGAAGTTTATTTCCAACAGAACAGGAAAAAGTTCAAATCTGAGTTTTAATGCCATCTCTCTATTTCAAGGCTTGCTCTTCAGCTCAGCAGCACAAAGTCCTTCTTCCTACCAGTACAGCAGATAGAGGTTATTGGAGTCACTCTGATGCTACAGCATCTAGAGCCTGTCTACCAAGGGACAAATTTCTCACACTGACCCAACTAATTGCATGAGTTCAACTAAGTCCTCAAGTCAGTGCCTCAGATCATGGCAGTGTTCACCTTCGTCATCTTATATGCCTGCTTGCATCTGCACTGCTTCCAATCCTGGCTCAGGTCAGTCGATATCCCCAACAGGGATTGTGTGAACAAGTTTAGCTCTGCCCCTCAAAGTGGGTCAGTCTCCCTTAACTGGTGGAAGAATCCAGACAAGGTGTGTTTAGGGGTTCCTTTCAAACATTGTCTTCTTGCCGTTACAATTGTTTTGGACATGTTCCTCTTCATGTAGGGAGTTCACCTACAGGATCACACAATACAGAGAAGGTGGACCACACAGGAGTCCACCGTTCACATCAACATTCTATACCCAATGACCTTAGTAGATATTTCACGTGGGATCACAAGTGGGAACTCGACAAATCCATACTCAGACAGATATTTCTCTGACCTGGGATTTTCCAGCGATAGATCTCTTTGCCATTGTTGCCAGCTGAAGATTCATGACCTTCTGCTCAAGGGGAGGTCTGGGTCATCATTCTGTGCAGGATGACTTTTTCTCCTCTCATGGTCGAAGAATCTTCTGTATGTCTTTCTTCCAATGCTGCTAATTCTCAGAGACCTGAACAGAATCAGACAGGACAGAGCCACAGGCATTTTGATTTCACCAACCTGGACAAGATAAGTATGGTTCCTTATCTCCTTCACCGCTCCTCTCAGATGGCTATCAATCTACCATTGATGCCCAGCCTTCTATTGTGGGACCTGGGGAACATTCTTCACCCCTGTCTCAAAACTCTGACTCAAAGCCTGCTACTTGGATGGGTTGTCAGAGGTAGAGCTCTTCTGTTCTGGGGAAGTGCAAGAGGTCCTGCTCAACAGTAGAAAGGAATCCACCAGGAAAACTTACCTTCAGAAATGAAAAAGACTTTACTGTTGGTGCCCTCACCAACACCTGTCTCCCATCTTGGAAGTTTTAGAATACTTTAGAATACACCGAAGAAAGGGAGGTCTCTCATTGAGCTCCACTGAAGTCCATCTGGCAGCCACCACAATGTTTCATTCGCCTGTAGAAAAGTCCTGTGTGTTTTCTCACCTCGGAACTTCTGGATTTATCAAATAGTTATCAAACCTTTTCCCACATGTCAGGGAGCCCCCCCAACCTGGATGTTTGAACCTAGTTCTCAATTTGACAAAACCTCCCTTTAAACCAACAGCTACCTGTATGCTTTTACACCTTTCTAGGAAAATGCCTTTGTGAGCTAAGGGCTTTGGTGGCTGACCCTCCTGTACTGTTTTCTTCAAAGATGATGGTCCCTTTGGCTACATCTACAGTTCCTACCTAAAGTCAGTTCAGACTTTCATATAAATCGGACTATTCAACTCCCCATATTTTATCCTAAACCCTATCAAACTAGGGAAGATGCTGCCCTCCATGCTTTGGGATATTAGGAAGGTAATGGCATGCTATTTGGTCAGGACTAAACCTTTTTGAACTTCTGAGGCTATTTGTATCTCTTGCAGACAGTGCTTAAGGTACACCAGTGTCTACCAAGAGACTTTCTAACTGGGTTTCCACTTGTATTTTCTCATGCTAAGAAGTCACTAACATGCCATGCCTATTCAAGATTAAGGCTATGTTTTAGTCACAGGTATTTTTAGTAAAAGTCATGGACAAGTCACGGGCAGTTAAAAAAAAAAATTCACAGCCCGTGACCTGTCCATGACTTTTACTAAAAATACCTGTGACTAAAACTTGGGGGGGTGGGGGAGGCTGTCTGGAGCCTCCACAGGTTCTGGGGGAGGGCGGCCCAGGTGCTGGCGGGGGCAGGTGGCAGCATGCGGCCTGGGACCCCTGTTGGTGCTGGGGGTGGGGGTGCGGGCAGCGGCGTGCGGCCCTGGACCCCTGCTGGTGCTGGGAGGGGGCAGGCAGTGGCCCGAGACCCCCGCTAGTGCTGGGGGGTGCGGGCGGCAGCCCATGGCCCACGACCCCCTGCTGGTGCTGGGAGGAGGGGTTGGCAGGGCTGGTAGGCTCCCTGCTGGCTCTGCACCTCCCCTCCCCCCAGCAGCAGCAGCAGAGTTTGGGTGTGGAAGGGGGAGGGGATTGGGGCACAGGATGAGGTGAGGTGGATTCTGGGTGGCGCTTACCTGGGGGGCTCCCCGGAAGTGGCGACATACCCCTCACTCAGCTGCTAGGCAGAGGTGTGGTCAGGCAGCTCTGCGCACTGCCTCTGCCTGCAGGTACCACCCCCGCAGCTTCCATTGGCTGCGGTTCCCGAGATTGGAACCACGGGGCCAAAACTGCAGCAGCGGCCATTGCACCTGGCGCAGGGGTTGCCTCAGCTGCCCCTGATCCAGGTGCACCAGTCGCTACGGAGGTCAGGGAAAGTCATGGAATCCATGACCTCCGTGACAAATTCGCAGCCTTACTCATGATCATAGTCCATTTTATCAGATCTCAGTCCATATTGTTTGTCCTGCTAAAAGATTACCCTATAACAGAAATCTGAAGAGCTGCTACATGAACTTTGATCCACACCTCCAGACGTTATACCCTAGTGAATGCTTCTCAGGTAGATGCTGCCTTTGGTTCTGCAGTTCTAGAAACAGTTCCGGATTGAGTTCTGAAACTCCCATCTCCTTCAGGGGGCACTGCTCAGGAGTCATAGAATCATAGGGTAGGAAAGGACCTCAGGAGGTCATCTAGTCCAACCCCCTACTCAAAGCAGGACCAATCCCCAGTTTTTGCCCCAGATCCCTAAATGGCCCCCTCAAGGATTGAACTCTCAACCCTGGGTTTAGCAGGCCAGTGCTCAAACTATTGAGCTATCCCTTGAGTGGAGCAGCCATAGGGATGCTACTTGAAGAAGGAGAGATTACTTACCCTGGACAGTAGCTGGAGTTCTTTAAGATGTGTATCCCTATGGACGCTCCACTATTCACCCTCCATCCCCTCTGCTACATAGTCTTTTACCTCTATGGGACTTTGCAATGGAGAAGGAACTGAAGGTGGTTCATCTGTTGCACCTGCATATACCCTTGGTATGGGGCACAAGTCTAACTATGGCACATAAATGAACTGAATGGAAACTGCTGCCAAAAATTTCCAAATGAAGGCACATGCGCAGCTCAAATGGAGCACCCATAGAGAGACACATCTTGAATCACTCCAGCTACTGTACAGGGTAAGCAACGTTTCCTTCCCAGAATTCAACCACAACCTCAATGGTTAGTCCCCATTACTAAGAAAGAAAGAAAGTTGGACTGTATAGTTTTTGTCTGTGCTGGCTAGAACAAAAGTAGTTGAATATAATTATATCTATACTCTTTCTCATGGAACAGGTGAAAGTATATCAAATTAGTGAGAACTAATTATTTTTTGTATGTTAAGGAATGTACAAATTTCACATTGTATAGCATAGCCTTTAGTTTTTAATTTCAAGTTTGGCCTAGAAATTTTAATATTTTTACGAATTTTATAGATCTAATGTAAATGACTTTGTCCATCTGATGAAAAATAACTTTTTTAAAAAAGCAAACATTTAAAATAAATATTCTTTATATATAGTTTCATTGTGCATTTTTGAAACCAGGAATGGTGAACTATAAAACCTGCTATTCTTCTGAAGGTATTATTAAATTTTCAGTGCTTGCTGAACTACAGTAGTATTGACAATTTCTAATTGTTGTATGTACCAAATTGTGCTAGTTGTCTTTGTTGACCAACATTCAGGTTCTACTGTGAGTTCAGAAGGACTTTGGTGCAACATAAGGGGTAGGAGGGCAAATATGGCTTTTTGCCACTTTTCCACTGACTATCCTTTCCTTGTAATCCTGGACTTTATATAGTTCTGAAACTGTTCTAGTTTACTCCGATGTTTTGTATAAACTAAAGATCCTGTTGTGTTGGATGGCTGTGTCTGGCCATTCCCACTTCTGCCCCGGCAAGATCTCTATTCCAGGGGAGGAGGCGAGCATTCGTAAAGAACTGGCATAGCCAGCTGAAGGTTCCTCCCATAAAGGAGAATCTTTAGCTGCTCATTTAGAGTCATTTTAAGGCTCTTTGCATTTCCAGCACAAAGAAATAAATCAAACTCAAAGTTTTAATCTTTTTCATGCTGTGTTTTGTTGCTAAGAATGTATTTTTGTTTTAGGAAAAAGATTAGAAAACATAAGAAAAAAAGTGGAGGAAGTTTTTCTAGAGGCAGCATGGAGACAGCCATCCATTCTTCTGATGGATGATCTTGATCACATTGTTGGAGTTCCTTCTACACCAGAGCATGAGAACAGCCCTGAAGCAGTTCAGAGCTATAGACTTGCACATGGTAATGCTATGCTAACGGCTTCTGGGTATTTTTTTCCTGTTGCTTCTTATGTGTCTTGATAAAAATGTATTGTAATTTAGAATGTCTTATACCTGAATGACAGTTGTCTGGACAGTTCTGTTTTCATCATCCCTGCTTCTGGATCATTCTATGTTGTAAACTGCCACGGTTTACAAGTTCCAGATGAATTTTGAACCATTATTAATACAGATTATTATGCATAAGTAGCATTTCTTTTAACTGAATATGTACCTTTTTTATCTACTTCTTATCTAAACACTTCATTGTGTGCGGGTCATCGTTTTTTGGGTTTTTTTTTTTTTAATTTTTACAAACCATAGCCTTTAAGTGAAAACCTGGACAATGCATCCTCCATACAATCTTTTTCTCTAAAGTGCAGCCAACATTAAAATCTCTCCACGTAAATGTTTTCAGTACAGGAGACTGAAATAACATAATATGAAATAATCAATATCAATGTATTTTATTATTTTAACTGTGTTGAATTCTGCCCTTGTTGTAGGATTTAAGCTATAACAGATCTTCAATTTTCTAAGCAGTGTCAAAGGGAGATTGCAACTTTTTAAATTAAATTCCTTTTGCAGTTTCTGGAATTCACACTGAGATTAAATTTTCAAAAATGTACACCTAAATTACAAAATGGGTACTTGTATGTATAACTTCAGTGTCTTAATGCTTCATTTTTGTTTTATGCACACAACCTTGATATGCAGTTTAAAAATTATCATAAATGATCTGCCTTACTTGTATACTTTTTTGTACATGACATCTAGAGATCTAAGTAGTTCAAAACTGCTATTTATCCTAAACTCTTAGTACAATGGCTTGGCACAAAACATAGTTTAACACCTTGGTATTGTGATAAGTCATACAATAAACTATCTAAATTATATTATTATTTCAACTTTTTCCTGACTATGCTGCAGAGTTGGGATTATAGCTTTCTGCATTTTATTCATTCCAGATACAGCAGCAGAATTCACAATAGAGGAAAATAATCTTTAATATCACAAGGTAGACATCATCAATAACTATACAAGTTTAGTCCTATGCAAAGCATTTCTGACCGTGTGTCCTTGTTGGAGTAGACTGTGCCTTGAAAAATAAATACATTTGTTTAGATGAAAACAGTTCTATAATACATTACAGAAAAGTTAGTGTAGTAGTCGGTGTTATATAATATCTCCAGTATTGTAAAAATACTCAGCATTAACAAATGTATGAAATTTATAATCTTTTATTACTCATGAAACAATGTCTTCTGTATCTAGTTTTGAAAGATGTGATAAAAGAACTTATTTCCATGGGCAGTTTGATTGCATTAATTGCCACAAGCCAATCTGAACATTCTCTGCATCCTTCCCTTGTTTCTGGTCAAGGAACTCATATATTTCAGTGCTTCAAACATATCCAGCCTCCAGATCAGGTAAATGCAATAATTGAATAACTTGGTCAAAATGTTCGTTGTGACTTCCCTACAGACTCAGATGCTGCACCAAAGAGGTAACAAAAAGGGATAATTTGCTGCTGAAGTTGAGGTAAAACCAAACCAAAAACACAACAACGCTACTGGGAATTTTAAGAGATCTTTTGTGATATTAAATAGCATATAACTTTTCTATGTTATCTTCAGGGTTCCTTTTTGGAAAAAAACACAGAAAGTTATGCCTAGTGGTGAGTCTGTCTCACACCATCCAAATTAACAGACACTTCACCATAATGTATACTTTCCCAAATTGTATTTGGGTTTTAAAATATTTAAAGGGAACTAGTTTGTTTAAATTCAAAAATTTGTTTAATTGAATATATCCTTCTACTCTTAAAAATAGACTATATTGAAACGGTACAAAAGAAATAGCAATCAATGTATTAAATATAGTATACTCTAAGGAAAAATAAAAAAGATTTGCATTTTGTACTAGTGTGTGAGAGAATACCCACAACACTTTGGAATCATACCCAAGTTTATGGTGCTTTATTGTTCTCCTGTCATAAATGAGCCATTTAAAAAATCAAGGACTGCATTCAGGTCTCTAAGTGCTGACTTGTGGCAGAAGAAAAGACTTCCCCTGAAAAACTATGTTGTATGACAACTCTGTAATCTGAAATTACCCAGGCCTTATTCTGTAAATTAGTTGAGATTACTCAGCAACTCTCAGGATCAAGCCCTTTATACCTGTGTGATTTGGTCTGTTTGTTCCTAGGATTTCTCATTCTTCATTTCTGATTTGGAATTTATTCCAGTGCTTGTGATGCAGATATGACTGCGATAGAATAGAAAGATTGATTTCTGAAATGATAATTGCTGGGCTAGAGGTTACAGTGGTCAATTAGTCATTTTAATTGTAAAGCTGGTGAACTTTAAAGAAAGTCAGATAAAAGAATTATTTTTTCTTCAATTTGTGTTAGTATTTTTTATACATTTAGTCAAAAAACTCCTATGTTGAATGAAATGTTGGTAACTGTTTTCATTATCTGAAACATTTGAGTCTTCTAAGCTTAAGGTAATAATTCATATCTGTGTAAAACTATGTATAAATTCACTGTATATTTTTATTTTTCAGGAGCAAAGATGTGAATTACTGCATTCCATAATAGAAAATAAATTGAACTCCAGTATAAACAGATTCTATGATCTTGATCTCCAGCATATTGCAAAGGAAACAGAAGGGTTTATAGCTAGAGATTTTACAATGCTAGTGGATCGTGCCATACACTCCTGTGTTTCTAATAAGGGAGCGTGCAACAAGGAAGGTATGTGATAGTCACCAAATCTCTACTTTGTTTTAGTTGTACCATATGACATGTGTGTGCAATAATAATACAGAAGCAAGAAGTTATAGTAAAACTCTCTATACTTTACATTTTAAAATGTAACTGTTATTTAGAAAGTTTTGTTGTCTTTGATATCATATTCATACATTCTTTTTTTCCCCCACCATAAGGATAAATTGATTTTAACTGGAGTTTGTTTGTTCCTGGGGGTTTTTTCAACAGACTTGAATCTGTCAACCTTAGACTTTCAAAATGCTTTAAAACATTTTACTCCTTCGTCTCTGAGAAATGTTAACCTACACAAACCTAAAGACTTGGGCTGGGACAGGATTGGTGGCTTAAAGGATGTAAAGCAAATACTCATGGATACCATCCAGTTACCCACAAAGGTACCCTTTTCTTTTAAACCAGGAACTGATGCTTCAGTACTTTACAAACCATTCTGTTTCTGGAACTCTGATTAACAATTTTACTTTGTGGAACAGCTACTCTTAGAACAAATGGACTCTTACAGGTACAGTACAGAACTTGTAGTTCCGGTAGAGGGAGGACTAAGATGCCTTTAAGCCATTTTTGCACCCTCCCTTACCTGAGATGCTCTGAAAGCTTGAGAGGCCTAGAACATAACATAAGCATTCCATCCCTATGGGCCATAGTGCTGCCCAGAAGCTCTGTGGTATTGCAGTCTTGACCTGGACACATTCCTCCCAAACCCAGGCTTGTCTTCTACTCCTGGACTTGTAAGTTGGTCCTGAGAAGGTAACATTACTACAGCTATCTACAGTGCCTGAACCAGAGGACTCTTCCCTTGGCCGGTTATAGAGCTTTTAGCACCCTTTTACATCAGCCTGGTTCTTTTACCCAATGTAAAGGTATCAGAGTAAGGGTGAGAAACTCACCCTAGAGCTTTTCAAATAAATGGTTTTGAACTTTTAGTAATAGGCTACTTTAATATAACTCAATTATAATATAACTGATAATATCAGTTGAGATGAGCCCTTCTGCTGATAATGTAGATGAAGTAAGTAATCCCACAAGAATGTCCATATAAATAAACACTCATCGGAAGCCAATTATTACATTGTTACCGAATAATTACTTATTTGGAAATGGATATTACTCTTGATGACTCTGTATTTTCAGTATCCAGGATTATTTGCAAACCTACCGATACGACAGAGGACAGGAATTTTGTTGTATGGTGCTCCTGGAACAGGAAAAACTCTATTAGCAGGTGCAATTGCCCGAGAGAGCGGAATGAATTTTATCAGCATCAAGGTAACAAAGTTTTGATGGTTTATTAGATCTTGGTATTAATGCAAAAAATCCCAATTTAGTTAGTGTGTGTGTGTGCGTGCGTGTATGTAAAAGTAATATATATGCAAAAACGAATACCAAAATAAGAAATTCACATTTAAAATGAAGTCATTGTCATGACCACAAAGAAACTGTGTTACAACATTTAATTTTTCTGCTTTGGATAAATACTTACTTAGTCATTGGGCCGGGGAGGGAGGTGTGTGTGTGTGTGTGTGTGTGTGTGTGTGTGTGTGTGTGTGTATGTGATGCTGTAAGTCTAGAGGATGTGAGAGACCCAGGGTCCAGTCTCCGTGCTCCAATCACTCTTTTGTTATTTATCCACAGTGGAACAGGTTCAACAGGAAAGACTGAAGGGCCTTCCGCCCCATCAGAATATCCCATAAATCAGTGGCTAGAGCAGTCTTCTGGAAGATGGGAGATCCCTGTTCAAATCCTTCCCCCTCCATGAGAGGGGAATATTGAACCTGGCTCTCTCATCTCAGATGAGTGCTCTAACCACTGGGCTAAAAGTTATAAGGTGGATACTGCCAGGGCAATTTTGAATGGGGGCCAATCCAGTAGCCTTGCTTAGCAGCCACCTACCAGGTTGAGCCCTGCACACAAGATAGGCGGGCAAATGCCTTGTCAAGGTTCCTTCCCCACTCTGAACTCTAGAGTATAGATGTGGGGACCTGCATGAAAGACCCCCTAAGCTTATTCTTACTAGCTTAGGTTAAAAACTTCCCCAAGGTACAAACTTTGCCTTGTCCTTGAACCCTATGCTGCCACCACCAAGCATGTTAAACAAAGAACAGGGAAAGAGCCCACTTGAAGACGTCTTCCCCCCAAAATCCCCCCAAGCCCTATACCCCCTTTCCTGGAGAAGGCTTGATAAAAATCTTCACCAATTTGTACAGATGAACACAGACCCAAACCCTTGGATCTTAAGAACAATGAAAAAGCAATCAGGTTCTTAAAAGAAGAATTTTAATTAAAGAAAAGGTAAGAGAATCACCTCTGTAAAATCAGGATGGTAAATACCTTACAGGGTAATCAGATTCAGAACACGGAGAATCCCTCTAGGCAAAACCTTAAGTTACAAAAAGACACAAAAACAGGAATATACATTCCATTCAGCACAGCGTATTTTACCAGCCATTAAACAAAAGGAAATCTAACACATTTCTAGCTAGATTACTTACTAACTTTACAGAAGTTCTGAGTCTGCATTCCTGATCTGTTCCCGGCAAAAGCATCACACAGACAGACAGACGCTTTGTTTTCCCCCCCACCCTTCCTGATTTGAAAGTATCTTGTCTCCTCATTGGTCATTTTGGTCAGGTGCCAGTGAGGTTATCTTAGCTTCTTAACCCTTTGAAAGGGTTTTGCCTTTGGCCAGGAGGGATTTTATAGCACTGAATACAGAAAGGTGGTTTCCCTTCCCTTTATTTTTATGACATGCCTATTTCTATCTTTCCCCAGTTTGTGAATCAGTCTGAGGCTTAGGCGGGAGACAGGTGTCTGGACACCAGTCCACCTGCTCAGAGGCAGAAACATAGGCACAGAGGGAACTTTCATCCTGAAAATTTAGGCACTGAGTGGGTTTGGCAGGAGTTTTGTGAATTGCAGTGGAGCAGAAACTGGGATTTAGGCACCTAAACCCAAGACTTAGATGTGTAAGTACCTTTATGGTTCTGGCTATCTAAGCACCACTGAGTGACTGCACACTGTGGCCACACAATGTTATCTCTGAGAGTTTTGTTTGTAATTAATCACTAAGTATTTTTTTAGAAAATTTTATGTATTCTTAATTTCTTCTTCTTTATAAAAGTATTCTAACTCAGTGGGTAATGCAGCTGGCCAGAATAGTCTAAATGTATCTTCAAAACACAATCCACAGACTTGTGATACTGTAACACATTTCCCTTTATAGCAGGAAGACAGAGAGTGACTGAAATTAGCACTACCTGACACAGTTTATCTAATTTTTTGACTCACCTGGGAACCACTGCTTGCCCATTACTTTGAAATTCTCTAGTGCTTGCATAAATAACCCACCTTGTTAATAGATTCCACAGTGATATGGAATTAAGAAAAAACACAACTCCTGAATCTTCTCATTTGGCTATTTTACAGGGACCAGAGCTCCTCAGTAAATATATTGGAGCAAGTGAGCAAGCTATTCGAGATGTCTTTAACAGGTTGGTTCTCTAAAAATAAATTTTGTTGTAAATAGATTCCACTTTCATGGCTGATGCTAAAAATAATTATTTGAATTTCCTCGTCAGCAGTCTGAAGGAGCAGGCTTAATGGGTCTTGATCATTAGGTATGAAATAGCTAGACCTGCTGAAACCACATGTTAAAATCCTGACAGGGTCAACTTAATCTTCATTCTTCGTAATTTGATAAATTGTGTTCCTTGCAGTTTATTGTGTCGGTGGCCTTCGGGTAAGATTCACAAACTGAGACCCTGTTTGCTTGTATTGACATTAAAGTTTCCATAGTATTTTTAACAGCATAATTGTGAACTTCAGAAGGAAATAGAAATAAGTACAAAATAAAGTATAAAATATGAACGGTAGTTAACTGGAAATTCTGTTCTTCAAAGCAGCTCATTTCCACAGGAAACCATCATAGTTGCTGCCTTCTATAATTAAATGTAACTCTATTGGGACTTGTCTACATCAGGGGTGCTCAACCTACAGCCCGTGGGCCATACACAACCCACCAGAGCATTTCATAAGGCCCACTGTCTGCTTCGACCCAATATACTACTGGCCAATTCATTAGCATTTTGTCATCATGTTTACATCATTTTAGTTTACACAAGTGTATAAATAGACAATACTGTACATAGGTTGTTTCTATCTAAAAACATACAAAACGAGCTGAACTGAAAATATAAACCAATACTGATGATTTTAAATCTTATTCAAACACGTAGAATCTGTTTGGCCCATTCAAGATTGTGCTTAGGTTACTCCTGGGGGAATTCTGTATCACTGCACATGTGCATAATTAATGAGCCTCACACAATTTTAATTTTTTGCGCAGAAAAAAGCTTCTGCTGGAATGTTGCTGCAGTTCCACCTTTTGCTCACCAGAGGGTGCTGTGGCAATAGAACACAGCAACCGCTCCCAGCCTGCTAGGGAAGAGAAAGAGCCTGCCTTCTTTACAGCGCCTGTCTGGCCACGTCAGGAGACAGGGGCTATTGAGAGACAGAGTGCGGCTGCTGGGGGGGTCAGACAGGCTCATAAGGGCGAGTGGGGGAGGACAGACTGGGGCTGAATGGGAGTGGAGGCCCAGGGCCACAGGGGGAGGCAGGTGCAAGGCCACATGGGCAGAGCGGGAGGGGGTGCAGAGCTACAGGGGAAAGAGGCTGGCTTAATGGGGGCCCAGAGACACATGGGGATGGGGGAGCGGGGTGCAGGACCACAGGAAAAGGGGGGTGTCTGAGTGGGAGTGGAGGGACACATGGACTGGGGGTGCAAGGACACATAAGGAGAGGGCAGATGTGCCTGATTGAATGGGAGACGCTAAGGGTCAGCCAGGGTCTGCATGGGGGAAGCTCCCTAACAATCCCTCCCCGCCCCTCAAAAAAACCTGTTTCATACTTTTCCCACCAACCCTCCAAGTTCACACCCAGACTCCTTCCCAGCAATTACTTCCCTCTCCCTCAGCTCCTCTATTACCTCCCTGACTCTGAGGGATGCAGAAAATATGGTTCTGTATTGAAGTTTAAATGAATTATTACTCAGAGTTCTGTATTAATATGCCTAGTAAAGAATCTATTTGTCAAAAAACATTTTCTGAATCTTTTTTTATTACCTGTATTGTTACAGATATATTTGCTGACAGGTATTTTGAAATAAATGACCAAAAATAATTGAAACCAGTGTGATTATATTGTGTTATTTTGACAAATAAAATATGCAGAATTTGAAAATATTTTGCGCAGAATTTTTAATTTTTTGGCACAGAATTTCCCCAGGAGTGTTAGGTTTATATGGCCCGCCTGGGTAATAAGGTTGCACATGACTGGCCTACATGAACACTGCGTTCATGGCAAGCTGGGATGTAAATCTACCCTGCAATAGCCTGCCACACACTAAGGGCTTATCTTCACAAACATTTAGACTGTGGTTAGCTGTGGTGTGACTACCCCACGCTAGTCTGCCAGGGTCTAACAGTTCAGGCATAAATAGTTTGTTAGAGCACTTTGATCTAGTCCTCTTTGAAACAGGACTAGATCAAAGTGCATTAGCAGATTTTTAATGAGCATCAGCTGGGTCCACACGAACAGTTAGACTGGGCAGACTAGTGCATGCTAGATTCACACAGCAGCTTGCTGTAAACTAAATGTTTGTATAGAGAAGCTCTTAGCATCTATGTGAACCCTGCTGCTGCACACTAAAAGTTCCCTTCTGTGCTTCAGTCTACTTCCTTTTCAAAGCGGAGTAGATCAAATACTACAGAACTTTTAGTGCATGGTAGTAGGATCCCCACTAGCGCAGGGTAGAGTTACACTCCAACTTACTACAAATAAGTGTGTTTTGTGTAGACATGTCCCTTATAAACAGAACACATATTTCACATCTCTAAGCAGATTTATTTGACTTAGCTCAAACCTAAGCAGAATTGAAGGATTGTATTTTGTTCCAGAGCACAGGCAGCCAAGCCTTGTATAATTTTCTTTGATGAATTTGATTCCATTGCCCCTCGACGAGGTCATGATAATACTGGAGTGACAGACCGAGTGGTTAACCAACTGTTGACTCAGCTGGATGGAGTAGAAGGCTTACAAGGTAAATAATTTAGCTGTTTTGTTTTTTTGTTTGTTTTTTTTTAAGGCATGAGTTCAACACATTAATGATAATCTCTTACTTTTTTCTAAGGGGTTTATGTGTTGGCTGCTACTAGTCGTCCTGATTTGATTGACCCTGCTCTGTTGAGGCCAGGTCGACTGGATAAATGCCTGTACTGTCCTCCTCCTGATCAGGTGAAGAAACAATATACTGCACCACATATGAAAGGGAAAAAAATCAGAATAATGAGCGGGATTCTCCACTGCCTTGTACTTTGTGTAGTCATGTACACCTGAACAAAGTGGACTTGATTCACCATTGCATCGCTTCAGTTTTACACCTGTGTAACTTTACTAATTTCTATGGACTTGCACTGGTGTAAAACTGGAGTAATGCAGAGTGAATCAGATGCAATGAATGTAAAACGGGGATAAAACATGACCAAATCAGAGTTATGGAGTTTTACGCCTGCTTTGCACTATGTAATTGACTATGCAGTGTTCAAGCAGTATAGAATTAGGCCCAGTATTCTTGGGTCTTGTGTTTGTAGAAAGAATGTAGCCCTTCAGATGTTTGTAATCCCATTTAGGAGACAGCCATATTCAATTTGATTTGACTGGTAGTGTTAGGTTTATTTTCTCCAGATATTCTTCCATTGTTTTCCACAGATGTAGGGCCAATCATGATCTTGTGGATAAAGCCCACATAAAAGGGGCTTTGCTTACAGGAAATACGTAGGAGCAGGGATTGTGGAGATTGAAATTTGTCATTTCCATCTGCCAACAGGGCCAGGGCACCATTTCACCTGCTGTTGCAGGGCATAATGAGGAGTAGAGTACACGACATTTTGCTTCCCCATGCAAATTAGTGACCCAGTGTTTTCCAGAGCAGGTAGGCATGGAGTCCAGCTGTTTGGGCTTTCCATTACCTGCCCTACATGCAATGGAAACATATTTCATCAGCATTTGGACAATTATGTACTGATGTAAATGGAAGGACTTTCAGTGACTTCAGTGGATTTTGGATCAGGGCAGTAGAGATTGCAGGATTTGTCTCTTTGATTGATTGCCCCTAATTATAATGGTGAATATTCATTAGCAAATTATTTGGCAAGTTTAACAGATATCACCCCATTTCATTCGCACATGCACAAAGATAATCCTATGCACTAAGAATGCAAACACATTCTATCCAAATATTTTTCATTGCTATTTCCATAGGACAGAAAAAATGAGCTCTTCATTCCAACAGGGTTATTTCCTTTGTCTGGACACTTCTTTTCTTATGTTTAGAAAGGTGAAAACTGGTAAAAAGGCAAATCCAGTTATATTTACAAAATGTGTATGAGACTTCATCTTTAATGGTGTATTTAAAAATCTTGGATATTGATAATATAATTAGAGAATGCGCTCAGAGAATTCATGGCTCACTGGATATTTTGTTTGGCAGCATTTTTCTTAGAAAAATTAAGTGTAAGTAGTAATGAGCATATGCTTGTATTTGAAAATAGATTGTGCAGTATTTCCATATATGTACTATTTTAATTATATGAGTATCCCCTTCCAAAACCTACATTTCTTCAGATTAGTTTGACCCCTGAGAAAATGCTTGAGAGAATTTATTGTCAAAGTACTGAATAGCAGTTAGAAGCAGGAAACAGATGACTTTACCTTTTTTTTTTTCATTTTTTTTTCTTTTTCTTTTTAGACTTCTCGTTTTGAAATCCTAAAAGTCCTCAGTCATTCTCTGCCTTTGGCAAATGATGTGGACTTTCAGCATTTGGCAGCAAAAACAGAGCACTTCACAGGAGCTGATCTAAAAGCTTTACTGTACAATGCCCAGTTAGAAGCAATACATGCTAGCTTGGGTTCAAGTTTACCACAAGTAAGTGCACTTAAAGTATATAAAGGATTTCCTTAATTACTGCATTGTGTTACAAATATATTTTAGAGAGGTTAACTTTACCCAAAAGAAATTTCTGCCACTTTTGGCAAAATTATATTTAAAAAAAATGTCTCCTTTTCCTATAATTTCTGTGATCTGTAAACTCGGACAGATAGTTTAAAACTTATTCTATATTTGTAGCTTATTAAAATTTTTATAATTTCCCTGTGACAAAATTAGTTTAATTTTTTAAAGTATTTTTGCCATTTAGAAAAATGTTGGATTGATTTGTTTTGGTCTGTACCCATGCATATTGAATGAGAGAAGTGACAAGACAGAATCCAGTAACCCCTCACATGAGGGTCAGGGAGCATTTTCCCAATGTTAGGGTACTAAAAGGAGTTGACATACCTAATAATATCAGCATGGACACCTGATAATTCTTCCTTGAGTAGTGTCCCCATGGGTGCTCCACTTCAGGTGTGCTCATGCCCCTTTTAATCAGATTATTTTGGTAGTAGTGTCTCTTTGGCCCATGCATGCATCATATAATTCCTCATGCCCCACTCTGAGGCTATATAGGGGTGCACAGGCAAGCCACTCTCCATGGCTTCCTTTCCAAGTTGCTTAGCCTAGGTACCCTTCTTTAGTTATTATATTTACATTTTATTTAATAATTTAGGGTGACTTTTGATCTCTTTCCTCATTGGGGAGTGGGACTTTCCCCTGTCAGATTCTGTTGTCTTGTGGTAAGCCAGGCTCTCTGGGCTTCAGGTGGTGCATTTCTTGCTGGGCGGCCATCCCGGTCAGCGATGGGCATTCTTGTTGTGTCCACTGCTTGGTTGAATCTCATATCCCCTAGAGTGCTCCATCTGCTCCATCTTTAAAGGCAGGGTAAGAAAAAATCGGGAGCTAAAATTGAGATTCTTAATAATGGAGAGTTCCCTCCAACAAGCCTCTGCTCCAGGCCAGGAGACCCCACCAGATATTGGCTGCTGAGTTAACACAGGGCCCTGTCAACTTCAACACATTCACCTAGGTCTACCCAAGGTAAATCCACTGAGAAAACCCATAGAAAATGAAGTCATTCTCCACAGAAAGAGTCCACTTCAAAAATACCTCTGTTCCCAAGGCTGCTTTGGAGACCTCATGTCCCACTCTGGGTACAGCTGAGGCACCAGAGGCTCTCTGTATCAATGCTATGCCTGGGGCTCCAGGCTAAGCAGAGAAAAAGGCCAGCAAGCATGCCTAAGTACCAAAACCTTCAGTGCTGCACAAGCAGGACACTACATCATCAAAGCATTCCACCTCTAAGAGAACAGTTCCATGATTTCTTCGGTACCATCTGCATATAAGTTGGTCACTAAGACAACTTCAGTACTGGGAAAATGCCATACCTCTCATATGGTCTCGGCACCCCCTAATATCACCTCATCAGTACCATCTACTTTGACAAGAGTGGACTTGCCAGAGCAGCATATACCCTTGGTACTGACAACGCTCTTCAAACCTACCCGCTACCACAGAAATTCAGATTCTCGAGGAATCTACTGGTTTTGCAGGAGCTGGAGTCTCCCTTGTTAATCAGTATTGCAACGTTATCAGTACCGCGACAAGCACGGTCACCAAGGTGAGATCTTTTCCTGGTGCCACTTGGCTTTCCAACACGTTCAGAGAGTGCTGAGGCTCCCCCTCTTGAAGAGCAGGAATTTTCCTTTCATTCAGATAGTTTTATCCAGGATTCCCTGACACTTCAGACGAGATTTCCATCCTGACACTTTTGACAAGAGAGGGATTTGCACCAAAGATGGGCCTGTGTTCCACTGACCTGGTTCAAGCACCAGTGAATGTCACTCAGATGCCTTTTGTCCCTCCCCATTGGCCATACTGGGATTTTTGGGCTGTGTATCGTCCACAATTTTCCCATGCCCCTTGTCTCTCTTGCAGGGAGTACGCCCCTACTCCAATTGCTCCTCCTTCGTTATCTCAGGAACAAAAATCCTTTGAGAAGCAGGAGGCCAGGACACTTAAGAGGTTACTCCACAAGCAAATATTCATTTTTCCCAGATGAAGCAATTATACCTTCCTCACCAACTGTGGCTGATGACTTCAGATACTTCCAAGAGTTAATGAAGCTCATTGTGGCTTCCCTCCAGATTCCCCTAGAAGAGGTCAGGGAGCCACAGCATAAGCTCTTGGACATCCTCCAGTGGATCCCTCTACCTGAGTTGTCCTGCCTATTAATGAGACCCTGTTTGATTTTTGCCAAATCCATCTGTCGGACCCCTGCAACAATTCCACCAACATGTAAACAGGACAATAAAAAAATATTATATTCCAGCTAAAGACTGAATTTCTGTTAACCCATCTGACACTGATCTCCTTGGTTGTGGAGTCAGTGAACGAATATGACAGACAACGTCATGCGAAGGCCACACCATGTGATGAGGACCAAAAAACCATGATCTATTCAGCAGAAAGACCTAGTCATCCACAACACTTCAATTTAGGATCGAGAACTGTCAAGCTCTCATGACTAAATGCAATCATTCAAATTACCACCTTTATTGAGTATCTGCTGGCTGATCAGTGTGACCAGTTTCAGGTTGCTATTAATGAGGTTCAGCTGTTAGCTACAAGCCTTTTTGGACACAGCCTACGCTGCCGCTCTATCCATCTCTATGGCAGTAGTCATGCATAGGGATTCCCCTCTGGATTTCCAGTTGAGGACCTTCCCTTTGATGTCTTCAAACTGTTCACTGAGTCCACTGGTGAATCACTGAATACCTGTAAGGATTCCAGAGCTACATTGCAATCCCTTGGGATTTACACACCTACAGACAAATGTAGTAGATCCCAAACCACTCAAAGATCCTACCCTGCTTCATTCTCAGGATTGCAGAGACCATATGAAACCACTCAGGAAAAAGTTGAGGGTCCCGAGAAAGAGACTGCCTGATCCCTCTGCACCTGCTACTGAAACAGCATAATCTAAGCATCAGTTTTAATGGGCTGGTTGAAGACCCGGAACTATTCCCCAGCACCAAGCTGTATATATACCATTGTACCCTCCTTCTACTCTTTTGGAATCTTTCTTCCACTTTCTTTCTGCATAGGAGAGAACGACATCAGACAAATGGGTCTTGGAGGTTATAAGATCAGGGCACACTATCCATTTTACTTCCCTCCCCTACACCCACTCCGTTCCCTATCGCTCTTCATGGACCCCTCTCACAAGCACCTCATAAAGCCAGAAGTGGATGTGCAAACGGATGCTGTAGAACTACAAGGAGTCCGGTGGCACCTTAAAGACTTACAGATTTATTTGGGCATAAGCTTTTGTGGGTAAAAAAAACACTTCTTCAGATACAAGATGTTTTTGTGGATACAGACTAACTAACTAATATCCCTCTGCTAATTGGCTGTAGACTAGTTTCTATTCTGCACAGAGGGAAGGGATTTTATTCCAGCTACTTTCTGGTCCCAAAAAAGAACGGAGGATGGAGACCAATTTTGGATCTAAGACTCCTACACAACTTTGTCAAGTCTCAAAAATTCAGGATGGCTTCTCTTGTACCTAAATTCCATCATTACAGCCAGAGGATTGGTTTTTAGCCTTCAACCTTCACGTTGCTTATTTTCGTATCACAACTCACCCATCTCACAAAGATTTGAAATAGGGCAGTAAGTAGCCCCATTGTCACATCAAGTGATGGTTTCTTGAGGAAAAGGCATACACAAACATCTTTAAAATTTAGCAGCATCTTTTCCTCTTAATAGAAACCTTGACAAACGCCACTAATAATGGACCTGTTACTTTTCAGCAGTCTTTCATCAGCCTGGAAGGAAATGGTACAGTACAGGTTGTGTGTGAAGTTCTGTTAACATCTTATATGCTTAGTGAGTGACTCAGGACACAAAACAATGAAATAAGGCTTTATATTTTATCTCCACAAATTATTGTTCTTCTGTCTGCTACGGAAGCAAAAAGTTCCAGCTAAATCTGAAGAATTTTCTCTGCAAAATATTTAGGAATTTCCTCACAGTGGAGGAGGGATTGCTAGAATCGGCAACCAAGCAGAAATAACCCAAATTAAATTGTTTGTTAAATATTAATTTTAAATGACATAGCAAATTGCTGTTACGTGTAAATAAATTTAAAGCCTCTGTCAATGGTTCTCATTTTGTTCTTGTTTTGTTCCAGGATATCAGTTCTAGCTCAGACAGTGATCTCAGTCTCTCTTCTATGGTTTTCTTAAACCATAGCAGTGGTTCAGATGATTCAGCAGGAGATGTAGAAGGAGGGTTGGAGCAGTCTCTTATTTCCCTAGAGATGTCCGAGTTGTTTCCTGAAGATTCAAGGTCCAACATTTATCGTCTTTACTTTGGAAGCTCCTATGAATCAGAGCTAGGAAATGGAACTCCTTCAGAACTGGTAATTTGTCTCTTTTTCTATAATTGACATTTATTCTAAACTTTTTTAGGGGGCAATATAAAAATGTACAAATTAGGATATTTTGTGTATGAAAACAGATACTGTGAATTAAAAGACAGGAACAGTTACAGTGCTTCTACTTCTCTGCAATTTGACAGACTCTTAGATCAAGATATGTTATAATTAAGTAAACCACGTCCTAACTAGTTCTTTTTATGTAACCTATGTGTTTTCCCCCAAAAAAATCCTCCCAAAGTAACCGAGACTGAATAGTACCATATTACAGAACCATTTCAGTCAGCATAGAGTGCTGGCCAACTCACAATCAGAATGCTGAGAATGCCAGCACCCGGAATGTGGCAGTTTCCAATAAGCTATTCCATCAGTGCAGTACTTTTGGCCAAATGGGTTGCTTCTGTGGAGTAAGAAAATCTTAGCTGCAGTTATTGATTGGACTTAAGGACCAGAATTTCTATAGTTTTGTTGCCACTGCTGTTAAACAAGTCACCTAAGGAATTTATTCCTTTATTTGTGCCAGACTCGGGATTTCACCATAATGGTACATAAAGCAACCATGAATGGGTAACTTATTTTATTAATGCTTGTCCTACTGATGCCATATATCTATGGGCTTGTTCGTTATAATTCACATCAGACACACATGAACAGGTTCAACATGTGGTGAAAACCAAAGAACAGAAATTGTAAAAAAAAAAAAAATTGAGAATATATTTAAGAACTTGTGTGATGCAGTGAACAAATGAAAACATAAATTTAATTTTTGAAACAGGATCTGGCATCTTTATGAAATGCATGGATTTTATAAAAAATATTTTAAATCTTGAAAAACTTTTTTTAGGCTAAAGCACCTCTTACTGATTAAAATCTTTTTTTTTTTTTCCATTGTCTTCCAATTGGCTCTAGGTAATAGGGGTTTTCTAAAAATCTATTAGAGGTCTTTGTACAGGAAATAAATATTAATCATTTTGAAGAAAGCTTGGTGATCTGAAACTGTAACAACCTGTTGTCAGGCTGAAATCCTAACTGACTAAACAACTTTCCTTTAAATTCCAACTAAATCATTTAGGGACAATATATTCAGGTAGCCACTTCTTCCCAACACATATAGCTAGATTCTCAGGGGAGGCATAGTTCTTTGGCAGCTCTTTGCTTCCATTCATTCAAGGTCACTTGAGGTATAGTTTTAATTGTGTTACCATCGAAGTAATAATATAATCTTATAACAAAGCTTGGACAGTAATATTCAAAACTGTTTTCTCTATTTTTAACCGTATGGAATACATTTTGTTCATATTTACTGAAATCCTAAAACCCTCAAAATAACTTTGTTTACCATGCCTCTTTCGAATACAGTAGAGCAAGTATTACACTACTTGCAGTAATCCCACAAGATCTAGGTATAAGTTGCATCAGGGAAAATTAATAAAGTATTTAGAAATAGTTTATAAATATAATGTTAGTCAGTAGAATAAACTGCCAAAGGCAGCTGTACAATCGCCATTACTTGAGGTATTCAAAGATAGACTTGCCACAAGGCTAAACTGACTGTTAAGGGTGGTTTAGAGATAATAAATTCAAACCTGCTATGATACAGGGAGTGAATTGACATGATACACTAGAGGACCTTCCAATCCAAATGAGTCTGTTCAGATTTTGGAAGATGTTTTGACTTGAGGGAGTTCAAATATTTTCCCAAAACACAAAATCTTTTCTTTTTTTTTTGTTTTACTTTTTATTATGTCAAAGTTACAATAAGACATTAACATACTTCATTGTACATTACTTATTCAGGATCAGGTTAATATTCAAAGAATCTAGCGAAAGATTCTGGCTTGCTGGCTAAGGAGCCCTCTTCCTCTGAGTATGCTAAAAAGGGAGACCACATTTCTAAATACTTATCCTCTTTTTTTATGCTTCTCTTGTATACGTACTTGATTCGAAAACTTTTTCCATTATAAAGAGACTCCATATTTTACTATACCACAATCCCATAGGAGAAGTCACTTTTTTCCAATAATATGCAATACAAAATCCTGGTAAGATTAAAAAAGAAATGAATTTGTCATTCTGTTTAAATGTAGCTCCTTTACTGGTGCATTAAGTTAGAAATCAGAGAATTCCTGGGAAGCTGGCATTTTGTTATAAGATGAATTTCTTTAATAATTTCCTCCCAAAATCGTCTTATTTCTGAGTGCCACTGCCACATATGCAAGTGTGTTCCCCTTTCTCCGCATCTCCTCCAGCTAGGTGCATTCCTAGTGTAAAAAACAATGGATCTTAACTGGAGTCAAATGCCATCTATACAGTAATTTATTTTTAAAAAATTATTTTTGAGCTACACACATTGAAAATGTATATCCCATTTCTCATACAGAGACCCACTCATGTAGATTAATTTTTGTCCAAATTCATCTCCCATCTTTTATTTTCTGTTTTTAAATCATGTGATCATTCTGTTTTTGATTTACCTTAATCTCTTTAACTGCAATATTTGTTTATTGCAAAATTTTATTTGGTTTCAACTTCGATTTTTTTCACTTTGGGTAGTGCCTGTTGTTTTAGTATAATAAAGGTTGACTAGAGGCTTCTCAGTGTTTACCCTCTAAAACAGTTGTTCTCAACCTTTTTGGGCTCAGGACCCATTTGTAAATGTTTATGGCCTGTCACGACCCAGTAATATAGTCTGAAGGTGGAGGCCCTGGGGAAGGGGGTGGGGGATTGGATCTGCCCGGCACTCACCCCACAGTGGTGACTCCTGCAGCTCCTGTTTTGTGGGGCTGGCTGGGCTTGGCTCTGGGCATTGCAACTTCCATGGTTGCAGCGTCACTCAGGTTTGGCCCTGCTCCCTGACTGGACCAAGTTTGTGTGAGTGGAGTTGTGACCTGGCTCATGGGGTTGCAGTGCCACTCACTCAAATTTAGCCTACCTTGGGCTCCCATCATCATAACAGCTGGGCCAAACCTGGGAGGTGCTGGGAGCCCAGAGGTTACAGTGCCTACAGCAGGAAGGCGAGCCCAGCCAGCCCTATGGACCAGGAGCCACAGGAGCTGCCATGCGAAACATGCCTTTGAAACATTCTGGTGACCCAGTTTGGGGTCTCGACCCTCATCTTGAGAAACCCTGCTCTAAAATATGGCTGAGTGACTGAGAAATTTTCTAGAAGAAGTCCCCAAGTCTATTTATCCAAAAGTTTTTTCTTTATCTGTTGTTTTCTGGAGAATCTAGTTTGTGTTTCTCTGTGGGGTGCAGAAGATGGCTTCAAAGGGTGATAACAGCTCAAGTACATAAGTATCCCCTCCCTACTAGAGAAGGTATATACAATGCCACAACAATACATACGCAATTGCATTTTTAATACAATGTATTCTAAAGGTATTAAGCCTCATTTAGTAAGGTTTAACTTAATTCAATAAAGTTTTATTTTAATTCCATAAGGTTCGTTCAAGATATTACAGTCTCTCACAATAGTGTATAAAATTTATTATCAAAAGTTTAAATCCTGGTGGATGCGTATTAATACCAAGTATTAATACCAAGAGGAAGTTCAAACCTTATATATGGAATTTTTATTATGCCCCGTGGTCTTCCAGGTATCAGAACCTACTTTCACCAGCCTTTTTTGTACCTAGCATTCAGACTGTATTCTCAGGCAATCCCTCATGTCATTTATTCTTAAAGTAGAATTTAGCTCAATTCTACTTCACCATCTTACTCATGGAGAGCTGCAAACAAAATTATTTTCTTTGAGATAAGATATTGGGACAAATGTCTTTATCCAGGACCATTGTCACTGCAGCTCTACAGTTCAGATGGTTTGGTGCATTGTGTTCATGTCCTCTCTGATGTGTTTTATATTTACTTGTATTAGAATGTAAGGCCTTTGGATAAGGGACTATATTTTTGCGTAAATCTGCAATATAGTATGCACACCTATAATGCTATATAATTAATTGTGCCTGGCATTCTTCAGTAACCGTGACTAAGACTATATCTTTGTCACAAACTTTTTTTTAACACAAAAACATGAATTTAAGGTTTTATTAGCAACAAGTAATGATCTTGTAACTTTCTGAGTAAAACTCCTATATGATTTTTTTTTAATAAACTTGGCTCCATATGTAACTGGATAACCTGATTTTTTTAAACAATTATCAGTAAGCAGCTTAAAATATTTTAAATTACAAAATAAAGTGATCTGTTGACTTTGCTCTTCTTTAAAACAAAATAAATTTGCGTCTTTTTTTTTTTTTTTCCCTTGACAACCATCCAGTCTTAACCATGAGATGACAGAATGCTCTTAAAGGTATAGGGATTAATCTCCAGTGATCACTTCTGAATCCAGATCGCCATTGCACTAGGAAAATGTACTGCTGCTGTTTATCAGGCTGAACCTAAGGGGGATTTTTTTGTTTTTTTTTTTCTCCTTTAACAGAACTTCAAGTTTGTCAAGCTGTAACATGTTTAACTCTTCCACTCTTGTCCCTAAAAGAAAGCTGTATATTCGTAATGTTTCCATGTTAAAACATGGATGAATGTTCAAAATATTTTAATATGTCAAATTTCATCTACATTAATAGCAGTTTTTGAAGCACAATGGCTAGTAATGCAGTCAGTATCTTACAGGACGCAATTTCAAAGGCAGTTCTCTATATAGGGAAATTGATTTTGTTCTGCATTTCTAACACAGTAAATTGAAATACATTTAGGTTTTGATTCAGTTCAGTAAAGTCAACAGGAGCCTTGACTGGCTTCAGTGATTGTTGGATAAGACCATTAGAGATTAAGGCCCCAATTCAGCAATGTACATAGGTATATGAATAACTTTAAGGATATCAGAAGTCAGTGGAACTATTCATATGCTTAAAGTTATGCATGCTTAAGTACTTCTCTGAATCAGACCCTACAGGACTGTCAGAGACTACATGCTGGGGGAATTTCTTTAACAGCTTGGCAGACATTCAAAGACAATCTCTAGGTAGCAGGTCTGGCAGTCCCTGTCAATACTGTGATTAAAACTATGCTTAAACAATTTTGCTAGTGCAGTTCTAGCATGTTTAGGTAAATGGCGATTGTTGATGTGTAGGTAGAAGACAGATGTTAATATAACATCAGAGTTAAGGTTGTGTACCTATGAATGTCATAGTTTTCCATAATTAAACTTTAACATTAATTTAGACTCGCCTGTCTTTCAGATGTTATTTTTGTAATAACTGCAGTTATTTTGATCAAGCTCTTGTATTAAAAAGTTGATATGTGAATTCAGACCCTTATTTTAATATAGAATTTTGTCTGAGAAATTCCTTTAGTTTTATGAAGAAGTGTCATGGTAAATGTTGATATCCCTCCAATGCAGGCACCTTTATTCTCCAGTAGCTGTATAAATTAGATTGGGGTAGAATTTTCAAAAGTACCTAAATAAGTAACTTAGGCACCTATGTCCCATTTTCAAAAATGATTTAGGGGGTGATTTTTAGAGGCACAAATGGCAGGTGATTTTCAAGGAGTTTTTCAAGAGACTTTGGAGTGTAAATGCTTAAGTCACTTTTGAACATTGGATTTAGGAACCTAAGTCATTGAGGTGCTTTTGAAATGTTTTTATATAGATAGATAGATAGATAGATATAGATGACAGCTGTATTAACATACCTTTTGATACTTCAGAGTTCTTGAACTTCCTAATATGCTTCAGCTTTGGAATTATATAAATTTTCTAAAGTCTGCAGAGAACTTAGAGTGATGTTTAAATTATCATAGTGAATAGCTTCAAAACTAACCATGTAAACTTTCCCAGAATTCAAAGCCCCTAGTTCTTCCTACTGTTGGGATGTGCCACCCAGTACAGCTTGGACACACCATCCAAGTTGTACTGATGTTGCATCCCCAAGAGTCTGAATATTCAGAGTCCACCTCAGAGAACTCTGGTTACAAATAAGTAACCTTAATTTCTTCTTCAAGTGTACTCTGCACATTCACACTCTTGAAGTGCACCAGCTGGTGCAGCTTGGCCTCAAAGAACTCAGGGTACAAGTAAATAACCTTCATTTTTCATAACTAAAACAAATTTGGACTATTAGACCAAACTATTTTTGAAATAGGGCATTCCCAAAAAGTTAGATATTTCTAAAAGTGAAATACCTCATTATTCAAAGTTATGTATGTTGTCTGAGCCAATGTGTTGGTGCAATGGTGCCTCCTCTGGCCTGCGGATCATTGGCACTTGAACTCATTTAGCCTGGCGGGCTGTTAGTCTATTACTGGTGCCCAGGGATCTGAAGACCCACTCCACTCTTAAGTCCGTCAGGGAGTTGGTAGGGAAATCCATGCCCACCCACTCCACTGAGTTCCAGCTCAGGGTCCTCAAGCTAGATAAGCCGTATCAGGGTTCATTGTCTCCGGCTATGCCCTGAGCTCCTCCCTACTTTCCCGGGGGTTTCTGCAGATTCTTTGGCCTGCTGTTCTGGCTGTCTCCTTCTTGGGTGTTGTCCCTGAGTGGCTCTTCAGCAGCTTGCTGGCAGGAATTCCCCTCCCAAGGCCTTCTTACTCTTCTGATGGTCGCCCCACCCCTTTGCTTCCCAGTCCTTTTATCCCCCCAGCTAGGTTGAGGCTGCTAAGGAGCAATGACCGGCAGTGCCTGTGTTAACCTTTTGGTTGCTGGGCCAGAGTGGAGTACATATACCCTTTGACAATGTCCAAACTAGCTTGTCTGGTTAACCAGATGCTTTTGTGCTGGAAGTCACCATAAACAACACATTTTAGGAAAAAAAGGACTTTTTATTGGTGAAGAGAGAAAGCTTAGGTACACAATTGTGGTTAAATGGAACGTGTATTAAAATCTTAACTTGCTATTTTGGATTAACAGTAACTTAGTGTTTTTTCCCCGTCACTCTAGAGCTCTCAGTGTTTGTCTGGACCAAACTCCATAACCCATGATTTATCTGGCATGACTTTGAGAGATATTGTATCATCACAACCCTCCATGCTCAGAACCGCTTCACAAGAAGGTTTCCAAGAACTTAATCAGGAACAAAGAGAGCAACTGAGGGCTGAAATCAATGCAATCAAGGCCAACTACAGGAGCAAGAATGGAGTATGGCAGTTTTTTTCATATTATTCAATCCTAACATGTTTCCATTAGTTTTCACTCCTTGCCTGTATTTTTTCCTGTTTATAAATTATTTCTGCATTAATATTAAACTGAAACAGAGTAAAGCTAGTGTGTAAAGGTTGAAGACATAGTCAGACAAAATATGCCAGCAAGCTGATTGCTTCATATAGCTACGTTATTCCTGTGTTTTTAATGTCTGGAGATAAATTGAGTGCTATGTGTGTAGTACATTTGAGATAAATATACTTTAGAATAATACTGACACATGTTGGAAAAGATCCCAAAGTTATTGCTATTTATTTTCTCTTTTCAAGGAGGATGTTGCCCCTAGCCAATCAGGATTAACCAAGAACACTTTAATTATTAGTCAGACCCACCTAATGACTGCACTTGAGGACACAAGACCATCTGTAAGTCAAGATGACTGGAAGAATTTTGTTGAACTGTAAGTAGTAAATTATGTTACTAAATTTGTATACAGAGTTGTTATTTTTGAATTTCATGCATGAACATTACATTTAGTTCAATCTTTCAATACTTGTTTAATATCAGCGTTTTGTAAAATAACTGAATTATATTATAAATTATATAATCCCACAGCAAAGTTAATCTTTTCAACACTTCAGAACTATTAAACATTAATAAAACTAAATGTGTAAGGGAAGCAAAATTCACCTGTGTGTGTGTGTGTGTTTGAACATTTTGCATTATCTTCTCTGTTGTTTCTGCTTGTAGTTATTTTGATTGCATCTAAATATTAACTTGCTTAGATTTAGCTTTTCCATTATTTAGACTATTTTATCTTATGGTTGATACCAATAATGCATGCTAGTGGATCATTCTTACTTCAGCTACATAACTGTCTACATAAATCCCACTATCGCTAAAGGAAGTTACCTATTTACCTGAAGAGAACAACTGACTCTTAGAAAATTAAGGTAATTATGCACCTGAGCCAAAGACCACTGAAGATGATGGAAACAATCCCATTTCTATCAATGGGCTTTGGGTCAGACCCAATTTCTACTGTAAGTACTATCTACAGTAGCTACAAGAATAATAAAAAAATCTTCAATTAATGTAATCTATCTTTTTCATATGAATAGAACACGCTTCAGTATATTTCAGAAGCTCCATGTTATAACTTAGTTTTCTCAATTAGATTCCAAGTTACAGCTACATTATTCTTGGATCCCTGAGATCATGTGTTACATGAGCAAAGTGTTAAATTTCTTCGCTCGTGAAAGTATAAAACATTCACATTTTTAATTGTATTCATATTTTTGTTTGCAAAGTGAAACCTTAAATAATTTAACATGCAATTGAATTCTAATGTTTCAGAATACACAAGTAATATTAAATATTTTAGAATCATCCTGCATCTATACCAGACAAGCAGTGGTTTCAGCTGCTTGTTGCAGCAAATAAGTCAGGTGTTTTGGTTTGGGGAGTGGTATTTTTGTCTCAACATTTTTTTGTTCTTTTGAGTTTAATAACTTTTTAAAAATGAGGAAAAATACAGAGAGAAAAGGAGCAGTTAATCTGAGGCAAAAGTTCTATAACAATTTTTAATGTTTTAATCTGCATTTACTATATTTGCATCCATTGACATGATATCATTGCTAAGTTAGACCTAATTTCATAGTGACCTGAGAAAGCTGAAACTGGGAGGGGGGAGTTGGGGGGGGGGTCTTGTGGGACTGTTTTGTTTTGGGTCTGGTTGAAGCGGTGTTAAGTTCAGACCCTTTTGGTGGGCTTCCCTACCACTGTATTTTGATCCCTGATCTCTTAGAGACTGGACTCAGGGTCACTGCTTTTCAGAGCTTGGGAGTATAAGAATTTCCTCTCACAATCTGCTGGGAACTTCACATGGATTTGGAATTACAGTAACTGAAATCTGTTGATCTAGCTGAGGATTCTGTGTAACATACATTTTGTTCTAGTAATCTTATATATCTGCAGTGTTGCTAATAAAGAGTAAGAATGTCCCATCCTGTAGCAAAAATTATTGGAAGGGACTTTATAGGTAGAAATCTTTCATTAGGGTGAATTTATGACCACTCATAGTTTGTTCCTAACATTTGTATAAAGAGGGTACTCTAAAATGTACAACTCGTGCGTTATTCATAGTCACACACACCTGGTTTGGTCTTCATAGGCATTGATGTGTAACTAATGAAGATTTTGAAAAGAATGATGGCATCGTATATTAATATGCTATTACTTATTTTTGTTTCTAGCTATGAGAATTTTCAGCATCCCAAGAAGAGGAAGGGGCAGAATGGAGCTACTTTCAGACCAGGACAAAAAGTGACTTTAGCGTAATAACTTTTCATGTGATTGTAATCACTAAATTGTAGCTTTAAATGTTAGATGTTTAAATTATAAAATCAGAATAAGATTTATATTCATATGGGTTTATTACTGAAGTGACTGAACGATAGGCTTCTTTGAAATTAATTTTAAGTGCTGTAAAATTATTTGACATTTTATTTTGGAAAAATATGTCTTCCTACAAATTGGTATTAAACATTTTGAGACAACATTGGTTACAATGTGTCTAATTGCTTATCTGCCAATGAAGTCCAGATTTTGAACTTATCGTTGTGCAGTTTTTGGAAGGAACTGATTGTTTTATCAAGCTGTCTTCTTCCTCACAACAAATATATGGCGTTTTCTTCACAGCTGTTATACAGTTGTATATCTATAGTTGTAATGAAAAACTTATGGCATCTTTAGGTAGATTTACCAAAATTCTGTGTTCAGGAGAAGCATGGTATTTATTACAACTTATATGGATAAATTTTAGTAACTAACAACACTGGAAATATACAAATATATTGAGCTATGTATGTTATGGTCTTTATAAGTCTAAGGGGGAAACATTCTGCATGTTTGTTGGTAGGTAAATAGTCCAATATATTCTTTCAGATCAGCTATAGATGAATAGAATTAAAAACAAACCAAAATCTAAGTTTACCTTATAAAGTAAGAAAATAGAGACAGGATCGCTTTATTTTAAAAAAGGGAAAAGATGCTTTCATTTTCCAGCTAACTAATCTGAGAAAGCATTGAAATTTTAAGTCTGAAGGGATGACCAAGTAGAAAACTGGGATATTGATAAGCATAGTACAGAACATAGTAAATTGTCAGTAAAATGCTCTGTGGAGTCACCTTCATAGTCAGAGTATGTGTGTAGTTTTTTTTTTTTAAATAGCATATTGTATTTCAGCATCAAATATTGTACTGACAATCTTAAAATGAAAGCAAGTCTGCATCAGGCTCCACACGGAGATCCCCTTTCACTCTGCAGAATGAAACTAGGATTACATACCATGGCTTGCAAAACTTTCATGAAAACTTAACAGTACATACTACTCTACTTCCTCCTCACTCTTTTTAATGAGGAAGTTAATAAATATAATAATGGTATTTTACTTCCTCTCTATCCTCCCTCCAACCCCCCCACCCCAAAAATTCTCTGAGCAAGAGAGTAAGTAGACTGTTACCGATGTGCTGTACTAACTGATGTAAAGATGGTAGAACCTTGATTGGGGCTGTGGGTAATACAGCCAGAGGTCACTATTAGCAATTAGCGGATATGAGATAATCTCTTCTTCACTAATCCTTCAATAATAACTAAAAACTAACAGATGGAATGAAACATGTCTACAGACTGTTTTATTCAGGTTTATGATTATGCTGTACAGGGGACATAAGAAACCCTTAGCCAGCCTGAGGAGAATTCCTCTGGTTCAGGCACTGCATACCAGTCATAGGTAAGGCTAAGATTTAGTCACAAGTATTTTTAGTAAAAGTCATGGACAGCTCACTGGCAATAAACAAAATGTCACAGCCCCTGACCTGTCCATGACTTTTACTAAAAATATCCCTAACTAAATCTTAGGTGCTAGCGGAGTGGGGGGGCGCACTCCCACTGATGCTTCTGCCTTGATCCGTTTTTTAAAAAATCATTTTTCATATATAAAAACTGGTGTGACAGATCAATTTTCTGTGGGTCACAGCAGAATAGCTGTTTTGTTACACATGTACCTAAACCAATAAATACCAGTCTCTGCAAAAATTTGCAACGAACAATGGATAAAAGGCAGGTCTTGTCCCTGTCTGTTGTATAGTTCCAATGTGACTTTCTCCCCCATGTTCACTCTGCATTGGTCAAGAAACCTTTAGATGATTTTAGTCGATTCAAGCTATTTGTGTTTTTAATTCTCTTCTGTTTTTGGAGGTTAATCAAGGACAGACAGCACTGCTATGTGTAAGAGATCCATCCCATATTGTGGTTATCTAATAGCCGCTATCCCACGCTGTAGTTGTATAATATTTCCGAAGGAACTTCTAGGAAGTCACAGTAGCCTCCAAGTACTATATAAAAAATATGTAACTAATACAACATGACCTTGTTTGGATAGTAGAGAGTTACAAGCCTCTTTGGTGCACAATATGGTTTTATTAGCTGCCAACAGCTCAGAAAAGTTACTCTTAGACAACTGCAGGGACAGAATTTCTCTGACTCCCATTTGGATAGCAGTCAAAAAACACGCCAGTAAGTCTGCATATTAAAAATGGATCAAAGACATGGTGTTCTAACGTTAACAGAAGAAAATTTCCTTAGCAAAACACAGGTAATTTAAAAAAAAAACAGAGGTAGTTTAAACCAGATGGAAAGTCTATCGTCCATCCTGTGGCCTCACAGGAGAATTACTTGTCTAAATGCAGCAGCGTGCATCCCTTGTCTCATACTGAGTGACATTAGCTCTCATGATACTACTACTACTGTTCCCTTGCTCCATGCAGCACTGCCTGTGATCAACACTCCAAGCTTGCCTTGTCTCATGTATGCTATTGTGCAGAACAGAAACAAGCACAAATCACAAACAGTGCTGCAAGGCCGTCTCACTGGTACTGGAGAAGCAACAGTCAGCAGCCCATTCAGTACCAACATTAGCAGGAGAACACATTGCTGGACATTTTAACTTAAAACCAACATCTTGTGACCCTCTAATGTACATGAACTCTTGGGGAATTATTCCTGTCTATGCCTTCTTAAATCCTGGTAAACCCTCCTTGTAACTTCTATCACATTAAATTTTTCTCCTGGGCATGACAGTGTGACATTCCTTACATATCCATCCTCCCAGTGCACACTGACAGACTCACAGAAATACCTGTACCTACCTCCAAGGTGGATAAAAATCAATGATTTTTGTAAAAATAATAATAATAATGGATTTTTTTAATTTAAATCGGATTTTTTTTGATAAAATGCTTTTTGAGGAAAAAATCTATCTATCTAAAGATAGTTTTAATTAAGATACATTATAGCTCAAAGATATCTCATCATGAAATTGGGATTATAAATTCTAATTCTATACTATGAGACAATATATTCATGTTATGTTTAAGAAAAGTTTTGTAAATGAGTTCCAATAGTTCATGGATTAGGGACCCAATTTTATGGGGTTCCAGGGGCTTCTGTATAGATTATTTAGGTTAATCTTTATCTACCCAATGGAACTAAGTGCTAAATCTAGAAGATACCATCAGAGATGCTTAGTTTTGCAGTTCTCAAACTGTGGAGGTGTATATCCAGAGATAACATGCTTGTTAACAGCCAGAATGTTTTAAAATAAATAATATATATATAGGTGAGAAATAACAGACCTCAACCCTATTGTCCCTCTGCAAATTTGTGTGCATGGAGTCAGTCCCTTGCCTCTCTCTAAAACTGCAAAGTTTCAAAAAGTTCAGTGAATTGAAGACTGTTAGGGGCGGAACAGATCTGGATAAGAAGTCTGAAGATAAATGTGAGATGGGAGGGACAGACAGTAGAAACAAAAGTGAAACTGTTTAAGCAACATATTCCAGAAGTCTTGATCTTTCTGAGTATAGCCTTCATTGATTTGAGATCTACTATACCATT
This sequence comes from Dermochelys coriacea, assembly GCF_009764565.3. Classification (NCBI taxonomy): domain Eukaryota; kingdom Metazoa; phylum Chordata; order Testudines; family Dermochelyidae; genus Dermochelys; species Dermochelys coriacea. The sequence continues at coordinate 225,424,363 of NC_050069.1, forward strand.
CTCTCACTAGAAGGGAAAAACCTACAATGGCAGCAGGCTGTAAAAGAGACCCAGTTTGGGACTCATCTATCTCATAGGTGAGGTTTTTCGTAGGAGTGGGTGGGTGAGATTCTGTGGCCTGCGCTCTGCAGGAGGTCAGACTAGATGATCAGAATGGTCCCTTCTGACCTTAGTATCTATGAATCTCTGAGTTGTGAAGAATACGTATTAAAGTTATAACAACCAACAAGAATGCACTTTTATGTATCAGAGGTGTAGCTGTGTTTGTTTTTGTGGATACAGACTATGAGGAGTCCGGTGGCACCTTAAAGACTAACAGATTTATTTGGGCATAAGTTTTCGTGGGTAAAATACCCACTTCTTCACCCACTCCATGCATCTGAAGAAGTGGGTTTTTTACCCACGAAAGCTTATGCCCAAATAAATCTATTAGTCTTTAAGGTGCCACTTTGATGTAGAAATCCATGATTAACCAAATCTTCCTGACTAGTGATTCAAATAAATCAAATCCACCCTGCCTATCTCCAAATTAATTCTGGAAAAGCAGCAGTTAAAATAGCTTAATAAATAAACATGTACCTGTTTTTTGGTATATGGGGCTCAGCAGATATGAAGGTAAAATCTCTGTATTGACCTTTTAAGCCACTCATCTGTTCTGGAGGTACAGAGCACTTTTTCTAAGACCAGTAATAAGCATGATACTCAAGCCAAGGTTAAAGTATTGATTAAAAAAAAAGAACATTATGCTGTGGTCTATCTGAATCCTAGGGTTTTCTTCTCCATGTCAAAAATACCATTGTCTCAGCCCTATATTAGGTAAGGTGCAGTCAGAACAGTCTGCTCTGCACTTAGTATGCTTTACATAGCCAATGCACAATTCAAATATTAACTAACTCAGATATGGTCTACACTAAAAAGTTAGGATGACCTAGCTTCAGCACTCAGGGGTGTGAAAAATCCACACTCTGGAATGATGCAGCTAGCCTACGTGACCCGGCACTGTAGCAGGTCTAGAATTCTTCCCTGGACCTAGCTACTCCCTCTTCAGAGGTGGATTACCGATGCCATTGGAAGAACTGACCCCCTTCAGGTAGGTCTACACTGAACCCCTACAATGGCACAGCTACCGTTTTGAGTTCAGACACCCTAATTCTCACAGCACCTGGCTGAAATAAGTATTACAGTACTCCCATTTTGCAGAAGACGAAAGCAAAACAGAAATTGTGACTTAGAATATCAGGGTTGGAAGGCAGGTCATCTAGTCCAACCCCCTTGCTCAAAGGGGGCCCAATCCCCAATTCTTGCCCCAGATCCCTAAATGGCCTCCTCAAGGGTTGAGCTCACAACCCTGGGTTTAGCAGCCCATGCTCAAACCACCGAGCTCTCTCTCCCACCTATGTTGATTTTGCTAAAACTGTATCAAAATAGTGCACTTATTCCAAATGTGTGAATGAAAACAGATTTCGTTATTTCCATACAAGTTTGGGTGTAGACGAACCCTTAGGGCAGGAAGCTCTGTCCTTCCTGTTTGTTGCATCGGGTCTGAAATCCGCACTGTAAGGCGGAAAGCCCGTGTCCGGCCACTGTGAAATACTTACACTGCTGCGCAGTGCATGTAAAAGGCAATTCCAACGCCCGTATTGAATCTCCGAACAAACCAGCTCAGAGCCAAGCCCGCCGTGCGTTTTGCCACGACGCCATCTGGGCCTGACACGCGTACGGGACCGGCTCAGGACGCGGCCATCTCCCTGGGCCGGCCGGAGGAGAGGGCCTGCGCCAGGGGCTCTGCGGCCTTGCGTGTCCCGGCGGCGCGGGAGAGGCTCGGGGACAGGCCCCGGCACCTGGCGAGGCGCAGGGCCGGGCCGCGGGAGAGCCCTCGGGGGCTCAGGGCGCTCTGGCCGGCCGCCGGGGCCGGGATGCCGGGCCCTGCAGCTTCCGGAAAGCCGAAGTCAGGGCGGGAGCCTGCGAGGGGCGGCCCTCACCTCAGGGCACCCTGGGCCGGGCGCTGTGAGAGCGGGGGGCGGCGCCAGCCGACGGGGCGGGGCGGCTTGTCCCTCTCCGCATCCCGGCCTGGAAGGCGCCGCCTCCGTCCCTTCTTCCTTTGTCTGGACTCCGGAAGGGCCGCTGTGGGCGCAGGATGAGCAGCGGCGGCGCAGGCGGCGATGGTCGGGCGGCGGCTCTCTCCGCCCGGGGCTCCCGCATCGCCAGCGGCGCCCGGGGCCTGCTGGACAAAGGCTTCGACTTGTACATCGCGGACCCCTTCGACCGGGACCGCAACCCGCGGGTGAGGGGAGCCGGCCGGGCAGAGCCCCGCTTCCGGCGGCGGCGGCGGCGGCGGCGGGGGGGGGGGAGGCTGAGGAGTCCCGCAGGTTTGGGGGCGTCAGTCCCTCCGAGCGGCAGAGCGGGGAGAGGGCGAAGGGGCCCGCGCCCCGGGGATGGGCGCTGCGGAATAACGTTCCCGCCCTGGAGCCGGAGCCGGAGCCGGCAGACGGGAGGGGTCGCTAGGCGGTGGCTGGGGAAGCAGGCAAGGGGCGAGCCATCCATGGGAGCCGCTGACAGGGCCCCCTTCGCCCCGATATCAGAGCCCCGCACAGGGTTGTGTGCCCCCCCCCCCCCCGGTGAGGTTGCAGTTCCCTTATCCCCCTTGCCCACACTGGGAACCGAGGCACCCCGGCTATGGTCACACCGCAGCGGGGGAGGGGGGGGGGTGACTTGCCCAAGGAGCAGGGCTCATTGAACACAGGGCTCCAGAGTCCCAGCTTAGCCCCCTAACCGCTGGAGCCTCCTTCCCGGCGGGGCCGGGGTGGTCAGCGCTTAATTGGTGCCAGGCTCAGCCCTGGATCCGCTAGGGTCGGTAGTTCATAGTCCCGGCACCTGCGGGCTTGCCACGTCCGTTCTGAAAGGAAGAAAAAATATATCTGAGCCCTGGCACCTCTTTCGTTACAAATTAAGCACCGTGCGTAGGGTTCCTCGCGATTCCGAGGCAGGGCTTTAAAACAGTCCTCTGTAAGCTGGGCTGCTGCAGGGTGACTAGGAGTAATGACGCCGGGCGGGAGGGGGAGAGCGAGACGCGTTGCTGCTGCTGCTGCTCGCTGTGGATGGTGCTGCTGAGCCAGTCTGGGCACGGTGGTTCAAGCTGGTTTGTGCCAGTAATACTATGATGACGTTATTCCCTGGTCCGAAATCACCCCAACAAGGAGGTGCTGCTGCTGCTCCTCCTGCCTTTCCCTCTGCTCCCTCTCGGTTTGCATCGTGTCTGAAGAACATGAGCGCGTCTGTTGCACCGTTGCATAAAGAGACCCCTTCCCTGCCCCAGCAACCAGTGTTATGTGTTGTTTGATGTTATATTCCGACAGGATTATGAATAGTCAGTGTTCTGTATCGTGAGAGCATTCATTTGCTAGCGGACAGTTGGATGCTAGCAAACAATCCCAGCTCCTTTGATTCCATGTCCAGAGGCTAGTGGTTTTTCTGATACAAACAAGGTTTCTTGTTGTCCAGAGCAGAGTGAAATGTGTCAGACTATTGGCACAGTTGTCAGCCACAAGCAATCAAAAACAGAATGTTAACTTAAAAATCATGAGAGCTTAAAAATAAAATTTAGGGTTCTCTTTATTTGCCTCCTAGTTTTTGAGCCTTTATGAGTAACATTTTCAAGCTTTTCTCCACAACTAGGAGAACTAGAAACTTAGTTTAATTTTAAATGAAACTGAGATTCTCACATAATCACCTGGCTTCAGGAGTTGAGGCTTTAAGTAAAGCACCAAATATCCCAACACTGATGATAAAATAGCCTGTCACAGTTATTCTCAACTCTGGCATTCTTTCATACTGGACTCTGGCTAACAGGTTTGGGCGACTGAGTTGGAGATATGGTAGTAAATGTTTCAGGCCCTTCCTATAAAGACAAAGGGAATCCAAACTGGATTATTTTTAGATGACCTCAGTTGTTTAATACCTGTCATTTTCTTTCAGGGCATTTTGAATTTGGGAACAAGCGAGAACAAACTTTGCTATGATTTAATACGGGAAAGAGTAAGTGGATATGAATAATTTGGAATTATGGATTTTGACCTATAGAATGGTATTGCAGCTGTCAGTTGAATTTTAATAATGGTGTGTTTTACAGATGAATAATTTAGAACAGAATAAATAATGCCTTTAATTATCTCTAGCTAATTGATAGCATTATGACAAAAAACTTTTTTAAACAACCATGTTTTATACTGAATATTTGTATAGTCAGATACACTTAGCAAAGTAATATAACAATGAAAAGTGTGGCTCTGGCTGAGGGCCAAAACCATTTTCTTTTAAATTTGCCTAAGCAAAATAAATTCAGATTTTCAAAAAATGTTCAAAGTGTTTTTTTTATGTTTAGATAGAAATCATTTAAAGTACTCTTCTCATTTAATCCAAAAAAAATTGTTTGGAGATTATTTTTTTCTTATGAGAGAAATTACTGAGTACTCTATCATGTCATTTGATTCTCTCCTGGTGGAGCCAAAACTCTTACCTAGAATGGAAAGCATTCTTTATGTTGGAATTATGTATTGATTTTAAGCAAAACTATTTTTAAAAAGTGAGTAATTTTCAGTATACCAGTCCAGATTTCAGGCTGCAGTGCTGCACAAAGGCAATTTCTATTATCTGAAAAATGATAATATAAAAATGGCACCTTTTTAAGTGAGAAAATAACTTCTAAAAAAAAGTTGGTTAGCCCTGCTTAGCTAGCACAGCTATGGAAGAATAAACTAGATTTTATTTTGGGTCACACAGCAGCAAAATTAATTTTCAATTGTAGTGCCAGCTTGTGCTTTCATTTAGACTTGTTGACCCATACTAAAAGTCACTGAAATTGCACGGTTGCAATTTGTTCTGCAGAATCTTTATTACTGATGTCAGTAGATCTCAAGGTGAGTTGGCAGGCCTGACAATTTGGGAGAGGAAATATTTTTTTAATAACATGAGATCTGTGCAAATTTTAGCTAGAAGTAGTTGGCCCAGTAAATATGGAACTGCATATTGTCTTTATTAGTCACTTTTCAGACTAGATTCACATTTTAAAATAAAAAAATCTAACCCAGTTGCTTCGGCTGTTTCTTAATTGTACCAGGTAAAATTATTGTCTCCTTCCCAACCAACTGAGAAGCTAAGTTATGCACCATAGGCGCGGACTTCCCCTTTAGCTGGGGGGTGCTTGACTCCGCCCAGACCCCACCCTCACTCCATCCCTTCCCCCAAGTCCCCACCCACCATATCTCTTCCCACTCTGCCCCCATCCAACCTCCTCCCCCAAGCGCACTCCCTCCCTGCTCCTCCTCCTCTCTCCCGAAGCTTCCTACACAAGCTTCCTACACACTACGAGAAACAGCTGTTCACAGCAGGTGGGAGATACTGGGAGAAAGGAAGAGATGCTGGTCAGCAGGGTGGGCAGGAGGTGCTGGGAGGGAGGGGGAGGAGTTGGTCAGCAGGGCCACCAGCAGGCAGGAGGTGCTGGGAGAAAGTGGGGAGCTTGGCTGCCGGTGTGTGCTGCTGAGCATCACCTGCTAATTTTTCTTTGTGGGAGCTCCAGCCTTGGAACACCCACGGAGTCGATACCTATGGGGTGCCCCTCCCTCAGCCCCAAACCTGTCATAGCTCGGGGAGGGGCAGCCTGAAGCAAGCCCCGTCCTGGACCGGCCAGGGGTGGAGTGCCTATCACATGGCCCCAGCCCAGGTTGTGCAGAGGGGAGAGAGAGCTGGGTGGAGTCCTCTCTCCTCGCCTTAGCCCCAGAGCACCCTCCTGCACCCCAAGCCCCTCATTCCTGGCCCCACCCCAGAGCCCGCACCCCCAGCCAGAACACTCACCCTATGTGCCCCAACCCTCTGCCCCAGCCCTGAGCCCCTCATCCCCAACCCACCCCAGAGCCTGCACCCCCAGCTGGAGCCCTCATACCCCTGCACCCCAACCCTCTGCCCCAGCCCTGAGCACCCTCCCACACTCCAAACCCCTCAGCCCCACCCCCACCACATGAATTTTGCTATGTGCACCAATATGAAAGTGATGTGTCACACATCACCTCCATATTGGTGCACATAACAAAATTCATTCCACACATGTGTGGGAAAAATTAGAGGGAACACTGCTGAGAAGGTAATTTAAACACAATTGACCTTTAATTTTTAAAATAATGCTGCACCTTCTGTAAATGTTAAGAGAAAATGGTGGAGATTTTGGTGTGTATTCAAACAGTAATTATAGAATCTCTGAGATTAGTACTAGTATATTTTCACTCAACAATGTGTTGGATTTAACCAGGACAGAACAATCCATAAATAACTTTTTGCTGATCTGAAGAAACTGCTGATGAGCATCTTACAAATAAGGAGATGGAAGTTTAAACTGGGAAGATGGATGTAACTCTGGAATATTAAGATTTTCCATCTCCACATTGTTACAGAATGGTATTATGTAACTACATAGATTGTCATGTGGTTCAGTAGAACACAAACTCATAAGTAAGAATATGTTTTTCTACAGTATGTTTTTTACGTCTTTATGTTTTTTTATGTTAACAGCTCACAAGACCTGACATGAACTATCTGGAACCTCACCTTTTGCAATATTCTGATACACAAGGCATTGAAAGGTTTGAAGTTATTAAAATATTGTCTCCTTTTCAAAATTTGGTGTGGTTTCATTTAATCTACAAACCCAGGGGTTTATACCCAGTTTAATATTAGCTGCTTGCTCTGAAGATGTTTTTCTGTTTCCTGTTGGTTTTCAAGAGTACTTTCCTGGTTTTTTTCCAGCTTCTCTGACCTTTACCCTACCGCCTCCCCCCGAAAAAAGCATGACACCTTGCATATAGGCAGGGGAGAATGCTGTGGAGGTCCTTTCACAGCTAGTAGCAGTAATTCTCACAGGCAAACTCTGGCAGTGAACAGTTAAGCTATAACTCTGTGTTCTTCAGAGACAGAATCAGGTTGAATGCTGATCCTGTAAATATTAATGGGAATTTTGCCATTGACTTAGGTGCAGTCCGCCTGAGAATATAATCTTGATTTACTCAAATTTCACTGATTTTTGTTTCACCAGTTCTTGGGTTCCTTCCAAAACCAGGTCCCAACAGTGGAGTGGGTGCAAAGATGCATCTGCTTTTTCTAGTTATTTTTTCATACAGTTATCATAGTTCTGGGGTGGCCAAATGTACTGACCCTCCAAGCCACGTACGATAATCTTCAAAAGTTCAAGAGCCCAGTGTGCCTGCTTGGGGCTCAGGGCTTCAGCCCTGCAGCAAGATGATGGGGCTAGGGCCTTCTGCCCTGTAGGGAGGGAGATCTTAGTGTTTCAGCCTTATGGCAGGCACTCCACTCCTGCTGAAGTGCCTAGCACCAGCATGTATGCCCCATGGGGCTTAATCCCGGAGCCCTTGCAGGGCTGAAGCCCCGAGACCAGCGGTTCTCAACCTGTGACCACATGCAGCCCAATTAGCACAGAGCTGCAGCCCAGATGTGTGCTATAAGAATTCAAAATTTGCCGCTCTGGTCTGGCAGGGGGCGAGGCTGGCTGAGGGTGCAAGAGCGTAAGGCAGCCTGCAGGAGTGCTTCTGCCAGCAGGGGGCTGGCAAGTACTGCAGGGGGCGGGAGAGTGGGTGTCTGAGCAGGTTGTGGCGGGGGGGGAATTCTCAGCAGTGAGGGAGTGAGGTGCTGGGAACTAGGGGTTTTGTGGGAATGCTGCAGCACCCCCAGGTTTTAAGTGGGACTCTGCTCTTGGCTCGGTTCCTCTGGTCCTGGTTGCTAGCCTGTGCCCAGTGCTGCACTCCTAGCTGCCCAGCCCCACATGGCAGGGTCCAGCTGCCCGGCCCCATGCCCATGGCTCAACTCCTGGCCCTGCTCTGTGGAGGGGTCTCTGGGTGGGCGAGGGGGTGCTGGGCATAGGGGACTGTGGGGCAGTTTTTTACGGGGGGAAGGGGGCTGCTGTGAGACGCACTTTAACTGTAGAAGAGCCACATGAGGCTCATGAGCCACAGTTTGGCTTCCCCTGTCATAATTGATCCGCATTTATTAGAATTCTGCACCAGACAGTTTTAGTGGGAAAGAGCCTATCCAAAGCAACCTAGGCTGTGGAAGCTACAGTTGCTGGTTGTCCTTCACACCAGCCTGTTCGTTTTGGCCTACTACATGTCTCCACCTCAAGTCCTGTAACAAGCCAGACATCTTCAGAGACTGAACTTCCTGGAACCAAAATTTGTCCATCTTTCATGAGAGTAAAAGTGTATCATGCATTTGTCCTATTCTACATAAAGCCTATTTTATGTATTTTGATCTTTTTGTAAGAAGAATTATGTAATGCAAAGTGTTTTAATTTTGCATTTCAGCTTCAGAGAAGAAATTGCCAAATTTCTCACTGAGTATGCCAAAGCTCCAAAAGCACTGAATCCAGAGCATGTAAGAAATGAGTGCTTCATCTCTGCATCTTGCTTTTTTTAGCTATACATATTTTCTGTACAGATTTGCTTATCTTTTAGAAGGTATTATAAAAGCATTTACAGGAGTCTTATCAAATTTAAAATGTTCTGGATTGCAAACAACACGTGAAACTAGTTACAAATCCACTTAGTATGAAGAACTTATGCTGTTGTTCTTTGACCCTTAACTGATCTTAAATCCATGAAGTTCTAGGGCCCACTTGCTCCAGATTTATGTTGTAGGGAGGAGCTATACCCATGAGGAGGAAAACTGCAGGTTGGGTTCTGAAAGGGTTAGGGAGTTATGACTGTGTTCTTCCCACCCCCTTTACTGCCGTGGAAAAACTGTGTGTGTGTGGAGACTATGAATTGGGTAGGAGGGAAGCGGTTATGTCTCCCCAAATCATTTGCATAGGTTCCAAATTTAGAGTAATAGCTTGTGTACTTATGTATAACAAAATGAGCACTAAAATTATTCCAGTGGTTATTATGTAAAACTCTCATTGACTTCAGCTGGGAGTGGCATCTGCACAGTAACAAGATATGGCTGATAAAAGCTTCATTTACTTCTGGGCTCTGATATTGTAAGCAACAATATATCAAGACTTTTCTATTCACTTCTGGATAGTAGGTGTGTAGCACTCTTGACGCCTCAGTTAATCTGCTTCCAGCTGCTGGGAGATAGAAGGAGCTTTCTGTATCTTCACCTCTTTCTTTCTCACACGCACCACCATTGAGCCTCTGGACTGTTGGAAAAGATGCATTATTGCAGGACTGCCCATTTTGGGAAAAACTTTCCAACAGATAGTGGTTATAAATCTTTCCGCTAAACCCAACTTTAGTCCTCAGTGTTGCCGCTCATGTGTGATGTGCATGCAGGTTCAATTTAAAAGGCTGTTGACTTTTTTTAAATCAATAGTGCAAGCCATCTTTATTTTTTTAAATTTATTTTCAAAATATTACAAATTGTGAAGCTGGGGTTTATAATGAAATGCTTTAAAAAACCTTAACTGTAGAATCACGACCAGCTTGGATGTCATCTATAACACTCTAGTTTGCAAGATCACAATCTTGCTTTACAATAATGGTTGCTTTTTAATAAAGTTCTTATCAAATCCAATCTTGCATATTCTTTAGTTTTCTAAGTATTATATTCTAACCAGCCACAAAGGTGTTGGTAATTCTGTTGATATAATTTTGTTTACTTGTTTCAGATAGTTGTTATGAGTGGCTGTTGTGCTGTCTTTGCTACCCTTTCAACTGTATTATGTGATACTGGAGGTAAGCTTAAAATAAATGTTCTTAATCTGAAAGCATTATATATACCAAAAAAAATGAAATTCACCTGTAGTTTAATGAATGTATGTCATCCACAGTGGCAGTAGCCTAGCTATTTATTGTATTTAAATTAAAAGGGATAAAAGACACTTATCCAAGGCTCTAGGTGCCCTGACATATTAATTACAAAAATCCCAGCAGCATTAAAATTATAATTCCAATAGAAATCCAACTAGCCACCTACAGAGATTCGTTTTCACCGCTTCATTATTACAGAAAGCATATCCTTAGTCCTCTCCAAAATCCCTGTCAAAAATCTCTTTCAGCATGCCTGGAAGGTCACCAAATCTGGGCAGTTTTGGATAATGGGAGGGAGTGAATTCCAGAGTCTCAGTGCTCTCATAGCGAACACCATGCCAGCCTCCTCTCTCTATTATAGTGAGAGCACTACTTTCAGACACCTATAAGATGTAAACTTTAGGGACAAGCACTGTTGCTGAATGTTCTGAAAACATATGGAAATGTAAGGTTTTCAGTGTTAAAAGCAATGGTAGTATATAGATTAATCAAAATGGCAAGAGTTACTTCTAGGCTTTGTTTACATGAGCCACAAAAAATATTGACTGCAAATGATAAATACAGATATAAATTAAATAAGGATATGAATAGGCTACCCTGGAAATAACGCAGTACGTAGGAATAAGTAGGATGCAAGGAAAAGAAGATTTGATTATATCATTGCAGCACCTAAATGAGGATGGGGAGAAGGAGGAGGGAATGCAAATCTTGGAGTCAAGCCAGTGGCCATATGTATGTTTCAAACTACTGGTTGTAAAGTTCTGAGTGTAGAACATCATGACAGGAATAAAAGCTTAAATAATAAGGGAGTTGCATGGAAGGAGCTACTTTAAAAGATGGAAAAGCAAGAACATCCATTTGAAAAGGAAGTGACTGTATTGTATTTGACAATATACAACTATGGTGCTTGGATACCACAGTGAATAGTGCAGTATAAAAACTTATATACTGTATAAAAGATCAAATGGGCATTATAACTTGGGGGATGCTGACAGCTGAGTATACTACAGAAAAAGTAATTAAGATTTACAGCATTTACCTGAAGAAAAGATGGCAACAGTTGACCATTAACAAAATGATAATGTAAGAACAGACTAGTCATATGCCAGTTTTGATATTAAAGAAACACCCAGTGGGTCAGGTCACCTTCAACTCATGCTTCATAAGTGATTGTCAAAATAGATATTGAACTAAAAATGCAACAAAAAAAAAACAGAAAATGACTCGGCAAATGGAACGAATTGCTTTATGCTGGGTATCAGTAGCCATTCAGTTTAGTGTGCAAAGTAGATGATGAGAGTAGATTGGATATAGATCTCTTGGAAACAACAGATTCAGTCTGTTAATGTATAGTGAAGTAATTGATAAAGGAAATGTTTAATATTACCTCTTATTTGCATTTTCGGTTTAGATGGGTACCTTATTCCTACTCCATATTATGGTGGAATAAATTCAAAAACCTGGCTGTACGGTGGAATACAACCTGTCCATGTGCCTTTGTTTAGTGAGGTAAAACTTCAGTTTATTAAAGACTTTATTATATGTGCGCACAAAAATGTATGTTAAAGAATTTGATTGACAGTTTCACACGGAGCATCAAAGCAACAAAAGACCACAGATTAAAGCAGGCATGGAAACTGAACTAGCCTCTCATCTTTTGATGTTTGGAGTGTTTTTGTAGCCATGTTGGTCCAGGATATTCAAAAGACAAGATGCGTGAGGTCTCATCTTTTATTTAACCAGCTTGTGTTGGTAAAAGAAACAAACTTTTGAGCTTACATACAGCTCTTCTTCAGTTCTGGGCTCTGTGTAAGCTCAAAAGTTTGTCTCTTTCACCAGCAGAAATTGGTTCAATAAAACCTCACCCACCTAGTCTCTCATCTTTAGAGGAAGACTGTCTTGTTCAGGTTGCAGCATATTGGTTGGATGGCGTGATCAACTTTATACTTCAACTGTCTATACAGTATCTGCTCTGTTTACATGCAGAATAAGTTTTGCAGAACTGACAGTTCACCTTTCACAAATGTTAAATTCATTGTGTAAATGTTTATTTTCTCTAGCCCTGGAATATGTATTTCTCTCTTAAGTTGCACGTTTTGGTTCACTGTGGGAAGGCGAGAGCAGTCTGGGATAAAGATAACATTTAAAAACAAAATTATTGATGTGTGGACAGGATTATTCTTGATTATGAATTTGGAGATGGACCTTGGTTTTGTTCCAGTAGCTTGTTTTTCCTCCTTCCTACTTGCACCATTGTTTTTGAAAATTTGCTTTGCATATGCTATTCAGCAGTCACACTTAGGGTACGTCTATGCTGCAATTAGACAATCACAGTTGGCCCGCCGCTTACCTGGCAGGACTGTTTAATTGTGGTGTAGAGGTTCATGGTCAGGTTGCAGTCTGAGCTCTGGGACCCTTATACCTCACAGGATTCTGGATCCCAGGCTGCAGCTCAAGTCTGAATGTCTGTACTGCAATTAGACAGCCCCTTAGTCTGAGTCCCGCAAGCCCGAATCACCTGGCAAAGCAGGGGCTTTTAATTGGAGTGTAGACATATCCTTAGAAGATAAGGGGAGCAATAGTAACTATAGTCAGATATTGCTTTCTTCCAGAAATCACTTCTGCAAATACATATCAGATACATCCCTCTCCTCTTTAAAGCTCCCTTCCATTTAGACTGGATTATTTTAGAAACTTTACTATTATATTTGCATTATTTGGAAATGATTCCTTAACTGTTTTTTTGTCGGTTTTGTCTTACACAGGTGACTGATGAAGAAAGTCACCCTTTTCAATTAACAGTTGAAAAATTAGAGTCTGCCCTCCAGAGAGCTAAAGAACAGGTAGGAATGGTATTAACTGATCTCCAGCTGTCTGTGTTTTCTCTAAGTACAATGTAAATAACTCAGTTTCGCTCAACATTGGAATGTTATTCTATCTGGCTTAAAACCCAACTGCTTGAAAGTATTACAGGCGTGCACACAACTCTGGCAACAAAAAAGACTTAAATTTCCCATATAAACCAGACAGTGTGATAATATATTGAGTCTGCATCATACTACTTTGTACAGAATGAGTCTTAAAATGTATGTTTTTGTAGACTTAGTTTCTCATTCACTGGGCTTACAGAAGTTTGGAGTGTAGTAAAGGCAACACATTCAGGTCTTTAAAAAGTGTAAAAGCGTTACTTGAGTAGCCTGTTCATTTAAAAAAAAAAAAAAAAAAGAAAAAGTCTTGTCAGATTCTGAAGGGAGTCCTGTCAGGTTCCACCTAGCCAAGAGGATTGGGGACCATGAAACATGGCCTTGGTAATGGGGGATGCAAAGCCTGGAAAAACAAGGGAACACTCCTTGCAGAAAGTTATTTTTCAAGAATTTTCAAGTATTTCAAAAATACTACCTTAGTTTTCTGTTAAAGTTATATTAAATTGCCTTGTTCTAAGCATTCTTGCTTGAATGACTTCAACATGGTTGCACAGTTTGTCGTGTACTCTGGGTTTCTTTCATCCTATTCTGTTTCATGTGTTTATTTTGTGATAGTCTATTACATTTTGCTATTGCGTGTCACATACTTTGGGCCAAAATACAACATACCTTTTAAAATTATCTGGTAGGGAATATACTTTAAATTCTAAATATCTGTAATTATTTAAATCCACACATTCATAGAAAAAACATGAAGGCATTATTTATATTGAACCTGTTTGCGGTGTTTTGCTCAATCATCCAGAAGAGGGAACACATAATAAATAGCAAATCTTGTTACCAGAGCTGTGGCAGTAGCATTGATGATACAGGTTTCATAACAAGAAAGTAAACTAAGTAGGGTTACTGTTCTATGTTTTCTAATTAACACTGGGTGAAAAATAAGGTTTGATAAAAGGTAAAAGACGTAGTTGCAGTAGGGAAGAAAATGTTTAAGTTTTGAAGAGAGTATTGCAAACAGTCAACAATAAAGCCTACAAATAAAACTGCAAAACGTTTGTATCTCTTTGTAGTAAATGTGTTATAGAGTTAAACAACCTACTGAAAGTTGCTAGCTTGACTTCTATATACATGAAACATTTATTTCATCATTTTCAGCACCTTTCTCAAGCTATGGGCATGTTACAGTTTAAATTAATTATTATTTTTTAAAAAATTTGTAGTAAATTTAAACACAGTCTCTGTTAATATTTTTGACTATCTGCTTCCTATAGTCATTTGCATCAAAGACCAGTGAAGTCTCTGTTCTCACAAGACTTATTTTCCACAGTTAACTTTCTCTGTATTAAGTAGCCACTGGTAAAAAGCATTTTTGGCCATACAGAGATGTACATTTCCACTTTATTTGTATTGAAGCTGTCCAATTTAAGTTGTATAGCTGGGGCTGGGATTCAGCACATAGGTGCAGTAGTAGCAGATCCTAACAAAGACACGTTAGCTAACATCCCTGTGTTAGCTGTTGTCCACAGGTTTTGCTATATTAATACGGTCACCTATCAGTGTTTCTGTTGGTATCATAATGCAAGCAGATTAAGCAAGACTAAGGGACCACAAGGTGAATTTAAGAGGCTCTGTCACTTAAACTGAGAACATGGTCCCTTAACAGTAACGTTCCAACATGTATATGTATCTGTGTATTAGACATACCTTGGGTTTTGTCTCAAATAAAATTTCAATATTTTAAGAAATTCTTAAGTAATCCCTATTGTTGTTCTAGTACATGAAACTCTCTCTCTCTTTAACAAAAATTACAGTACTGGAAACATGCAGTTTAATGATCTGATTGACTAAATATCAAGGGCTTTGTAGTAGCTTGAATGCAATTTTATGCAACATCTGCTAATTAATCTTGTGTTACAATTTTGTAAAGTCTTGAACTTTACATTAACTACCCTTCCAATTATAACACTTCAGTGTACTATCTATAATTCCCTCCTCCCCATACACTGAAATAGATGTAAAAATCAGGACTTGAATAGGATACTGCTTTTTGTGTGGAGGGGTACTTAAAGTGCACTGGAATCGTATATTTTGCCGGCAGCTGGGAGAAAGTTTTAGTTGTTAATTTTTTATGATATGTATCTCTCCCTTTTAGATAGTAAAGATTGTAGGATTTGGCCCAAACTTAGCCGAAAAAAAGTCCCATAAAATCAATGGAAAATTGTTAATGTTGTATCTTAAAGGCAATTTTGATCTTGCATGTTCAATTTTTATTTGGAAGCTTTACATTTAATGAACTTTAACTTTTAGAGATCTGTATGATTCAATCCTTATAAAATTGAAGCTGTTTTCAAGAATAATATTACAAATACTGCTTTGGGACAATTGTTACTGGAAGGCTCCAAAATAGATTTATTTCTCATTCAGTTCATGCTCATAACTCATATTAATGTTAATGTAAATTACATATATCAAGGGGAGAATAGATTTCAATGTTCCCTCACAACCAAAAATGCATTTTTCTCTTTGTTTTTTGTCTCATGTGTGATAGAAGTTCCTTGGATTTTTGCCCTTAAAAATAACTGCCCTCTTTTGAAGGCTAGAGTGGGGTGAGAAAAATCCTCAACAGAGCCAGTTCACTAAAAACTAGATGGGGTAAACTCAAAATAGAAGTGTGGCCTAATTCCAAATTTATCCTGTACATCAATTAGTGGATGACAATTCCTCCTATTGACATACCGTTTGAATATAACGGTTTATATTTCTTGCTATAATCATTGTAATAATTGGCTATGTGTGCAATATAAAACTTTTTGTTAGATAGAGAATACGTTAAATGTGTGTGCTAATTAGTATACATTGCATTAGTATACAATGGGTGAGTTTTTCCTGAGTGTCCCACTACATACTGTATAAAAATATAATATAAAAAAAGCATTAAGTTGTGTGTTCCTACTTGCATAACTTGTATGGGATTCTTTTCTCTACACATTATTTACAGCCTTTTATAATTGGAGGGGAGAAAACTCTCTAATCTCTGTAGAGTTCTATTTCAAATGTACTTTCCTCCATGATGGAGCAAGACAGTTGGTTATAAGTAATTATTTACTTCAGTGTTTGTTTTAACTTTTCTAAATTCCTTTTAGGACACCAAGAAACTTAAATTTCATACTTCTACTGCCTTAGATGCTCTTAATTTTTAAGGCAATAAGTGAAAAAAATTTACTCAAAAACTGGTTGTGAGATATGAAGGTCCAAATTCTGCTCTGCTATGTCAGTCTGTATCCATATTAACACCACTGAACTCTCTGGAACAATTTTAGAAGTGTAAATGAGAGCAGAATTTGGTCCATACTGCATTATAACCCTGCCTGTTGGTATTCATATTTTTATGGAATTAGGGCTACTTCGATTTACATTTGCCAGTAAATTATTTGATATATTTCTTTGATGCTATTAACTGAAAAGGTTGGGTAAACTAGAGAACAAGTTGCGTAGCCGGAACTTCCTTGTGTTTTAATGATTTATTATTAAAGAAGGATCATATGTGCTCATATGCAATCAAGTAATTATTAATATCTTTTTACTGAAGGGGTAGCAGCTTTATAGCCTCGCTAGTCATTTGTTTGACGTCATGTTGGCGTCTCCGACTATCAGTTTTTCTTTTTTCAGGGCATCCGAGTCAGAGCATTAATCCTGATCAACCCTCACAATCCATTAGGGGACATTTACCCAGCACAGTTACTGAAAGAATGTCTAGAGTTTGCGCACAGGTTTGAGTCCTAGCGCTATTTGTTTGGGATTTAATTTCCATGATGCAATATGCTAGTTATAAAAGTCACCTTTGATAATCTTATTTTGTTCCATTGGGCATATGACCTGTGGGAGGGGTGGTTCCTTGTAGAGTTTATTATCCCATAACTATCCTTTCTATGCAGCCTTTCTGGGGAAATTTATAAGTGAAATTACTTAAAGTGGGACCCAAGATGCTATTTCTGAATGAATAGCCCTATGCTGAAAGTTAGCTCTTTGTGCAACTAAACAAAAAGCTTTCTTGTATGCATAGCATTGTTTCTGTGTTTAATGCATGTGTCAAAAAAATAAAGACTTTGATAATTACCAATTTTCAAGAGCAAGAGTGTATAATACAGATAGAACTTTCATTTGAAAAATTACCAAAATAACAATGTTATAAAATTGGCATTGTGAAAAAGGCATCTAATTGGCTAGGGCAGGTTCCAGGTATCAAGGTATCCTCCATATTGAGCTAGTTTAAGATTTATAAGTCAATTTACTCTTCCTCAGAGAAGGAAGACCCCAAAAAAGAAAGTCTCTTCTATTTTGCTTTTATTCTTCCTCTGGCTCAGAGTTCATATTCTAGGATCTAACAATTTCCTGAAGCCTGGATGGGGGAGCATTTTCCACATTTAGCCTTTGCAATTTTTTACACATTCAAATTCAATGAAATATCATGGGGAGTTTTGCCAAATAAGGACTGAAAAATGTGTCCTTATGCTTTTAGGTTTTCAAAGCAGCAGCAAATTTTTGATGATCTAAAATATAACAGGTTGCTATGCATTGATCAGTGCATACCAAAAATATCCTGTTTATGAAATTATTTTTACTTTTGAAGCAAATTAACATAAAACTGTATAACTTCTGATGATCTAGTTTTCTTTCCATGGAAATAATTGTGGCAGTTAGAGTTCTCATTACTCTTATAAATTGTCAAAGCTGAATACTGCAAATTAGGGCTGTCAAAGAATTTAAAAAATGAATAGTTATTAATCGCATGACTAAAAAAAAATCACGCGATTAATTGCACTGTTAAACAATAATATAATACCATTTATTTAAATATTTTTGGATGTTTTCTACATTTTCAAATATATTGATTTCAATTACAACACAGAATACAAAGTATACAGTACTCACTTTATATTTATTTTTTTATTATAAATATTTGCACTGTAAAAAACAAAAGAAATAGAATTTTTCAATTAATCAATTTTCAATTTTTTAATTTTCAATTAATTTTCAATTAATACAAGTACTGTAGTGCAATCTCTTTATCATGAAAGTTGAACTTACAAATGTAGAATTATATACAAAAAAATAACTGCGTTTAAAATGAAACAATGTAAAACTTTAGAGCCTACAAGTCCACTCAATCCTATTTCTTGTTCAGGCAATCGATCAGACAAACAAATAAGTTTACATTTGCAGGAGATAATGCTGCCCGCTTCTTGTACACAATGTCACCTGAAAGTGAGAATAGGTATTCTCATGGCACTATTGTAGCCGGTGTCATGAGATAATTACATGCCAGATGAGCTAAAGATTCATATGTCCCTTCAGGCTTCAGCCACCATTCCAGAGGACGTGCGTCCATGCTGAGGACGGGTTCTGCTCAGTAACAATCCAAACCAGTGTGGACCAGCGCATGTTCATTTTCATCATCTGAGTCAGGTGCCACCATTAGAAGGTTGATTTTCTTTTTTCATGGTTCGGGTTCTGTAGTTTCTGCATCGGAGAGTTACTCTTTTAAGACTTGTGAAAGCATGCTCCGCACCTCCTCCCATTCAGATTTTGGATGGCACTTCAGATTCTTAAACCTTGGGTCAAGTGTTATAGCTATCTTTAGAAATCTCACATTGGTACCTTCTTTGCGTTTTGTGAAATCTGCAGTAAAAGCGTTCTTAAAATGAACAATATGTGCTGAGTCATCATCTGAGACTACTATAACATGAAATATATGGCAGAATGTGGGTAAAATAGAGCCGGAGACATACAATTCTCCCCCAAGGAGTTCAGTCAGAAATTTAATTAACGTATTATTTTTTTAATGAGCGTCATCAGCATGAAAGCATGTCCTCTGGAATGGTGGTCGAAGCATGAAGGGGCACATGAATGTTTAGCATATCTGGCACGTAAATACCTTGCAATGCCAGCTACAAAAGTCTCAGGCAAACGACTGTTCTCACTTTCTGGTGACATTGTAAATAAGAAGTGGGCAGCATTATCTCCCGTAAATGTAAACAAACTTGCTTGTCTTAGCAATTGGCTGAATGAAAAGTAGAACTGAGTGGACTTAAGATTTAGGCTCTAAATTTTGCATTGTTTTGTTTTTCAGTGCAGTTATGTAACAACAAAAATCTACATTTGTAGATTACACTTTTAAGATAAGATTGCACTACAGTACTTGTATGAGGTGAATTGAAAAATACTGTTACTTTTGTTTATCATTTTTACAATGCAAATATTTGTAATCAGTTAATATTGTTTTAATATAATGTGATCAACGTACACTTTGTATTCTTTGTTGTAATTGAAGTCAATATATTTGAAAATGTAGAAAAACATCCAAAAATATTTATTTAATAAATTTCAATTGGTATTCTATTGTTTAACAATGCAATTAAAACTGCGATTAATCGCAATTAATTTTTTTGAGTCAATCACGGGAGTTAACTGCGATTAAGCGACAGTCCTACTGCAAATGTATTTTTTTGGGTCAGGACCCACAGACTTCAGGATGCAGCAGTTTTCTAAAGTCAGTAGTAAAACAGCATTTTGGAGGGGGAAAAAAGACCCCTCACCCCGAAAATAAGAGAGCCTTAAATTTTCAAACAGAATAATTTTGTATTCTGAAATTGAATTTTCTTTTTTAAATTATAAAAATAAAGGGCTCTGTTGCACTGGAATACCCGCACTGCTTGGATGTTTAAAGGCATCCTGCCGTTGATTCTATATTTCTAAATATACCCAAAGCATACTGGTATCCAGTGTAATCACACAACTTGCTGTGTATTTGTGGCTTTAACTTTGGGACTATAATAGGGAATATATATTAAATAAAACTCGCCATGCATTTATCTAATAGAATTGCACTCAGATTCATGTCTTGTTGCAATAAGTTCTGCATGGTAAACTACAATATGTTGCTGCATTTTGTGTTTGTTTTTAAATAATTGGTTGTGGGGAACTATATCTGTCCTGCAGAGACGTTCTTAGCACTCAGTAGAATTTTATTTTAGACATACTTGCACCTAGTTCTGCTGGGAAGAACAGATTTATATAAAAATGGATGTTGGTAAAATGTAAGTGCTTAAACTGAACCTTGTAATCTTAAATAAGAATTGATATTTTGAGTAAAACTTCTCTGGGGTGAGTATAATTATAAATAGGAAATAATTATGGTAATTTATACATAGAAATTTGTTACACTTTGACTTTTAAATACTTCTCTAACATATTTATTTATTTTTATACATAGATATCAATTACATGTAATAATAGATGAAATATATATGCTGTCTGTGTACGATGATACCACCTTCACCAGTGTTCTTAGCTTAGATTGGTAAGTGTTGTAGCTTTCTACTATTATAATGCCAAATAGAATGTGTGCCATCTGTTCAGATTTCTGGGTGACTAGTCTTTATATCTCCACCTTTATAACTGAAACTGGTTAATGCACAGTGCCTTATTTTGGGTGCTTACAAGATTGTTTGCTTGCTTGTAACTAGTGCAGATGCATCAGCACGCTTACCAGGAGTGGAGAGAGGAGTTTGTATTCCTAGTTGCTTCATTTTCTCCAGTGGCTCCAGTTGCCACACAGACTGAGCTTAAGGTTTTCATTAGAATGTTTATAGCCCTTAATGGACTCTTTCTATATAAGATGTCAGAAGTCCTTCAAGTTATCTACTCTATCCTCTCTCTATCTGGAATCAGATATTTTGGAGCTTTGGGGTTTCCTGGGGCATGTGAGGGAGAACATATCCCCACTAAAACACATAGGCATTTTGGCAACTTATAAATTTTGTTTTCACAAAATACAGAATGTTCATTTTTAACTCTGTATTTAAGCACTTATTGAAATGCACCTCATACAGTAGTAATTCTCCAGGTAAATCCAAATGTGCCTAGCACAGCAAGCATCTGGCTGTTCTCCTATAATCTGTAAGAAAAATTGGATAAGGGCCAAATTTTCAAGTACAGAATGAAGTCTGTGGTAAAAAAAATTTGTTTTAAAAAAAAAAAAAAAAAAAAAAAAGGCTTTTCTCTCTGCAAATTCATCCCAACATTATAAAGCTAAAGGATACAATCATCAGCCTCACCCTGTAGCAAGCCAGGGCTACTAACCAAGGTATGCAATGAGCTGTGGATCTAGTGTTCTGCTCTGCATTCTTCTTCCTTTATGAGGCTGTGCCTCAATGGAGCCGCATTGTGTGAAGACATGCCCTAAATAGGTCCCTTTCTCAACTTCCATGATTTCATATGCAGAGTCATCATGGAGTTCAGAACATTATGAAGTGCAGGAGGTATAGAGAGCCCTCTTGTGGAGTTTGAGCCATTTACAGAAACACTCCATTTTGCTATTAGGGCTCTAAATGAATAGAATATCTTTAACAGATTCCTGTGTCTCAGTCTGTCATTTATTTTTTATTAATACCTCAGCATTTATGTAGCTGCAGGATATCAATATTCTGCAATAATGATCTGTTCCTAATTAGAATCTTGAAGGCCATGAAGAAAGTGATGTTACTCTATAAATGGTTATAGTCTTTCTACAAAGAGCTGTTGTAATATTGAAAATCACTTTTATTGTATTTAGTCTGAAGGAAGTTGTGGTAATCTTCAAAAACATGAAGTTGTAATTACATCTGTAAAAGTTTTGTTTTGTTTTGCTCCTTCTCCAGTTTACCAGATCCAGAACGGACACATTTTATGTGGGGCTTTAGCAAGGTAGGTCTGGAATGTTGAGTATATCTGAGTTTAGTTTTTGAATATTTCTCTCCAAAATAACTTAGAATATCACTATCATTTTTTAAAGGAATTGCTTATTGCAAATTTGAAGCATTAGGACACAGTTTTGCGAGATTACAGTGTCAAAATAATGGAAAGTCTTTTCAGTACTTGTGAAGAGCAGCACAAGCACTGTGTAAACATTTTGCTTGTAGGAGAAATTGCAGAAAATTAATATTTTAGAGCACTTCGGGGAAGTTATATTTAACTTCTGTGCCAAAGGTGTGTCTACTGGTGGTATCTTTCATCAGTGGTTTCCCACCTCCTCTGTCTTCTAAAACAGAAACAAAGCTGTGTTTGGGTCACTAACAACAGTGTGGTTTAGTAGACAAAGTATGGGACTGTGGGACAGTCATTATAACTTGAGTTATAATCCTTATTCTGCCTCTGATCTGCTAGTTAACTTTGGTGAAGCTACTTTAGCTCTCTGTCTTAGTCTTTTCCGTAGGTGCTGGAACTAGGGGTGTTGCTGCACCCCCTGGCTTGAAGTGGTTTCCATCATATAAAGATTTACAGTTTGATTCAGTGGCTCTCAGCACCCCCACTATACAAATTGTTCCAGCACCTCTGGTCTTCTCCGTCTCTAAAATGAGGATAATAATTATGTACATGAATATTATCAATTGGTCAACTAGTTAGTGTGTATACAGTGTTTTGAAAATATAAAGTAGTAGTTGTTGTGTTTAAAAATCCTATATAATTTTGTACAGTTTCAGAGCTATATGGGCTTATTACATTGAGATAGAATTAGCTAACATGGACAGATAGACATAGTTTGCCGTCATGGTTGGAAGTGCCCAATGTACTCTGCATCTTTTAGCAACAGGCCCTTCATTTCTTTAAAATGTAGGTGTACTAATAAAGCTCCTGAGCCAGTTCCATAAGAATGCTAGAAAATGTGTGTGATGATTAAATACCACATCACCAAATACCAATTAAATAACAAAACTTCAAGGCAAAAAGGCTTTACTCTTCCATCCTACTTCATTTTTTAAGGAAGGCTGCACTGTTCAAATATTAATTTGTGGTACTTTTGATAGGTGTAAAATGTATAGCATTAAAAAAACTTACAATTATAGAACTCTGACTTCTTGTTTAAACTCGCAAAAATCAGGAAATGTAGCTGTAGCTCACGAAAGCTTATGCTCAAATAAATTTGTTAGTCTCTAAGGTGCCACAAGTACTCCTTTTCTTTTTGCGAATACAGACTAGCACGGCTGCTACTCTGAAACCTGTCAAAAAACATCACAGTTGTACACGCAACTTTAACGCTGCCCCCTTGGGACTGCATTTATGATAGTCTTTAGTTACCTGACAGGTTTCAGAGTAGCAGCTGTGTTAGTCTGTATTCGCAAAAAGAAAAGGAGTACTTGTGGCACCTTAGAGACTAACAAATTTATTTGAGCATAAGCTTTTGTGAGCTACATGCATCCGATGAAGTGAGCTGTAGCTCACGAAAGCTTATGCTCAAATAAATTTGTTAGTCTCTAAGGTGCCACAAGTACTCCTTTTCTTTTAGTTACCTGAACACACACTATTTGTCAGATACAATATAACATCATTCAGTATTTTTTCTAGAACCTCAAACCAGTGTTCTTCTAAAATAATTGGGATGTGAGCCTCTGGATTTGACTATAACTGCAGATATTTAAGGCATGCAAAATTTATTTAATATTGCAAAAATCCCATAAACTATGTGTTTCTTCACTATGACATTATCTGATGCAAATGTAACTGACTGTAAAACAAAAATTTCAAGAATAAAGGGCACAATCAATTCATATAATCATGGAACTCCATAGCCCAGCACTTACTCAGTTTTTTCACTGATTGAGCAGCAGAGATGTACAGTTCTGTGGGGAACATTACCACGGGTGGTCTGATAGTAGAATGAGCTCTCAGCTTCTCAGTAGCTTCATGCTCTCAGTGGCAGACCAGAATTTATTTGGAGTTTTGTTGCAGGAGGTGTGTGTGTCTGGTTGGTTATTGGATTTGTTTTTTGTCTTGTTCAGTAAGACGGCCATTTTCCTAAACATATTAGCCTACAACAGTGTCATTTGCAGTCTTGCTTATGTATATTTGCACTGGGCTTGTGTGTTTTAATGTGACTAGTGCCATGAAATTGTCAACTGAAATTCCTTGAGCTTGATCCTGTATTCTCTACTCAGGTAAAACTTCTATTGATTTCAGTAGGAGCTTTGCCTAAGAAGGAACTCTAGGGCTGGATTCATAAACTGAAAAAATAATTACATAGCACTTTTTCCATCAGTACTTAACAAAGATGGATAAATATAATTATCCCCATCTTTCAGGTGGAGAATCTGAGATACAGGCAGGTTAATTGAGTTGCTCAAGGTCATGTCACGTTAGTGACGGAGCTAGGAATAGAACCTACGTCTTTGTGGCCTGTCCGCTGAACCATGTGGCTTCCCAGTTAGGTATGCAACAAGTTTACATAAATATAGTATATACTGTTAGCTACACAATTTTGGAAGCATTCATTAAGACAGGAACTGCTGTTAGCAAGATCGCCCACACCCATTTCCAGGACTGGCATTTCAAACTAATTTCTCCTCGGTACTTACCTAGTTGTCCTATATAATGTAATTCTAGGACACTTATCCCTATAGTATGCATCTCCTGTGTGCATCAGGATGAGAAATGTTCCCCCTTCCTTTTAACTCATGTATTATCCCCTGAGATAAAAGGAGCAAAACTGGCAGTGTGGTCCACTTACAGTCTTTAAGTATAGATGCAGAATGAAGTAGCCGCCTTCAGATGTACACTTGGATTTGGGAATAATTTGTATGTAACTTTTCTTTTTGCCTTCTAAGGATTTTGGTATGTGTGGTATCAGAGTTGGAGTGTTGTACACCAGAAGTTATGAAGTTCGGAAAGCCGTGACTCAGCTGGCTGGTTTTCATGGGTGTCCTGGGCCTGTTCAGTATGTCCTGAGCCAGTTTCTTAGCGACAGAGGTTAGCAAAACAAAAATATTCCCATTTTCATTGTTTTTTGTTCCATGATAGTTGGAAATGAAATATAATAGAAATATGACAGTTCTTCCTTGTTTTGATAGATTGGCTGGATAATGTGTATTTTCCTACCAACAAAAAAAGACTTAAAGAAGCACAGAGTATTCTTGTGGATGGTCTTGCAGAGATTGGAATACCTGTCCTCAAAAGTTCAGGAGGATTATACATATGGGCAGACTTCAGAAAAGTATGTTGAAAGCTTGGGAGGGGATGGGAAAGAGGGTTTAAAAAATTAATGCTGCCAACAGTTTATTTTTATGTTAAAGCCTCAAGGCTTATGGTAGAATTTTTAGACAGATGTTCCTGTTCTCTTATATTGTCTATTTTTCATTTTACATTAGAAATGATACTGCAATTTGGCAAATGCGAAAAAGCCTAGTGGATGGCAATTCATTGAACACATACTGTAAAACTATGAAATAAAGGAAGTTTCCTAAAATGTTCTATTAAATATAGAACATCTAACTTTAGAAGGCTTCATGTTCTGGTAGATAAGATGCTGGACTAACAGTTGAGCCATGGGGTCTGATCCCAGCTGTGCAAGTGACCTGCTGTATCCTTGGGCAAGTCATATAACCTCTCTGTGCTTCAGTTTACCCATCAGTAGAATGAGGAGGAGGAGGAGGAAGATATTTGCTCATCTTTGTAAGATTTACAGACAGACCTCTCTATATAAATGTATGCAGCATAAATCACTCTAAAATATGGCTAGAACAGATTGGTGGAGAACCTTGCTCTACTACTGACTGTGCTGTACCTGTTCTGCAGATGGATTTGCATCTCTAGCACTGTTAGTAAACAGTATATCCACATAAAACATTTAACTGGAGGAATCACAATAACATTTATAACTAACAAGCCACAATATTAAGATGTGACTATTTATCGTGTTTATTATGGTAGTGCCTGGGGCCAGCCAAGAATGGGGCCACTTGTGCTAGGCACTGTAAAAACATAAAGAAACTGTCCCTCACCTGAAAAGCAGACAATCTACATAGACAAGATGAAGAGTAGGGAAAGGGATATCACATACAAGCAGAGTAAACAATATTATGGCAGCAAACATAAGAACAGCCATTCTGGGTCAGACCAAAGGTCCATCTAGCCCAGTATCCTGTCTTCCGACAGTGACCTACGTCAGGTGCCCCAGAGGGAATGAACAGAACAGGTAATCCTCAAGTGATCCACCCCCTATCACCTATTCCCAGCTTCTGGCAAACAGAGGCTGGGGACACCATCCCTGCCCATCCTGGCTACTAGCCATTGATGGATCTATCCTCCATGAACTTACCTAGTTCTTTTTTGAAATTTCGTGTTCGGTGATTTGTGGTTTAAATCGGTTCAATGAGGTTATGTTAGGAGGGGATTAGCTAGATAGAAAGACAAAGATCCAGAGGGCTTTAGGAGGAGTTGGTGATTCAGAGAAGGGAGTAGAAGGGGTTGGCGCAAACAGCACAGGGTAGAGAGAAAGTTCATAGTGAAAACTGCAGAAAGCAGTCTGATATCTTTAGTATCCTTGTTCAGTCTCTGCTTGAACTGCTTTCTGCAGCTGCTGTGCATGCTTCAGTCTCCAGGGGATAAGTTTTCACTACAGAGTTAGCTCAAGCTCTGATTTTGGTATTTCCCTCACCCTCACATCTATCCACATATAAAATCCTCTCACACAGATTTGGTATTTTCAACTCAGGCTAGCTGGCCCAGCTGGCATTTGGCTAGAGCCCACATGCTGCTTTCACTCAGGGCATGGCTACTCTTGCAGATGTAGAGCACTTTGAGTTAAACCAGCCTTTGTAGAATGCAGTAGGGAAAGCGCTGCAGTCTGTCCACACTGACAGCTACAAGTGCACTGCCGGGGCCACATTAGCAGCTCTTGCAATGGCCACAGAGAGCAGTGCATTGTGGTAGCTATCCCAGCATGCACGTGGCTGCAACATGCTTTTCAAATGGTGGGAGGTGGGGTGGAGTGTGACAGGAAGTGTGTTGTATGTATGTGAGGGGAGAGAGAGTGAGTTTTTTGGGGGGCTGAAAGCATTTCATCATGCTGTCTTATAAATTTAGACAACAGCAGACCCTCCCTTTCCCCCACCTCTCTCTCTCTCACACAGCATTCCACAGTAATGGCTGCTTTGTCTCGAAGCAGATAACCATGCTGGCTGTCAGAAACAGAGCTTTCAAAGGGCATATCCGCATTCCTGAAGCCATTTCAAAACATTGAGAAGAGTGGCCAATTGACTTAAGGGGATTATGGGACGTTTCTGGAGGCTGATCAGAGCACAGTAATGCAACACCTCATTCACACTGATGCCCGGGCATTTCAGCCAAGTCGCAACAAGCGTTAATCTTCTCGCTGAGGTGGAGTACCAGGAGCGCTCTAGCTGTGGAGTCAGAGCACTCTACGCGCCTTGCCAGTGTGGACAGGTAGTGAGCTAGGGTGCCCAGGGCTGCTTTAATGCGCTCTAACTCGCAAGTGTAGCCAAGCCCTCAGGCTAGTAACTGCCCACTTTACAATGAGGATGCAGGCTAAATCACTCAAGTGCTGATAGTCTTCTAATGCCTTTCCACAAGTCCCTGTGTTTCCAGAAGGACAGAAACATTCCTCCAGAATTCACTGGCAAAGAATCACAGAGCAACTTACTTTACTGCAGCACAAAGAACCATAGGATATGACAGAAGTCTTAGTGACATGGGTGAGTGTAGGACCAGTGAGAACTCAGAAACTTGGGTATGGTTTTGCAGTGTCACTGCTCACACCGGGGCTAGACTAATTTGGGTTCTCAGACCCTGGTGCCAAGCACCTAAAAGTTACTTCTGCACTGAAGACATACCCTGGCTGGCTCCTTCCTGCTGTTTCTTTTTTCAAAGGCCATGTGGCTGTGGGGAGGTGCTGCATGGGTCCTTTTGCCCCAAATAGCAGTCTGGCCTACACAGTATGAACACGTAGAATGGATCTCACAAGTTTATGCAGTATAGTGGGCAAAGAAATTACTAAGAAGCAAGCTTTTGACTTGATTTTCAGAATTGCTGAGCACTCAAAACTCTAAGATAAGTTGGTGGGAGCTGCAAGTGTTCAGTAATTCTGAACATCAGGTCCTTTTTCTGCTTTAGCCTTCATGTGGAGTATACTTTGTTGCAGTAGTTCATTAATTTGAGGTTGTATTCCAGTTTTCTTAATGCAGTTTTTGTTTTTCCTCTCTTAGTTCCTAAAATCACAGACATTTGAAGCTGAAATGGAGTTATGGTGGAAGTTCCTTGATGAAAAACTCCTCATTAGTCCTGGAAAAGCCTTTTGCTGTTATGAGCCTGGATGGTTTAGAATGGTCTTTTCAGACTCTGTAGATAAGATTTACTTGGGTGAGCTGGGTGTTACTTTTATCATAAAATAATATGCATGTTCTAATAAAAGCAAACAGCATTCTGGGATGTTATCAGCAGGAGTTTGTAAGCAAGACAAGTAATTCTTCCACTCTACATAGCACTGATTAGGCCTCAGCTGGCGTACTGTGTCCAGTTCTGGATGCCACATTTCAGAAAAGATGTGAAGAAACTGGAGAAAGTCCAGAGGAGAGCAACAAAAATGAGTAAAGGTCTAGAAAACATGATCTATGAGGAAAACTGAAAAAATTGGGTTTGTTTAGTCTGGAGAAAAGAAGACTGAGGTGGGGACATAAGTTTTCAAGTACATAAAAGGTTGTTGCTGAAGGGGTGTGTGTGAAAAATTGTTCTCGTTAACCTCTGAGGTTAGAACAAGAAGCAACGGGCTTAAATTGTAGCAAGGGAGATTTACGATGGACGTTAGGAAAAACTTCCTGTCTAGGTAGTTAAACACTGCAACAAATTGCCTACGGAGGTTGCAGAGTCTCCATCACTGGAGGTTTTTAAGAACAGATTACACAAACACCCATCAGGAGTGGTCTAGTTATTACTTAGTCCTGCCTTGAGTGCAGGGGACTGGACTAGGTGAACTATTGAGCTCCCTTCCAGACTTACACTTTTATGATTCTATAGAAAGGTGATACATCTCAAGTGTTCAGTTCAAAACTTGTATTTCCTACTGACTTGTGAAGGCAAGAGGTTTTGGGCCATATTCAGACCTTGTGTAAGATAGTGCTGGTCAATTAGTCTGAATTTGTAGATCCGATTTTAGCATTATCTACTTGATTTTTGTTCACAGTTGTTAGGATAAGTCTATATTTTTAGCTTATAATTGGTAGAATATAGTTACTGAAGGCATTGAGCATTTTTCTTTAAAAGACTAGGGTAATTTATTTAGTTGTTGCAACATAAAGCCAATTTTGAGAGGACTGTAACATGTAGGATGGAATAATTTAACAACCAAAATACAAATCAATAGTTTTGAAAAATCCAATAACTCTGATTGAATAAACACATTAACTTCTGATAGTTTATTTAGGTAAAAAGAAAAGCAGTACTTGTGGCACCTTAGAGACTAACAAATTTATTAGAGCATAAGCTTTCGTGAGCTACAGCTCACTTCATCGGATGCATTTGGTGGAAAAAACAGAGGAGAGATTTATATACACACACAGAGAACATGAAAGAATGGGTTTATCATACACACTGTAAGGAGAGTGATCACTTAAGATAAGCCATCACCAGCAGCGGGGTGGGGGAAAGGAGGAAAACCTTTCATGGTGACAAGCAAGGTAGGCTAATTCCAGCAGTTAACAAGAATATCAGAGGAACAGTGGGGGGTGGGGTGGGGGGGAGAAATAACATGGGGAAATAGTTTTACTTTGTGTAATGACTCATCCGTTCCCAGTCTCTATTCAAGCCTAATTTAATTGTATCCAGTTTGCAAATTAATTTCAATTCAGCAGTCTCTCGTTGGAGTCTGTTTTTGAAGCTTTTTTGTTGAAGGATAGCCACTCTTAGGTCTGTAATTGAGTGACCAGAGAGATTGAAGTGTTCTCCAACTGGTCAAAACAGACTCCAACGAGAGACTGCTGAATTGGAATTAATTTGCAAACTGGATACAATTAACTTAGGCTTGAATAGAGACTGGGAATGGATGAGTCATTACACAAAGTAAAACTATTTCCCCATGTTTATTCCCCCCCCTCCCCGCACTGTTCCTCAGACGTTCTTGTCAACTGCTGGAAATGGCCCACCTTGATTATCAGTACAAAAGGTTCCCCCCGCCCGCCCGCTATCCTGCTGATAATAGCTCACCTTAAGTGACCACTCTGGTTACAGTGTGTATGGTAAACCCATTGTTTCATGTTCTCTATGTACATAAATCTCCTTACTGTATTTTCCACTGAATGCATCCGATGAAGTGATCTGTAGCTCACAAAAGCTTATGCTCAAATAAATATGTTAGTCTCTAAGGTGCCAAAATTACTCCTTTTCTTTTTGCGAATACAGACTAACACGGCTGCTACTCTGAAATTTGGCAGTAGTAAACATCTAATCTGTTGGTTTATGTAAATTAAGGTCCAGATCCTGCAAATGCTTAAGCACATGCTTTGCTTTATGCATGTGAGTAGCATTCTGAAATCCTCAGTGTGACTATTCTTCAATAAAATTAAATGTATTTTTGCAGGATCAGGGCCTAAACTGTCCTAAATTTTCATGAGTAATGGCCAAATCCTGCAATTTCTTTTCTCAGACAAAACTCTTGTACAATTTGGGTAAGATATTCTCTACACAGTAACTGGAACTGAAATAACTACATTGGTTGTAGTTGTTACTGTTATTTCAGATAAGAATGCCCTATTCTGGTAATTCTTAAATTGGTTTTAAAAAAATCTATTTACAGTAGGACATTTTTATTCTGAAATGAGTACTGACACACACTTGCATTGAAATAACTAAAGGTGTGATTTATAACAGAGTTCAGTGATTTAAATTGCAGTTGCCATATAGAAAAGAAATGCAGGACATAGATCTATGGATGTGAAATTTGTTGAAGCTTTGCAGCTGGCTACATCTTGTAAATTTAAAAAAAAAACCAACAACTTTGTTTTGTAAAAATAGCTTTTCATGAATTGAAGTCAAATAGAAATGTTTTCTTGACTTTTTTTTAAAGTTCCAGTGGAAACAGTTATTACATAAACTTTTCCTGCAGAATTTGCATTATTTTGATCATGCATGAGAACCAACTTGAAAATCAATGTAAGTTGAAAGTGAAAATAAAAAATCCTGAAATTAATCTATTTATCCAATCTGAGAAATGTAAAAAGATCATTAGTGGAAAAGTAATCCTGCGTTCTGCATCATATGTGGGAAAGTAATTTGAATTTTAAAAATTCTCTTCTAACAATCTAAGATGTTTAAAGTATAGTTAAGGACACTTTCAACACCACTGCTTCCCTTGAGAAGAAACTTGTACTTATGTGTCTTTCTTTTTACAGGTATACAGAGACTTGAGCAAATGCTGCAAACTGAAACTTCTGAACCAGTTGCAAACAAAACATCTGCTGTAGAAGATGAGTTATCTAATTCAGAAGATGAAACTTCAGTTAATCACGCAAATACACCATTAGATGAAGTTTCAGAAGCATACTCAGACATGAAAAAAATTGTTGTCTATTAAAATCTTATATGAAATTAGAGACTACACAAAACATGATACAGCATGCTTGTGTTTACTAAAATTGTTACTTTGGCTATAATACTATAGGACAGTCTCACTTTGCTGTAGCCTGTGGTTACTAATTTGCAAATTGGACTGCTAGAATATTAGTAACCTGGCCCCTATCCGGACTTTAGCCTCTATTCTAAAAGCACTAAAGCCCACTTTTTAAGCATGCTGTTAAGTACCATTAAAGTCAGTGGGTCTTAAGCATGTGCTTAAGTGCTTTGCTGATTAGAGTGGGTTTGCTTACTCAGGGCCTTAATGAATCTTCAACACAATATTTTATATTATGGAGTATATATTTTAATCAGAAGACTGAAAATGTTGAACAAGCTGATACTGGTTGTCAAATTTTACTCAGTTTGTCAGTTGACGGACAGACATGTATATATAAAATCTACATTGGGGACTTTTTAAGATGGTTAAAATAATTCAAACATGAGCTTTCTGAATATGCACACCAGTGTAAATACTTGTTTAGGAAATATTCAGTTTTTTGGCTTCCATGTTTCCTTTCAGATGTGTAAAAAATGCTTATTTGTATATTATAATATTTGCATCTTTTTGTCACAAAAACACAGTCCTTTGGATCAGTTTTTCTCATAAAATATAAATGTAAATATATTTAGAAGTATGTCGTTTGCATTCATTGTGTTGGACCAAAGTTTAGATCTATATTTGTAGATTTAATTCATAGCTTTATTTATTTTAGGAATGGGAACGGGGAAATTGAAATTGCAAAATCAGAAGCCTTCTCTTTTACAGATTTCAGAGTAGCAGCCGTGTTAGTTTGTATTCGCAAAAAGAAAAGGAGTACTTGTGGCACCTTAGAGACTAACAAATTTATTTGAGCATAAGCTTTCGTGAGAATGCATCCGATGAAGTGAGCTATAGCTCACGAAAGCTTATGCTCAAATAAATTTTAGTCTCTAAGGTGCCCCAAGTACTCCTTTTCTGTTTTACAGAGAATCTCAATAGGAAAAAAAGGACTTTCCATAGCATTTAAAATCCCATTATAGGTGTTGGTTGTCGTGCCACCAATATTTAGACAACCTTAACACTTTCCACTATAAAATCCTGTTTTTAGTTGCCCGCCCTTGCACCACCCCTTCCTCCTGAGGCCCCATCCTAACATCGCCCCTTCCTCCTGAGGCCCCACCCCCCCCATCGCTTGCCCTTACAGCCAGCAAAAGTGGGAGAGCATAGCCCTCGCACTTTTAAAGGGGGTGGGCATGGCCCCCTGGCCCCACCTGTTCCAGCGCCCCTGGCTGGGGTAGCGAGGCATAAGTGCACTGGATCCCAGACTCTCTCAAGTCTGACTATCTATTAGCTGTGAATCCCACTGGCAAACGTCTCTTCACTTTCTCACGAGGGTCAACGTGGGTCCACATAACAGAATTTCTGTTTTGGCTTGGGGGGTGGGGTGGTGAAGTGGCTGCTTTTTAAAAATATAAGAAATTAAATTTTTAAAGAGGCATTAAAACATTATGGTTACAAGGTCAAGCAGTCAAAAGTTAAGAAATGCCAGAATTAAGGCACCCTGTGCAGTCTTAATGTAGCCCCCTTGTGCATATGCACTATGGATACAGACTTTACATGATCCTATGCTACTTTTCCACAGGACTCTGCCTCATTCGGTGCACAAGATGGATGATGCTCACTGCATGGTTTAATATAGGAGTACTTAACTTTTCATCTTTAATGGTAGGGATTTTTATGTAATACTAATATAAATAGGCTTGGAAGGATTAGATTTTTTATCAGTAAATGCCAGTAACCATCAATTTCATGGTACACACAGAGACCAGTGAAAAAATGTTTCCATCAATAATAATTGAAATGTACAGATAGGCAAAGTAAGAAAAATGCTGCTTGAGAACTTACTAGAGTTTGATTTAAGAATATTTTATAAATTTTGATATGTGATGGCAATGTTTTTAAGTTATAAAGCTTTAACTTTTTGAATCTCAACATCTACTATTGTTAAATTATTGTCTGACTCTCCCAACTATTTAAATTGATTAAAAAAAAATTAAAATGCTTAAAACTCTAAATTTTTCCAGTTGTGCAAAGTTTTAATGGATAAAAAGTAAAAATGCATAAAAATAAACATTATCCACTGAAATAATTTTTTTTAAAGAATTCTGCCAAGCCTAAATATAAAATTGCAGACCAAATTTCTGCAGTCAAATTGAGTCCTTCAAATCCTTCTTAAGGGTTGCAATTTTAAACTCATATTTATTGTCTAGCTAGAAATGTATTTGCTTTTCAACTAAAGAGATAGTTATGTTGGAATCTGTCTGCTATTTAATAGCATAGGCTTTCCAAATTATAGCTCGCTAGTCAAACAGCTGAATTAAATTACCAAAAACAACCAGGAGGCCTTGTGGCACCTTTATAGACTAACAAATTTATTTGGGCATAAGCTTTCATGGGCTAAAACCCACTTCATCAGCCCATTTAGCCCACAAAAGCTTATACCCAAATAAATTTGTTAATCTCTAAGGTGCCTTTTCGTTTTTGCTGATACAGACTAACACTGCTACCACGCTGAAGCCTGAATTAAATTATTCACTCATGTATGTGTCAGTAGTTTTTCATACATATATTTGTCCAACAGGGTTTTTTTTAAATAATCTTCACATTTTTTGCATCTAAATCTTCATATTTTTGGATATATATATATATTATCTTCCAGTAAATCAAAAATTAGCATTTAAAAATATCAGGAAGGTAATGTATCCTGTATCATCCTGCACTTCTAAGAGATGAGATACAGAACTTTTTTTTTCTCACTTGGAAGACTGACCAGCTGTCATCAAGTGAATCTGGGGTAGCTTGTGCAACAGCATGTTTCCCTCACAAGCAGTGACTTACTCAACCCCATCCCAAAGGGCGCTGCCATGACAATTGACAGTTTGAGGGAGCTAGTTTCCTTGGGTGGCTGTGGGAAATACATAACTTTCATTTTTAGGCTCACTCTTTCTGCAATGGGTTTTCCTCGATTCTGCAGCTTCAGGAGTTAAGGATCAGCTTTGTCTGGCTAGAAAGGGCATGGTGACAAGCACCAGGTGCTTCAGAGGAATGGGAGCCCTATTTTAAGCAGATATGGGATAATTTTTTCCATCATAGGTCTCCACCTGATCTCTAATAGTTTGAGATAAGGTTAAACCCTGAAGCATAAGGTTCACTCACCTTTCCAAAATTATTGTTAGTTAAAACAACTCTACATATTCTTGCTTTTGGAATGCATCCGATGAAGTGAGCTGTAGCTCACGAAAGCTTATGCTCAAATAAATTTGTTAGTCTCTAAGGTGCCACAAGTCCTCCTCTTCTTTTTATATAACTATCCAAACCCTTTGTGAATCTTGTTAAATTCTTAGTAGGGATGTAAATAACATTTTAAAAAGTAACCGTGTAACCGATTAAAATTCTATCGATTACACATTTTAACATTTACCCAGGGAACTAGGAGTGCAGGGGATGCTGCAGCATCCCCACATTTTACACAGGGCTCCGCTGCTGCCCCACATCCAGGGATCTCTGCAGCTGCTGCCGCGTCTGGGGCTCTGATGTCACCCATGCTGACATCCCGGCTGCCAGCCCCACACCTGGGGCTCTGCTGTCGCCTGGCATCCCACAGCAGGCCATGGGGCTGACAGCCCAGAGGGACTCTAGCAGCCTGGAGGCCCCCTCCATGAGGTCAGCAGCCCAGAGGGACCCTGGCCACGTGGCATCTAGGACCCTGGGCGGAGTTTAACCATTAACAGAAACCTGTTAAACTCTTACACCCCTAATTCTTAGCCTCAATGACTTCCTGTGGCAATGAGTCCTACAGTATAATCAGCATTGTTTCTTTGTCTAGCCTTGCAAAGGATCTTTAGGGCAACAGTCATTTGCTCTACAGTCTAGCAACTGTTCAGCCCCCCCCCCCCATCCCTCACCTCACAGAGAGAAAAAGACAAAAGGCTAGCTCCACAAAGGAATTTAGGTGCCTAAGTCCAAAATTTAGGTGTTCTCAGAGGTCGCCTGCCAGCTTGGGCCCTGCACAAAATACAGTTGTGATGGTATCCTCTTACATCATGTAACCCAGTTAGAGCACTCACTGTGACAGCATGTATCCCTGTCTACACCCTACACACTGCTGTAGTAATCTTTATACAAAGTATGCCTTGTAAGATATCTAAAAACTCATCTTTTGCTGGTCAGTATTGTCCTGATAAAATATGTCTGGCAACATTGTATGTGAAGATATAAGATTTCCCTGTATGGTGAGCTCATTCCATGTTCCAAACTGAGGTTGGCAATACAGTGCTGTCTCAGACAAAGGAATGTGTGCTCTGCTTAATTTGCATTTAAGCAGTAAACAGAGTCCTCAAGCAGGAAGGAAAACAAAAAGAAATTCCAATAGGTAAGGAAAAGCAGCAGAGAACATCCTTTCCTATAGACTCTCTATCTCCAGAATCTCAGTTGGGACTTTTTTCTGAGAGGGGGACTGACACTATAAAAATAAGAGATACCCCCCTCCACCAAATCCCCACCCCTCTTTCTCGCTGTTTCCACCAATTCACTTCACCAGCGGGAGCAAAGGAAGCAGCCATTGAATTGGCAAAGAGGCCCCCCAACCTAAGAAATTTGATCAGATAGCTGAGAGCATGTGATGAGGAAAAACATTGCTTTGAATTTAACATAGTCGGTTAAGTTAGGCACCAATTGCATTTTATCTTTATTTATCTTGTAACTATTTCTGACTTTTATGTCTCATTACTTGTACTCATTTAAAATCTCTCTTTTTGTAGTTAATAAACTGTTTTATCTAATCCTGGGTGTTTGAATTGAAGTGTTTGGGAAACTCCATTTAGGGTAACAAGTGGTTTGCATATCATTTCTAGTAATGCAATCATGGACTTTATATAAGTTTGTACTGGCCAAGAGAGGTGCTGGGCAATACAGGACATACATTTCTGGGGGGAAATCTAGGAATGGGGGTATGTTAGGATCACCCAGCATCATAACCCAGGCTCGTAAGAGCCAAGGTGTGGCTGGCTGGCTGCAACACACACACACACACACACACCCCTACCTACCTACCTAGCAGTGACTTGTACGCTAGAGGCAGTTTGTGAGCAGTCCAGACTTGAGGCTACAGAAGTTGTAAAGGACACCGCAGGCTAGAGTGACACAGCTACTCATTAGTCTGGATTGTACCCTGGGTATGTCACACTCACCCAATTTGGTGCCCAACTGAGGGCTGTGGGTTCTGCTAGATGGCAGGATATTTACAAGTTAGGCGTTTCATCGCTGAGTCCAAGTCGCTTTTGTGGCGCTAGCCCAAAGAGCTGCCTTATGTACAGCAGCCATACAGATATGGTAGGCATGGGGCTTCTGTTCTACCCACGAGAGGCCACACCCAAAAAGACACTTTCACCTCTCAGTAGTGGCTCCCTATTGAACAGAGTACAGTTTCAAGTCAATGTCTTGCTTTCCAAAGTTGTGCACAGACACAGTCCTGGCTTACCTGAGAGATTGCTTCATCCATGACCATGATTTACCATCACAGCTGCCTTTCACTGGAACAATGGAACAGTTGACCTGTAGAATTATGCTTGTAACTCAGAGAGATGGACCTTTCACAGGTGTCTGACCATACCTGTACAACTCACTGACAGGTGAAATAAAAATGACTGCTAACCTTACCGTGTTCAGAGCCAAATACAAAGCCCATCTCTTTACCCAACCTTTCCTACAAGAGTTCCCCTTGTTCTCGTCCATTCATCTAAGAAAACAAACAACCCCAAATCCTGTCTGGAGGTTGCAGGGAAAGGTGAGAGACAGCTCAAGCATTGTCATCTTTTCCCCTCATGACAGGTGCTCAGCTACTATGGTGAGATGGCCCATGCAAGTACCGGGATAGGCCATTACCAGCATGGGTTAGAGTTGGACTAGTGATTCAAGGGTGCTATTTGTTGACACAGTAGTATTTCTGCTCTTCTCACCTTGGTAACGTCTAGCCACACCCCAGCTATGCAGACTTGTACCCAATGCTGATAGGTAACAAACAACATAACTGCCTGCTTTCACTTTTAGTCTGGTGAATGCATTTGCAGCTTCCACTCTCACTGCCCTTGCTGGTTTTATGTGTAACTTCTGAAAGAAAAGGGTGACAGGCTCTTTTTAATATTATCTAATGCTGCAGCAATCTGCCAATTAAGCTACTAGAAACAAAGATTAAAGAAATCAGGTGCAGTGAAAAAACAGTGATTAGCTCTGTATAAGTAAATTTCTTCCTGTTAAGAGCTCAGGCTAGTTTTATCTCACTCACCAGACAAATAAGCTCAGCTAAAAGAAAAATAGAGGTAAGTCGAGTAGTAAACTTTAATCTCAAAACTGATAATCATGTTTAGTTGGTCTTCAATATGTAACATTGAAAATATAATTGACTGGTAAACTCTAATGATGTGATTATTTTGCACAGGTGTGTTTTACAGTTATGTATTTTTCACCTTAACAAATTATTGATGAATTCATAGTTGTGTTTGAACCAATTCTGTTGCATTTATATAGATCATGTATTTAAACTATATTAGATTAAGCAAGAGTTTCTGGGTTATGCATTAAGGTACTTTTTAAACATTCTTGTTGTGAGGATAATGGCTACTAATAGTTCTTTTCCCAGCACGCGTATAAGTGCCGAAAGTACTCAAGAGAAGGAATAAAACAATGGAGGCGGAGGTCAGACGTCGCTCATTGAGACTCAGTCAAAACAAACAAAACATTGAAAAGGCAAATGTCCATTCCCCACCAGCCCAACACAGTGAAAAAAGGCTTCCTAATAAGGGGTCCCAGCAGAGCAGTTCAATGCTAAACCAGCACAATAACGATAACAAAGATGAGTGGCAATGTCTTCAGTGTTCACAGAAAGGTAAGTGGGGAAATTCCAGAAGTGGATGTTACTTTTCTGCATGAATCCTTGCTGATTGAAAGGATATTCTGCTTTTGTTCTCAACTGGTTCATGAAGTTCAGGGTTTACACACAGGAAATAAGGGGCCCAAATTCTGCTCACATTGTTAAGATTCTGATTCCCTTGCTTACACTGAATAAAATGACAGGTTTCAACATGGTAGCCATGTTAGTCTGTATCAGCAAACACAACGAGGAGTCCTTGTGGCACCTTAGAGACTAAGACATTTATTTGGGCATAAGCTTTCATGGGCTATAAACCACTTCATCAGATGCATGGAGTGGAAAATACAGTAAGCAGGAATAAATATACACCATCTTTTCATGTGCTGTATATTTATTCCTGATTACTGTATTTGCCACTCCATGCATCTGATGAAGTGGGTTATATCTCACAAAAGCTTATGTCCAAATAAATTTCTTAGTCTCTAAGGTGCCACACAGACTCCTCGTTGTTTTTACTGAATAAAATGTTACTCCACATGTGGTCCAATTGAAATCAGTGGGGTGGCTTGCTGAGTTACAGTACTGCACATCTTGCATAGGAGTGTCACAGTCTGGCCCATTGAGCTCAAGAGCAAAAACACTCACTGGCTTCAGTGGGCACAAGATTATGCCTTTTTCTTTCTTGTTTGCTTTTCTTTTTTAAGTTCTTGTTGGGAAACAAACTGTTGATATGGAAGTTTAAAAATTAGCTGCTAAATGTTACCAGCAGTCACATCTCATAACAATGTTTTGTTGGGTGGAACGCTGAGTGTCCATTTTCATGGCTTAATTGCTTCACCATTTCAAATGTCACTGCTGTGGTAAGTTAGTAGCCACACTACAATCTCAAATGGACTTTTAGCTCTGTATTTTTGAATGCAGAAGTAGTTTTAATAATTGACTAAGCCATGGTTGAGTAACCAACAGATGTTTTAACTCCACGTTCCTCTTCAGCATACCTTGGCATGATTACTCTTCATCCAAATTTCCTCAGTATTTTATCACCTTTTTAGAGTCCTAGAAAATAAAAATGCTGTTTCCTTCTGCCCCTCCTCAATCAACTCCAGGGCTCTGAACTTGCAACATGAGGCATGCCTGTGTGCTTGCCCACTCCCATGGAGACTTATTTAAATATGTGGGTGCACAACTTCATTTCTGATTGATCAACTGCAGGATTGGTGCCCAGCAGTGTAAAGTCTCTGATCACCAATCAAACATTATACAATAGCCTTGATGTTTCCAGATAAAAATGACCTTTGTCCAAAAAGCTTGCATCAAGGGGTTATAAAGAGAAACCGCATACAAATAAAGTAATCTGTAAGTTAAAACAGCAGGGAACAGAAGCCATTCATTCTTCATTTCTGTGCAATGTAGAAAGACAAAGAAAGTGCAGTGATTTGATCCCTGTGAAAATGTCTTATTATTTTGCAGTTTCCTGGCAGCCAGAAATTTAAGGGAACGGTAGAGTTGTAGAAAGATCCACCCATCACAGTAGCTGGGCAGCTGGGTAAGGGGTAAAGTAATGAAGACACACATGCACATACCTGCAGCCCCTAGTGGGCTTCAATTGTATCAGACACTTGCAAGTCAGATCCCACTGGAAAATCGCTAAGCTACAAGAAGGTGTGTGGGAAGGAGTTCTCCACTACTTTATCTTTCCTCCTACACTCTGGTTGCTGTGCTAGTGTATGTATGCTTCTACTTTTTATGTAGCTCTTACATTTCTGGCTACTGCAAAAAGAATGTTTGTCTCTGCTACCCTACTCCTTTGCTAGTTACTGCTCAGAGATTTACCAAGCAATTGAAAAGGAGCTGATTTTGTCAGGTGTTGTAGTCAGGAGCGGCTCACAACTGTGAGTGCCTAACTCAGGGCAGACTGCCAACAACAGGGCAGACACCCCAAACTGGTGGTATGTTCTATAATTAGATTTCACCAAGCCAGTGACAAATGTGAACTCCTGGATCACTGTAACAGTCTTCCCATGGAGCCACAAACAGTCCCCTTAGACTTTCCAGTCTATCTTGCCACCCAGGCAATCTGGATTTAGTGATAAATGGTCACCTACACCAAAAAACACAAAATATTCAGGTTGCTTCCAGTCTCGAGACCAGTCACTTACCACAGATCAGTTGGTACCTAGCTCTTATACCAAAGACAACTCCTGTAGCCAGTCCTGTAATAAACTATTGAAAGGTTTAGTAACTAGGAAAAAGAAATAAGAGAGTTATTTATAGGTTAAAGCAATTTTATACACACAAATGAGTTGCAATCTAAATCCTAACAGTGAGAGAGTTATACAGATCTGTCAATTCAAAATGTCTTTCAGGGCAACCCCAAGGGGTAACCCATGGGGATCTCTGACTTGAGTTTAGTGTCTCTATCCCTGTGGAGTTCAAACAGCAAAGAGATGAAAAATCTTCATGTCCACTATTTTTATTTCCCTCTTCCAGCATTCAAACCAATGGGAGGAGGCCTTTTGCACCTACTTCTCCATGAATGGATGGGGCAATTAACAAAACTTGTCTTTTACGATGGCCCACTTAATTTTTGATAGTCCTCCTGGGTGGAGTGGTGGGGAGATTCCCATGCCTGGGTTCACAAGTGCAGAGCAAACATTTTCAAACACTTCCATAAAGTAGGGATCGGCAACCTTTGGCTTGCAGCCCATCAGGGAAAGCCACTGGCGGGCCGGGCGGTTTGTTTACTTGCAGCATCCACAGGTTCAGCCGATCACAGCTCCCACTGGCCGCAGTTCACTGCTCCAGGCCAATGGGGGCTCTGGGAAGCGGCAGCCAGCATGTCCCTTGGCCTGCACCGCTTCCCGCAGCCCCCATTGGCCAGAGTGGCGATCCGCGGCCAGTGGGAGCCGCGATCGCCAAACCTATGGACGCTGCAGGTAAACAAACCAACCCGGCCCAGCAGCAACTTTCCTTGACGTGCCATGTGCCAAAGGTTGCCAATCCCTGCCATAAAGCATGGAATAAAGCCATTGCAAGTGAGATTAATGCATGCAGCAATTTACAAGCATTTCATAGAGGCTAAACACTAAATACATTGTCATAAGACTAATACCTATTTTGAACAAAACTAACATACAGGTGAGCTGGTTTGGTCTCCATCTATGAGTTTGTCAGCTCTTAGCTATGGCCTTGGCCAGAGCTGGCACTTTGTGTACCCGTGTCACAGTCCCTGCAGCCCAGAGAGGTCTGAAGATCAGTGAAACTGGGGAGAAACTGGTGAGCTCTCATACTGCTGCAGTTTCAGAAAATTCTGGGCAGCAGCAGAGGCCCTGAAGCTCACAGTAGAACCTAGATCACCAGAGCTGTCAGCAGATTTATAGCAGGAAGACAGTGCTGCATTGGTTACATTCAGTTCTTATTTGGAAGAACAAGCTGCTCCACTGGGATGCTGCAGTCCTTTGCCATATTATGTCAGACACGCACGTTCAGTGTGCCTACGCTCAAAGGTCTCCAAAAAGAGAGATGATTCAACCATAAATGGCAAGCTTCATAATCTCTAACAGTTATTTGCATATTCTTGTCAGATACTACGGTATTAGGAGCATTTCATCTGTGCAGTGTGTACCTCTGTCAGGCTAGTTTTGCCTCTGTCACCGAACAATGTCCTTTTACAGGAAAAAAGTAGAGGCAAGTCTAATAATAAATTCTTATTTAGCCACTGTAAATAATGGGCCAAACTTATCTCTAGTGTAACATCATTGTCTTATACCAGGGATGATTCTGTCCCAATATTTGTCCATTGTTTGAATTGGAAATACACATAGTTTCCATTAGCAATTACCTTATAACTTTATCATGACACCTGAATCTCCTCATGCTACAATATCTACCAAAGCCTTAGAAGCTGTGAAAAGAAAATTGCTAGAGATGGAGAAAAACAAACCAGCTGAGGTTAACATTAAAGTTGGAGGGCAGAGGTCTGAGTCTGAGAACCCGAATTCCCCAGCAGCCCCGCCTGACTACAATAGGGGTTCCTGGATGAGCAGTGCAAAGACACAACCCCAGTCTACAGGAGTCACATTGGAAAACTCAGATGGTCTTCATATAGGTAGGTGGGGGAATGCCTAACATGAGGCATATCTGGGCTTGGTTCTGGGGTACACGCACAGAAGAAGCTGGCAAAGATCATTTTCCTTTTGTTATTAGATTTCAAGTAGTGAATTATTTACATTTGGGAAAAGAGGTTATTCTTGACAGTGTGGATCGTACCATTTTCCAGCTTTAAAATCTGGTGGGTTTGTACATTTCTAATGAGGGATTTTTAATAAGCATCCTCAGAACAGTACCAAGGGGGAGGAAGGCAGAGTACCCATTAAATAGCTGTGTATGTGTCATTGCCTCCTCTCCTAAGGAGCTCTGCTTTGGAGAAGGAATGGGGGAGTTTCAGATGTCGATTCCTACCACGTATGTCAGTATAACTTAAGTCGTTGAAGGGTGTGAATAAGCCACCCTCCTGAGCAACGTACATTACACTGACCTAAGCGCTGGTGTGGCCACCACTATGTTGACATGCAAGCTTCTCCCACTGACATAGCTACCACCTCTTGTCGGAGATGAATTAATTAAATCAATGGGAGAGCTCTCTCCCGTCGACTTAGAGTGGCTACACTGGAGAGTTTATAGCGGAATAACAAGGTGGTATAGAATTAAAAATAATTGCTCCCTAAAGATAGAAGCATAAACATGGGCGAAGGCATATGGGGAAAGCAGGAGGAGGGGACAAAAAATAAGGTAATACAATGAGTACATGTCCTATTTCCTGATAGATTCTGATGAATCCTAGGCCTAACTAAAGACACATGTTTCAAGGCAAGGCTTTAAGAAGGAGCTATTTCAGCTAGACCTTTAAGAAAAATTAATACTTTGTACTTGCACAGTGTTTTTCACCCAAAGATTACCAAGAACCCAAATCCAGCTTTTGTGTTTGTTATACCTCTGTCTTAAATGTGATATTTACATGATGGAATTTAATAAAGGGAAGACTTTTCCTCTGCTAAGTGAATCGCTTCATCTAAGAGAGGCAGAAAAATGCGACTGTCTAGTCAGTTAAGTCCTTATGCAAAGAGAATTGAATTAGGCTCTTAATAAATGTATTCTTGCTTGAGGCTCTTACCACAGGAGGAATAAAAAGGAAACAATGCACATGAAAAAGTGACTATTGGTCAACAATGCAATGCTCTTGTCCAACACATGTCAGCATTTTACTGTGTTTGTATTACTAAGGACGTGAATGAAAAACACGTGAAGTTACTTTCCCACTCTGATACCAGTTAGGC
This sequence comes from Dermochelys coriacea, assembly GCF_009764565.3. Taxonomy (NCBI): domain Eukaryota; kingdom Metazoa; phylum Chordata; order Testudines; family Dermochelyidae; genus Dermochelys; species Dermochelys coriacea. The sequence continues at coordinate 225,467,778 of NC_050069.1, forward strand.
CTCAATTGGAGTGCTGAATTTAGTCTGAGACACCACTTTTCGGTCAAGATATCAACAGATTTCTTCCCGGGGATTGTAACACAAAGGATAAAAAGTGTGGGGTCAAATACAGATGAGGCAAGACAAACAGAAATGGGCAGGTTCAGATGGGACTAAATATGGCGGCGAATGCCAAGGAACCATAAGAGGCCTGGCCTGCCCAGCCAGCCGCAGCATTAGCAGCCTCAGTGAGGGCATGTCTGAGTCTGGTGAGGGAAAGAGCATCAACCTAGCTCCTTTCTCCACCAGCATAGCTGTGCTGCTTGGGCGAGTTTGCTATAGGTAGGGACAATTCACACACATGCCCGCAAGTGCTCAGAATGTCTCCAGCCTTCTCCATGTCGCTGCTGTGGCTCACAAGAGGCATAACCTTATATCTGGCCAAGATAACTGAAGGAGCAGATCATGAACTGAACAGTCAAATTAGACATGACATAAAAGCAAATAGGAAAGCTATAAATGGGCATACTCTTTAAGAAAGTTCTGGACCAATTGGAGAGAGGCCAGAGGAGAGCAACAAAAATGATAAAAAGAAAACCTGACTTGTGAGGAAAGGTTAAAAAACATGTTTAGACTCAAGAAAAGAAGACAGGGTGGGGAGAACACATTTATAGTCTTCAAATATGCTAAGGGCAGTTATAAAGAGAATAGTCATCTCTTGTTCTCCATGTCCCCTGACGGTAGGGCAAGAAGCAATGGTCTTAATCTGCCGCAATGGAGGTTTAGGTTATGTATTCAGAAAAGTTTTCTAACTATGAGGCTAGTTAAGCTCAGGAACATGCTTCCAAGGGAGGTTATGGAATCCCCATCATTTGAGGTTTATAAGAACAAACATCTGTCCTGGATGATCTCAGCACAGGGGGCTGGACTTGTGGGTCTTGAGGTCCCTTCCAGTCCTATATATCTATGATTCTATGATACCACAGCTATCAAGTAAACACTGGCTAGCTGGTAAACATGTTACCAGACCTACTGATATGAAAACCCCCCCGTCAGGGCCAGAATTGCACACATGTGCATGCGTGAACACCTGCTAAAAGACAAACTCACCCAGAGCAGCATCTCATGGAAGTCATGCTGCCTTTATAGGTTGCAAAGATTCATCTGGTTTTTCAAGATTTGTAGTAGTTCTCAGACAAAGAGGCAGCATTTCACTCTAAGCATCAACCTATAGGCTATTTATTCTATGGTGATCTGCTGCCTGATCTAAATGGAATGTGGGAGCTTCTTTAGGCCAATATTGTTCAGTTCTTATGCCTGAGACATGGGACATGACATTTTCAGTAGAGTTTTACTCATGGATATTATTGTAAATCTAAATGGCTTATCTGAAACAATACTTTCTGCACTATTTCCTCAGCTTTTGTCTTGAAAGTGACCGGCTTTACAACACTTCTCTTGGCCATAACAATTGGTATACTCTCTGGATTGATTTACTGGTAAGTTCTCAGTGTTTAGCTTCATATTAAACTACACGTCTAGGAGTGTGTCTTTGTAGCATGAGTTGACTAATACTGTCCAAAGGGTAGCTGGTGTTTATCCCTTACCTGGCCATGTGGGGAAACAGGAGGGGATGGAGACTTCCTCCTTGTACAACTATGTCAGGGCTCCTCACAATTGTGCTCAGAGGCATATAGAGGATTCCCACTGGGTGCAACTAGGCAAGAGATGGGGAGTAGGCAGAGCTAGCTGGATGCACTACTCTGTTGTATCCCATAAAGCGATGTCACAAAGTACTCCCACCACCTCCCAATAATGCAACCCAGGAGCCCAGAATGAAAGAGGGGGCATCTAACAGCAGAGTTTCCATGGGAGTTTGTAGAAGGAAGTTTGGAGGCTTTGCATTACAGGTTCATTTTTGCCTCAGCAACAAGCATGGACAGCAAGTCATCCGTTATTGTTACCAGCATAGGATGTCCCATGTTCTGCTTCCTGCCTGAAGAGAGAGAGATTGTCTGCATGAAGTGCAGGCTGATAGCCTTGACGGAGGGAAAGGTTTGTGGTCTCTAGGAACAAATGATCACCTTCCAAGCACTGGGGATATGGAGGATTTCCTGTCTATCCAGATCCAGTCAATGAGTAGCAGGTCCTGCAGGAGGAAGCAACAGAGCGAAGTGAAGAGGAGACACAAGGAGAAAGAAGACTGGAAATCTGTCCCCACTCCCTCTAGGAGAACCTGAAGGATATTTTCACAGTTGGAAGTCTTGTCTTACTCAGCACCTGGTAGCAATTTATGTGAAGAGAACAACCTGCAAGGACCTACTGGAGGAAAAATAGCAAAGGTAAGAACTGAGAACTACTGCTCAGAACAAACCAGATGGACCTCAGACAAGTCAAAGAGAGCATCCACCAATGGTCAAAGAAGAATACAATCCTCACTGGGGATTCCGTGCTAAGAAGAATAGATAGAACATTCTGCAAGGGGCAGAAGGACAGCAGGACAGTTTGCTGCTTCCAGAAGCAGAGATGAAGGATGTCACCACAAGAATAAATAAGATTCTAAGGTCGGCCAGAGACATTCCTTTGATGGTGATCCTCATCAGCTGCAATGACACTGCATCAGGCACCATTCCACAGATCCTGGAAGATTTCAGGAAGCTGAGAAGGAAACTGAAGGAAAGGAATGTCCAGATGATCTCCTCAGGAATCCTTCCTGTCCCTTGAATGAGAGAAGAAAGAAGGTGAAGATATTGGAAGTGAATCTCTGGTTAAGTAAGTGATATAGAGGACAGAGAAGGAGTTCTGTTTAGGGCCTTCTATGGAGCATGAAGGCAGGATCTGGCATAAGTGTGAACTTTTACCATGTCTGTCACTGCTCTACACCTCATCTTTGCTATTTAAATTCTTTGCTTTTTGCCTGTTCGTCTTCTGTGAACTGTTAGTGTAAACAGCACTTCCTGTAAGTTCAAACCATGTGTGTGAAGTAGGACCATGTAAGGAAAGCAATGCTAAATACAAATAGAAGGTCAGTTCCACTCAGTTAAACTCCTGCAACTCCACTGAGGTCAATGGAGATGCACAAATATCACCAAGAACCAAAGCTTGCCCAATGTATTTTGCAAAGCCGTATGTGATTTGTAGCAACCACTTTTGTCTCTTAATAGGAACGCGCTTCAAGGATGGCAGCAGAAGAATCTCAGGTTTTGGCTTAAACTTCTGTAAGTAACCAAAATGACTCACCAAGCCACTGTGTTTCATTAAACATGATCTGTGAGATTATTAACGCTACAAGCAGGTATCCCTTCCTAGGCTGGGTGTGACCAGTACTGCTGTCACATCTCTTGATAGTGACACAAGAAGTGAATTGATTACATTTTCCCCTCCGCTTTCTTTTCTCTGTTCCCCATCTTCTTCCTTCCCCCTCCTTTATAGAAGGCTCAGTCCTAGGATTTCCATGTGAGTCTAGTGAATAGAAATGCACACCAGTATGTTCTGTATGCCACAGTGTATGTGTATTAGTTTCCCGATGGCATTATTTCATTTAGTGACAATTTATTATGGATCTTTACCCTCTGAATAGGCAAATTCACTCAACCACACCAGGGAGTTTCTCAGTAGCTGGTGTGTAGGCACGCATGTGCCATATAACACCAGATTGCTGGACTCACCCACAGCATTGGAACACAAGAGGTGGGCAGCTACACTTGCTTTGTGTAGAGAGTCACTGCCCAATGTATTCATCAGCATTGCAATACTGCTGCAGTGGAGTGTCCAGAAGAGAGCTCCAGCCTGGGGAGGGATCAGGTGGGCTTGAGCTTGGGTGGTTAGCCCATGTCTCAGCTGGAGCCATAATAGCCGCACAGCTATTTTTAGCACTCTAGCTCAAGCCCCACTAGTGCAAGGCTATCTACTTGCGTCGGGAGCCTCGCTCCCAGCTGCAATGTAGACATACCCTTGGTGAGGAGGTGGAAAGAGGAAAGAGTCCCATGTGGGGTGCTCAAATATTACAATGATGAGAGCCGTATATGTATGTAAACAAATTGAGGTGGAGGTAGGGGGAAAAGAGAGCTGAGCAGATGTTAAAAGAGAGATGTCAGAGGGAGTAGAGAAAACAGAAGAGGGCAAGACACAAGTGACACAGTTTACATGTGTAAAACCCATCACCTAGGTACCTACAGGTGTTGCTGATCAAAAAGTGCATAGGCATAAATGAAAGCGACTTTTGGAAAACTTGGCCCCAGCAACATTTTTTGGTAGGGTCTGTATTTCTGCACAAATCTACAATTCAAATGACATCTTAGCTCAGGCAAATCAGATAGAGAATGCGCAAGTCATCTGATGCACTTACAAACATATGATGATATTCTAAGAACAGGTAAATCCTGATTACCCCTCTGATTCAGTGATTGTAGCCAAAAATCAAAATTTCACCAAAATAAGATTCCAACTAGACAGACATTACCATATTTCAGCTAATGTGGCTTTGTATAATTAAGAGCCTGGTGCAATAACAAAAAACATATAGACAACTGAACATTGTATAGATAAGTCATTCAGATGTAATATTTGTATGCTATGTTTTAAATAGTGGAAATACTAACAACTGTCATCAACTATATTTAGCCAAAATATTAATAAGTCAAAAATGTTTAATTTGTTTTTAGTCCAGCAACTATTGTTCCGCTGTTTATAATTGACTACTGTGGAAACAACTGCAAAAAATTCCCACTGAACTTAATTTTACCATTGATGATTGTAAGTATATTGCTGAAGTCTATGCGTTTTCCCTATCATTTTCCTTTAATATGTTTGAAGGAACTACCCAGGTCTTCTTCAGATGCATAAACGTGAACATTTATCTGAACCAAAACGGAGTCCAAAAAATGACTCCTATAATTGTACCCTGACAGTGCCACCTATTCTGGAGGATGGAATCTGCTGAATAACATGGAATTTGGGTAAATTTAAAAGGGACATATTGTGCCTGTGGAGAAGGTGGAACTGTGCAATTGCAGGAGAGTCTTTATTAATTAATTACAATTAACAATCTTAGCTCCTTTCTATATGTCTAATCTCTAAAACTCAAGTTGCTTTACAAAGGAAAGTCTGATTTACTCCCCCTCTGCAGTGTTCACTAGCCCATTGTATAGCGTATCCATTAATCACATGCTGGGGCAGGAATAAACCCCATCTACTGCCTGGCATCAGGGGAAGCTGAAGGGAAGAAAGGATGAACGATTTGGTGGTGGTCAGATCATTCAATTGTATCCCATCAAGTTTTTGTCTCTGGAGCATTCCCTCTATTGCCGTGTCCTTTTTGGAGGTCAAAGAACCCCACATTTCCCTAATCTTTGAGGTTCCAAGTTGTAGCTAGGGTGACCAGGTGTCCAGTTTTCAACTGGAATGCCCAGTCAAAAAGGGGCCCTGGTGGCTCTGGTCAGCACCATCAACTGGGCCATTAAAAGTCCGGTCCGCTGTGCTGCCTGGCTAAGTTCCTACTTGTTCTGACACCACATTGTGCCCCGGAAGCAGCCAGCAGGTCTGGCACCTAGTCGGGGGGGGGCACTGGGCTCCACGCACTGCCCCAGCCCCAAGCACTGCACTCCTATTGGCCAGGAACCAGCCAATGAGAGCTGGGGGGGGGACAGTGCCTGCAAGTGAGAGCAGCATGCAGAGCTGCCTGTGTGCCTCCACCTAGGAGCCAGACCTGCTGCTGGCCGCTTCCAGGGTGCAGTACGGTCTGTGGTGCCAGGATAGGCAGGAAGCCTGCCTTAGCACCCATGTTGCACCGCTGACTGGGAGCCACCGGAGCTAAGCCATGCCCCAACCCCCTGCCCCAGCTCTGAGTACCCCCCAAACCTGGAGCCCCCTCCTGCACCCCAAATCCCTCATCCCCAGCCCAGAGTCCGCACTCCCAGCTGGAGCCCTCACCTCCTCCCGCACCTCAACTCCCTGCCCCATCCTGGAGCCCCCTCCCCCACTCTGAACCCCTCATTTCTGGCCCCACCCCAGAGCCTATACCCCCAGTTAGAGCCATCACCCTCTCCCAACCCCAACCCCTTGCCCCAGCCCAGTGAAAGTGAGTGACAGTGTGGGAGTGCAAGCCACCAAGAGAGGGGGAATGTAGTGAGCGGGAGGGGGGCCCTCGATGAAGGGGCAGGGAAGGGGGCAGGGCTTCAGCGAAGGGGCAGGGCTAGGGTGTTTGGTTTTGTGTGATTAGAAAGTTGGCAACCATAGTTGTAGAATGTATCTTTCCAAATGTGCATGTAAGAAAATGGCCTGCAGACTTCTTAGTTATTTCTATTTCACTTGATTATGATGCGAGCATGAAGAAGGATCATTGTGGAATTGCTCAAATAGTTTAAGGTGTAAAGTAATAATGCTTTACAGACAATGACTAGGGAGCTGATTTCCTTAGAGATCTTCTATATGCTGTGTTTCTTTCCCATCATCATCCTGACCATTTTTTTCAGTATTTCATATCAGTAACATAAGGAACTGAAATAAAAATATGCAACATTTTAATAAGGGCCATTCTTCTCCATCTCAAAGAAAATGATCTCTCTCTCTCTCTGTTTTGGATTTTTTTAGACTATTATCGAAGGGCTGGTGCTTGGAGTGGTTTCATCGTAAGTCTTTTTCAAGAATTTTCTTTAATTATACTTTAATTGTGCATTCCATTTAAATAATATGTTGTATGCTTGGATTTTAGTTTCTTTGCTGCCATGACAGTAATGCAGGTTGGAGGAATAACAGCATTTGTGACAGTGATGCTGTCTTGGGTTGCTCTAAAGTCAAAAGTAAGTATCATCTCATGAAATATTTGGCAAAAGAGCAGTTTGAATAGCCAATATTAGCATTAATTTACCAACAAATTACATTAAGTTATATTTTTGAGTCACGTAGAGTTCTGGTGAGCTACTTTTTTACTCAGCATCTTACTTCAACTATTGGCTTTTGTTTTGGTGCCTGGGATGCTCATATTAAAAAACAAATCTGATAATTTGACTGACCTAAAACCTGTGGTCCTAATTAATTTATGCTATCCTCCCACAAAGTACACATCTATCTACCCACACATTTTGTTGCTCTAATCCCAGTAACCAATGACTGATTATAAAACCCAACTACACTGGTGATAAAATGCATTTCTCTCAGCATGTTTTCCATGTGAAAATTCTATCATTCACATGAGCAGGTACTAGAATCTCTCCCACAGATGCTAGTGAGTGCTACTGTGTGTGCAATAGCAGCTGGAGGCCAGGTTAAGGACCTAATTAAAATCAAGACGTGTAGTACTTAGAAATCAATAAAACATATTTCAGAGATTTATTTAGTTTAATCAAAGTCCAGGAAATGGAGCAGAAGCTTAAACCAGCCTTGGGTAATTTCAGGATTGCACCATCACTGCTGTATATCATTGATTCAAGCTTACTAATCTCTGTCCTTGGAAAACATGATAGCATTTGCAATCACAGATGTGTTGTTTAATAGCAACTGAAGACAGTCTTATTGTATTTGTTGTTCTCAGTTGAACGTCACTTGTGAAGCTGTGCCCCCCTGGAGTATAGTCTCAATGTTGGTCATCTTTGGAATTGTCTGTATCTTTAACAGATCACCTGTAAGTAATTTACTTAGTATTTCTCATGAAAGCACACAGCACCCTTCCAGACTAGCCATGGCTGTACCATATAGTACTTATACCCACAATGGATATGTCTACACATCAACTGGAGGTGTAATTCCCAGACCGGGTAGATTATACATGCACTAGCTTTGCTAGAGCTAGAACCTAAAAATAGTGTGGCCACAATGGCTCGGGAAAACTGGTCAAATACACTCTCACCCACCGCCCCAGGCACATATGTGGGTGGCTAGCTTGAGCTGCTGCCTGTGCCATGGCAGCCATACTGCTATTTTTAGATGTTACCACAAGCAGAGCTAGAGTGTGTAAGTCTACCTACCCACACTGGGAATCACACCTCCCAGCTGCTGTGTAGATGTATTCTATATCTGGCACGGGACAGTACCAGTAACCCCAGCTCTCACTACAGCAAACTACATCAGAATCCTCACTGCAGAAAGGAACGATGAGCTATGCACAAGAAGAAGTGCCACTGTGTGACACAAATTGTACTCCTCTGAGCATTGTTTTGTTTAATCAGCTGATCAGTAGATGTCTTCTGTATGTTTTTCCTGTTTCAGTCCTATCTGAGTAGCAAAACCAAAATGTGTTAACAGGTATCCATAGTCTCTTATGGATTTATGAGCCAAGAAAGGCTGTGCATGTTCCCAAAATGAAAAACAGAATACCATGGGAGAGAGTCTAAATGATCGCACCTGAATGAGAAGCTTAGTAACAGATATATGAAGTGTATTATTTGCCAGTTATGGATTAACATTTGTTTTAGATCAGCTATGAAACAGTTCTGCTGGGGCTTCTTTTTACTATGCCAAATATGTCCCTTTTAATGCTGACATTGCTATAAGGGCTGTAACTTTAACTTGTTCCTATTTGTCATTTTGCAATGATGGTGAACACAAACATATTTCTTCACCTTTTCTTATAGACACTACAACTAAGTTATGCTTTTGTTGGAATGCTGACCTTTGCAATTGTAAGTAGAATATTTGTATAGCATTCTCTCTCTCTCTCTCTCTTTTTGAAATAAGATGTTGTCACCATGCAAACTATTTTCTTTGGCCAAAATTTTCACTCAGTTATCTAGTATGAGGTTCCATAATTAGGCACCTAAATAGTTGTGGCCTGATATTTCAGAAGTACTAAGCACTCTCTGCTCTCATTGAAGGCAGTGGCTCTGCAGATGCTTAGCATCTCTGTAAATCCGGACACTTTTACCTAGGTCTGTTGTGGAGAAATGCAAAGTTTTTTCCCCAGCAATCTTGTCTAGGCCATTTAGTGCTTGTTGATGAATGTGTAATTTCGCTGTGAAAAAGCAGCAGCAGTCTCATTAGTGGCAGTAGGGCTGCCTGAGTGCTCTAGATTGCAGTTCCTGGAGCAGGTGGCTTGGGGCATGTGATAGTGGGCTGTTCCCTGTGGTTAATGAGGCCCAAAGATCCAGAGAAGTTGAAAGGATCTGCATTAAGCGGGAGGGGTCATTAATAAAATAACGGAGGGACAAGAAAACATTTGTAAATTGCCTTTTCTTAAAGCATTTTGCCAAAAAAATATGAGTGACAGCTTAAATTCTGCCCTATAGGCTTGTTACTAGGACCAGAGGTCCCTTTAGGAGAAATAAACCTTTGCAATTATGATGTCCACAAACATCAACAAATGCATTTGAGTCCCTGCATCATAGCTACCGTCACAGAATGTTACACAGTAGGGTTAGTGCCAGGTGGGGGCGAGTACTGTATATAGACCTTGCATTTTGTATAAACGTTGTAAGACCCAAAAAAGGGGAAAAAAGGTAATTAAGGTTTTTCCTTCCTTGTTCTTGTAAGCACTTAACGAAGACACAAGTTAGGATCAGAAGAGAATCCACAAAGGATCAAGAACCCATCGATTATGCACTGAATCTCTACATGGACATTGTAACCCTTTTCTTCTTTATGCTGCAGCTAATGGAACAGCAAGGAGCTGTTTATTTTGGGGTGGGGGGTTGGTAATCCTCTCACATAGTGAGAGAAGTACACTACGTGGTGAGACTGACTTTTAGACTGAACTGTTTTTATCCATATAGATCCACTGCTTCTTGGTCCCTGTGGAAAGGGGGCTAGGTTACTGTTGTGGAGACTGTTAGCGTGGGAGTGTGAAAAACACTAGTACAGTGGTTTTTTGAAACTTTTTTTTTGCGGACCACTTGAAAATTGCTGAGGGTCTTGTCGGACGACTTAATGATCTTTCCAAATGTTGTTTGTACTGTTAACTAACTACTGTATTGTAAAGCGCTTTGCATAAAAGCGCCATATAAAAAAACCTTAATAATTAATGATTTTTGTTCTACAAATAAAAGCACACAACTCATATTTTAATATCTTACCTTAAAAGTCTTACCTTTCTAATGCGATGGATGTGCTTTCTCTCCCTTGCCGTGGCAGCCTCCAAGCTGGGGCTGGGAAGGAGGGGGGGTCTCTCCCCCACTGTGGCAGCCACCGAGCTGGAGCTGGGAAGGAGGGCAGTCTCTCCCCCGCCACAGCAGCCACCGAGCTGGGGCTAGGAAGGAGGGTGGGGGTCTCTCCTGCCCCACTGCAGGAGAGCGGGGGCTGGGAAGGAGGAGGTATCTCCCCCGCCATAGCAGCCACAGAGCTGAGGCTGGGGGGTCTCTCCTGCTCCACTGCAGCAACCCCCAAGCGGGGGCTGGGAAGGAGGAGGTATCTCCCCTGCCATAGCAGCCACAGAGCCGAGGCTGGGAAGGAGGGCCAACTGGAGAAAGTCGCCTCTTTCTCTGGCTGCCACAGCCCTGCACATCCCAAATTTCCCTCACCCCCTCTTCGTACCCCACTGCCCCGTCCCACCTACCCCTACTCCCCCCAAGGCACCACCTCACCTTACAGGTGCGTCTTCTCCAGGGTCCAGGAACCTAATTAGTGAAGCCACGCCTGTGCAGCTCCATTAATTAGGTGGGTGGCCCTTCATTCTCTCATGTGTGCAGCAGGCATGCACCTTAGAGGGAACTATCCATTAACCACCTGAACGGAGCTCGCGGACCACTGATGGTCCATGGACCACAGTTTGAGAACCTCTGCACTAGGAGATGGGTTGACACTGAGTGGGATGTTGCGGGGCAGGGGCAGTGTCCAAGAAGATGTGGGGTATCAGAATAAAAGGGTATTTTGTGGGGAAAATGTATGTGATAGAAGGAAGGCCATGGGGCAGGGGAGGGGGAGAGCATGAGCCCTCTTAAGAGAGAATCACTTGGTGTTGGGTGGTTGTGTGGGGGTATTCTAACATTTGTGCAAGTCCCAGGGAATTGGAGGCTAAGGAGGGTCTTTGCTTGTGGTGTTGGCGATTACATTATTAGGACGTCCTTTTGCAGCCTGCCCTGGAAATCCTTGTTCGGGTGCCCACTGGCATCCTTTGGTGCCTACTTTAGGGTGGCCAGGAGGATGAAACAATGCTGTCATTGATGGGGACAAGGAGGCCTGGTGACGAGGTTGGGGCTAAGACATCTGGGGGACTTTGGCATTGCAACACCATTGAAATCAATAGGAGTCAGGCACCTAGAAAAATCCCATTAGCTGCCTAAATACTAGGGCTGTCAATTGATTAAAAAATTAATCGTGATTAATTGCACTGTTAAACAATAATAGAATTCCCTTTATTTAAATATTTTCAAATATATTCTTTTCAATTACACCACCGAATACAAAGTGTACAGTGCTCACTTTATATTTATTTTTGATGACATATTTGCACTGTAAAAAACAAAATAAATAGCATTTTTCAATTCACCTAATACAAGTACTGTACTGCAATCTCTTTATCATGAAAGTTGATCTTACAAATGTCAAATTATGTACAAAAAAATAACTGCATTCAAAAAATAAAACAATGTAAAACATTAGAGCCTACAAGTCCTCTCAGTCCTACATCAGCCAATCGCTCAGACAAACAAGTTTGGTTACAATTTGGAGGAGATAATGCTGACCGCTTCTTGTTTACAATGTCACCTGAAAGTGAGAACAGGCGTTCACGTGGCACTGTTGTAGTTGGTGTTGCAAAATATTTAGGTGCCAGATGCGCTAAAGATTCATATGTCCCTTCATGCTTCAACCACCATTCGAGAGGACATGCGTCCATGCTGATGATAGGTTCTGCTCGATAACGATCCAAAGCAGAGTGGACCGATGCATGTTCATTTTCAGAATCTGAGTCAGATGCCACCAGCAGAAGGTTGATTTTCTTTTTTTGAGGTTCGTATTCTGTAGTATCCGCATCTGAGTGTTTCTCTTTTAAGACTTGTGAAAGCATGCTCCGTACCTCATTCCTCTGATTTTGGATGACACTTCAGACTCTTAAATCTTGGGTTTAGTGCTATAGCTTTTTTTTAGAAATCTCATATTGGTACCTTCTTTGCATTTTCTCCAATATGCTTTGAAAGTGTTCTTAAAATGAATATGGGCTGGGTCATCATCTGAGACTGCTATGACATGAAATATATGGCAGAAAGCGGGTAAAACAGAACAGGAGACATACAATTCTCCCCCAAGGAGTTCAGTCAGAAATTTAATTAATGCTTTTTTTTTTTTAAACAAGCATCTACAGCTTGGAAGCATGTTCTCTGGAATGATGCCTGAATCACGAAGGGGCATATGAATATTTAGCATATCTGGCACATAAATACCTTGCAATGCCGGCTATAAAAGTACCTTGTGAATGCCTGTTCTCACTTTCAGGTGACATTGTAAATACGAAGCAGGCAGCATTATCTCCTGTAAATGTAAACAAACTTGTTTGTCTTAGCGATTGGCTGAGCAAGAAGTAGGACTGAGTGGACTTGTAGGCTCTAAAGTTTTACATTGTTTTGATTTTGAGTGCAGTTATGCAACAAAAAAATCTACATTTGTAGATTACATTTTTAAGAAAGAGATTGCACTACAGTACTTGTATGAGGTGAACTGAAAAATACTATTTATCTTATTTTTACAGTGCAAATATTTGTAATAAAAAAATAACAATATAAAGTGAGCACTAAATACCTTTAAAAATCTGTCCCTAGATGACCACCGGGGGATGTCTCAGACTATAGCTGACTGACTAATAATTTTTACAAGTTTTATGCCATGGATGTATAGGAGGCAAACGAAAGGTTCTTTGCCTCCAACATATATTCTGCAACTTCTCTGCTCCGCAGATTTATTTCACATGGTGGATATTTTGGTTAAGATAAGCTGCCTTCATGTGGCTGATTCAAATACCCACCAGTATGAGAAAACTGCTTCTTCTTTTATAGATAAGTTTGTGAGAATTCAGCCTGCAATGCCTGTGTAATGGCAGGGTAATAATAGAATCAGAACAATATAGGGCTGGAAGGGAGCTTGAGAGGTCACCCAGACCAGCCTGCTGTGCAGAGGCTGGACCAAGTATACCCTCATCATTCCTGGCAGGTGTTTGTCCAGCCTATTTTTAAAAACCTCCAGGGACAAAGATTCCATAACCCCCTTGGAAGCCTATTCCAGCGCTTACCTACCTTTATAGTTTAAAAAGTTTTTCCTCATATCTAACCTAATCTCCCTTGCTGCAGAGTAAGCCCACTAACTTTTGGCCTACCGTCAATGGACATGGAGAACTGATCAGTCTTCAAATGTTAAAGGGTTGTTACAAAGAAGATTGAGGTCCCCCCTCAGTCTTCTTGCTTGAGACTAAACATACCCCAATTTTTTTTTAAACCTTTCTTCATGGGTCAGGTTTTCTCTCATTTTTGTATCGCTCATCTGGACTGTATCTAATTTGTCCACATCTTTCTTGAAGTATGGCACCTGCAACTGGACATATTACTCCAGCTGAGGCACTAAGTCCTCTCTTCCCAGGTTTCAGTCTCCCACGGAGATTCTGGAGTGGTAAAAAGCACTTGTGTGACCATCTGTGCTCTAGAAAAATGACTTTTTAAGATGGCAAAGCCCAGTGGGGAAAAATCTGGTCTAATATTAGAGGAGACTGTCAACACTCTTTTGGAAAGGGTAAAGTGCTAGCATTCTATCTACATACATCCATCATGCAAGTTTCTTTTGGGTGTGGATCTTCCCGCTGTCACCCATGCCTGTGTCACCTGAAAATTAGATTACTGCAATGTCCTGGGGCGGGGGGGGCTACATCTTAAATGCATCTGGAAACTAAAGTTGGTGCAGAATTTAGCTACCTGTTCAATAAATGGAGTATCATGCTACAAGCACAGTGCTCCATGATCTGCACTGGCTGCTTACTCATTTCTAGGTGGAATTTAAGATGGTATTATTGAGCTATTAAATACCCCCCCCCCCAAAAAAAAAAGAAAAGATGTAGGTCCTATGCACATAATAGATCTTGTGCCATTCTGCTGTATTTATGGCTACTAGAGTCCCCTCCAGAGAAGTGGGAGCTAGTGGCCAAGTCCCTCAACTTTAGAATTTACTCCCCCACTTGGAATACTCCCAGCAGTCTGACCTTGAGGGCATGCTGCAAACCTTACCTGTTTTCCCTAGCATTTGGAGAGGGGGAGAGTTGAGGTTACACTTTGTCTGGCTATTGCTAGTTAACTGTTAGTGGAATTAAGGGAAGTGTGATTATTTTAAATTTCAAAGGTACATACCCTTGAAGGGAATTTTTTTAATTGACTTCAGCTTCTCCCCACCAAGTTAAAACATGGCTCTGGAGCCCGAGTCTTGTCTTTGTCTGTGCTTGCACAGGACCCCCTGAGAAAATACTTCAACAGTGACTGGGAGGTTTTGAGTGCTACCATAATATAAATAAAACTATGAAGAACCTGCAATCTCTGAAACGCGTAGCATTTTTCCCCCATGATCTTAGGAGACTGTAAAGTGCTTAAGTGGGGTAAAAACGTTAGTATGAATTTATTAAACGTATTTTCTGTTCAATGGACTAAATATAAAAAAAGTCAGTACTTCTCAGGTTCTAAGGTCTAAGATGCTGGTCTCCTTCTCTTATGCAGTTTTACAGAAACTCATAACTGCACCAGTTTGTAAAATTCAGCTCAGTACACTCGATGCTCTATTAAAACCCTGAACAAACGTGTGCAGAGCACAGTCACATTAATGAACACTGGTTTTAGTCTTTAAAGTCAATGGCAGGGAACAAAAATACACTACCGTAGCTATACAATATGTTGTGTGGGTAGCGACGGCTCCTAAAATACTGCACGTAGTGCTAGTCTTCTTTTGTAAGAGACAGTGGCAAGATTAGATGACTACAAGCCCAGCCAACTGAAAGAAATCACTAACTCATGGCAGGAGAGAGGAAAATGTGAGGTTTCTCATACTCAAGCAACGGTGACAAAACAAGTGGCTTTAATTGGAGCAAGGGAGGGAACAGAAGCATCAAATAAGAAAATTTTCTTTCAAAAGTCAGAAATTTTAAAAAAATCACCACCACCATAATCCATATGGCCAACCAAACAGTTTAGAAAAAAAATTATTGTAATAGATGTACAGATGGAGGCTGAGAATACACCTAATATACTTTTAAATGGTACTCTAACAAAGATTATAAATTGTTGGTAACAGTTTCCTTGATGGAGATTGCAGGAGTAGGTCCGACATGAGTCCAGATATAGCCTTTTTCTGGTCTAGTAGGAACTGTGGGGAAGGGAGACGATCGAGATTTGAAATATTCTGAAGGTGCATGACAAACAAATTCTAAGTATTCCATTTTCCTTGGAAGATCTTCTTCTGGTCCTAAAAAACAAAGTAACGTTTTTACTCCCGAGGGCATTCTGCACCAAAAAATTAAAAATTCTGCACACAATATTTTAAAATTCTGCAAGTTTTATTTGTCAATAAATAAATGCAGAAGCTCCAGCATGGCAGTGGAGAGCACAGGCCACTGGCTGTACAAAGGTGGGAGATCACCCTGCAGCCTCTCCATCTCCCCTCCCCGGGACACAGACTCAGTGGTGAGGCTGACACAGCACAAGGCCTGGGACTGCCTCAGAAACACCGTGGGCCCCTGCCCCTCTGCACCTGGCCTGGTCTGGCACACCAGGTGTAGGTCAGGCAGGCTCAACCAGGCAGGATCCAAGCATGGAGAGATCCAAGTGTGAGGTTAGAGGATTCTGTGTGGAACAATCTGGATGAAGGCAGCTCAGTGGGGGGTCTAGGTGGGGGAGGATCGGGATGCACAGAGGTTCGTTGGTGGTGGTGGTGGGTATTCCAGGTGCAGGGGAAAATGGGATTCTGCAGGGTCTTCCAGGTGAAAGTGGTTGGGGCTCAGCAAAAGGGTCTGGGTGTGGGAGTCTCCACAGGGGGGTCTGAGTGCAACTAGGTGGGGGTTCAGTTTGGTCAGGGGGTGGGGCTCATCAGGGTGGGGTTTGAGTGCAGGAAGCTCAGCGGGGGGTGGTCTGGGTACAGGAGTGGCGGTCCAGAGGCAGGGGGTCTGGGTGCAGGGGTTGAGGTTCAGTGGGGTGGGGTTCAGGTATGGAGAGCTAGGAGGGTTCTGGGTGTATGGGATGAGACTTGGCGGCGGTATTTCCCAGGGTATGAGAGGTACAGATGCACAGGGTTGGGTGGATGGGGGAGCAGCTCCCTCTACAGTGACCCCTCCCCCTGCAGCTGATGGAGCTATGGGGGCAGGAAGCAGGGGAGGATGCTGAGCTTCCTGCAGCTGGGGGAGGTTTCTGGGCATGGGTCTGATACAGCCCCAGTCACTCCTTGCAGGGGAAGAGGAAGTCCTGTCCTTTCCTGCCTCCAGCCCAGCTGGGATTAGTAGCTGATCCTAGCTCAGGGTAGGAGCCACTGGCTGGGTGTCCCCAGCCCTGCGGTGATTTCTCTCTCCACCAGCTAGTCCGGGTGCCTGAAACGATGCACCTGTGCAGCTAGGGAGTGGTGCATGACTGCTCTTGCATCCTCCCTTTGCTTCCCTGTTAGAGTCATTTTTCTGCAGGGAAGCAAAGAAATCTGCAGAGCACATGAATTCTGCGCACACACACTGGCGCAAAATTCCCCAAGGATGACATTTTAAAGCTTTATACATTATATATAATGGAACAACAGCCAGCAATATCTGAGAACACTACTATTTCAATCAAAAACTTTAAAAATTTGTTCCATTCTGTGTTCGAGTTGAAGCATTCTTCCAGTAGTTATGAGTAGAGCTGAAAAAAATATACGTAATGAATTTAGCTGCTCTCTGTGCTTGAACTGCATCTCCAGCTCATTTTTCTCAAATATATTCCTACTTGATGTTTGTAATAGAAACTGTTCTGGAACCATCACACAGGCCTGTATAATAAACTGCCTACTTTATCAGCCAGGACTAATATCCCTAGGGCTAGATTCTGATAATTAAGTCCACAAGCCCACAACAATAATCACAAGGCTGTGATTATTTTTGTGCATATAAGTAATCCCATTCAATTCAAATTGGACTACTCACACACACATTTATTCCTGTGTCTTGTGTTCACAGGATCTGGGCCTAAAAACTACATGAATGGTGGTCAGGGAGAACAACAAAGTACTCTATAAACTACACCACAGATAGGCATAGTCTATACAAGGATTTTTTTGTACCAGTGTAGCCATGTATACAAGTTATGATAGGAAATCTTGGCGCTTACCTATGATATAGGATGCAGGGTCAAAACAGTCTTTGGGACTGGCTACGGTAGGAATGAGCCATGTTAAAGCTGCACTCTTTTCACAGTATTGGTCCTGAATAAACCCCCTAATCTGAGCATAGTATGTTTTTCCATCCTGCTCATCAACCACTGAAACAACATCTCCAATTTGATAGTACACTCCCTGGAAGAGACACAGATAATTACTTTTTAAAAAACCTGATTTTACTAGCAACTGCCTGGAACTTTCCTCAGGGATGCTTTAAATACCAAATTTCCCTCCCTTACGCCATTTATTTGTAGGCACAATGCTTAGACCTCATCTGCAGTCCAGATAAACTGCACTCTTCTCCAAGCGCTCCAACAATTCAGCCTTTCAAACCAAGGGAAAGGGATGCCGTAAAATTGAATTATTCTTCACCCATAGTATGGTCAGTGCATCATCACCTAATCTCTAGGGGCCTGAGTTTCTATCCTGTAGAAGTGGACACTGCTTCACTAACACAAGTACAATTCTTCAGGGCACCACAAGAGCCAGTCTACATGCTGTTCCCAACAGCTACATGTGATTCTAGACTCTAGAGCCAGAAGTTGTGGATTACTGACCAAGGCCTTCCATACACATGGCAGCACAAAGAGTAACCAGCCAGCAAACAAGTTTTTGGTAGCGTCAACAGGTCTTTGAGATAAATAAGTTATCAGTTAATACTGGCTTTGATTTTTCCCTTTGGGAAAAAAAAAAAAAAAAAGATAAAGAACACCCTTAGTTTTTAAAGAATACTATATATGATTGAGCACTGTCCCAGCTATAAACACTGCTACAAATAAAATACCTTAGACATCCTATTAAAGAAGAAAATATGAAAACATACATTTATTTTTGTAGAAGTGCTAAACACACCAATATTTTGACAACAGAACTTCCTCAGAACATTCTTTCCCTTTGAAGTCTGGTTTATTCTTTCCTTGACTTGTCAAATATATACTGTCCTCTTGTTTGAAACTTCTAGAGTGTTGCCACTGGTTGCAACATATCTGTGATATGCCCTCTACTTAAAATAGGGCCCACCACACTAAATTTGAACTACTGTTGAAAGTAAATGTCAATTTTGCTTGGTTCCCAGAGTAACAGTGAAAGCTGACACTTTTTCATAAATTCACAAGTGTGTTTTTGCAATTTTTTTTTCAATTAAAAAGCTGGTTCTCTTTACACAATGTAATGCTTAACCTCTGGAGAGAAAAGCGATTAAAACTTCTGGGCTAAACAATTTTCCATGATTGGGGGCAGCAATATGATGATACAACACACTGATGCTGGGATCCTCAAGAATTCAGTTTGTGAAAGGAAGAACACTTTTTGTAAATAAAGTCTTTTCACTATCTATCTGCAATAACTTTTGAAAGTCTTGGAGGAATATCATCTTTTTCTCTATATAAACCATAAATACCTTATGAAAGATGGATTCTGCTGTAATTATAGTGGATACAGACTCAGGAGCCTTGATGGGCTAAATAAACAACAACATAAAAACAGTTAGAAGTTACAAAGGTAGAAAAATTCATGAAGAAAATGTTATTGTATTCTAGAGAAATAGGAAAGAAAATTCTAGCAAATCTAAGATACTAAAGCACAATCTTTCACATAAAAAAGAATGGACAGGAAATTAGAATTTTTCTAAATACATCCATTTTTATAATAAAAATTGAGACAATGACACCACTAATGTTCATTACCTCAAAAATGAGGTCTTGAAGAGAAAGGCTGGTTATAAACTTGTATGATCAGTCTCACTGTTAAACATGAAAGCGGGGGAGAGGAGAAGAAACCACAGGAGCCTTGATAACTCAGTTCAAACCAAGAGGCAGAATGACCCCTTACACAGAGACATGTGAGCAGGTTTGTTTATACTGCTCAGAGCTAGGAACAATCCAAACCTGTGTACCTGACACTGCAACCATATCCTATCCTGACTAAAGGCTGATTGCGTGAATGAAGTTGCAAAAGAAACTACAACAGGGTCAAATGAACATGTCATCAGAAATCAGGGTGGATTAAATTTAAATCAAAGCAATTTTTAATAATTATTTAAATTAGCAAGCAGGAAACCTTCATTTAAATAATCGATTTAAATTGTTTTGTATTTGTACTTAAGGAAGATTGATTCTTGCTTGGCAACCATTCAAAGATGGTTATTTGCAACTAAATACAGGCTGTACACTAAATTTTGAGCTTTTTTGCTAACCAGGAAGATTGTTATATCTATACATATTAATTATATAGCTTAACTTATATTTATTCATTTTAACATTTTATTGTGTTAGAAAATGGTAAATAATGCATTTATTAGATGATTTTTTTAACTTGCAATTGCTGTCAAGCTCTATTGGGATGGAAATTCAAATTAAATTACAAATGCACAAAAACAGTATTAATTTTTTTATTAAATAAAACTACCCTAAATGTGTTAGATTCATAAGAAAAAAAAGTTTGTAAAAATTTGTTTAATAAAAGTCAATTATAAATACAAAACATGGAAAGTATTCTCTGTAGTTAGTGAATTTAACTGACTTGTTTGTGGTCACTGTGTTCTCCAAGATTTTAGAACTAGCAGATCTCATCATCTTGCAGTTTTTGTTAATAGATTGGAAGAGGAAAAGAAGCCTTCCTGCTTTTTCAACTTCTAATTGGTTTCTTAACTTTACATGACCTTGTATTGAACTGAACTAGCTGAATAACTGAATTGAAGAAAATATTCTCTCTGCAACCGGAGAAGAAGCTGCTGCTGCCAAAAGCTAGTTTAAAATTTCAGCAAATTCTGGTTCCAGATGCTTAGCCAGTGTTTTCCACCAGTTCAATGATTCAACTTTATTTAAAAAACTTAACAGCAAACATATATTGTTCAATATTATTTATTTTAAATTACATTAATTTAATGCATCATAGGTTGCCACTTTCTATTTTGATTTTAAATTACAGATTTATTTTCAAAAAATAAATGTGTATTTAACTGAAATTATTATTATTATTTTTTTTAAAAGGCAAATTGGATTTTTAAGGCATCGATTTTATCCACCCTGGGAAAAGTGAAGGGACTGACTCAGAAATTGGGACAGCCGAGCTGGACTCAGTTCGGGTTTAATTTGTTTTTCCTGCAGAAAAGGAGTAATTCTTTGGAGAAATGACCAACATTTCTGCAGACCTGGATTACCTTGGCATGTGGAGACACTGCTTTGAGAAGACTGCAACACCAGAGCTGTGTGTCAAAAGGAGTGTCAGCACACACTACTTAGGGCTAGTCTACACTAGAAGCGCTACAGCCGTGTAGCTGCACTCATGCAGCAGTAGTAGCGCCTCTGGTGAAGAGGCTCGATGCAGATGGGAGAGCGTTTCCTGTGGGCAGAATAAATCCACCTCTGGAAAGGCGGGAGCTGTGCGGGCGGGAGAAGCTCTCCCGCTGACATAGCCCTTAGGTCAGTGTAATTTACGTGGCTCAGGGGGGCGGCTTATTCACACCCCCGAGTGACACAAATGGTAGCTTAGACCAAGCCTTAGCCAGTATAATTACAATGAGCACAAGACATTACAGCCACAATCACCTTACATTTTTTAACTTGAAAATATGTCTTCTCCCTTTGCCTTTAGTGGAAACTTTCTTTTCCGCAGCCGGAGCAGATTTGTATTTTGTGTTTCTCAGCCGAGCTGACCTCCTGTGGATCTCCTGTTTGCTCTGTCCGGCGGACAATGAAACGAGAAAGCGGGGAAGGAGGGTTCGTGTTACGGGTTGACGCCGTTCACACACTCAATAAAGGGGCTCGCCATGAAAGCGGGTTAGGCCCGACTGCGACTCCCCTCGCTCCCCGGGGGCGCGTAGCGGCGGCCAGGCTGCCCCCGCAGCAGCTCCCCCGAGAGGCCCGGCGGCGGACGCTGCCTGCCAGCCGGCCGGGCGCTGCAGCCGCGGGCTCCGCCCTTTGCCCGCCGGGGGGCAGGAAGGCGCGGCCGTGTCACGCCCCGCGTAAAGCCCCAGGGGGACGCCGCCGCCGCCTCGGGACCCCGGCCCCTCCTGGCAGCACCAGCGGGTGCCCGGCAGCCTGACCTGCTTGCCGCCGCCGCCGCCGCCCCCGCCCCCGTTGCTGTGCTGGGCGGCGGCCGAGGTGGTGGCGAAGGGCCCGGGCCCGGGCGGCCCGGCGCGGCCCGTGCAGTTGTTGCAGAGGATCTCGCCCTGGCCGCCCTTCTTCCACATGGAGGAGGAGGTGCTGCGGCACACGCTGCACGTGGGCTTCAGCCCCAGCGGCATCCTCGGCGCCGGCCCGGGCCGCAGCCACAGCGAGCCCGGCCGCCCGAACTGGGCCGCCCCGTTCCTCCGCCGGCCCGGGCGGGTGCTGCTGGCAGCGGCGCCGCGGAGCAGCTAGGGGGCGGGAGGAGCGGAGCGGAGCGGAGCGAGCCCTCTGCTGGCTGCTGCGTGGGCGCCCGCCTCCCGCGGCCCGGCCCCCCAATCCCCTTCCCCCGAGCCCAGCTCCTCCCAGCCTGGCCTGGCCCGGTTGCACCGGCCTGGCACCCACCCCTGCCCCCCCGCTGTGCCCAGCTCAGCACTCAACCCCTCACTGCACAGCGTGGCTTGGCGGCACACCTCCCCCCCAGCCCAGCCCGTCCACACACACAGCCTGTCCCTGGTCCCAACTCTTCCACACACAGACACCCCAGTGCCCAGCCGCATAGCACCCGCCCGCACGCAGCCTGGCTCAGCGCCCAGCAAACCCCACCCCGCAGTACACCGCTCAGCTGCACCCATTCCACCGACCGGCCTAGCAATCCCTCCCCCAGCGGGGATCCAGAATATGGAGGCAGCTGCACCCACCCCAGTCTTTCTAGCATGTATCTCTCCCTCCCCCCCCCCCAAAAAAAAAAAAAAGTTGGGACCACAGCAAATGGAGGAAGAGACTCCATCTTATTCTGCCTTTTTGCTGACTTGGCTTTGCAGGGCTAACAACAATACCTCTTAACCTGCCACAGCCCAAATGTGGGATGGAATGTGTGACAAAGAGGCAGAATCAGGGACACAAAAATATGAATGCAGGTAACTTAAAAATACTGTAGGGTTCACTCCTGTAGTGTAAATAACTAATCCTGTAACTCATTAAGGGTTGCCAGGTGTCCGGTATTTGACTGGAACACCTGGTTGAAAAGGGACCCTGGCGGCTTGTTAAAAGTCCGGTTGGCGGTGCAGGCAGGCTCCCTACCTTCCTCCGCATGGCTCCTGGGAAGCAGCTGGCATGTCCCTCCGGCTCCTAGGCAGAGGGATGGCCACGGGGCCTCTGCCCGCTGGTCCCACCCTGAGTACCAGTTCTGCAGCTCCCATTGGCAGGGAACCGTGGCCAATGGGAGCTGTGGGGGCAGTACCTGTGGATATGGACAGCACGTAGAGCCACCTGGCTGTGCCTCTACCTAGGAGCCGGAGAGACACACCGGCTGCTTCCTGGGAACCGCCTGAGGTAAGCACCACCCGGAACCTGCACCCTAACCCCTGCTCCAGCCCTGTGCCCCCTCCTGCACCTAGATTCCCTCTCTAAGCCCGCACCTTCTCCTGGGCCCCAACCCCCTGCCTCAGCCCTGAGTCCCCTCCTGCACCCAAACTCCCTCTCTGAGGCCGCACCCCCTCCCATGCCCCAACCCCTTGCCCCAGCTCTGAGCCCTCTCCAGAGCTCTGAACCCCTTGGCCCCAGTCCAGAGACCCTTCCTGCACACCAAACTCCTCATACCCAGCCCACACCCTGAACCCCTCATTTCTGGCTGCACCCCAGCCTGCACCCCTAGCCCAAAGCCCATACCCCCTCCCACACTCTGAACCCCTTGACCCCAGCCCAGAGCCCCCTTCTGCACCCCAAACCCCTCATCCCTGGCCCCATCCCAGAGCCCACATCTCTAGCTGGAGCCCTCACTCCATCGTGCAACCCAACCCCCTACCCCAGCCCGGTGAAAGTGAGCAAGCGTGGGGGAGAGCAAGTGACGGAGGGAGTGGGAATAGTGTGAGTGGGGTGGGGCCTCGGAGAAGGGGTGAGGTGGGGGCGGGGCCTTGGGGCAGAGGCGGGGCAAGGGTGTTCAGTTTTGTTTTATTAGAAAGTTGGCAACCCTAAACCTCAATGCCATGATTTCTTATTTCTGCTGTAAATAACTTTCAACCTGAAGAAGAACTGTGTGCCTCAAAAGCTTGTCTCTCTCACCAACAGAAATTTGTCCATTTAAGTTGTTATCTTGTCTTTCAACAAGTGAAGGGACAGTACATTTTTGTGGAATGTAGGTAACTTGGGGACTAAAATGAGTGCTGCCCCTCAAAATGAAGGGCGTTTGTGAATGATAGCAAACGAGTGAAAGTAAAACCATTAAAAACATAGGCCCCAAGCCTACAATAGGGTTGGTACTAACAGAATCATGGCCATGCACAGCTCAGAGGTCTGCTTGTGCAAGTCTGACTGCAAGATCAGGGCCTTATTTTAGCCACTCAAGTCAGCAACTGTGACACCCACCTGGGGAGCAAGTGTACTGAGTAAGAAACGTGCTTTGCTAGAGCTATACTGTTCTGTAGACCAGTAAAGGACTTCAGAATGCAGGGTTGTCACTTCGTAACTTTTCTAAGCACGAAATTCATACAAAAAGTGGGGAACAGAGATTAAATTACAATTCAAAACAAAAGAATATTTTGGCTGAGTGAGGGCTGAATTAGTGGCCTCCAAGTATATACTGCTTGGGCCCCGATTCTGCAATTGAATGGGACTTGAGTGGACTCCAGCTCCCACACTAGGTCAGTTGATAAACTGAGGCCTCAGTTTGTGCCTCAGGCTGAGTCGGCCTTTTGTTAAGATATTCTTACAAGAAAAGTCAGCAGTTTTCTTTTCCTGTTTTTAGTCACTTTTCATTGATTTCTGCAATATGGAAAAATAAAGGAACCCAAATAATGTAATCACTTTTATTAACAGTAGCACAGCAGTCTCCAGCTTGATGCAAAAGCACAACCTTAAAATTCAGTATGCCTCTGATTCTACAAGTTGATTTGGATGGTGGATTCCTCCACCAGTATGGAATCTCATTGATTTAACTGGGACAATGTGCAGATTTAAGGGTGGACCAGTTTGCAGGATTGATGCCTGTGGGAGGATGATTCAGAAGCCTTAAAATCTTCTGCATTAGATTAGTTAACTGTACGTTTTTGCCCAGACGTCTCCTACTTTCTGCGGAAGTAGCAAAGTAGCATATATGAAAATGTACTGAATTTGTGGCGATATGTTTGGTGTGTCTCAGTTCCCAAGGCAATTCCACCTCTAATCCCTTCATTGCCTACTTGACAGTGTCCTGCTCAGGCCTCTAGATGTCATCTTTTTGGGTGGGAACCCACGATCCTCTTCTTGCAGACTGGGAATTTAGGCTGAAATTCCTCCTGCAATTCACTGTGACCATCTTAGAAAGTCTGAGTTTAGTTCAGCACCTGTAGTTCTGCACTCTCACAGCTATGATGACCAGCCAGCCTTCATAATCAAAAAGCAAAGTATTTATTTAGAACAAAAGCACTACAGAGAAAACATATGGATATAAACTGGCCATCAGGAAGTTTAGACTTGAAATTAGATGAAGGTTTCTAACCATTAGACGAGTGAAGTTCTGGAATAGCCTTCCAAGGGGAGCAGTGGAGGCAAAAGACTTATCCGGCTTCAAGATTACGCTTGATAAGTTTATGGAGAGGATGGTATGATGGGATAGCCTAATTTTGGCAATTAGTTGATCTTTGACTATTGCGGTAAATATGCCCAATGGCCTGTGATGGGACGCTAGACAGGGTGGGATCTGAGTTACTACAGAGAATTCTTTCCTAGGTGTCTTGCTGGTGAATCTTGCCCACATGCTCAGGGTTTAGCTGATCGCCATATTTGGGGTCGGGAAGGAATTTTCCTCCAGAGCATATTGGCAGAGGCCCTGGGGTTTTTTTTGCCTTCCTCTGTAGCGTGGGGCACGGGTCACATGCTGGAGGATTCTCCTGCACCTTGAAGTCTTTAAACCATGATTTGAGGATTTCAATAGGTCAGACATAGGTCAGGGGTTTGTTACAGGAGTGGGTGGGTGAGATTCTGTGGCCTTCGTTGTGCAGAAGGTCAGACGAAACGATCATAATGATCTCTTCTGACCTTAAAGTCTATGATTTTATGATATCATAAATCAATAAACAGCTTACACACATACTTACCGGGTAATACCAATCTGAAACATGGCACCCGTGTGACCACCCTGGTAGGTCTCAAACACTTGCTGCAGAGTCTGTCCCCTCTTGGTCACAGTGTCAATACAGTTTTTGGATCAAGTGAGAGTGCCTTCCCTTCCCCCCTCCCCCGGTCCTCTATATCAGCCTGGTTGCTTTATATGTTTCTCGGTTCTTTGTTAGCTGAGCTTCTGAAACCCAGTCAAAACCAGTATATGCAATTCCTCCCCAGAGATTGATACGTCTCCAGACATGTTTACCCCTCTGGGTATTTTTATTAATTACTCTCCAGTGACTTTTGTTCCTGATAGCTTGTGCTTTGGAAACTTCCAACCCGTCACTACATTGGTTGTCTTGTTTCACTAAATAAATAATGCCTTCCCATCTGACAAGTAGCAATACAAAGGGAGAGGGGAAACTGAATCACACATGTTCCATAAAAATTAATCAGAAGTTTTCCAGTTCTCCATATGCTAACCTTTTTTATACATACAGTATAGCAGACTGCATAATGTTTGCATGAGGCTAATAAATTTTGGTAATTATTACAATAATATGACAAAGAACAGTGGTTCCCAAACTGTGGGGCATGCCCCCTCTAGGAGGCATGGAGGAACATGGGGGGGGGTGCAGAGGGGCCCAGGCCAGCCCCACGGGGGGAGGAAGGAGCACCACCTAGCCCTGCTCTGCCCCCAGCTCCTTTCTGGCCCTGGCCGCAGCTCCCTTCTGCCCCTGCCCCTGGCCCCAGCCCTGGCCTCAGCCAGGGCTCTGCTCCTGGCCCCAGCCCCAGCCACAGCTGCATTTCTGGCTGCGGCTGCAGCTCTGTTCCCAACCCAGACCCCGGCTCAGCTCCCAACCTCAGCCTGGCCCCAGCCCAGCTCGCTCTGCCCTCATTCCCTTTCCACCCCCAGGCCAGCTCCTCCCCCATCCCCAGTTTTTCCCTCATCCCCAGCTCCACCTTCAGCTCATGCTCCTCTGCTGAGCCAACTGTGCAATAATGGAAGCACTGCGCAGACAGAGTCCATTACTGGTAAGGGGGGGCCTGACAGGAAAAGTTTTGCCACTACTGACAAAGAATGTTAGGGCATTGGCTTAAACCCTGAAAAACATGGAAATTCATTACAAAGTTTAATCTTTCCATGTCACCATTTATAAAAGAGTGACAATCCCTAACATTACAGTAGTGTGCCATGATGTACGTAGGTATTGGGAGGATTGAAACTTAATGATGAATTTCAATGGAAAGCAAACATTTCTGACGATGTGTAACATTATAATGTCTCCATCAGCTTTTTTCATTACATTATTAATGAACCTTAACTTGTCAGAATCAAATTGTTCTTTATTATAAAAGTACAGGTAATACCTATCTACCACATTGAACCACCCTGGTAGGTCTCAAACCCTTCTTGCAGGATCTATCCTTATTGATTACAGTGTCAATACAATTCTTGGATCAAGGAAGAGTGCTCCCCAACCACTATCTCAGGCTGGTCATGTTATACACTTCTCAGTTCTTCGTTTGCTGAGCTTCTTGAACCAATATATGCAATTCCCCACAGGGATTGGTAGAATCATAGAAACATAGAACTGGAAGGGACCTCGAGAGGTCATCTAGTCCAGTCCCCTGCACTCAAGGCAGGACTAATATTATCTAGACCATCCCTGACAGGTGTTTGTCCAACCTGCTCTTAAAAATCCCCAATGATGGAGATTCTACAACCTCCCAAGGCAGTTTATTCCACTCTGACAGGTAGGAAGTTTTTCCTAAAGTCCAACCTAAACCGCCTTTGCTGCAATTTTTGCCCATTGCTTCTTATCCTATCCTCAAAGGTTAAGAAGAACAATTTTTCTCCCTCCTCCTTGTAACAATCTTTTAGGTACTTGAAAACTGTTATCATGTCCCTTCTCAGTCATCTCTTCTCCAGACTAAACAAACCCAATTTTTTCATAGGCCATGTTTTCTAGACCTTTAATCATTTTTGTTGCTCTTCTCTGGACTTTCTCCAGTTTGTTCACATCCTTCCTGAAATATGGCGCCCAGAACGGGACACAATACTTCAGTTGAGGGCTAATCAGTGCGGAGTAAAGCAGAAGAATTACTTCTCTTGCTTATATTGCTCTTGCTAATACATCACAGAATGATGTTTGCTTTTTTTGAAACAGCGTTTCACTGTTGACTCATATTTAGCTTGTGACCCACCAAGCCCCCAGATCCCTTTCCGCAGTACTCCTTCCTAGGCAGTCATTTCCCATTTTGTATGTGTGCAACTGATTGTTCCTTCCTAAGTGGAGTATTTTGCGTTTGTCCTTTATTGAATTTCAACCTATATACGCAGACTATTTCTCCAGTTTGTCCAGACATTTTGAATTTTAATCCTATCCTCCAAAGCACTTGCAACCCCTCCCATCTCAGTATTGTTTGCCAACTTTATAACTGTACTCTCTATGCCATTATCTAAATCATTGATGAAGATATTGAACAGAACCAGACCCAGAACCGATCCCTGTGGGACCCCACTTGTTATGCGCTTCCAGAATGACTGTGAACCACTGATAACTACTCTCTGGGAACGATTTTCCAACCAGTTATGCACCCACTTTATAGTAGCTCCATCTAGGTTGTATTTCCGTAGTTTGTTTATGAGAAGGTCATGCAAGACCGTATCAAAAGCCTTACTAAAGTCAAGATATACCACATCTACCACTTCCTCCCTATCCACAAGGCTTGTTACCCTGTCAAAGAAAGCTATCAGGTCAGTTTGACATGATTTGTTCTTGACAAATCCATGCTGACGCTTACTTATCACCTCATTATCTTCTAGGTGTTTGCAAATTGATTTCTTAATTATTTGTTCCATTGTCTTTCCAGGTACAGAAGTTAAGCTGACTGGTCTGTAATTCCCTGTCCTTATTTCCCTTTTTATAGATGGGCACTATATTTGCCCTTTTCCAGTCTTCTGGAATGTCTCCCATCTTCCATGACTTTTCAAAGATAATTGCTAATGGCTCAGGTATCTCCTCAGTCAGCTCCTTGAGTATTCTAGGATGCATTTCATCAGGCCCTGGTGATTTGAAGATATCTAACTTGTCTAAGTAATTTTTGCCTTGTTCTTTCCCTATTTTAGACTCTGATCCTACCTCATTCACTATGTTAGATGTCCAATCACCACCAACCTACTTGGTGAAAACCAAAACAAAGAAGTCATTAAGCACCTCTGCCATGTTTACTTCTGACATGTTTACCAGTTTAGGGATTTTCATTAAATGACTCCAATGACTTTAGTTCTTGATAGTTCATGCTTAGGTGACTTCCAATCAGTTCAATATTTGGCGTATTATGTTACCAATTGCATAATTACCAGACAATATTTACAAGGGTCATTCTTCCTTTGTTCCATTCAAATATAATACCTGTGGCCAAAGGGAATTGCAGCCAATATTTTTTGCTTTTGAGGATGTCCTGCTTTGTACTGGCTTCTGAGCCATTTTTTATGACTTCTCTTTGTTCTTCTGTTTCACACCAGTTGTCTAAGAAACTCTGCATTTTAAATTACAGTTTTCTCCTCCTCTTCCTGTTTTAAAACCTTTCCTTTTCCTTTTTTGTTCCCTTAAACTTTGTCCCGAACCCTTTGTTTCTTTTCTTTCCCTTCTTCTTTAAGTCTTCCCTATATAACTGTATGTATTTTTTAATTATTTCAGTATCTTGTGTATCAGAGTTTTTGCAAGGTGACCTCTATTTCTTTACTCCACCTTTAAAGTTAAATTCTTCCCCACCACCTGCCTTGTTTTTCTCTAACTTCCTTTCCCAACTGTCACTCTTATAGCTTCTGTGCATCATGTTGCCATAGTGTCCCTTGTCAGAATAGAAACAAGGGCAGAAAAGGGTGACCACTTCTATCCCAGACTGATAACTAATATATTTTGTTAATGCATGGAAGAATGTTGGGGGGGCAGCAGGGCTCGGGCCAGTCCCCGGGGGGGGGCAGGGAGGGAGCACCACCCAGCCCCTCTCTGCCCCCAACTCTGCTACGGTCCTGCCTGGCCCCATCCCCAGTCTCGGTGCGGCTCCGCTCCCGCCCTCAGTGGCTGGCCGAGGCTCCATTTCTGGCCTGGGGGTGGGGTCGGGTCGGGGTCAGGAATGGAGCCACACCTGGCCGCAGGTCTGGCTATCAGCCCCTACTGCAGCCGGGCTGTTGCTCCACTCCCAGCCTCAGTCCCTGACTGTGGCTTCAGCCATGGCCCTGCTCCCGTCCCCAGACCCAACCCGAGCTACATCCCCAGTCCCTGCTCCCTTACCCCATCCCATCCCTCTCCCCCGCCAAGCCATGGCCACACTCCTGGGCCCAGCTCTGGGAGGGCGTGTGTGTGTTGGGGCAACCCTCAAAAGTTTGGGGACTACTGGTCTACAGAGACACTGTGTTGCCCAGACTACTCTGACATAAGCCTTACGCCTCTTGTGATGGTGAAGTAATTATGTCGAAGTAGTAGGGCACTTACATTGGGAGGAGCAAGGCTGTAGTGTGTAAACTGACATTAGATTGACGTAAGCTGACTTACGTTGACGTATCTCTGCAGTGTAGACCAAGCCTGAGTCACCTAACGCCAGGATAAGGGTTCCTAGTTGTGGAGTGAAAACTGAGAAAAGTGCCTAACTCCTTTAGAGGGGAGCAGCTTCAGACACACCCCTCTTTTTAGCATTTTCCATGGGCTAGCTTAGGCAGCTCCCCACAGAGCATGTTGGCCTATCTCTCCCCATTCATTGTATGTGTAGCCGCAGTGCCTAATGTGGGTTTTGTGGACCCTGTTCTTGTTCCAGTGATTTTGTAGGCACCTAAAAGTTTGCTGTTGAAAGCCCTAAGTCCTTTTGTGGATCTGGGCCTGCCCCTAATGTTTTGCTAAACCCAGATCTAGCTCTGGGGCTGCAGTGAGTGCGATCAGCTGCTGGGCTGTGGCCCACAGGCTGGGAACATCAGAGCTAGCGGAGTGGTGCAGCATACCTGTGCCGTAGCTGGAGTTGGGAAGGAAGACTGGTATCTCCCAACGAAAGTAGAGACTCTTTTTGAAGAGCTATTCTTTGGATGCTCCTTCTCCCTTGTTTAATCTAGAGGTTTGACACTGTATGCTTATTCTCGAGCCAAACCCACAACCCAATGTATTTGCATACACATGTCTTTCAGCAAGGTTATGTCTTGCAAAGGCTCAGCTGCCCCACTGGAAAATCCCTTTTACACCTGTTTCCCATTTGTGCCCCCAAGTAAGCATATGGGGGTATGTGCTTGCACAAGCTTTTGAAAATTTAGCTCTGAATCTGTCAGCTGCTTTCTGACACTTGAGTACTATGTTATAAGACCCAGCCCTGCCCATCTGTGACTAATTAAAGGAAACGGCAGCTGCATAAAATATCAAACAGCAGTTAGTGAGGCAGTCTGAGGGCTTGGCTACACTTGCAAGTTAGAGCAGATTAAAGCAGCCTCAGGCGCCCTAACTCATGACCTGTCCACACTGGCAAGGCACTTAGAGCGCCTGGACTCTGCAGCTAAAGCGCTCCTGATAATCCACCTCCACGAGAAGCATGACGCTTGCTGCGCCTCGGCTGAAATGCCCCAGCGTCAGTGTGAACGAGGTGTTGCATTACTGTACTGCAATCGGCCTCTGGAAATGTCAAGTGACCACTCTTGTCATTGTTTTGAACTTGGCTGCAGGAATGCAGATATGCCCTTTCAGTGATCCATTTCTGACCGCTGGCTGCTTATCTGCTCCGGGACAAAGCAACCATTAGTGGGGAATGTTGCAGTGAGTGTGTGAGAGAGAGAGGCGGAGGGGGAGGGGGGTTTGCTGCTGTCTGAACTTACAAGACAGCATGCTGACATGCTCTCAGCCCCCCCAAAAACCCCTTTTTCTCCCCCCACATGCACACAACCCACTCCCTGTCACACTCCACCCCCCATTGAAAAAGCACATTGCAGCCACTTGCATGCTGGGATAGCTACCACAATGCACTGCTCTGTGTGGCATTGCAAGAGCTGCTAATGTGACCATGGCAGTGTACTTGAATCTGACAGTGTGAACACACTGCAGTGCATTCCCTACTGCACTCTCCGAGGGCTGGTTTAACTCCCAGCGCTCTACATCTGCAAGTGTAGCCATACCCTATGTTTAATGTATAGAAGCTTTACAGTAGAAGCTAGTTATTGTTCAGTTTAATAAGAAGTTATAGGAAGAGTGGAGGTTTTGGTCCAATAGCAATTTCAGGAGGTAGGGAGCTAAAGTTCAGCTGTGCTCTGAAGGTTGGGACTATTATAACTCATTTTGTTGGTTAATGTTTTATTTTATATATTTTTCAGTGTTCTGGTTCTTTATTTTTGTAAATATAATCCAGTTATTCTTTGGGTGATGATACTGTTATTGAAACTAACATATTTAACCTAGTTTGTACCATTGAGATTGTTTATATTTAATCCTTCCACCAGCATGGATAAGCAACTAACTATTCACTTCTTTTGTGTTAACAATATTTTGTGTTAATTTCCAGTGTTGAAGGGGATGTGTAAATCAACTCCCTTCACAGCTTTGAACTGGCATTAAAACAAACAGCCCGGCATGAAAACAGTTCTCCATATCAGGTTCAAAACCTTGCCATAGAACACCTACAACCATCTAACAACTCTTTTTATTTTCAAATCTGCAAATCTCTGCTAAAAGTCCCCCACCCCACAAAATGAAATATTTGTGACAAAACAAGTTTCAGGTTTTTTAATACCCTTGAGTGCTGCCCCATAATAGCATTACACTCCTGCGTTTTTGTATTTTCCATCATTTCTAGCTCTAATAAAAATAAGTTAAATGTTCTAAAACTTCCTGCATATCATATAGTCACCCTGTGCCTTTCACTGCCACCAATGGCTCCCAGCCAAATGCTCTGGAATGCTCTTTAAAAGAGGTTGGTAGCTCTATGATTAACAAAATATTCTTAGCTATGCTGTTAAAATAATAAAGGTATTCACATACCATACTTCAGGACAGATAGTCTATTGCTGGCACTATTCTAAAAACAAAGTCAAGGACTTGATAACAAAGATTAGAAAGGGCTCCTGCCCTGCCCTTCCAGTCTTGTACAGCTGCAAACAGATACACCCATGCTGGATCACTTCCTTTGAAGCATTAAGTTTTGGCCACTGCTGGAAACAGGATTCCAGAATACATTATTCAACTGTTTGATTTGGTATAGTGGCTCTTAAGTTGTTTTAATTCCCATAAGTGACATGATATAATGAAGTTTTTACTAGGAGGGTAAAGTAGTACAGTTTTCCTGAAGAGGACTGCATCCTGTTCTCTTCCCTGCACCATTAAATTATGAGGGCAAAATCCTGGTCCCTTTGAAGTGTATGTGAAAGCTCCTATTGACTTAAAGGTGACTAGAAAGCCCTGCATGGTTAATTATTAAATTATGTCCTACAGTTCTCTGATTTGCAGTGGTGTGGATGGTGGTGAGAGTTTTTTTGTTTTGGGTTTTTTTGGTGGTAGTACTAATAGACCCCAGTCTCATTGTGCATGGAACAAAGAGATAGATCATAGGGTCTTCGGGACAAGGACAAAATCTGCCACCTGTTGTCTATGTCATAGAACTGGAAGGGAGCGAGAGGTTTCTTGAAAGTGGAGATTAAAAAAAAAAGTTGTCAGGCCTTAAATAAGGCTGTGTCTACACTATGGACCTTAAAATAGCACAGCTGTAGCACTGTAAGATAGCCGCTCTATGTGTAGCTGCTCTATGCTGACGGGAGAGAGCTCTCCCACTGGCATAACTAAAACAGCCCCAACGAACAGCGGTAGCTATGTTGGCGGGAGAGCATCTCCCACCAACATAGCGCTGTTCACACCAGCGCTTCTCCCGGATGCTTTCCCGTCGACCTAGCTTCCGCCTCTCAGGGAGGTTGAGTACAGATGTCGATGGGAGATGGCCTTTCCCATCGACTTAGTGTGTCTTCACCAGACCCTCTAAATCGAGTTGGTAGCGTAGACATGGCCCAAGTCTTTCGTTTCTTAGCAACACTTAATGTGTGTGGGTGGCTGCCAGCAAGTATCTTTGATCTAAGGGCAATCCCAGACATCGTTAAATCTGATGGCCACCTTCATTCAGGCCAAACAGAAGAAGTAATTAAGCTCCTTTGTGGAACAATAGAAGCTGTCATAAATATAAAGGGAAGGGTAACCACCTTTCTCTATACAGTGCTATAAAATCCCTCCTGGCCAGAGGCAAAACCCTTTCACCTGTAAAGGGTTAAGAAGCTAAGTTAACCCTGCTGGCACCTGACCCAAAATGACCAAAGAGGGGACAAAATACTTTCAAATCTGAGGAGGGTGGGGGAACAAAGGGTTCTGTCTGTCTGTGTCATGCTTTTGCTGGGAACAGATCAGGAATGCAAGCCTTACAACTCCTGTAAAGTCAGCTTTCAGAGTAGCAGCCATGTTAGTCTGTAGCCGCAAAAAGAAAAGGTGGACTTGTGGCACCTTAGAGACTAACAAATTTATTTGAGCATAAGTCAGTAAGCAATCTAGCTAGAAAATGCATTAGATTTTCTTTTGTTTAATGGCTTGTAAAATAAGCTGTGCTGGAGGGAATATATGTTCCTGTTTTTGTGTCTTTTTGTAACTTAAGGTTTTGCCTAGAGGGATTCTCTATGTTTTGAATCTGATTACCCTGTAAAGTATTTACCATCCTGATTTTACAGAGGTGATTCTTTTACCTTTTCTTTAATTACAATACTTCTTTTAAGAACCTGATTGATTTTTCATTGTTCTTAAGATCCAAAGATTTGGGTCTGTGTTCACCTGTACCAATTGGTGAGGATTATTATCAAGCCTTCCCCGGGAAAGGGGGTGAGTAGGGCTTGGAGAGGATATTTTGGGGGAAGACGTCTCCAAGTGGTCTCTTTCCCTGTTCTTTGTTTAAAACGCTTGGTGGTGGCAACATACTGTTCAAGGACAAGGCAAAGCTTTTACCTTGGGGAAGTTTTTAACCTAAGCTGGTAAGAATAAGCTTAGGGGGTCTTTCATTCAGGTCCCCACATCTGTACCCTAGAGTTCAGAGTGGGGAAAGAACCTTGACATGGTGGCAGAGCGGTGGGATCATTTTGAAGCAGAAGCAAAGTAGGATTTTAAAAGGACCATTTTTTTTCCTTTTGCTGCTTGGAAGCAGGTTTTAAGCTGAAAGCAGTTAGAGTTTTTTCTGTCTCTGCCTGGGGACAGAGCAGCTCCATAACAAAGGATTTTTCTGTAAGCTGAGAACAGCTATCAGAGGCAAAAGGTATCGGGTTACAGCACAGCAAAATTTTACAAGTCAGGTTTTTTTTTTTCTTTCTAACTCTCGGGAATAGCTAGGTTAAAAACAGAGGGACTAGGATGACAGAAAGCAAGACCATACAGAGGCTGGAGCTAGCCAGACTGGAAGCCAAAGAAAAAGAAATGGAGGCAGCGAAAGAGGCAGAAAAAGCCCAGGAGGCTGCCCTCTAGAGAGCTATGGAGGCAGAGAAAACCCAGGTGGCTGCCCACAGGAGAGCTATGGAGGCAAAGGAAAAAGAAATGGAGGAGAGGGAAAAAGAGAGGAAGCATGCACTGGAGATAGAGAAGGCAAAGGCTCAGCAGAATGTACTGAATAACCCTACAGTCCTTCCCCAACAATCCACAAATGGGAGTGACTATGCCCACAGTATGATGAATCCAGTGATATTGCTGAATATTTTCTCACCTTTGAGAGACTGTGCACACTGCATAAAATTCCTGAAACTCACAAGATGACCACATTGGTCACAAAATTGACTGGAAGAGCTCTGGACGTATTCAATAAGATGCCTATTGATGAGGTTTCTGACTATAATAAATTCAAGGATTTGGTTTTAAAGCAATTTCAAGTTACACCTGAAAATTACAGAGTAAAATTTCATACCCTTAAGAGAGGGCCTGGACTAAGTAATGTGGCTTATGTAAACCAGATGACAGATCAGTTTGATAAATGGCTCAGTGGATGGGCTGTAACTAACTTTGGAGGAATGCAGGATTTGATGATACCGGAGAAATTCCTGAATATGTCCAAGGATGAAATAAAACAGTGTTTATGGGATAAGAAAACGGACTCAGCAGGAAGTCTTGCATCTTATGCTGATCAATATGAGCAGTCTCAGACCGCCAGAGAGGCGGTGCAAACCGGAACAAAACGGGTGGAGGGAGGAGAGAGGAACAACCCTGGTTGCAGTTGGAGTGGATACCAAAAGGGACAACCTCAGACCACATCCTGCTACTGGGGGCAGCCCAAGGCCCCAACTACACCCCAAGGAATACTCCAGACACCTTATCGTCCCATCACACTGTTCTCCAGCAACTCACCTCGCCCCAGTGACCAGTCGGGGCATATAAAGGCCAACTGCCCCAAGAACCCCAACAGATTACAGTTCATTGCACCGGAATCCCACCAGAGGGCCTCAGGCCCAGATGCCTCCCAAATACCCTCAGAGCGGAAGGAAACTATGAGTGTGGGCGGGAAGAAGGTCACAGCATGGAGGGACACCGGAACACAAGTGTCGGCTATCCATGCTTCCTTAGTGGACCCCAATTTAATCAACCCAGAGGTCCAAGTGACGATTCAACCCTTCAAGTCAAACTCTTTTGACTTGCCTACAGCCAAGTTGCTGGTCCAGTACAAGGGCTGGTCAGGAATGTGGACTTTTGCAGTCTATGATGATTATCCCATCCCCATGCTGTTGGGGGAAGCTTTGGCCAATCATGTGAAGCTAGCCAAGAGGGTGGGAATGGTTACCCGCAGCCAGGCTAAACCAGTTGTCACAGTTCCGGAAACTTCTGTTTCGGAAACTTCTACCAGGACCCGGTCAGAGGTGATGGAACTGGACCCCATGCCAACATCTGCAAGAGTAGTAGTGGATCTAGTCCCAGAACTGGAACCGGCGGAACAACCAGCACCAGAATCATTGCC
The DNA here is from genome assembly GCF_009764565.3 of Dermochelys coriacea. Classification (NCBI taxonomy): domain Eukaryota; kingdom Metazoa; phylum Chordata; order Testudines; family Dermochelyidae; genus Dermochelys; species Dermochelys coriacea. Next base: position 225,504,221 of record NC_050069.1, read on the forward strand.
AGCACTGAATCCAGTACTTGCAACCCCAACACCAGAGGGCCCCACCGAACCTGCACCAGCAGCAGCAGATAACCCTGCACAAGTGGCTCAGCCAGAGCCTGAACCCAACATAGTGCACCAGTGGAGAGCGGTTCACAGTCAACGGAAACAGACCATCACCTGCATCGCTTCCAGAGGGACCAAGCCTAGGTCCACAATCCAATGAGGAACTGATGTCTCCAGCATCAAGGGAACAGTTCCAGACTGAACAGGAAGCAGATGAAAGCCTCCAGAGAGCTTGGACGGTGGCACGGAGCAACCCACCGCCTCTCAGCTCTTCTAATCAATCCAGGTTTATTGTAGAAAGAGGACTTTTATCCAAGGAAACTCTTTCTGGTGGACACCAGGAAGACCGGCATCCTCAGAGACAGTTGGTACTTCTAACTAATACCGGGTAAAGCTCTTAAGCTTAGCCCATGATCATCCTAGTGGCCATGCTGGGGTGAACAGAACCAAAGACCATTTGGGAAAGTCATTCCATTGGGAGGGAATGGGCAAGGATGTTTCTACCTATGTCCGGTCTTGTGAGGTGTGCCAAGAGGTGGGAAAACCCCAAGACCAGATCAAATCCCCTCTCCAGCCACTCCCCATCATTGAGGTTCCATTTCAGCGAGTAGCTGTGGATATTCTGGGTCCTTTTTCAAAAAAGACACCCAGAGGAAAGCAGTACATACTGACTTTCATGGATTTTGCCACCCGATGGCCGGAAGCAGTAGCTCTAAGCAACATCAGGGCTAAAAGTGTGTGCCAGGCACTTACAGACATTTTTTCCCAGGGTAGATTGGCCCTCTGACATCCTTACAGATGCAGGAACTAATTTCCTGGCAGGAACTATGGAAAGCCTTTGGGAAGCTCATGGAGTAAATCACTTGGTTGCCACCCCTTACCACCATCAAACAAATGGTCTGGTGGAGAAGTTTAATGGAACTTTGGGGGCCATGATAAGTAAATTTGTAAATGAGCACTCCAATGAGTGGGACCTAGTGTTGCAACAGTTGCTCTTTGCCTACAGAGCTGTACCACATCCCAGTTTAGGGTTTTCACCATTTGAACTTGTATATGGCCTTGAGGTTAAGGGGACGTTACAGTTGGTGAAGCAGCAATGGGAGGGGTTTACACCTTCTCCAGGAACTAACATTCTGGACTTCGTAACCAACCTACAAAACACCCTCTGAACCTCTTTAGCCTTTGCTAAAGAAAACCTAAAAGATGCTCAAAGAGAACAAAAAGCCTGGTATGATAAACATGCCAGAGAGCATTCCTTCGAAGTAGGGGACCAGGTCATGGTCTTAAAGGTGCTCCAGGCCCATAAAATGGAAGCATCATGAGAAGGGCCATTCCCAGTCCAAGAGCGCCTGGGAGCTGTTAATTATCTCATAGCATTCCCCACCTCCAACTGAAAGCCTAAGGTGTATCTTATTAATTCTCTAAAGCCCTTTTATTCCAGAGAATTAAAAGTTTGTCAGTTTACAGCCCAGGGAGAAGATGAAGCTGAGTGGCCTGAAGGTGTTTACTACGAAGGGAAAAGTAATGGTGGCGTGGAAGAGGTGAACCTCTCCATGACCCTCGGGCGTATGCAGCGACAGCAGATCAAGAAGCTGTGCACTAGCTATGTGCAGACATTCTCAGCCACCCCAGGACTGACTGAACGGGTATACCACTCCATTGACACAGTAATGCTCTCCCAATTAGAGCCCAACCTTACTGGGTGTCTCCTCAAGCTAAAACTGCTATAGAACGGGAGATCCAGGATATGCTACAGATGGGGGTAATCCGCCCCTCTAGCACTGCATGGGCAACTCCAGTGGTTCTAGTTCCCAAACCAGATGGGGAGATATGTTTTTGCGTGGACTACCGTAAGCTAAATGCTGTAACTCGCCCAGACAACTATCCAATGCCACGCATAGATGAACTATTGGAGAAACTGGGACAAGCCCAGTTCATCTCTACCTTGGACTTAACCAAGGGGTACTGGCAGGTACCGCTAGATGAATCCACCAAGGAAAGGTCAGCCTTCACCACCCATGTCGGGTGGTATGAATTTAATGTGCTTCCTTTCGGGCTGTGGAATGCACCCACCACCTTCCAAAAACTTGTAGATGGTCTCCTAGCGGGATTGGGAGAATATGCAGTTGCCTACCTTGATGATGTGGCCATATTTTCGGATTGGGCAGAACACCTGGAACATCTACAAAAAGTCTTTGAGCGCATAAGGGAGGCAGGACTAATTGTTAAGACTAAGAAGTGTCAAATAGGCCTAAACAGAGTGACTTACCTTAGATACCAGGTGGGTCAAGGAACGATCAACCCCCTACAGTGGATGCTATCCAAAAGTGGCCTGTCCCAAAGTCAAAGAAACAGGTCCAATCCTTCTTTGGCTTGGCCAGATATTATAGGCAATTTGTACCACAATACAGCCAAATTGCTGCCCAACTGACAGACCTAACCAAAAACAAACAGCCAAATGCAGTTCAGTGGACTGAAGAGTGTCAGTAGGCCTTTAACCAGCTTAAAGCGACACTCATGTCTGACCCTGTGCTAAGGGCCCCAGACTTCGACAAACCGTTCCTAGTAACCACAGATGCATCTGAGCGTGGTGTGGGAGCAGGAAGGACCGGATCAAGAATTCCATCCTGTTGTGTTTCTCAGCAAGAAGCTATCTGAGAGGGAAAGCCACTGGTCAGTCAGTGAAAAGGAAAGTTATGCCATTGTCAATGCTCTGGAAAAGCTACGCCCATACGTTTGGGGACAGTGCTTCCACCTGCAAACCGTCCATGCTGTGCTACAGTGGCTTCATACCAGCACGGGAAATAACAAAAAACTTATTTGATGGAGTTTAGCTCTCCAAGATTTTGATTTCAACATACAACACATTTCAGGAGCTTCTAGCAAAGTGGCTGATGCACTCTCCCGTGAAAGTTTCCCAGAATCAACTGGTCCAAATCATCCTAAAGATGTGGAAAATATTGTTACTCTTTACACAGTTAGTAGTATATTTAGAAGTGCATATGTCTTATTAACTCTGTTTTCTCCTAGAGCTCCGAGAAGAAACCACAGCCAATGTTTCACCCTATCTGTGATTTGGGTGGCACGTCATAAATATAAAGGGAAGGGTAATCACCTTTCTGTAAACAGTGCTATACAATCCTTCTTGGCCAGAGGCAAAACCCTTTCACCTGTAAAGGGTTAAGAAGCTAAGATAACCTCGCTGGTACCTGATCCAAAATGACCAATAGGGGACAAGATACTTTCAAATCTGGAGGTGGGGGGAACAAAGGGTTCTGTCTGTCTGTGTGATGATTTTGCCGGGAACAGATCAGGAATGCAAGCCTTACAACTCCTGTAAAGTTAGTAAGTAATCTAGCTAGAAAATGCGTTAGATTTTCTTTTGTTTAATGGCTTGTAAAATAAACCGTGCTGGAGGGAATGTATGTTCCTGTTTTTGTGTCTTTTTGTAACTTAAGGTTTTGCCTAGAGGGATTCTCTGTGTTTTGAATCGGATTACCCTGTAAGGTATTTACCATCCTTATTTTACAGAGATGATTCTTTTACCTTTTCTTTAATTTAAAATCTTTCTTTTAAGAACTTGATTGATTTTTTCATTGTTCTTAAGATCCAAGGGTTTGGGTCTGTGTTCACCTGTACCACTTGGTAAGGATTATTATCAAGCCTTCCGCAGGAAAGGGGGTGTAGGGCTTGGGGGGATTTTGGGGGGAAGACGTCTCCCAGTGGTCTCTTTCTCTGTTCTTTGTTTAAAATGCTTGGTGGTGGCAACATACTGTTCAAGGACAAGGCAAAGTGTGTACCTTGGGGAAATTAACCTAAGCTGGTAAGAATAAGCTTAGGGGGTCTTTCAGACCGGTCCCCACATCTGTATCATAGTTCAGAATGGGGAAAGAATCTTGACAGAAGCCATTACCCAAAGTGGTGGGCCACCTGGGAAGGTTTGAGCAAGAACTAATTTAGGAGAATAAGAGTTTTCCTCTGAATGACTGAAAATGCAGAGGATAGGATATAGAGGAATGGATCTGTATCTGTCAGAAGCATACAGGACTAAGCCTATGTCTACAGTATTGATCTTACAGCGGCACAGCTGTACTGATGCAGCTGCATCGCTGTAAGGTCATTCCTATAGCTGCTCTACGCCAACAGGAGCGAGCTCTCCTGTCGACATAATAAAACCACCTAAACAAGCGGCGGTAGCTATGTCGGTGAGAGAAGCTCTCCCACCGACATGGCGTTGTGCACACGACTGCTTTTGCTGGTGAAACTTAGGACAGTTGGGGGGTGATTTTTTCACACTCCTGAATGATACAAGATTTGCCGACATAAGTGTTGTGTAGACGTGGCCTAGAAAGCTAAAAGAAGCATCAGAGAAGAGCTCATAGCATAGCCCTGAGAGGGAGCAGAGACAGATCTTAGGACACAGGACTGGCTGGAAAAGAAAGATTGGACTTCTGAAACCCCCTCCTGCGTGATCTGTAGTTCTTGTAAATAAACAAACAGGACTGCATCAAAGAAATTCCTGACTCCATAATCAATTTCTTCTCCTAAAGAAAAGAGCCTGGCAAGATCCTCAGCATTGGCTAACCACTTGGGCCAAGGGGCAACATTATTATTGCAAATCGCAGTAGAGTTGCCTTTGGCTAGTAGTTTAAAATATTAAACTTGCCATTAGGTTACTATAAAATGTCCTTCAGTAACTTCCTCTTGGTCTAATTGAGGGCTTGTCTACACTACCTGCCAGATCGACGAGCAGTGATCGATTCAGCGGGGGTTGATTGACATGATAAATCGACTGCTGAGTGCTTTTCCGTCAACTCCGGTACTCCATCAGAACGAGGAGCGCAAACGGAGTTGACGGGAGAGCGTCAGCTGGTGACTTACTGCAGTAAAGATACTGCGGTAAGTAGGTTTATGTACGTCGACTTCAGCTACGCTATTCACGTAGCTGAAGTGGCCTATCTTAGATCAACCACGTGCAGTAGTGTAGACAAGCTCTGAGGCTTGGCATACACTACAGAGTTATGTTGATGTAGGGCATCTTACGTTGACCTAATTATATCAGTGTACACGCTATCACCTTGCTCCTGCTGATGCAAGTGCCCTGAAACTAACATAGTTACTCCACCTCCAGGAGAGGTGTAGGGCTTACATTGGTGTAGTTAGGGCAACGCACTGTGTTTGTAGATACTGCATTACTTACATTGGCTGTTGGCTATCATTCTTGTCAATTTGATGGCTCCAGCCATGGGGCGGGTGAGGGCTCCAGCTAAAGCCTGGTTCCGAGCCAGGCTGCACCTGCCTGGCACCCAGCTGCCAGCCGAACTGTTGCCCAGAGGCACGCTGCTCCCCACTGGGCTGTGCCTATCTGACTCCTGCTGGGAGCCCGGCAGCAGCCCAGAGGCTCCTGGCTGTCCAGAGGCTCCCGGCTCCCTGCTGGGAGCCTGGCTGCAGGGGGGAGCTGAGAGCCCAGGGGGGTAGTGGGGCTCCTGGTGGTGGGGGGCTGAGGGCCGGGGGGCAGCTAGACTCCCAGTGGGGAGCTGCATGTAGAGCTGAGAGCTGGGGCTCTCAGCCCCCCGGCCTCCCCACTGCCCCTCTTAAGTCAGTTCTAGGTGCTCCTGGTGAGGATGTGCACCACTGACAGAGGGAGGGTAATGTGGACATGAACCACCGCAGTAATTACTGCAGTGGTTGTAACCATAGGCGCTGACTTCGTGGGTGCTTAGCACCCACCAGCAGCCAACCCAAGCTGCCCCCCACCCACTGGCGACCACCACGCATGCAGGAGGCACTGGGAGAGAGTGAGAGAAGCAGGGATGGGGCGTGCTCGGGGGAGAGGTTGGAAAGAGGCAGGGTGGGGTGAGGCCTTGGGGGAAGGGGTGGAGCCGGGGCGGGGCCTGGGACGGAGCAGGGGTGGGAAGAAGTGGGGTGGGGCTTTGAGGAAGAGGTGGAGTGGGGGTGGACCGGGGGCGGAGGTGGGATCGAGCACCCCCTGGGTAGAGAAGAAGTCAGTGCCCATGGTTGTAAGGTCGACTTACGTTTCTAGTGTAGACATGTCCTAAGAGTAAGGGGCTTTAGTCCCTTTTAATAATGATGGGCCTGATCTTGTATTTCCTGTAAACCTAAAATTTCCACTGATTCTCCAGGAGAGTTCAGTTCATAAGGAATGCAGGATCGGGTTCTGCATGTGTAGATTTCAGAGTAGCAGCTGTGTTAGTCTGTATTCACAAAAAGAAAAGGAGTACTTGTGGCACCTTAGAGACTAACAAATTTATTTGAGCATAAGCTTTCGTGAGCTACAGCTCACTTCATCGGATGCATTTGGTGGAAAATACAGTGGGGAGATTTATATACACATACAGAACATGAAACAATGGGTTTTATTATACACACTGTAAGGAGAGTGATCACTTAAGATGAGCCATCACCAGCAGCGGGGGGGGGAGGAAGGAGGAAAACGTTTCATGGTGACAAGCAAGATAGGCCATTTCCAGCAGTTAACAAGAACATCTGAGGAAAGGTGGGGGGGGGAGAAATAACATGGGGAAATAGTTTTACTTTGTGTAATGACTCATTCATTCCCAGTCTCTATCAAGCCTAAGTTAATTGTATCCAGTTTGCAAATTAATTCCAATTCAGTAGTCTCTCGTTGGGGTCTGTTTCTGAAGTTTTTTTGTTGAAGAATTGCAACTTTTAGGTCTGTAATCGAGTGACCGGAGAGATTGAAGTGTTCTCCGACTGGTTTTTGAATGTTATAATTCTTGACGTCTGATTTGTGTCCATTTATTCTTTTACGTAGAGACTGTCTAGTTTGACCAATGTACATGGCAGAGGGGCATTGCTGGCACATGATGGCATATATCACATTGGTAGATGTGCAGGTGAACGAGCCTCTGATAGTGTGGCCAGCAGTGCCCCTCTGCCATGTACATTGATCAAACTGGACAGTCTCTATGTAAAAGAATAAATGGATACAAATCAGACGTCAAGAATTATAACATTCAAAAACCAGTCGGAGAACACTTCAGTCTCTCCGGTCACTCGATTACAGAGCTGAGGGTGGCTATCCTTCAGCAAAAAAGCTTCAAAAACAGACTCCAACGAGAGGCTGCTGAATTGGAATTAATTTGCAAACTGGATACAATTAACTTAGGCTTGAATAGAGACTGGGAATGGATGAGTCATTACACAAAGTAAAACTATTTCCCCATGTTATTTCTCCCCCCCCCCTCCCCACTGTTCCTCAGATGTTCTTGTTAACTGCTGGAAATGGCCTATCTTGCTTGACACCCTGAAAGGTTTTCCTTCCCCCCCCCCCCCCCCCGCTGCTGGTAATAGCTCATCTTAAGTGATCACTCTCCTTACAGTGTGTATAATAAAACCCATTGTTTCATGTTCTCTGTATGTGTATATAAATCTCCCCACTGTATTTTCCACCAAATGCATCCGATCAAGTGAGCTGTAGCTCACGAAAGCTTATGCTCAAATAAATTTGTTCGTCTCTAAGGAGCCACAAGTACTCCTTTTCTTTTTGCATGTGTAGAGAAAAGGATACCAAATACAGTGGTAGTGATTTCTGCCAGAGGAAAAATGTGTAGGCTATATTGGGTTGCCAATGCTTACTGAAACTGTTCCAGATCTGCCCCCCCCCCCCAAAACATGGTGTAATGTCATTTTCTTACAATATCCTATTAAAATCTCCTGGATTGCTTTCAGTAGTCACTGGGTAAGGGATACCGATTCCAGGAGACTCCAGGCCAATCCTGGAGGGTTGGCAACCCCATGGGCGGTGAGTTCTATGGGCCCGTGGTGCCCAGGCACCAGGGATATTTCTGTCCCAGGGTCCCGGCTCCAGCACAGTTCCCCCCGTGCTTCCCCGGCCCCACCTGCCGCCCCCGGGGTGATTTAAAACAGCCCGGGGGCTCCCACCGCCACCCAGCAGCGCAGCGGGGCTGAACGGCTTCCTGCGCGCTGGTTCCACCTGGCTGCCGGCAGGTCCTCGCAGCCCGTGTGAGGGGGTTGTGCCGCTGCGCGCTGCCCCCGCCCCAAACGCCCCTGCGGCCAATGGGAAGCTGCGGGGGCGGTGCCTGGAGACATCTGCATGAGGAGACTCCCCGGCCTGCCCCGCCTAGGAGCCACTGCCGGAGAGGGTGCCCCAGGTGTGCATCGAACCCCCCCCCATCCACTTCCAGAGCCTTCACCCCATCCCCTCCCCTGCACCTACTTTTGTCCCCAAACTCCCTCCCAGAGCCTGCACACCCACCCCCTCCTGCACCCCTGCCCAGAGCCTGCACCCAGCACCCAAACTCGTTCCCAGAGCCTGCACTCCAGACCCCCTCCCCCACCCAAACTCCCTCCCAGAGCCTGCACACCCACCCCCTCCTGCACCCCTGCCCAGAGCCTGCACCCAGCACCCAAACTCGTTCCCAGAGCCTGCACTCCAGACCCCCTCCCCCACCCAAACTTCCTCCCAGAGCCCAACCTCTCACCCCTTCTGCACCCAAATTCCCTTCCAGAGCCTGCACCCCTTCTGCACCCCAATCTCCTGCCCCAGCCCAGAGCCTACACCCCGACTCCAGCCCAGAGACTGCACCCCAGACCCTGTCCCCCACCAAACTCCTTCCCAGAGCCCGACCCCTCACACCCCCTGTACCCAAACTCCTTCCCAGAGCCTGACCTCCCACCCCTTATGCACCCAAACTCCTTCCCAGAGCCTGCATCCCCACCCCCTCGTACACCCCAGTCGCCTGAACCCCAGACCCTCTCCCCCACCCAAACTCCCTCTCAGAGCCTGACCTCCCACCCCTTCTGCACCCAAACTCCCTCTCAGAGCCAGCATCCCCACCCCCCTCAGGCACCCAATCGCCTGCACTCAAGACCCCCTCCCTAACCCAAACTCGCTCCCAGAGCCTTAGGCAGGTGTGTGGGGGGGAGTTTGCGGGGGGGCGGTTTCTCGGTGTTCTGGGCACCATCAAAATTTCTACAAACCTGCCCACCCTGCGCAACCCTAAGAATATAAAAGCCATGGAACTGTTTTGATTACTGCAGACACTTCACTTCACACTTTGTCCATGATGCCCCTGAATTTATCCATAAGGCACTGCTCCTCCAAAATCCACTTTCACTGTAATGCCTACCAGAAACTAAACTGCTAGTAATAGCGCAGTTGGAGGACTGTTGTGGTCAGAATAACCTTAAAGTGTGATTGATTCTTCCCCATGCTACTCATATGTTTAAGTGCTTTGGGGCAGAGACTGTGTTTTCATAGAATCATAGAATATCAGGGTTGGAAGGGACCCCAGAAGGTCATCTAGTCCAACCCCCTGCTCAAAGCAGGACCAAGTCCCAGTTAAATCATCCCAGCTAGGGCTTTGTCAAGCCTGACCTTAAAAACCTCTAAGGAAGGAGATTCTACCACCTCCCTAGGTAACGCATTCCAGTGTTTCACCACCCTCTTAGTGAAAAAGTTTTTCCTAATATCCAATCTAAACCTCCCCCATTGCAACTTGAGACCATTACTCCTCGTTCTGTCATCTGCTACCATTGAGAACAGTCTAGAGCCATCCTCTTTGAAACCCCCTTTCAGGTAGTTGAAAGCAGCTATCAAATCCCCCCTCATTCTTCTCTTCTGCAGACTAAACAATCCCAGCTCCCTCAGCCTCTCCTCATAAGTCATGTGCTCTAGACCCCTAATCATTTTCGTTGCCCTTCGTTGTACTCTTTCCAATTTATCCACATCCTTCCTGTAGTGTGGGGCCCAAAATTGGACACAGTACTCCAGATGAGGCCTCACCAGTGTCGAATAGAGGGGAACGATCACGTCCCTCGATCTGCTCGCTATGCCCCTACTTATACAACCCAAAATGCCATTGGCCTTCTTGGCAACAAGGGCACACTGCTGACTCATATCCAGCTTCTCGTCCACTGTCACCCCTAGGTCCTTTTCCGCAGAACTGCTGCCGAGCCATTCGGTCCCTAGTCTGTAGCGGTGCATTGGATTCTTCCATCCTAAGTGCAGGACCCTGCATTTATCCTTATTGAACCTCATTAGATTTCTTTTGGCCCAATCCTCCAATTTGTCTAGGTCCTTCTGTATCCTATCCCTCCCCTCCAGCGTATCTACCACTCCTCCCAGTTTAGTATCATCCGCAAATTTGCTGAGAGTGCAATCCACACCATCCTCCAGATCATATGGTTTAACAAGCACCTAGCAGAGGTGTTTGGTTTTGAGGCAAACACCTAACATGCTGGAAGCCAGTTTTATTGGAATTGAGCAACAGTCTGTGTTTAATCTCACTCTGATAACTTCTTACATTTGTATGACTTTGTGCCCCTTTTATACTACTAGTACTGTTCTCCTCAGTATGGCAACAGCCTAGCTCACAATGCTGTACATAATGGAGAAAAATTGAGCGGTCTTGTTTTCACAGCTTCAAATAAACCTACAGTAACCAATTATTTTTCTCACATTGATTTTTAAACAGTCATGGCCCACAAAAAGGAGAAAAGATCTTTATCTAGCTCTGTGTAAACGCTCCCTACCAAGTAAATAATTTGTTAATTGAGATAAAGAAATCAGATGTGATGAAAATTGATCAGTAGTTTGGTATAAGGTGGTTTCTTATTCCTGTTAGTGACTCAGTCTTTTTTGTTCTCTAATACAAAGAAAGTCTGTGATCTTTAGCAGGGAAAAATAAAAGTAAGTTAATAATAGGTCTTAATTTGACAGTGTTAATAGTTGTGTTTAGTGATCAGGTCATCACAATGGTAAACATGAATTATTTATCTGTAACAGTATTTTCCTGTCATGTAGAAGCATTGTGCAGCTTTTTCCATTAAGTGTATGTACAAATGGTCTTGGTAATACAAAGTTAAAGGCTAGTGTTTTTTTTTCCCCCCCCTGGAATCACTGATTCAGATGTTTAAAATATTCTGCTCACGAATATAATGCCACTAACAGCTTTTGTTTCAATTATCATGAAGGAGCAGAAGGGATTTTAATGTCTGAAGAGGGAGAGAAATGAATCAGCAAATTATGCTGGAGATGGAAGACAGACACCATACAGCAAGAGCAAACGTCAGAGCAGGGAGGCCAACACTGGAGCAAGCATTATCCAGCAGGTTCTTCGCCTTACGTTCTGATTTGCCTCCCCCAGTCTACCAGCAGCAACCAGGTGACGAAGGAATTTAAAGTGCTTACATGCCACCAAATACCTATCTGGAAGGACAATCTCTCAGAATACAAGAGTGCTGTGGAACTGCTCATCCAATTCTTGGAAAAGACTATCTGCAGAGGTAGGAGGGTGAATATCCAACCTGGGCTTTGTGCTGTGGGTAGCCGATCTCTCTCTTGTAGGGGAGAGCAGGGAAGGAACTGATCAGGAATGGCAGAAGGTCTCTAAAAGTGTATGTGGGGCACTGGCACTTGAACTGTGGGCCTATCCCTGTGCCGCCCCTGCCCCCACACCAACCCTTCCCCCTAGGCTCCTCTCTGTCTGTAAAAAGTGGGAGGACCATGGCCTCTTGACCCCCCTCCTGTTCTGGCTTACTTGGAACTGATCCAAAAGACACTTAGCTTGTAAAACTTTTTTTCTTTTTTTAAGTGGAGACCTCCCTCTTGGGGAAACCAGTGATGTGTCTCCTACACAGCAACCCTGTATTAGAATCTCACAAGTATCCAGTAAACAGTGTGTGGTGCAGCATATTTACATGTGCATAATAACTTTAAGATATTCATGGGAGTTCCCCTGTCTTTCTACATACAAATGGCCATACTGGGTCACACCAATGGTTATCTAGTCCAGTATCCTGTTTTCTGATAGTGGCCATTCAGAGGAAATGAACAGAACAGGTAATCATCAAGCGATCCATCCCCTGTTGCCTATTCCCAGCTTCTGGCAAAGGAAGGCTAGGAACACTTCAGAGCATGGTTTTGCATCCCTGCCCATCTTGGCTAATAGCCATTGATGGACCTATTCTCCATGAACTTACCTAGTTCATTTTTGAACCATGTTAGTTTCTTGGCCATCACAACATCCTCTGGCAAAGAGTTCACCAGGTTGACTGTGTGTTGTGTGAAGAAATACTTCCGTTTGTTTTAAACCTGCTGTTTATTAATTTCATTTGGTATCCCCTAGTTCTTGTGTTATGAGAAGAATAAAAAACACTTCCTTATTTACTTGCTCCACACCACTCATGATTTTATAGACCTCTATTATATCCCTCCTTAGTTGTCATTTTTCCAGGCTGAAAATTCCCAGATTTATTAATCTCTCCTCATATGGGAGCTCTTCATTTTTGTTGCTCTTTTCTGTACCTTTTCCAATTCCAATATATATTTTTTGAGATGGGGCAACCAGATCTGCACACAATATTCAAGATATGGGTGTTCCATGGATTTATAGAGGCAATATATTTTCTTTGTTATTCTCTCTTTCCTAATGATTCCCAATATTGTTAGCTTTTTGCTGCTGCACATTCAGTGGATGTTTTTCAGAGACCTATCCATGATGACTTCAACATCTTTCTTGAGTGGTAAAGCTAATTTAATCCCTACTATACATATAAAATGATGGGGTCTGTGTTTTCCAGCGTGCATTACTTTGTATTTATCAACATTAGGCAACAAAATGGCAGATGAAATTTAGTCATCCAGTTTGGTGAGATCCCTTCACAGTCTTTGTAACTCTTGGCTTTGGACTTAACTATCTTGAGTGGTTTTGTATCATCGGCAAATTTTGCCACTTCACTGTTTACCCCTTTCTCCAGATCATTTGAGATGATTAAAGCCTTATTTTTCAGAGTACTTAGCTCACTTTAAGATAGATTATCTTTGTCTTATTTAAAACCATGTGCAGTCACCCCTTTTGGTCAGAGGCCCTCTTTGTTTTTGTGTGTTTTTTTCTTAAAAAAACCCCCAAAACACTTTCCTTTATTATTTTTTGAACCAGACAGCCTCCATACTTCATTTCTTCTGGTCTTATCACTCATTTTCAAGACCTTCCTTCTGCTTGCTAGTCAGGGCCTTTCTTTACAACATACATATTTCCTTAACCAAACTTAAGGTAACATTCTTTAATTTATATTTACTCTACATAAGACTATAGGCGGTCATTGTTTATGTGGACCAGCACTAGAGGGGAATGAAACACATTTTGTCAGTGGGTTTCACAGATATTTGCTGACAGCAGAAGAGTGAGTCAGAAATCTTGGGTACAGTCCCAGGCTCTAGGAACAGTGGTCTGTAGTGGGCACAGACATTTGTGCTCTTTTCCTCCAGCCTGTCCCAGTCCTTTCTCTTCTCCATACCTGGCTCTTTGTCCCAATACAATTTTCCTTACCTATCCCCCCCCCCATCTTGATTCCGCAGGCTGCTTTTCCTATTTCTTGTTCCTCCCCACCCAGCTCCTCATCTGCTTGGCTCTTCTCCTCCCAACCCCCCAAGGCTCAATTAGAATTAAAAGTTACTGCTGGTGCTCAGTTTATCATGTCAGTTGCATACCTTTTGCCACACAGCATAACAACAGACACCTCCTGTAACTAGTACTGTTTTTAACATAAGACTTCAAAAAAGTTGCATTGTTTAAAGAGTTTTCCTCTGGCCATGTCCATCTATCTATATGTCACTATATGTGAAAGAAAGTGTAGAATCAAATGAAGTAAAAATCTTAAAAGAACCAAACTGTACCATAGAATTCCTATGGATAGTAATTCCATGCTTGAATAAGACAACACAGGTAAGTTTATGAAGGATAGGTCCATCAATGGCTATTAGCCAGGATGGGCAGGGATGGTGTCCCTAGCCTCTGTTTGACAGAAGTTGGGAATGGGCGATAGGGGATGGATCACTTGAGGATGACTTGTTCTGTTTATTCCTTCTGGGGCACCTGACATTCGCCACTGTCAGAAGAAGGATACTGGGCTAGATGGACCTTTGGTCTGACCCAGTATGGCCATTCTTATGTAAGACTATAGCAATATGGATATACTACCAACCACCTGATTAGGATGGTGATAGTGACTGTGCACTGCTCAGGGAGATTAAAGAGACTATAAAATTAACTCAATAAGGGGGATTTCAGCTATCCCCTTATTGATTGGGTACATGTCACCTCAGGAGGAGAGGCAGACAAAATTTCTTGACACCCTAAATGACTCCTCCTTGGAGCAGCTAGGGGAGAGGCAATTCTTGATTTAGTCCTAAGGATCTGGTCCAAGAGGTGAATACAGTTGAACCACTTGGTAATAGTGGCCATAACATAATAAAACAACAGCAACCCACCACAGTAGCATTTAATTTCAGAAAAGAGAACTACACAAAAATGAGTTAAACAGAAATTAAGATACAGTGCCAAAAGTGAAATCCCTGCAAGCTGCATGGAAACTTTTTAAAGACACCATAATAGAGGCTCAATTTAAATGTACACTCCAAATTAAAACACACAGTAAGAGGACCATGGCTAAACAACAAATTAAAAGAAGTGAGCAGCAAAAAGGCATCCTTGAAAAAGTGGAAGTTAAATCCTATTGAGGAAAATAGAAAGGAACATAAACTCTGGCAAATGAAGTGTAAACATGTAATTAGGAAGGAAAAAACCCCTTGAAGAACAGCTAGCCAAAAACTCAAAGTAATAGCAAAATCTTTTTTGAGAATACCACAAGCAGGAAGCCTGCTAAACAACCCGTGGGGCCACTTGATGATTGAGATGCCAAAGGAGCATTCAAGGGAGATAAGGCCATTATGGAGAAACTAAATGAAGTCTTTGCAGTGGTCTTCATGGCTGAGGACAGGAGAGATTTCTCAACCTGAGCCATTCTTTTTAAGTGACAAATCTGAGGAACTGTCCTAGATTGAGGTGTCATTAGAGGTGGTGTTGGAACAGATTAAACAAACAGTTAATAAGTCACCTGGACCAGATGGTATTCATCCAAGAGTTTTGAAGGAAATCAAATGCGAAATTGCAGAACTACTAACTATGCTTTATCTCATTTAAATCTGCTTCTATACCAGAGACTGGAGGATAGCTAATGTGAGACAAATTTTTAAAAAAAGGCTTGGGAGGCAATCCCGGCACTTACAGTTCTAACTTTAGTACTGGGAAATTAGTTGAAACTATAGTAAAGAACAGAATCATCAGATGCATAGATGAACATAATTTGTTGGGGAAGAGTCAACATGGGTTTTTGTAAAGGGAAATCATGCCTCACCAATCTACTAGAATTCTTTGAGGGGGTCACAAACATGTGGACAAGGAGGACCCAGTGGATATAGTGTACTTAAGATTTTGAGAAAGCTTTTGACAAGGTCCTTCTTCAAAGGTTCTTAAGCAAAGTAAGTTGTCATGGGATAAGATCTCACAAAACCGGGTAACAAAATGGCTGATTAAATTCAGTGTTGATAAATGCAAAGTAATGCACATTGGAAAACATAATCCCAACGATACATATAAAATGTGGGGGTCTAAACTAGCTGCTACCACTCAAGAAAGATCTTTGAGTCATTGTGTACAGTTCTCTGAAAACATCCACGCAATGTGCAGCTACAGTCAAAAAATGCTAACAATGTTGGGAATCATTAGGAAAGAGAGAATAAGACAGAAAATATATTGCCTCTCTAAATCTGGTACACGCAGATCTAGTCACCCCATATCAAAAAGATATATTGGAATTGGAAAAGGTACAGAGAAAGGCAACAAAAATGATTAGGGGTATGGAACAGCTTCCATATCAGGAGAGATGTACATGACTGCTTGGGGCACATGTGTTTATATAAATATCTACACCTATGAAGAGGCTTTTGGTGTTGGCTAAGTAGAATTAGTTTGTTTCTACTCCCCACGTGGAGCTTTTTAAACAGCCAAAGTAAACACAAATTGCAGACTAATCAGCAACAGAAATTTGTAAAAACTGGTCTTTTCAAACTGTTTGTTTTTATTGATCAGACAATTCACACACATGGGCTAGAGCCACAAAAAACTGTTCCATGAGTCACTTGATCAGCTCTATGGAAAAATACCCGGGTCCATAAACTCAAATCTTGCAAATCACTACTTAGTTTCTGGGTCAGGTGAATTATTCTTATGCTTTTTTTTTAACATTACACCTGTAAAACTGAAATCTATTATCTTGCAGTATCTTGTGACAGATTCACAACTCATGCTGGGAGGAAAGCACCATTACTATCTGAATCCTGAAGAATATTTTCTTATCTCCTCCAGTTCATTGGGTTTTCATATGCAAAATCCTTTTCAGCATGAACTGAGAAAAGGAACAGTGTGAGGTAAAATATCTTAGAATAAGGCTAAGGAAAATCACTTACAAAAAATTCAAGCTGTGGTGTAATATAAAAAACTCAGAAGTGCAGTCAAAAAAAAAAAAGGTAAATCTTAACTTTTACAGCTGGAACTAAATGCATTTACAATGGCATAATCCCACCAACAATTAGCTTTAACATGAATGTAAAAGGTGAGATGTAGCCTCAATTCTATATGAAGAATCTAAGAAAGGAAGTTTGCAGCTGTTTAAAAAATAAAAAAGAGGTAGGACAACTTCCTCCTTTAATACATGTACAGTATTTGTGAACAAATTTTAACACTACCTGTAAAAACAATTTCAAAATATTATCTGAAACAAACTTCTTACATTGTCTTGTTATATAGACATACATTGCTACTTTCATAGACAATTGTTTAATAGAATACATAGGTACAGCATTTGAAGTAGCTTAAATTTGAGCTGAAGTATACCATATCTTATCCACTTTTATGCCTTAAAGCATTTCCTCTGTCATCACAGTCTGCTAGAAATATGGCATGTGCAGCAAGTAAAGCAGATCCTGCCCCCTTCTTTCAATATAACCACTATTCTGAAGCTGAAGGTGTCGGGGCAGTGAAATGTCTCTCAGGGATGCATCTCCACTAGTCTCTTAGGCCCAGATCCTTCATGACTGGAATGGAAATTAGGCACCTAACTACCTTTGAAGATCTGGGCCTTTATCATGAAAGTTTTCCCCCACTGCCTGAGTGCAATGGTGGAATTCTAGTCTAGACAGGTTAATAAGGTAGTGGTTTTACTACTGTTTAGCCCTGATAAGAGCTCTAGACAACATGGTAAAAAACACTGGCTACCTGCATCATGTGTACCTTAAGTCTTCCACCCCTGCCATCACCTGAGGTCACAAGAGTAGGAAACCTAGTGTGGAGGAAGAGGCCATCATGAGAAGATTTAATTAAGCAGAACATTGAGCCTGGACCATAATGGGTTGCCAACTCTGCATGCTTGTTATTTAAAAAGACCCTCAAGAAATATTTTTTCTTAATTTTAATAGCTATTATCAGTTTGTGTTGCTAGGGAAGCTCAGATCTGTTTTCTCCAACTGGCCAAGGCCCAGTATTTTAAGAGCAAATTCTAGTATCCAGTTTAAGACTTCAAGTATGTTTATTATAGTACATTCAAAATAGAAGCTGATACCGCGTACCAGTTGGAGGAAGATACTTGGTAATAACCAAATATGTATACTCTTATTTAACCTCTCACACAAAGGGTCTGGCTAGAAGTTTAATCTTTTGGAACCCTATTAGGGGTTGGATGTGTTCCTTAGGTGGTGGAATTTGGGAGCTCAGGTACAAAAATCAGCAGGGTCATTTCGGATGCAGCTTTTCTCTTAGAGAGAGAGTACAGTATCCACGCTTTATGCGTCAGGACCTCAGAGTTACAAACTGGCCAATCAACCATGCACCGCATTTGGAACTGGAAGTACACAACCAGGCAGCAACAGTATTGTGTTCAATGTAAACTATTAAAAAAAAGGAAAGCAGCATTTTTCTTCTGCATAGTAAAGTTGTATTAAGTCAATGTTCAGTTGTAAACTTTTGAAACCACCACCATAACGTTTTGTTTAGAGTTACAAACAACCTCCATTCCAGAGGTGTTTGTAACGCTGAGGTTCTAC
This sequence comes from Dermochelys coriacea, assembly GCF_009764565.3. Taxonomy (NCBI): domain Eukaryota; kingdom Metazoa; phylum Chordata; order Testudines; family Dermochelyidae; genus Dermochelys; species Dermochelys coriacea. The sequence continues at coordinate 225,522,213 of NC_050069.1, forward strand.
TGTGTTCTGCCTTCATGGGCCCCTATGTTCAGAGTTGTTCCCAGATTGTGATATCTTTACTCCATAAGTAGTTCCATGGACTTCAGAAGCACAAATTGTGGTTTGCAACACTACTCAGTGTGATGAAAGATCTTGAGTAATCTGACCCCTAGTGACTAAACAAAAAATTAAGTGCATTTTGGATGGTTTTTCCCTCTTAAATTTAACTCCTAATAAAATCTGGTCACCTCAGTTAAATACATTATACTGTCATCCTATTTTTTTTTTCTAAGCATCAAGAAATGCCTGATTGTATATGGTCTGCAACGCCCATCCACAGTGTAGGATGAAATATTCATAGTCTAAGAACCAAATTAATCAAATCAATCTTAGGAATTTGCTAAAATAAAGTCCAAGATGTAATGAGACAGAAGGGAAATAGTTTAAGTAATAAATGTTTAATCAAAGAATTTTACATATTAACAGCATTCTTTTGGCCAAACATCTACATCGTTGTAGTATCCTACTGTATATAAAGTGGGAATGTATCAAGTATAGACTATGAAAGTGCAAACAACAATTCAAGGTTAGAGTAATTTTTTTACATTATAAAATTAATAGGTTTACAAAATAGGCTTGCCAAACTTTATTTCTGAACTGTAAAGTGAATGACTGTGGTGATTTTTAAAATAAAGTACTAAGAAAATACAAATTTAATATGCTTATTTTCATGCTCGGAATAGAGTAACACAGAAACAGTGGATATACTGCACAACCTAAACAAAGTACAGAAAAACCAGAACCCACAAACTTCACTATCTTCACAGAGCACTCTTACATATCTTACTGTAGCTTTGCAAGATACATCTCAATGTAATACACAATCTTTGTGAGAATCTTTGTATTCAGAAATTACAACTCAAGGACGCTATGCGACTCAAACATTTTTAAGTTTTGGACCAATTCATGATGACAGTCTTTAAAGAACTATTTTAGATTATAGTTATTTTATAGCATAGAACATTTAAAAATAGGTATTTTCCAAAGATGACAAAGGGTTCAACATCAATGTTTTTGAGAATGGGGCCCCTAGAGGTAAAGTTAGAAAATGTAATGGAATTATAGAGCATAATAACAGCCTCAAACCATTCTCTCTAAAGACATTGCTAAAGAGAGATTTTTGTGTGGGACCTGGAGATAAAATATTCATATATAACTCCTAACTAATATGAACCTTGTGACTACAAGGTTCCAGAAGTAGGATTTGAATGAAATAATTACCAAAACACTCTCAGTAATCTCTCTCTCTCTCTATCTTTGTTTGCCATCATACTTGCCTATACTCGCTCATTAGTGAAAAACTTTTATAACAACAAATCTCCTAACAGTCAAGCAAATCTTACAATGGAGTGCTGTGTATTGATTTTCCTTATATTATGACAGGTTTTGACTATATGCAAGTAAAACAGCACTTTCAACAATTTACTCTAGTTGTAATTACATACTGTACCATTGTATCTCACTTACCACTAACTGTAATTTTGATGCTTTTAAGCAAATCTAAAACCAATATTTTCTTCACAGTACAACAACTAGAAAGGGTCTTTTTTGTTTAGTTTTTCTACTAAACAGTAATCACACAGCAAGTGAATATTGTGCAATTGAACAAATATCTAGCAGTGTTTGTTATTTATGCAAAAACACTGACTGAACGTTTAGTCATTGTTTACTGTAAAGGCAAGGCCATGGGTGGTTTTATGGAGGTCTTTTCAATTAATAGCATAGTTACTCCAGAACAGACACTGAATCTGAATTACTTATTTAACTGTGGCAACTATCCTTTTGGGTTATGGCAAAGGCACGGTAACATGTTGCACAGAATGTATTATTGAACTTTAATAATTGTGGAACTAGCAATAATATGAAAATTTCATATTTCTATATTTTATAAAATGTTACCATTAAAATTAATTGCACCATTAGTGCATAAAATGCATTGTAAAATTATGAAAAGGAACTATGATTGCACTTCCATTAAAGTGTCTCAAATACAGCATAGCTGTTGCTAATAAACTGTATTTTAATATTTAAAACAACTGTTTAACAGCAGCATGAGGTTTAATTAACTTAAGGTACAGGCTACATTTAATTAAATGCAGTCACCATGGCAATAAATGCCATTTAATTTAGAGAAGAAATGCTACCCAGTGGTTCACTGCTAAGAATCATGGGATTACTTTGATACAGGCACACTGTACACCTGTTGTATTGGGTTAAAGTTAATTAGCTATTCACAGTTTGGCACATTTGGACTGTAAATAGACATGAAAAAAAACTTTAATTTTAATATTAAAAGAATATCCATTTTCTTGTTCCTGGAGCAGCACTAAAGAGAAGCATAAAATACCTCAATTCACTCTGCTAGTAAAAAAATGAAAGATAAATAAGGAAAAAGTTATGGAAAAGCAAAAACAAAATGTAAATGAACTGCTAAATGTTATTATTTTGCTGAAAGATTGAGTTCTAAAAATGGAAAAAACTATTTGAGGCTAAGTAACAAAAATCAGTGTAAGCCTTTAATCCATACTTTCAAATTAAGGATTACCAACGTAAAGCTAAACAGATGCTGCAATGTATTAGGAATGTGGAGTACAACCTACTTATTCCTCTTCCTTCAGAGCAAAAAAAGCAAACACTACCTAATTAAATGCAAAGGATATTCCTTGAAAAGTTCACATTATTAGTCTAAAGAACTTCAATTCAAGGGAACGCCTACGTATTCCATCATTGTCAGTGGTTTACGACTGAGCTGTATGTATGTGGATCAAAGTCCCCATAATGCTTACTCCACATACTGTACCATCTGTAACAGCTATCCATTTAAGATCAAAAACTAGTTTGTGTTCATACTAAATGTACATGCTCAATCCATTCATTTGAGGTCGGAGGAGTTTGTCTTGAAACATCTTCTGAAGTATCCACACTGCTAATAGCTTCCCCAGTATAGTCACCACTTTGTGGCACTCTTTCCCCTGGAATGATGTTTTCTTCAGAAATGCTCACTTCTGTTTGGGTTCCTCTGCCTTCATTTCTGAGGGCATCCTCAAAAAGTGCATGCTCTTCCTGAGGCTCCAGTCCTACCTCTATGAGATTTGGTTGTCCTCCTGACCCATCATCGATACTATGTTGCTGTGAATCCTCATCAGTTTCTGTACTTGCTGAAGGAATTAGTGCGATACTTTGAGGGTTCATGTCATGGAACCAGGCCATGATATTTCCAAGCAGATTTTCATTAATATTGGGGTCCTGGCTACTTGAATCAGCATCACTAGATGCTGAGTATAATCCACTTCTTGTATCACTGAAAGGATGTGAACTAAGGCGATCAGTTGAAAATGGATCATTGCCTGCCCCTAGTCTCATCAAACTATCACCAAGTTCTAACAATTCAGAGCTGCTCAAAGCTGCCCTAGGGTTATCTATATTTACAGGAACTGAGTCCAACCTTGTAGGCAAAGATGTACCTATTGCTCCTAATGATGCCTCATTATTAAGGAAGTCTCTAGTTTCTTCATCAATAGCCAGGCCAGATTCTTGCAATGATAACTGAATAGCAAGCAGGATGTTTGGGTCATCTTCATCCAAAGAACTAAGAGCCTATGGAGATATACAAGATCACTTTCAAAATTAAATAATTTTTGCTTTTATCAAGTTTTGGATTCAAAATTAATGTATAGTGTTGCATTTTGTTTAAAATGTCTGAAAAATGTATTCCAGAAAAGTTTTAAAATAAATTCTAAAAGTTGATTTATCCTTGATGATGATGGTACATTTACAGTAGCTTAACAATACTTTGTAAATTCATATTTTCTTATGCTAGATTCCACCCCTCTCACCACCATAAATAGTCATGTAACTAATGTAGGATGCAGGAAAATATGATAAAAAAAAATATAGGAAGGAAAGCAAAGCATATGGATAGGAGACTAGGGAAGATACCTGAAGAGAATCCTGGTTTTCAGAGCGACTGACAGGGGTATAGTCATGAAGTGAAGAGCTGTGCAGAATACTCATAGAAGCTGAACTCACCATGGAGGTACCATGTCTTCTACTGCTACCACCCTCCTGAGTATCTGTTAAAATAATTTAAACAAAAACATTTAAGTATGAACACGAATCCTCTCTCCATTTTTAATCCCCATTTTTATTGGCAGAACCTCCTGCCTTTCTTATTAATTTGGCTTCAAGTATATGATCTTGCTCTCTTCTTCGTTTTGGCCCAAATCCTGTAATACAGATCACAGCCCAAACAACTGGCTGTGCGCTAGAGGAAAGGACTGCTTCCCCATCCCCTCCTTAGGATGCTTGCATAGCTGCTCCCATGGCACCAATGAATCCCTGCTGGATTTGGAAGGGGGGTTGAGGGGGGAGGAGACAAGAGGAGCCTTGTTGCAAAAGGTTCTTCTGGCCTTGCTCCGTGCACAGCACACATTAACCTCCCCCCCTCCACATCCAGTCCCAACTTATGTACAGTGGAACAGTACCAGTTACATTGCTTTGGAAGTCTCCATGGCTGCACAGGATGGGATTGATTTACCTCTTTGTGCTTGTCTGCTCCCTTAATTGCATTCTTCCTCTCTTTACGGGAATGAGACACATGATCAATAATACAAGTCAATGGATAAGGTGGCAGAAGGGCTTCTAAAACCCACTCGTGCATTATGGAACACTTTGGTTAAAAAAAACAAATCTTTCTTCCCCTCCTCACATTTGCTTGAAAACAAGATCTTCCTTCTAAATATGGGGCCAGACTCTCCATCATGATTTGGCCTCTTTAAGCTTTCCCTTGTGGAAAGTGCTTCTGGGAAATACCCTTGGCATAACAGAGTTCCCTGGATGCTGTAGATTTTCCAGAATGCTCTTAGTGTCTCTCTCTCAGCTCCTAATGCAGGGACCTGGATTTGGCCCTTTGTGCTTGTCTGCCTTCTTCCTATTTGTCAAAATCCATGTTAGCAGTTCTCTTCCTCTATTCTTAGCTGCAGAGTGGCCCCTAGTACATTGTGGCAATGGAGTGTAATTTAGAGCAGCCATGAAGCTGTTCTAATTTAAGACAGGGGCCAAAATATGCAGGTCACGGATATTCAAGTGCACACCGTAGCTCAGCTGCAAACTGAGACTTTTGCTCACATTTCTTTTTCCTGTGATGTGTCAGCATTTCTAAGAGTAATGTTGCTACTGCTTCCCCTGTGAATCCAAGTGACATTCCTGTTCTTAAAAAAAAATTCTAAAAATGAAAAGTGTCGTCAGAAAAAACTCATTCCATAGTAGAGGGAAATATCAATCTTTTGAATTATGGTAATAGGATTTACCATTTTAACTTGAAAATTTAGAATGAAATAAAAGTGAGATCCCAACAGGTTGTCCCTTAATCACAACTAACTTGATGGCATAAAAACAAATTACCTTGTAAAAAGCCAAAATGGGTGGCAATTTTGCATCAGTTATTTTAAACTGCAGTCTTGGAATTATTTTAATCCACACTTTGATTTTGTCCCTCCATGTTTCTCCTGCATATCTCATTGGACAAAAAACAGTGAATTTATATTATGTTGGGACAGGTGGATACAGGGGTTTTAGAACTCTTCTATGTCACTCTGGCCCTTTTATCAGGCATAAAGGAGCTTGGTATGGGAATGAGAATCTTATGTGATGTATTTACTGTTGAAAATGTCTTCAGAGACAGAAAAATAAGTTTGCTCTAAGTAAGGGTGGATAGTCTAAGGCCAGGCTCCTGCAAAGATTATGGTATGTTCAACTGTACAGGAGTAGAGTAGCCGCCGTGTTAGTCTGTATCTGCAAAAAGAAAAGGAGGACTTGTGGCACCTTAGAGACTAACAAATTTGTTAGTCTCTAAGGTGCCACAAGTCCTCCTTTTCTTTTTGTACAGGAGTAGTCACACTGAAGTAAAGTTAAGCAAGTGCAGCACTGAGACCATAATCTTTTTTTAATCTATCTATAAACTAAGGATAATAGTGGATTCTACTAACAATTTGAGATACATTTATTTTTCCTTTTTTACGCCAAACCAAAGAATATACCTAATGTGCTCTCACTAGGGTCTTCAGGGTCTGGAGTATTACTGAGCAGACTGTGTATGTCTCCACGTCGACGTTGTCTATGCCTCCTCCGATACTGAAATTCAGCATATTCCTGCATAAATCAAAGGTTACAAAATACAGGGGAACATGCAATATTTTTTCTCCCATAACCAACAGTACATTTTCTATTAAGAAAAATGTGTGATTTTATACATTTATTATAAAATTACCTGTTCCTAGAAAATAAATCGCAGATTGTCATGCAAGAAATTAAAAAAAAAAAACCCAGCAGGTAATCCTAAATGAACAAAATTATTAATGAGCAAAGAAGCCTGCTAGCTGCAGATATCTGAATACTTGCAATCTCCATTTTTAAATAATTCCAAGTTCTGTTAATTTTGTTTACAAGTTTTAATACCAAATTTTAATTATTTTTAGACATACAACTGATTAAATATGAGCCTTCTCTCTTTTTTGTTTAACATTAGACATTAAGGAGCTACCTTCTAAGGCCCCATACCCCACAAGACACTTAACTTTGTGCCTGTTTTCCAGGAATTGTAAAGTTATGCATGTGCTTAAAGTGCTTTACTGACTTGCGGCCTGTATTTGGAAGGCCAACACAAATCTGTGGTACAAAGTGGCTGGTCTGTGCCCCTCTGGTGTCCCTAGCCTCCGTTTGCCAGAAGCTGGGAGTGAGCGACAGGGAATGGATCACTTGATGACTACCTGTTCTGTTCATTCTCTCTGGGGCACCTGGTATTGGCCACTGTCGGAAGACAGCATACTGGGTTAGATGGACCTTTCGTCTGACCCAGTATGGCCGTTCTTATGTGCTAACTGGGGTGCATTTCATCCACTGCATAGTGATAAAAAGAGGCATGCCATCATACCTACTTATTTAACACTTTTGACAAGTCAGGTTGGGTGTGGGCATCAGAGTAGGGACTACAAATGTTTCTTAGTGTGATTTGTTTATTTACAAAATGTACACAAATCTTGTGTTACTTGAACAGAGGTGGCAAAAAACTGCACTTAGGTGTTAATTCCCTTTATCAGAAACTGCAGGTAAGGCACCACAGTCGTGCCCCAAGAAGCAGCTGTCTCCAGCTTCTGTCTCTCTCTAGGATTCACACCAATCTCAAACCAATCTAACAAGTTAAACACATACTAAACTTATTTCCTCTGTCAGCTCCTGCACTTTACACCTGGGAAACTCCTACTCCAAAGCTTCTCTTGTACTGCGTGACCTGGAAAAGGTAGCCTAACCATTAAGCCTTCTTTTGTACAGCTGCTCTGCAACATTAAAAGAAAAAAAAAAAAAAACCTTGGAAAGGATCAACAGTCGAGACAGTTACTGCATGGCCTCTTCAGTTCTTTCTATGGAGAGTTTCATCCCAGGTGTTTACCCATTAACAACAAATACAAGCTGTAAGCACTTTCACCACAATAGGATCAATGCTAGCAGACTCTTGCTCCTGTGTGAAGTTCCACTGATTCAAGTGCAGCATCAGGACTTTAATTTCCAGATCTTGATGGCTAACAATTGACTTAGTATTCTTTACACCATATACACCCTTTCCTTAAGTAAAGAGATTCATATTAATTTATAAATATACACCCACCCACCATGGGGATTGAGAATGATCAGAAATAAATCCATAAAGTATTAAGATTTGAAAGTCATTGCATGAAATATAATTTGCTCTATGTTTGCAATAAGGTCACAGATTTCACTTATGGCCTTTTTAATAATTGTTGTTTCTTTAATATATTTGTGATTCAGACAGATATCTCCACTCATACAGATATAATTTTGTTTCATTACTTAGAAAGATTTTATATATTTTAGCAATATAGATTTTAATTTTATTGCACTGAAAAGTAGAATTTTCATATACTGGCCTAAATATAGTGCTTTTTACTGAAAACATTCAAATTTTCTCTATTCTGGGTAGAATTTTGTGGTAACAAGATCTGGTATATGCAAATATTTTACTTTGGTATCAGTAAAAATACATAATTGTGCTAAAAATTTTGTCTAGTGAATTTAATGGAAAATACAAAAAGGACAATTATTTTAGCTACAAAATTCCTTTAGCTCAGGTGGATGCAAGTATCTTTGACAGCTAAAGTACAAAGGGTCCAATTTCAATCAGACAGTGTCATATTTGGGCAAATTATAACTGCTAATCAACTGTCATCTAAACATGACTGCCAGGTTACGTATTGTTTAACAAAAGCTTTCCCTTTTCTAGTCTGCCTTTTCTCCTACCCTGTTCCTCCTGGGCTGTTGTAACATCACAGATATAGTTCAGTCTCACAAAACACTGAATTATTTAGGAACAAAGGAAAACTGAAGGAATTGGACAGGAGAAACAAGCTGATTACCCTATAAGAAGCAAGCTGTTTTTTCTGACAGCATATTGCTAACCAGAAACAATAGGAAAGGAAATATATAGAAAATGGAGTTTTCTAAACCCGGTATTTTTCCAGTGTCTCTGAAAGTGACTGGTTCGTAAAAAAATGAAGAAGTGAAATTTCTCCTTTAACCTCACGGTTTGATTAAACCCCCCGAAATATTTAATTCAAGTTAGGGAGAGAAAGGAAAACTCTAAAGGAAAATGCACACATTATATGCAGTGCAGTTGTTTGACAAATCACATAAATGTTCTTCCACCATGTATAAATGGTAAAATATTTTTTTAAAAAATTGTATTTTGCTTTTTCTAATCCTGTCAGCAGTAGTCATCCTGCAGAAAAAGTGGTATTATTTGTGAAATGACTAATGTAATATTGTATCTAGGGCTGTCAATTAATTGTAGTTAACCCACGCAATTAACTCAAAAATATTAATCATGATTAAAAAAATTAATCACGATTAATTGCACTTTTAATCGCACTGTTAAACAATAGAATACCAATTGAAATTCATTAAATATTTTTGGATGCTTTTCTACATTTTCAAATATATTGATTTCAATTACAACACAGAATACAAAGTATGCAGTGCTCATTTTATATTATTTTGAATACAAATATTTGCACTACAAAAACGATAAACAAAGAAAGTGTTTTTCAATTCACCTCATACAAGTACCATAATGCAATATCTTTACAATGAAAGTGCAACTTACAAATGTAGATTTTTTTGTTACATAACTGCACTCAAAAAACCAAAACAATGTAAGCCTACAAGACCCTTACAAGAGCCTACAAGTCCACTCAGTCCTACTTCTTGTTCAGCCAATCGCTAAGACAAACAAGTTTGTTTACATTTACAGGAGATAATGCTGCCTGCTTCTTATTTACAATGTTACCTGAAAGTGAGAACAGGCATTTAAATGGCACTTTTGTAGCCGGCATTGCAAGGAATTTATGTGCCAGATAAGCTAAACATTTGTATGCCCCTTCATGCTTCGGCCACCATTCCAGAGGACATGTTTCCATGCTGACGACGCTTGTTTAAAAAAAATGCGTTAATTAAATTTGTGATTGCACTCCTTGGGGGAGAACTGTATGTCTCCTGCTCTGTTTTACCCGCATTCTGCCATATATTTCATGTTCTAGCAGTCCCAGATGATGTTCATTTTAAGAACACGTTCACTTCAGATTTGACAAAACGCAAAGAAGGTACCAATGTGAGATTTCTAAAGATAGCTACAGCACTTGACCAAAGATTTAAGAATCTGAAGTGCCTTCCAAAATCTGAGAGGGATGAAGCGTGAAGTATGCTTTCAGAAGTCTCAAAAGAGCAACATTCCTATGCGGAAACTACAGAACCCGAACCACCAAAAAAGAAAATCAACCTTCTGCTGGTGGCATCTGACTCAGATGATGAAAATGAATATGCATCGCTCTGCACTGCTTTGGATTGTTATTGACCAGAACCGGCATGGACGTGTGTCCTCTGGAAGGGTGGTTGAAGCATGAAGGGACATATGAATCTTTAGAGCATCTGGCACGTAAAATATATCTTGCGATGACGGCTACCACTGTGCCATGCAAACATCTCTTGTCACTTTCAGGTTACACTGTAAACAAGAATCAGGCAGCATTATCTCCTGAAAATGTAAACAAATTCGTTTGTCAGAGCGATTGGCTGAACAAGAAGTAGGATGGAGTGGACATGCAGGCTCTAAAATTTTACATTGTTTTATTTTTGAGTGCAGTTATTTTTTTGTACATAATTCTATATTTGTAAGTTCAACTTCATGATAAAGAGACTGCACTACATTATTTGTATTAGGTGAACTAGAAAAAACTATTTTGTTTTTTATTGTGCAAATATTTGTCATCAAAGATAATAATATAAAGTGAGCACTGTACACTTGGATTCTGTGGTAATTGAAATCAATATATTTGAAAATGTAGAAAACACCCAAAAATATTTAAATAAATGGTATTCTGTCATTCTTTAGCAGTACGATTAATTGCGATAAATTTTTTTAATTGCTTCACAGCCATAATTATATCAGAAATTATCTAGTTTCCTTCCTCTTTAATACTACTTTTACATTCAGAATAATATTTGTTTAAAATTTAAACAGAACATTTAATTTTAAATCTATTTTTTTGTTGAATTGTTAAATCAGTAAAGAATGGAAGATAGTGTGCAACTTCATTTAGGTTCTCTGTCAAATTCTGTTGGACTGGTATTGCATTCAAAAGTATATTTTTAATTATACATATTTTTGAATATTTATTATAAAAATATTGCCAAAATGCAGGCATGTTTTGTTCGTAGATTATTGCCTTGGTCTGAGATTGGAAAAAATACAATGCAAAAGAGTTGGTCTGATGCCATCCTTAAGAGCTGGCTTTTCGTAAGACTCATTGTTTAGGTACTGCCCAATTACCCATGCATATATTTCCTTCTGTTGTGAAGCAAAGAAAATGGAAAGCTTAAACCCAACCTTGCAAACCTTAGTACAATTTGAAACAAAATCTGGAATCTCTCCATGCAAAACAGAATTACACCCTGGTTCCTATAATATGCAGAGCGACATTAAAAATGTAAAAAAGAAATTGTTTACCTCAGGGGATGCAAATCCTAAATATTCCCAATCCCATGTTCCACCAGCAAAGCTATAAATTAAATTAGATACATCATGTAATTTATTAGCAGAATAAAGTATGAACAATGGCTCCCTCAGTCTACAACTGTAAACCACCTTGAGGTGATCTCGTCATCTGGTTAACACATACATTTATAAAAATGTTTCAGAAGATTGGATAAGTAAATTATTTAAAATTCTGGATTTTGAAAATTATTCTCAGCAGTTATTTAAATGTTTGGTGAGTGCCAAGTATTTAAGTGGCTATTTTGAAGTACAGGACGTGAAATGAGGCCACAAGTACTCAGCTAGCTATTAAGAGATCAAAAAACTGGGTGTGAATTATACTATAAAAATTCATATTTAGTACACTGACTAAACTGGGCAAGAATCATTACACCCAAATTATGCTTCACTGTCACAATGGCTTGAAGGGTAGAATAATTGAGTGGGTGCATATATGTTATAATTATACTTATTATTAACTATTATTGTAATTCACAACTTGGCATATCTTAATGTAATTTAAAAAAAAAACAGAAAAACTAAAAGAGAATGATTTTTAGGTCTACATCCTTTCACTAGAAGAAAAGGAAGAGAAATGTGGGGATAAAACAGTATACACACACCAAACCTACCAGTAACTTCAGACAATTAAAATGTAATCTAAACAGAACACTGAGTAGCAAAAATATTGCTTCTCTGAATCAGTTCCATCAATCACATTACTCTATTAAGATCTTTATTCTATTAACAAGCTGTCTTCAGTTTAACACCTTTCACTTGTCAGATGACCAGACTGCAATGGAAGTGTATACAGCAATTTGAGTTGGCATCCACAAGGTCCAGTAAGAGTGAAATGAAAATGCCAATCTAATCAAAAATATAGGAACTGTGAATGAGATTATTTGGCTTTCTAGCTAGAGGAGGAAATCAATGACTTCCCACACAGATCTAGTCAGCCTCTGCAACTTCCTAAACTCCAGGGGTGGATTTCTACCAAAGCATGGGCTCTATCTCTCATGCTAATATTGCAACTGCACCTGTGTGGAAAGAGTTGGCAAACCCCCCTCCCCGCCCCCACAAAAAACAACTGGTGAAAATCCTGCCTGGTTTTGGGTTTCATTACAAATTTAAAAGTCAGCCAAGATTCCTCATTTTCCATTTCAAAATGAAAGTGAGACACACTTGGAAGTTTAACGGAGTTTCACATGCTGAAGTTTAAAGTGAAAGGGTGCAATTTCACACGAATCAAATGAAGGAAGTGTTTGTTGAGCCAGTGACCTACAACTACAAAATTCTGTCTGCTCTATTTTGCCTTGAGGTGTATGTCAAAGCAAGCACTAGTTTTAGGGGTGGGTTTACAGAGCTTGGTAGCTGTAACCTGAACTTTTTTTGTTTGCATACGCTTTTTATGCCTAAATTACCTGCGCCTTGGAGCTTCTGGTGAGTCTGCAGGGGCAACTCCCCGGGCCACAGAGGCCAGAAACTCTTGCCTCTTCTGCTGCACAAGACATGCTGCACGGATTATTTTATGACGAGGCGTACGAAGATAAGGCCTGTTTACTTTCTGAGCAAGGTCTTCAGTGACCATTTCTAAGTCTGTCTGCAACAGAAAATAAACAAAGCGTATCATGTAATGTTACAACAAAATAAAACAGTTAAATGAAAAACTGGCATAACTGCACTGTAAACATGTTATACAGTAACTCCTTGCTTAACATTGTAGTTATGTTCCCAAAAATGCTACTTTAAGCAAAACGATGTTAAGCGAATCCGGGGTGGGGTGAGGCGGGGTTAGATTCCAGGAAAAAATTTTTTGCCAGACAAAAGAATTAAAATATATATATATATTTACACACACACACACACACACACACACACACACATATAACTTTTAAGCAAACAATTTAATACTGTAGACAGCAATGGTGATTGTGAAGCTTGGTTGAGGTGGTGAAGTCAGAGGGTGGGATATTTCCCAGGGAATGCCTTACTGCTAAGTGATGAACTAGCACGCGGCTGAGCCCTCAAGCATTAACCCATTGTTGTTAATGTAGCCTCACACTCTACAAGGCAGCAAGAATGGAGGGAGGGTAGACACACAAAGACACACACACACAGTGTGTGTGTGTGTGTGTGTGTGTGTGTGTGTGTGTGTGTGTGTGTGTGTGTGTGTGAGAGAGAGAGAGAGAGAGAGAGAGAGAGATGCACATTGCCCCTTTAAGTACGCTGACCCCACTCTAAGTACACTGCCTTTTTAAGTAGATCAGCAAGTTGAGACAGCAGCTGCTGCCAGCAAGTTCCCTGAGCCCTGTCACGTGTCCCCCTCTGCTCAGTGAAGATGGGGTAAAAAAAAAAAAAAAAAAAAAAAAAAAAGAGGGGGCAGGGAAACATCCTGACATTAGCACCCCCCTGCACAGCAAGCAGGAGGCTCCCAGGAGCAGCTCCAAGGCAGAGGGCAGGAGCAGCACACGGCAGTGGGGGGAGGGACAGCTGAACTGCCTGGCAATTGATAGCCTGCGGGGTGGCTGCCGCACAGGGAACTTAGGGGAGCGGGGAGCTGATGGTCCACCCTAGTTCCAAGCCCCCTCTAGCTAGCTCCAATGGGCTGCTTTTTCTGCAAGCAGTGGATAAAGCAGGTGGCTGCCAAACAACGTTATATGGGAGCATTGCACAACTTTAAACGAGCATGTTCTCTAATTGATCAGCAATGAAACAACGTTAGCCGGGACGACGTTAAGTGAGGGGTTACTATACTGAATAATTCAATTTTTCTAAAGACACCATCCTGACAGGATTCTCACTCCTGGGTGTTAGTTCCTTAACAAGAAACTGATGGAACTCCCTCAGTCCTCAAAGAATTTTTACCACTGAGGGCAGAGGTGTGCTAAGACCATGCCGATCATGCTGACCAATACTGTCTTCTTGTTTCCTTGTACTCCCCATTTGTCTTTATCCATCCCGTCTTGTTCTTAAATTGTAAATTCTTTGGGGCAGGTTCTGTTTTGTGGTTCTGTGTTTGTACAGTGTCTAGCATAATGGGTCCTGGTCCTTAACTAGGGCTTTTAGGTACTATGGAAATACATATATATAAATGAAGTTGTGAGGTATAGTGAGCGAAGCCCTCTAATGGCCATTGAATGCCATCCCCCACTGGGTGTAATAAATACTGCCCTCTAATTCCAGAAAGTTCCTTTTTGATGGCCATCAAGAAAGGGGCTGTATGTTGAAAAAAGCATCATTCTGACATAACTTTCATTCACCCCCACAGAGTTTGGGAATTATGTGAGGTATCTTCTTTAATGTTTATGTGTTGATTCTATTTGCGGGGGGGCGGGGCATATTTTTGGTCATGGTTAATCGTATTATATCATTATAATCGTTTATAATTTCGTATTGGTTTATCATCCTAGGGAGCTTCACTTTCTGTGCAAATGAAGGGACTGAGTAGATCATTTAGAGGACATTATTTACACCGAGCAGAAAAAGGAGATTTGATGGTCAATGCAGGGCTTGGCTTGCACTATACTCAAAGCCAGTGCCCTCAGGAATCAAAATTATTTTAGAATTGAGGGAGATCTGCTGGTCTCAACCGAATCCAGGAATGAGAATCCTGTTCATATATCTTCAGAAAAGTTGAATTACAAGTGTAGTTTTTTCATTAAGAATCTGTTTGTCTTTAAAGCTGCAATAAAATATTTGTAATAAAATAATTGTATTATAGACTAAACAATCCTGCCAAAAGTATTCTTCACTCCCTTCCCCCTAATTTGGTTGTAGCCTTAAATCCTCTAAAGACGGAATTCAAAGTCATTTTGACCCAACAATGAGTTTAATGCTACAGCAAAATAAATAGTTCATTATACACCTTTTTTCCCACATCTTTGTCATTTTGAACAAAAGTTTAAGAATTTTATGTAGTCAGAAAACATGCCATATGGATAACTAGTATTACAAGAAAAATTAGTTGTGTAATAAAAAGCAAAAACATACTTATTTTACCTGCATAAGTTCAAATATTTCTTTTTTTGTACTTTTAGGTTCCAAAAAGAATCCATATGGATAAGAACACTTGAGAATGCGGCGAGTTTTTAGGAGCTCTTGTACTGCATCTTCAATGAAAGTGGTATCAGGACAGCCTCCTTCAGCTGTACAGTAACACAAGCATTGTAAAAACATTTTTCTGCTGACCTCAGTAGTTTTATTATGAGAGTTTCCCCCAAAAGAAGTACAAGTTATGTAAGATAAGAAATATTTTCCAAATAAAATTCAGTCCATACTGTAAATGGGTAGGTGTGGTTATGGTAAAAAAAAAACAAACAAAAAACTATATATCACTAGCTTCTCTCTAACTCAAGTGATCTATTCCTTGTGTGTATTTAGAGTCTCATATGCTTATTCTACTTCCTAATAGAAGCTTTTACTACTTTTTATTTACATTTCAGAATGAGAAATTACACTGTGTAATAGGCTCTAATGAGCCCTATCAATAAAAGGCCTACCCAGAAGGACAGATAAGATTGCTCACTTGGGCCAGCTGGGTAAAACTGCCAGCAGTGACGACCTGACCAGGTCTGAATTTCCACTCTTGCAGCTGGTGACATAGCAGGTTGTCTTCATACAGTTTCAATACAGACTTATGCCCATGATCCTGCAAAGAGCTCCTCGTGGGCAACCCCTGAGTACACGCAGAGCTCACTGTAGGATCAAGACTATTTCTTTATTATGGGTACACTTCTCTACAAAGTAAGAAAATAAACTGATGCAGAACAGATTCACATATAACAAGTTGTGCACTGTGCTGTCCACTGGTTGAATCAAATCACCTTTCCTCACCCTAAAGGTGACTGCATTTCAGAAGCAAGTGATTCT
The DNA here is from genome assembly GCF_009764565.3 of Dermochelys coriacea. Taxonomy (NCBI): domain Eukaryota; kingdom Metazoa; phylum Chordata; order Testudines; family Dermochelyidae; genus Dermochelys; species Dermochelys coriacea. Next base: position 225,538,222 of record NC_050069.1, read on the forward strand.
TTTTATATAGCATACATGCAGTTGTTCCTAATGCACCTTGGGATCCTTCAGAGTGTAAGTCACTACATAAATGTAAGATACCATTAAAAGTCTGAAATTCATACTTCAATGTTGAAATTGCTTGAGGAAACAGTGTTTTGTCCCTTCTCCCACATATTTTAAATAAATACATGGAATCAGGTGTGGGGGGCTGTTGCACATAAACACTGAAAGAGAATTGTTATCTCCTTAACAACAAAGGATTCAAACTCAAGTTATCAAGATGAACTGACAACTGACAAAGGCTGAAAGTTCAAAGCCTTAAATGTACAGAAGTAGCAGTTTGAAATATATCATTTCTTGTAGGCATCAATGTAAGTAAAGAAAAATCTGAGGAACAAAATTTTTTCTTTTAGTGTAAAGAGATATTTGACTTCAAACCACCATTATAAATCAGTAAATACTAACAAACTACTTACTTCCACTGAGAGCTCTACTCAACTGCTCCATCTTTTCTTTGGCAGTTTTTAGAAGGCGCTGTTCTAACTAAAAAAAAGGGACATAAATAAAATTCAACAAATTCATCTAATTTCTGGACTAATAAAGTGGGGAAAGATTTACTAGAAACTGGACCATACCTGATAGCTGAGCTCATGGTTCTTAAACCTCGTGTAATAGTGCATAAACCTATCAAGCTCTTGAAATCGTCTATGTTTCTTTTCAGCCTAGAAAATAAGAAATCAAACATGAATCATTCATTTAGAGTCTATTAGACTTATATTATTTTCACAATCATCAGCAAATACAAAAGTATAGTCAGCTGTTTCAGCTGGGAACATTAGACATATATACACAAATACCATGGTAATAGGTACTGTTTAAGACACACTCCTGGAGGAATTCTACAAAATTTTAAAATTCTGCCAATTTTATTTGTCAAAATAACACTATATAATCACGCCAGTTTCAATTATTTTGGTAATTTATTTCAAAATACCTTTCAGCAAGTTTGACTATAGCAATACAGACATACACACACAAAAAATTCTTCCAAGAGTAGAGAGTTAAAGAAACCCCTATGACAACTCAGTTCCTGTTTCACCTCCTCCCCCCCCCCCCCCGAACCCAGCTGCGGGGCCAGACCCCAGCCAATACACCTGAAGCCCCTCCCTCCCTAGCCCAGCTGCAGGGGCCCCCAGCTCAGACACCTGTCCCCCTCCCCAAAGAGCCCAGCTGCAGGGGCCCCCTCTCCCAGACACCCACACCCCCTTCGGCCCCAGAGCTCAGCTGCAGGGGCCCCCTAGCCTAGACACCCGCCCCCCTCCACCTCCAGAACCCAGGGATCCAGAGGGAAAAACAGGCTGATGCTCGATCCCAGGTTTGTGTGGAGTTTCCTGCAAGTCACTGTCTCCTTCCCTCAGAGCATTCAGGGAACTGTAGCTGCAGGGAATGCTCCAGCTCCCTCCCCTTCACTCTCCCCACAGAAGTGTCTTCTATGTGCAAGCTGGGCTCTGCTGAGTCCAGTGGCCCTAGTGGTTGCCAACAGCACTGCAGCCCATTTCTGTGGGGGAAAGGAAATTCTGTGTGCACATTAATTTTTGCAAAATTCTGCATTGCACAGTGGTGCAGAATTGCCCCAGGAATAGTCTAAATCAGACAAAAAGATAATGTTTTGAAATCAGAAGTCTGACAGATACAGCCATCAGAACTGAGGAACTGAGATTTTGTGCCTATAGAGCAGAGGTCGGCAACTTATGGCACGTATGCCAAAGATGGCCAGCCAATTTTTAATGGCACGCTACTACATTCTGGGTCCCAGCCGCCGGCCCCGCTCAGTCCGCTGCTGAACCCAGGCAGGCAGCAGAGTGCCATTAAAAATCCTGCCTGCCCCAGCCCACTCTTCTCTGCCCCCGCCCGCAGAGGCAGGGTGAAGAAGTTTGGTCCTGCTGGCTGCTGCTGCAGGGCAGGCAAGCTCTCCCCTCCCTGGCCTCTTCCCCCCAGTGTGCTGCATTCCTGCCCCATCTCCTCTCCCTGCCGCCAATCAGCTGATAGCCCTTGCGGGGGAGGGGGAGAAGCGGAGCCACAGCACACTTGGTGCTCCAGGGAGGAGGCGGAGAAGAGGTGGGGACGGGGCCATGGGGTGGAATCAGGGCATATCCCCTCCAGCCCCCTGCCGTGAGCCACTCTGGGCAGGGGGCTGGGAGCACCCCCACGACCCCAGCCCACACCTCCACCTCCCTGCCCTGATCCCTGCACCCCCCTTCACACACACCCAGCCCTCTGCCCTGCACCCCTCTTCACACACACCCAGCCCTCTGACCTGACCCCTACATCCCCCACACACCCCAGCCTCCTGCCCTCACCCCTGCACCCCCAACCCCAGCCCTATCTCCAGTATCCCCACACATACCCAGCCCCCCACACCCCATGCCCTGACTCCTGCACTCCCTCACATGCCCCCAGCACTGACCCTGCACCCCCCCCACATTCCCAGCCCCCTCACACCTCATGTCCTGACTCTTGCACCCCCCACATTCCCACCCCCACCCTGAGCACCAAATGGGAGCTCCTGCACCCCTCGCACCAAATAGAAACTGCCCAGGTAAGCATTCCACACTCAAACCCCAACCCTGAGCCCCCTCCCTCATTCTAGCTCCTGGCCAGACCCTACAACCCAACCCCCAGCCTGCTCCTTCACCCCCAGCCCTGTGCTCAGTGCACTCCCACCCTCAGCTCAGTGCAGAGAGAGAGGAAGAGAATGGGCTAGTACCAGGGAGAAGGTAGGTTCCCACTCTATGTGGGCAGGGCTGGGATCCCAGACCCGGCCGGCAGGAGCTGGCGGATGGAACCCCAGACCAACAGCGGGCTGAGCGGCAGCGGGCTGAGCAGCTCAGCCCACTGCCGGTCTGGGCTTCTGGCTGCTGGCCCCTTGCCAGCCGGGGTCCCGGCTGCAGGCCCCGCTTAGCCTGCTGCCAGGCTAGGTGAACGGAACCCCAAGCTGGCAGCGGGCTGAGCGGGCTGGTGGCGTCAGATCAGCATTTTAATTTAATTTTAAATGAAGCTTCTTAAACATTTTGAAAACCTTGTTTACTTTACATACAACAATAGTTTAGTTATATAATATATAGACTTATAGAGAGAGACCTTCTAAAAAATGTATTACTGGCACGCGAAACCTTAAATTAAAGTGAATAAACGAAGACTCGGCACAACACTTCTGAAAGCTTGCTGACCCCTTGCTATAGAGCAACCTTTAAGCAATGGTACTCAAAGTGCATTGCAAATATCGATTAAGCCAAATAACAGTCCTCTGAAGCACAGTGGGTAATTACAGTACTACTACATTCATTGCACAGAATGGTAACCACAGTAGAGAGAGATGAAGTGACTTTCCCAACATCACAGTTTGTTAGTACCAGAATCGAGAACCCAGTTGTCTTTGTTCCCAGTATAACACAATCCAGACAGTATTTTTCTCCTATTATCTCAATATGATATTTAGAATTATAATTCACTTTTTTTCCATTGTGAACCTAGGATGGAGAAAATTAAAGTCTAATAAATTCTTCTTAGGAACACCAATTCAGAATCTTAGGCAAGACAGAAAATTACAGCCTAAGTATTTTATTGTAGCCAATACAGTTTAATCTCCTACCTCCACTGTCATTTCCTTGGACTGTTCCTCTACATGCTGAATGATTTCATAGCGAGTGCACCTGTAATAGCCTCCAGTAGAAGAGCTGTGCTTCTTCCATTCTTCTAGGCAAATCCAGCAAAAGTCATATTTGCACTTCAAAAGAGGAAGAAAACAAAAATAATACCTGCATCCAATCATGTTACAGATTTCCAGTACTGCATCCTTATCCCACCACAACCAACTGAAAGGACAGAATTCACAGGAATAGTACATTCCCCTGTATGTTTATATGTCAAAAGAAAATGGCCAAAGACCCTCCAAGCAGACGTATTCTAAGCTGCTGTATATATTGTAAAAGGTCTATGGTGCCATATAAAAAGTACTGCTTGATTCTCAGACATAGGGCAGGAGTGCTTTGCATGCTATAAATTACGTCTGGGGTGGATGCACAGAACGAGATGTTGAGTAGAGCTGGATGGGAATATATCAACATGATGTTTCTGTTGAAAAATATCAGTTTGTCACTGTTTGAAACTGTTTGTGGGGCAGAGTCAGTTTCTGAGATTTTTTTTTAAACTCAAAGGTTTTGGAAAAAGTTTTGAAATTGTGAAAGATAATAAGCTAATCATAGAAAAGGCTGCAGAATGGAGGGAGGTTTGGCTAAAGGTTCTCCTTGCTCTGCATCTCTATCAGTAGCTCCCTGCTGCCACAGCAGCTTTGTGAGAGAAGTTGGGCAGCTGTCCCATGGTCAACACTCAGGGCTGTGAGCAGAGGCTTCAGCAGCCGGAGGAGGGTAGTTTCCTTGGCCCTTTGATATTCTACTTTAACCTATATTCCTGCCACATGCGGGTGTGTGAAGGAAGGAGCCATCATTCTTGGAGCTGCTACCTGTCCCAAGGGCGATTTTGCAGCTAAGCTGCTGCTGCTGCTTCTTGGGAGCTCTCCTGCTTGAGGAGGGAGGACATAGAAAACTGTACCCTAGTCTTAGCATTTGAGAGGTGCCCGAGTCTCTGCAGAGGAGGCACCAATCTCTATCCAGGGGAGGTACAGGAGACACAGCATCTGGCCTTCTTAGCTTTCTCCACTAGATTGAACTCCACATGGGTAAGCCAGGGCATGAAGAGTCCCAGTGACTCTGAAGAGAAAGGGAATCCCCCTGTGCTGATAAAAGCAGACCAAGACAGCCTAGTGACTTTAAGCCTGTTTTTCCTCCTCCTCTTCAAATTCGCTCTTCAGCAGGGAGGAGATAGTCTGCCTGCCTGAAGCTGGAAAGGGAGATGAAAAACTGGTGGTTCCTCAGAGGTGGAGCCACACATCCCATGCCTCCAATTGACAGGTCTGGTCTGTCTCCAGGGCTACATAGAGCAGAGACCAATGTCATTGGCTGCAGGTGTTCTAATCAGCCTGTCTAATTGTCTCCAGAAGGTTCCTAATTGTTCTGGAACCTTCCATTACCTTACCCAGGGAAAAGGGACCTACTTAACCTGGGGCTAATATAGCTGCCTTCTATTACTCTCCTGCAGCCATCCGGCCCAACCCTGTCACACATATTAAGCATTTGAAGGACAACAAAGGTTTTCACCTTTGAGTAGAAACATGAGTTAGAAGTAACCAACATCTTCCATAAAACATTTCTCAACCATAAATGAGTCTTTTTGGTTGCTTGCCTTTTGAGCAAATGGTTCCTAGATTTACAACCTATTTGTTGTACATTCACAATTTGCAATTAAAGACACTTATCAAATACTCTATACAAGGTCAAAATCCCAATTACTAACACTTACATACATCTTCCAAAGGATAATGTAAAAAGAAAATAGTACAGAATGTTAAAACAAAATAGAAGCTATAAAGCTGCATACAAGAGTCTGTGAACACAAACGAAGGTAATAAATACGGTTTTACAGGCAAGGTGGTGTCATCCTCTTTGACACTTTGTTCTTACTGATGACAGAATGCAGACATTTCCTAGAAATTTCCTTAATTAGCTTGAACATTTCATTATAAAATTAACCAAAAAACATAAGCATGTGAGCTATCATATTCTCCAAGCATCTTGTGTATGAAAATAACGGTGGCCTAAAATTCAGTAACAGTGAAGCCAATTATATAATAACTTAAAAGTATAATACATTATAATTGTTTTATTAATAAACTTTTTGTGCATCAATACTGAGGTCTCTCCCCTATTATGTCCTTTACAAATCTTATGCTTCCCCATCTATTTGATATTAAGAAGAATGCTAGAAGACCTGGAGGGATACAGAAAGAATAATCCTGAACTGATTTAGTGTATATGAGGAATAAATGACAGCCAATAAAGAAATAGTTTGGTGAAAAACCGATGATTTCTCAAAATCATGGTCCTAAACATTTAGGACCCAATTCTGCACTTTGGGCTGTGTGGACATATAAAATGGAGTGTGGCAGCTGCAGGGAGCCAGTTTTGACTTTCTAATAGTCAATCACTAGGATCTGGCAGAAATTAGAGCAGCAGGGAGACTACTCTAACTGCTGCCAAAGACCTAAAGTCTGTAAGAGAACTTACGCAAATGGATGAACAAGTATAAGGGAGCTCCACTCCACCATGGGGCCCAGCCCTGAAATACTGCTCACATAACCCTTCCCGCTCCTCTTATATAAGGAAGAGGGGAGGCTGGCACAGGAAGTAGCAGAGTAGCCTCTACCAGCATTCTGATGATGGGGAGTTCCCCTACATAAGGGGAATTCAACACCAGTTATCTCTAACCATTTTAAAGCCACTTTGTGCTGCTTACAAGGTGCAAAGCGTTCTTAGCAGACTGGAGAATCTGGTCCCTCGTTAGTACCTCAAATGCTGGTAGAACTGAAGTAGTGACACTAACTTATATTTAATGGTGAAAGCCAATCAAGCCTATAGTATGCAACACTTAAAATCTTGTTGAGTTGAGCTTATTGGCACGAGTTGAGCTCATTTGAAGAAAGAAAAAGATAAATGGTAAACCTAGAATGAACCAGTGAAGGCAAGGCAAGATCTGTTTCTGCTGGTAGCATAAACAACAAAATCCCTAAATATAGCAGAGGAAAAGTGAAGAGAAATATGTGATGGGCACAGAAAGAAAAAGCCATTTGCATGGTATGGAGAGACAGACTCCTGGAAAAAGAGAGAAAGAACTGTTTTCTAACCCAAGGTATATTTTGATAGAAGCCAACCGACCTACACAAATAAGTGTTTGAAACTTGAGTCGTGACAGATACCCCTTTCTTAATCTGAAAACCTGACATCATTACATGGACATATTATCTGTTTTTGCTACTTTCACATAAGCTGTTGTGACAAGGTCAGGCCAGATGGCTACAGGAGAGTAATGGAAGGTAGCTACATTAGCCCCAGATTAAGCAGGTCCCTTTTCTCTGGGTAAGATAACAGGGACTATTCCAGAACAATCAGGAACCTGCTAGAACCAATTAAGGCAAGCATGCTAATTAGGACACCTGCAGCCAATTAGGAAGCTACTAGAACCAATTAAGGCAGGTAGGCTACTCAGGGCACCTGGTTAAAAAAAGAAAGACATCCCTTCAGTTAGGGAGAGGCATGTAAGGAGCTGGGAGTGAGAGGACGTGTTGCTGGAGGACTGAGGAATAAAAATGTTATCAGGCATCTGGAAGAAGGTCCTGCGGTGAGGACAAAGAAGGTGCTGCAGGGAGGTCATGGGGAAAGTGGCCCAGGGAGTTGTAGCTGTCACATAGCTGTTACAGGAGACATTGTAGACAGCTGCGATCCACAGGGCCCTGGGCTGGAACCAATAGTAGAGGGTGGGCCCAGGTTCCCCCCATTCCCTCAACTCCCTTTTTGACACAAGAGGAGTTGACCTGGACTGAGTCATTCAAGAGGGGAAGGTCTCTGGCCTGTCCCTGACCCACTAGGTGGGACAACAGAGACTGTGGGGATTGTTCTCCTCCCTGTGTCCCATACTGGCTAGTCATGAGGTTAGCTGAGTGAATGGCAGGTTTGAGCCAGTGGCAAAAGTGGCCAAACTGAGGGCTGCCGTGAACCTCTGAGGCAAGCAATTCCACTGGAAAGCGCAGGACCCACCAAGGCAGAGAAGGAACTTTGTCACACTATCCATTGACTAAAAAGCAAGTACTCTAACTTTCTGCTTTTAGTTTATTTGAAAAAAGTTGTCTGAGATGTATTATAATGTTACATAAAGAGGTTTTGACATAGAAAATATTGCTATGCAAAACTTTTTTTTTTTTTTTTTTTTTTTTTTTTTGAAGTATTGAAAACTTGCATCTAATTTTCTGTCTACTGTTACCCTTAAAGTCTTTCTTGGAATTACTGCTCTCCTGGTTTCTCACTCTCATTGAATATTTATGTTTACATTTTTCCAAGTTGACTTTATTTTGATATTTTCAGCTCACCTTATTTCCCTTTGTATTATTTTCTCTATCTTCATTAGTGTTCACAATGCCTCAAAATTTAGCATCTTCTGTGAATTAAATATGCTATTCACTTTCTCTTCTAGGTCATTAATGAAGAGTGGCAATGCCAAGATCTGTATAGTTTTCCTTTAAGTCTTTCCTCCTATTTTATTCTTCGTTTACTGCTAGTCATTTCTTTGTTTATTGTTCTTCAACCCATGTAATGAGTGTTCACTGCCAAGCCAAAATGTATCTTGTAAGAAAGACTTAATGAAATTGCATATCAAATACTCTGCTTATATCTTAATACATTAGAGCTTCTTTCTATCTGCCAATGTTGCAATTTTGTTTAGAAGTTCCACTAATCCCATGCCTGTGATTTAAGAGGCTTTGTATGTTTGCATTTACAAAATAGACATGTATATACAACTTGAGTTACGCTTTCCACCATAAACAATATAAACTTCTTTATACCTTTGCACACTGCATGTGGTTGCAGCCCTCATTCTTCTGAATTGGAGATTTGCAGTTGGCGCACGGTTTGGAGTTAGTTAGTAACCATAGGCAGTTGGCAGCATCTTCATAAGCCTCACTAACTCCCACAACTTTGGGGGAAAAAAGTGGAAAACAAATAAAAATTAATATCTGCATATCAATTTTTGTAAAAAGTAGGTTAAGAAGTCTGCATGTTTGCCTAATTCTCGACAGTGCACATTAATTTCCTCATAAACCTACAGCATGTGTTACAAAAGTAATGTAAGGCAAAAATTAAGATGCTTTAACCAATACGACACAAGTCAAAGGTCACATCCACACCTCAATCAGCTCGGGAATGCATCTGTATATTTTATTATGCTTTACATTATAATTTATTAAATATACTATAAGATGTTAACACAGTCCAAGACCCATGCTAGGAATTTAAAAAAAATCATTGTTGATACTTAAGTTTTATACTCGTTTCTACGCATCACTCCAAATAAGTGTGTGTCCTATGTTATTTTACATTAATTAATAAATAATGGTAATATTATTTGTATCACCTACAAGCCCTGGTCATGGATCAGGACCCCACCGTACTAGGCATTGTACAAACACAGAACAAAAGACAGTCCTTGCCCCAAAAGTTTACAATCTAAATAGACTTATTCACCCTTTCCCCATTTTTTTTTTTTATACGCAAGTATCAGCTGCTTCTATTTCTCTAAGATTTATGGAAATGAGTTCTGGACATAGCATTAAGAGCCAAACCATGTACAATAGATGATACTTTAGAAAATAAATACTCAGCCCTTTGAGAATCTTTTGGAGATTACAAGATTTCCTACCAAGCTCTAGAATACAATTTTGTGAGGTGGGCAGAGGAAGTTTTTAATATGTTTTGGCCTCATCCACACGGCCTGACGAAACTGTGTGAAAGCAGTTTTAGCCTAGAGCAGTTTTAAAAGCATACTTAAAACAATTACAGAAAATAAAATACAAATGTAAATTGGGCTAATGGGAGATATTTATTAAATTGGACTGTCCATTGTAAAGTAAAAAATCAGTAAATATCTCAAAATAGCATGAAGAGGGAATCTGAAATTTTCAAAGATATCAAGCAAATTCTATTTTAAAATGCTTAGTTAATTTAACAATGGTTTTATAATAATAATTAACATTTACATACCACATTATATGTTCTAAATGCTGTAGACACACAAAGGGCCTAATTCTGATCTCATTTAACATTGGTGTAAAATAGGAGCGGCACCAGAGTTACAGCAATAAGCCACCATGAAATCAGAATAAAATTGTAAGCAATCAATCTAATTACATTGACAAAATAACCAATATTTTTAACATTATAAAGATAAAGATTACTGACCTGTATCCAGAGTTCTTCAAGTGGCCTCTGCACATTTGCATTCTTAGAATGTACTCATGGTGTAGCCAGAAATGCTTCTAGCAGTACTGCACATTGGAATGATTCTTCTTTGGAGTTCTAATTCCAACTCAGCATTGGAGGAGGTGGTTGATGCACAACCCATTTATAGCTTCGCTCTCCGAATGTACAGAGCCACAAGGGGAAGAGAAAGGGGAAGAACGTGCAAGAGCGCTCCAACAGGCACTGCTGCTAGAAGCTTTCTCCGGTCCTGATGGTACCATGGGCACATGCCAGAGTAGGAATGTGCAGAAGGCCACTTGAAGAGCTTACCGTTACAACAATTATGAAAGTCTTGGATTTCCAATTCATTCCAGTTATAAGATGCATTTCCCATATCCAAACCAAAAGAATCAAAACTGTGAAGGGGGCAGCTGTGTGTGCGCATGTGTGCAGGTGCGCCTATATTTTATATATATATTTTTTAAATCACAAGATTTAAAAAAAACAAACAAAAACAGCTCTGCCATTGAAACTACTCAGAATATTTGGTATAGAAATAGACTTAACTGAGAAGAAGTGATTTTGAATCTTCTGGCTAAAATAGATCTGTCAGGGTTCCCTCCCCATTCTGAACTCTACGGTACAGATGTGGGGACCCGCATGAAAGACCCCTAAGCTTATTTCTACCAGCTTAGGGTAAAACTTCCCCAAGGCACAAACTTTTTGCCCTTGGGGGGTACGCTGCCACCACCAAGTGATTTAACAAAGAATCAGGGAAAGGACCACTTGGAGTTCCTATTCCCCCAAAATATTCCCCCAAGCCTTACACCCCCTTTCCTGGGGAGGTTTGAGAATAATATCCTAATCAATTGGTTACAAAGTGATCACAGACCCAAACCCCTGGGTCTTAGGATCATAGAGAAATCAGTCAGGCTCTTAAAAGAAACAGAACTTTATTAGAAAGAAAAAAGGTAAAAGAAGCACCTCTGTGAAATTAGAATGGAAGATAATCTCACAGGCAGTCAGATTCAAAACATAGAGAATCCCTCTAGGCAAACCCTTAAGTTACAAAAACACACAAAAACAGGAATACACATTCCCTCCAGCACAGCAAATTTCACAAGTCAAAAACAAAAGCAAAATCTAATGCATTTTCTAGCTAGATTACTTACCAACTCTATAGGAGTTGAATTGCTTGCTTTCTTGATCTGTCCCCGGGCAGAGGCATCACACAGACAGACAAAACCTTTTTTTCCCCCCACCCAGATTTGAAAGAATCTTGTCTCCTTATTGGTCATTTTGGTCAGGTGCCAGACAGGTTAGTTGAGCTTCTTAACCCTTTACAGGTAAGAGGATTTTATAGTACTGTATCAGAGCTTTTTAACCCCTTCCCTTTAAATTCTGACAAGATCTATCAGTCTGTCTATTTTTTCCTACTGTGCTTTTACTCTAAATTGGCTGAAACTCCTATTTACCAAAATAATTCACCTTCTGCCACAGATCAACTAAGGAAGACGTGCTAGCAAGGAAGCCACTGGATCAGGGGAAAGGTCACTGCATTTATGTTGAACTGTTTTTTATGTGGGAGTTTGCTCAAGACATTCAGTGCAAACAATAAATAGTTCCCAGAAGAAAAGGCCTGAAGAGACTCTGGGCGTGGCATTTAATCCTTCCTGGCCTGAGGAAACAGGTTAGCTATTTACATGAACACTGCTGCTCCTCTTGTAAAACCATTTTCTGACTTTATGGTAAATGTATTGAATTAGGATTTTTTAAAAACATGTATGTTTTAGGTAACTTTTCCCCCTATAATGTTACCCAAAACAAACTTCTAATCTGTAAGGTTTGATTTAAGACATGAGCAAGGAAATTCAGAGTTAAAGAAACAGGAAAAAAAAAAAGAATTATACAGTTTTCAGCACCATTTTTTTAATTAGATGATTTCTACAGGACAAATGGTCAAATCTGTTCCTCCCCCCTCTTTCACATAATTTCTTAACTACCATATAGTTCTTATTTAATGCTGTTAAAAACACCACAAAAACCACTCTTACGTTCTTCTGGTTTCATTTCTGATATCTTCTGCAGCCAGTTCTTCCATGTTTGGCAGTCACAAGGTTCATGCGCTTCACCAAGACATTCCCTGAAAAATTAAGTCATAAATACAGTAGATAATTGTTTAGATTGGTTCAAATTGAAAAATAATGAAAGCACATTAAAACTCTAAGACAGGAAGATAAAGAAACCTACTCAATTACTCTCACTTTAAAAGATTATTACATTTGCTCACAACCCAAGGTAGAGCTTTATGAAAATTAATGAGAGAATTAAGTGAGGCAGGAAAGAAAAATGCTTTTTAATTATGATGGAGAATATCTCAAAAGCAGCTGGTATGCGCTATGTTTTATGGGCTGACCGGTAATTAATCTAGGCCCATGTAAAATGGTCACGTAGCTTTTGTACAATGGGTGAAGTTGACTTCAGTGCAGATGGACTATGAAAGGCCTTTATTATTCATATTAAAGTAATATTCCAAAGGCCCCAATCACGATTGAGGCCTCACTGTGTTAGATACTGTACAAACATATAGTAAGACAAAGTCCCTGCTCCAAAAATCTTTCTGGCTAAGTATAAACTCCTAGTTTAAGTGGAGTTTATGTGGTGCATAGGGCCTTGAGTAGGCCCTCTATAGTTGGGATGAATGTCACCCAGAATTACTTGTCCATGTCCACTGATGATCATTAATCCTTAATAACAAGGTCAGTGCTTAAGTAAATCCCCATTGCTTTCACACTCCTCTAATGCTGAGTGAATTTGGATTTCTACCCTTCCCAGAGTCCCTAAATGGAAAGGAGATGATATTGGTTGAAATCATATGGACACATAAGGAGTTAACAGAGGATCCCTCAAGTTTTCCAGATTTACTACTGCTAGTTTTCAGGATGGCAGTCAGTATACAGCAGCAGATACATAGCTTCCAGATGGTGCCTGGGTGTAGATGTGTCAACACGGATTCCAGAATTGTCACGATTTGCTCTTTTACTGGAAATACAGCAAAACAGCTAGAGACATCTGCCATGTGAAATACACAAATAGTTTACAAATGGGATATTTCCACATGGATACCTGCTGTATCAAAGAAAATGCAAATTGTTTTTTTGAGGATCAAATGGTAAACTACTTCCTGCAATGCAATGTCATAAGCTTAATGAATACTCATTATCTCCTTTGTCCTCATCACAACAGGGAACACGTGAGCAAGAAAAGCTTAAAGAAAACTACAGAAAAGAAAAGAAAAAAGAAAAGAGAACCTTCTGAGCCACTCTCTTCTACCTGTACAATTGAAATAAGGCGAGGGTCAATCTGAGCCATACGATGAAATCCTGGCCCCATTGACTTCTCTGGAGCTAGACTTCACCCATAATAACTGTTCTTGGATAATTTTAATTGTACACAGAGAAAACAAAATTAGCAGAAAGGGAACTAACAAGAGAATGGCCCCCTTAACTAAAGGCTGATTAATTCACCCTACACAACAAACAAAATAACAAAGACATGCACATAGGCTTCTCTGTGGATTGTGAACTTTTGAACAGACTCACTTCAAATCCTAAATTTTGGAATACCCGCAGAGACTTTGAACAACTCTAAAAAGAGAATGAACCAGGAATTACAGAAATACAGATATGATTGTCAACACTGCTTGAATCTTGGTGTACATTTTGAAAGGCAAACAGCCTAAAAAGGAAGAAAGGGGAAAACCCAGATTACTACAGCTGCATTTCCTTGAGAGACAATGTTAGGTACTCTTCTAGAGACTGGATTCAGGGTGTAACCATAGAAATCCTGAACCTTCTTTGTTGCAAGGAACACCTTTGCTGACCACCCATAAACCTGTTCAAGTTAAGAGACCAAAAATGGAGTTATATTTTCTAAAAATGGGTAATTACTTGAGGTGCAGTATTGGTCAGCTTTGTCACAATTTCAATGACACTACTAAATAGATTAGGATATAAGCTGTATTACTTATATCCATTCCATTCTAGGTGTGCATGCGCCCATATACATGGCCATTGGAGATTTTTGCCTTAGTGGTATTCGTAGAGTCAGCAGTGGCGCCCCCTTGAGTGCTGCGCTCATGTGCCGGTTTATCAGGCACTGCCAACCCTATGCTATTTCAGTTCTTTCTTGCCAGCAACTCTGACAGAGAGGCAGGAAGGCGGGTAATGGAATGGACATGAGCAACACAATCTCTAACAGTTACAAAAGGTAGGTAACTGTTTTTTCTTCTTCGCGTGCTTGCTTATGTCAATTCCATTCTAGGTGACTCAGAAGCAGTGCAAATGGAGGTGGGCTTGGAGTTTGCAGTCTTGCAGCTTGCAGCACTGCCCTGCTGAAGCCAGCATTATTCCGGGCCTGCTGGGTCAGCGCATAATGGGCCATAAATGTTTGGGAAGATGACCAGGTAGCAGCTCTACAAACCTCTTGGATCAGAACCTGAGCCAAGAAGGCCGCTGATGACGCTTGCCCTCTAGTTGAGTGCACTTTGACTATGGTAGGTGGAGGCACATTTGCCAGCTTGTAGCAGTATCGAATGCAGACTGTGATCCAGGATAAAATTCCCTGAGCAGACACTGGGCAAACTTTTCATCCTGTCTGCCACTGCAACAAACAGTTGCGTTTACTTACGGAAAGGCCGTGTCCCGTTGATATAGAAGGCCAGCGCCCTCCAGACCTCCAGGATGCGTAATCTGTGCTCCTCTTTGGAATTGTGGGGCTTTGAAAAGACCACTGTTAAGAAAATGTCCTGGCCAGTATGAAACTGGGAGACTACGTTGGGCAGGAACGCCAGGTACAGCCACAACTGGACCTTATCCTTGTAGAATACCGTATAGGGTGGTTCTCATGCCTCAACAGCATGAGATTCAAATCTTCAGATTTTCAGGAACCAGGCTGTCATGTCGTAAGCGAAGAACGACCTCCTTGGAAGGGAGGATGGAAAGCCGAAATAGGAGCCAGGTGGACACTGACTGATGACAGCAACAAGCCCTGGAGCTTAAGGTGCAGGAGATAGTCCAGAATCACCTCCAGGGAGGCCTACTCAGCCCAGACTTGCGAACTGGAGGCCCAACATGTGAATCTTTTCAACTTTGCCCCATAAGTTGCTCTGGTGGAGGGCTTTCTGCTACCCATTTCCCACTTATCTACATTAAGCCATGCAGCAGCCATGCTGTCAAGTGCAGCACCACTAGGTTCAGGTGCAGGAGACTGCTGTGGTTCTGGGACAGCAGGTCTGGCCAGAGAGGGAGCCTCAGCGGCTTAGCTCGCAAGTGGCCTCGCCAGCACTGGTTTGGCATGTTGCTGGTCGGTAGCCATCAGGATGACTCTCACCCTGTCCCGTTTGATCTTCACGAGGACTCTGTGAATCAACGGCACTGGTGGGAAGGCGTACATCAGGGCTCCCGACCACGGAAGCAGGAAGGCATCCAACAGGGAACCCTGGTCTATCCCCTGCAGCGAATAGAACACGTAGCATTTCCTTTTGGGAGGCAAACAAGTCCACCTGGGGAGTCCCCACTTCTGGAAGATTATACTGGCTGCCTCTGGATGGAGCGACCACTTGTGGCGAAATGAGAAGGTCCTGCTAAGGCGAACCGCTAGTACATTCTTGGTACCGGGCAGGGGTGTAGCTACCAGATGAATGGCGTGCTGCACACAGAAGTGCCAAAGGTTCAGAGCTTCTTAGCAGAGGGCTGACAACCTCGCTCTACCTTGTCTGTTGATGTAATCCACTGCGGTGGTATTGTCCGTAAGGACCTGCACCACCTTGCTCTTCAGGTGGGGCAGGAAGGCCTGGCAAACCAGACAAACCGCTCAGAGCTCCCTGATGTTGATGTGGAGGGCCAGATCGTCCCGCAACTAGAGGCCCTGGGTGCTCAGCTTGACCAGGTGGGCTCCCAAGCCCAGGTCCGAAGCATCAGAAACCATAGTGATGCAGACGGGGTCGCGAAGGGGACTCCCTGAAACACTGACCTGGCATCCAACCACCAATACAGGGATGACGGGATGTGATTCAACGCTCTAATCATCCTAATCACCCAGTCTAGCTTGTGTCTGTTGTGGGGTAAACCGACGCCAGCCACGCTTGCAGAGGCCGGAGGTGGAGCCGTGCATGACTGACCACACATGTATAGGTGGCCACGTGGCACAGCAACTGCAGGGAAGTGAGAGCCATGGTGAGTGGGCAGTTCCTCACATGGGAGATCAAGTCCTACATGGCCTGAAAACGCGCCTCCGGGAGGAAGGTACTGGCTCATATGGAGTCGAGAACCGCCCCTATGAACTCTATGTGGATTTTTTCTCTTTTATCAACAGGCCCAGGTCATGGCAGGTGGTATGCACCAGATCGATGCTTTTCTGCACTTGGTTCCGAGACCTGCCCTTAATGAGCCAGACATCGAAATATGGGAAGACCTGGACCCCTTGACCTCTGAGGTAAGTCGCTCCTGGAACCTTGGAGCCGATGAGGGGCCAAAGAGGGAAATAAATTGGAAATGGCATTTGCCTACTATAAAACAGAGGAAACATCTGTGACTTTAGAATATGGAGATGTGAAACTAGGCATCCTTCAAGTCGAGAGTGGCATACCAGTCTCCCGGATCCAGGGAGGGAATGATGGAGGCCAGGGAGATCATGCAAAACTTCAACTTTTTGAGAGACTTGTTGAGGTGTTGCATGTCCAGAACGGGTCTGAGGCCCCCTTTTGCTTTCGGGATTAGGAAGTAATGGAAATAGAACCCCTTTCCCCTGGAGGAATGTCCCATGTCCCGAGGAACCTCTTCCACCGCCCCCAGGTGCAGGAGGTTCTCGACCTTCTGAATGCGGAGGTGCTCGTGAGAAGGGTCCCTGAAGAGGACAGGAGGGAGAGGCAGCCGAAAATTGCAGGGTGTAACCATGAGACACTATGTCCAGCACACAACGGTCTGATGTGACTTGGGACCAGGCCAAACGGAAGAGACGAAGACGGTTGAAGAACGAGTGGAGTGGATCTTGGCAGGTGGCTGGGGCGTTGCTCTCGACCACGCCCTCAAAATGAGTACTTCTGGCCCCCAGGGTGTTTTGCCAGACGGGCTACGCAGGACAGTGGGAGAAAGAAGGGTGACGACGGTTGAAACTAGTCTCTGTCCCTTCTTCTTGCAGGTCCCTGACGACACTGCCAAGGCCTAGGCAGCGGCCGGAACCACTTCCTCACAGGCTGCAGCATATGCATTCCCAGCAAGCGAAGGGTGACCCTGGTGTCCTTCAGCCCATGTAACCTCACATCTGTTTGGTCTCAAGAGCGACCATTCAATTCAAAGGGGAGGTCCTGGATGGAAGTCTGCATTTCCCGGGAGAGACCTGCGATCTGAAGCCAGGAGCTGCACCTCATCACCACCGCTGACACCATCACCCTGGCTGACGAGTCCTCCCTGTCCCATGCCATCTGGAGGAAGCACCTAGCAGCTGCAGTGCCCTCTTCCACCAGTGTGCCAAATTCCTGGGCAAAACCCTTTGGAAGGGATTCCTTGAACTAATGGAGGGAGTCCCATAAGTTAAACTTGTAACGGCCCAAAAGGCCCTGATGGTTCTCCACCTGGAACTGAAAAACTGGCCATTGAATAAATCTTTCTACCAAACAGAGCCAACAGTTTGGCCTCTTTATTCTTGGGGGTGAAATTGGTATGCCTTTGTCTCTTTCATTGGCCGCAGAGACCACCAGTAAGCTCGGGGGAGGATACAGAGGTACTCAAACCCCTTGGCGGGACAATGTACTTCTTTTTGGCCCTCTTTGAGGTGGGAGGAATGGAGGAAAGGGTTTGCCAGAGACCCTTGGCAATCTTAAAGACACCTTCATGCACTGGCAGTATGACACAGGTTGGGGTGGAGGCTGACAAAAGGTTAAACAAGGTGTGCATCTGCTCAGCAATTTCCTCCACCTCCAGGCCCAAGTTCTTGGCCCCCCGACTCAGCAGGGCCAGCTATTCCCTGAAATCATCCAGTGGGCTTGGCCTTGAGGGTCCCGCAACCGCCTCATCTGGGAATGAGGATGATGATTGCTCCGCCAGGGGAGGTTCTGGGGCATCTTCTCCCACACGGGAGGGAGGCTTAGGGGTGGGCACCATTCCCTCTGCTTCAACCACCAGGCGTCTCTCATGCACCGATCCCAGTGCTGCCAGCTGCTGCTCTGAGCTGGCGACCAATCTGTGGTGAGAAGGGGGCATTGCCACAGCTGGCATTCCTTATGTGCTGCAATAAGGCCACTACACTGGCCGTACTGCCAAGTCTGCGTTGTCGCCGTGGCCTTGGGTTCCCATTCGCGCCAGTGCAGACTAGGCAAGGGGCTGAACTGGTCTTCCATGCCAGAGGAATCCCCTTCCGGTGACCACAGTGGGGCCGTCGATGCCTGGGTCTGCTTGCTAACCATCGCCATCAGGGACCGGTGCCCAAAATGAGGTGATTGGTGCTGGTACCGAGGGACCGGTGCCAGGGGGACTGGAGACACGATGGGGAGCGCTCCCATGATGCACACGACTGGAACCTGCACCTAGAGGATGATCTGCAGAAGGGCGAGCGGCTTCCATAATGTGGAGACTGGCGTCTTGCTCTAGGTGATCCACATCGAGACGGTAGCAACCGCGAACGCAGCACTGGTAACCGAGGGCGAGCCCCAGAGCATCTGGTTACAACTCTGGCAACCTGTGGCGCAGAGGTGGAGAGCACTGCTTCATCTTGGGGGATCAGCGGCGTTCCATTGCCCTCTGAGGGGTCTTAGCGGCTGGCTTGTCCTTGTGGGGAGCCTTTGCTGGTCCTGAGGCGCATGCTACATCGGTGGTGTGGGTGGAGGCCTGTGTTCTCTCAGCGCTGGGGGATAAAGGTGTCGGTGCCATCAGGGCTTTTGGTCCCACGCTGCTCCCGGGAGTCGGTACCGGGTCGACCTTTCACAGGGCTAAGGGCCCCGTCCGGGGAGGTGCGAGCATGCAGCTCTGGAGTTGCTGGGCAGCACTAAGTGGGTCCTTTGCCCGATGGCCCTTTTTGCTTGGTGCTGGGGTTTTAGTCTTCTTTTTGGGCACTGGTGCCAGGGAACAATGCAGAGCCTGGCGCCAGGACGCACAGCACACCAAGGCCAAGGTGTTTGGCGAGTCCTAGTGGGGCTGCACGGGGGTTGGACGCAGGGTGGACTCAACGATGAGAACCTGTAGCTGAATAGCCCACTTCTTCTGTGTGTGGGGTTGGAAATTCTTACAAATTCGGCACTTGTCTCTAAAGTGAGACTCCCCTAAGCACTTGAGGCAGCTGCTATGGGGGTCACTTACAGGCATAGGCCTGTCGCAGTCCGTCCAGGGCTTAAACCCAGGAGACGGGCATGTCCCGCCTGGGACAAAGTCCCTAACTGCTAACTATTAACTACACTTAACAACACTAACTACTATGAGCAGAACTATTTACAAGGCCCTAAGGCTCAAAGACAGTAGACAAAAACCACTAGCCATTGTAATACAAGTGAAGATACTCAGACTAACCACCATGGGCGGTAAGAAGGAACAGAGAGGGCGCAAGGTCAGCAGTGCCTTATATACCGGCACAGGAGCATGGCACCACTGCTGACCCTATGGATAGTGCTAAGGCAAAAATCTTCTAGGGGCGCAGGCACACCTAGAATGGCATCCCTATGAGCAAGCACTTGAAGAACTAAGTATTAATGGTAACGTAACAATAATTTTTTTAAAAAGGCTCCACTGGTGATCCTGGCAATTACGGTGCCTAACATCAGTACCAGGCAAATTGGTTGAAACTATACTACAGTAAAGAACAGAATTATCAGACACATAGATGAACACAATTTGTTGAGGAAGCGTCAACATGGCTTTTGTAAATGGAACTCATGCCTCACCAATCTTCTAGAATTCTTTGAGGGGGTCAATAAGCATGTGGACAAGGGTGATCCAGTGGATACAGTGTACTTAGACTTTCAGAAAGCTTTTGGCAACATGTTTCACCAAAGGCTCTTAAGTAAACTAAGCAGTCATGCGATAAGAGGAAAGGTCCTCTCATGAATCAGTAACTGGTTAAAAGACAGGAAACAAAGGGTAGGAATAAATGGTCAGTTTTCACAGTGGAGAAATATAAATATTCATAAATGCTCTGGAAAAAGGGGTAAACAGTGAAGTGGCAAAGTTTGCACCATAAAAAATTGCTCAAAATCATTAAATCCAGAGCAGACTATGAAGAGTTACAAAGGGATCTCACGAAACTGGGTGACTGGGTAACAAAATGAAAGACGAAAGTCAATGTTAATAAGTGCAAAGTAATGAACGTTAGAAAATATAATCCCAACTATATATATAAAATGATGGAATCCAAATTAGCTGTTACCACTCAAGGAAGAGATATTGGAATCTGTAGCGGGGCGGTCACCCAGCTCTAGTCAAAAAGGGATTAAAACCAGCTCTGGGAAAGGGCTGCCCTGAGAAGCTAATCAGGGGAGGGCAGGTAGCAGCCAGTCTGGGCCCTAGAGGTCTGGTATAAAAAGGGCTGCGAGCTAGGAGGCAGGCATTCTCACACAAGCCTTGTGGTGGGAAGGACCGGGCTGCCTGGGAGCACAGGGTACCTTCAACAGAGCAGTCCTGGGGAGCTCAGGCCTGGCACCTCCCAGGCTGAGGCCTGACAGGAAAGCCTAAGGAGGTACTGGGGCTGCAGGGAAAGGCAGCAGGTCCAACTCCCTAGCCAATGATAAGTGGCCATTGCAGACTGCGGTTTGCCCCTGAGTAAAGGACTGAGGACTGGCAGTGGTCACTGAGGCGAGGTGGGCTCAGGGGAGTGGGGTTCCCTTGGTGAGGGGCAGCACGCCAAGGTAAGGGGCATTGTGGTCTGGGAGGGATGTGGGGCCTACACATAGTGGAGATAAAGGGACTGCAGAAGGGCAGATAACAGAGGGTGAGACACCATCCTACAGAGGACACTTCAGGGCCGAGAGAGGTAATTTCCCAGGACGGCCAGCAGGAGGCGCCATGGTGGTGAGTCAGCACTCTGTTACCAGTCATTGTGGACAGTTCTCTGAAAACATCCACTCAAAGTGCAGAAGCAGTCAAAAAAGCTAACAATGTTCAGAACCATTCAAAAAGGGATAGATAATAAGACAGTAAATATCTTAATGCCACTACATAAAGCCTTGATATGCCTATACTTTGAATATGGCATGCAGTTCTGGTCACACCATCTCAAAGATATATTAGAATTAGAAAAGGTACAGAGAAGGGTAATAAAAACAATTAGAAGTATGGAACAGCTTCCATATGAGAAGATATTAATAAGAATGGGATTGTTCAGCATGGAAAAGAGACGACTAAGGGGGAATATAGTAGAGGTCTATGAAATCATGAATGGTGTGGAGAAAGTGAGTACGGAAGTGTTATTTACCCCTTCACATAACACAAGAATTAGGGGCCACCCACTAAAATTAAAAGGCAGCAGTTTAAAACAAATGTAAGGAGTACTTCTTTACACAATGCAGTCAACCTATTGAACTTGTTGCCAGAGGATGTTGTGAAGGCCAAAAGTATAACTGGGTTAAAAAAAATAAATTGATAAGTTCATGGAGGATAGGTCCACCAATGGCTATTAGCCAAGATGGTCAGGGATGCAATCCCATGACCCCAGGATTCTAAAAAAGCATGAGCTAATGGTTTTCTGGAATATAATTGTGAACATGCCAACATCTATTCTGATTATACTGTAAACCTCTAAAAGAGGCACAAAAGTTTCTCTACCATGAAAATAGAACTAAAAAGCCTAGAGCTCCATACAGCTATTTTGTGTCCAGCACAGCTATTAATATATTGAAGTAGACAATGTTATACCCTTTGCTGCCCTAAAGGATACACACACACATTAGTGTAGACCAGGGAGATGGAGGGAGAATTTTTTTATACTCGCAGTTAGTTTAAGATTTGGCATATATTTTGCTATGATTTGTGAGTAATGAAGGTTCAGGGAGGAGGAATTTTTGAATTCCATGGTTCAAAAAAAAGGTTTTGGTAAGTGGAATCCTTCTTACTTTTGGTGTCATGCCTGCTGCGAGATGCACTGCCACCATCAGTGCAGAAAAGGAGGAACGGATAATTTGGCCCACACTCTACACACATTAATATTCAGCCCATATATGTATGAAAATATATTCATGTCAAACTATACATCAATAATTTGCTGTATCAACACCTACAGAGTTTCCAGTAGGCTTCTGCGGCATGGCAGCCGGCTGGAGATTTCTCTTGACCTTTAGATTGGCAGCAGCTGTGATAGTTTTATATAGTTATATACAAATTTCTAATACAAACCAGCAGAAGAGATGCCCTTTTCCACAATCCACGGCAGGGGCTCTTAGCAATGGGAAGTTAAGTGTGTCTGAACCTGTTGTATTTGACCCTTGTCTTGTTAGCCTGACTGCTCTTTCACAGGCTCGTATAGGACACCATTTAATAGCAGGATTATTTTCAACAAAGGCCTGAAAAGAAGAAAAAAGGAGAAGAAAATTACTTAACATTTGGGAATAGATCCTCATCACTGATATGAACTGTAACCTTTGATCACAATCTGCCTCTGAAGGAGCAAAGCTAAAGAGCATAAAATAGTCTTGTAATTAAACTGGTACGGTATTTTAAAAATAGTTATAAAGAGAATTATTTAATCACTAGCTCAAAAATTGTATTTCTTCCCTATAGCAACACTTAAGAATCACACTAAGACCTGATCATCTACACCCCATGCAAAATGCTTAATGTGTACAAGTCACGTCTTTTGTGAAAAGATTTGGGTTTGGCCACACATGAAAGTTAACTCGGAAAAAGACAGCGTGTAATTTAAAATGGATTACCTGTTCCTGATTATCTCAACATATGGACACACTTATTCTGGAATAAGAGTACCTTATACCAAATTTAAGAGTGTTCACCCATCGAGTTAATCAGGAATTGCTATTCTGGAATAATTTGCCATGTAGACAAGCCCCTACTGCAAATAATCCATTATTACAACAAATGTATTTAATACATAAACTTTAAAATTTTACAGGGCATAACTGTACTGCAGATTAAGAAATAAAACTTATGCTCTCTATCACCAATCTCAATATAATTAACCGCAATAAACTTTTAAGAACCAAAATAAAGTAACTCAAAATTTGCCTCATTTTTTTCCTGTCAGTGTAGAATGTTTTCCCTTTTATTAATTATCTAAAATAAATTATGTGGAAAAAAAGGAACCTCTGGCTGCTCCCCTTCAAAATTGTGTTGACTTGCATGTCACTCAGAAGATAAGGCAATGAAGGACACTGGATCAAATCTGGGTATCAAATCCCCACTTTGATGTATAAAATTTTATGACCTCATGCCAAAAGTGACTTGTAACTTATCTAAGTCAGTCCTTGTACTAAACATGTCTCTCCCCTCTCCACCCAGGGAATAATTTAACAAGTTATTTCAAGGATCTACACTACAGGCCAATAACCTGCAAAGTTAATTAAAAGGTTATTTTTTAAAGATGCATTCTGCAGCAATGGAGAAAATAAAACCAAGCATGAACCAAATCAAGATTTTCCAACTTCTTTTCCTATCTGGGTTATATAGGAATCTTCTGAAAGTATGGGCTCGAGCAAAACTCTAGTGATGTGAATAGCATCTCAGGTACAGTAGAAATTTCCCAGAAACTCTGAATGGAAAGAGTGCCGTAACTCATCAATCAAAATATTCTTCCAGAAACTCATTTTAAAACATTTTTTTATAATGTGCCAACAAAATATTCTTGGCAGTTTAAAATCTGTGTGTTGCCTGTTCTGGACATTAATTTCATCAAACAATTTTACAAGTACTGAGAAAGATTATTAAATTGCCCAGCACAGAAGTGTAGTTTCTGTGCTTGAGGAAGAAATATAATTATTCCTTTTTTAAAATGTCCTCAACAGCATGCCAACTCCTTCATTACCATATGTAAATTATATACAGTTCAGATCTACAGTATTAATTTATTAAACTCTACTGTGTGAAATATGACAGCACCTTTTCTAAGAAGTTGCATTGTAATTGGAATAAGAAAGTCAGACACTCACTAATCCAAGAGTGGCCAACCTGAGCCTTAGAAGCAGCCAGATTTTACCCACGTACATTGTCAAAGAGCCACAGTAATATGTCAGCAGCCCCCCAGCAGCTTCCCCCACCCACTCCCAGTGTCTCCCACCCACTAGCAGCCCTGCCAATCAGTGCCTTCCACTCCCTCCCGATCAGCTGTTTCCTGGCATGCAGGAGGCTCATGCAAGGAGGGGGTGGGAAGGAATGGAGTGGGGGAAGGGCCTGTGGCAGAGCCAGGGATTGAGCAGTGAGCACCCCCTGGCACATTGGAAAGCTGGCGCCTGTAGCTCCAGCCCAGGAGTTGGTGCCTATACAAGGAGCCGTATATTAACTTCTGAAGAGCTGCATGTGGCTCCGGAGCCACAGGTTGGCCACCCCTGCTCTAGTCACACAGGAACAGCTTGACAGTTTACCTTAATGTCAAACAGTAGGTATCTTTTGTCCATCTCCCTGGAAACCACGCTTTCTATAATCTCTACAGGAACAAGCTGGAAGCAATCATATGCTGGGCAAAAAATGTTGTGAGCCTCACCCTCCTGAATTTTCAGATTCAAAAACCTGCCAGAATTGCGTCAGTCAGAATTTGATAATAAAAAATAATTAAGTCAAGAAATTGATGAAAATTCATCGTCTTTATACTAATTTAATAAAATATACACTTTCATTTACATCTCTTTTTAAAACAAGAAATATGAATCATCCCTTGGTTTTTACACTCAACAAGTACCTCAGATTTGAGGAGGCATTGGTGGGAAAAAAAAAAAAATGAAGAGTCCACAAGCGAGCAACTGAAGAAAGTACTTGAATGTATGTATGTGTGGTTTACACCCGTCTCCCACTGGCAAGAGTCATCTGTACAATATTTAATAAAAGTGAGAAAAATTTCTTCATTAAGTTCCCAAAAGTTGTATATAGCAGTACTTAATGTATGTCCTAATTAATCTGACAAGTAATTAGTTTTTACAATAAATAGAATCTTTGTTCTTGTCAAAATATGGTTTGAAACACGCAAGCGCTTGATCTAAACAAATTAGTAGTTAGCTAGACTAAATCAACTTTGGAACGGCTACCTGTTCCCATCAGCTATTAACTAGAACTTGACATGAGACTCCACTTGTGAGATCATAAAAAGATAGTCAAATTATTTAAGCCTATTGTAACTTAGGCTATGTTTATACTACAGATCCTCTGACAGCATAGCTATGCCAGCAGAGCCTCCTAGTATAGATGCAGCATATGCTGGCAGAACGATGTTAGCTACATCAGCAGAAGCACTCTTCTTATAGCATTACTGCTTCTATGCTGGAGGTTTTGTTGACACAGCTATGTAGGCTAGGTGTGTTTTTTTCACACCAACTAACATAGCTATGCCTGTATATGTTTTAAGTGTAGACCAGGCCTCACAAAATATATCAAGAGTATTTTTTTCTACTATTATGTTTTCCTTTTTTAAAAACTTTCTTCCTATTTTTTTCATGCACCTTAACAGTATTTTTCTGAAAAATTCATTTGCAAAAACATCATTAACAGAGTTAATGTTGCCTAGTACTTCCTTGTACTCTTCCACAACATGGAGGGTAGCTGAACGTAAACCTTTGAAAACCAAGGAATGGTGTGTTCTGGTAATGCGTATTGCAGCACAGCCCCCCACAGTTCTAACAAACCAAACAAGACGTATCTCTAACAAAATCTGTCATTTTCTGTGTTATGATGATATGGAATTTTGCTGGACATGCCTTTTTGTGTATGTGCACTGACCACTGTGTTAGATGTAACTGTATTAATCCAAGGTTAGATACACCAACTTCCAGATCTCCTTAGATGACAGTGCAATGTCTGGCATCTGCAGCTAGAGGGATCCAGGATTCCTATTTTCTGGATTGTGTTATGCAGGAGTTCTGACAATAGCCCCTTTTGGCTCTAAAACCTAAGAATGCATGAAGTTCAGAGCTGTTAGACTGCCACTGTCACCTCCCAGAAGCTAACATTCCAATGGTTACGTCAAGGAGATAGGAAACTATATCCACTGAATGCATCCGATGAAGCAAGCTGTGGCTCACGAAAGCTTATGCTCAAATAAACTTGTTAGTCTCTAAGGTGCCACAAGTACTCCTTTCCTTTTTGGAACTATAACTGTAATTCACCCCATTCACAGATTGACAGAGCCAAAAGAATACCCAGAAGTTACCTACTATAGGACAGGCCCAACAAAGAAAATAACAGAATGCCACTAGCCATCTCCTTCAGCCCCCAACTAAAACCTCTCCAATGCATCATCAAGGATTTACAACCTATCCTGAAGGACGACCCATCACTCTCACAGATCTTGCCAGTCCTTGCTTACAGACAGCCCCCCAACCTGAAGCAAATACTCACCAGCAACCACACACCATACAACAGAACCACTAACCCAGGAACCTATCCTTGCAACAAAGCTCATTGCCAACTGTGTCCACATATCTATTCAGGAGACACCGTCATAGGGCCTAATCACATCAGCCACACTATCAGAGGTTCAATCACTTGCACATCTACCAATGTGATATATGCCATCTTGTGCCAGCAATGCCTCTCTGCTATGTACATTGGCCAAACTGGACAGTCTCTATGTAAAAGAATAAACGGACACAAATCAGACGTCAAGAATTATAACATTCAAAAACCAGTCAGAGAACACTTCAATCTCTTTGGTCACTCGATTACAGACCTAAAAGTGGCAATTCTTCAACAAAAAAAATTTAAAAACAGACTCCAATGAGAGACTGCTGAATTGGAATTAATTTGCAAACTTGATATAATTAATTTAGGTTTGAAAAAGAATGGGAGCGGATGGGTGATTACACAAAGTAAAACTATTTCCCCATGTTTATTCTCCTGTCCCCTCCCCCCTCCCACTGTTCCTCAGACCTTCTTGTCAACTGCTGAAAATGGCCCACCTTGATTATCACTACAAAAGGTTCCCTCCCACCCCCCGCTCTCCTGCTGGTAATAGCTCACCTTACCTGATCGCTCTCGTTACAGTGTGTATGGTAACACCCATTGTTTCATGTTCTCTGTGTATATAAATCTCCCCACTGTATTTTCCACTGAATGCATCCGATGAAGTGAGCTGTAGCTCACAAAAGCTTATGGTCAAATAAATTTGTTAGTCTCTAAGGTGCCACAAGTCCTCCTTTTCTTTTCACTCCATTCTAACACTCTCTTGCATATTACTCCTGGGGGAATTCTGCTTCAAAAAAAAAAAAATAAAAATTCTGCACATTTTATTTGTCAAAATAATACTATATAATCACACCAGTTTCAATTACTTCGGTAATTTCCAAATACTGCTTAGCAACTATGTCTGTAACAATACAGACATACACACAAAAAATTCCCCTGGGAGTAGAGAGTTAGAGAAACCCCTATGACAACCCAGTTCCTGTTTCTCTGCCCCCCCCAGAGCCCAGCTGGGGGCCAGACACCCACAAGCCCTCTCCCCAGGGCCCAGCCCCAGGGTGCCCCCTGCCCAGACACCCTCCTCCCCCAGAGCCCAGATGCAGGCCCCCCCCAGCACAGACACTCACTCCCCCTACCCTCCAGAGCCCAGGGATCCAGAGGGAAAAACTGGGTCCTGGACTTGTATGGCATTCCCTGCATGCTGCCTCTTTCCTTCAGGTAATGCCAGGAACTGCAGCAGCTGGGAATCCTCCAACTAATTCGCCCTCCCCTTCCCTGTGGCAGTGTTTTTTATTTTTGAGTTAGAATGCTGGGATTTGCTGGGTCCAGAAGTCCCTAGTGGTGGCCTGCAGCTCTGCAGCCCATTTCTGCAAGGAAAAAAGCAAATTCTGCTCAAATTCTGCATTGTGCAGTGGTGCAGAATCCCCCTAAGAGTAGCATATTCTCAGTGCCCATCAAAACTCTATACCGGCACTGGGATTTGCAAACCGCCATGAAGCTTTTTTGCAGCTTGTTAACACAAATCACAGTGCACCACAAGGCTAGGTCAGTAGCAACCAAAAGGTGATATCCCAGACGGAATCCTTTGGACAAAGATAAATGGGTGCCACAGAAAGGGCAGCTTGACACTGTGTCCTTCCTGATGAGATCGCTGTTGAAATTGGTGAGATGCACATTTTAGGAAAAACAGGAAGCTTGTCTATATGTGCCCTCAGGCATGTGTCTGTCAGGGCCTCAAGGCATGCAAATTCTGAAAAAAAACCCCACATCTGGCTAATTGATCAGAAGGACACCTCTTGCTTAACCTTTGAAATTGCTTGGTCAACAAGTTTTCTTTGAGTGATGTGTTATTGTAACACTAATGAATAAATAAGGGAAAAAAAATTGGGGTAGTTGGACTCTTCAGGAACTCTCCCTCTAGACAAATCTTGTGGTCCCACTGGCAGACAAAAGACTGGCCATCGGAAGACTGACATTGTGCCACTCGAGAGCCACACCCTACTTGGGTAATTATTGAGGGTTGGGGGTGTTTTACTAACCTGTTGCAGGTGTGTGCAAGTGTTTGAGACTAAGTAAAGGTTAGCTTTAAATGAGAGCATTCTTGTGTTGTCCTGTTTGTGCCAGCCATCTATCAGTTGAACAGCGTGCCTCCCTTGATTTATTTCCTGACATCACCTTGCACAGAGTAAAGATACCAAGAGCTTTGGGTTGAAAGAACCCCAGGTAACACCAGTAGGGCTGGAGGGGCCACGGAAGGAGGCAAAGTGCTGGCGAAAGGGCTGCAAGGAACACTTCTTCCAGCTAGGGGCAGTAACTGGGAGAGGAGGAGAGTCCCAAAATCCCTAGCATAGTGGAAAGGCGCTCTGCACACCTGTCTGCAGCACTGTAGGCTCACAGAGGTGTGAAGTGGCCCATTCATCTTAAAAGGATGTGTAAAATGAATGAGAACACCTCCTGGAGATGAACAGAATATTCAACAATAGGTCCGAGATGTATGAACTTCCTCATTAAACTTTTTGAGAGTTCTTTCCTGCCAATCTCAGCTATATGTGCCTCGGGCATGCACAGAACATGCCTGTTCCCAGCTCCCAGTACAGATCTTGTCTGCCATGCCTAGGAGTACTTTAAAGGAGCTCAGTGAGCCCCTCCCAGCTCAGAACTGATCCATCCTGGCTGAGACTCTTGTGCCAACCTCTCCGATACCATTTTCCATGCGACTTCTAGTCTCTCCCATCAATTGACATAACATCATGCTGGGCTTCATACCCCGGACACAGTTTTGCCTGCCTAACTGTCCTAGAGTGGGATTTGGGTACATGGCATTGAGGGAGACCTGTGGGGTGCTGACTGTCTTCAAAATTGCACGTACCACTCACACCTCCAAAAGGAGCTCCGCTGAGCCCTGAACACCAAGCAAATGGCAAGTTGGTTACACTAAGTGTGCACAGCACACAAAAGTCCCCTGAGAGAGCAAACAAACTGATGGTCCATGGTCAAGGTGCAGTGCTTGTTTCCTCAAGACACCATGTAACTATCATTGCTCAGTGATTGTCCCTCAGAAAGGAGTTCCTGAGGAAGCTTGAACAGATGCAAACTCTCTATAACCAGAACTAACACTGGTTTTGTACAGAACTTTTGGATGGGCTGTATATGATGAAACCCCTTGCCCAAATGAAACCAGATTTGCACCACTAACACTATCCTGGCCTTGATGAGATACAGAATTGTTCAAAACAGTCAAAATATGCATGCAATTTTGAAGCAATTTGAATTATCAGCTGTTAAACAGAAAGCTCTGCCCTTAGGGCCAAACTTCCATAAGGACCCCCTTTGCAGCTCCTAACCACAAGCAGAACGCAGGCAGAGATTAATCTCAGAAGTCTGCTGAGGGTAGGACTTGAACTCTCAGGTGTTGTTTGGGTTCAACAGCTCCAGCATGTTGTGTGAGCTACCCAGTGACCTGATGTCAGCTATGTCTCATCACAGAGCATATGACCTGCATACATGCGCAAATTACTGTCTGTACTGTATCACCCAAGTGAAAGGCAGTTTGTAGAGCTAATGATAACCCTTACTATCTTTAAATATATTGCTTCCCCAAAGTGATAGTGGATGCCTGACATTAGCTGAGCTGTAACTGATCAATGATATTAGTTTGGGGTCAATAAACAACATATTTTAGCCACGTGTATGCAAAGAAGAGAAAAAGAAATAAGAACTCAACAATTTTATTGACAAGGTCTTTGGGGGATGGCGGGTAGATGACACTGTATCCCAAAAATACCTTGATCAAATAACTCCAGATTTGCAGCACTAGCCCTAACCAGTCCTTGATACAGCACACCAATTTACAATACAATAGGAACATGAATGATTTTTTTCTACATGCTCTAAAATCCACGTTTTAAATAGTAACTCACATTTAAGGTTGTGATGACCAAAATACCACAATAATGGATGCACTGGAATTAGGAAAAAAGAAAAAGGAGTACTTGTGGCACCTTAGAGACTAAAATTTATTTGAGCACAAGCTTTCGTGGGCTACAGCTCACTTCATCGGATGCATTCGATGGAATTAGGCTTTATCTACACTAGACAAGTTGCATTACTTTAAATTTAACAGTATAATTAAAGCAGTACAACCCTCCCTACTGTAGATGCAGTGATACTGATATAAGGTCATCTTTATATCACTATTGCTGCATCCACACTTGGGCTTTTACAAGTCTATTTCTGTAAAAGTCATACTCCTAACCAAAATAGTTATACTGGTAAAACTTTTAAGTGTACACCAGTTCTCAGACAGTTAGGCCCCAACTCAGCAAAGCACTAAACAACATGCTTAAATCCATCCCTATTCAGCAATGCATTTAATCTTGTATCAGGGCCAAAGCCATTGCTATGTACCCATAAGCCAGTTAATGGCCATTAAGAAGAATACATATGAAAGTATTCCATATGGTTCAGGACAGCTACACCTCAACATTTGACAATGGCTATTTATTGGTTGTGATTTCCCCCCCCCCCCTCTTTAAAATTGAAAGTCTAATCATTTTCAAAAAAATGCTAAATGAATATACTTACGCCTCCCAGCATGATCTGCAAAACTCATGTCCACAAGGCATATCCACTGGGTCTTCGAATACAGAAATATTACACATACAAATGTCACACTGTAGATAAAGAAAAAAAATACAGATGAAGGAAAGAAAAACACACTCTTGTGTGCCATGTGCAGAACTCAAGAGAATTGTATAATAAAAATATAAAACCAAACTACTGTAAGAAAACAGGCCATGTACAAAGTAGGGAAAAATCTTTTATGAATATATCAAGGAGAAAGTGTTGCTTTATGTTCAAAAAATTGAAAATGGAAAGGTGCATGTCTTCATTTCCACACACCTCCCCACAAACATTTAGTAAATATTTTAGGAACCTGTGCAACAAATTTTTATATTGTCTTCTGGGATCTCCGCCACCTCCAGCCTTTAAGATGTTGAACACTCATAGCTCCCAATAAAGATGACAATGGCCATATCCTGCACCAGTAAAGTCAATGAAAGTTTTGCCACTGACTTCAATAGAAGGAGCAGAACTTGGTAGATAAGGTCAGTCATATATCACAGGAGGTATTCTGCCCCGCAAAGAATCAGGCCCAAGGAAGGGTGGAGCAATTTAAATAACTGAGGTAAAGCTATGATTTTAATCACTTGATTTAAAAAAAAAATCAGGTTGAGGTTTGTAAAGCTGATTTGAAAATTTGTACTTTGCATCTTTAGTTCAAAATGTATAATGAGCTAAATTATAAAGTCTCCTTCCTTCCATGTTATTAGTGGTAGGATATTTTATTTGAATTTTATAAAAACTGCTATCAGAAAAAAACAGAATATTGAAAGGCATGTGTGGCCCTCCCTTGCTGTCAATCTCAGAGGGAGGCCAGGTCTCTTTGCTGTCAGACCCCTGTAAGAACAGTCAAAGATAATAGGGAAGTAGCAGTCTCAGTGTTCGATCCCTCCAGCAGGGTAGAGCAATGAGTGGTTCAGGGGCACAAGCCCTCAGGCAGGGCAGGGCACCAAACAGTCTAAAGCCCAATCATCAGGCAGGGTATAGTCAGGTATAGTCTAGGAACCCTGGCCTTCAGATGGGGCAGGGTACCAAACACAGTCTTGGGTTCCAGCCCTCAGGCAGGAGTAAGCGCCCAGCAAACAGCCTAGGGGGCTCTGACCAGGGGTTAGCATCGAGCAAACAGTCCGGCCAGTGAAGGGTTGCCAACTTTCTAATTGAATACAACCAACCACCCATGCCCTGCCCCCTGCCCCGCCCCTTCCCTGAGTCCCCATCTCCACTCACTCCAGCCCCCCTCTATCCATCGCTTGCTCTCCCCCACCCTCACTCACTTTCACTGGGTTAGAAAGGGGGTTAAGATGAGCGAGGAGGTGCTGGCTCAGGGCTGGGGTGCAGGAGAGGGTTTGGGGTGCGGGCTCTGGGAGGCAGTTTGCATGTGGGAGGGGGCTCAGGACTGGGGCAGGGGTGCGGGTGCAAGGTCTGGGAGGGAGTTTGGGTGTGGGAGGGGTTTCTGACTGGGGCAGGCGGTTCGGCGTGCAGGCTCTGGCCGGGCGGTGCTTACCCCAGGCAGCTCCCGGTTGGCGGCGCAGCAGGGCTAAGGCAGGCTCTGTGCCTGCCTTGGCTCCGCGCTGCTCTCGGAAGCAGCAGCTGTGTCCGGGCCTAGGCTTATCAATTTTGTGTTTGTCTCACATAAGGATGTTAATGAGGCCCAGGATTTGTCTTTTTGTGCATAGATGACCATTTTAAGTGAGAAACATCTTAATAAAAAAAATCTCTATATAAAATCTGAAATTCTAACAATCGTACTTGTTTCTTTAGTTTCCTAAAACATCCACTTTAACAACTGAAGACTGTAAAACAGGAAGTAAACTAGCTATATATAATCTAAATGTGTGTGTGTGTACACACACACACACACACACACACACACACACACACACACACACAGTTTAAATCCAGATCCTGCATTCCCATCATAAGCCCCCAATACTAAGAAAAGGAAATATACAATATAACATACATTTGTCACTTCATTTCACATGCAGTTAGTACTTTTCAGGAAAAGTATAACAAAGATATAACAAAGGATAAACTATAATGCCATATACCTTTTTTGTAGTATTATAAAATTAAAGTAGTAAGGGTTGTCTGTATACTGAATGCAAAGTTGTACTTTGATATGTTGTCCAGGGATAATCCAGTTACAAAACTATGTATCTCCTAGAAAAATAGGTCACTGAGCACAAATTTTATAAAGTTACAGCTGTGGATTACTAAAAAGAGAGTTCTGTCTTCCAAAAGAGCATTACTGATTTTAATGAAAGATGCTTTCATATTTTAAATTTGTGATAGCTTTGTAAACTGCTTAAAGCAGCCAGCACACAGCAAAATTATTTATTATCTTACAGTACAGTAGTAGGCTGACATTTAAAATACAAACAAAGAAAACTTTGTTTCCTAACAAAAAATATAGAAAGGGAAGATTCAAAGCATTTAAGTATGTTTAAGGAAATGGATACCATGGAATTGAACATCTAGATAAAACGTCTCCAAAGAAATGCTGAGCTACACACACTTGGTATTTAACTCTCTTGTTAAATCAGAATATAATGGTGGCAGTCAAGCTGAAAACAGTGTCCCTTGTTCCAGCCACATGCTCAATGTGGGTCATTATAAAGCCAATTGTTAAAATGAATCAGCACAAGGGGCTGGACCAAGCGACCTCTTGTGCTCCCTTCCAACTCTACATTTCTATGATTCTACACACACTTCAGTGTTTGCTTACATTTAAGAAAAAAAGAAAAAAAACCTCTCATGTCCTTTCCAAGGTTATTTTGCAAAGGTAAATGACAAAATAGTTCTCTCGCACTAAGGTGGGGGAAGGCAACAGGGGGGGAGAGAAACAGGAGGGGGAAGTCAGTTCAATTTCCCAATTAATTTCAGTCCTATTTGTAAGGCACTAAAAACATACTTTAAAAACCAACTGCACAATGATTATGGAAGATTTTCTCACAAGTTGCAAAGCATTTTATGCCAGAACAACTTTTTAATAATATTTAATACATTACTTTGTATTACTTTCTAACTATTCACAAAGTAATAGGCAGGGAATCTTTCTTAAGAATAAATCATACCAGAATTGTCTCAATGTCTCCCGGTGACAGACTGATTTCATCAGGGGAGGTCACAGAAGAGCGAGTGGTGCGGGGAGTTCGTGGAGAAGGGAGTGTGTCCCAGGCATTATACCCACTTGGAGGTGGAGTTGGCATTTGAACACCTGAACGTTGGCAGCAGTTCTCTGGATTAGACATCCATGCTTCAAGTAATTTCTCCCTGTCCCAGTCTTCAATAAATATATAAATACAATTATTTAACTATTATAGGATATGGATTTGTTTACATTTTATGATTGCATCATTAAAAAGATCTATATTTTACTAATAAAATTAGAGGTGAACATAACTTTTGAAATACTGGAGACTGCAGCCCTCAATGGATATTAATTTTACAGAATATATTTTGGGATAACATACAATATACATTATTTACAGCTAACACCACTGCTAGTATCTCCTTTCTATTAATGTCAACCATAAACTAAATGGAAAACTTATTCTCACTTTCGTATGATAAAAGTCGACCATTCAGTTTAGATCCCGTTCTATTTTTTCTTTTTAAGAACCACATTTTTATTGATTCAAGTGAAGAGTTAAAAGCAAAGGAAGAAGAAAACTTTCAAAACAAATGTTCACAATAGGTATTATGAAAATATATGAAACAAGTAATTACAAGTAATAATTTCTTCATGTTATATCTGATTCTGCATTCGTTGCACATCCAAAACTCTCACTGACTTCACCAAGAATTTTTTGGGCATAAACAATGCAGAACAGCCATTCAGACCCCGTTCCTGCAAGCTCTCATGAACAGTAGTCCCATCATCTTTGGTGAGACTACTCATGGGATCAGAGTTACTGATATGGAGAAGTATAATAAGTTACTTATGGACACTTACAAAATAAGTCATTACAGCTATCAAATGTTAGCATCTTGAGGTAGATTGACATACTGGGAGAAATTCTGGCCCTGTTGAAGTCAATGGGAAAACTCTTGTTGACTTCAGGGTATGTCTACACTGGAATAAAAGACCCATGGCATGGCTGTGGCCGGCGTGGGTTAGCTGGCTCGGGCTGCGGGGCTAAAAATTGCTGTGTAGATGTTTGGGCTTGGGCTGGAGCCTGAGGATCCTGCTCTCTCATGGGGTCCCAGAGGTTGGGTTCCAACCTGAGCCTGAACAGTTATACAGAATTTTTCAATTCCGCAGCCAGAGCCCCACAAGCTCAAGTCAACTGACCCAGGCCAGCTTTGGGAGTTTAACTGCAGTGTAAATGTACCGAATGGGACCAGGATTTCATCCATTGCTACTAATTTTCTGTAAGAAGCTGTAGGTAGATGCAATGCCCCAACAGCAATTCAGGAAGGAATTGCGAGTTAGTGTGCCAATTCCCCATCTACTTCTCTCCTTGCTTTGGGCAGGAAATAATCTGCTACTGGCCCATAACTGTATCAGATTACTATTTTCCTACTCTGTGCTGGCTCAGCTCTGCTTGCCAGTACATTTATAGAGTCATAGACTTTAAGGTCAGGAGGGACCATTATGATCATCTAGTCTGACCTCCTGCACAATGCTGGCCACAGAATCTCACCCACCCACTCCTGTAATAAACACCTAACCTATATCTGAGCTACTGAAGTCTTCAAATCATGGTTTAAAGACTTCAAGGTCCAGAGAATCCTCCAGCAAGTGACCTGTGCCCCACGCTGCAGAGGAAGGCGAAAAACCTCCAGGGGCTCTGCCAATATGCCCTGGAGGAAAATTCCTTCCTAACCCCAGATATGACGATCAGCTAAACCCTGAGCATGTGGGCAAGACTCACCAGCCAGAGACCCAGGAAAAAATTCTCTGTAGTAACTCAGATCCCACCCCATCTAACATTCCATCACAGACCATTGAGCATATTTACCACCAATAGTCAAAGATCAATTAATTGCCAAAATTAGGCTATCAAGCTTTGTCTTGAAACCAGATATGTCTTTTGCTCCTATTGCTCCCCTTGGAAGGCTGTTCTAGAACTTCAGTCCTCTGATGGTTAAAAGCCTTCATCTAATTTCAAGTCTAAACTTCCTGATGGCCAGTTTATATCTATTTGTTCTTGTGTCCACTTTGGTACTGATCTTAAATAATTCCTCTTCTTCCCGGACATTTATCCCTCTGATATATTTATAGTTGTGATCATTTTCGCTCAGTCTCTCTCCTGTTTCTGCTCACTCTCTCTTTGGAGCTGTATCTACATGTTTTCCTCATCCTCCTTTTCCATGTTTATGTGTGGGGAAAGAGAAATGTGGAGCCTGCTTGTGTCTCTTATGCACAGACTGTCAAGACAGGCCAGCCCACATAGGAAAGAAGTATGGAGATGCCTTATACTCTCTTCCTGCCCTGCACTGGGGCAGAGGACAAGTGACAATCTTGCTTTTATAATCATAATTCCCCTAACCCTAACCTCTTCTAAAAAGGGGCAGAATATCAGCATATGAAAGTTTCTACCATCCACAAAACTGGAAGTTCTGTGTGCAGCAGTTGTCACCATTTTCACTAATTTCTGATTGTATAAAACTGCATTTTCTAATGCTGTGAATTGGGGGAATTGTCCCCCAACAGTCTGAGTTTCCTATGTTATAGCTGTAAAAAGTTTCACATGTTGATATCTCTTTTGAGATTGTTGTTAAAATTATTTGGTTTTAAGGACTTATAATATGAAGGCTTTTGTCTAAGTATTACACAGAAACAATTTTACTTCCACATACGAAAGTTATTCAGCCTGACCTGAAATAGCTGAAGCTTTTGCCATCTATACAACAGCCTGTTTGAATATGTGATATTTCTTGAATACAAAATTTAAAATTATTTGAATTGAAAAAGAATTAATTTATCCTTGCTAGGACTTTTTGTAATTCTACAATCAAATATTACTGTGACTCTTCCATGTTTTCATGTGTACAAATATTAAGTTCACAGTTAAAGTTTTCTATGGTACGAATGAACTACAGTAAAACAAAATGTATACAGAGAGATAAGGTAGGTGAAGTAACATCTTTTATTGGACCAATTTCAGTTGCTGAGGCCACGTCTACATTATCCGCCGGATCGGATCGCGATTAGTGTAGACGCAATAAATCGATCCCTGATAGCTCTGCTGTCGACTCTGGAACTCCACCAGGGCGAGAGGCGGAAATGGAGTCGATGGGGGAGCGGTGGCCGTCAATCCCGTGCTGCAAGGACACGAAGTAAGTGATTCTAAGTCGATCCAAGATGCGTCGATTTCAGCTACGTTATTCTCATAGCTGAAGTTGCGTATCTTAGATCGATCCCAACCACAGTGTAGACCAGGCCTGAGAGAGACAAGTTTTTTCAGATCTGCCCTAAGGAAGAGCTCTGTGTAACATCAAAAGCTGGTCTTTCTCAGCAACAGAAGTTGGTACAACAAAAATATTATCTCACCTACCTTGTCTCTCTAATATCCTGGAAGCAACACAGCTGCTACAACAACATTGTATGCATAAATGAATTTATAAGCAGTTATTAAGATTACAAACAAAGATGGTGATTTTTTTAAAAATAGTTTAGAACTACTTTATTTCAAATCTAAAAACAAACAAAACATTCAACAATGTTAGTTTGTCAAATTTCTGTGCCACTTTGAATCTAAAAATACCAATAGTGTAAAGAGCATCCACGTACATGGACAGAGTCAGACTGAAAGACATTTGAACTGATATACTTTACCATATCACTGCGATTTTAAGTCTCAAAAAAACAAAATTTTCAAACATTGTCAATTACACAAAAGTTCATTTTGTTTGTCAACCATAAGTAGCTGATGTTTAGAAAAACCCTAAATTTTCAATTTTTCTGAAGCAAATGTTTCATAAATAAAACTCCTTAGGTTATTGTAAATAAAAATTGCATGTGTACTATACATAAAGAAGAAAATATAAGGAGCCTTATTCAATAGTGATATTATCAAAGTATTCATTTTGCATATCAGTAGGTCAATCACACTGAAATTTGCTTATTGATTTTTAATATAAATGAAAATGTTATGGAGACAAGTTTGCATAACTGGTCCAAACTGTACAACATTTTAAAGATTTCATTCATTCCATTTTGTCTGCTTAAGGTTATGATATCTGTGTAAAATTATTAGATTGCAATAACAAAAAATTGCTACTTTCATTACCAGCATAACATACGCCATTTTACACATTATCTTTTCTTTATAATCTTTTAAACAGGAGCTTATTGAACTTGAGATATTGCTAAGAGCTATAAGAAGTCCTCAATACCTATATATGTAGTGCCTTTTTAAATTAGTAGTTGGAGCAAAGACGTCCTGCTTGCTGGATTCCACTGTTCTTTTTAGTAAATCTTGAGCTGCAGCATAACATAAGGTTATTAGCTGAACTGTACTTCTTTTACCCTGAAATCAATTATTTTAGTGTGAGCTGAATTTGAAATGGGAGTGCTCTACCTTTCATCCTACAAGAATGAAGTTTAAAAAGAGATGATAATAATATAAAGGTTGGTGTTATGGGATTCCCTGGGGTGCAGCCTGGGACCAAGAGACCGCTGTGCTCCCTGAACTCTCTCCAGCCTGAGCTGTCTCTCACTGTGCTTTGCTAGCGACAAGCAGCAAGCTCCTCCAGGTGCTGTTATCACTCAGCACAACCGCATGTGGAGACCCCACACCCAGCTAGATTGCATAAATGCTCCCCAAGCCACTCATGAATCACACAGGGAAAGGCACCTGAGTCAAATCCCCCACAGCTCCCAGCACTGTACCCCAGGAATATACCGTCTTGCACTGCTCAAAATGGGCAGTGCAGACTTACTAATTGGTTCACCACTTCATCAATGAAAGTGGACATACACCAGTCTTTTCAAAACCTGAGCAGTTTTACCACACACTTCAGGCAAACTCACAGGTAAAGATAAACAGTAAAACATATCAAAAGATAGATTTTAAGTGATATTAAGTGATAGGCAAAAAGTCAGAGTTAGTTACCAAAAGAAATAAAATATAACCATGTAGTCTAAACTCTCAACCCTATTACACTAGGCAACAACTAGATTAAGCAGTTTTTCTCACCCCATTGCATATTGCAGTTTATAGCACACAGATTTCACCCCTGAAATCTGGGCCAGTCCCCTCAGTTGGAGTCTTCAGAGTGTCCTTGCAGCGGAGGTGGGTGAAGAAGAAAGACCCAGCATGTGGCCACTGTGTCTGTTTTATATCCTCAGTCTATGTGCTTGGAAAACACAAGTCCAGGTATGTCTGGGTGCATAGCTGAGTCTCCGGGAAGGTGAGTTACTGATTTGTAGCTCCCTTGCTAGACAATTGTTGATGGGTTGTTTAACACCCCACCTGGGTGTTGGTTTACTTTCTTTGCTGTTGCCTCTGGGGAGCTAATATCTGGCTGATTTCCCAACTTACAGCATGTTTTAGTGACAATCATACAACACAATTCTCATAACTTCATATGCATTAATGATATACATATATGGATAGAGAAATGACTTTCAGCAGATCATAACCATTCACCTGATACCTTCCAAGGCATGCTTTATATTTAAGATCACGATTATATGAAAATGTGGGGCTTACAGTATGCTCCCCCAAGGTTTAGAATGTCACAGTTCTAGGGCCAAAAAAACCCCCAAAAAACAAAAAAAAAAACAAAACCCCACCCTACTAATTTTTTCTTCTCTAGTTGCAATTCATGTAATAATTTGTTTTCTATCCCTCTCTCATAAATCTTCTGTGCTC
The DNA here is from genome assembly GCF_009764565.3 of Dermochelys coriacea. Lineage (NCBI taxonomy): Eukaryota > Metazoa > Chordata > Testudines > Dermochelyidae > Dermochelys > Dermochelys coriacea. The sequence continues at coordinate 225,578,158 of NC_050069.1, forward strand.
TATTAGTGGGGAAAAAAAAACAAAATCCCAATCCCAGCTCTCACAAACAAGCTGTACTAACAAATCCATATTTTTGTGTGACAGAGGAAATCAAAGTTTGTCAAGTAAATAGATTTCAACATCAAGTTTCTAAAAAGGTGAGTAAAACACATTATTTTTAAATATAAGAAAAATACCTTCACTCATGTTCTTTGAATTAAGAAAGTTAGAATTAAGATAGTCTTATTATTATTTTGTCTCTTAAAAAAATTAATGGGAAAATATTTAGAGTCTGGCAATGCTAATTTATGCAGAGTGGCTTCTTGTTTATCTTTTAATTTTTGTAATAAAATTTAAAGTTGAACATTCATCAGTTATTCAGTTGCGTTACATAATCACACCAATTGCATGTCCTTATTTTTATGTCAAACACATTATTAAGTTTTAATTATACTTGGCTGAATAATTTCCAATTTATAATGAGTAAGCTAACAGCAAAAGAGCCTGCTTTCTCATGACTTGCAAATTATGTCTGTACTTCTCTTTAGGTAATGTTCAATTGCATTAAGTTACAGCTACACCAAGAAGGCAACAATAAGAGAATGACCTTGCAACCCAGACTGATTCCTTCTCAAATCTCAATTACCGCTCTCTAGATGGTGGCAGACATGTCCGTACAGTTTACATCAACTTCATTGCTTTGAGACTCAGACTTCCGGCATGGTGCGCAATATATAGTACTGCCAACATTTTGTTCTACAGAATGTCTGTATAGGTTACAAGTATCAGGGGGTGGCCAGGTTAGTCTGTATCCACAAAAACAACAAGGAGTCCGGTGACACCTTAAAGACTAACAGATTTATTTGAGCATAAGCTTTCGTGAGTAAAAAGCTCACTTCTTCAGATGCATGGAGTGAAAGATGCAGACATAAATATACTGACACATGAAAAAAAAGGGAGTTACCTCACAAGTGGAGAACCAGTGCTGACAGGGCCAATTCGATCAGGGTGGATGTAGTCCACTCCCAACAACAGATGAGGAGGTGTCATTTCCAGGAGAGGCAAAGCTGCTTCTGTAATGAGCCAGCCACTCCCAGTCCCTATTCAAGCCCAAAATTAATGGTGTTAAATTTGCAAATGAATTTTAGTTCTGTTTCTCTTTGAAGTCAGTTTTTACCCACGAAAGCTTATGCTCAAATAAATCTGTTAGTCTTTAAGGTGCTACTGGACTCCTTGTTGTTTGAATAGGTTACAGAATTTGCCAGCTGTGAATCTTCAGTCTTAACTGAGTACTCTTAAAATTCAAAATATTGTTCCACTTACATATTAATGCCATATAAGAAACAAAGCAAATTAGCAAAATTTTAAAAAATATTATGCAATATCCAGTGACCCGTATGTGATTAGGTTATCATTTAAACACAATGATAAAAGTTAGTCTCTGGTATATTCATTAAAGGTACACTATCAACTTGAAATCTAGTCAAAACTAAAAACAACAGAAAAAGTTTCAGGTATCACACACCCACTTGTGAGACATTCTGCCAGTTTCTGTTGTTTTAAAATCACACTTCCCTATTTTAAATTTTTCAGTTGCTATGCAAGAAACCCACAAAAAAATAACTAAAGACAATTCTAGCAAAGGATAAACAGCATAACTTTATATTCATTGGTACTACTCGTGCTTAAAGGGACTACTCACATCCCTACAGTGAGCACATACTTACGTGCTTCACAGGGTCAGTAAAGAAGTACTTTAAAGAACTATTATTTAATTCCAGCAACAAAGGGTTCTACTCCCATTACTTTCTGATCCCAAAAAAGAATGGAGGTCTCAGAACTCTAAACAGATACATCAGAAAGTTTCAGTTCAGAATACTATCCTCTGGCTTTGATCATTCCCTCTATCTACTCTGGATTGGTTTGGTGCTCTCAGTCTCACTGGGTCACATCCATGTTAAACCTATTATAATGAACACAATAGAAAGACACGGGTCTGTTTTTACACATTCACTATACACACAACATATTTAGCAGCAAACAACCATGGTTTGACTTAATAAATATAGGAATGGACTTTTCTGAAGGTCAGAACTTCAATATGGGATCAACTGTCTAAGTCAGGGGTTGGCAACCTTTTAGAAGTGGTGTACCGAATCTTCATTTACTCACTTTAATTTAAGGTTTCGCGTGCCAATAATACATTTTAATGTTTTTTAGAAGGTCTCTCACTATAACTCTATATATTATATTGTCATATGTAAACAAGGTTTTCAAAATGTTTAAGAAGCTTCATTTAAAATTAAATTAAAATGCTGATCTTACGCCGCCAGCCCGCTCAGCCCATTGCCGGTCTGGGGTTCCGTTCACCTAGGCTGGCAATGGGCTGAGCGGGGCCTGCAGCCGGGACCCCAGCTGGCAAGGGGCAGGCAGCCAGAACCCCAGACTGGCAGTGGGCTGAGCGGCTCAGCCCTCTGCTGGTCTGGGATTCCGTCTGCCAGCTCCTGCCAGCCAGGGTCCCGGCTACCGGCACCGCTCAGCCCGCTGCTGATCTGGAGTCCCGGCCCTGTCCACATAGAGCAGGTACCTACCTTCTCCCTGGTTCTAGCCATTCTCTTCCTCTCTCTCTGCACTGAGATGAGGGTGGGAGTGTGCTGAGAACAGGGCTGGAGGTGAAGGAGCAGGCTGGGGGTTGGGGTGCAGGATCTGGCCAGGAGCTAGAATGAGGGAGAGGGCTCAGGGTTGGGGCAGGAGATTTGGGTGTGGAACATGTACCTGGGCAGCTCCCATTTGGTGTGAGGGGTGCAGGAGCTCCTGTTTGGTGCTCAGGGTGGGAGTGGGGATGTGGGGGGTGCAAGAGTTAGGACATAGGGTGTGGGGGGGCTGGGTATGTGTGGGGGATGCAGGAGTCAGGGCATGGGGTTTATGGGGGGTGCAGGGGTCAGGGCATGGGGCTGGGGTGTGTGGGGAGGGTGCAGGGGTGAGGGCAGAGGGCTGGGTGGGTGTGAGGAGGATTCAGGGATCAAGGCAGAGGGCTGGGGGTGTGGGCTGGGATAGTGAGGGTGCTCCCAGCCCCCTGCCCTGAGTGGCTCATGGCAGGGGGCTGGAGGGGATATGCCCTGATTCCACCCCCTTCCCCAAGGTCCCCGAAGCAGAGAGAGGCGCTGCGGCTCCGCTTTTACCTCTCCCCCGCTTTTACCTCTCCCCCTCTGTAGCAAGGGCCGTCAGATGATTGGCTGCAGGGAGGGAGAGAAGGAGGGGCAGGAACCCAGCACGCTGGGGGAAGAGGCGGGGGAGGGGGAAGCTTGCCTGCCCTGCAAGGAGAGAGCTGTGGGCGGGGGGGGGGGGGGCGGCAGAAAAGAGTGGGCTGGACCGGTCAGGATTTTTAGTGTCACGCTGCTGTCTTCCCGGGTCTGCCAGACAGCAGCATGCCATTAAAAATTGGCTCGCGTGCCGTGTTTGGCATGTGTGCCATAGGTTGCTGACCCCTGGAAATAATTTTGAAATAAAACAACCTTGTTTCTCCAAACAGTTTTAACTCAAAACTTTTTAGATTATGATCCCCAATTTCAATCACTTTCCTATTAATTCCCCTGATTGTCTGAACGTTTTTGATATATTGCAGACAGTCTGAATAAATAGGGATATAAACCAATCTTTATGAACGCAGTTAAAATGGAAATGCTACTTCAAAAAGAAGCTGGTTTTATTTTCTACTACAAAGTTCAGCGCTAATCTACATTTTGGACAAAAATTTGAATTGCTAAATAGATTAGCTGAGTGGTAGAGTTATGTCACGACAAAATACCGTAATAAAATTTTCTTCTTCAAGCATATCCTCATATCAAGCATATTCCCACTCTTGGGATGCGCAGAGGAGGAGCAGCCAGGACAATGGAAATTCTGGTAGCAGTGTGTGTTAAGGTGCTCACACACCTCCCTCCCTGCCCCCAGCATATGAACGTGTTTTGAGGGCATAGCTTTGAAAAGTGGTATGGCACCCTTTCTTTGGCACAGGCTATACTTTTTGAAGATGACCGCCAGGAGCAATGTCCACAGGAAGATTTCCAATATGTCATGGAATTGGAAAGTGGCTCATCGCGCAATGACAACGTGGGAGTAGCTACAGCATTGTCTTCTTTGGCAAAGGCTATGTAATTTCATGAACTAGTTGATAGGATGGCATAAACTTTAAAATTAACATCAGTAGCTTTCAACGAGGCTATGCATCCAGTCTGACATTTTGGAGTCTACTGCAAAAACCAGGGTTTTGTTAGAAGGGATTTGGCAACCAGCAAAATTCCTGTGGTCCAATCCATCACTGTGCCAACCAATTTCAAAAAAGGTTGATAAGTTATACCAGATCCCTTTTGAAAGATTCTCTTGTTTTCATGTAAGCCCTCAGCCAAACTCAGATTATAGCAGTATCACTTCAGAGAGCAAAGTGAAGTCTTCAACCTTCTACCCCTTATGCTATAGAAGGGAAAAAATTGGGACCCTGGGTAGAAAAATGTTTTCTTCAGCTTCTTTAAACAAGCATGTGGCAAATTATCAAGCGGTGATGGCGAGGTATTAGTTTCAACTGTGAGATAAGAGTGAATCTTTACCAAAAATCTACCAGAGGATTACAGGAAGTTGATATCAACTCTCAACAAACAGGGACAAAACCGGGCTAAGCATGCCCTCAGGGCATCAACTGACGTTCCCTGATACCATCTCAAAATCTGTTGCATCTGCAATAGCTCGATGTAGACATGCATGGCTACAATCATTTCTTTCTGTGGAAAGAGCATCTAAAATAGATCTATCCTTTAAAGGGGATGGACTATTTAATGCAAAAACTGATGAGGTACTGGAAAAAATGAAGGAGATGTGTTCCACAGCAACCATCTCCCTATCAAGAGAGAACACCTATGTCTATGTTCAGGCATCACAGGCAATACCACACACCATTTTCTTCGTCTTACTATAAGAAGAGTTCTATGAAAACTCAAAAACTTGTCTCTCTTACCAACAGAAATTGGTCCAATAAAAGATATTACCTCACCCACCTTGTCTCTCTATAATGAGAAGAGGCAATCAGACTATCAACAACAACACCAACAGCAAGCATTCTCTCAAATATGAGAGAGGAAGGAAAGCCAAGGATGAGGTCAAAGAATTTCTCAGACAAATCCTCCTTGCCTAATGTCAGACTTCATGTTTGACATGTTTATCGAAAGCTCTCAACCAATATCAGAAAATCCTATCCTGTCTGTCCCAGTTTTACAAAACATAAAATATTGCCTCGCACACTTTGTCCCTCTAGTATCCTGGGGCCAACATGGCTACAACAACACTGCATACAATCACCACCTCAGATAGTTGTGTTTTACACACAATAAAGGAAGAAAAGGAGTACTTGTGGCACCTTAGAGACTAACAAATTTATTAGAGCATAAGCTTTCGTGAGCTACAGCTCACTTCATCGGATGCATTTGGTGGAAAAAACAGAGGGGAGATTTATATACACACACACAGAGAACATGAAACAATGGGTTTATCATACACACTGTAAGGAGAGTGATCACTTAAGATAAGCCATCACCAGCAGGAGGGGGGGAGGGGAGGAGGAAAACCTTTCATGGTGACAAGCAAGGTAGGCTAATTCCAGCAGTTAACAAGAATATCAGAGGAACAGTGGGGGGTGGGGTGGGAAGGAGAAATACCATGGGGAAATAATGACAGGTTTCAGATTAGCAGCCGTATTAGTCTGTATTCGCAAAAAGAAAAGGAGTACCCGTGGCACCTTAGAGACTAACAAATTTATTAGAGCATAAGCTTTCGTGAGCTACAGCTCACTTCATCGGATGCATTTGGTGGAAAAAGCAGAGGAGAGATTTATACACACACACACACACACACACACACACACACACACACACAGAGAACCAAATGCATCCGATGAAGTGAGCTGTAGCTCACGAAAGCTTATGCTCTAATAAATTTGTTAGTCTCTAAGGTGCCACGGGTACTCCTTTTCTTCATGGGGAAATAGTTTTACTTTGTGTAATGATTCATCCATTCCCAGTCTCTATTCAAGCCTAAGTTAATTGTATCCAGTTTGCAAATTAATTCCAATTCAGCAGTCTCTCGTTGGAGTCTGTTTTTGAAGCTTTTTTGTTGAAGTATAGCCACTCTTAGGTCTTTGTCCTGACCCATAACTATTTCACTTTTGGTGACAATGTATACCTTCAAATCAGCGGCACTGCGATGGGTACCCGCATGGCCCCACAGTATGCCAACATTTTTATGGCTGACTTAGAACAACGCTTCCTCAGCTCTCGTCCCCTAATGCCCCTACTCTACTTGCGCTACATTGATGACATGTTCATCATCTGGACCCATGGAAAAGAAGCTCTTGAGGAATTCCACCATGATTTCAACAATTTCCATCCCACCATCAACCTCAGCCTGGACCAGTCCACACAAGAGATCCACTTCCTGGACACTACGGTGCTAATAAGCGATGGTCACATAAACACCACCCTATATCGGAAACCTACTGACCGCTATTCCTACCTACATGCCTCTAGCTTTCATCCAGATCATACCACTCGATCCATTGTCTACAGCCAAGCGCTACGATATAACCGCATTTGCTCCAACCCCTCAGACAGAGACAAACACCTACAAGATCTCTATCATGCATTCCTACAACTACAATACCCACCTGCTGAAGTGAAGAAACAGATTGACAGAGCCAGAAGAGTACCCAGAAGTCACCTACTATAGGACAGGCCCAACAAAGAAAACAACAGAACGCCACTAGCCATCACCTTCAGCCCCCAACTAAAACCTCTCCAACGCATCACCAAGGATCTACAACCTATCCTGAAGGACGACCCATCACTCTCACAGATCTTGGGAGACAGACCAGTCCTTGCTTACAGACAGCCCTCCAATCTGAAGCAAATACTCACCAGCAACCACACACCACACAACAGAACCACTAACCCAGGAACCTATCCTTGCAACAAAGCCTGTTGCCAACTCTGTCCACATATCTATTCAGGGGATACAATCATAGGGCCTAATCACATCAGCCACACTATCAGAGGCTCGTTCACCTGCGCATCTACCAATGTGATATATGCCATCATGTGCCAGCAATGCCCTCTGCCATGTACATTGGCCAAACTGGACAGTCTCTACGTAAAAGAATGAATGGACACAAATCAGACGTCAAGAATTATAACATTCAAAAACCAGTTGGAGAACACTTCAATCTCTCTGGTCACTCGATCACAGACCTAAGACTGGCTATACTTCAACAAAAAAGCTTCAAAAACAGACTCCGAGAGACTGCTGAATTGGAATTAATTTGCAAACTGGATACAATTAACTTAGGCTTGAATAGAGACTGGGAATGGATGAGTCATTACACAAAGTAAAACTATTTCCCCATGGTATTTCTCCCTCCCACCCCACCCCCCACTGTTCCTCTGATATTCTTAGGTTTCAGAGTAGCAGCCGTGTTAGTCTGTATTCGCAAAAAGAAAAGGAGTACTTGTGGCACCTTAGAGACTAACAAATTTATTAGAGCATAGAAGTGAGCTGTAGCTCACGAAAGCTTATGCTCTAATAAATTTGTTAGTCTCTAAGGTGCCACAAGTACTCCTTTTCTTTCTGATATTCTTGTTAACTGCTGGAATTAGCCTACCTTGCTTGTCACCATGAAAGGTTTTCCTCCTTCCCCCCCCCCCCTGCTGGTGATAGCTTATCTTAAGTGATCACTCTCCTTACAGTGTGTATGATAAACCCATTGTTTCATGTTCTCTGTGTGTGTGTATATAAATCTCTCCTCTGTTTTTTCCACCAAATGCATCCGATGAAGTGAGCTGTAGCTCACGAAAGCTTATGCTCTAATAAATTTGTTCGTCTCTAAGGTGCCACAAGTACTCCTTTTCTTTTTGCGAATACAGACTAACACGGCTGCTACTCTGAAACCAATAAAGGAAGATTATACTTTCCAACTCAAATCCTTTCCTTCATATAACCCCGCATCCCCATCCTTTCAGGGACATGTCCCATGACAGATTAATGGAAGTACAAGCTCTGCTGCATGCAGGGGGTATTAAAGAAGTACTATTTATTTTCAGCAACAAAGGGTTCTACTCCCATTACTTTCTGATCCCAGAAAAAGAATGGAGGTCTCAGACTAATTTTAGATCCCAGAACTCTAAATAGATACATCAGAGAGTTTCAGTTCAGAATACTATCCTCTGGCTTTGATCATTCCCTCTGTCTACTCTGGATTGGTTTGGTGCTCTCAGTCTCATAGATATTTACATATCCACATAAGATCATCTCACTGCAATAGCTATGTTTTGTCTTTGATTCAGACAAATTTCCAGTACAGAGTTTTAGCCTTTGGCCTCTTCACTGCACCCAGAGTTTTTACCAAATGCCTGGCTTCAGTAGCAGCACATGAGAAGGCAGAGTTTTCGTCTTCCCTTACTTAGATAATCGGATGCTGAAGGCTCCATCCAAAAAAGAATTACAGAGAGCCAATCAGATGACCTGTTCTTTATTTTGAGCATTAGGATTTTTCATCAACGAAGAGAAGTTTTGTTCTGATTCCATCACACAGGGTTCTCTTCATTGGAGTGATCTATGACTCCATAGAAAGAAGAGCTTTTGGAGGAGGTTTTTGAAAATCACCACCACTATATAAATATAGTTTCTGCAGCCCTCTCAAAGGGCAATGTATTTTCTGGCATTATTAGGCCTCATGGCATCCACAACATATGTGACTCCATATGCCAAGTTAAGAATGAGGCCACTTCAACACCGGCTGTTACAGAACTTAATGCCGTTTAGGGATTGTATATGGAAAAATACTGATGCAAGGAAAATTCATCTCTCTCTAATATGGTGTTTGAACCCAGAGAATATCCTCAAAGGAGTATTTTTCAACCCACCTACTCCTATGTCAACAGTAACCACAGATGCGTCCAAGATGGTCGCAGTGGTGTGCTCCCCAACCTTTTTCATACAAGTCCTTTGGAATGACACAAAATCCTTATTAAACAAACTTGCTAAAACTGAGGGCATCAGGCTCTCAACGCGTTTCTTCTGCAGATACAGGATGCAGTAATCCAGTTGGTCACAGACATGTCTGCAGTATATGATTTCAACAAACAAGACAGAACTCTATTTTCTCAGCTATGCCACGAGGTGATAAAGCTCTGGGACTGGTGTATCCTATACAATATTTAATCAATTGCCTTTCATGACATGGGAGAAAACAACAAGGATACAGATCATCTGAGTAGAGATTCCTCACAGATGCACAAGTGGTTTCTAAAGGACTCGTGATTCAGAACATTTTCTGTCTTTTGGCGTTTCTGGACATAGATCTGTTCACCACTAGATTAAATATGAAATGTCCCCATTTTTATCAAGAGTAGGCTCAGACAATCTATCAGTGACAGATGCATTCATCCTAGATTGAGGAATGGGTCTGATGTATGCATTTATCCCATTCCCTCTAATTCTCAAAGTTCTAAAGAAAATAAAACAAGATTCAGCCAGCGTGATTTTAGTTGTTCCAGCATGGCCAAGGAAACACCGAGTTGCTCCATTTATCCAACGTCAAATACAAGACGCTCCTGTTTTCCACAGACTTACTTTTCCAACAGGAGGGAAGGGTTTTCCATCCAGATCTTCAATTGTTACAGCTATTGGCTTGGACAACAGGACTTTGACAGATTTAGAAAGACCTTGCTCCTCAAAGGAGCAGCTAGTTCTTATTATTGCTCAGAAATCATCTACCAGAAAAAGTTACAATTTTAAATGGAAAAGATTTGTTATATGGCCAATCTGGTAGAAATGTTGACCAGTTACTGTTCCTATACAACTCGTTTTAGAATATGTGTTGCACTTATAACCAATGGGGTGGTCTCTCTCCTCCATTAAAGTCCATTTAGCAGAAATAGCACTATTACATACTGACGATACTGGAAAAATCTATTTTCTTGCACAGGCTGATGAAAAACTTTTAAAAAGGTTTACTGCATTTCTCTCTCAGTACAGGACCTGCTCCTTCCATAGAATTTGAATTTAGTTCTATTGCATCTTATGTCTTCGCCTTTTGAAACTGTAGTAAATTGCTCCTTCATTTATCTCTGAAAACAGGCTTTATATAGCAATCACTTCTGCTTGACGAGTTAGTGAGTAACATGCATTGACAGAGGACCCTCCCCCACACTACTTTTTATAAAGATAACATGGTTCTTAGACCATACCCAAAATTCCTTCCTACAATGATTTCAGAGTTTCATGTAAATTTACCTGTATTTTCCTCAACTTCCACACAAGTAAAGGGGAAAAGACAGTTATTTTTTCCGTAACTGGTGTTCTTCGAGATGTGTTGCTCATGTCCATTCCGAAATAGGTGTGCGTGTTCTCCATGTGCACCGGAAGTTTTTCCCTTAGCAGTACCCATAGGGGAGCACCCCAGCAACCCCTGGATCGGTGCTGCTATGGCACGGTATAAGGGGTGCTGTGTGCTCCCCCCCAACCTCAGTTCCTTCTTGCCAGACAACTCCGACTGTGGGGAAGGAGGACTGCATGTGGAAAGGACATGAGCAACACATTTTGAAGAACACCAGTTATGGAAAAGGTACCTGTCTTTTCTTCTTCGAGTGATTGCCTATGTGCATTCCACAAGAGGTGATTCCAAGCTATATCTGTTGGAGGTGGGTAGGAGTTCACAGAAACTCAGGACGGAGCACTGCCCTGCCGAACCCGGCATCCTTAACTAGTCTGGGAGATGATCACAGTGTGAAGTGAACGTGTGGACCGAAGACCATGTGGCAGCTCTACAAACGTCCTGAATAGGGACGTGAGCCAGAAAGATGGCCGACGAAGCTTGCACCTTTGTTGAGTGTGCTCTCACAATTGGTGGCGGGGGAACTCCTGCCAGGTCGTAACAAGTACAGATACAGTAAGTGATCCAGTTGGGAGAGCCACTGAGTGGAGTTCGGCCAGCCTTTCATGCATTCGGCTGTGGCGATGAACAGCTGCAAAGACTTCCTAAATGATTTTGTCCATACCAGGTAAAATGCCAGGGCCCGTCTCACATCTAGCATGTGGAGGCGGCGCTCCTCATTAGACCCATGGGGCTTGGGACAGAGCACTGGCAGGAAAATATCCTGGCCCTTATGACAGGCGGAGACCACCTTCGGGACAAAACGAAGGTGTGGGTGGAGCTGGACCTTATCCTTATGAAATACCATATGTGGGGGTTCGGAGGTCAGGGCCAGGAGCTCCAAGACCCGCCTAGCAGACATGATTGCCACAAGAAAGGCTACTTTCCATGAGAGGTGGGACCAGAAGCATGTAGCAAGCGGCTCAAATGGAGGTCCTGTTAGCCTGGCCAGAACCAAGTTCAGGTCCCACTGAAGGACCGAGGGTCTAACATAATGAAAGAGGTGATCCAAGCCGTTAAGGAACCGACCGGTCATGCCATGAGAAAATACTGTGTGGCCTTGTACTGGCGGGTGGAAGGCTGATATGGCTACCAAATACACTTTGACGGATAAGGGGCTAGGCCTTGGGCTCTGAGATGAAGGAGGTAATCCAGAATAAACTGGTTCAGGGCAGCTCCTGGCGAGACACCCTGATCAACAGCCCAATGGGAGAACCGAGACCATTTTGCCAGGTAGGCCTGACGCGTGGAGGAACTCCTGCTCTCCAGGAGGACACGCTGGATGCCCTCCGAGCAGGTCCTTTTCTCCTGGCCTAACCATTAAGCAACCCACCGTGAGGTGGAGGGCTGCTAGGTTGGAGTGGAGGAGGCAATGTTGGTCCTGAGAGAGAAGGTTTGCGCAGGTTGGCAGCGGCCATGGGGGGGCGACTGACAGGCTTGTGAGAGTCCCGTACCAGTGCTGCCTGGGCCACACCGGGGCGATCAGAAGGATGCAAGCCCTGTCTGTCTTGATCTTTTCCAGGACCTTGCCAATCAGCATATAAAAGGAAAAGCACATAAAAGCTGACCCGACCAGGACAGAAGAAAGGAGTTGGAAATCGCACCCTTGCCCCAGAGGCCTCCCCTGGAGCAAAACTGAGGGCACTGGCGGTTCTGTCTGGTCATGAAGAGGTCCACTTGGGGAGTGCCCCACGTTCAGAAAAGCCTGTGTGCCACCGCTAGGCACAGCGATCATTTGTGTTGGGAGGAGAAATCCCGGCTCAGCCGATCCGCCCAAGAGTTCTGGAAACCTGGTAAGTGGTGGGCTTCCAAATTGATATAGTGGGCTATACAGAAGTCCCACAGCCTGAGGGCTTCCTGGCAGAGGAGCGGGCCCCGCCTTGCCTGTTGATGTAGAACATCAAGGCCGTGTTGTCCGTGAGAACCACGACTACCCTGCCTGCAAGGCACGAGCGAAAGGCCACGCAGGCCAGACAGACCACCCTGAGCTCTTTGACGTTTATGTGCAGGGCTAGTTCCTGCACGGACCATAGACCTTGAGTCTGGAGGTCTCCCACATGGGCTCCCCACCCCAAGTCCGACATGTCAGACACCAACTCTACAGTCGGGGGTGGCTCCTGAACAGCCTCGGAGCACGCTACCCGGGGTGGACCACCAACTGAGGGAGGCTAGCACAGTTTTGGGCACAATGAGGACTTTGTCCAGCCTGTCTCTGGACTGGGAGAATGTCAAGGCCAACCAGAGCTGAAGGGGCCACATCCTGAGTCTGGTGTGACAAGCCATGTACATACACACCGACATATGACTCAGTAGTTGGAGGCATGATCTGGCGGTTGTCACGGGAAACCTCGTGATCACCTGTAGGAGCTCCCTCAAGGTGTCAAACCTGTCCAGCAGGAGGAAGGCTCTGGCCGATGTCGCGTCTAGAATCATGCCAATGAACTCTATTTGTTGCATCGGTACCAATGTGGATTTGGTGCGGTTTACCAGCAGTCCCAGTGTGGTGCACATGGACAGGAGGAGTGATACGTGGTCCTGTACGTGTGATCTGGAGCTGCCTTTGACCAGCCGGTTATCGAGGTAGGGAAGATCTGGACCCCACCAATGCCTGAGGTAGGCCACTACCACAAACATACACTTTGTGAAGACTCTGCATGCCGTTGAGTGGCCAAACGGGAAGACGGTGAACTGGTAGTGTTCCTGTCCTACCGTGAAGTGGAGGAAAAGCCTGTGGCCCTCGAATATGTGAATGTGGAGTTCGCGTCATGGAGATTGAGGGCTGCATACCAGTCTCAGGGATCCAGGGAGTGGATAATGGAGGCCAGAGAGACCATGCAGAACTTGAGTTTTATCATGTACTGATTCAGGCCTTGCAGGTCCAAGATGGGCCTGAATCCCCCTTTTGCCTTCAGGATAAGGAAATAATGGGAATAGTACCCCTTGTATCTAAACTTTGCAGGCACCAACTCCACCGCTCCTAAGTGAAGAAGCTGCCTCACCTCTTTCTCAAGTAAGTTCTCGTGAGAGGGGTCCCTGAAGAGAGACGGGGGGGGGGGGGGGTGGATGGGTGGGGTAGAGAAAAACTGGAGGGTATAGCCCCAGGAGATGGTGTTGAGGACTCATTGGTCTGAGGTCAGTAGCATACCACTACTGGTACTATGCATCACTCCGGGAGGAAAATACATAGATGGCTGGAAAAGGGTAGGTCGGGTGAATCTCTGATACAGACTGGAAAGTCGTCCCCAGGCGTCCCAACAAAACTGGTGCTTACCCACCTGCTTGCCCTTGGAGGGGCCAGGCTGGGGGCGCAGGCTGAGACTGATACTGTGGGCATTTCTTATAGTACCTTGATTTTTTATAAGGGGTCTCGCATCTGGAGTGGGTGGCCTGGCTGGAAGTCCGCTGCGGCTTGAACTTGGTCCTGGCCGGGGCCAGGACTGGGACATAGAGACCAAGGGTCTTTAATGTCGTGCGTGAGTCCTTAAGACCGTGTAACTTCACATCTGTTTGTTCCGCGTACCGGGGCTTGCCATCAAGGGGAGGTCCTGCAAGGAGCTCTGTGCCTCGCTGGACAACCCAGACAGCAGGAGCCACAACGCCCTTCCCATGGACACCGTAGAGGCCATAGTTCTTGCAGCCATGTCTGCAGGGTCCAAGGCTGCCTGAAGGGCTGCTCTAACACAGCTGTGCCCTCCTCTACCAGGGCCTTATACTCCTTCCTATCATGCTCCTGGAGGGAGTCGGAAAACTTTGGCATTGAGCCCCACAGGTTAAAGTCATATTTGCCCAGCAGGGCTTGGTGGTTTGCCACCCTCAGTTGGGAGTTTGAGGAAGAATAAAGCTTTCTACCAAACAAGTCTAGCCTCCTCGAATCCTTATTCTTAGGGGTAGGAATGGGTTGGCCTTGACGCTCCTTATGGTTGACCGCCTCAACCACTAGGGAGTTGGGGCGGGGTGGGTATATAGATATTTGTACCCCTTGGCAGGCACAAAATACTTTCGTTCTGCTCTCTTGGAGATGGAGGACAAGGAAGCTGGGGTCTGCCACAGGACATTTGAGATCTTCGCCACCCTTTCGTGGAGAGGGAGAGCCACCCTGGCTGGCGCTGTACCCAAGAGGACATTGAAGAGGGAGTCCGAAGGCTCCTCCACCTCCTCAGCCTGTAGACTGAGGCTTGAAGCCACCCTTTTCAAGAGCTCTTGGTGGGCTTTTGTGTCCTCCTGGGGATTGCCTCACCACGATTGCTTCATCAGGGGAGGATGAGGATGTGGATGTGGGCACGGTACTCTGCGTCCCCACCGTGCCACAAATCCCAATGCTTGGTCCCCTTCTGAGTGCAGCTGGGAAAGAGCGCTCTGCTGACCCCTTCCTGGGGGGCTGAGAGAGGGAGGTTGATGGCCTTTCTGAGGCTCTGGTCACCAAGCAAGCCACCACTGGGACCCACTGGTACCAGGGCGATGGCCAGGGAGACCAGTGCCACTGCACCTGCTATGACACTGTCAGAGGAGGATGCCCCGCCAGACTCGCCTGTTCACTGACTGTCAACTCCGAAGGGAGGCCGGGATGGCATACGATAGACCGCTATCCTGGGATGGGGATGAGTAAAGGTGCTGCGAGCAGTGTGGAACTCGAGACCATGATTCTGGTATGGAGGAGCAGGAGTATGGTCTGTAACGGCTGCTCCGTGAATGGCTCTGTCGGGCAGATCCGTGACTGCCAGTTGCTGGTGATCTACGCCTGGGGCTGTGGGAGCAGTGCCGTGTCAGGGACCTCGACTGGGATGAAGAGCGTGAGCAGCCTCTATGTTGGTACCGCAAGGGGCTATGATAGCTTCTCGGAGTAGGTGACCTTCAGCAGAGCCCTGACTGCTAGGACTGCATTCCCTCAAAGCAGAGCAGTGCCTGGATCCCCTGTTGCTCGGCACCCAGCCAGCCAACCTGGTGGGGGTCAATGGGGACCGGTGCAGGCTGCGAGTGGGACAGTTATTGAGTGGAGAACGGCGTCGGAAACCTTCACTTGACCATGAACGGAACTGTCCGGGCGGTGACTGTGGCGGTCCGAGCACCGGCTTGTCTCTGGACCAGAGAGCCACTGGGGTTGGTGCAACAGGTACCAGTAGATACATTACGTCTCGAGCTGCCTGTAGGGCCTCCGGCATGGAGGGCACTCGTATGTGGCCACTGGCATCCAGGGATGTCGTCCTGGAGTGGGCTGGGCTACTCCACTCAACTTGAGTCGGAGGCCGTGAGGTTGATGAGGATTGAGTGCTGCCCAACGTGGGTCTAGTCTCGCCCCCAACCTTGCCCCAGAGCCTTGACGGAGAATATCACTTCTTTGTCTTCTTAGAGTGTTCCATGGATGGGGAGCGGTGCCGGTTGGTGGAAGGCACCGCTGGATCACCGCGCACCTATGCCATGTGCTCAGTGCCGACTCAGAGCATCACAGCAGTGTCGGGGTTAGGGCTGACTCCATCAAGATGGCTTGGAGCTGTATGTCCTGCTCCTTTTTGTTCCCAGGCTTAAAAGATCTGCAAATTTTGCAGCGGTCACTGAGGTAGGTTTCCCCCCAGACAGCATAAACAGTCAGTGTGCGAAACACTTACTGGCATAGGCCGTTTCCAATTGTCACATGACTTAAAGCACGGGGCATGCCCCAACTCGGGCACACTTTTCTATTCTAACTATACTCTTTTTTTTTTTTTTTTTTTTTTTTTTTGGTACAGGTACTAACTAACTACGAACTAAACAACAATCCAACAGGGAAAGCTACAGAAGAAAGCTGGAGCACAGCAGTTCCGAAGCACCTGCTGTGTTCCAGCTTTCTTTCACTGGCGGCAAGGAGGAACTGAGAATTGGGGGAGCGCGCAGCACCCCTTATACCATGCCATAGCGGTGCCACTTCAGGAGTCACTAGGGGCGCTCCCCTATGGGAAAAACTTCCGGCACCGGTGCACGTGGTGAGTACGCACACCTATTGTGGAATGCACATGAACAATCACTTGAAGAAGAATCTAGTTACATCCTTTAGATGCAAAGAGAGCATTCTTGTATTACTTGGACAGAACTAACAATGTAAGGACTTCTCTTAAGCTGTTTATTTTGTATATCGACACCTATAAGGGTCAGGCCATTTCAGTGCAATGTCTCTCAGATGGATCTGATGGTGTATTGGGGAATATTATAGAGAAGCTTCACTCTCTTCTCCTATTCCTTTTAGGGCCCATTCTCCTAGAGTGGTTGCTATATCCCTCTCGCTTGGCAGCTACATGAAGTCCAATTCACACTTTTATAAGACATTATGCATAGTATCTGCCATCCAGGTCTGAAGCACAGCTTGGCAGAGCGGTGCTTCAGTCATTGTTTAATTAGGACTCTACTCCCTCCTTCCACTGTATGATACTGCTTGGCAAACCATCCCAAGAGTGGGAATATACTCAAAAAAGAATACACATTTTGTTGTTAATTATTTTCTCTTTTTCTTTCAATTACAGCTAGGAAAAAAAGAAAAAAAACAAACCATGAACATGACTTTATTTTGCTGTGACCATTTCTAAAACTGTCTGAATACTTTATTAGTTTTTGATTACCATGTGCCCGAAGAAGAGCTTCTGCAGTAAACAGTGGGGCCTGAAGCATGTCTGCAGATTCCACTATCAGCATATCCTTTAGCCTTCGCAAATCCTGAAGTCTTAGTCCCTCATATGGCTTTGAAAAGAAAAAGAAAAAAAAGACAGGTTAGCTCTTCAGAAGTAGAGATTTTCCATTGAACCAATAATTTTGCATTAAACTGGCAACAACAATTTAAACATTTCTACTACCTAACAATTATCTCAAACCACAGATGGAGAGACTACCCTCTTGATAGGTTAGTTGGGGAAGAATTCTTTAGTTTGACGCATGACTGTGCAGATTGACAACTATATCAAATTCTATGAAGACACTGTAATCTGGTGATGTTTATTTATAGTGTATCAACTTTACGCATCTCAAAGCCAAAAGAGGCTATATCTACAGTTCTCTGCTATTTCTAGAGTTCAGTCATTGAGATGGTCTAAATCTATGTCAAATGACTTAAAAAAGAAAAGAATCTAAATTACTAGGTTTGCATGGAACCCAGCTGGTGATATGGATGAAGACAGGAAATCCAAATAATTTTTATTGGAAAAGTTAACTCATTAGGTAGCCACTAGAATTCTGGAGCTGTTCAAAATCTATTCCTGAGGGATGGATAAGAAAAGAATGCTAGATCCAGGATTATCTGAAGTAAGATATTAGTTGGCCTGGCAAAAATGCAAACACAGGTAGCAGCTGGATTACTTTTTATTGACCTCATATGTTTGAGGGCCATTATCTTGGCATTATCCTGGGGACAGGAATGCTGAAGACTTGGATAGAAAGAAAGGGAAGGTATAATTGGCTGGCATCAAACTGCAGGTCACGTGAGGCAGCACGCACCTAGTCAGAAGTGGGAAGGGAGGTAATTGATTGTTTGAGTGGTCTGAGCATACAGGTATAGGTGGTTGATCCATCGCAAGTACAGAAGTTCAACTGTGTAATTTGGGCAGCAGGGGCTTAAGTGGTGAGAACCAGTTTCAATCCCCTGCTAGTTTCAGAGTGGCATCTTCTCTTACAATGTTAGCAATAGGGTCAGGTGGAAAGGCAAAAAGGCAGCAACGCTGAGGTCACAGTCCAGCTCCTATGGCCAAGATACGAGAGCTGCATCCTTACTCCTTAAAAATAACACAGGAAAAAATGAAGTCTTTATATTCCCATGCAGACACCATCCAGGAGAGTAGGAAGGGACCAAAAAATGATATACTGGCCTTTTAATAGTTTTTTATAATTCACGTTTACACTACAGTAAACAAAAGAGTCCATCTCACACACTGGATATCCACAATAAACTCTCAAAAAATACATCTAATAAACAAACTCCAGTAATTATGCACAAGCAGTAGGATCCATCAGCAACATAAACTAGCCTCAATTGATGATAGAGCCTGCTCTCCTTATTGGTACTGGCCAATTCCCCAGACTAGTGTAAACAGAAGAAATGGACCCAGAGCCCTGCCTCTTCTTTGCCCTCTTTGGGAAAGCATGATGGAGGTGGTTCCTGCATTTCCTTATGTGGGCTGCACAAACTGGGGAGATTTTCCTTGTGCCTTCCTGTTGGTGCACACCTATGGTAGGACTAAGAACATTCTGATCCTTAGTCGTCCCTGCTAGAGTAAATCTGGGTCGTTTGCTTGACAGCATTCTGGAATTTGATTGACCTATTTAATTTCTTACTAAAGAGATAACTTATGAAAACATATCAAATCAACAGGCTTTCAAACAGCTGAGTGCTCAAGTGATTACATTTGCATGGATATGCTCTAAAAAAAATTGGGACAATGACTAAACTCTCTAGACTTTATCTGAACTGTAGTTTGAATGATCATTGAAAGAATATAAATTAGCTTCATCAGCATGACAATCACCACCTTTTAAATCTATAAGGGAAAGGTATTTCTTAATGATATCTGAAACAAATGTATATTAAAGGAACTAACATTTCAACCTGAAGTGCACAATTGCTCTAAATTATGTTTAACTGGCTGTTTCTAGGTTGAACACAGGCACTTCTCTCTCTTGAATAGTAAGTGTTATACTATCTCCGTTGGAACGTTCCACACAAGCCCCAGAAAGGATTTTTAGATTCTCTGGTTTTAAGAATTTTTAAATTGCTCTTTAAAGCGATGTGAGAAATATTCTTTACAGCCATGTTTTAAAAAATACATATATTTTGTTCACAAAGTAATATGTTATTCCATAAAAAACATTAAGGAGACAAAGTTAAGCAGTCAGAAGTCTGGAAATGGTAATGTTGCACACACAGAGAAAATTTTTAATGTGCCCTCTTCGGCAAGATAATATGTTCTTTAATTATATGAACATGTACTGTTTCTCAGTGTAATTCACACAATTTTTTCTTTGACCTCAGATATATGTGTAGTTCATATCTGAATAACTCATATAGGCTCAGATCAAAAGTATATTGAAGTCACTGGAAAGACTCCCATGATTACAATGAACGTTGGATCAAATGTGCACAGAAGAAATCCTTCAACTCATTCCATCTGCAGAAGCCTTTAGATTAGAACTGAGGTTTGTACTGAAAAACTTGCCCTTTGTGTTTAACAAAGATCTCCAGACCTTTAAACTATACTGTAAGTTTAACACCTTAACACTATAATTCACAGTTGTCCATAGTTTATATACTGTAACTTAGGGATGTTCTATGTTCTGTCACTTCTTCAACCCATGGAATAACAGTTTTCCACTATCTTCAACTCTTGTAATATTTTCTATATACTCCTCCTTTTACATACACACACATCTGAGCACACACACACATACCTCCCTTTTATTTTACCTCTAACATTCTGTGCCAGATACAAAAAGCAAAGATACCATCAATTCTTTTATTATCAAATTGCTATATGAAACTATGTTAAAGTGTTTATTAATACCTTAGCATTTGCATAGAGGTTTTATTTTATCAGTTCATTTAAAGTTAAAGTAATTTTTCTATTTTTAATATACTGTTAAAAATTAAGACAAAACAATTCCTTTTTGTGCAATTAAGATGGTAACCAAGTGATGACAAATTTACTTTATGTAATTATCATCCTTTTTGTAAATTGGGGCTATATATTTTCAAAAATTATCTGACACTGCATCTACTACTCACGTCCACATATGTAATATATAGATTTGGAGACATTAAAGCCTGCTGTACTTTCGTTTTCTCTTCCTATTTAAAAAAGGCTATTTCTATCTCCATGTACTAATTTTAAGTGGGTTATTTTAAGAGTGCAAACATCTTTCACTTTCTTAAATATGAACACTAAAGTTATACTTGTACTACTTGCTAAATGGCTTTCAATTGGAACTGAACAGATCCTTTCCAAAAATAAATTAAATATCTGAAGAAAATGATTGTTTTGTTATTGTGCAGTATATTGCTCTATGCGTCTGGCACAGAACTAAACCTGTTCTGGATGATCTGCTCTGAATTTCTGCTTATTCCCAGGTGTTCCTTAGCATATACTGAATACATTGCAGCATGGGGTTAAAATGAAAGTGCCTTTTACCTCCTGGAGCTACACTGCAAAGATGAACCTACTTCTATTTTAGGAATAAGCAGTGAACCAAAAAACTATGAATGTGAAGCCATCAAAATTGATGCAAAAATAATTAGTTAAAAAGATTAAATTACAATGTATATTATTTGGGTTACTGCTAACCTAACTTCACCTTTAAAAAATGTTGAGAGAGAAATATTTCTTATATTCTTACACATTATACGTATAGGCAATGTTTGCTCAAATTCTTTTATTGTGGGTTGTTTCAATTAATGAAATAAAAATACAAAAGTAGAGGCAAGGGAAATCTTTTGGAATTTTCCCCTGACCTGATTTCTATTTAAAAAACCAACGCAGACATATCCCATTTTGACGCTTTTTGTTTCACCTAACCACAAGGATAAAAGAATAGACTCTGGTCATAAAGTTGTGTGTCTCGGTGTTTTACATAGAGCCATAGTTCTTAAGTTTATATCTTGTTTTGAAAATGTTTAATATTCCTATTCTTCTATATTGTGTTATGTAGGAACATATTTAATTAAAAAACTATTATTACCTTGCATTTGCTATATACATTTTTTTAATTGCAAACTCAGATTTTGTCTGCAATCTACTTACACACACGTATTTTAGAACACTTTGAAAAGAAATACGTAGGGGAGCTGTATCATGGGAATGCTCAGACCAAATAATCCCAATTTTTCACTAGTGTCTTTACCCTGGTCTCTCTCTTAGAAATTTCCAGGCCAATCAGGCTCTGCATGTGCATTCTAGAGCATTTTGATAATTAAAAGTAGGTCACGAGTGGTCCTTTATATTAGAAACTCCCTGACTAAATGATCCCACAAAGTCTACCCTGGATCTTGATGTAGCATAGCTATTTCCAAGGCACTCTGCTTATGCATGTGCATTTTGAAAAATAAAAGCATGTCATTTTGGAAACCTGAGATCAAATTACTCAAATTTACCCCACAAACTGTATCCAAGGTCTTCAACTGGCATACCAAATTCCAAGTTGATCTGACTTAGCCTGTGAATTTTACAACTCTTTTGAAAAAGTGCCATGAAACTGGCATGGTGTTCCACCCTTGCAGCTTTGCCGGCACTCCTTATAGATTCATAGATACTAAGGTCAGAAGGGACCATTCTGATCATCTAGTTCGACCTCCTGCACAACGCAGACCACAGAATCTCACCTACCCACTCCTACGAAAAACCTCACCTATGTCTGAGCTATTGAAGTCCTCAAATCGTGGTTTAAAGACTTCAAGGAGCAGAGAATCCCCCCTCAAGTGACCCATACCCCATGCTACAGAGGAAGGCGAAAAACCTCCAGGGCCTCTCCGATCTGCTCTGGAGGAAAATTCCTTCCCGATCCCAAATATGGTGATCAGCTAAACCCTGAGCATATGGGCAAGATTCACCAGCCAGATACTACAGAAAATTCTTTCCTGGGTAACTCAGATCCCATCCATCTAATATCCCATCTCAGGGGATTAGGCCTATTTACCCTGAATATTTAAAGATCAATTACTTACCAAAATCACATTATCCCATCATACCATCTCCTCCATAAACTTATTGAGTAGAATCTTAAAGCCAGATAAATCTTTTGCCCCCACTGCTTCCCTTGGAAGGCTATTCCAAAATTTTACTCCTCTGATGGTTAGAATCCTTCATCTAATTTCAAGTCTAAACTTCCTGGTAGCCAGTTTATACCCATTTGTTCTTGTGTCCACATTGGATCCTTATCTTCCTCTCGTCAGTGATACATGGAACCACACTACAATCAACTCATTCTGGGAGAGAAAGGAATTGAGGGGAGGTGTATCTTATAAATCTCTTAATCAAGCCACTCCAAGACTGCACTACTACCTCTTACCTGGGTCCCTCTACTGACAATCCAACGTTCAAGCTGAACCAGCTGATGTGCATTTTAGAGCACTTTATTAAAAAAAATGTCATGATTGGAAAGCAATTAAAATGGGAACCCCCTAACTAAAACATACCTAATTTACTCCAAAAACAAATTTTAATCTGATCTGAACGCGCCTACGAATTCTAGAGCACTTTTAAAAATGGACATGAAAATTACATGCTCTCCTGCTTCTGTACAAATGCAGCAGTTCCAGGCACAACCCTCTAGAACCAGAAAGAAAAATTAATATATTTTGAAATATTGCACTTTGCAGCTGCTTCTTGGTGGTATTCACTAGTTGAGATTAGAGGAAACATGCTGTGGCTTCTTCTTATATCTCCCCTCCTCATCTTTGGGCAGAAAATCTAAAATTTTCAATTTCTTATGAAGTTGATCATTTTTGGAAGAGCTTTATCTCCCAACTTACTTGACCAAATAACCCCAAATTTGCACCACTAACTCTACTCCTAGCTTTAATGTGGCACAGCAATTTTTCCAAGACAACCTGCATTGCGTATGTAATTTAGAGCTCTCTGAAATACTGTGAACAGAAAGCTCTCTTCAATCTTAACTATGGACTCAAAGCTGCTCTTCCGCAATGTGCTTAACTTTAAACATGTGCGTAGTGCCCTGAAGTCAGTGGATCTAAAAGTGTGCCTAGAGTTAAACTCATGCTTAAGATATTTTTGCCTCTATCACAAAGTGTTGCTACATACACAGATTTATAAAACCATAATGTACACATAATTAAGAGTTTCACTTCACCTCTCTTTTGTCTAAAGCAGCATATTCAGCTTCAATGCTTTCAGCTTCAGGATCCTGTGAGAATACCATTTGAGATTCCAGGTTGAGGGCCAAGTCTTTATGGTGCTGCTTCTCAGCACAGTCACACGGAGTATCTTTATTTTCATTTTCCGCAAACAAGTCTCCACCATGTTTTACCAGAAGCTAAAAACAAAAAATCAGAAGTCAACACCTATGAATTACTGACTCTGAAAGATGTCTAATATTAATAAACAGGGATCAAATATAGACTAGTATGTAAAGTATACAAAAGGAAGCTTGCATAATTGCAAAGGGATTACAGAATACATTCTTTATTAAAAAATGAAGTTAAAACATATTACAGAATGATTTCTATTCATTTTGACTTGTACCTGGGCATCAAGTGCGTCTTGGTTCGCAAGCTGTACTGCAATTTAAATTTTTAAATTAGCAAGTAATCACATCAGCAATTGGTAAATAAGCCCCACCCCACTTCTTGAAATTTTATAATACAGCTTTTGTAATATGCCTGTCACAAATCAAATTCAGAGAAAACTGATTAGCTTTGAAGTGGTGATAAAAATGTCGTTTTACCCTTCAAACCTGAAGAATGGTAGTATTTATCCTAAGAAATCTAAGGGGCTGGAAAATTAATCAAGATTACATTCTCTAGCTCTGCCCTTGCATGAGCTCTCCACCCCCTTACACTCCTCACTGCCTTTCCTCCAAAAGCATCGCCAGATCCCAACATCTTCTCAATGAGAAACAAACCTTACAGTCACCAACTAGATTACTTTCTCTATTAGTCACTTCTTCTGCATGGTGCCAATTTTGGCTAAATATCAAAAAATCCACACCTCCATTTACCTTCCTCTAATGCTTTCATGCATCAGGTGGGTAGGGTAGGACCCAGCACTTAAGAGATCTGTGACACAGTTGGAGTGCAGACAATGGGATGGTGGGTTCCCAGTCCTGGGAGGCAGGTTGCATTGGCACTGACTATCACACGAGTTGCAATACAATTATTTTTCTAAGGGTACGTCCACACTACAAAATTAGGTCGATTTTATAGAAGTCGACTTTTAGAAATCAATTTTATACAGTCGATTGTGTATGTCCCCACTAAGCGCATTAAGTCGGCGGAGTGCGTCCTCAATACTGTGACGAGCATTGACTTACGGAGCGGTACACCGTGGGTAGCTATCCCATAGTTCTCGCAGTCTCCGCTGCCCATTGGAATTCTGGATTAAGCTCCCAATGCCTGATGAGGCAAAAACGTCGTCACGGGTGGTTTTGGGTACATATCGTCAGTCGCCCCTTCCTCCTTCCCTCCCTCCTTCCGTGAAAGCAAAGGCAGACAATCGTTTTTCTTGGGTTACCCGCACAGATGCCATACCATGACAAGCATGGAGCCTGCTCAGCTCACTGCTGCTGTTGTGAGCATTGTAAACACCTCATTCATTATCCTGGAGTATGCGCAAAACCATGCTAAGAGACGCCAGCACAGGACGATTGTGATGAGGACATGGACACAGACGTTCCTGAAAGCACAGGCTGTGGCAATTGAGACATCATGGCGGCAGTGGGGCTGGTTGATACAGTGGAACACCGATTCTGGGCCCGCAAACAAGTACAGACTGGTGGGACCGCACAGCGTTGCGGGTATGGGATGATTCACAGTGGCTGAGAAACTTTCGCATGCATAAGGCCACTTTCCTTGAACTTTGTGAGTTGCTTTCCCCCATCCTGAAGTGCAGGAATATCAAAATGAGAGCTGCCCTGACAGCTGAGAAACGAGTGGCACTTGCCCTGTGGAAACTTGCAACGCCAGACAGCTACCTGTCAGTCGGGAATCAATTTGGAGTGGACAAGTGGGGACTGCTGTGATCCAAGTAGCCAATGCAATCACTTATGTTCTGTTATCAAGGGTAGTAACTCTGGGAAATGTGCAGGTCAAAGCGATAGCTTTGCTGCAATGTGGTTTCCTAACTGTAATGGGGCGACAAACAGAATGCCTATCCCTATCTTGTCACCGGATCACCTTGCCAACCAGTACATAAACCACAAGGGGTACTTCTCAATGGTGCTGCAAGCACTGGTGGATCACAAGGGATATTTTACTGACATCAACATGGGATGGCTGGGAAAGGTGCATGACGTTTGCATCTTTAGGAACTCTGGGCTGTTTGAGCAGTTGCAAGAAGGGACTTACTTCCCAGACCAGAAAATTACCGTTGGGGATGTTGAAATGCCAATAGTTATCCTTGGGAACCCAGCCTACCCCTTGCTTCCACAGCTCATGAAGCCGTACAGAAGCAGCCTGGACAGTAGTAAGGAGCAGTTCAACTACAGGCTGAGCAAGTGCAGAATGGTGGTAGAATGTGCCTTTGGACGTTTAAAAGCTTGCTGGCGCAGTTTACTGACTAAGTTAGACCTCAGCGTAACCAACATTCCCATTGTTATTGCTGCATGCTGTGTGCTCCATAATATCCGTGAGAGTAAGGGGAAGATGTTTATGGCGGAATGGGGGGTTGAGGCAAATCGACTGGTGGACGATTTTTGAGCAGCCAGACAGCAGGGCGATTAGAAAAGCACAGCTAGGCACGCTGTGCATCAGAGGCTTTGAAAACCAGTTTCATGACTGACCAGGCTACAGTGTGACAGTTGTGTGTGTTTCTCCTTGCTGCAAACCCGCCCCCTTTGTTGATTTCCTGTAAGCCAACCACCCTCTCCCCTTCGATCACAGCTGGCAAAGGAAATAGTTTAACTATTGTTTTGAAACCATGCATTCATTCTTTATTAAATAAAAAAAGTGAGATAACTGACAAGGTAACCTGCATGTGGTGGGATGCGGGAGGAGGGACAATGCCACGTTGCTTATTGTAGCCAAACTACAAATCAAAACTGTTTGAATGACAGCCTTCTGTTTCTTGGCCATCCTCTGGAATGGAGTGGCTGGGTGCCCGGAGCCTCCCCTGCCCTGCGTTCTTGGGCGTCTGGGTGAAGAGGATATGGAACTTGGGGAGAAGGGCAAGCAGTTATACAATGGATGCAGTGGGGATCTGTGCCCTTGTTAGCTTTCCTGCAGTTCCAACAGATGCTTCATCATGTCAGTTTGCTCCCCCATTAGCCTCAGCATTGCCTCCTGTCTCTGCTCTTTGCGCTCACTTAATGTTTTCCTGGCCTCTGCCACTGAATGCCTCCATGCATTAAGCTGTGCCCTATCAGTGAGGGAGGACTGTATGAGCTCGGAAAACATGTCGTCGCGAAGGCGTTTTTTTCGCCTTCTAATCTGCGATAACCTCAGGTACGGAGATGATAGGGGGAGCCTAGAAACATTTGTACCTGGGGGAGAGATAAAAAGGGAGAGTAAAATTTAAGATGATACATTTCTGAGAACAAAAGGGAGACTCTTTCACTGTGAATCAAGCAATTCACAGCACATGTGCTTTCGGTACAAGGTCGCATTTTGCCTTTTATATTGAGTGCCTGCCGGCATGGTGAGACATCACAAACGGCTGGGCAACAGAATTCGGTTTCCAGGCAACCATGGTAAGCCTTTCGGTACGCAGGGTTGGCTTCTTACACCTTCATAACATGTGGGAACGGTTTCAAACTGCAGTGCCATCCTTTCCCATAACAAGCAATGCCGGCTGGGTTTCACATTTAAAAGAAGGAGCTACGGTTTTCGGGTGGATGTGCAGCATACACTTCCCCCCACCCCACCGCGTGGCTATTCTCTGGGATGATCCCTTCACCCCTCCCCCCACCACGTGGCTATTCTCTGAGATGATCCCTTTTAGCCAAGCGCAAACAACCCAGCATGAACGAGGTCCTTTTACTGTTCCCTTACAAAAATTCCCTTATTTCAACCAGGTGACCATGAACATTATCGCTCTCCTTAGGCTAATACAGAAAGATATGTGAAAAGAGACCGAATGTTGCTTGAATGCAACCAAAACCCAGGACCATTCGCTGCCATGCTTTGTGCTGCAATGATTCCAGACTACTTGCTATTGGCTTGGCGTGGTAAAGTGTCCTACTATGGAGGATGAAATAAGGCAGCCCTCTCCAGAAACCTTCTGCAAAGGCTTTCAGAGTACCCCCCGGAGAGCTTCATGGAGATGTCCCTGGAGGATTCCCGCTCCATCCCCAGAAACGTTAACAGACTTTTCCAATAGCTGTACTGGCCGTTAATGCATCCCAATTCTTCAGGGCAAATCAAACATTAAACACTATTGCTTTTAAACCCTGTACTATACTTACAAATGTGCACTCACCAGAGGTGCCTTCTCTGGCTTCAGGGTTGGGGATCCCGCCTTGGGTGTTGGCTCCAGGGTGATGAAAAGGTCCTGGCTGCCGGGGAGAACGGATTCACCGCTTGCCTGCTGCGCATTCTCCTCCTCCACAAAATCCTTCTCCCTGTTGCATTAGACTCCCCCCCTTGCAAGTGTCCACGGACAGTGGTGGGGTATGGTAGGGTCCCCACCTAGAACGCCATGCAGCTGATCATAGAAACGGCACATATGGGGCTCTGACCTGGAGCGACCTTTTGCCTCCTTTGTCTTTTGGTAGGCTTGCCTGAGCTCCTTAACTTTCACGCAGCACTGCTGTGTGTCCTTGTTGTAGCTTCTCTCCACCTGTGCGATTTTGGCATATATATTAACATTTCTTCTTTTTGATCGGAGTTCGGCCTGCACAGATTCTTCTCCCCATACAGCAATCAGATGCAGTGTCTCCCTTTCAGTCCATGCTGGAGCTCGTTTGTGATTCTGGGGGGACTGCATGGTCACCTGTGCTGCTGAGCATGCCACGGTGACCAAACAGGAAATGAAATTCAAAATTTCCTGGGGCTTTTCCTGTGTACCTGGCTACTGCATCAGAGTTCAAAATAATGTCCAGAGCTCCCGGAGGCCAATGCCATCAAATTGCCTCTGTACTACCCCAAATTCGACCCAGCAAGGTCTATTTTAGCACTACTCCCCTCGTCGGGGAGAAGTACAGAAGTTGATTTTAAGAGCCGTTTAGGTCAACGGAACAGGGTTGGTTGTGTAGACGCATTCATTTTAAAATCGACCTAACGTGGCTAAATTCGACCTAACCCCGTAGTGTAAACCAGGGCTAAGAGGCAACAGACTCTCCCTTGTCTTCACTACAGCAGCCCCAGAAGCTCCCTTTAAAACCAGGAAATAGCTAGTCAGGTATTTGTATAACAAAAAGTGCTCAGATACTGTTGATTTAAGATCTAAATAGAAGAGAATAGAACAGCTCCAGTGGTATAGCACACATAGGTGCAGGCCAATGATCTAAGGATTAATATAGTATTATATGATGTTTTAAACGTTAACATGCATGTGACAGTAAAAAGTGATTTTTAAATGTTTAGTGCTCCAGCTTTAAAATATACCAACTGGAAATCCCATTTAGTATCTCTCAAAAGGTATCACAAGGTTAATTGTTTAAAACTGCAAGGGCAACAAGTAAAAATCTCCTTATTAAAATTACCATTATTTATGTTTTGTTACTTTCTCTTCAGAGACTAACCCTGTACAGCTTTTTGAGACCTACTAATAAAAGCACTATGTAAGAGCTAGGTATTATTATGATAGTTACTTATGGACTGGCAAATATAAGAACACAATAAAATCTGTAGAAGAGTATATTTTAGAAGACTTTAGAGTAGCTCACAACAGATAAAGGGCAACTTATTTAAATAAAAGCACAATGTATTCTTCACACTATCAATTTTGTTGCATATCTTGTTTCCTTTTTTTTTTAAATGCAGCCTTTCTTGCTGTGCTGCAATAAGTTTAGTGAATAGAATTCCATTTATAATATCTTTAATAAATATATGTCCTATCAAACTAAGGAGAATTATCAGATTGCGCCACCATTTTTTAAAAAATGTATTTCTTCCTCTAAGCAAGCAGTTTTTTATACCAGCAAAGTCAAAAGGCCTGGGTTTGGTGACACAAACTTAAAAAGGTCGTAGAGCAGTTTTAAAACCAAAGGCTGGGGGAAAGCCAACAGGTGCGGAGGAGCATGTGGTTTGGACAGAGACTTCACTTAAGGTAGGCTCTATTAATTGAGACTCTATGTCCTAGAAAGGAGGAGAGGATGGAAGATGATAAAATATGGGTAGGATCTGGTGGGAAACAATCAAATGAAAAAAGAGTCCCATTCAATTACATCATGTAATATCAGACAGCTAAAAAGCGACAAATTTTTTAAGTGCTTATATACAAATGCTAGAAATCTAAATAATAAGATCGGTGAGCTAGAGTGCCCCGTATTAAATGAGGATATTGATATAAAAGGCATTACCGAAACTTGGTGGAATGAGGATAATCAATGGGACACAGTAATACCAGGGTACAAAACATATCGGAAGGACAGAACAGGTCATGCTGGTAGGGGAGTGGCACTATATGTGAAAGAAAACATAGAATCAAATGAAATAAAAATCTTAAATGAACCAAACTGTACCACAGAATCTCTCCGGACAGTAACTGCATGCTTGAATAATAAGAATATAGCAGTAGGGCTATATTACCCACTACCTGTCCAGGATGGCGATAGTGACTGTGAAGTGCTCAGGGAAATTAAAGACGCTATAAAAATAAAAAAAAACCTCAGTAATAATGGAGGATTTCAACTATCCCCATATTGACTGTGTACATGTCATCCCAGGACAGGATGCAGCGATAAAATTTCTTGACACCTTAAATGACTGCTTCTTGGAGCAGCTAGTCCTGGAACCCACAAGAGGAGAGTCAATTTCTGATTTAGTCTTAAGTGAAGCACAAGATCTGGTCCAAGAGGTGCATATAGCTGGGCTGCTTGGCAATAGTCACCATAATATAATTAAATTTAACATCCTTATGGAGGGCCAAACCTGGTAACTTAATTTCAGAAAGGGGGACTACACAAAAATGAGGACATTTGTTCAACAGAAATTAAAATACAGTGCCAAAAGATACAGTGCCAAAAATGAAATCCCTGCAACCCACATGGAAATTTTTTAAAGACATCATAATAGAGGCTCAACTTAAATGTACACTCCAAATTAAAAAAACAAAGAAGTAAGAGAACCAAAGAAGTGCCACTGTGGCTAAACAACAAAGTAAAAGAAGCAGTGAGAGGCAAAAAGGCATCCTTTAAAAAAGTAGAAATTGAATCCCAATGAGGAAAATGGAAAGGAGCATAAACTCTGGGAAATGAAGTGTAAAAACATAATTAGGAAGCTGGATTACTACTTTGTTAAGCAGAACCTCCAATATCTGCAATTTTACGGTTCAGGCTTGTATTCTTCCTAAGTTTTTGCTAGTAAAAAGTGAAGTTTATTTGATAATTCAGTGATTCTCCTTTTTGTGGAAAACATTAAAATTATGTTTCTTAAAAGAACCAAACAGTTAAACTTCCAAATAAGAGCAAATTCCTAGATTCAAACCAATAAAAAAAGATTTTTCCAGTGGTATATATTTGTTTAGGGAAGCACTATAAAAACCACAAACTTTATTTTGGGTAGATAGAACTTTAGAGACAGCAAAATTCTTTCTGAATCTAAAGGCGGCTTGCATGTTTTCAGCTTTGTTACAAGATTAACAAAATTCCTGACACCGTCTTTATGCTTAAAAATATTTATAAACCTAATGGGAGGGGAAGGATGAAGTCTCTTTGAAGCCATTATCTTTGAAAACTAATGGCAATTGGGGGAGGTCCTGGCCAACTGGAAAAAGGCTAATGTAGTGCCCATCTTTTAAAAAGGGAAGAAGGAGAATCTGGAGAACTATAGACCGGTCAGCCTCACCTCAGTCCCTGGAAAAATCATGGAGCAGGTCCTCAATGAATCCATTTTGAAGCACTTGGAGGACAGGAAGGTGATCAGGAACAGTCAACATGGATTCACCAAGGGCAAGTCATGCTTGACCAATCTAATTGCTTTCTATGATGAGATAACTGACTCTGTGGATATGGGGAAAGTGGTGGATGTGATATGTCTTGACATTAGCAAAGCTTTTGATATGGTCTCCCACAGTATTCTTGCCAGCAAATTAAAAAAGTATGGATAGAAAGCTGGCTAAATCATCTGGCTCAACAGCTAGTGATCAATGGCTTGATGTCTAGTTGGCACCTGGTAACAAGCGGAGTGCCCCAGGGGTCTGTTCTGGGGACAGTTTTGTTCAACATCTTCATTAACAATCTGCATGATGGGACTGGTTTCCACCCTCAGTAAGTTTGCGGTTGACACTAAGGTGAGGGGAGAGGTAGATATGCTGGAGCATAGGAATAGGGTCCAGAGTGACCTAGACAAATTGGAGGATTGGGCTAAAAGAAATCTGATGAGGTTCAACAAGGACAAATGCAGAATCCTGCACTTAGGATGGAAGAATCCCATGCACCGCTACAGGCTGGGGACCGACTGGCTAAGTGGCAGTTCTGCAGAAAAGGACCTGGGGATTACAGTGGACAAGAAGCTGGATATGAGTCAACAGTGTGCCCTTGTTGCCAAGAAGGCCAATGGCATATTGGGCTGCATTAGTAGAAGCACTGCCAGCAGATTGAGTGAAGTGATTATGCCCCTCTATTCAGCACTAGTGAGGCAACATATGAAGTACCGTGTCCAGTTTTGGGCCCCCCACTACAGAAAGGATGTGGACAAATTTGAGACAGTCCAACGGAGGACAATGAAAATGATTAGCTGGGGCACATGATTTATGAGGAGAGGCTGAGGAAACCGGGCTTATTTAGTCTGAAGAAGAGAAGAGAGGAGGGATTTGATAGCAGCTTTCAACTACCTGAAGGGGGGGTCCCAAAGAGGATGGAACTAGGCTGTTGTCAGTAGGGGCAGATGACAGAACAAGGAGCAATGGTCTCAAGTTGCAGTGGGGGAGGTCTAGGTTGGATATTAGGAAACACTATTTCACTAGGAGGGTGGTGAAGCACTGGAATAGGTTACCTAGGGAAGTGGTGGAATCTCCATCCTGAGTGGTTTTTAAGGCCCAGTTTGATAAAGCCCTTGTTGGGATGATTTAGTTGGGGTTGGTCCTGCTTTGAACAGGGGTTGGATTAGATGACGTCCTGAGGTCTCTTCCAACCCTAATCTTCTATGATTCTTGCTTTCTGCTGGGTCTTTAGCTGCCAGGAAAAGAGTGGAACTGTATCCATAGCAATGTGCAGTTCATCTTTTAAAATTTCTAGATATAAAAAGGCAATTACTTCAATGTTTATTTAAAAAAAACCCACCTGTCATGATTTACAGTAGTAACAAATGACCTTTTAATCAAGCACTTCCAGACAATTAATGTCTGGGAGTTTATGGGTCTGAGTGAACACCAACTGGTAATTAACCACCAGGAAATGCCTGTAAAGCATTTAAGTACAGGCTTAACTGTAATTACATGAATAGTCTCATTGATTTCAGTGAAGTTACTTTGATGAGACTGCTCATACACTTAAAATTAAGCATGTGTTCATGTGGTTTGCTTGATTGGGGCCAGAGTGCTCAACACCCTAAGGGCTGAGCATCTGTTCAGAAAGAACTGCCCTACGATGACAATTGGATAAGATAAAATTGAAAGCACAGTCCATTAAGTTACAACTGCTCAGGCTGCTACTTGAGTGCTATTCATTTTTGGGTGATATATAAATTTTAAAAATATATTAAAGGTTTCCAGAGCTTATTTTAAAAAAACATCCCGAGATCCCCTTTATTTCCAGCCCATACTTATGTCACAAGTATTTGTAAACCTACTGATAACAATAAATTAAAGGTAGAGCCTAGGAGAGATCTAAATAATACAATGAAGAGAGGACAAGACCATCCAGATAAATCAGTCTGAGAAAGGAAGAGAAAATAATAACTACTAGGGAAACAGAAAGAACTAAGTATAAAACATGGTCTTACTAAATGGTCTTTTAAGAGGAAGGGAGGAGGTAAATGAGTAATACTAAAATGCTCAATAGGAAATACCAGATTCAGTTTTTCTCATTAACATTGGCCTACACAAAGTATTTTTTGTCTCTCATAATCAAGAGGTGTGTTAAAGATTTATAAAAGTAACTAATAATGATTTTCACAAAAGTTTAAAACTCATGTTAAACTGAAACTTCCACATTAAGGTTAATTATGCTATTGTGACCAGCTCCAGCATCATCATTATTATTTAGTTCTATAGCATCACAAATATTGGTAATGGTTTACAGGCAATTCTAAAAAGCAGCTGGCTCCAGCATGGCGTCATTAACAGGGAAAGCTATTTGACTGGAGCCTTGTTAAATATCACGTGGAGGGAGCAGGAGGAGGAGAGAGTCTGGCATCATTGCAGCAAGCTCCCGGATGCATCTGGCCAAGGTGACGGCAAATAAGAATGCCACTTGCATAGAGAGGTGATCCATGACTAGGGCTCCTAGGTACTACAATAATACAATGATAATTAAAGCAACAACATAAGGTGGTAATAGAAACAATGATTGAATGCAATCTGATGAGTCATGTCACAGACTTTAAGAGTGAGCATGCAGATGTTTTAGTTTATATAGGTCTTTATACTGTGCCCATCTTTGAAGTATATGAGCACCTTCCTGAGCTACATTAAACATGGCTACACATCTGTCGTATGTTCTTTGTTCTCTCATCCTCTTCTCCAGGGGAGAAGTGCATGCAATGGAGTATCTTGCTTTGGTAGGGTCATAGATGGTTTTTATTTTAAATCTGTGTGTTATGTATCTATGTTAGATGTGGCAAGGTTAATGAAAGGCACATTGCATTTGGAACGAAGGTGCTGAGGTTTGTAAGAATTCCAGTTCATGTTAGTCTCAGGCTGGCCCCTGAGAAAGTTCTGCTCAGAGCCAAGCTTTAATCAAATAAACAAATTTTCAAGAAATAAGAGATTTCATCCTCCTTATTTTATAGATTGAAAATAAAAGCTCCAGCCAGGCTATCAATACTTCCCATAGTAATATTCTCACTATGGTTGCCTTCTGTTTAAATTTTATTTTTGATGGATATTTTTCTTTATTTTTAATCACATGCCTACTATTTTGTTTTTGTTAAGGCATGTGTAAATGGAGGTTACTTACCTGTAACTGGAAGTTCTTTGAGATGTGTGGTCCCTCTCTGTATTCCACACGTGGGTATGCATGGGTGCCAGACTGGAGATTAACAAGCAGCATCCATTGGCCTTCACATGCACAGTTGCTCTTCTCATGCTCCAGACCAAAGTACAAGAGCCAATGTGGACTAACACCTCTCCAGTTCCTCTTCTTACAGCAAATCCAACATGATCCAAGGCAGAGGGGACAGAGAGCATATAGCGGAATACAGACAGGGACCACACATCATGAAGAACTTCCACTTATTCTTTGAGCGTTGGTCTGTACGTCTATTCCACACATCGGTAACTGACAAGCAGTACTCAGATCAGAGGTTGATGTGAAGATGCCAGCAACAAAGATGTTTGAAGAACTGCAGTCCCCATCACTGCATCCACAGTGGAGGCCCGAACTAGCGCATAATATTTTGTGTACATGTGAATAGAACTCCAGGTTGTTGCTCTGAATATGTCTAGTACAAGTACCTCCTGTAGAGATGCCATAGGAGTAGCTTGTGCTTTTGCGGGAGGGACATATGCTAATTGGTAGCATATAATGATCCAACCAAAGTCCATTTAGAGATTCTCTGAAAAGATATTGCTCGTCTTTGCATCTTTCTGCTACAGCAAGAAACAGTCTTGGTCATTTTCTAATTCATTTGGTCCTTTGCAGGTAGAATGCTGGGGCATGTCTACAATCCAAGGAATGAAGTCTTTTCTCTTCAACAGAAACCTGGGGTTTCAGGAAGAAATAATAGCAACTAAAAATGCAACTTTCATTGAAGGGAGGCATAGAACGTGTTGCCAAAGATTCAAATGGTGGTCTAGTGATGAGACTAAGGTTCCACTAAGGTGTAGGCCTGACCAGTGCTGGAAAGATCCTGACTAAGCCCTTCATTAATCTAACTGTTTGTTGGGCAAGTAAAAATTGAACACCTATCTACTGAAGGAAGGCAGGAAATGATTGTGGAGAGATGGACCAGCAGCGAACTGATGGAAAGACCCAAGTTCTTCAATGACAGAAGATAATCTAAAGTGACTGGAATATCTGCAGAGCCTGAGGAAGATTGATTGTGCTGTGTCAAGTAGAAAAATGTCTCCATTTAGCTAGGTAGCAGTTCAGAATCTTTCTTATTTTGAGTAAGAATGGTTCGGATGACTTCCAAACATGAACATTGTAGATCTGACACCATTTCAAACACCACACCATGAAGTGAACTGGATCTGAATTGGGGTGTCTGATTTTGCAGTCTTCCTAAGTTAGAAGATCTGGGAAGAGAAGGTTACTTATCTGTAACTGGATGTTCGTCGAGATGTGTGATCCCTATCTGTATTTCACATGTGGATGTGCATGTGTGCCATGCACCTGAGTCCAGAAGTGTTTCCTAGTAGTGTCCATAGATCTGCAAGTGCGTACGTCTCCCCTTGTGCTCCCAACCAAGGGTATAAGAGGTAGCATAGGTCGACACCACTCCAGTTTCTCCTCTTAACATTGCATACTCTAATCTGAAGCAGAAGGGAAGAAGGGCAGATAATGGAATATAGATAGGAACTACACATCTCAAGAACCTCCAGTTACAGGTAAGTAACAACCTCTTCTTCGAGTGATGGTCCCTATGTGTATTCCACTCGTGGGTGACTTGCAAGCCGCGATCAGTGCGGAGGTGGGTACGAGGATGCCAATGGAACTGCCATCAGCAATACAGCGTGGCCCACGTCTGAATGAGTTATGGAGTAGTATGCTGTAAACGTGCGGACAGAGCACCATGTTGTGACTCAGCAGATGTCCTGCCATGACACATCCACCGTGAGGCTAAGGAGGCAGACTTCACCCATGTAGAATGCGCTGTGACTCTGCCAGGAGGAGGTAGGTTGGAGTATTTGTAGCATTCAAGTATGCACTCCGACACTCATTTAGCGATTCATAGGGATGAGAGGGCTTCGATGATGGCAACAAAAAGTTTAGGTGACTTCCAAAAGAGGCAAGTCCTGTAGAGGTAGAACATTCGGGCATGGATGCCAAGGAGGTACAAGTTCTGTCGGCGGGAGAGGTGTGTGGCTTTGGGTAGAACACAGGCAAGTGCATGGATTGACTGAGGTCGAATTTGGTAACCTTCTCCTTGTTAAATATCATGTGGTGCGGGGGGGAGGGGGGAATCTGGCATCATGGCAGCAAGCTTGCTGACATGCCTGGCTGAGGTAATGGCAAATAAGAATGCCACTTGCATTCCTTTCCTTACCCATCCTGGGGAATAGCCATTAATGGACTTAACCTCCATGAATTTATCTAGTTCTCTTTTAAACCCTGCTATAGTCCTAGCCTTCTCGACCTCCTTGGGCAAGGAGTTCCACAGGTTGACTGTGCACTGTGTGAAGAACAACTTCCTTTTATTTGTTTTAAGCCTGCTGCCCATTAATTTCATTTGGTGAAAAGGAATGTTGTCCCTAGCCTCTGTTTGTCAGAGGATGGAGATGCATGGCAGGAGAGAGATCACTTGATCATTACCTGTTAGGTTCACTCCCTCTGGGGCACCTGGCATTGTCCACTGTCAGCAGACAGGATACTGGGCTGGACGGACCTTTGGTCTGACTCAGCATGGCCATTCTTATGTTGAATAGAGAACATGTTGCCATCGGTTCAAAGGGTGGTCTCATGAGGGCAGAATGAACGAGGTTAAGGTCCAATGTGGGCACGAGCTTCATCATCGATGGAAAGGCGTTGATCAAGCCCTTCTTGAAGTACACAGTGGTGGGGTATGTAAAGAGGGACGTGCCATCCATTGCAGGAGAAAGGTGCTAAGTGCTGCCAGATGCACTCAAATAGAGTTGAGAGCCAGTACTGATGTTTTAAAGGGCAAGCAAATAGACCAGGATGACTGGGATGGTCACTGTGTCCCCTGAATGGTTGTGGCGATGGAAGCGTCTAGGAAGCATCTCCATTTAGTGCAGTTGCATGTTCTGGTGGATTCCCTCCTGCTTTGGGTGAGGTTTGCCGAACCGGGGTGGAGCATGCACAATCTACACTTGATGCCCATCCAAATACCAGACTGTGATGTGAAGAGGGTCTCGATTGGGATGATGGAGTCATCTCCGACCTTGTGTGAGAGTGAGTAGAGATGGACAGGTGGTCAGTGAACCAGAACTTCTGGGGACAGTAGGGTGCTGTGAGGATGACGGTAGCCTTGTCCCGGCGAATCTTAAGGAGAACCTGTGGCAGGAGGGAAATGGAGTGAAAGGCATAACAGGTCGCCCGTCCAGGAGTGGAGAGTGTCACCTTGGGAGCCCTTGCCTAGAACTCCCCTGGAGCAATAGAGGGGGACTTTCTGAAGTCCTTGAGAGACAAAAGTCCCACTGGGAGGTACCCCACCATACGAAGAGGTTGTGGAGCATGGTATCACGTAGCTTCCACTCGTGGTTGAAGTACACAGTTTTGCTGAGCAGGTTGTCTATGGAATTTTGTGGGCCTGGTGCGTGGCCTGAAGTGTGACCTGGTTCCTGATGCACCAGTTCCAGAGATGGATAGCCTCAGAGTAAAGAGAAGGAGACTTGGCTCCACCCTGTTTATTGATTTACACCACAGCAGTGATATTGTCAGAGAAGCTGAATGTGAAGGGACCATATGAGCGGGAAGAAGGCATTGCATGTGAGACAGACTGCCCTGAGTTCTAATATGTTTATGCGCAGCCTAAGTGGGCTCCCCACCTCACGAGGAAAACGTCTGTCTTGATAGTGGCCCATGGTGTGGAGGAGTTGAAGGAGGTGCCAATCATGATCTGACCATCAATTGAAGGAGGTCAGCACAGGCATGGGATATAGTCTCTGCTGGGCTTGTTGGGGAGAGAAGCCAAACTTGTAGACCGTGCAAGGTCATCCATGCGACATTACGTGAGTGCAGGCCACCATACGACTTAGGAGGGAGAGGCATTATTGGACTGCGGCATGGGATTTGTGGCGAAGGCACATGATGAGGGCATTTATCAATGTGAAGCAGTCTGCCGATCATGCTGCGATTGAGTCCAGTGTCGCCCCTATGAAATATAATTGTCTGTGTGTGTGTCAAAATAGACTTGTCTTTGTTGATACAAATACCCAGGAATGCCAGGAGGCCAAGAACACAGCAGATCCTGGACAGCACTTCCTGTGAGATTGTGCCACCAGGAGCCAAGGTTAAGGAGGTTAAGGTACTGGGGCCTATGCATTACATCTGGCCATTACCACTCTGAAGATCTTTGTGAACACTCTTGGTGCTTTTGCTATGCTGAATGGAAGGACCCAAAATTGGTAGTTGTGATGTCCCACCCTGAAATGGAGAAACTTCCTGTATGATAGGTGGATGTCCATGTGGAAGTAAGCATCTTTCATGTCAAGAGCCATGAACCATGCTCCCTTGTGGAGGGAGAGGATGATCAATGCCAGTGTCACCATCCGGAATTTGGATTCCTGATAAACATATTCAGTAACTGAAGATCATGAATGGGGTGCATCCTCTGCCTTTCTTTGGGATGAGGAAGTACTTTGAGTAAAAGCCTCCCCCACGGTATTGGGGCAGGATGCACTCTATCACACACACACACCCCTTGAGGAGTAGAATGTCTGGTTCTTGTTGGAGAAGGAGTTGGTAGGAGGGCGATGAAGTGGGAAGAAGAGGAACTTCCGAGCATCTGTGGTGGATGATATCCAGTACCCAATTGTCCACTGTGGTCTAGCCCCAACAACCAGCAAATAGGGCAAGATGGCCCCTGAAGATGACCTGTGGTGTGACACTGAAGAAGTTCACAGGTCTTGACTTGCACATCAAAATTTGGCCTGCAGCTGGGAGAGGATCAAGGAGGTGGTCGTGGTAGAAACTGCTGCTGTCAAAGTGGAAGCTCTTGTAGCGCTGATAG
The DNA here is from genome assembly GCF_009764565.3 of Dermochelys coriacea. NCBI lineage: Eukaryota > Metazoa > Chordata > Testudines > Dermochelyidae > Dermochelys > Dermochelys coriacea. Next base: position 225,617,400 of record NC_050069.1, read on the forward strand.
TAGGCTGGGTAAGATGTGTGTGGCTGCAGGCGAAAGGGTTGTTTCTGGTGTCTGTATCTAGGACCAGAGCATAAATGTCAAGGGAACGCAGCGTAGACCTCGAATTTTTGGAGTGCAGGGACTTCTCTGTCTTTTCACTGAAGAGATTGGCTCAGTACAGGAGAGGACCTCGATCGTATTTTGTATCTCCCAGAGGAAGCCAGAGGATTGGAGCCATGAGTCCCTGTGTATGACTATACCAGGGGCTACTGATCGAGAGGCAGTGTCGGCTGCGTCCACTACTGCCTGGAGGGCAACCTTGGTTGCTAGCCCCACTTCAACCACCACTGTCTAGAACTGCTCCTAGTATTCTAGTGGGAGCTTGTTCTGGAACTCTGCTGGCCTGTTGTAGTTGTTAAAATCGTATTTGGCTAGCAGAGCCTGATAGTTGGCAATATGGAACTGCAGTTCCGCAGATGAAAAAAAAAGCATCCTGCCTAGCATGTCCAGCCTCTTGGCCACCTTATCAGGAGAGGTGGATTTTTGTGGTTGCTGTCTTGCCCGTTCAGCAGTCGTGTGAACAACCAGGAAATTGGGACAAGAGTGGGTGAATAGGAATTTGGCCTCCTTACCCCACACAAAGTACCATCTCTCTGCTTGCTTGGGCCTGGGTGCACATGAGGCAGTTGTGTGCCACATTGCACGGGCCGGTTCCATGGCAACATCATTGATGGGGAACACCACCCTGGAGAGGCCTGGGGGTTGGAGGATGTCCAGCAGCCGATGTTGTCGGTACTAGACTTTCTCCAAAGGAATCTGCAGGTCCGCTGCCACCCTCTGGAACAGGTCCTGGTATTGCCGGTGATCATCTGGCTGAGAGAGTGGGAAAGGTATGATCGCTTCATCCAGCAACAAGGATGCTCTGGAAAGGACAGATGGAATCGGCGGTACCAGCTCCATGTCCTCCCCTTCCTCGTACACCAACGAGGCAAGCAGGTGTACAGGGCATGTCTGGGAATGGTTCTCGATGTCTCTGGTCCGCAAAGGCCAGAAGGAGGGGGTCTATAGGTTGTGGCAGGCCCCATGGGAAGGTTCACAGGCTGGAGGATAGGGAGGTCTGGTTTGCACATCCAAGCTCTGGCTTGGCATCAGGGAAGATGGCAGTTCCACATCCGAGAAGTCCTCTGAGTCGGAGGATGGTGCTATCAATGGCAGGACCACTTGTACTAGAAGGCTGCAGTGCAGCATGAAAGGAGCAGTTTCTCTGGTAGGAGGAGCAGGGATGTCCCAGCTGAGTGGAGGGCCCGAGAGGAGCAGATACTGTGTGTAGGGGAGGATCAACTTCTCTGTCATGTGGTCAGGGGTCCATGGAGCACCCCATCAAGATGGCTAAGGTGCCTGGTGGAGTGTGTGGAGTCAGATGCTCTGCAGGATGCTGTCAGAGCAGGTGGTGTCATGTGCATCAGTGAACATTCTGGATGTTTCGGTACTGGGTTTGCCTTCGGATCCCGTTTGTGTTTGCTTTTCCCTCCAGCCAAAGGGTCTTTGGTACCAACCTGGCAGGATCCATGCACAATGTCTCACCCAACCTGGCATGGCACGGCTCTGGGAGGGAATGTGCACTTATGAGCAGTCCTCTGCGGGGACCTGCTCTTGTGACTATGAGAGTGTTTTTTACTCTCACACAAGAACTTGTCCTTGGCCTTTGGTATCAATGGTTCTGCACTGTAAGTGGTGCTCAGAGAGGTGCTCGCGGTAAGAGGTGGCTGATGCATAGGGAGTCCTCTTGGGCCGGGATCCAAGTGTGCTCGGGGTCACATAGCCTCTTCCATGAGATGCTTAAGGAGACAGATATCACAGGCTTCCCTGGTCCTGGGCAGGAAGGACTTTCAGATAACAGCAGCGCACATCTCAGCACAGTGAGCTAAGTGCTATGGAATGTCGTTGCTGCTGCAATGTTGTTAAGGCTGCTAAGCTGCTACAGCTGCTCAGTGCTTCCATTGTTGGATCTCTGGCATTATCAGGGTGAGCAAAGAGCGCAGTTTGCTAATTCAGCAGACCTCAACGTTACTCAAAGAAAGACTGCAGGCTTGGTTCAGTGGTGAAGGCACTCAGCCAAGTTTATTGTTGACGAAGCATACTAGTCTCCTGGTTCCATGGTTACAGGTACACTAACAAATATATGCCTGCGACAATGGTACCAGGTCAGTCAGCATACTAGGATGCTGCCCCCTAGGCTGAACATAGGTGCCCCTCCTATGACTTCTCCTTTTATACACTGATACAAATAAGCTACGTATTATGCTCCTGATGTGGTTAGTTACCAACCCTACACCTTGTACCTGCTAGTTCAAACAAAAAGTTTTTATCCATTAGCCTGTTATCCCATCCTTATCTTACAAGAGGTTGGTGTGTTCCTGTACCATCTCTTAAGAATGTGTATGTATTTACTCGAGAACCTGGATGTTCTGGTACCATTCTCTCTGGTCAGGAATGTGCAGGCATCCTCTGGTTCACAGCCTTTGATTCACACTGTTAGTTATGCCTAGGGCTCCAGCAAGGCCGACATGCACCTCGCCCAGACAGTAGAGGTACTACTGGTGCTCATTGGTCACGGAGAATGAGCACAGCAGGAGACAGTTTTTAAAGCCCAGGATCTCGGGCATAGTCCCCAGTTGGGGTGGAATCCCCAGGCTGTGGAAAGATTAACACTTCTAAAAAACTATGTACATGTATATACATGGAGAAATAACTCTCTTAGCAAGCTAAGAGGGAAAGTAACAAGGGGTTCCGGACTCAGTGCCCCTTACTCTCAAGTGAAGTCCTGGAAGATGGGTCCTTGGGCTTCGCAGATCTAGGTTTTGCTCTCAAGCTCCTGCTCGGAGGGCTGCTGCTTATCAGTTGGAGCCGACATACAGTGGATTTCCCTGGCTCAGATCAGAGTGAGGTCTCATAGCCTTCTGGGTGTCTCTTCAACCAAAGCTGATGAGCTTCACATGTTCACAGGGGAAATGTGCAAAAGATGCTGCACTTCGTGGAAATATGTATCTTACCCAAACAGTAGAGGTTGGTGGTCATCGCTCAAACAGAACGAACAAGGGCAAGAGACCCAATTCTTGGACTCTGCGCATAGATCCAGACCACGAGCAGGACTTCCCAGCAAAGGGAAAAACAAGATATATAAATTATACTATAAAAAAAATATAACTATGCTAGCCTAAAAACTACTTGTGATATCTATTTACAGGCTATAAAAAAGAAGCTGGAGAAATCTGTGGACATAGAGGATTCTGACTCAAGCCATGCAGTGGTAAGAAGGAACTGGAGAGGCATCAGCCTCTTATACCCTTGGTCTGAAGTATGAGGAGATCGACTGCATATGCACTGGCCAGTGGACACAGCTTGTTAAGAATCTCTGGGACTCGGGTGCCTGGTGTGCATGCATTCCCACAGATAGAGTACACATAGGTACCAGCACTCAAAGAACTGGTGCTATAGACCAACTTTTCTGTGTATTGTTAGATGCTCCCAAGGAAAGGAAACAGAACAGGACTGAGAAACCAACCTAGTCACTCGGTCAAATGTGAAAGGAATGTGGGCCCCTTACCCAAAGGAAAGAAACAAGGAATTTAGCATTAGCCAGTGTGGGCATAGGGAAAGATCAAAGACCTTTAGAGTGCTAGGCACAGTTACCTCCTTCTCCTATGTATTACATGTACATTTTGTTGCACTGTACAATGATGCTCAAAAATCAGATGGTTGTGAAAACGACAGCCATGCTGGGGAAGGCAGGCTGGTAGACTTGTGACTGACTAAAAACCACTGTGGTCAGAGCCCATCAGGCTGTCAGACCATGGGAGTTGAAAGGAGAGAATAACTGAAGAGCTCACAGTCTCTTCCTTTCCATCATATCAAATTTACTGCATGTACCAAACTAGAAAAGACTGAAAGCTGAAACAGGGCTAACAGGCAGTATCAGCATGAAACTGGAATACAATCAGAGACCTAAGCACTATTAAATCACCTGAAGGCACTAAATTAGGTGGAATTACCAGTCCAATTACACAGCAGCCATTGACATTTAGTATCAGGTTTAAACCGATTCCTTTGCAGACCTCCCATTTAAGCAGAATTCCCAGTAAAGGCTTGGTCTACACTACATACATACTTTGGTATAACTATGTCGCTCAGAGGTGTGAAAAATCCACACCTCCGAGCGATGTAGTTATATTGATCTTAACTCCGTGTAGACAATGCTATGTTGGTGGAAGAGCTCCTTCCACCAACACAGTTACCGTGTCTCATGGAGGTGGAGTTATTAAGACAATGGGAGAGCTCTCTCCTGTTGGCTTAGAGCATCTTTGCCAGATGTGCTACAGCTGTAGTGTAGAACTGTTTTAAGAGTGCCCAGAATTAGTGGCAAATACTATAGAGAATTTTCACATACATTAGAATTTGTTCTTGTTGGTAAACTGCTGTTATGCTAGCACAGAGAGTAGAGTTCATTCTTCAATCAGCAGGTGGAGATTATGGCCTACACACAAATAAGATATTCTTGAGGCAGGAGGCGAGTAGTTAAAACTACTCCAGTCACAGCTGTTTTCCCATATCAAGTAGGGTAAACAAGCTTCTAAAATTTGGCTCAGATAGCTATTTATTCCATTTTTCTCTCTCGTATTTCTCTAACATTAAATTCCTTTAACTATTATTATTAACTAGTATGGTTCTTCCTCATACTATATGGTTTAATCTTATAAAGTTAACGTTATAAGTATATGTAGTTTGATTTTCCTTTGATCTCTCCTCAGTTCGTGTGGCTACCTGATAGTTTATTGTTCTGTTTCTTTCAGATTTACAAATGGAGCATTCTAAACGGATTTTTCTCCATCTTTGTCATTCTTAAGTCTGTATTAAAAATTTTCTCTTTGTGTAATAGCTTTGTTTAATACATATAGAAACACCACAATATAACCACAAATCTGTATATTTATATCTGGTTTTACCTCTACACAGGTTTTCATCCCTGAGGCTGCAGCGTAGTGCAAAGGTGTATTTTTTTTGTTATCAACAGCATCAATAGCTGCTCGTTCATATTCTCCTTGGTCAAGCTTTGCTCCTTTCCATTTTAAGATCATTTGCAGACAATCTGCTCTTCTGATATCATCTTCAGAGGGTCGTGCCAAGCGAGGATGGAGAGCTCCCTCAGCTATCATAATTTGAGGTCCCATACACAGCAAGTGCATAGATGTCTCATTATGCACATTTCGTTTATTTGGGTTTCCATCTCTAACAAAAAGAAAAGTCCTACATGAAAAAATGAAGAAAAATAATCAGTATATAATATAATTTATTTTTTTTAATACAGTAAGTCAAAGCAAAGAATTTCCATTATGGCTGCTACTCTCTTCTAGCCAAGATTTTGATTTATCCTATTCAGTGATAAATTAAAAATATTTCACAAGTGTGAACAGCTGGCTATGATCTTAGTCTCTTGAGCTGTGCTGCTAAAATATGGAAGTAAAACTAAAAATATTATTAATCTCTCTCATTTGTTTCCTGGGTTGCTTTAATTACCTCCTTTATTCTCTTCCAAAGGCTCCAAATTGCTTTGACCTTCCTTTCCATGGAAAAAGGCTGGATGTAACTCACTCCAGAGTTCATGCATCCTACTCTGAATGCTCACTTGTAGTAGTTCATTCAAGAGAGACTTGAGGTGTATTTCTTCCCTCCAGGCACAATTACTCCCAACCCCTGTCCTTTACTCTTGGAAGTGAGTTACTGTCAAAATCAGCCATAATCTCTCATCCCAGAGTAGCAGTAAAATACAGCACCACCAAGACACCCCTGAATAGTGTATTTTACTCACAATGCAAGAAAAAAAATCTTCTGTGCAATAAATTCAATTGATACACCAAGAAACAGAAGAAGATTCAGAATACACATCAAAATTCATGTTTTAAGCAGAATTTGTAAATATTCTGACATGGATCACTTCTATTTATGTACTTATTGTTTTAATACTGATATATCTCATGATGTGCAAAGGCATGCTGACAGATACAAACAAACTTTTCCACCTTTAAAATGTAGTCAGTGTTTTTTAACAAAACCTCTTCTTAATTTTTTCCTCCACCAGGCTCTAAACTCATTCAAGACAAAGGTACCAATGATTTTCTTTCTTCAAAGTATTTCATAAGTATTTTAAAATTAAGATAGTTATTTTTTTTCCTACTAGCAGTGCAAAAATTGAGAAAAGTTTCTTCCACAATATGTAAAGTTTTACACTCAGAGGTCTCAGTAATAAGCCCTTCCCCGTTCCGAGGAATGAGGGGCTTAAGTAGGGGCTACCAGTCTGGTACTCCCTTTACCAAGCAAATGAGTGGGAAGTGGATCGAGTGGGGAATGGGAAGAGCCGAGGTTCTGTCCTGCTCCCAATGCAAAAATCTCATGCCCTTGAGACAGTCCAGATGGGGAAGTAATCTGTACCAGTGAAAAGGTGCAGCTTTCTTCTCCTCTGAGGCTATGGGAAAGCAACAGATTTTGATTCCTGGAGTCACAATCTGGTTCCTGCCCCACTTTACTTTGCCCCTTACACAGGCAGGATTATAAAATTACAATCCAGTTTTGAGATAAGAGAATTAGTGTACATTACACCAGTACAATTGGGTTCTAACTTGATTGGGCCCTTGGTCTCTATTTAAAAAATAATTATCCTTAGAGGAGGGTAAGTAATTGGCAATTTGTGGGAGGAAGAAAATAGGGTCTTTGTAGGTGGCTGGGAGGAATCTGCAGCAGGGTAGTGAATTCAAGGGAAAAGAAAGATAATAGCAGGGAATAGAATGGAAAACAAAATCAAGGACTTTGGGAGGAGCTAGAAGATGGACCAGGGACTTTGCATGCATTTGAAAAGGTCATTTGCAGAGATATTCTCACAACTACTCCAACCCCAGCCACATGCAAAATCAGCCAAACTCTCTGTCCACCCATATTCCAGCTGCTGCTTGCTTTAATGTGAAGTCCTTCGGATTCCCTCCTCACAGCTTGTGAAAACCAAAAGAAGCCCAAATAATACTTAATTTTTAACTGTATTTTGGAATTTCACTGAAGACATGTGTCAAGGTTCCTTCCCCACTCTGAAATCTAGGGTACAGATGTGGGGACCTGCGTGAAAGACCCCCTAAGCTTATTCTTACCAGCTTAGGTTAAAACTTCCCCAAGGTACGAACTATTTTACACCTTTTGTCCCTGGACCACACCACCAAAGTGTCTAACAAAAATAATAGGGGAAGTGCCCACTTGGAAACATCTCCCCCAAAAAATATCCCACCAAGCCCTACACCCCCTTTCCTGGGGAAGGCTTGATAAAAATCCTCACCAATTTGCACAGGTGAACAAAGACCCAAACCATTGTATCTTAAGAACAATGAAAAAACAATCAGTTCTTACAAGAGAATTTTAATTAAAGTAAAAGAAAACCCTCTGTAAAATCAGGAAGGGAAATACCTTACAGAGTAGTCAGATTCAAAACAGAGAATCCCTCTAGGCAAAACCTTAAGTTACAAAAAGACACAAAAACAGGAATATACATTCCATTCAGCACAACTTATTTTATCAGCCATTTAAACAAAACAGAATCTAACGCATATCTAACTAGATTGCTTACTAACTCTTTACAGGAGTTCTGACCTGCATTCCTGCTCTGGTTCCAGCAAAAGCATCACACAGACAGAAAGGACACTTTGTTCCCTCCCCCCCACCCGCATCCAGCTTTGAAAGTATCTTGTCTCCTCATTGATCATTTTGGTCAGGTGCCAGTAAGGTTATCTTAGCTTACCCTTTACAGGTGAAAGGGTTTTTCCTCTGGCCAGGAGGGATTTAAAGGTGGTTACCCTTCCCCTTTATATTTATGACAACATGTAAGGGCATGAAAAAATAACCTGAAAGCCAGTTAAAAAGTTACCAGTTCCTTTCAGCCACCAGCCTTACTGGACACCAGCCTTATATGAAAAATGGAGAGATTGATTTCTTTTTTTAAAGTGCTCTCAGTCTGCCATATTTGAAAAGGTGACTTATTTTATACTATCTGCTTTTTCATTTTACTCATATTTACTTCAGTCTTTGGAAAGAAAGAGCATATGTTGTGACCTTGGCAGACCAGGTCAGATCAGGGCCACAGGCCAATTTGGTTATATTAATATAGACCTCAGTGAGTAATGTATAAATATGTATTCAGATGTTTAAACTTCATGAAAACTAGTGAAACGTTTGCATCATGTATACCCATGGAACTAAAATAATCCACTAAAGAAACCTTGTGAAATGCTAATGAAGGACTTTATCAGAAAAGATGCTAATTCCAAAACAAAAGGCATCGTGATGATGACCGGAGGTCAACAGACTATGTGTATTCCTCACGCATCATCATCAAAGGAAAAGCCCATGTGAGCAGAAGACACTGTCAGCTTGTCTTCTGTCAGAAGAAGATATAAAAATGGATTCAAAGAAAGATCCTTCATCTCTGGCCTGTTTGGATTCTTACAGGGAATATACCATATGCAAAGCAGAGATCCCCAGAGACAATCTCGGTATCCTGAAAGACTTTTGGGAAACTGGCAGTTTATTACATCACTGCCACCATTTGGAGTTACAAACTGTGATTCACCTGTATATATATATTTTATCTGCTTCAACCTCTCAATAACTCATTCTTTTTTCTTAGTTAATAAATCTTTAGTGAGTTTACTACAGAATTGGCTGCCAGCATTGTCTTTGGTGTAAGATCTGGAATACCAACTGATCTGGGGTAAGTGACTGTTTTTTGGGACTGGGAGAAATCTGATGTGGTGTGATTTTTGGTTTAAGTTACCGTTAACACAAAGTTCAGCTTGTCTGGGTGGCATGATAGGCTGGAGAATCTAAGGAGACTGTCTACAACTCCATGGTAAGACTGGTATGGTGATCCAGGAATTTGTTAAAGGCTTGATGAAATCTAATTATAGAATACTCCATCATCTTGGGGTATCTTCCCTGTTTCTGACAGTCTACCCTGAAGTAAGCAGTCTCAGTTGTGAGCCACTGCAGACACTGTGAAATGTCCATTCAATGTTTTCAAGGTATATAGACTTTACATTCTTCTAGCAAATTTAGGATGACAGATAGCATTACTAAACTATCAACCTTAAAAAAAATTGTGCAGTAATTTCCTACCATAATTTCCTAGTATGACCTCTAATCTGACCCTAGATTACATTTACTACAGACTGTTCATTGTAAAACACTTTAGTCGACAAACAACTTCTGTCAAGAGAGAAATGGAAAATTGAAGCACATACAATAGCAAGAATCTTTTAGTTTACAGTTATTGTATGTACTAATTAACTATGAAATGGGTCTTTATAAAAGATAGTATCTATGAAGCAATAATTAGACTGGATATAAGAAATAATGTAAAAATTTGCAAGCAGAGACATTTAAGTCTGGTACAGTGATCTTTCAGAATTCAAACTTTCCTTGAAACACTCCAGGTTTTAAATCAGTTGTTCTCAAACTTTTGTACTGGTGACTCCTTTCACACAGCAAGCCTCAGAGTGCGAACCCCCTTATAAATTAAAAACACTTTTTTTATATTTAACACGATTATAAATGCTGGAGGTGAAGTGGGGTTTGGGGTGGAGGCTCACAGCTCACGACCACCCACATCATTACCTCATGACCCCCTGAGGGGTCACAACCCCCAGTTTGAGAATCCCCGTTTTAAGTGAAGCACTCCATGCTACACTGAAGTTAGTTATGGAAACATTTTGCCATATTTACCAACTTAATGGAAATGGGCAGAGATTAGTTACAGCAACTTTGATAGTGAATAACAGCTTAATTTTCCCACCATTGCTCACTTGGAGTAGTAACTTATGTCATGGCTATAGGGCTAACTGCACCTCACTCCACTTTCTCTGAGTGCACCCCTTTAAGTATCAGGCCTTGTGCCTTTATCTCTCCTAGGGTGAAAATCTGCAATTCTCCCACTCTTAGACCAGGCCTTGTGCTACAGTACCCTGTATACGCTCAATAGTGCCTACCCAGCTGGTCTGACTGGGTTCAGCACCTTCAGTTCTTCCCTTTGAGTGTGACCAGTGCTGTATACAGCAAGCAGACAGCTCTCTATAACCAAAGTATTGTTTAACAGTAGGAACAAAGCATTTAGGGCAAAAAAAGATTTTAAAACAGAAAGTCTATATGAATGTCTATCTTACCTAAAGGTTTTCCATCCTTTGATGGTACCCTAGGCAGGCCTAACTTCTTCAGACACCCCAACACATCCTGCATCAGTCTGGGCCCCCTGAACAACTCCCCCCAAACAATTACCATCTCTTGAGAGGATGTTCTTTTTAAACTGCTCCAGTCCTTTTGATCTTCTGGTTCCCAGTCCTTAGCCTTGTTTGCCAAAACCAGTTATGTAAATTGGCTGTAGCCAGGAGGTAGAATCTTCAAAGCTAATAGCACAGTTATAAGAAAAGGAGTACTTGTGGCACCTTAGAAACTAACAAATTTATTTGACCATAAGCTTTTGTGAGCTACAGCTCACTTTAGAAGTGAACTGTAGCTCACGAAAGCTTATGCTCAAATAAATTTGTTAGTCTCTAAGGTGCCACAAGTACTCCTTTTCTTTTTGCGAATACAGACTAACACGGCTGCTACTCTGAAACCTGTCATTAGCACAGTTATAGTTGTTGTTTTTTTTTTAACAACCCTTAAGTGTTTACCCCAGAGGTGACTTATCTTGAACCATTATTTCCTTTCTTGCTCGTTTTCCTTACAGTCCCCTGTAACTAAAGCAATGTTCATACAGTAAACATCCTAAAAACCAGATCAACATACAATATTCATAAATTATTACAGTGTAGCTTCAATTCTGTCACACCTTACTCTATGCGTAGTCAGGATGGCAGAAATAAGTCCTAAAGATGTGCACATGTAATGTTGTGTAAAGGATTAATTGGCATGAATTTGGGACTGCCATTACTAATGAGCAGTGAAGTCATGACTGAATTAAGAAGGTCTTCCCAAATGAACGCCAACAGGACCTTTATACCATGCCGCACAATCAAGTATTTTTATATGCTACATATTTTACACAAAATCTATTTTACAAATGTTTGAGAGTTTTAAAAAAGAATTATTGGAACTATTTTTTATCCCTCTACCTATAAAGTCAACTGCCTTATTTACCAAGATTGCACTATCCTGACCTCAGAGCAACCCATAAAGGCATGTAAGAATTATCTAAATTAATTTTTATGTACATAAAATGTCACAATTTAAAGTCTGATATTTGAGGGCTAAAGGTCTTGGTACCATTGGGGAAGCTGGGAATCTCCCCTTTCCAATAGTCTAGAGCTCACATGCGTAATGCTGCAAGAATACGTGTTGAACTATAAAGCTGAGCATTTTTTAAATGTATAGAAAGGCTACTACTGGTCCAGCAATGATTAACAGCAGCTAACCATTTCTCCCTCTATCTTTGGGGGAAGGGAGAGGAGGGAGGAGTCACAGCCAGGTCCCCTCAGCAGAAGCTTCTTCTCCTGTTGCTGCAGAGTGCTATTCCTCCAGGAAACAATGCACTCTAAATATGTAACAGTCTGACTTGTACTGAAGAAGCCTCCCCTTTGATTCAGCATATCTCACACAATTCCACCCTACTTTCTTGATTATGAGCTCAAGAATGGAATAGTCTCCAAACAGACCATTCTACAGTCATTTTCCTGATCCCCTCCCAGCTAGATTTCAGGTTAGGTCCTGAAAACAGAGACAGCAGAGATAGCGCTGGCAGATGACCTCCTCCTTTTCTTGGCCGTAAACAGGGGGAGAACATTTATACTCATACTCCTCAACCTCTCTATAGCATTTGATACAGTTGACCATAGGGAGAGATTGAGATGCCACAGTCTCAAACGGCAGCTGACAATGCGGACAATACATAGATATACCTTCTATTCCAATAGCACCACCTTTCAACCATCCCAACACCTGGCTGAGACTGACCTACCTATAAAACAGCTGGCTGAAGCTGAATATAGTGGTGGTTTGGGAAGTCAGCAGGCCTATTGGTCTGTGACTCCAACTCCCACCTTTATGTCACTTCAAGGTATCCAAGCCCTCTGGATGAGGTCTTAGCTGGACTGGCCTCATTGACAGTAATCCCTAGTGCGATGGGTTCGGTCACAGAGACCCCCCTTGGGACTGTCACCTGATGTGCTGAAATTATCTTTTAGCCAGTTTTCCCTGCCAGCTTGGGACTCCAGAACCCTGTCTTGTTAAGCCAGACACGCCAGCCTTTTGCAGACCCGGGTCTGGTTCATATGCCCAAAGCTGCAGACTTTAATCAAAAACTGCTCAGCAGGTCACCTATCTCTAACACCCAGACACCCAGTTCCTAGCGGGATCCAAACCCCAGATAAATCCGTTTTACTCTGTATAATGCTTATACAGGGTAAATTCATAAATTGTCCGCCCTCTATGTTTGCTTCCCCAGGTATTAATCACTTACTCTGGGTTAATTAATAAACAAAAGTGATTTTATTAAGTATAATAAGTAGGATTTAAGTGTTTTCAAGTAATAACAGACAAAACAAAGTAAGTCACCAAGCAAAATAAAGTAAAAACACGCAAGTCTACGCCCAATACATTAAGAAACTGATTACAGGTAAAATCTCACCCTCAGAGACATTCCAAAAAGCTCCTTTCACAGATTAGACTCTTTCCTAGTCTGGGCCAAATCCTTTCCCAGGTACAGTTCTTGTTAGTTTCAACAGACATATTACGTGGAAAGCAGGGGTGTTCTCACGACTGGCCGCCTTCTTTGTTCTGTTCCATCCCCTTTTATAACTTTGGCACAAGGCGGGAACCTTTTTTCTCTCTGGGTCCCCACCCCTCCTTCTAAATGGAAAAGCACCAGGTTTAACAGGGATTCCAGTATCAGGTGATATGTTCACATGTCCTGTGAGACCCCAGTCTCCATCCTTCCAGGGCTGGCCCATACATACCCAGGAAGGTTTACAAGTAAACAGTGCTATTTACAGGTCATTGATTCTGAAGCACCCTTAACGGCTTCCACTTAATGGGTTTACATCAGTAATACAAGCTTATATCTTATTTTCCTAACTTCAGAAATAATACATGCAAACAAATAGGATGAACACACTCAGTAGATCATAAGGTTTGTAATGATACCTTACAACAGACCTTTTGCATGAAGCATATTCCAGTTACATTACATTTACACTCATAAGCATATTTCCATAAACATTATGGAGTGCAACATCAATCTAGCTCTGCACTCCTTGAGAAAAGGGGTCATAGATCTGAGGTGGGTAGGAGGACCCAGGACCTCCCTGTCCACCGGGTCCCAACCCAGGTGCCTGAAGGTGAAGCAGTGTGCACTCGCCTATGTTCAGCTGGCCCATTTGCTCAACTTCCCCATACCATGCCTGTGTCTCAGTTTGGGGTGTGGCCATAGTGGACTTAAACCTTATTTCTAAACCCCATAGTTTAGGGCTGATGCCTGCAGCCTTTTTGAGTCTTTTCCCCAGTTCTCCCTCCATTTTGTGAGGAGGAGGGTGGAGAGAGAGAAGACTCAGCAGAAGCTTCTTCTCCTGTTGCTGCAAAGTGGTACTCCTCCAGGAAACAGCCTCTTTCTTTCCCCTCTTGCCCAGGCTGCTGAAGATCCTTTTATACTGGCCTTCTCCCAGGAGCAGTACTGCTCCAGCCCTTCCCTTTTCTCAGCCTTAGTGTGGGGTTTGTGAACTCCATCACACTGACACTGAGCAAGATGCACCTTTTTTGGAATGAAGATAGAAGCTTAGAGAACATCTTCCTCTCGCCTTCCATGACAATAATTTAGCAGCTGCATTCTTCGGGAACTACAAAGCAATCAAATTCAAGGGAGAAGCTTGAGACAGAGCTTGGCAACAAAGCCAAGGCTTTAGAACTCATCACCGAAGGGGACATAAGAATGGCCAATACTCTCAATATTTCTCAGAATGAAGTATAAAACACTCACTTTTTTGAGTTTGCTTTACCACAGCTGTAACTTAAAAAAAAAAAAGTGAGAACGTAAAAGATTAAATCAAGAAAGAAGGAGTTACAGAAAGGGGTAGAAGGAGGAGGAAATAAATGGTGATCCTCAGATACTGCAGTGATGGATACCAATACAACAACTTAGATAGCTAAAGAAAGATCTGTTTTTTGGGAAAGTGAAATTTTGTGGATGTTCACACTAAAACACATTCCATGCCCTTCTCTTATAATTAAATCTGTTCTATAATATATTGGTTCCCTTCCCCTTAATTCCCTATTTCATTTTCTTTTACAACAGACCTTACTATCATGTTTCCACATTCCAATTAAACCTATAATAATTTTAAACTAACAGAAAATGGAAAGTGTAAAGATGACTTTTCTGTTCAGCAGTTCTGAAATCTTGTCTACTGTCTCAAAAATAGACAGAATAGCAAAATGGAAAAATAAAAATTTGAAGAGATTACTATTATTTAAGTATTTTTTTTAAATGTCTCAAGCACACACATTGTCATCAAGGCTGGTAGGAACATATTGGCCTGCAGTGGAAAATTCTGTTCTCACCAAGAACTGCCGATTTCTCCCCCAAAGAACATGGGAGGTTATGGCACTGGAAAAACTCCACGCCTGAAAGAAACACAAATATCTTGAATATGCTGACTTGTGGCCTCTGTCATTTTTTTTTTTAGATGGACTACTACTTGATGTCCAAGTCAGTATGCTTGAGCAGTTTTTTATTTGGAGTCTAGCCGCAAAGAATACTGCCTCCACTCTTCTATCTTCATTTACAAGATTCACTTCACAAAGACTCTTCTTTCTCCAAACAAACAATGTGATCAGCAGGAAAGCAGGTTTTACTACAGAAGAAGCCATGCCCATTCTGCAGTGGAGTGTGTCCACTTGGATCCCAATGGTACCACTACATCTGCAGAAGTCTCCAGCAGGAGTTCATCTGACTACAAGGCAGCAAACAACCAGAGTTAAAGGAAGATTGCTGAAATGAGGAGCTTTATGGAGTGTAGAGTGGCCAATTTTCTAATATCTGAAAACTGAACCCTCCCATGCCCTGCCTCTTCCCCAGGCCCTGCCCCCTTCCCCCAGGCCCTGCCTCACCTCTTCCCCCCCAAGGTCCCGCCCCTGCTCCACCTCTTCTCCCCAAGGCCTGCCCCTGCTCACTTCTCTCCCCCCATTGCTCACTGCTCTCCAGCCTCAACTCCAGCATGAGTAGTACCAACAGGCTTGCAAACCCCAGCTCCAGCAGATCACCTGGGAGTACAGATCAGAAGAGCACTGCAGCCGCATGGGAGCAACCATGCAGTCCCACTGGCAAGCAAGGATGCGGCCCTCCTGAACAGCAGCCTCCTGCCTCCCTCTGTGCTGCCTGCCTAGCAGCCCCCTTTCGTGCCTACTTGAGCCTTGCCAGTCTGGCCAGGGAAAGGGATGGCTGACAGGGCAGCTCGTGTTGAATGTTCCATGCCTGCTGGGAGCCTGTTACCCGACTCGCCATGAGCCCCCACACTCTCCTCCACTGCAGCCCTGAAAACCATGCTCCTCAAAGGAGCTGCGCATGGCCCAAGCTGGTCCATACATGCTACTCCAGGAGCCACTGCTTCAGAGCCAGGTGACAGACTGCCACTCTCCCACCCCACCCCGGTAACCGGACTTTTAGTATGTGGTCAGTACATCTGACCAGACACTGCCAGGTTCCCTTTTCTACCAGACTTTCTGGTTGAAAATCTGACACCAGGCAACCCTAACTGGGTGCCAAAAGTCTACCAAATAGCTATTCTTAGCTCTACCCATAACAATATGGTAGCAGTCCAGGTTACAGAATGGTGGGCTCCTTCAAGAGTGAAAATTCTTCTGTTTTAAAATTTTCATATAAAACAAACTGTCTGCACCTTGAAACAATATCTGAACAACAGAGTGCATAATATTCTGCATGGTTGAATTCCTTCCCAGTCCCGTTCAGTATCATTGTTCCACCCAGTTTCTGTGATGCCTATTTATACTCATCCTCATGAACATGAGGCACTATAGTTCATCCATAGCATTTGTTCACAAGCACTTACAAAATTTGTCTATAATTAGTGGTCTGCTTTCATGTGATGTAATTGAATGGGATTCTTTCACTTGCCTGTTTTTTTTTTTCTTCCAGTTCCTACCTATACTTTATCAGTTTCTATCCTCTCCACTTTACTAAGGAAAGCTCCGTACCTGGGGGGATTAATTCAAAAGACTCCAACTGCCCTCCAAGAAAGTTTTCTCCAGCACATATGAGCTTTACTCTTATTACTGAGAGCTCCATTGTGTCAGAGGAGCAAAGGCCTTTCATTCTGTCCACAATGAATGTCTGGTTCAACTTATAGAATGGCTTTGTGCGTTCAATAATAAAAAGCCAATGGTCATCGAATGTCCAATGAGTGCAGTCTTTGGTCCTGACTATCAGCGTGTGGCTTAGGGTAAAAGACCGGAAGAAAAATGTCAAGGAGAACCTCCCTAACGGGCTCAGAGCACATTAGCTCTGTTGGTTAAACCATGAAGCTTCCAAACAGTGAGGTGAAGAGACACAAGGCTGGGATGTTGGAGACTGCCATGATCTTGAGTGATCAGGTCTGGAAACAGGGGCAACAAGATTGGGGTGCCCACCGATAGCTCCAGGAGTGTGGTATTACCAGTGCTGGCGGGGCCAGGCTGGCACTATCCGTATGACTGCGGCCCTCTCCCTGCGGATCTTGAGCAGAACCTCATGGACAAGCAGGAAAGGCGGAAAAACGTACAGCAGTTGATCCATCCAAGGAAGGAGGAATGTGTCTGCGAGGGAGCCCAGACTGTGATTCCGGAAGGAACAGAACTGCAAGCATTTTCTGTTGCTTTTTATGGCAAACAGATCGATTCAGGGAACTCCCCACCTTTGAAAAATGTTGTTCACCGTGTCTGGGTGAATGGACCACTCATGATTGTGGAAGGATCTACTGAGGTAGTCTGCCAACTCGTTCTAAGAACCTGGGAGGTAGGATGCTTCCAGGTAAATTGAGTGGGCTATGCAGAAGTCCCACAGCTTGAGGGCTTCCCAACATAGGGGAGAGGAATGAGCCCCACCTTGCTTCTTTATATAAAACATTGCAGTCGTTTTGTCCATCATCACCTCCGTGCATTTCTCTTGCAAGTGGGCATGGAAGATGTGGCATGCCAGGCAGACCGTTCCTTGACATTGATGTGGAGCGAGAGCTTGTCTTGCAACCAGGGACCTTGGGTCTGAAGATTTCCCAGGTGAGCACCCCATCCCAATGCTGACGCATCTGTGACCAGGGACAGCGAGGGCTGAGCTTGACGAAGGGGACTCTTGAGCATACTTTCAGTGGGTTGATTCAGTGGAATGATTCGAGAACTGAAGTCAGAAGAATGACCACCTTGTCCAGACTGTTGCGCCCTGACTGATAGGTTGATGCCAGCCAGGCCTGGAGAGGTCTGAGCCTCAGCCTCACATGCTGTACCGTACAAATACCACCTGCCATATGACCGAGGAGCTTCAAGCAATTTGTTGCTGTGGTGGTGGGGTATTGCTTGAAGTCTTGTATGACGTCTGTCACTGTCCGAAAACAAGACTCTGGCAGGAATGCTCTGGCCTGACCCGAGTCCAGCACTACCCCAGTAAACTCTATTCCTGGGTAGGGGATAGGGTTTTACTTGTGTACGTTCAGAAGGAGACCCAGCCTGTCGAAGGTGGATCTTACCAGGTTGACGTGATGCTAGCCTCCACTTGCACCCTGGATCGACCCCTGAGCAGCCAGTTACCGAGGTAAGGGAATACCTGCACCGGCCTTCATCGCAGGAAGGCGGCTACGACTGCCATGCATTTGGTAAACACCCGAGGGGCCGCTGAGAGACCAAAAGGAAGGTCCATAAACTGGTAATAGTTGTGGTTCACCATGAACCTGAGAAAATGTCTGTGGGCTGGAATTATAGATATGTAGAAGTATGCATCCTGGAGGTCGAGGGTGGCATACCAGTCTCCTTGATCCAAAGACAGGATAATGGCATTTACAGAAACCATGCGGAACCTCAACTTTTTTATGAATCTGTTGAGGCCTTGCAGGTCAAGGATGGGACCCCCCTTTGGCTTTGGGGATTAGGAAATATTGGGAACAGAATCCCTTGCCCCTTAGCTCCTGAGAAACCTTCTCCACTGGTCCCATGGCGAGGAGCATATGGACTTCCTGCATGAGGAATTGTGACCCCCTCCTGCTCGTGAGAAGGTCCCTGAAGAGGGACGGGGAAAGGGGGTGGGAGGGAGTGGAGGAACAGAATTGGAGGTGCGAAGGACCCAGCAGTCTGATGTTATCTGGGACCAAGCACAATAAAAGTGGAACAGGTGATTCAGAAAACAGGGACAAGGATCTGATAAGTTGACTGGTGCGTCGCCCCTGGGCGCGTCTTTAAAAGGCTTGCTTAGAGCCTGATGACGGCCTCACTGAGCCCTGGCCTTGACTAGGCAGAGGATGGGAAGACATTCCTGCCCCTCTTCCTGGAGAAGTCCTGTCTGGGCTGGGGAGGGTAGAAGCGCTGAAGGGGCTGTGGCTTAAAGTGCTTTCGCTGGTTAGCAGGGGTATGCAGGCTCAGTGATTTTAATGTTGCCTGTGAATCCAGGAGTCCATCTGCTCCGAAAACAGGCCCATGTCATCAAAGGGCAAGTCCTGAATTGTGGAAAGCTGGACACCTGAAGCCATGAACTCCTCCTCATGGTTATGCCAGAGGACAAGGTTCTCACGGCTGAGTCTGCAGCATCCAGTGAGGCCTGTAAAGAGGTCCATGCCACTGCCTTGCCCTCCTCTACTATGGCTGCAAATTCTGCCCTAGAGTCTGATGGAACCAACTCCTTAAATTTCATCATGGAGTTCCATGAATTGAAGTTATACTTACTAAGGATTGCTTGCTGGTTGGCAATCCAAAGCTGGAGCTCCCCAGTGGAGTAGACCGTCCGGCTGAAGAGGTCCAACTTCTTTGAGTCTTTAGATTTTGGGGCTGGCCCTTGCTGCCCCATCCCTCTCTCCCATTCACCGCCGACGCAACTAGCGAACCTGGCTGCAGGTGAGTAAACAAGTATTCATACCCCTTAGAGTGTATGAAACACTTCTTCTCCACCCCTTTAGCTGTAGGGAGAATGGAGGCAGGAGTTTGCCACAGGGTTTTTGTAGTGGCCTGAATAGTTTTAATGAGAGGTAATGCCACCCTGGATGGCCCTTCAGGAGGTTAAAATGTCTATCAATGAGTCCTCCGACTTGACCACCTCCTCGGCTAGAACCCTATATTACGGGCCACCCTGCGCAATAGGTTCTGGTGCGCTCTGCTATCAATGGGGGGCAGCCCAGAGAAGGAAGACCCCACCACCGCTTCATCCGGTGAGGACGACGACGATGACGACGAAGCTACAGGCGGCAGTGGTCACTCCGGCTCTCTGGATGTGTCAGGCTTGGTGCCGTGCTTCTCAGCACCAATGGCGGCATCAGTGCCAGTGAAGGAGCTGGGACCTAGACATGGTTCTGCGCCATGGACTGAAACCGTTTCAGTCCCCAAGGCATGGGACCGTCCCTGGCTGGGGCGAGGCGTGCATCCTTCCAACACCACAGACTGGAAACCCCTGGAGTGCATGCCCTGGGCCTGGTGGTAGGCCCACAGGGTCCAGAATGGCCATTGCGTGGGCCCCTGCCACAGCACCATCCGCACGTCCTGCCTGTATTGGTGCCGCTCCAATCGGTGCGGACTGCACCGAATAGTAGGACTCCACCTCCGAGACCAATGATGGGGACCTAGAGCGCGAAGACCATTTCGGTGGGGCAGGAATGGTGCCAGAGAATGCTGCGGCAGAGGCGGCGAGCAGCCCCTCATCATTGTGGGCTTGCCTCTGGACAGTGCCACGTGCTGCAGTGCCAGAGGTCTATCTTGGCTAGCGGGGGACTGTGGAGCCGTCATGGCAATCAAGTCCTGGCCGCTTCGAAAGTGTCCGGGGTGGAAGGGAGCTCAAGCTCCTCCACCTGGCACTTTTGAGCAGGAGAATCCAATGGCACCAGACTCAATGGACCCCCTTGCGGGGGTTACACACAGCGCAGGACACACCTCGATGGCACTGTCCGACTTGGCCACTCTAGATGTGTGCGAGCGCCCGCTGTCCACCTTCCTGTGCCGCTTAAGCGGCACCGGAGAATGTGAGCGGTGCTGTGCTGCCTCCGCGGACTTCGGCACTGGGGAGTGTCAGTGCCGAGGGTCTCTATGACCAGAGTCCTTCCCCGGTACCGTTTCTCTATCGGCGGCCGGAGCACTCCCCACAGAGGTACTCTGTGCTGAATCCTGGCAGCCCAGAGGCGGTTAGGGATGGAGGGCTGCCTCCATCAGTTGCTTCAGCCTCAAGTCCCTTTCCTTTTTTGTCCTCAGGTGGAACCCTTTGCAGATCTTGTAGCGATCTGTTTGATGCGCCTCCCACAGACACTTGAGGCAGGAGTCATGGGGGTCACCCGTTGCCATGGACTTGTGGTAGGCCCCACACGGTTTAAACCCATGGGATCGAGGCATGCACCGAACCGCAAGAGAGAAGACAAACTGGGGTGGGGGGCGGGAAACACCACTTCTAGCTAACTTACACGAAATTAATAAATACATAGAGAAAGCTCAAAGTTTAATCACTAGGGAAAGCACTTGCTGAGGCAAGCGAGACACACAGCTCCAATGACCATCACTGGCAGTAA
The DNA here is from genome assembly GCF_009764565.3 of Dermochelys coriacea. NCBI lineage: Eukaryota > Metazoa > Chordata > Testudines > Dermochelyidae > Dermochelys > Dermochelys coriacea. The sequence goes on from NC_050069.1 coordinate 225,638,195, forward strand.
GATAGAACTGAAGAGGCAATGGGTCGGCAGGGACCCATGTTCACTACCATGAAAGCGTGACTCTAGGGGGCTCCACAGCCCAACCCGACGGGTGCTGCTAGAGGAAAATCCTTCCAATACTGTGCATGCAGCGCATGCACACCTACTTAGAATCAATATGAGCAAGCACTCAAAGAAGAATGTAAATTCTGCTATTTTTTCCTGTTCAGTATTGCGACTGGTACCTTTTTTAGATAAATGTCACCATGTCCCCCACAAATACCTAATTGCTGGTAGGATGTCTGGAAAACATTAATTATGGACTGCAAATACAGCAGTTTAAATAATAAGTGCTTTGGATGGAAGCCATTAAGGTAGTTATGAGAGGCTGAGACCAAAGTTTTAGAAAAGACCTTCCAGTGATTGTTTTCTTAATGTTTAGTTTTCAGGTAACATACTTAATTACTTTGTTGAGCATTTCAAGGGGGACCTCATTGATATACACAAATTAACAGAATGGCTTTTACATATTTTCTCCTTCAGTAACTTTTAAATTGATAAGCAGTAAAACGATGAGATATTTGGAATCGTTTATCTTTTGTCAGACTCATTCAGCACTAATGCATAAATATTTTTTAACCAAGTGCTGATTTCATGTTTGCAAACCGATGTCTTTTTCAAACAAATCCTCATGACTATAGTTTTCAGAGTAGCAGCCGTGTTAGTCTGTATTCGCAAAAAGAAAAGGAGTACTTGTGGCACCTTAGAGACTAACAAATTTATTAGAGCATAAGCTTTCGTGAGCTACAGCTCACTTCATCGGATGCATTTGGTGGAAAAAACAGAGGAGAGATTTATATATACACACACACAGAGAACATGAAACAATGGGTTTATCATACACACTGTAAGGAGAGTGATCACTTAAGATAAGCCATCACCAGCAGCGGGGGGGGGGGGGGGGGAGGAGGAAAACCTTTCATGGTGACAAGCAAGGTAGGCTAATTCCAGCAGTTAACAAGAACATCAGAGGAACAGTGGGGGGTGGGGTGGGAGGGAGAAATACCATGGGGAAATAGTTTTACTTTGTGTAATGACTCCTCCATTCCCAGTCTCTATTCAAGCCTAAGTTAATTGTATCCAGTTTGCAAATTAATTCCAATTCAGCAGTCTCTCGTTGGAGTCTGTTTTTGAAGCTTTTTTGTTGAAGTATAGCCACTCTTAGGTCTGTGATCGAGTGACCAGAGAGATTGAAGTGTTCTCCAACTGGTTTTTGAATGTTATAATTCTTGACGTCTGATTTGTGTCCATTCATTCTTTTACGTAGAGACTGTCCAGTTTGGCCAATGTACATGGCAGAGGCGCATTGCTGGCACATGATGGCATATATCACATTGGTAGATGCGCAGGTGAACGAGCCTCTGATAGTGTGGCTGATGTGATTAGGCCCTATGATGGTGTCCCCTGAATAGATATGTGGACAGAGTTGGCAACGGGCTTTGTTGCAAGGATAGGTTCCTAGGTTAGTGGTTCTGTTGTGTGGTGTGTGGTTGCTGGTGAGTATTTGCTTCAGATTGGGGGGCTGTCTGTAAGCAAGGACTGGTCCGTCTCCCAAGATCTGTGAGAGTGATGGGTCGTCCTTCAGGATGGGTTGTAGATCCTTGATGATGCGTTGGAGAGGTTTTAGTTGGGGGCTGAAGGTGATGGCTAGTGGCGTTCTGTTGTTTTCTTTGTTGGGCCTGTCCTGTAGTAGGTGACTTCTGGGAACTCTTCTGGCTCTGTCAATCTGTTTCTTCACTTCAGCAGGTGGGTATTTTAGTTGTAGGAATGCATGATAGAGATCTTGTAGGTGTTTGTCTCTGTCTGAGGGGTTGGAGCAAATGTGGTTATATCGTAGCGCTTGGCTGTAGACAATGGATCGAGTGGTATGATCTGGATGAAAGCTAGAGGCATGTAGGTAGTTTCCTCAGGAAGTCAGTGGTGTCTCGAAGATAGCTGGGAGTGCTGGTAACGAAGGGCCTGAGGAGGGAGTCTACATAGCCAGACAATCCTGCTGTCAGGGTGCCAATGCCTGAGATGATGGGGCGTCCAGGATTTCCAGATTTATGGATCTTGGGTAGCAGATAGAATACCCCAGGTCGGGGCTCCAGGGGTGTGTCTGTGTGGATTTGTTCTTGTGCTTTTTCAGGGAGTTTCTTGAGCAAATGCTGTAGTTTCTTTTGGTAACTCTCAGTGGGATCAGAGGGTAATGGCTTGTAGAAAGTGGTGTTGGAGAGCTGCCATTGTAGCCTCTTGTTCATACTCCGACCTATTCATGATGATAACAGCACCTCCTTTGTCAGCCTTTTTGATTATGATGTCAGAGTTGTTGCTGAGGCTGTGGATGGCACTGTGTTCTGCCTGGCTGAGGTTATGGGGTAAGCGATGCTGCTTTTCCACAATTTCAGCTCGTGCACGTCGGCGGAAGCAGTCTATGTAGAAATGTAGACTCCCTCCTCAGGCCCTTCGTTACCAGCACTCCCAGCTATCTTCGAGACACCACTGACTTCCTGAGGAAACTACAGTCCATTGGTGATCTTCCTAAAAACACCATCCTAGCCACTATGGATGTAGAAGCCCTCTACACCAACATTCCACACAAAGATGGACTACAAGCCGTCAGGAACAGTATCCCCGATACTGTCACGGCTAACCTGGTGGCTGAACTTTGTGACTTTGTCCTGACCCATAACTATTTCACATTTGGGGACAACGTATACCTTAAAATCAGCGGCACTGCGATGGGTACCTGCATGGCCCCACAGTATGCCAACATTTTTATGGCTGACTTAGAACAACGCTTCCACAGCTCTCGTCCCCTAATGCCCCTACTCTACTTGCGCTACATTGATGACATCTTCATCATCTGGACCCATGGAAAAGAAGCTCTTGAGGAATTCCACCATGATTTCAACAATTTCCATCCCACCATCAACCTCAGCCTGGACCAGTCCACACAAGAGATCCACTTCCTGGACACTACGGTGCTAATAAGCGATGGTCACATAAACACCACCCTATATCGGAAACCTACTGACCGCTATTCCTACCTACATGCCTCTAGCTTTCATCCAGATCATACCACTCGATCCATTGTCTACAGCCAAGCGCTACGATATAACCGCATTTGCTCCAACCCCTCAGACAGAGACAAACACCTACAAGATCTCGATCATGCATTCCTACAACTACAATACCCACCTGCTGAAGTGAAGAAACAGATTGACAGAGCCAGAAGAGTACCCAGAAGTCACCTACTACAGGACAGGCCCAACAAAGAAAACAACAGAACGCCACTAGCCATCACCTTCAGCCCCCAACTAAAACCTCTCCAACGCATCATCAAGGATCTACAACCCATCCTGAAGGACGACCCATCACTCTCACAGATCTTGGGAGACAGGCCAGTCCTTGCTTACAGACAGCCCCCCAATCTAAAGCAAATACTCACCAGCAACCACACACCACACAACAGAACCACTAACCCAGGAACCTATCCTTGCAACAAAGCCCGTTGCCAACTCTGTCCACATATCTATTCAGGGGACACCATCATAGGGCCTAATCACATCAGCCACACTATCAGAGGCTCGTTCACCTGTGCATCTACCAATGTGATATATGCCATCATGTGCCAGCAATGCACCTCTGCCATGTACATTGGCCAAACTGGACAGTCTCTACGTAAAAGAATGAATGGACACAAATCAGACGTCAAGAATTATAACATTCAAAAACCAGTTGGAGAACACTTCAATCTCTCTGGTCACTCGATCACAGACCTAAGAGTGGCTATACTTCAACAAAAAAGCTTCAAAAACAGACTCCAACGAGAGACTGCTGAATTGGAATTAATTTGCAAACTGGATACAATTAACTTAGGCTTGAATAGAGACTGGGAATGGATGAGTCATTACACAAAGTAAAACTATTTCCCCATGGTATTTCTCCCTCCCACCCCACCCCCCACTGTTCCTCTGATATTCTTGTTAACTGCTGGAATTAGCCTACCTTGCTTGTCACCATGAAAGGTTTTCCTCCTTTCCCCCCCCTGCTGCTGGTGATGGCTTATCTTAAGTGATCACTCTCCCGATGAAGTGAGCTGTAGCTCACAAAAGCTTATGCTCTAATAAATTTGTTAGTCTCCAAGGTGGCACAAGTACTCCTTTTCTTTCTCCTTACAGTGTGTATGATAAACCCATTGTTTCATGTTCTCTGTGTGTGTGTGTGTGTGTGTGTGTGTGTGTGTGTGTGTGTGTATATATAAGTCTCTCTGTTTTTTCCACCAAATGCATCCGATGAAGTGAGCTGTAGCTCACGAAAGCTTATGCTCTAATAAATTTGTTAGTCTCTAAGGTGCCACAAGTACTCCTTTTCTTTTTTCATGACTATAGTGGTAATAATTACATATAGTGGCAGTGTATGTGGGATCTATGACAGAGTGAATTGCCATGTGCGCCAACAGCAGTGAAGCAAGTACTATAGAAGGGAAAAGCACAGTGAAAAGTATCAATCTTTTGGGGGAAAGGAATAGCAAAAAGAACAACTTGGAAAATGTGTTATGAGGAAAATGAGTTACGAACAGCTGAAGAAAGGTCAATTACTTGAGCTAAGTGGAGAGAGGCAGCTCAACACTGATGAGCAGACAAAGATACAGCTAGTAGACTTGTTGTACAGTCATGTCCAGAAGACGAATGATGGTCCAGGTTTGCCAGGAACATCCAGCCTTCTGGATAAAGGGTCCAGGAGGTAGGAGAAATCTTGGGCCTGACTGCCTGGAAGGGAAGCTGGAAAGAATCTGACAGAGGCAGCATCCATATTCCACTGGAATTGAAGACACAACTGCAATAGGTATTGTGGACAGATTGACAAAGCAGGAGAAGCTGCAGCTGGGAAGGGACAATGTGTATCTGGAAATCCAACTGCTTGCAAACTGGGGAAGGCAGTGTCAGTATAAGAGAAAAGAGATGTAGAACCAGCACCAGCATAAGAGAGGAAGAAAGGGAATGTCTATACAAAGCCAAAATAGAGAAACTGTACCAGGAAAACCCTAATTCAGTAAGTAAAGCCGGATCCCCTGTACTTGTCCCAGTGGGGCATATATTCCAAATTATTTCCTTTAGAGAGGGGAATGACATGAATGTGTTTCTACATACTTTTGAAATGGGGTGTAAGCTAACAAGGTGGGACAGGAAGACATGGTCCTATGTATGGCTCCACTACTGCCATGGACAAAGGCCTTAGACATTTCAACTTTATACCTTATGGGCTATGTAAACAAGCTTTGCCGCAAAGTTTAAACTGAACTTTGAAGTGTATAGGACAAAGTTTCATGGAGTTCAGAAAAAAGGGGACATGACTGATGTGAGGTTTCATCTCAAATTACAGGTTACATAAGAAACCGGGGAACTGGTTGGGGGGTTGCCAGGCCTATAACTTAATGGGTTTAGAACAGTTCTATAAATCTGTCACCCCAACCTGAAATCATGGTTAACAGACAAAGATCCCAGAGATGTATCCATAGCTGGGAAATGGGGAGACCAATATGAAGATACCCAGCCTGGATTTGAGATAAAAATCAAGATATATTGGTACAATGCTAACTCACAATCAGGACTCCCTAAAGAAGAGAGAAGGGGAACTTCCCCAGAAGGGAGAATGAACTAAACCCAGACCTGGGTGGGAGCTAAACACTAGCAGGGGCCCAAAAGAGGAATCCAGGGAGCTGATGATATATTTTTATTGTCATAAAACTGGCCATAAACCAATACATTGCCTAGTGCTAAGCAGGTCAGGGACAGATTTGCTGCAGGTCCAGATGGCAATGACTGCACCATCTGTGGAACCAGTCCCAGCCAGTGTTCCCTCTAATTTTTCACACTCATTTACGGAATGAATTTTATGTGCACCAATATGGAGGTGATTTGTCCAACATCACCTCCATGTTGGTGCACATAAAATTAATGGGGGTGGGGGCTGAGGGGTTTGGAGTGTGGAGGGGGCTCAGGGCTCTAGGGCAGAGGATTAGGATGTGGGGGAGTGAGGGATTCAGGGTAAAGGAGGGGACTCAGGGCTCTGGCTGGGGATGCGGGCTCTGGGGTGGGGCCAGAGATGAGGAGTTCAGGGTGTGGGAGGGGGCTATGGGCTGGGGCAAAGGATGAGGAGTTTGGGGTGCAGGCAGGCTGCCCCAGGGCTGAGGCCAGAAGACTCTGCCCAGCCCTCTCCCTGCTGGCAGCAACGAGCTCCAGATGGGGTCCCTCTCTCCCCACCGGCAGCAGCGAGCGAGCTCCCAGAGCCGGGAGAGAGGCCCACAGCAGCCCTGCACTTCCCAACTTGCTCCCCTCCCCAGTCCCCGCCCACCCACCCACCTCTTTCCTCTCCAGGCCCCTGCTGCACGGCCCTTTATAGCCTGCTGTGTGGCCGCATGGCCTAGAGGGAACGTAGGTCCCAGCCCTGATGGTACAATGAGTAAACTTGATGTTGTCAGACCCCAAAGAGGAATCAACTACATGCTGTTTCCCAGTGGGGTGGGGTGGGAAGGGAAAAAGGCCCAGGGATGGAGGGACACGGGCTCAAATAACTCTGGAACACTCAGGGTAGTGGACCTCTCAAGGATTTTCACCATTCAGAATAATGGGACATCCTTTCCAATTTCCAGTGGCTCAGATGCACCTGAAATGGGGTGACAATCAGCGGCCTAAGGCTGTTGGGGTACATACCCAAATGCCAATGCAGGTGTTGTTGGGAACTGACCTAGAGTCCTGGGCCCAGGCCACTTCCATGGCTACTTTGAGCCAAAAGCAGAAAGTCCCAAACATTGGTTATAACTCTGAGATGAAAGCTAACAGGCATCTCTGAGCAGCAGTCTGACCAGGAGAATGCATGGCCTGGAGCCATGCAGAGTCCTGCTGATAAACTGACCTCAGCCGGGAGGGACGTGACCCCCACGTTCTGAGCCAAACTTCCCAATCCATTATGGAATCATACTTAAACCAGAAAAAGAGAAGATGGAGTTTCAACACTTCCGGTCATCTCTGTGCCACATAGTGGAATACTTTTAAACCAGCAAAAGGCACAGCAAGTTGTCCGAGCAACTAACTGAATCCCTGGCTTGCTGCTGATATGGATCATGTGTACCTGCCTGACTCCTGAGCCATGCCTCCCAGCCTGTTCCTGCTTTCCTTATCCCAGATTCCTATCTGTGAGTTCCTGCTCCTATGCTCTACTCCTGATGCTGACTCTGGCTTTGACCCCTGACTCTGTCTCCCACTCTGATATTTGGCTTGATACCTGGCTATAGCTCTGACCTTGGCTTGGACCTGACTCTGACCCTGACTCTGGTTTCAGGCTCTGGATTCTGACCGTTAGGCCTGACCGACCACATCCTGCTCCCTACAGTAATTTCATACCAATCCACTCTCAGAATGTTTACATCAGCTGTCAGAATAGCAGCTATGTTAGTCTGTATTCGCAAAAAGAAAAGGAGTACTTGTGGCACCTTAGCGACTAACAAATTTATTTGAGCATAAGCTTTCGTGAGCTACAGCTCATTTCATGCATCCGATGTAGTGATGTAGCTCACGAAAGCTTATGCTCAAATAAATTTGTTAGTCTCTAAGGTGCCAAAAGTACTCCTTTTCTTTTTACATCAGCTGTGACATCCACTATTGATCAGATTCAGGCTTTTAGGAGCCACAGAAGAGTGCAACCATTGTACTACCCTTGACAAGGATGCAGTGTAGACCTACCACAGCGGTGGCTGATGTTTCTGGTCAACAGTGGGGAGCGGAACCATGTTCCTTTGGAGAAGCTATTGCCCCTGAGGATGCTAGCCTCATACAGTCCTTGTGCACACTCTGACTCTCCTTCAGGGGTCCAAGATAGATATAGGGACGCAATCTGTCTTGACTGTGAGTGTATTATTGACTAAAACTTTTTAAAAAGCTTTTTAAAACACTGCATACTCTATTAGAATATTTGATGTCATTGATCTTTAACGGGTGGTGGAAAGTTGTGAAACTGACCATTCAATTGTGAATCTTTCACCTGAACTAAGCTAAATAATCAGAATCAAATAGAGCAGAACTTTTCAAACTGCTCACCTTAAATAACTCCTTTTTTGGAATTTTTCCACTAAAATAAGATTTTGCTAGAAACATTCTTGGTATAAAAATTTCATTTTGCCAATGAAAATAGAGCATTTAGGGAGGATAATTATCCTTTTTGTATACCATATTCTATATTCTACTCTGTCTTAATCAGTTATAAAAGGCTTAAACTATTTCCAAATGTGGAACTTTTATAGAGTATTATTGTATTATTTACATAGTAGTCTGCTGTTGAGATTTTTATAATAGCTTCTTGCCACAAAATGCAATGTCTGTTCTTGCGTAGATGATGGCTAGGGTGCAATAGTCATTCTTCATACTTTTGGTAGTAGGTCAAGGGAGGCTCTGAGAAGGTGGGTGAGGTAATATCTCTTATTGGACCAACTTCTGTTGGTAAAAGAGACAGGCTTCTGAGCTACACAGAGCTCTTCTTCTGGCTATTATTTTAGAAATCTACAGATAAAAATTGCATAGTGCTTTTGACCTTGGATATTTTGTCTCAAACTAAACAAAATTCCATTTGAATTACAAATATGAAATACTAATACAGGTACAACTTAGTCACTGTCAAGTGACTGAGTTCTGTTGACTAACCCTCTTAGGTACTGGAACCTTCTAGGAAGATGCTAATTGATAACTGTTAACAAGCCATTTGCCATAATGAATGAACTCCCCTCTGGAAATAAGGGCATGGCATTTTTTTTTTTTTTTTTAAACAGAAGGGGCTAGAGTCTGGAACAGAAATGTCTTTGTAACGAAACTTTAGGAACAGCCAAGATTAGTGCAGAAGTATTGTATTTTTGTTATGAGTTAAAACCAAACTGCAGAAATGGAGTAAATTTGGATTAAACACAGAAGGTCTGATATTTCACTGACAGAGGCATAAATCAGAAGTAATTCTACTGAAGTTAATGGAATTACAAGATATAAAATTGGTGGAATTGAGTAGAATCAAGCCCAGTAAATGCAGATTTTCCTCAGAGCAGAGTAAAAAGTCCACTTACCTCAGGGAAGTTTGGACCAGGGTTCAGATATGTGGAGAGTAACTTGATAAGCGATTCGTTTCAGGTGACATCAAATCTCAACATGTTAAGAATAAGTTTCTGACAAACAGAAGTTTATTTAACATCTAGCTAACATTTTCAGGAGAAAACTGCCATCCTGCATACAAATTCAGTTTTACTCTTGACTGACAGTTTGTAAATGTGAGTAAATTTATTTTTAAATGGGTGAAGAATGCAGTAATGAGGGAATCAAAATAGCTAAGCTGAAGTTACAACAAGTTCTACATATAGTAAAACAAAATTTTAAATTTTAAATTTTAAAATCAAAACTCAGACCAACTTGAATTTATAATGTACTATCTGAACAGTCTTCTTTTTCCAATTATTTCTCATCTTAAGATCTACCTACTGTATGTAAAATGAAATTTTTAAAAATGGTGACTCATGAAATATTTGAGAAACCTGAGGATTATGAGCAATCAAAATTCTCTTGTACAAAAGTAATTGAGACCAACAAAGCCACAGAGATGCGGATTCAGTCTCTCTCTCTTTTCAACAATTTGCATCAGCGCATCCCAAGCCCTGTGTCAGAGGGAATGGTGACCATCATAAAAGGCTTGTCAAAGTCTGGGCTCACCAGAACTGAGTCTGTACTTAAGGCTTAGTTCTGTTCTCAGAAGGCCCACTGACACTGTTTGGACCAGGCAATCTTGTCTGGTTTACCTTTCTTACATAAATCAGTGATGGGAGCAGTCAGGATACTAAAGTACAAGATGGATCTCCAGTAATATCCTGCCATCCCAGTAAAGGTTTCTACTTTTTTCTTGTCTGATGAGTGGGCCAATTCTTAGTAACCTCCATTTTTTTTTGCAGGTTCTGGTTTTATACAGCCACTCCCCACTCTGTGGTTGAGACAGACTTCATCTTCAATCCCTGTCTTGCATTTCTCCACCTTTACAGTCAGGCCTGCTGTCTGACTGCTGTGAAGTACCCTCCTTATGTGGGTCATATGCTCTCCCCCAATGTGACTGAAAATACAAATATCTGTATATGGCAAATTCCCCTGTCCCATATAGTAATCCATCTACCAGCTGCTGGAAGATAGGTGGGGCCAAAAGGAAGGACAAGCCATTCAAAGAGTCCTATTAACATAAATGCTGATTTGAGCTGGGAATCTGAATCCAAAAGCACCTGCCAATATAACTTTTGGTGAGGTCTCCAGGCTCTGGGCTGTTTTCCCAGTAACCCTGAAGGGTGAACGTTTAGTTGGAGCCCTGGTTCCCATCTCCACTCAGTGGACAGCAAGTGAGGTGCATCCAAGCTTACTAGAAAATACCTAGTGATAAGCCTGCAACAACTCCTGTTCTCTGCTTGCTGTGTGGAGATTAAGTGATATGAGATGATTATGGAGTACAGGGAGGGGATGGCCCCAGATCTAGAGAGGATCCTCTCCCTCCCCATCCCTTCCCACAGCCAGGGCCAGATTTTGTTTGTCATCATATACTTTCATCATGTTCACATGATACACTTGGTACCAGTGTGAGTGAATAGATAGCACCACCACATAGTTTAACTCACTGAGTTTGATTATTTTAAAGGGCTATTCCTCGCGTTTATTTGTCTACACTGGAATGAGCACTATAATGTGGTTTCCTGTACCATATGTCCAACAACATGCAGTGCCTACATACCAGATTTTATATTTCTCCTGAGCTCTAGTTAGATTCTCCACATGCAAAACCACCTGAGTTCTATGAGGTTTTTCCAGAAGGCCAGCATGTTCCCCTTACACTCACCTGTGAGACAGAGTCCAATGTATCTCCCCACTCTGCCCTCATTAGATCCAGAGGGCCCTGTACCCTCCTCCCATAGTGCAGTTCAAAAGGGGAAAATCCTGTGGTTTCTTGGGGAACCTCGTGACAGGCAAACATCAGGTAAGGTAAACATTTACCCCAGTCACTGGGGTGTTGGTCCACAAACATTTTCAGCATAATTTTAAGAGTTCAATTAAATCTCTCAATGAGCCTGTTAGTCTGAAGTTGGCAGCATAGGTGCCGACTCTGTGGGTGCTCCAGGGCTGGAGCACCCATGGGAAAAAAATTATGGGTGCTGAGCACCCTCTACGTGCCTCCTTACCAGAGCCTCCGTCTCCCACCCAGTGCCTTCTGGCGGCAGCAGGCTCTGCCAATCAGCACCTCCTGCCTGCTGCAGATCAACTGTTTCATGGTATCAAGAGGTGCTGTGGGGGATGGGGAGAAGCAAGGGTGCAGCGTGCCCAGGGGAGGAGGTGGAATGGGGTGAGGGTAAGGCCTAGGGGAAGGGGTGGAGTGAGGGCGGGACCTGGTCAGAGCCAGGGGGAGCACCCCCTAACAGGCACCTATGTGGCAAAACTGCCCCATTACTCCAACTTAATAACTCCACCTCCACAAGAGACAGTGTGTCAATGTAGTAAGGTCAATGTGGTGACAGTGTAGACCAGGGGTGGGCAAACTTTCTGGCCCGAGTGCCACATCTGGGTGGGCAAATTGCATGCAGGGCCATGAATGTAAGTTTGGGGCAGGGGGTTGGGGTGCGGGAGGGAGTGTGAGGGGGGTGCGGTGTGCAGGAAGGGGCTCAGGGCAAGGGGTTGGGGCAGAGGAGGGGTGCAGGGTGTACGAGGGGGCTCAGGGCAGGGGGTTGGGTGCACAGTGCAGGAAGGGGCTCAGGGCAGGGGTTTGGGGTGCAGGAGGGGTGTGGGGTGCGGTAGAGGGTTGGGATGCATACAGGGGGCTCAGGCAAGGGAGTTGGGGAATGGGGTGCAGGAAGGGTTTCGGGTGCGAGCTCCAGCCTGGCCCCGCTTACCTGGAGCGGCTCCAGGATGGCAGCAGCGCACACCAGGGCCAGGCCTGGGCAGGCTCCCTGCCTGCCTGCCCTGCCCACGGTCCCACGCCGCTCTGGGAAGCGGACGGCAACACGTTCCTGCGGCCCCCTGGGAGAAGGGCGGGGGGAGAGCAGAAGGCTGAGTGCGCTGCCCTTGACTATGGATACCTCCTGCGAAGCTCCTACTGGCCATGGTTCCTCATTCCCCGTTCACGGGGGTGGCAATCCCATGAGCCGGATCCAAAGCCCTGAGGGGCCAGATCTGGCCCGCAGACTGTAGGTTGCCCACCCCAGTGTAGACAAGGTGTTGCTCTCAGAAGCCATCCCACAATGCTCCACACTGACAGTGCAAGCAGTGCAAGCACTCCTGGTGAGGATGCGCACTGCTGACACAAGGGGCATTGCATGGACAAGCAAAAGGGATTTAATTACTGCGGCAACTATATGCTGACATAATTTAGGTCGACAATTTTGTAGTATAGACATAACTTAAAAAATTATGGTACTTGCTCTTTGAAGTTGACTGAGAACAATTAACAAAAGTGAAGCTGTTTGAGCAGCGTATTCCAGAAGTCTTGAGATCTTTGAGTGTAGCCTTCATTGATTTGAGATCTACCATACTGTTCTCTCACTAGAAGGGAAAACCTATAATGGCAGCAGGCCATAAAAGAGACCCAGTTTGGGAATATTTTAATGAAGTTCCTCTCCTATGGGTAAGACAGGCATGCGTGCAAAATGCAAAACAGTGCAAGGAAATGCAAAGAAATGCAAGGCCTGGTTCTGGATGAAACAAGAACCAGAGAAGTGTTCCTTCTCAGGAGGGAGCTGCACTGAAGATGATGAAAGGAACATGTCTCAACAGGCAGGATCTTCAGGTTGTTAAACTTTTTTATTTCATACTTCTTTCTTAAGGACTGCTTGTCTTTCTTCTGGACTATTCTTGAATTCTCACATTTGAGAAAAAAAATATAGTTGTTACTCTATGGTACTATCATTTTAGATGCAGTTGTGATAAAAAAACAAAACAAAACCCTGAAATAGGCAGATCTTCCTTTTACAATTTCACCTTTAAAGTAGTACTGAGTATCAATGAGCAGTATGGTAATAATAATTAAACAACTGCATTCACTTATTTTGTTTAGGAGAATTTATCATCAACATAAAGGATTCTGAAGACTATCCACCTTCAAGATCACCATCATTTTCTATAGTTTCAGAGTTATCTGCCAATGATAGTGTTTCAGTCACATCATGTATGTCACATAGCCAAAGTATAGCACCTGTAACAAAAAGAAAAAAAAACAACTCCATCATCCAGGAACAACCATAGATAAGTTTGTGATAAGAACCAGAAGATTACAAAAAGAGGTAATTGACAAAAAAAAATTGCCAGGTTTGTTTATGCAACAAACCCTCCTTTCTGTATGATTGAGAACCCACACTTCAACAACATGGTTCAGGTATTAAGACCAGGATACAGTCCACCCAACAGAGCAGATGTCACAGGCAAATTTCTGGATAAAGTGTATGAAAGAAATTGAGTAGTGTGCAAAAGGTCTAGAGGGTAAAATCGTTAACCTGAGTCTTCATGGGTGGAGCAATGTCCATAATGATCCTGTTGTATGGGCTTTTGTGACAACAGAAGAAGGGAATGTCTTCCTTACAGAAACAATTGATACAACAGGAAATGCACACACAGCAGAATACTTACAAGTAGCAGTAAAAGCTATAACTGTGAAAAAAAATTCAAAATGTCTAGTACACAGCTTGTTCACAGACAATGCTTCAAATGTATCCAAGATGAGAAGAAATTATTTAGAAGATAGAGTCCCAAGCTAGTAACATATGGTTGCAGTGCTCATTTGATGCACCTCCTAGCCAAAGACTTCAGTGTTCCAGAAATAAAGGCTCATGTTGTTGAAATTGCAAAATACTTCCCTAACAACCACTTTGCAGCAGCTGTGCTGAAGAAAATGGGAGGAAACAAGCTAACTCTCCCACAAGACGTGCAATGGAACTCAGTAGTGGACTGTTTTGAGCACTGTATCAAGAATTGGCCTAATCTGATGACAGTTTGTGACCAAAATCGTGAAAAAACAGATGGCACTGTCACAGTCAAAGTTCTCAACATTGGGCTTAAGAGAAATGTTGAACACCCTGAATCCTATTTCTGTAGGCTTGAACAAAATGCATAAAATAGCTCTTTTATGGCGGACGCTGTTGAAATTTGGAAGGAACTGAGTAAAACCTTAAAAAGAAAATATGCAATGACAGAGTTAAATTACAAGCATTAAAAAAATTAATGGGACAAGCACTCTCTCTAGCTCATTTTCTTGTGAATATTCTCAATACTCGATAACAGGGTCAAAGCTTAACTTCTGAAGAAGAAGAGTTGACTATGACATGGACATCCAACAATCATCCCTCCATAATGCCAACTATAATAAACTTAGAGCAAAGGGTGAACCATTCAAGAAATATATGTTTGCTGATGGTGTTTTAAAGAAAGTCACACCAGTGAACTGGTGGAAGTCACTTAGGCACTTGGATTCAGAGACTGTTGAAGTGATAATCTCACTTTTAACAGCAGGAGCTTCTTCTGCCAGTGAAGAAAGAATATTTTCTTCCTTTGGACTAATTCATTCCAAACTGAGAAATCGTTTGGGACCTGAAAAAGAAGGAAAGCTTGCTTTTCTTTTCCAGATTATGAACAAAAAGGAAAATGAAGGTGAAGATGACTGAGTTAGCTGCAGAAGTCAATATTTTAAAGCTTCTCATGTTGACTTGGCTGACAGTCAATTTTTGTGTTTTTTTTTTTAATATTTCATTTAACTATTTTAGTTAAAAACAATTTTAACAAAAACAAACCTGATTTTAAAAAACTTGAATGTTTAACTAAATTCAAAAACTCATATGCTTTGTTAAAATATTGCATGTTTGCTGTTGAAGAAAAAAATCCAGAATACATAACATTGTTGTTTTAGTTAAAAAAAAAAAATTTAAATGTCTGTCTGGTGATGTTTTCCTCTTAATATAGCATGGCAAGAAAATCCTCCAAATATTAATGATTAACCTGTTGAATTGGAGATAGTTCACCTCCCAATGACTTCATAAATATCTGCTTCAATTACCTTTGGTAAATGAAATAACCAAATCAACATTCATTTTCTGATATAGCTGTAAAACTAATCTAATCTAAGTTTTCAAAATAAATCACTTTAAAAATATATAGTGTGTACCTTCTAAAAATGAAACCTACATCTATCTCTGAGTTGTGAAAAATATGTATTAAGGTTATAACAACCAACAAGAATGCACTTTTATGTAGAAATCCATGATTAAATCAAGTCTTCCTGACTAGTGATTTAAATCATGATTTAAATCTATTTAATTTAAATCAAATCCACCCTGCTCTCAAGTGTCCAACTCAGGTGGACTCACTGAAGGGAGCTCACAGTGTTAATCAGGCATGCTCACAACTCAGAGGTTCAGTCCCAGGAGGCAGTGACCAAAATAGCTTACCCTAGTGAAAGTGTGTAACCTTAAGGCGGCTGACACACTGAAGGGGTCCTCCCAGGGACTGTTTCACAGCTATTCAAGAGCACTGGACCTGTGGATCCGTGACACTATATAGAATCGCTTTGTCAGTGATATGTTATGCTTTACTGTCACTAATGTCATAAACAAGCATTAATCAAGTTTTTGTTATCATCAACAGCAGTATATTCTGACCACTATGTCTGAGTTCTTTTTCTATGGCAACTTAATTCCAACCATCAATTGATGGAGATGATCATCAGAAATTTTCTTTAGTAAGTACAGTGAAAGTGGCATTTTGATCCAAATAAAATCTAATTACAAAGAACATCGGGATCCAAGAATTACACTGATGAATCACCACTATCCATGGAACCGCATGCTTAAATGTAGCATCCGCTAAAACTAATGCCCAATATGTTGTTTGCCTCTTAAACCTATGAAACAATGTACAAGTCTCTATTTTACAGATGCCAACTGAAATTAGTTCTTTTTGATCTCACAAAATTATAAACACAATAAGATTTTAATCTAGGGCAATATAAATGTCTTTTCAAATTCACAGATTCTATTTGTGTTCTCTTCACCAAAAATAGCCCATTATTTAATAATAAAAAATGATCTGAGCCTTGCAGTTCAAAGGTAGATGGATATGAACTAGGTGTAGATGGATATGAACTAGGTATTGACAGACCGAGTTTCTAAGAAGTCAGTCAGCTAATATAGCAAAAGGTACAGAAGTCACCTGCTGAAGAGAAAGCTGAGAGGATGGTCACATGGCAACTTTTAACTGGACACACTTCCACACTAAAACAAAAAGTTAAAATCTCTATAATTCAAGAAAATGATACAAAAAATTTGGTATTGAAGATTTCTGTTTTTGCATGTGCAACATCAAATAGGTAACAGTGAAAATTTCTTGATTTATAACAAGAAAAAAATCCTCCAGTGTTTCAAAGTTACCTAATGAAGATAACAGATTCATATGTCAGAGTTGTTTAGGCCAAGTAGTGAATGGTTCCCCTGCCAGTTGTCACTAACTATGCCAGCTACCAAGAGCTCCTCTTGAAACTTTTCTTTTTTCTATCAGTTCTGCTCAGGAAGTATGCAACAAAAAAAAGTTAGAGAGGAAGGATGGTCTAGGAAGCAATGGTCATCTTTCGGTTAAGCAGTGAATGGCATGGTATTTACCAGCTGTGGTTTTTACCAAGCCAAATCCTGTTTTTTACTGCCCCAGAAAAGAAGTTTTTAAAATAAAAAAGTCCTTAAACTGGGACTATACAGCACAATACACTTAATTGTAGTTACATATTCAAATTGGGGTTGCATAAAGCAGTAGAATCAGAGATTTAGAGTTGCATGAATAAAAAGTAAAAAACTGCAGTGGGTGTAATACTAATTTATGTAATTATAGTACTGAACATCAGAATGTCTATATATTTTGTTTTGGTATTTTCTTAAGGAAGTTACACATCCTGGCTCATATTTCAGTTTTCAATATTAAAGGAATGAAAGTAAAAAACATTCAATTATGTGAACATGACAAGAATGCAGAGTTGTAAGCCTGAAGCAATCGGAAGTATGCAGAGTTTCAGACTGCCAATCCAGGTCCATTTGGCTATGTAGCATTCTGTAGCAGAAGACCAACTTTGAGGCAGTGAATAGAGCAAACCTATTCCTCAGTTTTTACTGGATGAACCTTTTCAAACTTTGGATACATTCTATACTTGCTGAACCTGCTGGACACTGACAATTATTTTTCCCACGTTCCTGCTTTAAATCAAGTTTAAACCAATATATATATCAGTGCCCTGTCCTAACCTAGTTTTTCATGGGAAATAGGAAGCATGGAAAGGGGACAAGATGTCTGAAGAAGGGAAACATTTTGTCCTTCCTCCTCTAAAACTTCAGGATACAATACTCAGGTCACCATTTACATGGTAACAACAGAGGTGACC
Source organism: Dermochelys coriacea (assembly GCF_009764565.3). Classification (NCBI taxonomy): domain Eukaryota; kingdom Metazoa; phylum Chordata; order Testudines; family Dermochelyidae; genus Dermochelys; species Dermochelys coriacea. The sequence goes on from NC_050069.1 coordinate 225,655,679, forward strand.
TGAATCATTTTACACATTACAAAACACCTGTCTCAACCAAATCCCAAAAATAAAAAAATTTAAAAAAAAAAAAGGAAAAAAATAAATATTTCCTGTTCCCAAATCACTGGAAAAGATACTGAACTCAGCATGGCTATTCCCTTATGAGAAAAGATGCATTACTAGCATCTCTCAAAAATTATGCCAAATTCAACCAGGAAACTCACAAGATTTGTTCTAGATAAATTTATCTGTATAACACCTAAGCCAGCACTTCACACACTCCAAGAAGTTCCTGATCCCCATCATTCTGAGAGGTGCCATGGTTTGAACGACAGGTCTGCACAGACCTCTTCCCAACCCACCACTCATAAAAGCCCTAGAAGTAGTAGTCACTAAGACAGCCGGAAAAGGAATCGGGGGTGTGTGTGTGTGTGAAATGAAATTGTTCAAGATGATCTTATACTTTCTGTCCAATACTGCTTGTGATGTTAAAACATTTTTGGTCACATCTTCCTTATGCAACACATTGGCAATCTCACTGAAGTTCCCTTTGATGGTATTAATTTGCTTGGAGATTCCCTAGTAAAATGTCTGAAAGGTTTATCAGAACTCAAGATGATGATGATGCAGTATACATCCTTCAGGAAGTCATGGAGGAGTTACGTTCTTATTTGATACAACAGGAATTTTCAAGCTAGGCAGAATCACCTGAACAATCATCTTTTTAATTCAACTGGAAGCAACACATACTTCCCTAGTAAATACTAACTAGTTGACCAGGACCCTCTTGTGGAGGCTTCTCAGCCAGACAATGAACACACTTGCCAGCCCAGGTCTTTGTTCTTGCAGTGAAAAGCCTAATAACGTTTTCACCTCCAGGTAGGTTGGTATTATCACTGAAGGATGGACACTCGAGAAGATTTTTAAAAAGCACCTTTAAATGAATTTTAGGATCCTCTCCACTTTCTTTTATCCATATGGAAACTTTTCTGTAGAATGTCATCCCTGTTGTGCATTCAAAGAGAGAAAGTTATTTCTCCTCCAGATCCTTCACAGCTACTAAAGGAGCAACTCTGTGTTGTAGATCTCTTTTCTAAATCTGTCTAAGAAAAGCTCATTTTCAGATGGAAACATTTGTTCTTCTGATCAAGAAAGTAGTCCCACAGGACTTTCTTAGATCTGTTGATCTCCCTCCATATCCCCAACGTCCCTGCCACCAAAGCTTCCTCCACTTCAGTCCAGGACCAAAGCTAACAGTTGCAAGTAATGCACTTTGGTCTTTCTTCTTCACCTTGTGTATTCACAAGGTATTTATCAAAAGTAGTATTGAGCCTGAGAAAAGAAGGCATAAAAGTCTGTCATTATTTGAAAAGCTTCCTGGTAAAATTGCCAACATCCAAAGTCCAAGCACATCATACACAGCAAACTGTCTCATCCTCTGACATATAGAAATGAAATCTCTAAAATCAGAGCCATCTACAATCAAGGCAAAATTGAGTGGCTTACCAAAAGATTGGGAACAATATTGTCAGAAAATAATTTAGCAGGGGCATCCAAATGCTTTCTTAACTAACTGGATCTAGTCACAGGTGAAAAAAAAAAAAAGTGTCCCATTTTCTTCTCATAACACTGAAATCTACAAGACTGGAACAAGAATCTGCTCAAATTTCCCTGGACAGGTTTTAAGGCACATGTCTTCTCTTTAGTCCCTTTAATCAAATTAAAAAAAAAAATTGTCCAGAAAAAAAAAAAAATCAATCCTCATATGCTAATTTACACAATTTTGTGTTTATTTCCTGGAAAGAGCAAATGAGACTCAGGGTGTTCACACCGCTTTTTGGATCACTGAAAGTTTCATAATAAAATTTCAGTAACTTAAGGGGGATGTTTTGGACAAACTTGTTGACTCTAATATCAAAATCCTAGTTATGACCAACTAAATACTCTACTAAAATAAATGGGGCAGCTTACATTTCTGGGTGGGCAATCAATGCAATTGGCTGCAGATCAAACAAAACAGCAATGTACGGATTTCCAAATTGAACACTAATAGAACTGAGCATCCTGGAGGTAACTTCTACATTTTATTTATTGATTTTAGTAGTTAAAGAATGGAATACATCAACTCAAAGCTTTGTTTGCCAGAAAGGAATACAAAAATATAAGCAATTCAAACATCTTAAACATATTCTCGTTGAGTCAGCTGAACACAAAAATAAGATCAAGTGTCTCAGCAACATTTTAAAATGATCTAAACAAGTCCCACTTACTTTGTCCTCCACTTGGAAGAAGGAGAAAAAGAAGAGACATGAAGAGATAAGGATGCAGAAATAAAAGTTGGCTACTGCAAGAGGTTCTTTCTGAGTGAATTATTTTAGTTTTCTCAAGTATTATTAATAATTGAAACAACTGAAACCAGGCCATATTGCATAACTAGTGCAAAGTGGACGTAGAGTGGCTGGAGATGGCAGAGGAGTTGTGGTGAGGGCAGCTCCACCTCCTTCTATGCCAGCAGTTCTTACCACTCTTCGCATAAAAAGATGTGTGACACTGGCAGACCAGGTGCCAAAGGTGTCAGCTGAGAATTGTCAGACTCACAGCTGGAAGCCAGGCCAATTCACTTGTGTAGGAGTTCAGATCCAAGTGATTGTTAAATGTACAAGAATGTATTTGGTGTTTAAACTTCATGAAAACTAATGGGATGTTACATGCATTGTTTCTACTTATCTGTATCCTGTTATAATACAATAGCAAACATTTACACTGTAACTAAAATAACCCATCAAACAAGAAAGAAGCCTTATGTAATTCAAATGAAGAACTTTAAGAAGAAAACACTAATTCCGGCACATTTGGAGGCACCTGGTGATTGTGCCTGATGTTCAGAGATCAAAGACTCTAAATGTGCTTCTCTCTCTGCCAATCAAAGAAAGAGCCCATGTAGGTAGTGACCCTGTCGGTTTGTTTTTTGAGACAAAAAAGTAGTTTGTCTGTAAACTGTAAATATGGGACTCAGGAAAAGATCCTTCATCTCTGGACTGTTTGGATTCTAACAGGACAGAATAACAAAGATGATTCCAGGTAGCCTCAAGAGACTTTCAGGAACCTGGCAGATTACCACATCACTGTCACCATTTGGTATTATGGACCTTGATTTATCTGTGTGTGTGTATTTTATATATTATATATATAAATATAATTTTACCTGCTTTAACTTCTCAGTAACTCATTTCTTTTCTTAACTAATAAACGTTTAGTTAGTTTACTTTAGAATTGGCTACCAACTTTGTCTTTGGTGTGAGATCTAGGACGCAACCAGACCTGGGTGAGAGACTGGTCTCTTGGGACTGGGAGTAACCTGGAATGCGTGTGATTTTTGGTGTGACCATTCATTGCAATCCAGCCTGTCTGTCTAAAGGGACTTTCTCGGATTTCATTATAAGACTACTGTAGTTCTTTGGGAGTTCACATTTGGTACTGGGTTTGTGAAATCTAATTATAACATATACCACCAGTTTGAGATGTCTGCCCTGGTTTTGACAGTCTGCACTGAAGTAGGCACTCATGGTCACAAGCCAATCCAGGCAGCATGACAGGTACATCAGGGCATTCTGGGGACGGTGTGTGCGCAGTACAGGAAGGAGATGTAGTGGAGTGAAACTCCACTATGCATGGTCTTCCTCTAATATAAACTCCCTGAGGATGCCAGCAGCCTAAAATTAGGTCTGCCCTGTTCAGTCCTAACTTGTGCCTGGGCTAGGTGGCTCTGAATCAAGGAGCTGCAACTGACTTCCTGCAGCTTCACCTCCTCTGAACATTCAAGTGCAGCTCAGCCAGAGTGGAGAATCTGCGCCAAGACCTTTAAGTACCTTATATGTATCAAATTACTGCTTAAAAATGTAACTCCATACCACTAATTGAAAGTTGCAGTTTACAAAGACTGCATATGCTCTTACATGGCAATATACAATAATAAAATTAATTAATTTAATCCAGTCAAAGGTATTCCCAAATCATTTAACTACGTAATCAGATTCTAGTTTCAGTTTAGTGTATACGTATCAGTTAAGCTATAATGTACAAGTTTCTTTCAACTATATATAACCAATAATCAGTTTCAAGTGTCATCTGGTTCAGAAGAATACGACTTCAGAATTGCATTAAATTCCATTCACACTCAATGGGCGTTGAACGTGTTCAACATCTCTGAAACTGAGGCCACTTTTATGTGAGTGCCTAATGTTAGGACATGCAAATCTGAGATTTTAGACTTAAAGGCTTCTTTGAAAATCTGGCCCTGGATATTATGGACCAAATAGCTATCATTAATTCATTTATTGTCTGATTTCATTACTTGCAATTAATAATTGCATTAACTGCAAGCTAGTTTCCTGAATCCTCTTGATACCAAAGCATTAAATCCCATTTTATTGAAAGAATTTCTTAACCTATAACCACCACTTTTGTCATTCACTCACTTGTTTCAGACACTGTCCTCCTTCACATCTGTGGATATATATTCAGGGAAACTTCTTCCCCTAAAATGTAATTACAGTAGAACCTCAGAGTTATGAATACCAGTGTTATGAACTGACTGGTCAACCACACAGCTCACTTGGAATTGGAAGTATGCAATCAGTTAGCAGCAGAGACGAAAAAAAATAAAAAGCATATACAGTCCAGTATTGTGTTAAATGTAAACTACTAAAAAAATAAAGGGAAAGTTTTAAAAAAAGATTTGGCAAGATAAAGAAACTGTTTCTGTGCTAGTTTTATTTGAATTAAGATGGCTAAAAGCAGAATTTTTCTTCCGCATAGTAAAGTTTCAAAGCTGTATTAAGTCAATGTTCAGTCGTAAACTTTTGAAAGAACCATAAAGTTTCGTTCAGAGTGACAAACAATCTCCATTCCCAAGGAGTTCGCAACTCTGAGGTTCTACTGTATGTCAGCTTGATAAATACTGAAGAGGATTCTAAGTAGCCTCAGGTTACAAACACGAACACATACTTGACTTTTCCCAAGAATTGAATCTTTTTATGTTGGATCTTTCTTTCCTTGGTAAAAATCTTTGGGGTCATAGAATATCAGGGTTGGAAGGGACTTCAGGAGGTCATCTAGTCCAACCCCCTGCTCAAAGCAGGACCAACCCCCAATTAAATCATCCCAGCCAGGGCTTTGTCAAGCCTGACCTTAAAAACTTCTAAGGAAGGAGATTCCACCACCTCCCTAGGTATCCCATTCCAGTGTTTCACCACCCTCCTAGTGAAAAATTTTTCCTAATATCCAACTTAAACCTCCTCACTGCAACTTGAGACCATTACTCCTCGTTCTGTCATCTACTACCACTGAGAACAGTCTAGATCTAGCCTCTTTGGAACCCCCTTTCAGGTAGTTGAAAGCAGCTATCAAATCCCCCCCTCATTCTTCTCTTCCACAGACTAAACAGTCCCAGTTCCCTCAGCCTCCCCTCATAAGTCATGTGTTCCAGTCCCCTAATCATTTTTGTTACCCTCCACTGGACGTTTTCCAGTTTTTCCACATCCTTCTTGTACTGTGGGGGCCCAAAACTCGACACAGTTTTTCTGCTATCTAGTTTACCAATGAATGCTTTTCTAGGGTTGCCATTACCTGCACCATCTTACTCTCCACGTACTCCAATCTGATTTCCTGACCACTGAACCCACAGAAGGCGCTAACCAAATCTGGATTGAAATTTGATGAAATATTTGTTTACCTACTTAATGGAGCAACTACTGAACTCCTGTAAGTTTGAAAATAACTGTGTGTACTTCACACCAAATAAAACACAGATAGAGACAACAGAATTTAGTTAATACTTATGTTGTTAAAAACTAGAGCAGATATACAAAGGATTCAGGGTGCTAGTCTGCACTTAATGGGATTATTAATTGCAAGTAATGCAAACAAACATGTAATAAATGAACTTATCAGAGCTGTTTTGTCCCAGATATATTGTGCTCTAAGTCCTGTGTATGAAACTCAGTCCAAAGAGCATTAAACTTGATCAAGATACAGCACAACACTGAAGCAGATTCAGGACAGAGAGTCTGTGGAATGAATCAAGCTGATGCAGGGGAAGTCTTCCCATACTACTATTTTTTTTGTCCTTTGACATATTGCTATTTCATCAGGGAAACAGCTCAAAACAAAAACCTCCATGAAAAAAGAACAAAATTTCTACAACTGACAGTTTGGAGAAAATGACAGGTTTCAGAGTAGCAGCCGTGTTAGTCTGTATTCGCAAAAAGAAAAGCAGTACTTGTGGCACCTTAGAGACTAACAAATTTATTAGAGCATAAGCTTTCATGAGCTACAGCTCACTTCATCGGATGCATTTGGTGGAAAAAACAGACTGTTTCCGATGAAGTGAGCTGTAGCTCACGAAAGCTTATGCTCTAATAAATTTGTTAGTCTCTAAGGTGCCACAAGTACTGCTTTTCTTTTTGGAGAAAATGTGTCCAATGCCATCATGGAGCCTATCCTACTTCCACCCCTCATTTTAAGTGACAGTTTGTGAGAATTTTCCAGCCAGTGAGTAAAGGATTATGCTGAATTGTTCTCTTGCTAGACATCTGAAAATAAAAAGCACCTCACTCATTACTCAGCTAGAAGTTTCTTCAGAAGTCCTATAATTATATTATAAAGCAGTTTACAAATAGGTATTGGCTTCACTTTTAAACTAAAACAAAAATATAGATGTCTTAGTTCAACTCTTCCTCACCATTTCAAGTCTATATGTTAAAATGCAACAATGCTTGCCCAAAATAGTTTTACATGTAGTTCTAGGTGTGGAACTTTAAATCAGTTAAGCATTCTAGCTGACTGAGTATCCTTTACAGTATTATAGTCAAGAGTTAGATTTATTTTATTTTATATTTTTAGCTTTTTAAAGCCCCTTGGTGCCACTTATACAGTGCAAAGTGTCCTTAATAGACTGGAGAATCCAGATTCTGGTCATGTTTGAAATTTTAATATTGCTTGAAAAAACGTAAATAATTGATTTATTTATTTTTTAAAACAGAGCTACGCCACCCTTTCACTATGGAGTATTTTCAATGCCATATAATACCTAATGATTCAATAGTAAGTCTTCTGGAGCATATTTTCACTGATCCATTTCACATCCATACCAACCTCTTCCTTAGATGTCTTTATAAGCTCCATGATTTTGCTCATTTTACAGACACTGAGCCTTGTCTCTGAATTTGATTGATCAAGGTTAACATGTTCTACTCATTGAAATACTTTTTGCTGTGTTTGTCTGGAGAAAGGAGCCTACCCCTTTTATTCTGGTAGCTGGAAATAGTGTTCTCTAGATAGTTTACATTAACGTAGTGGTTTCGTGAGTGTTCAGAAATAATTTTCCATTATTCAGCAGATGTACATTAATAGTTACACAATGACTACTCCCTTTACAAAAAATATCAAGCAATGAAGCTTGAAATGCAGGGGAGTGAAAAGATTATATATATGCACAAAGTACTACAAACCATACGAGAAATTTTAGTAGACATGATACATAGATGAAATGCCAATACATTGAAACAGAGGCAGAAGTTAGAATGATTATATATATCTATTTTTAAAAAGCAATTAATCAAAGCAAAAATATACCACATGATGAACACAGTATGGACCTCCAGTAATTGAAAAGATCTTCAAATACAAATTGCCTAACATGCATTTATTTTTGGTGATTCTTTCCCAGCAGTAAATGAAAAAACATCTCAATGTTCAGAGAATTATCTTATCTCCACAATTTCCAGTACCTACCCTCTTTATAAAATGGACTAGAAGGGAAACTACTTTTTCCCTTTTTACAATTTATTTTATAGGCAGGCATACACTAAAGTCCAATTCCTTTTAAACCAGACTAATTTTTAGATAGAAAAGGCTACATTTCTTTATAGTGCTCCCCTCAAAGATGATTTTCAGCCTGAGTGTTGCATAGATATTGGCAAGTACACTCTCCAAGTACATTCAGCCAACATGCTCTTACTAAGATTAAAAGATTATATATATTAAGGGCCAGATTTTATGCAGTGGAACTCCATTTTCATGGGAGAAATTTTGCACCAACAAACAACTGCACCTAAAGGCTTAAATATTTGTAGCAAGATACATCATTGACAATTTGTGCTCACAAATCATGTGTTCTAATTACCAGTATTACATCCAGAATTCATTGTGTGCACAAAAGGCCAGGCAGACAATTGTACATGCAAAGTAAGAAGTCTGGCTGAATATCTGGGCCCTAAAAAGCATCTCAAACAGGCCTTTCAGTTTGACTCTCAGCAGCTCATTTTACAGTCCTTGGGTAGCGCACAAACAGAAAGAGGTCTTTTGTGACATCTGCAGAGGTTTTCTATGTTTCTTGATTTGTAGTTGATTTTCTGAATATTCTAGAAGAATTAAGGAAACTCGATCTTTTAGAGAGCTACTAATTGTGTGGTCAGCACAATTACTGTTAGTCAACTGATTTGGGCATGGAAAAACTGGCATTTAAATTCTAATCCTATTTCAGACAGAAGCAAAAAGGAATTAAATCAGGAACAAGCCTCTGGATCCTTGTTTGAGGAGAGATTACTTTTCTACTTCTCCTACTAGCTGTTTTTTAAGTAAAAAAAAAACAAAAACACTTATTTGATAATGTACTATACTTTCCATATACTGAGCACACGGAGCAGAAATACCAGAAAGGCTTTTTTGGTTTTGGTGGAGCCTACTCTACCTTTTTCAGGAAAGAAATCTACGCTTTTAAGAGTATGAAAGTGGCAATGGAGCCTTCCCTTCAGAGATGCAAATTCAAAAATGACTATGACATGTTATAAAATAAAAGAATCATCAAAATGTAACGCAACATATTTGTTCCACATATCCTCAATTATTTCTGCTCTCTCATGCAGACATCAGACAGCTCCATACAATTTAAAGGAGATGGGGAAGGCAGAGAACAGAATGTTAACATTTGTTTCTGATGGTCATGTGGCTCTCTTAATAGGGCCCACAATGAATACCATGACACTACAGTGAAACAATCCTCCTGTAAATTTCATTCCCTATTATACATCAGGCTGGAATAGTGGAGTTATTTATAAGTACTTTAAGATGACAACTGAACACAGGCCAAACAGAATGAAAAACAGCAGCAAATTAGGTGGCAAAGAGAAGTCCTATTAGTTCAGTCTCACCAAATTCATATATTTTAAGATCAGAAGGGACTATTATGATGACCTAGTTTGACCTACTGTATAACACAAGCCAAAGAACCTCATCCAATAATTCCTGCATTGAACCTATAACTTCTGTTTGAACTACAGTGTACCTTTCAGAAAGAGATCCAGACATGATTTAAAGATGGATTTGGTGGATTCTCCACAACTTGCGAAGTTCCAATGGTTAGTTATCCTCACTTAAAATTTTGCCCATTATTTCCAGCCTGAATTTATCTAGTTTCTAACCATTGCCTTTTTCTTCTAAATTAAAGAACTGCCAACAATCAGAAATCTTTTTCCCTGTAGGTCAGTGGTGGGCAACCTGCGGCCCACATGCCACACATGGCCCATCAGGATACTCGGCTGTCAAGCTGTGAGGCAGTTTGTTTACACTGATCATCCACAGGCACGGCTATGTGCAGCTTCCAGGGGCCATGGTTTGTCATTCCTGGCCAATGGGAGCTGCAGGTTGCCCACCACTGCTGTAGGTGCTTGTAGACTAAGTAAAATAAAGTTAAGTCTCTAACTATAAGGCATGTTTTGGAGATCCTAAATCATCTTTGTAGCTATTTTCGGAATCCTTTACAATTTGTCAGCATCCTTTCTGAAGCAAAGACTCCAGAACTGGACACAGTATCCAGTAATGGACTCACTAATGTAATATATTGTACTATACCGTTAAGGGGATCCTGGGAATGACTGGTGGATATCGTATCAGTCCAAGAATTTTTTTTTTAAAATCAATAAAAATGGTACTTCAGGTGATGGCACACCAAAGCATTCACAATTGTAGGAAGACTCATCAATTCAAAGCAATAAATCTAAGGTATATAATCCATACTACTCTGCTAATATGCTCTACTTTTTAGAATACTTTTCTTTTTTCCAGGATTTTTCATAGATCCACCTATTTTAATATAACGTCCCATAATAGGGTACATTTTTGGTACAAAAATAAAACAAGAAAATGATTGTTTTATTTGAGTATCTAGCAGAAACAAAAACACATTAAACAATATGTATAGATTTGTCTTTAATTCTCCATTCAACTTGCTGCCAAGGCAATGACGACAGAATTTCTACTGTGGCAATAACTCTTTGTGCATTCTATAAGAATGGGGAAGAACAACCTATTAGTCCTGGGATGAGGAGAACACAAACAAATCAAAGTCTACAATTTGAACACATATCTTCATAACTTTAAATAACTGATTTGCAGTAATTTTCTTATAAAATAATACCTACTTCTACTACTAACTGCAAAAAGAACATTTCCTCCTCAGAGCAAGCTAAGTTCACTTTCTCTCTCATGCACGCACACACACACACACACACACACACACACACACACACAGGAAAAGTACTTCATATATCAACATAACTTAGTGTGGAAGAATTTAAAAACAGAACAATCTATATGATCAAAAAAAAAAATCTATGGGCCAGAGTACCACTCAGCAAAAGTTCTGAGAGCAGGTATAAACTATCTTTATCTTTAGGCACATTCATGCCAATCATGGCCTGTCCTGACACTGGTTTGGTCCTCAAATGCAACTTCAGAACAATTTCACAGTTCTAAATTATGCCCACTTGCCTACGGCCCAGGGAGTCATTCTGGCAGTAGGGGACAACAAAAAGTGTATGGCCACTTGCTATGCCACCATTTTCTCAATTATCTGATGATCTCATGGAACACCCAAAATCTTCAGATAATTAAGGTGCCTGCTCTGCAAATTCTGAAGTCTCCTGACCCTGAGTGGAAACCTTAAAACCTGTAAGAGACAGTTAAAGGACTACTAGCTAATTTCTCCAAGGCTGACTGATTTGGCAAAATTTGTCAACACTCAGGTTTATTGGGTATTCTCCTCCTGTTGCTGTTGCTCTGGTATTAACAATCATGGGAATGCTTCTGCAGAAAATGGCCACTGGTATTTTAAACACTTTGGGTATGTCTACACTGCAGCTGGGAATGAGACTCCCATCCTGAATAGACAGACTTGCACTACTAGGTCTTGAGCTAGCATGCTAAGTATAGCAGTGTGGATATTGCTGCACCAGTGGAGGCTTGTGCCAGTCATCCACAATTGGAAGCACAACTATAGTGTACATAACCTATGTTGTCTAACTATGCTCGGAGCAGGCGTAGAAGACAAGGTGTTTGAAATGCCTGTGCCTGTCTACACTAGGACTTACACCAATGTTAGCACCAGTGGTGCAGGACCTGTAAAATTAATAAATAATAGCAGCTTAAAATAGGCAGCACCTCATTTCATCAAACTTCATTTATCCAAAATCACTGATTATCCAAAACAAGGTTATGTCTCTTGACTGTTGCAGGGGATTTCAGATAAATTGGGATTTGAATGCAAGGGCTACCTGCCATTTAGTGCCCAAGGTCTGTCAGCTCATCAGGGCATATAAGTAGAACCTTTAGTAATCCCTCTACCTAAAAAGAAGGTAACCTTTTGACTTTGTTCATAGGAGCATTATCCATTGAAGTCCATAAATTTCCCCCATATTGGGCAGCTCAACAGTGTACAGTTCAATTCAGTAGTACCTAAACTAATTTTTTTGTAAAATTCTCACTTTTGGTGTAGAACAGGTCCTGCACCACTGGTGCTAGCATTGGTATAAGTCCTAGTGTAGACAAGCACAGGCATTTCAAACACCTTGTCTTATTTGTTGGTCCTTATTTTGTCTGTTTGACATAAAAAAGGGTCTACAAATTAATTTTGAAAGATCTTATTTAAGAAACAAATGATTATCTGAATTAAAACAGGATATATCAGGAGGACAATTGTATCTGGAGAATAACCCCAAATTATCTAAAGTATTGTGTGTGTGGGGGGGGGGTTGGGTTGGGTTGTGTTGGACAAAGCCTTCAGCTATTTAAGAGGCTCAAACTAATTGATGGCAGGATCGGCTCCATCTTAAAAAAGACAAACTGTAAGCTCTTTGAGGCTGGGACTGTCTTTTTGTTAGGTCTTTGTACAGGACCCCTTATCCATGACTGGGGCTCCTACATGCTATCACAATAAAAAAATAAATAAAACATAAAAACATTCAAACTCTGCAACATTAAGCTACAGTTAAGTAGATAGAACTTCAGAACCATCAAGAGCTCCAGAGTTGGGAGTGTCTAAGTTTTAAGGCACTAATGCATCAAACAGTTTAGTAGTAAACTTCCCAGGATCAACATTTCAGTTAAAAGTTGTCTGACCTTCAACTTATCCAGAACCAGGGTTTCGATAATCAGAACTTTAACAGCATAACTAGAACAACGTTTTTAATATTAACTTTAATTTTTAGTAAACTGGATGCTCATAAAAAGGTGTCAAATGCTTTTCACAGTGCCAGTGACACTTTATTCAGTGTTGCTGGAGTGGATTTTACTGCTCCAAGTCTTAGTATACTCTTATAAAATACTTTTCTTTTAAATATGAACTGCAGTGTATTTATGATCTCGCAATTCCTTATTACAATGAACTTCTGCGCAGAACATTAATTCTGTGCAAATTCTGCATTGTGCAGTGACGCAGAATTCCCACAGAACTAATTGCAGGATGCTGTGTTCATCATTACACAAAACGCAAAAATTCAAACTGTCTGAACTTTATAAGAACATGTGCATGTATTTGCCCTATCCTCTGTAAAATTAGCTGATGTTCCTTGCAGAACATACCAACATAGTACTACATTTTTTAGATTTTCATCTTGTTCATATAATGAGGGTCTGGAAAGAGGTTCCACAACCAGCATTTAAGTAACGTTCATAACATCTTAACTGAGCTCCCAAAGAAAATATTGGATAGGGAATTTTAGTAGGCAAAAAATCAAGAGGCTGACAGAAAAAGTGATACAAAGATGTTCTGAAAAAGAATCTAATCCAATCAGACATGGATATCAGTCCAAGTACTGTAGCACACAGATCAGTTTTCCAAACCAAAGAAACATCTTACACAAAAAATTTTGAAGCCTGATTTGTTAATCAATAACAAAAAAGAGAAAGTACTGTGTAAGCGGACACAGAAGGAGTTAGACAACAAACACTAATACACTTTCTATGAAAAGGCCTATATATCAAAAATTCAACTATAGTTTGAATCACAAAAGCTCTTGCTACACTGGTCATCTTTGGCATAAAGAGTACCGTAAAAGTGAAAAATTCAACTTCAGAAGGAATGTTTAAAGCACAAATGAATGATCAGAAAAACCAGAAAATTTTAGATAAAGGTGTACATTGGGTTCAGAGTTACAAAGGGCTACTAAAAAATAAATTTTTAAGTGTGCAGAAAAACCTTAAAAATAAAAAAAAATTGTAATAAGACACCTCAGGAAGCAAGCTGTTTTTATTCTAACAGACTTTTTATGCCTGAAATGAATGTAATAAAAAATAAAACATTAAAAATTAATTAAAACTAAACATTTCCCAAGTTTAAAAAAACGCACATTCTTTATTATATAAATTTGTCACAACAGGTTATTTTGCATATTTTATTATAATCTGGACATGTTAAAATTTATACACAAAATAAATACAAATTAAAATGTTCACTAATGACATACCCACAAAGTAAGATTTATAAATTTATCTAAACTTCTTCCATTTCCTAGAGTAACTATTAAATATGTTAACAAATCACATAGTAATACTCACCCTAGTATTCGGTTCATTCCATGCCTAGCAGCATAATGTAATGGAGTATTGTGCTGATAGAGTTCCCCATAAGAAGTATTTGGATCGAGAGATTCTTTTAGTTGAGGGTTGCTCTCATATATTTGGCAGGCCAGATTTTCATCTCCATTTATAAGTGCTTTGCGGAATTTGGTGGTTGTATTTCCCATGTTGTTATTCTAGTAAATAATGGCACTATTTTCCTTTCCCATTCAGCCACGCATTTTACGAGTCCGCAACATCTTTCACACCCTAAAATAAATAAATAAATAAATAAATAAATAAAGTTATATATTCATTTCAAATGCTGTTGTAAACCCTCTTTCTTAAATAAGTTTGTCCAGAATTCAATGTACTGTAAACACATATCTGAACAATTGCTTAAGGCAAGTAAACTCTACGGTGTATTATCAAAGTCCTTATATGAACAGTTGGGCAAATTTGCCCGAGTCTCTAATTCTTCATAATTTAACAGGGCACTGTGATGGGTACCCGCATGGCCCCACAGCATACCAACATTTTTATGGCTGACTGAGAACGTTTCGTTTCCTTACCTCTCGTCCCCTAACGCCTCTAGTCTACTTGTACTACGTTGATGACATCTTCATCATCTGGACCCATGGAAAAGAAACCCTTGAGGAATTCCACCATGATTTCAACAATTTCCATCCCACCATCAACCTCAGCCTAGACCAATCCACACAAGCGGTCCATTTCCTGGATACTACTGTGCTAATAAGCGATGGTCACAAACACCACCCTATACTGAAACCTACTGACCGCTATACTTACCTACATGCCTCCAGCTTCCATCCAGGATACACCATGTGATCCATTGTCTACAGCCAAGCTCTAAGATATAACCGCATTTGCTCCAATCCCTCAGACAGAGACAAACACCTACAAGATCTCTATCAAGCATTCTTAAAACTACAATACCCACCTGCTGAAGTGAAAAAACAGATTGACAGAGTCAGAAGAGTACCCAGAAGTCACCTACTACAGGACAGGCCCAACAAAGAAAACAACAGAACGCCACTAGCTGTCACCTTCAGCCCCCAACTAAAACCTCTCCAGCACATCATCAAAGATCTACAACCTATCCTGAAAAATGATCCCTCACTCTCACA
This sequence comes from Dermochelys coriacea, assembly GCF_009764565.3. NCBI lineage: Eukaryota > Metazoa > Chordata > Testudines > Dermochelyidae > Dermochelys > Dermochelys coriacea. The sequence continues at coordinate 225,670,702 of NC_050069.1, forward strand.
GATCTTTGGAGACAGACCAGTCCTCATTTACAGACAGCCCCCCAACCTGAAGCAAATACTCTCCAGCAACCACACACACCACATAACAAAAACTCTAACCCGGGAACCTATCCTTGCGACAAAGCCCAATGCCAACTCTGTCCACATATTTATTCACGTGACACCATCATAGGACCTAATCACATTAGCCTCGCCATCAGGGGCTCGTTCACCTGCACATCTACCAATGTGATTATTGCCATCGTGTGCCAGCAATGCCCCTCTGCCATGTACACTGGCCAAACCGGACAGTCTCTACGCTAAAGAATAAATGAACACAAATCTGACATCAGGAATCATAACTCAAAAACCAGTAGGAGAACACTTCAACCTCTGTGGCCACTCAGTAAAAGAATGAAGGGTGGCAATTCTGCAACAGAAAAGCTTCAAAAACAGACTCCAGCGAGAAACTGCCGAGCTTGAATTGATATGCAAACTAGATACCATTAACTTGGGTTTGAATAGAGACTGGGAGTGGCTAGGTCATTACACATATTGAATCTATTTCCCCATGTTAAGTATCCTCACACCTTCTTGTCAACTGTCTAAATGGGCCATCTTGATTATCACTGCAAAAGTTTTTTTCTCCTGCTGATAATAGCTCATCTTAATTAATTAGCCTATTATAGTTTGTATGGCAACTTCCACCTTCTCTGTACATATCTTCTTACTATGTTCCATTCTATGCATCTGATGAAGTGGGCTGTAGCCCACGAAAGCTTATGCTCTAATACATTTGTTAGTCTCTAAGGTGCCACAAGTACTCCTTTTCTTTTAACAGAGAAATAGTTAATCTATAACGTATTTCCACATAATCGTATGAAAAACATTTTTACAACACACACACTTTGAACTTGGATTGTTCTATAAAATATATATATTATAAAACACTTCCTCCTAGCACATACCACTTTGCAATAGAAAACAAAGACACAGTTGCAAAGTTAACTCTTATTAAAATCCAAGTAAAATCATTAAGGAACAAAATGGAGGGATGACAAATGTTTCACAAATATGCAAGATATTATGCTGTAGGTAGAAGTTTACTCAAAGAAAAACACACCAAAATGATCTTGAATCACCTCTGTCTAGCTCTGTGCAATTAGCACATCTCCATGCCATAGGGCTATTGTACAGAGTACTATTCACCACAGCTCCTCCCCAGAAGTTATGCTGGGCAGGATGGTTTTAAATTATGTCCAGAGCTCCACAGAAATGACGACTAGAGAAGTCTGCTGGGCTCCCCCCACGGCCATCTGACTGGGGACTGAGCTAGCCACCTATAAGTCGTCCAGAGGAATGGAGTTTTTTTGGCGACTTGTGACACCACAAACCATGTCCAGGTAGACTTTCCACCACCACTGAGCTCTTGGTTACACAGCCTAAACTAAGCCCAAATTCTTTAGTATACAATTTGTTTTCCATAGACTTTTGTCCCTCTCAACCATCTCTCAATTTTAAAAGATCAGTGTATATTTGTAAGAATACTCATGCTTTGATTTTGGGAGTGATGATGCTCATCAGGATGAACTACTGCAAAATGAATACATCGAAAGTTATGCAGAAGTATTTGCATCCTAAGAACTCCAGGATGTTCCGCTATATTTCATAAATATACAAAAGGGGAAAAAAATGTAGCTCCTTCTTCCCTCCAGTGCTACCAAAAACGAGGGAGCTAAAAGACATCCCTGCTTTAGCTTGGAGCCAGATTTAAAAATTTTAAACAAAACATTCTAATTTGTGCATATGTGTACATATTATAGGTGCAGCTGGCAGAGATGCCTGTAGTAATGTGGTCCAACATTTTCAATTGTAAGGCCAACTTTTAAGTTCTTGTAACTTTACCAAACTTTAACCATTTAGGTGTCTGCCTCCAATATTTTTTTGAATGTTTCAGCAAAAATGGTTTAGCCTGAGGACAAGGTTACTGAAAAATACATTGCTTTTCCAATATTAAAAATTCATACAATAGTTTCATTGAGATGCTGTACTCAGCTTCCGTATTTTGGAGCAGAGACTTCAAATATGGTGAAGGGGTTGCCCTGAGGTCAGAGAAGTGTCTACTGCCATCCAAATTACAGAAATGTAGCAAATTGAGATCAATACTGCACCACCACTTGAATGGACCTAAACTAGCTAAAAGGTAAAAAAAAACAAAACAAAACAAAAAAAATCCTACCTGTACGTTGTCTCCGCTAGGATTTTACATCAAAATATATATGTGTCATTGTTAAAAACACAGCTATTTTTTGCAGTGAAGACATACAATCCCCTGTCTCCCTGACCACCTTCACCCCCATCCCAGCAATAAAGGCTCATGCAGGATAGAAGACAGAGAGAGTTGAAGCTCAAGTTGTCAGAGATCCAGAGCTTCCAAGCTCTTGAAAAAAGGCAGCTGTTCCCATTAACAAAAGATTTGTTCATCAGAAGGGAGCCACTGGTTTAATATCAAGCTTCACTTACACACACCCATACAATCATGGAGAGAACTATGGACCATGTAATTGTGAAAAACAAACCAATCCTATATGAGTAACCAAAACATATCACCAACAAATATAGTGATTTTTTAGGTCTGCTTTGTTGTTAAGATGAGGGCGGATGTGAACTGTGGGTAGTAGAAGCTCAGAAAGACAACTGAGGAGTGGATTGTTGAATAAATTAATTGCTTATTTCCTTGCCTGTTACAGTTTGCTTTAGTGGGATATTCAGTCTAGCAACTATAATTATGTTGTTGATGGTTCTGTCCTACTATACACCCATATCCACCCAAAAAATAGCTTAAGTCCCCAAAAATTATTTATTTATTTTTTTTATTTATTTATTATTTGAGGACTGAGACTATGGCCAGGTACAAAGTACCTATGTTGACATGCCTTCAACTAGGCTGGAGGGAGGTTACCAGTGGAATTCTTCAGGGATCGGTTTTGGGACCAAATCTTTTTATTACTGACCTCGGCACAAAAAGTGGGAGTGTGCTAATAAACTTTGCGGATGATACAAAACTAGGAGGTATTGCCAATGTAGAGAAGGACCGGGATATCACACAGGAGAATCTGGATGACCTTGTAAACTGAAGTAACAATAATAGGATGAAATTTAATAGTGAGAAGTGTAAGGTTATGCATTTAGGGATTAACAACAAGAATTTTAGTTAAAAGCTGGGGACGCATCAATTAGAAGTAATGAGGAGGAGAAGGACCTTGGACTATTGGTTGACCACAGGATGACTATGAGCCGCCAATGTGATATGGCCCTGAAAAAAAGCTAATGCAGTCTTGGGATGCATCAGGAGAGGCATTTCCAGTAGAGATACGGAGGTGTTAGTACCATTATACAAGGCACTGGTGAGACTTCATCTGGAATACTGTGTGCAGTTCTGGTCTCCCATGTTTAAGAAGGATGAATTCAAACTGGAACAGGTACAGAGAAGGGCTGCTAGGAGGATCCGAGGAATGGAAAACCTCGGATGAAAGGAAACTCAAGGAGCTTGGCTTGTTTAGCCTAACCAAAAGAAGGCTGAGGGGAGGTATGATTGCTCTCCATAAAATATATCAGAGGGATAAATACCAGGGAAGGAGAGGAATTATTTAAGCTCAGTACCAATGTGGACACAAGAACAAATGGGTATAAACTGGCCACTAGGAAGCTTAGACTTGAAATTAGACGCAGGTTTCTAACCATCAGAGGAGTGAAGTTTTGGAATAGCCTTCCAAGGGAAGCAGTGGGAGCAAAAGATCTATCTGGCTTTAAGATTCTATTCGACAAGTTTATGGAGGAGATGGTATGATGGGATAATGTGATTTTGGTCATTAATTGATCTTTAAATATTCATGGTAAATAGGCCTAATCCCCTGAGATGGGATATTAGATGGGTGGGATCTGAATTACCCAGGAAAGAATTTTCTGTAGTATCTGGCTGGTGAATCTTGCCAATATGCTCAGGGTTCAGCTGATCGCCATATTTGGGGTCGGGAAGGAATTTTCCTCCAGGGGAGATTGGAAGAGGCCCTGGAGGTTTTTCACCTTCCTCTGTAGCATGGGGCATGGGTCATTTGAGGGAGGATTCTCTGCTCCTTGAAGTCTTTAAACCACGATTTGAGGACTTCAATAGCTCAGACATAGGTGAGATTTTTCGTAGGAGTGGGTGGGTGAGATTCTGTAGCCTGCATTGTGCAGGAGGTCAGACTAGATGATCAGAATGGTCCCTTCTGACCTTAGTATCTATGAATCTATAAGGAGATGCAATGAACATTATAAGCCATGTCTTGACAGGGTCAAGGGTGTGCTTTTCAGCTTGTGTTAACTCAGTCAACTTAGCTTAACACGGCTTAAATACCCCATTAAGATGCAGGCAAATGTTTGAAGGTGTATTATCTGGCCGTACTGGAGCATAAGGAAGAGCCTATACCCCAACACGGACAGCTAACAACTTCAAACATGTTAACCTGCACTAATAGCTAAGCTAATAGTTCAAAAACACAGCCCTTTTGTCTGTCAAGAAATATCCTTACAGAGCATGGGTGACCAAACTTATTGGCCCTCCGAGCCACATATGACAATCTTCAGAAGTTTGAGAGCCAGGGCACACCTGCCGGGAACCAGAGGTTGGGGAGCCCCACGGGAGGCACCTGAGAGGGCTCAGTGCTTTAGCCCTGAGCCCTGGCAGGTGCGCCCCGGTGGGCAGAAGCCCCGAGACCCCCTTCCCTGCTGGGCAGAAGCCTCTACTGCACCACGCTGCTGCAAGGCAGAGGTCCTGAGGTCCCCACTCCCGCCCGCAGTCTGGTAGGTGGAGAAGGGGAAAGAGGGGCTCTGCAAACCACACTTTAAGGGTAGAAGAGCCGCATGTGGCTTGCGAGCCACAGTTTAGCCACCCCGTAATAGAGCAAAAATAACAATGGCTCTGATAATGAAGAGCTACTCAAGTGAAAGACCCTCCAGCAAATAATCTGAAAAATTCCTCAGACATACAGTAACAGTCTAAATGTGTTCATGCAGCAGGAGTCCCACAGATTCAGGAAGCCAGCAGATGGGCCAGGGCCACTCTAAATCTACTAGAAAGGCCTAGTCAGTGGTTCTCAAAATGTAATGTGTGTATTACTGGTGGTATGTGAACTGCATCAGGAAGCATGTGGCAACCACTGGCTTAAGGTATCTCTTCAAGGCATATCTGGATGAAGTGTTTGCTCACCAATTGGCAAATAGTATCTGTACTTCAAGTTAAATTGGTACTTCCATTCTTAGTCATGTGTACATTCTTATAAGTGCACAAATAAATAAATAAATAAAAAATCCTGACATCAGCATAAATTCTACCTCCTCTCCCCAGCTGGCTCTCCCGCCCTTGTTGTCCTTCAAAATTGTATTTTTGGAATTCTTTTTACTCTTGAAATTGATCAAAGGCTTTGATCATATTAATCATCTCAAACTGATCTAAAGCTTTAGTTTAAATTTCTTAAGCCACTTTGTGCCAGATTGCTTTAAACTATAAATTTAAAAAAACAATTAATACGAAGAGAGACTAAGGGGCTCAGAGTCCAAACAGGACAGAAGGTTAAAAGGCAGCATTTGGGAAAGGACACACTGGGTTCAGAGCATTGCTTGTTCAGGATACATTTATTGCCTTTAAAACACGAATGCCTTTGAAACTACAACCAAATCAAATTCTTTAAGGCTGGTGGTACCTTTTGAACATTATATCAAGAAGTAAAAATGAAGCCAAGTTTGAAGAAATTCAGTTTAGTAGTTTTGAAGTTTAAAATCAGCAAGTCCTGGGAGGATCAAAAAAAGTTTAAAATCAGCAAGATTTAAAATGCCAAAGGGAAATGATTAGGGCCTTACCAAATTCACACCTGTGAAAAACGCATCATGGACCATTAAATCTGGTCTCTCCTGTGAGATCTGGCTGTTGTGGGGGGGGGGTCATGGAATTGCCACCCTTATTTCTGTGCAGACTTCAGAGCAGTGGCTGCAGGCCAGGCATCCAGCTCTGAAGGCAGCGCTGCCACCAGCAGCAGCTCAGAAGAAAGGGTGAGATGGTATGGGGAAGCGTCACTTTTTGGGGAGAGGCAGGTGGGTGATGTGGTTGGGAGGGCGGTATGGTCACCCCCTCCTTCCCTCCCTACACACACAGCCAGTCCAAGGCCCCTTAACACCCAAGTGCTTGGGAGGAGCAGGGCTTTGGGCACCCTGGCCAGGGGCTCCTATTGTGTCTCCAGCTGCTAGCCCTGGCTGGGTTGTGGACATCCTCTTACCTGGCCCCAGAGCCCCCATGTAGGGGCAGACCCACCTCCGGTGGCGGGGCAGAAATAAGGGTGGCAATACCATACCATGTCCCCCTCACTTCTGCACTGCTGCCAGCAGTGGCGCTGCCTCCAGAGCTGGGCTCCCAGCCAGCAGCCATCACTCTCCAGCTGCCCAGCTCTGAAGACAGTGCCGCCACCAGCAGCAGTGCAGAAGTAAGGGTGGCAATACCACGACCCCCCTAAAATAGCCTTGCATCCCTCCAACCCCTTTTGGATCAGGCCCCGCACAGTTACATCGTGAAATTTCAGATTTAAATATCTGAAATAGTGAAATATAAGATTTTAAAAATCATATCAACATGAAATTTATCAAAATGGACCACAAATTTGGTAGGGCCCTAGAAATTATCAACATGGATTCTCCAAAATGGGGAGGGTCACAAACAAGCCCAGGGGGTGAGGTGCAATAGCACTTCCTTTCTTTACAATTAAATGGGGAAGTCCCAAAGCTTTTTTTACTGTAACATAGCGTCATATTACGGAAAAACCTTGAAAACCACTATTTTGGATTAATGCAAACCTAGAGTACTTCAAAAGTCCTTTGGCCCCCAATACCCTTACACATTCTAGCTATGAATTGATCTAAAACACCAAATCTAAAGTTTCAAAATGTGCTGATATTAAGCATTCAGAAGTTTAAAACTAATTTTCTTCAAGCCAGCTTGATTTGCAGGTCACAATGAAATCTACAATACAGCTCATATTAAAGAAAATCAGATGCAGCAGTTTTGCAAACCAGACTTGAAAAGTATACTTTTAATTAGCTGTCATACATCCACAATACATCTTTTAGCTCCTGATGCTGCAATGAGCTCTGTGGAAGTAGACCCCTGAATCTGTGCAGAGCCCTCTAGGTATGTCTAGACTGCAATTAAAAATCCGCAGCTGGTCCTTCCCAGCTGACTCAGGCATGTGGGGTTCAGGTTAAGGGGCTAGTTAATTGCAGTGTAGATGTTTGGGCTCAGATTGGAGATTGGGCTTTAGACCCCGAGAGGTGGGATGGTCCCGCAGTTTGGGCTGCAGGCCAAGCCTGAACTTCTACACTGCAATAAAACAGCCTCTTTACCCCAAGCCCCACAAACCTGAGTCAGCAAGCACAGGACAGCTGCATATTTTTAATTGCAATGTAGACATACCCCCAATAAGCAATGGAATCCATGCACATTTAAGCTCATTACAGGGGTAGGGTCTAACTCTTCATTTATGCACTAAAGGAGGGATAGCTCAGTGGTTTCAACATTGGCCTGCTAAACCCAGGGTTGCGAGTTCAATTCTTGAGGGGCCGTTTAGGGATCTGGGGCAAAAATTGGGGACTGGTCCTGCTTTGAGCAGGGGGTTGGACTAGATGACCTCCTGAAGTCCCTTCCAACCTTGATATTCTATGGTTTGTATCTTTTATAAAAGTCTCAAACCTGCAAGTTGAGCATGTAGCTAGTCTATGCAACTGCATGGTCCTGTCACTGATATTCTCAACCTCCTTGACCCACAGCCACTCCCTCTGCTTGTATCTTATTTTGTTTACCCTGTATTAATTTGAAGGACAATCCTGTAACCTAGTTTATGCAGGGGGACCACTGAACTGATCTCAAACACTAAAGTGAAATTTAATATTGCTTATTTAAATCTTTAAAGGTGTAGCCTTACATTCAGAGACCCCAATCAGATTAGGGCCCCACTATACTCAGTGTTGAACAAACACATAGTAAGCGCTCATCCCTGTGACCAAGAGCTAACAATAGATCCCCAATCCTACAAACAGATCTTGTATGGCACACAGATCCATTCAAGTGCATTAAATTGCAATATCAGGGCCTTATGTCAGGCCCTGTTTGAGGCAATGACTATCACTTGTTATGTCTTATTACAGTTCCTACCACAATAGGATGCCAATTGGGTTAATAAAATGTAATAAGCAACATCATGTTTTCTTAGTACATAATTTTAAACACTCAGAACTTCAGTAAAACTAATTATTTCTCAAAATGAGCAAATGCAAAAGCCCTTCATGATCCAAGTTTAAAACTTCAGCCATTTTGCTGCAGGTTAATCTAAGTGATAGAATTAGGACTGTCGATTAATCGCAGTTAACTCATGCTATTAACTCAAAAAATTAATCGCAATTGCACTGTTAAACAATCAAATACCAACTGAAATTTATTAAATATTTTGGATGCTTTTCTACATTTCATATATATTGATTTCTATTACAACACAGAATACGAAGTGTACAGTACTCACTTTATATTATTTTTATTACAAATATTTGCACTGTAAAAATGATAAAGGAAATAGTCTTTCAATTCACTTCATACAAGTACTGTAGTGCAATCTCTATCGTTAAAGTGTAATTTACAAATGTAGATTTTGTTCTCTTTTCATAACTACACTCAAAAACAAAACAATATAAAACTTTACAGCCTACAAGTCCACTCAGTCCTACTTCTTGTTCAGCCAATCGCTAAGACAAACAAATTTGTTTACATTTATGGGAGATACTGCTGCCTGCTTCTTATTTACAATGTCACCTGAAAGTGAGAACAGGCCTTAGCATGGCACTTTTATACCCAGCATTGCAAGGTGTTTGTGTGCCAGATATGCTAAACATTTGTATGCCGCTTCATGCTTCAGCCACCATTCCAGAGGACATGCTTCCATGCTGATGATGCTCAGTTTAAAAAAAAAAAAAAGCGCGTTAATTAGACTTGTGACTCAACTCCTTGGGGAAGAATTGGGCATCTCCTGTTCTGTTTTACCCGTATTCTGCCATATATTTCATGTTACAGCAGTCTCGGATGATGACCCAGCACGTTTGTTTTAAGAACACTTGCACTGCAGATTTGACAAAATGCAAAGATACCAATGTGAGATTTCTAAAAATAGCTACAGCACTCGACCCAAGATTTAAGAATCTGAAGTGCCTTCCAAAATCTGAGAGGGACAAGGTGTGGAGCATACTTTCAGATGTCTTAAAAGTGCAACATTCTGATCCAGAAACTACAGAACCTGAACCACCAAATAAGAAAATCAACCTTCTGCTGGTAGCATCTGACTTGGATGATGAAAATGAACATGCTTCAGTTTGCTCTGGTTTTGAACGTTATCGAGCAGAACCCATCATCAGCATGGATGCATGTCCAAGGAATGGTGGTTGAAGATGAAAGGACATAGGAATCATTAGCACATCTGGCATGTAAATATCTTGCGACCCCAGCTACAATAGTGCCATGAGAACACCTTCTCACTTTCAGGTGACATTATAAACAAGAAGTGGGCAGCATTATCTCCTGCAAACTGTAACCAAACTTGTTGTCTGAGCGATTGGCTGTAGGACTGAGTGGACTTGTAGGCTCTAAAGTTTTACATTGTTTTATTTTTGAATGCAGGGTTTTTTTTGTACATAATTTGACATTTGTAAGTTCAACTTTCATGATAAAGAGATTGCACTACTGTACTTGTACGAGGTCAATTGAAAAATACTATTTCTTTTGTTTTTTACAATGCAAATATTTGTAATCAAATATATAAAGGGAGCACTGTACACTTTGTATTCGGTGTTGTAATTGAAATCAATATATTTGAAAAATGTAGAAAACATCCAAAAATATTTAAATAAATGGTATTCTATTATTGTTTAATAGCACGATTACAAAAATTTATCACAATTAATCGCTTGACAGCCCTAGCTAAAATTCTGTTAAATTTGAAGTACGTATTTTTCAATCCTGGCAAGATTCACAAATGACTGAAGTGATTTTATTGAAAAGGTAATCAGAAGAATTGACCCTTAAACATAAGTCAAACATGGAAAACTTCAGTCCAAAGGTGAATGTTTCAGAAAGTTAAGAGCGTTTATAAATAGAGAATTATGAGAAAGGTGTTCTGCATACCTAAATAGAGCAGACGATACAATACTAGGCTCCAGCTATAATAATGATCATTACACTGCACAAATGTACATACCAACTATTACTTCAGCTCAGATCATTTAAGTTGGTAGATGTGCAAGCCTCCAGAAAAATTTGAATAAAATCTTATTTTGGATTTAAGATAGGAGAGAAGGGAAGGAACAGGAGGAAGGATGATAGAGAAAGGAGAAGAGAACAAAAGGAAAAGTAATTGGGAAAGCAAAAAGCAGAGCATGATAGGATAATATGCCTCAGATCTCATAATCCTATCCCTCAAGTTGCTTTTGTCTGAAAAACTCAAGGGCAGGAAGGAGGACAGAGAGGAAAAGGAAGAGAGATGGTGAGAATGGGAGAGGGAGAGAAGGCAAAGGAAAGTGGGAAGGAACGGACTCACAGATTTACCTCCATCTATAACCCCATCTAAAAACAAAGATTGGATTTCTTTTTTAAATGGCAAGTAATGTCACTTTCAACTTCAGCATGCCAGAAAAGTGGCAGAATTTCAGTTGCATTAGTCCTTTAAACATGGACTGGAGAAAATACTTAAGACTATGCTCTAGGTAACAATCCTACACTTGCAGAGGAATGGACTAGACCTAACAGGTCTTTTCCAGCTCTAATTTCTATTATCCTGATTAAACAGAGATAAAAATATTTCTCAAAATTAGTAATTTAACTTGTGCCAAAAAAATCTGTGTTCAAACTTTTGTTATTTTTTCATATAAATTATATAATCATGTATATAAAAGGTAAGGAATACCCAAACAGAATGTTGTCATAGGATAATGGCCTCCTGTTTCTAGATAAATGCCAGAAAAGACAAGGCTTTTATAAAAAACACTAATGTATGTATTTTCTGTTCCTTGAAAAAATGAGCCAAGGACATTTCCTTGCCCATAAAAATTTTACAATATCTAAAAGACCGATGCACACAATCATTTTATTGCACACCAATACAGTATTAGTGATTGTTGTTTTCTGTAGAGTATCATTAATGATCTGCTGTACTAAAATTGAGAAGATGAGGTGAAGAAAAATATCCATTACCATAAGCCGAGTCCCAGTTATCACATGGAACTCCAGTAGGTCAACTCCCTAGTGCTGTTCTGATGAATCTGTCCCAGATGTTTTCAGAACTGCACCACACTGAAAGTGTAAACTGAAAATAAGGAAGAGCTACGTGAAAAGTAACTAGCACACATACATTTTGGAGAGACTGAATTCTGTTTAAAATTTTCAAGTTGGAGACAGAGTAGTCCAGTAGACCAACAGGAGAAACAGACTGACCGATTTACATCCAGCTATAACCCCATCTAAACATTGATTAGATCAAACAAATAAAAGTAACATCTTGCCATTATTTATCTTCAAATCACTTACATATTTATGTCCACACATGAAAGTGCTTACAACTATGAAAGAGCAGTTATACCCTAACTCTGACTGTACTTGTACCGATCAAGGCTAATCACTATGTGCTTCCACCACCACTTCATTTTGCACTACTGCAATGCCAGTGTAGAACGTAAGTATTGGTGTGGTAGCTTCACTGCTTGAATTGGTCCTCCCAATACCATACCATGCCTGTCGGATCAAGTTTCTTTACTTCTAAGGAAAGCCTTCCAAAACTCCCTCATCTGTAAAAAATGAGCTCCACAAACCTTAGCTCTTTTTCACCAACATCCATTTCAGTGAGAATGCTGTGATGGAATGGTGATATCCCAAAGTACTTCCAGGACTTCTTCACAGTGTCCTAGATTCATGCTACCAGCTGACCCAAGGCAGATACCTGGGTCCTCATACAGCTCTGGGGCAATGAGGTGATCTAGTCACAGCAAAACTTGACCATTTGTAATGAAGTGTCTGACCCAGATTATGACATCTGAACCAGGAAACAGTGCTGAGATACAATCTAAGGCACAAAGATGCAATGCAGTGAAGTCTGGGATACAAACAGCTGCTCAAGGCTAAGGAGGAAAACAACATCCTTCTATGAAGAACTTGATCACATTCTCTGATCTCAGGCATCTACAGAGCCAGAAACCTCTTTAGCAGCCCTGGGGCCCTCAACATTATGCTGGTGAGTACAAGGGCCTCTGTAACAGAGGAGACCAAGATGCTGACATCACGTCTGGGTTCCAAGACCCCTTTTCCTAATAAAATGCTACAAACATCACAAAATAATTTGAAAGATGACTCAGAAGATGAAGGACCAAATTATGATCCTGTTTATTTGTCCTTTTTCTGCATCCAACACAGGAATTGCCAACTTGGATCAGATCCACAGTGGTTCATGTAGTTCAGTATCCTACCTGACAGTAGACAGATGCTTTAGACAATTTATGAAATTATCTGTCAGTAGAGAAAATTTCTTACTAATTCTGTAAAAGAATATATCCTGTAACAGATTTGTATCCAGGAACAAGAGGGGAGTTTTTTTGGTATCTTATATAATAAATGTGAATGTTCTCATCATGTGCATCCATTTGCCTAAAACTTTAAGAAATCCTATTAAACTCCTGGTCTCAAATGTTTTTTTTGTGACAATGAATTCCATAGATAATTATGGAACTTTAATGATGGAATAGGTGGAAAATTAAAGCAGCGTGTAAAGGTCAAAGTTAAAGGAAAGAGTTTTCTTATAACCATATTACTAGATTAAAAAGGATGAATTACAAAACATGACACAATAAATCCTCCTCAGTCCCCGCAAAATCCCAAATATTTTTATCAACCATCTTCACTTCCACTTCTTGAAGTGAGAACATTACAGATTTATACTTTGTACTGCATTATAAAAACAGCCTAAAAATGTTTGTGATTTCTGTTATTCACCAAGAATCTGAATTTGACCAAAAAGCCTACTGTCAGATGAAAGTTACACATTGAAAAAATTTCACCTAACTAGTTCACACACACACACACACACACACACACACACACACACGTACGTACTTAAGCTAACTCTAATTTCATATTTATCCTACAACTACACTTCACCAGCCATCTACTGGCAAGCTGAAAGAAGTGTCGTGTCCCAGGTCCAGCCTCCTTAGAATACAACATCCTTCAATGACTCAGTCAAAGTACAGTTGTTTAAGGTAATTACTCGCCATTATTCTTACTCTGGTGGGCACATGCTACGGGCCCAGACAGCACATGGTGAATTCCATATCGACACTGAGGTATTCAAAAACACAGCAATATCATGAGGAAAAACATAGCATCAACCAGAACAGAATCTACAGACAGATTCCCCAAATCATCACAACTGATTTCACAGTTTTAAATATACTGGACAGGAGCTACTCTCCTTTTCAGACTTTATTTTGAAATACTACAGTTTAAAATGAAAACCAAATTAAGGCATTAAAAATTAAGCCTATGCTGCATGAACTCCCATTCACTTGCACTCTAGGATCTTTGAACCCAAGTAAGATAACCTCAACTTCCAATTGCATACCTTCATCTCTTTCTGTACTACTGTGGTCACATCCACTTGTTGCATCATATTTTACAAGAGATTAAGTGTTTAGGTGTAGAGACTATTGGCCAGATTGTAAGGGTATTTAGACAACTAAAGATGCAGACAGGGATTTGCATAGTGCATAGTGGGATTTTCATAAATGCTTAGCTGCCAAGGGGGCTAGGTACCTAGCACTTATGAAAATCTCCTAATGCACTTAAATACCTTTAAAAATCTGGCCCCATATCATTCTACATGCTTGTACTGTGCCTAACATACTGGGGTCCATGTTCCAATTGGGGCTTTTAGATGCTACTGCAATCACCTTGATCAATCGGTCCTTCAGCCCTCGTATAGATTGCGCCAATCACACTAAGTCTTCCATTCTTCTCGTATCCTGGCCTTCCTTCTCCATGTGCGGCCATGTCTTTTCACAATAAAATCTTCCCATCTCTTAGGAGGTCGGCTGAGTGGTTGTTTCAGTTCCTGTGAGTACCACTTGGCGACAGCTGCAGTCCATCAGTTGTCAATGAGCCTTGCTATATGCCCAGCCCATCGCATTTTACTATGCCTGCTCTCAACGACGTCCTGCACTCAATTCTGCTGTCTGATCACTTCACTGGGGACTCAGGCGTGGATTGAAATTCCCAGAATAATTCTTTCCATCACCCTCTCCATGACAGAGAGTTGCTGCTCCTCTGTCTTCGTCAGCGTCCCTGTTTCGCTGCCGTACATCATTGCCGGCAGTACTGCCAGCAATGTCATACTGCTACTGCAATACAAATTAAAAAAAAAAAAATGTACAGAGGGGGAATGTTATTTCCCACTGATGTTAAGAAAAATCCTATTAATTTAGCTGTTCATATCAGAGACTCCAATATCCATAAGTTCAAACAACTGGCATAACCAAGAATTTACTCTAATAAAAGAACATGCTTCAAAACAAAAAAAGTTTAAGTAAACTGCAATCCCTCAAATCCATTTCAGGATGCTGTTTGCTTTTTTAAAAAGCTAATATAAAACTAGAGTGCTAGAATATGCTTTGACTGGAACAGAGTGAAACTGAAAAGAATGTTCACATATTCTAGAGGCTGGCTGTTCTGGAAATCTTTGATTTAACACTGATACAATTCATCCTCGCAAAGGCTTGCCCATTTTTCCTTTTATGAAATCTACATAATAGAGTAAAACATCCAAACCATTAATTGGAACTTCTTTACAGAATGGCCACTGGCCCCACCCAAAGCTCTCAGACATTTTCTTTTCAAGACAAAAATGAAAAAAAAAAATCAAACAGCAGTGCATAATGCCCATCACCACTAATATTAGATGGTGCTCTCATTCCTTTCAAGTTCCCAAGTGACAGAATTTGAATACAATTGCTTCAGTTCACAAAAAAACAAGAACCTTGACCCAAAGTAGTGCTACACAGTTAAGTTTATTGAAAAGGGCCTCTGAATTACAGGGATTGTGGTCTTGATTATGCAGCTGCTGCACATGAAGGAAAATGGTAATTATTCAATGGGATATGCTCACAAGTAGCAGCTGCACAGTCAGGCTCCTTTTTAAACTGGCATTATGAGAGGTTAACCAAGGTTTGCTCTACGAAGGACAGACTGCTTTAGACCTTGGTATGCCACAACTGATCACACCGTTAGGTCTGAATCAGCCAAAAAGCCTTATAGCCACTGATCAATGACAGCACTTGGAGGAAATTATTTATACGCAGTCCAAAGTAAGAACTGACCTAGGAGGTCAACTATTTTTCCTTTTTCATAAAGGAGTTTGATAAGAATGTATTTTAGGGTGTTCAAATAGAATGAGTGGGCCCAGTTAAGTAGATTTTCGCAGCTTTCTTCTTCAAAGTTTGTATTAACGTTTTTAGAATGAGGACTTGTTTTTGGACCAGCTTGAATCAGCAGTGACCCACTCCCTTTTTATAGAGCGATATCAACAGTCATTAGCTCCTTTAGATTTCCAAAGGGCACTGGCTATATTTACTGCTAAAAATCAAACTATGATATAAAATAATCAATCCCATGAAATCAGAGATTTTTGGGTTTGTCTCGAAACTTAACACTCCTGTTTTCCTAGAAAACACTCTACAAGTAGATAAATATACTAAAATATGAATATTTTTAAATTATTCCTTAACTTTTGAAGTCCTGCTTTTATGGCTATAGGTCTCGCTAAACTTATTCCTTCCTTATTCCTACCACTTTTCTTACAGCAAACAAGTTAAAGGAATAATAATCATCATTCCTCATTAAAATCAATGCGAAAAAACATTAAGTTAACACAGATTTTAGGCAAGTTTCAATATGTATTTTAAAAGACAACTTAAGGAACCTAATAGGACATTGTCAACTACAAAAACTACATCTCTGTCTCAAATTCACTTTAGTGTTACAAGGAACACCTAATGTTGTTATAATTAAAAGATAAGAAAATGTTACTTTCCCAGTTTCAGTTACTTTGTGCATTTGACAGAACCCAGTTCTCAGCTGTGCTAAACTTACATCTCATATAGCTAAATATCAAGTCCTCTCCATTCAAGTCAAATAGCTTCAGCTTTTTTACTCAATTGTAACATTGTAAATACTATTATACAGATTACCCAGCCCTGAAGAAGAGCGCTGTATAAGCTCAATAGCTTGTCTTCTCTCACCAACAGAAGTTGGTCCAATAAAACACATACCTTGCCCCTCTAATACACTGGGACCAACACGGCTACGACAACATTGCATAGTTTACAGATAGGAACACAAGTTCACTGAATGAATTCCCTATGAGGCACTATGGTCTTGTGGATTTGCCAAAAGCCAACACACAAGAAGGTTCTAGTCATGGATAGGATAATTTAGTTGGGGATTGGTCCTGCTTTGAGCAGGGGGTTGGACTAGATGACCTCCTGAGGTCCCTTCCAACCCTGATATTCTATGGTCCAAATTTGTTTTGCTTTATGACCTCAAGAGGCATGACAAATCATCAGTATCTATCGATGCAGAAAGAATGGAAGCTGGAGAAGAGCTGTTTGGATTTCATGCTTTTTAAATCATTATCTTTCTCTACAAAGCAACTGAGAACCAGGTTTGGAAGAATTAAATTTATTAGTAATTGTTGATTTCTCCATATGCACGCAAACTGATGAAAAATATTTCTATTAATAACTGAAATGTACAGATTAGTAAGAAAAATGCTGCTGGAGAACTTAAGAGTTTAAGGATATTTACTGCATATATTTTGACATGTGATGTTGACAATTTGTGCTTTAATGGTTATAAAGGTTTAACTTTTTGAATCTCAGCATCTATTGCCATTAAATAATTTGTGTCTAGCCCTCATTCCATAATTTTCCACAACTGTGAAAATTTAAATTGATAAAAAAAATTTAAAATGCTTAAAACCAATATTATCCATCAAAATGATATTTAAAAAAAATGTTGCCAAGCCTAGAGATAATATACTACATGTAGCACTATCAATACACGAAAGAAAATGAATCAGTGCTATAAATACTTGCTTCACAATATCTAGCTGCCCTGAAGCCACTAATTCAAATCTTGAATTACATGGAATTTTCCAGCAGATCCTTAAAAACAAAGACTGAACTGTACAGTTGTATTAAAGAACATACGATGCATTTTACAGAAGGGGTGTGTGCTGGTGTCATTATACAAAGATCTGAGCTACATCTAGAAGTCAAGTCAAACTAGCTACATTGCTCAGAGGAGTGAAAAATTCATACCCCTAAGACACACAGAGTATGTCTGCATGACAAAAAACCCTGCAGCAGTGAGCATCAGAATCCAGGACTATGGACCCGGGCTTTGAGACTCACTGCCACAAGTTTTTTTTTTTTTTTGGCCCGGTAATCAAATCCCTAGTTAAGTGGACATCAGCCCCAGTATGAACACCATTAGGTCGGTGGAGGATTTCTTGTGTCAATAATGCTATCGCCTCTTGAGAGGGCAGATTTACTAGTGACAGAAAAATCTCTTCTCTCACTGTAGCAACTATCTATACTACTGCAGCATACCTGCAGCACCGCAGCAGTACCAATGTAGCATTTGTAGTATAGACATACCCAAAGCTTCCCAGTGTCATATAATATACTGTGTGTTAGTTTGCTAGTGCCCTTCACTCTAGAATCCGCTGCAGCCCTATATATAGCATGTGTCAAAAAAAAAAAAAAAAAAAAAAAAAAAAAAGATATATACAAAGGATAAAACTATAGTGTATCCTCTACTTAACTGGGAATGGCTGCTTTATTGGGACATCTTCTAGGAAAAGAATTTAGCCTAATGATAGTAAATGGTAATGAATATTCTTTAAATCAGATTAAATACTACAGTAGAACCTCAGTTACAAATGGAGGTTGTTTGTATCTCTGAACAAAATGTTACGGCTGTTTTCAAAAGTTTACAACTGAACATTGACTTAATACAACTTTGAAACTTTATTACATAGAAGAAAAATGCTGCTTTCCCTTTTTTGGAGTTTATGTTTAACACTGTACCGTATTTGCCTTTTTTGGGGGTGGGGGAGGGGAAGGTCTCTGCTGCTGCCTGATTGTGTACTTCAGTTCCAAATGAGGTATATGTCGTCCAAATGAGGTCAGTTCGTAACTCTGAGGTTCTACTTTAATAAGACAGTTTCTTAATGAGGATAAATTTAGCTACTTCCAAGTAACTTAATGATGATTAACCAGCTGGTAAATAAATGTGAACTTACAAGATCTAGTCTTTTAATATTCAAGCTGCCAAATAAAGATTAAGGAAACTCAGGAAGCCTTACGGCTTGTCTACACTTACATTTTATAGCGCTCTAACTTGCTGGCTCGGGGGTGTGAAAAATCACCCCCCTGAGCGCAGCAAGTCCGAGTGCTTTAAAGCACTCATGGAGGTGGATTACCAGGAGCACTGGGAAACCTCTCTCCCAGCGCTCGCGGGCAGCCACACTCGCACTTCAAAGCGCTGCTGTGGGAGCGTTCCCGTGCAGCACTTTGAAAGTTTCCCATGTACCCATGCACTAAGGTATGGGCAGTGAGGTCCTATTGACTTACGGTGAAATGGATCCAGTTAAGGAATATTCTCCTCCCTGCCCACTTCCTTTTAAAACACAGAAAATTAAATGCAAAAAGCAATGTTCATATAATATTAAGGGTACATGCTTATGTACTCATCAGGAAATGCCAAAGTTAAGGTGAACATGCAACTAAAATTATGTCACCTTTTACATTTGCAATACAATGAAATCTTTAATTATTGGTAAACCTTAAAGGTTACCATAATATTGTAATCAGCACTGGTGGAAGTTACTCTACTATACAAGCTGTTATAGCATGTAGCAAATTAGTGGAGTTCTTTTAATAAATAACATTAGCCTCCTAATTCTGTGTAAGCCTAGAGTATCTCCACACAACATTACAATTACAGAGTTTGCTCAAATAACGTCATACAGATTGTTTCTCAAAACAATGGGGCCCTATGTATTCTGGGATCAGAAATAAGCTGCAGAGCTCTGCTCCAAAATCTGAACTTTCATTTAAAAAAAAAAAAAACGTTCCTAGCCATTATGGTAACAGAGAAAACCTTGAACACATGAAACAATGTTAACTGAAGCAGTATCATCTGCCTGTATTTGCAGAAAGCATGAAACGATAGCTCTGAGATATGACCTGCCCCATTCATCTCAGTTAGGGCCCCCGTACTTTTCACAGTTTAGCAGCTATATAACTCGGCATCTGGTCCAAGATGCCATGAAATTTGCCGTTTTGATGGAGCCAGGCACCAGACATTAATTTTCTAACACACTGCCCTTTCAGGACCTTCCCGCAACTGCCTCTTGGTCTGCAGCTTTCTCCATAAAGGAAAGGCCAATTGGTTTAATGTATGTTTCCTGCACTGTTCCATGTAGCCAAGCAGGAAGGGGTCTGGGAGCCACCTAGAGAGCACAGAGGGAAAAAATACTTATCTTCAGAAACAATCATGCTATCAGATAAACACATTTTATGTCAATTAGCATTTTCTATCATGTGCCAGAGCTGTGGCTGTGGCCAATGGGAGCTTCAGAGGGGGATCTGCAGGCGACGGCAGCATGCGGAGCCCTCTGCCCTGGCTCCCCCAGAGATCGCAGGGACATGGTGTCTGCCGCTTCTGCAAGCGGCGCAGGGCCCATGGCACTGGCAGTCCAACGGGCCGGATCGAGCCCACGGGCTGTAGTTTGCCCATCCCTGGTCTAGATAATACTTAGTCCTGCCATGAGTGCAGGGGACTGAACAAATGACCTCTCATGGTCCCTTCCAGTCCTACAATTCTATATCAGAAGAGTCTATGAAGCACAAAGAAAAAAATGTACTTAATAGTATATGACAGAAGTACATTAGAGAGAAATAGTTAAGTTTTCAATATCAATACAGATAAGATTTTATGATTAAAGTACAATTGCCTTGCAATATCCTACTCACTCAGTTGTCTGTGATAACACTTTACTTGGATGCCAGAAACTAAGATTAGTGTTTTTCCTCTATCATGCTAATAAAAGGCAGGAAAATAGATTGTCTCCCCGTTTGGTAAACTGTCATGATAATTTTTCTATGATTGATTTATAACATGAACTCTGTCAATACTTTTGTCACTATCAGTGTGCTTCATTAATACATATGACTATAAATACACCGTTAGTATTATTTAATGCAGTAAAAATTCAAGTTTATGACAGAACACCCTTTATATAGTATCCTGTTTTTAAATTCCTATTAAAACATTGTGGGTTCCCAAAAGGTTTTTTTGCTCCTCCACATTTCTTTATAAAGAAGGTTCTCTTTTGTTGAGAAGAGAACTGGCTTACTGTATTGGGAAATTACACTGAAAAATACAAGGATAATGTTTTTCCCCCCACTAAATTATTTCAGTTATAGGAATATTTGGCCCCTCTTCTACAAACAGCTGCACACAGACAAGACTTTTGTATCCGCATGAAGGCCATTTGAGTTCAACGGGGCTACATGCAGGAAAAACAGTCTACTTGAATGCATCTCTTTACAGGACTGGGAACATGGGGCTTACTTGTAATTACAGTAAGTACCAAGTTTTCATAAAAATGTAATTTTTCTAGTTGCTGATAGCAGTCCTTTAAATACTCAGCACCTGGAAAAATATTTTCAGGTTGCAGTATGGGAAAATTTAGTTTTCAACTTACTTTTAGTTTTAAATGTACATAACTTTCAAATAATTATTGTGTATGCATAAATTGTCAAATTCTTGGGTGAAATTAAAGTTTAATATTTTAAGAA
The DNA here is from genome assembly GCF_009764565.3 of Dermochelys coriacea. Taxonomy (NCBI): domain Eukaryota; kingdom Metazoa; phylum Chordata; order Testudines; family Dermochelyidae; genus Dermochelys; species Dermochelys coriacea. Next base: position 225,691,714 of record NC_050069.1, read on the forward strand.
TAGTACATCACCTACCCAGAGAAATTAACTTTAAGACATTTTCAAGGTATTACATAAAAAAAAAGAAAATCAGATACACTTCTACAAAAAATAAATATTCAAGCAATAAACTATTATATACATGTTTAATATAATGCTAAGTGTTTCCCCAAGAAACAGCATGTGAAAATATTACATAATAAATTACTGTTTAGTATGCATTTTGAAACAAATATGCCTCTGAAGGGGCATTGATACAAATGCAACAGTCCATATAATTAGGACAAAATTAAAGTACCCAAGAATTAAAACATTACACAATGCTACACATATAAACCTATGATTGGTTAAAATAATGTATTTGCATATGAATGTGAGACTAAATATGCTATCATAATGCATATGCACATGGAAACACTTTTCAAAATCTTGCACATCAGCTTTAATTTTGGCATTTCCAGACTTCTGTGGGATTAACCGTATGACCTTAGCATTGTATTAACTTTTTTCTTCCATGTAATTATTATTAGTTTCAGGCTGAAGGATGAGAGGAAGGATGATCTGGGATAACAGTCCCATCCAAGTGGACTGCAGCTGTAGAAGTGCTGGGAAAAGAAATCAGAATTTCACCATTTCCCAAGGAAGCTATTTTGTAGGTTGCCTTCATCTGAAAATTCCTTGACATTATCTGTAAATAATATACATGTCAAAATAAAACTACATTTACACTGAAGATATATACATAGATAAAAAGACAACTTAAGTTAACATTCAAGTTCAAAACTTTTCCCATTAATGTCAATGAAGAATGAGCATCTGCCTCCTCTAAATTTCTCTTACTTATTAGTATGATGGTTCCTAACCTATAGAATGGACTCCATAGGGAAACACAATACTGCTCTTGGGGGACTCTGAGGTTCCATCTGCATATGACTGATGACATAACTAGCCTTATGGTACTGGTGGTAAAAAAATAAAATAAAAAACCCCAAGCAAACAAACTTCTTCCATTTCAAGTTGTGCCTTTTCCCCACTCCGTTTCCAACTGGTTCCTTGAGATCGAGGCACCACGTAAATGGAGCAGCAGGAGATAACAGCAGGGAAACTGCCACGTACTCCTGCCTCCATTGCAGATGCACTCTATTCTGAATGTGGCAATATTCATAGTTGTTCTAATCTCTTAAGGTCTGAAGCAAAGTCAGAGAAATTAATGGAAAGACTCCCACTGACTTCTACGGACTCAGGATCAGGCCCTTAAACATACTTAGGAAGCCACCTCCTAGCCAAAGGAATATTTCTTGAATGGGACACTTTCACAATGTTCTAGTTCAGCATTACAGAGCTTTAGGTGGAAGTTAGTGATTTCTATTTACAACAAAAGCTTGATTAACCAACATCAGTCTTATGAATGACCACTTACACAAACCTTTTTTTCCTGACACAAAAATGACACCAATGAAGAACAAGTAGACATCCCTTGACATGACAATGCCTTCAGTCCAATGGAAATAGCTCTGCAGTGGTTTGAAGGACAAGAAAGCGACCTAGAGCGCCATACACAACTTATGCACCGTATCCACTATAATTTTGAGATGTTCAATTTTATGAACGTTTTGATTTTATGAACTCCTAAATTCCTATTTATTTAGTAAAACAGGGGTTCTGCTGTATTTGTGTCCTGTATTTTTGAATTAAAAGTTCTAGCTCAACTACTAATTAGGTTAAAATTGAGAGGTTTCCATTTGCTTTGTCCTAGAAACTCTCTACAAAATAGATTTTTGGAATGACTTATTTGTTAGGTGAGTTGGTTAGAACTGAAACAGAAGTACCGCTCCTTTCATCCTTGAAGGTCCTTATCTATTTTTTTACAAAGTCACGTGGATGAGTCCTGATGCTTCTTTCAGGCTGCTTAAAGGAAAGAGTAAGCCATGACCAGCTACTATCTTTGACTCTAACAGTTCAAGTTCACTTATAATTCTTCGGATCTTTCAAACCTATATCACTGCTGGAACCCGTTAAAAGTAAAATTTCTAGACACTACTAAACATCAAGAATAGTACATATTACAAAATAAACTAACTTTTAAAGAATAAATTCTTGTGGATCATCCTTGTGTCCATGTTTCTTTTCACCAACAAGAACTATATGTTACCTCCAGAATGCTAAACTCAGAATGGTTTATGATCTACATTTTAGGTTTTTTTTCCACCAAATGCATCCGATGAAGTGAGCTGTAGCTCACGAAAGCTTATGCTCTAATAAATTTGTTAGTCTCTAAGGTGCCACAAGTACTCCTTTTCTTTTTGAGAATACAGACTAACACGGCTGCTACTCTGAAATTTTTAACTGTCATTGGCAATTATGACTGGCATCAGAATTATGACTGGCAGAATCCAGAGTACTCCAGCAAATATAAGGGTCTACACATATAACCACGCAGACTTGGAAATATCTATGTTATTACATTTTTAACAGCAAATTTACAATAAAGTAAGTGCTAGGTGGTTAACTCCAGTTTAAAATGCACATTTTCTATAAGGAGAATGCACTGTTTGGCTACGATGTAAAAGTCTTCATTCCACATGCTGTGGTGAACGTGGCCTTTGCATCAGAGTCTTTTTTTATCTCATTAAGGCATATACAGAATTGGTATATGTAGATATGCCTGCCTGCTGCATAGTTGTCCCAATTCTGGAGGGGGTTGAAAGAGGTTAAATATTGTTCCATTATTTGTCTTAAACACATTAATTTTAAACCTGTTTATATAAAATTATCAATTTCCTTCACATCTGACTCCCAGTACACTCGTACACATAAAACTGTATATTCTTATGGATGCATATTTGATATCTTGGTGACATTTTATATAAATCATTGTCACAGAGTGACTGGCCTTTTAAATGGTGAAGATTAAGCCCCGCCTGTAATACACTTAGCTCACCTCCTCAAGTGGAGTGAACAATCAAAGTCACATAACAGTCAAGTCATGCAACTAAAATCATGAATTTCGGGGAGATAAAAACAGAAGCCTCTAGAGAGCCAGAAGAAAGAGAGAAGGCAGACAGCCTGGAGAGGCACATGGCAGGAGGAAGTCTGCTTGCAGCAAAGCCCAAGAACAAGAACTGTGGATTCCCTTAAAGCACGAGGAAGGAACAGAGTGTCCTGCAAGGGTGATTGGGAAGCCCCAAAAGGAATGGGTTTGGGCCGAAAGGGCCAAGGGAGACAATACTGTATAAAGACTTGATAAATTAGACCCCCAACAAGGAGGCTAATACTTTAAAGAGATAAAGCTGTGGATAAAGTATTGGGAGAATCAGGAGGAAACTGAGCGCAGGATGCTGTGGCGTAAGAGGGTGTGCTCTTAGATGGCACCCTCTCCCAACTGGTATCACAATGAGATGACCAGATCCCCATCCCATCAAGGAGCAATGATTGAGCAGAAAAGGCACAGACCCCTTCCTTAGCTGTGAGATATTCACCCTCCTAAAATGGCATATAAAGAGCTGGCAGCGACCCTGGGAGCTCCATCTCCTGTTTTGGGAAGTGCCCAAGCAGCAGCTACGACACAGAGGAGACCAAGTAACTAGAAAGGATCAGCCACTGTAGACATAAAAAGGGAAGGCAGTTTGGGATCCTGCCAATTGTGTGCACTGACTGTGAGCAGGAGGGGCATGTAAGATGGGTCTGCTCCATATGAACAATGACCAAGACATATCTGGTCTTGCAATGCACTAAGAAAATTGGGGAGGACCAGACTAATGCTATAAAGATACTCTGTCATGCAATGGAGGGGGCCCAGGGTACTGCAAAGTCTAAACAAAAGACTATTTGGATCCAGTCTGGGGCAAGAAAGAGTGAAGCCTAAGGGGCAAATCTGTTTTGGTTGTGGGAAAGTAGAGCACATATAAAGGTGTCCCCCTGTTAAAAAATTGGACTGTGGGTGAAGGACTGTAGCTATGCGGAAGATATAGTCTATAAGAACAGACAAGTATGGGATAATCAAGGAAACATACCCAGTGTGTAAACTTAAGGGTGAGGGGTTGGCCATGGGTTTTAAACTTCCTGGTACCTAGGGAAAATTCCCTGATGTCAAAAGCTTGGGGACCTTGAGTAATTTCTTAAAGGAACTAGATCAGATCACAGGTTAAAGAACTACATCAGATCTCTCAAGGGACAGAAGGGGGAGTCCTACAAGTTTTCCTAAATGACAATAGAGTTCCTAAATGGGGGATGACAAAAAAAAGAACTTGATTCAAGGGACCTGAAAGGCCAGTGAAAAGCTGGCAACAAGAAGCATACTGCAGTCAGTTTTACAAACCGCAGGTACAGATGCCATCTTTTTGGAAAGAATTAGATGACCAGAAAAAGGTTCATGAGGCACATATTCAACAAATAAGATGGAAACGCTCCAAAACTGGAAGGGCTGACCATATAATGGGAACGAACCAAAAAAACAGAAGCAGTCCCTAAAACAGGGATGGGCAAACTACAGCCTTCAGGCCTGATCCAGCCCACCAGCCATTTTAATCTGGCCCTTGAACTCCAGCTAGGAAGCACAATCGGGGGCAGCTCTGCGCGGCTCCCAGAAGCAGCAGCATGTCCCTCCTCCAGCTCCTATGCGTATGGGGCAGCCCGGGGGCTCTGCTCTGCAGGCTGCCCCCACCCCAAGCACCAACCCCACAGCTGCCATTGGCCAAGAATCGCAGACAATTGGAGCTGCAGGGGCAGCACCTGCAGACGGGGCAGCCTGCAGAGCAGAGTCGCCTGGCCGCGCTTCTGCATAGGAGCTGGAGAGGGGACATGCCACTGCTTCCAGGAGCCGCTTGAGGTAAATGCCGCCCAGAGCCTGCATTCCTGAGCCACTGCCCCACGCACCTATCCCCTACCCTGGCCCTGATCCTCCTCCTGCCCTCCGAGCCCCTCGGTCCTAGCACAGAGCACCCTCTTACACCCCAAACCCCTCATCCCCAGCCCCACCCCAGAGCCCACACCCCCAGCTGGAGCCCTCACCCCCTCCCCATACCCCAACCCCCTGCCCCAGCCCAGAACCCTCTCCCGCACCCCAACACCAATTTTGTGTGCATTCATGGCCCGCCATATAATTTCTATACCCAGATGTGGCCCTCAGGCCAAAAAGTTTGCCCACCTTTGCCCTAAAGGGTAAAGGAGATTTGGGAACAGGAACGTTCAAAGTGGCCACCGAAGTCAGGAGGAAACCTTTTTCACATATGAAGGGAAGTATCAGAACTTGGATAGTGGCTCCGGACAACTGAACCATTTAGAGCATGCTCTGAGCTGGAACCCTGTCAGAGATGCACAGTTCCAAATGTGAAATTGGAATAATGTACAGTATGATTTTGGGGGTATTCTTTTCACCCCCAAAGAGAGGCACCACAAAATTTGGAAAATTGGAATTCTTGAGTTGGTTACAGAAAGAAATATGGCTGAAAACCCTAGAATGCTGTAAAGATGCCATAACAGGAAAACCAAATTACTTCCAGTATTGATGCAAATTTAGTTCAGCACATTATATAACAAAAATTCTTCAAGTATATTAGACAGATATTAAAAACTAAACAGCTCCTTTGTAAGAGGGAATAATCCAACAAAGTACACTCATGGAAGCCAATGCACGAACTGCGTTTGTTTGTTTTTTTCTTTTTTTTTAATCTGTATTTTAAATCTAATTTACAATCTGTTATACACTACTTTAATGTAATACATCTTCAACTGACTTTATGATTAAAGTGTGCAGTGTATAAGCATTGACTGATAGTTGTAAGCATATCCCTAGATAAACTTAATTATGAGACCAAAATCTGCATCTCAGTCCTGATACAGGGATAAGCAGGTCTCTGCAAGAGTAATGGGTTTTTTTTAAAACCACCACCAAGAGGTGTAGCGTTTACATATACAGTTATATAATAATACCATGAACAAAGGTCTGTCATCCCTGTCAATTTAGGATCAATCACAAGTTCTAACAGAACTGTACAGATATAATCTTGTCATGCAGCTGCTTAGCTGAGGTAGATCGTTGAAGAGATTATTAAGAACTAGGCATTCATCAAAGATACATCTATTACAGCACAATAACCCATTATCAGTTGTTTCTATATTTTCTTACTGTAATCATCCTTCAAAATTCTGAAAGGTTAGAATTTCTCAGTCTTATAAATTAGGTCTTTACTCAACGCAAAATGAAATAAGATTACCACAAAAGGCTACTTTAAGTAGTATTACAGTTTAACACAGAACAGGAGAAAATTCAATGTTGAGATCAACATTCCAAATTAGTGATTTTCTTTCCTTTAATTCTAAACATAGTCTCCTTATTTGACAAAAAGTTTACCTAGAGATGTTCTGATATGGTTTTATTCAGGTGAGGATTGGGTATCTTTAGTTTATATATAATATTTGAAAAAGCCATTAATTTTTTAAAAACTTTTCAAAGTTATTTCCAAATAATAAGAGTGTTAACACTGTAATAGAATGCTGGGGCAGGAAAGGATAAGGATCCCACCAGACCACCTGTTGACATTGGCATTTAGGACTTCAGTTTTTTCCTGACTTGGTAAACTATTTTTTCTTTTAATCTTTTTGTGATGTAACTCACACCCAACTCAAGGTCTATGATGGGGTCAAGGGAATCAAGAAGTGGGAAAGGAAAGCATTGTTAAGAGTACAGAGGGAGGACTGGGGACAGAAAGGGCAGAAATGAAGGATAAAAAGGGAATTTAAAAGGTCATGATATTAACAAGATGTATGTGTCACAACTTACAAGCTAAGCGAGTGAGGTGTGTTTATCCCTTTTTCCCCTCACACCCCCATTTTGTCTTATTTGACTGAAAACATCTTAGGGCTGGGACATCTTATTTAGCTAAAGCACTCCACCCACTTTAAGCTTTGCACATTAATAATGTAAAGCAGAAAAATTCAAAGTCTACTCCTCTGACACTATAGTGATGACAGGCTGATATACCCACCGAGAATGGGAAACAAAGAAAGACGATGCCAGCAGCTCCATTTGAAATAAAAATAATAGTGCTACTAAAGAAGTCTAGTAATTTTTATTAAATAAAATTTATAAAAAAAAAGCATAGGTCTTAGTATTTATTTTCATGTAAAGTCTTGCAACGTTAATGATACTTACATTTACAATTTCAAAGAATTCCAGCGGAGCAGTGAGGCCAGATCCCATACAATATTTGGAAAGTTAGAGGCTATCAGGCAGCATTCAGAAATTTGAAACACTAAGAATTCTTTATCATTTTGTGTCAGTCTGAACATTACCTAAACAGCAGCCTAATGGAAAACTCCAAAAAGCATAATATGTATCTTTCCTTGTTCTTTATCTTTGTTGTATAATAATATATTTGCTTCAGAATTAACCACCATCTGCTTATTCCCCCACTTGAATTCATGACCCTCTGTTTCACATAGCCAATCAGTCCCTCAACAGAAAGTCACACGCTGTCTTGAAAGTGTTATAAGGTTACAACAAATCTATATTGACTTTAGCATAGGGCACCTGAAATCTTCAAGATACCAAGACAGACAGGTAAAGGTAACTGTCAATGGTCTCAAGTCAACTGTCGAACAATCACACAAACTTACCAAATTACCAACAACATGCTCATATCGCTATACTACTGACCAATGCAAAAGATAACCAACGGACCTCCACAACAGAGGAGGAGAAAATGGTGTTGCTGCAGATCATTATTTGATTGAAGAATCAGCAAGGACAGATTAAATCAAACATTGTTAAACTGCCTCACATAATAAAGAGCAAATAAAGAGAAATACAGTCTATAAGACAGAGAAGTATACTAGGTTCTAAATAAATACTTTTTTTTTTAAATTTTCCCATTAAACAACGGATAATACCTAAAGGAAGGTTACTGAGTACATTTTAAATCTGACTTTTTTTTAAGTTTGCTGTGTCAATAGAGTTGAATGTTCCTCAGAAAGAAATCATGTGTGCGACATTGCACGCGCACAGAACTTTACAGGCAAAACAAGTGACAAAACCATTGTCGCAAGTAACTTACGACTGAAGGTCCTAAATTTGCAAATTTTTTATTTTTATTTTTAACTACTATCAGGCATAACAATTACTACCAGTAGTTTCACTGGATCCCGTTTACCAATCTGTAATTCTGACCACATTAGTGAATATTGTATTAAGAGTCTTTATTCATAATGCACAGTTTTGACACTATAGACAAGAGGGTAGCAACAAATGAGATGATGGCCAAGTCCTCTGTTTTACATATTCAGATATTTTAAACATTTTAATTTACAATTAGGTCTGAAACATTTGATATACTAATTTCAATTTACAACTAAGTAAGCTATTTAAAGCAACATTAACTTCCTAAATTCCAACTCCTTGACACATCATAGGTGTGAGAATAAATTGTTCTAGTACAGGAGCACAGAAAAGTTTAGGATAAGATTCCAGAAGACTCTGCTACAGAGTCTCCTCTCCTCATGCTGCTTGCTCTTTCCATGCTCAGAAAGTCCTGATTTGAATTATGTTACCTCAGTCTCTTTGTATACGGTCAGCTGCTGTACATGAACCCCAAATGAACAAGCTATGCAAGTTCCTAAAATTTTTAGTTGGAAAATATTTCTTGTTTACAGGTAGCAATATCTTCTTTCAGAGAGAGAGAGAACACTTACTACTTTTCCTCAAATATCTAAGAGAGACTACATCCTCAAGTAATGCACTAATATTTAAAAACACACACACAGACACACCAAGGAAAACCAATCTATATACTAGAAGAGAATCTCATTAGTTCTGCTTCATTAATCTGCACAGCCAGTAACACTTGAGAAAAAAAATAACCAAAAAAAGTCTCACTCCAGTGCTCACATGGAGACCTGCTGAAGCCAGTGGTGCTCTGCATGGATGCAGGGGGTTCACTCATTTACATTCAGTTGCAGTATCTGAACCTCATTTCAAACCAAACTACACTTTCAAAAGTGAACAAAGGGCATTTTGTGATTCTGTATCCTTGATGGGGGGGGGGGAGGAAGAAGAGGACTCAGCAAACATCAATTAGTATAGTTCTACTTTATTTTTTTTAAAAATCCACACACTTTCTAATAAGGAGGTTTGAATTTATGATTTAAATGCAAATCAAAGGCTCCTACAAGCACTTATGCACATGAGTAACTTTACAGGATCAGGACTCAGTTTTGTAATGGAAAAAAATTCCAATCTGAAACTCTGAATGCTCAATTTCAACCTAGAGAGATTGTTTATAACCAAGCTATACATCCTGAAAATAGGGTATATATCAAAAGGATCACAACTATAATTATAGCTGCACAAGCCTCACAAACTCTCTTTTATTATAATATTCCTCTTTTGTAAACATTTCCTAAAGTCTTCTTAAAGTCAATGCAAATGTTTGTTTTTAAACCAAGGAACTGATACTGGGCCATGACAATTCAAGTTTCTTACAATTCTGTGGGTACAACAAAACTACCATTTATATTTCCATTCTTGTCTTCTTAATGGTCTCAAGGAATTCACAGTTCACAGCACCCAGAAAAACAGAAACTGGGAAGTGATACCTACATATACCATTCAACAGAGGAAAAACTGAACGACTGCACTTCTTTATCCAAGAAGTTTCCAAATAAACAATCCACCACACATTGCCAGCCCTTTACTGTCTCATGAATTACACGCGACTAAACTCGACGTGGAAAGTCATAATGGGAAGTGCAATGGATTCCTCATAAGCAGCAAATTTTGATGGATGCATATTATATAATGCCCACACCTTGTGTTGTCCATAGTCTGACACACGTGCCTTTAACAGCTAAGATGTCTCTTGAGCCTCCCACAGTTAAGGCTTCACCAAAATCATTTACATTAGGTTCTTCAAAACAGGGCTTGTGTCAGACCAGTTAGTAATTAGCCTAACTCGGTATTTCTGGGTCCCAGAGAGTAATGTTTAATAAGCGCTACATGTACAGTATATATAGGCGCACATACTGCCTTTCCGATCTCCTTCGTTTTGGTACCCAGCAAAAACCGAGACATCCCTAGAGCCGCCTCCTCTCTCCTCTGCACTGGGCTCCTCAGCAAATCTCCGCTGCCCTGCTGCATTCAGCATTTGGCTCCAGTTAGCTGCCCCACCCCCGGGGATGCCAAGGGCAGCAGACGTGCGGAGGAGGAGGCTGTTATCTGTCTGCGGCGCCTTTGCTCTTCGCTCCCCCTTCCCCAGCCCATTGCACCACCCGAGAGGGGGCGGACTCCCCGCGCCTCCCGGCGCTCAGGCGGCACCGGGGCCGTGCCTGGGGGGGGGGGGAGCGCCCCCAGCCCAGCGGGTCACTCACCGGCTCCTCAGAGGGTCTCTCCCCTCCGCTTCTTCTCCCCACATCCAGCACCTCCATCTACCCCCAGTCCGGGGTCCCCCGAGCGAAGCGCTGGCTGGGGCGGGGAGTGGGATCTGGCCGGGCTCTACAGCGGACGCTCGGTCGCTGCCCTTTGTTCAGCGGCGCGGCTCGCCGGCCCCCGGCGCGGCTCCCCCTCAGCTCGGGCTGGGCTGGGCCTCCCTGCCACTCCGCGGCGCCTCTCGGGCCGGCCCGGCCTGCAGCCCAGTCCCGCTCAGCTCGTGGCCAGCTGCCGACGCCAGCGGCTGCAGCAGCAGCTCAGGCCGGCGACCCGGAAATTCATTGACAGCAGCCGGGGCCAGTGGCGCCCGGACGGGAAGCGGATCTGCTGGCCCGGGGGTGGGCGGAGCCGGCTCGGTCTGCGCCTGTGCGGAGCAGGGGCGGGTTTGGAGCCGCGCGACGCGCTGGAGGATGCGTCCCGGCCTCCCGGGAGGAGGCGAGTCCAGACGCCACCCGGTAAGAGAGAGGCGGATGGAGCTGAACTCGGGCCGGGGCCGCCCGCCAGCTCGGCCCTGAGCAGCTAAACAAGCAGCTTAGCGGCGCCCTGTTATCTAATAGGGGAACCGACCTGGGGAGAGGGGGCCCGAGCCCCCCATTCTTGGCCCCACCGCGGCTGCAGCCGTCGAGCATCAGCTCCTGGGGAGGAGGGGCAGAGATCAGCAGGCCAGAGAAAAGTTTGGGGGCCGTCTCCCCGCCCGAGCTGGAGAGAGAGGGGGACGGGGTTGGAGTGTCCCTGCCGCGCCTTTGCCTTCCGGGGCATCGGAGAGCTTTCCCCACCCAGCCCCCCTCCCCAAAGACCTCTTCCCCGGGACAGCTTTTAGAGCGGGCTACCTAGTGCTTAGCCTCGTCTCGCCCGAGGGAGCTTGGAAGGGCCTGGGCTGGGGTTTCTCGGTGTGCGTCTCTGTCTCTTCAGGTGACGGGCGTGGAGTTTGCTCTGCTGTTCGCGCACTCACTGAAATATGGCTCATCGCGGTTCTGCGCGGAGTTAAATTTTCCTTCAATTCAAAGACCCCACTCGCTTGTGGCAGGCAGACATACCAGACGCTGTGCTGTGTTATAGAGACCTCCACGTAATGGTTTTTCTGTTGAGCGCTCCCGCAGTAGCTGTAGAACCCTTACTCACATACGTAGGTTTCAGAGTAGCAGCCGTGTTAGTCTGTATTCGCAAAAAAAGAAAAGGAGTACTTGTGGCACCTTAGAGACTAACCAATTTATTAGAGCATAAGCTTTCGTGAGCTACAGCTCACTTCATCGGATGCATCCGATGAAGTGAGCTGTAGCTCAGGAAAGCTTATGCTCTAATAAATTGGTTAGTCTCTAAGGTGCCACAAGTACTCCTTTTCTTTTCACATATGTAGATCCACTATCTTCAGTGGGGCTGCTCACCTCAGTAAGAAATACTTCTTTCGCTAAATGTTTGCAGAATCTGGCCCTTAACTAATCGCTGTGTGCGGATTATCTTTGGTTAACCTATGGGGCAGTGTGCGCAACACTGAGACCTGAAAGAGGAGGAAGTGATGTATTCTGTTCCAATCTCCGATTCTCAGAAATGATGGGTTTGTTGATTAATAGAAAAGATAATGACGAATGTATGTAGTTGCTTGTACCCAAAAGGATGCCCAAACCAATTGTAAATACAAATAAAAGGAGTTTCTCTGACACAAGTCAAGTCAGAGGGGTGTGTGTGTATTAAAAATTATATTTTTGAAGCTAAAACTTAGAAGTAAGACCTGGGAGGGAGCTCTGTAGAGTAATATAGTATGTACTACTTCCTTCACCTACTAATCACATCTCATGAGAAGCCAGCTCTGAGGTGAACCTTGGTACTTTTTCCTCTTTTGGGAGACCACTAAAGCAAAGACTTCATTACAAAGAACGGATGGGAGGTGATTGGGAAGGGTCAAAAGACCTTCAGGAGAAAACAAATCAAAGCAATTTAAATCACTGATTTTAATCATGAGTTAAACCAGCAAGCCTTGATTGACTTCAGTCATCAATTTTAATCTTGTTTTGCATTTGTACTTTTTAGTTATCTTCCTAAAGGTTGTTTCTCATTGGTTAGTAACTTACAACAGGTTAATTTGCAACTAAATGTAGCCTTTGCACTAAAGTTGGTCCTTCTTTTTGCTAACCAGGAAGATATGCTATATCAATAGACTTTAATTTAAGCAATTAAGCTTAACTTCCATTTATTCAGATTCTTATTCAAATTCTTAACTTTTACAGTGTTTGTTAGAAAATAGTGAATAATGCATTCCTTACTTCCATGGTCCCTAAACTTTTCAAGGTTGCACTTCCCCTTACTCCTATCTGTACCTCTCCTGCTCCCGGGCCCAGGAGCAGGGCCATGGCTCGTGCGGGAGGGGACACGGACAAGGGTAAGGGGACCAAGGCTGGGGCCAGCAGCTGGGGCCCTGGGAGCGAGGCCGGCTGCCAGGGCCAGGAGTGGAGCTGGGTGGCGCTCCTTCCCCCGCTTCCTTTTGGGGCTGGCCTGGGTCTCCGCCGCACCCCCCCTAGGGCGGGTATGCTCCACTGTTTGGGGACCTCTTTACTTACTAGATGGGTGAAAGTAACTTAAAGGACTTACCAGTACGCAGGGCGGCTGGGGTCCTGGGCAAGATGGGGTGGTGGAGTGGCTCTGGGCTCCCTGAAAGGGGGGGCCTTGGTTGGAAGGGGTGCGGGCTAGACTCCCCCAGCCAACCCTTCACTGCTGCCTGGCCTGTGCCACCTGGGGCTCTGGTGGTGATTTAACAAGCCCGGGGCTCTGGCCACTGCCTTTTAAATTGCTGGACCCCAGGGAAGCTGCCCCTTTTGTGCCCCCCAATAGATGACCTGCATATTCAGATTCTGGCACCAGCCCACCTAGCCTCCGAGTACTTTACTTGGAAGGGGTATTTCTTGATGGTTCTCCAGGCACTTGTGGATCAACTTGGGCATTTCATTAACATTAATGCAGGCTGGCCCGGAAAGGTACATGATGCACACATCTTTCGGAACGCTGGCCTGTCAGGAAGCTGCAAGCTGGGACTTTTTTCCCAGACCAGAAGATCACCATAGGGGAAGTCGAAATGCCCATTGTGGTCCTTGGAGACCCTGCTTACCCTTTAATGCCATGGTTCATGAAACCCTACACAGGGAGCCTTGACAGCAGCAAGGAGTGGTTCAACAACAGGCTGAGCCAGTGCAAAATGACTGTGGAGTATGCTTTTGGCCGTTTAAAGGGCCGCTGGCGTTCTCCGTATGGAAAGCTGGACCTGACCAATAAAAGCATCCCCGCGGTTATATCCGCGTGCTGTACCCTCCATAACGTTTGTGAAGGGAAGGGTAAAAGATTCACTCAGGCATGGAACTCGGCGGTTCAACACCTGAAGGCAGAATTTGAAGAGCCAGAGAGCAGGGCTATTAGAGGGGCCCAGCGTGGGGCTGCAAGGATTAGGGATGCCTTGAGGGAGCAATTTGAGGCTGAAAACCACCAGTAATGTCTGGTGCCCTGCACGGGAGTGAATTGCAGTGGTTCCAATGTTAGTAGGAATCTGTGTTTGCTATGCTGACTTGCAGTGCCTGTTTCTTTCCTAGGCTAAGGTATCTTTTACTTTATGAAATAATAAAGAATGTTTTCAAAGGCAAAAAATCCATTTATTGAAAAGAAACACAACTTCTTGGGGAACAGAAAGGGCAAGGGGGTGGGGTGGGGAATGGTACAATCACAGATTTGCATATGTCCTGTTGTTATATTCAACCTTCCTGTCTGGAGTGCTGCACTTCAGGATGGCTATACTGCATGGTGATGGGGGTTGAGTGCAGAGGGTAAGGGTTGTAGTTTTCAGGGCTGGGTAGTGAAGCTACAGATGTTGGAGGCAGCTGGTGGCAGTAAGAACTGGGTTGGAGGTGGCATGGGGGCACAAGGGAAAGAATTTTGGGACAAGGGCTGGCGGGGAGGTGGGGGACGGGCACGTAGTGCTCTGCCTGCCTGGCTACAAGTGCCTGGATCGAGTCTGCTTGGTGCTCCGTTATGCTTATCAGCCGATCAGTGCTTTGCTGCCGGAGCACCGCACTTTTGTGCCAGCGCTTCTCATTCTGCTGGCGGATCCTCCTTTCACTGTTCCGCTTCTTCTGCACTTTTCGATTTTCATTACTTGAATGCTGCATTACTGCATGCAACGTGTCTTCCTTGCTTCTACATGGCCTCTTTCTGATTCTTTGGAGTCTTTCGGCCAGTGATAACACAGATGGCTGAGATCTCAAGGTTGCATCTGTAAAGCAAATGCAACGCTTAACAGAGGCAGCATTGTTCACACCAGACAGAGCAATGATTCCCCTGTACTTAAGGGCAAGCACAGTCTACACAATAGCATAATTTGCTCATCCCAAACCAAGCACGCATAACCCACAGAAGCCCCAAAATGATGAGTAAGCACAGGGTCAAGTGTGACTGATTGTTTCACGGCTATACTGTCCTCTGGGTTTCTGTGCCTTGGGAAGAGCCAACAGCGGCAGGGGGCCCCTATACTGAACACTGTCCCCACATTTTCCACAGGAGTTCATCCTGGAAGATATCTCGCTGCTGAGAGTGACCTGGAAAGCAAGGGAGGGTCTTCTACTGCAATGCGGATTCCGTCCTGGCCCATATGCAGCTTGCCTGGGTGCAGCAGTGGTCCCCCCGCCTCTCACGGCACAGTGGCATGGACAAGTTAGCCTTACTGGGAGAAGAAACACAGTGGCTCTCCCGAGAAACCTGTGCAAGCGCATTGCCCAAGTTCTGGATGAGGTCTTTGAAGAGATCACTGAAGCCGATTACCATGATGTGAGAGAGCACATCAACGCCCTATTCCACATCTAGGCATGCATGCAGTCCTAATCCTCCTCACCCCAAGAGCCCGCACCAAATAACTTCCTTCCCAAAATAAAAGCCACTTACCGGGAACCTCTTCTGGTGTTTGTCCTTCCCCAAGCACCAGCCGCTGTGACTGGCTACCTTCCTCCTGGCTTGAGAACAGCTCCTGGCTGCATGCATCTAGGGATTCCGGGGTGTCTTCCTCTGCCTCAGCACCCTCGTTCCCACTTTGCTCCTCCTCCTACCTTGTTGAACTGGGCTCTGAAGTGTCCATGGTGGTACTCGGAGTGGAAGTGGGGTCGCCTCCAAGTATCGCGTCTAGCTGTTTGTAGAAACGGCAGGTCGCAGGGGCAGCACTGGAACAGGTGCCTCACGGGCTTTGCAGTAGGCATTCCGCAGCTCCTTCACTTTAACCCTGCACTACAGAGCGTCCCGGTCATGGCCCCTTTCCATCATGTCCCTTGATATCTGTCCAAAGGTATCATAATTCCTACGGCTGGAGCGCAGCTGGGACTGGACAGCATCCTTCCCCCAAGCAACTGATGAGGTCCAGTACCTCGCCATTGCTCCATACTGGGGCTCGCCTGGCGCATGGAGGCATGGTCACCTGGAAAGATTCACTGAGAGCACTCCATGCCTGGCTGAGCAAAGAGGAAGAGGATTTTCAAAATTCCCAGAGAATTTAAAGGGCGGGTCTGACAGTTGGTCACCTGAGGGCAGGGCAGTAGAGTTCAAAGTGATGACCAGAGTGGCTAGTACAGGCATTGTGGGACACTTCTGGAGGCCGATCAGAGCGCACTATAGGACCAGGGCGTTCACACTGGCACTGCGGCACTCCAGCAGGGGTGCACAAAACGTTATTCCACTTGCCGAGGTGGAGTTCCAGCAGCACTGTATCCGCGGAATCAGAGCACTCTACATGCCTTGCCAGTGTGGACGGGTAGTGAGCTAGTGCGCTCGGGGCTCCTTTATTATGCTGTAACTCACAAGTGCAGCCACGCTATGAGTATCTGACTGTAGATAATGGATTTCTTGGTGTGGTTGGGGTGGTTACTGGATCTATGAAGGTAGGTGTGGTAATCTGTAGGTTTCTTGTTTATAGTTGTCTGCTGTAGGATTCCCTTGTTGAAGCTGATCCTGGCATCAAAGAAATTGATGCTAGTGTTGGAGAATTCCAGACGGAGTTTAATGGATGGGTGATAGCAAGGGCGGTGGGTGAACCACAGGCATGGGAGACTAGCCCCTGGCCTGGCCTGCCCTTTGCGCTTGAGGGCAACTAGCGGCAAGCAGGAGGGTGCTTTGGAGCAGAACGTGGGTGGAGCTACAGGGGGCTGTTTGGGGAGGCACAGCCTTCCTCAGCTTATGCTATGCACCGCCCATGTGTGGTAGTTCTTGACGTTGTGGGGGAAATCTGCGAGGAAGTTTAGGTCTTTTGTCCCTTCCCTGCCCCACCTCCATGATTGGAGAGGAGTTAACAGGCCATTTCACCTTGAATTGTCCATTGAAATATGTAACTATTTACAATCTGTTTCAACTTGTATTTAGCTGTGGCACTCAAAGTACTTTTCCCAGACCTGAAGAAGAGCTCCATGTAAGCTCAAAAGCTTGTCTCTCTCATGAACAGAAGTTTGTCCAATAAAAGATATTACTTCAACTACCCACTTTGTCTCTCTAATATCCTGGAACAAACAGGGCTATGGCAACTCTGCATAAAAGATGGCTTAGCACTTAAACAAACTCTGGATAAAGGTGCTTAGCCAGGGACTTTCACCATTTCAGTGATATGACATTTTTAAAATATTTGCCGGCAAATATGTACTGCTTAATATTATTGTTTTAATTTAAATTACTATAATGGATTATAATAAGTTTAAGACTTAACATAGGTTGTCAAAGTTTCAAATTAAATTTTCAATAAGTTTACTTTTTTAAATAAATCTGTATTTGATTTAAATAAAAATCCAATTTAAATTAAGAAAATACTAAATTAAATTATTTTTTTAAAATCAACTCTTCTCCATCCAGCTAAAAAACCACTTTAAATCCCTCCTTTACAACATACTTGTGCTATAATGCTTACCAATTACTTCCATCTGGCATTTGTTAGGCAAATGATGTGCTATGACTAAGGATATGATTTCATCATGGAGGTCACGGATTCCGTGACTTGAATGGACCTCCATGACTGCTTCAGCTTCAGCCATGCATCAGGGCTAGATCTTTCAGTCCCCCACCCAGGTAGTGGGGCTCCAGGCTGTCACCCCCTTCCACCCCATGTGGCAGAACTCTGGGCTGTCAGGCACCCCACTGCAGCAGAGCTTGGGCTTCAGCCCCCGCAGCAGTCAGCCCTCTCACTCTTATGGACAGGTCACAGGCCTCCATGTATTTTTGTTTATTGCCTGCGACCTGTCTGTGATTTTTACTAAAATTAACCATGACAAAATCTTAACCTTTGCTATGACTTCTGCTAAACTCTCTTCATTTTATTATTCCTTCATCCTCTCCACTCAACTCCACTATGTATGTCTGTTTTATCACCAGATGTGTTCTGTCAGTCATGTAGATAGTTCCTGCTCCAGAGAGCTGACAGTCGTCTTTGTTACATGTCTGTACAGCATTTAGCACAATGAGACCCTGATGCTTGATTGGATTCATAGATGATACTGTTACACAATTCAATATTAAAAGACTTTTACTCCAATCCTAGTGTTGGTATCTTCAAACTAACATAAAAACAGCTGTACTGAGTCAGATCAATGGTCTGTCTAGCCCAGTGGCCAATGTCGGAGGAAATGAACAGAACAGGGAAATTATCGCGTGATCCATCTCCTGTTGTCCACTTCCAGCTTCTGGAATTTAGGACCGCCAGAGAGAGCATGGGGTTGCATCCCTGACCATGTTGGCTAATAGCCATTGATGGACCTATCCTCCATGAATTTATCTAATTCTGGAATTGTCATAATGATGAAAAACATTTTTAATCATGGTCTCATTTATAACATTTCACATTTAATTATAGTTCTTTTCCCTTTGAATTTTTCAGTTAACCTTATCTTGGTGAAATATACTGGAGTGAATGCATGGAAGATTGAAGTCCTCTGTTTATCCTTCAAAGAGATGCAGCAGCACTGCAAACTATAAATAGTAATGATACAATCTCCATTTTGTGGTGAGACAAATTTGCGTATAATCTATATTTATTGATCATAGGTAATTAAAGGGTTTTCAGTTGTGGGTCAGGGAAAAGATCATCTGAAATGGACCAGAGATTATCTTGTTTCTAGATTATAAAGGTTGACCTAATTAGCTTTTGCAGATTTTTTTTAATTTAATTTTATTGCAGATTTAGAATTATAAGGGAGTGCCACTATAATCTATTTTAATATAAGGAAAAGTAATCACAGCTTTGAGGTCCAGAAAGAATTGTCAACCAGTTGGAATGAATATGATTCCAATCTGCCATGAATTTTAAGTGTGTACCTGAGCCCTCACGTAGAGCCCCACTGAAGTAAAAGGAATATTTCATTTTAGAGCTTATTTTTTCCAGCTCTGTTGTTTGGGATCCTGGTAAGAATGTTCTACTTCCCATTGGAGAATAGAGACTCAGGTTCTTTCTTGAGGTTTCAGTTCTTGAATTGGTGGAAATGTGGTATCTGTAATATCAGATACACTGTACGCTGCATAAATATATTTTAAAACTGGGAAGAGTTATCAGTTGCTTATACCTTCCAAGATTCTAGAGTTGCTCTGGCTTTTGGCAAATTACAAAATACAGAAGGACCTCAGAGTTATGAACTTACCAGTCAACCACTAGAGATGTAAAATATTAAACGGTAAAATGGTTAACCAATAATATTAGTCATACCGTTAACCCTCCCTCGTTCACCCACCTCCTTCCGAGTGACAATCACCTGGTAGAAATCCTTGCTGGTGGCTGGGGCCTGCGTGCTGGTCTCAAACAGGTCCTCCAGCAGCAGAGACGCCATTTTGGAATGCTGGCAAGAGGTGTCTATGGCAACCAGGAAGTAGTGGGCATCACGAGAGGTCACTGGGAGCCCAGCCCCATCTTAAAGGGGCCGGGTTGATATTAATACTCTAGCCCCTGAGGGGTCTTCGACCCAGCAATGGGGAGGGTCCTGTATACCCCTTTGTTGGTAAAAACAGTCCCTCGAGCCCCATTGACCTGAGGGGAAATACTTACAAAGACCCAGGGGTAACGACCCCATGGAAGGATACTGCTCAATAGACCAAGAAACACCTGGCAGCGCAGGGAAGTAGGATGAGCAAACCATCTGTCTGGGGGTTTGGCGGGGGGGTGGCCAACTGGGCAAGGGGTGTGTGTTTAGGCTGGGGGTGAGCAAGGGCTGCAGGCCCCATCGCGAGGTAAAGTAGTCCCCAGCCTCTCCCTGCACCACTGGAAGGAGTTCAGCTGTGGAGGCGGATGGCACGCTGGTTGGTCTTGCGGCTTCAGCTGATAATTGAAGGGAAGGGAGTCCACTGCTGGGGTGGTATGGCGCGTCTGTGGAAGCCACAATAGGACAAATTAGGTACCTGGGGCCACTCTTCCTTTTCCTGGGTACTGAAGATGTGAGGGGGGCGCAGGGCCCCCTCAATTGTCCCAGGCGCTCCTGGCTAGGCCTGTGTCACTCCCGATATGAGCACAGCTGCTCTTCCCTGTCTGTCCGGGGCAAAGGGGAAGGGGTTTAAATGGGTTATTTTTTAACGACATTTACACCCCTATCAACCACACTCCTGATTTGGAACCAGAAATATGCAATCAGGCAGCAGCAGGTACCAAAAAAAATTAAAAAAAAAAAGCAAATACAGTACAGTACTGTGTTAAACATAAACTACTAAAAAATAAAGGGAAAGTTTAAAAAAAATTGACAAGGTAAGGAAACTTTCTATGCTAGTTTCATTTAAATTAAGATGGTTAAAATTAGCATTTTTCTTCTGCACAGTGAAGTTTTAAAGCTCTATTAAGTCAATGTTCAGCTGCAAACTTTTGAAAGAACAACCATATCAACATTTTAGAGTTATGAACAACCTCCATTCCAGAGGTGTTTATAACTCTGAGATTCTATTGTATGGAAGCTACATGCTCATTGAAAGAGATACAGTCATCTTTACATTACAAATAGGCTTGGCAGAATTTTATTTTTATTTTTTTATTTAAAAAAAATTCAATTATAATTTCAGTGGATGATTGTTTTTAAGCTTTTTTATTTTTATCAATTTAAACTTTCACAGTTGTGGGGGCATCTGACAATTATTTAATGATAGTACACACAGATATTCAAAAAGTTAGCTATACAACCATTATAACACAAATTGTCTGTCACATGTCAAAATTTGCAAAGTAAATATCTTAAAATCAAACTTAAATAATTTCCCAAGCAGCATTTTTGTTACTTTGCCTATCTGTACATTTCAGTTATTATTGGTGTAATATTTTTCATCAGTTTGTGTGTGCATGGTGAAATCGATGTTCACTGACACTTATCCAAAAAAAGATCCAATCCTTCTAAGCCTAATTATAAAAATAAGTTAGAGAACAGGTTTACTCATATTAATTCTGTACAATGTAGGGGTTTTTCACTGATATATTCTCTTAGTACATGAAAAGAAAAATGAATTATAACAACTATTGAAACAATTTCTCCAGATAAAAAATGAATAAGCTGTTTTAAATGGAAAACATCAGTGAATATAATTATTTATGCTAGGGTATGATATCATATTTGATTTGTTTTTATCTTTTTTCCTCAATCTAACCTTTCTGTTTATTTCATTGTCTCTAGTAATAAATGAAAAAGAATAAACCATGGGAAATCCAGAAAACATAGGAGATGCATATGTTGCTGTGATTCGTCCAAAGACTACTGCTAGCCTGAATTCTCGGGAATATCGAGCTAAATCATATGAAGTATAAACAATTTTTTTAAACTTTCTTTGATTAAAGTTTGAAAATATGAAAAAATAACATAATTGGAAAACAAAAACCTTAATTATCTACAGTTTAGATAGATAAACAGAGATTTACTATCTGAGCAATTGTAGGTTCTTATATAGCTCCCATTACCATAGTAGCTGTGTCCCACTATCTCTTCTATTATCTATTTATTTATCCTTAGAAAAACCTTTGTGACATAGGAAAGTATAATTATCCATATATTACAGAGAGGGAGCTGAGGCACAGAGAGACTAAGTGACTTGGCCACAGTCACACAGGAAGTTTGTGGCAGAAGAGGGAATCTGAATCTGTGTCTCAAGCTAGTGTACTAACCCAATAAATACCAAAACACTGTAACATGTTATGTTACACTTTAAACAAATGCCACAATCACAACATATACTAGAAAAAATTCAGGTAACATTCTTCTAAGTTTCTGAAGTGATTTTTTTTTAATTACATTTTCTCTGTGCTTAAAATCAACAATCAAACCTCAGCTCAGCATATTGGCAGGAACATGTAAAACAGTTGCTGTTTTAGAATCTGATCCTACAACCTCTGTCATACATGTGCAAGTGTTAACAGGTCTTTTAGGGTAAGGCCAGGTCAGGTATCATGGTGCATATTGGTGGATCTCTGTGCTGCATGGAACTTAATACAGGATTGGGATCTTGGCTTTTCCCGTTTCTGTGTCCTTGGTGGTTGAGATGACCTTCCAGAAGATGCTGCTTTGCATTCAGTACTTTCTGGATTTTATCACTGCTTTTACAATTGACTATCGAGGACCAATTTGTGAAAAGATTCCGCATTTGTGGGAACATACTGGTCAGTTATGTTTCTCCTTTTATAATACCCATTTTATAAATAAGAAGTACTGTGCATAATGACTTTGTACTTTTATTATTTTATATCAAAAGATTTCAAATAAGAAAAATCAAACCATCATATAGTTAATGGCATAATTTGTGCCTAATGAAACACATTCCAACTTCTGCAATATCAAAAATACTAAAAATATAAAAAGGAATACATTCTGTAAATGATTACTTGTGGACAAACCCCATTCGTCAGGAGAGTTCATGATGGTTGTGAGGTCTGCAGTAAAATGCTTTGTAGAATGTCACAGGAATTGGCCATCCATGATTTTGAGGACCTGAGAAGTGAGGTGAAAGTACATTCAAAATCACTTACAGTATCTGTTGAATGTCCCATATACCCTTGCTATTCAGAGAGTTCTGTACATAGCACTACAATTGGTTAATTAAAAACAAAAACTTGCTAGTCCGCTTGTTAAATAAAACTAATGTTTCAGTAATTCTTAAATAATTATTTAATTTTATTTTTTGCAAGATTTTGTTGCTTGAAGTTCCCATTGAAGGACAAAAGAAAAAGAGAAAGAAAGTTTTGTTGGAAACTAAACTTCAGGGAGGCAGTGAGATAACCCAGAGCATCTTGGATTATGTAATAGAAACCACCAAACCAATTTCACCAGCTAATCAAGGTATCAAAGGTGAGAATTGTTTTTTCTTATTTGATATTGGTATCGCTATAATTGTAGTACTCAAAATAGGCCGGTTAAAGGAAGTAATAAAATAATATCTGTTGTAGAAATCCAGGTCTATTTTAAGTGAAGCAAATAGAAACATGCAACTGAACCCTCGGGCTGTCCTTTATTTTCCTTTTACTTCTAAATGTCTTAAAATTTAAAAAAAAAAAAAAACCTCAAAAAAACCCCAAACTGTTTTTGACAAGTTTATCATAGGTGAGACCTTATGTGCCCAATCCTATATTTCAGTCCAAAATTAGTTTTACAGCTAAGTTTCTAAATACTTGGAAAAACTAGATTACAGTGGACACAATCTTAATCACAGTTAAAAAATTAGCAATTAAAAAAAAGGCTTTAGGGATGATCCAGGAAATTATACACCAGATAACCTTAAACTATACCTGGTAAATTGGTCAAAGTTATAATAAAATAATAATTAAAACATCTGGAAGATTGTGATATGATAGTATCTAGCTAGCACAGTTTTTGCAAAGGAAATTTGTGCCTCACTTATCTGTTAGAATTCTTTGTCCATGATAGTAAAATAGAGGGTAAAGGGTAACCATTTGACATAGTTTATTTAGACTGTATCAAGGCCTTTGATAGGTTCCCTGTCAAGAAGCTAGTAAAGGAACTAAGTAATTCTGGGGTGAGAGAGAAAGTATTGTCATGGATCAAAATCTGGTTGAGAGATTAGAAACAAAGAGTTAAGAATACATAATCCATTTTCATCAGGGCAAAAGTTTAATGGCAGAGTTCCTCAAGGTTCTATATTATGACCATTGTTGTTTAATAGGTCATGTTAACACTTAAAAGTTTTCTTGGTATAGCCATTTCGAATAGGGGTCTGATTTCTTTTATGATGTAGCTCTGCTGGCAAAAAGTGCTTTTGCCTGTATAGCTCATTTTGTTTGCTGAATGGTATAAATTATACTGGCAAAAGCACTTTTTTTCCAGTGTAATTGCTTCTACACAAGGGCGATTTTTGCAAGTGTAGCTATACCATGGTCATATAATTATTAACAATCTAGAAAAGGGGGTAAGTAGTGAAGTATCAAAAATTTGCAGCTGGCACAAAATTATTTTGGTTAGCCAAATCCAGAGAAGACTTTGAGGAATTTAAGAGAGTTCTACCAAGCTAAGTGAATGGGTAACACAATGAAACTTAAATTCAATGTTAATAAACGTAAAGTAATGCATGATGGAAAGAAAAATTTGAACTACTGATACACTTTACAGGGTTCTAACTTAACAGGATTGACTCAGGAAAATAACCTGGGCATCACAGTACACAGTCCGATGAAGACTTTGCTAAATGTGCAACTGAGGTCAAAAAGGCAAATCAATGTTAGGTTGCACAAAGATGGGATGGAGAATAATATAGAAAACATTATAATACCATTATATAAATTGGTGGTTCACTTACTTGTGGAATACTGTGTGTGTTGCTGCACACCCCGTTTAAAACAGTATATTACAGATTTTAGAGCTGGTTTAGAGAAGGGCAATGGCAACGATTAGGTTAATGGGAAAAATTCATATGAAGAGAAATTGAAAGTAATGGTAATTCTTTACCTGTTAATCTGTGTGTGTGTGTTGAGTTGCACATATGTTCATGCAACTGCTCAGGGTTATTCAGATTTAATTTGCTTCCTCAGTTTTCAGAAAATAATATTTTATTTTGTTTCCTGGGAACCAGGAAGAATCAAGCTGCCAACCATTTGTCCATCTAACACTCAGTTGACTTCCTTTGTTGTTTTAATAATATGTTAGGAAAGCGAGTAGTGTTAATGAAGAAATTTCCTCTTGATGGAGAGAAGGTGGGCAGGGAAGCCTCTCTTTTCATTGTTCCAACCGTTGTCAAAGGTAATGTTTAAATTCCTAAATTTATTCCTGAAGTTGTGTGTATTTTAGAGAAAGTTAAGCCCTTGTTTCCTAAAGAATTTACATATTTATTTTATATAAATGTTAACTGCTATGATATTTATATTTCGGTTTGGAATAATTAGATTGAGGTTGATAGAAGTCCATAATTGTCTTTCTCCAGATGCCTAAAAACAGGGGGGAAATGTAGTTAGTCAAAGTTTAAAAAGAATCAAAGTTTTTAAAAAATAGAGAACCACTGCAATATTTTGTTATATATTCAATACATTTACTAATAGTTAATTTTGGTATTATGAAACAAGAAAACAAATTTTGTTTATTACAAAGGCTACTGTATTTATATTAGTAAACATAAAAAAGGATCTTTTCCAGCACTCTTTTCTGAGAGAAGAAAGAAAAGGAGTACTTGTGGCACCTTAGAGACTAACAAATTTATTAGAGCATAAGCTTTCGTGAGCGGAGTGAATGGGCATTCTTGTCTGAGTAAGGAATACTGAGTAGGGCTCTGAAGGCAAAATATATTTCACATAATAAGGGACTATACCAGTGGTTCCCAAACTAGGGGCACGGCTTGTTCATGGGAAGCCCCTGGTGGGCTGGGCCAGTTTGTTTACCTGCTGCATCTGCAGGTTTGGCCGATCATGGCTCCCACTGGCCATGGTTCACCGCTGCAGGCCAATGGGGGCTGCGGGAAGGCCGGCCAGCACATCCCTCGGCCCGCACTACTTCCCGCAGCTCCCATGGCCAAGAACAGCGAACCGCGGCCATTGGGAGCTGCGATCGACCAAACCTGCAGACGTGGCAGGTAAACAAGTCAGCCCAGCCCACCAGGGGCTTTCCCTGAACAAGCAGTGCCCCTAGTTTGTGAACCACTAGACTACAAAATACATTAAAAATATTATGGAAGTTTTTTGTGTTTTTACTGGGGAAACATGTTCACTTGCTATTTGTGATATGCTTTGAAAGTGAAGGTTGGCAAATAAACACCATTTGAATCGTAAGGTCTTTGTCAAAGCTAACAGGTTATTTTTCCTTCAACACTGTATACAGTTTTTTCAGTAACTCAGAAAACGAACATGATCACAATGGTGGGACAGTAACGGAACATTCTATAATACATTTAAGGCAACTTTATTGGATTGAATTTTGTTACATAGGAATTGGTATGTAATTTGTGAGAGGCAAGGTTGTTCAGGTAATATCTTTTATTGAACCAACTTCTGTCGGTGAGAGAGAGAAGTTTTGGAAGTTAGTCCAATAAAAGATATTACCTCACCCACCTTGTCTCTCTAATATCCTGGGACCAAAACTGCTACAAAAACACTGCATATGTAATTTGTATCAGTTACCATTTGGAAAAAATTAATCTACTGTAGTCTAAAAATAGAATATCATCTCTTTTGGCTGAAATTGTATAACTGCAAAAGAGGAAAACAGGATTTTTGTTGCTGTTGAAAAGTTTTGTGTGTTTCTCTTTCCTTTTTAGATAATACAAAATATGCATACAGTCCTGGATGCCCAGTTTTCTACTGCTTACAGGACATCATGAGGGTCTGCAGCGAATCCAGCACTCATTTTGCTACACTCACTGCTAGAATGTTAATAGCCTTGGATAAGTAAGAAATATTAGTAGAAATACGTGGTTAGAAATAGAAAATAGACAAGGAAGTTTGCAAACATGAAAAATTAGATCTGTTTTACAGCAGTCTTGTGATCACTGAGAAGGAAATCATGGTGATATCACATGTTTTCTTAGCAAGTTTATTTTAAAAAACAAGCAAATATTGAGGATTGATTTGTAATTCTTCACACCAGATAGTTTTGAGGTGAAGATGGTTATACTTTTTTAAATCTAGAGGTTCCTAAAAAGAGGCTTGTTCACTTCTAATGCATTACAGAACCATGCAAGAATATAAATAATGATACCTACATCTTACATAGATAATCTTAATGATACTCTGGCAAATGTTATTAGTTTATCATGGAGTCACCTTAGCATCTCCATAGTTTAGATTGCACTGAGATTTGCACTTAAATTAGGAATTAAACCTGTTACTTATGAATAATATAGTGTATCTTCCCCAGATTTACACACTTATTTTTAAATTAGATAATTATGAAAATTTACAAATAATTACTTTAATCTGATTTCTAATCATTTGGAAATTAGCTAAATATATATTTTTGGTGAATCTGACTTCTTCAGCTCCATCTAGCAAAGAAATCTGTGATTTTTTTTTTTTTGTTGAGATTTTAAAAGTTACTCACTTCCTAAATTCTGATCCTGCAAACACACACACCCTTAACATTACTCGTGTGTTGTTCCATTCAGTGGTAAAACAATCAGTCCTTCATTTTATCTTCAAAAATGAAGAAATGCTGGCATGGGTTGTCTGAACTGTTCTACAAACATTGAATTCAATAGAATGGCTCATGTGAGTGAAGTTAAGCATATGGGGGGAGGGGATAGCTCAGTGGTTTGAGCATTGGCCTGCTAAACACAGGGTTGTGAGTTCAATCCTTGAGCAGGCCATTCAGGGATCTGGGCCAAAAATTGGGGATTGGTCCTGCTTTGAGCAGGGGGTTGGACTAGATGACCTCCTGAGGTCCCTTCCAACCCTGATATTCTATGATTCTGTGATATGCATAAATGATGACAGGATCAGGACCAAAGACAACAGCAAAATATAAGTTATATGTTAATTTTTTATTTATTAGCCCTGGTAGCTATAACAGTTTCTGCCTGCTTCACAGTGGTAATTGTCAAACTTGCCTGTCATTGAATGGATGCCCTAGAATCTGAGCTTCCATTTAATATATTTGTTTCCAGACTTTATGGTTATGAAGAAAACCTTGAAAATGTGAAGAGAATGTAACTGATGCTATGTCATCTAATTGAGTCTTTAGACAGACTGAAGAAATAGCTCTGAAAGGTTTGAACACCCTTGTCATCTAATGGGGTACTTGCTCAAAAGACCCCTCACAAGCCAGGGACAGTTTATTGCACAGTGGCCACAACTTTACCAAATAAACAATATTGTAAACAAATGGAAGAAATTAAGGTATTCTTTGCAGCAAAGGGTAGCTGATGTTCAGGACACCCTTTGTCCTGACTAGGAGAACCCAAAGTCACAAGAAACTACCCAGCTAGAGATACCATCCAGTCTACCCAGGTTTGGACACATGGCTTGGACCGGAAGCCACACTGCCCTCCCATAGAGAGGTTAGCGCTGCCACTGAGACAGACTAGGGCAGCCTCTGCTTGAGTGTTTCTGTCCCAGCTACACAGTGAATCCCAGAATTCTGGGGATATATATCCCTCTTTACCTCCCTCCCATCCAGGCCTAAATAACCAAATAAATTTTTCCCCTGCATAGATTATGTCCACCCCAAACTTGTGTATTGCAGTATGTGAGAACCCACACACAAATATGACTTCACCTTAAAAAAAAGCCCCAAAAACCCACAGTGATCAACAGAATGACAACATTTAAATCAGCAATTAAATGCCAAGACAGTCTCCTGAAGATAAAGAGTGAATGCTTGCCCTAAGTCATGCCCCACAATGCATATGTGGATGGCAAAATCTTACCACAGCAAAAGGAGTGTGTGACTGGCCCTGTGTTTCTCCCTAGCTTAACCTAAACGGGGCAGGTCCCTCCTTCTGTGTCAGTAAAAGCACTCCTTAGAGTCAGAGGAGCAATTCTTGTAACCAATTTAGGGCCTGATTCTGTAGCCTCTTCATGCACACAACCACCTTTGACTTCCCCACAAGTGGTGTACCCAGTGTGGCTAAAGAATTAGTCCTTTATCTTCAAAATACTAGTGTTACTTTTCCATTCTGTTCTGCAGGTGGTTAGATGAACGACATACACAATCTCATTCCATCCCAGCTTTATTCAGACCATCTCCTCTTGAGAGGATTAAAACTAATGTCACAAACCCTGCATATGCTCTTGAACCTGGGCAGACTGAGAGCTCTCTACACATGGGATATACTGCATTAGAAATAAAGAGCAAAATGTTGGCGCTGGAGAAAGCAGATATGTGTATCTACAACCCTTTGTTTGGATCAGATCTTCAGTATACCAACAGGGTAAGAGTTTGGTAATATGAACTATATTTTAGTTGTGAAAGGGATTTGATAATCATGTATTGAACTTTAACATAGGTTTTCTCAGTGCAATGCTTGTGGCCTGATTTGATTTTCAAATGTGTGAATTTGAAAATCTGCCCCCTTAATAGCAACAAGTTACTATGTTTACATTGGATCCAGCAGAATGTACAAGTCATTGCGATTGGTTTGTTGAAGTCTCAATGAGAAGTTTTTCAGATATTTTTATTATGTTATCTTCCTAGGTTGATAAAGTGGTTATAAATCCATATTTTGGTCTCGGAGCTCCAGACTATTCGAAGATTCAGATTCCAAAACGAGAAAAGTGGCAACGCAGCATGAGCAGTGTCATGGAAGACAAGTATTGTGTTACATTTATATAATTATATTTTATATTATTTATTCATATTACAGTAGTGTCTAAGACCCCATTCAGGAAGCAGGGCCCCATTGCCCTAGGGGCTACACAAAGACTTATATAAAAAGTAGTCCCCAAAGTACTTGCAGCAGAACACAACAGATTGGTGAAACAAACAAGTGTAAGGTGGAGTATGGGGAGGGAGGGGAACAGTTGGAGGATGAGGCAACACTAAAATGCGTGTTTCGTAGCATGATGAATATTAGTCATGGCTGGCCATCTGTCTACCTAAGTTCTAATTGTATAAACATTGACACATTTTAGCTGCTTGTGCTTTGTGCACATCATTAGATACCTATAAGTTGTCATTTTTATATTTCTTTGTTTGATTGTTGAAATATAAGTAAGTTGCATCTTTTTCATATTTTGCTTTTCATTACTAGAGAGCGCCAGTGGGTAGATGATTTCCCTCTTCATCGCAGTGCTTGTGAAGGAGACTCCGAATTACTGTGTCGCCTTCTAGATGACAACTTTTCAGTCAACCAGTTAGACAGTGACCATTGGGCACCTATCCATTATGCATGCTGGTGAGTATTTTTGCCAAGTGAATGTATTTCTAGTATTTACGGCTGAAAACCTGTACCACTAAGCACTTGTGTGGTTTAAAATAGTAATTAAATGCCAGGAAATCTGAACTCTAGCATTTTAGTCATCATTTGTTCTTAGAGCTAATATTAAAAAAATGTTGAAATAGAAATTAAACCTCATGCTTCAAGGTTTAAGCTGACCTCTGACTAAAGGGTTTAGAAGGTGGAGATCTAATGGGACATTGTCCTACATCAGCCTAATGCTAGTTTTCTTGTACCTTCCTCTGAAATATTTGGTAGTGGCCCCTATCAGAGACACTGTACTGGACTAGATGGACCATGGGTCTGATCCAGAATATTAATTCCTATGTAGCCCAAAATTTAGATTTTATTAAAACAAATATTACAAACCCTCAGACTAATAGAAATGTTTCAATATTTTTCTTAAATTCCAGTGAAAATACTTATTTGTTAATCTTTAAAATCAATCAAATCATTTTTCTGCAAATATTACAATACTGAGAATTTGAAAGTGAAAGACATATGAACAAATGTGAAACTGACTTCATTGATTTTTGTCTATGCTGAGACAAATGCTGAAAGATAACCACATAAATGATGCAAAATAAACTGGATTTTTAAAATCTTTTTATTTTAATGTCATGCGTGGGAACCCTTAGATAGAATGTGGTATAGAAGTGAAGAGCATTATTGTTAAACAGTGGCTTGATTATTCCATTTTGAAAGTACACAGATAGAGAGTAAGAACTTTAAATGATATTTTCCTTTATTTTTTGTTATTTCACTGTTTCCTTCTGGTTCTGTACAGTGTTGTAACCTGGCCATTATAGATAACATTACACCAGAAGTTTCATTATAACCCTTCTTTTCACATGATCCTTACATGCTGAAAATACGTCTTTGGATAATTATTCTTATATGTTTTCTTAGCCCAGAGGTGAATTTTTATGGAAAATGAGGAAACATTTTTCAGCTATTTTTTGAATTATTGACGAGTGAAAGATGACACTTCTTTTAAAGCATTATAAAATGTTTTTAGCTCACCAAAAATTCAAATGGCTCAAATGCATTTCCCACCAAACTACACATGTAAATAGTCTTTAATGAGGAGTAGGTTTATCCAGAAAAGAAGAATTCTGCTCTGCATTCCTGTAGTCTGAACTAAAATTGTTCACAAGACAGCTCTTATTCTTTGTACCATAGAATTATATGGCTGAAAAGGACCTCAGCCCTCCCTGGGCTGAGGCAGCACCCTCAGTATATCTAGACCATTCCTGACTGGTGTTTTGTCTTAAAAAGTCTCCAATGACAGGGATTCCATGACCTCCCTTGGAAGTCTATTCCAGTACTTAACTATCATTATAGCTAGAAATATCTAAATATCTAGTTCCTAATATCTAATCTAAATTGCCTTTGCTGCAAACTAAGTTGATGACTTCTTGTCCTGCTTTCAGTGGACATGGAGAACAATTGATCACTGTTCTTTTTTTAACATCCCTTAACATGTTTGAAGACAGAGTGGAGCAGAGCAATTACCTCCCATATCATGCATCTGGCACTCCTACTAATACATCCCAGAATGATATTTTTCTTTCTTCGCAGCTGAATCACATCTTTGGCTCATATTAAATTTGTGATCCACTATAATCCCCAGATCCTTTTCTGAAATACTACTGCTTAGTCAGTTATTCCTCATTTTGTAGTTGCACATTTGGTATTTCCTTCCTAAGTGTAGTAATTTGCATTTGTCTTCATTAAATTTCATCTTGTTAATTTCAGACCAATTCTCCTATTTATCAAGGTCATATTGAATTCTAATCCTGTCCTCCAAAGTGTTTGCAACCCCTCCCAAAATGGTGTCTTCTGCAAATTTTATAAGCATATTCTCCATTCGATTATTCAAGTAATTTAATGAAAATATTGAATACATATTGGACCCACAACAGAACCCTACAAGATCCCACTAGAAACATCCTCACAGTTTGAGAGCAAATCATTGATAAGTATTCTTTGAGTATGATTTTTAAGCCAATTGTGAACCCACATTATAGTAATTGCATCCAGACCACATTTCCCTATTCTAAATATGCCATATGTCTAAAACATTCAGGAATATCTCTGAAAGCATCTGAAATAGGTTTTTTAAAAAAAATCTTGTTGTGGCCATTTCTGCTTTTAATCTCTCTTGTAGGTATGGAAAAGTTGAAGCCACTCGAATGTTACTGGAGAAAGGGAAATGTAATCCAAACCTACTGAATGGACAGCTTAGCTCTCCTCTTCATTTTGCTGCTGGAGGAGGACATGCTGAAATTGTGAAAATTCTTCTAAACCATCTGGAAATTGACAGAGTAAGATACCTTTGTAACTGGAATGATAGTCTTACCTACAGTTGCATCACACATTTACAATATCTCTCATATATTATATGTCTCCAGTTCCCAAGGTAAAAACAAATAAATGCAGTTTGTTCTTAATTGTCTCTAAATTAAATTAAAAAGGACATACATTTTAAACTCCCAAATTTCAGTTGTACAATTATCATAGAAACTCCATCTTAAAACTTATTCTGCTCCAAACATACAGACTGATTTATATTTGCCCCCTTTGTCAACTGTCCTTTAACTGGATTTTACTAGAGATTTTAGTCTAAATTCTCAGTATCTTTTTGTAAAGTTCCTATTCATTATTAAGAAGTAAATTCCTCAGCTTCTGGGTTTTGCTTGAATTGCACATTTCTATTACTTGTCTAGTTAATAGTCTTTTTTTTTTGTTTATTGCTATCGCATCGATAGGCTCCAATCAGGGCTGGGCTGCATTTTTCTAGGTGCTCTGTAGACACACAGAAAGAGACAGTGCCTGGAGCTATAAAAGCTTATAGTCCAAAAAAGCCAAGAAGTAGATAAAGAGGAACAGAGCAGGCTATATCAAAGTACAAAGAAAGTGGTCAGACTTATAAGAGACATATGGTGTTAGTTCCTCTCTTTTCTGTAGCATACAAAGGGTAGAGAGAGGGAAGCAATCAAATTCTGCACAATTTTTGTATACATTTGTTGTATATACATACTGTGTCCAATAACAAATGAACATAGTGTGATGAAAATGTATTGATAGAAAATACATTATAGGACTGAAGTTATAACCTCATCGAATGGGGCAGTAGTGTTGGTTGTTAGTTATATTACATTTAATTTACTGATAAGTATTTGTATATAAAAGGAAGTATTTCTTCATACAACACAGTCACCCTGTGGAACTCCTTGCCAGCGGATGTTGTGAAAGCCAAGACCATAACAGGGTTCAAAAAAGAACTAGATAAATTCATGGAGGATAGGGCCATCAATGGCTATTAGCCAGGATGGGCAGGAATGGTGTCCCTAGCCTTTGTTTGCCAGAAGCTCGGAATGAGCGACAGGGGATGGATCACTTAATGATTACCTGTTCTGTTCATTCCCTCTCGGGCACCTGGCACTGTCCACTGTCAGAAGACAGGATACTGGGCTAGATGGACCTTTGATCTGACCCAGTAGGGCCATTCTTATGTTCTTATGTATGGGAACTTCAAACCCTCCTCTCCACCACCAGCACAACCACAGAAGATCCATAACTATGCATTTTACTCTATATGTAGAATATATGTCAGAATGCATAGTAGCACAAAATTAGAATACTAAAATTCTATTTTAAATGGAGTCAAATTGGTGCTTATGTAATAAATGGCTGACAGTGCTAACTAGAATAAGATTTAGTTTAAGCAAGCTCTATGCAAGGGTTTTCATACAACTCTGTCAACACACCTCAATCTTGGCCTGCAAACACACCTGCTTTTCCTGTTTTCCTGTGGAGATGCTGCCAGAAACAGACAGAATAAACAGAGAAGTACAAATAATGAAAAGTATTTAAACAATCAAACTTCTGAACTCTATGAACAAGGGAAGATTTTAATTAATATTATTGAAAATCCCAGGTATTTGTGCTCACGAAAGCTTATGCTCTAATAAATTTGTTAGTCTCTACAATGCCACAAGTACTCCTTTTCTTTTTTCAGGTATTTTAGTTATCTTCAAAACTTATTAACGTTTTCCTTTCTAGATTGAAAACTATTTATGCCAGTCTTTCTGTTCCTATTTGTAGCACATTACCGATCAACAAGGAAGATCCCCATTGAATGTCTGCGAAGAGAGCAAACAAAATGATTGGGAAGAAACAGCAAAACTGCTGAAGGAAGCCATAAATAAACCTGTATGTGTTTACCTTTTAAACAGTTTATTAGTCATATTTTAAAGTCTTAGAAAATGTATTCAGAGTGGAAAACTAAGACGTGATCGGTCCACATATAGCAACGACAGTCTACAGGACACACACTCTACATATATTTAGATTTTTGGTGTGAACTAGGAAAAATCATGCATTTGTCATTTTAAATGTTTGTATCTTATACCTATGGCTCTACAGCTGTGTGCAAGATTTTAAAATGTAATTTTTGATTTCTGGAGTTATAAAATAGCACAAATTCTACTGCCACTACTGATCATTCTACCACTACTGATCATTCTACCACTGTTTTCTTTTGTAAGTATAGCAGCGTTTTATATATTGATACAGTCTGCTGGTGTGTTGTTTTTAAGCACATTTTCATTTGACTTTCAGTGTTTATTGAAGAAGGAACTGACCCCTCTCATTTTCCCTTATAAAGCAGTTGTTCTATGCTCTGAGCATAATAGATGTTATTGCCTTCTAATATAATCATATTAATATAGTAAAACTAAATGTTTGGTAATTGAAGTTACTACAGTAAAAGTGGGAGGAAGTGCTATAGTTAAGATTGCAAAATGTTTTCCATTCTAACCTCATTTTCAGTCAATGATAATTTTCCAAAACATTCACCTTTCTGGCTAAAAGTTTCCAGGGTTGGTCTCTGAATCTTTTTGGGAAAGACTGAGCAGAGGGGAGATGGGGAAATACACTGCTATTATAATAAATGTTTGCAACTTTTTTTTAAAAACAGCTAAAGCATTGAAACAAGTAGAGATAAGAAGTTTAAGCCCTCAATTCAGCTTGGTACTTAAGCACATGAATAGTTCCATTGACTTAAATGGGATTATTTATGGCATGCATAAAGTTAGTCACGTGCTTAAAGCACGGCTGTAATGAGATATGTTCTGCACCCACAATCCATTGAAGTTAATAGGAGTTTTGAGTAAAAGTTACTAGAAATAGTGCCTAAAAGTCTCAAATAGATTGGGGATCACCTTGTGCTAAGAGCTGTATAAACATATAATAAATTAAGGCCTTTGCCCCCCAAAGAGTTTATGGCCTAAAAGATAAGTCTTAAAGGATGAGTGAAACAAATAAGAGGGTTGGAGGGAGGAAAAGGTAACAATAAGATGTTTTAATATAAACTAGTTGTGTGCATAATTCATAGTCAATCAGCAGTAGTAATCACACAATGCATGTGGCAGGATATACATAGGCACTTAGCCCCAAATTTTTGAAAGTATTTATGCATTGTTCTGCTCAGCATTGCAACACCTAAATACCTTTAAAAATCTGCAGCTTAGCTACTATGGTAATGGGCATGGTATAGAAATAGAGAGAGAGAGACAATGCTACATGGGTCTCAGAGGCCCCACAGATCTGTGAAGGGTGTTCTGATCCAAGATAAATATAAAATAATTCTGCAAAATTATTTTTTTAAAAATGTAAATGCTGCTAAATTGGATTAAAAATTGATGTTTGTGGAAATGAAAGCAATAGAAGAGTGAGATTTTAACTTACGATTAATTTGTCCCCATTTATTTTAATGATATTTTTATATATTTTTGCCACAGTATGAAAAGGTACGGATTTATCGAATGGATGGGTCATATCGTTCTGTTGAGTTGAAACATGGAAACAATACTACTGTACAGCAGATAATGGAAGGAATGCGTCTGTCTCAAGAAACACAGCAGTACTTCACTATTTGGATTTGTTCTGAGAACCTTAGTAAGTAGTTAGAGAACTTACAACATTGTTGGACTTATTGTTTTGGGTTTTGTTTTTTTACATTTATTTTTGTAAATGTCTTGAAAAAGTAAAAAAGGACCCAAGCAAGACTGGTAGACCAAACAATAAACTTGCTGGCTTTCTTTAGTCATACACATTGTCCTGTCATTTTCTGCACTGCTGAGTCATTCTTGAGACCTTTAAAAAACTTTTGAGAATTTTGTTCACTGTAGTGCAGAGAGGCAATTGTGAAAAACCTAGACATGACTAGATTGATAGAGAGTTGGCTGTTAGTTAGATGAGACTTTGGAGTTGAGCAATGTTGAGTTATTGGGGGTTTTGGGGGTATGCTGGGGTTTTTTTAACACCTAGAAAAAAAATTATTTAAAAACACACTTTTTTCAATAACTTAGATTTGGTGCCTGTCATGTACGTTTTTTAAAATAGTGGTTCTCATTGGAAAGAAGGGGAAAGATTGTGGACCATGAAATATCTTACAGTTCTGTAATACCATCTGGGAAAATCATCTTTAATGCTTTCTGGAACTTTAAACCATTGAGATCAGTGGAGCTGCTGGTGTAGTCTGCCTGGCCATTCTCCACAAAGAGAACTAGCTGTAGATGCCTGAAGAGACAGTACAGGACTTCTGTGGGAGCTGCTGGATGCCTAATGCTTTTGACAATCATGTCACTTGTTAAGATGCCTAAGTATGGACTTTGCAGCCTGGTTTTAGGCACCCGCTCTTTAAAATCTTTGCCTGCAAGTATAGGGCCAAATCCTTCAAACCTTGCTCACTCATATATGCAACTTAATCAACTTCAGTGGAATTATTCATATGAGTAATAATTAAAGGATTGGACTTATGTTATCTATGCATATGTTGCGTTAATTATTTAAGATTGTAAACAGTTTGTAATTTTTAAAGCATTCTAGTTTATCCCTGTAAGCCAGTGGGCCATCTCAGCAGCCAGTGCACCAAAAGAACTTTTAGCAGCCACAGGATTTCAATACCTATTTTTCAGACACTGAATTTTTTATTTCTCTCAAATAAAACAACATAATTTCCAGATGTAAATCGTGGCCTTTTCCCTGGCCCGTGGTCTCTTGTAGAAGCTATTACTCCCTGCAGCTCTCATTTCTCAGGTCCTCTGCCTGGGTGTTAATTCAAGTCTGTCTGCTCCCTTCTGCTGCAGCTTTCCTCTCTGCAGAGTTACACTCCTAGAACATCCGCTTGGGAGCTAAGGAGAGCCCACCTGCTCCCTTCTTGTCTTCAGCCTGCTACCTGAAATCATGCTGCGCTTTGCATTCCAGCAGGCCTGGCACTTAGTTTCAATCTTCTACCATATGATCCCTGGACTTGATTCCCTTCACCTGGGAAGGTGAGCTGAGCCTGGCACAGAGTGCAGCTGAGTTCCATCCCCCTTAAAGGGCTTCCTCACCCTGTGACAGTCCTTAGTGCATATTTTATTTCCTGATTCTAGCATTATGTATTATGAGGTACTTTTTATGACTAGTCTGCTTAAATGTGTAACTAAGGTAAATTTGATTACCTCAATTTATTTCATATGTTTAATAAATTCATGTAATCAATGTTGCACTAACTTTTTTTTTTTAATTTCATACAAGTTCTCAGCTATATTTAGCACAGGAAGCATCCTTATTCCTATTGCTAGCTTTTTCATACAATTTAAGACTCCTCTTGGATTAAAGTCATATGTACGGTATATAGCTTTGTAAATCTTTTTTCTTCAGCAACATTCATACCACCTCTTTCCAACCAGATTTCAAAAAAATAGGTAGAAACATGCATAAGCTGTAGTCAGTCATGATTATGCCTACTTGTCAGAAAAGGTTATAAACAGCATTACTGTGACAAGGTTGCTATGGGGCTCATTTGTAACACCAATTAAAGGTGAGAAACTATCATTATGATTTCAACAGCTTCAAATTGGGTTAGATGCCCTGCTGGTGGTAATGTAAGGAAAAAAGCTGTGTATTAAGAATTCAACACTCCAGTGCTGCTTTCTTTTTTATATCTGGAATTTAAAATACATTGAGCATGTGTTATAGCTGAAATTGTTTTAAATAATGCTTTTCTTCAGTTTTTCTGTCTGACCATTTTCTCCTAGCTTCACCACTGTTACTTAACTTCCTGTTATGCACAACCAGTAGAGAACCATATGGGCCCACCAGCAGACATACAAATGCAGAGTTGCAGTCTTTGAGATAAAAGGAGCCTGGCTGAATGATGATGTCTTGATGCTTGTATCCCTTTTAGACCAAATAACTGATTTTTTGGTTCTCTGGCATTTCTGAAAAAATGTGGGGAAAATATCAGCTTGGGTGAAACAAAATTTGAAAATTCAAAAAATTTCAGCACACTGAAAAAGTCACTTTTGGGTTGAGCAAAATGTTTAGTTCACAAACAGAAAACATTGTGCTTCTGGGCATAATAAAAGTGCTAGATTCATAAAATAGGGGAGAAAAAGGAGGTGGTAGTGCCTCTGAGCTTTAGCCCAATGATTAGTGCACTCACCTGGAATGTGAGACACCTGAGTTCAGATCTCTCCCCCCCCCCACCTCTGCCTAAAGTGCAGAAGGGAATTGAACTTGGGTCTCCTACATTATAAGAGAGTCTCCTAGCTACTGGGATATAGGATATTCTAATGTGGTCTCTCTGTCTTTCCTTTTGAAGCTGTTCCACTGTGCATAAATAATTAGTCATTGGAGAAGGAACATGAACTTGGATTTCCCAGATGAGTGCTCTGATCACCAACTTTTAGAGTCATTTCGCTCACTCTCTCTCTGGTCCAATGACTGTTTGTTTATACCAAGTGGAACAGCTAGTTTCCAAAAATTTAAAAAAAAAAAAAAAAATCACCCAGTCCTTACCATCTGAGTGTGTGTTCCATCTTATTTTGCCCAAAATACTGAGATGTTTTATTTTCTGTACAGGGAAATATTACTGATTTGTTAATTTTATTACCAACAAGTAATTCTATGGAACATTCATAATTTTCCAAATTAGACTGAGTTTGAATTTTCAAAAAAAAAATAAAGACTCCATGCAATGAATTCTATAGTACAGATTTAAACCAAGATACTCTGTGAAAATACTTTGAGAAATCAGCTTCAGTTTCTGCTTGCCTATTTAAGCAACTAATTGTCATCTTATGTTAGATAATGAAAATCTAACAAGAAAACTATGACGGATTATGATGTTTTTAATTGTAGAGGGTTTTGAATGTGGGAAGGACAAATCAGTGGGAGAAGATTTTAAGTGGGCAGTAGCTGTGCAGAAGCCAGAGAAGTCTGGGAGAGTTGAGTAGTGGGGAGCTAGAAGGTAGGCAAGCAGTAGGGAGATCATGAGGGAAAGGAGGATAGGCAAATGGGTTGCCTGAATGTAGCTGCTGCTGTGTGCTGGTTGGCACAAGGATCTAGATCTGTAGGTCAGCCTCCATAAGAGTAGGGAAGCAGGAAAAACTGCATGGTTATAACATGTTGGGATCATGATGCTTTACAGACCATAGAAAAGGCACAGCCTCTATCCTGAAACTATTACAGTTTATAAAATGGCAAATATGTTTCTAAAACAAACCAAAGGTATATTTTCCTGTCAAGATTTGAGTTCTGGGCTCTTATTTCTCCTAAAATAACTGTTAAAATCACTAGCTGTTACAATCATTAAAGCTTAGTAGTTAATGTAGTTCATTACCCAAATTAGGCATTTGTGATTCCACAGGCACTTTCAGAAGGAACCAATTCAGAAGCAATTAGACGAAATTATTTAAAATGTTTTGTTTGATGTGGTGTTTTGGCCTAATCCTGCAGTCCTTACTGCAGCCTTTTACTTGTAGTTTTAAGGTTCACCCATGTGTTTCATTACAAACTTAAATTTTTAATGTTACTTACTTTTTAAAAATAATTTCAGTTCACTTTTGAGAAGCTGAACATAATTCAAGCATGCATTTTATATTATTGATGTGGCCTCTGCTGTGATAAATTTGTCACCATGTTTGCGACCTTTTATATATGGTAAAAAGAAAACATTTTTTTGTTTGAGATAAGCGAATTCTCAGTTCTAACATTTTCATATAGTGTTAATTTGAGCATCTGTGTGCTTGATTCCCCTGTTTGTTATTTTAAATGAAAAGTTATTATTTTCCAGGCCTCCAGCTGAAGCCATATCACAAACCTTTGCAGCATGTTCGTGACTGGCCTGAAATACTCACTGAACTGACAAACTTGGATCCTCAAAGGGAAACTCCACAGCTTTTCCTGAGGAGGGACGTGAGACTTCCTTTGGAGGTTGAAAAAAAGGTCTGCATTAGAAGTGCTAATATCAAATACAGGTGCAGAAACAGAAACCTTTATCAGCTGGCAGTATGTTAATTAGAATGTCAATCTGTTAGTCTGTTTTAGAATTTAAATAAATTTTGGGACCCTCTTCCCATCTGACAAATAAGAAAGGAAAGGATGTTGCAAACTACGGATTCAGAATCCATGACCTGTTAGAAAACATTAGTAGGTATAAGAGTAATTGTCAATTAAAGTGATTTGTTCTTCTGCCTGTGTGCATGTAGGGCCTAATCTAACTCGCACTGAAGATTAAGGAAAGAGTCCTGTTGTTTTTATAGGAGTTAGATCAAGCCTGTAATTCCTGTTAATAATTGTGGGACAGGACAATGGTCAAATAGGCTGCTGACTTTTTACAGTTCTAAGGTTTATTCCCCTTTTATTTACTGAAATTGCAGAAAATCACTTACATTCCAAACAAATGTGTTGTCAATAATAATAATAAAATAGTACTAAGCGAGCTTCTATAAACAGCAGTTTCTCATAAATGCTATTCCTCCAATAAAATAAAGACTTGTCCCAGTATACTCCTAAGCAATTAAACTTAATCACAAAACAGCCAATATTGTTTATGGATTGGAACCTTAGTTAAGCCAATCAGATTTTCCTCCAGTCCTGCCCACTTTCTAGTGACCAGATTCTGGCACCCTTACTCATTCTGAGTAATCTTCTTCTTACAAATAGTTCATTGATCTCTGTGGGATTACTCTCAGAGAAAGGTGGTGCTAATTGGCAAGAGTAAGGGTGGTAGAAACTGGTCGTATAGAGTGAGAAAATGGATTTTTTTTTGACAACAGTGTAAAATGTTTTTTGGCTTGTATGGGTTTGATGTGATTTTGATTTGGTATAGTGTGGTATTCAGTTGTAAATTGTGTGTGTTAGATCAGTATGAATGTGTAATTCAGAAATGGAAATACTTGCATATCAATATTTTTGAATCATAACATTTATTCTTCTTCTAGACCAAATAAAATACACATTTCAGTTAAACAAGATCATATCTTTGTCTCCTATAGAATCAGTGAAAAGTTATACTTAGTTTATAAAACAAACATATTTAAAATTTATGTTTTTAAACAGATTGAGGATCCACTGGCTATTCTTATCCTGTTTGACGAAGCCAGATATAATTTGCTGAAAGGCTTCTATACTTCACCTGATGCCAAACTGATCACACTGGCAAGTCTGCTTCTACAAATAGTCTATGGAAATTATGAGAGTAAGAAACACAAACAAGGTTTCCTAAAGTGAGTATTTAAACTGTAAATGTTTTGTTTTTAATATGACATGTTTAATATAAACTGTTCCAACTATTTCCAAGTAAACTGCAGGTGTGTTGTATTAACTAGAAATTAACCACACTCATTGAACTCCAGTATGGGGAGTACAGCTTCAGAACTGTGCACATTAGTCCAGCCACTTAATTCACATATCACTAGTGTGAGCTGTGCATCAAATTCCCTGTGTCTGGGATTGAAAGTGTACCCTGTGTGACTAGTTTGCAAAACTTAAGGGCTAGAGGACTTTGTTTTTCAGTGGGTATGTTATCATTTAAAAGAACAAAAATTTTAGTCAATTGTATTAATTGCTGCCAAACAGTATCACATTCTTGTAACATTGAGCTGTGGTTTTAGTGGTGATGAGATAGCTATTGTATAACCCATTATACAAGAAACTGATTTCCCATTCATATTGACTATGGCAACTTCCGATGTACACCAAGGGGGTGAGGGCCTGATCCTGCAAATCCTTATTCATGCGAATAGTGCTACTGAAATGAATAGGACTATTTGCATGTGTAAGGGTTCCACACAGGAATAAGAGTTTACAGGATTAGGACCTAAGAATAGTACCTTTTTGAACAAAATTGTTTAGAATATGCAAAAAAAAAAGAAACCCATTGCTGTATGCTATACACCTCTACCCCGATATAACGCAACCCAATATAACACGAATTCGGATATAACGTGGTAAAGCAACACTCTGGGGGGGTGGGGCTGCACACTCCAGCGGATCAGCGCATCAGCACGTCTGGCTTTGACACGCTGCTCTGAGCTGCGTGTTAAGGGTGCCGGGCTAGGGGGTTGGATAAGGGGCAGAGGATCTTGGGGGGCGGTCAGGGAGCAGGGGGGATAGGATGGTTCGGAGGTTCTGGGGCGGGGCAATCAGGGAATGGGGGAGTTGGA
This sequence comes from Dermochelys coriacea, assembly GCF_009764565.3. NCBI lineage: Eukaryota > Metazoa > Chordata > Testudines > Dermochelyidae > Dermochelys > Dermochelys coriacea. Next base: position 225,733,936 of record NC_050069.1, read on the forward strand.
TAGGGCGTGGGAGTCCCGGAGGGCATGTCAAGGGACAGGGAGTGCGGGGGGTTGGATGGGTCCGGGATTCTGAGGGGTCAGTCGGGGTCGGGAAGTGACCTATTAATAACGGAAATGCTTGAGGCCAAAGCAAGTTTGATATAATGCGGTTTCACCTGTAACGAAGTAAGATTTTTTATTTTTTGGCTCCCAAGGACCACTTTATATCAGGGTAGAGGTGTATATACAGATTATGCAAAGAAGTTTGAATACAGACTTTAGATATTTTAAAAATTGGAAGGCAGATCCTACTGATTAAGATAGCAAGGAACATAAACTGTGGCAAGTCAAGTGTCAAGTATAATGAGGCAGACCAAAAAAGAATTTGAAGAGCAACTATCAAAAGACACCAAAAACCAGCAATTTTTAAAAAAGTACATCGGAAGTAGGTAGCCTGCCAAACAGTCAAGGGGGCCACTGGATGATCAAAGTGCTACAGGAGGACTCAAGGAATTTATACGGCTGTTAGGGAGAAGTTAGATGAATTCTTTGCATTGGTCTTCATTGTAGAGAATGTGAGGGAAATTCCCACATGTTAGACATTCTTTTTAGGTGACAGATATGAGGATCTGTCCCAGATTGAGGTGTCAGTAGAGGAGGTTTTACGAGAAATTGATCAATTAAACAGTCGTAAGTCACCAGGACCAGATGGTATTCACCCAAGAGTTCTAAAGGAGTTCAAATATGAAATTTTAGAATTACTAACTGGTATGTAACCTGTTGCTTAAATAAGCCTCTGTACCAGCTGACTGGTGAATAACTAATGTAACCGATTTTTTTTAAAAAAGGCTCCAGAGGCAATCCTGGCAATTACAGGCTAGTAAGCCTAACTTAAGTACCAGATAAATTGGTTGAAATAATAGTATAGAATAGAATTATCAGACACTTAGATGAACATAATATGCTGGGTAAGAGTCTATCCAGCTCTTGTAAAGGGAAATCATGCCTTGCCAATCTATTAGAATTCTTTGAGAGGGTCAGCAAATGTGGACAAATGGATATAGTGTACTTGGACTTTCAGAAAGCCTTTGACAAGGACCCTCACCAATGACTTTTAAGCAAAGTAGGCTGTTATCAGATAAAAGGGAAGGTCAGCTCATGGATCAGTAATTGGTTAAAATATAAGATCCAAAGAGTAAGAATAAAAGGTCAGTTTTCATAGTGGAGAGAGGTAAATAGCAGGGTCCCCCAATGATATGTACTGGGACTAGTGCTGTTCAACATTTTCATAAATGATCTGGAAAAATGGGTAAAACAGTGAGGTGGGAAAGTTTCCAAATGATGTAAATTTACTAGATGATCTCCTGAGGTCCCTTCCAACCCTGATATTCTGTGATTCTAAGGCTTTGTCTACTCAAGATAGTTATTAAAACTGACTATGAGGCTAACTATGTGCAGCGGCAGTCAAAAAAGCTAACAATCTTAGATAATAAAACAGAAGATATAATGCCATTATATAAACCTGTGGTATGCCTACATCTTGAATATTGCATGCAGTTCTGGTTACATCGGAAAAAGATATATTAGAATTGAAAAATGTACAGAGAGGGGCAATAAAAATGATCATGGTGTGGAACAGCTTCCATATGCGAAGAGACTAAAAAGACTGGGGACTGTTCATCTTAGAAAAGAGCTGACGAAGGGGGGATATAATAGAGGTCTATGAAATCATGAATGGTGTGGAGAAAGTGAATAAGGAAGTGTTATTTTCCCCTTTACATAACACAAGAAGCAGTGGTCACCCAGTGAAATTAATAGGCAGCAGGTTTAAAATAAATTAAGGAAGTATTTCTTTACACAACACATAATCAACCTCTGGAATTTGTTGCCAGGGGATGTTATGAAGTCCAAAAGTATAACTGGGTTCAAAAAATGAATTAGATGAGTTCATGAAGGATATGTCCATCAATGGCAATTAGCCAAGATGGTCAGGAATGCTACTTCATGCTCTTGGTGTCCCATGCTCTGACTGCCAGAAGTTGGATGCCAGGGGACTGATCGCTCAATAATTGCCCTGTTGTGTTGATTTCCTCTGAAGCCTCTGGCCCTTGCCACTGTTGGAAGACAGGATACTCTGCTAGATGGACCACTGGTCTGACCCAGAATGGCCATTTGTATGTTCTTAGGTGTAAGGGAAATGGAACATTTTTTCTGAAACTTGAGAAAACTCATTTTCACTTTACTTTGTGTCCGCTTTTTATTCTTGCAAGATAGACATCATGATTTGTTTATATGTTAGTTTTGCTATACTTGATTTAGAACAAGTGCATGTATTTAGCAAAAGATCTCTCCTTTCAAATCTGTAACTTTAATGATGTTCCCTTCCTCAATATTTGTGATTTGATAAGTTTTTGAAATTTGGGTATCCTTCACTGTCCAAGTTTTCATTTAATTGTTTTCAGATCATAATATTTGCAGGTAGCGAAAACACTTTTCAGGATGGAAGAACATTACATCTAAACTGATGATATTGCCTGTACTGATTGTGCATAAAGAGAAATTAAGAGCTTTCTTTTGTAAACCAAGTGACTAATGTGCACTGATGGATTTTTGCACCTATTCCCTTGGTTTCAAGTCATTTGTAACAATTAGAAGTTAATGGGACAAATTCTCAGCTGTGCTGAGTTTACACTTGATGCTGCTGAGAAAAATGGGGAGGGAAAAAGCTGACATAGCCCCCATCATAATTTAGAATTTACTAATGGGAACCACTATACTGGGCTAGGATCAGGCAGAGCATCATGTGTTCCATCCCATTCCTAGAATCCCTCACCCCTGCACCACCCACAGTGCAGGATAGGTAGAAACAGGTAGCAATAGTATCAACTACACTGGCTCTATGCAAGCTAAGGTTTCCTCTTGGTCAGTGGGAAACCTTGGCTGCCCCTTTAGGAAAGCTTTTCAGCTGCTGAGATGACAATAGAGCAGCTTGAATTGAGGCTGACAGCCTATCCCAATATTTGATACTTAAAGATATTAGTATTGTCATGCTGGAAGACACTGCCTTGTATCCTATACTTTGCTCAGTGATGGAAAACTAGGTAATATTTTTGCTTTTTGCTTTTTAGTGAAGAAAATCTTAAATCTATAGTACCCGCCCCTAAACTAAAAAGTAAGGCTCCTCACTGGACCAATAGGATACTTCATGAATACAAGGTAAGAACATTAACACTATCCCCAGGTCCTGGAAATCCTGTTATAAAATCTTTAATTATTTTTCTTTAGTTTTCTGTTACTGTTCTGCATTATAACAATAGTAATATACAAAGGCTAAAAATGGATAGTGAATCATTCTTTCTACTGATTCAGTAGTCCATTTTTTTTATATTCAGGTAAAATATACTGTACCTGGAATAAATATCTTAGTACTGTGCTATTTGAACATTTTTTCTGATTATAAAATTAAAAGTTGGTTTGTCAGTAAATTGTCACTGAATTTTTTTTTTTTTAAACTTTGATGCCAGTCAGCTTACTGTGCTTAAAGGGGCACAGTCAATTCAGTTTAAGGCATAAAGTATAAATCAGAAGAGTGTAAATTTATGAAACCTAATAGAAATGTTTTCAACACTTTTTTAAAAAAAAAATTCTCAATTTCTGACAAATTGAGAGTTTGTCATGGGCTCATCTGAACGAGGGCACATCTCATGAAGTGAGCTCCCTTTAATTTTACCAAAGGCAATTGATAGCTAACTCAAGATGGCCATCTGGGCTTTAAATTACACAGAGTAAAACAAACCAGTCTTTTGCTCACTCAATCAAAAGGTGTAGTCAGAGTTAGATTCCTGATCAGGCTGAGCTTTTGAATTAAGACAAGGGAGATCATTCCTCCTCTTTTTCCAGGTTCACCCAGTCTGCCTTAGAGGAAACAGCCAGTCCTTTTTACTTTCCCTGATGGGCCCTGATTGGATTCTACCTGCTCCTAGCCCTTCTCGTTGCTGGAGGATCAATTCTCATTGGTTCCACCAGGAGCTGATCCTGGGTGACCTTTCTACACACTCTTAGGTCTGAATTCACTGCTCTTTTCCCCAGAAGGACACCTTCTTCAGATGGGGTGCATGAAGGCTGCAGGGCCTCCAACAGGGAGCATCAAATGCTTGATACATCCCATCACACTGCTATTAAGCTGTTGTTCCAGGTGTGGCATCATTTCAGGATGATTGTCAGAAAAAGCCCTTCAAGAAAACCAGCTCCCACTTTACCCTATTTGAAGAATGTGTATTGTTAATAGGTTTTTTTGTGACTTTTTGCTCTTTTAATTCTAGAGTCTCAGCACTAGTGAAGGTGTAAGTAAAGAGATGCATCACCTGCAACGAATGTTCTTGCAGAATTGCTGGGAAATTCCTACCTATGGAGCTGCTTTTTTCACAGGACAGGTATTCACCAAGGCAAGTTCAAGCAGTCATAAAGTCATCAGAGTGTACGCAGGAGTAAATGTAAAAGGACTACATCTCCTCAATATGGAAACCAAGGTGAGGGTTAGCAGTTTATACTGGCAGTTTACATAGAAGTTAAGAGAATGGGGAGTTAAGTGCTGGTGATTTATTTCACATCTGAGCATTGAATTAAAATCTTGTATGCATTTACAATCAATATAAAGTTTAAAAACTTCAAAAATATGGAATTTCAGCTTTAAATTCTTAGAAATGGAAATCCTAATACTATGGCAATTGATCATTTAAAACTCAGTATTGTATATGTATACCAGAACCTTATATAGACAAAGTGGAGAAGGCTCACGTTAGTTCAGAAAATATTCTCAACATTTTCTACTTTTCACTGCAGGGTTTGCTCATCAGTCTAAAGTATGGTTGCTTTATGTGGCAGTTAGGAGATGCAGATACCTGTTTTCAAATCCATAGTCTGGAAAACAAAATGAGCTTCATAGTGCATACCAAACAGGTAAGCATTGAATAAATGTAGTTCAATACACCTGAGACTTCAGCTGAGAATGCCAAATTAAGGCTAGACTGATAAGAACAGAGGAGTCACACCCTAAAACTGGTGATTATTCTAACGTTAGGAGTTCACCAAGCCAGTAACAAAAGTGAGCTCCTGTATCTCTACTCGGATTAACAAGAAGCCAAAACACGGTCCCCTTAGGTAGTCTAGCCCCTATCACTACCCAGACATCTGGTCTTCGAGGTCACTGAAAACCAGATTCATCATACATAAGGTTCGTCTAATTCCAAAGGATCAGCCACTCCCCCAGGTTAATATATATATATACATACATACACGCACACACTTTAGATCTGACTAAATACCACGCTTGTAGCCAATCCTTTATTAAAAAATAAAGGTTTATTAATACAAAGGGAAAAAAGTTATTAAATGCTTAAAGGAATCGTATACAAGTGCTTTCTAAATCTATAGATCAAGTTCATAGCAGTGATGGTAAATCTGCTAGCTTGTAATATGTCTTTCTAGTTCACCCATTAGATTGGGGGTCATCAGTCCTTTATGCAAAGCTCTCCTTTGTTAGAAATCCTGTCCAGAGATGTAAAGCAGGAATGAAGACAAAGAAGCAATGTCAGTCTCCTTGTATACTTTCAGCCCAAGTGCATGGAAAGTTACTGGCAAAATATGGAGTCTTAGATCACATATCCTTATATGCCTTGCTGAATCCTGGGGCAGCCAGTGCCTCAGTGCTCTCTGAAACATCTCCAGGAGGGACTCGCTGGGCAAGTTCATTGTCCTTAATGGGCCATTAAGCAGGCTGGCTAGTCTAGATGCAAATCTGCCATGGGGTGTCACCCAAGGGGGAAAAAAAAAAAAGTTTGAGATACAAACAGCAAATATTCATAATTTCATCTACAAAAATGCATGGATTTAAACAGGCTAATAATATTTCTCTAACTTTTCTATTGATACCATACATAACATACTTTGTACAAGATTTATTGCGATTTTGCAACAGTGGTGACTATCAGTATAGCTAGTTATCTTCCTTTTTACACAGCATCACACATGGAATGAGAGAGAAGGTCCTCTCATGGATCAATGACTGGTTAAAAGATAGGAAATAAAGGTTAGGAATAAATAGTCAGTTTTCATAATGGAGAGAGATAAATAGCAGGGTTACCAAGGAGTTGTACTGGGACCAGTGCTACTCAACATATTCATAAATGATCTGGAAAAAAGAGCAAACAGTGAGGCGGCAAAGTTTGCATACAATACTAAGGGATTGTCTACACCAGTGGTTCTCAAACTTTTGTATTGGTGACCCCTTTCACATAGCAAGCCTCTGAGTACTACCCCCCTTATAAATTAAACACTTAAATCCTGGAGGCGAAGCAGGGTTTTGGGGAGAAGGCTGACAGCTCCCAACCACCACCTAATAAACTCACAGCCTCCTGAGGGGTCATGACCACAGTTTGAGAAACCCCAGTTTACACTTGGAGCACTGTAGAGCTGAGTGAAGATGCTATCTATGCCAATAGGAGAGCTTCTCCCATTGACATAGATACTCCACTGGTACCTATTTCAACTGGAGAAGCATTTCTGTTGACGTAGTGCTGTCTACATCAGGCGTTAGGTCAGTATAACTGTGTCAGGTGTGGATTTGTAGACAAGACCTAGCTTAGTTAAATCAAAAAAGACTGCAAAGTGTTACAAAGGGATCTCACAAAATTTGGTGACTGGGCAATAACATGCCAGATGAAATTCAGGGATGATAAATGCTAAGTAATGCACACTGAAAAACATAATCCCAAGTATACCTACAAAATGATGGGGTCTAGATCAGCTGTTACCACTCAAGACAGACATCTTGGAGGCATTGTGGATAGATGTATGAAAACATCTCCTCAACATGCAGACGTAGTAAAAAAAAAAAAAAAAAAAAAAAAATAGAATGTCAGGAACCATTAGGAAAGGGATAGATAAGACGACAAATATCATAATGCCATTATATAAATCCATGGTATGCCCACATCTTGAATACTGCATGCAGTTCTGGTCACCCCATCTCAAAAGGATGTATTAGAATTGGAAAAAGTACAGAGAAGGGCAACAAAAAATATTAGACATATGGAACAGCTTCCATATAAGGAGAAATTAAAAGACTGGGACCGTTCATCTTGGAAAAGAGATGACTAAAGGGGGAGATGTGATAGAGGTCTACAAAATCATGAGTGGTGTGGAGAAATGAAGTGTTATTTATCCCTTCACATAACACAAGAACCAGGGATCAACTCAATGAAAACAAACATAAGGAAGTACTTCTTCACACAAAACATAGTCAACCTGTGAAAGTCATTGGCAGGGGATGTTGCGGAGGCAAACAGTTAAACAGTTAACTCATTACTGAGTTAAAAAAAAAAATTAGATGAGTCCCTGGAGGGTAGGTGCAGCCTCATCCTTTGGGTGTCCCTGAACCTCTGACTGCCAAAAGCTGGGAGTGGATGACAGGGGATGGATCATTCTATAGATTGCCCTGTTCCATTCATTCCCAATGAAGCATCTGGTACTGTTGTCTACTTTAAGTCAGGGCTAGGTGGACCATTGGTTTGAGCCAGTATGGTCATTTTTATCTTCTCTTGTAAAGCTTGTAATATCAGAAGCAATCCTTCCTCAATCCAGTTAAAATAAGTGTAAATTGAACTCAAAGGAGGAAAAAAATGTGTTTGGTTGAATGTTTTATTGCCGACTTCAATCTAAGATTTTTTTTTTTTATTTTGAAAAATGTACTTAATAGATTAGGAAGCCTAAGCAGACAAGATGTCTGTAAAATCCTGTTTGTCAGCTAGATCCTTATATGTGTAGCTTTCTTATTGGCACACAATTGGTCATTTGTTCTTTTTTATCCAAGATTACATTTCTTTCTTAGGCTAATTCCTAGAGCCCTTTGTGGATACAAATTCATATCCATGGATGTAGACATCCACGGATAGAAATTGGTATCCACTGAACTGCAGGGCTCTCCTGGGAACCATAGTGGTGAAAAGAGCAGAACGTGGGGCTGCCGCTCCCAGGAGCCAGTGCCCGTGTTGGCAGCTCCTCCCAGGCAGCTGTACTGCCGCCAACCCCACCCCCGTCCCTTACACACATCTGTCTGCAGTCTGTACAGCCATGCCAGAGGGCAGGGCTGGGGATGGCACAGCTGCAAGGTAGGAGCTGCCAGAGGAATATGCTGTCTCATATGGGTGAGGTCCCAGATGATTATAGTACTTATCTTTAAAAAGGGGACCAAAGAGGACCCAGGGAATTATAGACTAATCAGCCTAAACTTCAGTAACTGGAAAGATACTAGAACAAATGATTAATCAATGTGTAAGCACCTAGAGCATAATAGGGTTATAAGGAATAGCCACCATGGATTTGTCAAGAACAGATCGTGCCCGAGCTACCTAATTTCCTTCTTTGACAGGGTTATGGGCATAGTAGATAGGAACGTTAGCAGTATACATGATATATATTGATTTTTAATAAGGCTTTTGACACAGTCCCACGTAACATTCTCATAAGCAAACTAGTGAAGTGCTGTTTAGATGAAATTACTATAAAGTGAGTGCACAACTGGTTGAATGACCATACTCAAAGAGTAGTTATCAAAGATTCACTGTCAGACTGGGAAGGTGTGTCTAGTACGGTCCTGCAGAGGTCTGTCTTAGGTCTGATATTATTCAGTATTTTCTTAATGACTTGGATAGTGGAGTGGAGAATATGCATATAAAATTTGCAGATGACACCAGGGTGGGAAGGGTGGGTTTTTCAAGAACTTTGGAGGACAGGATTAGAATTTTAACCAGCTTTGACAAGTTAGAGAATTGGTCTGAATTCAACAAGATGAAATTTGGTGAAAAGTGCAAAGTACTTCACTTAAGAAGGAAAAATTGAATGTACAGCTACAAAACGTGGTATAGCTGACTAAATGGTAGTACCGCTGAAAAGGATCTGGTGGCTATCGTGGATCACAAACTGAATGAGAGTCAACAGTGTGGTGCAGCTGCAAAAAAGGCTAATATTCTGGGGTGCATTAACAGGAGTATCATATGTAAGGCAGTTGTCCTGCTCTACTTGGCATGTGAGGCCTCAGCTGGAGTACTGTGTCCAGGTCTGGGCACCACAGTTTAGGAAAGATGTGGACAAGTTGGAGAGAATCCAATGGAGAGCCACAAAAATGATAAAGTTTAGAAAACCTGACCTATGAACAAAGGTTAAAAAAACTGGGCATGTTTAGTCTTGAGAAAAGAAGATTGGAGGGAGGAACCTAATACCAGCCCTCAACACGTTTGAAGAATGTTAATAAAGAGGACTGTTATAAATTGTTCCTCATGTCTACTGAAAGTAAGACAAGAATTCATTGGCTTAATCTGCAGCAAGGGAGATTTAGGTTAAATATTAGGAAAAATTTTCTAACTATAAAGGCAATAAACCACTGGAATAGGCTTTTAAGGGAAGTTTGGAATCCCCATTCTTGGAGGTATTTAAGCACAGGTTGGATAAACACCTGCCAGGGAGTGTCTAGGTTTATTAGGTCCTACCTCAGCACAGAAGGCTGGACTTGATGACTTCTCGAGGTCTCTCCAGCCCTACATTTCTATGATTCTACAAGTATTCATCCATCATGTGTCAGGCCCCCAAAATCATGTTTGAATTAAAAATCATGAGATTGTTTTATAATGAGAAATTTGGGTGATTTACTTTGATATTTGAGCCTTTAGGGTTCATGTTATCTAAAGTTTCTCTGCAACTATGAGGTTAGAAAAATTTTAAAAAATGAAAGTTTTAAACATAGTATCTCACCTAAATCACATGAATCCAAGAGTTGTGGTTTTAATAAAAATATTAAGTACCATGAGACCCACAAAAATCATGAGAACTGGTAATTGCATTAGTAAAAGTAGCAGAGTTTGGGGATAGGTGAAATAAAGAGCTTTGAAAGCAATGTTAGAAAGTTACTTTGTAGCAATTGATGGAATAAATTAACTCTGTGCTATAGTGCTGTTATGCTTTGACTGGAGTCAGGTTGGGAATACTTGCTTGAACCCATACAGCTATGTTATAGAATTTTGTGAGGAAATTACAAATTTTGGTGTCTTACACGCTTCAGCCATTTGCATATGGGGAGGAGAAAAAGGTTGATGCAGAACTTGAAAATAGGCGCCTCTTGAGATACAAAAGACGTTGAGAGCTAGGAATAAGTTTTTTCTCCCTCATTGCCTAAAATTGTATATCTATTCTATAAAATATTTTGTTGTTGCAGTCACACCAATTTACTGTGGTATTCAACCTGGTGCCACTAATCGTGAGAAAACTTATACGGATAACATTAGGAGTCACTATAAGTCACTCCTGATCCAGAAAAAACAACTCTTTGCAAAACATAATGGCAATACAAATGTTTGTGTTAATTTTATATTGTAATTTAAATTGCTGTTTTTAAAACATTTCTGTGGACTTTGTTTGCAACTCAAACACTGCCCCCATTGAGAACCTGAAAGGAAAAAAGACTGAAAGTGAAAAGAGCTAAAGTAAAGGTGATTTTCTTTTCACTGAGAGAAATAAGACAAACTAACAGCATAAATAGTGGCAGGAGAACTCGATTCCGAAAATTCAATTTTAATCATCTAAAGTGTTAGCAACAGCGGTGAATAAATTTGTTTACCATATAATTAAGTAGGCTGTGTGGGTTTTATATGATAACTGGAAACCCCAACTATAACTTTTTCATTTTTTCCACCTATATCTAGGCAGGTCTTGTCGTAAAACTACTGATGAAATTAAACAGCCAGTTAATGTCTTCTGAACGAAATGAATGACAGCGATGGACAGTGATTATGCAACAGTATTTTGTGATTAAACAGAAGTAACTCTGTTTTAATTAAAATAGAAGACTTCATGTGCATGAAAGTTTCTCAGAATGAAATGTGTTGTGAAATTTGTATAGACTTTTTGTACAGAAGCTGCATGGGTTATTTTTTTAAAAAAGTATATAACATCTATTTTTATAAAGAGATTTTCTTCAATATAAGCTATTCTAATTTTTGAGCTAAACCACAAGAAGAAAGGTAGAGATAATATAAAATAAAGTATGCTCTTGTTCCTAAGAAATTATGGAGGATTCAAAGTGCCTTAAACCAATCCCTAATATACCTGTTATTAATCTACTTGTGATGCTGTAGAATGCAATGAAACCTGTACAAGTAACAACCTTTAATAGGCAACTTGCTCTCTTAAGAATGCCAAAGGTATTCCCAGATATATTGAGTAAAATTCTTCTCCACCTCAATTAGAAGACTGTAGGGTCCCGTGAGTGATCCTGTCAGTTTCTCTGTGTTTTTAATTTGATGTTAAATACATTTTATAGTTAAGACTTGATTTCATTTCAAGTTTAATTTTTTTTTTCTTATGTGCCAGTATTATTTTAGAATATTGCCTCAGGACAGCTATCAGGAAATACATTTTTAAATCTTTTCAGGAGCAGGTTAAATGTTTAGCATATTTAATGTTTTGAAACTAGTGGATTATTACTTTGCAATGCAATACCTGCTTACATAATAATTACTTACATAATTACTGCTTAAGTAAAAATTACTGGCTTCAAACAAATTTACATTAAGTTTAGTTACTCGATTGCAACAAGTTTGATTGAGTAATACTTTGTGCAGTAGGGACTTAAGTTGTTTCCATTAATTGAGTTTTCGTGCTCATGTCTTACATGACTTTGTTGGGACTCCATAGGATTGGAGATTTGCAGGATTGGGGATTTATAGTGTAGAGATAGAAACTGGGCATCCATAGAGCTGTTTACTCCATAGAGGATTCGATTCTGCTCTAATTAGTGTCAATGGGAGCAGGTGGAGGCCCTAATATGATCTTGTTAATAAAATGATGGAATAATTGTTTTCTTTTCATAATATTTAAGAAGACTGGAAACTAATTTTAAAGAGACTTAGGGACAGTTTCTGGTTGCCTTTGAGGTTGTCAGAATCTGCCCTACACAAGCAAATGTACATTTGCTTAACATGACAGCAATTAAAGTAAAACTGCAATATATTTTAATCTTCCTATTGTATATTAATTAGGTTTATTTTTATGAACAGTACGGTATGAACATTTTAAATCATCAAATGGAGTTTGAAATATCTTTGTACCACAAACTACTACCCTGTTATACTAACCTCTGAACTTTCAAGGGGGTGCTATAGGGTTTTAACTTCATCTCTCACTGACTTCAATGGGAATTGTGTGGCTAAAACCACACGCAATATTTTGTGGTAAAGTTAAATATTTGCACTTGCCTCTAAAATGAAAGTTAAACAATTCAATGCCAGGCACAAGAGCACTTTGCAGTACTTTCATCTTTGCATTCAAGCTTCTCTGAAATCCCAAATCAGTATATTTTAATGAATTATAAAGTACTCAGAGGGCAATTTTTAAAAATGCATGCAGAAAAAAGGTCAGTTCTATAGAATTTTCTTTAAAGCCATACCTAAGCTACGTGAGCTTCATTGGCATGCAGTTACTTGTAAATCTTCCTAGATTGATTGATTGTATTGCCTTTGATCAGAAGTGAATAGTACAGCAGTGTTAAATTAATGCACAGCTATCACTTGGCTTTAATATCAGAACATCCTTTTTTATAACAAGCACTTGTTAGAAAACTAGAAGTGTATAATGTTACAAACTGTATATACAAATAAGTGTCTAGTTGCATATTTAACAATAAAAATAATAAACCTTACTGCTATATATTACTATCTAATAAATTTCGTTTGCAAAAATGGCCAAGTTTACTACCTTTTAAATATCCCAGCCAATATGAAAGATACATTTTTCTTTCTAAATAAATATTGAGTAACTTAACACAACACATGCTATTTCCAGAGAACTAGATTCTGCCACTATTTGTCGTATTTCATAAATTGTTTGGGAGCCTTCCTCTGGTCATCTGTAATACAGTGTAACTATGCAAACAGATTAGCATGCTGTTATTATATGCTATTTCCTATAATAGAACCTTAGGACTGGAGGGGACAGTGAGAAGTCATTTAGTCCAGTCCCCTGCATTCATGGCAGGACTAAGTATTATCTAGACCATTCCTGACAAGTGTTTGTCTAACCTGCTCTTAAAAATCTCCAATGATGGAGATTTCATAACCTCCCTGGGCAATTTATTCCAGTGCTTACCTACAGTGACAGGAAAGATTTCCTAATGTCCAACCTAAGCCACCCTTGCTGCAATTTAAGCCCATTGCTTCTTGTCCTATCCTTAGAGGCTAAGGGGAATGTTTTTTCTCCTTCTTCCTTGTAACAACCTTTTATGTACTTGAATTGTTATATCCCCTCTGTCTTCTCTTCTCCAGACTAAACAAACCCAGTTTTTTCAATCTTCCCTCATAGGTTATGTTTTCTAGATCTTTAATAATTTTTGTTGCTCTTCTCTAGATTTTTTCCAATTTGTCCACTACTTTCCTGAAATATGGCACCCATAACTGAACACAATACTCCAGCTGAGACCTAATCAGCGTGGGGTAGAGTGGAAGAATTGCTTCTCATGTCTTGCTTACAACACTACTGGTAATACATCTGTGACAGGGTTGGGACTCACCTGCTGACTCATCAGGGAATTAGCTCAGTCCAGTGTGGAGCGCCCTCCACTGGTGGTGTCCCGTCCATCTCTCGCCCTCTCTTGGCGCCTGGACCCATGTTGCTCCCTTCTTGCTGCGTCCTCTTCAAGACACTGCCCTCCGGCAGTGCCCCCTAGTCCTCATTCACTCCCTTACGGGGGTGGGGGGGTATCAGCAGTCTTTCACTTCGCCCAGCCACAGCGCCAACCACATCCCAAAGTCTAACCCCTTTTGCCAGGAATCCAGTGCAGTCCACTATCGCCACATCCAATGGCTGGGTGTATGTGCAAGGGGGAGACCCAGGTCCGCCCTCTACTCTAGGTCCCGATCCAGGGACCCTTTGGCAGCAGCCTTCCTGCCCTCCTTCTCTCCCCTTGTCTGCCTCTCTCCCTGGGTCGCTTCCCCTTCGTCCCCTTTGCACCTGCCGGGCTCTTCCCTCGGGGCCTGCAGCCTGGCAGATACCAGGCTGGAGTTCCTTCTACTCCCCTTGCCTGCGCTGTGCTGCGCTGCGCTGTCCCTGGTGCTACTCCCCTTGCACAGGGGACAGACCTTCACCCTCTGAAGGCCTGGGAGAGACTCCCTGCTTCCTTTCTGGGCAGCCTTTATATAGGGCTGAGCCTAGCCCTGATTGGCTCTCTCTTACTCCGCCTCTGATTGGCCACCCACCCACACAGCCTCTCTGGCCTGCTGGAGCCCCCTCTGGCAGCCACTCCACTACAACATCCCCGAATGTTTGCTTTTTTTGCAACAGTGTTACACTTTTGACTCATATTTAGCTTGTGATCCACTATGACCCCCAGTTCCCTTTGTGCAGTACCTCTTGCTAGGCAGTCATTTTCCATTTTGTATGTGTGCAACTGATTGGTCCTTCCTGAGTGGAATATTTTGCATTTGTCCTTACTGAATTTCATCCTATTTACTTCAGACCATTTCTCCAGATTATCCAGATCATTTTAAATTTTAATCCTATCCTTCAAAGCACTTGCAACCCTTCCCAGCTTGGTATCATCTACGAATTTTATAAGCATACTCTCTATGCCTTATCTAAATCATTGATGAAGATATTGAACAGAACCGGACCCAGAACTGATCCCTCAGCGTGACCCCACTCCATCCACGCATGCAGCTAAAACTCTTGTCCAAACTCTCATCATCTTGCATCTCAGTTACTGCAACATCTTCTCTCTGGCCGTGACAAATGTGTAATCTTGCTTCTCTCATGTCCAATCAGAATGCTGCTGCAAAGTTCACTTTTCTAGCCCATCGCTTTGACCATGTCACCCCTCTCTTTGAATTGTTCCACTGGCTTCCTGTCTGCATTGCAGTTTGTATTCACTTTTAAGGTCCTTTACAGCTAATCCCCACTCTATCATCTCTTGTTCACTGTCAAGCTATTGATGCTTGCCTCTGATCAAATTCCTAGTGTGCAGAGACCACTGCTTATCATGCTGGTCAGTATTGTCTCATTGTTTACTAGTACTCCCCTTCTATCTATACCTTATCTGTTGTGTCTTGTTTTATACTTAGATGGTTTTTGCCTTACAAGCTTTCTGTTCTGTGTTTTTACAACACAGTGGAGTCTTGGTCCATGAGTAGGTCTCCTAGGCACTATGGTAATACATGTAATAAATAATAATGATATCTAATATCTTTATCAATGATCTGGAAGAAATATGTAATTATTGGTAAAGTTTGCAGATGAATCAGATTGGTGGAGAGGTAAATAATAAGAGGTCAGTTAGAGTAATTAATCACATAATAAACTGGGTTTATTCAAACAACACATTTTAATACAGTCAAATGCAAGATCATGCATCTCGGAACAAAAAATAATGATTACATTTACAGGAAGGGGAACTGTATCCTGGAAATCAGTGACTCTGCAAAGGACTTTAGGGGTCATGATGGATAACCAACTGAACATGAACTCCAACTACAATGCTGTGTTACCCGCACAAAATTCTGTGTTACTCACACACTCTAGGAGCACTCATCTTTACCCAGTTCTTAGGGCTCAAGGTGTAACCTTCTTAATTTAGGCATCCATCCTTTCCCTGTTCCTAGGGCTCAGGGCATAACCTTACGCTCTAGGGCACCAAGCTTTACCCTTCTGTGGACTCAAAGTGTAACCCTCTTAATTTAGGCAGCCACCCTTACCCTTCTGTGGGCTCAGGGCATAACCTTACATTCTGTGGGTTTGCGGAGTCTTTTACCAGTTAAAGAACCTTACACAGTAATAGCCTACTTAACCTCTATTTATTAACAATCACCAAAACAGAATGCACACTCTAAGCATACGATGCTTACCCCTTCCAATAAGGTAGATGAACTTTTCTTGATGGCCAGTCAGGATCAGGTCAGCTGGGGAACTCCAGCTTCTGCATGGTGTCATTAGCAGAGGGTTGAGGTCTAGTAGCTCTGATCTTGGGGCTGTGTCCGGAGTTGGTTCAAAAGAACCTCCTTTTGGGCCACAGTTTATATAGTGAAACTTGAGCCCTGCTTAGCTGTACCTTAACCAATCATTTTACTAAACGATTTTCTAACCAATCCTAACATTTTGTAAAACAATTTTTTAATCAATCAATCCTCATGGTCCCTTCTGACCTTAGTATCTATGAATCTATACCCCACACCTTAATTGATTTACACCTAGCAAAATTAGTTATGCAACAGACAAATAATCAAAGAACCAGACAGAGACCATACAGGTAAACAATAGAGAATTAGAGACCATAAAGGCAAAACAATAAAGAAGTAGGGACTTCACAACCACAACTTGTTGATAAATGATTTCTTGCTACACAGAATGCCATGAAACAAAGTTTTCTTTAACCATCTTAAGATCTGTTTCTTTATCTGGTGGTGATGGGTACTATTAGAACAGGATCACCTTCTTAACAGCCCAATAGTACATTGTTTTAATGTAATTTAGATGGAATGTGAGGATGTGACTTTCTGTTTCCTGGCTCACAGCTGCAGACAAAGCCCTCAGACCTTACAATATGGCTACAGGAAAAGGCCTTATCCTTAGAGCTGTGGCCAGGAAGACTAATGCGATCCTCGAATATGTAACCAGAGAAATGACTAGTAGAAATAAGGTGGTAGTATTACCTCTGCATACAGCATGAATAAGACTATTCTAGGAATGCTGTGACCAGTTCTTTTATCCACATTTCAAAAAGGATGTAGACAAACTTAAAAGATTCTGAAGAGTTACAAGAATGAACTGAAGTCTGAAAAACATGCCTTATACTAAAAGAAAAGGAGTACTTGTGGCACCTTAGAGACTAACAAATTTATTTGAGCATAAGCTTTTGTGAGCTACAGCTCACTTCATCGGATGTAGTCAGTAGAAAATACAGTGGGGAGATTTATATACACAGAGAACATGAAACAATGGGTGTTACCGTACACACTGTAACGAGAGTGATCAGGTAAGATGAACTACTACCAGCAGGAGAGCTGGGGGAAAAAACCTTTTGTAGTGATAATCAAGGTGGAATCTGTGAGAGTCGTCCTTCAGGATAGGTTGTAGATCCTTGTTGATGCATTGGAGAGATTTTAGTTGGGGGCTGAAGGTGATAGCTAGTGGCGTTCTGTTGTTTTCTTTGTGGGACCTGTCCTGTAGTAGGTGACTTCTGGGTACTCTTCTAGCTCTGTCAATCTGTTTCTTCACTTCAGCAGGTGGGTATTGTAGTTGTAAGAACGTTTGATAGAGATCTTGATAGAGATCTTAAAACAACACTTCCTCAGCTCTCATCTCCTAATGCCCCTACTCTACTTGCACTACATTGATGACATCTTCATCATCTGGACCCATGGAAAAGAAACCCTTGAGGAATTCCACCATGATTTCAACAATTTCCATCCCACCATCAACCTCAGCCTGGACCAGTCTACATAAGAGATCCACTTCCTGGACACTACGGTGCTAATAAGCGATGGTCACATAAACACCACCCTATGCGAGAAACCTACTGACCACTATGCCTACCTACATGCCTCCAGCTTTCATCCAGACCACACCACACGATCCATTGTCTACAGCCAAGCTTTACGATACATCTTTAGCTTAAACAAGAGATGTTAAGCTTTACAAAACCGCATTTGCTCCAACCCCTCAGACAGAGACAAACACCTACAAGATCTCTATCAAGCGTTCTTACAACTACAATACCCACCTGCTGAAGTGAAGAAACAGATTGACAGAGCCAGAAGAGTACCCAGAAGTTACCTACTACAGCACAGGCCCAACAAAGAAAATAACAGAACGCCACTAGCCAACACCTTCAGCCCCCAACTAAAACCTCTCCAATGCATCATCAAGGATCTACAACCTATCCTGAAGGACGACCCATCACTCTCACAGATCTTGGGAGACAGGCCAGTCTTTGCTTACAGACAGCCCCCCAACCTGAAGCAAATACTCACCAGCAACCACACACCACACAACAGAACCACTAACCCAGGAACCTATCCTTGCAACAAAGCCCGTTGCCAACTGTGTCCACATATCTATTCAGGGGACACCATCATAGGGCCTAATCACATCAGCCACACTATCAGAGGCTCGTTCACCTGTGCATCTACCAATGTGATATATGCCATCATGTGCCAGCAATGCCCTCTGCCATGTACATTGGTCAAACTGGACAGTCTCTACATAAAAGAGTAAATGGACACAAATCAGACGTCAAGAATTATAACATTCAAAAACCAGTCGGAGAACATTTCAAACTCTCCGGTCACTCGATTACAGACCTAAGAGTGGTTATCCTTCAACAAAAAAGCTTCAAAAACAGACTCCAACAAGAGACTGCTAAATTGGAATTAATTTGCAAACTGGATACAATTAACTTAGGCTTGAATAAAGACTGGGAGTGGATGTGTCATTACACAAAGTAAAACTATTTCCCCATGTTTATTTCCCCCACCCCCCACTGTTCCTCGGACGTTCTTGTCAACTGCTGGAAATGGCCCACCTCGATCATCACTACAAAAGATTTTTTCCCCCCGCTCTCCTGCTGGTAATAGCTCACCTTACCCGATCATTCTCGTTACAGTGTGTATGGTAACACCCATTGTTTCATGTTCTCTGTGTATATAAATCTCCCCGCTGTATTTTCCACTGAATGCATCCGATGAAGTGAGCTGTAGCTCACAAAAGCTTATGCTCAAATAAATTTGTTAGTCTCTAAGGTGCCACAAGTATTCCTTTTCTTTTTGCGGATACAGACTAACACGGCTGCTACTCTGAAACATGCCTTATACTGAGAGACTTAAGAAGCTCAATCTATGTAACTTATACAAGAGAAGGTTCAGGCAAGTTGATCACAGTCTACAAGTACCTACATAAAGTAAAGATTTAATGGTAGAAGGCTCTTTAGTCTAGCAGACAAGGACAATATTCAATATTGGAAGTTGAACCCAAGACAAATTCACACTGGAAATAAGGTGCAAATTTTTAACCATTAGAACAATTTACCCAGAGATGCGGTGGATTCTCCATCACTTGAACACTTTGAGTGAAATCCTGGCCTTACTAAAGTTAATAGCAAAACTTCCATTGACTACAAGCCTTCACCCTTGAAATCAAGACTGGATGTCTTTCTGAAAGATAACTTCCATTTGTGATAGAGCATACACTAGAACCTCAAAAATACGAACATCAGAGTTACAGACTGACCAGGCAACCAGACAAGAAGTGAAACCGGAAGTAATCAATGAGGCAGCAGCAGAGACCAAAAAATAAATAAATACTGAACTGTGCCTGTATTGCCTCTTAAGGGTTGGCACATCTGGGCTGCCCATCCCCAGCCTCATCTGCATGGCAGCCGTTTACAGCAAGATGCTGCCTGCCAGCCCAATGCGACCAGAACCAGCCAGCAGAGCAGGAGCAGCGCTGGGATCTGCACTGCTTTCACCTCTCCCCCTGCCAGGAGGGGGACATGCTGTTTACACACACACCCCTGCTGGGAGGGGGACAAGCTTGGAAACTCATGCCGGGGCTGAGTAGGGAGCTCAGCTGCTGCTGAAGCCTGGCCTGAAGTATCAGTTGCTGGATCGGGAGCCCAAACTGTGCTTTGTTCAGTTACCAACACTTCAGAGTTATGGACGACCTCCATTCCCGAGGTGTCCGTAACTCTGGGGTTCTATGTAAAAGCTTGATGCAGAAATTATTGGGTGAAGTTCTATGGTCTGTTTTATGCAGATTATCATAATGGTCTCTTTTGGCCTTAAAATCTAAGAACTACATGTTGATGATCCATCCAAATATCTTGGTAAATATTAGGGATCTTTCACTCTGACTTGGGGCACTTATTTGCAGCTTTAAGTAGTCACTAGGTCAAAGAGAGAGAGAAAGAATGACTAAGTGTGGTGGTTAGGGCATCCACCTGGGAAGTGGAAGACCCAGGATCAACTCCCCCCACTCAAATAACTTATTTTCCAAAGTGGAGCAGCTTCCTCAGCAGAGATTGAGGGACCTCCACATCAGAATATCCCACAGCTCAGTGGTTACTGCATTCCCTTGAGGTAGGAGACACTTGTTTGAATCTTTTCATCTCCCTCAAGCAGAAGGGGGAATTGGACCTGGGACTCCCACAACCTGGGTGAGTTCTCTAACCGGTGGGCTAAAAGTTAGAATAGTACCATCACTGTCTCCTCCTCCTCTGGCTACTTTGTTTGGGGCAATCATAAGTGCCTAACTTATTATCTCAAAAAAACAACTTAAGCGCCCAAACTGCCTCAGCCTGGGAGATGGGGTCCCAGTTTTAGATTGCTAGCAAAGAGAGAGGTCCCTCCCTGCAACCCAGCTTTATGTGTCCAAGTCTTAGAGGAAAAAAAGAACTCAGGGCACATTCCTCTCATCAGCATCTACTATTGGCTAACTTAGCCGGCTCTTCACCTAGAACGCTGGCTTTTGTGGACCTCTTTTTAAGGTGCCTGTCTCTCCTCATGCATTGTATAGGAAGCGTAGGCTGCTAACTCAGGCTTTGTGGATTGCAGTATTGTTCCAGTGATTTTCTAGCACCTAAAAGTTAGGCGTTGTGATGCTAAGCGTTGTGACACCTAAGTTCCTTTATGGATCCAGGCCTGAGTTCCTTTGTGAATAGGTGCTGGTGAGACTAAAGTAAGGTTCCTAAATCCATATTTAAGCACCTTCATATGAGCTAAGCACCCAACAGCTCCCATTAATGTCTATGGGACTTTACTTTAGGCTCCCATTTTTAAAAACCTGGCCTAAAATTTTAGTGGCAGCATTAAACATTGGACTTATAACCACACTAGAGAAACGTGTGTCAGACTGTGACTGCTCTTTTGATACTAAACTTTTGTCAAGCTCTCTTGACTGAAAATTAATTGAATGCACTGAACTCTGAATCAGACATAATTATATCATGAAGAATGTAATTAATCAAATTCCTAGCAACATTAAACAGCTGTGGTGGGTTAAGTGTTATTTATTGAGCTAAAATCTTCATTTGCAATTGATAGAATATTCTGCTGATCAGTTGTTCTGATAAGAAAGCTTGGGCTAGTTCCCATATTTACAAAGGTACCGTGGCAAAATATCTTGTTCGCCTTAGTAGGCTCTGTCCTTTTTAGCCTTGTAGACTCAGGTTTGGGGCAAGGCGAATCCTTATAGGTGGCACAGGGTTCTACTACTCCTCTCCTCAGTCAGTCCCTTGTGCTTGTTTTGTTTTCCTTCCCTTCTGGAGAGGTCTGATGTCTTGCTGGAAACAGCCTACTGGCAACTTCCTCGCTCTTTCCCTCCTACCACCCAGGGGAGGGTTTAAAAAGGTCCCAAGTAGTTGGAGTCAGCTGAACCGAATTGGTTCCCTAGCAACCCCTTTTCCAGCTGAACCTTATTGCCCCCTGGTTCTCTCTCCTTAGTGGATAGGGAGGGGCCTTTTAATCCCCTGGGACTAATTACTAACCTCGTTTTGTAGCTGTTTGTCCTGGGTTTACCACAGTACCAAGAGGTCTACAAGGAAGCTCTGTAGGTAACATTAAAGGAAAATGGGTATAAAAGCATTATCAATATAAACATAGGCATTGTAAGGAAACTATAATGGTATAAGCAAAATGAAAACTGAAGCATCTATTGATGCAGTTACACTACATATATCTGAATGACATATTGTTGTCTTGTCATCTTTTTGTAGATGATTCCTAGGTGATTATATTGGGTTTTGTGTGAATTTTGAAGTGTGCCCTTCAATGCTGCCTCATTGTTGGCTACAGTAGAACCTCAGAGTTAGGGATACCTCGGGAATGGAGGTTTTCCATAACTCAATGTTGGCAATGCCCCACAAAGCACAGTTTGGGCCCCAGATCCAGCAGCTGACACTCCAGGACAGGTAGAGAGAAAACAGTGTGTTTTCTTCCCGGGGAAGGTGGGTAAAAACAGTGCATCCCTCTCCGAGCTGAGGAGGGGTGAAAACGGTGCAGACCCAAGTACTGCTCCTGCTCTGCTGAGTGACTTTGACTGCCTTGGGCTGGCAGCCCCAGTGTCTTGCTGTAAGTGGCTGCCCCATGCGTGGGGTGGAGGTGTGGGGACACGCAGCCCAGATGTGCCTACCTTTAAGATGCAATACAGGCCCAATACGGTATTTGCTTTTTGGGGGGTGGGTGGTCTCTGCTGCTGCCTGATTGGTTACTTCTGGTTTTACTTGGTGTCTGGTTGACCAGTCAGTCCGTAACTCTGGTGTTTTTATCTTTGACATTCTAATGTATACTCCTTACAGTATTAGGTGTTCCATCTGCTGGTTGTCACACTTAAATCTGCTGCGATTGATGCACGTAAAAGCACATTTGAGAATTATAGATATATGCATTATTACAATATTATTCTAAGTATGTTAAACATAGTAAATAGCACATTAAGAGATTGACATTCATCATAGTCATATTCTACACGCACTTAATTTGAGGATTTCTGACAAAAGCTAGCAACCCATCAAAGGTCTATATTACACATGGTGTTTACAAATCATTACATGAGGATATCAGATATCTTACAGAGTGGAAAAAAAATTAACTGACAATTTAATGTTCAGATCATCAGTGTATACCATCCATATTCATATGCTATACAATAACATTTGCTGTGTAGACACAATACAGTAGGCATTAGTTACAATATTCACAGTGGGCAGACAAGGTGGTGTTGGAAAGATGATTGGCTATTTCCACATGACCTTACTTTCAAATCAGGGGTGCCTGCGGGGGGCAAGCAGGGGCACTGGCCCCTTCAATCAGTGGAGGCACATAACTCCTCCGATGCCGGAGCAGGAAGAGCGAGCTCCTCCGACCTGGCCAGGGTGGTAGATGATAGCTCCTCTGGCTCTGGGGCTGCCAGGGAGGAGATCCAGCTCCTCCAGCCCCAGGGGAGAGATCTAGCTCCTCCAGCTGAGGTGGGGTTCCAGCCCCTCTGGCTGCAGGGGAGGGGAGGAAGAATCAGCTCCTCCTACCACAGGAGGCACAGAAAGTGCCCCTCCAAAAGCGGCCAAATGTTAATCCTGTGCATGCCCCCATTTCAAATTAAATCTATCTGGGAGCTATAACAAACCTAATGCCCAATCCAATTTGCACTAAAGTCAGTGGGAGGTTTTCCATTTATTTAAATCAGGGGTGGCCAACCTGTGTCTCCGGAGCCACATGGGGCTCTTCAGAAGTTAATATTTGGCTCCTTGTATAGGCATCGACTTTGGGGCTGGAGCCACAGGCGCCAACTTTCCAATATGTCAGGGGGTGCTCACTGCTCAACCCCTGGCTCTGCCACAGGCCCTGCCCCCTCTGCCCCCTCCCCCGCCATGCTTTTGCTCCTCTCCCCCCCAGCCTCCTGCATGCCATGAAACAGCTGATCTGCGGGGCTGCCTGTGGGTGGGAGGCACTGGAAGCAGAGGGTGAGGAGCTGATGAGGGCCTCCTGATGTATTACTGTGGTTCTTTGGCAATGTACATTGGTAAATTCTGGCTCCTTCTCAGGTTCAGACTGGCTACCCCTGATTTAAACGGTATTTGGATCTGGCCCCATTTATATATAAGCAAGAGAAAACCGTTGATTTATCAGGCTGGAAATGTTCTGCTGTTTATGTGAACTGTTTCTGGCTGGTTGCTATCATGTGTGCATCTCCAGTAATGTCACATGTAATGCTGAAATAAGACTGGATGATTTCAGTAAAGATAACACTATAAAAACGAATATAACAGAAACACAAAATTTTACCTCAAATCAGTTTTAATTCCTCCAGGGATTCTAACTGAACCATAGATAGACATAACTCTTTTCTCCCTTAGTGTGGTGGGTTTTCTGTGCCTTATGAGCCTCTGTACATTTATATTGCGTTATTTACAAGACTATACATTCCACTTACGGTTGTTTACATTAACTAGCCTTGTGGCAACACCTTAGGGAGAATATGTATGTTAGTAAGTACAGAACTGCAAACAAAGCAGCATTTACTGAAAAATCCTCAAAAAAAAAAGGAGTACTTGTGGCACCTTAGAGACTAACCAATTTATTAGAGCATAAGCTTTCGTGAGCTACAGCTCACTTCATCGGATGCATTTTAAAATGCATTTTTAATTAATTTAATGCAATTTTAAAATGCATCCGATGAAGTGAGCTGTAGCTCACGAAAGCTTATGCTCAAATAAATTGGTTAGTCTCTAAGGTGCCACAAGTACTCCTTTTCTTTTTGCGAATACAGACTAACACAGCTGCTACTCTGAAAACTGAAAAAATCCTGGGAACTTGCAACAGTATTGTGAAATATTTTGAATGTTCTAACTATAGGGTGACCAGATATTCCTATTTTATAGGGACAGTCCTGATATTTGGGGCTTTTTCTTATATAGGCTCCACCACTACCACCACCACCACCACCACCCGGTCCAGATTTTTCACACTTGCTGTCTGGCCAGCCTATCTAACTACCAAATCCACAAGAATTTCAATTTCCTTCCTAGCAGTCCTTACTGCTGTGAGCAGTAACACAAGAGGAAGCTGGCTGGAAAAAAATAAGTTTGTAACTTTCAGGGAAAATCTGGACAACAGGTGTGTGAATATCACTTTTTTTTTTTTCCAGCCAGCTGTCGGAGGAAGCTCTGGTGAGAAAGAGGATGCCAGTGGAACTGAAAAAGGAAATACCCGAATACCTTTAAATGCATGTCTCGTCTCTTCACTATTTTACGTAACGAAAGGAGCTCTCTACTCAGCAACTTCTCTTCCACGTCCCTACTCCGTTGGCTTTGCAACCCCTGTTCGTGCGCAGACAGCCCACAAGGATTTTCTTTGCTAAAAGCGGCTCTGGCCTTGCTCCCTGCTTCTCCTGGGGCTGGCGCTACAGGGGCCCCTCCCCAAGGTGTCCGCGCCCCCCCCCGCAGCGCGGCCGGCGCCGCAACGTAACTGAGACCTAGCGTTCTCCTTCTGGCTTCCCCAGGTCTGCCAAATGTCAATTAAAAGTGGCTGGATTTTGTTTTGGGGCGGGTCAGTCCCTCCCCTCCCCCTTCCATACAGCGGCTCACGGCGGAGGGATCCGCCCCCGCCCCGCTTTTGTGCTCGCCCCTGCAGGCTGAAGTGCAACAGCGCCGCTGTGCGCATGCGCTAGACTCGGCTGCGCCGGACCGTCTTTCCCCTCTCCGGCGAGCGTCTTTTCCCGTTGCCATGGCAACTGGATGCCGCCTCTGAGCAGCCGCCGCCGCCGGAGGTGGGTGTGTCCCCAGCTGCGCGCCGCCCCCCTTTCCTGGCCCGTCAGGCCGCGCGCCGCCTGGGCTAGCGGGGCCGAGGCGTCGCCTCTCGCCCGCCTGGTTGGGGCCGGGCTGCTGAACGGCCCCGCGCGTGGCCCGTAGTCTGTGGCGGGGCGGCGAGGGAGCGTTGGGCGCGGTCTGCTGGCGGGGGCGGGGGGCCGCACTAGGAGCGGTGTGGGAGGAAGCGACTTGAAAAGGGAGTTTGTAGGGTAAAGCAGGCGCAGCGGCTGACAGGGAGCCAGGTGCTAGGACTCGGGGTGACCGCCTGGCTTGAAGTGCTCTCCATGCAGTTTGGTTAAATGGGTCTCCCCAGCCGCACTATACAAATTGTTCCAGCACCCCTGCAAGGAGCACTGCCCGGCTGTGAAAGAGCCTGTCCTATATGCACTGACTTGGTGGGTGCTCCACGCTGGGAGCACCCATGGAAAAAAATAATGGGTGCTCAGCACCTCTGGCAGCCCTGAGGGTCAGCGCCTCCCACCCCTAGCGTCTGTTGGCAGCCCTGCCAGTAGGCTCCTCCCAGCGCCTTCCCCCAGCACCTCCCGCCCCCATGATCTGCTGTCCCGCTGAGTGCAGGAGGTGCTGGGGAGAGGAGGAAGAGCCCGGTCAGGAAGAGGAGGGAGAGGGGCTTGGAGGAAGGGGTAGAGTGGGGGCAGGCCTGGGGTACAGCAGGGGTTAAGTACTCCCTAGGATCTGAATAAGTCGGTGCCTATGGCCTCACGCCAGCTCACTCAGTGCTAACCCAACAAAGCCTTTGGATAGTTACTTTGGGGAACAAGCCTGTGCTGGCCTCCACCAAATTTATGAGATGACTAAATAGACTCCCTGGATGTCTAATTTGTGTGACTCAGTGGGAGCATCACCTGTGGAATGAGGGTGGCACATGGCCCTCACTAGAATATTGTACTTCTCTGTGTTCCTGCAAGCACTAAATGCTGAAATAAATCAGCCCTTTCCAAAACTATACCCCATTTATCATAAAAAAATGTAAATGAAGTAAGATATTAACTAGAGAACTGTGATTCATCTAGCAGCTGCTCTTATGGGAGTTTTGACTGCATTAGGAGAATAGGACCAGACTAATTTTAAAAACAATTTATTGTCAGGAGTAATATGTTGTATCTAAATGTTCTCAGACCTAGATTCACAAAGGGACTTAGAACTGGATCCACAAAGGGACTTAAGCATTGTGATGCAACACCTGACTATTAGGTGCCTAGGAGCTTGTCTACACTTACGTTTTATAGTGCTCTAACTTGCTCAGGGGTGTGAAAAATCACCCCCCCTGAGCACAGCAAGTTTGAGCGCTTTAAAGTGCTACTGTGGACAGGCTCTGAGCGCTGGGAACCACACTCCCAGCCCTCGGACCTGTTCCCCTTGTGGAGGTGGATTACCAGGAGCGCTGGGAGAGCTCTTTCCCAGTGCTTGCGCGTGACTACACTCATACTTCAAAGTGCTGCCGTGGGAGTAACCAAAAATGTTAAACTCCCTCAGTGTCTAACTTTGTCTAAGTGCCTATAGCATTCAGTAGGAGTTTGGTGAATCACAGTGGAGCCTAAAACTGGGATTTAGGAATCTATACCCCACACTGAAGTGCCTAAGTCTGGGGTCAAGAGCTTAAGTATCTTGTAAACCTCCCCTCAGTTATTTCAAGATCTCTTTATGTGATGTATCTATATGCATCCATCTAGATGTACATTAAGAATAGTACATGACATTTCTAACATACATCAAGATATTCTGATTAGGGCTTTTATGGTAAACATTTTGGCCAAGATTTTCAAAAATAGCAGCTTAATTTGTATTTAGACACCTTAAGTTTACAGGACCTGTTGGATGCACAGTATTTTTGAAATCAGGCCACTTAAGTGCTTAAATATGGATTTAGGAGCCTAAAATTAGCCTCCTGTTTTTTTTGAAAAAAACTTGCCCTTTTTTACTTTTCATATTATTTGTCAATCTGAATGTATTAATCTAATTATTTTATGAAAACAAAGGAAAATCCCAGTTCCCTCTCAACTTAATCCCAGGATTTGGTGACATTGTGGAAACCCACTAGAACAAATGTAGAGTTGTTTGTGATGCTATGTTTTTCTGTTATTCTAGTCAAGAAAATCTAGATGACAAAGAACTATACTAAAGAAATAATGAACATCAGAAAAAAAGCCAAATAGGGTTTTCAGTAAACAGCCCAAGTAAATGGACGGGTGCATATTTACATTAAAAATCATAATTATTATAAAATTCTGTTATAAATCATTAGTTCAGTCTCCTAATGTTAAACAACATGTTGCTTCATATGCTTTCCACACTTACAATTTTTCAGTTTCTGAAGAGATACAAGAAAGGAATCAATGATCCAATCAATCCAAAATGTCTGAAAATTTATCAACAAGCAGGAAGGAAAAGAATGAGGATGAAGTCACAGCTGGCCTAAATACTGAAGGACTGAACAAAAGCCCTCAAGAAGTTTCTGAAAGGGATGCTAGGAAAGACTCATTACAATCAACAGAGAATCTTGAAATGGCTGAAAAATCATCAACAAGGTCTCTCGAAAAAAAAGATGAATTCATAGTTGGCCTAAATACTGAAGGACTGAATGAAATTCCACATGAAGTTACTGAAGCAGATGCCAGTAAAGACATCTTACAATCATTTGAGAGTTCTCAAATTATTGAAGGATTATCAACAAGTATGTCAAATGAAAAAGAAAATTATGAAAACACAGCTGATGGATTGATGGTACTCCCCCAAGAAGTTTTTGAAACAGATACCAAAAGAGACACAATACAATCAACGGAAAACTTTGAAATAGCTGAAGTATTCTCAACAAGTGTATTGCTTGAAAAAAAGAGTGATGACTTCCCAGCTGATCTAAATGCTGAAGGGCTGATGGAACTCTCTCAGAAGATCTCTGAAAGAGATGTGGGAAAAGACACATTACGCTCACTAGAAGATCTTGAAGCGTTTCAAAAATTATCAACAAGTGTGTTACAGGAAACGGTGGATGATGAAATCACAATTGATTTAAATGCTGAAGAACTATACCAAATCTCTCAAGAAATTGTTGAAGGAGATGCTAAAAGAAATCAATTACCATCAGAAGAGAATCCTGAAATAGCCGAAAAGGTATCAACACATATATTGCATGAGGTAAAACATGAGGAATTTATGGTTAAACTAAATGCTAAAGGACTAAGGGAAATCCCTCAAGTACTTTTTGAAATACAAACTTTAAAATATTTGCATTTAAACAATAATGAAATCAAAAGTTTATATAAAAATCTAGGTGACTTGACAAGCCTGGAAATACTATCCATTGAAGGAAATGGATTGATAGCATTGCCACCTGAAATTTCCCTACTTCCCAAACTGCGAGTTTTGAACATCAGTCACAACCAGTTATCATGTCTCCCTAAAGAGTTATCAAAGCTTGTAAATATTAAGCAACTTTTTGTCAGTCACAATAACATTGAAGAATTTCCAGCTGCCTTGGAAGGCCTTGAAACCTTGGAAATTTTAGATCTTGCTGTAAATAATTTAAAAACGCTGCCAAAAAACATGGTTAGCATGAAGAATTTGAATGTACTCAACCTTGATTCCAATCAGATCTTAATATTCCCAAAGGTCCTCTGCTACCTTCCAAATCTAATCAAACTCAGCATTTCAGGGAACCTGATTCAGGGTTTACCTAAGGACATTAAAGAGCTCAGGAGATTACAAGTACTTTCAATGAATCACAATAAACTTATATTTCTGCCTGTGCAGCTTTTTCAACTGGCAAAACTACAAAAACTCAGGCTAGATGATAACAAGTTGGACGTTCTTTCAGACAAAGTTGAGAATTTGCAAGAACTTAGAGCTCTTAGTCTTGCCAACAATCTATTTAGAAGCATTTCAGAGAATCTTTGCAATTGTACAATGCTGGAACGTCTTATTCTTCATGGCAATCAGCTAACACACCTTCCTAATAGGATGCACAGACTTAAACATTTAAGGGAACTTTGCATAAGTAGAAATCAAATGGATAACCTAGATGAACAGATATCGCGTATTAAAGACCTCTCCATTATAGAAGCTTCTGGAAATGCATTAATGTGCATTCCTGTTGAAATAAAAAATTGCATGCAGATAATTAAAGTTGACTTGAGCTATAACAAACTTTCTCAGTTTCCAGTTGGATTGTGCGCACTGGTTGCTCTTAAAATCTTAAACCTCAGTGGAAACTATATTTCAGAAATTATAACTGAAATTTCTTTTATTGAAAATTTGGAGCACCTAGAATTAAGTAGGAACAAACTGTCGTCTTTTTCTGAACACTTGTGCAGACTTACAAAACTAATTTATTTAGATTTAAGTGAAAATGAAATAAATAGCATTCCAAAAGAGGTATCTAATATGAAGTATCTCCAGGTACTTCTTTTATACCACAACAAATTTGTCTCTTTTCCCAGGGAACTATGTGCTTTAAATAGTTTACAGACACTTGATCTTTCGGAGAATCAAATACAGTGCATTCCCTCAGATATTTGTAATCTGCAAGTGATCAAAGATTTAAATTTGTCAAACAATCAGTTAGTATCTTTTCCATCTGAAATATGTCATCTTTCATCACTGGAGAAACTCAAGTTGTGCCAAATAAATGGGTTGAAGGTAAGAGGACATTGTTTTCTTTAGGCCAAAAAAAAAAAAAATCCTAGTTGTCATACAAATTTCTGTACTGAAAAATTATTAATTGTAGAATTTCTTCCAAAGGGCTGAAAGGGTTTTTGTAATGCACCTACAGTTAGCAAAGAACAGGAACAGTTTGTAAAGGGGCTAAAATGTAACATAAATGGAATTGGCTACTGACTGAAAATGTCTTTTGTAACATTTTGGTTATGAATTGATTAAAATATTCTCAGTAATGCAAATATATGATGATCTTTCAATGAAATTTCATTAGAAAGATTAGGTCTGATTCTGACCTCACATGTATATAATTCAGGAATCTCTCAGTTTGTCAATTTTTGATAAAAACTGAATCAGGTTGATCAGCAATAATCTAAGTATATTCTATTCCTGTTGCACCTGCAGTGTGGACTCGAGGGGCCTCCTATTGTGATGAGGATTGACAAGCAAAATAACCAATCAGAATTATGCAAATAATCCCACTTCTAAGAAAATTATGTGTGAAAGCAATAAAACCTTACAATTTCTATTATGTATGTTGAAACAGGATTTAGACAACCACAATATTTATCACTGCAGTCTCACTCATTTCAGCACAGATAGTTACACAGGATATTTTACTTATAATAGAGAAAATTGCCTCAGACTTCTGAGGTCTAATTTTCTGGACTGCTTGTTTCTTTTGTGCTAAGGAGCAGAACTAAGAAATTCTCCATTAAAAAAATCTGTCTACCTTCTCTTCAGACTAAAATAGCACATGAGTAGTTGTCATGGAGAGAAGTTAGCATTGTGACACTCTACCACCAATGGAAATTGAAACACACACTGTTACTGTTTCTGAAGCAAGCCCTTTCTTCTCATAACGCAGACTTGTAAATTTAAAGTGTAAGGAAACACAATCCTTTGCTGAAAAACTGCGGGAGCTCACTCATAAAAGAATATTGGCTATTTTTACTCTCTCATCACCAAAACTTGCTGAATTGGCATTTCAACATCTGGTGTCTTACAGGGCTCACCATTCTTTTGTATATATGTATATATGACTTCTATTAGGGTACTAAATCCTTCACTTGCAGGGGATTATACTTAGTGATCTAACAGATCTGTTCCATCTCCAATTTGTATGGTAATCCTATTCACTGGACTTTACTGAGAGCAATTATTCCTGCCAGAGAAAAAAGAAAAAGAAAACTCATTCCCTTTTACTGTCCCACTGCTGTAAAAGGAAAAGCAAAGAAGAGAATAAATATTTATTTTCATTCTGACTGCAAAACAAATGAGAGAAAACGTGATTGTTCTTCAGTTTCTTGAAAGAAGGCAAAATCACTTTAGTTACATTTATTAATCAAATAATTAATCAAAAGATTCCCCTCCCACAGTTCCAACAATGCAGACACTATCCCATAATATAATTATCAGCATTGATAGAAATACTATTTTATTTTATCTAGACAAAATTCTTCCGCTGATTCTATGCCTATCACCAAAATTCTTATTGGAAAACAAATCAATATCCATCAGAATGGAAGACTATGAGTTTTTATTGGTGGAACTGAGTTACAAAATATCATTTTATAAGTAGGAAAAATTACTTTTTCAGCTTTTTATGCAAGAAAATATTGTCATTTACTAAATAAGTGAGTAAATGTAGCAATTATTTTATCTATTTCCCAGTTAACTAAACTTCCAGAGGAGCTGTCTAAACTGACTTGCCTCAGAGAGCTGGATATATCTTACAATGCATTAAAAGAAATTCCAGAAGGCATAGGGGAACTGAAACACTTGGTCATCTTAACTGCAAATAATAATTACATTAATCTGCTTCCCAAATCTGTTCCATCATTGAGTGATCTACAACAACTTAATCTGAGTGGTACGTATCAGATGCCCCATCCATTATTGAAATGCGAGCATTAAAATATTGAGCCAGCGGAGTCTATTAATATATTAGTTAAGCGAACATGTTGAGGGAGAGAGGAAAATACAACTTCCCGTTTTTCACGTATGTTGCAGTATCTTTGGTGTCTTCATACTATAATACCTCTCTCAAGTTTAGCATCTCCTAGCATGTCTGTTGCAGGGACCTAACTCTGTGGAATTGCACATGTGATCTGATTTTACCATCATATGAATGTGATACTATTAAAGGCATGAGGCACATGTGAGATGGCAGATATTAAGTATTAATAGTTATTCTATCTGGCTTCCAGTCAGTTACAGAGTTGATTGTTGGTTTTTGTTTGGTGTGAGAAATTCCTGTTATTTTGTGGATAATATTACTTGTTCCAAACTGAGCCATCTGCCTTTACAATGACAGTATAATATCTTGTGGGGACAAACACTTACTTGAGATTCAACTGTTCTTGCTCACTGAGACCTGTTTCCACAAGGCACTTAATCCCCTAAGCCTGAGTCTAAGTCCCATTTATAGGCACCACTGCGATCCACCAGACTCCTGCCACTTGACTACCACTTAACCTCATTGGCATATAGGTTTTTGCAATAAAAGTTTCCTAGGTGCCTATGTTTCTGCCTCTGGACATACATGTCGCTGCCCCATTCTAGGCATCTGGAACACCTATCTCTCATCTAAGCCCCAGGGCAATCCATGACTTGGGGGAAGATAGGCTATCCTCTGCCTAAGTCATGTGCAGGGCCTGAGCTAGTAAGTATGCTCAGAGATGCCTAGATCTACACAAAACAACTGGGGGTGTGTGTGTAAAGGAGGCTTTCTCTTTAACCCAGTGGCTAGGGTATTCAGCTTGGGATATGGGACACCACCAGTTCAAGTTCCTACTCTGCCTGACTCAGGCTTTATAGATCACAGTGCTGTTCCCGTGGTTTTCTAGACAACTAAAAGTTCCGTGTCACAATGCCTAAGTCCCTTTGTGGATTCAGGCCTAAGTTTCTGGAAGCACTTTGGATTATCAGAGCTAAAGTCTATGAATGGGACCTATTCTTGGTTGTTTGGAAAGCACTGGTTCTGTTGTTGGTAGAGATTCTCAGCATCTCTCTTGGGGGCAAGTGCTAGTGGACTTGGTCTAATAGGATCTCATCTCAAGAAATCACCTTTTGATGTGACAGTCTCACTAGCTATTGACCTGCCCATAGTCTTCCCTTCATGGAAATATTGACTGAGATGGTAATGGGGCAATGATGGTGGTCACTGGAGTCCTCAGATTTCCTTGTCTTTGGTCAATCGAGTTTTAAGCTTGGGTCTGGGACAGAAACTCTGATGCTGGTGGTCTCCTCCTAATAGTAGATGAGGAGTCCATCCTGAATCTTTTAGATCTACCTGCTGTCTTTAATACGATTTTCCAAGAGGTGTTGTTGACAAAACTAACTCTCAAGTGTCTCTTTTTTTTGTTTCTTTGTTTATTTAAATAGAGGACTCTGAGGGTAGTTTGGGACAAATTGCTTATTTTCTTCCAGGTTGGTCTCATGTGTGGTATAACAGGATTTACTCTGTCAGCCCTCCTGTACAACTTGTATTTCAGGTCTTTATTAGGGTTATTCAGGAGACATGGTCTACGCTGGTTTCAGAATATTGATGATACCCAGCTCTACATCTCCATCATTTCTGAGCCTCAAACAGTTTCTGTATGAGATTGGATGAGGATAATTCCAGATAAAATTGAAGTAATTGTCAATAGGTTATGGGGAAGCAAAGAAAAGAAGTACTTTGGATGCTGCTATTTATAACAGAGTTTCACAATATGGTACTTGTGGAACCTAGGCTGCTCCCTGTTACTCAGTTAACAGCTGTGGACAAAATCAGTTCTTTCCATTTGCACCTGGTGAGATGACTGTAACCATCTCATTTGGTTGTGGGCTTTCACTAAAGTTTTCCGTACGTTTGTCACCTAAAGACCAGGCTACTGTAATGTGCTCTGTGGTACATATTAAGACTATGGGGAAGCTAAAGCTAATGAAGACTGGCTGCACAAATGTAAGTAGAATTTAATCCCATGAATAAGTTGCACCTATGCCAAGTACTAGACACCTATTGGTTTCTGAATGGGTGTTCCTTTTAATTTATAAAGTAGGGCTGTCGATTAATCGCAGTTAACTCTCGCGATTAACTAAAAAAAATTGTGATTAAAAAATTAATCATGATTCATCAAAATGTTAATTGCCCTGTTAAACAATAAAATACCAATTGAAATTTATTAAATATTTTGGATTTTTTTCTACATTTTCATATATTGTAGTCTGTGTTGTAATTGAAATTTTACAAATTACAAATATTACAAATATTTGCACTGTAAAAATGATAAAAAATTGTATTTTTCAAATCACTTCATACAAGTACTTTAGTGCAGTCTTTTTGTCCTGAAAGTGCAATTTACAAATGTAGATTTTTTTTTGTTATATAACTGCACTCAAAAACAAAACAATGTAAAACTTCAGAGCCTAAAAGTCCACTCAGTCCTACTTCTTGTTCAGCCAATCGCTAAGACAAACAATTTTATTTGCATTTACAGGAGATAATGCTGCACTCTTCTTATTTACAATGTCATCAGAAGGTGAGACCAGGCATTTGTATGGCACTTTTGTAGCCGGCATTACAAAGTATTTACGTTAAAAGGTTTTAACGCTGGTTAAAAAAATAATGTGTTAATTAAATTTGTGACTGAACTTCTGCTCTGTTTTACCTGCATTCTGCCATATATTTCGCATTATAGCAGTCTTGGATGACGACTCAGCACATGTTGTTCCTTTTTAAGAACACTTTCACTGCAGATTTGACAAAACACAAAGAAGATACCAATGTGAGATTTCTAAGGATAACTAAAGCACTTGACCCAAGGTTTAAAAATCTGAAGTACCATCCAAAATCTGAGAGGGACGAGGTGTGGGGCATGCTTTCAGAAGTCTTAAAAGAGCAGCAATCTGATGCAGAAACTACAGAAGCTGAACCACCAAAAAAGAAAATCTACCTTCTGCTGGTAGCTTCTGACTCAGATTCTGAAAATGAATATGGGTCGGTCCGCTCTGCTTTGGATCGTTATCGAGCAGAATCCGTCATCAGCATGGACACATGTCCTCTGGAATTGTGGTTGAAACATGAAGGGACATATGAATCTTTAGCACATCTGGCACGTAAATATCTTGCAATGCCGGCTACAACAGTACCCTGTGAATGCTGGTTTTCACTTTCAGGTGACATTGTAAACAAGAAGCAGGCAGCTTTATCTCCTGCAAATTATAACCAAACTTGTTTGTTTGAGCAATTGGCTGAAGTAGAACTGAGTGGACTTGTAGGCTCTAATGTTTTACATTGTTTTATTTTTTGAATGCAGTTATTTTGTACATAATTCTATATTTGTAAGTTCAACTTACATAATAAAGAGATTGCACTAGAGTACTTGTATTAGGTGAATTGAAAAATACAATTTCTTTTGTTTTTTACAGTGCAAATATTTGTAATAGAAATATAAAGTGAGTACTGTACACTTTGTATTCTGTGATGTAATTGAAATCAATATAATTGAAAATGTAGAAAAATCCAAAAATATTTAAATAAACGGTATTATTGTTTAACAGCACAATTAATCACAATTAATTTTATTTAATTGCGTGGTTAATTTTTTTTAATCGCTTGATAGCTCTACTTATTTTTAAATTGTATTTTTAGTTATATCTACAAAATAACCTAAAATGTGTACAAAATTAAATGTGGTTCCAAGTCAGATACTAATAGAAATGATGGAGTCAAATGTTATTGAGTCACGTACATGATTGTGATTAGTAAACATAAATGCCAAATTAATTAGAAAAATAAAATCATGTTCTTAATAAAAGAAATATTCATCACATATGTTAAAATTAAGTAAATATGTTTTTAGTGGAGTGAAAAACAATTGACTGAAATAGAATAGATAATGGCAGTTAACACAGAGTGTCTGTTAGAGAAAGTAAGCAGATTTTATTATATTTATTTATCTCTACTAAAGATAATGTACATAGTATCAAGCTTGTGTTTCTGATCGCTGTGTAAAGGCTCCAAAACTTATACCTCAAGGTTTGGGATTAGGAATATCTTGCTGTATTATCTCCTGATTGTTCTAAATTTACATGTAAACTTAAAATACGGCTTTAATTGGTGTTTGTATATATTTTTCTTTCTTTATATACTAATTAAATACAGTGCTTCTCTCAACTAATTTCTAAGTTATTATCTGCACAAAAACTCACGTTTTCAGGTGTCTAAGTAGTCCCTGGAATTACAGTTAAAGTTGCCCGCACCCAAATCTGAAATGGCACCCCTGCTTCTCCCTGCCTGGTTCACATCCCCAGTGTGCAGCTGCCTGCTGCAGCTGCACATGCTCTGGACAAGGCTGACAACACTTAGGTTTGCAAACTGGCTGGGGCCCAGGAGGTGCACACACCCAGCATCCATCCACCTTCCCGCTTCACTGCCTCCTCCAGGTGCCACTAAGGATGGAGGACAGAGTACAAGGAGTCTGGGTAACACTTCCTACAGTTCATGTGCTCATTAAACCCTCTCTTGCTCTCTAGGCACTGAGGCCCTGTGCTCCAGATTGACCACAAAGTGAGTTTTTGTATTATGGCTGAGTCTTCAAATCTTCCAAATATCTACTTTGCCATGTGAAAATGGCTAATTTTAAAATACAGTACAATATATTCTCTGATTTAAACTAATTAGCTATTAGTATTATCTACCAGTATTTTTTCCAGATGCTTACACTTGTTGTTGTTGTTGTTGTTTGTTGTTATTAGTATTATTAGTTTATTTATGTATTGGCTTCATTTTTTTTCCTATTGATTTTCAGTGAATAAATGTTGCACCAGTGAGCTGCCATAGATGAAGTTTAAAACCATCTGTCTCTATATATTTTTATTCTCCTTTTGAGGATAACATAGTTAAAACACACATTTAAGTGCATATTGTTAAAAAAAAATAAGCTCATAAATACCTTTTAACAAGGTATTTACGTGCCGGATATGCTAAACATTCGCATGCCCCTTCATATTCAGTCTCTCCCGTTGAAACGGTTCTGCTGTGGATAAATTACAGAAGAGTGATTGGAACAGGGGGACTGGAACTAGGGGTCTCCAACCTCTCAGGAGGGCAGTCTGACCACTGAATTACAGTGTGTCTGTCTCACTTGTTCTCTCTAATCCAATGACTCTTTAAGTATTTATCCACAGTAGAACAGTCACTGGGACAGAGAGAAAGAGGGAGACAGAATGACTCTAGTCCAGTTGTTAAAACATCCCCTAATTCTGGGCTAAAATTTTTAAGATGGGCATCACCCCCTCCTGCACCCCAAACCCCTTGTCCCTGGCCCCACCCCCAGCCAGAGCCCTCACCCCCCTGCATCCCAACCCCCTGGCCCAGCCCAGAGCTCCCTCCTGCACCCCAACCCCCTGATCCCCAGCTCCACCCCCAGCTGGAGCCCTCACCCCCCCCCCACACCCCAACCCCAGCCCAGAGCTCTCTCTTATACTCCAAGCCCTGCATCCCCAACCCAGAGCCCATACTCCCTCCCGCACCCCAACCCCATTCCCCAGACTACTGAGCGATGGTGGGGAAGAGCAAGTGATGGAGGGAGGGGGGGATGGAACAAGTGGGGGGTGGGGTCTTGGAAAAGGGAGGGGCATGGGCAGGGCCTCAGAGAAGGGGCAGGGCAGGGGTGTTCGGTTTTGTGTGATTAGAAAGTTGGCAACTCTACTACCAGATTGGGCACCTCATGCAACTTAAGTGGCCAAATGCCTATCACTCGAGGGCTTAGGTGAGAGATAGACATCTGGATGCCCCAGGGGGAGAGAGCAGTGCATGTGCTCCAAGGTCCAAAATTAGGTACGCAGGAAACTTTTACAGCAGAAAGTTAGGTACTGAGTGAGTTTAGACACCTACAAGGTTTGGCAGCAGCCATGGAGGAGTTTTGTGGATCACATAGTGGTGCTGTACACAGAGTCCATGTAGGTGCCTCAGTTGCTTTGAGGATTCCATCCTGGCTTCCACCGTTTGATTCTTAGCCTGCAGGATATGCTGTGAAACCCAGTTTTTTTTCTGGGGTGCAGGGTTGGGCTGAATGATGTAGTGTGATTTAGATATGGGGTGATTCTGATGATTATTACTGTGGTTTGCAAATATATATATAAAAAGTTGTAGAAATAGCTTGTTATATAATAGACAAAATTATTGTATTTGCTGTTATGGTTAATTTTTATAAAAGCTACCAAAGTAACATATGGTAGCTTTGTATAAATCAAACTAAATATTCTAACAAATAGTGTTAATTTAAATATCTGATAATTATAA
This sequence comes from Dermochelys coriacea, assembly GCF_009764565.3. Taxonomy (NCBI): domain Eukaryota; kingdom Metazoa; phylum Chordata; order Testudines; family Dermochelyidae; genus Dermochelys; species Dermochelys coriacea. Next base: position 225,772,269 of record NC_050069.1, read on the forward strand.
AAGTATTTAAGGATATTCAGCCAGATACCCTATGTTATTTTGCTTTTATGTGCAATTTACAGTTTTGATACCTTAATTTGATCTTTATTATTACACTGGACTATTAGTTCTTCTGGGTTAGAGTTGCTCACTTTGGCAATGTACTCTATAGCTAGAGTCTAGACGGTGACATTTCTTGAGGAAACTCCACCATCAAGTGAAGCAAAGACAGGACTCCAGAGGCTTCAGGATCCATGTATATTTATAATTACATTTTTATTTATTTTATTTTGTTTCATAGTTCAGTGCTTATAACAACAATAGATTATTCAAAATTTATGAATTGGTAATTGTTTTCTTTAAGGAAAATTTAATCCGTAATTTTCTTTAGTGTAGAGCATATATAAATAGACATTTTTTCTTAAAATCAGATAAGTTCTATTGAAGCCAAACTCTCTAGGGCTCTACCACTTCTGAAATATTTTATTTCAGTGATTCTGAAAGGGTATAGAATATGTTTTAAAATATAAGTTTACTTTTATATGCTTGAGAGAAAACCTACTCCCAATTTATTTTTTTGTTGAACATAAAACCTCAAAACATCTCAGCCACCTGCAATGTGCTGTAGTTGGGATTGTAAATGAATGTGGCAGTTTGCTTTGAAGTTCTCTCCCCCAGTGTCCCAATTGAGTGAAGGTTGTGCATCTCTTCCTGCTCATCCACTGTGCTTTACAGTCAGCTGGGCTGCTTAGAAGTCCTGATTTGGAAGTTATTTAAATGTTCCTTGATTAGCATTATGTAAATCATTTTCCTTTTACACCAGTGTAACTCAGGAGCAACCAATTCAGAATTTCTCTCTCTTTCATTACTCTGATCATGTTACTTTTTTCTCTTCAAGTCTCTTCACTGGCATTCCCTTCTGCACTGAATTCAAGTTTCTTCTCACCCTCAAGGCCCTGCTCAACTTCTCTCCTATTTGCTTTTCTGCTTTCATTATTGTTCCCCTCTATTCCTCATTTTCCAAGCCTCCTATTTCTTTCTCTTTCCTCCTGGTTCCTTTGTATTATTCACTCTTGTCTTCACTCCTCTTCTTCCATTGGAGCCGTCTCCTTTTTCTTGTGCCTCTACTAATTGATCTCCATCTCTTCCTTCAATGTCTCCTGAAGACGCACTTACTCCGTAAGTGCTAACAATGACTTCTGTAAGATTCCAACTCTATTTCAAACTTTTATAAGCACCTGATCTATTATTTGTGTCTGGACCTTTCTAATTTATACCTACACTATGAACTTGATCCAAAGCCTATTCAAGTCAATGGAAAGATTCCCTATATTGCAAACATCTTGAGGTAGGGAGTCTGTGCACAACTGAACTTATTATCAGAATCAACAAATAATTTTAAAGGAATTTCATTGATTTGTTACTCATGTACTGAAATTCTTTAGGTCAATAGAATACAAATATAATTAACTATTCATATTTTGTCAGGAAATCAGTTAATATGTTTGCCGAGTGGTCTCCAACATCTTCGGTCACTGAAGGATATAAATTTTGATGGAAATCCTCTGATCAGACCTCCACAGGAAGTCTGTAAAGGAAAACAACTATATACTATTGTACGCTACCTAGAGAGTGCTGATGAAAGAGATGGTATGTTAAGAACAAGTATATAATAACACAGTATCCTGGAAAACATGCTGTTTAAGTGTTAAAGACAGCCTACTGTAGCAGGTATTAGAAATCCAGGGTTTTGCTAATTTAAGAAGTCAGGTTTCGTATTTGTCATGTTTTCCCTTGCCTCCCCATCCTAATGCTTATGGTTAATGGTAACAGCATTTAATTATAATCTACAGTCTACGTAATTTTGTAGGGATCAAATAATGTTATTGTCAGATGGCGTTTCTCCTGGATTGCACCCCCTTCTGGCCAAGCATATAACTTTAGGCACTCCATGCCTCGGTTTCCCCTAATTCACCATCAATATGTTGAATGAGGCTTCTGAGGAGTCTAGTTTTATTAACTAAGGCCCAACAAGAATACAAACAACCCTTCACTCCATCATCTCAGATGGGATAGAGAGTCAATCTTAGTTTATCTTTTCCCACCGGAATCCACTTCTCTCCATACAGGCCCTTAACTATCGAGGTTCTCTTGGCTCAAGTACCTTCCCTGGAATCAGGCCTCTTACTGCTACCTGAGAAGAATCCTTCCCTGGAGCTAGGAGTCCACAGAGATCTGTCAATTGCACCTGTTCTCCAAGGCAGCATGTAATTCTTGATGGGATGTGCTTCCTGCCACTGTTTGAGAGACCCATTCACTGAGACCAGGCATTCCTGGAGACCAACAAACTTTAGCTCTTTCCTTAGGAATCTCCGCTCTCTAGGAACACACCTTGTAGCCTGCCTTTTCTGGTGAGCTCTCCCACAAGTTCCATGTCCCTAGGAGCACACATTCTAGGCTCTTTGGCTCAGATCCACAAAGGGACTTAGGTACTGCAATGCTCAGCTCAGACTTTTAGGCCCCTAAAAGTCACAGGAACAAAACTTCAATCCACAAAGCCTGAGTTAGACATCTTGATTGCCTTGGAACGGGATCTGCAAAAGCCAGCATGCTATGCAGGGAGCTGCCTAAGCTAGCCAGTAGGAGCTGCTGATGATGTGTGTGTCCTAAACCCTTCCTCCCCTCTTGGAGAGAGGCACCTAATTCCAGACTGCATGGAGATGTCTATCTCTGCTTAGGTTTCAGAGTAGCAGCCGTGTTAGTCTGTATTCGCAAAATGAAAAGGAGTACTTGTGGCTCCTTAGAGACTAACAAATTTATTAGAGCATAAGCTTTCGTGAGCTACAGCTCACTTCATCAGATCCATTTGGTGGAAAAAACAGAGGGGAGATTGATATACACACACAGAGAACATGAAACAATGGGTTTATCATACACACTGTAAGGAGAGTGATCACTTAAGATAAGCCATCACCAGCAGTAGGGGGGGAAAGGAGGAAAACCTTTCATGGTGACAAGCAAGGTAGGCTATTTCCAGCAGTTAACAAGAATATCTGAGGAACAGTGGGGGGTGGGGAGAAATAACATGGGGAAATAGTTTTACTTTGTGTAATGACTCATCCATTCCCAGTCTCTATTCAAGCCTAAGTTAATTGTATCCAGTTTGCAAATTAATTCCAATTCAGTCAAGAATTATAACATTCAAAAACCAGTTGGAGAACACTTCAATCTCTCTGGTCACTCGATTACAGACCTAAGAGTGGTTATCCTTCAACAAAAAAGCTTCAAAAACAGACTCCAACGAGAGACTGCTGAATTGGAATTAATTTGCAAACTGGATACAATTAAACGCTTAGAACAGTGCTTCCTCAGCTCTCGTCTCCTAATGCCCCTACTCTACTTGCGCTACATTGATGACATCTTCATCATCTGGACCCATGGAAAAGAAGCCCTTGAGGAATTCCACCATGATTTCAACAATTTCCATCCCACCATCAACCTCAGCCTCAACCAGTCCACACAAGAGATCCACTTCCTGGACACTACGGTGCTAATAAGCGATGGTCACATAAACACCACCCTATATCGGAAACCTACTGACCGCTATTTCTACCTACATGCCTCTAGCTTTCATCCAGATCATACCACACGATCCATTGTCTATCGCCAAGCTCTACGATATAACAGCATTTGCTCCAACCCCTCAGACAGAGACAAACACCTACAAGATCTCTATCATGCATTCCTACAACTACAATACCCACCTGCTGAAGTGAAGAAACAGATTGACAGAGCCAGAAGAGTACTCAGAAGTCACCTACTACAGGACAGGCCCAACAAAGAAAATAACAGAACGCCACTAGCCATCACCTTCAGCCCCCAACTAAAACCTCTCCAACGCATTATCAAGGATCTACAATCTATCCTGAAGGACGACCCATCACTCTCACAGATCTTGGGAGACAGGCCAGTCCTTGCTTACAGACAGCCCCCCAATCTGAAGCAAATACTCACCAGCAACCACACACCACACAACAGAACCACTAACCCAGGAACTTATCCTTGCAACAAAGCCCGTTGCCAACTGTGTCCACATATCTATTCAGGGGATACCTTCATAGGGCCTAATCACATCAGCCACACTATCAGAGGCTTGTTCACCTGCGCATCTACTAATGTGATATATGCCATCATGTGCCAGCAATGCCCCTCTGCCATGTACATTGGTCAAACTGGACAGTCTCTACGTAAAAGAATAAATGGACACAAATCAGACGTCAAGAATTATAACATTCAAAAACCAGTTGGAGAACACTTCAATCTCTCCGGTCACTCGATTACAGAGCTGAGGGTGGCTATCCTTCAGCAAAAAAGCTTCAAAAACAGACTCCAACGAGAGACTGCTGAATTGGAATTAATTTGCAAACTGGATACAATTAACTTAGGCTTGAATAGAGACTGGGAATGGATGAGTCATTACACAAAGTAAAACTATTTCCCCATGGTATTTCTCCCCTCTCACCCCACCCCCCACTGTTCCTCAGATATTCTTGTTAACTGCTGGAAATAGCCTACCTTGCTTGTCACCATGTTAGGTTTTCCTCCTTTCCCCCCCCTGCTGCTGGTGATGGCTTATCTTAAGTGATCACTCTCCTTACAGTGTGTATGATAAAACCCATTGTTTCATGTTCTCTGTATGTGTATATCAATCTCCCCCCTGTATTTTCCACCAAATGCATCCGATGAAGTGAGCTGTAACTCACGAAAGCTTATGCTCTAATAAATTTGTTAGTCTCTAAGGTGCCACAAGTACTCCTTTTCTTTTTATCTCTGCTTAGTGATCCATGAATGGGAAACAGCTGCCTGGAGTCAGGCAGTTGAGGTGCCTAAGACATTTCTTGTGGGAATGAGTTAAGTTCCTGCCTCGCTCCACACAAAATGGCTGGAGGAGGAGAAGATAGTGATGATGCCTAACTGATAACTTTTAGCTCAGTGGTTAGAGCACTCACCTGTGATATGGGAGACCCAGGTTAAATGTCAGATGGGGAGAAAGGAGACCCCGTTCAAATCCTACCTCACACTAGGTGCTCTAACCACTGATCTATGGGATATTCTGATGCAAGAGCTCCCTCACTCTGAACTTTAGGTCCTTAAGCATCTTTATTGATCTGGACCATCCTGTCTATGAACCAACATCCACCCTAGCTGAGCCCAGGTAATCCCTTTCAGGCTTATTAGGTAATTAACTGCCAACAGCCACTTAGGTAGGTAACTATGTCCAGTCTGGGTTGGCTCATTCTCCTTTACAGAAGACTGTAAAGGCTCTGGGTAATGGGCCAGCTCCCCAAGACATGTATCAAGTTTATAAGGTTTTTAAGCAATATTGTTGTGTTAGAGTCTTGCATACAGTTATTCTTAATACTCAGTAACAAAAACATAGTTAAAGGGAAGTTAAGTCTGCTTAGCTGTGCCCAGTATCCTTCCAAAGTAGAAGTTGACAGCCAAAATCAGAAACCTGGATCCAGGAAATACACTGAAACAAAAACATAGAAAACCAGGAAATACAGAGCATCACTATGCCCCTCTCCCCCACTAACTCTGACCCTCCGGAGATAACAATAGGCACTAGGAGTGAAATAATATCTCACCCTTCCCTAACTCTACCTGCCATTTTCTCTGCTCCCCTACAACTCCAAATCCACACACCTGTTCATACTCTCCCACAGGCCCTTACTGTGCTCTGGGCAACACCATTGGTCCAGGGAGCAGGAGTGGCAGGTTTACAGATATCATCCTGGATAAAAAGACTAAGTGAAGGGTAAAGGCAATGTGATCTCCCTATATGGAAACCTTGGGGCAGGGATCAAAGGAGTTTAAGTACTTAAAAACTTCTTTAGAGTTTTTCCAACAATTCTCTTCTTCACCTTACTCAGTTAACTGGCAAATATCTTAGAGAGTGGCATGAGACAGTTCTGCCTGAGTGACCCTATATGGTGGTGATCAAAGGGGGCAGTGTTAAGATGTTGTGGTGTAGGAATCATAACCTTAACTCTGCATTTCCTGATTTTCTAATATATGCGTTTTATTTGGTTGAATGTATTTCTTGGATCTCACAGGTTTCTGGCTGCTAATTTCCACACTGTGGAAGGGTACTAGGCAAATCTAGGTAGCCTTACCTCCTCTTCAACAAAGTTTTTGATAGTGGGTTCTATTGCTTTTTGATAAATTGGTAGTATTGAGGAGCTGCTGAGGGAGCTTCCTGGGCATACCTCACTGCCCCTCAGCTTCCAGCTCTCCACTCTTTCTGGCCCCTACATGCTCCCTGTTGAACTGGAGAGGATATGAGGAGGTGGGAAGCTCGTAACCAATGGGTTTTGAATAGAGCTGGTCAAAAATCTGTCCTCAGAATGATTTTCTGACCAACCAAAAAAAAAAGTGAAAAAATTTGATTTTTGCCAAAATAATAATTTAATTATTATTATTATTTATTATCTGTCAGGAAATTCTAGAAGGTTCTTGTCAATTTCACTTTCTGCCAGTGAAATTGACAAAATTTACCCAGAGGGCTGCCTTCCTCCGAGCTTCAGCAGCCCAACAGGCAGAGAGCTTCTCTTCCTTCTCCCAGAAGTGGGAAGGGATTCCCATTTTTTGGCCAGCTCCAATTTTAAGGAATGTATCTATCAGCTGGAGACATCACCAAGAAGGATGGGTGAGAAATTGCCAGAGTTTTAGAGGCATCCTTAAGGTCCATAGCCCACACGGGATGCACTCTTTGTCCCCAGGAGCAGGTGATAGGGAGTTCCAAAGCTCTTTCTCCTAAGTAGGGAGAAAGAGGAGCTGCAAAAGCCTTAGGCTCACACCTGGGTACTACAGGAGGCTTACGGAGGTATAAACTGCCCAGTTCATCTCAATGGAGTGTTCTCCTTCCCAGTTGGTGTCAGTCCTGCATTTTCTGTGCTATGCATGAAGCATGGCTATTCTTGGGCTTGTCTTCATTACTGAGGTAAGTCGACCTAAGTTACGCCACTCCAGCTATGCGAATAACATAGCTGGAGTTGACTTAGTTTAGGTCGACTTACTCCAGTGTCTTCACTGCACAGCATCGACAAGAGACGCTCTCTCGTCAACTTACCTTACTCTTCTTGGAGAGGTGGAGTACCACAGTTGACTGGAGTGCGCCCTGCTATTGATTTAATGGGTCTTCACTAGACCCGCTAAATTGATCCCTGCTGCATCAACTGCAGCAGCGTCACTCTCCCTAGAGAGTAGAGAAGATAAGATACTTACCCTGGTCTCAGCATTGTTGGTCTCTGCCTGTACCAAATCTGCCTATTCTGCATTCCTCATCTTTGTGCATGTATTGTATAATTTTTACATGTACTGAGCCATCATTTTTAAAATAAGTCATTTTGCTGAGACTGTATCTTGGGAATCCCTTAACCAAATGACCCAAAATTTGCAGTTCAGACTGCACCCTGAAGTGGCATACCTACTTTCAGGCTAATCTGATTATACATATGGATTTCAGAGCACTTTGAATTAGTACATAAAAGATGTATGAACTGCTTCATTCATGCCCATGGCTTTTTCCCAACTCAGTGAGAGAGCCTCATAAATAGGCTTTGTTTAAAGACCATAAATACAGCCTGAAACAACTTATCCATTCATCTCACTGCTGTGTTTTGTTGTACAGTTTCACCAGTGTACCAGTAATATGCACCCCGCCTGTTTATTCTCAACTCCCCATATTTCAGTGCTGTGTGCCTGTGCCATACCTTGAGCATACCCAGCTGCAGTGTTCTGTGCCTGTGGAATGCACCAAGACTCACTATTCTTAACTCCATGTCCTAGTGCTGTGAGTCTCTGGTCATATGTTGTGTCAGACACATCTCAGCTCCCCACCCTGATCTGAGTGCTGTGTGTGTATTTTCCTTTTCCTCCCAGCTCTCTGCTACAGTCACAATGTCTGTCTGTCTGCCAGACTGAGAACCTGCCAGTTTTCAGTCCCTCTCACTGCCGCATGTCTTTGCAATAACCAGAGTCTTGCCGCTTATTTGCTACATCCACAACTGAAAAAAGATTAATAGTTGTACAAATGGTGAATGTTAGATAAATTATATCAGTTTAATTTAATAAAGCATAACACTTGTAATATGTTTATATTCAGGGAAAATTTTGCAGAAGATATTAAAGATAATTTCTGGGAACGTTTCCTTTGAAAATTTTGAATTTTTCTGCCAGAAACTGCAATTTAATAATGCTGAAATTAAATCTCTTGAAAATAACAGGTTAGTTAAAAATAACAACTTACAAAACAGTCTTATTCTTAGTGTAATTTAGTTTGTTACTGTTTTTATGTCATGTAATAAACAACTGTGATAGTGATATTATCAAATATGTTATACACATATGCTATCAAAATATTGTACATAGCATATGCAGTATAATATAGTACATTTTGAGAGTCGTCTATTTAAGCCTTTGACTTTCTCAAACATCATCTCAGTAGCATTTTTATTTTTTCTGTTTAGATCTCTTGTATTGGAAGAGAAAATACTCCAGGCACTGGAGAGCTGGAAAAGTGAAAACCAAGCTCTAACTCCTGTTGAAATGATAGATCAGTTGATCAGAGTATTAACAATGACAGGCATGCATTACCTGACCAACAAAGTAAAAGCTTTAAAACTCTATACACAGTCACTAAAATTCTAAATAGCTGATGCATAAAAAAATCATTTTTATTTTTGAACAAGATGAAAGCTTGTGATATAATTATCTGTTTCTGAAAATATCATCATTCTGAATGTACCATAAATTGAGAGACTGGATGGTTAGTTTCTTGTTAGAGGTTGGTTTGTAATTCTGTATGTCTTTTCAAAATGTCTTCCCCCACAAACACTCAAACCTTCAATGCCTTTTTTTCTTGATTTCTGGAGTGGGAAAGAAGCATTTTTAATAAGCTAAAAAATACATTATCTGCTTACAGTGCACATAAGATATGAAATCAAGAAAATATTTTTTTTATCTAAAACTGCTGAATCAATCTGACTTCTTTATTATTGGGATATCTACCACATTTAAATTCTTGAATAATTATGTACTTTTCAAATTCTTTGTTCGCCATTTTTATAGGTTACTTAGGACAAACTTTAGAAGGAGTATGTGGTTATATATTTTACCACTAGTTTAAAGTCTGTTAATGTGTGTGGGAGGGGAGCCAAAAAGACCTGTTTTGCCTGGAAGCGACATACCCACACACAGGTATGGGAGCCAAGAATTATACAGAAGCCTCAATATAAGATTGGGAGATATGGCAGAAGAGGCCCTGGGGAAGTGGTGAAAAAACTGATATACATACTGTTAAAAACACTCATAGGGTATGTCTACACAGCAAAGAAAAACCTGGAGCCGGCCCGTACTGGCTGACTCGCAGGGCTCGGGCTGCAGGATTGTTTCATTGCTGTGTACTCGGCTCAGGCTGGAATCTGGGCTGTAGACCCTTCCCACTCCAAAGGATCCTAGATCCTGGGCTCCAGTCTGAGGCCAGAAGCCTACACAGCAATCAAATAGCTCCACAGTCCAAGCTGCACAAGCCTGAGTCAGTTGGCACTGGCCAGCCACGGGGTTTTTCTTTGCTGTGCAGACATACCCAAAGGCATCCATCTTGGCAGATGACATAAATAAATCATTTTATTTGCTTACATCCACTATCATGTATCCTGCTGTACAAGCAGACACACTGTTTCCGTTGCACCATGAGAAACTGTGCACCAAAAGTTTTGAAAACTGTTCTCAGATTTTGCCTGAAGCAGCATAACCACGAAGAAGTAGATGCAGTCACTGAAATAGTCTTTGGTAGACAGTGTCACCTGAATACCACTAGTGGCTTCCTGTGTGTGCACATATTGCTTGATGATACCGTGTGCTGCTCATACTTCTAGGCAGGAACCGCATAGGTGGCATAGTTCTGTGTATGAAGGGCACACACTAAGGAACAATATGGCACATAGGTCATGGAGCACTTAGAATTTTCAGAACAAACAATACTAATTAACCTCCATACTAAGCCCTGCACAACTGTCCCTTATTTTATTAATTTCGGTACAGAAATACATTTTTATGTATGATTATTGGCAGTTCTTTGAGTAGCTCTGCATATTCCCATTTATGGGTATGGCACTGCTTGGTGGTGCATGATGGTAGAACCGTCTCCAAACAGTGCCTTTTGGAGCAAGTATACCTCCTCTCACCTCTTCCCTCTCCCTGGGGAAGTGCCTTGCATACAACTTTTACTGCTCTCCCAGGCCAGACTAGCATCGTCCACCAGACCATTCAGACAAATCCCCGGGAGGTGGTTCAAGAGACCACTCTCCCGCTCCCACGACAAACACAAGAAATCATTGAAAAAGAAGTCCAAGCGATGATGGAGCTGGGAGTCATGGAACAGTCGCAGAGCGAGTGGCGCAGTCCCATTGTATGGGTTCTGAAGCCCGATGGCACTCTCCTATTCTGCATAGATTTCCGAAGGATGAACGCAATGTCAAAGGTCAATGCATACCCGACAACAGCATCGATGAGCTTCTCGATCGTCTGGGGACCACCAGGTACATCACAACACTCGTGTGATGGGTTCGGTCACAGAAACCCCCTTAGGAGTCACCTGATGGCCCTGAGACTACCTCTGAGCCTGTTTTCCCTGCCCGCTTGGGACTTCAGAACCCTGCCTTGTTGAGCCAGACATGCTAGCCTGCTGCAAACACAGACCCAGGTCTGAACCACATCCCCAAAGCTGCAGACTTAACTTAAAACAGCTTAAGAAGTGCTCCTGTCTCCAGCACCCAGATACCCAGTTCTCAATGGGATCCAAACCCCAAATAAATCTGTTTTACTCCGTATAATGCTTATACACGGTAAACCCATAAATTGTCCTTCCTTTAACACTACTAGAGAGTTATGCACAGCTGTTTGCTCCCCCAGGTATTAATAACTTATTCTGGGTTAATTAATAAACAAAAGTGATTTTATTAAGTATAACAAGTAGGATTTAAGTCGTTCCAAGTAATAACAGACAGTACAAAATAAAACAAAAACACGCAAGTCTAAGCCTAACACATTAAGAAACTGATTATAGATAAAATCTGACCCTCAGAGATGTTCCAATATGCTTCTTTTACAGACTGGACTCCTTCCTAGTCTGGGCCCAATCCTTTCCCCGGTACAGTCCTTGTTCCAGCTCAGGTGGTAGCTAGGGGGTTTCTCATGACTGGAACCTCCTTTGTTTTGTTCCACCCCCTTATATAGCTTTGGCACAAGGCGGGAATCTTTTGTTTCTCTGGGTCCCACCACTCCTTCTAAATGGAAAAGCCCCAGATTTTAGATGGATTCCAGTACCAGGTAACATGGTCACAGGTCTTGTCCCCAAGCCTTCATTCTTCCTGGCCTGACTCATAGGAAGGCTTGCAAGTAAACAGAGCCATTTACAACCAATTGTCCTAATTGATGGGAGCCTTCAAGATTCCAAACCACCATTAATGGCCCACACTTTGCATAATTACATAAGATCTCAGAGTTCTATTTCATATTTCTAGTTTCAGATACAAGAATGACACATTTATATAAAATATAATAGGATGACCACACTCAGTAGATTATAAGCTTTATAATGATACCTTACAAGAGACCTTTTGCATGAAGCATATTCCAGGTACATTATATTCACACTCATTAGCATGTTTTTATAAAATCATATGGAGTGCAATGTCACAACTCAACCTCACGAAGGGCTACTGGCAGATCCCCTTGGACCTGGGCTCCAAAGAGAAAACCGTGTTTGGACTCTATCACTTCACCTAGATGCCCTTCAGCCTCCATGGGTTCCAGTGACTGATGGACCACCTCCTGAATGCTTACACGGAGTATGCCTCAGCCTATTTAGATGATGTCGTGGTCTACAGCTGGCAGTGGGATGAGCATTTAAATCAGGTGGCCACTGTCCTCCAGACCCTGCAAGGGGCCAGACTCACGGCCTGTCCCATCTCACAGGCCCCCTTTGTTCCCATCACCGACCATGCACCCCTTAAGTGGCTAAACACTATGAAGAACTCCAACGCCAGGCTGATGCGCTGGTACTTTGACCTCTAGCAATATGCTTTTACAATCAGGGACTTGGCAGGTAAAAACAATGCCAATGCTGACTTTTTCTCCCACCTAGTAGGGAACCAAGGAGCCAGCCTCGAAGACCGGAAGCTGGACTTCAGGGGTGTGTATGTAGTGAGGTGGATTGGCCGCCCACAGACCCAGAGAGGGAGGGACCCCTCACTGAACTCTGGTGGGCAGAGCCACACTTTGCTTAACCCTCCCGCCAGACATCGTGGGCGGGACAGGAAGTACAAAAGGCGTGCCGGAGAACTCAGTTGAGGCCCAGCCACCAGAGGAGCCAGACGCCTCCTGCAAGCTCTCAAGCTGGAAGGCTGCTGCAACCCCGAGGAAGCTGAGGACTGGCCAGGACCTCCAGGTCCATTTACAGACCCGAACAGAGAGGACCTGCAAGCCCTAGCAGAGGCCCTCTTCCCGGACAACCAGGATGACCCTCTACAGAGCCAGGTATGCCCTGAGGGGGAGTTAGGAAGTGGCCATGGGGTAGTGAGTGAGTCAGTGTGTTGCAGTCAGGATCCCTGCTGACCCAGTGGCAGACTGCTCTGCCACAGCTAGGGATCTGGGCCAGGACACAGTGGAGTCGGTGGGCCTGCATCCCCCCTGCCACCCCAGTCTCGCCCTCTCTTAGGCAAGAAGCTGCGCTTGTCAGCCCTCTGCTAGTGTTTGGAGGCCTGACTGTTTTGCGGCTCAGCGTGAGTACAGGCCTGAGCCCAAGACTCTTTGCTGCCCTGCCCTGACCAAGAGCTGGGCTCTGTAACTGTGTTTGTTGTTCGGCCCTGATCACAGACCCGCGCTCATGTCTTCTGGCTGATTCCCCAAGGCAGATGACCTCCCAGAGATGTAGTGAGGCGGATTGGCCGCCCACAGACCCGGAGCGGGAGGGGCCATTCCCCACAACAATGGTGGGATGCGGAGACTGCCTCTGAGGTGACTGGCTGAAACCAGTTGGAATTGGAACTTTTGCGCCACCGAGGCTACAAAAGGACTGTGCACCCTGTGAATCGGGCTGTCCATCAGAGAGGCAGCCAGTCACTTTGCACGGGTGTCACAGGATTCCCTCACCGGCCACCTGATCCATATCATCCATCAAGATATCTAACATCTGAGTCTACTTACCGGTTCCTGATTCCAGTGACTTGCCTGGAAGTCGGTTCCTGGTTCCAGCCGTGAAGGTCCTGTGTTCCTCCTGTCCCCAGCAGCCGCTAGAAGGCAGTTGCAGGTCCAGGGTCTGATGCACTCTAATAGCAAAAGTACAGACAGTTACTTACCATCAGCAGCTGTTTTCATATCCAGTTAATCCGTTCATCTTGCAAGGGTCCAGAGGAGACCTACGAGTACAGTTTTAGGGTTTTACTTTGTATTTGCCAAGGCTTGTTTGGGGACCGGCTTCAGGCCCATTCTGGGGGAACCACAAAGTTGTTTTCCACCCCCTCCCTTATATTGTTAACATTCCCTCAATAAACCCGTTTTGTTTTCAAAGTACATCATTCTGTCTAGTCTTCTGTTACTTACCTGGCGGAGTGTGGGAGGATTATTGGTTACTTACTTCCCAGGTGATAGAGATACTGGTTTGCCAATCCAAGAACTTGGCCGTTACCAAAGAAAACGTAACATTTCTATTAATAAAATGACAGACTTTATATGAGCTTATATTGCCCCGGAGAAGGCTGGGCAATACAAGACACATTTCTGGGAAAAAATCTGGGACTGGGAGTGTGCTGGTGTCACCATACAATATATATTTAAGGCTGGTAAAAGCCTGGGTGTGACTGGTTGGTTGCAAGTGCAAACAGACATAGCTGGGAGTGACTTGCATGTTTGAGGCTGTTTGTCAGCAGTCCCTGAATGGAAGCAACAACAGCAATGCAGTGTAAAGGGCATCCCTGGTTAAAGGGAAGGGTGACAGAGGTACTGGCTAATCTGGATGGGTAAGTCACAACTGTCTACTACAAAGGGTTACTGTTTAAAATGGTCTAGATTTATTGCTTGGCTGGTGGTGAAAAATCTGATTCTCCAGTTTCAGCTTCCATATCCTGTATTTTGGAATATTTAATGTACTTAAAATCTGAAAGGTTGTCTTAATTCTTTAAACGTTCACCTGGCAGCTATTTCAGATTTCCATGTTTTGGTCAATTGTAGACTACTGTTTGTATATAATTCTGTTAAAAGATTTATGAAAGTGTTCTCTAACGTATCCTTCTTTAAGATATACAATTCCCATCTTGGGATCTTAATCTGGTTTTATCTATGCTTATGAGGTCACCCTAGGAACCCCTGGCAGAGTGTTCTTTATTATGTTTATTTATTAACGCAATCTTCGTTATTGCTATAATGTCAGCCAGAAGGGGGAGTGAACTGCACGTGCTGGTGACTAACCTGCCACTTACCTATAACTGGAGTTCTTTGAGATGACTGAATATTTACATTTCTCATCCACTTTCCCCTCTTTCTCAGAGTCCTATAATAGTCTCTCTGGGTTAGCAGTAGAAGGAGCTGAGACAGTAAAAGGTTGCAGCTCCTCCTTATGTAGCCTCAGCCTTGGAACATTGGAATACACTGAGAGGAAGGGTGCATGTGCACTCCAACAAGTACTGCTTGGAGAAGGTTCTACAGTTAAATGCTACAACATGATACAATATCCATAAGTATGAATATGCAGAGTCATACTCTGATTACAAGTAACTTTCATTCCCAGGGGAGACAGCAGAAAAAGACCAGATTTATAGACTTCTTGTCTATGCATGCCTCTGAAGGATGTGGAAGATGTCTGTAATATTTTATGAATGATATATTCAGCTGTTTTTTTGGTTACTGTGTGGTTTGCTAAATGTTTTCCAGGAGTTAAATCTGGCATGGCGTAAGCTGGCACACAAGTAGAAAGGGAAAGAACTGTATGGTGCCCTAAAGTAACTAGTTCTTAGAGATCTGTTAGCTCATTATAATGAGCTGTTGGTGCACATATACCCGGTGCACTCAGGACAGATTCCTCTGGTCAGCAGTTTCTGTTGGGCCCATGCATGCACGATGAGTGTCTTCGTCTCCAACAGAGGGCGTAAAGGGTGGGGCTACCCAACTGCCCTTCAGTTCCTTCACCACACAGAATCCTGACGATATCAGAGTCTGCACTAGCCGGGATGCAGGTGGTGGGTCATGGAATATATATATTGTGACGGGGCAAGGCCAGATGGCTATAGAAAAGTAGGTTTCAGAGTAGCAGCCGTGTTAGTCTGTATTCGCAAAAAGAAAAGGAGTACTTGTGGCACCTTAGAGACTAACAAATTTATTTGAGCATAAGCTTTTGTGAGCTACAGCTCACTTCATCGGATGCATCCGATGAAGTGAGCTGTAGCTCATGAAAGCTTATGCTCAAATAAATTTGTTAGTCTCTAAGGTGCCACAAGTACTCCTTTTCTTTTTATAGAAGAGTAGTGGGAGAAATATACATTAGCTCCAGGCTAAACAAATTCCTGGTACCAGGTTAAGTGAAATGGAAGCTGCTCCAGGTCAATTAAGACACCTGGGGTCAATTAAGAACTTTCCAGAAGGCAGGGAGAAGGTATGTTGATTGGGACACCTGAAGCCAATCAGGGGCTGTCTGAAACTAGTTAAAAGCCTCCCAGTCAGTCAGTTGGGTGTGCAAGTCAGGAGCTGTGGGAAGAAGTTGCGCTGTTGGAGAGGCTGAGTAGTACACACCATATCAGGCACAAGGAAGGAGGCCCTGAGGTAAGAGTGAAGTGGAGCTTGAGGAAGTGAGGGTTGTTATGGGGGAAGTAGCCCAGGGAATTGTACATGTCATGTTTCTAAAAGGTCAGCTACCATAGCTGATACTAATAGGGTCTCTGGGCTGGAGCCCGGAGTAGAGGGTGGGCCTGGGCTTCCCCCCACCTTTGCCCCCTGTTTAATCACTGAGACTGGGAGACAACAGAGACTGTGCAAGGAAGGATAACTTCTCCTCACTTCCCTCGCTGGCTTATGATGAAAATGGCTCAGTAGACTGTGACCCTTGTCTCTAGAGAAAGAAGGGTTACATGGAGGGTCATAGTGAGCCTCTGAGACTAGTGAAATCCACGAGGAAATGCGGGACCCACAGAGGCAAGGACAGAGCTTTGTCACAACTGGTGTCAAAAGTGGGACTTCGTTCACAGCGTGGCGGAAGAAAGAGGTTTAAAAAAATGCACTGGGGATTTGGATTTTTTTTTTGTTTTGGTTTTTGTTTGTTTGCTTTATACCACAATGGAGGAGGTGGTAAGAGCTCTGGTACCAGCCACGGAAGCCCACAGGAGGCCACCCAGGTTCAGGCAATGGCACAACAGGAGTCTATGCGGCTACAGCAGGAAACCAATCAATTATTGATGAGCCAGGCGACCCAAGATTGTGCCCTCTTGAGAGAGGTGGTGGACCAGCTGAAGATCCTCACCACCCAGGCCCGAGGGTCCGACGGGACGCAAACCCTGAGGGCCACTGGTTGTCTGCCAAAGATGACGTCAGGAGATGACGTAGAGGCATATCTCCTCTCATTCGAAAGGATTGCTCAGCGTGAGGCGTGGCCCCAATAGCAGTAGGAAAGTATTCTCGCCCCTTTTTTGTGTGGAGAGGCCCAGAAGGCCTACTTTGACTTGCCTGCCACAAATGCCATTGACTATACCCGTCTGAAGGCAGAGATCCTAGCACGATCAGGGGTAACAACAGCGATAAGGGCCCAGAGATTCTATGAAATACCAGGAGAACAAACCCCCAAGGGCCCAGCTATTCGACCTCATACACCTCGCACGGAAGTGGTTACAGCCCGAGGTGTGCAGGCCGGAGGAGATTTTGGAGACCCTGGTCATAGACCATTACATGCGGGGACTGCCGCCAGATCTCTGCAAATGGGTAGGCCAGAATGATCCGTCCACGTATGACGAGATGATCACACTGGTAGAAAGACAGATGACAGCCAGGGAACTGACCTGACTACCCAAGGAAGGCCCCTTTCGAAGCAAGCACCCGACCCCAACCCTGGAAGGTTGGGCAGCCAAACCTCCGGAGAGTCCTAGGTGGTTGCGGGGCGGCCGAAAACCAGCGGGGACCCCAGAAGGAAGGGATTGGCCTGGGGGGGGGAACCCCAGGACTAAACCCCTTAACCCCTGGGATAGGGGAGTGATTAAAAGCAATTATAGATGTTATGCATGTGGGGAGTGGAGACACATAGCAGCACAGTGTCCCAGCACCGAGGAGTCTATGCAATGTAACTTGGGGGATTGGGAGGTCCCATGCTCCGTTATCCACCTCACGGGGGTCACATTAGCCTCACATAATTACACCAGGCCAGTGAGGATAAATGGAGCAGATACTAGAGCGCTTGTGGACTTTGGGAGTGCTATCACCCTCATATCGTGTAAGCTGATAAAAAATAGTCAGCTGCTACAAGCCAAACGCGTAGCAGTGATGTGCATGCATGGGGCCGTGAGCCATTACCCCACCATCCCAGTGGAGATAGAGGTTCAGGGAAACCCCATTGAGGTGACCGTGGGCGTAGTTCCTAAACTCCCATATCCCGTAGTCATTGGGAGGGGACTATCCAGGGTTTGATCATTTACTGCCCCCGGAGAGGCTGCAGGGAGGTGGGAACCCTGAGGATAGTGACTTGTCACTGGGGGAATGTCAACCCCTGATGTTCGCTGAGATTTCTCAGGATCTGTTCTCAGCCCCCCAAAAGACCCGGAAGACAAAAAAGAGAGGAAGGCCACGAAGGCCTTGGGAACCCGGATCCTGACCCAGGGCCAGAAGACCTCCCTAGTAGGCAGATGGACGCGAGCAGCCAACAGAGAAACTTCCACCACAGAAGGTGAGCCAGAAGCTGCCCCCAGCCATGATGGCGGCAAGCCATTGGAAGAAGCAGAAGCCCCTGGGAGCTTGGGCAGAGTCCCGGGAAAGAGACTTTTGGGCGGGACCAGGCGGAGGACCCCAGATATGATAACGCCAGGAAAGAGGTGGCCGAGATCGATGGGATACCCGTGGATGGGAAGGTCCGGGATCCCGGACCTTACTTTATAGTGAAGAAAGATCTCCTGTACCGTGTGGTGCAAATGCAGGAACAAGAGGTGCAACAACTTCTGGTGCCACGAAAACATCAAAAAGCCATATTGAGTCTCACCCACAGTCACCTGTTTGGAGGACACCTAGGGGTAGAGAAAACCCAGGCACGGATCCTGCAGAGGTTCTTCTGGCCAGGAGTACATAAAGATGTCCGGCCATACTGCACATCTTGTCCGGAGTGTCAGTTACATAGCCCTCGGATACCTCTTCCAATAATAGAGGTTCCTTTCAAACGGATAACCATGGATCTGCTAGGGCCCCTAGAGAAGACAGCTCGGGGCCACCAACCTATGCTTGTTATACTGGACTATGCAACCCGGTACCCGGAAGCTGTTCCCCTGCGCAACACAGCTTCCAAGACAATAGCTAAGGAGCTAGTACAGATCTTTGCCTGGGTTGGGCTACCCAAGGAGATATTGACTGATCAAGGGACACCTTTCATGTCCAAGTTGATGAAAGATCTCTGTTCATTGCTCCAGGTACAAGCCCTACGGACCTCTGTATACCACCCGCAAACAGATGGCCTTGTGGAAAGGTTCAATAGGACCCTCAAGGCCATGATCAGGAAAGTGGTGAGCCGGGATAGGAAAGATTGGGATACCCTATTGCCTTACCTCATGTTAGCCATCCGGGAGGTTCCGCAAGCCTCCACGGGTTTCTCTCCATTCAAACTACTATATGGGTGCCACCTTCGGGGCATATTGGATATAGCCAGAGAAGCCTGGGAAGAGGAGCCAAATCCCGGAAGGAACATAGTTGAGCATGTACTGCAGATGAGAAATCGGATAGTCCGATTTATGCCCATTGTACGGGAACTCTTGGAGAAAGCACAGGAGACCCAACAAACCCATTATAACCACCAAGCGAAGCTTCGATGGTTCCAACCAGGGGATCGGGTGATGGTACTGGTGCCCACAGCAGAAAGTAAACTGTTGGCCCAATGGCAGGGACCCTACGAAATAATCAAAGCGGTGGGAGAGGTGAACTATAAGGTGCAGCAGCCAGGCCGCCGGAAATTGGAGCAAATTTACCACATTAATCTTCTAAAATCTTGGCACGATCGAGAAGCATGCTTAGTCATGCAGGAGACCCTTCCCCAGGAGGATACTTACATGAGCAAGTGAGGATATCATCCGACTTGAAGCCGATCCAAAAGATCGAGGCAGCCGACATGATTAATCGCAACAGAGATGTGTTCTCTACAAAACCAGGGAAGACGACTGAGACCTATCACCATATCCGCATGATCCCCAGAGCCAAGGTAACATTGATACCCTACCGAATCCCAGCAGCCAAAAGAGAGGAAATCAAGGCCGAAGTAAAGAAAATGTTAGAATTAGGGATTATTGAAGGATCTTACAGTCAGTGATCCAGTCCAATTGTTCTAGTGCCTAAACCTGATGGTACCATGAGATTCTGTAATGACTTTCGCTGACTTAATGAAATAGTCCAGTTTGATGCATACCCCGTACCACGCATCGATGAACTGGTTGACTGACTGGGTAGTGCCCAATTCTTGACTACACTGGATCTGACAAAAGGGTACTGGCAGATTCCTCTGACCAAAGAAGCTAAAGAAAAGACGGCATTCTCCACCCTGGATGGACTATTCCAGTACACCGCCCTCCCTTTTGGGCTACATGGGGCCCCAGCCACATTCCAGCACTTCATGGATAAGCTGCTGCGCCCCCAAACTAGTTATGCAACTGCATACCTAGATGATGTCATCATCCATACGCCAGACTAGGGAACCCACTTGTAGAAAGTTGAGGCTGTACTGTGCACCTTAAGGCTGGCCTCACTGCTAATCCTGCTAAATGCACCATAGGGCTAGCAGAGGCTAGGTACCTGGGATATATTGTGGGAAGGGGCATAGTGAAGCCCCAAACGAATAAGCTAAAGGCAATTCAAAACTGGCCCCGGCCGACCCGAAAGAAGCAGATCTGTGCGTTCCTAGGCATGGTAGGCTACTACTGATGGTTTATTCCCCACTTCGCCATCAGGCCAAGTACCCTAACAGACCTGGTGAAGGCCCAAGGTCCAGACATGGTAAAGTGGACCAACGCAGCAGAGGGGGCATTTACAGACCTTCGGACGGCCCTCTGTAATGACCCCGTACTCAAAGCCCCGGACTTTAACAGGGAATTTGTTTTACAAACAGACGCTTCCGAGGTGGGTTTGGGAGCAGTTCTGTTGCAAATAGTGGGAGAAGAGGAACACCCGATCCTCTACCTAAGCAGAAAGCTTCTCCCAAGAGAACAGAAATACGCAGTAGTCGAGAGAGAATGCCTTGCTGTCAAATGGGCTATGGAGACACTGCGTTATTACCTCTTAGGCCGGCGATTTACTCTTGTGACAGACCATGCACCCCTCCAGTGGATGCAGTGGAATAAGGAAAAGAATGCAAGGGTCACCAGGTGGTTCTTATCCCTCCAACCATTCCAGTTCCGTATACAGCACAGGGCTGGATGCCACCATGGCAACGCTGATGGTCTGTCATGAGCATACTGCCTGGCGCCCCAAGTTGCCCAACTCTAAGGTGTTGAGCAGAGGGGCGGGATATGTGATGGGGCAAGGCCAGATGGCTATAGAAAAGTAGTGGGAGATAGATATATTAGCTCCAGGAAACGCGGGACCCACGGAGGCAAGGATAGAGCTTTGTCACAATATGGATAATACATCTGGAAGAACCACAGTTACAGTAGGATAAGTAACATTTTTTTCTGCTTGTACATACATATATATTCCACAAGACTATTTTCACTCCATACATCTGAAGAAGTGGGTCATAGCCCATGAAAGCTTATGCTCTAATAAATTTGTTAGTCTTTAAGGTGCCACAAGACTCCTCGTTGTTTTTGCTGAAACAGACTAACAAGCAGGGATTTCACTCCTAGGAGCTGAGTGCTATGAGTCTACCTAAATTATACTGCACCATAGGAAAACTCTACCCAAGTTTGGGTCAGATCTGGAGACTTCTATGAAAGAGTAGTGCTGAGTAAATATGTAAAGAACTTGTAGCTGCCCTACAAATGTCTAAGGATGGAAATGTTTCTCAAAAGAAGCAACAGAAGTTGCTTGAGTTCTAGTTGAGTGAGCTATAATGGTGGGGTTAATTTGGCCAATTCATGGCAATGTTTGACCAGGCTGATATCCATTTCGAGAGTCTGTTTGTTCAAACAGCATGTTCTTTAAGCTTGTTTCTTTAGGTTGTAAATGGTCTGAAGTATACCCTGAATGGCTGAGTTCTGTCTATCTTAAGAACATCTAGTATATGTACTTTCAGTTTACCCGTTTGAATGTAGAATTCTGAAAAAATACAGAAAAGTGGATAATCTGATTTAAATGAAAGTCAGAAACTTTTTGATAGCAGTTTTGGATGGGGTCTCAGTAACACCTTATCTTTATAAAATTTGTATTTCTGACGGGAGAAATTGACATTCTTGTCTGCACATATTGTAAGTGAGCTGCTGTGTTGGTATTGTGTTATCGGTACTGGGGATATCATTAAGGGCAGGGCCGGCTCTACAGTGTTTGCCCCAGCAAGCAGTGAAAAAAAACTGCCGCCGCAGACGGCAAAAGGGAAAAGCTGCTGCCAAATTGCTGCCGCGGCCGGCAGGACAGAGGAGCTGCCGCCGAATTGCCGCCGCCGTCGTGGAAACACTGCCGCCCCTTTCTAACTCCTGCCCCAAGCACCTGCTTGGAATGCTGGTGCCTGGAGCCGGCCCTGAGTAAGGGGAGCCTGGGCACTAAAGGGTAAGCACCAAGCAACTTCTGCAGTACCAGAGATGAGGATCCTGAGACATAGTGGCCAATGCCTAAACGGGTGCTGGTGAAACCCTTTTCGGCTTCAAGCTACCCTTAACCTCTGAAATATGAGAGGATTTATGACATTTAGAACCAGAAGAAGGACCTGGTAAGGGACACATTTATCTCTTCTCCCTATGAGAACGTAGTACTCTTTTCTCCCCCTCATTTGTTTACTAGATGAGGAGGAGGACTTTTTCACCACAGGAATGCTAGTGGTATGAGTAGAAGCAACAGCAGGACCACGTCTTGATTATGATTGCTCAGAGATTTTTACCCTTGGCATCCCAGGATCAGAGAAGGGAAACAGAAATCTCCAAAAGAAACCTTTTCAATTGGGATTCCCTAGCTCTCTGGTTTCTCTTGGAAAATGATTTACTGATAGCACATCTAACATGCCCCTCTCCCAGACAGAATAAGCATCTGTTATACCCAAAAGGCAATTTTTAAAGACTGGAGGCTGATGTTCAGACTGAACCCAGTACTGACAGTACATCACACACAAAATAAAATAGAACAGTTTCTTCAAGACAGGATGAAAGGAAGTACTACCAACAAGCTAACAATAACCTAACCGCTGCCAACTATGTATCTGAATATTTACAGCTATCAACATATAAAAGGAAAGGCTGAACAGTGCTTGAAGAGGCTTGGACAAAAGCTCTGATTCATACCTATGGGAAGTAAGAAGTAAGTGAAAGGCAGATGGGGCTGCCCCAACCTTTATATCCTTGGTTGGAGGCAAGAGGACACTCGGGTGCAGCCCCAACAGACACTGCTGCCCAAAAGAATTTATCTTGAGTGAACCAACAATGGAATATATATAAGAACCAGCACTTGAAGAAAAATAATCTTCAGATATCACTAATACTTAATGGGACAATGCAGGTGTCAATTCCTCTGAAATTTACCTGACCATGCCACGTTCAACTCTCATGGCTTGGTACAGGGGAAAGGAAAATGCAGGCAGGAAACTGAAACCAAGAGCTTTGGGACAAATAAATGGACAGGCCCTAAAAGCACATATGTGTGTGTGTGAGAGAGAGAGGCTGAAGGGGTGCAGACTCTTTCCCCTAAACCAAAGAGTGTGGTACTTGAGATAAGCTAGGCCTGTGTAAACTTTAGGAAACACAGATGCATGATAAAAAGACAGATGCAAGATAGAAAGCTGGCTAGATTGTCGGGCTCAATGGGTAGTGATGAACGGCTCAATGTCTAGCTGGCAGACGGTATCAAGTGGAGTACCCCAGGGATCAGTCCTGGGGCCAGTTTTGTTCAACATCTTTATTAATAATCTGGATGATGGTATGGATTGCACCCTCAGCAAGTTTGCAGATGACACTAAGCTGGGGGGTGGAGGAGAGAGAAAGATACACTGGAGGATAGGGATAGGATCCAGAGTGACCTAGACAAATTGGAGGATTGGGCCAAAAGAAATCTGATGAGGTTCAACAAGCACAAGTGCAGAGTCCTGCACTTAGGACGAAAGAATCCCATGCACTGCTACAGGCTGGGGACAGACTGATTAAGCAGCAGTTCTGCAGAAAAGAACCTGGGGATTACAGTAGATGAGAAGATGGATATGAGTCAGCAGTGTGCCCTTGTTGTCAAGAAGGCTAACAGATATTGGGCTGCATTAGTAGGAGCATTGCCAGGAAATCAAGTGATTATTCTACTCTATTCGGCACTGGTGAGACCCTATCTGGAGTATTGCATCCAGTTTTGGGCCCCCCACTACAGAAAGGATGTGGACAAATTGGAGAGAGTCCAGCAGAGGGCAACGAAAATGATCAGAGGGCTGGAGCACATGACTTATGAGGAGAGGTGGAGGGAAGTGGGCTTTTTTAGTCTGCAGAAGAGAAAAGTGAAGGGAGATTTGATAGCAGCTTTTAACTAGCTGAAGAGGGGTTCCAAAGAGGATGGAGCTCAGCTGTTCTCAGTGGTGGCAAATGACAGAAAAAGGAGCAATGGTCTCAAGTTGCAGAGCGGGAGGTCTAAGTTGGATATTAGGTGTTAGGATATAGATATTCAGGCCTGTCTGTAAAGGCCTATACTCTAAGAATTTAGGTGTATTCTTATTACTTAGCTAGTTATAGAGGTACAAAAGAGAGAATCAAAATCATTCTCTGCCGGTGTAAGGGCCTTCTCTTACTGTGACAGTCTGAGGCCCTATTCTTAGGCTAAGGCCTTTGGCTAAGCAGCAGGGGCAGCCATAAGCTGGGAAGTGAACGGTCACATCCTCACATTCCAAACTAGTCACATTGAAATAAGGTGCTATTGGGCTGTTAAGAATACAATCCTGTCCTGATAATGCCTATCACCTCCAGAGAAAGGGAAGTGCCTAGAAAATGTAAAAGGAAACTTAGTTTGATAGCATTCTGTCTGGCAAGAACTCACTTATCAATAGCTGGGATGTGAAATTTTTGTGTTTGTTCTGTCACTGTAGTCCCCATTTCCCTATTGTTTGTCTGTATAATCTCTGTCTGGTTCTGTGATTGTTTCTGTCTGCTGTATAATTAATTTTGCTGGATGTAAACTAATTAAGGTGGTGGGATATAATTGGTTAAATAATCATGTTACAATATGTTAGGATTTGTTAGTTAAATTTCAGGAAAATGATTGGTTAAGGTATAGCTAAGCAGAACTCAAGTTTTACTATATAGTCTGCAGTCAATCAGGAAGTAAGGGGGGGAATGGGAACAGGGAATGGGGGTGGGGAAATTGGAATCGTGTTTTGCTAAGGGGGGGAATGGGAACAGGGACACAGGTAAGGCTCTGTGGTGTCAAAGCTGGGAAGGGGACACTAAGGAAGGAAACTGGAATCATTCTTGCTGGAAGTTCACCCCAATAAACATTGAATTGTTTGCACCTTTGGACTTCGGGTATTGTTGCTCTCTGTTCATGCGAGAAGGATCAGGGAAGTGAGGGTGAAGGAATAAGCCCCCTAACCTTAGGAAACACTATTTCACTAGGAGGAAGTGGAAGCACTGGAATGGGTTAATTAGGGAGGTGATGGAATCTCCAACCTTAGAGGTTTTTAAGGCCCGGCTTGACAAAGCCCTGGCTGGGATGATTTAGTTGGGGTTGGTCCTGCTTTGAGCAGGGGGTTGGACTAGAGGTCCTGAGGTCTCTCCCAAACCTAATCTTCTATGATTCTATGTAGACCAGTGATACTGAGACTTGTGAGCCACAAGTGGCTTTTTAATGTGTCTCCTGTAGCTCTTTGCAGCACATATTAAAACACTGTGTGATTTAATTATTAACCAGTCAGGATGCTTTTAGTATGATCACATTTCCTTGCTCATGAAGAACTGTTGAATATATAGTACTATAGTAAATGAAACAATAAATTCACACTAGTGTGGCTCTTTTGGGTAACGTTTATCGCTAATTTGGCTTCTGAACAACTGAGGTCTGAGTATCACTGATGTAGACTGTTGCATTAAAAAGCCTTTTTTCATTATGCTTTGATTCTTACTGTTGAGATTAAACAATGCTTTGCTTTGAAAAGGCTGGTTTGGGTCACTGTATTCACACATTGTTCGCAGCTCCTGGAGGGAAGTCTTGCAGGGGCTGCTGAGCAATCATCATTGGAAAACAGGGTGTTACACTCCCAGAACCCCATCTAAAGAGTGGGAGAATCATGGGACTCTGCCCTAGAGAAAGAAGGAAGAATATGTCAAATCCAAAGAAGGAAGAATATGTCAAATGCAAAAGCAATTTTATGGAGAGAGAAATACATATAATAGATACAGGTCATACCTAAATTTGACATTGTTTTTGGAGAAGTCTTTAGATAAACATCATTGGCAGTGAAGGTACATATTCCCAATCATTAACCTTTGCTAGAGGAGGGGTGCTGGATGTGATCAAAATGATTTAAAGGAAGAACTGAGAGATCTAAGAAATATGGCTCAAACCAAATATATGAAGTACATAGCTATCTTTTCATGAGCTAATCAAAGGGGGCTCAGGATCCCCACTTAATCATTTAGGATAAGAACCTGCTGAAAACAATTCCTCCTGGCCCTATCATCACCAAAAGAGAAATGTGTACTTATCTGGTAACGAACAGGAGGCAAAATCCTAGAAGTATTCTGTAGTTTTATTACAAGTCACAGGTTAAGGTAAACTCCAAGCCTCTCCTTAGTCTGTATCTCAACCTACTTACAGATGAAAACTACACACTGCTTTGTCTTCACTAGGATTTTACTAGGTCCTAACACTAGGATAGTACCTCATGTTATTTACATGTTAATTAACTTGAGAAAAGAACACCTTTTTACTTGGTGAAAATGCACCCTTAATGATGGGTGTTGGAACACTGGACATATATGGGCATGGCCTGCAACCAAGGAAGTGAATATTTAGGCTTTCCTCTTGAGTTTCTCTAGTAGTGCACTGAGTGGGGGAGCAGGATTGGGGGGCAAAGGGAGATAATCACTACAGAGAGCCCCTTGTGTGGCCCTTTACATGGAAAGAAATTGGAAAAGGTGAGTGGGGTTTTTAAGTGGACATCTCTGCCCCCTACCCTCTCCTCACCACCAGTTCCACGAGGTCAGCAAGATGCTACCTTAAATGCTGCACACTCCTGTCTACCCTAATCTCTAGAAAGACAAGGTAGGTGAGGTAATATCTTTTATTGGACCAACTTCTGTTAGTGAGATAGACAAGCCTTTTAGTTTGCACAGATTTACTCTTCTTCAGGTGTGTAAGCTCGAGTGTCTCTTGTGTCAACACATATTGGTCCAAAAACAGATATTACCCCATCCACTTTCTAATATTCTGCACCAAACATGGCTACAATAACACTGCAAACATACCCTAATCTCTGGCATTCCTACCAGGGCCGTGTCTAGCCGTTTTGGTGCCCTGTGCAGCCCCAGGCATCCGCGGGGGAGGGGGCAGGAGCAGGCTTGGGGGGAAGAGGGGAAACCTCCCCCCAGCACAAGCCGGCGGAGCGGAGCAGGTTGGAGCCGGGTCGCTCCACTTGTGCTGCCAGGTGAGTGCAGGGCATGCCCAACCCCTGCTGCAGTCCTCAAGGGGTGGAGTGGGGGCAGGGCTGGGGCGGAGCAGGGGTGGGAAGGGCGGGCAGGGACTGGAGCAGCACACAGCTGTGTACTTTGCGTATGGGTAAGGATGGCCCTGATTCCTACAGTCTGTGAGAGATGGTTCTTTGTCCTGTGATCCTTACCCCATGTCCTCTTCCAGCAAATTAATCTGCAGTCCAGCAAGCTGGCTATATAAGGGACATAAGGGTGTCCCTGACTCCAGTAAATCCACCTCCTTGGAGCATAGCAGGATACACTGTCAGAGACAGGGCCGGATTAACTCTCCTGTGGGCCCAGGGCTATTAGATTTTGTGGGCCCCTGTATATAAGTCTTTCCTAACTTAAAACAAAATGATCACAATTATGGCATTGAGGCTATTAACGCTATATTAAACTTGCCTTTTTAATTAACATAAAGCCATTCTGTGGTTACTTTTCAGTTTTAAAACACATAGAATATAGTTATGTTAATTCAAAATAGCCTACTTCTTACCTTAGAACAGCTGTTATATTAGTTTCTTTCTGGGAGGGAGTTTGGGTGCTGGAGGTGGCTCGAGGCTGGGGCAGAGTGTTGGGTTGCAGGAGAGGGTGAGGGCTCTGGGAGGGAGTTTGGTGCAGGAGGGGATTCTGACCTGGAGCAGGTGGTAGGGTTGTAGGAGGGAGTACAAGATGCAGGCTTTGGCCAGGAGGTGCTTACCACAGGCAGCTCCTAGCCAGCTGCACAGCTGGGCTCAGGCAGGTTGCCTGCATGCCGTGGCCACACGCCGCTTCCGGAAGCGGCTGGCTGCTGTCACGTCTCTGCGCGCCCCTGGGCAGAGGGGGACAGCGTGTCTCTCTGCACTGTCCATGCCTGCAAGTGCCGCCCCTGCAGCCGCTTTGGTTCCCAGCCCATGGGAGCTACAGGGACAGTGCTGGGGGTGGGGGCAGTGGGCGGAGATGCCTTCCCACCACCCCCAGGGCCTGCAGAGACATGCCAGCAGCAGGCCGCTTCTGGGAGCGGTGTGAGGTAACCGCATGCAGGCAGCCTGCCTGAGCCCTGCTGCGCTGCTGAATTTTTAGTGGCCGGAGATAGCAATAGAGTGGCAGAGGCTCCAGGATTGACCAGTCGATCGCAATTGACGGGTTGGTGACTACTGAATTGTATATAATTATGGATTAATTTTTGTGGGCCGAGGCTCTGGGCTGCAGCCCCTGAAGTCCCTGTGTTAATCCGGCCCTGGTTGGAGAGCAATAGCACTGTGATACTCATCCCAGACCATAGATGTGTGCAGCATATTTCATTAGGGTGTGCATCCAGGGAATTTTTTTTTTTTAAAAGGCAAACATTTATTGAATACTCAATCATAAAGGACATTATTTTTATTCATCAAACAAACTAAAGAAACTAAAACTTAACTAAAACTTAATGTTTTTTAAATTAACAACTAAACTTTACTTAAAAAATACAAATGTAAAAAATGAGACACAAAATACCAAATTTTTGCTGTAGTGATAACCAGGCATATAAAAGATACAGTCAATTTTCATGATCTTTATCTTTAACCAGATAATGAACTAACCCAAATTGACCAAAACAGATTAAGGTTTCTTTATCTTCCTCTCCTAGAGAATAAGACGTAGCTCACCAGGTGTTATAGACTTAAATTCCTCAATCACATCATTGTAATTAACTGATGAAGCCAATTCTTGTTCAATGTACAAAATCATGAGTGAGTCGAGGCGCTGTTACGACATTGTACTTAGTTTGTTTTTTACATGTGCTAGTTTCCAAAAAGCTCTTTCACATGAACAGCTTGTAACAGGTAAGACTGCAAATCATTGAATAGATTTGTAAAAGAGTTGGAACATGGAAGACCAATCCGATTCCTTTAGCCATTCACGCCACTCTCTGGTGGTGTTTGTAGTGCTTCCTTTAGGAACAGATCCATCATAACTCCAAAACAATCCGACTTCAGCTTCTAACTCATCCAAGGACACTTTAAATTTGTTGGCAATGATTTTCATATTGTCCCTGCCAATGTTCAAGCTCAGCAGTTTTCCCATTGCAGTCTAGGAGTGGGTAAAATGAAGTTATTCTCTCCTGCTCCTCTTTTGTATCAAAGTGATGCTGGGACTCAAACGCGTCATCAATACAAGTGGACGTTTTTCTCTTCTTAACTGGAGGAATCGATATATCATTCTCTACATACATTTTCACCCTGTCATTGAAAATAGATTGAAAATATTCTGGGCCACTTCTCATTGCAGCCAAAGAGTTACCCAAGCTTTTCACCCCTGGCATTGCAGTAAGTAAGTTGAGATCAGCAGCGTGAAGAGCCTTACTTACTTTTACCATCATCTGGAGAATAGGGTGCATCATGTGAAGGGCAAAGATGAACTTGAATGAATTTAGTTCATGGATAAGGCCCCAGGCTTTCATTTTAGCATCAGCAAAGCGAGTTGTTTCGATAATCTCTTGTAAAGCTTGTAAAATGATGGAGTAGTTTTGTTTTACAGCAGCCACTGCTTCTGCTCTGCATGCCCATCTTGTGTTTGACAGGGACTTCAAAGTCTTCAACTGGGATCCTACTTCTTGGGAAATCTTCTCCATTACTGCATGTCGCACAGGACTCCCCTCCATGAAGGCATAAAGAGTCTGAATAACATGAAAAAAATCAAAGACAGTTCTGTTTTGTTTACTTGCAATGCATGCATCTTCTAGGACGAGGTTCAAATAATGCACACAGCAGTGTATATAGAGTATTTCACTGTTTCTTTTTTATATTTCATTTGACCTCCCACAGTACATCCAGACATAGTAGATGTGCCATCAAAACGGACAGACATCACTGATGACCAGTCAATTTTAAGAATGCCACGGACGTAATTTAACTGGTCAAAAGCAGACTGAGCATCAACTGTTAATAGTCTCTGAACAGACACAAAATGTTCAATTGGACTATGTTTTTCATTATCAAAATACCACACCACAATGGACATCTGTTCATGGTGTCCACAGTCAGAAGTGTCGTTGGCAATTATTGAGACCATTTTTCCATTTAGTGAAGACACAATCTTTTGTTGGGGGGAGGGATAGCTCAGTGGTTTGAGCAATGGCCTGCTAAACACAGCGTTGTGAGTTCAATCCTTGAGGGGACCATTTAGAGAACTGGGGCAAAAAAAAAAAATTGGGGATTGTGCCTGCTTTGAGCAGGGAGTTGGACTAGATGATCTCCTGAGGTCTCTTCCAACTCTGATATTCTATGATTCCTAAGTTGTGCAAGGCTACAATTAAATACTTTTGGATGCGATTAATCAGATAGATAGCATTTCGAGGAGATTGTTGCACATACTTTGCCATTACGGGATCATATTTTTGGAGCATATTGACAAGATTTAGAAATACACCTCTTAAAACTGTCAGCTTTTTCATTGTGACCCCTGAATGGTTTTCCACCTTTCGCCAAACACAGAACAATGTCAATCAGTTGCTCCATTACACTTCGGTTATGGCACCATTCTTCTTCTTGTTTAGACAGATAAGCCTGCTTGCTCTTATCCAACAATACATCAATAGGTTTCCCTTCATTAAAACTTGACCATGAAGAACAGCTCAACACATGAGATTTTGACAGTTGGTGGTTTTTAAAACATTTGTTAGCCCTATGCCAGTTTCTGAATTCCTTATCAATAAATGTTGGATCAGTGTGACCTTTGTTTGCTGCATCATTAGAGGAGATGAAACGGCAGTAAAAGCAAAATGCTGCGTCCTTTGATGGGCTATATTCTAATCACCTATACTTTTCATACCAATTGGACTGAAAAGTTCTTTGTTTATTCCCTATTGTACTTCTAGGAAACATACTCAATCTAGGCTGATAAGGACCTCTACATAATCGAGACTGGTGTTCTAATCTATTTTTTGGAATATCACAGACAGATGGAATGTTTGATGGCTTTGAATAGGAACTATACTGACCTGAACTAAGAGACAAAATCTGTTTCTGTTGGTCATTACTCAGTTTACTGCACGCACTGGAACTGGTGGTGGCATTATCTTCATTCAAGTTCTTAACCGAGGAATCCGAGGTATTTGCACTACTATCAGCACGCTCATTATAACTCAGTTTGTCTGCGCCTTTTCTTATATTAACAACGAACTGATCCATATTTTAAAATTAAAAGGGGGTATCATACAATTGAATTAAAACATAAAGCCAGGGGCTTGTTATGCTATTTCACTAGAGTACACGCGACAAAGATTACAAACACTGCGCTGGGCATGCCTGATGCGGCTGCTTATATAGGTCAAAGAATTTTCTAAAACAGTAGTCGGAGTGGGAAGGGAGGACCAATGGTAATGCGGTGCCGCAGCAGTGGAGATACATGCTGGGAGTGAATGCAGGCTTTCTATACGTTTCTACAACATCTTTATTATGCAATTCAGCACTTATTGCATAATACAACTGCAAATCTAAGCATTTCTGATGGTATCTTCTAGACTAAACACAGAGTCCCATTGGGTAGGTAGAAAGATTAACCTAAATAATCTATACAGAGGCCTGTGGAATCCCATAAAATTGGATCCCTAATCCATGAACTATTAGAACTCATTTACAAAACTTTTCTTAAACATTACATTAATATATTGTCTCATACTATAGAATTAGAATTTATAATCCCTATTCCATGATGAGATATAATGCATCTTAATTAAAACTATCTTTAGATATGTTTTTTCCTCAAAAATCCAATTTAAATAAAAAAAATCTGATATTTTTTTTAGTCATTGATTTTTATGCACCCTAACAGCTGGGCATGGTGGGGATGGGGGGGAAGGATTGGTCCCTAGCTGGAGTAAGGCAGGGGCCAGGGGCAAGAGCACAGCAGGGCATGGGGGGGATTGGTCACCAGCTGGAGTGAGGCAGGGCCCAGGGGCAAGAGGAGCACAGTGGGGCATGGGGGGAGGATTAGTCCCTGCTGACTGGAGTAAGGCAGGGGCCGGGGGCAAAAGCACAGAGGGGCAGGAGCTAGGGTTGGTCCCTGGAGCAAGGGAGGGGCTGGGGGTAAACTGCAAGTTCAGCAGGGCTGGGGAGGGGGTAAACAGGATCCCCCCCATTCCTGCCCACATAGAGCGGGTACTTATCTTCTCCCCGGTTCTAGCCCATTCTCTGTGTCTCCGCACCAAGCTGAGGGTGGGGGTGCACTGAATACAGGGCTGGGGATGCAGGGTCTAGGAGGGAATTAGGAGGGTGTAGGAGCAGGCTGGAGTGCAGGATCTGGCCAGGAGCTAGAATGAGGGAGGGGGCTGAGGGTTGGGGTAGGAGGTTGGGGTGTGGAGCGCTTACCTGGGGCAGCTCTTGTTTGGTGTGAGGGGTGCAGGTGGATATGTGGGTAGGAGGGCACAGGAGCTCCCCATTTGGTGCAAGGGGTGGGGATGTGGGGGTGTGTGCAAGAGTCAGGGCATGGGATGTGGGGGGCTGGGTATGTGTGGAGGTACAGGAGTCAGGGCAGCGTGTGTGGGGGGTGCAGGAGTCAGGACATGGGGTGTGGGGGGCTGGGTACGTGTGGAGGTGCAGGAGTCAGGGCAGGGGTCTGGGAGTGTGTGGGAGGGGCTGCAGGGGAGGGGGGCTGGGGTCGTGGGGGAGCTCCCAGCCCCCTACCCCGAGCGGTTCAGAGCAGGGGGCTGGAGGAGGTATACCCCGATTCCCCCCCTTTTCCCAAGGCCCTGCCCCCGCCTCTTCTCCACTTCCTCCTCCCTCTGCCCGGCACACAGCTGATGGAGGAGCGGTGAGTACACAGCACGCTGGGGGAAGAGGCAGGAGCTTGGCTGCCGTGGAGCAGCACGGCAGAGCCAGAGCCAGAGCCACACCGCACCACCAAGCTTCTGCCCCTGCAGCGGAAAGCGGGGTGGAGAAGAGAGGCCAGGTCGGGCCGGGCCGGGCGCCCCCCCCGCGAACTCCTCCGCCCCCATCTCCAGCAATCCGGCCGCCCCCCCCCTTTTTTTTGCGTTTGCGGCGGCCTTGATTAGGGTGTGCCTGGGCACATCCGGCACACCCCGTGCGCAGGCCTATGTCCCAGAAACTGTGACACTCATCCCACCCGCATGCAACGCTGACTAGGGAGAGCGGTCCGTGCGCGGTGGGGCTGTCTCTCCCTCTGGATGGGAGGACTTGTGGCACCTTAGAGACTAACAAATTTATTAGAGCATCAGCTTTCGTGAGCTACAGCTCACTTCATCGGCTGCAGCGCAGGAGGAGACGCCTCGTCTCGGAGACCAGCAGGACGGCTTGAAATGCCCAGAAAAGGCACTTTAGGCCGGCAGTGGAGATTACGGGTCAGCCAGCGTAATCTGGCATAACGCCATTGACAGCGCTTACACCAGAGCCGCAGCAGGGCTCGGAGCGTTCAGCGGGCCCCGGCTGGGGATTCCACGCCGGCCGCCCGACCCTGGCGAGGCAGCCAGCGGCTGCCGATTGGCTGCCGCGCCCTGTCGAATCCGCTCCTCGCCGCCCGCCCCGCAAGGTCGCCTTGCGGCGCTCGGGTGCCGATTGGTTCGGAACACGGTGGTCGTCATATAGGCAGAGATCAGCCCAGCGCGTGGAGGCGTGGTTAGCTGCCCCTCCCGGGTGGGGAGGCGCGGCTCGGCTCGGCTCGGCTCGGCCGCTGTAGCTGAACGGTTGGCGCGCCTGTTTCGTGCGACCGCTCACCCTGCAGCTGAGGCGGGATGCTGAGCCTGCTGGAGGTCGGCGGGTTCGTGCTGGAGCGGGTGGCCACGGGCAGCCCCCTCTCCCTGCTGCTGGTTGCCTCCGCCTTCGTGCTGAGCCTGGGCTACCTGCTGCGTCTGGGTTCCCGGCCCCAGCCGCGGCCCGGCGAAGGGGTAGGTCCGGGGCGGAGGAGAGGGGCCTTTAGAGTGGGGGCTGAGAGGGCGGGGCCGGGAGGCTTTATGGGGCCGGGGGGGACCTCGGCTGAGGGAGGGGCTGCTGCCCCCCAGAGCCAGGGTGGCGAGGGGGGGTTACTCAGCAGCAGGCTGGGCATCGGGGGGCTGAGGAAGAGGCGCCCGTGTTGCCTGCCTCGGAGAGGGCCGCTCAGCGAGACCCGCAGCGTTAAGGGGCTGCCTGAGAAGAGCCTGCTGCCCTCATTTAGCAGCCTCCGCCCTACTTAGCCCTGGGGTGCCCGGGTCCGACTTGGAGCCCAAAGCCTCGGGTCGCAAGGATGCGCTTGACTCCTGGCTGGAGAAACCAGGCGGTGCGCGCGCCTCTTCTGGGCAGAGAGCTGCCCCCACGGAAGAGCTGACTGTAGGGGTGAGGATTTGCGGCGTACTGTATTTGGCTTTGTTTCATGCCTTGCGTATCAAGCTGCACACCCACTGGAGCAGTGCAATCGGATGGGGCACTGCCTTAGCTATTATGCAGAGGAAAGGCTCCTTTGACTCCAAGTAGGACTGAGTTCTTGGAACAAGCTTTTTAAAATGCATTTACATACATGTCCCTGCACCCTGTGAGCATAAAACTGAGGCCAGTTTGGAAGTTTATTTCAGAGCTGTTTTGTTTTTATTGAATGACACTTCATTGCAGCCTTATCTGTTATCCGGTGGGCTTCATATCTTTTCATTTACTGTATCTTTCTATTCTAGTCTCATTAATCAGTCTCCAGAAGTATTTATTTGAATCTTTCCTATCTTTAGTTCTTTGGTTGATAACAGTCTCTTATCCAAAGCTGTAGGTGCCATAACATGAGTAATATTATGACTATTTATCCATTTATGTTCTTGGCCAGTGTGAGTTGTTGAATCCTATTATTCCCATAATGAACCATGAAATATGTCAGCAGTCCTAGTGCAGTATTTGATTCAGAGAAGAATTGATCTAAATGTTAAATGAATGTTCTCTTGCAGAAACACCCACCTTATATTTCCTCTAATATCCCTTTTCTTGGACATGCAATAGCATTTGGAAAAAGTCCTATTGAATTTTTAGAAAATGCCTATGAAAAGGTGAGTCTTGTCTAATGAGTGGTTAAATGTACCTAGGATATTCTTATTTGTTCTGCTTCCTTCTGTATTCCCAGAACCTATTTAGAATTTGGATAATTTTGAATCTTCTTGGAATGATATATTTACACTTTGTCTGCTAGAGTTCAATATACCATACAACCTTGATAGTGTGGGCACATAATGTAGTAATACCTCGTTCTGTGGACAAATTAATGATAGAAAGGTGAAGGAGAGATAATATGATTGATGAAAATCTACAGAATCATAATTTCAGTGGTGTCATCCTTTCTGGTGTGGCAGGTAGGACTTGGTGCCCCTCTGTGGCTCCCAGCTTCAAGTCCTCTGGTTGGTGGAAAGTTTGTTAATGCAGTGTCTTTGGAAGTGGGTCAAGCTGGATATCATTCAAAAGCCTTTTCTTCCACAAACATGGAAAGCTTATCTTCCACAAGCCTTTTTTTCCACAATGGTACCAAACATAATAAATTTAGAACAATTATGTAATTGAGAAAAATATTTAAAAATTAATATTTTGAATTGTCCTTTAACATAGGGATGCATTGCTTACATAAAAAAGACACTGATCTTTGGTAATTCTAGATAAGTTGGCCTTGATATGCAGAACTGAAAACGTATTCATCAAAGTCATCTTCAATGTTGTCGCCAGGTAGGGCATCACTGCTTGACATGTTGTCACATTGATCCTTATCCACGCTGCACTTGCACATCTATGTACAGGACAGGCTGCTGGTCAAACATTTGCAAGGGGTCGGCATTTGGTCTTTTCACACAAACATTTGATTAGCTGAATGATAGATTCAGGAGCGCATGGTATATTACACAAAACTGGTGTGATCAGTTCATCCTCAAAGACCATATATGCCCGATAGGGAAGTGTAGTTTTGGATTTGCTCAATCATCCCATCCCAGTACTTTATAATTTGCCTTGTTAATAACAGGTTGTGACTACCAGGGTACAGTCCAGTCTAATGGGAGGAGGGATAACTCGGTGGTTTGAGCATTGGCCTGCTAAACCCAGGGTTGAGAGTTCAGCCCTTGAGGGGGCCATTTAGGGATCTGGGGCAAAAATTGGGGTTTGGTCCTGCTTTGAGTAGGGGGTTGGACTAGATGACCTCCTGGGGTCCTTTCCAACCCTGATATTCTGTGATAATGGGTAGTTGCATCACCCTTCCTCTAGCGTGGGGTGATCTTTACAATGCTCTGCTGCTGTAGCTTCCCTGCCTGGGTTGCTCACAAACAATATTCTTGGGGGAATTCTGCATCACTGTGCAATGCAGAATTTGCACAGAATTACTGTTCTGTGCAGAATTTCATTTTCCCGCCTGCAGAATTGGTACTGCAGAGCTGCTGGTTGCCACTAGGGACCCCTGGAGCCCAGAGAGCCTGGCTCCTCAGCTTGCAAATAGAGGACATTGCCGGGGTAGGGGGAGCTGAAGAGTTCCAGGCAGCTGCAGTTTCCAGCATTCAGGAAACTCCATACAAGCCTGGAAGCCAGCATCAGGTGGCTTTTTCCTCTGTATACCTGGGAGATGGGAGTGCAGGTGTCTGGCCCTGAGGCTGGGCTCTGGGGGCAGAGGGGATGTAGAGGGCTGGGCTCTGGGGGACAGGGAGTGTGGGTGTCTGGGCTGGGGGGCCACACTACAGCTGGGTTCTGGGAAGAGGGGGAGTGTGGGTGTCTGGCCCCACGGTTGGACTGTGGTTTGGAGGGGATGCGGGTATCTGGCCCTGCAACTGGACTCTTCGGAGGAGCCAGACATCCACTCCTCCAGCACCCCCCAACTATAAGCCCCTCTCCAGCTCCCACTTCTCCTGACAGTGTTCTCTATTTGGGAAGCTCCATATGGTAGCCTTAGGGGAGCAGGCCAAAAAAAGAGTTTTTCAAGATAGGCCCAGCTGGCATGCATGACGCACCCAGACTGAGGCGCTCAATAAACGCATAACAGAGAAACAGGAACTTGGTTGTCATAGGGGGTTTCTTTAACTGTCTATTCCTGGCAGAGTATTTTTTTGTCTGTATTGTTACAGACCTACTTGCTGACAGGTATTTTGAAATAAATTACCAAAATAATTGAAACTGGCATGACTATATTTTTATTTTGACAAATATATGCAGAAATTTATTAACTACAAAGGAAGAGATTTTAAGTGACTAGAAGTAGTGAGACATAGGTTAGACAGAACAAAGAGTAGTGGTCTCAAGTTGCAGTGGGGGAGGTTTAGATTGGATATTAGGAAAAACTTTTTCACTAGGAGGATGGTGAAGCACTAGGGAGGTGATGGAATACCCTCTGATCCCACTGAGGGTTGCCAAAAGAAACTACACCATCTGCTCAAGAAACTCCCTGAAAAAGCACAAGAGCAAATCTGCACACACACACCCCTAGAACCCTGAGCAGGGGTATTCTATCTGCTACCCAAGTTCCATAAACCGGGAAATCCTGGATGCCCCATCATCTCCGGTATTGGCACCCTGACAGCAGGATTGTCTGGCTATGTAGACGTCCCTCCTCAGGCCCTACGCTACCAGCACTCCTAGCTATCTTCGAGACACCACTGACTTCCTGAGGGCTTCTACATCCATCGGTGATCTTCATAGTGGCCAGGATGGTGTTTTCAGGGATGTAGAAGCCCTCTATACCAACATTCCACATAAAGATGGACTACAAGCTGTCAGGAACAGTATCCCCGATAATGTCATGGCAAACATGGTGGCTGGACTTTGTCCTCACTCACAACTATTTCACATTTGGGGACAATATATACCTTCAAATTAGCAGCACTGCTATGGGTACCCGCACGGCCCCACAGTATGCCAACATTTTTATGGCTGACTTAGAACAACACTTCCACAGCTCTCATCCCCTAATGCCCCTACTCTGCTTGCACTACATTGATGACATCATCATCATCTGGACCCATGGAAAAGAAGCCCTTGAGGAATTCCACCATGATTTCAGCCACTTCCATCCCACCATCAACCTCAGCCTGGACCTGGCCACACAAGAGATCCACTTCCTGGACACTACAGTGCTAATAAGTGATGGTCACATAAATACCGCCCTATACCGGAAACCTACTGACCGCTACCTGCCTACATGCTACCTACATGCCTCCAGCTTTCATCCAGACCACACCACACGATCCATTGTCTACAGCCAAGCTCTACGATACAACCACATTTGCTCCAACCCCTCAGACAGAGACAAACACCTACAAGATCTATATCAAGCGTTCTCACAACTACAATACCCACCTGCTGAAGTGAAGAAACAGATTGACAGAGCCAGAAGAGTATCCAGAAGTCACCTACTACAGGACAGGCCCAACAAAGAAAATAACAGAACGCCACTAGCCGTCACCTTCCGCCCCCAACTAAAACCTCTCCAGCGCATCATCAGGGATCTACAACCCATCACTCTCTCAGATCTTGGGAGACAGGCCAGTCCTTGCTTACAGGCAACCCCCCAACTTGAAGCAAATACTCGCCAGCAACCACACAACAAAAACACTAACTCAGGAACCTATCCTTGCAACAAAGCCCGTTGTCCCCTGAATAGATGTAAACACAGTTGGCACCATCGTAGGGCCTAATCCCATCAGCCACACTATCAGAAGCTTGATCACCTGCACATCTACCAATGTGATATGTCATCATGTGCCAGCAATGTCCCTCTGCCACGTACCTTGGCCAAACTGGACAGTAAAAGAATAAATGGACACAAATCGGACATCAAGGATTACAACATTCAAAAACCAGTCGGAGAACACTTCAGTCTCTTTGGTCACTTGATTACAGACCTAAAAGTGGAAATATTACAACAAAAAACTTCAAAAACAGACCCCCAACGAGAGACTGCTAAATTGGAATTAATTTGCAAACTGGACACCATTAAATTAGGCTTGAATAAAGACTGGGAGTGGATGTGTCATTACACAAAGTAAAACTATTTCCCCAGGGTTCCCCCCCCCCCCCCTCCTACTGTGCCTCACACGTTCTTGTCAACTGGTGGAAATGGCCCACCTTGATTATCACTACAAAAGCTTTTTTTTTTTTTTCTTCTTCTCTCCTGCTGGTAATAGCTCACCTTACCTGATCACTCTCATTACAGTGTGTATGGTAACACCCATTGTTTCATGTTCTCTGTGTATATAAAATCCCCCTACTGTATTTTCCACTGCATGCATCCGATGAAGTGAGCTGTAGCTCACTAAAGCTTGTGCTCAAATTTTAGTCTCTAAGGTGCCACAAGTACTCCTCCTTTCCTTCCTTAGAGGTTTTTAAAGTCGGGCTTGACAAATTTAGTTGGGGATTAGCCCTGCTTTGAGCAGGGGGTTGGACTAGGTGACCTCCTGAGGTCCCTTCCAACCCTGATATTCTATGAAGTCAGCAATGATTACAAGAAAAATAAAGAAAATGTTTACTAATACTTAACAAGCTACATTCGATTCAAAGCAAGTTTTCTCACTACATCAGAAAATTACTGACCAAACTCTTTAAGTCAGAACTCCTCCCCCAGGCCTATCTTGCTTCCTTTGTCCTTTAGATGCCATGAATATGATTGGCAGAGAGAGAGAGGGTGTCTTCCCTTCCCTTCCTCTTTATAATCCTCTCCCTGCTTTAAGAAGTATTTCCAGCTAAGAGCATGGTGACAGGCAGTTTGTGTGGATGGGAACTCTATGCTGTTTCTTTGCCAAGATGTAGATTTTTTTTCACCCACGCCCTCTTTCCTGCCAAAGAATAGCCACTTAACAGGTAATGGCTCCTTGGCCTTGATTACACCTGGCTAAGGCATCAGCTTGCTATTTTTCTGTGATGAACTGCTTTGGCCACTCCCCAGACTTGGATCATGTATTAATAACACCATAGAATGGAATCTTATAACTTTACATACAATGTTGCCATACATATTTTACCAGAATAATAACCAGCAAATTATGAGTTTTCAAATGACGCCTCACAAGACATACTTTTGTGTCTGCTATTGTAATAATCTTTGTACAATGTATGTTCTGTCATAGCTGTATAAATGTACCCGTTATCAGTGGCAATTTTTATCTGTCTGCTTTTTGGAAAACATCCACCAGTGTAGCTCTTCAAAGTGTCGTAATATTGATTTTTAAACACTTTGTCGAATATGTATCTACATAATTGTTCTAGGTTTGTCATGTTTGGTACCGTTGTGCTCATGGGTTGAGCTGGGTATAATTTCTCCAGTTTCCAACGACACTGTATTAACTTTTCCACCAACCGGAGGACTGGAAACTGCAGAGGCAAGGGGCAGTGAGTCCCCTGCCCCTCCCAAGCCGCAGAGGATCACACCATTGAAATTGTGATTCTGTAGATTTTTACTAATCAAATGACATTTCCCTTACCTTTGTGTCATTAGCTTGCCAATGGAATTCCACATGTTCCCAGACTATGAATGAAACAGTCACATCCCTGGATTTCAGTTGTGGATGTGACTTGATTTCAAATAAGTGTACGTATAGTTGAGGGACACCTGCCAGTTGATTCACTAGTTATCCAATGAGCTATATGAATTACTTACCTTACCATTTGTTGACACTACTTGGGTTCTCTTTCTCGGTCTCTTCCTTGCTGCTGATCTTGGGTCTCAAAAGGTCAGAATATGACTGGGCCCCTACCCTGACTATTTGAAGAATGAGTGTCTATTATAAACTATGAATAATTGGGTGTTCAACTGCACCAAGATTTTTGGTAGCCCGGGGAAAAAAATGAAATGATACTGATCCTGTACTCATAGTGTCTGAATTATGTCAGAAGAAAGCTTAATGGTTAGACTTTCTGGAACCACAAGCTTGACTTGTGGTACTGTTGATTCGATGAATGTGTAGTGGACAAACTGAATAATATGCACATTACTTCATGGGGATTTGGTCAAAGAAAACCTTAAAAGTAGAGTTGGTTGTGTTTTATTGAAAAGTACTGGTTTGTTAAACCCATAAATTCTCATGAAAGTGATTTTGGGTTTGAAATTTCAACAAATAATCCATCTTGCTATACCATGATTTCCAGGCTATATGTCCTGGGGCTGGGAGCCTGAAAGCCCTGGGAAATAGAAAGTGATCATAGAATATCAGGGTTGGAAGAGACCTCAGGAGATCATCTAGTCCAACCCCCTGCTCAAAGCAGGGCCAATCCCCAATTTTTGCTCTAGATCCCTAAGTGGCCCCCTCAAGGATTGAACTCACAACCCTGGGTTTAGCAGGCCAATGCTCAAACCACTGAGCTATCCCTCTCCCCCAAATACAACTGGAGCTTGGGCTTTCAGGACTTACTCTCCAAGGCAGGGAGCCTGGAAGCTCAGATTCTAGCGGAGGCTTAGCTTCTGATTTCTGAAGCAAGGAGCCTGGAAATCCCGAGGGTTCTCAAAGGTTTCAGGCTCTCTGCCATGAAAATCTTTACCTCTCTACGTCCATGTCCCCTTACTATTTCTGTGGTTTCACACCTTCCTGTTTTAAAGAAGGTCTTCCCCCTGTTGTGTGAAAACCTCCACACAAATGAAAATGGAAACTGACTCATTAGACACAAAATGCAACCAAGTAAACAGGAACAACACACATCCTTTATTTATAATCTTGGATATTACCTCAAATAAATCTGATTTTTCCCAAAAATAAGTTTGATTTCAGGTATTTATGTCCCGTTACATGATTTTTAGTCTCTTCTTGTAAGAGTAGGGGCTTGTGCTTATTACCTTTAGTTAAACTTCTCCCCTCTTACCTTCCATTCTTCCCCAGTGTGCAGTGCAAGCTATGCATCAGTTGTCTAGTTAGATGGGAAAGGAGGACAGCAGCCCAGAGGTGGCTGCACTTCAGTAGTATTGTGAGCATATAGAGGTGAAGCAATTAAAATCTGAAAGTTTCTACATAAGGATAACACTTTTTTATAACTTTCCAGATTCTCATTATTTTAAACTAACTTGTCCTTTCCCCCCCTCAGTATGGGCCTGTGTTTAGCTTCACTATGGTGGGCAAGACATTTACCTACCTACTGGGTAGCGATGCTGCTGCTCTAATATTCAACAGTAAAAATGAAGACCTGAATGCAGAGGATGTATACTCTCGACTGACCACACCAGTCTTTGGCAAGGGAGTTGCTTATGATGTACCTAACCCGGTATGTATCTTGAGTACAAAGTCAGTTAAACATCTAGGGTGCAGATCAAATTCTGACAAGGTTGCCGTGGGCTGTTTGGACTATATGATGGGGATTGACAATATCCGTGAAATTCTGGTAGCATGGTTTGCCAACACAGTTGCTCATTTTGATTGTTAGGCATAGAGCGACCAAAGGCTGAACACATTTAGACTCTGGTATTGTTTTTTATATGGCCATCTACTGGTTTGGACAATACTTGTGGGTTAGACCTTCTCTTTCCACCACAGTGGAAAACTAGCAACTTAGCCTTCTTTGTTTTCCTTCCTCCTTTGAGCTTATACTTCCTGAGTGCTGCAGCACCTCACTGACGTTTACTTTTAGCCTAAGAGCACCTTTAGGCTCAGTCCTTTCCGTGGGAGCTTGAGTGAGATTCTTTTTTTTTTTTTTTTTTTTTTTCCTACCCGGCCTATTTGTCCATACAAATATGAGGCGGTACCAACTCCCCAAGCCACTTCCAGAGTCCCTCTCTCTAGTACCAGATCTAAGTGCTTAGTGGTTTTCTTTACAAAACCTTGCACTTCTGTCCTCACCAGCAGGTGGTATTGAGTTTCCTCAGTGCAGCAGACAGCAGCATAACCCTTCTGTTACCTCTACCCTCTTTGCCCTGTATTCTTGCAGAGGCTGAGACTAGAGAGAGAGGCAGCAGACCTTCCTCCCTAACTATGGGAGGATGGAGTACTGCACAAAGTAAAAGCTGAGAGTTTGAGGTTGATAGTTATTTAATGTGCTAGGGACGGCTGCATGCTTCAGAAGCATATTCCCATTCTACAGAGAGGGATAGTGGTGGCATACATAAACTGCTATGGAAGAAAAGAGAAAGTTAGAACCATGAGGCCTTCAGAATCCTTTCATTCTTGAAGAACCAGCTAAACTAAGGCTGACTGGCTCAAATTTTAATCAAACCAGTAGGTGGCTGTATTTGCCATGCTGAAAGCAGCAAGGTGGAATACCTCTGCAGATTGCCCACACGTCCATTTCAGAATGGACCAAGAACATGAAACTTGCTGCCAGCAGAAATAAGTGTTTGCTAATTTCACTATTCAGAGCTAAATGCTAAACTCCCCTCTTCAACCAAGCTGTCCAATGCTATCCCCATTCTAAGATGCACTTTTAAAAACCCATAAGCTGTCATCTTGGTGGCTGGGAAGGATAAGTGAGTGTTTGCATGGGCTTTCTTTTGTTTTTTGGAACCTATGAAAGGTTCTGGGAAGAGGCAATAAGTTAGTTAAAATCTGAAACAAGTATAGACAGAATATTGACTTAATGACTAACAAATGTTGACCTAAAGAGGTTTGCTGAGGAATTGTTCCAAATATGAAAGTAAACTTGAATTTCTTTGTAGTTAATAACATTCAGTTGCTGAAACTTTTGAGTGGGGAAAAATTAAAAAACTTTAATTACAATTTAATGACAATGTGTGCATGTTCTGAAAGCAGTAAGAACCAGATATAAGTGATCCTAGAATGCAGTTCCACACATTTGCCAGTTTCCACTCATGAAAGAAGAATCTAGTCTTGCTTTTGAAAATCTAGTAGAAGTTTGTTGTCAGGAACTCACTTCTATCAGTAGTTCAACCAAGATTTCAGTGTTTTGTTCTTCATGTACAGTAATTTTGTAAAATTAAAATAAAATTCCCCACTAATGATGACAGTGATGTGAGTTGAAAACCTCCTCAGCATTTATAATTTAGCTAAAAGTTCAATAGCATGAATTTCCAAATTAGGTCAGTTTTGGAT
This sequence comes from Dermochelys coriacea, assembly GCF_009764565.3. Lineage (NCBI taxonomy): Eukaryota > Metazoa > Chordata > Testudines > Dermochelyidae > Dermochelys > Dermochelys coriacea. The sequence continues at coordinate 225,816,252 of NC_050069.1, forward strand.
TCTTTTTAAAAAAAAAAAAATTACTTCCTCTATCTGGCTTCATTCCCAAAACATGAAGTAGCAGTAAGAGCCTGAAGCACAACAGGAGAAGAAAACTTCAGCTGGTAGAGTACAGCAGCCCATCTGCTTGGAAATAATCCCAGTACTCTCCTTTCCAAACAGAACCCATTAAAGATCTCTTCACTGATCTTGAAAGTCCTTTTCAAGATAGCCCCTTCTTGAGGGGTTGTTTCTCACTCCAACCATAACCTTCAGCAACGGCTACCTTACACAGTGCTTACACCAGTACCTGATGTGAAACTTGGTCAGTGGGATACTTGTTAACTTGGATAGAACTGTCACAAGAGCTAGACTCAGACTTTGGAACTTAAACTCACAAAATATAAGAATGACCATTGATTCTGTGCTTTCAGAACTAAATGCCAAACCCATTTCTTTGATTAAGCTTCCTCATATGCTACATGAAAATTTAGAGCGGACGGAGCTTGCTAATCTTTAATGCCACTGCAGGTGAAGGGGAGAGGTGTGTGGTGGTTTTTTTTTTTTTTTTGTTTGTTTTTTGGTGAGGTGCATGTACTGCACTGAAAACCATGTAAGTATCTAGATCAGTGGTGTCCAACCTCTTTACCCTGAACAAGGTCAAGGGGCCCCATGTTTTGGGGCAGAAAATCTTCCCTGTTCTACTAGCTCCTATGTCTCCAGGGGGAAGAGGGAGAATGAGTGAAGTATGTTGTGCTCTAGCTATTCCCAGGTGGCATATAATCTCTTGTGGTCCTCTGTCAGATTGGAGTGTCCTCAGGCAACTTGTGCCTATGCTGCTGTAACCTGGGTTGGTGCAGATAATTGGGGAGGTTCCCTCTGCCCTCCCCTGGATTGTGTGGGCGGCCATCCTTTACTAGGCACTCTGCTAGGCTTACACACATTTGAGCTCCCTTCCTGCTCTCCCTGGGGCTCCCAGGCAGTGGCGGAGCTGCTGAATAGCTCTAGCACAAGAGGGATAGAAACTGTCTGGTGCACTCCTGGGTCACAGAGCTTCTCATGGGGCTACAAGGAGAATTTTCTTTTTCTGTAATCCTAACTTTCACCTATCGTAGGCCACTTGGAACAGGACTGAGGCTTGATGGTGGAAATTAGTGGATATGCTTGGGCTGCTGCTTCTGAGTTTTTGTCTTTTGTTTTTGACAAACAGCATGAGTTCAGTCTTTGTCTGTTAATCATGTTCTTTATAATATGACAGTCATCTAAAATGATATAGACAAAGTGGATGAGGTAATATGTTTTATTGGACTAACCTCTATTGATGAACGAGACAAGCTTTCAAGATTACACAGAGCTCTTTTTCAGATCCTGTGTAAGCTTGAAAGCATATCTTTTTCAGAAACAATATACTACCTCACCAGCTTTATCTCACTAATATCCTGGGACTAGCATGGCTATAAAAACACTTCCCATTATGTGTGAGGTTGTTAGTTACTGTGGTCTGTACTAGATTGGCAGGATGCAACTAGGATGCATATTGCATAATAAGTTAAAGCTGCCCCAGTGAGTATGTCATGTGCTGTGCTATGAAAATCAAACTTTTTGAAGGAGAGGATGTAATTCTGATTTTTTTTTTTTTTTTTTTTGGTTGTGGCTAGGATCTAAATTCAAGACTTTCCATAGTGCAGAGTGGACTGTACACCAACATGAGTAGGAGGTTTGCACAGAGCTTAAAAGGAGAAATGTGGTCTTTATGTAGCATCTGAAGCTTTTGTTCATTTGTGTTGTTGTCACATTCATTAGGAAGAAAATGTTCTCCTTTAGCCAATTGCTGTTTCTGCCCATTGTTTCTCTCCCTTTTCCTGGTCTTTTGAGTCTCTGCTCTTTTCTCTGTAAAAATTTCCACCACCTTCCTCATTCCATCCATTAAAATGATCACTGATAAAAATAGGTTAATGGTGACAGTGAAGTGTCATTTTTAAGTGAGTATTTTAGCCAGATTAATAAAATACAGCCTCCCTGTGCTAGGGGGCAAGGCCACAGAGAGCCCTGTCCTGTCTTTCAGCAGCCCTGTAGAAAGGGCAGAAGTGGTGTAGCTACTTGCGCTTGTGGCGCAAGTGCTAGTACACCCAGTGTTTCTTGGTGCCTCAGAGGAGGTCTCTCTGTGGGGCCATGGTCCAACCCCTTCCACGTTGGCAAGCAATTGCAGGGCTGCAGTAAGAAACATGTAAGCTTCAGGAAATCCTATTGCATAGTAATTGCTGGCATACAGCTCCCTACCTTTCCCTAGTGGCTTCATGATATCCTATCTGTTTCTTGCTTTCAAAGGAAATGCACCCCCTGTGCACTATCTGAAGCACTGCTGCGGTTCTTGGAAACTCAGTCTTACTGGCAAACAATACAGCATGTTAAGACTACTCTTTATGTACCCAGCTAGTGGGTAACTGGGCTGAATATGTAAGCTTAATACCATATCAAGTGATCTTCTGTTCCTTTCTGCATTCAAACCATGGAATTTGACTCCAGTATGTCAATTAACTGCTATATAGTAACGTTCTTGGTATGCCCTATCCAGTGAGAGATTCCATTCGCTAATGAACTAGTTCATATTTGTAATTACTGTAGTTATTGGGCTAGTTATATTTTTGCTTTGAAAACTACATGATGCTACAAAAATGGTAATTTAACTACAATTGAATACATAAAGAGTACGCTAGTGATTGTTTTTTGGTGGGGGGGCACACTGAGATTGCTCAGTCAGGGCAAACTGCAAAGAATGGGGCAGATCCTCAAAAGTGCTGGTTATATTTTAGATTCACCAAGCCAGCAACAAAATGGCTTCTACAATGCCTCACTGGTTGCCCAGAAATCAAAAACATAGTTCCCTTAAAGCAATCCAGCCTTGGACTCTCACTCAGACAGCCAAGTTAGATACGATGAGGACACTGAAAATCTTGTTGTTCATATATAAAGTTCTACCAATCTCAAGAGATTGTACACGTTACCCACCAGGTCAATGAATATTTCAGATCTTACCCAAGTACACGCTTACAGACCATTCTTATTAACTAAACTAAGATTTATTAAAAAAGAGTGTATTGGTTAAAAGATCATTATTCAGTTATGAATCAAGTTCTTAGGTCAGTTTCATAGTAGAGATGGTGAGCTGCTGAAATGCAAAAAGTTCTTTCCAGGATCGGTTAATTAGGTGATAGTCCAAATAGGCAGTCCATATATAGATTTTTGTTGTTGTTGTTGTTCAGATTCTTCAATGAGAATTAGCAGGGTAATCCAGACTGGAGCTGGAGACCTCAGTCTTACAACTCAAGCTTCCCCTGACCAAGCTTAAGCAGATCTGAGATCTTTTTTAGATCTCTGGCAGGCTATCAATAGTCTTGTGACAGCAGGTGCATTCCTTTGGTGAAGAATAGTGGTTTTGAAATAAAAGCTCTCATTTCCTATGTGTACTCAGGTAACCAGTTGGATTCATCAGCATAAGGTAATTATCCATTAAGCAGTTCATAAACAGTTTTTTACAAACTTCAAAGAGCAGTATAGACTGATATTACACAAGTTTCATCTAAATGTTAATATTCCCTTTTGATCTCTGAATTGATAGAGTATAGTAATGGACAGGAACCATCTGTTTACATGATTAACATCTAACAAGATAGAAATAAGCACATACAATTAGTATTTACCTCTAATTCTGTAACAATACATGTTTCCATTTCAAAGCTCTAGTCTACCTGACGGGGCTTGATTATAAGGAATGGCCTTAATTACCATTTATATACTCTTGTAATATGTCTTTAAAATTTGAATTCAGGTCATTTAGCCTGCTAGTTGCTTAACCCTTTCTGGCTCAGTGTTGCAACACTTAATTAACATTTTCAGATTTGGGTGCCTAAACTTAAGCACTAAATAAGTGGCCTAATTTTCAAAAGGTGTCCAAGCATTTGCAGCTCCCATGGAAGTAGATAGGATCTGCAGGTGCTGTTTAGCTATTCGAGTGATTTAGGAACTCTATTTAACTCTGAAAATGTTAGCCAAATGTAGTGCCAGACTTTAATATAGAATATGATAAATGAGTTCTGCTTTGACACTTTAAGAGATATGCAACTCCATCACAGTATTGTTGCGGTTTGGATGTCGTTAAGCAAGCATTCTTACATGAAAACCAAAGCAGCTAAACTCAAATGGAATTTCAGGTTTATAGCTTGTTTTGTTTTTTAATTTTGTTCTGGAATTTTTTAAAGCGTGTGTCATTGTGGAGTCCTAATCTTGATTTCATTTTACTTTAGTTTCTAGAAGGTACTACCTGTCCACAGTAACTTCTTTATTTTTCTATTTCTGTCTTTTCTGTTTTAGTACCACTTGCAATACGCTATTAATGACTAAACTGTAATGATGTACCTCTAATATCTTAACCCTTGCAGGTGTTTTTGGAACAAAAGAAAATGCTAAAAACTGGGCTGAATATAGCTCAGTTTAAACAACACATACCTGTAATTGAAAAAGAAACAAAGGAGTACTTCAAATCCTGGGGAGACGGTGGAGAAAGAAGTAAGCAAGATCTGATGCTTTGTGTTTTGAAAAGTTACACTGAAGGTAGTGCACGAAGTAGACAAAACTAGCTTCATATGACAGTATTTTAATCTACTTGAACATTTTTAATAGAGTTTGACCAGTCCTTCCTTTCTATCAGACATTCCATGCTCAGAAGAACTAGGTACAAAGCATGGAATGCCTTTGCCTACTTAAAGCTCAGGGGAGGATGAAGCCACTCTCAAACTTAGTAGTAGGTGTAAATAGCTAATTTGCTCTTGGCTTTGTAGTTTGTCCCCAACCTAACAATTCCGGCTGAATTAGGATAGTTTTGCAGGGGTTAGGCCACTTGTGCCTAATATTTTCACTGTTAAACCAGCAATTTAGCATTTCTAAATGTTGTTCCCTTGTTCCAGAATCAAGATCAATAACTCGCATCCTCTTTAAAGAAACAAACAGTTTGTAGAAAGAAAAGGAGTACTTGTGGCACCTTAGAGACTAACAAATTTATTTGAGCATAAGCTTTCTTGAGCTACAGCTCACTTCATCGGATGCATCCGATGAAGTGAGCTGTAGCTCAAGAAAGCTTATGCTCAAATTTTAGTCTCTAAGGTGCCACAAGTACTCCTTTTCTTTTTGCGAATACAGACTAACACGGCTGCTACTCTGAAACCATTTGTACTTCCTTAACTAAAACAGTCTCTTAAACCAAATTAGATTAAAAAAAATTAATCAGAAAAAATTGACTCCACCTGTCCATTTTATTGGTGAGCATTTATTCCCAAATATCATTGATTTGAATAGGGTTGCTTCATCATGAGCATGTTCCTCCTGGGGGAATTCTGTGCCACTGTGCAATGCAGAATTAATGTTCTGTGCAGAATGTCCTTTGTTCTGGCAGAATTGGTGTTGCAGAGCTTCTGGCTGCCACGATGGGCTGTTAAAGCCTGCAGAGTCTGACTCCCCAGCTCGCAAATATAGGACACTGCTGGGGGTGGGGGAGCTGGAGGCTTCCTGGCAGCTACAATTCCCAGTATGCCCTGAAGGTAGGGTGACCAGACTGGGGTGGGGGGTAATAGGAGCCTATATAAAAGAGAGGCCCAAAAATCAGGACTGTCCCTATAAAATCAGGACATCTGGTCACCCTACCGGAAGGAAAGAGGTGGTGTGCAGGAAACTCCACACAATCTCAGGACCCAGCATCAAGCTTTTTCTCTCCCTGGGCTCTGGGAGTGGAGGGGGTCTGGGTGTTTAGGCCGGGAGATCCATATGTGGAAGAACACTTTCAGAAACACAGAGGAAAAAATTATTTAAAATTCTCTGTGTATTCTGTTACTTTTTTTGGCAGAAGTGAAAGTAGTGGCCTGTTAATGTTGACACCATCTCCCCAAAATGCGTGCTGACTGATTTTTCCTTTTCCTCCCTTTATTCAGATTTGTTTGAAGCTCTTTCAGAGCTCATAATTTTGACAGCAAGTCATTGTTTACATGGGAAGGAGATCAGAAGCCTACTCAATGAGAAGGTGGCACAACTGTATGCTGATCTGGATGGGGGATTTACTCATGCAGCTTGGCTTCTGCCAGGTTGGCTTCCTTTGCCTAGCTTCAGGTACCAAAAATAACACTTTAAACTGGATGTACTTAAGATACTTCTGTGCCTGTTTCAGCTCTTTATTAAAGTATGTTTTAAGTGAATATGAATTTTAAATAAAAATTAAATGCAAGGATATTTCCTGTTGGGGAGTCTATCAAAACACTGTTTTATGGTGTAACCTCATCTAGAAATTAGGAAGACAGTTGCTTTTAACTGACATCTAAAAGCATAAGATCTATAGTGTGCCTAAAAGCATAACAATTACAGCATAACTAAATGTTATCCCCACAATTACCGAGTACCTAAATTGGAGTCAAAGCATTAAGAATGTGGGTTTGGGAGGTTTCTAAACATGTTAATTCAGTATAATTGAGCTGCCTAAGTTTAATGCATGTAATTTAAGTATGTACTGTTCTAATTCAAAGCACTTTTTGTAGCTTTGTTCATTTTCTACAAAACGTAACTTTTATGTAAGATATTTATTATACTGGGTCTGATCCTTCAAGTTCTGCATGAGCACGTGGGTTTGTTTGCATCTTGTCTTAAATTCATTTGTATTAAAACTTTAGAATTAAAATGGCTACCACAAATTTTTTTTTTTTGCATAGTATAATTGTATAGGCCCTTATTCAATAAAGCACTTAAGTGCTTGGTTAATGTCAAGCAAATTAGTAGTTCAAGTGATAAAGTCAATACATATTCCATATTAGGTGAATATAGGCCAGTTTGCATGTGCTGGAGAATTTCCTACCAGCACTACACACTGGAGGGTACTGTCACATGTGTGCAGAATCATTTTGTTCTATCTGGACAGCACTAAATCCTTCCAAAAATTGCCCAAACTGCTCCTGGCCTGTGCAGAGGGTCTTAAAGGGCAGGCCATATCTTCACAGAGAATATCAAACTGGATTGCCTAGTGTATCTGGACATGTTATCAGTGTCTGTAACCACACAACAATGTGAAAGCACATTCCGCCAGGGCACAGTCTATCTCTGTGGCCTTGCTGGCAAACCTCCCCATTCAGGACATTTGGAAGGCAGAAACCTGGATGTCAGTGCATCCTTTTGTTGAAATTGTATAGTCAGCTCCTTGACCACGTTTTGGTTCGTTATGAAATATGTTCAATAAACCAAATAACGTCTGTCAGCTTTATTGCTCTAAGCCAATAATAATGTACAGGGAAAAGGTTCTCTGATCCCAATCTCTGGGAAACCATCTCATGCAGTGATGTTACATTCACCTTTTGCAGATAATGTGCTCACAGAGTAGTACATTTCAGCTGGGTAGTATTTATATGATGATTTTTATGAGTTACTTATCTCTCTTTTTACATGTCACTAAAATCCAACCCAATAGCTTGTCCCAATTCCCAAACTTCTTGTTTCTTCCTTATCTTTGTTTTGGATACAAGCATTCCAGGTACTGGTCCATGAAGGTATTTCTCTAGCTTGCATTAAGCTATAGAATGTATCTCGATGTTGACACGTTTCCTATCTGCTTATGCCAAATGCTTGCTTCAGCAAATGCAAAGTGTTATAGGATAGTTAATCTAAATGAACATGATTATGGTATAGGCCAGTTTAGGCAACAACACAGTTATGTTTGTGCTTAATTGCACTGAGGGTTGGGGTATGTTGTAACACAAAGCAGCTCTCTCTCTCTCTCTCTCTCTCTCTGGCCCATCTCATCAGCTCAGTGGAGCTTGAACCAGTTTTCCCAGTCTTGTATTCTGTTGTGTTTCTGGTGCGTACATTGTACTGTGATGCACATATCCACTCCATAGTCCCAGAACTCCTTGATGTAATTACATTATTGGATCACATACCTAATCTGTTCTGCTCCTCAAATTGGTATTTGAAATTACTATGACCCAGTTAATATTTTGGTAGTAAATGACTGACATGTCTCTTAAATATTCCTTTTAAAGACTAGTGAAAACTTTTAGATAAAATGCCTAAAATACTTATTCACAATCTTTTGGATTGTCACTGATTTATTTACAAAGAAAAATTCTGCACATCTGATAAAGTATTTACAGCATTTTGTGTGTTTATTTTATACAAAGACTCTAATAAAAATGCTTTGAATTACAGACGTAGAGACAGAGCACACAGAGAAATAAAGAATATTTTCTATAAAGTAATCCGGAAACGCCGGCAATCTGGGGACAGGGAGGATGACATGCTCCAAACATTGCTGGATGTTACCTATAAGTAAGTGAGTGTTGAAGGCTTGCCATGTAGAAGCGTAAGGGGGAAGTGCTTCATTTACCAAAATTTTCCAAGTCCATTACCACATGACTCTTGTCACCCACCCATCCTCCTCATGTCTCTTCTTTGGGTTATTTGGCTTTCTCCTCTTATATGCAGCTTTCTATTGGCTTTTGGAGAGAACACCTCTTTCCATGCCACTTTGAGGATAATGGGTGGAATTTAGGCCTTCTTGCCACCTCCCTCTAAAGGCTGAAGGATTTCATTTTGTTTAGGTGTAGAATGTGTGAAGCACCCAAACAGTAGATTTCTTAAAACCAAGATTGATTTTAAAAATGTGTAAAGAAAAATCAGACTAAAATACCCCACCTGAATACTATGCAAAGCTCAGGGAGCTAGGCTTCCTTATCTTAATTATAGAGAAGAAAGATGTTACATGGGTACAAAACCTATCCCTCCCCACCCTTTAGTCAGCATAACAGCCTCATTTTCCATCTCACTTATCCAGCCTATTTATCGATCCTTACGGTAAGGAGCTCTAACTCCACTAGATGAGGTCACCTCAGTGTTTCCATAATGCAGATTTTATCAGAAGTCTCTTCTAGAGAGGATATGCCACAGTTGGTGTCTCCAGTAAAGTTTTTAGTCTTCTAATCATCTCTAAGAAGGCTGGGAAGCTTTCCATCTTCAAGTCCCATATTTCAAAAACTCTTTTGAGCTCAATTTCTGTAGACTAATCAAGGTGGTTGGTTTTTAATTTCATTTCCATTATGTACTGCAGGAGTTAGACTGTACCCCTGTTGCATGCCTCGTTTCTCAACTGTACCCTTGCTGGATGCCTCTAGTTTCTGTTGCCCTCAAGCCTCTTTTGAAATCTTTCAGCAGTTTCTTCTACCACGGATATAGATATATATTGACAGACCCTTTCTCACACCTCTGTTCTCAGTAGAAAGAAAAAGAATTGAGTCTGTGCATTGAGTCAGTAAAATTACACGCACAAATGGCAGACAAAGTGTGGTCTTGCCAAGTTCATTACTAGCTGTGTTTAAGTGTAGATCAAAAGGTTAGGAAGTTATTTGTTGTAGATGCTTAGCCAAATGTTGGAGGCAGCTGTCAGATAGCTGTTGCTTTTCTCCCTCATGGCAGCTATGTGATGACTTTCTCTCTAGCTCTTTCTCTAGCTCCTTGCCTTGCAATCTCTCTTCTTTCCCATGCATCTGCAGTTCCCCAGCTGGAGGAAGGAAAAAAACTGAAGCTAAAAGTATCTACAATCAAACACTTAACGTGAATGTATAGCACTATATCTGGATACCTAATCAAGTAAAGCTAGCATGTTTATTTCCTTAATCTAGGGATGGCCGTCTGCTGACAGACGATGAGATTGCTGGAATGCTTATTGGGTTGTTGTTAGCAGGCCAGCATACCTCTTCTACCACCAGTGCTTGGCTTGGCTTCTTTTTAGCTAGAGACAAATCAATACAGGAACAATGCTATGCAGAACAGAAGACAGTTTGTGGAGAAGACTTGAAGCCCCTAAATTATGACCAGGTTTGTTTGTTATATAATTTTCAGGCTATCTTTAAAACACTTTTTTATAAATTTTCAAAAATTTAAACTCTTACTCAGATACTCTGTTACAATTACAGCATCTGTCACATGGATGCTAGATGCTCATATCCTTGAACTTGGTGAATGAAAGCAGGTTTTGGTGGTAATTTGTATTCTAGTATCACCTCCTGGAGAGTGGAATTTTTTTAATTCAGTCAAAGCAGAAACAAACAGGGTAGCTACTGAAGTATGTATTTGGAATTGTGTATTTAATATATGAGCAGCTTATCACAAATGGAAAAACACTGCTTTATGAACGTTAAATTTTCCTAAATCATGAGGAAACTGATAAAGTTTACTATATTTGCAGCTGAAGGAGTTGAACATGCTGGACCGCTGTCTAAAAGAAACTTTAAGGCTTAGACCTCCTATAATGACCATGATGAGAATGGCCAGAACTCCCCAGGTGAGCATATTTGTTGACTCTGTCCAGATCAGTGGTGTGGCTGTAATTTACATCAATTGTAAATCTGTAGTAGATAGGGAATGACAGTTGGAAAGGATGCAAGTCCAAACTAGGTTTTTAACTTAGCAAATGTCACCAACTAGATAAGCAAGTTGTACAGTGAGCTGCACAGTGTGCAGAACACTAATTAGCACAGGGGCATAGGACTGGAATTGGATGGTTTCAGCTTATTCCTGTCAGACCAGGGAAAATGAAGAGTTTGGGAGCCAGCAGCAATAATCTGTTTATCAGAGAACTTGTTGTGGCATTTTTGTTGTACCTTGCTAAATCACCAGTGCTGTGGGTGTGTTATAAGCTTTTTTATTTTAAGGACATAAAGATCAGGATCTCCCCTGCCTTGGAACTTTCTGCACTTGTGAATATAAAATTAATATATTTAACTTTATTTATTGTACTGTGGTATTTCTGTTGGTAAACTAATCTTGCTTCCTCCTGAAGGGCCTTCTGTCTCCTACATTGACACTTGTCCCTTTTGTACTTTGAAAAACATACAGTGCTATCTAGTGTGAATTTTTCATCTCTTTCCTCTTGGTCTTAGTTTGATTTGCAGTTTTTCTAACCTGTTAGTACCCTGCCCTTCTTACCTGATATACCTCACACATGCTTTGCAATGCACATCAGCTGAAGTCAGTGCTCAGCCTATCTGAAAATGAGGCCTATATGTCTCTGATATTAAGCAGTCTGATTACCTCTGTCTGTCCCCTTGGGCACAAACAATAGATTTTTTTTTTTTAACCTCTCTACAGGTGGGTGAGAGAGAAACTGATGTTGGAGTGGAGTGTTTAGGTTTTGGTTAATCTTACATAACTGCTGTTCTATGATGTGGATGAGAACATGCTTAACTTCAGATTTTTAAACTTTTTTATTTTTACTGTTTGTAGTGTTTGGATGCTCACTTGAATCACCTTAACTGCATTGCAGCTAAGTCTTTCACGTGTGTGGGTACTGAGAGGTCTAGTTCTGTTGGAAGCTCTGTAGCGGGAATGAACAAGTGAAGCTGGTGATCAGATATATTACTATGTATAACATATTTTAAGGGGGAAAAAAGTGATACTATTTTCATCTCAGCCTAGTTAAACAATAGAGGGAGCTGTAACACAGGCTCATTTATTCTGAAAATACCTTGTTTAACTCCAAGGAAAGGAAGCTTTTTCTCTTGTGTAACACGCTGTTCTGTTTCGTTTTTGTATGCATGAATGAGAAACCAGAGCGCTTTCTCAAAACACCCCTTTTGTCTTCACAGGTATTTCTCAAGGTTTCAGGCTACTATCTTGATTGGGTGCCCAATATTGCTTCTAATGCAACTGACAAATTTTCTTAATCTTGTCTTTTCCCTATTTAAATTTTCTTTAAATGAACAAAAATCACACAGAGATCCACAAATCTTCTGTAGGTTTCAGAGTAGCAGCCGTGTTAGTCTGTATTCGCAAAAAGAAAAGGAGTACTTGTGGCACCTTAGAGACTAACAAATTTATTAGAGCATAAGCTTTCGTGAGCTACAGCTCACTTCATCGGATGCATTATCCGAAATCTTCTGTAGTAAGAGATCCCTTCAATAGGAGGCGCTTTGAGTGTGAAAATAAGCTCAACACTTGCTCGTGTGACATGCCTGGTCATGGCGAGGGTCACGGGGACACAGTACAGTAGTAATGGCAGCATCTTGCACCCTAACATGCATCTTTCCAAATTCTGTCTTCAGTTGGTGGGGGCTGGTGAAACAGAATCTAAAGATTAATGAGTAAACTGGAGCAATAATAAATAAATAAATAAATAAATAAAAAAAGCCTGGGGCATAATTACCAAAAGGGCTCTAAAGATTCGCAGAATGGTGTATCCACTGGTGCAACACTTGAGAGAGAGGATGGCAGTGCTAATTTCCTTTCCTTTCTTTGTTTCTCTTTAATTTTTTTTTTTACTACTTTCAGTCTTGATCAGTCTCCCCAAGCAGAGTTGGCCCCATTTCCTAGCCTGCAGTCACATAACTTCGTTGTTTTGCTGTAAAGTCTGTTTTACTATATTATGCAGGCAGTACTTGTTTTGTCTTTATATTTACTTGCATACTGTGTCCCAAATAAACTTGCTGTATGTAAGATGGCAGTTTGGGAGCAAAGTATTCTTGAAAGTATAATCACTGGGCATAGTGATTAATATGCAACACATTTTCACCAAAACTGGAAAGTCATTGTGGAGCCTGCACCATTTAAAATTTTTTTTTAATTTTTAAAAGAAGAATTTGTTGTGCAGGGGAAATGAGCTCACTCTGTGTTCATAGGCTATGTTTTACAATTATCTGAATACAGTACCTAGCGCATATTCCATCTGAATACAGTACCTAGTTAGGAACATAGGATCTCTTTGGTATTCAAGTCTAGTCCCCTACTACTGCAGACAACCTCCATCCTATATTACTATTCACAGATGTATCAAGCTGTATCTTAAAACCAGTTGTTTGCTCCTACTAGTCCTATTGGAAAGCTATTCCAGAACCTCATTCCTCTGCTGGCTAGAAATCTTCTAATTTCCAGATTAAATTTATTCAGGGCCGGTTCATATCAATTTATTCTTATGCCAACATTGTCCTTTGGTATTTACCCTTGGTGCATTTATAAAGAGAGAGAGAAGAGCTATTTAAAGTTGTCTCCTCTCAGCCTTTATTTTGTTAGCGTAAACAAGCCAAGCTTTCTTAATCTCTTATAGGTTTTCCATTCCCCATATCTTCCTAATAGCTCTTCTCTGCACCTGTTTTGACTGAATTCATCTTCCTTGACCATTGGTGTGACTAGACTTTTTTTTAATCATAGTATTCCAGATGGGGTCTGACCAGTTAGACTGCTCTAATTGTTTAGCTTAAAAAAAAAACCCAAAAACAAAACACCTTTATAAACCAAGTTGAGGATGACCCTTTTGTAGAAGGGAAAAGGGAGAACTGTTTTTTGTAACAGGACTTTATTTATTTATTTTTTTTCTTATAGACTGTTGCTGGCTATACTGTTCCTCCTGGCCATCAGGTTTGCGTATCTCCCACAGTTAATCACAGACTTAAGGATTCTTGGATAGAAAGTTTAGAATTCAAACCTGACCGTTACCTCCAAGATAACCCTGCAGCTGGAGAGAAGTTTGCATATGTGCCATTTGGTGCTGGTAAGTCCAATGATACAGTAAGAAATTGCATTAGGACTTAAGGGTTCTCAAACTTCATTGCACCATGGCCCCCTTCTGACAATGGGAAGGGGGTGGAGCAGGAGTCGCAGCCTGAGCCCTGCTGCCCCAAGTGGGGCTGGAGCTAGGGCGTCAGCCTTGGATTTCGGCAAGTCTAATGCTGGCCAAGGTGACCCCATTACAATTGGGTTGTGACTCACTTTGGGGTACTGATCCAGAGTTTGAGAACCAGTGCATTGATAAAATAGCAGCATCTTAATTCAAACATCTGTTACCCAATGGCACCTTCACTTTTAAACTAAAGGGACTTAGTCAATTTAAAATCTAGTCCATTTGACGTATTTTTTGGTACAACACTTGAGTCCATGCCACTGTGGTTTTATACCCACGCTGTCCAAAGTTTTGAAAGTTTTTTTCTCTTTTTGCTTTGTAAAAGACCCTCTCAAATGGGAGACTGATCAGATGGGGAAAAAGTGAAACTGACTGTAAAAGTGCTGTTTAATGCATGAAGTAAAAAGTTTTGTCTATTTCAATTAATGTAATTTTAGTTGTTGCTTGGAGCAGTAAGCAAGGAATCTTTAGACATCCATGACTTTCAAGTTTGTTTACTTATTGTCAAGGGGAAAAAACTACACTAATGTTCACTGTGAAACATTTCACTGATGGCAACAATAACTGCATCATTGTACACATAACATTCAACAGAGGAAAGTTTTTTTTTATGGCTGATTTGGGAATAACTTTTCAATGTGTGTTCTCCCTGAATGCTGAATTAATGAAGATTTTTGCCAAGAAAATAAAGCAGATTCTGTTCTGTAGATAGTATGTGAGATTTGCTGCTGTGAAGGTAGGGTTGGATTTGAAATCAAAACAATATACTCACATTAACCAGCAGTGCTGTGGCTGTTAAACATATACGTACGTCCTCAAGTCCTACTGATGTCCATTAGTCTTAAGTATGTGCTTGGCTGAAGTGGTGCCATAAACAGTTGTTTAAACATGTTGAAAGAAAGCAGTGTACATTTAAAGCAAATTGTTTAACTCTTTCTTTTAGCTCAAGATGCATTACAAAATGCATTAACTATTCTCCTCTTGGATTTTCCTCTAGGCCGTCATCGTTGCATCGGAGAAAACTTTGCTTATGTTCAGATTAAGACTATTTGGTCTACTCTGCTTCGTGTATATGAATTTGATCTCATCAATGGATATTTTCCTACTGTAAACTATACAACTATGATTCACACACCTCATAACCCAGTTATCAGATACAAGAAGCGATCACACTAAGTTTTGGAGACAATTATTTCTCTATTTAAATTGACGCAATTAAATGGTTAATAGAAAAGCTGGTCCATTGGATGTGTAGTGTTAGAAAGTGAGGTTAATTTAACCATAAAATGTGAAATAGTTGTACACTACACAGTACTGTACATTCTAAATTAACCAGACACTTCTACTTGTGTAACAATTTTAAGGTGGATGCTGCATATCGGTATAGTTGAATCCAACTGGTCAGTCAAATTTTAGGACAAAGGTCCTGAACATCTAATCTTTTTTTTTACAAGCTTAAATTTTAATGGGTGCTTCTAAAAAACCTATTTTCCTTGATTCAGCTACTTTAAGGGGCAAGACTATGCTCTTATGGATATCCATGGGAACTGACACTGGTGTGTATTTTAATGTGAACAAGTTGGAACCTGCTCACTTTGCAGAAGTGAACACTTTCATGAAAATGCTCGATAGTTCTTTATATAAATGAACCAAAAATTTGGGTTTTAATTTAGAAAACCATAACACTTTCAAATGTGACAGGCGATTTTAAGCCTCATCTTGACAGTTTTTGAAGGGTCTGGATTTTCAAAAAGGGCTGAACTGACCACTCTCTGAAAACTAAATTATGTAAAATTAGGCATCCAAAATTAGTCACACTTGGAAGTCTTGGTTTCAGTGCAAAGATTAGCAGTAGAACCTTACAGATCCAGAATTAATACTTTAGAGTAAGCAGAGCAAGGCAGTTGTATCCTATGTATATCTGAGAAGTGTAGTTTAACTGTGTTCATTTTGTATTAAAAGTGAATGAAAACTAGTGTGTACTACTATATTAACTAGAGTTGTATGTCCAGTGTTTAGAATGATGTAGAGGGAAGAATGGGTACTGTATAGCAATTTTTTTAAGTGCCTGCTGTTTGGGGGGACAAAGTCTTAAAGGGTTGGCTATTACTATTAAATCTTAGCAACCACTGAAGCTGTCCACAAAGAGGCACAGCAAATTAATAAGGTTCTTCTCCTGTAATTCACATGGGAATGGATAACTTACTTCAGGACAGTTAAATGTTGTACTTGTGTGGTGGAAAATAGCTCTGACTTGCAGAAGTTTTTCATTAATTTATAAAAATTTGTGAAATAGTTTCCTGGGCTCAAAACACTGTCCATACTTTTTTAGAAAAATATAGAAAGTAAGCTCTTAACTTCCTTTTTGTTGACTTTCCATAAAGGAATGAATAAATGTGAACTTAAGCTAGCCTGATGCTAACACTAGTTAGTAACAAAACTTTGTGGCTACAACAAAGTGAAAAATCTCTAACTACTACATCTCCATTTTTAAAGACTAATATAAAATACAGCCCTTATCTGGCAAGCTGTTGCCTTAGGAAACTCCCCTAGTTCTAGTTCAATAAAATTATTAGGAATTAATTTTACTCAGTCACTCTACATCAGGCTGAATCTGGACTTCTTCCCTAGGCAGCTGCTGGCAGTGCTCTAGTGCTTACCAGGAATCCTCCTTGCCTATCTCACCCCTTTTCTTGCTGGTTTCAGCTTCAGAGAGTACTTTTTTTTTTTTTTTTTTTTTTAAGGCAAGAATCAGAGTTTGGTTACCTCTTAACAGTGTACACAAGAAATGCTCCTGTACTTAAAATAACCTGAAACAACAAGTAAAAGGATGAAGTCATCTTTATTTCAGTACTTTGACAAAATACCCTTAAAATTCAAAACTTCTACCTTACAAAAATAGGTCTCTACAAGTGATATATTTTGTCTGCACTGCCAGTAGCAAAGATTAGGACAGAGTTGTGCACTTTTGTCAGGAAAAAGTGCAGTACACTTAGCTACACATTCAACAATCAAATACACAAGCGTCATCTCCTGGCATCCCATTTGATAAATACACTTTTTATAACTTAATCATTTAAATTAGCATTCCACAAATATACATGTCACTTAATGATTTTTGAATGAACACAAAGTACCTATAGACATAAATTCCAGTCTGTGCGGATGTGCCAGCAAGGGAACTGTGTAATCATACAGCTGTGTTCTGGTTGGTCCCACAATGTACACATTATACAAAAGCACAGATTTACAGGAAGGTAGTTCATTCATCATTACCAGTGATGGAGATGTTGAAAGGATATTATCTTCTAACACCAGAGTGCAAATGAGTGTAGGAAGTAGAACCTGTAAGATTTAAAAAAAATTTTAGTGCTTGGATGATTTGTAGTCAGCATTAGTTATCTGACATTTCTGCAAGACTTCAGCTGACCTGTGCAGATTCTCCTATAAAGTAAAAAGATACACTTTAACAAAACAGAATTTAGAAACAAGTAGTTTTGTTCTTGAAGTGGTTTGACTCCTTATCAAACTAGAGGTGGGTCACTCTGAACAGTTACTGCTAGAACTTTCTTCCAGTAAGAAATACTGGAGTTAAACCTTTGCAGCACGTTTAATCACACTTTCTGAAATGTATCATCCAGTACTTGTCAGCATGTGAATAAGGCAACTGAGCCAAACAGCACAAAAGCGGATTGAACAGGAGGAATCTTGATACAAGAGAGTTTACAAAACCACTCCCCCGTCTCTCTTAGATGTTGATTAAAACCTTGCTGCAAATTTATTAGACAGCCCCAGCAAAAGCTTCAATACGTAACTGAATAGAGTTTTGTTTCTGACCACTCTCTCATCGATAGTGGGCTTTTTGTTCCTTGAGTTCAGCTGTGAGTTTTCCCCTTTAAGGCTGAACCAGCATATACTTTCTAACTCAGAACAAAGTATTCTGTGTCTTTGAACCAGGAAGAGGAAAGTGAGTATTTTTACCTGATTGTACGCTTCCAAGTCGTCTCTGTAGTGCCTCCAGTCGATTGATATAATCTGTTAAAGCTCTGTCAGGATCATAATTCTGCAGCTGAGAACATGCAAGGGAAGCTGGGCTTAAATCAACATGGATGCCCTGGAACCTATCAGAAGAAAAACAGTGAGCTGTAGATTTCCAAAATTGAAGTTCCTGTACTGAAATTCTGTTTCCAAAAGAGAATGTAGCTGCAATCTTACGAATATTAAGTATACATATATGCTGCCTTTTAGAAAATGAGTGCTCTACTGAGGGTACGTAACTGGCTCCCCAGTTTCTTGGACACATTGTCCTTCCCATCTGATTCTCCGCACGGTATATCTACACTGCAAAAAAGATCCATGACAGCGAATCTCAGAGGCTGGTCTAGGGGCTCACAGTTCGGTGCTAAAAATAGCAGTGTCAATGTTTCTAATTGGGCTCTGAAACCTGGCAAGGGTGGGGTTCCAGAGGCCAAGCGGGAATATCTGCTCTATTCTTCAGTGCTGTACTGCAAGTCCTGTGAGCTGGAGTCTGACTCAGATGTGCTGCTGCAAGGTTGTTTTTGTTTTTTTTTCCCTTCAGTGTAGATGTACCCTCAGCTGCCTACCTTCCCTGCTAGTCCCAAGATTTCTGTTGCATTTCTTTGAGGCAAAAATCACAAGTAAGTTTCCAACTGAGACTGCATAAAACATGCAGAAATAGCAGTTTCAAGTACAATTGTTTTAAAAATTTCTTCTAAGAAAAAGCAGGATGTTTAAAGAATATCTCTATATGGTTTTAGTTCTCCTCCATAGTTCCCAGCTGCTAAATCACATTAAAGACCACTACAACTAGATTAAATACTTTTCCATGTAACCAACTACTGTAGTTGTCATAGGTTATGAGATTGCAAGTGCGAGGGGAGACTGTGTTTGTACAGTAGTGGGAGAGGAAGTGTCCACGGCCCTAGGTGAAAATACATCCCATAGCTTGAGAAGCATTGGAGCCTGATTTTTCAGAAGTGCTTGCCTCTAGGGTGAAATACTGGCCCCAATGACTTCGCAGTGAAATCCTAGCACTGTTGATGTCCTAGTAATGATGCTCTGAATGCCCATAGATGAGGGCTTGGCATGAGGAGCTAGAAGCATTTTACATAATTTTGAAGCAACCCCATTTTCTTATTTATTAATACTGTTGATGGTTTCTGAAGAAAATTATGTTCATCAGAAGGGTGGAGACTGCAAGGTTAGACCTTGAACAGAAAATATATAGTATATTACATATCAAAATGTGAAATTTCCACAATCCTAAAGTGCATTGGTATTAATTGTAGAAATAAACTTTTCAGACAAAGAATAATTATTTAACAAACTTACCTGTGTTGAGAATTTATAGGAGATCTGAGAGACTCTAGTTCTGATCTAGATCTATCAGAAGAATGTCTTTGTTCTCCATAGAACTCCAGACCACCAGCTAATGAATCAGGCCTTAGCTCATTACCTAAAACAACAAACAATTTTTTTTATAGATAATAGTTATCAGTTTATGAAAATCAGACACTTTGACAGATATCCCAGGTGCACTCTTTGTTTTACATGTGGTAAAGTTAGTTTAAAAACTACAGCTAGTTAAGGAAGTGCAGCTATTACTGCCCACCCAAGCTGACCAATACTGTTTACTTGTTCTCCTTCCTCTGCCTACAGCCATTTCTTGTGTAACACTTAGTCCTTGCTCCAAAATAGCTTACAGTCTGTCTTTTAGTTCTGTGTTTGTACAGCATGTGGTATAATGGGGGCTTCATCCATGACTGGGGATTGTAGCCACTGCAGCAAAATAGATAATTATTAATAAAAGCAACTGCCACTGTTTGATCACCTGTTTTGACATCTAATCTGAAATTAGGAAGGCCACAGACTAGATAAGAAATACATTTACATATACTCAAACTGCATCTCTTAGAAGTTTAAGACCACGGAAGTCTCAAACAGCTGTAACTGCTCTTCTGTTTAGTAAGAGTAATTTTTGTAAAATGGAAACTTTTATGTTCTACCATGAGCTTTCCCAGCATATAACTATAGGTTGCTTCCCCTCCTCTCATTCAGGTACAGTAGTTACAATTTTTCAGGCTCTTGGTGCTTCCTGCTACCAAGATCCAGTCAAAACTTCCTTGAGGCGCATTCAAAAATAGCTATTTTAACTGTACACAGTAACTATGAATATTGGGCGGAGCTTTACAACCAGGACTGGGAGCTCTGCAGAAAAAGTTTTCAGGCAGAAAAGTTAGATTTCCTTTTCTACTCCATAGGCTGGAGCTAAGGGATTCTGCTGAGCAGTACCCTAATTTGCACTGTACTGCGTAATTTAGAACTATAATTCTGCTGTAGCACTATATTAACACCATAATACTTAGTGCACATGTAGTTTGCACTTCCAGTTATTTCCCAGCAGACTCTCATTCAGCCCAGGAGGCTTTCTTGAACCTCAGGAAATAGAGACTACTTCATTCTGTTAAGATTTCTTGAGTGGAGACCATGGGTGAAATCCTGGCTCACCATAAGCAATGGCAAAACTCCCATTGACTTCAACAGATTCAGGATTTCACCCCATGTTTACATAGCCAGGCACAAGTAAAAGGCTTTTTGACCTCCCTCAGCCAAATGGAATCAGATTTCCTGGATTTTAGGTACATCCAGGGTAGAGCTGGCGCTAGGCATAAGCAGACTAAGCAATTGCTTATGGCCCTGCTCAGCTAAAGTGGGCCCCCTATTCACTATGTGTTGGGGGAGAGAAGGGGCAAAATTTTCCTGCTGGGACCCCCATGGGCTAGCACTACCTCTGATCCAGGGGCCATCAGAACTTTTTTGTCTGGGTTGGAGTTAAGACAAAAAGGGAGGAACTATTGCTCAATACAATGGTCAGCAATGTTGTCTCATCTGCCCTTTCATCAGGCTGTGTGGTGGGCAGTGTGATATTCATGGTTCCTGCCTGTTCATGCCCTGAGAAGGATTTACTCAGTGAGCCACCCTTCGTAGAGCTGGGGGAAGGGTCTCTGATACCGGAGAACACTTCAGCGGACACAGAAAAATCTCACATTTCACATGCTCCCCTTTGCTTAAGATGAAGCTGCTACGTTTTAAAAAAAACTCCTGCGGACAGATTTGCATCTGATGAGAAGCAAGGTACAAGAGAGCTCAGACTAGTGTCTATGCTGAATGGAGTGGAGTGAACTGCTGAAAGGGTTGCCAGAAAGCTGAGAAACAGATAGGTCTAACACCTGAAATGAAGGGGAAGGATAAACCCATTGGTTCCAGACCATGGAGGTCGAACTAAAATGTTCACTCAGCACTAATATATTCATGGATGATGTTTCTTCAGACATTGCCAGTCAGTGATTTACCTGTGTTCTGGCTAAAGCCATCCCTGTTGACGCTTATTAAATTAGAACCTGTAACTCGGTGCCACCGACGAACCAGGAACTTCATTCTGCATTTAAAATAAAAAGATACTTTAGAGTAAGCCAAATATTTCTTTATTTAAACAACAAACATATAATGGTCCAGGGGGTATAATAATCCACACAGCAGCAAACTGAGTAAGGCAATAGACTTTTAAAACCTAAAGAACCTGGATTAAACAGAAACAGAATTTATCTAAGAAAAAGATATGGGCCATATTCTACCTTCAGTTATACCTATACAATTCTAGTGATGTCTGAGTATTGAACGGGTCTGACTAAGGGCAGCATTTTTCCTAGATATCTACAATTCTTAGCATTAATATCTTAAAATATAAGACACAACAAATAACTGCAAAAAATTTCAGCCCCAATGCAGAAAAAAGGTCCATGATAACAGTGGTACATTCTAAAGTAAAACCCTCAGTCACCAGGTCCCCCATCTTGCAAACACTTTCACTCATACTTAACTTGAGGCATGTGAGTAATCTGAGTTCAGGGGACAGCTCATGTGCCTGAAGTTAAGCATGTATGTATTTTCAGGAGTGAGGCCTCAAAGGAATTTAAAAACCAGAGGTAGCCACAGTATTTACTGCTTATACACAATATCCTCTCTCCATCATCTCCAAAAGGCTTAATTATAACTTGATTTCTTAGATACAATTCCATTTTATGGATTACAATGCCTGTGTTTTAAGGGATTGTTTTTACTTTAAAAGAAAAAGTAGGTTACAGAAAAGAAACAATGATACATTTCTAAAATACACAGGCACTCTAAAGACGTCACCAGTAATTCATTAGTAATTTTTAAAGCTTGTTATAATAACTCATAAATTCTGACATCAGTGGATTACAACACGGAGCCAGGCTGCTTTGATTTACATTTGTGCTGCAGAATATCTTAAACAGCTTGCTCCAGTCTTCTACATTACCAGTGCTCTGTGTAACTCTGCATTCTGTTTAAGATGCACTATTTTCATGGTTACCAAGACTTACAATTTAGAGTGTATCACAAAAAATGGTGAATTACACAAGATTTATAAAATATAAGGCCCTATGTGAATTGCGGGATGATTGTCAAATAATTGTGGCTGAGTTTTGGACAAGACATGGAAAATCGTAGAAAAGTAATAATGGACCTGTATTAACTGTGGTAATTTGGAATAGCTGGCCGCCCTTGACAGACAGTGGGGCTGATTGTTAAAATGCAATATACATACACCTGAATTCAGTATCGAAATTGCAGTGGAAGCCTAATATTGTGGGATCTGCAATTTTGCAATATCACAAATTAAGTAGGGCCTTAATAAAATATATGTTAAATTGCATGTTCACATTTGGTTAACCTGTAACTTCCTGTGATTTACCTTGAAATTGCAATGGACACTCTGACCACAGAGCGAAATCTGGTAAAACCCTTTGAACGATGTGTAATAATTTCTAGGTCAGTGTATAAAGGCTGTCCACCCATTCTCGCAATGAGGGCCAGGGTGGCTTCTTCACACTCTTGGAATCCACCTACTAAGAGCAGTAAGTATTTTTTCTGATATATGAGAGCTTTCCGAAAGCTCTCTGCTCTCAGGTATTTTCCATAAATTATCTAGATGACAAGAAACAAAGAAAGCATTCAGAGGACTGTTACAATTCCAAGATTTTTGATATCATTATTGTTGAAGTTCATCTGTGATTATTCACTTCCTGCCTGCACTAATGCTAACATTCTTTGAATACCATAATATAGGGATGTTTTGACCTGCAAAAAAAATATGTAACTTACAGAAGAGGGGCATGAGTGTTTTTGTGTCTTTACCCCAGGGAAAGTTATAATGGAGTTCCAGGTATTTAAGACCAAGCCTCTGAAAACTGAATCATACTGATGTCCCCAGTTAGTCTAAATGAGAATGATGGTGAATGCAATGGAAAACAGGCCCAGTTCTACAAGACAGTCCACTGTGCTGAGAGAGTGCAGTTGGTGATGAGCTTCCTACCTTTAAAACAGCATTTTCAGAATTCGATCCCAATTCTCTCAGAAAAGCTTCACTCCTTAGTTCTGCTCTCAGTTTGGACAGCTCTGCATCAGCTTGTTTCAAAGATTTCTGTAGTGACAGCTTTTCTCTGTTCCAAATCTCTTTCTCAGAGACAATGAGTGTATCGATATTAGCTCCATTGTCCAGTGAATGTCTAGAAGACTGCAGGGGGACCAAACCCTATTTTTAACAACACATCTTCTTATCATTTATTCATTGATTCAGTAGTGTGCTCATCACATTACTAAGTGGGAAACCCAGGTCTGATGTGAACCTTGGGCCCTCACACTTCAGGATAATGGGTTGGGAGCACTGTGAGATGATGCTATTAACTTCCATGGAGAAGTATACTCATTGCATCTGTCCCAAGAACCCAAACTAACAGCAGTCTTATAGTAGTTTTATAGTCTTAAAAACACCTTGAGTCTGTTAGCTCCTTGTGAGGAGGCACAAGATACTTGCAGGGAAAATGGCAGCCAACTATGCAAAAGTGATGAAAACACAAAG
This sequence comes from Dermochelys coriacea, assembly GCF_009764565.3. NCBI lineage: Eukaryota > Metazoa > Chordata > Testudines > Dermochelyidae > Dermochelys > Dermochelys coriacea. Next base: position 225,839,891 of record NC_050069.1, read on the forward strand.
TGTCTGTCTATGGAAAAAGAGTTTGCCAAGGCACGCTGATTACAGATGGGGGGGGGGGAAGGGGGAGGAGGAGTAGGGAAAGAGGAAAAGAAAGGTAGAAAAGTTAATCACCCTTCTTCCCCTCCTCTTAGACTGCCAGCTCACTGAGTACTGAACAGAACTTGTGTAGATATATTTCATGTGAAAACAGGGTGATGCTTTTTAGTCTATACCAGGGTGGCCAACCTGTGGCTCTGGAGTCACATGCGGCTCTTCACCTAGGCACAGATTCCAGGGCTGGAGCTATATATGCTAACTTTCCAATTTTCTGGGGGGTGCTCACTGCTCAACCCCCTGCCCCTTCCCCTGAAGCTTGCATGCCCTTGCTCCTCCCTGGAAGCACACGTGAAACAGCTGATTGCAGTGGGCAGGGGGGAATGGGGGAGAAGGCGCTGATTGGTGGGGGCTGCTGGCAGGCTGGGGGGGCTGCTTGGCTCTTGGCAATGTACATTAGTAAATTCTGGCTCCTTCTCAGGCTCAGGTTAGCCACCCCGGTCTATGCACATTTGTTTATGGCAATACATAGAGAAGATACATACATAATCCCCACAAAGTCCTCTCTGTCGGTATCGTCTGAGTTCCTCCTCCAGTTTCAAGGCAGCATTCCTCAAATTGTTCTTTTCCTCACTCAGTCTGCTGACAAGCCCTGTCAGCTCTGCATTCTGTCTCAGCAGTTTTTCGGTTAGTGAGCTAGCAGCGGCTGCAGGGGGCAACACTAACTTCAGCTAGAAAGGAAAAAACTTGCATGAGATCAGATTGATACAACTCCTACCCTAGATGACGAGTTTTGTGGATGATAACAGAGCTTTGTTACTTTATCTGAGAAATTGGAAAAGTGTAATGTTAATCTAAATAGGTGAGTTACAACACAGGTACAAAGTATCAGAGTGGTAGCCGAGTTAGTCTGTATCCACAAAAACAATGAGGAGTCCAGTGGCACCTTTAGAGACTAACAAATTTATTTGGGCATAAGCTTTCCAGGTAACTCCCCTCTCTTCATGTGCCAATACATATTTATGTCTGTATCTGTAATTTTCACTCCATGCACCTGAAGAAGTGAGTTTTTCCCCACCAAAGCTTATGCCCAAATAAATCTGTTCATCTTAACGAGGAGTCTGGTGGCATCTTAGTTTTTACACAGGTACAGTGACTTTTTATGGTATGTTAGAGCAGAACATTTCAACACAAACTAATCTATTATAATAATAATGTGCAGTGTTTATTTTTATTATGTTCATATTTGTTTCTAAAAACCAAAAGAGCAGTTTTCAAGTTAGTGCTATCTTAGAACAAAACAAGGAAAGCTAATTCTGAGCTACTTTTAAAACAGATGCTTCACACTGATGTTGGCTTTCAGGCTGAGCTCAGTCAAGAACCAAACATTTCCCAAGTGTTATTCTTTGTGCCAGACTGCCTCATTAATGTTCTGAACATTCATAATTGCATGCAGATTTTCCTGTTGCATTTCTCTTGGTACAGACTACATAGTTTAAGTAAATGGCCCGTAACAACCTGATATAGTAAATATTAGACACTGATTTTTCACATCTGGGAAATATTGAGTAAAGTTTTTCCCACAGTAGGTTGCAGCTATACGAGTTATTTTTAGTAACTTTTAGTACTTTTCCTAAAGAGAATGCTAGGAAATGTGATATATAAGTCAATTTGTGATTCCTTCTCCAAGCTGACAGGTAAAAAGGAAAGGATTTACAGCACTCTTTGCCAATGTTAAATGAGCACAGACTACAGTTGACTTTTCACTGTACAAGTTTACCAGAAGTGATTATGTTCTCACCCCTTCTAGCTGGGACAATCCAGGTAATGTTCCCAACAGTAAAAGAACATCTTCAATGTTACTTTGTACCCCAATAAAGTTGTCATCATCTGCTGTTTCAAACTGTAACCTGGAATGAAAATCGCAAATATTTATAGTGTATGCAGTGTAATACAATGTAACAACAGTGAAGTATACAGTTCTATAAAGTACTAGATTTGTGAAGGAAAGCATAGGGAAAATGATTGAAATTTCAAAAGGAGACAATGCTATGATGAACCCAGTTCTCACAAAGTAGAACTGTATTTTTCTGGTTATTGATTTTTTTTTTTTTTTTTTTTTTTTTTTTTTAGCAAGCGCTACTTTCATTTTTCTGTAGACACTGTTAATAAATACAGACATTAGAAAATCTGGCCATTTCTCAAGTAAAGACACTCACAGTCCAAAAGGGTTTAACAACATTCCAGAGTGCTCAGTTTCCCATTTAAGCACCTAAATTAAGCTGTCCAGAGTTTAAACAGCACTCGGCACTAAGCACCTACTGTTGTTTGGAAGGGGAGCTTTACAGTGTTGAGAACCTTTGGACTTTTGGACCCCATCTCCCCAAAATTCTTAAACCTTTGTGACCAATTGTAATTGAGACATTTTCAGAAGTGCAGAATATGTTCAAAGTATTGCACTTCACACTAAGTTTTTCTGATATTAAATCAGTGTAATAGCAGAATCAAAAACTGATTCACACTGGGCTTCCAGGCTGCAGGTGTCACAAATAAAGTCCCCTCTTAGCAAGGTGGTTGCAAGTAAAATAAGGTTCAGAAATGTCAATCTGAATGAGTATTTTGCAAAAAAAATTCACAATTTAGAGTCCCTGGTAATCCTTTTTGTTTCACTATGTGATTGTTCAAAGCATTACTGAATACAATTACTCAATTCTTTTTAGGGGTTTTCTGTCTACATCAAGCTCGAGCCCTCCCACCTTGCACAAGAAGCCGCCTTTTTTAGTCTGAACTGATGAAGGATTACACTAAGTATTAATATTTAGAACTGGATTCACTACTTTGTGATCCAGTTTTATGCTGGTGTAACTTGACTAAAGGTACACAACAAAACTAGAACAGTGGTCTCCAACCTTTTTACACCCAAGATCACTTTTTGAATTTAAGGGCAACTAGGATCTACCCCGCCCCTTCCCCAAAGCCCCACTCCATCCCTCCCTCTCTCTGTCACTCGGTCTCCCCCACTCTCACTCACAACCGGGCTGGGGTAGAGCGTTGGGGTTCAGGCTCTTGGCTGGGGTCAAGGGATTTGTGATATAGGAGGGGGGCTCTGGGCTGAGCCTGGGGCATGGGATTTGGGGTGAAGAAAGGGGTGAGGGGTGCACCTCTGGGAGGGAGTTTGGGGGCTCCAGACTGGGGCAGAGTGTTGGGGTACAGTAGGGGGTATGGGGTGCTGGCTCTGGGTGGAGGAATCAGGGATGGGACTTGGGGTGCAGGAGGGGCTCAGAGCTGGGGGTTAAGGAGGAGGTTTGCAGTGCAGGAGGGGCTGTGGGGTGCTGGCTCCAGGAAGGGGCTCAGGGTTGGTTTGGGATGCTGGCTCTGGAAGGGGACTCATGGCTGGGGTGCAGGAGAGGGTTCAGGGTGCAGGAAGAGGTTGGGGTGCTGGCTCTGGGAGGGGGCTCAGGGCTGGGGGTTGGGATGTGGCCTCCTGCCGGGCAGCACTTACTTCCAGAGGCTCCCAGTTGGCAGCGTCGCCGGAGATTGTGATCGACTGGGAGATCCTCTAGGATCGACCAGTCGATTGCGAGCGACCAGTTGGTGACCACTGAACTAGAGTAACACAGGAATGGAAATTCTGATTCATGTGCCAAGATTCTACAGTTTGTTGGCTGCTACTAACAAAAACATGTAGCTGAAGATGCATCTAACCTGCTGGCGGCTTTGTGTGCCAATTGTTTCAGCTTTGAAGATACATTTTGTAGCTTTTGTCTGATGTTCTCCAAAACTTTACTTCCTTCGTTTAGATCAGCTTCTCCTTTCATTTCAGTCAGTGCGGGGTAGGTAGAGTCATTCGTTTCAGCTCCTTCCATTTTCTGCTGTAGAACCCAATTTCTTGTTCTCTCATTGGATGTATCCCAAGTAGTCTGCATATGTATGTATGAAAATGCAAATGGTACATATATTTCAATTGAAAAACACTTAAAATGTAACCCGTTTAGGTCAAATTACAGACAATAAAGTGCACGTTGAGTCAAATTCTACACTGAATTATGCCCCGCGTAACTCTATTTACTTGAATGAGGTTGTATGTGGTTTTAGTCAACACAGAGTTTTGTCCATTATTCCTCACCTTTAGCAAATGTGTGATATTTCCAACACACACTTCTAAACACAGGACAACATTTTAGTGTATGTGGGGTTACACACCCCTTCCAAATGGGCCCAGATATACCATGAAAAAATGGTGTTCCTAGGCACTGTATTGTGCCTGAGGCCAATCCTATGCACTTGGAGCATTCCTGAATAGGAATAATTTGTTCAACCGGCTGGGTGCTGGGACTACAGCTTGGTCTGCTTGGCAATGGATATGTGTCTGTGGACATACAGTCAGGCTTTGCTTACTTCTCCAGTTGCCACTCTCAGTTACCCCCCTCTGTGATTTCAGTTGCACAGGACACATGGAATGGTGTCACTAGATCTTTCTGAAGTAGGCAGAATTGGAGTGGTCTAATGCTCCTGCCCATTATTTTGGCAGCCATGCTGTGCATCACCAGCCAGGATTTAGCCCAAAGCAAGGAGAATCTCCAAAAGACTTAATTTAATTAAGTCTGAATTAAAAGATAAGAAATTAATCTGATGAAAATTGCTCCCCAACTGCCCATCTATCTAATCAAACTAGAGATTTAAGAGCACAGTGACAGCTTTAGAATTCAGCTCAGTGTTACATATTTTTCTAAGCTCTACTGTACCTCATTGAGATTCTGGCACATTGCTCTTTCAGCTTCCTTTTTTTCCTCCCTCTCTTGTTCTTTTTTCTGTAGCTCTTGTATTATTTCCTGCAACTTCTTTACCTCATGCTCTAGTTTATGAACCTGTTGTCTCTTCTCTTCAAGCTGCCAGTCAAGATCTTCCACTTTGGACTCTAGTTCATGTACTTTCTTCTGTGCTAATATGTTAGCATCCTGTTCTGTTTGCAGTGTCTTCCTCTGAATCTGCCTCTCCTTTTCCATCTGTTGCCTCATTTGTATAGAGTCAAGTTTATACCTCTCCGTCTCACTGACTAACTGCACTATACGGTCATGTTTTTCATCCATTTGTTTTTGTAAATCTTTAAGTAACTCTTCAGTTGGTTTGGGTGTTCCATCCTGCCCCTTATCTTCAACACTCTGAAGCTGAGCACACAGTTCTTTCTCCCTTTCTAGGGCACTTCTCATTTCGAGAGCTCGGACTTTCTCTGATTCAAGGAGCACCTGAAGCTCAGAGTTACGACCTCGTTCATGTGACAGCTGGGCTGCATTCAGAACTTCCTGGGATTCAATTTTCTGTTGCAGATCACTGGACAGCTGTTTCTCTTGTTCCAAAAGTTTATTTAATTGTAAATTCTTTTGTTTTTGATCCTCAAGAGAAATTTTCAAATCCTTCAAGAAAATAAAAGATAGTGACTGGCTATATTAATTTAAAATATGCCCTTTTGCTAAAAATGTAAAGTATTTAAATCTAGACAATTTGCTTTAATGCCATGAATCTGATTGTTTTAAAATGTGTATGACAATATAACGAATTATACATTTGTAACCAATTTAAGAATAAGAATACTTAAAATATACTATAGTTTCATAAGATTACCCTAACCTTTAATGTGAAAGCCTGGGATATTTATAGCTAGTTGTTTTTACTTCCTAAATGGTGAAGGCAGATTTTCAATGTCAGGTATGCACAACTGTCTACTTCCCCCAGCAGGGTGAGGGCCATAGGGATAATTAACATATTTTATTTAGCCACATTTCTTTAGGATTTACAGTATTTTAATTTCACATCTCTAAGATTTTTCTACTGGCTTTGTAAACATTAAGAAAGTGATTCTTGTTTTGTCCTGATAATTTGATTAAAAAAGCAAATATTAAATAGAAAGCCAAATTCTGCCATACCCAGTGCCTTGAGAGGTAGCATCGATGCTGGGAAATGCATCCTCTGCCATAGGAGTCCTGCCAGCCAGGATAGGATTCCATATGGTGGGTCCTGGTACACAATGCTTAAAACAGGACTAGCAATGTGCACCTCTGTATAGTGCTGTGTACATTCTAGCCAGATGTGAGGGCTGTGTCTGCTGCCTTGTCAGCCAATACATCTCTGAAAATGTGATATATGCAGGCTGACCCCTTTCCTACTCATATCTGAAACACCATTGGTGTGATAGAAAGCCAGCTGAAATTCATATGAAGACTCCCATTGATTTCAAGGGGCTTTGGATCAGGCCCTTTCTGCCCCACTGCTTGTATGGGAGTGATTCTGTACACCCTTTTCCAACTCCAGTGAATATACTGCAGCAGCAGAGGGGAAAAACTAGCCCATAGATTGCTCAGTACATTAAACAAAAGGTAAACTGGGATGAAATGTTAAGAGAAAATCTGGAAGTATCTGTATATTTTTTAATGCTGAGGATAATTTGACAGCAAAGATGGGGTACCTCAAACTCTTCTCTTCCTCTTTCTTCATCGCGTTCCATTTTAGCTTTTTCCTTTTCCAAAGCCCATTGAAGCTCTCTTGATTTTTTCTGTTCATTTGCCATTGTATCCTTTAACATATCAAGCTCAGCTGCTTTTTCTTTAACCTCAGTCCTAACAAAGATACACAGGCTACCTTTAGGATTATTGTTTTTGTCAAAAAGCCACAAACTACGTGGGGGAAAAAAACATTTAATATTAACACACATACAAAACTGCTTTTTAAATCAGTGTGTAGGAGGAATATTTGCAAAGTCAGTAAAGAGAATCTGTGAAAATTATTTCCTTAGCATGATTTTCCTACGCTGGTCACCTCTGCTGTTGACCCTAAAGCAAGAGTAATTAATTCACATAAGTTTTATGTGCAGTTCCATGTAGTTTATCATAAACTACCTGTAACTTTCTCACACCATGTCAGTCTCAGCATAAACTGTTTTTTTCTTGCTATTGTGTTAATAAAATATTTACAATTTTATATATAATGGTCTAAAGTAAGTACAGAAATCTCAAAATATCTGTCTGTGGGTTGCGAAAGTATTTCAGAGTAAGCAATAAGTAAAATTAAGAAAAATGAAGATTTCCTTGTTTCCATAGGATTACATTTCAATTGGGATAATGGGCTACTTTTCCTCAGCAATGTTTTATAGAAATTTTAAACTCAGATGGTAACAATTTTCTTAATAAAATTAATATGGTAATAAAAAGCAATACAAGAATGAACATCTAAAATGCCAATGTAGGAAGGGTTAGCCACTGAAAGCCACACCTGATGATTTCCAAGTCTTTGAAGTGCTTGTGCTGGGCCTTAAGAGTTGTTTCAAGTTCTAGTTTAGCTTGGGCAAGTTCATTCTTCACTTCTGAAACCATCATTCTCTCAGAATTCAGCTGTTCTTGAAGTTCAGCCGCTCTGTCCTTCACACTATGGAGCTCCACTTGCATCTCCAGTATCTGAGACTGCTTCTGCTGCATGTTATACTCCAGCATTTCTAGAGATAACATCATTAATATGGAACTTACTCAGGTAGCATTCTACAAACAATGTTACTCATTTGGGATGAAATTTGCCCCTGTGCATAGGACCATCACAATTACTCTTGGTCCACATAAGCTTTCAAAATGGTGTCTAGGTCCTGTGCCAGACCTGTGTACAGGAGTGAATTTTACCCTTTGTGAGGATCAGTTAAAACATAAATATTTGTTTAGCAGGACTGGAATGCACAATTATTTCAATTTCTTGTACCCAACCTTTGACTCCCACATGCCTTTAAGCAAAATCTGAGCAGGATCCAGATACTGTCTTTGAAAAGGGGCATTCTAAAATGACTGTAGTCCATTAACATTTTAAGAATTATAGTTAGATAAAAATATACATTCTATAGATTATTTGGAAATGTATAAAAAGACTCATACATTTTGATATTGCAAAATATACTCGTATGTAGAAAACATATTTGTGACAAAGCACAGAAAGGTTATAGTAAGTACACATCTAGTCTCGGAACATTTTTCTCTGTCAGGTCCATACATGACTTAATCTTAATCACTATCAATAACTATTCATTTTAAAGAGATACTCTCAAGACAGTTAGACCTAAAAATTGAAGTACAGGCTCAGAAAAAATCCTGAAGGTGCAAACTTCAATAAGTGTTCACTTTCAAAATCACTCAGAATCTCTTTAAATTAGGTAACAGTGGTAAGAGTTTGTAAGCAGAGAGATTGTTTTAATTTTCAAAAGGTAGATTGGTCAAATAAGAGTGAAAATTTTGAACCCTCAAAATGACAGACACAGAATGAAGGGCACAATATAAGGAAATATACCTACACTTATCTGTAAGCATATTTTTAAAAGTGTGTATGAACACACATGCACCGGTATACACATATAGTATTACCACATAAAGCACCTTGACTTTTTGGATCAATCTCTTGTTCTCTCTCTGGATTAACTTTTCTGTTGTTCATCTGAGTGCGCAGTACTTGAATTTCCATTAGCAAACTTCTTCTATCTGCATTCTGAATGAAGTCCATTGCCATTCTCTGGCTAATAACCTGTTAGTGTTACAAATTTAAAAGTAAAACTCCAGAAAGTAATTAATGCAACACTTAATAAAGGAAACAGTTGCTTTGTAATGCTTTCCCACTGCATTTATATATCAGAGATTAAAATTTAACATGCTTTGAACAGAAGTAGTGTTCTGCATCACCTGTTCTTGAAGTCTGTGCTCTAACTGGTTCATCAATACAACTGCATCCTTGGTACCCAGTTCTGAAAAATCTGTTTGAGATGCTGCTAGAAAAACATCCTGTTCTCTCAGAAAGACTTGCTGAACAGCATGCAGAAGTTCACCTCGCCAGTCTGGAACACTTTCAGGAGGTTCACAGTTTGCACAAATCTACAGTGGGATAAAAGTGACAGATCAATCAGTATTTAACAGAATTGCAAGTATACTGATTATGTTAAATCATAATTTTATGTGTGCAGAGTCAGTGGAAGACTAAACTTCTTTCATTCAACAGATATACAGATACAATTTGTGTCTGTGCACATACAAATTTGTGTGTATATAAGTACTTACTGTATACATGCAATTATTCTCTCTGTATGCATAAATACTCCTTACTGCATGCAAACTGACATTTGCATTTTTCACAGGGGCAACTTAGATCCCTACATTTGAAAATTTGGCCCCATGTAGCAATATTCTGTTTTATATTGTATCAGAGTCTCCTTTCAGTGGTATAGCTTTTAAGTTGGAACTCTATGCACTGACTATTACAGCACTATGTGGTACTGTACCACACCATTGAGTGTATACTGTACTAATGGTTTTTATGGAGCAGAATTAATCTTGGTTACATTTTGTAGTCACACTGCCAGATTCTTTGACTTATTCCTTTCCCTTTGTGCCCTATAGGCAGTGCAACAGGAAAGGAAACTACCCACATATCTGAAGCAGGGAATACACTTCGTGTAAGGCTCCTCAGAAGGCACAGAGCTAGTGTACCTGGCTCCTTAGCCAATCCCCTGCAGCCCTAAACATAGAAGATCTGTTGGGGAAGCACTCCAGCTAGCCCCACAGCTGGTAAACAATCCTTTGCAAACCACTGACACCTGGGGTAGAGAAGAGCAGAGAATCAAGGAATTGTAACTGCAGATCCTCAGCTGCAGCAGATAGACTACTCTGTTACTTACTATGGGCCTGATTCTGCCACCCTTACTCACATTGGTAGTATCGCACGCGATGTCTAGTCCCATTGAAATCACTGAGAAAGGCACTATTCATGGTAAGTAAGGGTGGCAGAATTCATGCATTGTTTTTTTAATTTGATTTCAGTTTATAAAAATGCATCCGTTCATTGCTCTGAGAGCATATACAAATAGAAAGAAATTATTGATTATATCTGGCCCAATTCTTTTAGATGTTGAGTACCCTCACCTCCCATTGATCTGAATGGCATTGTCTAGAATTGGATTTAAAAAGTGTGTTAGTAGATTGTATTATTAGATCTATCCAAATAAGACCTTCTAAAACTCTAGTCAAAATAAAGTAAATTGTACTGTAGTATATCCCGAACTGGTTGAGTTAAAACCTAGGCTCCTCTCTAGGCTTTAACTCAATCTAGGTTACTATAGTTAGTGTATAGTGTATAGTTATAGCTATAGTTTAGCACACGCTAAAACAGTGGTTCTCTGGGGTTACGCAGAGGTCTTCCAGGGGTACATCAACTCATCTAGATATTTGCCTAGTTTTACAACAGGCTACATAAAAAGCACTAGCAAAGTCAGTACAAACTAAAATTTCATACAGACAATGACTTGTTTATACTGCTCTATATACTATACACTGAAATATAAGTACAATATTTATATTCCAATCAATATATTTTATAACGTTATGGCAAAAATGAGAAAGTAAGACATTTTTCAGTAATAGTATACTCTGACACATTTGTATTTTTATGTCTGATTTTGTAAACAAGTAGTTTTTAAGTGAGGTGAAACTTGGGGGTATGCAAGACAAATCAGACTCCAGAAACAGATACAGTAGTCTGGAAGGTAGAGACCACTGTGTTAAAATATAAATTTCTGGAAATTTGCTGAAAATTCTGAAAAATTCAGTTTTGGTTTGACTCAAACCAAATTCCCCCCTGCCCCCGACCTTTCAGGACTGCCAGTGAACCAAAAAATCAGTTATTCACACACCTCTAGTTTCAAATGCAGCTGTAGAAATTATTTTGATCTAAATAGAGTTTTATAATATTGTTTGTACCTCAGTTTCCCTATGCAGTTGCATTTGTGTAATTAAATCCTTCAAAGATGAAACAGTGCTCAGAAAAGTTTTCCTTTCCTCAAGCCATGATTCTGGCCCTTGTTTAAGAGACAGTATATCTCTTTCACTGTCAGGAAATTCAGTGAGAGACAGCACTTGTACGCCTTCATGATGCACTGCTCTTAGCAAACCCTATAACAATAATATAAGAAAAAAATTATAATATTGACAGCTATAATAGCGATCTTGGCTCATGCACACTAGAATTTGGCATCAGAATGAATCAGAAAAAGGAGGCTGGTTATGCAAGGAAAAGCACTATCTATTTACAAGTAGCTTGGTGAATATGATTAATGTTGAGACTAGAAATATAGAAAGTGCCTGATTATTTAATAGAGTTTTAGAAATATATATATTGCCCACCCCAGAAACAAGTATTGCTGTAGTCCCTGAAGTTCATTACAAAAAATCTATTACATCAATACTACAAATTTAAACTGAGTTCTCTAGAGAAACTTATATTTTAGAAGTTAAGTCCTGGAAAGTTTCCATTCAAATTTTGTATTATGCTTTTGAAACTCGCATATGGGCTAGGGTTAGCACACGAGATTGGTGGCAGGAGACACATTCTTCTTTTTAACTGTTAGAAATGAAAATAGCATATTATTATTTATTATAATTATTTATATAGTTCTGGCTCTGCTGGTAGCCAACGTATTATATAGTGGTGATATTTCAAAAATGCAATTACATAAATTTTAAGATATTTACTATATACAGGGCTCTTCTTCCCAAAAAGAGAAGATCTACATTTCAGACAGTATTAAGGAGCTTTAAAATGATCTTGTTTTCAAGTAAAAATTACATCAGCTCTCATATACCTTTATTTTCTTTGGAAGCAGATCTGTTGAAGTTTCATCTTCTTCTCCTATTCCTTCTGATACTATGTCAGATCCCTGGCTCTGGGCAAGATAAATTCCTTGACTCCAGTCCGAACTAGAGTCTAAAATAAAAGGGAAAAACAATAAAGTTGAATTGCTGGAAAACCTTTAAATAACAGATAACAAAAAAGAATTCTGTTTCTTGGTTGTTAGGACAAATGGTTTCATAACATCTATTTTTTTTGTTTTGTCTTCTAAGACTGGCTTACGCTTTCCTTCTTTGCTTTCAAAACACAGCAGCAAAGAAAATCATTTAAAATTCTGGGAGACAGAATCAAGACATTTATCTGAACACTACATAAGCCTTTTACCAACTGACTCTTCTCAGTATCTGTAGTCTCTGCCTCCAGTTGAATCTACTTCCTATTTACTACTGTAGGATAGAATGTTTGAATTTTTGTGGTAAAAATTTGATGGGTCTGACTCACTCCTGTTGGTGCACACATTCAGATCACACCTGTCTGTGGCAATGGAAAGAGGTGCATGTGAGGAAGTATTCCCCAGGGGAAGGAGACAGTTATACTGCCACCCTGAGATATTTTGCCAGGGACCTGCAGCTTTAAATTCCATTCAGGGCTGAGGAGACTGCCCTGGAGAGATGCTGAAATCAGTATGAAGAAAGGACAGAGGGACTATGCCCAGAGAGAAGGAACCAGCTTCCAATTTTTTCCTCAAGGCAGCTCCATACCCACTCTGTTACACATACATTTCTGTCCTATAGTAATTAAGATTCACATAGAGATATAATGGTCTTTGCCTTTCCCAGATGTGCCAGCATTTGATTACTATAGGATTTTGTTTTGATTTTCACTGCTGCTCCTGTTGTAATTCCTTTTGTTATTGCAGGTTGCTTTTTGTTTTGCTTCTTGGGCTACAGGTCTCAATGCAAGGAGTTCCTTTAACACAGAAGCCTATCAGGCAAACAGGGGATGGAGATCAAGGTCCTGCTTACAAGTTGGGTTTGAATTGGATCAAGTTTTCATTACAGTCACTTGATGTTCCTATGGGAAGATCATGGGTAAAGAAAAATAAGGGGAAGATCCCACCTTTATAGGAGGCAAAAGCTAAGGAATTTTGGGAAGGGACACTTGCTGATAGTATTATGTGTTGCTTATGCTGTGTTTTTTCTGAACTTTAATTTTTTTGCTGTGCTGCTGCATGCTGGAAGTAGAGAAGAAAAGCATCAAGTAAGTACCTGTTGCATCTTTAATAAAATCCTGACTTTGGTCCAAGGTCACTGTAGGAAAGTCATAATTAATAAGAGGGAATGCCTGCAATATCGATATTTTACTTTGTCAGATGACTTCAGCTTCCATTGTGCTAGGATTACAGCAATGCACAGCTACTTTTGTTTTCTATTAGACAAACAATTTAATTTATAATACTATTATGGGAAATATGAAGGCTATAAAACAATTCTCTCTCACCACTAGAACATCCATCTCTGGCCATATAAGATGCAGTGTGCGGTAACCCAGAAATTGGGACTGCCTATATTTGGAAAAGAAAACATTTAAAACTTTGCAAAAAACACAACCTGACACATAAGGGCCCAGATAAACAGAAGAGAGCAGCTGAAAGAGGACCACATGGGCTACTCCCTTTATAGGCAGTATAGATCCTCTCAAAAGGGGGCAGAAACGGGAAGGTTCATAGGGCCAACACTTCTGCTTCACAAGTCTATTGAGCTGGCTGGGCACAAGAGGGAAGCAGGTTGCTCCAGCCTAAGGGATGGTAAAGCTGGGGAGGGATTTAGGAATTCCCCCTGGGGTGAAGCAACTCTACATAATTCCAAACACCAGTATAGTGCCCTAATGGCACAGTCTTCCATGATTAAGAGGACTCAAAATAGGAACCCTACTTAGGAGTAGCATGAACTAAAATATTCTTTATAAAATACAGAATGACAGAATAAAAAAAAATTACAATATATACCTCGTTAGCTCTCAAAGTTTCTATGACTTCCTTCAAAGCATTACATTCTTCTGTTAATACCTGGACTGCAACTAACTGCTCTCTCTTCAGTGCTTCAGATTCAGAAATATGCCTGGTTTCCATGTCCATGATTTCAGCAGCGTGGAGTTCTTGCATTTGGTCAATTTTCTCGGTAAACTCTCTTATGACCTCTGCAACCTCCTCTGATGAATATTCATTTTGTAAATCATTTTGGATTTCTGCATTTTTAACAAGGACCTGTAAAGTTTGGTTGGAGCTATTGATTTGTATAGTCTTCTCAGTCTGAGATGATGAACTTTTTCTGGTAGAAGTCGGGTCTTCTTTGGTAGAAACATTATCTGGTTTGTCAACATCCTTTCTGCTTTCAAGTTCTGCTATTTCCTCTTCCTCTCTCATATAATCTGCAAGCTTCTTTTCTGCTTCAACTAGGTTGTCCTTGACTCGATGTAGCTCTTCTTGAAGATGTCTCGTACTTGTTTCTCTCACCTAGAAATATAACAAATTTGAACTGCAGATATCCAAATACCTTTAAAGAACCAAATTTTGTATATTTAAATGTTCTATACAATGAGGAGTCACAGTTATTCTTTTTAGATTAATCTTGTTTAGATGGATTATGTCTGTTAGATGATAACACAAAGTTACTATCTCAAGAAACAGACTAGATCCTGTAAATTGGCGTAACTCCCTTGAAGTCACTGGAATTACACTTATTTGCAGCAACTAAAGATCTGGTCCACAGCATCATGTAGTTTTCATAAATGTATGAACAATGTATACTGCCCAGTCATTTTTATGAAGTAATTTTTTTTCACTGGAAGAGATAAAACAATTATGGAACGATCCAGTTCTTACCATTAATTCCTCTTGAAGTTTTTCTGACTTTTCTCTGTAACTACTCAGTTCTTCCTTGGCAGCAGCTGATTCAGCTTTGATTTTCTCTAGTTCACTTTCAGCAATGAATACACTTCCCTCTTGACTTTGAGTTAGTTCTGTGATTACCTACGTGTCAGTACAAAATATAAGCAGTGGTAGATAAAACATCTATTACAATGGCATCCAAATACTAATGATGCTGATCTGTGCATGCCACTCCACAAAAGCTAGAGATGAGACAAGGCACGTGAAGAAACGTCAATAGGTGGTGCCCTGATCACCCTAATCTCCCAGACTTGCATTTCAAAAGGCCACTTTTCTAGATTAACTGGGATCCCTAAACTGAAAAAAAAGACAGTGTGGAAGTGCTGTGAAAAGGATAATCTTCTGGGAAGATCTCTGGCCAAGGATGGAAAAAACACTAATATACTAAAAGGCAGCAACAGGGATGTGAAAAAACAGTAACAAAGTCTGCTAGACACCATAAAGTTTTAAAGAGAAGTTTCTGACCTTAATTCAATAGCATTTGTACAAAAGGTTTTAGCACCTGTGGTCCAGGCCCTGCATTCCATATCTTGTAAACTTCAGACTTTCAGCGGAAAAGCTGAGGTATTCATTAAATTGATAGCTACAGAACATACAATCTCTGCCTTGGAAAATGGAAGACAACACTCAACTCATCTTTGACTCAGAGGGTCAAATGAATAGGTGACATAACTGGTGATCGATGGAAGGCAGTCTGAACATAAATTGGCATAAATTAAACATTAAAGAGGTACAAGGCCAGGTCATTGCAGAAAGTAACCAAAGGAGGTTACTTTAAAAAGGTTACTTTAAAAAGGAGAAAAAGGAATATCTTTCAAACCACATGCACTTTTTTACCCTTCTTAATCCTCTTGTTGGCTGTGTTTGTTACTATGACTGTCTTGTTGCCTCCAAGGCACATAAATTACATAGATGTGTAATTTAACCCTCATATACTTCACCTCTAAATCTGATCCATGGAGTGGGAAATTTCAGACATTAGGCAGTGGGCCTAGAATGTGGGAAGCCATTGGATCTGTCACAACCTCACTATTATTAGATGAGGAGACAAAAATAAAATACTAAGTTTCTTTGAATTTTGGCATCCATAATTTTAATAAATGGCAGTGACAATGAAGTTAATATTGATCACGTTACAAGTCAAAACTGGAAAGCAGGTATCTGTGCAATGAAGATGCTTTCCTGGCATTAGATAAGAGCAAGGAAACTAAATCATCCAAAGCAGGACCAAGCTCTAATGGCTTTGTTATTTACGTTATAAGAACATCTTAAATTGGAATTTACATTATACTTTTGTGAGATCAGCTTACTTCAGCTACATGTGTTTTCATGCCTATTCATTCCAGATAGATGGAGTAACATTGCTAATTTAATATCCAAATAGAACATTGTTTCCTAAAAGCGAATAGCATTGAACTGTTGTTGAAATGTTAAAAATGTGTAATTGTTGAATTCATACTGAAGTGACTATTTTAGACAGGAGTTGGAATGGGATTTGGGTAGAAAGACTAGCTTTTTGGACTGCCTGAAGAGGAAGTAGGGGAAAAGACTCCTCTTGAAGAAATGAGAGATGGTCTGTATAGTGGTTAGGTGATATCCTGGGACCTGGGGAGATCCAGGTTCAGTTCCCTGTTCTGTCATGGATTGATTTGCTCAAGATCACTCAGAAACTTAGCCTCTCTGCCCCAACCGTATAATGGGATAATAGTTCTTCCTGCCCTCAGAGGGGAGCTGTGAGGATAAACAGATTAAAGGATTGTGAGTTGCTCTGATATTATGATAAAGGGAATTGTATGAATGGATAGATTAGATAGTGCTGTGGTCTTGGTTATATATGGATAGAGAACTCTGTTAGAAGAATCCCTTTGAATGGATTATACCTGCTTGTAAATTTTCACTGCAATATATACAAATAACTAGGGCCCAAAACCACAAAGGGACTTAAGTGCCTAAGTCCCAGATTTAGATCCTACTGTGATCCACAAAAGCCCCGCTCAGCTGCTGCCTAACCCTGCAGGAACCTAAACTCACTTGGTGCCTAAATTTTCACTGTAAAAGTCCCCCAGGCACCCACATTTCTGCCTCTAGGCATGTGCACTGCTACCTCAAACCAGGTAAAGATAGGCAAGGGAACACCTATCTTGCTGGCAGGCCCAATACAGTGGTGGGTAAGGCATTCTCCTGAGAGGAGGAAGACTTCTATTCAATTCCTTTCTCCCCATCAGGCAGCTTGGGGAATCGAACCTGGGTTTTACACATCTTGGCTGAGGATTCTAACACTGGGCTAAAGCTTATAAGGGAGGCACTACCTCCAGCCATTTTGGATGGAGTTAGGCATACACCGCTGCTATCTTGCAAGAAATGGTTCAGGCACCAAAGGCGTTTCCCTTCCAGGAGAGGGTTCCGTGCTGTGGATCCCAAGCAGAGACACAGGCACCTCCCTGCAGCTGGCTTAACACCCTGAGAGGGCAAGGCATAGGGCACATCCCTTCAATTAGCATCTCCTTTTGACTAGCTTAGGCAGCTCCCTGTCTAGCATGCTGGCTTTCTCAGGTGCCTCTCTCGCCCTTTTCATTATAGAGAGCCTAATACCTAACTCAAGCTTTGTGGATTCCAGTGATTTTTTAGGTGCCTAAAAGATGGGCAGTGCAATGCTGAGTGTCACAATGCCTAAGGCCCATTGTGATTCAAGGCCTAAATCAATATGAATGCCCTAAATTAAACCTTTCATAAAAATACGTTTTTTAAGACTTCCAGTGCCTCAAAAATCAATCTGCAGATTCATGGCAAGCACATCATCAATCTTATTATCTTCAGAAAATATTCACAAAAATTGAGAGAAGTATGTTTAGTTTTTAAAACACCTGATTTCCACGAAAAGGATGGATATGCTTTATTCTAATATCCATGGGAAATCAACAGTGGAATTTACCAAAAGAGCAATTTTTGTTCTATTTGTAACTCAGAGGAGTATTCAGAGTAGCAGCCGTGTTGCTCTGTATTCTCAAAAAGAAAAGGAGTACTTGTGGCACCTTAGAGACTAACAAATTTATTTGAGCATAAGCTTTCGTGAGCTACAGCTCATTTCATCAGAGTATGTATATCTAACACATCTCTGACTAATATGCTCATCTTTAAAAAAGGTAAGAAGGAGGATCCTGGTAACTACAGGCCAGTCAGCCTCACCTCAGTCCCTGGAAAAATCATGGAGCAGGTCCTCAAGGAATCAATTCGGAAGCACTTAGAGGAGAGGAAAGTGATCAGGAACAGTCAGCATGGATTCACCAAGGGTAAGGCATGCCTAACTAATCTAACTGCTTTCTACGACGAGATAACTGGCTCTGTGGATGAGGGGAAACAGTGGACGTGTTGTTCCTTGACTTTAGCAAAGCTTTTGACATGGTCTCCCACAGTATTTTTGCCAGCAAGTTAAAGAAGTATGGGCTGGATGAATGGACTATAAGGTGGATAGAAAGCTGGCTAGATTGTCGAGCTCAGCAGGTAGTGATCAATGGCTCCATGTCTAGTTGGCAGCCGGTATCAAGTGGAATGTCTCAAGGGTCGGTCCTCGGGCCGGTTTTGTTCAATATCTTCATAAATGATCTGGAGGATGATGTGGATTGCACCCTCAGCAAGTTTGCAGATGACACTAAACTGGGAGGAGAGGTAGATATGCTGGAGGGTAGGGATAGGATACAGAGAGACCTAGACAAATTAGAGGATTGGGCCAAAAGAAATCTGATGAGGTTCAACAAGGACAAGTGCAGAGTCCTGCACTTAGGAAGGAAGAATCCCATGCACCGCTACAGACTAGGGACCAAATGGCTCAGCAGCAGTTCTGCAGAAAAGGACCTAGGGGTTACAGTGGACGAGAAGTTGGATATGAGTCAACAGTGTGCCCTTGTTGCCAAGAAGGCCAATGGCATTTTGGGATGTATAAGTGCCAGCAGATCGAGGGACATGATCATTCCCCTCTATTCGACACTGGTGAGGCCTCATCTGGAGTACTGTGTCCAGTTTTGGGCCCCACACTACAAGAAGGATGTGGAAAAATTGGAAAGAGTCCAGTGGAAGGCAACAAAAATTATTAGGGGACTGGAACACACAACTTATGAGGAGAGGCTGAGGGAACTGGGATTGTTTAGTCTGCAGAAGAGAAGAATGAGGGGGGATTTGATAGCTGCTTTCAACTACCTGAAAGGGGGTTCCAAAGAAGATGGATCTAGACTGTTCTCAGTGGTAGCAGTTGACAGAACAAGAAGTATTGGTCTCAAGTTGCAGTGGGGGAGGTTTAGGTTGGATATTAGGAAAAACTTTTTCACTAGGAGGGTGGTGAAACAATGGAATGTGTTACCTAGGGAGGTGGTGGAATCTCCTTCCTTAGAAGCTTTTAAGGTCAGGCTTGACAAAGCCTGGCTGGGATGATTTAATTGGGGATTGGTCCTGCTTTGAGCAGGGGGTTGGACTAGATAACCTTCTGAGGTCCCTTCCAACCCTGATATTCTATGATTCTATGAATATTCTGGGTGACAAAGCTCTGTCCTTGCCTCCGTGGGTCCCGCATTTCCTGGTGGATTTCGCTAGCCTCAGAGGCTCACTGTGACCCTCCACGTAACCCTTCTTTCTCTAGAGACAAGGGTCACTGTCTACTAAGCCATTTTCATCATAAGCCAGAGAGGGAGCTGAGGCCAAGTTATACTTCCTTGCACAGTTTCTGTTGTCTCTCAGTCTCAGTGATTAATCAGGGGGCAAAGGTGGGGGGGGGGGAAGGGGACCTGGGCCCACCCTCTACTCTGGGCTCCAGCCCAGGGACCCTAATAATATCAGCTATGGTAGCTGACCTTTTAGAAACATGACATGTACAATTCCCTGGGCTACTTCCCCCCACAGCAGCCCTTACTTCCTCAAGCTCCACTTCATCCTTACCTCAGGGCCTCCTTCCTTATACCTGATATGGTGTGTACTACCCAGCCTCTCCAACCATGCAACTTCTTCCCACAGCTCCTGACATGCACTCCCACCTGATTAACTGGGAGGCTTTTTACTAGTTTCAACCAGCCCGATTGGCTTCAGGTGTCCCAAGCAACCTAGCCTTCTCCCTGCCTTCTGGAAAGTTCTTAATTGACCCCAGGTGTCTTAATTGACCTGGAGCAGCTGCCATTTCACTTATCCTGGTACCAGGGATTTGTTTAGTCTGGAGCTAATATATATGTATCTCCCATTACTCTTCCATAGCCATCTGGCCTTGCTCCGTCACATCTGTTATTGCATGAACAGATTCAATGTCTTTTAGTCTTATTAAAAAATGTGTGTATCCACTACAGAGCCCATAAAAATGACTGATTCTTAGGCAAAATGAGCAAAAGATCACGAGGTATACAATTTTTTACCTCAGATGTTTGCACCTCTCCCTGTTTAGGGGTCTTTTTAATCTCCTCTTTGTGGTTTTCCTGAATGTCTTCTAGTAACTGCTGAAGTTCTAATAGTCTGTTTTCTTTTTTTATAGCCTCCTTCTGTGCAATTTCTGCATTTTCTTTTTCTAGCTCCAGGTTATTGTACATCTTTGCCAGCTGGTTCTCCATCTCTGAAAGTTTCTCTGTTAGTACTGATAATTTTGATTCGGTCTCTTCTTTAGCTATGTGATTTACATTCTCTGTTTGTGTATTTTTGTTTGCTTCTTCAGCGCCTTTTGAAAATGCCTGCATTCTCTGACTCAGTTTATTTTGCTCCTGAATTGCATTCAACTGAACTTGGCTCACAAGAGCAGCAGCAACCTTTTCCTGAAGTATCTCTTCAAGTTCCAGTATTTTCTTTTTAAGTACTTCTGTTTCAACCTTGGATTGCTCATTCAAGTCCTTTATTTGTTTGTAACACAGGCACAACTCTGATTCCCTCTCTTTAATAGCTGCCTGAAGTTGCTGCAGCTTTATCTCCATGTTGCTGATGGTAATCTTTGTATTTTCTTCCACAGACTTAAGCTGGATTTTATTTTCTAGGAGCTCTGGTGACTTCTCATTTCTCCTTTGCTCTTCTGCCTTGTCACTTTTCATCAGTAAATGCTTATATTTCTCTGTTACTTTCTCAAGTTCCCTCTTTAAGATATCTAGTTCTTTTTTTAAATGGTTCATTTTTAATTTAGTTTCTTCAAGCTCATTCTTTGTCATGGATGACTCTACATTATTATCTTCCACTTGCTTCTTCAAAGCTTCTTTTTCTGCCAACACTGTATCAAGCTCATGTTTCAGACTGTCAGCATCCTCCTGAATGGAAGCGACATCTACAGGTACTTTTTGTTCAATATTTGACAACTCCTGCTGAAGTTTTTCAATCACTTCATTCAGCTGTTCTATTTCCTCTTCACTGTTTTTCTTCACACGCTCTTGATCACTTTTTAAGCATTCTATCTGGGCTTCAAGTTCTCTTATATGCTCATTTTTTTCTTCAATAACCTAAAAAGTCAATGAAATAAATTAATTGTTACTATAATAGTTAATATTATATAACAACCAGATTATGTTTTGTCCTGGATTTGCTGGCAGCATTCTGTTTAATCATTCATCCTGACATCTTGTAAAAGCAGCATAGTAGTAATAAAAGAAATTGCCTGGATGATTTATTGCTCATAGATCTTTACATGAATCAAAGTACATGCATGTAGGACTTGGAAAACAGGTGTGAGCTTATTGAACTATCTACTTTCTACAAATCTACATGTGAAAGCTGAAGCTTTTATAATATTTTTCCAGCTTTCTTGTCTAATGCTCTGACAACATCCATCCCCTGTGCAAATTGTTACTGAGGTTAAAGGGACTACCAGCTGTGGTAAGGTCTGTGCAGATAAACCTCTTTGCACAATCAGGACCTTAGACATAGTTTGACTTCTAGCACCCAAGAAACGAAGGTTCTTTGAATCATATTACCTTCAGAGAAATCATCTTGCAGTATATTACACAAATAATCTCCCTCTCTCTAAAAAAGCAGTGGATCCTCAGTCTTGAAAATAACAGTTTCAAGACTGAGGGTTCTAGCATACACAAGTTAGATACTATATTCAACTAAATTAGTCAGATACTGTATTTCTTCACCATTAAAAAGCAGCAGCTCCCCTTTCCAAATATATATATTCATCTAGTTATATTAAAATAAAGCTATATTGACTCTACCACTTAAAATATACATTGGGTTTTTATATGGAATGTGAAATGTAATGGATTTATAATGTAAATGCAAACAGGCCCTTAACTATATTAATATTAAGCACAAATATAATACAAATTTTCTTTTCTTTTCTACATATATGTATATATATTCTGTGCAAGCCATCTATAATGAAGTAATTTATTTTGTACAACAATTTAACTGAAAGGAGAGAGAGATGGAGATGCAGAACTATTTGTCAAAAGAATCTATAATGTGTCAAAGCAATTCAGCAACAAAGAGATTTGTGATGATACAAGCAGAGCAAAACGATACATTTCTGGACTAACTCATGATATTTGACGTTACCAGATTCACATTCTTAACTACCCAGAAATTAGTTGAATAACAGAAACAGCCCAATACATGTCCTCACTGAGGAACCTAAATTATGAAGAGGATGACTTTATGATGCAGATAACGGAGAATATGAACAAAAGAGAGACTGACTTCTTTCTGACCTTGAATAAGAGAAGAAAAGGGAAATTTGGGGTCAGTGAACATAAAAATTTATCAGAATAAGGAAAGAGCTCACCAACAGCAGCAGTAATAAAAGAGTATAAGATTTCAAGGGAATTTGTTTTGGAGAATTAAGAACATAATATGAAATGTTCAGTGGGAGAAACTTCTCATTCCACAAGTATAGAAGAATGCTGGAGGACCTTAAACACACCATAATACAGGTGCACCAGAGTAAGAGGAATAAGGATGAGAAAAACAAGAAGTGGTCAATGTGGCTTCATAAGGAATTGCTCAAATCTCTTACGTTAAAAAAAGTCTGTACTGGAAACGGAAAAGTAGCAGGCAATCAAACAAGAATATTCAGTCAGTCAATACTTGTATCAAAAAGATAAGGATAGCAACAAATAATGAGCTAATGATAGCCAAAGTACTTCACAGAGTAAAAAGGGCTTTCAGAAGACTATCAGGAGCAAAAAGCTCACTAAAGAGAAAATAGGTCAGCTAATAAAGAAAGTTGGGGATAAATTAATGACTACAAAATGATTAAACTGCTAAATTTCCCTTTGTTCTCTATGCTTAAATAAATTTAGACAATTAGGAAAATTGTAAAGTTGTAAAATGATCTTATAAAAATGGCAAAAAGCAAGATTACTTGGAAAATGTGAACAGATATAAATCAGTAGGGCCAATTTTGCATCCTAATATGTTACATACATTTTCCAATAAACATATTTTTGGAAAGTCACAGAGAATTGCAGAAATCCTAGAAGACTGAAGAAAAGAAAGTGAGGTACTGATTTCCAAAAAACGAAAGAAGAGTGATCCTGACAATTTCTATCTAGTATGTCTCATTTCTGACCCCAGTAAAACTGTTGAGGAAAAAAAAATCAATTTATCTTTTAGTGGATAATGCAACCATGATTAACAAGCAGTTTGGGTTTATAAAGAAGAAATCATGCTACAGACATTTGATTGGTTTACCACAGAATTACATTTGGATTTTAGAGTAGTGTTAGTCGTGTTAGTCTGTATTGGCAAAAAGAACAGGAGTACTTGTGGCACCTTAGAGATTAAACAAATTTATTAGAGCATAAGTTTTCGTGGGCTACAGCCCACTTCATCAGATGCATAGAATGGAACATATAGTAAGAAGATATTATATATATATATATACACACATACATACACATACAGAGAAGGTGGAAATTACCATACAAACTATAAGAGGCTAATTAATTAATCATCTTAATTAATTAGCCTCTTGCAGTTTGTATGGCAACTTCCACCTTCTCTGTATGTGTGTGTGTGCGTGTATATATCTATCTATCTTCTTACTATATGTTCCATTCTAGGCATCTGATGAAGTGGGCTGTAGCCCACAAAAGCTTATGCTCTAATAAATTTGTTAGTTCTTTATTTGGATTTTAGTAAAGCATTCACACAGTATCAAGAAAATTCATTTAATTAGGCATGAGTATAATATGCAATATTATTCAGTCAAATAGACTGAAAGTTGGCAAAAGGCCACAAAGAAACTGATTTTAAAAACAAAAACACTGAAGGGAGGAAGAGGTCTAGAAGAGTACTGAAGGGATTGATCTAAAGTAGTGGTTCCCAAACTTTTAGCAAGATGATCTAACAACTGCATTTTGACTGATTTTGTGACCTTGTCATCTTTGGCAAGGAAGGGGCATACAAAATCATAGGCTAGTGTCCTCCTTCTCCATCGCCACCTCCTCCTCATCCTTGCCCCTCTGAGAGGACACTGGCCACCTGCAGCACCCTCTGCCCTGGCCCCGCAACCCTAATACTGGCTCGTTTAGATGGGGGAGGCCCCAGTGGGGGTTTGAAGGGCAAGCCTGCCTCACCCTAACCCTGCAGCAGCAGCTCCTATCCTACAGGTTTGGGCCTGGCTTCCTACTCCGGGCATTGCGACCTGGTGCACAGGGTTGCAGTGCCACTCAGGTTTGGCCCAGCCACCCTTCCATCATGACAGAGGGATGACTGAGCAAAATTTGAGTGAGTGGCATTGCAACCTGGTTTGACCCAGCCACCCAAAGAGACAGGAACCACTGCTGCAGAGCAAGTGCAGGATGGGGAGCCTCCCCTCTGCACTGGATCCACAACCCTCCTAGAACCTTTCTGTGACGCACTGGCAGGTCACAACCCGTTGTTTGGGAAATACTGATCTAAGGTCTAGTCTTATTTTATATCTACAGCTTGCACCAAGGAGAGAAGGGTATTATTGAACATGCTAGAGAATATAACTAAGATGGATGAGAAGAAATTAAGAAAGGGATAATATAGGTTGAATCTGAGCAAGGCTTCCATTTTTCATGATCTAACAACTTCATTTTGGGGATTATTTTAAGCAATTTTTGAGTTTTACATAGGTCAAAAAAAATCAGGGTTTTTGGGACTTTTTCTTTGTAAATACTGTAATGTGTAATGTACACTATACTCATTACTCCTATAATATAATGACTAATCTCTTTGTAATGTTCCCTAGAGTGCTTTAACGTAGTACTCTTTCTAACAGCACTAGTTAAAGTACGGAACCTAATAGGTTCTATATGAACTAGTAATGAGCAACACATATTGGTGCACTTTAGAAATCACAGCCCCGTAGTCTGCATTCCTGCTCTGTGTATATAAGCCTCTAGACACAAATAACCATTTCTGGGGGTTTTCTAGTGTTCATTTGATAAAGAGAGCACCTGGAGTGCTTTGAGATGTTTTGTCCCTCAGCATGCTCCACTTCAAGTGGTGGCCTGTGCCGTTTCAATCAGAGATTTTTGTCAGCAGTGTCTGCAGGCCCATGCCTGCACCCTACACATCCTCATGCTCTGGGTCCAAGGGCATGTAGGGAAAGGAGGACCTGCCCTCTGCTCCAGTTCTTTCTCTACTACAAAGTCCACGGGTAAGAACTCCAAAGCAGAGAGGAAGGAAGGCAGGCAGTGGAGCACCCACAGGGACAAAACATCTTGAAGAACTCCAGTTACTGTATAGGTAAGTAACCTCCCCTTCTTTAAGATGTTGTCTCAATGGGTGCTGCACTTCAGGTGGCTCCTGAGCAGTGCTCTGGTGATGGGGGATGCTGAGCAGATAGATTCAATACACACCAGAGAACAGTCTCAACAAAGGGTGCATCTGCCCTAGAAGCAAGCCTGAGAGCATAGTGCTGGGAAAATGTGTGCACAGATACCATGTGGCAGCTTTGCAAATATCTATGATAGGCATGTTCTTAAGTAGGGCTATAGAGATGAATTGTGCCCTGGTGGGATGGCCAGTCACTCTAGGTGCCTCTGGAAGCTTTGTAATATGCTACAATGTATTCATTTCAATAACTTTTGGGTGGAAATTGATGATCCCTTCATTCTCTCTGTGAAGTAAGCTAGGAGTCTAAGAGAAGCTCTGAACTAGCTCCCTATCGAGCTAGAAAGCAAGGGCTGTTCTCACATCCAGAATATGAAGACTGGCTTCTTCCCTTGAAGTATGAGGTTTGGGATAAAAAAACCTGGTAACTAAATGTTCTGACTGATGTAGTAGCTGAGCCACACTAAAACCAGCATTTCAAGTTAGACAGTGTCGTGAATAGGTCTATCTCTGGGAAGCCCCAGGCAAGACAAATCTCCTCAAAGACCAGATTGCTCAGCTCCCATTCATGGTACTGGCTGAAATGCCTGCTCAGGGTGTCTGCTATGGTATTTTCTGAAGACTCTCGATGCGGTCAAAAGACCAAACAGAAGAACTTGGTACTGGTGGCAGTCATTACCAGTGACAAACTGTAGGAAGGTCTGTGAGCCGGATGCACAGCTATATGGAAATATGCATTCTGGAGGTTGAAGGCCTCAAACCAGTACCCTGGATCTAATGATGGAATTATTGCTGCTAGCATTAGCATCCTGAATTGCTTTGTCTGGATTGCAGTGTTCAGAGTCCTGAGATCCAGGATCAGTCTCCATCCCCTTTTTTCTTAAGCACAAGGTAGTATTTGGAGTAGAACCTTTCTAATCAAGTTGGAAGGAACAGGTTTGATTGCCCCCTCAGAAGCAGGAGAGATTAGGAGACCCTTGTGAGAAAGGTCACTGAAAAGGGATGGGGAGGTGGGGGTAGGAGGGAGTTGAACTGGATGGTGTAACCAGATAAAACTATTTTTAGTATCCATCCTTCCGACATTATATGCTCCCAGGAAGGCATGAAATGGGAGAGGCAATCCCCATAGGGTAGGTGGAGGGTAGGACAATGCAGTGTAGATCCATACAGTGCAGTGATTTGTGGCCCTCAGTAAAGCTTCAAAATGGCTGCTTGGAAGAAATCACTGACTGGGAGGAAACAGCAGATGATGGGCCCTTTTTGTGGAACATGGACCTCTTCTTAGGTGGTTCTGGTGGTCTTTGGGAGGTTGGATACTGAACTGGTGAGACCACTGAGGTATCTGTGACTTGCTATATTTTCTTTTTGATGCAGGGATGCAGATGCCCAGAGATCGCAGGGTCTTTGAGAGAGTGTAGGGATTCATCTGTGGTATCACTGAAGAGCTTGGGCCCTTCTAAAGGAAAATCCTCCACTGTATTTTGTACCTCCCTGGGGAGCCTAGAGGATTGAAGCCATGAAGCTTGATGAATGACCATAGTGGCAGTCAAAGAAAGATGCTGTGTCAGCTGCACTATGGGAAGCTTACAGAGGAGTTCTGGCGATCATCTGGCCTTTCGTGATGAGGGCTTGAAACAGCCCTTCTGGTCTTGAGGCAAATAATCAATACAGTGAGAGATTTGCTATAATTCATAGTCATACTTTCCATCAAGGCATGATAGTTGGCAACCCTGAACTGTAGTGCGGCCAAAGAGTAGCTTTTGTGGCCAAAAAGATCCAGCTGTTTAAATTCTTTGTTGTGAGCGGTTGATCTACCAGAGAATTTGGTCTGGAATGGGTGAAAAGACACTCTCAACCCTTGGCTTATAGACAGTACTTATATTAGCCCCCTCGCCTGTAGCTGGAATGGTAGCAGATGTTAGCCATATTGTACAGGCTGGTGACAGCATGGCATCATTAATAGATAAGGCTACCTTTCCTTGAGGACAGGTATACAATATTTCCACCAGTGAGTGTTGTGGTTCTTCTGTTTTCTTCAAGGGGATCTATAAAGTCTTAGCTATTCTATTCATGAGCTCTTGGAAGATATTGCAGGCATCCACATAGGATGGTGAAGGGGACATAACTCTCTCATCTGGTGAGGAAGAGGATTTATTAGATGGTAATGCCTTCTCCTCTGCCCTCATTTCTTGTTCTTCTGGAGGATCTTTGTGGGGAAGAGAGTCCCAGGGTACTGGTGGTGGCTGCTCTTGGCAGGTACTCTTGTGTGGGGGCATTATATAGAGCTGATCCTGGTAAGGGGCCCAAAGGTTCCAGAAAGCCCAGTGTGGCAGGGCATATGTTAAAGGAGAGGGACTTCATGGTTGTTCTTAAAAAGGCCAACAGAACAATCACTGACTGGCCCCTGGAGTCTCATCCTCTGGACATACTGCAGGAGAGGGAGACTGGAATGGAAAAGTAATGGTATCCTGGATGGGAATGTCCGAGTCAGCATCCAGCAGAGGAGCCAGAGGCGTTGGTACTGGGGACCATGTCAGTACTGGTTGTCAAACTGGTACCAGTAGCTGCACTGGTACTGGTGGCCAAGTTCTTGTGTCAGGGTGTGGTAGTACCAGAAGATTTGTTGCTCCTGGCAGGAAATTCCTCTTGGCACCTCTCAACACATGGCATTCAGGCTCTTCTGACATTAACAGGTCTTGAGAGGAGAATCTGCTCGGTAACGGTAATCCCGGGCACTGTTCCTCAGATTGAAATGTACTGAGCAGTGGAGACAGTACAGATGGATGGTCTGTACACTCTTTATTTCTGTGGTCTGAGGAAGAAGGTTGTTGGGGTTGAGGACAGTTTCTTTGAGGAGTCCCTGTGCTTGGAGGGTTCCGAAACAATGGTGCCACATAGGGTTATTTGCTAAAAGATTTTCCAGTAAGCAGCATGTTGGAAGTCCTTTTTGGTGGTACTGGCGTCTTGGTGCCAAGGAGATAGCAGCCTCAGCAGTACTTGTACTGGGACCTGACGGTTCCTTACTCCCTGGCCTTTGGGGCTTCTTCTTTTCTTTTAGGCTCCCTATCACAGGATCTGTCTCTTTTCTTCTTGAAAGGCTTTGAAGTCTCTGAGTGTGCCCCATAGTCTCTGATTACAGGATCCAGAGAAGTCACTGAAATGCTAGGAGGCTGAGGCCAATGTACGAGAAGAAGGGGGGAATTCACACCGCAAAGAGAAGACAGGTCTCAAAGAATACTTCATAAGGAGCAATTTCAGTCTGTCCTTCCTCAGTTTCATAGATCTGCTCTTGAAAATGCAACAGACTTTGCATTTTGATGGAATGTGAGAATTTCTAAAGCAGTGGAGGCAGCTGGAATACCTGTCACTGAGGGGGGAAAGGACCTGTGGCAGGTCTGGCAAGGTTTGAAGACTGGGCTTTGGGACATAACCAAGGAAAGAAGCCTGCAACAAACAGGGGTCGAGAGCAGCAGAGGCCCTGACTGTGAAACAAAGGGAAAAATAAAAACAACAAACTAAAATAAAGGAATAATATCAATAAAACAAGAAAAAAAACAAGCAAATTATGAAAGCTAAACTACCAGACATCACAACACTTTGTTTCCAGCTGCACAGAACTGAGAAGGAACTGGAGCAGTGGCAGGTCCGTCCCCTACCTATACGCCTTTGGACCAGAGCACGAGGATATCTAGGGCACAGGTGCAGAACCGTGGACAGTGCTGACAAAAATCTCTGATCAAAAGCACATGGATGTGCACACACTTGGAGAGGAGCCCCGAGAGGGACAACAACATGAAGAAACAGTGATTTCATTTTTTTCCCCCAATCAGGGATTTTTATCGGTATTTATAGGTTAAAATAAAAAAATCAAGCTCTAAATACACAGAAATCTTTTTGACAGTAAGTTATATTAGATTCTGGGATAGGTTCACAGTGAAAGTGCTGAGGGACATTTAAAACTATACTGGATAGAGTATGGGAACAATCCTGCACTGTTAAGAAGATGTTCTTCTCTACCGCTAATTTCTATGATTCTTTCATTATAAATTCAGGTTCACTACAGCTAGAATTAGCACACTGAAATGTATTAAAACTATCCAATTCATTGGAATTCAATGTAAGCAGATTCCACTATCACCTTGTGGGATTAAATCCAAAATGCTCAGCCAGCTCCTAAGTGTACACACAGCTGTTCTTTATGACTTACCAAAAGGCTATATGAAATGAAGGATATTTGTCTTTGGAGACAATGTTTATGATCAAAATTTATATAGAGTCATGTGTACAACTATCTGAATAGAAGATAAAATCCCACCACAATAATCACCCAATTTGCTTTCTACATGAGATATGAGACATTGGGCCAGTTTCTCCTAATGCTTATCCTAGTTTAAATCGGAAGTACCTCTTCTGGGATGGTGAATCTATCCTGCACTAGCCTGCTATGCTCTAACTGTCTCTTTGCACTCTGCTGATGCACATTAACAAAGAGGACTAAATCAAACCGTTAATGCATACAGCAGACAAGCCCTGGATTATATTCATGTAAAATGGATGCAAGCCAGTGGAGAATCAGGTCCATTGTCTATTACAGGAGAAAAAGAAGCGTTGATAGTAGTTTAGAAACCAGCAAAAAGCTAGAACAGTTAAAGTATAGAAAATATTGGAAATGGTTCTTATTCCACTTTGTCTTATCAATATAGTGCTGCAAGTCTCTTGCCTGAAATCCTTGCAGATATGGCAAGTGTTATATTATATTAGAAAAGGATTATGGCTCATGGTATGATTAGAAAGGCTGCATTTACACATATTCAGTGAACTCATAGCTTCATTAGTTTGAAAAGAATAAATTTCAGAAATGAAGCATTATCCAGCAGGTGGCACCAAAATGCAACCTACTAAATATATCTCATATATACAAGACAGTAGAATAAATTCAGTAAGTATGCTGAGATGCAACTCAGATGTCTGCATCCTGATAGGCTGCAAGAGGATCAGGAGTACTTAAAGACAGCAAAGAATACATGATTATATAAGCAAATACAGGCAAATATAATTCTAATGTATTTTCTTCACAGAATGTCAGATCCATACAATAACTGAGAAATAGTAATTAGTTTTGAAGGTTAGAACACTGTATTCTATTAATGACTAAGTAAACATGTTCTTTAAATATAAACAAAAGATTTCGAAAGAATATACTTTGTTGTCTGTTGTGATTTCAAGTTGCTGTTGCAGTGTTGTTATTTGTTCATTAAGATGATCTATTTCCTGCTCCTTTTCATGCATGATCTGAGCAAGTTTCCCAGGTACTAGACAATGATCCTTTATGGATGCATCTTCAGATTTCTGGATCACTAGTCCCAATCTTTCCATTTCATCCTACCAAAAAAAAAATCCATAACATGTGCTGTAATTACATGCATCCTTTTCTGAATATTCTTCAATTAATAGATTATTTAAATGATAGAAGATCACATGAAATAAAGAATGGCTATATGAAATTTTTTATATATTGTATGTTGAACAGTAGAACACTAACATAAAGTTAAGGATCTTGCTTTTACCCCAGAATGAATTTATTCAAGGTAAACAGGAATGAAACTATATCCTGTCTGTCGGATAATTACTTTAAATAATTTATTCTCTTGTTCCAGTTCTTGAAATCGTGTAGTGGATTCCTTTCTCTGGATTTCTAATTGCATATGCAATTGTTGAACTTCTTCATTTTTGTTTTCTAGTTCCTCTCGAAACTGCTCCAGTTGTTCTTCAAGGTTTGTGATCTGCACATCCAAAATGTGGATCGAAGAGGTTAATAGACAAACAGCAGAGCCACATTTAAAAGACAACAACATATATCTGGGATCAGTTTTGTTTCTGAAAATAACAGAATTTTACTCAAATGAGATCTGTGTTCACCAATACACTGGCCATGTTGATTGTAAAGATACATTTGATTCTTAAGACTGCATGAATTTGGAAATAGTGATCTGGAAGTAGAAGAGGTCACTCATCCATCCTCTGAAGGCCTGAAGCTATTTGTATGCAAAACTCCCACTGATATCAGCTGAAATCACTATGACTGTTCCAGTGAGGGAGAGCTTTCAGGACTGGGCTCATTTAAATTTACCAGTTCTACCTCACAATGGCTTTAGAGTCTCAAAATACTAAACTGACATTTTAAAAACTGTTTACATGAGTTTCTCTTATTGCTGCCTTCAACAGCCTTTTCAAAACAATTAAAAATATAAGTGAGCTGAATTCCACTTTCAGTTACACTGGTGTAAATCTGGAATAATTCCAGTGAAATCAATAGAGTCCAGATTTTCAAGAGTGTAACTGAAAGAAGAGCTTGGTTCATTATGTTTAAAATCATTTTAGGATATTGACTGGGCTTTTCAAAGGAGCCTAATAGAGTTAGGTGCCCAAATTCCAATAAGATCTGGGTACTTAGCACCCTCAGGTTCCTTTGAAATTCTCACCCATTATTATTCACTCCTTCATTTTAAGGTTTCCCAAACTCCATCTTGTTTACCATCAGGATACTTATTTTTTGGCTGGAAAGGTAGAATGTAGGTCTTTTCCAAAAACACCTTTAATGTGTGCAGGCTAGTGCTAGTGGTGGGGTGCCTTACTATCTCTAACACCCTCGTAAGGGTTAAGCATGGCACATTTTTCCCCATTGCAAGAAAAAAGCAATGGGAATCTAAAAATCAAGCACGTATCTGGTCTTCCCTCATAGAACTCTGGTGTTTTGCAACACTGCCAGTCTGCTAACCAAATATATAGTCCTAACAAGATTTTCTCCAAAAGTGTACACAATAGCTTCAGTAGAACTTAGATGGGAAAACAATTCAACTAAAAAGTGCCACCCATTCAATAAACATCACCACTGCCTACAGCACTTTAGGAGGTCCTTGGGAGAACCTATTCCAATAATTACCAGGCATAAGCCTGCTCAGCTTGTGGGAGTTGTTGAGATCACTATCCAATATGGACTTGCTGTAGTGTATAAATAGTGAACTACAAATTGCTGCATTGAGTCAGGTGTAAAGCAAAAATCACTAATAAATAATTCATATTAAAAGCAAACCTGAACATTTAGAGATACTCTACCTCTTTTTCCTTTCTGTCTACAGCTTCTTGTTCAGCCTGCAATTGTACTTCAAGGGGCAATTCTCCCTTCACAGTGGCAGCTCCACACTGCTTTCTTTCCTCCACCTTTAAACAAGTATTATAATATTAGCTACTTTAGCTTTCATTTATTTATTATTGAGTAAACATTGCCTTATTCTTAGGTAAATGAAGAATAGTAGGAAATGCATGGAACTTTTATACACAACAATACCTTTTGCAAATTGTCTGCACTGATAATTAAGGCTTGTTCCAGTTCTCTTATTCTCCACTCTAGTTTCTCAATTTCTTCATTCCGTTCTTGTATATCTCTCTGAAGTTGCTCTTTAGAGAGCAAAAGCTCACTGCATTTGTCTGTTTTTTCTTGTAGATGGTTTGTTAACTGTTCAACCTGGTGGACAACATGGTAAGCATGGTGAATACTCTGTAGCATATTGGAATGTGTTTCTAGCATTAGTATAACACTGATTTTTGAGGGAAAAAACCTCCTCTGTTAATGAATCTCCAACCTCCATGGCAGAAAAGAGTGCAAAATTAGTTTTGTAGCTCCAAATCCAATAAATACAAATTATGCCTCTGATGAGTTTTATTTTTTGTTTGATGTCATTTGCTACTCCCTACAACCTATTTTGTCCTTCTGAAGGTCCTCAGACTCCCTACTGGGCTAAGACATATACCGTGGTATCCCTGTGTAGCCCATCAGTGGGATCCCTGAAACATCCAAGGAAGAAGCGTCTTGACATTGGAGAACAAATTCAATTCTGACAGTTCTGTTATTCTTCAAGTCCTAAAAAAATATTTGTGCCAAAAGTCCTTGAACCAAAAATAATTTGTGAAAGAAGCAATGACAAAATGCTCATGTTGCTTTGGGGGGAGCGTTGAAGTTGTCTGGGTAACCTTAATTACGCATTTCCATACTTCAAAACATTTTAGCTTTTGAAGGTTATTTTATAACTACTCTAACTTCATCTAGATCTTTAACATTCAAGTCAGTTAATACAGTTCTACCTAAACTCTAGATTAACAAGAAACTTTGTTTTCTGCCTAAGTTTTTAAATAGGATTTGGAGATGGCTAGTGAGATGGGGCAAAGTCAGATGGCTATGGAAGAGTAGTCCTTTTGGGATCCGGGAAGTGGGCGGGTGAATCACTGCTAAAGGATACCCCCCAGCCTAGAAGGGGGATCCATAGGACCTAGATTCCAATTAATTTCGGGGGACAACTAATGAAATAAACAGGGACAGGAGTGTGGTCAAAGAGTCAAACGAAGGGAACCGGACGGGGACTATGGAAGAGTAGTGGGAGATACATATATTAGCTCCAGGCTAAACAAATCCCTGGTACCAGGATAAGTGAAATGGAAGCTGCTCCAGGTCAAATAAGACACCTGGGGCCAATTAAGAACTTTCCAGAAGGCAGGGAGAAGGCTAGGTTGATTGGGACACCTGAAGCCAATCGGGGCTGGCTGAAACTAGTTAAAAGCCTCCCAGTTATTCAGGTCGGGGTGCATGTCAGGAGCTGTGGGAAGAAGTTGCACGGTTGGAGAGGCTGAGTAGTACACACCATATCAGGCATAAGGAAGGACACCCTGAGGTAAGAGTGAAGTGGAGCTTGAGGAAGTGAGGGTTGCTATGGGGGAAGTAGCCCAGGGAATTGTACATGTCATGTTTTTAAAAGGTCAGCTACCATAGTTGATACTATTAGGGTCCCTGGGCTGGAGCCCGGAGTAGAGGGTTGGCCGGGCTGCCCCCCTTTTGCTCCCTGATTAATCACTGAGACTGAGAGACAACAGAGACTGTGCAAGGAAGGATAACTTCTCCTCACCTCCCTCGCTGGCTTATGATGAAAATGGCTCAGTAGACTGTGACCCTTGTCTCTAGAGAAAGAAGGGTTACGTGGAGGGTCACAGTGAGCCTATGAGGCTAGTGAAATCCACCAGGAAACGCGGAACCCATGGAAGCAAGGACAGAGCTCTATCACAACTGGTGTCAAAAGTGGGACTTTGTTCACAGCGTGGGTGAAGAAAGAGGGGTTTTTTTTGTTTTTTTTTTCAAAAGTGCACTGGGGGTTTGGATTTTTTTTTGTTTTGGTTTTTGTTTGTTTGCTTTCTACCACAATGGAGGAGGTGGTAAGAGCTCTGGTACAAGTCACGGCAGCCCAGCAGGACGCCACCCGGGTGCAGGCAATGGCACAACAGGAGTCTATGCGACTACAGCAGGAAACCAATCAATTATTGATGAGCCAGGTTACCCAAGATCGTGCTCTCTTGAGAGAGGTGTTGGACCAGCTGAAGATCCTCACAATCCAGGCCTGGGAGTCCGACGGGACGCAAACCCTGAGGGCCTCTGGTTGTCTGCCAAAGATGACATCAAGAGATGACGTTGAGGCATATCTCCTCTCATTCGAAAGGACTGCTCAGCGTGAGGCATGGCCCCAGGAGCAGTGGGCCAGCATTCTCGCCCCTTTTTTGTGTGGAGAGGCCCAGAAGGCCTACTTTGACTTGCCTGCCACGGATGCCACTGAATATACCTGTCAGAAGGCAGAGATCCTAGCACGAGCAGGGGTAATGGCAGCGGTAAGGGCCCAGGGGTTCCATGAGTGGAAATACCAGGAGAACAAACCCCCAAGGTCCCAGCTATTCGACCTCATACACCTCGCACAGAAGTGGTTACAGCCCGAGGTGTGCAGGCCGGAGGAGATTTTGGAACCCTGGTCATAGACCATTACAAATGCGGGGACTGCCGCCAGATCTCCGCAAATGGGTAGGCCAGAACGATCTGTCCACGTACGACGAGATGATAACACTGGTAGAAAGATAGATGACAGCCAGGGGACTGACCCAACTACCTAAGGAAGGCCCCTTTTGAAGCAAGCACCCGACCCCAACCCTGGAAGATTGAGCAGCCAAACCTCTGCGGAGTCCTAGGTGGAAGAAGGGGGGGGGGCGAAAACCAGGCAGAGGACCCCAGATATGATAATGCCAGGAAAGAGGTGGCCGAGATTGATGGGATACCCGTGAATGGAAGGACAGGGGTCCTGGACCTTACTTTATAATAAAGACAGTTCTCCTGTACCGCATGGTGCAAATGCAGGAGCAAGAGATACAACAACTTCTGGTGCCACGAAAACATCTAAAAGCCATATTGAGTCTCGCCCACAGTCACCTGTTTGGAGGACACTTAGGGGTAGAGAAAACCCAGGCATGGATCCTGCGGAGGTTCTTCTGGCCAGTAGTACATGAAGATGTTCGGCGATACTGCACCTCTTGTCTGGACTGTCAGTTACATAGCCCTCGCCCGCACTTGCAGGCTCTTTTGATACCTCTTCCAATAATAGAGGATCCTTTTGAATGGATAGCCATGAATCTGGTTGGGCCCCTAGAGAAGACAGCTCGGGGCCACCAACATGTGCTTATTGTACTGGACTATGCAACCCGGTACCCGGAAGCTGTTCCCCTGCACAACACAGCTTCCAAGACAATAGCTAAGGAGCTAGTACAGATCTTTGCCCGGGTTGGGCTACCCAAGGAGGTATTGACTGATCAAGGGACAGCTTTCGTGTCCAAGTTGATGAAAGATCTCTGTTCATTGCTCCATGTACACGCCCTACGGACCTCTGTATAACACCCGCAAACAGATGGCCTTGTGGAAAGGTTCAATAGGACCCTCAAGGCCATGATCAGGAAAGTGGTGAGCCGGGATGGGAAAGATTGGGATACCCTATTGCCTTACCTCATGTTCGCCATCTGGGAGGTTCCGCAAGCCTCCACGGGTTTCTCTCCATTCGAACTACTATATGGGTGCCACCTTTGGGGCATATTGGATATAGCCAGAGAAGCCTGGGAAGAGAAGCCAAATCCCAGAAGGAACATAGTTGAGCATGTACTGCAGATGAGAGATCGGATAGTCCGAGTTACGCCCACTGTACGGGAACTCTTGGAGAGAGCAC
The DNA here is from genome assembly GCF_009764565.3 of Dermochelys coriacea. Classification (NCBI taxonomy): domain Eukaryota; kingdom Metazoa; phylum Chordata; order Testudines; family Dermochelyidae; genus Dermochelys; species Dermochelys coriacea. The sequence continues at coordinate 225,876,350 of NC_050069.1, forward strand.
AGGAGACTCAACGAACCCATTATAACCACCAGGCGAAGCTTCGACGGTTCCAACCAGGGGATCGGGTGATGGTAATGGTACCCACAGCAGAAAGTAAACTGTTGGCCCAGTGGCAGGGACCCTACGAAATGATCGAAGCAGTGGGAGAGGTGAACTATAAGGTGCAGCAGCCAGGCCGCCGGAAATTGGAGCAAATTTACCACATCAATCTTCTAAAACCTTGGCACAATCGAGAGGCATGCTTAGTCATGCAGGAGACCCTTCCCCAGGAGGATAACTTACATGAGCAAGTGAGGATATCATCCGACTTGACGCCGATCCAAAAGATCGAGGCAGCCGACATGATTAATCGGAACAGTGTTGGGTTCTCTACAAAACCAGGGCGGACGACTGAGACCTATCACCATATCCGCACGATCCCCGGAGCCAAGGTAACATTGAGACCCTACCGAATCCCAGCAGCCAAAAGAGAGGAAATCAAGGCCGAAGTAAAGAACATGTTAGAATTAGGGGTTATTGAAGAATCTTACAGTCAGTGGTCCAGTCCAATTGTTCAATTTCCTAAACCTGACGGTACCATGAGATTCTGTAATGACTTTCGCCGACTGAATGAAATATCCCAGTACCACGCATTGACGAACTGGTTGACGAACTGGGTAGTGCCCGATTCTTGTCTACACTGGATCTGACAAAAGGGTGCTAGCAGATTCCTCTGACCAAAGAAGCTAAAGAAAAGACAGCATTCTCCACCCCAGATGGGCTATTCCAGTACATCGTCCTCCCTTTTGGGCTACATGGGGCCCCAGCCACATTCCAGCGCCTCATGGATAAGCTGCTGCGCCCCCATACTAGTTATGCAGTTGCATGTCTAGATGATGTCATCATCCATATGCCAGACTGGGGAATCCACTTGGAGAAAGTTGAGGCAGTACTGCGCACCTTAAGGCGGGCTGGCCTCACTTCTAATCCCGCTAAATGCACCATAGAGCTAGCAGAGGCTAGGTATCTGGGATATATTGTGGGAAGGGGCATAGTGAAGCCCCAAACGAATAAGCTAGAGGCAATTCAAAACTGGCCCCGGCCGACCCGAAAGAAGCAGGTCCATGCATTCCTAGGCATGGTAGGCTACTACCGACGGTTTATTCCCCACTTCGCCATTAGGGCAAGTCCCCTAACGGACCTGGTGAAGGCCTGAGGTCCAGACATGGTAAAGTGGGCTGACGCAGCAGAGGGGGCATTTACAGACCTTCGGACGGCCCTCTGTAACGATCCCGTACTCATAGCCCCGGACTTTAACAGGGAATTTGTTTTACAAACAGACGCTTCCGAGGTGGGGTTGGGAGCAGTTCTGTCGCAAATAGTGGGAGAAGAGGAACACCCGATCCTCTACCTAAGCAGAAAGCTTCTCTCAAGAGAACAGAAATATGCAGTAGTCGAGAGAAAATGCCTTGCTGTCAAATGGGCTATGGAGACACTGCGTTATTACCTCTTAGGCCGGTGATTTACTCTTGTGATGGACCATGCACCTCTCCAGTGGATGCAGTGGAATAAGGAAAAGAATGCAAGGTCACCAGGTGGTTCTTATCCCTCCAACCATTCCAGTTCCGCATACGGCACAGGGCTGGATGTCACCATGGCAACGCTGATGGTCTGTCACGAGCATACTGCGGAGTAGAGGGTGGGCCTGGGCTCCCCCCCCCCGCTTTGCCCCCTGATTAATCACTGAGACTGGGAGACAACAGAGACTGTGCAAGGAAGGATAACTTCTCCTCACTTCCCTCGCTGGCTTATGATGAAAATGGCTGAGTAGACTGTGATCCTTGTCTCTAGAGAAAGAAGGGTTACATGGAGGGTCACAGTGAGCCTCTGAGGCTAGCGAAATCCGCCAGGAAATGCGGGACCCACGGAGGCAAGGACAGAGCTTTGTCACACTAGGTAGTCAGCAAAAGTAACAGAGGAGGTAGATTATATGGCCTCATTTTCTGCAGTAGAAAACATCATCTAGATAAAGCCTTCTGAATCTCCTGAAGTTGAGACATTCAAGGCTTAGGAACATCATATTAAGGGAGTAATGAAAATAGTCAAGATGGGAAGTAATTAAGACACAACTAAAGATTTCAGCAGAGGTATGTCTAAGGTAAACACAATTGTGGCACTGGTCTAGATGTGACATAAACAGAATTACAGATAAGGAAAATGTGTGAGTAACAAGTGCAAAACATCTAGCTTGAGGCACAAAGATAAGGTCTGAGTTAAACTGAGTGATAGGGAGAGATGAGACAAACACAGCTTTTCATTCAAGAAGTGAATTTTGGTATCTGAAGTATTTAGAAGTTATGATTTAGCCTGGAGCTAACAGAGTCAATGCAATTTGACAGATGGAAGATAGAAAGATCAGATGGAAGGGTGCCATCCACCTAAAAGTGTTATCCAAGTTTGAAGCAACCAGTTAGACATCGCAGAGGGAGAAGATAAATGGAAAAGAATATTTCACAATATTCTTCCACGATAGTCCATTGTGGAAGAACTGACAACATTAAACAGCAGAAAGTAAAAACAGTAGTTATGTAAAATGCAAGCAAAGAGAAGAATATAATATTGCTTCTTGCTCAAAGCACTTATATAAAATAGAATAATATTTCATAACTGTGCTAGTGTAAAGAATACAGACATGTCAGCTATAGCAAGAGACAGAAGAAGACTCTGTTTAACTTTTAAATGAATAGGAAGATCATGTAATGGAGGCACTTCTCCTCATTGTCTATATGCAGTGTATCTGAAAGTTTATATAACATTATTACATATCCCTCCATGCAACTAAAAAAGCAAGTCTAATAATTCATTTAACATTAAGTTATGTAGTAATACCCTCCATTTTTTATCTCTTAGTCTTTCACATTCAATAACAGGATTTTTCGCCTATAACCAGGACCTTACAAATCATGACTTTTTGGACAACACAATAGTAGGCTATTTGCTCTTCCATGTGTATCTAACTTAAAAATGACAACTTCTCTATTAATCTCTCTGTGTGTGGGATGCTAGTTAATTGTCAGCTATTAGTGCCTATCTTCTATATGAATATATGTACACTTACAGTGGTTTCTTCACAATCAAGAGTTTCAACACTTAGGACATGTTCCAGTATAAAAACCTGGATAAATTGGCAAATAGACTGAACATTTCCATACATTCTTAAGAAGTTTGATCTATCTTCGTTAGTTGTTTCAAAAGTTTCTGTTAGTGAGATAGCTAAACTCTGCATTATTTTACTGTTTCAAAAACATTTTCACTCTTCATCCATATTGCTTTATTTTCTTGCTTTGCAAAAGATGAAGATTATGTACATTATAAAATAATGTTATAAAAATATTTTTACAGTGTGTCCATCATTTGCTTTTATCACGTACATTCATTAAGCACAGCTGATAATACTTCAAAAAGTTACCTCTCCGGTTTGGTGTTCATTGATAGGTTGAAACCTTTGTGGAGTCTTAAGTTGTTGCTCTAGTTTCTGTATCTCTTGTTGGAACACATCTCTTTCATGTTCTCTATCAATTGCTTGCTCCTGAAATTTAATTATGACAATGTTATTTGGACAAACATTATTAGAAAGATCTATATTCAAATTACGCATATATCATCTCATTTCTGCAAACTGTGAGTTTGTTTTATATATGCCAGTTTTTGTTAGGTAGCATGATCCATTTTTATTTTATTAAATCCCTCTACTTATTGGATAGCCACCGTACTTCATATGTTTCTGTTTGATCAGTCAAAAAACAAAAAGATACTGTATTTCCCTATGGATCCAATACTACTGCATCAGCGTGTATTATTTCTTCGGCAACAGCCAGTCAGAATCCTATTATTTTGATGTTTTTAACTTTCCTTTTTCTTTAATATATTTAGTACAAATATAAATTCAAGTGTTGAAGTTTGAATACTTTTACTAATATTAGTTTGGCACCAACTACAAAAAACAGATTCCAAGAATACATTATCTGAATTTTGCATATCAATTTTGTCTTGATAAAATCAGATTATTTGAGATACATTTTGTGACATTTGTGAAATAATTTCTAAATATTCATATATAAAACACTGCAACATTTGTAACATGGGCTGCAGTTCTTCCCCAACTGTCAGTTTGTAAAAGTAAGATTAAGTTTGTCTGCTAAATGAAAAACAAACAATCAAATGTCTAAGACACAGCAGCAAAGAACATTTATTCTCTCTCTCTTTTTTAATACCACATTAGCACAATAATATGTGTCTTTAATTTTCACAAAAGTCAAATATAGTGAGACATAACATTAACCTCCATGAATTGCTGATTTAATGAACCCAGGTGTATTCTTCTGCAGGAGAAAGACCAGAATTCTAATGTATCTATAAAGAGTTTATTTGCATTCTAGCTGAGTGCTATGTCGCTCTTAAACACACATTGTTGATTAACAAAAGTTGTGTTAAATTTATAGTGATGGATTTGTCACACGTTCATTTTGAACCTAGCTATAGAAAAAACACTAATTTTAATTGTAACAACAACATCAGAACAGCACAAAATGAAATAATGCAAATTCATCTAAGTGATAAAATATTTCTAGACAGGTATTCCAGTTCACACTGCTTCGTAGTAAATAATGCAGAGGTGGCATCACAAAATATTCTAGCTGTTATATTAATTACAAATGAAATTCATCCCTCCCTACACAAAACTGGAATAACTGGGCTTGAGCAGAGAATTAATTGTAACAGGGTGGAATTCATCACCTCCAACCCACAAGCAGGAGATAGGACTTCAGTGCAGCTCCTCCAGGCTGCTTTTCCAGCCACGGACTACAATGGCAGCCATTGCTACTCTGTGTTCCCTGTGCACTGATTTTGACACTGGATCCATACTGTTGCAGATCCAGTGGCATGTAGACTTCCTGGCACAGCTTTACCACAGAACTGAAGTGATCTGGAGGGTACTGTGTTGATCCACTGCATCCCAGTGAATTTCTCCTAGTATGAATGATCATCATTACCAGTGGTCTAAACTTATAGTTAACTTTTAAAGTAGTTTTTGGTGCATGATCCTCTGCAGGAGACTTCCTGCCACGTCAGAATCTGCAGATTGCTACCACACCTACTCTGCTGGTGCAAAAACTGCATGAATGATTGCAGAAAGAGAGAGCAGATGTAATAATACAAGCTGGGGTGGAGTTTGAATAGAAGCTTGCAGGGGGGCACTCCAGTGGCAGCCTGGTAGCAGGGGAAGGTCAGGCATGGTGAGTGGAAGGAAGGGTAGCTGCAGCTGCAAACAGGGAAAGATCAGATAGTGTGCATAATGACTGGTCAAGTAAGACATGCAACCTGGAAGAAAGGAAGGATTCACCTGCAACTGCTGTAGGGGGATGAGACAGATGGAATGCGACTCCAGTAGAGTGTGGTATGAGAGGTTGTCAGGGAAATTTACATGTAGTCCAAACCACTAAAAGGATGGAATTTTCAAAGGAGCCTAAGAGAGCCACCCACTCTCCTGAAGTTCAATAGGAGTGTAATATTTAACTCTCTTAGGCTCCTTTGAAAATCCCATCCTGAACTTTTATACTGGAAAACACAGTATACTTTGCCATACACAAAGCCAATTCTAAACATTCATTTTTTCTTACTCATTTTAGAGACTTTTAGATTTGTAAGTTTAGAAATATTAAATAAAAAATGTAAAAAATTAAATTTTGCAACCAAATTATACCTCAAAATACATTGAGAATATTCTAAATTTAGAGATCTCAACTTGACACTCTACTTTTAAAGCAGTGTTACTGGCATCTCTAGACTTGACACGACTCTGCAAGTCCAGTCATATCTATTTTTTCATTTTAGTTCAAAGTCTTAAAGAAATAACATTTCTTGCAGTTCAGAGAAATCTCTGCATCTGTATGGCCCACCTGACAGCATAAACAAACATCTTCTGTCTTTTGCTTTCTCAATACTTACATCTAGAAATTTTCTTGTTTTCTCAAGCTGCTTCTCCAAAGCCTGGTTTTGCTGTCTTAGATCTGTTAGTTCTGCATTTTTTTCTTGCTCTAGCTCTATAAATCGGTTGACCTGCTCCTCCACATCTGTTTCCAGGGCTTTCACTTGTTTTTGGAGGTCATCGTACTCTTTTTCAGCTTGACGCTGTACTTCTATTTTTTCCTTCATTAGCTTTTCTGTCTCCTCCAGTAATTCTGTTTTTAAATAAAGAAACCATATTACTTTTAGATATGCATAGCTAATTATATTATCACTGCAAAACCACTCCCCAAGACTGCATATCCATGCTATACCCAAATAAAGGATGTGAACAGGTTTGGGTTTTATTAATTTTTTTTTAAATGTGGTATTTTCTATTAAAAAATTATCACGATACCACAAAACCCATATAAATCCCAGACGAAATGGCTAAAATGCTATCATCTTCTTTACAAGATTATTAATAGCACAGCTTTATCATGTCACTTTATTGTCCATATTAAGCTAAAGATGTTGTACAAATAGTACAATACAGGAAATGCATCAGTTCTGTTTACAACTGAGGAAGGTGCATAGCTTTATAACAAGGCATGGAAAACCCAACCATCTTCTCATCCTGTAGCAGTTTAATCCATTCCAAATTTATTTTTTTCACATGATGTATATACAACATGTGAAGGGAAATACTGCAGAACTTGACCTGGTGAGGTGATATAGAGAGGGAAATTACTTACTTGTAATTGGAGTTTTCAGAAGGCCTGTATAGATCCCCAGTTTTTGGTTTGGTGTCCTCAGGAGAGGACTGGGAAGCATATATAATAAAGCTTAGAACCACTCTGATAAGACATTAAAAGCATGTACTTCAAAGAGTCATATCACTTAGCCTTATCCATCCCTTGAGGTAAGACCGAAGACTAGGGATCTATAAAGTGCAATTATCGTTGGAGAATCTTCACAAACATGATTGATACTTAGGTATATGAAAAGAAAACCACCAGATATATACAATTTTCTTTTGCTACACAACTGAGATCCTTTGGATACCATCATCTTACATAAATTTTAACCAATTCTTGTTTTGTTAGGTAAACATTACATGTCAATATAAACCAATATATTGTACATTATACATTATGTTAATTATATTTACAAGTTAACAGTAACCAAAAGACTATTAAAAACCCCTTCCAATACAGCATGAAATCTTAAAATTCATATGTGAATAAGATGATGGTTATTAATGAATCTGCTTATTAAATCTGTTAATACATTGTGCTTAGAAATTATAAGAAATTTTGTTATTAAAAAGAAAAATGGTGAGTGTGAAATATAACATCAAAGCTGAAGGCCAGTAAGTGTTACAGTAAGCTGAAAGCTCAAAAGTTCTTGATTAATAAATAATAAACAGGTGTAAGTCTGCCACCCAATTAAAGATCAGCCATGCAATATACAAACACACCTGCTTGGGAAGCTGCATCGACTGCAGCATCTATTATGCCTAGGAGAACAGAAAAAACAACAACAAAAAACAAGAAGCAAAGTAATTCACATGCCAGCTACAGTTTTCTCATTATTCAATTTTGTAAGAGAAAATGAAGCTGAAGACAATGCTGTGTTTAAAGACATAGTTATTGTGATAACTTAAGGAATATGCTTGGTTATTCTAGGAAGTATAACATAGATGTGTATTTTTCATCCACAAGTTTAAAGTGCACATGAAAAAAACCTTGTATTTTCAAGTGATTTTTTAATGTACACAAACCAACCAAATTTTACACAAGGATTCCTCTATTGTAGCACAAGAATGAACAGACTACTATTAGTAAATTGTTCATTACGTAAGCATGGATACTTCAGATTGCAAATATACAATGGGATTATAACCTATAATTTAACAATAAAGCTTTAACAATGTTTTGAATAAATGTGCAAAAAATCTTGAAGATAATTTACTATTCCAATTATCAAACCTCCCAGACATTATATAAAATGCTAACATTTCACAAGCCATTTATAGCATAGGAATGATCAAGATAGCACTGTTTAAATACCATTGTCTAATTTTTTCTCCTCAACAAATATTGATTCACAGACATTTAGTTCCTTGTTGAAGGAAGGATTAAAAATGCGTTTATTTACTTTATGAAGTTAAACTTTTGTTGAGTAAACAGTTAACTAGATTAAACCAACTGGGAGGTTTGTATCTATGTGCTATTTAACAGAAGAGTCCCTTCACTGTCAAAAGCCACAAAATATTTTTTTCCAGAGTACTTCTCTTCCTTTTGGACAACTCAGTGGGTATTGCTGGTTACATGCAGATAGCAGCTTTTTCTTGTCCTGCTATATCTGACAATTTAGGAATGTGTTTGTACGGTTTGTGAATTCTACTTGTTAGTAGGGGCCCTTTATATGTATTTGTGTCAGACTACAGATTCCATTTTAGATATGGACTTCTTTAATTTCTCTGTTGTCTTGTTACCTCCATATTTTACTGAAATACCAAGATGTAGTGATACAGGCTGACAATAAGAAAAGGAGTACTTGTGGCACCTTAGAGACTAACAAATTTATTTGAGCATAAGCTTTCGTGAGTTACAGCTCACTTCATTGGATGCATTCAGCTGTAGCTCACGAAAGCTTATGCTCAAATAAATTTGTTAGTCTCTAAGGTGCCACAAGTACTCCTTTTCTTTCTGCGAATACAGACTAACACTGCTGCTACTCTGAAAGGCTGACAATAGAGGCTCATTAAATTGGTATGGTCCTCTATTCAAATGCAAACATCCTAGACAATAAGATAGCTCCTATCCAGAAGAACTGCTTAGCGAGGCGGGGCTGGGGGGAGGACGAGACTGCTTAGCAATTAAATCATCTGATAGGACTCTGTGGTCACCTCTTGAGGTTGACTAGGGAGTCACCTGACAGAGGACTGGAAGGTTATAAACAGCAGGAGCTGTTCTATGTGCTCTCTTTTTAGCCATTTTCACAAGCTTAAGATGAGGGGAGCTAAGAGAAAGAGATAAGGCAACAGGGGGAGGAGGACCCTGTCTACCTCAGCTCAGAGGATTTCCCCAAAGACCCCCAAAGGAAGGGTGAGCAAAAGTGAGGGAAAACACATACAGTAGAACCTCAGCATTACGAACACCAAGTTATAAACTGACTGGTCAACCATACACCTCATATGGAACTGAAAGTACACAACCAGGCAGCAGCAGAGAGACAGACACACACACACACTAAGGCAAATACAGTTACAGTACTGTGTTAAATGTAAACTAGTACAAAAAATAAAGGGAAAGTTTTAAAAACGTTTTTGACAAGGTAAGGAAACTGTTTCTGTGCTTGTTTCATTTAAATTAAGATGGTTAAAAGCAGCATTTTTCTTCTGCATCATAAAGTTTCTAAGCTGAATGAAGTAAATATTCAGTTGTAAACTTTTGAACGAACTATAACGTGTTGTTCAGTTACAAACGTTTCAGAGTTAGGAACAACCTCCATTCCTGAGGTGTTTGTAACTCTGAGGTTCTACTGTGTAGTGTTACTTATTTTGTATGGATCTGAATATAACTTGTGTGATTAAGTCCAGAACAATAATTTGTTAAAAATCTGTGCAAAGTATGTGCATGCGTTGCATACTACAACAACCACATTTCCCTGGAGAAAGTCAAACTGCAACCCAGAAGGCTCACACTTTTGAGGGGATTTTGGTGATGACGTGTTTAAGCTACAGGGGGAATCTGAGGAGTTAGCACTGGTTCCAGGTGCTAGGCAGCTGGGCCATGTGGTCATGGCTCTCTGAAGGAAGTGTTAGGTGAGGGTCTGCAGTCCGAGAGCGTACCTAGAGACCCCAAGATTGGAACAGTGCCTGGCCCCTGTTCAGACTCCGGAGGCTTAAAATAACTGGGGATCCAGGTGCTGGATTTCCCTTTAATAGAGTCTGCTATGCCACCATGCAGAGGGAGCTCAACTGGATCTGTGACATCATCTTTGTTACATTCTTTCCTAATAATACGTCCCTGAAAGAGGCATTTGGTGAGGGAAGAACACACCTTTCTCAGGTGTCTAATCATGTGTGAACTTGTGTGACTACTTCAATCATGTGTACTTAAGTAGAGTTTCTTGTGCGAACAGTGGTAACAGATCTAACTGTACTAGGAAGGAACTGAGTTAGGCCAACATTTTTAAAGTTGTGTGTCTAAAGTCAGCAGCTAAGTCCAAATGTGGTCACCTAAAAGTGGCCTAATTTTTAGAGGTGCTGAGCAAGGACATTTCTCACTGACTTTATTGGCAGCTGTGTTTGCTCACACTTCTGAAAATCAGGCTACTTTTTGTTTAGTTTAGTTGCCTAAATATTAATTTTTGTGGTCAAATGTATGAAACTGTTGGCCTTATTGCATTGTTCTATGAACAATACTAAAAAAGAAAAGTTAGTCAAGCCTTCAAGATGGAGTAGGAAAATATGAGAGAACCTCATAGAAAGATTGTGTAGAATACATACGCTGCTCTACTGGTCTTGCATCTGCTTTCATGGCATCCTTCTGTCTGGAGAGTAGCTCCTTTTCTTCTTGGATCTGCTGTCGTTCAGCCTCTAGTTCCTGCAATTTGTTACCTGTACATAGTAGCTCTTGCTCAAGATGGTCTATTATATCTGTTTTTTCCAGAATTTGTTTTTCCAGAAATGCTCTTTCATCTGCATAACCATCAATGAGGCCTGTTGAACAGAAATATTAGGTTAATTTAGTATGGCAACTTTCGAACTGCAATTTCAGTGCTATGGCAGAATTTCCAGAATTTGAGGCAACATAAAAAAATTCTAGAAACCTAAGGGTCAGATTAGTATTACCACAATGTTACCGTGACAATTGTTGGGTGCTGACAACATGTTCCATGCTCTAAGGAACACTGTGTAGACAAGTTCCCCCAACCAGGTCTACAGTCCTAAAATCTAGTCCTGAAAAGCCTTGTTCATGTGAGTAAATTCATACTCAGGAGAGACTTCCAATGAAGTGAGTGAGACTGGAGCACATTTTTCTTAGTATGGAAAACATTCACCTGCTCCTATTTCAAATTCTTCATCAAAACATACTTTTGTCCTGCCTATCCGTCCTAGCCACCTTTTGAGGCAACATTCATAAGAACATAAGAATGACCCTACTGGATCAGACAAAAGGTGCATCTAGCCCAGTATCCTGTCTTCTGACAGTGGCCAGTGTCAGGTGCCCCAGAGGGAATGAATAGAACAGGTAATCATCAAGTGATCCATCCCCTGTCGCTCGTTCCCAGCTTCTGGCAAACAGAGGCTAGGGACACCATTCCTGCCCATCCTGGCTAATAGCCATTGATGGACCTATCCTCCATGAATTTATCTAGTTCTTTTTTGAACTTTATGGTCTTATACAATTGTACGTTTGAGCACTGCTGAGTGAGGAATCTTACTGCTGGTAGAATACCACTAGATAAATACACTATGTGTCTTATTTGTTATCTGTAATTTTCCTTCTTTAGGCTTGACCTTTCAAAACCTTATTTATGTGAAAAATCTAAGAAATTCATATTGAGGAGGGATCTGGAAGAAGAGAGGATGGATGCCTGTCACCCAGGTGGTTGGTAGGGCACTCCCAGGGTTGGGAACAGCATAGAAAATATAAGGATGAGAGAGAAAAGAGACAAGGGTATATGGAATAGGAAAGTATCAAGTTCTTTTATATTCTCATGAGAAGAGTCCCTGCCCCTTGTTGTGATTTAAGGAGAACAGAGAGAGTCAATGAACAATTCTTTATTAAGTCTTCCATCACCACCTTTATATAAGGCATAAACCAGAGGACTCTAAAACTGTATTTCCATACGTCTCACAACAGAATAAGGTGTTGAGGTGAATCATTTCTTCCTTACTCACTGTAGCTAGCTCTGGGCTCAGAGTTCAATGGAAATTAATCTTGAAGCTTCTGACAAAAATCATGTATGCCTTTATTTTAAAATGTCTACAACAGCAGCCTCTCGCACTGGTTCATTCAGTAGACCTCTTTGCTAATGAGATAACCTGGATGAATCACTTCCCTTCCTAAATTCATAATCCCTCACTTTCCATGTGGCATCTAATATGTTTGGATGTCTAATATTTTCATTCTACACACTGCTGGAAAGGCCCTGTGGAACAAAACTGAGCACTGCTGCATTCTGAACCAATTCAGAACCAGTGCCACAACATGGTATTTGGGAGTGATGTGCTACCAGAGGTGCCATTTTTCAGAAGATACTTAAAATTGAGGTCCCATCCATGCTATCCTTAAATGAAAATAGGATCAGTCCCTTCAGTAGCAATTTTGGCACCTGACACTTTTCACGAGACAAGTCTCCTACCTGAATTCCAACTTCAACAATTCCATTCTATTACTGCTATATTTCCTATACAGCTCCACTTCTTGTGCTAAACTGATGTGTAATGATACACTGTGTACCAACCGAGTTCCTTTATTTAAGACCCAACATGGCTGCCTTTTAGTCAGGGATGACATAATCCCTCTGTATATCATTATTAGATATTTATAGGACTAACACCCAGAAGTCCCTATCAGGACCAGGGCCCCACAGTACTAGAGTCCTGTATCAAGCACATACATACACCCAATCCCTGTCCAGAAGAGTTTTATTTTTAATGTGCATTAAGCAGAGTTCTTACAGTTACCTTTTTAAAGTAGATATTGTAAAAATAATGTTCTCATTCTGTCAAGAGATGCTTTTACACAATTTTTTCATTAGGTTTAGATGCCTGGTTTACTAATAATTAATTAGATTGCCAAAAGATTGTTCATTTTTCGGATTAACTCCCAGTTTAAAGAATAGCTCCCACAAATCACACTGGTTCAGATTTGTAAAACTGAAAATTTTTCCAAATGTACAAGTTATTGATTTATAAATTCCAAGATTAGCACATGATGCACCTATGCAACAAATTGCTATACAAGCTTCAGTAAGTTCACTTTACATATAGACATTTATGTACTGTACCATAATTGCAAGTTATAAATTTAACCATAACCACTCCTTTAGAATGTTCTGAATAAGAATACTTGACAAATTAGGCATTTAAGGGCATATAGAATATGTAAAACAAAGTGTTTGGAACAGGAATGATCATTTTGTTCTGTTTGTACAGCACCTAGCACAATGGGGTCCTGAGCTATGAGCTAAGTTCCCTCTAAGCTGCGTGGCTGCACAGTAGGCTATCAAGGGCCATACAGGTGGGGAGAGGTGTCCCTCCCCCAGCCCAGCCCAGCCCAGCCCAGCCCTGCCGGAGCTGCTGCAACCAGGGAGAGGTGCCCCTCCCCTGGCCCAGAGCTGAGGCAGCGAGTGAGGGATGGGGGGAATCTTCTCTCCCTGGGGCAGCTTGCACCCCAAACCCCTCATCTCTGGCCCCACCCCACAGCCCTTAACCCCCCCACACCGCAACCCTCTGCCCCAGCCCTGAGCCCTGAACTTCTCATCCCTGGCCCCAACTCAGAGCCTGCACCCTCAGCAGGAGCCCTCACCCCCCGCACCCCAACCCTCTGCCCCAGCCCTGAGCACCCTCCCATACTCCGAACCCCTTGGCCCCACCCCCACCACACATCATCTCCATATTGGTGCACATAACAAAATTCATTCCACACATGGACGTAAAAAATTAGAGGGAGCACTGCGAGTAGGTCTCCTAGGTGCTACGGTAAAAAAAATAATAATAATAATATAATCTGTTTGCTGCAGAAGAAAAAAAACAACCAATGTCCCAAGAGAAGTATTACCTTTCCATTGTTTATCATTGTCTTTCTTGCTCTCTACTTCTTACCACTGCCCTGGTGTCATTTTCATTATCTTAGTACAATTGAGATATAAATACCTAAGGACAGTTGCCGTGTCATTTTATTTGCCTGTAAAGCATCAGACATACTAATAACGCAACAGACACAAAATTGGTGAGTCCAGATCCGCAACTAGTACAGACATGTTTTAACACTGCTGGTCTGTAATCTCCCTCTGGATGCACTGTAGGTCAGAAGAAGAGATACAATTTCATACTATAGTAATAAATATGCTGTTGTAATTCTTATACAATTAAAACTTTAGTTGCTTTCATGTAACAACTGACGTTGATCTCCTGCCAGTGGAAGATGTTTAGGTACAAGGTGGCAGAGTTGAGACAGGATCGTTCACTTCAAATTTGTTAATGTTCAAGAAAATACTTTTACATAAGAACGGCCAATAGTCCATCTAGCCCAATATGCTGTCTTTTCCAACAATGGCCAGATATTTCAAAGGGATAAAAAGAACAGGGCAACTACTGAGTCACCATCCCCCATCATCCAGTCCCAGGTTCTCGCTGTAAGAGGTTTAGGGATGCCAAAACCATAGGGGAAGGGAGGGTTCATCCCTGATCATCTTGGCTAATAGTAATTGATGGAGCTATACTCCATAAACTTATCTAATTCTTTTTTGAACCCAGTTATACTTTAGGCCTTCACAACATCACTTGGCAACGAGGTCCGTAGGTTGACTGTGCATTGTGTGAAGAAGTACTTCCTTATGTTTATTTTAAACATGCTGCCTATTAATTTCATCGGGTGACCTCTGCTTCTTGTATTATGTGAAGGGGTAAACAACACTTCCCTATTCACTTTTTCCACATCATTCATGATTTTATGGGCCTCTGCCATATCCCCTCTTAGACATCTCTTTTCTGAGATGAACACTCCCAGTCTTTAATCTATCTTTGTATGGCTGCTGTTCCATATCCCTAAATATTTTTGTTGTTCTTTTCTGTACCTTTTCCAATTCTAATATATCTTTTTTGAGATGAGGCAACCAGAACTGCATGCAGTCTTCAAGGCACTTATCAATATTGAATTTCATCAGCCATTTTGTTGCTCAGTCACCCAGTTTTGTGAGATTCTTTTATAACTCTTTGCAGTCTGCTTTGGACTCAACTATCTTGGCTAATTTTGTATCATCTGCAAATATTGCGACCTAACTGTTTATCACCTTTTCCAGATTATTTATGAATATGTGGAGCAGCACTGGTCCCAGTACAGATCCTTGGGGGAACCTGTTATTTACCTCTTTCACTGTGAAAAGTGACCATTTATTTCTACTGTTTGTTTCTTACCTTTCAATCAGATACTGATCCATGAGAGGACCTTTCCTCTTATCCCATGCCCACTTACTTTGCTTAAGAGTCTTTGGTGAGGGACCTTGTCAAAGGCTTTCTGTAAATCCAAGTACACTATACTCATCACCCTTGTCCACATGCTTGTTGCTGCCCTCAAAGAATTTTAGTAGATTGGTGAGGCATGCCTTCCCTTTACAAAAGCTATGTTGACTCTTCCCCAACATATCATGTACATCTATGTTTCTGATAATTCTGTTCTTTATTATTGTTCCACTGATTCGACTGGCACTGAAGGTAGACTTATTGGCCTGTAATTGCCAGTTTTTAAACCAGAGTGTTCCACTAATATTGATTTGGAGCCACAAAATTAGACCAGGATGCATATGTACAAGTTACTACCTCTTAGAGAAAGCTGGAGACCTTGTATAAAGATTTATGATACAAACTACAATAGTACTAGTAAAGAGCTCTGTGTAAGCTCAAAAGCTTGTCTCCCTCACTAGTAGAAGTTAGTCCAATAAAAGGTATTACCTCACTCACCTTTTCCCTATAAGACTAATAAATCAGATACCAATTTAGCAAAGCCATCAAGCGAAAAGTCATTGCTGGATCTGGGCAAAATATATAGAGCTGAGAAGAACAGATTTGTTCTTTTAATCTACTTTTTGCATGTGTTTTGGTTATTATTTATTATTATTATTTATTTTACTTTTGAAATCTAGCATTTCTTTTTTACCTTCAAAATTCTCTGCTGCTGCAGAATTGGATACTGTCTAAAATAAGAAGAAAGTTCTCTATAAAGCCAGCATTGGCAAGGCTCAGTGGATTGACAAACATCTTTCATCTCAGAAATGATTAAATACCTATCAGTTCTATAATGAGTGTAGATTACACTCTCCTGGGACCTACCCAAAAAATCCTAGTCAGATACCATAATATGCTTTATCTTATCAGGGAGCATTACACCACTCACTCCAATGAGCAGAAAGGTAGATTTTACATCAAATTTTTGCTGCACCTTTGTGTAGTGTTTTATTTAAAGAAAATACAGCAAAAAAAGAGTGCATAATTTGGAAATTTACTAATTCTAGAGTTTCATACCAAAGGATGAAAAATTTAAACAGGCTTGATTAATTAATGAGAGTTATAAAATACCAGGTGTCTACCTGGACCGTGAAGCACGCTCCCAACTGCAGTGTTAGACATACCCTTACAGGTGCGGCACAGAGTGTTAAGCTGGCTTCTCTGCATCTGACATGTTACCACTAGTAATAAAGGTTTTCCAGGACAAATTCTGCTTTCAGTTACATCTTTGCAAACCCATTATCTTCAAATTAACTTCTCAGTGACAACTGTGTAACTTCCATTTGTAAATCTGAATAGGTGGAACTGATTGGACCTTCATCACAGAAATATGTTATTATTCAAGAACAGAATCCAGCTCTCCCTCTTTTAGCTGTAGTGGTACTCCAGTGCTATCAGGAATAAAAAGCACATTTTACTCATTAAAGTAAGCCACTCTAAGTACAAACAAAAATAATGAGCAGAAATTCTACCTTTTATTACATTCATGTGAAACTAAACTGATGCTTGTTAGGTCTTGCCTATACAAAATGGAACAAGACACTTTTTTCTTAGGACAATAATACATACCCAAGCTGTTATAAAACCTGGGACAGCACTGAAGAATGGTATACTTTATTTTATTCAAAGTTACTGTAATTTAGTTTGCAGTGGTCTTTAACCTGATAGATAACCTATACTTTAAATTATTCAAAATACAGAAGTAAAACCTAGAATGTATAAGACTGATTCTTGTCAATGGCTACAACTGGGCTATTTTAAAGCAAGATTTACAGAATTTGTTCTTCTTTACTGAGGCTACTTTAAGAGCTCACAACTGCGAACATTTTACTAAGATCAATTTCTAATGGTAGGAACTGTCTGTCTGCATCTTTTCGCCCTTGTATGACTGTATAAGAAAATTAAGACTTTAAAGCAACTTGCACTCCGCATTTCCTTTTTAAATTAACTCTACTATTAAAACATATTTGATACATACCATTTTCAGTATATTGTATTGAAAGAACAGGTGGCTTTGCATCAATAGCAGTAGTTTCCATTTAGCATCAATTGCCTTAGCAGGTTTCAGAAGCATAACCTCTCATGACATAGTGTAAATATAGATATGGCTTTATTAATGCTGTGAAACTCCAACCTTGCAGGATCACATAAACTGATCATTTGATGTAGGTTAATGATATTTATTCCAATTATTATACAAAAATTGGAAAAACATACAATTTATTAAAGCTAATTTAGATAAAAGAAATTTTTACAGGACCTGTGAAATCTGCTAATCAGTTCTGTCAGTCAATGTCCCAGAATTGACTAATCAGTCAATGTCCCAGAATGCATTATTCCAGGACATCACAGACAATGCAAACCTTTGCAGTTGCATGAAACTGGTTTATAGTAGGTCAGATAAGTTGCTTCCCCCACAACCCAGACACTGCATTTTTCTCTGTTTCCTTTGTAGAGAACAATACCTGGCAGCATACCTAAAACAAGTCACCAAATGTCATGGGTGCTACAAAGAATTTTTTAGCACCCATAATCTAGTGAAAGGCATTCATTACATATTTGTGTGTAGGGCTCAATTTTCAGGTTTCCCTTCTAGATTATTAGAACTCTCAAAAAGAAAAGGAGTACTTGTGGCACCTTAGAGACTAACAAATTTATTAGAGCATAAGCTTTTGTTAGCTACAGCTGAATGCATCCGATGAATGCATCCAATGAAGTGAGCTGTAGCTCACGAAAGCTTATGCTCAAATAAATTTGTTAGTCTCTAAGGTGCCACAAGTACTCCTTTTCTTTTTGAGAGTTCTAATACTCAGTCTCTTGGTTTCTCAGGC
Organism: Dermochelys coriacea; assembly: GCF_009764565.3. NCBI lineage: Eukaryota > Metazoa > Chordata > Testudines > Dermochelyidae > Dermochelys > Dermochelys coriacea. The sequence goes on from NC_050069.1 coordinate 225,894,413, forward strand.
CACTACGGGCTAGAAGCACTGAGGAAACAGTGTATTTATCCTTGGCAAGGAAAAACCATGGGCTAGGGAAGGGATAGAAGAGAAATTGGGGGAGGGGTGAACTATGAGGATCCCTTCCTCCTTAACCTTCCTGACAATGCATGAAGTTAGTTTATATGCCTTTTCTTCCCTTCTTTCTTTGTCTCTCCTTATGTATCACACTATGGCTGTGTTTTTGTTTCATTTTATTTCCAGGCTTCTTACTTTCAATTGTTTTCTTTTTCTTTCTAGTTATACTTCCTACCTATACTGTTGGGGAAAAAAGGATAATTTAACCAAAACTATCCAAAATTTGATAGTGATCTAAAATGTTCAATGGCAAATAAATTGATCTAATTTGCAATGTGTTTAGCAATTTTATAAAAGTAGATTTCTAAATAGAAAAGAAATAAAATTATTGTAGATATAAAATTTGGCCATGTACTATAAAAAATGAACGAATATGTCTCTGTTTTCAAATTCAGCAACATATCAATGGGAAATGCTCACCCTCTGCTTTGCTGAGCTCCAATGCCAGCTGCTCTCTGGCTTTGACCTCTTCACTGAGTCGCTCTTGCAATTCTTCCTGGCATTTGAAAAATTCAGTGGCCTCCTGCTGCTTTTTGAAGGATTCTCGCATAAGTTCTGTCTGTGAAACTTTAGCATGTTCCAGCTACAGCAAGAGAAAGTTACAAATATTAGACATTCATGAGAATTTTAAATAAAAACACCTACTCTAAGGGTATGTCTACATAGCAAAGAAAAACCTGCGGTTGGCCCATGCCAGTCGATTTGGGCTTGGGCTCTGAGGCTGTTTCATTGCTGTGCAGACTTCTGGGCTTGGACTGGAGCCCAGGCTCTATGACCCTGTGAGGTTGGAGGGTTCCACGGCTCGGGCTCCAGCCCAAGACAAGAGGTCACACAGCAATGAAACAGTCCCACAGTTCAAGCCCCTCGAGCCTGAGTTGGCTGCCATGGGCCAGCTGCAGGTTTTTCTTGGCTGTGTAGACATATCCTGTCTTTCATGTAAAATTATTAGCCGTTTTGGATGATTGCCTGATAAAAGGACATAAATTAACTTCAATGGATATTGGATCAGATGTTCAATGCATATGCACTGAAATACGAAGTCCCACACAATAAGAAGATCTAAGCAAATACAGACAAATGTTCAACACAGTGTATAGTATGAGTCACATGACTGAATCCATATCTATGTGCCAAAACTTGAAACTTCCTGGTTTATGTCAGTTTATACCAGACTAACCTTTATTTAAACAGAATGGGTTTTGCATTTAATATGTGTAGGAGTATACTGTCACTAACCACATCCTTAGTATGCTTAAGAAGCACCATACAAAATCTATAGCATTTCTGAACAAATTTTTAGGTGAGCAGCATTCCTTTCTTCTTCCATACATATGTGTAAGTAGGCAGACTAGGAAAATGTGAATGTTGAGAATATTAATTTTTTCAATTAATGAGACAGTAAAGCAATATTTGTTTCAACAGTTCCTTATTAACGTTGTAATGGCTTTTTAATTCATGTCTTTTCATGATCCTCAAGTTACAGAATGACAACAAATGCTTGCTTAACTTCAGAAAAGTAAAGAACTCACACCCTTGTTTTTATATCGTAAGTCTTGGCATTTTTCTATAAGTATGGTTGCTTCTGTGTTTTGCAAGTCTGTTCTGTGAAATAGGGCTACTTCACCAAATGCTTCAAAAATAAGAGCTGTTTCATTTTTCATTTACTCCAGCTAGTAAAATTAAAGATACTGAATTGCTCAAACTAAACTGTCTTACTAAAACTGAAGACTTTACTATTTTTGAAAAATGAGTTGGGAAAATTTTATAACAATTTCACACCAATTTGTCTACTTATCGATAAAAATGGCTGTTCAGAATTAAACTTCTAACTAGACAACATCTAATCACTAATATTTCTTTTAACATTAATGAATTTAAACTATCCTTTGAAAGCAGTGCAAGGCTTTGAAAGGGTGCATGGTTCTATAGCTTGTACTGACTTTAAAGGGACATCAACAAAATTTGAAACAAAATTTATTCAAAAATAAAATTTAAAAGAAGGGACAGGTACTAGAGGTACCCAGGAATCACTCTACTAATTTGTTGTGGTTTTACAAGCACCATTATATTATTTTAAGTTTTTATATCCTAGGTTGCTGTATGAAAGACTCACGCAAACAAAAGGGGAAACTAAACAACAAACTTGCTATACAGAGTAAACAGTGAAACTGACTTAGGGCTTATCTACAAGGAGATATTCAGGAAATTCGAATTAACTAATTTCCAAATTGAATTAAACTAAACTGAAATAAAGCCAGTTTAATTTTGAATGAATGTCTCTAAACAGGGATTTAATGCTGTTTAACCAATCAATTTTTAATTCACACCTTTAGTTAATTTGGATTAACTTTCCTAGTTTAGACAAGCCCTTAACGAAAGAGCTGTCAAATGCACACATTAAAACTGAAAAATAAAAGATTTTTTCTCTCTAATCCCTTTAAATTGTAAAGAAGTTAGGTGTTACTGGTAATAAGCATAAGGAAAAAAATCAGACAGAAATGTGTTTTTTAAGTTGACAATATCCTTTTCATAAAACCACTAGAATTATGCCATTTAAAATTTACTAGTGTTCTTAAATTTAAGATATGTATATTACAGCTTAGAAAATGAAACCTACAGGAGTGGTTTTATTACATTGCACGGCATTTCCACATCACACACATAAAAGAATCAAAACTCATAGTAAATCTCTTTGTTACTTTTCTAAGTAATAAGCACTACTAAAATACATGCATAAGAACACATGAAATACTCAATCTTTTTATCTTTTCATAAAAAAACTTAACACGCAATACAGTTACAGTTTGTAGCCCTAATAATTTTATAATTAAGACTTATCACTTCCTGTTAAATCATTAAATTAAAAAATGGACAGTCAAACACGATTAAAAACAATGGGTTCTATGTTCAAGAGATATATGTTTAATTTATTTCCAAACACACTTTCTTTTAGTTGCAAAGATTAAAAAGTTGAACTTCCTTAAATAATGTCATACTTACTGAATATGGAGGTGTAGGCAAGGAGATTTTAGAGACAACTTTTAATATATGCCCATTTTTTTTGTGCCTGTAGTGAAAAATTGAAGTATTTACAACTACAGAGTTATTTTCATCCAAGTGTTCAGTGAAAGGAAAAGGATTTGGTAAAGGCACACGAGATTCAACCTCATAGGTATCTTCTTGGCCTTCTGATCGCAAGTGATTAAATAAGTTAGATGCCCAGTATGTGCGGTAAGAATCCATTCCAAAAGATGTTGCTGTTGCTCTCTTCTCCTCCGTCACGTAGCTATTTTGCACTGGCTATTTTAATTGTAGAAATTTGCAATAAAACATCTTACATTTTTGACACTCTGAGGAAATGGCACAGTAGTGCTAGTGACAGTGTAGGAACAATCATTTCACATTCACATGAGTAATCAAAAAGTGCAGGAAGGTCCCAGGTAAATATCAAGCAATAAAAGGAATCAACATTTGCAGAAACCAGCTGGATAACTGAGCTTTGCCATTTTTCCAATACCATTAAAGAAAAACCTTCTCTATAATATATTTCACATTAAAGTGCAATCTGAATCCTTCAGAAACAGAAAAATGGTAACAGGAGGGAGGTAATTACCAAAGCAAGAAAGTATACTTTCGGTATCAAAAGCAGGTATGCTACAGCAAGCAAGCAATCAGCAGAACCTGGCAGCAACTGTCCACACTTTTAATCTCCACTGGAGCATCAACAAGAAATTTACATATGAAGATATTTGCCCTTTTTCTTGTTCCTTGAGTTAAATCAACAGGAAGAGCTGTTTTGAATTCAGTTAATCAAATAATGTCCCGTCTCACTGAGTAAAAGTTTCCTGTCAATATCTTCCCTGATAAAGAATTCAGGACAGAGGGAGTGGCTAAATTAGGTACGCTGGCAGGTGGAATTTGAATTAATACGCCCAGATATGAAGCTTGCTCAACAGGATTCAAATTCCACATCAGAGCTCTAAGAGAGTGTGTTCAAACAGGTTTAAAACAGTCAGGTTTCTACCACTCCTTTTAAAAAGTATGCCGATTTGTATGTATAGTATTAATTGAGGAAAATTACTTAAGTATCTGCTTTGCTTGTAATTATTTTATTTAGATGTTAGTTTCTCATATTGATTATGTTGAACATGTCATGTTATTTCTATTATTCATCTTTTCAAATTCTTTTCTTTTGGGCTGCCATTAAAGGTAAAACGGCTTATTTTTTAATGTTCATACACAGAATATTGAATAAATTATTAAGAAACTTCTTGCAACATTAAGAAACTCTCTTACTCCTCTGTTTCTGTTACCAATTACATGTAACTAAATTAGCAGAAATCAGGGGCCACATCACCTGATATGCTTGTTATTCCCAAGTAGAGAAACATTATCTGGTGAGTGGTTGGGAAATGGGGCCCAATTTATATTAGATACTACAGAAAAATGTGTAAACAATGCAAAAATTCATTTATTTTTACCAGAGGTCTCATTAACAGGGATAAACCTATTTTTACACTACTTCAGATTCTTATGATTTTGAAATTAATATGTTAACTGTAAATATATACATTAATCCTGTTTTCTCAATTTATATTTTTCTTGAAATTATGTTTTCTATATATTAACCCTTTTTGAGCACAGAACTTGCCAATAGAGACAACACGAATATAGTTTGGGGAATTTTTTCAAATTTTTTCATAGGAATGGAAAGATATAATGCCAAACACTCTTAACAGTGTAAATTCCGCCTCATGGAAAATTCTGATGCAATAATTTTTACATCCCAATTTTAGAAAACAAAACAGATACAACTTTCACAGCCAAATGATGGCAGGAATGCCATGGCACAGAGAACAATATGCTTATCTTCTGAGACTCGAAACTGATCAAATTGAAAAACTTTTGGTTTGATTTTAGAATACTGTTGCAAAAGTTATTTCAAAATATAATTCCTACATTACTATTATGAGGGTGTTAGGGAAACTGTCCTAATTAACTGATCCTATATGAAATTACACACTTGTTTTAGACTACTCATGTCTACATCCATTAGATACTATTTCATCACTATGTAACAAAAATAGAAACATGTTTGACAAAAGTAAAAGAATTAAGATTAGTACACCCATTACTAATGATATAAAATTATTGTCTGAACTATTTGGAGGAAAGATGCTCCAGGTAGCATAAACTGGATAAAAATAAATGATATCACATTTATAATAGTGGTACATATTCCATTAATTATTACTGTAACATTTGACTGCTCTATTCCTTTATTTTGTAATCTATCAATCACCTACTCTTTAAATGCTTATGCAAGAAAACAACATACTATGAACAATTCTACTTATACTTAAGTAATTATGAGTAATTAGCTACAATTATGTGTTTTTGTCTCTAATTTTCTCTGATAAATGTTGCTACAAGAGCCATACATTTTGTAATATGCTGTACCATAATCTGTCATTTTGTTGGATATATGATGCTTTGGATATGAATTAAAACACAAATGGTTTTCTCTATGATATCAGAAAGTGCAAGGTAGTTGAATTTTCGTTCCATTTGGTCAACTTAGATTTGCTGCTATTCTATGTAACCCTCCAACTCCTTCCATTTCTATCAGCACTGCTCTATGCATTTTACTCAGAGATTAAAAAGGCAGACCGTTTTAGAGTCTAATGTCATTGTTAGATCAGCTACTCAAGGGGTCTGTAGCATACAGCAAACTCTGCCTCTGGAATACTTCTAATCCCAGCCAGTTTAAAGAGTGGCGCCTCAAAGATTGCTCTCAAACTAATGTCTCCTGGAGAATTTAATTCAACAGATTGATCTAACATCATCATCCATGCCACTGTTTTTGTTGGGATTGTAAAATATACCATATTAGGTTTTAAGATGCAAAATTCTAGCATATGGATTGGATCACATTCCAGTATAAGACTACCAAGTACTGACAGATATACTTTGGCCAGGTCTACACTATAAACTTATATTGGTAGACTAAGTCACTCAGGGGTGTGAAAAATCCACACCCCTGAGTGATGCAGTTATACTGACCTAACCCCTGGTGTAGACAGTGCTATGTCAATGGGAGAGCTTTGCCCATCAACATAGCTACAGCCTCTCGAAGAGGTGGATTAACTATGTCAATGGGAAAAGCTCTCTTGTTGACGTAGTGGCATCTTCACTGAAGCATTACACAGGTGCAACTGTGCTGCTGCAGCATTTTAAGTGTAGACCTGCTCTTTGTAGACCTGCCCACTGGGCCCTATCTGAGGAGCTGAGGGAGTGAGGGGCACAGAGAGAACAAAAGTGGCATTATGCCTCCTAATGCTTCCCCCAGTGTCAGGGGGTTCTGGCAATTGATTTAATCTGCTGTGGAATCTGGAGCTACCTCAGAATTGTGCTAATTTAGAATAGTCTCCTAGGTGCTATTATACAACTGAGGATTAATGGAGCACAAGATACAGTACATCTCAGTCAACAACCCTTCCTCTGACACAGTATTACCACACCCTTATTCCAGGGAAGAGGATTGAAAGGGAATGGTATAGAGGCACCTGTACCAGCTCTGTGCCACCTAGGGATTCTGTTTAAGCTAGTATTCCAGATCTTTGCCCTGCAGCAGTGGTATAAGGGAGCTGAATAGAGGCAAGGAACTGAACCAAAATGATGTATCTTTTCTGACACTACAAAATAAACATTTGTAAATGTCGAAGTATTGACAGGATGCCAAAAAGATGAAACATATTCCTATTCTAAATGATAAATTATGGTGAGGTCTTTTTGTTCTGTTTGTATAGTGCCTATTCCAAAGGTTCTGGTCTCTAATAAAATAATAAACAACAACAATAATTTAATGCTGTAAGAGAAATGTTTACATTTTAGTATTACCCACTACATCTCATATTTTGTGAGAATAATATGCAATATAGCACTGAAGAACACAGAAATAAAAAGTTATACAAATTAGTTATAGCAAATGTGCAATAACCGCACAAGAAGTACATTTATAATTAGAATAACAAATTATCATGTCTGCCAAGGCTGTGGGGCATTTGTATAATATGTCAAAACATATCAACATTAGATTACCATAAACAGAAGGATGGAAAAAAATGTACCTTCTGACTGGTTTTATGAAATGACCACAAAGTACAAATATCCACACTGCACCCTTTTGTGTTTTCTTTATGCTGTAAAATGAACTGATAGCATCTACTGTAAACTGCAGTGCTACTGAAAACCTCTCTGTGGCAAAGTTTATAGCACATAACAGCTCAACATTTGCTTTCCCTTTTTTTTCCTCCTGCTTCACCCTCCAGATGGAGAAATCACTTATTCCTCATGCACGTGGAACATCACATTCGTGAAACCATTATGCAGTGTAATCTACTATAAAGTAGCAAAGTTCAAATAACTAAATTTAGACAAACAATAGCACAAGCTAGAAAATCCAAGGTTCTGGCTGAACGCCTTAGTGAAGAAAAAAAAGGCACACCATGATGAGATAAATCAGACCATCAACCCTAAATTCAGCTTTTGCCAGTATTAGAATTTCCTTGTGTCCTTATAGTAGAACCTCAAAGATACACCAGAGTTATGGATTTACCAGTGAACTGGAAGTAATCAATCAGGCAGCAGTGCAGACAAAAAAACCAAAAAACAAAAACCAAACCAGCAAATACTGTACTGCCTAAGGGCTTAGGGCTTCAGCCACAGGGAGTTGAGACTGCAGTTGCAGGGTTGGGTGTGTGTGTTTCAGGGCTCCAAGCTTCTCACTCTCAGGAGCAGCGGGGCTCAGGGCTTTAGACTTGGGAGAGGGAAAGCTCTGGGGCTCCGCTCCCTGCTTCAGTCCTGCGCCAAGGCTCAGTGCTTCAGCCATGGGGGGTTGGGGCTTCAGCCATAGAGTGGGAGGGGGTCAAGCCTCCAGGCAAGGGAGGGGCCTCTGGGCTTTTGATCCTTGGGATCACCAGGGCTCAAGGCTTTAAACTGGGCGGAGTGCTGGGGTTTGGAGCTTCAGCCCCACGGCTCCGCTCCTAGCTTCAGCCCCGCTGGGGGTACCGGGGCTCGGCACTTCAGCCCTATGGGGGGCACTGGGCTTTAGCTAAAATGGGAGAGCCAGTTTCAGCCCCAGATTTCTTCCCTAGGCTAAAGCCCCAAGCTCCACCACAAAATCGGTAATGGAGACGTGAGGAGCCCCAGCACCCCCTGTGGGGCTGAAGCCCCAAGCCCCAGTGCTCCCTGCAGGTCTAAAGCCCTGAGCCCCGGAGCTCCCATAGGGCAGAAGTCCTGAGCTCCCCATCCGGAGCCCTGGCAACCCAAGGGTCAGAAGCACTGACTCCCCCATCACACCTGGACCCCCATCCTCATGGCTGCAGCCCCAACCCCCTACCACTACCACCATGACTGAAGTCCGTAACCTCTTGTTCAGAGTTACGGACCATTTCAGAGTTATGGACAACTTCCATTCCCGACGTCTCCGTAACTCTGAGGTTCTACTGTATCCTGTTTGCATCTGAACTTTAACATAGTTTAAATGTATTATTTTTGCATCATTTTTAAGAAAAACTTTAAAAGATTATGAATGTATATTTACCTAAGATAAGAACTAAGAATTGCTCTAGTCTCTAAGATAAGTACACATTTATATATTCAGATATGTATATTAATATGGAAAAATACCATTAACTTGTTAAATTATAATGGCTCTCAAGTTCTACTGTGTCAATCAATAGTGAACAACTTTTAAAAGATGAATTTTTAGCCCAACACATTGACAAATTTTTTTCGAAGTCATTAATCTATCACTCAAATCCTTCCTACTCTGTGGATCATTTACCATACATACTGCATGCACACAACTATTTCACACCCATCATGGTCCATTGCATCAAAGCAACTGTCCTATGTGCATCCCAAGCCCAGTTTATAACTAAAATGACTGCTGAAAAAATATGATGGACAATACCATTTTTCATGTCAGACGGGACAAACTATACGTCAAGTATGGTTTCTTGTGGCCTATCCCTGTGGAAAGTGAAGAAAAACATTTACACCGCCCCCATGCCTACTAATGCACCTGGGCTAAAATAATGCATTTCTAAACATGGATGTAAAAGATTCATTAAATTAGATATTTAACACAACAGAGCATATTTTTAAAATTCCATTTACCTAGTTTTCCTATTGTATTACAAAAGTACATATGCAAAGATAACATACAGAGCAAAAAAGTCTTCACCTTCAACGTCTGAGTATTGTAAATCTTTGTTTATGCTGGGAGCTCACTGAAACACATCACTATTAAAGGCTTTGGGCCAGAGCCTCAGCTAGCGTAAACTTAAAAGCTATGCAAAGGGAAAGCTGTGGATGCCTGAAGTCCTTCCACAAAAACATAATGCAAACCAAACACGTATACACGTAAACATGTATACATGTGAGTAACTTTACCCATGTGAGTAGTCTTATTCAGCTCAAAGGGGCTATTCTCATACGTAAAGTTATCCCATGCACAACTGCTTGCGGGATCAGAGCTCTAAGGAAAATACAGAAATATTCTTCTTTTCTTATGAATATAGAGCAGGGGTGCGCAAACTTTTTGACCTGAGGGCCACATCAGGGTTCCAAAATGATATGGAGAGCTGGGGAGGGAAGGCTGTGCCTCCCCAAACAGCCTGGCCCCCACCCCCTATCTCCCCCTCCCACTTCCCGCCCCCTGACTGCCCCCCTCAGAACTCCCGACACATCTAACCCCCCCCTTGTCCCCGACCACCCTCTCCTGGGACCCCTCACCCCTAACTGCCTCCCCAGGACCGACCACCCCCATCCGACCCCCCCTGCTCCCTGTCCCCTGACGCCTATCCACATCCCCGCCTCCTAACAAGCCCCCCGGGACTCCCACGCCTACCCAACCCCCACCATTCCCCATCCCCTGACCATCTCCCCCCCAGAACCTCCACCCCATCCAACCGCCCCTGTCCCCTGACTGCACCCCAGGACCCCTTGCCCCTTATCCAACCCCCCCCCGCTCCCCTCCCCCTTACCATGCCACTCAGAACAGCAGGACAGGCAGCCACATGGCCTGGCCGGAGCCAGCCCTGCTGCCCAGCAGGAGCTCGCAGCCCCGCCGCCCAGAGCGCTGGCAGCATGGCGAGCTGAGGCTGCGGGGGAGGGGAGAAGCGGGGGAGGGGCCAGGGGCTAGCCTCCCTGGCCGGGAGCTCAAGGGCCAGGCATGACAGTCCCGCGGGCCATAGTTTGTCCACCTCTGATATACAGTCTGCATCTATACAAATAATACATTAATGAAAACAAAAGAAAAAAAGGCCTACCACTGCAAATTCAAAGCATATTACAGTTAGGTAACCCTACCTGATTGCTGGTTTCATTGATGGCTTCCAGAAGTTTTTCAACAGCTGCCTGCAGTCGAGAACTAATATTTAGAACTAATTCTTCATTGTCAGGGTTTATCTCTTCTCCAGCAAAGCCACTCCCTGTGAGATGCTGAGTCAGCTGAAGTCCTTCATCTGTTACTTCTGCCCACCTGATAGTAGCATCATCTCCCAAATCAGTACTGTGATATAAGGAAGAGGGCTCTTCTGCAATAACAATAATCTTTATATACGGACTCAGCATTTAAAATTAAAAAATTACACATATGAATTATGATTAGAGACAAGGTATAAACTAATTATAAAATATTTATACCTTCAAAGCAGGACACCACAAAGACATACAGAGAAACTGTTGTACATTAAAAAATATATACGCAAGATACAATGCAAGTTAATTAGAGAACAAGCAGAGAAAGAAGTTATGAACAGAGAATAATATTTTGAAAAGACTGGTAGTACTGCTTTGGGCTCTAAGAGCCTGATCTTTCAAACTGTTATTATTGGACAGTAATTCTTACTACTGCGAGTAGACCATAATAATGGTTTGTAGGACTGGCCCCTAATATGGAGTACCAGGTTAAGAAACAGATAATCTTTTCTGCCATCAACAGCTAAATGTGGCATTGTGAATTAGCCCAATTGTTCAAGAAAATTACTAATTAAAATACAAAGACAAATTAGTTGAGCACAATAATGTAAGCAATTCATACAAAATTTCTTGGAATGAAGGTGACTGGAATACTGAACACACTGATAGTCAGCAATATTATTAATGAACTGTAAATTGGTTAAAGGGGTATAAAAACCAATGACAAATGTTTCAGGTGAACATGTAGGGTCTGTATTGATGGACAACATGGTCTTTTTCTAGTCCTTAATATTTCTGATATCTGATTTCAGTTTCATATGAAATATCCTTTCTGTCTGAAAAGCAGCAGCAGACACAGTTTTGCCCAAGGCTTTTTTAGCCTGATACAAGTAATCAGCAAGCACTGGATTTTGAATGTTTAGAATGTAGGGATTCAGTAAAGCAAGAGACAAAAGTGCACATATTGGCAGTTTTCAAACCTTTTAGGCAACAGGTGAAATTTTCAACAACGGTAGGGTGAGTGCGATAACAATACATTAATGTCTTGTAGCAGTAGATTATTTCATTATGTTACTACAGAATTTTGAAGCACTATCTGATTATTAGATTTATTAGATTTTGAATTGGCAAAAATGTTTCCTTATAATAACCTTATAATAGAAAAGTTTTTTTTATCAAAATAATATAATCTTTAAAATATCTTTCTGCCATTTTTTACCCAAGGTTTAAATTTCATAGACTGAACAGGTTTGTTCTCCAATTCATAATATCTGACAGTCAACAGTAATTACTCAATATATTGCATGGCATTAGCAATTCATAACTCTGTGCATGACACACCAAATGTCATTCCTGTTTTTTAGTTACAGAAAGTGAAGTAATTTCCCCATGAAATTGCTTTGGAGACAGATGGAAAAGACTTTTTTGGGGGGAGCAAGTAATGGTATCAATTAATCTACGCTTGTTCAGCAATTAAATATGAAACAAGTAACAGGGATCTGTAAATTAAGTATTGAGTTGTTATTCCATTTAAGGGTTCTGATGATATCAAGAATCATAGAATATCAGGGTTGGAAGGGACCTCAGGAGGTCATCTAGTCGAACCCCCTGGACAAAGCAGGGCCAATCCCCAACTAAATTATCCCAGCCAGGGCTTTGTCAAGCCTGACCTTAAAAACCTCTAAGGAAGGAGATTCTACCACCTCCCTAGGTAACCCATTCCAGCGCTTCACCACCCTCCTCGTGAAAAAGGTTTCCCTAATATCCAACCTAAACCTCCCGCACTGCAACTTGAGACCATTACTCCTTGTTCTGTCATCTGCTACCACTGAGAACAGCCTAGATCAGGGATCAGCAACCTTTGGCATGCGGCCTGCCCGGGGAAGCCCCCAGCGGGCTGGGCCAGATTGTTTACCTGCTGCATCTGCAGGTTCAGCCGACTGCAGCTCCCCATTGGCCTGGAGCGGCGAACCACAGCCAGCAGGAACTGCAATCGGTCGAACCTGTGGACGCAGCAGGAAACAAACTGGCCCAGCCCGCTGGGGGCTTCCCCGGGCAGGCCACATGCCAAAGGTTGCCGATCCCTAGCCTAGATCCATCTTCTTTGGAACCCCCTTTCAGGTAGTTGAAAGCAGCTATCAAATCCTCCCTCATTCTTCTCTTCTGCAGACTAAATAATAATTTAGTCTGCAGAAGAATCATGACAGCAAAGCTGGAACAGTTTGTGTAGTTAACAAAACTTCAAAATGGAACTACAGCAGCCTATTCAGAATTCGCTTGTTTTTTTAAAAAATTGTATTTAGTACATAGGTTTAATCTAATCTCTTTATACCTATTCTTCCTTCTTCTTTATTGCTCTCCCTCCTTCAAATTGTCATAAGAATGGTTGGGCCCTCTGAAAAACCAACTCCTACAACAGCTATTTTGGCAGGAATACAGCAAGAAGTGCAAGATTCTAGTTTTAATTTTTTTTTAAATGAGTTGTAACGTGTTTAACAATGTAGTTGATATATTATACATTTTTATGCCTAAACTATACCATTCAGGGAAATGATCACACTTTTAATTTCATGTCATTCGCATTTATTTCACCATAATCAAGCTTCTTACCCATATACAACAAACTACTTTTACATCAAATTTTAAAACTGGTTTTGGTTTTGACCGTTTGAATTTTATATTACATTTGTTAATATTTTTTCTTAAAGTTATATCAGTACTGTTTCATAGGTCCTTTTAGTTTATGGGTATAACATAATTTTACAAAATCTCTTAAACTCATTTAAACTCATACCATTTAAAAAAAAGAACAAAAAGGAAGAAGCACAATTTTAAATATGAAGGAAAAGAATAACTGGATGAACAGAATTACATTCACACAGCACCTTTCATCTACACAGGATTTCAAAGCACTTTATAGACACTGAACATTAGAATTCTGTTCACAACCAATAAAGTGCAGTCACCTCAGGCGTGGCTGGCAGCCATTTTCTGTCAATGCTCTACACAACTTTTAGGGTAGGTTTGGGGAAATAAAGATTTTTCTTAGCATCTTAAGATTCCAAACCTCTGTAATGCAAGACCTTCAGTGGAACTAACTATTCTATACTTTTACAATAATATATGTCATTTGGATTACTCATCACCCAAGCCGAAAGGCCTCTCGGTATCTTGAAATAGTGACACAGGAGCTTTAATATCCTCAGAGTAGAAAGGATCTTTATCTAAGATGGACATCCAGCACTGTAGAGTTTCCCAATGCTGTACCAGCTACAGACTGAGTTGGGGGAAACATACTTCCTACTAAAACACCACCACCATTTACTGCAGCACCTTATGCTCTTTTGAGGTCACCCGTGTTAAGAACTGACCAGGAAAGACCCTGCTTAGCTTCTGAGATCTGACAAAATAAGCACCCATAGTATAGTAGCACAGCTACAGACAAAATATAATTAGATACAATGAAATATTAGAGTTTATTCTAATCTATGTCTTCAAGCAACCAGAACTGACTTAAAATTTTATTTCCCATTTTGCTTTTCAGTTTTCAATTTCTCAAAGTAGAATAAAAACATACCTACTAATTTGAATATATTACAACTAAATTTTTCATACTTTTTTAAACTCTGGCTTGAAAGACATTTATTAAAGTTTTGTTAATGTTAATGAATTTGGAATGAAACTTGAAACTCAAATTACATAATTGCAGTGCAGCCTAATGGTCATAGCGTATAATCCCTGAACATTAATAGAAGTTTTGCCTGAGAAGTATTGTTGCACTGGGCCATAGTGAGTTACTTTAGAACACAAAGTATTCTTTCTGCAAAGCAACTGCGTGGATATGCAGCACTTTTCTGCAACTTCTGGCTGATCAGAAATATGAATGGAAAAATTTCAAGCCTCAAAGCTTGCTCATAATCAATACTGACATGGTCTCATCATTTCAGCAGATGATGCTAATATTATCATTCTCTCTTTACCGACGCTACTAGTATTAAAAAAAAGAAAAGGAGTACTTGTGGCACCTTAGACACTAACAAATTTATTTGAGCATAAGCTTTCGTGAGCTACAGCTCACTTCATCGGATGCATTCAGTGGAAAATACAGTGGGGAGATTTATATACACACACAGATTATGCATCTCCCATCTCCTGAGTTCAGCAGTGTAATGAATATAAAGTGCTATTTTATTGTGAAACACAACAATTTTTATATTTATTAATTTATATTTAACAGATCTGTTTCTTGTGTTTATTCAGAGTCATATTTGTTTATTTTAGTGATTAAGGCTTTGATCCTGCATTGAGCTCTGCTGGGGCAAGATTGAGGCCTAAAATCAGCAGAGCCAACAAAGCTAAAAGCACGTGAGAGGGATTCTATTTTTCCTAATACATCACCAACGGAATAATTTACTCAATTCTAATTAGTTACACCCATGCAAGCCCCAATAATGCAGTACGATTACCCAGGTGTCACCCATTATTTGGCCTGCAGAAACTTTACAAATAGTAAGGATACTTGAAGAGGAAAAAACCTAGCTTGACTCTCTGAGTTTTGATTAAGTCTGCAGAGTGAACAACTGGAATATGGAAGTCACTGTGGGATGGTAAATATAGAAACCATTGATGGAATTTTTACAAAATCATTTTTCAGTGTAGAAATGCACTTTAAAAACCACTATTTCCATGGAAAGCGTAAGTCTCCAGATGTATTCTTTTGAAAACAGCAAAGCATTCCCACATCTGTGCCATTCGTTTTAGGTGACAAATCTGAGGAACTGTCCCAGACTGAGGAGTCAATAAAGGTTTTGGAACAAACTGATTCATAGACTCATAGATACTAAGGTCAGAAGGGACCATTCTGATCATCTACTCCGACCTCCTGCACAGCGCAGGCCACAGGATCTCACCCACCGACTCCTATGAAAAACCTCACCCATGTCTGGGCTATTGAAGTCCTTAAATCATGGTTTAAAGACTTCAAGGAGCAGAGAAGCCTCCCTCAAGTCAACCATGCCCCATGCTACAGAGGAAGGCGAAAAACCTCCAGGGCCTCTCCAATCTGCCCTGGAGGAAAATTCCTTCCCGACCCCAAATATGGCAATCAGCTAAACCCTGAGCATATGGGCAAGATTCACCAGCCAGAATAAATTAAACAGTAACAAGTCACCAAGCCCAGATGGTTTTGAAGATGGACCAGAAGGCAAGTAGGGTGTCCAGCACAACTGGGATGGTCACCGTGTCCAGAGAGGGGTAATGGCAGTGAGCCCACTCCAGGAAGCGCTGCCACTTTGTGAGATAGCAAGTTTTCCTGCTTTGGGTGAAGATTTGTCGAATCAGGACAGAGTATTCATGGACTATACTCAATGCCATTCCAAATACCAGGCTGTGAGGTGAAGGGAATCCAGGATGGGATGCTGGAGTCTTCCCCGATCTTGCATAAGGAGATCCAGGAATGCCCAGAGCCTGACTGGTCAGGCAAAGAGTTTCAGGAGATCAGTGAACCAGAACTGCCAGGCCCAGTAGGGCACCATGAGGATGATGTTGGCCCTATCCCAGCGAATCTTGTGAAGAACCTGCAACAGTAGAGATATGGGGGGAAAGGCACAGCGGAGGTCACCTGTCCAGGACATGTGGGAACAAATGATATGGCTAGATTCTCGCTGGAAAGTATTAAGGGAGACTATGCTAGGCTGGGGAAGACGCTTAAGGAAATTGAGGCTCAGGTGATCTTTAGCGGGATCCTTCCTGTTCCTAGAGAAGGGCAACAAAGGTGTGACAAGATTATGACTGTCAACAGATGGCTTAGGCAGTGGTGCTATAAGGAGGGCTTTGGAATGTATGGCCACTGGGAGGCATTCACGGACAGAGGACAGTTCTCTCGGGATGGACTTCATCTGAGTAGGGAAGGAAATAGACTTCTAGGATCGAGGCTGGCACAACTGATAAAGAGAGCTTTAAACTAGGAATTAGGGGGAGATGGATGGGAGATGTCCAGGAAATCTCCACGCCAGATTTTAGCATCGAGAGGGAAGAAGACGAAGTAAGAAAGGATACAGCTGTGGGTAGGAGAATGTATATAAGGAGCGAGGGTGGTGTGGATACTAGTCTAATAGGTTATACTGGCTGTAGAATGACTGTGCCTAATAGGGTACAAAATGTGAGCGAGGCCAAACAGCAAAAATTAAGATGTTTATACACCAATGCGAGACGCCTAGGTAACAAAATGGAGGAACTAGAGCTACTGGTGCAGGAAGTGAAATCAGATATTCTAGGGATAACAGAAACATGGTGGAATAGTAGTCATGACTGGACTACAGGTATTGAAGGGTATGTGCTCTTTAGGAAAGACAAAAACAAAGGTAAAGGTTGTGGAGTAGCATTGTATATCAATGATGAGGTAGAATGTAAAGAAATAAGAAGCGATGCAATGGATAAGACAGAGTCCGTGTGGGCAAAAATTACATTGGGGAAGAAAACTAGTAAAGCCTCTCCTACGATAGTGCTTGGGGTGTGCTATAGACCGCCGGGATCTAATTTGGATATGGATAGAGCCCTTTTTAATGTCTTTAATAAAGTAAATATTAATGGAAACTGCGTGATCATGGGAGACTTTAACTTCCCAGATATAGACTGGAGGACCAGTGCTAGTAATAATAATAGGGCTCAGATTTTCCTAGATGCGATAGCTGATGGATTCCTTCATCAAGTAGTTGCTGAACCGACTAGAGGGGATGCCATTTTAGATTTAATTTTGGTGAGTAGCGAGGACCTCGTAGAAGAAATGGTTGTAGGGGACAATCTTGGCTCAAGTGATCATGAGCTAATTCAGTTCAAACTAAATGGAAGGATTAACAAAAATAAATCTGCAACTAAGGTTTTTGATTTCAAAAGGGCTGACTTTCAAAAATTAAGGAAATTAGCTAGGGAAGTGGATTGGACTGAAGAACTTATGGATCTAAAGGTAGAGGAGGCCTGGGATTACTTTAAATCAAAGCTGCAGAAGCTATCGGAAGTCTGTATCCCAAGAAAGGGGAAAAAATTCATAGGAAGGAGTTGTAGACCAAGCTGGATGAGCAAGCATCTTAGAGAGGTGATTAAGAAGAAGCAGAAAGCATACAGGGAGTGGAAGATGGGAGGGATCAGCAAGGAAAGCTACCTAATTGAGGTCAGAACATGTAGGGATAAAGTGAGACGGGCTAAAAGTCGAGTAGAGTTGGACCTTGCAAAGGGAATTAAAACCAATAGTAAAAGGTTCTATAGCCATATAAATAAGAAGAAAACTAAGAAAGAAGAAGTGGGGCCGCTTAACACTGAGGATGGAGTGGAGGTTAAAGATAATCTAGGCATGGCCCAATATCTAAACAAATACTTTGCCTTAGTCTTTAATAAGGCTAAAGAGGATCTTAGGGATTATGGTAGCATGACAAATGGGAATGAGGATATAGAGGTAGATATTACCATATCTGAGGTAGAAGCGAAACTGAAACAGCTTAATGGGACTAAATCGGGGGGCCCAGATAATCTTCATCCAAGAATATTAAAGGAATTGGCACTGGAAATTGCAAGCCCATTAGCAAGAATTTTTAATGAATCTGTAAACTCAGGAGTAGTACCGAATGATTGGAGAATTGCTAATATAGTTCCTATTTTTAAGAAAGGAAAAAAAAGTGATCCGGGTAACTACAGGCCAGTTAGTTTGACATCTGTAGTATGCAAGGTCCTGGAAAAAATTTTGAAGGAGAAATTAGTTAAGGACATTGAAGTCAATGGTAAATGGGACAAAATACAACATGGTTTTACAAAAGGTAGATCATGCCAAACCAACCTAATCTCCTTTTTTGAAAGGTAACAGATTTTTTAGATAAAGGAAATGCAGTGGATCTAATTTACCTAGATTTCAGTAAGGCATTTGATACCGGGCCACATGGGGAATTATTAGTTAAATTGGAGAAGATGGGGATCAATATGAACATCAAAAGGTGGATAAGGAATTGGTTAAAGGGGAGACTGCAACGGGTCCTACTGAAAGGCGAACTGTCGGGTTGGAGGGAGGTTACCAGTGGAGTTCCTCAGGGATCAGTTTTGGGACCAATCTTATTTAATCTTTTTATTACTGACCTTAGCACAAAAAGTGGGAGTGTGCTAATAAAGTTTGCAGATGATACAAAGCTGGGAGGTATTGCCAATTCGGAGAAGGATCGGGATATTATACAGGAGGATCTGGATGACCTTGTAAACTGGAGTAATAGTAATAGGATGAAATTTAATAGTGAGAAGTGTAAGGTTATGCATTTAGGGATTAATAACAAGAATTTTAGTTATAAATTGGGGACGCATCAATTAGAAGTAACGGAAGAGGAGAAGGACCTTGGAGTATTGGTTGATCATAGGATGACTATGAGCTGCCAATGTGATATGGCTGTGAAAAAAGCTAATGTGGTTTTAGGATGCATCAGGAGAGGCATTTCCAGTAGGGATAAGGAGGTTTTAGTACTGTTATACAAGGCACTGTTGAGACCTCACCTAGAATACTGTGTGCAGTTCTGGTCTCCCATGTTTAAAAAGGATGAATTCAAGCTGGAGAAGGTACAGAGAAGGGCTACTAGGATGATCCGAGGAATGGAAAACTTGTCTTATGAAAGGAGACTTAAGGAGCTTGGCTTGTTTAGCCTAACTAAAAGAAGGTTGAGGGGAGATATGATTGCTCTCTATAAATATATCAGAGGGATAAATACAGGAGAGGGAGAGGAATTATTTCAGCTCAGCACCAATGTGGACACAAGAACAAATGGGTATAAACTGGCCACCAGGAAGTTTAGACTTGAAATCAGATGAAGGTTTTTAACCATCAGAGGAGTGAAGTTTTGGAATAGCCTTCCAAGGGAAGCAGTGGGGGCAAAAGATTTATCTGGTTTTAAGATTCTACTTGATAAGTTTATGGAGGAGATGGTATGATGGGATTTTGGTAAGTAATTGATCTTTAAATATTCAGGGTAAATAGGCCAAATCCCCTGAGATGGGATATTAGATGGATGGGATCTGAGTTACTCAGGAAAGAATTTTCTGTAGTATCTGGCTGGTGAATCTTGCCCATATGCTCAGGGTTTAGCTGATTGCCATATTTGGGGTCGGGAAGGAATTTTCCTCCAGGGCAGATTGGAGAGGCCCTGGAGGATTTTCGCCTTCCTCTGTAGCATGGGGCATGGTTGACTTGAGGGAGGCGTCTCTGCTCCTTGAAGTCTTTAAACCATGATTTAAGGACTTCAATAGCTCAGACATGGGTGAGGTTTTTCATAGGAGTGGGTGGGTGAGATTCTGTGGCCTGCGCTGTGCAGGAGGTCAGACTGGATGATCAGGATGGTCCCTTCTGACCTTGGTATCTATGAATCTATAAGGAGAGTATCTTCCTAGGCCCCCTGTCTAGAGCTGCCCTGGAGCAATAGCATGGAAGTTTTTGATTCGCTTGACAGGCAAAGAGGTCCCAACGAGGGGCTCCTCCCTGGGTGAAGAGATCATTGAGGACTACATTGTGCAGTTGCCGTTCATGGTCTAGGTGTAGTGTTCTGCTGACTGTTGGCTAGAGAATTCTGGGTGCCCGGCAGGTATGCAGCATATATTGTCACCTGGCTCCTGATGCACCAGTTCCATAGCCGAACAGACTTAGAACAGCAGTGATGTTGTCAGAGAGAAGCTGAATGTGAACGGACCATATCAGGGGAAGGAAGGCTTTGCAGATGAGATGGACTGCCCTGAGTTCTAGTATATTTATGTACAACCCAGTTTGTACATAAACACATAAGTGCAGGCCACCATATGCCCTGAGAGAGAGAGGTACTGGCGGACCATGGTGCGAGGCCTATAGCAAAGATGAGCAATGAAGGCCTTAATCGCAGAGAAATGATCCACTGGGAGGAAGACTCGTGCAGCAATCAAATCCAGTCTTGCCCCTATGAAGTGTATTTGTTTGTGTGGGTGTCAAAATAGATACGTCTTCAGTGACGCAGATACCCAGGAATACTAGGAGATTTTGAAGACTGCCGAGAGAACTTTCAGCTGCAAGTGTGTCATGAGGAGCCAGTCATCCAGGTAGGGGAATAGGGAGTATCCTAGATTCCTCCTCTGGGCCACTACCACCGCAAAGACCTTCATGAACATTTGTGGTGCTGTTGCAACGCCGAATGAGAATACCTGAGATTGGAAATGTTGGTGCCCCACCCTGAAATGCGACAGGTAGATGTCCACATGGAAGTAAGAATCTTCTATGTTGAGAGCCATGAACCATGCTCCCCGGTGGAGGTAGGGGATGATTGATGCCAGCGTTATCATTCAAAATTAGGACTTCCTGATAAATTTATCTAGTAGTCAGAGATTGAGGAAGGGATGCTGTCCAGTCATTTTTCGGGATGAGGAAGTCTGGTGAACAAAAGCCTCTACCCTGGTATTGGGGAGGAATGCACTCTATCACACCCTTAAGGACGACAGCGTTTGCTTCCTTTTGAAGGATCAGTTGGTGGGAGGGATCAGCAGCTGCATGGATGACCAGGGATTTGGGAATCAGGTGCATAAATAAAAAAATCGTCCCATCAGCCGGCACAAAATACCTCTCTCTCTCACAGGCGGCAACTTCTCCTGGCATCAGCGGGTGCTCAATCCCGCTCACCCCTACCCCCATTCCAATCCCTTCCCCAAATCCCCTACCCGGCCCCACCTCTCCCCCCCCTCCACAGCTTGTTAGTGCTGGGAGGAAAAGCGGGGATGCAGCACGCTCAGGGGAGGAGGTGGAGGTGAGGTGAGCTGGGGTGGGGTGGGGAGCCTGGCTGCTGCTGGGTGCAGTGCACCCACCAATTTTTCCCCATGGATGCTCCAGCCCCGGAGCACACACAGAGTAGGTGCCTATGCTCCCTCTGCTCTCTTTGGTGTTGGGGTGCACAAGGCTGGTGTGTACCTCACTGATTGAGCTGGTTCTAGGATGGCCTTGTTTATTGGGAGCGCCATTCTTGAAGGTCCTTGTGGTTGGAGAATGTCCAGGAGGCAGTGATTGGGTCCTGGACTTCCTCCAATGGAATCTGCAGGTCTGTGGCCACCCTCCTCAACAGGTCTTGATACTGCTGGTGATGATCTGGCAGAGAGAGCAGGAGGGGGATGATTGCCTCCTCCAGTGACGAGGAGCTCTGGCTGGGACCGGCAGTACCGACTTGATATCCCCCTTTTTGTATACCGACAGTGCAGGAGGGTGTACAGGGGAAGCCTGGCAGAACCCTTGGGATGACTCCAGATGCCTTTTGTATGGGTCCCAGGGCCCCCAGTAGGGCCAGAATGAAGGGTCCACTAGTCTGGGTGGGCCCCTGGGAAGGAGTACCAGGCATCCCTGGGTAGGTCATAAGCAGGAGGATAAGGAGTCTGAGATGTATGTCTGGGCAGTAGGGATGGTGGTGGTGCCATGTCCCAGAACTCCTTGGAGTCAGAGGATGGTTCCATCAGTGGCCAGACTGTTGGTGCCAGAGGGCTGCAGTGCAGTGCATGAGAGATGGGCTTCTCTTGCAAAAGGAGCAAAGGTTCATATTCGAGTGTGGTAGTGTCCTGGATAAGAGCAGGGCCCGAGAGAGGTGGAGATTGCGGATTTAACAGAATCATCTCCTCCACTGTGTGGAATGTCTCAGTGTGGCCAGGGGTCCATGGGGCACCCAGTTGAGACTCTAGAGGGACCCAGTGAAGTTGGCAGAGTTGGTTTATCCGATAAGCGAGACAGAACGGTTGGTGTCATGTTAGCAGCCAGGTGGTCTGAGTGCTTCGGTACAAGGGTGACCGCTGGTAATGATGGATTCCGCTTTCGCTTGGCTTTACCCGCCAGCCGAGGGGACCTTCAGTGGCACTTCCGTGGGATCTGCATTTAATGTTTCATCTGACCAGGTGTGGCATAGGGAGGGAATGCTGAGTTTATGAGCAGTCTGCTATGGGAACCTACTCTTGTATCTTTTGTGCTTCTTGCTTTCATGATGGGGCTTGTCTTTGGGCTTCAGTGCTGGTAGGTTTTTTTCAGTAATTTTTTTATTTACATAATTTATAAAATATATATATTTTACACCAATTTTTCAGTAATAGTGTGCTGTGACACTTTTGTATTTTTATGTCTATTTTTTAGGGCTGTCAATTAATTGCAGCTAACTCATGTAATTAACTCAAAAAAATTAATCACGATTAAAAAAATTAATCGCTATTAATCGCACTGTTAAACAACAGAATGCCAACTGAAATGTATTAAATATTTTTGGATGTTTTTCTACATTTTCAAATATATTGATTTCAATTACAATACGGAATACAAAGTATACAGTGCTTACTTTATATTATTTTTTATTACAAACATTTGCACTGTAAAATGATAAACAAAAGAAATGGTATTTTTCAATTTATCTCATACAAGTACTGTAGTGCAATCTCTTTATCATGAAAGTGCAACTTACAATTGTAGCTTTTTTGTTACATAACTTCACTCAAACACAAAACAATGTAAAACTTTGGATCCTACAAGTCCACTCAGTCCTACTTCTTGTGCAGCCAATCGCTAAAAGAAACAGGTTTGTTAGATTTGCAGGAGATAATGTTGCCTGCTTCTTAATTACCTCACCTGAAAGCGAGAACAGGAGTTCACATGGTACCGTTATAGTTGACGTCGCAAGAAATTTATGTGCCAGATGCGCTAAAGATTCATATGCCTCTTCATGCTTCGATCATTGTTCCGGAGAACATGCCTCCACGCTGATGATGCTTGTTAAAAAATAATGTGTTAATTAAATTTGTGAGTTAACTCCTTGGGGGAGAATTGTATGTCTCCTGCTCTGTTTTACCCGCATTCTGCCATATATTTCATGTTTTAGCAGTCTCGGATGATGACCCAGCACGTTTGTTTTAAGAACACTTTCACTGCAAATCTGACAAAATGCAAAGAAGATACCAAAGTGAAATTTCTAAAGATAGCTACAATACTTGACCCAAGATTTAAGAATCTGAAGTGCTTTCCAAATCTGAGAGGGATGAGGTATAAAGCATGCTTTCAGACCCCTTAAAAGAGCAACACTCTGATGTGGAAACTACAGAACCCAAAGCACCAAAAAAGAAAATCAAACTTCTGCTGGTGGCATCTGACTCCGGTGATGAAAATGACCATGTGTCGGTCCGCAATGCTTTGGATCGTTATCGAGCGGAACCCATCATCAGTATGGACACATGTCCCCTGGAATGGTGGTTGAAGCATGAAAGGACATATGACTCTTTAGTGCATCTGGCATGTAAATATCTTGTGATGCTGGCTACAACAGTGCCATGCAAATGCCTGTTCTCACTTTCAGGTGACACTGTAAACAAGAAGCAGGCAGCATTATCTCCTGCAAACGTAAACAAAATTGTTTGTCTGAGTGATTGGCTGAACAAGAAGTCGGACTGATTGGTCTTGTAGGCTCTAAAGTTTTACATTGTTTTATTTTTGAGTGCAGGTTTTTTTTGTACCTAAGTCTACACTTGTAAGTTCAACTTTCAAGATAAAGAGATTGCACTACAGTACTTATATTAGGTTAATTGAAAAATACTATTTCTTTTGTTTTTACAGTGCAAATATTTGTAATCAAAAATAAATATAAAATGAGCACTGTAAACTTTGTAGTCTGTGTTTTAATTGAAATCAATATATTTGAAAATGTAGAAAACATCCAAAAATATTTAAATAAATGGTATTCTATTATTGTTTAATAGCGCAATTAATCATGATTAATTTTTTTTAATCGCTTGAGAGCCCTACTAATTTTGTAAGCAAGTAGCTTTTAACTGAGGTGAAACTTGGGGTATGCAAGACAAATCAGACTCCTGAAAGGGATGCAGTAATCTGGAAAGGTTGAGAGCCACGGCCTTATACTACAAAAGGCACAGTTACAAAGTTAGAAATAAATGGATCATATTCAGAAAACTGGTGGTGAACTTACTTTGATTGATAGATATACGCCTTTTTCCACTTGACTATAGACAAAGAAAAACCTTATAGAAGAATCTTTCTTTATACGTAGTCTCAGCTTTCACAATTAAGATTTTTTGGATGCAGAAGAGGGTGATGTTTCTTTTATATTTCCACAAAGCTATGGTAAAAATCTTGCAAATAAACATTTCCTCATACTTGCCATTGTTAAAAAAATAGGACAAATATAAGGACTTTTTTCTTATAGAAACACTAATGCAAATGTTCCAAAAGCAAATGCTCTAACAGAAAAGCAAAATAATGTACCACAATAATCACTACAGAAATGCACCAAATAAATGTCAGTCCAGTTCCTACTGAAGGAACTGTGTCCCCTGCAAGGAAGCTTTTGTATTATAATTTTGTAAGAGTAAATTACAGACTGTGCACTCACACATCTAAACCACAGGCAAAAGAGATTAATTCCACAATAATTTTATCTTGTCTATAAGACATGTTCTTTCCTTTGGCCCCTCAATTTCACTCAATTCTTTTTCAAATGCAAGAAGACATATAAAAAAGAATACTGGCAACAAGCTTACATATGGATGACTGAAATTCAGACTTTACTCTTGTCTCTCACTAGTGGGGCAGAGGGGGCACAGACCAATATGGTCCAAGGGGAAAGAATGCTGTGCACCCATCTGTAAAATCCACCTTTAACAAACACAGAGAGAAGAACAGAAGAACTTTGGCAGGAAAGAGACCCAGGCCTCTTCTATGTAATGGAACATTCCTGCACTTTGGGGCCTTTGAACAAGTACACAGTAAACACTAATTATGGGGCCTTCTGCAGCCTTGTACATACTATGATAGCATGTAAACCAGACATGAATTTTTATTGCATCCATCCACTTGGCAAATGCATGCAGCCAATATTTTTATATTGTGTTTTTCAGTATATTTACAGCACATATAATACAAATCACCTCTTGTATAATTCTTGTATGTATAAACAGGAGCAAATAATTAATGACAGCAATGTGTGCAGGGGAAGGCAGAAAGTGTATATATGCAGTTTGAGTGCATATATACACACAGCAAATGTGTGTGTATGACAGATGAATAGCTGTAAACACATGTATGCACACCTGTCTGGGGGAGGGCAGCAAGCATGTGTGCTGTAGGTAGATGAAGCTCACTGGGTATGTGGAAGGAGGGCAGCAAGCATTAGTAGATGGTCTGTGAATATGGGAAGTGGCACATATAGGGAAGTGGCACATGTAACTATGCCTAGTTGTGTTCCAGTCATCACAGAAGATATGATTACATTCTTCACATTTCTCTGGGAGAGAGAATTTGTGAAGGTGCAGTACATTTTCCATAGCTCAAACTGTGCACTGAGTCGGAAGAACATTACAAACCATTGTTTTCAATAGACGTGGTCATTGTAAACTTAAATCCTTTCCCACATACATTACTCCTGAGGGAATTCTGTGCCAAAAAATTAAAAATTCCTCATACAATATTTTAAAATTCTTCAAAATTCTGCATATTTTATTTGTCAAAATAATACAGTATGATCACACCAATTTCAATTATTTTGGTAATTTATTTCAAAATACCTGTCAGATGTATGTCTGTAACAATACAGACAATGAAAAAGATTCAGAAAATGTTTTTTGTCAAATAGATTCCTTACTAGGCATATAAATACAGAACTTGAGTAATTCATTTAAACTACAATACAAAACAGTATTTCCTGCCCACCTTCAGAAGCAGTGAGAAAAATAAAGAAGGAAGAAAAAGAGTAAGTAAATCTAACTAGTAAACAAACAATTATTCTAATTATTCTACCCAGTAAATAAAGCCATCAGATACCGCACTGCTGGGAGCTATGTTGAGAAGGAACTGATTGCGGTCAGGTCACATGCGCTAGATAGGCGCCATTAAAGGCACGAGATGGGGACAGCACATATGCGACCTGGACGGACACTACTGCTGAAATTCTCTGTTCACAGATATAGAAACACACCAACACCTGAAGTGGAGCATGCACAGGGACACTCCTCAAAGAAGAAAGTGTACTTATTCTCAACTGTAACACCGGAATTTGACATTACTGCAGTCAGCCATTTTTTGTGTCCAGCTACTGCTAGCTGAACCCCAAATACTATACAGAAAGGAATAATCTTAGTACTTTGAGAGGCAAGGCCAAACAGCTGCATGAGTGCAGTTTTGCTAATCAGAATGGGAGGTGGGACAGAGAGTTAAAGTACCATGAGAAAGGAAGGAATGTTTGGACAGCTGATCTTCGTTTTAAGTGCTCCTGACATATAAGTTTTATTGTTGTTATGACTAGAAATACTAGAAATGCTTTGATAAGAGATAATGAGTAGTTTACTGAAATTAGGAGAACTGGTGACCCACTAGAGGGTTACTATGGTGGCCTACTAATAGTCACTATGAATTATGTGCTTTGTTTAAATTAGCTATAAAAGATTAAGCAAAAGAATAGATTTTGTAGCAGTCAGAGGAAGCTTTTCTTTGGGCCAGGAGCGAACACCTAAACTTACCAGCAGCCGAGGGAAGGAGGGTCCCTGGAAGCCTGGTTGCTAATTTCTCGAAAACATCTTAGACTTTGGGCAACTATAAATGTTTGGAATACTCTGAACCCACTGCTACAGAGTGAGTGTGTGTGTGTGTGTGTGCGCGCGCGCTTGAGACCTTTAGGCAAAAGCACAGTTATTTGTACCAATCATTTATCAGACGGAGGAGCTGTGTCCCCATTGATTTATTCCTGACACTGCTTGGGAAAAAAAAAGTTAAGTTACCGCTGCTTTGGTTCTGAAAACCCTGGGTAACACAACCACCTTGACAACAGACACGGTGGAAAAGCAACCATACTATACCTCCTTCGCCAATCCATTCAGACTAAGAGTATGGCTACCCTATTCACAGGGGGAAAACGTATCAAAAGACCAGTCAATCTCAGTCATTAGGTCAGTGGTTCTCAACCTATTTACCACTGTGGGCCACATCCAATACTACCTTTATGGCTCTGAGGATGTCACATGGGCCACAGCTCTGTGCTGACTGGACTTCAAGCGACTGGCAGGCCGCAGGTTGAGAACCATTGCATTAGGTTCTCCTGAACAGGCACCAAATTAAAGATGGAAGCTTAATCATCCATTCTGAAATCTGAGTAAAAAGTCAAAACCTCAAAAGCAGAGTCTCTTTCCCCTATAGATACACAGAACAAAATCTGTACAATAGACTACCCTTATTAGAGTAACAAGTTAGAATGTTTATGCTTATGTACTCTTAAGAGTTCATCTCAAAGAATCCCCAGATATTATGTACCAGTACAATTCTTCTTCACCTGCACTAGATGACTACTTCTCGTAAGCAGCACTTTGAGAGGTCACTTAAAGATTTCACTGTTTCAGTTGTGAGAAGTTGCCAGTCTCAAATTACCTCAGACTTTATAAACTTGTTATAAATTGTTCCAAGATGTAACTTGCCACAGATTTAAGGCTACGGGGGGGCAGAGAATAGAAACTATTAAAAGTATAAACAGCAAATAGAAACAGTAAATACTAAATACATCTTTATTTACCATTTGAGTAACCACTTTATAGTATATATTTTCCTAAAATGGAAATTCAGTAATTTTTAATGGTTACTATTTTTTTCCGGTGACATCCACTAAAGAAATTAAGACTCCAGTACCTTTTTCAAATCCCATATGGACACAGGGCTTTACTGATTGCTCGGCCTCTGACTCCCATAGAACAGTTTTAGAAGAAGGAGGGTCTTTCCCAGGTCTATCCAGTAATCCAAGGACATGAAGACCAATTGTTTCTTCTACAGCTACAGTTGTCTTCACAACCTCTAACAGAATCTTCAGGAGTCTGTTGTTAGCCTTCTGTAGAGTATGCCTGTACATATAGATGAAATAGAAACTAATAAAAACATTTTTTCCCCTCACATTCTATTTTGTGGGGCCAAATCCAGGTCCCACTGAAGACTATTTTCAGAGTAGCAGCCATGTTAGTCTGTATTCGCAAAAAGAAAAGGAGTACTTGTGGCACCTTAGAAACTAACACATTTATTTGAGCATAAGCTTTCGTGAGCTACAGCTCACTTCATCGGACGCAAGCTTATGCTCAAATAAATGTGTTAGTCTCTAAGGTGCCACAAGTCCTCCTTTTCTTTTTACTGAAGACTATGAAAGTTTTGCTATTTATTCAGTGATACTAGGATTTGGGTTTAAGATAGGAAAGTACATAAGTCACATAAATGCTACATTAGCATATCTATATTAGTCCATAGTCAATCAATTAAAATATATTACAAATTGTTATATTAAATAACTACAGAAAGCTACAATTATGAGGAAAAACTTCCTAGTAATTCTTTTTTTAAATACAGATAGCAGTGCCACGTTTGTAGGCATTTACATTATAAGCCCTTCCTCCTTATCAGGTTTCATATGTATTGGCCAGTGATGCACTATTGCTCTGTAAAACACAAGTAAAGACTACATGGATAATCTGCCTAGTGAAAACAATGCAGAATTCTCCAACTTGAATATTTGTGTCTAGGTACATGGACCCTTTAGAATGCTTCTAGTGTCTGAAACTACTGCTTCTCACTAGCCTACACGTCACATTGGCTCAACAATGATGTGAGATGTGTACTTCAGACAAAGTACTTTTGGCTAATATTACCAAAAAAGATAAACCATAACTTTTGTCCTTTGCAAAGCAGAGTAACATTAAAGTAGAATTTGTATTAGTTCTGTGCAAAGTTATTGACAATGTCCTTAAGACAGAGTAAAATGTAACCTCACACCAGTTCTGTAAAAATCACAAAACTTCAGTCCTTCACAAAAAAATATTTGTTATCATTTAATAAAAGTGAAGTTTGTCATCTCCTCAACTGTCTTTCTTCCCCACTGAAATACGCCTTTTTGGGCCAAACGCAAAGAATTAAAAAAAAAAAATCCTATTCCATGTGGAGTTGTATGCCAGAAGGCTGATATACCACAGCCACAAATGGTTCGTTGACAATGAAGTATGGATTAACGGAAGCTACTCTGCATATCCACTACCCACTCTGACACAGGCAGGTTACAGTCCTTTTGGATGAACAGTATGGGACCCAACAGCAACATTCTAAGCACTGTGCAGTTCCATGAGCACAAGGACAACCAGAAGGGAACTTCTTTAAAGGACAGTCCTGCTCTGAAAAATGACTATTAAAAATGACATTTTGAGACATCACGTGTGTCAAGAACCACAGGTTTCCTAAACACATTTCTTAATTTACAAGTAAAAATACATTTTTTTCTACCATCCCTTCAAAACCAACCCTTCAAAAACCAGTCAAGTTGGGTCCTTTCCCTTCATACTCATCCATGTCTGTGTTGGCTCAGCAGTGCTATTAGGAGTTAAAAACACTAAACATTTATTTTTGACATTAAATTAAGCAACTATGACTCAGAATACACAGAAGGGGGTGAATGAAATCCTAACCGCACTGAAGTCAATGGGAGCTTTGCCATTGACTTAACTGGGGCCAGTATTTTACCCCAGGAGTAGACTTGCAGAGTAAAGTAAGTAAAGTATTTTTATAATCACTTTAAAAAGCAGAACTATAAAAGTTATTAAAGGTCATGCTTATAGTTTGAGTCTCTTAGAGCAGTGGTTTTCAAACTGTTTTCATTTGTGGAACCACAAAAATTTTTGAATGGAGGTGCAGACCCCTTTGGAAATCTTAGACTTAGTTTGCGGAGCCCCCAGAGGTCTGTGGGCCATAAATTGAAAGCCACTGCCTGAGAGGTTCCTCACATGAGGAAAAAGAAATTTGCTAGTTGCACAACTTGGACAACATGAAAATAAATATTATTGTCCAGCTATGATAATATATGATAATATATGATATATGATGATAATAATCAACGGGTAGTGATCAATGGCTCCATGTCTAGTTGGCAGCCGGTGTCAAGTGGAGTGCCCCAGGGGTCGGTCCTGGGGCCCGTTTTGTTCAATATCTTCATAAATGATCTGGAGGATGGTGTGGATTGCACTCTCAGCAAATTTGCGGATGATACTAAACTGGGAGGAGTGGTAGATACGCTGGAGGGGAGGGATAGGATACAGAAGGACCTAGACAAATTGGAGGATTGGGCCAAAAGAAATCTAATGAGGTTCAATAAGGATAAATGCAGGGTCCTGCACTTAGGATGGAAGAATCCAATGCACCGCTACAGACTAGGGACCGAATGGCTCGGCAGCAGTTCTGCGGAAAAGGACCTAGGGGTGACAGTGGACGAGAAGCTGGATATGAGTCAGCAGTGTGCCCTTGTTGCCAAGAAGGCCAATGGCATTTTGGGTTGTATAAGTAGGGGCATAGCGAGCAGATCGAGGGACGTGATCGTTCCCCTCTATTCGACACTGGTGAGGCCTCATCTGGAGTACTGTGTCCAGTTTTGGGCCCCACACTACAGGAAGGATGTGGATAAATTGGAAAGAGTACAACGAAGGGCAACAAAAATGATTAGGGGTCTAGAGCACATGACTTATGAGGAGAGGCTGAGGGAGCTGGGATTGTTTAGTCTGCAGAAGAGAAGAATGAGGGGGATTTGATAGCTGCTTTCAACTACCTGAAAGGGGGTTTCAAAGAGGATGGCTCTAGACTGTTCTCAATGGTAGCAGATGACAGAACGAGGAGTAATGGTCTCAAGTTGCAATGGGGGAGGTTTAGATTGGATATTAGGAAAAACTTTTTCACTAAGAGGGTGGTGAAACACTGGAATGCGTTACCTAGGGAGGTGGTAGAATCTCCTTCCTTAGAGGTTTTTAAGGTCAGGCTTGACAAAGCCCTAGCTGGGATGATTTAACTGGGACTTGGTCCTGCTTTGAGCAGGGGGTTGGACTAGATGACCTTCTGGGGTCCCTTCCAACCCTGATATTCTATGATTCTATGATTCTATGATAATAAAGCAGCACAAATTATTATTTTATTTTGCACTGGAAACATGTACTTTTAAAATATAGAGCACATCAGTCTGTTCATTTATGTATGATGGATATATAATTATAAAATAAACATTAGTTTATTTATATCAGTACAGTATACTAACTATATTTCATACACTTCATTTTTTCAAAGAATGACTGTGCTTCATTATGATGGGGAGCCAACACCTTAGTGGCCAAGATTACACGTGCAGGCTGAGGAAGGAGACTGGGAGAATGTGGTAGGGTTGGAAGTCAGAAATTAGAGATGGGGAAAATGACATAATTCAAGATGAATTTATGTTTAAAATGCAGCCTTTGATTTTATATCAATAAATGTAATTTATGGAGGTTTTGTAAGAATATTATATTGGTAGCTTAATATAAAATGAACAGCAAAATTTGTGCACAAAAATAGTTAAATTACACAGATTATATTTTTTTAAAATGTCTAAGTTATGCCATGTAGTATAAGCAATATTTAAAATTATATAATGACATTGAAAAATAGGCTATTGTGTTTCTGGTGAGCATCTTTGTATTTATTTATTGTAAAAGTTTACATAAAAAGTTCAAGATAAGGAATATTCAAAGATACACTGGGACACTTTGACAAAAATCAATGTAAAATATATATTGCCCTATATAGTATATGAAATGGATAGGAAAATGTGCAAATATCAAAAAATCCTTATTTGCTATTATATAGCTACACAGAAAAGGCTGAGTTTCAGGTACAGTACACAATCCAAGCAGTATGTAAGGAATGTGTGGCATAAAGCCAAGAAATAGCCTTATAAATTCCAATGATTGGAATATGATTTAAATGCTTGATTCAACTACTTGGACTAAATAGCCTCAGAACATCATTTTGAAGACCATTTTTAAGAAATCCAATTTTATAATTAGTCATTCAAATAAAACAGTACAAAAGTGACAAATTATTTAGCTTCACTCAAAAAGCATCCAGGTTTGGATTCTATATTGACTTATTATAAATTTTTATTGCATATGACTGATACATCAGATAATTATATGATTCACAAAGCTATAAATACAGAAACTTTGAATTAAAGAAAGTCTGGATTTAACAAGTGCAAGCTCTGAATACCTTTCTTTTGAAAGAATATCTGAAGATATTTCTTCAGGCTTTCCTCCTCTGTCTTCACCCTCAAAGGTGTACTCTTTTGATTCAGTTTGCCTTTCATTTTCATCCTGAGTAAGTATTTGCAAAGGCAGAGAAGACAAAAAAGACAAAAATCCTGTCACGTTGGAATCAACATTGTATTCTGATACATGGTTACATTATAAAATTAAAACATTTATGCAAAAATTACATATTGTTTGAAATAAAACTATCCCTTTCCATGAAATTGCTAGCATCCTGGAAAGATGATAAGTACAAAACACATTTTTGGAAGATGTGTAGATGGAAAAAACATGACAGATCCAAGCCAGAGACTGTTAAAATGAAGTTTGTTATGCTAAGCAAACAGATTCTGGGTTCTCTGTTGGATGTTGCTATAGCAACATTAAAATTTGAGTTTACCTAAAGTAAAAAGATAGGTAGCTAAACTCCACCTCCTCATTATTTAACCAACGCATAAGGCAGCAGACAAAAGAAATCCTATTGCATTTACATACCATGGCTCCTAAAGTAGCCAAAGTCCATATTTACCTGTGTTTGTGTACTGTTGTTGCATAGCTCACAATGCAGCTTCTCTCTTCCGGGTACAGAATATTGCTTTAACAATTCTAGTTCCTCTAAAAGCATTCTCTCTCTCTCTGTAACCAAGTTGTCATTCTCCACTGAGACACTCTAAAAATGAAATTTCATAAGGACATACTATCAATAGTAGAAGGAAAGCATTAACATTAGGCAGGTTTTTAATCTTCTGGTATTAGTGATTCCTGGCACTTCCAATACTCAACATATTTTGCACCAGGAAAATACAGCTCCTTTTGTTAAGTGGTTAAAAGCAAATTTAAAACTTTCTGAAACTGAGAGCTGATTGGCCGTTTTGGTAGCTTAAGTATATCTAGGATTTTCATATAAATCTGTAAGTACTTCTTTTAAAGCACTATATTTACACTGGAAGTTACAAGTTTAACTTCATAATAGTAGTATAATATTTAGGATGGAAGATAAGACTACCCAAATAATATGTCCTTTTTATAAAAGATCTTCATAAGGTGAAAGAATATAGTATAATAAACTAATTACAGCTGAGGATAAAAACAGGGAAGGAGATTTCTAATAATCAGGGGAGCAAGACTCTGGAGCAGCCTGCCAATAGGAGTACGGGGGCAAACAACCTAACTCAGCGTTTCTCAAAATGGGGTCCACGGATCCTGAGGGTACTCCAGGGAATCCACAGACCCCACTGATCAACTCAACTCCTTCCCCTCCCTCCCTGCACACTGGAGAACAGCTTGCAGGAGATACTGGGAGGGAGGGGGAGGAGCAGAGCAGGGGTGCACTTAGGGGAGGAGGCAGAAATAGGAAGGGAAGAGGAGGGGCAGGGCTGTAGCACAAGGGTGGGGCAGGGTGGAGCCTTGAGGGAAGGGGTGGAGTGGGAATGGGGCCTGGGGCTGAGTGGGGGCTTGGGAATCCATGAAAAATTTTAAATCTAACTGGGGGTTCTTGAGTTGCTAAAGTTTGAGAACTGCTGACTTAACTAATTTTAGGGAGCTTGATAAGTTTATGAAGTGGATTAAGTGACTGGGCTGCCTACTGGAGACTGGACTTTATGATCAGGGAGGTCCCTTCCTGTGCTATGGTCCAAATTTAGAGGAGCTAGAAGTATTCCTGATTTAATAATTATATATTAATTCTAACATAGATCTCATGGCAAAAACATCCTTTACATTAAAACAGAGAAGCTAAGGACCTAAATTACACAAGTACTCTCTCCCCCCAGTGTTAGAAGCTTCAGCTCCAGCAATGTATAAATGTGAGTGTAAGGCGACAGAAGAGGCAGTGCAAAGGAGGGGAAGATATAGGCATCCCAGAGGAACAATTCCAGTATAATGGATAGGAAGAGGTCCAGAAATAGGCTAAAGGATAAGCAGGCCTGCCAATCACACCCCTGAAGTTGCAGAAAGGAGAAGCAGGCTTACCAGCCACCTACAACCACAATGATTGGGAACAGCAGGTCACTATTACACTCCCCCCCCAAAGCAGACAGAAGATAGATAGAGAAAAACCTAGTATGGGAGGAGCATAAGGCATCAGGTGGAACCTTGTAAGTATAGTGGAACAGAACTGAAGAACTTTAGGGTTTTCCTGTCACTATTTTCTCGTATATTTTTGTAATGTTACATTGTTCAGATGACACATCAAATACATATGCATGCACTGACAATGTAATATGTGAGTCTGTGAATGTACGATTGCACGGATTGTTCTGAGTTTTGTCCTCTTTGTCTGGTAAGAGACAAAATCTTATTTCTGAGAACCCAATAATTAAGAGGAGTTCCTTTAACATACCTTTTTATGGAGATTGTATGGGTTTGAGACACTGGATTCTAAGGTGGCTATACTTTAGAAATGCAAAGAATACAGTAAACATACATCCTTGCCTCTCCCACTTAACTAATTTGTACTTTACAAAGCCAAGCTCCTTACAGTCCAATAAAATCAAGGAGGACATCTTTTGGCTGCCGGGAAGCAGATCAGAGACAGTTCACTCTTGCTCATAATAGTTTCTTTCTTCCCTAGGGAATATTAAGCCTTCTCCCACCAGTGCATGGAAGCTCCTTGCAGCTTCCACAACACCAGATCCAATCAGGCAGACCACAGAGTCTCCTGTAATTTGTACTCTTCTCATTTTACCTGAGACCCAGATGGAAGCAGCATATAAGCAGTGGAAGAGCAGTGTGGACTGGCTTTTTACACCACAAGACAGGACATCTGGCTTGAGATAAAAGGGAGCATGAGGGAAGAAATATGGCATTAGAGGCAATAACAGAGTTAGCTCAGTGCAGGCCACTCTTGGAATGCTCCACTCCATACATGATCCAAGTTTGTACTGTGAACAGTCATTCCTGGGAACACTGTGCCCATGATAGCAGTTAGGAGAGGGCGCTAAGAGAAGCAATGGATCGCTACTCCACTGACAACAATCACTGGGTGGTTCTATTAACGATAACCCTCTGGGACCACACTTACTCAGAGGAAAATTGGTTAATGGAAGCTGGAAACCTCATGCCCTTGACTTGGTAGGCTTCACTGTACAGACAGTGGCAGGAGATCAGCCTGCTAAATGTCTTCCGAGAAACAATAAGGTGGTTGAACTGCTGGAGGCTCCAACCAAGACTAGTCTATGACAGTTTAGGGCTGATTGTGGTGAGAACTCTTTTTTTTTTTTTAAAAAAAAAGCCAAGTTCAGCTGTCAATCCACTCTTCTGCACTGCCCTTGCCCCAGACCCTATATTACCTCAGCTAATTGAACTTTAAGTCTATCAAGCTCTGCTAGGAGTTGTTCTTGATTTTCTTTTTGCCATTCCATTTGCTGCATATGCCCCTGTCTCAATAGTTCTGTTGCCTGCTGATGTTCCTGATATTGTCGTACAAGTTCCTGCCGCATATCTTCCAAACGCTCTTCATATAGCAACAGCTGACCTGAGGTTTCTGTACTGGATGTTGCCATCTCGTGATAGGGCTGTAATATTTGAATTGTTATTAGCATTTTATATGCAGGTACATGTATGAAATGGTTAAACAATTTTTCAAAAAGATTTGCACAAATCAAAACATCTATCATCCAAGAAATCAACTTGTTGCCTGCATCTTGGAATGCTAAAGAATCACATACTCCCCAACTAAGAGACAGTAAACAGGTGTAATGTTCCAAAAAAAGACAAATATTAAGCTCTGTTTAATATTTTGGGGTTGGTGAGAGAGTGCAGGGACTTCATATACGACGTTCTATCCAAGTAATATTAATATCCCTGCCCTTATCTCCAACCTTCCTCATTGCAACCTCCTGCACTCAGGCTTTGCACTTTTATCTTCCTCTTCTCAAATATATCGAAAATGCGACCACTGAATAACCTTCCTTGGACCACATCTCATATACTCTTCTCTATTTCTCTGTACTTTTCTCTTCCCTTTTTTCTTCTGAATAAAATTAACGTTTCTCTTCTTCAGTTTCAAAGCACTTCACAAGTCAACTCCTACCTATAACTCTCCTCTTCTCCTCTCTACTGCTTCTTTTGTTCTCCAAAAGCATCATTCCTAGCTGTTCCCTTTATGTGTGTGACTCACTTCTGACTAAATGCTTTCTCATACACTTTTCCATACCTGGGAGAGATCCCAATTCATATTTTCAAAAGCCTCCTCATATTCAACATTCAAAAATATCCATATGGCCAACTACTTGCATGAGGTACTCCAGTTACAGTTTTTGTTTATATATGAAATGTACCCATTGCAACTACACATCCCTCTGTTTTTGTATCGTAGTCTTCTGTTTTGTCAAGCAACAGAACTGCCTGTGCTCTTATACCTTGAATAGAGATGGGTGAAATTTGTTGACTTTTCCAATTAAATTTTTTCCAGTGAAAAATGCATTTGTGGTTCAACCAAAACATTTTGCAAATTCATGTCCATTTTAGTTAAGTGCATCAGTCCAAAAAAAATTAGGAGGAGGTGCCCTCCCTCCTTATATCCAAGAGCCCCATGATTAGGGACTTGAACCCAGGTCTCACATATCCCAGGTGAGTGCCTTAACAACAATGGTATTGGGTATTCTGAGCTGGGTCTCTCTCAGTCTCTCCTATTGAAGCTGTTCCACTTTGTATAAATAATTAATTTCACTGGAGCAGGGACTGGAACCCAGAAGTTCCCACTCCCAGGTGAGTGCCCGAGAGACGAGGCTATAGAGTCATTACCACTCTCTGGTCCAATGAATGTTTAAGAATTGTACAAAAAGTGCAACAACTTCAACAGAAGAGACTAAGAGAGACCCATTACAGAATAGCTAATAGCCTAGTGGTTAAGGCACTCACCAGGAATAAGAGAGACCTGGGTTTGAAGTCCCTGCTTAAAAGCAGTGATTTGAACTTGTGTCTCCTACACGAGTGCCCTTGCCTCCGGGTTATTGGGAGCCACCTCCTCCATTTTCTGAGTGGTGCCTATGTCCCCTTGTAAATACAGCCCTTCATTTTCTTTGCTTTTATTAAAAAAATACAGTCATAGATGCCAGATCTATTAAAACCAAATCCTTCATTTTGAACACATTTTGTTTGACCCAAAACAATTTTTTTCTCATTTTTCTATTCACTGAAAATTCTAATAAATTTAGGTTTTGGGTTGACCTGAAACAATATTTTCCCCAATTTTCTGGAATTTGCCAGCAAACCAGAACATCAGTTATTCGCACAGCTCTAACTTTTAAGTCTTCAGGACAGTGTATAAAGTATTTGTTTGGCTGAGTTCTCCTATTGTACACTGTTGTTTATAGTGATAAATTAGTATTTGAAAATGTACATTCTATGTTCAAGTGACAACAACAGACATTAGAATATAGATAATGCTTGCACCGTGCACTCATAACAAGAGTCGATCATGCACATATGTTATTTAAAATTATATATGGAGGAGTGCATTTTACAATTCCAATTTTATGCTCTTTAGGACACGATCTTTGTAAAAATATGAATTTCAGATGCTCTTTTCTGCAAATACGTATCTTTACAAGTCGAATACATAACATAAATTTGTTTAGAACTTTAAGCATTGTATAGACACTGAGATTTCAAATAATCTCAAAACACAGTTTCCAAAGAACAAATGCACTACTCTATAAAAAATTATTAAATCTCAATCCAGTTATGAATGAATATACAACAATCCTACCACTCAAAATTTATATACAGTGCTATCAGATTTTAATGAAGACTAGGCTAGCTAAGTTTCACTGGTTCCTTTCTGAAGAGGGTAGATGGAAGGGTTACTTATTTGAAATGTAAAATTTAGATTAATTATAATTCCATCTATATAATGCTTTACAACTAGAGAATCGTTGTCAGACACATTTATTTTTTTCCTGTCTCTTATTCCCTGATATATAGTATTCAGAAGACTCACTATCTTGACATCGTAATCTCTGTTGTAAAAAAAGAAGTGGAAATAACTCCAGCCAATTCTTAATTGTCAAGCTTTCTCACTGATCAGTGGTGCTGACCGTCCCCTAAAACTGAACCTAATGAGCCCCCAGCTGTACAAATATCAATAGTTTCCATCCTAGGAAGAAGAACATACAATTTTGATTAACTCTAAACCCATGAAAATATTATAAAAAATTGGAAAAATGAAACTTTTTACACCAATGTCCATGTTTAGTTACTTAAAAGTGGATTGTGTACAGGGAGGCTGGCTGAGATTTCTGTTACAGACATAACTTAACCTTTTGCTATGAACATTTTCCAGGTACCAGTTTTTCCACATATTTGTTTCAGTTTTCCCTATGACATGTACTGCCTCTGTTTCCATGATTCCAAAAAGAAGTAGGACAGGATAATTTTGCTATTTAAGCTGGTGAAGGGACATAGTCTGAGGGACTGTAAAATATATGCACCCTCCTACACTGTGTGTAGCTCCACTCTGCAGACAATCCATATGTGGCAGCACACAATGAGTGAGCATAACATGGGCCAGAGGACCCTCAGCTTTGTGGATCTTACAATCTTATCTCTTTCAGAATGGAATGAGTTGAATAACCTATCTTTGTCACTGAGCTGCAGTAGCCCTGTAGACACAACAGGGTAAAAATTTCCACATCTCACTTTGTAAATTGAATTGAATGGTGGACTCTGTACATACCTCTCCTCCCCCAGAGATTATTAAAAATAATATATTTTAGCTATCACTTTTATCCTTTCAGATGATGTCCCCTATATATCAAGAGGGACATGGGTGAGTTAAAATAATACATTTACACAATTTTATCCCCTTTATATAGGTTTCATGTGTCACTAGTAAGATGTATTTATTTATATTAAAATAATTTTTAAAAATCAAGCTTGTTTTTCCACTGTTTATGCCATTCTTACTTTTTTGCATTTCACAAGCTTTGATCATGAAAATGGATTAGTCATTTTCAGTATATTCAGTTTTATTTTCCAGTTCTCATGCATTAGTGTAATGCTACAATATTCAGGTTAAAACACAGCACAAAAGTTGCTAAATAAAATATGAATTTTCAAAGAATTAAAATAAATCATAACATTTCTGTTAAAATTAACTCTTTTCCATTTACAATTTTTAAAAATCCCATCACTTTAGGCCTAAATTACCTAGTAGTACTGGGGGGGGGAAGCAAAAGATTTTCTCAGGTGGATGTTTATATACTTACTGATATTTCCTTCACTACTTTTACTGGAAACCTCATTTCATTCTTGCTCAGTTCTAGTATGTAACCAGGCTTAACCCTTGATTCAAGTTGTTCTTCAAGAGAAGAAATCTCACTGGACTCTTCACTCAGCTCCTTGCTAAGTGGTTTAAATTCTTCTGTATGTTTAATGTCTGCTTTCTTCTCCTTAATAAGATGGTTGTCTAGCTCATGTTCAGTGCACTTCTTCCTACTTTCAAAACATTCTTCCTTTTTATGAACAATTTTTGTTTGTGCTACCAATAGTGCTGATTCTTCCTCTTGTCTAGCCATTCTTGCCAGTTCAGTCTGTTGGGCAAATGCTACACTCATTGACACAATAACCTGAAAAAATAAAAACAACCTTTAGAAGTTCACACATAGCAGTGTCTACCACTGTAGAAGAAAACTAGTTGCTACCCATCAATAATATGAATAAATAAATTTTACATGGAAATAAATACATTTAAAAGGTAAAAAAGCAACAGTTAGCAAATAATATTCATATTTTTAATTATGCTATTATAAAGTGAGATATATTATTGGGAATACATTATCTATAGTATTTGACTCTATAACCTCCCATTGCCTGAATTCCCCAGGATGACTACAAACCATATGAGAAATTATTACTTTATTAGTTCTACATTTATCTCCTATTAATCTCACTGAGTGATTCCCCCCCCTTGTTTTTTTTCTATTTATGTTGTCTCATAATGAAAGGAGATGGATTATATTTTCACTACAACCTTCATGTACTTATGGACAGTACAAGATCAGAAAATAAATTCTGCAATGATGAGAGATATTTCTTTTCATCAGAAGTATGACAAAGCTGACATAATGGAGACAGTATAAAAAACTTAAAAGGGACATTTCACATTTTACAGAAAGCTACTTTACCTAGTTGATGTCTAAGAAAATATCTGCAACTATGACAACAGGTTTTGAAGAAAGTAACAAGACATTCAATCCCTCACCCTTCCTGATTTTCATCAATAATTTCTAATGGTGAGGATAAGACAGTTTGGCTGAATGAAGATCCAGACACTTAAAGGATATGAGGATTGATAGATCAGACATACTATGTGTCTTGCTACTTTCTTCAAAACCTTTTGTTATAGTTGCAGATGTTTTCCTAGACATCAACTGGGTAAAGAGGCTTTCTGTAAAATGTGAAATGTCCCATTTAAGTTCTTCATACAATCTCCACTAGAGTCCTCATCCTCTAAGGAAACCTGTACAACATTTTCAAAAGACAAGCCTGGGAGCTTACAGTCATAACTCATGGACTGCACATAGACACTGGATTTATGGCTTATTACAACAATCTGTAACCCTCCAACACCCTCTTTTTGTCCTTAGACTGTTAACAGGCCACTGTACCTTGAATGGTCCCTTAGAATATGTGCTAACTACTTATGCTTAGAACCCTGCATGGATACAAAAATGTGGATCCGCATCCGATGTGCTTCCATGATAATTAACTTGTATGTGACCCGCAATCTGCACTCCACCTTTTATAAGCATCTGCATCCACACCAGCACCCGCACCCTATCTCACAGTTAGAACACTACCACAGTGCTTAATTTTTAAGAGGTGCCAGGGCTCAGCCTTGGCAAGGCCTGGCACAAATTAAACACTGCAGCTGGAACCACAACCTCCCCATTCCAGGAAGTAACAGCTGGAGCTGCAGCCTCCTTGCATGCAGGAGGTGACAGACTCAAAGGAGTAAGTCGGTGCCAGGGCTATGACCTGCTATGCTGAGAGGTGCTGGGGCTCAGCCCTGGCAAGCCCCAGCACAAATTAGGCACTGCCTGTGCAGATACAAAAATTTGAATCTGCATCCGATTCACAAATATGGTAAATAATACAACAGCATCCGTATCCATGGATGCAGATATCCATGGATATAAGCGGATATGCGAAACAATCTGTCCCCCCTTTCATTTAGCCGTGATGCTTGGAGTATCTGTCCCAGAGCTAAAGAAGAGCTGTGTGTGGCTCAAAAGCTTGTCTCTCTTCTACCAACAGAAGTTGGTCCAATAAAAGATAGGTTTCAGAGTAGCAGCATCCACATTGTCTCTCTAAGGAAAATACAGTCAATTGGTCCACAAGGAGAAAATGTATTCGCATTGTACAGATATACAGAAAAGTAAATCAATTCTCTTCTTTTATAAAAATAAAAATTAATAAAAATGGAACAAACCAGGTAAGCAGCCCAAGTATTCTAAACTTAGCTAAGTTTCCAGTCAACTGTAATCATATACCTCTTTCAAAAAAATTGGATTAGACTGATTAAGTTGCTCTTTTCCTTTACAGAGAAGATTTTGAGAGGGTTATACAGAGGATTTTAGGGGCAGGACTCCCTGGAAGATGGGTATTGGTTAAGAAAGTAAAAGGATTAACTGGTGTATGCTAAAGGAATGAGTGAAAAAAGAAAAATAAAGCGGATTAGTACAGGCCTACTTATGTTAAGCTTGTGTCAAAAGCACAAGATTCCCTACAGGCTTTGAAAAATGTTCTTCCTTGTTCAGAATCAGAACAAGATAGTTTCCCATAAATAAATATAACTATAACAATATATTTGTTCTAAGCTTAAACATATATATATTCGTAATTTTCTGAATCGTAACAAACAGTAAATAAAACCACATTATACATGTTTAAAAAGTTGTTACTATAAAGTTGTACCTTAGCTATTTCTTCTTCTAATCTTCCTTGGTACTGTTTTTCCAACAGCTGAATAATGTCCTTATCACCTTTTGATTCCATTTCACTAGGAAACTGTAAGAAAATATATGAAATATTAATTCATGGTTTCTTGCTTTTACTTTCTCAATTCTACAAGTTTCAGCTAGGATACTGAATTTTCTAAAACTTTTTTTTTTTAATTTTTTTTTATTAAAGGTTACCTGTAAATTAGTTTAAGTAATCTTGGTCTATAAAGAAAAAGAGTTGGGAAAGGGAATTTTCCTCACTGTGGCTCCAAAATCAGATACAAAAGCTAAAATAGCAATAGATGAAGTGATGGTTCAGTTCCCCAGCACTATTTTCCAGCACAGAAGCTGGGATAAGAGCAGAAGGGACATGACTAGGTCACAGAGCCTTACAAGCAAGTCTGAAATACAGTACTTCCAATCCCAAAAGTTCAAAAATCATGAGTTTGATCTCAACAAATATTAAGGGTGGCTTAAAAGTTTTGGATATTTTTATTTGCTGTCTGGTTTTTGAGCCTTTAAAAATTAAATTTTTAAAAACTTTCCTCTGCAACCAGGGCTAGAAACTTTTTTTTAAAAATGAAAGCTAAGATTATTGCTCATCATAATTTGTATGACACACACATTTTCTTTGATATGTTTTGTAAAAACTTAAATCAGACTTTCATTTGTTTCTTGATCATGGGCTGAACTAATGTTCATGTTTCACTTCCAAACATATGATATAACTATTGAGATTATCATTATCACTTGTTTATTACTCCAAAACATTATTCCCAAATTTCAAAGATGTCTTGTTGAAGTGTAAATATTTATATCCCAAGGAACTTAAATTATGCTGCAAACACATAATATTGTTGATAGGCAAACTGAATTATACAGTACCTCTGCTGCCGTATCTGTACTTTGTTGATATAGACTTTCAGTTTTTGTCATTTTCTGCATGAAGTCTTTAGAGTTTTCCTGTGACTCTTCAGATATACTAAAATGTAAAAGAAAGATGGGAAAAATATTAATATTACAAGATATTCATTTCAGTTTCCCAATACCTCTAGCTGATTATATAAGAAAAAATTAAACTAGTGACAGAGGACACATATTTTACAAATTCTGTGGTACTCTTTTAATAGTAAAATGCAAA
The DNA here is from genome assembly GCF_009764565.3 of Dermochelys coriacea. NCBI lineage: Eukaryota > Metazoa > Chordata > Testudines > Dermochelyidae > Dermochelys > Dermochelys coriacea. Next base: position 225,938,219 of record NC_050069.1, read on the forward strand.
ATGATGATGATTACTGTTTATTATTTGTATTGCAGTAATCCCCAAATGCCCCAGTCCGTATCAGCCCCATTGAGAAAAATGCTGTGTAAACACAAAGCTAAACAGAGCCTCTGCCCAAAGACTTTACAGTCTAATTTGAAACAATAAATAAGTGAATGTGACAAACAAGAAGAGCAAAGGGGAGATGGAGGATAAAGGTAATGAAAATAAAAACTTTTAGTTATGCATGTTAGTTACTACACAATTTGACAATTTAAGCTTAAACATAAAAGTTGGGATTTTTGAAAGAGCCTAAGTGATTTAGGAACACAAGTCCTCAATCTCAGTGGGACCTATTGTCTTAAGTCATGTAGGCACTTTTTAAAATTCCACTCAAACTCAATAACAAAGTTTGATGAAACAGGACCAGATGCATTTCCAAACATTTTGTTACTCCAGTCAAATCTAAATATGTCATTCCCACCTCCATTCTATGTTTTCTATCCATCCTACCTAGTGGCCAGGGAAGCGAGTCATAAAACTTTCCAAATACATACTACAGTAATCACACTTCAAAAGTTTCTACAAGTTTGACAGATATCAGTTCTACCAGTATTCACAATTGCAAGAATAAGGATGCTTTCTCAAACTGATAGAATCTTTCAAAACAGAAGATTTTTTTAAAAAGTGTGACTACTGTGTATATATTCAAAAGAATCAAATATTCCATCCAATATTAAAAAAATGCTAAGGTTACAAAATGAAGTTTGAAAAGTCTGACCCCCATGTATGTGGATTATGATAGTCTTTAATTACATATACAACAGCAGTTCTCAAGCTGTGGGTCAGGACCTCAAAGTGGGTCCCGACCCCGTTTTAATGGGGTCAGCAGGGCTGGCGTTAGAGTTGCTGGAGCCCAGGGTCAAAGACAAAGCCCTGGACAGCATGGCTCAAGATTCAGCTTCAGCCCTGTGTGGAGGGGCTCAGGTTACAGGCCTGTTGCTCAGAGCTGTAGCTCTCGGGCTTCCACTTTGGCACTCCCCACCCAAAGTGGCATAACTCAGGCAGGCTCAGGTTTCTGTCCCCCCTCTAGGGGTCCTGTAGTAATTTTCGTTGTCAGAAGGAGGTCGCAGTGCAATGGAACCACTGATATACAATATTTTCCATGGGACTTCTTAGTAATTTAGGGAACAAGATGGACAGAGCATAGTGAATGAGGGAGCTATTTATTTGTTATCCACCTTGTTCAGTGTCCAGTCCCCTGCCTCGTTCACTGTACATCATCCTACCCCATATCATCCCACTACCCTCCCTCCACAGAATACTCTTCCATCTCCCAGCCACATGTCCTTTTTCCTCAATATCTACACTCCCTACCTTCAGTTATATAGACTCCCATCCTTACAGGCAGGTTGCCTTTTAAAGCCCTATTGAGACTAGCAGCCTCTGCCAAGCTCCGGTTGCTGCTATTGTTTACTCACCACCAACATAAAATTAAGGGGAAGCCAATGGTCAAGGTTTGACTAATAGGATGCAGGCTAAAGAAGAGGAGGTGCTGAGATTCTGGAGAAACCAGATGGGGCCAGACATCAGCTGGAAGACTGATCACAATTTTTTTTCTGCCCTTTTAATTGTTACACCCTAGTCAGATGCATGTCCTACTTGTATTATATAGGTGGCTTGTTAACAGACTATTCTAACTGGGTTAAGTTAAATGTCCCATTGTTGCAGCAAGTTGATACAAGGAAGCTCAAAGCTCTGGCTATACTCTTCTTAGGAGAGATGTTACAAAAGGCCGAAGTTAAAACCAGGCTATAAAAAATATTAAGATTTGTGGCTTTTACAAATCCTTCCTCTAATATTCCCTTTCTGCTATCATGAGACAAATGAGTGCCTTGCTAAAGAAGACATAAGTGTAGGGTGAATGAAATAAGACGTTAAGATTCTTTATTGCTAGGTTTATGATCTTTTGACACATTTAAAATGTATACAAATTTTCAAGCTTACTTTTTCTCAACAGCAGATTTTATGTAAAACCATGTCTTCAATAAGATAACTTTGAAATAGCAAGGAATCCAAAATACCTGACAACTTTCTCAAGATAGCAACAATTCATTATTTTAGCTTCAAAAAGTTATTATTTCTAGGACTCTTACTCAAAATTTTATTCTGCTTTCTTTATAAAGAATTCAGGTAACGAACAAGTCCTATACTATAATGTTTGGTGCTCCTCAATCTTAGGATTCACTGAGTTCAGCAATAAATAAGGAAATTACTCTACTTTTTAAATAGCATTACACAGCATGTTCCATTAATTATTTACCAAGATCTGACAGGATATGGAACCTGGTGAAAAGATCTACCTGACTCCCAGCAAGGAAGGAATTAATTCTCTGCTTAGCTCTTACACAGATTACAAGTAGAGTAACAAAGAAGGATGGGGACTGAAGACCCCCCATAAAACTCTATAAAAGCAGTTACCTGGTAATCATATGTAAGACCTATAAAGAGGAAGAACTACACATTTGGTTCCCAGAAGACTAAGTTATACCCAAGCAAGGGTATTTTTCCCATTAAATTCTAGGTTTATGTGAAAACCTTTGGTTTCCTTCTAACTTGCATAAGGCTCAAGAATACAGGGGTGAATGAACAAGGCAGAGCATCATCTAAAATGTTTAGTCTAAAAAGGATGCATGCTCATGAGTATTTATTTATTGCTAAATATTTTCACTGCACAATATTTTCACTGAATGAAACCAGCAGATTAACATGTATACAAAAAGAAGTCTAAAAAAGGATCAAGTGGTGACAGACTAAAAAGTATCAGGAAATTAATAATAAAGGCTGATAACTTGTCCAGGCCAGTACAGATATTCCAGTCTATAGATTTTAATAAAATGTACCATTTTTACAGTGCTGAAAATTGATCAGGCTAGCAGGCCTTAAACAATCTCAAATGCTCACTGGGAGTTCATGCCTAGCTGTATGAGTATTCAGAAGGCACAGTGTTTGTTCTCCAAAGCAGATAGTAGCAGGAAGCTGTAAAAACTAAGGTACTGGTCCTGCAAACATTAAGCCTGTGTGTAAATCCAGGGCCTAGTGTTTCCAATAAAGTAAGCATACATGACTGAGTACACAGAAGGAGCCGATCAGCTGTGTAAATAGATAGCATTTTTACATAGTCACTTCTCAGGGTAGAATTGTATTTTAAGAAAGGGAAGGAAAGACATATCAACTCGAAAGTGTTACAAAAAGAAAAAAAAAATGCTTTCTCCACTTTGCCAAAGCAGACATGCCTAGCTTGAATGGCCCCCGACTGAGATGGGGAGTGGTTTTGTTCAGACTGGCAGGGTTCTGAAGGGCAGTGGGGAAAGGGAGTGGCTGTGCCTTTTCATTTCCCACAGCTATCTGGGAGGGTTGCCCCTACCTTTCCTATTCTACTTGGTAACAAGTACTGTACTGAATATATCAAATATTAAATAAGTTATATATTGAGTAACATGAAGTAATGAGTACAATTTGCAAATGTTCAAGGGTAACTATCAAATCTATTGTAGCGGTATAACATACAACAATTTGCAATGATATATTAGAGAAATACTTGTAAAATAGTTTTCAGAGTAGCAGCCGTGTTAGTCTGTATTCGCAAAAAGAAAAGGAGTACTTGTGGCACCTTAGAGACTAACAAATTTATTAGAGCATAAGCTTTCGTGAGCTACAGCTCACTTCATCGGATGCATTTGGTGGAAAAAACAGAGGAGAGATTTATATACACACACACACAGAGAACATGAAACAATGGGTTTATCATACACACTGTAAGGAGAGTGATCACTTAAGATAAGCCATCACCAACAGCAGGGGGGGGAAGGAGCAAAACCTTTCATGGTGACAAGCAGGTAGGCTAATTCCAGCAGTTAACAAGAATATCAGAGGAACAGTGGGGGGTGGGGTGGGAGGGAGAAATACCATGGGGAAATAGTTTTACTTTGTGTAATGACTCATCCATTCCCAGTCTCTATTCAAGCCTAAGTTAATTGTATCCAGTTTGCAAATTAATTCCAATTCAGCAGTCCCTTGTTGGAGTCTGTTTTTGAAGCTTTTTTGTTGAAGTACAGCCACTCTTAGGTCTGTGATCGAGTGACCAGAGAGATTGAAGTGTTCTCCAACTGGTTTTTGAATGTTATAATTCTTGACGTCTGATTTGTGTCCATTCATTCTTTTACGTAGAGACTGTCCAGTTTGGCCAATGTACATGGCAGAGGGGCATTGCTGGCACATGATGGCATATATCACATTGGTAGATGCGCAGGTGAACGAGCCTCTGATAGTGTGGCTGATGTGATTAGGCCCTATGATGGTATCCCCTGAATAGATATGTGGACAGAGTTGGCAACAGGCTTTGTTGCAAGGATAGGTTCCTGGGTTAGTGGTTCTGTTGTGTGGTGTGTGGTTGCTGGTGAGTATTTGCTTCAGATTGGGGGGCTGTCTGTAAGCAAGGACTGGTCTGTCTCCCAAGATCTGAGAGAGCAATGGCTCGTCCTTCAGGATAGGTTGTAGATCCTTGATGATGCGTTGGAGAGGTTTTAGTTGGGGGCTGAAGGTGATGGCTAGTGGCGTTCTGTTGTTTTCTTTGTTGGGCCTGTCCTGTAGTAGGTGACTTCTGGGTACTCTTCTGGCTCTGTCAATCTGTTTCTTCACTTCAGCAGGTGGGTATTGTAGTTGTAGGAATGCATGATAGAGATCTTGTAGGTGTTTTTCTCTGTCTGAGGGGTTGGAGCAAATGCGGTTATATCGTAGCGCTTGGCTGTAGACAATGGATCGAGTGGTATGATCTGGATGAAAGCTAGAGGCATGTAGGTAGGAATAGCGGTCAGTAGGTTTCCGATATAGGGTGGTGTTTATGTGACCATCGCTTATTAGCACCGTAGTGTCCAAGAAGTGGATCTCTTGTGTGGACTGGTCCAGGCTGAGGTTGATGGTGGGATGGAAATTGTTGAAATCATGGTGGAATTCCTCAAGAGCTTCTTTTCTATGGGTCCAGATGATGAAGATGTCATCAATGTAGCGCAAGTAGAGTAGGGGCATTAGGAGACGAGAGCTGAGGAAGTGTTGTTCTAAGTCAGCCATAAAAATGTTGGCATACTGTGGGGCCATGCGGGTACCCATCGCAGTGCCGCTGATTTGAAGGTATACATTGTCACCAAATGTGAAATAGTTATGGGTCAGGACAAAGCCACAAAGTTCTGCCACCAGGTTAGCCGTGACAGTATCGGGGATACTGTTCCTGACGGCTTGTAGTCCATCTTTGTGTGGAATGTTGGTGTAGAGGGCTTCTACATCCATAGTGGCTAGGATGGTGTTTTTAGGAAGATCACCAATGGACTGTAGTTTCCTCAGGAAATCGGTGGTGTCTCGAAGATAGCTGGGAGTGCTGGTAACGAAGGGCCTGAGGAGGGAGTCTACATAGCCAGACAATCCTGCTGTCAGGGTGCCAATGTCTGAGATGATGGGGCGTCCAGGATTTCCAGGTTTATGGATCTTGGGTAGCAGATAGAATACCCCAGGTCGGGGCTCCAGGGGTGTGTCTGTGCGGATTTGTTCTTGTGCTTTTTCAGGGAGTTTCTTGAGCAAATGCTGTAGTTTCTTTTGGTAACTCTCAGTGGGATCAGAGGGTAATGGCTTGTAGAAAGTGATGTTGGAGAGCTGCCTAGTTGCCTCTTGTTCATACTCCGACCTATTCATGATGACGACAGCACCTCCTTTGTCAGCCTTTTTGATTATGATGTCAGAGTTGTTTCTGAGGCTGTGGATGGCACTGTGTTCTGCATGGCTGAGGTTATGGGGTAAGCGATGCTGCTTTTCCACAATTTCAGCTCGTGCACGTCGGCGGAAGCAGTCTATGTAGAAATCCAGGCTGCTGTTTCGACCTTCAGGAGGAGTCCACCCAGAATCCTTCTTTTTGTAGTGTTGGCAGGAAGGTCTCTGTGGGTTAATATGTTGGTCAGAGGTGTGTTGGAAATATTCCTTGAGTCAGAGACGTCGAAAATAGGATTCTAGGTCACCACAGAACTGTATCATGTTCGTGGGGGTGGAGGGGCAAAAGGAGAGGCCCCGAGATAGGACAGATTCTTCCGCTGGGCTAAGAGTATCGTTGGATAGATTAACAATATTGCTGGGTGGGTTACGGGAACCATTGTTGTGGCCCCTTGTGGCATATAGTAGTTTAGATAGCTTAGTGTCCTTTTTCTTTTATAGAGAATCAAAGTGTGTTTTGTAAATGGCTTGTCTAGTTTTTGTAAAGTCCAGCCACGAGGAAGTTTGTGTGGAAGGTTGGTTCTTTATGAGAGTATCCAGTTTTGAGAGCTCATTCTTAATCTTTCCCTGTTTGCTGTAGAGGATGTTGATCAGGTGGTTCCGCAGTTTCCTTGAGAGTGTGTGGCACAAGCTGTCAGCATAGTCTGTGTGGTATGTAGATTGTAATGGATTTTTTACCTTCAGTCCTTTCGGTATGATGTCCATCTGTTTGCATTTGGAGAGGAAGATGATGTCTGTCTGTATCTGTGCGAGTTTTTTTCATGAAGTTGACAGATTTCCACTGTATACGGCTAAATTCAGTGCCTTGCATAATCACAGGTTTCAGAGTAGCAGCCGTGTTAGTCTGTATTCGCAAAAAGAAAAGGAGTACTTGTGGCACCTTAGAGACTAACAAATTTATTAGAGCATAAGCTTTCGTGAGCTACAGCTCACTTCATCGGATGCATTTGGTGGAAAAAACAGAGGAGAGATTTATATACACACACACAGAGAACATGAAACAATGGGTTTATCATACACACTGTAAGGAGAGTGATCACTTAAGATAAGCCATCACCAACAGCAGGGGGGGGAAGGAGGAAAACCTTTCATGGTGACAAGCAGGTAGGCTAATTCCAGCAGTTAACAAGAATATCAGAGGAACAGTGGGGGGTGGGGTGGGAGGGAGAAATACCATGGGGGAAATAGTTTTACTTTGTGTGATGACTCATCCATTCCCAGTCTCTATTCAAGCCTAAGTTAATGGTATCCAGTTTGCAAATTAATTCCAATTCAGCAGTCTCTCGTTGGAGTCTGTTTTTGAAGCTTTTTTGTTGAAGTATAGCCACTCTTAGGTCTGTGATCGAGTGACCAGAGAGATTGAAGTGTTCTCCAACTGGTTTTTGAATGTTATAATTCTTGACGTCTGATTTGTGTCCATTCATTCTTTTACGTAGAGACTGTCCAGTTTGGCCAATGTACATGGCAGAGGGGCATTGCTGGCACATGATGGCATATATCACATTGGTAGATGCGCAGGTGAACGAGCCTCTGATAGTGTGGTTGATGTGATTAGGCCCTATGATGGTATCCCCTGAATAGATATGTGGACAAAGTTGGCAACGGGCTTTGTTGCAAGGATAGGTTCCTGGGTTAGTGGTTCTGTTGTGTGGTGTGTGGTTGCTGGTGAGTATTTGCTTCAGATTGGGGGGCTGTCTGTAAGCAAGGACTGGTCTGTCTCCCAAGATCTGAGAGAGCGATGGCTCGTCCTTCAGGATAGGTTGTAGATCCTTGATGATGCGAAACCAGTTGGAGAACACTTCAATCTCTCTGGTCACTCGATCACAGACCTAAGAGTGGCTATACTTCAACAAAAAAGCTTCAAAAACAGACTCCAACGAGAGACTGCTGAATTGGAATTAATTTGCAAACTGGATACAATTAACTTAGGCTTGAATAGAGACTGGGAATGGATGAGTCATTACACAAAGTAAAACTATTTCCCCATGGTATTTCTCCCTCCCACCCCACCCCCCACTGTTCCTCTGATATTCTTGTTAACTGCTGGAATTAGCCTACCTGCTTGTCACCATGAAAGGTTTTGCTCCTTCCCCCCCCTGCTGTTGGTGATGGCTTATCTTAAGTGATCACTCTCCTTACAGTGTGTATGATAAACCCATTGTTTCATGTTCTCTGTGTGTGTGTGTATATAAATCTCTCCTCTGTTTTTTCCACCAAATGCATCCGATGAAGTGAGCTGTAGCTCACGAAAGCTTATGCTCTAATAAATTTGTTAGTCTCTAAGGTGCCACAAGTACTCCTTTTCTTTTTGTAGAATAGTGAATTCAATATCCAATAATTTCTGAGTTACCAGATACTGCTCCCTCACTTAGTTCATACTGGTTACACCAGGGGTGGTAACCTTTTAGAAGTGGTGTGCCGAGTCTTCATTTATTCACTTTAATTTAAGGTTTCGCATGCCATTAATACATTTAACGTTTTTTAGAAGGTCTCTCTCTGTAAGTCTATATATTATATAACTAAACTATTGTTGTACGTAAACAAGGTTTTAAAAATGTTTAAAAAGCTTCATTTAAAATTAAATTAAAATGCTGATCTTACGCCGCCGGCCCACTCAGCCCGCTGCCAGCCTGGGGTTCCATTCACCTAGGCCGGCAGCAGGCTAAGCGGGGACTGCGGCTGGGACCCCGGCTGACAAGGGGCAGGCAGCCAGAACCCCAGACAGGCAGTGGGCTGAGCGGGGCCGGCGGCTGGGACCCCAGACTGGCAATGGGCTGAACGGCTCAGCCCGCTGCCGCTCAGCCCAGTGCCAGTCTGGGGTTCCGTCTGCCAGCTCCTGCCAGCCAGGGTCCCGGCTGCCGGATCCGCTCAGCCCGCTGCCGGTCTGGAGTCCCGGCCCTGTCCACACAGAGTAGGTCCCTACCTTCTCTCTGGTTCTAGCCCATTCTCTTCCTCTTTCTGCACTGAGATGAGGGTGGGAGTGTGCGGAGAATAGGGCTGGGGGTGAAGGAGCAGGCTGGGGGTTGGGGTGCAGGGTCTGGCCAGGAGCTATAATGAGGGAGGGAGCTCTGGGTTGGGGCAGGAGGTTTGGGTGTGGAGCACTTACCTGGGCAGCTCCCATTTGGTGCGAGGGGTGCAGGTGGGAATGTGGGGGGTGTGTGTGTGCAGGAGCGCCCGTTTGGTGCTGAGGGTGGGAGTGGGGATGGGGGTGCAAGAATCAGAGCATGAGGTGTGGGGGGGATGGGTATGTGTGGGAGGTGCAGGAGTCAGGGCAGGGGGCTGAGGGTGTGTGAGGAGGGTGCAGGAGTCAGGGCAGGGGCACCGGAGCCAGGGCTGGGGTTGTGGGGAGGGGTGCAGGGGTGAAAGTAGAGGGCTAGGAGGTGTGGGGGGATGCAGGGCTCATGGCAGGGGACTGGAGGGGATATGCCCTGATTCCACCCCCTTCCCAAGGTCCCCGGAGCAGAGAGCACGCTGTGGCTCCGCTTTTACCTCTCCCGCTCCATTGCAAGGGCCGTCAGCTGATCGGCCGCAGGAAGGGAGAGAAGGAGAGGCAGGAACCCAGCTCGCTGGGGGAAGAGGCCGGGGGCGGGGGCAGACCTGGGCAGACAGCTTAGTGCCATTAAAAATTGGCTCGCGTGCCGTCTTTGCATGCGGATTGCCGATCCCTGGGTTACACCATTTCTTTGTAAAATACTTGATTTAAAAAAAAAGTGGTGAGTAAAAAAATGTTCATATAATTTGATGAATTTTTCATATTCTGATGTTGTTAATAAAATATAAAGCTTTGCATGCATTAGATTTTTGAAAACACTGATGTTTACAGATGGTGTTCAGTACAAAATGGTAAAAACTATAGAAAAGGAGGATAAAGATCATGGGATACCTGAAATCTTCAGGGGATTCACTGACATCCTGAAGTCTATTCTGTAAATGAACAATCTCTGTAGTGTATCTCTCGTCAGTTTCTTTCAACTGCTGCTGGAAATAGGATCGGAGATGCTCAATTTCTTGAGCATGTTGTCCTTCAAGTTGTGTTTTAAGGTTCTCCATCTCCTCCCAATGAGATGCTCTAACCATAAGATCTATAAATGGGTAATTTGAAGGGAGAAAATCAGTTAATTATGTTAATACACATAAAAAGTCTATTTGAAATAGTAAGATGGTGACTAGCAATAACACCAAAGATCTCATAAAATGTTAATGAAGGTAATTATTTTTATTGTGATAGCAGAGCAATCCTATTTTCTATAAATAACAACAATCTTGCAAAACAACACAAGAACTCTCTCTCTCTTATTAGAGGTAATATTAATAATCCCTTTAATTGCTGAAAACCAAAAAATATTACTGAACAGTTCTAGAGCAGATCAGCTGAATTTCTAAACATTCCAGCGATTTATAAGAACAAAAAGCACATGAATTCGATGACAGACTCCTCAGTACTTATGGTGTTTAACCTTGACTTATCCACAAGAAACTAATTTTGATTTAAAGCAGTTTGTTCATCTTTATGGCTATAGACATTACAAATAATTGCATATGTATCTCTTTACCAATAAGGTCCTGGGAAGGGGTCTGAAAGTCTTCTATTTTCATTTGTAGACAGTTGCTTTCCTCTTCTTTTCTATGCTCCAGTTCAACATATGATGTCTGTTGCTCTTCAACCTAGAAAAAGTACAGTAAAAACAAATGACAATTTAAATAATATTTAAATCAAGAATAGAAACTGTAACTGTCCTGAAAGCATAACACAAGTGCTAATATTTTACTTGCACCTAATCTACCATTTATATAAAATATATACACATACTCACATATGCATATTTTGCAACCTTTTTCTAAACATAACCACTGAATACATCACATTTAACCTTTTAATATATAGCAATGCAGGATACATTGTCTGTACTATTATCAAATTTTCTACTGATGGCACATCAGTAAGAAAAATGACCATTTCATCAAAATCATCGTATATTTGTATGAAAGAATACTGTGCTATTTACCCAAAGACAGTCTTAAGATCTACGGTATCCAGTATATCAAGATATGGAGGGCAGGCACACTGCAAAGATGATCTATTTGGTCTTATGGTAATAGGTGAAGTATTGCTGGTTACATATCTAGTCAAACCATCTTGTTAACAGATCCACCAAGTGGATTCATAGAGACTTTTATAAATGCTGCATGTCTCTCCCTCCTGCTTTTCAATAAAAGCAAAGTCATGCATGCAAAAAAGCTTAGAATGAACTCAGAATAAGAATTTTTACTCTATATTGAAAGCTCATGTTCTGTTTACATATAAAATATTAGCATATATAAGGTGCAGATAACAGGAATCCAAGTTAGCTTAAGGAAGAAGAAATACTTTACTACTGGTCAGATTACCCACAGACTATTCTTTTTATACTTATTTTTAAAAATATAGGACCTCACTCTTAGAGATTATTTGAAGTTTTTCTCCCTTAGAATTTAAAAATCTTTATTTAAGGCTACTGAATTTGTTCATAGGTAACAGTATAGGAAACTTATTTTCAAAACATTTAAATTTTTTTCCATTTCTTTTTAGATTTAGCTAGTTAATCTTATTTCATAATATGTTTTCCAGCCTGTGTTCTAAATAGATCAGGCCAATGCACAGCCAACATGCTGTATGCAGTCTTTGGGTGCTTCCCTGTTTTAGATGAATATATACATTTTCCACTGAATAGGGAGTCAAAGTTATAAAATAAGAAAGAAAAACCAGGATATTTGATGGGTCATTCTTTAAATAAGATTATCCGTGTAATTTTACATTATGTAATTGCTCAATTTTATACATCTACCTGTGCCTATGACCAAAATTGTAAAAAGCAAACAGCAGCAACACCCATAAAAAGTGACAACCTTCAAAATATAGTAGATTCCGCTTAATAGCCTATTAACCCTATTAATAAAAACTTTCTGTCCATGGGAATATGGAACCAATACTATGCAATGACTATAATGTTCATTGGCCTGGACATTGGCAACTGGCATGCCGGCTAGTGACAATTTTTTTGTGAAAAGAAAAGGAGTACTTGTGGCACCTTAGAGACTAACAAATTTATTTGAGCATAAGCTTTCGTGAGCTACAGCTCACTTCATCGGATGCATTTGGTGGAAAATACAGTGGGGAGATTTATATACACACACAGAGAACATGAAACAATGGGTTTTATCATACACACTGTAAGGAGAGTGATCACTTAAGATGAGCCATCACCAGCAGCGGGGGCAGGGGAAGAGGAGGAAAACATTTCATGGTGACAAGCAAGGTAGGCCACTTCCAGCAGTTAACAAGAACATTTGAGGAAAGGTGGGAGGTGGGGAGGGGGAGAAATAACATGGGGAAATAGTTTTACTATTTCACAAGTACTCACAAGTACAAGTACAAAGTATTGCCACAAGTACTCCTTTTCTTTTTGAGAATACAGACTAACACGGCTGCTACTCTGAAACCTGTCATTATGCAAGGCACTGAATTTAGCCGTATAGAGTGGAAATCTATCAACTTCATGAAAAAACTCATACAGATACAGACAGACATCATCTTCCTTTCCAAATGCAAACAGATGGACATCATACCGAAAGGACTGAAGGTAAAAAATCCATTACAATCTACATACCACACAGACTATGCTGACAGCTTGTGCCACACACTCTCAAAGAAACTGCGGAACCACCTCATCGACATCCTCTACAGCAAACAGGGAAACATTAAGAATGAGCTCTCCAAACTGGATACTCTCATAAAGAACCAACCTTCCATACAAACTTCCTCGTGGCTGGACTTTACAAAAACTAGACAAGCCATTTATAACACACACTTTGCTTCTCTACAAAAGAAAAAGGACACTAAACTATTTAAACTACTACATGCCACAAGGGGCCACCACAGTGGTTCCCGTAACCCACCCAGCAATATTGTTAATCTATCCAACTATACTCAACCCAGCAGAAGAATCTGTCCTATCTCGGGGCCTCTCCTTTTGCCCCTCCACCCCCATGAACATAATACAGTTCTGTGGTGGCCTAGAATCCTACTTTCGACGTCTCTGACTCAAGGAATATTTCCAACACACCTCTGAACAACATATTAACCCACAGAGACCTTCCTACCAACACTACAAAAAGAAGGATTCTGGGTGGACTCCTCCTGAAGGTCGAAACAGCAGACTGAACTTCTACATATTGTGCTTCCGCCGACGTGCACGGGCTGAAATTGTGGAAAAGCAGCATCACTTGCCCCATAACCTCAGCCGTGCAGAACACAATGGCATCCACAGCCTCAGAAACAACTCTGACATCATAATCAAAAAGACTGAGGTGCTATCGTCATCATGAATAGGTCGGAATATGAACAAGAGGCTACTAGGCAGCTCTCCAACACCACTTTCTACAAGCCATTACCCTCTGATCCCACTGAGAGTTACCAAAAGAAACTACAGCATTTGCTCAAGAAAATCCCTGAAAAAGCACAAGAACAAATCTGCACAGACACACCCCTAGAACCCCGAACTGGGGTATTCTATCTGCTACCCAAGATCCATAATCCTGGACGCCCCATCATCTCAGGCATTGGCACCCTGACAGCAGGATTGTCTGGCTATGTAGACTCCCTCCTCAGGCCCTACGTTACCAGCACTACCAGGTATCTTCGAGACACCACTGACTTCCTGAGGAAACTACAATCCATTGGTGATCTTCCTAAAAACACCATCCTAGCCACTATGGATGTAGAAGCCCTCTGCACCAACATTCCACACAAAGATGGACTACAAGCCGTCAAGAACAGTATCCCCAATAATGTCACGGCTAACCTGGTGGCTGAACTTTGTGACTTTGTCCTCACCCATAACTATTTCACATTTGGGGACAATGTACAACTTCAAATCAGCGGCACTGCGATGGGTATCCACATGGCCCCACAGTATGACAACATTTTTATGGCTGACTTAGAACAACGCTTCCTCAGCTCTCGTCCCCTAATGCCCCATCTCTACTTACACTACATTGATGCCATCTTCATCATCTGGACCCATGGAAAAGAAGCCCTTGAGGAATTCCACCATGATTTCAACAATTTCCATCCCACCATCAACCTCAGCCTGGACCAGTCACACAAGAGATCCATTTCCTGGACACTACTGTGCTAATACGCGACGGTCACATAAACACCACCCTATATCGGAAACCTACTGACCGCTATTCCTACCTACATGCCTCTAGCTTTCATCCAGATCATACCACATGATCCATTGTCTACAGCCAAGCTCTACGATATAACCGCATTTGCTCCAACCCCTCAGACAGAGAAAAACACCTACAAGATCTCTATCATGCATTCCTACAACTACAATACCCACCTGCTGAAGTGAAGAAACTGATTGACAGAGCCAGAAGAGTACCCAGAAGTCACCTACTACAGGACAGGCCCAACAAAGAAAATAACAGAACGTCACTTGCCATCACCTTCAGCCCCCAACTAAAACCTCCCAAAGCATCATCAAGGATCTACAACCTATCCTGAAGGACGACCCATCACTCTCACAGATCTTGGGAGACAGGCCAGTCCTTGCTTACAGACAGCCCCCCAATCTGAAGCAAATACTCACCAGCAACCACACACCACGCAACAGAACCACTAACCCAGGAACCTATCCTTGCAACAAAGCCCGTTGCCGACTCTGTCCATATATCTATTAGGGGACACCATCATAGGGCCTAATCACATCAGTCACACTATCAGAAGCTCGTTCACCTGCACATCTACCAATGTGATATATGCCATCATGTGCCAGCAATGCCCCTGTCATGTACATTGGTCAAACTGGACAGTCTCTACGTAAAAGAATAAATGGACACAAATCAGACGTCAAGAATTATAACATTCAAAAACCAGTTGGAGAACACTTCAATCTCTCCAGTCACTCGATTACAGACCTGAGGGTGGCTATCCTTCAACAAAAAAACTTCAAAAACAGACTCCAATGAGAGACTGCTGAATTGGAATTAATTTGCAAACTGGATACAATTAACTTAGGCTTGAATAAAGACTTGGAATGGATGAGTCATTACACAAAGTAAAACTATTTCCCCATGTTATTTCTCCCCCCCACCCCATCCCCCACTGTTCCTCAGATGTTCTTGTTAACTGCTGGAAATGGCCTACCTTGCTTGTCACCATGAAAGATTTTCCTCCTCCCCTCCCCCCCCCCGCTGCTGGTGATGGCTCATCTTAAGTGATCACTCTCCTTACAGCGTGTATGATAAAACCCATTGTTTCATGTTCTCTGTTTGTGTATATAAATCTCCCCTCTGTATTTTCCACCAAATGCATCCGATGAAGTGAGCTGTAGCTCACGAAAGCTTATGCTCTAATAAATTTGTTAGTCTCTAAGGTGCCACAAGTACTCCTTTTCTTTTTGCGAATACAGACTAACATGGCTGCTACTCTGAAACCTGTCAATTTTTTTGTGGAAAGCCTTGGCCGCAGGCAGGTTTGTGGGGCTGCAGTGAGGGACAGAAGCAATGGGACATGCAGAACCCAGGCCCCAGGGTAGGCTGCAGGCAAGGCAGCGGCAGGGAATGGGGCTGCTGGTGGTGCAAAGGCTGCAAAGTATTTGTTCTCCCCTGTACTCTCCATGTTGCGTCCTGCCCTTGAGGACTGGGTTCAACACATTCCAGAGCCCCTGGCTCTTGTGGAAAGTCCCGGCCACAGGCAGGTTTGCAGGGCTGTAGCCAGCGAAGGTAGCACTGGGATGCATTGAGCCTGGGGTCCTGGTGCCAGGGGAGGATGCAGCCTGGAAAGCGCAAGGAGAGGTACCTCGAGCCTGTGAGCTTCCTTCTCTAGCTGCAGCCTTGCAGAACTGCCTCTCTCTTATTGACAACTGCAGGTTAATAGCAAATTTTGGCCAACTGCTGAGGGGTTGTTAGTAAGCGGAATCTATTGTATATACTAAAAATGACTGAGCTATAAATCATGACTGAACTATATTTATTTTCCTCACATTTCTCAGGACCAGACTTGGTTAAGTACTTGTTTTAGGAACCATATGTATGACATTAATTAAACAATAACACATTAATTACAAATTAATTACAAATTTTAACAAAACTACTTTCTTCGGGAAGGACAATTAGTACATAATTTTCAAGAAAATGTAAAAAATAGCACAAAACCTGACATTTGGTGGCTCCATATCAAACAGCAGGACAAGATTAGAAATGAGGATATTTGAAGCCAAACCCAGCATCCACCTCCATCAGCACTACTTTGGTTTTGGTGGCTTTCTTGGTATGGACATATTAGAATGGAAGAACAATGAATTCTGAAGCAAGTTTATCAAGAAATGGCAGTACATGGCTGAAGATTACGGGGGGCAGCAAAAGCTTTGATGGTCAGATTAAAATTGCTAATGATGGACATAAACTGAACATTCAGCCAGGCCACCTTAAGGACCAAGTCTGAGAATAATTCAGATTGCACTCCATCTGCAAGGAGGCCATGTCCCATTGGGATATACCAAGATGATGATAAAAATATCTTGTAAAATCATCTTGAAACATTATAAGAATGTTAGTGTAACTTTTTTCACCAAGAATCCCAACTGAGTATTACATGACATAAAACATCACATTTAAGAGGGTTTTCCATTTAATTTTGAAAAGTTCATTTCCCCCTCTTAGATCCAGGTACATTACACAGTCATTAAATCATCTTTTTATAAGGCCTTAATTCTGCAAAAACTTGCACATGCGCTTCATTTTATGCATGAAATAAATGGGCCAAGTGAAGTTTACGTGCACAAATTTAAATATGGACGTGTTTGCAGGATTGGGACTTAATAAACAAGGAATAGATGGAATCCACAACCAGCATCTGGTTTGCATTTCCACTTTATAATCATATGGAATTGTAAATAGTTTACCTTTTTAAAGTCCCTCATAAACTGTGTATGAAGTGCCATCAGCCTGTTGTATTCTTCCATTATCTTGCTCAGAAGAATTTGCATACTTTCTTGCAAGGCTAAATTACAAAGAGAGTTGGTGACATTTTCATCAAATTCACAGTTACTGCATCATTACATATTGTACTTTTAATTTATCAACTTGCTCACAAATTCTTAACTGAAGAGGATTATTACTATTACCGTTATACTACTCCATTATTGTAAATGGGAGAGAGCTGTACAAATTTTTATGCATTAGTATTCGTGTGTTTGTTTATAATTTATGGTAGAACTGCTTAGCTTCTCCTGTTGTATGAGCAGAAAAATCAATCTCCTCACATTATCTATCTGAAACTTCCACTACAATAAGTACTGCACAGGATGGCACTCAAAAAATAAAAGTGATTCAGAATATTGAGGCATCTTGAATACTGATTAATTGGTGATGTAAATAAGCAACTGAATCATATGCAGAAATAAAAGGGGTATATAAAAATGGTTGAGCTGACATATTAATACTGAGTGCAGATCAGTGATCTCCAAACTGTGGAGCACGCCCCCTAGGGGGGCATGGAGGAACGTCGGGGGGGCGCAATGGGGAGGGGAGGGAGCGCCAGCATGACCTCTCTGGTCCTATCCCCGACCGCAGTTGCGGCCTCAGCTCTGCTTCCGGCTCAGCCACTGGCCCGTGCCCCCCGCTCTCAGCCACAGCTCTGCCCCCAGCCACGGCCCAGCTGCGACTCCACTTCCGGCCCAGAGGGGCATTGACATATTTTATTACTGGTAAGGGGGGGTGAGAGAGGAAAAATTTGGGCACCACTGCCTTAGATTATTATTTATAAATACCAGCATATTAATATAGTGTTGTCAGCAATATCTAAAAGTTACTATACGTGTTACCTTGAGCTTGAATTCTGTGCGTTGGTAATTCTATGTCAGGTTCTTTTCTCTCAACAGTAGGAACATGGAAAATGTCTTGTTCCCCAGGACTAACTTTGATAGGAGTTGAGTGTTGTTCACTCTGAACACTGCAGAGAAGCTATATGACAAACAAACAAAAGTATCAAAAAGAAATAAAGATAGTTCAGGCTACAGCAGATTATTTATTACTATATTAAAGACAATAGGCAGAGGAAACAAAATAGAAAAATAGCATCCATAAAGCAGTATCTTTGGGGTAGTAACTTCCATGGAAATAGTTGTATTTGTCTGTTTGCAAAGTTTTCAGATGATAAATGACACTTCATATTTTGCATTTATAAAAAACAGTGGGAAGGGGGTGGTTCAGAAAAAAAATATTGCCTTAGCACTGAAACTGACACTGTCAAGTCTTTTATGTCTTGTAAAATTAGCCCTACACTGTAGTGGCTCACAGGTCAATGCATATTGCACCATACCTTCACTTTGACTTCCTGCTCCTTTGCTGGTGAGAACTATCCTGTATTGTAGAATACAATCTACGAGAATCCTATAAAAGTGTTTCTAAGATTTTTGAAGAAGTCATTATCCAATCTATACCAAGAATACATCAGACTGGCAAAAACAAAGGGGATGACGTGAAATGCATGTAAACACAAATGAAAAGAATACTTCAAATTCATTGGTGCTAGATTGTCCAGGATGTATGGCATTTTAACAATGAGATAGCTGAAGGAAAAAAAAGATTTATCCATACAGCACCTGAAAGCGTGGCTATACTCTGAAAAAAATGACTACAGAAATAGCAGTGCAGGGTTCACCCATACAAACTCAACCTGGAAACTTAAAGTAAAGCTGTGTACTTTTTGGATTAACACCACTAATACTAAAACATCTGTAGTTGGAATTTAGATAACAGTTCCCTTGATGGTGTGTGTAAGTCATAATGCAATCCAGTTCAATCTCTCTCTATATTTGTTCTCTAGTACTACTGTAGCATGAATACAATTCAATAAAAACTGGTTTTAGTCAGGGAAGTAATTCTGCCTAACTTCATACGGGGAGGAGTTTTTTGTACTAAGAAGTGTCATTATCTCTTATTTTGACCATAAATCACTTGAATGTCCTATACAGAATCATTTAAAATGTATAACAATGCCCACAATTTGAATAGGTACTCCCAAAAGAGAAAGAAGACATGTTCTCAGTTCAGAGGAGATAAACTAGATTAGACATTATGTAAAGAGGTGGTCACAGGACAGAAGGCAGGAGTAAGGAGAGGGGGAATACAAGGGTAATATCTATACAATTATGTGATTACTCTGCTAGAGCTAGCATATGGACTCAAAGTAAAGAAGTAGGGCTTGGTTTTTTTCCCCTTATATTCAAAATAAGTATCTAACTTGGCCAGTTTCATGTAAATTGGCCAGTTTTGGATGGCAGAAGATAACGTACGTACATCTTTGAATTTTTTTAATATCACAAGTTTGGTGATAAAGGTAACTATGTTGACACAATAGACTTCTGAAAAGCATTTGACATAGTCTGCATGACACTATGATAAAAAAAGTAGCACTGACAAAAATCAATGCAGCCTATATTAAACAGATTAAAAACTGCTCACCTGAGAAACAACAGAAAAGTAACTATAAATCATAGAATCATATGGGGAAATCATGATTTTGGGTGTGTCTATAGTGGGTCTTGCAGAAATCTGTTCTCAGCCCAATGCTATTCAACATCTTTAGATATGATTTGAAAGAAAATACATATCATTCCTGGTAAAATTTGCAGATGACATAAAAATTGGTGAAATGGTAAATAATGCTGGGAATAGGTCAGTCACAGAGGCTGACCTGCATTTCTTGGTCAGATGGGCTCATTTGAGCAACATGTGTTTTAACATTACCAAATGCAAGGTCATATTTAGGAACAAAAAAAATGTAGGTCAGATTTATAAGATGGGGGACTATATCCTGTAAAACTCTGTAAAGCAAATGGGAGTCATGGTTGATAATCCTCTGAACAGGGATTCCCAGTGCGATGCTCTAACTACTAGGCCTACAGTTTTTGAACGTATAAGCAGTGGACTACCAAGAAAGAGAAGGAAGGTGGTATTAACTTCGCATATAGCATTAGTAAGACCATTACTGGAATACTGTGTCCAGTTCTAGTGTCCACACTCCAAAAAGAATGTTGAAAAATTGGAAAGATTTCAGAAAAGAATTACAAGAATGACCTGAATTATGGAAAACATGCCATAAGTGAAAGACTAAACAATCTCAGTGTATTTAGGTTATGTAAAAGAATGTTAAGAGGTGACTTAGCACCTAAATAGGGAAGATATTCCTGATAATAGAAGACTCTTTAATCTAGCAGAAAAAAGCAAAACAGTTAACCATTGGAACAATTTATCAAGGGAAAAGGTGGATGCTCCATCACTTGAAGTCTAAAATCAAGACTAAAAGATATGCTATAACTCAAACAGAAGTTATGGTCTTGATGCAAAAATTACTGGGTAAAGTACTTTGGCCTGTGTTTTGCAGGAAGTCAGACTAATTAATCATAGTGGTCCCTTCTGGCATTAAAATCTACGAATCTATGATTTTTGGCGATTTACAGAGGTTTACAGAAAGGAGGCAAGATTTCTAAAGCACTATATACAGAACATTGTGGGGAAAAATACAGGAGCTGAGGAAATACATGAAGGAAGGAAAAATGTTCTGGTTTCTCAGTCTGAAACTGAAGGATTACTGGGAGAGAAAAATGCTCTGATGAAAATTTGTTAGGGATGGTGAGAAGAATTAAGAAGAAATAATTCTATCAATACATAAACAGTTCTTGATTTTCAAAATTCCTATGTAAAAAAATGTTTCTTTGACAAAGTCTTACCTGTGTGAGCCTAAAGCATTCCTCAGACACTGCCTTGCTTAGCTTTTCTATAAGCACCACTGTAGATTTGCCTTCATCATCTATTAATACAGATTATTAATATTATTAACTTATTTATTGTAGCATGCACTAGATGTCACACGCTTTTCAAATAGACAAGAAGGCACAGCCCTAACGAGTTCACAATGTGAACGGACAGAGACAAATAAACAGAAATTGAGGGAATGGGAAAGAAGATGTTGCTTACCTTAGAATCATAGAATCATAGAATATCAGGGTTGGAAGGGACCCCAGAAGGTCATCTAGTCCAACCCCCTGCTCAAAGCAGGACCAAGTCCCAGTTAAATCATCCCAGCCAGGGCTTTGTCAAGCCTGACCTTAAAAACCTCTAAGGAAGGAGATTCTACCACCTCCCTAGGTAACGCATTCCAGTGTTTCACCACCCTCTTAGTGAAAAAGTTTTTCCTAATATCCAATCTAAACCTCCCCCATTGCAACTTGAGACCATTACTCCTCGTTCTGTCATCTGCTACCATTGAGAACAGTCTAGAGCCATCCTCTTTGAAACCCCCTTTCAGGTAGTTGAAAGCAGCTATCAAATCCCCCCTCATTCTTCTCTTCTGCAGACTAAACAATCCCAGCTCCCTCAGCCTCTCCTCATAAGTCATGTGCTCTAGACCCCTAATCATTTTCGTTGCCCTTCGTTGTACTCTTTCCAATTTATCCACATCCTTCCTGTAGTGTGGGGCCCAAAACTGGACACAGTACTCCAGATGAGGCCTCACCAGTGTCGAATAGAGGGGAACGATCACGTCCCTCGATCTGCTCGCTATGCCCCTACTTATACATCCCAAAATGCCATTGGCCTTCTTGGCAACAAGGGCACACTGCTGACTCATATCCAGCTTCTCGTCCACTGTCACCCCTAGGTCCTTTTCCGCAGAACTGCTGCCGAGCCATTCGGTCCCTAGTCTGTAGCGGTGCATTGGATTCTTCCATCCTAAGTGCAGGACCCTGCACTTATCCTTATTGAACCTCATTAGATTTCTTTTGGCCCAATCCTCCAATTTGTCTAGGTCCTTCTGTATCCTATCCCTCCCCTCCAGCGTATCTACCACTCCTCCCAGTTTAGTATCATCCGCAAATTTGCTGAGAGTGCAATCCACACCATCCTCCAGATCATTTATGAAGATATTGAACAAAACGGGCCCCAGGACCGACCCCTGGGGCACTCCACTTGACACCGGCTGCCAACTAGACATGGAGCCATTGATCACTACCCGTTGAGCCCGACAATCTAGCCAGCTTTCTACCCACCTTATAGTGCATTCATCCAGCCCATACTTCCTTAACTTGCTGACAAGAATGCTGTGGGAGACCGTGTCAAAAGCTTTGCTAAAGTCAAGAAACAATACATCCATTGCTTTCCCTTCATCCACAGAACCAGTAATCTCATCATAAAAGGCGATTAGATTAGTCAGGCATGACCTTCCCTTGGTGAATCCATGCTGACTGTTCCTGATCACTTTCCTCTCCTCTAAGTGCTTCAGGATTGATTCTTTGAGGACCTGCTCCATGATTTTTCCAGGGACTGAGGTGAGGCTGACCGGCCTGTAGTTCCCAGGATCCTCCTTCTTCCCTTGTAGAATAACTGCAGTTCTTCTAGATATTTGACCCTAGGTGGTCCACTTCAGGTGTGCATGTGCCCCATGAGCTCATGATGGAAGATGTTTGGTAGCAGCTCCTGTTTGGTCACACATGCGCCCTAGCTACCCTCGTGCCCCTTACTAAGGGCAGTGTCAGATGAACTACCCTCAGTTCCTTCTGTATCACAAAGTACAATGAAAACAAGACTCCGAAAAAGAAGGAAAGGGGGGCAAGTAGCGAGGCACTCACAGGACAAAAATCTTGAAGGACCCCAATTACTGTACAAGTATCCTCTCCTTTGAGTAATGTCCCTATGGGTGCACCACTTCAAGTGACTCCTGAGCTGCATTCCTTAAAGGAGATAGGTACTGAGGAATCTAGTCTCAGGCTTTTGTAGAACTGCAGTACCAAAGGCAGTGTCTGCCCTAGAGGTATGTATTTGGGCATAATTTAGAGAAAGTGAGAGCCAAAGACCATGTGGCAGTTTTGCAGATTTCTGCAATGCGTGCAGTTAGGAGCAAGGCAATGGAAGTCTATTGCAATTTGGTGGAATGGGCATAGGAGGGAGCTGAACCTTAACAGCCTTTTAACAGGTGTCCTGCTGGAAACCCACTTGAATAGTCTCTGGATTGAAACGGGAGCCACTTTAATTCTGTCCATAAGAGACAAATAGTCTTGGGGAGACTCTCAAGTAGTGGTTTTCAAACTATGGGGCGCGCCTCCCTTGAGTGAGGCGAGAGCTGTGGTTTTTTCGTTTGCTTGTTTTGTTTTGTTTTTTTAAAAAAGAAAGGAGTTTTGGCTGTCAGCCCCAAGTGGCCAGGGCTTGTGAAGAAGAAGGGACAGGACTTCTTGCCCCTGCAGATGTTCATGAGATGTCTCTGAAAAAGGACAGGGAAAAAGCAGATGCATAGACATGAGCCTAATGTTATTACCACCAAAACCATCTCTCGCAAGTAATCTGCTCCCATTAGGTACAAAAATAGGAGTGATCATCTCCAAAAGGAGGGGGATGGTAGGTGGGAGGCAGGATGATCCAACTGTAAATCCAGATAATGGGATTGTTCAAGGCCCTCGATGAAGGTACAGTATCAGAATGAATCCTTGGATGATGAAGATGACTATGCTGCGACAATCACGATGACTGATCTTTTTCCCTTCTGGAACCTAAGTTTTTCCTGGAAGGTTCTGAAGGTCTATGGTAAGTTAGAAAGTGAGATCTTTGATCTGTCTGTGACCTGCTGAATCTCCTTTTATTTGCAAGTGTATAAATCCTTAGTGCATGGAGAGTAGCTCTTAAATCCTTTAGGGAATGCAAGGACTCATCCATGGATTCACTGGATAGCCTAGAGGTTCCTGATGATTATAGCCAGGATGCATGTCACATGACAACTGCTGTAGAGATGGAGTGGGCTGCTGTTATCAGCTGCATCAAGAGAAGCCTGAAAAGAAGTTCTTGCCAGGAGCTGACCTTCAGCGATGGTGGCCTGAATTGCTCTTAGTGTTCCAAAGGCAAATATTCAATAAAGTAATCAAACTTTGAATAATTTATGTGGTTGTATTTTGCAACAAGCAATTGGTAGCTGGCAATCCTGAATTGCTGGAGGTAGATGAGTAACTCTTACGACCCAAGAGGTCCAACAATTTTTGTTCCTTGTCATGCAGGATGGTTTTGCCATGGTGTGGCCTATTATGCTCGTTCACTGCATCCACCACAAAGGAGGTGGGTACCATGTGCATGGACAAAAATTCTGAGCCTCTAGCAGGGACATAATTTTTTTTTATCTGTCCTCTTACAAGTTGGAGATATTGTGGCCAGGCTTTGCCAAATCATCTTGGCCAGTTGAAGTGAAGTCTTATTTACGGGCACAGCTACCTGGATGGAGGAAGCAGTGTGTAGGATGTCCAAGAGTCTATGCTAGATCTCCTGTATCCCTTCTGAGGGGATTTGAAGAGTGTCAGCAT
Organism: Dermochelys coriacea; assembly: GCF_009764565.3. NCBI lineage: Eukaryota > Metazoa > Chordata > Testudines > Dermochelyidae > Dermochelys > Dermochelys coriacea. The sequence goes on from NC_050069.1 coordinate 225,962,407, forward strand.
GAGGTCTTGAAACTGATTAAAGTCATTCACATGTGATCGGAGGCAGGGGGACATGACTGCTTCATCAGGAGAGAAGGAAGAGATATTTGACCATCAGCTATTTTCTCATGCTCCTCAAAAGGATTCCTCCTGCAGTAGAGAATGAGGTAAAGGAATGGGAGAGACAGGAAATGGGTACTTTTGAGGTTCAGCATGGGGGTAGCTGGATGCTCTGCAAAACTGCTGTTGAAAAGCAGCCCATGGATTCCAGAATGGTCACTGAGGGGGGCAAGAAGGAAAGGCAACAGATACCCAAGATAGGTCAGACCAAGAAATATGTTAGATACTCGAGCCTGTTTGTGTCTTGGGGTCTTCTCCGAATAGACTTCAGGGGAGGTTGGTTTAGGTTGGTAGTCAAATAAGCCTTGGACAGAGAGATGAGAGTCAAAGCTGCTTTCATTCCCATAATGAATGGGGAATGCAGACAATAATGCAACTGCAGGTTGTCCATCCATTCCAGTGGGTACCACGGAACCAGTCGGTACAGAGAGGAGTGAAATACTGATGGTAGGTGAGACTGTGGTACCCAGAGTCTTCTCAGATCTGTAAGCAAGGGGGATTCAGGTTAATTGGATAGAAACAGGTCCCTAGAAAAGCTGCAGTACCGGGTGAATCTGTGTGGAAACCTGGCAGGGCTTGGCAGTAGAATCTAGTGGTACTGAGGATGATGCAGGGTGCAAGAATAACAATCGACCAGATTGTACTGTCGATTTGGGTACGATACACAGTGAGGAAAAAGTGGAGGCCATAGACATTACTGTCTTCCTAGCTGTATAATCTTTAGAGTTTCTAGCATCTTGACTGTGCTTGGATGGTACTGGGGCAGGCTTTAACAGTGATCAATGGGTACTGTGGGACTTAGAAATACCCAAAGCCTTCAGCATGGATGGACCTTTGGTACCAGGAATGCTTGAAGCCTTGGCAGTATCCTTGCTTGGGACACAAGGTCTCCGACACAACAGGGCTCTTAGCACCAACTTATTTTTGAGATTTGAAGCTCCTCTTGCTAGATGACTTGGTGCTTTCTCCTGCCAGTCTCTCCTGTGAAGGTCTTATGGGTCATCAAGCTGCAGAGGTCAACTATGGTCACTGGAAGACTGGTGTACCAGGGAGTAGAGGGCAGGTGGTATCAAGCCCTGGGTCTGATGCAGGTCAGAGGAAGTCTCCATCATGAGGAGCCTCAGCTTTATTTCCCTGTTCTCTCTATATTTACTTTTGAGCCCTGAGCAAATCTCATATTTAGAAGGAATGTGAGGGTCCCTTATACCATGGCTAGAGCAAGGGTGACCATCACTAACTGGGAAGGGTCCCAACAAGTGACACAATGTTTAAATCCAAGGGAACCAGGCATAGCCTGAGGATTTAAGATTCCCTCAAAGGAGAACCTTTGAGGAGAGGAAACCCTTGAGGATGGGTAAGTGAAAGGTCTCTAAAATAAAACACTGAACTAAACTAGTAAAACTAAATACTATATTAAAACTAAACTAAACTATTCCAAAGGGTAAACGAGATAGAAGCAGCTTCACTAGACACTTTGTCTCAGGCCAACATGGTTGGGAAAGAACTGAGGGCAGTGCATCAACAATGCACTATATATCCTTGGTACGAGGCATGAGGATAGCAAGTGTGCATGTGTGGACCAAACAGGCACTGCTACCAAAAGTCTCCAAAGGTGCATGGAGCACATGCTCACCTGAAGAGGATCACCCATAGGGACATTACTCAAAGAAGAACATATACTTTTTTCTTAATATTCATGTCAGCTAGATTTAGTCAGCATGACAGAAATGGGTCCTTAAGAGGGACTTAAATATGGTGTGGTATGTCAATAAGTTCAGGAAGTTCATACCATATAGGGGGAAGCATGTTAGAAAGCACAGAAGCGACTGACAAATAAGCAGTCAATGGAGGAGCCATGGGGGGATAGCAACATGAAGTGAGACACACTCAGATAAGAAGGAAGGGCAGAGTTATGCAGAGCTTTGAAGGTGGTGATAAACAAGTTTGAATAGTGTATAAGGAGCCAATGGAGGGAATCAAGGAGGAGAATGATATAATCAAGTCAACGGACAAACAAGGTATTGTGTTACTACCTTTAACTAGTATGATTTCAATATGGAATACGCACCTAAACATTTTTTAATGTAACCCTCTAAAATGATTGCTCTAAGACAAATAGCAAAAAATAAATTTGAATACAACCATCTATAAATAAATATAATCATAATAAAAGTGATAGCTTACATAAGATTTTTCAAAATTATGTTGAATAATACACAGTGTGTACTACATAATGGGCTTCTTGTAACTTTACAATAATTTGAGTTAAAACATTTAAATATAAAAAAGGAAATATTGGATAGAAGAAACTATTTTGTTAGACAACTGAAGAAAAAATTCTCTCCAACTTTTCTGGTCACATGCTCTCTTTTAAAGAAATATTTTTACACAGAGAACTTCTATCATTTTCAACAATATACCTGCTTGTTGACCTTTCAAGGTCTGGAGCTCTAGTTGATACATTTTCTTAAGCTCATTCATCTCTTGTGCATGACTGCAGATGAGCTCCTCTTTAAGGCTGCAGAGTGCATTCTCTTTTTCAGCTTTCAAGTACCCAAGGACCTGTTCCACATGAGCTGAATAAACCAGAGAGAGACAAATGCGCTGGGCCTCCATCTGTAGCCGTAAATCAGTCTTTGAATGGAAATACACATATTACAAAGAATTAAAAATAAGGAAGCAAGAAAGTCCAAATTTTCTGTATTTCATTACAGCTGCTAATTTCAGACAATAATAATTTTAAACATGTGCACCTGACACCTAAACATAATATTAACATTTAAATATTTGTTAACCATTATCTAGTTTTTATTTGCAGTCATAAACCAAATCTGTACAATAATTACGAGATTTCCTAAATTCAAATTATAACTGCACATTCTTGCTCTTGTGATTCAGTAATGCAAAGCATTACAAACCATATTTTCCTTTGAAAATCATTATTAACTAGTGAACTGATATGAAGTTCAATGGGCATGTGCCGAGACCACGATGGCTGCAGGACAGTTTTCAAGAAAATTTTCAGGGGAATGACAAGTCAGCTAAAGTAGTCTGGAGAGAAGTTTGACTTGGAGTAGAAGCACAGTCCCAAATTTATTCAGTGAGTAGATTAAAGGACTGAGTTCTTAGTTTAAACGCGCAGCAGTCCCTTCACAAAGGAAGTGAATACCAAATCATGCTGTATGCTTGACGGGAAAGGCAAGAAATAGCATCAATTCTCAAGCCAGTGAGATAGTCAGGGACCTGTTTATCATTTACATATCAAATTATATTTTGTAAATTTTGATACTTAGGTAATTTCTCTTATTATTTCAAGCCTTGTTTTATTTTTCTTCTCTATTTTTCTACATTAGCACACAGTGCACTGAAATTAGCATTGGATTCTATGGCCCAGGTCTTTGGCTAAGGCTCAGAAGCATACATCACAACTGAGGAAGGGCAAGTTAAAATTTAGCCTGATATCCACTTTGGTAATAAATGCCATGGGGACTCTTAATAGTAGACTGTTTCAAAACTGTCAAGAAATACATATGAGAACCTAAAACAACCTGTACTTGTGGCACCTTAGAGACTAACAAATTTATTAGAGCATAAGCTTTCGTGAGCTACAGCTCACTTCATCGGATGCTGTAGCTCACGAAAGCTTATGCTCTAATAAATTTGTTAGTCTCTAAGGTGCCACAAGTACTCCTTTTCTTTTTGCGAATACAGACTAACACGGCTGCTACTCTGAAACCTGTAAAACAACCTGGTAGAGGACTAAGTCTAAGGCATTGGTGCCTATGAAAAACCTAACTTTTGCTACAATATTTATTGAATCATTGCATGTAGATTTAAGGCCAGATTTTTGGTGCCAGTCTCTGTTTAAATATTAGCAAAATATCTAACTAAATTGTTTACACTCACAAGCTAGTAGAGATAATACTGTTTGTATTTGTATCTGCAATTCAGCATGGATACAAAAATGCAGGCCTAATTGCACCTCCAAAAATGGAGGTTAGGTGGAGGCCCAACTGGCTTTTAATATCTTCTGACAGTTTATTCACCTTCCATTTCTCCACTTCTCATCCAGAAAAATTAAATTGAGAGAACATTAATATAGTGGCAGTGGGTTGAGAAAGATTCTACTTTTTGTTTTGCAAGTTTAATCGAACATAATTAGTGAGAAAATATAGTGAATTGTCTGCATTCCTTCCTATTTTTTGTTTGAGTGGTTGTACTGTAGAGCCGGAGAACTAATCATAAACAAGGTAGAAGTGTCTTGGAAAAAATAACCAACTCTTTCCTGACCTCTCCAACAAAAATCTAGAGTCATTAAAACTTTTACTTTCTTTGAATAAGATAGGATATTACAATTGTATTGAAGACAAAATGCAATAATTAGGTTTTGCTTCATAATATTTTAACTGATGGCAAAGAATTTACCAAAACTTAAAGTTTAATTTTAGTTAAAATATTAAATTTAGTGAAAGCAAAAAATATTCATTTCTTTTGATCTGTTCATACATCCATTAAAAAGGAAACCCTTCACACACTCCTTGAGAATTCTTAAACATACAGCTATGAAACATATCACTCCTATGACCGCCCACCCTTAACCACTAATCAACATATCCACAACAAACAAGCCCAGAAGCAAAAGGCATATTTAAGATAAACATTAAGTTTCATTATTTTACACAGATGTACTACTAGTAACGTTCTTTACCATACAGGTTTCTATAAACATACCTGTTCAGATTTTAATATATCCAGCTGCTGCTGAAGCTGATCATTTTCATGCTGTGTAATGGCCAGTAGTGAGGTTTCTCCTGCTAGTCGGTCAGTCATCTGGTGCACATGATCCAACAGTGATTGCTGCTCTGGATTCAACATTTGCTGAATTTTCTTCTCTGTTACATGATGATCTGTATCTTTACCCAAACTCAGATTATCTTCTCTTACTTTTATTTCCTCACCAAGTTCATTGCTGGGATCAAATATTAGATTTCTAGTTTCAGACACTGGGATAGCATCTGCTTGATCTTTCTCTTTAGAGTATTTTGTCTTCTGTTCACAAATGTTAACATTTTCTGCCTGATTGTGGCTAATTATGATTTCTTGTTCTTTACATCTTGCTAAAACTTGTTCTTTCTCCAGTTTTAAAGATTTGACTTCTTCACTTAATTGACAAATTTCACTATGTTTTAATTTTAATTGTTCAGAAAGATCTGAAAGTCTCAAGGATAATTCCACTTTCTCACGCTGGGCTACCTCAAGCTTTTCCATAAGTTCTGTAGTATCTTTCTCAACAACAACTTCTCCAACTTCAAAAGTTTCTGCTCTGCATATTTTGTCTTCTTTAGAGCCTTCAAAGACTGAACTTTTAGTTTTCAATACAACCAGTTCATAGCTTTGTAAATGTTGAAGCTCTTCAGTCAGAACCTTAAGCTTGGTTTTATATTCAGCTTCCTCTTTGTTTTTGCTCTCTTCTAAATCAGCTTTTATCTTTAGAAGACAAGCATATTCTTCCTGCAGCTCTTGATAACTAGCTTCAAAATTTTTCTCAGCAAATGAAAAAGTATTCTTTTGCCTCTCAATTTCTGCTTTGAGTTCAAGGTCTTGTTTTATAAACTGCGCATTTTCAGCCATCAGCTTTTCTATTCTATTTTGCATGTCAAGGTCTTCTGACTTAGAATAAACATTGTCTGTGAAAATCAACTTTTCTTCTGAACTAACCAAAATGTGCTTTAATTTCTCTTCTAAAGCTCTATTTTCATCTTTAAGAAGGTTATTTTGTGTCTCAAGATCTTTACATTTTTCTTGATGGCTAACTTCTTTCTCTTTCATTTGTTTCTCCAACAATTCAGTTTTAAGTTGCAACTCTTGAACTTCTTGTTCAAGTATACCCTCTTCTTTTTCTTCTTGCCTAAGAACATCAATCTCCTTTTGGAGTTCCTGTATTTGAAGTGTCATTTCTTCCGATTTAGAATTTACAACAGACTGCTGCAAATCTTTCAGCTTTGAAATCTCCAATAACAGCTGACTTTGCTTTGTTATTAAGTTGTCCTTTTCAAACTCCATGGCTTCTATCTTTTGACTCATTTCATTTTGTACACCTTCTAATTGCTGTTTATAGTGTGTGGCCAAGTTATCTTTAAGAATTTCAATGTTTATTCTGTGCTCTTGTTGTAAGTCTTCTCTAAGGTTGGACAGTTCTTCTTCATGACTAAACAGAAGCTGTGTCCTCAGTCTCTCTAATTCAGATTCTTGAGATTCAGCCATTCTGTCCAAAACTTCATCCTTCTCCCTTTCTAGCATTTCAAGTTTTATTTTATAATTTGTGACTTCTGCCTCGTGTTTTAATTCTAACTCTTTCCTTAGCTCAGATGCAGAAGCAAGCTGAGCTTTCAGCTCTTCAATCATAACCTGGTATTTATCTGCTTCATTTAATCTGCATTCTTTGTCCATTATGGTCTGCTTGGCTCTCTGAATCTGCTCTCTTGCAAAGGTCAATTCTTGAAAAAGATCTTCAATTTGTGTTTGTTGAATAGACTTCTCTGCTGAAATGCCTTCCAGTTGTTTTGACAAATCTTGCTTTATTTTTTCCTTCTGATAATTAGCATCTTGCAATTTCATATTCAAATCATTAATTGCAATATTCATTAAACGTACTTGATCTTCATTAATATTATCACTTGAACATGGATTTAAAGTTTTCTCCAGTTCTATTTTTTGTTGGGCAAGAAGTTCTTCAATTTCTAATGCATGTTGCTTAATTAATTCTTGCTTCATTTGTACAATCTGCTGCCCATACATCTCATCTAATTCTGCCTGAAGTTGTGCCAGTCTCCTTTGTGTTTCTAATTCCATTCTTTGTACAATGTCAGTTTCAAATTGGCTGTCTTTATGACATCGCTTTTGTAATTCTTCCACAGTACCCATTAACTGTTTTATTTCATCAGAACATTGTCTTTCTTTTTGTTTGCAGTTAGCCAGTTGCAGTCTCACATCATTTGCCTCTTGATTCTTTTGTACAATCTGTTCTTTTAATTCCTCAAGTGATTTATTGGCATCTGATAATTTTTCCTTCACCTGAAATGCATTTTTTTCTTCTTCTATTATTTTTGCTTTCAGCTCTCCAATTAGTATTTCTTTTTCTTGTAGTTTTTTATTAGAATCTTCTCTTTCATTTTTGTGTTTCTCCTTTAAAAAGCAAAAACATGCCATATTTTAACTTTTGGCATCTCAATATTTGAATGTTTTTAAACTTTGAATATTATACTTAAAAATTCTTCTTAAAAACATCATGTTACACTGTAACCATTTCTCAAATTAGATCTAAACCATTTGCTACTCAATTTCAATAATTTTCTCTGCATTGGGAATAAATTATGGTTCAAGATCACTTTATTTCTTCCAGTGCTGCACTTGCATTTCAAAAATGTTTGGCTTAGTTGAAAAGCAATTCTTACAGAATTAGTTTCCTATACAAACTACTTTTCTTCAGAAATTAGAAGTTATAAAGAGAAATATACACAAGAATAACATTTAAAATGTGGGAGAAAGTTTGACAGCAACTCTTTGAGCACCACCATTAGGGACTGATTCACCACCCACTGAAGTCAATGGGAGGTTTTTTCATTGATTTTAACGGGCATTGTATCAATATGCACCAAGGGTCCATTAATTTTCATATTGTATACATTATGCCATTAGAAAATGCCACTGAATACAAGTAGATATATCAATAGGCCCAAATATGCACTCTTTTAGTAGATGTATTTCAATTGTCTGTAGAACAGTCAAGAGGTTTTAATGGGTGCTTCTTTAAAGGGCATTCAATTTTGTGCAGCGATTTGAGATGTCTTCCATGAAGGACACCAAATAAACACAAAAGATATACCATAAAGCATAAAAGTACTTCTTGTTTAAGACAAGAATTGTTCAATCAACTTTTATATTTTCTTTCAAAGTTACTGACATTTATCACAGAATATCAGGATTGGAAGGGACCTCAGGAGGTCATCTAGTCCAATCCCCTGCTCAAAGTAGGACCAATCCCCAACTAAATCATCCCAGCCAGGGCTTTGTCAAGCCTGGCCTTAAAAACTTCTCAGGAAGGAGATTCCACCACCTTCCTAGGTAACGCATTCCAGTGCTTCTCCACCTTCCTAGTGAAGAAGTTTTTCCTAATATCCAACCTAAACCTCCTCTACTGCAACTTGAGACCATTACTCCTCATTCTGTCATCTGCTACCACTGAGAACAGTCTAGATCCATCCTCTTTGGAACACCCTTTCAGGTAGTTGAAAGCAGCTATCAAATGCCCCCCCCTCATTCTTCTCTTCCGCAGACTAAATAATCCGAGTTCCCTCAGCCTCTCCTCATAAGTCATGTGTTCCAGTCCCCTAATCATTTTTGTTGCCCTCCGCTGGACTCTTTCCAATTTTTCCACATCCTTCTTGTAGTGTGGGACCCAAAACTGGACACAGTACTCCAGATGAGGCCTCACCAATGTCGAATAGAGGGGAATGATCGTGTCCCTCGATCTGCTGGCAATGCCTCTACTTATACATCCCAAAATGCCATTGGCCTTCTTGGCAACAAGGGCATACTGTTGACTCATATCCAGCTTCTCGTCCACTGTAACCCCTAGGTCCTTTTCTGCAGAACTGCTGCCTACCCATTCGGTCCCTAGTCTGTAGCGGTCCATGGGATTCTTCCGTCCTTAGTGCAGGACTCTGCACTTGTCCTTGTTGAACCTCATCAGATTTCTTTTGGTACAATCCTCTAATTTGTCTAGGTCTTTCTGTATCCTATCCCTACCCTCCAGCATATCTACCTCTCCTCCCAGTTTAGTGTCATCTGCAAACTTGCTGAGGGTGCAATCCACACCATCCTCCATATCATTCATGAAGATATTGAACAAAACTGGCCCCAGAACCGACCCTTGGGGCACTCCACTTGATACCAGCTGCCAACTAGACATGGAGCCATTGATCACTACCTGCTGAGCTCGACAATCTAGCCAGCTTTCTATCCACCTTATAGTCCATTCATCCAGCCCATACTTCTTTAACTTGCTGGCAAGAATACTGTGGGAGACCGTGTCAAAAGCTTTGCTAAAGTCAAGGAATAACACGTCCACTGCTTTCCCTTCATCCACAGATCCAGTTATCTCATTGTAGAAGGCAATTAGATTAGTCAGGCATGACTTGCCCTTGGTGAATCCATGCTGACTGTTCCTGATCACTTTCCTCTCCTCTAAGTGCTTCAGAATTGATTCCTTAAGGACCTGCTCCATGATTTTTCCAGGGACTGAGGTGAGGCTGACTGGCCTGTAGTTCCCAGGATCCTCCTCCTTCCCTTTTTTAAAGATGGGCACTACATTAGCCTTTTGCCAGTCGTCTGGGACATCCCCTGACCGCCATGAGTTTTCAAAGATAATGGCCAATTGCTCTGCAATCACATCCACCAACTCCTCTAGCACTCTCGGATGCAGCGCATCCGGCCCCATGGACTTGTGCTCGTCCAGCTTTTCTAAATAGTCCCGAACCACTTCTTTCTCCACAGAGGGCTGGTCACCTCCTCCCCATCCTGTGCTGCCCAGTGCAGCAGTCTTGTTCGTGAAGACAGAGGCAAAAAAAAGCAATGAGTACATTAGCTTTTTCCACATCCTCAGTCACTACGCTGCCTCCCTCATTCAGTAAGGGGCCCACACTTTCCTTGGCTTTCTTCTTGTTGCTAACATACCTGAAGAAACCCTTCTTGTTACTCTTAACATCTCTTGCTAGCTGCAACTCCAAGTGTGATTTGGCCTTCCTGATTTCACTCCTGCATGCCCGAGCAATATTTTTATACTCTTCCCTGGTCATTTGTCCAGTCTTCCACTGCTTGTAACCTTCTTTTTTGTGCTTAAGATCAGCAAGGATTTCACTGTTAAGCCAAGCTGGTCGCCTGCCATATTTACTATTCTTTCTACACATCGGGATGGTTTGTCCCTGTAACCTCATTAAGGATTCTTTAAAATACAGCCAGCTCTCCTGGACTCCTTTCCCCCTCATGTTATTTTTCCAGAGGATCCTGCCCATCAGTTCACTGAGGGATTCAAAGTCTGCTTTTCTGAAGTCCAGGTTCCGTATTCTGCTGCGTATTCTCCTTTTTTTCCTTGTGTCAGGATCCTGAACTCGACCATCTCATGGTCACTGCCTCCCAGGTTCCCATCCACTTTTGCTTCCCCTATTAATTCTTTCCGGTTTGTGAGCAGAAGGTCAAGAAGAGCTCTGCCCCTAGTTGGTTCCTCCAGCACTTGCACCAGGAAATTGTCCCCTACACTTTTCAAAACTTCCTGTATTGTCTGTGCACTGCTGTATTGCTCTTCCAGAAGATATCAGGGTGACTGAAGTCTCCCATGAGAACCAGGGACTGCGATCTAGTAACTTCCGTTAGTTGCCGGAAGAGAGCCTCGTCCACCTCATCCCCCTGGTCCAGTAGTCTATAGCAGACTCCCACAACGACATCACCCTTTTTGGTCACACTTCTAAACTTAATCCAGGTTTCAGAGTAATTGCATCCGATGAAGTGAGCTGTAGCTCACGAAAGCTTATGCTCTAATAAATTTGTTAGTCTCTAAGGTGCCACAAGTACTCCTTTTCTTTTTGCAAACTTAATCCAGAGACACTCAGGTTTTTCTGCAGTTTCATACCGGAGCTCTGAGCAGTCATACTGCTCTCTTACATACAATGCAACTCCCCCACCTTTTCTGCCCTGCCTGTCCTTCCTGAACAATTTATATCCATCCATGACAGTACTCCAATCATCTGAGTTATCCCACCAAGTCTCTGTTATTCCAATCACATTATAATTCCTTGACTGTGACAGGACTTCCAGTTCTCCCTGCTTGTTTCCCAGGCTTCTTGCATTTGTGTATAGGCACTTGAGTTAACTTGCTGTTTGTCCTGCTTTCTTAGTATGAGGCAGGAGCCCTCCCCTCTCGCGCTCTCCTGCTCGTGCTTCCTCCCGGTATCCCACGACACCGTTAAATGCTTATTTAACATAAGCATTCTAATTCCAATTCTACCTTTCTCATTCACTTGTTATAAGTATTTCTGCTGTAATTATAAGTTTATTTGGACATTTTTTCTAGAGTCTAAAATCAAGAACCAGGCAATTCAACTAGTACTTACTTCTAAATTATGCATACAATATACCTTTAATATAATAAAGGTAACAGTCCTTGTCTTAAAGAGACAACAACTTCCTTTTATAAAATGAATATAGGAAGCCAATATTTTCGCTGCCTCTAATAAGGAGTTGCACACACATATTTGGTGTTACATTTATAATTAAGTTCAAAGGAACTACAATTAGGAAAACAACATCAAGTCAATAGTAAAAGGTATTAGTTTAGTAAGAAACCTACCATTTCATAGACTGTGATTCTGTCTTGCAGAAGTGCAATTTGTACTTCAAATTCTTTATTCTTTTTTTGGTAATTCTTCAGTAGATATTCTTGTTCTTCTAGCTGTTGCTGATGTGTAAGGATCTGTTGTTTGGCTTGCAATAAATCCGCAGCTGTACTACTATGGCTGGTATTCCTTAAGGCTTCACTTGCCTGTAACTTACACATAGAAAAAACATACATAGGTCAGAGTTTTTTAAACCAGCAATCCTCCCAGTTGCTCCAGTTTATCTATAAGCAGGGAAAGACTGTTTGAAATTTGTTTGTCACATTATATTCTCTTTTAGTAGCAATTGTGACAGGGTCAGGCCACATGGCTACAGGAGAGTAATAAAAGGCAGATATATTAGCCACAGGTTAAGTAGGTCCCTTTTCTCTGGGTAACAGGGAAGGTTCCAGAACAATCAGGAACCTTCTGGAGACAATTAAGACAGAGAGGCTGATTAGAACACCTGCAGCCAATCAAGAAGCTGCTAGAATCAATTAAGGCAGCTAATCAGGGCACCTGGGTTTAAAAAAGGAGCTCATTTCAGTTTGTGTAAGGAGTGTGCATGTGTAAGGAGCTGGGAGCAAGAGGCGCTAGGAGCTGAGAGTGAGAACGCATACTGTTGGAGGACTGAGGAGTACAAGCATTATCAGATACCAGGAGGAAGGTCCTATGGCTAGGATAAAGAAGGTGTTGGGACGAAGCCATGGGGAAGTAGCCCAGGGAGTTGTAGCTGTCGCACAGCTGTTCCAGGAGGCACTCTAGACAGCTGCATTCCACAGGGCTCTGGGCTGGAACCCGGAGTAGAGGGTGGGTCTGGGTTCTCCCCAAACCTCCCAACTCCTGGTCAGACACAGGAGGAGTTGACCTGGACTGTGGATTCACGAAAACGGCCAAACTGAGGGCTACCGTGAAGCTCCAAGGCGAGCAAATCTGCCAATAAGCGCAAGACCCACCAACGTAGAGGAGGAACTTTTCCACACAATGGAATGGTCTTCATCATGTTGGAATAGCCAGCAAATTATTTTTTCATGCTCAGTATTACACTGCTGCTTCTTACACCCACAGTCATCAGAGGAGAGATCTTGAATGACTGCTGGAGATGCAACCCAAGGCCCAGAAGGGATGGACGATGCCAGTATACTTGTGTGGTAAGAGGGGTGGCTGCACCTCCATCTTAAGTTGACTGTCTTCCCATTGGCTTGGGATGAGTGATCAGTGCTAGTTGATTGGCTTTTGTGTACCCTCTCACCCATATTTATACTCTCCTGGGCTTTTCAATAGCCTCTTGTTCCTGTTGGCTGTCCTGCCCTGCCCTCCCCCTGCACTCCTCCTAAGTTGTAGTGTAGGAGCTGTGTTTTTTAGGATGTTGAAGGTGTCACTGATCACCTGTTTTGGGATCATGATGAAATTTTTTCCATTGGATCAAATTAGCCTGCGTCTAGTGGGTTTTTTTCACTTTCCTCGCAGCATCATGGAGGCACAGATGGGTTGTACGCAAGAGACTTTAAAGTTTAATATTAGGAAATGAATGACCGTTCAGTTTGTCACAACATGTGACCAGTGCAAATAAAGGTTAAAAGGGCCAGCTCCCATAGGAAAATGAGATTCAGGATTTCGCTGGACAACCTTGGGCCTGTAGGATAAGGGGAGACCTGAAAGATTTTCAGATTGAGGTTCCTTCTTGGTAATCTCTGCCCCCTTCACTCAGGGGGATGCAGAGAGGATTTAAAATCAAACTGAGTCCTTACGGTAGGCCTGAACTACTGGTTATATGGTGGGAATCCTGTAACTCTGCATTGCAAACCAGTTAAACACCTGGTATGTGAGAATGGCAAGTAGGCATAAAGTGCATCTTCACTGTGTAAAATTAATACCATTGTGGCCTGCTGCTTAAATCCATCCCATATATCTGTTGTTCATTGCAGGCATATCTCAAAATATGTTTTCTGGCCAACTAGCACAGGGCAGCAGTATATTAGGAGTCACTATATTGAAGTGATATGCCTTGCACCTGCAATTGTTAATTCTCAGGAATCAGTATGTGAAATACTGTAGATTCACAATGCCATGCTCAAAGCTTGTGCAAGTTACCTTTGAGTGTTCAACAGCTCAAAATACTAAAACATTTAACTGCCGCACAAATGAATAACGACGAAGCCCCTGTGGCTCCCATTAAACTCAATCCTCAATTCCTTTTTGAACAAATTAATTTAAAAATATGTAACAAAAAGGAACAATGGAATAATCTTCAACCCTAGCAGAGAAGTAGGGGTGTGACTAAGCCTCTAATAAGACTCTAGGGTGAAATCCTGAATACAAATGAAGTCAATGGGCGTTCTGCCATTGATTTCAAAGATGCCAGGATTTGACCCCTAATCTTTTGAGAACTGTTATTACAGGTAAGTTTTCCTTTCTACTGTGGTTGCCAGTAGAAAGCCAGTATTTACCAACGGTTACTATCACGCAATAAAAGTGAAACCACATTATTTTCTATTGTATTATAAGAAATGAGTGCAATATTCCAGATTTTATAATGTGGTAACTGCTGGCAAATACCAACTCTTTTAATCACTGTAGATCCCTATTCTTGGGTCCAAATCTTCAAAAGTTTACATGAAAGAACACTGATTTTGTTTCTAAAGAAAGTAATACTTCATAGATTGTGTTATCCAAATTGACACTCTTTCATCAAACCTGATGAAATATTGTTAGCAATAAAACTTACATGCTGAAACTGAATTTGCAGTTTCTGGCTTTGTTCAGTAAGCTCTAAAAATTCCCTCAATGTTTCATCTTTTTCTTTCCGTGCTTGCTGCAGATTCGTAGTAAGCTGTGTGATAATATCATCTCTTTGTTTGATAGCAGCCTCAAATTCTTGAAGCTATGGAAGGTTAAGTTTAAACAATTAGTGCAAGTCAAAATATCTACAAAAACATACTAAATTATTCTCATGAAATGGGAGTAAAAAAAGTAAAATGTATTTAATGCATGACATCTCTACTCATAAGTGCTTATAAACACTTACGGTAGCATTAATATTTTAGCAATAATTTTGTACCATACGTATTTAAAACTATTCAGACACAGGCTATTGCTTTCGTCGTTAAGTAATTTTGACACAATTTCCTGAGCCCCCCATAAGATACCTAACTGAAGAATGTAATCTGGACTTTATATTGACAAGGTATTGCATCTTGATTGAATTTATCAGAGTTAGAATCTGAAACCAAGTTAAACCAGAAGTTCTCTAAAACATTCTTTGACATCAGTGTGGAACATGAAACAAATTGGGACTTCACGAGATAATGAGGAAATCAGATTAAACGTTCAAGACTGATACATGGTATATAGCAGAGAAAAGCTTAGATGGACACTTGTAATAAAAAAAGGAAAAAGGACAAAAGTACTGTTGATGAAAATAAATTTCTTCAGAAGTGTTATAAGTACCTTTCAGCAGCATATATTTTATTAAATTCTGTAAACCATGAACTGTAATTATTATTAACTGACACTAATTTTCTTTAAAAAAATAAATTTCTTGTTGTTTACTTGAAAATTACTTCATTTATTTAAACTCTTCTTTCTACAGCCAGCAGAAGCGTTAAAATGTACATAATCTGTCAGTCAATATACATGTCATTAATCTGCTCATATATTATGATGTAAATTTAATTTTCTATGCTCTTCTAATAAAAAGTATCTACAGTTCATACAGGGAGATGTTCGATCCACTGACTTCAATGGCTTTGCAGCCACTTAAGTCAATGGTAAAGTGGGACCAGTATCTACCAGTTGTACGAAAACCAGAGCACCAATAGCAGCCATTTTGTTCCCCAGGTTGACATTTAAAATTATTTTTACAAAGAAAATCAAAATGAAGTGTTAGTGTCTGGTTTTTCATTAAACTTAGAAAACTAACATCAGAAAGTCAATGGAAGTGTCTACATGGAACACTTTTCTTATAATGCTAGACATTCACCTGTGTGCACTGAAGGAAAGGTTTAATACTACCACATGATGCTTTTGTATTGTTCTCAAATGTTTTAGCTGAGGTTTAACTCATAGTTAAAAGGGGTATTCTTCAGTACTGGTAGGAAAGCAAGTGGTTTTTTTTAAACACACAGACCTACTCTCTATGAGAAGTTTGAGAGAACTGAATTTTGTTCATATCATCCTTGATTGCTTTGAAAAAAATAATCTGCTTAATCCATTAAGGGCCTGATCTTGCAAAGTGCTAAAGTGTTCTCAAATCCCATTTTGATAGATCAAGTCCTAAAACAGTTGTTTGTTTTTACACCTTCACTTTCCTGGATGATGCAATTGCTGGACAACCATCTTAATACATAAAAAGGCATAAACTGGGCAGTTATATATGCCAAGCCCTTGTACATACATAGGATCCTATTAAATTCACAGACCGTGAAATCTGGTCTCTTCCCGTGAAATCTGGTCTTTTGTGTGCTTTTACCCTGTACTATACAGATTTCACAGGGGAGACCAGTGTTTCTCAAACTGGGGATCCTGACCCAAAAGGCAGTTGCAGAGGGGTTGCAGTATTGCCACCCTTACTTCTGCGTTGCCTTCAGAGCTGCGTGGCCAGACAGTGGCGGCTGTTGGCCACATGCCCAGCTCTGAAGGCAGTGGCCTGCCAGCACCAGCACAAAAGTAAGGGTGGCATAGTATGGTATTGCCACCCTTATTTCTGCGATGCTGCCTTCAGAGCTGGGTGGCCAGAGAGTGGCAGCTGCCGACTGAAGGCCCAGCTCTACAGACAGCAGCACAGAAGTAACGGTGGCAATACCACACCATGCCATCCTTACTTCTGCGCTGCTGCTGGTGGCAGCTCTGCTTTCAGCACTGGGCTTTCGACCAGCAATCGCTCCTTTCCAGCTGCCCAGCTCTTCAATAACTTTGCGACCCCTCCACAACTCCTTTTTAGGTCAGGATGAGGAGGATACTCACTTGTGCAGTAACTGACGTTCTTTGAGATGAGTGTCCCTGTGGGTGCTCCACTGTAGGTGTCGGTGCGTCGTTGTTTGGAGATTTTTACAGCAGTACCTGTATCGGCCGCACATGCGCAGAGCCTGCCTCATATACCAGTCTTGTCTTAATAGTGCACATGCACGGCCAAACTCCTCAGTTCCTCCTCTACAACGGAGGCCGCCCAGCTCCGGAGTAGAGGGGAGGATGGTGGGGAGTGGAGCACCCACAGGGACACTCATCTCGAAGAACGTCAGTTACTGCAACGGTGAGTAACCTCCTCTTCTTCTTCGAGAGGTGTCCCTGTGGGTGCTCCACTGTCGGTGGCTGAAAAGCAGTATCTCTCAAGGAGGTAGGGACTTCGGATCTGGAAAGAATGCAGGAGATAGAACAGCTCTGCCCACACACGTATTGGTGATGGTTCCCTGTGTAAGAGCATAATGTTTTGCAAACATATTTTCAAAAGCCCAAATGGCAGCTCTGGAAATGTCCTTAAAGGGGGCGTTATGTAGAAAGGCCACTGAGACTGCCATGGATCTGGTGGAGTGAGTCCTGATAAAGGTAGGAGAAGTCACGTTCTGTCGCTGATAACAAAGACAAATGCAACTCGAGATCCAGTTGGGAAGTCAGTGGTTAGAGATAAATGAGCCCTTAGAGTGTTCTGCAATGGGGACAAATAGCTTGTCGGAATGCCTGAAGGTTTTAGTCCTGTCGAAGTAGAAGGACAAAGCTCTGCACATGCCCAAAGCGTGCACTGTAGATTCAAAGGAATTTGCATGTGGTTTTGGAAAAGGTAGGGAGATGGATAGGCTCATTGACATGGAAAGATGAGTGCACCTTCAGAGAATTTCGGGGAGTAAGCATAGGGTGACTTTTTCTTTAAAAATATGGTGCATGCGGATCTGCCATGAGTGCTGCAATTTCTGCTGTGCGTCTCACACAGGCAATCGCTACCAGAAATGAAGTTTTGGTAGAGAAATGTAGGAGGGAACATGTGACAAATGGTTTTGGGTTAGGCATGTTAAGACTAAGGGGAGGTCCCAAAATAGATTAGGCGGTTTGATGTGTGGGTTGGGTTTGGGGTCCCTTAAGGAACCACTTAGTAATGGGATGAGCAAAGAGAGTCCTATTGTTGATGGCATCATAGAACATTGTAATTGCGGCCAAGTGGAGTTTGATGGGACTCAGGGAGAGTCCAGATAATTTAATCTCTAATAGATAATCAAGGATTAGCAGGAGAGGTACGGAAAAAAGGAGCGGTGTTTGTGACAGCCCACCAGTGTTTAAATCTTGTCCAATTATAAAGCAGGTGGTGCGTGTGACATTTGTTGTGCTATGAAGGAATATATTTTGAACCTGCTCCAAGCAAGTCCGCTCGGCATGATAGAACCATGAAGGAGCCAAACCATGACGTGTAACATGGTTAAACTGGGGTGGAGAAGTAGACCCTGTTATTGGGACAAGAGATTCGGGTGGAGGTTAGTGGGATGGGTGTGGAAAGCGACATCTTGGTAAGGAAAGGGTATCATGCCTGTCTGGGCCATGTGGGTCTATCATTATGAACCTGGCTTGGTGTGTTCATATTTTTATCAATAATTTCTGTATGAGTGGTATAGGGGAAATGGAAAAGGAGTACTTGTGGCACCTTAGAGACTAACAAATTTATTTGAGCATAAGCTTTCGTGAGCTACAGCTCACTTCATCGGATGCATTCAGTGGAAAATACAGTGAGGAGATTTATATACACAGAGAACATGAAACAATGGGTGTTACCATATACACTGTAAGGAGAGTAATCACTTAAGATGAGCTATTACCTGCAGGAGAGCGGGGTGGGGGGGGAGAAAACCTTTTGTAGTGATAATCAAGGTGGGCCATTTCCAGCAGTTGAAAAGAACGTCTGAGGAACAGTGGGGAGGGAGGGGGGAAAAAAACATGGGGAAATAGTTTTACTTTTGTAATGACCCATCCACTTCCAGTCTCTATTCAAGACTAAGTTAATTGTATCCAGTTTGCAAATTAATTCCAATTCAGCAGTCTCTTGTTGGAGTCTGTTTTTGAAGTTTTTTTGTTGAAGAATAGCCACGCTTAATAATCGAGTGATCAGAGAGACTGAAGTGTTCTCCGACTGGTTTTTGAATGTTATAATTCTTGACGTCTGATTTGTGTCCATTTATTCTTTTACGTAGAGACTGTCCAGTTTGACCAATGTACATGGCAGAGGAGCATTGCTGGCACATGATGGCACATATCACATTGGTAGATACGCAGGTGAATGAGCCTCTGATAGTGTGGCTGATGTGATTAGGCCCTATGATGGTGTCCCCTGAATAGATATGTGGACACAGTTGGCAACGGGCTTTGTTGCAAGGATAGGTTCCTGGATTAGTGGTTCTGTTGTGTGGTGTGTGGTTGCTGGTGAGTATTTGCTTCAGGTTGGGGGGCTGTCTGTAAGCAAGGACTGGCCTGTCTCCTAAGATCTGTTAGAGTGATGGGTCGTCCTTCAGGATAGGTTGTAGATCCTTGATGATGCGCTGGAGAGGTTTTAGTTGGGGGCTGAAGGTGATGGCTAGTGGCGTTCTGTTATTTTCTTTGTTGGGCCTGTCCTGTAGTAGGTGACTTCTGGGTACTCTTCTGGCTCTGTCAATCAGTTTCTTCACTTCAGCAGGTGGGTATTGTAGTTGTAGGAATGCATGATAGAGATCTTGTAGGTGTTTGTCTCTGTCTGAGGGATTGGAGCAAATGCGGCTGTATTGTAGAGCTTGACTGTAGACAATGGATCGTGTGGTGTGATCTGGGTGAAAGCTGGAGGCATGTAGGTAGGAATAGCGGTCAGTAGGTTTCCGGTATAGGACAGTGTTTATGTGACCATCGCTTATTAGCACTGTAGTGTCCAGGAAGTGGATCTTTTGTGTGGATTGGACAAGCTGAGGTTGATGGTGGGATGGAAATTGTTGAAATCATGGTGGAATTTCTCAAGGGCTTCTTTTCTATGGGTCCAGATGATGAAGATGTCGTCAATGTAGCGCAAGTAGAGTAGGGGCATTAGGGGACGAGAGCTGAGGAAGTGTTGTTCTAAGTCAGCCATAAAAATGTTGGCATACTGTGGGGCCATGCGGGTACCCATCGCAGTGCCGCTGATTTGAAGGTATACATTGTCCCCAAATGTGAAATAGTTATGGGTGAGGACAAAGTCACAAAGTTCAGCCATCAGGTTAGCCGTGACATTATTGGGGATACTGTTCTTGACGGCTTGTAGTCCATCTTTGTGTGGAATGTTAGTGTAGAGGGCTTCTACATCCATAGTAGCTAGGATGGTGTTTTTAGGAAGATCACCGATGGATTGTAGTTTCCTCAGGAAGTCAGTGGTGGCTCGAAGATAGCTGGGAGTGCTGGTAGCATAGGGCTCCACAGCCAGACAATCCTGCTGTCAGGGTGCCAATGCCTGAGATGATGGGGCGTCCAGGATTTCAAGGTTTATGGATCTTGGGTAGCACATCGGGATTCCAGGGGTGTGTCTGCGGATTTGTTCTTGTGCTTTTTCAGGGAGTTTCTTGAGCAAATGCTGTAGTTTCTTTTGGTAACCCTCAGTGGGATCAGAGGGTAATGGCTTGTAGAAAGTGGTGTTGGAGAGCTGCCTAGCAGCCTCTTATTCATATTCCAACCTATTCATCATGACGACAGCACCTGCTTTGTCAGCCTTTTTGATTATGATGTCAGAGTTGTTTCTGATATTGTGGATGCCATTGTGTTCTGCACGGCTGAGGTTATGGGGCAAGTGATGTTGCTTTTCCACAATTTCAGCCCGTGCATGTCGGTGGAAGTACTCTATGTAGAAGTCCAGTCCGTTGTTTTGACCTTCAGGGGGAGTCCACCCAGAATCTTTCTTTTTGTAGTGTTGATAGGAAGGTCTTTGTGGGTTAGTATGTTGGTCAGAGGTGTGTTGGAAATATTCCTTGAGTCGGAGACATTGAAAATAGGATTCTAAGTCACCACAGAACTGTATCATGGTCGTGGGGGTGGAGGAGCAGAAGGAGAGGCCCCGAGATAGAACAGATTCTTCTGCTGGGTTAAGAGTATGGTTGGATAGATTAACAATATTGCTGGGTGGGTTATGGGAACCACTGTTGTGGCCCCTTGTGGCATGTAGTAGTTTAGATAGTTTAGTGTCCTTTTTCTTTTGTAGAGAAGCAAAGTGTGCGTTGTAAATGGCTTGTCTAGTTTTTGTAAAGTCCAGCCACGAGGAAGTTTGTGTGGAAGGTTGGTTCTTTATCAGAGTATCCAGTTTGGAGAGCTCATTCTTAATGTTTCCCTGTTTGCTGTAGAGGATGTTGATCAGGTGGTTCCGCAGTTTCTTTGAGAGTGTGTGGCACAAGCTGTCAGCATAGTCTGTGTGGTATGTAGATTGTAATGGATTTTTTACCTTCAGTCCTTTCGGTATGATGTCCATCTGTTTGCATTTGGAAAGGAAGATGATGTCTATCTGTATCTGTACGAGTTTTTTCATGAAGTTGATAGATTTCCACTCCATACGGCTAAATTCAGTGCCTTGCATAATGACAGGTTGCAGAGTAGCAGCCATGTTAGTCTGTATTCGCAAAAAGAAAAGGAGTACTTGTGCACTTTAGAGACTAAAAAATTTATTTGAGCGTAAGCTTTCGTGAGCTACAGCTCACTTCATCGGATGCGTTCAGTGGAAAATACAGTGGGGGGATTTATATACACAGAGAACATACATTAGGTCGGTGTTCCATGGGAACATGAACGCATCCCTCTAGGAGTGTTTGCCTAGTCCTAGAACAAAATCTTGGGCATTTCTTGTTTGCTGCAGTTGCAAAAAGGTCTGTGGTTGCGTGTCCCCATGTGTGGAATATGTCTAGTACTATATTCTTGTTTAGTTCCCATTCGTGGTCTATGGGAAATCTTCTGCTGAATTCGTTGCAGTGGTTTTGAGAGAGCCAGGTAAGTATGCAGCTGATATTCAGACACTGTATCTGAGACACCAATTCCATCTTTTCATTGCTTCCGTACAAAGGGAATGGGATCACTCCCCCACCCCCTTGCCTGTTTACATAGAAGATGTAGGCAATGTTGTCGGTCATTATCCTGACATGTTGGTTTTATATGAAAGGAGAAATTGGAGGCAGGCATTGTGTATTGTTCAGAGTTCTAGACGTTGATGTGAAGGGACGTTTAGGCAGGAGACAAAAGACCCTGGGTAGTGTATTGGGGCATGTGTACTCCCTATACCTTAAAGGATGCGTCTGTAGTTAAGATGACCAATGGGACATCCTGTACAAAGGGGACCCATAGCAAAAAGGTTGTGAGGCAATGTCCACCAGTGGAGCGAGTCCTAGACTCTGGGAGGTATGTATAAAAGTTTGTTCAGAACATGGATATTCGGTCTGTAGACAGTGGAATCCAGCTTTGGAAACACCTCATGAAGAGGCGAGCGTTCCTGACTAAAAAACTACAAGAGGTTATGTGGCCTCAGAATTGTAGGCAAGTTCATGCAGCCACTTGTGGACTATTGCACAGCTTGGGAATGAAAAAGTTGATAGTGTTAAAAAGGTGGAGTGGGAGAGATGCTATTCTTTTACACGAGTCAAAATGTGCTGATATGAACTCCAGTTGTTGCATGGGAGTGAGTGAAGATTTTCTTTGTTCATTTGCAAGCCAAGAGCATGGAAATATTGGACTGTCCATTGTATGGACTGAATGGCTTCTTGGAGGGTCCTGGCTTTGAAAAGGCAGTTGTCAAGATAAGTAAAAATTATGATTCTCTGCCTTCTGAGATGAGCTGGTATGACTGCGAGGAGTTTGGAAAAGACATGAGGCGCAGTCGAGAGGCCGAAAGGTAGGACCCTGTACTGGTAGTGTTGTGAGCCCAGAACGAAGCGAATAAAATGTCTGTGGGCAAGATGTGTGGTCACAGGAACATAAGCATCCTGCAGGTCAAGGGTTGAAAATCCAATCTCCTTGCTCCAGTGGTGGAATTATGGTTGCAAGAGTCACCATTTTTTTTATTTATTTTTTTAACGAATTTATTGAGGCATCTGAGGTCGAGAATGGGTCACCACCCCCCAGTTTTCTTTTGTGTTAAAAAGTAATGGGAGTAGAACCCTTTTCTTTTGTGTTGGTCAGGCGCTGGTTGTACTGCTCCTAATTGGACGAGGTGATGTCGAATTGCCGCAGCGCCCGGAAGAGCAGCGGAGCTGCCACTGCATTGCTGCTGCGAGACACAGAATGCCACCCCATTCTGAATGCCGCCCCAAGCACCTGCCTGGAAAGCTGGTGCCTGGAGCTGGCCAGGTCGGGGGAGGAGATGGGCACTGAAGCAGGGATGATGTTTTCTATACCATCAGTCACATCTTCAAATTTGCTTATTAGTGGGAGGGGGTTGACATGGAGCCGATGAATTGGTGCAGCAACATTGATATCTTGGATGTTGTTGTTCTATATGGTCTATGTTGTGTATACATTGGGTAGCATGGATGGGTGGTATCTATATTGTCTCTTCCTATTTGCAGGGGTTTGGATACCGAGAGACCATAATGTCGCTCTCGAGTCCTTTATGGAGTGAAGTACATCGTTGGTGTTACTGGCAAATATTTTTTCACCATCAAAAGGGAGATCTTCTACGGTATTCTGAACTTTGCAAGGAAAAGACGACAATGAAAGCCATGAAGCTTGACGCATCACTACTGCTGTAGCAGAGGATCTCGCAGCGGTGTTAGCAACATCAAGCGCAGCTTGTAGTGCAGTACGGGAGATGATTTGTCCGTCAGAGACTATGGCTTTAATCTGATGGTTTGTTTGTTTTTTCTCCCCTCTCCCCCCTCTGGAATGTCATCAATAATGTCCTTGAGTTTCTCATAATTTCTGTGGTCATATTTTGCCAGAATGGCCACATAATTAGATATCCAGAATTGTAATGTGGACGAAGCATAAACTTTACAACCAAGCAGGTCCAGCCTTTTTCTGTCTTTATCACTTGGGGTAGACCTGGGAACTGGTGTTTGTTCTTTTGGTTAGCTACCTCTACTACCAATGAGTTTGGTGCTGGGTGAGTAAAAAGGAACTCAGACCCTTTGGAAGGAATAAAATATTTCCAGTTAGCTTGCTTACAGGTAGGTCTGCTAGTAGCCGGTGTCCGCCATATGGTTTTGGCTGGATTTATAGGCAAGGCAATCGTGGATGTGGAGGAAGGTTGCAGGATGTCAGTCAACTCATGCTGGTTTTCAGAAAACCTCCTCCAGATTAATCCTCAACTCATTGGTGACTCTTTTGAGGAGGTCTTGAAATTTTAAGAAATCATCTGACAGTGTTGGTGGGGAGGCAGTATAGCGTCATCCTATGTGGATATGGGCTCCACAAGGGTTGGGGAAACATGTGTAGCATGTTCATCGAAGTGTGGAGTAACAGCTTGTTGTTGTGTCTCATTCGTAGCCGTATGCACTGATGGTGGCGAGGTGGCATTGCTCCTATTTTTGGCATCTTGGCAATCATAGTGGAATTGCTTATACGGTGCTCATGGAACCCGTATTGCCACTGACCGGGAAAGGCATAGGTGGTGCTATCCATGGGTTTGTATACCAGGGAGGGAGGTCTTTGATGAACGAAGACCTAGATTTTCTGTGACCAGTGCTGATTTGGCTCTGTGACTGGGAGAACTGGTATGATGAAAAGTCTCCCTGCATTATGGCTTCCTCATCACTAGAAAAGTGAGATACAGCTGAAGACAGGTGTCCGGACCACATGCGAATGTCCGGAGAAAAATAGATGTCAAGTAGAGGTGACTGTAGGTTAGGTGATACCTGTAGGTCTAGTGAACGAATGAACTGCGGTGCCGGAGAGCCTGTGTGAGAGAAACCCTCTATTAGGAGTGCCTGTGGCGCTGGAGGGTCATTCGGCACTGACGTTCTCTGCACCATAGCGCTCAATGCATGCACTGAGGTCGGTGGTGCCGGGAAGGTAAGCACAGCTTGGGTCTGCTCCGGCAAGGTCCTCTGTGCTGGCTCTGTGTCCATTGCGATGCCAGACGGTGTCATGAGAAAGGCAGGCAACCTGAAGCCTGAAGCCTCGGCACTTGGAGCTTGCGCTGTCACCACAGCCAGAGGCAGGATTAGCGCAATGCTGGAGGAACCGGCTCATCAAAGGTGCCGAGCCGAGAACAGGTCTGCATAGAAGAAATAGACCTGCTCAGCAACCTTTTTGCTTGCAATGTTTCCCTTTTGTGTGAGGGAGGTAGGCATTTTCTTTTTTTGTCCTTTCTGGAGGCGGGAGGGCTGTGGTTCACTGAGGAGCCCGTACCTGGGTCAGAAGCCGGTCCGACTGACTTCGGCCCAAGAATCATTTTCAGGTGGAGTTCTCTATCTTTGTGTGCCCTGGATTTTAATTTGGAACAATGGGCACATGTTTGAGGAATGAGGGACTCCCCCGGGCATTTTATACACTCGGAGCGACCATCTGACATATGGATGGCGTCCCTGCACGTAGTGCACCGCTTAAATCTTTGGGAGCCAGGCATATTAGCATTAGCTGGAGACTGAGAGGAACAAGTTGGAACACATTTTTTTTATTTTTTTTTATTAAAGGGATGAACTTATCTAGTAACTAGAGTGTGCTAAAGGAAGGGAAAAAAGGATGTAGAATGGGTAAGAGAAAAAGTTTTAACGAGTCTGCTGTAGGTCCGACTCTAGCCAGGGACGATAGAGAAGGAACTAAGGAGTTCGGCCGCGCATGCACACTATTAAGACAAGACTGGTATGTAAGGCAGGCTCCGCGTATGTGCGGCCGATATGGGGACTGCTGTAAAAATCTCCGAACAATGGCGCAGGGGCATATAGACACCTACAGTGGAACATCCACAGGGACACATCTCAAAGAAGAGCCTTACAATTACAACACTGTGAAATTTCAGATTTAAATAGCTGAAAACACAAAATTTACAATTTTTTAAATCCTATGACCATGAAATTGACCGGGCCCGATACATACATATGCCCAGAAAGTATGTTCAGCAAAATTAAATGAACAAAATTTATTCTGAAGCATTCTTACTATTCATTCATACTATTATCCAAGCTGTTTTTTAAATTTGTTTTTGTTTATTCAATTTGTTTTTTCTTGAATAGTAAAAAAAAACATGACTGGCAGTTGAAATTAAAACAGACACAGATACATTCAGACTGATTTTTTTAGAAGGTTAGGAAAATAAAAGGCTCTTACAGGAGTTAAGGAAAGTATCCATTGAAACTATTTTTCAATTAAGATATAATGCATACTATAAAGCTACAGTAAATATAATTTAGTGTGACTGAAAAACATTCATAAGCATTATTGTGCTACAAACTTTTAAGGATATCACATAAAAGGGACATCTTAAAAAACAAACAAAAACAAACAAACCAGACTTACGACTCTTATAAACTTAAAATTATATATGTTCACTATCTTTCACTGAAAAGCACACAGTGTTGGCAGCAACTAAACAGAATAAATAACTTATAAAATCCATCAAGCACAAATGGTACAAGACACAGTAAATAGGAACTAAACATGAATTAAAATTTATCAGTACCATGGGAGATAAGTGGTCTTTCAAATCATTCATATGCACTGAAAGACAAAACAGTGATAACCTACCCTTTTTTTTTTTTTATTTATAGGGAATGCTACTTAGAAGGATATCTACATTTCACCAAAAAATTACATATCCCTTTTCACAGATTTGCTAAAATAAAAAAAAAATCTTTCAAAAATAAACAAAAAATCCCACAGGGATGAATAAAATTAGGCCTACTTAGTTTAAAACACGTTTTGTAAAACATGATCCAACAACAAAATTCTATCTACAGTAGAAACTTATAAAACAAAGCAAAACATATGAACACACATGCAGTATCCAAATCAACAAAAGGTCAAGGAAAAGAGAGACAAATGTGAAATGAAATACAGACCATGAAAAATAAAACTATGCCTTAAATTTCACCAATGGTCCAAATTCAGTGTGATATAAGCTAACAAAAACCTAAGAACTTTAATAGGAGTACCACCTGCTTACATCAGGGCATAATTTGACTTAATGTTCCCATTATTACAGGGATCGTTAATTCAGATGCTTAGGATTTAATGTAAGAAACATTTCCTTTAACCCCAAATTGAGAAAAATTTCTTAGAATATGTTCATCCAATTGGCTCGTATGCCTGTCTGTAAACTCTGACAGACAAATGACCTCCTGGTTCAGTAGCTACCTCAGGAATCTCTCTTCTTTGGTAGGTGGAACTTGATACTCTGCTTGGTTTCTGAGGAGCAAGGGGGAAAGAACTGTGTACTGTCACTGGACAATTAATGAGGAAGAATTAAGAGTTTGTCTTGAGGAAGCCCATGTAGCCACTCTTCCAACCAGAAGACAAGCACTGCAACTGCTAAGCACAGAGTAAATATGTTGGCCAGAGAATAAAAAGAAAGGTGAAACACACTGGAACTTTCTGGAAAGGTGAAACACACTGGAACTGAAGCACTGGAATGGGTTACCTAGGGAGGTTCTCCTTCCATAGAGGTTTTTAAGGACAGGCTTGACAAAGCCCTGGCTGGGATGATTTAGTTGGGTATTGGTCCTGCTTTGAGCAGGGGGTTGGACTAGATGACCTCCTAAGGTCGCTTCCAATCCTGATATTCTATGATTAAAGATGATGCATGCTGATGAAATGCCATTCTCTTTGGAACTAAATAAAATTCTGTATTCCACATTCTCTGACTGGCTCTCTTTAACCATAAACACTTCCAGGTGATACTCAGCATTTTTGTGTGTAACCAAGTAGCAAACAGAAAGCAACATACGGTAATTATACCTGTTGCAATCCTTCTGTACCATATGCTGCCCTCATTTCTTCTAGTTCTCTGTTTAGCTCTTCGATCTCTTGTTGTTTCCCAGCCAATTCATTCTCCATCATCTCTAGTCGTGTCTGAGAATGCTGCATTTCATGCTCAGAATAAGTCTCTCCAACTCCAAATTCTTCTTCCTAAATCAATCCAAGTTCCTTAACAACCCAACACTTACATGTTTCCTCAATGTGAGCAGAGTCAAATTTTGAATTCTCTATCAAATACCACATTAGAACATTAAAATATAACATAGCATTTAGGAGCTTATTACCATGGTAACCTGCCTTGTTGGCATAATTTACACCTCAAGAACACTGACATACAGTACTTCTGTGAATTCTGTATTAAAAGGCTAAGGTTTATACTAGAAGGAGTATTTTTTTATTTTTCCTAAAGTTTAAAAGAGGCAACATTATACCTATTAAGATGTCATGAAACAACAACAAAGCTGGATAACATAGCATACCACAGAATTTTTGTTAGTAAGCCAGATAGTTTTGTTCAACCAGAATATTAATATACAAATTGCTTAAGGTTTTTAGTACCCAACATTAGTAATATGATTTAATTTGTAATACTATACCCTGATTAAGTCTGCTGGTATAGCTGTTCTTGTCACAAAACTGCAACCATTTACCTGTATAAAGACAATTTCTAGACATATTATAATTTAAGATGTAGCTTAAATTCTAGCTTCCTTTCATTTGAGACCTATCTGATTATTTTTGTAGACAAAACCTTGTGAGCAGAGAACAATCACTTCATTTGAAATGCACACAGTTAGTATATACTGTTCCAGAATCTGATTGTTTTGCACAATTCAGATATACCTAATTGTATCAAAAGTAGCAAGGGTTATTTTGTAATTTAGAGCTACTCAGATTAATTAAACCTGGGCTGATGTCTTTATGATATAAACTGCATTAGAATTCTGATAAACAAAGAAAACAAGGAAATTCAGATTTAAAGCTACACATTTTAAACATAATAATATTAAAAATCAGTAACAGAACATACAGTATGAGCAGACTGAACAAATAATACATTTTAAAACACACATTTAAAAATGGTGAAGAGAGAAGCTCAGTAAAGAGTATTTAAATTACTAAACTCCTCTCCTCATCCATTTTTTTTAAGATGTGAACTTCATAATTTGCAATTACCAATCACTCTCCTCTGGAACCAGAGTCATTATATCGTATTCTTGTAATCTGAAATAATTTTTTACATTGAAAAATATACAAGAGACTTTGGATTTAAAATAAAATATCTGAAAATTTCTTCTTCCCTTTCACTTACCTGCTGCTGTCACACGGTGCAGCGTCCATGAGATTATTTGACCACATAAACCAATAATAAAGAGACTCCAAAATTTTAAATGCAATCCAAAAACAATACTTACAGATCAACAAGAAAATTGTAAGAAACAAACACAAAAATACACGGGGCTTTTACTCAGAAGGTCCTTTGACCCATATGTAAAATGGTATAACAAAAAACTGACACATTCCTCTCAGAGCTCCTCTCCACATAAGAATCAGAACTAGGAGTGAGGATTTTGGAGAAGGGGAGCTACTGTATATTTACAGGATTTCAGATCCACCAAACATCATCACTGTAGTGTTTGAGTAAAAAAAACCCAGTATATTGTATGGAAATCTGCTTAGAAATTGTCTAGGCAGAGCAGGGCTTATTTACAGTATGAGGGCATCATGTCTGTGCAAACCCTAAAGTCTAACATCAAAATGCACTTGCAGGCAAGGGATCAAAGTCTGACCCCCAAGATTAAATTGATTAAAGCTTTAGGGTATCAAAAATAAGAATGCCTCACTCCTGAATGACATTTAGGTAGAAACACAGAGTGTGTTGACTCGCTTTGGGGGGAGTCAAGTCCAGACCTCCTCTACAATAAGTAAGGTCACCAAAACATAGTCAAAGTTTGAGAGGGAATCAATACTGTAAAAATCAAGGGATCCCAATCAACTCCTCTGCTCCTATATGAACACAGCAGGTACTCTTAATTCTGCAGGGCAACTGGCTGCCACTGCATTCACCCAGACTTTGCACTGTAGCTACTACTGGAGGCCTTAGACCAGATTTGGGCTTCTGGTCCTATCACAATAATAATAGATTAGTAGGAAAAAAAACATGAATGTAAACAAAACAAAATGCTACTTTTCTTTTTCCTTTATGTACTCCAATTTCTACTGGCTCTTAAATTGACAAATAAAAACACTGACTAAAGAAGAGTTATACACCACATCTGTTGGATTGTCCACAGTGGTCCTCTTGTGTTGTGTATAATCTGTTCTTCTCTCATCCAACTCTCTGTGGAATCTATTACACTTTTTCTCTTTTGACATGGTGCAAGGTGAAAGCTAACACTTTTAATAAATTTCACTTGGTATTCCAAAGTATAGACTGAGCACAATGAAGTATAGAAGCTGGAGAGATCTGGTGGGTGGCAAACAGGCATAATTTTAGACATGGAATATTGGCTGTAGGAAAGCTGGCAGATGATTACAGGAATGTGCAAACACTGATTTTGAAATATCTTGTTTTAAAATAGTTATAAATTAATTTGCAATTTTTAAGGCCACAGTCCTGCACACGATTCAATGCTCGTGGACCTCTGTGCAAGGCTCATTGATTTCAATGGGTTTCCATGTGGGCATACTGGATTGCCTACACAGAGCTCCCTACAATACTGGCATCTAAATCCATATATATAATTGATTATTGATTTGGAATCTTACAATTTATTTTCTACTAGTTTTGCAATGCACCTTTAAGGATGAAATGTTCTTAAATCACACTGGTGTGCCTAAGTACTGCAGCATACAAAAAATGAAATCATCCATCTTTGGAGATCCTGGAAATATCGAGTAACAAGAGCACATTTTTTAATCTTAGTTCTGAATTTTCCTGTTTTCATTATTATCTCAATATTTTCACAAGAAATATTCCCCAAACATAAAATTTCTTTTAAATTGCTTATAATCTATTTATTGTGTAAAGACAAATGTGCTTTAATTTATATTTTATTTTATATTGTTTTAACAAACAATGCATATTTAAGCAAAAGCAGACTTAAATACCACAAAACTATCCAAGCAGCACCACTGAATATAGTGACAGGTTTCAGAGTAGCAGCCGTGTTAGTCTGTATTCGCAAAAAGAAAAGGAGTACTTGTGGCACCTTAGAGACTAACAAATTTATTTGAGCATAAGCTTTCGTGAGCTACAGCTCACTTCCACCAAATGCATCCGATGAAGTGAGCAGTAGCTCACGAAAGCTTATGCTTGTTAGTCTCTAAGGTGCCACAAGTACTCCTTTTCTTTTTACTGAATATAGTGATTCATTACTACTGCTACCAGGGGTCAGCACGAATTTTTTGAGCCATTGCACTTTAATGTACAGTGTAGCTATCACCATCAGGCTCCATTAATAAGATTTTAGATCCTATAGACCTTGGAATCCCTGACATGCTACCACACAAACTGTAGCATCAATCTTCTATATGGAGCTATTTCAATGCTATTAAAAAATTACTCTCCAATATAAATTATCAAATTTACATGTCAAAGCATTGGCAATGTAGGACAAATTTTAATATATAAAAGAACAACATATTATTGACTGACAAGAAACTTTCAGGTCACAAAACAAAAACCAAAGTCCTTAATTTCGTTAAACCAAAGTCCTTAATTTCGTTATATGTGAGTTTATATAAAAGCATCTGGAACAGGTAATGTATTTTTATTCCACATCTTTAAAACAACTCATATTTATTTATTTTAAAATGTTCTTTATTCCAATAAGGATTAAGATATACATTTTATTCAGGAATTATTTCACTTTTATTGCCACTTTATTATTCCATGAACACAGAGGTTTATAATATCAATACTGGCAGACTGCATGCTTTCAGCCTGGAATGTTGCTAACTGCTAATGATCTCTTTTAATGGGTCCCTCTTTTAAACTAACTGAGAAAACACTTTGATTCTGAAAACTTACACAAAGTGCTGAATCCTCAGCTTTTGCACTCTTATAATTTAGTGCTTTTTTAGTTGTCACGTATTATAGCAACATCACAACATATTGAGCACTCCAGTAAGTTTTAGTCTGATTACTACAAAGAATTTATCTAAGATTCTAGCACTATAATTAGATCATCTCAGCAAAACCTATTACCATTCATTCTTATTTTTAAACTGTGCATAGGCAGAAGATATTTCCTGTTGGTTTCATATAAACAATTAGAATAAAGACTTAAGCATAACAATAACAGATGCACAACCTTTCAAATCTAAAGAGATTTTAACAGTGATTTTTAAAAATATGTGATGGCTGTGTTACTTTACTATATAATGGAAAAATAAATTATGTGCATTAGAAAAATTTCTTCATTTTAAGGTTAAAGACTACTGTTTACAATGCAATTAGTTTTTCCAATAACAACTTATTTTCTTCATCTTCCTCAACAGTGATTAACAATATTCCTTAGGGTGAAAAAAGTTTTGGCTACTGTCTTTTAGTACTTCTTGTAGAAGTATGGAATACAAGTTTATATTTGGACCCAGGGAGAAGCATCATCAAGAAAGGTAAAAACCAGTGCTTGCTATTGGGAAAAGCCCAATTTCCCCTTAGTCTGGAATTTGAACTGTAACCCTGACTAGATTACTAATCATCACCATTATTTAATTTTAAAGGCTACACAAGGTCTCATGCTAGCTTAAAATATGTAATTTGTTACAAACAACATATTCTGTATATATATTTTGGATTTGGTTACCATGTCCACAACTGTGGATTTATACAGGAGACTGAAGGAAGGAAGAAGACTTCATTTATAATAATAAAATTCCTGCAACACAAGATTGCTGATATCTGCAGGTTTCAGAGTAGCAGCCGTGTTAGTCTGTATTCGCAAAAAGAAAAGGAGTACTTGTGGCACCTTAGAGACTAACAAATTTATTAGAGCATAAGCTTTCGTGAGCTACAGCTCACTTCTGTTTCCTCCAACTTTGTTTAGGAAACTGTACTCTATCATTAGACAGAGCCATTATGAGCAATGTCAAAGAGGGATATAATTTATTTGTCACGGGACTTTAGCCAGTTCCCCAAGAGAATTAGCTAACAAACAAGAACCATAATGCTCACTTTGCCAGCTATAATAAAACAAACAACTTTTAAATACTAGTTTAAAATATGCCACTTGAAAGCATAACTACTACTTTTTTAGCATTATTTCTGACTGAAAAAGTTTAAATATTTTTTTTTAAAAATGATGCAAAGCCTCTTTAAATAATGAGAAGAAAAAGGGGAAGCAAAGAATACGATGTGTACCACTACTAAGCTCATCACTGGCCTGTTCGAGTTGCCAAGTACCCTGGCTCCCACCAACTTCAAATTAAATTATAGGTGTTTAGCATCTCCAAACGTAAGGCGCTACACGCCTGAAACAAAACTGAGTTCAAGATTCGGTCTCCAATTCCATACAAAATTGGTCCAGTCTATGCTACTGTATATAGAATTTAATTTTTTCTCACCTTTCAAAATTCTCAATGTTTCAGATGACTGCAGTTGTTCATTAATGTAAATGAAACATATTTACTACTAAAAGTATTATTACGGCTGACCTGAATATATGACTGATGACAACTCAATGCAGTTCCTAAAACACATGTACACTAGTTCCATGATCTCACCGTAGACAGTGACATATTTCACTGACTTTTAACAATTAAAAGGAATGTACTGAAAAGCTGTACACTCTGCATCTTAACAATCATTGCTTGATTTTGAAAGCTAACAACTATTTGAACTGCATGCACAAGTTTCTCACTGTTTACTTATGTTCTGCAACAGAATTATTACTTCATGAGAAAAGGGAGGGGGTCCCTCTCACAGGAAAGAGAACAAGAGTTCCTAGAAAAGCATGAGCTCATACATAGGTTTTTTTTCATTTTGGTTTTCAAAGAGGCTGAAAAATGGTATTTTTTTTAAAAAGTAGAGATCAGAAGGAGATCTGATTATAATTCTACAATATTAGTCTTCTGTGCTCTTTGGCATTTAAAATATTCTATTAAAATCTCTAATATTAACTGTAGACACCAAGTAGAACCTTTAGAATACCAAAAAAAGAGTACAGACCCACAAGGTGCTGGGCTAGATTGTAAACTCTTCAACTCAGGGATTGTGTCTTCACCTATCCTTCTACAGCGTGGATGCTACCACAGTCTAAATATTAAATACTAATTAACCCATGCTCATCCATAATTATCATGAGACATTACATCAATGTCCTTTATGTACTCTTTCTCGATCTCTCTGGACTTGAATGTTTTCTTGGGATTTTTGCTCTCTCTCACTTTCTGCAATATCTGCTTCTTACATCAGATTAGAGGTTTTGATTATACTTTTGCATGGCTCTCAGTTGTGCATATGTCAGCCGTAATAATACTTTTAGTAGTAAATATGTTTCATTTACATTAATGAACAACTGCAGTCATCTGTAACATTGAGAATTTTGAAAAGTGAGAATATGTCAGAGTTTGTCATACTGCTCAGCCTGTTTCTGAGGCATCGAAGGCTGGCTCTTCATGTACAATCGGTGTGATACAAATATCTCACTGTGGTATACATTCTAAACATATCATAGTAAAGTCAGTTCTATGCACTGAATTGTGTTTGTTTCCTTTTTAATGGCAAACTGGTGTGTGAGTTGCCGCCTTTTCTCAACACACACACAGCGCTCCGGATGATTCTTTTTATCTTCTTCTACCTCTCACCCTTCGCCAAAACATATAACAAAAAATGTGCTGTGCCAAGGTATATGAGATATGAAATCTCTAATCAGAGCATATAACCTGAATTTCCTTCAAGTAGAGGGGAATAGGAGCCAATGGTTACCCAGGAAAAGTAATGTTATAAGCGGAGCTGGCAGCACCACCTATGTCAGGTTGCCTGACATTTTCCACTGTAAGATCCTGCTTTCAGTTACTTAACATTGCAAAAATTTAACCATTTGGGCTCAAATCCGAGGTGCAGGGCCGGATTAACGCAGGGGCTTTAGGGGCTGCAGTGCAGGATCCCGGGCTAAGAGGTGCCCCAGTTCAGTAGGGCTCAGGCAGGCTGCCTGCATGACATGGCCCCATGCTGCTCCCAGAAGCGGCAGGCTACTGGCATCTCTCTGTGGCCCCTGGGGGGGGGGGGAAGAGACTGATCCATACGCTGCCCCTGCCCCCAGCACCGTCCCTGCAACTCCGGTTCCTGGCCAATTGGTGCTGCGGGGGCGGCGCTTGTGGGTGCGGGCAGCACACAGAGACACGCTGTCCACCTCCTTTCAGGGGCATGCAGAGACGTGCTAGCAGCTGGCTGCTTCTGGGAATGGCATGGGGCCATGGCATACAGGCAGGCAGTCTGCCTGAGTCCTGCTGCACTGCTGGTCAGGAACCACCTGCACACCCAAACTCCCTACCAGACCCCACACCCCTTCCTGCATTCCAAGCCCCCTGCCCCAGGTCACAATCCCCTCCTATACCAAACTCCCTCTCAGATCCTGCACCTC
The DNA here is from genome assembly GCF_009764565.3 of Dermochelys coriacea. Taxonomy (NCBI): domain Eukaryota; kingdom Metazoa; phylum Chordata; order Testudines; family Dermochelyidae; genus Dermochelys; species Dermochelys coriacea. The sequence continues at coordinate 225,997,385 of NC_050069.1, forward strand.
CCACCCTCTCCTGCACCCCAACACTCTTCCCTAGCCTGGAGTCCCCTCCTGCACCCAAACTCCCTCCCAGAAAGAAACTAATATAACAGTTGTTCTAAGGTAAGAAGTAGGCTATTTTGCATTAACTTAACTATATTCTACATATTTTAAGATTGAAATGTAACCACAGAATGGCTTTATGTTAATTAAAAGGCAAGTTTAGTATAGAGCTAATAGCCTATTAGTATTATTATGGCTGTCCTGAATATATGATTGATGACAACTCAATGCTTGACTCAAATCCAAGGGGACAAGAGCCAAACTCCGGAAGGGAAGGAGTAAACTGGGACAGAGAGGTAACTGGGGGGGAAACGAAGACTGAGGATGAGGAGCTGGAGAGACTGGGCAAGTAGATTACAACTGGGAACCACTCGATAGAGAAGATGGGCAGGAGACCAGATCTGACAATGAGCCAGTGTGCAGAGGAGAACAGGAACAGGATGGGCAAAGGGACTGAGACAAAAAGCCAGGGAGATAGGAGACTGGGACAGGGAGCTGGGAAGGGCATTGGCAGACAGAGCTTGGATAAGGAGCCCAGGGATGGAGGCAGATAGACTCAACAAGGAGCCAGTAAGGGGGAACTGAGACTGGCTGCAAAATAAGACTGGGACTGACTGAGCAAGGAGACTTGGATGGTGGACAGGGTAGGAAAAGATTGAGAGTAGAGCGTGAAGAGGAATTGAGACTGGAAGTTAGTGGGTGAACAACTGGAGTCTGGGAGGGAGGGAGACAGATGGGATGAAAAGCCAGAAAGGCTAGCACTGGCTGGGCAAGAAGACTAGAGGCAAGGAGCTGGGGGGAAACTGAGAATCAGATGAGCAGACCTGAGGGGAAGACTAGGACTGGTAGATCAAGGAGACTAGTACTGGATAGGCAAGGAGAATAGGAATTGGACAAGGAGCCAGAGGTGGGGAGAAAGACAGGACTGGGACAGGGACAGGTTGGAGGGGATGGAGCAGAAAGGGTCAAGCTTGGGAAGAAGGGGTAGAAGTCTATGTGCCTACTAGAGTACACTCCCCTCTAGAGCCTGGAATGGAATCCAAGGTTCCTGGATCTGAACACTCCTCTGCTGTCAGCAAATATCTCTGAAACCCACTGGCAAGGTGCATATTTTGTCGCCCTCTAGAGAGATAACTACTGCTATCAGTTACTTCCTTTGCTCAAATGGCAGAGATCTGTGTGATGGTTCTAAAGGTTCCAACCTTGCTGATTATTCATGTGATTTTCAATTTGATGTCACACAATGGCATCTGTTTCTTTTTAGCTTGCTTTTTTAAACACTTAGAAAATTACACATTTAAAAACCATGTTAAGAGAACATTAAGGTTGCCAAAGAGCTCCTGTGTGATGCTAGGCAAGTCAATTAAACCAAACTTTTCATTAAGGGCTTGCCTTCACTGCAAAGTTAACCTGATTTATATCTCAAGTACTGCCACCAGCTTGTGTCCCATCCACATACAAAATCCCCTACTTTGAGTGTGGTTGTGCTTTTAACTTGAGTTGGCTGGCCTGGCAGGGGATATAAGCTAAAGTTTAAGTTACCTAGCACAACCACTCTACATATAGATGCAGGCTAGCTCCACTACAGCACTGCTGGTCCTCCAATGCCTTCCCACAATTCCCTCAGGATCCCCGGAAAGGATGAAGAAGTTTTCTTACAAATCACTGGGAAAGAATTCATAGAGTGGCTCAGCATACTGCAGTGCAAAGAACTATGGGATATATCCCCAGAAATCTGAGTGCCACACACAAGTGAGTGCAGCATCGGTGTGGGTACAATGGTTTGAGTGTTATTTCACAGTGTGGTCTCTTTCCCACAAGCTAGGATAACTCAAGAGGAGTAATTCAAGTGAAGATAACTTGAGTTAACTCTGCAGTGAAGATATACCCTTACTGTGTGTTCCTCATTTTCTGTGTACCCAACGTGAGACCCTTAATCTGATTTGCAGAAGTGCTGTACACTCACATCTGCAAAATGAAGTCAGTAGGAGCAGGGCCATCGACATATAAAGTGCTATATGAAGCTAAGTACACTGAAAAAATCAGGCTGTAGGCATTTCAAACTGAGCACCTAAAATTTGTGGACACTTTTTACTTTAATCCCTCTGTTCCTCGGTTCCCAGTCCGTAAAATGGGAATAATAATAGCCTCTCTCCTAACAGCAATGTTGTTAAGATAAGTTAATTAATGTTGGAGAAGCACTCAAATATTATAGTTATGAGTGCCATGGAATAGCCCCTGCAAAAATTAATAACTGTATTCAGAGCAGGGTTTGAATTGTGTGCAATAAATAAGGCAATAAAGCATTGAACAATTAAGATAAAACAAAATATTGAATAGCTGCTGATTTAATTAGCACTGAATGAGGCAGGAGTCCTGGGAAAAGACAGTATGTGAGCATGTAATTAAAGATTATCATAATGCATATGCATAAGGGGCCCAAATTAAGGTGCACAAGAACCCTATATTCTGGCATTTCCTAACTTTTCAGCAACTGGCTTTGCACCCTTAATCATATGTTAACATCGCTTTTATATATTTAATATAACATGCTGACCAATATATTGACTCAAACGTATTGTTCTCAAATTGACAATATTACAATTTTTCTACTTGTGCTAACTCAAAGTTAGAGCTGGGAATTGGCAGGGATAATAATACTATATTACAAGGCAGCACATTAAATTATAAACTCTAGCAACTGATTAAAGAAACTATCATAGTTTTTGAGGAATCCTCAAGAGATAAGAAAATTAATAGCATATTGACATGAAGTTAATTATTAATAACTCTCTAAGGGCCTAATCCTGCTCTCAATGGCAAGATGACAATGACTTCAGTGTGAACAGGATCAAACTATTTCAAGGTATTTCTTTCTATAATTAACTAATTTTCTGAACAAGTAGTTTCCATTTTACTTACAAGTTAAAAGATAATCATTCAACTTGTCGTTTAATTCTTCACAGAAAATTAACATTGGGAAATAGTTGCATAACCAGAACTCTGAACAGTACCATTAAAGTGCAGTTGTAGTGAAGAAACCATTACATTGGCTTACAAACCTACTACTTTATTAGATATAGCATTTATCCTGTTATTTATCTGGCATGCTGCTTGTTTAATTGCGAATGCTAAAAAAATAAATTGTATTTTCATGTTATTTATAACATTTTCAAACTAATACTTCCTTTCTCTTTTTTTAAACAAACAAAATATTTAAAACTATTCCACAGTGTTTAAATGTGACATATTAAAAATGTAAAATATAACTTCATTCTTACCTCAGAACTATAATCATCTGCTGTAGTGGAAATTTCACTGTCTGGCTAAAGTAGGAGAAAAATAAAAATATTTACAATGTTAACAGACTTCAAAACATTAAACATAATTTCTGTCTATTTTTGTGTATGTGGACAGTAGTTAAAGCCACCTGATGAAGCATATCTAGTTAAAATACTCATGTTATCCATTAGAATCTACAAAATGACAGGTTTCAGAGTAGCAGCCGTGTTAGTCTGTATTCGCAAAAAGAAAAGGAGTACCCGTGGCACCTTAGAGACGAACAAATTTATTAGAGCATAAGCTTTCGTGAGCTACAGCATCCGATGCAAAACGCATCCGATGAAGTGAGCTGTAGCTCACGAAAGCTTATGCTCTAATAAATTTGTTAGTCTCTAAGGTGCCACGGGTACTCCTTTTCTTTTTGCGAATCTACAAAATGAAAGCTTTTCCCAGCTCTCTGAGGCCTTGTCTATACATATAGCTATACCGGCAAACCCTCCTAGTGGAGATGCAGTTTATATAGACAAAAAAGTGCTTTTGCCAATACAGCCAATACCAGTCTTTCTGCAAAAAATAAGCAGTACTGGCAGAAGTGGCATTACTATACATGCAAAAGTTTCTAGTGTTGCTCCGGCTTCAGATATGATTATGAAAAGCAGTGAACACCTTCAATTTCCACTGAAGTTAATGAGCGCTGAAGGTGACTTCTTGCAGGAGGCTGGGGTACATAGGCTCAAATCCTGCAATCAGATCCACGTGCATTCAAGCAATTACAGGAATAGGGCTTCGATTTTGACAAATATGCCCATTGAATGACCTGATTTATTACCAAACATGATTATCAATTGAAACAAAGCGTCAATTTAAGTTTCAATATCTAAAGGGTTATTGCTACAAAACTTCAGAGGTATTCACATGAAGTCCATACTTGACATGTTAAAAAATACTACGCATCTTTCCCAAAGCTAAATGATATAAGGGTACACTTTAAAACTTTATTCTATATAGGCAAAAATGGTGGAAGGGGACACGTCCAACATTCTTAAGTCAGTTAGAGCCTTTCCATTTACTTAAATGGGTGTTAGATCAGGTCCCATTAGGGTGACCAGATGTCCCGATTTTATAGGGACTGTCCTGATATTTGGGTCTTTGTCTTATATAGGTGCTTATTACCCCCCACTCCTCTGTCCCGATTTTTCACACTTGCTATCTGGTCACCCTAGGCCCCATGTAATAAAATAGTACCAGGGAGATTTTCAAAGACACAAATAGCAGTTAGATGCCTAATTTCCATTGACTTTGAATAGTGCTGAATTGCCATTTGTGTATATTTCCTTTTCTATATAAACTTGTTTTACAGAAATATTTTAATAAGTATATGAACATAACAGACTGAAAGATAAGATGATTTCATCCTATTCTGAATAATAAAAATGAAATTCACTTTTATCATTTTTTATTTTTATTTCTTCTCAAATTAATGTTTATTTGGTAAATTCTGTATTAACAGGCCACGATTTAGAATTATTTAACACATGACTAAGAACAACTCACACACTCGGCACCTGTCAAATACATTCCCATTAAGTGCAATTTATGTTAATACCATCCTAGGACCAGTAATTTGGGCAAGGTTTTCCTTGTGGAGTTTCCAGTGAACAACTACTTTAGAAGGTGGGGTTTGTGCTCTTAAGGAATCACTAAAGGGTTTGGTCATCAAAACTAACTGAAGATGGGGGTGTGCCTGAATTCTGGGTAATATGCCCTCCCAGCTTTCTATAGTAGTTGTACAACCAGAGAATGTACAGACAGCCACTGGACCAGACATCTCCCAGGTGGTGGTTCCATACTACCAAAGGGAAATCTCCTAAACAAATGCCAACCCAGTCAACATTAACATTGGTAGTAAAACTCCATGGAATTGTTGGAAGGGAGAGGGGATATGGCAAAGATATGGTGTTGGTTCTGGGATATGGTGTTGCCTCAGTCATGATTATATAAGTTAAAGCAGGCCACCCCAGCACCTTTAACTTACACTTTTTCCCCAGCTTTTCGGCATATAAATTGTAACAACTTAGTTGAAAATAAAAAAGGAAGACTATTTTTATTTTTACATTTGTTGGAAATTAAGTGTGTGGGTGGGGGGTTGGGATTAGGGCAGTGTTGACAGTGGGGCTGCAGGGGGCTCCCTGCATGGCCAAGGTGCCCCAAGATACCAAGGTACGAGGGAGGCTGCAGTCCAGGCCTTGTGGAGCAGAGAATCCCAGCCAGGACTACAAGGAGGAAGATGAACCCCAGTACTGCTGAGCTGTTCTTGCCTGGAGATGGCTCCCACACATCTGGCTGGTGAGTGAGGGAGCAGGACTGTAACAGTGCAGCTGAAGAAGACTCCCTGCATGGCCACATGGCCAGCTACACCCGATCCCTGGAGGTGCAAGGTGAGGGAAGGTACAGTGTGGGGCAGAGCATACCCCCTTGGCCAGAAATGCAAGGAGGAAGAGGACAAGCTCCCAGCCATGGGGGAGGCCACCCCATAAGAACATAAGAATGGCCATACAGGGTCAGACCAATGGTCCATCTAGCCCAGTATCCTGTCTTCTGCCAGTGGCCAGTGCCAGATGCTTCAGAAAGAACGAACAGAACTGGGCAATTAGCAAGTGATCCATCCCCTGTCGTCCAGTCCCACCATCTGGCAGTCAGAAGCTGACAGATATCCAGAGCACCGGCTTGCATCCCTGACCATTTTGGTTAATAGCCATTGAAGGACCGGTCCTCCATGATCTTATCTAAATTATTTATTGAATCCAATTACAGTTTTGGCCTTCAAAACATCCCCTGGCAGTGAGTTCCAAGGGTTAACTGTGCACTGTGTGAAGAAGTACTTCCTGTATGTTTTAAACCTTCTGCCTATTAAAAATCATTCAGCAGTGGAGTAACCTCCCCCATGGCAGGGGACTTGGCTTCCTTCTTGAGGCCATGGCCAGCAGTCCCTGCTCTGCCCTGCCACAACCACAGCCTTTCCCATGGGTGTCACCTGCCCAGTGGCCATGCAGGGAGTCCTCTGCAGCCCCACTGTTATGGGAAGCAGGGAGCTGTTATGGGGACAGAGTCATTCAGCAGCAGGGTGGCCTATCTCAAGGCCAGCACTTGTCCTCATCCTTCTTGGAGCCCTGATTTGGGGTTTGTGCTCTGCTCACCAAGACCACAGCCTTTGCCGCACCTTATACCTGCAGGGATTGGGTGGTACTGGCCCCACGGCAGTGCAGGGAGCCCACTACAGTCCTGCTCCTGTACCAGCTGGGAGTGCTGGGGGTCTCTACTCTGCCCTCCCAAGACTGCAGCTTTTCCTGTACCTTGCTTCTGCAGGAAGAGTGTCACCAGCCCTGCAGCAGCCCAGGGAGACCTCTGCAATCCAGCTGTCAGGGTCCTGTTCCCTCACTCCCATGACGACAGAGTTGCATAGGACTCCCTGCACAACATCAGGTTGGTGACACCTAATCCCTGCAGGAGCAAGGGAGGAGGGGAGAGGCTGCACTCCTGTTGACAGTTACTAACTGACATTTTTTCCATTGATTTCAGCATTAGCTGAAATGACATTTACTGATTTCTGTCGGTTTACACTGAATCCTGCGAAGACTACACATTGTAAGTGGCTATCAGCTTTTGTGAGGAAGTCTGAGCCTTACAGTAGTTGATTTACATCCTCTTACACATTATATGTGAATCCTTCGTATCACAAAATGTGACTGAATGGAAGAGTTAACCACAAATTTCAAATACAGAGAATAGCAATATGTTCTAAATGTTGATTGGCTCCTGGGACAAAAGAAAGACAGACAGGCAGACAGACTAAACTACAGTATGCAGTAAATCTGTATAAATGCTGTTATGTAAGTGATCTCCCTACTGTTACAGTGAATAATTGTGGATCTTTTTTAAGTGGTGGTTTCCAAATTAACAGGATTAGTCTTAGTAGCTCAATAACACTTTATTAGATAATTTGGTCTGATATTAGAGTTCTGACTACTGTGTCCCCAGTGCATTCAGAAGATTGAGTGTTTATTCTTAAATATCCAGGGTTGAAAGACATTCTACATGGGTTCTCCTTCCCAGTTTAGATGTGCAGTACCTGCAAATAATTTCTTAATTCATTTGCCTCTGTCCCACCTTTTTTTTTTAAGGCAGAATGTAAGCATCAATTGACTCAGTGAATTGGAAGGGAAGTGTGACATACAGTCTGAGAGGTTCTCTGTTGATTGAGACCACCCAGACTTTAATGACTATCAGCACTTGTTATATAGCATGAAAGCAGCCTTTTCATTTTACTCCTTTTACATTGATTTAGGAAGGCATCCAACTGATATACGGCACCAGCAGCGATAGACAAACAGATCACCTCCTACTCTTGACACAGCGACAAAAGACGCCTCAGATTAACAATCTATAATAGAGGGAGAAAATATCACATTGGACTGTCTGTTTCTATGGCTCAGTTTTACTTTTCACCTGTATAATATGCACTCCATTTCCTTGCAACTTTTATTTCTAGCAGGTTCACTCTCAGAAAGGACTGACAACATGACATCTTTGGTGTGTTTTCAGTGTATGTACATCAGATTGAAGCAAATACACACATTATGTGGCAATAATGATGATATCGTTCTGGACCCCATATCTTTACATATCCTAACAGCTCTGCACTGTTGTTTCTGAGTTGCTAATTGAAGATACATGTTCTCTCTTCCATCTGGGTAGACTATTGTGGATGGCTCCAAGTTCTAAGACGATGTCCACACAGTTTTGTTTTTCAGATAGGTGGTACTTCTGGTAGCTTGGATAAATCTCCTGTTTGGCTGTTAAGAGTGAATTGTTTTGCCAAAAGATTTGTCTGAAGAAAACTGCAGAATGCTAGCCCAAAGAGCTCAAATTAAATTTGGATACATATTCTACTTTAAGGGCATAATCCAAAGCCCACTGAAATCAGTGGAAAGATTTTCATCGACTTCAATGGGCTTTGAATCAAGCCTTAATAATGTGTGTCTATTGTTTTATCTCTTGCTGTCTCAGGCTCTGTAGGCAATATTCAGAACAGGCAACAATTCGCAAATATTCATCTTATATTCTGTATATACAATTGTATTTCATTTCCTATGGCTGATCAAAGCCCGCTTACTCACTTGAAAATGAAGTTCTCTGTAAGACTGTATTGTCCCCTTTCTTTACATTTTACCCCATTGCTGTATACTTCCAATATTTATCAGTCAATAGGCATCACTAATTTCTATATATCTCATCTGATTAAAACTGAATCCTGAGGGTTCAAAGGAAGTATGGCTTCTCTCTTAAAAAATCATTTGCTAATAATAATAAAATAATTTGATTAGGGTGATGCACATTAAACTTTTTTTTGCTTTCTCACTTCCTATATCTGTGCGAATTGTTTCAGATTTACAATTCCTCGCTTACATTCTAGGTCTGAATTTTTGCGTGTTATACTATGTGTCCTGTAGACTATCCAGAAACAGGATTTTTTTTCCACATCTGGGTCCAAGCTTATGAAATAACTTTTTGTATAACCTCTGTACAAACAAACAGTTCTTTTACTAACCTTAAGTCTTTTTTTTCTAATTATTTTTTATTCAATGTTCCATGTATTTTTCCACCTTTAGAAGATTTTAAACCTCACAACAATCTTCAGAGGGAATGTTATGAGGAAACTGAGGCAAAACTGTTAAGTAACTTGCCTAAGGCAACACAGGAAGTTTGTTTCAGAAGGAAGATTAGAATTCAACAGTACCAGACATGTAGGCACTGCTCAGAACACACCTTTCTTGGCACAAAATCCCCTACATACTCACTAGAATCACAAAGAACTGATTATGTTACCCTAAGTGGCCACAGAAATTGAAAAGTGGTATACTTTTTAAAAGTTCATATACAGCCTATTTTTAGCACTTAATGCTATTTCACTTTTAAGGAATACCTCAGGTGTAGGGAAAAGAGTATTTAATAAGGGACAAGCATTTTCCCTCCAATTCTAGCACTTCTTGGATAGTAGTATAAAGGGACAGGGCCAAAGACTGAGTACCCTTAAAGCAAGAAGAGCAATCAATAATAAACCTGATACTGAAATCACTGAGCCTGGAGAATGTCTTATTGTTATTGTGAAACAAAATTCCACATACGAGAAATGAAACCCATTCATATTTGAATGTATTATTGTTACTGACAGGACTACAACCTCTATGAAAACTAGTATAAAAACTCCAAAATCTTAAATTAATTTCTGAATAGTGGCTGGCTATTTGCTGGTGAAGAAAATACCTTTATTTTAGACAAAAGCGTTGATGGTATTTCACTGCCTGATTTACATGCCTGCTCACATCAAAATATTTAAATTTGTTGGAGTTTTGTATTCTAAACTCCCAATGTGCAAACTATATGGCCGTAAATTTCTACCAAATGCATTAAGAATGAGATCTGGTTATAATTCTACAATATTAGTTTTCTGTGGGCTTTGGCATTTCAAATACTGCTATTAATATCTCTAATGTTAACTGTAGGCACCAAGTAGAACCTTTTTTTTTTTTTTTGGGTATTCAAAAATACAGACCCAGAAGGTGCTGGGCGAGATTGTAAATTCTTCACCTCAGGGATTCTGTCTTCACCTACCCCTTCTACACTGTGGATGCTACCATAGTCTAAATATTAAATACTAATTAACCCATGCTCATCCATAATTATCATGAGACATTACATCAATGTCCTTTATGTAATCTCTCGATCTTTCAGGACTTGCATGTTTTCTTGGGATTTTTGCTCTCATTTTCTGTAATAGCTGCTTCTTACATCAGACTAGAGGTTCTGATTATACTTTTGTATGGCTCTCAGTTGTGCATATGTCAGAGCATGTCATACCACTCTGGGCTTCTGAGGCATCAAAGACTGGCTCTTCATGTACAGTGGGTTCAAATATCTCATGTGGTATACATTCTAAACATATAAATACCAAAGTCAGTACTGTGCACTGAATTGCATTTGTTTCCTTTTTAATGGCAAACTGTGTGTGTGAGTTGCCTCCTTTCCTCAACACACACACACACACACACACTCCTGATGATTCTTTTTATCTTCTCCTACCTCGCACCCTTCGCCAAAACATAAAACAAGAAGTGTGCTGTGCCCATGTATATGAGATATGAAATGTCTAATTAGGGCATATAATCTGGATTTCCTTCAGGTAGAGAGGAATAGGAGCTATTGGTTACCCGGGAGAAATAATGTTATAAGCGGAATTAGCAGCACCATTTATGTCAGGTTGTCTGACATTTCCCACTATAAGATCCTGTTTTCAGTTATGTAACATTGCAAAACTTTAACCATTTGGGCTGAAATCTTCCATCCCAGATACCTGCTGCAGGCTAAATATTTTGGAACATTTCAGTCAAAAGAGTTCTGCCATTTCAGAGAAGGAATTTAGGGAAAGATATAGTGTTTTGTCACATTAAAAATATCCTTACTATGGTTCCATTAAGGAGCTTGAACATCCCAAGCTTTGGAGCAGGGACTTGACATTTGGCAGGAGCATGGTTTTTGTGGCAGGGATGTACCCTTTGCTACTCCCAGGAAAATCTGGTCAAATTTGGCCAAGTTATAAGCTTTCTAAAATCTCAATTTGCACATGGTCAGTGGAGGCTTGTTAGAACTTTACAGCTAAAATAAAATCTGCAAAACTCCATCGTAGTCAGCATGCTCTAGCCTTTCGCAGTTCCAAAGTGTGACTGCTCTCACACCATCCTAACTGAGCACAGTTTTTTGCCCAGGGCTATAGGGGTTCAGCAGGACTTTCCCTGTAATTGCAGCTGCAGAGGGGCTGAATGCAGGAAGATTGTCTCTTCTGTTACTCCTCGGGGAATTCTGTGCCATTGTGCAATGCAGAATTTTGCAGAAATTGATGTGTGCACAGAATTTCCTTACCCCCACAGAAATGGGCTGAAGTGCTGCTAGCCTCACTGGGGGCCACTAGACTCAGCAGAGCCCAACTCCGAATAACTTATTTCACCACCAACAAATCCGATTGCTATTGTAAGAGCAGTCATAATTGCTAGTGCATATGCCAAGTCATCTTATGGATGGATTGGGGCCACTGGGAGATGAAGCTCCCAGTGGCCCCAATTAAATTCACAGATTCTAAGGCAGAAGGGATCATCGTGGTCATCTAGTCTGACCTCCTGTATAACACAGGCCATAGAACTTCCCCAAAATAATTCCTAAACAGATATTTTAGAAAAACTTCCAATCTTGATTTAAAAATTGTCAATGATGGAGAATCCACCACAATCTTGGTAAACTGTTCCAATGGTTTATAACTCTCACCATTAAAAAAAAATATACCTTATTTCCAGTCTGAATTTGTCTAGATTCAACTTTCAGCCATTGGATCGTGTGATGCCTTTGTCTGCTAGACTGAAGAGCGCATTATTAAATATTTGTTTCCCATGTGGGTACTTATAGACAATAGTCAAGTCACTCTTTAACCTTCTCTTTGTTAAGCTAAAAGGACTAAGCTCCTTAAGTCTATCACTATAGTGAATGTTTTCTAATCCTTTAATCATTCTTGTGGCTCTTCTCTGGACCCTCTCCAATTTATCAACATCCTTCTTGAATTGTGGGCACCAGAACTGGACACAGTATTCCAGTAACGGTAGCACCAGTGCCAAATACAGAGTAAAATAACCTCTCTACTCCTACTCGAGATCCCCCTGTTTCTGCATCTTTCTTTGATAGCCACCCTGTTACAATAAGCTTAACATTTCAGGGCTCTCTCTATCACCAGTGGGTATTTATTTAGCACATGGGTGAGAAAACTATGGCCCGGGGGGAGAATCTGATCCTTCAGACATTTTAGGCTCTTGCCGAGGAGCGGGGTCGGAGGCTTGCTCTCCGCGGCTCCCAGAAGCAGCGGCACGTCCCCCCTCCAGCTCCTATGCGTATGGGCATCCAAGGGGCTCCGCACGCTGCCCCTGGCCCCAAGCGCTGCCCCCCGCAATTCCCATTGGCCAGCAAATGGGGCTAACAGGAGCTGCAGGGGAAGCACCAGCAGATGGGACAGTGCGCAAAGCCACTGGTCCGTGCCGCCACATAGGAGCCAGAGGGGGGACATGCCGCTGCTTCTGGGAGCTGCTTGATGTAAGCGCCACCCAGACCCCCTCCCACGCCCCAACTCCTTGCCCCCACCCTGATCCCCCTCCCACCCTCCGAACCCTTCGGTCCCACGCTCCTGCACCCCAGAGCCCTCAACCCCCCACCCATACCCTTGCCAGAAACCCCTCCCACCCCTGAACTCCTCATTTCTGGCCCCACCCCAGAGCCCACATACCCAGCTGGAGCCCTCACTCCCCCTACACTCCAACCCCCAATTTTGTGAGTATTCATGGCCCACCATACAATTTCCATATCCAGATGTGGCCCTCGGGCCAAAAAGTTTGCCCACCCCTGATTTAGCTGCTATATTATACATTTTGAAGTTATAGTGTACACTATCTCAATGATATTTGAATTGTATTTTCTTTTATTAATACTGAAGGGTTGCCTCTAACTTGACATCATGTATTTTGAAAAGTGAGTTAGCAAAGCTGAAATCTTTTCGTGTCAGAAGTAATTGAACTTAAAAATGAAAAACTTGAACTACCTAATAAGATGCTGCAGATCTCAGGTACTAACCTTGTAGCAATTTAGAGAAAGTTATGGAAATAAAATATGGAAAATTGTGGTAAATTTTGGTTTGGCCAGAAGCTAAAATTCTTTGGTCTATTCTTAAGACTGTTTACTAAACACACATTTGTCTTGAGAAAAGCACAATCAAGAGCTACTGCTCCAAGTTTATTTTGTTTTGGATTTGTTTAAATCAAAGGGGCTTGCTGTATAATTTAGGTCTAAAATGCTGCCAGGCATGTGGGGCTCATCTTGGAAGATAGAGTTTTTAAAGTATTAAAAAAAAGTAACCAACCACAAATAAATTACTAAACAACATAGCATATCATTATCTTTGTGAGAAGGAAACTGGACAGAAGGGAATTTAAAACAAACCTAGGGCAGGCCCAAAGATTTAAATTATACTATATACAAGAAATCGGGTTTCGAGTCCCTCTCCATATCTCTCAATTTCCAAGCAAGGAGATAAACTTTTCTCAGCTAATGGAATAGCAACTATGATTTTAGGACATTACAGATGAAGTTCAGGTGAGAGATACAATGGATGGGAAAAGAGTGATTGTTATGTCTTATCAGTTAGAATAATAAAAGCTGTAGTAATCTTCAGGACTCTAACAAAAACAGACACTCCTCTTCCCTCCTCTGACCTTTCTTAAACTGGCTCCTATACAAAAACTCCGAGAAGAAATTATTTCTGTCAGATTGCTACAGACTTCTCTCAGGGGAACCACTCTAACATGATTATTAAGGAATTTTAATGACTATCTGTGCCTTTCAAAAACCACAGTCTTCTTCAGGTGAAAGGTTCTGGTGAGTTTTTCTAGTAAATTTTGGTAATCAGAAGTATTAGACACCCTTCTAGTCCTAAAAGAAAGAGAATTAGATATCTTGTGAAATCCTCCCAGGAAAAAAGCAAGAAAGCCCATAAACTGAAGTTGCCAATGAGATTGTAAATGCTGAACAATAAAGAAAACAAAATGGCCCTTGTTACAATTCTGATGATATAACCAAGAAAGGGAAAGAAAAGTTTCAGTCCTTTGAACAGATCCCTTCTGTCTAAGAAAAGGAACCCATAAAGTAAAGAAATAGAAACACTTTGATTCCATCTGCTGTGGTCTGCATCAAGAATGAGGATTTCTTCAGGACTCTCCAATTTAAAAAAAAACAAAACAGATTCTAGTTCCACTTGCTGACAGGGAAAACTCAAAATCAGAAAAATCACAGAAAGCTGTGTGACTTATTTTATCTACAGAAATACTAGAAGAACAAAGAGAATCCAGTCATGACACTTAAAAAATGCAACATACATCAACTACTGAATATATTTTGTTGCACAAAAGCAAAAACCAAAGACATTCTACTACAAAGATGAGGTAAGTAACAACTAGAAATTCAGCTAGAAAATAATCCCTTGTAATGCTTCCAGTAATCTTGCTTTCGATCTTTATAGGATGTTGTGTCAAGACAGTAATGTTGGGTGAAAGAGCAGACAGCTCTAAGAAAATGCCTTGTAAATCTCAGTTGGAGAGATTAACCTGAATCTGGCTACTACTTGGGCTGCACCTCCAACTGAGCAAATTCTATTCTGATCATCATAATCTAGTTTGTCTATCAGTACATTTACAGCACTAAACAGTAAAGTGCAAGATGCATAAAAATCTATTTTGGCTTTTTAACTCCAATACAGATACTATATTAAAAGATTAAACTTGGAAGATAATTGCTGAACTTCCAAAGCACTTCTCATTTAGCTTGACTAACATGGTCCTGATTGAGACTAAATGGAATGCAGCAAAAAAAGTTCTATATTTAACAGCAACTTCATTAAGGTGGAACTCAGTGGTCTTTTTGGAAAGAAATACATATGAATAATTAGCAAGATTCAGATTATTAATGAACAGTGGTGACGACATTCTACAAATTTGAGTTACAATCACCAAAAAGTTTTCAAAAACTTTCATATAAAGTTTGTTGTTGTTGTTGTTAAGTAAGTTAAAAAAAGGTTAAGTAATTTTAGGCTCTATCCCATTTAACACAGGCAAATGTGAATTAGAAGAATACTTGAGTCAGCTTAGTCAGATTGATAGTAACTCTCCATAGCACCATTGTAGAACATGTACTCATAACATTCTTCCTAAAGAATTTGATTAGGAAGGTTTCTCTGTACTACTATATATGTATAGGCCATACAGCCTTTATTATTCCAACCGTTTAAATCCTTCCCTCTTCTTTGCATAACAGCTCCCCTATCCCATTATTCCTCTCCCCTAGCTCTATCAAGTTACCTGCCTCCTTCCTCTTTCCTATATAAAAATCAATCAAAGGAGGGACAGACTGGTGCAATATGGTACCTCCTTCCTTCTTTTTCTTTCCTCCCTGTCACAATAAGAGAAGACTCCTAAATTCACTCTCAAAACCAGTTCCTCTTGCCCTGACAGCTTCTTTCAGGACCCCCTCCTGGAGGAGGCTGCAGCAGCTTGTGGTGCTCCAGAGGAAACCCCTTCTGTTGAATGGAGCAAACAGTTCAATTGTGTTACTACTAGGAGTGATTCTGAAACTCAGAAGTGGGCTCTGTAAATAGGGAAACTCGGAATACAACATCAGAATTTAAATTTAATTAAAGCACATATTGCTGTTCAACTTGCAAGGACCTCTGAAATAGGGATGTAAATACCATTTAAAAACTTAACCGTTTAAATGATAAAATATTGTTTAAACGGTTAACCGATTAAGTGTCTGGGCTCGCTCCGTCTGCGTGGCGTGTGCCCACTGGGGTTGGCAGGCCAGCTAGCGCAGGGTTAATGGTTAAGACAGGTTAACCGGTAATGCTTATAGGTTAACCTTTTGCATCATTACTCTGAAATATCTAGTTCAGGGGTATAACTGAATTTAAAGAGGAGTCTACAGTAGTTGACAAAATATACAAGACAATTTTGGCAGTGCTAAGGTTCTATATAGAAACTTGTAGTTTAGTCTCTGACAGGCTAACCTCAAACATTCTTAATGAGTGCAGGAGTGGGAAGTGGAGTTTATTAAAGACCTTTTTGGCCATTGGTTAGAAGGGAGGGGAGCCAAAGAAATTACAAATTCTGCTTCTTCTCCCAGTGTAGGGTTAGCAAGCCATAACCGAGAGTACTACTGTGAAACCCCTCTTGAAAATATCCTGCTTACGTACCTGCAGTTTATGCTTTACAATATATTGTAAGCATAGTTTCTCTTGTTTTTGCCACAATCATATTGTTCTACTTCACTTTTCTTCATTGAATCTCTTTTCACAAGCACACTAAGTAAATCTGCACCTTGCACCTCTTCACTTTATTGGGAACTCTTATAACTAGTGACCACTAGATTGGCATTTTTGTCCACTCTCAAACTACACTATTTGGTGCCATGCTCAGTTGATCAGGAGAGAACACTGACACTTCCAAATCCTTTCCGTTTAGTGGGTATTGCTTTTGCAATGTGGTATTACAAGAAATGCAAAGAGATCACAAATTATTTGGCAGGGGAGGAAAGCCCTGAAGTGTAAATCAGAATAAAAAATGGAGATGTACGAGTTACTCTATATACACTAATAGTTCATATTAGTGTAAATATGTTTTTAGCACATGTATTAAATATGCATGTGAAAAAGATCTGGGGTTTTGGTGGATAATTTGCTGCAAGTGAGCTCCCAGTGCAATGCTGTGGCCAAAAGGGCTAATGTGATCCTCAGAGGCATAAACAGGGGAATCTTGAGTAGGGAGAGAGAGGTTATTTTATCTCTGTATTTGGCACCGGTGCACGTGATGCTGGAATACTGCATCCAGTTCTACTGTCCACAATTCAAGAAAGATATTGCAAAATTAGAGAAGGTTCAGAGAAGAGCCACAAGAATGATTAAAGGAGTAGAAAACATGCCTTAAAGTAACAGACTCCAGGAGCTCAATCTATTTAGCTTAATAAAGAGAAGGTTAAAGGGTGACTTGATTACAGTCTATAAATTAGTACCTACGTGAGGAACAATATTTAATAATGGGTTCTTCAATTTATCAGAGAAAGGCATAATCTGACCCAATTGTTGGACAAATTCAGACTGGAAACGAGGCATAAATAACCACTGGAACAATTTACCTAGGTTTGTGGTGTACTCTCCCCCTTAATAACAATTTTTCAATCAAGATTGGGGTTTTTCTAAAACATATGCTCTAAGAATTATTTTGGGGAAGATCTATGGTCTGTGATATACAGGAGGTCAAACTAGATGATCATAATGGTCCCTTCTGGGCTTGGAATCTATGAATCTATTAACAAAAATGTAGTTGTGTGCATATTCCATAACCACACTAAAACATCTGTGTTTTAACATCTTCCTAAAATATCAAAAACAATCAGACTAGACAATTGCTTACAATTCCATTTGATGTTTAAATTAAAGCCAGTTTTTTAATTAAGAGCACAAAAGATTAAATCAGCAAACCTACAAAATGTATATTTATGTTAAAAAATCTTGTGCAATTTTTTTTAAAAAGGAATTCTATAAAAAAGGTTTCTAAAAATGTCTCTTTCCTGAGACCTTGTATTCCAATTTTTATTCCTCTTTTTCCAAAAATCTAGACAGCCAATTTATGACTCTGTGGGAAGAAGAGGTTTTTATAAAATGGAAGGGTTTCACAATCTTATCTATAGCGTCATGAAGCAGTAACTCTACTTTTATCATTTACATTAATGCACAGTATAGGACAACACATAGCCTTTCACTTTAGGATAGGTAGATTCAAATATTAAGCCACCAGGAAATATTCTTACCCTACTTTCTACTGTATGTTTGTCCACATCTCAATACCACTACACAAATGGCACGATTAGAAGCCTGCTCAAGAAAAGCCCAAGGTTGGAACAGCAAGAGATATTTGCAGGTCAGGATCAAGGTGTATTAGCTGAAATATAATAAGTCAACTTGACAAGCAGCTGTCTATACATTGCCTTTCTTTAGCCAGTGTTATGACTTTTGTTTTCTTAAAACTAGGTTCACCCGTCACTTTTAAAAACGTAATAAAGATGAATTGAAAGATTGTTAACTTAGGTCAGAATGGTGAGAAAAGGTACCACTTATCACTGTAAAAATGCATAATTTAACAGTCTTATCATACTAATTAAAGTCCAGTACAACTAAATTGCTGGACCCAAAGGTTTGCTGCAAATGAATGTGACATAAATAGTTACTGGTTTTTAGTTTCTCATATGAACTAGAAGTTTATAATTGGTACTTAGCTGACAGACAACTCCAGAAACTGAAGTTCTTGTTATTTATCCACACAACAAGTACAATACTATGCTGTTCAGATGCCCCTCTGTCAGAGGAACCATCTGCAGAGCTAAAAAAGGTAGCTCAGTCACCATTCAGTTCCTTCACCTGGTAGATCAGACTGCCAACATTCACAGAGTTTAAGGTCATAAGGGACCCTTAAATATCTAGGTCTATATCTGTATATCAGAGGCCTTTAAATTTCATTCAGTTGACACTGTACTGAGCCCTATCAATAAACTGTGTTTGACTAAAGCTTTTCTTGGAGAAAGGCATCCAGACTTGATCTGAAGACATCAAGCACTAGAGAATTCATCACTACCCTTCGTAATTGGTTCCAATGGTTAATCACCCTCATTGTTAAAAATTTATGCCTTATTTCCAGTTTGAATTTGTCTGGCTTCAGCTTCCAGCCATTGCCTCTTGTTATACCTTTCTCCACTACATTAAAAAGCCCTTTGGTACCCAGTATTTTCTCCCCACGAAGGTATTTATACACTACATACAAGTCACCACTCAATCTTATTTTTGATAAGCTAAACAGATTGATCCCTTTAAGTCTTCCACTTTAAGGTATTTTCTGCAACCATCAAATCATTTTTGTGTCTCTTTTCTGCACCCGCTCCAATTTTTGAACATCCTTTTTAAAAAGTGTACACCAGAACTCTGTGCAGTATACTAGCATCAGTCTCATCAATGCCGTATATGGAGGTAAAAATCACATCCCTATTCTTGCTTACTACTCCCCATCTATACATCCAAGGATCACATTAGCCCTTTGTACCACAACATCAATGTCATGTTGAGTTGCTTGTCCATTATGACTCGTAGATCCTTCTCATAGTCAGTGCTTTAGGATACAGTCTCCCATTCCGTGGGCATGGCTTGCATTTCTTGTTCCTAGATGTATACCAAGAGTACTGAATTTTGTTATGGGAACACTTGTCCACTCAGAACTGAACTGCGACTGCCAATCCATCTCACTTAGGCCATTTTTTAACCTTTAGAAGGTAAGCACTTTGAGTCACTAATGACCAGGTTAAATTCCAACAAGTAGTAAAAGGTGGAGCACCAAGTTCCCTGAACCATCCAATTCCTCCCCCAAATTAGTGTTTTCAAAATAAATTCCTAGTCACCATTAACCAGCAAGAGTCAAATTACTTTATGAATTCCAGAAAAATGCTTAGGTTTGCTTTTTTTCTCCTTACCAGTAACCACAATTGTACTTATTTAAAACTATAACAGTGTAATACCAGAGGCATACACAGCTGTAGTCACGGTACATACGATGTGTATCATTGAGAGGGAAGCCCTGGTACAGAAGCTGGCCCCATGGCAGCAGCGTGGAGAAGCAGCCCTGGCTGCCCCACTGCCTATTCAGTTTTGGCCCCACAGTCCTTCCATCATGCCGGGGAGCAGGAGGCCAAACTGAGTCATTGGTATTGTGACCTGGTGCACGAGGGTCACAGATCCACTCATGTTAGGCCCCACGGCCTATTGAGTGAGTGGTGTTAAAACCTGACACATGAGGGTCACAGAGCCACTCAGACTCAGGTACAGGGCCAAACCTAAATGGCACTGCTACCCTCACACACTAGGTCACAGCAGTCATTCAATTTTGGCCCCACAGCACCCACCTTCACTGAAGAGCCATGGGACAAAACCTGGGTGGGTAGTCAGCACTGCTTCTCAATGTTGCTGCCATAGGCCGGCTCCCGCACCAGGGATTCCCCCTACAGAAGCCTGCCCAGCCTCATCCTGCTTCCAGAAGTCCATGTCCTCTTTGCTGTGCCCACAGGACTTGCTCATCAACAGCCTCAAGACCTACTATAAGTACAGATAGCTGGAGTTAGCACCTGCATAGGGTAGCTGGCCAGGAGAGGGGCAGTGGAGAGCCCCAAAGTGGAAGAACTCTAGGGGGTTCAGTTGTGCAAACCATGTAAAAAATTTCTGGGGATACTCCTGTGTAATAGTTATTTTATTATAAGCTTTAAAAAAAACATGCAGCTTTTATCCTATCAAGGAATGCACACAACTGTGCCAACAAATGCTTCATATTCTACAGCTCAGTTATCATGCCATAGAAAATATGTCACCAGCAAGCAAATGGAAGGTGTCAGCTCTGGGCATAAAACAGCATGGAGGTTGAGGCAAGGGAATATTGTCCATATTCTCATAATGCCCACTCATTTTCATTCGCATATTCATTGCAGTTTAGTAAAATATAAAGAGCCCATCTTTAAATAGAAAATAATGTAATTGCTTAAGACCAGATAACACTTACTTCAATGGCATACGTCTGGTCATGTTTGATAATTTCTCTACTGCGTAAAGTCCTCATTACAAACTCCGCAGTAGCAGCTGCTCCTCTTTGGTGTGTGGATGTCTCATCACCCTGTGACCTGTCAATATCAGGACCATCTTGTATCGATTCTTCATCTTTGGTGTTTGATGCCTTTTTCTTTTTTTTCTGCTTCTTGGATGCACTCTGCCCATCAGACTGTGCTTTCCGTTGCCTAAACTGGGCAAGCTGCACATAAGAGAAAATCCTGTTAAGGTGAAAGTTGTCTTCTTTATTACTAATGACACCAATTATGAGAGCTTATGGACTGTTCTACATAAATCTTCTGACTAATCTCTGTAGAAAACAAAGCTGAGGATAATGCTGCATATTCCCAATACCCTTCAATACAATTTAATATAAGCATTAAAATAATGTTTAAAATGTACAATATATAAGCAGCATAATAATTTAATATAGGTCTTGCAGGTTTCATAACAATAAGTATGTACCTATTGGACAGCTATCTAGAAATCAAAAGATTCAAAGTTAAACAAAGCACAAAGGTGATAAAATAATCTTTGATCTCATTTTCTTAGGGAAACTTAAATTTCTCTAATTTTATAATAATTACCTTACACACCAACAAGACTATGAAACTCATTTTATCTGCTTTGAAATAAAAGCAGAAGAGCAACCCTTTCTAATACCAAATATGTATCACTGCACTCTTCAGAAAAAACTACTTTTAGAAATCAAGAAAATCAGCCCAAGCTACTAACAAAACATAGAAGAAAGTAAAATACATCTTTAGAAAATCGTCTAACAAAAGACAACAAGTAAATTACAAGATACTCTACCTTGTAGCAAAACATGATGATGAATAAAAAGTCGCAGGTGATCCAGACACAGCAGAGTTGAAAAACCAATTAGTACGTAAGCTATTCAAATACTCTAAGACACTGCCTTTTACAGAGCTTATCACTTTTAATCAGATGTAACAGTTTACATGTGAAAATCCATTTAGAATATATTTTTCTTAACTGGAACAGAATTTCTGTTCAAGAAAGAAAAATAATTATGTTTTTTACAAATGTAAAGACAAAATTAAACTGACATTAACAAAGTATTATCCATCACCAGGTTTTATGCTCCCACCTCAAAAAGTCCAACATTAATGACTGCTGCAAACCATATTACTTTATTAAGCACATACACTTACAAACACAACAACATTTAAATAAAGCCCTAGACTTTCATATCTATTTTATGCCCATTAATACCAATCTTTTTGGTAAACCCATTGTCAACTTGAAAAAAAAAAGTTTCTATCAAATAATAAAAGAATATTTGAATTTTTGCTCATGATATTCACCAATCCAGAGAGCCAGGCTTCCATTCAAACTCTTTGTCAACGCTCAGGTAAATCAATCAGGATTTCCAGTCTGGCAAAGATCTCCCCTTCCCAGTCTCTGTACTGTCACAATGCAAGCTGTCACTTTTGTGTTTTCCAATTGTCATTAAACCTCAAGATAGCTGAGAAAGCCATAAATTAAACATAGCTGCTACTTGCAAATCAACTATGATTTCTTCCATAGCTAATACTTTTGTCTCACTGCAATAAAAGATGTTCTTATTTTTCCAACAGGATTCTGCAGCCTCAGGACAGCGGACAATGTGGAATATACCTTCTGCTCTGCTCAGAAGGACCTTGAGATTTGCTGAGCAAAAATTACTCACCTACATATTTAGCATTTACTTCCGCTTTCTCTTCATTGCATCCCTAACTAGTTTAAATATTTAAAAAGGCTTTTTCTATTTTTAAAATAAATAAAACTTTTTAATATTTCAGAACATTTGTGAGAGAATAAGTATTTTACACCAGGGAGAGAGAAGAGATTCCCCACCACCACTTGACGTAAGGAATAGGATATATCATAGACTTATCTTCTTAACAGAGGGAAGAATGAGGATACTAATTTGCTAGCTCTTCACAATACCAATACATGTTCTGAGGGCTTGTCTATACAGTGCAGCAAATTGCACCAAAGGGCTGTGATTTGTAAACCATTCTAACTGGCCCGTGTCAGGGTGGATTTGATGTAAATCAAATTGTTAAAATAATGATTTAAATCACTAGTCAGGAAGATTCGATTTAATCATGGATTTCTACATAAAAGTGCATTCTTGTTGGTTGTTATAACCTTAATACATATTCTTCACAACTCAGAGATAAATGTAGGTTTCATTTTTAGAAGATACACACTATACATTTTTCAGTGATTTATTTTGAAAAAACTTTTCAGATTAGTTTTACAGCTATATCAGAAAATGAATGGTTGTTTGGTTATTTCATTTACCAAAGGTAACTGAAGCAGATATTTATGAAGTCATTGGGAGGTGAACTATCTCCAATTCAACCGGTTAATCATTAATATTTGGAGGATTTTCTTGCCATGCTGTATTCGGAGAAGATCACCACCAGACAGACATTTACATTGTTTTATTATACTAAAACAACGTTATGTATTCTGGATTTTTTTCTTCAACAGCAAACATATAATATTTTAACAAAACAAGCATATGAAATTTTGAATTTAGTTAAACATTCAAGTGTTTTAAAATCAGGTTTGTTTTTGTTAAAATTGTTTTTAACTAAAATAGTTAAATGAAATATTTAAAAAAAAACACAAAAATTAAAATCGATTGTGTCAGCCAGGTCAACATGAGAAACTTAAAATATTGGCTTCTGTGGCTAACTCTGTCGTTTTCACCTTCATTTTCCTGTTCATAATCGGGGGGGAGGGGACACGGACAAAACAAAACTAAAAAAAAAAAAAAAAAAAAAAAAAAAAGCTTTCCTGCTTTTTCAGGTTCCAAACGATTTCTCAATTTGGAATGAATTAGTCCAAAGTTAGAAAATATTCTTTCTTCACTGGCAGAAGAAGCTCCTGCTCTTAAAAGTGAGATTATCAGTTCAACAGTCTCTGAATCCAAATGCTTAAGTGACTTCCACCAGTTCACTGGTGTGATTTTCTTTAAAACATCATCAGCAAACATATGTTTCTTAAATGGTTCACCCTTAGCTCTGAAGTTTATTATAGTTGGCATTATGGAGAGATGATTGCTGGATGTCCATGTCATAGCCAACTCCTCTTCTTCAGCACTTAAGGTTTGATCCTGGTACTGAGTATTGAGAATATTCACAAGAAAATGAGCTGGAGATAGTCCTTGTCCCATTAATTTTTTTAATGCTTGTAATTTAACTATGTCATTGCATATTTCTCTTAAGATCTCACTCAGTTCCTTCCAAATTTCAACAGCGTCAGCAATAAAACAGCTATTTCCCTGCATTTTGTTCAAGGCTACAGAAATAGGCTTCAGGGTACTCAGCATATGTTCAACCCAATGTTGAGAACTTTGGCTGTGACAGTGCCATTTATTTTTTCACCATTTTGTTCACAAACTGTCACCAGATTAGGCCAGTTCTTGATACAGTGCTCAAAACAGTCCACTACTGAGTTCCATCACACATCTTGTGGGAGAGTTAGCTTGGTTCCTCCCACTTTTTTTTAGAGCAGCTGCTGCAAAGTGGTTGTTACTGAAGTATTTTAATTTTTATCCACCCTGGCCCATGTAGACCCTGCTGGTGAGCTCTAAAAGGCAACTACTTTGCATTAACATAGTCCTGTTTGAGACTGTATGTTACCTCAACAAAACAGTTAGCTAAGTCATTCTTGTCATAAGTAAAACCCAGAGTATTTTCTAAATGAGATACTGGTGCAAGCTGGCGGGTGTGGCCTTCAGAAGTAAGTATTGAGAAATTTTTAAGAGAGGTAGACTGTGTCAGAGATCAAGCATCCTCTTCCCAAACTTGATCACATATTTTTATGTTACCTAAAGCCAGCTTGAAACCCTAACATTGTCTCTGCAGCTAAAGTTGCTGCAAGAAAACATAACTGTGAGCTTTCTGGAACACATATACTGGTTCTAAAGTATCCCATCAACTCTATGATGGATGAAACCTTATGTACTAGATAAAAGGTAATGCAGCTTCTTCCAGTGCAACTTTATATTTTTTATTTGCCTACAAAATTAGATAAATAGCTCCAACAAGAACAACTGAAGGATTCTAATCCCCTCGAGTAAGGACTGTCTGAGTGATGCATCTAGTTACATTATATTCCTCTCTTTTCAAAACTAAGCTACCAATTTTTATCAATGAGGAATTATCAGCTAAAACCCTAGCAATTTTGGTTAAAGATATTATACAATTGATTGAACTTTCTTTCAAAAAATACTAAATATGGGCATGTGTAAATGTATGTACCTAATCTGGACATTCAAATAATGATTGCACCCTATTTCCACAAGAACGTCCACTAGGTACATAATTGGGCATTTGTGTTCTGAAAGTGACAGATTTTCATACACATCTGGTATTAGCATGCACCAAGTGCATGTACAAATCTTAGAAATTTTTACCCTAAAATTTGCAGTCAAATAATAAAATTATGATTTCAAATTCAGAAATTTAAACAAAATTCAAAAAAGCAAATAGAAAATTGTGTTTCTTTATTTTAAAACCCCAATTTGGATTAGAGGTGAAATGCACTATATGCAATCCTCAAAAATACTGCTGACCAAAAATACTTCTGCTGGTCATGAAGAAAGGAGAACCTAAAATACAGACTTCCTTCAAAAGACAGGGCTCTAGAATTAAGATATATGATCAGGGCCCGAAAAACAACACACACACACCTACCTTCGGTGACAAATTGGAAGAATTCCATAGCAATCATTTTAGGCAAGGCCAACAAATTCTAAAAAGAATTAAGATTTCATTTAAACAATATTAAGTTTCCAAGTTTTATATTTGCAAAAAATAACCTTCCAAATGTGAAAGGAGTGTGAGCTGAAGGTAAACTGATATAGTGCTGTCTTCCTGAATCTAAAGACAGAGCTACAGAGCTTCTACTGCTGCTCATGATTTTATCAGAGTGAAATTAACAACACATTAATTACTTTTATTGCTTCTGTTCAAAATCTGTGACCAGCAACTCAAGAATCAAGTCAATTTCATGCCACTGCTGATACTTGGAAAAGCTGCAAGAAGCAGCAAAAGAAGCAAGTACTGGTGTTATTTAAAAGGAAGGAGGATCCAAAAATAGAGAGAGACAATAGCAGAGACATTCCATTACTGCCAACTTTTTCCACTAGCAGGAGGCTCTGGTCCCAGACACTACAGGAAGAAAGGACAAGACATCAAAAAAGTAGCCACAACTTCATTAAACAACACAGCTGGAAACTATTTAGCAATAACTTGTCTAATGCAGGTCATCCTTTCTTTGTAATCCATTCTGTCTGGTGGAGGGCTGCCCATCAGCTGTCTATCCCACCAACCCAGTACCGTTACTGTAACCTCCAAGCAGAGGTGAAATTCCTGGTTTTGTACCTAACTGGTTCATAATGCGGTCCTGGTCCATGACTGAGCTTCTAGGTGCTACAATAATACAAATAATAAATAATAGTAATAATAATAGTATGTTTAGTCCTTTAGTTAGTTGGTGTTCTGGTAAATCTTTTAAGCACTGCTTACGGTCAACAGATCAATTCCCTATGGAACAGGAAAATGCTTTCAACAGCGACTCTAAACAAGGCACTGAGGATTCCATGTTTATTATCTCAATGACTTCTGTGTCAAATGTGCACAGTTTACAAGCAAACTACCAGCCTTGAAATTTCAGACTGAGATCTCAGAGTAAAACTGGGTTTCTTTCCAATTCACACATCATGATCAGCACTAATGGTTCTACTGGCCAAATTAGATCTTTAGTTACAGCTGTATAATCCCTGTGTCCTCAAATTATGCCCTCGGCAACTCCAACTCCTGCATAGTCCCCATTATCTTCAATGAGTTTGCAAAGGTATAAGTGACTGGATCCTAGCATCCAAATCTGTAGATGCAGAAGATGGAACACATTTCTTATTTCATCTCACTTAGCTGTATTGGCTCTGCAGAGCTAACAGGAGTAAAAAGCAGCAAAAATTTATTTTAGTCACTGAAATCAGCAAAATATGACAGAACAACAAATGGAAAGTAGATATGATGAGTAATATATATATATAATTTTGGAAGTCATTTTTCAGAGTAGAACTGCATTAGAATATAAAAGCATAAATGTTTAAAAGATTTTTTTGGGTATGTACATTCTGAACCTTTTCCCCCCTGGAACGCCAAAATCATTCACCTCTTTATCACAACCTGCATCAATCCCACAACTCTACAGCAAAATACCACAGGTGATTTGTGTGGTTTGCAAAAAAAAAAAAAAAAAAAGTGGGTGCAACCATTGCTGCAAGATGATCAGAAGAGGTTTGGTGTGTGCTGGGGCTGCTGGGTCCTAGGTAGGCATCCTGGTAGGACACGTGCTATCTTGGGGGCTGGTTGGGATTACTGGTACAAATCATACCAATTTAGTTAACTATTTTACTGCTGATCATTTTATCAGAAATATCTATCCAGCTATTCTTGGTTGTGGACATAACTTGAGTACCCCTGTTTTCTTCCCCATCCAACTCTTGACCTCAGTGGTAAATGCCACATGGTCTGTGTATCAGAAAATAGAAGTGACATGGCACAGTATATAAATGTGCACACAAATTTAAAAGATGATCTAATTGAATGTACGGTGTGAAGTGCGTATTCACATAAAAGATTTCCCACATAAAGTTCAAAGTTATAAGGTCCAACTAAATTTTTCAACAAAGATGTGAAACTACCCAAATGAAAACAATGATGAAATTTACCTTGCATTATGTAATCTCTTTACCACATATCAGGCCCAACACAACATCTGGCAAGTTCATGACATAAGAATTGTATGGGTAACAGGACAAACAAATCATCATACACATACACAGTACAAAAGACTCAATTTAAGGTGAAAACAATCAGATTCTCAATTATGTTTGCCTATTACCCTTTCACACTCTGAAAAACATGTCATTTTTCAGATTGCCATGGCAAGTAGGAGCTGCAGGTGTTCAACACCTCTAAAATAACATCCCAGTTGTGGCTATTATGGAGAGAGACATGATGTACTGTCCCTTAAAAATAAATTATTTTTGTTCCTAAATATATACTTTAGTACTACAACTTTTCCATTAAGACATCCATAAATATGATAAAAGATGTGATTAATCATACTATTCAAAGGACACCACTCTGTTTTACCTACAATGTGGAAGAAACAAGAACTCAGAGCAGACTTTTTCTAAATTCTTGTCTACCATAAGAACAGCCATACTGGGTCAGATCAAAGAACCATCTAGCCCAGTATCCTGTCTTCCAACAGTGGCCAATGCCAGGTGCCCCAGAGGGAATGAACATACCAGGTAATCATCAAGTGATCCATCCCCTGTCACCCATTCTCAGCTTCTGGCAAACAGAGGCTAGGGACACCATCCCTGCCCAAGCTGATTATTACACATCTACAGAAATTCTGTCAGGGGGATACTCAAAAAGAAATGAGGACTGCGGTATCATTTTGCCCCCCCCATCTCATGACAGTTGCCTCCAGAGAACGTGCAATGTGTCCAATTCTCTTTTTTCCTCTATTAGAGAGGCATATAAGTTCAAACACTAAGAACACAAGGAAGATTCTCCTCCTCAAGGGCATTATAATACATATATAGCAAAAGAACAGTTATGGACATATGCCATGCATCTCTACCTTTCACTGATGACAGGGAAATAGGCAGCGCAATGTGGACATGGCACAGGACAAATAATAATCCCAACACAGTCAGTATACCATGGGCACTTTAACATTAGGTTTTCAAGAGAAGATTGTCAACTCCACTTTACAATTTTTAAATAAGGTATAGTCATATTCTGCCCCTTAACCACTCTGTCTACATATACATATAAATATAGATAGGAGTTCGAGGGTTTGCTCATAGCCTTTTTTTTGTTCCTCAACTGGCATTTGTGACACTCACTAACACCAGAATGGCACAGTGCATGTGCCTACACAACATGCTGCTCATTCTGAAGGCAAGGTAGCTGTTACTGAAGCCTATGCTCTTTCTTGGCAGCACAAGAGGTACTTCTGCCACTGAAGCTATGCAGGATGAGAAAAGCATCTGGCTCAAAATGCCACACTCATTCCCCCAAAGTAAAGAGGATTTTAGCTAAGCTGTCAGTGGGAAGTAGAGAAGCTGGGAGGGAAGCACTGTGCACCAACCACCTGCCATGCAGACAAACTGATCAGAGCCTCAGAGGGGATGTAAAAAAAGGGGCAATGTGGGAGGAACCAGCTTCTTCAGAGAGATAGAAAGGTCCTGCCTTGAGACCTGAAAAAGAGGCAGTGCGATGTATCTGCTCCGAAGGAGAGACAGGATCACCTGTGGCTAGAAACCTCCCACGGTTAGGGAGCGATCTGCTCAATCAAGGCTAAGGGGTTAGTAGAACCGATGGAGAGGTTAAGGAGGAGCTCTTTCCTGTGACTGAGGGAGAAAGGTCACCAGGTATGTGCTTTTCCTTGTCATTCTAAGAGGCCTATTCTATCTTCTACTTTTCTCTTTACCTTTCATTTTATATGCTTTTATTTTCTCTTGTTTGTTTGGAGGCTGGAGAGCAGAGAGAAAAGCTCAAAAATTGATATGAGAAGGCAAAGGCAACTGGGGTTGAGGATTACACACTGCTAGAAGTACACACACTTTATTCTTTGCTTTGCTTCTACTAAGTGGACTCAGAACATGAATTTTCATTAAATTGGTGTCTGAAACTTTCCTTAGGCTTTAAAAAGTCTCTCTAGCATATTGTCATTATGTCATGTTACTGAAAACTAACTAGCCTGTCAGACCCAGGAAATGCCAACTCAATACTAAAGTCTAAAGAGCTTTAGAGTTGTTGAGCAAAAGTATTCAAACAAACAAAAAAAGATCCAACAAAGTTTCAGCTACATTTTAAAAGAACAAAAATGAGAGAAAGATCATAGCATTATTGTTTAACTTTATCTGCTAAACTTATTGTTTAGAATCTGCTTGTTGCAGACCTACGACCTTCTCCCAGTTGGAAAAATACTGGAAAATTGTAGTTCTAAACTCATTTTTAGGCCATGGCAGTTCTCCTTATCAAGTGTTCCTACTTCATAAAAGTATTTTGTAAAAATGGCATCCTTTGGCAATTGAGTTTGCTACTCTGGATGCATTATTTGTTTGAGCATTGTAACCAGTTGCAAAATTGTTCATTGGACTACATGAGCTTTCTGGCTCAGAGCTTTTTTAGGTATCAAAATTTATTACTTGACACCAATCAGCAATCATCACCCTCTATATTCTCTAAAACAAGCTAAGGACCAGACAGTGAGGCCCAGAGCACGGTTACCACCTTTGAAATACAAAAAAAACCCAGCACTCCCATACATACAAGGCAAGTCTGCATCCATCCCCAACCCTCAACCACAAGGCAATTGAGCAACTCCCCCCCCCCAACAGCACAACAAAAGTGATAACACATTTAGATAAGACTGATAACATCATTTAGAACAAACAATTTGTTTTATTGCCAGACAGTCTTTGTAGTCTCTTTCATTTAGTCAGTTGTCACTAATGTGCACTGATGCGAGCTTTTATTCTGGGGGTGTAGTAGGATCACTCACACCAACGCCCTGCTCTTCCATTATTTAATATGCTTCACACGTCTCCTCACTCTCACGTGACCCAAACCCTAACTCATATACACGCACGGTAGGCTTGCATGTTGGCGGGCAGACAGCTGCTGCATTTTCAACAGTTTTGATCTGTTATCGCTTAAACTGCAGAAACAGGAACATTGCAGCACCTTTAGCTGGACACAGAGACTTGGAACATTAGCTATCCCAATGTTTTCTGATAATAATGCAAATCTATAGACCCACTAAAAAAAAAAAAAAAAACAGCAAATTTTTTTTTCTGGCACCTGGCAAATCCATAAAAAAGCCAGACCAGTCAATACCGGCCATGTGGTAACTCTAGACCAGAGCCACAATGAGGCTTAGGTGCCTAAAGCCCAAATTTAGGCTTGTTGCGATCCACAAAATGCCTGCTTGGCTGCCACCTAACCCTGTGGGCGTCTAAACTCACCAGCACCAAAATTTTCACTGTAATGGTCCTCTAGGCACCTACAGGTATGTCTATACAGCAATGGGCCAGAGGATCTGAGCTATGGTTGCCAGGTGTCTGGTTTCCAACCAGAATGCCCAGTCGAAAAGAGACCCTGGCGGCTTCGGTCAGCACTGCTGACTGGGCCATTAAAAGTCCGGTTGGTGGTGCAGTGGGGCTAAAGCAGGCTCCCTGTCTGCCGTGGCTCTGTGCGACTCCCAGAAGCAGCGGCATGTCTCCCCTCTGGCTCCTAGGCGTAGGGGCAGCCAGGAGGCTCCACATGCTTTCCCCGCCCCAAGCACCAGCTCTGCAGCTCCCATTGGCTGGTGTACACGGCCAATGTGAGCTGCGGGGGCGGCACCTACGGACAGGGCAGCGCGCCAAGCTGCCTGGCCACACCTCTGTGTAGGAGCCGGAGAGGGGAAATGCTGCTGCTTCCAGGAGCTGCTTGAGGTAAGCATCGGCTGGAGCCTCCACCCCTGACCTCCCTCCCATGCCCCCCCCACTGTCCCAGCTCTGATACCCCTCTCGCCCTCCAAACCCCTCAGTCCCAGCCCAGAGCAGCCTCCTGCATCCCAAACCCCTCATCCCAAGCCCACCCCAGAGCCCGGACTCCCAGCTGGAGCCCTCAGCTCCCCTGCGCCCCAATCGCCTGCCCCAGTCCTGATCCTCCTCCAGCCTTCCGAATCCCTGTGCTTCAGCCCTGATCCCGCTCCTGCCCTCCGAACCCCTCGATCCCAGTCCAGAGCACCTTCCTACACCCCAAACCCCTCATCCCCAGCCCCACCCCAGAGTCTGCATTTCCAGCCGGGGCCCTCACATCCCTCTGCACCCCCTACCCCAGCCTGGAGCTCTCTCCTGCACTCCAAACCCCTCAGCCCCAGCCCAGAGTCCCCTTCTGCACCCCAAATCCCTCATCCCCAACCTCACACCAGAGCCCGGACCTCCCAGCTGGAGCCCTCAGCTCCCCCGCGCCCCAACCGCCTGCCCCAGTCCTGATCCTCCTCCAGCCCTCCGAACCCCTCGGTCCCAGTCCGGAGCACCCTCCTACACCCCAAACCCCTCATCCCCAGCCCCACCCCAGAGTCTGCATTTCTAGCCGGGGCCCTCACATCCCTCTGTACCCCCTACCCCAGCCCAGAGCCCCCCTTCTGCATCTCAAATCCCTTATCCCCAACCCCACACCAGAGCCCACACCCCCAGCCCAAAGCCCGTACTTCCTCCCATATCCCAACCCCCTACCTCAGCCCAGAGCCCCCTCCCACACCCTGAACTCCTCCTTTCTGGTTCCACCCCGGAGCCTGCACCCCCAGCTGGAGCCCATACCCCGTCCCGTACCCCAACCATCTGAGCCAGCCCGGTGAAAATAAGCAAGTCTGAGTGAGGGTGGGGAGAGCAAGTGATGGAGGTAGCTGCTGTGGGGAGCCCTGGTGCCTCCACCTGTCCTGGGCAGGAGTACCTGAGAGCAGCCCCCGGCCCATGTTCCTACATCCTGGGACATGCCCTTGCAATGTGGGGGAGGGGAGAACTCAGAAGAGTGGGGTATGGGCAGGGGTTCAGAGGAAGTAAAAATCAAAGAGGTAGCCTGCAGGGTTTTCAATGGAAAGAGAAGAAGCTTTTTTCAGAGAGAGCTGCTTCCTGGTCAGAAAAGCACAGCCAGATTTTGGTGCTTGCAGCCTCAGGGCTCCTGCACACGCAGACACAGGGAGGGCAGGGGAGCAAGGGCCAGAGAGCATAGCGGGTACTTAGCTGCTGCCCTGCAAGGAACGGGAGCTGCAGAGCTCCTGGCTCAGCACAGCTGGGAGAGGATGACTCCCGACATCCCAGCTGCTCCACGTCCCTGCAGGGCAGCTGCTTAGTCCCCTCTCTGCTTTCTGGCCCTGCTGCCCTTCCTGGGGTTGCAAGTGCAGGGGTGTCAGTGCAGTGTGTGCTCTCACGGCAGTGAGTGGGAAGTCAGCCCCAAAACCTCCCCACAAACTTCTGCAGCTCCAACTCCTCATTCTTGCGGCTGTGCAGAGGTTGCCCAGAGCAGGGAGCAAAGTTGAGGCAGGAGACTGCTCCTGACTGCCAGGTAGGGTGAGCACCTGAACAAAATGGGGCAGGACAATGCTGAAACGCAGAATTCGAGTCCCGAGATGAAAGACTCTGGTCAGCATTTGCTCTGGATTTCCTGCTGCGCCAGGCCGCATTGGCCCGAGGCTCAGGGGTGGTGCTAGCCTCTTCCCAACGGGGGATTTGTGGCAGTGGGCCTTCGCCTCTCCTGTGCCACTAGCCAAGCCAGAAGCCAGAGCTGGGCAGTAGTAAGAGCCCCACAGGGAGCCTGGGCTGCTGTGGGGAGCCCCATACCTTGCACATGCCCTGGGCGGCATGCCCCAGGATGTAGGAACACAGGCCAGGGGCTGCTCTCATGCACCCCTGCCCAGGATAGGTGGAGGCACCAGGGCGCCCCACAGCAGCTCAGGCTCTTACCGTGGCCTGGCTCCAGCTTCTGGCCTAGCCAGGACCTCGGCGGGGGAGGGAAGAGGAGGAGCAGGGAGTGGGGCCACTGAGGGGCTGGGGCTCCTGCATGTGTCCCACTTTTGCCTTTTGAAAAGGTGGTCACTCTGCTGCCAGGATGTTTGGGATCAGCCCTCCCACGGCCTTGCTGAGCTGGGAGCTCTGCTGCTTCCCCTCCCTGCAGGGCAGCCACTTGGTCCCGCTCTCTGTCTCTAGCTCCTGCCCCACTCTGCCCCCAGTCCGCCTGCTCTCCCTGGGGCTGTGTGTGCAGAGACGCCTAAGGGGTGTGTGCCTATGGTGCATGCACCAGCAGTGCATGGGAGCCATCCACAAAACTTTCTCTCAGCCTCCCGGGGAGTGGCAGGGGCAGGGATCCCCAGGGGTGTGCTAGAGCACACTGCAGCCCAAGCCCTGGGGATGTACTTCACAGCTCCACAGCCGGCAGCAGCTAGGCTTGAGGGGGGGGGAAGAAGAGTGGGAGGGGGCGTGTTTTTCCTCTGAAACCTACATTGTCAAATTTCAAAACAAACAGACAAATATAAACTAACAACCAAACAAAAACACCTTCATTCAACATCCCATTTTAAAACTTAACTGCAAATTTTCATATTTACAATTTGACAGCCCTGGAGACTGATGTCCTAATTATCCTTAGAACAGATGCACAGGGGTATTTACCTGCCAATGTGACTCTGCCTCGCAGTAGAGAGCCCATTTCTCAGATTAGATGGTAGTTCAGTGGAAAGCCTTCTCAAACTGCAGACATTCTAATGAGACAGCCACAAAAGAACCTAATTATGCAATTTATGTACTCAGGTGCTCCTTATGCTCCTGAGTCCCACCAACAGCACCATCACAACTAGGAAACAGGGTGGGCAGTAGAGTTTTCCCACGGTGCAGCACATTTGTACAGCGAGAATGACAACATGGAGTTGGGGGGGGGGGACGCTAAACACTCTGGGATAGGGTTACTTTGACTCTGGTCTGTGCACTGCAGTGTGAATGCCAGAGCCCTAGGTTCGAGCACAGGTCAGAAACTCCTTCACCTAGAGTTAAAATGCTGCATAGATGCTCAAGCCCAGGGTTCCCTGACATGGGTTAGCTGACTCAAGTCCCACTAACCCTAGGTTTACATTGCTGTGTGGACATACCCTACGTTTCTGGCACTGGATATGCACACTGCAGTCTCAGGCAGGTGCCCAGAGGCCTAAGTCCCAGCACAATCCTCAAATCAGGTGGAGATAGGTGTTTCCCCACCTATGTTGCCTGTGGGCCCAGATCCAATAAGCATGCTCTGAAGCAAAATGGTGGGGAGGAGGCCTCTCTTGTAACTTTTAACAAAGTGGACTCTAGGATAATCTGACATGGGTCTCTCTCAATCTTTCCTGTCGAAGCCATTCCACCTTGTATAAAAGTATGCAGGCAGTAGGCCAGAGAAAGTTATTAGGGCATTCACCTGGGAAGTGGGAATCCAACAATCAAATCCTTTCTCCTCACCAAACAAACAGAGGGGGATTTGAACTGGGGTTTCCCACATGCCAGATGAATACCCTAATCACTGGGCTAGCAGTTATAAAATGAGACCTTCCTCCTTCCACCCATTTTGTGTGGTGTTACATGAGCACCATCACTGTTCTTGCAATAAATGGCTTAGATGCCTGACTCCAGAGAGAGTTCCCGGCTGTAGATCCCAAGCAAAGATAGGCACCTCCCTCCAACCTGGACTTAGGTGCCTAACTCCCTGAGAGGAACAAGGCTTCGGACACTTCCCTCTCCTCAGTATCTGCTATAGCACGCTGGCTTTGTGGATCCCATTCTGGGATGCCTCTCTCTCTCTCCATGCATTGTACAGGAAGCGTAGGTGCCTAACCCAGAGCTTGTGGATTCCACTGGGTAGGAACCTAAAAGTCAGATGTTGCAACAGCTCAGTCTCTTTGTAGATCTGGGCCTGACGGGCAAACACTTCTTACACAATGGAGGACTTACTTCCATGTGTAGTTCCATTGGAGACAAGTGATTTATTCAAGGTAGCAAGTAATACACTGTGTAGTACCCATCTGCAGAAGGGGCCCAATTCTGTAAGGTGCTGCACATTTTATGCAAGGTGCAAGAAACTTCAATTCTTATTACTTCAACAGAAGCTGCGGGCACTAAGCACCCCTAGGATTGGGCCTTAATGACACTATCTGGTCTTCATTTGCACCACAACCAAATAAATAAATTTCAAAATCAATGGCACAATAGATGGGTCGCGGCATATAAGGCATTGGGTCACCTTGCTCTGGTCAGCACCAACAACTGCAATGTTAAAAGTCTCGTTGGCAGTGCTGCCTGGCTAAGGTAGGCTAGTGCCTACCTTTTCCAACAGTGCACTGCACCCTGGAAACAGCCAGCAGTGGGTCCGGCTTCTAGGCAGGGGGGCCATGGGGCTCTCACCAAAGGGAACTGGGGGGCGGTGCCTGTGGGCAAGAGTCACGCAAAACTGCTTGTGTGCCTCTGCCGAGGAGCCGGATCTGCTGTTGGCTGCTTCCAGGGCGCAGCACGGTCGGTGGTGCCAGGACAGATGGGAAGCCTACTTCTGCACCCCGCTGCACTGCTGACCGGAGCTGCCGGAGGTAAGTCTGCACCCCAATCCCCTTCCCCAGCCCTGAGACCTCCCCCAAACCTGGAATCTGTACTCCCAAAACCCTCATCCCTGGCCCCACCCCAGAGTCTGCACCCAGAGCCATGACCCACTCCCATACCCCAATGCCTTGTCCTAGCCCTGAGCCTCCCAAACCCAGAACCCCTTCCTGCACCCCAAACCCTTCATCCGCAGCCCCACCCAAGCCTACACCCATAGCCCTGAGCTACTACCACACACCAACCCCCTGCCCCAGCCTTGAGCCCTCTCCCATATTCTGAACCCCTCATTCCCAGCCCTACCCCACAGCCCTCACCCCAACCCTCTGCCCCAGCCCTGAGCCCTCATCCCCAGCTCCGTTGCATCGCGGGCATCAACAATTTTCTTCAACTGGGTCCCCAGAAAAAAAGTTTAAAACCACTGCAATAGACTGCAATAAATGCCTTTACCACCACTTCTATAATGAATGAAAATACTGGGTCCTGTTACTTGTTTTGCTTATAGTCAATTTAAAAAAAAATACTGATAAGTCTAAAACAACAGCTTGATATTTTGTCTATTTGCATCAACAGCAATTTTATGTTGTTATATGGAAACTAGGCAATAAATGTTTAAGAAAATGAAGTTACTTTGTTAGTACAAAATACAGTCAATGACAAACATTAACAGATGAATGAAACTTCTACATGCTAGGTCTGAAAAGAATGAAACATTAGACACCACACATTCAAAGTTACATAGCAAACCTCTCCCTTTATATATTTGTACACATTACAGTGCATTTGCTATACCTTGCTTTGTAGGAACCGATCCCTGTACAACAGTGGTCTCCAACCTTTTTACGCACAAGATCACTTTTTGAATCTAAGGGCAACCCAGGATCTACCCCGCCCCTTTCCCAAGGCTCCGCCCCTTCCCCAAAGCCCTGCCCTGCTCACTCCATCCCCCCTCTCTCTGTTGCTCGCTCTCCCCCACTCTCACTCACTTTCACAGGGCTGGGGCAGAGGTTGGGGTGTAGGCTCTGGGGTGAAGCTGAGGGGTTTGGAGTGGGGGGGCGCTCCCGGCTGCCTGGCAAAAGGGGTTGGGGTGCAGGAGGGGGTGAGAGGTGCAAGCTCTGGGAGGGAGTTTGGGTGCAGGAGGGGGCTCCAGGCTGCAGCAGAGTGTTGGGGTGCAGGAGGGGGTACAGGGTGCTGGCTCTGGGAGGGGGCTTAGGGCTGGGAAGAGGGTTGGGGTCTAGGAGGGGGTTTGGGTTGCAGGGTCCCTGCCTGCCCCAGCCCCGCACCAGTCCCAGAAGTGGCCATGTTCCTGTGGGGGGCTGGGGGTCTCTGTGCACTGCTGCTGCCTGCAGCCACAGCCCCCACGGCTCCCATTGGCCAGGAACGGGGAACTGCGGCCAATGGGAGCTGTGAGGGCAGTGCCTTCAGGGAGGGGCAGTTAGCAGAGACCCCTCTGCCCCTACCGCCCCACCCCGGGCTGCAGGGACACGTTGCCCACTTCTGGGAGCGGCGCGGGGCCAGGACAGGCAGGAAGCCTGCCTTAGCCCTCTGTGCCACCGGACTTTTAGCGGCCAGAGATCACAATCGACCGTCAGAGGCTCCAGGATCTACCAGTTGATTGCAATCTACCAGTCGGTAACCACTGCTGTACAGCATTCTCTGTCCACGCACTGTCCATGAATGACTTACTCTTTACCTCATTTTATATTCCAGGCTTATTTTATCCATTGTTACCTTGTCCATGTGTTCTTCCTTATTTTAGCTAGAGTACAGTCATTCAGTTTCTAGCCTGCTGATCCATTTATCTCCCTAATCCTGTCTCCCAAAAAATGAGGCCTCACCCACATACAATTATTTATGTCAAGCCCAGTTTACAGCATTGACACTTTTTGTCAAGTTATGAAGTAGGTAATTTAGTCTTAAAAATGCTTTTCCTTTGAGCTCTTGATGAATGTAACCTTGTAAACTGAATTACTGTGTTAAAGGGAAAAGACAGGTGTGGCCCCTTTGTGAAGAAGGCAACAGAAGGAGATAAATACAATATATTCATTACATTAGTAGCGCACTTTGTCAAATAAATTCCCTACACACAATATAGAAGGTAAATTAGTCATAAAAAAGGAGAAAAAAATATATATTGCTAGCCTTTATATTTATTACCCTCAGATTTCAGTAAATCCAGTGTAGTCAGTGTCGTTACACCAGAGAAAAATTTTGTCCATTCTCATCTATAAAGCAACATCTTGAGCTGATTATGATCAATAATTTCAAAATAGTCTATATAGATATGCCACACACTTTACTCTGGTAAAGTGGGAGAAAAAGTAAATCGAAAAGCATGACCCATGTTAACAGTCATTCACATTTAATGAGCTATTGGGCCTCAAAGGAAAACCGGTTTACATTGCACAGTGGCAACTCAATATCGATTAAATATAAGCAATAGAGAAGAAAATGTGAGATTTTAGCAAGTAGCACATTCATCAAAGTGGCAGAATGTCAAAAAGTATGCCACCTCTTGTCAGCCCAGAAATATTGCCAACAATCCTAGTACTGCTTGGGTATTTAATTCATTTCATTTCTGCCTTAAGGAACAGGTGCAAGACCAGTTGCTATAACTAGTGTACTATGCATCTGCTAGAGATTTATTTAACCACTTTAGAGTCCTAGCATTGGTAGCATTTATCCTCCAAAAGCAGTCCCAATGTAGTCTTAGGGTTAAATATGTTAATTCCTGCCACAAGAGAGACATGGCGCTCTAGGGATAATGTAAAATGAGTGACAGCAACAGTAGAATGCAAAAAGACTCAAGACTATAGACAATGGTATCATTGAGCTTCATCTGTGCTCACAAAGAGAACT
The DNA here is from genome assembly GCF_009764565.3 of Dermochelys coriacea. NCBI lineage: Eukaryota > Metazoa > Chordata > Testudines > Dermochelyidae > Dermochelys > Dermochelys coriacea. The sequence continues at coordinate 226,036,114 of NC_050069.1, forward strand.
GTATATCTGTATTTTATTCAGGCACTATTTCATTCCCTGAAAATCAAGTTGAGATTGTTCTGAGAACACAAAGCAAAAAAAAGTTGAATCTATTTCTTTAAATCCACCTTGCTCTCATATGAAGATTATATTTCAAAAATATAATGAAATCTAATAGTGGTTGGGTAAGGAGGGAAATAAAACTTCTTTGTACAATGAGAAATATTTTTCCATAGCTAATATTTAACACTAATAATACATTTTATGTTTCTAAAGTTCTCTACAAACATTAATAATAGTAATTCACTCCCTCAAATCCCATGTGAGGTAGCGAAGGCTATCCTCATTTCACAAAGGACAGAAATATAATTACATGTGTTCCATAATTTTTTTTGCATTGGGAAAGAGCAGAAAAAAAAAAATTTATTATCTGGATGCCCCAAAGAACATAGTAAGCCCTTCATAGCCAACTCAGGGGAAAAGTAGTACTGTTTTTCCTCACACTATAATCACGGTACATTAGATAGTGTACTTATCTAGCTGAAAGTCTCTAAGGACTCAGTTTTATCTTCAGATATACAGCAATATAAATCCATGTATCTTGAAAAAAAAAAAAAAAACCTGCTACTCTTCTAGCATTTGTCTTTAGCAGATTGCTCAAGATATGTGGATTCACATAGTGGAAAACAGAACTGAGGTAACTCTTACTAGGAACATTGAAAACATTTTCCACTCAATTATTTTACTCTGAATTTCCTAGATTTAAGCCATGCTCTTGAATCTTCAAATAAGAGCTAGCAGGCCTTCTTTAAAGAGGTTCTAAAGTTGGGTCAGAGGAGTCCCACATAGCCAAAGAGGCCACTTTGTGATCACCAGTAACCAATCATGGAGGACAAATAGAGCACTAGAGCAAACACCTACCAAAGCAGAACCGGACAACCTGCATGGAGAAAGATGAACATGCAGCAGAGAGAACACACAAATGAGCACAAGATACTTCAAAACAGTTAATGTCTGTGTTCATTAAAATTAAACCTGTCCACAAAACATTTTCAACCTTTAGCTAGTACAGTAACAAGGCACATTTTGTCCATTTTGCTTTATAGGCAAACTTTTCCCCTCAATTCTAATGATTTATTCAGGAAACTTATCTGTACCACACTTAAAAATAAATAGAGAAGAATTTAACTGCATGTTCCCCAATGGTCTCGCCATAGTTAGCTGCTGATTCACCGGTTCACAGCTTCTTTTTCTACTGAACAATTTAAGTGCATCTTTCATACAAAAGGTTACATGTAAGTCAGCCTACAAATTTATTAATTTTTACACATCTAAACAAAAAGTCTGTCAAACTATGTACTTGAAAAACCTATAATGCAAATTAAAATACTGTATTAACACTTAAAGACTGCACAACTGACTACTGTATTTAATTGAAAGCCTTTCTCAGACAGAAAGCTGTGTTAATATAGGCACTGAAGTCACTGCTTATTTTTTTTTTTTTTTTTTTTAATAACAGGCCAGTTGAGTGGCTAATTAGACTCTAAGGTCAGCAGCATAGGCAGGCACCCATCCTCTTATTTATCTGCAAATACCATGCACACAAATTCACACAACACTGTATATACAACAACAGAACATATAAGGAGAGGATTCATGTTGAAACCAGTGTTTACAAAAGCTATTTAAAAGAAACATCACAACCTTATCAGCAAATTAAAGGCCTCAATCTGTTCCAGTCAGATTTAATTTTAGTGGAAGTAAGTCAGGCACTGTTTAAAAGGTTACAAATCCATTAGGTGACACTAAATTGATGGTAATAAAAATCACAAATTAACCCAGGCACAGATTTTTAAAAATGATCTAAAAATAAGTGCACAGTGATGTACTTGAAGGCTTTTGCTTAAACATGTATACTCCCACAAATATTATTTTGAAATATAATGGTCAAGAAACCTTCGGATTAACGCTAGTGCCAATCTCTTTATTTCTATTTTGCAAAAAAAATACATCAGACTACAGATCCAGGAGCTACAATTGAAAGCCTTTCAGAATAGTTAACATTTGATGTTTAGAAAAGGAAGTTTAAATGTCTGTGTAAACATGTTTTAGTTTATTCAGAAACATACAAAAGCCACAGTCTGCAGCCATCTGTGTTTGCCTCTTAGGAGCCAATTATAAAAATGTGAACGTATGCAAGTACAGCCACAGCTGCAAGGATCTTCCCAGAGTGCTTGTCACTCAAATTACTGGTAACAAAGCACAAATGCTGAGACCCATTTCTTGTACACAGCCTTTTTTCTGCTTGTAAATTGTCTGGACTCTGGAATGTTTAAAAATTAGTGTCTGAGAGTTGACAGTTTTATAAGATTGTTTTTCTAAATCTAATCTTAAAACATCACCTACAGAAAATGTAAAGCTGTAATAAAAAAAATGGCATGCTTCTCATATTGCCTCAATCTATACAAATATTTCCAACAATAAACAATCTGCATATAGAGACTAAAAGAAATGGGAGTTTGATTTGGGTATTACCATTAAGCAAAATGTCTACAGGAAAGTTTGGTTTAATATACAAAATGACTGTGCCTGAACACCATTTTCATTTTTTCTGCTGTGAAGCTGGCCAAAATAGGTTTAACCTCCTAATTTTATAGGTCCTATCCTGGAGATACACAGCACCAGCAAATCTCATGGACATCACTGGGAAAGGAGGATGCCTACTGCATCTCTGGAATAGGTACTTAGGTTCGGATTCACAAGGTACTTAAGCACACACCTAAAAATGTGAGTAGTCCCATTGATTTCAATAACACTACTCCAGTCTTTAAAGTTAGACACGTGTTTATGTACCCTCTTGGGTCAGGAAGGTTTAGGATCTGATCCAGAGTCTGTCCATTGATGTCAGTGGGCTCTAGAACAAGTGCTTAATGCATAATTTCTCCTCTGTCTGTAAAGACACACTGGTCTCAGTTCATTACCATAAAAAGCCAAATCAAGACATTACCACAGTTTCCACATCATCATCATCATCATTCTTTCTTTGGTGCTACCCAAAGTTACAGACCTGTATTGAGATGTGTGTAGAGCCTGGGGCACCATCTGAACTAATCCTTGATCACTGTCTCTTTCAGTATTACATACAAAATACAATTTATATAACTTTCTGTTTTCTAAGAATACAATTGTAAAGTCCCTTTAGAAAAGGGCAATTCCTTACATTAGTTTGCTTTCACACTAGGCCTCCCAAGTGTATAGTCATTTTCACACGTGCCATATCTCACCACAGTACTGAATTTCCACATCGTAACCAGGATACGCACTGGTATATTATTTTTATTTTAATCTGACTTTACTTTGTGTGTAATTTTGTTTCTGTGGGAAAAAAAAAAGATATTGGGAAATAACTTTCCTTAACCCGTTAAGAAATATTTTATTTCACCTGTTTTCTAAAACAGTATGCAACTATTTTTACTCATTTAAAGTAAAATTTCCATGATATGTTGGAAATCTGTAAATTCCTTTATATTCAGTGAAGAAAAAAAACTTAGACTGTTTATTAATTTAAAGAACACAAAATGTTAAAAGAAAGATATCAAATTTCCACATACAATTTGGATAAATGATTTTAAGGGGATCTGGTAGTTAGTTGCCTAGCACTTTCCAGGAGAAAAGATTATGTCTGTCTCTATTGAGACATTCTAACCTCCACTGTTTAAAGCAGACCCTTGAAATTGGACAAGGAGAAAACCTTGGGGTTAGAGAAGCGTCTTTTCTTTATCCCATGAAATTCCACATAGGTTTGGTTGAGATATAAACATTTTGAAAAATCACCATTTCCATTCTATTCCTTGGGTTTTCACCAAAATTTTGGCAGCTTGCCAAAATAAGAACCAAACATGATTATTTTAATGTAAAGCTGGGCCCAAGCCACCATCAATGCAACAGCACACACTGCACTGAGAAGACAGACATGGAGGGAGAAGAGATAGAGGAAGAGACAGCTAGACTGAGCTCCCCACAAAAAACCCTCTGCATGGACCCAGCACATGGCCTGGTGATAGCCCCCCAGTCCTAAGGAAGGAGGGGAGAGAGATAGGCAGGCTGGGATCCACGCAACCACCCTGAGAGCCAGCACATGGCCCCCAACAGCCCATTTTCCCCGCAGGATTATAGTCCTCTCCTGTTGGCACCTAATGTCCTGTAGTTCAATTTACACATAAAATAACTTGTTTTATGTTTTCCTTTAAAAAAATCCCTGCAATATTACATAGCCAAACCCCTGTATGCTAAAAGAGCATGATCTTAGATGTAAAGTCAAACACTCAAAATTAACATATCAGAATAAAGGTTGCCTGTAGAAATTTAATTCTGCCCCATGTGTATTTGCATTATGAAACATTCTTTAGTTGTATAACCCCAGACCATTGTTTAGAACAAGACCCTTGCCTCATTAAGTGTACTTGGTGTACAGTACCCAAGGAATGAAGCAGAGCTGAGTAGTGAATGAGGCTGTTCGTAGGATCCTTGCCTCACGTGCTCTAAAAGTTGGAAGGTGTGTAGAGAACGAGGCAGGGAGCTGCAAGAAAATAAATGATGGTCTCCTGCTTAAGACAGGTGAATACCACAAAAGGAGAACTCAGTTCTATCCCTATCTTTGTCATAGTTGTCCTATGTGATATTGATTAAGCCACTAAAAACCACAATTTTGGCAGGTATTCCCTTATGGTGTTCTCCTTATATTCTAGGAGATACCTAGAGGCTTGATATGCAAAAGTACTGAGCACTCACAACAGCAAAAGACATCAGCAGGAGCTGTGAATGCTCAGTACCCCTGGAGGAATGAACCAAGAGTTGAGTCTCAAGATATCCTGAGTTCTAATCATCACTCTGCCTGTGGTTTCAGACAAGATTCTTCATCCTTTTTCCCGCATCTGCATAATGAGGGTAATACTCTTATTTCAAAAAAAGAAAAGGAGTACTTGTGGCACCTTAGAGACTAACACATTTATTAGAGCATAAGCTTTCGTGAGCTACAGCTCACTTCATCGGATACATTTGGTGGAAAAAACAGAGGAGAGATTTATATACACACACAGAGAACATGAACCAATGGGTTTATCATACACACTGTAAGGAGAGTGATCACTTAAGATAAGCCATCACCAGCAGCGGGGGGGGGAGGAGGAAAACCTTTCATGGTGACAAGCAAGGTAGGCTAATTCCAGCAGTTAACAAGAATATCAGAGGAACAGTGGGGGGTGGGGTGGGAGGGAGAAAAACTGGGGAAATAGTTTTACTTTGTGTAATGACTCATCCATTCCCAGTCTCTATTCAAGCCTAAGTTAATTGTATCCAGTTTGCAAATTAATTCCAATTCAGCAGTCTCTCGTTGGAGTCTGTTTTTGAAGCTTTTTTGTTGAAGGATAGCCACTCTTAGGTCTGTGATCGAGTGACCAGAGAGATTGAAGTGTTCTCCAACTGGTTTTTGAATGTTATAATTCTTGACGTCTGATTTGTGTCCATTCATTCTTTTACGTAGAGACTGTCCAGTTTGACCAATGTACATGGCAGAGGGGCATTGCTGGCACATGATGGCATACATCACATTGGTAGATGCGCAGGTGAACAAGCCTCTGATAGTGTGGCTGATGTGATTAGGCCCTATGATGGTGTCCCCTGAATAGATATGTGGACAGAGTTGGCAACAGGCTTTGTTGCAAGGATAGGTTCCTGGGTTAGTGGTTCTGTTGTGTGGTGTGTGGTTGCTGGTGAGTATTTGCTTCAGATTGGGGGGCTGTCTGTAAGCAAGGACTGGTCTGTCTCCCAAGATCTGAGAGAGCAATGGCTCGTCCTTCAGGATAGGTTGTAGATCCTTGATGATGCGTTGGAGAGGTTTTAGTTGGGGGCTGAAGGTGATGGCTAGTGGCGTTCTGTTACTTTCTTTGTTGGGCCTGTCCTGTAGTAGGTGACTTCTGGGTACTCTTCTGGCTCTGTCAATCTGTTTCTTCACTTCAGCAGGTGGGTACTGTAGTTGTAGGAATGCATGATAGAGATCTTGTAGGTGTTTGTCTCTGTCTGAGGGGTTGGAGCAAATGCGGTTATATCGTAGCGCTTGGCTGTAGACAATGGATCGAGTGGTATGATCTGGATGAAAGCTAGAGGCATGAAGGTAGGAATAGCGGTCAGTAGGTTTCCGATATAGGGTGGTGTTTATGTGACCATCGCTTATTAGCACCATAGTGTCCAGGAAGTGGATCTCTTGTGTGGACTGGTCCAGGCTGAGGTTGATGGTGGGATGGTTTGTCCTTACCCATAACTATTTCACATTTGGTGACAATGTATACCTTCAAATCAGCGGCACTGCGATGGGTACCCGCATGGCCCCACAGTATGCCAACATTTTTATGGCTGACTTAGAACAACGCTTCCTCAGCTCTCATCCCCTAATGCCCCTACTCTACTTGCGCTACATTGATGACATCTTCATCATCTGGACCCATGGAAAAGAAGCTCTTGAGGAATTCCACCATGATTTCAACAATTTCCATCCCACCATCAACCTCAGCCTGGACCAGTCCACACAAGAGATCCACTTCCTGGACACTATGGTGCTAATAAGCGATGGTCACATAAACACCACCCTATATCGGAAACCTACTGACCGCTATTCCTACCTTGTCTACAGCCAAGCGCTACGATATAACCGCTTTTGCTCCAACCCCTGAGACAGAGACAAACACCTACAAGATCTCTATCAAGCATTCTTACAACTACAATACCCACCTGCTGAAGTGAAGAAACAGATTGACAGAGCCGGAAGAGTACCCAGAAGTCACCTACTACAGGACAGGCCCAACAAAGAAAAATAACAGAACGCCACTAGCCATCACCTTCAGCCCCCAACTAAAATCTCTCCAACGCATTATCAAGGATCTACAACCTATCCTGAAGGATGACCCATCACTCTCACAGATCTTGGGAGACAGGCCAGTCCTTGCTTACAGACAGCCCCCCAATCTGAAGCAAATACTCACCAGCAACCACACACCACACAACAGAACCACTAACCCAGGAACCTATCCTTGCAACAAAGCCTGTTGCCAACTCTGTCCACATATCTATTCAGGGGACACCATCATAGGGCCTAATCACATCAGCCACACTATCAGAGGCTCATTCACCTGCGCATCTACCAATGTGATGTATGCCATCATGTGCCAGCAATGCCCCTCTGCCATGTACATTGGTCAAACTGGACAGTCTCTATGTAAAGGAATAAATGGACACAAATCAGACATCAAGAATTATAACATTCAAAAACCAGTCGGAGAACACTTCAATCTCTCTGGTCACTCGATTACAGACCCGAGAGTGGCTACTCTTCAACAAAAAAGCTTCAAAAACAGACTCCAACGAGAGACTGCTGAATTGGAATTAATTTGCAAAATGGATACAATTAACTTAGGCTTGAATAGAGACTGGGAGTGGATAGGTCATTACACAAAGTTTTATTTCCCCATGTTATTTCCCTCCCCCCGCCACTGTTCCTCAGACGTTCTTGTCAACTGCTGGAAATGGCCCACCTTGATTATCTCCACAAAAGGTTTTCTTCCTTCCCGCCCCTCCCTACCTGCTGGCAATAGCTCATCTTAAGTGATCACTCTCCTTACAGTGTGTATGGTAATACCCATTGTTTCATGTTCTCTCTCTCTCTCTCTGTGTGTAAATCTCCCCACTGTATTTTCCTTTGAAGGCATCCGATGAAGTGAGCTATAGCTCACGAAATCTTATGCTCAAATAAATTTGTTAGTCTCTAAGGTGCCACAAGTACTCCTTTTCTATTTAGAATATGTTATTCTATCAGGAGTAATTATAATTGGCTTAATTTCATATGATATCAGTAAAAATATGCATCTCTGAGGTTTAACTATCTGAAGCATGTCACATATTTCCATTTTTCTTTATTAAAACATTCTAAATCAGGGGTGGGCAAACTTTTTGGCCTGAGAGCCACATCTGGATGGGGAAATTGCTTGCAGGGCTGGGGCAGGGGTGTGGGGGCAGAGTGCGGTGTGCAGGAGGGGGCTCACGGAAGGGGGTTAGGGTGCAGGAGGGATGTGGAGTGCAGGAGGGGGCTTGGGCAGGGGGTTGGGGGGCAGGAGGGGTTCAGGCTCCAGCCGTGCGCTGCTTACCTAGAGCGGCTCCAGGGTGGCAGCGACACGCACTGGGGCCAGGCAGGCTCCCTGCCTGCCCGCCCTGGCCCCATGCCGCACTGCTCTGGGAAGCGGCTGGAACCACGTCCCTGCGTGGCCCCTGGGGGGGGAGGGCACAGGGCTCCGTGTATTTCCCTCGCCTGTCAGTACCTCCCCCGAAGCTCCCACTGGCCGTGGTAACCTGTTCCTGGCCAATGGGAGCTTTGGGGGAGGTACCCAAAGGCAAGAGTAGCATGTGGAGCTCTCTGCCGCTCACCACCCCGGGGCTGCAGGGACATGGTGGGCAATCCCACGGGCTGGATCCAAAGCCCCGAGGGGCCGGATCTGGCCCACGGGCTGTAGTTTGCCCACTCCTGTTCTAAATTCAGAATATAGAAAAACTGCACAAAAATGACCACCACTAATTTCCTATTTGCAGTTTTAAAATCAGTAATGATGTTACAACAAACCAAAGATTCAGTGCATGTGAAAAAAATTGTTATGTAAGTAGCAGTGTGTTCTGAGTGACCAAGAAAAAACTCAACACCAAGCTTAATAATAGCTATGTATTAGCTTCCAAAATGACCATACACAGTATTTACCTAAAATTAGAATAGGATTAGATCAGGAACCTTAGAAAAGCAATGCTGATGAAAATCAGTAGTTGCTGCTAAGGTATTTGGGGGGAGGGAAGAAGACACTGCAAAATACTTATTTCACTCTCTACTGAAAATATAAATTCTATCATTTTTCTAGTCTTTACTTGGGTCCATATGCAAAGTGAACTAAATGCATTTAATCTCTCATGTGCCAACCTCTTCCGAATACATTTATGTACCAATGCATTAACCTGCAATGATATATATGGCAAGCCTTCAGAAGGCATACCATGTAGGTCCTGATCCCGCAAAAAGTAGTGCACGGCTAATTTAACTTCAGTGGATCTACTTACATGAATCAGATTACTCTCTAGCATCACTGTTTGCAGGACTGAGCCCACAGACTCTAAAGAGTTTAAACAGTGTTTGTCTGTATAACGTTGAAGGCTGATGATAAAGTGATGAAATATTGTATGATGGTAGTTTGAATGGCCTATTATTACTTTACAATTTACCATTTGTGGCCTGTTTAACAAGGGAGGCCATCTGCCTTAGAATCAATGTGCAAGACCATCTTTATGGAACTAATGTCTCACTGGAATGCAAAGGAGTTATTTATCCACGTAATGACAATAATTTTTAATAGAACTATGTGTATAAATACCCTCTATCAATGGGGAATACAGATCCTTTTCTCTAAAACTAAATAAAGGGATACTCCCAACTTGAAAAAAAAATCAAATTTCTATATAAATATTTTGTACCCACCTGTGTTACAGGTAAACCCTAAGATTACTGTAACAGAGATTATTTACCATCTAATTATTTTACTTACATCTTTGTTTACACTGTACATTTGGTAGCACTTTACGTACAATTAATTTCAGTTTTGTTGACTATGCAAAGAATGTGTTTAACAGTAACAGTAGCAGCAGAACTTTGAATCTGAAGAGGCAGTAAGTAACATGCTTTCTTTTTTTTTCTGTTCACACAACTGCAAGAGAACAGAGTGACTTGGGCATGTTTGACCATTATGGTCTCAGAGCTAAGCAAATACGTCCTCATTATCAGGGGAGCAAAACCCCTCTCCCTCCCCTGTTTTGTTTTTTTTAAGAAGCCTCTTTTAAAAAATCGGGACATGTTTTTCAAAGGGTACACAAATTGACTAATTTTAAGTAACTCAATTTTCTATCTGAAAAAAGTCATCTTGACAGTGTCCCTTTAAACTCAAGCAAATAAAGATAATATGGAGAGAGGAAGAAAAAACAACAATTTATAATAATCAGGGTGATGGACAGCATAATCGGTGACAGTGAAAAACATAAGAAAACACTTAACTTGAGCATGCACACACACACCCCATTTTCTTGATAATTTGTAATATAGACTGCCCTGCTTTAGTCTGACAGCAGTTTTTAAGTTTCGCAAGAAGTGAGAAATAGGCCCAATGGAGAAATGCTATCTTACATTCCTTATTTAGACAAAATTCCAACTAAAGCCATTAAAATCAGTGGGAGTTTTGTCTAAGTTGGGAGTGCTGCATAAGGCCCTGGACACTGTCCATGCACTGAAGTCTATGGAGTTCTATGTGGGGACAAGGGTTAGTCTGCCTGTGCAGGATCAGGGCCTAGGTAGAAAAAAGGATCCAGTATAGCTGGTTACACACAACCTGAAAGAGTTGACTATTAATTGCTCTCTCTGAATGACATTAAGTGATTTTTTTAAAAAACATTTGGCTCACAATGTGAAAGAACAAATTGTTCTCTTCATTTATACAAAAACAGAATTAAAATAGTATTCAAAAGAGGTTATAAAAAAGAATGGTTACTTTATAGTAAGTTGTGTGTTTTTTTTAAAAAAGGTATTTTGTCTGTATGGATCCCACACACAAATGAAATCTTTTCACTAGTGTATTCCCACTCAACGTCAAATAGGACAGAGCAGCTCCAACCACTTCTCAGTTCCCTCACTAATCCAGAATTCCAGCAGAGACTGGTTCCAAAGGAATAGGTCAGGAGATCCACAAGATCAAAACTATAAAAACTGAAAGGTAACCGTTCTTTCATCTTCAAGTCTTTATCTGGGTGAATCCATTTATGGTGACTAGCTAGTAGTTCCCAGATTAATAGGAGGTCTGAGAAGTTCAGCTAGCTAAATAAGAAATACTCTCCCAAATTTGGCATCTGATCTAGTTTTAAAGTCCAGGATGCAATGTTTGGTAAAGGTACAGGCTGAGCTCTAAATGGTTGTCCTGTACATCTCTGATACAGGAACATTTTTAGGCATGTTGAAGAGATTGCCTGGCCTCTATTTGAATGGGCCCTGCTACAGAGGGAAGGGGTGCATCTGCTAGTTGGTAACATTTTGTAATGCAGTTGGATAATCTCTGGGAAGAGATGGCCTGACCCGTCAGTTTTCCTTAATGCCACACAAACAGGGTGATTTTCTGAATGGCTTTGCCCTGTCTAAATAATAAAGAAGGGCTCAGGAGACAAAGTATGGAGCTTAGTTTCCACTGGATCTAAGTGGGGTTTGGGGAAGAAAACAGGGAAGTTGATAGTTTTGTTTAAATGAAAATTGGACACCACTTTGGCATGAAACTGAGGTTGGGGTCTCGGCCCCACCACATCCCCGTGGAAGACCGTCTTAGGGAGATGTGGTATTAGTACTTGAATCTCAGTAACTCTCTTGGCTAAGATAAAAGCCACAGGAAGGCAGCCCTGAGAGTCAGACAGTGAAGAGGACATTTGGATAAGAGTTCAAGGGGAGGGCCATAAGAACTGCACTGAAGTCCAAGGAAGGAGGAAGTTCATGAACTAGAGAACAGGCTTGGTCCAGTCCTTTTAGAAATTTTGAAACGGGGATGCAAAACAGTATAAGCTTGTACTGGAGGGGCGCATGCGGATCCTGATAGAACTAATGGGGAGGCCAAGAACTTGAGTTGGGATTCCACTTTGATTTGTAATCCGATTTTGTAGAGGGCTTCCTGCTCTGTATAAAGATTTCTCAAACCTCCATAGTGCAATCCCTGTCTGTAGAGCTTAGCCAGTCAACTTCCAGGACATCAGATGTAAAGATAGTGGGTTTGAATGAAGAATTTGTCCCCGGTTCTGAGAAAGCTCGTCTCTCAGATTAGAGAGAGAAATCAGCAGTAGCATGGACAGATGTAAAAAGTCTGTAAACCAATACCATGAACCAATTCTATGGAATAGGAGTAAAAGGTGATTAGTAATTTACTCTCAGTCCTAAGGGATGGAATTAGGTGAGGACTGGCGATATTGCACTGGACACTTCCTAACAGGATTTCCAAGTGCAGGTGTACAGGTATTCCTTCCCAACTCAGAAGGGCCGCCACTACTGTCTAACATTTTATGAAGACTCTCCAGGCTACGGACAGACCAAATGACAGTATTATTCAGTATTGATAATGGATATATTGGATACAATGGGGTAGCTGGCAAACACTACCAAGATGTGTCTCACTATTATGGGGGTAAGAGGGAACTGAGAGGCAGTAAGGGCTGCTCTGCCCTCAGTGGGGGACCATCATGAGAACATGCAAGGTACAGGCATAGCCCCAACAGACACTGCTGTTCAAAAGATTCCAATTTCAGGTGCATGAGATGTATATGCACCCTAAACGGGACCAATGTGGACAAAGATTTGATGAACCTATGTTGAAAAATTTTGTGAAATTGAAAAACTAGAAATTATGACAACCATGATTTCATAATATAGTAACACTACATTACTTGCTAACTTTACACATTTCTTAAAGGATGCAGTTCTACTTTGAGTAAATGATGCATCTACTTACTCTACAGAGGACTAAGTTTAAATGCTAAAACTAAACTAATGCCATTCATTAGACTATTCTGAGAAAGGGATCACATACAGCCAAAAGTTCATACATGCATAAGAAAACATTTGTGACCAGTAGGTTAGACTGCTTTAATTACTGTAGAAAATAACTTCCAATGTCATAATGTTTGCACACAGACTGAATGATTTAAAGGGACACTCCCAAGAATGGTAGGCCTGAACTGGAACTACAACTTTGATCTTCGTTTATTGATATACAGGTTCTGGCATCCCCTTAAGTGGGGAAGTTTTTAAGGGAAATTTACAAGGATCCTGCTACGAAATATTTTCAAGGACAAATTTTCAATATCTGTCTGTTACTTAAATTGAAAATAAAATGTTTTATTAGGTTAACTAAGCGATTTATTTATCTACCACCTACTTATAGTGACTTGATTCTGATGTATTTACTCATCTCGTACATTTGATACATTTTTATTTCTAATGTAAGAAAATAGATTGTACTAGAAAAATATTTTAATGGCAAATTAGCAATTAAAACAATGTACAGTAGACTATATTCTGGCCTTTTCAGCCTGAACAATGTCCTTTTAAGAAAACTTTCTTCATAGACATTTACTAGAGCAAAAGTTGGGCAGACTAAAAATATGTTGAGCGCCACAGAAAATACTGTAACTTGAAAATTAAATGGCAGACACGCAAATAAGTCCTGGATAACTGTTCATTTTTGACATTTTGCAAATGAACTGAGAAATCTGCAATAGAAAGTCATCCATCACAGAACCAACAAACTAGAGAAGAGTTATACACAGTACATCTAAATATGGACATTGCTAATAACCAATACAGGATTGCCAGTCTTTCCAACTCAATAAGTGACAAAAAATTTAAAACACATTACTATAGATCTAGATATTTTAAGTGATTGACAACCGGATATAGAGTTTTTCAGCTCTAAGTCACTAGCTGACTCCAATTCAGGTAAGCAGTGAAAGAGTCATTACCACATAATCAGTCTGGGATAGTCAGTAAAAGTGATTTGTTAATTTCTGCCCGGACAATCGTTTCACAAAGACTATGGCTGAGATAGTCAAACAGATGGAGGAATTTAGACACATGTCTTTCATAAAGTTACTGAATAGCCTCAATTTGTCAGTGTCCAACTTAGATCTAGAGCTGGTTGAAACTCAGAATTCTCATTTTGGAAGAAATTTTGACATTTACTTTTGTTTCAAATTGGAATAAAACACATCGTGAAATTTCCTATGAAATGGAAAGTCTGAAAAACAAATCAGAAAATTTCAAAGAACTTTGATATTTTAAAATTTATTTTATGCTTTTTTATTTTTTAGATTTCATGACATCAGTAGTAGTAGATGATGTGTCATTGTCATATGATGCAATGTGCAAGAATTTGGGGAATTTGTCTATAGTTTACAAATTCTGTGGGAGATTATGAACTCTCTGTATCTGCAAACTGCATTTCGAAAGTCGCTTCTCTGTGGTCCAAGTGCCTCCATACTAGACTGAAATTTCAAGGCATAGAGATGCTGAGCTGACAAATGAGGGTTGTTAACTTGGGATAGTCTTCTAGGCAATAGCCTAGGAAAACTGGTTTATCAAGATGAGTTGCCTGCTAAGAAAATCAGGCAGGGGTCTGTAATCACCTGTTGAGGCTGATCCGGAGTCACCCAACAGGACTGGACAGTTCTAAAAAAAGGGCAGACCCTGATCTATTTGGTGTCTTCAGTCATTTTTACTAGCTCAAGATAAGGGAAGCTGCCACAACCGCATAATGGTTCCCTCTATCTACCTGAACACAGATGGTCCCCAAGGACCTCCAAGGGAAGGGTGAGCTAGAGTGAGGAGCATTGTGTCCAGGATGTTTATGATGTCATCTGCACTATCTGTGTATATCTTATGTGATTATGTAAAGAGCAATGACATATTTGAATCCTTCACAATCTCTGTGTGTCAGTTAAGTATTTATACCCACTACATGGCCTCTGAGGGAGTTAAACTGTTACTCAGAAGGCTCATACCATTAGTGGTATTCTGCAGAAAGGTATGCTTAAGCTACACAGAGTCAGAGTGAGGGCAGGTGACAATGACATGGTCTAAACTCTCAGGATAGGGGCTAGACAGAGGGTCTACAGGAGGAGTGGGTGCCCATGATCAGGACTGCGAGTTGACTTTGTTCATACACAGAGGTTTAAAAAAAACATGCAAATTAGTGGCTAGATTTTCTCACAGCAAGCTAGTGAGTAACCACAAGGAGGCACTTAGCCCAAGCTGCGACAGCATCTGAATCCGACCTAGAACAGAATATTTCAAAACAGTCTGGTCCATTATTTTATATTTTAAACAGACATGAAGGGCAGCACAATGTAGCAACTCTCCTTAGTGTTTTTTTAAAGAAGTAAAAAAAATATTTTGACTATTACAAAGTCAAAATGGGTGAAGTCATATCTTTACTTGGACCAACTGCGACTGGTGAAAAAGGGATGCTTTTGAGTTACACAGAGCACTTCTTCAGGTCTGCTAAAGATTTCTGTAGTTTGAAAGGTTCTCTCTTCCACCAAATGCAGTTGGTCCAATAAAAGATATTACTTCAGCCCCTTGGTCTCTCTAATACCCTGCAACCAACAAAGCAACAAACAAACAAATAGGCTATATGTCACAACTGAAATAACATTGTGCACAAATAGTACTCACGTGTCATGAAAGGTAAAAAATTTTAAAAATTAAAAAAAAAAATTCCAAAAGGAAAAGTTCTGCATGTTGGGAAAATTGATATGGCATAGCTCGTCTGTAGGTTTAAGCCCTAGATAACATATTCCGTATTTTTGTTTTGGACATGGAAAGAAATCAAAATGAATTTGAGAATAATGTGAAAAATGATTAGCACAAATTCATTATGAATGAGACAGGATTTATCTTACACCAATATCACCCATATCTCTTTGCTGATGTGTGATGACCAATATCTTGTATGGGTAAAATGTTAAAATTATAACTGAAGTTCCAAGGAGATGATGTATCAGGGTTTGAAGTACTAAATTTAGCAGTCAAAAGGGATACTTTATTAAGTGCAGGAGTCAGATAAGTTTGGCTGTCCTGGTGAATCTCCGACTTAGAAGAGTGGATTGATGGAAATTGCTGAGGAAATTCCAGTGTAGTAGGTCTTTTTTCCCCCCCCAATTTAGGAAATTTAGATCTATATACACATTTATTTATAAGATTTAGATTTATTTATAAATTTTAAATTTAGATTTACACACATTTATATATGCAGTTGAAGAAAATCTAGAAAAAAAATAGTTCCTCACATAGTCTTAGTAGATGAATGATCTCTGTACACAATATAAAAACATTCTTAAAACCCTAGCTACATAATACATCCTATTGAAGCTGACCTCAGAAAGATTTCAAAAGATTCTGTTATCTAAGCAGTACATCTCTTCCAGAGAAATTCCATATAATCTAAAAGACTGTCTATCTTCACTTTTGAGAGTAATAAACAAATTGTCTTTGGAGAACGATCATGTGTTTTTCCTTTTTTGCTATATAGTCAGACTCAGGAGGCACCGTTAGGGAGGAACACACAATGCAGGATAATCAGCTCATGGAAAAACTAAACCAGGGCTGAGTGAAGAGCTTTTGTCTTCCTTGCTAGTTTATAACCTAGCAAAAGAAATTAAAAACAAAATACTAGTTTGGTTTAATGAGTAGCAGGTCTTCTGTAACTCTCAGTCTGATCATTTCCCTCATAATGCAAACTAGATCTGAAAATATTTTAAAATCTCAAACATGCTCAGCATTGCCAATGCCAAGCATTCCAAAAATCATGAGGCAGAAACTGCAAAATCATGAGATTTTTAAAAACAAATCTTTGGGGAATGTTTTGGCTCTGGTTTCTGAGCCTTTAGGGAAGTTGCTTCATGTTTTCAAGATTTTCTTTGCAACCATGAAGACTAGAAATGTACTCTCTTAAAAATGAAAACAGAGATTCTCACGTAATTGACTCTAGCACTTGGGGCTTTAAGGAAAACACACCAAATATCACGAGTCATGATAAAATCATGAGCTAGCAATACTGTAAATGATGCATTTTGAAGTGCTGTATGCACAAAACTGCAGATTAGTGAAATTATGTTGTGTATTAACCCTGCTCCCTTCAAAAGATCAAATCACCATGACTCGTTACTCTGTTTTTTACAGAAGTTTTATTCATGTAATTTGCTACTTGTGACATCATTCCTTGCTCTCAGTTTATTCTTTCCTTACATCTATTCTGTTCTTACTTCTTATGCACCTGCCCCTTCCCCTCTCTCTCTCCACATGCTTCCCTGGTGGCAGGTCTTCCCCTTTCCCAGTAGATGATAGTCTGGTTCTTCTCTCCCCCTGCTCTCTTGAGCTTGCTTTCTCGTTCCATGCTCCCTATTCAAATGACAACTTCAGTCCGCTGGCAGCTCCAGTCTTGCTGTTGGCTGTAATCGTTGAGGATACCCTCTTATTTTCTTACAGTGTGTATGATAAAACCATTGTTTCATGTTCTCTGTGTGTGTGTGTATATAAATCTCTCCTCTGTTTTTTCCACCAAATGCATCCGATGAAGTGAGCTGTAGCTCACGAAAGCTTATGCTCTAATAAATTTGTTAGTCTCTAAGGTGCCACAAGTACTCCTTTTCTTTTTGCGAATACAGACTAACACGCCTGCTACTCTGAAACCTGTGATTATGCAAGGCACTGAATTTAGCCGTATAGAGTGGAAATCTGTCAACTTCATGAAAAAACTCGCACAGATACAGACAGACATCATCTTCCTCTCCAAATGCAAACAGATGGACATCATACCGAAAGGACTGAAGGTAAAAAATCCATTACAATCTACATACCACACAGACTATGCTGACAGCTTGTGCCACACACTCTCAAGGAAACTGCGGAACCACCTGATCAACATCCTCTACAGCAAACAGGGAAAGATTAAGAATGAGCTCTCAAAACTGGATACTCTCATAAAGAACCAACCTTCCACACAAACTTCCTCGTGGCTGGACTTTACAAAAACTAGACAAGCCATTTACAAAACACACTTTGATTCTCTACAAAAGAAAAAGGACACTAAGCTATCTAAACTACTATATGCCACAAGGGGCCACAACAATGGTTCCCGTAACCCACCCAGCAATATTGTTAATCTATCCAACTATACTCTTAGCCCAGCAGAAGAATCTGTCCTATCTCGGGGCCTCTCCTTTTGCCCCTCCACCCCCACGAACATGACACAGTTCTGTGGTGACCTAGAATCCTATTTGACGTCTCAGACTCAAGGAATATTTCCAACACACCTCTGACCAACATATTAACCCACAGAGACCTTCCTGCCAACACTACAAAAAGAAGGATTCTGGGTGGACTCCTCCTGAAGGTCGAAACAGCAGCCTGGATTTCTACATAGACTGCTTCCGCCGACGTGCACGAGCTGAAATTGTGGAAAAGCAGCATCGCTTACCCCATAACCTCAGCCATGCAGAACACAGTGCCATCCACAGCCTCAGAAACAACTCTGACATCATAATCAAAAAGGCTGACAAAGGAGGTGCTGTCGTCATCATGAATAGGTCGAAGTATGAACAAGAGGCTACTAGGCAGCTCTCCAACACCACTTTCTACAAGCCATTACCCTCTGATCCCACTGAGAGTTACCAAAAGAAACTACAGCATTTGCTCAAGAAACTCCCTGAAAAAACACAAGAACAAATCCGCACAGACACACTCCTGGAGCCCCGACCTGGGGTATTCTATCTGCTACCCAAGATCCATAAACCTGGAAATCCTGGATGCCCCATCATCTCAGGCATTGGCACCCTGACAGCAGGATTGTCTGGCTATGTAGACTCCCTCCTCAGGCCCTTCGTTACCAGCACTCCCAGCTATCTTCGAGACACCACCGATTTCCTGAGGAAACTACAGTCCATTGGTGATCTTCCTAAAAACACCATCCTAGCCACTATGGATGTAGAAGCCCTCTACACCAACATTCCACACAAAGATGGACTACAAGCCGTCAGGAACAGTATCCCCGATACTGTCACGGCTAACCTGGTGGCTGAACTTTGTGACTTTGTCCTGACCCATAACTATTTCACATTTGGTGACAATGTATACCTTCAAATCAGCGGCACTGCGATGGGTACCCGCATGGCCCCACAGTATGCCAAGATTTTTATGGCTGACTTAGAACAACGCTTCCTCAGCTCTCGTCCCCTAATGCCCCTACTCTACTTGCGCTACATTGATGACATCTTCATCATCTGGACCCATGGAAAAGAAGCTCTTGAGGAATTCCACCATGATTTCAACAATTTCCATCCCACCATCAACCTCAGCCTGGACCAGTCCACACAAGAGATCCACTTCCTGGACACTACGGTGCTAATAAGCGATGGTCACATAAACACCACCCTATATCGGAAACTTACTGACCGCTATTCCTACCTACATGCCTCTAGCTTTCATCCAGATCATACCACTCGATCCATTGTCTACAGCCAAGCGCTATGATATAACCGCATTTGCTCCAACCCCTCAGACAGAGACAAACACCTACAAGATCTCTATCATGCATTCCTACAACTACAATACCCACCTGCTGAAGTGAAGAAACAGATTGACAGAGCCAGAAGAGTACCCAGAAGTCACCTACTACAGGACAGGCCCAACAAAGAAAACAACAGAACGCCACTAGCCATCACCTTCAGCCCCCAACTAAAACCTCTCCAACGCATCATCAAGGATCTACAACCTATCCTGAAGGACGAGCCATTGCTCTCTCAGATCTTGGGAGACAGACCAGTCCTTGCTTACAGACAGCCCCCCAATCTGAAGCAAATACTCACCAGCAACCACACACCACACAACAGAACCACTAACCCAGGAACCTATCCTTGCAACAAAGCCCGTTGCCAACTCTGTCCACATATCTATTCAGGGGATACCATCATAGGGCCTAATCACATCAGCCACACTATCAGAGGCTCGTTCACCTGCGCATCTACCAATGTGATATATGCCATCATGTGCCAGCAATGCCCCTCTGCCATGTACATTGGCCAAACTGGACAGTCTCTACGTAAAAGAATGAATGGACACAAATCAGACGTCAAGAATTATAACATTCAAAAACCAGTTGGAGAACACTTCAATCTCTCTGGTCACTCGATCACAGACCTAAGAGTGGCTATCCTTCAACAAAAAAGCTTCAAAAACAGACTCCAACGAGAGACTGCTGAATTGGAATTAATTTGCAAACTGGATACAATTAACTTAGGCTTGAATAGAGACTGGGAATGGATGAGTCATTACACAAAGTAAAACTATTTCCCCATGGTATTTCTCCCTCCCACCCCACCCCCCACTGTTCCTCTGATATTCTTGTTAACTGCTGGAATTAGCCTACCTGCTTGTCACCATGAAAGGTTTTCCTCCTTCCCCCCCCTGCTGTTGGTGATGGCTTATCTTAAGTGATCACTCTCCTTACAGTGTGTATGATAAACCCATTGTTTCATGTTCTGTGTGTGTGTATATAAATCTCTCCTCTGTTTTTTCCACCAAATGCATCCGATGAAGTGAGCTGTAGCTCACGAAAGCTTATGCTCTAATAAATTTGTTAGTCTCTAAGGTGCCACAAGTACTGCTTTTCTTTTTGCGAATACAGACTAACACGGCTGCTACTCTGAAACCTCTTATTTTCTGTCTCCCTTGCTTGTAGCAGTAGTTCCTAATGGAGGCAATCAGTCTTGGTTTTTACACACTTTTACACATGGCCAACATCTTTACAATGTACACGTTACCAACCTCTTCGAGAGGCTAGAAATTAACACCATGAGACAGGGCAGTTCTCTGAAAAACCACTAGCAAATGCCCCAAAGACAACAGTTGAATGCTGCTGCTCTTTTATGTGCTTTGGCTTTGTATGTAGTAAATGATAAAATGTGGTCAAATGATAGTGTTTATTTTAAAGTTGTTCCTTTCTCAGCATCTCTCTGCAATAACAAAGAGACGCATTCGTCAATCCCAGTTATGAGAATTCCCTGATGAATATTAAGACGGATCAGTGAAAGTACACTGTGATCTCTGGATGTTCATTAAGGATCAGACTACAGCAGATGATCAAGCAGTAAAGGGAGATGGGAAAGGAATTTAGGATAGAAACCTTCAACTAATGAAGTGAGCAACTAATAATTATATATTAGTAACACAATTTGGAGTTGAAAGGATACTGATAACCGGGGGTGAAAGTAAGTTAGAGGACTTACCAGTACACCAGAGCCCTGAGCAGGGGGCATGGCCTCAACTGGAAGAGGCGTGGCCTCAAAGCTCCGGGGCCCTTTAAATCCCCACCACCGCTACCCCAGGGCTTTAAATTGCCCTCCGAGAAAGCCCGGTACAGCACACTGGCTCTTACCAGTACGCTGTACCGCGGCATACCAGCTTACTTTCACATCTGCTGATAACTAATGTTGGAACCACTTCAACAGCCTTTTTCTGATTTCCTCTTTTCCACTGTCCTCTTATTTTCCTTACAGGTTTACATTATTTCTTTAATTCCAAATTTCTCCAAATATTGATTACTGTGGTATCACAGGTACCATTCTGCAGAAATGGATCTCTGTATAGGCATTTCCGAGTAAATTTCTGACAGACAATGTTGCATGTAAAAAACCTTTTTGTATTTCTCATGTGACCTATCCTCAAACTGTCAAAGGTCAAGCACTACTTTCCCTAAAGTACTCGATGCACTTTATTGAAAAACACAATTCTTCCTTTATTAAAGGAGACTTTTTGTATAAAATTTATATTTATTCACATTAATTTGAAAGTTCAAAATATTTCTACGTGTACAAGTAAATTGGAAAGTATGTGACAGAATATAAAAATATCTGCAATGGAAATCTGCTACCTTACATATAGATTTTTGCTAATATTTTTGCGAATACAGACCAACACGGCTGCTACTCTGAAACCTTAAATATAGATGTCACTACAGTCCCGCCATCAAAAGAAGGTCACTGATGGAGCAGGGAAAGGAAACAATTCTGCAGCACAAGGAAAGGAGCCCAGGAGCCACCTGGAGATTGAAAAGAAAGAAAGCAGGAGCCAGTCCCTTCAAGAGAACTGTCTCCAGCCCCATTCTCTTCCTCCACAGCTTCCCCTCTGGGCCCCAAAACACCTAATCTACTGAGCAGTTTGCTTTTCTCAGTCCTGTTGAACCTATGCTCATCCACTCCCTTCTTCACCTTACTCAAGTGCATTATCAGGAGTCTCCCCTCCAGGTTCTCACACACCCCTCCACCCATGCCAGATATAGCAGTAACCCACAGTAAACTTCTCACTCTAGCTAGGAGAGCCTGAGCACCTCCTTATCTCCATGCTTTTTCTTTTCTTTTCTTTTCTTTTAAAAGCAAGAAGTATGAGAGCAGTACCATAATGCTTACTACAAGCAATGCCTTTTGTTACATAAAATTTCTTGTGTTAAAAAAATGACTCAAGATGCACACTGGCAAAAAAAAAAAAATGTTTGTATAATTCTGCTTCATAAACGTTTTTTGTTCAAGTTACTGAAAGCAGTTGGAAACAAAATGAGTAATCTGCACCTGAAAGCAAAACAAGATACGTCAGTTAGGTCAGCTTTTAAATGACACACAAAATTTAGTTTAAAAAAAAAAAAAGAGAGAGAAGATGCAACTCACCACATCCTTCATAAATTGCAAGAAGTTTCAGCAGTTATCCTAAAGAGAAAACAATATTTAAAAGGACTGTTCATTAACTAAGAAAGTTTACCTCTAAACAATCTATTTCAAACTAAATTATTTGTTATATTTAAACACTGACCTGGTGAATTGTGGAATGAAATCCTTTCATGCTTCTGTCAAGTCAATGATTTTTTTTTTTTTTTAAAACAGGAAACTGGAACAACCTGTAACTTCATTCTAAGAGATCATAATTTCTCAACACAATAAAATCAGATGACAGAAGTAAAATTTATCTTCTTATGTATCAGTAATTTGTAGGTAAAACAACTACATAGTCTCAGGCTACCAGGCAACATCAGTGTATTTGTCTGGACACATTCCACCTTCATGCTCAGCCACTAGAAATAGGCACAAACAAATACTCACAAACCAAACTGTTGAAGATATTTTCTGAAGGCATCATCAGATAGACCTATAGACTACTTAGCCATTTTAAGTAGCATTAGCTCTCCAAAACAATGGACCCAACATTGTAACCTTTGCCATTACACTTGTTCTGATGATTACAGAGTATAAATCAAAGACATACAAGTTCCTTGTTCTGTGTTTAAACATGTACTAAATAAACCAAACAGCTTCTTTCCACAATACCTTCAGGCGGTTTAGGGAGTATCTCTCCATGGACAACATGCTTTCAAGCAAGGGACCAAGTACGCACTGTTAACATTCAGAAGACACTGACAACCATGACAATGAATAATGCTAGAGGGCATTCTTTATATAAAAAGAAGAAGATATAGACAGTACCTAAAAGCCCTGAGAATCCAGAATTAACAATGCCAAAGCTGTAATAAAGATTTTCTAAGCAAAATTCAGTATTAATATGATTTAACAAGCTAGACAGCATGCCACCACTGCCCTTCATCCAGCCTCCTGAATATAACAGAAGACAAAAGCATGATCAAGAAGCACACTGGGAGGTAGTTTATGTCCAAAGTTTCATTCATGCAAGATAAGCAGTTTTACAAAACTTTGTACTGACAGAAGTATCTGTGAAACTTTAATTGAAAAATGTATAAAGTTGTGGTATCTTTAGAGCATTTAACAGTTTCATTCACCTACAAGGGTAAAGGCTGATAAGAAAATATATAGCAGGAAGGTTGCTATAGAATTACATTCACTTTGCACTCTTCAGATCTGAAGAGAGCCATAAGTAGCAAGAAAAGCAACTAAAAATCCTGACACACACCTCAGCACTTAAATTTACAAAAATGTAAATAGATAACAGTGTGTAAAATTCAGAGGTGATGTTTTAAGGGGTGTAAGATACCAAGTCTTTAAGTAAACACTTACAGGAGGACTACTGTTTTAGCTTTCATCCAGAGAGGACTAGAAGAAGGTATAAGTTATACTAACCCCTCCTGAAGTGAAGTCAAGGAGAGGACAGATCTAAATAGTCACAGAAGAGAACCAAGGGGAACTCCACAAGAAAAAAAAAAAAAAAAGCATAGTACACCCCACATCAGAAGGGTGCTGCTGGGCTTCCCTTTCCATCTGTCTTTGGTTCCCTCTTCAATCATTACCACCCTCATGTTCCATGTTCTTACCCCTGCATGTAGAAAGATAATTCCATTGAGAAGTTTCCTGACACTGTAAACGACTAGTTCAGATGTTGAGTGATTGCAAAGATTACATTTCTTTGAAAAATATTCAGGGTTGTTGATTTTTTTTAAAATTGCTCTAGAATTTTCCTATCAGAAATAAAATATTAGTGTTACTCTGACAATAATATTACAGTAAGTCTTGATGGTTATGACTTCACAGCATAAAAGGGTGTATTTATTTTGAATTAGATGTTAAAAACTACACAAAAGGCACCCATCCAAAACTCTGGATGCCCTTGACATGTATTTTAAAACAAAACACTGGAGAGTTGCAAATAAAAATGTCTGAAACACTTCTCCCAACCCAGTTAATTACTAGCACCCCATCACTTTGATGGAAAGGATTGGAAACAACTCATCATAGTAGTGCAAGGACTAACAGACATCTAGCTAAATAGATGATATTGTGTGATCACTCTGGATCAAGACAAAGAAGTGGAATCCTTGGGACATGCGAATAAAGAATAAAGGGGTGGGGAGAGGAAGGGAGCACATGAGAGCAGCTGGCTAAATATTCAGCTGCTTTAGAGCTGGCCAAAGATAGAACCTGGAGAGGGAACCCCAGAGCAGAATCTCATCTAGAGCTGGGGAAAGATCACATCTGAAAAAGGGAGAACTCAAAGAGACAGCAGGTGCAGGCTGCCACTGAGAAGTAAATATTGCAACTGGCAGACCTGGCACAGGGGAAAGAGCAGTTTGTCCTGTGATCCTGGGATCTTGGCCAGATGCAAAAGTGCAGAGAATATGATAGGTGAAGAACCACCTAGAGATGCCAGAAGGCCTTGTAGTCTGTTGCCTAGAGAAGCAGAAGCTACAGCTTGCAAATTCAGCAAGGAGGCAACATGAGAGGCTTCTCTAATGCAAACACTAGAATGGAGGTTCTTAAACGGGGTGCACCCTCCAGAGAGGTGCAGAATGTATTCTGAAGGTGTGAGAAGCCTTAAGAGGGGTGGGGTGGGGGTGTACACCATGCACATTCAGAGCTGGGTGCCTGGCCAGCGGCTGCTGCTCTCCAGCCACCAAGCTCTGAAGGTTTCAGAGTAGCAGCCGTGTTAGTCTGTATTCGCAAAAAGAAAAAGGAGTACTTGTGGCACCTTAGAGACTAACAAATTTATTTGAGCATAAGCTTTCGTGAGCTGTAGCTCACGATGAATCCGATGAAGTGAGCGGTAGCTCATGAAAGCTTATGCTCAAATAAATGTTAGTCTCTAAGGTGCCACAAGTACTCCTTTTCTTCAAGCTCTGAAGGCAGCACTGCCACCACCAGCAGCAGAGAAATAAGGGTGGCAAATACCATACCATGACACCCATACTTCTGTGCTGCTGCCAGCAGTGTCACTGCCTTCAGAGCTCGGTACCCAGCCAGCAGCCTCCGCTCTGCCTTCAGAAATGGGTTCAGACAGGAGAGAGTCAGCTGCTGGCTGGGAAGCTGGGAGCATAAACTACTATAGACACAAAGAAGGGGACGTGATCAAATGATTTTGAGAACCACTGCACTAGGAGATGCCACAGGCATCAATGTTAGAGCCAGCTGTAGCCTATGCAACCAAAGGCTAAGAAGATCTCCCTCCCAAAGAAGGTAACTTTGAAGAATCTTTGGAATTAGACATAAGGACTCGGATACTAACCTTGTAACTTCCTATGTGATTGCCCCTTAGGGGAATAGCCTGGAAATTTTCTGTTCCTTTCTTCTGTAGATAAATCACTTAGGTTTCAGTGAAGTCTTTGTACCCCTCCTTCTCTGCCAGCCCTAATAAAGAATCTGCCTCTATTTACTAGATGCGTGCAAGTGTCTACGGGGAACCAACCAAGAACAGGAGCCTGTAAAGTCTCGCATTTGAAGTGCATAACATGCTTGCCTCTAAATTCATGGTATACACCAGGCTACATATCACAGAACTCCTGGTGATTCTTCTGAGGAGAGAAGGGAGGGGAGGGAGAAGCTTGTCAGATACAGCAGATTGTCTGCTGGTTGATGGCACTTTTAAAAGAATTATATAAATAGGTACAGTGGCTATACTTAAAAGTTTCTACTGATTCATAATTTAACTGATTCAACCACTGTTCTCCCAAAAATATATAAGAAATCTTTCAAACCAGCAGAAGCATATCAATTGCTATATATAAACACAAGTATGAACATGGTAAAAAAAAAGACTTGTATTGATTTTAAATTTTTAGATATTGCCATAAGTGTATATGGCACTTTTTAGAGGGAGTAAGATAAAGACAATTTAAAGAGCAAAGTGGTTAAAGTGGAAAGGTATTATGACACCTCTGAAAATGTACTTTAAAAAGTGTTCAGCATCAATATAGAATAAATGTTCACTGAATTATTACAAGAGCAAGTTCTTTTCTATTGTGTGCACAGCATCAATTTTTAAATAAAAAACCTGAAGCTACAAAAAGGTACACATTTGACAGTGTCCTTAGTTGTTCCCCACCCCCAATATACTTCATGTTTAGCAGTTATTAGTATAACTTACCAGTGCTTGTTCTTTGCTCACTGTTGTTCAAAATGACTACTTGAGAAGTAGAATTACTAATTTTATTCATTTTTAAATTGAGAAAAAATTTCCCATGTTTCAAAAAGAGCAGTTTAATACATCAATTTATAGTGTACAATGCCATGCCATACCAAAACATCTTTGTTTGCTTATCATGTAATGCTGGCATACAGTACCCACTGCAGAACTAGCACAAAGCCATAGAACTGTTTTGATACCTCAGCAATGGAAAGGTGGCTATAACATTTACATGCACTCTGTATTGGGGAGCATTTATTCAAGATACGGCATTTTCTGATAGTTTAGTACTACTCACTGTTACTTTTCCAGTAACATGTTTAGGTTAACCATTTTCACAATGTTAAGATTTGGCAAAATATGCTATTACATTGCTAAGATATCATATAGCAAGGAAACCTATGGGAAATACCTAGTTGTACAGGATTTCTCCTACTTGATAAAGATCTTCAGGATTAAAACTGGATAGAATCCTAATGGACTTGGAGACCTAAGGGGCTTCAGAGCCTCCTGACAATATCATCCATTCAATTTGATACTTGGATTCTAGATTTTTTTTTCCTCCTAGGTGTCTTGCAATTGGATGAAGATCCCCAGAACCTCACCATTTCTTACCTCTTCAATTTCTCAGCTGCCCAGCCTCTCTCATGCCCATTATGCTTCTCACTCTCATCTACCCATTCTAACCCCCCTCCCCCACACACACACAGTTACTTGTCCCTTCACTCAAACCCAACTCTTGCTTCAAAAATCCCTTCCTCTCCCCAACCTCAAGTGGCCTTCTCTGCCAACCGGCCGCAAAACTGGATTATATGAAATATAAAAAGCACACTCAACTCGCCACCATCCTGACCTTTTGCCCTATCACTTCATTAATTTCTTTTTAGACTGTAAATTCTTCAGAGCAGTACCTTGCATATTAGAGCACTATTCCTGCCTGGGGCTTTTGGTTGCTACTCCAATAGAAACAACAGATACAAGTCACAACAATTTAACAGAGGCACTGAATACTTTTCTGGATAAGGTATCTTAGCCTATTCAACTTTGCACAATTGAACTTCCAACCCCCATTTCAGCAAAGACTCTGCAAGCAAGACAGAGATGGACATCATGTAGTTACAGATTTACTTTGTTCTCCAACTGCATACACAATGTGATTTTGCTAAATTATCTTTTCCAATATGAACTGACAATTTATGTTCTATGAACTCTAGTATTTGGTGGTAAACTGCCCAATTAGATGGACAAATTGAGACCAATTGTCTTGGTTTGCTAAATCTACATTTTGCTTTATCATGTTTTATTATAATGGTTGGGTAACCCTCGAGTGTTCTTTCACTGATCATTTGTGAGTTTCCCTTACTCTAGAAATAAGGTCATTATAGTTGAGCCAATGTGCTATTTTACAGATATATTCTGAAGGTGATTTGTTTAAATACATTTAAATTATCAACAAACAGCTGATTATGGGAATAGTTTGGGAAATAAAGGCAACACACACACTGCACTGTAAGGGTTACTTTATA
This sequence comes from Dermochelys coriacea, assembly GCF_009764565.3. NCBI lineage: Eukaryota > Metazoa > Chordata > Testudines > Dermochelyidae > Dermochelys > Dermochelys coriacea. The sequence goes on from NC_050069.1 coordinate 226,064,185, forward strand.
TTATTATTAGCTCACTGAAGACAAGATGTCCTTCAAAATGAAAATCAGTTATCTCCATAAACGTTTACATTGCTTTTTAAAAATTGCAAACAGCAACTCGTGCATCAGGTTAACAGTATGTTGCAAACTGCATTCTCCTCACCCCCCCCCCCATCTCCTTTTGCAAAACTGAAGTAACTGTAGAAGTACTGTACCCAGACCATTAAAGCTATGCACGTTCACAAAAGACGCTAGCACACAGAGTTTCACTCACAGAAATACCCTTAGCTTGCAGTGTTCAGAGTAGCAGGCGTGTTAGTCTGTATTCGCAAAAAGAAAAGGAGGACTTGTGGCACCTTAGAGACTAACAAATTTATTAGAGCATGCTCGGGGGTCGCATAACTAGCTTTCAGTGTGTAACTGCTGGCACCTGTGGCACTTGCAAGTCATGGCCGTCCACCAACAGCTGTCACAAGCCAATCACAGAGAGGGAGAGAGGGGAGGCGGCTCTGGAGCCCACTGCTATAGAAAAGGAGGACTTGTGGCACCTTAGAGACTAACAAATTTATTAGAGCATAAGCTTTCGTGAGCTACAGCTCACTTCATTGGATGCATTCATCGGATGCATTCAGCTGTAGCTAACAAAAGCTTATGCTCTAATAAATTTGTTAGTCTCTAAGGTGCCACAAGTCCTCCTTTTCTTTTTGCGAATACAGACTAACACGGCTGCTACTCTGAAACCTGCTATAGAGGAGACTAGCCTAGCTCCTACAGAGACCCCCATGCTGCCTGCGCGCCCCATTACCCGGGACACAACACACCGGATACCGGTGGAAAGCAGAGTTATTCCTACACCTTGGGGTGCGCTCGTCCCAGGCTACTCAACAGAGGATTTATTTCGTTCCGCTCCATTGCTTCCCCCGTCCCCGCCCCCGCCTCGGCCTCCCCCTCGGCTCTCCCCACCGTGCTCCCCCAGCCCCCGCAGTCTCGCCGCCTACCTTGGCTTTCCCGGCCTCCAGTTTCTTCTGCCTCTCCTCGTCCTCCATGGCCCCTGCGCGCACAGAGCAGAGCGTTACCGCCGCCGGCCCCGCTACAGCGGCAGGAGCTTCCGCGGCGGAACCACCGGCGCCGCCATCTTCAGCTCCACGTAAACACGCGCGGCCGGCAAAAGTGACGTCCGCGCCGCCGGCTCGCCGAGCCCCGCACCTGGCCGAGAGCCCCGCCCACCCCCGGGCAACGGGAGCCACCACCGGGGGGGGGGGGGGGGAGGGAATGGAGAGGACGTGACGACCCTGCTCCCCTCCCCCCCGGCACTCACCGGAGGCATCCGCCCCCCCCTTTGAGCTCCCTGCCCCTCCCCCCATCTGCTGGGGGATTTACCCACCCGAGACATCTGCCCCCCCCCAAATCTGCGGGGAGATCCAACCCCCCGAGATACCTGCCCCTCTCCCCCAAATCTGTGGGGGGGAATCCACCCACTTCCTCCGAGATCCCTGCCCCCTCCCCAGTCACAGCCTGGCCTTATTGGAAATCCCCCTCCAATCCCAAGCTCCCTGCCCCCTCCCCTCACATTCACCAGGGGCGATCCACCCCCACTCCCCCACCAGGCACCTAGCCCTCCCCAGTCACTCACCCTATGACACGCTGTCCTTCCCCCCCATAGGATGACACTGTATTGTGTCTAGAGTTGTAATTTTAAAAATTTGAAGTAATAAGTAATTGTGTTTATTAAGACTAAACCCTTGCAAACTGAATGTTGCTACAATATCTATGGGTGCAACATTGTTTTTCTAAATGTTTTCTTTAAAAAGAGGAATGTTTCTTTGCCTTACCACCTATTCCTGAAGTGGATCCAATGATCAGAGCACATTACAGTGCAAACTGTCTGAATGTCCTATGCATTTTTGTCCTAGAAATCATAAAAATCAAGTCTGCAAGCTGTTTGTGCATTATGTACCATGGAAGGGTGATTCCCAGTATTTTGTAAGATTAGGCCCCATGTCTCTATTTCATAAGGTGTATACTTCATGCATCAGAAGTTTTAATAGCTTTTGTTTGTTTAAGGATCATGATGTTTAATTGACATGTATTAGTGAAACGTTTGGGGCACATCAGTACCTGGTCGATCAAGATTAAGCAGTATGCTGTGATAGCTAACAATACATTTGTATTACACTGGGGCTCTGAATATGCACATGGCATGCTTTTCCTTTCTGTTGTTAGATATTCATTAACACAAACATTTCTTACAAAATGTATGCATTTGTGTGTCTTAAAATATACATTTTCTTAAACATAATGCAAGCCTGGTCAGATTAACATGCACACTGTTCTATATGGACACAAATATATTCCTTACCAGTTTGTATTCATACACATATTTTCATTAAAGCTTACTTAAATTTTTGAATTTGAAATAAAAGATATTTTAAAAGAATGTTCAGTTCCCAAATTTGGCAGTAGGATAAATGGTTTATCAACAAACAGGATGTTTAAAAATATTTTAATGTGACAATTGCTGATATTTTACTTCATAAGGAAGAATTAAATTAAAATATAGAAAATAGTGTTATCAAACATAAGAATCATATTTCAGTGTTGTAAGTAATAATTTTGAGGGAGAAGCCTGTAATTTATTTGAGAATGGAAAATCACGTGTACCAAATAAATTTTATTCCTAAAATATACATTTTTTTCGTGGGGAAAAAAAATGGGCAAAATCTCTCTCTCTCTCATAGACATACACACTTGGCAAACTATTTCCATAGACAATGTCTTACAGAAAGGATTTTTAATTTAATCATATTCCCAGACTATTTCTGATTTCTATATTCCTTACAAGAATGTTCTTAGCTTCAACAGATCGCTAATAACATCAAATAATGCAACTGATTTGCACAACTATATCTTCTAAAGAAACAGCTGTATATTGTCTCTGCCTCTTTGACTATCAATTACCATTTCAGGAAAAAGAAAAGGAGTACTTGTGGCACCTTAGAGACTAAAAATTTATTAGAGCATAAGCTTTCATGAGCTACAGCTTCACCACCCTCCTAGTGAAAAAGTTTTTCCTAATATCCAACCTAAACCTCCCCCACTGCAACTTGAGACAATTACTCCTTGTTCTGTTATCTGCTACCACCGAGAACAGCCTAGATCCATCCTCTTTTGAGCCCCTTTCAGGTAGTTGAAAACAGCTATCAAATCCCCCCTCATTCTTCTCTTCTACAGACTAAATAATCCCAGTTCCCTCAGCCTCTCCTCATAAATCATGTGCTCCAGCCCCCTAATCATTTTTGTTGCCCTCTGCTGAACTCTTTCCAATTTTTCCACATCCTTCTTGTAGTGGGGGGCCCAAAACTGGATACAGTACTCCAGATGAAGTCTCACTAATGCTGAATAGAGGGAAAATGATCATGTCCTTCAATCTGCTGGCAATGCTCATACTTATACAGCCCAAAATGCCATTGGCCTTTTGGCAATAAGGATACACTGTTGACTCATATCCAGCGTCTCGTCCACTGTAACGCCTAAGTCCTTTTCTGCAGAACTGCTGCCTAGCCACTTGGTCCCTAGTCTGTAGCAGTGCCTGGGATTCTTCTGTCCTTAGTGCAGGACTCTGCACTTGTTCTTGTTGAACCTCGTCAGATTTCTTTTGGCCCAATCCTCTAATTTGTCTAGGTCTATCTGTAGCCTATCCCTACTTTCAGCATATCTACCACTCTCCCCAGTTTAGTGTCATCTGCAAACTTACTGAGGGTGCAATCCACGCCATCCTCCAGATCATTCATGAAGATATTGAACAAAACCGGCCCCAGGACCAACCCTTGGGGCACTCTGCTTGATACCAGCTGCCAACTAGACATGGAGCCATTGATCACTACCCGATAATCTAGTCAGCTTTCTAACCACCTTATAGTCCATTCATCCAGACCATACTTTTTAACTTGCTGGCAAGAATACTGTGGGAGATCGTATCAAAAGCTTTGCTAAAGTCAAGGAATAACACGTCCACTGCTTTCCCTTCATCCACAGAGCCATCATAGAAGGCAATTAGGTTAGTCAGGCATGACTTGCCCTTGGTGAATCCATACTGACTGTTCCTGATCACTTTCCTCGCCTCTAAGTGCTTCAGAATTGATTTCTTGAGGACCTGCTCCATGATTTTTCCAGGGACTGAGGTGAGGCTGACTAGCCTGTAGTTCCCTGGATCCTCCTTCTTCCCTTTTTTAAGGATGAGTACTATGAACGATAAATCCTCTTTGACCCCAATCCAGTTCCCATAGAAGTCAGTGAAATCTTGTCTCCATTGTCAACTTTTTAAAAACATTTCCATTATTAGTTTAGTGCTGGAGCAACTCCACTGGCACCAGCAGTGATGGGTGTCCTAGTGTAGATTGGCCATCAGGGTCCGGATTCACAAAGGACATTAGGCATTATAATGCCTAACTTTTAAGCATCTTGGGTATATCTACATTGCAATAAAACACCCATTGCTGGCCCAAATCAGCTGACTCAGACTTGCAGTGCTTGGGCTGCAGGGCTAGAACATTGCAGCGTAGAGATTTGCACCCCAGGTTCTCGGACCTTCCCCCTTCATGCAGTTCTGGAGCCCAAGCTCCATCCCAAATCTGAACAGCTACACTGAAATGTTATAGCCCCACAGCCTGAAAGCCATAAGCTCAAGTCAGCTGACACTGGGCCAGCCACAGGTGTTTTATTGCAGTTTAGACATGCCGTATGATGCCTAAGTAGAAGCCACAAACATTGGGTTAGGTTTTTAGGCTCCCTATACTTTGCATGGGAGAGATAGCTGCCTGAGAATGGCATCCGCAAAAGCCAACATGCTGGGAGGGGACCCATTTAAAGTAGCCAATTGCACATGTTGAGGAGAGGGGTGTGTCCTAAGTAGTTAGGGCTCTCACCTGAGAGATGGGAAACCCTTATTCAAATCTCATTTCCTCATCAGGCAGAGTGGGGAATTGAATTAGGGTCTTCCAGAGCCTGGGGGAGTAACCACTGGCCTAAAGGTTATAAGGAATGCTGCCTCCATTTGGTGTGCAGTTAGGTGTGCTCTGACCATTCGTACTGGATCAGACCCAGCATGCAAGATAGGTGTTGCCCTGCCTATCTTCACCTGGTTTGAGGCTTGTGCTGGGCATGAGATAGTCCAGAACCACCCCCCCCCCCCCAAAGCAGTAATGCTTATGCCCAGAGGAAGAAATATAGGCACCTAGGGAACATTTATACTGAAAAATTTAGGCACTGAATGAGTTTAGGCAACAACTGAACAGGGGTTTTATGGATAGCAGTAGTACCTAAATCTCTTTGTGGATCTGGGCCCAGCATCTTTACCACCATATCATCCAGCTCTACTGTGAGCAGCAGTAAACAAAATACTGCTAAAAATATTGGTGGGCAGCAGTCTACAGTAGTGCTCCCCCATTGCCACCTCTGGAAAAGCTGTAGCAAGAGTGGGGTATTTTTAGGAATAATTCAGTACAGGCAAAAATACTGAGTTAGTAAAAGAAGTGGGATTAGAACTCAAGAATTCCTGCTGTCACTGTGACAATTAGGGTCCAGACACCCCCAGAGGGGAACAGGGGGGGTTGAACTGCAAAGAATAGGGATTTGAATCAAAGGGATACATTTTTTGTTTTGAAGTTTGTGTTTGTTTTTACTTTAATTTTCTAATCAAAACCAGAACCAGCAGTACTCAAATGGAAAGAGAAAGGCAATTTGCATGGTATTACTGACCAGGACTCTTGCCACAAATCTTCCAGCCCAATTGGGCATCCTTGCTAAACTAAATCTGAAAAGGTTTTCTCATCGTTACTAGGGGAATTAAATTTTCTAGACAAGTTTGAAGTAATCTGCTAATGTTTATATAGATATTCAAATTCACGTTATATGCACACTGAATTGTGTGCTGAAGTTTATCCAGTAAGGAAGAGAATTACAAATGTCTTTGCAATATCCCTTCCTAGCAGTTGGTGTATGGAAAGAATAGAAATTTCAATAGAAATTTTCTGAACTTTAATCCCTGGGAAAGATATGTTAATGGCAGTTAATAAATGAAAGAAAATAAACTAGGGATGCCAATGGCCTGGCATATTCTTTCAAAATCAGTTAAGTATTCTTTTATACAGTCTGAGTCTGTAAAAGGTGAGCACAGCCTGTATACATATCTCATGATAAATTAAATTTAGAGCATTACAAATTTTCATAAGAGAATTTACTTGACATTTTTAATAACACAACACCTTTGTATACAATCAGTTTATTCATCTGCTTATTCTATGGGATGCCAATTCCCTGTTCTCCCCTGGGGAGGGGTATTGGACCCTGATTATCATAAGGGAACAATGGAATAAAAAACAAAATCAAGAAAAGATCTTCTAATGCAAAGTAAAGGTATAATCTGAAATCAGTAAAAAAAAAACAAAAAAAACAACACCCTGGTTCAAAGACTGTAGAAAATTGAATATTTTTCCATGGACTTCACTGGACTCTCAATCATACCCTAGGGTAAAAGCAAGTTATTTTCTCTGTGCCAAACAGCATTCCTCCTTGGCTGACAGTTTCCAGTGTCACTGAACTAGCTGCTAGGTGTCAATAAGATTTCACACATACATTAGACTGTGACAGTAATTTCTCAGTTAGAATATCCAATTTAGAAGGTAGTTAGAGGCCCCCAAAGTCTCCATGAAGTCACTTAATTAGAGCTAATGGGTCTTATTTTCCTCCTGCTTACACCAATTTTAAACCAATGTAATTCGAGTGGAGTAACTCCTATTGATACCAGTGCAAGATGAAAATTAGGCTGGCAATGACAATTGGACAAAATATTTTGAAAAGGAATAGCACTTATAATTCCACCTTTTCCCTACACCCTGGAAGCCTATGCCAACAGGGGGTTGTAGGAGAGCATTTTATTAAATTCCAAGCAATCTGTAGCGATTGTAGCTCTTTTTATTTATATACAATTCTCATTCTACAGGTTCATTTATGGCCAGATGGCTTTGGGATGCAACTTGGTTAGCCACTTAAGATTTGAAGGTTTGAGCTATAGGTGATATTTATCTCCAATAATCTATTTTGGTAGGGTGACCAATAATGGCTCACCTCAGATGCTACTTGGTTAAGGGCAGCCCAAAAGCCATAAATATTTAAACATCTGGATTCATTTTCTAATCTCCATAGAGCTTAGATACCATAAACAAGTAAGTTTTTATTTCAAACATTAGCTACAATTATAAATGGGCCTAAACTATAACATTAAGATCTGGATCTGAAATTCCTAAAAATATGATGGAATGGAGTTTTTGTTTGGGATCAACTCTGAATACAGTACAATTGTTTACATTTGGAAATTAATGTTTATAATTACTGCGGTGAATTAACTTTGAATGGCAAGGATGGCTCCAGGTGTTGAGAGACTCTGTCTAAAGCAACAATGCAGGTTCTATTCAGGTTCTTCTCCACTTATGTCAAAATCCTTCCACATTTGTATAACAATTAAATCCTCCCTCTGAGCTTTTTCCCATTCACTTAGTTGTGAGACTTTCCCTGGTTCCTCTGATAATGCCCCCAAGGGATGGGGAAGCTAGAACTGAAGCACCACTTTCCAGCTAGAGACCTGGAGAGGGTTATTAGGGAATTCAACCTCTGACACAACCTGGTGAAGTTAGAGTCAGATGGGTAACCAGAACTGGGGATGGAGCTCATGCTGTCAAATCAGAATATGAATGGGGTACAGAAGTTCTGGAACTTTAGGGGCCTAAACAAATGCATACATCACTTAAGCCTAAAGCTAAGGAGCTCAGATACTACTGTGACCGAGGATATAAAATATTCAGATAAATATATAGGCTAGTACTATACAGTACCACTCAATAGTAATGAGGCTATCTAACTATAATTGGGCTGTTTCAAAAAGTAAATTCATATTGGAGTGGAAAGCTAGATGAACCTCATTACAATCTCAGAGCCCACTGCCTTATAAGAACACCCCCTCTCTGCAAAGTAGGGATCAGAACTTTTTCCTGCCACCCAGTATAATGATCCTGCCATTTTGGGTTAAAGAGAGTTCAAAATGTAAAATTTCACTTGCAAATGGCTGTATTTGGTCAGAATTATATGGAGGAGAGACTGCCACTCATGCTTGCAGCCCAACCCTTCTGCTGTGGCCCTGGGATCTGCTGTACAGACCTACTTGACAGGAGAATGAATTATAAATTAACTCTGTGAAATGATCTGAAAACAAAAGAGATACCTACATTTGAGACGTGACTGTGTCCAAGGCATTCTTTGATCAGGGCCTACTTCTGCTTCCACTAACACCAGTGAGCATTTTATAATTAAATTTAAATGAGAGCAGGATAGAGCCACCAGAGTTTAGTTCTCATAGTGCGCATAAGAAAGTAATTACTCATCTCCACTTTGATAAGAAGAGGTACAAATAACGAAGGGTTAACCTGATGAACCTCAGCCCTTGCCACAGTCTGCTACAATAGTTCTGCTCCAGTGTCCCTAAGTATCCGTTACTATCTGCTCTGCAGCTGAGGTGAGCTTTGCTTTGTATTTTAGTATCTCAGAATGCTGTGGGCTTCTCCATCACCATGGCTGCAGCAGGGAAGCATTTTAGGTAATACTGTAAACATCTTCTTTGGACACCAATTCACCTACCCCCAATCTTTACTGAAATAGAATTTCTGTTATGAGATATTGCTGCACAGTATTCTGGGGTCCCCTTCAAAGGCAAGCAGTAACAAAAATTGTAGAATAGATAGTGGATGGTTTGTGGTAAAGGTGCAGGTGGGGAAGCTGAGTGGATGAGACACAGAGAAGTGTTTGGGGATTTAAAGAAACAAGACAGAGCAGAACCTTTTCTTAAGAATCATGTTGAAAGGAAAAAGTTACAAAGTGCGGTTAGGCCTAGGTCCACAAAGTTATTTAGGATCCTAACTTGAAATCAATGGAAGTTAGAAGCCTAAATATCTTTGAGGATCTGGGGCTTAGTAATTATTATAGAGGTTGTTCAAGGTCTGATGTGAACATAATCATTTTGTGTTTATCCACTTCTTATGTATAATTAATTAAAAAAGCATCTCTCCCTGTGAAGCAATATGGGCACTGAGGAAAGAAAATGTTTGGAAGGTCAACTGAAATAAAGTGTGGTTTTTATATGTTAATTGTAGGCCTTGTAAATTAGCCAAATTCATGTGACAATGAAAACATTATATAGGTCCCTCCATTGTATGTCTACTTTTATTCATTATTAAATCTTAATATTCTGTAAATCTAAATACATTTTGCTAAGCCCTTTTATAAAGTGTTCCAAAATGCAGCAGAACACATACACATCACACGTGGAGCTATACAAAGATAACTGCATCTTCACATGCTATATATACACATGCATTAACAAAATCATGCATACAAGCATGCTCGCTCCATGCCTCAAATATGCATCTGCAAAAACATACACATAAGTTCTTTATTTATATTCTGAACACCCAACATATTTATAACCTGTTGTAAAGATATTCATTACTAACTCAGACAAATGGAATGAAGCACAGACCTCTTGTAATAGTGCAGTAGTACATACCATCTGAAGTAGAGTGTTTTTGTTTTCTGGATCCTGGGGTTGTACAGCTTATAGTTTGACAGACTGTAAACTCTACATATCTCTTTTTGGACATATTTGATTAATATTCCTCATCTTTTAATTAAAAAGACAAGTATTGTAGATTTGCTGAGCTGGTCACGTCTTTGGTATGAATACTGTAGCTGAAAAGAAGCTCAAGACCCCCCTGCAGTGTAGCAAGTTTGATAGGATGAATAATTTATTCTGAAGTATAATATATCAGGGAGGTAACTTAAGTAAGCTGCAACTAATGCAGATAATTAATTAAGTGATCCTGGAGCACCTGACTGACATTTCCTAATTCAGTTATGTACAAACATTCTACTGTTATCACAGATCAGTTGGTACACATAAAAATATTATAGTACACTTACATGTTACTGTATGTCTGAAGTGTATACAATTGTCCCAGCTTCCTTTAAATATTCCTTTAAAATTCCTTTTATGCTTATTGTACACATAGGTATAAGTTTACCTCCTTTTGTATTTTATCCCTATGATCATTATTTGTTTTAAATGGAATATAAAACCTCAGTTACAGTATGAAACCTTTATAACCTTTATCACAATATCCACATTTCCCAACAGTTTTGGGGGAATGTACCAGTTTGCCAGAATAAATACCCACCAGTGCCCTCTGCCTCCCTCCAAATGTATGCAGACCATGCTTCATGGCAGATTAAAGTGTCCACAGCAGAATGTGAGAAGCAGAGCTGGCCCTAGACAAATGGCATCCCAGACTAGGAGCATCTTCGGTGGCCCCCCCTCCATTTGTTAAACTTCTGAATACCATTTGAAGATTCCATGAGATTCTACGAAGGTTCAGAATATTTTAAGTTAATGAAAAATGAATCCACATATGGAATAACTGAAACATTTTACTTCAAATATTTTATTTCCCTTTTTGTTGCTAACAACAAAAACAGCACCCTGAACCCAACACCTCCCAAACCCAGCACCCCAGGCGGTCACCTGTGTTGCCTGCCCTGAAATCTGGCACTGGTGAGAAGAGAAATTGTATGACCCAGAACTGATACCATGGCAGTGAAATCCAGAAAAGCTGTGACTCTTTTAGTAAATTCTGTAGATGCTAACATGGAGGAGACTGTCATGTGTTAGAATGTCCCCAAATATGTCAGATTATTGAATTACTTTTGTTATGAGGATTAGTCCTAAAGCAGTGCATCACTGAGTGGGGAGGCTTTGTTTTTTTCAGTATTAAATTATTATGCTCAAAGGATAAGGCTTGACATGCCATCTCTATTAGTCCCATAAGAACTGGTAGGTATGATTAAGTGTCCAAGGCTTAGTTTTGGTACTTAGGGTGAAATCGTTCCCGATACAGAGGAACCAGAATGGGTCATCTGCCTGATGATGTGTGTGTAGAGCCCATAAATGGGGTGCACATCCACTGCACTCTGTGGAGCTTCATGGGGGGTCCCTCCACTGCCAGTGCCCAGCAGCTATATGGGGATGGATAGGACAAGAGTTGAGTGGGTCAGGGCCAAGCAGTGTGGGTATTCATCAGTCATTGTCCCCATATGACCACTAAAGCTACTGCAGTCCTGAGGCTGAAACAGCAGCTACAGACACCTGCCCATTTTACCCAGGTTAGTTGGCTCGGCAATGGCTCGGCATTGGGGTCAGGATTAGCCCCCATGGATTACTAGTCCTTACTGTTCTGATAAAGAATTGACACATTGGGCCTGTCTTTATGATCAAATTAAATAATAAAAAAAATTAAATCCTTCTCGTTTTTGAATTTGTTTAAAAATACATTTGGTACCCAATGTGAATGTGTTAATGACAACAATGCATAGGGTTGCCATCCGGGATAATCCCACCCAAGATCATAAAACTGGATAGCTGGCAGCGTGTACTGAGCACCCTTACAGATTTCCTGGGACAGCTACCTCAAAAAAGGACAACCCTGGGAAAACCTGGACAGGTGACAACCTTCTGAAACAGACATGTTAGAATCCTCACCCAGCCATTTAATGAGACTTTTGGGGGAAGAAATGTGATGGTGCTATAGGAAGGCCAGTGGCAATGTCTCTGCTCAATATTCCATATCCTCCTGGAGAGGCTTCAGACACCTGTCATCTTTGTGAAGGTTGTTAGTAGCCCACACTTCTTTCCTACATACGCTACAAAAACATTGTGGACCCCCTCCCCCTCCAGATCTTAAATATAGCACAAAATACGGCAGCACAAATTGCACGGCTATGTTATTTTATACTGCCACCTCCTGGTGCAGCAGTTCTCTTTTACTAAAATGAGTGAAAACAGGAATCTGGTAGGTGGCAGCACTAAAACGAAAACCAAATCCTTTTTAATATCAAGTTTTCTTCTTTACTAGCTTTGACTGCTTTCTCCTTGTTAGCTTTCAACTTTAACCTGTGAAGAGGAAGACTCCGGACCGCAATGTGATGGTAAATTACACGTTTTACGGTGTTATTACACTGGTTGCTCAGGGAAGAGTCATTTTATTTTCAATCTTACTGGATGGAAAACACAAATCACATACTTCTCGGCTATAGCGCTTTTCAGGTCACTGCTAGTAGAATGCAAATTGCAAAGTGAAAGAAGAAATCTAAGGAAGGAAGCTGCAGTGAAATAATTTAATTAACAGGGGTTAGCTAGTATGTGCCGATTAAATGCTTGAAAATTACTCTTATGAAAGCGGCAAGGTTTTGGGACTTGATTTAACAGGAAAAAGATTTGCTTTGCCCAATAGGAAGAGTTAGCAATACTAAAGGTTTCAGAGTAGCAGCCGTGTTAGTCTGTATTCGCAAAAAGAAAAGGAGTACTTGTGGCACCTTAGAGACTAACAAATTTATTAGAGCATAAGCTTTCGTGAGCTACAGCTCACTTCCGATGCATAAATGCATCCGATGAAGTGAGCTGTAGCTCACGAAAGCTTATGCTCTAATACATTTGTTAGTCTCTAAGGTGCCACAAGTACTCCTTTTCTTTTTGCCAATACTAAAGGGAAGTCAAAGTGGTTTTCGGATCCGAGTAAAGTGGTGGGATTATCTGCGTGCAACGTAAGGACTGATTCTGCTGTGTAAAATGCAGCCAAGAGGGTTTAGAGCAGTATATTTATTTTGTCTTATAAAGGGGTTTCTAAAGATATTCATCTGTATTCATTAGTCTGAATTTTTGCTTGAAATTTGACTATTTTTTGTGTGTATTGGCAAAGGTCTCATGTTTTAGCAATGTAAAATAAGAATCCCCAAATTAGGTTTGCCATCCCTCCAGGATTGTTCTGGAGTCTCCAGGAATTAAAGATTGTGTCATGTGATCAAATCTCCAGGAATTCCTCCAACCAAATTTGGCAATCCCCAGTGGATGCTTAGGTAAGGGAGGTCTGGGGTGATTATTGCTTAGAATAATAGAAATAGAATAGAAATAGAAATGAGCTGTGCAATAGTATGTCCCTTGCTATTTTGGAGGAAGGTTCTTTTTCTCCTGTCATATGAGTCAGGGCAGACAATGGATATTTTTAGGGACAGAAAATATTTGTAAAAGGCCTAATCTATAAAAAGAGCATTTGTTAGCAGCTGTTTGCTGGACCTTAGACTGCAAATTCTTCAGGATGGGGACTGCCTCTTTGTCATGCAGCACAATGGATCCCTGGTGTAACTGGCACATCTGAGTCTGATAGTACTATAACTTTTAAAGACTAGTAAGTTATTACTAATAACATTTTACTAAATTATAAAGTGATATTGTGATTGAGCATCCCTTGTAAAATCAACCTTGTCTTAATTACTATTAAATTTTAGGTTTCAGAGGGATAGCCGTGTTAGTCTGTATCAGCAAAAACAACGAGGAGTCCTTGTGGCACCTTAGAGACTAACGCATTTATTTGGGCATAAGCTTTCGTGGGCTATAACCCACTTCATCAGATGCATGGAATGAAAAATACAGTAGGCTGGTATAAATATAGAGCACATGAAAAGATGGGAGTTGCCTTTCCAAGTGGAGTGTCAGTGCTAACGAGGCCAATTCAGTCAGGGTGAATGTGGCCCATTCCCAACAGTTGACAAGAAGGGGTGAGTATCAACAGAGGGAAAGTTACTTTTTGTAGTGATCCAGCCACTCACAGTCTATTCAGGCCTAAGTTGATGGTGTCAAGTTTGCAAATTAGTTCCAGTTCTGCAGTTTCTCACTGAAGTCTGTTTTTGAATGTTTTTTTGTTGAAGAATGGCTACTTTTAAGTCTGTTATTGAGTGTCCAGGGAGATTGAAGTGCTCTTCTACTGGTTTTTGAATGTTACAGTTCTTGATGTCTGATTTGTGTCCATTTACTCTTTTGTGTAGAGACTGTCTGGTTGGCCAATGTACATGGCAGAGGGGCATTGCTGGAACATTATGGCATATATCACATTGGTAGACATGCAAGTGAATGAGCTGCTGATGGTATGGCTGATGTGGTTAGGTCCTATGATGGTATCTCTTGAATAAATGTGCAGACAGAGTTAGCAACACGGCTTGTTGCAGAGATTGGTTCCTGGATTAGTGTTTCGGTTGTGTGGTGTGTAGTTGCTGGTGAGAATTTGCTTCAGGTTGGGTGGCTATCTGTAAGCAAGGACTGGCCTGTCTCCCAAGGTCTGTGAGAGTGAGGGATCATCCTTCAAGATAGGTTGTAGATCCTTGATGATGCTCTGGAGAGGTTTTAGTTGGAGGCTGAAGGTGATGGCTAGTGGCGTTCTGTTACTTCCTTTGTTGGGCCTGTCCTGTAGTAGCTGACTTCTGGGTACCCTTCTGGCTCTGTCAATCTGTTTCTTCACTTCCCCAAGTGAGTATTGTAGTTTTAAGAACGCTTGATAGAGATCCTGTAGGTGTTTGTCTCTGTCTGAGGGATTGGAGCAAATGCGGTTGTATGCGGGAAAGGCGAACTGCTGCCACTGGGAGTTGCGGGCGGCCATGCCTGCAGATGGTCAATGTAAACAAACTGTCTTGCAGCCTGCCAGCAGATTACGCTTATGGGCCGCCTGCGGCCTGCAGGATGCCCACCACTGGTCTAGACCATCCAAGACAGATGGCTATCTCGCCTCCTTTTGAAAACCTCCAGTGAAGAAGCTTCCACAATTTTAAATAATAGGGATTTGCTTGGTGTCATTTTTAGGGTGTTTATTCTGCTCTTCAGGCATATGTGTTACTCCTGGGTGGGGAGAACAGGAGTTACACACCCTACCAGTGAGAAAATATTCCACTTCTTAAGATAGTTTTCATCTTTCTTGACTGTTTTTTCTTGCTATTGGTTTTCATCTGTATACTGATCTATTGAAGAAGGCTCCAATATGCCCTGGTGAATCTGAGACTGTTAGATCGGTTATTCATGCAATTTCCTTTCATCAAGTGTTACTGCAGCATTTATCAGATTATTGCTAGTAGTGAACAGATTATGAAATGTAACAAGAAGAAAAGCAGTCTGCAAGGAAATTATGTAATAAGAATAGTTAGCTGATATGTCCCATTGAACTCTTGAGATTAGCTGACCTGAATCCCAATAGGGATAAAATGATTAAGGACTGCTTTTATTTTAACTAAAAGCATTGAGTTTTTGGAACTCAATTTAATGGGACAGATACTTGCTTTTGTAACCCACACTAAGGGATTGTGAATCTTTTAGTCTTCTGCTAATGGGTGGCTGAGGAAGATTAGGAGTCCACTACAGTTTCCAGCTATTGCAGTTTTTCTCAAGAAATAGAGTCTTACTCTCTTAGCCCTTTAGATACAGGGTTTGATGATGGCCCAGACAGGAATGTACTTTGTCCAACAGGAAGTTAGTTTGTCTAGAGGCTAGTGGAATCCTTAGCACAATATGTCACTGAGTCAAATATTATAATTGGAATTTGAAAAGGTGTAAGATAACTTCATAAGCAGTAAAAATGATTGCATTTAGTCCAAGATATGGATTGTCAAATCTTATTACATTGCATCAGCTGATCAGAGCATGGATGAGGAAGGTATTCCCTCCCATAATTAGCCATGTGCTGTGGATGTGGATGAGGATAAATTGGAGTTGCCTTCCTCTTAAGTGTAAGATGTTCTCTGTGGCCAGCGTATTGGATTTTGATACACATGTGGTCTGATTTGTCATGGCAAATTCTTTTTCTCTGAAAATGATCTTTTGATAGTTCACTGCTTGGGAAACACTATGTGCTATATGTTCTGGGGGTTGGTGGATTGCTGCTGAAAAGTACAGGCTTGAACAGGATATTTATTTTTCCTTATGGTACAATTGCTGAAACAATTAGAACTGTATCTGTTAGTCTGAAACTTTTACTTGATGTTTATTGCACACCTTTATTGCTGGGGTGTATGGAGACTATGGCTAATAAAGTTATTCCATAAGAGGGCATCCTTATCACTCTCCTTCCAAGATAACTTTTCTTTGTCAAACAAGAAATGTAATCAGTAGTTATGGTCCTGAATCTGATCTGAATTCAGTGCCTAGAATAAATTGCGATATAGAAGTGCCAGAGCCTCTAATGAATTTTTAATGGAAAAGTTCTGGATTGAACAGAAAGATTATCATCAGTATTTAACTTAGGAACTCTGGGGTTTGGCTATTGTACTATTGTCCAAATGACCAAGAAACCATTTTATAGCGACCCAGATTCAAAGTGGCACCTGCGTTCCACATGTTGGTAGAAATGTAAGGCCTGATCTCAGGCCCATTAAAGTCAATGGAAAAACTCCATTTGAGTTCAACAGACTTTGGGTCGGGTTCTTAAAGCTGTATTTTGTTATTACTGCAGACTTACTGTGTATTACTGTGGGTTTCTTATAAAATTGATTATTATGAGCCATATTGTAGCCTGTCCTGTGTGTTGGCGTTGGCACAAGGGAGTAAAGAGGAGTAAAACAACCTTGAATCACATCTTCCAGCACACTAGAGGGTAGCATGCTCCACAGAGCCACTACATTCCCATGTAATATACATGATGAGAAGGGACCATTGTGATAATCTAGTCTGACCTTTTGTATAACACAGGCCATAGAACTTCCCCAAAATAATTCCTAGAGCAGATCGTTTAGAAAAAAACATCCAAGCTTGATTTAAAAATTGTCAGTGATAGAGAATGCACCTTGACCTTTGGTAAATTGTTCCAATGGTTAATGACTCTCACCATGAAAAATGTACACCTTATTTGCAGACTGAATGTATCTGGTTTCAACTTCCAGCCATTGGATCATATTATACCTTTTGCAGCTAGACTGAAGAGCCCATTATTAAATATTTGTTCCCTATGTAGATACTTTTGGACTGTGATTGTCACTGCTTAACCTTCTCTTTGTTAAGAAAAATAGATTGAGTTTTTGAATCTGTTATTATTAAGCATGTTTTCTAATCCTCTAATCATTGTCTCTGAATCTCACTGCTAGGCTACTCCACAGGCAACAAAACAAGTCATTGCCCGTTGGTTGGATCCAGACTATAATGTGATGATCTTGCTCCATGTAACAGAGGCTCACAAGCCGCTTACTGCTTGAGCTACTGACTTCATATTTACTGTTGTTTTAAGAATTGGCTTGGATTGTTAATCTGTGTAACATTGTCTGACAGTTTAATTTACATTTTTTTCTTCCTCCTGCAGTGAATGGAAAAGGATTTATATATGTGCGACCCAGGTACTAAAAAATACCAATAGGTTGTTTGCACATACTCAAGGTGTTAATGCTGGACCACTACTATTAAAGGTGAGTCAGGCTTTCCAGTCTAAATTCACTTTTGTATTTTTAACTATATTAGATTCAGATGTCAAAACCACTATTTATGGCAGTTTGAATTAAAACCATCTTGATGCCTTCTAAGAGGGAAGAAATTGATGGAGGAAATGCAAAGGGGAAGAGAAAGAGAAGTGGAATAGTAAGGAGAGAAGGGAAGGGGAAGGTAGAGGAAAGGGAAATATTTTTTTGCTGAGGAAGTGTTGGACCAAGTTGTGAAAGCAGGGGATGAAAAGTAAGGACTCCTGGATTCTTTTCATAGCTCTCCTTTAACTTGTTGTGTGGCCTTGGACAAATTAGTCATCCAGTTTGTACATCAGTTTACTTACATGTAAAACTGATGTAGAAATACTTATCTCACAGGGGTGTGGTAAGACATCATTTCTGTTTAAGAGCTTTTTGTGCATCCAGTAAAAGGCACCAGGTAAGTACAAAATATTACTATTTATTATTGCTTTCTAGTATTCTGGATTTGTTTTTTTGTTTTTGTTCTCAGCTGATCATCTAAGTAGTCTTTAAAATTCGGCCAAACAATTGTGGAGGTATGGGAAACTATGAAAGGAATAGCTTTCTATAAAGGGTGGTTACCTTCAGTGTTTCTCTGACCCTCACTTTGTTTTTAAAAGAGGTTTAGGGACAATTGGACAGCCCAAAATATGCCAGATTATTTGTATGAATTTTAAGGTTCCCTCTGAGAAGTTCTGTTGCTGCTGTGAGGGAGTATTTAAGAGCTCCTCTCAGATGACAGATTGTGTCGGGGGTTGGGCTTTTGGAGGAGGAAAGAAAAGGAAGCATAAATCCTGCTTTAATCCCCCTGCATTAATGAAGGAGGCATCTGAGATAGCAGAGGAGTGGAGAGCTCTACTCCTTTCCATAACTGGTGTGGGGGAGCAAGCAATGGCTGCGGTGATAGTGTGTGGGAGGTGGAGCAGGTTATAGTTGTTTTGACAGCTGCTAGAAACCAGCATCCAGGCTGTGATCTTCCCCAGGGCTGCCCCAGCAGTTCCCTTTTCCTTGTTAAAGCATCCCTTTGAAAGACATGAGCCTTTCCATAATCGGCAGCCAATCAGCCATGGCGCAGTGGGGAACACCGCCAGAGGTCCCTAATCCTCTTCTCCTGGGCCTCCCTTGGAACTGGGTGAAAGGGTTAAGGGGTGGCATTAGTGCTTCTCCTACCCACTCCCATTGTTAAGACAGGACTTTGGGTGCAGGATGTTTGATCCTTCTCCTTTTCCCCAGTTGACTCTAGGGGCCTCTGGGCTGCTTGGTGGGAAAGGAGAGCTGAGCAGACTTGACCTATGACCGCTCTCCTTTCTCTGTGGTGCTTTAAATGCCTGCCCAGGGAGGGTGAGAAAAAACCGCTGGGAAAACCTGCCTTCAGCAAGGGAAGTGGGGAGATTAAGGTCTGTGTGGCTGGTTTCCAGTCCAAGTGAAACCAGACATGGCTCTCCATGTCCACCTTGACTTTCTCCTATTCCTTTGCAGTGGCTGGCACTTTTTTTGTTTTTTCAAGGGAGAAAAAGGTTGCTTGTTCTGTCTCAGGGATGAGGCATAATGTCTACAGCATTATAGTTACAATGTGGGGCATGCCCACCTGTGCCCCTCCTGCCCCCTCTGCTCATTAATGCAGAATTAGAGAGAGGTTACTTGCTCCATGCTCCTTATACAGTCCCTCCCCAACATTATTTTTGGAGGACACAGCTGTCTGCTCTACTGCTATCTCTGGGTGGCGTGATGGTGTCCCTTCTCCCATTGTTGATGCAGGACGTTATCGGTAGGAGTGCTTGATCCTTTCCCTACTCTAGGGGCCTCTGGTGATGTTCCCTATAGCACCATGGCTGCTGAAGAATTTTTCTTTTCAGCATTTGAAATGCTTGTTTCTTCTTGACTCAGGAGCCCTGACCCTTGCAATAACACCTGAGAGGGAGCCCATCAGGGTTCCCTCTTGGCAGCCAGAAGTGCCTGGGGACCTCCTAAAAAAAAAAGAAAAGGAGTACTTGTGGCAACTCCCCCACCCTCCCTTATTGTAAAGAAACCCATAGAAGCTACAAGTGCTGCTCACCCTTATTTATTACAAAATAAGGGTCTGGCACATGCCAACAGTTTAAGTTTTTTTTAATGTTAAAATGGTTTGATTTTTAAAACTGGAAATTTGCCAGGAATGAATCCCTAATGGTGTTGGAGTCCATTTTACTATTTTGAAAAACATTTTGTAGCACCTGAGATTTTTAACTTTTGAAACTACCTGGTGAGCGTGCGCAGTAATGAGTTTTCATATTGTTCTTATATCAACATTTAAAACTCCCAATTCTGATGGATAGGACAAAGGTTCTATTCACTTCAGTGGGGTGTTTGTGTCACTTGTTGAGGATTTCCAACGTGAATTTGTGGCACTAAGAGACTGACATAAGTTTCTGAGTTGCTTGGCTTAGCTTGACTGTATTGGAAAACATAACAGCTGGGGATTTTAAATGACCAGACTTCTGAAAAGGTTCCAAGAAATGACATATATTTTGCTGAGACTCATATTATAAGTCCAAATCTAAAACTCCATCTTCAAGCCATGAAGGGAACACAAAAAACTTGTTCATCTTTTTTAACTTCCATTTTTGATCAGATGACATTAAAACTTGTTATTGTACTTCTACTGTGTACAGACAATTGATTGGTTACAATTGATTGATAGTTTTGTTGTTTTGATTGTAAAGTGTCAGGATCAAAGTCAGGCCTTGTAATGCGTGATATCTTCTTGGTTGTAATATGCTGAATCATATGAGGGGGCTTTCTGGATCAGGATAGTGGTGTAGTGTGTTATATGGAAGAAACAGCTTAGAGGGTGGGGAAATAGAAGAAGCAAGGATGAAAGGAAAAAAATACAACCAAGTAGCCTAGAAATCAACATGAAATTGACCAGAATACACACACAAACTTCAGCTCTTGGGGGATTTATGATTTCCAACTTCCCAACTCTTTGTGGAGAACTATTCCTTGAGAAACAGTTTCAAATATTGGCAACTATGAAAGGGGACAGAGTTGGATGTGGTGAGATGTCAGTGTTATGCAAGCTTTTCCTGCTGAGTCCTAACTTTGCGTGTGATTCTCACTCCTGCACCAATCGTTCTATGCTGAATAAAGGGACCAGAGTACAATAGTATAAAGGGGACTAAAAACCCCAGGTCTAGCTGGGGGAGAGCTCCTTTGGAACAGGAGCTGGGGGAGAGAGCTGTAGGCTGTCCTCCTAGGAACCTTCTCAAGCCCATGTGTAGGGGTTGTGCTGGGGAAATGGCTGCGGCTGGGAGAGGAGTGTTTGGAGTGAGGCATGTGGGAAATTCTGGGCTGCACTACTGCCCAGGGAGTCTACCATAATGCAGACAGACCTCCAGGGCTTCCTGAAATATGACGGGGGAGGGGGACCCTTCAGCCACCAGAGCAGTCCAGAATTGGGAGCATGCAAAGGTGGTTTAAATTTACCCTAGCTTCCCACCTGGGCTGTCTGTACCATGCCTCTTAAGAGATGGAAGCCTGAATCTTAATCCTTTAAAGTAACTGAATATTTTATTCTGCTTTCATGGTAGTAATCCTGTACACTTCTGTTCGCCTCCATCCAGAATTTTAAATGAATGAATTTTAAACAATTTATTGAATTTGCTAATTTATAGGGGTTTTTTTAGCCATATCTTTTAACTAAATAATTAGATATTCCTACTTGGGCAGGTTTTGTGTTTATTTTTTTTTAAGCTCTAACTATTTAAACAAATCCACCCACATTCTTCATTTAGTGTCCAGTATCTGTGCATAATGACTGTTTGTTTTCTTCCCCTCAGATGATAAACAGTGGATGTACAATACTACAAAGATATTTGCAGCAGCTGATCCCTATGGCAGCCAGGGGATTGTTGCACATGAAAAACTCACTTCTTCACAATATGAATTGTTTCTGGCTGATCAGATTTTCTGCAGAGATTGCGCTCAGACCTGTGTCTTCTAGGCACTTCTGTCTGAAGATAGAGAGTGCTGATGCAAAGTCATGCCAGGAGAATGGCATTCTAGTAAACAATCTGGCATGCATGGGAGTGGATGTCAAAATGGCGAGAAAGCGACAACCTGGAGTTCTGAAGAAGCTGATCACAAATGAAGAGGGTCTCAAAAAGTTTCTACAAAGCAAAGGGGCTACTAATGAAATCATTGCTAGCATCATCTCACGTTATCCACGGGCCATCACGCGTTCCCATGAGTCTCTTGAAAAACGTTGGGAACTTTGGAGAAGTATTTTGATGACTGACTTGGAAATTGTAAATATTCTGGGACGTTCCCCTGAGTCCTTCTTTCGTTCCAGTAATAACATCAATATGGAGAAAAATATTACATTTTTCTTTTCTCTTGGGCTAACCTGTAAACACCTTAGCAATATGTTGACCAGAGCACCACGGGCGTTTTCTAACAGAGTGGAGCTGAATAAGCAGATGACTGACCTCCTGCATGTAATCTGTTTATCTTTAGGTGGTGAAAACCCAAATGGTTTTGTGAAGCACATAATTTCTAAAAATGTCTTCATCCTCCTGCGGAGCAGCAAGCAAGTGAGCGCAAACATTGAGTTCCTGCAGTCATCTTTCCATCTGAGGAATGAGGAATTACTAGCTCTGCTACATGGCACTGGAGCTGACATTTTGGACTTATCTAATGAATATATAAAAAAAAACTTTACAAATGCTAAAGAGAAGCTGTTATCTCTTGGGTGCACTGATAAAGAGGTGGATAGATTTTTCATTAGCTATCCACGAGTGCTCTTTCTTTCATCCAAGAACCTCAGTGATAAAATAGATTGCCTCTTGCAAGCAAAGATTCACATTAAACAAATAGCTGAAACTTCTCGCGTTCTGGATGTAAGTATCAGTACTGTAAGAAGCAGAGTAAAGGAACTGGAAAAAACTAGTTATGACTTCAAAACCTATGGAATTGGCATCCTTGCTTTAAGTAAAAAGAGATTTGAAGCTAAATTGGAAAAATTACATAGTGTATGGTGATTAACCAAGAGGACAGCATCCATTCTGTGAGAATACAGGGTCAGATTTTGAAATTAAAAAACTTGAAAAAGGGTCCTGTTTTGTTATTTTGAAACTTATTTCAAAATCATTTGTGGCTACTTAGCACTGCGTATTTAGGATAAGTAAATTCTCAGCTATCACTAGCGGGGTGGTATGGGGTGACCAAGAGACCCGTTTAGTGTCTTGCTGTGAAGGTAGTGGATCACAGATATTGAAAAGAGTGGGACTGTTTAGAGAGGACTCCAGTTGGAGGAGATATTAGAGATATGCAGAATAATGAATGGTGCAGAGAAGATAAGTCAGGTATACTATTTGTCCTTTCTTCCATACAAAAGCAAGGGATCTTTCATACCCTTGATTCTGGAACTGGCTTAGCACAGACAAACCACTGCATCCATTTGGAGACCCATTGAAGCCCTTGCAGGAGCCAGTTGTTGGACTGAGGTATTCTATTATTTCTTTACATTGTTTCATCTTATCACAGATAAGTAAGATCTAGGAGCCTGTGTCCTTGAGAAAGGCATTGAAAGGTCTGTTGATAAGGGTTGATCTAGATGTAGTCTTTATGATAGAAGCATGTCCCCATAAGCCTATAAAATCTAATACAATCTAATAAAATAAATCTATGAAGAGTTGGCTTAAATCTAACAGGCACACTTAGAAGTGCAGCTTCCTTTACAGCAGTTGATAAAGGGATGTGACATCAAAGTATTGTCCACAGCCTAATGAGTTGATGACAGATGATTCATTAAATGCTACAGAAGTCTCTCAGATGAGGACAAATGTACTTGGCATTTGCAAATCATAGATACTTTAAGGAGGTAGCTCCTAAATGCAGAAAACTAACATGACATTATTCCTTGAAGCATAATACAAACTGCTTTTGATTTTAAGAACAGGTAATTCTGTTTATTTCAAGTGTATAATGACACATTTTCCCCACCTAATTACATGATCTAAGGATTTCTGGGTATTTACATATGTATGTTTTTATGTTTCTTACCCTTTGATCACACACCTAGTCCTCTTGCTTTAATTAAGTATAAGTAAGTTTCTATTTTTTTCACTCCCTCCTTTGCAGGAGGAGGGTGAAGTCAAAGAACCTGGATCCTAAGTCTGAAGTCTAAGCAAAACTTTGGTAGGTACCTGCTTGTATTTGCAGGTTTTGGGACTTAAATTTGATCTTGAATTCTCAGGATCCTGGGAAATGTACATTTTATCTGAGTATACATTTAAATGTTTACAAGAGAAGCATTACTTACTGAGTAGATTTGCAGCAGAGATTGCGCTCAAAGTCAATGCCCCAGACTTGCATCTTCTAGGCATTTCTGTCTGAAGATAGCATGCTGATGCAGAGTAATGTCAGGAGAATGGCATGCATGGGAGTGGATGTCAGAATGGCAAGAAGGTGACAACCCAGAGTTCTGAACAGCCAGGACAGGTTAGGCATTTTAGAACTCAGTACTCAAAGATTTAAATTTAAGTGTAAGAGAGAAATAAAAATTATGAAATGCATAGACCAGTTAAAAAACTAAAATAACACACTTTTAAAGAATAAAATTACAGAGAATATATATACATTGCAGGAAGTACCAAGAAGTAACAATAACAATAATACAAGTATGTGATGGGAGGTGAGTGGGAAATACTGCGGTGTGTGAGACAGAGACAGTGTGTGTGCTGGCTGCTGGGGAGGTTTCTGAGAGATGCTGTGCACTGTCTCTTTAATGCATTCACTGAAAGCTGTCCCAATCTGTGGAGATGGGGTACCTGGGGATACGGAGAGACTGTGTGTATGTGTGTGTGAGAGCTGGCTGCTGGGGGAGTCTCTGAGAGACCATGCACTGTCTCTTTAAGTTACTCACTCACTCACTCACCCAGAAGGCTCATTCAGACCACAGCAGCTCTCTCCTGCTCAAGTCCTGAGCCCTCTCCCCTGCTCTGTGGAGATGGGGTACAGGGACTGGGGAAGGGGACACCCTGACAGCAACCCCTCTACCTCCGCTCTGCACAGTCAGCAGGAGGGTCCCGGGAGCAGCTGCGGGGGGTGGGGAGGACGACACGCTGAACACACGCTGCCAGCTGTGCGTGGCTCTGCTAATCAAGTGCGCGGCATTTGAATCACTTGTAGGGAACACAGCCAGTGACTATCTCCCATACAATAGTTTGAACAGGAGAAGTCTGTGGATGCTTGGGGCACCTCATGGATGGTGAAAAGGAGAGGTAGGAGCAGGTGGTCCCAGTGTTGGGTGATCAGTGACTACAGACTTAGTCAGCATGTTCTTTAATGTCTTTTTGAACCATTCCACCAATCTGTTGGTTTGAGGGTGGTATACAGACATTTTCAAAGACTTGACCCGTAGCAGGCTAAAATGCTCTTTTGTTAATTGTGAGGTGAAGTTGGTTTCCTGATCCCTTAGCATCTCCTTGGGGATCCCCACACAGGAAAAAATCTTCAGGAGCTCACTGGTGATGACTGCTGTAGTTGGTCAGAGAAGGATGCTTCGAGGTATCAGGTGGCATAATCTGGGATCACCAGGATGTATTTGTTCCTGGCTGCAGACTTTTCTAACGGGCCCACCAGGTCCACAGCTATCCTTTTCAAAGGGCACCCCTATGATGAGTAGTGGTACCAGAGGGGCCTTTAGAATCTTTTTCTGACCTGTCCACTGGCATTTGGGGATGAGTGCAACTTTAAGTGGAGGCTCGACCAGTAGAACCATATAGTCACTCTGTTGCGTGTCTTTTCTCTCACCAAGTGGCCTCTGCATGGTATTGGATGGGCCAGTTGGAATACCCCCCTTTGGAACTTCCTGGGAACTACCAGCTGGATTCCCACTTCTCCCTGTCTTGGATCTTTATGGCCTGATATGTCTTTCCTCAAGCAGTTCAAAATGGGGCCACCATTTCAAGAGCTGAGGGTCTAGTACTATGCTGTCCACATGGGCAATCTGTTCATAAACCTGACCCAAGGTTGGGTCATTGTATTTCTATGAAGTCCGGTCTCACCTGCCAGTACGTCCACACTGAAGGGCGATTGTGGACCTTACTGCCTTGGTTCGGCACTGATGAGTGGTCATTGTACCTTCCCTCACTGGGACTGGGTATCCCAGTTCCCCGGGACCCGTTTAGCTGGATTTGGGGGTTGGTAGTTTGTGGTCCCTGGGGCTTCCTGGTCTGGTCTTTGGTGTTTCTGCTTTGGACCCAAGGCACATCAGCTAGTTCTTTGCCAGCCCAACGGCTTCTGCAAGCATTTTGAGACAGTGCCTCACCATGCATTCACACCCACCTCATCCATGGGGAGGATCTGCGTGAAGTGCCCCATGACAACCTTCTCCATCACCTGAACCCCAGTGCAGCCCTCTCTCTAGAGCCACTTCCAACAGTGTTCTTTCAAATTCTAGGTGACAGCCTTGGGCTGATCCCCAAGCGGGAATTCAAAGAAGCAGAACTCCTGCTGGTGGGTTATGGGAGATACATTCAGGATATCCAGGACAGGTGCCTTGATATGGGTGTAATCCTAAACAGCCACCGCAACGAGGCCCTGGTATGTGGCCTGGGCCGGGGCCCTCAAGTAGAGGGCTAGTGGTGACTTTCTTGACCATGATGAGGAATGCCTCTGGGTTGTTCAAGGGCCCCATCTTTGTCAGTTTCACCGGCTTGAATGGCATTGGGACGGGACTTCCCTTTCCATTGGTGAGACTTGCTGCTGACCTAGATGGCTGTAGGAGCACTGTCATCTGCTGGATGAGCCACTGCTGCTGTTCCTGCTGCTGCACCATCATTTCTTTAATCAGCTGCTGCTGTTGGATGCTGGATGACAAGCTGCTGGAGCAGTTGGTTCTGCTGCTGCTGCTGTTTGGCTGCTTGCTATTGTTGGTTTTCTAAGACCCGTGTCAGCAACTTCTCAAAATCCATTTTTGCCTCTCCCCGCTCCTCCCTGTGTCTCTCTCTCTCGCTGGCCTACTTTCAGGACTTCAGACTCTGCTGCCCGAATTCTCCACCATGTAGGATAGAGGTCTTGGAGGGCCGGGCAACCTAGCGGTTAGCATGCCTAACTTTCAGCCTCTTGCTCCTCTGTCTGGATGGAAGAGGTGCCTGTTCCTGATCTTAAGCAGGGAATCTTTGACTTTCCATGTGCTTCTGGGCCTCAACTCCCAGACCTGGGCCCTTTCTCACTACTGGGTCCTGGCCCAGAGCCCTGGTGAAAAGCAGAACTGGCATGGTCCTCTCTGCAGCAAGTCCAAGTTTGCTTTGCTAGGCTACTTTCTAGCAGTAGGTCCCTTTAATTTGGGGCATGGCCCTTATAGTCCAAACAGTCAGTAGCTCAGCAAAGAAAGAATCCAAAGAAGCAGGGCCTTGCTGGACCTACAAGTTCTCTGAGGAAGCGGAGGTGGCTAAAGAAGGCATTACCTGGGTGTCTTACCCGCTCCATGGTCCCCTCACAATCTTTTGTCTGGCTTCCTGGAGAAGGATTCTTCTGACTTGCAGTCTGTCCACAACCGTTTGCGTGGATTTCTTAGCTCCCCTTTAACTCACTCCTCCAGCTCTGGAGCATGCTCTGCAAGCCTGGAGTTGGGGTAGCTGCCTGGGCCCAGTATTGCCTTTTAATCTCTTCAGGTCCAGTGTGGAGTTTGTATACCCCATCATAGGAACAGTAAAACTTTTGGGCCTAATGCTTTTGAGCTCAATGGGAGGATTTCAGTATAAAAAATATAGGATTGGATTGCTGCTGTGTTTGACAGAGTGCTTTCATCTTGTTTTGGTTTTGACATATTTTTGGCTCAAAACAGTTATGGTTGGAAGGAAAGCCCTAGTTTAGATTGGGGAGTGTAACAGGGCATTGCAGAGCCCCCCTTGGTCCTGCCTCTTCTCCAAAAATCATGCAGAGGCCTTCTGGCTCAGCAGTCACTGGTGCAGTTTATTTACAGGGAGCAATTCCCACCACCTTCTCACCATATACAGCGTGGGGGTTTCAGCCTTAGGGACTGCTCAGTCTCTACGCCCAAGAAAGAAGGCCTACCACTCTCTGGCATCCCTCCCCTGAGGCTTTTCTGCAGCCCCAGGCTAATTAGGCTGGCAGCTGTTTCCCCTTTGCCAATGAGGCACAGGTTTCTCTAAGCAGCTCCAATCTAACTCCATTAATGGGAGCTTGCGTGGCAGAGGGCTGGTTCAGGAGTCCCAGCCCAGCACCCTGTCACAGGAAGTCAGAACTCTTTGGCATAATGGAATTTTTCATCCTTAGCTCCTTATTTAAAGGGGCAGGTGATAAACCATATGCAGCAAAATGCATCATCATTCCTCTGAAATAAACAGAATTATCTGTATTTAAAATCAAAGGTAATCTCTCTTTGCTGTACAGTCTGATATTGCCTTGGGAGGGCACCCCAAAAAGTCACCAGAAATTGTAACTTTATTTCTGCTCCTGTTTATCCAAATAGCCTGGAAGATGTCCAAAACTTTTGGATAACTGGGTGTCTGGATAAGTGGAAGTGCTGTTTTGAGCTGCAGTTTCACAGGCATAGTGGCCCCTTCATGTAGCTCTGTTAATCATATGCTAATAACATCTCAACTATCCTCTTAGGACCTGTTGGGGCTAATCAACATAGAATATCAGGGTTGGAAGGGACCCCAGAGGGTCATCTAGTCCAACCCCCTGCTCAAAGCAGGACCAAGTCCCAGTTAAATCATCCTAGCCAGGGCTTTGTCAAGCCTGACCTTAAAAACCTCTAAGGAAGGAGATTCTACCACCTCCCTAGGTAACGCATTCCAGTGTTTCACCACCCTCTTAGTGAAAAAGTTTTTCCTAATATCCAATCTAAACCTCCCCCATTGCAACTTGAGACCATTACTCCTCGTTCTGTCATCTGCTACCATTGAGAACAGTCTAGAGCCATCCTTTTTGAAACCCCCTTTCAGGTAGTTGAAAGCAGCTATCAAATCCCCCCTCATTCTTCTCTTCTGCAGACTAAACAATCCCAGCTCCCTCAGCCTCTCCTCATAAGTCATGTGCTCTAGACCCTAATCATTTTTGTTGCCCTTCGCTGTACTCTTTCCAATTTATCCACATCCTTCTTGTAGTGTGGGGCCCAAAACTGGACACAGTACTCCAGATGAGGCCTCACCAGTGTCGAATAGAGGGGAACGATCACGTCCCTCGATCTGCTCGCTATGCCCCTACTTATACATCCCAAAATGCCATTGGCCTTCTTGGCAACAAGGGCACACTGCTGACTCATATCCAGCTTCTCGTCCACTGTCACCCCTAGGTCCTTTTCCGCAGAACTGCTGCCGAGCCATTCGGTCCCTAGTCTGTAGCGGTGCATTGGATTCTTCCATCCTAAGTGCAGGACCCTGCACTTATCCTTATTGAACCTCATTAGATTTCTTTTGGCCCAATCTTCCAATTTGTCTAGGTCCTTCTGTATCCTATCCCTCCCCTCCAGCGTATCTACCACTCCTCCCAGTTTAGTATCATCCGCAAATTTGCTGAGAGTGCAATCCACACCATCCTCCAGATCATTTATGAAGATATTGAACAAAACGGGCCCCAGGACCGACCCCTGGGGCACTCCACTTGACACCGGCTGCCAACTAGACATGGAGCCATTGATCACTACCCGTTGAGCCCGACAATCTAGCCAGCTTTCTACCCACCTTATAGTGCATTCATCCAGCCCATACTTCCTTAACTTGCTGACAAGAATGCTGTGGGAGACCGTGTCAAAAGCTTTGCTAAAGTCAAGAAACAATACATCCACTGCTTTCCCTTCATCCACAGAACCAGTAATCTCATCATAAAAGGCGATTAGATTAGTCAGGCATGACCTTCCCTTGGTGAATTCGAATGCATCCGATGAAGTGAGCTGTAGCTCACGAAAGCTTATGCTCTAATAAATTTGTTAGTCTCTAAGGTGCCACAAGTACTCCTTTTCTTTATATTAAAGGATAGGAACCTCTCCCTAAATCTGTCTAGTGTGTCTAGAGCAAGTATGGAAACAACCTCCTGCCCTCAGAGAGTGTCAGGGGGTGGGGTGGAGGGGGGGGGTGAAGGATGGAGGGCTGGTATTAGGCTCCTGCATTCTTTGTTGTATTAAACTCTACAGTCAATGTTGTGTGGAGATCTAGTAGTTGGGCCACTAAGGAATCACAATCAACAAAACTGGGACTCCTGGCCTTTCCTCTGTTGTAGAACCCAAACATTTTCACAATGCTAGATGGTATGAACTTGTGTTCAGTTAGACAAATATGACACCAAAATTTACCAGGGTCTAAGCGCATTGAGAGGGGGCAGCTGAAAACTGGTTTAATTACTTGTTGCTGGTTTAGTTGGTCCTGTGAACCAAGGGTTCTAGGCTACATTATGCTTTTGACATTAGAGTGGACTGAGCTCAGGAACCATGCCCATTTGCATGTTATCCTAGTTCTTGAAGTTCAAGTTCATGGGGCTCTCAATGAATCAGGAGCTTGGGTTGTAAGGAGAGATGATCTTGCTTCTGAGATGAATTGCACTGCAGAGATCTGACAAATCAAGTATTTATACCACGTTCTGGTTTTAACACCATGGGAACTGGCAGGTATCGCCGCACGCATTGGGAAAACCATTGCCCCAAAAATCCCTTCTCTAAATCCCCCTTTCAACAAACATGACACTCCCCCCGCCCCCATACATTGTGCTGCAGAGATACTGGCTGGCATCAGATGACCGTGTGTTTAGTGGAGATCCTGAAGATCATATAAACCAGGGATGGCCAACCTGTGGCTCCGGAACCACATGCAGCTCCTCAGAAGTTAATATGCAGATCCTTGTACAGGCACTGACTCCAAGGCTGGAGCTACAGGCTCCAACTTTCCAATGTGCCAGGGGGTGCTCACTGCTCATCTCCTGGCTCTGTCCCCACTCCACCCCTTCTCGTCCCCTTCCCGGAGCCTGCTGTGCCCTTGCTCCTCTCTCCCCCCCCCCCCAGCCTCCTGCATGCCACAAAACAGCTGATCAGGAGGTGCAGGGAGGAGGAACAAATGGGGGCCTGCTGACATATTACTGTGGCTCTTTGGCAATGTACATTGGTAAATTCTGGCTCCTTCTCAGGCTCAGGTTGGCCACCCCGGATATAAACCTTTGGTTGTCTCTGCACCTAGGAATATGGTGCTGCCAATGTTCTGAGCTTGCACACTATTCCAGGAAATTTTGTATGAGAGCTTGCAGCCTTTGCACTGACATAGGCAAAGTTTGATGTTGGATCATAAGCAAGGTACTGACTTTGAGCAGAGCAGTTTAGTGCCTAGGCCAACTCAAGCATTCAACAGAGCATCCCTTTTGTGGGACTTGAGGAAGCACTACCTAAAGGACTCCCACTCCCCTCTGCTAGCATGATGCCTTCCTGGGACATAGGACTCAACCAGCCAGAAGGCTCCATGAGTACTGTGTAGTGAGATGCGGGTAGAGAAAGCCTTCAGCACAGATGATTCCCTGAAAAAGTGCATGCATACATGTACATAGCATGCATAGATGCCCCAAATCCATTAAAAACAGTAATGCAAGCCTAGCTGACTATTAGACAAAGCAACCATTCTCCACCCTTGCAGATAGACTAACGTGATGAGGACAAAGCCTCTTTTTGAGAGGTTGCAGACAGAATACTTGTAAGAACAACCATTCTGAACTTCCACAGGCAGACAAACTAGGGAGCAGCTGCCTTAACTCAGAAAACAACTAAAGTTTTGAAGGAAGCCACAACTGAAACCTAAGACCTACAGCTCAGCACCACTTGTGACCTCATTAATTGGGACTACTGAAGAGGGAGAGACCAATAAAGGCTATGACAGAGCTTCTTGAGATGAGACAACAGCCTAGAAAGATCTGTAGCAGCAACAGAAAATGCCAGTGCCCAGCACCAATGGAGAACCCCTCTATTGATCACTGTCATAAAGAAAATGATTAAGAAGGTTCTAGATGGAAGTGAGGTATTGGCAGCTGGAATGGAACATGAGGAAAGGGCTCTTGTTCCACTGCCAATGCCTCAGAAGGCTAAAAATCTGAGAGGCAGGGGAATTCCAAATGTCTCATGCTGAAAAACTGAGACCCAATAATGGAAATCCTGTGTGTATAGTATCTGTTAAAAAATGTTAATTATTAATGCTCCTTTCTAAGATGATGGAAGGAGACCAGTTGAGAGCCTAACAGTGGTCCTGTTGTGTGCTATTTCACAGCAAAGCCAGAAAGAATGGTAAAACTATATTTGGCACTTTTAAAAAGGACATAAGATTGCTTGAGGCTTTACTGCCCTGAAACATTTATTTTGGTGTATGCCATATATGCCTTGAAAATTATTTGTTTTAAAAATGTTGTTTCACTTGGAAGAAACACAGGACAGAAGGAGAATTGCCACCAGCTGGAGTTAGCTCATAGCTATACAAAGATTCCCTCACTATTATTTTACCTTCTTGAAGTTCACTGCTGACAAATGTAATAAAGTTGTGAAGTCTGGGCAGCTTCCCAGGGAAAGAAGGAATCTTTAGCTAATAGGACTGGCTTTGAGGTCAGCATGGATAGGGTAATGCTGAAGGTAGGAGGAGTGACAGTGCTGATATTTTATAGCACCCAAAAGTGCTTCACAAAAGTCATGACCCACATTCCAAAGAGCTTACAAACCACATTGTAGACATGACATGAATTAAGGGGATAAACAAGAGGGATGAGGAGGTATACGAGTAAGAATTTAATAATACATTTACTTATTTTAAGGGATTTGTACATCTTGGTCCCACAGGGTTCTTTTTCATGTCTATAAAAAGTTAGGTAAAGATGAAAAATTGTGAATATTATTGTCTCATTTAGTCTAGGCACTGTGGACGAAGTGAGTTATCAGGAGTGATTTGAATGAGAAAGTAACACCTTGGTGGAACAGAGTAGTGAGGGCATCCCCTTGTAGGATGGAAAAAGACACTTAAACACTTGTGAGAGAAATGGACAAATGGAGTGTTGAGGCCAGCATCAATGGTGGAATACGGGGTGCAGTGCACCAGGTGTGGGCAAAGCGGGAGGAAGTGAGAGGATTGCGCGAGATGTGAGGAGAGATTGGCAGACTGAGGAAGAAAATGGGAGTATTGAGATAGGAGCCTCTACGTCCTAATCGGACAACTATAGCAGGCTGATGAAAGTGTGCTTGCAATACATATGCAATACCCAGAGTGGAGGTAGGTGCTTGGTTGTATTACAGGAAAGATCACAACAATGGCTTATGTGTTTCCAATATTAATACTGTACTGAACCACAAACTACTTTGAGCAGAGAATTGATGCACACCAAAGAGCAGTAGTACAAATCTAGCCCAGGTGCAAGTGGGTGAAGCTCCATTGACCTTCGAGGCACAATATGTAAGTGTGCTAAATTTGGCTCAGTATGCATAAGTAAGAACAATTGCAAATTTTTAAATAGCAACTGTGTGTGTGCAATTTTTAAAAAATACTATACTAAAGTATTTACTCTTCTTAACCTTCTTGCATATAAATCTTTCCTGGGACTGTTAAGAACAACAGAGCATGCCTTACTGACTCCCTGGTCTCTGCTCTCCTTTGTAGATCCCTAGTTTATGGTCTTAATCTGTTTCACACATTTCCTGATTCTCTGTACTACCTCACTTGTGTAGACCACCAGACTACACCCAAGATCACTTTTGAGAAAGTTCCTTGAGATGTGGTTTCTGCAGTTTGGCTCTGCTTTTCCCCAGGGGCAGCAAGTTCTTTCCCTGCCATCCTGGTTTCTGAATAGATTCCCTAGACTCAGCTTTCCTCCTGGCTCCTAGGTTGTTTTCTCAAAAATAAGATGAAATGACAGTTCCTGTGTCAGTCTTAAATTTAGATCCCTTTTTCATATACATAGAAAAGATTAGAAAACCCCACAACTTTATTTCCTTGTGGTTTCCCATAGCACTCAGAATACCATCCCTTTATTCTTTTACAAAGGAAAGAGTGTATATATATTCTACTTCTAATACTATCAATCATGACTCCGTAGATTGTGATTTGAAAGTTTAGATGGTTAAAGTTTCTTGACTAAAATCCTTCTGTGACCAAGTATCTAAAATCTTGGGTTAGTACTTTAAGATATACTTAGGATGACAACTTGATCACACACTCATTGTTACATGTTGATGACCATCTCAGGTAAGTATTGTTAAGTATCTCAGAGGACCAAGCATCAGGAAGGGTAATTCAGAATTATTATACCTGTTTTAAAAGGCACTAGGGCAGATTATTTAAGAATTCTTCTGACATAGGCCACCTCAGTTTAAGGGGGAATCCATGTATCTTTGAGAACATTCCCACTGACATAAAGTAACCATTTTTGCTCTCTGTATCAGCCACAGGAGGTGGAAAGAACAAATTTGGTTAAGATGCACTCTTCCCCACCCCATCCATAGAGAAGTATGCTAAGCACAGTTTGGCCAAATCCTGGCTTCTGGGTCACGGTATGTAAAAGTGCAATGAAAGCTTAGCCTCCCATCAAACGTAGGCACGCAGGACTTGCTATAACAGATCAGGCCAGTGGTCCACCTAGTTCAGTATTCTTCTTTGACAGAAGCCAGCGCCACATGTAAGAAACCTTATAATAGGCAATTATGGATTAATTTGCCCAGAGGGGAAACTTCTTTCTAGTGTTCAGTCAGTTAGTGGTTGGTTTATGCCATAAAGCATGAGGCTTTAAATCTCGTCTAAAATGTTTTTTCATTTCTAGTCCTACTGGGAATTTTCTGTCACCATTTTGTAACAAACAGAAGGAGGAAACAGCCTGTTACCACCAGGGAGATTCCAACACAACAGTTTGAGCATATTTTGTTTCAGTTGAGCAGTTTAATCTGTACTGTAATATAAAAAACAACAACCCCCACCACTAAAAATACACTAAAACCCAAATCATCTTCAATCTATTGCTTGGACACCTTCACTGAGTGCCTTTTGCCTGAAGAGCCCGATGCCCTTGAGATTGGGGGAAGATGGCAGTGGACCTTCTTTGCCAGCCGGTATAAAAAGTGAAGGTAGATGCTGGACTAGTGTCATTGCCAGAAAACAGTAGAGGGGAAGGCGGGAAATGCATTATTCCCTGCCTTTAAGGTAAGGGTAAGCTTTGCCCTGAGGGGCTAGTGGTAAAAGAGATCTATCAAGATGGATGGGGGATACTGGAGGTTATGGTAGGAGGTACCACAGGTGGAAATGGGAAGCCATGGTGGAAGCTGGGGTTGACATGGAAAAAACCTTGGGAAACAAAGCTGGTATAAGGGTCTTGTTGGAGGCAGGGTTCAGGGAAAAGGTCAGCAAGGAAGATTTTGGGTCGGCAACCAGAGGCTGGGGAGTAACTGGAGCAGGTGATTTGGATTGATCCAGGATAACAGGGGGGTTGCAGCAGAGGTAGGGTTTGGGCTAGTGAAACAGATGCCCAAAAAGTAGATGTGGAGACATTGCAAGGACCTGAAGGAATCTGGTGACATAGGGCTGGGTAAGGAACTTGTCCAGAGCCTGGCAGGGTGTTGGAGCAGGGAGTCTAAAATGACTAGTATGAATCCTGAATAATAATTATTATAATAATTATCTCAAATGGTCACAGCACATTTTTCATGAACTACAACTAATTTCATTTTCAAACATTTTAATCCTGTGATGCATGTATGTGAAGAAATCATAATCTACCCCTGGGAAAAAACCTGGTAAACAAACACAAACGTGACAAAAGATGAAATTCATTCAATAAATTATTATAGATGGGTTGGGTAGGTCCACCGATTAAGGCTGCCCAGTACTTCTCATTGTAAAGCCCTGTTTTCAGTTGCTTATGATTTTGCCAAACTTTAACCATTTGGGCTGAAATTTAACATGGTATTTGCCACAGGCTGATTTTTTTTTTTTTAAATTTCAGCCAGAACAGTTCTGCCATTTCTGAGATTTGGGCTAAGGAAAAAATTTGTTCTTTCCCATGTTAAAAAATCTTGGCAACCTTTTCTCTGAACAGCTCCAATGCCTCCCCAAATCTATCAGATTTGAAAAATTGCAGTTCACACATGCTCAGTAGAGACCTCTTTGATGTTAGCTGCTAAAATCTCCCATGATGCCATCTGCACGGTCAAGCCTCTGATAGCTCCTAACACAGATTGCCTCTGCCATCCTCACAGAGTGAGTATGCTTCATCCCCTCACAGCTCGTAGTGCTGACCAAATGATGCATGTGCCATCCTTGCAGAGCAACTGAACATGCTCCAGCTCATGGTAAAGGGGGGTGAGAAGGAATTTCTCTGTGATGGTTGCTCCCAACTGCTCAGGGGCAAGGTGGGGCCAGGCACTGGGATTGAGAGCAGAGGGCCTGTCGCATCTGTGCTCTCTCTTACATCTCCTGGCTGGCGCTTCAGGCATCATGGAGGAGGAAACTGTCTGATATAATCCAGGGGAGACAAAAGCCAGGTGAGGAAAAGGAGTATGTTAGTACAGAGTCTGGTGAGCCCTCCTGGAGCAGGCAGAGAGAAACTGCAACTTATCAGATAGCCTGGGAGGAGGAAAAGGCAACCTTAATTCTGGCATTTCCTAACAATTCAATGCTCGACTTTGCCAACTTAATGTTCTTTTAACATAGGTTTTTTTTGTGTGTAATTATAAATAGTTTGCAAAACTCTCATAAGAATATAAAACTACAAATGATGGAAAACAGGAGGCTATACACTGGATGAATCCCTGTTTCACACTGAACATCATGCTTTAAAAAATAATTTCTCTAAAAAAAAATCCTATGTTGAAATTACAGCAGTTTGTACTTATTTTAAACCTGTACATTTCAAAAAAAGTTTCTACTTTAAAAAGTTTTAACATAACTGGCCTTCCTGCTTTTTGTAGCTAGGTGGAGTATGCGCAACACTGAAGTCAAGTCATAATAATGAGAATATAATACAAAACTTGGTAAGAAACTAACTGAAAAGGCTTATAGTGTTGTTTAAGATATGCCTACGTATAAACTTGTTAATTCTTTTTTGAGTATAAATATATTGTGTTGTAACTTTTGGCAACTCTGTAAATAAGATATAACTTAAGTTTGTGTTTTATGCCCCTTATGTAGTGCTACACTTTCACTCCATCTAATCGTGAGTAATGTGTAAACTATCATCATCATTCTGTTTTACCATCATTGTCTCTGCCTCTGTAATTAACTTAGAGTGTTATGGACAGGATGAAAATGGCAATGGGCAGAAGGGAACATTGTTACTCTGATTTTAAAAAATAGAAATAAACTGATACAGTGAGAGAAGAGAAGGATTTGCTCTTGTTAAAGAGTTACCCTTCAAGATCCCTTGACCAAAGTGACCACTGAAAAATCATTGGTCTTGCTGATTTCCTGTCCAAATAGTAAACAGCAAATTGGTTTTCATTTTTTTATTGTAGATATTTCAGCCCTCATCTACCTCCATCAGCTTCTGAAAATGTGGTAGGTTGGTAAGATATTTTAAAAACTAATAAAATGCATTCTAATCACAGATCTGTAGCAGTAAAAGTAAAGGAAAAGAGGTGGTTTTTAAAAAAAGAAATCCACCACCCTGCTTCTGGCTGAACTGAAGTATATTGTTGTATAGAGTTGTAGATTTTTAAGGCCCAGAGGGAGAATTATTATCATCGTCTGACCTCCTGCAAAACACAAACCATAGAATTTCACTCGGCAATTCCTGCAACAAACCCAATAACTTCTCAATGAACTAGGGACACAGAGAGCTGAGAAACAGAGTTTAATTGACTTGTCCAAGCTCACACAGGAAGTCTGTGGTTGAGCAGGCAGTTGAGCCCAGATCTCCTGTGTTGCATTCCAGTGCCTTCACCACAAGACAAGTCTCTCTCTCAAGACTTGGACTCAGTAAAGCACTGTCTTTGGCAGTGAGCATTTTAACTTTATAACTGTGTAGTTAAAGCATGTGAGAACATGGACTTATATGGCAGGTCTGCCTGAAATGACAGGGGACTGGTCTCAGTGATCCAGGAGGTTTCTTCTAGCTCTATCTGCTGTGTTTCTAACATCCATTCTACTCCTCGAGGAACAAGTTCAGAAGTGTTTAGGATTGCCATGGCATCATGGGACAGATGAGGAAGTATCTCATAATTCCTCACACTATGTATACTGAATTGCACTGCACTGGTGGAAGGAACCAGTATGACTGCCTCTATGGAAGATTTTTGTAGCAGCTTTGTTCTCTGTGTTCCTTCAGATTATGTAGATGAGTGGTAAACCATTAAGTCCCTTTTCAAAAATGTACATAGCACCTTATGTTTTCAAAGTGTTGTAGGAGCATTCATGTGCTTCTTCAGCACTCCAGATATATATGTAGAAATGCAATCAATCTTTTTTACCTATGGAGAAAATGAGACATAGGTCTTGTCTACACTACGAAATTAGGTCGAATTTATAGAAGTCGGTTTTGTAGAAAGCATTTTTATACAGTTGATTGTGTGTGTCCCCACACAAATGCTCTAAGTGCATGTAGTCGGTGGAGTGCATCCACAGTACCGAGGCAACTGTTGACTTCCGGAGCGTTGCACTGTGGGTAGCTATCCCACAGTTCCCGCAGTCTCTGACACCCATTTGAATTCAGAGTAGAAATCCCAGTGCCTGATGGGGCTAAAACATTGTCATGGGTGGTTCTGAGTACATATCGTCAGGCCCCCCTTCTCTCCCTCCCTCCGTGAAAGCAACGGCAGACAATCGTTTCGCACCTTTTTTCCTGGGTTACCTGTGCAGATACCATACCATGGCAAGCATGGAGCCCGCTCAGCTAACCAT
Source organism: Dermochelys coriacea (assembly GCF_009764565.3). Lineage (NCBI taxonomy): Eukaryota > Metazoa > Chordata > Testudines > Dermochelyidae > Dermochelys > Dermochelys coriacea. Next base: position 226,102,407 of record NC_050069.1, read on the forward strand.
CACCATATGTCTCCTGGGTGCTGGCAGACCTGATACTGCATTGCTACACAGCAGCAGCTTATTGCTTTTTGGCAGCAGACAGTGCAGTATGACTGGTAGCTGTCATCGACGTATTCCAGGGTGCTCTTTTAACCGACCTTGATGAGGTCAGGGGTGCCTGGGCAAACATGGGACTGACTCAGCCAGGTCATTACCCTTTTACGTTTTGTCTCATAGCGATTCAGTCCTACCAGCAATGCACTGTCTTTTAATGAGCAGCCAGGAGATGATGATGGCCAGCAGTCATGCTGCACCAACTTCTGCCAAGCACCCAGGAGATGACAATGGCTAGCAGTTGTACTGCACAGTCTGCTGCCAGCAAGATGTATAAAGATAGATGAAGTGGATCAAAACAAGAAATAGACCAGATTTGTTTTGTATTCATTTTCTCCTCCCTTCATGAAATCAACGGCCTGCTAAACCCAGTTTTGAGTTCTATCCTTGAGGTTTTGAGTTCTATCCTTGAGGGGGCCATTCTGTTTCTCACAAAGCCACCTCCTTTGTTGATTTTAATTCCCTGTAAGCCAACTCTGTAAGCCATGTTGTCGGTCGCCCCTCCCTCCGTCAGATCAATGGCAAACAATCGTTTTGCACCCTTTTCCCTGGCTTGCTTGAGCAGGAGCAGACACCATAGGACAGCAAGCATGGAGTCCATTCAGCTCATGGCAGCAGTTATGACCATTGTAAACACCTCGTGTTATTGTGAAGTTTATGCAGAAGCAGCACCTGAAAAACCAGGGGAGGAGACGATGGAAGCGTGGTGATGAGGATATGAACACACTTTTCTCTAAAACCACGTTCCCCCACAATTTGGAGATCATGGTGTTAATGGGGCAGGCTCATGCCATGGACCGCCAATTCTGGGCCCTGGAAACAAGCACAGAGTGGTGGGACTGCATAATGTTGCAGGTCTGGGATGATTCCCAATGGTTCCGAAACGCTCGCACGCGTAAGGGCACTTTTATGGAACTTTGTGACTTTCTTTCCCCTGCCCTGAAGCGTAAGATGAGAGCAGCCCTCAGAGTTCACAAGCAAGTGGCAATAGCCCTGTGGAAGCTTGCAACGTTAGTCAGCTACCGATCAGTCGGTAATCAATTTGGAGTGGGCAAATCTACTGTGGGGGTTGTTGTGATGCAAGTAGCCAACACAATCATTGAGCTGCTTCTATCAAAGATAGTGACTCTGGGAAATGTGCAGGTTATACTAGATAGCTTTGCTGCAATGGGATTCCCTAACTGTGGTGGGGCTATAGATGGAACACATATCCCTATCTTGGGACCAGACCACCAGGGCAGCCAGTACATAAACTGCAAGGGGTACTTTTCAATGGTGCTGCAAGCACTGTGGATCACAAGGGACGTTTCACCAACATCAACATGGGATAGCCGGGAAAGGTTCATGACGCTTGCGTTTGCAGGAATTCTGGTCTGTTTAAATGGCTGCAGGAAGGGATTTACTTCCCAGACCAGAAAATAACTGTTGGGGATGTTAAAATTTCTATAGTTATCTTTGGGGATCAGCCTACCCCTTAATGCCCTGGCTCATGAAGCTGTACACAGGCATCCCGGATAGTAGTAAGGAGCTATTCAACTATAAGCTGAGCAAGTGCAGAATGGTGGTAGAGTGTGCATTTGGACATTTAAAGGGTCGCTGGTGCAGTTTACTGACTCGCTCAGACCTCAGCGAAACCAATATTCCCATTGTTATTGCAGCTTGCTGTGTGCTCCACAATATTTGTGAGAGTAGGGGGAGACGTTTATGGTGGGGTGGGAGGTTGATCCAAATTGCCTGGCTGCTGAATACGCACAGCCAGACACCAGGGTAATTAGAAGAGCAAAGCAGGAAGTGCTGCACATCAGAGAACCTTTGAAAACCAGTTTCATGACTGGCCAGGGTACTGTGTGACACTTCTGTTTGTTTCTTCTTGATGAAAACCCACACCCTTGGTTGCCTCTAAATTCCCTATAAGCCACCCACTCTCCCCCCTTCGATCACAGCTTGCTTGCAAAGGAAATAAAGTCACTATCATTTAAAAAACATGTATTCTTTATTAATTGATTATAAAAATAGGGAGATAACTGACAAGGTAGCCCCGATGGGGTGTGAGGGAAGGAAAAGGCCACTTTAAAACTTGTTGAATGACAGCCTTCTGTTGCTTGGGCTGTCCCCTGGGGTGGAGTGGTTGGGTCTCCTTCCCCCCCACCACGTTCTTGGGCATCTGGGTGAGGAGGCTATGGAACTTGGGGAGGAGGGAGGGTGGTTAAGCAGTGGCTGCAGTGGCAGTCTGTGATCCTGCTGCCATTCATGAACCTCCACCAGACGCTGGAGCATGTCCGTTTGATCCTGCAGTAGCCCCAGCATTGCCTCATGCCTCCTCATGTTCATCGGCCACTGTCCTGTATTCTGCTATTGTATCCCTCCACACAGCTCTGTTAGTGCCAAGCTCAGAGAACATTTCATCGCGCGTGCGTTTTTTTCACCGCCTTATCTGAGATAGCCTTTGGGACGGAGGAGGGAGGCTTGAAACATTCGCAGCTGCTGGAGGAAAAAAATAATACCCCATAACTACCACCTGACTGATATCAGGGAAGATCCCTGCTAGCCAAACACAAACAGCTCAGTGCCAATGCCTCCCTCACCCCGCGTGGCTAACTGCGGGGAAGATTTCTTTTCAGCCACAGGCAAACAGCCCAGTAGAAACAGGCACCTCTGAATGTCCCCTTAATTAAATTCTCCTATTTCAACCAGGTTAGCATGAACAATATCACTCTCCTGAGGATAACACAGCAAGATAAATAACAGGTGTTGCTTAAATGCCAGCAAACACTGGGACCATACGCTGCCAGGTTTTGTCATGCAATGATACCAGATTACTTGCTACTAGCATGGCATGGTAAAGTGTCCTACCATGGAGGACGGAATAAGGCTACTCTCCCCAGAAACCTTCTGCAAAGGTTTTTAGGGTACCTCCAGGAGAGCTTCATGGAGATGTCAATGGAGGATTTCTGTTCCATCCCCAGACACGTTAACAGACTTTTCCAGTACTGGCCATGAATGCATCCCAAGTCCTCAGGGCTACTTAATCATTAAAAAAATGCTTACTTTTATAACCTGTATTATATTTAAAAAGGTACACTCACCAGAGGTCCCTTCTCCCGCTTCATTGGGTTGGGCGGGTATTTAGTCAGGGTGATAAAAAGATCCTGGCTGTCGGGGAGAACGGTGTGATGTGTGCTCTTCCCAAGCTCATCCTCCTTCTCCTCATCTTCCCCATCGGCAAAATCCTCAGGCGTGGTGGAGAGTACCCCATCATTGGAGTCCATGGACAAGGGTGGGGTAGTGGTGGCAGCCCGCCCTAGAATTGCATACAGCTCAGTGTAGAAGTGGCATGTCTGGGTCTCTGTCCTGGAGCATCCATTTGATTCTTTGGTTTTCTGGTACGCTTGTCTGAGCTCCTTAAGTTTCACACAGCACCGTGTTGCATCCCTGATGTAGCCTCTGTCCCTCATGGCCTCTGAGATTTTTTGAAATGTTTTGGCATTTTGTCTTTTGGAACATAGTTCAGATAGCACAGATTCCTCTCCCCATACAGTGGTCAGATCCAGTACCTCCCGTTCGGTCCATGCTGGAGCTCTTTTTCGATTCTGGGACTGCCTGGTTACCTGTGCTGATGAGCTCTGCAAGGTCACCTGTGCTGATGAGCTCGCCTGGCCAAACAGGAAATGAGATTCAAAAGTTCCCAGGGCTTTTCCTGTACACCTGGCCAGTGCATCCAAGTTCAGAATGCAGTCCAGAGCGGTCACAATGGTGCACTGTGGGTTAGCTCCCGGAGGCCAATACCTTCGAATTGCATCCACACTAACCCTATTCAAAACGGCGATGTCAATTTCAGCGCTAATACCCTCATTGGGAAGGAGTACAGAAATCAGTTTTAAGAGCCCTTTATGTTGAAAAAATGGCTTTGTTGTGTGGATGGGTGCAGGGTTAATTCGGATTTAATGCTGCTAAATCTGACATAAACTCATAGTGTAGACCAGGCCATAGAAAGGTTAAGTGACTTGTCTGGTGGAACTGTGGTTTAGTAGATTAGGAATTGGTTGAGGAGATCTGTATTCTAATCATGATTCTGACTCTGATTTGCTGTGCAACCTTAAGCAAATCAGTTTCAGTAGGATTTTCCAAAGGGACCATGGGATTCAGGTATTTTGAAAATGCAACCCATAATCTTCATGAACTACAGTTTCATTGTATGTAAAACAGGGGTCATGGTATTTATTTACTTTATGGGGTATTATGACACCTACCCAAACAATATTTATAAAATGTTGTATTAGTTCTAACTATTAAGATCAGTGAATAGCGGAGTTGGAAATAAACCTCAGAACCTGATGGCACCTAACCCTGTGATCAGTCTAGTAGACCATGCTGCCAAATGTTTTGTGAAGAATATTTTACCAAATGTACCAGGTGCTCCACTTGTTTCCAAGGCAGAGTATGAGTGCTGCTACTGGATACTACACAGATTGGGCTACATTCTCTGCTGTGCCAAAATGTGCTCAGAGAACTGCAGGGGAGGGGAAGAGGAAGAGACAGTGGGTGCCAGAAGGAAAGTATTTATGGTGCTCTGATTTGCTGATTTGTTCTGTCCTGGCTCCAGTGGAGTTTAGAGCAGTTGGTAACAGCCCCCAAGGGAGTGTATGGTAGCTGGGGATTGCTGAAGCTCAGCATGCTCTGGCCACTCCCTCTCACCTTCTGTTGCCCTGCCAAAACTGTGCAACAGGGCTACAAGGCAGGTGGTTTTGGAGATGGCCCATTGGGTGCACCATGTTTGTTAGAGAATGATGCATTTTCTTCTAGTGTTTAGATTGCAAACACTAGTGCTGGATATTTGATTTACTCTCCACCAACATGCTCATGAAGGAGGCAATCTCTCTGGAGCACAAAGTGAGGGCAGCTACCCCGCTAACAGTGCTTACTGCCCCAAGAAATGGAATGCCTGGGCATGGCAGTTACCAGCCCTGTCTTTACACACTATGCTGAAAGGACTACAAGGTGGAACTCAGTGGCTGCTCACTGCACTCCCTCAGTGTTATGAGAGGTGGTATATCTTGCACATAACGCCTCTTTCCACCACACTGTTGGAACACCACAGAGGTTTCTCCATCCCTCCCAGATCTCCCCCCATCTCTCTCATGGTCATCATTTGGATCTAAACATTGGAAGCAAAATGTTAAATACATTCAACATAAACCAACAAAAGTAGTAAGAATTTTGAAAGAGTTTATTTAGAAAAACCTAAATCTGGCACTTACAACAGGTTGGCTGCGCTCCTTTCAATGTGCTGTGAAAGTGGTTTACTATGCCTTGCAGGTTTCAGAGTAGCAGCTGTGTTAGTCTGTATCTGCAAAAAAAAAAACAAAAAAAACCCAGCAGTACTTGTGGCATCTTAGAGACTAACAAATTTATTAGAGCATAAGCTTTCGTGGGCTACAGCCCACTTCATTGGATGCACTGAATGGAACATATGGTAAGAAGATATATTAAGAGGCTAATTAATTAAGATGAGCTATTATCAGCAGGAGGAAAAAAATTTTTGTAGTGATCATCCAGATGGCCCATTTAGACAGTTGACAAGAAGGTGTGAGGATCCTTAATGTGTGGAAATAGATTCAATATGTGTAATGACCCAGCCACTCCCAGTCTCTATTCAAACTCCAGTTAATGGTATCTGGTTTGCATATTAATTCAAGCTCAGCAGTTTCTTGCTGGAGTCTGATTTTGAAGCTTTTCTGTTGCAGAATTGCCACCCTAAATCTTTTTACTGAGTGGCCAGAGAGGTTGAAGTGTTCTCCTACCGGTTTTTGAATGTTATGATTCCTGATGTCAGATTTGTGTTCATTTATTCTTTTGCGTAGAGACTGGCCGTTTTGGCCAATGTACATGGCAGATGGGCATTGCTGGCACATGATGGCATATATCACATTAGTAGATGTGCAGGTGAACAAGCCCCTGATGGCGTGGCTAATGTGATTAGGTCCTATGATGGTGTCACTTGAATAAATATGTGGACAGAGTTGGCATCGGCCTTTGTTGCAAGGATAGGTTCCTGGGTTAGTGTTTTTTGTTGTGTGGTGTGTGGTTGCTGGAGAGTATTTGTTTCAGGTTGGGAGGCTGTCTGTAAGCGAGGACTGGTCTATCTCCCAAGATCTGTGAGAGTGAGGGATCATTTTTCAGGATAGGTTGTAGATCTTTGATGATGCACTGGAGAGGTTTTAGTTTTACAGTTTGTATGGCAAATTCCACTTTCTCTCTCTGTGTGTGTATATCTATCTATCTATCTATCTATGTTCTTACTATATGTTCCATTCAATGCATCCAATAAAGTGGGCTGTAGCTCACGAAAGCTAATTCTCAAATAAATTTGTTAGTCTTTAAGGTGCCACAAGTACTCCTGGTTTTTTTTATGCCTTGCCATGTCAGTGGCTTCCCCTGCTGGAAAAAAATGATAGTCTTTGAAAATTTGAGGCAGCTCAGTTTTTAAAAAAAAGAAAGAGATGGATGATCTAAGGATTAAAAAAAAATACACAAATCCCAAACTGAGGTCTGAGCTGATGGAAAAACATTATGTTTCTGCCTTTACCAAGAGATGTTAGGATACCACAGAATCTATCCTGGATGTTTGAGGACACACATCCCATAGTTCATCCTGGATGATTAAGAACACATCTGCTTCCTTTTGTCAAGGCATTTATTTCCCGTGTTGTTGATGATGGAGTGGGTGCACATCTTTCAGATCTTTCTGAATTCTGCATTACCTTCGATCCACAACTGTGCAAAAGCTGTATATGAAACCATACCTGTTAACTAACTAAACTGAATCTTAAGGAAGGGTTGAGTTCGTATGTGGATACAATTTATTACAAGTTAAGTACTGGTCATGATCTTGCAAAATAATCCACCAGCACAGACCCTTACTTTCACCGACTTCTACTGACATAAATGGGTCCTCATATGGAAGCATGCCTCTTAATTTGCAGATCCCTTTGACAAAATGGGGCCTAAATTCCTAACTGATATAGGTATGTACATTAGAGTTTATCACTTTAAATGAAGTTACTACTGTATATTCCATACAAGAAATATGAGGGAGAGATGGTTGAGCACAGGACTGGAGCCAAAAGCTCCTGAGTTCTTACCTGACTTTGACAGAGGACTAAATCTTGCTCTGTGCCAAGCAAGCAGTAGGTGCATTTGAGGGGAGTTCCTCATCTGTAGCTATTTTCTACTATCTTTGTTCCAATAGTTTTTTTGGAGCAGCCTTAGGGCTGCATTAAACTATGCTGGCTTCTAACAGCCCCTAAACGGCCATTTCATTGGTGGGGATCACCAGAGTGCAATACATTTCAGCCTGCCCCTCCCTGCTTCCTATGCCGCTTTGCATTGAAAGAGGTGTATGATAGAGTTGAGACCACAATCTGGGCCTTAATCTGTGGTCTTGGGTAAAGTAAAGCCTTAACCTCTGTCTTTATCCCATTTGTAAAGTGGGGATGATAATCCGTAGCTGTCTCACAGGTGTGTGCTAAGGATAAATTAGGTAAAATTTATAAGTGAAAATGGAAAATATTACAAGTAGTGAACATTAATGTTATATAATATATAATATGTATTCTAATGTAATAATAATATGATAGTTATGTATATAATATAGTGTATGTAATATATATGATGTAAACATTATTTCTAGCCTTATAATATTATAAGGCTAGAAATTAAGAATGTACTCAAACTGGCTTGCATTGCTCAGTATTTTTTAAAGAGGAACATATTTCACAAGGAATATCTACGTCACAATGTAAAGTACATGTACAGTGATTGCCACTGAAAAGTCAGCATTCACCAACTGTTACTACACACTAGTGTCTAAGAAACTGCAAAGGTTTCCTACCCTAAATATTGGAAGACACCTTAAATACCACTGTGTGGTAACATTTAGCAAATATTGAAATTTAGTAACAACAGTATAAATAGTTTTCTTTGGATATTTTTGTTGATAAGGGCTCAGTTGTGCCGGTAATGAACTGTCCTGCATTGTGGGGAGATTTGTGCCTTAGGGAAGCAAAATGGCTTTTGAACTCCCAGGTGCGCAGGGGCAATGTGCTTGTTCCTACACCTCTTAATGGGATTCAGCATATGTTTCCCACTGCAGCAAACTGGTTTGGCAGTGCAGGGGTGGGACATATGTTGGTCAGTGCCCTTATTTTGCACAAACAAAGCTTGTAATACAATTACAATAGAATATAGTATAATATAAATAATTAGGATGTAGTACAGTTTGGTATTAAAGTAGTATTTTTGAATCAATCTAAGTAGTGATAACAGCCATGAATTTTGAGTCAGAAATGTCTGGTGAAGTGCATAGAAGGCTTTCCAAAGAATTATTTTTCCACAAAAGATTAAGGACCAGATTCTGATCACAGATACCCCAGAACAAACCTGGAGTAACTCCATTTGCTTCAATGTTGGTAATTTTAGCGGAGCTATATCAATATTCACGTGTAACTGAGATTTGAAATTGGTCCAAACTTTGAATAGGTTGAGATGCTGTATTTCCATTTAGTTAACTTGTTGATAGATTTTCTTCTTTTGTATATTTCTTTCATTCCTTTCCTTCTAAAAATGGAGAGCCATATTTTTGCCCTGGCTGACTCCCATGCAACTCCATTGACATCTGGGGGTAGTAGAGGGGTAAATCAAGTCAGAATTTGTCCCTGAATCAAATCTGGCCTTGAATCACATAACACACACACTTCTGTGTTGGATAGGTCCGACCTTAGAAGATGCCTTTGAGAGATCTCTGCATTTTCTTCCATTTATCAATTTCTTCCTTCCTTCTCTTGCTGTCCACTTCTTCCACATTCTGCCTGCTACATCATTAGTCATGTATCATATATTTCTCTCTTCCTACTAAAATGTTGAGTCTTCCACCTACTATTTCTTCCCATTATGTTTCTTTTTAGTGGTTCCAGTTGAACACCAACTATAAGAAAAGCATCAAACGGTTTATATGAAACATGTGGTTCTTATTTTGCCCCATTTCCAGATCTGACATATATGCATGTAGGAAGGAAGATGAAGTAGGTAAGCATGGTAACTGAAAAAGATGTTTTATAGGAACAACTGCTTACATAAGTGATTTAAAAATATCCTTCCTGTTAAAACATTTTTTAAAATGTACATTCTATATTAGTATCACAAAAATAAATATCTTGCTTTGAAAACTGGCCATTTTATTATCTGTAGTTAGAGCAGTATTTTCCAAAGCCTGATTTAAACAGGCAGTATTTACAAAGAAAGTAAAACAGAGAGTTAAAAAGGGTTTCAAATTTTTGTTAGTTCATAAATGTCAATTTGTGGCAAAGAAATAAAATAGAATTTCACAACAGGAAGAAAACAACAACATTTCATTGGGAGAATTATTCTTTCATGACAGACGACTTTACAGATAGTTTTGAAAATCACCCCCTGAAGGATTAGAAGCTTTTGTCTCATTTTAGCATAAGCAGGTAGTAATATATTAAAGTATATTTAAAGAAGGAAATAACATATGGAGACTCTAGCGCCTTTGCAGGCTGACTGGCAAACCTTTTTCTGTACTTTACACAGAAAATCAACTTTGCAGAATACTGGAGCGACAGGGGACTGTTCTTAGTCTGACTTTGCTGTGGTTTACCATGAGGCTTTAGACACTTGAGGCTAGATAGTCAAAATCTTGCACCTAAAAACTTGCATTTCAGTACATAAGTGTATTTCTGAGATCCCATGAAAATGTTTAGACACAGGGTGAATTTCACTCCTTATTCCATAATACATGTTAAAGGGAAAGAGAGACTGTGCACATGTAAGGGTTTATACATGCACAAAGCACACACAAACTTGGTGTGTGAAGGGAACTAAGCAGAAATTGAAGATTGGAATCTACTGTCATAACTTGTATGTGGGGTCCCCAAGGCTGCAGTATAACCTTTGGGGAAGAAAGCTACCAGAGCTTTCCCTGGGATAATGCTTGGGGATATGCTACAGACCCCAGAATCTAATTTGGATATGGCTAGAAACCTTTTCAATGTTTTTATTGAAATAAACACTACTGGGAATTGTGTGATTATGGGAGACTAACTTCCCAGATACAGATTGGAGGAAAAGTACAATAATAGTGGTAGTAGTGGATGTGATAGCTGACAGATTTCTTCACCAAATAGTTGCTGATCCAATGAGAGATGATGGCATTTTAGATTTGGTATTGGTGAGTAGTGAGGACCTCATAGAAGAACTGGTTGTAGGGGACAATCTTTGTTCAAGAGATCATGAGCTAATTCAGTTTAAACTAAATGGAAGGATAAATAAAAATAGACCTGGAACTAGGGTCCTTGATTTCAAAACGGCAAATGTTAAAAATTAAAGGGAATTAATTACGGAAGTGGAGTGGATTGAAGAACTCAAGAATCTGAATGTGGAGGAGGCTTGGAGTTAGTTTCTGCAACTTTGACAAAGTATCTGAAGCCTGCATCCTGAGCAAGGGGAAAAAGTCATAGGGAAGGATTGCAGACTAAGTATCTCAAAACAGGTAATTAAGAGAAAGCATAACACCTACAAGAAATGGAAGATGGGATGGATCAGCAAGGAAAGCTACTACCTCTTTGAGGTCAGAAAGAGTACAGAGCCAAGCAGAATGGACCTTGCAAAGGAAATTAAAACCAGTAGTAAAATGTTCTATAGCCATATAAATAAAAATAAAACAAGGAAAGAAGATGTGGGACCACTAAGCACTGAGGCTGGGGTGGAGATTAAAGATAATCAAGGCATGACCCAACACTTAAACAAATACATTGCCTCAGTTTTTAATGAGGTTAATAAAGAGTTTAGCTAATGGGAACTAAGATATGGAAGTAGAAATTACCACCTCAGATGTGGTAGTCAAACTCAAACATCTTAATGGGTCTAAATCGGGGGGCCCAGATCATCTCCATCCAAGAATATTAAAGGAACAGGCACATGAAATTGCAAGCCCAATAGCAGGGATTTTTAAGGAATATGTAAACCTGGAGGTTGTACCCAATGATTGGAGAATTGCTATTTTTAGGAAAGGGGAAAAAAGATGACCCGGAAACTACAGGCCTGTTAGTTTGACCTCAATAGTGTGCAAGTCTTTGGAACAAATTTTAAAAGTGAAAGTAGTTAAGGACATAGAGGAAAATGGTAATTGGGATAAAATACAACATAGTTTTACAAAAGGTGGATCATGCCCAACCAAACTCATCTCTTTATTTGAAAAGTTAACTGATCTTTTTAGACAAAGGAGATGCAGTAGATATAATCTACCTGGATTTCAGTAAAGCATTTGATACAGTTCCACATGGAAATTATTAGTTAAATTGGAGAAGATGGGGATTAATATGAGACTTGAAAGGTGGATAAGGAACTGGTTAAAGGGAAGACTGCAACAGATCATACTGAAAGATGATCTATCAGGTTGGAGTGAGGTTACTAGTGGAGTTCCTCAGGGATAGATCTTGGGGCCAATATTATTTAACATTTTTATTACTGACCTTGGCACAAAAAGTGGGAGTGTGCTAATAAAATTTACAGATGACACGAAACTGGCAGATATTGCCAATATGAAGGAGACTGGAATATCATACTGGAATATCTGGGCAACTCTGGAATAATAGAAATGGGATGAAATTTAATAGTGCAAAGTGCAAGATCATGCACGTAGGGACTAACAACTAGAATTTTTGCTATCAGCTGAGGATGTATCAATTGGAAGCGATAGAGGAGAAGAAAGACATGTTTGTATTGGTGGATCACAGGATGACCATGACCTTCAATGTGATGCAGTTGTGAAAAAGGCTAATGTAGTCCTAGGATGCATCAGGTGAGGTATTTCCTGTAGAGAGAGGGATGTGTTAGTAGTGTTATACAAGGGACTGGTGAGACCTCATCTGGAATACTGTGTGCAGTGTTGGTGTCCCATGTTTAAGAAAGATTAATTCAAACTAGAACAGGTGCGGAAAAGGGCCACTAGGATGATCAGAGCAATGGAAAAGCTACCTTATGAGAGGAGCCTCAAAAAGTGTGGCTTGTTTAGCCTAATCAAAAGAAGGTCGAGGAGAGATATGATTGCTCTCTACAAATACATCAGAGGGATAAAAACCAGGGAGGGAGAGGAGTTATTAAGTTAAGTGCCAATGTGGACACAAAGAACAAATGGATATAAACTGGCCATCAACAAATTTAGGCTTGAGAGGAACCATCAGAGGAATGAAGTTCTGGAAAAAGCCTTCCAAGGAGAGTGGGGTGGGGGGGACAAAAAACCGAACTGGCTTCAAGATTGAGTCTGATAAGTTTATGGAGGGGCCGGTATGATGGGACTGTCTACAAGGGCATGTGACCCATCAGCGACTGTCAGTAGCAAAAATCCCCAGTGGTTGGAGATGTGTCACTAGATGAGGAGGGCTCTGAGTTATGACAGAGAATTCTTTCATAGGTGTCTAGCTGGTAGGTCTTTCCCACATCCTCAGGGTTCAACTGATTGCCATATTTGTGATTGGGAAGGAATTTCCCCCCAGGTCAGATTGGCAGAGACACTGGGTTGTTGGTTTTTTTTGCTTTCTCTGCTGCATGGGGCACGGGTCACTTGCAGGTTTAAACTAGTGTAAAGGACAGAGTAGCTGTAACTTGAAGTCTTTAAATCGTGATTTGAGGACTTCAGTAACTCAGCCAGAGTTTAGGGGTCTATTACAGGAGTAGGTGGGGCGAGGTTCTGTGGCAATGTGCAGGAAGTCAGACTAGATAATCATGATCAATGTTCCCTCTAATTTTTGACAGGCTGTGTGCGCAAAAAATTTCTTCTGTGCAAATTGTTGTGCTTCTGTGCAAATTTTTGTGCACGAGGTGTTTTGCCGTGTGTGCGGGGTTTAGGATCTGTGTGTGCATGCACACGCGCACAGCTTAGAGGGAATAGTGATCATGATGGTCCCTTCTGACCTTGGAGCGTATGAGTCTGTTTATGAATCTAGATGGATGCAAATTAATAAAATGCAGCGGGAGGATTTCAGCCATGTAGGTTACTTGCTAAAATGCTACTTGGGGCAGGATTAGCAGAAGGAGAACTCTTACAAGAGTCTAGGAGGAGGTACTCTTCAATTGGGGAAATAGACCCACTGGGATCAAGAATGTGTTTAGGATGAGTTAGCTAAGGGAATCCATTAGCTAATTTATCCTAAATACATTTTTGATCCCAGTAAGCACATTGGAGGGCTCAAACATACAGGAACCACACTTAACTGTTATACAGAAAAAGTCACAACGATATTATAATTCTAAATTTTAGGGTTTTGAGCACAACAGTAATTTTTATTTCACAAAAAACCCTATTGCTATATGACAGGTTTCAGAGTAGCAGCCATGTTAGTCTGTATCCGCAAAAAGAAAAGGAGTACTTATGCTCAAATAAATTTGTTAGTCTCTAAGGTGCCACAAGTACTCCTTTCCTATTGTTATAGCAAATCCAGCACACATTACATTTCATTTTTTGTCTGTACATGAAAAATTAGTTTCCTGTTAAGCAAAACTACAAGAGTAACATAGCCATGTCACATTACTTGCTAGTCACTCATGTTATTGTGGACAATTATAGGGATATTGATTATACATCCAACATATGACATTTTAAAATGACATCTTAAAGAAGGGCCCAATCCTGTGAAATGGTTAGAGTCTCCCACAAATCTTTGGTTAAGGAATAGAGAATGATTATCATAGGGATACTGGTACATTATTATCAGAATAATGCAAGTGATGTATACCATAAGCAACAGTCACAAGTGCAATGTGTGTCTGTATTGCAGTGTTAGTGTATACAGTAGTTGTATTTCGGATAGTGGAGATTAGGGAACTGCATAGTTGTTTCTTATGGTGAGGGTTATAGGGTCCAATTCACCATTAGGTCATTTCCTTCTGGCTGCTCTGGGGATTAGATCTTTCCAGGTTCAACACCCCCTTCTACTGCTTCTTGCATGCCCTGCTGCCTCTCCCTCTCTCTCTTACACATTCACTCCATGGGTGCTCTCCCTTTGTGGCTTGGCCTTCTGGACAGGTGTCAAGGCTGATTCTCCACTCTGGCACTTTGAGTGCAGAAGGTGGGGGCCTGCAAGGATTTTAAAAATTAATACTGGCCACTCCAGGCTTGTATTAAACTCTCAAGGCTACAGCTTCTCTCTGACCTTGGATTGGTAGATGCTGCCACCATGCAAGTACAGAACCCCTTAGAGAGCCCAGGAAGGCGCACTTGGGAATTCCTTCCTGTGGGGTACCCTCACGCCCTTTCACCCCCACACTGGGAAAGAGCTGAGAAAGGAAAACAAAGAAATTAGCTGTTGCCACCAGCTAATTAAAAAAGTGCACAAACCTCTTAAGACACAAACATCCAAATCCTGTTTTTAAAAAAGGGTAAATTTTATTAAAAACAAAAAGAAAGCAAATACATCTGGATCTTAGGCTTTTAATAGATTTAAAAATCCACCTTACAAAAATTAAACATCAAGAATAACCTTCTTGAGGTCCAACTTAAAGGTTACAAGCAAAACAAAAGCTCAGAGGAGTCCACAAGCCAATAAGAAATAAACAGAAAAAAAATTAATTGCATCTTTCTAGACATTTTCTGATTTATGAGTAGGTTTTAGGTATGATCTGATGACTTCCATACCTGCCAAAAAGCTTTTTACAGCATAGTCCCAGCCATGTCTCTGCTCTGTCCCCTCTCTCTGGAGAACAACAGAACAGATAGGGAAGTTTTCACCAACTGTAAAAAGTTCTAGCTGTCCAATTGGCTCTTTTGGTCAGGTGCCCACACCTTTTTTACCTGTGGACTTTTTAACCCTTTACAGATAAAGCAGGTAGAGAACAACTCCTAAGAGGGATTTTATAGCTAATTGGCTCACCCTCTACTCTGAGTTCCATTCAAGGGACCCTATATCTAGCAACTGTGGTCTGCTTTCCCCCAGGCTTTATTGCTATTTCCCTGGATTCCTTCCTACCTCTTCTGGCTCCCCCTCTCTGGCTTTACCAGCCCAAACTCCCTCCTCCCAGGAAGTAACTGCAGACTGCTTAACTTCAAAGCCCCAAACACACCTCCTGTCTCCTATAAAAGTGACTGTAGACTATTTTCCAAGCAGTCCTCTCTGCTGCCAACTTCCTGGCTTTATACCAATCCTCCTCTGATTCCTTTTGAGCTGGGCTCCATCATCAATCAGTCTTTCAAGCCCTGGTTTTCTCCCAGGTGTAGCCTATCAGGTTAATTAACCTAATTTAACATTCTCTGTCTTGTGTGGGGTGGACACTCCCATCAGAGTCAGTATGAGAACATTGATGTCCTACTATTGATATCCATAGATATACATACATCTGGATAACTTCACTTGGGGCCCGATCCTGAATTCTTTATACAGCCAAAAATCTCATTGAGGTCAACAGGCATTTTAGGTACCAAAAGAATTCAGGACTGTGGCACTGCTGAACATTTAGGCCCTAATCCTGCAAGTTATCCCATACAGGCAGACCCTGCACCAGTGTGGAGCCCCATTAACTTTAGTGGGGCTCTGTGTGGCCTCAGGACTCCAACTGCACAGACAACCTACAGGATCAGGGCCTTTGGTTGTTTAGAAAATAATGCAATGCTCATGCACAGTTCACTATTTCCACTACAACTTTTCTCTCTCAACAAATTTCCTCCCCAAAATTAGCAAAGCACACATTCCTTACAGAGGTCTCGCAGAGATGCCAAATCTGAAGTTTTAAAGCCAAACCATTCTGGAGTTATCGCAATGCCAAAAAGCATCTGAACAATTTTCCAGCAGAAAATCCTCATTCTGTTTTATTCCTTGTATAACTAAAAAAAGGACAGCATGTTCTTCAAACATCATAAATAAATAAATAAATGTGGATTGTAAACAAGCACAAAGAAATTCAGGTGAAAGGTAGTTTTTGGGGAAAGATATAAAGCACTGAAAACAGGGCCTTGAGGAGAAAATTCTATCTTAACCATAATTGTAGTCACAACTGCAATACTGATACAACACAGTATTATTCAGCTGAAAATTGGTAGATTGTATTAAAAGTTCAATTAGCACTTACGTTCCTAAGTGATAAGAAGGTTCATTCAAGGATTTCTCTTACTGCTGAAGTCTCTACACAAGGACTATTCAAGCAAAACTCCCATTGACATGAGGAAAGAACTACAGGATACATGACCCATTGAGACTATCTTGTGTATGGAGTATGAATAAGAGAGACATTAATGAACAATTATTTGCCTCTTAAATCATACAAGAAGATTAACATCTTGAAGACTAAAATAAAAATAGAGCAGTCAAGAACATTTTCATGGTCTGTTTTTGAAGTAGAAATTCAGCCTGAACATTGTATGTGAACAAGCTGCATGGAAACTATTTAAAACAACCATAATAGAGGCTCAAACTGAACATATACCACAAATGAAAAAGAAAAACAGTAAGAGGACCAAAAGTACCACCATGGCTAAACAGAGAAAAAGAGCTGGCTAGAGGCAAAAACAAATCCTTTAAAAATTGGAAGTCAAGTCCTATTGAGGAAACTAGAAAGGAGCATAAACTTTGGCAAGCCACATGTAAAAACATAATTAGGCAGGACAAAAAAGAATTTGAAAAACATCTAGCAAAAAGACACAAAAACAAACAGCATTTTTTAAAAAAGTATATCAGAAGCAGGAAGCCTGCTAAATAATCAGTGAGACCATTGGATGATTAAGATGCTAAAGGGGCACTCAAGGAAGACAAGGCCATTGCTAAATGAATTTTTTTCATCAGTCTTCACTGCAGAGAATGTAAAGGAGATTCCCACACCTAAGCCATTCTTTTTAGATGACAAATCTGAGGTGTCAGTAGAGGAGGTTTTGGAGCAAATTGATAAATTAATTCTGTACTAATGTCACCAGGACCAGATGGAGTTCTGAAGGAACTCAAATATAAAATTGCAGAACTACTGCCTGTTGCATGTATCACTTAAATCAGCCTCTATACTAGATGACTGGTGGATAGCTAATGAAATGCTGATTTTTAAAAACTCAGGCGATCCTGGCAATTATAGGCCCGTAAGCCTAACTTCAGTACCAGGCAAATTGGTTGAAACTAAAGTAAAGAACAGAATGATCAGACACATAGATGAACATGATATGCAGGGGAAGAGTTAACATGGCTTTTTAAAAGAGAAATCATGCCTCACCAATCTACTAGAATTATTTGAGGGAGCTCAAATATTTAAACAGAGGTGATCCAGTGGATATAGAGTGTTGGGATTTTCAGAAAGTCTTTGACAAGATCCATCTCTAAAGGCTCTTAAGAAAAGTAAGCAGTCATGGGATAAGAGGGAAGGTCCTCTCATGGACCAGTAACTGGTTAAGAGACAAAGGAATAAGTGGTCAGTTTTCCCAGTGGAGAGAGGTAAACAGTGGGGTCTTCCAAAGATCTGTACTGGGACCAATGCCATTCAACATATTTGTTAATGATCTGGAAAAGGGAATAAACCATGAGGTGGCAAAGTCTGCAGATGATACAAAATTCCTTAGGAAAATTAAGTCCAAAGCTGATGGCAAAGAGTTATAAAGGCATCTAACAAAACGGGGTGATGGGGCAAGAAAATTCCAGTTGAAATTCAGTGTTGATAAATGCAAAGTAATGCACATTGGAAAGCATAATCCCAACTCTATATACAAAATGATGGGTTCTAAGTTAGCTGTTATCACTCAAGAAAGAGATCTTGTAGTCATAGACAGTTCTCTGAAAACGTCTACTCAATGTGCAGCAGCAGTCCAAAAAGCTAACAATGTTAGGAACCATTACAAAAGGGATGGATAGAAAAATATCATAATGCCACTATATAAATCCATGGTACACCCACACCTTGAATATTGCATGCAGTTCTGGTTGCTCCATCTCAGAAAAGATATTAGAATTGGAAAAAGTACAGAGCAGGTCAATAAAAGTGATTGGGGTATAGAACAGCTTCTATATGAGAAGAGATTAAAAAGACTGGGACTGTTCATCTTAGAAAAGAGATGACTGTGGAGGTTATGATAGAAGTCTATACAATCATGAATGGTGTGGAGAAAGTGACTAAGGAAGTGTTATTTATCTCTTCACATTATACAAAAACTAGGGGTCACCTAGTGACGTTACTAGGCAGCAGGTTTAAAACAAACAAAAGAAAGTACTTCTTCACACAATGCACAGTCAATTGGTCGAACTCATTGCCAGGGATTGTTGTGAAGGCCAAAAGTATAACTGGGTTCAAAAAAGAATTAGAAAAAAGTTTATGGAGGATAGGTCCATTGATGGCTATTAGTCAAGATGGTCGGGTATGCAACCCCATGCTCTGGGTGTCCCTAAACCTCCAAATGCCAGAAGCTGGGACGGATCATGCGATAACGGGATGGATCATGCGATAATTGCCCTGTTCTGTTAATTCCTTCTGAAGCATCTGGCACTGGTCACTGTCAGAAGACAGGATAGGGGGCTAGATGGATCTGACCCAGTATGACCATTCTTATTTTCTTAACAGAAAGTTACCTTTTCACTTCTAAAATCATGGTGTTTGCATACCTACTGTATGGAAACAACTTTTTTTCTGTCTGCAAAATGCACATTTTCCAGCTTAATTGATGAATATGTAATTGCTGTAAATTCATAGACTCTTCTTCAGGAATGAGCTTGTCTGCAGATGGTCAGTACATATGTCTAGAAATCTAACCAAAAAATAATCTATTTAAACTAGCTGAAATGGGAATTAACAAACAAACAAACAAAAGTTTCAGCCAGCTTCTGTTAGTGATCTGGAAAGAAAGCTCTGTTAGATCAGTAGGGCTCAGTTCTGCTAACTGAGCATATGCTTCCACTGATATTTTATGTTAATGGTGGTGGTTTTTAATTCTGAATGAGAATAAACAATGGTGTAAACATGCTTTTTCATGCATTTTAATTCTTCATGGATTCACTACTGGTTTACTGTACTTTACTTATTCTTCCGGTAGAATAAATAAGATCTGGTTTGTTCTGTTTGCAAAGCACTAATTACTCCTGGGGGAATTTTGTGCCAAAAAATTAAAAATTCCGCACACATTTTAAAATTCTGCAAAATTCTGTGTATTTTATTTGTCAAAATAATAGAATATAATCACACCAGTTTTAATTATTTGGTAATTTATTTCAAAATACCTATCTGCAAGTATTTCAGTAACAATACAGGCAACAAAAAGATTCAGGAAATGTTTTCTGACAAATAGATTCCCCACTAGACATATTAACACAGAACCATATTTCTTGCACCCCTCAGAAGCACTGCAAAAGCTTGGGACAGTCAGTGATAATGGAGGTGCTGAGGGAGAGGGAAGTAATTGCTGGGAAGGAGTCTGGATATGAACATGAAGGGTTTTGGGGTATGAGCAGGAAAAGTATGACACAGGTTTTTTTGGGGGCAAGGAGGAATTGTTAGGGAGCATCCCCATGCAGACACTGGCTGACCCCTAGCCTCTCCCATTCAGTCAGGTACATCGGCCCTGTCCCTATGTGTCTCTGTGTCCCCACTCAGCCATCCCCCTTTCCCTCGGGCCCTGCACCTCCCTCCCCCTGTGGCTCTGCACCTCCACTCCCATTCTGACACTGCCCCACTCTGCCCTCCCCCATTAGCCCCGTCTGACACTGCAGCAGTCCCATGCTGTCTGTCTCCCCATAGCCCCTGTCTTCTGATCTGGTCGGACAAATGCTGTGAAGAAGACAGGCTCTTTGTCTTCCCTATCCTGATTGGGGCTTGCCAGGAGCAGCTGCTGTGTTCTAGTGCCACAGCACCCTCTGGTGGGAAAAAGGTGGAATTGCAGAAGTTATTTTCTGCAGGGAGCTGCTGCTCTGTTCTAGTGACACAGCACCCTCTGGAGGATAAAAGGTGGAACTGCAGCAACTTTTGCACTGAAGCTATTTTCTGGAAAAAAAATTAAAAATATGCAGGGCCCATGAAATATGCACAAGTGCAGTGGTGCAGAATTCCCCCAGGAATAACTAATGTATGATATCCATAACCTTGGTTGGTTCCACCTAGGGATAGTCACCTGATTTGAGCTATTAAATTTTACACCACTAGTTCTGTGTACATCAAGATAGCTGCCCCATTAAAAGCTGGTATAGGTTTGAAGTCTGAGATGCTACACTGAATTAGAAAAAGGAACTCATTAGTTTCCTTTACTCATCTCAGAAGCATGAGAAGGATAGAATCTCTGTGACAAAATAAAACTCATCCACTGTGCAATGAACCATAGCTACATCCTCATAGATATGCCACGGTTGCCAGAACAGCTCTGATCTTAAAAACCTATTTAAGCTACCAGAGCATTCCTCATGCTAATTTGTTATAGACACTGTGGCCAGGAACTAGAGGTGACATGGTGAAAGACACTGTTAGTATCTGCTTCTGTTTGTTCCACATTTCATGGAAAGAAGCATTGGTTTCTTTGTATTTAAAGTTTGCAATGTTTATTATTATCGGACTAATGTGATCCATATTATGAGACCGAATAGAGACTCAGCAGAAAAAAATTCTTGAAGTTAAAATAAATTCTGCCTCTGTGTATAGAGAACTTTTCCTCAGCATGTGTTTGTGTAGGGATCATCTTCTTATTGGGGATATTTTATAAGGTCACAATTCTCACTTCGGTGTAAAATGGAAAGGTGAATCTGAGGTCAGAATTGGGTCAGAAGGGCTTGATCCTGGACAGGGACTGACCACATTCAACTTCCACTTTGGAGGCATTCAATATTGTGAAGAATTGACATCTAAGCCTTCACTGGGAGAATTATATTTTCTCAAAAAATGTCATCTCAACATCCCTTTGCAATGTAAAGTATTAGGATTTAATATTAAATTAGGATTACTGAAGAGGAGATATTACTTTTATTAGATTTTATATTTAGTATTTCAAGATGCATTTTTCTTTGTGCACAGTGTTTTGGGAGACAGTTTGCATGACAGATAAGATAAAGTGGTATAATATTGTGCTCCTATTCCTTGTGGTAAGATCACTTCTCCCTCCTTTCTTCCATATGCCCCTCAGGAATTAGTGCCGATGGTAGTCAACAGCAAGTGTGCATGTGACGGGGAAAGGAAGAAATAATAAAAACATCATCAATCCAAACCTTTGTAAATCTATTCTGGGAAATGGGCGAGTTCCACTGGTACCAAGGAAAAGTGTACTGCACGCTGAAAAAAAAATTTGTCAGGCTCTGATTAGATAACGTTCACTTAAAAAAAACAATCCAAACCAAAGCCTCCACAGAGCTTGTTAAATCAATGCATGAATCCAGCTAACAACCATTGGAACGTAATGGGGATTAAACCAGTTGGTGTGATAGAAATTAGATAGGTTTCTTATTCAGCTTACTCTGAAACCTACAGATTTTAATACAGAATGCTATTTTTTAAAGTATCCCATAGAAGTTAATCTCTTCTATAGGTTGATTTAAAAGCTCTGTAGAAAGGTTCTCATTCTTTATTAGATTCTGTAGGACTTTTCCATAAGGTTATATTCATGCTTTTTAATGTGGAAAACCAAGCAATATTTTAAACCAAGCTATATTTCAAACCAAAGCATGCATTCTAATAGAGTTAAAACCTGGAGTGCATTAGATGTGAAAATCAATCTTCAGGTCAGTCTAGTGGCCTGGTATATTGCTTTATTTCTAAGGCAGTAAGAAAACTTCAGGCAGTGATTTTGTTGTGGAAGCAGCAACTGTCAGCACTCACTGAAACTTTTTATACTTGCCACAAATGTGAGTGATGTTGCAACCCCATGTAACTCTCTCAAATTTGGCCTGGCCACCCCTTTGTCGTGTTGGAGAATCTGAGTGAGTAGCATTACAACCTGATGCATGGGGATGCAATGCCACTCAGATTTGGCCCAGCCTCCCCTCCATCATGACCCAGTGGGGGACAGTGGTGGAGGCAGACAAGGAAGAGTACAGGGCCGGGGACCCAAGTTGGTTGGGATCAGGTTCCCCAGTAGGCTCATACTGCTCGCTGTTCTGGTCTAAGCACCACACCCTGCACTCAGCCCTGCTGCGACTGGCCTCGCAATTTGCACAGGTGCAGTTGTGCCTCCTCCAAAGCATCAGCAATCCTGAGCAACCGTGAGGACTTTGCCTTCAGCAGCTGCTTGACCGCACGTGGGGTTGGGTTTGGGAGTCCCTGGTAAATGGGGACAGGCAAGGGCTTGGGTTTATGCCTCCTGCGAGGTTCAAGTCTGAGATAGGGGTCCAAGTGGTGCCAGACCCCCACAAGGCCAAGGTGTCTCTGAGCTGGAGCTGGCTGTAGAGTGCAGGGCCCACTCCCCCCTCCCCAAAGGCCTGGAGGGAGGGTATACATCCCCTGTTGGAGAGCAAGGGACACAGCTGCCAATGAGACACCTAGTTAGAAAACTAAGAATTTAGGTTCCTGCACCCCCACATCCATGTCCTGAAGTACCCCTCCCACCCCACTACACCTCTGCATTGAGAGCACCTCTATACATACCTGCCAAGCATGATGGAGGGGCAGTTGAGCCAAGTTTTGAGTGGTATTGTGACCCTATGTGCCAGTATACTGTACCAAAACTTAACAGACTATCTTTCAGAGTAGCAGCCGTGTTAGTCTGTATTCGCAAAAAGAAAAGGAGTGCTTGTGGCACCTTAGAGACTAACAAATTTATTAGAGCATAAGCTTTCGTGAGCTACAGCTCACTTCATCGGATGCATTTGGTGGAAAAATGCACCACCAAATGCATCCGATGAAGTGAGCTGTAGCTCACGAAAGTTTATGCTCTAATAAATTTGTTAGTCTCTAAGGTGCCACAAGTACTCCTTTTCTTTTAACAGACTATAGTTGCAACTTCTTTGTGTGTGCGTGTGTGTGTGTGTGCTGGTGAAATCACAGCTTAATTTTTTTTTTTTAAATCAGCCTTATTTATTTTTGAAATCAGGAATTGCAAATGATGTTGGGGTTTGCTGGGACTGGGAGTATCATAAAGGTGATGGTTTCCAGTCTCTCAGCAGATGCAGGTGGGAGAGAAGGGATTAGTGCAATTCATAATTACATTTTTGTTTAACTGTATAGCTTTACTGTTCGCTTAGCTGGAGAGGGCAATGAAGATATAGTACAAAATTTCTATTACTCCAATATGAGGGAGTGGCTAGAGACCAGGAGCCTCCATTACTCAACAGCTGTCTTGACTCCCTGCTCCCTTGGGTTAAGTTGAGCAACTTTGTACCCGGATAGCTGTGGTTAGAGCCGATACTGAAACACCACTGCACAACATCCAATTCATTGTTAATATGTAATTAACCAGGAAACTCTTATGATCGGATAAAGAAAACTCTATTGTATGTGATTATGGCTTTGTCAGATATAAAGGGCCATATGAAAAAAAAATACTACAGGTTGAACAACAAAGCACAGCTTGTATTTGAACTTGCCTGTGGTGAATTAAAATGAATTCCCCAAGTCCCTTCACTCATGGTAGTTTTACATTTTGTAGCATTTTCTAACCCTCTTGCTCCTTCAGGGTCAAGAGTGATTAATTTTGTTGACTTAATCTCAACCTGACATTTTTACTGCCAATCCTTCCCAAATTTTAATGATATAATTTCACTTTAAATGATTTAAATTTGTAATTCACCTTTTTCATAGACAAAATGCTGAGTTTTTATTTTGCATTTTTAAAAATGCATTTCTTTTCTGTGCATCATTCAAACTGAATCAATAACAACATATGCTCTTCAGAAACTGGGAACATTTGTATGTTTGTGACATTCATATTGACCACTGAAGTCTGCACAGTTGCTTTTTTTGTCCTTAGTTTATGATTGTATAATTAAATAAGTCTGCAAGCAATTTTAGCCTTATCCTTAATAAGGATATGTAGCAAAGAATTAATAAGAGTGGCCAAAATTTAATATTTGAGCAAAATTCTTCTTTGTGAGCTGCACTACAGATAGTTATTGTATATTCTGCACTCATTCTGCATGCTGAGCCCTTACTGATGTTAATGAAAGTTCAGCGCACATGATGGGACTATTCAGTAGAGATCTGCAGTGTAAATAAGGGCTCCACAGCCTGGCCTGGAGAGAAGAACCCTACCCTAAATGTATAGTTTTGGAAGATCAAGTATAATTTTATACTAGACCAACCAAGGAATTTTGCATTATACCTAAACGTTTACAGAAACATAACTGCAATCCAGTGTAGCTAGATAAGAGAATACCATAGCCAAGTTATTGTGGGTCAAATTTCCAAAGTGACCTGAAGCTGACATCTGTTTGCATATGCCTTAAATGTGCAGTTTTTGAAAGCTACCACTTATGCACACAATTGCGTTTACACACACACAACTATTTGTGTTCTATTCATGGTTGGTTTAGTATACACATCAGCTGTTGCTGAGGCTCCTCTGTGTGCTGTGCATTGTGTGTCAGCATGTGTGTCAGACCAGACCCACTCAGACAAACCACGAGAAACAAGGTTTTAGGCTGTAAAGAACAGGATTACAGTCCTGCAGCCTCCTCTCTGCTTGCCTGCTACGTGTTCCCAGCTCAGTCAGTGCTGAGACCTCCTGCTGGGAGGGGCAGAGGGGACTTTATATAACACGACCTCTTACAGACATGTCCTAACTCCCACAATAACTAAACCACAAAACAAACAAGCCCATGTTCTCCATTTGTTTCATTTACACTCCTCTCAGGTTCCTCTCTAGGCCAGGAGCGGCAGAAGCTCCCTAACAGTGTGTGTGGGATCACCGGCTCCCAAACTGGCTATGCCACCCTTATCCCCGAGGCTCAGCCCCCCAAGCTGCTCCTTGCCCCAGAGGCCACCCCCACTCATCTTCACCCTCTCCCCACCATCTCTTGCCCTTATGTCCGGTAAAAAGTGGGAGGCATAACTGTGATTCGGTGTAGCTAGTATAAGAGAATACTATAGTCAGGTTATTGTGGGTCAAATGACCAGAGTGACCTACATCTGACATCTGTTTGCACATGCGGTAGCTTTCAAAAACTGCACATTTAAGGCATGTGCACACAAATAATTGCATTTACACACACAGGACCCTTTAGAGCAGCGTTTCTGAAACTGCGCTCCGCGGACCACTGTGGATCCTCGAGGGGGTCCTTGTACCCTGCTGAGAAACTTCTCCCCCTCCCTTCCAGCAAGCTGCGGAACAGGCTTGCTACCTACCCTTGCTCTGCGCCGCTCCCAGAAGTGGCCAACATGTCCCTGCGGCCCCTGGGGTGGGGGCCGAGAAGTCTCCACACATTACCTTCGCCCCGAGCCCTGACACCGCAGCTCCCATTGTCCAGGAGCTGTGGCCAATGGGAGCTGCAGAGGTGGTTCCTGCAGGCAGGGGCAGCACATGGAGACCCCCTGGCCCATGCACCTAGGAGCTGCTTCCAGAGGGATGTGCTGGTTGCTTCTGGGAGCCGCCCGAGGTAAGGGCTGCCTGGTCAGAGCCTGCACCCCTCACCCCCTTCCTCACCCTAGGGCCCTGCCCCAGCCCAAAGCCTGCACCCTGCACCCAAACTCCCTCCCAGAGCCTGCACCCGCACCCCCTCCCGCACCCAAACTCCCTCCTAGAGCTCACACCCTGCACCCCAACCCCCTGCTCCAGCCTGATGAAAATGAGTGAGAGTGGGGGAGAGCGAGCGACGGAGGGAGTGGGGCTGGAGTGAGAGAGGGAGTGGCCTCAGAGAAGGGGTGGGGACTCAGGGCGGGGAAGGGGGTGAGGCAAGGGGACCTTGGGGGGTCCCCGAAAATTTTTAAATCAAAAGGGGGGTCCTCGAGTTGCTAAAGTTTGAGAATTGCTGCCTTAGAGTATGCAATGAGCTCAACCTACAGAAACAAAGTGTGCAACCCTCTAGTGTATTCATGAACAAAACAAACAGAAGTCATAGCTTTAAATATTAAAACCCTAAGTTGTAAAAGGGGTCTAACTCACTTAATCATTTCCCTGCTACTGCAGGGAACTGGTGCACCACAGTCCATGCTATTCTCTGCCTGAGGCACATAAAAGTCTACTCTTCTGTAGGCTGTAACACTTTGGTCTTTATGACATGATCATCTAGTTATAAAATGATTTTGCAATTATTTGCACCTGGAAAATTGCTGCTGTTACTTACAAGCACTTAAATGGGAGGCTGCTTCTGGGGGAAAAAAAAGTAAATAAAAAAAGACCCAACCTGGGCATAGATTCATAGATACTAAGGTCAAAAGGGACCATTCTGATCATCTAGTCCAACCTCCTGCACAATGCATGCCACAGAATCTCACCCACCCACTCCTACGAAAAACCTCACCTATGTCTGAGCTATTGAAGTCCTCAAATAGTGGTTTAAAGACTTCAAGGAGCAGAAAATCCTCCCTCAAGTGACCCATGCCCCATGCTACAGAGGAAGGCGAAAAACCTCCAGGGCCTCTTCCAATCTGCCCTGGAGGAAAATTCCTTCCCGACCCCAAATATGGCGGTCAGTTAAACCCTGAGCATATGGGCAAGATTCACCAGCCAGATACTACAGAAAATTCTTTCCTGGGTAACTCAGATCCCATCCATCTAATATCCCATCTCAGGGGATTAGGCCTATTTACTCTGAATATTTAAAGGTCAATTAATTACCAAAATCACATTATCCCATCATACCATCTCCTCCATAAACTTATTGAGTAGAATCTTAAAACCAGATAGGTCTTTTGCCCCCACTGCTTCCCTTGGAAGGCTATTCCAAAACTTCACTCCTCTGATGGTTAGAAACCTTCGTCTAATTTCAAGTCTAAACTTCCTGGTGGCCAGTTTATACCCATTTGTTCTTGTGTCCACATTGGTGCTGAGCTGAAATAATTCCTCTCCCTCTCCTGTATTTATCCCTCTGATATATTTATAGAGAGCAATCATATCTCCCCTCAACCTTCTTTTAGTTAGGCTAAACAAGCCAAGCTCCTTGAGTCTCCTTTCATAAGACAAGTTTTCCATTCCTCGGATCATCCTAGTAGCCCTTCTTTGTACCTGCTCCAGTTTGAATTCATCCTTTTTAAACATGGGAGACCAGAACTGCACACAGTATTCCAGGTGAGGTCTCACCAGTGCCTTGTATAATGGTACTAAAACCTCCTTATCCCTACTGGAAATACCTCTCCTGATGCATCCCAAAACATTTTTGTTTGAATTTAGTAAAGTAAGTATCTTTGCTATTAAAAACCTGTCAGTTTAAATATTTTTTATGTATGAAGAACATACATTTGGTACTCTTTGCTTTCTGTAAGTGGCTAATGACTTGCTAATTCTCAAGAAATGCCTACCAATGTGGTTTTTCGGGGTTTTTTTTTTTTTAGAAGAAACAAGGTCATATATAAATGTAAGGAGAAGATAATCTGTTATAGGGACCTAGCATAGAACCAACTACATCTCACAGGTAGTTAGGTAAAAGATTAACTGAAGTATGGTTATGATCAGACAAGAGCCTATTGTCTCAACATAATTTCTGCCTGTGGGGCATATTTTCAAATTAAGTTAAAGTTTTTGTGAGCCCAGTTAGGCACCCAAAATTCTGACGTGCAAGATTATGGCACTGTACCTAGAACCTGGCTTGTTATATTTCTAAATTTCTCAATGTTTGTGTTTGTATGACATCTTGTATCTGCAAAGTTGAGCATCCAAACACTTGAGATTCAGAACTGGAAGATTAGCTGAAGGCCTCTGAAAATGTAACTGTATCTTCAAGTCCTCTCTACTTATAGAGTGCTAACAAAAACCATGTTCACTACTGTCATACTACAGCACCCAAACAGCTACTCCAAAAAGAAAAGGAAGCTGGATTTTATTCGGTTTCAGACATTATCAGAATAGTCAGTGAGGTTTAAACTGTAGAACTTTATTACTTGTGAAGATGTAGGATACAGAAAATACCAGGCTGACTTAGCAAGGCTGCCAAGTTAGAACAAAAATATCTTTTCCCTGCAGTTTTGTGGGCCAGCTAGAATCTGTTGTTATGATACAATCAGGTGCTCTGTTGTTGAGTGTGCATCAGGGCATAATATGGCAAATATTCTCGGCTCCTGTGGAGGGGTGGGGGGGGGGAGGAGGAGTGACACTATATATGAAAGATAATGTAGAATCAAATGAAATAAAAAAATCTTAAATGAATCCACAAGTTGCATAGAATCTCTATGGATAGTAATTCCATGCTCTAATAAGAATATAATAGTAGGATCTATTTATCGACCACCTGAATAGAACAGTGATAGTGACGATGAAATGCTAAGGGAGATTAGAGAGGCTATCAAAATAAAGAACTCAATAATAGTGGGGGATTTCAATTATCCCCATATTGACTGGGTACATGTCACCTCAGAATGAAATGCAGAGACAAAATTTCTTGATACTTTAAATGACTGCTTCTTGCAGCAGCTGGTACAGGAACCCACAAGGGGAGGCAACTCTAGAGTTAGTCCCAAGTGAAGTGCAGGATCTGGTCCAAGACTGCTTGGAAATAGTGACCATAATATAATAACATTTAACGTTCCTGTGGTGGGAAGAACACCTCAACAGCCCAACACTGTGGCATTTAATTTCAGAGAGGGGAACTATGCAAAAATGAAGAGGTTAATTAAACAGAAATTAAAAGGTACAGTGACTAGAGTGAAATCCCTGCAAGCTGCATGGACACTTTTCAAAGACACCATAATAGAGGCTCAACTTAAATGTATACCCCAAATTAAAAAACCCAGTAAAAGAACTAAAAAAGAGCCACCGTGGCTTAACAACTATGTGTAACCCTTCTGCCCGACAGAGTTGGCAGCAACAAGGGCTGGGTTCAGTATCTAGGGGTTCCATTTAAATAATACAATGCAAAACCGGCTCAAGCCCCCACCCAGTGACCTGGGACACTTATATACCACCCCCCTGAGCACTTCTAAGAGGCAATACTTCCCCTCTCGCAAGCACAGAGTCTGAGTGTAGCAAAAGCCTTTTAATAAAGGAAGGAAACAATGCGGCATTATGTTGGGGAAACACCACAAACAGGATTCATAACACCAACCATGAGCAAAAGACCCACCCCCAAGTAAGTTCCTTTTCCTCTCAGGGTCTTAAGTCCAGCAACCCAATAGTCACCCCCCACCCCACAGTTTCTGTCCTTGGTCAGTGCAGCCTCCCCAGAGTTCAGAAGTTAATCTGCAGAGTTTACCTCCCAGCCTGGGTGGAAGTGGAGGGAGGTATGTGGGGCATCTTACATGCTCTGCTTCTTGGGTCGACAGCTGAGCACCACACCTCTCCATGGGGTTCTGCTGCAATCTTCACCGCCAGCCATCCTTCTGGCCGCTCCTTTCTGCCAGCCACCCTGCTATCCGCTCTGCTCCACTCTCCGTGCCTCTCCGCTAGCCATCCTACTGGCCACTCCTCTCTACCAGCCACCTGGCTATCCGCTGTGCTCTGCTCTCTGTGCTAGCCATCCTGCTGTCCACTCACCAACTTGTCTTCAGCACCCTCCCCCACTTAATGCAGCTCTCAGTGATCTCAGCTCTTAGTAACTTCAGTTCTCAGTGATTTTTAGCTGGTAGTAGGGGCCTCGGTGCTGGTGTACCACTAGCCGAAAGTAGATCTAATGCTTAGACCTAGGTATTAGTGATTTCATCTCTGCAGCATGTAACAAGTCTCCTAAAGAAGCTAAAATTAGCTCTGTTATTACAAGTAGAGAGGAGAGGGGTTGGGTTAAAGTAGTGTTTCAGGCCCTCAGAAGAGGCCCACACTACCAGATACACATACCTACCCCCAGCCTCTCACAATTCACTGGCTTTTGGAACCCATGTCCCTTGGCTAGCTAGTGCTACTTAGTGGAGGGCGAGTCCCTCCGTCATAAAATGCCAAGTACAGTTCTACTATCCTTGATTCACATAACCAGGATAACAACCCCTTATTACTCCTGCCCCAATAACAAAGAGACTGGGGATCCCATAGCAGCCAAAGTGACCATTTGGGCAAGCAGTCCATCATGCTAGGCAGGGTGGGTGTGCCCGTGCAAATGAGATCAGCCCCTGCAGTCCTTTTCCACAGCTTACCACCACATGTCAGGATAGAGCTCATTCTGACTCTGCTTACACATGTAAAAGAAGCCATGAGAGATAAAAAGGCATTTTTTTAAAAGTGGAAGTCAAATCCTAGTGTGGTAAATAGAAAGGAGCATAAACACTGCCAAATTTAATGTAAAAATGTAATAAGAAAAGCCAAAAAGGAGTTTGAAGAACAGCTAGCTAAAAACTCAAAATGCAATAGCAAAATGTTTTTTAAGTACATCAGAAGCAAAAAGCCTACTAAACAACTAGTGGGGCCCCTGGACGATTGAGATACAAAAGGAGCACTTAAAGATGATAAAGTCATTGCAGAGAAACTAAATGAATTCTTTGCTTCAGTCTTCATGGCTGAGGATGTTGGGGAGAGTCCCAAACCTGAGCCATCTTTTGTAGGTGACAAATCTGAGGAATTGTCACAGATTGAAGTGTCACTTGAGGAGGTTTTAGAATTAATTGAGGAACTTAACAGTAATTAGTGACTTGTTACTGGGACCAGATGGCATTCACCCAAGAGTTCTGAAAGTTCTCAGATGTGTAATTGCAGAAACTGTGGAACTATTAACTTTTGCAAACCTCTGGCCACTCAGTAAAAGATTTAAGAGTGGCAATTTTGCAACAGAAAAGCTTCAAAAACAGACTCCAACGAGAAACTGCCAAGCTTGAGTTAATATGCAATCTAGATACCATTAACTTGGGTTTGAATAGAGACTGGGAGTGCCTGGGTCATTACACATTGTGACAACGTTCCTGCTCTACCTTGATGGGTCTTGCGCTTATTGGTGGATTTGCTCGCCTTGGAGCTTCACGGCAGCCCTCAACTTGGCCGTTTTTCTGAACCCACAGTCCAGGTCAACTCCTCCTGTGTCTGACCAGGAGTTGGGAGGATTTGGGGGGAACCCGGGCCCGCCCTCTACTCTGGGTTCCAGCCCAGAGCCCTGTGGAATGCAGCTGTCTAGAGTGCCTCCTGGAACAGCTATGTGACAGCTACAACTCCCTTGGCTACTTCCCCATGGCCTCCTCCCAACACCTTCTTTATCCTCACCATAGGACCTTCCTCCTGGTATCTGATAATGCTTGTACACCTCAATCCTCCAACAGTCGGCCTTCTCACACTCAGCTTTTAGTGCCTCTTGCTCCCAGCTCCTCACACGCACACCACAAACTAAAGCGAGCTCCTTTTTAAAACCCAGGTGCCCTGATTAACCTTCCTTAATTGATTCTAGCAGCTTCTTGATTGGCTGCAGGTGTTCTAATCAGCCTGTCTTAATTGTCTCCAGAAGGTTCCTGATTGTTCTGGAACCTTCCCTGTTACCTTACCCAGGGAAAAGGGACCTACTTAGCCTGGGGCTAATATATCTGCCTTCTATTACTCTCCTATAGCCATCTGGCCCGACCCTGTCACATATCCCACCCCCGCTCAACACTACGGGGTTGGGCAACTTGGGACATCAGGCAGTGTACTCATGACAAGCCATCTGCATTTCCATGGTGGCTTCCAGCCTGGTGTTGTATGGTGAATTGAAAAGGTTGTAGGGACAGGAACCATCTGGTCACCCTTGCGTTCTTCTCTTTATTTTGCTGCATCCACTGGAGGGGTGCATGCTTGGTCACAAGGATAAACAGTCATCCCAGAAGGTAATAACGTAGTGTTTCCATGGCCCATTTCACAGCTAGGCACTCTCTTTCAACCACAGCATACTTCTGCTCTCTGGAGGAGTTTCCTGCTGAGGTAGAGGATTGGGTGGTCTTCATCTCCGACCATCTGTGATAGGACAGCTCCCAATCCTACCTTAGATGCATCTGTTTGTAAAATGAATTCCTTGTTGAAGTCTGGGGCTATAAGCACGGGGATACTGCAGAGAGCTGTCCGTAGATCCATGAATGCTTTATCTGTGGCATCTGTCCACTTCACCATGTCTGGACCCCGGGCTTTTATCAGGTCTATCAGGGGACTCGCTCTGGTAGCAAAATGGGGAATAAATCATCGGTAGTACCCCACCACACCCAGGAATGCCCAAACTTGCTTTTTCGATTCGGCCGGGGCCAATTTTGGATAGCCTCTAGTTTGTTTAGTTGGGGCTTGATCATGCCCCTTCCTACAATGTAGCCAAGGTATTTAGCCTCGGCTAGCCCTATAGCACACTTAACTGGGTTGGCTGTGAGGCCAGCCTGTCTTAACGTGTCCAGAACTGCTTCCCCCCTTTCCTAAGTGGGTTTCCCAGTCAGGGCTATGAATAATCACATCATCCAGGTATGCCGCTGCATAACTGGTATGGGGCCGTAGAAGCTTGTCCATAAGATGCTGGAAGGTGGCAGGTGCCCCATTTGGAAGGTGTCCAAAAGGAAGAACGGTGTATTGAAACAGACCCTCTGGTGTAGAGAATGCCGTCTTTTCTTTCGCATCTTTGTCAAGGGGAATCTGCCAGTATCCCTTTGTTAAATCAAGGGTGGTCAAAAATCGGGCATTGCCCAGGCAGTCAACTAACTCATCGATACAGGGTATGGGGTATGCATCGAATTTGGATATCTCATTCAGCCGGTGAAAGTCATTACAAAACCTAGTGGTGCCATCAGGTTTGGGCATCAACACAATCGGGCTTGACCACTGACTGTGGGACTCTTCGATGACTCCCAGCTCCAACATCCTTTTTACCTCTGCCTTGATCTCCTCCCTTTTTGCTGCTGGGACCCGATAGGGCCTTAAAGTTACCTTTGCCCCAGAGTCTGTGATAATGTGGTGATATGCTTCAGTGGTCCAGCCTGGTTTGGTTGAAAACATGTCCTGGTATCGGTTGATCATCTCAGTTACCTCCTTCTTCTGGTTTGGTGTCAGATCAGTGGATATCCTGATCTACTCCTGCATATTATTTCCCTGGATTGGGGTCTCTTGGGCCGCTACACACACCTCTCGTTGGTGCCAAGGTTTAAGAGGTTAATGTGATAAATTTGTTCTTGTTTCTGGCATCCTGGCTGCCGCACCTTCTAGGTTTCTTCCCCACGGGTTCAACCACCTCATAGGGCCCCTGCCATTGAGCCAAAAGCTTGCTTTCTGCTGTGGGTACCAACACCATCACCCGATCCCCTGGTTGGAACTGTCAGACTTTTGCCTGGCAGTTGTAATGGTTTTGCTGGGTCTCCTGTGCCTTTTCCAAATGTTCCCATACAATAGGGTTGACCCGGGCTATCCGTTCTTGCATCTGCAACACATGGTCAATTATATTTCTCCCATCATTGGGTTCCTCTTCCCAGATTTCTTTTGCAATATCTAGTATGCCATGGGGGTGGCGTCCGTATAATAATTCAAAGGGGAAAAACCCAGTTGAGGCCTGAGGTACCTCCCGGATTGCAAACATAAGGTAGGGTATTAGGGTGTCCCAATCCTTCCCGTCTCGACTTACCACTTTCCTCATCATTGCCTTGAGGGTTTGGTTAAACCTTTCTACCAGCCCATCGGTCTGCGGATGATAGACTGAAGTTCTCAGGGTATGTATATGGAGCAGTGTACAGAGGTCCTTCATTAGCTTCAACATAAATGGGGTACCTTGGTCTGTTAATATCTCCTTTGGTAGCCCCATTTGGGCAAAGATCCCCACCAACTCTTTAGCTATCGGTTTAGAGGCCATGTTCTGCAGGGGGACAGCTTCTGGGTAGCAAGTAGCATAATCCAGAATGACAAATATATATTGGTGGCCCCGGGCTGTCTTCTCCAGTGGTCCCACTAGATCCATGGCTATTCGCTCGAAGGGGACCTCTATGATGGGAAGGGGTACTAAAGGTGCCCTCAAGTGGGGACGGAGACTGTGCAGCTGACACTCCGGGCAGGATGCACAGTACTTCCGCACTTCTTCATGTACTCTGGGCCAGAAGAATCATCGTAGGACCCGTGCCAATGTCTTCTCTACACTCAAATGCCCCCCAGAAAGATGACTATGGGCCAGACTTAATACAGCATTCTGGTGTTTTTGAGGTACTAGGATCTGCTGTACCTTCTGCCCCTGTACTGGTGTAACCCGGTATAAGAGATTCTTCTTCATTATGAAGTAGGGTCCTGGTCCCTGGGTTTTCCCTTCCACGGGGACCCCATCTATTTCGGTCACCTTCTTTCTAATGTTGTCGTACTTTGGGTCTTCAGCCTAGTCCCATCCAAAATTTCCTCTCCTGGGGCTAATCTGCCCGAGATCTAGGGGGCCAGTCTCTGTTGCCTCTACTGGTTCAGAGGTGTTAAGGTGTGGGTCAGACTCGGGTGCTTCTCCCTCCTGGGTGGCCTCCTTTTCAGCTGCTCTGGTCCGCCTACCTATGAGAGCGACCCTCTGGCTTTGGGCCAGTATTCGGGTTCCCAAGGCCTTAGCTGCCCTTCTTTCCCTTTTCGTCTTTCTACGCTGTCTGGGAGTGGAGAACAAATCTGGGGATATTTCAGAGAAGGTTGGGGGTTGACAGTCTACTGTGGATGCCTCTCTACTTTCAGGGCTTCTCCCTTTCTCCAATTCCCCTACTGGGAGTAAGTCTCCAAACCCTGGGAAGTCCCTTCCTATGAGCACTGGGTATGGGAGTTTAGGAACTACCCCTGCTGCTACCTCAGTAGTGTTCCCCTGAATCTCAATTTTTACTCGGATGGTGGGGTAATACCCAACTGTCCCTTGGACACATGTTATCCCCGTATGCTTAGCCCACAGCAGCTGACTATGCTTCATGAGCTTCCCCGAGACAAGCGTGATAGCACTCTCCGAATCAACTAGTGCTGTGGTCTCTACCCCATTTAGCTTCACTGATCTAGTCTGCATATGTGGGGTTAGTGAGACCCCCACAAGGTGGATTAGAGAACATGGGTCTGCCCAGTTCCCCAGGTTACACTGCATAGGCTCCTCGGCATTGGGACACTGTGCAGCTATGTGTCCCCACTCCCTGCTGGTGTAACATCTGTATGGATTTATGTAGGCATTCCCCGATCTCTTGGTTTGGGTAGTCTAACATCACAATCCTCTTCCCCCTCAGTGCTCTGACTCTTTGTGGCTTCTGGTGGGCCTTCAGCCCCTCTCTTTTTCCACCTGGGTTCTCCTGGTGGCCCAGTCACCCGAGCCCTAGGGCTTGGTGCTGCTAGTTTAACCCAGGGTGCTTCTTCCTTAACTGGTCAGGTCAGCTCCCTCGCCATCCTTCGCCTTTCTACCAGTACGACAACCTCGTCGTGGGTGGAGGGTTCATTCTGGCTTACCCAGGTGCGAAGGTCTGGTGGTAGTCCTCTCATGTACTGGTCGATAACCAGAACCTCTAGTATCTCCTCCGGACTCCGGGACTCAGTTCATAACCACTTTCGTGCGAGATGGATGAGGTCATATAATTGGGACCGCGGGGTTTTGTTTTCCTGGTACCTCCACTCATGATATCGCTCGGCCCGCACTGCGGTTGTTACCCCAGATCCGGCCAGGATCTCTGCTTTCAGCTGGAGGTAGTCTGCCGCAGCCTCTTCAGGCAAATCATAGTAGGCCTTCTGGGCCTCCACACACAGGGAATGGAGCGAGGATGCCAGACCACTGTTCTTGGGACCAAGCCTCCCACATGACAGGATTTGGAAAGATTACTAATATTCACCAACAGATTAAGTCAGAGGGATTTCTGCATGATTCAGTACTGCACAATTTGGCCCATAAATTTTATTAAGATAAAGAGCAATACAAGATGGAATTTTATCCCTGCTAAGTGTTAGTTGTTACAAAACTAAGGTTTTTCAGCCCTTTATAATGTGCATAGATATCAGTTTGGATCACTTAATCCCTCTCAGTTTATCGCAGCTTCCTCAAAGGCACTAACCTCCATGATCTTTATGTCACCATCTCAGATGACTCCAATTATTCTGCTGTGAGCTCTGATGCTTTCATGCAGTCTATCCTTAGCTTAAAAAAAATTGAGGGGAGTGGATTGAGGTGGAAAATTGAGGTGGAATGAAAGCAATATCACATGTCCTAACCACACTTTATACCCTATGAGATAGGCAACAAAAATCTTAGGGTGATGGAGAGGGAATTTTTCTTCCAAATCTGTAGATATTAAGAGGAACAGAATTCCACAACACTGAGGTCAGCTGTGTGAAAGCACTATATTTTGGCTTAGCCAACTTGAAAACTGAGGGGGAGAGTAGATAAATGAGCCACAGAAAGTAGGTTATGAGAGGAAACAAATGTGGCTGAGGTTATCCAAGTACACAGGGGTTGAGGCTTGAAGGAACTTGAAAGATAACAGTAAAATTCTGAATTTAAACCTGAGTTTCAGAGAGAGACAATACAGTTGCTTGAACCAAGGGGTAATGTGGAGACAGCAGGGATGATTAAAGGTGAGCCGAAATGCTCTTATACAAAACACCCATAAGCTACGCAAGCCCCCAAATAAGTAACCTGTTCATGCTGAGATTGGGGTCTGATCTAGGTTGCACTGACGTTAATTGCAAAGGTTCATTGACTACAACTGGACAAGGATAGGCCCTTAAAAACTAAAAACCAAGTTGTAAATCATTTTTTTCTCCACTCACCCTCCAGTGCTTAGATTCAAGGTTCTCTGTTTCTAAAATGCTAACCCTAACCCATTAAGCAATATAAGGAATGAAAGTATTCACCCCCTCCTCTGATTTAGATGTTGCTTGAATTAGTGATGGCTCCAGTCACAATAGGAAGAAGCCAGACCCCTGAACTAAGGTTTTGGCTAGAGTCGGGTGGGAAATGATTTCCCCATCCCACAAGAATTTGATCTTTCAAAAAATTTTCCCTTCCCACATCAGGGCAAAAAGTAAAAATCTTGGAAGTTTTCTTGAACCACAAATCGTCCCCGCACCCCCAAAAGTTTCAGATCAGGTCAAATGAAATGTTTAATTTTGATAATTTTGAAGTGTTTTGTTTCAATGTTGATCTTATCAGTTTTGAAACTTTTTAAAACTACGATTATCTTAAATTTTGAAACACAGTCATTTGAAAACAAAAATGGAAATTTTCATTTAGAAAGTGTCAAAACAGGATGTTTCAAAAATTTAGAATTGTTCACAAATTTTGAAAATGGGAAATTAATCAAAACTAACCCTTTCCCATAAAAAGTTTCAGTTAAATGAACTGGAATTTTCCGATAAAAAAATGTTTTGCTGACAAATTCCTGACCAGCTCTAGTCTTGGAAGGCAAAAACCTTTCAGCCCATCTTACAATGAGCAGCAGAATTTTGGATCGACTTTAGATTGATATTGAAAGATGGAGGAGTGCATCTTAGAGATGTAAACATTGTACCAAATGGACACTCATTTTTTGGTGTGAATTAAAGGTGAATTGCACTGCATTCTGCCACACATAAACAGTCATTGCCCCCTGCAAGAACATATGTTAATCTTGCCTTTCATAAGCAGCATAATTAATAACCATTATTGCTAAAGAATTTACAAATTCTAAATGTCAGAAGTAATATAAGCAACTGTCACCATCCTATGTGAGTGTATACTGTTCTATTTTCCATTCCTTTGTCTATCAACCTTTACTTCAAATGAATGATACAAAAAATGGTTACATTTTATTTAGGCTAATTAGTGTCTAATCTGTATTATTTTCCCATTTTAATTCAGACTACATTATATAGACATGGATATTTATACAAAATAGTAATAGTAAATAGTAAAATAGTAAAACAAAATATCTGTTGCCAGACAGTGGCTGGCATTGCGCCGATACACGGGGGAAGGGAGAGAAGATACAAGGAACAGCTCACTGCTATATTACTAGCAAAGGCATGTAATGGCACTAACCTCAGAAGAAGCAGATTGAGGATTGGAAGCTCCCCATTTTGTTGGTGAGGGCAGAGAGGAACACATTTGGTATCTTCTCCTAGAATTCCTGGCCAGAATGTCTCCTGGATATTTTCATTGCCGCCTGGTACCTCTTCATAACCTGGGATCTGGGCCATGTTTTTAAGCCACAATTTAGATTATTGCTATTATTTAATAGCACTCTCAGGTATCAGTCTGAATTGGAGACCCATTCTGCTAGGTGATTCCTAATAGAGGTAAAAATGGCCGCTCCTACGAGCTAACACTAAGGATGAAATCCTGACCCCACTGGAGTCAATAGGAGTTTTACCATTGACTTTCGTGAAGGGCAGGATTTCACTTTAAGAAAGGATACATAGTTTATATATACGTACTAATTTTAATTTTGTTTTGTATTACATATGTAAGTATCAAGTTTCCCCAGCTGCCCGTCTGTCTAGCTATCAAACTTCAATACTGGATAAATTGGTTGAAAATAGTTAGACGGAATTAAAAAACTACCAAAAAGGACCTGAGAGAGTCAAACCATCACAGCTTTTGAAAAAGATAATCATACCCCTCTATTAGAATTCTTTGGGATTGTCAACAAAATAGTGGATGAAGGAGAAAGAAGTGATATGATTTATTTGGATTTTCAGATGCCTTTTATGCTCTCTCACACAAGGAGGAAATAAGGAAACTAAATCATAGGGTGAGAGGTAAAGTACTATTATGCTACTGTTATGCAATATAATGATAGTAACTGAAGTGTTATGAACTCAGAAGTCATGTGTGGGGGAGAGAAGGAAGGCAGATCCTTCCTTCTCTCCCACACACATCACTCATGCATGGGCTAAGAGTTACAATAATGGATCTATTCATTATTCTTTTTCACTGGCATTTCCACTGACCAAGAAATCAGTGATTACAAAACACTTAAGTGAAAAGATAAACTCTATGTATTTTCATTCACTGAGACTAACACAAACTTCTCAAACATTTTTCCAATTTCAACCCGCCCTCACACTATTTTGGATCTGAGTCAGACCCAAATTGGAAATGACATTTTCTTGATTCAGAGGTGGCCAATATTTCAAAATAAAAGTTTGCTCTCAAGATATATGTATACACACACCAAAGGCAGTGGAATCCTGCATGAATAATTAATCTCAGTGATATCTGCAATTTGGGACAAGATTTTTAGAAAAATAGTTTGGGAGATTTCAATACAATGGAATCCACACCTGCAACCTAACTTGATTCAGTATAAAACCTAATTTCATAGAATCATAGACTTTAAGATCAGAAGGGACCATTATGATCATTCAGTCTGACCTGCACAACGCAGGCCACAGAATCTCATCCACCCACTCCTGTAACAAACTCCTATGTATGTGCTATTGAAGTCCCCAAATCATGGTTTAAAGACTTGAAGGTGCAGAGAATCCTCCAACAAGTGATCCATGCCCCACGCCGCAGAGGAAGGGGAAACCCCCCCAGGGCCTCTGCCAATCTGCCCTGGAGGAAAATTCCTTCCTGACCCCAAATATGGCGATCAGTTAGACCCTGAGCATGTGGGCAAGACTCACCAGCCAGACACCCAGGAAAGAATTCTCTGTAGTAACTCGGATCCCACCCCATCCAACATCCCAACACAGGCCATTAGGCATATCTACCGTTAATAGTTGTTCTATCCCATCATATCATCCCTTCCATAAATTTATCAAGCTTAGTCTTGAAGCCAGATATGTCTTTTGCCCCCACTGCTTCCCTTGGAAGGCTGCTCCAAAACTTCACTCCTCTGATGGTTAGAAACCTTTGTCTAATTTCAAGTCTAAACTTCCTGATGGCCACTTTATATATTTATATATATATTTATTTAACATAATCCAGATTCAAACACAATGATCACAGTGACTAATTTTTACATGTTCACTTTTAGAAATGAACAAAGTTATGATATTTTGGAAACTTTTCATTAGATTCCTATCCACCCCCAGCAACTGGAGGCACAAGTGAAGTTAGTTTGGTTTGAGGGGTTTATACCCTTTGAGATTTGAACTTCAAAACTCAGAGTGAAACATCTGAAATGGTTGAGTTTCACCTGTGTTCCATAGTTTACAACCAAACAACTTATTCCGGAGTCTCTTGAAAGTTGGCCTAGTTCCATTCACTCTCTTCCCCTCTCCCCATAGACTGCCTAAAACATTCTCAAACTCTGGCCTCAGTTTTGGGTTTGGAACAGAACCCCAAACAAGGTGAGTTTGTCTTGGTTTAGTGATTTATTTTGATAGTTTTACAAAGCATCAGGTGGTATATACTAGAATGAAGGCATGCATCAGCAAATTACAGCTGGATTTTCCAGCATCAGTAAATATTGTTTATCTTTGTTTGCAAATAATGGTGACTGCCCTATGAATAACAATGAGGCAAGATACAAAGGAAAAGTAAATTTGCACATTTATTGCAGCTTCTTGTTTTAAGTGCTTAATGCCTATTAATTCAGATGCCACATTTTCCCTTTATTCTTCATGATCATTTTGACTTCCCCAGCTTAGGAAAAACATTCTGAGGAAATCAGAGTCTTTTTTTGTGTGTGACTTATCTATAGACTCACTAATTCCATTCTCTTTTGAGTCCTTTCATGCTGATAACTTCTTTTCAACAAAAATTGTTTAATGACTTTTTTTGTGTGAAAATTTTCTTTGTTGATTTTACTCTCCTTTCCCCTCCCCAAAAAGAGGCCATATTTTAAACAGAAGAATAATTAACTCTTTGTGTAACCATTTACTTATATGGAAGCTTGCCATACGGACTAAGAGCAAACCAAAAGCTGTCCCTCATTTTACTTGGCCACACAGAGGAATAAGGGGTAGTTACTCCCCCCCCCACCACCCACATTTACTGCCCTTGTTCATTTGAGGAAGGTGGATGAGGCTCCGGCTGCAGGGGAAGATAGTAAGGGCTGCTCATGAAGTATGCTCTCCTGTGTGAGCAAATGAGTAGAGAAAGGAGCAAAGGGGGTGAGGAACAGGAGGAGCTTTGACTCCTCTCCTCGTATTTATTAGCCAGATTAGCTGACAGGAGACAAGCTTGAAGAATCAGCTGATCACTTAGGTGTTAGGACGGAGTTTATTTCCCCCGTAGAGTGTAGTGTAAGTAGATATTATTTATTTATTTACACACACTTTGGCCTGGCAGGCATAGGTCATTGCAGTAGGCAGGATCCTGTACACTGGTATACAAGTGTTATGCTTCTGTTGCTAATTACTATTTGATTGTGAACCACCCAGCACATTTTAAGGCACTAACACATAAGACAACATGATCCCTCCTTGCCTTAAAGAATTTATATTCCAAGACCTCATTCTTGCAAACATGTGCATGCTCAGTTTCTCAAACCATGGGTAGCCCCAAAGATGATGCAAGGTGAACTGTCAGGCTGGAGGGAGGTTACCAGTGGAGTTCCTCAGGGATCAGTTTTGGGACCAATCTTATTTAATCTTTTTATTACTGACCTCGGCACAAAAAGTGGGAGTGTGCTAATAAAGTTTGCAGATGATACAAAGTTGAGAGGTATTGCCAATGTAGAGAAGAACCGGGATATCATACAGGAGGATCTGGATGACCTTGTAAACTGGAGTAATAGTAATAGGATGAAATTTAATAGTGAGAAGTGTAAGGTTATGCATTTAGGGATTAATAACAAGAATTTTAGTTATAAGCTGGGGACGCATCAATTAGAAGTAACGGAGGAGGAGAAGGACCTTGGAGTATTGGTTGATCATAGGATGACTATGAGCTGCCAATGTGATATGGCCGTGAAAAAAGCTAATGCAGTTTTGGGATGCATCAGGTGAGGTATTTCCATTAGAGATCAGGAGGTTTTAATACTGTTATACAAGGCACTGGTGAGACCTCACCTGGAATACTGTGTGCAGTTCTGGTCTCCCATGTTTAAGAAGGATGAATTCAAACTGGAACAGGTACAGAGAAGGGCTACTAGGATTATCCGAGGAATGGAAAACTTGTCTTATGAAAGGAGACTCAAGGAGGTTGCCTTGTTTAGCCTAACTAAAAGACGGGTGAGGGGAGATATGATTGCTCTCTATAAATATATCAGAGGGATAAATACCAGAGAGGGAGAGGAATTATTTAAGCTCAGTACCAATGTGGACACAAAAACAAATGGATATAAACTGGTCATTGGGAAGTTTAGACTTGAAATTAGACGAAGGTTTCTAACCATCAGAGGAGTGAAGTTTTGGGAAGGGAAGCAGTGGGGGCAAAAGACCTATCTGGCTTGAAGATTAAACTCCATACGTTTATGGAGGAGATGGTATGATGGGATAACATGATTTTGGTAATTAATTGATCTTTAAATATTCATGGTAAATAGGCCTAATGCCCTGTGACGGGATGTTAGATGGGGTGGGATCTGAGTTACTACAGAAAATTCTTTCCTGGGTATCTGGCTGGTGAATCTTGCCCATATGCTCAGGGTTTAGCTGATCGCCATATTTGGGGTCAGGAAGGAATTTTCCTCCAGGGCAGATTGGAAGAGGCCCTGGAGGTTTTTCGCCTTCCTCTGTAGCATTGGGCATGGGACACTTGCTGGAGGATTCTCTGCTCCTTGAAGTCTTTAAACCATGATTGAGGACTTCAATAGCTCAGACATATATGAGAGGTTTTTCGCAGGAGTGGATGGGTGAGATTCTGTGGCCTGCGTTGTGTAGGAGGTCGGACTAGATGATCATAATGGTCCCTTCTGACCTTAGTATCTATGAATCTATATTGTGTGAAGTTAAGCACAGCAAGAACATTTCTGTTTACTCTTTTTGCTGTTTACAGTTTTTTTTTAAAATTGTGTCACTTTGCCATTGCCCATTTTATATTTATTAGTCTTTGCTTTTTAGTTGCTTCACCCATGACCATTTCCCTTTGATTTCTGGGTCATTTATAGCCTTTATTTAAAGTTCAATATTTCCCCCATTCTTGTTATGATGTTCCAGAACCTTTTCAATTTTCCACTTTTTAAGAGCATCGGTACAAACGAAAATTAAGAAAAATAAACTTAGGCATGTCTTGCTAACTCTGTGGGGGCCTGATCCTACAAGCCTTATTCCCATGAGTTATCCATACACAGTCATCCTATTTACTTAAGTGGTGCTTCTCCCATGAGAGAGGACTGCTCACATGAGTCTGTGAAATCAAGACCTGCAAGACAAAGTACACTGAAATTTGCAATATGAAAGGCATTTTCTTTTTTGAACATATTTCCAAAGACTAAATGGCTGATAGTCATATGAAGTTATTGGGCCAAATTAATTTCTGGTGTAACTCCATGGAAGACAATAATTACACGAGGGATGAATTTGGATCACAGGTCTGAGATTTCAGTTTCACTCCACCGAGTTGTAAATTGCTGTGGTCTCACATAAGCAAATATGGAAACACTAATAATTTTAAACTAAATGTATATTGTTGTATTCAAGGGGTATTCACTGCTTTACTTACTTTTTTGTGATTATTTA
The DNA here is from genome assembly GCF_009764565.3 of Dermochelys coriacea. Taxonomy (NCBI): domain Eukaryota; kingdom Metazoa; phylum Chordata; order Testudines; family Dermochelyidae; genus Dermochelys; species Dermochelys coriacea. The sequence goes on from NC_050069.1 coordinate 226,145,968, forward strand.
TTTTAAAGTGTCTAAGCAGAAGAACGAGGCCATGCCGTATACCTGGAAATGCATAAATAATGAGCAAACCCAGAATGATTTAGTGCAGATCACCTCATAGACATATATGCACATTTGCAGTTTAAACACTGCCATGTTGTCTGCAAGCTTGGGAGAGTAATTCTGTGAGCAATCACAGTGCAGTCAGAATCAAAAGCTTAGTAAAGTAATATTACTTTGGAATAGCAATTAAAGTACCTGACCTTACAACTCTCATTCAGTGGATGACTAGTCCTGTGTCTAAGAATTATTCGTATTATTAATATTACAGTAGGGCCCAGAGGCCCCAGCCAAGATTAGGGCCCCATTGTGTTACACATGATACAAGCACATAGCAAGAAACAATTCATCCTGAAGAAGTTATTTTTAATTTACATAGACAAGGAAGACAAAGAGTGGAAGGGGAAACAGGCAGAGAGAGATGATGTAACTTAAGGTCACAGAGCAGATTACTGGCTGAGCCAAGGCCAGAACCCAGGTTCCTTGACTCACAGTCCAGTGCCACACTATCTTACTTACATTCTGCCTGCCTTACTCATGTCAGTAAAGGTATGGGATCGGGCCTCCAAAGCTTAATTCTTATACATGTGGAACAATAACGTCATATATGGCATATGTTATTTTAAATACATTAGTCTAACTTTGCACCTTTTTGTTTAAAATTTATCATTTTTGGTACCTTAAATCCCACAATAACCATTTAGTTTCTATTATACACAGTATGAATGCCTATTACATGGAGAGCATATAGAGACTTAAGCCTGGAGCGGAAGGATCCACCACAATTATTCTATGATATTACTGGCACTGACAGCTTTGCTGGGTTTAATGTAGCATTGCCAGTTTTGGTTGGACATATTCCTGGAGATTTAATCGCATGTCATGATCTTTAATTAAAGATTAATCTTTAATTCCTGGAGACTCCCGGCCAATCCTGGAGGGTTGGCAACCCCAGTTCAATGGCATACTGATGGATTAAACCTCTGCCTCAAATAATTGAAACCATTCCCAGGACATCTAAAAAAGTGGTCATGCTCTCAGCCTAGTTAAAGTATCTTTCCACTGCAAGTAACAATGCAGCAAAAGCCATGTCACATGACTTTAACAGAAGCTTTTAGTGTTTTTACTGACAGAATCTAAAGCATGTGGTTATAAAGTGTGAAATACTCATTAAAATTCCTTGAGGAAAATCAGTTGAATAAACACCAGTAATTGTTACAGTGCCTCCCTTACTGTAGTTTTATGACATAGTAATTCTTATCACTGCTCTGTTTTACTCTCATAGCAAATAAAAATCTCAGATGCTTGTTCAGAAATTTATTTCCTTCTGGGGTAATTTTAATATTTGTAACTCTAAAGTTTAAAAAGTACATTATACTAACTCTGGGCCAGATCATGTCCCTGTGTTTTGCATGCTGCTTTAGAATCTTGGGGACAGTGTGTGCATGCATGTACCCCCTCCACAGAACCATTCCCCTTTTACCAGACCCCACACAGGATGTTCTAGAAGGCATTTGGGACCTCTATGTGGGAACTGGTGGAAACTGGGCAGGCTGGAGTGTGGAGTTAGCTGGGAGTCGGGACCACTAGGTGATCATTGGTTTCAGAGTGGTAGCCGTGTTAGTCTGTATCAGCAAAAAGAACAAGGAGTCCTTGTGGCACCTTGTTAGTCTCTAAGGTGCTACAAGTACTCCTCGTTCTTTTAGATGGTCATTGAGTTGGGGCACATGTCACCCGAGGCCCCTTTTGTGGTGGGCATCCTCCTCTACAGGAGGAGGAATTCTGGGAGAAGCAACCATAGCCAGGGTTATGGAACTGTGCTGCCAGGGAACAAGTACGGAGGACACTGAGCTGTTGCAGACGCACAAGACCTGTGTGTGACCCTGGCCTCATGGGGAACTCCTGGGGATAGGCAGGTTTTGAAGGCAAGCTCCAAATCTCATTCAGGGAGATAGGCAAACTCTGACCCCAGATAGAACAATATTAGAGAAACTCCATGAGGGGATTTTTGTGGAGTTTTCTATCCCCATTGGCCATTGATTTTAGCATAGGAGTGGGCAATATAGCCCTATCTTTGCCTTGTCTCCCTCACTCATGAGGCAGCAGTGCTGGGGGAATCCTTCAAATGTCCATGACTCAACAGATACACTCTACTTCTCTGGTGCTGCTGTGTCCAATCACCAGGGAGCTCAGGCAGCAGTGCCGGGGGTCTTTTCTGGGGCACATGCCTCTGTGGAAAGTACTATACTCCCCACCACCCCAGACCACCCACACAGTCCCATTTCTCCCCACATTTTCCCCGCACATAAACTTCTTCTTCCACAGGCTTAATCAACTTTTCCAAGCCCCCTGAAGCCCTGGTCACCACCTGTAGTCTCACTCTCCCTGCAACCCATGCCTTCTTCTCCACCCCTTCCCAATCCCAATAGATTGGTGCCTGGTGCACCTTGGAGCTGAGATAGCAGCCAGAATCCCTGTTTCACTTGCCCCCCTTTGCACTTTCCCTTCAGCCCTCATGCCCTCTCAGAGCCCTCTTCCCCCATGCCTCCCTTTAAGCTGCTCAGTCTGCCTAGACTCCAAAGTCTCTGTTTTGAGTAGAGATGGCTAACACAACTGAACAAAGGAAGTAACCAGTGGAACTTGACACATCTATTAACTTTTCTTTGTGGGGAACAAATAGGTTCTATTGAATAAGGGGCATGGCTCTCATTTTTGTTACACTAGAAAATATTTAAAAATCTTTCCTATCCCTGAGCTGTTGTGAAAAGGTCTGTGTACACAACATTTGTAGTTTGTAGGCACTCTGGGTTTTAAGCTAGGAGAAGCCAATCACAACTGAGGCTCTCAGGAAAAAATCACAAAGGTCTAATTTTAAAAAAATTGCCTCTGCTGAAGTTATTACATATTTAAACAAGGAAATATTATAGAACATTCAGCTGGTCTGCAAAAGACACTTAAAACTGGAGAATAATTCCAATAATTAGTATGTGAAATAGAGAAAACTTCAACACAACTTTAACTATGGAGCTACAAAGGCATGTCTATAGTCCAGTCTATAAAACATGAAGCTCAAGTAGTAGAATATTTACTGTAAGCAAACAGATTACCTGAAGAAGTGATTTGAAATGTGAATATTGCCTATATTCCCTTTAGCTGATCTTGGAGGCCAAATGTCATACCAGAGAGCTATTCAGAGCAAAACCATTACTTTTTCTTCACAATTCAACCTCAAGGTGGCATCATATCATATCTTTTGCAGGAGTACCATTATGTTTCCCCCTCTACCAAAAAGATTGATGTCTTACAAAACACTAAGCTAGGCTTTCTTGGTGTGATAGATACAGTGAATCATTATTAATGCACTATGTTCCATCCAGATATTGAGGGGGTGTTTTTCTCTAGCTGCTCTTACTTGCTGACGTGTTGGATACACACAATTCTTTCATTGATCCAGGTCTTTAATCAAAATAATATAAACTTTATCTAGTCTCCTACCAAAATATTTACTATTACAAAATGTCAAGTATCAGAGGGGTAGCTGTGTTAGTCTGGATCTGTAAAAGAGGCAAAGAGGCCTGTGGCATCTTATAGACTAACAGATGTATTGGAGCATAAGCTTTTGTGGGTGAATACCCACTTCATCAGATGCTATTATAAAATGCTATTTCAATTCTCAAATATTAAGCCTTTCAGGGACTATATTTAATAAAGAGGCAAAATTATTTTCTTTTACAATGAATTGGTCGCAGCCAGATGGGGCTGTGCTGGGTAGTGCTCAAACCTCTCTCAGCTGGACACTGAAGTCAAATCCTAGCTTAGGATGTAGACAGAGCTAGATTAAATTCCAGAGGTCAAATTTTTATTTAATTTACCCCTCTGCAGCTCTATTGAAGCCAATAAGGGGGTACATAGAGATTGGAGAAATTTTTCAATTGAAACTTTTTTGACACCCCCCCCACAAATACAGACTTGGTGACACCAAAACATTTTGTGAATTTATGTCAATTTTTCTGAATTGTTTTGTTCTGAAAACAACAATAACTACTAACTCCTTCTACACTTCCAAATCAATAAAATAGACATGATTCATTTTGACATTTTTGATGTGAACTGAATTTTGATTTGAAACACCTTTTCCTTTTCAAATTTCTTTTAATTTTATTTTAAAAAACGGATGTAAAAATGCTCAGAATCAACACATTTCATTTTGGGTTGAACTGAAAGTTTTGTTTGACCCAAAACAGTTTTAACTTTTTGATTTGCTAAAAAGTTTGAAAAAGTTATTTTTGGTTTGAACCAAAACAATCCCCCCCTCAATTTTTTGGAATTGCAAGTGAACCAAAATATTCATTATTGATCCAGTTCTAGTGGTACAGGTGAATGAGAACAGCATTTTTATATTTCATATACCCGGTGAAATTTTGCACAGCTAACTTTTTCGTCCCTCTGACACCTAACAAGAAGACTATTGCAAGACACTTTGTTAACCCAAAGAGCGCAGGGACTTTCATAACAAGCAAGGTAGGAACTCAAGTTGTTTATTTACAAAAATACATTTTTAGTACATATAAAAATGGTGGTTTAGCAGACCTAAATACTGAAATTCTCTAATAATCTACACACCAAGATCATAAACTGTGCAGCAAACTTCCTTGCAGTATACTTAACTCTAATGAAGAGGATTGTATCAAAAAAAGTATCACTTTCTTTGCCCATTCATAATTTGCCTTTACCATGGCTGCTGACCAAGGACTCAATTAGTGCCAGTTACAGTGGTGCTTTATGTGATGTGGACATCTACCTGTCCACTAGGAACTGCACTAGACCATCAAACAGGGTGAGAATTTCCAAACATTACTGATGTGCAGTGCTGCCCAGAGGATTCAGGAGGCCTGGGGCAAAGCAATTTCGGGGGCCCCTTCCATAAAAAAAAGTTAGTTTTGCCGCCTCAAGTGGCGAAGAAAAAAAAAAAAAAGAAAAACCCAAGTCGTGCCTCTGAAGAAAGAAGAGGACAGGAGGACCCACCACCAAATTGCTGCAGAAGACTGAAGCGATTGAGCTGCCGCCCAAGTGCCGCTGCCGAGGAAGAGAGGGACTGAAAGACCTGCTGCCGAATTTGCCCCGCCCTGTCTGTGGGGCCCCACTTGCCCCTCTGGGCGGCCCTGCTAATGTGTGCTGATCTGAACCAGCACCCTGGATGTGAAAGGTCTATTAATAAAGATATGTTCTACTCCAACAGCTCCCAAACTTATTGATTCATGTGCTACCTTCTTAAAAAAATAGTTGTGAAGTGAACTGAGGCTAGGGCCTCACAAAATGTTTTGCTGAGCACACAGGGTTGCTTCCCAGTGGGAAAAGCAGTCTTCATTCCCAAAACACTGATTTTCATTAATTAATTCATTAATACAGACTGTTCAGATCAGAACTTTTTGTGATGCAGTGGAAATGATGAAGACAAAATTTTCTAGCATTGTTTTGAGTAGAAACCTGTTAGAGAATTATAGATGAAAATAAAATAAGTTGAGCAGTTTTATCCTGGTCACACAACTATTGCTACATTTGCATTGCATGAAAAAATGCAGCTTAGTTTAAGTTGATGAGAAAACAAGTGTCCATGTGACATAATGGCTAGTATATACACATAGGGCCAAGTTCTGCTGACAGCAGTCATGCAAACCCATTGAATGTAATGGAGAGCAGAATCCAGCTCATAGGCTGATGTGTAAACCTGTGTTTAAAGGTTTGATTTACTAATAACTTCACTCAACAGAGAATGCTATCAAAGGCACCATTCTCGTGCACAGTCATTTTATACTGCAGAAGTGTGAAGCACAAGTTCTTCAGCAAATAAAGTTTTGTAAGCTAGTGTCAAATAGACTGTTCATGAGTTGATTCCTCAGTACAGATGTGAAATGTGAGTAAAGTTCTGTAAGCTGGTCTTAAAACCTGTTTATATCTGAAGCTTCTGGTCAGGAGAGCTCCTGACATGGGAGGGTGGGAGGTTGTAGGTGAGGACATGGGAGCACTGTAACATAACTGTATAACAGGAGCTTGCAAAACACCTGTCTTCAGCATGACTGATTCTAGCCAGTGCTATTAAACCTTCATAAGGAACAATTTGACCCTTCACGTTTTAAAGGTGAATATCTAGTGCTGCATGATAATTTATTTCCCTAGTCTGTTCTTTTAGACATATGTTAGCTGGTCAACATTGCAATACCACTAACAATAAGTAGCAAAGGGCATATCATACAATGCATAAGCTTTATGATCGTCTTTGGTATACGAGGTTGCAACCTGTGTCAGCAAGAATTTTTGCATCTAAATGGGGATTCATCCTGGGGTGAATAACTTTGATTAGCCAACGAGGCTTCCTGTGATTATGTTGAATCAGCCCACTCCCTGAGAGCCTTAGCCATGTCCTCCTACACCACCAGCATTGCCCACCTTGGGGGCTCCACTGGCTAGCTCTGGGTATGCAGGCACATCAGTTTGTGATCTTTCTGCCACTGATGTATCCCAGGACTGAGACAAACTTTCTATCTATATTCTAGAGGATATTACGAGTAGCTAGCCAAGCCCTTTCAATTTCTAATTATAAATGATACAGAAGGTCAAGAAACAAATGAGAAACCATGTTGAAGCAATACTGAACTGATTTTTCCTCACTGATTTTTTTTGAAGGGTGTTTGCTTGGCTAGTAATATTTTGGGACATACAGACAGAAAACAGTTAACAGAAATGCCTGTAAACATATTTATTTGGCATTTTGTTTCACTGAGCATAGAAGTCATCTGTCCAATCTTAATTTTTTTTTTTCCTAAGGAAGCAACACAAAAAGACCCTGTAAGACAAAGAAAAAAAAAAACAACAATCTGCAAATGCTTCCTTGAAACGTGGTCTTTCCCCTGGTTACAAAGTGACCGATACACAGCTGCAGATTTGTTGACCTATGCATGAGATTGAATTGGTAATATGAAAAATGAAATTCCCTGAAGATAGATTTTTTTCCTCTTAGATGCAGCTAGTGGGAACAATATAATGACTGGAAGGATCTGCAGACCTCTATATAATGTTAGAGAATGTCATGTTGAGAAAGGGCATATGTTCTCTACATCAACACTCCTTAATCTTCTCAGATTTTCACAAAGAAATCATATTAATCAAATCTGCTTTCAGCTATATGAAAAGTATAGTCTGAATGGTTCATAGCTTACAAGGAAATTGAATATAGAAGAAAACCTAGATAGAAAGAAGCCTAGAAGTTTAAATAACCTAGTGTTTTCAGTATCTCAGTTTGTGGTCTTCAATAGCTATGTCAATTATGCATCAGAGAGCTCTCAGACTACCCCATACTGTGGCTATGGAGTGATCCATGAAGGCAACACAGGAGAATAGGAATTGCCACATCAAGTCAGACCAGTGAGCCATCTGCCACTGCCTTATAAAACAAAAATCCAAAGCAAACCTAAACACCCACCACCAGACAGATCAACACAGGGCTAGATTTTCTCTGGCCCTTGAACCGGTACAGCACCTTTCCACCCTATTTGGATAGCCTATGTAGGGGCCAGGTGCAATTACAAGCCCTGTGCTCAGGGTGTACAGGGATTGTTTTAGTCTTACTTCCCTAGTACTTCCTGTTACTCCAGATAGGGAGGAGATAGGTTGGCAGAAGGCAGGACCCTGGCTTTAGTCCCTACACACCAGCCAGTTGAGGGCGACTGGTATACAGTACAGAGCAGGAGGTACACCATAAAGGGGTGTAGTGGATAGGCTCTCCCTGCATTCCAGGAAGCTCTGGGAGCCATTGTACCTTCCTGATACAATAGCTCACTGGGGTGGTGCTGTTCAGCACTGTCCCTTATTATGGGCTGTGCCTTAAAGGCATTGTAACCTATTGAGACCTGTTTTATTATAGGTAACCCCCAGTAAATCATGCAACACTTTAAGCTATTTCCATATTGCTATTAGTGTTTAATATTTGTTCAATACAGATATGGTGTATGGGACTTTATGGAACGTAGAAAGATATGGTCCTTGAATTTGATTTCCTAAGACCCCAGTCTTCCTTCTGGCAACATGCTGGCAGTGTCAAGGGCTTGGTCCTTATTTTATTGGATTCTCTTCAGTTTTGGCTCAAGCCCCTACCTAGTAATCTGGGAACCTATAACCATTCTGGGTGCCTTTATTAGGCAAACCTGTACCCACTCAAGCACAGAGGTTTAAACAAATGAACTTTGGTAGTAGGGGGAGATAAGGGAAAGAACAGGTTGAACTAGGACATATTTACAATTTTACACTTTCCATCATCATTTACCTCAAGCTGCATAAGTCACAGTCCCAAGCAAAGTGAACCCTGAATGGCTGATACAATTTGTTCTGCTTCCCAATCTCAGTTTGTGGGTCCCCAAATTCCTCACTCACAGTTTGTGCTTTCAGGAATCCAAGAAAATCAGGATTGCTATGATTTCTTCTGCTCTAACTCTGCTGCTCACCTGTTGGAAGCTATGGCCTGTGGGTGAATCCAACTGCCACTTTCCTCTTCTCTGCTGTCTCTCTGCTTTGCTCTGCCTTCTGGGTGCTGTGGCTAGGCTCAACTGCTGCTGCCTGCTGCCTTTTTCTGGTACTCAGGTGACCAGAACTGCAGTTGGGCTCTGTTTGCCACTGGCTAGACAACTGGAACCTCTAGTGGCCGCTGCCTACATAAAGCAATTACAGCTCTGTGATGGGGTATACAAACCCCACACTGGGCAACAAGGGTTTAAGGATCAGCTCTGGGCTCAGCCAGCCCTCTCCTCCCTGCCCTGCCCCGCCTGAAAAAGATGCACAGACTGGGGGAGGAGTTAAAGGGAGCAGAACAACTTACTTGGTTGTGGACCAAACACACAGCTCCCAAGGAAAGGCAGGATCTATCCCCACAACAACTAGCTGAAGGTCCCTCTCTGAGGGTAGGGAGGACCTGCTTCAGATACACCCTGAGGCATTTTCTCCTTTCTCATCTGAACTCACTTTGTGTTAATTCCCCTGGTGTTGTTTATGGATTACCCTGGCAGGGGAGAGACTTTGAACTGACCTGGCCAGAAGGTCCAGTCACAGGAAGTGCCAGCGGCTGCCCCAAGAGAGACAGAGAGCTGCCATGCCAAGCATGGCCATGAGGAGGTGCCCAGTGGTAAGCTGACCTCCTTAACATCTCCTTGCCACAGACTGCAAACTTTGGACAATAGTTGGGTGGTAGGAAGTGGCCAAGGGAGGGCAGCCTTAAGGTACTCCTGGGCGTCAGACCTTTGATAGTTCTCATGGGGGCCTTGGGCTAGAGCCTGGTGAAGTGGGAGGGCCCGGCCTCTCCTACCAAATGTCTCCCTTCATGTTGAAAGGCCTAAGCCCTGACCACTACACAATGCTCCCCACAAGTGCAAACCATCACAAGCTCTTAGGTCAGGTCTTTCAGATACAAGGGAATCTGGGGTCTTAGAAACTCGTCAGAGTCCCTGCCACCCAGAGAAATATTCCTGGTAACAAACAACAAATAAGAAGTCCCCCTCCCCTTGCCCTCTAGCTCTGTCCAGGGCCTCTTACCCCACCTAGGCAAACATCAGTTTTAATCAGGATGGTGCCATACCTAGTTGTGGTCCAGCCAGGTTCTTAACAGGGTACTCAAAAATAGGGGCCCCAGGTAGAAACTTTGTTAAATTATACCCCAATGTCCCCACCTACTTGCAGTTAATATGCAAATAAGGTACTGCCTTACTCAGTTGACTCCCCTTGCTCTCCTGCAGATGCTATCAGGGAGTACACTCAATTACCTCCCTTGTTTAATAAGCTTCAGGGTTTAAACTCCCATTGAAGGAAATCAGAGGTGCTGAAACTAGGAGTGCTGGGGGTGAGGCAGCGCCCACAGGCATGAAGTGGTTTCCATTACAGTTTTGTCCAATGGCTTTCAGAACCCCCACTACAAAAATTGTTTCAATGCCATTGAAGGAAATAGGATTTTTGCCATTGTTTTTAAAAAGAGCAGATTGGACTTGAAACAAGAGACCACAGCTCAGACACAAGTTGATCACATCTCAGGATCAGGCCCTATCATTATCTCACCTATTATAGTACAGCAACTGTTGGTAAATGGTGACTACTGTAAATGTCACAAAACATTCCAGATTCTTCAGAAGATAGCCAGTGAATCTGCAGTTCTTTTGTCAGATAAAAATGATGGATTCCAGTACGGGGGAAAATACAATTTTAGGCACTGAACTCAAGTCTGGGGACAAAGTCTTATTTTTCTTTGGATAAACTCCTGATGTGCAGGTAATTGTTTTAGTTAAAGCATTCTTGGCTTTGCAGCAATCATACAGAACTAAGCAATTCACTTTTGGGATATAGAGTGACTCTGACAGAAATAGCTTTTTCTGCCTAACAGCCTCAAATTGAAAAAGTAGTGACAGCTTTCCATTAGAGTAATAAGGCAGTTGAGAGGAACTTCTTGTTTGAGCTTGTTCAATATTAACATGTCTATTTAACAATTCCAGTAAATAGCTGTGATTTTTTTTGTTGATGTAAGAAGTTAAAGAAGTTTGGTTGTATAAAGAGCCAGACTTGTTAGTGAGCTAAAAGAGGTGGCTAGAAGTGAAGAGTGGTAGGATCATGACAAATCAGGAATAGGCTTTTTACCTTCAGCCCTGTCAGGTGGTGGGTAGGGGAATTCAGCCCCACCTTCTCTGCTAGGTACCATGGAGTGCAATGTAACCGTCTTCCTGGATCACTTCCTACCAGCCTCCCTGCACAAGGCATAAAAAAAACAAAAACTAGCAAACAAAATAATTCTGAGAAGAAACCTTCAACCTTGCATATGTCCAGAGTCTTTTTCCCTAGGAAAATCAAGGGTGGCTGAGCCACTCACAGAGTTCCCTTTGCAGCACCTCAGAGTATAAGTAAATCTGATCAACTTCACTAACTATGTGTAAGAGAGCTACTCTCTCCCCCTTTTAACTCCTCCTCCAGCCTGCACATGTACTGCAGGTGTGTTAGAGTGGAGCTGTCTGGGCATCCCATCACATGGAGTTATTGAAATTGAGCACAAAGTCAATGAATTTGGTGCCAATGATTTCTGAGGGTTTTTAGTGTTTGCTTCCCAATTTGCTCTTTGCCCATATATGTGATCTGCAATCAGAGCTGATTCTCTTTGATGTGTCACTGGTCACATTACAGTTTGCTGGCATTAGAAGATGAAGACTTACCTCATCCAGTCCCCAAATCCTTCCAAGCTCCTTGCTCATAAGAAGGGTGGGTACGAGTGGAGTTTGGATGGTTCCAATTCCAAGTGTAACATAGCATATGTATAGTTTCCCCAAATTCTTGGGTGTTTTTTTCTAGGAAAGGATTGGTCAAAGTGATTTCGCTCTCCCCCCAGCTGTCAAGCATTATAAAACTGACATGCATTATAAAATTGAGTTACTACATTGTCTGATTCATTGATCCACACATTGCCTGAGGATTTGGCAAAACAAATAAAGTAGGAGTTTGCTAAGAGAAAATTCTGTACACCAGGTGTTTCAGTCATGTCTGTTAGCTCAGGACAATTTTATGCAGTGATGGATGAATCTCATAATGTTTAGAGGTTCACTTAGAAGAAATACCTAAAAGTTCAGTTGCTTCTTTGAAATCAAACTTTCAACTCTGAGCTCAGCTTGCAACTGTAACATGGTATAGGACACAAGGCTGTGTTGGTCAGAGGACATAGGGCTGTCTAAGGACAGTAGGTGGGACTAACTTAAGTCAGGAGGAGAAGAAGGCAGGATGACTTGACATGTTTCCCCCTCCACCACAGACTAGTGCCAATAACAAAAGGGAGGTTCCCAAGACCCTTCTGCTCAGAGACTTCCCCCTCAACCTTAAAGGCTGAGCAGTGGGAGAGATGGAGGAACTCCAGGGCCTGGACTCCTTCCCACTAAGATGCTCCTTCTGCAGGGTTGGGGGCAGCCTCTTCCCAAAGGTTGCTCCTGTTACTGGAAGTGTGTGCCTGCTCTTTACAGATAAGATGTAGGACACAAGTGAAAGCATCTCAATTTTTGTACTAAAAATGTGACTTTTACAACAGGCTCCTGTTTGATGCTGACATGGTTTTTCCAGCAGCTGAAGTTTGAGAATCACTGAACTAAACCTTTTCAGGTCTCCCTTTTCTAATCCTTTGCCTGCCTAATCTCCTGTCCTCCATATAACCAAGCCAAGAAGATCCTTTTCCCCCTCTCTCCCTAACTCTCTCCTCTAACACCCCTGCTCCCTCTTTGTCTCAAACAGACCTCTGAATTTCAAGTTGGTTTTCTTGCCTCAGCAAGCCTCTCTACTTTGGCTGATACCATATTTGGGTTTTTTACACTCTTTGGCTCAACCAGAACAAGAACCAGAGTCTTTCTGGCTCCTGACCCTTTCATATAACTACTAAACCACATGGTATCCTTAGTACATGTTTTCCCTGCATTCTGTAGCCTATAAAAATGGTAGTATGATATACTACCCTAAACTCTTCAATGTGCTGTAGTTTGAACTACTGGTCATTCTTCCCCATTGACAGATCTGACAACCTGTGACAAAGAGGAAGTAAAAGGAATGTAAACCAGTCACATTATTGACTATTGAAAAGATAAGCTAATGCACTGTTCTGCTCTTTCATAGAATGGTTGAGTGATTAAAAACATAATTTATCTAAGAAATGTTGCACTAGAAACTGAAAATCACAGACAAAAATCATGCAGTTCAGAGGAGGTACTTGTACCAGGTCAGATAATTAAATGTGGGGACTAGAACTTGTTGAGAAATTATTTTTTTTTTCTTGTGGAAAAATTTTGACTTTTAGATGAAAAATTGAAAACCAAAAGTTTTTGGGCCAAACCCCAAAATTGCTGACTGCAATCTTTCATCTGAGAAATGATAAATGTTGATTAGGAAATGCTGGGGAGGTACTTCATAAATGTTTGATAGCATCATGTCTCTGCCTCTATGGGCCGGGCTCCCTGGTTGGACTATATGCACCATAATGCATCACACCACCGTGTATCATGGGAGATGTGATCTGCTGGGGAACCAGACCCATAAAGGAGAATGGGGGCACAAGACACCTGAATTATAACTTCTATAAAGGTATCTTGGTGGCATTTCCAAACCAAAGTTTCAGTTTTTGGCTGACTTTTCTTTTTTTAAATGAAAAGTCAAAATTTTCCATAGGAAGCAGATAGTTTTCATGGAAAAACTTCATTTAGCGGAAAACCCAATTATCAGAGAAAATCCAGCTCAGATGGAAGCTTTTCAATGAGCCCTAATTGGGACCAGTCTTTTACAATTTTAATAATGTATTTTGTGATTTTTTTTAATACCTCTCATACTTGTCCAGGAACGCTGAAGAAAACATAAAAGGGAGTACGGGGGATGGGTAAGAAACACTCTTCATCCATGATGCCATCAGTCCATTGCTAGCTGTTTCCTGTAGCAATAAAACTGGAGAATATAATTAAATTGCTCGAAGCTTCTTAAATCAGACATTAAATTAGCATCAGGACTGGCACTTTTAGAATGATCTGATGTTTCTGATTCTGGGTCCTATTGCCTTCTCTTACTTCATTTATTGTTAGTAACTATTATTATGTTTGCTAATAAGTGTTTAGTGAGTCATGGGAATTCCTGTCTGTAGAAAAGTTTACCAGAATTAAGAATACCAATGGGTGTGGAATATGCTGAAATTTGGTACCCATTTATCAAGTATATGCAAGACACAAGAAACCTCTCTCTTTATAGTTTAATTTATGAACTATTTAGCATAATAATGTTTTCCACATCAGAGAAGCACTAACAATGGGACTCAAGAGATCTGGGGTCTAATCCTACCTCTGCCATAGACTTTGCGTGACCTTAGGCAGGTCACTTATGTCAATCTTTTCAGAAGTCTATGCTATCCAAGTGTCCTGTTGGGCATGCAAACAACAGTGCAATTAATTTTTGGGAACTCAGGTGATTTTAAGAACAGGGGTTTAGTCATGCCCAATTCCTCTGAACAGTCTAGATTCTGAGTGCTTCAACAGTGCAGGTCCCAGGTGTAGTTAAAGAGCTTGCCAATCGGTTAGTATGAAAAGAGTTTAGAGGCCTTCACATACCCAGCTGGATGCTCCCAACTTTGCCATATCAGAGGCACTGGTGAAGCCATTCATTCACCAGCTACTCTTTGGCTGCTCGACACACCTCACACCACTGTACCCACTGCAAACTGATTAAAAAATTCCAGACACACTGGAGAAAGGGAGAGGGGGAGAGAGAGAGAGAGAGATTCTCAGACAGGCATTGTGCAAGTGAGCAATAACTAAGAGGCTCGGGGATTAGGGCAGAGCCAGAAGGGAGGGGATGGGGCGGGGAAAGAAAGGCAGGAAAAGAAAGCTGAAGGGGACAGGCAGGTTCATCAAGGGATAAGCAATTCACGGTGAAGCGCTATAACAGCCAATAGTTACAGCTCAACTCCCAGCCATGCTATGATGGTACTGGTATATTTTGAGGTAACTGATGAAAAGGAGGGGGGCCAGGCTGAGTCTGGCTCAGAGGTAGAGAAGACACCATTATTCTATAAATAGAATGTATGTGTAGTATCTTACAGATGAGCAGTCAAGCTGAATTCTTCATTATAAATAGCAATGAGGTAACAAAACTTTCAGCTACTTGGTGTAGCTGTAGCCTGCAACTGCCTTGTCCTGGGCTGCTTTGTTTCTGCCCAGCAGGGAGTATGGCACTGGAAAGTAAAGAAGGCATAGAGTGTACAGAAGTGTGGCATCTTCACACTTCTGGAGGACTTACTCTATAGCATGCAATGAACCATGAAAGGTCTTCCATGACTTCACATAAATGCATATCATCCAGAGATACAGCCTCATCAGAGCCATCATACCCCTTGATGAAGTGGAATCTTGATAGGTTGACCAACAGGACCCAAGCCCTTTTAGTGCCAGTCTGGTCACCACAGCACTAGGAATATCTTAGGAGACACAATGGGAATTGGTCAGTCAGCTGCCTCCCACTGCCCTGAGGATGTCTTCAACACCACTGAGAAAAGGGCAATTGCATATACCAACTTCCCCATGGAAAAAAAATAAAGGAATTCTAAATCATACAGAACTTCTATGAAATAAATAACTGTCCCTCAGTAAAAGGCAAATGAAATGGGTTATGAATGGTATGATAAAATGGCACGCTACCTCACCCTATGTTATCTCAGTGGGACATGTCTCACAACTTCCTGCATTACCCAGAGGAACAGGCTGCCTGGTGTTCCCTGCCTGTGGTAAGGGGTGGGACACGAATAATTGCAGGACACTTCCTTTCCCCCCAATCTGCTTAGGATGGCGATGCCAGTAGGGCCTTGCCTACTGGGCCCCCAAAACACTCTGGAATTGGATTTAAGGCTGAAACTCAATTACACTCTCTCTTGAGGGACCATCACAGCTGCTCGTGAGAGCCTGGGACTGAGTCTGAACACTGAAGACTATGATGAGGGAGCTTCCAAATTACCTCATCCTCCCAACATAGTACTTCCTCCCCAGATGCACCTCTCACCTGCTCAATGAAGGAGATCAGGTTGGTCTGTCATGATCTACCTTTTGTATCTCCCCCCAGAGGACAGAAGTTACACTTTGTCAGGCATGGCAGATCTCAAATGTGAGCCCACAGGACTGCCAAGAAAGATCCTTACCTTGTGTATCACCATGCTGCATAGTCAAGTGGAGGAACTGCCACTAATGCCCCACCATTAGAGATTGCACCTGCTATCTCAGTAGGGTAAGGTGACTAGCAAAGGGCTTCTGGTTGGGTATAAAGTTTCCTGTTCCTGTCCTTCTCTGAGCAGCTAGTTCAGTGGTTCTCAACTTGTGGCCCATGTGACATCCTCAGGGCTATACAGGCAGTATTGGATGCAGCCCACAATGGTAAATAGGTTAAGAACCACTTAGCTAGTTGCTCAGCATATTGCTGCCTAAATCCCTGAGACTCTGCCATTTTTTTTAGTTCCTTCTCCTTTTTCCTGGATCTTGCTACTTCATCTGGATCCTGTTATCATGCCTTGTCCTTGCTCCTGGTACCACCTCCTGCTCCTTGTTTGTTGTTCCTGGTTCCTCGCCATGACTCCTGACTGCTGACTCCATCCTTGACCCTTGGCATGACTTCTGACTCTGGCTTTGTCCTTGACATGGCTCTGGCTTTGACCCTGACCCTTGATGTGGCTTCTGGCTCTGACTTTGCTTCTGACCACCAGGTTAAACTGCCCTGTTATGGGTCCTGACAGTCTCTCAAAATGTGGCTTCTCACCCAAACTGAGAAAACTGAAGTATAATCCCAGCCCAAGTATAATAGTACTCTCAGGTCAAGAATGGTCAATACTGCAGAGATTTGGCACCTTCAGAATGTCTGCACCAGATTAACAGTACATTCCAGTATGTCATAGATACTAAGGTCAGAAGGGACCATTCTGATCATCTAGTCCGAACTCCTGCACAGCGCAGGCCACAGAACCTCACCCACCCACTCCTTTGAAAAACCTCACCCATGTCTGAGCTATTGAAGTCCTTAAATCGTGGTTCAAAGACTTCAAGGAGCAGAGAAGCCTCCCTCAAGTCAACCATGCCCCATGCTACAGAGGAAGGCGAAAAACCTCCAGGGCCTCTCCAATCTGCCCTGGAGGAAAATTGCTTCCCGACCCCAAATATGGCGATCAGCTAAACCCTGAGCATATGGGCAAGATTCACCAGCCAGATACTACAGAAAATTCTTTCCTGGGTAACTCAGATCCCATCCATCTAATATCCCATCTCAGGGGATTTGGCCTATTTACCCTGAATATTTAAAGATCAATTACTTACCAAAATCCCATCATACCATCTCCTCCATAAACTTATCAAGTAGAATCTTAAAACCAGATAAATCTTTTGCCCCCACTGCTTCCCTTGGAAGGCTATTCCAAAACGTCACTCCTCTGATGGTGAGAAACCTTCATCTGATTTCAAGTCTAAACTTCCTGGTGGCCAGTTTATACCCATTTGTTCTTGTGTCCACATTGGTGCTGAGCTGAAATAATTCCTCTCCCTCTCCTGTATTTATCCCTCTGATATATTTATAGAGAGCAATCATATCTCCCCTCAACCTTCTTTTAGTTAGGCTAAACAAGCCAAGCTCCTTGAGTCTCCTTTCATAAGACAAGTTTTCCATTCCTTGGATCATCCTAGTAGCCCTTCTCTGTACCTGCTCCAGCTTGAATTCATACTTTTTGAACATGGGAGACAGAACTGCACACAGTATTCCAGGTGAGTCTCACCAGTGCCTTGTATAATGGTACTAAAACCTCCTTATCCCTACTGGAAATGCCTCTCCTGATGCATCCCAAAACCACATTAGCTTTTTTCACAGCCATATCACATTGGCAGCTCATAGTCATCCTATGATCAACCAATACTCCAAGGTCCTTCTCCTCTTCTGTTACTTCTAATGATGCGTCCCCAGCTTATAACTAAAATTCTTGTTATTAATCCCTAAATGCATAACCTTACACTTCTCACTATTAAATTTCATCCTATTACTCCAGTTTACAAGGTCATCCAGATCCTCCTGAATAATATCCCAATCCTTCTCCGAATTGGCAATACCTCCCAGCTTTGTATCGTCTGCAAACTTTATTAGCACACTCCTACTTTTTGTGCCAAGATCAGTAATAAAAAGAACAAACAAGATTGGTCCCAAAACCGATCCCTGAGGAACTCCACTGGTAACCTCCCTCCAACCTGACAGTTCGCCTTTCAGTAGGACCCGTTGCAGTCTCCCCTTTAACCAATTCCTTATCCACCTTTTGATGTTCATATTGATCCCCATCTTCTCCAATTTAACTAATAATTCCCCATGTGGCATGGTATCAAATGCCTTACTGAAATCTAGGTAAATTAGATCAACTGCATTTCCTTTATCTAAAATATCTGTTACCTTTTCAAAAAAGAGGAGATTAGGTTGGTTTGGCATGATCTACCTTTTGTAAAACCATGTTGTATTTTGTCCCATTTACCATTGACTTCAATGTCCTTAACTAATTTCTCCTTCAAAATTTTTTCCAGGACCTTGCATACTACAGATGTCAAACTAACTGGCCTGTAGTTACCCGGATCACTTTTTTTTCCTTTCTTAAAAATAGGAACTATATTAGCAATTCTCCAATCATTCGGTACAACTCCTGAGTTTACAGATTCATTAAAAATTCTTGCTAATGGGCTTGCAATTTCCAGTGCCAATTCCTTTAATATTCTTGGATGAAGATTATCTGGGCCCCCCCCGATTTAGTCCCATTAAGCTGTTTCAGTTTCGCTTCTACCTCAGATATGGTAATATCTACCTCCATATCCTCATTCCCATTTGTCATGCTACCATTATCCCCAAGATCCTCTTTAGCCTTATTAAAGACTTGAGGCAAACTGTCTGTTTAGATATTGGGCCATGCCTAGATTATCTTTAACCTCCACTCCATCCTCAGTGTTAAGCGGCCCCACTTCTTCTTTCTTAGTTTTCTTCTTATTTATATGGCTATAGAACCTTTAACTATTGGTTTTAATTCCCTTTGCAAGGTCCAACTTTACTCGACTTTTAGCCTGTCTCACTTTATCCCTACATGTTCTGACCTCAATTAGGTAGCTTTCCTTGCTGATCCCTCCCATCTTCCACTCCCTGTATGCTTTCTGCTTCTTCTTAATCACCTCTCTAAGATGCTTGCTCATCCAGCTTGGTCTACAACTCCTTCCTATGAATTTTCCCCCCTTTCTTGGGATACAGGCTTCTGATAGCTTCTGCAGCTTTGATTTAAAGTAATCCCAGGCCTCCTCTACCTTTAGATCCATAAGTTCTTCAGTCCAATCCACTTCCCTAACTAATTTCCTTAATTTTTGAAAGTCAGCCCTTTTGAAATCAAAAACCCTAGTTGCAGATTTATTTTTGTTAATCCTTCCATTTAGTTTGAACTGAATTAGCTCATGATCACTTGAGCCAAGATAGTCCCCTACAACCATTTGTTCTATGAGGTCCTGCTACTCACCAAAATTAAATCTAAAATGGAATCCCCTCTAGTCGGTCAGCAACTACTTGATGAAGGAATCCATCAGCTATCGCATCTAGGAAAATCTGAGCCCTATTATTACTAGCACTGGTCCTCCAGTCTATATCTGGGAAGTTAAAGTCTCCCATGATCACGCAGTTTCCATTAGTATTTACTTTATTAAAGACATTAAAAAGGGCTCTATCCATATCCAAATTAGATCCCGGAGGTCTATAGCACACCCCAAGCACTATCGTAGGAGAGGCTTTACTAGTTTTCTTCCCCAATGTAATTTTTGCCCAGACGGACTCTGTCTTATCCATTGCATCGCTTCTTATTTCTTTACATTCTACCTCATCATTGATATACAGTGCTACTCCACCACCTTTACCTTTGTTTCTGTCTTTCCTAAAGAGCACATACCCTTCAATACCTGTAGTCCAGTCATGACTACTATTCCACCATGTTTCTGTTATCCCTATAATATCTGGTTTCACTTCTTGCACCAATAGCTCTAGTTCCTCCATTTTGTTACCTAGGCTCCTCGCATTGGTGTACAAACATCTTAATTTTTGCTGTTTGGCCTCGCTCACATTTTGTACCCTATTAGGCACAGTCATTCTACAGCCAGTATAACCTATTAGACTAGTATCCACACCGCCCTCGCTCCTTATATACATTCTCCTACCCACGGCTGTATCCTTTCTTGCTTCGTCTTCTTCCCTCTCAATGCTAAAATCTGGCGTGGAGATTTCCTGGACATCTCCCATCCATCTCCCCTTAATTCCTAGTTTAAAGCTCTCTTTATCAGTTGTGCCAGCCTCGATCCTAGAAGTCTATTTCCTTCCCTACTCAGATGAAGTCCATCCCGAGAGAACTGTCCTCTGTCCGTGAATGCCTCCCAGTGGCCATACATTCCAAAGCCCTCCTTATAGCACCACTGCCTAAGCCATCTGTTGACAGTCATAATCTTGTCACACCTTTGTTGCCCTTCTCTAGGAACAGGAAGGATCCTGCTAAAGATCACCTGAGCCTCAGTTTCCTTAAGTGTCTTCCCCAGCCTAGCATAGTCTCCCTTAATACAGCGAGAATCTAGCTGTATCATTTGTTCCCACATGAAGGATAATTAGGGGATTCTTTCCTGCTCCCTTTAGGATCCTTTTCAACCTCAGGTCTACATCCCGTATCTTAGCACCCGGAAGACAGCACACCCTTCTATTCTCTGGATCAGCTCTAGTTACAGGCCTGTATTCTTCTCAATAAAGAGTCCCCGATCACATAGACCTGCCTTTTCC
Organism: Dermochelys coriacea; assembly: GCF_009764565.3. Classification (NCBI taxonomy): domain Eukaryota; kingdom Metazoa; phylum Chordata; order Testudines; family Dermochelyidae; genus Dermochelys; species Dermochelys coriacea. The sequence goes on from NC_050069.1 coordinate 226,166,392, forward strand.
TGGTGACGGTGCTGTTCTCCAGTCTCTCCCCTGTTCCCTCTGGCTGCAAGTTCTTTCCATTCCTATTTTCCCTTATAATCCTCTTCAACCCATCCTGTATCCTCCTGGGGCTCATATTTGGTGTAGTCTCCCTTGACTCTTCCGCTTTTCCTATAGGACTAGCCTCTCCTCTCTTCTTCCTTACCCTTCCACCTTCAACAAGTACCTGCTGAGCCCCTTCTTCATTTTCCAACTCTGCAAACCTATTCCTAAGCTCTATTTCTCCTTCACTAGCCCATCTTTTCCTCTGCCTGGTTCTTTTAGTCACACATTTCCACTGACCACTTTCCTCACCCAGTCTCCCCTCAAAATTCCCCAGCCCTGCTTCCATCCGTGAGTCTGAGCTTTTCCCTTCAGATACCTCATATCTTTGCTCCATCATCTGCTCAAACCCCTTCCTAAACTCAACAAGACTTTCCACCTGCCTCTCCAAACCTCGGATCTTTCCCCCCCCCATCAGCTCTATCAGATGGCATATCATGCAGAAAAAACTCTTACTGGTTCCCCCCTCCAGGATCATGTACATACCACAGCTTCCACATCCAGTCATCCTCAATGTGTCTTCCACTACAGGAGTCACTCCCACAGCTGCCTCTGTATCTGTCATCGCCTTCCCACCTAAATCCTGTTAATCTGGGAAACACAAGGCACACCAAAAAGACTACCCCGCAAAAGCAAACCACAATACAAACTCCCACTCAAACTCCCCTGTTTAGAGCTCTGTTTGCTAGCTCCTGTGCCACTGCAGCTGTCTGTGCTGCTGCCTGACTGGCTGGCTACCTTTATAGGACCCCTAGTCAGAAGCCCCACCCCCTAAGCAGGGCTCAGCTGCTCTCCCAGCACAAAGCCCCACCCCCTAATCAGGGCTCAACTGCTCTCCCAGCACAAAGCCCCTACACACACACAAATACTAAAAATACAAAACCAAGTACAATTACCTTCTCCTCAAACAGAACTCCCACTCAAACTCCCCTGTTTAGAGCTCTGTTTGCTAGCTCCTGTCCTTGAAAAAGTTAACAGGATATTTCAGGTAAGTTTCATGCTCCACGATATTGTTGAATACCTTTGCTGGAGAGAGCTGACATTCCTGATGTCATTAACGATGCAGATGAGGAGGTTCTATGGAAGAAGAGAAACAAGAAGGATTTGACAGCAGGGGCGGGGGGAGCAACGACAGCAGCCACTTTCACCAGACTCCAGGACTGTCAGGTTGAACGGCTTCCTGCTGAGTACTTGAGGCTCAGATCACGACCAGGGTGCTCTGATATTTAGGAACAAGTGGTCACAGTAATGGGTGGGTACTATAGACTTTTTTGATATTTAGCTTCTAATCCTCCCTGTGGCTGAGTACAAAACTAAGCAGAGCAAGGGACGAATTTTCAAAAATTCAGCAGCAGCATCTTCAGTTTTGAAAATTTCCCAGATTTCCAGCATACCCTGAACTGAGCCCTTAAATCTCTGCTTCATGCCCAGACTGCTGCTTGGAAATTCTACATGTTAGTTTCTCAGTGCCTCAGTTCCTCATCAGTAAAATGGGAATAATAGTCATTCCCACCTCTCAGGTGCGCTGTGTGGGTACATGGAGCACTCTGATGATATGATGTGTGTGCTACAGAAAAGCAAATAAATAAGATACATAAATTTTGGACTAAATTACTTCCTAGCTACTTAAAAACATTGGGATCACATGTTCTACATAAGCAGTGTAGGTCTATTTTTTCAAAGATGTATGGAATGTCTTTGAACAACCAAGGTATTGTACAGATTTTATTTTTTCTCATATTCTCTATTTGCTTCCCTAAAAGCAATTTATTGAAAAAGAGACTTGCAGCTGAGATTTCAAATATGTCGTAGTCAAAAAGCTCTCTGTACTTCCCAGTGACTGAAATGGTTTCATACAAACAAAATCAAGTCACAATTTAAAATTTATTATATCATTCAACTAGTCCATAACTAAATGCTGGCCTCCTGATTTACTAATCTGTAATGTGAAGGAGGCTGTGTCAGGCATAGGGAGCATGAAAAAAAGACATGAAGACAAGGGATGGCAAATAAGAGGAAGGATTCAGGGAGGCGGAAGCCATTAGCAGAGTGTATAGTTCATGAGGAGGGATGCCAGATGGAATAACGGCAGATTGGCAGTACTGTGCAGAACCCAGAAAGTCAGAATGAAGACCTTAAACTTGATGCAAAATAAAAAAGGAAGTCAGAGAAGGGATTTGGGCGGGAGGGGAGTGCAGATGAAGTAATATTAGTGGCAGGGGGATTTTAGATGCAATATGTACGATGTATAGTCCGATTTAGGAGCTGCTTAGTAATTTATGGATGACAGAAAGCTTCCCCTCTCCATGCGGTCAGTCAGACCACCCTAATGCCCTGATATCCTGTGCAAATTATGGGGATTGCTTGTTGGTGAATACTGAATAATTGCCCTTGTCACTGGAGAGAGTAATCACATAAAAATTAAGCCTATGTAAATCCAATCTTGCTTATTAGGCTTTTAGTGTTTTGCTTAACTGTTAGAAAAACAGCACAGTATGTACTGTATTATCAGTATTATAAAAGTTGAGTTTGACATGAATTCCAGCATTAAAAGTAATCCTATATAAAGCACGCTCCAGGAACTAATCTATTGCCAGTTCCTGTTTATATAAATAGAGTGACCATAATGAAATAATAAAAATACAAGGCAATTCTTGATGAGCTATCTAGCTAATGAAACACATACTCCTGATACTTTTGTTAAACTAATACTACTAGCACATAAAACATACTGCCTTTGCATACTGGCTCAAATTTTCAGAAGTGGCCTCTAATTTTGGGTGCCCAATTTTAGTTACAAAGGGCCTGATTTTCAGAGGCCTTGAGCACCCGCAGTTAGTGGGAGCTACAGGTACTCAACAACTCAGAAAACCGGGCTCCATCTGGGTCAAGTTAGGTTCCAACCCATTGAGCTACCCCAAATTAGATGGGGTATCAGTGGATGCCTGATTTGGCAATCTCATTGTGTTTTCATGGCATGTTCTATTAGCTCCCTATGGGTAGTTCAGAGGGGGCACACGCCATCCACATGCCTATCAGGGAATGCTCCGGGTTTAGGTAGCCTCATTGGCAAATGTAGAGCCAGCTTTCCCAGTGCTATGACTCCCTCTCACCAGCAAGAACCCCCAGTGCAGCGAGTCCATGGGGGAAGGGAGGAATATGACTGAGAAGTTCCTATGCTCTGGCTATTTGCCAGCTGTTACAGAGCCCGTAGGGGCCATGATAGCTGCAATGCAAACTAGGGTAGCTCTAAGGGACACCCTAATCTGCTCTGTATGCCCCAGTCAGAGGATGTAAAAGCTGTCTCCCCTTGGTCTCTGTGCTGGGCCCTGCACTAGCGTAGGGATGAATCAGGTTCTAAGAGAGGCTGTCTGTGTTAATAGTAATTCTATTATGTATCATAGAATAATAGAAGATTAGGGTTGGAAGAGATCTCAGGAGGTCATCTAGTCCAATCCCCTGCTCAAAGCAGGACCAACACCAACTAAATCATCCCAGCCAGGGCTTTGTCAAGCTGGGCCTTAAAAACCTCTAAGGATGGAGATTCCACCACCTCCCTAGGTAACCCATTCCAGTGCTTCACCACCTCCTAGTGAAATAGTGTTTCCTAATATCCAACCTAGACCTCCCCCATTGCAACTTGAGACCATTGCTTCTTGTTCTGTCATCTTCCACCACAGAGAACAGCCTAACTCCATCCTCTTTGGAACCTCCCTTCAAGTAGTTGAAGGCTGCTTTCAAATCCCCCCTCACTCTTCTCTTCTGCAGACTAAATAACCCCAGTTCCCTCAGCCTCTCCTTGTAAGTCAAGTGCCCCAGCCCCCTAATAATTTTAATTGCCCTCCGCTGGATTCTCTCCAATTTGTGCACATCCCTTCTGTAGTAGGGGGACTAACACTGGACACAATAATCCAAGTGTGGCCTCACCAGTGCCGAATAGAGGGGAATAATCACTTCCCTTGATCTGCTGGCAATGCTCCTATTAATACAGCCCAATCTGCCATTGGCCTTCTTGGCAACAAGGGCACACTGCTGACTCATATCCAGCTTCTCATCCACTGTAGTCCCCAGGTCCTTTTCTGCAGAACTGCTGCTTAGCCAGTGGGTGCCCAGCCTGTAGCGATGCATGGGATTCTTCCGTCCTAAGTGCAGGACTCTGCACTTGTCCTTGTTGAACCTCATCAGATTTCTTGAGAAGCTCCCCCTGGGCATTTTATAATGAATGGCCTAGTGCTTTTCCTGGGCTTTTTCATTAAAATCCCACAGGATGGCTGTAAAATGGCGCAGTCCCTGTAAGATACCTGTTTAGCACTTGATGTTGGCATTAGTGCCATCTACATTTCACTATTGACAATGTGTTCCTTGGGAATGAAGCAGGAGTTAAGTATTTGTAGAATGGGATAGGAGATTGAATCAGAAGCACAGGAAAAAATTTGCAGAATAATATGAAAGACATTAAATGAGGTGGTGGTTAGGGATTAGGGTTTCCTCCTGTCCTGGGTTGTCCAGGGTCATCGCTTTTTAAGGCAGCTGTCCCAGGAAATCTGTAAATCTTCCTGGCACATTAAAATTTTTTTTGGTCAGTCATACTCCTGTTGGCTCCCCCAGCCCCTAGTAGCAGTAGTGGAGCAGTGATGCTTCCACAGAGGGAACTCTGGCTCTGGAGTATCCAGGAGCCTTAGGGACAGGGTGGCTCAGGAGCAAAGAGCAGGACAGAGAGCTTGGGGCCAGCAGTGCCCAATCACCACTGCACCCTGTACTGACTCTGGGGGTCATTGCCAGGTGGGAGCAGGGTGGATCCAGCTGGCGCTGAATCCTGTTTGACAAGATTGGTGACTGGGGCAGTCCCAGGAGATGGAGCCTGTGGATACAGGTGCCCTTGCCCAAGGTGGAATGGGAAGACAGTGCCCTAGTTGTGGGGGCAGTTGGTACTCAGAGGTGTATGTGGTGGGATATAAGGGGCAGGCAGAATTTTTTGTACCTCAAGAGGGCAGATGTCCTGGGTTTTTTTGTACCTCTGAGGTGGCAACCCTAGTAGAGATGGATATGGGCTATGAGCCAGAGGATGTAGGAGAAAAACAATTGGAGCAGTGGATCCAGCAAATTGCCTAAAAAATGTACTGATGGGCTGTAAGTGTAAAGCATGAAGCAAGCCAGCCTGAGGATCATGGCCAGCTCAAGTTTACTTCAGAACTGAAAGCAGCCCCATCCTTACAGGCCAGCACACTGATGATTATCTTCAGGCAGCACCTGAATGAGATGAGGCTCAGCATGGGAAGAAATTGGACAGTGGTGACTTGGGGACAATCACTTCCAGGGTCTTCTCATTCTTACTTGAGGGAAGGATTGGGTGCAGCCAGCAGGGGCTGTTACTACCACCTGCATTCAATGTATGCTGCATGCAGGAGACCTACACTTGCCTTCCATCCACTTCTCCACTCTCCCTCTCACTGGTTCATTCCCTTTTCCAAGCAACTTTCCCTCCTTTTATCCTAAGTTAGCATTCCTTCCCTTTCCTTCCTTCTCCCTTCTGCTGCTGGCACCTCCCTTCTCTTACCCCTGACCCCATCCACCCCAGGCAGTTACCTTTCCACTCTCTTCCCAGTTAGCTCACATCCTTCCTTTTTATGGATACCCTTTCTTTTTACTGTGCAATTCCCATTCTCTGGTAAACAAGAGGTGAGGGTTATAAATGCAAAGGACAACTGGATAACAGCAAGCCCCTCACCCCCTTTTTCCTAACTATGGCTGTGCACACCTCTCAATGCCACCCAGTATGTTCATTTAGACACACTAATATCTTTGTAAAATCAAAACCAATTGTTTTCAAGCTAAGTAAAGTGCATGCTTCAAAAACGACTATGTTGCAGACAAGTTTCAAGCTTCAGCTCCTTTTGCTGAAGCTTTCTTAAAAATATATATTTGTTTTTGTACAAAGGGAAAAGTGTATATTTTTTCACTCATGTAACCCCAAAATGAATAAAGGGATTTGGCTCAAACTTTAAATAAATATTAGTACGGGAAGGGACTAACCATGGAGAAAGTCAACTCAAACGGTGATTAAATATAAGTCTGTGAAACAGGGTATTTATAAAGAGGATTGTTTTGATATCTTAACCATGGTATGGCACAGGGGCAACTGGAAAAAAGTGGTTCTTTACTTAACATTATTAAAGTTCAGTTGCCAAACACTTACCTAATCTCCAGGAAAAATTTGCCAGGACATAATACGTTCTTGGATTTTAAAGGGCAAGCTTCTAAAGGAAATACGTGATACCAAGAAACTAAACCTAGAGGACCAAATACAACTCTGGTGTAATCCCACTGACTTCAGTGGGCTTTCTCTAAGAATAAGTTTGGCCTAGAAAGTTTTCCAAGAACCAGCTATCCATTTAATTTCTTTCACAAGTGCCACGGTTGATTCATCAGAACTTGCTGTAAAAAGCAGGGGTGTTATAAAAACATTTACATTCCTAATTAATAATGAAAGGGCACCATTACAATGGATTTACTTTTATGCCCCAAATTACAAAACAACTGCTTAGGTTATTAATTACAAGTCAAAAAGGAAAGGCAATTTTTCCATCTTGAAAGTTTTGAACTAGGCCAAGTACCATTTGGCTTTATCATTGAGTGCTATGAAATTGTTACTAAATACAAATGCCAGGAAGAAAAGGGAACTCAGCAAAAGCATTTGAGAATACATGCATTACACAATGGTTTTTCCAGAGACTTATTTTTGCAAAAGCTATTCTTAGTGTTCCAAAATGATAGGTATCTGCCAGTTCAAATGATAAAGGTTAGATTTTTATTTATGGTTTCATTCCAGAAGAGTGGGGATTTTGAGCTCAGTAATGTCCTTGTTTTTGTTTAAGACTAGCCAGAAATGAATGTCACAATAGCTTGTGCATTTTATATGATGAAGGGTAGTCATTTTCAAAGGGCCTCTTAAACTGCACTGGTTAATGTTGCATTCGATGTAAACACATGAACAGGCAATTATGTGCACAAAACAGGTAACAGTAAATACAGGTTTGTGAAAGAAAATACAGATTTTTGAACATGCAAGTGGATGGAACTACTAAAAAATATTTGGGCACAAATTCGGAGGAGGCTACTGGAAAGTTTGAACAAAAATATTCTTGAGTTGGAGTGACAAGAAGGTATAAACGGGGTGTGTACGTACACAGACGCTTTTCTCCAAACTTCAAAAATGAACTTGGTACCGTATAAACAAGCTGTTCACCAGACGGGTCACATTTTAAATTAAAAGTTTCAATGTTGTGACAAAATTGTTGCAAAATGTGGCTTAATTTAATATTAAAAAATATATATATATCGGCAGCGGTGCAGAGCTACAAATTGTAAGGGAGATTGCAGTCATGTCTGCTACAGCACCTCACATTCCTGCTATTCCTGTCTGTCAAAAAATTCTTTTATGTCCATGGGTATTTGGATGTAATGTAGAGCTGCTTTCAGGGTGGAATCAGACCAGTTTCTGGCTGGTCCCAGACTCCAGGATGACAAAAGTGGCAGAGAGTTGCATTTGTCACAACCCTCCTAATCTGTACGGAGTACAATTCAGCTCCAGCTCAGAATCTGGGCCAATATCTTTATTTTCTGAATATAAACAACTGCAGTCTTTCCATAGAATCTATTGACTCTAACCTCTAAAGCCATATCAAGTAACAGTTATAAAATGAAAATTCCTTTATGGCAATTGTGCACTTGCTGCATATGGCATATTGAGCACTCCTACCAGTATCCTTTTTTCCCTTTGAGCAGAACATAAGATTCAACATGTGCCTTTTCAGGAGACATTTAAATGCTGTTGAAAGCAGCAGGCTGTTTATTCTACAGGATGGTTAAAATATGGTAATGGTCATTATAACCCCACCTTTTATTATAAAGCATATGATGTGGTAAGACAAAGATGATGAATTTATTTTATAGGAAGTAAAAAATAAAATGATGGTCTGGGGAGGTTGATTGGACTGTTCCCGTCTTTCCCCTTTACCTCATACATTTAGTTTGAGATTTGAAGGTAAGTTTGAGTTTTGTCCCCAGAGAAGAGTTTCCTGACTCATAGTCACAGCACATAGTTCTTACAGGATACAGGATGGCGATTGCTTTCCCACCCTTCCCAACAGTAGTGTCTTCAGATCAGGAAAGGAAATCTTAGAGATGCAGCAGGGAAAGCTCTTTGCTGCTTAATCATGAGAACTGAAGTTCATGATGAAAGAATTTCTGATCTGGTGGCCTGAAACTCTGGTCACCCAAAATGTGAAAAACATTTCAGAAGCAGAACAGGTAATTTGCTTGAAAGCAATGTCAAAATATTTAGCAATGAAAACATTAAAGGTTGGATTTTTGCCCTAAAAGGGAATTGATGGTACTTTGTTCTGTTTATTCGGTTAGTTCTCTTTCTGTCACTCGGCTCACTTTTCCGTTATTTGTTTTTGGATGACTCTCGCAGTTTGGATGTCATCCCAATGTTTGTTACTATATTCATTAAATAATTTGAATTTGTAGAAAACGATTTACTAGCCCTAGGAAGTTATTTCTACATTCTATGGTGTTTTCTGTTGTACTAATTTTGTTCTGTCTCTCACAGGGGCCGTTTTCACCCCTGTGAGCATTGACAAATTTGTGAGTACTCTAGTAAGTTGACAGGTTTCAGAGTGGTAGCTGTGTTAGTCTGTATCAGCAAAAACAATGAGGAGTACTTGTGGTGCCTTAGAGACTAACAAATTTATCTGGGCATAAGCTTTCATGGGCTAAAAGCCACTTCATCAGATGCATGGAGTGGAAAATACAGTAGGAAGATATATATACAGAGTACATGAAAAGATGTGGGTTGCCTTACCAATTCTAATGGGACAATTCAATTAAAGTGGGCTATCAGCAGGAGGAAAAATCACTTTTGTAGTGGTAATCAGGGTGGCCCATTTCAAACAGTTGACAAGAAGGTGTGAGTAACAGTAGGGGAAAAATTAGCATGGGGAAATAATTTTTAATTTTCGTAATGACCCATCCACTCCCAGTCTTTATTCAGGCCTAATCTCATGGTGTCCAGTTTGCAAATTAATTCCAGTTCTGCAGTTTCTTGTTGGAGTCTGTTTTTGAAGTTTTTTTGTTGAAGAATTGCCACTTTTAAATCTGTAATTTAGTGTCCAGGGAGGTTGAAGTGTTCTCCGACTGGTTTTTGAATGTTATAATTCTTGATGTCTGATTTGTGTCCATTTATTCTTTTGCATAGAGACTGTCTTGTTTGGCCAATGTACATGGCAGAGGGGCATTGTTGGCACATGATGGCACAGATCACATTGGTAGACGTGCAGGTGAACAAGCCCCTGATGGTGTGGCTGATGTGATTAGGTCTTATGATGGTGTCCCTTGAATAGATATGTAGACAGAGTTGGCAATACAGACAGAGTTGGGGTTTGTTGCAAGGATAGATTCCTGGGTTGGTGTTTTTGTTGTGTGGTGTGTAGTTGCTGGTGAGTATTTGCTTCAGGTTGGGGGGCTGTCTGTAAGCAAGGACTGGCCTGTCTCCCAAGATCTGTGAGAGTGAGGGATAATAATAATAGTCCCGGTTTCTGCCACGATTACAAGTCAGTGGGAATTCCAAATTCAGATTGACTGCAGGATTAGTATTAGTGCAAAACACTACTGTTCAACTCCTCATTCATGCAAGGAAACAGGAACACATCAACCAGCATCCTCAGCAATCCTGCTTGACTTCTTATTCTTTTCAAACTATAGGACATAATCTCCATTCGAGGGCCAAAGTCTACTTGCATTAGAGCAACTCCACCAAAGGCAATTTAGTTACACTGGTGTAACAGATAACATGATTACATTCAATGGGCCAATTTCTCATTTACAATTCTTTACACTGCCAGAGTGGTGTAAAGTTGCATTAGTGTAAATGAGAATAATGTCCAAAGTATTCAAGACCTTTTATGAACTTGGTCCCAGATGTCTTTGCAAACTTCTGTTAAACTGCTCTCCAACCCATTCCTTGTACTCCCCAAATGCAGAGTTTGTCCATCACCTCTGTCAGGCACACATACAAAGAAATGAAAAAATATATTGCTCCAACACTTTTTTTATTCTATGTGTGTGAGAGTAATATGAACTACCTTCAATAACTGCTGACAAATCTGAAAAGTATACATCAATAGTTTGACCGGAGCCTTGACCATTTAGTGCCAAGATTTTTTTCCCAAGTAGGCATACAAAAACGATCAATTCTGTATCTTCTCGGGGCTGGCTAGAAGAATGGTGTTTATGACTCCTAATCTACTTAAGTTATTATCTAAGGCAGTCATGAGAGAACACTTAACATATTGAATTGATTCTTGCATGCTTTATTAGCTCGTCATATCTTAACTGTACAAAATAAGACCCAATTTTGTCATAGCTCCATCAATGGAATTCCCATTGAAGTCAATGATAGGGTTCAATGTAGACTGATTGTAAAACAGTAACTGGGACCAATTTTGCCTTCAACTTCATCCTCTGAAACATCATTGGTTTCAGTGACTTGTTTGAGTTGAGGTGTTAGTGAAAGCTGAATTTGGTTTAGTCTTCTGGAATTTATTCAGATAAGTTCCTTGAAGAGCCAGAGGTTTCTCATTTATTTTTATTTTTTTGAGTGAATGTTCTAAATTATAAAATATAGTGCAATTAGGGCCCAATCCAGAGTCTTTTGTTTCCTTTGAAAAGCCATTTCTTTTTGGCTAAACAAAAATCTTTACCAGCTCTAATGAATGCAGCTGTGCTGTGGGCAGGCAATATACAAATTCAGATCTGCATGTGCAGAGCATCAGATGGAGGACTATGTATATATTCTGAGGGCTTAAGTGGGACTTCAGTAGGACTTAGGCCTTGTACTGGACCTCAGCAGAAGAGGTAATTTGCCTTAAATGCATATTAAACATCCCTGTCATTTCAGTCCAAGGCCTTTGCTAAGCACCAACTGCCAATCATGCCAAATTGTTTGGTGGTATCAGATGTTATCTAGTCAGAACCTAAATTCAAACCAAACATTTTTTTACTTGAGATTGAACATAGATTAGAGCTCAGCTCTTCTGAGAGGAAAAACTAATTCATTAACCTTTTGTACCACCCACGCACACAATTAAGACCACTTAATTTTCATATGCAGGATCTAATTGTTTAGACTGTTCGGGTACCTCTTAACTGCACTTAACTCAGGCTTTTAACTGGTGTTGTCCCAACCCCCATCCCATTCACACTTATAACCTTTCACCTCAAGGTTAGTGGTGCTTTCAAACTGGGCTAGCTGGCCTAACTGGGGGTGTAGCTTAGAGTTCAGGTGCCACTTTCCCTGGGCTGGTAACCTGTGTACTTTCCAGTGAGTATGCAGGCTAAATCACTGAAATGCTGATAGTCTTCCAATGCCTTCCAACAATTCCCTCCATGTGCTCAGAAGGACAGACAAGTTGTCCCACAATTCACTGGGAAAGTACCATTGCGGTAGCTCAGTATATTTCAGCATAGAGAACCAGAAGTCCTAGCAACACACACACACACAGGTGAATTCATCACTAGTGAGGACACAGTAACTCAGGTATGACTTTCTGGGATGATCTGGACTAACCCAGGTGCAAATCACCCAAGTTAATTTTGAAGTGAATACATATCATTAATATTAACACATCTCTTACAAAAGTGCTAGTTTAGACCTAGCCTAAGTAATCACATTACACTGACCTGTGAGCTATTGTTATAATGGTGCCCACAGGTCAGTGTAATATGATTACTTAGGCTAGGTCAACATTAGCACTTTTATTGGTATTATGTATGTCACTCAGGGGTGTGAAAAAACCATCATCCTGAGCGACATAAGTTATATCGAAAGAAGTGCCGGTGTGGACGGTACTATGTTGGCAGGAGATGCTGCTTCAGCCAGTTCTACCCACCAGAGATTCCTCCTACACAGAGGGAATTCTCCCCTAGGAGTCTGTGCTTGGTTTAAGAGCTCTTTGCGTTTCTCTGGAGCTGAGAATCCAGGCCTAAACCTTTGTTCATGATCCCGTGGTACAGATTCACTGAGAAGAGCCAATACATATACTCTACTGTAATTAGCCAATATTATTTACACAGATGTGGGCCAGTTATGTTCAGGGTGGACGCAGCTTCTGCTCAAGTCAATGCCAGTTGCACCCAAATATGTAAGGGTAGCCTGAGTTTCACATCCTCATAGTTTATAGCTTGTCTACTTGAAAATTAATTTGATTAAGGTATGATGTGAATTTAAAGTGAAGTAGTACTCCAGAATTGTGTAAACAAGCCCTTTAAGCAGCCTGTGGGCTGCTGTAATTTGTGACACCCAAAGGTCATCCACCAGTGGGTGATAGCTGAAGCATCATGCAATCTGGGCATGCCACCTCCATAGTGCAGAACCTTGGGGCACCCAACTAGCAATCTTTCGCCAAGCTGAAAATGTACCGTTCATTTCTACTCTTTAATTTCTCTTTTAGCCAGATTCTTATGCATGACAATACTTTACCTCTCACACCAGGCCTATTTAGTTTCCTTAATGGACTCTTGGGAGGGACTTTGTCAAAAGCTTTTTGAAATTCCAAATAATTATATAAGACATTTTTCTTTAATCTATTCTTATGTTGACATGCTCAAAGAATTCTCCTAGATTAGAGTGGGAAACTGGTATCATGAACTGAATGTGAGTTAGCAGTATCACAGAACAACACCTTTCAGAGTGTTTATTTTATGCAGTATTTTGTATTTCATTAATCAATAATAAAATAATCGTTTGTACCTTTTCCAGTTTGGTGTCTTGTGGAAAGAAGAATAATGGCAATATTGGGTTGGCATTTTCCTTGAAATGAGTCAGATATGAACGACTTATTGGAATGAAAAAGTGTGAAATATACATTTAAAAAAAAATCAAAGGTCAACAGCAATTTTATTTTCCCCCAGTAAAAATCTTCATCTAATGACATCTTTATTAATTTTCTTTCTTCTAATCCATTCTTTCCTTCCTATTTTTTGGGGGGGGAGAGGGGTAGGGAGCACAGAGCCCAGGCCTCTTGAATATGAAAAAGATAATGGTTTACAATCAATGCTCACAGACCAGACAGCTAATCTGAATTTAACCAAAAAGTCAATATTTAGCTGTTCCTTATCAGTGAAGAAATGTCAAGCACAGAGGAAGACATGGACAAATTTCCAATGGATTTCTCTTTTTTATGCTTCGGTGTTCAAAGCTATATGGAAGAGTTTCAATATCAGATAAGACAAAACTGCCTTTGGAAAAAAACATAACAAATGACAAACTTGCTGCTGCATAGACTAAAGTTTATTTAATGAAAATACACGTCAAAAATTCATTCTAATCTCCTCTCACACATTCCAGCGGTCACCTTCCAGTCTGTGTGATGCTAGCAGTTGATAGTAAATGCTGCAGGCAGGCTTTCAGAGATAGCAACAGGAAATGTTTTCTTGCTGAGTGAAGTCGTAATTTGTTGCCACCAAAAACAATTGACATAAATCATTTGGATTCTAAAATTGCTAAGGGCTTTAATGCACGAGTGAGGCGCTGACTTGGAATAGCATGGTTGTGCAAGGTGGGTTCCCAAAGTAAACTTGACTTTTGGGATTAAACCCTAGTCTTTAAAGCTATGCAAACTTTTCATTTATCAAACCCATCATGAATGCTCCTTCTGCAAAGATTGCAGTTCATTCAGCTTTTGTCTGCTGGGTAGATTTTTTCATTAAAGATCAGTTAATTGCATTTTTCCATTACAGATCAGTTAAAGGGATGAATTTAACCCAGTGGTTGGCAATTAGAACTTCTAGGTTTGTTCCCAACTCTGTCATTTACTTCTTTTTGGATCCTATGGCCTGATTTTCAGAAGAAATAACCCACCGCTCCCCAGCTGCGTCACTGGGCTTTGTACCGGGGTGAAAGTAATATTAATCTCTTACCAGTACGGGGGCCAGCTCCGGGCCCCCGGAAGGGGTGGGGCTTTGGATGGAAGAGGCAGGGCTGGCAGCCTCCTGCAGCCAGCCCATCCGCTCTGCCTGGTCCGTGCCACCCTGGGCTCTGAGTGTGATTTAAAAGGACCCAGGGCTCTGGCTGCTGCTGGTAGTAGCGGCTGCAACTGGCAGCCCCAGGCCCTTTTAAATCGCCGGTCCTGGGGCAGCTGCCCCTTTTGCCCCCCCATCGGCGGCCCTGCCAGTATAGTCTCTAGTCTCCCCTGATCTCCACAGGATGTATGTAATCATGGTTTCAGCATCTCTGCCCCCATGCTTCCTATGTCCTCAAAATCCATTTTGTGCTTGGGACCATGGAACCCCTGTGGAGCTGGTCCCAAGTATGCAGACTCTTGTTCCTCCTTGTTCTGCCCAGCAGGACTACCCCAGTTCCACTGTTGTAAAGGCCCTCTCTGCCTCTGGGAGAGGAAGGGGCATGATTTGCACCTCAGTGGGAATTCTGTGAAGTAAATATAACCCTTCTGCCAGGTGGATCTGGGAGTAACCAGGGCCAGCCTCAATATTTAGGGATTCTTTTTCAACAGCACAACACAGAACTATGTCGAGCCCCCAACAGTAACCTGAGAAAATTACACACCACACCTGGGCACCTCTAAGAGTCAATACTTCCCCATTTGCAAGCACAGCATCTGAATGTAGAAAAGAAACTTTTAATGAAAGGAGGGAAGTCACCTGACATTAATTAGGGAAAATGCGACAAGCAGGATTCATAAACCTAAAACTGTGAGCAGGATACCCACCCCAGAGTGCATGGGACAATGCCTTCCACCTCAATTCCTTGTGTTCTACAACCAACAGTTCCTTTTCTGTGCCCCTCTCTGCTCCCTCACCATACCCCATTCACAGTGGTTGTTCTTGGTCAGTGAGGACCCAGGATTCAGAGGTGCATCTGTGTGAATTCACCTCCTACCTTGCTTGTTCCGCCATCTGAGCACTTGCTCTGGCTGGCTGTCGTGCCAGCTGTGGTTCCTCTCTGCTGGCCGCCCTGCCAGCCGCTCGTTCCACTCCCGCTGGCTGCTTGTTTGCTGCTCCTGCCGGCTGACTGCTCACTACTCCCACTGTCTGCTCCTGCCGGACAACCCCTGGCTGCTCCTGCCAGATGACTGCTGGCTGCTCCCACCGGCCGACTGTCAGTTACCTTCTGCTGACACCTGCCTCTCTGCTGTGACCTCTGCAAGTCAGTCTCTTAGTGATTGTCAGCTCTTAGTGATTTTCAGCTTTTAGCAGTGTGGCAAAATACCTTGTTCGCCTCAGTAGGCTCAGTCCTTTTTAGGCTCAGTCCTTGGAGACTCAGGTTTGGGGCAAGGCGAATCGTTACAGGTGGCACAGGGTTCTGCTACTCCTCTCCTCAGTCAGTCCCTTGTGCTTGTTTTCCTTCCCTTCTGGGGAGTGAGTTCAGCCTCCCTATTGAGAAGGTCTGGTGTCTTGCTGCAAACAGCCTACTGGCAACTTCCCTGCTCCTCACTCTTCCCCTCCTACCACCCAGGGGAGGGTTTAAAAAGGTCCCAAGTAGATGGAGTTAGCTGAACCTAATTGGTTCCATAGAAACCCCTTTTTCAGTTGAACCTTATTGCCCCCTGGTTCTCTCTCCTCAGTGGCTAGGGAGGGGCCTTTTAAACCCCTGGGACTAATTACTACCCCCCCTTTTGTAGTTGTTTGTCCTGGGTTTACCACATATCCCCTCCCCCGCCCTGCTCAACACTACGGGATTGGGCTACTTGGGTCGGCAAACTGTGCACTCTTGACAGGCCATCCGCATTGCCATGTTGGATTCCAGACCTATGTTGTACTCTGAAGTGGAAGGGTTGAAGCGACAGGAACCATCTCATCACTCTGGCATTTTTGTCTTTATTTTGGTGCATCCACTGCAGAGGGGCATGGTCCATGACAAAGGTAAACATCCGTCCCAGTAGATAGTAGCGGAGGCTTTCTACTGCCCATTTTACCGCCAGGCATTCTTTTTCGACAACGGTGTATTTCCGTTCCCTAGGCAGGAGCTTCCTACTGAGGAAGAGTACGGGGTGTTCGTCATTCCCGACCATTTGTGAAAAGTACCTCCCCCAACCCTACATCAGAGGCGTCGGTTTGTAGGATAAACTCCTTCCCCCAGTATGGGGCCATGAGTATGTGGTCAGTGCAGAGGGTCATCTGTAGATCTGAAAAAGTGTCTTCAACCGCGGTCATCCATCTTACTATGTCTGGGCCCCGAGCTATTGTTAGGTCCTTAATGGGCATGCCCTGGTGGCAAAGTGGGGAATGAACCATATATAGTACCCCACTAGTCCCAGGAATGCTCTGACCTGTTTTTTTCAGTGGTCGGGGCCACTTATGTATAGCTTCTAACTTGTTGAGTTGGGGCCTCACCAGTCCCCTTCCCACTATATACCTGAGGTATTTTGCTTCAGCTAGCCCGAGCAAACACTTGGAGGGATTTGCCATCAGCCCCGCCTCCCTCAGGGTATCCAGCACTGCCGCCACCTTCTCCAAGTCTCTCTCCCAGTCAGGGCTATATTTGATAACGTCGTCGAGATAGGCTGCTGCGTACTTGCCATGTGGTCGCAACAGTTTGTCCATGAGCTTTTGGAAAGTAGTGGGCACCCCATGCAACCCAAAGGGGAGGACGGTGTACTGATATAGTCCCTCTGGAGTTGCAAAGGCAGTCTTCTCTTTGTTGGCCTTGGCCAGGAGGATCTGCCAATAGCCCTTGGTCAGGTCAAGGGTAGACATAAACTGTGCTTTTCCCAATCTGTCAATTAGCTCATCTATCCGGGTTCTGGGGTACGCATCAAACTGGGACACCTCATTCAGCTTTCGGAAGTCGTTACAGAACCTCATGCTGCCATTCGGCTTAGGCACTAAAACCACTGGACTTGACCATTGGCTATGAGATTCTTCAATGACTCCTAAGGCCAGCATTTTCCTGACCTCTGTCGTGATCTCCTCTCTTTTGGCCTCCGAGATCCGGTATAGCTTGATGTTCACCTTCACTTCAGGCCCTGTGAGGATGTGAGGGTGAACCACAGTAGTCCTGCCTGGCTTTTCTGAGAACACATCCTGGTTGCATTTAATCAGGCTGATCACTTCAGATCATTGCTCCGGAGTCAACTCCGGATATATTCCCACTTGGTCAGGCTGGTTGCTTTTAGGGGATGGTGCCCCTAGCGCAACCACATGCGCTTCTCTATCCTGCCATGGTTTCAGCAGGTTTATATGGTAGATCTGCTCCAGCTTCCGGCGACCCGGCTGTTGGACCTTATAGTTGACTTTTCCTATGGCTTCTATTATTTCAGATGGCCCCTGCCACCTGGCCAGGAGCTTGCTCTCTGCTGTGGGTCTGAGCACCATTACCCAGTCTCCCACCTGGAACTTCCGGGTCGTTGCTTGGTGATTATAGTATATCCGTTGGGCCCCTTGGGCTTTCTCCAGGTGTTCGCGCACAAGGGGGGCGACTTGGGCTATCCTATCTTTCATTTGCAATACATGTTCAACGATGTTTCTCCCAGTGTTCGGCTGTTCTTCTCAGCCCTCTTTGGCCATGTCCAAAATGCCCCTGGGGTGGTGACCATATAACAGTTCGAATGGGGAGAATCCAGTGGAAGCTTGGGGAACCTCCCGTACAGCAAACAGCAAGTAAGGCAGCAGGGCGTCCCAGTCCTTCCCATCACAACTAACCACTTTCCGTAGCATGTTCTTCAATGTTCTATTGAAGCGTTCAACAAGACCATCAGTCTGGGGATGATAGACTGACGTCCTGAGGGTCCGTATATGGAGCATTGCATAAAGGTCCTTCATTAACTTAGACACAAAGGGGGTCCCTTGGTACGTCAGGATCTCTTTAGGTATCCCTACTCTGGAAAAAATCCAGACTAATTCTTTGGCTATGGTCTTGGACATGGTGTTCCGTAGGGGTACGGCCTCAGGATATCGGGTGGCATAATCTAGTACTATCAGAATGTACTGATGACCCCAGGCTGACTTTTCCAGTGGCCCTACTAGATCCATAGCTATTCGCTCGAATGGGATTTTAATAATTGGTAGAGGTACCAAAGGGGCCCTTAGGTGTGATCGGGGCCCATGTAACTGACATTCTGGACAGGAGGTACAATATCGCCAGACAGCCGCATAAATGCCAGCCCAATAAACCTCTGCAGAATCCGATCAAGGGTCTTATCTACTCCTAGATGGCCCCCAAACAGATGGCTATGGGCCAGGTCCATCACTCCCCTTGATGCTTCTGTGGGACCAAGAGTTGTTCTATCACTTGCTCTTGGACTGGACTACTCTGTATAGCAGATCACCTTTAATTACATAATGTGGCCCTGGGCCATTGACTCTCCCCTCCACGGGGACCCCATTTACCTTGACTACTTCTTTGTGAATATTGCTGTATATTGGATCATTGGCCTGATCCTGACCAAAATTCCCGAGTGAGGTCCCCATTTGTCCAAACTCAGGGGGATCTACTTCTGTCTACCCCTTGAGGGAAAACCCCTGGGAAACAAGGTCCGGCTATTGGGTCATTGATCTCCTGCCCCACCCCACTGTCTGTTGATCCACCTCTTTCCCCTACAAGCTTAGATTTCTGGTACTGAGTCAAGATCCTCGTTCCCCTCCTTTTGTCCGCCCTCCATTTCTTCTGAGTCTTCCGGGGCTTTCCCGGTGCGAAGAACAAATCCTGGCCAAATTCATGGAAGGCCAGATGGGGGTTATCTATCTGGGCCACCCCCTGGGTCCTGGGTTCATTATTTTCTTCCACCTTCTCCCCAGGGAATAGGCTATCAAACCCCAGGAAGTCTCATCCATAAGAACTGGGTAGGGGAGTTTTGGAACTACTCCCATCTTTACCTTACTGGGATTTACGAGAACTTCTATTTTTACGGGGATGGTCGGGTAGTAACTGACATCCCCATGCACACAGGATATTCCTGAGCGTTTGGCCTGGGATAGTTGGTCCTGCCCGACCAGCTTTCCCGAGACCAGCGTGATTGCACTTCCCGAGTCTACTAACATGGTGGTCTCTATACCATTCATCTTAACGGGTCTAGTGTATCTATGAGGGACCATCACAACCCCTACTAGACTTATTAGATCACATGGTCCCTCTATATCTCCCACTTTGCATTGCATGGGCTCTTCTAGATTTGGGCATTGGGCAGCGATATGCCCCAATTCACCACATGCATAACATCGGTACCCTGCTCGGGGCAGCCCCTGATTTTTTGGGCTACTGGGCTTTATCCCCTTTCTCCCCCCAATCTCAAGACTCTCCGGGACCTCTGGCTGCTCTTCGGCCTCCTTAGTTCGGCTTGTGTTAGGGCAAATCGGGGTCTCGACACAGAGACTTGTCTCTGATTCTGGCCACTTCCTTCCCCAGTGGTCCGCAAAAGTTCTTGGGCTGCTAGGTGTCTCTCTATGAGGGCAACCAGTTCATCATAGGAGGAAGGATCATTTTGGCGGACCCACCCCCGAATGTCTGGCGGCAACACCCTCATGTACCTGTCCAACACGAGGTTTCCACTATCTTCTCCGGCCCATGGGTCCTGGGGCAGAGCCACTTCTGGGTGAGGTGGATTAAATCGAATAGCTGGGACTTGGTGTTTTGCTATCCCGGTATTTCCAGTCATGGAAGTGCTGGGCCCGTATGGTTGACGTCACACCTGACCTTGCCAGGATTTCCACCTTCAGCTGGGGGTAATCCATAGCTGTCTCTGTGGTCATGTCAAAATAGGCCTTCTGGGGCTCCCCACACAGAAATGGAGTCAGGATACCTGCCCACTGGTCGAGGCCAGGCCTCCCACAATGCCATCCTCTCGAAGGCGAGGAGATATGTCTCTATATCGTCATCCATAGTCATCTTCTGTAAATAGTTGCTTGCCTGCAGCGGCCGAATCCCCTGGGGCCCGTGCGTCAGCGTGGTCAGGGCTTTTAACTGGTTCACTACTTCATTCAGGGTGGCTCGATCTTGGGCCGCCTGGTTCATCAGTAATTGGTTCGTCTCCTGTTGGACGCATACTGACTCTTGCTGGGCAATCATCTGCACCCTGGCAGCCTCCCTTGTTGGGCCGCAGTGGCCTGTACCAATGCCTTCATTACATCCTCCATTTTTTTTTGTGTGTGTGTGATTTACCCTGCCCTGAGATGGCTTGCCACGGAGCCTTACTCACTCACCACATCCCACTTCTAACACCACGTGTGGCAAAATACCTTGTTCGCTTCAGTAGGCTCAGTCTTTTTTAGCCTTGGAGACTCAGGTTTGGGGCAAGGTGAATCCTTATAGGTGACACTGGGTCCTGCTACTCCTCTCCTCAGTCAGTCCCTTGTCTTCCTTCCCTTCTGGGGAGCGAGTGCAGCCTCCCTACTGGGAAGGTCTGGTGTCTTGCTGCAAAAAGCCTACTGGCAACTTCCCTGCTTCTCTCACTCCCTCACTCTTTTCCTCCTACCACCTAGGGAAGGGTTTAAAAAGATCCCAAGTAGTTGGAGTCAGCTGAACTTAATTGGTTCCCTAGCAACCCCTTTTCCAGCTGAACCTTATTGCCCGGTGGTTCTCTCTCCTCAGTGGATAGGGAGAAGCCTTTTAAATCCCGGGACTAATTACTACCCCCCTTTTGGAGTTGTTTGTCCTGGGTTTACCACAGCAGGATGGGCAGAAATTCTGTCCCGCCAAAGGTGGCCCCACAAAGTCACGGGACCTCCTTGTCAACCTCCTCCTAGCACTGGTCAAAGAAGCAATCTATAAGACCAAGAAGAGGAGGTTGGTTGAAGGGATTTCCTGTGACTGTGGGGCCTATTTCCGATCCCGCCTTCACTCACATATCCGGGCAGAGTTCCTCTGGATGGCGTCTGCTGGCTCCCTTGACAACTCTGAGGAGCAGTGGGCGCTGTCCAGGGTTCTCTGCTCGGTGTCCCCTTCAGGTCTCCTTCATTTGACCCTTTGACCCTGGAGTGGGAAAGTTGCCCCACTCCAAGGTAAAAGGGATTAAGAGCAGCTGGTGAGGTAGTTGGCCCCAGGTGTGGCTGACTTAATAGGCCACAGCTGGCCTGGATAAAAGGGCTGTGGGTTCAGGAGACAGAGAGTCTTACTCCAGCCCTGGAGTGAGAAAGGTCTAGCTGCCTGGGAGCACAAGGGTACCTGAAGCAGAGCAGTGCTGGGGAAGGGCAAAAGGAGCTGGGGAGCTCCAGCCTGGCAACTCCCCAGACTGAGGCCTTGGAAAAGGCCTAAGCCGGCACTAGGAATGCAGAGGTGCAGCCTGGGGATAGGCAAAGGCAGCAGGTCCAACCCCCTTGCCAGTGATGAGTGGCCATTACAGACTGCAGTCTGCCCAAGAGAAAGGGGGCTAGATGATGACTGGCAGTAGCCACTGAGGCAAGGTGGGCATAGCCCTGGTCGACACTAGGCGTTGAGGTCGAATTTAGCAGCGTTAAATCGATGTAACCCTGCACCCGTCCACATGATGAAGCCCTTTTTTGACTTAAAGGGCTCTTAAAATCAGTTTCCTTACTCCACCCCCAACAAGGGGATTAGCGCTGAAATTGGTTTTGCTGGGTTGAATCTGGGGTACCATGGACGCAATTAGATGGTATTGGCCTCCGGGAGCTATCCCAGAGTGCTCCATTGTGACTGCTCTGGACAGCACTCTCAACTCAGATGCACTGACCAGGTAGACAGGAAAAGGCCCGTGAACTTTTGAATTTCAATTTCCTGTTTGGCCAGTGTGGCAAGCTGCAGGTGACCATGCAGAGTCATCATCAGCAGAGGTGACCATGATGGAGTCCCAGAATCGCAAAAGAGCTCCAGCATGGACCGAATGGGAGGTATGGGATCTGATCGCTGTATGGGTAGAGGAATCCGTGCTATCAGAACTACGTTCCAGTTTTCAAAATGCCAAAACATTTGTCAAAATCTCCCAGGGCATGAAGGACAGAGGCCATAACAGGGACCTGAAGTAGTGCCGTGTGAAACTAAAGGAGCTGAGGCAAGCCTACCAGAAAACCAGAGAGGCGAACGGCCGCTCCGGGTCAGAGCGCCCCAAACATGCTGCTTCTATGATGAGCTACATGCCATTTTATGGGGTTCAGCCACCACTACCCCAACCATGTTGTTTGACTCCTTCAATGGAGATGGAGGCAACACAGAAGCAGGTTTTGGGGACGAGGAAGATGATGATGATGAGGTTGTAGATAGCTCACAGCAAACAAGCGGAGAAACTGGTTTTCCCAACAGCCAGGAACTGTTTCTCACCCTGGACCTGGAGCCAGTACTCCCTGAACCCACCCAAGGCTGCCTTCCAGACCCACCAGGCGGAGAAGAGACCTCTGGTGAGTGTACCTTTTAAAATATTATACAAGGTTTAAAAGCCAGCATGTTTAATGATTAATTTGCCCTGACATTCGTGGCTCTCCTGAATATACTCCCAAAGCCTTTGCAAAAGGTTTCTGGGGAGGGCAGCGTTATTCCATCCACCACAGTAGGACACTTTACCACTCCAGGCCAGTAGCACGTACTCGGGAATCATTGTAGAACAAAGCATTGCAGTGTATGTTTGCTGGCATTCAAACAACATCCGTTCTTTATCTTTCTGTATTATCCTCAGGAGAGTGATATCATTCATCACCTGGTTGAAATAGGGTGCTTTTCTTAAGGGGACATTCATAGGTGCCTGTTCCTGCTGGGTTGTTTGCCTATGGCTGAACAGAAATTTTCCCTGCTGTTAGCCATGTGGTGCGGGGGAGGCAAAATGTGACCTTGTAACAAAAGCACATGTGCTATGTATGTAATGTTAACAGCAAGGTTTACCGTGAAAGAGTGTACCTATTGTTCTATAAAATGTATCTTTTCAAATACCACTGTCCCTTTTTTTTCCTCCACCAGCTGAAGGTGTTTCAAGGATCACAGGATCTTCTCCATCTCAGAGGCTAGTGAAGATTAGAAGGCGAAAAAAACACACTCGCGATTAAATGTTCTCTGAGCTCATACGGTCCTCCCACACTGACAGAGCACAGATGAATGCATGGAGGCAGACAATGTCAGAGTGCAGAAAAGCACAAAATAACCGGGAGGAGAGGTGGCAGGCTGAAGAGAGTAAGTGGCAGGCTGAAGAGAGGGCTGAAGCTGAAAGGTGGCGGCAGCGTGATGATAGGAGGCAGGATTCAATGCTGAGGCAGCTGGAGGATCAAACTAATATGCTCCAGCTTATGGTTGAACTGCAGGAAAGGCAGCAGGAGCACAGACCGCCGCTACAGCCCTTGTGTAACCAACTGCCCTCCTCCCCAAGTTCCATAGCCTCATCACCCAGATGCCCAGGAATGTGGTAGGGGGGGCCTCCGGCCACCCAGCCACTTCACCCCAGAGGATTGCCCAATTAACAGAAGGCTGGCATTCAATAAGTTTTAAACTTTTAAAGTGCTGTGTGGCCCTGTCCTTCCCTCCTCCACCACCCCTCCTGGGCTACCTTGGTAATTATCCCTCTATTTGTGTGATGAATTAATAAAGAATGCATGAATGTGAAGCAACAATGACTTTATTGCCTCTGCAAGTGGTGATCAAAGGGAGGTGGGGAGAGTGATTAGCTTACAGGACAGTAGAGTGAACCAAGGGGCAGGGGGTTTCGTCAAGGAGAAACAAACAGAACTTTCACACCGTAGCCTGGCCAGTCATGAAACTGGTTTTCAAAGCTTCTCTGATGCGCACTGCACCCTCCTGTGCTCTTCTAACTGCCCTGGTGTCTGGCTGTGCGTAATCAGCAGCCAGGCGATTTGCCTCAACCTCCCACCCTGCCATAAAAGTCTCCCCCTTACTCTCACAGATATTGTGGAGTGCACAGCAAGCAGTAATAACAGTGGGAATATTGGTTTCGCTGAGGTCTAACCGAGTCAGTAAGCTGCGCCAGCGTGCTTTTAAATGTCCAAATGCACATTCTACCACCATTCTGCACTTGCTCAGCCTGTAGTTGAACAGCTCCTGACTACTCTCCAGGCTGCCTATGTATGGCTTCATGAGCCATGGCATTAAGGGGCAGGCTGGGTCCCCAAGGATAACTATAGACATTTCAACATCCCCAACGGTTATTTTCTGGTCTGGGAAGAAAGCCCCTTCCTGCAGCTTTTGAAACAGACTAGAGTTCCTGAAGATGTGAGTGTCATGTACCTTTCCCGGCCATCCCACGTTGATGTTGGTGAAACGTCCCTTGTGATCCACCAGTGCTTGCAGCACTATTGAAAAGTACCCCTTGCGGTTTATGTACTCGCTGGCTTGGTGCTCCAGTGCCAAGATAGGGATATGGGTTCCGTCTATGGCCCCACCACAGTTAGGAAATCCCATTGCAGCAAAGCCATCCACTATGACCTGCACATTTCCCAGGGTCACTACCCTTGATATCAGCAGATCTTTGATTGCGTTGGCTACTTGCATCACAGCAGCCCCCACAGTAGATTTGCCCACTCCTGACCAGTAGCTATCTGGCGTTGCAAGCTTCCACAGTGCTATTGCCACTCGCTTCTCAACTGTGAGGGCTGCTCTCATCTTGGTATTCTTGTGCCTCAGGGCAGGGGACAGCAAGTCACAAAGTTCCATGAAAGTTGCCCTTACACATGCAAAAGTTTCGCAGCCACTGGGAATTGTCCCAGACCTGCAACACTATGTGGTCCCACCAATCTGTGCTCGTTTCCCGGGCCCAGAATCGGCGTTCCACCGCATGAGTCTGCCCCATTAGCACCATGATGCCCACATTGCCAGGGCACGTGCTTTGAGAGAAGTCTGTGTCCATGTCCTTATCACTCTCGTAACCACGCTGACGTCGCCTACTCACCCAGTTTCACTTTGCCAGGTTCTGGTGCTGCATATACTGCTGGATAATGCGTGTGGTGTTTAATATGCTCTTAATTTCTAAAGTGATCTGAGCGGGCTCCATGCTTGCCATGGTATGGCGTCTGCACAGAAAAAAGGCATGGAACGATTGTCTGCTGTCGCCCTGATGGAGGGAGGGGTGACTGACGACATGGCTTACAGGGTTGGCTTACAGGAAATTAAAATCAACAAAGGGGGTGGCTTTGCGAGAAACTGAATGGCCGCCTCAAGGATAGAACTCAAAACCTCAAGGATAGAACTCAAAACTGGGTTTAGCAGGCCATTGATTTCACAGAGGGAGGAGAAAATGAATACAAAACAAATCTGGTCTATTTCTTGTTTTGAGCCACTTCATCTATCTTTATACATCTTGCTGGCAGCAGACTGTGCAGTACAACCGCTGGCCATCGTCACCTCCTGGGTGCTCGGCAGAAGACGGTGCAGTATGACTACTGGCCATCGTCTTCTGCTAGCTGCAGGTTAAAAGACAGTGCACTGCCGGTAGGACTCAATCGCCATGAGACGAAACAAGGGAAATGACCTGGCTGAGTCACTCCCATGTTTGCCCAGGTGCCAGGTTAAAAGAGCAACCAGGACTACGTCGACGACGGCTACCAGTCATACTGCACTGTCTGTTGCCAAAAGGCAATAAACTGCTGCTGTGTAGCAATGCAGTACCACGTCTGCCAGCACCCAGGAGACATACGGTGATGGTTAGTTAAGCGGGCTCCATGCTTGCCATGGTATGGCGTCTGCCCAGGTAACTCAAGAAAAAAGGAGCAAAACGATTGTCTGCCCTTGCTTTTACGGAGGGAGGGAGGGAACGGGGGCCTGACGATATGTACCCAGAGCCACCCGTGACAATGTTTTAGCCCCATCAGGTACCGGGATTTCTACCCAGAATTCAAATGGGTGGTGGAGACTGCGGGAACTGTGGGATAGCTACTCACAGTGCAAAGCTCTGGAAATCGATGGTTGCCTCGGTATTGTGGACACAGTCCGCCGACTACATGCACTTAGAGCATTTGTGTGGGGACACACACAATCGACTGTATAAAAACGCTTTCTACAAAACCGACTTCTATAAATTTGATCTAATTTCGTCGTGTAGACATACCCATAGAGGGTTGGGGGGGTTCCCCTGGGAGGGGACACTCAGAGTGTGGGGGTTCTGCTGGGGGCAGAACCCCAAGGTAAAGGGCACCAGGGTGTGGGAGAGACACCGGGGCCTGAGGCAGGCAAGACACCGACCAGCAGGGGGTGCTCTGAGGCTGGAACTGAGCTAATTCCCGAGGCAACCAGCAGGAGGCACCACACCAGTGAGTCCACGACCTGCTACAGACCTTCACACCTGTCTCTGTTACATTTTTGGTTGTCCCCTGTAATTATTTGAGTTCCTGAACCTTTTGGATTCTTCCCACAGGCTGGGGGAGGTCCTTTAGCAGTGGGTGGACTTGTGCCCGCCCACTTCCTGGGATCCAATATGACAAGTGATTTCAGTTCTCATTTAAGCACATAAAATGACAAGGCTCCTAATGGAACCTATTTAGCTCTGTCTTTGAACAGTGGGGAGGAACAGGTTAAACCAGACCAGCGACCCTTAGGGAGAGTGCACATCTCCTGGCTGGGCTTTGGCATTCGATCCCCTGGTTTAACAAGGTCCTTTCAGCTGAGGGTGACCCTCTCATTTGGGACAGGTTAGGCATAGTTCTGCTCCCCTTTATTCAAACAATAAAGACAACAACATTGATAAAAGAATTTCACGACCCCTGCATTCAGTACTATAGTGGTTTGTAACCCACACCAACCAAAGTTGATTACTTTGAGCAACACTGTTCTATGTGCTGGATATCTTGGCAGAGTAGGTGTGTTCGTGTAAATACAGTTTGCTCCTGAAGTCTCTCCCACTCCCAGCTAGCTGTCAGGGTAGAACTCATTGACTTCAATAGCTCAGACATAGGTGAGGTTTTTCATAGGAGTGGGTGGGTGAGATTCTGTGGCCTGCGCTGTGCAGGAGGTCAGACTAGATGATCAGAATGGTCCCTTCTGACCTTAGTATCTATGAATCTATGAATCATTCAGACCCTGCTTACATAACCAAACAAACAAGCAAACTCTACAACAGAAAGGCCTTTCTTTTCACCAGCATTTTGACTCCCTAATTTTCTGAAATACTTCACTAGTTAACCCATTTCTCTTGTTACTTGTGAAACCAGATGAGCATTGTGAGTGGTTTAACAAAGAAGCATCTTGGAAGCTCAGTCATATTACTTACCTCTATTCCTTTACCATCTCTCAAAATCTATTTGACCAAGAACTTCCGATCTACACACATAGTGCACATCGCAGAGCCAGAAAATGGGACTGTGTTCATGTTGAACATACGCATAAGTAATAGAAGAATAAACTAACCATGGCATTCTCCCACAGAATGGTTCTCAATGTTAGAATATGCAATAGTAAATGAATTATTAATAAATAATTAATAATCTTTTCATCCCAACCATTTCAAAGTGCTTGACATACACAAATTGTCAACACTCCCCTGTAAATGAATATGCCTTTTTTTGTGTTCTGCACCTTTAAATTTCTACCAATTGCGTGAGGTGCTTGCTGCAGAGAAGATATACCCGTGCTTTTTTATGGGGGCTTTGCTTTTGTTATATTCTTGTCTGGCTATTTGCTTCTTATAAAATAAATGCCCCTCTAACTGACAGTATATAGCTGCTCTTTGCATATGGGAAAATATTACAGTCATCTAAATCACATGGTATGGTTTCTGTCTTCTGATTGGATAACTTAGCTCCTAAAAACAGGAGCAGTGGCCGAAGAACTCATTAGGGCTCTGTCACCGACTCTTGGCATGATCTTTTAAGGGGTCTCTGCAGCTTCTCCTTAGTTTGTCCTCAATCAGGGCAGTTCTTGGACCTTCACCTCTAATTAAGTCTGATGGTCTGCTTTAGTCTCTTGGCTGTGTTCATGGAGGCAGGCTGGTCCAGAGGTGTCACTCCTTTGCTATCCCAGGCCTTTCTGCCTCCCTTTTCTTCTCTATACTCTCTCCTTTATAGCAGGCCTTGTTTCCTCTATTGGCTGCAGCTGTGGATGCCTGCCTCCGTGACTGGCAGCTCTGGCAGCTGCATGGGGGTGTGGTCAAGTCGCTTGCTTGTAAACTGGAAAGGTTCTCCTCCCCATTCTGCCTATGTTCTGTATGGGTTAGTAGACCCCATTAGAGGCTCTGATTCTATCAAGGGAATGGTGGGGAGATTTTGGGGAGAGAGGTTCTGGAAATATGCAGGCCAAAGAAATTTTAAATTTATATATTTATGTGTCCCCCACATTTAAAAATATGTGGATTTCTTCCTGACCCGAAGACAGAAGCTAAGTTTGCTGGCAGCTCAACATATTTGACACAATTTTTTCTTTTTTCACTTTAACATAAAATAATTACTGTGGTTCCTTGCTGTCTCCCTGCATTAAGATAAAGATTGGCGTTTTCCCCACTTCTCCATTTTTCCCTGATGCCAGCAGTGGGGTTCCTCCTCTTCACCTTGCAAATGTTAGTGTGGCTGCTAGAGAATATTTTAGCCCTATGTTGAGTGTAGAGGTAGTTCCACAGAGAAATTATCCCTGGCCACTGTTTCTACCCTTCTTTCTCTACCTATATATCTGGTTACATTGAATTTACTTTGCTACATGTTCAAAAGGTCCAAGAAAGAGGCCAGTCATTATTATTATTTTTATTTGTATTAATAAGGGCCCTGTTGTGCTAGATGCTGTACAAACACAGAACAAAAAGACAAAGAGTTTACAATCTAAGCTGCCCCTGCCCCAAAGAGTTTACAATCTAAGCATAATATAAGAGATAACAGATGAATACAGACAGATAGGCTGGAGAGTACAAGGAAACAATGGGACTGTATTGGTCAGCATGATAGGCAGTGATCTCATCACACCAGCAGCCCAACTGTTGTCAAGTTTTTTGTAGCTATCAAGGCAAAGAAGAGTTTTAAGGTGGGATTTGAAGTTGGGTAATGCATTAATTTTGCAGAGGTTCACAGGGCACAACTCCCAAGCATGAAGGTCAGCCTAGGAGGAAAGCACAAAGGTGATTGTGGCATCATGGAGCAGGAGTCAACCTTTTGATACCAAATGACAGATGATAGGTAAGGTGGGGATAGGTTGTGAAGGGGCTTGAAAGTGAAGACAAACAGCTTATGTTTGATGCCATGGAGAAGGGGGAGCCAATGGAGGGATGCCAAGAGAGGTGTGAAATGGTCAAACCAACTGTCTAGGGAAATGATTTTTGCAGTAGCAATCTGATGGAAATGAGTGGGTGAGATTGCCATGGTCAAAGTCAGAGAAAAGTATGTTGCAGTAATTGACACATGAGATGATGAGATCCTGGACAAGAGTAGATGAGTAGGAAAGGCCATATTTTGGAGATAAAAAGAAAAGGAGTACTTGTGGCACCTTAGAGACTAACAAAGTTATTTGATCATAAGCTTTTGTGAGCTACAGCTCACTTCATCGGATGCATTCAGTGGAAAACTGAATGCATCCGATGAAGTGAACTATAGCTCATGAAAGCTTATGCTCAAATAAATTTGTTAGTCTCTAAGGTGCCACAAGTACTCCTTTTCTTTTTGCGAATACAGACTAACACGGCTGCTACTCTATAACCTGTCATTTTGGAGATAGAATCTCAAAGATTTAGACATAGCTTTGATGTGAGGACCTCGAGAGAGGTCTGAGTCAAAGAGAACACCCAGATTATGGGCCCCAGTGACAGGCAGGATGCTGGTGTTTTCCACAGTGTTTGAGAAAGAAGGTGGGGAAGGGAGAGGGTTTGTGGGGAAAGATTAAGTGCTCTGCTTTTGTCACACTGAACTTGAGCTGATGGCTCCTTGATCTTGAGATGTCAGAGAGAGTTTAATTTGGAAAGAAGGATACAGGTCTGGAGTAGGGAAGTAGATCTGTCAGTCATTGGCATAGAGATGGTAGTTGAATTTGTGTTTGCAGATGAGATTACCCAGAGATTATGTGTAGATTAAATCCGCTGCTTGATCATCTTCCCTCAATTCCGTTTATACTCTCTACACCTCACTAACATTCATTGTCTTCTATTCTTCTCTTGTGTCCTTATAGCCCAAGGTGACATGCAAATTTTAAAAAGTATATATTTCTTTTCATTTTGAAAATACAACTATAGGCACCATCCAGTGCTCTGGGTGCCTGTCCCATACATTGAACATGAACATAAAGAAAGGACTGCCTATATATATACCCATCTCAACCTATCCCCCAACAGTGTTAGAGAAGATTAAACAGATGGGCTTTGCAATATGCTCAGAAAATTAACAGATCTGGGCTCTGGTGGTCAAAGAGGAAGAGTGAGTTCCAAAGCCCAGGGCCCCCTCAGAGGGCGCATTGGCCCAGCAGATCCCTCACGTCTGTACTAAGGGAGCTTCGGCTCAGGTGCCTCTGATGGATTTCAATTGCAGCAATGTGTCGGGGCAAAGCAGCAATCTCTCAGGTAGCCAAGTCCCAAACTATATAGGGCTTTATAGGTTAAAACCAACACATTGAATTCCACCCAGAAGGTAATTGGAAGCCAGTGCAGATCACAGAGCATTTGTTTAATGTGCTCCCAATATGCAGCTCCACTTAATAAGTGATAAAATGATATTTGCACCAATCAAAGCTCCTCAGAAATAATGTGTCCAAGCAAAATCATGCTGCATGAATATGAACAGAAAAGCGAGCAGAAAAATGCAGTATCACCAATCACAAGTGTTCAGCTATTGTGTCAGAAACAAAAACCTCATGAGATTGCCTTAAAAATCATGATATTTTAAAAAAAAATACATTCTGAGTTCTTTTTATTTGTCTTCCGGTTCCTGAGCCTTACATTTAGTTCAAGCTTTTCTCTGCATCCACAAGGGCTAGAAACTTATGTTGTTTTGTTTTTAAATGAAAGCTCAGATTCTTATTCAATCTCTTGAGTCCAGCAATTGGGGATTTAAGAAACCCACAAAAAATCATGATACTTGCAACAAAATCATGAGAGTTTGCAACATTGGAAATGCATGACCCCATGCAGGGGGAAAAAAAATCACAATTTGCAATTGAAAAACATTTGTGAATTATTTTTCCCGCTGTAGCCCAATTCTATTTTTAACTGAAGTTTTGTATGTGCTGTAGGTGTCCCCTTGTTAAATACTTGTTTTAAAAAATGACTAAATGTAGGATTCAAACTAAAGGGGAAGTTTTCGATTTGAACAGATTTTTTCTTATGTGATATGTGCTCTTAACTGCGTGTCTGGATAATAGAAATTGGCATTAAAGAGCTAACTAGTTCACAAAACAAACAAAAGAAAACTGATGTTTCTAGCAGTTCCCTCAGAGAAAAAGCTGGGGAAGAGTGAATGTTTTTTGCCAGATTCTGGATCCAGTCAAACTGTGGATTCACAAGTTTGACTCCAACTAGAAAATTATTTGGTTTGCATTCCACTTAAAAGATCTGGAAAAGAGGCCAGAGAGGAAAAATCCAGTGCAATACAGGGTAAAATATGGAACAGAGAATGGGTAGAGTGAAAAGCAAATACAGAGAGATGGACAATTGAGTTGTAAAGGGGATAAAAGAAAAGTTCTAATTAAAAATATCCATTAATTTATTTTTATGTCTAATATATAATGTTATCGTCTTGGTTCAGCCTCACACTTGGGGCCGAGGGGAGGATATAATAAATCAATATTAAAAGATTCCCTATAGATAGGATTTTTAAAAGTGATTCACTCCAAACCCATGGGTTTTAATTAAAGGAATAAAGGTTCACAAACTTTAACTAGTTTTGTGAACCCTCTGAAACCAAAACAATAGGTTGCATAGGTCACCCATGTCCAGACAAAACATCTCTGCTACAACTGATGGCTCAGATAAAAGGTGAGTAATTGCTGGTTCACTGTAATCAGCACTTCCTGACTGTAATTACAAATGACATTAACATTCTGCTTGCCCTGAAGGAATCATCTGTTAAATTTAACAGTGAATGAACACACTGTTCACCTTGTTATTTGGGGCAAACTTCCACATGAAGTTGGCAGCCATACTGTGTATTGTGTGCATATATTGAAGAAGGAGATAAACTAGCTTCAGGAGCCACCAATTTTCCCTGGCTTCCTGTTCTGGTGAACCTCATGCCTACAGTGAAGGAGTTGTACTGCGGAAAGAGTGAAGGTCATTTGCTACACAAACACCTGAATCCATTGCTGAGCCAGGGCATCTGGTTTTGGACTACTGCTGTTGTTTCCATCAGAATGGACTGGTCCTATGAAGAGGGCAAGATGTCGGTTTGCCTTTTGTCTGGCCTCAGTAAAACTAGGTCAAACATAGCAAGATCAGACCAGGCTTTCTGACGGCAGTGAATTGAAAAGCCCACCTGCTGCGTTTGTAGAGTTGTGATTACTTCTTCCAAGGGCACCATTGAGTGGAGTTCAGATGTATGGAATATTGTAAAGGATATTCATTGGCCAGCAGTTTTGACTGTTAGCTGAAAAGCTGGTAGTCTGAGGCAACCCCAGGATGCTGGCAAACAGCTTTTAGGGCCTAAACGTGATGGTGCTTGAAGTGGCAGAAATGTGTATGTGCAATGGATGCACTTCAAAAGTTGTTTTGGTTCTTTGACTAGCTGTTTCTGTCCCGCTTTTAATTCTGTTAAATGTTGTTTCTGTAATCTGCAGTATGAATAAAAGAAATGAAAGCAATTTTCCTGATATTCCACAAGTGTTTCAAAGATTCAAAGATTTTAAGGCCAAAAGGCATCATAAGATCATCTAGTCTGATGTCCAGTATAACACAGCATGTAGAATTTTACTCACTTACTCCAGTATTGAGACCAGTAACTTGTGTTTGACTAAAGTGTATCTTCCAGAAAAGCACCCAAACTTCAAGAGATGGAGAATCCATCACTTTCCTTGGTAGTTTGTTCGAGTAGCTAATCACCCACTCTGTTAAAAATTTGTGCCTTGTTTCTGATTTAAATTTGTCTGGCTTTAACCTCCAGCCATTAGTTCCTTTTATTCTTTTCTCTGCTGGTTAAAGAGACCTTTATTACTCTAATAACATTAATTTTTTCAGGATAGATGTAAATATAGTAACATAAGCATACAGGTCTAAACAAAATGTTTTAATATATACTCTATGTCACATCCTCTGCTCATTTGAAAAAATAAATGAAAGGCCTTCTGTGAATGTGTTATAAACATGTGACTTGAGATTGTGCAATTTTTGGGGTACAATGTGGTAAAATGAGGAATGGAAGCCTAAACCCCACATGTTCTTGCTATAATCCTTTTTGTTTTAACCTTAACATAAAAGTAATTCATACCATATATATATAATATATATATAGTCTCCATTTTTTGTTTTGCATTATTCAACTGCCTGAATTAATATGCTCTAGGCCAGGTCATGCATATATCATTTCTGTGTAAGAGAAAGTTCAGTTTGGGATGAAATAAAATAACCTCTACTTATCACTAAAAAGAATAATTGTGTGGAACAATTGTCTGGAAGAATAATTGTCTGCTTTTTGGCCCACACTTGTGTGCTGCAAATGAATTATTGTGCTACAGTTACAATAAGCAGAAAAGTTTCTGGGTGACAAAACAAACAATGTAACCTATAGATAGTGTGAAATTCCATGTCAGCTCATCATGCTTATCATTAGTCACTGCAGACGATATGAGATGATCAATCATTGATAAGTGTTTATGCTGGTATAACTGAAAATGGTCTTAAAATGCATTTCTTGAAAGTGTTTCATATTGCATGACACTGGCTCCCAGATTGCTTTATGCATGTTTTGTATTATTTGTTGAATTAGAGCCGGTTATGAAATATAGGAAAAGGCATGACAAATTTGATTTTGACAGATGATGTCTTTTCCCCTGTTCAGACACCATCAATCAGGAAATGCAGGGAGTTTTCATCATTGCCACACTGGACTGAATGAATTAATGCACACAATTCGTGGAAACTGCAGTTGCTTTCTGAAAACTGTCTTGCTTCTTCTCCTATTTTGCACATTTTCAAGGGCTTTTATGAATATTTACACCCAGCAAATGACCTTTTTTCCTCATTTAGTATTATCTGAGAACACATTCTTTCTTCACTGATATGTTTTTTTAAAAAACATAATCTTCAATGCTGTTTTTTTAATGATCTGATGCCAAATGCATGACTAAGTCTAAGGAGGAAATAAAAGATATTTGGCATTAGACTTCTTGTTACAAAAATCCAGCTGTTTCCTATATTTGGTAGAAAAGATGGTTGAAACTTATTTGTGAACTTTGCATGATTCTAAACAAAATTTTGCTTCAACTGTGTTTACAACTCATTTTAATTCATTGTGAATGTTTGTTGAAGTGAAGTTTTATTTATACTGATAGTGGAAAAATATGTTTGAGAAACATCATTATGGAATCTGTAGTTCAAATTAATCTAGTAACAAAACAGAATTTGTTTTGGGATGAAACAAAGCTAATTTTGGCAGAAGCAGAAGTAATTTATAAATTAGGTTAGGTCACCCCAAAATGCAAAAATTATTTGTTCAACAATTGCGACAAGTGAACACATTCAAAAGAGTAATGAACAATCTGTGAGCAGGGGCCAGGTGGGAAAGGCTAAATTCTCAAAATAAATTGTTGAGAATTGTTTTCTTAGCTCTATTTGGATGACTTTGTTGTTTTGAACGGAGATCAATATGAACTAAAACATCAGATGTAAACAACGACAACCACTAAGCCTAACTTGTGATGAATTTTTT
The DNA here is from genome assembly GCF_009764565.3 of Dermochelys coriacea. Taxonomy (NCBI): domain Eukaryota; kingdom Metazoa; phylum Chordata; order Testudines; family Dermochelyidae; genus Dermochelys; species Dermochelys coriacea. Next base: position 226,201,192 of record NC_050069.1, read on the forward strand.
TCTCCATAGTGGACCAAACCAAAACCATGGATCCAAATATCCCAGATGTTAGGGGAACTTCAGGCCTGGATCAGAATTTTGTGGCTTGAGCCTGTCTCCATTAGCAAATACATGTTATTTACACTGGTTATGCCTTTCAATACACAAGAACAACCATATAATTATATTAGAGAAAGACAAAACGAAAAAGAATAAAAGTAAGCTATTCATGAGAAAGTGCAGGTTGTATGTGTCTCCTTTGTAGCAGGTTGCATGTGAATAGTATCCGTAGCTCCCTCTGCAGCATGGAGGTGGATTTATCTTCATTTTAAGGTGCAGTACACAGTAAATAGGTCATAATGGAATTTTATGACTCAGATACAAGTTGGTCCCTCTGCAAAAATAGCTGTGTGTGAGGTCTTTCACAAATTGCATGGGGGTAATTAAAATAATGAGGAAACTAGTCAAAAAGGCTCTAATGTCAAAAATAAGGACATTAACCTGCCCAATGGGGGGGGTAGCTTCAATCTGGACACTTTTTAAGCAGACCATCTCAAATGTCACAGAAGACATTTTTACCCCTAAACAAAGAAGGAAGCATGAAGACAAGAAAAAATCAGTACAATGAAATGGCAAGGCCCAAGAGGTTACTCAAGTCAAGCAGCTATCCTTCAGAAAATGAAAATCTAGTCCAGGGAAGACCAATGGAACAGAGTGCAAATTATGGCACATAAAATGTCAACTGGAGATTGGTATAGTTACGTCTCTCAGGGCTGTGAAAAATCAACACCTCTGACAGATATATCTGTACCAACCTAACCCCCTGCATAGAAAGTGCTAGGTCAATGGAAGAATTCTTCTGTTGATCTACCTACTGCCCCTGGGGCAGGTGGATTTTCTGCATCAATGGGAGACCCCTCCCTTTGGTAGGTCATGTCTACACTGAAGCTATGTCTCTGTAGCGTTTTAACTGTAGACAAGCACAAAGTCCTCGTGGAGAGATCATTAAAAACCTCTGCTCAGTATGTGATGGTGGTCAAATAACCCCAAATTGTTAGGTTAGGTCAGTAATTGGAAAGAAAATAACTGTGAAAACATCCCTAATTTCATTATATACATTAATGGTAATCCTCATGTGTTCAGTTCAGGTCATCCTGTCTCAAAAAAAGTTATAGAAGAAATAGAAGGGGGTAAGAAGCAGGTGATGAAAATTATTAGCAGCATGGCAATATCTCCATATAAATAGAGAATGAAAAAAACTGGCCTATTTAGAGAGGAAACAGTTGGACTGTGTAAGGATCTGTAAGACTAGAAGCCAGATCTATAGCACTTAGGGCAGCAGATATTCCTACATTACCACTTAGGAGGCCATGTAGAGCCATCTCCAAGGAATCCTGAAGAGGTCAGCATGAGAGCACCCTGGAGTCCTCTGATTGGCTCGTGCTTACTACTCAACCCAGGAGGCTGCCCCAGAAAGTTGTCTGGGCAACGGTACAGATGTTTGGCTTGCATGTGCTGCAGACCTGGCCTCAGAACCCTACTTGCTGACCACTGACTCATGGCTACCTCTTGACTCTGTGGCACCAGCCCAGAGTAACTACTGGGACTGACTGTCTGGATTGCTTAGCCAGGAAACAGATAGAAGCACACAAAAATTATTAATATAAAGAAGGCAGTCAAAACACAAGGATAATGGGGGATTCAATAAAATTGAAAGCTAGCAAATTTAAAACATTTAAAAGGATGTACTTCCATACCATCGAACAAGACACCTGTGGAACTGTCTGTCACTAGCTATAATTGAAGATAAGAAAGTAGAAGACTTTTAAACGTAAAATACATTTATATGTATAATGTGAATATTCACAATTACATTACATGTGATTAAAAACCATGTAGGTTTATAAAAGCTCATACTTTATGGCAAAGCCAGCCATTAGTTGATGAGGTTTAGGAAGTAACTTCCTCTATGTACAGATGATTCATCATTGTCCATTACAGCTGGGATTGTGAAAGGAATGTAAGGGAATTAGGCATGCAGCTCCTGTGGATTAGCAATAGGAGATGTTATACTTTGAAAATATCCCCCACAAAGATTTTTGCACTTTGCATCTGGTACTGGTAACTGTCAGAGTCAGGATACGGGGCGAGGTGCACCACTGGTCTGATCTGTCATGATAATCCTATTCCTATTATATATTTAGAAAAACGGGATTTGGCAGCTTTAGACCTGTGGTGTGTGTTGTGCATGTTGAACCCTTGAGGTAACATCTGAGAGCGGTATCAATGTGTTAACGCCACGGAGGTTTGGAGCTATACATTCTCCTTTCAAGTTTGGGTCATGCTGACAGACCAATGGGTAAGGAAGGTGGCAAATGCAAAAAGGGAAAGAGAGCCAGCACAGTGGGGTCCCCAAACATGCAGGGGCCCTATGCAGATGAAGTTTGGCACAAACCTAAAACCAGTCCTGTATTAAAAGTAAATCTGAGAGTTCTTTCCTTGAGCCATAAAATCAGCATGGTGTTTATTTCATTATTTTAACTGGTATGGCCCAGGAATATCCCAGCAAGGAGAAACAAAGCCTATCGATGCTGAACTCATACAAGCCTCAAATTAAAAAATGGATCTAACATTTGGAAAACTTGCAGACATCTGAAACCACAAGCAACAATCCTCAGATTCCATTGAGTCTGACATACTGGACAAAGCCCTTGAAAACATAATGTAGGGATAAGGAGACAATCCTGAATTGGCAGCAGGATAGACAAGATGACCTAATATGTCTTTTCCATCTCTAATTTCTATGATCCTATGATCCTATAAACCCCCAACTGCAAGTAAATTTATAGGTAATGCTGAAACACCATCCGCAACTTGCCCTTTGTGTCTTGGCATCGCTACTTACTCATCCTATTCTGAGACCTCTGCAGTACAGACTGAGTTAAGTACATGTGGACATCTTTAACTCTTATTTTAATCTAGACCCCCATGTTATGTGAACACTTTTTTATGGTTTCATTCCCTACAGACCTTTGTATCAGATTAGTGTTAAAAATAAAATAAAAAAGGAAATAAGCCTGTCACACATGTAGATCAGTTTAAAAGAGTTTATCAGAGCCAACCCATTGTTTATGGTATTTTACAATTTGATATACAACAAGATTCATCTATTAAGTAACATAAACTTTTAGAATAACAATTTCTTGGTTAATTAATGGTAATTTATCAGGGAATGTTCAAAATACATGTTATTTGTATTCAGTGGGAACCATGGTCTAATAAATGGGCAGTGGAGTATTTTGTAGAAATGTGCGCGTTTGATTTGATATGAAGTAATTTTGGGGGCATTGTTATGTGGACATGTTTTTTTATCAACCACAGGGGCATTATTTTAGAATACACACACATATAGGTAGATGTTAAAACAGAAAGACTCACAGAATAAGGTACTGCAACTCCTTAGAGTACAGGTATCACACTAATGATGAGATTTGGGCCAAAACCACTGGCAATATTTTCAAGACCCTAGATGTGTAATGTATCCATTTTTAGTGGAAACAGATCTTGGATAATCCTCTTCCTATATTGTACTGGTAGTTCAGTGCTGTGAATATGTCTGAAAACTAAGTCCTTGACCAAAATTACACAAAGTCCCATATCTATCTTTAATTTTTAAGGCCAAATGTTCTGTTTCAGCCATTGTCCAGATTTGTGGACATCATGTCTTCTTCATGCAAAAGAAAAGTTTCTTCCACTTTATTAAAATCACAAATGTATTTGGTACTAGAAGTAAAGCATTAGTCAGATCCAGACAGAAAGAGAGACCAATCCAAGATCTGCTTCTATGTTTTCAAGAATGTATTCTTTACCAAGTTTACTGCATACAACATCCTGAATTTTAGACCAAAAATTACTGATAATTAGGCAGGAACAAATAATATGTTCAAAGTTTCTGATCTGGCCACATCCTCCCTGACCTGTATGGTGGCTCCCACAAAAATGTGGAGTATTTGGTAAGAAATGCCACACAGTTACTATAATTATTTCCTACTGTAAATATAGGGGAAAGCTGGGGTATCTCAGATACCATTCCATGGTGACTGTTGGTAGATGATACTTTTAAATGGGAAACTGTGTATGCAGAATATAATTGTGATTTTGTTAAGTGTACCTTGTGTAGCATATCTTCTGTACAGCTGACCTCTTAATCTTTGACACAATAATTTTTGATAGAAATCCATGGTAAGAGTTCCATATCTGAGTGCATGGACTAAGAAATGCTGGTGTAAATGTGTGTATTACTTTGATAATACATTTTTGTATATTACCATGTATGTGCATTGCATTCATGCAAAAATAAATAAATCAATAAATCTCAGATTGACTAATTTATTTTCTTTTTTTGCACTCCAGTGTAGCCAGATGGATTTGGAAACAATTCCCAATGAAAAATTCTATATACATAGCATCTTATCATACCAAGACATCTTAGCACCATATCATGCCAAGAAGTACAATTAATAGTTCAGTAACACAGGTCAGATGCTCCCATCTACTGTGCTGTGAGGAGGGAACAAAAAATAATTCAGGTGTGCTATGAATACCTAGAAAGATAGAATACTTGCTAAATTTGCTATTAAAACAAATTTATCCTCATAATGCCTCATTATCTTCCCCAATTTAAGGATGTGGAAGCTGAGAGCTTGCTCATTTGCTTTTTTTTAACCAATGTAGCTACACTGACAAAGTTGCCCCACTACAGCTACATCCGTGTAGATAGACCTGAGAAAAAAACAACCTCCTCCTCAACCCACCAAACCCACCTCCAGTATAGACAGACCCTAAGGTGGCGATGTGAAATGACTTGCCCCGAATTGCATAGAAGGGAGTGGCAGGGACATCTTTGGGACTCAGGACTTCCTGCTATGGGCACTCCTCTTGACCACATCATTTCAAGGAGTAAAAAGCTTGTAGTAGTGGAATTGGAGTTGTTCATATTCATTCCCTTTCCCTGAGCCCATAGACACTTTCCCTTGTGATATGCATTTGGGACTCTGCAGGTTTTTAGGGGGAAAATGTGTCTGGAACACTGTTAGAGGGGAGCCACTCTGCATAGCCTCCCCTACTAGCCCTACTGGAATCCAGGAAGACTACCAAAGGATCTCCCTCCCACCCCGAGCCTAAGAAGGGGGTCCACAGGAGCTGGAAACCAAATAAGTATGGGGCACAACTAATGAAATAACAGGGACAGGAGAGCGGTCAGAGGGTCAAATGAAGGGAATCCCCTACTAGCAGCTGGTGGATTAGCATGCCTCTCCAAAGTGTAAGAGGAGGAAAGAATTTGCTGCTCAGATTCAGAGCATTGCTAGTGCGTTGGTGTGCCCTACCTGTGAACAGGACTGTCGCTTGTGCAGCAGACTCAGCAGCCATCAAAGAATCATCGGTGAATACACCATGCTCTGTGAAGAGTGACAGTGCCATTGATCCCAAAGCTTTGAGGTAGTAAGCAGTCATGACAGGAAGCCAATGGTACTTATTGGTCCTACATGAGTTCTGCTACTTAAAGAGATGGGGAATGTGAGGATCAGTGAGGTAAAGCTCACTTCCCTGTAGACCTCTGAGATCAATGAGGATGGAACCAAATTTTCCCAGAGATTCTTGGGCTCCAGGTAGCCACAAGATCAGATCATGCACCTTCTCATTTCTACACTTCTCTATGGTGCCAGTTCATATTTGCAGAGTTTCAGAGAAATTTTTTTCCTTCCATTGTTTTTTCTGTAGGGCTATGAGACTTGGAAGAATTTTGTTCATAAACTGCCTCAAAGCAAAGGGGAAGACAAGGCAAGGCTTCATTCTGTTTTGGTGTAATAAAAAATAAGAGGGCAGTATCATGGTGGTCTCTAGGCTGAGTTCCAGAGAGAATATACTGAATTAAACCATGGCTGCTGGCTGTGCTGTGTTTAACTGCTGTGAGCATTGATGGCTCCGGGCTGAGTCCTTTTATGGTGAGTTTTAGCCAAAGCGAATTTTCACAGTAACTGTTCAATTCACAGTAACAGTGCTGAATAATGTGAAGGAAATTTTGTCAGGCCATTAATGATAGCCAAGCTAGTAGGTCCCACAACGTCACCACTAAGTTTGTGGTAAGAGCAGTTATTTTGTTGTTCGCATTTAAAGTCTTTGCATGTAAATCTGCGTTGGCTCTCCACTTGGTCACAAGCAGCTTAATAAGATGCAGATGGTGCTGCACAAGTGGTCACAGGGATATACAATTCTCTTCAAACATGCAAGAAGAGCTCCCATTTCTGGCACAACATCATAAACCTGAAATCCCAGATCTCTTTTTTGACGTTGGTTTTAATTCACATCTAGATCGTAATTACACAGGAAATCTAAATTAATAGGTATGTAGCAGACAAAGGTACTTTTTCTTGTTCCAAAAAATTTCACAATTCCATGGGTGGTCAGGTAAAACTGAAAATACCCACAAATGGCACAGGGCTGCATCAGTCTGACTCTATACAACCACATAGAATCTTACAATTCTGTGGCACCCTTCAGATAAAAACTCCAGGGTGCCCTGCAATTGCTAGAAGGTAAAACTGGCACAGAAACACACCACATTCCTAAAAGGATCTTATGTGAAACAATATTAAACAGAATAAATAACAGGTAAATCTGGATTATAGTGGTCCCACCAGTCAGTGCCCTAACCCTCATTTCAACTGGCAATGAAATCCAAAGCTGGAAAGTCACAAAGGCCTCTGATGATATTGCTTTAGAGTCATAGTAATTTTATATATTTCTGGGAGGGGAAAAGCAGAAGTTCTCTATAAGTCTCAATGTATGACCAGGAATACAGCTAAACCTGTATTCAGGAGCATATAAACCTCTGTTTGCCGATTGTTAGGCTACCCAAAATTTGTATCTATCTCTTTAGATTGGAAATTCATACAGAAAGGAAATGCTGTTTATCTAAAACTTTGATTATCCAAAGGTTTAGGTTGCCTCTCAGACAGTCAGATATTCAGAATTTACCACTGAAGTGTGGATAGAAATGGATAGAAAATGGATAGAAAAGTGACTAAATAAAAATGACAGCTTCTTATTTAATAGACATGATCTCTGGGCATCTATGGTATATCTGCTTGTTTGACTGACAAAAATGTGTTTTCAGTGTTGAAAGCACAGCAGAGTCAACAAAGCTACAGAACACTAACTGGATTCTAACTTGAACATAACTAATAGAATTGTCAGTCATGTTCTGATCGCAGAATCTTTATTATCCAATCAAAATCTATCTCTGTCAGGGGTTTTTTCTAATGTCTATCACAATATCTCTTAAGTGCTTACTGCTGGTGTGGATTCAAGCTAAAAATTGTGATCAGATTCTCCAAAATTGTAAGTCCGTCTGCTCTCTCTTACCAGCTCATTTTCCTAATGGGTACTTTCTTCCTCTCCCTCCCCACACAATGGATTCTTGTCTTCCTTTCACTCTTGCCTCCTTCGTCTTTCAGCCAAGTGAGACAGCTGAGCCCAGCCCACCAGGTGGCTGGCTGGCTCTGGCACCATTCACCTGCTGCTCTGTCTCACTGCTGCATCTGGACTGCCTCTGATCATAAATCCTGGACCCCAAGAAGGCTTTCCTTAACCACCCTAGTTAATTATGATGCAGGAGGCAGAACTGCAGCTTGCTTTTCTGATGCAAGAGAGAATTTGCAGCACTGGCAGCTATAAAAGTAATCTTTTGCCTAGTAAACTGAATAGATTTGATTCAGAAGTCACTGAAAGAATAAACAGAGAATCTGCATGAAATGGCATTGTTTCAGAGTCACTAATAACTTCACTCAAACCATTAAATAAAGACAAAGCGGTGCAATGATTTGAAATCAGTTCCATGCTGTTATTATATTATGTTGTCATGCTAGCAGCACTATAAATTAAAGTCCTTTATTATCAATAACTTATGGCTATCATCCACACATAAAAGTGGCAAGGACTCTTTGCCGCTTTTAGAGATCCAGTCTAACACGCCTATCCCTCTGATACTTGACATCCACACATAAAATACTCACTGGGATGATGAAATACTCAACCCAAAGATGTTATTTTTCCCATCTCAAATTCTAACTAAATTTGATTTAGCCACTTTTGAGATATCTGAGCATTAACAACTGTGGGTCCAATAATCCCTATGCAAGGTTATTACAGCAGTGAAGATGTGTCACACTGCAAGTTTTCATTCAGTTTCCTGCTTTTGCTTCCCATGGGTGGGATACAGAGTTTATCTGTGGAAGTGGCAATGAGATCAGCTCCTGAAATCCCTGGATTCTCCTAGAAATGTGCAGCTCCTCGAGTCCTCAGCACCTCCACGCTGCCATTAGCCTCCCCCTGCCAATGTCCCTAGCTCCAGGCATCATGGCCAGCAGAACTATACTGCCAAGAACTTTGCCACATGCTAGTATCCCTGCAACTCAAGTCCATTCCTGCTCTGTGTGTGTTTGAGGGTTGGAGAGGAGTGAAGGGGGTGTAGAGGGAGAACATTAACTTATGCCTGTTTTCCTTGTGCTTTTGGGGTTGAAAACTAGCTTGGAAGATCAGCTGTCCCTCCAGACCTGACATTTCCTACCTGCATCAAAACTGCAGATGTCAGTTTCCATGGAGGGGGTGTCAGAGGGGCAGGAAAGAAGTGAAGAGTATGCTGTGCATCTGGCACTCTCCTTCTGTGTCAGATCTTCTGGGTGCTGTTACCCTGTGCTCCTTGAGATAGAAGGTAGCAATGAGCCCTGTGTTTTCTCACTAATTAAGAAGATTTTCAGATGCTTTATTTGTGCCTAGGTAATAAAAATGGCTTCTTATGAAAATGCCATAGTTGCCATGCTTTGGGCCACCCTCAGCTTTTGGAAGCACACTGAAGTAGGTTGATTTACTCCCGGGCTGAATTTGGCCTTTCATTCTTAAAGATGCTTTTGACATGTTTAAAAAATATTTTCATATAATTAAAAGTTATAAGTGTTTGAAATGCAGATGCTTCTCATACACAGTATACAGTATTTTACTAGATTTTTAAAGTATATAGCAAGTTGCAAAGGTCTAGGCAGTAAAACTGGGAAAGATGGAAACTCAGTTCTACCCTCCTGTACTGTTGTGCAATGCTTGATTTTGCTGATGACAGAATTTTAGATTATTACTACCAATGAATAATGTTATTGTGTTTAGTCGTATTTAATTTAGTATGTTTGCCTAAGGTATTGATAGACTGCCAAGCACTGTAATATCTCGGTGCTGAAATACAATAAAAGAGAGGGCAGAATGTGTAGTTAAAGTGGGTCCACTCTTGCCTTCCTAGGCTTGTCCTTTTAAAAAAATTACTTTAGAATTATTTGGGAGCCACCATTTGAGTTACTTGGCAACTATAGAAAGACTCAGGGACTAATGTTCTTTCTAATTGCAGCCAGCCAATAGAAGCCAATGTGCGTGTGCGTATGCAGTCTTGCACAGCTTGATGCAGCTCCCACTGAAGTCAAAGTAAATGGCAGTAGTTCTTTGACTTCAATGGAAGTTTTATCAGGCTTATAGTGGCCAATCATGACCTCACTGATGTCAGTGGCAAAAATGCCCATTGGCAACAACAAAATTGGGGTTGGGCCTAAAATGATCCACAATAAAAACTGTTAATAACTTTGGTTAATTGTCTTGAAAGTAGGCCGTTTTGCAGGCCGAATCAGTAAGCCCTAAGCCAAAGTTATATAGGGATCTGGAATAGGGCTTTAAAAAGGAAACTGTCTTTAACCTTAACTATGGAACAACCAAAGCGTCTCCAGGGAACAATCCTCAATATGCAGGAGATGGTTCCATATGACCTGGTTTATTGTGTCTCTAATTTGTAATAATCTATTCACCATTTAATAAAACCATCAAACAACAAACTTTTGCTAGTTTCACTTTATATGTTAGGTCAAATTTATCATGCAGCTCTAATGCTGATCTCCTGCTGTGTTTTGCACAGCAATCTGAACCACAATGTTAATCTTGGCTTAGAGTTGTGACATGATGCAGGAGGATGGCACACTGAGGCTTTGGGTTCTGAATGTCATGGCACAGGTCAGTCAGCCAACATACAGGTTGGAACATAAAGCTGTTACAAACTGCAATTTGTTAGCTGGTATTTTATTTATCTTGTCAGTCAATGCTGATAATAAAAACTTTGCCAAAATGTCATTCCAGTTTCCATAAAATTATTTCATTTTGAAGCTATGCTTCATTAAAGGCTATTTTGCTATTAGCATTAAGATTCTCTGCATCTATAAATTGACTATGGCTTCAGGTTGGTCACAGACAATTTAATAAGATTCAGATGGCGTACAAGCTATCAGAGGGATATAAAATTCTTCTGACATGCAATAACAGCGCCTGTTCCTGGCACACTATAATATCAGCAAACTCCAGTTCCGCTTTCTGTTTACTGTAGATGGTTTTGATTCACAGCTAAATTGAAATTACACAGGAAATCAAAATATTCCAACTTAAAGGTATGTGACAGAGAGTCTCTTTCACTCTTCCAAGAGCGTTTTATATATCAGTGGAATGAAGGAGTTTTGCAGCTGTGTATAGCACATTAAAAATTCCAGAGAAAGAAAAATATATGGTAGGAAAAGAAGCCAACAAAAAAAAAAAGAAAAAGAGAGAGAGAGAGAGAGACTAATTCCCATTGACAACTCCTATTCAGAAAATAAGTGTATTTAGCATAAAGACCCATAATTGAACATACTCTGATTGCCTATTGTTTAACATGTTCTGAAAATGGAGAAATAAAACAATAGTGGATGGAACTCTTTGCTTTCTTAACCATTTTGTCAATAACTCTATTGAAACTTTTACTGGAATTTCCACATACAAATGCAATTTCTGATCCCTAAAGTTAGGAAATGTAGATTTCCATGTTGGTATGTGTGCGTGATGTGAGTATATATCCATACACATGTACGTAGGTCTGTGTATGTATTTGAAACATGCAAAGTGTAATTAAAAAATTAGGTTCTTGGGAATATACTCATCATACTCTGTTTTGCTGTCTACAGAGGATGTGATTCTTTTGGCTTGAATATCTGGCATGGTGACAATAAATTTGCAGACTGGACATCAGCCAGCTTTACCATCTATTATATTTTCTATTTTCTATTAGTTTGCTCAGCGTTATTGGCAAATGGCTTCAACATACCGCCATCCCTTCATTCTCAAGAGTATTTGAAAACTTAAAATATATGAATATGTTTTGTGTGAAATTTAGATAGCTGTCAGAATGATAAAAGCTCCAACCACACCTAAACAAAACAAATAAATGCTGGCAGAAAGTAAATGTTCTCTCAGCTATGTTTTTTGGATCATCGTGATTGCAAATGAATTATTTGCTGATGAATATATGGATGCTGTAAAAAGATTTTACAAAGACAGGCTACCCTCTAACTAAGCTCACTGTCTCTGCAGTTGGTAAATGCTCCATGTCCTATTTTCTGAGCTGTTCTCAAACTCACTAATTAATTCGACAACTCATATTCAGTAATTACCATTATCATATTTTTTAAACAGCAGAAGGGTTTAAATTCCTCTGAAACCTGTCTCTCTCTCTCTCTCCAAACAGTGAAAAGCTGTTGAATAAGCACAATCTATTTCTTATCTTTCAGGAGCTCCGGCTGGTTCACAATATAAGCAGCTAAGCTGAAAGATTTAATTCATCTTGTTCATTAAAATTCGAATACTTATAAAGCCACAGATGTTAACTTTTCTGTTATTACAATACAGCTGGCAAATAGAGACCATTGCACCAGTTGGGAGAGTTAAAACCTCATCTCTGGCGGTCAGATAATTTTATTTAACAGTTTAGCAGACATTTTAATCAATACTTCTGAGAAATCTCCTTTATAAAATTATTATAATGAATAATTGATTTATATATGCTTTTTGTGAGTCTCAAAATATGTAACAAGATTATATACTACATTCAGATAGGGATCAATTCAAACGTTTGTAGGTCTGGTTCTTACATTCTTTTAAAGTGCTAGGCACAATTCAGCATCGAAAGGAATATGCACTTCAGACATGAATCTGTGATGCTTCTGGTGAGTAGCACTTACTTATGTAAATAGTCCCAATGGCTTCAATGGGAGTGCTTGAATGAGCAATACTCTCAGTGGACCAGCGTTGCAGAACTGGACCTATAACATCTGCTGAGACGTTTTCAGTTTCTTCTCTTACTTTTCACTCTATTTAAACCCCATTGAAACTTCTTTTCTCGCCACTTGCACTTTGTTACATGGCTCAAGATTCAGAGTTTTTCTGGAATAAGCACTGAAAAGGTCAAGTGTATAATTACATGGCTTGTAGCTGTCTACCTTGAAAATGAAATGTTTTCACAAAGGAATTTGCTTAATAGCACCTGCCATGGCTGCCAGTCAGAAACATTCTGACCAGGCAATAATTTCTAGTCACAAAATGAATGTCTGTCCTATGGGAGGTTTCAGAGTAGCAGCCGTGTTAGTCTGTATTCGCAAAAGGAAAAGTACTTGTGGCATCTTAGAGATTAACAAATTTATTTGAGCATAAGCTTTCGTGAGCTACAGCTCACTTCATCGGATTCATTTGGTGGAAAATACAGAGGGGAGATTTATATACACACAGAGAGAACATGAAACAATGGGTTTTATCATACACACTGTAAGGAGAGTGATCACTTAAGATGAGCCATCACCAGCAGCGGGGGGGGGGGAAGGAGGAAAACCTTTCAGGGTGACAAGCAAGGTAGGCTATTTCCAGCAGCTAACAAGAACATCTGAAGAACAGTGGGGGATGGGGTGGGGGGGAGAAATAACATGGGGAAATAGTTTTACTTTGTGTAATGACTCATCCATTCCAAGTCTCTATTCAAGCCTAAGTTAATTGTATCCAGTTTGCAAATTAATTCCAATTCAGCAGTCTCTCATTGGAGTCTGTTTTTGAAGTTTTTTTGTTGAAGATTACACCCTCAGGTCTGTAATCGAGTGACCGGAGAGATTGAAGTATTCTCTGATTGGTTTTTGAATAATATAATTCTTGACGTCTGATTTGTGTCCATTCATTCTTTTACGTAGAGACTGTCCAGTTTGACCAATGTACATGGCAGAGGGGCATTGCTGGCACATGATGGCATATATCACATTGGTAGATGCGCAGGTGAACGAGCCTCTGATAGTGTGGCTGATGTGATTAGGCCCTATGATGGTGTCCCCTGAATAGATATGTGGACAGAGTTGGCAATGGGCTTTGTTGCAAGGATAGGTTCCTGGGTTAGTGGTTCTGTTGCGTGGTGTGTGGTTGCTGGTGAGTATTTGCTTCAGATTGGGGGGCTGTCTGTAAGCAAGGACTGGCCTGTCTCTCAAGATCTGTGAGAGTGATGGGTCGACCTTCAGGATAGGTTGTAGATCCTTGATGATGCATTGGAGAGGTTGTTGTTGGGGGCTGAAAGTGATGGCTAGTGGCGTTCTGTTATTTTCTTTGTTGGGCCTGTCCTGTAGTATGTGACTTCTGGGTACTCCTCTGGCTCTGTCAATCTGTTTCTTCACTTCAGCAGGTGGGTATTGTAGTTGTCCTATGGGAGACTCCCATTAACTTCAATGGGCTTCAAAAAGCCCTATCTGCATTTCAACATACAGGGAATGTAGTCTTGGCTGATTTTTTAAATTAACAAAACACTTTTGCTTTAGGTGTATGCCAGAAAACGGACCCAAGTACTTTGAAGACTTTACAGGCAAGTGTGAAACAGTAGGACAAAGGAAGGCCTTGTGTTTGTAACTCTGTCAGTCTTGTCCCTTTTACAAGCAATACATTCACACTGAAATTATAGTTGAAAAAAAATCTGATTGACCACTACATGTCACCATTGCGCCACACAGACACATCCCATTTCAGAATCATGTGTTGTTTGGTACAGTATTTTGTGTGGTGGTAGGGAATGAATCTTTTAAAAAGGCCTTTTGGACAAAAGAGCTCAGATGGTCTGGCAACCTTAAATGCTTCCCTTTGGTCAGAAATACTAGTAATGCTGCTAGAATGAAATAGTATTGTCTGATTCCACCACCAGGAACCCTGAGAGAAATTCTGCTATGTTAATTAACAGTTGAAGGGGCCTATTCTTATTGCATGGGTGTAACTCCAATGCACAAGAGCATAAGGAAAGCATATGCTGTCAAGAAAATCAGAAATTTCTAGTGTCACCTTTGTGCCACCCTTAAACAAATAGTTCTCCTCTAACGCTTTATATTAACTGATTAGAAAGGGTTAAATAAGCAAGATTGCCATGAAAATTTATTAGTCATTAACGTTTTCTACTTACTTTTTTTCTGCTATATTGAATGCCCTTGCAATAGAAAGAACAAACATCAAAAGTACCTTTTAACTTCACAATTCTTTCTAAATTTCTTTAAAATTATAGGCTATACTGCCGGCTTTCAAACTTCAAAGCATGCAGAGGGATCAGGGTCAGATTGAAATATTATTTCTTACACTTTAATAAAATATGCATGTGAATTGTATGACCTGGCAGATAAATTATTTGTGTTAATGTAACATTGTAACATTAATTACACACTTTAATTTTTTTCTTTGTTGCTTCTTTACTAGTAAGTACTGTACAAGTGCTAAAATTTGCTTTGAAACATATGGTACATTTTACTAAAGCTTAAATTGTTTCCCGATTGAATTGTTGTTTGATGAAAATAACACCACCTTTTTTGTGGAATTTGGAAGGGGGAAGGTAACTGAGTGCTGTTGCCTTTAATTCAGAGGATTAATGACGGATCTCTTTCCAATTTTCAAAATTTTATAAGTCTTGTGTGTGTGGCGTACATGTGTATTGATTATTCCACATATGCCTACTGCAAATGAATCATGAAACATCTGGGTCTAGCTATTGTTGGAGACAAGATACTGGATCAAATGGATTATTCATCGGATCCACTATGGCAATTCCTATGTTCCTATATATATACACACAGTACACATACTAACACACAGAAAAATATTGAAATTTACAGTAGTGTCCTGTAGCCAGATATTATTCATATAAAGATCTAATCCGTTATAGAAATGTTCTATTTTTAGAACAAAAGTTATTTGCTCCAACAAAGGATAGGTTCCTGGGTTAGTGGTTCTATTGTGTGGTGTGTGATTGCTGGTGAGTATTGCTTCAGGTTGGGGGGCTGTCTGTAAGCAAGGACTGGCCTGTCTCCCAAGATCTGTGAGAGTGATGGTCGTCCTTCAGGATAGGTTGTAGATCCTTGATGATGTGTTGGAAAGGTTTTAGTTGGGGGCTGAAAGTGATGGCTAGTGGCGTTCTGTTATTTTCTTTGTTGGGCCTGTCCTAACCCAGGACCCTATCCTTGCAACAAAGCCCGTTGCCAACTATGTCCACATATCTATTCAGAGGACATCATCATAGGGCCTAATCACATCAGCCACAATATCAGAGGCTCGTTGTGCCAGCAATGCCCCTCTGCCATGTACATTGGTCAAACTGGACAGTCTCTACTAAAAGAATAAATGGACACAAAGCAGACGTCAAGAATTATAACATTCAAAAACCAGTCGGAGAACACTTCAATCTCTCTGGTCACTCGATTACAGACCTAAAAGTGGAAATACTTCAACAAAAAAACTTCAAAAATAGACTCCAACAAGAGACTGCTGAATTGGAATTAATTTGCAAACTGGATACAATTAACTTAGGCTTGAATAGAGACTGGGAATGGATGGGTTATTACACAAAGTAAAACTATTTCCCCATGTTTATGCCCCCCCACCCCACTGTTCCTCAGATGTTCTTGTCGACTGCTGGAAATGGCCCACCTTGATTATCACTACAAAAGGTTCCCCTCATCCCCCGCTCTCCTGCTGGTAATAGCTCATCTTAAGTGACCACTCTGGTTACAGTGTGTATGGTAACACCCATTGTTTCATGTTCTCTATGTATATAAATCTCCCCACTTGTATTTTCCACTGAATGCAGCCAATGAAGTGAGCTATAGCTCACGAAAGCTTATGCTCAAATAAATTTGTTAGTCTCTAAGGTGCCACAAGTACTCCTTTTCTGTTTAGTTTTATGTTTTCTTACACTTCAACATTTCTTGCAGTCCTCTGGGACTAGAAGCAGAACTACAAAATTTCCACAGGTGTTTATGCGGTATTAGTACCCTGAAGGAAGTCAGGAAACATTGGAAGTCCTCGGAGAGCCTTTTGTTATGAGATTTCCCACCCAATTTCTAGAAAGTTTTGGAAAAGTTCTATGAGCTTTGGGTAAATGTCCAGATTTTAGGATGCTTGTCTGAAAAGAACTGAACTGCCAAATCTTTTCAGGTTCAGTAATTGCAATAACGACTCCCAGATAAGATAACTCCATTCATTGTCAATTGTACTTTTGTGACATTTCAGCACCTTCACTTACCAAAGGTCTGGATTTGACTGCTTGGTATTATACGCTATTACCTTGTCTTAAATGAGTGTTTAAAACTATCTTCATGTGGTTTCTGGTTCAAGGAGATGTAGTGTGTCCTGGAGCACTAAGCATAGAGTGGGCAGACTGGAAGTCCTGTGTTCTAATCCTAGCTCTGCCACTGACTTTCTGCATGGCCTTGGGTAAGTCACTTTAGCTTCCTGCCTTGGTTTCCCCATCATTAACATACAAAATGATAATGCTTGTGAGGTTTAGTCAATATTTGTACAGTGCTTTGAATGTGCAAAGGGATATACAAATTTTAAATATTATTAATTTTTTTAAGTCTCATTCTCTTCTCCTTCTGGCAGAGAACCCTTAGGGGTGGAAAGTCTGCCAGACTTGGAAGAGAGTTGTGGCATAAGGTACCTACAACCTTAGTTCTACCAGGGCATTTCTAGGTGATGAGGACAATTCAAAAAGTAGTTATTGCTGACTGGTGAGGGGAGTAACCAGGACACACGCTGATTCAGCATATTCCATTGGTGGCCTTCACTAGCAGGGCTCTTGTAAAGCCTTAAGTGTGAACTATAACTGTCTTTAACTGGCAGAACCTGTGGGCTGGGTGGTAGTGAAAACATCACCCATGCTCCCTGGGAGTGAGGCCCCTTGAAGTGCAAGGAGTCAGGCTGGTGCCAAGAGATGCAGCTTGCACCGCCTGAACCATTACGGTGAATTTAACCTATACTGACAGGTTTCAGAGTAGCAGCTGTGTTAGTCTGTATACGCAAAAAGAAAAGGAGTACTTGTGGCACCTTAGAGACTAACAAATTTATTAGAGAATAAGCTTTCGTGAAGTGAGCTGTAGAAAGCTTATGCTCTAATAAATTTGTTAGTCTCTAAGGTGCCACAAGTACTCCTTTTCTTTTAACCCATACTGTTTACTAGATAATTGCTATTTTGATGTTACCTTGGTTTCAGTGTAACAACCAAAAATGTTCTTCTCCTTTTTTGCTTTTCACTCTCAGAATCTCTTAGAAATACAGACTTCACATACTAACAACTGCCAAGCCCAATGAATAATGAAAAAACCCATATTTTATTTACTTAATTTCACTTTTCAAAACCCCTTTATTTTTTAAAAAATATGTTTTGTCAGCAGCAGAATTTGTGACTGATGATCAAAGATTAATAACATTAATAAACTGATAAAACTACATTATTTTTTCTTGCTATAGAAAAGTAGATTATTAGGTCCAAATTCTCAAAGGCATTTAGGCTCCCAACTTTCAATAGATGTTAGGGGAGTCTAAATACCTTTGAGAGTCTGGGCCTTAGTAACTAGGTAACAGCTGTGTTAATTTTCACATCTGGCAAACACTGGCCCACAGTGGATAGGGACTGATCTGATAGTCAGGAGACCTGGGTTCTTCTTCTTGTCAATGGCAGAACTAATAGGTGGGGGTGGAGGGACTGCCATCCCCAGCAGCCTTTTGTGTCTGTGAGGCACCTTTTTAAGCATACTATCCAGTTGACAAAAGGAGGTGTCCAACATGAATTTTCACACAGGGCTAGAGAATGAGTCCACCCTTCACTCACCTAGCAGTGGTCGCTCCTGTTCCATGGGGTTGGGCCCACCTCCCAACTCCAGGCATTATGACCTGGTGCTGCATAATGTTGCAATACCATTAACTCAAATTTGACCCGGTTGCCCCTCTGTCATGAGGGAGGACTGGCTGGGCCAATTGAATGTGCCAGATTGCAATGGGGAGCCAGGCATTTGTCTGATCCATGGAGTAGCATTAGCAGGTGGAATAAGTGAGAACTATGTCAAGCAGTCCTAGCTGTGGGACTGGGGATCCACTTATGACAATAGATGTGTATGGCATAATAATAATGATAACTGACTGGGATGAAGCAGCGAAACTGCTTGCCAGCATGGTAGGGGTTAAAGAGAGCCTTTGGGCCCAGCTAGTCTCACTAGGCTGCTACCAGGGACTAAGTGCTACCTCCATGGCCAAGGGAGACTAGGGAGGAGACCTAGGAGCCTCTTGTAATGAGGTAACAGGATAACTGAAGCCCAGAGACAATGTGGGACTCGGCCTCACCAAACTTGTGACTGCCCCTCAAAAGGAGCCTGGGACCATGGCAGGATGCTGCCCAAAGTCCATGAGGGGGCACTTGCAGGCAAGCCATCCCAGTGGTTTGGATTGTAGGGACCATGCCCCAAACTGAAAGGATAGTGGTAAGAAGTAGCCTGGGAAGTGCATTTAGACTCCCTGCTGGGAGGGTCCCCTGTTCAGGGGTTGGCTTGCACAGGGCCATGGGCCGGGACCTGGTGGAGAGGGAGGGGCTGGATCCCCCTACTCCACCACCTAAGAGATTGTGGCACCTCGACCAGGGAAACAAGAGGCTGGAAGTCAGGTGGGCCAACCACTAGACTGCCCGGCCCTCCAAGCACCCTATCACACTGACTTTTATATACTGCCCCTCCCGGGGTGAACTGCCCAGGAGAGGTGGAGGGTTTGGGATTCCCCACAGTGGCCTGGGCTCTCTGCGTGGCTCTTACCATAGTCCAGCTCCAGCTTCTGGCCTGGCCAGGGGGGGAGGGGGGAGAGGAGAAGCAGGGGGGGTGGGCCCTGTGGTGACTGCAGGGGCTAAGGCCCACCATAGCCACCTCATCAGGAAGAGGTTGATGCTGCTGGCAGTGGCTGTACTTCATGGCACCTTATCAGCTCCCTTGCTGTGAAGTGAAGCCCCTGTCATGCTGGCCTGAGGCTATTATGCCCATGTCATGGTCCTCCCACTTTTAAAAGTGTGTGTGTGGGGGCCCTGGCCTGACTAGCCCCCAGGTTCTGGCATCCCTGCTCCTGCTGTCAGCCCCAGGTGGGTGGAGCTCCAATTGACAGCCCCATGTATGGCAGGGCTCCGACTTTCATCCTTGTGCTTGGCGGGGCTCCCGCTGTCAGGCCTGTCCATGCTGCATGTGGGGCTGAAATCTGTGATTTCCACCAAAAGGAAGCATTTTGGTGGAAATAATAAATTCTGCAGTAAAAGATAGAATTCTGTGGGGAATATTAATTCTGCCCAAATTGTGCAAGTGGTGCAGAATTCCCCCAGGAGTAAATGGCATTGTATACTCACATAATGAAAAAAATGGGCTCTACCCCCCAAAATTATACAGTCAAAGTAATTTATCTTAGAATATCTCTACTCTTTTCACATTTAAATATGAAAATTGCCTATTGATATTCATCCTCAGACTTACATTTAGTAGTTACTGAACAAGAATGCTTAGGAATTAAAATAAGTTGGTCTTATTTCTGTAGCCTGGGGGAAGTGCTTGTGGAAATGAAACTCTTAATTCTATTCAGTTCCTTCTATTTTAAAAGCATGTCACTGGTCAGTGGCAACTCACTGCAATACCATGTGCAGGCTTGAAGATTCGAGTTCACAGTCCCATGCATCCTAATATAAAGGAAGCTGAGAATATTAGTGGAGGTGGCCCTTTGACTCTTCCTCTGGGTGACTGAAGGAGTAACCGTGATGGCTGTTAGAGAGAGCTGCATCCTGCTGTCTTCTCTGGGGAGAAGACTAGTGAGTTAAGACATATTTCAGAGCTCAACCACAGAGGGAAGAAAAAGACAAAACTTGGGTGATCCTAGAGAATGCCCCTTGAAGAAAATGTAAATGTTATTGTTGTTGTCTTATATTATTATTGACACACAATTTTATTTTTTCCCAAATGAGACATCAACTTGCATATTATCTTTCCCTGCACCCTGGTATCTTTGGGTTGGTTGATTAAAAACAATGGAAAACTTTTGATTTCACTCAAGTATATCAAAAAGAAAAGGAGTACTTGTGGCACCTTAGAGACTAACAAATTTATTAGAGCATAAGCTTTCGTGAGCTACAGCTCACTTCATCGGATGCATGTAGCGTAAGCTTATGTCTAATAAATTTGTTAGTCTCTAAGGTGCCACAAGTACTCCTTTTCTTTTTGCGAATACAGACTAACACGGCTGCTACTCTGAAACCTGTCAAGTATATCAAGTTAAGTACAGAAAAAAAAGTTTTAAGTCTTTTAGTTATTTTATTTCCAGTAATAAATTACTTTAGTTTCTGGCCAATAGCCTTGCCATAGAGCCATTTGATCAGCTGACTACTAAGATACGTGGCTGTTTTGCACATATGCTTCTGCACATATACTAGTGCTCAGTGCTTCCCTGGTCCCACATGTGACCTCTGTGTTGTTAAGGCAATTGATTTTTCTCAAAGATGTGTCTAGGAGAAGGGTTGAAAAGACAGAGCTTCAAAATGATGATGGGAGGGAAGGTGATAACTCATATGTTCATGAAATTTCACTGTGAATCATATTTATATAATCTGAACTGATATTCTTTTTAGCTAGAGATATTGATAATAAAATGTTGCACTTTTCCTCTATTAAAATAGCACACATGCACAAGGAACTCTAGAGATGGAAGTTATTTGAGTTTTTGAGCTCACAGACGAGGCCATAAAACAGGAAAAGCAGTCACAGCAGAAATATGGCATATTGAGTAGGAAACAGGAGAAATAAAACTATATCTAAAAAAGTAAAGGCATTTAACATTTCTGACAGGTGTAATTGGCAGCAGCAAGGGCCTGCCTCAGATGATGTCTATGAATTTCATTTAGAATCAATAAAACGTTCGGTTCAAGCCCCCACCTAAAACCTTACCTACTCCCTGATTTAGGAACTTAAAATTTAAAATCTATCTAGTCATCTATATAGGTGTTTCAGAACAAGTACTCAGGAATCCTTGGGAACATGGAACCACAAGTTTTATTTGGGAAAACAAGATAAACATATATTCAAATATTAAAATGAAATTAACAAACCTCTAACAGTGTAGGAGGGATATGGTCAACCCCACAGTCTCAGTTATTTATTGCCTAGCCTGCTGGGAGCCCAGAACTCCTATTGCAACTCAATCACCACCCAGTAAGCTTCACTTATGAATGCAAATTGGTTCAGATGTAGTGAAGTGGGTGTCAGGAGGTCACTTTCCTCAGCCAATCTGCTGCATTCTAGCAAAGTCTGTAGCACCAAGTCCTTCTCTGATCTCTGGCTACAAGGTCTCGTGGTTGTGCAAAGCCAGCTCCAGCAGGTATGATACTGTGAGATCCTGGCTTAGTGAATTTAGTGCTACCAGGCCTTCTACTGCCAGGTCCTGGAAACTGAACTTGACCAGTTTAGGTGCAGCATGGTATGATTCTACAAAGTCAACTCTGCTCCTATTAGGTCTGGTCCCATAAAGTCAGCTCCAGACAGGGATCCTGGATGAGTCTCTCCTACACAGTCCCTGCTTGAATTTGCGTTTATTACCCGCACAATCTACTACATACCTGTCAGATTAGGATGACCCACTTTCCCCAGATTATACCTTTCATAAATACACAACATGTATGAATTAATATAACTTTCAAAATCAACACAAACAAAATGATCAAGAACCGCAATGGGGCAAAATTATAATTTGTATAAATAAAGCTGCCTGCAATAATTAACTTTTCTCCTTTTTCCTACAGGAGAAACAGAGAGATTCTTTTTCTTTTACATCTTTTAGCTCTGGGGCGTACAGGGAGTAAAACAACATGGTTTAAGAAAAATAAAAGTCCGGTGTGTGCAAGCACACACATATGTACATTTCGTAAGTAGTGCTGAATGTTTACAATGGACATGTAACAAAGATGAGATACCAGAGATGAGAACAAATGTCTGTATAAGAAGATAAAAAATTGGTCAGATAAAGAGCATTCAGTGTAAAAGAAAGCTGGCAGTTCAACCTTGCTGAGGAGAGGTGTCAGCCCTGGATAATTTTCCTAATGGAGAAAAGACGGTGTGTAGTAGGGATGGGGGGAAATGATAAAGACCTGAATATATAAAGAAGCAAAACCCCATGCGAACCCTATTGAAGCTGAGGTTTTTGCTAACCCCAAGCCTTACCATTCACAAATTCATAAAAGGTTTCCAGTTTAAGACATATATGGATCAGATTCTCAGCTGGTGTGAAGTGGAATAGCTCCAGTGACTTCATTTTCACACCAATTTACCCCAGTTGAGGATCTGGCCAAAACTCACAATGGTGACTTGTTAGTGGAATCTTGGAAAATGAAAATATATTCTGATTCAGGGCTCATTGCTGTTAGCAAGATTCATGATTTAAGCTTTTGATTAAACAGAAAAAGATGGATAAAAGTGCTTCTTTGTCCACAGCAGCAAAGTGCACTGGCTCCGCTAATTGCATGCAAGCTGGACAGAGTGATATATATTCACTAGACGTTTCTTTTTCTGTGTGAGAGTCTGAGCACTTAAACAAGGAACACATTTTTCTTGTCAAATTCTGAAAATTCAACACCTCTATGTTACTCCCACAAACCCAAGTATTTATGTTTCCCATTAAAAAAATAAGCTGTTCAAGGTCTCAAACATTTTAGACAATCCCCTTCCCTTAGTTACCATTGCCCAGCACATGTAACTCAACCTCTTTCTTGGCCCACTGGGTTTTACTGGCTTTCAGGCAAGCAAGCGTCTAAGCTTCATATGTCAGAGAAGTGAAATCTTACTTCCAATCAGTTCTTGCATATAACCCATTTGTTTGTTTGTTTTATTAGGTTGAAGTGTTCTCACAATGACCTGCCTCACATAATAAGCCAGATTCTGCAAGATGCTGAGTGGCCTAAATTCCCAGTGAAATAAATCTATGGAAAATAGGAACTCTCAGCACTTTGCAGGAGGTATTCAGCATTGGGCATTATGTGACCATGAAGAGGTAATGAAGATGCAACCTTAATTAACAGGCTAGGTGTTAATTTTAAGGCTATTGTTGCGTTGCAAGCATTGCAATCTCTAATACAATTGAAACAGAGCAAAACAATGTAGGACTTTTTCTTCCTTCTCTCTGATAGATCATCTATATTTTCCTTTGGGATCTTTTAAATCCCAATAAATAAAATTTTTATTTAATGAAATTATGAGTAGCCAATAAGGTTGTCAGATTTCATTAGGGACAGCTGAGAAATATCATATTAACATATAAAATAACTTAATTGTTTCCACATTCAATGGGAAAAAAGTATTGTAACCAAAATAGAAACTAGTCACAATCCCCAATACTACATGTATGGGTTAAAAATAGAAAGGAAAATGATATGTTTTAACTTCAAGATAAATATTCCTACTTTATGAATGCTATTAAAGTGTATCCCCATCTGGAAAAATTGTACCAGATCTAAAAAACTGGCGTTTTTGCACTCCCTAAATCTTTTTGTTAAATTGACCCATATGTCATCATTTTTAACCTCCATGCAGTAATTAACCATTCTGCAAGTCACCACAAGTAAGCCAGAAATGAATCACACAGAGAAAAAAATACTGTAGCATCAATAGGATTTAATCCAAGGTAAGCAAACCTATGCTACTACCCTCTTGTGCTTGTCAAGCACAAATGTCATGAAATTTTCAGCAGCTTCCCATGTCCTGCATAACAATTTTGGTTGCAGAAGCTGTAAAACCTGAATCAAAAGGAGAGACTAAAATGAATAGAACTGCCCTTGAATTCACCTTAAATCGTTTATATTTGTTATCCATGCAAAGCAAAGCATACTTGCTGGCTTGAATGTGAAACTTTTTCCAGTGCCTTGCATAAAATGATGAGAAAATATGCAAATAAGATTAAACATCTTGCAATGCATTTGATCATATCTTCTAAGATCTTGGGGGTGGAAGAAATATGAGGAATGGTGTCATTCAGTTTTCCTTCTGTTTTTTGTTAACCGGCAGAATGTCTACATTCAGAAAAACAAGGTGGGTGAGATAATATCTTTTATTGGACCAACTTCTGTGGGTGAGAGAGACAAGTTGGTGCAATAAAAGATATTACATCACCAATCTTGTCTCTCTAATATTGCAGGACAGATGTGGCTACAACTACATTTCATACAGAGCTCCTTTCACTTATGCTGGTGCAAACTGGGTATAAATCTATCTAAGTCAACAGAATTATTCTAATATAAGGCCAATGTAAGTGAGAAAGTCAGTCCTGTACAATTTAAGCTGGTGAATATAGTTGTGTCTAGAACCTGTGTTCTAATCTTTGTCCCTCAGGCACAGTGCTCAGAGAGCTGGAGGGACACACATCTTATCAATGTACAGCTACAAATCTTTCAGTAAATCTATAGTAACCTAATAACTCCTGACTTAATATGTGCTTTGTTTAAAGGAATACACTGCAATATTTTCACCCACATGAGACCTATACCACCATTTAGGTTATTGCTGGGTTTGCCCTTGTGAGTTTCATGTAATTTTACCTCATTGCAATAAGGGAAGAATAAGCTACTCATTACTAAACATTCATTTATAAACAGCGATCTAAAAGAGGTTTGTATGTGTTTGTGTGTACATGTTTCTAAGTCTGGGCATAAATATATTATTGTAATTGGATTTGTTATAATCTTTTAGAAATCACAAGAAAATATATTAATATGAATAAACCTCTCAACCTACTGGAACCTAAATGTGCAACCCAATTTGGGAAGAGGTCACAGGATGTGAGAGACACTAAAACACAGTGCAGCTTTAAACAACCTAGAAATAATTTATTTAGAAAAAAATGTCTCTACTGAATATCTTTGAGTCAGTGATTATGAGGTAACAATTTAGTATGTTGAAAGTGAGATAGTACTAGGTTGGTGTGGGATGGAAATATTTTGGAGTCGGATTCTGAGCTTAATTACAGTAGAAATCAAGAATAATTCTATTGATCTGAATTAAATGAATCCAAAATAAATTATACAATAGTAATTAAAGTCAGATTTTGACCATGGCACTCTAATCTGAGGTGTGTGTCTCCCCTAACAAGGGACAGTTGAGAGGTATTTGAATATGAATTTTAATCAGAACAACCCCATGTAAATGCTATATGCTGATATGTATATAGTTATGGTCCATAAAGTAGTCCTCTACCTTGTGACTATGGAAACTAATTAGGAAACTCTTGTGTATGCATAAGCAGGTCATAAACCTGTGGAGAAAAATAAAAATTAAAGTTATCACAAAAGATTTTCTAAATAGAAGGAATATATCTCCACTCACTCTCTATAGGAGCTGAGTGAAGAGTCAGTGCTGTATTCCAAGATCTGTTGCACAGTTCTTCATAAGACCTTATTGTAGCCTTGGGCAATTAGTACAACATCTTCTTGTCCCAGAAACTGAACACTATACAGTATTTGTCAGCATTCTTTGGAAGAAAGAAAAGTATGTCTTAGCCAGTATGTGTGGGGCAAGTGATGTTAGCCATTGACTGGAGATTACGGAGAGCTAAATTTGCCACTTTTGAAAAGAAAGGGACATAAAACAGGAAAGGAGCACAGGACTAGCTGAAAAGAAAGCACATATGAGAGTCTCCCTCATTTTGACAGGTTTCAGAGTAGCAGCTGTGTTAGTCTGTATTCGCAAAAAGAAAAGGAGTACTTGTGGCACTTTAGAGACTAACAAATTTATCAGAGCATAAGCTTTCGTGAGCTACAGCTCACTTCATCGGATGCATCCGATGAAGTGAGCTGTAGCTCACGAAAGCTTATGCTCTGATAAATTTGTTAGTCTCTAAGGTGCCACAAGTACTCCTTTTCTTCCCTCATTTTGTTTTCTTTTTCCTTCTCCCTTTCCTCTCCCTTTCTTATCCTTGCCATTTTAATCCTTCTTTCTAACTTATTTTCTTCTCCCTCCTTTTACTCTCGCTTACCTTCTTTCCTCTTTCTAAATTTCCTTTCCACCTTCTAGGTTTCCATTATATTTCCTTTTCTATATTACCCTCTTTCTTAAAAAGAAAAGGCTATTGTTGAATCTAAGTATTCCTGTCACCTGTCTTGCTGCTACTGCTTGTCTTTTAGCCAGTTTTCATACTGAACTGGCACTTGCTGGAGGGAATGCTGTCTGCTGGGTACTGACAGGAAGTTCTGCTTCAGTGCACCTGTCCATTCAGTATAGTAGGATTAGGGGCAAAGGAGCAAAGGGGAAATACAGCAGCAAGAACAACCGTAGAAACAAAAAATGAGTTGGTCTCCTGAATTGATCTAGAGACAACGGATGGATGTGCAGCATCTCTAAGAGATGCAGTATAGAACTCACAGTCCAGCAAGCTAGGGCAGCTATAAGTCACCTGTGTGCCCTCCCAATTCTGGATTGCTCTGTGGTCCCCAGCTCTGTCTGTATTATAGCAGCCTGTTCTCAGGCTGCCCTGTGTGCTACTGCACTGTATACTGTGGCTTCACCCCCTGACAGGCCCTTCTTGCTCCCCAGCCTCACCCTGGTCAATCCCTATGCCAGGATGTGGAAAAGGGTATTGGAAGGCAGCCTTATGGCTGTCATCAGAGTTCTTACAGCAGGGGAATCCTTCCCAAGCCAGATCTGGGGCTTTCAGAGCTCCTTTATGCTGATCCAGCCCTTTTATCTGATGTTAAGGGGATGGAGCCGGGGTGAGAATCTCACCAAATGGAAGTGTCATAGTCATAAGGTCAGTTGCACTTTAGATCTTCTTGAGTGCACCCCTCAGGTGACGGACCTGGCTTCCTTCACCTCGCTCAAGGGTGGAAGCACTCCAGTTAACCACTCTGGGTTTTAACCCCGTCAACTCTGCTTCCCAACACAAGAGGCCTAACTGGGTTCTGCAATTGTAACTGTCCTTTTACTCTGGGAACCTGTGCCAATGGGTGAATAAAGGGACTCAAAAACCAGATTCTTCAGAACAAAGCATTATTTATTTCTTCACACACATAGCATGCCAAGCAAGGGGGTAAGATAACAAAAGGCCTGTACACATAATCTTACATTAATCTTTCCTTGCAAGCTTCTGTAAGTTCCCTTCTGCTGAGCTAACCTCTCTCTCTGGCCAGAAGAAGCAGACTGCTGTAGCTTTTTCTTCTCTCTGTGTGCCTCTGACAACCCTCTTACTCTTCTTCTTGCCTAGTCCAGCACCTTTAAGGTTTTAGTCTTCCCTCTGATCCTGAATTTAGGCCTGGGGAAAAGTAAATCTTTCTAGCCTGGTTGGAGCCAAGCCTGACAGCCTCCTTTGACTTATCCTGCCTGACTGCAAGGAGTTAATATCAAACAGATTAACTGAGGGGCATATGATATTTATAAAAATACATATAACTCCTTCATTCTCCACAGAAACCAATAACCTCTCTCATGTCTCAGCAGGGTGGAATGGCCTCTACAGAACTTTATTTTTCAGCATCCCTGGTCTGTCTCTGTTTCAAAGATGGCTTTATGAAACTAGTTGCCACTGCTGCTTTTCTAGCCTTGCTGACCCAATGCCTTCAGTCCTCTTTCAGTTCTGAAAGTCAAGGAAAAGCCAGCAGAAAAACAAGGGAAAGGTTTTTTTTGTCTTACAGCTTAAAATAATTGTTTCACTTAGACCTCAGCAACAACCTCAACCAGCAAATGATTTTGTTGTTATTTCTTTCAATCAAAATTTTTGCACACAAGTTCTGTAGGAAATGGTTCTATTTGTGACTCACCCAGCGACACTGAATGACCTTCTGTTATAGTGAATACTGAGTGTCTAGTGATGCATGGTGAATCATGCTGAGAAGGTCATGTAAACAGTGTTACTTATGGTGATAACAGCACCCAAACTTTCTCATAAACTTCACACATGTCTTTTATAATGGGAGTAGCTTAGAAATATTTTGCAGTATTTTGCAGTATTTTGAAGCTAACATGCTGTATAAGCCAAAACAAAACATGTGTGTGTGTTTGTGTGTGTGTGTGTGTGTGTGTCGGGAGGGGGGAAGGAAAATCACTCAAATGAAGCATGGGGCAGTTCTAACTCCCTTCACCCACCATGGATTTTAATTTTTCCAATCTTTAAATTTCCCTTTATCTTCCAATAAACGATTTCATTACAAATAAATCAGTGGCATAGCTAGGGCAGGTTAGAGTAGGCAACCCTCCCCATCCTCCAGGATCTGCCATACATACATAAGCTATGGAATAAAGAAAAAAAAGTCTATTAGTACAGTTTTTTAAAAAGTTGTGTCACAAATCCACAATGCAGTGAGAAGCTATATTTTCTGTCTTACATAATTATAGCATAGATATTATCCACTTGCTCATCTTGTAACCAATTCAATGTTGCTGGGATTGTCAACAACGTCAGCCAAGAAACAGGAGAAAGACTCTTGGACTCCCAGACGCCTATAGATAGAAAGAGAAAGCAATAGGATAGTTAGAAGCACCATACTGAGAGCTTAATATATAAACATATGCAAAGAATGGCAGCAGCTGAGAAAATGGAAAACCAATTGGTTATATGTGTGTCATCTCTTGGCCCTGATGTACTAGCTTTGTTTTCTGTGAGTCAAGCATATGAGCTGGGCATATATCAAAACCATTCTTTTTTCTGTGAATATTTGCTTCTGTAAAAATAGAATCCATCTGATCTGTATTCTTACTTCTTTTTGTGTTCACTTTTCACAGATATTCTAGCCAATAGCTTATATTTGTATTGTGGCAGTGCCTGAAGGCCACAACCATCTTGGGTCCTGTTGTGCTGTACACTGTATACACATATAATAAATGACAGTGCCTGTCTTAAGAGCTTACTGTCTAAAAAATAACATGTGATGGGTGAATGAGACAAACAAGCAAGCTGGTGTGGGGTGGGCTACGGTGAGGAAGACGGGGTAACAGCTATAATAGGATGTGCACAATTCTTAGCTGGTCTGTAGTAGTGATCACAGCTCTCTACATGCCCCCTCTGTGACATCCTGGCACAACTTTATTCACCACTGTCAAATAGTTAGGATATGTTTTGCACAAAGAAGGCCTTGTGAGTATCATTCTCATTGGATTGTGTGTGGTATCATAGTAGGTGAAGTTATGAAGTTTGGTTCTGTATGTGTTATTGAAACATGTTGTGAGGTTGAAAACACCCACAAGCAGCCTTTCAGGTACAAGAGTAAAAAGGGCAAACAATGTTAATGGCTTATTGAGGAAATGCACACAAGCACAAGGATTACCCCAGGAACTGTGTGTGATAGAAACCTCTCAGACCAGGGCAGGACGGTACTGCTCTGCGGTCCTAGGCTGGGAAGCTGGTGGCCTGCATGTATCTGCAGCTGGGTGTGTTCCTACCTGTGTGAATGCTGGTGAAAGTGCAAGCTTGGAGGGCTTTGCAGCTTGTCACAGCAGCACAGTGTGAGAGGGAGCCCAGGCTGGTGGGTCAAAGGGCTCTGTGGCACCCCAGGGGGAATCCATCACAGATCACCACATTGTACTTTATTCCATGTGCATTGGAAGAGGTGAGTTTTGAGGAGAGACTTGAGGGAAGGCAAGGTTACAGATTTTGACTGACAACTTTCTTCACTTTTAACAGGTGCCATGGGTATCATAAGCAAATATTAGAGAATATTTCTATTGTATACATTGTTAAAACTGGTAAGTGTGAATATATGCTCCAGCAGTGTGAATGGACACACTAAAAATACCATGTGATCTATGTGACCAGTCAAAACCAATGGACACAGCATGAATATCTGATACTTGCAATGAATTGCTTGTAAACAATATGAAAACTAAGAATTATTTGCAGAAATTATTTGGTGAATAATTTTGAATAATTAATATAATTAAGAAAACAGATGATAGAGAACTTCTGCCTTGAAAGAGAGGCTAAGTTCATTAAATAGAGGACTTCTTAGGAAATGTTTGCTCAGATCTAACTTCTTATATATTGGGATGTATCAAAATCACTTTTAAATAAATGACATGTTTGCAATCCAGTAAGAATTGATGGTTATCATGTACACATTACTCAGTGTGCTACTGTTAAGTAGTTAAAGTATTGGCTATGGATCTGTGCCCTGTAGGGAGGCTTGTTATCCTGATGCATTTCAGTAGGTCAGCCATTTAAGATCACAGATAACACCTAACTTTCCCCATAACATACAGTCAGAGTTGACATCCCATCATGTATTTTGAGTGATTTTTTTTCAGCACCCAGAGATAATATATCTTCCCTTTGAAATTTTTAATTACATTCCTGGTACATTCAGCATTTGAAGTGGTGGTTTGCAAGTATTCTCTGTAAATGGATGGACTAGAAGGAAAACATAATGTTGTGGATTTTTACTTTTTTATTACAGAGAAACAAAAGCTAGTGAAAGAGATTAGAGAAAGAGAGTGTCCAGCTTTTTGAACATGAGTCCCATAGACTGTGTTGTGGGTCTCAGAACAGTTCTTGAGCAGAATTGTAAAACTCTAAGGTAATACATTATTTCCAAGAGGTTTTCCATATCTAGATCTTTGATAGCTGCTTTAATTTCTGACTAAAACACTGTCATCTCCAGAGCCTCCTAATCTGCCAATTGCAAAGCAGGCATATCACACTATGACAGAAACGCATTAGCAGCATTTGGGTGAACTTCACACTCTGACGTGTTCAGCCTTTTATAAAATAAAGCTCAGATACCATATTAATATTAACAAGGTGAGTTAGAATTACTCTTAATGGCAGGAATTAACCTAGTCATGGTTTGCAGCTTTCGTCACAATACTAACAGTGTCCAGGCTTATCATTCTGTTCACTGTATTGTATCTTTATTTAGTGCAATGAATAACTGATTTGGTCTCATTCACAGCAGTGAAATCAACTTTCAGCGTTTCAGGAAAGTATGAATTTCTCCAGCAAACCATGGATCTGAGCCTTGAGATACTGTAGCTAATCAATTCTATTAATTTCTTATTGAAGCAGTACAAGAAATTTTATGACCATTTAAAGGAGTAATTGTGGCCCCTTAGAGACTAACAAATTTATTTGAGCATAAGCTTTCCTGAGCTACAGCTCACCGGATCATCGGATGCATTCAGTGGAAAATACAGTGGGGCATCCAGTGAAGTGAGCTGTAGCTCACGAAAGCTTATGTGCAAATAAATTTGTTAGTCTCTAAGGTGCCACAAGTACTCCTTTTCTTTTTGCGAATACAGACTAACACAGCTGCTACTCTGAAACCTATGATCATATAAGTATTTCTACATTCGTGAACCAATTTAGGAAAGCAGTGAGACCATTGATAGACACTTTTCCCCCTTAATTTGGAATTACATTACACATTATGATCTCAGTTGATAGAGATGTCCCAAATGTACGCAACTATAACTGAAAACAGAATCTGGCCCAAAAATTTTTGAGGTGGTGACTTGTTTTGGTAACAAAATTTTATATAAAAGGGCTAGATGCACCAGAGAACACAAAGCTAATCATATGACCATTCTACATAGTATATCCATTCAAGGAGCCCTCATGCCTGCTTGTGATGGGATGTACTAGGCCCTTTGAGGCCCGCTCCTAATACTTGCAGCCCCAGTAAAGGAGCTGTGAAGATGGGTCCTCCAGGCCTGCCTAGAAAGGCTGCAAGGAAGCAGCCAATCAGAGCGCAGAAGGCTCAGTTAAAAGGAACTACTGAAGGGGTCAGAAGGACTGGAAGGCTGTAAAACTCTACAGGTAAAGAGGCCTGGGAAAGATCCTGGTCAAACAGGGAAGAGACAGAGAACCCAAGAATCTGGTGGAACTGAGTGGAAAGCAGCTCAGGGAAAGCAGCAGTACCATTAAAGGAAAGTTGTCTATAGGGTCCTTGGGTTGGGACCTGGAATAGTGGATGGACCCAGATTCCCCCTTTCCCCACTGGAAAAGTGGCCTAAGCCCAAAGAAGAGACTAAGACTCTGTATTAAAAGCCCAAGAAAGGGGCTGGGAATTTCAAAGGCCCAGGGAGTGACCTGGCTGGACAGCTGGGACTCCAGGGAACTTCTAAAGGCAAAGAGTCTTGAGGGAGAGAACCCTGGGGGCACTGCTCTGACCAGGGCAGGCATAGACTTAAAGCTAGCCCAGAAGATGCTGAGAATTGAGCCCAGACACAGGGCTACAGACATTAACAAGGGCACAGGGACAGGCCCTGTTGGGCCTTTCATCCATTCACTTATTAACCAAATGACTTAGCTGGAGGGCTAAGCCACTGAAGACCCACCTGACGCAGGCTACAATCAACAGGGGCTACTGGGAGCAGAGAAAGGAAAGAGTGTGGGATCACACCCAGCCAACAGGAGGCACTTGTGAGAGGTGAGTGTGCACTGTCACACTCCTTCAAACTGTTAACAACATATTGCCATAGAACTTGGGTCACCAAACTTATTGACCCTGTGAGCAGCATACAACAATCTTCAGAAGTTTGAGAACTGGGGCACACCTGCAGGGGCTCAGAGCTTCAGCCCCATGGGAGGCGCCTGCTGGGGCTCGAGGCTTCAGCCCTGCTCCTGCTGAAGCCCTGAGCTCCTGCAGGCCTGCCTCATGGGGCTGAAGCCCTGAGACCCCCCCTCTCTGCTGGGCAGAAGTCCCTACCTCACCACCCTGCTGCAAGGCAGAGGTCCCAAGTTCCCCCCAGTTAGGTAGGTGGAGTATGGGGGTGGTGTAGGGGGCTGCACTTTTTATCTGTAAAAGAGCTCCATTCAGTTTGTGAGCCACGGTTTGGCCACCCCTGCCATAGAATAAGGTTGTAGAAAAAACATTAAGCCATTTTAGAGCATAAACAAGCTCATCTTGGAACTTCCCAGTAAAGTGAGCACATTCTTCCTGTTTTAAAGTGTTTTGTATATTGTAATTTTAGGTTCTTATCCAGAAAATCCTTCATTTCTTACTTAATGTCTAATTCCTGCTCCCACTGGAGTAAATGGTAAATTTCCATGGGAGTTGTGGATGCTCAGGACCTCTTAAAGTCAAAGTTGCTATTTTAAACAAACAATAATTAGAGAGGAAAACCTGTCAAAGAGAGAGATGGATCATAATGACTAATGCACTCTATGTAGAAAGCTAGGACAGCTAACAGTTTAGCACAATGACAACAGACATAGGAAGGTTTCAAGGATGGCTCAGTAGATTCACATCAAAGCCAGACAGAATCTGCATTCTGGGAGGAGTACTGCCCTTGTCTGGAGTCTCCCTGAAATGAACTTTTAAACACATTATTTCTTAACATCTGGGGAAACCACTCAGAGTTGCTGTTTTTGAAGCAAACACGAGCTGATGTATTTCAATGCATCCAGTAAGAACCTGTAAATATAAGTACATAGGAGATCAATACATCTTTCTGTAAAAGTGTGGTGAGAGAGTATATTCACCACATGGTGAATGATGGATGAGTAGCCAACGGAGTGCTGCGATTCCGGGAGATTCTCTGAGACTTCCTACTACAGATACAAACCTATCCATTGCTATGTCTGCTCGCTCTTTATGCTTGGAAGGTAAGTACTTGCATGTTTTCTATAACATAAGTTTTAGTCTATTTACATATTTTTATATTTGTGCTTTTCATATGTATCTTTCTACCTGTCATTTATGAATAATTTGTACATCCTGGGCAATTTTTCAAAAGGGAAGAAACCCAGGTCTGCACACTGGATGAGTCTCCAATTATGTGTCTAATTTGCATGTGTAATTTCTACAATTGTGAATGCAAATCATCTATTTGTGGATGCAGATGGCTAGCTAGACATTTATCTAGTTATTCTTATTCCAGATACCTCATATGTGCTCACATTTATGAGAATTTCACATATAAATTAGCCATACCATTGGACACACATTTTTACAAGGGCCTTGGGCTATTGCTCTTTCAAGAATTAGGATCAGTTAGTATTCTCATGCAGTTGGAGTCTGCACATCCAAATTAAATGTTTGGTCACAGTCAGTCATCTGGTGACAGGTTGGTGTAAATCAGGAGTAACTCCATTAAAGTCAATGCTGGTATACAACTGATGTGTCAGGAGAATCAGGCCCTGCACGTTCCATTTAATGAGCGTTGGTGGTGGCGGCAATCCCACGAGGCTGAGAACGATCTCTTTCACAGGTTTAATTTTTCATGGTCCTTTGGTGACAGAAGAGTCTGATTCTGGAGCCACAGGCTCATTGCCAGACATTGCAGGTGTTGTTGGAAGACAGGGTTGGACCACGATTGCTGCGTGACAAGTCTTCACCAGTTATCCCTATCCTGGGCTGTTGTCTCCCAGTGTGCGGTGTCGATGCCACATCTCTTGATGTTTATCTTGAGGGTGTCTTAAAGTGTTTCTTTTGGCTTCCTCGTTTCCTTTCTCCTTTTGTGAATTGGGCATACAGTAGTTGTTTTGGTAACCGTGCATCAGGAATGCGCACACAGTGCCTGCTCCACTTCAGCTGGTGCTGGATGATCAGGGCCTCAACAGTGAAGATGCTGGCCTTCGTGAGGACACTGACATTAGTGCGATGATCCTCCCACTTCATGTTGAGAATCTTCCAAAGTGCTGGTGCTGACGTTCCAGGTTTTTCAGGTGTTTTCTGAAGGTGACCTAAGTCTCACAGCCGCAGAGGAGAGTTGGGATTACCACCACTTTATAAACTAAAAGTTTAGTATGTGTTCTGATGTTGTGATTGTTGAACACCTGGCGAGACAGTTCGCCAAAGGCAAGGCTTGCACAGCGAATTCTGTGCTGAATCTCAATGTCTGTCTGCCCTCTATGAGAGATGGCTGCCAAGATAGGCAAAGTGTTCTACATTTTCCAGTTCTTCTTTGTTGATATAGCTCTTCGTTGCTGAGTCTGATGATTGTCCAGGGACTGGCTGATGGAGAAATTTTGTTTTGCCAATGATCAGAGTTAGCCCTAGACTTTGGTAAGTGTCAAAGAAGAAATTAAGAGCTGTTGAAGATCCTCCTTTGAGTGTGCAACTACAGGACAATCATCTGCGTACTGGAGTTCCGTTATTGTCGCTGATATTACTTTAGTTCTGGCACAGAGTCTAGAAAGGTTGAAGAGGTTGCCATCAGTCCAATATTGGATGCCAGTGCCTTGTGGGAGACAGTCTTCGGTTAGTGTTTTCATAGCTGCTAAGAAAATGGAGAAAAGGGTGGGTGCCAGTACACAACCTTGTTTTACGCCAGTTCGGATGACAAAGGTCTCAGAGGTAGAGCCACTGCACAGGATGGAGGCAGTCATCTAGTCACGGAGGAGTCTTACAATGGTGATAAATTTGCTTGGGTAGCCAAATTTTGACATGATATTTCACAGAGCCTCATGGTTGACAGAGTCAAAGGCTTTAGTCAGATCGATAAAGGCCATATACAGCTCCTGGTGGTGTTCTTGACATTTTTCCTGAATCTGCCTGGCTGTGAAAATCATGTTGGTGGTGCCTCATGATGGTCTGAAACCACACTGGGACTCAGGAAGTACTTCCTCTGCAAGAGAGAGCAGGCGATTCCGTTTGGTGCTCTTCCCTGTAGGTCTGGAGCAAAGCAAGGAAACCCAGGTCTGCCCCCTCCTCTGGATTGCAACCCAGGGACCCTATTTTAGGTGGATCAGACTCTTTCCATCTCTCTACTGCTCCTACTTTTGCTTTGCTTGGTGACGTCTTCACCAGGTCTCTAGACTCTGGATCTGTGTTTTTTTTCACAGTTTCTCCTTAGCCCCTTCATAGCTGGCTTTCTCAAAGACCACTCAGAGCCTTCTCTACAGCAGTAGGGCTGTATTGTGGGCAGTGTATTTGTCCTTTAAAGCAGTTGATATCTCCTTCCTCCAGACAGGAGTTCTCCTCACCCCAGCCCTCTCCCTGGTGCTAGTAGTTGTATCTTATGCTTCTTGCCTTAGAGAAATCTCTCTTCCCCTTCTTCAAGCAGGAGTTTCCCCCTCATTCCTCTCTCTGCAGCTGGGAGTTGTATCTCAGGCTTCTTGCCTTGGAATAGTCAGCTGCAAGGCTTTTGCTAACTTCCTTCAACTGAACACCATTTCCAGATAACCTTCCAGTCAAGAGTGTTCATCAAGCCAGTCTTCTCCTGTCCATGTCTCCTTGCTGTGAGGGAGGAGGCAGCTGGTCCCCTTCTCCAAACTCCTTCCCAGTTGATGGGGTGAGAGGAGACCCTTGTCCTTACAGGTACAGCATCAGGGTTCCTTCCTTAACCACCATTCATTTCCAGGATCCTTTAGTCTCCCCCTATCTGTTAAACCCTTCTGAACCCTATGACCTCCCATGGACCAAATCCCCCCCCGCCCCCCGCCCAAATCATAGGCCAGAATCCTTCTCCTCCTTCCCCGTTGCTGCCACCTCCTCCCCGCTCTGGGAGCACTAACTACCTGCAACAGCAGCCTCTGCCCTGGCATCTTAATCTGAATCCAGTGCAGAGGGAAGGGGAGGTCCCAGGGTGCGAGGGAGGCTTACCTTGCAATGGCTGCTCCTGACCCGTGGGGCTGGGCCAGGCTTCCCACTCCAGGCATTGTAACCTGGCACATAGGGTCAGGTTTGGCTCTGTGCCCTTCCATCATGATGCCTCTCTCCACCGGGCCAGGATTAGGGTTAGGTGCTGGTGTGGAGAGTGCTGCTGCCGGTTGTCTGAGAATGCAAAGGGGATGGTAAGCTGCAGAGGTACTCTCACCAGGATCTTGGGTCTCCAGGGTTTCTTCCAACAAAATCCACCCCAGTCTCAAGATTTCTTCAAAGGGGTTCTCAGTCTTGGCCTAGGATGACTGGATAAGCAAGCTATGGGGTCAGTCCTACCAGGAGAGACCTGCTGTGCCTCCCTCCTAGCTGGCAGGCTGAGCTGATAGTCTATGGTTTCACATCCCTGTGGATGCATTGTAAAAAAATTGTTTCCCCTGGGACCACCTCTGAGCTGATCGACAGGCTACACCCAGAGTCAACTAATCCAACCACTTCTGCCCCATTCACTTGCACAAGGGAATCAGCTAAGCTGGCAAGTGTGTGGGCCTGCATTTCTGCAGTGCACACCCATATGTACACCCAGTCTGTGGGGGTTGCCATATCACCTGCTCCTTTTTCTTCAGCCTCTACCAGATAAAGACCACTTGCCCCTGCTGGTGCTGCTATGGTATCTGCCGCAACAACCCTTGCCAATCATTGAGCCCTCTTGAAAATGGGTCCAGACATATCTGGCTTCTAGACTCCCCCTTGGACCTGTCAGTGGGGCAGGAATTATTTTTTTTGTCATGACCTTTGTCAGACCTGGAATGTCTTTCTGCGTTCTTCTCCGCTTGTAGCAAAGTAACTTACCAGCTGGTGTGCCACCTTATGGTTAGATGTGGTATCACAGCATATTTTCTCTGTAGTCCTGCCAACCAGGTCTCCCTTTTACCTTACGACTTGGTCCTTCCAGCTGGATCACATTAAATCTCATCCATTTCAGGGTAAACCAGCGTTTTCAGCCAGTATTCCCAGAACCTGACACCAAGTCAACACCACTGGTCCAAGCCCAATAGTCCTTCTGACCCCTTGTGTTTGGGCTCTTCCTGCTAGTCTTCCTGGTGAGATTGTAGGGGAACCCAGACCTTCCCTCTACCCCAAGTTCCAACCCAAGGACCCTGGGAGCAAGTGGTTAAGGTCTGTCTGGTCCGATCTTTCTTCTTCCATGAGGTACTTTCTACATTGCCCACTTTCTCCTCCGGGGACTTGTATTCTCAGAGGGCATGGATGTGGGCATAGGCGTGCGCATGCGTGTGCATGCACCCCGAGTCCAGTCCCTAGTCCTAGTTCTCAAGTCAACAAAGAAAAGGAAACTAAAAGAAATAAAGAGCTGCACCAGCTCCTCTATCCTATCACTCTGTGCTCACAGGCAACTAAAGATAGCTTGGCTCTCTGCTCTGCTCCTTTCTGGCTGCTGAGGACAAGAGGCTTGTCCACTGCCCCAGGCTGGGCCCTTTTGAACTGAGCTTTTCCTTTTTAAAAGCTTCTTCCCCAAGATTGGCATAACTCACAGGTACAGTGGGGCAGGGCTGCCTCAGCCCAAAGCTGCTTTCTAACCCCTTCTTGACTGATGCGGGGTGGCTACACTCTGTCACACCATCCTTATTTAGCAAAGCATATAGTACATGTTTAACATTACACATATGCTTAAGTCCCATTGACTTTAATAGTTAAGCATATGGGATGGACTTTACCATGTACTTAAGTGCTGTGCTGTGCCCTAGAGGTCTGCTTCTGCTTCTACTGAAATCAATGGCAAAGCTCCCATTGATTTTAATAGGGCAGAATCAAACCCCTAATGTAGTGTAAATATAGTTGTACATGAGAAATTATGAACATATGTGCATAAATACATGTATTTGTAGAAATAAAAGTTCTTCAAACACTTGGGCAAAAACTGATTTAATGAATGAATGTTTGTG
The DNA here is from genome assembly GCF_009764565.3 of Dermochelys coriacea. Classification (NCBI taxonomy): domain Eukaryota; kingdom Metazoa; phylum Chordata; order Testudines; family Dermochelyidae; genus Dermochelys; species Dermochelys coriacea. Next base: position 226,239,883 of record NC_050069.1, read on the forward strand.
GAAAAGTGGTGTGTATTATAAGTCAGCAAATATTTTCACAAATAACATTTCCATTCTTTGCCCATCTCTAGAGAACACTTGCTTATTCCAATGGAGAGATGATGCAAATGAATGCAGTGTACTTCAGGTAGCCTGTGAGTTGGTGAGGGGAGAGAACTAATCATAAAACAGATATGCATGTTGCAAAAATATAGATGAGCATTAATCGACGATCCTTTAAAATGCATCTCATTTCCTTGTTTTAAATGAGAGCAAATTATTTTATGTATTGAAAGAGAAAGTGACCAGAAAAATAGAAGGAATAGTAAAGAAAAGGAAAAATTCATGCTCTTTGAGGGCAAACATGCATTCCCACAAATCCTCCTCACAAGCAAACTGAACTAGTTTAGCGGAACTTCATCAAATGTCACATATTTTTCTATTTACATTGGAATGCTAATATTTTTGTGCATTGTAAAACCTTGCACTTTCTTGAAAATGTCATTCAGGAAAAAAAATCCTTATTCCCCTGTTTGGTAGAATCTCTATGACATCTCCTCTCCTCTCCTGTCATGCTTCTGTCTGTTTGAGGATAAATGCACTGCAACTGGAAAAGTGAGATAAATAGCATAAGGAGAAATCATTATAAACCTCAGTGCTTGAGCAGTACATCCTTGGAAATGCACAAGTCATAAAACCTGACCAGGCCTGAAAAATAAAAATCCCTCAAATAATAATATAGGATCCCCATGGACCATTTTTAATACCTCTTCCACAAGCATAGAGCATTAAAAGATTGAACTCTTTTCACTTCGTTTCATGCAGGCTGAAAAACCATATGACATACTCCCCATGCATTTATAACAATATAATGCAGAATAATGGAATTTTCCTTGTTGGGACAGGGCACAGACCAGAACTTGTCTCTGCAAACGGAAATACAATTAAAAGAAATATGGAGAAATCATATTATAATCAAAGCCTAAATATCCTTCCCTCCCCTCCTCTGACAGATAACAAGTAGGCCTGGTGAAAAGGAAACTTCGTCATGTCTTTAACTGCTGCCCTAAAATGGCGAACTCTACTTTATCCTAGACTGTAAGTTCCTTAAATCAGGGTCAATGTCTCCTTTTTTCTCTGAACACGACGAGCACTGTGTCAAAGCTCCCTAAAGCCAATGGCTCATCGAGCTGATGCAGTTAAGGCATTTCAGTTTCATACAGCCAGCATCACATCTGACTGCTTTGAGTGCCCTAATGGATGAGGTACCCATTTTGCAGCTGGGTGAACTGCAGGTGGCCTTTCAGTATGAGATTGAGCAAGACTTGAACTTTCACCCTTGAGGATTGTTATGTGCCTTAACCACTCAGCTAACAAATAAACAATTTGCAACTCTTTGGCCACCTAGGACTTGATAGTTGTTCTGCAGTACCCATGGCCTCTTGGATCTGAGATGTACTGGAACACAGTGAAACAGAGTTCCTCCTAATGATTGCTACAGGGCAAGTTACAGTATGTTCTTGTGTATTGTTCCTTCTTGTTGATAAAGTGAATTCAAGACTGGCTCTCTGTGTATGCCTTGTTACTGCAGTTATCTCCTCAAGAAAACCATTCCATGTAGTGTTTGATATGCTCATCCTGTTTCACACACGTCAGAATGCTATACCACTGACTTAACAAGACTGGTTTTTATATATGAGAAACATTGTTTAAGTTGAGAACCATATTCATCAGGTTACAAAGAAGAGACTATGGTATTCCTATTAAAAATGGGGACCTCTCTAATGGAAAAAACTTGTTTAGCTCACTTAGTGTTCTCTTTGCCAATTTAGTTTTGAATATCCCTAACAGACCACAACAATCTACCATTAATTATAGAAATGTGGGGCTGGAAGGGACCCCCGTGCTGAGGCAGGACCAACTATACCTAAACCATCTCTGACAGTTGTTTATCTAACCTCTTCTTAAGAACCTCAATGACAGGGATTCCACAACCTCCCTTGGATGCCTATTCCAGAGCTTAACTATCCTTACAGTTATAAAGTTTTTCCTAATATTTAACCTAAGTCTTCCTTGCTGCAGATTAAGCTGATTACTTCTTGTCCTATCTTTAGCAGACATGGAGATCACCCTTCTCTTTATACAGCCCTTAATGTATCAGGTCCCCCTTCAGTCTTATTTTCTCATGATTAAACCTGTCTAGTTTTTTTTTAACCTTTCCTCATAAGTCAGGTTTTCTATACCCTTCATCATTTTTCTGGTTTCCTCTGGACTCTTTCCAGTTTGTCCACATCTTTCCTAAAGTGTGGTGCTCAAAACTGGACACAGTATTCTGGCTGAGGCCTCACCTATGGCAAGTAGAGCAGGACAATTACCTCCTGTGTCTTACGTACAACACACCTGTTAATACACCTCAGAATTTTATTAGCTTTTTTGCAACTGCATCACATTCTTCACATATTCAAATCCACTACCACCTCCAAATCCTTTTCAGCAGTACTGCTGCCTAGCCAGTTATAGCCCATTTTGTAGTTGTGCATTTGAGTTTTCCTGCTTAAGTGTAGTACTTTGCACTGGTCTTTATTGAATTTCATCTTGTTGATTTCACACCAATTTTCTGTTTGGAGGACAGGATTAGAATTCAAAACTCCTTTGCCAAAGTGCTTGTAAACCAGCCCCTAACTTCAGCTTGGTGTCATCTGCAAATTTTGTAAGCAAACTCTACATTCCATTATTCAAGTCATTTATGAAAATATTGAACAGTACCACACCTAGGACAAACCCACTGTGGGACACTATGCTCTCCCTTTTTGATAGTCAACCATTGATAACTCTTCATTGATAACACTGAGTATGGTCTTTCAACTAACTTTGCACCCATTTTACAGTAATTTCATCAGACAATATTCTGTTAGTTTGCGTATGAGAATGTCATGTTAGGACTTTGTCAAAAGCCTTACTGGAATCAAGATATTTCATGTCTACAGCTTCCAGCCTATCCAGTAGGCCAATAACTCTGTCAAAGAAGGAAATCAGGTTGGTTTGACATGGTTTGTTCTTGACAAATCTTAGACTATCTTCAAGGTGCTTACAAATATAATATATTAATATAATTTGTTCCAGAATCTTTCCAGGGAATAAAGTTAGGCTGACTGATCTACTATTCCCCAGGTCCTCTTTATTCCTCTTTTAAAGATAGATACTATGTTTGCCATTCTCTAGCCCCCTGGGACCTCACTCATCCTCCATGAATTCTGAATGATAACTGCTAATAGTTCTGAGATTGCTCCAGTAGTTCCTTAAGTTCCCTAAGATGAATTTCATCAGACCCTGCCAAGTTGAATACATTTAACTTATATAAATATTCTTTAATGTGTTCTTTCCCTATATTGCTTGTGTTTCTTCCCCTAGTTGTAACTATTAATTGTGTTAAGTATCTGGTCACTATTTACCTTTTAATGAAGACAGAAGCAGCCTTCTTGATGTCATCCACTTTTAGCTCTCCTACCCTGTTAAGAAGGGGATCTACATATTCCTTCACCTTTCTGTTGCTCCTAATGTATTTATGAAACCTCTTCTTATTGCCTTTTATGCCCCTTGCTCGGTGTAACTCATTCTGTGCCAGAGCCTTTCTGATTTTTGTCCCTACACGCTTGTGCTGTTCTTTTGTACTCCTCCTTCACAGGTTGTCCATGATTCCACTCTTTGTAGGGTTCCTTTTTGATCTTCTGGTCATTAAAAGAACTTTTTCTTGATCCATAGTGGCCTCTCTCTTTTTCTTATCTTTCCTTTGCATTGAGATAGTTTGATGTTGCACTTTAATACTGTCTTTTTGAGAAACTGCTAGGTCTCTGCAGAACCAGGGCCGGCTCTAGGCATCAGCAAAACAAGCAGGTGCTTGGGGCAGCACATTTCTCCGGCTCCCCCCATTCCAACCCCCCACCCTCGCTTGCCGCCGCTCCGCCTGCTCCCCAGAATGCGTGGCCTCTCCCTCGCCGGAGAGGGAGGGGGGAGAAGCGGAGCGGCAGTGTGTTCAGGGGAGCAGTCGGAGCGGAGGTGAGCGAGGGCGGGGAGTTGCGGGGGGGAGCCACAGGAAGCAATGGGGGCGGGGGTGGGAAATGCGGCACGCCCGGGGGAAGAGGCGGGGCCGGGGATTTGGGGAAGGGGTTGTGAAGTGGCAGAGTTGGGGCGGAGCTGGGGGAAGGAAAAAAAGCGGGGGCGGCCAAAACATTTTTTTGCTTGGGGCGGCAAAAATCCTAGAGCCAGCCCTGTCCAGAACTCTTAGATTTTCTTCCCATGGGATCTTATCTACCAGTTCTCTGAGTTTGTTAAAGTCTGCTTTTTTTTTTAAAGTCCATGGTCCTTATTCTGCTGCTCTCACTCCTTCCTTTCCTTAGAATAATTAAATCTATCATTTCATGATCATTTTCATCTAAATTGCCTTCAATTTTCAGATTCATGACCAATGCCTCGCTGTTAGTTTGAATCAAATTGAAAATGGCTCCTCCCCCCCCCCGCCCCCTGGTTATTTTCTCCATCTTCTGAAACAAAAAGTTTATTCTTAATCAATTCCAAAAACGTATTGGGTATCTTGTGTTTTCCTGAATTATTTTTTTTATATTTTATATATAATTATATTTTAATTAAAGTGATCACTCTATATCTGATCTCAGTCCTCATCCTCAGAGGAACCCTGCACAACACATTCAAAAGGTGAGCCTGGGAGCTTAAATTCATAATTTGCTAGACACTAAAAATCATGGGCTGAATAGAGACACTGGATTTATAGTTTATTACAACGATCTATAATCTACTAACAACCCTCCCTCCCCCCGCTTCCTCCTACTCTTCCTTTCCTCCCTATGACTGGAAGGGTGCTATTGGGCCACTTCACCTTGAATGGTCCCTTGAAATATGTTAACTACTTATGCTAAACAATCTGTTCCACTTTGTATTTAGCTGTGACATTCTGCATGAAGTTCCCTGACCTAAAGAAGAGCTCTATGTAAGCTCAAAAGCTTGTCTCTCCTCAACAGAAGTTAGTCCAAGAAAAGTTATTACCTCAACTCAACAAATATGTCTCACTGTCAATCAGCATACAGAGCAGATTCTATGGTCTGGCTGAAATCCACTTAGTATAGGACTTGGGGAGCATGGGGTGGAAAGTAACTTGCACTCAGCTGCAACGCACCCCAATAATGTTCCAATCATGCACTTTTTTCCATCCCCATCCCCAGCCATGCCCTCTCTGTTTTGGCTAGCTCTGCATCACCTGAAGTTTCTTCTACATAGAAGAATTCCCAGCTGGTTGGGTAAGCCAGTTTTTCTACCTCCTGCAGCAAACCTAAGAGGGACTAAGATCTGGACATATGTATTTCTTCTATTAATTTTCAGCTCATAATTCCTAATTATATCTTCAATTGTCCTAAATATTTCTTCTTCTCCTTGCAGTTAATCCCTTGTCAGTTATGACAAATATATGTATGATTTGCGGTTCATGACCACTTTATTACTTTCCAGACTTTCCTCCTTCCCACTGAGTGTATGTTTTATTATTAGTTATTGGTATTGTGGTAGGATCCTAAAGCCCTGTCAGGGCCATTGTGCTAAGCCCTGTGTAAATACATAAGAAAACATGGTCCCTGTATTGGAGAGATTAGATAATCTACCAACTATGTTTTTACTTTAATGTCTCCTCATGCATTAGTGAGGAAATTTTCAAAGCTGAATAATTTATTATTTTCCCCTCATGTTTCTAATCAGTTTCCTTTGCGTTATTTCTCTTTCCTCATTGGTATTTGTAACTCATGTACTAGTCCCTGTGAATTTATTAATATGGTACTTTCACCATCACCAGATCTATAATAAAACATTAAATAATAAGAGAGGCGATATACTGATCCCTCTGGCATGCCACTTGTCATAACCCCAGCAGAAACATTGCTATTGATTTATTAACCTTTCTTTGTGGTCCTTCAGCCGGTTTTCAGTCCACATGACAGTGTTCCTACCCAAACCAATTTGTTTTTATTTTGTAAATAAGATTGTGAGACACTTTATCAAATCCAAATGTATAACAGCTACCACTTTTTATCTATTCATTTTATTTTATTTAAATAAAAAAAGCAGTGAAATTACATTCCAGCGGAGGTCACTAGTACATGTGCACCCACATACATTGTTCATTGCACCATACTTTCTTGATCTTTTTGGTTCTCATCAGTTCCACAAACACCAGTAGGTGGTTAACAATTTTGCTCCATAGTGCTGGAAGCTCAGTTCTTTTCCACCACTCACTCAGCTATCTATGCTGATCATACACTATTGGACTTTCTGAAGTTTCCTTTGAGACACTCAAAGACTTTTTCAAATCAATGTTTCCCAAGTAAAGTATGTTCCCTTTCTAAATACTTGAAGGATAGAGTGTAGCATTGTTTATTTAAAGGCTGTCAAATGTTCCTCTGAAACTGGAGGTGAAGAGGATGGTGTATTGATTTGCTGACTGATCACTAATCTGTCAGCAAATCTCTTTTAGACAGAGCAGGGGAATTATTCTTCCTCAGTTTACAGGAAATGTAAAATTGTGCTCAGGTCTAAGTAGCATTAAACAGTATTTGATATGTTTCTCCTTAAGTAATGTGGTAAAGAATATTAGGGTACTTAACATTTAGCTCTGATTGTGACTCAAATCTGAGACACACAAAGGTCACTCAATAAGTCTCCCCCTGCCCCCCGCCCCCCACAAAAAACCCCGGCCCTGTTTATTCACCCAGGTGAAAAATTGCTTTGTTCCTGAATATTGTAGCCTTTGTAGACCTCAGAGAGCTGGACTAAATTGTTTTAAAAACTTCTGCCAAAAATAGAATCTTGTAAACATTATGGACTGTGATGGGGTGGTTAAACCCCACACTGCATAAACAACTCTGGGCCTGGGAAGCCCTGCCCCAACAAGCCCGCTGGGCATGCTCCAGTTGGAGGAGAGGCTTAAAAGGAAGTCTCTTCAGCACAGCAGGGTGGCAGGCAGAGAGAGACTGACCTGCAGTCACTGCTATGCAGGGGTTATGCCAGGAGACTACTCCCAGGAAGAGGACTGCTTAACAAAGCCAGCATTCCCCAGCCTGCGGAGGACCGTGGGCTGTGTTGCAAGGCAAAACCACAAGCCATGAGGGATAGTGAGGTAGGAAGAGACCCAGAGAAGAGTGTTAGTGGGACCTCAGGTAGTGGATGCCTTCTTTACAGCACCCAAGAGGGCCCTTGGATCAGAACCTGGTGGAACAAGAGAGCCTGGGCTCCCCTACCCCATACTGGTAGGTGGGGCTGCCACCGTGGACTCTTATCCCTAGACAGGGCTGCTGCCACAAACTCTTAACTGCTAACTGGGGACCTGCCCTTGCTCACAATTCATGGAGAATGTGGGCATGACAGCCCAGTCCTTCTGATGGACGTAAGGAAGGCCAGCAGAGAGAGAAACACACAAAGGCAATGTGGATATGGAGAAGTTGCTGAAGTGGGTAGTGGCACGCCAACAACAGGTAACCCAGATGCAGCAGCAAGAGAGTCAATTACTGGCAGCTGGCAGCCCAACACCAGCAGCAAAGCAGCCCAATAGCAAAAGCAATTAATTAGAGAGCTGACCACACAACACCTGGTCCAGCAAATGGTGGCGCTCCGGTAATGCCCAGAAACTTCCATTAAACCAGGGCCAGAGTGCTCTGTGAGGTTGCTGATGCCAGGGATCCGAGTCAAGCTGAGAAATATGGACCTGAAGAATGCATATGAAACTGTCTTGGTGACATTTGAACATGTGGCTATTGTGACAGCATGGATACTGGATCATTGAGTTATGCTCCTGACACCAAACCTAACTGGGCCGGGCCAGGCAATCTATAGGGCACTAGATTCCATGGCTATCCAACACTACCATAAAGTCAAAACTGCCATTTTAGACTATTTTGATATCTCCCTAGAGGCACACTGTGAGCACTTTGGGAGGAAAATACCCTCTGGGGTCTGCCCCCGGGTAGTGGCCCAGTGCCTCAAGGAGTACTGCTGGAGGTGGCTAATCCCAGATAGGCAAACTGGGATGCACATGGCAGAGGATATTGTGGTTGAGCAATTCAGTCACGTTCTCTTGGTTGGGGGATGGGAGTCGGTGCAGAGGCATCAGCCAGGCACATTTTCAGAGGTGGTAGGCTTCATGGAAAAGTACCTGTCAGCTGAAGAGGCATTTCAGAGGCTACACCATCACTGAGCATGGCGGAGCACCGGGACATAAGAGACCACTGGCTGAGGTGAGGCCTGAGTCCTTTCTCCAGCAGAGAATTGGAGGCTGAGCTAGAATGCCCCAGGATGCACAGAGGCTTAGGGAGCCAGGCAGCATTGAAGCTAAGGTTTCTACAGTCATGACATTCCCAATCAAGGGGGGAAGAAGGGTGGAAGATGGTGGGCATTTGCTTTGAGTATGGGCATCGTGGCCATTTTCAACATTTCCAGAGAAAGTTTAATGGACTGGTGGTGGTGAATAAAGTTGCAATGGAAATCAGAGGGAGTTTAAGTTGTTTGTCCAGAGGATGAAAATATCATCAATTTATATCACTGCTTTCCATTACACTCTTTGTGGAACACTCCCACCCCAGCATCAACTTCCTGGACACCAGAACAATGGAACCCTACAGACAACTATATACAAGAAACGCACAGATCACCACACCTACCTTCATAGATCCAGTAACAACCCAAAACACACCAAGAAATCTGTTATCGAGAGTCAGGCATTTGGGCACCACAGAATATGCTCCGTGGAGACATTCCAGGATATATATCTTAAGACGCTCAAAACCACCTTCATCTAAGAGGGAACTCTACCAGAGAAGTAGATTGCATCATGGAACAGGCCACCTAAATACCCTGAAAGAACCTGCTTCAATATAGAAATAAAACCCCCTCTAAGTGCACAAGCCTATTTGTCATGTATCACCCCACACTGGAACCCATACAGAGTATCCTCAAACAACTACAACCCATACTCTATGGGTACCCCATCCCAAAAAATCTTTCCTGAATCCCCTCTCCAGGCCTTCAAACAACCCCCCCAACCTCTCCAAGCTCATCAGCAGAAGCAAGCTCCCATAGACCAGGACACACCAAGTGGCACAAGACCCTACCAGAACAGATGCAAAACCTGCACTCATATCTCCACAGCTACAATGATCAACACTCCCCCCACACCTTTCAAGATCCATGGGTCCTACATGTGCTTGTCACAACATGTAGCATATCTCATCCAGTGCACTAACAGCCCCAACAAACGATTGTGTGTGAAACCAGACAATCATTACGCTCTCAGATTAATTCACACAGAAAAATGATGAAAAAAACAAAAACATCACATCACTTGTGGGTGAACACTTTTTTTTCTATAAAGTGATCACTCTATATCTGATCTCAGTCCTCATCCTCAGAGGAACCCTGCACAACACATTCAAAAGGTGAGCCTGGGAGCTTAAATTCATAATTTGCTAGACACTAAAAATCATGGGCTGAATAGAGACACTGGATTTATAGTTTATTACAACGATCTATAATCTACTAACAACCCTCCCTCCCCCCGCTTCCTCCTACTCTTCCTTTCCTCCCTATGACTGGAAGGGTGCTATTGGGCCACTTCACCTTGAATGGTCCCTTGAAATATGTTAACTACTTATGCTAAACAATCTGTTCCACTTTGTATTTAGCTGTGACATTCTGCATGAAGTTCCCTGACCTAAAGAAGAGCTCTATGTAAGATCAAAAGCTTGTCTCTCCTCAACAGAAGTTAGTCCAAGAAAAGTTATTACCTCAACTCGCCTTGTCTCTCTAAGCAGGCCTGTGGTATGCAATGAGTGGTAAATGTTTACTTGATGTCTACATGGTGTGCTTTAAACTGAGATAAAGGCCTACTCTTTATAATTGACATTGTTCTTCCTGTCCTGTGTAAGACAATCTGGTGGCACAGCCCTTTTAATGCAGCATGTTTTGTTGCTGTAAGCTTTAAGAACTTTCTGGGCCTTGCTTTGCTTTTTCCTGCAAGCAAATGGTAGCTTGCTCTTGTCCAGACACCTATTATTCATCACAATAAACTCATTCCTTGTCTGACCAAAAGCTCTAATCATTTTGGCCATGGAGCACACCTAGTGTATCTGAGTTCTTAGCTATTAGACTTAGAATGAAAATCTCAAGGACTTTTTCTTTACTTATATTCTGTGTCTTGAAGATAAACACTCTGATCTGACAGTGAGTTTAAGAGGATTTATCAGCATTTTGTGCACCTGTAAGGTTACACCTAAAGCTTGTCTTCATTAAAACTAACCATGCTTATGTGAACAATATGAAATGGTGGTAGCTGTAAACAAGAAAGACACTATTAGGCTGAAGATTTAAGCTCATTTTAGAAGGGATGAACTCATTCTATCTGACCTTTCCAGCTGTGCAAACAGCAGTACAGAGTGAGCTGTAGTTAACTTTACTAATACATAGAGACTAGAACAGAGCCTGTGCTACATATAAATGATGTCTCTGTTTATGAAGTACTTGAATGCTAAACAGAGGTAAGAAAGGAACTACAGTGGTGACACAAGCTTTTTTCACCAGCAGTCATGAAATGAGATTGAATTCTCTGCACGTCCCCAGCATTAATTCTTTTGGTTGCCAGTGGCTTCTACCTTCCTGAGACAGCATTACATGGTGTGAAAAACTCCACAAGTTATCAGACTGTTAGGAAAGATAACAACATGGGTCACCACATTCACATTTCTCTCCCTAAATCCTGAACCAGTGAACACCAAAATTCCAGTGATATGTTTTAGTTTAACCAAGAATTACTCAGATTGTACTCTTAATACACAGCAAAGATGACTGAGGGGTAAAGATTACTTAGAGAAGTTAGATGTCTTCAAGTTGCCAGGGCCTGATGGAGTACAACCTAGAATACTCAAGGAGATATCTGAGCTATTAGCGATTGTCTTTGAAAACTCATGGAAGACAGGAGAGATTCCAGAGGACTGGAAGAGGGAAAATACAGTGCCAATCTATAAAAAGGGGAATAAGGACAACCCAGGGAATTACAAACCAGTCAATTTAACTTCAGTACCCATAAAGATAATGGAACAAATAATCAAGCAATCAATTTGCAAACACCTAGAAGACAATATGGTGACAAGTAACAGTCAGCATGGATTTGTCAAGAACAAATCATGTCAAGCCAACCTAAAAGCTTTCTTTAACAGGATAACAAGCCTAGTGGATAGCGGGGGGGGGGGAGCAATAGATGTGGTATATCTTGACTTTAGTAAGGCTTTTCATACTGTCTCACATGACCTTCTCATAAACAAACTAGGGAAATACAACCTAGATGGAGCTACTATAAAATGGGTGCATAACTAGTTGGGTGCATTCTCAGAGAGTAGTTATCATTGGTTCACAGTCAAGCTGGAAGGACATATTGAGTGGGGTCTCGCAGGGATCAGTTCTAGGTCTGGTTTTGTTCAATATCTTCATCAATGATTTAGATAAGGCATAGAGAGTACACTTATAAAATTTGTGGAAGATACCAAGGCGGGAGTAGTTGCAAATGCTTTGGAGAATAGGATTAAAATTCAAAATAATCTGGACAAATTGGAGAAATGGTCTAAAGAGTATAGGATGCAATTCAATAAGGACAAATGCAAGTTCTCCATTTAGGAAGGAACAATCAATTGCACACATACAAAATGGGAAATGACTGCTTAGGAAGGAGTACTGCGGAAAGGGATCTTGGGATTATAGTGAACCACATGCTTAATATGAGTCAACAGTGTAACACTGTTGCAAAACCGCGCCCCCCCCCCCGAACATCATTCTGGGATGCATTAACAGGAGTGTTGTAAGTAAGACACGAGAAGTAATTCTTCCACTCTACTCTATGCTGATAAGTATTGTGTCCAGAGTATTATGTCCAGTTCTGGGCATCACGTTTCAGGACACATGTGGACAAATTGGAGAAAGTCCAGAGGAGAGCAACAAAAATGATTAAAGGTCTAGAAAACATGACCTATGAGGAAAGATTAAAAAAATTGGGTTTGTTTAATCTGGAGAAGAGAAGACTGAGGGAGGACATAACAGTTTTCAAGTACATAAAAGGTTGTTTCAAGGAGGAAGGAGAAAAATTGTTCTTGTTAACCTCTGAGAGTAGGACAAGAAGCAATGGGCTTAAATTGCAGGAAGAGCAGTTTAGGTTGGACATGAGGAAAAACTTCCTAACTGTCAGGGTGGTTAAGCTCTGGAATAATTTGCCTAGGGAGGTTGTGGAATCTCCATCATTTGGAGGTTTTTAAAAGCAGATTAGTTAAACAACTGTCAAGGTTAGTCTAGATAATATTTAGTCCTGCTTTGAGTGCAGGGGACTGTACTAGAAGATCTCCTGAGGTCTCTTCCATTCCAATACCTCTATGCTTCTATCTCTTAATTAGTTTGCAGCAACTTCTAATCAGACTCTTGTGACTCAGGTTACTGCTTCATGAATGTCAAGGGTGATGGGTCTCAAGCCCAAGTCCATAGGGCTCTTTGGAATCAGTATATTCAACCCATTTGTGATGGGGCACTTGCCCCACACTGGGCTCTAAGGGTTAATGCTGACTTAGTTAAGGCTGTGTGGAAGGCAGCCAATCAGGGCTGGGCAGGCCCATATAAAAAGGGCTGCAAAGCAGAACAGCTTCAGTCACTCCCTGGAGCTTGATGAGGGAAGAGCCTGCCTGCCTGCCTTGCAGGCTGAAGGCAGCAAGCACCCTGCACAGAGCATTACTGCAAGCAGAGATCTGGGGAGCTGAAGGCAGCTCCTGGTGGGCTGCAGGGATCTGCAAGCTGAGGCCCTGAAGCAAGGGCAAGAGAGTGCTGGAGCTGCAGGTTAGAGACCCAGGGAGATCTCCTGAGGAGTTAGAGGGGATGCAGCTAGTAGCAGCCATTTACAGGGTCTCTGGGCTGGGACCTGGAGTAGTGGGCAGGCCTGGGTACTCTCCCCTCACTTGCCACTGAGGAAGTTGCCAAACATTGGGTTGCAGTTGCCACTGAAGGAAGTGGCTAGATGGCTGACTGCAGGTTGCCTGGAAGGCAGGGAGCACAGAGTGCGGCACAACCAGAGGGCTGTGTCACCGGAGAGGACACCGCGATCCTTGGACTAACGTGGGTTCTGGAGCAGTAGTGATTGTGGCGAGAGGCTCACCAGAAGAGCGTGCACTGGCTAGCAGAGCTGATACCTAGGACATCCAGCAGGGGGTGCTGCAGTGGTGAGTTGTACCCCAACACACCACTACTCAGTGACCTGTTAACAACTGCCAGAACGCAAAGCTCAACTCTGACAGAGGCTTCCAGTTTTGGGATCTGACTGGTGGAATTCCAGAGGTCCTGACTGGTTCCTTGTGTAGGGATTGGGGTAGGGGCAGTCATGCCTAATGGTTAGTCAGGTGTCTGGAATTGGAGCTGGGGTCAGAGCCGGAGATGGATGCAGGAGTCTAGCCAGGGTTTGAAGCTGGAATCAGTGTCAGGGGTAGGGTGTAGGGGCAGGGATCTGAAGCAAGGCAGGAAAGCAGGAACTGGGAGCAGACAGATGAGGAGGACAAGAACTGGCTGGGAAGCAAAGTTCAGGAGTCAGGCAAGTAGGCAAGGTCTGTAGTCTCAGCTATCCTGAGATTCAGTTAGCTGCTTCACCTCTTTCTAGTTTAAATAGTGCATCCCAGCCACTTGGTGGGACTGGATGTCTCCCCCAGGAGCTTTGTAGGCAGGGTCCTTTGTGAACTAGAGCTTCACTGGCCCATTTCTTCACTGGTTCAGGTGAACTGCTGGGCGGTGACCAAGGTCTGAGCAGTACCTGTGGGCCTAGATTCTAGGCTCACAATTTCTCACACCTTGCTTCTAAGTAAACTATTCAGAGGAACAGGAAATAATCCACGCAACTGGGTTTCCCCTGCTTAGGAGTATGTCCTTTGTGCTACCTGTTCCTTTTCCCTGACTCTGATCTCCTGGTAACCTGACTCTGCCTACCTCCTGACACTGGACTCTTGGTCTGATCTTCTGGGATCCTGACCTGCTTTAGCTTCCTATTCTGACCACTAAGCGTGATTCCTGTTCTGACCACTAGGCATGACTGCTCCCATCCTGGTCAAAATAATGAAATATTGAAGAATCACTGAAACACTATTTTCCACTGTACACATCCGAAGAAGTGAGCTGTAGCTCACAAAAGCTTATGCTCAAATAAATTTGTTAGTCTCTAAGTTGCCACAAGTACTCCTATTCTTCTCCTGTAAACCAGTTGCGAAAACCATAGTCACATTATTTTCAGGTACAGTTTGCTCAACAAATGACTGTAGTTCATATATGTGTATTTGTGCTTAGCCACTATTGTAACAATTCTGATGTGTCACAAAAGGCTTACAACAAAATAGAAATACAGTCTACTTCAGTTGCAGTGACAGACATTACAAACAAATGTCAAAAAGAAATACCAGTGTCTCACTTGAAAACTTTCAGACTAAAGACTGGAATAGTAGACATGAAGCCTGCCATGTCACATAGATTTTCCTTTTTCTACAAAGCTAGCATGCTGTTCAAGACTAGTTAATTCACCCAACTGTGACTATACTGTACCAACATGTATAGCTAACCTTTGTGCTCAGAAAGTATGCTTTATGAAAACATTCTCCTGTCCTCAAATTCAATCTCCTTCTTGCTGCTTATTTCCATCACACAACTTTTTCCCCTCTAGCTAGACATGTGGGAGACTTTTGGAGCTTATACCAATGCTGTGCTGTAGAAGCAGCAGGGGAATGTTACAAATATGGCCAGGCCTTTTCTCTTCATCCTTAGTAGCTGAAAGCTTTGTGTCCATTACAAGCAGTGCTTCCACTAACCTCTGTGACCTTGTCTGGACCCACAGATCTTTCAGTTTTTGGTGGAAGCCCAAAACTTGCTGGCATACCACCAAATCGACTCCTACTACTGAGTCATTATTTTCAGACAAGAGTTAGATAGTAAATTTACTATTGGCTTCCATAGTATCTCCTTTCTTTGCTATTCATTTTGGATTAATTTACTTTAAACAAATAGGAGAAATAATATCTGAATGCAAATCCATGTTCTAGGACTTATTCTAACATTCTTATCCTCTGAGCCACTTCAAGCTTAATTTAAAAAAAATCCTTTTTACTTCTTTGCCCCCCAAATGTAGCAGTCCCTTGTCCCATCCCCAAAAGACACCTAGTCAAGGTGGATAAAGGGGAAGATACACACTTGGGAGCTTTTCTATATCTAAAAACATCACAAATTTAACTCGTATTATTTCACAGCCCTGCTGGAGTAGAAATGGGAGATTTATATGATTGGTCAAGGAAATTTTCTAGCTTCCCAAAGAGACTCAACACTTGGTGTTAATCCTGGAAGGGCTATTCCCAATAAAATTATTAAATTTCTAAAAAAAACCTTTGAAAGTTCTGCTTTTCTTTTCTGTCACTCACATATCATATATAGAATACATGATGGTTTTGGATAAATAGGGCTGAAAGAAAATTTCCCATCAAAACTGTTTTTCAATGGAAAATTGGAATTTTGACTGATTTATTTTCATGAAAAAGTCTTACTGAGAAATTAATTTTTCCATCAAAAAATGAATGTTCAAACCCACAAGTTTTCAGTTTTCTGCTGAAAACCCAAATATTTTGATTTGGATATGCCTCTGGGATGCTTCGTGAGTTTTAGTTCCATTGTCTCATGTCCCCATTTTCCTCTATTGTCTGCGTTCTCTAGCCAGACTTCATATCTCTTGATATACTATTAGATTCCTATGACACATCATAGCCACTCACCAAGACGAGAGTATAGGTTGCATCATGGAAGATGTAGTCTGACAAGAGGTCTCAGCCGATAGAAGAGAATAGGAGCATGAAGTACCCAATATACAATTATCAAAAGACACTGTAGCAGCATTCTGGACTCAATATATTTCAGTTTTCATCTGCAATATTTCAGGAATCAATTTTTCACCAAAAAGTCAAAACTTTTAACAGAAAATTACCCGGTTTTCTGACCAGCTCTAATATAAAGGTTTAATAAACACTCTTCTAGGTTTCAGAGTAGCAGCCGTGTTAGTCTGTATCTGTAAAAAGAAAAGGAGTACTTGTGGCACTTAGAGACTAACAAATTTATTTGAGCATAAGCTTTCGTGAGCTACAGCTCAGTTCATCAGATGCATATCTAGGTTGACCTGCATAACTCATTCTTGGCTGCACACTTGTGAGTAATGTGGCAAACTCAAGTTGATAAAACCTTTATGCCACATCACACATCTATCTATCTGCATATTTGTATACATCACCATTATATCCTCTGAATAATAAATACTGTATTCCTAAATGAATGGATTTTGCGTGTTTCCCTGAGCAATTGATTTGAAAACGTCCTATAATGGCATCTAATGTTTGGGGTAGAAAGTGTCCAAGAGTCCAGGAATCTGGATGCTTTAAAGCAATTTCTGGATGAAAGTCTTTAAAAAGAACATCCCAAGCAGTTGGTTAGTCCAGGGAATTGGAAAACGGATAGGGCTTTTATATCTAGATCAGCAGGTAGGAATGGCTTTTACTATCAATCTGAAGGCTGCTTGGTGGTCTTAATTGACCTAATTGACCCAGGTCCACAGCACTGAAGCTACCATCCTACTGGACCTACTTGTTGGTAATCTTACCAGAAAAGCCAAGGAGTGAGTGGGCCTGGAGATGGAATCAGAACTCTTACCGGGTCAATGCTGAGACATATAGGTTTGAATAGCAGAAAGAAGCACCTTCACGATCTCTGATGTACTGTGCTGGTTCTGTGGATAATTAGAGCACTTCAATCTGCACAGCTGTCTATCTAGCACTTTCCATCAGGAAAACAAGTGTGTATTTATTTTTACATTTTAAAGTACGTAGTGTGACCCACTGGTTTCAATTTTGGCTCCTAATACAATTACCTAGTGAGTGGTTGCAGAATTTACATATCCTCTTGGATCAGCAATGCTAGTAAACAAGCTGAGGATCTGTACATCTTGACATACAAGAATGAGACAAAATTCCTCCCATTATCTACAAATAAGGAATTTTATCACAAAACTTTATTGAAACACATCCATTATGTTGGCACGTGTCCAAAATATAGGCAACGGTAAAGACTGTATATCTAAGAAGTATTTCCCCTGTCTTAGGGAAGAGGAAACAGCTCAACTGTCAGAAAAGGATATTTATTTTAGGATAGATTAATACAAAATAACAGTATGAATTATGTTCCATTAGGTTCCTGTCCTGTCCCACTAAACTCAATAGCAGTTTTGCCATTGATAATGCCCTAAGAACTTATTTGTGGTTGGGAATGGATGCATGTTCTACTAGTTCTAAAATAAGATTAGTTAAGAAGAGTGACATTTCACCAATCACATTTATTGCTTATGAGACAGTATCCTGTATTAGAAGATCATGGGAACATGCAGATTTAGGATCAGGTTCAGCCACTGTTTTTCACGTGGAGTGGTATCTTGCTGCTCAGGTAGCCTTATTGTTTCCATGGGACTACTCATAGAATAAATAACTACTCAGCAAGAGTAAGGGTGGTGGAGTCTGATGCTCAGTGACTTATTTTAGATACTCCACTGCTCTGTAATGATGACAATTGCTTGGTTTATTGAGCCCAGTTGTGCAAACTTAACTTTTTTGTAGTGTGGCTGAGTGGTGAATTGTACTCAACTCTGGAGCATCCCCTTGTCATCCTGTTGAAATGCTGCCATTCTTTTTGGCTACCAGAACCCCCTGTAGGCTCTCTACCTGTCTCTGTGGGTCTTCTATGACTTGGTACTCTAGCCATGTCACAAAGTCCAAAGCCCCTTTCGGAGTATAACAAACTCAAAAGATAGAAACAGATCCTTGCCTTTGAGGGCCAGTTATAAACGAAACAGCTTTCTGGGTTAAATTCCCTCTCCAGGATTGAAACAGAGGTTTCCTTCTCAGCCTGAAGAGTGGGATTGGGGTGTCAGTCTTGTTTGGGGGTAATGTCTCTTCCACATCGGGAGAAAAAGTCTGCATTCCCATATTGGGATCCCGGCTGGTGTCATATCATGAAATCATGGGGCTGTAACGCCAGTTACCATCATGTAATGCAGGGTTTGATATTTTTCATTGCCTTCATCCACTTTAAAGGAGGTGTGGTCCTTAATCAGCTCACCCTAAATTCCTAGCAGGTAATCTCACAGAGCCACTACTGTCACCATATTTCTAGGCTCTCTTCTTGTTGGAACTTATTGCTTAAACAGAACTGGTTGTTCTACTGCTTGGAAGTTTTGTGAAAGTACAACCCCTAAGCCTATTTTAGATGCATCTATGTGTGAGATAAATGGAAATGAAAAGTCTGAGCATCGAAGCACAGGTTGCTGTTCCAAGGTGTCCTTTATTCTTTAAAACGCATTTTGACACTTCAGAATCCACCACACCATTTTTGGTGCTGATATCTTCATGAGGTCCATTAATGGGGTAGCCCCTCTTGTAAAATGGAGTATGAAGCAACTGTAATAATTCATTAGGCCTAGAAAGGCCCACACTTGCTTTTTGGTCTTTGGTATTAGGATTTACCTCAGGGCCTCTGTTTTACCCAGAAGAGGAAGCATTTTCCCATTTCCTATAAGATATTTGGTCTCCTACGTACCAGATTTGCATTTCTCAGAATTTGCCATGAACCCAGCTTCTCCCAGTGACTGCAGTACCCATGCTGCATTGACAAGATGTCATTGCCAATCTGGACTGAAGATCACCACATCATAAAGATGGGCTGCTGCAAACTGTTGATGGTGACAAAGT
This sequence comes from Dermochelys coriacea, assembly GCF_009764565.3. NCBI lineage: Eukaryota > Metazoa > Chordata > Testudines > Dermochelyidae > Dermochelys > Dermochelys coriacea. Next base: position 226,258,746 of record NC_050069.1, read on the forward strand.
ATGTTGTCCATGAGGTATTGAAAGGTGGCTAGGGTTCCATGCAGACCGGAGGGAATGGTTGTAAACAACCCTAGCAGGCTGTCTTTTCTCTTGAATAAGAGAGTAAGGGGTATTTGCTAATACCCTTTTGTCAAATCTAACATTGTAATGTAGTTAGCTTTCCCAAGTCGGTCTGGGAACTTATTGACTAGGGGCATGGGGTAGGTACTGAGTTGTGAAACCTCATTCAGCCTTGGAAAATCCACACAAAATTGGGTTGTACCATCTGGCTTAGACACCAGCATGACTGGACTACAACAAGGACTTTTGGATATTACTTAATGACCCGACTTCTAACATTGTCCAAACCGCTTAATCCACAGCCCCTGGCAACATCTGTAGAATCCAGTAAGTTGATCCAGCAGTGAGGAAAACATAGTGCTAAAATACTCCAGTAAGTTCCTGGCCTTCCATTGCAGACATGGGGAAAAGTTCACCTTTATAGGTACATACGCAGGGCCTGTGGGAGACTGCAATTCAAGTAATCAGTTGATCTTGAGGGTCTATGAATAGGCCTTCCTGAGCTCTCCACAGCTTCATTAGGTTCACATGATAAATTTGTTTTTCCTTTTTCTTGTTGGGGCAATGGATTTCATAGTCCACTTCCCCAATCCTTTGTAGGACCTCATAAGAGTTCTGTCCCAAAGCTTTCTCTCAGTGCTGAGCAGTAATAATAGGACCTGGTCCCCTGGGTGGAAAATTCTTTCAGAAGCCCCTTTATTATAATATAGGGTCTGAGTTTGTTGGGCCCATTCCAGATTATCTTGAGCAAACCATGACATGCAGTCTAAGTGTTCACATATCTGCATAATGTATTGTAGCATGTTTTGGGAGAAGAAAAGATGTTCTTTGCATGTTTCTTTCAGTAAACTGAGAAATCCCTGTCAGTGCCGGCCATATAATAAAGGGAGAAAATCCCATTGAAACTTGCACTTCTTGTATAGCAAACAACAGGTATGGCAGTAGTTGGTCCCAGTTTCAAGGGTCTCACTCAAGGGTTTCCAAAATGGCTGCTCTTTTCTTCATAGATAACTGTTTCCTGGGAAGGGATGCAGCAGAGCACTGAGGCCTCCAGTAGGGGGCCATGAAGGCCTGATACATCCTATCATAGTCTGGCAAGACAAAGATGTAGCCATAAATCCCCCACCTTTGCACAATCGCTCCATATTTTTAATTGTGTGGCGAATGCAGCTGTCCAGCGGACCATGCACAAGAATGATGCCTCCCTCCGCAGTATAGGAGCTGAAGTCTCTCTCCCGTTTTGCTTTCCTAGGTCTCAGGAAACCTAATTTAGCCCTGGGATGTGTTCAGTGTAAAAGAGGTACTGTGCAAATAGAATACTTGGATGACATTCAAAATCTGCTGGAAATCTTGTTAGAAATAAAAATTGGAGCCCCCTTCTAAGTACAGTGGGTCTGCAGGATCCTTAGTTGCTAAATCGTTGAAAAGATGAAGAAATGAGAGATTCTTTGGAGGATAAACCTGTTTATTAATAAGGATTAAAATATATAAACTGATTCACTCAGTTGGGCATACCTACCAACACTGCATGTGTTCACGCCATGTCTGTTAACTATTTTTAGCTGTAGAAGATATATGTACTATATACAGACAGTGAGAATTTAATAGGTTTTTGTTTTAAAAATTTCATCCTCTGCTCCCACCTAACAGATCTCTTTCCCCTTGACCCTTTCCCCAGGTTTCTTCTCCTTTCCCCTCTTAGCCATCTCCATATAAGTCTTTTTTCTTGTCACCTGGAATCTTCTCCCACAGATCTTTTTTTCTCTGCTCCCACTTAGCTCTTTCCACAGACTTCTTTTCTACTCCACCTAAGCCACCTCTCTCCTGCCACAGTTTTTCTCCACATTCCCACATCATCTGTCTCCACAAGTTTTTCCTCCCCATTTTCCTCCTCTTCCTCAGGTATCATCCCCTTCTTCCCCCCGACAAGACGCTCTCTTCCCTCCCCTTTCCAGGACTGAGATGGGCTTGGGCAGTAAACCTGCTCACTGCCAGGGCATCAAAGATCTGAAGAGCTTCTTCCTGTTGAGACCAAGGTGACTGAAGACTGATAGGCTGGTCTGTCTGTCTAGATTTTATGACCCACTCATCTCCATAGTATCTGGGGGTCTGTTCTTCTCCATCAGCACTGTCATGGCTGCAGCAGTAGCTGCAGATCTGATTTAGTGTGTCTCAGCTGATCACAAATAACAGCCAGAAGGTGCAGGGCACAGAGGGGTGCCTAAAAGCACTGCAGGGTGAGCAGATGCCCCTGGAGTTTTACTGAAACCCAGCTGAAATCTCATTTTCAGTAAAACAAGGTGGGACACACTGTCCCAGTTTAAAGGAAAAGTTCTAATCCAAGTAAATGAGGATGTCTTGGCACCCTTCATGTTCTTGCTTAGAATAGATTTAGGAAAAAGATAAAGAGCCATTCTCTGCCTGGCATTTATGTGGGTGTGCACACGAGGATGAGAATAAGGAGCCTGCCCCTCTAATGGGAGGCTCATGTAAGGGACAATGTGGGGTGATGTGTCAATGCTACTGTGCCCTTCTGGCCAGGCAGAGCATTACACCAGAGTTCACTCCATCTGGTTGGGTGGTCAGTCAGTCCTTCTTGTCCAAGTCTTGCTGGGGTGTGTGGGTTTTCTCCGTAATTCCTGGCAGGGTCAGCTGGTCCTGGTGCCCAGGGTAGTCTGGAAACCCCTCAGTTCTTAAGACTCTCCAGGAGGTTGGCAGTGTTGCCCACACATTCTAGGGCACCCCCACCTTTACTCTTCTGTGGTCTCTAGGTATAATCCAGTTAATTTAGACACCCCCACCCTTTCCCAGTTCCTAAGGCTCCAGGTGAAAGGCACCCACCCGTACCTAGTTCCTAGGGCTCAGGGTGTAATCTTCTGCAGGTTTGTGGGGCCTTTTACCAGTGAAAGAGCCTTAAACAGTAATATTCTTAACCTCTATTTATTAACAATTAGCAAAACAGAATACACTTGCTAAGCATACAATGCTCACCTCTCCCAATAAGGCAGGTAAACTTTTCCTGGTGACCATTCAGGATCAGGTCATCCAGGGCTCCTCAGGCTTTTGCACGATATGGTTGGCAGGGTGTTGAGGTCTAGCAACTCTAATCTTGGGGCTGTGATCTGGGGTTAGGTTCCAAAGAATTTCCTTTTGGACCCCAGTTTAGATAGTTAAACTTGAATCCTGCTTAGCTATACTTTAACCAGTAATTTTAAACTAAAGTGCTAGAAGACAGTATTTTTCATCAATCCTTGCCCATTACGAAACAAATTCTTTAACCAATCAGACCTGACCACCTTAGTTGATTTAAATCTTGCAAAATTAGTTTTGCAACAGACAGAAACAATCAAAGAATCAGTGTGATGGGGCAGGTATGCCCTGCACTGGGACTGTGGGGGTTAACTCCTCATTGTGGGCTGAGGAAGCCACGCCCCCGCATCCCTACTGGGCATGCTCAAAGTGCAACACCATGTGGTGTTTAGATGCTGCTTGTTATTATTAGAACTGGGAGCACTGGCTTGTCATAAATATAAAGGAAAGGGTAACCACCTTTCTGTATACAGTGCTATAAAATCCCTCCTGGCCAGAGGCAAAATCCTTTCACCTGTAAAGGGTTAAGAAGCTAAGGTAACCCCGCTGGCACCTGATCCCAAATGGCCAATCAGGGGACAAGATTCTTTCAAATCTGGAGGGGGGGACAAAGGGTTTGGTCTGCATGTGTGATGCTTTTGCCGGGAACAGATCAGGAATGCAAGTCTTACAACTCCTGTAAAGTTAATAAGTAATCCAGCTAGAAAATGTGTTAGATTTTCTTTTGTTTAATGGCTTGTAAAATAAGCTGTGCTGGAGGGAATGTGTATTCCTGTTTTTGTGTCTTTTTGTAACTTAAGGTTTTGCCTAGAGGGATTCTCTATGTTTTGAATCTGATTACCCTGTAAAGTATTTACCATTCTGATTTTACAGAGGTGATTCTTTTACCTTTTCTTTAATTAAAATTCTTCTTTTAAGAACCTGATTGATTTTTCATTGTTCTTAAGATCCAAGGCTTTGGGTCTGTGCTCACTTGTACCAGCTGTTGAGGATTCTTATCAAGCCTTCCCCAGGAAAGGGGGTGTAGGGCTTTGGGAGGATATTTTTGGGGAAGACGTCTCCAAATGGTCTCTCTCTCTCCCTGTTCTTTGTTTAAAATGCTTGGTGGTGGCAGCATACTGTTTAAAGCCAAGGCAAAACTTATACCTTGGGGAAGTTTTTAACCTAAGCTGGTAAGAATAAGCTTAGGGGGTCTTTCATGTAGGTCCCCACATCTATACCCTAGAGTTCAGAGTGGGGAAGGAACCTTGACATGGCTGTTGGGAGTCTGAAAGGACAGGAAACAGGAAGGAAGGGGGGAAGTTGAGGAGGCGGAGTGAGAGCTACTGAGGGTGCAGCAGCAGCTTGGTAAAGAGGTTTCCACTTTAAAAATAAAGTCCTGTTGAAGTTAGTACCTTGCCTGGTTGCTACAACATTTTGACGATGTTGCTCACTAGTAAAGGACTGGGAAGAGCAGGATATTGTATTGCTAGATGGTCTGCAAGACTATTCTCTTTCAATTATGAACTGGAATCTTAGCCTGGAAACCAAAATGTGGTAGCTGATTGCCTTTCTCACCTGCCTTTGCCTTCACCAGATGGTCCACTGGAGGATGAAGATGTAGTAGTTGCGCTTATTACAAGCATTCTTACTGCAGTTACAAAAGAACAATTTCAAGCTGCTTGTTCAGCGTGTCCAATTCAACAAAAACTATGGGAATTTCTGACAGAGATGGCCCAATAACCCTAAAAACCTTGACCCAGTTTTGCTGCCTTATTTTAGGGTTCGGGTTGAACTTTCTTTGCTTGATGACTGTGTGCTACGAGGTACACACCGGCTACTTGTGCCAGAAGAATTACAATCAAAACTCATACACCTGGCACATGATACTCACTCACCAAGGAATTTTCAGAACCAAACAATGACTACGGGATCTGTATTGGTGGCCAGGGATAGACTCTCAAACTGAAGCACTCATAAAATTCTGCGTCACTTACCAAATGCATGATAAGTCAGCAGTGACATGTACCCCTCCATTACAGCCTGTTCCTCTTCCTGAATCTACATGGGAAAAAGTGGCAATTGACATTGTAGGACCCTTTTGATACTGCTCCAAGTGATTGCCGTTATGCCATCACTTTAATAGACTATTTCAGTAAATGGCCTGAGGTAGCGTTTACATCACAAATCTCTTCTGCTACAGTAATTAAGTTCCTCTCTTCAGTTTTTAGCAAGGAATATAACCCCAAAGAACTGGTTTCAAATAATGGTAGTCAATTTACTTCCCTGGAGTTTGAAACTTTTCTAGCAGAGAGGAACATTTTACACAGATGGTCATCCCTCTATTACTCTCAAGCCAATGGGGAAATTGAATGGTTTAACAGAAGGCTGAAAGAGTTTGCAAATGGCTAAACTGGAAGGTGATTGTGGATAACCTTCACTACTGATTTCTTGCAAGCCTACCGGGCTACACAACATGCCACAACACAAAGATCACCCACAGAGTTACTGCATGGGAAACAGATGAATACTAAACTGAACATTTCTGGATTGTTAAAGGCACGACCTGATGATCCAACTGAGGATGATGTGAGAAAAACAGTCGAACAGAACCAAGCAAAGTATAAGGCTTTCACAGACAAGGCGGGGTGCTAAGGAACCAAAGTCTGAGTGTGGTCCCTTCGTTAGAATATGAAAACCTGGAATTTTACACAAAGGGGACCATAAATTCCCTGCTCCTCTCAAAATCATAGAGAAGGAAGGACCTTACACCTATTGACTTTCTGATGGGTGGGTATGGAATACTTCTTATCTTGCACTTGCCTATGCACCAAGAGGAGATTATGCCAACACCCAGTCTGCATTGGATGACTTCACCATAGTATCAACACAACAAGACATTGCACTGGAACCGGGGCCTGAGAGACAGCCTGTCAGATCCAGATGACCACCTGTCTGGACTAGAGACTGTTATGTAGTATCTACAGTGTTTTCAGTGTGCTATTTCTGCCAACAGTATAGTGTCTTGTTTCATATTTGTTCCTGTAGTTAGAACAACAATGTTTGTTTTAATTGGGAGAGTTTCTTAAGAGAGGAGGGAATGTGGTGTTTAGATGCTGGTTGTAGTTATTAGAACTGGGAGCACTGGCTGCTGGGAGTCTGAAAGGACAGGAAACAGGAAGGAGGGGGGGAAGTTGAGGAGGCGGAGTGAGAGCTACCGAGGGTGCAGCAGCAGCTTGGTAAATAGGTTTCCACTTTAAAAATAAAGTCCTGTTGGAGTTTGTTAGTACCTTGCCTGGTTGCTTCAACACTCCAGTATAAGAGGGAGCAGCCTGGCTCAGTCTGGAGAAGGTGTGCTGCTGGCCCCTGCTGAAGGGCCACGGGCACTTCACGACGCGGAGGCCAGACAGCTGACAGCATCCCTCAACCCCCAGGCGCTGGACGCGACTGAGGGAGGAGGAACCGAGAGAACTAGGAAACCATGAGATTCAGAGAAGCAGGTAGGAAGTAACCCAGGGAGTCTTTGCAGGGAGTTGGTTGAACAAGCGGAGGCTAGCTCAGTGTGCTTTGGACGGATCCCCGCCAAGCTGGTGACAGGCAACCCTGCCACCGACAGGATCCTGGGTTGGGACCCGGTGGAGAGGGAGGGCCCGAGTTCCCCTATCCTGGCTGCCGTCCCCCTGAGTTGGCTGCCCATCCTGACACTGACTGACTCTGGCCGCTAGGTCACACAGCCCTGAGCCTGGGGGCAGCTATTGATTCTGGCCACTGGGCCGCACAGGCCCCAGCTTGAGGGCAACTATTGACTCTGGCCGCTAGGCCGCACAGTCCTGAGCCTGGGGGCAGTTATTGACTCTGACCACTCGACCACGCAGCCCTGCCTGGGGATGCGCAGGCGCGACCATGGGCCTGACCCTTGACAACCAGACAGAAAACATTCAGAAAAACAATAGAGAAGTAGGGCCCGTAAAGGCAAAACGATAAACAAGTATACATTTCACAATCACAACTGTTGATAAGTGGTTCCTTGCCAGACAGAATACTATCAAACAACATTTTCTTTAAACATCTTAAAATCTATTTCTCTATCTGGTGGTGTTGGGTACTATTACCCAAAACTAGACCCAGATGGTGGGTACTATTACTCAGACCTGACACCAGGGGTACCCAGGCCCGCCCACTCCCCTGGGTTCTAACTCAGGGCCCTTCAGCCAGGCAGACAGAATCAGGATTCAATAACTCTGGCTGGGCCCTGAGCTCCTTCCTATCTCCCCTGGCTTCTGTGGCTTTTCAGCCTGTTGGTCTGGTCATCTCAGGGTGTTGTCTCTGAGTAGCTTCTCAGCAGTTTGCTTCTTCAGCCTGCTTGTTTCTCTGACAGTCATCCAGCCTCTCGGCTTCTTGCTCTCTTATTGTCCCAGCTGCTGTGAAGCTGCCAGTCAGCATTGACCAGGGTCTGCATTAACCCTTTTGGTTGTTGGGCCAGCATGGGGTGTACAGTCCATGACAGACAGGTAGAATTTCAGTCCCTGTGCCCAGGGGAGTATAAAGGCACTCCTGTCTTATTCTCCAGGGAAACACAATAACCCAAAGGGGAAGGGAAGGCCAAGAAGGAGGCTGGGCTATGGCTTCACACCCGTCTGCCCAGGCACTGGCTATCATAACTGGCTGGGTATACAAAGGGGAATAAGCAGCACCCACAAAGGAGTGTTGTGGCAGTTTGCAGCCTCTGCACAGCCCGGCATGCCTGGTGAAGCATGGCTCCACACAATATCTTACAATGGGTAATTTGCACAGTCAATCCAATAGTAACTGAAAATATTAAAGCTAGAGGCCTGCTTTTGCTCTCACTTTAGTTTTGCACTGGTGTAACTCTACTGGGCCCTATTCACAGCGGCCCCAACACTCACCTTAGGGACAGGTGATCAGGGTGTTCACAGGTGATCTAGGGTGGAGTGGGTGGGAACGGATCAGGGGGACATACTGTTGCTTGGAAAGCATTGAAAACATTTGTCACCCTGGGTGGCCATGCACCAGGAATAGTCTTTTATGCAAGATTACATGAATGCAAAGTGGGTATAAACTCTGCCATTCCAATCTGATAATGTTTTACACCCATTTTGTTTGGTGTAAAGGTGTACATTACTGTACAAGGAATGGTAAATGGAGATTGTTAACTTCAATGAAGTTACTCCTGATTTACACCAGAATCAGCCCCTATATATTTTTTTAACAGTGATCAGAAAGCAACAGCCCATTTCACTCTGGAGGTGGATCTAAGACCCCGATTCAGGAAAGAATTTAAGCACATGCTTTACTTTCAGCATTGAATTAATGAGACTTAAGCACATGTTTAAAGTTAATCATGTGCTCAAGTACTTTCCTCAGTAGGAATGATTTTCTGAATGAAGGTCTAAGAGAAAATAATTGACTATAATGAACCTGCAAATAGGCCAAAGAGAAGAGGATTGTTAATGCTTTCAGGCTCAAAGATGACTAATGTTTAAATATCATGCTGCTACAATGAGATCTGAAAGCCTCTTACAGAAGTGTTAAATCAAATCAGGTCAATTTAATGTCATTATAGTTAATGAAACTCTATTTGGGCTCTATTCTTTGCTCAAGACAGGAAGTTGAACAGTCAGGTTATTCTGGAAATGAAATAAATTCCTCCTTTTGGACTTTAAGGTCAGAAGGGGCCATCATGATCATCTAGTCTGACCTCCTGAACATTGCAGGCCACAGAACCTCACCCACCCACGCCTGCAGTAGACCGTAACTTCTAGCTGAGTTACTGAAGTCCTCAAATCATGATTTAAAGACTTCAAGTTACAGAGACTTCCCTATTTACACTAGTTTAAACCTGCAAGTGACCCAAGTCCATGTTGCAGAGGAAGGCGAAGAAACCCCAGGGTTTCTGCCAATCTGACCAAAGGGAATATTCTGTCCCAACCCTATACAGTGATCAGTTAAACCGTCAGCATGTGGGCAAGACTCACCAGGCAGACACCTGTGAAAGAATTCTCAGCTCCCACCCACCCCACTCTACTGTCCCATCACCGGTCATTGGAGATATTTACTGTTAGCAGTCACAGATCGGCAGGCAGTCTCATCATACCATCCTCTCCATAAACTTATCAAGCTCAGTCTTGAAGACAATTAGATTTTTTGCCCCACTGCTCCCCTTGGAAGGCTATTCCAGAACAGTTCTCCTGCTAGGAAAATTCCATTTTCTGCTGAACTCTATAATGTAGGTCTCCAATCAACAATGAGCCTCTAAGTGTTGCAATATTTGGGAAAAATTTTGAAATTGTCGAGAGGGTGGCCATGAACTGTAACATAACAGAATTAAAACTGAATAATGAGGTTCTCTGAACCAGAACCATAGAAGTACCTGGAAGAAAAGTTCTTGCACAACTTCTGTTTTGTTGGCAATACTGTCAATAGCTGGGATGAAAACCCACGAAACTAAAAATCAGAACTTAAGCAAGTTTTTCCAACTGGTGCTATAATCAGGGTTTTTAGCAAAAAAGCCCACCCAACAATTTTTAATATTGCTCCTCCTCACACTACAAACCCATTTCTGCTGATGGAAAAAAAATCATTTGCTGGTTGTTTGCAGCCCCAGAGGGCAATTCCAAGATGCTGATTTAATTAGAGCATTTAATTAGACAATTTAATCTTAAACACAGGTGCTGCAAAGATCAGTTGTCAAAACAAGAAGAACATCAGGGAATCCTATCTCCAAATGTCAACAGTATTTAATATAATTACTTTATGATGCCTTAGCAATGATACTTTAATATGGTGCACCCAAGTTCTATGTGAAGGTTATTTGGAGGCAGTAGATGGCAGCTTTTATGCTTGTGAAAATATACAGTAAAATCATTTTTAGAAATGGGCCAAAACCAGAATCTTTTACCCTGAATCCTGTTGTAGTTCAGTAATATGGAGCCAGGATCTGAAACAGCCATAGATTTGGTTTTGAAACTCCAAAATGTAATTGATGAGATATTGCAGAAACTAAAACTTGCTGAGGAAGTATCCGAGCGTGTGTTTGCTGGGAGGGCAGGGAGAGAGCCTGAGTGAGTGTCTGATTGGCTGCTAGCCTGCAGGGGGCGGGCATTAGGGTGTCTGTGTGTTTGCGTCAGGGAAGCCTGGCTGTTTAAAAATAGCCAGAGCCTCGCGAACCAGCTGAGCAGCGGGGACAGCAGAGCAGCTCACAGCAGGAGTTTGCCTGGGAGTTCGCCTGGAGTGAGCCCAGTGAGGCTTACATCTTGCCAACGTCTCTGAGGAAGCTCATAGTAGGTAGGTGATATGGAAGGGGGGGGTTCAGCTGCTGTGACCTGCACTGGATGTGCCATGTTTGTCTTTCTTCCACAGGACAGAAGCGACTTTGTCTGTACAAAGTGCAAGCTGGTCTCCATATTGGAAGAGAAGATTGAAGGTCTGGAGCAACAGGTAACGACCCTGCGTTGTATACGAGAGACTGAGGATTTTCTGGACCAAACTCAGGATAGCCTTCTAGGGGCACAAAGCTCTAAAGATATAGAGCAGGTTGCACAGAGGAGCCAAGAGGCCAGTGAAGAAGCTTGGCAACATGTGACCTCCAGAAGAGGTAAGCGGAATGTCCGGGTTCCAGTAACACAGACACAGGTAACTAACCGCTTTCATGTTCTCTCCACAGGTACCAATGCGGAGAGTGGACCAGATGATATGTCTGGGGGGAGAAAGCGGAAGGAGACTCCGCTGGTTGGGAGGCATGAGATGCGATGTCCTGAGGTTGGGGGTTCCACGACCACCACTTCCAAGAGGAGAAGGCGGGTGGTGGTGGTCGGGGACTCTCTCCTCCGGGGGACTGAGTCATCTATCTGCCGCCCTGACCGGGAAAACCGAGAAGTCTGCTGCTTGCCAGGGGCTAAGATTCGTGATGTGACGGAGAGACTGCCGAGACTCATCAAGCCCTCGGATCGCTACCCCTTCCTGCTTCTCCACGTGGGCACCAATGATACTGCCAAGAATGACCTTGAGCGGATCACTGCGGACTACGTGGCTCTGGGAAGAAGGATAAAGGAGTTGGAGGCGCAAGTGGTGTTCTCGTCCATCCTCCCCGTGGAAGGAAAAGGCCTGGGTAGGGACCGTCGAATCGTGGAGGTCAACGAATGGCTACGCAGGTGGTGTCGGAGAGAAGGCTTTGGATTCTTTGACCATGGGATGGTGTTCCATGAAGGAGGAGTGCTGGGCAGAGACGGGCTCCATCTTACGAAGAGAGGGAAGAACATCTTTGCCAGCAGGCTGGCTAACCTAGTGAGGAGGGCTTTAAACTAGGTTCACCGGGGGAAGGAGACCAAAGCCCTGAGGTAAGTGGGAAAGCGGGATACCGGGAGGAAGCACAGGCAGGAATGTCTGTGAGGGGAGGGCTCCTGCCTCATACTGGGAATGAGGGGCGATCAACAGGTTATCTCAAGTGCTTATATACAAATGCACAAAGCCTTGGAAACAAGCAGGGAGAACTGGAGGTCCTGGTGATGTCAAGGAATTATGACGTGATTGGAATAACAGAGACTTGGTGGGATAACTCACATGACTGGAGTACAGTCATGGATGGTTATAAACTGTTCAGGAAGGACAGGCAGGGCAGAAAAGGTGGGGGAGTAGCACTGTATGTAAGGGAGCAGTATGACTGCTCAGAGCTCCGGTACGAAACTGTGGAAAAAACCTGAGTGTCTCTGGATTAAGTTTAGAAGTGTGTGCAACAAGAGTGATGTCATGGTGGGAGTCTGCTATAGACCACCGGACCAGGGGGATGAGGTGGATGAGGCTTTCTTCCGGCAACTCACGGAAGCTACTAGATCACATGCTCTGATTCTCATGGGTGACTTTAATTTTCCTGATATCTGCTGGGAGAGCAATACAGCGGTGCATAGACAATCCAGGAAGTTTTTGGAAAGCGTAGGGGACAATTTCCTGGTGCAAGTGCTAGGGGAGCCAACTAGGGGGAGCGCTTTTCTTGACCTGCTGCTCACAAACCGGGTAGAATTAGTGGGGGAAGCAAAAGTGGATGGGAATCTGGGAGGCAGTGACCATGAGTTGGTTGAGTTCAGGATCCTGACGCAGGGAAGAAAGGTAAGCAGCAGGATACGGACCCTGGACTTCAGGAAAGCAGACTTTGACTCCCTCAGGGAACAGATGGCCAGGATCCCCTGGGGGACTAACATGAAAGGGAAGGGAGTCCAGGAGAGCTGGCTGTATTTCAAGGAATCCCTGTTGAGGTTACAGGGACAAACCATCCCGATGAGTCGAAAGAATAGTAAATATGGCAGGCGACCAGCTTGGCTTAATGGTGAAATCCTAGCGGATCTTAAACATAAAAAAGAAGCTTACAAGAAGTGGAAGGTTGGACATATGACCAGGGAAGAGTATAAAAATATTGCTCGGGCATGTAGGAAAGATATCAGGAGGGCCAAATCGCACCTGGAGCTGCAGCTAGCAAGAGATGTCAAGAGTAACAAGAAGGGTTTCTTCAGGTATGTTGGCAACAAGAAGAAAGCCAAGGAAAGTGTGGGCCCCTTACTGAATGAGGGAGGCAAGCTAGTGACAGAGGATGTGGAAAAAGCTAATGTACTCAATGCTTTTTTTGCCTCTGTTTTCACTAACAAGGTCAGCTCCCAGACTGCTGTGCTGGGCAACACAAAATGGGGAAGAGATGGCCAGCCCTCTGTAGAGATAGAGGTGGTTAGGGACTATTTAGAAAAGCTGGACGTGCACAAGTCCATGGGGCCGGACGAATTGCATCCGAGAGTGCTGAAGGAATTGGCGGCTGTGATTGCAGAGCCCTTGGCCATTATCTTTGAAAACTCGTGGCGAACGGGGGAAGTCCCGGATGACTGGAAAAAGGCTAATGTAGTGCCCATCTTTAAAAAAGGGAAGAAGGAGGATCCTGGGAACTACAGGCCGGTCAGCCTCACCTCAGTCCCTGGAAAAATCATGGAGCAGGTCCTCAAAGAATCAATCCTGAAGCACTTAGAGGAGAGGAAAGTGATCAGGAACAGTCAGCATGGATTCACCAAGGGAAGGTCATGCCTGACTAATCTAATCGCCTTTTATGATGAGATTACTGGTTCTGTGGATGAAGGGAAAGCAGTGGATGTATTGTTTCTTGACTTTAGCAAAGCTTTTGACACGGTCTCCCACAGCATTCTTGTCAGCAAGTTAAGGAAGTATGGGCTGGATGAATGCACTTTAAGGTGGGTAGAAAGCTGGCTAGATTGTCGGGCTCAACGGGTAGTGATCAATGGCTCCATGTCTAGTTGGCAGCCGGTGTCAAGTGGAGTGCCCCAGGGGTCGGTCCTGGGGCCCGTTTTGTTCAATATCTTCATAAATGATCTGGAGGATGGTGTGGATTGCACTCTCAGCAAATTTGCGGATGATACTAAACTGGGAGGAGTGGTAGATACGCTGGAGGGGAGGGATAGGATACAGAAGGACCTAGACAAATTGGAGGATTGGGCCAAAAGAAATCTAATGAGGTTCAATAAGGATAAGTGCAGGGTCCTGCACTTAGGATGGAAGAATCCAATGCACCGCTACAGACTAGGGACCGAATGGCTCGGCAGCAGTTCTGCGGAAAAGGACCTAGGGGTGACAGTGGACGAGAAGCTGGATATGAGTCAGCAGTGTGCCCTTGTTGCCAAGAAGGCCAATGGCATTTTGGGATGTATAAGTAGGGGCATAGCGAGCAGATCGAGGGACGTGATCGTTCCCCTCTATTCGACACTGGTGAGGCCTCATCTGGAGTACTGTGTCCAGTTTTGGGCCCCACACTACAGGAAGGATGTGGATAAATTGGAAAGAGTACAACGAAGGGCAACAAAAATGATTAGGGGTCTAGAGCACATGACTTATGAGGAGAGGCTGAGGGAGCTGGGATTGTTTAGTCTGCAGAAGAGAAGAATGAGGGGGGATTTGATAGCTGCTTTCAACTACCTGAAAGGGGGTTTCAAAGAGGATGGCTCTAGACTGTTCTCAATGGTAGCAGATGACAGAACGAGGAGTAATGGTCTCAAGTTGCAATGGGGGAGGTTTAGATTGGATATTAGGAAAAACTTTTTCACTAAGAGGGTGGTGAAACACTGGAATGCGTTACCTAGGGAGGTGGTAGAATCTCCTTCCTTAGAGGTTTTTAAGGTCAGGCTTGACAAAGCCCTGGCTGGGATGATTTAACTGGGACTTGGTCCTGCTTTGAGCAGGGGGTTGGACTAGATGACCTTCTGGGGTCCCTTCCAACCCTGATATTCTATGATTCTATGATTCTAAAACACCTTTGCTTACCCCATAAAGAGATGGTGCTATACTGAAATATTTTATGCAACACCCAACCTCTCCTGACCTTTGGTGCGCCAAATCAAATGAAAAGTGGATTTGAATTACCCCAGATTTTAATTCCTGGCCTTTTGGGACATCTATAATTCCTATTGGTTCAATTTAAAGATTTTCTGGTTACCTTGGCTTAACTTACTGCAACAGATAGTGTCAAGACATGTATAATAAAAAGGTTAACTCAGATATATTAATAGCTAGACTGACACATTACAACAAACAAAACAAAACAAATAACTTTGCCACAGTCAAAGAATAGGACTTCAGAAGTTCTTATGTCATGACCATTTCAACATCTCTTACTAGCCTTCTATAAAAAGAAAAGGAGTACTTGTGGCACCTTAGAGACTAACAAATTTATTAGAGCATAAGCTTTCGTGAGCTACAGCTCACTTCATCGGATGCATTTGGTGGAAAAAACAGAGGAGAGATTTATATACACACACACACACACAGAGAACATGAAACAATGGGTTTATCATACCCATTGTTTCATGTTCTCTGTGTGTGTGTATATAAATCTCTCCTCTGTTTTTTCCACCAAATGCATCCGATGAAGTGAGCTGTGGCTCACGAAAGCTTATGCTCTAATAAATTTGTTAGTCTCTAAGGTGCCACAAGTACTCCTTTTCTTTTTGCGAATACAGACTACACGGCTGCTACTCTGAAACCTAGCCTTCTATAATATACCTGACATGATTTTGCAGAAAGGAAAGGTCATTTATTCATTTAGGAGGCATCATATCTGCAGTCAAGGACCAAAGATGGCTAGAATATTCTACTAGGCCATCAGGAGTTTTCCAGTGATTGGGTATCATGTGCCTTTGAGAGCTCTGAAACCAACAGGGCCCATAAAATTGGTACCCTATCCCAAAAAAGGCAGAGGTAAACTTTGTCCTCCATTTGAAAGATGGCTATGACCTGAGAATGATTAGGGAATAAACCTTCCACTCCCCAAACATAAATCTCCAATTCCAGACCCAAAACAGCATACAATATGTGACCATGTTTATTCAATGAGCCAGAAACCACCTGGGACATTTCCATATTTGTCAGGGTAGCCATGTGATCTTGGGCTAATGCTATCATCTACATTGTGCTAAAATCACCCTAGGCAAGAAGCTTTGGTGAGTCCCACATCAGGTTGGCTAAGATCTCAGGCTTGGTCTACACTTAAAAGTGTTGCTAGCAAAGCTATGGTGGTTAGGAGTGTAAATAAATCACACCCCTTGCAGACACAGCTATGCCAGCAAAAGCCATAGTCCAGATGCAGCAACACTGTCAAAATTATTTTGCTGGTATAGCTTATTCCATTCAGGGAACTGATTTAAGCTATAGTAGTAAAATAGCTCTTTTGCAGGTATAATGTACATCCCCACTAGAGATACCTCAACCACTTTTAATTATAGACAAGGCCTCAATTAAAAATTCAAAGAGAAAATCAGGATCTCATGGGCCAGCCTATGCATTACACTAGGACTCTCATGCAAGATGGACAAGCTCAAATGAATTTGCTTTTGGAGTGGAAGGCCTCCTACAGTTCAGGTCAGATACAACCAATACAGATACACCACTTCCCTGAGAATCCCTTTGCTCTTGCTGAAACGAGTACCTGCCATAAAACTATTGGGTTAACAGTTTTCCAGCCAGATCTTGGTGATTTAGCCAAAGATCAGAGGATCCACTGATGTTTCTCTGTTCCTTACTTGGGCAACACTGGCAGGTAATAAAGGGATTTTTAGGCTGGATCTGTACTAGCACTTTTGTCGGTATAACTGATGTCACTCAGGGGTGTGAAAAAACACCCTTCTTAGCGACATAAGTTACACTGACAAGCGTCGGTCTAGACAGCGCTATGTCAGTGGGAGACACTCTCTTGCCAACATAGCTACTGCTGCTCATTGGAACTGGTTTAATTATGTCGATGGGAGAGCTCTCTCCCATTGGCATAGAGTGGATACATGAGCAATCTTACAGCAGCATGGTTTAGCTGCGCCGCTATAAGCTTGATAGTGTAGATATTGCCATGATGATCTTATGAAAGAACAAACCGATACAGTGAAATCTCTCTTAAGTGGCCACTCAAGGGGCCAATACAAAGTTTGTTGAACAGTGATGATCATCTAATAGAGGCAGAGCATAGCTATTCCAAGAACACAGGGTGAGCCTTTGGTGGAAATGTCCTCAGAAAGAGTTTGTTCAAGGCAGATGGTCTGTTGCATAGATTTCACAATATAGCAATACAAACGAATGGAGCTTGAGAAGGAATATTATTGAAATGCAGACCTGCTGTTTTATGCAGACTTCAAGTCTGTTAGATATGCTTTTGACTTTCTTTTCTCTGAAGAACAAATATAACACAATCCTCCTTAAACACAAATGCAAACCAGTGTGGCAATTAACTACAAAGGTAATAACAAATGCTATTTAGAACGTGTAGTGTCTTTCCTGTCTATCTAATATTCTCTGAAGGTTGGGCTAAAGACAAAGGGTTTGCTTAAGGGATGATGTCAAATTAAAAATCACACTTCTTAATGCAAATGTTTCAGCTCTTTGAGGCCAAAATGGTCTTTTTTCTTAATGTGTGAATTAGGTACCTAGCACAAGGGGGCCCTGATTTCCCCTGCCCCACTGAGGGTTCTAGGTGCTCCCATGGTAATATTACAAATCTACTGCTGCTACAAGTGATAGCCAAGGTAACTATAATTGCAAGAAATTAGAGAAAAGTATTTTTCTCTATTTTTTCAGTTGTTTACTTTGTGATTTGGGCAGCAATGCTGTGTGAATATGACCAAGCATTTCAACAGAAGATAGCAGCAAAATTACATCCACTCAATGAGGAAAACCAGGGACTCATAAATGAAACTTTGACTGTATATAATATGCATAATGTTGAAACTGATTTTTTAAAAGTAAGGTATTATCTCAATGTGTTTTAATAATAATATCATGTGTAGTATGTGTGTGGGATAGTTCCTATATAAAGTAAAAGCAGCCTTAAGTGATATGAAGGAAGAAAACTTGCATTCTTATCACCACAGATAAGTTAAAAATTTAGCACAAGAGAGGTGACACTAGTTGGTGCATGGAAAGAAAATTGTCAAGAGTCCAATACCATGAAGTGAAATGTGAAACCAGATAAAAACAATCCCCATTTGTATGTAATGACTCCATGCCACTGTAGGTTGTGGACATAGGGTAAATGATAGGCTCCTCCACTTTTATCGCTCTCCGTTAGAAGAGCCAAAATTATTTTAAAGTAATAAATGAGGCAAATTCCCCAGAAACAGTGCATATTATCACTCAATAAATAGGATTAATTTAGATTTTAATATATTACAGCATCTACAATATTTGCTTTTGATGTAGATTACAGTTTGTTTTGCCCCCACAAGCTTAACTCAGATCAAGCAGGTTTTATTATTATTCATCCATCCTCTGAGAATTATTTAATCTTCTCAGTGTTTTCATCATGAAGTGAATGGTTTTACTTTTTAATTTATTTTATTTCTCTATTCGTGCAAAAAAAAGCATACAACTCTCTCGAATGGACAATATTTTCCCCGCTTTGGGAAATTTGGATTTAGCAATCAATCCATTAAAACGATTCAGATTCTTTAGGACACTTTACAAGCTTCAGCATTCCACATCTCTCAAAGTTAGGTAATAAATTGACTTTCTTCCCTTCCCCCAGACTAGATCAACCTGCCTTTTTCCCTTTTGGAAGAGACTACTGAACCTCTTTCAGAGGCATTGCACTCCTTGGCTTTGATTTCACTTCTTTGATTTTATTAATTCAGTGGGTCTTGCTTTAATCAACAATAATAACTAATTCTCATAAACCACCTTACATCTAGAGAGTTCCAAGTGCTTTACAAATGAGCTAAGTACAATGTAGTCCCATTTTACAAATGTGGAAGCTGTTTCACAGAGGTGAAGTGACCAGAGCCACGCGGTGGGCCAGAGTCTGAACCAGGAATAGAACAGGTCTAGATGTAAGTATAGCCCAAAGTAAAATGGGAGCTGTTAAAGCCGCATTTTCTCAGGAAGCACCAGAGGCACAGTGCATTCCAGTGCTCGCTGGTGTACTAGTGGGAGTAATGTGTGATACCTCATTTCATGGGCAGATTAGGAGTTTGTGGGGTCCTGGTTCAGAGCAAGTGCGCCCTCCCCGTACTCCTGCCGGGAGCTAGGTTGGAGCACGGGGCCATCCCCCGCACATCCAGCACCCCAGCTGGGAAGCGGGGTTGGAGCACGGGGCGCCCATTTTTCCAGGGGGCTTCCCAATTGGCTTGGGCTCCTGGGCACAGACCCTGTCGATCCAGTGGCTAATCCGCCACTGAGTGTAGCAATCTCCCCTTCCCTCCTTTCTTCCCATGCAACTGACCAGCAGATCAGAGCTGGCCGGTGCCTAATGATGTGGAGAGCCGAATCATAGACGATTAGGGTTGGAAGGGACCTCAGGAGATCATCTAGTCCAACCCCCAGCTCAAAGCAGGACCAACCCCAACTAAATCATCTTAGCCAGGGCTTTGTCAGCCAGGGCTTTGATGGAGGTCTCTGCCTATCCACACCTCTCCATTCCCAGTCACTCCCAGAGAGAAGCGTCTGGGGTTTTGACTCTAGGGGGATTTTAAATGGGGATAATCTAGTCCTTTGTGAATACAACTGACTTCAGTGTATGCACTGTTGCTGTAGCTGTGTTGGTCTCAGCATATTAGAGGGATCCAGTGAGTGAGGTAATATCTTTTATTGGACCAACTTCTACTGGTGAGAGAGACAAGTTTGGGGCTTACACAGAATTCTTTTTGAGGTCTGGGAAATGTACTCTGTATGTCTACACAGCAATATAACATGAGGCTCATGTGTGGGCTCAAGCCTACCCCCCCTTGCATCCACACACCATTTGTGTTAACCTAGGTCTCAAACCTAAGGTACCAGCACCCTTGCAGCGCTGGAGGGTCTGAGCCCATGTTAAGCTGTGACTTAGGGTCCAAACCCTATTGCTTTCCTATGTACATGTGGCCCCAGCTTGATTTGGGTCCTGGAAGTCCTCTGGATGTATCCCAGAGTTCCCTGGGGCAACTTCCTTAGTCTTCTCTATGCGGACAATCAGTGGTGCAGTGTATTGCACTCTATTGCAAATGGAAACCACACATTCCTTTGCAAACCCTCAGGTCTGTGTTAACACATTGTCTGCTGAACACTGGTCTGCAAGCACACTCTCAGAGAGCCTGCGGGGTTTTCAATTGAGACCAATCAGACAAAGTGTTTTGCAGAGAGAGCTGCTTCCTCATCACAAGAGCACAGCCAGATTTTGGTGCACGCAGCCCAAGGGCCCCTGCGTACGCAGCCCTGGGAGGGGGAGTGGTGGAGTTCCCAACTCAGCATGGCTGGGGAAGGAAAACTCCCAACATCCTAGATGCTCCCCCTCTCTGCAGGGCAGCTGCTTGGTCCCCGCTTCACTCTCTGACCCTTCACCCCACCTCGCCTCCCCTGGGGCTGATGTGCAGGGGCACCTGCGCAACCTGCACGCTCAGGGTGGTGAGCAGGAGCCAGCCTCAAAACCTCCCTGCAGCCTCCTGCGGTGGTGGCTCCACTGGTTGCACAGAGATTTCCCGGAGCAGGGAGCAAAGCTGACAGGTGGGAGGCGGCTCCCGGCTGCTAGGAAGTTTGGGGTCATCCCTTCTCCAGCTGTGCTGAACCAGGAGCTCTGCTGCTTCCCCTCCCTTCAGGGTAGCACTCGGTCCCCACTATGCTCTCTGGCTCTTGCTCCCAGGCCCCCTGTGTCCTCCCTGGGGCAGCATATGGAGAGGTGCCCAGGCTGCGTGCACAGTGAGGGTGATGAGTGGGAGCCAGCCCCAATGCTTCCCCACAGCCTCCCAGGGATCTCTTATCCTTGGATCCCAAGGTGTGGCAGGGGCAGGGATAAGGATCCCCGGGGGTGTGTGGAAGCACACTGCACCCCAGCCCCTGGGGATGCACTTCACCGCTCCATAGCCGGCAGACTTGGATGTGTGTGTGTGTGTTTTTCCTCTGAAACCTATATTTTATGTCAAATTTCAAAACAAACAACCAAACAAAAACACTTTCATTGAGCATCCCATTTTAAAAATTAAGAATTGCAAAATTTCATTTTAATAGTTTGACAGCCCTGGAGACTGATGTCCTAATTATCCTCAGAACAGGTGCACACGGGCATTTACCTGCGAATGTGACTCTGCCTCGCAGTAGAGAGCCCATTTCTCAGATTAGAAGGTAGTTCAGTGTAAAGCCTTCTCAAACTGCAGACATTCTAATGAGACAGCCACGAAAGGAGCTAATTATGCTGACTCAAGTCCCGCTAACCCTAGGTTTACATGGCTGGGTAGACATACCCAGTGTCACAGCTAAATACAAGGTGAAACAGATTGTTTAGCAGAAGTAGTTAACACAGTTCCGGGACCATTCAACACTTCTCCAGTCACAGGGATAGAAAAAGAAAAGCTGTGGGGAGCGGTTAGTGGGTTACAGATGGTTGTAATAAGCCATAAATCCAGTGTCTCTATTCAGTCCATGATTTTTAGCGTCTAGCAAAGTTATGAATTTAAACTCCCAGGCTTTTGAAGGTGTTGTGCAGGTTTCCTTTGAGGATGAGGATGGAGAGGTCAGATATAGGGTGATTGCTTTGTGAAAAGCAGTCATACTCAGGTGATGTGGTGTTTTTGTCTTTATCATTTTTTTGTGTGAGTTCATTTGAGAGCGTAGTGATTGCCTGGTTTCACCCACATAATTGCTATTGGGGCATTTAGTGCACTGGATGAAGCATATCACATATGTTGTGATAGGCATGTGTAGGACCTATGGATCTTGAAAGGTGTGTTGTGAGTGGTGTTGATCTCCACTGCTATGATAATATGTCGACAGGTTTTGCATCTGTTGTTCTGGCAGGGTCCAGTGCTGCTCTGAGTTGTTGTGTCCTGGTCTGTGGAGAGTTTGTTTCTGCTGATGAGCTTAAAGAGGTTGGGGGGTTGTTTGAAAGCCAGAAGAGTGGGTTCAGGAAAGATTTCTTTCAGGATGGGGTCTCCATCGAGCATGGGTTCTAATTGTTTGATGATACCCATATGGATTCCAGTGTGGGATGGTAGGTGACAACTAGGGGTGTGCGGTCAGAGGGGTTTTATTACTGTGTCAAAGCAGGTTTTCCTGGGGCATTTTAATGGCCTGTTCCATGATGCAATCTACTTCTCTGGTGAAGTGTCCTTGTTTGGTGAAGGCAGTTTTAAGTGTGTTAAGGTGTATGTCTTGGACTTTCTTCTTGGAATATATTCTGTGGTATCTGAGTGCCAGGATGTATATAACAGATTTCTTGGTGTGTTTGGGGTGGTTACTGGATCTGTGGTGGTAGGTGTGGTGATCCATGGGTGTCTTGTTTCACAAAACTATATACAATTTTTGTATTTATTTATAAATTCATATTGGCATCTATTCAATCTCCCCCCACCGTGTTTGAACAAAACATTCAAGCCTCCCAATGCCTGCCAATGACCTACCTGCCCCAAACAAAAGATCCATTCCCTATTTTGAATCAAACCTACAAACGTTCAATATTAAATAAGGTACTAATACTGCAAGCAGTATGGATGTGGATGGAGTCTAAGCTATACAAGTTGTGATATGAAGACAATCCCAGACCCAAAGAGTTTATAATTCAATAGACAAAAAAGATGGGCATTCTGGGAAGCCCAGAGGGAGAAATAATTTAGGCCCCAATTCAGCAAATCACTTACATGTACATTCTGTTTGGGATTTCACTCATAAGGCAATTTTTAACTTCCATTTCTTTGTTAACAATTTCACACAGTGTGTCAGTCTCTGTACCTGCTGTGCTGATCTACAACTGTCTTCTCTTGCTCTTTATAAATCTCTTTCCGTCTCTGCTTTCAAAATGTTATCTTAACTAGGATTAATAAAGATATACTGGGGACTGTCTTATCTCTTATAGGAATTATGTTTATAATAAAAAAGCTTTAATCTTGGAAGAGAGATGAAGGTGAAAAGGGAGCTAGAAAGAAAAATTAAAATGTAGGAGAATGGAGGAAGGAGATGAGGACAGGCCAGTGGTGGACACAGGTGGGCTTGAACCAAAACCCTTAGATCCTAACACCTCTGAACTTTGGGAACATTCAAATTCAGATCAAAACTTTTTCGTCTGGTCCCACCTCTCTTTTGTGAATTAGGGATGGATAAGCTGGTTCTGATAAAAGAACTATCCTGATGCTTTTTTGAAATTCAAAAGAATTCAGTTTTAGCTTTTAAATTAACGTCTGAGCAGCCTTCTCACATCTTGGGTTCAGACAGGAGAGGATGAGGAAATATCAAAATACAACATGAAAGACATGCCTGCCCAACCTGAATGAGGATGTACTGAAAATCTCATGGGGGAAATTGATCATCTGAGATTTCCAGAGCAAAGAGGTCTGGATATGCTTCAGATACATAGGCAATTAGCACCAGATAAATAGTACCAAGGTTCACCCACCCCCATTGTTTAGCTGGAATATTTATTCTAGGGATGTATGTAGGTTCTTGTACTTTGTAACCGAAGACCTCTGATGGTCTCCTCTACCCATGCTCAAGAAACTATCATTTGATGTTTGCGATCACATAAGCAACTGCCTTGACTCTGATCTCGCTGTTCTGGGAAAGGTTAATGAGAGCATGGGAGTGGTCACCTCCTGTGTCATCCGACTTTCTCTTTCGTGTGTGATTTTTCTGCATCCCCTCCAGCAAGGCTTCAGCACAACTGAAAGACAGTGCTTATAGAGGAACTCCTTATGTGCATGGAGAGAAGCTGAATGTCCATGCCAAATCTGTTTGGGCTACTGGTAGCCTTTGATATTGTTCATCATCAGGACCTGGCAAGAATGGATGGGTTATTTTAAACTGGGCTTGTTCCATCCTCTTACAAGGGCTTGTGAAGGGTAGCTATATATTCTTTCCTAAGGGTTCTTACCTGTGAAATCTGTCAGGGTCCCATATTGTTGCCTTTCTTGTTAACATACTGATAACATGTAAACTCATGTAACATGTAAACTCAAGAGTCAGGTCCCCTGTCAGTAATGATCTATACCATTATCACCTAAAATGTGTACTATTGCAATGTGCTATATATAGGACTGGCTCTGAAGGCCACCTGGAAACTAAAGCTGTTTCAACTTGCAGCAGCTCCTCTCTTAAGTAAGGCAGACCAGTGAGAGCATCACACAGCAGTTAGCATGGTAGCCAGTGAAGCTCAAATTCTTGGTCTTTAAAGCCCTACATGACATTGGACCCAGCCATCTCAGTGACCACCTGTCAGTGCAATGGGAATATTTCAGCTGACTGGCCATTGGCCAAAGTCCATGTATGGTAGGACACTCAAACTTGCTCCTGATGGAGGATAAGATGAGCTTTACCATTGCTACCTTCATGGCTCAAGGCAAGACCCATCTCTGTGGGCATGCTTTCCTCAAGAGAGGAATACAATAAAGGTGTATAATATCACAGAAATCATTAGGAGCTGCAAAATGAAATCTCTGCATAGCACTTTGAAAATGTAGAGGTGTAAACCTTTGGCATTTTTTGTCTTCTATTGGCATCTTTTTAAAAAAAGCTTCATTGTATGTCGTTAGGTTTGTCTGGAATTATGACTAGTGATGTTGAGATGCTGTTAAACTGACACTGTCAGGTAGAGTTTAAAAAGAAATTCTTTGCCTGTGTGATATATCAGATTATTATAACAGAAGATTTTAAAGAATGCAATATACTTTGCACAAGTTTAATTAACTACACAAGGTGCAAGGCAGTTAGATTTAGGCCCATTGTTTTAACCTAGGTAGTCTATTTCTCTCTCTCTCTTTCTCTGTCTTGTTATATAGTCTCCATCACTGTCGAATCTGACCACCCCCAAAGTATTTACAAACCAACAATCCCTTTCTTTCTTCTCTGGTTTCTGGAGAAATAACAGTTATTGGTTGGCAGATGTGTGTGAATGGGGGTGTTGTGTGACCATTTAAAGAATTTATTGAGGGAAAGTAAGATGAAGATATGAGTTTTGAATTTAGTTCTGAATTGAGTTCTGTGGTCATCCTTAGCTATTCTAGGGGTGAGTTCCATAGTGTATATCCTGCAGCTGTGAAAATTCTGTCTCCTGTACTCATGAGCATTCCCTTTTGGTCAATTGCTCCAACAGAGCAACTGGGAGGTTACAGCTGAAAATGAAAAGGTCTAATCCTGTGGAGGTCTTGGAATCAGAATGGAGACCTTGATTTGGACTTAGTGTTCATTGAGGACCCAATGCAGAATGCAGAGCACCTGGATGATGAGTTTGTGGTGAACTGTGTTGCTGTGCAGACAGAATGTTGCATTCTGTGACAGCTGAAGATTTTCAGGGTGTATCACTTCATTCTTTGATATAATAAATTGAAATAATCAAGGGCAGAGGTCATGAGTACAGGGGTCACCATTGCCAGATTTGAGCCCTGTAGGATGGAGTGCAATTTCCTAGCCAGCACCCAATGGAAGTGGGTGATTTTTTTCCCACCATATGTGTGCTATGCCTGTGTATGTGTGTAAATATTTGTTTTTGTGTGTAAGAGATGGAGAAATCTAAATTAAAAAAATACTGTTCCTTTATGAAGAAAATAGATTAGTCTTGCTTTGGTTGCATTGCTTGCATAGTTGCTAGTCTAATCTTTGTCATAACATTTTTTTAAAGATGTGTGGCAAACTGGAATGTAGGTAGAAATATTATATTTTGGTTACAGAGAAAAAAACTGGCGTGGCTTTAAAGGCACACATTTCATAACACCACATGTGCAAAGCATTAAAATAATTGTGCTGCGCATATTGGTAACAGACAGAGTGAACAATGAATATTAAAAACACATTCCTAAAGCTGGCCTAGTGGCTTGGCAGCAACATTTTGCATAGGAGACCTGTGCTGGAGTCCAAATGGAGGGGCGTTTGCTTCCAGAGCTGTCAGGGTTTGGCAGTAGTTGAGCTGAAGCTCTTTGGTGAAGGGTGAGAAGGGGTGGGGAAGAAATTAGAAGGGCGTTCCAGCTATTGCTGTTCCATTTGCCCTACTGGCTGAACCACAGATTGGTTTTAGAAGATATTCACTGAGGAAATTCGGCTTCATCCATTAGTGGCTGCAGTTGAAAGCTGTAGCAGTGCCAGAGTAAGGAGGAGGAGGGATGGGTATAGAAGAAAAACAATGCAGAGAACAAATGGCAATGCTGGGAACACCCAGCCTGTGTCTATGGTGAGAATACTAAAATGCTCTGTCAAGTAAGATATCCTGAAATATGTGCTTCTGGCCAAGATGGGGGAAAATAAGCACTCACATGCATGTGCATACAGACAGGATCTTGTGGCTCCCACAAAGTGATGATACATATACTTTCAATAACAGCCTATGCAACATATTAAAGAGTTAGTATGGGGTTGAGCAGTGGTTGACCAAGACATTCTGTGCCAAGCATTAAACCATCTCACAATGAACAATTTCTATTTTCATGAAGACTCTAGCCCAGGATGATTTTGAAGATTCTGATATATTTTCTTCAAGCAAAATAACATGAGTTCAGAAGCTACATGAAAAAGGAGTTGTTTTCATTTTACAGCAGCAGGAAACTTTTCATGAAAGGCCCAGCAGTGAAATGCCTTCCACAAGAGAGTGCGTGCTACACAGGAGATAAAAGCATCCAGCCACACCCTAAAAATGGGATAGAAGTCAAAGTATTCCAACTCTAAATTCAGGGGCTTCTGCCATATGACTACAGCTGTGAAAGCAATGCCCAAGATTTTATTAGGAACCATAGCCCAGTGAATATAGAACACTTGGTCTCAAGGCTCAAGTGGTAATAATTTAACAAGGAAATTCTCTTTCCATTTGGCCCTCCCCTCATGATATTTGACTCCTTCTTTTATTCATCTATTTTAGTCATTAGGACCATTTTCTTCAGTTCTCCCTCAATTTGAACCTTAGTTGCCCTTTGTTAAAATATCATTGTAAACATAAACATGAACTTGATTTAAAAACTGTTTTCTTTTTGATCTTTAGATCCTCATTAGCACCCAGTTACAGATTGATAGGGCACGTCTTCACTAGCAACATTAAAGTCCTGCCACAGCTTGTGTAGTTGTGTCATAGCGCTCGGAGAGAGCTCTCCCAGTGCTATAAAAAAACTACCTCCAGGAGGGGAATAGCTCCCAGCGCTGGGAGCGTGACTCCCAGCACTCGTGCACTGTCTACACTGGCACTTTACAGTGCTGAAACTTGCAGTGCTAGCTAGGGGTGTTTTCACACCCCTGAGCGAGCAAGTTGCAGCGCTGTAAAGAGCCAGTGAAGACAAGACTGTAGACCAAGAATCTTGCTCTTCAATGCTACTGACTATTAAAATGACAATAGGCATATCGAAATAAAGTCAGGCCTCTTGGTAACTATGAGTCCCGGTGTAGTGAAGGGGAGAGAACTCCTCTGAATTTTAAGCTATGTAAGGCCTTGCCTACACTACAACATTTTGTCGAGAAAAGTTATGTTGAGGACCAAAAAGCGCTATAATAATCTTGCTATTGCATGTTCACACTACACTCCCTCTGTCAGCAGAGTATGTCCACACTTGGTGCTCTAGTGTTGACAGTAGGAGCAGTGCACTGTGGGAAACTATCACACAGTGCTACTGTAACCCACACACCTTCTGGCTGTGGTGTTCTGTCCCATCTAGTGGCACCGAGACCACTTAGAGAGAGAGAGAAAGCAATTAATGAGTCTGCTCTACTGCCTTAGCTAACAGCCAATTGGCTTTTACCTCATGCAGTAGAGGCTCATGCGCTAAGCTCCAGAGGTCCCCAGTTCAATACTGCCCACCAATGACCAGGGTCTGTCGGCATTACATTACTCACCACCTTCTGCCACTAGGACTTGTGGGTTGTCATAATGGATCACAATGCATCATGGGTGCAGGATCAATGTCCCATGATGCATTGTTTTCCATCCCAGCATTTTATGCGCTTCTGACTGTAGTATGCAGCATTTTTCATTTACTGTGCACCTGCCACCTGTGTGAAAAGATGGATCCTGCAGTGTTCTCTACTGCTCTGTTAACTATCATGATCACATCATGGATTGCAGTGTAGTTAATCATGAGGTACTTATCTGAACAGGAATTAGAGTTGCCTGACCTGCTGTTTGCCGTGAATAGAAGCAACACCAGATTACTTTTAGTATTCATGGAACAGCTGCACACAGTGGACCATCACTTTTGGGCTTGGGAATCAAGCAGTGAGTGGTGGGATCACATCATTATGCAGCTCTGGGTTGATGAGCAGTGGCTGCAGAACTTTCAGATGCAGAAAACCACCTTCCTGGAACTGTGTGTGGAGCTCATACCCCAGCACTGCGGCACATGGACACCAAAATAAGAGCTGCCCTCTTGGTGGAGAAGCTCCTGATGATCGCTGTGTGAAAGTTGATGACTCCCGACTCCTAACTGTCAGTCGCAAATCAGTTCAGAGTTGAGAAGTTGACTGTTGGGGTTGCATTAATGCAAGTGTGCAGGGCCATTAATCACATCCTGCTGTGAAAGACTGTGACTCTTGGCAATATGCGTGAAATAGTGGATGGCTTTGCGGAAATGGGTTTCCCTAACTGTGGGGGGGCAATAGATGGCACACATATCCCAATGTTGGCACCGGACCACCTTGTCACAGAGTGCATCAGTAGAAAGGAGTACTTCATGGTGTTGCAGGCACTTGTCGATCACTGTTTCACTGACATTAACGCAGGATGGTCCAGGAAGATGCATGATGCACGCATCTTCAGTAACACTGATCTGTACAGAAAGCTGCAAGCTGGGACTTTCTTTTCAGACCAGAAGATTCCAATGGGAGATGTTGAAATGCCCATAGTGATCCTGGAAGACCCAGCATACCCTTTACTCCCATGGCTCATGAAGCCTTATATAGGAAACCTGAATAGGAGCACTTCAACAATAGGCTGAGTAGGTGCAGTACGACTGTAGAATGTGTGTTTGGCAGATTAAAGGCATGCTGATGATGCCTTTATGGCAGGTTAGTCCTCGGTGAGAAAAATATTTCCATGATCATAGCCACCTGTTGTAGGTTGCATAATATTTGTGAATCTAAGGGTGAAAGGTTTGCTCAGCACTCAGTTTGTGGAGCGCTGAGGCAGACCACTTGGCTGCTGATTTTGAGCATCTTGACTCCAGGGCTATTAGAGGGGGACAATGAGGGGTAATTAAAATCAGGGAGGCTTTGAGGCAATATCTTGAGAATGAAAGCCAGTAATATATATTTTTATGCTGCAATCTATCATGCTTCGTCAAATCAAGTTCTGTTAGGAAGCACTTGTGATGATTTGTGGACTAAGTTTTCAGTAAACAAATGATTAAACTGCCTGCATATGTTTTACTGCCAGCTGCTATCACAATTTGTAGGACACAAATAAAGATTAGTGATCTTTCAGATACTTTGTTTTTATTAAACACCAATTAACACACACACAAAGGAAAGCTCCCTTGGTGGGAAAGGAGGTTCCAGTGAAGGACAGACTGTCATAGCTGTGTGTAGGTGCAGCTATCATTTTGAAAGCTGTCCGAAGGTGTGGAGTGAATGGGAAACCAAGAAGTTCTGGAAAGTTGAAAGGAATGTGTGGGAGGATCTTAGGGAGGGCATGGAAAACACTTCTGGATGGGCTCAAGAGGGGCAGGTCAAGCATGATTAGGTACTTCAGCATCTCTGTTTGCTCCTCCATTACTCTTATCATTCACTCAGTGGCCTTTAGAACAATCTCCTGATTTTCTTTTCTGTCCCACCTTTCCATTCTCTCAATTCCCTGGGCTCCCTTTTTTTGGCATCAGAGAATTCCAGCACCTCTTGGAACCTTGCCCCACCTTGGTTGCTTTCTTATCTGGTGAAGGCACTCTGCCAGTGTACAGGAGGTTCCCCTGAAGTCCACATCTGCAGAAGCACAAGAAACAATACACAGAAACATGATTGTTAGTTACATAAGAACATAGGAATGGCCATATTGGGTCAGACCAAAGGTCCATCTAGCCCAGTATCCTGTCTTCCAACAGTGGCCAATGCCAAGTGCTTCAGAGGGAATGAACAGAACAGGCAATCATTCCCAGCTTCTGGCAAACAGAGACTAGGGATCCCATCCCTTTCTATCCTGGCTAATAGTCATTGATGGACCTATCCTCCATGAATTTATCTAGTTCTTTTTAGTTTACACACAGAATAGAATCATTACAGTAAAATATACCTCTTGTAACGCAAGCACTTTCTCACTAACCCCTGGCAAGTACACATCTTGGTGAACACCCTAAGCATAGTGAGATTAGTCAGGGTTTTGGGGGAGGGGTATTCTAGCTGTGGGAGTAAAGAGCAATGGTGGTGATTCAAGGGTCGTCGTGCAGGTAATTGGGAACAATATTGTAAATTCATCCACCATTTTCCACAGGCGGGGGGTCACTGAAGCAGATATCTCACTCCTGAGGGTAAGCAAGGGTGCATCTACTGCATACTTGAGGCTTCAAACCCAGTCCCGATGCTAGTTTCTTAGAGATCTCTCTGGAGGATTCCCGTGAAATCTCAGTGTGCATCAACACACTGTTCCATCACACTGCTTAGCTGCATAAGGGAATATGCAGTACACAGAAACACAACTAACTTTGTACATTTCTATCCCTTCACCCACTTCGCAATACATAAAGCAAAGGAAAGCTGGACATGATATGGCTGAGAAGCATCAATTCAAAAAAAATCACTTACCAAGGGGGTCTCTTCTCTTACTTCTTGCTCACTGGAGAGGGACTGCTGGGATTGGTTAGACATCTCTGGAGTTGAGAAGAGTTCCTGACTCATTACCCCACCTGGAGACCCTGCTGTGGGCTCCACATCGTCCTCTAAGTCCATCTCCTCATCCACAGCCTCGTCCTCTGAGTTAATCGACCACCTCCAGCCCCATCAAAGTATC
This sequence comes from Dermochelys coriacea, assembly GCF_009764565.3. NCBI lineage: Eukaryota > Metazoa > Chordata > Testudines > Dermochelyidae > Dermochelys > Dermochelys coriacea. Next base: position 226,289,275 of record NC_050069.1, read on the forward strand.
CATGGGATTTTTGTCAGTAGAGATGGGGCCCCACCAAGGATAGTGTCCAGCTCCTTATAGAACTGGCACCAGAGTGATGGTTTGCCTCCCTTGCCTTCAGGTATGCTTGCCTCAGCTTCTTTATCTTTGCTCTGCACTGCACTGTGTCCTGATCGTAGCTCTTTTCACGCAATCCATGAGAAATCTGCCCATAGGTATTGAAATTCCTATGGCTGGAATACAGCTGGGACTGGACAGCCTCCTGTCCCCATATACAGAGCAGATACAACAGCTCTGCATTTCTCCAAGTGGGAGACCACTTGATACGTGAAGCTGCCATGGTTAGCTGGGAAGATGCGATGTAAGCTCTCTATGCCAAACAAACAGGAAGTGGAATTTCAAAAATTCCCAGGCCTTTAAAGTAGAAGGGGCATATGGTTGTTTATGGGCAGCGGAGTTCGAGAGCAGTCAGGATGGGCATTGTGGGACACCTCCTAGAGGCCATTTTCAGCTGCAAAAAGCCCTATGTCTCTCAGCAAGGTGGTTTTATTTTGTTGCCAAAACAGGACAGATTTATCACCAAAAGTTGCACTGCAGTGTGTACATGTCTACTATTTTGTTGAAAAATCCTGCCTTTTGCCAACAAAACTGTGTAGTGTAGATGAAGCCTAAGGAAAAAAATCAGTATTTCCATACTTGTAATGTTGGTAAAATATTGAAATTGGTTCTTCAAAATCATTGCCACAAAATAGCTTCAGTAATTGACTAGAACAATGGGTGAATATTTGCAAATCAGCAAGGGTTAGTTTAGATTCAACTTTAACAATGATTAGAGCCTCATTATTGTCAACCACAAGTATTCAAAATCATTAAATCAACCTCCTCCTCCCCAAATTATGATTGGCTTAAAAATTAAGAGGTTTTTTTTTAATGTTAAGGATTATTTTTATTTGCCTTCCCGATTTTGAGGTTTTAGGCTAGACACAGGTCACATTTTCAAGCTTCTCTCTGCATCAATGAGAGTGTGAGGGGGTCACTCACTGTCTGATGCCTCCTTGTGGCCAGGTGTGGCGTGGCAGCTCTTTCTTTCTCCTGGGATCTGCAGCCATCAGCAGCTCTACCTTTGCAGTGGCATACTTCGTCCTGTGTCTTGGCCCTCTGGCCAGGTCACTTCCAAGTCTCTCCCCTCCCAGGGTAGTCCATAATCACAAACAAGGGCAACACAAACAAAGTTTAGTGTGAGAGAGGGGGAAATGTGTCCCTCTCAGGGTGTAAGAGAATTAGGCCCTCTCTTCCCTCAGGGAGGCGCTTTCAGGCAGTGGTTGTTGGGAAAGAGTCAGCCTTCCCTTAGCCCCTTCCTCAGGAGCTGCAAGGAAAGGGTCTGTCCTCTCCCCTCTGAACTGTTCTGCTTCCCTTTTAACTCCTTTAAAACCAATTAACAATATTCAGAAAGTCCCCTGATATGAAGTTAAAGAAAAATATACATATTAGAAGAAAAATGAACATTGACTAAGCAACCCAGTAACGTTTCTGTTAACTGGCCATCTGTGGAGGTGGGCTGTGCATACATAACAGTCCTTGGTTTGAAGGAAAGGGATGTGTTGGTTTACACAATACGCATTACCGAATAGGCTCACAAAGGGTCTTTTTGCATTTGGAGTGTGAGTCACTTTCCTAATCCCTTGTATTCTGTTATGCCTGGTGGAGGAAAGAGGCACAGATGCCAGATATCCAACGTATGCGGTGGAAAGCAGCTTCCTGAGATGTTCCCCCCCCCAATATGTCTGGTGGTTTTAATGGGAGAGTGGGTCATTGTGCCATCCTATATAATATCTAGCCACAGAGCTTTCACCTGAAGTCTTCTGCTACTGCCAGGAAGGGAAACCCAGGAGACCACAGAAGTGTGGAATAGTCCTGGTTTGCAAGAGCAGGGCAAAGGTCAGAGGGACTCTGGGAAGGGAATTTAAAGAGGCAGATTTAGTGTTCCTCTTAACCAGGGCATCTGGAATGCTCCACACACAGCCGTATTCTTGTTAGGGGTTTCGCTTCACCTCAAAATGTACTGAGCATAAACCTGAAACAATAAAGCCGATGGGAAACATGCACGCTTGCAATAATAGCTATGTCAGCCCAGACATAATATATTAAGAATGAATAATTGCAATAAATGATACATTTAAATGAACAGTCATATCTCTGGAGACACATATAACAGTGGTTCAACTGTATCAAATACTGTTCCTTTAAGGAAGGAAAGGAAAAACAGGAATGTAGGCTTTGACATCAGTGCATACAATATGGTTATGTCAGAATAATGTGCTAGTGTTCATGGATCAGCAAATCCCAGAATGCCAACAGGTCTGTCTCCATTTTCATTAATATTATTACCAAAAAAAAAAAAGTTGCAACACTGAAGACATTTTCAATTTGAAAAAAATGGTTTAAAATGTCTAAGATGTTGTTAGTAACAGAGCTACGTGAGGAAAAGGCTTTAAAATAGAATTCCAAGGAAGTTTGTGTCTCTCTCAGCATAGCTGATTTCTTTGGAAGGTCAGATAATGAAATCTAGATATCTTCAATTGCTGCATAACCTTGAAACCACTTTTAAGATATGAGAGATGCATGCTAACACTGGCTAATCTCTCTGATTACAATTCTACACAGCAAGTTGTTTTAGTCTTAAAATATGAACATTTCCCTTCTTCAGCTGTAAAATTTAAAGTTATTAAACACTGTTGGGAATAGGTGAATAATACAGTAAATGAATTATTTACATATCTACTTAAAAATCTTCCAGTTCATGAAATCATATTAAAATAGTGTATCCATCATATACATCTTCATTGTTGTGTTTAGAGATGTAGGGTCTGATTCAGATCTCACTTACAGTGGCTTTACATGGTGGTATAATGTCATTGACTTCAGTGGAGTTACTCAATTTATACCAGTGTGGGATCAGAATCAAGCTCACAGAGTAGCTGAGATAAAGGGTAATGTTAGCATTTGGGATTTTAATTATTTGGCTTCTCGGAGCTTTTCAGTTTTAGGACTTCTCACATTTTTCAGATTACCTTCTGTCAAAAGAAACGGGGACTAGTAACAGAATTTCTAACTATAAATAAATAACCTACCATCTGAAAATTCAATTTGTCCATGAGTTGCAGGAAGGAATCCTATCATTAGTCAGTCAGATGGAAAACATGCAAACCACAGCATACAGTACCCAAGAAAAAAGAACCTAGTGCACTCATACAATAGTTGCTTACAGTTCAATGAATGTGCCCTCAGTATAGTATCAACATGACTATTATTTATGACTGTGGAATGTCTGGAAAACAAAACAATGGGATATACCAAAAGTCTGACACTGATGGGAAAAAGCAAACGGGACCAATAATGATTTTAGACTGTGATGTTAACCTTGTTGAGATGCTAATAAAGTATAAATAAATAAAGCTTTGAGCTGCAAAAGCATCTAGAAGAAAATACGTACACAACCACAGAATGCATGGTATTATTTCAAATAGATGGATACAATGCAGGGCACAATTTGACAAGGACCCCACGTTGGCAGACTAAAGGAAAAGCCATCCCGATGGCTGTGGAATGAACACAAGACTAAATTCACTCTCTGAATCCTGCCACCCAGCTAAGCACACAGTCACCAGAACCCCACGAGTGAATTACAGCCTGTGTGCACCTTGGGGCTGTCAATTATCTGATATATACCTCTGCCTGCTTGGCGCTTGGCTAGTGCCTACCTTTCTTTTTTCTTAAGGACTTTTGGATAGATAAGGCCAATTCCTCAGATACTCGGGCAGCAGCTAGTGACTGCCCCAGGAGGTGCATGCACATCCAAGGGTAGAATTTAGCCCAGAGGCATTAACTAATCAGAGCCTGAAACCCTTTTCCTCCAACCAGTCCTGTCCCAATCCACAATCAAGAAGTTTATTATTAAACACTCCATGCAATAATATTTAATGTTTGTTCCTTGAACTGCCCCTACAAACTTAATTATTTAAAAAATTAATACAATAAATTATTCCTTTGAAAACCACTCTTACTTCCTTTTTAAGCTTTCGTTTTAGCACTCACATTGCAGTGTGTGTTTGGGTTGGTTTATTATTTTTTCCCCCTCGGTAAATTTTCTTTCAGACAGCTGTGGAAAACCTCTCTCTGTCTGTACGTTATTCAATAATCATCCTGGCTTTGTCTGTGTTTATGGCGTGGCACGTTCCTATCAGATTATTGTCTAACTTGAAAAATTGTATATCCACCACAAGCACTCCATATGTTGCCCAATAAGGATTTATCATCCACTGATTTGCCCATTGACTTGGAACTATGATTGCAATAAAGAATTCTAACACGTGTTGTATGGTCTGATTCTTTCCAGATCGACCTTGGTTTCTTAGAGATGTCTTGTAAAGAAACTATGTCCTTGTATGGCTAACACCTTTGAGACCCCTCCTCCATCTTCTCTTTAAAATTCTTCTCTAGGCATGTGCGGCCAGAGTTGAAATTAAGAGAGAAGCTTCCTAACAGCTCAGAGAGCTGTCTCCTTTTTTGTTTTTTAAACATGTGATCCTTATTTTAGGCTCTCTGCCTATTTTAAACTTCTTTGATTCTTAGATTGTAAGCACTAAGAGGCAAGGCCCATTTCTTCATCTGTGTTTTTAAAACAGATAGCACAATAAGGCCTTGTAAAACTGCAGCTAGGAAATTAAATGGATTGGGTGAAGTCCCTCGCAAAAAAAGTTGTAATTGCAAGAAGAATAAATGCTTTGGGAGAGGTAAAATTCCCCCTTGTAAATTGCAGTAATTTACTATTGTAAAAGAAATTGCAATTGATTTTTGCTGCTGCCCTCCCTTGCTTTCCTGTCACAGATAATTCTCTTTATAAAGTGGAATTATTGCTTTGTTTCGTGCCTTCACAATGTAACGTTCACCTGTCAGTGAACCTTGGCTTAAGAGAGAAGAGACAGCGGTGACACAGTTATGGAAAAGGCAACTCAAATTTTAACAGCCACGACCTAGGAAATTATTATTATTTAATATTTATATTACAGAGGTGCTCAAAGGCCTTGTTGTGCTATGTGTTGTAAAAACATAGATGAAGAAATGGGCACTGGCGACTGTCAGAAGACAGGATACTGGGTTAGATGGACCATTGGTCTGACCCAGTATGGCCGTTCTTATGTTCTTATGAGATCCTTCTGCACTTCTCCCTTACCCCACACCTCCTGCGTGAAATTACAAGCACAGGTTAAGTTAACTGTGGTGGACATAGAAAAGGTTGATTTCAGGCTAGGTGTAAAGGGGACAAATTGAGCTGATACATGGAAATGGCACTTCTCTTGTGGTCCTGCATTTTTGTGTAGAATTTAAGCTTTCATTTTAAAAAACTTATGTTGGTACTCCTACTGAAATGAAATTTTCCTGAAATAAAGTGTCTAAGAGAGGTGCAAAGTCAATGAAGTGTTAAGTCTGAAATCTAATGATGACAATCTTAGGACTAATTTTTAAAGGTCTGAGGCCCAGCTTCCCTAGTTAGAGATTTGTGATGGCAATTGATTTTCAGGTGCTGTAATGGCTGCTGGTGGTCGTTTTAGCAGCAACATCTAGGTACTCTAGGGTGGTATTTCGGATTGTGGTGGGTGGAATCTGAATAGAGCATCTCTTCCTCCTCCCCAAATGTGGCCCTGGGGTTTGAGTTTTTATTTCAGGTTCAGATCAGTTCCTGTTTGTTTCTGAGCTGGCTCACCCATTTGAAGTAATTATTGCAACTAGCTATAGAAAAAAATACTGAGTAACATGCCAGGGCTGTATTTTACCATTGGACAACAGATTTTCAGTATCACTTACACCTAGAGTACTAAGGTAACTGATTATTTTTTAGAAGTTTAGAACTGCTGAAAAGAATTCACTCATATTGCTTCAGGCGGGTAACCATTTGCCTACAGGTGGGTGATGTTAGTTTAATATTTGGAATACATTTGGACTTGACTTTCTGGTTTTCTTGTTTCCCAGGTGATTGATCCTGGTGTTTTTAGAATCAATTACTGCATCCTGAACATTTTCTGTATATCTATGATAGGGAACATTTCAAGCCTCAGCCAAAGGCACAGGCTGTGTGATAGTTTGAACACATGTAACATTGCTTTATCATTTTAGCTCATGGCCTGTGCAAGCTGCCTGATATTTTGGAGTAGGAGAATAAATTAAAAGTCATTGATCAGCTCTTTCTTTCTAAACAACTTTCATCATTTGCAGAAAATTCATTAAACCCTACAAGAGGAAGACGGATAGAGAGCGCTAAATGGTATTGCCTGATACTGTCCAGTACAACCCTGTGAGTCAGGTATCTTGGAGCAGCAACATAGGAAACCATAAAAAAGGCCACACAGGAGGAATACATACATGAGAACCGCAGTTCCGATCTTCATTCCGATCTAATGAAATACAATGAACTGGGGAGGGAGGATATTTGAAGTAATGTCAGGAAGTAATAAAGCTTCTTTGAATAAGTCTTAAATAAGGGATCATGCCTTGAGATATCTATATGTATATCGATCGATCGATATGAAGTGTGTATGTGTATGATTATACGTAGTCCAAGATTCTTAAAAAAGGGGCTGCCATACAGTGTCTCCACCCTTCTGTGGCCGACCTCAGGGTAATCTGCATCAGTCTCCTCACAGGCTAGGGCTTCTGTACAGGAAATCCACCAGTCTTTAACTGTTCTTATGCCCAACTCAAGCTTCTTTATTAACACAATTTTACCTTCTTACTCCCAGAGTCACAGGAGTTCAACCCCCCAAAGTCCATATACAATAACTGGCTCTTCTTTGTCAGATGATCATTCTGAGCCACCCACTGCTTAGCTCCTCTTCCTTAAAGCCGTCTTAATGCAGTCAACAACTGTACATGCAGCCACCCTACACGAGGCGATGCCTTCCAGGGCTCTCTGGAGGCCAGCTTCTTCCCTAAGCCCAAGATCACTTTTCTTTCCCCAGTCCAAGAATTCTAGGTACCTCTCACCGACTGCCTCCCACCATGCTGAGCCTTCTAGTTTCTGCCTAGCCTCCTTTCTCTCTGTCACCTGGGCCCAATAAAAGGTGACCCCCTTCTAACCTTATTAAAAGGAAATTAGGTGGTTGCAGATGAACTAAGGCCAAAGCATCTTAAAGGCCCAGTGTCCTCTGTGAAGAATGCCTAAAGATTACCTCCTAACTCCTTATTCAGGCTCCTATACAAATGACACGTTCACAAGTGCTGAGCACACAACAGCTCCCATTGAAGTCAAACTTTAGGCATCTAATTTTTTAAAATCTTGGGCAGTACAGACATAGTGGGGAAGCAGTGGGGGCAAAAGATCTATCTGGCTTTAAGATTCTACTCGATAAGTTTATGGAGGAGATGGTATGATGGGATAATGTGATTTTGGTAATTAATTGATCTTTAAATATTCAGGGTAAATAGGATTAATCCCCTGAGATGGGATATTAGATGGGTGGGATTTGAGTTACCCAGGAAAGAATTTTCTGTAGTATCTGGCTGGTGAATCTTGCCCATATGCTCAGGGTTTAGCTGATTGCCATATTTGGGGTCGGGAAGGAATTTTCCTCCAGGGCAGATTGGAAGAGGCCCTGGAGGTTTTTCGCCTTCCTCTGTAGCATGGGGCACGGGTCACTTGAGGGGCGATTCTCTGCTCCTTGAAGTCTTTAAACCATGATTTGAGGACTTCAATAGCTCAGACATAGGTGAGGTTTTTCGTAGGAGTGGGTAGGTGAGATTCTGTGGCCTGCGTTGTGGAGGAGGTCAGACTAGATGATCATAGTGGTCCCTTCTGACTGTGGTGTCTATGAATCTATGACACATGCACGTTAATTACATGGACTGGCCATGTTTTTCTTACTGTAATTTGTTAAGATGTGAACTAAGCTGTGGAGTATCTTGGTGTATCTCCAACAGCATTATTGAAGTCTCTAGGCTGTGGGGTTGCAGGAGAGGAGGAGGAATGCGCTGGCAGGGTGGACATGCACACAAATTGAAATTAAACAAGCAGCATTAACCCAGTTCTTAGTGGCCATAAAGGAAACAAGTCAAGTTGTCTTCTTTCTTCTTACCCTGAACCATCTTTATGGAAATGGGAAGCGGTATAGTATCACCATTTATTCCTGTCCATGGCTTGTTCTTCCATTATACCCAGCCTGGTCATGCGCCCGTGTATGATGCCCCACCATCTAGTTGGTGATCAGCCTCTAGGTCTGACTGACCTTGGTTGAGTTTGCATTATTTTCTTTGTCATGCTATCATCTGTTTGTCCTCCATGGTGTCAACACCATTGTAGTATTTTTGATTGCAGCCTATCAAATTGACAAGCAGACCAGTTTCAAATGGAACTCTTTACTAAGAATGGAAACTATACACAGAAATAAGGGAATGTTATGAGCTGTGTGAAATATGGTTATGAGTTCTGTTAAAACTCCATTGTTATTGGTAAGTGTGAACTCATCCTTTAATTAACTCTACTGTAAGCATAAGCCCCACCTAAGACAAAGTTTTATGTGAACCCACCCAGGAGCTTTTGGCTGAATGTTGTTTTATGTAAGAGGGTTTTTTTTTGCGGGGGGAGAGCGATAACACAGATGGTAAGACAAGAGCAGACTCAGATAGAGGCAGCCTGAAGGAACATCTAAAAGCATGATGGCTGACCCTGAAAGAAACCTGGAAAGAGGTTTTTGGGACAGGGATGCAGGCTAAAAGAGTGCTCTTGGTGCTGTGAGCAAAAGAAGATGTTTCCTGCTATTTGATTCCTTCAGTGTTCAGAGACACAGGACTTAGTACATTCTTTGTAAATAAACAAAACTGAATGAAAGAAAATATCACTCTATCAATTTCTACTTCCAACTGGGACAACCTCCCTGAATCTTTGGCTCACCACTCAGGCCAAGAGGGGTAACTGTAACATAACTAACTTCTATTCTCTAGCTGTACCCTGCAACAATGGCCAATCCCATGCTCCTTTGTTTTGCTCTTACCGAGCATGCAATACCTCACAGGAAGATCAAGCAACTGCATCAAGAGTGTACAGAACGTGTGACATCTCTGCTCTTCCAAGAGGATTCATTGTATAGGACAGGTTTCAGAGTAGCAGCCATGTTAGTCTGTATTCGCAAAAAGAAAAGGAGTACCCATGGCACCTTAGAGACTAACAAATTTATTAGAGCATAAGCTTTCGTGAGCTACAGCTCACTTCATCGGATGCATTTGGTGGAAAAAGCAGAGGAGAGATTTATATACACACACACACACACACAGAGAACATGAAACAATGGGTTTATCATACACACTGTAAGGAGAGTGATCACTTAAGATAAACCATCACCAGCAGCAGGGGGGGGAAAAGGGGAACAAGCAAGGTAGGCTAATTCCAGCAGTTAACAAGAATATCAGAGGAACAGTGGGGGGTGGGGTGGGAGGGAGAAATACCATGGGGAAATAGTTTTACTTTGTGTAATGACTCATCCATTCCCAGTCTCTATTCAAGCCTAAGTTAATTGTATCCAGTTTGCAAATTAATTCCAATTCAGCAGTCTCTCGTTCAAGTCTGTTTTTGAAGCTTTTTTGTTGAAGTATAGCCACTCTTAGGTCTGTGATCGAGTGACCAGAGAGATTGAAGTGTTCTCCAACTGGTTTTTGAATGTTATAATTCTTGACGTCTGATTTGTGTCCATTCATTCTTTTACATAGAGACTGTCCAGTTTGGCCAATGTACATGGCAGAGGGGCATTGCTGGCACATGATGGCATATATCACATTGGTAGATGCGCAGGTGAATGAGCCTCTGATAGTGTGGCTGATGTGATTAGGCCCTATGATGGTATCCCCTGAATAGATATGTGGACAGAGTTGGCAACGGGCTTTGTTGCAAGGATAGATTCCTGGGTTAGTGGTTCTGTTGTGTGGTGTGTGGTTGCTGGTAAGTATTTGCTTCAGATTGGGGGGCTGTCTGTAAGCAAGGACTGGTCTGTCTCCCAAGATCTGTGAGAGTGATGGGTCGTCCTTCAGGATAGGTTGTAGATCCTTGATGATGCGTTGGAGAGGTTTTAGTTGGGGGCTGAAGGTGATGGCTAGTGGCGTTCTGTTGTTTTCTTTGTTGGGCCTGTCCTGTAGTAGGTGACTTCTGGGTACTCTTCTGGCTCTGTTAATCTGTTTCTTCACTTCAGCAGGTGGGTATTGTAGTTGTAGGAATGCATGATAGAGATCTTGTAGGTGTTTGTCTCTGTCTGAGGGGTTGGAGCAAATGCTGTTATATCGTAGAGCTTGGCGATAGACAATGGATCGTGTGGTATGATCTGGATGAAAGCTAGAGGCATGTAGGTAGGAATAGCGGTCAGTAGGTTTCCAATATAGGGTGGTGTTTATGTGACCATCGCTTATTAGCACCGTAGTGTCCAGGAAGTGGATCTCTTGTGTGGACTGGTCCAGGCTGAGGTTGATGGTGGGATGGAAATTGTTGAAATCATGGTGGAATTCCTCAAGAGCTTCTTTTCCATGGGTCCAGATGATGAAGATGTCATCAATGTAGCGCAAATAGAGTAGGGGCATTAGGGGACGAGAGCTGAGGAAGCGTTGTTCTAAGTCAGCCATAAAAATGTTGGCATACTGTGGGGCCATGCGGGTACCCATCGCAGTGCCGCTGATTTGAAGGTACACATTGTCACCAAATGTGAAATAGTTATGGGTCAGGACAAAGTCACAAAGTTCAGCCACCAGGTTAGCCGTGACAGTATCGGGGATACTGTTCCTGACGGCTTGTAGTCCATCTTTGTGTGGAATGTTGGTGTAGAGGGCTTCTACATCCATAGTGGCTAGGATGGTGTTTTTAGGAAGATCACCAATGGACTGTAGTTTCCTCAGGAAGTCAGTGGTGTCTCGAAGATAGCTGGGAGTGCTGGTAACGAAGGGTCTGAGGAGGGAGTCTACATAGCCAGACAATCCTGCTGTCAGGGTGCCAATGCCTGAGATGATGGGGCGTCCAGGATTTCCAGGTTTATGGATCTTGGGTAGCAGATAGAATACCCCAGGTCGGGGCTCCAGGGGTGTGTCTGTGCGGATTTGTTCTTGTGCTTTTTCAGGGAGTTTCTTGAGCAAATGCTGTAGTTTCTTTTGGTAACTCTCAGTGGGATCAGAGGGTAATGGCTTGTAGAAAGTGGTGTTGGAGAGCTTGCAACAAAGCCCGTTGCCAACTCTGTCCACATATCTATTCAGGGGATACCATCATAGGGCCTAATCACATCAGCCACACTATCAGAGGCTCGTTCACCTGCGCATCTACCAATGTGATATATGCCATCATGTGCCAGCAATGCCCCTCTGCCATGTACATTGGCCAAACTGGACAGTCTCTACGTAAAAGAATGAATGGACACAAATCAGACATCAAGAATTATAACATTCAAAAACCAGTTGGAGAACACTTCAATCTCTCTGGTCACTCGATCACAGACCTAAGAGTGGCTATACTTCAACAAAAAAGCTTCAAAAACAGACTCGAATGAGAGACTGCTGAATTGGAATTAATTTGCAAACTGGATACAATTAACTTAGGCTTGAATAGAGACTGGGAATGGATGAGTCATTACACAAAGTAAAACTATTTCCCCATGGTATTTCTCCCTCCCACCCCACCCCCCACTGTTCCTCTGATATTTTTGTTAACTGCTGGAATTAGCCTACCTTGCTTGTCACCATGAAAGGTTTTCCCCTTTTCCCCCCCCTGCTGCTGGTGATGGTTTATCTTAAGTGATCACTCTCCTTACAGTGTGTATTGTTTCATGTTCTGTGTGTGTGTGTGTGTGTGTGTATATAAATCTCTCCTCTGCTTTTTCCACCAAATGCATCCGATGAAGTGAGCTGTAGCTCACGAAAGCTTATGCTCTCATAAATTTGTTAGTCTCTAAGGTGCCACGGGTACTCCTTTTCTTTTATTGTATAGGACAGGTGCTGGAGGAGGCTGAGCTGGGTGTCAGGAATCTCAGGTTGGATCCAGATGAAAGCAAGGAAGCAGTGTCTGTTGTAGCAGTTCTGCCAACTAGTCTCACCTGGGCCAGTCTGAAGCTAACAGGGATTCTTTGGTCTGTCTTTTGGTATATTTTTAATGGCTTTTCCATTAGATGCCTGGAAGATTGCTATACTAAGCAATCATGTAATCAGAAAGGTTACATCCTACATCCATCCTTTGTGGAGCTGGCAATGGCTGCAATACTTGGTCACTTTGGAACAGATGCTGTCTACAAAGAACTCTATTTCTGATCCCCATTTGAAATATGATCCAGGAATCCTGTTTGCAAGTTACCATGTGCCCAGGTGAAGAGTTTCTCTTTTAACTGTCTACTCCTTGGACATGCAGAGCTCTGAATAGACAAGAGTTAATAACTTGCAGCACATGACTTATTTGACAAATTTATCCTCTTGCTCTTTTTCCATACACAGCAGGGTTTCCTTGAATTCAATCATTATTCAAATATATTCTAATAATAAATAGCCACAAACTCTGCATTGTCAGAGTTTGCCCTGGGCAGGCGATACATCTCTCTAAGGGCTTGTCTGACCATTCTGAACTTGAGGACATTTATGTGGAGAAAGTGTTGTGCTGTGGATCACATTTTCTGTGCTGTGACAGTGCTCGCTCCAGTGTGAGTGAGCTCCTCCTCCCTCCAGTTTGAAAGGCTGCACTGTATGGTGACACAGATTATATTTGGTTCTTGGTGTGGGGTGAGTCAAAGAATGTTATGCTAATCCAGAATTACAGGGTCTCCATGAGGACAAATAGTCTCACATTAAAGGTGTTATTCTCCACTCCTGTAGGAATTTTTGAAGAGGCCTGGGCTAGCACTGGGACCAAGGAACAAAGTTGTGGTTATTCCAGGGATACTGATATACCTACTGGTGAGTCTACACTGCCTAACCATCCAAGACTTCCACTCCTTTAGAACTGTCTGTCTGCATCACAGGTAATCTCCTGCCAAGCCATTGGGCCAGACTGAGTAGTAACTCTATGAGCCTTAGGCAAGCTGGTAAGTAGGCAAAACAGAGGTATCATATTGTAAACAGGAAGGATTGATCTGATCAAGGAGGTTACCACCGGTTGCTGGTGCTTTGCAAAGGGCCTCAGCATGCATGCAAACAGGTCAAAAGAAGCCAGCAACAGAAGCTTTTAGTAAGCATGTGGAACACTGACAAACTCTCTTCTTCCTGTCCTTGAAGCCAGCTTGATCTGTGAGCAAATACAAATTAAGGCAAAAGTGGCTCCACAAAAAAAGAATGAGCAGAGTGTTGGACTAAATGAATGAGCAGGGGGTTGAACTAGATGACCTCCTGAGATCTCTTCCACCCCTAATCTTCCATGATTCTATAAATGTAAATAAGACTGGGTAGAAAGATCTGGCAAGGCACATTGGAGGGTAAGATGCCTCCATCTGACTGCTTGCACAAGAAGCAGGAAACAGATTGACAGGTGAAAGGAGTTAGGATGAGAGTTAACATAGATGAGATCTGGAAAATGCTTGATCCCCATTATCTGCTACTGTGCTGTGGAAGCAAAGAAATGGACTATGCCTTAGTCTGCACAGGTGGAAACCAGCCTACAGAATTATACTGGAGTCACAGGTTTCAGAGTAGCAGCCGTGTTAGTCTGTATTCGCTAAAAGAAAAGGAGTACGTGTGGCACCTTAGAGACTAGTTAGTCTAACTAGTCTTAAGGTGCCATAAGTACTCCTTTTCTTACTGGAGTCACACTATCTTGTTTACCACTGTACTTTGTCCTCTACTCTATGATTTTGTTCTCAAACTTTGTACAAAACAAAGAAGTTTAAATAGGTGTGGAAAATTCCATGGTTAGAAGATGGGTGAAGTTCTGGAACGGCCTCTCAAGAGGAGAAGTGGGGGCTGTGACAGGGTGCTAAGCAGAAAACTGCCTAGCCAACCCTCTGTCACTCCAGCTCCAATTAAGGGTGATGAATTGAAGCTGGGTAGATCACCTGGCCCCGATTGGGGAAGCTGGAACAGCTGCTGCCTCATCAGGCTGGAGCTGGATAAGAGCCCCAGGGGAAGGAAGCCAGGGAAGGAGCTGGAAAGAGGGAAGTAGAGTGCAATAGCTTGCCCCCTCCCTCTTGCCAGTGGACTGTAAGAAGGGGACTATGTTTATAGTGGCAGGGTGGTGGGAGCACAGCCTGTAAATAAAAGCACCAGGTGAGCACTGCACCAAGGTCTCTGTGTGACTTTCTCAGCCCAGCTAAGATATTACTTACTCAGCCCAGGAGCCAGGAGGGCCCTGCAGGGACTCTGTTACAGGAGCAAAAACTTAATTAGTTTTAAGAGACAGATGGACAAATTTATGAATGTGATTGTATGACGGGTTGCTTGTGATGATAGAGGGTAGGGAAAGGTAGCTATGGGGGTCCTATCTTGTTCATGTCTGATTTTAAAATTTCATGTTTCAGTTGGTCTCCTGCAGTGGTCAGAAAGGGATTCCCTTCTACTGCAATATATTCTGTTTTTTCCCATCTTCCTCTGAAGCATCAGAAATGGCCATGGCTGGAGATGGGACACTGGGTGGTGGTCCAGGGGTCTGAGATGGCACTGAGCATTCTCTCTCTCAGGTGCCTGACATGCTCAAGGTCCAGCCAATTGCTAAATTTGGGATTGGGAGGGAGCTTTCTTCCAGGTCAGATTGTCAGTGACCTTGGGGGATTTCTTCCTCTGTTGGCTGGGAAGTAGGTCAATTGCTAGGATAATCTGGAATATCTTATTTAATTGTTTCCCTGCCATTCTGGGGGCCTCAGGCTCTGGTGCATCTCAGTCCCCCCTCTTCTGTGCCTATTGCACGTAACACTTTAGTTTCCTGATGTAATACTTTGGTCTAATTTTGATTGCTGAGTGGTGTTGGTGGCCTATGGTGTACAGGTCAGCCTACATGATCTGGTGGTCCCTTCTGGCCTTAAATGCTATAACTCCATTTTAAATGATAAAATCAATAGTTATATGTTTGAACATAAGCTGGGAGTTCTTTACCTTATGCTGTTGTGAAGGGAAATAAAGACACAACATCATGGATTGAATTTTGAAAAAAACTTCACATGCTATACAGAGGAACTATGGAAATTTTCCCTTTTATCAGTATTCTGTAATAAATTGCTCTCTCTCCCTAGCTAATGTAACCATAATCAAGCCCAGCTCTTTCGCTAGTGAAACCAAAAGCTGTGTATGACAGAGGGGAAGCAAATCAAAGCTCAGATTCAACTTGGCGCATCACTTGCTATCATTCAAATCATACCATGATGATAGCTGGTGCTCACTGCAGGCCTGATTCTCAGAACCATTGAGTACTCACAGCTTATATTGGCTATCACCGAGGTAGTTGCAGTTTCTTAGTGCCTCTCAGGATCAGGCATCAGGAAGGGCTGTGTAAATGCCAACAACAGAACAATGCTCTTATCTGAAGTCCAGTCATAAAGGAAAACTCCAGCGTAATATGAACATTTCACTAAATCAACCAGAAAGATGATCAAAATCAAGTAAAAAAAATCCTTCAGTGACATCTTGATCATGGACATCATTCTCCAGTACTGGAACTACTTCTCCTAACTACATTCCATCATTATGGCTTTCAGATGTATGATTGTGAAAATGTTTCCTCTACTGACTGAATCTGCTCTTCATATTCAACATGGAAAATGAGGGCTCCAGTAGAGGATATTTCTATATGGATTCTGCTCTTAGTGACCAGGAGTGGAGACATAAAAAGAACTATTCAATGTCTCTGGTTACAGAGATAAGTAAAAGAGTCATTGGCATTAACTCTGTAGTAATAGAAGCAATAAGTGCTGGGCATGATACTGGGGTGCCAGAATATTTATCAACCCATTAGGAGAGGCTGTGCCGAGCTGATAAGATGACTACAACTGATGAAGTCCACCTGAAGACTCTGATGATGCTGGGACAGATTTGCAGCCATAAACTGCGGATAGCAGGGAGTGCTGCCCATGTGAGCAGCATGTACTGTTCATCAGCAAAATTATACAATCTACCACCTGGGGCAAGCTTATGGAATCTTTAATAAACAGAGTTGGTGAAGATCCTGATATATAAGCTCCCCACTGATTAGGAGCCATACACAGAGTGGCCTGTCAAGCAACAATTTCACTGAGTTGGAGGCAGAGAGGAAGGAGGTGGGGGCAGGTAGGAAAAGGAATCAGTTTCAAGAGTTATTATCCCTGGGCTTCTTTTTAGGCTCTTGCTATATCAAACTGTGCCAGGCTTGTGACGGTTCTGTGCTTGGAAGATGAAATCACCCAATTTATATCACTTAGAGCCTCTTACTGTCATCAAATCAAAAGCAGGTTCAGTCATTTTGATTGGAACTAGAGCAGGAACAGATTTTTGTGCTATAATCAGATGTAAGCAGCATGAATAGGGAAGGATTTTTCTCTCTCTTTTTCATTTATAGTTTGCACCTGTATTGTATCCTGGGTAAGACTTGGTCCTCGTGTTTTATTTTAAATTGAGATGACTGAGTACCTTTCTCTCTTCAACCCTTTAATAGTTGTGAAAAGATTTTATAATCTGCCCTGTCCAGATTGCTTATCAGCTTTACAGTTAAAAAACTGAAGTAAACTTAGAGCACTCTAATAATTTGTTTTGTTTCCTCATATTCATTCTGGAAAAAGATGATTAAATCCCACTGGAACATAGAAACTATCATGGATTGGGGCCAGAATCAGGTAGTGTCCAAAGGCAGGTGGGATGTGTGGGTGGGTGTGTGTTTCTGTAAATGGTTAAAAGTTATAAAAAACTGAATAGGAGTAAATGAGCCAGCTAGATGCTTTAGACAGGAAACAGCAACAACATATTGAAGGCATATGGTGGTTTCATCATGTTATGAATGAGGATGTCAAGTGTCAGACCAATCAGCCTCCAATGTCTTCCCAAGTGATTCAGTGCTGACTCACATGGCTTGGCCATCTGCTCTGTATGCCAATGTCTATGACCATACCAGCTTGCCAGCTTTATTCATTCGATCCAACAAAAGCTGGATGGAGAAGACCTTGTGGACTCTCTCAAACACATTGGAAGGATGTTGTTGCTTTTGACTTTGCCTTCCTTAGCCTTAATATTGAGAAGGCCACAACACTAACAACAGACTGAGTTCTCTGGAAACAGGTGATCTGCAGTGTGCACTCTGTGCTCCCCAAGCAGGAGGATGAATCAATGAGCAGGAATATAAATGTTTTCCTTAAATACATAAAAACATTGTAAAGTATAAATTTACCCTCCCGGAATATTTTCAACACACATTTCCTCACTGACCTACTCCATGAGATCCAGTAAATGGAAAAGAGTAGACACTAACAGAAATGAAAGAGAAACTGAGAGAATTAGCCTGTTCTTATTGCCCAACTTGAAAGAAGTTCAAAAAAGTGAACAAACAGATTGAATAGATAAAAGTAAATTGGATTGTAAACCTCTTCTTGATTTAATCATCTAAAATATTAACACAGATACTTGTTTTTAAATATGATTTTAACTTGTATCCTTTTAACACATAAAATACATAATTCCATTTTTTTGCTTATTTTTATAAACCAATGCTTCAAATTTCCTTTAAACTGGAGAGTGACCGAACAAAAGTACATAACTTGCCACCTGATGACTCTTTCTATAGAGGAGGCACTAAGGAAGGCACCACTCTCTGGGCCTAATGTTTATCTAACATGAGCGCTTGCTGTGCATAGAGTGAAGAATATTAACTCTCTGTGTACTTGGTCTTTGTTTTAGTTACTGCCAAATGTCAAAGCAAGAAAATATTGTTTCTAAATAAATTCCTTTTCATCTTCCTTCCCCAAATGCAAAGTGTTAGGAATTGACAGCGATGTGAGACGTTTCCATTGGAGCTCATATACATATCTGCAGCTGGAGATAAAATATTAAATAGCACATACTCCCTAAAACATTAACACTGAATCCACAGATAATGCATTTTGCTGTAGGCTGTTTTTCAACTGTTGTTTTCACTTCCCACTCACAGAGTACGCTTTTCTGTAATTAAGTATCTCTGTTTAGGATTATAGCACAAATACAGTGGCCCAAAAGGTTTGGAATATACTTAGCTGTGCCAGCAATACAGGCCCTCGAGGCAACAAACCCTCTGTCTCAAGCAGAAAAAAAGACAACCACATAGCTGTCTAGACTCACTGGCTGCTTCAATGAGAAAATCATAATTCTGCAAGATTTATAAACAGAGATACTCACTTACTGCAAGTTACTCGTTAACTGAAAAAATAACTAACAAGAAGTTCTATGTTTTCAAAAATGACTGGGGTGGGTGCTCAGCACCTCTCAAAAATCAGGCCCCTTTATCTATCCATGGGCAAGTCTACACTACAGCGCTACACCGGTGCAGCTGCACTGCTGTAGTGCATCTGATGAAGATGTTCTTTGTCGGCAGGAAAGTGTCTCCTGCCAACATAGCACTGGTGTGGACAGTGTAAAACTTGCATTTCTTGGGGAGGGGGACTTTTTCACACTCCTGGGCAATGTAAATTAACCAGGAGTGCTGACTTGCCCTAGAAAGGGACTTATATAGCCTCATTACCGTAGTATCTGAGTACCTAATACTCTCTAATGCCTTTACCATCAGAACACCCCTGGGAGGTAAGCAGGTACTATTATCCTGTTAGGCAGATGGAGAACTGAGGCTGAGTGATTTGCACAAGGGCACACAGGAAGTCTGTGGGGAGCAGGGACTGGAACAGGGATCTCCCAAATCCAAGGCTGGTGTCCTAACCATAGGCGCCAACTTCTGCTGGCACTGGTGGGTGCTCAGGCTCACGGCCCCTGGGCCCGCCCTGACTCTATCCCTGCCCCTCCCCCATTCCAACCCCTTCCCAAAAGTCCACACTCCAACTCCACCCTCTCCCTTCCCCATTCCAACCCCTTCCCCAAATCCTCTCCCCAGCCCCGCCTCCTCCCCCGAACACGCCGCGTTCCTGCTCCTCTCCCCCTCCTTCCCAGAGCTTGTTATGCTGTGAAATAGCTGTTTTGCAGCAGCAAGCACTGGGAGGTAGGTGGAGAGGTGGGGACGCAGTGCCGTGGGAGGAGGCAGAGGTGAGGTGGGGTGGGAAGGAGGGATGGGGAGGGGATCTTGGCTGACGGTGGGTGCAGAGCACCCACAATTTTTTCCCCTTGGGTGCGCTAGCCCCAGAGCACCACGGAATCAGGGCATATGGCCCTAACCACTGGGACATCCTTTAAGGAGTCTCAGGTTGGGTATTTTCAAGATTTCAACACCTATTTATGCACCAAAAACAAGTGGCCAGGTTTTTAAAAAGAGTACAATATGTGCCACCTTGGGAGCTGATAGGTGCTGAGATTTGTGGATAACTGGGCTCTTGTTTTGATGCCTAAATGGGAAATGACTTTTACACTAATCTGGGCTCAATTGTGGGGGCTGAGCACTTCAAAATCTGAAAGCGTGCTCTTTCAATAACATGACCCATGGGCAAAGTTGACCTTTAAGCCTGGTCCCTGTGCACTGCTTCCTAAACCAGTAGAACGGTAAGCAGTGGGGGGACATACCTTACCTTTCAATAGCTGAGAATCTATTATATTGTGCTATATGAAGCCAATGTCCTTTGTGTTAATGTCCCCTTGTATAAGCAGCCTACTGTTATGCTGTAAATTTACCTTTCACGGCTGTGAAGTCAGAAATAAATGTTACACAATCAAAGAAAACAAAGTAAAGGGACCTGCAGAAAAGGTGATGAAACATTATTGAAACATTCTACCTTCTCAGTGTCAAACGCTGAAAATTCTCTCAAGTATTAGAGTTTTTTAACAATTTGAAATCACATTATAATCCCCTTGTTCAGAATCCTTATAATTTATACAGTTTAATGCCTAGACTCAAGTTACAGTGCTCCAGTCATTTTTTCAATTCTGTCAGACACAGTCTAGGATAATCAGAATATTTTAAATGCTAAAATGTGTTAAACACATTAAAACATTGCAATAGTTTTTATGTATTTTAGTTTGTGTTAGTCACTCAGTATTTTAATCTGACAGATCGATATGTAAAGTAATAACAACTCTAACAATGACTCAGAAAACAGAAATCAAACCAAGACTTTGATAAAAGTAATTGTGCTTTTCTCTCTGCCTGACTATGCCAGTTAATCAACTTTAGGGGTTACAGCAAAATTATATATCACTCTAAATGTAGGGGAAAATTTTCAAAAGCACAAATTACAATCAGTTATGCACCTAATAGCCATTTGTGCCTTTGAAAATTTTCCCCAAATATGGCAGGAACAAACCTGCCAAAGAGCATCTAGTATTCATATATCTCCTGGGATATAGGCTCCTCTTATTATATTAATTATTATTATTATTTATTTATTAGTACCATTATTAATTATTTTTATTGCAATAGTGCCTGGGAGCCCCAGCTATAGACCAGGGCCCCCATTGTGCTAGATGTACAAACACATCTGTACAAACACAGAACAAAAAGTTGGTCCCCTTACCAGGAGTCAGATGAGAAAAGAAAATGGAGTTATTCTTCTAAGCACCACCCATGACGCAAGCTCTGCTGCACTTAAGACACGAAAATGAGATGCTACTTTCAATAGTTTGTGTGTATTTTTGTAATCTTTCTTGCATGCTTTGATCCGGAAGTGAAATATTTCACAAAGTTTAAATTTAAATTGCCATCATTGGGCTTCAGAGTCAACAGTCCATTGAAATGAATCATAATCTCTCCAACCCATGGTCAACTACCTCTGCCCCCAATGTTTTAGAGAAAAGCTGGTCGTGGCAGTGTGTTTGGAAGGTTAACAGAGCTAAGTTCCATTGGACCATGAAGAAAACCTTCAAAGATGATGCCCTACCAGTATCTCTCTCTCTCTTTTATATCAAGGGACCTCCATCTTGAGTGCCTACACCAACCACAAGGAAAAAGGTGGTTACTCAGACAGCCTGGTTCCAAACCATTAAGGGGCTTTAAAGACAAAGCCAAGAGCTTACCTGTAAAAATGATATTATATGCATTTTACAGATGGATAAACTTAGTTCCAATTCAGAGATGGGCAATGAAAATGAGTAGACACCTAGAAGGACCCCTGTACAAAGAGAGATTGAGAAGATTGCAATTTATTGGTTTAAAGAGTCTATAAATGGTATATAGGAATAGAATTGGGTGTTTCTATTTATAATACAAGAACAAGGACACAGCTAATAAAATATAATGGCAATAAATTTAAAAGAGATTAAAGGAAATAATTGTTTGCACATATAATATTAACCTATGGAACTTGCTTCCATTAGATATCACTGAGGCCAAGAGCTAAGGTACATTCAGAAAATGGACTAGGGCCTAAATTTTCAAAAGTCACTAATGATTTTAGTTTTAGATTTTAGCTTCAGTTTTGCGTACCCAATTTGAGACACCTTAAAGAGACTTGATCTTTCCAAAAGTACTGAGCAACTGCTCTTTGAAAATCAGGTGCCTTTAAAGTGTCTCAAATTGGGCACCTGAAATCACTAGTCACTTGGGAAGATTTAGGCCTACACATTTATATGTATAGTGAGAAAGCCCACAGTTACATTAGGAAGACTAAAATATTTTTTCCCAAGAAATATAAATATATATATATATATATATATATATATATATATATATATATATATATCATAATAAATGTAAAACCTCATATTTCAGTGCATTAAGACAGCCACAAATTAACAGAGGTTAGGAATAAATGTCCTCAATAGGCAAATATAAATTGGAGTGAATACTTATGGGAAATTTTTCTCTATATTTGCTTTGTGCTACCATGGTTTCAAGAGGTAACAATGACTGGCTGAATAGTTACCATGAAAATGCTTTAATGAAACCACAGTATGAGATGATGTTTTGAGCTATATTCTCTGCCATGGATTCTTCTTCATGTTGCTTCATCTTCCCAGGAACTTACATCACATTGCATTCTGCCTGCAATTTGTCTTGTGATATTTCATTGCCCTAAAACTGTTGCATGATGATTGGCTGTGGAGATTTAATTGTCCCCTGTTGTATATGTGCAGCCCAGAGCCTCAGTGCATATGTACAGGGCCAGCTCGAGGATTTTTGCTGCCCCAAGCAAAAAAATTTTCAGCTGCCACCACTTTTTTTTCTTGTCCCCCTCGTCCCTGGCTCCGCCCCAACACCACTCCTTCCCAAACCCTTCCCCGGCTCCTCCCCTGAGTGTGCCGCTGCTCGACTTCTCCCTCCCTCCCTCCCTCCCTCCCAAGCTTGCTGCGCCAAACAGCTGTTTCACGCACGGCAAGCCTGGGAGGGAGGGGGAAAAGCCGAGCGGTGGCAGTGTGCTCAGGGGAGCAGGCAGAGGCAGAGCAGAGGCGAGCTGGGGCGGCGGGGCACATTTCTAGCGGCGGCATGGCCGGTATTGGAATGCTGCTTGTAGAAATGTGCCACCCCAAGTACCTGTTTGTTTTGCTGGTGCCTAGAGCCGGCCCTGCATATGTAATATTGGGTATGAAAGATCCATGACCAAACTTCCCTGAATAAACGTCAACACATTTTTGCATTACAAAATATCCCACCGTGAGATCTCACTGGAAGCAGATGTTCACAGTGAAAAGCATGCAGCAAGATGATGTGGATCCATTACTAAAATCCCCTTGAAAAGTCACCATCTTTTAGGCCAAATTCTGCTCAGATATATTCAGGCGACTCCAAAGTCTTTTGCTAGGATTTAAAAAAAAATTGTCAAGTGTCTGTATTTTCATGGCTTACAAGTGATTTATACATTCATTGATTTCCATTAGTTTGCAAGGGAATAGCTGAGAAGAGAATTTGGCGTACAGTAATGGAGCTTAAATGAATGGAACATATGCAATGCAAAGAATTATTGAATTATTCTTTTTTCCTGCAGAAATAAAGATAGCATCCTGATAATGTCAGTCCTCACTGATCGTTCCCATTAATATTTTATCAGCATAGTCTGCAGATCTATATCTTGTTAAGCAATATAAGCAATGTTTATTGAATCATTCCATCCTGTGTTAAGCACGGTCTTGTTGGTGCATGACAGCTACCTAATCTGCTTATGCAGTTAGGCTCCACCAGGTGAGTTAGACATAACAGTTCCTATTGGGCGGATTAGAATGTCTAACATTAGGTCACTCTTTAAATTGAAAGTCCCTGCTAATACAGACAAGAACAGGGCCACAAAAAGCACTGTAATCCCATGCCCCAGGCTGATGAAGGCTGAGCTAGTACCTCAGCTGCTCATTTAACCCCTTCAGGTCTTTAGACTTTAGCAACAAAAGGGCTATTTGCTGTGTTCTGCTGATACAAATGACACTCAGCAAAAAGCTATTGCCTGATCTGTCTGATGACAGAAAATAAATAGTTTTATTCCCCTGCTGCAGATCTCACAGGCATGTGAGTGGTTGACAAAAAGTCAGTAATATTAACTCTGGTGATGAAATAGAAAAATGAAAATTGTGTTGCAATTAGAATAGTTTTCCCTGGCTGTAGGGTATGGGGAGATGGGAGCACTGTGGAAGGGTGCAGTGTGCATTTCTGCTTCTCCTTGGTGCTGGGAAATGTGGATCTACAGCTACAAATTACATTCACTAGTAGCTGCCTTGGTGGGTCACAATGTGATGTCTAAGAAAAAAGCCAGTTATCTTACCTCTAGTTCCCTTTACTATTCCTACCTCATTTGGGAAGTATAGCACCACTGTCAGTGCTAGTCTGAAGTATTGCTCATGGTCAGAGAGTACAGAATTATAGTTGGGAACTCTCTCTCTCAACCAATTTCTAGTCACAATCCAGACCATACTATATTGAATCCTCATTGTTTTCCATCGAAATCTGGCTTTGCTAACTACCTGACAATCACCAAGAAATATTTGAAACATTTCTGCATTAGTTTCCCCACTCACTCTTCTTCCCCTTCCACCTGTTCACTTTGCTTTTAATTTTGGATCTTTGGAACACTTGCCTCCTTTTTTCCTTGGATTCTTTAAATACCTAAATAGGACCTATAATAGGAAATTAAACACTAAAGTAGATAGGTGCTTCATTGCACGTAACTTTAATAATATCAAAATATATGCATCATACAATGGTACAAACATGTTACAATAGGTTGGGCTCAAGAAATAAAAAAGTGGATTTTGTTTGTTTGTTGCATTTTAACGAATATATGGCATTTCTATTTCCAACTTTTGTAATTTTTAATTTTGAATAGCCCTAGTGTTAATTACTGAATTTTTATAGTCATATAAAACCAGCACAAACAATATGTAGATAACTCAACAGAAAAATTCAATATAAATGTAGTGCAGATTTTCCAGAAATAAAGAAATTTGGTAATGAGAAGAGCAATTAGGAATTCCCTTCAGAGTTTTTCAAGCAAGACATATTTGACAGTTATTACATGAATTCGATTTTAGACATAATGAAAACAAATCTTCCTAAAGTACTGGAAAAATGTTACATTTTGTTTCTAATCCAGCACTCTTTTTTTTTTTTGTTGCACATGTCTGTAAAGTCTTTACACCTTTAAAGGGATTACATAATGGTGATGCAGTACTTCACACTGTCTTAGAAATTTTTTTGTGAGGTTCTAAAAGCACTTTACAAACATTGGTGAATTAAGCCTGACAGCACCTCTGTGTAGTAGAGAGATATTATTAGCTCAATTTTACAGCTAGATAACCTGAAAAATACAGAGATAGGTAGAGTGATTTGCCTAGGCCAAACAGCAAGTCAGCAGCAGAGCCAATAATAGAACCCAGGACTTTCAAGAGCCAGGCCCTGCGATGAATACTAGGTAACATTCCCATCATTGCTACAGTATTAATTTCACTATTCAGTAGTATTAAGTTATTCTCTCTTTACTTGCTAGCATGATAAATGAATTCCAATGAAACCTTTCTATGCTCTGCCATAATTCCCTTTTTGAGTACCTCATGTGTATTGGTGGAAATCCATACATTTTTAACCTTAGCTCTTACGAAGATCACTTCTTCTTCTATTCAGACACCTGACTCTAAAGTGGGTGTGAGGAGGCAAATGAAGTCACAGAATTCTATAACATGGCCCACAGCTGGTATAATCATTAATACAGAGGGGTGGCTAGAGCATTCTACATGTTCCAACCTGCAACACTCCAACTGGAACAAAGCCACATATCCATACTGAAGATAAGTTCCATTACATGCATATTTAGCCATGGCTTTTGGACTGACAAGTTGCCAATATGGGTCTCAGTTGGGTGCCCTTCCTCTATATCAATACACCATAAACAGTTCTATTTTCAGTCTTTCTGATTTTAATAACTGCTGTATCAGTTCCTCCATTTCAGAATCAATCTTCTCAGGTCAGCACAAAGCCTAATTTGCAGACTCACACTGATGGCACTTCAGATGCATTGATGCATGTCATCCTGGGAGCTCAGGGCCCTATGTGGAAATCATATTCAGCGGGTGTGGTTTTGCTTAACTCCAAATTATCACTCCTTCCCCCCGTAGGAGCTGATTGTTTGAGGAAGATCTGAACCAAGTGGCACTGTTTTATGGATGGCAATTGTTAATATGTAAAACAAAGCCGCTTCTTTACACTTGAGTATCGGACAGTATCACATGCCAGTTTTTTAGGATTATAAAAGGAATGGTTTAGGTTAAAAATGAATCCAATAGAAACTATTGTAACACTTTAAAGACTATGACAGAGAGCCAGATATTATGCAATCTGTTTGACGCAGCTTCATGAGTTGTGGAATTAAATCTCTGTAACCACAGGCAAAAAACACTGCATGCAACTGGTTTCTCATGCTGCTTTTGCAATTGCCAATATGATTTAGAAATAACTAAAATCAGTGAAACTTTCAAGAACAGACTTAAATTTGTCCAGTTTTAAGTCCTCCCTCCCAAACAGAAGTTTAGGAATCCCTGCTCATTAATTTGCACTCATATGCTTTTCATACTGAAGGGCCAGGGAACACTAGTGCCAAAGTGATTTAACCATCTAACTGAATGCATTCCTTTCCTTAGGATTCACTAAACCCTAAAACCACTGTCTGTGGATTGTGTTGCTCAAGACAAGAATCCTGTCATGCCAAAAAGATAGAAGGAATAGGCTCCCCAAACCAGCACTTTTGCATTCTTTTTTACCTTTAAAGAAACTTTTCAAAATAAAAATGCGAAATGCAGTACTTCTAGGGTAGACATTACATTGAAAATATGCCCCTTAGGGTTTTGAATAGTAATATAATTTCTGAGACAAGGATGAGAGTGTGGGTTAGTAATTGAACCCAGAAGTGAAAACCAGAAATCCTAGGTTCTAGACCAAGTGTTGCCTCTAACTCATTCTATGAACTTGGGAAAGTCTTTTAGGGCAAAATTTTCAAAGATGGGTATTTAAAGTTCAATGTCTACCTTTTGGCACCCACGTTTGAAAAATTGGGCCTTTAATATCTTTGTGTTCCATTTTCTTCATCTGTAAAATGGGGATAATAAACTCACACATATCACAGGAATGTTGGGAAGCTTAATTGATAAATATATAACATTTTATGATCCTTGCAAGAAAGGCGCTATAGAATTGCAGAGTATTATCACTTGCAATTCTTCTAGTCAGTGAGGAATAATTAGCACAGAATTTCATATTAACAACTGATTGCACAATTTTGCTAGGTGTGAGCAAGTAGGCTAGACTGAGCCTTTAGCACCAGCTATGTGGTGTGAGAGCTGTGTGACCCCCCAGAAGAATCCTGGGTAGGATCTGTGACTTGGAGTCACAATTCCTCCCTGCTCCCACCTTGTTTCCAGGAGAAGACACTTAGGTCTACAGTATGTGGTTATTTCAGAATTAGCCAAGTTACCTCGAAATAAAACTGGTTCCGTCCACACGACCAAACCAGTTTTTTCTATTTAAAGGGTTCTTTACTCCAATTTCTGTACTCCACCTCGGCAAGTGGAGTAGCACTAAAATTGAGATCGCAGTTCTGGGTTACAGGTACTGTGGACACAATTCAACGATATTGGCCTCCGGGAGCTATCCCAGAATGCTCCCTTGTGACCGCTCTGGACAACACTCTGAACTCTGTTGCACTAGCCAGGTAGGCAGTACAAGCTCCGGGAACTTTTGAATTACCTGTTTGGTCACCATCAGCTCCGGTGACCATCAGCACAGTCCACCATCACAGGCAACCATGCAGAGTCCACCATTTCAAGAAACCATGCAGTCCTGGATTCGCAGACAAGCTCCAGCATGGGCTGAATGGAAGGTACTGGATCTCATTGCATGTTGGGGAGATGAATCTATTATGGCAGAACTATGTTCCAAAAAAAGGAATGCAAATACATACGCTAAGTCTCCAGGGCCATGACGGAAAGAGGCTACTCCAGGGACACAGAACAGTGTCGTACAAAAATCAAGGAGCTCAGGCAAGCATACCAAAAAGCTAGGGAGGTGAATGGCGCTCTGGGTCACAGCCCCATACATGCCGCTTCTCCCTTGAACTGCATGCAGTTATGGGGGGTGATGACACCACTACCCCACCACTGTCCGTGGACACCTGCAAGGGGGGAGTAGCACGGAGCGAGGAGGATGAGTCTTTGGAGGACGAAGAGGAGGAGGAGGAGGACAGTGCACAGGCAGCAAGTGGGGAATCTGTTTTCTCCCCTAGGCAGGAACTATTCTTAACACTGGAGCCAATAGCCTCCCCCTGCTCCCAAAGCATGCTCCCAGACCATGACCCTGGAGAAGGCACTTCTGGTGAGTGAGAGCTGGATCGGAGCCACGCAGTGGGAGATGGGGGGAAACCTAGCCATGCTGGGCTGTTCACATTTAGTTTAAAGGGCTCATCCCTGCTCAGAGCCACATGTATTGGCTTACTCATACCAAAGTGGCAGGCACTTCAGTATAAGAGGCAAAATGAGACCTTGTACAGAAAGAACATGTGCTGTGTACTATGAATTGCCTGTTTCACTGAGAAACAGTGTCCCCTTTGTTCTCTAAAATGTATCTTTTAAAATACTACCTTCCCTTTTTCTCCTCCTGCAGCAGGTGCAAGTGTTTCAATGCGACCCCTATCTACTCCATCCCAGAGGCTGGTCCAGATTAGAAGATGGAAAAAATGAACTCGGGATGACATGTTTGCCGAGCTCATGCAGTCCTCCCACACTGATAGGGCCCAGTTGAATGCATGGAGGCAAACAATTGCGGAGTCACGTAAAGTGTTTCATGAATATGAAGAGAGGAGGGACGTGCGCAATGAGAGTAGGCAGGATGCTGTGGTCAAGCTCATGCTCCGCTGTATGGTGGATCTAATGCGGGAAAGGCAGCAAGACCACAGACCACTGCAGCCCCTGAATAACCGCCTTCCCTCCTCCCCAAATTCCATAGCCTTCTCGCCCAGACACCCAAGAACACGGGTGCGGGGGGGAGGCTACGGGGACCCACACAGTCAACCCCAGAGGATTGCACAAGCAGTAGAAAGATGGCATATCCTAAATTTTGATTCGGTTTCTGAACTTGTCCTTCCCTCCTCCTCCACTCCACTAACCCAATACCCCCTCTCCCCCATCTAGCTTCTGATTTCTCTCAATTGTTTTGTGCAACAAATAATAAAGAATGGTTTTTAAACAATTGTGACTTTATTTCCTTTCATATATATGTAGGGGGTGGGTAACTTTAAGACAAACAAACACAACTCTCACACCGTACCCAGGCCAGTCATGAAACTGGCTTTCAAAGCTTCTCTGATGTGCAGCATGCACTCTTCTAATTGCCCTGTTCTCTGTCTGTGTGAAACTGGTTGCCAGGTGAGTTGTCTCAACCTCCCACCCTGCCATAAACATTTCCTCCTTACTCTCACAGATATTGTGGAGCACACAACAAGCAGCAATTACAATTGGAATATTGGTTGTGCTGAGATCTAACTGAGTCAGTAAACTGCGCCAGTGTGCTTTCAAATGTCCAAATGCATATTCTACCACCATTCTGCAGTTGCTCAGCCTATAGCTGAACTGCTCCTTACTACTGTCCAGGGGGCCTGTGTACGGCTTCATGAGCCATGGCATTAAGGGGTAGGCTGGATCCCTGAGGATAACTATAGGCATTACAACATCCCCAACAGTAATTTTCTGGTCTGGGAAGTAAGTTCCTTCCTGCAGCTGTTCAAACAGACCGGAGTTCCTGAAGATGTGAGAGTCATGCACCTTTTCCAGCCATCCCATGCTGATGTCAGTGAAACATCCCTTGTGATCCACCAGTGAGGCACCATGGAAGAGTACCCTTTGCGGTTTATGTACTCGCCGCCTCAGTGTTCCAGGGCCAAGATAGGGATATATATGTTCCGTCTATTGCCCCACCGCAGTTAGGAAACTCCAGCGCATTAAAGCCATCCACAATGGTCTGCACATTTCCCAAAGTCACTACCCTTGATATTAGCTGGTCAATGATTGCATTGGCTACTTGCAGCACAGCAGCCCCCACAGTAGATTTCCCCACTCCGAACTGACATTCCTGACTGACTGGTAGCTGTTGGGCATTGCAAGCTTCCACAGGGCTATGGCCACTTGCTTCTCAACTGTGAGGGGTGCTCTCATTTTGGTGTCTTTGCGCTTCAAGGCAGAGGACAGCAAGTCACAAAGTTCCATGAAAGTGGCCCTACGCATATGAAAGTTTCTCAGCCACTGAGAATCATCCCATACCTGCAACACTATGCAGTCCCACCAGTCTGTGCTTGTTTCCCGGGCCCAGAATCAGCATTCCACGGCATGAACCTGGCCCAACAGCACCATGATCTCCCAATTACCACATGCCATCCCATCTGTGTCCATATCTTCATCAGTATAGTAATCGCTCTGTCATCGCTTCCTCGCCCGGTTTTGCAGGTACTGCACATACTGCTGGATAATGCGCGAGATATTTACAATGGTCAAAACTGCAGCGGAGATCTGATCGGGCTCTATGGCTATGGCGCCTGCACAGGTAATTCTGGAAAAAGGGTGCAAAATGTAGGAGAGCAGAGTGGTAGTGGAAGCTGTGCTGTTTGGTTCACGGTAGCAGAACAAAGGCTGAAAATAGTTGTCTTCTGTGGCTTTCACAGAGGTGGGAGCCCAGGACAGATAACATGGAGAAGCTCGGAAGTGTGGCAATGGCGGGAGAGCAGAGTTGGCGGTGGAAGCTGTGCTGCTCGGTTCATGATGGCCAAGCAGAGTTGATTTGGAGAGGTGGATTCATAGTAGCAGGAGAGCAGCGGTGCACCATCTGCTGAAAGCAATATGGTGTCTGCACGCCAAAAAGGTGCAAAATGATTGTCCGCCGTAGCTTTCTGATGACACAAACCCAGAAACACCTGTGAGAATGTTTTTGCCCCATCATGCACTGAGACCTTAACCCAGAATTGCAATCGGAGGCGGGGACTGCGGGAACTGTGCGATAGCTACCCACAGTGCACCACTCTGACATTTGATGCTTGCCTTTGTACTGTGCATGCAATCTGCCAAATTCACTCGCTTTAGTGGGGACACAGAAGACTGAATGTATAAAATAGCTTCTGAAAATTCGAATAGAATAATTTTGAAATAATTTCGTACTTTAGATGTACTCTTACTGTAGCCCTATGCTGGGTGCAGATTACTTCCCTTGCTCATGCTGGGTCAGCTCTGCTGGCTTTCTGGCATGCTGCATGGAGATAGAGTCAGCTACTCCTTGCCCTGCATTTGCCCACCTGCTTGTGGGGATTAGTACTGAACTGCACATGAGGGGAATATTAATATGGTCATGCAGAGAGGTTGGAAGAAATCTTACTCTTCTTTACTCCCCTGATCTGCCACTTAGGGCTGGATCAAAAATCAGCCACATGGGAAGACACTATCTATTCCTGGAAAAGCTTACAATCTAATTATTACTACTATGTATCTTTTGTATTCTGGTAACACCCACAGAATGCTAGGCTCTGTCCATACAACTAGGAAGACAAGTCCCTAGATTGAAGCACTAACAATCCAAGGCTTTGTCTTTCCCGACTCAAATGTGTTTTTTTACAATGAGATAACTAATGCATGATAGTTCTTGTCCTGTGAAATCCTGTGCCAAGATAAAGCAATCCCAGTTTTTAGGTGAGGCAGCTAAACTTGCTCAGCACTACCCCTCATCCCCAAGGTTGGTCTTGCTTAATTTGTCTTGTGTTAAAACTACAGAACCCTGTATTCGCTATGTTTTTACAGTGAGATCGCTATTGCACATTAATTATCCTGCAGTTAAAAGCATACCTGTTCTGTGAGTGAAAACACAGCCTCAGTATCTACTGGTCTAATACATGTTTGCCTTGCTGTCCTAGCAGTTCTTACCACTCTAGCAGGTCCCTGAATAGCAGCAGTATCAGTATTATGAGAGACTGACTGGAAGTGAGGTACTGAAGAGGCGGGATGTGGCTAAGAGTATTGCTAAAAGTAAACAAATATCAGCAGGCTAGTTCATTTCTTTTTCTTTTGGGCTTTAAATAGTTACTGGTTTTGCTATCCAGATAGATAAACTCTATTTTGGTAGCCTTCAAAAAGCCCTTAAATGTCACTGGATATTTATTACAGTGCCATTTAGGTGATAGTGCCCTGTCTTTCTCATCATACTTTGGAATTGGGTTTCATTCTGGAGAGTTTAAAATAAATATGGCTCTGTGATTTTTGGGCTATGGGAGCAGAAACTCAGGGCCCCTATAGAAAATGAATTCCTTGTTATGTAATTAAAAACTGTTTTGCCACATGTGAGCCCCAGTGACACAGCAACCATAACACGTGAGTATTGTAGGGCTCAGTCCCACATTCCTTCTGCACCCAAAACTCTCACTGGGTGCTTTGGGCATGCAGAAAGGCAGGATCAGTCCCATGTGCTCAGGCAGGGGAGTAAAGGGCTGTGAATAACCCATACTTACCTTGTGCTTGCTTCCCATATCATGGGTAACAGTGTGGGGATGGGAGAGTACTTGCCCTCAGGTAGTTACTCTCCCTCCAGTTGAGGTAGCCAGAGAATGGCTGGTCAGAGGTGAAGTCTTGGCCAGCGCAGCTGAGCCAGGCCAGAAAGGAAAGTAAGATGTACCAAGAAAATGACTGGGATAACTTGCATCCCCTCTCTGGGTGAGGACCTTGCTCAGCTCCTATGTCAGTAACAATGTAACTACATACTGCCCCTTATTGGACAGTGAAATATGGGTCTGTACCACAGCTTTTGAAAATTTGGCCCATAAAGCTGTTTAAAGGAGAATTACCAAACTATTTTATCTTCATACAGTTCTGTTGGGTTTGATTTCCAGAAAAGATGCATGATAATCATCGATCTTTGGACTTGATCCTGTTCATAGCAAACCTCCGAATGACGTTAGCAGGAGTAGTAGTGGGAGCTTCATTTGTAAACCTGTTTGAATGATATTTTACAATATAAATTACTGACAATATATTAAATATTGAAAATCCTGAACCCCAGTAACTGCCATCTCAACTCACTGCAATAATATAACCATCAAATATACAGATAACCAAACATGTCAATACTGTTATTTATTATTATTATTTTATCACATTTACTATCATATTTTCTGAAGCAAAGCTGCTTCCTTTTTGTCATATTTAAATTAGATTAATTTCTATGTATTTAAAGAATTCTAGGTCCAGTCTGATTTATCTCTAATTCATAAAATACAAATACAGTAATTACAATATCCTGGAAGTCTGTTTTGCAAATAGAATATGTAACTAGTATGGTAGGAAAACTAGACATAAGGATATTGTGGCAATGAAGTAAAATTATACCTTCCATATTCTTCAGTGATGCAGGAGTAGTTCCAAAATAGGAAAGATCATTGCTTCTGCTAGACCACAAGGGTCTAGACAATTAGGAAGAGGGAAAGAGACATCTTGGGATACATGAGGTATTCTGTAACCATGTCATTTATTTCTATTTAGAGAAACCAAAGTCTACACTAGCACCAAAGGTGGAAGCTGCAAAGAGGGAACAAAGCAGCTTATTCAATTGATAAAAAGTGATCTCTTTTAGATCTAAGATAGCTATATATATTTGTAAGGATATCAGGCAAGGGTCAAGAGGTAATTAAGAAATTAAGAAGGATGGTCCTGTGGTTAAGATACTAGACTGAGAACCAAGAACTGGTTCAGTTACCAGCTCTGACCTTATCTAAGTCTCTTTTAGTGCCAGATTTTTAAAGGAATTTAAGCAGCTAAAGATTCAAGTAGGCACTACTGGGATTTTCAAAAGCATTTCAGTACCTATGTGTATCCTTATGCAGCCAAACAGCCTTAATCTCTCTGTGCCTCAGTTCTCCATAAGTAAAGTTGGGGATAATACTACTCTCTTTTTCTCATCCATTGCCTGTCTTGTCTGTTTAAATTGAAAACTGTGGGGCAGGGATGGTCTCACGCTATGTGGATGTGCAGCATCTCACACCAATCTCATTTGGGGGCAGCAGACATGGCTATACAGCTATTAATAATGTT
Organism: Dermochelys coriacea; assembly: GCF_009764565.3. Lineage (NCBI taxonomy): Eukaryota > Metazoa > Chordata > Testudines > Dermochelyidae > Dermochelys > Dermochelys coriacea. The sequence goes on from NC_050069.1 coordinate 226,322,851, forward strand.
TCCTGATTATACAATTTATAGAGACTAAGGCCAAACTGCTGCCTTCATTCTGCAACAAGAGTGGCCTCCAGCTCTCTACTTTAAAGTAATGGAATGTGCTCAAATGTGAGTAGCAATATTTTTGCTATATCTGTCCTTCATTTTGCAGGTGGATGCTCCTAGACTTCCATGCTGTTTTCCCTAATTTCTCAGACTGGCCAGTAATTTGTTCTTTGTAAGATGGAGACCCTAACTAACCGCTGACTTCACTTTAATCAGAGACAGCAAAAATAGCCCTATATCTTGTGGGGGTATTCATTCATTTATTTATTTATTTTTGAGGCATGGACACTCTCATTCCCAGAAGCCTGGAGTGAGAAATATCCCTTGTTCACACACCACTGACTCCATATATTTCTGCACTTCAAAGTGAATTCTTTTATTCATCTGAGTGTTTAACTATGTCAATGTGCCCTTGTTATCACATTTAATTGAGTAATTCTCCAAGGTAATATGCCTGTGCACACATCATATAGACAAATTTGTAGATGTATCTTTGGCTTGCAGTAGTTATGGCAACACTCTAATACACTGAGTTATTTAGAGAAAAAATAGTGTGTGTGTGTGTGTGTGAGAGAGAGAGAGAGCAAGAGCAAGAGAGAATATGTGAGTGAGCATATAAACACCTACAATAATATATCAAGACAATACATTGAGTTATACATTTTATCCTCACAGGATAATGGAAGGAAGAAGCTCCTGCGTCTCTGTCAAGAGAGAGGCACAGTACATGGCCTACCCTTTCACAGACACAAGAGGACCTTTTATGAAATATCTCGACTTTAGCTGAGAAATGCAGAGTGCCACTCATTGCTTGCTTCATTTTCCCTTTGCACATCATCTCAAGTTGTGATCCTATATACTCCCATCTGCTAAGGAGGGTCAGGCGAGCACTTGGAGTGGAAAGCTCTAGAGTTGATGTAGATGCTGATGGAAAGAATGTTGACAGCTGTTTCACCTCTGAGTACCCAGTGAACCAACGGCCAGCGTTAGAAGGCACTGTGCTGTCTTTTAAATGAAACATATAAGAGCCAACTTGTAGTCATTAAGGGTCTAATCCAAAGCCCATCAAAGACAATGGAAAAATTCCCATTGACTTCAGCTTTGATTCAGGCTCCAAAACGATGAAAATTTTTATCAGAAAAAGTGATGCTAAACCTGATGTCCAGGTCAAATTCTAATGTACATAATTACATTTTGCCTGCCAACAGTCCTCCTGTATTTTCAGTGAATATGTATTCTGTATGAGAGCTGGGCAAAGAGTACGTTTTTTCTGTATGCATTCTAAATCAAATCTGATTTTACAGTGCCTGCAACCTTCATAATTGACTTTCTATGAATATTTGTATAAGCCAGGTTTTGTTTGCACAAATGTTTGGGAGAATCTCATTTCTCCATGTAATTTATCTAATCTGTGGTGGCATATTTCCGTGATTTCTATCACCTGGGTATCTAGATGCTGAATATTTATTTATTTGAATGCTGTCTCCTATGAAGCTCTGAGCACCCTTGACATACATTTAAAAACACAATAGGCGATAACAGGTAAAAATCAATCAGAGCAGAGCATCCCAGGACACTGCTACTATGTGATCTTCCAAAAGCTGCTTGGGATCCAAAATTGAACATGATTAATAAATGGCAGGTATGCACCCACAATCAAAGGGGAGCATCAACATGTTTTCTGGTTGCTTCCCCCAACCTAACAGCATCACATCAGTCTTAAACAGGTTGAAGTTCATGCCAGTTAGTTCTATCCCATGCCCCACTCTCTCTTAGACACTGGGCTAAGCATTCAAAGGTATTGGCCGTATATGGTGAAATGGAGATCTAAGGCTGAGTGTCATCAGCATATTGAAGCCCTGGGATACAGCTCATGCCTCCTCACCTACTCTCTTAACAGCCTGTATGTGACCATATGCTTGTTTAAATACAAATTCATAAATTTGCATGAATACGTGTTCATGCAAGAGCACTGGTCTGCTGCAGAACTGCTTACAGGGTGAACTGGTGTGACAAACTTTGTTGGAACTGCATATTCCAACTTAATTGAAATGCTTTTGCAAAATCAGGTCAGTTTTGCTGGAATTTCATTTTGCAAAGAACTGGAAAAAAACATCCAACAATGTCAAGGCAGGACAGTTTTGGAATGAAATGTTTCAATTTTTCATGTTGAAAAGACCTTTTGTTTTGAAAGTTTTTGTATTATATTATACATTTTAATAATATATTAATATAATACAAAATAAAAAGTCAAAATAAAAATGAAACATTTCAATTGACAAAAAATAATTTTTAGAAATTTTTCCTTCATGAAGAATTTTGAAAGTTTGGTTTTCTTTCTGTTTCAGAATGAAGCCAGATTTCAAAATCTTGAAATCCTTTGCACAATGGAACTCCCTCCCTCTGCATAGATCTATTCATACCACCATTTTAGATTGAATCTGAGACAATTAGTCAGATAATATGGATAAGGATATGTGACCATATTCTTTGCAAATAGAACTATGCATGTATTTGCAAACACACTGATTGTTTGTGAAGGTGATAAAAGAAAATATTTAACGTAAAGCGTGCTGTAAACATACGACTCTTGTTTCTTGTGGTTTGTCAGCCATTTTCCCTCAATCAGGAAGGAACCCAGTTATTTTAAATCCTAGTGTCTATTTATGTAGCCAGAATATAATGTGCTTGTGGAAAAGGGGAAGGAAAATGTGTAGCTTTTCTTAGAATTCCCTATGCTTGCATATCTCTTGCTAAACTCGAAGGGCTCCCACTTTCTCCCTAGATATTAAAAGCTAAGAAATGTATTCCGTTTTTCCTACTATACATAAAGGGTACAACCATCCATTTTTTCTTTGTGCCGAGGCCCCAAGATCTGTTACAATGGGTACTGCAGCCTGCTTGCAACTTGGGGGCAGAATCAGACCTGTCACTCACTGGCAGTAGGGGAATGACCTACCTTTTGAAGTTCCCTTGCAGCAGCAGGCAGGCATATCCAGACCTCCCTGCTGCAGAGCTTTTCTGAGAATTCCAAACTTTACTTCAAATTTATAGAGTAATATTTTGGTTCAATTATTTGTCTGTCTAATTCCCAGCTATATCCCAGGGCTTCATTTGCTCCTTGTCCCAGCCCTATTCTTGCCTTTATGTAAAGTAGTATGTAATCAAGTAATTAAAGACTATCATAATGCATACACAAAAGTGGGGAGAATTAAAGGTGGACAGACAATCTAAATTCTGGCATTTTCGAACACCTGTGTACTTCACTTCGCAATCTTAATAATGCTCTTTTAACATAGTTTGTTTTGTGTGTGTGTGTGTGTGTGTGTGCATGCACGTACGTGCTATTTCCTAGATATTTAACAAAGCAAACTGAAAGAACAGATATTGCTTTATGTGGCATCATACTGACATCCACATGGGTCAGCAGCAGCTTTGCAACTAGAGTTTGTCAGAAATATTCAGACAGAACATTTTTTTAGTGAGAATTTGCTGATTTGTCAACATTAAAACATTTGGTGGAGTTGGTTAAATTTTGATGAAGATGGAAACCAGGTAGATCTCATGTCTGGTCTCCTGCCAGCTCACCCACATGGTTCCTCAACAATGTGCTAGGCAAGCTGATGTGGAGTCCCTTGCTAGCCTTCCTGGTGGTTTGATGGGGAGTCAAGAGCCTGGTAGCCAAAAGCTGGGGCACCTAGGCTTATGGATTCTTGTCAGTCCAAGCTCTCACAACTTCCACCTGGTGAGCTGCCCTGAAGCTGGGGCTCCACTCACTTTCATGGAGAATTTCAAAATCAAATTTCAAAATATCAAAATCCTCCACAAAATGGAATGACTTTTTTCTGCTCAGCACTAGTAGGAAACTTTAGATCATATAGACCTCTGCCACTTAAGCTAATGAGGTGAATGACTGCAACAGCAGGTTGTCATCCTCTTTGTGGACTAGCACTAGAGAGGAATGGGATGCTTTCCCTGTGGGTTTCACAGATGTTTGCTGACAGCAGAGGAATGGTGAGACTCAGGAATCTTGGGTTTCATTCCTGGCTGTGGAGTGGAGTGTGCTCTACTGGGCACAGACTCTTCTACCCATTCCCCACAAGCTTGACCCCTTCTGCTCCAAACTGTCCCAGTCCTCTCTCTTTCATACCCGTGGCTCCTTGTCCCAGCACTATTCTTCTAACCTAGCTAATCCCAGTCTCCATTCCTCAGTCTTTTCATCCCAGTTCCAGCCTTCTTGTCAAGCAGCTCCTAGTCTCCTGCTCAGGATTCCCTATCCCAGTATCCTACACACTTCAAGTCCCATTTTCCTTGCCCAGCCATTCTCAGTTCCCCCACACTCCCTCAGCTTCTTGTCCACAGTCTCCTTGCTTAGCCAGTCCCAGTTCATCCCCTTCTGGCTCCTCATCCAATATGTCTCTCTCCCTCACCCTGAGCTCCAGTTTCCCCCACATCTCCCATCTTTGTTCCTTATCCCCATTGGCTTCCAGACCCAACCTTACTCCCTGGATTCTTATCTCTCTCCCAACCCTGGCTCCCAAACCTAGTTTCTGCCCTGGCTCCCAGTCCCACTTTCCTTGCCCAGCCAGTCTGAATCTCCTCCACCAAATCCCAGTCCCCGTTTCCTTCTCATTCCCCTGCCAGTCTTCAGTCCCAGTCTCCCTGCCCAGGCTCCTTGTCCTAATCTACTTCCCCATTCCCCTCAGGTCTGGCTCATGTTACCTCTATAGTCAAATCAGTCACCTTTCTTGTCCATGTTGCCTGTGCCAAGCAGGGTGTCACTGAGAGACAGTCTCCCTGCTCTCAGTTCAGGTGCCTAGCCCCGGTCTGCAACAGCTCAGAGCCATGACTGCAAGGAAAGATCTGCTCAACCCTGGGCTAGACTTAGTGTGAACAGAATCTGTGGAAAATTTAGCTGCGAAGTTTTAGCAAATCCCTATTGAGCATGTGCAAACTAAAATTTTTCAAAGGCTTATAAATTAGACAAATCTGAGGGGATATTACTGGGGAGACAAAGGGTAACCCTAATATAAAGAATACTCCCCACCATATTAAGTCCCTGGTCCAAAGCCTCATGGGCTATAGAGCTTCTCAAAAAAAAAGGTCACCAGAATTTTTTAACATGAGCAAAACAATAATTTTTTCCCTAAACTTGTTTCAGAAATGGCTGACCAGTTTTGACAGAAGTTTTCCAAAAGTATTCAGCGTGAGGCAGACACCATGTGTGTATGGTGAAATTGATGTTTTTTGACATTTACTGATACAAATCTAATTCTTCCAAACTTAACTATAATGTTCTCATCATGTTCAGTAAAAGGAAGTTTTGTACAGATCCCAATATTAAATGCTTCCATCGAGCACCAACTTTATTGCAATCCCACAAGGTCACAGAGCACAACCTTGGGATCTCATTCTATTCTTTACAGATTGAAGCCCTACAGGAGCTACCATTATCCATTGGAGGAGGCCTCCTTAGGGCTACTCTCTCCAATCACATGAGTTTCTTATTTGACGTTGGAAGCTTTCTCTAAGGAGACATAGTATTGTACTTTTAATTCAGACATTCAGTCCTCACAACAGTCACTCCCTTAGTAAAATCAAAAAATAGTACTCCTCCTGTTAAGAATTAAAGTCCAGTCCTTAGCAGCACTGCCCATCTGAATGCAGAGCAGTCATTTCTCCTGTATTGAGATTTGTTAGATGGCCACAAGACCATCAATATATAAATTCACCAAGTTCTGGACATTGGTCATTCAGGATATTGGGAGGCAAGGTAGGTGAGGTAATATCTTTTATTGGACCCAGTTGTGATGGGTTTTATGCTTGAACGCTTGCCTCTCTCACCAGTAGAAGTTGGGCCAATAAAATATATTACCTCTCTCCCTTGTCTCCAAATATCCTGAGACCAACATGGCTACAACAACACTGCATTCGGGATATTGGTCATTCAGTTTTAGCCAATCATAATTCCTTTCTTTTTGGCAGAAGTCTTCTCCACACCTTAGTGCCTGGGGAAAATGGAAATTATTTATTTATAATCTATCTCATTTTGGGTGTCCACATTTAAAGATAATTCTGCATCCCACCATGGAGGCACATGGATACGAAACTCCCATTGTAGCAGATCTGTTGTCCTTAGTATGAAGAAGAATAGGAACATTATCTATGCTTAACTGAAAATTACCTTTCTCTCATAATAAGATCCATAGATGTGGTCCACCCTGGAGACAAATGGTTCTCTGCAGTAGGGCAAATTGCTGTGCTTTTCCCCCAAAGGTCTTTTAACTCAGTCTATAATTTAGGAAAGTGGAATTGAATTATCCTGGCTGTAGAAATTATCTCAAATGGAGGGAACTTCCAGAGGCAGGTCATTCCCTTGCTGCCAGTGACTCATAGACTTTAAGCTCAAAAGGGACCATTGTGATTATGTAGTCTGACCTCCTGAACATTGCGGGTCACTGATCTTCACCCACCCACTCCTTTAATAGACCCATAACCTCTGGCTGAGTTACTGAAGTCCTCAAATCATGATTTAAAGACTTCAAGTTGTAGAGAATCCACCATTTACTCTAGTTTAAACCTGCAATTGACCTGTGCCCATGCTGCAGAAGAAGCCAAAAATATCCCAGGGTCTCTGACAATCTGAGCTGGGGAAAAGTCCTTCCCAATTTTGTCTGTCAGTTGGACTCTAAGCATATGAGGGAGAGTCACCTGTAGGAACCTGCAGGACTGGAACCTGGGATCATGGGGGTTCTGTACTGCTGATGTTGCCACATCACCACAGGAAGCTTAGGCAAGGCTCCTACTGGAGGACCCCGGGATGTGGCCTTGGCAGGACATGCTGCCCAGCAGGACCTGAGTGGCAGCCCCTCGCAGCTCACTGATTGGCTGGTACCAGTATTAAACCAGGAAGCCATGATGGGAAGCTGTCTGAGCAACAATGCAGACTGCCTCCCTGTCTCTGCTTTAGACTCAGCTTGTGATAGAGCTTAAATTCCAGCTTCTGACCCTGGTTTGTCCTTGGCTTTGCTCTTCAATTGCTGTCTGTAACCTGGCACCTGACCCTGCCTGACATTTGACTCTCGGTTTGTACTCTGACCTCATGGTACCTGACTTGGCCTGGCTCCTGACTCCCACTCTGACTACTAGGTCTGACTGCCCTCATTCTGGTCATGACACCACCAACCAGACACCTGGGAAAGAATTATCTGTAGTAACTCAGAGCCTACCCCATCTAGTGTCCCATCTCTAGCCATAAGGGATATTTGCTACTAGGAGCTGCAGATGGGCCACAGGCCATTGTAGATAGTCTCATCACACGACCCTCTCCATAAATTTATCAAGCACAGTCTTCAAGCCAGTTAAGGATTTTTGTCCCCTTGGAGGCTATACCAGAATGTCCCTCCTCTGATGGTGAGATACCTTCCTCTAATTTCAAGCTTAAACTTATTGATCCATTTGTTTTTGTGTCCACACTGGTACTTAACTTAAATAAGTCCTCTCCCTCCCTGGTATTTATCCCTCTGATGTATTTATAGAGAGCAACTATATCTCCCCTTAGCCTTCTTTGGTTAGGCTAAACAAGCCAAGTGCTTGAGTCTCTTCTCATAAGGTAGGTTTTCCTTTCCTCTGATCATCCTAGTAGCCCTTCTCTGCACCTGTTTTAGTTTGAATTCATCTTTCTTAAACATGGGAGACCAAAGTTGCAATCACTATTCCAGATGAGGTCTCACCAGTGCCTTGTATAATGATACTAACACTTCACTATCTCTGCTGGAAATACCTTACTTGATGCATCCTAGGATTGTATTAGCCATATCACATTGACAGCTCATAGTCACCCTGTGATCAACAAATACACTAAGGTCTTTCTCCTCCTCTGTCACTTCCAACTGACAGGTCTGGTTTTGGCACCCAGCTGCAAGCAAGCTGAAGTACCCATTGTAAAGGACCTGTGGATCTTATTACTTGAAGAAAGGCAATTTTTAGGTAAGCACAATACATTTTGCTAATCAAGGAATAGAAACAATTCTAGGAGACTGATGTGATAGATTTCAAAACTTGAACATCTAGTATTCTTAGTGAACAGTTTGTGAACATTCCATGGGCTCAAATGTGCTTGTAGAAAATATTTGTTGAATGACAGTGAAAAAATAACAAATTTAAGGAGTGTTTCTAGACAACTTACATGCAGAAAAGGGGTAAATTATTTAATTGTTCACTACAAATAATTTGCCCCCCTCTACTCTGCACTAATTTGTTCTAAGCTGTTCAGTATTGTTGTTGTGCCATTTTCTGTTATCTATTTCCCAACTTTAAGCTTCACAATTTTATAACACTTGCTGTGAAGCTCAAGCTACAATTATATTAGAAGCAGGTCCAATATGCCATGTTCATTCTGCTGGCTGATCTTGTTTGTTAGGGATAAAAAGCATTTTCTCCATGTAGAGATGGACCCAAAGCACAAAATTCAGAACTAGAAATGGATTTCAAATAAGCCCAGTGTTCAGATATGCTTGGACTGTGAATTTCATTTTAACTTATAAAGAGAAGGACTATTTACAAAACTCGAATGTAGATCTGGGTTTGGATTTCAAATTCCCAAAACATTTAGGGGCACTTGGATGCAGAGTTTTGATTTGGGACCATTTCTTCTTTTCTGTGTGACTAATGAAGTGAGCTGTAGCTCACGAAAGCTTATGCTCTAATAAATTTGTTAGTCTCTAAGGTGCCACAAGTACTCCTTTTCTTTTTGCGAATACAGACTAACATGGCTGCTACTCTGAAACCTATAAGCAAAACTGTATTTAATTAACCTGTTTTGTATGCTGCACAAAATTTAAAAGTGGTGATGAATGGATTAATACCCAGAAATAAAACTGATCCCAATATCCATGGCATTAACCCACTTGATCCTCTAATGCAATCAGAGTTTAAAATGGAAGCACAACTAAACATCACCAACTTGTCATGTCTGCTCTACAGGACACACTAAGCACCACTAGTTCCTCAAAGGAGAAAATATTTTCCATCCTCCCAGAGGTTCAGCTTGAAATATTGATGAAATGTTGACAACAAATCCTGTTACCTCTAAAATAATCTGTCACCTGGAACAGGTCTTTTAATGCCTGATTTCAGAGTAGCAGCTGTGTTAGTCTGTATTCACAAAAAGAAAAGGAGTACTTGTGGCACCTTAGAGACTAACAAATTTATTTGAGCATAAGCTTTCATGAGCTACAGCTCACTTCATCAGAAAGCTTATGCTCAAATAAATTTGTTAATCTCTAAGGTGCCACAAGTTCTCCTTTTCTGTTTAATGCCTGAGTATCTTTACTTTCTGTCTAGTAAGCTAGTTTTCCAGGCATATCTATCCACATCAAAGAGACCAAAACAGCAGCATATATTACCAATTAAAGGGTTCACAGAGAGCCTTGATTGCATTACAATTCTCTGAAAATCAGTTTCTATGGTAGCTGTAGTTCAAGTGACTAAACTTCATAGACATTCAGCCAGTGCAAATCAAAATAGCTCCATCTGAAGTCGGTGGAGGTAGGTCAATTTATATCACCTGAGGACCTGGCCCCATGTGCTTTTTCTTAAAACATTAGATATTAGTAATCATAATTAGTTTTCATTTGCTTTATGTGATGTGCACTAAATAACCAATGATTTTAGGGTCAGGTTGGGAAGATAATGAATGGCAATAGGCTCCATGCAAAGTCTCATTGTCTGATCAGTAGAGATATGATAATATCTCTGCTCTTGCCAGTGTCTTAGGATAGTGGCTTTGGAGAGGCAGGCTTATCACCAGGGCATTACCCCTGAACCTCTGTAAGGCCCTCCCCACATTTATGTCTACTTCTGGCTAATAGCCTTAGTGCTCCAGCTAGTAGGTATCTGTTTTTTATTTTCAAAGTCTAGTGCAGCTCATGTGGAGGTAGTTCCTTCGATACCGGGTGCTCCAAGAGAGCCAACTTTAGTCACAAGGGCTTGAGACCTAACAATATTTATCAGCAGAAGTCAAAAACTCACACTTCAGAAATGTTTGTTAACAAAGTAAATAAAGACAAACTTATATTGATTTTAGGGCCAAAATGGACCATTAGGATGATCTCATCTGATCTCCTGCATAGCACAGGAATAGAATTACTACAGAATTTCATGATCAAGCCTATAGCTTCTGTTTGAGCTACAGCATGTATTGTAGAAAGACATTCAATCTTGATTTAAAGACTTCAAGTGACAGAGAATCCATGGCAAGTTGTTCCATTGGTTAATTACACTCACTGTTAAAAACTCACCTTATTTCCAGTCTTGTTTCTGCCTTTTTTCTTGAAAGATAGAGATTAAAAAAGAGAACAGTTCATCTGAGGATCTCACCAGGCTTGTTATATATTGTTCACTAGTATTTTATCCTTTCACCCTTCTTGTTTTCTCACCAGCTCAGAACTGAACTACAGCATTAGACGAGTCTCCCACATAGAGACAAAAACTCTTATCTTCTCCCTTTAAGCTGTAATAAATGAAGGAAAATGTCTTTCTACAGAATGACAAGCACAAGCAGAACCACAGTTATGGGGATAAAAAGAATTTCAAACATATTCAAACATAAGCATATTCTGTTCTATTCAGCACCCATCGTCATGGTATACGAGCACCTTTCAGTGCGGAAACACACAATATGGCTTATAGTGACACAGTAAAGTTAAGTTTCCTCTCCATTTTCCACAACAGTAACCTTTTTAATCCACAGGTAAGTGCTAGGAGGTTGGGAGCTGCTATGTGGGAAAGTAGGGACAAAAAGGTTACTTTTGCATTTGAAGCTGAGAGTGGCGAGATTTGCAGTCTCAGTTCTTTCAGTAAAGAATTCCAGTGTCTCATGTCAACTGCTGAGAAAGTTCTGTCTCCTGCATACGTGAGCATCTCCCCTGAAGAAGATAGTTTCGTTGTTCCAGAGGAGCACAGTATTTAGAGCAGTTGAGGTCCCAGAAGATGAAACAGGCCTCTAGGTATCTTGGGCCCAATCCCATTGAAAACAAGAACGGAGACCTTCAGCATAATTTACTATTCATTAGGGAGCCAGTGGGGCTAGCAGGGATGATATGCTCTCAGTAACCTGCATTGCTGAGGAGATGAGCTATCACATTCTGCCCCAGTTACAGCTCTGTCAGGCATGGTGGTACTTTTAGCCAAGGTATATTGTTTTGTGGTCTAGAGGCAACAGAAGGTGGCATTGACTGAGACCAATCTGTCATCTGAGAGAATGTGGCCCAGTCCCCTACCTAGACACAGATGGTAGAAAACATTTTTGGTGGCCAATGCTATGAAAGAGTTCATTGTCAGTGAGGAATCCAGAAGGGGCCCTAGACTGTGGGTATCATGGTTCATGTGCGGCAAATATCCTTGCCTAAAGGGAATATCAGGAAGGACTCTTGCAGCTAAAATAATGGAAAAAGTCAGACTAAACTGTGTTCTTTAGTGGATCCTTGGCCACTTCATTCTCCTGTTAGCACATCTCACTACTCCTTTGAGTGTTGGTATGGATAGCTAATAAAGATGGCCATGTTGTATTTTACCCCAAGTATAATCTGGGACCCTATTCACAGTTACCCTGCACATATTTAGTCATTCACACCAGTACAAAGTGAGCCCCAAACAAGTGCAAAATCCTATCAAAGCAGAATGAAAACATTTTATGCCTACCTTGCACCAGTTTAAATGACTCCAAAAGGTGTAGAGCAAAGACGAATCAGACCTTTGGTTGGCACTGGAGCCCAGACATCACAACAAAGCATCTAGAAATTCTAGGACTTCTGGAAATGGACTCCAACCCCATTCTCCATCACGAGGAGTCTAAATCAAGACTGGATATCATCTTGAAATGTATACTTTAGTTCAACCATAAGTTGCTGGGCTGGATATAGCAGGCTCTGGAGAAATGCTGTGTCAGGGGATCAGCCTAAATCATTATAGTGATCCCTGGCTTTAAAAACTATGACTCTAAATCTCAGTATTGCTCACTTGTAGGATTCAAAAAAGAGCTGGATAAATTCATGGAGGATAGGTCCATCAATGGCTATCAGCCAGGATGGGCAGGGATGGTGTCCCTAACCTCTGTTTGCCAGAAGCTGAGAATGAGCAACAGGGGATGGATCACTTGATGATTACCTGTTCTGTTCATTCCATCTGGGACACCTGGCATTGGCCACTGTTGGAAAACAGGAGACTGGGCTAGATGGAGTTTTGGTCTGACCCAGTATGGCTGTTCTTATGCATTCAGCAGAGGTTAGCTGCCTAATGCAGTGTAATTATGCAAATTCAGTTGTTCGACCAAAGGCCTATTCATCTGTCATTGGGGTTGCCAGCAATAATAACTAGCCTGACTTAACTGTATATTTTAACAACTGCTTTATATTACCACAGGTATCGTTCATTCATACCATAAGATACCTTTCTGCTAAATGTGTGTTCACAACTTTAAATCATTAAGCTATTGCAAAATGTCTGCTCTGTAAGAGAGGGAATGATGCAGTAAAAGGATCTTTGGGGGCAGGAACTGTCTTTTTCTAACGTGTGTACAGCACGTCGTACAATGGGACTTTGATCTTGACTGGCATAACTAGATGCTACAGTAATAGAAATAATACATTTAACAATAACAGTAATAATATAAGAAGTCTTTAATATGCTGTATTTAAATATGCAAAATGAAGAGACTCTGCTGCTGGTGCTGTAGCTGTATCTATATGCATGGAGGTGATATTTCATGTGATGAACTGTGAAACTCTCTGACAAAAACTGAAGGACCATGTGGTGAATGAATAAATACCCTGCATGTGGATGAGATATCTATGTGATTATGTGCAGAGCTGTGTGATAAACAGAGGACTGAAAGGAGAAAGCCTGTAGCTTTCTTTACACAAGAAAAAGTAAATAGAACAACATTTCTCTTAAATACAGAAAATAATCAAACCATGCTAGTCCCATCCCATTCGGCATAACATGTGGTCCCACCAATATGTGATAGAAGAACAGCCAAATGGATAACCTCATCCAATTTAATATTTATTGATGCGCTCCATTATCTTATAGAAGTTCAGATCCAATCCCTCCTTAAGAAGCCAAAACTCTTACAATGAAGATCATTCCAAAATGCCCCAAACTGGGATAATTCCTCAGTAATGCATTATGTGCACCAACACTTTTCACCAAGAGCAGTTGTCATGTGTCCTAATATGGACTGCACTACAATTACAGTATCTTATACCGTATATATATTTTTAATGGCCAGGAGTTTGGGACTGTACAAACTTTAGGGTTATAGATATTCTGAGTTGTAAGCAGCAGTTTCTTGCTCTTTTATTGTCTTGGAGAGAAATTTATTCAGACAGCCTTTTTACAAAGTCCTCTTCCAATATCCTCCCAATAAATAAATATTTGAGCACAGAATACTGTTGAAGTCCTAGCAATAATCTTTGAATTTGCTGTAAATACACTTCACAATGCATGCACTTTAGCAAGTTTAAACAGCAGTTTCTCATGTGTTTAATGCATTTGCGAATGTAGAGAATGGAGGGATGCATTCACAAATCAGGACTGTCCTGGAAGTTTTGGAGGTGACAATGTCATAGTTCAGGTCAACTGCACCTTTATTTCCCCTCGGGTACCCTTCTTGGGCCACAGTTTTTAGTCTTCTGGCTGATGGGAGCCCAGAGGGTGTGCCGTTGGTGGACCACGGTGGGGGTAATACAGGTGCAGTTGCCCTAAACTGTGACAGGCGAGTCCTAGTATATGCCCCAGAAGATTGTCCAAAGACAAATAGGATTGTGAGTCCTGTATACACTAGCCATAGACACTGAACCTCCCCATGAGAGCTTTCTGCAGACCCTCTTATTCCTCATCTGCAATAGTGCCAAGGTGGGGTTGTTGAATAGCACACCTGCTCCAGAGCTGCTAATTTTCAGGCTAACAGCTATCAATAGCTGACACAATACGAAAGACATCATAGTGAACTTTACGTTGCCCTGCAAACCTCCTGATCCTTCATCCTGTTCCTCATACCCCATGACTTCCACACCTGCTACTTGATTCCCCTCTATCTTACACCAGTTTTACATCAGAGTGATTCTGTTGAAGTCAATGGAGTTATACTGGCATAAAACTGGAGTAACACAGGGAGAATCAGGCCCTTAGTCTTGAGAACAATTTAAAAAATTTAAATGGAGCTATATACTTTCACACTGCATTACAAATGTGTGAACTCACTTTAGTCGTTTTAATGGTTGGCTAATACAGCAAAAAATAGCATAGCTGGAGACTTGCCATAAGTGGCTAAAATTGTATGCTTATCCATATTTCTGAAATAGCTTCCCCAAATAATCCCAGAAAAGTCTTTTCTCATAATGGTCTTCCTTGATTTAAAGACAATAAAGACTATAGGCTCGCAGGATAAGGGGTTGTTCCAGATCATAATCTTTATAGAATTCAATAGGATTTTTATAGGACATTTTTATAAGAGTGAAGGTGAAGCAGTTACTGTGTTAATGATCCTTGCTGAGTTTGATGATGAAAAGAACTGACTGGCAAGCGGATGCAAAAGACTGGGACATCTTGAAAGTCTTCCTTAGCCTCTTCCAAAGTAGCAGCTTGAGTCTCTTCTGTAGGAATTTAATAGCACTGGGGTGTTTCCTCTTCTGTCTTTTATCAGCCCTTTTTACTATTGCTATGAATGTTGGATCAGTGGTGTTCCATTGCTTCCACTTATCTGGAGATGGGTCCATGCTGCAAAATGTAGAGCCAGAATTCAAACCCTACGAAGTCTTGAGAGGAGTCAATCAATTTGAGAGGAGTCAAAGTCTTGAGAGGAGTCAAGTTTGGTCCTGCCCATTATGGATAGGGGCTCTGATGTTTACTGTTTTGAGGTGATTTGCCTCGTAATTTTTATTTTGATCCAGGCTTAGAGTCCAATCCCCTTCTCCTTCTCAAGTCTGTGGGAGCTGGATTCTGGGTTTTGGTTCAGGTACATTTTTGTATTCATCCAATGAAACCTTCAACCCAAGCTCACACCCACTCTTGTTTGTTGCCCCTTTTCAAAGACAAATATGCCTCCTTGCTGACACATGCCCTCTTGAAATTGTGACTCATGAGCAACCAGGAAGAAAAAATAGGGGAGGAGGGTGGAGCCATCAGGCTGCTTAGGAAACGCCCTACAGGAGTTGCACAAAATAGCAAGTCCAAACAGGTAACAGGAGAACTAGTTTTCCCCCCGAAGACCACAATTGTCGTAATTATAGTCATATAAATCAGTATGATGAAAGAAAAAAATCACATATTTCCAGATGCCCATAGTAAATCTTTTTACTGTAAATTAGAGCTGGAGTTAAGTATGTGGAAATCTCCTATAATTTGGGCCACAACTGCAAGAAAAGGTTCTAAACTGTGGCTTTGTTTTCATCACAGTATTTTGTTAGGCCCCTTCTTTTTGCTCTATCGAAAGAAAGTTTGGACGCAGCAACAGTCTCTTTACAATAGCCCTGTTATTCAGTTGGGAAAAAAAAGTACACTAAAAGAGTTGAATGATTACCTTTAATTACCACTTGCTCACTAGGCTATGTCAGATAGAAAGGTTTCTATATTAAAATGAATGCTTTTGAAAAATACATCAAGCACATTTCTGTGACTTGTCCTGCCAGTGGATTCCAATATTAATCCTACCACAGCAGCAATGCTGAGAACTGAGGTCTGTCCAGAATTTCAATAGCTGTCACTCTCTGGATCTAAATTATGAGTCTTTTGTGAAATAGCCTCGTTGTCTCATCTATTGTCTTTTGTTTAATAATAATAATCAAAGTAAAAGTGCATTGATCTTTTCAGAGTTCAGAATCCAGCAAATTATTTTATGATCATTGTCTTTATTCATTCAGATTTTAGAGCTGGGTAACTATTGATAAACATATAAGATTTTCACGAATGTTATTAAAAAATATTCACAGATTTTTTTTCTTCATCATTCACCCAGGGCCACAACCAATTCTTTGCTTTGGCAGTAAATTCTAATAATTCACCATTACAGTCCTCATTACAGTGCTGTCCTTTTTATTCGAAAGTTAGTGTGCAAATGGTTCAAATGTATTCATAAGATCCAAACAGAGGAGATATTCTACTGGGAAAATCCAGGACACTTTTTCCACATGCTTTCTATTTGTAGTCAGTTTTTTTAGTGCTCTTGAAAATCCGCAACTATTAGCTTGTTCCAGGCATACAGCTGTGCTAGAGTCTCCATACATCTCTGCAAATGTACCCAGTCCTGCCTCGCACCACCCTGCTGTTCCAGTCCTGAGCATTTCCTTCAGCACTAATTGTGCTGAACTGTTCCGAATGGAATGGAAGTTTGGCATTGCCCATTATGGCCTAGAATCTGCTTCTCATTGTTGTGGTAACACTTCCAGCTGACAGAAATCCACTAGAACCTGAGCCACAGTCACCTGGCTCAGCAGTGTGTGTGAGCTAATGTAGCTAATTTGCCCACCAGTGGTTTTGGTTTTTTTAATATAATACTTCACTGATTAATTGGTTTCAAACTGATTTTCTGCTCATTTTAAATTGTCGCCCTGGACTGCAGCTTGTGAACTGCACCAAGCAGACGCTATTGAAGAAAATTTGGTGTTAAAATGTAATTATAGAGCTGATTTAAATCCACAAATGGCAAACAAATTCACAGATAAAACTGGAGCAGTCCTTTATCAGTGGCTCTTCAGGCCAGTGTGGGATCTTACTTTCATTCTTTAACCCAGCCCTGGGTCTTGTTAAACAAACAGCAGCATCCCCAGATGCACTCCATGGCACAATCTGAAGCATCCGCTGGTGGAGTGCATGTTGCAATCTGCAGCCCCAGAGGGGAATCCTAAGGGGAGGCCAGATCCCTCAGAGGCACTCTTTGAAGCTGTACACAGCTCCAGGGGGTTTCTGGGAGCCTATCTGCTGTCCTGAAGAATGGGGATGGAGTCTGCAGTTCTGAGGGAGTCTATACTAGGTGACTTCCATGCAACATCCCACAACAGAACTCAGAGTGGGGGGGGGAAGGGTCTGAGCTTTTCACTTCCATGGCCTGTAGCTGTAGAACATTGTGCAAGTTTCTGTCACTTTCCTTGTTGCAGGTTCTGTTGAATAGTACCTTCTAATTCTTTAGAATTTGTGTTGCTGGGTTTTTTGCAAAAAGCGATGAAGAATCAGCTGAAATTATTTAAAATATTACTTTTGTTTTGCTTGTCTTTCACCAAAAAAAATTACATGAAGAATGCACAGCACATCATTTATTTGGAGAAGCAATCTGGTGAGGTTTTGTATCCTAAACTGAAACTGTATTCACAGCCATTGGTTTCAAGGGCACAGCACACAGAACTGTAGTTAATTCTGTTAGCTTTCATTATTTAGCATTCATACCAGATCAGGAGCATTAAAACTTTTGGAGTCAGCTTATGGAAAGCTGAATACTAAGGCCAAAATTTTCAAACTTTGGATACTTAATGAGAGGCATATAATTCTTTGTTCAGTTCTGTAGGATAGCTTTACAAACCTATTGAAAGTTTATCATTTTCCATTAAATTCTACAGGACTTGTCCATAAGGGCATATTTAGGCACCTGGGTAAATGGTGTGAGTTTCCAGAAGTGCTGAGTGAACACATCTCCTATTGATGTTAATGAAAAGGGCCCAATCCTGCTCTGATTGAAGGTTTTTCATTGATTTCTATGAGAGTTAGATTGGGGTCCACATTAGGCCATTACATTGGATGCCTAAATATGGATTATGTACCTACGTTTAGCTGTCCCTGTTAGAAAATGCAGGATCTAGAGAGATTTTAAAAAACAATAAAAAGTGTTAGCTGTTAATGATGTCAAGATTGCTGGGACCTGTATTATATATAGATGTCTATAATCTGCATTAGTATCTGGTTATATCTTGCAGTCTTCATTAGGGATCTGATCCTGCAGCTAGCGTTCAATGGAGATTATTCTCATGAGAAAATGGGGAAGGGGAAGGTCCTACATATTAATATGTATTATTATGTATTAATATGTATTATGGCCTTTATCATATATTATTGCTGTATTGTCTAATAGCTGAACATCAGTTATAGCCTGTATTGTCTTAGTACGTATGTCATAGACTGCACTGTGTCTGTTATACTGTTCTACTCTGTCATTAGAGCTCATATAATTATTCACCCAGAACAATTTGGTAGATTAATCTGGGTATCTTTCTTTGAATAAATGATTCATGAATAATTTTGCTCCAATATTTGACTTGGTTGGTCACATAATATTCAGAAAATAATGTATTGGATGATTTTTACTTCTACCCATTGTCAGATTTTTGCATTTCTGTCAGTCATCAGATAAGCAAATAATTTATCAGTTTTTCTTTATTCAAGGAGCTCTAGCTTTCTTACATTTATTACAGCAAAAGGGGGAAAAAAGAGAAAAAACATGATAAATAGAAGGAAAGGTAATGCCACTGTTTTCTCCTGTATTTATATGATGTACTATTTGTTGTCCTTTCTAACTCAATGGTTCTATAATTCTAAAGAAAAACTATTCCTACCATGGTTAAATCCCTAACTGTGCTTTGTTAGAATGAATATGCTCAGTCTTGAAGCACTGGACCTCATGCAATAATGGCCAAGCCAATTTACTACTGCATCAGATAAGAGTCACAAAAGCAAACTGAAGAGCTTCATATGAAATTTATAATGCATTTTAATATATATTTCTACATATTTTACAGGCTGTAGGAGATTAAAGTGGATTTAAGTTGTGCCACTAAAATAATTCAACTGTAAAGTTTAGAAAAGAGGTGTATGTAAGAACCATGAAACTATTCTGTGTTTTATAGCACCATTTACAAGGAAGATTATATTTACAGCTTTTCCTTTGAATACACATGAAAACGATAGTCAACAGAAGCAGGTAAAATAAAACCTTTAGTCTTTAGCTCTCCTGGTTCCGAGAGAGTTGGAAAAAAATTAGACTTAGCCTTAACAAAGCCTCAAAGGAGACATGGAATCATAGCTAATGATATCCTGTAATCTGATCCCAAGCAGACACTGACAGCTGTTCTCAGAGCCCTAATGAACCGTGCACATTTACAGATCACTGATTAGCAGAACCTGATACTGGTGGGCACAGACAAGTCCTAACACTATTGGAAATAGCTTTGGTGGTATTAAATAACAGATCTGTTATCATGCGATTACCTGTCTGTAAAATTCCCATTTTTTTTCATTATGCTGCTCCTTTCTCAGGAACAAAAAAAGAGGAAGATTTGTCATCCTTGATACTACACTTGCTGCTTTAACTCTTTAAGTTTCTTTGTCAGCCAAATGGATTCTCCTGTGTCAAGCTCTGAGTGGTGTGTCTGTGCTGTGAACAGCTATCTCATAGAATGAATGGTAAGGGAAGTTCTGGTAGTTGCCATGTTACTGTATACAGTAGCAAGAGGCATAGCAAAACATGGCATACTTGCACCCCGATGTCATTGCTTATTGACATACTTATGGCTGCATTTTATGGCTATCTGGTCATAGTAAATTGCACGGGTTCCCACAGAGGAAAAATGTGAGCTCTTAAGAAGTGGAGTCCAGGAAAATAACCATAGTAGGCAGGCAGTGTCAGTTTCAATTGGTCCATGTATTTTATTAAGAACAGGAGTGGCACAACTTCCCCCTGTAAGCACCTCCTAAGCTTTCTTCTGGGTCAACCCACATCTCTCTGAACCCCTTTTTAACAGTTAACATCACAAGAAAGAATGTAATACTTCATATTAGTTTTATTTCTAGAACTCATGCTGCTGAATTCAAATAAATCTGTTATATTTGTATTTGTTCAACTGAACTCCTATCATTCCTGATCTACTGTCCCAGCAGGCTCAGCAACTCAAATGACTTGTATCCGTACCTAAACCTACTGGGGGTAGAAGAGTGGGGAGTGGAATGTTGGGGGGCAGGAAGGGCAGGAACCAGAAGAAAGGCAAGGATCAGGCAAGGTGGGAGCAAGGTGGGATTTAGGAGGGAGGGCAGGGGTGAGGCAAGAGTCCAGGAGCAGGTGAGGAGCAGAGCAGGGATCAGGAATAGGGTTGGATGCAGATTTCAGGAGGCAGGCAAGAGCAGGTTCAGATGTGATGGTAGTGGCAGCAGCAGGGAATCGGCACAGTTGCTCAGATGGCCAACCCAGTTCATTTCCTGGTTCAGGTAGTAGGAGTGAACCAGGTGGCTTCTGGCCTTAGTGCCCCATAAGACTTCCAGGATTGGCGAAATGCTGCTTCACTCATCTCCCTTCGTGGTGGCTAAATATTGTCAGAGATCCAGGGTGCCCAGAGCCTGGGATCCTAACAGACTGTCCCATTGTGGACCCCATTCATCTGATCAGATGGACTGAAGTGAATAGTTCATTTTCAGAAGAGATTTTCCTTCTGTTGCTGAAATGTCTGACCCTTGCAGAGTTTTGGAAAGATTGTACACTGCGTTGGGGACTTTTTGACCTAGTTCTATACCAAAGAGGAAGTTCAGTTTTTTCATTTGAGCTACTTTGCCATCAATTTGAGCTCTCATTTCAGGATCTTTTCTTGCAACCTTCACAGTCTCTGAAGTTGCACATAGTGCAGTCTAGTTCTCAGAAACAGAAGCTAATGCTTCTGCACAAAGAGTCAGTCTTGTTGGACAGAGGACATGGATGCCTGCTGACTTCATATTTTATGTCCTGAAATACAGCATCTCGATTGGGAGACTTAATTTTGTGATTTAATTAACAGCTTCAAGAGTATCTCTTATGATACTTAAGATTTTTAATAACCCAGAGCATGGTTCCTCTTCTTACAGTCTGGTTGCTATATCTGGTATCATGCCTGCCATATTAGTGGCACCATCATAGGAATGTCTGTGATAGTTATTGATCCCCAGATTTAGATGCAATAATTACTGATACAATTACCGTACATGGAACAATCCAATGAACTTTTCATAAACATTCATGTCCTCATCCAGATATCACAGATATAAAACCATTTTCTCTTTGTTGGAGAAGTCTGGTTTCATCAACCATAATTATATATCACTTTCCAGAAATTGTCTCAAAAATATCCCTCAAAATCATAAGAGCCATGATTTCCATTATCTGATTTTGAATTATGGGACTTGTGAATTTTTCTTGAATCCTTGTTTAGCTACTTTGAAATATCATGAAGTGGGGGGATACACCTCCCCCAAGGGAATCCCCTCCATGTGCCCCCCCCCGTTCCTTGACTCCTCCACTGTCTCCTTTAGCCAGGGCCATGGACGTGTGATTGCGACGAGGTGAGGGTGCTGCCAGATCATTTAAAGCTGGGGCGCTGCCAGGAGATTTGAGAACAGTCCATGACATAGCTTGGAGGTCTCTTAAATAAAATAAAAATGTTAACGTGGGTCATGATTTAAAAAAGAGTGAGAAAATATGCTCTAGCTCAAACAGGAATTAATTCCTGGAAATCCTATAACCTGTTTTAGACAGGAGGTCAGACTAGAGGATCTCAGTGATCCCGTCTGTCTGTACAGTCTATGAATCTAAAAAGCACAGCCAAAGAATCATGGGTTCCATGCTATCTGGCCTCTGCTTTTCCTTTGTGAAAAGAACAGAGAACATTGAGGATGGATGTATAGAATATAAAATGTATACTTCATTTTGTATAGAAGTCTCAATCTTTGATATATATAAAATTGTTCCAATGGTTCCAGTTATTTATACACTTTCTGGACATGTCCTTCTGCGACACTGTAACCTGATTGTTAGACGTCAGTGCCTCCAGTGAAAGTCAATTGAAACTAAAAAAATGGTTTATTGTGGCTATAAAAATGATTTAGCTTCTGGTTTTGGAAGAAGAGAACTCTGTTGTAAACCTTCAGAACTGGCTTTATTTTGACTCGAACTTTTATTGATGTTGTAGCAACCATATGATTTCAAATGCAGAAATAAAAGAGCTGCAAAGTATCAAGTTAGGAAGTGATAACAAGAAACTGACATGTTCAGTGTATCCAATCAATAACACATTCTTTCTCACCAGGTCGAAAACAGTCTGCAGTTCCTTAGGCCAAAATTCTACTCTTGCTATAAGCAGGCCCATAGAGAGGGTTCAGCATGGAGCCGGCGTTTCAGATGGTTCCTGAGCTATCCTGCTGGTGCAGGGTTTGGGAAGCCATGCTTTTATCATTCCAAAGGGGAGAAGAATGTACTCATACACACCCTGTATTTGCTGCCAGCTTCAGTCTGTGCACAGGAGAGCCTGGGGCCTGGTCATGTCCCCAGACAAACAAATCCTGTCCCCTTTGAGCCATGGAACCCCAGAGGTCAGAGGAGCTAAGATTTCTTCTTAGTACACAAAGTAGAAGCAGAAGAAGCATGTCCTGCTCTGGTCTGGTGTGGGTGTGCTGAAAGACTGTCTGCAGCCTTCTCTCTCCCTGGTGCACCTGTCCAATATTGGGCTGAATTTAACCTTTGAAAACAAATAGCTCACTTTAGTTTATTGTATATTATGGGTTACATCCAAGGCAATATCTTTAGGTTGTTAGGAGCCTGACCTAAACAAAATATCTAATCTTGATGCCACACTATCAATTGGAAATCCAGTTAGTTCATTTTAAAGGGTGAATTCAAGTAGTTTCAAGTGTTGACCTATAACTCCTGACCAGATCTTAGGGTACAAGATTAAATTATATATCATGCTCGGACATATTAAAATGCTTTAAGATAGTTAAATAGAAGCTTTTAAAGCTGTAATACAAGATGTGTGAGTAGGGAAATATAAGAAATGGTATAATAACTAAGATAGGCTTGGCAATAAGCTGAGGTCTAGTAGGCCTGTTAGTAATTTTGATAATCTAAAGCAAAGAAATTAACATGACTGCTTAATCTCAGGATAGCAATAGATTTAGCAATATTTTACAATATGGAGTATGTAATGAACAACTTAACTCACTGTAAAAGAACAGTTTATGCTTAAAAATGGATTGGGGGGGGGGGATTTTTTAGTATATCTGACCATGGGGTTAACTGTATTAACATATTGGAAACAATGGAAAATGTATTGATGCAAATAGTTTGTCAACAATCTGAAACCCAAATATGGTTCCCCAGATAGCCACATATAGATATGGAATTGGGACTTAATCAGATATGGTCACTGATATATTAATATGTAAACAGAACGATATAAAAACTAATGTGTGTATGTTTTTCAATAGGGCATCAGTAAGATATAGTACGCAGCAGTCAAAACCGTCATCGCTATGTATGATGACCTCCACTTACTCTTCTTTCCATCTTCACATCTAATGGTGTCCTTGAGGTTGTAAGTATGCACAAAGTTGTAAGTATGTCACCACTGGGGGGATCGCTTTATCTTGTGCCATCCTAAGGCTGTAAGTATGCATGATCCAGGGGAGTTGTTTTGCACTCCAGGAGTTCTCAGCCTTTTTCTTTCTGAGGCCCCCAACATGCTATAAAAACTCCACTGCCCACCTGTGCCACAACAACTGTTTTTCTGCATACAAAAGCCAGGGACAGCGGGAGGTGGTAGCAAGCAGGGCAATTATGCCACGGGGGGGGGGGGGGAGGGGAGTCCTGCAAAGCTTAGTTGCTCAGGCTTTGGCGTCAGCCCCAGATGGCAGGGCTTGGGGCCCTGGGCTTCAGATACGTATGGCAGGGCTTCATCTTTCTGCCCTGGGCCCCAGCAAGTGTAATACCAGCCCTGCTTGGCAGACCCCCTGAAAACAGCTCACGGCCCCTCAGTGAACCCTGTACTCCTTGTTGAGAACCACTGTTGTACTCTACCTTATTTTCCTATTACTTCAATTATACTTATTTGTACTGACTCAAGATCATAAAGTCTCTGTGCTTCACCAATCTTAAACTCAATAAAATTTCTTACCCGGCCATCTGAGTAAAAGAACCTGTGACAAGCACACCCAAACTAATCCAAGGCTACACAAGTACTACACCTGCCTTGGGACCCTCACCTTCCTGCCCCCCCTGCCCTGCAAATAACTGAGTTTTTAAAATCACATTTCCCTGTGTTTTAAAAATGTTTCTCTCTCCCCTGTTGTGTGAAAGGCCCATGCCCTGTGTGAAAAGCAGATAGTAAATAGGTCCAATAAGTAATATTTGAATACTAAGGGCCAAATTAAGTCTTCTATAGGGGGCAGATGGGAAAAATGGAGGAGACATAGTGCCAGACCAGTGGCCCTGAAGCACTCAAAGGGTGTGGGATGGGGAAGCAACATTAGCTCTATACATGTATGATCAGATCCTCCGTCTCTGCTCTTGGCCATGGTGCAAAGGGGCCAGAAAGCTGCTTTATCTGAGCAGCTGGGATACCCCTCTCCCAAACACTTTCCCGTCTCCTGTGCAGGAGACATGTTGAAGACAGGAGAGCACATGGCTAGAGTGTGCTGCACTCCAGTGAGCCTTGTGAAGGTAAAAGCCCTAAGGGTCAGTTACAAGCTGGCACAGGTCAAACTGCTCTCATCTCTGATGGGGGCAAAAAAGACCATTTGATGTCCGAAAACCAGGGAATGGCTTTAGACCACCTTTGCAAATACTGCCTCCACAGGTGCACCCTGTGGAGTTCTGTCACAGCTGAGCAACCACACTGTGTATATGCTGCCAGCAAAACTGGCCCACCTTCTCCATGGCAATCCTGGGCACAAGAAGCCAAATTCTGGTTTCCTCCGATGTAGGAGCACAGGTGCAAGGAGAGAGTACCCATGTTGTTTGCTCCCTTTCAGGGAACCCATGCTAGAGTGGCCATAATCTGACTCTAAATTAAAAGCTACATTCTGCTTTTCAATTGATTCTGCTGTGGGTGATGGTTCTGGGGCCTTTGGGAGAATTCAGTCTGTAAATAATATAAATGAATATCTACCGTTCTATTTATTTTGTATGCCAAGATTTCTCTCATAACCTTTAGGACTTTACTATATGTTAACATTTTAAACTCAATGCACCATTGCCCAAGAAAGCTCTTCATTACAAACCCCACCACTCAGCCAATTTCACTATAAGATATATGAATCAACATGCTGGAAATATGTAATAAATAGTGTCTTTTTTTTAGTCACTTATCTATAAAGCCTGCATTACCAACTAGTGCCACTATGGTTTCAATCCACTTCCAACAAAGTTAATGGGAGCAGGAATGGGCCCTAAATACGTCTGCATATCTTAATGAAAACACAAATCACCCTATATTTGGCAACAGTCAGAGTCCTCTTCATCCTCAGACCTCTTGTAAGACCTTTGCAATATATCTGATCATGCTGCTTATGTTTACATAGGGGCACTCTATTGTTTTTCCCAACTGCAGACTTTCCATACTTGCCAGCTGTGTTTCCTGTTTCCCTTTATGGAACTCTGCAAAAGGTTTTGTTTCGCTTACAGTTAGATGGTATGTCATAAAGTAATGTGCAGCACACAGTGCAAGTAACATTTCTTTTCAGTTCTACATGTACAGAATGGAATCTGAAAGCTACCCATGTAATAATTATCTCCAGCTTGTGTACAGTTAATGTTAAACAAATTCTACATCTGGGGTCTCTCTTCTGAAAAACTCTCTTGGATATTTAGCCAGCTATAATGCAATACATCACTATAATAAGCAGAGCTAGATCCAACCTAAACCTCAAATCTTTACACCTGCAAATTTTTGGGAAATACAAAACTTTGAAGTTAACCCCTAAATCTGTAGGTCTCGATTTTGCTTTGCATCTTATGTAGTCTACTTATGGCCTACAAAATGAGAATGAACCACTACCATTATGATGTGGTAGCTTTTTACAACCATTTATACTCACCTTGCACTAGCTTACGTGACTATCCAAGATACAAAGTGAAGGAGAATCAGCTAAACCAAAATTGTGATCCCTCCCAAAAGGCACTGAACTTTGGAAGAACATAGAACCAGTGTCAGAACTAAATCCACATCCTAGTTTTGTGTTTCAGGCCCAAATGCTATCCTGAGTAATACTAATATTTAGCTCTCCACTAAGATGTGTATTCATATCTGAAAACAATTTGTATCCCAACATGACATATGTACTACTGATGAGCATGATTTTCCATGATAATAAAACCAAAATTCTCCAATGAAAGAGCATAAAAATCCATGTTTTTCAGTGATTAAAATAAAATCCTGAATTTTAGTTTCCCTAGCCACAATATATACAGGTATCAGTTGGACACAATGTTTTATTGATATATTTTAAATTTTTAAGCAAGTTTGAAGCCTACCAGTGCCATCAATCATTATAATGAAATACAATCAATAGAAATGTAATTTATATTTCTTACATATACCAAATACTTCTATGTATACTATATTAAGAAATTATTTCTTCATATTAAGAAATTATTTTAAATGCACAAAAATAAAGCAAAAATTGCTTGTATATTAACATTACTCACTTTCTGAATTTGTCCTGGTTTTTAGCATCTTTTCATAACTTTAATTATTCATGACGTGAAATTTGAGATGTATTAAACATGAATACTGATTTGCCATGAGTAACCTCTGTATGCTGGAAGCAGTTTATTGGAGTATGTTAAGCTATTGTGACAGGGTTGGGCCGGATGGCTACAGGAGAGTAATAGAAGGCAGATATATTAGCCACAGGTTAATTGGGTCCCTTTTCCCTGGATAAGGTAACAGGGAAGGTTCCAGAACAATCAGGAACCTTCTGGAGACAATTAAGACAGACAGACTGACTAGAACACCTGCAACCAATCAAGAAGCTGCTAGAATCAATTAAGGCAGGCTAATCAGGGTACCTGGGTTTAAAAAGGTTTGTGTAAGGAGCGGGGAGCAAGAGGTGCTAGGAGCTGAGAGTGAGAATGCATACTGTTGGAGGACTGAGGAGTACAAGAATTATGAGACACCAGGAGGAAGGTCCTATGGTGAGAATAAGGAAGGTATTGGGAGGAGGCCATGGGGAAGTAGCCCAGGGAGTTGTAGCTGTTGAACAGCTGTTCCAGGAGGCACTCTAGACAGCTGCATTCCACAGGGCCCTGGGCTGGAACCTGGAGTAGAGGGCGGGCCCAGGTTCCCCCCAAACCTCCCAACTCCTGGTCAGACACAGGAGGAGTTGACCTGGACTGTGGTTCATGAAAATGGCCAAGCTGAGGGCTGCCCTGAAGCTC
Source organism: Dermochelys coriacea (assembly GCF_009764565.3). Classification (NCBI taxonomy): domain Eukaryota; kingdom Metazoa; phylum Chordata; order Testudines; family Dermochelyidae; genus Dermochelys; species Dermochelys coriacea. The sequence goes on from NC_050069.1 coordinate 226,350,110, forward strand.
CAAGGCGAGCAAATCCGCCAATAAACGCAAGACCCACCAAGACAGAGGAGGAACGTTGTCACACTATGTAAATTTAAAGCTCATTCAAAAATCAACCACAAAATCAACCAGTGGGAGGTGGCATGCATTGAATAAGTAACACTGGTACGTTCAGTAACATTTAGTTAATAGTTAATATATGTTTTTATTTTTTCACAAAATGTAAAAACTAAAGATTCCTTGGAAAAATGCAAATTCTGCGTTTTTCTGTGTCAAACAGATTTCTAGGATCCCTGCTGATGAGTGAATTTAAACAATGGATAAAGCATGATACATGTGTAACCAATACTTTTTTCTGCAAAGAGTATGTTGGCACCATTATTAGATACAATCTATAAAGGGAGATAAGACCGGTGTAGCCACTGCACCAGTGGGTAAATGGCAGCATAGCCTTTTCCAAAGTATTTAACGTACCGTGCCGAGCGTTTCCAGAACACATCTGGACTGGACCTGGGAAGATGTAACAGCATTGCCTCGTGTGCTGTGGATTACACATAACCTACTCTTTAACCACTGATCAACATGCAGTATCTGTGGTGATGTAAATACCATATCATGCCATAAATACTAAATGTCCTTCAATAGTCTTCTTCTGTGAACAATTTCTTTATGATTTGGATTAAGAATCTTTAGGAAAGATTATGCAAGAAGGAATATGGCAGTAGAGATTAGCAGCAGCCATCAATTATATTAATGGCAATATCAGTTCTCATCAATGCTTTTATTTCAAGTGTGTACAGGGAGGTTATTCATTTATTGTGTACCTACCTTTCATGTAGATTCTCACTTGCTTCAGACCAGATATTTGGGCAGAAGAAGACTTGTTTTGCTGTTTTCTATCTCAAAACAACAGCTAAACTCAGAAAATCATTCAGGTCTAGGTTATGCCTGCACCTTCTTGCTCCTTTTTAACTTTTTAGCTTCTGGTGCTCGTTGGATTCCACAAATAGTTTCCATTAGAGATGCTGTCTTCCTACTTAGGCCCTGTTCATAGCACTGCTGATGGGTATGCGTATGTGTCAAGTCCCCCCTGTGAGCCTGATCCACAGAGAATGTGAGTCAGTTAGAACCCCAATCAGAGAGCTTTAGTTCGAGCTGTAAGAAGCTCATGCTTTGAGCATGGGAGTGTGACGGACTGACAATATCCTGTAACATCCTGAACAAACCTTATGGAATTAAGATAAACTTTATCAAATTAGAGTTAATACCATTTTTGGTGCATTGTATTACCTCCTCTAGGAGCAGGGGGATTCTAATATACTTCCTCTGTTATCAGCCCTTTGAAGCCATTCCCCTGGAGAGCTATCCATATACTAGTTCAAACTGGATTAACCAGGGACCAGCAGACAAAGAAAGAGTATTTGGATAAATAACCTGGTTTTAAATTGGCTCAAAGCCTTCTTCATGAGCCAGCAAACAGCACCCCTAGTTCATGAAGGGTCCCAATTCTTAAGGTAGGGTTAGAAAGACTGGTTACTTGTGCTGAGGTGACCTGTAACCACAATTCTTAATCCAACCCCCCCTTAGATGTGGGTTGGAAGGACTGTGCCTGCCAGAATCCATGTGAGGGTTGGGTTTAATTCTGGTAAATTTATTCTCATGCATGTACTTTTATTGATTTTAATATGTTTTCTCTTTAATGTTTTTACCTTAACAATAAAGTAGGCTTGCATGATGTCCTGCGTGGCACCTTAAAACTGTAACAATTACATCTGTTAACCACCTCTGAAGAGAAATCAACCAGTTGTCCTTAGGCAAACTGTCTGTGCTGGGGATAACACAGTGTAGGCAGGGAACAATTTACCCTGTGAAAAAAAACCAATCCTGTATGAAGGATAGAGATGCGGGTCTCCTCCCAGAAAGGCGATGGCTGGGGATCTGGAAGTCTGAGAGTAGGTGTCCTTGCTGGATGCCTAAGGGGAAATACAGCTGCATTTGCCCTGAACAGTGACAGGGAAGCCCTCAGCTCAATCCACAGCCAAGATGGCAACCATCACATATCCATGAGGAAGTTTTGTGGCATTTCACCTCTAACACCCATCACTAGGCATCAGTCCTTCCTTCATTCACTAGTACTTTACATGCCAAATAGTGCAAATGGCCCTACAGATATTTTCTAGGTACACGAGGTGAGAGAGGAGGGAAAGCTTCAATGCTGCTGTCTCCTTTGGTTCCTCTCCTCATGGCACCTGTACTTGGTGAGGGAGTGACATTCCCTGACAATAATTGAGACTGAAATTGAGACACACATTTCAGAGTGACTTGTCAATGTGGGAACGCTACTTTTGTTGACTTATTTATTTTGCTTCTTGGTAGGCTTTGTGTATTGTTAGTGCCCTGACACTGACTACTACTCATCCAGCAAACATTCTTTCAGAATCTTTTCTTTCCTGAATCTATTCTTTTCTCTTTTTTTTCTTCCTTTGTGTAAAGGGTATGTACTGGCTTTGTGGAATCCCTGTAGCAAGTTGTGAATGATGTATGAACTGAAAAATCTTTGCCTGGTACACAGTAGGAATACAGAATGTGCTGTGCAGTCACTGCTGTGCTATGCTTTTTCTATATATACAGAATTCATCTCGTATTCATTTTGACAAGCCCTTCAAGTCCAGAAGTCTTCGGGATGCAATAGCTTGTGTGTAAGTGTACCACTGGCCTGTACTGGAATATATATCAAAGTGATTTCTGTGCATAATTGTTCCCTGTACTGGTGAGGGTAAGAGAGCTGTTTCTTTTAGCTCTAGCTAATATGTCAGCCTTTTTAAAGCTTTTGGTTCTGAATTTAAATTCCATGCAGCAGGTATACATTGGAATAATCTCTGGGGTGTCTGTTTGTTACAAGCTGTTTTTCAGCCAGGGACTTGAACCCTAGACACTGAGTTACTTGTTCTGAACTTGAGGACAAGCTCTTTTTAACTGGGGTGAATACTTCATATTTGCTGTTTACCACCTTTATGCCCTGTGATGGACTCAGTCCTTTCTCAAAAAGAAAAGGAGTACTTGTGGCACCTTAGAGACTAACAAATTTATTAGAGCATAAGCTTTCGTGAGCTACAGCTCACTTCATCGGATGCATTTTGAGCTGTAGCTCACGAAAGCTTATGCTCTAATAAATTTGTTAGTCTCTAAGGTGCCACAAGTACTCCTTTTCTTTTTGCGAATACAGACTAACACGGCTGCTACTCTGAAACCTGTGATTATGCAAGGCACTGAATTTAGCCGTATAGAGTGGAAATCTGTCAACTTCATTTTTGTGTTTTTTCCACCAAATGCATCCGATGAAGTGAGCTGTAGCTCACGAAAGCTTATGCTCTAATAAATTTGTTAGTCTCTAAGGTGCCACAAGTACTCCTTTTCTTTTTGCGAATACAGACTAACACGGCTGCTACTCTGAAATCAGTCCTTTCTGTTCCACTGGGCATAGACCTTTGATTTTGTTTCCAGTGAGTTTGTGTATGGCAGAAACACATGCTGTCTAGGTATGGAAGGAGCATAGGATGTTAAATAGAAATCCAAGAGTAGAATGGAGAGGAGAATTTTAATAACTACAAGATTCATGTTCCTTCTGAGATACCTATTGTTAACTTGCGAGGGCTTTAGACTTTTGATTTCCCATGCGTTGTATCTGAAAGGGACTCCCCTGTGCTCAAATATTTCAAGACAAGTGCCACGAAAGGAACTCTCATTTGATATCCCCCAATTATACTAAGAGGACCTCCTAAAGTGGAATGGAAGACTCCCTTTCTTCCTTCCTGTATGTTTCTGTAGCACATTGTTAATTGATTGGAGTAACTGAAGAGATTGCATACAGTAAGCCCAAAACTGTACATTTCTTCTGATGGTGGATGAGTAATGTTCTTGTCACACGTCCTTTTCTGTTCTTTTGTATTCAGCTCTTGAACCCTGGCATACAGCATGTGATGCTCAATATATCTCTCTACTCATGCTTAGGCAAATGAAGTTGATTCCCGAGACTGTAAATGTATTGTAAACATACCTCCATTTATTGCAACCTCAGTTTCATTAAGCTGGACCAAGGCTATATTTCTGAACATGCTTTAGCATAATTTTTGTTTTAACTGTGGAGCCTTGGCACTGCCTTGCCCCAATATTTCTTTGAGTAGGTGTGATGGGGTCCATAGGGTGCAACCTATAACTGTGGGACCACTGAACCCTCCAAACCCAGCAGCCTGGGCTTTCCCTCACAGTATGATGCTGCCACTGTCAAGCTACAAGCCTCTGGCAGGTACTGCATTTACACAGCCATCCACAGGCAGGGATACACCCAACTGAATTACATGAATGATCGCCCAGCAGCTCATGAACCATCAATTGGGAGGCTGCAGCCAATTTCCCCCAGCTCCCCAGCTTTGCACCCAGAACTGTACCATCTTGCACTGGTCAGAAGCCTGACCAGTGTAAGCTCATTGCTTAATTTGCTACTTCCTCAGAATAGAATGGACATAGACTAGCCTTTCAGAGTAGCAGCCGTGTTAGTCTGTATTCGCAAAACTTTGTAATCTGAGCTGAGATTCCCCAGGCACTTCAATCAAAGACGCATTGTTTTAGGAAAAATATAAAACAGATTTATTAACTGCAGAAAGCTAGACTAAGTGATTATAAGTAGTAGGTATAAAGATAAGAGCTGGTTGCGTAAGAAACAAAAATAAAAGTCTAAGTTCTAACTTAAATAGACTAAGCAGGATTTGACTCAAGCAGTGTCTCACCCTAACAGATGGTACAGTTCCTCAATACACAAACTGGATTCCCTTCCAGCCTGGGACCAATCTTCCCCAGTTCAAAGTATTTATCTTCCAGATGTTCTTCCAGGTGTTGAGATGGGGGGGGGCGGGGAGAGGCCAAGTGATGATGTCACTGCCTCTCTTTTATACTTCCAGCTTCTAGGAAGATCCTTGCTGTGATGTTGGGGTTAGGCAGTCCCCATTGGTCAAGCAGTCTCCATTGCATATATGCCTTCTCTAAGGAGCGTCTGGGATAGTGGATTCTTTTTTGATGGGCCATCAATGCCCATCTGGCCAGTGATGGGTGCTCCTTTCAGTAAGGACAAAATCTGGCTGTGGGCGTCTCCCAACCTCACAACATATTTCAATAGCACAGACAGCAATACTTCATAACTTCACATACCATGATAGTACATTAATATCCCATTGGATTGTATGTTCAAGACTTTTAAAAAATGATACTTCACAAGGTATACTTTGTACAAAACATGTCATAATTATATGACTGGTGAGGTTTCAGGATGCTACTTTGAGGTACAGAGTGTCACAGTCAGTTCTCCTGCTGCAACAGTTTAACATACAAAGAATGTCTCTGCATTTACTTGAGTCCAGAAGAAAATAGACAAAGAGAACTCCTATCTTCTGTTTCAGGAAGGTATATGGACATGAGTCCCCTGGGATGTGCCAGGAATTGGATTATCTGATTCTAGTTACACCAATACCACGATGTCAGAGACAGATCCCAAAATGAGTGACAATAAGGGAAAATAACCTCTGAAACAGGAGGCACAAGGAGGGACAACATTTGCTAGACATTGTCCCCTCCATCGCTCCCAAAATGTTCCCATTCTCTCCAGTGTCTCCCTCAACTGCTGCCAAAATTTTCTTCTTCCTTTCTTGGTGTGTCTCAGTCACCCCCAAACCTTGCATTTGACACATCTGGGTCTCTCCACTGCAACCCAAATGCCTTCTTCCCCTTTCATCTCCCTAGCTTGAAATTCACAGGTTTTCCCTCTCCATTGATCCCATAGATCCCAGGAAATGGGACACTTCCTGGCAGCCCCAGTGGTCACTTTGCAGCTCACAGTTTCTTTCTCAGGACTCTTCTGTGACACTCAGGGTCAAGACACCACAGGGGGAGAAGAGGGACCTGAACCCCAAAGAATAAGCAATTGAAGTAGCTGATTGTATACACTTTTATAGTACAATAAGGTTGTATCGAGTGAGATATATAAAAATTGGTGACACACTGGTTGTGAATCTCATTGTGTGATGTATGTACAGATTGTATATAAAGAGCTAGGTATGTGTTGGTAATAGATCCTTAAAATATGTTGTAGAGGCAGTGCATATATTGAGCCATCCTAGACAGAGGAATGTGGATTCCTCTGACTTGATTGCAACCAGAGGACAATGAAAGTACATTTACATATAAGGAAAACAAAGAAATCATGTTAACAAACAACAGAGGAAATAGCCTAGTGAGCTGAGCCTAGAGATCAGAGTCTGCTCCCCAGGAAGCCTTCCTGGCTCTTGTGGCAGAGATAATGGACTTTGGGTAATATAAGGGGAGCAAAAACCCATTGGAGTTAACCCATCACATAGGAGGCATAGGGTACAGCATCTTCTGAGCCTGTGAAAGTTTGACCTCCTAGTCAGGATGGCTAGAGGTGCTGGTAACTTGACGCAAGTATGAAAACAGCTTAGGTGAAGATTGTGACTTGCTAAAATTAAGTTTTAGTCACTGGAAAGTATGTTTTATTTTGTTTTGTTTGTAACCATACCTGTCTTTTTCCCTGGCTTAGTATCACTTAAATTTCTGTTTTTTATTAATAAAGAACAGAATAATATATTCTTGCTCTATGACAAAACCATCTCAGTGCTCTGACCTACAGTCAGTCAGGCAGAGCCGTAGGGAGTCTGTTCACCTGGGCCCTCAATCAGGGAGGGCCACAATCAGTTCAGGTAAGGGGCTCTGACCTGCTGTCAGGCAGAGCAACAATGCAGTCTAGGGGAGATTAACTCTCTGGTGGATGAGCCATTTGGTGCCCTAGTTCAGGTGGGGGCCAGATCAATGCAGGCGTCCTGACCACAAAGTGGGAAGGCTGCCACCCCTGACAGTGGCATGGCGGGGGTATGGGGACGCAGGCCCTTCTACTCTGCTGTGTCCCAGTCCAGGACCCTAACAGTGGCAGAGCAGTCTGCCACTGGGTCAGCGGGGATATCTGACCGAAACACGCTGGCTGGCTTGCAATCATTCACACAGCCGAACCCTAATCAGATCCCCTGGGCTCCTTTCTACACTCCCAGTCCAGGGGTACCTGGGTTCTGGGGTTGACATTGGTCTCACTCGGGTACACAGCAAGCGGCAGCCCCAACAGCAACACAGGGTCCCCAGTGCCTGACAGTTCTGGCAGTCCTTCCGGGTTTCTGGCACTGTAGCTGCCTCTGTCACGTTTGGGCTCCATTGTGGGAAAGAGACATTCTGCTCCTCTGGCAGCTCTGCCCCAACTGAGCTAGAGGGCTGGCCTTTTATAGTTCCTGTTCCTGATTATTACCTGAAAGATAAGGTTTAGACTGTCAGTCTCTCCAGGAGAGAGACTTGCTGGCAAGTCAGACAGGCTGGTGTGTCAGGGAGCTGACACATAGCTTAGCAACAGCAATACTCTCACTTACTGGGGCAGAGTAGTAACAGAATGGCTTACCATTTTGGGTGTCCTGAACAGAATGTCACACCTTCTCTTAGGTGATGGCCATAGCATGGTGTTGGACTGGCTCCTGCTTGGGAAGGGGGGGGGGGTATAAAGAGATGGGAAAAATGAGTCAGCAGCTGCAGACAGGCGGTCCAGACATTATGGTGGTGGTGGGTGGCAGAGGATAACAGGATGAGCTAAGAATGGAAGAAAAGCAAAGGCAGATAGCAAGGCTTAGAGCTGATGCTGCAAGAGGTTCCCATGCAGCTGCATGGGCTCTATTAATGGTGGCATGTGTACAAGTGGCCAGTAGGCAAAGGAGCCAAATAGAGGTCAGCTTATGAGTGTGGCAGGAGAGTGGTTTATGTTCCCAAACACCTTAAGAAATGTGTGATGATCTGCACACTGTGGGATGCTTTTGAAGTGCTCATGCCTTCACCCCCATATAAAATTTGATCAGCCTCACAGAAGGAGGCTATGCGGGCATTGAGAGAAGTCTGTGCCACCACATGAGAACACCGGGGCCTGCCCCTCAGTGATGTCATTAATGCAGTGATGCCCAAACGTGTTCTGCTGCTTGTGTGGGGAAAGCCCCTGGCGGGCCAGGCTGGTTTGTTTACCTGCTGCGTCCGCAGGTTCGGCCAATCACAGCTCCCAGTGGCCGTGGTTCTCTGCTCCAGGCCAATGGGAGCCGCTGGAAGTGGTGGGGGCCGAGGAACAAACTGGCCACCACTTCCAGCAGCTCCTATTGGCCTGGAGCAGCGAACCGCGGCCAGTGGGAGCCGCGATCGGCCGAACCTGCGGACGCAGCAGGTAAACAAACCGGCCCGGCCCACCTGGGGCTTTCCCTGCACAAGCGGCGGAACAAGTTTGGGAACCACTGCATTAATACATCCCTTAGGAAGCAAAGTGAAGCAAAAGGCTTGCAAAGTGATCATTTGGGAGATTTGATTTGAAAAACCATCAATAGAGCCCAATAATCTTGCTAGCTGCTTCGTGCTCCTTCCTGGGTAAGGTCATTGGGCAGCCCATCTTCATTAGCATCTAACTTCTGCCAGTATCCGGTACCCGTAACAGAGACTTTAAAGCTATCTATGGCACAGAGACAGTTCTGTTCTCACTGGTGTATGATCACAGCAATTTATCTCCTCATAGCCATGGTCCTATCTATTGCATAAGCACAGCCTGCCATGAGATACTACTAATGTCACTTCTGCCCTACTTTGATAGATTAACTCATAGTCCCTTTCTAGTCATCTGATGTCCACTGACCAATGATTAATAGCTAATATTCCAGTTATCAGTGATTATTAGCTGCTTTAAGCCATGAGAGAGAGAGATGGTCATTTCTTTTGGTTCTGCCACAGAATTTTATGTGCCCCAGTTTCCCTTCTGTAAAACAAAAATAATAATATTTAGCTACTTCACAAGGATGTTATGACATTTATTAACATGTGCAAAGTGCTATGTGATCTTTGGATGAGAGGTACTTTATAAATTCAGGTATTATAAAGTAGATACTGAGCTGGGCTACATTTGTAATGAGGTGTGTTTGTTAAAAGGTTTTGCACTGCTCATTCTAAGGCAGGAGTTCCCATACTGTGATCTGCAAAGAGCTAGTGGTCTGCAGAGAGCCTGTTGGCCAGTGTAGCAGGGTGCTGGTGCAAATGCACCTAATTAGCCCCTGCCCAGTCAGCTCCAATCAGGGGAAACAGATTGGGGCTGATGGAAAAGGCCTGATGCTGGCCTGAGGATTGGCAACACCTGCTGGTCTGACAAGCCAAGGGCTATAAAGGCTGGGAGGGAGCCAGAAAGCAGGGGTACAGCCAGGGAGAAGCCAGGCAGGGAACTGGTGATCTACCAGCAGAAATCTGGCTCCACCTGTAAAGTTGTATATAGATAGACACTGGTGGTGAGATAAGCTTTAGTAAATTGTAGCACTCCCTTCCACCCGGTTACCTTCTTTAATGCCAATCGGTTTACAGGTTTTGATGGACAGGTCTGGGTTCTTCTGGATCCTATCACCCAGTCAGCAGGGTGTATCTTCTTTATTTTTTCCTAAGAATTTATTTGGTGGTGCCTCCACCCCCCTCGCTCCTTCCTGGCAGAGTCACCAGGGCAGCTTGGGTGGAAAATTCTAACCTCGGGTAACCCCCCACTTACTTGCCACATAGTTGGAGACTTCCAAGAAATAACACAAACACATACAATATATTCAACACAATAATTGTAGTGAACAGGATGCAAATATAACATAACAGGGCAAAATACAATTCTTAGGGTCACCAATGCTGATAATACCCGTGACTTTCCCCAGTCACGTGACTTGATGTAACAAATGTAAGATTAGTGTCCCGTTGGTACGAGTACTTTGTTAGGGCCCTTGATGACCTATGACCACAAAATTCTTCTCTGCAGTGGTTTAGCAGTGTGGCTGACTGGGTTCAGTACAGCCCAAAGGACTCACAAGTGGGAGAAGCTGGTAAATCCTTCCACAGGTTTAATATGCAGCAGGTTATAAAATCCCCAAACCCTCACTCCCTGGCTTGAGGGCACAGTTCAGGGAATAGGGGGTCTCCAGAACAAATTCCCTGACTAACTAAAAGATGGTGCACTCACAAACTCTATGAATTGTCCTTGGGTTCAGAGATGACTCTGGACTCCTCAGTCACTGCAGAGGGGCTGATCTCTGTTGTCAGGGTTCCTCTTCAGGCAGGAATCAGGCTGTTTCGGTCCCAGGATTTCCCCTCACAAAAAAGGGGTGCACGGCTCAAGGTGCAGATTACACACCTGTACTAAAATCCAAACTGTCATCTCCTAACCCAGCATCCAGACACACTCACAGCAGGCAGCAGACCTGGACTAGCAGCCAGAGCAGAGCTGACCATGGGGTGACTGGTCCCACCGAGGGAGCTGGAGGGCAAACTCAGCCTGGCTGGGGAAGTTTCCCAGCAAAACTCTACAAACTGGGAATCATCAGTGGAGAAGGAAAAGCCCAGCTGAGGGATCTTGCTCTCAGGTCCATAGTGGCTAGTTCTAGGGGGAACCCTGCATGCAGGCCTGAGACTCACCGGCTCCCCGCACAGCCAATCCTGCCCTTGCCCTGGCTGGCTCCAGACTGACTCAAAAATGGCTTCTCCCCTTTCCTGAACTCTTTATTGGGAAGGACTCCCTCTTGGTTGCTGGGCAGGGAGGCCACCACCAGAGTAAAACCCCAGGCCGAGGAAAGAAGGGCCGAGGAAGATCAGGCCCGGCATCTGCTTAAGGGGGGAAGGTATGTAGCAGGGTGCTGTTGCAAAAGCACCTAATCAGCTCAAAGCAGGGGAAACAGATTAGGGTTGATGGAAAAGGCCTGATGCTGGCCTGAGGATTGGCAACACCTGCTGGCCTGACAAGCAAAGGGCTATAAAAGCTGGGAGGGAGCCAGAAGGCAGGAGGGCAGCTAGGGAGAAGTCAGTCATGACTGACTGAGCTTCATCATGTTGTTAGTTTATTTTTTTCTATCTCATATGCTTTCCCCCACCCAAGCCCCATTCCTTCATAACCTCTCTCCCCCCAAAAAATCATCAGTTGAAGGGTAACTGATCCAATGAAGGAAACGAAAACAGCCTATGCTGAAATGATGTGCTAAAGCAGATATGGATATAGATACAAAGCCATTTAGATATTTCAGCATTGGAAATTTACAAGCATACTATCAATGAGGGTTTCAGAGTAGCAGCTGTGTTAGTCTGTATTCGCACAAAGAAAAGGAGGACTTGTGGCACCTTAGAGACTAACAAATTTATTTAAGATAAGCTTTCGTGAGCTACAGCTCACTTCATCGAATGCATCTGATGAAGTGAGCTGTAGCTCACGAAAGTTTATGCTCAAATAAATTTGTTAGTCTCTAAGGTGCCATAAGTACTCCTTTTCTTTTTATCAGTGAGGGTGTCACTACTAATCCTAATCGTGTTCACTTTATTGTCTGAAACAACTCAATTAAACACATTTTAGACCTAAGTCTCCTGACTGTAGGAAAACAAAACATTCTTGCTGCAGAGAGGAAATGATCAAACAGAATTCTTAATAAAGTCATATTAGCAAAATAAATTGGCTTCAACAATAAAAAGCATATAAAAATAGTCCTTTGAGGCCACATTTAGGGTTACTTTATAGTATTTCTGATACAGCTGCAGTCAAGCCTTTCTGGGTGCATTAGGCTTATTAGAACATTCTTGACAGTGGATCATACAACATAGTCTGAGCTTTCTTCTTTCTAAGAATAGCATTACCACACAAAACAGTGTACTTTTACACCCAACAATATGGTGCACTTGGTTACAGTGCTTGGTGTTGTAAAGTACTCCCTAGCATCAGCCTTCAGTGATTACTTTAAGATATTTACTTTAGCACATGGCATATAAAACATTAAAAGCGTTTTGAAAATCCCTCAGTTTTTCTACTTCTGAAGGATTATTAACTTCAAAGTCTGAAGAAATGTCGGCCTTCTATGTGTGGAAATGCCAGCAGCCTTTGCATATCCCCACCACAGTACCCAGCAACCCCCAGCAGAGAGCAATGATTACTGCCTTGGTGGCATGAGGATGGCTTTTGATCTCCTAACGTATTGGAAATTACTTAAAGGTAAGCCATCTGCTAGCTGAGGAACAAAAATAGATTACATCACACCCTGCCAGAAAGATTGTGTTAAATCCTGTGTATCAAGGCTTTTAATAATTCTATATTAACTTAGCTAATAGGATTAGGTACACATTTTCCTTAGGCTTATTTCACCAACTATTAACAAAAAACTTTTTTCTGTGATGATCTGTAAAATTCCAGAGTGTTCCACTGAGAATAAAAAGAGTTCTTTCAAGAATGAAAAATTTCTTCAGATCACAGTTGCTCTCCAAAGGCACTTACAGTAGGAGTGCACTTTCAGGGTGGTGCATGGGGAGTGACAAGCACTAAACTCCTTTATTATTAATATATTAATATTAACCATTAATGGTGGATTGCTCGACTACAATGATGTTACGGTTACTATATACAGTAAAATGTGTCTAAACAGAATGTTCCAGGGATTGACAAAAATTAGCTTTTTCATGGAAGTGGCCTACTAATAAAAGTAGGGCAGAACCATATATATATGCTTGGGGTATACTTTGGTTGCTGTCTCTTAAGACTGGCTATTGTTTAATAATGATGAATTCTTATCTATGCTTCATTGTTTGTTACCATGATAGCAACTGCAGTCATGCACACATTCCTGATAAGCTGGTCATATAATAATGGTAAATAGTTTATTAGATACTCACCCTGCTCGTCAATTGCTGAGTAAATTATTAATGAACAAATTCCCCCCCCCCCCCCCATTCCCCTCTAGCTTTAAGGATGACTGAAAACATTTGTTAAATAAATTATTCATTATTTGTTTCTGTCAATCAACAAATAATTTATTTGTGAATACTTTTTTTTACACAGCTCAACCAGGCCTGTGCTTCATAACTAAAATGTCCTCCATATGGTCTGGCTGACAAATATTCATTCCATTAATTATGGTTCAGAGTTTAGCAAACATAGCTATGGTGAATAATATCTTCCTCCATGAGCAGTTCTATTGATTTCAATGGGACTACTGCAGTGTAAAGTACTACTCAGCATGAATGAGAGAGATATAATCTGCCCCATATTAGCAACACATCAGACTAAGGAGTCAGAGTATGTATTTTCTGAACGATGCAAAATGAAAAATCAAGATAACCATGGTTTCAGTCCAGAAAAAACACTTAAGCATGAGCTTAATTCTAAACACATGAGTAGTTTCACTGACTTGGAGTCTATGGGATTATTTATGTGCTTAAAGTAAAGCATGTGCCTAAGTGTTTTGTTGGATCAGAGTGCAAGGAACCATCACCAGTGTATGAACAGGAGTTGGAGTTTGCTGGGCTGCAGTTCAGTGGCGGCCCCAATTAGATGACAGCAAAACATTTATATTTTGCACAAAAGAAATCATTTCCCTTTCTGGCTTCAAATACACCATTGTGCAGCTGTTGGGAAATACCACAGAGAAGAGAGGTGTTAAGATATATGGGACTATATTACAACAAGAATAAATCCAGAATCATATTTCTAAATGTTGGAAGGCTAGTATTGCAGAGAGGTCAACTTATCAGTACTGAAGACGTCTCCTGGCTAGGGAGGAAGAAAGGCTTTATGTTTAATAAAAGGAGGGTAGGCTGATAGGAATGCGATGGGCTTCACTAACACAGCCCAAACTGGTTGGAAACATGTCAAGCTGCAACTCTAATGAACAAAGCACACTAGACCTGCTTTTCAGGGCAAAGGTTTAATGTGCAAACCCCAAATACTGCACAAATACCAGCTATATTCAGCTTATGGCTGAATATTGTTTCTATTTATATGCAGAACAGGTAAAGCTTAGACAGTTGCAGAACAAGCGTTACCCCAACTCTGCTAATGTGCCTGTACCCTGACTTGGAGGGATCTCACCCTGGGATGAAAAGATAGTTTCTTCTCCATGCCCATTCAGTCCTTGGTTCCTCTCTTGTGAAACTGTCAGTGGGGGCAATTTGCGAAGAGAAAAGAGACTAAGTTCATAATAAATGAATAAATTGTTCACTCTAAACAGTTCCTGTAGATTTGATCGGTCACCTTCTGACTTGGATTTAAAACAGAAAACTAGAGGTGAAAGGATGCTAATTTCTAATTTGAGCCAAATGTCTCCATCATCCTTCATTACTTGCTATGTTACATGAAGGAAAGCACCTTTTCCATTGGGGAAAAAAACCTCAGTGAATGTCCTAAAGCATGTCTGCACATTTACTTAAGTCTGCATGTCTAGAAGTGCATGAAGGGTCCAATTCAACTCTCATTGAAGTCTGCGGGAGTTGGACTGAGTGTCCGTACAGCACACTTATTTAGATATGGATTTAGGGCCTAGCTCTGCAACTCTTACACACTTATGTGAACACTTATTGAAATCAGAGCATGACTCATATGAATAAGTGATCACTAACATGAACAAGTGTTGCATGATCAGGGTAGATCAATAAGATTCAATATTTTATTTAAAGATAACCACTGAAGACTGCTATAAAAGATGATATCAGTGTGCTGTTATAACATGATATGATATTTATATAACCACTGGAAGTATAGATGACCTTCTGACAAGGACAAGCCCAAAGCCATACCACTTACTGAGCCACTGATTCAACAGATGCTATTTTACGCTTGAACGAATGGACCAGAATTGCAGCTAAGACATCAGTACCTCCAGGACTGACATAAGTAATTCTCTGGAACACATGCCAGCTTAACTGGTGAAAATCTGAATGCTAATATTCAGGAAGGTCTTCATTCAAATTTAAATGTCTCAATTTTTTTACATTCAGAAGTTGGTTGCAAGAAATATAGATGCCTTTTTATAATAAATTAGCTTTTCTTTTAGAGTTGTTTGTTGAGGTGGCCTTTTCAAATGGCCCTTACCTTTGTCACTTGACAAGCTTGAACTAGACAATGGTGGGCATTTAGCACCACATAATCTGCAGAATGGAAAATATTCCCACAAGATTTTTGGAAGAGAAAAGGTTGGCATGCTTTATTTATTTGTCCTAATTCTTCACTGAGGGAGGAATTAATACTATTTTTAACATAAATGTTATTGATTGTATGTATTTACAGCTCTCTCTACTGACAAAAAGCTCATAAAAACTGTAGCTAAGAACATTTAGTAGTTGTCTATTATTCTTTAAGTAATACAAATTACTTGTTTCAGAGTAGCAGCCGTGTTAGTCTGTATTCTCAAAAAGAAAAGGAGTACTTGTGGCACCTTAGAGACTAACAAATTTATTTGAGCATGAGCTTTCGTGAGCTACAGCTCACTTCATCGTATGCATCACAAAAGCTCATGCTCAAATAAATTTGTTAGTCTCTAAGGTGCCACAAGTACTCCTTTTCTTTTTACAAATTACTTGCTTTTCTCATTTTAATTTGCTGCTCTTGACAAATCAACATAGCTAGGGTCAAATTCTGCAGTCTGGCACATTGGGCCCTTCCTCATTCAAAACTCCGATTGATTTCAGTGGGCATTATGACGGAGTAAGGACTGCAAGATTTGGCTCCTAGTCAATAAATGTTGCTAAATTTTATTTAAATCAATGGCATGGTTTAGTCTCCTTCAGCAACAGGTACCACCTAGAAACAATCATCCAGTTTAAATTCTCTACAGGCCTGATCCTCCAAGGTTCTGAGCATCACCTGTGATGTGTTGATGAGGGAGTGGAGGGTGTTTCAAACCTCACAAGAAATAATGAACATCTTGCAGCATCATGCCCTAGATGAATATCTGGAGGAGGTACAGGTCTTTGCAAACTTATTAGAATTCTGGAAAATGTGATTCGTTTTGCATGACTGAAAAGTAACATTCTCAGTGGGTGGCATTTGTCAATATTTTGGTTATGGAGAATGCATCCATGTTAAACTTCACTGGGCTGATTGGTTTAGCTTTAATTCTTGATACACAGATAGAAACCTAAATCACAGTAATGTCTCAACCGCTTGCCCTGGATATGCTCCTTTATTAACCCTCATGTTCACCTTCTGTGAGATTTTAGCTTGAGATACCCTAAATCTCTAAACTTCTAAGAAATGGGCAGTGGCGTTAATTTTTTTAACTTTCTTTTCAAACTAAATGTATGTAGATATTTAAATCATATTGATACAAGCCACCACATCTAAGCAATTAGCAAACTGGCTACTACAGACTTTACCCCTCTAGAATATCATACCATACTTCCAGATTTTAATGACTAGCTGCATCTTTGCATCACTAAGTTCTGGATATGGCAAAACTTATAGAAGGATGTGTCAGTGTTTACCACAATCTACATTCTGTTGCTTCAATGTGCTTTGCTGTCCTTCCTGAGACAAAACAGCATGCAAACTGTTGAAGCTCCCATGACTTTTAACCTCAGCAAGCTTTGTTAGAGCATCTTATCTTTACACAATACCCACAAGCATGTATAGGACACTAGAATCAGTGTACCAGAAATTCACTGCAGTTTTGAGTCACAGTGCCATAGGCTAAGAAGATGTGACATATATTTCCATATCAAAACAGTAAAAACCTTTCTTTCCCCTCTTCACCAATGCATAATATCCCAAAAGGCAAGAATGGCCTTCAGCTAACACAGATCAATTTTCTTTCAGCTTCAATCACCATTTAATTACTGTTGGCTTCTTTAACCTTTTTCACTTCCTTTATAGATTAGGTTCCTTTATACTCTATTGCCATTTACTTTTTCTGTGACATAATCAAACTTGAAATGATATGATAAAATTTCACATTTTTCTTCCTTCCTGCTCTTTATGTTCAATTTACTTCAAAAACCAAATTATTTCTTGAAGGAAAATAGTATTTTTTAATGAATTGACTTTTAACTTTATCATCCTACAGTATCTGCACATCATTTGCTTAAACCAAGTAATTGCTCAGATGACTGGATGGTTTGCTGGATAAAAGGACTAGCTTTTCACCTCTTGGCTCTTTGGTTGAAAAAACAACATACCAATATGCTTTGGATGCAGTGAATTTTGTTGACTCAGCTCAGTCTTCAGCACCCAGTACACGTTTCAATGCCTCTACTGAACCTACGCCCAGATAAAATTCAGCACAATTAACATTTGTCATCAGGAGAAAGCTTTGCTCAGTGCACGTGGAAAATGAATCATCTCTGTGCATGACTGTAAAGAAATCAGGAAACTGTTCAGAGCACCCCTTCAATCAAACAGGGTATTGACACATCACAAGCAATCCATTGATATCACTGGGGTTGTGCAGGGTGTAAATTAGGAAAGACTATGGCACATTATAGCTATTAAATCATTCTACTTCCTTTCACTGGAAGTACAGGGCACAGTCTGCTTCTGGGGACACCAAAAGATTGCCTATTAACCCTTAGAATACAGCAGATGGGGTACCTGACATATACATGCAACTAACTATTAATATATGTACACCTAGCTAATATATTTAACATTGTTTTCCCATTTCTGTTACTCTTGTCTTCCTCCTTCCTTTCCCCTCTATTGTATTTCACATTCTCCTATCACATCTGTCTCTATTTGGCCCCCTTCCACCTAAACTCCTGGCACAGTTATCCACTCATACTGAGTAGTTTGTGTGACAGGGGCCTTAGGTTGTAAGTGGGAAAGGGAAGGGAAGGTCTTTTTCTTTGAGGATTATAGAGCAACCAGCACAGTGGGTGCATTGGGATCTTGTGCACAAATAATAATTAGCTGTTTGTGCTCCTCGGACCAAATTTTTCTTGTTCAATGTAAGCATCTATTTTTTCCATATTTGTCTGTGTATGTCACAATTCACCCAGAGTGACTTAGTTACAAGTGTCTTGAAACGGCAGATTCTAAAGAAAAAATGAGAATACTGCAAAATGTTTGAAATGGTAGAATAACATTTGGCAGTTGCTTTGATTCAATGTATTCTTTAGTCAACAAACATTGTTATAAAAACAGCTTTGTTTCAAGGAATCTCAACATTATAATCCAACAAACTATTTCTTTATTTTACCCTCTGTCCCTTGTGTAGTACATATTTACTCCTCTCTCTGTATATATCAGACTTGTTCAATCGGGTCAAGTTGAGGGCTAAACAGGAGACAGAAAAGTGCAAACTCGTATTTATTTTTGCCATACAATACTTACCTGCTTGTATGGGTAGTAATTAAACAATTAAATCTCATCTTACGTTAATTATATATTACAGCACAGAAGTAGGTAGAAATTAATTCACTGGAGAAATATATTTCATTTTTGGCTCAGGTTTCAGAGTAGCAGCCGTGTTAGTCTGTATTCGCAAAAAGAAAAGGAGTACTTGTGGCACCTTAGAGACTAACAAATTTATTTGAGCATAAGCTTAAATGCATCCGATGAAGTGAGCTGTAGCTCACGAAAGCTTATGCTCTAATAAATTTGTTAGTCTCTAAGGTGCCACAAGTACTCCTTTTTTTTTTTTTATTTTTGGCTCAATTACATTGAAGTATCCAAAATGGAGAAAACATTTTTAAATGAGCCATGTGGAAGGGAGAGCTCAGAGTATAAAAACAAATGAAAAAAAGAATACATTTCAACTGCTTTACTATGGTGTGGAGAACCACATCAATTAAAGATGAAAAAGCCCCTGTTGGTCATCTAATCTTTTCTTCCTATCAGTACAGAATTGTTCCTGATGGTATATTTTCTTGTAGTTTTTCCAGTCTAGCTTTAAAATTCTCCGGTGATGTGGCTTCTACTTAATTTATATTCTCCTAGTGGCTGGGACCTGGTCTTCTTTAGTTATTTGTAAAACACCACGCACAGCAATGGCATTCTATAGTTAGGCCATAATTTTCAAATATATATGCCTCAATTCAGGCACCTAGACAAAATGTAGATGCCTAAATATGGTTTTAAGTGCCTAACTTTAAACACCCAGGTTTGAAAGTTCTGACCATAATATATAAAAATAACTCAACCTAATAGTAACTACTGTAGATTTATATTCTATCAATGCTTTTTTTTTAAAAAGTCTTCAGTTTTAACTGAAGCAGTAAGGATATTTCCTATTGAACTACCAATATCATATTGAACTTGGATATAATTGTGGTGAGTCACTCGTTCCATTTATTTTACTCAGCCTTAATTGAGTTGTAGTATGTCACATTCATAACATCCATTGGGCTTGTCTACAACTGTAAACAGAGCAATACATGAAACCAACTGCCAGTTCCCAATCCTACCTGTATTTGTATGAAACTTAAAACCATATGGAAAGGGCATCTATTATCTGGATAATTAAGAAACACTTTTAAAGATTACTGCATTAGCTTAGTACAGGAAAATGTACAGTGCAGTACTATTTAGGCTCAACACCTTTTGTCCCCAATGTGTGTGGATTTAGTTTTAGATGCCTGCTAGGAATAAATATATAATGTATATCAAATATAAAAACCTGAGTATTTCAGATTTTTTTGTATCTAAATTGAGAGACCACTTTGATAGCTCAGGGGAAATGCTTTGACATTCAAAAGAGTTATATTACAATTTCCAACAACTGCATTCTATAAAATATTTTAAGGTCTTCCATGGTGAAAATTTTAACAGTAAATAAGTAAAATACAGTTAATCGAAGCTACAAGTAATGAAACAAAATTCCAAGCATCAGCTAATGCAAATGAATGGATATTTTTTGTGTTAATATAGCTCATAAAGCTAGCAAAAATTCAAAAAACATGACCGATTTCAAGAAGGATTAATACAAAGTCTAAATGTGCCTACTTAATATCTGCATGATGCATTCAATTCTCTGCTATTAGATCAGGCACTTAGTTGAGTGTAATTGGATGTTAAATGTAATTTATATCATAGCTACTAATATTTACAGCATAAATGATGTGAAGGGATTTTGTTTGACATCTGCAATATACACTACTTATTTTAAACTGTTACTGTAACTGAGCAAGGCCCGACGATTCAAATCCATTTACAAATTAAGCTTCTCTAGCCCTCGCACGTGAACAATAAGTATGGCTATGACTATCTGAATAGTATATGGGGGACATTTTCAAAGGCACTCAGGGGAGCTGGGTGCCTAACTGCCAGTGACTTTCCATGGGAGATGGAGGCCTAACTGCCCTTTGTGCCTTTGAATATATCCCCCATATTCATAGCACTATTAAAAAGCATCTGTACATTCTTCAGTGCTGTCATTTTTAAAGGAGGTGTATTCCAAAGGAATTCCAATTAACTACAGGAACTACCATTACATTAACATTACTACCATACAAAATGACAGTGGAATTGTATAGGCAAGATTAATTTAACTGGAGTCTTTGTGACTTCCCTATACCTAAGGCCAGATTATCCCTGTCTCTCAGATGGCTGCACAGGGAAGGGGCAAACTGCCTTTCTCACATTCATGCCCTGCACAAGGATCAGGGACAAGTGCAAGGGCATGAGGGCACACATCACTTCAAAGTAGGCAGAAAGTGACATGACCCTGTCCTCTCCTCTGGCTTCTGCAGGCAAGGTGCACTGGGGAACAGATTGCAACATTCCCCCCAAAGGATAGTGTGGCCTGTGTATCCCCTTAAGCACCAGAGAAGTCCGGAAGGGATCTCCTGATGCATCCCAAGACCGCAATAGCTTTTTTCACAGCCATATCACATTGGCAGCTCATAGTCATCCTATGATCAACCAATATTCCAAGGTCCTTCTCCTCCTCCATTACTTCTAAATGATGTGTCCCCAGCTTATAACTAAAATTCTTGTTATTAATCCCTAAATGCATAACCTTACACTTCTCACTATTAAATTTCATTCTATTACTATTACTCCAGTTACAAGGTCATCCAGATTCTCCTGTATGATATCCCAGTTCTTTTCTAAATTGGCAATACCCAAGATTAAGAACCTGTGTTCTTTGTCTGGTGACCATATGCAAACTTCATATATCTGCAGTGAATCTTGACACACACTACAACCACCAACACCCACCACACCTTCATTTTGAGAGGCAATGTGATCTAGTGCACAAAGTACTTGGTTGAAGGCAATATCCATTTTACTGATGGATAAACCACTGAGGTGATGAGGGCACATTTTCAGTTGGTTTTCAAAAAACATGCCTGCAAAATGTGCAAATGCTGCTTTCTGCTGCTTAATAAACATGAATGGGTCCACGTAATTTGTTTTTACTTGTGCAAATACATATTTTGTATGAAAACAGATACTCCCCAGTGGACACTATTTCTGTAATGGGTCAAATTTTGCATCTCAGATCCATCTCTAACTAAAAGTGGTGTTGTTTTCTGAGAAGGTCACTCCCAGTAGAGATTGTGGTTGTGTTGGATCAAGCAGAAGATCTATTTTATAATGCAGCATTTCTTTGTTCTTTCCTTTGGCACCATTCATACTCTCTTCCCAGACTAATGTCTGATGGTGACTAAAAAAATGTCTTCTTTTTATAAGATTTAATCACTAGTGTTTTAACCAAACACAAGCAGTTGCTAAAACCAAATCAAAAGGATGTGCCAAGTTTCAGTCAATATGGAGAATTTCCTTACACAGAACGGTATGAATCAAGTTTAGTACTTTAATTAGGACTTGGAGTTGAGGCGGGGAAAGGGAGAGGGATGATCTTTATTCTCTTTTCCCCTTTCATATAATGTAGCTTTGCCGTTTGTTGTTCTGGTTTTGTCTCTGTGTTTCTTAAGTAATCCTTAGCTATCACTTGAGGGTGCCATGTAAATATGTACAGTGTAATATAATGTAATATAGCTTCACAAAGCCCTAAATGAGTTTAGTTATTGGGTATTCTGTTTCATAGATAATTGATGTTATCCATGAGATTTGGTCAGTTGGAGTTCTTAAACTACTTACAGTAAGAGAAAGGGATTTAAATAATAAAATCAGAATTTTTATTCATTCAGTGTAAAGAACTCTAAGTCTGAATAGAAAAACAGCTGTACAGCCATTTTCAACTCTCGAAGTCTGGCACAAGGAAACTCTATTCTGCACCCAAATGTCTCTTTCACCATTTCTGTCATTAATTAAAATAAATAAAGCAACAGAAATATTAAAATTGTCCTGCAGTTTTGATCACAAGCAGAGCGTTTCCTCACATAAGTATTAGCTCAGATATTTCTGAAATAGAGTGATTATGTAAATCGGAACAGGAGAAAAACAGGAAAATGAGAGGGATGTTAGGGTTCTCAGTTTCCCCACCTGAAGGCAAAACAAGTGATAGGGCCCTAGGCGATGAAGCTTTGATGGCTTTAATATCTGGCATATCTAGTTTGGGAAGCCAGCAACAGAATAAAAGGAGCTTTGAAAAATTCTCTATACAGAGTGTAGTGGGGTGGTCACCCGCTCTTGCCCTGAAGGGCTGGAAAGCCAACCCTTGGCGATAGCTGGGGTTGTGAGCTAGAAGCTGGGCTGATTGGGGAAGTAGTCGCAGCTGGGCCATGTCCTATTAGGGCCCAGCTGGCCCTTATAAAGGCTGGAAGCCAGAATCTCAGGTAGACTCTCTTTGCTTGGGGGGAGAGAAGAAGATGAAAGGGCTTGGCTGCTGGGGGAAAGGCCAAGGGGGTATGGGTTTTTTTTTGGGCATGCATCACATCAAGGAAGTGTTTTAAGGAGGATGATGGCTTGATCCTGTAGCATTTATGCAGATCCACCTCCCAACTGTCTTGAAGTAAAGCTACCTATAACTACCTTAGACATGATTTATAAGCCCAAAATGGGAGTTTTATTTGCACAAGGACTGCAGGATCCAGCCCAATCTCAGGTGAAGGATGTTTGCATCCATTATTCTTTCCTTAGCTCTTGTAGTATTCCCATATTTTCTCTACTTTAATGCCCCCCCCTTGACTATTAATGTATAATGGATGCTGGCTGCAGAGTTCAGAACATGACAACACCTGAGAAACCCCATTGCAGTATATGTGTTTATAGGATTTCAGGTACCTCTGCATTTCCCGCAATTTCTGAGATTTTATAATTAAGAAAATAGTCTACCAGCACAGATTCAGATGGTGAGAGAAGCTCCAAAGTTCTGTTTGACCTATTTATGCCAGAATGCATTGTTAAACACTAAAAACCTATTTGTGGGGAGGGGAGTGTCAGAGATTTCATGTATTAATGCACAGAGCTATGGGAGGGACCTGAATAATTCATTAATTGTTTTTGTGCACCAGTCTGCACTGCTCTTTTATTTTATTTATTGTAAACTATGTGTAATTTGAGTCATTTAATCTCAGGTTAAGACTGCACAGACAGGTGAGTAATCCCCACAGTGTTTTCAGCTCTTCCTTGTATCTCTTGGTTCTTTTTTTTTTTTTAAATTCCAGCTGAAGCTGTGAATCCTATCTCACCTAGTGCCCAATGCTGGTGCCATACCTCTGATCTCTGAACTATGCTTATGGTCATTAAATGCATGTAGCAGGCAGCATGATCCCAGTGGATAGGAGAACTGGATTTTCTTCCAAGATCTGACCTGGAACAGATCCTGTCACCTCTTGTGTCTCCATGTCCTCGTGTGTAAAGGTAGGGGCATGGGGAGATCATGATATTCTTTGGAAAGTGCTTTGAGAGCTTTGGATGAATAATGCCATTTGAGTGAATTCCAACCCCAGTTTGGAAGGCCAGGCAAGAATCCCACTTAGGGGTCAGACAGCTGAATGACTACCTGGAGCTACTTCTGTATGCCCTGCAGGATGCAGAATCGGCCTTTATAGGTCTCTGGTACAGGTTACTTGGAAGGTGGTCTGGGAGGGCTGGCCATGGAAAGAGTAGAGGATTCATCCATTTATGTGGCCCCAATGCCCTGTACATCCAGCACAGAGGGGCTGGAGCTCCTATTCCATCCCATAGACTAGGATAGAAGCTGTGGGGGAGTTCAGGGCTGCAGCTCAACTCTATAATGGGAGAAGGAGGAACTCTCTGGAGTTCCTCTGGAACTTTACCTCTCTATAGTCCACCCACACAGAGTCCAATTACATTCAAGCTGGTGGACTGAATTTCACCACATAAGAGCCAAGTTTCCATATTCACCAGCTGGTTTATTTCTGTCCTTCATGACACAATATTGGTGGCCCCTTTAAGACTTCCATTTCATGTTTTCTAAGTAAATTAATGAGTTTGACTTTTTTCTACTTCTTAGCCCTCTAGAGTAGCTTGGGAGAGGTACTAATTTCCTTTTCATTTCAGACACTGCCACCAAAAATAGATGGAAGAATGTACAGTGTATGTCCAATGCTGTGGGTTTTGGCTAAGTCATTTAAATGAGGAAAAGTAGACCTTAAATAGCTGTTTTAGGCCTTACTAAGTTAGAATAATAGTAATAAAAGCTATTGCACAACTAAGCACAGTGTGGAAGCAGTAAAATCTAAATTTTTAAAATGTAGTTTGAATAGATTTCAAAATTGTGTTAAAACAGTAACTTTCTACTAGAACTGTAAAGTAAAGCTTCACTCCAGAAAATACTTCTTTCTGATTTGGGGATTATTTAATTATTTGTCAAACAATTTATTCATCAAATACACATCAGTGACAGCTTGTGTCTACAGGGCATTGAGACCCCCCCTCCGTCCCCAAAGTATGCAAAAGCACACATGGGATGGGTGGGTGGGTGTGTGACTAAATACAAATAACAAACACAGCACTCTATAACAGACTGCTGTTGATTTGCTGTGTTTGTGATTTGCATGCCTTAGGGTGTTCTACACTGCCCCTGTGGAGCATGTGCAAACTGCAGTGAGGGTCTGATAGGAGGCAAACAGTGGCAATTTTGAGTGCAGTTTGTCACACTGGTTTCACTGCCTAAGTCACAGGCTATGTATGGTGCTCTAATTGCTTCATGTAGACACAGGTGGCCCATTCTCTATGTACTTTTTAGAGCAGGCCAGCAGGGTCTACATGGAGCAGTTAGTGTTCTGTATAGTCACCACAACCTGTGGCTTAGGCAGTGAATTCAGTGACCCAAACCCAGCTGCAGCTGGCACTGTTGGCTGGGACCAGCAGCAGCACGACCAGCAGCTACAACAGCCTGCAGGAGGAGGAGTTCAGAGAGTTGTTCTTCAATGCTCACGCCTCTCTCTTCAGGAGGCCTGTAGGCAAAGCCAGGGCCAATTCACAGTTAGGTGCAACATCCCCTGTGAAGTTCTGTCCTGCCTTGGGAGCCTGGGCTCCTCTCCTCCCCAGCCCACCTACAGCATATGTTGCCAGGTTGGCGCTGCTGCTGGCTGAGTCTGGAGGAGTCCCAGATACTTGGGCTGAACCCTGACTTGACCTGCTTCCAGAAGTACAACAAGAGGGGAGGTGGGACAAGAGGCCCACCACACCCCTCCTTGGCTGCAGACAAGGAAAGTGGGAGAGATCCTGGATGGTCAGCATCACTCCAATGGGAAGGAGAGGAGGAACCCTATATACATACACCCCACTTTCTACACAGTTCACCAGCTGTCCCTGTACACAGTAGCCCTTTTTTGTGTTCACAAAGTATGCCAATGGGTGACCCTTTTTTTACAAATGTTTCCATTATTCAAAGTTGTTTGATGGTACTTTATGCACATATATTCTAATCATTTGTTGTGCAATTTGTAAACAATTATTTATCTGATTATTTGAAAATTCTTTAGCTTGTTATGTTTCTTTATTGATTGGGGGAAGCAGTCTGTACAACTTATGAATTCTGGTTGATATTATGAAATTGTGACTCTGAAAACTACTATATCATTGAATACCTCTATGTAAATGTGGAATCCATCATGAGCTGGCAGAGCTAGTAGCACATGCACAGCTGACCAGGGACAATGGAGAATAGACCACTTTAACAACTGTACTTTTACGTCACAATGGGTATGCTAAGGAGGTTGGTTGGTCAAAGCTAGGCGAACCAGTTTTCCCCCAACCCCTCAATAAAAGGCTGGGGTTTGGAGGGTGGAAAATTATCAGCAGTAGGATAACAAAACCCAGGTGTTCATGCTAGCCTTAAAAAGCACAATAGCTGTATAGGTTAAGGGAAGATCCAGAGAACCACACAGGGAGTTTTGAGCAGGAGAGGGAAAGATACAGACATGCTTTCCTAGGAGCAAGGCCTGGTTTAGCTGTGGGACCAACCCAGGTCAAAGTAAGCTGACCTAGAGAGAGAGGCTTGGTGGCTGAGAAGATAAGCCATATGCTACAGGAAAAGGACCCTGGATGGCCCCTGAGGACTCTGACCCCAACCCAAAAAAATGCTCTGGAGTGGTGAGGAAACTGACGCAGGGAAACGCATATAGAGGAGTTGTTTTTTGGTATAGTTGCATGTATTTTTCATATGATTAAGTAAAGAGTAATTGTGTTAACACACACAGGCTTTGCTCAGGATACTATGTGTTATGTGTATCATGTGCCATTGAAGAGTTTCACTGTGGACCCAGAGCACCAGCACAGCTGGAATTCTGGGAGAGGATATGTTTAAGCTGTAGGGGTTCTCAGTGGGGTTGGCATTAGTGCCAAGGACTATGGGTAGTTGGCCCATGGGCTCTAAGCTTTCAGGAGGGGGGTGCTAGCTAGACTGTGCCTAGGGACCCCAAGATAGGGGCTGTGCCTGTACTCTGTTCAGTCACCAGAGGCTTAATGCTTGTATGATCTAGTGGTTGTTCGGCTCACAGCAGACTGGTGGGTGACCAAACAGGGACATTCAGTTAGGTTGAGACAATTTCTTTCCCTTTATTGGACAGCCTAGCTTTTATAAATGTAAAAGATCTGTGAAGATATGACATAACACCTAGAATTTAGGTGTCCTTTGAAGTTTGAACTTTAAAACCACTCCAGAAATTTTGTAGCTCAGCCTGATGAGGAAACAGTCTAGCATCTGTTGGGGCTGAGATTGGGAGTGGTGCTTACAGGGTTGTTAGCAGCATTCATAGAAAAGCTGTTTGAAAGCCATAGTTCCTTTTGGGATTTCACCTCAATGGAACTCATCTATTTTACGTTTGCCATCATACACACTGCATTAGCTGTTCTGTCCAGTAGTGTGTGATTTCTAAGCAGGGATACCAACAGAAGTTCAGCATGATTTGGATGCTGTATTCCACCTTCTTTGCACAGCAGCCCAGGACTGGGAACAGGGTCAGCAGTCACACAACAGATGATGATTCTAGGGTATAATCTAAACCTGCTGGTGCAGGCAATGGTAGTTGGTGTGGAATCAAAGTCATTAATTCCACTCCTGCTAGCATTCCCATACAGAGAACCCTAGAGAAGGAGTTGTCTTGTGGCAGATTCATTCTCTCTCTCTCTCTCTTTATGTATATATAAATAAAAATTACAAGCACTTTCTGGGGAAGTCTGTCAGGGTGTGAGTAAACAATATCTCAAGTTAGGCAGAAATGTCTCTCCCTGATTCTTCCTAGGTAATTCAAAACAACCACAGCAAACGAAACAAAGAAAGAAGTGGACTGCTTTAGGTCTCCACACTATCTTTGGTACTTCATGATGATCTGCCTCATCAGAGGCCACTCTTAGAATGATGAAAGCAGGCTTATATTGTGTATAATTCTGCGTCTCCAAACGGGCATAGCTTTTCTCCCTCCCCCTGTCCCCAGCCCTCTCTGGAGCAGCAAGATCAGATAAATGTTGCCAGCTACCAACACCAATGTTTTCTCTGTTGGCTTCTACTAGCACACAAGCTCCCTCCACACTCTCTCCTTTAAAGTCATGCATTGAAGGATTGGGAATGAGGAGCACAAATGGAATGTCAGTTGAAACCAGAGGAGTTGTTACACAGTGATGCAAAAAGCTTCTTTCCCCTTGCTATGCCTGAACAATGTTCCTAGAGCCTGCAGTCCTGGCACCCTCACATATGCAGTAGCAACCACAATAGTGTTGCCATGACCTAGCTTTACAATCTTCTGGAATGTTAATTTGTCTCTTCAATAGAAAAACTAAATAAGTCACAAATAGAGAAGGCAGAAGAGAAATAACATACCTGAACTGAAATGAATTAACAACATTAAATGGGCTTTACAAGACAAAACGCTCTGTCACTCACTGCAGGATTAATGCATGAGCATGCACTAAGTATTCTACTGGAAGACCCAGTCACTATTACACAGTTGTTCAGTCTCAGTGATTATGTTCTTAATAATAAATTGACATTTATATAACACAAAATAATTGTCTACATTAATCTAAGTTAAATGACTGCTTCAGGCATGTAATTTACCATCTCTGGAAAGATAGTGCAAGCCATTCTGAGGACAAACACAAACAAAAAACACCCAAAAGAATTTTTAAAATGACCAAGAACCAGTTTATTATCAATTGCTATAGAGTACATTGATTTCCTGTGTTCCCTTATCTGAAGACAATTCTCAACAATTAAATCATTGTCCTCTTTTGTTGAATTTCCTATAATAATATGAATACATCTTACTATCACAGCTGGATCTTTTATAATATTATTTAGATGTCAAAGAAATCATTCAGATACTATTATGCAAGGCACAATATAAAAACCTAGATAGGTAGAAGTTACAGGTACAAGATGAAGAAACAAGTGTTACAAGGTATGCTTGGCTCAAGGGTTCAGTTTAGTTCAGATAAAAAGCTGTAAGTGTGAGCACTTGTCCAAATCTTATCTGACCTTCATGACAGGGCAATCTGCTCAAAAACTTTGTGAGCTCAGGAGCTTTCCAACATTTTGTTAAAAACTCTTGTGATAATGCCAGAATAGTCAACAGCCTCCCCTGTGCTCTTTCACTAATTCTGCTTCCAATGAAAAGCAGGAAACACAGAGGGGAACAAAAACAAAAGAAAAGAAAAATTAACATAACCATTTAACCTACTAAAATGTCTTTGGCTCCATTATAGCTTTAGAAGAAGGTCCCAGGAATTACTTATCTGAACCAGTTCACCCATTCTCAGTAATGGTGCAGAAAATCACATTTACAGGTGGGCCAGTAATGCGGTACTCCCCTACTCTCCATAATTCCCCTTGTCTCTCCCACCCACTTCCACACATTTCTGAGCTTTGGTTCCTTTAGGGCATAGGAAGTGGGTAGTATACATTTAACTAGTTTGTGGTCCTCACGATCTTCTGTGTTTTAGAAGTCATCTGATCTCTGCCAGCACAGCAGTGTGTATAAGTAGCTATGTCTTGTGTGTTATATGGATCTAGAACATGGTTATTTGGAATCCATGTGGTTCCTTCAATTTATGGTTGTTGTTTAAAGAGGAAAAGATACAATTGTTCTATGTACAGGTGACTGCCTAGGGAAGGTAGTGGAAGAAGATGTGTAACCGAAAGGCATACATGCCATCTGGAGGTATACATATTGGACCCCATCCTGGGCCACATTCTGTCTGCTATATACAAGTCCACTAGCACAAAGAAATCCAAAGTCTAGTAGATACAGGCCTCAAAGCATCTCACCTGTGGAGGGGAATCCTCGGGAGGCATAGAGCTGCAACAGTAGCTCTTACATCATCCCCTTCTCTGCTGCTGATGGAGGGGATATGGCTAAAGGAAGGGGCATTGGCAGGGCTTTCCTGGACCCCAGTGATCTCCAGCTCCCAAACCAGCCCCTTAGACCTGTGCTGGGAGACCAACCTGGGCAGAGTAGACCCCAGAGTTGAGCAGTGCAAAGGGCAACTTTGCACTCTCACTCCTCATCAGTTCCAAGTGCTCATTGGCTGAAGCTGGTAACCTGGTCCCGGGATGATATAACTTGTGACAACAAGGGGCCTTGTGGTACATCAGGAATTTCCCCTGTGGGCAGTGTAAGTAATTTCACTTTCTTATGTACTGGGTTGAGCAGGAAGAGGTCTCTCCCTTTTTCTATAAAGACTGTTGGCTGATTGGACATGGAGAGAGGCCTGGTGTCTGATACACATGGATTAGAATTATATGCTATGTATTTCTCTCTGGCCTTACAAGCCTTAGGACTCAAGATGGGGGAGTTCCAGGTAGAAAACTTAAAACAAATAAAGAAATAAGCTCTGGGAAATTCAGAACTCCATGTCCCCACCTTCCTAAATTTTTTTTTATTAATAATTTACATTCCATAATATGTTTTCAGACTTTATTCTTTTTCTGTTTGTTTATTTGTTATACACTGATCATCCCTATGTAAGCGTTGAATGGAATAATATAGGCAGGCTGTGATGCTCTATGACTGGAACATTTATATCATTGATATTGGCACTGTTAGACAATTGCAACAAATCTTATACGAAGTACGTCATGTATCAATGGAAAAGTTACAATATATCAAATATGATTATCCAGTTTGTATGCATGTATCATCTTTGTATCTCAAGTTATTAATATTGACTAGGTAAAGGTATTTCAAACATGTTTGCTCCTGGGGTAAGGCCCAAAAGAAAATTTACATCCAGTCTGGCCAGCACAGTGTGAATGAACTATTTGAGTTGATGGCCCATTAAAGAATACTTAGCTCTCACAATGGGTTATAGAAGAAGCCTGTCCCTGCCAAAATATGGATAATGGCTGCTCCTATGGGTCAAAGCATGCAAGGGCATGTGACTAGCTCATGTGGTCCTGGCCTCCATCTCGTGCCCATAATGTTCCACAAACTAAGACTGAGAGTAGTCCCTTCACATGAGAGAAGGTATAAAAGACCCTGGAAGCATCTACATTTTACCTCTTTCCTGCTCTGGACTATGGGTTTACACTAAAAGGAGCATCCCAATCAATGGACTGAGGACCTTCCAATCTTTTGGAAGTTATCAGAGACTGTACAAGCCAACAGTCTGTAATAGCACTGCTACAGACCTGATCCAAGAACTTTGCCATGATTATATGTATATGATTTCTTTGTGACCATTTTATCTCTCTCCTCTTTCTTTTCTCTGATAAATAAACCTTTAGATATTAGATACTAAAGGACTGGCAACAGCATGACTATTGGGTGAGATCTGAGTTATATATTGACCTGGCTATATGGCTGATCTCTTGGAATTAGAATGACCCTTTGTTTGATGAAACTGGTTTTCAGTAATCACTCATCATAAAGTCTAGTGTCTGGGTGGTGAAACAAGGGCTGGGATGCCTAAGGAGACTGCAGCTTGGACGTCTTGTTAACCAGTGTGGTGAGACAGAAGTTTACTTTTGTTTCTGGATTGGTATATCTAATAATAGAATAACCACCAGTTTGGAGTGAGTCTGCGCTGTTTCTCAGCAGTTCATCATGAATTTGGCATCTTCATCTGTGATCCACTGAGGCATGGTGACACAGGCTCAGCCAGGATTTTGATTCCCCTATACCAGAAGTATCACCATCTCTTTCCTGTCCTAATATTTGAAGCTCCATCCCCAAGACAATGAAAGGGCCAGAGTCACACTTAGGTAATACAAAATCTGAAATTGTTCATGAGATTTGACATGACACAACATTGTCGGTGAATAGGGCGACATCCACAGCTGGGAAATTAGGCATATCTCCATTGGACTGAATGGAGTTATTCTTATTGCACCAGGTGAGGATCTGGCCTATAGTATTTCAGAAGCATCACTGTGTCATATGGGAAATGTCACAAGATCTCTTACAAGATGTGCTGTAAAATCTTGCAATAACCATTTTCATCAATGGAATGAAATGATGCATTGGCAGAGTCTGTGACACTAGATTACATAGATCATTAGATCTGGCACTGTAATAGCACAACCACTGTGTCTTCTCTATAACCTTACAATAGTGGAGTCGCATTGTCTGCTGGTGAAAATAGTTAAAAGTCTATTGAATCCAATGGAGCTGATCCGCTGCCATTATACATATGTTCTGAAGGGGAGGAGGGACTCTAACATTTTCTCCCCCTCCAACTGAACTAATGTGAGTGAGCAAGATGAGGTAAATGCATTGTGAGATACAAACCGCACTAAGTTGGACTGAGGCTTCCTTTCATATATGGCATTACATGAATCAAAAATGGTGATGGAATATTAAGTTTGTAACATGGCATGTTACAACACTGTGTAGCTGACATACCAGTCAATGAAGCTTCCATTAACTTAAAAGCACAAAAGCATTTGCTGAAGTTGAGAGTAGCTTGCTGTATCAGCAGTCAGTTAGCATTAGTCTAGACAATTTTAAGATCATGAGAACAATTGAACCAGACAAAAGAGACATAACCAATTTGTTTAAATGTCCTGTCCAAATGTATCACATTTATGCTGAAATGTGAA
Source organism: Dermochelys coriacea (assembly GCF_009764565.3). Taxonomy (NCBI): domain Eukaryota; kingdom Metazoa; phylum Chordata; order Testudines; family Dermochelyidae; genus Dermochelys; species Dermochelys coriacea. The sequence goes on from NC_050069.1 coordinate 226,382,338, forward strand.
CCGTAAAGAAACTTTGGAATAGATCTCTCAGTGGAAAATGAAATCTTTTACTGTTATCCACTGTTACTAATCTGTAAAATCTTGCTAACTGCTATATGTGGCCTTGTTGCTAAGCAATAATGGGCCCTGCTTTTGCTTTTGGGTGATTATAATGATTAATTTGAATAAGACAAGGAAAGTATTTCGTTCATCTTAAAGGAATGAGATAACCAATCAACCCACAAGGAATAGCTGAAGTATATGTAGATACTTGCAAGATGTATGTAAATAAATAGTGACACACCATACAATTCCATCTAAATATCTAATTTTTCTTTGGTTTAAATAAGGATTTAGAATGCAGGAATACCTTGTATCGCATGACTGAGATTATTAAGCTAGATGGGTGTTTGTCTTGCTGACATATAAAATACATGGAGTATTACAATATTTTCGCTGATTTTCTGTCCTAAGGAAGACTTTTTAAATTTCATACTTCATCCACACTATAGCTTGGCACTCATCTTCTACTCCACAACCTGTTCCCTTCCCTGCCCCCACAACCTCCCAACCCCATGCCTCATAAAAGAATCCTTAGAATCTGCCTGCTAAATCCATGGTCTAAAGAGCATGCTCAGAAGAGGTCCAGCCCTTTCTTTGAAGGGGAAGGGGGCTTTCTGTGGCAGCAGGGTCTAAATCACAATGTGCTAAATTCTATTATGTGCCTCAAAGCTGACATTAGTGTGGCTCCATGGGTGTAATTAAGAACAGAATTTGGCCCAATGCCTGAAAAAAGAGAGAGGATAAGATAGTTCAGGTATATACTATTCTTGCTCAAACCAAAAAGAATATCCACCAGGCCAAAATAATTATTTTATAAAGAAGAAAAGAAAAAACATTGTCAGCTAAGACTATAAACAAGGCTGACTGTGAGTGGGAGGTTGGTTTGGGGGAATTGCTCCAGAAATGTTCTAATTTTTAATTATAAAATATCTGTGGGGTTGGATGGTTCAGGGGATATCTGCTCTCTCTCGCTCCCTCTCATACTTTTCGTGGTAGTCAGAGACGGCAATGATCCTTTGGTTGAGGTTGCCAAACACTGTCCATTATACGCCCTATTTTCAGTTACTTACAACTTTGCCAAATTTTACCATTTGGGCAGAGAACGTCTGTGCCAGGTGTTGGCCTCAGGCTCATTCTTTTTTAAAAAATTGTTTATTTTTATGTCAACAAAAAATAGTTCAACTGTTTCTGAGAATGAAGTAAGGGGAAATACATTGTTTTGCCTATGTCAAAAATTTCTTGTAACTTCTATTCAGAAGCTCTAGAAATGCCATGCTGTGGAGCGGGGCTTGAACTTTGGCAAGCGGGTCATCCTGGTGTCATAGAGTTGCCTTTTGGTATTCCCATGAATATTCACTCCAATTTAGTCAAATTATAAACCTCTGAAAAATCACCATTTGCACATGCTAAGTAGAAGTGTGTTTACAAAGTAGCAGTGAAATTCTCCCAACTTTGTTTGTAGTGGGCATGCTCCACCACCCCCACAGAGCTCACTGTGCATATTCCAGCCTGGAAACAGGACTTGTCCTCCACTGTTCCTTCAAATTACCATAGCTGAGAGAGAGGGAGACTGATTCTTCTGTGTTTTCAGTGCTCCCCACTCTAGTGCCCAGGCAGCCTGGAGGAAGAGGGAGCAGCTGGAATTGAATACAGAGCTATGAGGAGCAGGAATTCAGGATGGGTGATATAGGTTGGGATGGATGATATAGATTGGGATGGAAGTAGTGGAAGGGTAAACTGAAACAGGTTAGAAGAGGCAGGACTAGAGAAGGACAGGCTGGACCATAAGGAGATGGGAGAAGAAGGAGAAAGGAACAGCCATGGGGAAATAGGAGAAGAGGGGGACAGTGTAGTATGATAAGTGGGACTGGAGAAAGAGCGTCAGGTTTCAGGAGGGACCTGACTTGGTGTGACAGCAGGAGATTCAGTAATGTAATCTGTGATCAGACTGCTAGTTCTCAAATGTTAGAGCCCCAGCATGTAGCAGTATATTTTATAAAGAATTCCTTCCTAAAACTGGTGTTTAGCAGGGGGCTGCAGGAAGAGAGAGGATGGTCTCATGATTAGGGATGTTGAATGTCACCCTGGAAGACTGGATTCTGTCCTGGCCTCTGACACAGTGCTCCTGTGTGATGCTGGCCAAGTCACTTATGCCAGACTTTTCAGAGATGGCTATTAAATGGGTGTTTTTATTTTTGGGTGCTAAGCTTGAGTAACCTGGGCACAGATTCTCAAGTTTGGTGCCTAAGGATGGAGTTAGGCACCTAAATATCTTGGAGGATATGGTGCCTAATCTGCAAAAGTGATAAGTGCTCATAACTGCATCAAAAGTCAATAGGAGCTGTTCTGAAACATGTGAAGTGCTAAAATAATTCTATTTACTCTGACAAATCAAAATACATGAATGAATTTAACCAGTTTTGGCCTTAGCCTTTTGGTGCCTAAATTCCCCATCTGTAAAATGGGGATAACAACACCACCCATGCCACAGAGGGCTGTTGTGAACCAAATACATTCATGTTTGTGAATCACTCGGCTACTATGGTGATGAGTGTCATAGAAAAGCTTAAGAGGAAATTAACAATTCTGTACTTGGTGTAAGGTTTGAATGGTGTGTGGTAAATAAGGCAACATATCAGCTATTGACTGATGGGGATAAAAGGAAATATTGAATAGCTACCCATTCTATGACCACCATCCATCCTGTGCACTGAATGAGGGAGGCGCCTTCTGGGCAAAACAGTATGATCATGCCATTAAAGGCTGTATCATAATGCATATGCACAAAGGGGCTGAATTAAGATTACATCTTAATACTGGTACTTTTGAGTTCTTGACTTTGCAACCTTAATGCTCTTTTAATGTAGTTGTTTTGCAATGTAACATATATATATAATAAAATACATACACATATACTATTGTGACAGGCATTTTAGAGGTGTGTGTGAAAGGGCCATAATAAGAAACAGAACCCTATACCCTTTTGTTAATCACTCTTTCAAATTCAGCTCAGGACAATGACTGAAAGCCAATACTACCCGAAAGCTATTCAGCAGAAAATATGAAATAAATTGGTGGTCTCCATCCAGTTCTAGCAGACATTACAAAAAACACTGTCAAGATTGATACTAACTGTATCCCCCAGTTCCAGCAGAGGTCCAAAGACTAATTGGGCATAGAGACTGCACTAACCTCTCAACCCTACAGTGGTCCCTCTGATCAGGGCTGAGGGACATTAGTAGGGTAGAGAGGAAAACAAATTCTGCCCATGTTATACCTCTTGTTTGAAGAAATGGAAGGGTAGCTCTGGAAGATGAAGTCTTCTGGCACCTTTCACAAGTTCAATTAAATAAAAAAAAGATAACAGAGGGACTTTGGGAATCAGAAATAAATTACTATGACAGTATGGGGGCTGGGAAGGAGTGTTCATTAGACCTTTTCCTTTTAAGCGTCAACAGAGTTTGGACCTACATAGAAGAAGAAAATACCTTTCTAGGTATTAGTCAACAATGTTGCTGAAATTCAGGTAGTTCTCCCCTGGAGTTCAGTCTTTTACAGCTTCCTTGTATTATTACCATGGAACACAACCCCAACCCAGGCAGGAGCATCCATTGCTTCTACAGCCTGATTAACGATTTCCACAGAGTCACTTCCTCAAGTTAGGAAACATGTCTGTGAGCTACAATCTACTATTAAGGCAGATTGTGAAGTCTCCCAAACTTAAGAATGTGCCATGACATTTTTGTAGAAAACGTTCCCACCTTTCGTTCCTGAATCTGGGGCGGGAGGGCCACAAACACACACTGTAATTTCTTACTCTTTTTATATCTTGTTAACATAAAACAAATAGAATGAATACCCAATAAATACATGGAGTTCCCAATCAAGTAAAGAAAAAGGACAAGGATGACTGACCATGGGTATCTCGGTTATTTTCTTTGCTAGGGCTATACCTGGAGTTATAATAGCTTTCATTTAAGTATTACATTTTTATTATTTTATCACCTCTCTAGAGCTTAAGTAAAAGATCACAAAATCAGAAAGCTGTCAATAATTTTTTCTAATACTTTAACTTCAAGGTGAATTATTCCATTTTTAATTGGAATTTTTTTAGAAGCAATTAATATGCTTTTCTGGAAAAGCATATTGATTCCTATAGTTTTAATTCATCTGCAGCTGATATTCTCTTTAATCATAAATAGTGTACAGAATCAAAGAAAAAATACTGATTTATATTTTATTGGTCATGTTTTATCTTTCTTGCTCATTTTAAAGCTATTTTCTGCACTTGTAACAGCTCTTCATTTGAATATCTTAACACATATATTCATACACCTATGCCACATATACAAATTAAATATAATTACTCATGTAAAATATGCATATATGTATATTTATATACACAGAAATATTTAAGATATTTTTTTAAATACATCAATGGGAATCAAGACTATTATCCAGCAGCTGTGACCAGAACTATCTCTTTAACTTGCTGCATTTAATGCGACATTATGGTAGTGTCTCTCTCTCTCTCTCTCTCTCTCTCAAAAAAAAAAATCTACATTAAGATCAGTAAGGGAATTATGTAAATAAAATAGCCAGCCCTGATGAAACAGCAATTGTATATCTCTGCAGCTGTGTACTTCTGTTCATGATAGATGATTAACTAGAAAATTGTTTGCATATTTGTTTTATGGAGCATTTGGCAATTTAACTAGTTAACTACAGAGGTTTATCCAAAAGTCATTAAAATGTTTAGACTGGCAGAGATCACAGCTGGTGCTTGTAACAGGATGGCTCACCCCTTAAGGGCTGGAGCTAGCCAGCCCTGATTGCAGACTGGGTCACCATAGTGGGGGAGACCATGGTGATTTCCCTATAAAGAGCAGCTGAAGGGTACAAGAGGGGTGTCAGGAAATGATAAGGAGGCAGGATGAAAGATTTCTGTAGGGAAGAGCCAGAAACCAAAGGCGCTGCAGTGAGCAGGAAGCTCCTACTAGAGTCCCTGATTGAGAGATGGGTTTGGGGGCCTAGAAGCCAGAACCAGAGGGCTAGGCTCTAGCCAGGTAAGGCCTGGGAGTCCTAGGCCTAGCTCCTACTACAGATTAACTGGGAGAAGGGTTTGGGGGCCTAGAAGCCAGAGGGCTGAAAAAGACTGAGCTTCAGCCCAGGAAAGCCTGAGGGAGTTTGAACTGGGACCTAGTTCTGGGAAGAGGGGCTGGGGACTCTCTATGTCAGGGGGCCTCGAACTCAATTGACCTTAGGGTCAGCCGCCAGTGCGCAAATCCTCCCAGTGGGCCAGTAATGTCACCGAAGGTGGTGTTCAGAACAGAAAACGTTTCTATTGTATTTTTTTTTTTTATTTCCAATGGCTTAGAAATAATAAAACCGTCATACAACTTTATACCGTTCTTTGCCTGCCAGAGAGTGTTTTAGTGTTTGCCAGGCACCTGGCAACACTTCAGTTCTGTCAGTTTGTTGACGTTTGGCCTCAGCGACTGAGCAGTTGACACCTTCTGGATTGCAGCAAGGAGCGCATTGGATAGTTGTGTTTGGTATTTTGACTTGTTTATCTTCATTGTGGAAGAGCGTGAGGCTGACTCTGCCCGGCAACTAATGATGCTGCTTCCACTGCTGACTCTGCCTGGCGACTAGTGATGATAGCTCGGTGCCTCTCTCCCAGCCAATGGGAGCTGTGGAGGGCGGCGCCTGCAGCCAACATTGCCGGCAGCGTGTCTGCCTGCGTCTGTCCTCTGCGGGCTGCGGCGGGGAGGTGCTCGGGCCGCAGGTGGCCGGGACTTTGAGACGCCTGCGCTTTGTAAAGGGAGAGGGTGTCTGGCCTGGGGCTGAGGCTTGGCGGGCCAGTACGTAAGCACCTGTGGGGTGCTGAAAAGGGGAGGAATTGGTAGTTGGGTACCGCAGCGACCTATGGCTGTGAGGGGTTTCTTAGAGGGTTGCCTTGTTTCTGTGCTTTTTTCAGCAATCTTATAAAACACAACTGGCTTTAGAACCACCTAGCCAAGTGCTGCATTGCTTGTTCTGAGGATGATTTTTACAATGTATTTTTACTGAAGTGAGCCTGGGAGTCCATTTTAGAGCTTATATTATTTTCTGGTTTTGATTTAGATGCAAGGAGAAACTAAAGGAGACATCAATTTTGCTATTAAATTTGGGTGCTTCATTATTTGCATAAGGCAAAGCGATTCCATAAGGAAAGCGAACTTTTACATCCAGCTCTGTAAGAGGCAGCACATAACTGCCTGGCTGCAGAAGGAGTTCCAGGAAGAAATGGCAAATCAAGCATGTGTAGCTCCAGCTAAATCAATGAGAGTATGCCCATGTGTAAAGTTAATTATGCGTTATGTGATTTACTGGAGCAAGGTCAGAAGGCTCAGCACCTTGGCTGATCAACCCTGCTACTTCACCACTTTCAGGGTCCAGTTTACTCTGCTATTGTTCTACCTACTCCTTTCCTTCCTGCCCACTTTCTTGCAGAGAATACACTGTAGCTGAATTTTAAAAATTGTACTACAGTGAGTTACAATCTACACCCTGCTTTTATGCTGTCTAATTGGTTAAATAGACTTTGCAGGGGAGTTGTACCTTCCTTTGAAGTGAGACAGATGGGTTCTTGCCAAAAAGTTAACTCAATAGGCTAGATTGGCCACTAGTCTGACATAATCAGAGGACATATGCACAAGCAGAGGACTTTGAGAAGCCCCATGCTATAGTTTTTATCTTTTTAAAATATAATTATTTCATGTTAAATTGCTCTTTCCTAAAAAGAGGTTGTATAAAAAATTTCTCCTAGTTACTCTAGATCAGAGCTGCTGAGTCTGAGTTTTTAAAAAAAAAAAAAAAAAAAAAAAAAGCCTTGCAAATTCATCCTGGGATCTGAAAGTCAAGAAAAATTCTGTCCTGCTCCTGCATCACCATCAATAACAGACTGCAATCACTTGGGGCATAAGTACACAGTGGGGTAATGTGCTCTAAGGGGTATGATTTCTAAAGTGCACTCATGGGTTGCTCATTAATTGGTCCACATAGATCCTGCTTGTGCACGCTATAGGTTCCCTAGCGTGCTTTAACAGAGTTCTGATTCAAACAGAACTAAGTTGAAGCACACCAGCAGGGTCTGCACCGACCAATTAATGCATAGCAAATTAGTACACTTCTAGAAATCACACCCCCCCCATAGACAAGCCCTTAGTTAACAATTCTTTTGTGATGAGAGCCAGAATAAAATCCAGTTCACCCTCCTACAGCTGTGTTGGCTAATAAAGCTAACAGGAATAGAAACTAGTAAAAGCTTAATTTTGTCACTGAAGTAAACAGGTATGGTTCAGAACATGCAGCGAGAGCAGATCTATTGAGAACGAAGGTGCTATTTTTTTGCATGGTTCCTTTTCTGACTGCACCTGCACTTCTAATTTAGTTAACCAAACAACTATCCTCATTCAAATTTTAGCTCAATATAATTTCTTCCCAGAAACTTTCTGTGAAGATCTAATTGCTTAAACAAAATAGCTTAACTAGGTCCAGTTCCAACCAACAAGATTGGTGAGATGTTGTTGCCCTTTTTGACTTGAGCAGCTAGCCAAAAATCTGGGGTCTAGTAGATTGTTCCAGTTAGGAGGAGAAATTGATGGCAGTCAGATATTCTCTCCAGTTCAGTTTTGTTTATTTACAAAGAATGTGCAAAGTCCTGTGTCTCTGAACACAGAAAGAATCAAATAGCAGGAAACCACTTTTATTGCTTGTAGCACCAAGAACACTTTTTGCCCCCTCTACCCCTGACCAAAAATGACTGCTTCTTGGACCATCTAGTCCTGGAATGCAGAAGGGGAGAGGCAATTCTTGACTTCATCTTAAGTGGAGCACAGGATGTGGTCCAAGAGGCACATAGAGCTGAACCCAGGGCCATCTGTAGGCACCAGCTAAGCAAGCTGGTGCCTGGGGAGGCGCTGCTGAAGGGGCGGCAATCCGGCAGCAGCCCCGGCAGCAATTCGGCGGCAGCACCTCTCCCTTGTTTCCCTTGGTGGCAATTTGGCGGCAACTCTTCTGACTCGACTCTCGCCATCGGCGGCAATTCAGCAGCAGCTCCCTCTGATGTTCCTGTTCTCTCTGGCAGCGACGTATTCGGCAGGTTGTTTTTTTAGTTAGTTTGGTTTTTTTGCTGCTTGAGGTGGCAAAAAACGTAGAGCTGGCCCTGGCTGAACCACTTGTAATAGTGACCATAATATAATAAAATTTAACATCTTTGGTGGAGGGAAATACCAAAAAGTCCACTGCAGCAGCATTTCCCTTTAGGAAGGGGAACTATACAAAATGAGGAAGCTGGTTAAATGGAAATGAAAAGGAACAGTCACAAGTGAAATGCCTGCAAGCTGCATAGAAACTGTTTAAAAACACCATAATAGAGGTTGAAATTGAATGTATACCTTTTTTTTTTTAATTTGGGGATAAGGGGACAAAAAAAGCCACCATGGCTAAACAACAGAGTAAAAGAGGCCGTTAGAGGCAAAAAGGCATCTTTTAAAAATTGGAAGTCAAATTCTACTGAGGAAAATAGCATAAACTCTGGCAAATGAGGTGTAAAAATATAATTAGGCAGGCCAAAAAGGAATTTGAAGAGCATCTAGCAAAAGACTCAAAAACCAGCCGCAAAAATATTTTTTAGTATATCAAAAGCAGGAAACCTACAAAAGGATCAGTAAGGCCACTGGATGCTTGAGGTGCTAAAGGAGCACTCTAGGAAGACAAAGTCATTGCAGAGAAGCTAAATGAATTCTTTGCATTAGTCTTCACTGCAGAGGATTGAGGGAGATTCCCACGCTTGAACCATTCTTTTTAGGTGACAAAGCTGAGGAACTTTTCCAGATTGAGTTCTCAATAGGAAATATAAATCCGTGGTATGTCCATACCTTGAATAGAGCATGGAGTTCTGGCTGCCCAGTCTGAGAAAAAAAATATATTGGAAAAGGTACAGAAAAGGGCAACAAAAATGACTAGGGGTATGGAACAGCCTTCCATATGAGGAGAGATTAATAAGATTGGGACTTTTCAGCTTGGAGAAGAGACAACTAAGGGAGGGATATGATAGAAGTCTATAAAATCATGACTGATGCAGAGATGGTAAATAAGGAGTGTTATTTACTCCTTCTCATAACACGAGAACTAGGGGTCACCAAATGAAATTAATAGATAGCAGTTTTAAAACAAACAAAAGGAAGGTATTTCTTCACACAACCCACAGTCAACCTGTGGAACTCTTTGCCAGAGGATGTTGTGAAGGCCAAGACTATAACATGATTCAAAAAAGAACTAAATAAGTTAATGGAGGATAGGTCCATCAATGGCTATAGCCAGGATGGGAAGCGATGCTGTCCCTAGCCTCTGTTTGCCAAAAGCTGGGAATGGGTTACAGGGGATGGATCACTTGATTACCTGTTTTGTTCATTCCCTCTGGGGCACCAGGCATTGGTCACCTAGCTAGCGGGACCTTTGGTCTGAGCCAGTATCACCATTCTTATGTTCCTTAAATGTTTAAAAAATGTAAAAGCTGTTTACATGGAGGCAATGCAGGTCCCCCCAAATTGAAGTTCCATATGCTGTAAACTGCATTTTTGCCTAGTTATTATATTGATTACCAAAGAGAATGTTCAGACTGGGACACATCACAATGAAGTTAAAATGCCATTATGTAGGGTCTGAAAAATAGATGTTGCAGGTAAGAATGTACAAAGTCCTGTGTCCCTCTGAATGCAGAAGGAGTTAAATAGGAACTCCTATTTAACACAGCTGCTTCTGCTCACGTACCAGGAACTCTCTCTTCAGCCAGCACCCCTTGCCCAAAAACCTCCCCACAGGCTTCTTTCAGGGTCAGTCATCATGCTTTCAGCTGTCCCATCCAGGCTGTCTCTCTCCCTTTCTTCTTCTTCTGTCTTCCCTCACTGTCATCCCCCCCTCCATCCACAAAATCCAGAAACCCCTGAGTGAGCTCTGTTAGGCCTTGTTTTTTAGATGAGGACCCTTATGTGTTTCTTACAACCATCTTACATGAAGGGTGCATTCACACATCACTTTGAATGAGGTTTTAATTCAGCTTGTAACAAGATTTCACCCAGCTCATAATGGTATTGAATACATTCTTTAGCCACTCTGTGTAGGAAAACACACTCTCCAGGGCCAATATCCCCTTCCTTCTGTCCTCCACATACCTCCTGCCGCACCCCCCCCCCGCCAATACTGTACTATAGTCGGTCACTATTTCATTGTGTGTATAATAAATTTAGCTTGTAAACTACTTGAGGCAAGGCCTGTATGCACCTGAATGGCACTATATAAATAATAAACTAGACCAACTCTCATCAAGTGTCATAAGACAGATGATCAATTTGTCAAGACCATAGCTTGCTTCTGAGATAGATGATCCCAGAAGTTTATCCCAATTAGGTTTCTAGGACAAAATTATTGCTGTGGGGAGGGGGAAAGATGCACCTAGCACATACAGTGATGCTATCTTTTTTTATTCTCGACACTAAAAAAAACCCCAAACTCTATTTGAGTCTCCTGTGGGGCCTATCTGAATCTCATCAGGTGAGCTGAGTTGTTTGTCTTTATTGCTGTGGCCACCTAGGGATTGGAAAGCACTGTGGGATACTCTGCTGATATTTCAGAATTCAGAAAGGGCAAGGCAGGATCACACTTCTTTATTTCACTTATTTTTTTCTGATTCAGTGGGGAAAGTGCTGCTAACACCCTTGGGGAGGGTGCAAAAGGCAAGTTTGTTTAAAGAAGTATTTTCCTGGTTGGTAGATCAAAATGTGATTTACCTTGAACATTAAATTAGCCTGTTCTGAATGTTTTGCAACCAACTTGTAATACTTGTAGAGTTTTTTCATAGCTTGTGAGGCCAGAAGGGACTACTGTGACAGTGAGAAGTGCGCTTGTCCTATCTAATCCATCTAAATGAGCTTTGAAAAATTCCACTTGCTTCCTTGTCTTAGTGAGGAGTAAATTGTGACAGTGAATATAAACATTGCCAACAGCTTCTGCAGAACCCAAGCTTTCATTTTTTTTAAAAAAAGCAGGTTTTAGCCTTTTTATGGCAAACAAAACTTTAAAATGAATTAAGAATAAGTGCGGTGCTGCCAGAAGTGGACAGGAAAATGCTTCCCATCCTGTGAAACTTTATGCAAGTTCAAAATGCTTTCCTGTATTGAATCAGGCCAGAAAGTCAATCTCATATTTGCAAACTGAAAAACAGATTTTTTGGAGTGGGTGGGAGGAGAAGGGGTATTGGGTAATTTTGGGTTAATCTTAAAAACATTTTTGTTTTGACAGTTCTGAAATGTTTTGATTTGACTTCGATTTTTAAGGTTTTTTTTTCAGTCCAATTAGCTGAAATGTCAACATGAAAAGTCACTTGAAACAGGAATTTTTATTTTGAAACCATGTTTCTACAATTTTGAAACTCTTATGACATTGTGTTGGAAAAATTGTCTAAGCTTACCCTGTTTCATGAACTGTTTGTTTCAACAAATCAGCATTTTTCAACAACAAAAGTGGTCAAAATCCCTGACCAGCCCTGATTCTACAGCAGCTAGTCAGTGAAAGCTATTGCTTCTGTTACGCAGTTGGGCCTGTAGTATCATTAGCACATGTGTCAAGCAGGGCTGTGTCATTGCTTCAACACTCTTCTCTATTTACGTTGCTGTGATCCTGATTTTCATCCGTGACCACCTTCCTGATAGAATGGGGATGAGTATCGTATGGATGGTCAAGTCCTCAATCTCTGATGTTTCCAAACAAAATCTAAGATCACAAGAACTGGCATCACTAATCAATATGCAGATGACTGCATCATTCTCGCACACACAGAGGCTGACTTGCAAAGTACCCTAAACCTTTTCACAGATGCCTGTCATAGTCAGTCTCTCTCTCTCTCAGCATCGGGGAAAACCAAGGTACTCTACCAACCCTCACCTACACAAACTATTCTTCAGACTCCACAAATCACCATCAGCAGAGAACCCCTGGAAAATGTGGACCATTTTCCATACCTTGGCAGCCACCTCTCCCAAACAGTCAGCACTGACACACAAATTGAATACAGGATCTGCTGTGCCAGCACATCCTTTGGAAGACTACTCAAATGAGTCTTCAATGATGGAGATCTGCTAACGGGTACCAAGATCTTGGTTTACAAGGCAGTTGTCATCCCCATCCTTCTCTATGGGTGTGAGATCTGGGTAACCTATGGACAACATCTCAAGCAGCTGGGGTGGCTCCAACAGCGCTCCTCAGGAGGATTCTCAGGATCAGCTGGGAAGACCGACACACTAACACAAGCATTCTCTCTGCAGCCAACATTAGCAGTATAGAAGCGCAGGTCATGAAACACCAACTCTGCTGGGCTGGTCACTGTGTACATATGCCTGACACTCAGCTCACAAAGCAGGTACTCTTCTCTTAGGTAAGTCAGAGAAGACTTAAGGGCTCGCAGAGGGCAGTGGAAGCATTTCAAAGACATACCGAAAATACACCTTAAAAAGGGAGGCATCAACCTAACAAACTGGGAGGACTCGGCACAGAACAGAACACAGTGGTGCCACATCATACACCAAGCCACAGCTCACTTTGCGGAGAACAGACGTGCTTGTGAGTCAGAGAAGTGACGGAGGAAAGAAAGGGCACAACAGTCCAGCCAATAACTATGTCTCCTCCTAGATTACACCTGTCACTTCTATGGGAAAATCTGCAGGCCAAGAATTGTGCTCCTCAGCCACTTAAAAATCCACCAATGAACCGCCTTGGCAGACATCATCCTGACATCGAGGGATAGCCGAAGATGTAGAGGGAGCTCCTTCTATTCTGCCTATAAGTGACCAGCTATCCTGAAACTATGGTTAGGGCAATTAAGATCAGTAGCCTCTCTGGGCTCCCCTTCTCCTGGGTAAGGGCTACTTCCTGTTCACACCCCCAAGCTGGCAAAATCAGATCCTCCTCCTTGCCTTCCTCTGTCACCTTCTAGCCTCTTCCCATGGTCAACGCCAACCTCTTCTCCTCCCCATCCTGCCCAGTGCTAAGGAGTGGCCCAAAAGTATAATCCTCTCCCAGGGAGAGGCAAAGATCACAGCTGCTCCAGTAGTAGGTGGCTCTAGGCTGGGGAAAGGAAAGAGCAAAATCCTTGGCCTCTCCACATGGATGGTGAAGTGGTGCTCCAATGTGCAGCCAGGAGAGGTGAGGGATCTGCTATCAGATGCTGAGACAGCCCCTACAGCTTTGGGAAAGTTTGACTGGGAGATAGGGATAGAAGGAAGCTGTTGCAGATTTGAAGAGCCGCTGCTTGGGAGCATTGGATGTGGTGAGGTGGAGGAGAATAGTGAGTGATTGGGGGTGTTGTCCTGGTATGTGTGGAAAATAGGTGTGAAGTGTGTGATTCTGAGGGGGAGAGAAGCTAAAAGAGGTGTTCCCAAACTTTTTGTTGGCACAATCCCATTTTAATTAAGTCTTTCCTGTTGGGATCCCGACAGCATGGAGGATGCCATTTTGGAGAGCAAAATTGTGTCCTCTGCACAGTGTGACCTCACACATGCTGTACATTTGAGGTCACACTATGTAGAGTTAAATGGTAGGGATTGCAGCAGTGCCATCTGCTGATAGCATGACCCCATTTAGGGTTCTGACTTACAGTTTGGGAACCACTGATCTAAGGGCTTGTCTAATCATAGAGTTGCCCCTGATTAACTCCATTTGTGGACACTCTCAATAAGGAAAAACTCCATGTGTAGACAAGCCCTAACATGAAGTGTGTGTGTGTGCGCATGCAAGAGTCCAGAGTTGTTCTGAGTGGGGAGTATGTTGGTGTGGGAGTCTGAGGGGTTAGCGATTTCAGATAATGAAGTATTTACAGACCACTCATGAGTTCCCCAAATTTGTTCATGTATTTAAAACTTTTAACCCTTATGCAATGGGTTATTTAAACAATTCGATTATCTGTGAATTGAACTGATCATCTAATGGTCACCTAAGTCACGTGAATTGTTTCTGGTCATTTATTGCAAGACATACATCTTATAAACAGACATGCCTGAACAAATCATTGAGGCTTGGTAATTATTATTGTTTACGATTGTGGGTAGCATTTGGGGGGTGGGGGGAGAATGTCTTGTGTCACATTGACACTTAGTATGTACATTATCTTATTTGAGAAGGTTGTGGTCAGATCTTGGTACTTGGGCAATTAACTGAGACTCCGACCACGGGCTTTTGTGGGAGATGTTGTTTGTGTATGTCCTCATCTTATATACAACATACCATAGAATCATATACATGGCTCTATGAAGAGGTATTTTCATAGTGTAGCTATCCCCAAGTGCTGTTCCCTCCCACTTCATTGTCTGGTCACATTGCAGACACCTTGCTCCATATTGTGGGGCTGGGACAAGTTGAAAGTTCTCTAAGACCTTTCTCCTACCAGATCTTCCCCTCCTCTTCCTGATGCCAATGACTTATCATTCAGATTAGCTAGTTTCAATATTGCCAACCCCAAACATTCAAAAATAATGAGTTGGGCCCCAAAAAATCATGAGATGAATTTAAAAATATTGTTTTAAACAATTTTTTGAATGTTTTTATTTGCCTTCTGGCTTTTGAGCCTTTAGGTTGTTCTCTAGTCATATTTAAAGCTATTCTTTGCAACCATAAGAGCTAGAAACTTTTCTTTTTTTTTTTTTTTTAAAGGGGAGGGGAAAAAACCCTAAGATTTTAATGTCATTAATTGTCACCAGGAGTTGGGGCTTTTAGAAAAATATCAAAGATTGAAAGACTCATAATAAAATTGTGAGAGCTCTCAACACTTTAAATCACCATCTCTATCTCCTCTCTCTACCTAGTTTCTTTCTATCTCCTAACAGCTAATTCCTCGGTCTCAAATAACAAAGCATACGTGATGCCAGCCCAAACTCTGAATACAGAAACGGATTCAAATTTTGCACCTCAGGCCAATCTCTTCTCAAAGCCGGAAGAATTAAAATCCAGAGAATTAAGAGGAAAAAATAAGTTTCTCATTCTGCAAAATTCAATGACTTCTCTAAAGATTCAACTTTTATTTTGAAGGGGATGAGTCTCGATATTTGATGGAATGTGAGCATTCAGAAGTAACCACAATGTAGTATGGGCTATTGAGAGCAAGGGACTGAAGTCACCATTTTGGAATAAACTGAACTACAGCTGGCTGAACACTGCATTTGGGACCTCCAGCTGCTGCTGTATGAAAAATAGATAATTAGAGCTGGTTGGCTTTTTTTGATTAAAAGAGTTTATTGAAAATAAGTTTAAAATGAAAAAAATTGCTTTAGATAAAATATTTTTTTAATTGAAAAATCCACAACCCTAAAACTTCCAGTTTTTCACAACTGGACATTTTAGTTTAAGAAAACCCAAAATAATAAATTATACACAATAAATATAAGGAGTACATTTATTTATTTACTGTACAGTAGTGCCTTGGAACCACTAACCAAGGATCCGATTGTGCTACTCACCATAACAGAGAAGGACTGTCCCCACCCCACTGTGTTTACAGTTTAGGAGTCTGCTGGACAGCAGAAATGAATTATGGATGACGAGATAACAAAACAAGAGTTTAGCAGGAAAATAGAAGTCTCAGCTTGCTGTGACAGGATTGTGTAACTTATATTGCAGATCTGAATGTTTTGGGTGCACCTTGAAATAGATGTGTAATTTTTCAAAGGAAGCCTAGAAGCATACAGAAATTATTACAGTATCCCAAAGATACTGTGCCATGCAATAGTGGATACAGTACTTTTGAAGCTAGGGTTTTGGACATTCAGTCTAGACTTTCTTGGGAAATTACTGTCCTTGAGAAGATAGTCCTCATTATAGAAGTAACTGAATACAGTAAGTACAGTACCATAACACTTTGAAAGGATGGGGATCGACTTATTGTTTGACAAAGCTAAAGCAAGAATGGTAATCAATCCCTTGGCAATAGAAATTTTAAATTTAAAATAAGCTTCAGCAAAGCCTTTGAACCTTCAAACCCTTTATCCTTAAGAAATTAATGGGTCCCTGAAGAAGTCTTATTTTTTTTTCTTTCTGATACACAACACATACTCCAATTTTATTAATTGACAATGCAGCAAAATAATGCTACAGGCCAGCCTCATGGAAAAATCTCTACGTGCCTCTTTCCCTCAGCATCCACCTTTTCAGCATGTGGTTTGAAAAATTCTTTGGATATTGGAGACGACAAACTTTTGTTTTTAAAAAATTTGAATTATACTAGTTTTGGTTTGCACCCTACCCCCAAGTCATCCTCTCTGCAACAATTTCCATTGATTACAGCATCACCTACTAATTAAAGTAACACCATGTGAAAGGGTTCATTCAGCTGAACTTAGAACAGCACTGAGGAGTACTTCAGATGTTTTGCCTCTTTAAAGGCAATGGGAACTTTATGGAACATTCTTTTCCTACTTAGGAACAGTTACCATTGTGGTCCCCATGCCTCTGCCTTTGGGCAAAAAATTTTCAGCTTTCCCTACATCAAAACCTCCTAAAAGTGACCTTCTGTGTATAGATTGTAGCAGCCTTTATTGTGTCTACTCTTAAATCCCATCATAGTTTCAGTCTAGCTTGGCTTTTCCCAGACATAAAAAGAGACTTTGTGTGTGAACTGTTGACACCGTTTTCCTCTCTAGGTTCCTTTACGCTCCTTTGTAAACAGAAAGTCTAAAAATAGATGTCTCCTAGCTTCAGTCTTCTGTCTGGATTCTTCTTGCATTGTTTTGTAACTAGCTCATTTCCACCAGTGCGGCACCATTTTTCATTCTTGTGATGTTTAGCTGATCTTTCCTCTAGTACTACCAGGTAGCACCACTGTATAGAAGCTGAATGTATATTAGCGTTCCTACTATAAACTCCCAGCACTTATATAACTCGGTAGTAAGAATTTGGTTAGGGCTGAAACTTGTCAAGTCTCGGCCTAAAAGTAGATTTTTGTTTAATCTCATGTAAATAAAATTGATCTACTGTGGCAGTTATTTAAATAAAACAAGCACCCAAAGCATAAATAGTGAGCTTTTATAGATGCTGGGCTGAGTTATCTGCGTTGGCGGAAAGTTCACTGTGAAGGGGCTGTAGTGGCTCAGAGTTTCCTCCTCCTCCTGTGTGGCAAGGACTGCCATTAATAGCAGATAATGCGGATTAGGGAGATGAGCATAGCTAGGAGTGTAGGAAGTGAACTGATTCAACCCATCCCTTCAGCTTTTTCTGAGCTAGATCAGATTGTTCATCAACATGACGTGCATCTCTCCAGGTTCTTATAAGAGTGACCACTTCTATGTGTGGGTGTTCAGTGGAGATCCTGGAAGAGTTTAAAATTGGCCTTACTTGCAATCACAGCTTTCCCTCTGATGAATCACCCCTGGGTGCGCAGCAGGTCAAGCTGGCATTGGTAGGCACAACATGCCACTCTCTGAGTCAGCAAAAGTGTGTATGCCCTTTTGAGTCCGTACCCTCAAAATGTGTCTAAAACCAGCTGATGGGATGGAATGTCATTCTAATGGCTGAACACAGCTTTGAAACTGAACTTGTAACACCAACTTCAGCCCTGGCATAAGTGGGTCTGAGTGCTTTGACGGTCAATGCGTGATAGATTCCTCATGTACGCTAGATCTCAGTGTGGCCCAAAAAGCCATGTGCTGAGCATATGCAATATTTGAACATTTTTGAATTAACATTATGAAATAATTACATTCATAAATTCTGCTTTGCAAATACTTTGCATAATTTTACTTTGCAACTATGTTATTGTGTTTACAAACTGTACACGTGACTTACAAATAAGATGAGCAGGTTGAATGAGACAAATATACTCAGTGATGAATATATCTTGATATGTAAATATATTAAATCATGAACAAGACCATTAGAAAACATCACTTAACTAATTTTAAAATTTTTAAAACAACAACCAGCCTGATTTTTTTTTTAAATGAAGTCTCTGATATTTGCTTTCAAAGAAATAGCAGGAACAACTTTGTGGGTGCAGATAACTGAGTGTGTATTTACACAAAATAGATATTAATGGCCTGTAAATCCCAGCGCTCTGAAAGCTATAAAGTGCAGGTATTTGTGCTCATAAACTTTTGCAGATGCAACATTGGAAGACCAGTTGAGGCCTTCTTAAAAATCACAGCCAAAATGTATGACCTACCAGCAAAGGTTGGCAAATTCACAATGCTTCTGAAGTGTGGTCAGAAGGCACACCATATTGCCTGTTGTTCTGTTGGCTTTCCACAGTGTTTTATATATTTAACTGGAAAATTTCTCACGTTATTTCCCCCCCCTCTCTTCCACTATTTTAATGTAGTTCCCTGTCTGCTGTATAAATGTGTCCGCTATTGTCACATAAGCAGAGGGGGTTGTGGTCTGATGCTGAAAATAAATGCTTTCCTTAGCTAAGAGGTAACCACAGTCAACCCCCTAGATTATAAACAATTCAAGATCTTTAAGTGTCAGTTCAGATAATATACAACATTCAATAATACATTCAATAAGAAATGAAATGTTTAGCCCCTCTACAGTGTTATGGCCTGGTTCTGACCAGTGTAACTTGAGTGGAGAAATTTACACTTCTGTAAAAATCAGTTGAGGCAGATTGAGGTTTATTGAGGCCCTGGGCACAAAGAACTCTTAGGCCCCCCACAACCCCCTTGCCATGGGGCCCCACCCTGCTCCTCCTCTCCCCCGCCAAGGCCCAGCAGCCAGGCCAGGTGTTTGAGCCAGGCCGTAGTAAGAGCCATGCCACCCAGGGAGCCCAAGCCCCTCCCCTGCCCTGGGTACTCTGCCCCAGGGCTGGGGACATGGGCCAGGGGCTGCTCTTGGGCCCACTGACCAGGGCAGGTAGTGGGTCCAGGGCTCTCTGCAGTGACCTGAGCCTCCTGGGTGGCTCTTATCATGGGCCAGCTCCAGCTTCTGGCCTGGCCAGGGAACCAGGAAGAGGAAGAGGAGGGTCAGGGCCTCCGGGAAAGAGAAGGAGCAGATGGCAGGGCCAGTTTCAGTGCTGGTGGCCCCCTCACCTTCTACCCAGGTTTTGGCGCTCCCGCGGGGGTGACCAAATTGGCCAGGGCCCCTGGCCATGGTCATCTTTAATCCTTGCCTTAATCTGCCACTGAAAATCAGGAATGAGATCAGAATCAGGCCCTCTGTAAAAAGGTATATTTTCATAGCATGAGCTGATGGGAACAATAATTAGTAACAGGCCAAAATCCCAGTTCAGAACACTTCCCCATGTTTGCAAAATTTAGATTGGGTCTTCACTTCGTGGGCTAAATTCTCAGTCCGGCTGAGCGGTGCTCAATACAAAATCTGAGAGAAGGAAAAAGGTAGTTTTAAGCCACATTCCCAGTTATTCTATCCCTGTAAATAAAGGTGGAGGTTGCAGCTGTTGGGGGTGGGGGTCTCTTATTAGCAGACACAATACTTCACTTTCTTTTGAAGGGACATAATCTTGTTCTGCATTAGGACACCAGCTGCTGCCAAACCAACCAAACAGAAATCAAAACAAAATAAATTGCTGCTTTGCTACCAAACAAGGTAGTTTTAAAGCATATGTCTTGTGGGCTTTTTTGTTTTATTCCAAGCACATCTAGCGTTCTTGAAGTGGGAGAATAGGGTCCACTCATTCTCTTCACTGAGAAATATGTGAATGATATTTTAAAGGGTTTCTATTTAGTTCTGGAGGGGCACAATTTATATGGTATTCCATGCCATTCCAGGTATAAAGTTAAGAGGACTTAAATGGAAATCATTTCAGATAGTCATTTTCAGCTCTGATTAATAATGTTTTTCACAGAAATAATGTCTGGGTTCATAATTACAGGGGCAAGTTCCAGGCATCTGGAAAGTGAGTGTGAAGAGATTGAGCAAGTCATTCAAGCACTCAAGTGATGATGTAATTCTATACTAAGCTAACAAATTTCCCAATTTCTCTGTTAGCATGTGGAAAAGGGAATTTTGTGTCCTTTACTGATTTGGTCAGGAAAAAATCCCCCACACTACTTCATACAAAACACCAAAACAGCCAGAGACAATTTCTGTTAGTGTTGCTTTTTTTTCCTCAAAGCATCTACTCCTCACTAATGTAACTACCCTACATTAGTGTCTCCTTGTCGTGGATATGAATAAATCATTAACCTTATTTTATTAATGAGGCCAAGCTAACAATATTTCCGAACTGGCTCTGCACTCATATCTTTCAGCACTATACGTGCAAATGTCATCCTGTCGTTCCTAAATCAGGAAAGGTTAGACACTTCAGTGATGTGACTTGTGCAGCATCCAGAGTGTCATAATTGTCACCACATGAGACGTGTTATATGCAAGCCAGAGAGAAAGGGGTTAGTTGGTGCTAAAATTTGGCTTATTTTTAAACTGAAAGCTTTTTCCTATTTTTTCATTAATTATTTTTTACATTTACAGTATATAGCATCTCTTATCCTAAAGTACTTCACAAATATTACAGGAAATAACTTTCACAGCATTCCTGGGATTATTCTTCTACCCATTTTACAAAGGGACAAATTTTGGGAGGCAGTGTGATCTAGTTGGTAGAGCACTGGACTGAGACTCGGGTGACCTGTATGCTAATCCTGGCTCTGCCACTAATCTTTGTTGCGTGGAGCAAGTCACTTAACCTCCCTGTGACTCTGTTTCCCCTCTACTCTTCACCTGCCTTGGCTACTTAAGTCCTGTGGGGTAGAGCCAGTTTCATATTTTACCATGCCCATCACACAGTGGCTCTGATCTGTTTTCTCAGTGACTTCTAGATCAAATGTGTTCCGCACACACAAACCTTTTTCTTATGTGGGGCAGTTCCAACTACCAGCCCCATAAAGTCAACCTGCATTTCTACAGTCAAGATGGGCTCTTCTCCTTCTCAGTATCATCACCATTAATAAAGTCTCTGCAGGCTAGATTAGTGTCTCAGTTATACCATGCAATTCCACATTTTTCAAATTTTGCCTTCAGTGATGTGTACGTAACCCCTTTGTGCAACCACATTGCTTTCAGTGGGTTTGCAGAGGTGTCACTGATTAGAACTTTGTTTATCAGCAGAATTATTTACTAAAGGGTATAGAATCCACCTTACCATCTTTTAGCTGTGTTGGCTCTTCAGTGTTAATGGGTAAAAAGCAATAAAATGTTGGGTTTTTGTCACTAAACCTAGCACTACATATACACAGGAAGCCCATCAGCTTAGAAGGAGCTGAAATTGTATGTAGTCAATTGTCACAGTAGAACTGCATTCTAATGTTTTTATCTATTCTTAAATAATTGAGATTTTCATGGATCTCATGAGGGGAGTCTGCAGGAACAAAGAATGAGAGAAATAAAAAGGGAAAGGAGAGTGTGAAGTGGGAGATGGCAAAGAGATGGAAGAGCAAATAGGAAGGGAGACGAGAAGCCTGGGAGAGTTAGACAGGGACAAGAGGCGATCAGAACAAACAGCCAGTCAGCAAAAATAAAGTCTAGTGATTTAAGTTGGATAGTTCTGATGATAGACTGGTTGCAAAGGATGTGGAGTATGTGGTAAGGCTGTACTCCTGCCCTTGGTTCTTGCTTTTGAGGGTTCTTCCTTTGAACTCAGTGCTAAACATATCCTGGGCTATTAAACTTTGTCCTTTAATTTGCTGCAAATATCTGCACCACTTTATTCAGGAGAGAGTTGTTACCTTACAAATCAGGAGCATCATCTAGTCATCATGATGCTGATGAGACTGCCAAACAAACTCTATCAAGTCAGAAGATTCACCCGCTAACTTTGAATTTCCTATCTTTAATTCACAACACTTGGCATATTTTGGGGTTACGTTTTTTTGTTCTTTATTTTGTCTTGGTTTGTGTTATTAAAACTGCTCTACCTGGAGAATTTTTTTCTTTTTTAGTATGTTTTGGAAAATTGCAATCCATGGTGTTTACTGCAGCTATAGTGACTTACCCCAGCTGAGGATCTGGCATTAAATATCCCAACAACATATGTCCTATGCCAATAATCACAAAGGTTTCCTATCATCAGTGCATGTCCCTTTGCATTGTTTTATCTATGCATTAGGATACTACCATGAAAAGACAGAGAAATAAGCATGATATTGCTCTTCTCCATATGATGCTAGGAAAGAATCCAGGAAGTGTGCATTCCTCAGTAGTCTGTCTTTGTTTTTGTAATAAGTATTTTTTCTACCATATAAGCAAGTGAAGACAAGTGTTATCTGGTGCCAATGACCTATTGCACTTGATTAGAATACTTTAAAGTGCTATTGTTTTTAATATTTAAAGCTATAGGGTTGCTATGTAGCTGGGGGGATGGGGACTTTTTTGTGTCTAAATATTTAATGGTTTGTAGGAGTCCAACTAGAGAGAGAATTTCTTCAGTATGTTAACATTTCAGAGGCCCACCCTGGTTTGATAGTTTTTGTTAGCCGTGGAACTGTATTGCTGGAATTTGTTAAGCGTGACATTGTTCATTCTGAGACCATTCAGGACTAGGGAGTAACCTTTTTCTTTTCTCTTTTGCATAGTCCAATTGTAAGTTTTCCCTAAATGTTCTGAGTAAGAAAAAACTTTATTTGATGTGAGAGCTCTAGTCTAGTATTTTGTAATTGCCAAAAAAATATTTATCATCCCATATATGAAGATTTCTATGCTCCTAAAGCATAATAAAGGCTCAGATTTATTGTGCACACCAGCTATTTTGTGTCACTCCCATGATACGTGGCAGCTGAAATGCCAACTTAACTGATCTGAGTTTATGGTGCAAAGCAGCAGGAGCATACAGGTGAGTCTGGCCCCACATGTACAAATTGTATTTTGTTTTTGCATTAGCATGTATTTCTTTGGGAGTCAGTTGGCTGCACAGTATCTCTTTTATATACATGACTGTGGTGTATGTAACTGTGGTGATAAGTTTAAGCTACTGCAATCAGTGTCATGTCTTCAGGATATGATCAACCTGCCAGAGTTGGTCCTGATACAATAGCTTTGTAACTGGACATCCTGCAGGACAATTTTGTCATGTGGTGTTTCTTTGGAACCAGTAACTGAGTAATTTGATCCATGAGAGGACCTTTCCTCTTTCCCATGACTGCTTAGTTCCTAGCATAGTCTGCCACCCTCAACTTCTATCAGTGTGCTGCCTGCTATGGGTGTGAGCAGCTTTACAACCAATCAGCTGCTGCCTAATTACTTCAAATAAGTAGTTTTGGAACTTCAGGCCATACCTTCAGCTATGCCTCTAAATTGCATGTGTGCAAATCTGTATTTGTTTGCTCAAACCAGAGGCTTAGCTCTGCAATTTGTGCTAAAAAATTTGCTCTGCAGATGTGAGTTTATATGTGCTGAAGGATATGCATGAGACAAGTTGGTTGAGGTAACATATATTTTTGGGCCAATGTCTACTGGTGAGAGAAACTTTTGAGCTTGCATAGAGCTCTTCAGGGCACCTCTGTAAGTTTGGAAGCTTGTCTCATTACATTGCTCATCTGGTCTTTCTAATATGCTGGGGCTGACATGACTACAACAACACTGCATACAAAGGGTATATGTAACCCACACACTTCCTGGGTATGGTGTTCTGTACCATGTAGTGGCACTGAGACCACTTAGAGAGAGAGATTAATGAGTCTGCTCTACAGCCTTAGCTAAGAGGCATATGGCTTTTAGCTCATGCAGCAGAGCTTATGCACTAAGCTCCAGAGGTCCCAGGTTTGATTCCACCCACTGGCGACCAGTGTCTGGCATTACATATGCATGGAATTTTAAAGGACTCACAAAAATAAGAAAAGGAGTACTTGTGGCACCTTAGAGACTAAGGTGCCACAAGTACTCCTTTTCTTTTTGCGAATACAGACTAACACGGCTGCTACTCTGAAACCTGTCATCAACAAAAATAAGAGCTTATCTAGAAGTCTAATGTCATTTGTCATACAATTGACATGGCATGCACTTTTAGTATTTAGTTTCATTTCTCAGACCAAATGGCAGACTGCCTAGTGTGTGATTATTTGACTAAGGTGTTAAAATGCTATGGTGTAGCAAAACACACAAACAAAAGCCCAAAGTAAGCAAGAAAAACCAAGGATCTCAATGGTATGACTGCAGCTAGCAGATGTGTACTGCTGATATGTACATGAAAGGATAGTAAAATATGCTAATGTGCCCAAATTATGGCTTGAGCTTACACTAACTGCAAATGCAGTTATTTCTTATTGCACAAACCGCGAAACATGTAATTTGTTTCTTGGGATTCACTGGTAAGTATGAAACCCATACATTTTCCTGTCCCCCCCCCCCCACTTTAATCTCTTTTGAAGGCTCTTGAATTACTATCCAGAAGAAAATGGAATCTGATTGTTACTACTCTTTCAAGGGACAAGTTAGGCCAAACTTTAGGTTTTCTAAAACAAGCTATTACCAAACTTAACATCAGTAGATAGATTTCTGTGAATTTTGCAGGTTTAATTAAGACAGTTTATTTTTAAAGGAGAAAGCGTTCCCTGGCATTGTTTGCAGCTCAAACATAGTATCATCCCAGTAATGTGTGAGAGGCAGACCGGGAACTAGATTAGAAACTAGAGGTCATCAAAATTTTTCAGCTGCACGTTTTCCCAACAAAACTAAAATAAAATTTGAAATACAAAAATATCACAGGAAAATATCAATTTCAGCAAGTTTCCAATTTTTTTTAATAGGAAAATTTGAAGTGAGGCATAGTTTCAAAGCAACACTGACATTTGGAAGTATTGGAAATGGCAACCATTCTCAAAATTGAAATCAACATGTTGTGTTGTGAAACTAGAGATTTTGATCGAAAATGTAGACACTTTTTCAGAATTTTTCATTCCACAAATTTTTCTATATTGATTTTTTTGTCTTTTTCAGGATAAGACAAATGTTGAAATTGCAAAATTTCATGTGCAACAGAAATTAATCTATAAACAAATTGGACTAGTTTGCTTTTCAGTGAGACAGTCCTGACCCATCCTTCCTCTATGGCGCAGTCCAAATAGCTCAAATGGTCATGAGAGAACATGAAATGCTGTGGGAAGGGCCCTCCTTCCCCAGTGAACAACAGTTTTATAACTTTTACAACACCAAATGACCCCACCCCCCACAGGAGGGAGAGACTTCTTTTATTCACCTTTCCTCTACCAGAAATGGCAAGGTGGGGACTGAGGGGTGAGGGCAGGAATGGCAGGCCATAATTTTAGTGAGCTCTCCTTCTAATGATGCACTCCACAGTCAGAATATCTACACAAGGAACATTAGGCAGGGACATATTAGTTGGGATTGATTTTTTTTTTAACCAAAAATCGAGAAACCCAAAACAAGACTGACTCTTTATCACGGCAAAATAAAATATGTTGCTAATTGTGAAGCATGGGTCAGTTTTAAATTCCCTCTTTCCCCAGGATTATGGAGTAAAACAAAATCAGTAACTGCCTGTCATAAAAATAAAGGGAAGGGTAAATACCTTTTAAATCCCTCCTGGCCAGAGGAAAAAACCCTTTCACCTGTAAAGGGTTAAGAAGCTAGGATAACTTCGCTGGCACTTGAACACAATGACCAATGAGGAGACAAGATACTTTCAAAGCTGGAGGGAGAGAGAAACAAAGGGTCTGTCTGTCTGTCTGATGCTTTTGCCAGGGACAGAACAGGAATGGAGTCTTAGAACTTAGTAAGTAATCTAGCTAGATATGCGTTAGATTATGATTTCTTTAAATGGCTGAAAAAATAAACTGTGTTGAATAGAATGGATATTTCTGTCTTTGTGTAACTTAAGGTTTTGCCTAGAGGGATTCTCTATCTTTTGAATCTAATTACCCTGTAAGGTATTTACCATCCTGATTTTACAGAGGTGATTCTTTTTACCTTTTCTTATATTAAAATTCTTCTGGTAAGAAACTGAATGCTTTTTTCATTGTTCTTAAGATCCAAGGGTTTGGGTCTATGGTCACTATGCAAATTGGTGAGGATTTTTATCAAACCTTCCCCAGGAAGGGGGGTGCAAGGTTTTGGTGAGGATTTTGGCGGGAAAGACATTTCCAAACAACACTTTCTCAAAAATAAACCCAGTTAGACGTTTGGTAGTGGCAGTGGAAGTCCAAGGGCAAAAGGTAAAATAGTTTGTACCTTGGGGAAGTTTTAACCTAAGCTGGTAAAAGTAAGCTTAGGAAGTTTCCATGAAGGTCCCCACATCTGTACCCTAGAGTTCAGAGTGGGGGAGGAACCTTGACACTGCCTATCTATGCAAAGACGGATTAAACCAAATAGCATTTGTATGACCAGCAATAGTGATAATACAGAACTTGTCTCTTTTCTCCATTGCTAATAGAGAAAATGGAAACTTGCCTCTTCCAAATCTACTTGTAATTAGCCAACGGTGCTGTTCATTACATTGTGGAAGTGGAATATGTCATTTTGACCTAAGCTTTAGCACTTTATTGCATGTTTGCATCTCTGCAAAACAACTGTAAACTTAATGAAAATACCAGATAAAGAAACCATGTGGCACAGATCACCAAGCAAATACCTAGGGATCCATTTTAGATTTTGGTTTTCTTTCATTTACCTTTGAAATCAGGAAGGGTATGCTGATCCACCCTGGAGATGGGCTAAAGCTGATCCCTCACCATAACACCTATCAATAACAGTAAGCATAAAAACAAACTTCTCTTTCTTTCTCTAGGAAGCAGGCTTCAGGGCTGGGCTGTGTAGGCAGGGGGATCTTGGGTTTGGGACAGAGAGAACCTAGCATGAGTAGCCCTGAACTGGAAATCCTAGAAGGAATCAAGCCTGGGGAGAAGGTGACATCAACAACAGTTCCACACAGGGACCCAGGGTAGCCATTCAGGCAAGATACTATCATGTTAACTATAAAACTGCAGAATTGTACTAAGTGAAAATGAGCTATTTCTGACTTTCCCCCAGGATTTCCACTGGTAGAAACTTTAGGACATGAATATTTCCATGGTATGCAAACTGTCCTCAGTTTCTCTCTTTTGGGGCCTTCTCACACTTAGTCCTATACGGTGAGTCAAACACTTGCAAATAGTCTTACAATAATCAGCAGCATGATGCCAGAAACTGATTTGCCAGACCTCATTTATATGAAAGCTATCTCAATCTGGATACTGCAGCCGTGGCCCAAAACAAAGTAATTTTATATTCATGAATACATGCATTCATCTATTGTACATGTCTGTCTGAGGGCTAGGTACCAATAATTTGGTAAGTGACATGAACAGATGCTACCTCCAGAAGTTCAGCCTGTCTCTATAGTATATTAGCTTCAGTAATATAAAGTACACTGACTCTCTCTCCTGAGTAATATTATTTATGCATGATATGGAATAAAGCCTACCAGGAGCAATAAAAGGAAGAAAAGTGCAGTGAGCTACCATCTATATGATATCACCTTGTTAACATTTCAACACAGTGTAATCTTTTTGTGCGTTCAAGCAAGATAAATTAATGCATGCTGCTCTGAGACCCATCAGATCTGACAGATAGAAATGCATTTTAAAAACCCCGTTCAGTGACAAACACTTTATCATTAAGCAAAACTTATTATGGACCTGAGCAATAAAGATAAGCAATCCTATAGTAGCAATTAAAAAAAACCCTCCATGTATTCCTCTGAATATGTACAAATATCCTACAGCTGAGTTCACCTAGAATATTCCAAATGCAAAACATGCATTGTCACAAAGGATTCAAACTTAATCTGGGAATCATAAATATTAGTATGATAGCCTGTGAGTTGCTTATGAGTAAAAGGTAGCACTATCCACACCGAAAATGCACAAATAGAGCTGTTATAGCTGGTCTTGGACAAGGTTATAGCTAAAGCTTTGTGTATATTTAATGCAGAACCTCTCTTAGGGATAAACCTAAAAAGAATGACTGTGAATAGAGTGCATATTTATAAACACTGTCACAATATAAGCTTGCTGTATTTAGGACTTTGAGGTTTTGAAGACTTTTCTTCTTATGCTACAGTATAGTATATGTAAGTAAATGGGGAATTATTATGGGATGTCAAATGTGTGTTTTCTGACAGACAACCCTGCTAACTGATAGCTTAATCTACAGTATACAGACACCACAGTGCTGAGCACAGTACACATACCTAGAAAGATAAATGGATCAGCTTTTTTTCCAGCATGACTGCTGCACACACTATGGATTATCTTGCTAAGATTGAAGTCAATGGCAAAACTTTCACTGACTTCTATGCTAGCAAGGGCAAGATCAATACGTAACTTATGGGAAAGATAACGCTATTCTTTGGAACAGGAAAGTAGACTGCATTGTAGTTTTATTAGGTACCCTCTACCAAGATGTACTAATTTAATAGGAAATAAACCAAGTATTTGTGTAACATTCAAACTATCTCACAGATTCTCTAGGCCATGGCCAGCTATTGAATTCAATGTAGAACTTCATCAGCAACAATGACCTCTGTCTAGTTTTAGGATGAGCATAGTTTGATAAATCATTGTTCTAAAGTTGTTTATAATCTTCCCTCTTGTTTAGTTTCTTTCCTTTTACTGCCTAATCTAGATTTCCCATGTATTCTGCATCATAAAGAATAATTTGTTCATTCATCGCATCATCTACATTGTTCCTGAAATGATCACATAAAAAACGATATGGGGCCCTAACTAGTGTCCTGTTATGAACAGCTATATTAAGGTTGTTTTTTCTTATTTTTTTTTGTCAGCTAGGAACTGTTCTAAGGAGCTGAAGTGACATTTTGCCTTTTGAAGTCAGCTTTCAGACTCCCGAAGTCTTAAAAAAAAAATCTTATCGAACGAAGAGGTTTTGTGTGGGTATAACTCACCAAAAATAAATGGAAGGAAAACTGCAAAAAAAGTTTGTTCTCATAATAGATTTGTTTCATAGTAAGCGTCCTATCCAACCCCTCCAAGTCTTTCTGAAATAGAGAAAGATGGATGTGGAAGAGGAAAAAAAAGAAAGGGAAGAAAGGCACATGGTGTGCTACAGGCAATGCTTCTGCTATAAAACTACCAATATGCTGCCCTTGTATGTATTATTTTTCCTCTACATCATCAGAAATGGGCCTATGCAACAAAATTCAGATCTGGATATGAACTTTCTCAAATTTTGTGGGGTGCTTGGACCAAGGCTATGGTTTAGTTCCTTCACAGAGATTGGGGCCAGCTGCAGAATTCAGAAGCAGAGCTGAACTTTCCCAGAGTTCCTTGGTGTTTGGATCTGCAGTTTTGGCTCTGATTACTATAGAGTGGGTCAGCTACAAATTTGAATCCACATCTGAACTTTTGAAGAAACTGACAATGTTCTCAAGTTTCAAAGTAGCAGCTGTGTTAGTCTGTATTCGCAAGAAGAAATGGAGTACTTGTGGCACCTTAGAGACTAACAAATTTATTTGAGCATAAGCTTTCGTGAGCTACAGCTCACTTCATCGGATGCCTTTGTAGCTCATGAAAGCTTATGCTCAAATAAATTTGTTAGTCGCTAAGGTGCCACAAGTACTCCTTTTCTTTTTGAGGCTGTTCTGTTCCTAGATTTGTGTTTCTCTACTCTCTAGTTATGTAAAATCCTGACCCCATTGAAGTCAGTGGGAGTTTTCCCATGGACTGTGTTAGGGCCAGGATTTCACATTCTAGCAGAGAGACAAATATCTGAATAGTGCTTTTGGGCCACCATAATCTACATATTTAATAATAATTCTATGAATAAAGTAGGATACTATGAGAGGCTCATTACTGCCTTTTCCCAAAACTCTGAAAAACTTATAAATGAAAGACTAATTTAGCTCATTTATCAAACTCATCCAAAGATCATTACTCGGTCACCAAATCTATTAATGATTAATTCTTTTTTTAAGTGCTGTCCAGTGATAGATTCATGAGCTTAGAGAAAAGAAACACGTACCCCAACTCTCCAAACCCTTCCATGGCTCCTCTATGTCCTTTGTCCTCTTTCCAGAGTTCTTCTGCCTCTACTCCCACACTCCTTCTGCAGGTCTCCTCCTTTGTCTCCATTATCCACCCCCTCTGCCACTTAAGAATTTAAGAGCTCCTCTGCTTTTCCTTTACCAGCTTAACTAGCCCCAGTCATAGAAAACTTCTGCCTTCCCAGCTGTGCTTTTGACATTGAATGATACAAAATTGCAGGGTGTTTGGATCTGGTGTTGGAGTTCTGCCATTTATAGAGATGCCCAAATGATGAACTGTAGCTCTAGATCCAAAATATGAATTTTCCATGTACTTAGTAGCATTGGTCAGGACTCTTTTGACAAAATACTTCTCCACTGGAAAATCCTGATTCATTGATGTTCCTTCATTCCACTCCAAAGTACCCAATATCTGGGGGAGAGCTAGGTTCAAGTCCCTGCTCTTCCTGAATAGGAACTTACACCCACACAGCCCAGTGAGTGTCCCACCTATCAGGCAACACAGTCAGTCAATGGGTACATCTCCATTGCAAAAACAAATGTGGCAGCAAGTCGCTGAGCCCGAGTCAACCGACTCTGTTTGTGGGGCTCATGCTATGCTGCTAAAATAAAAGTTCCTGCACAGGGTGGAGGCTCTGAGACGCACCCCCCTGCCCGGGTTTCAGAGCCCAGGCTCCAGCCCAAGCAGGAATGTCTACACTTCTATGGTTAGCCTTGTAGCAGGAGCCTGAGTCAGCTGATCTACCAAGACTCTCTGCCGTGGGTTGGTTTTTTGTTTTTGTTTTTTTGCAATATAGACATACCCAATCTCTCCTGTTGGGGCTGTTCCACTTTCTATAAATTAATTAAATATCATTGGGCCAGAGAGAGAAAAAGAGAGACTGACTCTATATGCACCAAATCAGGTAGATCAAGATCTTGAACCTGGGTCTCCCACAGGCGAATGCTTTAACCACAAACTATTGGCTAGTCTGAGGTCTCTCTCTCTCTGTTGTTTTTTTTTTTCCTCCATGAAAAATGTTGGAAGATCTCATTTTCTTTCCAATGTAGACCAAAAACAAAGGTCGAAACCTCAATTTTTTTCACAAAACAGATTCCTTGTTTTCGATCCACCCCTACTAGTAGCATTGTTTTTAGTAGAGTTACCATGTCATTTAAATTTGGCAAAGCCCTACATTCTATTTCACAGCAACTCAGGAAATAGCCTGTGTTAGCAAAGCATGTCCTCTGCTTTTACTGGTTTTACTTAAGTAAATAACTGTCTCACAATGTCTTTCCTTGCTTATGGGATGAAATATTGATTCAAACCATCACCGCAGAGAAATATTAATATTCTCCCAGGCAATTCTGGAGTTTGGCTCTCAAAAAGTACTGGAAACAAACACTCAGATACAATTTATATTGAAGTCAGTTTCTAAGCTGCATATTGAGTCAATCATCAGAGTTCTCCTTTCAGAAGTGCCCAGAGATGTTAGTGCCAAGTCTCACCATTAATCAAAAGACATGAGTTTTGGTCTTTAATTTTGATTCTCTTATGAGTTTGCATTTTTTCCAAATCTAGCTTAATTCTTTTGACATCTGTCGTAAGAGATCAAAGTGTTCACATGCCATACAAATGTAAGTTTCCACACCTATTCCTGTTACCAACATGCTACATTTTAAGTTTTAAAAGACACATAACATGTGAAATCATTTTTCCCAGAGCCCCATAGTAACACAGTCACATTTCTACAGAATAATAATTCCCTTTACTGTAGGTCTCATGAATTCTTCCCCTTTCCCACCCCCACTTATTAAAGTCTACACTGTGTGACAAAGCTCTGTCCTTGCCTCCGTGGGTCCCGCGTTTCCTGGCGGATTTCGCTAGCCTCAGAGGCTCACTGTGACCCTCCACGTAACCCTTCTCTCTCTAGAGAGAGAATTGAGCCATTTTTATCATAAGCCAGCGAGGGAAGGTGAGGAGAAGTTATCCTTCCTTGCACAGTCTCTGTAGTCTCCCAGTCTCAGTGATTAATCAGGAGGCATGGAGGGGGAGCCCGGGCCCACCCTCTACTCTGGGCTCCAGCCCAGGGACCCTAATAGTATCAGCTATGGTAGCTGACCTTTTAGAAACATGACATGTACAATTCCCTGGGCTACTTCCCCCACAACATCCCTCACTTCCTCAAGCTCCACTTCACACTTACCTCAGGGCCTCCTTCCTTGTGCCTGATATGATGTGTACTACTCAGCCTCTCCAACAGCACAACTTCCTCCCACAGCTCCTGACATGCACACCCACCTGACTAACTGGGAGGCTTTTAATTAGTTTCAGCCAGCCCCTGATTGGCTTCAGGTGTCCCAATCAACCTAGCCTTCTCCCTGCCTTCTGGAAAGTTCTTAATTAGCCCCAGGTGTCTTAATTGACCTGGCGCAGCTGCCATTTCACTTATCCTGGTACCAGGGATTTGTTTAGCCTGGAGCTAATATATCTATCTCCCATTACCTTTCTATAGCCATCTGGCTTTGCCCTGTCATATATCACCCCCCTCTGCTCAACACCATAGAGTTGGGCAACTTGGGACACAAGGCAGTATGCTCGTGACCGACCATCAGTGTTGCCATGGTGGTATCCAGTCCTGTGCCATATGCAGAACTGGAATGGTTGGAGGGATAAGAACCACCCAGTGACCCTTGCATTATTTTCCTTATTCCGCTGCATCCACTGGAGGGGTGCATGGTCTGTCACAAGAGTAAATTGCTGGCCTAAGAGGTAATAACGCAGTGTCTCCATAGCCCCTTTGACAGCAAGGCATTTTCTCTCGACTACTGCGTATTTCTGTTCTCTTGAGAGAAGATTTCTGCTTATGTAGCGGATCGGGTGTTCCTCTTCTCCCACCATTTGCAACAGAACTGCCCCCAACCCCACCTTGGAAGCATCTGTTTGTAAAATAAATTCCCTGTTAAAGTCCGAGGCTATGAGTACGGGGTCATTACAGAGGGCTGTCCGAAGGTCTGTGAATGCCCCCTCTTCTGCATCAGTCCACTTTACCATGTCTGGACTTCGGACTTTCACCAGGTCCATTAGGGGACTTGCCCTATTGGCGAAGTGGGAAATAAAACGTCATTAGTAGCCTACAATGCCTAGGAACACATGGACTTGCTTCTTTCGGGTTGGCCGGGGCCAGTTTTGAATTGCCTCTAGCTTATTAGTTTGGGGCTTCATTATGCCCCTTCCCACAATATATCCCAGATACCTAGCCTCTGCTAGCCTATGGCGCATTTAGCGGGATTAGCAGTGAGGCCAGCCACCCTTAAGGTGTACAGTACTGCCTCAACTTTCTCCAAGTGGATTCCCAGTCTGGCATATGGATGATGACATCATCTAGGTATGCAGCTGCGTATCCATGAGGTGCTGGAATGTGGCTGGTGCCCCATGTAACCAAAAGGGAGGACGGTGGACTGGAATAACCCATCTGGGGTGGAGAATGCTGTCTTTTCTTTAGCTTCTTTGGTCAGAGGAATCTGCCACTACCCTTTTGTCAGATCCAGTGTAGTCAAGAATCGGGCACTACCCAGTCGGTCAACCAGATGGTCGATGCGTGGTATGGGGTATGCATCAAACTGGGCTATTTCATTCAGCCAGCGAAAGTCATTACAAAATCTCATGGTACCGTCAGGTTTAGGCACTAGAACAATTGGTCTGGACCACTGACTGTAAGACTCTTCAATAACCCCTAATTCTAACATTTTCTTTACTTCGGCCTTGATTTCTTCTCTTTTGGCTGCTGGGATTCGGTAGGGTCTCAATGTTACCGTGGCTCCAGGGATCGTGCAGATATGGTGATAGGTCTCAATCGTCCGCCCTGGTTTTGTAGAGAACACATCTTGGTTGTAATTAATCATGTCGGCTGCCTCGATCTTTTGGATCGCGTCAAGTCAGATGATATCCTCACTTGCTCATGTAATTTATCCTCCTGGGGAAGGGTCTCCTGCATGACTAAACATGCCTCTCAATCGTGCCAAGATTTTAGAAGATTGATGTGGTAAATTTGCTCTGATTTCCAGCGGCCTGGCTGCCGCACCTTATAGTTCACCTCTCCCACAGCTTCAATTACTTCGTAGGGTCCCTGCCACTGGGCCAACAGTTTACTTTCTGCTGTGGGCACCAGTACCATCACCTGATCCCCTGGTTGGAACCATCAAAGCTTCGCTTGGTGTTTATAATGGGTTCGTTGGGTCTCCTGTGCTCTCTCCAAGAGTTCCCATACAATGGGCATAACTCGGGCTATCCGATCTCTCATCTGCAGTACATGCTCAACTATGTTCCTTCCAGGATTTGGCTCCTCTTCCCAGGCTTCTCTGGCTATATCCAATATGCCCCGAGGGTGGCACCCATATAGTAGTTCGAATAGAGAGAAACCCGTGGAGGCTTGCGGAACCTCCCGGATGGTGAACATGAGGTAAGGCAATAGGGTATCCCAATCTTTCCCATCCCGGCTCACCACTTTCCTGATCATGGCTTTGAGGGTCCTATTGAACCTTTCCACAAGGCTATCTGTTTGCGGGTGGTATACAGAGGTCCGTAGGGCTTGTACATGGAGCAATGAACAGAGATCTTTCATCAACTTGGACACGACAGGTGTCCCTTGATCAGTCAATATCTCCTTGGGTAGCCTAACCCAAAGGTGAAAGGTCTGTACTAGCTCTTTAGCTATTGTCTTGAAAGGTGTGTTGCGTAGGGGAACAGCTTCCGGGTACCAGGTTGCATAGTCCAGTACAACAAGCACATGTTGGTGGCCCCGAGCTGTCTTCTCTAGGGGCCCTACCAGATCCATGGCTATCCATTCAAAAGGAACTTCTTTTATTGGAAGAGGTATCAAAGGAGCCCACAAGTGCAGGCGAGGGCTATGTAAGTGACACTCCAGATAAGAGGTGCAGTATCACTGGACATCTTCATGTACTCCTGGCCAGAAGAACCTCCGCAGGATCCGTGCCTGGGTTTTCTCCACCCTGAGGTGTCTCCAAACAGGTGACTGTGGGCAAGACTCAATATGGCTTTTTGATGTTTTCGTGGCACCAGAAGTTGTTGCATCTCTTGCTCCTGCATTTGCACTATGAGGTATAGGAGATCTTTCTTCACTATAAAGTAAGATCCGGGTCCCCAGACCTTCCCATCCACAGGTATCCCATCAATCTCAGCCACCTCTTTCCTGGCATTATCAATCTGGGGTCCTCTGCCTGGTGCCGCCCAAAAGTCTCTCTCCCAGGACTAACCTGCCCAAGGTCCCGGGGGCGGCTTCTGCTTCTTCCAATGGCTCGCTGCCGTCATGGCTGGGGGAAGCCTTTGGCTCACCTTCTGTGGTGGAAGTTTCTCTGTTGGCTGCTCATGTCCATCTGCCTACTAGGGAGATCTTCTGGCCCTGGGTCAGGATCCGAGTTCCCAAGGCCTTCGTGGCCTTCCTCTCTTTTTTTGTCTTCTGGGTCTTTCTGGGGGCTGAGAACAGATCCTGAGAAATCTCAGCGAACATCGGGGGTTGACATTCCCCAGGTGATGAATTGCTGTCCTCAGGGTCCCCACCTCCCTCCAGCCTCTCCAGGGGGAGTAAATTATCAAGCCCTGGATAGTCCCTCCCAATGAGTACAGGATATGGGACTTTAGAAACTACTCCCATGGGCACCTCAATGGGGTTTCTCTGAACCTCTGTCTCCACTGGGATGGTAGGGTAATGGCTCACAGCCCCATGCACGTATGTCACTCCTATGTGTTTGGCTTGTAGCAGCTGACTACTTTTTACCAGCTTACCCGATATAAGGGTGATAGCACTGCCAGAGTCCACAAGTGCTGTAGTCTCTGCTCCATTTATCCTCACTGGCCTGGTGTAATTATGCAGGGCTAATGCGACCCCTGCAAGGTGGATAAGGGAGCATGGGACCTCCCAATCCCCCAAGTTACATTGCATAGGCTCCTCGGTGCTGGGACACTGTGATGCTATGTGTCCCCACTCCCCACATGCATAACATCTATAATTGCTTTAAATCACTCCCCTATCCCAGGGGTTAGGGGGTTTGGTCCCGAGGTTCCCCCCACTCAGGCCAATCCCTTCCTTCTGGGGTCCCTGCTGGTTTTTGGGCCCCCCCTTCTTCCACCTAGGACTCTCCGGGGGTTTGGCTGCCCCACCTTCCAGGGTTGGGGTCGGGTGCTTGCTTCGAAAGGGGCCTTCCTTGTGTAGTTGGGTCAGTTCCCTGACTGTCATTTATCTTTCTACCAGTGTGATCATCTCGTCATACGTGGACGGATCGTTCTGGCCCACCCATTTGCAGAGATCTGGCGGCAGCCCCCACATGTAATGGTCTATGACCAGGGTCTCCAAAATCTCCTCCGGCCTGCACACCTCGGGCTGTAACCATTTCCACGTGAGGTGTATGAGGTCGAATAGCTGGGACCTCGGGGATTTGTTCTCCTGGTATTTCCACTCATGGAACCTCTGGGCCCTTACCACTGCCGTTACCCCTGATCGTGCTAGGATCTCTGCCTTCAGACGGGTATAGTCAATGGCATCCGTGGCAGGCAAGTCAAAGTAGGGATTCTGGGCCTCTCCACACAAAAAAGGGGTGAGAATGCTGGCCCACTGCTCCTGGGGCCACACCTCACGCTGAGCAGTCCTTTTGAATGAGAGCAAATATGCCTCTACATCATCTCCTGATGTCATCTTTGGCAGACAACCAGTGGCCCTCAAGGTTCACGTCCCGTCGGACCCCCGGGCCTGGGTGGTGAGGATCTTCAGCTGGTCCACTACTTCTCTCAAGAGGGCATGATCTTGGGTCACCTGGCTCATCAATAATTGATTGGTTTCCTGCTGTAGCTGCATAGACTCCTGTTGTGCCATTGCCTGAACCCAGGTGGCCTCCTGCTGGGCTGCCGTGGCTTGTACCAGAGCTCTTACCACCTCCTCCATTGTGGTACAAAGCAAACAAACAAACCAAAACAAAAAAAATCCAAAACCCCAGTGCACTTTTTAAAAAAAAAAAAAAAACACCTTCTTTCTTCTGCCACGCTGTGAACAAAGTCCCACTCCTGACACCAGTTGTGACAAAGCTCTGTCCTTGCCTCTGTGGGTCCCGCATTTCCTGGTGGATTTTACTAGCCTTAGAGGCTCACTGTGACCCTCCACGTAACCCTTCTCTCTTTAGAGAAAAGGGTCACAGTCTACTGAACCATTTTCATCATAAGCCAGCGAGAGAGGTGAGGAAAAGTTATCCTTCCTTGCACAGACTCTGTTGTCTCCCAGTCTCAGTGATTAATCAGGGGGCAAAGTGGGGGGAGCCCAGGCCCACCCTCTATTCCGGGCTCCAGCCCAGGGACCCTAATAGTATCAGCTATGGTAGCTGACCTTTTAGAAACATGACATGTACAATTCCCTGGGCTACTTCCCCCACAGCAGCCCTCACTTCCTAAAGCTCCACTTTACCCTTACCTCAGGGCCTCCTTCCTTATGCCTGATATGGTGTGTACTACTCAGTCTCTCCAACAGCACAACTTCCTCCCACAGCTCCTGACATGCACCCTCACCTGACTAACTGGGAGGCTTTTAACTAGTTTCAGCCAGCCCCTGATTGGCTTCAGGTGTCCCAATCAACCTAGCATTCTCCCTACCTTCTGGAAAGTTCTTAATTGGCCCCAGGTGTCTTAATTAACCTGGCGCAGCTGCCATTTCACTTATCCTGGTACAAGGGATTTGTTAGCCTGGAGCGAATCTCTCTCTCTACTACGACTCTCCCATAGCCTTCTAGCTTGGAGGGAGGTGGGAAGCTGCTACTCCTGCTGCTGCTAGGCCCTAAGCTCTCCCTGCTGCTCCAGCTGCTCCCCTGGCTGGGCCAGAAACCCCCACCCCGTTCTCTGCTACCTGCTTGCTGGACCCCCCACTCTTGGGTGCTGCTACTGCTCCAACTGCAGCCCCGGGGGGGCTGCTAGCCCACTCCCCAGAGAGAAGGAGTGAGGGACCCCAGCCACTGCTGTTGTGGATACCACCACCAGCACCACCACCTGAGAGGGGTCCATTCTGCCTGCCTGGACTACAACCTGGAGTTCCTGGAGCTGCTGCTGCTGCAGAGGCCGCTGCCTGGAGCTGCTGAAGCCCGAGAAGGAGAAGAGGATCATCTGCGAGTGGGGCAGCACCTAGAGACTTTGCAGACCACCGTGGAGGGGGCCCTAAGACTGAGTAATTTTCAAACTGTGCTCTTGTGATGGGGGTTTTGACTGTGTTTGTAGGGACACCGGGGGTGTGGCGTGGAGCTGCCCCCTGATCCATCTGTGTGTCCCCCCCAACCCCCACCACTATTACTACCACCGCTGCCCCCTCCACCACCCCCACTGGCTGTATACCATCTGCCTCAGCTCCTGCCTTTGGACTCAGCTGCTTGCTTGGCTTGCCACGCCATATTTCCACCCTTTGGGCCAGAAGCAGCAGCAAGCTAAAAAAGACTTATGCAAGTGCACATGGGCACATGTGCCCCCCCGGACTGCTTACCCCCCAGCTTTGCCCTTTACTACCTGCCCCATTTGCCACTTGCTTTGCCTCCTCTTTTGCTCCAGCCCCCCTTACTAGCTTCAGTTTGTTTGCCTGCCCCGCCCATTTCCTTCTGCAGCCTTGGTTTGTTTGCCCCGCCCCAGCCTCTGAAGCTAGCCTCTTGGTGTCCCTGTTCTACCCCCAGACCGCTTAGCCCCTCGCTCCATGTGCCCATGCCCCCTCCGATGCGCTTGTGCAACTCCCCATTTCAGTTGCAACCCTCTTCACTGCACCTTCAATGTTGTTGAATCCTGCCCCCCATAGTGCACCAAGAGGAGCCGGAATTTCCACCTTGTGTCGGTGACTGACCCCTAACCCCTGATTGCCCCCCGTCCAGCCCACCCCTTTTGGCGCCCTCCTCCCCTGCCTGCAGCCTAGCGGGGAGGAGTGGTCGACCTGCTTCTCCTCTCCCCTCCTCCTTTTGATATCCCCCTTTCCTCCTTGCTCATGATGGCGGGGGATGAGACGGGTGAGACCTCTCCAGTAGCCCGAGCTCCCCCTCCCCCGCCTGCCCCTCTGTCAACCCCCCAAGCTTCTACCTCTGCTGCCAAACCATCTACCATCGCCCCCGTTGGGGCACCAGCAGCGACGGGCACCGGGGTGACCTCCACTGCTGCCACGTCTATCACCCCCTCAGATTTGCGGGGAGTCCTCCCAGCCGGCGGGAAGGGCCAGGGGAAGAAGAAGGGGAAGGGCCCCGCTAAAAAGACCAGGCCCTCCATGGCAGGGGCTGTCCCCGATGCCCCGGCCCCATCTCCAGCTGGGGCGCCCCTCCCCGCTGTTCCCTCCACCAGCTCTGCAGGTGTCCCTCCCCCGGCCCCCAGAGCATACGCCCAGGTGGCGGCAGCCCCCCCGCCTGCCGCTACATCATTTCTCCAGCCCACCGCCTCCGCTACCATCTATAGCGGCCAGGGCCCCTTTCCCACCATGACCAGGAGCACGGCGTCCGTTGCCTCCTGGTGCCCGCCTCACCCCACGTGGAGACCTATGTGCGGGCGTTGGCGAGGGTGTTGGGGCCCACGGCCATTGTGGCGGCCTCCAAAATGTATGGCAAGGTCGTCTTCTTTCTAGCATCGGAGGCCGCCGCCCAGGAGGCGGTGGAGAAGGGCCTGGCGGTGGGGGGCGTGTTCGTCCCTTTAGAGCCGCTAGAGGACCTGGGCGTCCGCCTGGTCCTGACCTCCGTCCCTCCCTTTCTCCCCAATGCCGCCCTGTTACCCGCCCTTTCTACCTTGGGAAAGCCCATCTCTGTCATCAGCCCTCTCCCGTTGGGCTGCAAAGACCCCGCCCTCCGTCACGTCCTCTCCTTCCGCCGGCAAGTGCAGCTTCAACTGCTGCCGGCGGCGCGCGACGGAGAGGCACTCGAGGGGTCCTTCCTAGTCCCCTACCAGGGGGCCCGTTACCGGGTGCATTATTCCACGGGGGAGGCCCGGTGCTACCTCTGCCGGGCGATGGGGCACGTCCGGAGAGACTGCCCCCTGGCCCGGGAAGGAGGGGCATCCAGGACACCCGAGCCCCGGCAGGACACCGGCCCCGTCATCGCCGACGCCCCTGGCTGCCCGGCACCCGAAACTGCCCCTCCTCCTTCCCAGTCCACCATTGCTCCCGCTCGGGCCCAAGGGGTACCTCCCCCACTATACCCAAACCCACTATACCTCCCCCACTATACCCCTCCCCCGCTGTTTGCAATCTGGCGGGGCCTGTGGAGGAGGGTGCGGCAGGGACAGCGCCCTGCATGGGAGAGGACCCGCCCCAAGGGGAATCTTCCCTCCCTTGTGCTGCCCCACCGTTACCCCCTCGAGTCCCTGAGCCATCGCTTCTGCCCCCTGACACAACCCCTGCTAGCCAGCCCCCGGATGATGCCATGGAGGGCTGGGCCCTAGTCCAGGGGAAGCGGGGCAAGCGGAAGGCTCGAGCTCCGCTCCTCCCATCTGACGCGGAGGCCCCTCGGAAAACCAGGAAGGGGGGCACCGATGCCGAGCCTTCCGCTCTACCCACGGGTGTGTTCCACCCACCAGAGCCGGCTGGGGAAGACGTGGCAGCACTGGAAGACGGTATCTCCCCTCCACGGGAGTCCCTCCCCTCCAAGACCCCCGAGGCACCATTTGAAACCCCAGTGTGCCCCGAAGTAACCGTCGCGTCAGGTGCCGGCGGGGAGAATCCCGGGGTAGCGGAAAACAATTTCCCCTCTATATATGAGGAGATCGAGGCCCTGGGTCTGACCCCGGTCACCCAAGGGGAGGACGATCCTATGCCAGCGGGCCTCGATCTGGGCGACTTCTTTCCAGCCCCCTTTTCCCCATACTCCCTCCCCGTAACCGTTGCTTCTGCTCCCACCTCCGAGGAGCCCCTGGACTCCTCCATCAACCCTGCTGCAGAGGGCACCCTGCTGAGAGCCACCGAGCCAGTTGAGGCGACGGCCAGTGCCACGCGGCTGGAACCTGAGCCACCAGGGGCATCCCTTGCTGGTGAGGAGCATTCGACCTCCTTTCCGGGAGAGGACCCTACAGAAGAAAGTCCACCTCCTGATGCCGTGGCTGCCAAATCCACCAGACAGCTTGCGCCCGGCATCAGTGAGAGCCCTCTCCCGACCCAGACTCTCACCTCTACCCCTGCCCCTGCCCTTATCCCGCCCACCTCCCGAGATATTATTGCCACCCCGGAGACAGTCTCCTTCCCCTTTTCAACAGATGACTCCCAGGGAATGGCGTTTGTGTTTGCCCGTCCCGACCCACCAGGGGCTGCTATTCTCCCTTCGCCGCCCCCTATCGCCCCAGCATTCAGGTCAACCCATCAAGAGCCCCGTCGGGGGTCCGCACCCTGTCTGCCCATCTCGCTGGGCCAGGGGGCTATACCAAGGGCCCCATCGGGAAGCAACCAGACCATAACCCCAGCCCCCCATGCGCTGCGAGAGGAGTTGCGGGAGTTCCTAGAAGACGTCCGTGGCTCCCGCAACAAAGTCCAGCTTGCCCTCCAGCGATGGGGGGACTTTAATCAAATCCTCCGGGCCGCAAGGGCCCTCATGGGGGAGAGGAAAAGGACCGGGAGACAGGGCGCCGCGGCCTACCAGCGGGTCCGCCACTTCCGTGACTCCTTACTCACCTACGGGGTGGGTCACGGACTGCTGCGCGGCCCGCCGGGAGCCACGAGCATCCCTGCAGGCGAGGATCCCCCCCAGCCCTCCTCATGGCACCCTTTACCATCGCAACATTGAACACCCGTGGCTGTAAGATGGGTCTCCGCAGGTCCCAGGTGCTCTCCTTCCTTCGAGAGGGGAGGTACTCTGTGGTTTTCCTGCAGGAGACCCATACGGATCCGACCGCCGAAGACAGCTGGCGGCTGGATTGGGGGGACAGGGTCTACTTTAGCCACCTCACAGTTCACACGGGTGGAGTGGCGACCCTGTTCTCCCCCGACCTACGGCCCGAGGTGCTGGGGGTCGCCGAGGCTGTGCCGGGTTGCCTGCTGCACCTCCGGGTCCAAATGGAGGGGCTTGTAGTCAACCTCGTCAACATCTATGCCCCAGCAGCGAGCCCGGAGCGGCTGCAATTCTATCAGCAGGCATCCGCCTTCCTCGGCACCTTGGATCCTCAGGAGTGCCTGGTCCTGGGAGGGGACTTTAACATCACCCTTGAGGAACGGGACCGCTCGGGAACCGAGCAGAGCCCGGCCGCCATCGCCGTCCTCCAGGAGATAGACGAACACCACTCCCTGGTGGACGTCTGGCGCGACCACCACCCGGATGACACTTCCACGTTCACCTTTGTCCGGGTGGAGGCCCATCGGTCGCGCCACTCCCGGTTGGACCGCATTTATTTATCACGCTTTCATCTTACACGAGCCCACTCCTCCAGCATCCAGCCGGCCCCATTTTCTGACCATCACATAGCCACCGTGACAGCCTCCCTCTGCGCGGAGAGGCCGGGGCCGGCCTATTGGCATTTTAACAACAGCTTGCTGGAGGATGCGGGCTTCGTGGCGTCCTTCCGGGAGTTCTGGCTGGCCTGGCGAGGGCAGCGGCGTGCCTTTCCCTTGGCACGGCGGTGGTGGGACGTAGGGAAGGTGCGCGCCCGGCTCTTCTGCCGTGACTACACCCGGGGCACCAGCCGACGGAGGGATGCAGCGATAGAGCAGTTGGAACGGGAGGTCTTAGAGCTGGAGAGGCGTCTGGCCGCCAGCCCCGAGGATCCACCCCTCTGCGGAGCGTGCCGGGAGAAGCGGGAGGAGCTCCGGAGCCTCGAGGACCATCGGTCCCGGGGTGCCTTTGTTCGATCCCGCATCCGTCTCCTTCGGGAGATGGATTGCGGCTCCCGCTTCTTCTACGCCCTGGAAAAAAAGAGGGGGGCTAAGAAACATATCATCTGCCTACTGGCAGAAGATGGCACCCCCCTCACGGATCCGGTGGAGATGTGCGAGAGGGCGAGAGCCTTCTACGCAAGCCTTTTCTCCCTGGAGCCGACCGATCCTAACGCTTGCAGAGTGCTGTGGGAGGAGCTCCCGACGGTCAGCGTGGGCGACCGAGACCGGCTAGAGCTGCCTCTCACTCTGGCTGAGTTCTCGGAAGCCCTCCGTCGCATGCCCACCAATAAATCTCCGGGCATGGACGGGCTGACCGTGGAGTTCTACCGCGTGTTCTGGGACGTCCTGGGCCCAGACCTAGTCACCGTCTGGGCCGAGTCTTTGCAGAGCGGGGTCCTCCCTCTTTCGTGCAGGCGAGCCGTGCTCGCCTTATTGCCGAAGAAGGGGGACCTCCGCGATTTACGAAATTGGCGTCCCGTCTCGCTCCTCAGCACGGACTACAAAATCGTGGCAAAAGCCATCTCCCTGAGGCTAGGGTCCGTGCTGGCGGACGTGGTCCACCCAGACCAGACCTACACCGTCCCGTGCCGCAGCATCTTCGACAACCTATATCTGGTCCGGGACCTTTTGGAACTTGGGTGTAGGGATGGTCTGTCGTTCGCCCTCCTGTCCTTAGATCAGGAGAAGGCGTTCGACAGGATGGATCACGGGTATCTCCTGAGCACTCTGCAGGCATTTGGCTTCGGACCCAGGTTTGTGAACTTTCTCCGGGTGCTGTACGCTTCCGCAGAGTGTCTGGTAAGACTCAACTGGACCCTGACCGAACCGGTCAACTTCGGGCGAGGAGTACGGCAGGGGTGCCCCCTCTCAGGCCAGCTCTACGCTCTGGCGATCGAGCCCTTCCTCTGTCTCCTCCGAAGGAGGTTGACAGGGTTGGTGCTGAGGGAGCCGGAGCTGCGGCTGGTCCTGTCGGCGTACGCTGATGACGTGCTCCTCATGGTCCAGGACCCGGGCGACTTGGTGCGAGTGGAGGCTTGCCAGGCCATCTATTCAGCAGCCTCCTCTGCGCGGGTCAACTGGGTCAAGAGCTCTGGCTTGGTGGTAGGGGACTGGCGGCAGGCGAGCCCCCGCCCACCCGCGCTTCAAGCCATCCGGTGGAGCACGGGTCCGCTGCTCTATCTGGGCGTTTACCTTTCTGCCACGCATCCCTCTCCGCCGGAGAACTGGCAGAATTTAGAGGGCGGGGTGATAGAGCGGCTCCGGAAATGGACAGGACTGCTCCGGTGCCTCTCCCTTCGAGGGAGAGCGTTAGTGCTTAATCAACTAGTCCTGTCCATGCTTTGGTACCGGCTCAACACCCTGGTCCCAGCCCCGGCTTTTCTGACCAACCTGCGGACATCGATTCTGGAGTTCTTTTGGTCAGGACTGCACTGGGTCCCTGCAGGGGTTCTCCATCTACCTGTGGAGGAGGGAGGGCAGGGCCTCAAATGTCTGCTTACTCAGGTCCATGTCTTCCGCCTCCAGACCCTGCAGAGGCTCCTTTATGGTGCAGGTAGTCCGGCGTGG
The DNA here is from genome assembly GCF_009764565.3 of Dermochelys coriacea. Classification (NCBI taxonomy): domain Eukaryota; kingdom Metazoa; phylum Chordata; order Testudines; family Dermochelyidae; genus Dermochelys; species Dermochelys coriacea. Next base: position 226,426,825 of record NC_050069.1, read on the forward strand.
AGCATACTGGCGCACGCCTTCCTGCGCCGCTTCCGAGGGCTCCGATACGACCGGCAGCTCCTTTATCTCCATCCGAGAGGTCTTCCGCGAGACCTCTCCGGGCTGCCGGTCTTCTACCAGGACCTCCTCCGGACCTGGAAACTCTTTTCAACAACCAGGTCCGTGGCGGCCACCGAGGAGGCAGATCTCCTCGCGGAGCCCCTGCTACACAACCCCCAGCTCCGTTTGCAGGTGGCGGAGTCCCGCTCGGTGCGCCAGAGGTTGGTCCTGGCAGAGGTCACAAGAGTCGGAGACCTCCTGGACTATGACCGGGGAGACTGGCTGGATCCCCTAACCTTCGCTCAGCGCATGGGGCTTTCCAGACCTTGTACACCCCGACGCATACTTCAGGAGGTGAAGGCCGCTTTGCCGCCCGCTGCTCGGGTTTATCTCGACCGGGTCCTGCACGAGGGCATGCCCCGCCCACCCACTACCCCAGGCCCGCCGGACCTTTTAATTGGACCCCTCCCCCGTGGACCCAACCGATCCCTTCACCCCTTCACTAGAAGCCGGCTGCACGAGATGCAGCCGGTCTGTTTTCAAACCGCGCCAAGAAAACATCTCTACACGCTCGTGCTCCACACCCTTCACGCCCGCACCCTCGTGTCCCGCCCCGATACAAAATGGCGGGACCTCCTGCCACCTTTGGAGGGTGAGGAGCCCCGGTGGGCCAGCCTATATTCCATCTTAGTCCCAAAGCCCGCCGGGGATGTCAGTTGGCGGCTCCTTCACGGAGCCATGAGCACGGGCGTGTACTTGGCGCGGTTCACCACAATCCCAGACACCTGCCCCTTTTGCGGCGTGAGGGATACCCTGGCACATGTCTACCTGGAGTGTGCCAGGCTGCAGCCCCTATTCCGGCTCCTCACCAATATCTTATTACGTTTTTGGTTGCACTTCTCCCCTCACCTTCTCATTTATGCACTCCCTATCCGTGGCCCCACAAAGTCCCGGGATCTCCTGGTCAACCTCCTCCTGGCCCTAGCTAAAATGGCCATCTACAAAACCAGAGTGAGGAGGTTGGCCGATGGAGTCTCCTGTGACTGTAGGGCCTATTTCCGATCCTCGGTCCGTTCACGTATCCGGGCAGAGTTCCTCTGGGCAGCGTCTTCTGACTCCCTTGACGCCTTTGAGGAGCAGTGGGCGCTGTCCGGGGTTCTCTCCTCGGTGTCCCCGTCCGGTTCCCTTCTTTTGACCCTTTGACCGCACACCTGTCCCTGTTATTTTATTAGTTGTCCCCCAGAATTTTTTGGGCATCTAGGTCCTGTGGATCCCCCTTTTAGGCTGGGGGGGACCCTTTAGCAGTGGACGGGCTTCGCCCGCCCACTACCCGGATCCCAATAAGACTGCTCTCCCACTGCTCTCCCACAGCCTTCTAGCTTGGAGGGAGGTGGGAAGCTGCTACTCCTGCTGCTGCTAGGCCCTAAGCTCTCCCTGCTGCTCCAGCTGCTCCCCTGGCTGGGCCAGACACCCCCCCTTCTCTGCTACTTGGCTGCTGGACCCCCCACTCTCAGGTGCTGCTACTGCTGCAACTGCAGCCCCGGGATGGGGAGGGGGCTGCTAGCCCACTGCCCAGAGAGGAGGAGTGAGGGACCCCAGCAACTGCTGTTGTGGATACCACCACCACCACCACCACCTGAGAGAGGTCCATTCTGCCTGCCTGGACGACCACTTGGAGTTCCTGGAGCTGCTGCTGCTGCAGAGGCCGCTGCCTGGAGCTGCTGAAGCCCGAGGAGGAGAAGAAGAGGATCATCTGCCAGTGGGACAGCACCTAGAGACTTTGCAGACCACCGTGGAGGGGGCCCTAAGACTGAGTAATTTCCAAACTGTGCTCTTGTGGTGGGGGTTTTGACTGTGTTTGTAGGGACACAGAGGGTGTGGTGTGGAGCTGCCCCCCGATCCATCTGTGTGTCCCCCCCAACCCCCACCACTATTACCACCACCGCTGCCCCCTCCACTACCCCCACTGGCTGTATACCATCTGCCTCAGCTCCTGCCTCTGGACTCAGCTGCTTGCTTGGCTTGCCACGCCCTATTTCCACCCTTTGGGCCAGAAGCAGCAGCCAGCTAAAAAAGACTTGTGCAAGTGCACATGGGCACATGTGCCCCCCCGGACTGCCTAATCCCCAGCTTTGCCCTTTACTACCTGCCCCATTTGCCACTTGCTTTGCCTCCTCTTTTGCTCCAGCCCCCCTTACTAGCTTCAGTTTGTTTGCCTGCCCCGCCCATTTCCTTCTGCAGCCTTTGTTTGTTTGCCCCGCCCCAGCCTCTGAAGCTAGCCCCTTGGTTTCCCTGTTCTACCCCCAGACCGCTTAGCCCCTCGCTCCATGTGCCCATGCCCCCTCCCATGCGCTTGTGCAACTCCCCATTTCAGTTGCAACCCTCTTCACTGCACCTTCAATGTTGTTGAATCCTGCCCCCCCTAGTGCACCAAGAGGAGCCGGAATTTCCACCTTGTGTCGGTGACTGACCCCTAACCCCTGATTGCCCCCCGTCCAGCCCACCCCTTTTGGCGCCCTCCTCCCCTGCCTGCAGCCTAGCGGGGAGGAGTGGTCGACCTGCTTCCCCTCTCCCCTCCTCCTTTTGATGTCCTCCCTTTCCTCCTTGCTCATGATGGCGGGGGATGAGACGGGTGAGACCTCTCCAGTCGCCCGAGCTCCCCCTCCCCCGCCTGCCCCTCTGTCACCCCCCCAAGCTTCTACCTCTGCTGCCAAACCATCTACCATCGCCCCCGTTGGGGCACCAGCAGCGACGGGCACCGGGGTGACCTCCACTGCTGCCACGTCTATCACCCCCTCAGATTTGCGGGGAGTCCTCCCAGCCGGCGGGAAGGGCCAGGGGAAGAAGAAGGGGAAGGGCCCCGCTAAAAAGACCAGGCCCTCCATGGCAGGGGCTGTCCCCGATGCCCCGGCCCCATCTCCAGCTGGGGCGCCCCTCCCCGCTGTTCCCTCCACCAGCTCTGCAGGTGTCCCTCCCCCGGCCCCCAGAGCATACGCCCAGGTGGCGGCAGCCCCCCCGCCTGCCGCTACATCATTTCTCCAGCCCACCGCCTCCGCTACCATCTATAGCGGCCGGGGCCCCTTTCCCACCATGACCAGGAAGCACGGCGTCCGTTGCCTCCTGGTGCCCGCCTCACCCCACGTGGAGACCTATGTGCGGGCGTTGGCGAGGGTGTTGGGGCCCACGGCCATTGTGGCGGCCTCCAAAATGTATGGCAAGGTCGTCTTCTTCCTAGCATCGGAGGCTGCCGCCCAGGAGACGGTGGAGAAGGGCCTGGCGGTGGGGGGCGTGTTCGTCCCCTTAGAGCCGCTAGAGGACCTGGGCGTCCGCCTGGTCCTGACCTCCGTCCCTCCCTTTCTCCCCAATGCCGCCCTGTTACCCACCCTTTCTACCTTGGGAAAGCCCATCTCTGTCATCAGCCCTCTCCCGTTGGGCTGCAAAGACCCCGCCCTCCGTCACGTCCTCTCCTTCCGCCGGCAAGTGCAGCTTCAACTGCTGCCGGCGGCGCGCGACGGAGAGGCACTCGAGGGGTCTTCCTAGTCCCCTACCAGGGGGCCCGTTACAGGGTGCATTATTCCACCGGGGAGGCCCGGTGCTACCTCTGCCGGGCGATGGGGCACGTCCGGAGGAACTGCCCCCTGGCCCGGGAAGAAGGGCCATCCAGGATCCCCGAGCCCCGGCAGGGCACCGGCCCCGTCATCGCCAACGCCCCTGGCTGCCCGGCGCCCGAAACCGCCCCTCCTCCTTCCCAGTCCACCATTGCTCCCGCTCGGGCCCAAGGGGCACCTCCCCCACTATGCTCAGACGAGCGGGAGAACCCCGCCCCCGCTGTTTGCAATCTGGCAGGGCCTGTGGAGGAGGGTGCGGCAGGGACACCGCCAAGCATGGGAGAGGGCCCGCCCCCAGGGGAATCTTCCCTCCCTTGTGCTGCCCCACCGTTACCCCCTCGAGTCCCTGAGTCATCGCCTCTGCCCCCTGACACAACCCCTAATAGCCAGCCCCTGGATGATGCCATGGAGGGCTGGGCCCTAGTCCAGGGGAAGCGGGGCAAGCGGAAGGCTCGAGCTCCGCTCCTCCCATCAGACGCGGAGGCCCCCCGGAAGACCAGGAAGGGGGGCACCGATGCCGAGCCTTCCGCTCTACCCAGGGGTGTGTTCCACCCACCAGAGCCGGCTGGGGAAGACGTGGCAGCACTGGAAGGCGGTATCTCCCCTCCATGGGAGTCCCTCCCCTCCAAGACCCCCGAGGCACCATCTGAAACCCCAGTGTGCCCCGAAGTAACCGTCGCGTCAGGTGCCGGCGGGGAGAATCCCGGGGTAGCGGAAAACAATTTCCCCTCTATATATGAGGAGATCGAGGCCCTGGGTCTGACCCCGGTCACCCAGGGGGAGGACGATCCTATGCCAGCGGGCCTCGATCTGGGCGACTTCTTTCCAGCCCCCCTTTCCCCATACTCCCTCCCCCTAACCGTTGCTTCTGCTCCCACCTCCGAGGAGCCCCTGGACTCCTCCATCAACCCGGCTGCAGAGGGCACCCCGCTGAGAGCCGCCGAGCCAGTTGAGGCGACGGCCAGTGCCACGTGGCTGGAACCTGAGCCACCAGGGGCATCCCTCGCTGGTGAGGAGCACTCGACCTCCTTTCCGAGAGAGGACCCTACAGAAGAAAGTCCACCTCCTGATGCCGTGGCTGCCAAATCCACCAGAGAGCTTGCGCCCGGCATCAGTGAGAGCCCTCTCTCGACCCAGACTCTCACCTCTACCCCTGCCCCTGCCCTTATCCCGCCCACCTCCCGAGATATCATTGCCACCCCTGGGACTGTCTCCCTCCCCTTTCTCCGGGGGCTGGCTAGCGGGGGCTGGCTAGCAGGGGTTGTGTCATCCGGGTGGTGGTCGCGCCAGACGTCCACCAGGGAGTGGTGTTCGACTATCTCCTGGTGCCGGGGCTCGGGGGTCCTGGATGCCCCTTCTTCCCGGGCTAGGGGGCAGTCCCTCCACCGGGCCTCCCCCGTGGAATAATGCACCCTGTAATGGGTCCCCTGGTAGGGGACTAAGAAAGACCCCTCGAGTGCCTCTCCGTCGCGCGCCGCCGGCGGCAGTTGAAGCTGCACTTGCCGGCGGAAGGAGAGGACGTGACGGAGGGCGGGGTCTTTGCAGCCCAACGGGAGAGGGCTGATGACAGAGATGGGCTTTCCCAAGGCAGAAAGGGCGGGTAACAGGGCGGCATTGGGGAGAAAGGGAGGGACGGAGGTCAGGACCAGGCGGACGCCCAGGTCCTCTAGCGGCTCTAAGGGGACGAACACGCCCCCCACCGCCAGGCCCTTCTCCACCGCCTCCTGGGCAATGCACCGTCCCGGGCCGCAGCATCTTCGACAACCTCTATCTGGTCCGGGACCTTTTGGAACTTGGGTGTAGGGATGGTCTGTCGTTCGCCCTCCTGTCCTTAGATCAGGAGAAGGCGTTCGACAGGATGGATCACGGGTATCTCCTGAGCACTCTGCAGGCGTTTGGCTTCGGACCCAGGTTTGTGATTTTTCTCCGGGTGCTGTACGCTTCCGCAGAGTGTCTGGTAAGGCTCAACTGGACCCTGACCGAACCGGTCAACTTCGGGCGAGGAGTACGGCAGGGGTGCCCCCTCTCAGGCCAGCTATACGCTCTGGCGATCGAGCCCTTCCTCTGTCTCCTCCGAAGGAGGTTGACAGGGTTGGTGCTGAGGGAGCCGGAGCTGCGGCTGGTCCTGTCGGCGTACGCTGATGACGTGCTCCTCATGGTCCAGGACCCGGGCGACTTGGTGCGAGTGGAGGCTTGCCAGGCCATCTATTCAGCAGCCTCCTCTGCGCGGGTCAACTGGGTCAAGAGCTCTGGCTTGGTGGTAGGGGACTGGCGGCAGGCGAGCCCCCGCCCACCCGCGCTTCAAGCCATCCGGTGGAGCACGGGTCCGCTGCTCTATCTGGGCGTTTACCTTTCTGCCACGCATCCCTCTCCGCCGGAGAACTGGCAGAATTTAGAGGGCGGGGTGATAGAGCGGCTCCGGAAATGGACAGGACTACTCCGGTGCTTCTCCCTTTGAGGGAGAGCGTTAGTGCTTAATCAACTAGTCCTGTCCATGCTCTGGTACCGGCTCAACACCTTGGTCCCGGCCCCGGCTTTCCTGACCAATCTGCGGACATCGATTCTGGAGTTCTTTTGGTCAGGACTGCACTGGGTCCCTGCAGGGGTTCTCCATCTACCTGTGGAGGAGGGAGGGCAGGGCCTCAAATGTCTGCTTACTCAGGTCCATGTCTTCCGCCTCCAGACCCTGCAGAGGCTCCTTTATGGTGCAGGTAGTCCGGCGTGGAGCATACTGGCGCACGCCTTCCTGCGCCGCTTCCGAGGGCTCCGATACGACCGGCAGCTCCTTTATCTCCATCCGAGAGGTCTTCCGCGAGACCTCTCCGGGCTGCCGGTCTTCTACCAGGACCTCCTCCGGACCTGGAAACTCTTTACAACGAGCAGGTCCGTGGCGGCCACCGAGGGGGCAGATCTCCTCGCGGAGCCCCTGCTACACAACCCCCAGCTCCGTTTGCAGGTGGCGGAGTCCCGCTCGGTGCGCCAGAGGTTGGTCCTGGCAGAGGTCACAAGAGTCGGAGACCTCCTGGACTATGACTGGGGAGACTGGCTGGATCCCCTAACCTTCGCTCAGCGCATGGGGCTTTCCAGACCTTGTACTCCCCAACGCATACTTCAGGAGGTGAAGGCCGCTTTGCCGCCCGCTGCTCGGGTTTATCTCGACCGGGTCCTGCACGAGGGCACGCCCCGCCCACCCACTACCCCAGGCCCGCCGGACCTTTTAATTGGACCCCTGCCCCGTGGACCCAACCGATCCCTTCACCCCTTCACTAGAAGCCGGCTGCACGAGATGCAGCCGGTCTGTTTTCAAACCGCACCAAGAAAACATCTCTACACACTCGTGCTTCACACCCTTCACGCCCACACCCTCGTGTCCCGCCCCGATACAAAATGGCGGGACCTCCTGCCACCTTTGGAGGGTGAAGAGCCCCGGTGGGCCAGCCTATATTCCATCTTAGTCCCAAAGCCCGCCGGGGATGTCAGTTGGCGGCTCCTTCACAGAGCCGTGAGCATGGGCGTGTACTTGGCGCGGTTCACCACAATCCCAGACACCTGCCCCTTTTGCGGCGTGAGGGATACCCTGGCACATGTCTACTTGGAGTGTGCCAGGCTGCAGCCCCTATTCCGGCTCCTCACCAATATCTTATTACGTTTTTGGTTGCACTTCTCCCCTCACCTTCTCATTTATGCACTCCCTATCCGTGGCCCCACAAAGTCCCGGGATCTCCTGGTCAACCTCCTCCTGGCCCTAGCTAAAATGGCCATCTACAAAACCAGAGTGAGGAGGTTGGCCGATGGAGTCTCCTGTGACTGTAGGGCCTATTTCCGATCCTCGGTCCGTTCACGTATCCGGGCAGAGTTCCTCTGGGCGGCGTCCTCTGACTCCCTTGACGCCTTTGAGGAGCAGTGGGCTCTGTCCGGGGTTCTCTGCTCAGTGTCCCCGTCCGGTTCCCTTCTTTTGACCCTTTGACCGCACTCCTGTCCCTGTTATTTTATTAGTTGTCCCCCGGAATTTTTTGGGTATCTAGGTCCTGTGGATCCCCCTTTTAGGCTGGGGGGGACCCTTTAGCAGTTCCCGGATCTCAATAAGACTACTTTTCTATAGCCATCTGGCCTTGCCCCGTCACAACTGTGATTTCACTGGTCTGATGAGGTTTGCACAACATTGTATGGTTGTACTGCTTAGAGATTTTTCTTTGGAAAGCAAGAAGAAAACAAAAGGAAATTAGTAACAAACAAGTTTTTACTTTAAAAAAAACAAAACCCTCTGCCAAAACTGGCATTTTTTTCAAGTAACACTTCTGGATTTGCTGAGAAGAGTCTCATATCCTAATTCAACACTCTTCAAAGGGAGCCTACAAAAAGAGAACTGAAAACAATAAAATACACCACCATACATGAGTGAGCACTGTAAAAGGGAATACTTCTTAATATTTGGTAATTTGCTGATGAGGTATAGGCTGTGGCTATGCACTATATAAACATACAGTCCTGCTTTAGAAACACAGCAGTCAGGTGATCAAGTAGAAGAGAGAATCACCCTGTAATGTTTTCCTACACCCAAACCTCAGTTTAATCTAGACTGCTGTGCAACATAAATTGAAAAATAAATAGGATGCATTCGTTTACCCTTGGCAATGCAATAATCAAAGTGCTTTACTACCAAAAGGCCACCACACCCGTACAAAACAGCTAACTGTGAAACCACAAAATAATCATCTTGCAGCAGTGTCCAATTAAAAAAGAAGCAGGAAGACAATCAAAACTCAGAGCAACACATGCACAAAATTATAATTAATTTGAAAAGACCTTGCCAGCATTTTCCTCAATAAACAAAAAGCATCAGATGAGTTAATTAAACATTTCCCTGAACAGGACTTTAAGGACAGAAAGTTACTGAAAATGTCCACAGCACACATTAGATGTCTTAAAGGGTATATCTACACAGCATTTAGGAGCCCACAGGAGCTAGCCTCCAGCTTGGGTCGACAGAATAGGGTTCACACTAGCTCTTAAAAAATAGCTATATAGACAGCACTTTGGAGGTGAGACTTCGGCTGGAGCTGGCTTGCCTAGGGAGGGGAGAGCCAAGGAAGGGCTTCACAGATAAAATGTACCTTAAAATATCACCACCCTTCTGATCCAGTTAAATCTGTCTATTCTCCAAAATGATGGCTGCAATATTAAATATAATTATTTACTTTGCTAGGCAACACTAGAAGTGCCATTGGGTTTCTTTGTGAGCTTGAACAGGGTATGCACATCTGATGGAGCCCCTTCTCTCTGCCTGTTTGCTCCATCCAAGTGAGGTATTGAAGCGCACAACAATCTAATGCTCAAGCTCTGGAGACTAGAGCACAAGCAGAGCTGGTGGGGCAGCGCAACATGCTTACAAAGGAAATGCTCAAGATCACTGAAGGGAAAATATACTCAATGTAGTTCTTTTACAGATCCTTCCCATTTATAAATCTCAGTTGGATTCACTGATTATTCCTATTTCTGCATTCTCAAAACGTACTACAGCTGCATTTCTCTGATGGGTTGGGTCCTGGGATGGGAAGAAATAGATCTTGGCAAAACCACATGAGCACTTCTGAGGTGGAGGTCACCCACAGCCATGTTGGTATAATCAATTTTACGTTGAGGAATGATATAAGTGGGGCCTGGAAATGATACTCAAAATAAATGAAAGAACAAAAGTCTTGAGTCATTCTCATCCTTCTTCAACTCCCAACAGAACAGAAGCAAAGCTCCAAAATCTTCCAGCTAGGAAGTATGCTCTGAAACCATCCCCTAACTGCTCAACAGCCTGTTTTACATGGGGTTTCTGATCCTGTACAAAAGTTCTGCCCATATTTGTCCTTCTCTCAGTATCCCACAGCGCCATGTATTTGTTTTCACAAGATAAGAGGCCATCTTGTGTCACTCCACTGATTTTAATAAATTAGGCCAAAATGTACATAATAGGAAAACACTATTTATTATGTGGACTAAAGCTTTGAAATGAGGCAGAGTGGCAGCAATAGAAGTTTGTCAGCACTAAATATTTAAAGCACATTCAGTAAGATCTTGGGGAAACAACTTGCATATTTCTCAGCCAATGATCTTAAATAGACTTTCAGGACTGCAAAGCATTTCTGTGTGTCAAGGGTTCTGAACAGAAAGAAACTTGATAGGGGGTGGGTCTTGTATGAGGAAAGGGGCTTATGGCAGCGTTTGTTCTGAGCTAACTTTTTGGTTTGGGGCTTGTTAACTTTTACCTGCTGTTTGTCATAATTTTATGTCTAAAGAGCCTCAGGTTTTAAGATCGGTACTACTTTGTTTAACATTTTTATAAATAAAAAAAATAGATACCTGACCTACAATAAGACAAAATTATTAAATATTAAACTATCCTCATTCAAATGTGGATTTCCATTGTCAAAACTACCAGGTTGCTACCAAACCTGTGACAGGACTGTGATGCAGCCAGGCTCAACAAGGAACCGTGCTAATAGCACCATGTGCATTTCATTTAAAAGTCTGGACCAGAGATTTGGAACAATCAGATTTTTGAATTGCTCCGCTCTGGTACCAATAGTATCTGCTCCAACTCTGCTCCGACTCCACTCCGCGCTCTGACTCAAATTAATTTTTAACTAAATAAAAAAGTGTATACTGTAATTTTGAAAAAAAACTTATTTTTATTCAGACTTTTAAAACAATTTAAATGTCATCAACAATGATACAAACTAGAATCATTCATAATTCATTCTGTAAAAAATTACTGCAGCAATCAAGTCGTCTTTCATAGCCTGCCGCCAATCATTTAAAATTAACTTTAAAGCCAAAAACAGTCGCTCTACACTAGCTTGAGTTGTTGTCATGCTCAAAGCAATTCTACAGGCAGCCTGAATGCAGTGTGGGTAGCTGTGAATAGCCTCAAAAACAGACTTAGCGTACCAATAGACTCCATTGCCTCACCATCTTCCCAAAAGTTTCTCTCGAATAATGCTTTATTACAATTATGAATTGCAGAAACTCGCTGGCATCTTTCTTGTTTATCCAATTCCTTTTCGAAGGCGTCATCTTCTGAAAAATTGGTGCTTGAATTATGTCCACTTCCTTGTGATGGCTGAAGACATCTCAGGGATGGACGCTTGAAGAAGTTCAGAGTGGAGATGGAAGTTTGACAGCCTGCTATTTCTGAAGGATGTGAATGTTCCGAAACCTCAAATTCGATTGTTGATGACTCCTTTTGTTGTGTTTCATTTTCTTCAACCTCTTTCGCTGAGTTCAAATGTAGCAATAGATTTTGTGTTTTGAGTCATCGAGCAATATTAAGGAGCCCTTCCTTTGCCTTTGGTATTTTTCTTGAGGTAAGGAGAATCGGATACCATGGGTCAACATAAACTCCAGCAAGAAAATGAATATTGTCAAAAAGCTTCTCTTCACATTTCTGCATGGAAGATAGAATTCCTTCTGCAATTTGTCCACCATTTTCTTGCAAGAATTTTGACAGTTTTCGCCATTCCTTCATTAAAGCATCCAGGGTTACATCGACAGCTTGAAGATTCACGGTTGTTTGGTTTGGCTTTGCCAAGAGGTCTCGCAGGTTCTTCACTTCATCCCATTCAGCTTTTCTTAACTTGAGTTCTCTTGTTCCAGCAGCAGCCACTTGTTCACAGTAAGACTGAAAAACGAGAAGCCAATCAATCATCAAAAATGTTGAATCTCAGCGAGTCACAGTATCCAATGACTGAGTTACCCAATGTAGATCAAGCAGAACACTTCAAATACTTGGGGCTCAAAGTATGACAATGATTTGTTGCATTTTTGCAAGAAATTTCTTCTCATGTTCTTTGTTCAGTCCATCCCAGATTGCCAACTGAAGAATGTGAATACCACACCTCATCAGTTGAACTTTTGAGTTGTCCTCATGAAGCCATGTTGGAAGTATGACCCTAGGGTCATTAACCCATTGCTCAGCAGCATCCATGTTGAGTTCGATTTCATCCATTCCTTTAGTTCCTTCATCTGACAAAATAGCTTAGGTTCTGTCCACATCCCTGTTCTCAGAGGTATAAATGGTTTCATTATCCTCACTGAAATTTTTGACGGCACATGTCATGTTTGCTGCATTGTCAATGCAGATGTTCAGCACTTGCATTTCACTGATCCCAAATTTTTCTAAAATAGCTTTTACTTGACTTTTCACATATGAAGAATTGTGATGCCCTTCAGTGTCGATTATGTCCAAGGTTTTTACCACTTATTATTACCATTTATCTTTTCCTTCTTCGTAGAACTGAGCATTGATTGCAAAGAAATTTCTGTTTCCACGGGTTGCTGCATCCATTTTCAGGTAGCACAATTTTTGCTCCAAAGCTTTCTTGAGCTCTTTGTGACCAGACTCAACTGTGCTGACAACTAAATGATGAACCGCATCATGCCCCATCGAAACGCCAAGCTGCCAACCCATTTCACCTGCAATTTTTTGGAATCCTTTGTTCTTTAGTCTGAAGGTAGTGAGCAGTGTTGAACTCAAGCAAACCATTTCCATCAGCCCTTCACGGAAAGTATTGGCATCCATGGTGACTGTAACCTTTGAGGACTTCAAATATGAGTCAAGTTTTGTTTGCTCAATTTTGGGTTTCTTTTCAGATGAAGCGCCGCAAAAAATCTTTTCTCCAGGAGTTTTCAAAGAGCCAGATGAACATCGTTTAGCCATGTCAGCTTTCTGTTTTGCCTCATCTTCCTGGTCCTTTTTTGTAACCAGAGCCACATAGTTTTCAGGATGGTTACATTTTACATGCCACCAAAGGTTGAAACTTTTCATGGCACTTGTCTTGAAGCTACATGGTTTGAGCTCGCCATTCACTTTCTTTTCCACTTTGCACGTTGCCAATTTCTTCTTTACTTTTCCCAAAAGCCCAAATTTGGGCTTTTCAAATTCAAAAGTAGAGACGTCGTTGACATCCTTTTCCATAAATCGGCTATCAATCATGGGGGGCTGATTTGATTTTTTTGTTCAAACCATGGTCAAATCTTCTTGTGCTGCTACTGCATCCAAATGTTTCTTGTTATGATCTTCGAAAAGCAATGAACAAAAGCATTACATTTTTTATAATGACCTGCTTGTGATATCTTAACCACTTAAGGTACTTCAAATTTATTTTGAATTTTCTGGACAAAAATGATTGCATTTTCTTTTTACACAAAATTATTATTAAAGTATATTTTAATATTTTAACATGGTTCTTGCAGTTTTAGTGAAGTAAGAAGTATTTGTAATATACATAATTAATATAAAGTTTTATTTATAAATTGAAAGTTAGTTTTTTTAATGAAATTTTGTGGTAAAAATATTCAAACTATTTTCCAAGTTTTTAATTAATATCTCAAAAACGCTTTACTATAGATATATCAATGAAATTCGGTATGTGCCGTAGCATTAGTATGTGCTATCACTGTTTTATAACATTAATTGTTGGGAAGTAATGAGGCTACATGTCACAAAGTTGAACACAAACTTTAATGGGAAAGTGAATTCAAATTGCAAACACAGTCCTTTCAGTAAAGAGAGCAAATTTTTGAAAATATGTTTTTGATTCATCACCCTGAATAGATTATACAAGATAGAACCTGTTATTTGCTCTATCTTGTATAATGTTTCCAACCTGATGAAGGAAAAATATATTTCCGAAAATTTGCTCTCTTTACTAAAAGGACTGTGGTTGCAATTTGAACCCACTTTCCCATTAAAGTTTATTTCCAACATTCTATCATACAACATCATTCAAATAAAATTATTTAAACTATAGGCATTGTGAACTGGGGGACTGGGCCAATTTTATTTAATGTTTTTTAAATCTTCAACTATTTAACAGATACAACCCTGGAATATGATTTAATGCTAAAACATGCATTAAAATGGTACTCTTAATTTATTGATATATCCAGAGTGCTTGGAGAATGTCCAACACAACTTTGGGGGTGAATCCTTAGTTCATTTTAAGAAAAAAGTTTCTGTGAACACGTTCCTAAAATTCTTCCTAAGGGAGCTACAGTCCCTTCAAGGAGGTGATGAAAAGTTAATTTCTGATTAATATCTCAAAAACGTTAACCGTTTCCGAGAAAACTGTTTAAAATTTTTAATCTGCTTAGATGCTTAGAATGATACAAACAATTTTACTTATTACTTATTTTTCAACTTTGGAACCATAAATTTTAAACATAATAAATAATAACCAAATGGACGGCTATGGTTTAAATAATTTTGAATAATGTAATATGGTTGCACATACTAATGCTAAGACACAGACATAATTTCATTACTTTATATTAAAGCATTTTTGAGACGCTACCAAAAGACCATTGAACAGTTGACATACAAAATAAGTCCACCAGAGAGATACAGGAGCATGTACAAATGTACCGGGAACAGGAACCCATATGAGAAATGAGCTTAAGTCATTAATATCTCTTGCGATATCTTAATATATCAATAAACAAAAACATTATTTTTTTTGCAATATACCTGTTTGTGATATCTTAAATGTTGCATCTTGAGTCACACTTTTCCATAATTGCAGCACTCAGTACGTTTCACTGATCAACCCTTACAAAAGAAGTATGAACACATACTAATTTAACTATCTAACTAATCTACGCAAGTACATACTCGCCTAACCTTGGCACAAGGGTGGGAGCAGTCTGCAGTGTTGTCGGATGTCTGATAATTATCTGATTCTTTAATAAAACATATCTCCAAAAAACTTTGTAATTTTGTATATGTACATTAAATCTTGATTTCGGCCGAAGTGAAAATAACTGACATATTACGTAAAGTGGTAAAGTAGATGTCAATATCAATTGTTATACAATCTGAAACTTTTTGGCACCTTTAGGACTTTCTTGATAAATATCATTCATTTTGGATTGAAAAGGAAAAAAAAACTGGAGCAGTGGAGCAGTCAAGATTTTCTGTGCTCCGGCTCCACTCCAGCTCCGGGCAAAAACCTGCCACTCCACCGCTCCTCTCCAAAGCCCTGGTCTGGACAGCGATTCAATCAAAATGAATTTTGTCATCCTGGTCAGGACTGGATTCAGTCTGTGTGGGCAGCCATGAAAGGACACTCCACTATACATTTTTATAACAACGACTCATTCTGCTGCTATAATCTTTGATAGGTAGAGCACATTGCCGTTTCTTGCCTGTTTCTCTCCTTTCAACTGTAACTGTTGCTTCACTACTCACAAAACTCAGTGATTATCAGGATGCTGTTCTTGCCACTTGCTCTAGAGAATAGCTGTTTATATTCAAGGTTTTTCACATTCTTTCAGTTTTTCCCTCTAACTGTGACTCCTTTTCTCAAGTATAAAAATGTATCTCATCTTTCCCTTCCAGCTACAAGACAGAAAAGCAGTGACTATATCAGATCTGTCTGATATGGCCCTTCCTGACTGATTTGTCTGATGAAAAATGGATAAACAAGGAAAAAATATTATTATCCCAAAGCAATTCTTATACAAAGCATAACAACCTACTAACCCTAGCAGAAGCAGCAACTAACTGAGCTATGATATTTTCATTTTCAAGGGATTTACCTTCTGTCATTTGTTACATAGACTGGTTCTTATGTTTATTAAATTGAATGGGATCAAAAAGCCTTGGTGAAATCCTAGACTGAATGAAATAGTGAATTTCTTCATAACAAAATAAGGGAATAATAATAATTGGGAACAATATGCATACAAATTAACCTGCAGGTTGGAAACATTATACAAGATAGAACCTGTTATTTGCTCTATCTTGTATAATCTGTTCAGGCTGATGAAACAAAAACATATTTCCAAAAATTTGCTCTCTTTACTAAAAGGACTGTGCTTGCAATTTGAATCTGCTTTCCCGTTAAAGTTTATTTTCAACCTTGTACTGTGTAGCCTCGCTACTTCCCAACAATTAATGTTGTAGAACAGCAATAGCACATACTAACGCTATGGCACATACCAAATTTCATTGATATATCTATATTAAAGCATTTTTGAGATATTAATTAAAAACTTGGAAAATAGTTTGAATATTTTTACCACAAATTTTCATAAGAAAAACTAACTTGCAATTTATAAATAAAACTTTATATTAATTATGTATATTACAAATACTTCTTACTTCACTAAAACTGCAGGAAACATGTTAAAATATACTTTAATAATAATTTTGTTTAAAAAGAAAATGCGATCATTTTTGTCCAGAAAATCCAAAATAAATTTGAAGTACCTTAAGTAGTTAAGATATCACAAGTAGGTCATTATTAAAAAAATGTAATGCTTTTGTTCATTGCTTTTCAAGGGTCATATCAAGAAACATTTGGATGCAGTAGCAGCACAAGAAGATTTGACCATGGCTTGAACAAAAAAATCAAATCAGCCCCCCATGATTGATAGCCGATTTACGGAAAAGGATCTCAATGATATCTCTACTTTTGAATTTGAAAAGCCCAAATTTGGGCTTTTGGGAAAAGCAAGAAGAAATCGGCAACATGCAAGGTGGAAAAGAAAGTGAATGGCGAGCTCAAACCATGTAGCTTCAAGACAAGTGCCATGAAAAGTTTCAGCCTTTGGTGGCATGTAAAACGTAACCATCCTGAAAACTATGTGGCTCTGGTTACAAAAAAGGACCAGGAAGATGAGGCAAAACAGAAAGCTGACATGGCTAAACTACGTTCATCTGGCTCTTTGAAAACTCCTGGAGAAAAGATTTTTTGCGGCTCTTCATCTGAAAAGAAACCCAAAATTGAGCAAACAAAACTTGACTCATATTTGAAGTCCTCAAAGGTTACAGTCACCATGGATGCCAATACTTTCCGTGAAGGGCTGTTGGAAATGGTTTGCTTGAGTTCAACACTGCTCACTACCTTCAGACTAAAGAACAAAGGATTCCAAAAAATTGCAGGTGAAATGGGTTGGCAGCTTGGCGTTTCAATGGGGCATGATGCGGTTCATCATTTAGTTGTCAGCACAGCTGAGTCTGGTCGCCTTGATATTGCTCCATGACTCAAAAAAAAAATCTATTGCTTCATTTGAACTCAGCAAAAGAGGTTGAAGAAAATGAAACACAACAAAAGGAGTCATCAACAATCGAATCTGAGGTTTCGGAATGTTCACATCCTTCAGAAATAGCAGGCTGTTCTCAAACTTCCATCTCCACTCTGAACTTGTTCAAACGTCCATCCCTGAGATGTCTTCAATCATCACAGGGAAATGGAGATAATTCAAGCACCAATTCTTCAGAAGATGATGCCTTCGAAATGGAATTGGATAAACAAGAGAGACGCTGGTGAGTTTCTGCGATTCATAATTGTAATAAAACATTATTCGAGAGAAATTTCAGGAAGATGGTGAGGCGATGGAATCTATTGGTAGGCTAAAAGTTAAGTCTGTTTTTGAGGCTATTCACAGCTACCCACACCGCATTCAGGTTGCCTGGAGAATTGCTTCTAACATGCCAACAACTCAAGCTAGTGTACAGCGACTGTTTTCGGAATTAAAGTTAATTTTAAATGATTTGCGGCAGGCTATGAAAGACGACTTGATTACTGCAATAATTTTTTACAGAATGAATTATGAATGATTCTAGTTTGTATCATTGTTGATGACATTTAAATTGTTTTAAAAATCTGCATAAAAATAAGGTTTTTTTCAAAATTACAGTATGCACTTTTTTATTTAGTTAAAAATTAATTTGAGTTGGAGCGCAGAGTGGAGTCGCAGCAGAATTGGAGCAGTCACTATTGGTGCCAGAGCAGAGCTGGAGCAGAGCTATTCAAAAATTGGATTGCACCAAATCCCTGTATTAAATAACCATAAATGGTGGGATGGGGAGTACATATCAGTGCCAGGTTGGAGTCATTTAACGGTTTGATCCAATGCCTGTTAAAGTTACTGGAAGTAAGGAAGAAGGAAATAAACTTTATGTGGATACCATAATGAAGTAAAAATAATTGTAAAACAATTGTTCTATTTCTTTCACTTTTTTCTACTAAATCCCCACCACATTCTTCTCTCTGCCCCATACACAGGATTGGTGAGGTTGGAGGTTTGGTTCAGATCGCAATATGTAAATGATTATCCAAACCTTGCTAGAAATATCAAAATCTTATCAGGATGCAAATACTGTGTGTTTAATAAAATAACTAGTACCTTTTACTTCTAGCCAGGCCAAAGACCCCCATGCCAACGTGCTTTTCTCTTTTTTTAACAGTATCCCAGCACTGGCCAAAACCTAGAAGTGCAGAGGTGTGTGAAAGTTCAAAATATTTTTAAAGGTATCCAAAGTTGTTTGGGGCTTTTTTGCTTTGTTTGTTTGTTTGTTTTTGTTTTAAAACCTTTTGGGTTCACTTCCGGTTTGGGAGGAATAGACAACTCAGCTATGAAAACTCCATTGTGTGCACATGAGGGGTGGGATGGGGAGTACACATGCACAAGAAAAAAAATTAATTGAAAATCTATTTAAATTTGACAGCTGGCAATCTTAGTGTTACAATGTTACAGATCCAGTGCAATTGCCTATCTTTGTCTGTTAGCTCTTAGTTCTGAGCACTGTGAAATAGATCTGTATTATGTGTTCTGTGCTAGGAGGAGTTTATGACTAGATTATTTGAACTAAACAAACAGACTGAAGTACATGACTAGGTCACAGGCATTTGGAACCAATAATTCAGTGGTGCTGGAACAATTTTTATAGTGGGGATGCTGAAGGCAGAAACCATGCATTTGGGATGTTACTACTACTTCAATCCAGGGGATGCATCAGCACCCCTAGTTCTAGCACCTATGCTTTAATTGTAAACTCAGTGTATGTGCTGAACTAAACTAGCTTTCTAAATGGCCATAAAAACTAGAATCCTTCATCTGTCACTAACAGTTACTGAGGAAATGATCCAAATTAAGTATTGTTTTATGCATCTTGTAAGATCTGACCAAGAAAAGGTTTTTGGACAGAGTGCAGTAACCTTACTAATGACCCAGCAGGCTACAGCAATCGAACCTGACTAAATGGGGCTAATGTGTGTTAAAAATAAGTTTCTGATCTTTTTAAAAAAATTATACAACATTTTATTGAGGAAAACCAAACAGCGAGGCCAGGTTTTTATCTAACTTTTCTGTGTGTTTGCTGTGAACATAATAACATGGTTTGAAAATGCTTTGACTTCTCAAGGTTCCTTCCAGACCTACATTTCTGTGATTTCTATATATTGCACATGAGGATTCTTACTTTGCTGAGGGTAACTTACACATGGGGCAATAAAAATAAAGATTATAAATTACATATTTAGGACCATTGTAAACAAATTGAGAATAGTTTTCTCTTCGTGTAGATAGGAATGATGCATAACCACTGTGAATAAGATGGTCTCTGGTGCATTGTAAGGGTCATAGAGCAGCCTGTGTTGCAGTTTTCCTATCCAAAGAATATAAGATGCACTTTTCTAACATTAAATCCTCAGGCATACAGTATACGTGTGGATAGGAATAATTTCATCATTAGGCATTCATCTTATACAGAGTGTCTCATAAGCGTCTTTGGTATCTCAGAACTGGCTCTGGAGCTACAAGAGAGGCTCTCCTGTGAGAGTGTTGCCACCTTTATACATAAAAGTAGATCATAAAAAATAGGTGATAAAACTGATCACAGTAAACTGTTTGCATTTACAAATTGAGAGAACTAGTCTAAAAATTAGGTAATAAACATAGAAACCCTGATCCTGTTGGCTGCCTATCCCTTGATCAGGCCTACAACACACAAATATTGGCCATATGCAAGCCAGTGCTCAAAGAGGCCTTCTCTCCACTTAAATCACCCTTTTAAAAATTCCTGGGTATGTCTAGACTATGAAATTAGGTCGAATTTATAGAAGTCATTTTTTTAGAAATCGCTTTTATATAGTCGATTGTGTATGTCCACACACAAAATGCTCTAAGTGCATTAACTTGGTGGAGTGCTTCCACAGTACCGAGGCTAGCATCGACTTCCGGAGTGTTGCATTATGGATAGCTATCCCACAGTTCCCGCAGTCTCCGCTGCCCATTGGAATTTTGGGTTGAGATCCCAATGTCTGATGGGGCAAAAAACATTGTCACGGGTGGTTCTGGGTACGTCATCAGGCCCTCCCTCCCGCCGTGAAAGCAATGGCAGGCAATCATTTTGCGCCTTTTTTCCTGCGTTATCTGTGCAAACGCCATACCATGGCAAGCATGGAGCCCAGTCAGATCACTTTGGCAATTAGGAGCACATTAAACACCATGCGCATTATCCAGCAGTATATGCAGCACCAGAACCTGGCAAAGCGAAACCGGGCGAGTAGACGACGTCAGCGCGGTGACAAGAGTGATGAGGACATGGACACAGACTTCTCTCAAAGCACGGGCCCTGGCAATGCGGACATCATGGGGCTAGTGGGGCAGGTTCATGCGGTTCATGCTTGCAGCACTATTGAAAAGTACCCCTTGCGGTTTATGTACTCACCGGCTTGGTGCTCTGGTGCCAAGATGGGGATATGGGTTCTGTCTATGGCTCCACCACAGTTAGAGAATCCCATTGCAGCAAAGTCATCCACTATGACATGCTTATTTCCCAGGATCACTACCCTTGATATCAGCAGATCTTTGATTGCGTTGGCTACTTGCATCACAGCAGCCCCCATAGTAGATTTGCCCACTCCAAATTGATTCCTGACTGACCGTTAGCTGTCTGGCATTGCAAGCTTCCACAGAGCTATTGCCATTCACTTCTCAACTGTGAGGGCTGCTCTCATCTTGGCATTCGTGCGCTTCAGGGCAGGGGAAAGCAAGTCACAAAGTTCCATGAAAGTGCCCTTACACATGCGAAAGTTTCGCAGCCCCGGGGGAATCGTCCCAGACCTGCAACACTATGCGGTCCCACCAGTCTGTGCTTGTTTCCCAGGCCCAGAATCAGCGTTCCACTGCATGAACCTGCCCCATTAGTACCATGATGCCCGCATTGCCATGGCCTGTGCTTTGAGAGAAGTCTGTGTCCATGTACTCATCACTCTCGTCACCGTGCTGACATCGCCTACTCCCTCTACTTTGCCAGGTTCTGGTGCTGCATATACTGCTGGATAATGTGCATGGTGTTTAATGTGCTCCTAATTGCCAAAGTGATCTGACCGGGCTCCATGCTTGCCATGGTATGGCGTCTGCACAGAAAAAAGGCGTGGAACAATTGTCTGCTGTTGCCCTGATGGAGGGAGGGGCGACTGACGACATGGCTTACAGGGTTGGCTTACAGGGAATTAAAATCAACAAAGGGGGTGGCTTTACATCAAGGAGAAATGAAAACAACTGTCACACAGAATGGCCCCCTGAAGGATTGAACTCAAAACCCTGGGTTTAGCAGCCCAATGCTCAACCCACTAAGCTATCCCTCCCTTGGGTATTTCAGGCAGGACTGAATCTCTATTAAAGTTTTCAAGGTGCCCCTGACCAACCTCACCAAAACAATTGTCTGCCATTGATTTCACGAAGGGAGGGAGGGAGGGGGAGCAAATGAATACAAAACAAATCTGGTCTAATTCTTCTTTTGATCGACTCCAACTATCTTTTACATCTTTGGCTGGCAGCAGACGGTACCATAGGACTGCTAGCCATCCTCATCTCCCACCTGCTCACTATAAGATGGTACAATAGGACTGCCTGCAGGACTAAAGAGAATGACCTGGTCGAGTCACTCCTAATTTAGTCCCTGCACCCATGTCTGCCCAGGTGCTCCTGACCGACCTTACCGAGTCAGCTAAGAGCACCTCGGACATGATGAAGATGGTTTTTCAGGCCTAGTGCACCGTCTGCTGCCACAAGGCAATGGGTTGCTACTGCTGTGTAGCAATGCAGTACCAAGTCTGTCAGCACCCAGGAGACACAGAGTGACAGTGAGCTGAGCGGGCTCCATGCTTGCTGTGGTATGGCGTCTGCACAGGTAACTCAGGAAAAAAGGCGCAAAACGATTGTCTGCCGTTCCTTTCACGGAGGGAGGGCCTGATGACATGTACCCAGAACCACCTACAATGTTTTTTGCCCCATCAGACATTGGGATCTCAACCCAGAATTCCAGTGGGCGGCGGTGACTGTGGGAACTGTGGGATAGCTGCCCCAGTACAACGCTCTGGAAGTCAACACTAGCCTCGGTACTGTGGAAGCACTCCGCCGAGTTAATGCACTTAATGCACTTAGAGCATTTTGCATGGGGACACATACAATCGACTATATAAAAATTATTTCTAAAAAACCGACTTCTATAAATTCGACCTAATTTCATAGTGTAGACATACCCTTAATCAGAGAGGCACAACTCACCCTGACAAGGGAGCAGCCTGCTATCTGTTTATCGCTTCTGGAGTATAAGAATAAAAGTAGTGATTTGTTGCAACCTACCAGCAAGAGTAGTTTGTTTTTATGTAACATCTCTGGGTGTATGCTGTGAACATGACAATAACATGCTTTGAAAATTGCATTGTTAAGACCTCTCTGTCACAGTGCTTTTGTTCCCATGTAACTTCACTAGCTTCAGTGGAGTTACTCCCAATTTAAACCAATCTGCAAATCAGGCCCATAGACTAAGGGCTATTATCGATTGATTAATACAGATTTATGTAATAGATTATAAAGTACAGGTGGTCATAATTTTAAGGTTTTTTTTTTAAGGATAAGTATACTGGACTCTTTAAGTGCTTTGAAATGACTGATTAAAAAGTGTTATAAGGGCTATGTATATTTTTTTAAAGATTTTATGTTCTTTTTTTAACAGAAAAATTCAATTTTTTTTACATTGGGAAAAGGATATTTTGTTTGGGAAAAAAAGATTTCAAATTTTTGTCTCGCTTTCTCTCCTTCCCTTCTATTCCCACATTTTCCCATCTCAATAGTAAACAACAAGAGAAAGTGTGTGTGTGTGTGTGGTGGGGAACATTCTCACTTTTTGACTTTTTTCCCCAGTGGAAAAGTAAAGATAAGTTTAAAAAATGAGAGACAGTGTGTCATTTTCTCTCATTTTACATTTTTTTTCATACTTTCCCAAGGAAAAAAATCTTTAGAAGTACAAGAACATGTCTTCTCTCTCTCTGTTCCTTAAAAAAACCAACCAACTGAACAAAAAAAACCCCAAACACTTTTCTCCAATTATTTACAGTGGAAAAAGTAAGTAATTGAATGTTTTTTCCTCACTTTTTAACTTGTATCTTTATTACCAAAAGTATCTTTTCGAGAAATGTCTGCCAATAAGTTTGAAAGCTGAAAAATGAGTATTCAGTGAAAGCGAAATAGATAGGTCTTCCCAGAAAATAGGTGAAGGTGAATGATGTACACTGGAAAATGTACCCCAAGGAATAATCCTGAAATGGCAGGTCTTTTCCATGCTCAACTTCAGTGTTAAGAAAAAGAGTCAAGTGGATTTAACAGGCCTAGTTCTTTTCCACTAAGATCTAAATCTATATGATTAAATAACTGTGCGACACTGACAGCGTAGATCTGCTGACCCACTGGTACCTATTGTTTCTCCTGCAAAGCAGGCTGAAAAACTCAGTACTGGCTTCTTGTCTGATACTCAAAAATTGCTATGCATTTGTTTGTGTCAGTATGTTTTAAATATCTTATTAAAAGATTTACCCTGCAATTATCATATAATCCAATGTGATCATACCATGACACTTGACAGGATACAGCTGAAAATTCGAGCTGCCTTTCTGGATTAGTAGCACAACAAGGCTGATTTTACAGCTGTAAGTAGGAAGATGGTAGGGTCAGTGAAAAGGAGTTTGCACAGTTATGCAGACAGATGAAGCTGCTCCCAAATCATTGTCATTGCCATTCACTTTGTTGGTAGTTTCAGCAAACTGAATGGGTTGAATTATTCTTCTTTCCATGGAAGGGACTCTTCAGATCAGGTCAGTGGTGAGGTATGTGAATAAAGAAATGCAGTGAGTTTAGAAAAAAGAAAAGGAGTACTTGTGGCACCTTAGAGACTAACAAATTTATTAGAGCATAAGCTTTCGTGAGCTACAGCTCACTTCATCGGATGCATTTGGTGGAAAAAACAGAGGAGAGATTTATATACACCTGTATATATAAATGGTGTATATAAATCTCTCCTCTGTTTTTTCCACCAAATGCATCCGATGAAGTGAGCTGTAGCTCACGAAAGCTTATGCTCTAATAAATTTGTTAGTCTCTAAGGTGCCACAAGTACTCCTTTTCTTTTTGCGAATACAGACTAACACGGCTGCTACTCTGAAACCAGTGAGTTTAGAGAAAGGGTTTAGTGTGCTTTGGAGTTTCAAGTATATGTTGCACTCACTGGGGGACACCAACTTCAGGAAAATCAAATCAAAGTGCCATAGTAGAACCATCTTCAGAGAGTACACAAGCCAGTCTCCCTCCCCACAAGGAATTTCTCTTTAGGGATTCAAACAGGGACATAAAGAGAACTGCTCCAGGCTGTACTGTGGTCCTCGAACAACAGAAGAAGATGGCTTCTTTGGATACGGGGAAGACTTATGACACGCACAGTTACCAAGGTAGCAAAATAGGAAGTCAGAGCAGACAAAGACCCACTTTCACCCCCTGTCCCTTACTCCTGAGGTTTCTAGTCATTTAATTAGCCTCCATCCCATAATAAACAAGGGCAGAGAACAGTACTTCCTCAACCAATAATTTCATGGGTAGAAGACAGAGGAAGTAGGTCCCCTGACAATTTAAGAAAAGGAAAGGAGACAAAGTTACAGATCTTAGGATCATGGCAACAATTTGACAACTCTATTATTCAGTATTATTTGTATTTAAGGTGACCAGATAGCAAGTGTGAAAAATCGGGATGGGGGTGGGGGGTAATAGGTGCCTATATAAGAAAAAGCCCCAAAAATCAGGACATCTGGTCACCATATTTGTATTGTGGTAGCACATAGGAGCCTCAGTTCTGGACCAGCATTCCATTATTCTAGGCACTGTACAAACACAGAACAAAAAGATAGATTGTAAGCTTTTTGGGGTACTAAGGCCCAGCTCTTCAAATATTTAGGCATCTAACTCACATTGAAATCAGCAGGAGATAGGCTCAGATCCTGAAAGGTGATTGTTAGGTGGTACCTAAGTAATTAGTAAGACTAGCAAGAATTCGTTACATTTCCATTTGCACCATAGAACATAAATAAGAATAATATAAGAGGCATACAGCTAATTCTGTTTATTTCATTTCCTTTAGGCAAATTTCTTCAAAGAAAATGGAAGAAAGACAATTCAAGAGGCAGTCTTAGGGTACATCACAATCAAAGCTGTTTGAGAAATAGAAAAATGCATCACAGAAATTTTGGCTAATACAATTTCTGTTCCATTATTTTACAAAATAATTTGATTTTTCATTTTCTAAATTCTCCATCAAATTTTAAGACAATATTTTTGATATTTACTATTTAAGATATTTTAGAATTTTGAACAGAAAAATATTCCACCATGTGACTGAGTTGACAAAGCAAAACCAGAAATACAACCTGCCCTCCAAAAAACTGAAACAAAAAAAATCATAATCAGAAATACATTTTTGCCAAACAACCCAAAAGAGCTTAATAAATTATTTTTACATTTACATTTTTTTGAAACAAAAAGGACAAACTTTGACCAGCTATCGTCGTAATGAGTGGCGCTGCTCAAAGTGCAAAAAAAAAGACCAGAGTCGTTGTCATCCTTCCTTGGGCAACACTTTAACTGAAAGCAAAGGGTTTTTTTTGCAGTGGGAGAAAAATAAAACCAGTCATGCAGGCAGGAATACTGAAGAACTAGCAAGTGACATAATTAGGAAATATTAAATTTAAGCCATTAAAAATATACTTTTAACAGAATAGCCTCCCAGAAACAGGAAAGTAACAATCCTGCAAACAAGTTCACAGGTAGTTAGGCATGGAACTTGGTCTGGAATGCAGACTGCAGGGAATCTGACACATTGAGGTGAAAGTTCACAGTTTTGAACAGCAAAATAAACCAAACCACTGAAAGTTTTCTGTTTTCATTCGCTTTCAACTTGTCACTCAACATTTGTAAACATTTTTGTGTGGGTGGATTACTTTTCCTCCCTTTCTGCGTAACAGTCTGCACAGCTGCTTTATCTCTAGGAGGGACTGTTTGTGTTCCATACAGTGACATAATCAGTCTTGTTGTTAAAGGGAGAAAAAGAGAAATTATTTTCATTACAGTAACTCCTGGAGGCCTCAGTCAAGATTGGGGCCTGATGGTGCTTGTCATTGGTGTGAGACACTTTCCTTGCCTCTCTGTGGTGCTCAACTGGACAAGACAGACAAAGTGGGAGAGGAAACAGAGACAGAGAGGCAAAGTGACTTGACCAAGGTTACATGACAGGTCAGTGACAGAGGCAGGAATAAAACTAGTGACAGCACCAGTGCCAGAGCCAGATCCTCATCCCTGCTCTGTCCCCATAATACTGGGTTAAAGGGCTGGCAAGGCAAAAATGGCTCTAGAAATCCTGACAGGTTTCAGAGTAGCAGCCGTGTTAGTCTGTATTCGCAAAAAGAAAAGGAGTACTTGAGGCACCTTAGAGACTAACAAATTTATTAGAGCATAAGCTTTCGTGAGCTACAGCTCACTTCATCGGTTGCATTTGATGAGTGAGCTGTAGCTCACGAAAGCTTATGCTCTAATAAATTTGTTAGTCTCTAAGGTGCCACAAGTACTCCTTTTCTTTTTTCTAGAAATCCTATATCTAGCAGAAGGAGGAATCCTCTGATGCAGGAAAGAGGGAAGATGAATGTAGAGTATGTTCTTTGGAAGACTTGTCAATGTGAGGTGATGGGGTTTCAGTGAACCTCCACCATATCATGAAGGTTACCATTGAAGTGCTACTAAAATAGTCCGTGCTAGCTTTACAATTGTAATGTAGCTACTTGGTGCATTTTTGTTCGTGGAATTTACTCTCTTAGAACTCTTAGAACTCTATTACTACTACTGCTATTATTACTTCATGTAACTAAAGCAATTCATATCTTTGGACCACAGATACAATTATTAAATAAATAATGTTTATACAGAGAAGTCCGGGACTAGAACTCTTCTTCTTCTAGTCCTTGACACTTTAGCCTAAGGAAGAACATTTAGCTGGTAATAATAGCAGTAGTAGTAATAGAATCCATTGACTTCTCTGTGGGATAGCCACTAGAGGGCAACATCAGAAATGCATATATGCAAAAATCAGTACAGTACAATCATAGCGCCATAGGGTGACAAGGTACCCAAAGGGTCATCTAGTCTAACCCCCGTCAGGATTTCTTGTGTCTAAATCATCCAAGACAGATGGCTATCCAGCCTCCTTTTGAAAACCTCCAGTGACGGAGCTTTCACAACTTCCTTAGGCACAATCTCCTTTATGGCTCTCAACAAGCAGAGTAGTTCAAATTAATCCCTAAAGTAAAAGTCACACCAGGAATCAACTGAGCTGCTCTTTTGATTATCAAATTTCATATGTTTTCTTGGCTGTTCACACCCTTCCTTGTAGGGTAATGGTAGCAGCAAGGCAGCAATGTCAGCTACGGACAGTGCCAGACTTTATGCAGGACTGACAAAGAGAGGTTTTGTGACACTATATTCAATGATTTCACAGAAACCACATGACTTTTTAGAAGGCTTATTCTGCATTTGTGTGGCGCCATTGACCCTGACCCCTCTGCTAAAGTGGGGTGTGCTTTTATATCAACAGAACAGGAAACAATATTAATGAAATAAACAAAAATCCCACAAAAGACTCTGACTCACCCTGTTTTGGTGGCAACTTTAGAAAAGTTTCTATTTCAGCTACTGTTTTGGTTCTCCATTCCTCTGTCCCATTCACACCATATTCTTGAATATGCATATGGTCTTGCCTGTTCTTCCTACCTACAATCAAGCCATTTAGTAGTACATCTTAAAATATGGGCATCATGTCAGGTACACAAGCAGACTCCTTGTCCCACACTCTTGAGCTCCACTTTGAGTGTGTAACCCTGAAATGATTTAACTGAAGTAACCAGGAGTGGAAAATTATTCACCAGAATGCCCAATATAATTGTAATTGGACTTCTTTGCACTTTGCTTCAGGAGATGGCAGTGAAAAGATTCAGATCTGACATCACTGATGAATTGAGTAACTGACTTCAGTGGCTCCAATCAGCACTGTGGCACAAAGTAAACAGTTTAGCTGATGACTGACACACTGCAGCAGGCGCTTCAAATGTAAGAATTATAATTTACATTGACATTATTTGGAAAACCCTAGCCTAAGGTCCTCTATGAGAAGTTTGTTCCCGAAGCTAAACAATTAACTATAGCTGCTAATAAATTATATTGTGAAATTCCATATGCAGATTTGTTTCACAGACAGGCAGGTGAGGGTATGCTGAGCTGTGTGTGATGGGAGCAGTGAATTAAACAAACCTAATGACCTTGTTTCTTCCCAAATACTTGTCCAAATTTAGTTAGCTACAAAAAACACACTCGAGAAGTTATAAAATGCACACATAAGTGCAGTACAATTCAGCCTCAATTAGCAAAGGTGTCCACATCAGAATGTTGCCTGTGAAATAACCTCCTTTCCTTAATGCACTTCTAGCAGGCACTCCAATATTACTGTGATAAGTGTAGAACTAGAAGAAACTGAATAGAATAGTCAGATAAACGGAGATTAATATTGCCACCCAATTACGCTTTAGAAACTAGCTGCATCAGTTAGTTGGGCCAAAACTCTGAACCCCTTTGAATTCTGGGGACTGTTTGGAATTGAAACACCATATCTAAACCTGTCCCTTTGGTTTTTGTCTCAGGAAGAAGCCTGTTTTTCTTCTTTTGGTTATGATGTGGTGAAGTTCTCATGAGACCATTTTGTGAGATTTTGACCCAAGTTGGTGGCAATTTCATGAGAACAGCTGATCTGATGATACTGATGTCATCTGATGCTCTTGTGAGATTTCCACTCTTTCAGCAATTTGCAGGATTTCAGCACTATCAAATCTGTATCTGAACACTAACACTGATTCAGATTTGATTCATCCTAGTCCAAATCCAACCACCACTTCTAGAGCCCAAACCCAGTTTAAATGTCTGGGTGAGGTAGTTAGGGCACCTGAATTAGACTCAGGGGATCTGGGGTTAGATTCTGTACTGCAACTCTTCCAAAGGGCATTAAGCTAAAACAAACTGTCACTTTACTGCTGAATGACAGCGTCCATGCAGGAGTATAAAGCACTTTAACTCATGGGTGTTAAATTCATACCTTCAGTTATTTCCTCTTCACTTTCCTGAGTGTCCCCATGAAGCCTGGCCCTTAGAGCTCACAGTCTGGGCAGAGACAGGGAGTTAAAGTGGCTTTATACCACTTCCTGCCATCCTAATCTTGTGCTGCTCCAGGGATTGGCGATTCCCGAGCATAATTTAGACACCCTTCTAGGCCTGACTAACATATGGCAACCTCCCTGGGCTGCCCTATGAGCACCTGTACTGCCTGGAATCGCTGCATGCTACAACCCCAGGAAATTAAAAATATATTTAAGGTATGGTGCTCCTCACATCCCCTTTAATTATTCCCAAGACCGTTTCCTTTTCTTCCAGTCCTCTCTGCCTCCTGTACCAATACATTATAGAGTAACAAGCTGAAGTTTAGAGCTAAGCCCAGCTCCTGACTGAATGATGCTTCTGTCTAACAACTGCTATTAAATCACAAGCGCAACACATTCACCAAAAGCCTTGTAAAACAAAGGGCTGTGAACTCGTTGCAATGTAGTGGTTGATTTATCATGGAAACAACAGAAGGAATGGAATTTCTATTAGGGAGTCTGATCAACCTTTTCTACCAATGAAGATTTTGATGGATTATGTGAAATCGAGTCAAGCAAATGCACATGCCATTACATTAACACAGTAAAATGTTCTTTGGCAGCTTATCTCTAAGTACCTCTGCAGGACTATCGGGGTGTTAGCAGTATTGTCCAACTCTACAAAACTCATACTGCAGTATAATGGAGACATCTAAATCCTTAGGAGAAATAAGGTTTATTCTGAATGGAACACATCACCTAGGATGACCAGATGTCCCAATTTTATAGGGACAGTCCTGATTTTTGGGTCTTTTTCTTATATAGGTTCCTATTACCCCCTCCCACCCCCTCTCCTGATTTTTCACATTTGCTGTCTGGTCACCCTAACATCACCATCCAGGGAGATGGCTGTCCTTTGGTTACCGAAGTGTTTCTGTTGAGTGTAAGTCAGATAATCAGCATTATACTGAAAACTAGAAAAATGTATTCTTTCCAGAGAATTCTGCATTGCTAAGTTCCTTTCTGCAGCTAAAGTATAAAATGGGTGTAAACCTGACTGAGAAGGGTCGAGTTACACCCAAAAAGAGTAAAGATCAAAACAGGAATGATGCAGTCAGAAAGGCACAGGCAGCAGGGAGCGTGAGAAGATAAGCAGTCACATCTTCATTTCACCAGTAATTGCCTTGCATTTACCTTGCACTTCCTGTCTATTTGTTGTATTCACCTGTTGTCTCTTGTGGTGTACTTATTCTGTAAGCTCACAAGGGCAGAAACCATGTTTTTTTGTACAGTGTTTGGGCACAGCCTAGCAAAATGGGGCCTCAATCTTAGTTGGGGGCTATAGATCACCTCCGTTCTGTACATTGTGTGATTGCAAGCAGAGACGTGTTACTCTCTGTGGTAGCAAGGGGAATGCCCACAAAATAACATAGGCATTATCTACTGCTGAGAGGAAAAGAAAAGGCACAGTGTGTCCATCCCTCTAACAGGGTGATCTGCCCTTTTGATAACCAGGTGGCCTAGGACCAGCTGGCAAGGGGTCGACCTATAAGGGGCTGAGAGAGCTCACCTGGAGGAGAGCTACAGGAGCAAGGCAGGCTTTTGTGTGTGGTGCTGGAGCAGACACTGTATGTCTACACTGCAGTCAGACACCCACGCTGGCCCATGCCAGCTGACTCAGGCTCGCCGGGCTGTTTGATTGCAGTGTAGATGTTAAGGATTGGGCTGCAGCCTGAGCTCTCAGCCCCTTCCCCTCACTGGGTCATAGAACCTGGGCTCCAGTCTGAGCCTAACATCTAGGCTACAATTAAACAGCCTTGTGAGCCTGTGTCAGCTGGCAGGGACCAGCCATAGGTGTCTAATTGCAGTATAGACATACCTAGACAGACGCAGCATGAAAGGCCTCTGGCCTCCTGCAGCTCCTGTTGGCCGAGCAGCGTTGCTGTAAGTACTGATAAAAAGGACTTCAAAAGTGCCAAGTACACCATTACAGAAGTACTTATAAGTACACATACAAGTATCCTGTGGAAATAGTGCTTATGTACTTATAAGTAAGAACACAAATACAAGTATTTTCAACTCCCATAAACCCTGCAATTGTCAGGGCAATACATGGACAACTACCTAAATAATACAAGCATGCAGTGGAAGAGAAAGAAAAATAACAACTATGAAATTTTATTCATATACACAAATAAGCACTGAATAACAATAAAAAACAATTGCTTATACATGTAAACAAATTTAAAAATTTCCTTTCTCACATATATAAACATATACACAAAATTATGTACAGACAACATATCATAACATGAAAGGGGCATTTTTCTTCAGCAGCATAATATCAAACATTTCATCCTCAAGACAGTTCCTTTGTGTCGGAATCACTACTCAATAGTATTTTTATGCGAGCAGAGCTTGGCAGTGTGCTGTTACATTTGAGGAATAACCTAACAACTGCTGCCTATCTTTGCAGTTGATTCAGTTCATGCGATGGATCATGGAGGAGTTGCATCCCAACAATTTTTTAAGTTGGCATCATCTGCAGATGCCTTCTGGTTATCAAAGCCATAGAAATTAGTGGCAGCTTTGGATGTTGTAGCTTGATCTATATGCTTCAGTAGGTTGTCACAACAAACCAGATCTTGTTTAAAAAAAAAAAAAAGTTCCTATCCAAATTTTCTCTGATCCTGATTCTGCTGCCAGTGCAACTTAAAAAAATGGGTGTTATGCAGAAGCTGCGACAAATGACTTTGTACTTCTGTTATTCACAGTTGCATCAAAGGTCAAAATATGCATGAACCATCTTCAAAGTCCCTCCTTCAAATTATCTACCAATCAATAAAACACAGAAAAGCCCTGGCAGCCAGAACTCAGGGCCTGGAACTCTGAAGCCAGGACAGTGGGTTCTGGGAGCAAATCATGATCTGGGACAGTTGGGAAGGATGTGATTGTTTCAAAAAACTATTTTGAAAGTACTTGCAGATTTTTAAAAAGTTACTTGTTCTTTAAAAGGTACTTGAGCACAAGTACTGAGTACAGAATATTTAAAGTACTTACGTACAAGTCTGTACTTTAAAATACTTAAGTACATGGCTGTGGCTAAGGGAATAGCTTTGTTGAGAGGTTTGGGTTTTTTTTGTTTTTAATTAAGAAACTGTACCCTGAGGAAAGGGCCTGATTCAGACTCTGGATTCAGTCCTTCCTGATCCAGGGAGACAAGCCCAGCAGCCAGTAAT
This sequence comes from Dermochelys coriacea, assembly GCF_009764565.3. Lineage (NCBI taxonomy): Eukaryota > Metazoa > Chordata > Testudines > Dermochelyidae > Dermochelys > Dermochelys coriacea. The sequence continues at coordinate 226,459,048 of NC_050069.1, forward strand.
CTATTATTGAACCTTTCAATGGTGGAGAGTCGTTTTTCCTGTTGCTGGGGCAGCTGTGGCCTTGTGTTTCAGTTTAGATGTAGAATGTTAAAGTGAGTCTGGTTGTTAAGTTTCTCTTTATCAGATCAGAAACTTATTTTTCTCTCCGTCTTTTGCTATTTTCCTTAACCTGAAACAAGTCATCTAGCCTGAGAGATACATGTTTACATTTTATATAACACATTCTGGCAAATATAATTAATAAATAAATCCCCCAGAAATCACTGATACATGATAGTACATCACTTGGTACACTGGTGCACCTATTTTTGACTTGTTTGACACTGCTTTATCTTAAAGGATTGTTACATGTTTCATCCACAAGATAGGTGTACACCTCTTTTGCATAAACCATGCCCACTCTCAGCTGGGCACACACCCCTATTGGCTTTATATCTAATTGCCCTCCTCAGAAGCCATGTCTCTCAATTTATATGCATTTTGCATAATTGCATAGATAACAGTAGATGGAGTCAAGGTGTAAGTGGCCTTCCCATCCTTTGGATGCCCTCTTACTCCACCAATGAATTAAGCCCAGGAAGGGATATTTTGGAATTATACCCATTGTATATGAATTTTTTCAGAAGATAAAACTCACTAATCTCTTTTTAAAGGACTGAATACATTTTTTAAATGGGCCTATATTTAACCATGGGCCAATTGAATGGCATCATCCAGTAATTCCACATTGATGTAATACATGATGACAATAAAGAACAAATAGACAGGGCCAAATTCTACCCTCAGTTAAACTTATAAGGTTGAATGGGTGTTCAGTGTAACAGGGCAGAGGTTTGGCCCATCCTTTCATGGGATATTAATAGTTAGGCTGAAATATGTGCATGGGGAATGTGTGTATTTACAGGGTCGGATTTAGGGGCAGGTGTCCCAGGCGACTGTCTAGGGTGCTGGGCTTGGGGGGCACCGCAAACAGGATGCTGTTTTTGTTGTTAGCACCAAAAGGGAAAATAGAATGTTTGAAATAAAATGTTTCAGGTATTCCGTATGTGGATTCATTTTTCACTAACCTCCTAGAATGTTCTGGACCTTTGTAGAATCTCATGGAACCTTCCAGACTTTGAGAACTACATTTTCCTTGAACCTCCTAAAATGTTTTCAGTCATGCCCTCGTGGGTATATAAGGGGTGAGGTGTCGCCATTCAGTCAGTGAGATATAAGAATGAAGTGAAGGAAGTGAAGTGAAGTGAAGTGAGGTCCCAACTGTGATATTGTGAACCTTACTTTATTGTGTAATCATGAAAGTGTCCTTGTATTTTAAGACTTGAAGAGTGTAAGTAGCAACTAATAAAGGATATATTTAATGAGATGCTAGCGATATCTATTAAACCCATATCAATGTAAAATATAAAAGAAATACTATTACTTCTGTTGCCATGCTTAACACATGCTGTCTGATCACTTTCTAAGACTGAGGAACATAGACTTTTGCTCTCCGTAATACTGTTTTCCCCGATAGAAAATAAAAGTCCGAAAAAGCCTTCAGGAGCTGAGTATAGGAAGCAAAAAGCTCAATTGCAATCTAGTTTGCAGCAAGGGGCAAATTTGGTGGGAAAATATCTGAAACAGAACAACAGAGACTGGGCTTTAGGCAGTAGTGATCATCCTAGTGCAGAAGAAATTGAGGAGCGAAGCATAAATGATGGAAGTCCTATTACTAAGGAATTAGCACATTTACCTGAAGATAAGGAATGGAAATGTGAGGAAAGTGATTGAGAATTGTCCAGTTTTCCTGGCTGCATAAAGGAGAGTGATGATAAAGAAGAATGTGTCTCCCAAGAAAAGGAGAGTAATGACAAAGAAAAATATGGTTTACATGAAAAGGAAAGAAACAATAAAGAAGAATCAGCCTGGCATAATGATAGAAACAGCAGTGAGAAAAATTGCACACCACAAATCGATATATCAGATCCTGCTTTATGGCCGGCCATCCTAAACTCTGCCAATATTGATCGGACAATTTTGAATGGGCTGGGCAAAATCGAGGTTAGAAAGTTTCCAGCAAATGAACAGAAGAGCCACTTCTCAAAGTCACACTGCGAAAGAGTGGTTGAGAATGGTGAAAAACTGAATCAACATTGGCTAGTTTACTCAAAATCAACTGACAAAGTGTTCTGTTTTTGTTGCAAAATATTTGTCAAGAATGCCAAATTGTTGCTTGCACTTGCCGGGTACAATTACTGGCATAACTTAGCTGATGCTCTGAAGCAACATGAAAATTCACCTGGCCGTTTTACAGTCTACTCCAAATGAATGGAGGTTGAGTCCAGGCTCAAGATGAATAAATGCACAGATGTAGAAAACCAGCACATTCTTAATGTAGAAACCCAGCATTGGAGGAATGTGCTTGAGTGTCTGATCTCAATTACCCTCTTCCTTGCAAAGAATAATTTGGCTTTCCAGGGCTAGTTGGATAAGTTGTTAACTGAACATAACAGTAATTTCCTCGGTTTGGTAGTTCTCCTTGGGAAATATGATGATGTCATACAAGATCAACCTACGTTGAGTAGTTCATAAAGAAGCTACGGACCATTACTGCAGCAAAACAATTAAAAATGAATTGATTGACCTCATGGTAAGGAAGGTGCTTTCTAACATAATGATGCAGCTGAGCAAAGCGAAGTATTATGCCATAATACTGGACTGCACTCCCGACATTAGTCACAGTGAAAAGATGACATTTACAGTAAAATTTGTTGACGACGAGGATGGCTGTATCCAAGGAACACTTCATGTGTTTCTTGTCTGTGGTCGACTCTACTGGAAAAGACCTAACAGAACTGTTTATGAACATTTTGAATGAGAGTAAAATGAAGCTTCAGGACTGCCGCAGCCAAGGCTATGACAAAGGCGTAAACATGAAGGGAAGAAACCATGGCATCTAGGCAAGGATCCTTGTGCTGAATCCAAGAGCTTTCTTCGTGCCTTGTGGCTGCCATTCCCTCAGCCTGGTTGTGTCAGATGCAGCAACATCTTTAGATTCAGTATCTCTCTTCAGAGTATTACAAAGGATATATGTCCTGTTTTCAGCATTAATTATCAGGAGGAAGATCCTCACATACTGTGTTTCAAATCTGACCAAGAAGTCACTGAGTGACAGTCATTGGGAGTGCCACATTGACAGCGACAGTGAGATAACAAGTGACTGAGGTTTCCGGCGCCCTGATGAAACTGGTGCAGTTGAGTAAAGCCGAGGCCAGAATCTGACACGAGGTGCAAAGCCTCTCAAACCAAATTACTGACTTCAAATTTCTGGTCTCATTTGAGGTTTGGCATAAAATCCTGTTCCAAGTAAACGTTATAAGCAAGGCCTTACAAACTCAGTCGCCTGACATTGCAACCACTACTGCTTTGATGAGAAGATGCCTTGATTTTGTTGTGGCCTACAGAGACAAAGGATTTGAAGATGCCATCACTGCTGCCAAAGAAATGGCAGAAAATTTAGTAGTTGAGCCTGTCTTCAAGGAAACTCGTATTCATTGGAAGAAGTTTGGTTACAAGGGCAGAGATGAGCTGATGGGAAGCTCGGAAGAAAAATTCAAGAGGGAGCTTTTTTACTCACTCATTGACACTGCTCGAATGTCCATTGAAGAAAAGTTTGGACAAATGAAGCATCCTGAAAAGAGCTGGCCTTCTCTAATAAAAACCAAAAACAGCACATCATACATCAATGCCAAGAATACAAACAAAACATTTCCACATGCAATTACCCCCCAAAAGAAGAGGGAGAGAAGAGAAAAACCACATATGACAGATGCTAGTCACATTACTTACTGAGCTATTGAAAGGCATTCAAACGTCACACTGATGCATGTAGCATAAGAACTTAAACAGAATAAAATAGAATACCCATTAGTAAATGACACGAGGATTAAAAGAAAATGCAGTGTCTTTCAACTCTAAATGACGGGTCAAATCCAGCTCAAGTTAGCAGTGACTGAAAGTCATTGTCATCTTAAGGCTTGATGCCCAATACAAAATTAGCTGCTGGGCCATGAGCCATTGCTTCAGAATCACTATCCAAGCTTATTACCAAGAGAATACAACACCATCTATAATAATGACAGCATAGTATAGTTTCTGTTTCTTTCAATAACCGTTTATAGTTTTGGTTACCTCAGTGTTGATTGCAATTTGATATTTTGATGTCTGGACCATACAGTATGGTCCAGATTCTCCATTACCTTGCACCTTGTGCAGTCCTTTATACCTGTACAGTGAGAGTGCCAAATAATGTACAATGGTACCATTTTGGTTCTGCAGCATTTTACACCCACTTTTCACTGGCATAAGTGATGACACAAGGTAGTGAAGAATCAGAGCCTATCTATAAAGTCAGTTCCTCAAATTATTTGTATTGTGAGTATTTCTAGTGAATTGCACTTTCTTTAATGAGCTCTAGAGTAATGTTACATCTTCATTAAAATGGACATGAATAGTTATGGAATTAAGGGTAAAATATTAAAAACAAGTTCTGCTTATACATTTCAGAGGACTAGTCACACAGTCTTCATTTTGAAAACTGGCATTTCACAAGGTGATTTTTTTCTGAATATCTAAAAAAATTGTGAAATTGTTTCCCGCAGTGCCTTGAAAAAGCCATAATACATTTCCAGTTACAAAAGGCTTTGCAGAGATTTCCTAAGAAGACTGGATAAAGATGGGTAGTTCAATTTTTTATGAGATTTTTTTAAAGCCCTCACTTTAAGCATCCAAGCTCTTGCTGGCTAGTACAATATTTGCAACTCTAAAGTTCAGGAAAGGTTACTGAGCTTTTCAAAAAGCAAATAAACTTAGATTTTTCTCTATCAATGTCGGGCATTCCAAGGATGGGCAATAGAGTGATGGCTCCAGAGCTTTTATAATTTCTCAGCAAGTGAAAGATGAACAGTTGAAATAATATTTACACTTTTGACAAGGAACTTGACAACCCATGTATGGTCCAGAAAAAGGCAGAGGCACTTGTTTAAGATTAGTGCACATTGCCAATCAAGCAGTGGTTTGGGGACGGGAAGGTGGATGGCTCAACTAAAAACTCATTTTTAATTGTAACCTGAGTCAGGATTTGAACTTGGGTGGCAAAAGATAAAAGACCAGTTCATTGGCTCATTACACACCTAGCCTCCCACAACCAGCCATCACTATAGTCTAGTGCTTAATTTGTAATGAAAGAGGTGCCAGGGCTCAAGCAATTTTTTTACATTCATAATGAATGCAGCAAGCCCAGAGGTGCTGCAACTAATAACTGTCAAGCCTAGAGGTGCCAGAGCTCAGCCCTGGGAAGCACTGGCACAAATTAAGCACTGCTATATTCTATTCTATTTTAGCTGCTCTGAGGCAATGGTATTGCGTTGCTCATAAACAGTGATTGACTCAATGACATTTTTTAAAAAAGTCTCCCGAGGCCTTACCTCAACTCAACTGTGAAGCCGAGTGTTGGTACCTCTAGAAAACAGTATTAGGTCTTTGCGTCCCATGCACAACTTTTTTACCGCCCCATCCTAAGTGAATAATAAGAACTGGATCATTCTGTTAGGACTAAATTCAGCCCCAGTGTAAGTGGGTGCAACTGCCATTGAATTCAGTAGGAGTTCTACCCATTGAATTCACCCTCAGAATGGGCTCTCCTTGCCTGACAGCATTTGAAGGCAGAGACAAAAACAGGTTAAAAGAGTTGATCACAGACAGAAAACTCCTGAAAAGATGAGGATCCTCTGGGCAGGATGCTAAATATTGGGTTTTTTAGAGATATTTTTATGTAATTTGGATTTAGGCTGCTGATCCCAATCCTCCAGCTACAACTACAGGGAGAAGATATTGAGCACATTATCATGAGCTTCATTGTGCTATCAGTTTTCTTAGCTAGACATTTTCTTTTTGTTCTGTTAAGACTCTCTGGGTTTTCCTCTCTGCACGTGCAAAAAACTGTTGTGACAACAAACAGGCAGGATGGTCAGGTACAGAACTGTGACTTGTCTCTGGGTTCTGTGCACAGCTCTCTCACAGACTTTTGGTGTGACTTCAAGCAAGTCCCTTCTCCTGTCTGTGCCTCCATTTCCATGCCTGTGAAAGGGAGGTAATTTCCCGACTTCTCCGGGGTGTACTGAGGCATAGATAATTAATGTTTGTAACATACCTGAGAATTACAAAAGATTATTATGTTTAATTAAATGGCACCTTTGATACCAAAGCTCCGAATCAAAACGACGTGGAAAATGCTTAAGTGTACAGCTCGCTATGCTGGTCACACCTGCCTACACACCAAATGTGTCAGCCTCTCTACTCTAATCCTGCATTCCATTTCTGCTATTTTAAAGTGACACTTTAAATAATCACTCAATCACTCAATAATCATTTCTGATTAGTCTACAGGCCAAGAGCTTAGCAGAAGTCAAAATAAAGATTTGACATTTTGATGGTTAGTGAAAACAACCATAGTTACATTAATTAGGACAAAAAAATTATAAGCCGAATGGCCCTTCATGCTTCAGGGTATAAGCTATTCCCTAAAGGTATGTCTACATTTTGAGCTCGGGGTGTGATTCCCAGCGTGAGGAGACAAATTCGTGCTAGCTATAATTGAGCTTTCACACTAAAAATAGAGAATAGCTGGGGCAGCATGAGTTGAAGGATGAGGTAGCTACCCTGAGTACATGCCCCAGGATATTTAATTAGGGTGTCTAGCCACTCTACTCCCCGCTTTCCACTCTACTCAGTGCTGATTAGGCCTCAACTGAACTATTGTGTCCAGTTCTGGGCACCACATTTTAAGAAAGATGTGACCAAATTGGAGAAAGGCCAGAGGAGAGCAACAAAAATGACTAAAGGTCTAGAAAACATGACCTATGAGGAAAAGATTCAAAAAAATTGGGTTTTTTTAAGTCTGGAGAAGAGTAGATTGAGGGCGGACATGGTAACAGTTTTCAAGTACATAAAAGGTTGTTACAAAAAAGGAGGTGAAAGGATAGGACAAGAAGCAATGGGCTTAAATTGCAGCAAGAGAGGTTTAGGTTGGACATTTAGTCGTAACTAGCACCAACCAGCCACAGCAGGAAGCAGGACATGGCCCGTTATATTCTCAGATTGCATATATTTGGCCGAATAAAAGATGCAAACTAGCATTATCAATATTCATGACCCCTTCTATCCTCTTCTTCTGAACATTCGTGCAAGAGAAATTTTATTTGTAAGACCAGTTGTTGAATGAGAAAAGTGTTCTGCCTATTAATGCAAACATGTATTTCCCAGTGGCTCTTCAAAAAGCTCTTTGGGGGATTGGGAGTCATCCATTCAGGGAACAGAGACAACATCATGGGCTAGATATTCAAAAGAGCTCAGCTTCCATATAGATTCCTAAATAAGGGGCAGATTTTCAGAAGAGCTCAGTACCTATAGTACACCCAATATGTGTAGTTCTTTTGAAAATACAGGCACATGTTTTGGTGCCTAAAACATGGAAATTGAGCTCTTGAAAAATCTGGTCCTGATTTTGGATAGTGAGCTATTTTGAAAATCTGGTGCCATGTATCTTAGAACAGAGGCCAATCACAAAGTACAAAGAATGAATTATGAATAGTGAATAGTCAGAGAAGTAGTCACAGGGAACTCTTCATGAGTGATGTCTAGCCATAAGCCAGTAAAATAATTTAAAACAAAAAGCAAGATAGCTCTAGATCAGAGAAAGGAGCTAAATTAATCACATTAATTATTCAAATCAAATAGTTTACCCCATCATAGTTCTGATGAAGTCTCAGTCTCATTGCTTTCTGGGTTGGGATAACTTCTAGTAATTTGGTAAGAGGGGAAACAGAACACTCAACATAGTAAACTTAGATAACATTATTATTTTAGGCAGGGCTGGTACCACTGCCTATTAATAAAGTTGTCCAGTACTTCCCATTTCAAGAGCCTCTTTTCAGTTTCTTCTGCTTGTAATGTCAATGCCCTTAGGTGGGTCATCAGCAGCAGGAACTGTATTTAAGACAGCTATATCTTAATACATGAATCTCTACTACATGAGTTAAAAGACCTACCATTCTAACCAAGGCAGTAGCAGACTCAATCTCTAGTTGATCCAGCTACCCCTAGAGGGGGACACTGCAGTATACTGAACAGAAACGGTTTACGCAACTTTGCAAATTTTAATCATCTGGGCTGAAATTTTCCATGTTCATTTGCCCTTGTTACCTTAACTCATCTTCCTTGTGAATATGTGTTATGATACAGGCTTTAATTACGGGATCACATACTATTTTCCCCCAGAACCCTGCTTTATTCAGTGCATAGGATGGACCTATCTGGGGCTCAGTCAGGGTTGTGTAATAAAGGAGACCTTTCTGTAGAACCCCTGTAGGTTGCATAGGCAGCTTTAATTCTGGCATTTTAAGTACTTCACTTTGGAACATTCATAATGTTCTGTTAGTGTAATTTTGAGAGTAATATTATGTATATCTTTATTATATAAATATATGCACTAAAATAATAGTTATCACTTTTGTAGCATCTTTCATTAGAGGCTTGAAAATAGCTTTAGAAACATTAAGCAACAAAACAGCTAATTAAGCATTGCAACTATTATTTTACAGATGGGGAATCTGCAGCATAGAGAGGGTAAGTGATGTGTCAAAGGTCACATAGGAAATCTATATTACAACTAAGAATAGAATTCAGATTACCCAACTGCCATTCCTATGTATTAACTAGCAGTTCCATCCTTTCCTACAAAACCAGAACACATATTCCCTTTCTGAGAGGAATTCCTTTAAAATATTTATCTAACACTGCCTGGTAGTCTGTCCTCCCAAAGGAAGTTCATAGTATGGCATATTTTAACTCTGCTTCTATATATGGCCAGAAGGAGGAAAAAATCCTACTTTTCACACATTGAAAGCCAAAGGAAAAAAGCATTCAGTCTCCAAACACAACTGTCCTCAAGTAGTTGCATGCTCAAAATTAAGACTCTGATGATTCTGGGTTTGATTTATAGATTTCCATCCTCTCTGTAACAGTGATCTGAAATATATGATTTACACTAAATAATTTTAAGCAATATATATTTGACATTCACATTGCCTAACGGGAGTTTCCCTGTCAGAAGATTTCATCATTATAACAACATTTTGAAATGTGTTAATTAGCTTATTCCTAAATCTGTCTACATCAGTGGTTAATTATAGACTTAAACTGGGAATATTATAATAAAGTGTTTCATTAATTATCATCTCTAAATGTGTATAGTGCAGCTACAAGGGTAAATTCAAGAACAGCCAATGACATGTCACAAGATATTTATTATCCTGTTCAAAGGGTTCTAGAGGTAATAACCAAGAATAATGTTAGTTTTTAAATGCTGTTTTAATGAAGTTGATATTTGCAATAGGTAGGATTCATGCAGCTCAAGGGTAAATTTATGTACAAACACAGGGCCAGAGCCTGAGAGCTTTTGCATAGTCATTGAAGAGCCAAATGGAATCTATGGGCCCAATTCTGACCTCCCATCAGTTTTACACTGGGGCAACCACAACGCCTTTAAATGCTCCTGCTTGACATCAGCATGACAGAGATCAGAAACCATTTCTGAGATTTTAATGGGAATTGGGTTTTCAAATTCCCTAGACAACTTTGCAAATCCCACCCTATATGTTTTCTTCCATACTGTGGTATAGAAAGCAGCAAAATATGCTGCTAGGACCCCTCATCTCTCTGCACATTTTGATGTGACAGCCATAGCAACTATCAACAGGGAGGAGGAGAGCAGGTATGTCACCGACAATCAAGGGAGTGGCCAGTGGGTCCACCTGGTCAAAATCCCACATAGGGGAGTAGTGGAGCAGCTCTGGAGCTCACCATCACACTCCCAGCAGTGGGGTGGCTATATGGGTGCCAGAAACCTGAAACATAATTGGGACTGAGGATCCCTTCCCTCAGCCTTCTTGTTTTGGAGCACATTTCCGGCATTGCTCCCCCAGCAATTGGGTATGAAGGCAAGGGCCTGAGAGCATTACTGCATGCAGCCAACTATCAAAGCAGCTTACTTCTCAACGCCATAGCAAAAAACACTTGATAAAGTCAAGATTCCTCTTTTCTGGCATAGTTGAACCTCTGAGACAGTACATCAGACACAACCTTTCTGAGGAACAGTGGCAACGGGTAGTATGGATCTATATTTTGGATTGATGGTACATTTCCTGGCAAATAGACAACTCATATCTGTATCCCCCAGTCTTGCCGGATTACTCCTGCATGCCCCATAGGACTACCATAAGAATCCTGTTACATCAGGTTAAATTATGGTCACGGGCAGTTTAACTTACATCATTACCACTGGGGCTTCTTGAGCGCCACATCCTGCCCCTGTGAAGCTCAAGAACAAACAACCTGCCATCTGGTTATAGACTGCCTTCTTTATTATCTAGATGATGTATGGATGTGTTTGATGTCTCTGGACAATGTTGCTGTGATTGAGTGTCTATATCACTTACCAACATCTAATTCATTGTTTGTGCCATCAGAAGCCATACACCAGAAGACGATTACATCAAACACAGACCTGATATATTTTGATAATGACAAAACTACACATCTGAAATCTGTATTCTGTATCTCCTGGGAAACCTAAAACCTGGGAGGGAGACAATTCAGGTAAATGTGGCTCAGAAGCTTTTCGGTTTTATCACATCTGATCCATATGCCTCAAATCAAAAGAGCACAACATTGCAGAGAATTACAGACTGGCCACCATAAAACTGACCTTATTTTGTTTTACTACAGTTTCTTGGCTCTATAGATTTCTAAATAAATATAAAGTCACTAGCAATCAAACAGGCAAGTAAGAAATGATAAGTGTTTTGACAGTGCTCATAACACTTTGAGGTATTTTTAGCATAGTTCTAAGTTGTATTAGCTTAACCTGTAATAGAATATAAATGAGCCCATATGGCAGAGATGTAATTATGTTCCATGTGAGAAATCCCTGTGGTAGATTTGGAGAAGAGGGGGAAAAAAAACCTCACCACATGTGCCTTCTGGAGGGCACGATTTACACATGATTACTTACTCATTTGCATTGAGAAGAATATGAAGTAACACAATGCTAACAACGCTGTAATGAAAAGGGCAAGCAAAAGACTTGACATCCCTGGGGGTGTTGATCCCTATGACTGACATCCAGCTAGGAACAGAGAATTTTTCCCCTTAGGGAGTACATTTTATGAAGCGATCTTTGATTATGTGGGCACAGTAATCATGAGTCTTAATTATTATTACTGCAAGAGAACGGGCTACAAATCTCTAGGGACCATCTCTGTCACAGATACTTGGCTGTTGAATGCTGAAAATGAATGTTTTCCCAAGGATCATTTTCATTCCAACCTGATATTTAGTTGAAATTTCTTTGACTACTAGTCATGAAACATTAAATATAGATTAGAGGCAGAGAGATGTTGAAAGTTAAAATTCACCGGAGGTGCACACCCGTGTACTTGAGAGACAACCCCAAATGTTGTCCAGATGTTGTAGCATCAAGGCTGACGGTTCCCAAGCTGCAGCACAGCCACAACAGAAGAGAAAGTGGATGTTTAGCATTCCACAGGCCTTCTGTTTAGTTTACTTGCAGTGTATTAATTTAGCAGAAAGTCCTAACAGCCTGTTAGTGGTAGATGTTACAAAGTCAGCACGACCCTGAAAGAATGAAGAAATTCATTTATAGCAGTAAAGGGAGTGTAATTCAAAGCACATAACTGATTTTCCACATTTTTGAACTGTGATAAGACTAAGCATTAGCAGCAGAAACATATGTCTGCAGTTTTGCCAATATTTCTCAATGAATTTAAAAAATTGCAGCCTCTAACTTACTGGTTAGATTGTTACTTGTTTGGGGCATTTCAATGGCTATTAAGACACTTGCCATAATAAAGTGATTTGGGAAATAGACTCAGGGATAAGGTGAAGAATCATTTTATGTAGCAGGATATGCCAAAAAAATGTAATGGCCATTCAAAATAATTCTCTACAAGAAGAAGCATGTTAGAAGAACACCATATCTTTCTCCTTAATTAATTGGTACTGTATTTACATGTTAGACACACGTACTTCTTCACCCCTTTCTATACCATGTGAAGAAACCAAGAGAGGAACATTGATTGCATGAAATGGTTTGTTACAAAGATAAGCAAAGGCTAAGCAAAGTATCTACAGAGTAACACTGTTTTTGACCATAATGTTGGTGCATCCACAAAATTGTTGTATCAGTGCATTCTGGGACTCCTGGTATACTTAGCCCATAATGTCCATCACTACTTCTAGGAGCAGGATCTTTTGGATAATTCACGAATATAAGGCAACACATTGCAGGGTGGAATTAGGAGAGTCAGATGAACAAGTGCAGCTGCAATTCATAGATACTTTTTTAAGGTCGAAGGAACCACTGTGATTGAGTCTGACATTCTATTTAAAATAAACCTTAGTAGTTCACCCAGTAATTCTTGCATCAAACCCAATAACTAACAGGAGAACTACAGCATATATTTTGGCTTGATTTCCAGACTCCAAGTGATGGAGAATTGGAGAATCCACCAAATTCTTGGTATGTTCATTCAATGGCTTACTGTTAAAAATGTGTGCTTATACCCAGCTTCCAGAAATGCCTGTGGCTTCCTGTTGACACTGGGAAGAAACCATTTTTGGTTGCATTGCTTCAGCTAGATCTGAGTGAAAGATCTGTACTCCTGTTGTTGTAACCAAACTTATAACCAATACTTATAAAAAGACCTGGAACATCTGTGGCACTGTACTAATGCTACAAGCTCAAAGTGTTACAAGCAGTGATTTCACCAGTACTTCTCACTTACTATAGATGTGCCCTTATACAGCCTTAGTTTTGCAGTATGTCATACAAGTTTGACAATTTTGGCCAGCTATTGGATTGGAAGTATACTTAGACTAGTAATAGAAGTAAAACCAATCCAGTCTGGTAGAACATTGTGTTGCCACTTTGAGGACCCACATTTATGAACAACCTGTGACTCTCATTCCATGAGTTGGAGGCACTTAAAGAATGATTCAGTAGACTGGAGCCAAGACCAAATATTCTAGCTAGAATTAGAGCCTAGATGCTCATGGAAAAAGAAGAGTAAATTGTGAACCCTCTTTCCCTCTTCCCCCTTTCCTACTCACTGATGACACAGGAAACCAAAAAACCCCCCTCTGAATTGGACTAGCATTCATGACTGATGGACTATTAAATATCAAGGTGAGCAGGCCATCAGGTGGGATCAGAAAGAAAATCCCCAGCATGTGCATCATTGGTATTTTCACAAGGACATTAAATATTTAATATAGAGCAGGCACTGTCAAACACAGGAGAACAAACTAGAGCGGACACTCATAGGAACCGTTACATTAGAACCTATGTTCTGATGCTAATTTTTTTCTATGTAGTTTGCCACACTGCAGCACCAAACAGGGGTGCTGGAACAATTTGTACAGTTGGGGTGCTGAGAGCCATTGAATCATACTGTAAACCCTGTATATGATGGAGACCACTTCAAGCTGGGGGGGGGGGGCAGCATGCCCAGCATCCCTAGTTCCAGCACCTATGTTGGTTACTGACAATCATTTCTCCTCCAGCCAGAAGGGGAGTCCCACATTCAATCAGAAATATCAAAAGAGATGAGGTACAAGCAGATTAAGATGGCAGTTGTTATACCAAAGGGGTGAGTAGGTAGCCTCAGGACCAAGGTCACTAATATCGCAAGACATGCACCTAAGAGAACTAAAATTTTGGCAAGCTTATTTTTTTGTGACTAGAAAGTTTTAATTAAGACTAGTTCTAAAAATTACATCAGAAGCCTATTAGAGTAGGAGGGAGGCACCAGCACCTACACAGCAAGTGGAGGTTTGCTACATTAGGCCTTTCTCAGCTTCCATTGAAGTCATTGCAAAACTGTCTTCAATTTCAATGCAATTGTGACTATAACACTGGTGTATTGCAAACAGGAATGTGGTGCTTCAGTTTGGAAACTCTTAGCATTCTGGTTGGGCCCTAAGGAAACTTAGCATTGCTTTTTTTGTGTGCTGGCTTTGCAAGTGAGCCAAAGGCCCTAGACTGCCTTGAGGAGCAAGATCTCTCTATCAGTCATGATAGCAAGTTAGTTGATTATTCATTAATCATATGTTAGGTAAAACACAATGTTGGATGCCATGTGGACTTCCAAAGCATCCCTCTGTTAAAGTTATTTTACCTGCCATTCATCAAATACTTATAACTACAGGCATATTTCCAATTTTAGTTCATTTCAATAGCTAGCCACTTTTATCAGAGGCAAGGATGAGGGTTATGGTGGAGGGGGCCTCTGTGTTTAGAAAGGGAAAGTAAAAGAGAAGTAGATGAGGTTCCTTCAGGAATGGTCTTGAGGGAAGGGAAAAGAGTTCAGGACTGGAAACAAGTCAGCTCATGTTCAGTCCCTCAGCAGAGCAGTGAGGACACGAATGTTCCCAGTATTTATAGGGTTAATGTAGTTTGCAGTAGGAGACTGAAGTTCAGGAGATTAATAATGGGGTACAGAGCCTCATTCAAATTTGCCCCAGAATGGTAGTGACTCAAAGCTGTCACCCATCCAATTACTATTTGGTGAAATGTGACAGGAGGTGATAGTCTCATACCCATGCCAAATGGACAGCGGCCCATATCACAGAAACCACCATCATAATTGGCTCCAGTCTGAGCAGTCTTATCAAAGAGACTAAGGAGACTGAGTGACACAGTTCAGATTTCATGCCTATCTTTCATTTGTAGAAGTGGTTCCACTAGAATCAGGATTTGAATGCTAAGTAGCACTTGCACTGCCATTGCTTTTGCTTCAACTGCTCTGAGAACAGAAACATTCATTTCTGGACCTCTAGAACATTTCATCAACAATAAGTTCATTTGTTTAAAAAAAAAAGAACAACCTTATGTGAAATGGGTCATAGGCAAACCTAACTTCTTTGGAGAATTAGTACCAGCTGTAGGGTCATATCAATGGAACTTAATGGCAAGTGAATGATCCTTTTTAAAAATAAGATTCAAAGACTTAAACAGAAGTGAATCCTTTCTGTTGTTTAATTTACCAACCTGGGGATATAGCCTGCGATATGAATAGTGAAAATGGCAGCCCAAGAAGTGAAAAAATAATTGATGGCTTGCCCCCTCTGACACCTCGTTTTCCTTCTAGGAAAGGGAATCAAGGTGAAAACAAAAGGGAGATCAGTATTATTTCTATAAGATGCTGAATAACTCCTAATAATGACCATGCTTGTTGGCATAATTATTCATGTTGATTTGTAACTTGTGTTGCCAACTCTCATGATTTGGTTATGAATCTAATTATTGTTTTCCTTAAAGCCCCAGCTCCTGGAGTTCAGTAGATATGTGATGATTTCAGCTTTCCTTCTTAAAGAAAAAGTAAGTTTCTAGCCCTCGTGGCTGTGGAGAAGCTTCCAAATGTGACAAACATCCCAGTGACTCAAAAAGCAGAAGGCAAATGAAAAGAACATCAAATCTATTCATTGTACATAATCTCGTGATTTTCAAGCCAATTGCATGATTTTTGGTGAGCCTGACTCAGGATTTTTGAACATTTGGGGTTGGCTACAGTCATACCCACAAAGCTCCTATGTGTGCTGTTGAAGTCAATGGGGTACTCAGCAACACACAGAACTTGGCCCTTAAGCATCCCAACGACTTTTCCTGGTTTCTGCACCTTGGCTGCTTAAGAACGTCACATAAACCCAGCCAGCATACCGCACCATTATTCAAATGGAAGAGCGATGGTCTTAAGTAATTTTCAGCCATTTTTTGTTTTGCTGTATTTCTAATTATGCTTAATTTAAAAAAGACTTGTGTATGTTTCCAGTCATGCAGTGACTGATTCAGCTCCCCTTGAAGACAGCAGCAAAACTCTTTCTGAGATTAATGAGACTGGGCTCTTCACACTGTATTTACACTAAGGGATGATAGGTTCCAGCACAACATTTGGGCAACACCTGCAGGCTGAATCAATTCCTGTGAATATTTTAAATGGGTGTCACCATGAGGAATTGATCCCACAAGTCATGTTGCCTTTATTACCTCTTGCAGGCTGTTTACACCTAGTTTCCAAACTGGTTTCAGGGAAGCAACATGTCTTGTTACTGACTGCAAAGCAAGGCTATTTGCAGAACTAGGAGGAGGTTGGGGCCTGGTGTGGATGGCATCAGCTTTGAAAGTGTGTACAATATACATTTTTTTAAAACACAGAACTGGAAAAAATATACAATGACAGAAGGACCCCTCTGCACATTCTGGTTATCAGTATGTTGTACAGGAACAAAAGTTGCCTCATTTTAAATATGTTGAACAGCTTTGCTTTAGAAAACTCTAACCCTGAAATAACTACCTTGTTACTACTGCTTGGGATGAACCTTTAACATGTACTACCACAGACAGAATTTCAGAGGAACTAATCTGAACTACATTTTTTGGTGGGGAGTGGGAGGAGAGAGGTACTGGAGATTCCCAGATTCTTAGATAAATTATCTGCCACTGGAAGACAACCATGTACTCTGAATAAATTGGACCTGGGTAACATTAGAGGTGCTTTTAGGGCTTAATGAAATGACCTGCCACTGGGATCTGTCTTCTCAGAAGTTTGTAAATTACCTTTGACTCTACCCATATCTTTTAAACTTAAAAATTCATTTTTGAAGCATTTTAAAAAGTTCTAGGTTGAAATCCTGACCCTATTGAAGTCAATGGGAGCTTTACGATTAACTTCAATAGGGCCTGGATTTCATCTTGATGTAAGAGATACTTACAACACTGGGCCCAATCGCCCACTCCTGTGGAAGAATCAACTGGAAACTCAGCCAAGCTCACCTCAGAGTTTCCTTCCCATTTTCTCTTGAGGGGAGCGGATTTCTAATCTCAGTGTGGAGAATGTGACATGGGGACCTCCGGGCACCGTGCTCTGTCGGAAAGCAGGCTGAAATTCTATATATCCTGGGATTGTAACGCAGCAAGAGCTGGCTTTTCCTAGTTCTCCTCACATTCCCCTCTCCCACCAGCTAAGAGAACTTTCTAGCTGACCATTGGCCTGTCCCCTTCCATGGGAGACCAGGAGGCATGAAGTGGGCATTAGTTATATGTAAGCCAGTATTAGCTACTGAGATATTTCCTCTGCTGTGCTCAGAAACAAAAATATCTCAAACAGGAGCTGCTCCTCGGGCTCTACCTTTTGCTAGACATGGGAACCCCAACACCACAGTTCCTTTGGGAGGCTTCTGCGGAGTGGACAAGCACATCGCTGAGCCCCTCTTCCCAATTCTGGTGAAGTGCTTTTTTTACCAGCGCAAGTGGAGCAGATCAGCTAGGCCTATGTTCTGAAGAAGGAAGGGTAAAGACCAAGGAGTTTTAAACAGGAACTTATTTGCCACTCCACAAATGTAGAGGCCTGAGCCTGCAAGATTGTGAGGACTTCATCCTTTCCTTGAGGGGTTAAGCACCCTTCCTATCTACAGAATTCAATAGACGGAAACAAACTTTGCTTCGACTTTTCAGAATTTAATTAATGTTTTTAACCCAAAACATTTAGAATAATAGAATATCAGGATTGGAAGGGACCTCAGGAGGTCATCTAGTCCAACCCCCTGCTCAAATCAGGACCAATCCCCAATTTTTGCCCCAGATCCCTAAATGGCTCCCTCAGGTATTGAACTCACAACCCTGGGTTTAGCAGGCCAATGCTCAAACCACTGAGTTATCCCTCCCTTAGAAGGTCATTTAGTCCATCTCCCTGCTCAAAGCAGGACCAATTCCCAGTTTTTGGCCCCAATTCCGAAATGGCCCCCTCAAGGATTGAACTCACAACCCTGGGTTTAGCAGGCCAATGCTCAAACCACTGAGCTATCCCTCCCCTCTGGTATTTCTCCCTCCCACCCCACCCCCCACTGTTCCTCTGATATTCTTGTTAACTGCTGGAATTAGCCTACCTGCTTGTCACCATGAAAGGTTTTCCTCCTTCCCCCCCCTGCTGTTGGTGATGGCTTATCTTAAGTGATCACTCTCCTTACAGTGGGTATGATAAACCCATTGTTTCATGTTCTCTGTGTGTGTGTATATAAATCTCTCCTCTGTTTTTTCCACCAAATGCATCCGATGAAGTGAGCTGTAGCTCACGAAAGCTTATGCTCTAATAAATTTGTTAGTCTCTAAGGTGCCACAAGTACTCCTTTTCTTTTTGCGAATACAGACTAACACGGCTGCTACTCTGAAACCCTCCCCTCTGTAAGATTTCAATAGATGGAAACAAACTTTGCTTTGACTTTTCAGAATTTAATTAATGTTTTTAACCCAAAACATTGCTTGAGATCTTAATTGAGTAAGGGCCTTACCTCCAATTGGCCTTTAGGGCCCTCAGCATCTCTCAGAATTGGGCCCAAATAGATGTACAGCTCTAAAATACAGATTAATGTATTTATAAGTAAACTAAGGGCCTGCCACAAAAAAATCTGAGTTTGTGGCTAGCTGTTGCTTATGCAACAGCCTGTGGTGTCATCAACACCAGTAACAGGAGCTGTATTTCTCAAGAGGGCTTATAGACCTGACACCATCTGTTCCTGTGGGAGAAATACAGATCCCTGAACACATATCCTTGCAGGTAAGTCAAAGAGGAATTATTTTCAAATATGTTTTTATATTGTATTTGTTTGAAAATTTACATCTACCAAAGTACATAGGATCTTGGACAATTCACTGTAGTTAGTAGAAATGCAGTTCAGTTTACCTTGAAGGGAAAGCAGGGTAGGATTTTCAAACCACCCTATCAATTTAGGAGCACAAGGCCCAGTGACTTTCAATGGGATTTTGCTCACAAATCACTTAGGCACTTTTGAAAAGCCAACCCATAGTCACTTTGGCCCAGATCCTCAAAGATAGTTAGGAGCCTAATTCCCATTGATTTCAATGGCAGTGCGACAGGCCCATTGATTTTAATGGGAATTAGGCTCCTAAATGTCTTAGAGGATCTGGGCCTTTGTTGCTTTATAGACCAAATACTCCCATGTTTCCCAAGGACACAATTTTATAGGGATACATTGACTTTTCTTCTTAATCTCAAATCAGCTACAGAGAGCTGTTTTATCAGTAATACCTAGTACTATTTGTGTCTGAGCAAGTGGCTAGTCCCTATTTGTTCATACTACACTGATTAGTATTAATGCAAGATCAGCTCTTTCTGGAAGGTATTTGTTTTTTAAAAATCAGATGACACGAGTGACAGGAGCGGTCAAACAATTTAATTTTTAGAGCAAAAGTCACTTATCTTTCATACTGGTTCGACTGGAGGTAGCAAACAGTTTCCCTTCTCCACAACTCACTTTCCCTCTATGGCTTTTCATGAACACTGCCAAATTACTCCACCTCCTGATGGATTACAAGGGCCATATTCTAATATTAGCTTCACTAGTGCGACCTCCAATGTAGTCAAAATGGGGGTTGCCTAGGTATATCTAATAGCAGAATTTAGGCTGCAGGCAGCTGAAAATCTGCCAGGGATGTTGTGGTCGTACAAATTTCCTGCAAATATCCTCTATGGAATGCAGGGCTTGCAAGCAGCCAAAACAGCCCTCCAACCTAGGTGAGAGGAGAAAAAACAGTGTGTCACTAAAGCAGCCAGGAAAATGCGCTAATTCAGTATATCCCCAGTATAGCTTCTACCTGTAGGACACTCATGGAGCTCTCAGAGGAATGTAAATATCACCTCTGGGGAAGGTGTCAGTCCTTCATTCCCCAGAATGCAACAGCACTCAATAAATCAATTATGTGGAAGGTGTCAGGGAGGATAGATCTGGTCTTGTCTGTCTAAACTAGACTGTAAACTCTAGGATATTAAACTGTCTTTTAGGTTTGTACAGCACCATGCACATTAGAGGAGGTAAATAAGTAATAACTTGTAACAAAACAACAATGCTCATTCATATGAACAAACCAACATAAAAAGTCAGTGGGGTGTTGTTACCGCTCAGTTATATTAGCCTCACTACATTAGTCTCACTAAGACGGTATTGTGACTAACATACAACGCATGCAATTTAGCATGTAAATAGTTATAAAGTACAACAGCCTAACTGTATGTGCTATTTTAAAAGCAAGAAATATGTAATAACAAAATATAAAGATCTACCAGGCTTAGGGATTTTGGCTACTTGAGTTCATCTTCTGACTTTGTCATCAGCAAACCCTTCAATAAAATTATATCCTTTTCTAAAATCTGCATTGTATAAGTATGGCTTATTTTAATAAAACTGTACTAAAGCTGGAAAAAACCCACAGACTGTTCTCAGTCACACCAAGAGATACTGACAACATCGTGGCAGCATGAGCAAAGCTCACATGATTTGTGATACTATTAAAATAAGGAGATACAGCCTTATTTGCCATTGCAGTTCATCATCATCAATATCACTATTTACTGGAGACAGTTAATTTTAGTTCCACTGCTTAGGGCTATCAGATTGATTAAATTGCCATAAAAGTTATGTTAGGTCTTCCACCATGAAATATCTTTCTTCCTAGTTGGCAATGGGAGTTTTTCTATATTAATTCTCTTCATATGCAAAGACAATTTTTAAATTATATTGTAATGATTATGACAAACATACACAAAGGGAAATCACAATAGCAGTTACACTATTATGTTGTTCACTTCCTCTTATTGCAACCAAACCTTAAAGTATTTTGGGAAAAAAACATCTGATTAGACGATGGTAACTAAATGCACATATTATGGGTTTTTTGAGTGCAAGTCTCAGTGATGACTGAATCGTCATAAAATGGCATTGCTTCCCTATATGTGATGTTGGTGTGTGTATGTGGGTCCTCAAAAGGGCTGTCTGACCAGAGTACAAGACTACAGTTTATTTACTCATACAGCTGATTTGAATGAAAACAGGAGCAAGCCCTGGTCTGTGGGAGAAGCCTTGCTGTGGTTGCACTGGAAAATTAATTTAAACATATGTCGAGGTCTGAAACAGGGAGATGTTCGTGGATTACAAAACGGCAATGTTTTTCTACTGTAGAATTAAAAATATTGGCTATAATGAAATGATCAAAATGTTGCTTTTTCTTTGTGAATTATTACCTTATTATATTAAAACCTGTTTTTACTAGTTTATTGAGATGTTTACTTGTAACATACAAATCTTGCTTATTAATAACCATACAAGTATTTTGCCACCTAACTTATAACTTGATAGCTTTTAAAGAAGATTTAACATTACCTCACCAACTGACACAGCTCTAAGTAAATGTACAGTGTAAATTTCAGTTTATAGTTGCATGAAATTAAGTGTTGATTTTTTTTCGTTGTTTACTTACAGGACACTCTTGTCAATTTATCCAGCTTGATTTGGTAGTTATTGGGCTAACCCCAAAGCATTTTGTGCACAAGATAAACATCAAGGCCCCAGTCTCTTGAAGTGCTAACCACCCTAAACTCCCACTGACTTCATAAATTGTTAGCGCCATTTTAATAAGATCTTTGATTAACAATGCCTCCACTTATTAAGTCACCAAGCTTTGTTTCCTTTATCTCTTTACTCATTTAAAAAACAACATTAACATGCTAAAACTGCTGAACTTTACAAAATGTGGAGTATTTGTGGCACCTTAGAGACTAACAAATGTATTTGGGCATAAGCTTTGTGGGCTAAAACCCACTTCATTGGATGCATGCAGTGGAAAATACAGTAGGAAGATATATATACACAGAGAAAATGTGTTACTGTCATCACTCTTCTGCACTGTAAACATTTTTAGAGCATCAGATGATTCAATGTTTGAAACAGAAAGAACTCTGTCCTTCCCTCTCTTGTGTGGATTATTGCATATCTTGCAAACTCAGCTGGTGACCTGTATGTCTGATAGATTTAAGATTAGGGGTGCTGCATGCCAGTACCAACATAGCAGAAGACAGAAGTCACAGGATCTAATGTACATAAGTGCTTGCAGGATAGAGGCTTTAAGACTGTGATCTTCTAGTAGCAGAGCCCATGCCTTTCTATGTTTGAAGAGTGCTCACCACAAAAGGGCCTTCCTTGATCTGGACTGAAGTTGCTGGATCTCATTATGGTACAAATAATAAATAGTATGAATCTAACTGGATCTTTAAAAACAGGATATTCATAGTTGAGGCTGAATTATGTTGTTACATGGGCCATAGGTACTGCAGAGATCTTAGCATGCTAGGTGATTGCCATCAAGAATATTGCAATTATATTATCTGGGCACTAGAGGGTGAATGGAGGATGAAATAACAGCCTTACCTCAGTTTCCAAGTCAAAAGGTCACACTATAAACTAAGTTTGTGAGGATTCTCTTCACCATTTACAAGGAAAGAATCTTTAACTGCACTTGTACATGATAACAGCTATTGAGCTAGAGATATACAGAAATGCACCCCCCCCCATGTTAAGGTAGAATTTAGGTCTATTAGAATGCAGTATTTCAGTTTTTAAAAAATAGCCTTTTAAAATATTCTTGTAAATTGGCAGTTTTGTGGATAATTTATGTGAACAAGTTAAAAGCCCTGAAAAAATAGGATTTGTTACAGAAACTACAGTGCAAGTGTGCTACTTTACAAATAGTGCTACTGTTACAGAAGGATGAACTCTGGTTCAGCATCCCCAGTTCTCCAGGCTATCACGATATTGTCCTCTATAGAGAATAGCTAGAGAAACATGTTTATTTATATATGCCTGCTCATTTTAGATCAGTGGCCTTCTAAATGAAAGAGCATAGCATTTGATTAAAGAATGCCTTTTACGAATATTCTTTAGTCTCTCAGTCAGTCAAACTTTGTCATATCAAGGCTTTTGTTATATTATCTTCTTTATGAGACACAAAGTAGAATTTTGCAACATTGTTTCTTTTTATACTACAATACAGTCTACTCATAAATATGGTATACCAATTATACATAGCATTGTCAGAAATCCTATGTCTATCTAAATATCCTTGAGCTATGGAACATTGGATATGTTTGGAGTATTTTACTATGGTGAAGCATAAACTATTTTAATATGCCCAAAAGAAGGCACCTTCATATTTGTTTAATCTACTTAGACTTGACTTTTACAAAAAGTCCTAAAAACCACGATAGGTGCATTTGAAATATGTAGACAAATAAAAGTATGCCAAAGAAAAATGCAAGAAGAAAGTTGTGCACTATGATAACGCTCCCTAATGACTATTGGAAATTACTGAATTTTGCAAATTAGCATGCAAATGAACAAACAACAAAAACAAGAATGATGCACAAATAAGATGTAGCTTGCTGCAACAATTTAATTTTATGATATACTGTAGTCTATTCTGTAAAAATAATGAAGACTGAGCAATGTGAAATTCCCTATATTTAAATCTTGGAAGTCCAAATTATAAAATGTGCAGACCCGAACTGCGTAGACTAGCAAAATGTTACTTTGTATAGAAATGACATTTCAATTATTAAATACAAAAATTGTTATAACCCTAACTCACTTTCTGCAATGCATAAATGAATAAACAAATATTCGGTTTCAAGGTAACTGGTCATAACATCTCTAATGTTGTAATTATTCACCTGATCACAAAGGACCTGCACTTCAAATGAAGCTGAATGGTTTGTGCTTTAGACCATTAGAGCTGAATGCTGAGCAGTACTACTTTAACTGCTAGAACAGAGAATTTTTTAAAAAAAAGACAATATTTAAGAAAATGGACAGTACATTTATGCTAAAATAAAAAGCCCTATGGTTAAATTCTACTCTCATGTCTATGAGGGCATATTTTTGCCTTGAATTTTTAAGTCTTGCTCCCTTCGTATTGCATGTTAATTTTTGCCTGATCTTTTTTATAAACAATTTATATCCCCTACAATTCTGTATAATGAAACACAGTGCTACCTTATAACAGTGGAAAGCATCAGAAACCCAAAAATCTCAATTATTCAAGTATGCCTACCAAAACCGAACCTCTGAAAAGGCACTTTGGAAGATAACAAAAATGTTTTGGAAAAAAGCTTAGAATGTATGTAGTTCTTCAAAAACCGAAATGGATATATTTTCATGTACATATTTTACAGCTCTGGTTTAACTAAACAGTCAAGATTCCAAGAAAACAAAAAAGGCTGCATACTAAAATATTCTTTGTTTATATTTTATAAACACAGCTTGAATGTGATTCTGGCAGTGAGAAACTGGCTAATTTTTTAATAGCAAATTTAGAAGGGCTTTTCCAACTTAACCTCTCCTTTGCCAAAAATAAAGAAATCTGCAAGCTTCTTTCTTCTCCTGCCATATAGCAGATCTCTTTTTGGATTTCACACCATCAACCATATCCTATCAAGGATCTTGAACAGTATACATTAGTTCTTTTGAAGATTAATCTGGACTGTCCTAGACATTAAAAAGAAGCTGCATAATGCATTCCTATGCTGAATTCTAGCTTGTACTGTGAACGCAGTTAAAAAAATCAATACAATACCCACACCTTGTAATATATGAAAATAATGAATACAGTATATATTGAGTTACTGTGAGGCATATGTAAAAGGACAAGATCATTTTGTACAAAACCTCAATTTATTTAAGAGAAATTAAAAATATGGTATTTAATATATATAAATTTCTATTCCTCTATAAATATAGATGATCTTGTGATAATGAAGAAATAAATGAATACCAAATTCAAATACCATTGCATTTCAGGATATGGTAGCCAGAGATAACATTTATGAACCTAAATACAGACGCTTGTTATATAAAAACTTTAAAAAAATACAATCAGGAGGGAGAAGCATTCTGCTGTTTTTCATACAGAGAACTAAATATTAAAATGCATCTGTGAAGAGTTACATTTGATGTGTCTTGTTTAAACCTCTTAAAAAAAAAACAGAAGCATACATTTTTTAAAGATAGCAGATATATTGCACACATGCTTCACAGTATGCAACGTAATTATGATACTAGAAAGGACATCAGAGTTTCCTTAAGGTCTCATATCCCATCAGACTATTTTGTTTCTTGGTGGTTGTTGTTGTTGTTTTTTAATAGTGGAATAAATCATCCCTCCCTCACAATGTGTACATAATCGAGCATTTTAATACAGGGGCATTTTAATGTTTTCCACTATTTCCAGATTGAAGAGTCAATTTTTAGATTTAATAAAAAAGCTGAATACTGCATGTCATTCCAACTAATCTCTTTTTACTGAGCTCATATTTTCTGACCCTGTTTATATTGAGCAGTCTATTAAAATAAGTAAATATCAAGTACCACAACACAACCTTCCAGGTAATTCTCCCTCAACTGTTTCATTGACAGAAGAAACAATGTTATACCACACACAAGCTGACCCATCAAGGAAGCAGATGGCCAAGAAACTGAGCACACAAAAATTAACATATATAACTATCCTCAGTTTTCCTTCCCTCCACACACACTGAAACTTTTGGGACAGCAACAGCCAATAACCCCATTTCTGATGAAAGGTTAGCCAGATCAATCACCTTCTAATCACTTCATTAGAAAAAGAAGTAAGTTTATTATACAGGTTAAAAGGAAAAGTTGCTATCTATGCCCTCTTATCTCTCTTAAGCCATCAAACATACTATAGGTGCAGCTGATATTAGACCTCCACTCCTGACCGCTGACAAAACAAACACATGGTACAGTTACATTTAAAAAAGCAGAAGGCAGTCAGTCCCCCCATCTAATGCTAAGTGTTGACAGGTTTAGTCTGCTGCTCTGCCTGATCAGACACCTCTGCGCAGGGCTCAGGACATTGTTTCCTCAATGGTTGGGTAGCTGGGATAAGATCTCCTTGGGTATATATGGCAAGGACTAGACATGTCTGGTACTGGGCAGCAAGGGTCAGACCATCTTCCCCTCCATCATCTATGGCGGAGCTCACAGAAGTGAGGTAAAGCTGCTTTTAAAAAAGCCCCATCCCCTCAGGATGCAGGCAGCAAGACTCCTCCATTATGCATCAGGTATATGGGGCAGGGATCAAGTCAGGTGTCTGTGCCCCTCCCCATTCCCACCCATCTTGTAGGCTGGCTGGGATCAGGACCCAGCCTGTGTCAGGAGGAACCTTAGGGAGTTACAGCAGCCTTAATCTAGGCCATGCTGTTCATGCAACTGAACTCCAAGCAAAACCATTACAAAACCTGTGCTGGGATGAAAGGAGTGGTTTGTTTTAGTTGCTTTTATTTTTCCATCCTGTACTAAAATGAAAAATAAAATCCAATGCCAGTTAAAAACAGTGGGGAAAATCTGCAAATGAGTTAAAATGTCCTAAAATAAAAAAGGTGAGAGATCTTTGTAATTTACAAATACAAATATACTTACAAAATCTTACACAGGCTATTTACAACCCTCTCCCCCAACCACATATAATGTTCAGTCCCGACAGGAGGCAAAGCCTGTCCCATCTTAGGAGTTTCCCCACCTGCCTCGTTCCTCTCACTTCCCTGCAGGCTGGAGAAATGGCTAGCAGTCTGAAAAGTTTGCCAAGAGTGGATGTGCAGCAGCCTCTCCCCCCTTCCCTGATTGCGATTGTGGGAACACAGTGGAGTTTGGTCCCTCACCTGCCCTCTCTGGTTGGGATGGTGGGTGTCCTTCAGCCTAGCTGGGTTGGGTTTCACACTGTGGTTTCCCCTTGCTTGCTGTTGGTGAGCCTGGTATAGAACTTCCTCCAGGAATTGAGTGTTTTCCCCGACCAGATCCAGAAGCCCGAGGTGATACCCACGATTAAGGTCATGAGATATTTGATCATGAAGACAGTAAAGTCAGGGCTCATGGGTGGATGGTGGTAGCTGCTGTGGTTATTGGGGCAGGGGATGGCATAACTCTTACAGCTCTGGGCGACCCAGCTGCTTTCCCACTGTTCCCTAAAGGCTTGCTCGTAAAAATAGCAGGCGATGACTATGGTGGCAGGCACCGTGTAGAGGACACTGAAGACCCCTATCCTCACCATCAGCTTCTCCAGTTTCTCTGTCTTGGTGCCATCGTGCTTCATGATGGTCCTGATCCTGAAGAGGGAGACGAAGCCGGCCAGCAGGAAGGAGGTGCCGATGAACAGGTAGACGAACAAGGGGGCCAGCACAAAGCCCCGCAGGGCATCCACGTTGTTGATGCCCACGAAGCAGACGCCGCTGAGCACGTCGCCGTCCACCTGCCCCAGGGCCAGGATGGTGATGGTCTTGATGGCGGGCACGGCCCAGGCGGCCAGGTGGAAGTACTGCGAGTTGGCCTCGATGGCCTCGTGGCCCCACTTCATGCCAGCGGCCAAGAACCAGGTGAGGGAGAGGATGACCCACCAGATGGAGCTGGCCATGCCGAAGAAGTAGAGCATCATGAAGAGGATGGTGCAGCCCTCCCGCTTGGTGCCCTGCGCCACCGTGCGGGCGCCGTCCTCGGCGAAGCGCTCGTTGCAGACCACCCGCTCCTCCAGCAGGAAGCCGGCGATGTAGGCCACGGCCACGGCGGTGTAGCAGCCGGACAGGAAGATGATGGGCCGCTCCGGGTAGCTGAAGCGCTTCATGTCCACCAGGTAGGTGAGCACGGTGAAGAGGGTGGAGGCGCAGCACAGCACCGACCAGATGCCGATCCAGGTGCGGGAGAAGCGCAGCTCCTCGGGCCCGAAGTACATGAGCCCGTAGAGGCGGCCGGGCTCGCAGGGGGCGCCGCAGTCCTTCTCCCCGAGGAAGCGGTAGTTGAGGTAGGCGGGCACCTTGAGCGCCCGCGGGCAGGCGAAGCGGCCGCCCCGCTCGCCGCCCGCCGGCCCGGCGCCGCGCGGCTGGGGGTGGCTGGTCCAGAGCTCGGGCAGCAGCGAGGGCGCGGGGGTGCCGCGCTCGGACGTGTTCTGGCCCACGCACAGCTCGCCGGCGCCGTGCACCGGGAACTTCTCGCAGCGCAGCGTGTCGGGCCACTGGAAGCCGAACTTGTTCATGAGCGCCTCGCAGCCCAGGCGCGCCCGCTCGCACAGGGAGCGGCAGGGCGGCAGCGCCTGCTCCAGCACCGTGCACACGGGCGCGTACATGGAGCACAGGAAGAACTTGAGCTCGGCCGAGCACTGCACCTTGACGAGCGGGTAGAACTGGTGCACCTCCAGCCCGGCGTCCTCCTGGTTGGTGTGGCCCAGCAGGTTGGGCATGATGGTCTGGTTGTAGGCGATGTCGGTGCACAGCGGGATGGAGATGGGCTGGCAGTAGCCGTGGTCCGGGATGGAGATGCCCCGCTCGCCGTTGTACTGCTGGGGCTGGCCCCGGGCAGGCAGCAGCGGAGCCTCCGCCCACAGCAGCAGCAGCAGGAGCCCGAGACACCCGCCGGGGCGGCTGCCGCTGCTGCTCCTCTTCCGGCCGCCCGCCGCCGCCGCCGTCTCCCCGCCGCGAACTTCCCGGCCGTGCCCGGACGCCCCCGGGGGCGCCCGCTGCTCAGCCATACTTCGCCGGCCCCTGCCTCGGCGCCGCTGCCGCCTCAGCCGGGCTCCCGCCGCCGCCTGCTGCCTCTGCTGCGCCCGCATCAAACTTGAGACTCATGAAGGGGGGCAGGGCGGCGGGAGGGGGACACCCCGAAACTGCCCCGCTCCCGGCCCCGCCAGCGCTCCTCACTGCCCCGCAGAGCCGAGTGGCGAGAGGCGGCGCGCGGCTCCCCGCGACAGCTCCAGCCTCCGCCGCCGCCGCCGCCTGACCATTTGTGTCAATCCCTCAAGTGCGCTCCCCCTCGCCTCTCTCCCTCGGACCGGTTTCCAGGCGCCCCGCAGTCTGCCGTTCGCCAGAAGGGAGGAGCCTTGAAACCGACGCCCGAGTTGCCAGCGGAAGGGACCGTCTCTCAACATCTCACTCAGCTTCCAGGCGCAGAAGGAGGTTGGGTCGCCCAAGCGCCGCTTTTCAGCCTGTCCAAGGCACAAAGGAAGCAGAGGCGGGGGCTTGCGGGGGCCGGGGCGGGGGGTCACTCTGGAGGAGGCCAGGCTTGATGGGTTTTGCTTTAAAAGAAAAAAGAGGAAGGCTTGGGAGGAGAATAGCCCCATATGCTGTGAGAGGATAATGAATAGAATAGGGCAGACAATCGCTTTTCATTTTTATGGTTAAAAACTCTGCAGTTCACACTAATGAAAGAGGGTGAGTCAAGGCTAGGATCAGAACAGATGTTTCTAAGTTAAAGTTTCGTGTTTGCAACTTAGGAAACACATTTGTTCCATAGTTTACAATAAAAACTTAAAGATTGTAACCTGATGCAAGAGTTTCTTTGGATTCTGGTAAATATAATTGTGCTAAGCTCGCAGTGTCTTAACACACTTCGAAAACTTCAAATTGACACACTATGCCAGTGAAGTACATAAGTAAAACTCTAAATGTCATTTGTAAACCAAATAACCTCTTCCTAGCACACACACCAAACAACCCCCAAACCCTAAAACAGCCATTTTGTGTGGGACCCTCAAAAATATAAAGCCTCAACTTCGTCTCTGGTACAAGTGTGTTCATAGATGTCAGAGATTAATTTGACCACTGTCTTCAGAAAGTGATGAGAAAAACATCAGCCAGCAACACAGAAACTTTGAAATATGCTTTAAAACTATCCATTTGCTGTTTTAACAGATCTATCAAAGGGGAAGGCTGGACCTACCAAGTTTTGTTATAATAGGCATTTGTGTTGTCCCTCTTCTCTGCTTGCCTGTCCCTCTTCCCTGCTTGCCTCTTCTCTCCTTGTGAAGATTTAGTGAGCTGTAGCTCACGAAAGCTTATGCTCAAATAAATTTGTTAGCCTAAGGTGCCACAAGTACTCCTTTTCTTTTTGCGAATACAGACTAACACGGCTGCTACTCTGAAACCTGTGCATACTGTGATACCCTGTGTCTTCAAAGGAATGGAAGAACAGACAAAAAACCAACACCAAAAAAGCAGGATGGAAAGACAGTTTGTGCCAGCAGAGCTAAGAGTAGCTTCCTCCTGAAAAGTTAGGATTTTAGGAATGTTACAGACATTTTTTAGAAAGAATTGATAGATTCCCCATAATCAATACCGCACAAAACATTGAATTGGTTAATATATGTTACATTTTGGGTCCATCAGTCTTGACAGTTTCCCTTTAAAGAAAGGCAGCTCTCTTACTTCCAGTTCCATTCAAAACACAGCAGGGATTTTGGGGAGAGGGAATCAATATTTGACTCAGGGCACAATCATAGGGGTGGGGGAGAAAGGGATTGGGGGGATGACAGTATAATTGTCAGGCTTCCAAAAGGCAATTGCAGAGAATGGAGAGTAAATTAAATTAAAAACTGTGACTTGTAACTGAGCATCTTTGTAAGATTTGTATCGCCATAATTTGTTTAGTGTAACAGGTTTTTTGGCACAAAAATGAGGAACAACCCTTTGAAATTAGGGTCCCTGATAGTTACACTGAGTATATACTGGTGGTGTTCTGAAGGTTACAAAATAAAAATAAGTATCAAAGGGCATTTATCATATCAATGTTGAGTTACTTTTACATTCTAGGGTAAATGAACTATAATAACCTAAAATATAAAAATAATAATTACAACAGTTTTTTCTTGCCTAGCAGACTGTTACTTTAGGTCAGTGTAAGATTAAAGCCACCTTACAAATACCTTGGGACAGGTTTTTCTAAAATATACACTACTTCTGTAGATTGCATTTTGTTGAGTGAATGTGCATACAGTAATTACCAAGGATAGCCATTTCTTCCTATATTTCTAAGCTACATGTGCTTACAGCCAGAGGAAGTCATGTTGGCTCTTTCAAAATGCATACTCAATTTATTAAAAGAAAAAACTGGTAAAAGCTAGATGGAAAATGTACTTTACTCACTGAAATTCAATAATAATAATAATAAACTAGACTCCTATAATCTCAAAGTGTTTTACAAACATGGAGTATCTGGATCCTAAGAATAACTCTACACTGTAGAAATTCAAATTCCCATGTTTGACTGACTGTCCCAAAAATCACACAAAGATACATTTCTTACCATCATTACAGTGTGCCCAAAGTCACACAGTGAATCAGTGGCAGAATCAGGAAAGAGAAGCCAGGTCGTTCTGACTCCCAGTCCAGTGCTCTGACATGTTGGACAGCCCTTTTTCTTTCCCTAAGCCAGTGTTTCTCAAACTTTTGTACTGGTGACTCCTTTCACATAGCAAAACTCTGAGTGCAATCCTTCCCCTTTATAAATTAAAAACACTTTTTTATATATTTAACACCATTATAAATGCTGGAGGCAAAGTGGGGTTTGGGGTGGAGGCTGACAGCTCATGGCCCAACATGTAATAACTTCATGACCCCCCGAGGGGTTCCAATCCCCACTTTGAGAACTCCTGCCCTAAAATTTTGAGGCCTTGCAGTATATTGTGCCATCTTCAATTTGTACACCGAGGCATTGTATATCACACTTTTATTACACGGTGTCAGAAGAAAAAGAATATTTGGCAAAAATGGGGCAAATGAAGCCATCCGAACCCTTTGATCTGGAAGAAAATGTGGTAGAGAACTGGAGGAAGTGATTGCATTGCTTTCAAATTTTTCTGGAAACAAGTGACATTACAGAGAAATAGGAAAGCGTGAAAACCACCATTCTACTGCATATGGCAGGCCCTGGATATTGGAGGGCTATAATACATTCCTGTGGGACCGTGAAAGGGAGTTGGAAACTCCTACGAGGTGAGGAAGGTCTCAGAGCCCAGGCTCTAGCCTGAATGTTTTTAGCCCTGCAGCCCAAGCCTGAGTCAGCTGACCCAAGCTCTGAGACTTGGTGCCATGGGGTTTTATTGCAGTGTAGACATACCTTCGCTGTCTATCTTGTAGTAACAATAGATGTCCTATTTTGGACCAGAGTAAACATGTCCATTGAAGTTAAAATGTCCAAATAGGAAATCTGCATCAAATATCAATTTATAGACTATAAACCTCATTTGGCTCACCATGCGATTCTAAGTAAGCTAATAACTGATTGTGAGCCACAGTTCACAAGTGCCTTATTTTGGCAATTCTCCTTGACATATTTGTTTTAGCACATCAAGTCAAGCCCTTACTATTTATAGTCACATGTGTTAGGATAAAAGTCAGTACAAGTAGCAAAAATGTGATAAAATAAAATGTAGCTGATTCGAGAATTCCACAGCTATCACTGTAGGATCATCACAACACACCTCAGTGTTTTATTAGGGCTAAGATTTCAGAGACTTACAGGTAGAAAAACAAAAACCTTAATCTACATATAACAAACTTCTTGAGCCCAAGACAGTTAACCCCGAGAGAGGTACAAAAAGATTTATGTGCCTGAAAACTGTAAAAGAAAATATACTCTTACAAGAATCCCAGACAGACGCATCCATTGCAAAAGTGTGAGAGATTTCAAACAGAAAGTGTCTAGCCACCTGCACGAAGAACATATATCATGACAATGTCATTCCTATAGGAGAAAAAAAAGACACATAAAAAACCTAAGTTGGACCCTGGCACTCTATTTCTTGGGAGATCCAGAATGTTACTGTCAGTGCTTCTGTGCTGACAGAAATAGCACAAACCCACACAGTCACTGACAATGAAAAATACTAGGAAGAGGGAACATGAGGCCCATGTGATTGCCTACCCAGCAGCCAGTCAGGCCACTGCATAAGGAGTTGTTCTGAGAACATGAAACCATGTGACCAGAAAACCATTTAGGTTCAGAGGTAGTAGTTATCAAAGATGCAGAACAATCCTCTTTTCTGTCAGAGGGTTCAGGTCATCCAGCCCTGAAATCTATCCCCAAATATCTCTATTTATATATTTTGTTATTAGTTTGTGGTTGTCAGTTTTGGTAGAAATTGTGTTTTATCTACACTTAATTTGGGGAGAAAAATCTACCATGTGGTAGCTTTTCTAATCCTGATCCATATCACGCAACTTGGGCCAGGAATAAATATCAGTCTCTTAGGAGCTCTTCTGGAAGTTAGACCCTTTTTACATCTGATACTTAACGGAGGCACAAGAAGAAATGATAAGCACATTCAAAGCACACTATAGAAAGTCTCTTCATCACAGTACCCACAACAATTTTTTTGGTCGATAATGTTTATAGAGCAGTTTAAACTAAACTCAATATATATTGAGCATGCAGGCTTATTATTTGGATTTGTGTTCTTCTAGAAGAAATGTAGATGATCCCTTGTAAATTAAAGCCCTATGTTGTCTGTGCTTCCTGATCTATTCTGTGATTGGATGAGAGAGAAGCTGGGACTGTAATCATTCTAGTGCTGGAACAAGTTTTTTGGAGAACAAGAAAAACTCACCACTCTTAAAAGGGCAATTATAGCTCATGATTCATTTTGTTTTAGGGAAAACATGCACGTTTCTCTCTCTCTCTCTTTCTCTCTCTCCTTTTTATTTTCTCATCTTAAATGAATTCTTCTAAAATTATATACAATGCATCAAAGTTATATATATATACACAACACCACTTTCTACAAGCCATTACCCTCTGATCCCACTGAGCGTTACCAAAAGAAACTACAGCATTTGATCAAGAAATTCCCTGAAAAAGCACAAGAATAACTTCGCACAGACACACCCCTGGAACCCCGACCTGGGGTATTCTATCTGCTATCCAAGATCCATAAACCTGGAAATCCTGGATGCCCCAACATCTCAGGCATTGGCACCCTGACAGCAGGATTGTCTGGCTATGTAAACTCCCTCCTCAGGCCCTACGCTACCAGCACTCCCAGCTATCTTCGAGACACCACTGACTTCCTGAGGAAACTACAATCCATTGGAGATCTTCCTGAAAACACCATCCTGGCCACTATGGATGTAGAAGCCCTCTGCACCAACATTCCACACAAAGATGGACTACAAGCCGTCAGGAACAGTATTCCTGATAATGTCATGGCTAACCTGGTGGCTGAACTTTGTGACTTTGTCCTCACCCATAACTATTTCACATTTGGGGACAATGTATACATTCAAATCAGCGGCACTGCGATGGGTACCTGCATGGCCCCACAGTATGCCAACATTTTCATGGCTGTCTTAGAACAAAACTTCCTCAGCTCTCATCCCCTAATGCCCCTACTCTACTTGCGCTACATTAATGACATCTTCATCATCTGGAGCCATGGAAAAGAAGCCCTTGAGGAATTCCACCATGATTTCAACAATTTCCATCCCACCATCAACCTCAGCCTGGACCAGTCCACACAAGAGATCCACTTCCTGGACACTATGGTGCTAATAAGCGATGGTCACACAAACATCACCTTATACCGGAAACCTACTGACCGCTATTCCTACCTACATGCCTCCAGCTTTCACCCAGATCACACCACACGATCCATTTTCTACAGCCAAGCTCTACAATACAACCGCATTTGCTCACCCCTCAGACAGAGACAAACACCTACAAGATCTCTATCAAGCATTCTTACAACTACAATACCCACCTGCTGAAGTGAAGAAACAGATTGACAGAGTCAGAAGAGTACCCAGAAGTCACCTACTACAGGACAGGCCCACCCCCACTGTTCCTCAGACGTTCTTGTCAACAGCTGGAAATGGCCCACCTTGATTAACACTACAAAAGGTTTTCTTCCTCTTCCTCCCCCTCCTGCAGGTAATAGCTCATCTTAAGTGATCACTCTCCTTACAATGTGTATGATAACACCCATTGTTCCATGTTCTTTGTGTGTATATAAATCATCTCTCCACTGTATTTTCCACTGAATGCATCCAATGAAGTGAACTGTAGCTCATGAAAGCTTATGCTCAAATAAATGTGTTAGTCTCTAAGGTGCCACAAGTACTCCTTTTCTTTTTGCAAAACAATCCAGTTTCTTATTGTTGTCTACCCCTTCCCCATATTTGCTGGATTTAGGGCCAGATCTGCATCCTTATGCTCAAGAGTAGATCTATTGTTTCATTGACACTAAGTAAGTGAGTAAAGCTTTATAAGGTTTTGCCATACACCAAGAAATTCACAGTTAAGGCTGCTCTTGATCTCACACTGTTTTGGGGACTGGTGTAAATCCATTGATCCATTACATCAGTGTAAATGAAATCAGAATCATGTCTGAACTGTTGCTCAGAACATACATGGCAGGAGATGAGAGGTTGTGTGTCTTGTTCTTTTTATGCATGCATTTCCCAATAACTTTAGCGAGCATTATTTATGTAGATTGATAGGAGAGTGTGAGACAAGGTCAGATTCACTGATATCCTGAGGGACACATCAGGGTCTGGCAAATGCCCTTGATAATAGCCTTGTTCCCTACAAAGGAGAATCTCAGTTCTCACTTTAGAAAGAAATCTTTGCTCCTTTTCCTTGCAAAGATAGCCTTGAAAATATTAACCAGTACATGGATGTAAACTGACCAGGGTAACTGAAAGGAATGAGCTACTAGGTTCCACTTCTAACGAGTCCTTTACCCACTGAACTCACAGTTTCTATAAGATGTGTCACTTAAGTTTGGGGTATAGTTCAAAGAACCTCCTTATTAACCCTTTCCAAAATCTTCAGGCTGGCTCCGATAATAGTGGTGTGGTAAAACTGAGCAAGACAAGAACGAGAACAAAAATTTGTTTCATAGGCTTTTCCTAAAATTGGAAGGCAGACTCTATTTTTAAAATGTTCAGCTCCCTCTGAAGCTGGCTACTGACTCAGCTGCTACTGACTCACCTGCACACTCAGGCAGCTGTCATGGCATGGTGTTTCCTCCATTCCCATGGCAGCTGTTTCCAATGGAACTCTCCTTCCTGTGTCCCCATCAAAATCTCTAGGAGGACCTGGGGGATGAAGCACATGGTTCCTACACACACAGCAAGCTGCTCCAGGGGTATGTGAGGAGGAGAAAGGGAAGCACTTTAAACAACTCACCACCCGTGTATCACAATTCTGCACAAGGATGTCTGCCTTCAGATGAAAAAGAAAAGGAGTACCTGTGGCATCTTAGAGACTAACAAATTTATTTGAGCATAAGCTTTCGTGAGCTACAGCTCACTTCATCGGATGCATGCAGTGGAAAATACAGTGGGGAGATTTATATACACAGAGAACATGAAACAATGGGTGTTACCATACACACTATAACGAGAGTGATCAGGTAAGGTGAGCTATTACCAGCAGGAGAGCGGGTGGGGGGGAGGGACCTTCCACTGAATGCATCTGATGAAGTGAGCTGTAGCTCATGAAAGCTTATGCTCAAATAAATTTGTTAGTCTCTAAGGTGCCACAAGTACTCCTTTTCTTTTTGCGAATACAGACTAACACGGCTGCTACTCTGAAACCAGTTTTAATTTGTGTAGTGACATATTCACTCCCAGTCTTTATTCAAGCCTAAATTAATTGTATCCAGTTTACAAATTAATTCCAATTCAGCAGTCTCTCATTGGAGTCTGTTTTTGAAGTTTTTTTGTTGAAGAATTGCCACTTTTAGGTCTGTAATCGAATGACCAAAGAGATTGAAGTGTTCTCTGACCGGTTTTTGAATGTTATAATTCTTGACGTCTGATTTGTGTCCATTTATTCTTTTACATAGAGACTGTCCAGTTTGGCCAATGTACATGGCAGAGGGGCATTTCTGGCACATGATGGCATATATCACATTGGTAGATGTGCAGGTGAACGAGCCTCTGATAGTGTGGCTGATGTGATTAGACCCTATGATGGTGTCCCCTGAATAGATATGTGGACACAGTTGGCAATGGGCTTTGTTGCAAGGATAGGTTCCTGGGTTAGTGGTTCTGTTGTGTGGGGTGCGGTTGCTGGTGAGTATTTGCTTCAGGTTGGGGGCTGTCTGTAAGCAAGGACTGGCCTGTCTCCTAAGATCTGTGAGAGTGATGGGTCATCCTTCAGGATAGGTTGTAGATCCCTGATGATGCATTGGAGAGGTTTTAGTTGGGGGCTGAAGGTGATGGCTAGTGGCGTTCTGTTATTTTCTTTGTTGGGCCTGACCTGGAGTAGGTAACTTCTGGGTATTCTTCTGGCTCTGTCAATCTGTTTCTTCACTTCAGCAGGTGGGTATTGTAGTTGTAAGAACGCTTGATAGAGATCTTGTAGGTGTTTGTCTCTGTCTGAGGGGTGAGCAAATGCGGTTGTATTGTAGAGCTTGGCGGTAGACAATGGATCATGTGGTGTGGTCTGGATGAAAGCTGGAGGCATGTAGTTAGGCATGTAGTAGTAGTGGTGTTTATGTGACCATCGCTTATTAGCACCATAGTGTCCAAGAAGTGGATCTCTTGTGTGGACTGGTCCAGGCTGAGGTTGATGGTGGGATGGAAATTGTTGAAATCATGGTGGAGTTCCTCAAGGGCTTCTTTTATATAGTCATCAATGTAGCGCAAGTAGAGTAGGGGCATTAGGGGACGAGAGCTGAGGGAAGCGTTGTTCTAAGTCAGCCATAAAAATGTTGGCATACTGTGGGGCCATGCGGGAACCCATAGCAGTGCTGCTGATTTGAAGGTATACATTGTCCCCAAATGTGAAATAGTTATGGGTGGGGACAAAGTCACAAAGTTCAGCCACCAGGTTTGCCATGACATCATTGGGGATACTGTTCCTGACGACTTGTAGTCCATCTTTGTGTGGAATGTTGGTGTAGAGGGCTTCTACATCCATAGTAGCTAGGATGGTGTTTTCAGGAAGATCACCAATGGATTGTAGTTTCCTCAGGAAGTCAGTGGTGTCTCGAAGATAGCTGGGAGTGCTGGTAGCGTAGGGCCTGAGGAGGGAGTCTACATAGCCAGACAGTCCGGCTGTCAGGGAGCCAATGCCTGAGATGATGTGGTGTCCAGCATTTCCAGTTATTCCGTAGCCTCAGTGTTCATCTGCTTATGGATATCCCAATAGCCACAAACATGAAAAATTCCCTTTTCCATCTGTGAATGGTAAAGATACTGTACCACCATCTATTGGATTCAGACATAGCGATGGGGACCTACTCATTCATTACCTGCAGACTTGATTATTGTAAGTCTCTGTACTTGGGTATGAAATTATAGACGTTAACCAAGCTGCAGTTTGGTTCACAGCACAGAAGACTATCTGCTCAGCAATGCAGGCCACTGAGATGCCTTTATCCCAGTGATCTGCTCTCTTCACTGGCTTACTGTTGAATATTGGGTCCAATTCAAGATTCTGCTTCTCACCTTCAAAGCCATACATGGGATTGATCCAAGTGAGCTGAGGGACTGCTTCACCCCGAGCGGCTGTGACCTTCTGTGACAGCTGTATTCTATAGGTCAGTGTCAACCTCAAGGTGACTGTACAGGAGGCAACTCTTGTGCAGAAGATGGAGCTATTGCAGCAGCTCGCTCCCAAATCTGCAACTCCCAAGAAGATATATGGGTGACCAGGAACCTCAGCACTTTTAGAGCAAAATACCAAGCCCACTTATTTGACCTACAGTTGTCATCCCTGCTGACTATAGGAAAAAGAGCGAGAGAGAGAAATATCTCTTTGTTCATTCTTTAATTTTTGGGGGCTCTCTGATATCGTGGTGATGGGCACTATATATGAATCTAGATGACAGAAAAATAGAGTGAAAAATATACATGTAGTGCAAACTAATGTAGAATTTTTTTGATGGAACCTTTTGTTAAAATTTGGAAGCACATTTGCTCTCAGGTTGTGTAGAATATTTCATATTGTTCACTGCTCTGAGACTCTTGTACTATTTAGACAGTAGGACAGACAAGTTAAAGATGACATCTTTCTTTGAAGGTCTTAAGGTTAATAAATAAAGTGGAAAAGGAGGCTACCTACAAATCCATTAATCTCTTGTACAGGGATATATTTATGTACTTTTCACAATGCAGCTTATTTAAATACATTTTGTCTTTTCAAAATGTAGATTGTGACAAGCCATTAAAGTATATTGTGTTTTTTAAATCTTTAAACATTAATAAAAAATATTACCTCATCAGCAGTAAAGGCTTGTTAAGAAGCATTATATTCTGTCATGTAACTGTAGGATAGAATGTATTTGAGCACTATCCAGGATCTCCATTGTGCTCTTTTGCCCTTTTATCCTACAGTGAGGATACCTACAGTACAGTGTATATCTTTCTTTCTATGCATTCATTTGCCTGGAGGTGTGATTCAGAGTTAAAAGGTCCCACATTTTCCTTTTGGCAAGGGAGGGTAGCCACAGATCACCCTGAACTTTATTGGTGCTGCCTCCAAGATGGCTATAAGGGTTAGCTGAATTGCTTCATAGGGTTGCCAGGTGTCCAGTTTTCAGCCGAACACCCAGTCAAAAAGGGACCCTCCCCAGCCCGGTGAAAATGAGAGAGTGAGTGAGGGTTGGGGAGAGCAAGCGATGGAAGTCGTGGGGATGAAGTGAGCTGGGCAGGGCCTCGGAGAAGGGGCGGGGCAAGGGTGTTCGGTTTTGTTGGGTTAGAAAGTTGTCAACCCTATAAATGGGGTACTTTTAACCCCTTCCTGCAGGAGGTAACCCCTTTTAACCCCTTCCTGCTGCTTCCATATTGCATAATGTAGAAATTGCACAATTGCACTCAATCCATAATGGAAATTCCTTGGCTTGTCATGAATCCATAGACCTCAAGCTTCTTTCTGATATTATTCCAGTCTTATTTCATTCCTTCAAAATTTGCATGGGACTTGGTTCCCATGCAAACCTCTAGCACCTACACACCGAAAGTAACATATCAGAGCAAGCCTAATGTTGAGACAATGATGCACTTGGAATGCTAAAGATGTGACGTATGTCTGAACGCTAATAGTTTTTGACATTTCCACTTTGCTACTTCCACTGTATCTTTTTCTATTGAAATGTACCCCTGTAGGTTTAAGGGACTTAGGCCTTGTCTATATGAGAACATTGTACCAATATTAAACTAGATATATTTAGACATTTATTTAGTTAGATCAGTGCAACCCTTCTTCTCTTGTGTGGACACTCAGATTTCACTTTCAGAGTGCCTTTTATAGGTTAGGTTTAGTTGATTCCTTGCAGCTTCAAGTTTAATCAATAAAAAGCACTCATGCTTATAAGTGATCACACTAAAGGCATGGCACTGATTTAGCTGAAACAGTACAGTTCTCCCACAGGTAAGGCCTGGTCATGACAACTGGTCATGTATACACTCTGGATGTTTTTACAGACTTTCTACCAAGTAGACGGGTGTATGCTAAGGGGTTCCATTTTGTAACCCAATAGGACTATTCCATCTTACTGGGACAGTAGCTTATCACATACATTACAAATACTGTACAATTTACTATATATTTTCACTCTTTTTAAATCATATGAAGTGAAGTGTTAAGTGCTCTATTGTCTGCACTGGCTGCTGATTAGAGTGGAATTTAAAATGTTTTGACCTATCCAGTCCTAAAAGGCCTACTTACCGAAGAGATGACTTCTCTTCCTGTGCCATAGCTGAGATTGGCAAAGAAACTTGGACTTACCTTCTGCCCAGCTTGGTCCATTATAGTCCAAACCTATTGACTCTTAAAGCATGTTGCAGAGCCCATCTATTTCCCCTGGCTTTGGAAGGAATAGGAGGAGGTGTGATGATAAGACCAGGGAATTTTTCAGCCTTTATTCCTTGACAGCTGTTGTTGATAAAGGGAGATAGGTGGCATTGATAAAGCAATTTGGAGGAAGCTATTATGTTTGTATTTTTTAAAAATTGTCTGGAGTGCCTAGAGCTGTAGATATGCATTCTCATCTTTTCCCTGCATGAATCTAAATAAATAAATGAATATGGAATCATAGACTACAAAATATATAAGATTTTACTATCATGTCCCCTTTATATCAGTTTTGAATCTAATTCCATCTACAGATGTATAGTATTGTAGAGTCAGTGGTTTTGAGATTGGAGAAGCATAGCCAGAAGGCTGCCAACTGGCTGTCCATTCTGAGGATGTTCAAACGCATAAGTTACTCCACATCAAAACTGAGTTGCGACTAGTTCAAAATTGCTTCAAAATCAGCCTGGCAGAGACAGCAGTTTAAGAAGTACTTAAGAATTTTGCTCATACAATTACTGATTCAGGAGCCTAACTTTAGGCACTCAGGTTTGAAAATGTTGGCCTGTGTGCCAAAGTCACCTCAACTTTCTGTGCCTTACTTTTGCCATTTATAAAAGAAAGTTAACAATACATGCCCATCTCACAGAGATGTTGTGAGGCTTAATTCATAAATGATTGTGAAGTATTTTGAGAGTGTTGGTTGAGTAGGTCACTGTATGTGAGTTTCAGAGTAGTAGCCGTGTTAGTCTGTATTCGCAAAAAGAAAAGGAGTACTTGTGGCACCTTAGAGACTAACAAGTTTATTAGAGCATAAGCTTTCGTGAGCTACAGCTCACTTCATCGGATGCATTTGGTGGAAAAAACAGAGGGGAGATTGATATACACAATTCTCTGTGTGTGTATATCAATCTCCCCTCTGTTTTTTCCACCAAATGCATCCGATGAAGTGAGCTGTAGCTCACTAAAGCTTATGCTCTAATAAAATTGTTAGTCTCTAAGGTGCCACAAGTACTCCTTTTCTGTATGTGAGTTGTTATGTATATTACTTCCTGATTAAATTTGATAGTTAGCTTTGAAGGGTTATGAAATGGCTATGTTTCTTCAGTCAAAAAAGTTTGCTGGCTACCTAAATTTAATACAACTAAATCAGTTCAAAAGGTTTCTAAAATATTCATGAGGAGTAAAAAAAAGTGTGTATTTTTTTTAAATTACACTATGAAGAAGTAAATATATCCGCTCTATGTATATATTATGTACACACCATATATATGGATGGAGTGAGGAAGAGAGAGAACTAACTACGCCGGAAACTACAAAGATATTAAGTACTTTTCAAGACCTAACTTCACAGCATTTTCTGTATGTAAACCAGTACACTGGAATAACTGAAATATCTCACAGAAATTAAGGAAGTGTGTGTGTGTGTATGTATGCACCTCTGAGAAAAGTATTAATACAGCAATACAATTATTGAGATCGTCTAAGAAAATATCTTGCCCTAAAAATGTAAAAGCTTTGTGTTCAAAGGGTTTAGAAAATAAACTCTCTTTCTGGAGAGCCTTGCCCCTTGGGATTTGGCATAAAAAAGTAAAGAGAATTTCTAAGAAATATCAGGTTGTCTTTGCTGGCCAATTTTTTCTTTGTTCTGAATGGAAACATCTTGAGCTCAAAAGGTAAATTCCATTGACTGTAGATTTTAATAAGTGTGAGTTTAGAAGAGAAAGTGAAGGGTGTACGAAATGTGACTGCATTTTACAGCCCCTTTTTTCGTCTTTTTTCTTTTGATAAGCACTTAACAGAAGTCTATTCAGTGAAAGCTGCCAATTCTTACATTTACTATATGCACAGATTGGGAATGTCAGAGAAAATATGTGTGGCAAATTAGGGTGACCTCTGTGGCTTGAATTTCAAATGAGAGGGCAAAAATATAAGGGATTTATCTACTATTTCACCGCACTCACTTGTGATTTCTTTCCATGGTACCTTTATAAAACTGTCCTAAAGCCATTATCATAACTGAATACTTTGCATAATGAAAAACATAGTCACCTCAGATCTTCTTTTGCATGACAAACCCTTCATTAGAAATATAATGGGATGGAAATGGAATTGGTATTTACTCTGGCTGGCATACAGGGTTATTCTGGAGAGGAAAAAATCTGGTTTTAAAAGCATCAAAGGCAAAAGAATTGAAGTCATACTCAATACACTAGGGAATCGATACCGGCAGAAGAAGTGTGCATCTATTTACTGTAAACTGTTTATAGTCCATTTTATAAGCTAAAAAACAAGGGGAAAGTGATACAAATATCTCTTCTATGGTGAGACGTTCCTTAATCTCATAAGAAAAGGTCCTCATATTATTCAAAAGAACCACCCATCATGAGAAACCAAAATATTATTCTGTACCAATAATGGACCACCTTACAGTTCTTATTGAACTGTAATGCTCATATAGACTAATGTGAAACCATATACTGCAATATTTCCGAACTGTATAATACTGAAAATATTCAGCACTGGTGAGATACAGTCCTTGGGTCAGTCTGTCCAGGGTTATGGATCTTTCTCACAGAACTGAGAATAAATATATCGAGCTAGATCCTCAGCTGGTGTAAATTATCATAGTCAATTTACATCAGCTAAGGACCAATCTACAATGCCTTAGGATCTAGCCAATTATGCAGGTAAATGGTATATCACTTGCAGAATACATCCATGTTCTTGCACACACTGACAGACACATGCAGCTAGTCCCTTTTGAGTCCATGCACGTGTAAATGTTTTCAAGATCATAGCGTACCAGACAGGTAACAGATACGGCAATTTTGCCTCCCCCCGCCCCAAAGTATCTTTACAATTTTTTTTTAAAATGACATAAATGTGGCTGCAATAATTATAAAATACATAAACAAATGCTGTTGAAATCCAATGATTAAACTTTGTAATGAAGTGGCTGGGGTGTGGATTTAATTTCTGTGATTAGTATTTCAAATCATCCCACCTGGTTTGAAGTGAGTTGTAAGCCTTTTGATCAATGGACTGAAAAGTTGTCTTGATTCAGTGTATTGTACCTTCTGTGAGTACCAGAGTCCCTCTGCTGAAATCCTGTATTGTAACTTCCTTAGAGGAATATTGCCCAGTGAATCAGCAAGAGCCCGCCCCCTTCCTCTTCCACCGCATGAGTATGCCAGACAGGATTTTTGTGTATCTCTCTGTCTCTCTCATAGCAGAAGCAAACCACTGTCAAAAATGCTGCTCAGCATCATGCCTTAAAGATAGCAATAGGTCCTGCACTAACGGAAATGCATCCGATGAAGTGAGCTGTAGCTCACGAAAGCTTATGCTCTAATAAATTTGTTAGTCTCTAAGGTGCCACAAGTACTCCTTTTCTTTTTGCACACACTTAGTGAGTGTATTCCACTCCCTATGGTGCATTCCATTAACAGATTGCTGTATCAGAGTTATGCTCAATCTACTACAACAATGGTTACAGCTGTAAAGGCAAAAAGATTCTAAAACAAAAAAAGAGGTTCTAACAAGAGAACTGTCGTCTAGTCAGATAACACTGAGCAGCAGTAAATATAAGGCAGCAGGTTTTGCTTTGTTTTGTTTTAAGATAGCAAACTCAGTCATGGCACCATATGTAAATGCAACAGACATTTTTCCATTCCCCCGCTTTAAATAAGCTGATACTGGATGCTTTTTAGCTGGTTCCAATTTTGGTGTCTACTCTATCTGACCCAGTGAAAACAAACAACAACAAAAAATCCCATAAGGAAGGGCAGGAAGTTCTGAGAGCTGTTACATGGTTATTGTTACTAAGGAAACCACTTCCTTAGTATTCATGTGTTCAGCAGATCTGTCTGCCTGTGTCTGAGTCTCAGACAACATCATGAAGTGAGTAGCACCAGGAAAAATAAACCCAACCCAGCACAATCTACAGTACAAGTGTCAAAACCCACTAGAAAGAAAAACCATTTTGGTTAATCAACTCTAAACAGCAACATGCTTTGTCTTAGTGTTGTTATTGTACCAGAGCTGAGTATGCTTGTGATGTGAGGGGTGAGGAGCTCTCTTCTT
Source organism: Dermochelys coriacea (assembly GCF_009764565.3). Lineage (NCBI taxonomy): Eukaryota > Metazoa > Chordata > Testudines > Dermochelyidae > Dermochelys > Dermochelys coriacea. The sequence continues at coordinate 226,503,736 of NC_050069.1, forward strand.
TCAGTCTCATACTCTCTGCCTGTGTCACGGCCATAGCTTAAATGTTGCGGGGGGGGGGGGGAATTAACATTTTTCAGTACTGAGGGGTCAGAACCCTGGGTTCAGGCTCCAGAAATGCAGGTGAGAGTTACCACAAAGCAGCAACCCCCCTTAGCCCCTCCCCGACACCCTCACTAACATAAAAAAGTGGTTACCTTCTCAGCAATTATCGCACTACTGATGCATTTGTTTTCCCTCTACTGCATCTTCTTGAAAAACTCAAATGAAAGCAAGAGCAAGCAAGCAAACAGGGTTGCACACCCTCTAGCTGAGATTTTTTGGCCCCAGGCTGTCAAGTGCTAGCCCAATATGCGAAGAGCGTGCTATTGATGCTTCTATTTTATTGTCCTCCCCATTGGCCTCCAATCACAAAATAAGTTTTTCGGTACATAAAAATTCCTGTGGATGCAGTTAGCAAATTAACCACTCTGAAAATTGTTGTTAAAAGTAAAGTGCTCCCATCAATCTCTCTCTCCTCATAGTCAAACCTGTGTACCTAAATACAAACTACAAGGTTCACGCCTACAGTAAAAATGGGGAAAATTGCAATGTGCAGGCATTGTGCATAGAATGATCCAGGGGTTTTGTTCACTTGCTGTTGGTGAAAGATATTTCTAACCTGACATTTCAGAGAGAAACAGAGGTCTGTGAGAGGCAAAGGGTGAGGCTAAGGGAAAGAGTTACAAAGAATAGGTACAGAAAGAATGTCAGTGTCTGGGTCTCTAATGAAAGGGAGGAAAAAGAAGCAGAGGAGACAGACAGGGACACAGGGAATAAGTTGTTTTTCCAAGAAGTAGCATAATGAGCTTGCAATAAAGGCGAGACGATCAGCAACTAACAGCCTCGCTGAATTTGTAGACTCAAACCTAGCGCAACCTGAAACTCGATACATTAATGATGGGGGGGGGAGCGACCGCACAAACTGCATGGAGAAGCCCTTCACAGAAGCAGAGCCTCCCAAAGAGTTTTTAATTTCTCCCCGTTTTCAAACTATTGAAAAATAATATTTTACACCCTAAATTATAAACTGTTCACGTGGGACTTCACAAACATAGGGCTTGATTCTACTCTTATTTCCAATAGTTTTACACCAGTGTAACTTCATTAACTGCAAGAAGTTTTTTCGGCTTTACACTGGAGCAAATGAGAAGAGAATCAAGCCCATGGAGTTCAGAGATATTCCCTATTCCTAACACAGACAAGAAAAATCAAGACAAGACACAGGATCACAGGTCAAGTACCAGTAAGGAAGGGTGGTACACAATACATCCTTCCAACAGCACATTGGACTCTATAGTAGACAGTCTGATCTGCTGATTGACTAACTTAGAGAATCAGAAAATGCTTAGCATAGACTGTGCAAAGTAGAACTTTCTAGCACAAATCACCAGTGAAGAATTTTGTGAGTTAATTAACATGCACTAGTACACGAAATAAAGGAAAGAAATTGCTGCACTACAGACTGAAAAATTCAGTGAACCAAGAGAGTTCACAAAGTGTGGATGGAAGGCACTCACCAGAGGCAAAAAAGCTAATACACTAAAGAAAGAAACTGAAAGAAACTGCTTATTGATGCCCTGAATTTAGGATGATCTGATAAATATGAATAAAGTTTACTGTATTTCTTTCAAGTGACAGCATAGCACCACAACACAAGTAGGCACTTCCACTTTTCAGGCTTCTGGCTGTAAAGGACAGAGATGAGCTAATTTTGGAGGTCAAGCAATGTAAGAATTTGTACTAAGGATAAGAAAGAGGGTTCCCTGGACCCTTACTCACCCTTACAGGATGAGCCCTGCATAGTCAGTAAAACAGGGGGACCAGATTCCACCAACTGAGAACAGTGCAATCCCTGTTTGAGCTTTGTACATGGCAAAGCTACACCTCATTAGGAAGCTGATACCTGTCTTTCAGGGAATCTGTGGCTATGGCGGAATAGCTAACAAAATTAACAGCAAAAAGAGCAATTAGGACAAAAGACAGCCTTGGGAGCAAGAGACAGACAGCTCCGCTATTTGTTGGATGAGGTGCGCTAGTGGCAGAGAGCTGGAGCTGCAGGAAACACCTCCTGTGGTTCTCTGAAGCAGTTGTCTGAAGAGAGCAGGAGCCAAGTCACCTGCTTCTGCTGTGCTTTGAGATGTGCAGTCAGAAGCAAGTTAGAAAGGGAGACAGACCCCATGAGCTGAGTTTGCACTTCCAGCAGGAGTTGTAACAAGAACTCCAGTCTGCAGGAGATCAGCCGGTCTGTTCTGAGGAATAGACCATGGCACAACCCTAATTTGCATGCAAAAATTCTACTGCAAGAGGCAACAACTCAGTGGGACTAGTGGGTTTTATGGTGTGAGTGATGGGTCAGGTTTCAGTAAGTTATGATCAGGAATGGGCCCAAGACAAACCCCTGTACCTGAACGACACTACTTGTTGAAGAAGGCTGAGAATCCAGATCTGAACTTCGTTGCTCAGGTCCATCTCTATTTACAATATTCTGAACAGGAGGAAGCAGTGCAGAACTAGCTACGGAATCAAATAATAGATATTGACGGCCACCCATTGTGATCTGATCACTGGATAGTTTGTTTGTGAACCATGAGGGAAGTTGATGCTGATGAAAGCTCTCTCAGCCAAAAATCAAAAATCTTCCAGGAACATATTTATACTTCACAGTGAAAACTAAAGCAAAGCCACTGCTGCTTTTAGAAATGCAGGCAAAAGACACATTCTTAACTTTTCCGCAGATTACAGAGTGAATGAAATATTTGATAGAGAAGACTATACGCTGGTAACATTGTTCGATTATCGTTTTGAAAGGGGAAGATTAAAGCCAGGCTTTCATTTCATTTATCACGGAAAATACTTTGCTGCTAAATGCAAGGAGACTATGAAGTCAGCCCCCCCACTCTCTCCATCCAGGAGAGAGCATCATTCAGAATCAGAGCAATATCCTAGGAATGCACAGAAAGAGAAGATGAGGAAACAGTTGCACTGTTAAAAACAAATGTTTATTAGCCCTTCTTTGAGAAAGAAAATAAAATTGCGAACATCTGTAAAGAGCTGGGAGAGGCACATCGATAGCATGGATGTGCAAATTTACAAAACCAAGGGCCATATTAATAACTTGTTAGGTGCCTCATGGATGCACCACATACATTGCACATAGATTTCTAAGTCAGAATGACTGCACATAACAGGATTGGCTTGCTTTTGTAATTTGAAACCATGATGATAAGTGTTGTATGGAAACACAAGTAAAATGATAGATCTTCCATGTAGGAAGAAACAAAATTGCTTCAGATCACCAGCAACAGAAAGCCTGTCATTGATTGTTCAAAAATTATCATGTTACAAACAGAGAAATGCCATTGAGCTGAGTGCAAGGCCTGGCTTTGCTCAGTCAATGATTGTCTTTATGGCTGATTTCTCAAAGATAAGAAGCCGGGTAAGGTTGATGCTGCAAAGGTTCTTAGTTGATAGTAGAAAGTAACTGTGGAGCATCTAGAAAAATGATTCAAATTCTTTGCATAATTTATTGAAATATAAATTATGTGGAGAATATAAAAATATATGAAAATATGTGTGCATATACGTCTCATTCCCCATAGTGCAACCCATGTAATCAAAGGAGAACCATTATGGAATTTCTCTTGTGGCAAACAGGAACACAACTTTTTTTCTTTTTGAATGAACCACCTATGACTGTACCAGCACCATTATCAAGAGTAAAAGAAACAGAGTAATTTTAAGGGAAAAAGAATTAGACAGCAATTGCTCCTTAGTAAAATGAGTGTCCACGTAGAACTTCCTTTGTTTCCTAGGTTATGAGTGCAGCATCATACTTGCATATAATATTGTAATAAATAGAACCTAATTTCATTCCAGTTTATTTAAGGTGAACCCTTCTGTATCTGACATGCTTCCCAAACTTCTTGTTTGGGACAGAACATTTATTTATCCACTTCTGTTTAATGTGCTAACAATCGCACTTACGTTCGTTAGTTTACAGAGAAATGTTCACTGCTACTTAAAATGATATTGGAGCCTCCATGTCAGCAAACTTCAAGTCTCAGAGTGACTATAATCATTTTGCAAATGTTACCCTCACGGAATAAAAGTTGTAGATCTGTTTATGTACTTTTTAAATATCAATTCAGAATTCCAAGGTCCAAGTGTATGCCTTCACAACAATGCACACACTAATAGGAAGCAAAGAAATCAAATTAAAGCAGTGTTCACAACCAACATTCAGATGCAACTTTAACTACCAAACTTACCTTCTGCCCACGCACTATCTCCACGAAGACTACTTCTAAACATTCCAAGCCTCTGAGGAGTTTCAAACAGTTGCAGAAGAAACAAGAAAAATCCCCAGACTGACATAGCTCTCCCTTTCCTTCGTATGTGGAATTTTCCTCGCAAAATTACATAGGGCTGAGGCCTAGGATACACTTTATGTAGTGCTGTCCAATTATAGGCTTTAATGTTCAATGTCTCTACTTTTCAGAACTACAAATGGGATCTTTATGCTGCTGGAAAGTTGAGATTCCCATTGTTCCACTAGGAGGCTATTTCTAGCTTTAAAAAGTCATCAGAAACAAGTTATTATAGGTTATCATTTAGAATTAATTTTTCTTTTTCTGAGAATTATTTCACAGTTGGACTCACAGTATCTTAAGACTGCTGAGGGTTTTACAAGTGAATAGATATGAGAAATGGTACCAATAGCATTTGAAAATACTTTCAAAATATTTCTAAAATAGTTTTTTTTCTGTACAATGTGTCAAAATGTCACCACTTGTGAAAAATGTGAGCAACCCAAACTCATGTCCATAAAACCTCTATACCACACCACACAAAAATGTATATTCTCTATAAAGAAATAAATCTCAAATACAAGTGGGACCATTAAATAGATTAATAGTTTTGAAGGCCTAAAGGGACATTATAATAATCTAGTACGACCTCCTGCATAGAACAGGCCATAGAGTTAACTGAGCGATTCCTGCATCAAATCCATAGCTTCTATGAAATCCTGGCCCCACTGAAGTCAATGGGAATATTTCCATTTATTTCAGAAGAGCCAGGATTTTACCCCCACTCTTCTTCTAAAGACTTCAACTGATAGTGAACTTATTACATCCTTAGGTAAGTTGCTCCATTGGTTAATTATCTTCATTGTAAGAAATTGTACCTTCTTTTTAGTTTGTATGTGTCTGCTTCAGTTTCCAAACACTGGAACTTTTTATGACTTTTTAGATTAAAGATCATCTGTGATCAGATCTCTCTTCCCCCTGTAGTTGTAGGCCATGATCAAGTCATCAGAATAACTATGAGGAAAATAAAGCAGGTAGAGATGGAGGAGAAAATACTAAATAGCACCTCTCTTTTTTTCGTAGTAAATGTCCAAGTTAAGAAAACACCACCTAACACTATTTTTCTAACTCAAGCTCCAGGGACCCCTTAAAGGATAATATTGGAATCTTTTCTTCCTTGTTTGGAAGAAATTAGGAAAAAGATCAGGATCTGGGGCAACTGTGCCTTTACATTTTCTGATTCTGTCTCAGATCATCACGTACCAGTATAACCCCCAGTTACTTTAACAGGAGTTGCATGGAAATATTTGAGGGCAGATGATGGCCTTAGGTTTTGCTATAATTTGCATATCTGGAAGTGTTAGAATATATGGGCATAATACCTGAATAGCAGGGTTATATTCAAGTACTTTTTAGTGTCTATTGAAATCGTGGAAGCCATTGGCTCATATTTTACTGGATGACAGTTGAGTCTATTACTGTATCAACACTGCAAGGAGAATTATTATCTGTCTTTTTTATTCTACTAGCCAGCCATTAGCATTAGCATTTAAACGCGTTGGGCCCAATTCTATCTTCACATATTCATGCACAATTCCCACTGAGTGCAATAGAATTTCCACAGATGTATTTGCATTTGGACCCCCAATACAGATTTGGACCCCAATACAGTAAAAAAGCTGGTTTTATCTGAGTGATTTAAATATAACATTTCCTCTTTTATTTACTATGCAATATATTTAGTTAAAAGCTTGGAGTCATGACTAAGAAGTGAAACTGGGGGAGGTGAATGGTAAACATATGTGCCATTCTATGAAAAAATCCAAATTAATCTCAGTGAAAATTTTTAAAGGGCATTCAATTTTCCATTTTGTTCAAAAAAATTTCTGGAAATGAGATGTTTCAATAATAAAAATCAAAACAATGAAATAAAAATGTTCATTTTGTTTCATTTTTAATTGAATTTTATTCTTTTTTGAAAATCAAACATATTGTTATGTTTTATTTTGTTCTTTCTTCTTATGTGTTCTTCCTTCCTGATCCCCTTTTTCTCTCTCTTCCTCCCCTCACACTGGAAAAAGGGAGAGGGGAAGTAAAAGCTGGTGAGAAAGTGGGGGAAAACATGAAAGAAATGCCCCCTCCTACTATCTTTCACTTTTTCTATTCTTGGGTGGTTTTCAAAATTTCTTTGCAGTACAGATCTCTTGTGCAGTATTTTAATTTTAGATTCTTTCTAGTCATCTTTTGCATGCACCTTGTGAAACAAAATTGTTGCAGCCTTTCCAAAGTAACACTAAACATTGAACCATTGGGGTCTGAGCTGGCAAAGTGTCTGCTAAATCTTCTGAGCCTGGCAAAGATTCTATTAAATGTTTCCTCAAAACATGTTATCTAAAGCAACATTAAGCAAGCCCAATGAACATAAATGTGCCCATTCTCTGTTACTGGCACATTCTAATGAAGTTTCTCGGAGTCAACATATTTTGGTGGGAAGTTAGCTCAGTAGCTAGATTCACAGAGGCAATAGCTAATTGAGCTCAGTATCTGAAGGGCATTTCAGGTTTCTGTTAAGAAAGTTACTTTATATGTGGTACAGGCACATCAGACGACTGGATAAGAAAATATGGAGGCTAATGAATTTGGAGGTTTTATTTAACAAAGGATGTATTTTGATTTATACATAAGAACTGAGACACTGTTAATAACTAGCTGAGTGAACTGATGGCATGTGGCAAAGCCAGATTTAATTCCAACCTGTCATTCATTCTCCAGTAAACTTTTTTTTTTTTTTTTTTTTTTTTTTTTTTAGAAGAGTAAGGAAGAGCGTTTCCAGTTTCCCTACACAGCATGATTCTCCTTCCAACACTCCGCTGCACTGGGGCTTGTTTTAGTCGCACATCTATCTCCATCCCACACAAACTTAATGTGCTTTCATTTTTACTGTAGCTTACCACAGAAATGTTGGCACATGAAACTGAAACTCCAGATAGTGTTACTAATGCTGGAGAAATGAATCGCACATTGCTTAAAGCCCCCTGTGTTGTTATCTCTCTGTTGTTATTCATACTGGGATACTGTCTAATGTGGTCCCTCATATCTGGGGCCTTGGAAGACCTGGTCCAAACACAGTCAGGAAGCCTTGCAGGCCCATCTGCTAAGAAGACCTCACTTACCATTTAATCATTCTGTTTTTCCCCCCACCCATCCTTACAAATGAAAGCGTGCATGTGTGGAGAGGGCATAAAGGGAAGAAGAGAGGAATTTAGAAGTCAGGACAGGAAGTAAGTAGCAGTGGAGCACTATAACAAAAATATTATTTAGGGGTAGTAGCCTGTTGGTTGGTTTCTGAAGCAAGGAGAATAGCCAACAGGTAAGGGTGCCAGACAAGAGAGGAGAATTCTTACCACCTCCTCTCCCAAACCACACAGGCACTCAGCCGTCCAATATCCTCACTTCCCTTTCCCTAGTGTCTCACCCCAGAAGTCTCACAGGGATTGTGGGGCAGACAGCAGGCAGTGCCAAACCAGCCAGCTGGGTCTGAGGGGCGGCCAGAGCATTCATCTATTCAAAAACCAGTGTTTGCTCACTGACTCTGTTTGAGCTAGAGGAAAAGTGAAGTGCATGGGTATAACTGACTGAATGTGGGACTGCTCCCAACCTGGGGCTCCCTACCACCCAGGTTACATGCTCTATGCAAACCACAGCAGTGCCTCTGCCTTGTGCATTTTAAACACTGACATTGATCATGTCTCTGGAAATATTTTTCTCTCGGCAGATTTCTGAAAGGGAGAAAGTTGGGGGCATGTGTACGTACACATGCGAGAGCAATAGACAGAGCTTGCAACCCCTTGACTCACCATATTCTCTTTCCCACAACAAAAGTGCAACTCTGGTGCAACTACTCTGTATGTTGTTTCTTCTTATTAGAACATACTATCTCTTCAAGACCAAGACAGGAAAAATAACAGGAATTCAGAATACTTACCAGCTAGATGTGAGCAAGCCGCAGCTACCTCCAAAATAGCTATTTTAGGACTACATGCATTGGCTGTCAGATTTAAAGGACCAGACCCCAAGAAAGGCATACTGGGAAAAGTACCTATAAAAAGCCAGCCCTCTTATGTGGAGGGTCAACAGAAAGGGGCTGTTTTTATGTACTAATACATTACTACACAGATAAAATTTTTTTTTTATTATGTTATATGAGTTTACTTGGTCTGCATTCCAACTGAGGTTTAGTTAAGGTGACCATACATCCTGTTTTGGCTGGGACAGTCCCCTTTTTTAAGCCCTGTCCCAGCTGTCCTGACTTTTTTTTTTTTTTTTTTTTTTTTTTTTTTGCAAAACTGGGTATCCGTCCCATTTGCTCTTGCCAACTGATCATCCACCCTACCAGGGTGCAAAGGAACATTTGGGGGGGTGACAGTTCAGGTGAGTGGCTCAGGCCAGATGAACCCTGCATATGAGTGGGGGAGAAGTAGCGCGGGATGGCCCCATGTGGGCCAAAGTGGGGGAGCGGCACGGATTGGCCCAGCTGGGGCTGAGCAATGGTGAGCGGTGTGGGCTGGGGCAAGTTGAGTGGGTGGCTTGGTCTGGCCCCATGTGGGGTGGGGGGGGGAGAGAATGGCTTGGGCCAACTCTGCATGGGGGTGTATGTTTCACGCCAGCAGCTGATGCCTAAGGCTAGCCCCAGGTGGTGTCCCATTTTCCTTTTGGGAAATATGGTCACCCTAGCTCAGTGCATGCTAGGGAACTAGAGGGATTTTCACACATGTTTAGGAGTTGTAACCAAGTTCCCTAGTCACTCACAAGGTTGTTTATTAAATTTTGCAACAGAGCTAACATGATGTTAAATGCAATTTATCCTACTCTATGCTGACCTGATACTGACCATGAACTAGCAACTCTTCTCAGTCATGTTGGAATCTATTTGATATTCTAGTACAACCAAACCATTTGAACATTCAGGCAACTTGTTTACAACTAATAAGCTGTTCTGAAAATCCCTAATGCCTAAACATTCTCAGCTGAAATGCTTAACAGACAAGCCTTTGAAAATATTGGAATTAAGCTATTTGTTCCTTAGTTTTTCCATCTGTAAAATGGGGATCTTAAGCCCTATGCAATATGTCTCAGGTGTGTTGTGAAGATCACTTCGTTAATGGTAGCAAACCCATTAGAGCCTCAGCTGGAAGGTGAGTGCAAAGTATTACAATTAGGTAAATGTTAAGATGTGCACTCGCTCTTCAGCATTGCTGTGATACAGTGGCCTATCAATGCTCAGTGGCAAAGGGTTCATGCTTCTTTACAAGCAACTCCTATCTCAGATCTGAGAAACTCACTACATCTAATACCCACCTTTCATGATATTTAGTCATGAAAGGTAGCGTGTGAGAGCTCTGTTGAAAGCTTGTCACTTATCAGTACTCACAATCATTGTGAAATGTGCATACGGATAAGCTGTAAGGAATAATGTGACTGTATTGAAAACTATACCTTAGAGTATAGGTCTTGGCGTAAAAGTTAGTCACCAAGCTGCCATATGTCTTGGTGACTGCCCCTGCAAGCAGGAGGGAGTTATTACTCCTCCCTGGTCAGCCTGTGATGTAATGCAAGGTTCAATTGTCTACCATTGCCCTAGCCCAGAACAGTTAATGGAAAATCATCAAAGACAACTGCAAACAATCAAACCCACTTGCAGGTGAAAAGGAACATTGAACTAGACCAGGGATTGCCCTGTCTGTGGCTAAAGACAAACGACTGAAGGTGTATCTACATTACCACTTACGTCAGTATAACTTATGTCACTCAGGTGTGTGAATAAGCCACCCCCCTCCCCAAGGGACAAGTTACACTGACTTAAGTGTCAGTGTGGACAGCCCTATCTCGGCAGGAGAGCTTCTTGTGCTGCCATAGCTATTGCCTCTCGGGGAGGAGGGGTGGTTTTATTAAGTTGATGGGAGAGCTCTCTTCCATCGGCTTAAAGTGGCTACACTAGAGCATTATAAGTGTAACCATAGCCATAGCCAGAGTCAGTATATCACAGGCTGGAGATAGGTGCTCTGCATCCATTCACTCAGGTGACATCTTATTGAATAGAGGGTTTTTTTCATGCAAGACTGGATCCTGAAGCCAGTTCTGCAACAGACTGACCTGGGGGGGAGGGTGGGGCAAGAACTAACTTTATTAGATAGAAAAGTTAACGGTTAATAAATGTAGGCCCTAGTTCATGATTTATGATTTTGTTTTATATTGTACCCATTTGTTTCCATCACTCTTTCTTGTATATAATGGAAGCTCTATTCTTTCTTACAGTAAAACAAAAGGAGGTTTATTTCAGCGCCCACAAGTGCAGTGTGTTACACAGGAGTGGTGATTTAAATGAAAATTGGGGTACGCTGCCCCTTTGGGGGCAGAGGATCTGGGAATGCTCTGAGTAGCCAGTTTCAGGGGCTCGCTATCACAGGAGAATGGTTCAAGGGGACTTGGGACCTGGAGTGCATCTATTGTTAACCTGCAAGACAAAGACAGGGCTGTCATCACCCAGTGCTTGAATAGCTGCTGGTGATAGGGCACTAGCATCCAGCTATCATAGGCAATACTCCATTTCACTAGGGACAGGCAGTAACAAGGTGACGCACAGTCCTGGATACCCCAAAAACCATCACAATGGCACATTGATTCCACATGATCCTGAGATTCTAGTGTTTCAATGGGGTACTAATATGCCTTTTAGGCTTCATTAGCATGTTATTTTACTGGAATTCCTTCTGTGGCCCTGAATGTTTTTATATATTGCATCGTTTATATGAATTACTGCACTGATCCTTTGAAAATTGATTTAAAAATATATCTCTGCTTGGTCTTAGCCTAGCAACCCAGTCATGCAGCCTGGCCCCAACAATTATTGGTGGTCTCTCTGGGACGGAGGGAAAAAAGAAGACAACTTTAGAATCACATTCTACTAACTCAGTAACTACCATTGGCAGGGATTGACTGTGAGGCTGATCTCAGCTATTATTGTGCTTGGCTCGCTCTCAGCATGACTCACTGCAGACAATATAGAACACCTCTCACAAGAGGAATGAACAGTAAATACTGGGCCCTGGATTTTTTTTTAATCTTGTCGGGTTTTCCCTGATTCGTATCCTTTATCCTAGCCCTCGTGCTGTATAAGCTTCTCAAAGTTAATGTCCATAACACCACCACCCACTGGTAGCAGCAGGCTGTTCTGCCACTGTAGGGTTCTCACTGCAAAGATTTACAATGCCAGCCATTATTCAGAAACGGTATGTGTTAACCTAGTGGCACAAGGTTGCTCAAACACCTTCCCTCTGGTTTTTCTTTTCTCTGGGGGGGGGATGTGGGGGGTGGGAGGGCAACAGCTATTACAGGCACGGCATCTTTTCCTTTGCTTTAGCAGCAGCCTAGTTTGGGAAGAAAATATTATGGCCACAATGGAACTGAGCCAAAGGCGTTCAAAATTAAAAATGCAAACCTTGTACGGAACATATAGTACAATTAACAGCTTAGTCTGAACATGGGCAGTGGTTATGTTAACCTACATTTTAAACTAAAGTAATAAGTCTTGGTTTCCAACTATATTTGCTATTATGGTACAGTACAACTGCCAAGTGAGTAGTAAGCCATGAACACCAAGTAATGAATAACCTGGTAATACCAGGTGCCAGGGGATATTATGGTACTTTACAACAGCAAAGTGAGTAGTAAATCATGAACAACAACTAATGAATAATATGGTGAAGCAAGGGATTAAAATCTTCCCCTTCTTTCCCTGGGCCAATGACTACAGTGGAAACACGTCAACCTTGGGGTCAGTGTGTGTGGTGCCATGGGTTGTTTTTGTGCAGCTCCCTCTGGGTAGAGGATGACGATTCCCTGTTGTGGCAACTTTTGAAATTTGTTTTCATTCTGCATTAGAACAAAATGAAGACCTTTCCACCATTTTCACCAGAATGGAATTGTGTCAAAATGTCCATTTTTGGATCAAAACCTGAGCATTTGTGGTTAGGACACTGGCCTGAGATTTCGGGAGACCCACTCTTCCTGATTCAGAGCTAATTTTTTCCTACCAGCTCATTCTAGAATCAGACAGAGCAGGGACCTTCAATATCCACATCCCATGGCACTGCTCTAACCATGAGGCTATAAAGTAGGAGCTGGTATCTCTTGCAAACACACACATTTGCGAGTGAGGCTGAGTGGAGTTGCTTTTCTGTTCTCTCTTTTGGGGACATGAGGTTTTTGTGTACGTGTGTGTATTTGTTTAGTTTTGTAGCTGTTGTGGTTTAAAGTTCATGATTTCTTTCAGCTCAGAGGGACAGAGGCCTCAGTTTGTTGTGGATTCTGAGGGTTTAACCTGTGGCCATTGGTTGCAGATTTTGCCTCCAAACTCTGCCTCTGTGGAAGAGCATGTTCTAGCTGTGGGGAAGGTGAAAATTGAAAATGTGAGGTATGCCTCCCGTGTGAGCAAGGCTATTTTTATGTTTGTTGCCATGTGTTGGGCAGGTGGCTCTGAGGACAAGGCAGTTATTTTTGGGAATCCTGAATTGCCTCAAAGGATGATTTCCCCTCCTTTAGGCAATGGTGCAAGGTGGGTTAAGTTAATATTAAATGTTTGTCAGCAATTCACACAGCAAACAATCATGAGCCTTTGCTGTAGTATGGAGGAGTTAGTGTTGGGGATTGTGGAACTTGAAAAAATCTTTCATGACACTAATGATGCTGGGTTGTATGAGAGCTTGCAATATAAAAGCCAGCTCTTGTGGGACCTGTTGGATAGCAAAGTTCAGCGTGCACTGGTTAGGGCCTGATTTTAGGGCTTTTCTCAAGTGGATGCACCTACTCAGTTTTAATTCAGCCTGGAAAAGACACGCGCAGAGTGGAAGATGACTGGCCACTTCAAGATGTCATCGGTCCAAGAACATTCAGGTCCTGTGGGGATTAGGAACTTTACTATGATTTTTTTTCTCAGACCTGAATGCCTCAGAGCATTTGTGGCCATCTGAGATTCAGTGGCTCCTTGAGGATCTTGGTAGGATCTCACTCTTGGGTGTGGACAGACTTGAACAAGATCTGACACTCTCAAAATTGACTTCTGCCCTAAATGGTTGTGCTCCATGGAAGGCACCTGGTATCGATGGGTTGCCTGTTGAGTTTTAAAAAGCCCTTTGGACCCTTCTGGGGCCTGACTTGCTCCAGGTTTTTCAGGAGTGTATCAGTGAGAAGATATTGCCACTCAGTTTTTGTCAAGTGGTTATTTTTGCCTAAGAAAGGAGACCTTGGAGAGGTGACAAATTGGTGACTTGTGGTCCTGTTTTGCTCAGACTAAAAACTTTTTTGAAAGGCCTTTGCAAATAGATGAAAACTGTGAGAACTCTCATCAGACCTAGTGCATCCCTAACAGATCCATTTTTGATAACATTTTCCTATCATGGGATGTAATTTCAACCTTAAAATGTTTGAATTGCATTTTGGGTTGATTTCTCTTGATTGTGACAAAGCTTTTGATCGTGTAGATCATGGCTTTATGTTTTGTGCCCTTTAAGGTGAATGGTGTTTTGAGAAGCTCCCTTTCAGCCTTTAGGGGCATCAGACAGGGTTGTTCCCTTTTTGGGTTATTATATGCTTTTTCTATCAAGCCTCAGTTATGCACATTGCGAAAGTGCCTTTCTGGCCTTTCCCTCTTCCTCTTCCAGAAGGTTGTCACATATGCTTACGAGATGACTGTGTTTATTACTCATGCTTGTAATGTCCAAATTTTGACTGCATGTCAGCACTCTTTTGAGAAGGCTTCCTCAGCTTGCATAAACTGGAGGAAGAATGACACCCTCCTGCTATGGCCTTAGGTGATTTCCTGCCTCCCTCAACTTTGCCAAGAGGCTATTGTGGAGCTGAACTGACTTTAAGAGACTGGGCATTATGCTGGGACCAGATGGTATTTTGGATTGGACTTGGGAGGGAGTTACGGAAAAATTGGAGGGGAGGTTGCAAAGGTGGAAGGGATGTTTGCCTCGACACTCATTCCAAGGGCAGATGTTAGTCATTACAAGTGTAATGGCCTCTGTGTTGTGGTATAAGTGCACAGGTTTGGATCCCTCTGCACAGGTTTTTGGAAAATGTTCAGAACGTTCTTTTGGCCATCATTAGCTAAGGCAGTGTGTTCTGTACTTGGCTGTTGTGAAAACGGGGGGTCATGGTCTCATTGATCTTTTGATCAGAGTTGCTACTTTTCAGTTACAGTTTCTTCAGCAGCTGTTTGTGGATGATCCTGTTCCCTGGAAGCAGCTAGCCATTGTTTTTCTTCACCTGGTAGGGGATTTGGGTTTTGATCAGGAACGTTTTTTTTTTTTTGGCTTATAGATGCCTCAACTGTGAGGTGTTACCTGGTTTTTATCAAAGCCTTTTTAACATGTGAGATTTTTTTTAAGTTGAGGCCACAGGATAGGTGCCTGCAGTTCCCATGATTGCATGCTGAACCTCCTGTTTATAGCCCTGCTGTGAGGATTCCTAGTCTTATTTATAGAAGTCTTGTTTCTTCCCTTATTGCAACAGCTGCAAGAAAACTGATTAATTGATTTTTATTAATTTTACCCAGGTTGCAGCAGATATCTTGGTTGCCAGCTTAGTTTCATTCCGTTTGCTGGGTTTCTTGGTTTTTAGCAGCTCATCCTAGAGGCGGTATTGCCAGGGTAGACAGTTGTGTCCTTGAGTGAGCCATTCCCAATTATATTCATGTTTCTATTTTCTTGCCTGTTGCAGATTGGGATGTTGACAAGCCTGGCAACTTGTTTACCTTCAAGGGGTTGTCTGAATTTACTTTTCATAGCTTAGGCCACACGTCACCATTTATGTTTGTGGTACAGCTTCATCATTTTCGAACACTTGGTGATTATCCCGCTATGATATCAAGACGACAGATTCTGGTGATGGACTCGAGCCATCCAGCCTGGAGAACTGTATACAAGCTCCAATTGTGAAGAGGATGGGTGATCTCCAATGTGGAAGTCTCCCCAGGGCTATTGCCATGCATGTGTTTGTGCATCGTTTTACTCTTAAAGTGTCTGTGTTATGTCCTTTTTTTGTCACGTGGAGGGGAGACTTTTTTCATATGTTTTTTACGTGTTCCAGGTTACTACCATAATTTGTTTTAATTCAGGCTATTTTTTGGTTATTGTCCCTTGATTTTTCTCCTACTGAATTTATTTTTACTTTTAAGTATAGGTTCACAAATAGAGCCTTGCAAACTTTATTTTGCAAGCAAAGATGGCCATTTTAAAAAGTTGGTGGTGTAAGGTATTTGGTACTAGGGTTGCCTATATTCTTCAGTTTTTAGATTTGTAATTGTTTTATGCCTTCATCTGGAGTTTAGGTATTATATTCTTATAAATGCTTTGGCTCAATATATTCAGTGGTAGCTATTGGGAATGCACTTTATACTGTTCGGGATGGGCAATTATTTTTGAATTTGTAATTTATTTTCTTGTTTTTACTGTGTTTCTGTACTGATTTTATTAAAAGGGTTTTTAAAAGTTTCTCTCTCCCCCCCCGCTCCCTTCCCTAGATTAAAACTTAATCGAAACAGCATATTTTGGCAACTTTTTATTTTGTCAAAAATGTTCCGACCATCTCTACTTCTGGGCACTGATGTCTGTGATAATATGTTGCATCTGTTTAGCATTCTTTGGCTTGAAGTGGGACCTACCCAAGATGATGGGTGCAGAAAACTGGAAGAACTTTAGTAGACCCCTCTGGAGAATTATTATTATTATTTTAAGGAACGTGTTAAGGCCCATCTGTACAGGGCATAAATGTTTGCAGATTGCATGCTAAAGTGCTCAGAAAACAAATGAACCAATACCCAAAGCTGCAGTTACAACCATTAAGTTAAATCTTACATAGAATCCTCTCAAACCTTGGATGAATTGGTGATGAAATAAAGTATGAACTTGGAGTTCAATTGTTGTAAAATTGGAATAATGCAGTGATAAATTGGGCAAATTGTCTTAATAAAGCTACGAAAAATTCAATGTTTGTTTTGAATAATTTTGCACAAGAATTGTCACTTCCATTTCATGAGAGTTTGCAACACATCAAAGTTTGATGTCTCAGTTTGATGCAACAGTAATTTTCACATTATATGCAAAACTATATTTTGGGCATATTTTTAATATAAATACCATCTCTAAAAATGAGCCCATTTTTGCTCAGAAATGTTTGCTAGGAAACAGCTTAAGAATGGGTCACTTTTAAAAAAAAAAAAAAAAAAAAGTGAAGCATACCATGAATAGGTCTATTACATTCATAACAAAATGATAAAAAACAAAAACCCCCAAACATCCCTCCAACCAAGCAATTAACATCATATTAAGTCTAGATAGGTTGAATTTCAACTGTATTTATTGTGTATTTTTGTTTGCCCTATACAGATAGTATCACCTTTAAAAAAAATAACCTCTTCTGTGCACTATTATCACGCTACAGAATTCAGCAGAGTATTCTGGAACATGAAATTAAAAGCAGAATAAATATATGTTCAAAATTTACTTCACTAATGCCACAATTCAGCAAAGCATTTAAGCATATGCTTCATTTTAAAATGAAGCATGTACTTACATCCTATTGGTTTCAAATGCTTGTCTAAGCATGTGTTTTTAAATGGTTTGATGAACAGGAAACGTGCTTAATTATGTGCTTAAAACTAAGTGTGTGCTTACCTGCTGACTGAATCAGGGTTTAAAGACTCTTCAACTTATCATCTACAGAGTGCTTTTTGCTGTAGTTCCATTCCTTAAAATATAATTGTTTTCAATTTGTATAGCTCATAAAGAAATTTTTTTATAGATGGCGTTTGATTCCAGTTGAGATCCATCATATTTTTGCTACTAGAGAGGGGCTCTGTTGGAAGGGTTCAGAGAAAGGGGAACTTATTTGCACATGTGGTGATTATTAAAAAGATTCATCTTGCGTCAAAATGCCAGCTTCCCAGGGATCTCCTGACCTGCTTACATGATGCTCCAGTAAAGGATCTACATTTTAAACAGAATGACAAATTAATATCTTTTTTATGGTTAGCAGCTAGACTCAGGATTGCACATTATTGGAAATGTGGGACGACTCCTGCTCTGGAATTGTAGTATAGTAAAATATGCACTGTCCTTGAAATGGAAAAGACTCCACAGCAAGTATGTACACAACAGAAGCACCAAAAACAGGATAAGTATTTAGAAATTTGGCCATCCATCCTAGCATACTCCCCAGCCAGAATCTTTAGTCATGTTCTTTAAATATTAACTTGATCCTGAATAGGTAATGTACAGTGAAGAATATTACTGATTTATTGAAATGTTGCCGTAACAAAAAGTTTTTAAAAAATGTTTACAAGCACTGTCCTTCTCATTTATCTGCAAAGAAATTTGTACTGTGTGGTCGTTCTACACAGCAAGCACGAAGGAGAGAAGAGAGATTCTGCTATCCTTTATTCAATATCATGTTACAAGAAAACAGTTACAGCTGACAAACCATTACATCTTTCATAATACAGACAAATTACAAATTGTAACAAATGTCACATTTATTTTACTGTACTGCTTACTATGCTGCTGTTCTGAAGTATGTGTATGTATTTATATACACACACACACACCCACACACACATATATATATAATTACATTAACATTGTTTTCATATACCAAACCCCTGTTAAAAAGAATGCCTCTTACTGCATCATACAAAAAGCCCAACTGAAGTTGGTGAGCAGGGATTTTGTATGCAGCACTGTCAAAATGCAATTTTGGGGTGGGATTTTTTTTAGTGCATCCTCTTCTTTTTTGCTTATGTGAAAAAAATGCAAGGCAGTAACATACAGTTATGTCCACCTATATGTTGGTAGGGGAGATTATTGTTATAGGTGGTGAAACCACATATTTCTATTTATATGGGATGTCAGTAGTTTGCCCCCAAGTATGTACAGCCTAAACATCATTTTATATAAACAAAGGTTACAAAACCAATAATATTCACAGAGGAGTATTTTGTATAGAAGCATAATGTAGAGCACTGAGAACACATTTTGTCATGTGTGCACTTACAAAGAACACACTGAGGTGTATTTCTCCCACCAATCAGTGGGGAATTGATTATTGTAACGTCCTTGAGCATTAGTGGGAGTTCCCGGTGTAAAGTTCTCCCGCACACCAAAGGCAAGAATAGACCCCAATGTCTGTAGCATTGCAGGTAAGAGTCTTCATGTGCTGCATGAACAGATTTGCTATCCTAAACCATGCTTTTCTGAAAACCCCCCAGCACCCAATCCAGGATACTATGCAGTGATGTAATGTTGATACTATCATAGTGCTAAGGGGTCCTGACTAGTGCTGTGCAGCCCCCTGCTGGGTATGGTTCATGTAGGACAGATGAACTGAACCCAGCAGGATTGAAGATCAAAGCCAGCTGGAGATGGTAATGTATATGGTTAAGTTCTATGAACCTGAACTTCCAAGAAATCCTCCCTTCCCACAGATCAGCCCCATCACCACCTCTCCTTCCCCCTCCATCTACTATTAATATCTTTATGGAGCTACGACATGCCTTTGCACTTTTATTGCCCACTGCCACTCCCCTGCATTTTCAGGGATGTCAGGCAGCTGCCCCCCTTCCCTCAGGAAAAGCCACCACCTCCCCTCAACATCAGAAAGAATCTTCAAAGGACCAGCAAGACGGTAGAAGGGAAATTATCCCAATGTTGCTGCCAGCCATGGTATTATTGACTAGGGGCAGGTAGTGTCCCACAGTTTCACAAACTATTGTGCTTGAGGGAGTAATGGCCATTCTTACCAATACTAAGCAGCTAACCCAGTGCTTGGGAGTGTGAAGTGCTACCTAACGTAATGCAGCGGCTGATAGCAGGAGCAGGATTCTTTCCTGGCTCCTGCTTGTCTCTTCAAGAGCCAATTTGCCTCCCCTTGCTTCCCTGAAGACCCTTTTAGATATGGGGGTCAGCAGTGGACCTGTGCGGTGCACCCTGGAAAGTATTTAGAGGGAGAATGGCCAGTCAGTACTTCTTAGGGGAGCAGTGGAGGAAACACCCAGTTTCAGGATGCTGCAGCAGGAGGATTGTTTAGTCTTCCAAAGAGAGATCCAATGTTTAGTTGGGGTTCCTAGTTGATGGTATTGGAGGGTGACAACTTGTTAAGTATGGGCTGCTCTGGAAGGAGCGGGAGGGGGAGCAGAGCTGTACAATCACAACCACCCAGGGCTAGGGAGCTTTTTGACACCCGGCCTGATGTTTGCAGTTGCACTAGAACTCAGAGCCCTATCTGCTGTTGAGTGGCTTTGAGGATCTGTGTGAACCTTTTCTAAGTCTGACTCCCAACCCCATCAGCTGTCTGAATGCAAGCTGTCTGTCCATGAAGACAAACGCTCACATTTCAGAATTTCCTCAAGAGAATAATAAATCTGCTAATGAGCACAGGCCACAGTGTTCAAACTTGGGTGTTTGAAGTTAGGTGTGTAAATAAGTCACCTGGTTTTCAGGAATACCGAGTTCCCAAAATTCCACTGGGAATTCAGAGGTGTGCTCAGCCCCTTTGAAAATTGAGTCACTTTCTATTTAGGCACCTAAATCTAAGTTCACATACCCAGCTTCAGGCCCTCAAATTTGAACATTTTGGCCATACCCATTAACGATTTCAATGGTTGTTTAAAAGGGGGAGAGAAGAGAGTGATATACACTTGATTTAAGCAAATGCTATGCTTGATTTACCATGGATAAGTAAGGTGCTAGACTTGTATCCTTCCAAAGGGAACAGTTTGGGGAATTACTCTCTATATCAAACCACCAGATGTTTCATAATTGCTCACCCTCCCTATTTAAGCTGCCAAAGTAAAAGATATATGACTAAGGAACTACCCTTATTTTCCTAATTGAAAGCTTTATTACGTTTTCAAAAATTCTTCAGGTGTTTGAATTAAAGCCTTTCTTAAAAATAGCTAATTTTAAACATCAAATTGCATATGATTTAAGTAGCAAAGATAATGTACAAAAGATTTTTCTCTAAAAAATAAAATGAAACATGTAACTCAAAGCAAATGACATAAGGCAATTTTAGTTTGTGATGAGTTTGAAAAGTTCAGTGGGCTTGCTGCTTATTTTTTCCACCTCCTGTCCTTGTAAATACCGGAATGAATTTGTAATAATTTTTAAAATAGGATTGTGATTTAAGTAGCTTTCATGTAGTTTTTACAAGTTTCTAAACGACAGAGATGTGACAGGGGACATATGGTTTTAATGACTGTGCAACTATTGGGTATATTTTCACATCTTAACTGTGTTTGAAAGTATAGAACAATGTTCACCGTAGTTCATAAAAGGAAACCTCTACTGGTAGCTTTTGAACAATCCAGGATTTACCTTGTTGGGTGTTCTTTCCTAGTTCCCAACAGAAACACTGCTGAGTTTAATAAAGGGGCAGTAACCCAACTCTTTCCCCCTTCCCTCCAAACAAAACACTAAATGCTAAACCAATGTAGTTTTTTGGCAGTTGATGCATCCAGGAAGCAGAGGAACTTTATGTTTTGAATAAAATAGTCTAACAAGCCCTTCTGTTCAAGCACCATTATAACTCAACAGCAGGATTTGCCCCATTCCCAGTCTCTCTGAATTCAAAGTTTCATACATTAGGGCAATCATATTCCACAAGTTCCCCTCAAGCCCTGCCTCCCCAATCCAGGGGAGCTGGGGGTCTCCTTTTTTAAAAATGACATGACTGCACTGTTTGCCAAGTTTGCATTTGAGTGATTCAATCAAAAAAGAACTTAAATACACAGTAGCTGGTGGCGTCCTCCAATCGGATTAAAATGTCTAAGTAAAGTAAGTGAAAGTGCTTTGGTGTGGAACAGCAAACATTTTAGACCAGGGTGACTTTTCATTTTGCTTTCTCAGAATCAAAACAACAAAGGTAGTTTTAGTGGCTCCTTCAGCAAATATGGTTTCTGCACCCTAGCGGCTGTTCTAAAGTAAACTCAATTCTGTTTCATGCTCTTTTTGTTTTCTTTTTCAGAAAATATTCCAGAAGTAAAATAGGGTGTGGAAAAAGTAAGTAAAGATGGAGCCAAGACCTATAAAACATATTTAAAAATCTATATTAGCAAAGAGTAAGGAATTCATCACTGTATCAGTTAGGACAGTACATCCTGTCATTTCTTCTTCTCTGCAGGCCTATTTTGTAAAGTGGCACGCTATGCAGCCTACGCAGAATATCCAAATGCTGAATTTCTAAATAAACATGCAATTATTTCCAGGTTTAAAAAAAAATGGATGTGAACATTCTGAAGAGCTAAAAATCCACTTTAGGAATAATGGCAAGATACTGTCCTTGTCCATCAATCTGAGGACTTGGGCTTGCTCTAGCTAGAAACAGCCTCCCTACTGGTTGAAAAATATGTCCAACTCTCAAAGAAAACACACACTTTTATGCCACTATTGGGTTTTATGTACAGACATTACTGAACAAGTGTGAACACCAAATGTGTTGTCTTAACGTATTTAAGACCTTGCTGGTGAAAGCATAAAAATCTTTACAAAGAGGCTGTGCTGCAGTGGAAAATCAAACAGAATCAAACACAAAAGGCTGAAAAGAGCACATCCCATGTACCAGTAAACAAAAGCTAAATCTTCACATAGTTCTCTGAAATCACAAGGTATCCAAATGCGTGCAAGGTTTTAAGTAAATTGCAGGGAAAAACTGGGTCTTGCCAGCTTCAGTTTTCTTTTGAATGAAATCTACCAGAGAGGGAAAAAGGAGACAGGGCCACGGTTCCTTCAAATCATTGGTCCTCTCATTAGGTTTTGTTTCCCTCCTAAATAGTGGTGAGAGTAATCCTGTAAGGAAAAAATAGAAATTATAATCAGTTTTATGACTTGCATCATTTTATGATTTCTGAACCTAAAAAATATGTTTGCCCAAAGCCAGCCCTCATTACTCCCACTCTGACCAAAATACCACAAACCCGAAACATATTTAGATGAGGTGTCTCAACAAAGCAGCAAATCTAAAGCAATGATCCCCAAACTTTTTCTGTTGCACCCACCTTACCCGTAATGGAATCAGCCACGCCCCCATGGGAGTCGCGGTCAGGAGCCAGGCCATGGCCTTACTCAAAGTCTGGGAGGCGGTCGGAAGTGGAGTCTTACCTGGGGCCAGTACCCCGGGTTGGGAGCAGAGCTATGGCTGAGGCCGGAGACTGACCAGAGCTGGGAGCAGAACGGTGCTGGGTAGTGCTCCCTCCTTGCCCCCCGTAGCAGCTGGTCCAGGCCCCACTGCACGTGCCCCTCCAAATGTTCCTTTGCTTTCCCCAGGGGGGCGCCCCCCGCAGTTTGGGGACCACTGCCCTAAAGCCAGCATTTTCCAATTGGGTGCCTAAACTGAGGTGACCAAGTCCTTATTAAGGGATCTACATAAAAGTGGCCTACTCTTCAGAGGGGCCATGAGCACCAACACATTCAATGGGAGTGTATACACAGGTATACGTGGTACCAGACAGCTGTCTCTGCAGGAGATGCTCAAGCTCCAGGCAGGTAAAAAGGAACCTGCTGCTTATTGGTGTAGCATTTGGAGTTTATAAGCTATGTCTGCTCCCTTCCCTTGCTGCTTCTCCTGTACTGCACCCAGCAGTTGCCTTAAGGACCATTCTCCTCTCCTAACCAAGGACTGAGTCTGATCTACCTAATAAACAGATTCCCTCAGAGGCTGAGGCTGATCTACCTGATAAACAGATTCCCTCAGACTTTGCCCAAAAAAGGAGTTCACTTAAACGTAGGTATATATAGCAAATAGCTCTGTGAACTCCACCTGGTAATGATAAACACCCAGGATCACAAAAAACTCATTTTTATTCTGGTGTTTTTCTAGCATATGTATGTTGTAATCATTTCCCTAGTTTTATCTTTGAATCATGCCAATGATTTCCATTTCATCAAACTCACTCCCAATTATTGATTCTGAAAAGATGGCTTGTGATCATTCTGCTGTTTACTTGGGGCCAGCCAAACAGATTGAGGACCCGGAGGGCATGATCCTGAAGTATTAAAATAAAAATCCCATTGACTGTAATAGGAGCTATAACTGAGTAAGGGCTGTAAGGATCAGATCCACTGAAAGGATTTAAGTTTTGTCAATAGCACTTTTAACCTTTAAAAATCTCCAAATGGATTTCTGTACAAGCCCTTTGCTGATGAAAATCAGGAATTCTGTAATTACTAAAGACAGGTTTGAAATACAGATATAATTTTTAAAACAACTGGTTCTTCTAAAAGATGAGATTTGAACTATGGGCACTTGTTACACTTTTACGTGCAATTGCAAGGATAGATTGACATATACAAGAAAACAGCACTTAAAAAGGCAGTTACGTAAAAATATTTATCAGACTTAGAGCTGTGTTGGTATTAGCACCTCCTAAAACTACACAAATCAAACGGTAGGCGCCACAGACTCCAGTCTAGAAGGACCTCATTTCAACACCAGGAAAGAAACGATGAAACAAGCGCCTGAAAAACTAATGCAAACTGCAGCTTCAAGCTTTTTTCATCAGAAGTAGCTTAAACAATTTCCACCTTTTGCAATTTCTCTCTCTCCACCCATGCCAGGCTCATTACCACAGTCCCTGAGTGCTCCTCTCCCTCCCCATTAAAACTACACAGCACCTGAGCTAGATCAACAAGAACACATTATGAGTGGTGTGTGGCAGTCAGTGTCTTATGGCCTCTTGGAGTTTGTTCGACCATCTCTGGAGTCCTATGTGGGTTGTTTTCCAAATGCCTTTGTGGTTCATTTTGGACGCCTACCAACACTTTACTCCAGGCATCCACATGAAAATCCCACTCTTTTGTTGGCTGCTGGTTATGTTGATGACTCAGTAACTTGTTTTAAAAAACATATTGAAGATGACCTCTCTAGTTGACACGTACGTAAGTTTAGCCAAAAAAAGAAGCGCAATATTTTGGGGGTGCAAAATTTCACTAGAGTTCAATGGTGACTTTTTGTTGATAATATTCCCCAAATTCCAAGTTTTCATAAACTAACACTGCTTAGTGGAGACCCCCATCATCCTCTAAGGAAACAACTTACAAACAGGAAGATATATAGATCAGTGGGGATAGATGGGTCTCTGGCACCTTGGGTTTATATTCTGCATTCCTCACTTTGGTCTGGTTGCCCTGCTGATCCCTGTGCTGCTTAAAGACTGTCATTGCAGGCAGAGAACAGCTGGCCAGACTATAGAGGTAAGCACATAGCGCTGGAGTCCCAGGACTTGGTATAACAAGCAAAGCAGACATCATCCAATATGAATGGCAAAATGATTGGGACATAAGACAAGACCCTGTCCAGAGGCTGCTTTTAAATGAACCAGATCTGGGATAACAAAGCTCGAGTCCCTGACATTTTGTAACAGAAGAACAGAGAAAGAAGTTTCCACTAAGGGCACAAACTGCTCTTTGCCACAGTGAACAAACAAAAACTTTCCCAGTGACACGAAAAATTTTCAGTTGCAAAACACCTAAATTCTCCAAGCTTTGGCTCTCCATGTAAAACTGAGCAGACACAGACAACTGTCTAATGAAGGGCCAAGATCTGTGAGATCAGGGCCAGCTCCAGATTTTTTGCCGCCCCAAGCTCCGAGAGCGCAACTGCCCAAGAAAAAAAATGCCGCCCATGGAATTGTGCCACCCCAAGCACTTGCTTGCTTTGCTGGTGCCTAGAGTCGGTCCTGAGTGAGATGCTACGTGCCCCCTGTGCCATGCCACGCACTCTCCATTTCCTGGTGACATTAATGGAAGTTGAGGGTGCTCAGTAGCTCACAAACAGATGCTCAGCACTTCACAGAAACAGGCCAGCAGTTGTGGAGAACATAAGAACCAGGGGTCACCCAGTGGAATTAATAGGCGGCAGGTTTAAAACAAACATAAGAAAGTACTTCTTTACACAACGCAGTCACCCCATGCAACTTGTTGCCAGCTGATGTTGTGAAGACCAAAAGTTCAGAAAAGAATTAGATAAGCTCAGGGAGGATAGGTCCATCAATGGCTATTAGTCAAGATGGTCAGGGATGCAGCCCCATGCTCTGGGTGTCCCTAAGTGTTTGAATGCCAGAAGCTGGGATTGGGAGATAGGGAATGGGTCTCTTGCTAATTGCCCGGTTCTGTTCATTCCCTCTGAAGCATCTGGCACCAGCCACTGTTGGAAGACGGGATTCTGAGCTAGATGGACCATTGGTCTGACCCAGTAGGGCCATTCTTATGCTCTTATGATTTATGACACTAAACTGCAGAAGCTGCCATTTTACATGCTGGGAAACACTGACAGCATCATTTTGGTTACAAGATGGAATAAGGACCGACAGTGGTGATTAACATGTGGAGTAATGTTCAAAGCTTTCTATAGAGGCTCCTTTGTTTTTCTGCTGTGGCATTGAATAAGAACCCTCCGAACTGTTATAGTGCAGTTCTCCCATCCCCAGCGCTGACTGCTTCTGAGGCACCTTTCCTTTGGCTTTCAGGTTGGGATGCAGTCATTCCAAAAGGGTTACTGAAGAGCAATGTGGTCCATGCTGCCCCCACCCTTCAAGCACGAAACATCTAAGACCCAAGGCTGTTCCTGAACCAGGATTCTCCAGACGATACCATAGCGCAATTCCCAAGCTCCTTAGCAATTCTGCTTTTGCATGGAAAAAGAGATCAATTTTAGAAAAATCCTCACTACAATTTTTTATTTTTTTTTCTGATCATACAGATCAAAGTTTTGCTTGCTGACTTTGCAGATCGTGTGTATGGCCCCTGGTCACAGCTTTGCTTATAAAAGCATAAGCTGTAAAATGGAATATTTACAACTTATGATTTCCCAAGAGCAAACAAGGGCTCTTTCAGATCTCCTTAAAATACCTTCTGACATGAAACAGATTGCTTTAAAAATGAACTTTTGTTTTTGCACTGCAGGATGAGGCAGTTTAGATTTTCATAACGTCTCTATTAAAAATAATAAAAGATTATAAGCCAGTTAATGATGCATCTGAAATATTTAATGATGCAAATCAAGCAATGTAATTGTAACTGTATGAAATTCTGTGCTGCATACACCCTGTTTTGTCTACAATTTATTAATCCAGCTTAAAAATAAGCAATGGATAACTATAATATTGCAGCTGTTGATGTAATAGCAACACTAGTAAAGGATACAAAAGCTTTGTATTTTAAATATTAATTCTAAGTCTCAAGGCCTGGGGCAAGGGAGGGGTGACGTAAGAGGCCAACACTTCCTGAAGATTTTCTTTTTTTTTTTAAATTTATAAAAGGACAGTTCTTCCCTTTAAAAATATTTATCTCTGGTTCCCTTACAGGCTACTTTTGGCAGTCTCAGCATCCTTCTCAAGGTGCTATTAATTAGGGAGCAAATTATAAAACGGGGTGGAGCTGTGCTCATGCAGAGTGCTTAACATGCAAAGCACACTCTGGGTACAGTTCTATTTACATGGCTGACTGTTAGCACTACTTTAGACAGTTCATTCCTACGAAATACGGTTGTAAACACAAATGCAACCGGATAACCGGGGGAATACTGCATTTCCTGGAAGGTGAAATATACTGGCAATTTAAGACCATCAACAACGGTCCCCCTCCCCATATTAATATAGCCAGCTATTGCTCCATAAAATTGTATAATATTAACAGAAAATACATTTCTTTCTTGCTTATTTTTTATTCATCTCTGTACTAGTGAAGCCATTAAAACAAATATATTATCGATAACATTTGTATTCCGGTAATATCCACATACAGCTCTTTGCTATAAATGTTAATTAATTGGATCACCAGTACCCATAATGCAGCTTTATTATGACCCGCATGCCCTATGAACTAGATTTTTTTTGGATTCAGTTTTCTTAAAACCAACTGTCGGCATCATGTGATGGAAGAGATGAAAAATGAAAATGAGCATTCCTGCTGTGCAGGTGAGTGACCTGCGGGAGGCAGCTCTGCCTGGTAGGATTTTTACACGTACCATCAGACAGAGACCAATTGATGAGATCATCGTATACCCGCCACCAACTAGGCTCAAGAGACTAATTAGAGAGAGTACTGCCTGCGCAGGCACCCCATTGACACCTAATTTGCTCAGCCAAAGCCTTTGGGGAGAATGTATTATCTCTGCAGCTGCACTTCATGCATTTCTGATTTGAAGCATAAGCAAGAAGTACTTCATCACTCTCTTGAGCAAACTGAATGTATAAGCCCTTAAGTGCTGAATACAAGCAAACAGAAATTAAATCAGGACAGCCTCTTATAAATGCTTCACCCCCCTCAAATATAGGTATATATACATACATTATTTTAGCTGTCTATATGCACACACACATATATATACACATAGCATGTATAAGTACACGTTCGCATAAAGGTACGTAAAACATACATATAAACATTTATATAAATACATATTTTAAAAAATACAATTTTTATATATTACAAGGTACTTTGTTTCTCAAATCGATTTGCATTGCGGCAAGTTTTAAAAATAATTATTGTATTTTATGAAAAAAATTATTTGCAGTATTGTTAGCTTACGCCTTCTATTTCTCCACAGGCTAGGATCAGTACAGACAGCTGCCTGTTAGGTTTCTTTACATATCTTCAGTGGCATTAGCTCAGAGGTGAAATAAGTGATTATTTCAGTACTGATTATAGCTCATTTGTAGGCTTCTCTTCCATAGGCTAAACCATACTGCTGGTTTGTTGAGGAATACTATTCACTGAGGCTAAGTATATGGCTACTCAAAACTGATCTCTTCTCGACTTTAGTTTTATCCAGTTACTCCATAATCCTGCAATGCACTGGTGAGCCAAGTCTTAAGGCCAGGATTAAAAATTTATTTTAAAATAGATTTTTTGATTCTAGAAAGAAACTATGATTTTCCAAACTGGCAATGTTTGCAGGAACTATTTTACAGCAGACTTTATTGTGCAATTCTCTAGCTCACACACCCCATAATTCAAACAAAAAATGGCAGTCTCTCACCACCTCTCAGCTAGATATATTAGAACCGTGCAGAAATGAGGTCTCTTATTTCCAAGACCTTGTCCATACACAAACTTGCACCAGTTTAAATCTGTGTCTTGAATTTAATTAAATTGGTGCCAACTCCTGTGTGGACACTCTCAAGCTAGTTTAAGAGTGTCTATGCAGGATTTTGCACCAGTGTAACTAAATTGATTTTAAAAGAGATTTTAGCTAAATTGGTGCAAGTTGTGTGTATAGGCAAGGTGTAAGCCTTAATCTAACCAGATATATTAGGGCAGTGACTCTCAGCCTTTTTCATAAAATGGACCACACCTTAATACAGAGGGTATCTCCTCCCATTCTGCCACATGGGCCACATCCCTTCCAGATCAGTTTATATTTATTTGTAGCTGTATTTAATTGTAGCTTATCAAGCTGCAAACAACTGAGGAGCTAGCTCTATGTGATCAGCCGGTGTTGTACATAAAATTTACTCATATGCTATTAAATATCATCAGAACCATGCTAGTCAAATAAGTAAAATGTTTTCTGAAGCATTTTATTTACTTTTCTATGTGTGTCTTACTTCTTTATTGTGTTCATTTGCTAATTCACAATGAGAGTCTCTGATTTCAGTCCCAAATAGAAAAATATTGCTGCATATTCTAAACCACGTCCAAAAATCCAAAATTAGGAATATTAATAAAAATGTAGGCCCTAGATGTTCTTTAACTTTAGATTGTCAGAAATCTGAATCCAGATGTTGTAGCTTGATGCTGAACAATACCTAGTATAATGGAGGTTTGATACCTAACTGGGACATCTAGGTGCTATAGTAATATAAATAATCTTTTAGAACAACAAATTTAGGGAATTTTTGCACTCAATACTCAATTACAGAATACCTTGTACACAGATCTCTCAAAATATTTTAACTAATTCTTGCACATGTGTTACTGCACAAAACAAAAATGAGTTAGCATTTTATCCACTATTTTTGTTTTCACTAATATTTGGTAACATACTTTGTAGTTTATCTTTTAACCTTTTGGTGGCTGTGGTAACTTCCAAACTAGTTGTTTCTGTGAGTCTTTCAGCAAAAATTCTCTACTACCCCAAACTGGCCACAGCTGTATTTTTTTTTTTCCCTTGAGTAGACAACAAAGCCCACAAAGCCTTTTTCAATTACCATTTGAATAAGGCTTCACATGTAAAATGGCCAGGAAGGAATCTACTATACCTCTTCCAGTCTTTGAGAATAAAATAGAGTTCTCTGCAAGTGAGCTCTGGGAAAGTTAATACTTCAGACAGAAGTACTACAACGACAGTAGTCTTAGTGAGTTCAATATAGTTTGCAAGCAGAGTCATATGAACCTTATTTTAAAAAAGAAAGAAGCTTAATAGCTCAGTCACCAAGGTTTTGGAACACATCAAGATTACAGAAATATTGGTACTTCTTCTTTCACTAAAATGTGCTTTTCAAACCAGACAATGATGGGCCAAATTCTTACAACTTCGTCCATCCTCCTGTTTGTTTTTCCGGTTTCAGCTCTGACTGTCAGCATGACACTTACAATAATTTATTGACTTGTCACCTCCAAGGTTGGGCCCAATAAGATCAGTGGGTAAAAACTCACTCACAGACATTTATCCCCACAGTTGTATAGTAAAACTAAGGAACATAACCTGTGGCTTCCAAAGAGCTTGCCACGCTTTTTCTTGCCATCTGCTTGGTGGCAGTCTCCTCAGTACTGCAAAAATTAAGTCTCTTACCCTTATGTTTGCAAAGAAAACCTGCATAAGGGAACCATCTGCATATAAACTGATGCAATGTTGTCTTCCTGCATTTGTGATCAGACAACCACAACCAGTTGCTCTAGGATGCGTTTGTACATGGTGCCTAACACAGCGGGGCCTGATTTCAGTGGGGACATCTATGTATTACTGTAAAACAAATAAATAATAATAAAAGATGTGAGCTGCCCATATTTATATCAACGTGCTATTAATGCTGATGCTTAATTAGAATGACTTAAAAGCCAAGGTGGATTTAAAAAAAAAAAAAAAGCCTTTTATTGTTGCTCATGCTAATCAGAAGAGGTTTAATAGAACACAAACAGGAAAGACCTATTAGGTCAGTGTTGTACTGCCTAAAGTGCTTTGGCTGCTTCTGGGTTGAACCTCTCTCTGGAGGTGTGGAATATATATGAGCGAGCAGATGGGAGAATTCCTTGGTGCAATCGATAAGCCAAACAGAATGGTGGGAGGGACTGGAAGCTTTAGTAGGAACCACCAGCCGAGGGAGCTTTAACAGACTCATTCTTCAACTAAAATAATTTCTCATAGTTCGCCACTTGCTGCAGGCCTCCACTTTCTGCAAGTCTGACTTCCTGACTCACAAACAACGAATTCTTTTCAGATACGCAGAAATATAGTGAAATCTGTCTTAACTGATTCCTTAGGGGTAAAAATTGGTTGCATAATGGAGAAGGGCTACTAATTAAGGAGGAGCAGAACTGAACTCAAAAGGTTGGAGGATATTTTGGGATGGTCTCTTATGCTAGAACATTGCCTAATAAAGACAACCATTTTGTACATGCTTCAGGAGAGCAAAGAGCAAGATGGGACTGAGGGCTTATGCAGTAGGTAGAAATTTTGTTTTGTTTACAGATGGATTCAGTGGAATGGCTTCTCTCTTTTTCTAACTTAACAATTACTTAAGAAGTAGAGGTATAACAGTTGTGTGCTTAAGGGATCAAGAAGTTTCAAGATTCATTTAATCAACAATTCAGAGACTTTCAAAGGACCACAAAAACGTTTAAGTTCTCTGCAATCTAATTTCCAGCTGCAAATTAACAGTGTAAACCACTGATGGGCAACCTGCAGCCCATCAGGATAATCTGATTGCAGGCCGCGAGACATTTTGTTTACATTGACCGTCCACAAGCATGGCCCTCCCGCAGCTCCCAGTGGCCATGGTTCTCCATTCCCGGCCAATGGGAACTGTGTGAAGTGGTGGGCTGCAGGGATGTGTTGGCCGCCGCTTCCTGCAGCTCCCACTGGCCAGGAACAGCGAACTGCAGCCACTGGGAGCTGCGGGGGGCCATATCTGTGGATGGTCAATGTCAGCAAAAGTCTCTTAGCCCGCAATCAGATTACCCTGATGGGACGCATGCGGCATGTGGGCCACAGGTTGCCCACCACTGGTGTAAACCTTACACTGTAAGGCCAAAGGTCAAGGTGAACAGATTGAGTATTCATTCCTCAATCCAAATTTAATGAATGAAACGTACTGAATTTCTATAAATGCCTGTCAGCTGACTGATATCCAGTGTTACACAACACTGGAACTGTGTAAGCGTCTTTGGAAGTACTTACATTTGTGAACACACTCTTTGTCTGCCTCTGAACTGAAACATCACAACTGGCTAACAGTCTCAAAGCTTCATGCAGTAATGTTTGTGGTCATCACACAGATAAAAGACATCAGTACAGAGAAAAAGTTCTGGTTTTCCTATTGATACTTCCCCCCACTGCCCTCAAGCATATTTTGTCTATGTGTTCTGTGAAATGAAATGTCTATATACAGCACTCTGCTAAAACATGACTGCACATTTATATCTGATTAAAATCCTCTGCAAATTTATATGCAAATTAGTCTGGCCTTTTGGTTCCAGGGAAGTTGCCAGTACAGCCTGCAGTGCTGCCAAGGTTGTACACTGCTAGAGTAAAGGTTTCACAATCTACTGTGTAAAATGAAATATATGTTGACTGAATGCTAGATAAGCTGTTAGCCTCCACCTCCTTTGAAAGGAAGTTTAGGGGCCACATTATATGAAGCTACAGTATCTTACAGGTAGTTAAAATATGGCATTTTGCATACACATGATCAATATATTCAATTTTGCTACATGGTTAATCAATGTTCTTAGAGCACATTTAAGACTTCTGGTGAAAAATAATCAAGGGGACCTTGTGTCTAAATCCAGATGCAATTGGTGAGAAGGAACTGCAGGAGGGTCTAAGGCAGTGATACTCAGATTGAGAACTGGGAGTCGCAAGTGGCTTGTTAATGTGTCTCCTGAGGCTCTTTGCAGCACACATGATGTTAAAACACTGTGTGATTTAATTATTAACCAGTCTAAATTATTAAACAGTCAGGATGCTTTTATTATGTTATTAACCAATTGCAGAATATTTGGTCAGTCATTTTGCTATGAGTATAAATAGTAAATGAAAGAATGAACTCAGACTCCTGTGGCTCTTTTGGGTAATGTTTATTGCTAATTTGGCTTCTGAACCACTGAGGTCTGAATATCACTGGTCTAAGGAATGGTATGGACAATCTTTCTGGCTCATTTAAACAAAATAAACAAGAACTATTCAGGTCTTAAAGATAGCTCCATGAAGTACTGAAAATATTTTAGATAAGCACAATTCAACAGATTCAAATACTATTCATGACAAAAAGTGAGGCAGTACAAGTTTTTCTATTGTTATCAGGATCTTTAAAATACTTTATCAGTCTCTGGAGCCAGTTTTGGTTCTAGCTACCTTTGTAAATATTTTGATATGTATGTGGGTGGAGGAAAGAGAAAGAAATAAGAGACAGGAAAGCGGAAACCTCAGAAAAATTCATTTTTCATCCGTATTTCTGCTTTTGATAAATGTTTTCTCTAGTGTTTCTCTCCAAAAGGGAATACTTTTGAGACCAGGAAGGAATTCTTAATTAATCTGGAATGCTGAGTTATGAGAGCCTTTGTTTTTAGCTGAAGAGAAGGGACATCATTACAGTTGCATCCTGGATAGCAAAAAACTCTTCTGGCTGAAAGCTGCTTATTTTTAAGATCCATCAGGTTATACAACTCTATTTGTTGGTCTGTCTTTTCAGAGACTGAACATCATGCCAAAGTAGTCACATAAATTAAAATAAATCCTATAGAGCAGCATTGCAAATGAATAAGTATATATAAAATTAAATAGAATGGAAATCTCACAAGCTGAATCACAAGGTATACAAGATTAAATTGCGGCTTTAAGTAACAGATATACTTCACATTTTAGAATGTTTCCCAGTACCATTACAGTACATAGGGCTATACTGTGCAGTCCCACAGAGCACACCACAGAAGAGGGACATAGAGATCAGAAAGGCTTGAAGGCTTCTGAAGCTGGGGTTATAGTCTCCCAACCCAGCAGAGACTGAGAATCTACAAGGAAAGGAAGCCCCAGTTCTGCACGGCAGTTTGCCCCCTCCATGCTACCTTTCCCTCCTCACTGTGCTTTCATTAGCTGGGTCCCCACATGGTTGTATAGTTGTAATACCTGAGGGAAGTAATGCTGCTTGAGCATGAAGTAGCATGAATGCCCATTTGGGTTTCTGACTGAAATTCTGTGGGATGCTACAAAGAGCAACTGGTTGCCTGTTCTATCCCTCTTGGCCCTGGTCTTTTGTAGAAAGTCACGCAGAACCCTAACACTGTAGAACCAAGCAGAGGAGCATCTGTAGAGTAGGGAAGGATAATATTGCAGAATGGCAGATCTAATTGGGGACCTCTGATTTGTACTAGTGGAGAGGGAAAAAGCGAGCCTGGAAGTTTCATTTCCTATGAGAAGTAAATGTTCTAAGGTAGGAACTCTTTTCACGCCCATGGTCAGATAAGACAAATGATTTTGGGTGCCCAGCCTGAGACACCTTATAGGGGCCTGACTTTCAGAAAATGTGGAGCAGACACGCTCTGAAAACTAAGACTTGTTTTAAAGGTGTCTCAAGCTAACCACTCAAAACCACTAATTGCTTCTGAAAATCTTGGTCCATATTTGTATCCAGTTCTGTAATACACTTTATATGTTCCTCATGTTGAACAAAAATAATAGATGTTAGATTAGGCATTACCTATACCTATGGTTGGTACATAAGAGTTGGAACTATGGTTCAAATAGGTAACTATAACCTTTTCTTTCAGCGGCATTGCATCAGTTTTTCTTGTAACTGCCAAGAAAAAAATAATCTTTCTTTTGAAGCCCTATTATATATTAAATGTAAGGTTTTGCCTGACTCATTTAAATAGTTTAAATGACACAAGGTTAAGAACAGAAAAGTCTTTCACCAAAGGTGTTTAGTTCTTTTCCGAAGATTTATTATTATTTGAAGCTTACTTTCACTGCGTTCCTTTACCTTGGCTATTTCCCAAGTGGGTACAAGTTAATCAAATAGGATTTTGACCATTTAACCTTCCATATAAACTGTATCTTTACCTAGTCTATTTAAATAAATCAAATAAAAAGCAATCATGTGGCAAAATACGTATTTTTACAGCTGTGGAAAAAACAAACATGTCTAATAAGGCTATTTGTAAGTACTTAGTAGTCAAAGCTACAGATGGGAGTCATGGATGATTTTAATTAAAAAATATGGGTGGGCGTATAAATTCATTTTTAATGGATTTTCTCAATCTGAAACTTTTCTAGCATTATTACAAAATAATGCTGTAGTCTCATAATTACTCATTTATTTATGGCAACTACTGTTCAATCCACTTGATTAACTTGCACTTGTTTTATGATTCATATAAAGTGTAGCTGGTCTCTAAAAAAACACTGAAAGGGATGAGGATAAAAGATGGGGGAGAGGGAAAAGGAAGGAGAGATAATAAAAACAAAAATAAAACCAGGATAATTTGTTGCGATTTCTATAGACATTAGATTTTATGGGGTCAGATTTTTAAAGAATGGGGAAATGAGTGCAGAAATCTAGACTTGTGTTTACGAACACAGGTAATTGTGCATTTGTGTGCCCTTTGACACACAATCACCCATTTTATATCTCCAAGCACAGGCTTGCGACTGGAAATGCAGGCTTTTGTGGGTTTATCTATTGTCCCCCCAAATATTTGGCCTCTTCTTTAACTTCATCAGGAAATCACGTCTATTCTGGGTTTGAAGAATTACAGTAACAGTTTCTGTAGCCAAAAGATAAAAAAAATTAAATGATTAACTAACAATATCTCACCTATGAAGAACACAGAGACAAGTAAAGCCACCTCTTTGTAATTTGTATGTGACAGTGGTTTTTCCCAGTCCTAGAATCTGCAGTGGCAAAGAATTTGCCAGTGAAGCAGGGGAACTGATCCAGTCTTTCTTCCGCTGCAGGAACTTTACAGTTGAAGTATTATAGAAGATGTAATGTTCTGCATATTTTAGAACCAAATCCTGCCAACACCATGGATTGCTGTGTAAATAGTGATACTAACAGATGCACTACAGTAATCCTCAGCTAGAAGGTGAGATCACATCTGTTCTGGGGTGATAAGTCTTTGATAGATGGCACCTTCCTATTCCATGACACTCCTCTTAACCTGACATCGATGAGTTGCAATCCTCCCCGTAAATCACAGGTTGGTGGAAGAAAGCAAGATAAATGTATCATCTGCAACATAACTCCCTTCCCACTTTGCAGACTGATCTGCACAAAAGTAGTGATGTAGCCTTGTGAGCAATGTAGCCTTCTGAGCATGGTCCCTTGAGGACTTACTCACTAGAACCCTGTGCATGGCTATGTTTTTAATCCCGCTCCCACTCCACCCTGCAATATCCACTCCTACAGTGTTTCTTGCATTTTTATCCCACTCCCACCTGCAAAAACCTTAGATCCCACAAATCCTGCAAGATTCCCCCATGCTACTAATCTCCGCCCCCCCGGCCAAAAAACAGTCAGATAATATATGATATGTATTAATGGAATTCAGACACAATTTTTACCACTAAAAGAAAAAAAAATCTTGCTTAAACCATGTAAAAACTTCTTTAACTCCCGCTATAATAGATATCAAATCTCTTTCTATCCCTCACTTAAATTTATGGACTAAAACGTCTTTAAAAAAAAAAAAGAGAAAAACTTGCTGTACATTTCTGAAATTCTATTTATGACAAACTGACAAGAGATTTAGTCTTCTCCCGCAAATTACCGCAGTCTCGTTTTTTTGCCCACCCAATCCCACCCACAACAAAGTACATTTTACCTTTTCCTGCTATTATGGCAGCAGGACCTGCGGGATCCCAGTCCCACTGCAGGGCTCTACTTTTATTCACCTCTTCATACACTATAAGTGCTGGATTTCGTGGTGCCATGCATGATTGCTCCAGGAATGCTGAATTGTCTGTCTTTCCTTGCTACAGTATCTCACGCCTGGTTTGCGGTCTTGTATATAATGTGATAACAGGAATTAACGGGAAGAAATAGCTTCTGTTTTTCACATTTCAGAGGATTGGGGTTATGCTCTGAACAATAAGCAACAACAATTTTCCTGCCCCAGTACATCGCCTCCCCACCAAATCAAAGCCCCAAAGTGAACGGTGCCTGGAAAAAAGACTCTTTCAAAATGAAAGACTGAAAAGTAAAACAAACAATTTAAAGGGATATCAACAGCCTACAAATCCTGCATGAGAGAACATTTTACCTACTATTGATACAAACACTTCCTACAGTAAAGTTACAGTAGTCCATAGAGATTAGAGAAAAGTGTTTTTTCTCATCTGTGCCTTTTGTGTATGTCAGGACTTTGTATATAGTTATTTTCATTGTTTCCCCTGTGGTGTTTTTCATATATCAACAGTAACAGGGGAAGAAAAAAAGACTTAAAATAGGGAATATTATGGTAAAGCCACTAAAAATGGCAGAGGGACAAGGGCAATGTAGTACTCTGAAGAACTTTAACTCATTTTACAAATTGACTAAAACTGTGAGTGTTTCTTTAGCAAAGGTTTTAACCTAGGGCACCAGAGCTCCTGTTTATGCAGAAATAAAACAGTCTCCACTGTCAAGGAGGAGACTGATATTCTACCCTGGGAAATTTCAGAAACATTGACACTCCAGGGACATTTTGGCTAATCTCAAGTAGCTAATTTTTCATTTGACCTTTGTAAAAATCTATCAGTGAGGTTGTTAAACTTGTAATTAAAACACAATGTAGGTTCCACACTATTTATTTTTAAATATAAGCAATTTCTATATGCATTGCTGACCGTGATAAGACAAAGTGAGGGCCTGGTTTCCCTTCTTTGATTTTGCTGATTCTAGAGGCCGCAGGAAGACAAGAGGATTCTGAAGTTCACATAGGTGTTCTGACTGTTGACTCTCAACATGCTTCTGGGTTGGGAGTTACAGGGTAACAGAGTAGCTTAGGGAAAAATGGGTAGTCAACAGGTGGACAAGGCAGCACGAGGGGACCACAACCAAGTGAGCAGGTACGATTGAAAAGGGGCACAATGAGGCAGCAATCAGGTGATCAGGAGCAGGATGAACCAGACAATCTGGGCAGCACAGAAATACTACTGATCACAGCAGAAACTGCTGCAATATGAAAATGAATTCCTACCTTCAAGGCTCATATGTCACCACACTAAACTAGCTGAAGCTGCCTATCAGAGGAGGCAGCCTTGTATCAACTCAGCAGGACAGCTGTAATTAAGGTGCCACCCACTCTGCTAATCCAATTCAGCCCCTCCTGATTTGCTATTAAATATTAATGAGCGAGGAGTCAAGAGGAAGAAATTCCTGGCAGTCAAACCAGCATGCAAGTGAGGCTCTATGCTTTGCATACATCTTGTGCAAACTAGCTCTAAATGCAATGTCAAGTGACTAATAGTGGTTAAACTAGAAGATCTGGAATTTACCATGTTTTGAGTCATCCGATCTTTGATCAGGATATGTGGGAGAATGAAACACAGACATAAAGACACTTTGAAGTGTCAAAAGACATTTTGAAATCGAAAGCTGCAACATTATTAACTTTTTACTTTACTGGGGGTGAGAACCTCCCACAAACACACACACAAACACAGAGAGCAGAAATTTACTTAGATCCACTGCAATGTTAAAAATGGATTACATGCCAAATAGCCAAAATTCAGGATTGGCCCTTTTTTATCTTAGCTCCTAGGATTCAGCCTAGCTCTGAAGGGGATTTGTGGGGGGAGGGGAAGAAATAGCCGGGGAAGGGACAAGGGCAGAAGAATTTAGTCTCTTATGCCCTGGTATTCTCAACCTATCACCACTAGAGCACACCCCTCTCCAGACTCTGGAAGAACCCATTATTCCTGAGTCACTGCCATTAAGTGGATACAGAATTGGTTAAACAACTGCAAACAAAGGGTAATTATTTTGGTTTGGAGGGAGGTCTCAACTGGGGTTCCACAGGGACCTCTTCTGGGTCCAGTGTTGTTTAACATCTTTATTAATGATCTGGAATAGAGAGCATACTGATCAAATTTGCAGATGATACAAAGCTAGGGAGGTTTGCCAACACTTCGGAGGATAGAGCTAAAATTCAGTGGGAGCTTGACAAATTGGAGAACTGGGCTATAGACAACAACAACAACAAAATTCAAAAAAGACAAATGTGAGGTGCTACACTTAGGGAAATAAAACCAAATGCACAAATACAGAATGGGGGATAACTGGTTTGGCAGCAGCACTGCTGAGAAGGATCTGGGAGTTGTGGTGGATCACAATCTCAACATGAGTCAGCAATGCGATGCTGTTGCAAAAAAATAGCAAATGCAATTTTACGTTATATTAGCAGAGGCATAGCATACAAGTCTCGAGATTGACAGTACCTCTCTACTTGGTGCTGGCTAGCCTCAGCTGGAGTACTGTGTCCAATTTTAGTCACCAACGTATAGAAAGGATGTTGAGAAACTGGAAAGGATCGAGAGACGAGCAACAAAGATAATCAAAGGGATGGGATGCAAGCCATACGAGCAAAGGTTGAAGGAACTTGGTATGCTTAGTTTGGAAAAGAGGAGATGGGGGGATGGGGTGGGGACAAATGATAGCGATCTTCTAAAACTTGAAAGGCTGCCATAAAAAAGTTGTTCCCTCTTGCCATAGAGGACAGGCCAAGCGGCAATGGATTCAAACTACAGCATAGCAGATTTAGATTAAACCTCAAGAAAAACTTCCTAACTGTAAGAACAGTAGGACAATGGAACAGACACCTAGGGGTGTTGTGGAAGCTCCTTCACTAGATGTTTTCAAAAGGAGGCTACACAGCCATCTGTCTTGGATGATTTAGACACAACAAATCCCACATCTTAGCAAGGGTTAGACTACATGTGGATCCTTGTGGACCCTTCTAACCCTATGGTTCTATGATTCCTCTGCTGTCTAGCAAATAGCTGTGAAACATTTTCAAAGTGTATCCCCATCTCCCTCAAGTGGCAGGTCCACACAGAATATAATAGCCTCCTACTGCCACCAGTTACTCCATTAACTCAAGTGGTAGACAGCTGTGCTGTAGATTTATAGATCCCAATCCCACTGATGACTAATGTGGTGGTGGTGGTCCATATGGTTCCATACAATTAAATTGTTTTTTCTTCAATTTTTAAGTTTTTAAAAACTTAGGAAATTATATCCAAGAAAACTAAATTAGGAAATGCCACAATAATGGTTGACCATACAACCTTAATTCAGTTCCCATATGTGTATGCATTATGATGTAGTCTGTAATTGCATGATCACATACTATTTTTTTCCACAGGATTGCAGCCTCTTTGGGTCCACAGGATGGATGATGAGGAAATAAATAAGGTTATGAGGTGAATAAGGATGATGTCTAAGATCCCTGCCTTGTTTGTTGCTCAAGTTGGAAGGCGTGTAGTAAATGAAGCAAGGGACTTTAGGAAGAGAAAGGATGGTTTCATGGTTGAGGCAGCTGAATATACCCTGCAGAACTAGATTCTGTCCCTTTAATAGGCGGCAGGTTTAAAACAAACAAAAGGAAGTATTTCTTCACACAATGCACAGTCAATTTGTGGAACTCTTTGCCATGGGATGTTGTGAAGGCCAAGGTTACAACAGGGTTCAAAAAAGAACTAGATAAGTTCATGGAGGATAGGTCCATCGATGGCTATTAGCCAGGATGGGCATGGATGGTGTCCCTAGTCTCTGTTTGCCAGAAGCTGGCAATGGGCGACAGGGGATGGATCACTTTATGATTACCTGTTCTGTTCATTTCTTCTAGGGCACCTGGAATTGGCCATTGTTGGAAGACAGGATACTGGGCTAGATGGACCTTTGGTCTGACCCAGTATGGCAGTTCTTATGTCTTCCATCAAGAGTTCCTATGTGATGCTGTGCAAGTTACATAATCAAAGTTTTCACAGGTGGTCACTGTGTGCCCAACACCCTAGGGGTCTGATTTGAAGAAATGCTGAACACTCACAGCTGTAATTGAGGTCATTGCAAATAAGGTGTACTCTGAATATATATAAGGTGTACTCTGAAGTACCACTAGATGTTAAGTATTCTTGTAAATTAGGCTCTATGCTTCTCAAATCAGGCACCCAAAATTAGCTAACAATTTGTTCTTTAATCTAGGCACCTCAGTTCCCCATGTGTAAAACAGGGATGATAATATCAACTCAACTTGCAGGGGTGTTGTGAAGATTAAATAATTAATGTTTGTTAAGAACTGAGATACAATGATGAGAGCACCACAGAAAAAGACCATGAGGAAATTAATAATCCTGTATTTAGGACAGGGCTTGGATGGTGTACCATAAATAATGCATGGAGCCAGACATTGAATGATGAGGATAAAAATAAATGTTGAACAGTTACTCCTTCAGTGAGCACTGTCCATCCTCTGCACTGAATGATGCAAAGTGCTGCAGAAAAAATAGTAAGTGATCATGCAATTAAAATATTTTATCATAATACATATGCACAAGGGGACCAAACTAAGGTTGCATAGGCAACCTTAATTCTTGCATTGCCTAATTTGTGAGCACTTGACTTTGCAGCTTAATAATGTTCTTTTAATATACTTTTTAAAAATGTAACAACACTAAAAAGAACCAGTTGATTAATTATCTTTCCATTTAGTCACAATCATCATGAATACCATAATAAGAAAAATGGGATACTAGGCTGAAAACTTGTCTTATATAGATTAACAACTTGCAAAATTTCAGGTGAAAGAAACAACTATTTTTATATTACAAGGCTATAGAGAAAACATTCCAGCATTCATGTCATTGTTTATTTTGACAAAGAAAGGTAAGAACTTGTTGTTTATTCAGTATGAAATGTATTTCATTTTGAGAACTTTAAAACTGTATCTAGCACATGCCTTCTAAAACTTAAAGGCATTGTATATAGGCATTGTATACTGGCCTGTTCTTTGCACTAGTTAATTTCCTGTTGAGTAGGTAAAATGCTTGGCAGCCCTGGGGAGACCGCTCAGAGGCTTAAGCACTGAACCATGAACTTTTCTGTTTACCATGATATTAAACAAGTAGACACTCTCTCTGACGTTATGGAAAAAAGACATTCTGTTAAAGTATTTGTTTCACTACTGTTCTTCTGAACTATAGATCTATTAAAAGAGATATTTAGGTAATTTATAATGACAATAATATAATAATGTAATTCAATATAGTAAACTAAGTTAATACAACATTTAGCTTAAACACACAGAGGTCAAAGAATACAAAGTTAAAGTTGAATTTGGACGTCAAACCTATGGGCAAAATT
Organism: Dermochelys coriacea; assembly: GCF_009764565.3. Lineage (NCBI taxonomy): Eukaryota > Metazoa > Chordata > Testudines > Dermochelyidae > Dermochelys > Dermochelys coriacea. The sequence goes on from NC_050069.1 coordinate 226,545,697, forward strand.
TAAAAGTGATGTGTAGGATGGTCAAAGTTAAACCTCTTTACAATAAACCCCCTTACTCTCCCCTAGGTCTACTTATATCCAACCTAACCATGAGTGACGGAATCTAAGCACATCCAATTCACAACTCAGAATTTAAGCAGACACAATAACCTACAGGGGTTGCTCTACACCTTGCAGAATTAGACTACAAAAAAGACTATGCCTTTTACCCTTACCTTCTTCTCCATTCCTTTTCAAGGAATGTTTGATAGCTATAGATAAGGCACAATGACAATAAAACATATGACATATATAAATAGAAGGCTAAAGTGCCATCATTAATTAACTCAATTTTACTCCCATAGACATTAAATATGCACACATGTATATACATATTCGCTACGTTATGTATATATGTTTCCCTGGGCTGATGCTTCGTATCACAGTATTTAGCTCAGAGCTAATTTCTGAGTAAAAACTTGGCCTGAAAATAGGGGCTTACAAAGGAACACTAATAAACCTTTAATTATAGGGACTCTAGCAGCGACTGCTATAATAGCTTTGCGATACAAAACCTGTGTCAATTTATGGACCGCCCCATAAATAATCTCTTCTCTTCTGGATTTAAGTTTTCAGCCAAAGAAAACCACCTTTTTCATAAAATTAATGAAAACAAGCTGCTCTCTGCCTACTGATAAAGTGTTTTTCTTAACTACATTTTTTTTGAATCATATATCCTGTAGTTTGATTAAATCTCCTCACAAGTCAACTAAAAATTAGAGCTTTGCAGTGTGAACCTCAAAGGTGGTGTTTACTTGGAAAATGTAAACCCATCAGGCCTAGAAAGCTAATATTTAAAGCAAGAATAAGAGCAATATGCAATGGTTTTCTCTTTTTTTTTTTTTTAATTATTTCACTGCATAAAGTAATTTTCAGGAGTTAAAGTTTTGCGAGAAATATGATCTAGGCAATGTCTTTATTAGATATAAATGGACTGGAAAAATGAATATAGATAAACTGAGAATATTAGAATTCTATTTAATTTTATGAGACAGTAAATTGGGATTTCTAAAGAACTTAACGCAATATATCTGCAACGAGGGGTTAAATATATAAGTGTGAAAAGTCAAAGACAAGAGTTAAATTAAAAAGTTGCATGGAGACTGTTGAAAAACTGAAGCCATGCTGCTAAATAGGCATCCAATAGACATTTCTTTAGGCTGAAGCAGCCAATGGCATATAGTATATTCTAAATAAATTCACACACAATATATAAATTTAATTCTAGTGGCAGCTTGGGATCATATTTTCTGTTTGGTATCAAAGCAGCAGATTCTCTTCTATGAGTACCAAGCTACACAGACATGACAGAGCTAATATAATTGCTCATACTGGAAAATAAAAGTGCCAGTCTGTGCCCTAGCTACATTGTCAGGTCACAATCGCTCTGAAGAACCCCCTAATCCCTGCTATTGGGCCCAGACCAATTCCCAATGAAGTAAATGGAGGTTAGAGGAGATACCCATTAACTTCAGTGATAATTGGATCAGTGCCTATACCTCAAAATTCTTCTCCATTCTGAATCACAATTAACCTGAAGAATTAAAGTCTTTGTCATAGCATCATAGAATATCAGGGTTGGAAGGGACCTCAGGAGGTCATCAAGTCCAACCGCCTGCTCAAAGCAGGACCAATCCCCAATCATCCCAGCCAGGGCTTTGTCAAGCCTCACTTTAAAAACCTCTAAGGAAGGAGATTCCACCACCTCCCAAGGTAACGCATTCCAGTGCTTCACCACCCTCCTAGTGAAAAAGTTTTTCCTAATATCCAATCTTTGTCAGGCTTTATCATCCCAATTCCTTTCAGTTCCTTTTTTTTTTTTTGGACAGTGAAATTCAATAACGCAAACTCCTCCATTGACCTCAGCGTCAACTGTGCCTTCCTATGCCAGCATGCGGCCATATAACCTTGCAAAGTCTCTATCTATGCAAAATTTCATCATCATCAGACAACTCACTGTATGTTTTTCTTCTACAAAAATGTGGGCAACAGAACAAGAACTTTCCTGTATTTTGGCAACAAATGTTTCCAGAAACATTGCCTTTAAAATCATTATTTGCATGTGACATAAAAAAATCTGTTCCAAAGAAGGAAACAGAGAATAAATGCCCATTATTTTTTTCAGGGCAATTTCCTAGTTTAATTATATAAGATGGAAATAGCCAATGTCTTTTTCTAATGTGACTCTAATCTCTTCTTCCCTGACTCTGTTGTCAAAAAAAAGTGATATATCTGAAGTGCAGAGATTCATTTCAATCTACATTGTAAGTAGCAGGGCAAAAATCTTGTTATACAGGTTTATATAGCTATCCAAATGCAAGTATGAAAACTTTTTTTTCCTGAAAAACTGCACTTAATTTTATTGACTTCAGTGGGATTTTGGAACATATTTAAAATTAAGTATGTGTTGAAGAGCTATCCTGCATTGGTACCTATATGAACAGGGAATGAACAGATATGATTTTCTTTGAGTGCAAAATTGGAGAATTAATAATATTTGTTGGTATTCTGGAGCCAATCCAATGCCCATTGAAGTCAATGGAAGTCTACATATTAATTTCAATAGATTTTGAACTAGGACCCAAAAATACATTCCGTTGCCTTCGTGTTTATTGCTTTTATTTTTAAAAAACAGAATATGTCAAACTATGGAATCATAATTTGCATCTATGTTAAAAAAATTAGCTGATATAGTTTGATTGGTTATTAAAGCTAGTATTAAGTGTCAGTGTTTTTTCTTTTCTATTTTGTTGCTGCTGTTAAAGATACATAGTTATTTCTTGAAATCTTCTGCACCCTCAAAATGGATTTTAACAGGCTCTTAAATTAGTTGTTTTAATTAATATCATTAATAGTCTGCCTTTGGAATAAACATGTCACCTAGGGCCAGGTTTATAAAGGTATTTAGGCACCTAACACAGTGAAATCAAAGCATGAAATCAATGGGAGTTCGGTGCCTAAACACATAAAAACTTGGCCCTAGAGCTTGTTAGGAAATTGTCAGAATGACTACACAAGGGATACTCAGACCTCAGTGGTTCAGGAGCCAAATTAGCGATCAACGTTGCTCAAGAGAGCCACAGTAGTGTGAAAAACTGGGGAAATATTTAGTTTATATACACACACATTATTCTCACAGCAAATAACTTAGTAAAAGCATCCTGATTCTCAGCTGGGTTAATAATTAAATCACAGTGTTTTGATATCATGTGCTGCAAAGAGCCGCAGGAGACACAGTAAAGAGCTCCTTGCGGTTCGAGAGCCATAGTTTGAGTATCATTGGACTATACTTTAGGTCATCTTCTCATTTGTTACTTTTGTCTCCAAGTAGTACTCATGCCCAAAAAGTATCTAAGATCCAGGAAATGCCTGAAAATCTCAACACATTCCTAAACAATTTAGTTGTCACTTTAAAAGAAGATATCTATAAAGGTAGCTAACACCTTTAAAACATGATGACTCTAAATTACAAAAACAGTGTTAAAATATTATTTGTAGAAGTGGCTACTCTGTAAGTCTACTAGATAGATGTCATATCTCTTTGCAAAGTGCATCTCTTTTAATAAGCCAATTTGTAATGTTCAACAATGATGCATTCTTTTAAAGAAAAAAAGCAAATAGTTGGGGGAAACAATTCTTAAGTTACCCTTTTATCATTATTTTTATTCCTGTTATGAAGTTGAAAACCTTACTCCCTTGGGTATGCATCTGTCTGTGAAAGTACAGGGACCAAGTTATCAGAGCATTGCTAATTCAATTGTATTTGATCTCTGAGGAACAGTTTGTGTCATCTCGGAGCAAAAGTGCTGGTGAAACATTTGTCTAGATAAAAGACTTCACGCAGTTAACCTGCTCAGCAGAGGCAATGCAACCAGGCAACAGGATAATGACCTCTACCCAAATGTGGAAGGTATATCAATTTAATACTATGACAGCTAGACAAAAGATAATGGTAGCTCAGCAGGAAAACATTAGCAAGGATATAACTCTGGTTACTGTATGTGAACAGAATGATTCAGAAGTACAATGCAGCCTGGAATTTTAACTTATAATAGAGATTTTTAAAGGAAATTTATAATTTGGTTTATACTTGCATTTTAAACACTTCATTTTTCTCTTCCAAGAAAAAAAAGTCCGATAAAAGAAATCTACTGTATGGATAAAAAAGTTACTACTACTAGTACTTAGATATAAACACCATCTGTCACTTGATGCAGGAAATGTTGGAAGGCTAAGCTATTTCTTACCTAACTTTATTATGACACTACATTTTAACAAACTAGCAAAACCTGATGAGCCTTGTTTAGCTAGCTGAACCAGTTCTAGGAGACAGATTAATCAAATTTAGTATGCAAGTTTATTTAGGTTTATAACAACTTGAATTGTTTAGCATGACCTTCTTTTAAAGGAAAAAGGAACATTACATTGTGTTTTTGCTGTACAGTACATCTTGTATATATAGGTGCCATTCTTTCACAGACATATAGGAAGTTCGGTTTTTAAAATATTTAATTTTAAAGTAATAGCATGATCAGACCTGCATGTTTATCTAAAGATCTTTACTTTATGACAGAGATTTTAGTCTGTGAGGTTTCCTCTACACATGGCAGGCAGCTGTCAGAACCAGTGTGAAGGGTGAAAGGTCAGTGCAGCTTCTCTGTTAAATCACAGGGTTCCATCAACATCTCAGAATTCCTGCAGAGTGGGAGCTGGGAGACCACAGATTAGAGTACACTGGAGTGTGTATATAAGGTCACTTCATGTCTATCAAAGTGAAATCAAACTGGTAAGCTGTACAATACATTTCACTGTGTTCTGTGTTCAATGAAAGTAGCAAGAAAATGGCCATGTGCGTAGCAGACCACAGTTTAACATAAAATTTCACATTGTCTTTTAAACAGATGGATTTATTGTTTGCAAAGACATGTTGAATGTATACACATCACATAAATGTGTTGACTGAGAACTGTGTTTCATAAATTCTTCATGTCAGACACTGAAAACATCAAGCACTTGTTGTTCAAGCAATTGTTTTCAATTAGACTGCAGAAGTTAAATAAATATTAAGTATAGGAACCAGATGTTTACATTTACTGAATTCTATGGTCGTAAATTTAGACGTATTTGTTCTGATAGATGTAGTTCAATGCTTTCCCATAATATGGTTTAATATCTCCTAGACAAACTTCAAATGTATGAAATCAGTAGCTGTATCATCCTAAGGATCTGTCTCGCCTTAAAACTGCCTCTGTGACTGCTGGCCCACAGATGCCTCTTAAATGTCCGAGGATAGCCTGTTCCTTATCCTAAGAGTGTAAATCCTATTTGGACAAAACCATGTAGTGCTGATTTGCACATTAGCTACTTCCCCAAGCCTTCCCTCTCCCAAGGATGAAGTCAAGGGTTTTTCATGCCTGAATGCTGTATTGGGCTTTTTGGAATGAAGCCCCGTCATCTAGATACATGTATTCCCCCATCATGACAGTATCTGGACACCTATTGTAGAGCCAACTGAGCAAAAATGTGTCCCTTGGCAAAACAAAATATATACTGGGCATCTGATATGAAGAGATTAAACGGACAGTATTTTCGCTTCCCGAGCTCTGGAATGATTGTGACAAAGATCTCCCTAATGGTCAACACAGAAGAGGAAACTCCCACCTCTGGTGATCATGGGCAGGAGTCCTGTTTGGCAAAGGATGCATTGGAAAAGGGTTTTAACCAACTGAATTTGTCTAATTTTAAGATAAAAAATTGTGATATTTGATCAGTTTTATGAAATTTCAGTATTTTCCCACAGCGTTCCCACAGCAACGTATATTCCACGGTCTGGACAGCTGGAAAAAAAAATTGCAAAGCTGAAGGAGCTCTAGACCACATGGTCAACAGGAATCTTGCAAATTCCTCAAGAAAATTTACCAGCTTAGGTGAAAAATAATCTACTAGCCCAGCCTTACCAAAAACACCAACACATGCTACCAGCTCCCATATAACCACATGTACTCACTGCCACCCACATGCTTCTGGTGACATGCACTCTCACATTTGAATGGATGGATGCAATCACATCCCCTATATGTTCTCTTTCGCACACAAACTCTGATATCTTGCACACCCACAGGGTTCATGCCAGATGTCCTCTCTCGCACATAGCTCCCTCACACGTGTTTCTCACACCAGATAATGATCACATCCCACTCCATCAAACTTCACATCTTGGACATACAGTAAAAACTGTTTTATCTGGCATAGTGGCACTTCACCAACCGGAAAGCTCTATGAACTGGCATTTCTGATCTTCATTAAAATGCCAATTTATAGTCTGGTTGGCGCAGGGCCGGCAGGGGTTTGGGGCATGGGAGGAGGTGTGGAGCATGGGCACTTGGAGAGAGTTTGGGTGCAGGAAGAGCCTGGGGCTGCGGGATGCCCGATCTGGGGGATGCTTACCTTGGGCAGCTCCCAGCAAGTGGAGACCTGTCCTAGGCTCTGGCTCTAGGCAGAGACGCAGCAGGGGGAGGCATGGCAGGCGGCTCTGCATGCTACCTGCCCTGAGTGCCAGCTGCACAGCTCCCATTGGCTGGGAACCAATGGGAGCTGCGGAGTTGGTGCTTGCAGGAGGAGGCAGTGTGCAGAGCTGCCTGCTGTGTCACTGCCTAGGAGCGGCTGGAGCCTGGGACATGTTGCCACTTGCAGGGAGCTGCCCGATGTGAGTGGCCCCCGGATCCAGCACCCCGCACCCACTCCCCAACCCCCAGCCTACACCCCCTCCTGCACCCAAACTCCCTCCCTCTTAGTTAACCGGCATTTTTAACTTACTAGCACCCCCCCAATCCCCCAACATGCCAGATAAAACAACTTTTACTGTACATCCCAATTCACCCCCATATTCCAGCTTGGTCACCCTTCCATTCTGATCAGCAGCTGCAAGTGGCTCATGGATAGAGGGTTTTCTTCTGCCATAAGAGCTAGAAAAAGGTAGGTGAGGGGTTCGGTTTATTTTTTTTTCCAGATGAAAGTGTAGATTCTGAATAAAGCTTCCTATTCACCCTGGGCAAGGAGGATATTTTGCAAGGCTGATCTAGAGGAATAAACACAGGCCAACATTACAAGAAGTTCTAAGTTCCATTCCCACTTCTGTCACTGACTGACCTCAATAATCATAGAATCATGGAAATGTAGGGCTGAAAGGGACCTCAAGAAGTTACCTAGTCTAGCCCAGTGAGCTGAGGCAAGACCAAGTGTAGCTAGACCACCAGAGTTTTTTTAATTGTTCTTAAAAACCTCCAAAGATGAGGATTCCACAATCTCCCTTGGAAGCCTATTCCAGTATTTAACTATCCTTATAATTAGAGAGGTTTCCCTAATATTTAACCTAAATCTCCTTTGCTGCAGATTACTTCTTGTCCTACCATCAGTAGATTTGGAGATCAATTGATCACCATCCTTTTTATAACAGCCCTTAATATATTGGAAGATTTATTAGGTCCCCGCACCAATCTTTTCTCAAGACTAAACATACCCAGTTTTTTAACCTCTCTCATTGGTCAGATTTTCTAAACCTTTTATTGTTTTGTTGCTCTCCTCTGGACTCTTTCCAATTTGTCCACATTTTTCCCAAAGAGTAGCATCCATAACTGGACACAGTATTCCAGCTGAGACCTCACCAGTGCTGAACTGAGTGGGATAACTACTTCCCATGTCTTACACACAATACTCCTGTTAATACTCCTCAGAATGATATTAGCTTTTTTCACAACTGCACCACATTGTTGGCTCATGGTAAATTTGTGATCCACTATAACCTCCAGATGTTTTACACTTATCTAGAAACGTAAAATGAGCACAAGTAAATAAGTAAATACAATTGCTCCCATTTTACAGATGGGGAATATTGAGGCTGAGAGATTAGAGCTTTCTGTGAGAGTTGCTTAGGGATCTGCCCTTGATCCCCTTCTCTTCTCCCTCTACACTTTACCTCTGGATAACCTCATCCGCAAACACAAATTCAACTACCAGGCCTATGTGGACAATTCACAGACCTGTCTCTTTCTAGACAAACAAAAGTTTCAGCCTGTAATTCTGATATCTCCTTGTGAATGGCTAGCTATCAGCTCAAACTCAACATGGCTAAAACGGTGCTCCTAATCTTCCCCCCACAAGCCTTTCTTCCTACTTCTTTTCTCGATCATTGTGGATGACACCACCACTCTGCCTTAACCTCGCTGTCATCTTCAACTCAGGCGTTTCTCAAGGTCCTCATGTCAAGGCTATGTTTAAGTCTTGCAGATTTTTTCTGTGCAACACCTCTAAGTTACAGCCTTTCTTATCCATCCACACAGTTACAACTCTGATCATCTCAAGTGGCAAATACTGCAATATCCTATTCTCTGGCCTTGACAAATATGATCTTGCTCTGCTCATATCCATTCAGAATACTGCGGCAAAGATCATTTTTCTAGCTTATCACTTTGAACATGTCACCGTTCTCTTTGCATCTCTCCACTAGCTCCCCTTCTTTATCATATTTTATCCCCCTACCTATCATCTCTCATTCAGTATCAAAAGGTCAACAGTGTACAATAATACAAATAAATAATAAATAATAACATTTCTGAAGTCAGAGAACAAGTCAGTGTAAGTCATGAAACCCCTCTGAATCTCAGTCTACCCCTCTGAAACTTAATAACTGATGTTTGTAAATGTCTGTATAAATGCAAAATATTAAGGCCACGTGGTGGCAGGTGTTGGGAAAAGAATTCAGGATCCCACGGTTCTCACCCTGTGCCATTCCTCCGGCCATGTGGCTTCAGAAGAGAGATGGGGAATACCACAACTGCCTCCACATTTCCATGAGAAACCAGTTTTTCAAAATTTTGCATTCTTCATTTTGAATAATTTTCAATCCCCTGAACTTTAGTGAGAAACTTAAATTCCAAAGTGGAAGTAGGGAGGAAAGGGGTGCAAAATGTCAATTATTTGTCAATAATGTTCTCACCAACCTCACTTTCCAACTTAAAACCATCATGGCCCAAGGGTGCATTGCTTCTATCCAGGAGGACTGCAAATAGGTTTTACTCTAACACTAAGGCTTTAACATTTCTCATGGTTTGTATGGTACCTGCAGGGGATGATAGAAATTATGGTGCATGGAAGGCATGCAATTCATACGCATGAATTCCCCGCTTCCCCAATTATTTCTGTAACTCCACCATGCACAGAACAGTTGGTGATTTCTCTTTTCCTGGGTAATATGCCAATTTTTCCTTTGGGTAGGTCAGCCTGCTACATAACGAAAACATACAGCCCAGAAGGGCCCCTAATGTAGTTCCAGAAGCATTACAATTACATCAGCTATACTGTAAAGGAAAAAAACAATACAACAAAAGAAAGTTCCACAAAGCAAATAGCAAAAATTACAAGAATGAATGAATGGTTCAGTGGATTTGTAAGGATATACAAACGTTCATTTCAGGTGACAATATTTGAATGTGGTAAACATTCAGTAGTTTGTCCAGTTCTAGTGGGCAGGTACCATCAACACAATTTGACACCCTTGGTTGATAATCTCAAAAGAAGCCAAGGATTAAATGGATCATCAAAACTCAACTATTCTTACACTTCTACCTGTAGTCTGTAGACACAGAATGCATTGGTAGGGCAGCATAGGTAAGTTCTAGTGGTCATGCTGTATATAGTTTGTTTTAGAAAACGTCAATGACCCAATGTGATCAAATTTATCTTCCATGAACACTAATGATTCACTAAAAACATTTAAATGACTCAAAAAGAAAAGGAGTACTTGTGGCACCTTAGAGACTAACAAATTTATTAGAGCATAAGCTTTCGTGAGCTACAGCTCACTTCATCGGATGCATTTCGATGAAGTGAGCTGTAGCTCACGAAAGCTTATGCTCTAATAAATTTGTTAGTCTCTAAGGTGCCACAAGTACTCCTTTTCTTTTTGCGAATACAGACTAACACGGCTGCTACTCTGAAACCATTTAAATGACTAATTGCCAAAAAATGTTCTCATTGAAAAGGCTAGTTATCGACACTACTAAAATTAAGAACTTTTCAATAATTATATACTGGAGCAAGCCATGCTTATAATTATTCTATTGGGGTGGTAAACTAATACTATTACAAGTCATTTACATGTTGTTAGAGGCATATGGCAAATCCAGGTCATACCATTTTATAATTTGTGTATTACTCATTTTTAAAATACATACAGAAAAAACCTATAACTTCTCTTCCAAAATTAATAAGGGAATCTCTGATTAAAAACTTCCACATAAGCCTGGTATTTATTTACTCATTTTACTTTAAAAAAAATTAATTTTACCTCAATGTTCAGTGAGATCACGTCCACCAGGATTGTTAGGGTAAAGATATTCAGTCTTTCATCAGAGACATACAACTTTTAACAAGAGTAATCTGTAGCTGTTAAACAATGCCTTCTCTGTATATCATGTGTGGTAATTTAATCATGCAACAAAATATCTGTTCAGCAATCCAGTGATATTAGACAATGCTCATGAATTCAAACAATTTTAGGAAAATGTAGCTTTGATGCTCCTGATAAAGTCTGTTTTCATTATATCTATATAATAAATAAACTAGCCCCTCACTATTCTTCGTGCCTATTTAAATGCAAACAAAAAATTTGCCCAAAAATCCAGTTATATAAGTTAAGAGAGGACAAAAAAGTACGTGAAGGTACCTTTATTAACAACTTTCAAAAGAACATAAAAATAACATTTGTAAATATCAGGAACTTTCCTGGGAAATCCGTAATCATAATTAAAAAGAATCCACTTCAAATTTTCCTTCTGCTTTCACTCCCAGGTATTCCCCTTCTCTCCCCATTTTCTGTCATCTGCTTTGACAGAGACAAAATGTCAGTAAGAAAATTAAAGGCTGCAGGGAGGCCTTGTAGTGACAGTTTCCCTGCAAGCTGCAAAAGTGGGAGATGACTCCCCTTTTAAAAAAAACAAAACAAAAAACAAAACTAGTTCTGGACTAGAAATAGCATTTCTATATGTAAAAACATGATGGCATTAAAACCAGATATATCACATTTCTGAAGGACTAGAAACAGGACCTTCTCGTGCAACTGGTAAGCAGAGATTCCCCACTTCAAAATTGTGCCAACACTTACATCTATTAGACCATAAAACTGTGACATTTTTTAAGTGTAGAAAAATATTTTGGAGGTATTTCACCTTTATTAGATTTAATTTTTCTCTCTCCCTGACACAATTCACATTACCTGGCTTTAAGGTGGAGAGAGACAAGAAAAAGTCAAGAAATTTGTAAAAATCTCTAAAACATTTATAAAATAGTTTTTCATTAAAATATGTATAATATACAGAAAACATGATGGTGGAATGAGATATAAAAGTTTTAGCAACATTAATTTGGAATGGTTGTATTATTCACAAGTGACATAGCCACAAATAAATTATGTAGGTCACCCAAAATGATTGCTGATGAAGCCACACCAATATGCATTCCATATATAGTAGTACGTTTTCATAAGAACACAAACACAAATATGCAAGCCCATTTACACATATACAGTTTAAGCAGGGAAATTCCTGCACATGCTTTGGAGTATCTGTATGCCTAAAACATGCTCTTCTAAAAACTGTACCCTGTCCTCTGTGCACTGATCAACTTCTAAGTAAGTAAATATTATAGAAAATACAAATCTGTACCACAGAACGAATGCGCCATTACTGGGGAGAATACTATATCTCATTATAATTCAACAATGTTGATGATGGTAATAATAAATAATGCTTGCAAAGCAAGGTACTATTCAACATGAGTAAGGATATCAGAATGTGGTCAATAGCTATTAAATGTGTCTTATTTATTGTGCAAGTCCTTTTCAGTTAGATAAAGCATGTTTTCACAAACTAAATGTCATGGATCCGTAAGCAATCAAACAGGTACAACTGTGCATAATACTTGCAACATAAATCTGGCCTTTTGCAATGTTGTTATAACAATCTTGGGTTTTGTTGTGACTGTTGGAACCAAGTCGCATAGGGATCACTGAAGAGCGATCACAAAAATACCCCTTTCCCTAAAGCAGCAGGGATCAAATAACGGTTTCTCAGCTGCCTCTCTTTTAAATAAAAATATCTTCTTCACTGTACACATATGTGGCAAATTGATGTCTATTTCCTCTCTACTGTTTTGTTTTTTAGACCCCCAACCTCAGATCACAAGGGGTACTGAGACTATAAAGGGTCTAATATGATGTTTTACAAACTTGACTCAGTTTGTTTAGGTACGTAAGAACCAGAGGCGGCTCTACCAATTTTGCCACTGAAAGCTGCTGCCAAAAGCCACTGCAACAGGAAGAGCGGTGGAGCTGCCACCGAATTGCTGCTGCGGGACATGGACTGCCGCCCCATTCTAAATGCCTCCCCAAGCACCTGCTTGGAAAGCTGGAAAGCGGCCCTGGTAAGAACGTGGGTTCAGGAGGACGTGTCTTCTTTTGTTTAAGAAACAAAGGCATTGAAGAATGATGCAGATAATGGATCACAAATAGAGGTAATAGGAATGAATCATTATCTAACACCAAATCTAAATACCTTTATTATATAGACTATGACTGTTAGAAATTCTTGCTGAGCTTTGCTATTTTTGTGCTACTGACAGATATTTTTAGTTGAGTACAATGAATCCAAACACTACTAGACCCAAATATATTTTTTCCACTTTTCAACAACCAGTAAAAGTTTAAAAATGTAGCCATTAAACTTATGAATCAGATGCTTCTATGGATTCACAGTTGACTATGTGATTGATAATATCCAACCAATACCTCTGTGAAAGAAACATACTTTAGTGAGTTAGGATTTGATCAATGAACTGATATACTGCAGTTTATGGGCTTGAGTCTGCTCTTATTAACACTCCACTTTGGTTTAAGTGGAGACACTCCTGATTTTTACTAGGTTAAGAAAGAGGAGAATCAGGCTCTCTGATGTTATATAAAGTGTATCAGTGTACATGCACATCTACCTTTACTTGTCTTACTTACTTGTCCATATTTTTAAAAAGTAATTCTGTCTAGCTTTCCACTTGTTTCATCCATTTATCACATGATGATTGCACATAAGCGTACAGGATTATAACAAAGGTACAAGCCAATGGGGGCTATGTAACTGCTATTCTAATGCTTAATGATATGTATACATAAATGCTTGGAATATATATATTGTGGGTAGTTTTATCAGCATAATATATACATATAGTATATTAGTCAACTGTACAGTGGAGAGTTAAGTACTGGCCTAATTCTGCAGGGCCTTGAAAGAGAGAATAAAGAACTTGAATGTGCTGCAGGAGGCAAGGAGAAGCCAGGGTAAGAAATGAAGGAGGGAATGGATGTCGTCTGAAGGGACAGGAAGATGGCTTTGGTGACAGCATTTTGGATGGACTGGAGGGGGTTGAGGTTGAGTGCTGGGGTTGAGAGAGAAGAGAAAGTTGTAGAAACTAAGGGCTTGGAAATAGGGTTTGGTGTTGGGAATATGATATGCTGGAAGAATCACTAAAATGCTTGTTCAATGAATAATGCTATAAATCTTGAGACTCTGAGGGAGTTTATGTAAAAAAGTGGACAGATTACTTCAGCTACAGTGCACAAATGCAGTTAAATGATCAGAAACCACATTTATCAAAAAGGGTATTTTAAACTCCAGACAGAATAGATTAATTTACAAGTTGTTGTGTAGTTATCTGAAGCTAGTTTAGAGTGTACTTGCGTTTACTAAATTTCCTGGGGTTCAGTTGTAATCATTTTGCTACTGATCTTTAATTGTTTTTCTTTATGAACTGCAGCCTGGGTTACTAACATTTATTCCTCAATAATAATGACTAGGAAATGTCTAAGCACAGGATATAATTTGTTCTCACCAAGTTTCCTGTAGGTTTTGTTTTTGGGCAGTAAAACACAACAATCTTTTAATTAAAAGAATGTGTGTTTGCTACTTTGTAGAAACTAGGAAATGTAGTTCATATAGTTAGATAGAGTGTTCTATTCACACCATGCTTTGATTACCTGTGATAGACAGTATAATTAGAAACAACTAAGCATTGTGTGTTTGTGCTCACAAAGTAGGTAGATAGATGTCCAATTATTCCCCCTGCATGTGCAAATAACTGCACGTGCAATTTAGGTCACTTACACATTTATTTAACAGACTGGCTGGCCTAGTCAAGTGCTCAGATATCTAAGGGTATGTCTACTCAGCAGCTAGGATGTGTGATTCTGATTCCCAGCTCAGGTAGACATACACGCACGAGGTTTTCTGGAGGAAGTGCCTAAAACTAGTAGTGTGTTTGAGGTGGCCTAGGCCACGGCTTAGACTAGCCACTAGAGTACTTACGCAGGGGCTTGGGCAGGATTGTTCTTGGGCAGCTAACCTGAGCCACTGCCTATGCTGCTGAGGCCACACTGCTATTTTTAGCATACTCGCATGAGTGTGTATGGAGGAATCCCACCTCCCAGCTTAAATACCTTAAATGACCTGAACTGCATTCACAAATATTTATGGGATATGTGCACTAAGCTGAGCTTGCAAATTGCAGATGCACAAAAGGCGGCCAGTGTTTAAAAGCAAGTCCCTAAAGGATATCCTGCAAAACTGCATCTATATTTATCTTCTTTTGCAAAACTGTAGGAGAAAAAGAGGAGGTAGAGTTGAGACCTTTTAAAAAATTGGGCCCAAAGTGTATTAAGAAGGCAGTCTCCCTATGTGGGGAGAGCGGGGGAAGATAGCTGTCTTCTCAGAAGAACCACCTTTTATTTGTATTACCCTCAAAACCCTCTTCTCCTACTCAGAACTCATTGCTTGTGAAAGCACTATAGTGGGGGTGGTAGTAGTAGTATACCTGGAGGAAAATTTGATTTAAAGATTACTCAAAATGACATTTTCAATTCTCTGCCCTTTTTAGGCAGGCTTATCATGCATAAAGATTAAGATTAAGTGGCAAGGGAGAGATCCCTATCTAACTTTGGTGCCTTGAGACATAAAAATACTTGAGAAAAAAAAGAAATTCCTTAGTTCCCATATGTTCTCCCCCTCCCCAGTGAAATCAACCCTAATGTTAGTCCTTAGTTATAGCTTATAGTTTTCAGCAGGCATGACACTAAACTAGCATTTTCTGTTTTTAGTTAACAGCAATGTGAAGGTGCCAGAAAATATTTGTCAAAACAGTGATGTTTTCCATTTATGAGTGCTGCTTCCATAGCCAAATGACTGCAAGATCAATCTTGCATTACAACCTTAATGCAAAGCACAAACTTACTGACTATACTGTTCCTGCTGCCAACATATGTTTGCTGAATATTAAATAAAATGTTCACAGATATTAAAAATGTCCAGATAAAAGTTTTTTTTATGGGTAAGATTGCTGAAATTCAGCATGACTGCCCATTCTTTATGGCAGCCCTGAAGTGTATAGTTTAAATACTTAATCTTTACAAGATGATTCTAGACAGCACAGATCTCATACATACTTTGTTCTTGTTCTATCTACATTTGAAACAGCAAATATTTCAACCAGGCACCTTTATTCCTATTAGGGTTAAAAAGGTAACCTGCCTTCATAAAGATAATTTATTAGGCCTTACTTTTCTCTTCAGTTCTTTTCTCATTTAATTTAATATAAAGGCATAATTGCCTGTGTCTTGCCATTTTTCCAGGTGGACTGTCAGGAGAAATATACTATAACAGCAAAATGTGTAATATTGAAATACTGTGGCACATGTGAAGAATAACTGTATGCAGATGGAAAAAAGATACATGCACAAATCCTATTCCATGTTTCAAAGCCTGAGGATGTAAAACATGTGCAGGTGAGGTCCACATGGATGTGGGAGGATACAGGCTTCCTCTCGTGTCTGCTGTATGGCTGCTACTCTTTATAGGAAAGGGGTGGAAGAACGGTTGGTAGATCTGTGTAGTTGCAAATCCATCACTGCTTGCTTCTTACCCATCTTCTGATCTGATCCTATGGCTGTGTGGAAGGAGCCTCCATGGAGCACAGTTCACTGGAATGAGGATGAGGACACTTGGAATGGGCCATTACATTTTGGGCTTGCTCTTGCTGTGACTTCAACAGAAGCAAGATCACTTCTTTTATCTGTATATTTCACAAAATATACAGATAAAAGAAGCCTATTTATTTATTTATTGCAGATCTGCATCTATATTCAGAAAAGCAGGCTCTGGAAGAAGTCCTTGACTCTAGAGAAAGTCAGGTCCATTTCAAAAGACGTGGCTCTAGAGAAAGGTATAATACGATCCAATGGCTAGAAGTAGAAACTAGACACATTTCAGAGTGGAAAAAAGGCATACATTTTTAATGGCAAGAATAATTAATCACTGGAAAAATTTACCAAGGGTTATGGTGCATTCTCCATCGACAATTTTATACCAAGATTGGACGTTTTTCTAAAAGATATGCTTTAGAAATTATTTTGGGGACGTTCTATGGCATGTGTTACAGGAAATTGGACAACACGATCACAAGAGTTCCTTCTAGCCTTAGAATATATGAATCCATGAGAGGTGCAAAATTACTCTTTCACCTCAGTAGAAAGTAGGCAGTTATTATGCAGCTGTTTTCTCCCTTGAGTTGTCTGTTTTGAATGATGATTGGAGGAAAGCTTTGAATTCTGGTGGGTACTTCAAAGGTGCTCAGCCATCAGGAGCAGTATGGAAAACCTACTGAATTAGCACACTCAGCAGCTGAGCAGTTCTCAGCAAGTGCAGCAACCTCCCCTGGTGGTCTTATGACACTGGGAACCTATACCTCGATTTGTGTTAACATATTATGGTGAATTAAGCATGAGTCTGCCCCATGGACTATTTTAAGTTATATGCAAGTAGGGATTCACTTAAGCAGCACAATTCAGAGCTAGATTTCAAATACCACAAAGTTAAGAGTTTACCTGGATTTGGGATTTTGGTTTGTTTGGCCAATTATAAAGATAGAAACTATTTGACAGATGGATCTGGGATTCAGACCACCTCTGAAATTCCTGGAGGTTAGTACAAGAGATTTATTTTCAGCACATAGTGTATTATTCAAGTCTACTATAAAATCATGCAGGATAGGGAATGTGGAAGGATAGGCAAAAGGGGGGACAATAAATAAATGAAGAGTATGTCAGGAAAAAGAAAACAACAATCCCAAAGTTTTGCCAAGAATCAAAACAACTGGCAATGTAACTGAATGGCAGGGTCTGATCATTTCCAAATTTTTCCGTATGCAAATAATAACCATAATTTACTGGGAAGCTGTGCACATTGTGCATTGTTTGGTTACAGTCTGTATGTTTCCCAGTCTTCCTTATGGTTGATAGAATAAATTTAGTGTGTGCTAGAAGCTTTTTTTTTGCTGACAGAAACCAACTACATTTTTTTTCTTTTAAACGAACCAGTGTACTTTTCACTCCATAAATCTCGTATTACTTCCTTCCTTTCCAGTTATTCTTCACCAAATTGGGAGGCATTCTTAGCAAAAGTGCACTATGGTAGCAGAAGTAAAACAGCAAATCAGGATGGAAGCTGCATGAGGAAAGTAAATCAAACAAAAGCAACAAGGTCATTGTGATCTAACAAGATTTATGGGAAAAGTAAGGTGCATGTAGATTTAATACAGAGCTGGATAAACATTACATGAAGGAAAATAGTATTAAAAATAGGCTAAACACTAACAGATGATTTGGGAAATTAAGTACTAGTTTATATTCAAGATAGAAAGAGGCTGCCTGATTTGCAAGTTTCAAATGCGACAAGTTGGAATAACAAGTGATAATGAAATACATACACATAACCTTAAAGGTAGAAAATGTGGAACAACTTAATTAAGGAAAAAAACACCATCTCTTCAGCACCGAAACAAAAACGTGCCTTGCAAAATGTCAGCTGTAATGCAAACCTTTTCAAACAAATATTTGAAAAATTCCTTCAGCTGGTTTTGAGTGATAGGAGCACAAAACAAATTCGAATGTCACTGGCTGCAGAAGCATCTGGTGTATGTATAATTTTTAAAAGCAGCTGTAGTTTCAATGAGAAATTTGGCAAACACTTAGTATAATAAAATACTGCCAGTTTTTCAGACTTTTCCGAATGGCTTGAATATGTATTTTAAAAATACTTGCACAGTCATGTAAACATGTAAAAAGATGCAACTACGATATTATTTGGGTCGGATACAAAGCCTGGCCAGTGTATCTTAAAGGATATTATAGAAAAAAGAGGGTGTTGAATTTGCAAGTAAGTTTCACACATTATTTATGAATATAAATGTGAACAGTACGTGATAATGAAAAGCAAGCAAGTAAATGCACATGATAGATCAGGGACCTTTGGGAGATGGAACTGGGGCGGGGGGCTGAAGGGGAGGAGGAATGTCACATTAAATGTACCTCTCGAAAGTTAAAGTTGTACCTAGGTAGACTTAATAATAAAAGAAAATACATGTGAAGAAAGGGATCTTGGGCAACAAAGAATGATACCAGGAAGCTGTGGAGGCAGATGTATATTCATAGTAATGACAGAAAATGATATGCATAAACAGAGGAATGATCTGCAAGACAAGGGGAGATAATGCTTCCATTACACAAAACAACAGTTAGGTCTCATATGAAGTACTGGGGATTATACTGGTCACCAAGTTTAACAAAGATTTCCACGTCTTAGAAAAAGTCCAGAGGATGTCCCACAAGACACACATGACAGGTTTCAGAGTAGCAGCCATGTTAGTCTGTATTCGCAAAAAGAAAAGGAGTACTTGTGGCACCTTAGAGACTAACAAATTTATTAGAGCATAAGCTTTCGTGAGCTACAGCTCACTTCATCGGATGCATTTGGTGGAAAAAAAACTTTTTTTTCCCACCAAATGCATCCGATGAAGTGAGCTGTAGCTCACGAAAGCTTATGCTCTAATAAATTTGTTAGTCTCTTTTTTTCCACCAAATGCATCCGATGAAGTGAGCTGTAGCTCACGAAAGCTTATGCTCTAATAAATTTGTTAGTCTCTAAGGTGCCACAAGTACTCCTTTTCTTTTTGCGAAGACACACATGGTATCTGAATAGAAATCATTCCCTCTGGGGAATGGCTTAAGAAAATGCATATGCTTGGTTTAGAATAATACATGCTTGAAAGATTTGTAAATAGTGGTATTGTACAAATATATAAAGGGGCCACATAGCAAAGAGGGAATTCACTTAGCTTCATTATAGGATCATAGTACAATCTGTGGACATAAATTATAATAAGGAGGAAAATTAGATGAGATATCAGGAAGAGCTTTTTCACTCAAAGGCTTCTTAGAATACACAGCCCAGGCTTCTCTGATTTTACCTTCCAAATGGCAGTGGATGGTTTAGAAGGGCAAATATTTCTCTTCATCTCAGTTATTTTTGCTCCTAACCTGCCTGTCCATTCAATAAATAATATTTAAAATTTCTTTAAAATCAAGTATTACACACATGCTCCCACTCTACGAGAAACTGGGGCACTTTCTTCAGAATAGCTCTAGTTTATTGGAGACAAACTACACAATATGGAAAAAGAGTTGCCATTACATACAAATTTATCTGATAGGATCTATAAATGGCAGGCATCTATCAATTCCAGGATCATGCTGGTGAGGTCTGCTCTCTTCCTTTTCCCATCAGAAGTGGATTTGCGGTGGCAAGCAGAAGCAGAGTTTGATGTCCTATCATGGCCTTCACTGCACTTGAAGGATTTCCATATTGTTTTATTACAAAGTGGGTTTAAAAAAATAAAACACAATAAATATAAAAAGTGTAAATAATTAATATTATGGCAAAAATTGACCAAAGTCAGGCACTTAAGAATTAAGGCTGTTAATGTGACTGCACTTGTAACCTTACATGTTAATTGTTCTTTCGCAACAAGACTGATGCTCCATTTTTGGTTTATCTTCATTCTGAATATTTTGATTCCAAGCCCCAGGGTAGGGGGGCTTGTCTGGGTAAAAAGAGGCCTGGCAGGAGCATTCCTGTGCCCTAGCTAATACCTGGCTTTTGGAATGATTGCTGGAGACCTATGGTAGCTGCCAAAAAAATCAGGGGAGTCTCCAGGCAGCTATAATCTGCAGCAGGAGATCAGCCTGGCTTTGAGTTGGTTGAGAATTTAGGGCCTAATGCCACCTTCACCAAATATATTTTAGGTAGCATGTAATGGAAATATACAGGACTTATGGTACATTAGAAGCTGAACATGAAATATAAGAACAAGGAAGATCAATCTTTAAAAGGTATTTGCAAGATATAATTGGCAATTTTTTTAAAGAGATTCTCAACAGTATCTATACTGCATGTGTATAACATTACAGGGAAGGATTTTAGAAACAGGCATTCTCAAATTTTTTTTTTAAACTGGCTCTCAGGCAGGGTGTGCCGCATACATGACACTCAAAGGGTTAATTACACAGCTGAGTGTCGGCTTCATTTACTGCTGAGAGGAGAACGTTGTAATTTTTTGGATTTATGAATTGCTTAGGTCAGTCAGCATCTTGTGCACAACAGACTCTGTCTAGATCTATTCCTTACCTGCTGGGCAGAGACAATTCCCTTCACACTTGGAACCCTGAAGCCCTTTAAGCTGCTTGCTCTGTAACCTTGACAGCTAGGCCTAACACAATTCTTCATCTTTTCCAACTGGGCCTCACTAAATAAAAACTATGGTGCCTTGTTAGCCAACAACTGAGCGTGAAATCACGACAATGCAATCCCCTACTCCATGAGTCAATCAGTTTTTTTTTCATTACAGATTTGTATGTTAGGGTCAACAAGAAGAAAAAAACGTATGGAACAAAATGCACATAACAGAACAACAAGGGGTAAAAATAAACCCTATGCGCCATGCAGTGTAGTATATACTACACTGAACTGTTTACAACAGATCCTAAATCACCACTGAGAGTACAGTGTTTAGCATCCTAAAGTTTTACTAATACTTTAAAAAGAACATATTTTAACATTAAGTTGTGGGTAAATGTAAGTGACTGACAGGGTTTAAACTGCTAAATTTCCTGGATAATACTTGTATTGTATCAGTAGTTGAGATTAATTAATTAGTTACAAGAAGGATTAGATAAGGGTTTGCTGGCTAAAATGACAGAATTTTAGCTTAAGAGTCTGCTCTACAACTACAACCACATCAGGAAACTTGTTTACAATATAGTTGTCCCCTGGCCGAGTTAAAGCAAGGTTTTAATTTTGAATTGTGTGGTACATGGTATCTTAGCTGTTTCCTGAATCACGTTAAAGCCTTAGCCCAAGCCTTAGATTTGAATAAGCCCCCAAACCTCGTATCTTAACAGGGCTGAACCATAGACTTATGTAAGGCTTTGTCATAGTTCAATAACACAGTTATGGCCCCATCTACATTGTAGATTGGAACTGAGTTTTTACTAGGCATGCTTTAACCCAATATGTTTGTAAAAGTAGTACAGACAGGGGGCAAAGGTCATAATGTGAGATCCACTGATGCATGCTCAATATCACCATCTTAATTTCTAACAAAATTCACAAACCCACTGCACATCCTCTGTGCAGCAAGACACCAGATACACACTACTGGGACAACAGAAAACCCAGTAGGTTTTCCAAAATCTGGACTCCACAATTATGGCAAATTTCAACACTTAAAATAATTTCTGCAAAATCTAAAATTGTTAAAATTAGCCATGTTCTATTGTGAAGAGAGCCTTCTCCATGTGAACGTTCATAAAGCTCTGTTGCTTGATAACCAGTCCTCGCAGAAAATTGTTTTCAGCCAAACAATAGCAGTGTGAAATGAGAACCTAACTCAGTGATATGTTACCTTTAAAGTCCAATTGGAGAACACTTAAATGCTGGCAAACTTTTGGTGGTAAATACATAATAAGTAATATTAAGCAACAGCAATTTATGACCCATAAGACAGCCTTTATCAGAGGCACAACTACCACTTATATCCATGGGGATTTAGGGCAGTACTACATACGGTCCATGGACCACCTGCTCAATTCAAGTCATTTTCAAAAAGCTTTGTGCCAAATTAATAAACCCTCATGAAGCCAAGTGGGATTTAGAACAGGGGATGAATTTGGATCCACATCTTTAGGCTCTTTCTTCCTCTGTTATAAAATCCACTTTTTTCTTCAAAGAAGGATGTTGCTGTCTTACTGCTGAGGCTGGAAGATGCCTATTCATCCCTGGAATTTTACCATTTTATTTCCCGTATATCCTTGTGTAGCAATCACAACTGACAATGGGGCATGTCTCTGTTTTATTTATTTATTTATTTATTTTAAATTACCCCTACAAGCCAGCAAGGTAGTGCTGTGGAGTCGAAAGGCCAACACTTAACCTCTAGTGATTCGCAGATGCCTTTGTATTACCTAGAACTTGATTCTTCTCTTACACACACACACTTTTAAACTGGCATAACTCCACTGGGCTCAGTGGAGTTATTCCTGATTAGACTCATGTAAGCATGAAGAGAATCAGAATCCTTATCTCTCACAGAAATGAAAGTTGAATCTAGGCTGAAGATTGATACGGTCTCCCACTGTGCTACATTAAAAAGAGACAGTATCACAGTGATTTAATTCAGTTTTATACCATTTTACTAAAAATCTGAGATTCTCAAACTGCAAAGGTACAAAAGAAGTCAACAAAAAGTAGGAAAGGTCCTTTCAATTTTCAGCAAATACCAATGGTTTTCTGCTACAAGTTTCCATTTGTTTACCAGAGGTCCAGGTCTAGGCTGAAAAAGAGACCAGCTCATCTCCAGCTCCTGACTATTGTTTACAGCAAAGCAGGAGGAGGAAAAATGTAAGTACTAATACATCTTATTTATATAGGGCTATCTGCCAATGGTACCCAAGGCACTCCACTGAAAGCAGCACAGAAAAATACCATTCCAGGTTAAAATGATTAAAAATCCTTCCAGATTAAAAATAGATTAAATAAATCAGAATGCAGTTGGAAAACAGATTCAGGAGTTGCTAATGGTGACTCTATAGTTGTGGCGGAGTTAGTGAAATAAAGAGGTCTCTATATACTCTTTTAAAGAAGTCAAACCTCTGGCAGGTGTCAAGCCCCACAGTATGGTATTTCCAAGACATGAGGCAGCAGACTCAGATTCTGTACGAGCTATACCTCTTATGCTCTTGCAAGTTTTTGAGATCAATAGCTCCATGTCTATTAGCCTCAAAGGGCAAAAGGATATACAGTAAAGAAAGCCTAAAATTCAGAAACTTGCTTAGAATCCAGGACTCTAAGACTTTTAAAATAATTGACAAATTTTTGAAGTTTATCCATGTGCCAACAAGATGTCAATAGCACATATCGAGCAGCAGATAGGCAAAATGCCTGCTGCCTACTCTGGCAATAAGTGTAATGTTGCACTGCATACTAGCTTCAGACAATAGATCAACCTTTTGGAAAGCCCATTACAGAGTGCCCAGAATTAATCTGATTTGGGTTTTTTCCCCACCAACATTTTATATATACAGAATATTTTCAACTCTCATCTGGGGTTTATTTTTGTATTAATTACCTCAAATTATGAAATTTCCCAAAAGTTCAAGAAAGGAGAAATAAAAGATGTTATGTGATCCTTCTCTCCCAAGCCAAGTCAAAAAGAAATGCTCCATCAAACTGCTTCACCTTTCATCTAATCCAAAGAAAGAAGAAAAAATAACTCAAAGAAAAAATATAGTTCTCACTTGGAAATTTATTTTGTTCAAAACAATACATGTTATGATTTTGTACATAGGGATAGGTGTTTCACTCTCTGTAAATTTGTAGGCATTATGGTTTAGAAGATGATTTCCAGTGTACAACACTAGAATTTACCCACCAACTGCTCTTAAGAACTCAAATGGCTCTTAAGATTTCTTGCTGAAATCTTCCTTGTGATGAATTGGCACATGAGCTTCTATGTCTTTTTTATGTCCCATTTGGATTGGGACGTGAATGCGTTTCCTTCGTGTTAAGGCTGAGACACAGAACTGTGATGATTGGTGAAAGGGTCTCCAAGTACTGAAGGTGTTTAACTGACTTACTTGATTAGTACTTTGAGGTTTGATTCTTCACTCAGATTCACAAAAAGAAAAGGAGTACTTGTGGCACCTTAGAGACTAACAAATTTATTTGAGCATAAGCTTTCGTGAGCTACAGCTCACTTCATCGGATGCATCGAATACAGACTAACGCGGCTGCTACTCTGAAAAAAATTCACTCAGATTGTTCCATTTCTTGGGGATGATGAAAAAGATTGAGTACATCCCAAAGGAACACCACAAGAGACAACAGGCTTAATGACTCCTGTCTCAGGTTGATGTTTGGACAGTGGAATGTCTTCAGATTTCTGGGGATTTCTGGGTCTTGAGAACTGATGGAACCATCTTGACACATTCCAGGCAAGCTCCAGAACATAGCTGCTGGATATTATTTCAAACACCCATTTGTCTGAAAGGTTGAAATTTGTACTCAGGTTTATCAGGCAGTTATTGAATGGCCTTCTGTTGTCCTCTGACTACTCTGATTTCTTTGGAAAGCTAGATTGTGGCTTCCCCCAAAACTCTTCCCTTCTTTCTCATTGAATTGCTTATCACTAAGGAAGCTGGCTATGAGGTTAAGACATCCAGGTTTGGCGGCTGAAGTCACAGATGCCTGCATGATATCACAGAACTAGTGAATTACCTAAGTGAGTATACCATAAGGGAATGACAACTTCATCAGAAAGGGACCTTACTCGTCTTTGCAGGCAGTAGTCTTTCTAAATGCCTTGCAAACCAGCAACAATGAATCTGGAAAATCATACTGAGGATGAAAAGGCCCAACTGTTTCTTCTTGTTTGTGTTATGACTGACGAAAGTGTTCCCCTCCTAGGAAATTGTGGAGTTATTTGTGTCGTCTGCCATCATTGTGTCCACATTGGAGAAAGTGATGTATGGGTTCCTTTGCTCTTTTTCTATTATGATATTTGATTAATCCCATTTCATTTTTAAATCTCCAAAAGAAATATTATGGGTAATTTCTCCTCTTGCTGAATTTGAAAACCAAGTACCCAGATTACAAGCTCTGACAGTCAAGCATATCTGAGGCTCTCTTCTTGGGTTTGAAGGGCTGTTTTGCCTAGTCTTACTGGCTGGCCTTGCCCTATCAACATTAAATTCACACAGATTCAGAGCTCCAGGTTGTGAGGGATCATAGCTGTAAAAATAACACCATTAGAGTCCAAGGGATATAACTTTTACTAACCTTGACCCATATCATGTGCCTGAAGCCAGGAACTTAGCAGCACTCCTGCGTATACCACTTCTATTCAATACTTGTCTATGCCTACCTTTGTTACTGACTGATAGTCTCCATTGGAGGGATTTAGTTAACTCTGGAAATATTTGCTTGTTAGAGACAGAGTCACTCACTCTGCTGATCATGGAGTTCAAGTCCAATACAGCTGAAGTAGCACTCTGGGACATTATTGTCATCTGCAGGTGCAAGGACTTTGCCTGCTTGCCTCTGACAGCATTCCCAAGGAAAGAGAGACCTGGTTTTTCCATCATCCCTCCTCTGCTCACCACAGCCAGTGTTGCCCTAGATGAGAGTGGTGGGACCTTGATTGTCATTGTTCACATGGGCAGGGACACTGCCTGCTTTGTTTGTTCCTCTGTGCAATAGTATCAAGCCCTGGCAGCTATCATTTGTTTGCATAGGTGGGAACCCCACCTGCTTGCTAATGGTGTTCCTCCTTTAGCTTCATCCTTTTGGCTTCCCATTGTCCTCAGATTCACGTGGCGGACAGAGCTCACTGGAAAAGGTTGTGTAACAATGTTGGGGTTCATTAAATAACAAACAGGGAATGAGAAAGGAACAAAACTTTACTAAAATAAACTGGAGAATGTCTTTGGTGAACTGCTTCACACAGCCATGCTATGTTCCCAGCCCCTGACTGCAAAGCACATCTCCAAATTCCCACACTCACAACACAGTCCCTTACAAGGGAGCATCTCCAAATCACAATCTTTCATAAACATCTCTCTACAGGTTGGTTTCAGGAAGAGCAGAGATGATATTTTGCCTTTGGTCAGGTATGCTTAGCTTTTGACTCCATTATGAGTGGCTACCCAACAGGAGAAGTAGAGGATTCAGCACTATGTTAGCAAAGCCAATTAAATTAAGCCTGCAAAAGGCCCCAAAGTGTGTCTCTACCAAGAAAAGAGTTAAATATAGACAAATTCCTGTTTTGTGAGATCTTTCATTTTAACTGACTCCAACACTTCTGAAAGTACAGACCAGAGGAGGAAGGATATTCTGTGCAGGGAAATGAGCGGATACAGTTTCTGAGAGACCTGAAAAACTGATATGTTGAGGCTGGCATCATGGGGTAAATAGAGAAAATGGGGGAACAGCATGTTTCAGATATGAAGTCCTTTATGCAACATATTAAGTTAGCTTCACTTGCTCAACACTGTAAACTCAGCTTTACCCTTTGAACTCACACTAATGAACTTCTGAACTCTTATTCAAATACTACATAAAATAACTGGCATATAAAATGTCTTTTTATTTGAATTTTGGTAATTTGATAAACTAACATTTGCTCTGCCTAGAGATTGCTCGATATCAGGTAAGTGGGAATTAAAACACACAAAGTGCACATGAAAACAGTGTCGCCTTCTCACTTTCTATTACGTAACACTGTAAGAAAAAAACAAGTAGAGATAGATATCTTTACCACATTATGAAATATATAGATTATAACAAAATAAGTTTCTTGAGGGGCGGGGAAAACTACCTCACTAGATTGAGGACTCAAATGCAACACTGTCGTACCATGAAAAAAATGCTTTTTGTCTGCTTATTTCTGTTGAAGTTTTCAAAATAATTACAGCTAAAGGAAGTTCAATAGATTTTTGTTAGTTTTGTCAGTATATGAAAATATTTCCAGTCATCACAATAGAATATTAACATCTTTCCCCCCAGAGCATTATGGTTTTAATATACTTTCTATTTTTAAAATTTTGTATGCTTGAGGTAGCTAGCTATGTCTCCTTACATGATACAGCAATTCAATAATTGCCCAAGACCCATGCCTATAAATGACTATGTGACTGGAACATTTGAATGTCACAGAATCTGTGTGAAAGAATCCCATGACTGATCTGAACAAGGTGGCTGATTCCATGTGTACAAATATTGCAGTCTGCCAAGCTGGAAACAGCATCTGACAGATTGTAAACTCTTTGTGGCAGGGATTGTCGTTTAAGAAGCGACTGTACAGTACATAATGGGACCTAACCTGCTTTGGCCACTAGCGCAATATGAATGTTAAATGAATAATAATTATAATACAGAGGTTGGGTCTGTACATTAAATAGAACACTTTCTAAAGAAAGCAAAACTAATGACAACTCCAAATAAAAAACAAGTGGTAAAGCTGAAGACTGTACATCTATATGACAAATACCTTAAACAAAGCCTTAGAACAGCTTTAAATAATAGAATGACTTACCAGGTATCTCTAGAATTGAAGATGAAGAACTTCACAAGAAGAGTAAATAATTAGGTGACTTATATACAGCAAATACAATGACTGATGGCTAATGGACCAATTACTAGGTAGGAAGGGAAATCCCATCAGATTTAGCTGAAGTGGATTGATTTGTAGCTGACATTATAAAGATGACTACTTACAGCAATGTAAGGATTATGGCTGAAGGCAAGTTAACACTTTCAAATTTACACAGACAAGTAAGATATTTTTGCTATGGCTCTGTAAATTATACATAGGTCAGCTGTTATGGACATGAAATTTAGGTGTTTAAGAATTAAATGGAGAATACAGCTCCTGTAAAGCTATACATGCATGCCAAATCAAGGAGAAGCAAGAATAGTTATACTTTGTTTACACAACCGTTTGAATCAAACAAACATGAAACAGTCCCATCTGTTGAAAATCTTTTGAACTGGTGAAAGGATTTATTATTTTAAACCTGAATTAATATGTGAGAGGCAAAAATGTAGATGGTCAAGTATGTCCATTTGTATCTTAGGGAGATGCTATTCACTTAAGTGAAGAAATGCAGCAACTTAAAAAAATGATAATAAATACAAAAAATGTTTCACTGGGACTATGCATGTTCTTAACTTTAGGCACTTTCTTAAGAATCTTATGGAATTGAGATCCACATAGGAATCATGTGCAGAGTTTTGAGTGCAGGACAGCCTATCATCTAAAACCCCAAAGAGTTTAACTCATTAACTTGCCACAATCTTCTCTTCACTTTTAAAGAGGGTATTTTCAAATCTTTCCATCCACTCAAATTAGATTATGATCTTTTGAGGAAGCAGTTCTTTCAGTATCTCCAGATAGAAACTCAATTAAATTTCCTGGATGCTTGATTTTTCACAATTATCTGATTCAAGATTGTAATCACCATTTAAAAATAAATTACACAATAAAAATAATTTTAACATAACTGAATAGATGAGGATTCTCATTCAAATAAGAAAGCCTCATATGAAAAGGGTTTAGGAGACTATGACAGAAGCTCCATGAATGACTCATTGTTCTAAATGTTGGAAAATTTCTACTTGCAATGAAGACACAGAAATTTAGTAGAGTTGAACTCTCATACAAAAATACTATAAAGCCCTTCAAATAATTAATTGGTATTGCTATTAATTTGTTAGAATAATTAACTTCCAGTGCTTTGAAAGGCAAAATGCAATGGAAAGTTGATCAGATAAAATAATAGCTCTGTTAAATATGTTTTCTTTGTGCCAAATAAACATATATTTAATAAACGAGGAAAGCTCTATTTTGAAGAATCTGGCAGGGAGTTTTTGGTCTCATATATGACCTGACTCAGCATTCTTAGATGGTAGGTGGTTTCTAAAAAATTCTGCTACTCTGTTGGCAAGAAATTAAAATACAATAGACACCATTAAAATACACATGACCATATATGTGCTCTGGGTGCCACACAGCTATCCACCGGAGAATGCACAAGTTAACTAACAGACTCTACTCCCACCTCACCAAGACTGAGCTGCATTAACGCACCTGTGGGAGGAAGCTTGCCAAAGCCATATTCCGAAAAGTCTGATGGGGAATGGCTGCCTTTCCTCCAGTGCACAGAACATATGCACTGCTGTTCTGCAGCTACTACAGTCCATAGTCTATAGCAGTGGCTGAGTACTCCCTTACCCCACATACAGGGGTTTATCCAGTGGATCTGCATAATTGTGGATTCACTGGCCATGTGTCAACCATTCTCCTCCACCCTGTCCCCTAAGCATTTCCCATGTTGCAGAGGAGAAAGCCACCACCTAGCATTACTCTAAAGCTGGCACTTGTGAATAAACTCTGCACAGACTGTCTTCTCCTACATTTAAAACCTTCTCAACAGGATTTGACCCATAGTCTTTAAACAACATCGTGCCTTGCTTTATCTAATGCTCCAGCAATTCTAGTACTTTTCTTTCATAAACTAAATTCACTCTC
Source organism: Dermochelys coriacea (assembly GCF_009764565.3). NCBI lineage: Eukaryota > Metazoa > Chordata > Testudines > Dermochelyidae > Dermochelys > Dermochelys coriacea. The sequence continues at coordinate 226,575,307 of NC_050069.1, forward strand.
AAAAAAACAAACTGGGAGGAAAGCCCAACAACAAACAAAGAAAAATGAAAGAAGCCTTCTTCTCTCAATTGTGTTGAAAATATTGATGTCAATTTTGAACATGATCATCATAACATGGATGTAAGACATCACAAAGTCATATGGCTTCTGACCCATCCGAGAGGGAACAATGAATGTTTTCCAAATGAAAAAGGAGGAAACAAATAGGGAAGGACACGTTTCTAAGAAGCTATTACAAAAAGTAAAAAGACTGTCAGGCAAAAATTTAAAATTAGACATGAATGACAGTGCCCCCTTTGAATTAACCGATTTTGGTGTAACAAGTTAATTTAATTGTATGAAATGATAGTGAGAGACAGTTAGAAGGTCTGAATTTGGGTTTGCGTTGTGAGCTACATATTTTAAAAGTTGAAGCCCATTTCCACACCTTATAAAGTATGCACCTAAGTATTCCAATGCCTTCCCAACTTAAAATGCAAATACCGATTGCATCTGTGATTAGCCAATTTGTCTGCTTGCAAACTAATGGGCTTTGAACATTTTATGCTTCTAATTTTCAACAATTGGAATATATTTTTGGTACTCAAAAATTCAAAATTTTATCATGATGGTGTCCTAAACATTTGTTTTAAAAGTTTGGGTACACTAGTATTGCACTGATCCTAAAATCTGCAATTCATTGTCAGAGTCAGGTAGCTGTGGATGACAGAAATACTTTACAAAGTTGGAGAGAAACTGTGTTTCTAACCTTATGAGCTGGCATTGGTTCTTCCAACAATTTTGTCTTTAAAATGAATAACTAGCTGGTATACTAGTGTAATGAGTCATCAAACCAGTCCTACATCTCTCTTATAAATAGATGTGACTATTCCTTTATTAGTATTCTTATTCAACTGTAGCTGGGAATAGGTTTTGCTATGTACTTACATTATACCCAACACTATTAGCTTAAAAGATTGCCGATTTTGTTTAAATTTATAAGAAAGGTTTTTATATTTTGTCATAAATTATTATTACAAAGTACTTTTATTTTAAGTGTGTTTTATAACATCCAACACATTGTTTTCAATATATATCAATGCTTGGAAAACATTAAAACACTGCATCAGAAAATGGATGCTATAGTGTTCTTTCTAAAGAAATTAAAAAGTAAAAAGTAATAAAAAGATAAAGCCTTCATAAAGAATTGCAGCAATTATATCGCCACAGCGACAATATAACCCAAAACTTTGCAAAGGCTTTGATTATTGAACCATGGCTGAAGTGAATAATTTGGCTTTCACTAAGAAAACAAGCACATTCATTCTCACCACAATGGAGAGAGGCAGTTTTAATTAAACCTTATCAAAAGATGAATAAAGAATAAACTCAATACCCATTCCACAGGACTCTATTTTCATCTGTTTAGTTTAAGCTTGCCATGTTCATGCAATAATTAACCACTGTCCAAGGATTGCTGGAGTTGTGTTAATGTTGGTAAAGATTTAATTAGTTCAATTATCTGGAGAGTATCGAAGGCTCAGAACAGCACTAATTTCTTCAGGCTTTATACGCATCTCAGATCAAAATATATTAAACTGAAATATAAGTGAACAAAGGAAACCTACTATTTCACTTCTGTTATTAAAAGAGAGTGTATATTGAATAATAATCTTAGTGCCCAGCTTTTAAATGGATCTTTAGAAGAACATGTTGACAGTGGCTTCCCTCTCTCTCTTTTTGTTTTAAAGAGCAACTTTACTAAAATCAGTTGGTAAATATCTTAGCACAGAATTAGAGTTTACATTTTAAAGAGGAAAATCTATGATTTTTTAAACTTCAATCTAGGAAAAAATGTGGTTCCTTTTACATTTTTTTCCCCATTGCCCACATATTTTATCTCTTTCATGGAAAGTGAGGCATTTAAAAAAGCATTGAAAGCACAGTGACACAGACAACTGTTTCAATCTGTCAGACAGCATGGACAGACAGTCGGGATCATTTCAGAAAATAGAATGGCCCCCCAGCGGTCTGACCTTCCTGGTGGGAAAGAGAACACAGTGCTGTGCTTGACAAGCTCAGCAACAAAGAAGTATATTTAGTTCCTCCAATTCTGACACGCTTCTCACAGGAAAAAATGCAAAAGGGGATGAGGGGGAGTTTACTACTTCTAGCAAAGCACAATTTATAATTTGAGATTTCACATCTCCCTCAAAACAAAAAGAAATGAATGAGAAGTAAAAAACATCCACATCAATGAACATACTGGTCATAAATGTGAGATTTCATCTCTTTTCTATTTTTACAAACTATGCATCTTAACATTAGAGCTAATTTTGGGGCATATGCACCCTTGATCTGTGCATGCAGCTCCCAATGATGTAAAAGGGAATAGTGCCCATTAAACTGCACGGCCCTTTTTATCACTGAAAGACCATATTATTATTATTAAAAATATTTCCACTGCATGATAAAATAAACCTTCTCTGAAGACTAATACATTTCTATATGTTATATTTATTATTACTGCATTTCTTTATTTCCCTAACATTGTATTGAGCATTGTATATGTGTGTGTGTGTGTGTGTGTGTGTATGTATATATATATATTTTTTTTAACCACGTTTATATACAAGATCTCCCGCATATGAAAAATTCATGTTTGTTTCCTTGACTGGGTAAGAATGCAGTGGAGGATGTTTTCATTTCCAACTAAGCAATGAAAAACTATGAGCGAAAAATAGAAAAAAAAAAAAACCACTTGATGCTTAAATTGAGAATTGCACTTTAGACTGGTTGGGTTCAAGTTCATCGATAGGCCTTTATACATTGTCAACAAATATTTTATGGATTGAGTTATTCTGTATTTTCTGGCTGTGAATGTTCTAAGGTAAATAACCAAAGTTGTACTTTAGATACCTAATTTGCACTAGTTACATTGATAAGAAAAATGTAAGCACCTACAGGCATCTATTAGCTACGTTCACCCAAGCTGATGTATGCAGGTATAAATTGCTCCAGTTTGTGTCAGCTGATCCCCCTGAATCACCTCAGAGGAACAGGTGGTTTTGCCAATGTTTGCCCTCCCCTCTGGGTTTCTGCAGGAAGGAGGAGATAGCAATACTAAATTACATTCAGGTTTACTGAGGAGTCCAACTGGCAGAGACTGCTCAGGAAATAACTTTACGCAGAGCATATCCTGGCCTCCAATGTGTGGTCACTGGCCTGCACCACCCTTTTTTTAGGGTTGCTCTGTCATTCCATGGATAGGAAATCTGCTGCTGCTGTACGCTCCATCCCTGTTAGACTTGCTAACACTATAGCATATATAACAGCATAGACCTAGGAGTGAGCTGGGCTAATTTCTAAGTATTTATTGGCTATAGAAAAGCTATGTGCCAGGGTCAAATTCTATCCTTGAATAAGCACAAAACAGCTCCTATTCAAACTAAAGCAGTTGCAACACATATCTGAGGGCAGAATTTGTCCATAAACATATATTTTATATCACATTAAAAAGTTTCAATCTTTTTTCTCCTTAGTCATAACAATAATAATTGAATCACTTAAGACATTTGCACAACAAACGCACACAAAAATACTCATACAGAACAACTGTATATTCTGTTCTACAATGGAAAATGCTGTTAGAGGATGCTCCTACCCTTGGTCCTTGGGATTAGATTAAGCACTCTTTACTCCTATATTATAGAAAATTCCAGGTGTATTTTAATGACATTTTGATTTGGCTTTTATCATCTTAACATCTTCATCTGTCTATCATAGTGGAACATACTATGTTGCTTTATAATGGCCACTTGAAACTTAATTGCATAGAAATTTAGCTAACTGAAGATGCTCACTGATTTCGTATCTGAATACAGTATAAACTGCATCATACTCTGTAAAGTATTTCTGAACTAGCATAGTCTACATTAGGTAATATTGTTTATTACAAAAAATATAATACTGGATAAAAATGTTTCTTTCCAGGCTATAGCCATAGTCTTATAACAAAATCCAGTATATTTTCAGATCCCGTCCTTATTGTATTGCTTCTTCTGTACCTCAGCACTAAGCCCATTCCTGACGTTGTGCAGTTTCTAAAGTTGTTTATATCTAAATTTTAAAATGTATTTTTGAGATGGCACGAAATCGCACATCATGGTAATAATTAACCATATTAGGAGGAAGGGAGGGAGAACACTGACTCACTTAACTTTGTTTCAGAGTAGCAGCCGTGTTAGTCTGTATTCGCAAAAAGAAAAGGAGTACTTGTGGCACCTTAGAGACTAACAAATTTATTTCAGCATAAGCTTTCGTGAGCTACAGTTCACTTCATCAGATGCATCTCACGAAAGCTTATGCTCAAATAAATTTGTTAGTCTCCAAGGTCCACAAGTACTCCTTTTCTTTTCACTTAACTTTGAAGCCTTTCTGTTTCTCTCGCTACCTCAAATTTTGTCAAGTATGGTTCTATCTTGTTTTCTAGCCTGCAAACATTTTGTGGTACATGAGTTTGGTTGAAGAAAATGAGGGAATTTTGCACATAATAAAAGAAATTTTGGGGTATTTTGTGCACATAATAAAAGGAACTTGTTCAGTTTTGCAGAGCAAGTCATTTTTACCACACAAATTCCCTGCTTTTGTGCTAGTAAAGGGGAATACTTTGAGCCCTTTCAATTTAGAAGATCTTCAACAGACAATAGTGTGTAAACAATCCACAAGTACATAACTTTACTAGAACAACCTCAAGGCTGAGACTCAGGCTTTCAGAAAGGCCCCTTCATCAGATTTCCTTCTACTCTTCACCCTGAACAAAGCCTTGGCTGACAATACAGAAATCTCCTTCTTTCTTTGGATTAAACCCCCTTTGCAGAAAAAGTATGCAAATGCTGTACGTGGTTCCCTTGTCTGAGGCTACTCTAAACCAGCTATCTTTTCACTGTCTATTTTACTCAGGCAGACCATCCTACTGGCTGACAGGGAGACCAGCCTTCCAATTCAGTATCTTTCACAACACTGACAGTTGGATCCTGGGGCCTGCCATGGACTCTAAAAGGAGCTTGTTTAGTCATAATTAACTATTCCCTGCATATTTCCTAAGGTATGGTAATTGTGCTAAAAGCCAACAAGTGAAGCATTCATTCAGGTTTTCTTTTAAACTTTTTTTTTCCACAGCAGTTTTATTTTTTTCCTTTTTTTTGTCTCCTCCTTGGTAACATTCAGAGTAAAGAGAAGGAATGAAGGTGGAGATAGGGAGCTGCAGTAAAACTGTGATCTAGACAGTTCAAAAGGCAAAGATTGCCATACAATACTGGACTCCATGGCAGGACTAAGCTCTTCAGTTGGATAAACAAAGAAAAATGATATGAGTAGAATGAAGCTAGCATGATTAATACAGAATAGCTAGACCAATCTATTTGGAGAACAGGAGAGTAATGAATACACATTTCCAATTCCTTAGATATGATGATAATTGGATTTCTGTTTTCATAAACATCTCCCCTTTTCAGTTTATACAACCTACAATCTTCCAAAGTAATGCAGATTCAGTGTATTTTAAATCTGTACAACTTAAATGCCTGTGCTTCCCCTATCTGCACACACACTTTATAATCCCCACCCTGACAACAAAACAAAAAAGCAAAAAACCAACCCACTCCCCTCACTCCTCAAACATACAAACTAAGGAGCAAATCTTGCTTGGTTTACACACACACAACTAGTTCCATTGACTTCAGTGGGACTACTCACATGAGCAAAGGCAAGAAAAAAACTGGTTCTAAATGCAGAATAGATGTGTCACTGCTAAGGTGGAACATTGGGGAGTTGACAGAGATTATTTACCTTAAAAGGCAAAATTTGGCCATCAGGTCTGCACTTATCTGGTTGTTGTTTTAAATTAAGTAAGAAGATCTGACAGCAGCCTCCTCCTCACATGCTTCATGTTCTGCTGGAATTCTGCCATCTTTCAGAAGTATGGAACTTATCAGCTGCCTGTTGGAAGCCTTTGGTAGGCCACCTCCAAAAGGAACAGAATTACCAAAATGCTGAAGTTCCTCATATTCTACTCTTTTCCTCCTTGTATTTGGACCCAGAAATCATCACTGACCTTTGCAGAGCGGCCACCATTCTGAGGCTTACTCACTGTGATTTGAGCAGCTATGCCAAATAAAATGTAAACCACAAACAAACAGAGAAATTAACTCTTGGCAGAACATAGCATTGCATTTACTCATACTGATATTTTTGTGTGTTATTTTTACAGTGCCCAAAAGTGTGCTAGGAACTTAAAGAACAAGAAAAAGATGGGCCAGTGATCTGAAGAATTTACAGTCTAGAGCACGGACACAATGCAACAAGTAAGTTTTATAAACAAACAAAAAAGAGGTAAGGGTGGAATTAGGGCAAGGATTTCAAAAATATATTCACAGAGTCACTCTGTTTGGGTATGTTCATATCTTGATGGGTGATGGTGTTTTTGTTTTTAATAATATTCCCTTATAGTCTTATTCTGAGCATAATGCTCACTTTATAGTGTATTTACAATACTCATGTGATACTTTGCCCCAATTTAATTTCTCTCTCTCTCTCTATTAAAGTACAACTATCCTTTGATGGAATAACATACATATTTGAAGCTTCTCAATGTGAAGACAGGGAATTGGCTAAGTAAATGTGTTTTGAAAGTCCTCTCTCTCAACTTTATACCTACGGTACTGTAAGTTTGTGGGTGGGTGTTTCCTGCAATGCCATGCAAACTCATTTTAAAAAAAATTGACATCTTGTTGCTGGAAATCTTAACAGTAACAGTTTGATTCTGTAGCCAAATAGGCATGATTATCATCAGCTGCTAACCTTTTGTCCTCATCACTCCACATATTGCTGTATTTTGGATAAAGATCAGATTTCCATGATATTTAAACAGGAACAAACAACTGTGGCTCTTCCTAAACATAATCTGATGAAGATAATGTCATTAAAAAAATCTGCTCTTTCACAAATGAGAAGAGGGAATGGATCATAGCTATGTGTGGGTTTCCTGGATTTCACCCCATAAGGAAGTTGGTTATAAAATTCTCCATCAAAACTTTGTTTGGTTGAAAATAATGTCTTCTCCATCAACTTCGCTTGTCTAACTGTCTACACTAAAAACTTAAGTCGACCTATGTTAGGTCGACTTACAGCCACTGCAGTAATTACTGAGGTGGTTCACATCCACACTATCTTCCTTCCGTGAATGGTGCATGTCCTCACCAGGAGTGCTTCCACGACTTAAGAGGGGCAATGTGGGGCTGCCAGGAGCATGGCAGCCCTCTGGGCTCCCAGCGGGGAGCTCTGAGCCTGGAGCCAGGGCACCTGCCGGGCTCCCAGTGAGGAGCAGGGAGCCTCGATGCAGCCGTGCTCCCAGCGTGGAGCTGGGCATGGGGAGCCCGGGTAGCAGCCCAGCTGGGAGCAGGGCTCTGGGAGCCGGGGGCAGCCGGGTTCTAGCTGGAGCCACCCACCCAGTGATCACCAGGGTCACAGCCCGAGCTGTGAGCCTTTCTTGGAAATTTCACAGCTCCAGCTCAGAACTGTGAAATTGACAAGAATGACAGCCAACAGCTAATGTAAGTAACCTGCAGTGTCTACGACACTGTGTCGCCCTAACTACAATGGCATAAGCCCTGCATCTCGCTTGGAGGTGGAGTTATTATGTTGGTGTAGTATTGCACTTACATAGGTGGGAGCAAGGCTGCAGTGTGTACACTGACATAATTGATGTAAGGTGCCTTAGGTAGTGCAGTGTATACACTTGACCTAACTGTAGTGTAGACCAGAACTAAGAGGAATCATGTCTGCTTTTACTTTACATGTGATGGGTTACTTCTGTTGATTGGACAAAGGCTACTAAAATAGTACATCTGAATGAACCTAGAAGGAAAGGAAATCAGCCCTCAACATGCTGTTTGAGTCTGTCAATGGTTTTTGAAGTAGGTCATAATGAAATTCACTAGTGAAAGGACTGAATTTTTATATTACTATGTACACATAGAAATATCCCCAGTCACAAAGGCTGACAGATTAGGATCAACTGACATTTATTATGTGATAGACCACTGAGGAGCCTGAAAGATGTTTTGTTTTCGAAAGCATACAGAATCAAACAGTATTCTTTGCCCAAAAGATCAGCAGGCATGCCTTTTCTTGGAAATGAAAAGGACAGGTATGAGAAAGGAATTTTGTGTTCTTGGGTGGCACGTCTACTGATTTCTTACCATGTAGTAAGTGATCAATGGTGAAGAAGAATAGAGTGACTGGTGGAATGATGAGAAAGAAACATGTCAGATGGGTACCACAGTGGCAAGTGAACTTCTGTTAAAGGCTATTTTAAAAGATGCCTGGAGATCAAGGTTACCATGCTTTGTGAACGTCAGCAAGCACCTATTTTTGGCACTATATAAATTAAATTAAAAAGGAAATAAAATAAGCAACAGTAGCTGTAGCTGCTCTGGAGACTTCATCCGATGGAGCTCATGGTTTCCCTGCCCACACTGTCTTGACTCATCTGGGACAGTATGTCCTCTCACAGCCACATAATTGGAGAGATCTTCTGCACCTTTATGCCTCTCTGATGCACTCCTATATCAAGATGGAATTAGTATCTCCCTTTGTCCTCTGTCTTCCACAGTTACAATTACTTTCCACAGTAATTCACAAACAGGGAATCAGATTTTCCAAATCACTCCGTTCCATTGAGGCATATTTCAAACACCCTTCTGACATCCCAGGTATACTACAGTTTCTCTTTCTTATATTTATGATTCTGAGAGAATAAAGGAGGACTATTGTGACGTTAAAATATGACCATGTATATCATTGTTGCTACCACTGTTCTACAATTGCAACAAATCTTGTACAAAGTGTGTCATGTGAGGTGTCAATGGAAAAGTTATGATTTGCTGAATAGGATTATCCTATCAGTATGCATGTATCATGTTCATATCTGAAGTTATGAATATTGACTTTATATCTGTATTTCAAATGTGTTTGTTCCTGTGGAAACCCCCACAAGGTAGTTTACATCCAGTCTAGCTAGCACATTTTGAATTGACTATTCAAGTTGATGGCCCATTAATGAACATAATGGACCATGGAAGAAGCTTATCCTCACCTGATGGACTTTCCTGTGGATGTTCCAAGCAGAATATGGATAATGGCCCCTGCTATGACTCATTGAAGCATGCAAGGACATGTGACCAGCTCACGTGATACTAAAATCCATCTTATGCCTCTACTTTTCCACTAATTATGCTGGGGGCTTTGTTTGGAACAATGACGTTCCCACCATATGGCAGAAGCTATAAAAGGCTCTGAAAACATCTCCATTTTGCCTCTTTCCTGCTCTAATCTCTAGACTATGGACTTATACTATTGGGCACATTCTAACCAAAGGCCTGAGGACCTTCCAATCATTTGGAAACAAGCAGAGACTTAACAAGCCAGCAATTTATTTCATCACTGCTTCAAACCTGATACAAGAACTTTGCAATTATTGTACGTATTTGATTCCTTTCACCAATTTTAACTCTCATCTCTTTTCTCTTATAAACCTTTAGATATTAGATACTAAAGGATTGGCAACAGCATGATTGTTGATTAAGATCTAAGTCATATATTTACCTGGGTATGTGGCTGGTCCTTTGGGATCAGAAGAACCCTTTGTTTGATGAAATTGGTTTTAAATAACCATTCATCATTAAGTCTAATGTCTGGGTATTGGAACAAGATCTGGGATACCTAAGGAGACTGCATTTCTGACTTCTTGTTTGCCAGTGTGGTGAGACAAAGTTTACTTTTGTTGCTGGTTTAGTATATGTTATGGAAGAACCACCACCAGTTTTGGGGTGTGTCTGCCCTATTTCTCAGCAGTTTGTCCTGAATCTTGTATTCTCAATTGTGTTCCACTGAGGTACAGTGACAACTATGTCCTGCAATCTGTGGGACACTGATCTTCTTTGGTGAGAGACTCTCTAGGGCTCTCAGAACCACTGTGTCCTGGTGAAACAAACAATGCTGTGGCTAAGTGGTAGAAGTTCCTACTTCTGATATCAGATAAGCTGGCATGGTGGCTGCTAGGAAGATGACTGATCATCGAATTACAAAGATGCAGAATTTAGGATTTTAAATGGTTGTGAAGTGAAGACCTGGAAAACTAAGTTGAGAATCCAAGTCCAGCCCTTGAAAGCACAGAAGAGGTCTCAGCTTTCTAGCTGCCCTGAGGAAACATGCCACATTCGGGTGATCTAATGAAAACAAAAAACTTGGAACTAAAGCATGGACTCTTGCATAGCCCAGTATGCCAATGGCCAGGTTGTCCTGAAGTGAATTGCAAGATTGATATGAATCATTATGGTGCCATATTCCTTTCTCTCATATTCTACTTAACTGAGCATGGCCTAGAAGTGAAAAGTGAGAAAGGGCATTTAATGCCACTGCCTTATGAGTTTTCCTCCTTGAATAGCAACATATTTCCACTTTGTGACTATATGTTCTGACCCATATTCTCCATATTGGAATGGTTCTTATATATCCTGGAGAGAACGAGGTGCTGAAAAACCCTCCTGCACTAATGGAACCAGGGTAGCACTTCAGCACAGCACACTCTCTCTTACATTCCCGTCCCACAAAGATTTTTGAATTTGGATATGGTCTGGAGGCAGGCCCTGTTGATTGTAGACTGGTGATTTTCTATCTTGTTTTGTGCCAGAGGCTTAATTCTTTTGGAGATGACTACATCAGAGCGGGAAAATACCTGCACCAATGCCAAGTTACTCTTCTGTTGGTTGATCTGCATTTTGTGAATATCTGTGCTCTGGGGGACTCTATCTGTCAGATAAAGGATGGCATCTAATAAAGCTAACTATGAGCAGAACTTAATAAACACCCAGGGCACCATAAAGAAGTCAATCAGGAGTGCCTAACATAGGTATTTTGAGGTGATATGTATGACCCTCAGGAACCTCCTGAGGGCCAGTCTGTGTGTGTAAACATGAACCTTCAAGACTTAGATCTGGTCTACACTACAGAGCTATGTCAGCATAACTATGTCACTCAGCAGTGTGAAAAATCCACACCCCTGAGCAACATAGTTATACTGACCTAAGCCCCCACCCCACCTTCATGCAGACAGTTCTATGTTGGCGAGAGAGCTTCTTTCACCAGCATGGTTACTGCTCTCGGGAAGGTGGATTAACTACACCAGTGGGAGAGCTTTCCCATTGGCATACAACGTCTTCTTAAAGTATTATAGCTGCACTGATGTAGCATTTTAAGTGTAGACTTATCCTTAGTAAGATAAGGAAACCATCCTACAAGATGCTCATAAGAAAGCGAGCATCTTCAGCCAGCACTTGATGCTCCAGGAGGAAGTGGGGAAGAGTCCCTGAAACGGATCAATAATGGAGTGATACCTACTGGCCACAGACCTCTGGTGAATGACAGCTGTGTGGAAAAGGAAGGACAGAGGATTAAAAAGAAGAAAACAGAAGTTAAGAAAGGAGCTGGAGGGAAAAGTATAGAAATAGTTCATTGCTGGGCTTCTGGTTAATGGAATTTTGTAGCCCTTCAACCAGTCCTATCTTACCACATTGACACTTACGCAGAGTAATCAATTGAGTTATATTTCAAACATGGTTAAATTATTCAGATTAAAACATTTTCCATCAAAAACTGCAAACACTGCTTGAAAACATTCCCCTAGACCAGCGTTTCTCAAATGCGGCCACCATGGCTGCATGCAGCCACCAGGGGCTTTTCTTGAGGCCAAAGCCTCCTGGGTGGTGGTTGAGGGGTGGGGGAGCAAAGCAGCAGCCCCTCTCCCGGGGTCACCAGGAAGGGTTGGTCCCTGTCCCCTTCTGGAGCCACAAACGCTGTAGAGCCAGGTGACCGGTGTGAGTTCCCCAGCTTCCTGGGGGCTTGGGCTTTAGCCCTGGGATGGTGGGTGGGCAGCAGGCTCTGTCCCTCAGCCACAGAGCTTTGGGCTCTGGCCCCAGGCTCCTGCTGCCTCCTCCAGCCCCTACTCATGCAGCAGGACCCCAGACTCCAGGCCTGGACTCACCCCCCAATAGCCCTGACCCCCACTGCCTCCTCTACCCCCCATCCAGTCCCCATTGCCCCTGGCCCTCCTGCCTCCTTACCCACCTCCCCATCCAGGATTTAATTTGTCCCCCAGCTTGCTAGGGATGAGGAAGTCTGCTGTGAAAAGTGATATTAACAAATATACAAATATCACTTTTCACAATAGCAGACTTACTAAGTAGCAAGTCTTAAAAAAAACAAATGAACAACCCAAAAAAGAAAACAGGCAAAGCAGCTTATTTGTGTTTCTATTCTGTTTAGGTCCAGTAAAGAATAGGGACAACTGTACCTTATTTTTATTATCGAGTCTGCATAACAAATAAATTACAGTGATTTGGACATATATATGTGCATATTTATTTGTTTTTCCTAAAGTTAATTAAGTATTTCAGGAAAAATTGTCAGAGCAACCACCACTAAGAGTTGGTGGCTGCATTCTGAGGCCACCAAAAATTTTGTTGTGAGAACCCCTTCCGTAGATCATACTGCATTTATGTGCATGCACTGGCTTTATTTTATACAAAATAGTATGATCCTCTAACACAAATGAAACAAAGTGCAAGTGCTCATGCACACAGACCATGAGTCACTGTACTGGATGCTGGCTGTAATCGCTAAGCACTGAGGGCACTGCTTAATCTCACAACACGTCACACATGCGGCTTTGCATGTGTTGTTCAGTCTTTGTTGGAACTCATTTCTGTCTGAGGGGTGACTCAGAAAGCCGGGTCACTTCATGAAATGAATGGTGTCAATTTCCAAAAACAGCTCAGAAATTTAAAACATGAAGATGTGGAAATATGTGGACAAGTATGTAACACTCTTTGTTTCTGTCTTCACTGGGCTACCAACGAGCCAGTTAGGAATAATTAAGAATAGATAAGTCAGCATTTGTGGGAGCTTCAGACTCAACTTCAGGACTATCTTCCTGTGAACCGGAGGGGCAAAAGAGGTGGATCACCAACCCTTTCATTATTATTACTATTATTTCTTTGTGGTAGTGTCTAGGAAACAAGATGGTGTTGACTTAGGAACATTGGCTGGGCCACTGCAAGACAGGATCTCTTGTAACAAGATCTTGCAATTGACACTCTCAAGCCAGGACCTCAGCAGATTCCAGCCTTCTCTGAAGGAAAAAATTCTGGTAAGATTAAAGGGATTTATGGCTGAATTTTGTGGTGTGGTTCAGGAGATACTGGCTCGTCTATTTTTGCTTACTAGTCCAACCTTCAACTGGTGGGAGACACTAACTGTGAGGGCCCTGGCAAATTCCTTTTTCAGTAGGACAGTAAAGGAATTCTTTGGTCTTTGATCATGGCCCAGGTAAAGACTTTCCCATTTCTAGCTCCCATGTCTTTTGTCCTCCTGCCTGTCCAGCTCTTGCAAGAAGCAAAGAGCGTCATCCTGACACTCATGAATGCGCCTCATAGAGTGCCCTACTCTTGTAGCCCACTTCCACAGGTTTATATGCTTTCTGGGTCTTTAGCCTTAAATCTGTCCTGACAGTCAATGCATCTGCCTATTTCCTAAATGGCTTTTCTCCTTCCCTAACAAAATTCTAGCTCCACTCCCACCCCCAAATCAGTAATGTAATGAATTTTATCCAGATTCCCTAATATTGACATATCTAAGCAAAATAACAAAATAGGTTTTCATACAATGATGATGCATCATGAACTCTTTCAAATGGATTTTAAATTTTTTATTCATTAAAGAAATAGTGTTATTCTGTAGGGCAGCAGATCTTAACTGGGGCTCTGTGGCCCACCGGGGGGGGGGAAGAGTTGCCAAGCAGGGCCACTCAGAATCCCGAGCCCTGGCACCATGCGGGGCCGAAACCCTGAAACCCAGGCAGCCCGCACAGCAGAAGCCCCGGTGCCCTATAGGATGGAAGCCCCGAGCCTGGGTGCCCCATGGGCAGAAGAGCCCCGTTCCCTGAGCCCTGGAAGAAGCCACCCTGCGTGGCTAAACCCTGGATCCCAGATCCCCAAGACCTGGCAGAAGCTGCCAGGCGGAGCTGAAACACTGGCACCCAGGCGGAAGCTGCCCCTTTGGGCAGAAGCCCAAAGCACTCCACCCTGCAGGGTAAAAGCCTTGACCCCCCCTTCATCCCATCCTGCAAGGCAGAAGCCCCGCTGTGGCTCAAGCTGGAGCCCTCCCCCAACAGCTGAAGCCTGAAGGTTCCACCACCCCAGGTCCTGGAGTTTCTATAGCATATCAGAGTTGTGTGTGGGAGTCCTCTGAAAGTAAAAGGTTGAGATCCCCTGCTCTAGATAAGCCCTGAGTTGGTTTCTGATCCATGCCTGCTTAGTTTCCTTACTAGCCACTTGTGAGTGGCATCTTGACAACAGTATTTTCAAATACAAATGATGACAGATTGTTCTTGTTCTGCTGTTTTACTCATGTGCCCAAAGAACTGGATTGGTTTAGTCAGCCCTGGTTTTCCTCTGCTGGTTATTTTCTATCACAGAGACAAGGTGGGTGAGGTAATATCTGTTACTGGACCAACTTCTGTTGGTGAGAGAGACAAACTTTGGAGCTTAAAGAGAGCTCCTCTTCAGCTAAGGGAAACGTACTCAGAGTGTCACAGCTAAATACAAGGTGGATCAAATTGTTTAGCATAAGTAGTTAGCACATATTTCAAGGGATTTTTCAAGTTGAAGTGGCCCGTTAACACCTCTGCAGTCCTAGGGGAGGAGGAGGGGTTAGTAGATTATAGATCAGGAGTGGCCAAACTGTGGTTCACAAGCCACATGCATCCGATGAAGTGAGCTGTAGCTCACGAAAGCTTATGCTCTAATAAATTTGTTAGTCTCTAAGGTGCCACAAGTACTCTTTTTCTTTTTGCGAATACAGACTAACACGGCTGCTACTCTGAAGCCACATGTGACTCTTTTACAGTTAAAGTACAGCTCACAGCACCCCCTACATTCTCTGCCTCCCAGGCCGGGCGGGTGGAGGGGGAAGAGAAACATGGGGCTTCTGCCCACAGCAGGGTGGTGGGGCTCAGGGCTTCTGCCCTGAAAGGAGGGGCATCTCAGGGCTTCAGCCCCAAGGGGTGCCTGCCAGGGCTCGGGACTTCAGCCCTGCTCCTGCTGAAGCCCTGAGCTCCAGAAGAAGCTGTCCCGCAGGGCTGAAGCCTGGAGCTTCCCAGCCCGAAGCTGCTCCCCTGCCACAAGAAGCAGAAGCCCTGAGCCCCCTGCCATACGGGGCAAAAGCTTCAAACCCCACCTCCCCCCCATCCTGCCCCACAGGACAGAAGCCCTCCCACGGGTGAAGCCCAGAGTCAACCCCGAGGCTGAAGCCTGGAGGGCCATGGAGTTTCTATAACATTTGGGGGGTGGGGAGGTGGGCGCTCCAAAAGAAAAAGATTGAGAACTCCTATTATAGGGAATTTACAGAATTACACACCATCGGCAAAATTCTCCCTTCAGGTCTGCACAGTGGATCTTGATTCCAATATTCTGATCTCCTTATTGTACATGCACAGATCTGAGATACATGCATGTATGGGGAGATCTGAGTACTAGAGCTGGTTGCCACAGTGTGGACCAGAGAGGAAAACTTTGCACTGAAGTAGTCATCTGAGAACTAGAAGGTAGCCTGTGTTTACAGTGCTGTATTAACTCATCTGTCTGACAGACAGACAGAGTGGGAACATAGTTTAATGCTAAGCTTTTTATGGAGAACACAAAATAGAAATCATCCATCTGCAGAGTTTTTTGACCAATATTTTTGTTACAACAGTTTTTTAAAGAAAAAAATTCTGATTCACATTAGTTTTAGGAAGGGAAATCCAACAGCTTGTGGTTAGTTGATAAAACAAGCCACGGCTATTTCATTACCGTCTTTGAAAAAACTTTCTCAAGTATATAAATAAAGGAAAGCTGAAGTCAGAGAAATGCTGAAAAGACACACGTGCAGAGTCTGAATACTAAGCAAACATACCTCAGAATTAAAAAAAAATTAAGCAGTGCTGTACATGACTTGCAACAACAATCAAACTTGCTAGATACGTGTTTAAGATAAATGAGATAACATTCCTTGTCAAGAGAAGATACACTTTGCAATAGAAGTTATTCAAAGACAGATTGCTGCTTTTAAACCAAGTTTCCTCAGTCTAAAATGGTATTAGTGTTTCCAAGATGTTTTTGATAAAGGATCCAATTCCATGCCCAGTTAAGTCATAGGTGCAGGATTGAGCAGAAGTGTAGGCAATGGCATGTGCAATATTATTTTCTCCTAGTTCAATGTACCATCATTTTTCAAAAATGTTACCTATGTAATTTAATTTTCCCTGTCATGCAATATATCTTATACACTCAGATACGGAATGATGAAACAATCAATGGCTAGTAGCATTAATAGCCAAGGTTCATTTAACTCCCTGGGACGAAGGTTCTGCCTGCAATTTTCAGTCACAGAATGTCTCAAACAACACTGAGTATTTTGTATGGCTGAGACTCAATATATGCATCCTATAAGTCAAAGGTAGTCAGGAGACCTTGCAGTTTTTCATTTAGATTTAATTTTAAATGAAAAAACATACATTTTTAAACCATATTTTTCAAAAAAATCTTTACTTTCTAAGGGCATATAGTCTTTTTCTGGAAATGAAATTATATTGTGAAACTGGAATTGTATTTCTGATTTTATCCAGTCTGACTAACCAAAGATAAACATGAGCTGTGTTATAATTCAGTCTGCCATTGAGACAGATTTTTCACAACAGTAGCTTAAAAAAGATAAATCTTTGTGTCCAAAACCATACCATACCATGTTTATAATAAATGCATTCTCTATCTACCAGGTTCTGCCGAACTGCTACAATTGCCCAGATAAACCATTTGAGAGTATGTCAGGTTTAATTAATACAACATGACCTGATCATTTCCATAGCAAGGAAGAAAGAAGTTTGCATTCTTTAAATCCAGAGCTCAACCTGGAGATTATGCTAAATTGCTTCATTCATAGTCCACACTCCTCCGCACATGTCAGGAGGACAGCATTTGTCCCCTCTAGTGATAAACAAATTATACATGAAATCAATTCCACTTCACAATAATTTTCCCAATTGGATATTATCTTTCCTCCTCTGCTCCCTCCAGTTAAGCTTGCATCCTGTAACTTGCTAATGAGCTGGGGGCTCTCTGTTCCAGGTGGCACCCCCTGCCTCGAAGTCATGACATTTCCCATTTCGAATGCTGCTGGCATTTTTCGACAGCTCCTGCTAACTAGCCTTTTTGACCTGCACTAAGAGGAACTCATCTGATCGAATCCTCTAACCTGCCAATCATTCCAACAAATGATCTTCACAGTCACTCCCAAGGCAGGGGGAAAAAAAGAAAGAAAGAAAAAGCTAGCAAGAGAATGAGGGAGTAGGCAAGCAAGCTGCCTCTGCAGCTACCTAATGAGAATACTTTAAGTCTCTGAGGCAGCTGAAACACTGAAAAACTGGTGGGAAAATTAGGGCAGAATTGAATGTCTAGCTCTGTAATTACTGATTTCTTTCCATCCCGAGATCATTTTGAGAGCAACACCTCTGAGATGTGCCATTTTCTAAAGAACACAAGTAAATTTTATCATATAAATAGAAAATATATGTATTTCCTCTGCCAGCACCAATATGTGGCCCTCATAATTCTGCTCTGCTAAATGGCATTCTTTATAGAATTAATTAGAAGCTGTAAATTTGTTATATTAACATTTACACCTAGGAATTGTGAATTTTTTGGGTCATGTAAGCCATAATTAGTATTTTAAAACAATTTAAACGCGGGCAATATTTACACCTCTGTTTTTAGGCACAAACATCTGTAAACAACAAATATACTTTGAACATAGTTTATATGAAGTTTTGTGGGTTGAAAACAAGCATAGCAGTTATGACAATGAGTGATTTGTTTTGGTTTAGTTCATTTTACAGTGTGATAGATTAGCTACTGTTGAATTATTCAAATGTATTAGGAGACCTGTTTAATTTTAAGATTTTGTTTTCTGCTCTTCTAGAACTTTTAACATTAAATTTGTTCCAGATCAAGTTCAGTAGGTGGATAGTTCAGACTGAAATAACAGATTTAGAAAAAAATACATAAACTAAGCAGCTACAGTGTTGTACTAAGTAATATTGTATATTTCATGTAATAACGAATGCAAAACTTTTATTAAGAGATTATACAACATTATATGTTGTCTTGATATCATTACAACACATGTAATAATATTCAGCACATTCTAATGATATTGTTCCTCCTGTTTATAGCAATTATGTCAACAGATACATTTGCAACAATTATAGTATATAATTAATACCCCTCTACCATTGCATAAAAATGATAATCCACAATTAAAAAAATCAAGACATGTATGTAGTCAAAATTATATTAAAACATTAGTCATTTATAACACCACCACAAAATTATGGAACTATAAGTCTTAAACTCCAGTTCTGAAGAATCAGATGACACTGCTTCAGTGTTATCCTCCTCTGTTGTGCCAAGGTATTGGCAATTTTAATATTTTATTCTGAATTTGTCTGCTTTCTCCCCTGAGACCTTTAAGATTATTTTAATGACATGCAGCTATGGGATCAAAAGTCAGACTAAACTGTAAAATACGGGGCAGCATAAACTCATGCAATCTGATCAATTGACTCTTAAAAATATTACTGCACTCATGGGCCCAATTCTGCCCACAGCTGAGCACACTCAATTCTCATTAACTTCAGTGGGTGTTGCATGTACTTATCCAAGGACAGAATTTGCCCCTGAGGGGTTTTAGTTTCTTTGTTTCATAGTCTACCATCATAAACTATGCAACTGAAATATTGATACGAAGCTCTTGAAACCACTTATTCATAGAAACCATCCCAGTGCATAATGTTCAGAGGAGTTTACTGAAATAGATTTTTGTTTTCTGATTTTGCTAAAAGTAAAATGTTTTATTAATTCTGAAAACTGCAAATTATGCCTTACAGGCAATGGCTCTCATTAGATTTGCTGTCTCTATAGGTTACAGGCCATGTGTCAGCACTAGAAACTTCTTCTTTGTCTGGGAACCTAAGTTTCTCCCCTTCAGTGGTTCCACTTTCCCCCCCATAGACAAAGCCTAACTGAGGAATCATGTGACATAATAATCCTAAAGGAGAGGTGACCGTCCATGAGAGAATAGGATAGTTTAGAGCTTCTTTTGCTTCTCTTCCAGTCATTGTCATTTAGACATTGTCCTCTCTGCATTCAAATGTCATCCCAGACTATCAGCCCACTTCAACTCAAACAGCCTTTTATGCCTAGACACTTCTTAGAGCATGAGCGGACCACAAAGACTGTCTAGTGGGAATCGGTTGCTATTCTAATATTAATAATACAATACAGTGCACTTGGGGCACACAAGATTCCGTCTTCTGTATCCCAAATTCAAGAACAAACATGAAATGAAAAGATGGATAAACAGTGTTAGCTGAGCATGTGTGTTATTGAAAATACCACCAATATCTTCAGAGATTAACTGCATTATCTGAGATTGCTAAATTAAAATCCTATACACTGAAAATTACTTAAAACTACAGCTAAAAATGCTTAAGGGTAAATTATCAGAAGTGAATTAAACATAAGCATCAGACTATACAAAGGTAGAAAAAAAAAGATATTTTCCCTTGTTGCAAGTTCAACTTTAACATTAATGATACTTCCTTCCTAATCTGGCGACTGTGTAGCTGACCTGACTATGAAACAACGCATCTCAAAAAATACACCTATAAATATGCAACAACAAGTTCCAACAAAGAATAATAAAGAATATACAATCACAATACAGAATTTATAGACCCTATCCTTGGGTATTTCAAAAGCTAGTCATGGCAAGTGCTCTGAGGTAACAAGCCACTTCCTCACTGCCCCTTTTCCTTCATCCTCAACCCCTTCCCCACCCCAGTGGACCTTTTAAAGAAGCATCTTGCACTAGTACTAAGCACTTGTCTCAAAATCCTGCCCACAGTTTGGGAAGCCCTTTTAGAATATACAATCACAATACAGAATTTATAGACCCTATCCTTGGGTATTTCAAAAGCTAGTCATGGCAAGTGCTCTGAGGTAACAAGCCACTTCCTCACTGCCCCTTTTCCTTCATCCTCAACCCCTTCCCCACCCCAGTGGACCTTTTAAAGAAGCATCTTGCACTAGTACTAAGCACTTGTCTCAAAATCCTGCCCACAGTTTTGGAAGCCCTTTTCATGTTACTGTATTTAATCAGAACTTCTCTTCCCCAAAAATCTCTTCCACTCTAGTTCAGGACTAAAAAAACCCAACATTTTTGCCCTCTTTGTGCAACATGTGCCACTTGTCATACAAATACCTATCTAATACCTTTGCTGCTCCTCTGGACCATCTTATTTGAACTGCTGCTTCTGCTCAGGGTCTATTTCTTACACATAGAGGAATACGCGCTTACCTGGCCTTTTATGAATGGACCTGATTGTCCCACTAGGTCCAGTGTTTGAATGGCTCAATGAGACCATGTGAGAGGCTCCCACCAAGTGTGGATTCTTTCATGTCAGTGGATTTCCAACTCCAAATGTGGATTTCATCCCCAAAATCCAAGGGAGTTGTGTACTCCAGTGTTTCTTGTAGTGAATATGACCAGCAGTAACAAAATCCATGTTAGAATAGAATACACTAACTATGGACACAATTCAGAAAGCACTTAAGCATGTGCTTAAGTACCACCGAGTACATAGGGCTGATATGGAAAGCCTTTCTGTGGCATATAGGTCCCCTTGGCCACTGCTCCATCTGCAGTTGGCTAGCACAAATCTTATGTGAGACTGAAAGATAGCCTAGTGCTGACCTGCTACATAATGGATGAGAATTTTATCCTCTGAGCATATGCATGCTAGACATACTGGTCTCATTGGATTCAAGATGTTTGCATGGTGGGGGCTTGAAGGCAGAGTTTGGTCTATAACTTCCATTTTATACAGATTAGAACAAAACTGCTTCAAGATGAGACTATAGTCCAATGCCTGTGGCTTTCTTGGACAGATTGCTATGTGCATATCATTTAGGGTGTTTTCCATCAGCGTGATGGCCTTATCCTTTGATGCTAACTAAAACACAGTAGGAGTAGCCCCATAAAACCATTATGTTACTAACCTTCTAAAATTATGGCACTAAAAATGGTAAAAAGCCACAAAAACCTCTAGGATCCTGCAGTTCTCTTTGCGTACTCACTACTAATTTAACATTTTACAAAATTAATGCCACAATTTCAATTCCAGTTAGTACTATTACTAGACTCAAACCCAAATTGCTTTCAGCTGCCCAACACAACTGCATCTTATTAGCCTCTTCACTAAAGACAATTTATATAAATCCAGTATTTTTAGTTAAATAATTAAAATGACCTCAACATTCATTTATAGACACCATTTGGTAGTGAGAGATGAAAGAAAAATTAGGACTTTAAACACCCCCATCTTTAGTACGTAGGCTTCCATCTTTTCAGTTGATGCAACACGAGTGCTTTATATAACTATTTGAATCCAACTCTAAAAAACCCCCAGTATCTTTAAAATGGTTCCATCTACTGTGGTGATGTTACACTTCAGTGTTATTTTTTCTACAAAGACTTTGTTTTGCATTGAACTTAGAAATTCTGGGAAGGATAAAATTCTGTGTGGGGCTTTCAGCTTTTGATTAAATAAACAACTACAGAATCAAAGTCAAGTTAGCTAGTAAAGTAACTCACTCCAGGAATTCCCTTTACTTCATTATAGACCCTACTTCATTATAATTACTATAGTTTTATCTCCTGATGCTGCTCAGAACAGGAATTAGAACCACAGTATATAGCTTTCCAGAGTGATTTAGCAGTGATGGGACACAGAGGGTAGAGAATAGCAAGGTGATGATGAATTAGAAAGACTTTTCAAAACAGACTGACTCATACACTGCTGGACTATAGCTTCCCCACAGCTTGAGTTAAAGAAAAGCTTTTAAAAATGATGTTCCTATACAGCAGTGCTGAAGAGGGTATCTTACACTATTTGTAAATGCCAAGGAGAAGAAAAAAATTGAAAATGAAAATATTTGGCTTGATCTATAATACACTTATCAGACATAAAAACAAGCTACTAGATTGGAGAGAAGCATTTTTATAAAACATTTTTGTGTTTTTGGATATCACACTTTTTTAGCAATTAGCAGTTTTTGCCATTCTGCTAGGAACTGTTGTCCAGTAAGCTTTATTTTGTTTTACACAGCTGACTTGAATGAGGATATAGCCTTTCTGATTGGCTGGGTATGTGTCACTTGCTGGCTTAAATGGACATAGAAGAAAGAATTCAGCATCCTGCAATTGAAATTCAGGATTGCTTGTATGCATGTGCCTGTGGAGAAGCAATACAAATAAAGACCACTTTTTGTTTTGTTCCAGTGAATAGTCAAGGAGATTTATAAAGCCAGGGGGATCTCATTATGGTAATACAGGTTAAATACTTTAAAAGCATATGGCGTTACCATCCTGAATTAAATTGTCCCTGCTGGCTCTAGGAGGAACACAATAATTGGTCAGAAACACATCTTTGTCTTTGTCCAACCAATTGGAACTCAGGATATGAATTACTATCTGAGAACATATCATATAATTTGATAACAGATAATGTTTTTCCTTTTCAATTACCATTTAATTTACCGTCTATTGGAGGAACAAGTTCTGGCCATAATTTTTACTGACCAAAGGGCAAAAATGGCTCTGGTGTTTTTTTGTGGCCCAGTCTGGTTATTACAGAAGCTAGCAATGGCAGAGCTGTGTGCAACCACCAATTTTTGTTTTATAGGTAGTGACATGTTTACTGCCCATTAAAAAAAAACTGAAGAAAAATATTAGACATGAAAGAAAGATATTTTGCTTTCTCATGAACCCTCCTAAAACATGATTTTTGGTTGTAGTCAAGAGCTTTTATCACAGAGTTCCACTCATGGGCAACAAAGACTTTTCCCTGATATAACTCCTGGTGAAATTCTGTGCCACTGCACATGTGCAGAATTCATGTCCCCTGCAGATTTTTTCTTCCAGCAGAAAATACATTCTGCCGGGAAGGCACTGCAATTACACCTTTTATCTACTAGGGGCTGCTGTGGCACCAGAAAGGAGGGCAGCTGGCTCAGCCAGCCATGGCAAGGGTGGGAAAGAAACCACAGGTCCTTGCCAGTAGGGTCAGATGAGGAGAGATATGGGGGGAATAGACAGAGCGGGCTGCTGAGGGGGGGTCACATAGACTTGGGTTCAAAAGGGCTAGTGTGGGGGACAGACTGGGGCAGTGGCATAGGAGCTAGTGGAGTGACAGCACTGAGCCAGGACTAAATGGGTGGGGGTGCAAGGACACATGGGGATACAGGGCGGAGGGATGCAGGACACATGGGGATGGGGGAGAGAGGGTGAAGGGATTCATGGGGTCAGGGGCAGATGTGTGACTGAATAGGAGAGGCTAGGGGTTAGTCAGGATCTGCATGAGAGAGGCTCCCCAACTCCCTAACAACCTTTCACCCCCCCAAAAAAAACCCCATGCTGTTCCATATTTCTCCCACCGACATCCAACAACCCTCCAAGTTCACTCCCAGGCTCCTGCTCAGTAAATACTTCCCTCTCCCTCAGCTCCTCCAAGCTTTTGCACTCCTTCTGAAAGGTGTGGGAAATACATATCTGTATTGTTCTGCATTAATATACTTAATCTATTTGTCAAAAAAACATTTCCTGAATCTTTTTTGTTGTGTGTATTGTTACACACATACTTAATGACAGATATTTTGAAATAAATTACCAAAATAATTGAAACTGATGTGATTATGTTGTGTTATTCTGACAATTAAAATATGCAGAATTTTGCAAAATTTTAAAATATCATGCACAGAATTTTTAATTTTTTGATGCAGAATTTCTCCAGGAGCACTGATATGGAGCTCATTATTTGATATTTACTATTTTCCCCTCATTAATGAACAATCTTCAAATTGGTCTTTGATGATTTACTGTGCTGGTGTTCCAGGGGATGTACGCTGTCTGTCCAGTACGCCCCAGGAGCAGCGGGACAACGTGCCATTCCCTGCTTGGGGTTCATGGCAATGCCATAATTTAGCCCACAGGGAGATCACATTTGTAGATGTCAGGAATTCATATCTGGGGGAGATAGCCTAGGTTTTCAAAAAAACAGGTAACTGCTTTCTCACCATTGTTTTGGGATTGTTGGCAGCTGTATAGCAGGCAGGCAGCAACAGCACTGTTATACTCCAAGAACAATAGTGCCTCTCTGGGATGCTGCAAATCCCTTCCCAGCCCCTGCTAACAACTCTGTTCCTTGCATTAATTTCTCAGGTGTGGTTAGCAGGAGATTTCTGAGGAAGAGTAACTGGGGAGGAATGGGTACACAGAGGAGCCAAGGGAGGAATCACGGAGGAGAAGGAGAACACATTCTCCCCCTCTCCCCAAAAAGTCAGTCAACCAAACTTCTGAGTATTTGTGCATTCTGGGAAATTTTACATAATTTTTCTTTGCCATTTTCCATCATTCTTCGAAGAAGAAAGCAAGTCAACATTAATCAGTAACACATCAAGCTGAATGACAGAACCAACCCTGCTTAGTTATAATTCAGTAGTTTTAGGGAGACAAACTATTTAAAAATATTTCTTCTTTTTAGATGATTGATGAGCAGAGAAATATTTTATATATTGTACATTTTAGGATCATCTCTAGCTTCTAAGACAATGCCCATAGAAACGAAGAAGATAGTTCAAACCTCTGAGATTGTTTCAGGCTCTCTGCAAACACAGACAGACCTCTGAATAAGCATAAAAGCATCTGTATTCCTGTTTACTTTGCTCTCATTTCCTTTTTATTTTGCTTCGTTAGTGGCAGAAAAATCTCTCAAACATCTCAATCCCTTTCACCCCTTCTCAGTTTATATACCCTGAAAACCTCCAATTCTGCTCCAGGCTCTATGGAAGAAAGTGGATCTGGAGATGAGGAGAGACATTTACTATTCCTTCACAGTGCTGCTTTCTACTCCTCTGTGCGCCTAATAATAATACTTATATAGCTCTTTTATATTTTCAGACATCTGCACAGACCCTAACCTACTCAATTTTCGCAAGAGCTCTATGGGAGAGGTAGGAAGTATCATCTGCATTTTACAGATGGAGAATTGAAGGCACAGACAGGTTAAATGCATTTCCCAGGGTTACAGAGCAGTGTCAGGCTTTTGAAAACCATCATGCACATGCACATGTCAGGGATATTGTCCAAGAGTCATTGGAGCAGAGCCATAAATTTGGGTCTCAGTCCTCCCAACTGAGGGCCCTAATTACCGGTCTATAGAGTTACTCTTTTTTTATACTCATCCAGCCTACCCTATAGCCTAGGGATTAGGGCAATTTTGCCTTTGTTACCATTTGCTCCCCCGTTGGCTGTGTTCACTTAGATTGTAAACTCTTTAGGAAAGGGGCCATTCTTTTGTTCTGTGTTTGCACAGCACCTAGCACAACAGAGGTCTGATCCATGATCAGTAGCAAGTGCTACTGTAACACAAATAAATAATAATAATCAATTTGCAAAGTGCATTGGGATCCTGTGGAATGAAAGATGCTGTTCTGTACATACGCAAGATATTGTTCTGGATCTCTCTCTCTCTCTCTCTCTCGCTCTCACACACACACACACACACACACACACACACCCACCCCCAGAGGGCAGCAGGAGAGTGTTAGAAGGGAGCCTTATTCCCTGTAGAGGGAAGAAAGTTTGCTATAAACTAATTAAAACACCTGAAGCAAATTAGAGCACCTGAAGCCAGTCACATGATAAAAACCCCCTGCTTCAATCAGACAAGAGGAAGAGTTGAAGCAGAGTGGATTAGTGTTGGAGCAGAGAGCAGTTTGGAGGGAAGCAGAGGAGAGTTTGGAGAAGTGCTGTGGTGGGCTAAGAAGTCCAAGACCCTAGGTAAAGGGACACCTGGTTTGTGCAGAGGGAGGGCAGGAAGCCCCACAGGCTGAAGGGCAGGAGAGGGAAGTAGCTCAGGGGAAGGAACTGCTAGTTCTAGTGGTTTACCGCTATCCCTAGGGCCCCTGGGCTGGGACCCGGAGTAGAGGGTGGGCCTGGGTCCTTTCCTCTCCACTCCCCTCCTCTAGGACACTAATGGGGCAGTTAATACCCCAGTTCAGGGGCAACAAATGGTGACTTGAACCCCTCCCCCCAAGAAGAGAGAGCGCGAGACCCACAACACACACACACATACATATATACATACATATACATACACACACACACACACACACACGTATATACATACAATCCCATGCTCTTTCTTTTTCTAGGGCTGTATTTGACCCATTGTATCTGTTTTGGTATGGAAAAAGAAACCATCTAATTCTATTCATATAGGTATTGAAGAATGAGAAAAATTTACTTCCTCCCATTATTTTAACAGCTTATTTTCACATATGAACTTCTATTGCGAATTCTGTGCAAATTCTTGTTTGGAGGCAACAGAAATGAGATTTTGTTCATAAGCTTCCAAACAAAATGTATTCACCACAAATGGGCACATTCTAACTTTATTTTAGATAGATGATATATCATGTTGAAACAGGCAAGGCTGAAGACATGTCTGCAGGGGCACAGCTCCAAGAAAAAAATAGGACTTAGCTTGTCAATAAAGATGTAAACAGACTGCTCTGAGACGGTCTCATTTCTGACATTAGAAAGTCTTAAAAGCTTTGCTGGAGAAGAGCATGTGCAATAACTGGGATAGATTGCCAGAAATGAAATCTGATCACGTCAGTTTTCAACAGTCACTGTTTACCCTGGAAACCACCCCCTTAACAATGCAGGTTTTTAAAAAATGGAATTGAACATAATTTTATAATGGTAGAGACTGCAGTTAGAATTTATTGGGGATGTGTATCTGATAATGTAACATACACATAGCTAACAAGATTTATTTATTTTTCACAAAGAATATTAACAGTATGAATATGAGATTATAATATACATTAGGCTAGTTTTATAGTGGGTGATACAGTAACATTACAGTTTACCTCACGTCCCAGTAGCTCCTTGCTAATTTATTGATGTCAACAATATTAAACAGTAAAATATATTTTAACCAGCAAACAGAAATGGGTAATGCCTCTTTCAAAAGAGGATTCTTTTAAACAATGGACTAAATTCTGAAGTGACATAAGGCCAATATGAGATATGCTTTGGGTGCTCCATAAATTAGTAAGAAAATGAGTGCAATTGTTGCCTAAATTGTGCAGATAATGGAATCACAGAATTGTAGAACTAGAAGGGACCTCAGTCGTTATCTAGTCCAGTCCCCGGCACTCAAGGCAGGACTAAGTATTATGTAGACCATCCCTGACAGGTGTTTGTGTAACCTGTTCTTAAATACCTCCAGACGGAGATTCCACAACCTCCCTAGGCAATTTATTCCAGTGCTTAACCACCCTGACAGTTAGGAAGTTTTTCCTAATATCCACCTAAATCTCCCCTTGCTACAGTTTAAGCCCCATTGCTTCTTGCCCTATCCTCAGAGGTTAAGGGAAACAATTTTTCACCCTCCTCCTCGTAACAATCTTTTAAGTACTTAGAAACTGTTACATGTCTCTTAGTCTTCTCTTCTCCAGACTAAACAAACCCAATTTTTTCAATTTTTCCTCAAAGATCATGTTTTCTACACCTTTAATAATTTTTGTTGCTCTCCTCTGGACTTTTTCTTATGTGTCCACGTCTTTCCTGAAATGTGGCACCCAGAACTGGACATACTACTCCAGTTGAGGCCTTAACAGTGTGGAGTAGAGTGGAAGAATTACTTCTCATGTCTTGCTTACAACACTCCTGCCGATACATCCCAGATGTCGCTATGAAAAAAAGATGTCTAACTCCATTTAGGTATTACAGGCACAAAAGATATCCTAGGAGGTGCAGCTGGAAAAAGGGGATGTTGGTGGTCTAAAAGAGTGTATGTCAAAGGGAGGAAAGCCCTGCTAAGCCTATACTGTGGTAATAATGCAAACAGACAAAACGTAATTAGTAGGTCCGCACAAAATATATAACAGGCATCCACCTATTTTAACCTACTCTTACAACATGAGACATCCCCTACAGCCCAGAAACATATGGGTCTCCACAATGCTGTTAGAAAGTCTGATGCCATAACAAGCAGCATTTCAACACTGAAATATGTTTTAGATCTTATGATTGAAGAGCTGCGGTCTCAAACTGAATCCATGCAAGACCAAAGTGATGATGGAAGAAAATGAGATTTATTTATAGGAGCCAGCCAAGCTCATTCCCTCCATCAACTGCATTGGCCCTCCATTTGTTGTGGTGGTAAACTCCGGATAGGCCTCTTAGTCTTATTGATCTCAACACTAGTTTCTCAACCCGTATCTAATAGAAAAAGCGATGTGAAATGCCTTCTTTCATCAATACCTCCCCAGAAATCAGTTACTCCCTCTAGGTACCAGCTTGTAATGACCACTGTCTGCTATTTCAGTGCGGAGTTTCCTATTGGCTTCTGCAACATTCCCAACATGTCAACCACCTCAACATGTCAATCAGCCTACCTCTTCACTGTGCCTGGGAGTAACAACTATCTTACTCATGCAAACTCCAAGCTCAGATTTACACACATGCACCTAATTCCATTTTTTTTTTAAAGTTCTTTTTTTTTTTGGCACCTCTAAAGCACAATTTAATCCAATGCTGTATTCAAAGAAATTCTTTCTGATGAGCATTCTTACCTGCATTCTCCGTAGTAAGTCTAAGTATTTTCCTCAGTGCTTGCTGTTTGAAAAACCTTTGCCATAACTATGGTTTTTCCCAAAGACTCTCATGCTTTCTCCAACCTCTAGTTGCAATCTTACATTCGGTACCGTAAAAATAGAAGACACTGTGGAAAAAGTGACAATTCAGAATCTTAATTATTTTGTTTTATGATAAATGTATTGCTTTAAAAATATTCAGCTAAATGTTGTGGCAGACATTGAAATAAGGAATAAGTTTTGTGCTACTTCTAAATTTTTAAAAAAATTTTCGGTGGCAAGGAAGTAGGGTTGTTTATGGGGAAAGTTATGTGAGCAGACATTGTCAGACAACTTGTAAAGAATTGTGTTTTGAGATTTTTTTGTTTTTGCTCACTCTGCTCCCATCTATGATTCATTTTTTTTCCTATTACTTTTGAAATTTCTCCTGTGTAACCTTTAGAAATGTACCAGAATTTCTAAAAATAAGACAGGATGTTCAATAATTCGACTTCATGTCTTCCAGCTTCAAAACTCTGCTGCCTGTGGAACTGAGCCTCTGCATTTGCCTTCCCTCCATTGCAAAAGAACAGAACAGAACCACAGTGTTAGAGACCATTAAAGTGGTTTAAAAAATATCCAGTGAATATTTAAAAGCAAACCAAATATATCTACATAATGCAGGTCCAGTCTATCAGATCTGTAGCTGAGCCACTGGAAAAATCTGTATCAAGATTGCAAGTTGATGGCAGGAAAGTGTGTGTATGGAACTAATTATTAATGGCCATGATAATATTAATGATGAATGTCAAAATACAAATGGTGAAGGGTTCACAATAATGATCAAGAAATCTAGTTCCAATTAAAATGCCTCAGACTGGTTGAGAGAAACCAATATTTTCTTTTTTTGCAAGCATTAGCACCTGCATATCAGGCTGTTAGGCATAAAAAAAAATCTATTATGTGTCCCTGTGAGATTGAGAACAAAATTAAAGGTGCACATATAGAGGTTAAACTAAGGCCTTCATAGGGGGTTTTTTTTTTTTTGTCCAAGAGATACTAGTGCAGCTAATAGGTGTTAGGGTCACCACACTATTTGTGTACATTTAAAAGATTCAGCTATTTTTATTTTATGGAGACTGTATTGCACTATTTATTATAATACATAGTCTTGTAATTATTATCTCTGTTGTACTGTACTCATACTAAAATTTATTTGCGGTGTTTCTGTGGCCTTTTTTAAAATCAGAAGGTGTGGTATAAATTATTTACACATATTTATGCATGGAAATGCTTATGAGCTTATTTAAGTAAGAGTGAGGGAAATTACTTTTTTATGGAAAATGAAATCTGGCACAGTTAGTACAAGTATTTTGTTTCTATATTACAGCTCAAGTCTGGGGTTCTTGGAAGACTGTGATCTCAGGTATTGTACTGTATTCCCAGTATTATAAGATTCACTATTCTTATGTCTTTTTTAAATTTTATACACTGAAAGTGAAGACTGCAGTGTAGGTTAGGTAGAGTTAGTTGGAAAATGGAATTCCCCTCCCATGGGCAATTCCAACATTTCAAAACTTTTTTCATTCTGAATCAGAACAAAAAGTCAAAATTTCAGCATTTCTCACGGAATGTCAATTCCGAAAAGTTCAAATTTCAAATCATAATATTTAATTTAAATGTTGAATCATTTAATTTCAAAACATCAAAATGTTTTGTTTCAATTATAGTAAAACATTACAATAAAGTACAAATTATATGTTAAAATTATATCATAAAAGTTAAAATGTTGATATGATTTGTTGACACTTATTTTATAAAAAGTTCATTGAAATCTACACTTTTCCACATAATGTTTTGATTCAGATGAAACTCCAATTTCTGATGGAAAAGTGTTTCTGACAAAATTCCTTCTAACGTTAGGGATTCCTTTCCCCCTCACACAATTGTGATTCTCCACAGACTTTATGTTAAAGATTTCAATTTTGCATGTGGACTTTGCAGTATAATGTATGTTCCATGAAGAGGACCATCTGTATCACGGACTCCGAAAATGGCCTTGTTGTGTTTTGATTGCAAGGCTGTTGACTGTATTGTGTGCTAAATACCATTGCATTTATCCAAAAATTTTACTAAAATAAAGTATAAATAGGAAATCTGTCTAGACACCTGGATAAAGTATTAACTCAGACAAATGAATTCACCAAAACTAGTCATTTCACTACAAAGTAAACATTTTCCAAAGTATATGACTTCTTTGTTTTGAAATATGTTTACAAGTATATCCAAGTTGTACTAAATAGAAATGATTGTGGTATTTGATACTGGGATTGTCCTTTCTTGTATCTGGATTTATGCTTCATAATGATTATCTACTAGACACAGAGAGTATATCTGTAACTAAAAATTTTACTGGAGGCATTTAACAGAACCTTGCTTTAAAATATAATGATTTTTCATCTTTATTCTCCCCCCTTCAAAAGGTTTCGCTGTTCCTGATGTTTAACGTTATGCAAAGACGTGTTTCTGCCAATGAATATCGCCTTATGGTTATGCTTCTGCAAATAACCTGCTGTGAGCTGATAAAAGGATTAATGCAGCCAAAATTCTTAATCTGTGAAATTACAAATTAAATTCTCATATTAAAAATACCACCCTGAGGTATTTTTTGTGGTTTTAATTCCCCTCTGGTGTTCTGCATACATTGTGCTTGTTAATGACTAGGACAAGACTGTCTCTGTTGGCAGCCTGCTGCAAAGTGATAATGTGTAGGCATTTACTTCACTGATAGAACTGGATTTAACCACTGACTGAAACTAAGTGGCAAGTGGGTAATAAGTCCCTATTAACAGAAAAGTACTACTACAGAATTCAGAATTCATAGACTATCAAAATCCTGGCTAGACTAAATTGCACAGTCAGACAAGATTGAGATGTCACCAATGCACATTGATTTTTGTCTTCCATTTAGTGTGGAAGGGATAACTGAACTGGCATGTTTGATTAGCCATGAACTAATGAATCTCTTTGCATCATACTTTCAGCAAAGACAGGCTTCCTTACAGCATCATTATTGCATTGGAAGGTGGGCTGGTGTATGGGTAGGCGGGTGAGCGTCCTGGATCTAGTGTTAACAGAGAAACTGAAAATCTATTAGCACTGCAGGTGACTTGGAGAATATAACCTGTAATTAGTGACAAGGCTTTTTATCTCTGCATTCTTCAAAATGGGGGTTAGTCCCAAAAGCTGGTACTGCTGGGGAGTAGGGTACCTTGAGTGCCAGTTTACAGAGCTGCCTCAACAGGAGATCCAGTGCAGTTAACTGTTAGCGACAGAACAATTAAAAATTTGGAAGAGGGAAAGTTGACTTACTAAAAGTGAAGTAAATAAAAAAAATCTACTCTTGACTAATATTTGCATCCTGGGCCCAGTTTTTCAGACATTAATGTCTCACAAATCTCACATTTTATTGCTCAAATCACCATGCTAAGGCACATAAATGCCATAGTTACATGACCTCATAATGATTTAAGTCTCTGGATATTGGATTTGGATCTCCTATTAAGATACCTGTGTTTGAAAACTGAAAACAACTTCTATGGTTAGAGTGCAAGAATTGATTTAATTAAAAATCACAAATAAGATTCCCATGAGATACCTATTTATGGTAACAAAACAGTCTCTGGATCAAAAATACCCTTATGTATTGTAAGCATGATTTTGCCAGAATTCATAGTGGTGACAGTTAGCATTCTGGAAAAAGATAAGGAAACTTGTGGTATAAATATTTCACAAATATTTAAAAAGCAATTGACAGCATTTGTGCTGGATGGAACATTTTTGCCAAGACAACTGGAAAGCGTTTTGTTTAATAGGAGAAACAAAAGAGCTGTGTGTGAATACTGAAAGCATTCTCAGCTAATAAAATGAAGTTTTCTTCTCAGACATTTCAATCCAGCAAATTAACCAATTGTCTACTTTGTGTTCCTCAGTCTTCTGAATGCCAAGTCTTTTAAAAGGGTTATTGTTATAAGAGATGCAGTGCCTGAGAATCAAACATTGCTGGATTTTTATCCTGTGTGCTGCAGCTAGTTAAAAAGTACTCTATGTTATAATGTGTAAAACACTAATTATGTAAATTGTTTTTTTTTCCTTTTGCTTTATGACAATTCAGATAATTCTCTTGGCTGCACACGTAATCAAATACAAAGATAGCTAGCTGCAGACTGCAGAGTAGAGATAGTAAAAGAGAATCCATTTTTTCCTGTGTCAAGCGAACTATGCAATTTGAACTACAGAATTTTGCTCAAATATATATCTATCTATCTATCCATATACTGATTTCCTTGCTTTTATTCACCTCAGAGGTTGTGTCATACTCACTATCAGTTAGCTCCCATAGCCGTGGGGGCAGATCACTGAAATATTCGTGGCTCAGGGCTGCCTGTGCTGACAATCTGTTCTTTGGGAAACACTGAAGAAGTTTGGAGGCCAGATCCTCTGCATGATTCACATAGCTTAGCCTGAAACACAAGCAAGGAGAAGTAAAACAAATGTACCTACGTATAAGCTGCTTACTCTCTTTA
Source organism: Dermochelys coriacea (assembly GCF_009764565.3). Lineage (NCBI taxonomy): Eukaryota > Metazoa > Chordata > Testudines > Dermochelyidae > Dermochelys > Dermochelys coriacea. Next base: position 226,608,791 of record NC_050069.1, read on the forward strand.
CTAATATCAGCTGGATTCAGTACAGTTAAAAAATGTAGAATCTCACATCACTGAAGATTCATGGACTGAAAATTACACTGGCTCCAGGTTTTTCTATACTCAGTGCTAGACCAGTGCCAAAAACATACTCCTTAGAGTAAGAGTGAGATTGCTGTGGTCGATATCTTATGAATCACCAGAATATGTATATCATATCATATAAGCTTTACCCACCATTGGAGGAAAAACCATGCAACTCTGATTTCCACTTTGCTTTCCCCATCCCTATTTCAGTTGAACATGCTGCTAACTTGAGAACTGCTACACGTATAAATGACTTCTACCATCTAAAAATATGAACTCCTAGCTTTCAAATGACAATGAAGGTCTCTGAAGTTTCTGAGACAGCAGTTATGAAAACAAATCATATTTACCTTACTATATAGGCATCCTCCTACTTACATTGCAAACTCTTTGGGGCAGAGTGTGATGCTGGCAGACCAAGTGCCAGCTCATGCCAAGAGCCCAATGTGTTTAGACTTTATGGAATGCTTGTAAGATGCTGCATGTATTAATCCTACTTATAATATCTGTATCCCATGTTATAAAGGTAATGTTTAAATGTTTGCTCTGTGACTATAAAAATGTTTGTTTGCTAAGACTAAGTTTCCCAGCCATGGGGGGAGCATTACCAAGTGTGAAATATTAGTTTACCCTAAGAGGCGTTATCTCCTGCTCATCAGGAAGGACTACTGAATCCAAATGGGTCTTGTGGAACACATACTTTGTCGATTGCTCCATCCATGAAGAGGTTACGTGCAGAGCACTCATCCCATCAGTTTGGATTCTGACAAGGAGAACTGGGTCTCTTTATACCATGTGGACTCAGTGACAAAGATTGCTAGAAATAACAATTATCCCCAACCTGCTTGGCTTGGTTTATCCCCAAAAGGCATAAAAGCATGCTTGTCATAGAAGCCTGAATTTAAGATTGTTCCTCATTTGTGTGTGTATGCTTACCTGCTTTAATCTTGTAAATAACTCTCTTATTTCATTCCTTAGTTAACAAATCTTTACTTAGTTTATTACAAGATTGGTTACAGGCACTGTCCTTGGTTTGAGATCTGAGTACAAATGACCTGGGAGAAGTGACTGGTCCTTTGGAACTGGAAGTAACCTGAATATTGATGTGATTTTTGGTGCAAAGTGACCATCTATCACCTAGTTCAGGTTGCCTGGGTGGCAAGATAGACTGGAATGCCTCAGGGGATTGTCTGACTCTGTAGTAGGAATGATCTAGTGCTTTAGGAGTTCACACTTGTTATTGGGTTAGTGAAATCTAATTATAGATCATACACCAGTTTGGGATTTCTGCCCTGCCTTTTGACAGTCTGCTCAGAGAATTCATTGGTCTTGAGCCACTCCAGACTCAGATATTGTCTTTTTGTTTTGTGTATATATAGTGTTTAACGTAATGAGGCCCTTACTCTTCTCTGAAGCATCTAAGTGCTAATGTAATACAAATATTAAATAATAACAGCAGTTGAGGTTTTAAACATGATGAGTGAATTTAGATACAGGACTCATTCATTTTAATGCAACGTGTGTGGCTAGAACTCCATTATAAATCTCAACCTAGAACAGCAGCATTTGGAGTGCGGAAAAAGCAAAACAATAATCACAGTGATATGACAAAAGGTCTGTTATCTTCTAATCTGCCAGGACCATAAGTTTTTTGGGAGACCTGTAAACTTTTCCAAACTCTGGCTTTGGAAAAAAGGCTGGATCCTGCACACACTGAATATATCTTCATCAACATTTTGTTTTATAAATTCCAGCACACTTTTTTAACTAAAGATCTGTTTTCAGACAACGAAGTCAGAACACCAATAATTTAAAATGCCTCCACTTTGCAGTTCATGAGTTGACAAATAAGGATATTAGATAAGCAGGCCAAACTATCAAAATGTTTGAAATAGATATCATCTGCCTGTCATAGGGCGCAGACTCACCCAGCGGTGCTTCCTGCTGGCTGTCTGGGAATTAGCTCTTTTTACCAGCTCCGGAGCACCCTCTGCCGCCATCTCGCTGTTGCTGGCCCCCGTGTCCCTCCCGGACCCTGGTGCCCTTTTACCTGGCATGCTGCTCCTCCAGGCAATACCCCACAGATCTGGGTCTCCTCTTCCCGCAGAACTCCCCACCCTCTATCCCCACCTTGCCTCAGCCTATAGGCTACTGCCAGTCACCATCTAGCCCCCTTTCACTGGGGCCGACTGCAGTCTGTATAAGCCAGTCATCATAAGCAAGGGAGGTTTTGACCTGCTTTCCCTGCAACCCAGTACCTCCAGTGGCCTTGTACAAGGCCCTGCAGCCTGGGGAGTTGCCAGGCTGGCCCGGAGCTCCCCAGCTCCTCTGGCCTTTCCCCAGCCCTGCTTCACTCCAGTACCCTTTAGCACTCAGACAGCTAGGTCCATCTCCCTCCTCAACTAGAGGGAGACTCTGTGTGCTCCTGGGCCACTGCCCTCTTATAAGGGCCAACTGGGCCCTGATTAAACCAGCCGCATCTGATTGGGGCATGGCCCCCAGCTGAGGCTACTTCTCCCAATCAGCCCCACTTTCCTTCCCTGCCACAGCCCTCTCTCCAGGCTGTTTTAAGCCTTTTAAGGTAGGAGCAGAGTGACCACCCTGCTATACTGTCCATAAAACCCCAAATGCTACAGAGTTTCATCCAAATTTAGTTTAATAGAATTTTGACATGAGGACAGTTAGTCCTTTCCCTTGTTTGTCTCAAGCTGATTTTCTGGAATATCACTCAAGAAGCAAGATGACGTATAAGGGAGTGTCCCTCTTTTTATTTTCAGGCTCTTGTAACGGTGGTTTGAGGTTCAACAGTTTATAACTGTCACACTTACAGGTGACCAGAGAGCTGAAAATCATATGCAGGTTACAATGAATATAGGATACACCAGAGAGAACATCTCTGTTGCAGACTTCATAAAGACTCAACTTCTTCTGCCCACTCTTACCACACTCAGAGTTACAGTACAGTGTTCACTATGCTTATGAGAGCCACAAATATCTCTTAAAGCTACCCTAACCAAAACAACACATTCATTACAAGAGGAGGCACAATGATTCCTCTCTCTCCTTTACACTTTCTCTTTAAGACTTTAGCAGACTAATAAATATCAATAATTAACACAATTAAATTATGGGCTGACATATGTAAGATATGCTGCTATTGATAGTGATCCAAAAATGTGATATTCACTGCATTTTGGATCTATGACATCTGTGTGCATTATAGGGATTTTCCTCTAATGAGCCTATCTGCTCCATTCTTGCAAACAGATAGGTTATTTGTCCAGAGAATTCCTGGGAAACAACAATTGACTGGAAAAAGTTGACAACCTCAGACGATTAATCCCAGCTAGTTATTATTTGAAGAAATTTCCAGGACTTGGTTTTTTATTGCTATTCTAGGGTAAATATATGCAAAATGCACTTTTCAATGTCATTTTGCTATATCTTTTCCTTTTTCAGTTTGTGGTGCAATATGGGCATCAGTGTCAGTCATTCACCATAGCCTAAGCTTTGCCAGAGGATTAATTCCAGGTTCCTTAAACAATTGTTTTATTTGGCTTTTCATGACATTTACAAGAAAGTGCTTTACAAACCAGGACACTGGTAAATGTCAGTAAACATACTGCTAATTAGGGGCAGGCAGATAAAGTCTGGGAAAAATCACATTCATGTGGGCACATCTAAACTTCTAATGAACCAGTGATTACTTGGATTAGCAAGGCCTTACTTAGTGAACGGTATATGGCACTGGAAGCCAGGAAGTGTGTGGCCTCGGGCAATGTTGTTGTAGTCATGTTGGTCCTGGGATATTAATAGAGACAAGGTGGGTGAGGTAATATCTTTTATTGGACCAGCATCTGCTGGAGAGAGACACAAGCTTTTGAGCTTACTGGGAGCTCTGCAGAAGGAAGCTTGCCTCTATCACCAGCAGAAATTGGTCCAATAAAAGATATTACCTCACCCACTTGGCCTCAGGCAAGTCATTTAGGACAAAGTTTTCAAATGCCTCCATATTTAGGAACCAAAATGAAAGAATCCTGATTTTCAGTGAGAACTGTGGGTGTCTAGCACCTTTGAACATTAGGACATGTATTTCACTACCTGTATCATAGAATCATAGAAATATAGGGCTGAAAGGGATCTTGAGAAGTTATCAAGTCCAGCCCCTTGTGCTGTGTCAGAACCAAGTATACAGGTATTGCATCCAACCTATTCTTAAAAACCTCTGATGATGCGGATTCCACAATCTCCATTCGAAGCCTATTCCAGATCTTAACTACCCTGGTAGTTAGAAAGTTTTTCCTAATATCTAACCTAAATCTCCCTTGCTTCAGATTAAGCCAATCACTTCTTGTCCTACTTCAGCGGACATGGAAAACAACTGATCACCATCATCTTTAAAACAGCCCTTAACATATTTGAGACTGTTATCAGGTCCCCTCTCATTCTTCCTGTCTCAGAACTAAACATGCCAGGTTTTATTAATCTTTCCTGATAGGTCATTAATGACAATATTAACTAGTACTGGACCCAGGACTGACCCCTGTGGGATTGCACTAGATACGTCCTCCCAGTTTGACAGAGAACCATGGATAAAAAATGGTTACTTATCTATATTGTAACTGTTGTTCTTCGAGATGTGATGCAGATGTGTATTTCATGTAGGTGTGCGTGCACCCAGTGTACTGAAACCAGATAGCATAGCCTACCAGTACCCATAGGGGCGAGTGCACTGCAGCCCCAGTACCTCCCCTGGCTTTACAAGAGTGGCACCAACCTGACCCCCCTCAGTTCGCTTGCACCAAATGTCATGAGCACAGACTCCAATGTAGAGAGGATGGAGGGTAAGTTGTGGAATACGGATCTGCATCACATCTCGAAGAACAACAATTACAACACAGGTAAGTAAATGCTTTTCTTCTTCGAGTCGGTGTAGTCGTGAATTCCATGTAGTACTTGCAGGAGGTGGGGCTCAGAGTTAGTGTTCCCCCTAATTTTTCCCCACCCATGTGCGGAATGAATTTTGTGCACCAATATGGAGGTGATGTGTGACAGGCTGGTGCACATAACAAAATTCATGTGGTGGTGGTGGGGCTGAGGGGTTTGGAGTGTGGGAGGGGGCTCAGGGCTGGGGCAGAGGGTTGGGATGTGCAGGGGGGTGAGGGCTCTGGCTGGTGATGTGGGCTCTGGGGTGGGGACAAGAATGAGGGGCTCTGGGGTGGGGCAGAAGGTTGAGGTGTGTGGGTGGGTGAGGGCTCAGGTTGGGGGGTGCGGGCTCTGGGGGTGAGGGGTTTCAGGTGCAGGCTGCTCCGAGGTTACATCAGGGAGAGAGAACTCCCCCCAGCTCTCTCTCCCCCCCTGCAGCAGCACCTGGGCTCAGGGGGAGAGGTGCCTCTCTTCACCATTGCAGCTCTGGGGCTGGGGCTGTGGTATAGGTGCCTCTCCCCCAGCTACATCAGGTCCGGGCCGGGCTGGGGCAAGGGTGCCTCTCTCTCGGCTGTGACAGGTCTGGGGCCTCGGGATAGGCACCTCTCCCCTGGCCATGGGAGGTCCGGGGCTGGGCTGGGGCTGGCTGGCGGCAGCCCTGAGCCTGTGCAGCGCTTAATAGGCTGCTGCATGACCATGCAGCTTAGAGGGAACTTAGCTCAGAGTCTATTTGAACAAAGACTGAAGGTTTGCCTTCCCAAAGTTTGAATCTGATCTGGATGCAGTAGTAATGACATAGGGGTTTGTAAATCTATGTGCAGAGGAGCAAGTGACAGCCCTGCAAATATCCAATATAGAAATGTCAATTAGAAATGCCATCGACATTGCCAGGCCCCTTGTGGAATGAGCTCGTACCCTTTGAGGAGGAGCAGTCTGAGCTACTTCATATGCTGTCATGTTACAGGAAGTTATCCACTGGGAGATAGTCTGTGAAGAGATCTCTTGCCCCTTAACTCAGTCCGCATATGAAACAGATGAGGTGAAGAATGGAAAGGTTTAGTCTTATCCAGATAAAAAAAACAAACATAGCCCGATATACAGCGTGAAGACTCTGCTTATTTGGGATTGAATGTGGCTTAGTGATGAACACTGGTAGATATATAACTTGGTGATGAATATTACGGGTACTGCTAGACAAAGTTTTCCAACTTCAGCGTGCTGGCCATGCAAATACTTACATGGAATACATGGCTGCGTCTACTCTAAGAACTACTCTCTGAGTATGGTCTTTCAACCAGTGGTACACCCACCTTATAGTAGTTTCATCTTGTAGTAGTTTGTAGTTGTTTGCTTATGAGAAAGGCAAATGGAACTGTGTCAAAGGCCTTACTAAAATCAAAATATATCACATTTACTGCTTCCTCCCATCCACTAGGCCAGCTACCCTGTCAAAGAAGGAAATTTGGTTGGTTTGGCATGATTTGTTCTTGACAAATCTATGCTAACTATTCCTTAAACATAACTCAAATGTAAAAAAAGTTTTTAACTTCTCTGGCCCTCATTTTCTATATTTGTAAAATGAGGATAAGAACGAGGAAAAATGTGAAAAAAAGCATTTTTGTGAATTCTGAATCACAAGTTTAATTTAAATGTGTTAGCATCCTATTTTTGTTTGCTTTCTTGAATACATTTGAATGTGCAAATTATGATTGCATGAATTTTGGTGGAAAATGGGTATCTGGCCCATAACCAAGATTTGTTTAACTAAGAAACAAATTAAGTTTCCCCAAAAAAATGAAAGATACTTTGAGTGGAAGTAGTTTATAAAGCCAAGACCATCCTGTCAAGGAACAAAAAATAATACTAGCTGACTTAGATAACCAGTCAAGAAGCAAATTCCAAATATCAAATAATCAACACAATACTCAGTACAAATACTATGCAAATCATCTTTATCTCGAATACAGTCTTATCAACTAGCCAACCAATTTTGAACGGGCAAATAAATTAGTAACAATTGGGACCTGTTGATGGAAAATTTGTGAACAGAAAAAAAAGGACTAATTTTACCGAATAAAAAGTTTGCAATGAATAGTTTGACCTACTCTGACTATAATGGTTACTTACCCCTTATAGTGTTTAGAGGGGTGTTGTGAGGATCAGCTGTTTTTGAAGTTTGCTTTGAAGTTTCCAGAAACTAAGTTGTTAGTATTATTATACTCTCATGCATTCATAGATTTTTAAGGCCTGAAGAGACCATTACGATCACCTAGTCTGCCTGCCTGCATAAAACATACCACTGAAGATCACCCATTAATGCCCGCATCAAGCCCCTTACCTCTAACTGAGCTAGAACATACCTTTAAATCTATGTAAAAGTTCTATTTTTGTTTATGTAGGTTGGCTCAGTAGTGCAGAAATTGTTCTCCAGGAAATTTGTCTTTTGCAAAGATCATTTATGGAGATTAGCTGGACTTTGCAAAAGGAAATATGCATGTGAAGTCCTGAGACTTGTTTAAAGCAAGTCATTCTCCAAGTTATTAAAAATATACTGCACGTTCATATACTGTGAACACATCTACTACATAAGAACTTGTTGGTGCGATTCATTTAATACATAATATTAGTACCTTTTTATAAATAACCTCTTTTAAAGTTCCTCTAGAAATTAGTTAAATTTATCTGATATACATTTCAGATCCTATTTCTTAATATGGGGGGAGGAGGGGTTTAGATTTTCTGATTGAGTCCTGTATGTAGGTGCTATATACTGTAGAAAAGTTTTTAAAAAATCAAAAGAAAAAACTTTTGGATTCCTAAATACACCTCTTTCTATATGGTGATAGGGTGGAATTTCATACAATATGGCTTTGTATCTACAACATAATAGCATGTTTTGTCTCACAGCAGTTGGGCCATATAGTAACTTGGCATGCAAGATATGGCAAGTCTCAATATTCATGCTTCACTTACTGTTACACTAATCACTTTGGAATGGTTACTGGTCATGGCAGCATACATAATTTCAATAGAAAATACTGCATACAGCCAAGTACAGTGAAACCCTTAGCATTGACCATTAAATTATATGAAAGTGCTGGTACAAGTAGCAATAAAAAGATTTTTAAAAAGAGCTAAATTGTCAATATTTACAAAAATAGCTGCTCCCTTAAAAATAAAAGCTCTATATCTCCTTAGCATAACAAAACAAATGCCATTTAGTTTATTTCACTTTAAAGTTATGACTAGGACAAGAATTGAATAGTTGTAAATCTCACCGGATTACAAGAAATTTGATTTAATTTCAGAAAAGAGGTTTACATTTCTTTCTGTTCCAAAGGCAAGTCAGTATTTGGTCAAGCAGAACATGACTAGGATCACTGAAGAAAAAAACCCAAAAGATGCAGGCATGTGCAGTGAACTTCTGAACTCAGGGTGCTTTGCTTGTTAAATGAAAAGCGGGGTTTAAATTCACATTAATAATTAAGACATGGGTATTTAAAACAAACAGAGACTAGTCCTGTCTATGCATTTTTGACAGGAAATGAGGTGAATACTTTCCCAAGGTAAACAGATTTTGTTTTGTGTTTACAATTTCCAAATCAAACTAATTTGACAGTAAAACTCTCACGGTATACTTCTAATTTGTTTCTCTTAAGACACCTAACTCCCTTAATCCCCTTTGAAAATTCCAGATCTGCTTCCTTTTGAGTATGCAAGGAAATACTATAATTATTACTTCATTATTCATATTGCACTAATGCCGAGAGGCCTCAACTGTTATCAAGGCCTCTTTGTGTGAGGTCCTGTATAAAGATATAGTAAGAGACAGTCATTGCCCCAAACAGCTTGCAATCTAAACAGAAAATGGAAAGGAGAAAAGATGTATTATCGACATTTTAAGGCTGGAGAATTGAGGTAGAGAGAGATTAAGGGGGATATTTTCAAAGCATGAAGGGCAGGTAAATGCCAATGCCCATTGAAAGTGCCTTTAAACATCTCCTCCTAATTGACTCAGAATCACACAGTAAATATAGGGCAGAGCTGGAATTGAACCAAAAATCTCCTGAATATCTGCCCAGTGCTTTAACAATGAGACCTACACTCTACCACACTTCTCACCTAAAGCATTGGATATGCTTTCCAAAACAAGTTATAAGCAGAAAAACCACATCATTTAGTTGAGTCTAAAGTTTAAATGGAATGAATATGAATGGTAAATGTCTCATAGTGATGAAGCCGGTATTACAATCCAAAATGTTACTAAAGAGTAAACGGCTGTACTATGATTTTTGTCACATCACCCAACTAGTGGTTTTAACTCACAAGACTCCTATACAGTAAATGACAGAGACAAAAATGCATTTCCTTCTTGTCCCAGTTTTAGGCCACTCCTCAGTGCTGATATAAAATAGTGCCAATTTTAGGTGCGATAGTTAATTTTTTCTTTGTCAAGCCATTCAGTTTTCAGTCAAAGATATGCATATTTGTATTTCTGAGAAGTACGGTGCTTTTTTTGCTACATAAAACATTACAATATTCTATAGCAGGTAGATCTCTTTCTTGAAGGGCTTATATTTAACAGATTTGAAGTGTACACAGTCAAAATGACATCTTCATACTCAAGAAAACTATTTAAACCTGTACCAACGGTGCAGATTAAAATATATTTAAGATGGTTATTATTTAAGCCAATTTCTTTCAAATTAATTTGGCTGCGGATCTGAGCAGTCTAATATGGGCAAAGTTAAGCAGTTGCATAAGTCTTTGCAGGACTGGGTCCTTAGTAAAGCTTTGGCTTTCTTTTCCCAGGAATAGAATTTTTTTACTGGGTAAAACATGGCCAAATACATTTGAAGGGAATGGGTTTGAATGAGAGCCAACTGAAACACACATTTTTTCTAGAATCCTGACACAAGTTAAAGTAGTTCTGTATTTCTGAGCATGTGAGAGACTTCACTAGGCGTACGCACATGTATAAAGTTAAGCATGTGTGCCAGTTTTTGCAGGTCAAGGCAAGGCCTAAATTGGGTAACATGCATGCCTAGGGCTCCCATTGACTTCAATGAAACCATTCCTATGATTCAGAGTATAGAATTTTACCATGTAAATATAAAATACTGGGCCATCTTAATCCCTACTGTAACCCCACCAGAGTCAACTGAGTTATATTACAACTGATGAATTTAACCCATTATCATTACTGTGATGAAATCACTATAACGAAGACCAAAATAGTACAGCTCTCCACTTTGGATGCTTTTAACTTTTGATGCAGATAAAATCATAAAACCTAAACACTGTGACAAACATCTACAACTATTGAAGAAAAGATTTTACATTGCCTAGTTGGTCTACCCAGGCCTAGCCTGCTGCCTGTGTAAGATGACATACTCCCCTGCAATAAAGATTTGCAAGGAAAGAAAATAGTATAAATCAAAGACCAAATGAACCCCTAAAGGAGGCATACACTGTAAAAAATTGTTAAGGCAGTGCTACCCTCATTGTCCGTTGATTTGTTTTGCCATATCGCAAAATAAAGAGGCTCTTTACAAGGTTTCCACTATTTCCATAAAGGTGTATGAAAGAAAAGATTATTGGAAATGTACAGGTTAGTTAGCTCAGTACCTTTTAACTATACTTGACTAGTCTACCATCAGTATCCTTGTTTATTAAAGTACTGGAAAGGTGGCTAAATCTTTATCATTAAAATAAAAGCCATGACAGACATCAATGATCATTTTTCCTGTGGTGTTTGTACATTGTTATAAGTGTAAGTATTTGATTTCTTGGTATTGCCACAAATTTAGGTGTTCAAGAAGGCCATAGTCCTATTTAGACAAGCTATGTAGGTGAGTTGATTTAGTGCATTCCAACAAGGTAATAAGTCTGACCTATTTGAACCAATTCTCACTGAACAGCCACACAGCTGCTGCTAACTGGAGAAAAAGCCAAGATGAATACTGTGTCATGATAAAAAAAATGTAAATGTGGCACAAAGGCACCAACAAGTGAGACATAACTACATTACTTATGAAAACATTTGCGCTAATTAGTGTATCTTGTTAAATGTTAATGTTAACAATATTCTTGTAGGAATTTTTAAGGCTAAAATCTACTGGCCAATATATATTTCTAATACCAGTTTCTAAACTTAACGGGAATGTAGAATGACGACCATAATCTTTTTTCTCCAGTAGCCTGGTTTGAAGATTTTTAAAAATAAATATGTGGAACAGGAGACTCAGTGATGCTTTAGTCCAGAAGATTTAGCACTAGGTGCTGCTGAATGCACCAAATAGCAAGAGTATGAACCAGTCTACACACTCAAAACAACTGAGATCAATAGTGGTTATTAAGCTCAGTTGTATAGAACCAGGTTATAAAATGCCTGTGCAGACATGGCCAGATACAATCAGGTTAAAACGCATGCTAGGTTTCCACTGGAGCTAATTTCTCATCCTGTATGGCTCTGTCTGCACTAGGCATGAACTATAGCTTAGCATGATGTACCCTGTATAGGTGCATAATGTTCCTTGTAATGCCTACAATGAAAGATCTGCCTTGCCTCTTGCTGAATCAATGTCATTTACATTGTTTACTTTCCTGTGAGGATGGAAACATTATAGCTCCTACAACTAGCTGTCTACTTAAGCTAAAGCATTTTTTAAAACTTGGCTACAACATAGTTTGGGCCACAGACCAAACTAGTGTGTTATCACCTGGGTCTCCACAGCGTTGTTTAATAATCATTATTGAGAATGAGGAACAAATGGGAGAAAGGACAATCTTCAATACATGGACCATGCATGAGGAGATCTGCATTCCCTTCCCGGCTCTGCTATAGGACCCAATCCAGGAACACAAACAAACACATGCTTAACTTTAAGCACAAGTATTTCCATTGAGTTCAATAGCTTTACATATGCTTAAACTTGAGTATGTTTCTAGGTGCTTTGTTGGACTGGGGCCTTGATCTACCTCTGCATCAATTCCCGCAGCAAAAAAATGAAGATAATATGTCCACCTACAGTGCCCTGAAGGACTAATTCCTTTAAACTTTATACAGCATTGTAAGATCTTCAGATGGACAGCACTACAGATGTGCAGGCCATTTATTATAACCTTGGCTGATTTGAGCTTTGAATACAGAGCTTAAAGAGAGCCATTCTGCATATGATTGATTTAAACTTACCTTATTTTTCTTCTTTCTAGGTCCTGACATTCACACCCATTGGCTCTTGCTCTATTTGATGCCGTAGAATAAACTATGCTGGGGCTATCACACCTTCTATAGAAATCCAATGCAAACTACTGCCATTTTACAGACATAATGCTCTTATTTTACAATATTGCACAGTTTATCTACATTAAAAGTCATCAGATTATATGCCCATTGGGATATGGGAATAAGGCTATGTGAAAGTTAAAAAACCCAGTGCAATATTGTCTGCAGCATACGATTTTACCAGCATAATTCATGCTGAGGCATCACGTGGAGTGAGAGCCATTGAATTTGGTGTTAGGAACTAGGAAGAAATAAAAGGAGGTAGCTTTAAATGCAAGTATAGCATACATCAGATGACCCACTTACTCCCAGGGCTATTTAGGACATTCTGGCACATAATTGTAGAATTGCTGATTTTTAAAAAATTTCAAATCAATGGAATTATTTTGAATGTCTTTTTCTTCTCTTGTTTAAAACTGTGACAAACTGTTTGAACAAAAGTATGCATAGGTAAGCTTTAAGGTTCATTTCAGACTTCCTTGTTTGCAATTTTCATCAATTTATTTAAGTGAAAAATATTTCCTGGGAAAAGTATTCCTCAAGAAATTTTAATCATAGTTTCCTTTACCATTTTTTTCCCAGAAAGATTTTAGCAATTACTTCTTTTCACCATCAATCAGTTATCTTCTTTCAGCATACCAGTTAGTCCAATATTAAAGATATTCATTATGGCAGACATATAATAGATTACTTGCACCATGACAGAAGATTTCAGAATATGTTGGATTTATAGTTTATTGGAAGGTCTTTCCTTGCAGTAAATGTAATTAATAAAAACTACAACTTGGTGGCTACATTTATTCAGAAGCTTTATATTCATTTGAAAATATTTAAAAGGCATGAATTTTCTAATAAAGATAGTGCTTTTAAAAAGTCTTCTTCATACATCTCAGCAAGCTGAACAATGTATTCTTGAAAAATAAATACAGTTAAAAATAATTACTAAAAAAGCCATCATTTTATGGGCTATTATTTCACCAGAAAAGGGGAAAAATATATCTAATCCTGAACAAAAACTCTTCAAGGTTTATGTTCTCTATAAACCTTTCACTGGGAATTGAAAATATAAGTTAGTAATGCAATAAATGCCCTAACAAATATATCAGATTTTTCACTTAATGCTTTTTACAGGCTTAAACCAAACTGAGTGAAAGAAAACCATCTTTTACAGTCTGAGTCTTACAGGAAGAATGCCTTTCTGTTATGCTTTTTAAAAGAAGGCATGGTGAATTTATATCAACTTCACTGAATCTTGGGACTTGATAAAAGGAAGAAAATACGCCAGTGCAGTTAACATTCCATAGCATTCTTTCTTCACATATTTATTTCCTCACTGACTGGACATACGCCAGGGGTAACAAAAAAACAAAAAAAAAAAGAGAGAGAATAAAAAAAAACCAAAGTAACTGCTAGGAAATAAACCTTTGGCACATCATGCAGTCAAGGCTCTGTAGGTTTCTCTCTCTCTTAGCACCCTGCATTGTTACTCTCCAAAGGATTCATAGCAGAGAGAGAGAGAGAGAGACAGAGAGAGAGCCTGAGAGTACGCGAGATGGAGAACTTTGGGTTTTGAGTTTGTCACTGGGTGCAGCTGCTGGGGTTGCAAACAAAGTTCTTCCTTTTAAATGACTATAAAAGAAAATACAGCTGTCATTTTGGACCTACTGTTTTTTGAAATCTAAAAACATCCATGTCCCAGTAAAGAAACATTAGTACTCTCTCAAATTTCAGCCCTCTTGTCTCATATTTTAACATCTTTGGTTTGAAAAGTCTTAATTTCACTACAGTGTAAATAAGAACTGGTTTGTTTGTTCAGTACTCCAACAGAATTTGCTGCAAAGATTTCAGAATATAGGGAGTGACCTGAAAAGGGTGACCTCTCTTTAGTCACTGAAGCCAAAGACCATTTATCACAGTTAACCTACAGATCTGTCCTGCAGGGACTTCACATCTGTCAAACACTTGGAGACAGCTACTTATCCCCTCCTCCTTTCCCTCCCTAAAATGTCAGACTGGTCTGATTTTTTATTATTGTATGTTTTTCAAACTAATGAAAAAAGTTTTATGGGTATGGCAAGATGAAGCGTGTACTTTGTATTATTTATACAGCCCCTTAAATATGGATAAGGATTTGGAGAGAAAGAGAATGCCTTCACTCCAGAAAGCTTACAAAAGCAAGAAACCAAAGCTGTAAGACTTAAGCGTACACCTAACTTTGTGAGTCTGCTGAACTCAATGAGACCACGCACTTGCGTAAGTGAAGCATGCAAAGTCTTTGCTGAACTGGAGTATAAATTAAAACACAACAGTGACGATGATATGCAACAATCAATGTGGGAGAAGGAGGGCAGAGAATTACACCAGTAAGATCATGTTGATAGATCTTAAGGTATTTCAAGATTATATATGCACTCACAAACATTATATATATATATATATATCACACACACACACACACACATATATATACACATATAACAACACACACGCCTCATTCTCCACTATGCCACAAAAAAGCCAGTTGCAGCTCCTAGATTCTCAGCCACTTGGCCCCATTGGAAGTTAGGGCAGCAAGGGGCTCTCTGTCACACACCCTTCTCCCACCACACCATCCCTCCACCTGTCTGACACATTCTTCTTCCCCCTTACATTGGTGAATCCTCCTGTGGCATCTTCTAATAGGTTCAAGCTCATTTTGGCTGCATAAACAGCAAAAAGCAAACTCGGCAGACCGGAGAATCCAGTCCATAATCTTTAATGATGCTGTTAGTTGGAGAAGATGACTAGGGTTTTAATAGGCCTTCTGGAAGTAGTGTGAATCCCACAAGATATTTGAAGGGGGAAAGGATGAGAGCATGGTAGAGTGGATTGAGGGGAGTTTCCCAGATGTAGGCAGCATTGAGGAAGGAGAGAACAATGGTTATAGTTTGGTGCGTGGCTTGAGCAGAGATGAACATGGCTTCCCACTGAACTTGGTGGTGTTATAAAGAAGGGGCAGCACTGCACGCCACATTCAATTCTTTGCATTTCTGAAGATTTTCATTAGTTACATTTACCTTACTGAGATTTATTTCTCTTCTGCTTAAGCCTTGAAAATACGAGCAGTTTGGTAATGAATGACTAAAATAGCAGTTCTGTATATTTATCATCATTTAGGACCAATTAATTATTGGGTGGTTGATGTTTTTACTTGCATCTTATTCATGAGTCTGGGTGAAGACACCAGATGACTCAAAAAACTGTCTATGACAATCTTCAACTACTTTTGCACATCTCTGTCATCATAGTATGAAAGAGGTAGGCAGATCTACATGGGAAATCAAAGCTGAGTATCTAGACATGTCCCAGTTTTGGCTGTTTAAAAAACAAAAAAAAATATGTATGGCGGTTCCCATTTATGGGCCAGATTTTCAAAAGAGCTGAGCCACCTTTGCTGTTGGTTTTCTGGAGAGTCTGGCTCCAAACAAACAAGGAAACACACATCTCAGCTCCTATTTAGATACTAAAATAACTGGACAGATTTTCAAAAGAAATGTTGGATGTGTGATGTAAACTGAGCTCCTTGTAAATCTAGCTGTCAGGATCCCAATGAGAGCTGCTGGGTGTGAAGCACTTTTGAAAATCTAGTTTCCCAGCTGGTAGATGCTTTTCAAACCACCAAGGAAGACATCCCCAGCTGGAAGGACAGACAAGTGGAGAATAAATACTGTGAACAGTATGCAAATTTATATAATTTATATACAAGTCAACTTGATTCACTGAAAGCAGTATGGAAGATGTGGGCGTTCAAAGGGGTTTTGTGGATGAGCTCACAGAAGTAGTCCCATGCACTGGAGGCCACATGGGAGAAGGAACAGAAGTGACTGTGGGAGAAGCTGAAAAGCTTGAGAGCATGGGCAGAACAGAATTGGTGAGAGGCAATTCAAAACTTGACAATGGAAGTTAAGTAGGAAGGGGCAGAGTTATGCAGAACTTTGAATGTGGTGACACAATGCTTAAATGTGATGGGATAGTAAATGAGGAGCACATGTTGGGGCCCAGTGAGGAAAGTTACATGATCAGATCAACAGAGAAGGAAGTGGAGTTCAGTGACTGCATTTTTTGTATGGCTGGAGGTGCAACGTACATGCTTGGGAGGCCAGAAAGGAAAATACTGCAGTAATCAAAGTGAGATCTAATGAGGGCTCGAATGAGAGATTTGATGTGGGGATGGAAAGAAGAGAATGGATGCTGAGAAGGAAGAAGCTTCAGGATTTAAATGGAGCCTGGATGTGTGGGACAAGAAGAGGACAGAGTTTAAAATAACCCAAGACTGGGGGCCTGAGTGATGGATAGTGATGTTAACAATGATAAAAAAGGAGGAAATGTGGGGAATTTCCATGGGAATCCCAAGTAAGTAAAAAAGTGGGAGTAAGGACATAGTGTAAGTGCCCATATCTGTTAGCAATTAGTTATCCACAAGATACTCAACTTGGTGTGTGTGGTGGATGTACTACTCTGTAAATGATGTTTCAGTGTCCATTTCTGCTGCTACCACAGCATTCTCATTCGTATAGCTTGCAGGGTCACTACGGCTAGGGATGATTATTAAAACGATGGCTAGAAGTGGGCCATTACAGTATGCGGTGTGGGCACAGATCCCATGTCCAGCAGCATGGCAGTACTGCTAACTCTGCTCTCCCAACAATCAGTTTTACTGGGAAATCACAATGCTCAGTGCTTTACTTATTTCCCACCAACTTCTTTGTTGTTGTTTTCATACAGAAGTTCTGATCTCTCTATTTTAAACAGTTGTACGGCTACATCACGGTACCAATAAAGGCAGGCTTATGAAAACTAACCTTGCAAACTGGGGAAAAGGTTGACCCAGTGGCACTGTCTGCGCTGCCACCCATAAAGCTAGGCTGTGTGGTCCAGTGGACAGGCCGCTGGACTGGGAGTGAGGAGGCGTGGCTTCTACAACCAGCTCTACTGTGGCTTGCTGTGTGACGTTGAGTAGAGCCTGGCAAATCTGCAGATATCCGCTTTATATCCGAGAGCCATGTCTGCGGGTCGCAGATCTGATGCGGATACAAATTTTGTATCTGCACAGTGATACCAGTCAGCTCTGTGTTCTTGGGGAATCAGGGCGCAGTATCAAGCCTGTCTGACTCATGAAGGACAACCCCCCACCCCAGCTTCTGCTTGAACCAAAACCGATCAGAGAAGAGACTTACAGCAAGCAATAAAAAGGCGGTGGGAGACAAATCTAAACCCCTCCTGACAAGAGTAACAAGCTTAAGGCAACTCCCCTAGCCTCATCTGCATCGAAGATGGGACAGGGAGCATCTCCATTAGCATACAGAATGGAGAACAGAGATTCCAAGGCAAGAACCGCACTGAACTCTGGGACCAGAAAAGCGGGGAAGCACTGCATCATGGGGGATCTCTGCTCCAGATGTTAATGAACCTACTCCTGCACACACCCAGCTCAGGCGTTATCAGACCAATTCTAGTAATAAATCCTTGATTTATATCCAAAATACTGAAGCTGCCTAATTGCATTGTGAGCTCCCTTGAAGGGACACCACCCATACCCAGGAATGATCAGTTCCTATTGTCAAGCCTAAAGAAAATCCTTGACTCATCAGTTTACCCATAAACAAATCTAGTGTTCTCCCTTGAACCACTGTTGTTTCCCTACCCATGCTCAAGTAAGTTTTCTGATGCCTGGATCCACTGGGACTTCATCGTCTCCTGACTGATTGTGCTGGGGGCTCTGCCCGTCTCCAGCACTCAGGACCCAGAGCTACCACCATCACCTGGGAACTCCAATCAGTTCAAGCTTCATGCGGTGGTGAGACCCCAGCTCTCTCTCTCTTCTCTTTTCTATCTCAGGTATAACTTTTTAACCCTGACACATTTGATCAGGTATAGTTTTCTTTATATAACTTTTGTAAACTTTAATAATGTAACTATTATGCTTGTTTAGGCTCTCCTTGTGTGGTTATCACTATTATTCAATAAATAATTTTTATGGTTAAACTGGTTGCTTCTCACTCTCTCTCTCTCTCTCTGAACTTTGCTCTTCCCCATTTACTCTGCAGCAACGCTCCTCTTACCTAAGCTGTAATGCCCAAACATACTGTGGGGTTTGCTCAAGTGGGTTACTACCAGAAATGTGAAAGTGGGGATAGGGACATGCTGAACCTGTGACATACGAGGGTGGCAGCTTGGAAGTGCTGCTCGACCCAGACTATTGAGTCCAGGTGCATATAAGGGTGGCAGCCTGGAAGTGCTGTTTGACCCAGCCTGGTCAGGCTTACTCTATTCCAGTACGGTACCTGTGGCATATAAGGGTGGCAGCTTGGAAGTGCTGCTTGGCCCAGCCTATTGAGCCCAGGGACATATAAGGGGTCAGCTTGAGAGTGGTGATTGACCCGGTCCAATCAGGGGTGGGGGTGTGGGTGTGTGTGTGTTCATCTGATTCTGGGGCTGGAGGAACCTAGGTCCTGCAGGATAGCTCCATTGGGAGGGGACTTGCAGAAGGGAGAAGTAGAGCTCCATATGAAAACACAAGTGACACAAGCAGTATATTGACAGAATTACAGGACCCCCCCCAACCTGAGAAAAGTAACCCTAATAAATAAGCATACCCCAAAATAACGGGAAAATCTGGTAACAGGACTCTAACTCTGGGGATATCTCAGTCTCTCTGGGCCCCTGTTCCTTGGTCAGCCATCTATTTAAACTTGGAACTTTTTGGGGCAGGGTCTCTCTCTCACTATGTGTTTGCTCTGTGCCTAGCACAAAGTGGCCCAATCTCACTACTGTAATATAAGTAATGGTAATACTGGTCTCTCACTCTGCATGCAGGCAGGTTGTGAGAACACTTTGGAAAAAACAGGTGCAAGATAACAGCATGATTTTAAGAAGAGCTGTGCTGCTGTGGAAGATTTTGTGTACTTGCTGGATGGTGAAAGGGCCCCCTTCCCAAAATAGATGTCACTAAGCAGGAAAACCATCTCCGGGTTATTGATAGTACAAATAAAAGCTTGATCCTGCTTTTGGGATCACACTCCCTGCTGCAATTTCCACTGATTTGCATTAAAAACTCTCAGCATTCTGCATCAGTATGCTGACAATGTGGGCCTCCTTTGTGGATCATTTTGAATTTAAACAAGCAAGGTAAGAAGTCCTTATTGGAATTCATAAGTAGGATACTGCAGATTTCTTTGGTCTGAAATTTTCCTATAAAATTCAAAGCTCTTTGAGAGAAGTTTTGGTCTTTTTGCACAGGATTTTACAAATGTATTAAACCACAGTCCTATACAGCACTTATTAAACAGCAGACTAAACCTGAAAATTTGTCTTGATGGACATTTCTGCTCTGACTCTAGTGCTACCGAAACCACATTTTAAATATTTTTAGTTGCATATATTTCTGATAACTCAGAGAGATCCAGGATGTAAGAATCCTATTTCCTTTTCCAGAATATGCTGCAGGAGTTGGCATCTATGTACTACTGTGATTGACATATTAGATAAAACAGATAGATCCCACTAGAACCATGCCCTGTCCCAAGCAGATGAGCATCCTTGGTGAAATCTTAGCCGCACTGAAGACAATGGGAGTTTTGCAATTTAATTCAGTGGGGCCCAGGTTTTCACCTTGGATTTTTTTTTCAAGCCTCAGCTCCCGGAAGCAGGTGATTAGATGAAAATCTCAACTTTCATTTAAAAAAAAAACTCTCTCTCTCATGGTTACAGAATAAAGCTTGAAAATGTGACCTGAGTTGCACCCTAGAGGCTCAAAAATATGACAAATAAAAAGAACCCCCAAATTATTACTTGTTAAATATCTCATGATGTTTAAGTCAACCTTCATGATATTTTGGAGCCTAACTCATGATTTTGGGGTGCTTGGGGCTGGCAATACTGGGGCACTCTCATGAAGTACAATCACTAATAGAGAAAACAGCTTTAAGGCTATAATACAATATGACTAAAGGAGGCAATTCAAAAGGAAAATAGAAGTGACAGACTCTTCTTAATTTATATAATCATGAGAGAGAAGTTTTTATGCTGATTGCCCTAGCTTTTGTCAGCTCAGGCCATGACCTCAACAATAGTTCAAGTCTGATTCTAGGTATCCAAACAAAAGCAAACACTGGATTTGCAAGAATATTTTAAGGATGCATTTGTCTGTTTTCAATTTTTTTCATTTAAAAAGTCTACAGTCGGATTAAGAATTCACATATCTAATCTGAAAATTTAGAAATTTTCTTTATTTTTATTTCAAACCTGCTCACACACAACAGCAACCATTATAAAACAAACACAGCTGGCATCTTTATTGGTTTATTCACTGAAGGATTTAGCTGGACAAACATCACAAAGATGGAAACTGATTTCACTGAATTTATGATCAAATATTCTCCAGTACTGGAACTCTGAAATATCAATTATTATGAAATGTGAATAATTTAAAGGAAAGTTATTTGGCACTGTTTGTAAATCAAGTCTTGTGGGAGTAAACACAGCTGAGGTACTAGCGGACAGTGGATATGCTGTAATATTTATAACTGTTTATAATAATGTAGCAGAACTTTTTGTCAATTAACATTTCTCTTCACTTTTTGATAATGCCATTTATGTATCAATGCTTTCATTGGCAACTCATTAGATAAATATTCTGCTAAAGCATTTTATTCTAAATTTAAATTAGGATTTATAGTGATCAGAGGACAACTTAACTGACCTAGTAACTCCTTTCAAAATTAGACAATTTTTTCCCCTACAAAGACTTAATTTTTAAAATAATTTTATGGGCTTTCCATTAAGAGCCAACGTGAAGTCTATTGTTAAGACCAATACCAGGAGTGATTTAATAATTTTAACACAGAATTTATGCCTTAGGATATGGAATTGACTCAATGCCTAAAAGAAAAAGGTCAATTCCCTTTGGAATCACTTGCCTCTCTGCCCTCCAGCGATAACAGGTGCACCAATGCTACACTTAGTCTCTTTATTCACAGCGTATTGCTGAAGATACATAATCTATCCTCTCCAGTTTTAAGGCAGTGGCAAGAATAATTACCTTATGTCTGCCCATTTTGACAACCAGGTCAAGTGGAAGCTGAACATACACACCTGGGTTTGGAGCAACTAATCTACCTACAGGCAACATCTCTTCTAAGCTTTCAAATTATATCTTGGCACTTTCTAAGAATGATTTGTCTGAAGGCTTCATTTAATCTATTTAGCAAAACTGTTCATCTAATACAAGTTGTCATAAAAATAAAGGGAAGGGTAACCACCTTTCTGTATACAGTGCTATAAAATCCCTCCTGGCCAGAGGCAAAACCGTTTCACCTGTAAAGGGTTAAGAAGCAAAATAACCTCACTGGCACCTGACCAAAATGACCAATGAGGGGACAAGATACTTTCAAATCTGGGGCTGGGGGGAGGGGAACAAAGGGTTTGTCTGTCTGTGTGATGCTTTTGCCGGGAACAGATCAGAAATGCGGCCTTACAACTCCTGTTAAGTTAGTAAGTAATCTAGCTAGAAATGCGTTAGATTTCCATTTGTTTAATGGCTGGTAAAATAAGCTGTGCTGGATGGTATGTATATTCCTGTTTCTGTGTCTTTTTGTAACTTAAGGTTTGGCCTAGAGGGATTCTCTATGTTTTGAATCGGATTACCCTGTAAGGTAATTTATCATCCTGATTTTACAGAGGTGATTCTTCTACCTTTTGTTTAATTAAAATTCTTCTTTTAAGAACCTGATTGATTATTCATTGTTCTTAAGATCCAAGGGTTTGGGTCTGTGTTCACCTGTACAAATTGGTGAGGATTCTTATCAAGCCTTCCCCAAGAAAGGGGGTGTAGGGCTTGGGGGGATATTTTGGGGGAAGACATCTCCAAGTGGGCTCTTTCCCTGTTCTTTGTTTAAAATGCTTGGTGGTGGCAGCATACGGTTCAAGGATAAGGCAAAGTTTGTACCTTGGAGAAGTCTGTAACCTAAACTGGTAAGAATAAGCTTAGGGGGGCTTTCATGCAGGTCCCCAAATCTGTACCGTAGAGTTCAGAGTGGGGAAGGAACCTTGACACATGTGTTTCAAAGTTTGAAATAGATCATAGTTTTTACATTAATTATGTACAATGCCATTTGTTAACATATAACTAATTTTAAATAACTGCATGAGAAAATAAGAACTCTGTTTCCTTGCTTTAAGTGGCATAAATTTATTGCCATAAGTCCTATGCCACAGCAATCAGAGACCTAGGAAGTTGAGGCTTGAAGGAGCAACAGCCAGAAATGTGGAGGCAGAAGAAGAAAGGTACATTTAGTTTTTTCTTTTTTGGCATGAATTACAAAAGATTCTTAGAATATGACCATGAGAGGTTCTGGAATATAGAAATTAAATGAGGAAAAAGTGGCAATTTAAGGGTCATTTCATTTTATGAAAACTAGCAGTCAAAAGAAGACTGAAGAAGACTGATCAAACTACCATAAATATCAGTTATAAATATTTGTCAAAGGCCAAGATGTGCTTTGATGTGGCCTAGCACCATGAAGCCTTTGATCGTTATGGTGCATGACACCACCTCCAAAAGCTAGCAATTGCTCAAAAATCTTTGGCTGACATAACTGCAGAATCATGAGGCTTTTCAGACTGACCTCATGCTAGTTACAGAGGTGGTAATACTTATCTGCACTGACACTACTCCCTTCCAAGTTGATGTCCACTGGTGAGGTGATAAGTAAAGATGAGAAACAAAGAAACGTGGGAGTTGAAGAAAAGTGTTCTAGGATATACTATGATGGGCAAAATAGAAAATATAAATCCCATCCCAATGACATCAATAGGGGCTGCTGGATGCTCAGCACTTCTGAAAATCAGCCTACCCTTTTTCAAGTGGCTAATTTTTGGTAGTCATTTTTGAAAATCTTGGCCTTGTTGTCCACACAAAATTAAATCAGACTCACAATATGACAGCTTTCTAAACCACAGCACAGCCTGTGCTTCTAAGGGGACATGAATTGCTCAGACAAGTGCATCTAAATATGGCTCAAAGAGACAGAATGTTGTAACAAAGTCATGATCTAGAAAGGAGAGACTTTAGAAGCCATCCTGGATTTTACCTTTAAAAGACAGGAATTAATTAAGACTGTGAGAACAGAGTAATAGGAAAGTTTGGTGCTAGTGACAATGAACTACTGGAATTCAAAAGAGGAAACAATTTCTTAGACTACAAAAATATTCAAGTCACACCACAAAAAAGCATCATTTTGGGAAATTAGTATAACATCACCCTATCAGGGGAAGCATAGAAGAAGGTAGGAACAACTGATGTAGCTTTAAAAGAGACATATTAACATATTTGAAAAGTAAAGAAAAGAAGTAGAGTCAATCAGAAAGTAATGAAAAACGTTATTAAAGAACATGTATTGGAAAATTCACAATTGAAAACATTGAATAAATACAAACCAACATATCTGTGTGATATTCACATCAAGGCCTCAAGGAATTACTTAATGAATTCACCAGACTAATGCAAAGTACTTTTCAAAAGTCATGAAGTGATCATAACAGGATTTTGGTAGAAAAGCAAATTCAGAGCCAATTATTTAAAAAAAAAAAGTCAGGGCAATCTTGGCAATTTTTAGCCAGCAATTCTAATTTCAAACCTTAAATAAGGCCCTCTCTGCTGCCGGTAAAAGAGTAAAATAAATGGAATCAACATTAAGAGGAAAAAAAATTGTAAGTGGATAATAAGAAAAAAAAAAGATAAGCAATACATAAAAGACAAACGAAAAAGCAAAACACATTAGACAATTTCATCACTTTTTAAAATGGACTTAAATATTAGTGGATCAGCATAATGCAGTAGATGTAATATATCTGGACTTTTAAGCATTTGATTCAGTGTCTCACAAAACCTTGCTCTAAAGACAAATTCACATGATCTTGGATATAAGCACTGTCACATGGGCTGAAAACTGGCTGACAGACCATAAACAAAGGATAATGATAATTGGCCATGTACAGAGTTGGAGGGGACGCATCCAGCTGTGTGCCACAGGGATTAGTGTTAGCCCCAGTTTTATTTAACATCTTTATTAATGATCTGGACTAAGGGATAAACAGCACATTAATTCAGTTCACAGATACTAAATTAGGAGGTGTTGCAAATACCAATGAAGACAGAATTAATACAAAGGGATTTATAAAAATGAAATTTATGGGCAGAAAAAAATATATCGGAAGGATTCAGGATGGAAAACTGCAGACAAATACATCTATGGGTAAATAATCCCAACACCAGATATTCAGTGGAACAGAGATACTAAGAAAGTACTAATACCCACAGAGTCTTGTCCAATAAGAGAGTGTGAATTGGATATAAGCATGCAAGGCTATAAGGCAGGTGAAAAAAAGCCAGAACGGTTTTGTGTTGTACTTGCAGAGGTATCATAGATGGGACAGGTAGAAGACAGTATGGATAAAATTGCATCTAAGTTATCAGTACTAGAAAGTAGTTTTTAAGAAGTGGAGAAATACTTACAGTTAAATGATGACTAAGGAGGTATTCCATAGTGGTTTTAATTACCTAAAGTATGTGAACATTGTAAGGGGAAGGAATAGTTAAAGGTAGCGTAAGGGGGTATAACTAGGAATAATAAGATATAACAGAGCAAAGTGAAATTGTGGTTGAATATCAGGTTATATATATTCTAAGAGACTTCGCTGTCAGATTGTGGAATAATCTCGCAAAAGAAAAGATAAATGTCTCATCACTTGAGAGGTTTAGAATTAGAATGGAGGAAGCCCTCAAAATAAACTGCAAGCTTTGGCACAAGGGATAGATTATAGAATCTAAGTAAGTCTTATCAATCACTTATTTCTATATAATATAATTCAAACACCACCATTACTAAGCACCTATACACTGCTTTTCAACTGTAGATCTCTGATGCTGCTGAGTTGGGCTGTGGACATAATGGGTCCAGTTCTCATTTTCACTCAGGCCCCTTTACACTGGCAGAATGATATAAAAGTACCCTGACATTGGTGCCTTTTACACTGTCAGAGCAATGTAAACTAAATAGCCCATTGGGGAATATGTTTTTCTAAAAACCATTTTGAACTGTAAACTGTTAACTATTCAAGTCTGAAAATCCCATATATTCAATATTTGGTTTTTGAATCTTTTTCTGGTCCCTCACTCTTGCTTCTTCAGAAGGTTTTCACTGACTAATGGTTTAAAAATGTGAGAATCTGGCCCTTGAGTCCTACCCTTAAACTTTGCCAGATATAAGTATGGAAGGCCTCAGCCCCTACCATTATAAAAGATCTTGTTTGAAGCAGAAATTTCTAGCAGTTGACCTGTGTTGTGAGGCACGTTGGTGAATTAGTTACATTAATTTTAACATGATAGGAAAGAACAGTTGTGCAGGGAACTATCTAAATTCTTACTCATCGCCATAGTGTGTGAGCACCTTACAGATCCTCCTTTGAAATATACACAGAGACAATTAGCTTTCTCTCCCCATTACCCTGTAAGGGTTTACTGTTGTGAGAAAGCTATTGTAATCTGAAACAGTGAGTTTTACATTGTTTTCTTTAAAAATCACGTGCAGACATACCTGAAGTGAACAGTGCAGGACCAAAGATAAAACACAGTTCAGATCCCTCCATATTTAAAAACCAAACCAGGTTTTAAATGAGTTGAGGACCCCCAGTAGAGTAACGTGTGCAGCACAGGTGGAATTTAATATCAGATGGAACTGAAACCAATATGAGTTGGCTGCCAGACTGCCTTAGACTCTTGAAAACCCCAACTGAGGAACTGCAGGGCTTAGAGTAATTTTCTAATGCCCATTTTGCATTTTAAGTACCACGCGTATGATTCCATAAGTACTATGTTCTCTATCTCTGTCACTGGACACCCTTACCCAAAGTACTCATTCACTGTTACTTCTTTGTTTGTCTAAAAGGCTCTCAAAAGTAAAATATTAAGAGCTTAAGAGCTTCAGGGATCTGATTTTTCACATAATAAGCCTATTGGGTTTATCTTCTCTGCCCTTTGAATAGTCCAATAACGTTGATATTCTTGGCTCTGGTATGATTTTCCATTGGTTCTAATCAATATTTTTTAAAAGTTATTACATATTGCTTTATTTTGAGCAGCTGTTTTCCAGCTAAACTGGTTAGGTAGAGAGATATCAAGCTGTGTCAGTCATTGCTCTATCTTTTCTACTCTGGCTTTAAGATTTGTCTCTCTTGTGGTTGGAGTAACTAATCTGTGATTGATTACCATTACTCTCAGTATATTATCTGTAATGTTTTCTCTGTTCTTGCCTCTGTTTTCTGTAGAAGAGCCTGCCTCTCACCTGGGGGTACTGTGCAATTTGTAAGCAGAATGCCATTCTTAGTGGCCCGTCCTCACTTAAATTCATTGACTGTCATTATTAGGGGTCTACTTAAATCTCTGAGAAATCACACATTTTTCAGGGGTTGGGTCACAGCATAAATAGCAAATTTTGTAGATGTGTTCAGGCAGTATATATACACAACAAGTATTGTACTGTACTATAGTTACCTTTGTAGTCGCCTTGGATAAGGGAGTATGCTAAGTAAATAAATAAATACAAATGAAGTATAATACTTAAAGCCCCTAATCATTGTATATTTGGATGCAAGCCTTTTTGAAGACGTCGTATACACTCATGTATACAAACAAGAAAAGGGGTTGCATTATCCTTAGTCCTGCAGTCTGAAAAAGAAAAGTGGAGGGTGAGCAATCGTCTCCTGAGCCATATGCAATCTCAGGCTTTGTGCTCCTGCCACGCACAGACTACGAGGAAGTGGTTGGGATGTTACCTTGAGGCTTGGGAAACATGGGTTCAATTCCCTGCTCTTGGCACAGACTTCCTGTGTGACTTGATAACTCAGCTTAATCTTTCTTTGCCTCATTTCCTCATTGATAAAATGGGAATAGCATCTTTCCCTACCTCACCGGGATGTTGTCAGGCTAACTACGTTAAAGACAATGAGGGGCTCAGATAGTATCGTAATGGGGGTAAAGTAATCGTAATTTATGCTTGATAGACTTGAGTGAATCTGTCTGTGCTTGCAAACCCATGGGGTGAGGAGAAAAGGAGTAAGTATGGGACACCGTGGTCCTATTCTTCCCTGACATTGACCAGCATAAGCAGGAGCACTCACTGCAGCTTGTGAACAGAGACATTTATGTGGTTGCACAAGCTGTAGATCAAGAGCAGAGCATGCTTTTCTATCAGTTTAAAGTAGGTTTAATATTTTTTTAAAAATATAGCTAAGTATTTTAAATAAACCTCCTATTACACATGCTTTAGGAGTTGCCCTAATCCTGTACAGTGGTTCCATAGTGTCAGACCCGAGAGGCTTTCAAAAATATGTCCCAGTTAGGCCCCAATCCTGCAAAGACTTGCAGTCCTAGAATTTAAGGTCCAAAGAGACCACCAGATCATCAAGTCTGACCTCCTGTATATCACAGGCCACCCACACACTACCCCCATTAATTTTAAACAACATGAATAGTTCAATTGAAATTAAAGGGACTACTTACCCTACTTAAAGTTAAGCACATGTGTAAATCTTTGCAGGATCAGGGCCTTAGACACTGATCTTTTGACACTGATCCTCCAGAGCCATTAAGAGGTCCACAGTAACTAACTGTTAACAGTATCAAAACAAATCTGTCTACTCAAACTAACCTAAAAAAACTCCAACAGTATAACCTTATTTTCGTCCACTCAGTTTTTAAACACTAGGAGGATCTAATTCTCATTCTGACTAGCCTGCAAATTTGATTTAAACAAACCAGCCCATTCTGGTATCATGATTGAAAAAAATACTGAAAAAAAGAAATCAGAATTATGTAAAAAATGCTCTTTTAGATTAGAAAACATGTTCTTCAAAATGTATTAATAAATAAAAGCATACTTTCCAGGCTGAGTCACTCTATGAGGTTTTTTTAATGTTTTTTTATAGCTGAATTATAAGTCCCTGAGAATATGATGTCTATAATGGAAATATTGATACATCCTTCACTACAGCAGTACTATCCAGCAACACTCTAATACTGCACACTAATAAAGATTTACACTAGACAAAGAGAAAATCCTTTACATATTTCAAATGTAAATGATACATAATTTTGAGAACAAAATATTTCCTATTATATTAGAGCCTGAGATATGAAGCACTGAATTCTATTCTATTCTATTCATTGCTTTCAGTCTTTCAATCCCGTCATTTATGCTGAAAATTTGTAAATCCTTTATTCATGGAGCATAGAAAACGTGTACATATTTTTGAAGAGCTTCCTTATACATGAGGAAGCTCTGGTTTTATTTGCAGCAGATTGTGATGGAATCATGTTCTGTGTCAATTCTCAGACCAGAGTTTTATTTTAAACAAACCATATATTTTGTAACAAACAAAACCAACACACAAGCAGCTTGGAGAAAATACGTTGCTCACACAGAGTCATGTTTTCAATTCAAATGCAATTATTATTATTTGTATCATGACAGGGTCCAGAGGCCCAAGTATTGATCAGGGCCCCATTGTGTGAGGTACTATTAAAACAGGCAGGAAGACAGAGTCCTGTCCCAAAAAACGTGCAAGCAAGTTTGTTTTATATATACCCATTCATTCATCCCAGAGAGGGGCTACTACTCTGGGAGTACAACAGTGCTATTGCTGCCTGTCTGATATATATCTACCAACAGTCCCAAAACATGAATTGAGACAGCAGTTACTTGGGAAAGCCTAGGTTTGCCCCAGCCAAATCTGAACTCTTGATAGCAGTGGATGTGATCTTTCTGTGGGCTAAATCATGGCATTACCTCAAAGCAAGGGGTGGCACATGTTGTCTTGCATACGGGGGGGGGGGGGGGTAGGAGAGGGAAGGAGACACAAAATCATAGAAATGTAGGAGTGAAAGGGACCGTGATAGGTCATCTAGTCCAGTCCCCTGCATTGAGGCAGGATTAAGGATTATCTACCATTCCTGACAGGTGTTTGTCTAACCTGTTCTTAAAAACCTCTAATGAGGGAGATTCCACAACCTCCCTAGGTAATTTGTTCCAGTGGTTTACCACCCTGACAGTTAGGAACATGAACACACTGGGTCAGACCAAAGGTTCATCTAGCCCGGTACCCTGTCTCTCTGGGGCACCAGCCAATGTCAGGTGTCCCAGAGGGAATGAACAGAACAGGAAATCACTAAGTATCCATCTCCTGCTGCCCACTCCCAGCCTCTGGCAAACTGCAGCTAGGGACACCATCCCTGCCCATCTTGGCTAATAGCCATTGATGGACCTATCCTCCATTCATTTTTCTAATTCTTCTTTGAGCCCTGTAATAGTCCTGGCCTTTACAACATCCTCTGGCAAAGAACTCCAAGGTTGACTGTGCGTTGTGTGAATAAACACTTCCTTTTGTTTGTTTTAAACCTGCTGCCCATTAATTTAATCAGGTGACCCCTAGTTCTTGTGTTATGAGAAGGAGTAAATAACGCTTCCTTATTTACTTTCTCTACACCAGTCATGATTTTATAGACCTTAATCATATCCCACCCCTTAGTCGTCTCTTTTCCAGATTGAAAAGTCCCAGTCTTATTAATCTCCCCTATATTAATATGCCTAGTAAGGAATCTATTTGTAAAAACCATTTCCAGAATCTTTTTTACTGTCTGTATTGCTATAGACACACTCTTTGACAGGTATTTTGAAATAAATTACCAAAATAATTGAAACAGGCATGATTATATTGTGTTATTTTGACAAATAAAATATGCAGAATTTTAAAATATGTAGCAACATTTTTAATTTTTTGGTGCAGAATTCCCCCCAGTAAAATATGGTCCAAAAAGCCACAGCAGTATTTCTGTTATAGAAATGTACATAGCACACTCAAATCACAAAGATGAAGTCAAATTTTAATCTTTCCATTTGATTTCATACAACATTATTTGGATTAAATGGTGTCAAATAGTATTTGAGTTGAAGCAGGGACTTCATTTGAACATTGGTAATGTAAAGAAAGTTCAGAACTGATAAATGCAGGAGTGAGTGATTCTGTGTTGCTATGAATGACAAAGAAGCAAAAGGCATTGTAAATTAGCTATGGTAACTTCAGCATGAGATAGACCATATGAATAGAAAGTCAAAGAATGCAGAGTAAATAAAAAAAAAAAAAACTTACTTATTCCATGCTTGTCTAAGGTTTTTAGAGCTGTACTGTGTAAAGCGTTCTGTAACAAAAAGAAAAGACATTTGATTATCTTGTTTAATTATATTAAAAACATGTAAAAACATTTTAACCAGTGGTGGTGATCATTCCTCCCATATGCCAAATCTGGAAAAAAGAACAAAGTGAGAAGAAGGGAAAAATAACTTTAAATAATGGACATATTCTGGGACTGAGTCTCATCTACACAAAAGCTACTTTACATACACTTTAAAGCCATGTTATATTGCCAGAGTGTTACAGAGAGGTTTTAAGTGTAAATAAGAATCAGACCCTATTTTTAATCATCATAAATAACGTTCTCTGTTACCTTGCTGTCATGACTCCACATTTCCCATGTAAAAAAATTTTAATAGTAAGTGAAATGAGCCCAGATTTATGTTAAAGTTGGGGGCAGCTGAGAGCTATGCTGGTCATATGACAGTCCTCATGCTAAAAGATCCATAAACATAACCAAAACACCGTAAGTATAGTGATTGCATGTTTCTTTACCCTCACACACAAACTAAGTTCTAGCTGTAAATATTGCCCTGACTAGTACAGGGATAAGGAGCAGATCTATTGTCCTATGGTTCCTCTGCAGAAGGCTATCTTCTGGCTAGGGCAGGATTTTAGGAAGAACACTGGGGCTAGGCATTGTGTTGCTCCTCTGAACAGGAGCAAAGTGTGTCCCAGTTAACAACAGTCATGCTAGAAAAATACCTTCAAATCACAAACTACACCACACTGTAAACATGGGATGCTGTAATAGGCCAACTTTCCTACTGCTGTGTCATGTTAAATAGTTTGGATAGATCTGCCCAACACTATGCATTCAATGAGATGCTACCTAGATTTCTGCTAAAACTTTAAAGACCCTTTAAAAGGGGGCTTTATTTTCTGCGAGTGCTATACATAGCACAGGACCATGAAGTTACAGCAATTTTTTGTACTGAATGGATCACACCATCATAAACAAAATGAAAGCAACCTTTGGTTTTCAAGAGCAACTTAAAGTTAGTTGAATTGTTCTTTATTTGTATAGGTAACCTTGTCACATAACTACTGGAAACTCTGAAAACAAGGTACATGGTTACAGATAACACAATAGGAAAATCCTACTGTCAATGACAATATTTTTCTTTAAAGTTGCAACAAAAGAGATGACCAGAATGAATGGCATGTAATCAATAAAAACAGTTGGGTGGAATTAAAATGCAGCTCACCTCAGCAAAGTAACTTGGTAAAAATGGAACCATAGGATTTCAGACTTTTTTCCAGCATAATTAAAGCAGTGAAACACTCCTACTTTAGATGCAGTTATACCAGTAATAAAGGTGCCTTACACTGAAATAGCTTATTCTGGTTTAGGAACCAAAATAAACTATACCAGTATAATGTACTTTTATACCAGCATAACTGTGTCTACACTAAAGATTTTAGTGTCATAGCTACCTTGGCAAAAAAAAAATCACATTCCTAACAAAGATAGTTATGTCAGTAGTGCTTTTTAAAGCCATGTTATTGAAGACCAACACAAGGATTAGAAAGTCAAGATGGCTTCTTCTACTTTGTGCATCACCAACAATAAAGATTCTGCAACTGAATCATAGTTAATAATTCTGTAGATGAAGCATGAGCTAGAACAGCACCTAGTTGACTATACTACTACAGTAGTACAGGAGTAAAATCTAGGAAAAAGGTATTTTAGTTAGCAAAGAAAGGAGACTTCAAGAAAGCAGATCTGTTGAGCAAGGCACCCTTTTTACAGTCTCTCCACAAACTAGAAGAACTCTTATGCTGGATCCATAAGAACCATTCATCTCTCTGTATCTATGTTATTCTGATGTATTATTTTAATATTTTTATCTGAAAATTGGAAAAAAACTCAACTCTGAGACACCCTGTGCAAGATAAAATGTGACAGGATTTGAATACTCTAGTGATAAAAAAGTATGTTTCTCAACAAATGTACCTCACAAAATAGAATTTGTTGACTGGCAAACTATTATGAAACTCATAAAAGAGCAAAAACTTTTGTTGTGATGATTCCCTGATAAAACATACCATAATTACTGATGATATACATGAGTGGTAGTAATATGAAACACTACAATGCTGAATGTCTTTATGCTCCTCTATTCTAATAAAAAGCTTAGTAAACTACCAAGAACTTCAGTAATTACAGAACCTTCCCATTCCAATTATAGTTAAATTAAAGAAAATTCATAGCACATTATCTAAGGCACTCACTAGCTTGTAGCGTAACAGAGAAGAGCAATTAATTTAAACCTGCAGGGTGATTTTTCACCTATTTCTATTCTGCTCTGACACTGCAGTAGAGGCACACCAGCAGGGGTTAAGGAAAGAAAGAAAGAATAGTAGAGAAGTGAAAAATAAGTGAGTACATAATTGTACCAAGTAGCAAGTTACAAGTTTCCACTTCAATTCTCTGTGCATATACTGTGATTAAATAAATAAATTAACACTCTTCTGAGGCATACAGAATAACATCACAGAAAATTCTGAATTCTTCCTTTTATATAAATTTTCATTACATACTGTACTATATGTACTAAAACTAATGTAACTGTAACATTA
The DNA here is from genome assembly GCF_009764565.3 of Dermochelys coriacea. Classification (NCBI taxonomy): domain Eukaryota; kingdom Metazoa; phylum Chordata; order Testudines; family Dermochelyidae; genus Dermochelys; species Dermochelys coriacea. Next base: position 226,641,936 of record NC_050069.1, read on the forward strand.
CAAAGAGACAAAAAGAATGCCAGACCTTTCAGTGAAGCACACTATGCAAGTACCCAGAACCATTATTACATGCCAGATAATGGAGGTGTGAAGACAGTAGTGGGAGACAGTGTCCATAATCTGATATGAAAAAAGACATAACAGGTGTAAAAACCCAGGACTTCGTTATATATTATGCATTAAGTGAAGAGATATAATCTCAGCAATGGGAATGTGATGACAAATTAATAGAGAAATGAGCATTATAATTTGTCTTAAACCAAGCCCATCACTTAATGGCTCAACCACTGTTGTTTTGGGATGAGATCTTGGCTCCACTGAAGTCAATGGTAATTTTTCCATTTAGCTTGATGGAGCACCCAAACTGGGTAACATGTAGCCTTCTGGTGAGTGTGGAAAAGGGAGAAAGGGTGACAAAACAGGAAAGCACTCAAAAAAATAGAAAAATATAAGCTGGGTGGAGGGGGAGCAGTAAAGGGAGGAAGGGAAGGAGACAGAGAAAGGTCAGAAAAAAATGAAAGAAAAATGGAGATATAACAACAACATGCTCCAGCATGGCACCTGGGAGGCTGACAAGGCACCCATCCATCACGTGAGGGGGTTCCAACACAAGAGGTTGTGAACAGAGCTGGTCAAAACATTGTAATAAAATTACTCCAAAATATGCTGTTTTGTAAAAGCTGGAAAGTTTAGCAGAGATGTATCTTTTTCAATGACATTTCCATCACAAAGACAGAGACACTGGTCTGGCATGTAGGAAATCCAGGCACAAGAACTTTGCTCTGAATGAAGAATGAAAAAAAGAAAAAAAAAAAGGTAAAACCTTTAAAATTGCTGTGAAATGGGATTGTTGCCCTCTGGTCAGTTCTAGTTGTGAACAACTGCAATGACTGTTCCTATGTTGGTGGACTCAAGCACTTGGGGATGTGTGCTACATCAAAACAGTGGATTTGGAATAGTTTGGCTTGTAACACTAATCAAGTGTAAATTCCATGTAAACAAGTCATATTAAATAATACTGAAGCCTGTGCAAAGCTGTGAACATTTTGAACACCCCACCCCAAATCTTTTTTGAGTTCTTGCACAGATTTATGCAAACTGAACGATGGTAATGAGTACAGCATGAATGACTAGACAGATTAGACCAGACCGACAGGTAGCACAGTGCAGGCTTCCCTGGTACAGAATACAGATGCATATTTTATTGAACCTGCCCTTAAGGGATACTGGTGCATCTTTGTGCACTAGGATTCAATACTTGATTTTACTTACTTAGTATGAGCACACAACTGATACTGCGTAACAAAACAGTTAAAAAAAATCTTCATGCCCTGTAACCAAAAGAATTCAAGTCAATAACACAACCCAACATCAGAACTCCACACCAGCAACATTGTACTGTGTGTCCAGTAATCCCACTCCATACTTCAAAAAAAAATTGTAGGAATCATTAAACCTTTCAGCAAAATTGAACATCATAAAGTTAACAAAACTGCTACCCATAAACTAAGGAGGAAACATATTGTCACTTAACCACCCTCTTACAATTAATTCTGCATCTTTAGACGACCAACAAATTTAAGGTGGGACTTTCAAAATGGCCTATGGAAGCTAGGTGCAAAAATCCAAATGATGATTAGGCACCTAACTCTCTTAAGCTGCTTTGAAAATCCTGGCCTTAATGTCTAGAAGACCTATCTTGGTTGCACTACAAAACTATAAACCATTGTTATACCAAATGAAATGTGACAAAGAAATTGATAAATCTTGCCCTGATGTTGTTAGGAAGGAGAAGTATAACCAAAATGAATATCTTGCTGAAATTCATGCTTCCTTTATAAACAGCCTCCTGCTCTGTTCTAAACCTCTCCTTAAAGAAATCCTGTCTGCACCACATTTATCTGGCAAAACAATCCCTGTAGGAAGAAGGAGAAATACTAACTCTCGCCTTTGAAAAAGAAGGATTTTCAAACTCTATTACTATGCAGCATGATTATGTTTCTGCTTCCCCTAATTGATATTGAAAATTCCCCAGAGTGGATCAGCCTATTAACACTCTCCCTTCCAGTCCAAGCCGCCCTACATATTACTTTATAAAATCTCTAGGTAAACAAGGAAAGATATTAAACACAGAAAGATATTTGTAAACTCTTATATATGCCTACTCTAACCAGAGCCTCATACTAATGTTCACCTCAGCCAGCTTCAAAGAGTAGCTCCAGAAAGGTAGTTTATCTTTCCAATATTTTCTCAAATCCATAAAATCTATAACCCCTGTATCCCCACATAAAAAGAGACCTTTTTAGGTTAAGCCAACTTTTACTTGGTTAGTAAACTAAAAAATAAATATATTAATGATGAATCTGCACTATTAAACAAACAGGCCTGCCAATACTATTTATCTAAACCAGTGGGTGAAATTTAAATTCCCACATAACATTCCAGATATAAATTCCTTTCCTTCAGAAGCTTCCATTGACTCAGTGCCATCAGTCACCAAATTCATGTCAAACCAGGTATTCTCAGCTTTTTCCATACTATTGCCATACTGAAAATCAACAGAACGACAACAATGAAGTTTACATCACTTCAATAGGACAACAATTTCACCCTATGCCAGTACATTACAATATATAAAAGCATTGGCGCCCCCTTTTCAGAAGTTTAACAAACTACCCACATAATCTAGCAATAAAGAAAGAGAGAAAGGTTGCCATCTCCCCAGCCCGGGATGAGTACCCATACTTTAGACCATACATTATTTCAGAACAGCTCCACATAAAAATCCATCCGTGTAAAAACTGAGATGATATTTACTTCCTCAGTAAATCACTTTGAGATCTAAAGGTGCAAAGCGTATGAAGTAGGTATTATTATCTCTTATCTCTGTCTTGTGAGAACCAAATGATTCTGGGGCTGAGCACCATCTACCCTTTTTCCATCACAAAATCCACACATTTTTAGGTTAGCTCAACTTTTTCTAGGTTAATAATTTAATGAAAATATAAATATAAAACAAACATCTCATCCCGACAAAATAACAATTTTAGTCAAGACTCTATGTAGGAATGTTGGAGATGTAACATCCCTTTCTGTATTTATTTGGAGATTGCTCAAAATAAATGTCTAATGGTGAGAGCATGTGAATTGTATAAGGCAAGGGTTCTCAACCTGTGGACCAGGAGGTCACAATTTTCCTTTTCTTGCCATATTGCTAAATGGATGGGAATTCCAGGTAGAAATGGGAGAAAGATCATCATAGGGTGGGGAAGGAACCCCCCGAATGTAAAAGGTTGAAAACCCTTGGTACAGGAAAAATGAATCAGGATGAAACTGAAAATAAATTGACATGAGCAAGCACTTGAAGAAGAACCTGATTTATTGAGGAATGGTATAAGCAAATAGTTCATTGTTACACTATGGAGGAGAAGGGCTAGGATGACAGAAAATATAAATTTGCCACCTGTTATGAAAGAGTCAAAATTTATGGGAGAAACCAAACCTCACTAGCGAAAACCCACCTACATGCTACTTCTCTCATAGAACTATATGACGGACAAGACTAACCACTACTGTGAAGAAATCATACTGGAGCAGTGAAGAGAAGAGAGGCGAACAGAGGGAGTTTGCCTGGGAACAGTCCAAGAGAAGTTACAGTGAGTGCTGCAATACCGAGAGGACTGGGCTGTTTTGTGAGTTGAATATCCGAGTGTTTAATCTGCTGTGACCATTTGTTTGACTGTTGCTAGTTGCAGGGACTGTTTGACCGCGTTTGTTTGAAAAGTGTGACTGTTTGACCATGTGGTTGGTTGTTTGAAAAGTGTGAATTGGGAGTGCTTTGTTCCAGGTGGGCTTTGAGTGGTTGATTGGATGGAAGACTTTGAGTCAGGGCAACTGCTTCAAGCCAGCAGCCTTATTAAAAAAAAAGCAGCCAGTTGCGAATTGAGTGATTGTCGATCAGAGGACAGGCAAACTGAGGGAGTCTGCCTGGGAGTTTGCCGGGGGTGGGTTCCCACAGAGTTTTTGCCTTTCAGGCTTCTGTGAGCAGTAAATACAACATCTGAAGAAGCTCTTAGAAGGAAGACAATAGGGAAAGTGAGCGATCAGCTGTTGTGACCTGCACAGGATGTGACATGTTTGTCTTTTTCCCAGAGGACAGAAGCAACTTTGTCTGTATGAAGTGAAAGCTGGTCTCCATACTAGAAGAGAAGGTTAAAGGACTAGTGACCCAAGTACCAATCCTGCGTTGCATCAGAGGAAATGAAGACTTTCTGGATAGAAGTCAGTGTTTGGTACTGCAGGCACAGCACGCTGAAGAATGTGAGGGCAGTGCAGAATGGAGAAGAAAACTGGCAGCATGTTGTGATGTTGCACTCCATAAGACTTTATGGAAATATGCTTATGAATGTATATATGACGAAACTGAAATAAGTTTTATGCTACATGTGCCATGTAACATATCTCTGTAAAGGTTAAGATGTACTGAATCTATTCCTCCTATTTGTATGCATGTGTCATTTCTGTGTTAGAAGTTATGAATATCGGCTGTGAACTTGCTTGATTTCTAAGTAGCCTTAGTAAAGCATTTGGTCAGCTTCTTGAGAAAGGAATGTGCAAGTTAAGTGCCCAATCAAGAAACACTTAAACAATGGATCTTGGAAGGCTCCAATCCACATAAGAAGTCTACTTGAAGATTTTCAAGGTAGCATGTGAACCATGGCTGCTACCTGCAAGTTCTGAGTCATGCATGGACATGTGACTTGCCCATGTGACTCCAAAACACTATCTTGTAGCTGGGATTCTACACAGAGGGAGGGAGGGGTGTCCACCCACAAGAGAAAGTCTATTTAAACCCCAAGGAGACTCTTCCATTTGGTCTTTAGCTGGCTCAAGAGATAGTCTCTCCATCCCCCAAAGGATACCTGAAAGAAACTGGAACAAAGGACAGTAACCACCGGGGTGCTGAACCCCGAGTGAGTGAGTGCTGGACCCAGACTAGAAGGAGACTGGTCTGCAAAAGGAAGCTTACTGGAACACCTCTGAGGGTGAGGTTTTATCTGTATTCAATTTTCTTACTGTATTAGGCACAGATTTGCATGTTTTATTTTATTTTGCTTGGTAATTCACTTTATTCTGTCTGTTACTACTTGGAACCACTTAAATCCTATTTTCTGTATTTAATAAAATCACTTTTTACTTATTATTTAACCCAGAGTATGTATTAATACCGGGAGGGGGGAGGGGGAGAAGAGCGGCAAACAGCTATGCATCTCTCTCTATCAGTGTTATAGAGGGCAAAAAAATTTATGAGTACCCTGTATAAGCTTTATACAGGATAAAACGGATTTATTTGGGAATTGGACCCCATTGGGAGTTGGGTATCTGAGTGTTAAGGACAGGAACACTTCTTAAGCTGCTTTCAGTTAAGCTTGCAGTTTGTGGGACATGATTAGACCTGGGTCTATGTTTGTGACTGGCAAGGGTGTCTGGTGCAACCGGGCAGGGCTCTGGAGTCCCAAGCTGGCAGGGAAAGCAGGGACAGATGTAGTCTTGGCACATCAGTTGGCAGCCCCAAGGCGGTTTCTGTGATCCAACCCAGCACACATGACCTCCAGAAGATGAAAGAGGCGAACCCATGTACCCCCAATGCAAGAAACCATTTTCAGTCTCTCTGTACAGGTACTAGGGTGGAGAATGGTTTGGAAGAGTCCTCTGAGGGAAGGGAACAGAAGGCGACCCCATTGACCAGAAGGCATGGGATGCCTTATCCTAGGGATGGCAGTCAGACCACCACTTCCAAGAGGAGGAGATGGGTGATGGCTGTCGGAGATTCCCTCCTAAGGGGGATGGAGTCATTCATCTGCTGTCCAGACTGGGAAACTTGAGAAGCGTGCTGCTTGTCTGGAGGAATTCAGGATGTGATTGCCAAGACTGATCAAGTCCTCAGACTGCTACCCCTTCCTACTTCTCCATGTGGGCACCAATGATACTGCCAAGAATGACCTTGAAATGGTCACTGCAGACTATGTGGCTCTGGGAAGAAGGATAAAGAAGTTTGAGGTGTAAGTCGTATTCTGATCCATCCTCCACGTTGAAGGAAAAGACTCAGATAGGGACCATCAAATTGTGGAAGTAAATGTGTGGTTATGCAGGTGATGTCAGAGAGAAGGCTTTCGATTCTTTGACCATGGGATGTTGTTCCAGGAAGGAGGTTTGCTAGGAAGAGATCGGATCCACATGACGAAGAGAAGGAAGAGCATTTTTGCAGGCACGCTTGCTAACCTAGTGAGAGGGCTTTAAACTATGATTGCCAGGGGATGGAGGCCTACGCCCTGAAGTGACTAGGGAAGTGGGAAACCAGGAGGAAACATAAGGAGGAGGATGCAACCGGGGATGCCTCCTGATTCGTACTGAGAAAGTAGGGCAATTGGCTAATTATCTTAGGTGCCTGAACATGATTGCAAGGAGCCTGGGAAACAAGCAGGAAGAATTGGAAGACCTGACACAGTCAAGGAACTATGATGTGATTGGAACAACAAACTTGGTGGGGCAGTTCACATGACTGGAGCACTGTCATGGTTGGGTATAAACTGTTCAGGAAGGACAGGTACGGGAGGAATGGTGGAGGAGTTGCATTGTAAGTAAGAGAGTGGTATGATTGCTCAGAGCACCACTATTAAACTGGAGAAAGGCCTGTTGAGAGTCTTTGGGTTAAGTTTAGAGGCGAGAGCAACAAGGATGATGTTGTGGTGGGCATCTGCTATAGATTACCAGACCAGGAGGATGAGGTAGACAATCCTTTCTTCGGACAACTAACAGAAGTTTCCAGGTCACAGGCCCTGGTTCTCATGGAGGAGTTCAGTCACCCTGACATTTGTTGGGAAAGCAATACAGCAGTGCACAGACAATTCAGGAAGTTTTTGGAGAGTGTTGGGGACAACTTCCTGGTACAAGTGCTGGAGGAACCAACTAGGAGCTGTGCTCTCTTGACCTGCTGCTCACAAACTGGGAGGAATTAGTAGGTGAAGTAGAAGTGGGTGGCAACGTGGGCAGCAGTGACCATGAGATGGTCAAGTTCAGGATCCTGACAAAAGGCAGAAAGGAGAGCAGCAGAATACAGATCCTGGACTTAAAAAAAAGCAGACTTTGACTCCTTCAGAGAACTGATGGGCAGGACCCCTTGGGAAGCTAATATGAGGAGGAAAGGAGTCCAGGAGAGCTGGCTGTATTTTAAAGAATCCTTATTGAGGGCGCAGGAACAAACCATCCCAATGTACAGAAAGAATAGCAAATATGGCAGGTGATCAGCTTGGCTTAACAGAGAAATCTTCAGTGACCTTAAACATAAAAAGGAAGGTTACAAGAAGTGGAAACTTGGACAGATGACTAGGGAGGAGTATAAAAATATTGCTCGAGCATGCTGGGGTGTAATCAGGAAAGCCAAAGCACAATTGGAGTTGCAGCTAGCAAGGGATGTGAAGGGTAACAAGAAGGGTTTCTACAGGTATATTAGCAATGAGAAGGTGTTCAGGGAAAGTGTGGGACCCTTACTGAATGGGGGAGGCAACCTAGTGACAGAGGATGTGGAAAAAGCTCAAGTACGCAATGCTTTTTTGCCTTGGTCTTCACAGACAAGATCAGCTCCCAGACTGCTGCACTGGGCAGCACAATATGGGGAGGAGGTGAGCAGCCCTCAGTAGTGAAAGAACAGGTTAAGGACTATTTAGAAAAGCTGGACATGCACAAGTCCATGGGGAGGGATGCAATGCATCTGAGAGTGATGAGGGAATTGGCTGATGTGATTGCAGAGTCATTGGCCATTATCTTTGAAAACTCATGGTGATTGGGAGAGGTCCCGGATGATTATAAAATGTAGTGCCCACCTTTAAAAAAGGAAAGAAGGAGAATCTGGGGAACTACAGACTGGTCAGCCTCACCTCAGTCCCTGGAAAAATCATGGAGCAGGCCCTCAAGGAATCTATTTTGAAGCACTTGGAGGAGAGGAAGGTGATCAGGAACAGTCAACATAGATTCACCAAAGGCAAGTCATGCCTGACCAACCCGATTGCCTTCTATGATGAGGTAACTGGCTCTGTGGATATGGGGAAAGTGGTGGACGTAATATACCTTGACTTTAGCAAAGCTTTTGATACCGTCTCCCACAGTATTCTTGCCAGCAAGTTAAAGAAGTATGGATTGGATGAATGGACTATAAGGTTGACAGAAAGCTAGCTAGATTGTCAGGCTCAATGGGTAGTGATCAAAGGCTCAATGTCTAGTTGGCAGCCAATATCAAGCAGAATGCCCCAGGGATCTGTCCTGGGGCCAGTTTTTGTTTAGCATCTTCATTAATGATCTGGATGATGGGATGGATTGCACCATCGGCAAGTTCGTGGAGGACGCTAAACTGGGAGGAGAGGTAGATACACTGGAGGGTAGGGATAGGGTCCAGTGTGACCTAGACAGATTGGAGGATTGGGCCAAAAGAAATCTGATGAGCTTCAACAAGGACAAGTGCAGAGTTCTGCACTTAGGATGGAAGAATCCCATGCACTGTTACAGGCTGGGGACTGACTGGCTAAGCAGCAGTTCTGCAGAAAAGGACCTAGGGATTACAGTGGACGAGAAGCTGGATATGAGTCAACAGTGTGCCCTTGTAGTCAAGAAGGCTAATGGCATATTGGGCTGCATTAGTAGGAGCATTGCCACTAAATCAAGGGAACTGATTATTCCCCTCTTTCGACACTGGTGAGGCCACATCTGGAGTATTGCATCCAGAAAGGATGTGGACAAATTGGAGACAGTCCAGTGGAGGGAAACGAAAATTATTAGGGGACTGGGGCACATGACTTATGAGGTGAGTCTGAGGAAACTGGGCTTATTTAGTCTGCAGAAGAGAAGACCGAGGGAGGATTTGATAGCTGCCTTCGACTGCCTGAAGCGGGGTTCCAAAGAGGATGGAGCTAGGTTGTTCTCAGTGGTGGCAGATGACAGAACAAGGAGCAATGGTCTCAAGTTGCAGTGGAGGAGGTCTAGGTTGGATATTAGGAAAATCTATTTCACTAGGAGGGTGGTGAAGCACTGGAATGGGTTACCTAGGGAGGTGGTGGAATCTCCATCCTTAAAGGTTTTTAAGGCCTGGCTTGACAAAGCCCTGGCTGGGATGATTTAGCTGGGGTTGGTCCAGCTTTGAGAAGGGGTTGGACTAGATGACCTCCTGAGGTCTCTTCCAACCCTAATCTTCTATGATAAACCATACTCTAAAGTGTGCAAGCTACTGCCAAGAAGGCTGTATGAGCAGTAGAATGAAGGTACTTGTTTACTTTCATCAACATGTAATTAAAAAGAAATCCTGTTTAAGTAGTAGGACTGAATGTGCATATTTATTATGACTTGATTTGAGTCACTGACTCAAATAGTAACTACAGTTATTAGGGAATCAAATCCTTTTAAATAATTTTAAATTTCTCTACATGCATTTATTTTGTGTAGGAACACAGTGGTAGGCAAGTATATTAAATTTGCCTGGAATTTAAAATTAAAATAGTGCTGTGTTGAATATGAAAATTATTAAGTTTAAAGGGAACCAATGTTATCTGAAAAACCTTTATAATTAAATTGAGCAAAATAAACTTGATTTTCTCTGAATTACTATGCTAAATGTAAATGATCACCATCTTCAGAGGCCTGTCTCATTGTTAAGATGGATTTTCATACAAGCTTTGTATTTCACGAGTTGAAGATGATGTTCTACCACATGAAACAAATGAGTGACTTCAGATTTTCTGTAAATTGCACAGAAATTAAAACGTGTTTAAGATTTGCTTCTGAAAACAGGTTCAAGCTAGTAAAAACTCAACTAATGAAATGGTCTGTTTATAGCTAAGTGCTATGTAAACAGGTCAGAGCTCTGTATAGTTATACTATGTGGCTATCTTACTAGCAAAAGCAGATACATGATATCAATATTTCTCACCAGAAAGAAAAAAAACTATTTTATCCTTCTACAGCCTGTAGATTATTATTAGGATTTAAAAAGCTAACAAACAGGATAAGAGCGAGTAGGTGGCTTTATGTGCCTATATATACACATACACACATGTGCTCACACATATACCTAAATGCTCTTCATTAAAACATTATATGCTTGATAAACAGGCTCTTTCTGACAGCCTTGCATCAAGGACAGGTTCAAACAGAAGAGATTTTCAGCAGAACTCACTAGTGAGCTTATTAGCAGACGGCTGAAGGAACCACTGGTCTGCTATGAGAATTGAAAAAATAAGTACTTGCATTTTAAGTAACATAAAACGAGTTTTGGTTTTTTTTCATCAGTCAGGAAACACATGAGCTATTATACCTATACCATTTATTTGCCTTGAAGAAAATCTAGAACAGGGGAAAAAAAAGCTATGCAAAGAATTAAAGTGGACTGAATTTTGATTTGTTAGCTTTATTTTCAGCAGTTTTGATAATCAGCTTCTCTAAACTATACCACTTAAAATGCAAGGAGTTTGACTTCAAGGCGTTTTTCATGTTATTAATAAAATCATGCTAGTTTAATGTGTATTTCTTGATTACTACTGTTCTCTACTTAAAACCAAATGTGATTTGTTTCAATGCAAATATTTAAACATTATCACAGTAATATTTTGAACAGATTAGTAAACAGGCTTCTTTAAAGTGTGTTTTCTTTACTTTCCAAGTAAATACATTTTTAATCCTGAAAAACAATAACGTATTGTATTTGTGACTGTTCTATAGCATACCACTTTCATACTAGAGATTTTAACATGTATATTGCTATTATGTCATCTAAAGGTAGAAAAGACAAGTGAACCATGCAGTCCATCCAAATCCTCAAGTACTATAGAAAGCAAGAATTACAATTAGTGCTTTTTATTGAACTCCAGCAGAAGTACTCAGAGCTGCATGAAAGTCATGTGATTCAAGCTCTGCCTTCTTGGTCTCAAACTGACAACCATATTGTTAAGAATCAGTCCTGCCCCAGGATGAGATGATTCTCTCACTTAAAATAATGAATTCATCTCTTCAGTGAAGATTTGCTGATGGAGATAAGGAAGACATACTGTCCCTGATTCAGGAAGGCATTTACGTGCTCAAGTCCCATTGAAGTCAATGCTTAAAGTTAAGGACATATACTTAAGTGCTTTTCTGAATTGAAGCCTATGTAAGGAGGGCACTTTTGGACTTAGGGGCAGGTTATGAATAACCCATTTCTATGTTACCCCATACTGTTTTACCAATAATCTGCCTTCTCTGCCAGTCTCTAAATTGCATTGGGGATTGAATCAGGGACATGAGAAAAGAGGAAGTCAGAAAGGTGGGATAAAGCCTCACTTTTGCTCATCACTTCCCTCACGTACACCAGTGACAGCTTGGATCTTTTCCATTTGAATGTGTACAAAATCACTGACAATCACTAAATTTGGGGTGTGCAAATTTTAACTGTCAAGATTGAAAATGTTTGTCACTGGGCTAAGTTAGATAGTGATTCAGTAATTGTGTGGGCTAGTTAGTTATAACTGGCAGCTAGCTCATCAACATTATTAAAGGAAAACTGTCAACATGATAATTATTCAATTTTTTCAAATGCAGTTTAAAATAATTTTAGGTACTATACTGTGCCCTTCAGTTACCTCCAAAGTGGAGATTACTTAGCTGTCACTGGAGGTTCTTTGAGATGTGTGTTCCCTATGCAGATTACACATTTTCACCTTCGAATCAGAGAATTTGAAAGTAGTGTCCATTGGTTCGCACATGCGCCCTGGCTGGTTTGCCTTGTGCTTCTGTCCCAGGTGACAAAGGTCAGGGAAAACAACTGCATCTTCAGTCCTTCACCATGAATCTCACAGATTTGAAGCAGAGAGAAAGAAGGGTGGAAAGTGGAATACAGATACATCTCAAAGAACCTCCAGTTATAGGAAAGTAACCTCCTCCTCTTCTTCAAGTGATGGCCTCTACTGCATTCCTCTGAGGGTGATTAACAAGCAGCATCTAAGCTGGTGGGAACAAGGGTGGAATGGTCACGTGGCAAACTGCTGTGCCAAAGGAGGCATCTGCCACCGAGACTTGCACCATGGCGTAGCGTGTCACGGAAGTGAGTACAGAATTCCAAGTGGATGCTCTACATAGGTCTGAGAGGCACATCATGAAGGGATGCCGTGGTTGTAGCTTGAGCTCTTGTGGAGTGAGCCCATACTCCTGTGTAGGGAGGTAGACTTGACAGCTGGTAGCATAGTTTAATGCAGCAAGAAATCCATTTGGAAATTCTCTGGGGGAGATGGCCTGTCCCCTGCCACACAATATAGGGGACTTCCTAATTGGTTTAATTCTTTGCAGGTAGAAGGCCAGAGCTCAGCGGACGTCAAGGGAATGGAGTAGACATTCTTCCACAGATACATGAGGTTTCAGGAAGAAAACAGGAAAGTGAATGGATTGGTTAATGTGAAACTGGGAAACCACCGTTGGAAGAAATTTAGGGTGTAGACATAAGATTTTATCCGGAATACTGTGAATGGCAGGCCCACCATCATAGTGCCGAGTTTACCGACCCTTCTCGCTGAAGCGATAACAAGGAAGGTGACTTTCATAGAAAGGAGGGACCTGGAGCACAAAGCTAAGAGTTCAAAAGGGGGCTTCCACAGAGAGAACAAGATTCAGGTCCCATTGAGGCACAATCATTTGGAGGGGTGAGAAGGTTCTGAGGAGGCCTTTCCAAAATCTAGTGGTTAATGGGTTTGTAAAGACAGAGTAATTTTCCACTGAATGGTGGAATGAGCTGATAGCTACCGGGTGGGTTCTCAAAGTGCTGAGGGCGAGACCCGATGATTTTAAGGATAGGACACAGACTAGAATGAGAGGAATTGCTGATGTTTCTGGTAAAACTCCTTTTTGTTGTGCCCAGGATGAAAAGCATCTCCACTTGGCCCAGTGCTCGTTGCTTACACAGAAGGAACATGAGCACAAAGCACAGCTTTTGAAGCCAGCCTGCTGGGGCATTGTCCCCGGAAGGGCGGAAGGTGGGGTTGTCACCCCCCAGGGAAAGAAGTCCAATGGGAAAAAAAAACTAGCTAACTAACAATTGTTGGTAACTATATACAACTAGAAGCTACATACAAAAAACAGGAATGGACAAAAGTTCTCTTAGCAAGCCAAGAGCACAGAGGAACAGGCCATACAACGGTAAGAGGGAACTGGAGTGGCATTGACCCACACAGCCTCTTAAAGCCTCAGACACACCATGCGGCCGACACATGATGCGCATGCGGGCCAATGGACGCTACTATAAACAGTTCTGGCTCTGGTGCATGATGCACATGCACACGCACGTCTGGAATCCATATAGGGACCATCACTCAAAGAAGAAGTTAGTGGTGCAGGGGGATGTAGAGTTTACCTCGGCCTCCCAGAAGCTGGTAAGAGCCCCTGGGAATGATCTGCATGCACTCCAGCTGTGTTCACTGTGTTAGCTGTAGCTGCACTGAATGGTGAAGGAATAAACTGGAGCATCTTGGAAGAGCTATGATTTTGATATGGGGTGATCTGGGAGGCTGTGGCTCTCTGGGGGTGTGAGAGCCCCTCTTCCTGACCACTCTGTGTGTGATCAAACGAAAGACGGGCATGCGTATCCTGGGAGATTAAATATACCTCAGTTCATCGCTGCTGTGCAGGCTGTGTCAACAGCAAGGCACGGGGTCTTCTTGCCATGGGTCCTGTCGGCAGGTGCAAGATGAATATAGCGGAGCTGAATGAAGGGCAAGTGAAAGTATAGTGTTTGGTGGTATCCTAACGGTGAAGAGGCTGTAAAAGAGGTTGAAGGAGTTGTAAAGTAGTAGCTGTGGGGTTCTTTCTGTGGAGCAGGCTAAGTGTATAGTATAGGGTATATGAGTATAGGGAGAGCCTGTTCAGTCCAGGGCAAGGGCAGAGTGTGAGTACGTGTGTGCTATCCTCTTATGGGTTGCGTGTGTACAAATGACAACAAGAGCCTTAAACAAAAGCTCTGAGACTTGAAGTGCTCTATTCATGTCAGTGGGTATGCCCATTCCTCCCCATCCCCTCTAATGCTGGTGAGCCTAATATGTATCAAGCATGCTGGTTCTCAACTCTTCACCCCAGTGTCAGCATGGTGTCCTTGGTGCATGCTTCCAGTATGCCTGTTCTCAGCTCTCCACCCAGAGTGGCAGGGGTTCCCCATATCCTGGCCCACACGAGAGGGTAGGAAGGGGAGCTTCAGCACTCCCAGAACAGCAGGCATCCCCAGATCCCAGGGGAGGCAGAGAGAGGGGCTCAGACCCACCCCCAGAGGAACAGAAGGCCCCAGATCCTGGCACGCGCGCACACACACACACACACACACACACACGCTATGATAAGGAAAGGGACTCAGCCCTCCATCCCCCTCCAATCTTGGCCCACACACAGGAGGGGAAAATGTGGTCTGACAGGTGCCTCTTATTCTGCTCCAGTATCCCTGCCACTTACCCCCATGTGCCCTTCTCAGTGTTCCTCCCCCTACCTAATCTGAGTCCTCCACCTCCTCTCCTCTCCCACCCATCCCCATGTTTCCCTCTCCCCCTACTACCATGCCCCCAACGCCCTCCCGTCCCAGCAAGCATTCGCATGTCTAACGTTTTTTCACAAATACTTTGATTACATTCCACCCCCCATTAAAAAGCACTTTACAGAAAGATTTTAGCAACATGCCTTCAAAACTTTTCCAGATTTCTACCCTGGATGGGACTTGAACTTACACTGGCTGGGCTGGTTCAGCTTCAAAAGCATATTACTCATCCCCTCCAGCTGCAGCGGAAGCTTTCCACTGGAAATTCTCTTTCTCTCTCTCTCTGCATGTGCTCAGCGTAATGTGGTTTGTGTTAGAGTCTTAGGTGTGAGTCTAACTGGAGAATAACAACTTCTTTTGCTAATAGCATTCTGAATTTTGTTCCCCCAAGGGTCTAGTGGGTGCCATACATTCTCCGGGGTAACCCTTACACAAGTAAGACCCTTGTGCCAGTATCAGAACCAGGTCTAGACAAAAAAAAGTTGTCAAAATACGTCAACTTTAAGAAAAGCAGGGTTTTTTGGGATGGGCTGGGAAGGGTTGTATCTCAGGAACCGCTCAGTCAAATGACCCCAAATTTGATCACTGACCAAACCCCAAGCCCCCATGAAGCACACCAAATTTCAAGGCAATCCAAGCAACTGAATGGATTGTAGAGCAATTAGAATGGTCTTAACTTTAACTATAGCAGAGCTAGTGCTCCACTGCATGTGAGCACTCCCTAATCATATGAACCCTCATTCTTAGATCTCCTGAGTTCTGAAGTTAGAGTGGAGAATGAATATCTACTTACTACCTGTAATTACCCAGTGATGCTCTCTCTAAATTGCTGACATTTTAGGAGGCCAAAGAAATTTATAAAAGCATTTATACTGTAGCTCAATTCATCAACTAACCTTTCAAAAATAATTTCATATATTTGCTTGTGTGTTACAGTAACTTTGTGAGACTCTAACAGTCTAAACAACATTTAAGAGAAGTCTTTTTTAATTACTGGATGTAGTTGCTTCTTCTCTCTCTATGAAAAACATCTGTGCCTCCATTCATATTAACTGCTAGTGATGAATGGCTATGCATGGAAGGGAAAATTTAATTCCTCTCTTGGATGAGATTTTTTGTAACTAGTCCATACTAGCATGGATAGAAATGCCAGTACAGGAGTTTAGAATACTATGAAAAAAATCATTACCTTGCAATTCTAACATCCCTGTGATAAATGAAGGGAGAGGGTAGCTCCCTTTTATGGGCACCCAGCCAGCCAGTAGCTATAAAAATCCCTCTTAGTAGCTGTTCTCTAATTGCTCTACCAGTAAAGGGTTAAAAAGTTTCACTGCTATGCATAGGTAAAAGGAAGGGAGTGGACATCTGGCCAAAAGAGCCAATGGGAAAGCTAGAACTTTTTAAAATTGAAACAAAACTCCGCTTTTGTCTGTCTGCTGTTGTTCTCAGGGAGGGAGCAGTTATGCTGTGAGAAGCTTGGGCCAGGTATGAAAAATCATCAGGATCATACCTAGAAACTACTCATCTAAAGCCCCAGATATGTAAGTAAATGGAAATGTCTAGGAAATGTCCAGGAAATGTCTAGGAAGATGCAATTAGGTTTATCCCTTTTATTTCTTAATGGCTTGTGGATTCCCCTGTGCTAACCCCAGGTGCTTTTGTTTTGCTTGTAACCTTTAAGCTGGACCTCAAGAGAGCTATTCTTGATGCTTAATCCTTGCAGTAGGTTTTTTTTTTAATTTAGCAAAAGGAAGTTCCTCGATGTATTTTCTTTATTTTATTAATGAAATTTACTTTTTTTTTAAGAACAGAATTGGATTTTTGTGTCTTAAGAGGTTTGTGCACATGTTGTTTAATTAGCTGGTGGCAACAGCTGATTTCCTTTCCTTTGAGGGTGCCCCACAGGAAGGAATTCCCAAGTGCGTCTTCCTGGGCTCTCAAGGGATGGTGGCAACATCTATCCATCCAAGGTTAGAGAAAAGCTGTAACCTTGGGAGTTTAATAAAAGCCTGGAGTGGCCAGTATTAATTTTTGGAATCCTTGAGGGCCCCCATCTTCTGCACTCAAAGTACTAGAGTGGGGGTTTAGCCTTCCCTTCTTCTAAAAATATACAATACGTCTATAAATCAGAAGCCTCGACATCTAATCCAGTTTTCTAAACCATCAATTGTATCTTAAAATACCTCAGGATTCTTTAGTGATGGCTATATCATTTTGTGGCCCAGTATCCTAGAAAGAAATTAATGTAAAGCCGAGCTCCCTGCTTCTCACTGAAAATTGTTTGGTCATATTCAAGATACAGATGTGCAACCTCATTGTCTTATCAAGCAATGTTTAGGATGGTGCAACAGAACACAATTTTCTAGTCCCTCTAGTGAGCATAAATAAGAAATGCAATGTGTGTAAGGAAGTTAGCCAGCACTATATTACAATGTTACATTACATTCTTTTTATAAGATGATGCTGTCCTTCAGTAATGTTCACATGCTTGCTTCCCCCATCAGGAGGCACAAAATCTTCTCCATGGCCGATCCTTTTATACAGGATGTTCTGGTGGATACAAACGTGATCCCACTTCTAGTTCTAATTATATCACCTTTTCTGAACCTTTGATAACCCTGTTTTTTCTCATACTGCAGATATTAGAGATCATCATTTCAATTTTTTTTTTAATTTCAAAATTGTCAAAATTAAAAGGGGAAGAGGAAAAGTATTAAAAGGTTAATTCCCCACTACCACCAATTTTTCAACCAGCTCCGAATACCTTGCCTAGCAATTTGATTACACAGCTATTTGACCCAGTGTTTAACTGAAAGAGTTGACTGGACTTTTTTGAAATTCTATTGTGAACGCAGTTGAAGTTTGAAAAGCAAGCACTCATTTTCACATACATTGTACATTTCCTAATGTTTGTTATTTGCTAAGTGTGGATTCTCCTTTATCTCAATAGCAGTCAAGCATAGATTTAATCACTCACCCTACCAGACAACAATAGGTTCATTAACATGAGGTTCTAGTCTCTACCACTTTGTACCAGGGGTACCACCATTTCTCCTCATAGACCGTAGGATGGTCATCATGTCACTTGTCTTCAACAAAATCTTTATGATGTCTCATCAGTTCCCCTCTTGCCTACTGTAACTGCTTCTGATTATAAATCCCTACTCTTTAAATGTCAAAAGGGTCTTCTGATGATGCGTACAGAGTCCATATTCCATGAAGCAGAGAAAAGGTGAACAGAAATTGAAGGAATGGCAGGAACTGGGCTTAAATGCAGCTGCTGATATAAAAGTTTTAGTTTTTCAGGGGAAAAGGCAGGCTGGGAACAAAGGAAGCTCCTCCTAATAGCTTTTAGGGAAGAGCTCAGGTCTCTGCAAGACAAATATCCAAATGTTTGGTCAAAGGAGGTTGACACGCTCAACAGGAAAAACCTGCCTGTGGCCAATGGCTTGGGTTGTCAGGAAGGGCTGGTTGGAGCTAGGCTATATTTTGGATAGAGCTGCAGTAGTCACAAGATATTCTCCCTTTGGACTATTATGGATAAAGAGAACTAGGGTAAGGTAGATGACCAGGTTAACCAAAAGAATCTTAATGAGACAGGACCACGTGTGCCTTCTTAAAGGGACAAGTCTGGTTAAGAGGACCAGTCAAGACATTCAGATGCAGAACTAGAAGTGGGATCAGGTTTGTATCCACCAAACATCCTTTATAAAAGGATCGGCCAGGGAGACGATAAGCAATTACATTACAGATGCTGTGGGCCCATCTGCACCAGCGACAACTGGCCTCTCAGCAATGCCAGCGGGAAGTATAGTTGGCTGAACAGCAAGAGCATGAGCCAGTGTTGCAAACTCTTATTGTTTTCCCGTGAGTGCTAGGATGTCAGCTGGGACTGGAGCCAGTATCACAATGACATTAGAATCTCCAGTCCTCTCATAAATTTCAGCCCTGGCTGGGAGAATACTCCCTCTGCCTTCCCCACTCTCCTGCCTCCTGGGGAGGGGCAGACAATCAGTCCTGCTGCAGGAGACAGACAGAGCTCTCTCTCCTACTCCTGTCAGGAGCAGCAGGGGCTGCTCCTGCTATAGGCAAACTAGGCAACAGCAGAGAGCAGCAGATCTTGCAGGGGCTACCACAAAAAAACCGCTGTGGCCCTTCCCCCCACCGCTGCCATAACTACTGAGCCGTCAGGTTTGGTTCCCTACCCCTCCCCTAAGGGAGGCACGACACCCCGGTTGAGAACCTCTGTTCTAAGCAGTGGGACGGGGTCACACTGAAGTTTTTCCTAGGGAGGCAGATTGGTGTCCACTCCTTAGAGGCTGCTCAAGACATTCTCCCTCCTCCCACATCCCCTTCTGGGAGCAGCAGGGTATTTTCTCCTCCCTCCCGTCTTCCTCTCTGCAACATCAAGCCTGGGAAGGGGCAGAAGGGGGTAAAGATCCCCCAGAGCAGCAGGAGGAGCAGAGGTGAGACAGTAGGTGGAGCAGAACTGGTGTGGGAGTGAGAGCACAGGCAGATGGCAGGGAAGAGTTGAGTGGGGACAGGATTAATTGGGGGGTGCAGAAAAGTGTGTGTGTGTGTATGGGTGACAGCTCCTGCAGTAGCCAAACCACCTTTCGCTATATATTTGGGAGAACACACACATGGGGGGGAGGGGATTAAGGGGGCAGCAGAAAGGAGAGGGAAGGGGAATTAAAAGAATAAAATCAGACAAAAACCACAATATAATCTTTTAAAAAACCCATAAACCTCATGATTTTCGGGGCAGGGGGACCGGGGGGAGGGGGGTTTTGACTCATGATTTTAGAACTTTTGGGGTTGGCAGCACTGTTGATCTGGTAACTGTCCAGCAACTGCATTTTGAGGCATTAACCCAGACAGCAGGACTGGGGCCATTTCAAAAAGCTGATAAGAAAAAATAATAAAACTAGCTAGGCGAGTCTCCAAGCTAAGTTCTTCGACTCACTAGTTAGATCTGTGAATCCAGTACAGAAGAGAGGCTGAAGTGAAAGAAAGGATTAGAGTTCAGGCAGCCTTGCCCAGTGTCTGGAACCAAAGACATAGGCCCAATTACTGATATTGCATGAGAAGCTGGTAGTCTTCTCTGATCTTCTTTCACTGCATCTGTGAGGATGGGATAAGCTCTGATAGAGCAGGAAATGATAAGACTCTGGATAGTGGCTCAATTTCATATGAGATTTACAATAGTAAATGATTAAAGCAGAGTCCCATAAAGAATTTTATATACCCAATTCCTTGTGCCCCATACATATCTCTAACTGTTTCTGCATTTGGCCCACAAAAAATCATTAGCAGGACATATGGGCAACAAAATAGAATATTAAATTCAATATTGATAAATACAAAGTAATGCAAATTGGAAAATAATCCCACCTATATACACCAAATGATGGATCTAAATTAGCTGTTACTACTCAAGGAGGAGATATTGGAGTCATTGTGGATAGTTCTATGAAAACATTTGCTCAATGTGCAACAGCAGTCAAAAAAGTTAACAGAATATTAGGAACCACTAGGAAAGGGACAGATAAGACAGAAAATATCATAATGGCACTATATAAATTCATAGTACTCCCACATCTTCAATACTGCATGCAGTTCTGGTCACCCCATCTCAAAAAAAGATATCTTAAAATTGGAGAAAGTACAGAGAAAGGCAACAAGAATGATTAGGGGTACAGAGAAGCTTCCATCTGAAGAGAGATTAAAAATACTGAGACTGTTCACCTTAGAAAAGAGATGACTAAGGGGGATATGATAGAGGTCTGTAAAATCCTGAATTGTGTAGAGAAAGTGAATAAGGAAGTGTTATTTACTCCTTCACATAACACAAGAACCAGGGGTCACCCAATGAAATGAATAGGAAGCAAGTTTAAAACTAAAAGAGAAGGTACTTCTTCACACAACACACAGTCCTCCCGTGGAACTCTTTGCCAGGGGATGTTATGAAGGACATAAATTTAACTAGGTTAAAAAAAGAATTATACAAGTTCATGGAGGATAGGTCCATCATTGAGGATTAGACAAGATGGTCAGGGATACAACCCCGTGCCCAGGATGTCCCTAAACCTCTGATGCCAGAAGCTGAGACTGTATGACAGGGGATGGATCGCTCGCTAATTGCCCAGCTCTGATCATTCCCTCTGAAGCATCTGGTACTGGCCACTGTCAAAAGACAGGACACTGGGCTAGATGGACCATTGGTTTGACCCAGTATGGCCATTCTTAAGTTCTTTTATCTGAGGAAGGAAAGACCCTACCCTGATTGCTGACCTACTTCTTTGGGGGCAGTTATAGATCAAAATGCCCAGAACTTTAATGTATTAAACCCCAATTGTCACTGTGTGGCCCCAGAACAAGTTGCCTGAAGCTTGCTAGTTTTTCTTCTACATCAGAAACAATCTGTGCCAGGAAAGAAGTGGTCTTAGTAGGGCCATAGAAAAGCATTCGTCCAGTATCAGCACATTCTCATAATGATAGAATACACCAATTTGTATCAAAAGACAATCCCTCTTCATTCTACACTGGTGAAAAGCCATTGCTTCAGCAATGCTCGACATGTTTTCCTGGATGGGGTCATGCCATGAGATATTAGCAGACCAGATTTGCATTACATGAAAAATACCTTTTAATAAAGTCAAACATGATGAGTGGATATAAAGGAATGTGCAGGAAGTGAGGGATACATCCGTTTACTTAGTAACATTAGGTTTATCTTAAAACAATGAAAGGAATCAGTTCACATTTCACCTTAATATAGCATGGATGTATGTACGTGGTGTACGGGTGCTCTGGGAATAAACTATGCTTAAAGATTATTAAAATGAATATCTGTTAAAAACAGATACTGGACTAGATTACTAGATGTGCCCATACAGGGAAGTAAGGGGAGTTACCTATATCACACATCATAACGTGAATGGGAAAGCAGCTTCCTTGGGACTGCTACTCCCTCTCCCACTCAGTTGTGCAGGCAGAGGCAGACCCATGCCTCCATCCCCCCAAACATATGAGTCAGCATCACTGAGCTGATATGGAGGAGGAAGTAATTGGCCTGTTCCAGGGCAACACACCTACACATTGCCCCTTACTCAGGCCTTGTGGCAAAGCCATAGGCTAGTCCATAGTAAATACTTATGCACCAACCCAGATTTCATTAGGTCACTGTCATCATTTACTCTATGTTTGTACAGTGCTCAGCAACTTGGGGCCCCCAAATGCTCGAGACCTCTAGACTCTACTATAATAATAATAATAATTGTTTTTACTTTAATTTTTGTTTTAACTTCCCTGAACAGCTTGCTCATTTGAGCATGAATCACTTCTTTACAAACAGCGCTCACACATGGCCCATATTGGATTACATAACCAGGCTGGAAGAGATGACACCTGAGCACAGGGAAATACTATAAGAAAATCAGGAATACAAAATTTTGGAACTGAGTTAGGAAGGCAGCTGTCTCCCATTTGGTCTATTTTGTATTTTTAAAATTAAGTATTTAGATCAGAGGTGGGCAAACTACGGCCTCCGGGCCATATCCGGCCCACAAGACCGTCCTGCCTGGCCCTTGAGTTCCCAGCCTTGGAGGCTAGCCCCAGCCCCTCCCCTGCTGTTCCCCCTCTCCCGTAGCCATGCCGCCGCGCGGGCAGCACTCTGGGCGGCAGAGCTGTGCACTCCTGCTGGGCAGAGCAGCACTGTGTCTGGCTCGGCCGGGTGGCGTGGCTGCCAGACATGCTGCTCTGAGCGGCATGGTAAGGGGGCTGGGGCCGGGGGTTTGGATAAAGGGCGGGGGGATCCTGGAGGGGGGGACAGTCAGGAGACAGAGGTTGGATGGGGCAGAGGTTCGCGGGGGGGGGGTGGTCAGGGGACAGGGAGGTTGGATAGGCATGGGGTTCCGGGAGGCCTGTCAGGGGGCGTGGGTGCGGATAGGGGTCGGGGCAGTCTGGGGACAGAGAGCAAGGGGGTTAGATAGGGCGTGAGGTCCCAGGGGGCCTGTCGGGGTGGGGGGGAAGATAGGGGTCAGGTAAATCAGGGGACTGGGAGCAGGGGGGTTGGATAGGAGGTGGGATCCCAGGGGGACAGTCAGGGGACAAGGAGCAGGGGGAGGGTTGGATGAGTCGGGGGGTTCTGAGAGGGGTGGGGGCCAGGCTGTTTGGGGAGGCACAGCCTTCCCTACCTGGCCTGCCATACAGTTTTGCAACCCCAATGTGGATCTCGGGCCAAAAAGTTTGCCCACCCCAATTTAGATGAAAAACAGTGTTAAAAATCAACCCAGTAGGTGATTTACTAGATAGGATAAAAGTATTTGCAAACACAAATGGGATGGTTTTAGTGGAGGGCATGACTAAGGGACAGCAGGAGATGACACAGAAGACAACTTTCAAACTGGTTTCATGATTTGGATGATATGGCGCTATCTCAAAGGGACAAAGGACTAGTGGGTGAAATAAATGATGCAAAATTTTTACATTCCCATTTACTGACAGAGCCCCAGAAACAAAACAGGGGGCTAATTTAGAGCTCTCTATGGTTGGCATAAGAAGTGGACTCATCATTCAGCCTGAGAGAAGTTTATTCACATTTTAGGACCAATCTCAGCAGAATATCCCTGACATCATTGCTTTTGCTAACTGCAGTACATGGCAATTAGGCCTGTGGACACTGGAATGGAGAAGCAGCAACCCAGAACATCGAAAGCAGTGTTTTTCAGATGTTATTTGTCTCTCCCTAGTAAAATGTGATTAGCTCCCTGAGGCAGTGACCGTGTTTTACTGAATTACAGAGTAAAAAATTAGTTACCTACATCTGAATGCAGACAACAAAAAATGAAATTCTGTTTAAACTCTGCTTGTTTTATTTTTCAACTCCACAGATATTTAATTAAGTTGCCAAAAAAATTTTTACTACAGTCACTATTTATTACTGATACCTTCTGCTCAAATTCCATTGTTTTATGCTTTTAAGCAGCTAAGCTTATAACATCAAAAAGTCTGCCTTGAGCGGATGTTAATGTTCTAATCATCAGTGCTCTTCTTGCACTTCTTTCCTTTCAAATTATTTGTTGTCCTTACTGTTTGCAACTGCTACGCTTAAATTATAGTTCATATATTTATGTTTAGATGGGGATGTTACTTTCTTAGGGCTCTGCTCCCCACACACAGAAATTTTGCCTGACTAAGGAGTGCTGAACAAACTGTTGGAAAAAGAAAATATATTCCATGCTTTCTATTTTTAAGTACAATAAACTCATAAGTCTTGGACACAGATGGAATCAATTCAAATTTGGCAAGACCATTTCAGGTTCACTATATTGTACTCTCTGACTAAGGAAACAAAGAGACAAAGCCATTTCAAAATTATAAATCTGAGAAGTGTTAAAATAAAGCATTAATTCTGCTTCTGCTAGTACAAGGTTACTCAGGAAACTTTCAGTCAAGTTCACTCGGAAAATCTCTTATAGGGTGTAATTCATCCAAGTGCAGAGGATCCATCTAAGCACTATAGGAAGGGTAAGGGGCTGGTTGAGCAGCTGCAAAAGAGACTATACAACCCCTGTGCTCTCCAGAGAGGTTTCCCTGATGGCATACACAGGTCAGCATGAGGGGCAGCTTTTTGGATAGTGAAAGGGCCATGTTATACATCCCTAACCAGAGCCAATGTCCCTAGCAGCCCCAAAAAGTGGTATTATTCCAGCCCAGCCCGTAGGATGCAGTTCTTGATATGATGAAGGCTTGCTTCATGCCCAACCCCTATGCTGTAGGTGTTGGATTTTGCTTCCCTAGTCATTCTGCATTTCACTAGCATAAAGCCCAGGCTTTACAGGAGAGGCAAATTTCATCCCTACTGTTGTACAAACCAAAAACTATGCATCTTTGTAACATATTAGAAGGGTTTATTTCACATTTTCATCATTTTGCCAAGAATACATGTGCACTAAGAGGCTGGAGGGGGCAAAGAGAGCTCTGAGCTAAGCGTACAATTGCTGCAAAAAGAGGCCTTTCCCCCATGGGGAGGGGCAGAAGTCTCTCAATCCCAATGTAAGTGGATGGGAATTAAGGGTGCTCAGCACCTTGCAGCAAAGGGCCTCATACAGATGAAAACAGTCATCAACCTGGATAATAATGATTTTTGCTTGAAAATATGCATACTTCACAGGGGTGGAGAAAGGCTGCAAGAACAAAGAACACTCTATGCACTCTTAGGGAAATGGAGAAAGTGTTGAGTGACCATTTACCACGTTGCATTTATCTTTTTTTCCTCATTACTGCATTTTTATGGTTGGTATGTGTTCAGAGCTGGCAAAATCCAAACTCTGTAACAGAGGAAACAAAAACAAATCCAACACAATGGTCATTTTAATAATAACATGCTTCTGTTACATTTCACTAAATGCCAGCTATCAATTTATTTCCCAATGTCCCTTTGCAAAAACTGATAGAACAAACCCTCACTGCTTGATGCATTTCTAAGCCATTCTCTAAAGAGAAAGTTTCTTGACTGCCATCTACCGTTCAAAACATTTTATTCAACTCCATTTTTTTGGTGACAAAAATACAGCACCACCAAAGCCAAAAACATATCCTGTTTTTCCACTTCCAATATCCCAGGGTATTAACACATGTCTTTGGAACTTTTCTGAAAATAGTGTTTTCTTTAATAAGAATTAAATTTACACACAACTGTTTTTGCATTTTAGAGAAAATCTTTTTTTAATTTAGAAAGTGTTAGGATAAAACCCTTCCAGATTTATTAAATAGATGTGTGCTAATATTGAAGGGTTCCTATAGTATTCTACGATAATTCTTTCTTTCCAGGTCTTTTGGATGACATCAGCCCCAATCCTGCAAACTTGTTAACTTAATTATGACCTCACTTGAGTAGAATCTGGATTCCATTTCAGAGCAAAAAGAAAAGGAGTACTTGTGGCACCTTAGAGACTAACACATTTATTTGAGCATAAGCTTTCGTGAGCTACAGCTCACTTCATCGGATGCATCTTGAAAAGTGAGCTGTAGCTCACGAAAGCTTATGCTCAAATAAATGGAGTACTTGTGGCACCTTAGAGACTAATAAATTTATTAGAGCATAAGCTTTCGTGAGCTACAGCTCACTTCATTGGATGCTCAAATAAATGTGTTAGTCTCTAAGGTGCCACAAGTACTCTTTTTCTTTTTGCGAATACAGACTAACATGGCCGCTACTCTGAAACCTGTCATTTCAGAGCAGTAGATCTTGGTATCTACTTCCAGCCTAAATAGTGCAATTTATAGGTTAAATTTAAAATAGAAGTCTACTTGTGGAACAGATAAAACATCATTATTTTGGTTGCATCCTGGCTTGTAAGGGTTACCAACTGGTGTTTGCTTAGTAGCAAGAGAAACTTCCTAATGGTTAAATCTATTTGGCTGTGGCACAGGTTTCCATCAGTAGTAGAAGCAGCACCATCAGTTTGGCCATTTAAAACTGGACTGCAGAAAGTGTTAGATAATACAGCAAACTAAACAGTAGCAGAGGAATAAGATGTTTCCACCTTCAGCTCCCAGGATACCTTTCCCTATCCCTTTGATTCCCCCCTTCAGTACATTATAATTCATAGATATTGCATCTGTTGACTAGTAATACTGGCCTTCGTCACCATACCACTCACAAGATATGCAAGATTGTTGTTCAACATGTCATATTAATGTGCTACAAAGGGAAGTTATGGCTAAAAGTCAAAATCCAACTAACATAGTGACATGTGAAATGCTAAAATGAATGCACTGCGGTATGCTTACAATGCATCCGCTATCCTGCAAAACTATTCCAATTATTTTGGAACAATGTTGCAGAAGTCCTTTAGTAAGTAAATAAATGTGTCAAAAGGTAGGAGCATTGTCTCACAATCCTTCCGTCAGCTAGCAAGTAAGATTTTTAATGTGTTTTCCTGAAATAGTGAAATCTTGATAACTTGTTGTTTAAACCTACCTGGCTTGAAATGGGGTAAAGAATGGACTCCAGGCCATGTATCTTCATTTGGTGTTCCAAGTACCTGTTAGCAAAAGAAAAAAAGACCTCTTATTTTAGCACTGGCAATGCTTGGCTCTGATATAGAGCCATTCTTCCACAGACCTCAAAGCACTTTACAATACAAACTGTAATTAAGCTTAATTAATCAAGAAAAAAGTTAATTGACTTACCCATGGTCACATAGCAAGTCAGTGGCAAAGTCAGAGATCAGACACAGGAGCCCTGACTCCCAGTCCTTTACCCCTTGTCAATAAATTGTCAGTCTATCACAGGGGTTCTCAAACTGTGGGTCACAATCCCATATTAATGGGGTTGCCAAGGCTGGTGTTGGCCCTGGGCCCCAGCAAGCTGGAAGCCCAAGCCGAACCATCAAGGGCTGAAGCCCAAGCCCAAGATTACATGCCACTGCCCAAGGAAGAAGTCCTTAGGCTGCCTGGAGCATCTGCCCGGGGTGGCGGGGCTCGGGCGGCAGGGTTCGGGTGGGCTCGGTCTTCGGTCCTGACTCCTGGGGTCGGGTAGTAATTTTTGTTGTCAGAAGAGGGGCACGATGCAATGAAGTTTGAGAGCCGCTGGTCTATCAGATGATAGATATATTAAAACTGACATTTCACTGACAAATGTCAACCTATCTGTACATCACAGAAATAAGAAATGGCCCAGACTAGGCCTTTGACCTCACTGGAAATGTAGATCTTTGTCCAAACTGAATGGACATAAACAAGTTAAACTATTTTCAACTCCAAGAGCTTGCTAACTGCAATATAGCAGATGTACACAGATGGTGAATCAGACTTCTAAGAATGCAGAAGGAACCAGAACTTAGAAAGATTGCCCTTAATTTTACATGAATGTAGTGCTCATAAAAACTGAAAGACTGTGGAGACAACAATCCTCCATCTATCCAAAGAACAGCTTCTGTTTCTATTCCCTTCTGTGCCAGTTCTTATGCTGCCCTTATCATAATATCTGAGCATCTTCCACCAGTGCATTAAGAGATGTGACTAACATGTATCATATGTGGTTAATTCTCACTTGCATGCTTTACTCAGGGGATTGTGCAGCAGCCCTCACCACTGCTACAGCACATATGTTTCACACACATTTGTCTGTAGAAAATGAAACAATTAAGTTTGGGGAATATCCCAGAGAGCTCCACATCCACAGTTTCAGCACTACATATATCCTGAAATATATGTCTTTTCCACACACACAACCTGTTTCACCATTGCCCTGTGTAGTCATTTATACTAGTGGAAAGTGGGTGAGAGATGCTATCAAATCAGAATGGTAGCAATTTACATCTACTTTACACTGATGTAAATGAATACAAAAGTGCAAGGCAGCAATGAATTAAGACTACTTCTCCCCCACCCCTCCTTGTTAACATGGAGTAAAATCCCTGGCATCTATGACACAACGTAAAGTATTTCACCCTCTTCTTGAGAGCATCTCACTGCCAATGCAGCTTGAAAAAGATTCAGCGTGAGAAAAATCTGAAACACATTTTTCACAAAGTCAAAAACAATATGCAATTTTTCCCTCAACTTCGCTAATTCAGTCACCAAAATCTCTAGAACTTTTCATTTAGTTTTTGTGAAATTTTAACAGTGTCACTCATAAAAATTATACTAAAAATAGTCATCAATTCACAGGGTAAAATCTAACCCCATTTAAGTCAATAGGATTTATGTCATTGATTTCAGTAGGGATTTCACCCTATATCTTTAAGGCCAGAAGGGACCACTGTGTTAAATTAATTAAGTCACAGCACAATTGTCCAGCCATGCCAGAAGAAAGACTGGGGAGGCAATGAATGTGGTTTAATTAGGCTGCAACTTTATTCACTTAATATCTGTGAGTACCCAGGAACAAACTGTACAGAGCAGGAAGGAGAGGGTTCGGTTTTCTGCTGATCCAGATGCAGGAGCCCCAAACCCTCTTCCTCAGCGCCTTGAAAGGGGGCTAAAAGGGGTTAGGAAAAGGACAGCTCCCCACTGTACAAGATATAGGAGCCCCAAACACCCTTACTCTGCTTCCCTTAAGGGATACTTTTCTTCAAATCCTTTTCCAATCCATTTTATCTGATAACTGTATCCTTTCCATACTGAGCACATGCACTGGACATCAACCACTAGTTTTATGTACTAAGTTGCAACATTCTAACTCAACCCCCTACATCACCCCAATGGGTCCCAGACCAGCTGTGGGGAAGGTGAAAAAACCCATTCTGCCTCGGCCAACAAATTCCCTCCCAACGTGAAGGGCAACTGACATAATGCCTACAACAGGTCAAGAGTGAACTTGGTCCTTTTGCCAAGTTCCTAGGTTGGCGCTGCCAGCACAATCCTGGTAAATCAGGATCTCTCTACAGCTGCATGGGGTATTAACCGCCCCCTTCCAGTGAGCAGGAAGAGCCGTGCAGTGATCTTCTGACCTGGCCCCAACTGCTTCCTGCCCTTCTTGTCTACCCCTGTAAACTCCCCCTCCTCATCACCCCTTGTAAGAAGTCCTTAAAGGGGCAACACAATTATCTTCCATCTATCTGGACAAAGACCCCCAGGCATGAAGGTTGTGTTGGGCACAATGGCTGGGGCCTAGTGAAGAATCCAAGGCTAAGCCTTTCTCCTCGATCTGTAAGGAGATGGGTAACAGGTAGGGCTGGGTAGTGGAGTCTGTGTGTGTAGTGGCAGGGAGACAATGTGAGCAGGCTTAAATGAAATGTTAATGCATCTGTTTTAAAAGGGTATTTGAATTTGGTGTAGTGGTGGGTCTGTTTCTTTACTGGAGTGTTTTTAAAAGAGTGCCAAGGATGCCCAATGCCTTGGGATGGATGACATTGTATTGTAGAGTAGTTAAAAATTGAAACAAACAGTTAGGGAGGTAGCTTAAATTTTAATTTGTACAATCTTAAATAATTGGGATTCCTATTTGTTGTTCACAGTAACTACTTTCTACAGTAACATTAATATCATGACCAGTGGCTTTAAAATCTGATTTATAACAAACTGATCATTAAAAAATACCAATTTATATTCTCTCTAGGGGCTATATTTAATAAAAATATTGAAAATTATCACTGGAATTTAAATTCATATTAGAAATCAGGTAAATGCATATGAATGAACATTCTACTTATAGGTTTCAGAGTAGCAGCCGTGTTAGTCTGTATTATGAAAAGTCAGTATCCAAAACTCATTCATAAATCTATCTCTAGCAGTTTTGTTCCCGAGTGTTCTTCTTAACTTCAGTAAAAAGAAGTGCAAGCAGTCATGTCTCAAAGCAAAAGCAAATCTGAGGACGATGAGTTCTAGCGTCCCTCTGTTTTATTGATTATTCAGCGAGGAGGTAGCGATAAAAAAAATCACTGGTAAAAGAGTAAATAAGCAGCAAAGATGATGGTGAGAGCAGGCAGCAAACTTGCAACTCCAGGTGAGCAAAAAAAATGCTATAATGCAAATTAGAGGAAACAAAAAGATCTCCTCTGAGTAACTTAAAAAGGACGCTGGTAGTTTCTTACAGCAGAGATGCTATGCATCACAGGTGGTTTCTTTTAGTATACAAAACTCAGGCGTGTCACTACTGGCAGAACCTGGATTCTTATGACTATGACCAAGAACACTCCTTCCCACCTGCACCTTCTGGGAAGAGCATGACCTTTCCTTCCCAATGTGCACCTTGCAAGAGATATCCATGCCTTATCATCTCCAAACTGGATTACTGTAATGCGCTCTATTTGGGGTCACACACTGAGACCACTTGGAACTCAGCACACAGTTCTCTGTTTACTAAGTGCAATTGCACCCTGAAGGGCATTTCACATCTGTGCCTGAGGAACTGCACTGGCTGCTATTAAGTTTCTGTGTGGAATTGAAGGAGTTGTTTTAACCTACAAAGCCCTTTACAGTGTGTGACCTGGGTGCCTGAGAGACTGCCTCTTTCCCTGTGTCTTTTGGCACAACTGAGATCAGCAGAGGCACTCAAGATGGAGCCCACAAATGTAAAAAAAGAGGGAGCTGTTGGCAATGGGTCCCCATGAAGGGTCCTCAGCTCTAGAATTCACTCCCCTCTCTTGGTGCAGCAGAACCACTTCTGTTAAGATTCAAGGCAGGCTGCAAAGCCTATCTTTTCTCTGAGGCATTTGGGCATGGGCTTGGCTGAGGAGATTTTCTCTCTTTTTTTTCTTTTCTTTTTTTAAAGGACTGCTATGGAGGGGTTTAAAAAATCTCTTTTTATTTGTCTGCCATAATATATCTGTGTATTGTATCTGTGAATGGCCTGAGCAATCTGTGATGTTTATTATGAAAATTAAATTTATGTAAGGTCAACGAGAGCATTGGTAGGGGCCTGTGCATGTTAGCTTAGAGCTGAAGGTTTCAGAGCTCTGGCTCTGCTGCTGATTTGCTTTCTGACATTCAGCAAGTAACTTAGGAAAACTGAGGCACAGAGAGGCTATCTGTGAAATGGATACATAATACTAACCTACAAGCTATGCTGCACTTTAACTCTATGATTAATTATATTTAAAAAATCATCCAAGTTTGCTGAGTGATTTACAGCACAAACACAAAGGCATCATCACCCTTTCACTGAAGTGTTTTCTAACTAAAAGGTGCTCCTTTTAGTTGGATGCATAGTGATCTAAACAAACACACTAAACAAATGCAGCATTTAAAATGTAACACAACTAGTGAAAATAAACAACGGGGAGCAGGGAGTGAAGGGCAAGAGTAATAAGATCATATGACTACTAAGTTATGATACGTACAGACATCCTGGTGATTGCATTAAAGTTTTATTTGTAGTTAATGTTTATAAAACATTTTCAATATTTCAAAAACCGTGTTTAAATCCTGATTGAATAAGAGGTGCTGTGCACTAGAACTGTGGTTCATTTGCAGCCTAACTTCCCCTTTCTTCTTTCTTTTCATTAGTCTTATTGACTGAAGGAGTGTGTGTGTATATAGTGCTAAAGCAAGGGGTGAGAAGCCAGGAAGTGCCCCGATTCACTTGTGTCATGATCAAGTAAAAGTTTTATCAGTTCTTTTGCAAAGCCATTTTCTTCTAGCTCTGTATAAACAGTTCTTCTAACCAGCAACCATGCACTATAATTCTGTCATACCAGCAGAGGGAGCCAGTGGATTAAAAACAAAGATTTTTTTCCAGCTCTTCCAAGTGAAGCAGTAAGTATGCTTGAAAACGTTGTGTATTTTGCGGCACACCTCAGCAATTCAATGAACAACCCCTCTAAGTAACTGTATCAATAAAGAAAAATTATTCACCCCCTCTCAATAAGACTCCTTTACATTATCAGTATTAACTGTCCAATATTTTAGTTGAGATTGATGTGCACTGTATATACACACATACACACTCTCCTTCAGTCAGTAGCAGCAATATAAAGAAAGAAGGGCAAATTTAGGATGTGAATGAGCCACAGTTCTAGTGACTAGCACCTGTTCTGCACTTTACAGGTAGAAATCAAAGCTAGTTCATAAAATCTGAAACCTAAAATCTTAACCTAACATGAAGAAGGTTTGTTGTGTTGAGGTAACATAAAAACCAGAATAAGAGAAACAAGGAATTAACTTTGGTTTCCAAAATGACACAGGAACCAAAACAAAGGGCTTTGCTATGTGATCACTTTTCACACTAAACTGTGATCAATTCCCTCCCGCCCCCCACGACTTCCTATTCATTTTCTGTCTATATATTCTAATACAGTCACAGTGTCTGGGAGCCAGTTACCAAATAAGTTCTGCTCATAGTAGGACCCAAACTCTCTACGTCACTTTTTCTGTTGTCAACAGTGGCTCTTCTGCCAAAGGTATTCCATCACTTGGATTATTATTTATAGGGTGGTAGCACCTATTGGACACAATCAGAGATCAGGACCCCATTGTTCTATGAATGTACAAAGACACAGTGCTTGTCCCAAAGCGCTTACAGTCTAAACATACGAGAAAATACAACAGGTAAAGATAAATGACCAACAAGGAGGACAAAGTAACAGTGAAACAATCCTACTTGGCATAATAAGGAAGAATAAACTTCCTGTCCACTGCCTAGGCATTACCAAGAGCTTTGTAGGCATCATGTCGGGGTGGCTTAAAGAGGGATTTCTGTGGGAAAGCCAGTACAATGCGGTAAGGGATACAGAAGAATTTATCTTAGCCAATTTACTGAAAAAGAGGGTACTTTAAGATGGCCACATATTGTCCCTAGCAATGGCACACTCCACATATCTAATATGATGTTAGCCTGTTGAATGTAGGGGTCAGGCAGGGGAAATTCAGTTTTATCTCTAAGGGTATGTCTTTACTGTAGAGTTGATTCAGGCTTTTACACCAGTATTGGTCCTAATCCTCCTCCATCCACACACCGGGTATACTAGCGCTCTCTTTGCCCAGGCTAGCGGGCACAGCTGGGGATGTGGGTTCCAGCTTGTGTTCCACTTTCCCAAAGGCTCACTTTGCAGCAAGAATCCAGGCTAAAAATCACTTGAGTGGTGATAGTCCTCCAATGCCTTCTCACAATTAACTGTGTGTGTCCAGAAGGATAGACAAGTTCACCCATAATTCACTGGGAAGAATCATAAAATGGCTCATTTTACGGCTGCACAAAGAACCAGGGGATGCACCCCTAGAAGTCTGAGTTGTGCAGGAAATGGTTTTCCTGTCCCAGGAAAATTTTCAAGATTTCAATATTTTTTCCCTTTCTGCATTTGAAATGGACCTTTCAAATATTTTCTCACCCCCACATCCTCCACCCAACAAAAAACAAACAAGCAAAACCAGACTCTCCCCAGGAAAGCCAATAGTCCAGAGATTCAGACACTCACCTGAGGCTTTTGCTGGTTCATACCAAGGACTTGAACTTGGGTCTCCAATAGGCCAAGTACGTACCTTATTTAATGGACTATTGGCCATTTGGGGTGGGGCGGGTAGGAGGTCATAGTGCATGCATCTGTGTCTGTCTGTCTCTCTCTCTCTCTCTCTCTCTCTCTCTCAAAAAGTTCCATCCTGAGAATCCTTCCCAATGAAAATTTTGTCAAAACGGATTCATTTCTGTGAAAGGTTTTGGTTTTGACGGTTCTACATTTTCTGATGAAAAAGGGTTCTGTCAAAAAATTCCTAACCAGTTCTAGGCCTAGTGCCACACAGCACCAGTGAGAACCCAGCAACTTGAGTAGGATTTTCAAGTGTAGATGTTCATACCTTGGAACTGCTAACTGGGGTGCTCCAACCTGGGTGCTGATCACCCAGGCTAACTGCGGTGATGACTTACCTTAGGGGGAGCTGCTCTTTATGCTCATGCTTGATACACCAATTTGAAGGAGTAAACTCCTGGTGCTCATTGTCATATTAAACGACAGGCTCAGTAATAAAACACTTAAAATAGCTAAAGCACCTTAGGAAATAAAGGGATTTTACTGTAACTGGTTTGACTTTTTGAGTTGGAAAAGAAACTGTTGCTTTGCTTTTTAAAATTAGTTTTACAAAGACCTCCCTAATGCACAGCCTGGTATCGAAGCCAACCTTTATTTTGTGGTCATAATAGCTTGTGAACAGCATAACATTGTCAACATAATGAATCATATTGTCCTATATTTTCTTCAGAGAGCAAAAATAATTACATAATGTTGCATAATGGCCACGCTGGTAACATAGTTTGCCTAGCTGATCTGGGCCCCTTGGGGGATGACCCTTGGCTTAATTCCTTCCCTCCAGCTCTTTCTGAAGTGGTGGAGTAGCCAGTAATGGGCCAAGAGATTCACCTCAATTGCGGAATATACAAAGCTTTATCCTATTAAAAACAAAACTCTCAGAGTACAGTGCTTTAATATCTGGTTATGTTTCCTGGTATTATATTTCCTTAATATTTGGTATACGAATTCCTGGTATTCCTCAAGAAAGGTATTATTTTGAGGTTGTCGCCCCCACCACAAAAAGACCATCCAGCCAGAAGCAGATCCAGAAGTTTGCCATGACAAGGCAGGAGTATGAGCAAGACCAGAAGGGCAATGAGTTACACTTTGTTAAAGACAGGCTCTATGAATTCCCAGCTGTTTACTGTATTCTCTTTTAGACTCTTCATGTATTGGGTTAACTCTTCATGGATAAACATTAAAGCAAATCCATTCAAAAAGTCCTCAGAGCAGATCAACATTTTTTGAACTAAGAGGTGTTTGAAAGGTTTTGTTTTTGCCCTCGCCCCCACCCTTCCAAACAAAAAAAACAAAAATCAACCAACCAAACCACGGACCTTTAAAGAAAAAAACTTGTGTGGAAAAATTGTCAAAAATTCATTCAATTTTCACTTAGAAACATTTCATTTCATTTCACTTCACACTTAGTTTTTCTAAAAATCATCAAGAAGATTTCAAATATTGTCTCTCCACTAGCTGATCCACCACACAGTACATTATGAGAATCCTTGGCTGTGGAGCATCATGGTAGATGATGGCTGTCTGGACAACAAAACCAGAGAGGAGAATGGGGGCATGAGGCACCCGAACCCAACTCCCATGAGGCACCACAGTGGCATTTCAAAATCATCTTTTTGTTTTCTTCTCATCTGAAGTTATTTGCTGGTCGTGTTTTGATAAAAAGTCAGTATTTTCTGAAGGAAGCAGACATTTCACAAAATGTTTCATTTAGCTGAAAACTGGACAATTGTCAGCCAGTTCCTGCCTAGTTCCCAGGTGGAAGAGGAAGTCAAGCAGCAGCACTGTGGCATCCAGGAAGGGGAGAGGGATTTAAAAGTGGGAAGAGGAGGGCCAGCAGAGCTGGCTTTTAAAGCTCAGAAGCCTGATGAGCTCCAGGAGCGCTCACCATTTTGTTTTCAGAGAAGGATTTTCCCAGTCAGAAAAGCTACTCTGACTGCCAGTAGATTGGTTGCTAAGGCTATGTCTACACTACCACAGTAAGTCTACCTACACTATGCAACTCCTGCTACCTGAATAACATAGCTGGAGTCGAAGTACCTTAGGTCAAGTTACCGCGGGGTCTACACCACAGCGGGTCGATGGGAGAAAATCTCCCATTGACTTCCCTTACTCTTCTCATCAGGGGTAGAGTACAGAGGTCAACTGGAGAGTGATCTGCAGTTGATTTGGTGGGTCTTTACTACACCCACTAAATCGACCATTGGTGGATCAATCTCAGAGTGTCAATCCCGGCTGCAATGTAGACTTGCTCTAAGCATAAGGCCATCAAATCCAGACTGCCTTACAGCAAAAGCTGCTCATGTGGCCTCTTCTTCTGCTGATGAAATTCCCTTCTAATCTGCTGAAGAGAAGTAGTTTAATTGATATCTTCTTGCCATTCCTTCTGTCCTGAGAGGTCACTTGCCAAAATCTTTTCCACTTACAGGGAAGATGGACAGTCATCAACAAAGGAGGAAAGGACAACCTGACAAGGCAAAAACTGTTCTGTGGATCAAAATACTACGAAGTTCTTCTCGAGAGTGTTTGCCCTGAGTGAAATAATCGCCATCTTCACCATGGTGGGCCAATTTCATTGCAGTGCCTGGCTTCCAATGTCAGTGAGCAGGAAAGGTATATAGCAATAGGGGACATTCAGCAGCTTTCTTCGTCTTCACATTTAGTCTTTCTTTATAGAAAAAATTTAAAAAGACAGATGTAATGACTATCAGTATATTACACATATTGGCTCAAAGTCAGATGATTGACAATTGCATCTATACTTCCTTGTCTTATTCTGCAGGGCATGATGCATGGCAGTTAAGTGTCAGACTTAATATTTAAAAGAGAGAAAGAGAAATGGAATTGTCTTGATACCAGTCATTGTTTTCACACCAGGAGCTCAGCAGTTCAGTTTCCTTGAGGGGCAATAAATCTATCATTTTGGATTACACATTTCCACATCTATCAGCGATGGGCAAACAAATGTTAGCTTTTGGAAGATACTAAATGTTCCAGGATTCCTAGATAGATTGACAAATTGTATCAATTACTTCTCCAAAATGGCAGTGCTCATCAGTTAAGGTTGCACCAACATATCTGAGGATATATACATGTATCCATTTATTTATTTGGATTATACACAAAGAAAGGAGCATCTACCCGTGGTTCTAGCTGCCCATGAGGTAACTTAAAATACAGTTATTGAAGCCTCATTCCATTCTAACTAAACTGCAGCAATTCCATACAATCTCCGACCAAGCTAACTAAATCAAAAGTGAAAATGAGAAAGGATCACTTAGTGGCTGAGATACAGAGCTGGGACTGAGGAGATCTGGGTTCAATTCCCAGCTTTGCCACAAACTCCCTATAAAATCCTGGGCAAGTCACTTATTCTCTCTGTACTTCAGTTCCTCATCTATGAAATTGGGATAATAATACTTCCTTTCTGTCATCCTTAGTCTATCTTTTGTTTACAGTGTATTTATAGCGACTAGCACAGTGAAGTGCTGATCTCCTTTGCAGCCTCTAGATGCTACTGTAATACGTATAATAAAACAACAACATTCCCCTTCTCTTTTCCAACCACTGACCTCTATCAAAATTTTTATCACTTTTAAAAATAGGAAAGGAAAAAAGGTGAGAAGAGGAGATTCCTTATATTAGAAATACACAGACTAGAGACTCATTGCATGGGAATGAGATATGCTCATCCTGCAAATGAAAAATAAAAACAATCTTTTTGAAGAGCTGAGTCAAGATTGGAGACATTAAAATTCAAGTTTTTTATTTTTATTTATAAATCAGACTCCTGTTATTGCTAGATTTATGTTGTTACACTATTCTATCCTGATAATTTAAACACTTACAATTGATATAAAATAACAGAGGAAACAAAAATCCCACAGTCACCATTTCATCACATGGAGTAGGTAAATGTGCAGTAGAATATACATTTCAATGTGAAGTTCAGACATTCAAATCTAAACCACTGGGCACATGTAACTTAGACCCCAGATTTATTAAGAGAAAATAAGAGCTTTCTGCACTTTTTTTTTGGTTTGCTTTTCATGAAAAATAGACTCTTCCATTTAAAAACAATGGAAGTTTGACATTTTTCCACCAGCTCTGTCCAAAACAATAAGAGATAACTTCAAGTGACAGATGAATAATGTCTACAGCATCCACAAGAGCCATGCAGAGACTGTGAAAGAGAGAAAAGCATGTTTACCAACAAATAAAGCGTACTACTAAGCAAGTTCTTTTCTGCTGTGCAGATAAGTGATAGTGTTGCATGAAATATACAAGTTGCTAGAGTACATTTTGTTCTGTGTAGCATGGGGAAATCAATAACAGCAGAATCGAGTGTGTGTAAAATAAAAGAAGAAATCTTTCAGGCACTATGCAGTATTTTTACATTCCATTATGTCAGAGAAAAACGCCTACTTTCATCCATGAAGAGTGTTTTATTATCAAATCTATTTCAAACAACATCAAAGTGACAAGCCAATAAGAATGAGAAAAGCAGGCCAGATAAAGTTAGCATTGATCTTCCCACAAAACTTGAACAAAACACAAACTGAACTTTTTAAAAAATTATATTAGTCTTATATTAGCAGTGCCCAAGAGATGGGAAGTAGGTGAGCCAGAGTGGGGTGGAGCCAAATGGGGGGAAGCAGGTGATTATCTTATTGGAATTCAGGGCTACTTCAGTATCCACTGTGGAATTGCTCCACAGCTGCTTTGTGACCTGGAGGGGACAAATCTGTCTTGGTGCAGTACTTACACGGCCACATTATTCTAATGTCTCAAGATGATTCCTTGCTCATTTCCATGCAGCTGCCCCGTCTGGCTACTCAGTTTATGTGCTGAATATGTCCCTGGGCTAATATTTTATGAAACTCAGTGGAAGAGAAGCAGACTATAGATAGCACCGGAGCAGGATGTGAAATCCTGAGTCACACTGCAGCACTGATAATGCTTGATTCATCTGCATTCCTAACTGCTCAGTTGGGTGAGAGATTTGTGCATGGAGTTGTTACAGAATCAAGCCCTAGGATTTATTTCCTTATGTATTTGCAGTAGTAGATGTCAGTGAGCTGCATTTTTAAAAAATAATATGCCCATAATTCAATCAAAACTGAAAAGAAATCAAAGCCCAGCCTATTTTGTATAATTTTCACCAGAAAAAAGAGCAGCTGTGAAGCAAATGCTCAGAATTAAATGGTATTAATCTTGAAGTCCCTGGTAGGTTTTCCATTCTGCAGAAACATTCTCCCTCTCTAACTCCCCCCCAGAATGATGTCTCTTCATATCTATTCAGATCACTTATGAACAAGATACTCTGTACAATCCGATTGTAATGGGAAATATCTAAGGGGCATCCAGTCAAGTAAGTAGCAAGAGAATTTGTTAGCTTCAGGATGCTCCCTGACATCTATAAACCAATTAAATGTCACACGTGGGATTGGGTAGTAACCTAAAATCCTAGAGCCCTAGCCAGGCCAACATCTCTCTGGCTTTCTGTGCTGCCCAAGCTGCAGGAGGCTCCACAGCAGGGGTGGAACAAAATCATAGGTTGGAACAAAAGTCAGCCTGCTGTTCCCAGTGACAAAAAATAACCCAGAAGCCTCTGCACACTTGGGAGTTGTAGAACTGGCCCAGAATGGAGAGGGAAAACTCACGCCGAAGTGACCTATCCCGTCCTGGACAGATCTATCTTCCCCATCTCCACACCGGGCTGGCTCAGCCTGTTGGAGTTGCCAGTATATTGCTGCCCCACGGCTGTCAAATTAGAGAGACTGACTGGTTTGCATTAAAAACAAAATTAAGCCTTACAGCTAAGTGAGGAAACTCAAACCGCAGCTGCTGGAGAGGAGTGGATGGAGGCCCTTGCTCTTGATTACTACAGCTGGTATGCCTCGGCTGTTGGCCATTTATTGGAGAGTGAGAAGGACTGTTTCTGTCTTTCTTTCAGAGGACAGGGAACTGTCTCATCTTCCACCCAGTGGGTCCCTCCTTGACAGGCATAATTGTTGTCAGACCTTGATGCTCTGGTTTACAATGTAGAGAGGGAGAAGTATGCCTTTGCAATTGGGAGTCTGCCATCCTGTCTGCACAGCCAGTGTGGCGTATGGAATACCCCTGCCAAAGCAGCTACAGGAGGTACCGCTCTCCTTCTAATCGCCTTCTATGATTTGTTACCAATTTTTCCACTGATTTTAATTCAGCTGAACACAAGTTAAAGCCTAAGACTCATATGAGGATTTTGCAAGCCCTGCTGTGCTGGCTCAGGCAGTCAGCTCGTTGGAACTTGGTGCGGCTGAGGGATATACAATGTGGGTCTTTCTAGAAATGCTGGCATATCAAAACAGCAAAGCTGTTTTTATATCAGAGCCATTTTTGAAGACCACAAAGTTGGCACAGATCATATGCACACAAATTCCTACTGAACGTCAGTGTCCAATCTCATTGGCATGGGCCGAAACATACCATTTCATCATGACATTTAAAGGTTTAAAGCTACCATCACTTCTCAAACCCTGTAATAAATTTGACCAAGTTTATATATCTTAATATGATAAAAACAGTACGTAAATATTTTAAGATTAAATAAAAATAAATTTTCTCCATTATAGTATTGCTCTTTAGTCTTTAAAACAAAAAGAAGCATGTTTTCAGCCAGATCCTTGGCTGGTGTAAAATCTGCACAGTATCATTAAAGGCAGTGGACCTATGCCACTTTACACCACACGAGGATCTAGCTCTGTTTTTAGTTTGCATATAAATATATTTCGACACCACATTTTTACCAGAGCAAAATCCCACTCCAAAATAGCAAGATATACTGTACTTTTTGGATGCTGGAAACATTTTGTTTCTGGCCCCCTGCCTAGTTAAAAGACGTATTAGGAATAAGCGTATCCCATTACGATAGTACACTAAAATTTGCCATGCCTTCTGCACAGGGAATAACACATGCACAGCACAACAGAACCTCATTACTTGATAGAGATACATTCGCAATGCAAAGGAGGCATGGTATAGTGGTCTGTTGCCATACTACAAATGGGTTCACTGTACTGCTGAGATCCAGGTGCAAAAAAATGACTGCTATCAAGACTAATTCTTTTCTCACTTTTTAAGAAAATATATAAGCCTGGTACTCAACTTTCATAGTACAGCACAATACTAGAGTCAGATCCATTGTTAGAAGTTGGTTATTTTTCCAAATTGCATTAAGCTTGAACTTGCATTAAGCTTCATGTGAGCAGATCCCTGTGCCTACATGGAGCTCACTGAAGCTTTAGGCCCTTTGTCTGTCCCTCCCCGCTCCCAATAAGAGGTCATTTATTCAATGTACTGTGGGTTCAGGAGGCCAGACATGTTGCCCTTTGCTGTTTAGAGAACGTATGGTCCAAGATATAACAGTGCTACAGTATTTCTAAAATGGCCAATGCATCAATAACAGAGCTCCAATTGTGTGTGTGGGCGGGCAGAGGGTGGATATTTGTGCAGTATTCTTATATGTTCAGATATCCTGCTGATCCCTACAATGGGCTAACCAGAATCCCCAATTCAAACAACTCTTTAGAAGTCCAACTCCTATAACTGTAGTCATCTCAATTTACCCTGCTTCAGATGTGCTTCCTACAGCAGAACCTCAGGGCGCTGCTCACTGTAAAGCTAATTCAGATAGAATAGCTACATTCTGATATTTAGAAAGCAGGACTCTTGTGATATTGAATACCTTTCCTGAATGGAGCAGACCAGCAGAGTGGACAGACTCTTGGTTGTGTTAAGGGCACCTCTTAAAAAATCTGTGGCTCAGCTCATCTGTGTTTGAGGGGCACAGGCTCTTCAAAAAGAAGCTGGGATTTTTGAACATCCTCATGAGATCCTAGGTAGGAAAGTATCAGCATTTTACAGGTAAGAGACCCAGGCACTGGTTGATTCTAAGTCTTACCCAAAGCCTATCACAGCCAATGGAAAGACTCCCAGTGATTATCAGGGGAACTGAACCAGGCCCTGTGTAAACTGCCCAAGGTCAGGCACAGACAAACAGTACCTTGAACTGAACCCATGTGTTGAGCCAGTCCAGTGCATTAAAGCATTTTACTCATCACTTTGGCCGCTGTGCTTTAAGAAAGATTTGTCGAGCACTTTATTGCTTCTTAATTGTATTTTATTATAAGAACAAAAACAACCCTGGGGGTGATTAGAGATTTTCACTTTGCTTTCAAGTAAATCAGGGTAAAAGCTGACAGGACTGCAGATGAAGTTCAACTGGAAGAGCAGCTGCACTGACAGTTGCAGTGGACAAATTTGTTTTCTTTGACATTAGCACAGTCAGTAACTTCACCTGTGACTGCTGAGTTCTCACATGTTCTGGGTCAGAGGAACTAGGGGTAGAGTGTCTTCTTCGTCCCCTAAACGCTAGGGCAATGACTCTCACCCTTTCCAGATGACTGTGCCCCTTTCAGGAGGCTGATTTGTCTTGTGTACCCCAAGTTTCACCACACTTAAAAACTACTTGCTTGCAAAAATTAGACATAAAAATACAAAAAAGTGTCACAGTACACTACTCCTGAAAAAATGCGTACGTTCTCTTTTTTACCTTATAATTATAAAATAAATCAATTGGAACAAATATTGTACGTACTTGTCAGTGTATAGTGTGTAGAGCAGTATACACATGAAATTTTAGTTTGTACTGACTTCACTAGCACTTTTTATGTTGTCTGTTATAAACCTACGCAAATATGTGGATGAGTTGATATACCCCCTGGAAGACCTCTGCGTACCCCCATGGGTACGCGTATCCTGGTTGAGAACCACTGCTCTATGTAACCAATGCATGAGCGAGCCACAACCGCAGCCTTTGATCTTGGTAGAGTGCCAAGACTGCTCCCTCTTTGCTCTCCCAAGGGCACAATCCCTGCTAAAGACAAAACTGGCATGCAGGGGGCAGCAAACTGCATTATAGGAAGAGGTATATTCAGTGGGCGTGCTCCTCCAGCATGCTAAGCATCTCTTTGTTTGACTAGGGAACCTCTGGTGCATCTAAACGACTTCAGGGAGAAAACCTCCCAGCCCAGGTCCACAGACCTGTGTTAGTGGGGCTCACAGTATTGCATTAAACATAGCTGTATAAACAATGACTTGGACTGGAGCTCAGGCTCTGAAGCCTCCCTCCTCATGTCACCAAGCTCAACACAAACTGATCCCAGCTTGAGAGCTCAAGTCCGAGTCACAGTGTTTACACTGCTATTTTTAGCGCGCTAGCAGAGCCCCACTAACACAAATATGTGGATTTGGGTCGGGGGGCTGGCTCACAAGTGCAGTGTAGACATACCCCAGCATGTTAGGGAAGCTCTTTGTAGGGCTATATATGCATTTACACTTAGATCATCAACACAGATTCTGAGCACCTGTTCTTCACATACTGCTCAGCAGGGGAGATTGAGAGAAAACGAGACACTTTCCCTGAAGCTGCTAGTGCCTGCTAAACACTTTCCCCTCATGCTCACTGGTGCTGGAAGGACTGCAAAAGTGGGCGGTCCAGGGAGACACCCATAGGCCAACTGTCCTGGAGCCTATGCCTCCTGCTCCTTACCTAAGCCTCCCTCCTGGTGAGGCCCTTGCTCTCAGGTGATAAATCCATCCCATGACCCAGACCCAGCCAGTTACTGGCACCCAGAGGTGTCTCCGCCATGGGCCCAGCAAGCATCATGACACACAGTGGGACCTGGCCAGCATGCTGCATGTGGCATGAAGCAGAGTGGGACCTGGATGCTGGCTGGGCCACCATGCGCTCCCTCCCAGCTATGAATGTGTTCAGATTGTAAAAAGTGGGGGATATGTCCCCCCTATTTAAAAAGTGTCTCAGAAGCAATGTCCCTT
Organism: Dermochelys coriacea; assembly: GCF_009764565.3. NCBI lineage: Eukaryota > Metazoa > Chordata > Testudines > Dermochelyidae > Dermochelys > Dermochelys coriacea. The sequence goes on from NC_050069.1 coordinate 226,685,376, forward strand.
CCCTCCGCACACCCTCTCCAGTGCTTGTGCTCTCGCTTCTTCTCTTCCCAGTTACTTCTCCACACAGTGTAACATAGCAGGGAGCTGGGCACAAAAGGCAGCTGTAAAGAGGAGCAGTGGGGGTCTGGGGACAAAAGGATCCACTGCCTAAAGGGAATTGTGTAGGGGGGCCTGGACTAAGATAATGGTGGGAGGAGTGGGGTAACCAGAATGAAACCAAAACAAAAAATGCGGAACTGCTGAAACAGTAAAGAAGAGTAATATAGTGAGGGGGGAGAAAGGAGAAGCACAAAGATGGGGGGAGGGTAGAGACACAAGAGAAAAAATTGCTGTGGTCTTATAAGGTGTCCTATACAATTTTTCCCACTTAGTGATGCTGAATGCAACAGTAGCTTTACAAGTTTAATTACTACTTAAGAGCCTTCTTTGTACACAGTCTACTGAACTCCCTTCACCATAGTGGAATTTCCAACTGAGGATCAAGGGGGAATTAATACAGCCTTAACTTTACAGGTTGGCATATAGACCTTAATTAAAAATGTTATCTGGAAAAATGTATGACACTCCTCAGCCAGTCACATTGTGAAATGCAATGTCACAAACTTAAACCTATAAATCTCTCTAGAGGGAGAATCTCTCCCTCCAGAAATATTTGATTAAAAAAAACCCCCAGAACTTAATAGCACAAAGAACCAGCTAATAATTACGTTTGTACATAAAAAAGTATGTTTGGGCAAAGTTAAGTTTATTATTTATGAGTAATTTTCTCTTTCTGCTCCCCCTCAGCATGCTTCTTTCCTCTTCAATTTGTAAATCCCACAATTGGTCAATGGCCCACTTCTGGGTGCAAAGAACTCTTTCAAGTTCTCATGAACTCACAGGCAATACCTACAGTTTGACTGTGAGTTTATATTTGTGTAAGGGCAAATCATTTACACATGTATGGCTTGTGATACAGCCCCATGGGAAAGCCCACAGAATGCTGGAAGGCTTGCACAGCTCTGCTTTAGATTTGTGTACTGATTATGTTAATTCCTTCATTACAAACATTGTTGCTATTACAACAGAAGTACTGGAGAGGTGCATTTCAAAGACTTCAGTGAATTAGTAGGATGGGAAATGCTACCCTGTTGAAACAAAGATAACTGTGGCTAAGTTAGATATTAAAGAGAGAAAGCAAACTTTCAGTAAGTAACTTTAGTGTGGTCACAGTTGATCTCTTGGACTGTAGGAGGAAGGAAGAATTAACAGTGGGGGATTATTATTAAGATACCATTATTAATAAAAGGCAGCAATAGCAGGAATACCATGGAAGTGTCAAACAAGTATATTCTGATCAACGAGAAGTGAGAGAAGACTAAGTGGATGAGTACTAACAACAAGAGCAGTTGTGGTATTCTGGTTCCAAAGAAAAGGTTGTCTCCTAATACTTCTGGAAACAAAGCAGAAAGCACATTAAGTAGATACTTGCTGCAGCTGTTTTAGGTTTTTAGCTATTTACTGTTATCCGATGACATGCCATATGGAGTAATACTGCACAGGGACTTTATGAAAACTCTAATACCTCAGGATAGGAGCACTTGACTTATTCTGGCTTTACACCCAGCCTTCTTTGCACTTCTGCATCACTGACCAACCTGCAGCAGCCTGCAAAGAAATGTGTTACGCATGGGTGAGAAGCATCCTACTGGCACCGCTCCTATGAGAAACAAGCTCACAGCAATGCTCCCACACAGTTTGGGACAAGAAAGAAAGAACAGCATCCGATTGAAACTGCAAGGGGTATTTAAGTGAGGAGAGTACTATCCAAGGTGGAATTTGGTCAGGAGACTGAAGTTCACCATCTCCACTCTCATAAAAAGTGTCATGGGCTCCTTAATGACTACACAAGTAGGATGTCTGCTTAATAAGTGCAACTAAATACCCTCATACATGCACACAAAGTAGCAGCTGCAGCAGCAAGCTTTGAATTACAGGCAGTCAAAGGAAGAGACAAAATAAATGACCAGTATTTTAACCCTTCTGGAAGGTGAACACATTCAGTAAGCTTTGCTTTTTTTTTTTTTTTGTGATAATGCTGGCTAATTAATAACAGTTGTAAAACAATTCTATTCTATTCTACAGAAGAATATTTAAAGTTGATTTAAAAATTTTATATTATGCAAATGGCTTAGTGAATTCTACTATGAAGGAGGATACTTCTGAGGGCATTCTGTGCCAAAAAAATTAAAAATTCTGCGGACAATATTTTAAAATTCTTCAAAATTCTGCAAGCTTTATTTGTCAATAAATAAATGCAGAGGCTCCAGCATGGAATGGGGAGCACAGGCCACTGGTTGTATGAAGTTGGGCGATCACCCTGCAGCCTCCCTACCCTCCCACTCCCAGAACACGGACTCAGTGATGAGGCTGCACCTGACCCTGACACAGCACAAGGCCTGGGCCTACCCAGAAACACACTGGGGCCCTGCCCCTCTGCGCCAAGTACACCAGGAACAGGGCAGCCAGGCTCAACCAGGCAGAATCCAAGTTTGGAGGGGCTCAGTGTAGGGTTAGAAGATTCTGTGTGGGACAATCCAGGTGCAGGCAACTCAGTGGGGGGTCTAGGGTGTGGGAGGATCTGGATGCACAGAGGTTTGTTGGGGGGGGGCGGGGTTTCCAGAGGCAAGTGCAATGGGACTCTGCAGGGGCTTCCAGGTGAAAGTGGTTAGGGCTCAGTGGAGGGATCTGAGTGTGGGGATCTCATCAGAAGGGTCTGGGTGTTGGGGGAATGGGACTTGGTGTGGGTCTGGGTGCAGCTAGTTGGGGATCAGTGGTGCAGGGGTGGGCCTCATCAGGGTGGGGGTTTTAATACAGGGAGCTCAGTGAGGGTGCAGGGGGGCTCCAGATGCAGAGGATGAGGTTCAGTGTTGTGGGGTTCAAGTATGGAAGGCTAGGGGGTTCTGGATGTATGGAGTGAGGCTTGGTGGGGGTTTCTGGGTACGGGAGGTCCGAATGCATGGGAGTTGGGCGGATGGGGAACAGCTGCCCATACAGTGACCCCTCCCCCCACAGCTGAGGAGTGATGGAGGCAGGAAGCAGGGGAGGAAGCTGAGCTTCGTGCAGCTGGGGGAGGTTTCTGGGGGTGGGTCTTGACACATCCCTATCCACTCCTTGCAGGGGAAGAGGAAATCCCGTCCTTCCCTGCTTCCACCAGCCAGGACTAGTAGCGATCCCGGCTCAGAGTATGAGCCACTGGCTGGGGTGTCCACAGCTCTGCGATGATTTCTCTCTCTGCTGACTGGTCTGGGTGCCTGAAACGATGTACCTGTCCAGCTAGGGAGGGGTACGTGACTGCTCTTGCAGCTTCCCTGTCAGAAAGTCATTTTTCTACAGGGAAGTAAAGAAATCTGCAGGGGACATGAATTCTGCACATGCAGAGTATACAGCAGGATGACAACAATATCTTTACTGAGGATCTCTTGAATGACTTCCCTTTATAAAGAGGACCCATTAATCCACTTGTGTGGTAATAATTCTATTTCCCTTTACAAAAGTTTCATAAAATAATCCAACTACCAAAAACAGGGTGAGTAGCCATCTTATAATGAGGTTTCTAAGTGGTGGGAAAACCATATGGCTGGGGGAGGTGACTGGAGTTTTCCAGTTGAGCAGATGGTAAGGAGCAGAATCCTAGTATACACTAGAAAAGATTTGCTTGTACAGCCACCACAGCAAACTCTTTAGTGGGGCTGGCAATAAAGTGCTTTTCCCTTTATTGTTTATGCCAGTCGCCTGAGTGAAATAAGCTACATGTGGAAAAAAAGCACTTTTTGGCTGGTATAATGGCACCGACACTAGGGCGTTTGCCAGTGTATAATGTCACAAAAACATTCCTCCCCGCTCCCCCATGGTGGCAAAAGTTTCTATTGTGCACTTGCCAGAGACTCTATTTGGGGGGAGCACAGTGATGTTGGGGGGCAGGGGGTGCCAACTATCATCATTTGTAAACTACACGTGCAGGAGAGGGAGGGCATGAGAGACTCTGCCCAGCCTGAAATGCAGACAAACCTCAGATTCACAGAAGGGGTTGAGATCAGTGTAGGGGAGGGTGCATCTCAGGACTTCATTATTTGCAAAGTTCCAGAACTCCTGCATGCTTTAAGAGTAAAGATTGTTGTGGTGAAGACATTTTTTTGCTAAGCCTGTATTCCTTCTTTTACTGCCACATTGTTCCCGAAGACGTTAAATTACAAGCCCAGAGTGCCCACAGCCACAGCTGAGCTCTGTGGGAACGTGTGCAAGTGACTGGGTGCCTTGGGATGCCCGAGGCACTGGTTTCAGGGTCCAGGGCAGCGGGACTGCAGAGTCCCACATGCCAAAGAAGGGCACTGATAAGGGGTGTGAATCTGACAGTGTGTCCAAGAGACTCAAAGCTAGAAACAGTAACTAAACTCAGTCCAGACCGAGGTGGCTTGGAAGCACATGGGACCTAGTGACTGGGTCCACTCACAACACATTGATGCCCACCATAAGAGCACAGGGCCAACCTGTAACACACATGTAAAGGTTCACACACACACACACACACACACACACACACACACACACACACTAACAGTCAGATCACCTACAAAATATTTTCAAAATATGAGGTTCTTTAAAAATTAAGGAAGTACAGTTGTAAAAACCATTATGGTAATCTTTAGCATACAGTAAGGTGCATTCAAATTGAAAGTGTGTCCCCTTTAAATCTTGGATGCCAACTGGTTTCTCAGTTGACAAAGTTATAAAAATCGAACTGTACTTTTTCAGTACAACAAATGACCACTTAAAAAGAACATTTCCTTTTATTTCTCCTCTGGATATGATCATCATCAATGCCATCCTCATTTATGAGAGTACATGGCCCTTTGTACTACAAGATCATGACACACTATTCTGTAACAATTTGCCTCATGCAGTCATCTGTTTCATCTCTCAGTGACACATTTTGGAGTTTTCTGCAATAGCTATTTGAATTGTGTTTTGAACAGAAAATGCACAGTGAATAATTCTGATCAATCTACTTTCTGGAAAACAGTACATGCCGTAAACTTTCTTGCTTACAAGTATTTGGAAATAGACAGTGACAGCCAAAATATTGTTCCACTGTGGCAGCTGCCCACTGTTAGAGCAAATAATGTAAACAGAGACATTTACTCTCTGCAACTGCCCACCAAGAAACAGTTTTCATAAGGCCAGCCAGTTATTCCAGATAATCAGAGAATACGAGCACTCAAAAAAGTAGGAAAGGAAGAAACCAATGAACAAGAGTTAATCACAACACCCTATATTTTGGCATGCTTGGTTCCAACACCAATCACACTGATATGAACATGAAAGTGACTGTCAGGTACTTTTCTTACCCTCCAAATTTTTGTTTTGTACCCCTTACAAACATGAACATATATCTTTCTTCTACAGATTTTGTCTTTTTCCATTTGGCAAGTGTTGATTTTTCTGAAGTCTTCAATGCAGCTTAAACTTAACATGGCTCTTCTGGTTGTAACTTTTATCTTATTACAGAAAGAAGTTGGTGAAGTTCTGGAGAAAAGATTTGTTTGTTAAAACGTGCTCCTTCTGATTTATTGCTTGGCTCTGCTGTAAAGAGCAAAAGTATCACAATACTGTACTTATTTATTTTTATTATGAATACTTGGTGACTATGTGGTACAATCTTAAAATGTATATTTAAATCTAGAGGAGAATGTTATAAAATTTTCCAAAGGAGGTCAAATTTAACATCCAAGCTATTTAACTATTTTCCTTTAATGAACCAGAAATGCAGATGACCTAATCAAACTGGATTAAATATTGGCTCTTGAATACTAGAATTCTCAAAGCACATCTGATGATTTTGTCTTGAAAGGTGCTGAGATCAATGCCACAGAGTGGGGGGACACTCCGTTTTACAGAAAGTGCTCAGCACCTTGCAGAATAGAGCTCTACATTTTTTAAACTCTGTGGCACTGATTCAGGAAACACTTACACATCTACTTAACTGCATCCCTATTCAAGGCAGCACTTCAGTGATTGCTTAACTCATAGCAAGTACATAGCTCCTATTGATTGTACTGAATAGCAATGCATTCCTGAATTGGGGCCTACGTGATGGTACTGAGACCTTTACGCTGAAAGTGTGAAATGTGGGGAAATTAAGTTATTCATCTTGAAGCCCTTAAGTAATCTTGTGCAAACAGACCTGAAATTTCTCTTATTTTCTTAATTTGTCTCCAAAATCATCGAAAATTGTCTAATGATGAACAACAATTTTGGCATTCACTCTGGTCCTCTGCCTACACTGCTAGCATTATAATTGCAACTGGGATTCAAGCAAAACAGAAGGTGTGGAAAGTTTCCACTGTATTATGCTTTGTTCCTTTTTTTATAAAAGAAAAAAGATGGAAACCAGTTTTTGAAAACGCTATCTGATTTATCAACTTCCTTAACAAATAAAACCACATTTTATTGCTGCATTAAGGAAAAGCACATATAACTTGTATATCACAACACTACTTCACTGTAACACAAGACCATTGTTGACTTTTGCGTAACTACAAACAGATGAATGCTTATGTTCAAATGGACCTCTACTAAGCCTCCATTTCAACACACACAAATCACTTGCTCCTAGATTTTTGTGCAATGTCATCTGTGCACAAAAATGATGGGTTTTACACGTGTAAATTCCATCATCTGTATGAACAGAAAACAGCTCACAAAAAGTGTGCACGCAAAAATATTCATCGAGTGTAAATCAATGGAGCTACACTGATTTTGCCCCTTCCCCATGTTTTAAAATGCAGCCTATAATTATTTCCTTAGATGCAACAGTCAACCCTGGAAGTGAAACAATATTGGTTTATAATTATAGCATAGTTTTCTTTCAACAAGTAAAATATGGCAGATATGAGATAAACAGCACAGTCGCAAACACTGAGAAATCTGTAAAATATGGCAGATACGAGATAAACAGCACATCGCAAACACTTGGAGCCCTGGAAAGAATTCAGCTTCCTGCAGTGTTTGAGGTGCTAGCAATATAACTGCAAAAGTTGCAGAAAAACATATTAAAACATCGAATGGCTGAACTCAAGTCAAGCAAAAACTAGGACAGTACAGCGTATTGGAGCTGAATCTTGCATCCCTACTCTTGCAAGTACCTCACTGAATTCAAAAAGACCCATGAGTGAGGGCTGTAGAGTCAGGTCCTTTCTTTGTGGTGGGTATGTCTACACATGCATCTGCTAATGAACTGGGATTGCAAACAATTTTTGAGCTGCATTTCAGTTCACTTAACACATTATCAGTTCACTTTTAATATGTTATCAGTTCATCTTCATTGTTAAAAAATAGAGGGTCTTTTTTGCATGTCTGTATGGGACTAACATCCATTACAAAACTGGACTTTTTGTAAGATATGCTGCAGCTAGACAATTGGGCAGTGGCTATACATATAACATGCTAAGCACAAGATACTCTACTTCATTGATATTAACTCTCACTGACTAGACTTGCTAAAGATCTTCCTGTTTCACCTGATATAAATACAGCTTAGTATGGTGCTGGCTAATATCACCCACATTGGGTCAGACAATACCTTCTTTTGGGGGCTGCCATAACAAACAGAAACCAACATGCAATTCTCTTTTTGAGATGGAGCACAGGGTAGGGCAGAGGTGGAGGGTGGAACAAGGAGATAGCAAAACAATTTGTTTCCTATTCCTGAAGCTTCATTTGGAGTCAGAGCCATTGTCAGGCAAAAATAAATAAAAGAGCCAAAAGTTTTGGAGTTCCCCAGTGTGGATCTGATGGTATCACATGGCCTTGAATGTGCACAATGCTGTCTATCCTTTTACTACTAAAATTGCATGGCCACATAATTTTATCACTGCCATGGAGATGTGCAAGGAAAACACTGACCACATTTGGCAGAAGTGCTGATCCAGAAACCCTGCATGCAGCCAAGTCAGCAGCAAAGACCACGGAAAAACAATCAAAGGACAAGCCTGGTATAAGATCTGCTGCCACTGTAAGGGTGAAGAAATCGACTGAAATTTTTAAGTTAAGCAAGTGTATCTCCAAAGGTGCAGGGTTTGGCCCAGGATATCACTAACCTGGATCTATAGTAGTGTATTGAACAATGGTGAACACTACAGCTCTATTGATAATTAAAAGCCCAATGACAGTAACCCTCATGCATGCTATTCCTATTGACATCATTAGTTACGCAGTGGTTGGGGTGCCGGTGATTAATTCAATGGCAGTTCTGCAATCAGAGAAAGTAACTGAAAGGGCAGCTATTTACTTTTTTTCATCACTAATTGCAAAAATAAAAATGTGTATTTTATGTACACTCTATGGCTGCATGAAGTCTATAGGTAAATTGGCACAGTATGTTACTTATTTTTTATTCATCCTCCTTACACTTTGTGGGAAGGACAGCTCAACTTTCTGGTTCTTTTTTAATGATGGTTTTGGTTACTCTTGAAAATTGTTTTTTGTTCTCATGAGGAGGAGGGAAGTTGTTGGGGGAAGAAGGGGAAAGGGATCATAGCCCTTCAGGGAAGACTGTACTTTCCCCTGCGAGGGGGGAGCAGGCTGGAGAGCCCCTTTTCATCCATGTTCAGTCTTCTTGTACTCTGTTCTATATAAGATTAAGAGGGAAGCTGCCCATTGAAAAGAATTAGAGGCATTCTCCTTCTAAATATTCAGTAGCATAGAGAGAAAGAGGTGCAAAACCAAAATCCACAAATCAAAAGCAACTTACAAGACATGAAACATATTCAAGGGAAGAGAAATCAATGCCAGCTTTGACTATTTTCTCAGTTCCTGAAATTTTACTATTTAGATCTAAGCATCAAGGAGAAGAATTTCAAAAGACACAGAAAACAACTGCCCATATTACAAACTTTCAAATGCATCTTTTTACCTTCTTTAAAAAAAACCCTATCCTATGATTACAGACATTAGAAAAAGAACACTCTTTTAGATTATCTAGTCCATGTCCTTGCCAGTACATAGTGGTTTTCTATAATATATTCTGTTCTGTTTAGTTTTAAATGATATATTTGTATCCAAAATAAAGAATAAAAGTCTAAAGATTTTACAAGGATGTGTATTGTCAAGGAGTAGAAGCTCAAAGAGGAGAGTAACTTCCTCCTCAGAGTCCCACGCAGAAACACACAAGGTCAAAACCTACATCCAACTTCTGCCTCACAACCAAATGTGTTCCATCTGATCCAAACAAGCTGTATTTGGGAACCAAAGTTTTTAGGAGTAGTAGGAAAGCATGCATTAAAAGTTGTGGGGAAAGAGGAGACTTTGATGAAGTTGGGCAAACAGTGTACATTATATAGGTAAACTTCAAACAAATAATAGATAAAATATTCACCCATTGGATTCAGCATTATTGCTCCAGAAGAGGTGTTCTTAACAGAATGTGCTACAATGACATTTCTGGCCCAGCACTTGACTGAATGAGCGCCAGGTTTGCTGAAAAAAGTTATTCCAGGCTTCAGATGATATAACTGATATGAAGATGTGGAACCACAATGAAATAGCTCAACGGCTTCACAAATGCCTATTAACATTAGAGTTTCAATGCAAATATTAGTATGCAATATTACAGTGGTGACATACTTCTTGCAGTTATCAGAGTAGTAGACGTGTTAGTCTGTATTCGCAAAAAGAAAAGGAGTACTTGTGGCACCTTAGAGACTAACAAATTTATTTGAGCATAAGCTTTCATGAGCTACAGGCTAACGAAAGCTTATGCTCAAATAAATTTTGTTAGTCTCAAAGGTGCCACAAGTATTCCTTTTTTTCTTGCAGTTAGTTATATAAAGAATAAATCTTACCCGCTTCTCACCAAACACACACACATTCCCCCACAGCTACTCAAATTTCATGCTATTTTAAAGGAAAAGACAATTTTTCATATCCAGCACTGAAATTTCAAACACAGGACATGTCTCACATTAAAAATACATGCAGAAATTTATGATTTTTTTTGGCATCATGCTTCTGGGATGAACAAAACGCATATAGTTTCCTTTTCATTATTATTTGTAATATCATGTATGCTAGAACACAGCAAAGTATTGTCATTCAAAATCAGGGAGGGGTTTGCAATACTTTGTGGCATGCATGTCAGTGAAGAGAGGGGATTCTGGCTGTGAACTAGCTTCCCAGCTGTGTCATATTACCTGAACTGTCATGAACAAACCAGCTTATTCATTCCACAGCCACATTTGCCCAGTGAGTCTGCATTTATAGTCAGAGCAGCATTTTGATTTTTGCTACCCCGCTTGTACAGGGAATTTGTACAGTATCAGAAGACCTGTCTTTGTATCATCCCTATGGTGGAAAGTAGTTCTGAGAGTATGTCTACACTGAAATCAGAGGCGTGACTGCAGCTCAGCTAGGCATACCCATGCTAGCTTTAATCCAGCTAGCAGAGCTAAAAACATCAGTGAAGATGCTGTGGCACAGACCCCAGTGTGGTCTAGCAACATGAGTATGTACCCAGGGCTCCAGATGGGCTTGCACATCTTCACTGCTACTTTCAGCCATGCTAGCTGGATTAAAACTAGTACAGGCATGCCTCCCTGAGCTACAATCACACCTATGGCAGCAATGTAGCCACTCTCTGAGGGTAGCACAAAGGCTAAAAAAGTGCAGTTCACATGTTGCTTATTTTCCAAAAAAGAAGATTTAATAACATGGGGCAAATTCCTTCTGCTCTCTAGTAACTCCCAGAATCTTGGTTTAGTGAGATAAAGCCAAAAGCTGCACCCAGCTACTTCTCCCTCTAACAAAAAAAACAAAACTGGCACAGAACAAATAGCACAGGAGTCAAACCTGGTCTAGTTTAGGCACGTGATGCAGATGGTGGAAACATAGATATTAAGCTATCCAGACCTGATCTTTGACCATGGCTAAGATACAGTCAGTGCAGCTTAGGAGAGGGAATGCACAGGTTACCCTTTGTACACCACTGTTCCTGGGCTGTCTAGATGCCATGCCACTTCTCAGTGTAATTTTATGTAGTCTTAAGCTAATTTGTGATGATTCCCAAAAGCCCCAAGGAGTTATTTCTTTGCTGGAGTAAAGGCATAACCAGACCATGACATTTTTTTCTTAATCATACCCCTGGCACAGCCTGACTGAATGCCACTTGAAGCTCCCTCTCTGCTTGGAGAATCCTTCAGTAGTTGACTAAGCTGCATACCTTCTTGTGTATATATAATTACTTGAATATATAGGAATGTTGGATTTGCCATACCAGATCAGACTACTGGTGCAACAAGCCTAGTATCTTGCACTTAGTGTTGGCCAGTATGTAATGCCTCAGAGACAGACAAAATAAAAAAATAATGATGCACCTAGCCAATTGTGCAGTGCTGCACATGGGGTGAAAGGAGGAAATCCTGATGACTGCAGGCATTCAGTTCATGCTCTGAGGTTGAGGACTGGTTGATTATATCTTATAGGATTATAATATTAAAGAGTCAAAAGCACATCTGCACCCTTTTTGGTGAAGTGTTTGCTTTGTGAGAGACAGAGCTTGCACAATGCTTGGCTGGGCTCTGGTTACCCAGAAGGGAATATGCTGTAACCATCATTTCTCTATGCTGATCAAGGACTTCCTATGCTGTGTTCCAATTGACTAATAAACCCTACTGTTTGAAAACGTTAGCTGCGGATGCTTTCAGAGGTGCATTGCTCCCTAAGATTGTATGAGTCTCCCTTAGGGGTCTCTCTCAGTGGGACTAGCTGAACAGAACTCACGGTGTGAAACAGGAGTGCGGAAGGCCCAAAGGTTTAGTCTGAGGTGGTGAAGCCCGCATGGCTTAAACTGGAGGACGAGTGAGATTCCCTAGGAGAGTCTGGCACACTGAAGGGGTCCTCCTTGAAACTCTTCCAAAGCTGGGGCATAGCACTGAATTTGTGGCTCCGTGACAAGTACTCCTCCATTTTACTTAATAAGCACATAGTTCTTTAAGCAAGATTATCCATACGTTCTAGTGTCTGGATGAGTAAAACAAATCCACTACAAACTGACAACCGGGGCACAAATAATGTGTACTTTAAAATGGTAATTTGCAACTTTCAGTTCACAGTATATTGTATATTACTAAATCAGGCCCCAATCTGAAATTAAATCCAAGTGTATGTACAGTGTGCAGCCCTGTTACAGTATTAGACTTGATTTTGGTTCCTGAAGTTATTTAAAATAAGCATATGTAAAAATAGTCCAAATGAAGTGCTCTTGTTAAAAAACAACCAAAAGGAAAATCAATGAACAGAATAATGCATGAAGAGTAATAGGAAGATCAACCTCTTTTCCTAGTCCATTAAACATATCAGTTTCATTAAACCCCCGATAAATGTAAAAAACTAATACATAAGCATAAATGAACAGAAATACAGGTTTTGGGATGTATTCTATTCTTGATAAGGAGGAGAAATGGAAGAGCACTTAGAGAATATGCTCTTTATTGTGCACTTGATAATCTGTGGAAAATTAAGGTACTGCTTATTTTAATTACATTTACATAATAATGGAAAATAGATTTAGAGCCAGCTATTTGAGAAGTACATGGAACTGCTGTTCACAGGCTCACTCTGTTCACATCTCATTACATTTAGTTGTCCTAAATATTAATCAGTGCATTTCCTTCCAAAATACAAGTTTGTAAGAAAAAGAAATTCAATCATATTTCAACTCCTGGTATAGAGTAATGAATCTTACTGATGTATTTTTTTTTATATTGCAAGAGGTATGTTTTAAAATACCTGACCTCAGAACACTGCAGAACTAAAGGCTCAAAGGGAGTGGCACATTGTATTGTATATTTGCTTTCAGAACACCACAATATTGTATGAAACCATCCACTGTTGAAGTGAAAAATGTGAACTAAAATTCTCTCCCACCAACAGACATTGGTCCAATAAAAGATATTGCCTCACCACCTTGTCTCTGCAGAAAAGACTACTTTGGCTGGCTGATCTGTATTTCATAGCTGTTATATGTGGGAGTTAATTGTATTAGTTATCTTAAATAGCAACCTGATTAATTTTGCACTTCAAAGTTATTAACCACCTTAGTGTACACAATTCACTGGAGAATGAATGAATTTAATCCTTCTGTCCAGAAACAAAGGGAACAAGAATAATCCCTTGTTTTATAACTTTTAAATAGATAACTTCTTAAACTCTTAATTATGAAAATGGTATTTTAGAGAGGCACTTTAATTACGGATGGCTAGAAGTTTCCTTTACAAACCCCTATTTTAAAGGGATTTTAATTAGGATTTAAGAATTAACTCTGGTTAACCACATGCCATAAACGGCTAAGTCAAAAAGCTTCTTTTTTATTATTTTAAAGCTTGGACAAGATCAGTCTGACCTAAAGAGACCAGGTCAAAAAATTATCCCCAGTTATTTGAAAGGCTGAACTTGTTATTTGCAGCTACAGTTTAAAACCTTTTTCTTCTAAAGTAAAATTTAGAAGACCATTAATTTAATATGGTATGTGGTATTTTACCAAATAAGCCCCCTCCAGGAAAAAAAACAAACAAAAAAAAAACAACACACAAAAAATCAGCTTGAGAATGACCAAAACGTTTAAAAAATTCTAGATATATACATGCTTGTACTGACCCTGTCAAATGTAGCAATAATTTATTGTTTTAAAAAGTTTTTTAATTTCAACAAAATACATTATTGTGCAATGTCAATAATATTTTCAAAAATCTGAGTATTTGGTTAATATGATCCATGTTTAAAAGTCTCACTTGTTGGTAAAATAGAAGAGAAGAGAAAAAAAGGAGGTGAAATTACATTCCACACTTTAAATGAGTAGTGCACAAATTTAATAAAGCAGAGCTTTTACTCATTACTTACTAGTATATTGAACAGAAGTTGATTGACAATACATTACAATTAATTGTAACCCTTCTGCCAGGTGGAGACAGCAGCAACAAGGGGCAGGCTCAATATTTAGGGGTGCCTCTTAACAATACAAAACAGGACCAGTTTGAGCCCCCTCCCAGTAATCTGGGAAAACGGAGAGGCAATACTTCCCCACTCACAAGCACAGAGTCTATGTATAACAAAAGAGAACTCTTATGAAAAGGGAAAGAGAACTCGGCATTAATTTGGGAAAATACCACAACCACATTCAAAAGCATACAACCATAAGCAAACCAGACCCCACAGTAAATTGGGTAGTGTCCTTTGCCTCAGTTTCCCACCTTGCAGGAACATATTTGTGTTGTGTTGTGACTTTTCCCTGTAACACTTCGCTCCCCTCTCCCGCACCCCATTCACGGTTAGCAAATACCCAGAGTTCTGAGGTGCATTCATGTGGGTTCATCTCCCACCGCTGGGGAAGGAGGTGGAGTTTGAGCAATGCCTCTGTTGCCACTGCTCCTGCAATGCCACGTTCTGAGGTTCCATCACTTAACCCAGAACTCAGCCATTTTAGCGGGGAGCCTCACAGCCAGTGCAATTTCTGTGGTATCTTCTACTGTCCTCACACAAAGTCTAAGGCTTAGCCCCTAAATCTGCTCCACAGTGATCTCAGCTCTAGGAATCACCAACCAGAAAACAAGGACTCTCAACTGAGTCTAATCAGCTCTGCCATAAAACGCTGGAGAGAAACAGATCAAATGGTGTCTAGGACTATTTAGGCAGAGTCCATACCACCAAGTAGGAACATCTATCCCCACCTACTCTTCCCTGGGAGTTGGCATCCCCTATCCCATACTTGGCAAGTGAGGTTCAGTTTAGGGTGTCCAACTCAATCAGGACATGCTAAGCACAGTTCTGCTGTCCTTTACTCATACAATAAGGATAACAGCATTTCATTTCCCCTGCATGCAAATACTAGAGTGATTTGTAACCCAAAAAATCAGCCAAAATCAATCATTTTGACAAAGCAGCTCCATCCGCTGCACACCTAGGCAAAGTAGGTGTGTCTATGTAAACACAGGTTTCAGAGTAGCAGCCGTGTTAGTCTGTATTCGCAAAAAGAAAAGGAGTACTTGTGGCACGTATAAGCTTTCGTGAGCTACAGCTCACTTCATCGGATGCATCCGATGAAGTGAGCTGTAGCTCACGAAAGCTTATGCTCAAATAAATTTGTTAGTCTCTAAGGTGCCACAAGTACTCCTTTTCTTTTTATGTAAACACAGTCTGCTCCTGAAGTCTTTTCTCCAAGCTCATCACTAGATGTCAGGGGAGAGCTCATTCAGACCCTGCTCACATACAGCACAGAAGTAGTTTAGTCCTCTACATTGCAGTGGGTCTAGCTGCACAGGTGTTTCGACAAGGAAGAAAGAACATAATGCGACTTTCACATCCTACGTTGAGTTTGCAGATCTGACATTTAGAAAAAGCATGTTTTGCTCAAAGACTGAGAAACTGTGATGTAGAAATCATTGAGGGACAAACAAATAAGGAGCTCTATGCTGCCATTTTTAGAGCTGCTTTTCAGAGCTGAACCGTACTTCACTACAGCAGGTGTCCAATATTAATTGACCAGGCATCACAGTGACTAGAACACCACACAGATTTGGTTAGAAGGAAGGCCACACCTTTAGTAGCTATGATGTAACAAGGAGAGGAACTGTCAGGCAGCTCTTTCCCACACAAGCTAACCTGGAAGGATAAATCTAGAACAGCTCACAAACAAATGCTCACAAAGCCAGAGCAATCTTTCAGAAGAGACTACCCCTCAACCCCTCCTGCTAAATCCACCCAGGCATCAGGACCAAGCAAGCCCCAGATTCCCCTTTTTTGCGCTAGGGCTGAGGTGAGAGGCCTTTCTTTTGGAGGCCTCTCCTGCTTGCCATATAACAAACAACAATGGTCCAATCAGAAGCCAACCAGGCCAGCATTTGGGACTGTATTGGCCACCTCAGTTAATCTGCACTGGGCACCTGCTAAACAATTGCAAAGCTCCTGAGGCCTCTGAAGAAGCAGAAAAAACTCACATAGCTTACTACTGATCTGTGAAGTAAACAACATTCTTCCTAACCTATTAAAAGGGCACTGGCCAAAACGGGAAATCTAGCAGTAGAAACACAAAAATAACAAAACCACCCGAGAGCGAGGGCCGGTGGGGAAAGAAAACTGGCACGAGTGGTGGCAGATCCTGGGAGGAGCACTATGAACTTGACTTCCCAATTGTGGAGGTGCCATTAAACCAAAGAGCTGTCCATGCAGCCCATGAATGGACCAATCAGGCTGCAGTGGTGGGAATTGGGTACTGCACTTCTCTCTGCTCTGTCAGTTATATTCGTTAAGTACTTTATTGTTGAATAAAGCATCACTCAGAGGGAAACACACTCCAACTTTATCACCACTATTTCTGCCATCCTTATGTTCCTTCTCAGTCTTTGTATTCCCTGTTTTTTTATTCCCTCAGCATTTCCATCCCTGCAGCAAATCTCAATTTTCACCCAACCTTCATGGGTTTCACTCCCACACCATGGTCTATTCCATCACACAAAATAATCATCAATAAAAGAGTTAATGTTAACGTTAAAATAGCTCAATATTAATGGGGGCATCTCTGAGTCATTATTTTAGACTGTTTGCAGATTCAGCATAGCAACATGGCATCTTTTTTTTACTGGACTCGCATTTGGAAGCTTTTCTTTAAGGCCAGGAGAGCTGGAAACATCTTTTTTAAATGAAAGCTTGGATTCTGCAGAATCCGAATAAGTCATGCAAGTCTCAAAAATGTATCAGGGCACGTTGGATCTGGCTTGAGGCTGGGTGTTTGACACCTGTGCTCCAGTAAAGAAAAGTAAACACTACAAATGGTTCCCTGGGGTTTTAATAGCCACATTTTATTACTCACATTTGTAAGGTAGCATTTTATGTCTATACATGTTAATCCAGAAATAAAGAACTTACCAGAAATATTCTTTCGAGTTGGTCTTGAATGTCTTTCATTCCAGGAAAAGCAGCAACTCCTTGAATCATTTCTACAAAGATACAACCCACTCCCCTATTAAAAAAAAAGTATACAATATTAGATTTTCTTGAGATTAAATAATTAATACATTAAACATTTATCTCTAACACCAGCATTACATCATCCCACTCTACTGTACAAGGATGGCAGGATGACAACTGGAATGGATGAATGTGTTGAAAACCAATCCATACCTTTAAATAGTCTCTTTTTCAAACATTTTTTCAAGAAATAGTTTCTGCTTAGTTGTCACACTGATGATATATAAAAAGGATCCATTCACCTAGGGTGAAAACCTTGGACCATCTTAAGTAAGGCTCCACAGCAGCTTTGAAAAAGATGTGGCTTGGTCGCAGGAGGAAGAGGGGCAGCAGCAGAGAAAATATCTCTGAGAGACTGAGACAAGCTTCTGTAGTTCCCCAGGGTCTGGTTTTGTCAGTTGGTTCAGGCATTTGTGCATCCCCAGGGGAAGCTACAGACCCTCATCTGCTTCTTTTCCCTCTGCTCCAAGGGGGATTTGCATCTTCTCCAAGATTTGATGTTCAAGAGCTAATAGTCTATTTAGGTATTAGTGGGATGCATGATTTGATAGAACATTTTAATTGTGTTTATTTCAATTACATTTTTTCTAAATGTATTTATTCTTGTCCATGCACACACATTATATATACGCAATATAGATAAACTCATTTGTGCACATGCACACGAGAGAACATTTTAACAAAATCTGTCAATCCAACAGCTTTATTTAGAGCTATACACATTTTACATATGCGTTAAGCTTTCTCAAAAGCAACTAGAGGATTTAACCATGTTACTACCATTCCTTTCAAATCCAAGTTGTGTCCTATAGTCATCTTTGGAAGTCCCAACCTTAACCTCTAATTTAACTTTGTTCTCAGAAATCGAGTGTTTGGAATATAATCATTAAACATTGTTTTTTCCCTTATTCATGATGATGATGATGATTTATTTAGGGAGCAACATTTAATTTTACATGTCTGTGTATATTGTGAGATGTGTGTCTGGAAGAAAGTCTCCTAATGAAAACAGATTGCATGTTTTCAGTTAAGTGAGGGAATGTCTCACTGAATATTTGTAGACACAACCCGGTAAAGATCACCAGCAGAGACCACATTCTTTACTAAGTTCAGAATGGATAGGCCACTACTGAATAATGCAATAATTTTATTTTAAAGGCAACAGGATATGATTCAAATTTATTCAGAAAGAAAGCTTTTATAATACACCATTATTTTCTGATTCTACTTCTCAAAGATTGAATACCTTATGCAAAGATTTTCCTTTACCTCTAGAGAATAAAGGAAAACAACAGATACAGTTCAGATCCATCCCTAGTTGTATTCAGTCAGTTTGAAAAGAAGGAGATTAAAAAATGATGTTCCATATGCCCTTGTTGGTTACTGAAGGTACTGGATTGATTAAACTGCCACTCATCATTTACTCTGGTTAATGCATCATTAGGCACAGATAGGCACAATATATCTTCATCAAATACTTATAAACAGTATTTAGATCTCAGGCAAGGAGAAATGCAGAATTTTGGACAGGAGTTGTTTACTCAAGATAAAAAAACTGAATTTGGTCTGGAGGACAGAGGAAGTAGAGTTCTATTTTTGCAACCAGACAACAGACATTAGATTAAATTAGTTTAAAATTTGAAGAACATGTACAGATATCTACAGAAAAGCACTTAATGCATATTTGTATTTGAAACACAATAGAAGATGAAGATTTTAGCAAAGAATTTTATATATTGCCTCAAAAACTTACTTGCGTATTTAATGGAAATTGACTCTGGTATCAACTAAAAATTGGATGAAGAGCTGTAAATTTATTATTATTATTATTTATACTGCAATGTCATAAGTGCTACAAGGACTATTTTAGATATTGTTTGACACCATATTTTTTATCATCTGGAATAATTCAACTAATGAGCTTTTTATCCCTTAAAATATGATGCTAAATCAGGAGGTATTGTTAAACATCACTTATGAGAAAAATATAGAGACTTATAGGGCTCAATCTTGAGGCTGCTAAGCAATCTGGCTACAACCTGATAAAGCACTTAAGCTCATGTTTAATTTTAAGCACAAGAGAAGTCCTATTCACCCAGCATATTGCAGGATTGAGCCCTTAGAAAGGACAAATATATGGGCAGGAAATAACAAAATAAGATTCCTCCTAGGAAACAGTAAGAAAACACACCTTAGAAAAAATAAACTAAAATACAGACATACAACAGAAGGAAAATACATGGAAAGCCATAATGACAAATAAGGATCTTGGGGTAATGGAGCTCATGCAAGTCAATAGGAGTTTTCCCATTGACTTCAACAGACTTTAGTTTAGATCATGACCATAATGAACAGCAAACTGAGTATCAGTATATGATAGCCAAAAAAATTTTTTTAAATCAAAAATCAAAACCAAAATGTGTTTGTCTTGTATGAGCACAGACACCAAATCTCTTTGCAGCCATTAAGTCTGTGTACATTTTCAGGCATCCCAAAAAAAGAACATCAACAAACTGGGGGGATTTCTTAGCAGAGCAACAAAAACGATTATTACTGGAAAAATTGACTTGTAAGGAAAAGATAAAAGAACTCCATATATCATTCTGGGTAAAACAATGAATGGGGCGGGGGGGAGGACGGGGCGGAAATAGGATGACTCTGTACAAGTATCTGAAAAGTATGAAAAACAAAGAGGTCAAGGAATTGCTTTGGATTTCACTAGTTTCCAGAACTGAATATATACCAAAGAGGGTAGAAGTAATGAGATGCAACTAAGAAACAGAAAATTTAAGAAAAAAGAAAAGGAGTACTTGTGGCACCTTAAAGACTAAAAAAATATATTTGAGCATAAGCTTTCGTGAGCTACAGCTAAATTTGTTAGTCTCTAAGGTGCCACAAGTACTCCTTTTCTTTTTGTGAATACAGACTAACACGGCTGCTACTCTGAAACCAGAAAATTTAGGGTGAGAGTTAAGGAAAACTGCCTAATACTGAGGTCAATTATACTGTGCAATAGCCTCCCAAAGGAATGGCAGGTCCACTACTCAAGTCACATAAAACTAGTCTGGAACACTTAAGTATATTTTGCAGGGAACTATCTTATCTTGCATTAAGCAGCAGGTGGACAAGATGAGCTAATAGATCTCTCCCATCTCTATCTTCTACGAGTCGAGGTTAATCGGAACATATTTCATACTTCAAGAAGTAACTTTGCTTTTATTGTCTCTCCCCCCCACTCTATACCCTCCCATTATTTATTTATATATTATTTGTACACATACATACATACCCTATAGTGTGTACATGAGTGACATTTTCAGGCAAAGTGTTTGAGAAAGTGTGTGTGTCACATTGAAGAACTTTGGCAATAGTTCAATAATTTGATTTAGCATTTCCTACATCCTTTGGAGGCGGTCTGAATTCTAATTTGCAAACTGAGTTGCTGGGCTTTTGGATACTTGATTCAGGAATCTTCAGGAACAAAATGGGATAACATTGCAAAGCAAACATGACAAACTTAAATGACAGCTATTGAATGTTGAAATGTGTGACTTACCCTCTGACAACAATAAGCATGACTAAGCCTATTGATGTACTGATACCACCATATGTGGCCATCCATCTAATATTGTCCAACCTAATTTCCTTGGGCTATATCCATCACCCTACTATACGGAGTAATATAAAGGAAGAGTTCATGTTGTAGCTCAATGGGTTACTCTGAAATTTGAATATAGATAACAAATGACTATCTAATGAGAAGTTTAGGTGGCTACAGGAATTTCATTTTTATGCAGAGCATTTGTAGGCCAAGAGTCGCAGCTCATAAAAAATAACTTGTTTGGTTGCCATTATACAATATTTTAAGAAATTAATTTTTGTTTTAATTCTGAAGAATTCTGTCTATATAACATTTGACATAATGCACAAATTCAAATTACAATCTATCTGGATATGAATTTATAAAGCCTTTGCAATATCTCTCTTTTACTTGACACTTTACCTAAAAACTTATTAAGATTATTCATATCCATTAAAGTTGCTGGGGTGTGTTTTCTTTTTACTTCTGAAGAGGTCCATATAAGTGACTGCAGAGCCATTTTTGATTAACAAGTTGTTTTCATACTGATTTTTATTGTTTTATTTAAATGCAGATTTTAAAATTTGCGTGGACAATTAGGGAACTTCACTACAACAAACACTGAATATTCTTTGCTGAATGAACAGCTTTTCTATTGCATTCATTTGCTAACAAGAGACAATATTCAGCATCATGTCACTTCAGAATCGACATTCAGATTTTGAAGACCCAGGAGATCTACATCTGGCCATGAAGCCTGACTTCAGATTGCAAGATTTTGCTCTTTGGGAGGAGACATATTTTGAAGGCACTAAATGATCACTTTAATACTTCTGATAAAGTTACTTAACATTTATAAAAAACACAAGAGGAATAATTCATGTAACTCAGATTTTGCGCCAGTTTTCCAAAAGCGATAGTGCTTTTTTATATAATACCTGCTTAGTATTTTCTCCATCACCACCAAGAGGCAATATTGGAATACTGAATACTTTACTAACACCAAAGGTAAAGACTACACAAACTTGAAACAATGGGTTGCACTTCAAAAAAAGTACATGTTCAGGATTAATAGCGAAGTAAGGACAATTAAACAGATTTTGTTTCAGCTACTTTACTAAATTGGAAATTGTATACACCAATTTTTACCCCCAGGAAAGGCCTTGTATCAAGTCAATGTGTGGATGTATAATACATCTCTGAATAAGGTTTGTACAGGATAAACTGTATGTAACCTTGACTAATAAGCCTGCACTTGCAAGGAATTGTTGCTTTTAACTACCCCTGATTCGTGGAATCTGGTTCCCTGACAGAAACCACCGTTGACTTTAATGAGTCCAGGATTTCACCCCTTTTGTCTACAGGCATGATCTCCAAGGAGCTGAGAACACTCAACTCCCACTGAGGGGTCTACTACCTTGCAGAATTATGTCACATGGTTGAACCCTAAAAAAAACTAAATATCACTGGTTTCAGCAGATGGATGTTTATTAAAGGTGAATGAATAATTTGCAGTAAATAATTTAACAGCTGCCAAACTATGGTATGAGCCATGCAGGGCTGCACTGACCCAGATAGAGTTGGCAAGGGACTGTTCTACACACAAAGTTGCACAGTTTTTCCTGAAGTGTGATTGTGCAGGCAGGGACACATTTGTCTTGGAGATGAAATGCATGGCTTCACAGATGGTATCTGCGACGCTGGGAATGTAGGTGTCAGCTCTTGACAAAGCTTTAGAGCTCAGCCAAGCACTGACAAATTCATTACTGGAAACCAGTCTGTTTCACCTGTGTGTTAGTATGGTTAAGATGGGTATTTGACTTATAACAATGTGTTTAGACTTTATGAAATGCTTGTAAGTTGCTACATGAATTAAGCTCACTTATAATATCTGGATCACATACTATAAGGTAATATTTAAGTTTTTGCTTTGTAATTGTAAAAAATGTTTGCTCTAAAATTGTGAACCCAGTCAGGAGAGATTGTTTTCTGCCCATCAAGAAGGCCTATCAAAACTAAATGAGCCACTGTAGAACATCACAATACAAAGATTTTGTTAATTACTTCTTACTACCATGAAGAGGCTACCTGAAAAAGGGCTCACCCATGGGCTTGAAGTCTGGAAGAAGGAAATAAAAATACCTGACAAAATAGCTCTTTTATTGTCTGGACTCTCACAGGATCAGAGCTATAAAACAGAAACAGAGATCCCCAAGGTCAACTTGGGTTAGCCCTAAAAGATATTCAGAGCTGATAGATTACTACAGTTCTCTCACCTTTTGGAACCATAGACTATAGTTCATTTGTGTATATATGCTTGCCTGCTTTAACCTTGTAATAACTCTTTCTTTTCTTAGTTAATAAATCCTTAGATAGTTTACTATCGGATTGGCTTCAAGCATTGTCTTTGGTGAGAGATCTAAGGCACAAAAAGACCTGGTGTAAGTGACTGGTCCTTTGGGACTAGGAGTAACCTGAATATTTTGTGATCTCTGGTGTATAGCAACCATCTATCACTAAGTCCATCTTGCCTCGGTGGCACGATAGACTGGAGTGCCCAAGGAAACTGACTGACTCAGGTGAAAGACTGTTCTAGAGCTTTAGGAATTCACACTTGTTACTAAGACGGTGAAATCTAATTATAGAACACACAACCAGTGTGGGGTCTCTCCCCTACTTCTTGACAGTCTGCCAAGTCTGGCACTCGCAGTCATGAGCCACTCCAGATAGTTTGACAGTGTTTATGGGCGGGCTTTGGGTTCCTCAAAAACGAAATGCTGTTCTGGGAAGGAGGACTGCTAGGAAGACATGGGTCCTCCTGACCATGAAGGGGAAGAGCATTTTCATGCACTGACTGTCCAATCTAGTGGGGAGGACTTTAAATTAGGTTCAAGAGGGCAGGTAACACAAACCCACAAGTAAGTATAAAAAAAGGGAACCTTAACAGAGGACTAAAGGTGGGGGCAGAGGAAGATGAAAAATCTCAATAGGGTGGGAGCAAAAACAGTAACAGTGGGGAAATCTACTCAGCATCTCATATGTCTGCACACAAATGCAAGTAGTATGGGGAATAAACAGAAGGAACTGGAATTATTAATAGATAAGCAAATCATGACTTAATTAGCATCACAGTGACTTGGTGGGATAAATCTTCTGACTGGAATAGAGGGGAATACTTTGCTCAGGAAGGACGGGGGAGGGGTGGGAGGAGGTTTTACATCAAGAAAATATACATTTGTTCTGAGGTCTGGAGGGAAGTGAACAGCAGACCAGTTGAAAGTTTCTGAGAGCAGATAAAAGGGGGAAGAAACAGGAGTGATGCCATGGCTGGGGTCTAGTACAGACCATCGAACCAGCAGGAGAATGTGAATGAGGCATTTTAGAATAAACAATAGAAATTTCAAAAACCAGGCCTATAGTAATTGGGGACTTTAACTAGCTAGACATCTGTTGGAAAACTAATATGGCAAAACACAATGTCCAATAAGTTCT
Source organism: Dermochelys coriacea (assembly GCF_009764565.3). NCBI lineage: Eukaryota > Metazoa > Chordata > Testudines > Dermochelyidae > Dermochelys > Dermochelys coriacea. The sequence goes on from NC_050069.1 coordinate 226,709,503, forward strand.
TGAAATGTATCGTGTACAATTTCTTGTTTCAGCAAGTGGAGGGCATAATAGGAGGGGCAGCCATTTTAGACCTGATTCTAACAGAGAGGAATTGGTTGTAAATCTCAAGATTGAAGACAATATGGGTGAAATCATCATAAATGATAGATTTGATTAATTTAAGGAAAGGAAGGAGTGAGAGCAGCAAAATAAGGACAGTGGACTTAAAAAATCTGCTTTTCGGAAAACAGAGAACTGGTAGGTAAGGTCCCATGTGGAAAAAAAAAAATCTGAGGGAAAATGACTTCAGGAGACCTGGTAATTTCTCAGAGACAATAGTATTAAAAGTACCATGCCAAACGATTTCTACATGAAAGAAAGATAGGAAGAATAGTAAGAGGCCAATATGGCTCCACAAGGAGCTCTTTAATTACATGAAAATTGTAAAGGAATCCTACAAAAAGTGGAAACATTAATCAATTGCATGAGTACAAAAGAATAGAGCAAATATGTTGGGACAAAAGCAGAAAGGCTAAAGCACAAAGTGAGTTATATCTAGCAAGGGTCATAAAAGGTAATAAGAAGGGGTCTATAAGTACATTAGGAGCAAGAGAAAGATGAAGGGAAGTGTAGGTGGGGAAGGAGAATAACAACTGCTAACATCAAGGAGATTGAAGTATTTAATGCCTATTTTGCTTCAGTCTTTAATATGAAGGTAAATTGTGACCAGATACTTAATGCAATTAGTATTAAGAAGGGGGGAAAGAACGCGAGCCAAAATAGAAAACGAACAGGTTAAAGAATATTTAGATGTATTAGATGTATTCAAGTTATCCAGGCCTGATGAAATTCATCCTAGCGTACTTAAGGAGCTAGCTAAAGCAATCTTGGAACCATTACAGATTATCTTTGGGAACTCATGGAGGATGGGTGAGAGCACAGAGGAATAAAGAAGGGCAAACACAGAACCTTGCTTTAAAAAGGAGAACAAAGGGGACCTGTGGAATTATAGACTAGTCTGCCTAACTTTGATACCTGGTAAGATACTGGAACAAATATTAAACAAGTTAGATATGTTCAAGTTGGCAGGGCCTGATGAAGTTCACCCCAGGGTTTTTAAAGAACTAACTGAAGAAATCTGGGAAACATCAGCGATTTATCTTTGAGAGCTCATGGAGGATGAGTGACGTCCCAGAGGACTAAGAAAGAGCAAATACAGTACCTATCTTTAAAAATGAGAACAAAGAGGACCTGAAAAAGTATATCCCAGTCAGCCTAACTTTGATACCTGGAAAGATACTTTTCAGAGTAGCAGCCGTGTTAGTCTGTATTCGCAAAAAGAAAAGGAGTACTTGTGGCACCTCAGAGACTAACAAATTTATTAGAGCATAAGCTTTCGTGAGCTACAGCTCACTTCATTGGATGGAAAGATACTGGAAGACATTATTAAACAACCAATTTGTCATCACCTAGAGAATAATAATGTAATAAATAATAGCCAACAGGAACAAATCATACCACACCAACCTAATTTCCTTCTATGACAATGTTTCTGGCCTGGTAGATGGAGGGGAAGCTGTAGATATGATATATCTTGATTTTAGTAAGGCTTTTGACAGTCCCACATGACATTCTCATAAGCAAACTGGGGAAATGTGGTTTAGAAGAAATTAATATGAAGTGGGTGCAAAACTAGTTGAAGGACCTAACTAAAAGAGTAGTTATCAATGGTTCGCTGTTAAATTCGGGGGTTGTATACAGTACTGTCCTGCAAGGGAGTGGTCTGAGTCTGATACTATTCAATGTTTTCATTAATTAGTTGGATAATTGAGAGGAGAGTATTATAAAATTTGTGGATGACACCAAGTTGGAAGGGGTTGCAAGAACTTTGGAGGACAGGATTAGAATTCAAAATGACCTTGACAACTTGGAGAATTGGTCTGAAATCAACAAGATGAAATTCAATAAAGACAAGTGCAAAGTATTACACTTAGAAAGGAATAATGAAATGCATAACTACAAAATAAGGAAAAAGCCAGCAAGGTGATAATACTATTGAAATGGATCTGGGGGTTATAGTGAATCACACATTGAATATGAGTCAACAATGTGAAGCAGTTGCAAAAAAAAAAAAAGGGGAGGGGGCTAATATTCTCGGATGTATTAACAGCAGCATCATACATAAGAGGTAATTGTCCCTCTGTATTCAGCACTGGTGAGGCTTCAGCTAGAGTAATGTGTCCAGTTCTGGGCATAATTCTTTAAGAAAGATGTGAACAAACTGGAGAGAATCCAGAGAAGAGCAACAAAAATTATAAAAGGCTAAGAAAACATGAACTATGAGGAAAGGTTAAAAAAACTGAGCATGTGTAGTCTTGAGAAAAGATGACTGAGGAAGGACCTCATAACAGTCTTCAAATGTATTAATGGCTGTTATAAGGAGGGCGGTGATCAATTGTTCTCTATGTCCACTGAAGGTAGGACAAGAAATCAACTTAATCTGAAGCAAGAAAGATATAAATTAGTTATTAGGAAAAGTTTTTTAACTATAGGTAATTAACCACTGGAATAGGCTTCTCAGGGAGATTGTGGAATCCCCATCATTATCTAACCTGTTCTTAAAAACTTCCAGACACCAGCCAAAAATGGTCTATGTATACTTGGTCCTTAGTCTGCGCAGGGAGCTGAACTCATTTACATCTTGAGGACTCTGATGGGGTGTATTCCCCTCACTTGCCCTGAATGGGGTTAATGCAGGCCAGCGAGACCAATTAACCTATTAGGCTGCAAACTGGCGTATAGTTAGGCTGAGAGGAAAACCCTATTTAGGGGAAGCTCACGTGTGCAGGAACAGGCAGGGCCTCTATAAAGCCAGGCTGCTGGTAGCAGACAGGGGTTGCAGGGAAGTAGTCTGCAGTCATTGCCTGGGGAAAGGGAGGTGTGTTTGGGGCTACAGAATTTATTCTGCAATTACTCCCTGGGAGAAGGCAGTTTAAGCTGGCAAAAACCCCTGGGGGCAGGAGGTGGAAGTGTAGGAAGGGCTCAGGGAAAATACAGGTTTAGGTGAAGGTGAAGACCTTACCTGCTGCTTAGAAGGTCCCCGGCTGCAACCCAGAGTAGAGGCTGGAACCCGGGTGGGCCTGGGTTCCCCTACCAGCCACTAGGAAAGTGGCACCATCAGAGCAGTGAATGAGAAGACTTCCTGAGACAATTTGTAAGGAAAGACTTTGATACCCTGGAAGGGGAGGACTACAGTAACCTGGCCAGAGGGCCAAGCCACAAAGACAGAGCACCCTGAATCACAGACAGAAAGCAAGAGAGAGACAGCAGGACATGCAGCGAGCAGTGGAAGTGGGCACTGGACCTGGAAAAAGCTGATCCCCAGAGTGGCTAGGAGAAGGAGGCCCCTAGCAGTGAGTAGACCCCGTGACAAGGACCCTTCCAGCCATACATTTATTATCCTGATTCTATGCTTATTCAAAACAACTGCATGCTCATACATGATGGTATTTATTAATGGAACTGGTCAGAAAAAGAGGTGGTTTTTTACTGGTGAAAAATTTCTATCAAAATCCGAAACATTTTGATTCAGAAATGTTGCTGCAGTGGCTCACAGCCGTTGTCACTTGGGTGCCTCATGCTTCCATTCTGTTCTATGGGCTGTGCTCCTTGGTCAGACTATATCTCCTGTGATAGCCTCCCCTTTTGGAGACGGGAGACAGTAACATCTGGCTGTTGTGCAACATGGGCAATGTTTTCCAGCCAAGGAGCCTGGCCCTTTGTAGGTGAATGGGGATAGTAGGCAACCAAACAACTCCTCCCACGAGGGAGTACATCCAAATAAAAATATTTGGACTTTTTCCAACAAAATGACATTTTGTTGATGAAAAATTTTAAATTTCATAAAACAAAGTTCATTTAGTCAAAAATTCAATTTTTCATAAGGTAAAATTTTTAATCCATGTTAGTTCTGAAGGGTGTGATCAGATTCTTTTCTGGGTCATTTAACTGCCTAAAAACTAAGGTTCTGAAGAGTGGTTCTGTGGTTCCCCTCCCCCTGTGCAATGTTGCATTCCAAATAAAATATACCCTGTCAAGGTTCCTTCCCCACTCTGAACTCTAGGGTACAGATGTGGGGACCTGCATGAAAGACCCCCTAAGCTTACTCTTACCAGCTTAGATTAAAAGCTGCCAAAATGTTACACAAATAACAGGAAAAGTGACCACTTGAAAAAGTCTTCCCCCAAAAATATTCCCCCAAGCACTACACCTCCTTTCCTGGGAAAGGCTTGATAAAAATCCTCACCAATTTGCCTAGGTGAACACAGACCCAAACCCTTGGATCTTAAGAACAATGAAAAGCAATCAGGTTCTTAGAAGAAGAATTTTAATTAAAGAAAAAGTAAAAGAACCACCTCTGTAAAATCAGGATGGTAAATACCTTATAGGGTAATCAGATTCAAAACATAGAGAATCCCTCTAGGCAAAACCTTAAGTTACAAAAAGACACAAAAACAGGAATATACATTCCATTCAGCACAACTTATTTTATCAGCCATTTAAACAAAACAGAATCTAATGCATATCTAACTAGATTGCTTACTAACTCTTTACAGGAGTTCTCACCTGCTTTCCTGCTCTGGTCCTGGCAAAAGCATCACACAGACAGAGAGAACTCTTGATCTGGAGGATGGTGTGGATTGCACCCTCAGCAAGTTTGCAGATGACACTAAATTGGGAGGAGAGGTAGATATGCTGGAGGGTAGGGATAGGATACAGAAGGACCTAGAAAAATTAGAGGATTGGGCCAAAAGAAATCTGATGAGGTTTAACAAGGACAAATGCAGAGTCCTGCACTTAGGACGGAAGAATCCCATGCACCGCTACAGACTAGGGACCAAATGGCTAGGCAGCAGTTCTGCAGAAAAGGACCTAGGGGTTACAGCGGACAGAAGCTGGATATGAGTCAATAGTGTGCCCTTGTTGCCAAGAAGGCCAATGGCATTTTGGGATGTACAAGTAGGAGCATTGCCAGCAGATCAAGGGACGTGATCGTTCCCCTCTCTTCGACATTGGTGAGGCTTCATCTGGAGTAGTGTGTCCAGTTTTGGGCCCCACACTACAGGAAGGATGTGGAAAAATTGGAAAACGTCCAGCGGAGGACAACACAAATGATTAGGGGACTGGAACACATGACTTATGAGGAGAGGCTGAGGGAACTGGGATTGTTTAGTCTGCGGAAGAGAAGAATTAGGGGGGATTTGATAGCTGCTTTCAACTACCTGAAAGGAGGTTCCAAAGAGGATGGCTCTAGACTGTTCTCAGTGGTAGCAGATGACAGAACAAGGAGTAATGGTCTCAAGTTGCAGTGGGGGAGGTTTAGGTTGGATATTAGAAAAAACTTTTTCACAGAGGGTGGGGAAACACTGGAATGCGTTACCTAGGGAGGTGGTGGAATCTCCTTCCTTAGAGATTTTAAGGTCAGGCTTGACAAAGCCCTGGCTGGGATGATTTAATTGGGGATTGGTCCTGCTTTGAGCAGGGGGTTGGACTAGATGACCTCCTGAGGTCCCTTCCAACCCTGATATTCTATGATTTGTTTCCCCCCCCACCTTTAAAAGTATCTTGTCTCCTCATTGGTCATTTTGGTCAGGTGCCAGCAAGATTATTTTAGCTTCTTAACCCTTTACAGGTGAAGGGTTTTTCCTCAGGCCAGGAGGGATTTAAAGGTGTTTACCCTTCCCTTTATATTTATGACATACTCGGTTTGCAAAATCACTTTGTGTGTGCATCTGTGCAAGTAAATTCGATTGCTCAGATTCTGAGAAACAGAAACACCGAAGGGCTCAAGCACAACTGAAGTGAATGTCATTTTAAATTGAGCAGCATTGCCCAACAAAATTTTCCTGTTGAGTACATATTTCCTATACTTAGGGAGTTTTTGTTTTTCGGTTTCCTTTGTGTAATAAGGAGATTTCAAAATTGAATTCTCTGCTATGTATGAAACATCTCTAAAGTTGACACACTTTTGTTGATAGATCTGGTAAATGTGTAATGCCAAACTAAAGACAATATTCTTCAGGAACAGGAAACTAAATTTAATGTCTTTCCAACAGCTAAGAACAAAAGAGACTTCTCACATGAACCCTGACCCGGGAGAATTTCCAATCACAGATTAATTCATCTGATAAAACTGCTCATTGTCAGTGTCTTCTCTGGAAGTTTAATTAACAATATCTTGATGGTTATCACAGCATTCTGACCTCTTAAGGATTAGCATTTCTCTGGAGTAGAAATTGTTATGGTTGAGAGCATCAAGGGCAAAAGAACCAATTTTCCCTGCTGTTGTCTCTCTCTTTCGCGCCTCAAACAACTAGTGCTTCACAGTGTACTGGGATTACTAGCCCCAGACTCTTTCATTGAAAACTGTTTACAAGGGATGTAGAATAAAGATGCCTCTGTCATGTCCCCTGTGTAAATAGATAATGTAATGCACCTGTGTCCTGGAGAAGACCATTTTTATATACTATCTCAATTGTTGTCATAGGTCTGGATTGGACAAGTATCATGAAAGCAGACACAGGATTATGGTAAATACTCAATTCTGCTTTCCAATAATGGGAGAACAGATTACAACAGAAAAATAGGGATCTTTGTACCTGGGAGAAGAGGGAGGGAACAGATCGTGCACACGTAAAATATAAAGCTCAAGATGAATACTCTTCTTTAAACTGAAATCTGCACTGAGATCATTGTCATCCCAGCTGCTATAAAGTTAAATAAATTAATGTAAATCAAAGGCAGAAATGTAATGGAGATAATGGTGATCTAATATGCAATTGCATTACATTTGACAGGAAAAGTTATAAGTGATTTCTTCCACAGTGATAAGCACAGTTAATGTTAATTAATTAAATGAAATTTTAAAAATTGGCACATTGCTTATTTTACCTGAATTGTGACTAACCGTTCATATCCTGTCAGGCATTCATTGTATCTTTTAAAACAAAGAAATCTGTAGTATGGATAAAATATAATAAGACAGTTGCCAGCTGTTTGGCAAATATAGATTATAGCCAGCTACATGTTCAAATAAAATATGCATAGGGACTTCCAGCTTTTAAAAACAGATGTAGCAGCGCTTAAATTGTGAGAATCAAAAAGCCATTAATAACTTTCTTGAATCAAGTATCTCAGCTACTAAAGCTCAGTTCTTCTTGTAAGAAACAAGCAAAACAGATACGTATAACAGGTTTTTTACATTTTTATATTACCTATATATTGTTTTTAGTGTTTTATAAAACCTCTAGCTATAGAAGCTTAAAGATTATTTCCCTGCACTGACTTTCAGAGGACTGTAAAATCGAAGGATTAAAAAAATTTATACCAGAGGCAGTGCTAAATGGTACTTTTACCTACCAATAAGTCCTCATCAAGAAAAAAAGCATATCCAAGGCTTGATGCAGTCTCAGGTTGCATAATATGTTCACACAATGCCACAGTATCATATGCTGACAGCAGTAAATCACAGCGCACATTGTATTGATTTCCATCACTAGCTGACACTATTGATGTAGGTACGTCTTCATTAATATTCTTTTACTGCCAGTGGCTATTTAAACAGAAAGCTGGAAAATGTAATACTGTATGTGGATCATTAGCTTCTAGTTACTATCCTAATGCCCTACTATGGCAAATGAAGCGTAAAAATAGCCCCCGGTCACTGCCACCTGCTTCCAGCCACTGTCCAGTGGTTAATATTTGCACTCCTATTATACAGCTGCTCTTCTGCTCAACAGCAGATCCATGTTCAATTCCTTGGAAACCCCAATTAAATGTCATTTATCATGGCTAAAGTCAGTGCTCTATGAGCTTTTTTCTAAATGGAAAAAACAGATGTGTATTTTCTCTCAATACTATTTAAATATTTCAGTAAAGTGACTGCCTGCTTTTGTAATGAAGATGTACGTGATGAATCAGGACACAGAAGGCACACACTATTTAACATAAGGACGTAACACTAATAATTGTATATGGATGTTAATGTCACACAAACACACACAGACACACTTGTTGGTAATGAATTATCTTGGCATCTGATACAAGCAAGGATTCTCTCTCTCTCTTCATTCTGGGAAATCATTACTTAGTCTAATTTAATCGTGGCTCAACAATATGCTGCTTCTGTAAAAGAGCTCCCATACGATCTGTTCTCCAACATGCCTTACTGTTAGACGTACCAAGTTAATAAAAATATTTTCCACATGCAAGATCTCCTGCATTTTCTGAATATAAACTGGAGAGGTGGGGTGTGAACCTCACTGTTCAGTCCTTTCATGTGCCATCTGAGTGAACTGTGTGCTCTGAATAACATTCTGATCCTGTGATTGCTCAGTGTCAGAACAAAAAATAGTTGCCAGTACACTGGATTCATAGCTTTGATCAGTACAATCAGTGCTGCCTCATTTTTCATTTGGAACAAAGCTTTCTCCATGGGCACCCGAGATCTCTTCTGGGCCTGTGTTAAAAGTCCTGCCACCAGGGATGTCAACATTTTATGTCCGTTATTTAAGACATTTTCTTTTGTGCCCTCCAGCAAGCACCCTTGCCTCACTGCTGAGATCCAGACATGGAATATGATTACATTGGTTAGGTCCGTCCTGGACTTCGCTTTTATTAGAGCGCTCTCTCTCTATCTCTCTGATATGGGATAGGATGCAGAGATAAAATTTCTAGACACCATTAATGGTTGCTTCTTGGACCAGCTAATCGTGGAACCCACAATGAGAGAGACAATTCTTGATTTAGTTCTAAGTAGAACACAGGATCTTGTCCAAGTGGTGAAGATAGCTGAACTGCTCAGTAACACCAACCATAAGGTAATTAAATTTAACATTCTTGTAGGAGAGGAATACCAGAGATACCCAGGTTGCCTTTATAGTAATCTAAAGTATCTCTGTTGCATATTTATGGTTTAATTTGGTCTCCCAGTTTGGCACAGTAACTCTGCACAGTTCAGATGAACATTCCATGTCTTTTTTCCTCTAAAGTATTTGCTAATAGAACTGGTCAAAAATGCAATTTTTTTTTGGTCAGGAATTTCATAAATATTTTTCTTTAATAAAATCCTGTGAAAATGTTTCAGTTTTCAATGAAAAACTAAGAACCAAAGTAGTTTGGTCTTCAGAAACCTTTTTTTTTGTGGGGGGGGAGTTTTCAAAAACTAAAAAAGGATAATTAAATCAACCCCTCCCCCGAAAGTTTTACTGAATATTTGTTTTTTGTTGAAAAGCTGAAAAATTTCAACCAAAATGAAAATTTTGCACCAAGTTTTTTGTTTTGTTCAAAAAGCCATTTCACATTAAAGAAAATGTTTTGGCCAAATCTATTTATGAATTTTGCAGAGAACATTTGAAAATGCTCCCTTCTTGGAATTTTTCTTGCAGTTCTTTGGGTTCCTCTAGCTAAAGTCAGTAGCCCCACAATTCCATACTTAAACACACACTGAAAGCACACAGAGATAAAATCTGATCATTTAGGACAAATTTGAATAAGTTAAACACATGGATTTTTTCCTTTTTCATGATAACCTAAATGGACAGTGCCAAGTTTAGCTGACAGGAATGCTCAGATCCATCAGCTATTTTCATTCTCGAATGCACCCAGATTCACCAGCTGTGCTCTGAATGTTCCCCTATCAACCCAGGTTGCTCTCTGGGCAAAGATGAGACTCTAGGAGATGTTGAGAGGGCCTGGGGTGGGAGACCTGCCTGAAGGGCTCCTCAGAACACTACTTTGGCTCTCCAAGGCACCACACTGTCCACTGGGTATCATATGCTAGCTAAGAGAGATATTGACCAAATACCAGGGCAGAGCTTTTTGTCACAGAAGACACTGGGTTTTATACCTGCCATTGCTGTGAAATTCTGAGTGGATATGATGATGGCGAGCAGCACAGTGACTAATGTAAGGTCCTTACTGGCCATGGATTTGTAACAATAATTATTGCTGTTATACTGTTGTTATACTGTACTGCATTGTTTGTATCTTGAATTATGGCACTTACCCCTTTCCCTGTTTATTAGGAGATAAAATCTACCTTCTTCAAAACAAAATTTCAAATTAAGACCACAAAAGATTTGCAATACCAATTAAATTGCTTCTTTGTTATTGTTCATGCTAGTCATGTATCATTACTGGACACCCGCTGTAAAGTACTGGATATATAGGCAGGGGGTTGCTCTCAAGATGTACTATCTGGGAGGATCCACAAGGATTAGCACACACCGGCAGTCTATACTACACCATCAATTTTAGTACATATTTGTCTATACTAAGTCAAAGCCAAAGCAACCACATGGATTATCCTGTATAAGGATGCTATTCTTACCACATGTCAAGGCAGGTGGAGTATTCTGTTGAGCCCAAAAGGACATCTGGGGGTCTGTACCACAGAGTAACCACTTCATTAGAGTATGTATGGCTAGGGACTGATTTGGCTCTTGCAAGACCTGTAGAATAAACATAATTAAAAAGCAATAAGCACAAAGAGAACAAAGAAATGTACAGTTAAGATCTTAAAGGCAGTGTGTGTCATATGAACCCAGGTTGTGTGTTGCATGCAAGACTGCTTTTTGTTTCTTCCGGCCTAGGAGTAAGTTAATTAGTGAAGGAACGTAATAAGATCTATCATTTAGTTCATAGCTAAACAAATTTGTTATTTTGAAAGAACAATAAGACAAGTTCTTTGATAACTATAACCACTGAAGTGTCTTAAATTTTTATTTATATTTATAGATAAAAAAATATGGTGTGGGAATAATCTCATCATCTGGAATTTTATCTTTAGCATTTATTTAGCATTCTGAAAATACAGTATTCAAAGTATATCAGATAATCCCTAAAGGTCAATTATTCAAAGTGAGGAAGAACAAACCCAGCATGACAACACAACTCTAGACAACAGGTGGATTCTTACAGGGAATTAATGACTCCTGTGACAGGTTTAGCTTCTATTCACATAAGGAAAAAATACACTGAAAAAAATATTTGAATTTTCAAGCATATATTTTGGTATTCCTGTATGCAAAACAAACAAAAAAAAGGGTTGCCATTTCCTACACCACTCATCTTTCAACTCGTCACTTTTCAGCACTGATAACCTTTCAATTTAATGGAATTATTAATTATTATTATTATAAAAAATAAAAGCAAGGAAAATCTGGTGCAAACAGCACTACAGTAGGAATTTTCCAGAGCTGCCTCACCTCCCAGAGTCAAGTTTTAAAATAGTAGAGGCCCACATCCATTTACAAAGAATACTCAAAAGTGTAGATCCACAGTTGCGTCCATAATTACTAACATTGTGCATATAAATCAGGAAATTGCATGTGTAAAAAGCTTTATTTCCCAACTCCCAGAAGATGAGCATTTTAGAGTAAGGGAACTCAGTTCCTAGAAGGTCTGGGAGCAGGAAAGGCTTTTCTCTCGAATGAAACCTTCCAATCCACAATCTATTGAAAGAGTTGCATTTACTATGGCCATTCTTAAATCTTGCCAATTCCCTGAGATAGCTAAATAATATTACCTTAGCAATTGCTCTATAAAAATATAGGGGCATCCAAGGCATACTGCTAGTACTAAGGTAACTATAATTTATCTAAGGTAAAACTTGCAGTTTTTTAGGAATGATCACTGTATGCTCACAGAGAACTTCTTCTAACCCTTCTCACAAGCAAGGGACTATGATTCAGGGACATGGGCATTTTCAACTCTAGGATAAATGCCTGCACCACAAGGAGGTAGAACTTCCCTGCACAGTCCACTCCTGATTGCTTTTCTACAGTCATGTTCCGGTATTCTAAAAGCTGCTGTCCTCACAACCCCTGAAGTTGGGAGATACTGAGCACATGCAAGTAATGGGAACCAGGAGTGTACACTGTTGGATTTTCACCTGCTGAGAGAAGGGATGTTAACTTCCTTCCACAAGACAATGAAATTACTAAAACAGACGGTCACTATCAGTTCTGCTACCTCACTGAAATCTTTAGAGAGAGCCAAAACACATTCATTTAGTGAAAAATTACAAACTGCAAGAGAAATCTACAATATGAGAGTTCACATGTAATGAAGATCAGAATCTTCTCTGGAGCAGCAATAAATATTTTAAAAACAAAAATGAAAATTAAGGACTGCATGCCTGAAGTTGAAGCACAGCACATTTGCACTTTTTATAATTAATACACTGGAGAAGTGATTTAAGAACAATTATTCCAGTGAATTATTACCATAATGACAGGTTTCAAAGTACCAGCCGTGTTAGTCTATTTTTTTTTCCCCACCAAATGCATCTGATGAAGTGAGCTGTAACTCACAAAAGCTTATGCTCTAATAAATTTGTTAGTCTCTAAGGTGCCACAAGTACTCCTTTTCATATTACCATAGTAACGCTGGCAAATCTGTGCCAAGATTGGGTTATCTACTGATTATACAGATTAGACATCTGTGGGAGGATAGTCTAACTAGCACACCAGAATTTAAAAACAAAAACATTTCAGACTTAATGATCATTCTTTGTTCAGTTTTACATGTTCTGGCATTTTTTTACCTGGTCTCCCTGGCTACAAAACAGCCCAGTGTCTTCTCTTGCACTGAATTGCATATTGGCAAGAGTTTCTTGGGAAACGTACATTGCACACCTTGCAGAAGCTAAGCCACCCACAGAGCCCTTGGTTGTGACTACAGGTTTATACTTGCACAGACAGTGGATACTTGTACAGTAATTAAGACTGATAATTTTGTTCCTAGCATGAATGAGCAGTTAAGAGTCTGAAGTGCTTTGAAGAGCTATTTTTACTTATATCCCACATGACTAAAGGGAGGCAGATTCTATTCAGATTCGTGTGTGAAAGATCTAGATGTAGGGTGACCAGACAGCAAGTGTGAAAAATCAGGAGGGGGGTGAGGGGTAATAGGCACCTATATAAGACAAAGCCCCAAATATCGGGACTGTCCCTATAAAATCGGGACATCTGGTCACCCTAGCTAGATGCCAGTGTGGAAGAGAGGGAAACATATAAAAACCCCGATACTCCTACATTTAAGAGAGTTGAAGAGACATCCAGACAATTTAGAAAGGGAAATAAACAAGGGGTACTATAACAGGGGACTGGGGGTGGGGGGGGGGAATGAAAATCTATCTTGCCAGAATGAGCCCCTCTTCCCAAACAGAAAATGTGCTCCCTGAACTAAGGTAGAGAAAATAAAAGAAACTATTCTCAGTTCAGATTTAAGTAGGTGGTTCTAGATTACATGGATTTAGAAAATACTCATAACATTACTGACTGCCACCTTTTTCAGGCTGGCACATAGAGCTTTACCTGCGCTGGCCAGTCCAGCTGCAGCTTTTCACCTACCACCCTGGATCAGCTCCTCTGGTCTGCCTTTCCTGCTGCCACATCTCCTCCACTGATACCTGAACTGTAACTAAACATACTGCAGATTTTTCTAAGTGCCACTTCTTCAGAATGCCACCTTTGGTCTCTCTCCTAATCCAGTCGCTTGGCAACTCACCCCTTATTCTTAATTCTGCTCCTGACCCCCCAACCACCATGAACAAGGTCCATCACAGATTAGCTACTGTATCTGGTGTCTGAGATAGACAGTGTCTGAGTGGGTTGCTTTCACTGCTGAAAGGAAAATGATGAACGGAGCCTTGGAGTGTAAGAAAACTATGTATCCTAAAATGTGTTGAGGTCGCTTTTGAGTTAGTGTTTAGTAGCTTCAGTGCAGCAAAGTGGCACTGAATGGGCTCAAGGATGTCTTTGTGTTTGAAATGATGGCCTGACTTTTCCTCACCGTGCATGTAGACCAGTTAGGTGACTAACTGCCCAAAATGCAAGTGAAACTGCAGGTGTAATTTATGCACATGAAATTATGCACATTTAGATTCATGTTCAAACTGAGTGCACACACTTTGGATCGTCTCAAGGCATGAAAGAATATCTTCATCCTTTAAAAATATTTACAATTTATTTAAATACAAAATCATCAAAAATATGAGAAACTAACAAGACAGCATTTATTATTTTGATGCACCAGATATGAATAAATGACAGTTACCAGTTTTTCAGATATTCTTCTGAAAAGAAATTGTTACATATTTTATACCATTTGTGCATCCAAATATGCTTACTCATGCAAAATTTATTTAACTGCATCTTTCAGCTGAAGAAAATGTAGGGTAGGATTAATTAGCACAGCATGTTCGATCACTTTCTTAAGGGTTTCTTGTCTGTTTCCATGGTTACGCTACAGGAAGAGACAATCTCTTTTGAAAAAGACAGCTTAAGATTGATCATCAAAACTTCTAATCTTAATGTGAATAAAAAGTCAAAAGGTAAATGGAAGAGATCACCAGGTGAATACCAATATTGCATACTGCTGCTTATACACTTTTGACCTGATGATATACAATGAACTTCATGATAGTTCAGTGAAGTATCTTTCAGCTCCTGTGCTTTTAGACAGATAAAAGGTCACCAGTAAAGATGCCCTGCTGCTATTGTCCTATTCTTAAAGTAACCAGACAACCATAAAAGAAAAGGAGTACTTGTGGGCACCTTAGAGACTACAATTTATTAAAGCATAAGCTTTCGTGAGCTACAGCTCACTTCATCGGATGCATTACGAAAGCTATGCTCTAATGAATTGGTTAGTCCTCTAAGGTGCCACAAGTACTCCTTTTCTTTTTGCGAATACAGACTAACACGGCTGCTACTCTGAAACCAGACAAACATAAGGCACAGTACTAGAAATAGGTCATATCAAACCCACTGTGAAACTTTGTATAATTGTTCAAAGAGTTGTGTTATTAGTTTGTCTACTCTGTGTGTTGAATGTTACTTATATGTACATTTAGTTGAAACTAAATAAAACAATGATGCATTACATTCTAATATTTTACATGACATAATTTACCAGTATCATGAGAAAAGGTACAATTTTCTTTAAACATTGCTAATAAATGACAGATTCAAGAATATTTTACAACCATGGATAAGCATTCAACACAAAGGTCCATGTCGGATCCCAGTATATTTTAGTTTTACCACCCAAAAACTCAGGCTGCCACATGCTCTGTGTAAAAAAATGTCTAAATATATGAAGATATTTCACTGTTTCTTAATATAATTTTCTCCCTTTGGGGGGCCTTATCCTGCACCTCAAGCTCAGGGAAACAGTGTCAAGCTTCCCTAATCTCTTTTATTGGCAAACACACAAATCGCCTTATCACTTAATATTTTGTATTGTATTTACAGTTGAAAGGAGGCAATGACTTATATCCCTTGTGAGCGTACTGCTAGATGTGTGGCACAAATATCTATCAGGTATCTCTCTAGCTATGTGATAGCTATCTAGCCAACTCTGTGTCCAAATCAGGAGAAACTTATGCACATCTACCATGTGTGGATAAAGGAGGGAAAATATGCAGGTGCTCAAATGTGGACTTACCCACAGTCTGGAAAAACAAATCAAACTCTATATAAAAACACATATACTAAACCCCACATAACTATTTGTTTAAATTAATACAGACACGTGCTTCAGTATGTTTTCTCTTCTATTTCAGTGTTAATATGCACCTCATCTTGACTTAGATACAGATGGGTTCTAGCAGCACGAGATGAAAATAGGAAACAAAGGGGATTTTATTGTTGTTCTCCCTCTTCTCAAAGCCCTTTGAGGTCTCCTTGCTTAGCAATCTGTTTAATTCTTTAATAGATACTAGTAGTTTGGTATAATTGGCTTGTAAATACATAATTCTGATTCAAATTATAAAATTATCAAATTGTCAGTTATAACTATCTATTTCAGTTGACCAACCAATGGCACTCACTTCTTGGTCATTCATCTGAAATGGTACACTTACCCAGGAAATGCCTGAAGAGAATAGACACAATACAAATAAAAAATGGCAGAAAAAATTATCACTATTCAGTAAAACATGAACCAAATGTCTATCCCCGTGGGCAGTGATTACAGTTAAAAACTTGACTTCGGTTCCTAGATCCTTCTCCATTTATCTGCTTATTTAGGGCTACCTAGGTCCTTCTAGAATGACTCAAGTCATAGCTGTACCTGTCACTCTATTCTATGTATTACAAGCTACAACCCTCAGCCCTCAAGGAAGATAGCCACCTGCAATGCCTGATATTACAGTTCTAATCTAGCCACAGGGATACAAGCTTGAATGTTTCCCTTCAACCTAACCCCTGTAAATGGAGTTAGGATTTAGTTAGCCAACACCTACTTTTCTGTCCCTTTCCAGACACAAAACTGTTCTATTGCAAGAACTACCCATCACTAGAGACAGCTAACACATTACCAAGCAGGTTCGCCTCATGACTATTCCCAACATACTCAAACTATGACTGGGCATCCAAGTTAGAGTATAAAATAAAAGGAATACTTGTGGCACCTTAGAGACTAAAACAAATTTATTTGAGCATAAGCTTTCCTGAGCTACAGCTCACTTCATCGGATGCATTCGGTGGAAAATACAGAGGGGAGATTTATATACAAACACAGAGAACATGAAACAATGGGTTTTATCATACACACTGTAAGGAGAGTGATCACTTAAGATGAGCTATTACCAGCAGGAAGGAGGAAAACCTTTTGTGGTGATAATCAAGGTGTGCCATTTCCAGCAGTTAACAAGAATGTCTGAGGAACAGTGGGGGGTGGGATGGGGGGAGAAATAACATGGGGAAATAGTTTTACTTTGTGTAATGACTCATCCATTCCAGTCTCTATTCAAGCCTAAGTTAATTGTATCAGTTTGCAAATTAATTCCAATTCAGCAGTCTCTCGTTGGAGTCTGTTTTTGAAGTTTTTTTGTTGAAGGATAGCCACTCTTAGGTCTGTAATCGAGTGACCGGAGAGACTAAAGTGTTCTCTGACTGCTTTTTGAATGTTATAATTCTTGATGTCCGATTTGTGTCCATTTATTCTTTTACGTAGAGACTGTCCAGTTTGACCAATGTACATGGCAGAGGGGCATTGCTGGCACATGATGGCATATATCACATTGGTAGATGCACAGGTGAACGAGCCTCTGATAGTGTGGCTGATGTGATAGGCCTATGATGGTGTCCCCTGAATAGATATGTGGACAGAGTTGGCAACGGGCTTTGTTGCAAGGATAGGTTCCTGGGTTAGTGCTTCTGTTGTGGGGTGTGTGGTTGCTGGTGAGTATTTGCTTCAGGTTGGGGGGCTGTCTGTAAGCAAGGACTGGCCTGTCTCCCAAGATCTGTGAGAGAGTGATGGGTCGTCCTTCAGGATAGGTTGTAGATCCCTGATGATGTGTTGGAGAGGTTTTAGTTGGGGGCTGAAGGTGATGGCTAGTGGCGTTCTGTTGTTTTCTTTGTTTGGTCTGTCCTGTAGTAGGTGACTTCTGGGTACTCTTCTGGCTCTGTCAATCTGTTTCTTCACTTCAGCAGGTGGGTATTGTAGTGTAGGAATGCATGATAGAGATCTTGTAGGTGTTTGTCTCTTTCTGAGGTGTTGGAGCAAATGCGGTCATATCATAGAGCTTGGCTGTAGACAATGGATTGTGTGGTGTGATCTGGATGAAAGCTAGAGGCATGTAGGTAGGAATAGCGGTCAGTAGGTTTTCCGGTATAGGGTGGTGTTTTATGTGACCATCACTTATTAGCACCGTACCGTAGTGTCCAGGAAGTGGATCTCTTGTGTGGACTGGTCCAGGCTGAGGTTGATGGTGGGATGGAAATTGTTGAAATCATGGTGGAATTCCTCAAGGGCTTCTTTTCCATGGGTCCAGATGATGAAGATGTCATCAATGTAGCGCAAGTAGAGTAGGGGCATTAGGGGACGAGAGCTAAGGAAGCGTTGTTCTAAGTCAGCCATGAAAATGTTGGCATACCTTGGGGCCATGCAGGTACCCATGGCAGTGCCGCTGATTTGAAGGTATACATTGTCCCCAAATGTGAAATAGTTATGGGTGAGGACAAAGTCACAAAGTTCAGCCACCAGGTTAGCCGTGACATTATCGGGGATACTGTTCCTGACGGCTTGTAGTCCAATCTTTGTGTGGAATGTTGGTGTAGAGGGCTTCTACATCCATAGTGGCTAGGATGGTGTTTTTAGAAAGATCACCGATGGATTGTAGTTTCCTCAGGAAGTCAGTGGTGTCTCGAAGATAGCTGGGAGTGCTGGTAGCATAGGGCTTGAGGAGGCAGTCTACATAGCCAGACAATCCTGCTGTCAGGGTGCCAATGCCCCTCTGCCATGTACATTGGTCAAACTGGATAGTCTCTACGTAAAAGAATAAATGGACACAATCGGACATCAAGAATTATAACATTCAAAAAGCAGTCGGAGAACACTTTAGTCTCTCCGGTCACTTGATTACAGACCTGAGAGTGGCTATCCTTCAACAAAAAAAACTTCAAAAACAGACTCCAGCAAGAGACTGCTGAATTGGAATTAATTTGCAAACTGGATACAATTAACTTAGGCTTCAATAGAGACTGTGAGTGGATGAGTCATTACATAAAGTAAAACTATTTCCCCATGTTATTTCTCCCCCCATCCCACCCCCACACTGTTCCTCAGACATTCTTGTTAACTGCTGGAAAAAGCCCACCTTGATTATCACCACAAAGGTTTTCCTCCTTCCCCGCTCCTTCCTGCTGGTAATAGCTCATCTTAAGTGATCACTCTCCTTACAGTGTGTATGATAAAACCCATTGTTTCATGTTCTCTGTGTTTGTATATAAATCTCCCCACTGTATTTTCCACCGAATGCATGACGATGAAGTGAGCTGTAGCTCACGAAAGCTTATGCTCTAATAAATTTGTTAGTCTCTAAGGTGCCACCGGTACCCCTTTTCTTTTTATGAAAAGACCAGTTGTTGATGGAATGCTGGGGGTCTCATCAGCGCCTCAGAAGTGCAAAGCCGTCTTAGCTTTGAAGCTATTTTTGCTTCCTCAGTTTAAAATTCTTTTGTCACTTGTAGAAAAAGCCTACTGGGGTTGAACAGAATACCGCAATTACTAGATTCATTCTTTTCTCATTAGTAGAGGGGAGTACAACTAATAATTGCCATTTCAACCGAACATCTGTCACATGAAAGTGAAAGTAATATAAAATGTTGCACTTTCCAAGAAATGAGAAAATAATTCTTCTTATGAACTTCTCAATCAGTCTTAATATGTTCATACTGTCTGTGTTATTCTGAAAACAGGAAAAAATGGTGTAGGCAGCAAAAATAAACATCTGCACCAAGAATGTAAACACAACCTCATAGTACTTAGTGTTTCTAAGCAATTCCACATCAATGATAACATCCTATCATATCTGTATTAATGAAGAAACTGGAATGATGAATACAGTATATGTGCACACAATACTTTAACAGTGGACCGATTTAAATCTTGCTTTCCAGTTTCTGGCTTCTTATTTAATGAACCTCACTTTATTGTCATGCAAATATTCTATATGAAAATAATGACCTCTGTTGCCAACAGCATCACAGCATGAACACACCACTTTGATGGAAAGACGAAAAGGTAAAAATTTATAAGAATTACTCATTTATACTGCTACACTATTAAGGTAAACACAAAGTTAACAATATTCATTGTACAGATGGTTCTACATTGCGAGGAGTTGCAAACAACAGCGAGGAAAATACTACAAAAGGATCTAGAGAACATGGGTAGAAAATAATTCATCTTGGAAAAATGAAAGTTAATGTATCTAGGAAAAATAATCTGAAATATATTCTCAATGAGATGGAGAAACCTGGGAAGCAGCTACACTGAATGAGAATTAGGGGTGATACTGGACACCAACTTAGACATGAGTTTGGAATGTGATAAGACTAACAATGATTAGTGCAATTTTCAGATGCATGCACAAACATATCACTTTGAAGAGAAGAAAGGTAAGTAGAGCATATTGATACAGCTTTGAAGCAACCACACTTGTGCAATATTTCTCTGATTTCCGAGAATCACATTATTGACAAATTCGAGGGAGGTTCAGAACAGAGAAATGAAAATGATCCAGGTGTACCAGAGGAATTGACTTATTTGGACAGACTACAAGAGATACATATGTATAGTTTGACTAAGCAATGTCTATGTTGGAGACATTATAATAGTCCATAAATATCTGAAGAGTTTAAAACACAAAATACTAAGAACAATTTATTATGGTGCACAACAACATAGCTATGAGCAATGTGGGAAAAGGACTAAGAGACAGCTAGTTACAGATCCCCTAGCATCAGAGCAGACTGCTCCACCCTGAATCCTACTATAAATTAACTAATTTCCACCAGATGGTGACAGTCCTTTATGGACCAGCTGAGCATAGCCTGAGTGTATAACCAGACCTACTGCTTGTGCAAGTTCAAGTGGGATGGGTTGTGACAGGGGCAGCTACACAAGCTCTGTGCCAGACACGAGGTCCCCTATCCTGGAAATTCTCAACTGGGCAGATCATCCAAAATTTTTCCAGCTATTTTGTGCTGCTGCAAAGGGGCTAGAACAAAAAACAGAAGCTAGCCCTTTAGACACAGTGAGTTGGTAAACTGGGTTAGTAATAGTTCATATTTTATATCCTCCCATCACAGCTTTTCATTACATCAGTTATGGGCCAATTGTGAAGAAGCTCTCTTTGTAATGCACTCTGATACCATGGTGATGGGAACGATATCAGAAGTGAGACATGTGAGAGAGATAAATTAGGCAGAAGTTTCATTTGTATAATTTTATATCCTTACACCTGTTCTCATTCTTTAATATTTATAATCCTGTTTCTCTTATTAGCCATCCCTAGTCTCCATATGTCCCTGCAAAGCTGCTGTTGACATGGTGTTGACACAGGCCAGAATGTCCATCACATTCATTAGTGATAGTCGGTAATCATGTGAGCGATGACTTCTCTAACAGTAGTGCTCTGAAATACTTACAAATCACCATGTTGGCTGTCTCCATCAATCAAATGCCCTCATTACCCAGAAGAGTAACTCATTCCAGGGGGGTATTAAGATTCTAATATTTAATCATTTCTAAATCAGTGGTAAAATTTGGGGAAATATTTTAAATTATGGTAAGTCAAGAGCATGGTCAAGTGCCTGTAAATTTGCTGAGGAACAGATGTAACCCCAGAAGCAGTGTGATAGATACTTTAGTAATTAAGACTATATGATAGGGCTGTCCAGGAAAGCAGATTCATTGTTAATCGCGGGGGGGGGAAGGGGGGACAACATTAACATCCAAATACAAATATTTATCTATAAATGGATCTGCTTATCTACCATTTGAATATTTTGACAGTGGAGTTTACTCTTCATATGAGACATTGCTATTTACTTGTGTTTCTGTGCAGGACTGGATTATTTTGTGTGTCTGAAACCCATTCTTACACAGAATTCAGCACAGTGTCTCATGTGGAGAACTCATTTTCATAAGCCTTCTATTTCTTAGGCAACCCTGTAACTACCGACCGCAAAGCAAAGTTACTTTCTGGCAAGAAAGATAAAAGAAGGGAGCCTCAGCAACCTCAGTCCAGGATTATTATTATTATTATTATTATTATTTTAAGTATTTTAGTGCTCAAGTGGCCACAGATACATTGTGTTAAATTGGGGTATCTGAAGATTAAAAGTAAAATGTCAAAGAAAATATTACAAACCTCCAGAGAAAAACAGTGACAAACAGTACTTCAGTAGTTAGTGATCATTTCCCTCCCACATGTTGGGTGAGATCTTCACCCTCACTCTCACCCCATTACACCATGTAAATGGGATGGAGTGGCAGAAAGTGACCCTAAAATCCATTGCATAGAGTGAAGTGCCCATCAGGGGAAGGGCACACAGTGCTGCAGAGTTTATGGGCAATGTTGCAGCCCACAGGGCTGCCTGTGCAGGCTGACTTACCTTCAGACATCCCTAGGAGCCTATCTAAGTTATGTCTACACTGCAACAAGAGACGTGACTGCAGCACATGAAGACATAGCTGAGATAGCTTTGATCTAGCTTGCTTGAATAATAATGGCAATGAAGTCATGGCACAGGCTGCACAACCCCACCGGGATATGTACTTGAGTGGCTAACCCATGCTGCCATGGCTTCACTGTTATTGTTATTCAAGCTAGCTAGATCAAAGCTAGCTCAGGTCTGGCTACACCTGCTGCAATCACACCTCTGATTGTAGTGTAGACATACCCTCAGTTATCCCTGGGGCCTTTCCAGCCTTTGGAGCAGCCCAGGATCAAGAAGGCACAATGGTGACTTAAAGTGTCTTGTGACCCTCATCTTCTCTGGGCTATGAGTTGTGCATTAAATCTCTTTGAAGAGTAGCCCGGAATCTCATCCACAGTGCCTAGGCACTCCAGCACAATTTATACATACCACTATACTAGTCTCCAAGTTAATAGCACTCACTCTTTGGAGAACTCCACCAGTCAGTGGGCCTGATTCTGTTCTCACACTAGTTTAAGTCACGGGTAACTGCACTGAAAGACAATGGAACTACATCACTGTACAACCTGCTCAAATTCAGCACTTAATTCTACATGTCCCTGCTTTCTTTTGTAGGCTTGACAAACACATCTAAGAATGACAATTACTGCACATGACAACTTTAATATGTATACCATTAGAGACATTTTACAATTATTTTTGTTTTGTTTTAAAGTGCAAAAATGGCAAATGTACTGATACATTGCTTCTTGAGAATGACACAATGTGAAAGGAACCTCCTGAGTCCTCAGATCCACCTGCTCAAGTGAATTCTTCCTCAAAATCCATTTAACGTATGTCATCCTAAATTAGTTAAATCATACATCTTGAAGGCAAAGTTTTATGTGAAAGTTTACATTCCTGTGTGTCTTTGGCTTTACACCAGTAATCATGTATCCATATTCCTTCAGAGCTATCCAATCAGATCATAATACAGTTCCACAACAGAAACTTCTATTATACAAAATAAATGGAGAGGACTTTTGATATAAAATAATTATACTAGAAGTATCTTAAGATTGTGCCTTACCCCAATAAATACCTGGAAATCCACTGTTAAGACTCAAACCTCCCAATCCAGTACCTTGTGCAATGAAGTGATATGAAAATTGTGAATGGACCACAGTAGAATCTTCTAGGGCAACAAACAGTTAAAGACACAGATCCAAATTTAGCCTTGTTATAAGTAGATGCGGTGCCAATGAACTCTAGGGAGATGCACAGACGTACGTTAGAACTGAATTTGGCGCCCAAGCTAAGTTGAAAATCTATTACCACTGAAAGCAAGTCACCTTTCACCTACTGAACTGGCATTTCTTGAAGTAATAACTCCAGTAGGTCACTGGGAGAAACTACCTCTGACAAATTTAATATAGTAGCAACGAAAACACTCAGAATAGTAAGCTCAACACCCAAAAACAAACAAATACTGAAGGCCAATTCAATATAAAATCTTGAACATTCAAAACTTTATTTAAACTATTGTTCATTTAAGCACCTAAAGCTCTGCACACTTATGGAGTTTTGCAAAACAAACTAACATAACTGTATGTCAAAATTCTATGCCTAAATGGGTTGGTTAAAATAATAACCTAAAAAGGTATGTAGAAGCAGTAGCAGCAAACAGAGTCTCAAGGAAGATTTACATGGCTGAATGCATTTTGAATAGTTCAAACTTAAAAGTCACAATCTGACAATTTATTTATCCTCACGTTATCTAGAGTAGACAACCTATATGGCAAGATTTGTAATGTTCAAGAGTATTACAAGATAGCCTGGGCAGAGAACTGCCATAGTTTCAAAGAGCTGTCATAAAAAGTATAAGCTCATACTTGTGCTAGAGCGGGCAACTGTCTTTTTCTTTGAGGTCTACAGATAGTTTAGCAGCTGCAGCACATTTTCAGCTCCCTTAATAGATGACTTAAGCATCTCTACTACATCAGCATTGTCAGTATAAATAACACCCCAAAGTTGTTCTGTTCTAGTTCCTCTTGTTCAGTATTGGCTTCCACAATCAAACTTACCGCACCAACAAAGTCTAATTGAACATTATTGTAATAAAATTTTGAGACTAAGGAAAAAGTAAGCTATTTATAATTCTAAAATTCTTCACAAAAAGTGAGAGCATCTTCATGATCACAGAAAGAAGTGACTACTGCAGCTGGCAAATGGATAGATGGGGCCAAAGCCCCAGCTGGGGTAAATTGGTGTTGTTACATCAACTTCAGATTAACAACTTTGATTTGTAATAGCTGAGAATCTGGCCCAAGGTGTACACTCCAGAAAGCTTTCAATTTAGCATAAAGGTCCTCTCCACCTGAATAATGTAGTTATACACTTAAACTATACCTGTGCTGTAAATGCTAGTGCTATTGATTATGGATAGTACTGTTTTAAAACTTTATTTTGCCTTGTGGTGCATGATATTGCATTGTTGCTGCAGCTTTCACTCTCAACAGCAATAATTTAAATTTGTTCTACCCTTTTTCCTCATTACATACCATCTAACTCAACAGCTAAATAAATCAGGTTCTTAGAAATACATAGACTTTAGGTGAGGATTAGAAATACAGTAAATGAAAATGTTTATTAACACATCGTCTGGGTATTGTTATAGATTGGGCCAAAGCTATTATAGAAGCTATTAAATCTCTGGAAATGTCCTTAAATATGTAAATCTCTTCAGGAACCTTAAAACCTTTTTTTTTTTTTTTTGTCAGCTCTAAAGCAAGACTCATTCAATTAACATTTTTTCTCAATACAGAAAGTAAGAGAAATAGAGAAAAGTGCTGCTAGTAGAGAAAAGTGCTGTCTAAGAGTCTAAGGGAACAAGAACTGTCAAGTTCTAATTCCAGCTCTTAATATGGATAACCATTCACTTAATCTTTGTATCATAATTTCCCTATTTCTAACATACATTAAAGGTGATGTGGGGTTAATGTTTATGCAACACTGAAAATGCAAATGACTAGGTAAGTGCTAAGTATTACTGTTATAAATGGTTCCCGTCATCTTTTGGGTATTCAGAAGGCCAACTGCTGCAGAGGAAACAGAACAGTCTCATCTTAATGCAGGTAGATCTTCATGAATTACTCGCATTTGCATTAATAGGAGAGTTGTGCATGTACAATAAATCATAGCACATCAAGAGGAGACTATCCTTCAGTAACAATGAAAATTTAAAAAAACTCATTAAAAACTACATATATTAAATAATTAGCTATGTAAAGTTGTGAAAACACTTTTATATTAAATTAAACAAAAGCTTTGTTTTAAATCTTTTAAAGAAAAATATAAGGTTATTGACTACATTTTTAATTCATTCTTTTTTTTTAAATTCAGTCAGAAATATGTAATTATTTCATTTCATATTAAATAGAATATATTTATGTTAGTGGATCCATTTAATCATTTCCTGTTAATAATCTTTCCCTTTGACCCTCACTATCTTTGTTGTCTTTATATTAAACTTTTTTCTTTAATCCATACTATTTTCCCTTTAAAATATTCTTTAATTTCCATTTAGTTTGTGTATTTTTCTATATAACAAATCTGCATAACTATTAATAAAGTGCATTTTATTCACCATATAATGATTTTAAATTGTTCCATAAATTGTCTTAAATAATACAGTGTTTTGTTAAAGGCTCTTTAAATAAAGGCTCATTAAACAAAAACTTAAATCACAGCAGGATGACAAGGAGTTGAGAGCATTATGGAAGTCAAATAAGAGACCTTGATTCAAAAGCTTCATTGCCAGGCCCCTAGGATACTAAGTACATGAGCTCATTGGTGGAACAGGTTTCAGAGTAGCAGCCGTGTTAGTCTGTATTTGCAAAAAGAAAAGGAGTACTTGTGGCACCTTAGAGACTAACAAATTTATTTAAGCATAAGCTTTCATGAGCTACAGCTCACTTCATCGGATGCATTGGTGGAACAGTTTGCCATTTTTCAGGCCAGAGACAAATTATATCACTGAAGAGATTGACTTAATGACCCACTTTTCAAAGGAGCTGAGCAACCACTGCTCTCACTGAAGTTAATGGAACTTGCAAGTGCTCAGTGACTGAAAAAATCAGGCTATAAATTAAATTTTTAAAAACAAGAACATTTCAAGAGGGATGGGAAAAAAGTACATTAAGATATTTCTGTTTTATTTTGATTTTTAAACTGTTTCATTATCTTTGGGGTGTAATTTTATTGACTAATAAAACCTCACTTCTAGCTTCACCAAAATGCCACTGCTTTACTTATAATTCTTCTCCCACTGGTCTGAGCACTTCACTCTTCCTTAAATCCTTTATTGGCTTCTTGTCTTACTAGGTGCATGTGGTATTTTGTCACCATAAACCATACCAGAAGCACCCAATGCCGAATTTTAAGAAACTTAAGAAGGTGCAATATTTTAAATACTCTCACAGTTCAATGCGATGGATAGGCCTATTTTATAACAAGAGATGTTGTACAGTTCACTCTGCAATTTCTTGAGCTCTCAGACTAGGAAGGATCTTGGACCTGATCAACCTCAGGCTCTGAAGGAAGTGGTGTTGGTCATTCTGTAGGTAATTACTGATGACCTGGGGCAAAGGTGCTATAGTTTGGATGAAACCTAAATCCAAGTAATTAAAAGATAATTTTTTTGCAAGTGAAAGGGTATCCTGACCAAATACCAATTAGATAATTATAATACATTTTTCCTACCTAAAGGCTCAATACTAGTCCAACTAAAAATCAATGGGAGTTGATTGGGCCCTACATTTCCCCCATCTACTTTTAATTAGAGACATACTTGGTGAGTCATTCCCATCTCTAGCTACTCATTAGCATAGATAGGCTGTCACAGTGTACCACTGAGGTGGTTGTATTTTACTTGTAAGTGAGTAACCCTGTTCAGTATAAGAAGCATGCTGAGTTTGCCTATGGTAAGAGAAGTACATTATGAAGTTTGCATTACTTATATCAACAGAGTGGAATTTTCTGAAAAATTTAATTTCAACACCTTCAAAAAGCAGTCAGTGCAAACTGTCAAAAAATGTAACACGATTGCTAAATTGCCTAGCAGTTTTGTCTTGTATTCTGTTGAAGGGAAAGGCATTAACAGAGATGACCTCAGCAGAGCAAAATACAGCCTCAGGGTTTCCACAAAGACTTTGTATCCAGTTAGTAAAGTATTTTCCCATTCCAATTTCATGCCATAGAACTAACATGAATCCTCACTTGAGTCTGTCAGATGCTCTTTCAGAATCTAAAGTCACAATGGCAGTTTTTGTAAGCCTGTCTGAAAGAGCAATATTGCTATCAGATCTAAGAAATGATTAAGACTGAGGTTTACTATGGCAATTACATAAGCTAGACCGATTTAGAGTAAGAGGTGTCAGAAAAGATATTGGACCAACAACTCCTCCATCACATCCACTCCCTTTCCATCCGCTGCCCCACTCAGCCTCCAATTACCATGCACATTATGGGCCAGAAAGGCCTCAATGGACAAGGTCTGGCATCACGGCAGGAAATCAGACCCTCCCGTGGCACTGACGATAGTATATGCTCTAGTCATTGGAAATTTTGATACCACCCATACACTCCTCTCTTTTTTCCTTCTCCACTACATATCTCTTGTGGGCAGTATGCAAGAAGATCATGAGAGCAGCATATGCTGCCATTTCTATTGTATCCTACATGCTATTCTATATAGGTTTTTATATTGCGCTTATCACCCTAATATCTGAGAGCCTTCCAATAATGCATTAAGCAACGTGACTACACGTCTGCCACATGTTGTTTGTTCTCTCATCCTCTGCCCAAAGGGAGAAGTGTGTGGAGTAGAATGTCTTGTTTTAGTATGATTTTTTTTATTTTAAATATACATGTTGCTATATGCTTATACTGGAGAAGGAAAGGACAAAGAAATCATCCTTGCATCAGCAGCAGAAAGTAGCGAGATGTGTTTCTGGGAGAGTTCATTCCACAGTGTCTCACCACCCACCGAGAAGGTTCTGTCTCTCAGATGGATGAACTTAACTCTTATTGTTGAGAATTCCATTGTGCCAGGGAGTGCTGTCAACCATAGTCTTCATCTTGGAGCTGTAAACTGTCTTTTAGGTATCCTGGGCCCAGGCCATGGAGCTCTTTGAAGATACGGACCAAGACAAACTTGATTTCTATGGGAAGCCATTGTAGAGACTGGAGGACTGGTGTGATGTGATCATGAAGTCTCTGTCACTGAGGAGATGTGCAGCAATATTTTGTATCAGTTCAAGTTTACTAAGTACTGAGGGTTTCATTCTGAGGTATGCTACATTGCCGTAGTTCAGCAGAGGTGACAAAGGCATGATAAATGAGGCCAAGTCTTCATCCACTAGGATGGGACAGTCTCCAAGCCAACCAGAGATGGTAGAAAGCATTACTCACACTATTGTGATGCGAGAGCTCAGTTCCTGTGAAGAACCCAAAAGTACACTCAGACTATGGACTGAACTGACCAATTGTGGATGTGAACCTTCAGTCAAAGACTGCACTGTGGCTGCAAACTCCTCAAAATACTTTCCTCTGAACACCCATCATTACCTCGGCTTCAGTTCACCTTCAGTCAGCTGTTCTTTATCCATAAGCTGATCTTATCCAAGTGCACAGGGTCATTTTGGCAGACCAGCAAAATGCCTGGACCACTACTGATAATTGGAATATTGATTAGCATGCTTATGGCCAAAAGCAGCTAAATCAGTAGGTCTCAGCAGGCCTCTGCAACAGCCTTAGCACATCTAAGCAAGAAGTCAGGAGGGGAGGGATTGATGGGGGAGCCGACCCTGTGTCCTTCCTGATAAGATCTCTGTTGACATTGCTGAGGTATATGGTTTGGAAAAACAGGAAATTTATCTATATCTGCCCTTTGGGATGTGTTTATCAGGGCCCTCAGGACATAAGGACTCTACAAAAATGCATCTGTCTAATTAATGGTTTGGAGAGACCTTTTGCTTAAACTTTGAAGTTGTTTGGTTAACAAGTTTTTTTTATTGACATATTTTTGTTATTCTAACCTATTAAATAAGCAGAGAAACTTAAGTGTCTCTTTCAGGGACACTTCAGGGACACAAATTAGGGTCCCCAACAGCAGCTAAAAGACGGGCCAATCAGACAGATGTCATTCCACTCAAAGACTGCTCCAGACTTCAGTAATTATTGATTTTGGGGGTATTTTACTAACCTGTTGAAGATATGTGTAAGTGCTTGATACTAAAATAAAGTGTAGCTTTAAGTGAAAGCACTCTTGTATTGTACTGTTTGTGTCAGCCACTTATCAGTCGGATGGCCATGTTTCCACTGATTTATTTCCTGCCATCGCCTCGCCAAGAGCAATAATTACCAAAAGCTTTGGGTTTTAAGAACCACAGTAACACAAGCACTGGAACATCTTGGTTTTAGTGGTGTGGTTATATATCATGAAGGAAAGATAGAACTGTTTGTCATTTCCATATTGCTGTCACTTGAGTCCATGTCATCTGACCAGTTCATCTAATGGTTATATGTAGATTTTGAAAAACACCAGAAAGCATATCCTGGGGAAAGAAGCCACTCCCCATCAGTAATCTCAGCCCAAGGCTACCCAAATCAGAGAATTAAAAAGCAATTTCCTCACTGCTCTGTTGCCCTGGTAAAGTATTCGACCAGCATGTCAACCTGTCCAAGCTTCTCTGGCCCTCTACCTCCACAGCCCTTATTGCCAGCAAGTTCAAGTGCCACCCCACAAGACACTGGGTTTTGGGCTCCTATCAACCAAGTGGGTTCCTCGACTGTGGCCTCCTTATTCCACAGCTGGCTCTAGAGAATGGGGAATTCTCACTAACTTCATGCAGTGCACAAGAGGCCACAGAATCACAAACATAGGGCTGAAGGGGACCTTGAGAAGTCTGCGCTAAGTCCAGCCGCCTACACTAAGGCAGGACCAAATATACATAGACCATCCCTAACGTGTTTCTCCAGCCTGTTCTTAAAAACTCCAAAGATGGCTATTCCACAACCTCTCTTGGAATCCTATTCCAGAGCTTAACTACCCTATAGTTGGAAAGTTTTTCCTAATAGCTAACCAAAATCTCCCTTGATGTACATTAAGCTGAGTACTTCCTGTCCTACCTTCAGTGAACATGGAGAAAAATTGATCACTGTCCTCTTTTTGTAACAACCCTTAACATATCTGAAGACTTACCAGGTCTCCCCTCAGTTTTCTTTTTCTCATGACTCAACATGTCCAGTTTTTTTAAATCTTTCCTTTTCTAAAACTTTCATTTTGTTGTTGTTCTCTGGACTATCTTCAATTTGTCCACATCTTTCTTAAAATGTGACACCCAGAACTGGATACTATACTCCAGCCAAGGCCTCACTGATGCAGAGTAGAGTGGGACAGCTACCCCCGCCAATGCCTTATAAGGCACCTAATAACACACACCAGAACAATAGTAGTCTTTTTCACAACTGCACCACATTGTTGACTCATATTTAATTTGTGATTCACTATAATCCCCATCTCCTTTTCAGCAGTACTCCCACCTAGCCAGTAACTCCCCATTTTGTAGTTTTGCATTTGATTTTTCCTTCCAAAGTGTAGTATTTTGCACTTGTCTTTAGTGAATTTCATCTTGTTGATTTCAGACCAATTCTCCAAGTTATCAAGTTCATTTTGAATTCTAATTCTGTCCTCTAAAGTGCTTACAACCCCTCCCAGTTTGGTGTCGCACACAAATTTTATAACCATACTCTACTCCATTATCCAAGTCACTAATGAGAATGCTGAAAAGTACTGGATCTAGGACTGACCCCTATAGGGCCCCACTTGTATGCTCTCCCAGTTGACAGCGAATCATTGATAACTACTCTGAGTATAGTCTTTCAATCAGTTTTGTACCCACCTTAAAGTAATTTCATCTACACCATATTTCCCCAGTTTTGCTTATAAGAATGTCATGTTGGGACTGTGTCAAAAGCCTTACTAAAATTAAGATACATCACATCTACCACTTCCCCCCTACCCACTAGGCCAGTAACCCTGTCAAAGAAGGAAATTAAGATTGTTTGACATGATCTGACAAATCCATGTTGACTATTACTTATAACCTTATAATGCTTAAGGTGCTTATAAACTGATTGGTTAATAATTTTTTTCCAGTATCTTTCCAGCTATCAAAGTTAGGCTGACTGCACTATAATTTCTCAAGTCGTTTTTGTTCTCCTTTTTAAAGATAAGTACTATGTTTGCTCTCTCTCAGTACTCTGCGACCTCACTCATCCTCCATGAGCTCTCAAAGATAAATTGCTAATGTTTCTGAGATTGCTTCAGTTAGTTCCTTAAGAACTCTAGGGTGAACTGCATGAAGACTTAAATACATCTAACTTATTTAAATATTCCTTACCCTGTTTTTCCTACTTTGGCTCGTGTTTCTTCCCCCTTGTTAATATTAATTGTGTTAAATATCCAGTCACAATTTACCTTTGTAGTGAAGACAGTGTAGTGAAGCAAAACAGACAGACACCTCTGTGAGATGCCAGCTTCCACTCCCTGTCCTGTAATAACCCATAATGGGGAGAAAGAGGCACTATAATTCATGCATATGTTGTTCTTCCTCTCCCACCCAATCATCATAATTTCATAACAAAAATTCAAGACAACACGTAGGTTGTCAATAGAGCCCTGATAATGCTTGTTCTTCCAAAGGAATTATGATAGATGCAAAAAGGAGAAATGAAATATTGTTGAAGAAACAGAAGAGGGGGGGAACCCTCAGAGTTGTCATAATTCTAAACACAGAGATCATAAGCAATCCTTTGGAGACATTAAAGCTCTTTCACACATTCAGAAGAGCTCAGCAAAACAACCTTATTGTCTCTGTATCATCAACACCCCAATGTAACAGGTTCTTGAGCACCAGGATGATCTCTTGTATCAATATCAAAGAACTGATACTCTGTGGGCCATTGACACAGTAAAGCATAATAGTGTATGGTATCTATGCACATTTACAGAATCAATTATCTGGGGATCATATACATTATCCTATAAAGACAATTTCCTTCTGGGAATGTTTATTGAGAAGAAAAAACTATTTTCTTAGCTCTGGTCTACGCTGGAGGGGCAGGGGGGATCGATCTAAGTTACGCAACTTCAGCTATGTGAATAACGTAGCTGAAGTCGATGTATTTAGATCGACTTACCCATGGTGTCTTCACTGTGGTGAGTCAACGCTGCTACTCCCCCGTCGACTCCACCTGCGCCTCTCGCGGCGATGGAGTACAGGAGTCAACAGGAGAGCTCTCGGGGGTCGATTTATCAAGTCTAGACTATACGCGATAAAGCGATCCCCGCTGGCTCGATCGCTGCCCGCCGATCCAGCGGTAGTGAAGACATACCCTTAGGTTAAACAACATAGCTTCTCATTTTAACGGTAAACTAGATGGTACTGCTCTGGTCCCTTGTGACTTTTCCAAGCACACACACTCCACAGTAAAAATCTCCATGAAAATTCACAGAAACTTTCTTGGTCTCTGTACAGCATCCAGTTTTTAAACCGCATCTCCATTGAGTACAACTCCCACAAACCCCAAACCTTTTAGCTCATGCTATCTATTATTAATCAACTTCTATGTCTTTAAGAATGTTCTTAAGGTTTAATCATATTTATTTGAAATTTTTTCTTTTATTGATCATTAATAAACCCCTGAAAATTTAAAACAGGACCTTCTCCATGCAGATGACTTAGGCCTCCTACAGGTTCCCATACATCTTCACAGACCCTGAGGGACCCATGAGTTTCTGACCACCAATACTCATACTCTTTGGAGTAACCACACATAGCTCAGACCTCCCAAGAGGATTGTTCAAGCTGTCATTTCTAACTGTGATCTTTCAAATGTAAGAGAAGAGCATGCAACTTTAAACAAAAACTCCATTTAATATGTAATCTCAAAAATACACAGCATTAGATATTTCTCTATCTTTGACAATTACAATAAAGCCGGCAATATTTTATTGTTCTGGTCTCTGTTTCCTATTTCAATATTGTATTTTATATTTGTATTTTACAGCCCCTCTTCTCAAATATTTAGATGTTCATAGCCACACACTATCTTGGCAACAAAAATAATAAAAATAAAAGTTGTGCTTGCAGCAAGGGCCTAAAATAACTTGTAAAAGTCAGTGTACATACTAAAGAGAATGAAGTGTCAATTACAAGCAGTGACTACACAGCAGGCATCTGTACTCTACAGTAATTGCACAATCCAAAATACAGCCCACGCTCCAGGAGCCTCCAACTTCTCTCATCCGTAGGTCTGTTCATCAGAATCCTATCAGCACAAATAATTGCTGTTCCCTGGTGCTGCACCAGGAAAGCTGGTCCCAGGGAAGCTTCATCAGCAAGAAAACACCGGAAATTGAATTCCTGGTGGCATAGGTATATCAATCTACTGGAATAATAGGACAACAGCCCCACTGATACTTTGGCTAATTTTTCCCACAACCGCACAAGTTGATAAAGTTATACGATTCCAAGCTAAAGCTAAACTTTCACTGTTTTCTACACCCATGCTGGGTGGAATTTTCAGTACACTGACAGCTGAGGGCAGCGTGCCTAATCTCAAAGGCATTGTGCATGCTTTTAATTTTCATTGGGCAGTTTTACATTACTATATTTTTGAGGCATATTGGTATAGATTCTTTCCTCATTTTAACCACTTTTATACTTATAACACCAGACTTCCCAAGTTACTCCTGATTTACACCTACACCTTTAATAAAAATAACATTAGTAAATAATAGCTTTTAAAAATTGAGCGTTCTGTATACTGTAATTTAAGTCAGTATAAAGAAAAGGAGTACTGGTGGCACCTTAGAGACTAACAAATTTATTAGAGCATAAGCTTTCGTGAGCTACAGCTCACTTCATCGGATGCATTTGGTGGAAAAAGCTCACGAAAGCTTATGCTCTAATAAATTTGTTAGTCTCTAAGGTGCCACCAGTACTCCTTTTCTTTTTGCGAATACAGACTAACATGGCTGCTACTCTGAAACCTGTTAAGTCAGTATGTAACTGGCACAGATGTGATTTGGTTTAAGGTTACAGAACACTCATTTCCCCTGTAATACCCCAACCGGATCTTTGCTTTCTAGATGACAGAGTAGGACCAAACATAAAATATGAAACTAGTATGGCTCTAATCAGCTGGTCAGCAGATACTATGGTAATAGGCATGGTAAGAAAACCTTTATAGAACAGATTGGTTGAATTAGTCACTTGAAATCTAGGAATCAGATTTTCAAACGTGCTCAGAATTGCTTAATTCTCCCCCCACTGAAGTCAATTCCGAGGTAGTGTTTGGCCCAATGCTGAGAACTTTTGAAAAACCCACCCTATGTCTTCTATATGAAAACTGAACAAGAAAGTGTCTGCAATACTTCAATCCTTATTTCCCTTCAAAGTCTTTGAAGCACTGTTTTCTTGTGAAAGTCTATGAGGAGACACTTTCCTACATTAAGTTGAAATGTAATGATAACTGAAATATCATTATTGTTATGTTGCTTTAATATAAAGAAAAAGTGAAGTGTCCATATAATAAATAATATAGATCATGCACTTATTGACCTGGAAAAAAAATCTGATCATATCTACTTCTGGAGGGGAAAGTATGCCATTTTTAGGGTTATATCTTTTGGTATGTGCTTCTATCAGATATTGCACAATCATTTGACACTGTCTATAGTTAAGATAAATATGTTTATTCTGAGAAATACTGCAGCTTTCAAAATTTCTGCAGAATGACATCACCAAACAAAACTGATCAGTTTTTCAACACACCAAAAGCAATCCTGTGTAAAGGCTAAACAAACGTATCTGCAAATACAGGAGGATTAATATATACAAATAGCTAAGTGAAGAAATTGTGAACTGAGGCTGAAGGAAATTAGCCAGGAAGTTTGATTTCTTTGTATGGTAGGTAGCTTAAAACGAATGGCTGTATTCTTTTCAATTTGTAATTGAAAATGGCTCTGTTCATTAAAGTAGTTTAGCACCTTGTTTCTACTTAGAGGACAGTTTGAAAAAAAAGCTTTAAATCAAATTCACAAACAAGATCAAAATTAATTCTTGCTCTTATTTAATCATTTCACACGGAGAACTCCTAGCATATTTTAATATTTCTTAGAATTTACATTAGTTTTAGAATAGAAAGAGTTTACTTCTTGTCTACTTTGTGTAGCAACAATTATTCTAGACATATTCTTCCATCTCATACAATGTCATAAAAGCAATTTTTTTTATACTTTATCAATTTTTAATTTGATACCATCTCTGATCTATTTTCCCTTTGCCTTTGATTGCTGGGTCTCATCTCACAAATGCTCTTTCCATAGGCACAATACAAAAGCAAGCCTCCCTTGGTTACTTTTTTGCTTTGAAGAATGACACACACAAGAGTATCAACATCTGGGAACTCTCCACAGTTTAAAAAAAACAAAAACCAAAAAAACGGTTGTGTCTACTGTTACTCCAAGATTCCATCTCAGCTGCAATGTGATGCACTAGCAAGCAGGAGTGCTTTTCCTTCAGCATGTTTATCCAAGAACAATGATCTACCAAAGCCAACTTCTGAGTATTTGATATCTTACACAGAGGGAATAAAAAACCTGAGACTGAATTAAAAACTAGGGCTGCACTGTTGATTCTTGTAAACTTATGAAACCAAATTCTAAAAGGTCTTCTCTTCTGGGACTGAAAAGCCGTTAGACTAAGATTTTATATTTATTACACTGGCAAAGTCAATCCTGTCTCTGACACAAGCTCATTTCTCCTTGGCTTCTCTTCTAATTTAAAAAAAGCCCCCTAATGTATTCTCATTAATCCAAAATATAATTTACACAAATTTCCCTCCAAAGAACTTTCTAGAGAAGAAGTAGCTGGGGGGAGGTAGAGCTTCAACAGCAAAAAGGTTTCATTTTATGTCTTTGGTAGAAGAGTGTCATTTATTTTGTATAATTACATAGTATTATAAAAAGAGAGGGATATTACTCTTCTCATTTCCCATGCCGTCAGTGAAAGGGGTCATGACCCTCCAGCCATTTGCCTCGTAGTTTTTAATTTTTCATCTTGATTTTCTGGAGGGAAATTTAACCCGTCTGGTTTTCCATTTCACAAGGTCATGAGCCATGAGGGAAAAAATAACTTGGAAAAATAGAGACTTATAATCTTCTCTCAATATCAGTTATAGAGGATTACATAGATTTTTTTGGTTAATCAAGACAAACAAAGGATTAAAAATTCTCCCTGACACCATCATAGTGCAATTGAAATATGGGCGCTGAATATTGTAAGGACTTTTTCATTTACATGTATTATCTCTACCTGGTCTTCATTTATGGCTTGTGCGCTTTCAAAGTAAACTGTATGCAAGCCTTACACACGAGCCTTGATTTCTTGTCAACACAAAGAGGTGAAACGCTGGCCCACTGAAGTCAATGGAAGTTTTGCCATGGACTGCACTGGGGCCAGGATCTCACCAGAAATATGCAATTAGAGCATTTCCTTACCTGGGGGGGTGAAAGCTGGTAACAAGTGATATAATCTAGAAGTGCTCAAGTGGTCTGCTAGAAACTGGGAAGTGTCTCTTGTGATTTTGTGTTTCCAGTTCAATGAGATACTTACCAGAGGTGGTGAATTTTCTAAATTTTGATAACCTATTTGCTTGCTCTCAATCCAAGGAGAAGGGTGTAACCTAGACCCAGTTTAGTGTATGCAAGGGTAATTTACAGGCTATTGCAGTTTTCAGCAAATATTGCTGACACTTTCTTTTTTTAAAAATGTCCATAATTTTCTCCTATCCCTGATGTTTAGGAAGGTTTTTGGAGGATTATGTTCTGTGTGTTACAATGAGATATGTATAGTCAGTTCACACCAACTATCCTGGCAGATCTATGCCTGTCAAACTGGACAAGTAGGATGTGCAGTGACTTCATAAACAGGAAAGGATTTCATAAGGCTCAGCTAAAACTTAAGCTGATTCCCACAGGCTGTGAACTGAAGTAATTTTTACATCTCTTATAATTTTTCGTTTTTATTTAATCCCCTCCCCCAACCTAACAAAGGTTCTTTTCAGATGAGCACTATATATTATTTATTTGTGTTACATAATGCCTAAGGGTCATAGTCATAGACCAGGACATTATTGTGCTAGGCACTGTACAAAGATATATGAAAGGCAGTCCTTGCCTCACAGAGCTCATAATCAAAGTAATAACTACAAAGCCAGAAGTTGGAAACTACATCTGGGTTTCCTATGATCATGTCTAAAAAATGTAGTTAATTACTTTTAAAAGTGGGAAAAGCCTGTTTCATTCTTGTTTAACTCAAAATGGCTGAATGGAACTTCTCAGTTTAAAAAACATCTCCACCAGTCACACAGAATCATCAGTACAAAAGGAAAGTTAAGAGGGTCTGAAAAGTGGGATTAAAATGAAAACTGTCTGCAACTTTAACTATACTTTTCACTACCAGCCAAAGCCACAGTGTCATCAGAACCTCACGAGTGGAACTAGGCAAAAAAAATTTGGAAAATGGTAAATTTGCCAAAAAATGTATTGTTCAGGATATGAAAACTATTTATGAATTTAAGTCAAATTCGGTAAATAGTTTTAGCTAAAAAAAACAAAAACAAAAAATACTTTTTAAAAATTCTGAAATGTCAGAATGTTTCATTCAGCCTGAACAATATATTTGTGATTTTTCATTTTGTGAAGAAAAACAAAACCCCATACTTTAGCTCAAAACTAACAAATTTTTTTTTCCTGATTTTCAGTTTGGTTACTGAGCCAAAAAATCAGCTATTTTGTCAACTCTCCCCTTGAACTGTTTAGATTCTTTTAAGACTATAACTCAAGTTACTTTCATATCATCCTTGGATCTCTATATATTTAACAGATATGGCAAAAACAGCAATTTCAACAAAGAAAATAAGTCACCTCAAATGGCATATATTTCATCAGAGCACTACCGTATATTTCACTGCAAGCATAAATATCTAATGATTCCCCTGTGTTTCATGAATTTCTCTAAGAAATGGAATTTTATTCTACAATGCATCATCCCGGAGAGCAGAGGTCTTCAAATTTTCTTTTAAATAAGCATTTCTTGTTCAAATCTTGTGGCACCCTCCAAGTATTAAAAAATAGCAACAGAAAATGGTGAGTAAGGCTATACATGACTCGTTTCTGATATTGTTTCTTTAAGCTGCTTCACAATCTACAGACTAATCAAATTTATATGAACTGTGATCAAATGAAGCTCGATTTCTTCCCCCAGCACATTAAGCACACACACACACAGCTGCTACTCACAGTAACTTTAATTACAGACAAAATCACTACTAAATTACTACTGAAATTGTCAATTAGCATGTAAGGTACCCTCATTACACTTGGTAAATAGAATGGGAAGCCCAGAGTATAGGGCGGGCTTTAAAAAAAAAAAAGGCACCTCAAGAAGCTGATGGGCCACATTCTCATCTGGCATAGGCTGATGTAGTACCACTGAAGTGGACGGAGTTATGCTTATTTTCATTAGCTAAGAACCTGGTCCAGAGTAAGATACTGAACTCCTCAAGCACTTTGTCAGTATTTGGAAGTTTACACTTGATAAGCCAAAGTGTTTTTTTTAAGTCACCTAGACTTGGTCTACACTAGGAACTTGTGTTGGTATAACTTCGTCTCTCAGGGGTATAGAAAATGCGCACCCCAAGCAATGTAGTTATACCAACCTAACAGATGGTATACAGAGCACTATGTCTACATGTGGACTTCTGCCGTCGACATAGCTACCTCCTCTCGTGAAGGTGGAGTACCTACACTCACAGCAGAAACTCTCCCAGTCGAGTAGGTAGCATATTCACTAAATGCAGTTGTGCTGCTGTAAGTGTAGACAAACCCCAAGAAAAGCATTACCATCTTCCACATCCACACTAGAACTATCCTTTAGAGGAAGTGGGACTGCTACAGTAGCTGCTAGAAAAGGAGGGTTTTCAAGGAAGTGTTGAGAAGGGACATCTTTACAAGAAAGGGGTGAACAATGTATCATTCCGAGATGCTTTACAAAGAGTCACCCAATGCCAACAAGGGATCAACAATGGGTATTGAAATCAGTCCATATAATCCTTGTTTCTTCTAATCATCAGGAAGAACGTTACTGATTTCTTATTTCCTCAAGCCTCATTCAATCATTGGTCATTTCATGAAAGTTAAATCCTATTTCCAGATCTTTATGTCCCCAGGACTGCACACAGAAATGATTGTCCCCTAGACATGACCTGTATGTCCTTAGGCCTTTTCAAAGATTCTCTCCTGAAGTCTAAGTCTTAAGTTATGGAGATAATGAGAACTGAACTACTTTCAGTGTTATCATCCCTTTCTAGTAGGATTTGGAGTATTTATTTATTTTCCACTCACTAGTTTTAATCAAATATGTTGACCATAATCAATTTCTTACCTCTGGAGAAAAAATTACAATTATCTGCAATAAAGTAGGTGTGTCTAACGAACAGGAAATATCAATGAAGCCATCTGTCTGACATTCCCACAACATTATAAAATAGACTTTTAATTAACTGCTTTCCTACCAAAGTCTGCCAGCTTTAATTCCCCCGTGTCACTGATCAGAAGGTTCTGTGGTTTCAGGTCCCTGTGCAAAATGTAACGCTGGTGGATGTAAGACAGTCCTCGCAGTAACTGAAATAAAAATAACTGAAAAAGAGGGGGACAAAAAATGACTTCTGTTAATATTTGTACGTAATACACCAGTTTCTACACAATCTGCAGGGCATTTGTATTTTATGGTAACAATTTCTTATGGCTTCATCATCATACAACTGCCCCCTCTCCAATTTTTTCAAACAGTTTTCAAATGTAAAAATAAGGAATATATTTTGCAGAAAACTATCTCCAATCCACAAACCCCACTGCTTCACACATTGAATTTACCTGATTTAAAATAACACAAGAACAATACTACTACAAGCAGAATGCTCAGTTTCTACCAAATTGTAATTATATTCCATTTATCCACATAGCCTTAGTGATTAGGTGATAGCCTGGAAACAGATGTGTATCTGCACTAATTATAGGAAACAATAATGTAGGGTGGTGGTGGGGAAACAGGACCAGGGAATGGGATAGAGGAGCTAAAACAAACAAAATATTAAGGGTATAAACAATTCTCTCTGCTTCTCCAAAATGATTTGTAAAGATGATGCAGGTAGGGTTTCCTCCCAAAAGTTTGATAGGAGTCAGCTGAGTTTTTTATTTAAAAAACAAACAGTAACACAGTTTTCATTGAAATTGAGGCTATTTTCCACACACTAAAAGGTCTTTAAGGTAGGTTGAATTTGACACTCCTGGCCAGTGCCCATTTTAAATGTCCACCAGACTCTACAAATGCTTTAGTGTTTAGCTTTCCTTTTGTGCAACTGTGCAATTTGCTCTTATGAAAAAGAGCTAGATTTTTTTTTTTTTTCAGATTTTCATGCCTCTTCCGATAGGCACTGCCACTAAAGGATGGCAAATCTTACCCCTTCTATTAACAACATCTGTTTTGTTGAATACAGATTTCACAGAAGTTGTCTATGCATGTACCTTTTTTAAAAAGCTATGTCTGCTTGTACACAAGCCCTTCCTGGTATTATAATTATTAGAAGAAATATTCTGGTTCCCACAAGGAAACGGCACTGTCCCCTGTATTTTAGATGTGCGAGGTTCACGCGAGGTCATGGAAGAATTACTTTTTACCTATTAGTCAAGTACCTGGCAAATAAAGATGCCCTCCTGCAAGACTTGGGATCCATACCACTAAACCCAAAGATTTGGAAAAAGACAATGTAGGCACATTAATAGTCACTAATTAGCTAGCAACACAACCCCTACATTTATTTAAAGATTATTCAAATGAAAAAAAAATAAATACAGTTATGAAATCTGATTATAGAAGAGAATAAAGCCTGACATGAAAGGAACAGAAATGTCACATTACTCAAGTTGAAACAGATTTAGTTACATTCCATTCCCCCTCCCCCGCAAGTGCAGAGACAAATACTACTGTATGTTTTGCTATTTAGTCAGGGCACAAAGAGCCATATCAATCAGCTTCTTGCCCAGGTTCAGCTTAACAATGTGCTGAGGAAACGTAAGAGCAGTACACTGTATTAAAAAAAAAAACAGCAGGAAAGTGATAAGTAACATACAGATTCCTTTGTGAATTAGTCTCTTAGCCCTGGTCTACGAGTTTAGGTTGAATTTAGCAGGATTTTTAGGTAGATTTAACCCTGCACCTGTCCACACAACGAAGCCATTTTTGTCGACTTAATGGGCTCTTAAAATCGATTTCTGTACTCCTCCCCGAAGAGGGGATTAGAGCTGAAATCGACATTGCCGGGTCAAATTTGAGTTAATGTGGACACAATTTGACGGTATTGGCCTCCAGGAGATATCCCACTGTGCTCCATTGTGACCACTCTGGACAGCACTCTGAACTCGGATACACTGGCCAGGTAGACAGGAAAAGCAGCACAAACTTTTGAATTTCATTCCTGTTTAGCCAGTGTGGCAAAAGCTGATCAGGACAGGTGATTGTGCAGATCTCATCAGCAGAGGTGACCGTGGAGTCCCAGAATTGCAAAAGAGCTCCAGTATGGACCGAACGGGAGGTACTGGATCTGATTGCTGTATGGGAAGACGAATCCATGCTATCAGAATTCTGTTCCAAAAGTTGCCAAAATATTTGAAAAAATCAGAGGCTATCACAGGGACCCACAGCAGTACCACGTGAAACTTAAGGAGCTTAGGCAAGCCTACCAAAAAACGCAAGAGGCAAACGCCCGCTCGGGGTCAGAGCCCCAGACATGCTGCTTCTATGATGAGCTGCATGCAATTCTAGGGGGTGCCCCTACCACTGCCCCACTCCTGTATGTGGACTCCTGCAAAGGGGGAGTCTCACACAACAGGGATAAGGATTTTGGGGACGAGGAAGATGATGAGGAGTGGCGGGTTGAAGACAGCACATACCAGGCAAGCAGAGAAACCATTCTCCCCGACAGCCAGGAACTGTTTATCACCATGGATCCAATACCCTCCCAACCTGGGCTCCCGGACCTTGAAGGCGGAGAAGGCAGCTCTATTGAGTGTACCTTTGTAAATAGAATACACGGTTTAAAAGCAAGCGTGTTTAATGATTACTTTGCCCTGAAGACTTGGGATGCATTCGCGGCCAGTACAGCTACCAGAAAAGTCTGTTAACATGTCTGGGGATGGGGAAGAAATCTTCCAGGGACATCTCAATGAAGTTGTCCTGGAGGTACTCCCAAAGCCTTTGCAAAACGTTTCTGGGGAGGGCAGGCTTATTGCATCCTCCATGGTAGGACACTTTACCATGGCAGGCCAGTAGCACATAGTCTGGAATCATTGCATATGAAAGCATGGCAGCATGTGGTCCCAGTGTTTGCTGGCATTCAAGCAACATCCGTTCTTTATCTCTCTGTGTTATCCTCAGGAGAGTGATATAATTCGTGGTCACATGGTTGAAATAGGGGAATTTTATTCAGGGTACATTCAGAGGTGGCTGTTCCTGCTGGGCTGTTTGCTGAACAGAAATCATCCCCGCTGTTAGAGACGTGGTGGGGATAGGAGTGAAGCGATCATCCCAGAGAATTGGGTGGGTGGGGGGGTTAGTTGGGTTTGTGCTGAAAGTTAACCCGAAAACATCAGCCCCTCCTTTTAAATGGCCAATGTGTCTTTTTCAAATTTTAAATCTCCCTTTTTTCCTTCCACAGCTGCAAATGTTTCAGTGCTGTGACTAGCATCTCAGTCCCAGAGGCTAGCATAGATAAGAAGGCGAAAAAAACCACACTCGCAATGAAATGTTCTGAGCTCATGCAGTCCACTCAAACTGAAAGAGCCCAGCAGAATGCGTGGAGGCAGACAATGGCAGAGTCCAGAAAAGCACAAAATGAACATGAGGACAAGAGGGACGCAGGAGAGACCAGGGGGTGGGAGCAACAGGAGAGGTGACAGGATCAAGAGGAAAGATGGCAGCAACAGGATGAGAGGAGGCAGGATACAATGCTGAGGCTACTGAAGGATCAAACTGATATGCTCTGGCATATGGTTGAGGTGCAGGAAAGGCACAGACCGCCACTGCAGCCCCTGTGCAATCAACTGTCTTCCTCCCTTCCATAGCCTCCTCACACAGACACCCAACACCACGGGTGGGGGTGTCCAGGCCCCCAACCACTCCACTCCAAAGGACTCCCCAAGCAACAGAAGGCTAGCATTCAATAAGTTTTGAAGTGCAGTGTGGCCTTGTCCTTCCCTCCTCTCCTCTCCCCCACCCCTCATGGGCTACCTTGGCAGTTATCCCCCTATTTGTGTGACAAATTAAAAAAGAATGCATGAATTTGAAACAATGACTTTATTGCCTCTGCAAGCAGGGATAGAAGGGGGGAGGGGAGGGCGGTTGGCTTACAACGAAGTAGAGTGAACCAAGAGGGCGAGTTTTCATCAAGGAGAAACAAACAGAACTGTCACACTGTAGCCTGGTCAGCCAAGAAACTGGTTTTCAAAGCTTCTCTGATGCGCACTGCGCCCTCCTGTGCTCTTCTAACCGACCTGGTATCTGGCTGCATGTAATCAGCGGCCAGGAGATTTGCCTCAACTTCCCACCCCACCATAAATCTCTCCCCCTTATTCTCACAAATATTGTGGAGCGCACAGCAAGCAGTAATAACAATGGGAATATTGGTCTAACCGAGTCAATAAACTGCACCAGCACGCCTTTAAACGTCCAAATGCACATTCTACCACCATTCTGCACTTGCTCAGCCTGTAGTTAAACAGCTCCTGACTTCTGTCCAGGCTGCCTGTGTATGGCTTCATGAGCCATGGCATTAAGGAGTAGGCTGGGTCCCCAAGGATAACTATAGGCATTTCAACATCCCCAGTGGTTATTTTCTGGTCTGGAAAGTAAGTCCCTTGCTGCAGCTGTTCATACAGACCAGAGTTCCTGAAGATGCGAGCATCATGCACCTTTCCTGGCCATCCCACGTTGATGTTGGTGAAACATTCCTTGTGATCCACCAGTGCTTGCAGCACCATTGAAAAGTACCTCTTTCAGTTTATGTACTGGTTGCCTTGGTGGTCCAGTCCCAAGATAGGGATATGGGTTCCGTCTATCACCCCATCACAGTTAGGGAATCCCATTGCAGCAAAGCCATCCACTATGACCTGTACATTTCCTAGAGTCACTACCCTTGATAGCAGCAGCTCAGTGATTGCGTTGGCTACTTGGATCACAGCAGTCCCCTCAGTAGATTTGCCCATTCCAAATTGATTCCCGACTGACCAGTAGCTGTCTGGTGTTGCGAGCTTCGAGAGGGCTATCGCCAGTGGCTTGTGAACTGTGAGGGCTGCTCTGTTCTTGGTATTCTTGAGCTTCAGGGAAGGGTAAAGCAAGTCACAAAGTTCCATGAAAGTGCCCTTACACATGTGAAAGTTTCACAGCCACTGGGAAACATCCCAGATCTGCAACACTATGCGGTTCCACCAGTCTGTGCTTGTTTCACAGGCCCAGAATTGGTGTTCCACAGCGTGAGCCTGCCCCATTGCCACCAGGATGGCCAAATTGCTGGGGCCTGTGCTTTTAGAGGAGTCTGTGTCCATGTCCTCATCATTCTTGTCACTGTGCTGCCATCGCCTCCTCGCCTGCTTTTGC
This sequence comes from Dermochelys coriacea, assembly GCF_009764565.3. Classification (NCBI taxonomy): domain Eukaryota; kingdom Metazoa; phylum Chordata; order Testudines; family Dermochelyidae; genus Dermochelys; species Dermochelys coriacea. The sequence continues at coordinate 226,754,324 of NC_050069.1, forward strand.
AGGTTCTGGTTCTGCATATACTGCATGATAATGCACAAGGTGTTTACAATGCTCATAACTGCTGCAGTTATCTGAGCAGGCTCCATGCTTGCCGTGGTATGGCGTCTGCAGGAGAGCAGAGGGGCAGCGGAAGCAGTCATTCAATGATGATGGTTTGCAGACCCACTGCACCATCTGCTGCCAGAACACAACAGCTGAACGGGCTGCCTGCTTGCTGTGTTATGGTGAGACAAGTGCAGCCGAGCAGAGTTGCAGCGGAAGCGGCCCTACAAGACCATCAGGAGAGCAATGGAAGCAGTGGCTGACAACCTGCAAGGTGGATTCATGAGAGCAAGAGAGCAGAGTTGCAGCGGAAGAGGGAGCCCCTAAGACATAACATGGAGAAATTCGCTATCGAGACAAGAGCAGGAGGGCAGAGTGGCAGCGGAAGCGGTGGTTCGATGACGACAGTTAGCCATCCTACTGCACCGTCTGCTGAAAGTAGTATGGCGCCCGCACGGAAAAAAGGCGCGAAACGATTGTCTGCCTTTGATTTCATGGAGGGAGGAGCGACTGACAACACGTACCCAAAACAACCCGTGACAATGTTTTTGCCCCATCAGGCATTGGGAGCTCAACCCAGAATTCCAATGGGCAGCGGCGACTGCGGGAAATGTGGGATAGCTACCCACAGTGCAACGCTCCAGAAGTCAATGCTAGCCTCGGTACTGTGGTTGCACTCCGTTGACTTAATGCGCGTAGTGGGGACACACAATCGACTGTATAAAATCACTTTCTAAAAATCGATTTTTATAAGTTCGACCTCATTTCGTAGTGTACACATCCTAAGGTGCTACAAGTACTCCATTTTTTTTTGTGAATTGTAGTGAGCATGGAATTTGTGGTACATAAAACCATTTTTAGGGCAGGAAATAAAACTGGCTTTCATTATGGCCTTACAATTTAGATTATGTATTATCAAATGGCTTCTCAATAATTTTTGAATAGGAAAATATGAAATAGGGCCAGTTTGCTCAATCATCCACAAAGATGGATTTTAAGTGTGCAAAAAAACCACAAGCATTTCAGATTATTAGAACACTATGATACCAAGAATTCATAAATAATACTTTAGTTAAACTGCCTTTAAGGCAACGGATGAAAATGATCTTATGTGCCATGTCCAAATAGGAAACAAAACAATACAACTTCACAATGAATGAAATATAATGAATTACAGGCTCTCTCAGAACGGAGTTGGAAACAAAAACTCTTAGCTTTATTCAGCTCTCAAACATGTAGTTTTCATGATAACTTCCATGATGAAGCCAATTAATTTTCTTGCATAAATTACTATGGTCTTAATTGTCCTGGGGAGCGGAGGGGGGAAAAACAGTGGGAGAAAAAAAGCTCACTGGAAACTTTATAAGGTGAACCACGTTGCATTCTCCCCCTTCCTTCCTGAAGGGAAGAGTTTTGTAATCGTGGCTTGAGGAAAGAGTTCAAAATGGGGCTCTAGAAAAAGAAAACCAGTTGTATCATGGAAAATTGGCAGCAAAGCTTCACCACATGCCTTTATGCCACTGGCCCTTTCCACCTCCTTCTGAACCCATCTGCACAAGACCCCCACCCATGGGGAGCAGAAGCCCTGATGTGGAGTTAGTACCATTAACTCCCACCTAAATTTCTGATCCGATATCAACTAGGTTAAGAGGGTTATATGCCACTTATAGTGGTCATTCCTCTGGCTTTACCCTCTCTCACCTGCTATATGCCCAATTCTAATGGTCACGAAGCCTCAACCTGGTGGTCTGTGGGATGGACTTTGAGGATTATGCAGATGAAACACTGACTGCTCCTAGCTCTGACAGCATCTTTAGCTATCTCCCACCCGTGTAAGCAGAGGGGAACCTACAAATCTATGTGCTTAAGTTCTTCTGTCAATAAAAAGATAAACAAGTCAAGTTCTGTGGACCCTATGGACCTATTCACATACCTGCTGTAGTCAATGGCAAATCTCTTATTGACTTCAATGGGCAGAAGGATCGAGCTGTGTATGGGGATGGAGCAGGGAGTGGAATTAGAGAGAGACAATAAATGGGACTTGTCCTGACATGTTATTAGTAAAACAAAAAGTGGTATCAAATAAACCAGGCTGCAGGACTGTCAAATAGCCTGCAATTATGAGACTATGACATCATGCTGTGCATGTAGCGTATAATTAGTAAGAACTGAGGTTTTGGTCATTTTGAAATATTGTGATAGTGAATGAATAAGTTAGAGGAGTGGCAGAAAGTGGCAAGAGAAGGAGAACAGAAGTAGGCTCAGTTGAAGTTATTTTTATTTTTTATCTGTCAGTCTTTGGAAAGGGCTAATGTTTCATGATGATGATCGATAATCTTTAAAACCATCCAGTTACAAAGTTTGAAAAGTAGCATTTGAGACCCTTCCTTATGTAATATAGCCGTTAAAGAAGTACATTCGTGCGATAACAGTTATACTGTCTGCACTTTCATCAGAGTAGCTGGTTTTCAAGAGTGGGCTGCAGGCAGGCCATATCTATTCAGAGACATTAAAAGGTGTTAGCCATGTTTAAAATATAAGGGAAAGAAGCACAAAATGTTAACATCTACAAGAGACAAAACCAGATATCACTGCTCTCCATGTATCACTGCTCTCCATTCTCCCCAGTATTCATAAGCAAGGCCTGATCCAAAGCTCATTGAAGACAATGGGAAGATTCTCATCAACTTCAATGGACTTGCATCAAGCCATCACACCAGGCTGTCCCTGTGCAGATCTCAGCTGCCTCCACAGCACTGGTCCCTCCCTCCAGACCCCACAGATAAAGTTTATTGGCTCCAGGGTACATGTTCATGGGAGGGGTAGGGGTTGAATAGGTTGATGTGGAAGAAGTTTGTTGTATTGGGGGTGCAGGAATGCACATCATCCCTCTCCCACATAGATTCTCCAGACAAGATAGTACAACATGAGGTTCCATTACCTTTTCCACAGACCATTTCTTGGGCAGGGGAGGAGCCCAAGAAGACTTGGGCCTTGCAATGCCTCAGGAAACTACCAGAGACCAGAGCAGATGCAGATGCACAAAGGATTTGCCAGGTTTACAGGTTAGCCCTGCAGTCCTTTCTATGGGGATAGGAGGACACTCTCTGGATGAGATGACATGGAGGGATCTGTATCAGAGCCCCCTCCAGGGGGGTATGATCTGGCCTTGAATGCGTACACAGAGAGCTGTGTAGAAGCTTTCATTCTACAGAACACACACACACAGAGGTCCAAATCCTAGCCTCACTTTATCCACAGCATGGGAGTTCACATGGAGCTGAGCAGCTGAGATGGACTTTGCACTGAAAGGGACAAAGATTAGAGTATGGCTTGATTAATGTGCAGATCTGTAGCAGAATGTCTTGTCTTGATTCATATTGCAGAATTAGCAGAGTCAACTCTCTCTCTCTCTCTCTCTCTCTCTCTCTCACACACACACACACACACACACACACACCATAAGCTTTATCTTCCTTGATAACTGCTGCTACTCATGTGATGCCTATCAAAAAGTGTACCTGTGAGGTATTACTTAATTATTCAAATTCTACTTTGTGTATTAAATGTGAATTGATACCATATTCAGTCTTAATAGGCAATCAAATCTAAAAATACCAGTAATGAAACACAAGATGCCTCATGTTTGAAACCAGTCTATTTTCCCCATGATCCAGAGGATACTGTAACCTTGGATTAATTTTTGGTTAATTAGGCGGATGAGTGGAAGGGGGCAACACATACAACAGAGTCATAAAGCTAGTAAAATAAACATGACCATTTGTCATACTTGGTTAGTTTTTTTTTTTAATAAAACATTAACATAATGTTAAAAAATTCTATTTGACCGTATGAATTGCTATTAAGCACAGAAGCAATGACAAATGTCTCTGTGCGACCTCTGTTAGCTTGTCCAAAGCTGATCAAGTGCAATCTCTCTTACCACAGGTTTGTTATTCTTTTTTCTCTCCCACCATGATGATAACCATGAGATAAAATATAAGATTTCATTTCTAACAGTATCTTGGAGATGTATTGTGCTTTTTTAAGTCAAAGCTTTGTAGGCTCTTTCATCTCAGTAGTCAGGAGAAGAAACTTCAGGAACAAAATGTTGACTTGACATGGACTTGCATCCCAAAGAACAAAGCATTTTATCTGACTAAAAATATTAGCAAGAGTTAGCATGATCTCCACTTTCATAATAAGCTTTATTTCAGTAAAAGCTGGCCCTGTCTTAATTTCCCAGAACCTATTGGACAGGCTTCTCTAAAAAGCAGGGTTTAAAGATACTCTTATCAAAACCACATTCTTAGAACCTGATCTTGCATTCCTAACACACAGAAAAAGTCCCATTGAAGTCAATTTCACACAGAAATATTCAATAATGTACCCACTGGAATGAAAATCTCATTCAGATTCTAAAAATATACAGAAATTTACACTTGCCTGTAGCAAAACTGTAGTGAAAATAGCTCAGATAGTGTTAACTAGTCAAGTTCTATATTTGATTTTTTTCTCTCATCAGTACATCTCCCCGCTTCGTGCTAAAGTCATTTGTAATGAGGGACAGTGTGCATAATTAACTGAGCTTGATGATACTCCTTTCTGATCAGTTAATATAATGTGGCAACTTAGTAGCTGGTGTTCAATAGGTGAAAGATTCTTTTAATTTCCTTTTCCAGAACTATTGAGATTAAAAATTCTCCCTTCCACCTTTCATCTCACTGATGCACTTGCACGCTGAAATAGTTCAAGAGTGACTTGTATTATAATACATCATCAGTTCTAAGAACACTATTACTGAGGATTTTTTTTCTTTTCATCTTGACTATTTCTTTATTTTAGCTGAAGCATAAATATATCAAAATATATATGTTCAGTGAATGTTTGTGTATATTTCTCTAATCTCAACATATTATAGAAACTCGCATGTTTCTTAATACATTAATAAAGGTTTTGCATTTAATGTTCACATTTGTGCATGGGATTAAATCATTACTGTCTAAGTGGCAAAGCTAATAGAAAGTAGAGTGAAATCCTGATGACATAGTTAATGTCTGATCGCTAGAAAGTCTCATTTAAAAATCAATTCTCAGTGCTATCTGTAAAAGACTACCTTAATTTGGCATGACATTATTCTGTCTGTTGTACACCTGCTTATTCTCTGAATGAGTGAAAAACAGCAACTTCAACCATATTTGGCATATCTATTAAAATATTTTCATATTTACACCAACAGCATCACTAGTTTCAGTGAATATGACAGATATGTCACAAGTAATATACTAGTTTTAATTTGTTCCAAAACCTGATCTTGGAAAATAAGAAGAGCAACCATGACACGTAGATATTTTAATGTAAAAACGTCTTTTCAGCCAAACTATGGTGATGCAATAGAATAAGTAAGACAAGATATATTCTCATCTAGATGCATGAGGCAAACCCATCATCTCCAGACACTTTATCATGGTTTAGTCACCTAAACTCCTGTTCGTCTAGATGATAAAGTACCACAGAAACTTTCTACAAAAGTGCCAAAATTTTGGACTTTCTTATTGCTGCTGCTTGTCAATCATCCTGACAGGATGAAACCCTTCAATTCTGGATTGGTGGAGTCAGAGTAAAGATGGTTTCTTTTTTCTCTCTCACCTGCTGATCATTTTTTCCAGAGTAAATAAATAATATAACACAACAGGATAAAAACATACTATTAGGACACTGCCTAGCTGTTATGTTTTAGAAATGAATACATATTTTAACTTAGTACTATTAACCAATGGCAGTTTCTGTTTAGTAACAGTCACTGGGTAAGACTATTAGCAGCATATTTTCAGAAGTCATATTTCAAAGATAATAAGCCACATTTGGTTAAACATAGAAGAGGTTAACTAACTACTCCTATGTTCTAAATAATTCCCTATGTTTTGTGCTCCATATTATTCTAAAGGAGAAATCAGTTCAGTTATTCCTTTTGCAAATATAAATATTTATAAGTCAAATACCCTAAGGCTTTGACTCGGGTTGTTAATTTCCAGATTGGTCATTAGCTCCTGAAATTATCCATTTGTCAAGAACAGATATTATTTTAAAAACTATAACCATTAGTTAAGGGATAATGTTCATGATGGAGGAGTATGGGAGGCATAAATGAATTCTGCAAGTGACAATTAAGCGACAGTGTGAAGATGAGATTTTTTTTAATAAGAGCACACACCATTTATTGTATGCATATTTCAACATTCTCAGCATTATTCTGTACTTCCTTTTTTGGAGGCCAGTAGTATAAACTTACTTTTAATATAGTCAATCTTATTATTTGGGATTTGTACTCATACAGATTCCACTGCACAGTCCTCTCCACTCAGATTTTTAGCTCATTAGATTCTATGCAATCTTTCAGTTATATTTCTCACCAACTATCTTTATAATCTAATCTGTTCTACACACAAGTATTACAGTATCCCACAGAGTTTTGTCATTCCTCCATGTTTCACTAATACCTATTACTTCAAAGCCCTCCCTCACATTCCAGTTCACTTATTTTTGTTTTTTGTTTTGTTTTTTTTTAAATAAAACCAGATGCAGTTTTCTTGCTGCAACCTGAATCCTGCAGCCTTTTGCAGAGTTTAGGTTGCTGGCCTGGGAAACAGGAAACCTTGATTCAATTCTCCGCTTTGCCACAGACTCAGTTTCCCTCTCCCCGTGCTTCAGTCCCCCCACGAATGTTGTGAAAATAAAATAAATTTGTGGTGCTCATATAATATGGTGATGACAGACGGAGACAGACAGACAGGAATGTAAACCAGGCTAGTTTCAGATACTAGATGAAGTATCTGGGGGAAGATTGATTCTCCCTGTACCTAAAGCTCTACGTTGGGGCACTGATGCTCTGCATTTGTCCAAAATGCTGTGGAGAGAAAAGCTGCACAGAAGAAGGAGGAAGTCAGAGCAGTAGTATTAGATGGTGGAGGGAGTGTGCTGCTCCTTCCATCCCTTTTCAATCAAACGAGGTCCTATCAGCCTGCCTGTTTTGTCACGCTGGATATTTTTTGGATGGGAAGCAGGTTGATTTTATGTTACCCTCTGGCAACTCTTGGGTAACTCACTTTAGGGTTGTATCCCACCAGTTAAGACACCATGTTAGAAGAAAATGTTTACTTAACCTATATTAAAACAATCTTTGTCCAGTCTAAGTTGCCTTATGAACACAAATACACAAGAGCCAAAAATTACCTGTAATGTTAAAAACAAATCTCAGTAGTTTTTCTGTAGCCTCAGCCTACTTCAACACAATATCAACTCAAATAATCTATTGACAATTAGCTTCCGTATTATTTTCCGCTTTAGACAGGAATGCAAAAATACTCCAAGCATAATTACTATGATCTCAAATTCCATCTGTTCTATCAGCTCTAGGACAGGGGTGGGCAAACTTTTTGGCCCGAGGACCACATCTGGGTATGGAAATTGTATGGCGGGCCATGAATGCTCATGAAATTGGGGGTTGGGATGTGGGAGGGGGGTGAGGGCTCTGGCTGAAGGTGTGGGCTCTGAGGTGGGGCTGGGGATGAAGGGTTGGGGGATGCAGGAGGGTGGTCCGGGCTGGGACTGAGGGGTTCAGAGGGCGGGAGGGGGATCAGGGCTGGGACAGGGGTTGGGGCATAGGAGGGGGTCAGGGGTGCAGGCTCCAGGTGGTGCTTACCTCAAACAGCTCCCAGAAGCAATGGCATGTCCCCCTTCCGGTTCCTGCACGAAGGTGTGGCCAGGCAGCTCTGCGCGCTACCCATCCACAGGCACCACCTGTGCAGCTCCCATTGGCCATGGTTCCCAGCCAATGGGAGCTGCAGGGGCAGTGCTTGGGGCAGGGGCAGCATGCGGAGCCCCCAGCTGCCTCTATGCATAGGAGCTGGAGGGGGACATGCTGCTGCTTCCAGGAGCTGTGTGGTTCATGGCAAGCCCCCGACCCCGCTCCCCGGCGGGAGCTGAAAGGCCAGATTTAAACATCTGGAGGGCCAGATGTGGCCCCCAGGCCGTAGTTCACCTATCCCTGCTCTAGGATTTATGGGAAATGGGCTCAACCACAAAATAATCAACATATCAAGATAGGAAGGTAATTTTACTTACAGACCAAAGGAAGATATATTTGGAAATGTGATGCTCTGGAGTAAAAACAAGTATATTTAGGTACTGATTAAGAGTAGGAAAGCTAAGAGAACAATTTTAAAAGTGCCATACACTTCCATTAGAGTTGGGTGTAATAGAGAAAGAAAAAAATTCTTCAAAATGAACTAGATTATAGGGTTTCCACCTTTCTAATTACTGGTAATTGGACCACCGAGACCCAGATCCCTTCTCAGCCTCTTCCCTCAAGGCCCCACCATTGTCACATGCTCCTCTTCTCCCATCACTCAGTGAATCGTCTCAAGGAACCTACCTGCAGATAGGAGGCGGCCCTGGCTGAGCAGGGGCTGGCACAAGTTAACGACCTGGTGACCCTCCCCACCTCGTGGTAACTAGACGTTTGGTTCAGATGCCATTAGGATTGCCATGTCCCCTTTTCAACTGGACTTTCTGATCGAAAACCAGACACCTGGCAACCCTAAATGGCGCCTGGACACAGAAGCCAAAAACTGAACTGTCCAGATAAAATCTGGATAGGTGGCAACCCTACTAGGTTATGAATTTGCAAAATTGGAACAATTTTACAGGTGGCTGCTGCTAGACCTCAGGAGATCTGCGGACAAAAGAATGTCCAAAAAACTAGATGGAATGACCAGGAGATGGCCAGAGAGCAAAAGGGAAGGAGAGTAGATAAGCAGGGAGGCAGCAGCAAAAGTCATATGGGGAGTGGCTGCTGTGGCCATCTGAGTTTACGCTACTGGAAGCAATCATATATAGTTAGAACTGGGGATTAGGAAGTGCAAACAACTTCCACAGGCAGCAACAACTGGGGAAGAGAGATCTGAGCAGGAGTCCCAGTAAGCTGGGCCAGCTGCAGCTGAGAGAAAACAAGGAGAAAGTCTGACAAGGGATAGAAAGTCAGAATTGCTCCAAGAGAGGCCTAGGACAGACACAATTCTCAAGATGCTGTAAAAAGCCCTTAATGTGGGAGGTTCTTAAAAAGCAAAAACTGGGAGTGGTGGATCACTTACAGAGGAGTTAGAACTTCTGCTTTAGAGATTTCATCAGCAGGGGGAACAAGTCTCCACCACAGTGAAGAGCTGAGGGCCACACGGAAGGGAAAGGGTGGGGCTGTAGAAAAAGCTTCAGTAAACAGGTGAATGAGTACAACTTGACTTTCACCACACACAGAAGAACCCAGAAAGTGAAGATGTTGATCACATTTGGACTGAGACAGGAGGGAGATGACATGAATGGACCCCACCTGGAATACCAGTGGAGGTGGTTGAAACATGTTTTGCAATAGAAAATGCCTTTTTGATTGAACTGAAATTTTCATCAAAAAAGTATATGTTCATTAAAAAAAATCAAACTGTATTTTTTGTTTTTGACAATTTTTTTATATTTTTACAAATTTCACATTTTTAGAGGAAAAACATTTGATGAAAGAAAAAAAAGTTTGTCAACATTTCTCACAGGGAAAAATAATCACAACCACCTCTAATTACCAGGCAACATCCACACATCAAAAGCAAAGCCAAGCCCAGACATGTGAGGCCAAGGGTTTAAAACTTATCTCTCGCCAGTGGACTTGAAAGAGCATCTATGTTACCAGGTTGAAGAAACCCTAAGCTTGCCCATTCCTATTAAACTGCTCCCTAGAGTCTCAGTTAATAATTACCTTTCCTCCCACCAGCCATACATCTAGTTAAGAGTTTGTATCTCATATACTTATATTTTCTTTATTGACAGCTTTGGTAGAGGCTTATTTGTTACCATATGTGAACGTGAGTACTTACTGAGAACCCACCAGGTGAAGAGTCTATAAGGCCTAATGTTTGGAGTATCTGAGGTTCAACATTTGGCTCCTAGCTCATCAGGCCACTAAAAGGCATCTAAACGCATTTGGTACATTGACACTCACATTTACACTAATCAGGGAAATGGGGTGTATCACTAGAATATAAAATAACATATCAGTCCCAAACTAAAATCCAACATCCAAGCAACCCTGCATCTCAAAGGGTCTAAAATGCATGTGTCAATTTTGAGATTTGGGCCCAGGAGAGAAAGAGAGAGAGAGAGAGAGAGAGAGAAGCAGAGGGAGAAAAAGATTTTGAAATGTTTACACACACACACCCACACACCTCAATCTAATAGTTTGGGAAGCAATCCTTTTTGTCTTTGTTTAAATATGATGTCCAAAGATTTTTACAATGTAGATTTTGAGATCTTCCTTTTTATGCTTGCATACAAGGAATAAGTAAAACATTACCACTATTTTAAATGTGTTTAAATGACAAATAGTATTAATGGAACCACGAGGAAAGGCAATATGTCAAAGGCAATACTCAAGAAGACACTAGAACACGTGTTGATTTTATTCCACTTGCAATTTTGTTCCTGAGATAAAATCCTAGGCAACTGCATTGTCTTCAGCTGGCAAATAAGGAATAAAGATGATTAATAATTAGGCTGGGATGTCCCATGGACACCAAAACATTAATTAAGGATGCCTTTGTTTCCACATACTCAATGGAGTGACTGATACCAGAAGTCATTCCATTTAGTATAAATGTTGTTTCACAGGAAATATATTGTATAGTATTCTGCAGAAAAAAATGTATATTTACATATTTATAGTGACTTATTGATAATTACACTGGAATGTAGGCTATGGGTACACTCCAAGAACAAAGCTGAAAGTTGAATGTCTTCAGCCCCCTTGGGAAACCATCTATAGTTTACTATCAGAGTGTAGCCCAGACAGTCTAGCGTGGCTTAGTGCTGCTAGAGCATCAATGCTTAATTTGAAATTATATTTTAAAAACTGATCTGGGGAAGGATTTATGCAGTATTTCCTTCCACCATAGAAAGTACTTGACAGTAGAAGGAAGGAATATAAACACCTACTTCAGGCAATTCTGACTAGATTTCTTGTAAAATCATTTGTTGACCTTTTTCTTCTTTCAGGTGTCTGTTTTGCTTGCACAGCCTCCTCTCTTACTTTCAATGAGCATAGTTTTTCTGTCCATTTTCATCTCCCTCTTACTAGAAACACTAAATTGGGAATATTAAATACACAAAAAAATTAGTTTTATGTTTTTTTTTCAATGGAAAAGAAAATTTAAAAAGTGTCCTGTGAGAGGCTGCTGGAATCAGGAGGTCAGCTAGGAGAGAAAGGTGGCCAGTTTTAAATTGCCCCTCCTCCCCACCGGCTTTTCGTTTTCCTCCTGCTCTCCTTTCCCCAACACACTTCCTGAACTTGAGTTCTTACATCAAGACCTTGAACTAAAGAGTCTAACTAGTTTAACTCCCTACTCAAGGACACATTTCAAAGCTGCCCAGCTGTCTTCAGCATTGCTGAATGCTGTGACTAGGCTGGCAGAGTGTCAGGAGTAAGGGTCTGCAGTTAGACTACTTATCTGCTAGCTGGGCCACAACTGAGTTCTCCTGATTGGCCAAATTGCTCAACTGGCTGAGGGGATCAACACAAACCTGTCTTAAAACCAGCAGCGGAATGCTGGCTATTCAAAGCATTTGCCCACGGCTACAATAACCCCTGCGCCTGCTTGTTCCCAGGCATGACCCTGTCTTGCCTCACTCCAGGTAATCCAGTTCTGACCCGTGGCTCCTATTCCTGACCTCTGACCTTAGCTCTGACCCTTGGCTCCGGCATCTGGACCCCCGGGAGCTATTCCAGTCTACCAATCCCTCCTTCAACCACGAGGCACAATCATCCACGCCCTGATCCCTGACACAGGGTAACCAGCAGTTTTCCTTTGAAGTTCTACTGCAAGAGAAGCACTAGCATTAGGGCTTAAAAGAGATGATACTGCTTTCTCTCCCAGTCCAGCCAAAGTATGCAGCAAAACTGGAGAAACAGCTGAGCAGCCTTGAAACATGTCTACAAGTTGGAAGCTCAATTAGGAGCTATATGAATGGGCTAATTCTGATGCTGCATCAGCTATTGTATAGGGTCTCCTTGCAATACAACTGGAGTAGGGGAATTGGAGCAGACATGCAAAGCACAGAAAGGCCATGTACACCCTGTGCACTAGCATAAAGAGAGACAGATGGGGCTTTGTGAATTCTCATGTCCTCCTCACACAATGAGTTATAAATGCATTGACTTTCATCCTTAGACTTCTGATTGCACAGTGCAACCCCTCTGCAGCTTTGGGATATTAAATACAGACACACGTCTAGGTATGCACGTGTGGACATGCCTGTTTCTTTCTCTCTTCCCCCTGCACATCTCCCTATTGCCCAGCTCAACTACTCAGGCAGGACACTGGGCTCAGATTTTCTTCAGTTTCTTCACAAGAACCCAAGATAAGGAATTTAATAGAGGAAGGCTAGAGAGATAGACAGAAGGGAGTTTGGGCTGCAAACTAAAAGAGTATTTCTATAAATGTGCTTTCAGCTACATTTTTCAGCTACTAGATGTGTCTGTTTTAGAGATCTAGGCAGTGTGTCATCCCCCTGGGAAACAAGTGAGGCAAAGCTGGGTCTCAAGCATCTCAATTTGTTTGCTCTGTTATTTCCTTAATAAATAAAAAGAAAGACTGATTCTAAAATTACATACATCAGGACATTGACTGTCTTTGCTGCTGAAGCCTGTAATATTTTGACCATTAGGAAAATGGGTTTAAAAAACATTGTAGGGGAAAGATACTGAAAAATTTCCCCTTATTTCTTTTATTTAATCCATTTACCATTGTGGGCATAAGGATATATACAGGAAAGATACATTGCAGAAAAAAATGGAGAGACTATTCTTTGAAATCAAATAAACCAAATATTTCCTCTGTCCTTCAGATGAGACATTAATGGCCTAATCCAACGCCCATTGATGTCAAGGGGAGTCTCTCTCATGACTTCACAGGACTTTGGAAGTCTTTTCAGCTTATGTCAGATGGTTGTCCAGCTGAAAGTTAAAGAATCTGTAACACTTTGTAAAATAAGCAAGAGTATTTAATTCATTGTTTAATAAAGACTTTGAGATATCTCCAGAACACACTCACAGAATTAGTATTGAGAGTGTAGCAGGGAGAGAGAATCTGCAGGGAATGAAGTTACTGCAGCCCCACTACTTGTAAGAGATGCATTAAATGGATCTAGGAGGGAATGCTTCGTCTTATTTTCTAGCTGAAGAATGTTTCTCTAACAGATTGCAGGACTGGGGGGGGGGGGGGGCGGAATGCCAAATTTTACTCAACATTTACTACTAATGCGTTTCATATTATTTTATGAGTCATCAAAATTGCCTGAAATTTCAAGGGTCCAAAATATTCTCTCAGAGTAATTTGTGAAATCCACTTCTAGCTCAAAATGTCAAGATTCCAAAATGCCACACATTTGAAATTTGCCAAAGAACTACGACAACCAATGCTTTGTCAATTTTGGAGAGAAAACAGAAAGGAGAGAGATACAGACATAGACATACACAATGGCAGGTGCTGACAAAAGAATGTATGACCTTTGGTTCCACCTCCAGAAGTGGTATCGGCATCCGTACTAAATCATACATCCCATTATCTGCCAACCCCATTAGAGAGTATAATGTAAGCCAGGTTCCAGACAGGGAAAGTAAATACAAAAGCATTTTTCAAAGCAATATTAACCATCTTAACAAAAATTACATACAGACCTGGTGATGTGGGAACCTCAAACATTTCAGAATCTGGATACTTACCCAAAGTACCTAAAACTATGGATGGTGGCAGCCCTATGCTACACACAAACCTCCCACATTTACTAAGAGCCGTGGTTCTCAAAGTGTGAAGCACACCCCCTAGGGGGGCACAGGGGAACATCCAGGAGGGGTATAGGGTGAGGCTGAGCCACTACATCCCCAGGCCAGTTCCATCTCCAACCCCATTCAGCCCCCAGTCCTGCTTCGCCTCCAGGTCCAGCTCCACCCTCACTCCCTGTCCGCCCCAGACCAGCTCCACCTCTAACCCCAGCTCCTCCCCCATTCCCACTTCTGCCCCCAGCTCTGCCTTCAACCCAAGCTCCACTGCTGAAGAAGTCTCAGCTGTGCAGTAATGGGGGGGGGGGGGAAGAGGGCGTGGGGGGTAGACAGATTCTGTTACTGTTAAGGGGGGCGTGACAGGAAAAGTTTGAGCCTCACACCCAGTTCTTTGGACGACCACTCTCCTCTCTGGTGTGTTCATAAGGCTACCAGGCAGGATCACTACACCCCTAAAACTCTTAATGATCTTTGGGATGCGAAGTAGGCCCTCCTTTCCCACCCCTCACTTATGCAGCAAGTGTGATAGAGCCAGCAGCACCAACAAAAAATGGTTCCTGGTAGTTGGGTGGTAGCTTGTTTAAATTAAACATAAATCCTTAACATGGTTGCTACACACTTTTTCTCTGTACACACAGGCAACTTATTTGGACCACAACCATGTTTCACAACAATGTTTAAAACATGCGTATTGTTGTAGCATGCACAGAGCTTAGTTTCAATGGCCATCACTTTATATTTGTTATATAAAAATGCCAGCAGCACAATAAAGGAAGATTTCATCCTTTAAAAGCTAATATGATACACATATACATTTATCTACAATTATGTACTGTTGATGGTAATTTTAGTGGGGGACATTTTAGCAAGGGACAATTAATCCAATTACCATTATACTACTATAGAGGTGATCACATTTAAATAATCAGATTCTTTCCTTTTTTGAAAAAAAATCTTATTTTACTTCTTTAAAAACATCTTTTGAATTTTCCATGGGAAAATCTTTACTTTTTTTCATGACCTCTTCTATTTCCCTCTCTCCCTGCCCCCCATTTTAAAAAGCCAATTACTGGAGTAAAATTCTCAGCATAGTAAATGGGGATTTAAACATTTCCACAGCAGCAAAACAATGGGAACAGTGTCAAAGCACAAAACGAGTTCAACAAATATTACCTGAGTGGTCTGTACAAGTAAGAAATACTTTGCATGTCTGATTGGCTTCTGTTTTATGCTAAAATAATTTGGCTAACTTCCTAGAAGGTGAATGAATTGAAATGTCAGAAGATCACTCTTTCTACCACCCCCCTTCATTAAGCCCAAATAATACAAATATCCATCTTTGGATGCATACTGTGTGATACTTAATATCTGACTTTCTATAAACAAACAAAATAAAATCAAGTTATGTCTTAAAACTACTTGATAAAAATGAGAGAGTTGAAAGTTTTTATACTGAATGTAATTTTTAAAAAGCACTAGACAAAATATTCAGCTGCTATAAATCAACATAGTCATTGATTAGTCAATGAATCTGTACTGATTTATACTAGCTGAAACTTTATCCCTGACAGTTCAAAATATTTCAGTCAAGAGGTTTTTTGGTGGGGGGGTGGAGGAGCGGCACTATTTTCTTATCTTCAAAGCAAGTAAACAGTGTGTTCTATCACATAAAACAATATTTATACATTAATTTTGGCTCACCATCTATTTACACTGTTCCCATTGTTCTTCTGTGGGAGTGTTTAAATTACAATTGTATTTTCATTTAAAAAGAGGAAAAAATGCAACATCAATAGAGGAAAATTTGTGGCCGAGTTAATTTTATCTACCAAGGAGAAAAGCTTCAATGAAATATTTCATCCTACCTTCAACACAAGTTTACTGTTACTATATTCTGCTTGAAAGTGTCCTTTTAACTCTTACCTTCACATTGTCGGGATGAAGTCCTCCAGGATGTTTGTCCATGTACTGACATAAATCAGTGTGCTGAAAAAGGCAAAGTGGAATAACTGTATTACTATCCCCATGACCACATTACTATCCCCATGACCAGATTAATATTCTTCCACTTCAAAGTCACTGTTTTCTCTGGACAGAGCAAATGGAAGTAGGACATGTATTTTCTCAGTTATACCCATGATGTCTTTACCTCCAGGCTCCATTCTTATTAAGCACCTCGATACTTGACTCTAAGACTATTTATAAGAACTAAATTGTTTCTAGTTTCCTTCTCATCTCTCTTGTACATGGTTAATTTATTAATTTACATCTCCTTCTAGCATACATAATAGGTCATCTCTTAATTTATAAGACTCCATAATACCATCAATGCCCTACAGGTAACATCCAGGGATGGGGGAAATCATATAACAAAAACATCACAAATCCTGCTCACACTATTTACATAGAACATATTTGGAATTAATGTTTCATGTGAGTAAATCAAGCAGGATTTTGGCCCAGGATTATTTATAAAAATAATTCTTAAAATAGCTGTAGAACAGATTGCTGAATATTGTTCGTACAAAAAAAAAGATATGATGAAACATGGCAACATGAACGTGTGTACATATGCGTGGTCGATTATTAGAGATGTCAGAAGCAGATTCATAGTGAAGATGTGTTGAGGTTTGCACTTACAGCAGGATTAAAATCAGTTTCTCACTTTAATGGTTTAACAGTCTCTGAATTTACCACAATAACTCTCCAGATGACAACTGAATTCTCCATATAAATTCTTAGTAAACATTAACTTTTGCAGAAGAAACATTTGAAAACACTCTTTTTGAAATCCTCTCCTTCCCCCCTACCCCCGTTTTTTTCCCTTCACATTTCTTTTGGCTCTGACCAGTACACCACCTTTATCAAATAAGGTAGTATTTTGATTCTCTGCTCCGTACCCACAATGTAACTTCTGAAATTACAGTCAGGACTGAAAGAAAAAGTATCAATTGGCATAACCGCCAACACACTGGAGCTGATCTTTCCATTCAGGAGCTTGGACACTCTTCACAATTCATTACTACATTGAACACTCAAGGTTCTGTTTCATTGATTTATTATTAAGCTTCCTTGATGTTGATATAAAGTCACTTTTTAGGTGTTGAGTGATTGATACTGCTTGAGCACTAACTCTAGCACAAACATATAATGTCTTTTGGCAAAACATCTCAAACATCATTACTGCAATGGATGTAAATGTTTCTTTTCCAGTTGGTGTGGAATACGTTTCTTCCTCTCAATCTCTCTCTGATTATAGCAGTAGAATGGCAACCCCCATGGAATACAATTTTCTCATTTAACTTCAATGTGAATTTTTGAATAAAGTCAATTTCCATTGTTTTTGATAGAAGTCTTAGTCAATTTTTTTGACAAAAACCTCACTGAAATTTGCTTTTTAAAAACATACAATGAAGCATTGCCTTATATCATGTATATCAGCGACATACATGCATTTGACAACCCTGTCACATCTGCCCACATCCCTGTGGATATTCATACCCAACAGGGCTGCAGTTCAGGCAACCTGGATTTCCCCTGCAGTTCAGCCTTCTAGAACCTAAGGATAGCATGGCACAGGATGAGCAGAGAGCCTTACCGACTCCTCCATCCCTCCCTGATCTCCACATCTGGCTTGCAGTAAGCCAACAGAGGAGAAAGTTAAGAGACCAGGGTATAGGCCATCTAGCCTAATGGTCACAGCGAGGCTGGTGTTATCAAGTAAAGGACGGTCACAAGGCGGTAGTCAGCGCACAGGGATCAGAGTAATTGCTAGAGCCAGGCAGGGGTCAGAGAGAGAGAGAGAGAGAGAGAGAGAGAGAGAGTTACCAGGATGGAATCAGTCAGGGTCCGAGTCTGATATGAGGGTCAGAGACCAGAAAGCATGGAATCAAGCATGGAAGCAAGCCAGAAGTCAGCATGGTTGCTCAGACAACTTCCTGGGGCTCCCTCGAGGGGTAAATAGTGAGCACGAGCCAATCAAAAGCGTGCCGTTACTCTGGACCCTTTAGACGGTATGTCCTGTAGCACCTCTTTTCCACGGTGCTACTTAGATGTGGTTCTGTGTGGCCTCTCACCAGCAACATGGGAATGTCAGCTACCCCAGACTCTACAGACCCATGCTCTAGTCCTACAGATTCTTGCAGGGAGGAGGCACCAACAGTCACTCCAGTTATCCTATCCAAACACCAACAAGCTGCAGATACAGAGATCTCTTAAGGAACTCCACTGTCGCTGATCCACCAGCTGTCCAATACCTACTCCAAGCAACTCTCCTGGCCGCCTAAAAACTTCCACATCAGAACAACATTTTTCTTTCTTTCTTTAAGGAAGATCTCTTGAACAATTTCTCCAAGATACTAAGCTCCAAAGAACCTATAAATATCTGGGATGTAGGTCTTGATACAGTTATTTCCCTTTGTTTGTAGCCAGTTGTGAGGATGGTCACATTCTCCATTTATCTTTCAGTTAGTACTTTGTATAGTTTCTCAGAACATAAATGAGATCTGTTATTGTGATTTTAGTTACAGTTGCTAAGCTTCCTTCCAGATTCTAGGGCCAGAACAACTGGTAGTGTTGTCAAAAGAAAAGGAGTACTTGTGGCACCTTAGAGACTAACATGAATGCATCCGATGAAGTGAGCTGTAGCTCACGAAAGCTTATGCTCAAATAAATTTGTTAGTCTCTAAGGTGCCACAAGTACTCCTTTTCTTTTTGCGAATACAGACTAACACAGCTGCTACTTTGAAACCTGGTAGTGTTGTGTTCTACATCAGTGGTTCTCTCTTTCAGGCATGAAAATGGTTTGGTTGCATTTGTCTGCAGTGAAATTCCATGCTAGCAGTGATGCATGCTGTGGCAGAGAACCCAGAGGTTCGCTTTGCTGTGAGAGCAGCACAGGCCCTCACATGTTCATCTCCTCCTTTCACAATTCCAGACACATGGAAACCTCTAATACCTCTTCACCCAAACAATGGAGAGAAACAAAAACAACCCTCATTTTTGGTCAAATTTCAAAAGTTTGCTCTAATGGGATTCTAACTTGTAGTCTCCAACATCACTAGCCATGGGAAAGCAGCCTGTCCCTCATATAATGCAGAGGGGTAGGATATTGTTCTGTATTAAAAGAAAGATGCAGGCATGTATTACCAGTTACTGTTCTGCTCTCAGTCAGGGGCTCAGTGAATGCGCACACAATTCCATGCTTAACACAGGAGAATTGCCAGCATGCAAATTCTGCAGGATGTAACCTGAGGATATTATTTGAGCACCCAACAGTCTGAGGTCAGCCGAGACCAGGCCGAACAGAAGGGGCAGAGGTGGTCGAGGAAAGAGTGGGAGGGTGGATCCTGGAAAGTGACTGGTGCATTGTCCTCGAGCACACCCTCAAAATGACTACTTCTGGCCTCCTTGGCTTCTGGAAGGCTTGGGCTGAGCAGACGAATAGGAAGACTGGTGTCACCACTTAGACCCCTTGTCTCTATCCTTTCTCCTGTAAGTGCCCAGCCGGGGAGTCCCCCAGGACCTAGCCCATGGAGGCAAAACCTGAGTGTCTCTGGATTAAGTTTAGAAGTGTGTGCAACAAGAGTGATGTCATGGTGGGAGTCTGCTATAGACCACCGGACCAGGGGGATGAGGTGGATGAGGCTTTCTTCCGGCAACTCACGGAAGCTACTAGATCGCAGGCCCTGATTCTCATGGGTGACTTTAATTTTCCTGATATCTGCTGGGAGAGCAATACAGCGGTGCATAGACAATCCAGGAAGTTTTTGGAAAGCGTAGGGGACAATTTCCTGGTGCAAGTGCTAGGGGAGCCAACTAGGGGGAGCGCTTTTCTTGACCTGCTGCTCACAAACCGGGTAGAATTAGTGGGGGAAGCAAAAGTGGATGGGAATCTGGGAGGCAGTGACCATGAGTTGGTTGAGTTCAGGATCCTGACGCAGGGAAGAAAGGTAAGCAGCAGGATACGGACCCTGGACTTCAGGAAAGCAGACTTTGACTCCCTCAGGGAACAGATGGCCAGGATCCCCTGGGGGACTAACATGAAAGGGAAGGGAGTCCAGGAGAGCTGGCTGTATTTCAAGGAATCCCTGTTGAGGTTACAGGGACAAACCATCCCGATGAGTCGAAAGAATAGTAAATATGGCAGGCGACCAGCTTGGCTTAATGGTGAAATCCTAGCGGATCTTAAACATAAAAAAGAAGCTTACAAGAAGTGGAAGGTTGGACATATGACCAGGGAAGAGTATAAAAATATTGCTCGGGCATGTAGGAAAGATATCAGGAGGGCCAAATCGCACCTGGAGCTGCAGCTAGCAAGAGATGTCAAGAGTAACAAGAAGGGTTTCTTCAGGTATGTTGGCAACAAGAAGAAAGCCAAGGAAAGTGTGGGCCCCTTACTGAATGAGGGAGGCAAGCTAGTGACAGAGGATGTGGAAAAAGCTAATGTACTCAATGCTTTTTTTGCCTCTGTTTTCACTAACAAGGTCAGCTCCCAGACTGCTGTGCTGGGCATCACAAAATGGGGAAGAGATGGCCAGCCCTCTGTAGAGATAGAGGTGGTTAGGGACTATTTAGAAAAGCTGGACGTGCACAAGTCCATGGGGCCGGACGAATTGCATCCGAGAGTGCTGAAGGAATTGGCGGCTGTGATTGCAGAGCCCTTGGCCATTATCTTTGAAAACTCGTGGCGAACGGGGGAAGTCCCGGATGACTGGAAAAAGGCTAATGTAGTGCCCATCTTTAAAAAAGGGAAGAAGGAGGATCCTGGGAACTACAGGCCAGTCAGCCTCACCTCAGTCCCTGGAAAAATCATGGAGCAGGTCCTCAAAGAATCAATCCTGAAGCACTTAGAGGAGAGGAAAGTGATCAGGAACAGTCAGCATGGATTCACCAAGGGAAGGTCATGCCTGACTAATCTAATCGCCTTTTATGATGAGATTACTGGTTCTGTGGATGAAGGGAAAGCAGTGGATGTATTGTTTCTTGACTTTAGCAAAGCTTTTGACACGATCTCCCACAGCATTCTTGTCAGCAAGTTAAGGAAGTATGGGCCGGATGAATGCACTATAAGGTGGGTAGAAAGCTGGCTAGATTGTCGGGCTCAACGGGTAGTGATCAATGGCTCCATGTCTAGTTGGCAGCCGGTGTCAAGTGGAGTGCCCCAGGGGTCGGTCCTGGGGCCCGTTTTGTTCAATATCTTCATAAATGATCTGGAGGATGGTGTGGATTGCACTCTCAGCAAATTTGCAGATGATACTAAACTGGGAGGAGTGGTAGATACGCTGGAGGGGAGGGATAGGATACAGAAGGACCTAGACAAATTGGAGGATTGGGCCAAAAGAAATCTAATGAGGTTCAATAAGGATAAGTGCAGGGTCCTGCACTTAGGATGGAAGAATCCAATGCACCGCTACAGACTAGGGACCGAATGGCTCGGCAGCAGTTCTGCGGAAAAGGACCTAGGGGTGACAGTGGACGAGAAGCTGGATATGAGTCAGCAGTGTGCCCTTGTTGCCAAGAAGGCCAATGGCATTTTGGGATGTATAAGTAGGGGCATAGCGAGCAGATCGAGGGACGTGATCGTTCCCCTCTATTCGACACTGGTGAGGCCTCATCTGGAGTACTGTGTCCAGTTTTGGGCCCCACACTACAAGAAGGATGTGGATAAATTGGAAAGAGTACAGCGAAGGGCAACAAAAATGATTAGGGGTCTAGAGCACATGACTTATGAGGAGAGGCTGAGGGAGCTGGGATTGTTTAGTCTGCAGAAGAGAAGAATGAGGGGGGATTTGATAGCTGCTTTCAACTACCTGAAAGGGGGTTTCAAAGAGGATGGCTCTAGACTGTTCTCAATGGTAGCAGATGACAGAACGAGGAGTAATGGTCTCAAGTTGCAATGGGGGAGGTTTAGATTGGATATTAGGAAAAACTTTTTCACTAAGAGAGTGGTGAAACACTGGAATGCGTTACCTAGGGAGGTGGTAGAATCTCCTTCCTTAGAGGTTTTTAAGGTCAGGCTTGACAAAGCCCTGGCTAGGATGATTTAACTGGGACTTGGTCCTGCTTTGAGCAGGGGGTTGGACTAGATGACCTTCTGGGGTCCCTTCCAACCCTGATATTCTATGATTCTATGAAAAGGTAGAATGGCTTCCTGGCCTGCTGAGGTATATGGAAGCCCAAGCAGCAGAGGGTGGAACAGGAGTCTTTAAGGCCATGGAGTCTCGAGTCCGTGAGCTCAGAGAAGAGCCCCATTCCTTCAAATGGGAGGTCCTGTACAGTGGCCTGCATCTCCTGGGATAACCTGGAACACCGCAACCAAGAGCTGCACTTCATGGCCACCATGGAAGCAATCATCCTGGTCACTGAGTCAGTTGCATCCCAGGCCATCTGAAGGTCCCCCCTTGCCACTGCTGTGCCCTCGTCCACCAAAGCAGTGAACTCCTGGGTTCGATCCTGCAGGACTGCCTCCATGAATTTGTGAAGGGACTCCCAGAGGTTAAAATTTCACCTGCCTAACACAGCCTGGTGGTTACACACCTGAAATTTCACGCTTGCTATTGAATAAATCTTTCTACCAAATAAATCTAGTCTCTTGGCATCTTTATTTTTCAGCGTGCCAATGACTTGGCTCTGTTCAGCACCAGCCAGTCCCTTTCATTAACAGTGGACCAGTGACTGCTGAAGGGTGTGTATGGAGGTATATATGACCTTTTTGAAGCAGCATAATACTACTTTTCTGCCTTCTTGGAAGTTGGCAGAATGGAAAAGGGGGTCTCCCACAGAGATTTGGCAATCTTAAGGACCCCTGGGTGGACGGGCAGAATGTCCCTGGTTGGGGTGGAGGATATAATGTTAAAGATGTTGTCAGACTCCTTTGCAACCTCCTCAATTTTTAAAGTTCAAGTTGGTAGCCACCCTCTTAAGAAGGGCCTGGTGCTCCTTGAAGTTGTCAGATGCCCATTTGGGAACCCGCCACCACTTCATCCGGAGACGACAATGATGAGTGCACCGCCGGAGGAGGGGTGGGTTCCCCTTCCTTCTCCTGGGACGTCTCTTTAAGTGCTGGAGTCTGATGTGCTGCCCTCACATTGGATTCGGTACCAAGTTCTGATTCTGGTGCTGGCAGCGGTTTGTCTGAGGCAGCCAGGGAGGACTGGTGAAAATACAGAACCAGCATTATGGGCACACCCCACAGTTCCAGTACGGCCATTGAAATGAGAAGGGAATTGCTCCCTTGCTTGATTCTAGTAGTAAAGGGCAATGGAACTGAATACTGGCACCATTTTCCACAGGCTGTGGTGATTTTAGCTGATACCTCACTCCTGAGGATATCAGAAGCAGAGAGAGCACAGCTGCTGCTGGTGTTCCGATGCCACCTGGGCCCCTATGCTGCTAGCCTGTGTACTGCACTGGTGCCTGTTGAAGTAATTGCTGAGAAAGTTTCCTATCGCAGCAGAAGAAATGAGGCAGCCCTCCCCAGAAACCTTCAGCAGAGGATTGCAGAGTACCTCCGTGAAAGTTTCATTGAAATCTCTATGGAGGATTCACGGGACTTATCGATGCACATAAATGAACTGCTCCACGTCACCCCTACGTTTAGAGGGGAATGAAAAGCAGATAGCAACTCTACCTCTGTCAGGACTGGCTGGACTGCAGAAGAGTCAAAAATAGGTCCTGGCTTGCAGTACAGCTGGATCCCCCAGTTACCAGTCCCCCATATCCCTCCTCCTCCTCCTCATCCATCTCCTCACTGTTTGCAGCAAGGGCCTGTGACTTGGGCTTCTCAGAAGTAACCACCGTGCTCCTGCCTCCCTGCTCAAGGATGGCTTGCAGCTCTTTGTAAAAGCAGCAGGTCTGCAGCTCAGCACTGGATCTATTGTTGGCCTCCCTGGCCTTCTGGTATGCCTGCCGCAGCTCTTTGGCTTTCATGTAGCACTGCTGCTGGTCTCTGTTGCAGCCTTCCCACACTCCCCGAGCAACCTGCTCGTAGAGGTCCACATTTCTACAGCTGAATCAGAGCTATGCCTGCACAATTTCTTTTTCCCACAGGCCCAGGAGATCCAAATATCTCCTGTGTATTCCAGGCAGGTGCGTGTCTGAAGCGTGTAGCCAGCATGGTCAGCTGGGAACTTACACTCAACAATGGAGAGTTAGTAGGTGTGCTTGCCCAGCTAGGCAACCAGAAAAAGGAATTTCAAAGATGTGTGGGGCCTTAAAGGGGAGGGGTGTCTTCCTGTCCACCTGACCCCTGGGCAGCAGAATTCACAACGGTGACCAGAGTGGTCATTGTGGGGCATTGTGAGACAGCTGATGGAGGTCAGTAATGGTCAATGTAAGTAACACTGTGTCTACACTGACTGTGTTGACCTATCTACAATAGAATGTCAGAGTTATGGACACCTCAAGAATGAATGTCAGACCTATCATCTGTTTTGGTGATCAGGAAGGAACTTTTTCCCCTTGGGCCAAACTGGTAGGGACCAGAGGGTTTTCTGCTTTCCTTGATGCATTGTTAGAGGAACACCTGGTGTAAAAGGAGTAGAATAGGAGTTTTATTATTAGGAGGTAATAAGGGAATGCTTAGTTCATCACAGTTTACAGCTGGTATCCAGGGAAGATTACACACAGACAAGCAATACTGAATAATAATTCTTCTATGATGCATTCCCCGCTAAGGTCTCAAAACACTTTTCAAACCTTAATGAAGAGAGGTTAACACCCCCCATTTTATGACTGGAAAGATTAAATGATTTGCCCAAGACAATACCTTGCAGACTTTGAGAATGTCTCAAAGGCAGCAAAATTATATGGGATTAACAAAGAGCAGAATTTGGCACAAGAAATATGGGATTAAAGGATAAGGATATAGGATTAAAAAGCCTTACTTGGACTATCATTGTTTGTTTTGTTACTTTTCTCTGTAAACTGCCTCAACAAATTTAAATTATTTATGCAAATAACCCGTGGGGCAATATTTCATAATGTAATTAATTGGTTTTTGCTTGAAATGTGTTGCAGAATGTGAAAGGTGATTCTTATTCAGTAAAACCACGATGTACATCTGCAGATGTGTGCGCTCAAGCAATTGTAAAGGGAGAACTAATCAGACAGAGAAAAGTTTATGTGAACTAATTTACTTCTGGAGAAGAGGGAATATGTAAATAAATAAAATCAGGAACAAGGGTTAAAGATTTAGGTCCTCCCCCACCTTGCAACAAGGATTCAAATTATGAATAGCTGAGTAAACCACAAAGTACAGATGTTCAAGGACATGCTTTTGTGATTTATTTTAAAATCAAATATTTTGCCTTTTGACTTTAGCCAGTTTAGAGATATTTGAGAATCCACTATCAAACATGCAACAGCTCGCACAGAAAGGCTAGAAAATCTCTCACTAAAGATAAGATAACTCACAGAAAATGAGCTCTCTCACAAGCCTCTCTATAATAATTTTACTGATATAGTATTCTCCTAATTTGATTAGTCATTTCTATTCCCCATGCAGTAAAATCTCTCTCTCTCTCTCTCTCTCCTCTTCCTCCATCATGATAAAGCTACACGTGACTTTGCTGTCCCATAATTCTGCCTAATTGGTTTCAGCTGTCATTTCTGTAACTGAAATGCATGGACAGCCCGGGGCTTCTGAATGGAAAAGGAAGCATTTCCAACCACATTCCCATCATGTAAAACCAGCAATGTGAAAGAGCTCTTCCATTCAAACAAAAACTGTACTATTTGGCTTCTGGCAATGACATCATTGGCAGCAGGCAGATTGTATTGTTTCACTGAGGCAGCAAGACTGTTTCAAGCTATTCTTTCCTGTTAAAAAGAGTGCACACATTATTTATGCCCTAGCAGTTTTACTGACTGAAAGTTTCCCATTTTCACTAACAAATTCTTAAACTGACGATACAGTTTACCAAAAACACTGATAGCTGCAACAACATTTAAAATGGAGGTTACAAAAGATCACAGGAAAGTTAATTTTATTTAAATGAAATCTATAAAGTAATCTGTTGATTGCTATAGTACAGTTTTAGTCACCACATTTAAAATTTCTGAAGCTTCCAAGAATGTCATAGAACTCTTTACAATGGAAAGCAATGGAAATATTTGTATAATGATGATCTCTATTCCCTTATATTGGAAAGGAAGGGGTTCACCACATCACTAAGAAAGAATCCTCCTGCAAGCTATTTCACAAAGTGATACTCATGCAATTTTCAGACAGAGAAGGGATGGCAACAAGAGCAGCAAGGCTGAAGCAGCAAGGGATCAAGGAGAAGAACATATATGAGGGACTTTAAAAAAAGAAAAACCTTTGAAAACAATTTTGCTAACAGATGTCTCTAGTGTCTTGGAATTCCCACAAACTAGCAACAAGAACAAATTTACTCAGAAACACGAGTGATACTGTATAGAAGAAGAAAAAGCACCTAATTTATGCACCAAATCTAACCAAGGTGTTCTGTAAAGCAAACAGATATGCCACTGATATGTGATTTTCTCCTGGTTTTGGTGGTTCTTTGAGGAAAGCATTTTTTGGTTATTAATTAATGCAAAGTTTCCTTTAAGCACATGGAGAACTCCTGGATTTGTGCCGCGGGCATAGACTGCTTTCAGAGAAGGCTGAACTATCTTTGTGGAGGGAGTTCTTGGATGTAAACTCCAAAATACACATTCCATAGAACTGGGGAGGCAACAGGGGAGTCCATGGCTCACTCTTGCACTTTCCTGATGGACAAAAATCACCTCCTCTCCATATCTCTGTACCTCACCCATCCTCCATCTCCTCCAGAGACATTTATGTCCACATACTTTTGCTTGGAAACATGTAGCTAATATGTGGGAACACACACCACATTCAAATTCAAAATAAAACAATTAAGATACATAAACTTATAATAATGAATGTCAAGTGTACTTCAGATGTAAGGAGAGGAAAATGTAAGGTTTTCATAGCAATATTGCACCTCCTAGAATATAAACAATAATAAATAGTATTACATAAAACATTTATAAAGGAAGAGGAATAGAAGACATTGCATATGCCAAATATACTTGAGTTTATATTGGTAAGAGAACTGTAACTTATTCACTTCTTTTGAGTGTTTTAAATAACAAACAGGTTAGAGCAACATATGTTTTAATATTTTAGTTTCCTTGTTTCTTCCCCAACCCTCTACCCCCAGGAACAGTAGACTAAAAGCACCTACCACTTTATACTTTGGTAGCAATTTACACCTGAGGATCACAAAGCATTTTATAAACATTGATTAATTAAACCTCACCACCACTCCTCTTTGAGGTAAGTTAATTTTAATTATTATCCCCATTTCACAGTTGAGGAAAACCACACAAGAAAGGTGCTGTTGATCCAGGAATAGAGCTCAGATCTGGTTCTAAGTTATGTGCTTTAACTACATGATCATCCTTCATCTAAGAGTAAGTCTACACTTGGAGCTGGGAGCGTGGTTTCCAGATCAAGTGGACAGACACTCATGCTAGCAGCTCTCATTTAGCTAGCATGCTAAAAATAGCAGTATAGCCATGGTAGCACAGACATTGGTGTGTGGCACCACAGGTTAGCTGGGTCTCAATGGGTTTGTACTTGAGGCAGCTGGCCCAGGCTGCCGCTTGCCGCTACCCATGCTACTGTGGCTACACTACTATTTTTAGTGTGCTAGCTCCAGCAGAATCATCAAATGGGTATGGGGTTTTTTGACATGGAGAAGGCTTCTGATTGTGTGCTAAAAGAACTAGTTTGGTGGAATTTGTGATGAAGAGGTGTGCCAGAAGGATGCGTCTGTCTTATCTAGAATACATATGATGGAATGACTACTGTAGTCAAAACCAAATGGAGCTGGTGACACAGAAGCCCATTTGCAGTTTACTACTCTGTGTCAGCAACTCTTGTCAGACCTGCCATACTCACTACACCTAACACACCATTGTCATCATCTGAATCTAAAAGGTGCCAGGTAAGATATCATTGGAAAACTAATGACTTACTGGACACTAATATTCTTGCATGACATATATGTAATTTTATCGCCCTCGTGGTCAAGATGGAGTCTGCTCTGCAGGCAGCTCTGGCCAAGAGTCGGCATGCTCAGGAATGCAGCAGGAAAAATTCCCTCCACCCCACGGGCACCTGTTCCAAACCCCCCAGAGTGAACACCCACACCCACCGGAAAAGTAAAATGGATATAATAAAGGGAGCTATTTATTTACAGAGGGATAAGAGGAGAAAAACAACAAGGGGAAATGTAGGGGGAGCAGTAGAACAGGGCTGCATCCAAACCAAGGCCCCACAGGCCCAGTGGTAGCACAGTCTGAAAGGGCAGACACTGAGCAATATGTCTGCACGCAGAGTTCAGGAGTCCTGAGCAAAATTCCAGTTCAATGGCGAGTCTTGGGTGCTCCTGGTCGTCTTCGGCGCCAGTGAACTTTCCTCAACAAACCCCTCCAGTGCCCTCTTCTGCCACTCTCTGCAAAGCCACACAGAGCAACCACCTTCCCATTTAACTAACTAGCAGCCTCCCTCCTTATTCCCAGTGCAGAGTCACAAGCCCCAGTACTCACAGCCCCATGCAGCTCTGGTCAGCAGTGATACTGGGTCTAGCTCTGGCCTGTCCTTCTCAGGGAATTCCTCCTTGGCACAGTGCGCCTCCTGGCTCCTGTACTTGGGTGTCCCTGATTGGCCATCCTGTCCTTCCCAGGCTTCAGGCAGGTAGCCTCTCTCCTTCACTTTTTGTTCAGGGCCTCCTGGCTGCAGCCCTTCTCTTCCCTGGGCTCCAGAGCCACACCCCCAAGTTTCCCTCCTTTCTCTCACTGCTCGCCCTCCCCACTATGAAAAAGATTTAAAGGGGCTATGCTCTCTAAACCCCAAGGGGTTACATATGTATGGAGTGTGTACAAACACTCTAAATATGTGCTAAAAGTATGTACTTAAAATATGTTTAGCAAACAGCCTGGCCGGCAGCCCCCTAACTGGTTGCCCCCAATTAAAGATAAGTTGAAGGAGGCTAGGCCACGTTGGTATGGGCATATCCAGCACAGAACTGGGAGTTATATTGGTAGATGGCCCTTACAATGATCATGGATGGAAGACGATCAAGGGAGAAGTCAAAGACTTGGTTCATCAGCGGATCTTAGGAAGACCAATTTGCATGACAGCCAGGTGTACAATCACAAGTTTTAGAAGAAGGCTATAAGAGTTGCCAGCCCCAAATAGGGAAGTGAGAAGAAAGATGACGACAATGACAAACTCGAGCACATTTAGCATGGTTATGTCTACAGAAGCTTGGAATTGTTTCACCACTTCCATTAATGGCGTGAAGCACCTTTAACCTACATTATATTCAAGGAGGGTCAACACCTCAGTTACAGGGCCTAACCATTTTGGGCCTAATTTTCAGAGGTGCTGAGCATTGACTTCAACTGCAGTTAAAGCTACTCAGCATCTCTAAAACTCAGACCCTTAAAGATTTTAGCTCTGCCACAGGCTTGTTCTGTACCCTCATGCAAACCACTTAATCTCTCTTTGCCTTATTTTCCCCATCTGTAAAATGGGAATACTACTACTATATTATATCTCAGTCTCATCTGTAACACCACTTGAGAGGTGTTGGGAAGGTAAAGTCACTACTCCTCAAGTGTTTTGAGATCCTCAGATAAAGGTCATTGCAGGCCTATTATGAAGAAAGATTAGTTAAAGAAAGTACATAGATACCAACTGTTATTTCAGTTAGACAGTTAGCATCATATTGCAAAATATTAGAAAGACTTTCTACCTGGCAAGCTCAGAAAAAAGCTCAGTTATGAAAATTTTCTTAGGACTATGTTCCTTGAAGTAAGTGGTCCTATAACAATTTACACCTATTGAGAATCTCCCATGTCTTTATTAAATGCTTATCATATAATATTTTGTAAAATAAAAATAAATTTGTAACAAAACAATTAGCCCTCTATGAGGATTAGTCGCTTATAAAAGGTCAAATTTATCCAATTTTGTGTTGTGTGCACTAAAAAGAGTATTAACCATTCAAGTTCAAAATCTATATCTTTATAGCTTCACAAATCTTTAGAAGTTGCAAGGAAGAAATCTGTACCTTTGGGCAGGCAGCAAGCATGAAAAGTTTCAGCCCCAAAGGAGAATTTCTGAGAAAGTTTCAAGAAAAAGATTGTTATAATGAAACTCCTGAAGTAAAGACTATGCACGTCACTATCAGATGGTTCCTATAACAGAACCTTGACCACATTTCACCACGTTCCTCAGATTCTTCTCCATGAGAATTGGATGTATCAACATGAGACACACTTGGATTCTTCAGAGCAGGAAGGGACAGAGTCATGCAAATACTTTCTATAGGTGGGTATTTAAATGGAAAACCAGGTCTTCACATTTCATTGCTAGACTGAACTGGCCAAGCAGACATTTGTCTCTCAGGTAACTTGGTCTCGATAGTCAGTGGATTCCCCCACAAGGTTGATGCAAACTTAGCAAGAACACATGCTTTGAGTCCTAGACTTCAAGGGAGCCAAGAAAACAAATGTGGAATTTGCAGCCTATTTCCTTTCTGCACAAAGTAGAAGAAACGAGAAAACATGAAAAGAGAGAGAACAAAGTTTTCTTTTAATTATTGGCTGCACTAATTGTGACTGAAATTTTAATTTTGTCTGGGCTTCTTAACAACTTTTTAAAACTGCAGAATGGTTACATTCAGAGGCACAAAGCATAGGTAACTGGAATTATTAACCTTTTTTACCAGATATTTATTTTCAAAATATTTCTTATATAAGTTTACTGTCTATTTGATTAAACTGAACGTGAAAGGCTGCATATAGGCTAATCAAGAGAAACTGCCTGTTTTCAGGAAAGATAAAATACAGGCAATAATGTGGGTTTTTTTTTGGTTTTAGGGGATTTGTTTTGTTTTTAAAGAAATATGTAATTAAGGAGATTTAGAAACATGATACGTGTTGTGTTCGGAAATAATTTCTCTTTTCTTTTGCTTCCAAGAAGCCCATTCAATTAAATAAATTAACTCAGACTTCAATTCTGGACCAAATTAGAGACAGCTTCTCATTTTAAGGATCCCCTGAACTAAACAGTAGCAACCCACATTATTAAAAAAGAAATCACTGAAAATTTTAAATGAATAATCTTTACCTTTTATTAACAGTTGAAATATTAGGTCAGTTTTTAGTTTAGACAAAGAGTTAGGCAATACTGGCTTATTACTGAAACTAAAAAGATGAATGCTGTGTGGGACACAGCGAGGATAATATTTATGGCAGATTTACAATTCAAAACAAATTCTTCAGGACTATATTTTAGAAATTTTAAACATACGTTTTAAAAATCTTTGTTTAAATAAGGAGTATTTTAAACTAATTGCTATCCACGGAAAGCACAGATTTCTCATTTAGGCCCTAATCCAGCAAAATACTTATGCACGTGCTTCATTTAGACATAAGAAGAATCCCATTCACTTTAATGGAGCTACTGATGTGCTTAAAGTTAAACATATAATTAATCATTTTGATGGATGGGGACTAAATTATTAAAATTTAGTCCCCATCCATCAAATCGCAGGCCCTGGTTCTCATGGGAGACTTCAATCACCCTGATATCTACTGGGAGAGCAATACAGCAGCGCACAGACCATCCAGGAAGTGTAGGGGACAATTTCCTGGTGCAAGTGCTGGAGGAACCAACTAGGGGCAGAGCTCTTCTTGACCTGCTGCTCACAAACTGGGAAGAATTAGTAGGGGAAGCAAAAGTGGATGGGAACCCGGATGACTGGAAAAAGGCAAATGTAGTGCCCATCTTTGAAAAAGAGAAGGAGGAGGATCCTGGGAACTACAGGCCAGTCAGCCTCACCTCAGTCCCTGGAAAAATCATGGAGCAGGTCCTCAAGGAATCAATTCGGAAGCACTTAGAGGAAAGTGATCAGGAATAGTCAGCATGGATTCACCAAGGGCAAGTCATGCCTGACTAATCTAATTTCCTTCTATGACAAGATAACTGGCTCTGTGGATGAGAGGAAAGCAGTGGACGTTTTGTTCCTTGACTTTAGCAAAGCTTTTGACATGGTCTCCCACAGTATTCTTGGCAGCAAATTAAAGAAGTATGGGCTGGATGAATGGACTATAAGGTGGATAGAAAGCTGGCTAGGTTGTCGGGCTCAACAGGTAGCGATCAATGGCTCCATGTCTAGTTGGCAGCCGGTATCAAACGGAGTGCCCCAAGGGTCGGTCCTTGGGCCGGTTTTGTTCAATATCTTCATGAATGATCTGGAGGATGGTGTGGATTGCACCCTCAGCAAGTTTGCAGAGAACACTAAACTGGGAGGAGAGGTAGATACGCTGCAGGGTAGGGATAGGATACAGAGGGCCCTAGACAAATTAGAGGATTGGGCCAAAAGAAATCTGATGAGGTTCAACAAGGACAAGTGCAGAATCCTGCACTTAGGATGGAAGAATCCCAGCACCGGTACAGACTAAGGACCAAATGGCTAGGCAGCAGTTCTGCAG
The DNA here is from genome assembly GCF_009764565.3 of Dermochelys coriacea. Classification (NCBI taxonomy): domain Eukaryota; kingdom Metazoa; phylum Chordata; order Testudines; family Dermochelyidae; genus Dermochelys; species Dermochelys coriacea. The sequence goes on from NC_050069.1 coordinate 226,786,785, forward strand.
AAAAGGACCTAGGGGTTACAGTGGACAGAAGCTGGATATGAGTCAACAGTGTGCCCCTGTAGCCAAGAAGGCCAATGCCATTTTGGGATGTATAAGTAGGGGCATTGCCAGGAAATCGAGGGACGTGATCGTTCCCCTCTATTCGACATTGGTGAGGCCTCATCTGGAGTAGTGTGTTCAGTTTTGGGCCCCACACTACAAGAAGGATGTGGAAAAATTGGAAAACGTCCAGCGGAGGGCAACAAAAATGATTAGGGGACTGGAACACATGACTTATGAGGAGAGGCTGAGGGAACTGGGATCGTTTAGTCTGCGGAGAAGAATGAGGGGGGATTTGATAGCTGCTTTCAACTACCTGAAAGGGGGTTCCAAAGAGGATGGATCTAGACTGTTCTCAGTGGTAACAGATGACAGAACAGGAGTAATGGTCTCAAGTTGCAGCGGGAGAGGTTTAGGTTGGATATTAGGAAAAACTTTTTCACTAGGAGGGTGGTGAAACGCTGGAATGCATTACCTAGGGAGGTGGTGGAATCTCCTTCCTTAGAAGTTTTTAAGGTCAGGCTTGACAAAGCCCTGGCTGGGATGATTTAGTTGGGGATTGGTCCTGCTTTCAGCGGGGGTTGGACTAGATGACCTCCTGAGGTCCCTTCCAACCCTGATATTCTATGATTCTATGAGCATGTATCGAGTTTAAGGAAATAAAATATTTCCAGTGAGATCTGTCAGCAGACAGGATAGCTCACTCATTTCAAAGATTTCATTTACCTGTTTGACTCAGAAACTATCTGTCCTTGATTGCTTAGATTTTTTTTGTAAAACTTAACATTTATACGGAATTTATAAAAGGGTTAATAGATGTAAAGCATGATACGGAGATCAGCACTGTGTTATGATTATAGGAATATCAGTGGAAGGTGTTCTAAACGTTACAAGTTACATGTCCATAGTTACAAGCAATTTATTGATCTGTTGCACAATTGATTAACCATTTGTTAAAACATCTATTAATTATTTATTAATGCTTGGGTCAGTCCAACCAATTTCAGTTCTGAGAGAAATGAAAAAATAAAAGCAGAAAAACTCATTGAAATTCCACAAAGTTTGTGTAGAGGGGCCAGGGTTGAATGTGGATTCATTACCCCTCCAATTCTATGGAAACCCTTCAATATGCTCAGCAAATCTTCTCTCCCTCTCAGACACTGTCTATTTTTCACATTCATTTCTTCCTTCGTTCCTTCCGACTCCTATGTCTATAACTCCCTTCTCCTCGTGTGCCAAGCAAACTTCCTTTTTCGCCCTCAGAAATCCCTGCAGAAATCTCACTTCCTCAAGCTAGTGTTGTTTCCATCACCAAACTGCACTCCAACTTTAGCAGGACCTGGTCTCATATCTATTCATTAAAAAAGGTTTGAAAAACAATGCTCTCCCTAGAGCAGTATTTCCTTATCTCCTGTTCTCCATCTATAGGATTTCCTCTCCCTCTACTCCTCCACCCATGTTCTATTGGCTTTTTCACTGAGCGGTACAATGTAAATGTTTCTCCTCCTAGCAGAGACCTGGGGGACCACAGGGTAAAAAATGGGAAAAGCAGCTCTCTCCTTCCCCTACTAAAAGCAAATGGAGAGCTCCTTGCTTCACCCCCTTTCCCAGATTTGGGGGAACCCTGCTTCCTCAGATCTCCCCCTCCTTTCTGGCTGGTGAAGGAAGGACTCACTAAGCCGTGCAATCAGAGGTGGAGCAGCAAGAGAAGCTGGTGTCTGGCTGGAGAATTTCTGGGCTTCTCAAGTCTTTACTGACAGTGAAGCAGGAGCAGCCACTGACAGGAGAGGAAAATGGGTCTAAAGCAGGAATCTCCTATCTACTTTTCACTCCTGTACAAAAAGATCTCTCTTCCCACTAACTTTCCCTCTCCCACAAAGGAGAGAGACCCCCCACTTCTTGTTCCCTCTTCCTTCCAAAGGGAGAAGGGAAGGAGACTCCCTTCACCACCAGCTGCCCTTCCCCTCCTGAGATTTCAGACACGAGAGGCAGATGAGTGACCCCTGTATATAATTTGCATAGTAGTCTGGGACCCTAAGGGGCACAGATAAATGTAAAAGTATTTGACTCACTAATGCAGATTTTATTACATATCAATGTTTTTGATGATCTCTATTTTCAACTAGTATAATTCAGCTCTTCTGGCAAATAAGACAAAAGCATTTTGATCTAAATTATCAAAAATGACTATTTAGGGTGCCTGACTTAAAAAAAAAATCTTAAAGGGGCCTGATTTTCAGATGGAAGTGCTCAATGTTTTCTTAAATCAGGCCCCTTTAAGGTGTCTCAAGATGGGCACCCAGTCACTAATCATTTTTGAAAATTCAGGTCTGTTGCTCTTTTAATTGTAACAAACTATATAGTTGGACAAACTGCGTTTATGTCAAACAAGAAACATTCACCTATTTCTGCCATAGGACAGAGTGCAAAAAATAGGAATGAATGCAATTTATTAAGCCAATTCATTGCTTAAGCAAACTACGTTTTGGGTAATCAACCAGTGAGAATTAACTTACATCTTTAATGGGAAGTAATTTTAAAAAATAAGAGACACACAAAGATTAAAATAGGAAAGGTAAATTGAAAATCCTTGGTTTAAAATTATATAGTCATGTTAGTCTGGGAGCTTTTCCCCCCCATTAATAGCATAGTTGAGGCATAAAGATAATTATTCCTCTCGAAGAATCATGCTTTCAATTGTCACATATCTGTTCTCATTTCAATTCTTGTTCATAAATATTAAAAGCATAATGAAAGTATTACTAGATATATTCATTTTTCATATGCCAAGTACAAAAGGACATAACTAGTTCAGTTAATAATATATCTGCATAATTATGTGTCATACTACAAATCTCATTAATGTTTAGAGATTGCATTGTACTAAGCTTATACCAACATTTACTGTAAATTTTTTAAATTAGTTTAATGTCTATGGATAAATTTGTCTTCCTTCTAAAAAAGACAAATGAAGAACTAATAATTCCAACTAGCGCCAAGTTTAGTAAAAGCAGACATGAAACCTTCTTCAAGGAACTCTGCTTCATCTCTCACCCGCAACCCTCATCGCTTCCTCTGGCTAAATTGGCTCAATGTGAACATGGCTTATGCACCTTTCTGTAGCTGGTAGACCCCACAAGGTCATACCATCCTCTGATAGGGCCTATACAGGAGGGGAGCAAACAGTCATGCTCCTCTAGTGGAGCGTGCTGGTGAATAGGCTTTTGTCTGCAGTCTCACAAGCCACAAAGTGCATTTTCAGGGATAGTGGAGACAAAACTGGAAGATAATTGCACTATTAAAGGTGAGTCAAAATATTTTTCATATGATTTTGGAGAAATTGTATTGATGTTATTTACAAACACTAAAAAACTTGGGAAGTAAACATACATACTATTCTACAGGGAAAAGCAACCAACTCCGGGAGAGAAGGGTATCAGCCACCCAGCACACAACATACTGCACTGCAGGAAGGGGAAATATTTAATCAAGGACCCCAGGAGAAACTCTGAATCTTAAAAAGATTGACATCAACTGCAACATTCACACAGAGCGCATCAGACTTTTATTTTTAGGGACTTGTGTAACAGACCCCAATACAGCTAACTACATCGTTCCAAATTTACCTGCCACAGAAAGATGAAAGACTGAGTCAATCCTACCAAGATTTGAAACAATGGTTTCAGGGAGTCCAAATATTCCTATCTATTCAGGGAATAGCAGGTGCCTTTCAATTAATCAGTTATAAATTTAAATTTTTCTCTTTAGTCTTCTGTTCAGCAGAGCTTGAATAATGCTCAATTATTCATGAATAATTAGTCGATGTAATAATCGCCAAAGCATGCTAAGAATTATGCCTTAATATTAAACTACAGTATATATTATCCAACACTGATATTAGTTCTGTCATTCAGATGGTGCACGTCTCTCCTGGGACTGAAGGATGTGGGGTCACATATCACACCAGGACTTTGCTTTATATGCAAAGCAGACATTTCACTGTGGGACCAGAGGCAGTGTTTCTGTCAGATGAATTGTCAAACAAGGACCCTCCTTCCTGATTCTGGTGGCCATCAGTGGAAGTTAAAAAATTTGGAGGGGTGGGGGGGGACTTTGATTATATGTGTGTGTGTATATATATATATATATATATATATATATATATATATATATATATATATATATAAATAAAATAAAATCAATCAAGTGACTATGTGGACAGACAAAATTCCAATAAAGCAATTTCCAATTTGAGCTAATCCTGAGCAGATAATGGGGGTCACATTTGCCTATCCAGTCACTATACTATCCATTTCTAACTCATTACTGTAAAGCATTTTGCAATACGTTGAGTCTGAAGGGTGCTACATGAAACTAAACTCCATTCTTCTACTGTTTCACGATCAGCTCTGAAATTGGACAGCCCTGATAATCTAAAGTATGCCATCAGTATTAATTTATGTATGGAATCATCACCAAACTGATGATCTCCTGGCTCCATTTGCTGAGCGCTCTTTAAGATCACCAACCACTTATTTAATTATTCCATCTCAAAAGATTTTTATTAAATTTGAAATTGTCATTAGTAAGAATATAATAATAGTTCTAAGATTTCACTTTTAGAGCAGCCAAATATCATTATAAAATCAGCAATAGGTAGGAACTAAAGCAAACATGAACCTCCTGTAAGTTCTTTAGGCCTCAATCCTGCAAATACTTATGCACATGTTTAACTTGACTCAAAAGTAGTCCTACTGCCTTCAGTGAGATCACTCACATGCATCAAGTTAAGCTCAGGTGTAGGTGTTTGAGATGTTGTGCATTTTAGACTTGCAAATGATTAGATTAGATAGTTGGATGATAGATAGAAAATGCATTAAAAATGTCGGTTGCAAAGTCAAACACTCAATTCAGGAAAAAGTCCAATTTAACTAAGTTTACCCATGCAACCTTAATTTCTACCCCTTTCTGAACTCATCTCATGAAATGACTGAGGCAGGGGTACTGTGAAAAGCATGTGAGCATGTAATTGAAGACTATATCATAATGCATATGAAGAGGGAGTCAGAATTAAGGTTGCATGGGTTATCTTAAAATGGACTTTTCCTAACTTACCAGTGCTAAACTTTGCAATCTAAATAGCACAGATAACAGATTTTTGTAAGTAATCTCTTTCACTCTTTCTTATTAAGAGGGTAAAGCAGATTTTGTTATGTACAACTGGAACAACTTCCCCATCAGGCATCATCAGGAGAGTCAGAACCTTGAACTTACTGCACAGACTTCTACTACTTGAGATGTAGGACTAATTGCATTCAATGACAATGGGAGAAGGCTGTCATGAAGGGAAGGGGGATGGACTGCCTGCACCATGTTCTGGGTCCAGGGAATTGTAGAGCGAGTCCTTCTTGGTCTCTCTTCCTGCATGCCACCCTATGTTCAGGGGAGGTCCTTCACCACATTATACCCCAAATATTGTTGAATTTCACTGCTGCAAAAGAATCCATAATGGTTATTGAAGTTATTTCCTCATATCATTACCAATTATTTTTGAGTACGATAACTTGGAAACTGAAATGGCCTCAGTCTTGCAAGGTCCTGAGCACCCTCAACTACCAATGAGTTAATGGGAGTTGAAAGTACTCAGCACCTCATAGGTGTAAGCCTTAAGGCCCCAGTTCAGAAATCATTTATGAGTTCAATGGGACTGCTCGCAGGCACAAAATTAAGCAAGTGTGTCATACAATTTTTTGCAGGAGAAGGGCATATGCATTTTTAACTCAATATGGGGGAGGTGAAATATTAGATATGGTTGGGAAAAGCAAGATGTTTGAAATGACAAAAAAAGGCAACAAATTCCATGAAATTTCTCATGGAAAACATTTTTCATTTCTCAGCCAGCACTACTAAATAGAGCTAAACAGTAGTTGACATAAGCTTGCAAAACTGTATTCATGTAAAATTATACAAATATATCTCCACTGTCTGTTACATAATATTAGATGTCAAGACTTTTTTAATGCTGATTCAGTTTATAAGTTAGGCACACTGGAATAATTGATTAAACAAAAGGAATTAGATTTGTGTTGATGTCTACACCTGATGTAGGAAAACAGTGATGTATGCAGCTGCTCTGCACTAGTCTTCTGTAGCCAAATAACCACATTAAAATATATCATTTATATGCAAACAAATGAGGTGAACGTATTCTCCAGATGATAAACAGTGTACTTCATCTTGTAAAAATTAAGTGATGCTACTGAGAAGACGGGGGGAAACTACTATGCAGTCGTAAGTATTAATCCAGTCCATATTAATTTTATGATAAAATCAGTCAAAGTTTAAAAAAACAAACTAATAATGCAAAAAATACAGAGCCTTATTGACTACAGTACAATGACAGATATTCTATTAAAGTCAAATGTCCTCTAGACTCATTTGTTTCATATAAATTACATGTTCTAGATCCATCTGTGAAAATTGGGAGGTTAATTATGATGGTACATTGCATGATTCCACAGCTAAATGCTGAAGTAGTTCTACACCGGTACCATATATCTGTCTTAGGAAAATGTAGAAAGATTAATTAGGAGTTCAAGCACAAGATTTGAGAAAGTAATACTCTGAACACAATTAGATCGTTACACTGTGTACTATGCAAATTGAAGTTTTAATTAATAGCGGAAACATCAGTCAGGGGGAAAAATAAATCTATGAAGCCTAAATTGTATGCATCAGAGTTTCCTTACTGACACTGCTTACTAAAGAAGGTCCTTTCAGAAACTATGCACAACAAAAGTCATTTTCATTTGTCACAATCATTTGATGTAGATATTACCTGTAGAGCATTTTAATCCTATTTGCTCTCCTTACCTATTTTTTTAATTACCATCCATCCTGACACTAAAGAAAATCTTCTCACAAATAGGCCAGGCCCAAGACACATGTTAAATAAACCAGCTGAAAAGTCATTTTAACATTACAGTGACTTGAAGTGTTCTTACAGCCACTTAACCACCTCAGAGACAGGGCTATTGTAGCAAGCTTTCCAGTTTCAAAATATTCCATTACAAAACAGCTCCTTTTATAATATTCACTCTTACAGAGAGAGCAATGGGTTATCATGTGCCTGTTCCAAATCCCACTGAAGTTAATGAGAGTTTTTCCATTTACTTCAATGGTTCAATGGGCTTTGGATCATTCCCTAAAACTAGGCTTGGCAGACTTCCATTTTTATTTTTTTCGTAATTTCAATGGATAACATTTCTTTTAAAGTATTTTTTTTTATTTTGATCAATTTAAATTTTCACAGTTGCTGGCTATAAGAGGGAGGTCAGACAATTATTTCTCGACAGTACACACTGAGATTCAAAATATTATAACTTATAATCATTAAAACAAATTGTCAAAATCCTATATCAAAATATACAAACTAAATATCCTTAAATCAAACTCTGAAGTTCTCAAGCAACATTTTTCTTATGTTTCTTATCTGTAAACATTTCAATAATCATAGATGGAATCATTTTTGACACTTTGTGTATGTATGGTAAAATCAACATTTACCAATAAAAATTAAAGCTTCCAAGCTTACCTAGCACATTAAATTAATTTTACTTACCACATATTCAAACACAAGTGTCAATGTCTCCTTTGTGTGAATGATGTCATGAAGTAGCACAATGTTAGCATGTTTCAATCCTTTCAAAAGAGAAGCTGCAAAGGAAAACATACACATTATAAAGAACATGTTACTTCCACAAGAAATAAATATTTTATAGTGAAGGATTAGCCCGTTTGTTTTTAAAATGATTAGAATGGTAATCAGTCACTCTACAGATTTCATTCGCTGGCTGACCATTAATGGCTTGGTCCTGAGAGGTACTAAAATGCCCTCAGTTATATCCTTCCACATGTCTCAAGATTAGGGTAAGGCAAAATTTTTGGCCAAAACTTTTCACTCAAAAACAACAGATCTGATCAACCAAAATATTTCACAAATTTGTATCAAATTAACTGAATTGTTTTGGTAAAAAAAAAAATCTAAAAAATAAATCCGGACAAAAACAAAACAGTTCAATTTGAAAACGTTTAAGTGAAATGTTCCAGTTTTTTTCTAGATTTTTAAGGTTGTTTTTTTTATTATTAAATGAAAACAATTCAGTATATTTGACACAAATTTGTGAAATGTCTTCTTTGACCCAAACCTGCATTTTTGGGGGGTTTACATTTTTCAATTTGAATGACTGTTTTGAAATATACTTCAATTTTATTTATTAAAAATGTTCATAAGTAAAGCAAAATGTTTTGTTTAGCTCAAAGTGGGTTTTTTTTTTGTTTTTGTTTTTTACTTTTTGGTTCGCTGAAAAATATGATTTTTTTTTTGTCTCGGGTGTATCCAAAATGACACTCCCCGCTCAGTTTTTCAGTACAGCCAGTGAACTGAAAAATCATTTGTTCTCACAGTTCTAATGAGGATAAAGCTGTCCTTCTCTCAGTGTTGTCTTCTCCATTTTGCCAGTCAAACTCAACCCTGCTCTGAGGCAGAAATAGCAGGGGTTTCAAATGAGTGGTCTCTACTGAGTGAATCAAACCATTACCTTCTGACCTATCAAATGCGTATGTTGATTTTATAATCTAAAATCATAATATCTATCTCGGATAAGATCTGAACATTTTTCAAAATGACATTTCCCTTTCATAGGCAAAACACAAAAGGAGCTTTCTAACTAAAGGCAATCACATATTCTGTACATAGCACTTTGATAACTTCCCTCCATACACGTTTAGATTTGAGGGAATTAACTATTTGTATTAGTCAGTGACAATAGAAAAATAAGTTAAGCAGTGTTTTCATATTTTTTTTATAAAATGTTATCAACTCATATTTACTCATCTTTATCCAAATCGGATCCCGGCGGTCTATAGCACACCCCAAGCACTATCCCAAGGGAAAGTAACTGATGGAAGCAATCCTGGAGCCAAATTCTGCCTATTTGTTTTTGAAAACTATACCAAAATACAACACAACATTTTTTTGACCCATAGACTAAACATGTGATTTAATAAGTGGACTGCATTTCCCCCTTCTTCTGCCGCTCTCCAAAAAAAAAAAATCCTTATTTCAAGCAACACACCCTCAGGTTTTGTACAGTCTCTCCTCCTACACATTCTCCCTTACTTCTCTTTCTCATTTATTATCTGTAATAGCTAATTCTCTCATAGACTTTAAGGTCAGAAGGGACCATTATGATAGTCTAGTCTGACCTCCTGCACAACGCAGGCCACAGAATCTCCTGTAACAAACCCCTGACCTATGTCTGAGCTATTGAATTCCTCAACTTGTGGTTTAAAGACTTCAAGGTGCAGATAATCCTCCAGGAAGCGACCTGTGCCCCACACTGCAGAGGAAGGCAAAAAAATTCCAGGACTTCTGCCAGTCTGCCCTGGAGGAAAATTCTTTCCCGACCCCAAATATGGCGATCAGCTTAACCCTGAGCATGTGGGCAAGACTCACCAGCCAGACACTCAGGAAAGAATTCTCTGTAGTAACTCAGATCCCACCCTATCTAGTGTCCCTCACAGGCCGTTGGGCATATTTACGGCTAAGAGACAAAGATCAATTAATTGCCAAAATTAGGCTATCCCATATACCATCCCGTCCAAAAACTTACCAAACTTAGTCTTGAAGCCAGATATGTCTTTTGCCTCACTGCTCCTCTTGGAAGACTATTCCAGAACTTCATTCCTCGGATGGTTAGAAACCTTCGTTTAATTTCAAGTCTAAACTTCCCGATGGCCAGTTTATATCCATTTGTTCTTGTGTCCACATTGGTACCGAGCTTAAATAATTCCTCTCCCTCCCTGGCATTTATCCCTCCGATACATTTATAGAGAACAATCATACCTCCCCTCAGCCTTCTTTTGGTTAGGCTAAACAAGCTAAGCTCTGAGTCTCCTTTCATAAGACAGGTTTTCCATTCCTCGGATCATCCTAGTAGCCCTTCTCTGTACCTGTTCCTGTTTAAATTCATCCTTCTTAAACATGGGAGACATTATGGGAGACAATATTCCAGATGAAGTCTCACCAGTGCCTCGTATAATGGTACTAACACCTCATTATCTCTACTGGAAATACCTCGCTTGATACATCCCAAGACCGCATTAGCTTTTTTCACAGCCATATCACATTGGCTGCTCATAGTCATCCTGTGATCAACCAATACTCCGAGGTCCTTCACCTCCTCCATTACTTCTAATTGATGTGTCCCCAGTTTATAACAAAAATTCTTGTTATTAATCCCTAAATGCATCACCTTGCACTTTTCACTATTAAATTTCATCCTATTACTATTAATCCAGTTTACAAGGTCATCCAGATCTTCCTGTATGATAACCCAGTCCCCTTCTGTATTGGCAATACCTCCCAGCTTTGTGTCATCCACAAACTTTATTAGCACATTCCCACTTTTTGTGCCAAGGTCAGTAATAAAAAGATTAAATAAAATTTGTCCCAAAACCGATCCCTGAGGAACTCCACTAGTAACCTCCTTCCAGCCTGACAGTTCACCTTTCAGTATGATCCATTGTAATCTCCCCTTTAACCAGTTCCTTATCCACCTTTCAGTTTTCATATTGATCCTCATCTTTTTAAATTTAGCTAATAATTCCCCATGTGGAACCATATCAAATACCTTACTGAAATCAAGGTAAATTAGATCCACTGTGTTTCCTTTGTCTAAAAAATCGGTTACCTTCTCAAGGAAGGAGTTCAGGTTGGTTTGGTATGAGCTATGTTTTGTAAAACCAGGCTGTATTTTGTCCCATTTACCATTGACTTCAATGTCCTTAACTACTTTCTCCTTCAAAATTTTTTCCAAGACCTTGCATACTACCAAATGTCATACTAACAGGCCTGTAGTTACCCGGATCACTTTTTTTTCCTTTCTTAAAAATAAGGACTATGTTAGCAATTCTCCATAATAGAGTACAACCCCTGAGTTTACAGATTCATTAAAAATTCTTGCTAATGGGCTTGCAATTTCATGTGCCAGTTCCTTTAATATTTTTGGATGAAGATTATCTGCCCCCCCCCCCCCCCCCGATTTAGTCCCATTAAGCTGTTCGAGTTTGGCTTCTACCTCGGATGTGGTAATATCTACCTCCATACCCTCATTCCCATTTGTTATCCTACCATTATCCCTAAGCTCCACATTAAAGACTGAGGCAAAGTATTTGTTTCGATATGCCTAAATTATCCTTAACCTCCACTCCATCCTCAGTGTTTAGTGGTCCCACTTCTTTCTTTGTTTTCTTCTTATTTATCTGGCTATAGAACCCTTTACTATTGGTTTTAATTCCCTTTGCAAGGTCCAACTCTACATGGCTTTTGGCCTTTCTCACTTTATCCCTACATGTTCTGACCTCATTAAGGTAGCTTTCCTTGCTGATCCTGCCCATCTTTCACTCCTTGTGGGCTGTTTTTTTTAATCACCTCTCTGAGATGCTTGCTCATCCATCTTGGTCTACAACTCCTGCCTATGATTTTTTTTCCCTTTCTTGGGATGCAGGCTTCTGATAGTTTCTGCAACCTTGACTGGAAGTAATTCCAGGCCTCCTCCGCCTTTAGATCCACAAGTTCTTCAGTCCAATCCACTTCCCTAACCAATTTCCTTAATTTTTTTCAATTAGCCATTTTGAAATCAAAAACCCTAGTCACAAATCTATTTTTGTTTATCCTTCCATTTAGTTTGAACTGAATTAGCTCATGATCGCTTGAACCAAGTTTGTCCCCTACAACCATTTCTTCTATGAGGTCCTCACTGCTCACCAAAACCAAATCTAAAATGGCATCCCCTCTCATTGGTTCACCAACTACTTGTTGAAGGACTCCATCAGCTATTGCACCCAGGAAAATCTGAGCCCTATTATTACTAGCACTTATCCTCCAGTCTATATCTGGGAAGTTAAAGTCTTCCATGATCACACAATTCCCATTAGTATTTACTTCACTGAAAACATTAAAGAGGTCTCTATCTTTATCCAAATCGGATCCCGGCACACCCCAAGCACTATCCCAAGGGAAAGTAACTGATGGAAGCAATCCTGGAGCCAAATTCTGCCTATTTGTTTTTGAAAACTATACCAAAATACAACACAACATTTTTTTGACCCATAGGCTAAACATGTGATTTAATAAGTGGACTGCATTTCCCCCTTCTTCTGCCGCTCTCCAAAAAAAAAAATCCTTATTTTTTTAAGTGACATGCATAACCTAGAGTATGAAGACATTTAGAAACATCTCCTTTCAAAACAATGGTCACAAATAACTGTTGTTGAAATCTCACAAGGCATTTTGCGTAAGCTCTTGTTCAGAAGTGGATAGAACTGCACAAACTCCACTAAATTCAAAGATGGAACCAAACAAGTAGCATCTAAAGGCAGGAAGACTAGAGGATACAGCAGCATAGGTCTCAGTGACAGACCTGAATTCAGTTTTGAAGCTGCCAATACAGTTGCTGTTGGAGCTCAACAAGGAGTCAGGTGCTACTGCTCCTGCTGTTACAGCTAGAACAAAACATTCTCCTACAGATTGTCAACCAAATCCAGTCATCACCACCTACCAATTTCACACTAAACATGGGGGGGGGGGAGAGAAAGACTAAAATATTGTTGAAAGAGCACTTCAAGAAACCACAACAGCAGCAGAAAATATACCAATATGTACAGTATACTTAGCATTTATTCTGAAAAACTAATGATGTAATATTACTTTGATACTAAGTTTTTTATCCTCACATCAAATGTAAGGTAAACAGATGGCAGCATTTTTAATTCATTTCCCCAATGAATACTAGCACATGAGTTTTAAAAAAAAATCAGCATTTGGGATAAATATTACTACATTTGTTTGGATACATTGCTTGTTCTCTATTAAATATTTTTATTCATTCTAATACAGGATAAATTCATGAAATTAAAAGACTCACTTGGGAGTCAGGCAGTGAGATAAAGCAGTAGTTAAAATTATCACAAACCACTACTTTCTGTAATCTACAATGAGTTCAATAATGCTCATGCCTGAGTCACTGTTACTAAGCACCTCTCAGAAAAAGGGTTAAAGTTTCTCCATTTGCATACTTACAATACACAAACTATAAATCTCTATGTTGGATTAGGGTTCCTTGTATATTTTATGCCTCTAATGCAAAATGGGTAATGGAGATCACGGCAATAGTGTTTGGAGAGCTTTGACAAACAATTTTGTGTGTTTCAGAGTAGCAGCTGTGTTAGTCTGTATTCGCAAAAAGAAAAAGGAGTACTTGTGGCACCTTAGAGACTAACATTTATTTGAGCATAAGCTTTTGTGAGCTACAGCTCACTTCATCGGATGTGTGTGTGTGTTGCTTTGTGTATATATCATATCACCTTAACTAAGATGGAAAGACATATAAGCATTTAGTGAATGAAGCCTTAAGACAAGGTAGCTGCATCCGAACTTCAAACTGTGGGGTTTTTTTTTGTTGTGTGTGTGTGTGGTTTTTTTTGTTTGTTTGTTTGGTGTTTTTTTTTTTTTTTTTTTTTAACCAGTGATGGACCAAAACCAAAAACTTTGCTCTGAAACTCCACCCCCACCCCACAGGTGGACTGAGTAGACTGGAACCCACAATGGATTTGGTCTGGAAAACAAAAAACCCAAACAACAAGGTTCTTCAAAAGCAACACACAACTTTGTTGACCCATAGATAACTACTACTCCTGGAAATTAAAATAGTGAGGAAACTTCCTGCTGTGAAATGTTAGGGTTGGTCTGTTCAGAGACAATTCATCCTAGTGACTCCCTCTTTCAAGTATAAATTGGCCCTCATCTTAAATCTTCCTGTAAAGAGTCAGGAGGAGTAACAAGACAGTAAAAGGCCAGAATTGCCTTTGAATAAAGTATTTGCTGGTGCTTCACTGGTGGGTATAAGAAGTTATTTTGCTGAAGGAAAACTGAATCACATTAGATGTGATTAACTGCATGGTAATGTTTAGACTCAATCTGCTTAATGAAGATGTGGTTTAATAATTTTACCAAGCACATCTGTGTGAAGTCCCTATGTGCTGAGTCCACTTGGTAATGCAGTGTATTCTTAAAACAGGCACCATGTATAATAGGAAAGAAAGAGTGTATCAAATGATTAAAGCATTGGAAGAGGAGTCAGGGAATCTTGGATTTTACTCCTGGCTTTACCACTGTTGTACTATGATCTTGGGCATGTCATAACATGTCAATTTATCCATCTGTAACACTGGGATAACGTGTTGACAGCATTACTCAGTTAATGTGTATAAAACAGTAAAATACAACTTCATTACAAGGAAAATGGAAAATAGTTGATATGTTAATTGGAATGAGTTACGTTCAGCCATTAGCTGGATTTCTATATAGCTGTATTCATTATGTATGGTAAATTGCTGTCCTTTCAGATTGTCTACAGGTACAGACTGAAGGTTAAAAAAAGAATGAAGTGTCATTCACATATTAAAGAGTCAAAATGAAACAGAAAGATCTTATGTGCCAGCTCTATCTAGTCGTAACCAGTAATAGCTTGTCTCCATATTCTATTTCAGCATTTAAGAAGAGGTCAGTGATGTAAAGTAAAAATATTCCACTGCAGACAGTAAACAATGACGTAATTTCTTGTCGTACTTTGACACATCAGGTGTTTAGCACCTTTAGTACTTTTCAGTGCTCTGTGTGGGGGAGGTGGTGTGTGTGGGGTGGGGGGTGTGTGTGTATATATTTTATAGGTGGGGCTGGTAGCACCATTTAAGATATTTCAAGCCTTACCATTATAAAGCCCTGTTTTCAGTTGTTTAATAACTTTGTCAAACTAACTGTTTTGGCTAAAGTTTTCCATGCTGGATGTCTGCCTCCTGGTGGAATTTTTTTGGAGAAATTTCAGCCAAAACGGTTCAGCCATTTTAAAGAACGATGCTAGGGAAAAATACATTGTTGTGCCCATGTTACAAAATGCTGGTGACTTTTTCTTTGAATGCCATTAGGACCACCATGATTTGGAGTGGAAAGTCAAAATTTGACCTGTGTGTCATGGTCGTACCTTTTTCCACCCCATGAAAATCTGCCCAAAGTTGGCCAAATTGAAAGCCTTTGAAAAATTGCAGTTTGTACCTGTGCAGTAAAGAGTTCTTAGATTTTAGCAGCTAAATTCCCCCAAAGATTCCATCTGCAATGGACATGCTCCAGCACAGGGCTGAGCAGGGCTTTCCCCTGCAATTGCAGCTCTGAGCTGCTGCCTACTCTACCTCATCCAGACACCTGTCCTTCCTGTAAGATCAGTGATCTCCCTCCTGAGCCCAGGCCTCATTGAGAAGGAAGCTGCTTGATTGAAATGCAGAAGAGAAGGGCCAGATGTTGGGAGAGTGGGGCAACATATGGAGGAGTTGCACAGATCAACTTAATTCTGTCATATTTAAACTTTTGAGTCCTTAACTTTAAAAACATTAGTAAGTTGTAGCAATGTAGTTTTTGTGTAAGATATCTATATGTGTGTATACACACAGACAGAACAAAGTAAAGTAGTAATGGGGTTAAACACTTGTAGAAAAATCTGGCTCCACTGATGTCAAAGGGAATTTTGTTATCAAATTCAGTGAGGTCAGGATTTTGCCCCTGGTGTGTCAAACTGTGACAAGAGATCACTTAGCTACTCTCTCTTTAATGGATTTCTTTTTGTAGATAAGTACATTTTTGTATTTGATGTAGGTATCCAGGGAGGTCTTGGCAGGGAAGGAATGGGCATAACTGAGATTCACAAAAACCCAGTTAACTACAAGCATATTTCACTGTCCTACTTATACATTAAGAATTATATACAAAGATACATTTTCTTAAAAAAAATTACTTCATTATATTTCTTACTGAGGCATCTCCTCAAGCAAAAGTACTGTATGAAAGGCACTGTGATATTATCTGTGTCAGCATGTACTTCAGGCTGCAGGAAAAAAGGCTTGTGGCATACGTTTTGCTATTTTTTAAGAAGGGAGTGAAACAGAAACCTTTCAAGGATCATGTCAATTTCATTTTTATGGGTGGGTGAAGTCCAATATGCCTTTTTTGCTAACAGCTGGAAAATAACGCTGCCACTAACATGACATCATTTTGTCTCCTGTGGAATGATTTAGAGGTCAGAGAAAGGTAGTGGTGATAAAAAACAAACCTGAAAATAAATCCATCAATAATATTTACTAAAATTAAACATTTTTAAAGTTGTGTAGTGAAAATTAGACAAACTATGTTTTAGTTTGCTATTGAAAGAAGTATAATATGAACTAGGAATACAAAAAGATCAGGATTTTTTAGTGTTTTAAATGAAATATAGTTACAGCATTAGTATTACATTTACTAACAAATAGCTTTAAGACAGGTGGAGTTTTAAATAATTAGCAATTAACTTTCAAAGCACTAGAACCTTGATGTAGAAATCTGGTCTTTTGTGCGCTTTTAACCTACACTATACAGAATTCAGGGGGGCTGCGGGAGGAGAGACCAGCATTTCTCAAACTGGAGATCCTGACCTAAAAGGGAATTGCAGGAGGATCGCAAGGTTATTTTAGGGAAGTTGCAGTATTGGGCAGCTGGAGAGTGGCGGTTGCGAGCTGGCATCCCAGCTCTGAAGGCAGAGTGCCGCCAGCAGCAGCGCAGAAGAGCGGCATGGTATGGTATTGCCACCCTTACTTCTGTGCTGCTGCCTGCAGAGCTGGACCCTCAATCAGCAGCTGCCACTCTCCAGCCACCCAGCTCTGAAGGCAGCAGCACAGAAGCAAGGGTGGCATGGTATGCTATTGCCACCCTTACTTCTGCACAGCTGCCTGTGGGGTGCTGCTTCAGAGATGGGTGTCCAGCCAACAGCTGCTGCTCTCTGGCTTCCCAGCTCTGAAGGCAGCGTAGAAGTAAAGGTGGCAATACCATACCATACCACTCTTACTTCTGCGCTGCTGCTGGCGGCGGCTCTGCCTTCAGAGCTGAGATGCCAGCTAGCAACTGCCATTCTCCAGCTGCCCAGCTCTAAAGGCAGATCCGCCTCCAACGACAGTGCAGAAGTAAGGGTAGCAATACCACAACCACCCCTGCAGTAACTGTGCGACCCCCTGCCCCACAACTGCTTTTGAGGCCAGGACCCCTACAGTTACAACGCTGTGAAATTTCAGATTTAAATAGCTGAAATAATGAAATTTATGATTTTTAAAATCCTATGACCATAAAATTGACCAAAATAGACAGTGAATTTGGTAGGGCCCTAGCTATTGGCTCGTACCTGTCACTGTATTCTGGGAGCATTTGGCTGAAGAAAAAGAAATGGCCTCGTAGACCAGCTGGGTAAGCATGTTCCAGGCGCAGGAAATGGCATGGAAGAAAGTATGGAAATGGCATTGATACAAGCACAAAATTGGGCCCTCTGACCATGCAATAAGAGAAGATCAGGTAAGTAGGCAGCATCAGAGTCAGGCAGACAAATTTGCAGCTGATACAAAATTATTTTAATTAGCCAACATTACAGAGGAGCGTAAGGAACTCCAATGGGACCTAACTATGATGAATGGGCAGCATCGCTGCAGGTAAATGCAATGTTACAGGTACAAGGTGATGCACATTGGAAGTGATCATTTCAGCTACTCATACTGAGTTCAAAATTAACTGTATCCACTGCAGAAAGCCCCACTGGTCATTGTAGACAGCCTGATTGTAAACATCTGCTCTGTGTGCAACAATAATAAAAAAAAGCAAACAAAACATTAAGCTATATAAGGAATGGGATAGGAAACAATACTGAAAATGCCATTATAAAACTGATTTCAAATTGTACTGAGTTCTATTCTAATCCACGCCCCCATGAAAAAAGAGGTTATAGCAGAAATAGGATGGGTTGGCTGAACAGCAGAGGGGTGGCAGCACAAAGCTAGCTGCCAGTGACAGGGCAGAGACGAAGCGACTTACAGAAACAGGAACTGCATCACAGCCAAGGAAATGGCTCTGAGGTCTCTCTCCCGCAATTCTAGATATGTTTTTATCAAGATACGTTTTAACTATGAAAACAGAAATATTCCACTGCAAGGCCAAGTGTCTGCATGTACTTAACTTCTGCATCTTGTAATTTCAACATTTAAACTGTGCAGTCTTAATGCTGCATTAATATAGGGCTGTTTGTGTTTAACACATGCTACAATTTAGTAGGATATATTTGTGCTGTGAGTAACCTCTTAATATGATCCACTGTAATCCTTGACATGGTGTAAATTATCATGGTAAACCCTTGTGATACCGCACCATAAACTACTGCCACCTTTCTGCCAGTATTATCCTCCTTCCTCACAAATCCTATTATCTCAATATATTACAAGTATTCCTTTAACATAAAAGGAAACCATTCTATCAGTGGTCAGGCTCATCTGTCATAACACATGGGGGACAGACGTGCCATCCAGCAGCCTTTGTGCTCACTCTGATGCTCTGCGTGATCTCTGGGTCCTCATCCTGTCATTTATTTATCATTAATCATAGCAGTTGATACCATCTATCATCAGCGTTAGTAGAAATGACATGTAAGAAGAAAGAAAAGACAATAGATATGAACCATGTAATATATATTATATATCACCTTTCACTAACATTGCAGAAACTTCTAACCAACAAAATCTGCATTGCTACAAGATTTCCAAGTTCTATTTAAAGAGGACATTAAAGCATTATAAGACTATATCACTGCCTAGATGACCACGTGCATGTTTACGCCTTGTGGGCGATTTGGTTTAATTTTATAGTTTGCTTCTAAAAAGAATTTCCAGCAATTTTCCCCAAAGCAAAGAGATGGCAAAACAATGTTTATGCTTATTTTAAAAGCAGCTAGCCCTCGGAGGAAGATAAGGAGATACTAGAATAGGAAAGATAGGCTGAAGGAACGTCTCAGCTTCACGGTGTTGACATCCACAGCTGACAGTAACAAGGCAATAAAAGTTAAGTGAGGCTTAGAAGAGATTTAGTTCATGTAAGCTAGTAATTTCTCTCTCTTATTTCAACATGTAAAAAACTCTCAACATCTTCAACTCATTCTCTTAATACTGAAGTCTGTGTATTGTCTCATGTTCCCAACCAAAATATTAACATAACTTCATATTAAAAGTCAATTTGAATAATGCAATTAAAACAAGTCCAAACAACGTGCGAAAATACGTCAAACGGATTTGCCCACATACCCCAGTAACATCTGATGTCTTTTTTTAAATAAAATGATCACATGCCAAATATAATAACCAAGGCCTCCTCTGCTGTATGCAGATATTAAAAATCTTTTCCCCTTCAAACTAACTTTATGCTGTCCTTGCAGTGATGCTATGCAACAATCATTCCATTACAATGACGACATTTTAGGGTTTGTGATCCCAGATTATATAAAATTTATTTTTTTACGGATTCATTATTATGGGGACCTCCTTAGGATAGGCGATACACAATCACATAGTAAGAGAGTCCCTGCACCACAGAATTTGCAATCAAAATACACAAATGGAAAGAGGGTCAATGGAAGCATGAAGAGATGAAGGCCCAGATGATCAAAGGTACTGAGATGCCTAAGTAGGATTGCCAGGTGACTGTTTTTGACTGGAACGCCTGGTTGAAAAGGGACCCTGGTGGCTCTGGTCAGCACCACTGACTGGGCCATTAAAAGTCCAGTTGGTGGCACAACAGGGCTAAGGCAGGCTCCCTTCCTGGTATGGTTCCGTGCACCCCGTGGCTCCCGGAAGCAGCAGCATGTCCCCCCTCCAGCTCCTATGTGTAGGGGTTCCGCATACTGCCCCCACCCCAAGCACCAGCTCTGCAGCTCCCATTGGCCAGGAAGCGCAGCCAATGGGAGCTGCCGGGGCAGTGTCTGTGGACAGAGCAGCATGCGTAGTTAGAGGTGGGGGACATGCTGCTGATTCCGGGAGCTACTTGAGATAATCGCTGCCAGGAGCTTGCACCCCTGATCCCCTCCTGCACTCCGAACCCCACAGTCCCAGCCCAGAGCACCCTTCTCCACCCCCTAACCCCTCATCCCCAGCCCCATCCCAGAGTCTGCACCCCCAGTCAGAGCCATCATGCCCCCCCACACTCCAACCCCCTGCCCCAGCCCAGAGCCCCCTCCTGCACTCAAACCCCTCAGCCCCAGGCTGGAGCCCCCTCCTGCACCCCAAATCCCTCTCCCTCCCTGCATCACAAACCCTTGCCCCAGACCGGAGCCCCATCCTGCACCCCAAACCCCTCATCCCTGGCTGCATCCCCAGACGGAACCCTCACCCCCTCCCGCACCCTAACCCCCTGCCCCAGCCAGTTAAAAATGAGCCAGAGAGAGGGGGTGACTATAGCAAGCAAAAGAGGAATGGGGGAATGGAGTGTGCAGGGGAGGGGCCTTGGAAAAGGGGCGGGGAAGGGAGCAGACAGGGGTGTTCAGTTTTGCACGAGTAGAAAGTTGACAAGCCTAGGCCTAAGCCCTGATGCTGCTTCACAGCTACCATGCAACTTCGAGCCCTTGCTGAAGTCCCAGGGGCTTTGAAGTGCAATTCAAACTGGGGACGGGAGGAGAGGGGGGTGACCTCTTTCAGCAATGGGGCCCAATCCTGTATCTGAGCATGCCTAAATCCTGATATCTGTCAGACCCCATGGCAGGAGGACACTGATAGTTGGGGGTATGGCAGGGTGACAGCACAGAACCTGCCCAAAAGACAGCCGGGGCAGAGGGAAAAGTAGGATGAGTGTCAGGTATTGACCACGAGACAATTTCAGCTGTCAGTGCATAGGCTACCTAGGCACCTTAACTCCAGGAGAGGGTTTGCAGCTGAACATCCTGAGAGGAGGGAGGTTCCTATCTATGACTTGCAAGGCAGGCACACCAGGTCAGCTGCTTGGATGACTGAGCATCTTATCTTCCAGCATCTCTTCTCACCCCTCTCTTCAGCATATTGTATAGGGAGCTTGGGTGTCTAGCGTAGGCCGAGGATTCCACTAGGTGGAAGGCTGCTGAGGGGTTAGGCATTGCAATGCTGAAGATCTGGGCTGAAGTGACTTGCTCAAGGCCATGCAGTAACTCAGTGGCAAAGCTGAGAATAGTACTGAGGTCTCCTATCCACTAGATGGCACTATATTAGATATTTTTTCCTTATGGCATCACTAAGACAGTGTTAAGGCACCACAGGATGCCTTAATGATGCATTTCCTTAATATGTTTAGGATTTTTAAAACTTAACTCTGAATTTCATGAGTAATGATTGTTTCAGGACAATTACAACAGCTTGGTAAATTTTGTTATCCTTAATTTGCTGATATGAACTCTCAGCATTAATTCTATCTTAACACTCTTTTCTTTATCTAGAACAGAAAAAAGGCTTTACTTCAAAATCTGGTAATTCAACCATGATTTTAAACTTCCAATTATACAATTTTGATATAATTGCATGTATCAAAAAGTATAACCGCAGAGTAATTACAGTATAACTACCATGTAATTAATTACCAATATTCTAAAACTACAATAAGTAATTCAGGTATTAAGTTAAGCTTCAAGTAGTGGTAATTACAAGTATGAAGAATTAGAACTGTACTGTAGCTCTGATTACTATACCTGTACTATGAATTGCAACACATCTATTATTCATATAATAAATTTATAATTACATACAAAAATGAAGTTAAAAGAACATTACTGATGTAGCAAAGTCAGGTAGTTAATTAAGCAACGCCAGAATTAAGGTTGCCTATGCAACCTTTATTTGATACCTTTGTGTGTATGTATTATGATTAGAGCTGGGTGACATTTTTTGTGCACAGGTTTTTTTTTTTTGCTCAAAAATGGTGATTTGGGCTAACCGAAACAATTTGTGGATGTGGGTCAAATTTAATGAACTGTTCAGTCAAAAAAAAAATCTGAAACATTCCTTTTAGATTTTTTTTTAATGAAACATTTTGATTTTTTTTTTATTAGGCATGCCTTTGTTTTGAATTTTACTGCAATTTTATAATAAAAGATTAAACGTTCTTGAAATGAAACATTGTTTCAGGTTGAACAAAACGTTTCACTCAACCTGAAAGTAAAGAATTTTTTTCAACTGTTCAGTTCAGCCACTGAACAACAACAACAAATCAATTATCCACTCAACTCTAATTACCGTACAGTCTTTAAATTACATGATTACATACTATTTTCCGAATAGGATTCTGCCTCTAAGTATTTTTCCCTCACCTTATTCTCACAAATGGGTGGACAGTTTTAGCTAAAAATTTCCAAAAAGATCCACTTGATGCAGACACCCAGCATAGATAATTTCAGCTTGAACAGTTAAAGCTTTGCAAAGTTATAAGTAATTGAAAAGGTAATCTAATAACGGGAAATACTGTGAACCCTTTATAATAGGCGGCGCTACCAATCCACATATGTTGAGCACTCAAAACTGTATTTGAAGTCAATGAGAACTGTTGATGCTCAGCAAATATGCCTCCCACCTGCCTCAACAAGTGGGGGAACTTGATGGAGCTGGTGGTGAAGAGGGACAGTCAGTGAGGGATCCCAGGTAGTTCCTCCCCACTGGAAATATCTAGCACCAATTGGCCAGCTGGGGGGAGGGAGAGAAGGCTACTGATTGGCCAGTCCACAGTTCACAGGATTTAGCCTGGAGTGAGGGCCATGAGGAGCCTCTTTTGATTCCATTCCAGCAGCTCCACTCGACCCACCATGAACTAGGAACCCGACATGACAGATGCAGGGGATCTCCTCTAGCCAATCACCCATTTGGGCATCAAATTTTTGGAAGGAATTTTTTCTAGCATAGACCAATTGTCAGAGGACCAGGGAGTTGTTTCACCTTTCTTGCAGCACCTTCAAGCCACAGTGGGTAATATAGGAATGCACTTACAACCTATTTAATGTTCTTGGGTTGAGCTATTAATTCATTGCTATTAATTCATTCATTAATTCAACTTGTGGCCGGTTCCAGTGTGTTTAAAAGGATAAAACGGACAGTTCCCAGAGGTAAAACACCTGGGATTTGGTGAGATGTTGTGTGCTGAGGTCCCCAAATTTCTGCTATCTCTGGGTATGCCTACACTGCAATAAAACACCTGCAGCAGGCCCATGGCAGCTGAGTCAGTCTCAGGACTCCGGCTGTGGTGCTATAAAACTGCAGACATTTAGACTTTGGGACCATGTGAGACGGGAGGGTGCTAGGACTCAGAGCTGAGTCCTGGGGGCTAGACTGAGGAGAGATTACCCCGAGTTACAGGTTATATGGTAAGGAGCACTGGAACCAATTAAATACCTGGTATAGGAGAGTATGTGCAGGTACGCTTCTCCTGTGCTAAAGTTTAATAAAAGCTGGGGCCTGCTGCTTAATTACATGCACGTCTATCCTCATTTTGCTGCTGGGTTCACATCAATCGAAAATCAGTCTCAATGGGTTTAATCAAAAGAGAGCCATGAATGCAATGATTATTCAATTCTAGTTCTGTATTTCATAACTTTCTTCTACAAAGAATACAAAATATTCATAAAACATTCACTTTTAAAAAAGATAATCCCTTTGTATGCTAGATCAGGGGGCGGCAACCTATGGCACATGTGCCAAAGACGGCATGCAAGCCCATTTTTAATGGCATGCTGCTGCCTGCTGGGGCAGCAGCAGTGTGCTATTAAAAATCCTGCCCTGCCCTGCCCAGCTCGCTCTTCTCCGCCTCCCGCAGGGGCAGAAGCTTGGTCCTGCCCGCTCCCCTGCCTCTTCCCGCAGTGTGCTGAGTCCCTCCCTGCTGGCGGATCAGCTGATGGCCCTTGCGAGGGGGTGGGGGAGGAGTGGGGTCAGCATGCTCGCTGCTCCAGGCAGAGGCAGAGAAGAAGTGGAGGCAGGGCCTTGGAGAAGGGGGGGGGGGGGAGGTGGAAGCGGGGCATACCCCCTCCAGCCCCCTGCTGTGAGCACTCATGACTGCAGCCCACACCGCCAGCCCTCTGCCCTGACCCCCACACACACACCCATCCCTCTGCCCTGAGCCCTGCACACACACACACACCCCCTGCCCTGAGTCCTGTACCCCCCTCATACACACCCAGCCCTCTGCTTGACTCCTTCACCCCACCCCCACGCCTGTCTCTGGAATCCCCATACATACCCAGGCCCCCCACACCCCAGGCCCTGACACCTGCACCCCCTTCACAGACCGCCAGCCCTCTGCCCTGACTCTTGCACCCCACCTCATGCACCTCCCACATCCTGACTCTTGCACACCCTACATCCCCCCCCCGAGCACCAAACAGGAGCTCCTGCACGCCGCCCCCCCCCACATTCCCACCTGCACCTCTCCCACCAAATGGGAGCTGCCCAGGTAAGCTTTCCACACCCAAACCTTCGGCCCAATCCTGAGTTCTCTCCCTCATTCTAGCTCCTGGCCAGACCCTACACCCCAACCCTCAGCCTGCTCCTTCGCCCCCAGCCCTGTGCTCAGTGTACTCCCACTCTCAGCTCAGTGCAGAGAGAGAGAGGAAGAGAATGGCCACAATCAGGGAGAAGGTAGGTACCCATTCTATGTGGGCAGGGCTAGGACCCCAGACCGGCAGTAGGCTGAGCGGGTCCAGCAGCCGAGATCCCGGCTGGCAGGAGCCAGCAGATGGAACCCCTGAGCGGTAGCGGGCTGAGCTGCTCAGCCCACTGCCAGTCTGGGATCCCGACCGCCAGCCCCACAGAGCCCCCTGCCGGTCTGGGGTTCTGGCTGCCGGCCCCTTGCCAGCCAGGGTCCTGGCCACAGGCCCCGCTCAGCCCGCTGCTGGCCTAGGTGAACAGAACCCCAGGCTGGCAGAGGGCTGAGTGGGCCGGTGGTGTATGATCAGCATTTTAATTGAATTTTAAATGAAGCTTCTTAAACATTTTGAAAACCTTGTTTATTTTACAATACAATAGTTTAGTTATATAATATATAAACTTTTATAGAGAGACACCTTCTAAAAAAACATTAAAATGTATTACCGCCATGTGAAACCTTAAAGTGAATAAAATGAAGAGTCAGCACATCACTTCTGAAAGGTTGCCAACCCCTGTGCTAGATGTTCTATTTATTCAGTTTATCAAAATACTCAGTCAAGAAAATATATCTCACTGAGTGAAAGAGGTATTAAGAATCCCAGTGAAATGCACACCAAAAATTAGAATCCTGGCCACACATGATGTTTTAAAAAGTAAAGCTGGTTAAAAACGTTTCCATTGGAATTAAATGTAAAATGGCTTTTTGACCAAATGGAAGACTACTTCTCCTCCTCCTTCTCCCCCCCCCCCCCCCAAAAAAAAGTTTAGTTTTTTTGGAGGGCGGGGGGACAGAGATTAGATAGTCGGAACATTTTTGAAGAATTTTTTCAATTTAAACTTTGTCAGTTTCATCAAGATTTCCCAACCAGTTCTAGAAGGAGGCATAATTGCTAAAGGAGCATTTGGATTCAACGTTAACGCACCCATTACTCTATATAACAAACACTCTGTATAACAAGCAGACTCCTCAAAGGAGGATATATCCCTGAACCTTTTAGTGTCACAGAACCCTTTTTATTTTTTTTAATGGTCCATCTCTACTTTACATTGCATCTGTGAGGTAAAAAGGCTCATCATGTTTCTCATAAAGGCTTTAGGAAGCCCTAGAAATGAAATGAAATTGCATTTGAACAATATTGATTCCTAAACCAAGGTTTTAGGTTACAAAACACCATGGTTTTATTGGTCTGCTTTAAAGCATCCTATTGCTTGGCTATAAGAAAAGAATGTGTGCGCTTCTATTTATGTTTCTCTAGAATTGCAAACAAATGATTGGATTTTGATCTACAGTGCACTAATGAAGCACCCAAACTGATTTAAGGTTGACAATTTAAGAGTGTAGGCTGTTAATTTTTACTAGTAATCATAGGGCGAGAAAGAGGAGCTATTAAATCTTCCATTTGAGCCCTTAAATCTTTAGGACAGCTAGTTTCTCTTTCATTGCTCACTGT
Organism: Dermochelys coriacea; assembly: GCF_009764565.3. NCBI lineage: Eukaryota > Metazoa > Chordata > Testudines > Dermochelyidae > Dermochelys > Dermochelys coriacea. The sequence goes on from NC_050069.1 coordinate 226,812,872, forward strand.
TAATGAGATCGGGGCATTGGCCTACTCAGATTACTGGTAAAATCAGAAATGTACTTTCACAGACTTTCTTATATCAACAAACTTACTAAAATTCTGTTCCTAAAATTTAGGAAATTTTCACTGTCTCTACACCAACTAAAATCCAAATTTTGGATCATTCAGATTGATTTGGATTTATTCTTGGTTTTGGAAGGTACCTTTGTAAAGCTGAAGTTTCCCTAATGGTAACATTTCTTTACCTGGACATTATTTCAAAATAAATTCAGATTGGCACCAATCGCACACATTGCAGATTTGACATGTTAGTAGTTGTAGTGCATGCCACGCCGTGCGCATTGCTACTGCTGACATATGCCATGTCATGTTATGCACTAACATGTCATGAAATATACTGTCTAAAAATATATCTAAAATTTCAAAGTGAAAATTGTTTTGAAACATTTTTTATTTTTTCAAAACATTTTAACTGAATTTTTTTTCTAAAATGAGAAGGGAAAAATCAAAACAAATTTTCGTAGAAATTGCTACCATTTTGAAAGGTTTCATTTTCAGCAAAATCTCATTTTCCAACAGGAAACTTTCATCAATTTTTTTTTCAGCCGGCTCTACTCTAGGGTCCACGTGTCATGTTTTCAAGCTTTACTCTGCAACCATGAGGACTAAAAATTTGGGGGAGAGTGGGATGGAGGTTAAAATGAAAGGTAAGATATTCATGTAAGTATCTGACACCAGGAGCTGGGCCCATGAGAAAGATGCCCAATATCATACTTAAGATACAACTGAAAAAACTGGCAAAACTGCAGCATGCTTCATTTGCCTACTTGCATAGCAGAATTCCTCTGGTGGCTCTCTTTCCTCCTTCCAATCCACCACTAGTTAGCACTTGCCTTTTCTGCTCTTCTCCCTTGTCCCCTCCCTGACTAACGAGTTTCTATCCCTTTCAGTCCCTCTCTTCTGCCCGTTCCACCTCCACTAGCTGCCAGCTGCGTTTCCTTCTCTTTCCCTTGTATGCTCTCAGTCTCTCTCATCTCTGTCCAAGCCGTGTCCCCCTTTTCCCCTTCAGGCTTCTTCCCTACCACTCTAAACTGTTTCCAGGATGCCCCTTCTGCTGCCCAATGTGTTTCAGGCTCCCTCTTGCTGCCAGCTCTGTTCATCCCCCAACCCCTGCCTCTCTGGCTGGCTTTCAGCTGCCCATTTTCTGCCATCTCCATTCTGGCTTGTTTCCTCTCACCTTGAACTCCCTTCTTCCCATCCCCCGTTAGCATCTCAGTTCTGCTCCCTGTTTCCCTACTCACTAATATTTCCCTTCTACTTTTCCTCTCACTTACTATCTGCTGTCAATCATTCCTGCATCATGTCCCACACCTGCAAGTGCCCCCATTCTGTTTAGCTCTTTGTGTAATATTAATTCTTCCTTTTACGAAGTGGTGGTATTCCTTCTGTAGTTAAGGATGAAGGTAGCCGTCCAATGTAAATCCAATGATCAGTCCCTCCCCAACCTTCTCCCAAAAGAAGCTATGCTTGATATTTTGCACATTGTATCTTGTACCAGGGCACATTTTTTCTGGGAATTTGGTAAAAACTTCAGACCAAGGTGTTTATCTCTGAAGGCCTTCGGCATGTTTATTTTGAATGTTATCAGATTGTCAGATGCAGTATCCTCACAAGCTGGTGGAGCGGCATTCTGATGGGTGTACTGAAGTGCCTGAATCACTATCACAATGGGGAATGGAGCCCTACACATCCATAGAAATGGTAGCATTCATAGGCCTGTTCCATAGCTAACATTTCCTTTTCAAGTTGTGAGCATTTTTGTTCCATTGGTATCAGGCTTCTGCTTTCTAAGACACAATCATATGGACCCGGATGCATGTTCAGTGAGCATGAGACCCCATGGTGCTGGGACCACCCACTATTTCAATATACAGATCTGGATTGAAACGTGCCACTGTCACGTGGAATATAATCAGTTCCCATGATTTTTATCCAATGCTCTCTGACATGTATTGGACCAGAATGTGATATTCCTTGTTTAATAAGTTCCTGCAGAGGCACAATTATTGTTGAGAAGTCTCTGATGTAGCATGTACAGTAGTTAGTCATGCCGACAGAGGACAGAACTTCATTAGCATCTGTGAGTACTTGTTGCCGTCTTAATTGCTATGACCTTTTTCACGTCAGGTTCTGTTCCCCTGGCAGAGAGTGAAACCATAAAATTCAGTGGCTTTGTTGAGGTCATACTTTGATTTATGCAGGACGAGTTGATGTGCAGCAAATCACTGGCAACCAGCTTTAAGAGCTGCATCATGTTCTAGTAGGGTTTTCCAATAGATTAAGATGTCCTCACTCTAACTGGAGAGACTGTGAATGTGTTGAGTGACTTCAATGGTATCTTGAAATACTTTTGCAGAACATGCTTTAAAAGTTAGTACAAAAAGGCTGATTAAAGCAAAGGGTGTTGGAAAAGTTTCCAGAAAGTGAGATTCAAGAACCTCAAGATGGTGATAGCTTCTGTTGAGATCAAGCACCAACATTCAGCACATGACTAACATCATTAACCAATCAAGAGATATGGTGCTCATATTGTATCACACAATATTTTGAAGTTCATTACCTTGCAAATTTCTTATTTTGCCAGGTTCTCTAGAAAAGTTAGAGTTTCCAACTTCAAAGGAGTACAACCACATGCTTACACACATATCTTTCCCCTTATTTAACGTTTATAATACAGTAGCAGGGTACACTTGAGGAATCTCATTCTCCCATGTGTGACACGGGCAATTTCTATCAAAGTAACAGGTGTAATTTCACATATCTCAAAATTTAAAAAAATGTAATTGACTTCAACAAGACTACTTGCATGTGCAAAGCTCAATTACTTTGCTGAATCAGGGCCTAAATTGTGACTAAGATTCTCACATTTAAGATGCTCAGAGCCCTTAAATGACTGGTCTTTACATACTTATAAACAAAAGGAATATGATATCAATATTAAAATTTTAAGGCACACGAATGGAAAGGAAATTAAACTTTAATTACATTATATTAATTACATAGTGTGCTTGCACATTTATTGTAAAAATCAGCATTTACTTCTCTTTTCTACCCACTAAAATATCAGTATTATTTGGTTTACAAAATAATTTCTAAAGGAACATACAAATTTCTAAAATATTTCTAAGAACTTGGTATTTGTGTTAATGAAGTGTTAATTTAGTTATTGGATGGGTAATATTAACCAGATCAAACTGCGCAGATGGGCTTTGCTTCTTCGACCATGAGATGTTGTTCCAGGAAGAAGCTCTACTATGAAGAGATGTGAGTGCACCTGACCAAGAAGGGGAAGAGCACTTTTGCGCACCAATTCACCACCCTAGTGAGGAGGACTTTAAACTAGTTTCAAAAGAGGCAGGTGACAAAATCCCATATATATACATAGAAAAGGCAACCTTAACATAGGGCTAGATGGGGAGTAGGGGAGACTCAGAAAATGACAATATAGTCATAGAAGCAGCAAGAGGGAAATCAGTGAAGGAATTAGCTCACCATTTTAAATGTCAATACACAAATGCAAGGCGTATGGAGAATAACGAAGTATTGGAAGAACTGGAATTATTAGTACATAAGCAAATTATGATTTACTTGGTATCATAGGCGCCAACTTCTCCTGGCGCCGGTGGGTGCTCGAACCCCCTGCCAGACTCCACCCCAACTCCGCCCCCTCCCTGCCTCTATTGGACTCCTTTCCCAAATCCCCGCCTCCTCCTGAGGACGCCGCGTTCTTGCTCCTTTCCTCTCCCTCCCACAGCTTGTTTCACCGTGGCAAGGAGAAGCAGGGATGTGGCATGCTCAAGGGAGGAGGTGGAGCGAAGGTGAGGCGGGGGACAGGGCGGGGAGCTTGGCTGCCAGTGGGTGCAGAGCACCCACCGATTTTTACCTGTAGGTGCTCCAGCCCCAGAGCACCCACAGAGTCAGCGCCTATGCTTGGCATCAAAGCAACTTCCCAGGATAAGTCTCATGACTGGAATATTGGAATAGAGGACTACAGCTTACTCAGGAGTGACAGGATAAAAAGAAATGAGGTTACCTTATACATCAAGAATATACATACATGTTCTGAGGTCCAGAAGGAAGTGAGTAGCGGACCAGTAGAAGACAAAGAGGGAGAAATAGGGGCAATATCATGGCAGGGGTATACTACAGACCACCAAACCAGGAGGAGGTAGTGGATGAGGCATTTCTAGAATTAACCATAGAAATATCAAAAACCCAAGATCTGGTAGTAATGGGAGACTACCTACCCAGACAACTATTGAAAAACAAATACAGCAAAACAAAAAACATCCAATAAGTACTTGAAATGTATTGAGGACAACTTCTTGTTTCAGAAAGTGGAAGATGTAAACCGGGGAAGGGGAGCCATTTTAGACTAGATTTTGACTAAGTGGGAGGAATTGGGTGCAAATCTGAAGGTCAAAGGCAATTTGTGTGAAAGTGATCATGAAATGACAGATTTAATGGATCTAAGGAAAGAAAGGAGTGATAGCAAACAAAAAAAATAAGAACAATGGACTTCAAAATTTGCTTTTTTTAAAATCAGAGACCTGGTAGGTAAGATCACATAGGAAGAAAATCTACAGGAAAAGGGAGTTCACAGGGAGCTGGTAGTTTCTCAAGGAGACAATATTAACAGCACAACTGCAAACTAGCCCAAGCCAAAGGAAAAATAGAAAAAATAATAAGAGGCCAATATGGCTGCATCAAGAGTCCTTTAATTACCTAAAAATCAAAATCCTACTAATTCTACAAAAAGTGGAAACATGGATGGATTGCTAAGAAGGAGTATAAAAGAATGGCACAAGTATATAGAGACAAAATCAGAAAGGCTACAGCACAAAATGAGTTACACCTAGCAAGGGACATAAAAGCCAATAAGAAGAATCTCTTTAAATTCATTAGGAGTCAGAGAGAGAGAAAGGAAAGTGTAGCTTTTCTACTTAGCAAGGAAGGAGGGCTAATAATGGATAACATCAAGATGGCTTATATGTTTAATACCTATTTTCTTCGTCTTCTATAAAAGGGTAATAGTGGCCAGATATTTAACACAATATTAACATTAACAAGAGGGGAAGAACTCAAGCCAAAATAGGGAAACAACAGGTTAAAGACTATTTAGATAAGTCAACAGGGGCTGATGAAATTCATCCTAGGGTACCTACGGAGCAAGCTGAAGCAATCTCAGAACAGTTAGCAATTATCTTTGAGAACTCATGAAGGATGGGTGAGATCCCAGAGGACTGGAAAAGGGCAAACATTGCTACCTTTTTTAAAGATAGGTATTAATAGGACCTGAGTAGTTATAGACCAGTTATCCTAACTTCAACACCTGGAAAAATACTGAAACAAATTATTAACGAATGAATTTGTAAACATGTAGAGGGTAACAAAGTTATATGTAATAACCAGCATGAATTTCTCTAGAACAAATCATGGAAAACCAACCTCATTGCCTTATTTGACCAGAAAGAGTAGATATGATACATCTTGATTTTAGCAAGGCTTTTGATACAGAGCAACATCACTGTCTCGTAAGCAAACTACAGAAATGTCATCTAGATATAATTATAAGGTGATAAAAAACTCTGGGAATGTTTAGTCTCGAGAAAAGAGGACTGAAGGGAGACCTGATGATCTTCAAATACGTTAAGGGCTGTTGTAAAGAGAATGGTGATCAATTGTTCTCCATGTCCACTTATGGTAGGAGAACAAATAACTGACTTAATCTGCAGCAAGGGAGATGTAGGTTAGATATTAGGTAAATCTTTCTATCAGGATAGTTAAGCCCCGGAATAGGCTTCAAAGGAAGAATCCCCATCAGACGTTTTTAAGAAAAGGTTGGATAAACACCGGTCAGGGATGGTCTAGATATACTTGATGCTGTCTCAGCTTTATGATTTCTCAAGGTCCCTTCCAGCCCAACATTTCCATCACTCTATATAGGGAAGCTGAAACTAACAATATTTTAAAATATTAAAATTGTTTCTCAATTTTCTTCCTCTTTTCACCACAAGAATTCTCCAAGTCTTCACAAATGCTTTCCAAAATACTCTGTCAACATGCTTAATGTGTCTATGAAGTTAAACTGTAAATACTGTAGCTGTTGAGAGAAAGGTGAATGAGATATAGCACCTGCATTTTCTATATTAAAATCATAATTTCCCTGCCTTGTTACATACCTGCATGAAATTATTTTAAAGTCTGGAAAAAAAGATTTTATTTTAAGATAATTTATAGAGGAGTAATGCAGTGTGCTTATCTCATAGTGCAAATAAAACACTGAAGCACAAATTCTCTCTATCATTTTCAAAGAATCCGGATACGGTAATAGCTGTAGTCCCAATTTTACAATGAGATCTGCATGGATACAGCAATTAATCTGCACAGAGCTCCTTGTGGGACTGGAGCCCATATCATCTCAACCTTGTTATGCATGCTAAAGGAGACACCCTCTTGTTCTTCTTAAGTTCACTGGAAAGCAAAAAACTAAACAAAAAAGTCCAGACTGTCAAGGCTATCAAGCACCTGCATTACCCATGGACTTCTGTGGGATATGTAGTTGTCATAGTCTTTTACCCAGTACTTCTAATTGACCTAGAGCATATCTTTAAGGAAGACGTCCAAACTTCTAGCTACAGCCCAGCTGTGAAGATGCCCCAACCTTACCCACAATTAGGGCAGTGAGGATTCTGCCCCTCCAATCCCTACTATTTTGTCAGACTTTGAAAAGAAAACATGCATTGCCCTCAAATCTTTTCTTCTGTCTTTATATGGATTTATCCTTATTTGTGCTAGCAAGCCAGCACATGAATACTGATAGCTTTAATTTTGTTTGTGAATCAAAACTACAATCTTCGGCCTCTCCATTGCCTGGTGAAATCATGCATTTTTGATTATATAAATAAGCCTCTGTCTTATGAACAGAGCCTCAAGTGATTCAGATGTTAATTCTTTCCAGGAATCTTGCTGTGAAGCCAGTATTCAACCATGTTGGTTTCGCAACCCAAAGTAAACTTTCCTGAGAAACATCTAATTGCTTAATGAAAAAAGTCTTCAGGACCATAAATATAGGAAGCCTAGATTATCTGGAGAAGTGTCAGAAGTTCTTCACGCCACTTTGCCAATGAGTTTTAGTCTTGCTTTAGGGGGACTTTCTCTCAGATTGAGGAGGCATTTCAATCTCCAAGCCCATTCAGTCCTTATAATCTTTCCTGACTGCCAACAAGGGCATAAATTGTAAGCGTTTTTATGACCTATCCAATAAGTACTGAGCTCATACAACCTGCCACCAAATTCAATCATCCAAATATTTTCTTAACAGAACTATGAAATTTTTGAATGAAAGTTTCTCCGTTGAAAAACAGCCTTTTCTAAACAAATTTTATTGTGAAAAAAACTATTGATTTTTTTTCTGGGAAAATGTCATGATTATTATTTATAGGGAAAATTTTATTAAAAAGTCTTTTAATAGAAATATATTGATTTTTGGTCAACAAAAAATGTGATCGCCTATTGATAACAAAATAAGTAATAAAAAGTAAAAAAAAAAATGTAGAATGAGTTCATTTTGAATGCTCCCAAACAAAAACAATTTCAAATTGTATCTATTTTATTGTGAAATTTTTCCCCCTCACATTTTTCAACCAGTGCTCTTTAATTTATTACAGAAACTCGTGGTGTCACGGTTTCTTCTCATGTTAGAAGCTGTGGAAAGTGACTTGGGGAGAAAATCTCTGCAAGAATTTTCCCCATAGAGTTTTTCCCAAATTATATAAATCCAGAGTAGAAGGTAGGATTTGCCTCCCCCAGGAAAGTGCTAAAGGATCTATTCCCAAGCCTGGTGGATCCTAGGGGATCTAAGGGAAGCCAGGGATTTCTGTGCAAAGACCTTGTGCTTCCACACCAATGCTGGGTCCTGGTGGCACTCCTACCCACATCTCTCTGGTGGGGTGGCTCCACTGGAGTTCCACTACCAGGGACTTGACTCTCCCAACTGCAAAAGCCCCAGAGGAGTCTTTGGGGTGAGGGTATACACACAAACTATAATATAACCTGGGGGCTTAGTGTCTTCTCCAGGTAAGAGCCACGGGAGGGTGAGGAGGGAATGATTTATATCCCCTTTTGCCCCTGCCCCCCTCACCTATACAGATCATGGACCAACGCGGAGGATTCCACTGGCTCTGGATAAGGGAGCTCAGCCCACTCCTGCCTGGACAAGGGCAGATCCGTGCATAGATGATCTTCTCTGAGTGTGGATATAGAAGGGGCAGAAGTGGGAGGGGAAGAACTATCTAGACATTTAACTGAGTCAGAACAAGAAACATGAATCCATTTAGCCTAGTGAGTGGGTCCTTATTTACAAGCTACAACTAGCTTCACTCAGTTCTTGGGTTCAGTCTCTAATTCAGCTCCAGCTCCAACTGCTGCCACAAAATATGTTCCAGACCTTAGAAGTGCAGTAACTACACAGTCACCACAGTGTTTAGTGCTGCATACACCACACTAATGACTTTCCATCACTACTGACCTGGGCTGTACTTAAACCAGTGCCTTAAAGTGAAAGGCACTGGTATCCCATTACTAAGCTCTGACTTATCCAGTTCCCTTTAATCTCAAATGTGAAATGTGATCAATTAACTGCTTGTGATTTATGGTGTTTATTTCTATTACAATGATGTGGATATTCATTTTCATTGCTAAAAAGTGACTGGAAAGACCATTATCTAATTTAAAATGAAAAGGAGTACTTGTGGCACCTTAGAGACTAACAAATTTATTAGAGCATAAGCTTTCGTGAGCTACAGCTCACTTCATCGGATGCAAGATGCTGTAGCTCACGAAAGCTTATGCTCTAATAAATTTGTTAGTCTCTAAGGTGCCACAAGTACTCCTTTTCTTTTTGCGAATACAGACTAACACGGCTGCTACTCTGAAACCTCTAATTTAAAATGTAACTCTTCATATTGGTTGTAAAGCGTGAAAGCAACAACTTTCTTGTGCTGTACAAATAGGTACCAATATGAACCACATATTTAACTCTGTGTATCCCTCTCTCTCCGACACCATTCCTAGGGGGCTCCAGGGAAGCAGTTCTGACAATAGTCCAAAAGCAGCAACTGGGAAAGTAAAACTAAAATATTTCCTGGGTAACCCCAAGTCCGTGGGAAAACTCTAGAGAGGGAAAAGGGCCAGCCCTATCTATGGCCCTGAAGAACCACAGTGTTTAACCATGACTTTAAGAGAAGATCTATTTCCTATAGCTTTTTCACTGTTTGAACTATAAATGGCTGCTTCTTCCCGACAGGATGACTTAATGTTGTTGACTTCACTATGGTGTCATCATGTTGCTGTAAATCCCATGATTACAGTGCCAAAGGAGCAGACTACCACAAACACCATCCAAATCATAGAATATCAGAGTTGGAAGGGACCTCAGGAGGTCATCTAGTCCAATCGCCTGCTCAAAGCAGGACCAATCCCTAACTAAAACATCCCAGCCAGGGCTTTGTCAAGTCTGACCTTAAAAACTTCTAAGGAAGGCGATTCCACCACCTCCCTAGGTAATGCATTCCAGCGTTTCACCACCCTCCTAGTGAAAAAGTTTTTCCTAATATCCAACCTAAACCTCCCCTACTGCAACTTGAGACCATTACTCCTCGTTCTGTCATCTGTCAATAAATCATTTTATTTAAACTTGAGAACCAGCACACACTGCAATCTCAAGGATATTGAAATTAAAGAATAGGTCACACAAGGAAACGAACTGATTCTTTACCTCCAAAAGATGGAAAAAAAGGTGGCAAAACCAAAAAGAGAAACAGGAACAGACTTATGTGCTTCTGGGTTTCCTGCCTTCCTAATTATTGAAAGCCTCATTCTGGAAAACATAGCCCTTCTTCTGTGAAGCAGATTTTTTCTCTTTCACGTAAGAGGGATTTATGTAGGTATTAAGATACAACAGTGTCCTGGGTTTGGAACAGGATTATTGACTGCGCTCAATATGTGGTGTTCTTCTTAACTCTAGCCTCTGCTTACATACAAACAAGTAACTAGTTCCTCTTTATGTCAAGTTTTTAAAGAAGAATGTTGTAGTTTGCATGCTCTGTAATGAATGCAAAAGCAAAATGACAATACACCAACGGACAAGGGCTAAAACAAAAGGATACATGCTCTTTTGTGTCATCTAGCAATAACGGATACACACAATTTGCCTTCATTGCTATACCTATGTCTGATGAGCTCAGTCAGTGTGTCATACCACATTGCTGAACTCACATATGAAATTTTCATGAGGGAGACTCATTGGCCTTCTCTTATCAAGAATGCAAAATATGTATGAAAATATTCCCGTTATTTCTTTATGAATAAGGCCTGTAGTTAGGAAGTAAACACACTGAGCATATGAAGTACCTTAGTGTGTGGCTGCCACTTCAGTTTGGCTATAAATTGTTTCTCATATATAGCACAAAAAGTGTCATTTACTTTCCAGCAGCCACATGTGCCAAGTCCCCTTGATATCAGATGTTCTCCATGTTAATAAAGGCTAGTATGTGACCCTTAGAAAAGGATTTAGCCATGTACGTTACCCACTTTTTAATACAAACTAACATGTATATGACGCACAATAGTAGCATATCTCTCTAAATCATTCAGAATACTGTGCCTTATAAATATCTCATTTGCCAGTCTTTCACGCACTGTGCATTGTGGTAATGAAAAAGGAGGCTCCCCGACAATATTTTAAATTTACATACAAATTAGTATTTTCTGCCTTCATTTCAGCAGTTCAGAATTCCAGCTGTGCCTAGTAGTCAGTAGCCACAGATGCCTTTTTTTTTTTTTAAATATGGGGGTTAGAGAGTTTGTACTTGGAAAGCAGACCTCTCTTTTGTGCTCTTATTTTGACATTTGCTGTCTTTAATAAATCGCAAATGAGTTCTGATGGGACACAACTGTTGAATGTTATCTTTTAATGTACAAAAAAGGCCCATGAAAAAGCTAAAAGCTAAGTCAACTGGTGCAAAAGCTGAATTGCCGTATTGTTCAGATATCTTGGAGGCTCAGGGTACAAGACTGGGAGAACAGAAGAAGCATTCAAAGCAATTCTGACAGAGATTAATACTACCTCTGATCCTGGTCAGTGCAGAACCACTGCTCTGAACAGACAGCTAGCTATATTGCTGCTCAGATTATTATTTTCACACATAGGAGACATAGCAAAGGAACACTAACTTGAAAGCCCCCTAGGATTAGGGACACTGCTACACAACACTAGAAGCTTTGCACACCGGGTGATGTCAAGATCTAATTTTTCCACATAGACCATGGATCCAGGAATTCCTGGAGTGGTGATCAGAAGCTCTCTCCCTCAGCATTCCCTTCCAGTCCAAGAAAGAACAGCATATGGCTGGTTGGCTGGCTTTTATCTTTGTTACAATCAGCATCCTGCCAGCACCTGCACCCTCTAGTCCATGAGTTCTCAAACTTCATTACACTGACCCCCCCCAACAAAAAAAACTACTACATGACCCTAGGAGGGGGGACCGAAGCCTGAGCACACCTGCCCAGGGGGAGGGAGGGACAAAGGCCAAGCTTCACTACCCTGGGTGCTGTGGGGGGCAAAGCTGAAGCCCAAGGACTTCAGCCCCAGGAAGAGGGCCTGTAACCTGAGCTGCACCACCCAGGACTGAAGCCCTTGGGCTTTGGCTTCGGTCCCAGGCAAGCTTCGGCCCAAGCCCTAGCAAGTCTAAGCCAGCTCTGGCGACCCCGTTAAAATGTCATTGCAACCCACTTTGGGGTCCCGAGCCACAAATTGAGAACTGCTGCTCTAGTCCCTCAAAAGAAGGATGGGTCACAGAGGGGAAATCTAATGCTGATCTCAGCAGAATGGACATATCCTCTAATTTTACATAGGCTTTAGCCAGTATACAAGAAGACTAAATCTGAATATTGCTTAGAATGCCTGTTCCCTCACACATTCCCATGCCAAGCATGGACCACAAATCTTGAGCAAAGAGGTTTATGGCCAGGTCACCAGGGAGAGACCATCCTGAATAACTGCCCTTCTGGTCAATGGGCTGCAGCTTTTCCACATTTTTTCTCCTTTACATGCTGTGCAGCACTGGGGTGGGGGTGGGGGCAAACTAATGAAAGCCATTTCAACAAAATTAAGGCTGAAGGAATAGTTCAGTTGTCTATATTGAATGAGAATAGAACAAAATGTTACACTTATCCAACACAGATGGCTGCAGTAAGACAACAGAGAACTAAAAAATCAATTAGAAAGCCTTGGGATTCCGATTTGGACCAAAATCATGCGACTATTTAACATTCTAGAGGGAGGAGAGACAGATGACTTAACGGTGTCCAGAGTTAATGCATTTGTAACGTGCTACATTTGGAACAAGCACAAGATTCCTTATACAGCATATTCGAAATGCATGTCAAAGAAACCAGAACATCTCCTCCAAAGGAAACAGGGCTGTCTGCAAAAGGCTTATCATATTTTAAAGTGACCGAGGATGAGGAGAGGATTAAGGCCACTGCAAAGAAGTTCAAGGGCACTTAAAGAGAGACTCAACACATTCTTGTCTCTCGAACTGAGCCCAAGAACACAAGCCAAACGAAGATCACAGCTTTCACTTTAAAATCACTATGTAATTTCTAGCCAAACTGAGTAAGATATTCTGCGTTGGGGGGGAGGGGGGGAGGAAATACATATTCTGGGAAGTAGATTTAGTTATGAGAAACTGGAGAAAATTACAGCTCAGACATTTCTGACATACCTGAGCTTCTCTGATCTGATGACAGTTCATAGTTGAGTTTAAAATTTAGGTTATGATTTCTAATGGGAAATGTCGCTATCATTTTACATCCACATCCCAAAGAATCCAAAACATCATAGATTCTCTTAGAGGGGAGACAAAAGTGAATGCTGAAGTGGGCCTATAAACAGCAAGAAGCCTAGAAAGGAGTGTGAATAGATTCTGTTCATCTCCACTGCTTCTAGCAAACTGAAGAGAGGCTGTACCATTTCATCAGTATATTGGAAACAGAGCACTGCATAATTTGGGAAGGCTGAAACCATGCGACATGGTGATAACTATGGTGTCCTCATGCAATGCATCCAAGCAGAATTGGAAGCATAGTCAGAGAGGAGCCATTTAGCTCTTAGTTGGCCAGCTGATGGCAAGAGAGGCAGTCATTTTCCTCAGTGATGGCCAGACCCACACTGTTAGGCTTATCATCTGCCTGTTTCAGCCAGTCACTTCACAAGCCTCTCTCAGTGACATGGTTCAGAACAAAATTAAGGGAAAATATTGCAAAAACTGTAAGGGGGGGAAGGGAGAGTTGGGCAAAAAATTTTTTTTTACCAAATCTTTCCCCCCCCCCCCCAGGTAAAAATGCAGGCCCTAAATATCTTGAATTTATGTGAATTTTACCAACTTGTTTCAGTCAGAACGAACCCTTAAAAAATGCCAAAACAGTTCAAATGTTTCCTCCTAACATTTTCAAAATCAACCGTTTCGATTTGAAATAAACTTAAGGAAATTTCAAGACAAAGTTACTAAAAGTAATTTTAAAACAAAAAAAGTTTGAAATGAAAATGAAATACTTCATTTTGCATGAAACAAAATGTTTTCTTCAGCCTAAACCTTTTCCCACTTTCTGATTTGCCAAAAACATTGAAAAACATATTTTTGGTTCAATCCAAAAATTTTTTTTGTTCTTTTTCTTTTTCAAAGTTTTTGGAATTTCCAGAGAGCCATAAAATCTTACTATTTACCCAGTTTTGGAAGGGAATTTTCTGCAGGTTCGCCCATGCTCCAAGTAACTGCGATCCAAACAAACTTCTCTCTCTGATTATAAATAGAAGACTAAATTAAACATGAATGAACAGTAAAGAACGATCCTGTTTTGCCAGGGAGATGGGCTGCATTACCAAATTCATTTTCTATTTCTAACTTCTACGATTAATGGTAGCAGTCCAGTGAGCAATAGGCCTAATACCAGGTTTCAGAGTAGCAGCCGTGTTAGTCTGTATTCGCAAAAAGAAAAGGAGTACTTGTGGCACCTTAGAGACTAACAAATTTATTAGAGCATAAGCTTTCGTGAGCTACAGCTCACTTCATCGGATGCCTAATACCGTCACTCTTTCAAACGGTGCCATGAGATCTTTGCTAACTAAAGGCTGTTAAGACTCCGGTTTATTCATCAGCCAGAATCATAGAATCATAGAATATCAGGGTTGGAAGGGACCCCAGAAGGTCATCTAGTCCAACCCCCTGCTCAAAGCAGGACCAAGTCCCAGTTAAATCATCCTAGCCAGGGCTTTGTCAAGCCTGACCTTAAAAATCTCTAAGGAAGGAGATTCTACCACCTCCCTAGGTAACGCATTCCAGTGTTTCACCACCCTCTTAGTGAAAAAGTTTTTCCTAATATCCAATCTAAACCTCCCCCATTGCAACTTGAGACCATTACTCCTCGTTCTGTCATCTGCTACCATTGAGAACAGTCTAGAGCCATCCTCTTTGAAACCCCCTTTCAGGTAGTTGAAAGCAGCTATCAAATCCCCCCTCATTCTTCTCTTCTGCAGACTAAACAATCCCAGCTCCCTCAGCCTCTCCTCATAAGTCATGTGCTCTAGACCCCTAATCATTTTTGTTGCGCTTCGCTGTACTCTTTCCAATTTATCCACATCCTTCTTGTAGTGTGGGGCCCAAAACTGGACACAGTACTCCAGATGAGGCCTCACCAGTGTCGAATAGAGGGGAACGATCACGTCCCTCGATCTGCTCGCTATGCCCCTACTTATACATCCCAAAATGCCATTGGCCTTCTTGGCAACAAGGGCACACTGCTGACTCATATCCAGCTTCTCGTCCACTGTCACCCCTAGGTCCTTTTCCGCAGAACTGCTGCCGAGCCATTCGGTCCCTAGTCTGTAGTGGTGCATTGGATTCTTCCATCCTAAGTGCAGGACCCTGCACTTATCCTTATTGAACCTCATTAGATTTCTTTTGGCCCAATCCTCCAATTTGTCTAGGTCCTTCTGTATCCTATCCCTCCCCTCCAGCGTATCTACCACTCCTCCCAGTTTAGTATCATCCGCAAATTTGCTGAGAGTGCAATCCACACCATCCTCCAGATCATTTATGAAGATATTGAACAAAACGGGCCCCAGGACCGACCCCTGGGGCACTCCACTTGACACCGGCTGCCAACTAGACATGGAGCCATTGATCACTACCCGTTGAGCCCGACAATCTAGCCAGCTTTCTACCCACCTTATAGTGCATTCATCCGGCCCATACTTCCTTAACTTGCTGACAAGAATGCTGTGGGAGACCGTGTCAAAAGCTTTGCTAAAGTCAAGAAACAATACATCCACTGCTTTCCCTTCATCCACAGAACCAGTAATCTCATCATAAAAGGCGATTAGATTAGTCAGGCATGACCTTCCCTTGGTGAATCCATGCTGACTGTTCCTGATCACTTTCCTCTCCTCTAAGTGCTTCAGGATTGATTCAAAAAGTCAAAAAGTCAAAAAGAAGTCAAAAGCTGTAACAGCACAGTACTTCCTATACTATGTGGGACCATTGTTTCAGCATGGTCTCATGAGAAAGACAACTTCTGAATCCCCAATACCATTGCCTGAGGTTCTCTTCAAGATGGCATGGATAAAGAGTGTGTGTGTGTATTTGGTAATGAACATGTCTGGCTGCTTTATAGAATCATAGAAGTGTAAGGCTGGAAGGGATCTCGAGGGGTGATCTAGTCCAGCCCCCTTCGCTGAGGCAGGACGAAATACACTTAAGACATCCTAGTTTGGCATTTGTTCAACCTGTTTTTAAAAACCTCCAATGATGGGGAATCCACAACCTTCCTTGGAAGCATATTCCAGAGCTTAACTATCCTTATAGTTAGAAAGTTTTTCCTAATATCTAAGCTAAATCTCCCTTGCTGAAGATTACACCAATTATTTTTTGTTCTACCTTCAGTAGATATGGAGAGCAATTGATCATCACCCTCTTTATACCAGCCCTTAAAAAAAAAAATTAAAGGTTTACCAGGTTCTCCCCCCCCCCCAAAAAAAAGTCTTCTTTGCTCAAGGCTACACATGCCCAGTTTTGTTTTGTTTAACCTTTTCTCATGATCAGGTTTTCAAAAGCTTACATCATTTTAGTTTCTCTCCCATGGAATCTCTCCAATTTGTTCACCCTTTAAGGAAGATGTGGTGCACAAAACCGGACACAATATTCCAGCTGAGGCTTCATTAGCGCCGAGTAGTGCAGAACAATTACCTCTTATGTCTTACGTACGACACTCCTGTTAACGTACAACAGAATGATATTGACCTTTTTCATAACTGAATCCCAATGTTGACTCAGATTCAATTTGTGTTCTATTACAGCCCTCAGCTCCTCTTCAGCAGTGTACTACCACCTCCATAGTTATTCCCCCTTTTGTAGTTGTGCATTTGATTTTTCTGTCCTAGATGCAGTACTTTGCACTTGTCTTTAGTGAATTTCATCTTATTGATTTCAGACAATACTCCAATTTATCAAGGTTATTTTGAATTCCAATCCTGTTCTTTCAAGTGCACACAACGCCTCCCATTTTATAAGCACATTTTTCACTTCATTATCCAAGTCACAAATGAAAACATTGAATAGTACTAGATACAGAACAGACCCCTGTAGGACCTCACTAGATACATCCTCCCAGTTTGACAGCGAACTATTAACAACTACTCTTTCAACCAGTTTTGCACTCATCTTATAGGAATTTCATCTAGACCACATTACCTTCATTTGCTTATGAGAATGTATTATAAGATATAAAAATTGGACTACTACAAAGAAAGAAAAATGAGCAACCAAAGCTAGGAAAAATTAGATAAATGCATCTTTCAGGATTAAAAAGAAGTGATTTAATTGTAAAAACTGATAACATTTAAGCAATTCTTTGCTTAAATATATTTGCTTTCTTAATGTTTGGAAAGGCATATCTCAGGAACAGTTAGTGACTTGATATAAAATACCAGGATTGTGTTTAATTAAGAATAATCAATTAAGTTATACACAGCTAAGTTGATAGATATATGGATATAGATATGGGAGGATAACATATGAAAACAAAGGACAAGCAATGTCATATTCTATGAGAGATGGCCAGCCTGGAGATGCAATAATTTTAAGAACCTGCCAAAGAAAGGAACTTCAGAGTAAATGAGTTAAGTTCACAAAGCAAGTCAGTCATTCGGCTTCGGAATGTTTGTCTACACACGTACATGGGAACAGAGACCTACAAAAATGCCTTCATATTGATCATGAAGAATTTCAATTACCCAGATATCAAGTAAGGTAAATTTGTGGTATGATCAAGAAAAAGTTTGTTTCTAGAAGTAGTTTCCATTACACAATTCAACAGCCAATCTAGGAGATCGAAGTTTCTGCTAAGCATATTACAGGAAATTAAGTGCGTATTATACATGAGATAAAGGTTGAGCTGGTGAACTATTGCATTGTTTGTAGTGATTCTAGTATGATTTTTTGACACACCTACTGATATTAATACTTCAACGCAGCAACAGTGATTGCTATATTGAATAAACTTGAGCCATATTTAACACAGGGAAATATACATTGGCTAATGCAGCTTTTATAAAAGTGACTTTATATGAAAATACACTAAGTAAATCATTCCCAGATCAACTGATGTTTGAAATAGGACAGTGTAGGCCAAAATCAGAGGGGATGAGGGAGGTGATAAAATCTTGGTATGACTGGTACGCTAGTAGAAGAAAATCTGAGTTTATGTAATTCACATGCCATGTAGTCAAGAACGTGATGTAGATTAAAGGAATGGCCTATTTGAACTCGCACCTACTTACACCCTCTTGCTAGCTGCTTTTCTTACTACTGTACATCATATCTCTTCTGGCTCCTTGGAAGCAAATTAATTTAGCTTTAAGAAAAGGAGGACTTCTGGCACCTTAGAGACTAACATTTATTTGAG
Organism: Dermochelys coriacea; assembly: GCF_009764565.3. Classification (NCBI taxonomy): domain Eukaryota; kingdom Metazoa; phylum Chordata; order Testudines; family Dermochelyidae; genus Dermochelys; species Dermochelys coriacea. The sequence continues at coordinate 226,830,950 of NC_050069.1, forward strand.
CATAAGCTTTCGTGAGCTACAGCTGTAGCTCACGAAAGTTTATGCTCAAATAAATGTGTTAGTCTCTAAGGTGCCACAAGTCCTCCTTTTCTTTTTGCGGATACAGACTAACATGGCTGCTACTCTGAAACCTGTCATTATGCAAGGCACTAAATTAGCTTTGACTCAGTGAGCTAACTTCAGAGGTGACAGGGACCCAGCAACTTGCATGTCAGTAAGCAAGTCTGCAATGCTAAGGCAGCGTAAGACAGGGCAGAGAGAACATGCAAGATAGAGTCAATTCTGAATTTGGCACTATGACTTCAAGAGGCAACCAGACAGCAAGAACAGATGAGCTCTTGTAGACATGATCCTATTTTCATGCAAATGTACCTCTGAGTCAGAAATGGGAAAAAGATGTATAGAAAATGTATGCTGTCGACAAAATTACTCTCAGTCTCAGCGAAGTGTTTCCTCTGAAGTTTTCAGGGACATGACAAAATTTATAATTACTATTCTCTGCTTTTGTGATATTCTGCTTATTTTTTTTTTTGTTCCTCAGTTACATTTACTGTTCTTTACTTTGCCCTCTTCCCTTTTTGCCTAACCTCACTTATTTTTCTTCCCCCCATCACATTGTTTTCAAATGCCTTATTTTGCTGCATTTCTTAATCTTTTTCCCAATTGCTTTGTCTTCCTTTGAGTCCCATTCTATTGCTGTCACAATGGCAACAATATGCTTCTCTACACTCTTTGCCAATTACAAAATTCCCTCAGCATGGGTACCACTCAAGATTTCAGTCTGTGACTTCCCCTTAATTAGCATCACACAACATCTCCAACAGGAGGAACACAATGCAGGAATTATATTCCCCCCCCACCACAGCTGCCTGATGAGTCATGAGCGATGTTAAACAATTAATTTACACCAATTTTAATTTATAAATTGCTGGATTTTTGCCTGAATTTGATACACTGATGGAAAATTAGAAAATAGGGCACGAGTCAGCAAGAATAAAAACTGTCTGGCTTCCACATTATGAAAAGCTCTGGAAAGAAGTGTGTGTATAACTTGCATGCCTGCATGCAGTCCTCTGGCTCATGAAACACATTTTTGGCTTGATTAGAACAACACTACAATGCAAATAAACACTGAAATTAGAATTTGACCTCATTTATAAATTGTAGCTTTCTAGCTCCTGCTATTCCAGTCCAATGTAGGGCTGCATCCTTTAATCAGGGGATGGAAAAAAAGGAAAAAAAACTCTTAAAGCAGGTTTAAGTAGCTCAGAGTCTCCCAGCCTCTTCACTTTTTAGTCTAAAGTATATTGGACCTCTCCAAGAGTTCAATATAAAGTATTTATTCTACCTTCCCTTTTTATGTCTATACCTAGAACTATATATGCCTAGTACAGTTCTGCCTCAATACTGAAAAGATTATCTTCAGTTACATTTTTCAGTTTATTTTTCTATCCTTTTCTGGTTCTCAACTAAAGTTTGCGTTCACCAAAAAATAAAAAAAACAAAAAAACACTTTTCCCCTTCTTCTCTCCAACCCCAAACCACTCATAGCTTCCATGTCTCACAAAAGCTACAGAAATAGATTTCCATGTGGCATCCACAACCCTATATGGAGGTTCCCCAGCATAGAAGACAGGAATATTCCTAAGAAAAATCTGTTGGGCATTGAGCCAAAGCCTGCTGAAGTCAAGGGAAAGATTCCTATCAACTTAAATGGGCTTTGGATCAGGTCCCAGTAAAGAACATCATACATAATTTGAAGCATGTAGGAAGTCTCATTGAAATCAGGCGAGTGCTCATGCTTCAAGTCTTATACATGACTAAGTGCTTTTGGATAGGGACCTTGGAGCATTAGCATTTCAAGCCAGGCTGTTTGGGGGCTTCTCTATGCTAGAAAGTTTTCCTGCTTTAAACTATATGAATATCAGCTGGGCTGACCGGAGCTGCCAAGGTCCCTTTTCAACCAGGCATTCTGGTCAAAAACCAGACACCTGACAACCCTGCGGGGCCACGAGCAGGTTTCAGGCGGTCCACCAAAATAAACCAAAGAGCAGGGCCGGCGTTAGACTCCCTGGAGCTCAGGACAAAAACCCAACGCCCGAGTCCCGCTGCCTTGGGCTGAAAGCTGAAGCCTGAACAACTTAACTTCGCAGGGCCCCCAGTTGCCTTTCTTGCTACCCTCTAACACTGGGTCTGGCTTTTAATCTACTAGATAGGCAGAAAAATAGTTGTTGTGGCACAGGCTGGCTGTGGAATTTTTAGAGCATGTTGGGAGGGGGGAGTATGATGATCATGTCTATTCACTCTTTTAAAAAATCAGCACTAAATTCACTAAAAAATTGGGGGCAAAATGATTTTAAATATCCGCAGCTAAGTCTCTCAAAACAGACAGACACCGGATGATATAAACATTGGAAATGGGAGTTGTTACCTGCTCCTAAATATCAACATGGTCTCAAGAGCAAACTGTTTAAAAGTAAATAATATCTATTCAAATGATATTTGTTCAAAAATGTTACATATGTCAAACGAATCAATGAATATTATTCTGGCAGCACTACAAATACAGACAATGCAAGTTTCCTCACACTAGCCCATCAATTGGCACCTCACCCATCCTGGGAGGACTGGTTAGGACAGCGTTAAATGCTTATGCAATGATGTTATGGTCTGTTCTGCTGAGACTGATAAGAGTGTCAATTGGGCTGGTGTTCTGATATGCCATTAAGCTTTCTCCCCACCATAGGAACTGCACTGGGACTGTCAAGATATTTCATACAGACCACTGAATAGCTGTATCAGAGCTTGCTACCAACCTGAAGCTTTGTCTACATTGGCTCTTCGTCAACAAAACTTTTGTCGTTCAGGGGTGTTAAAAAAAACAACAAAAACAGATACATACACCCCCCCGAATGACAAAAATTTTACTGAGGAAAAGTACCAGTGTGAACAGTGCCACTGGGGGGGGGGGGAGTGTTTTGTCAGCAAGAGAGCTTTCTCCTCATAGCGTAGCCATGCGTACCCTGAGATAAATCTGAATCAATGACCGGAAGGTAAAAGGTTTCTTCTTTCACCACCAGTCCCTATCTTTGGCACTCACCAACAGAGTAGGCCCATTTAAACAAGGCATGTGCAGCAACTTCTGCAAAGGAGCTTGCGGCAGCCAAGCACAGATACAGAAGCTGTCACCAGGGAGCAGCCAGGGTGGCTGATAAGAAAGAATAGAGGGAGTGGAGCAGAAAGCATCACAGACCTCTGACACGCAGCTAGAAAAGAGTCATCCCTAAGCCCGACAGTCCAGAGGTGGCAGAGAGGGAGGGGGACAAAAACCCAAAGCATACACAGTCAGTTCTTTTAAAAGGTAATTTTTTTTTTTTAATCCACCCTGTTTTTAAGGAGCTTGCTATATTTATCCCTGAACCTACCTCGGCTCTCGCAGTCAAAAAATGCAGAGATGTGTTCTATATGACTATCTTTCAGGGAACATGGTCTCACATAAACAAAAAAAATTAAATCTCTCCTCATCTTAGGTGCTGCTTCACAACAAGCAAAACTTCCCCAACATATTATACCAGTGACAGTCCTCCCGCCCCCTCCCAAACATACATTCTACTTAGTATGTCACTTGTACCCAATAGCAGTTCTCAGACAAGCCAAACCACAGAGACACAGATTTGTTTTATTTAATATGAACTCCACCATTGTAGGGAGGTTTTGATTTTTGAAGTACCAAAGCCACTTCCTACAGGGAACATAACCATATAATTTAAAATCTCAAGCTATTCAGTATAGCATGCTATTGGAAAGAGTGAATGCAATGCAATTAAAAAACAAACCATGAATAATCATTAAACATGAGTGCATACCTTCCCTGATAGCTGTAAATGGAGTTCCTTCCTCCTCTTGTAATCTAATCACCTTCAGCGCCACCAGCTTCCCATTTACCCTGGGGGGCAGGGGCGGGAGAGGGGAAGAAGGAGAGGAAGGAAAAAAAGAGAAACATACACAAAATTAATTAAAAAATGAATATTCCAATAATAGGGCTTATTTCCCATCAGGTCTTATTTAGTTTCTCCCTGTCAATGTCAGTGATTCACTTATGGCACAGTAAGAAACACTTCATAGCCTCCATAATGTCAGCTTTAAATATTCACATTCATGTAATCCAAGAAGTGATCTCAGCTTTCTATGAGTCAGCCTCTGTTTCCTTTCTATCATAGCATTAAACTGGAGGCTTTGTTTAAAGAAAGCATAGCATTGTAAAAATATGGTTTATTTCTTTGATCATTTAATCCAAACAGAACTTCAATCAATAATTCCACATATGGTATACCCATTTTTATATTTATTTTTCTCTTCTCCCTGAATTATGCCCCACAATAATTGCCTTCCAATAGTCATGGAAATTTGAGGTGGAAAATATCTGTTAGGTCATTCTATCCATTTCCCATTAAAGCACGATTATTCCCTAAAGTACATTCTTGAGTGCACTGCCCAGACTAGTTTTTTATTAGGACGACATCCATTTATAAGGTTTTAAATAATGTTCCCCCATGGATCAAGCCTCACAACAGATGTCTGTCTCTTTTCAGTTCTATTCAACTGAAGTAGTTTCCAGTATTTAACATTTAAATGCAATTTCTGCCTAATCTGCCCAGTCTGCTCAGACAGTTTATCCAAGAGAAGGACTCAGATGACCAACACCATCTTCAACAATTTCCTCCTCAAAAGTGTACTCCTGAATTAGGACTTTAAGAGACTCCCTGAACATGAAAAGGATAGTTGGGGGTAGCATTCCTAAAATGGTATGATACAGCTGGCAACAAGGATTATTATTATTATAATTTCTTTATAAAAATATTTAAAAAATTAGAGTTTGCAGCTGAAGAGCCCGGGAGACTGACAGAGCTTTCGTACTCCAGTGGTTGAGGAGGCAACTTATTGCATTGAGCCTTAAAATATGTTGTTCTAAATCTTGCAGCAAGATGATATGGATATTAATCTAGTGATCAATTCAGTTGCTCCCTCAAGCTTTATTTAATATTTAATTACAGGGTTGCTACTGTATTTTTATTCTCCTATTTATTAGTAGAGTATTTAACATTTACATTATAATAGTGCCTAAAAGTGTCAACTAAGCTGGGCCTAGGTGCTAGGTACTGTACAAACATACAAAACTCGACACCTTAAAAAGGCCTAATTTTTCAAAGGGTGAGGTGCTCAGGCCCCTTTAAAGTATCCCAAGTACCCCAGTCACTAGTCACCATTGGAAACTTCATCTGAGAATAAATTAGGGGGTTCCACTTATTAATGTTTGACATTTATTTGCATTTAGATTGTGGTAACAAAATACGCCAAGTGTCTTTTAGAAAGAGAAGACAACAATTAATTATTCAATTGCTAAGAGCTCTTTTACTTTAGTTCATTCTCTTCCTTAAGTGCATATTTTGGGGCAAAAGAAGGTGAATTGTCATCAGTTAACAGTGATAACTGGATGTATTTTCCTCTTCCAGCTGTTCCCACTGAGGCAGTCTTTGCCCTTAGAGTTTAAAATCTGAATACACAAAGGAAAGGTGCAGGAAAAATGTTTCTTCAGGAGGGATTTAAATGAGGAAAGGAAAGTTTTGCAGACCCAGGCCAGGAAAGGTGTTCCATGTCTAGATGGCAATGTGGAGGTCAGCAGGAGAAGCAGACAAATAAGATATTGAGGCTGGCATCACTGGTAGCGTGGAGGAGATGGGGCGGTGGGGGAAATGTAACAAGAGACAAAGACTGGGGTAAATAAGGAGAGGAAGCGTTAGGAAAGCGTTGTGTTATATAGGTTATGCTCTTTTTTAGTCTGAGGTTATTGGTCTTTCTTCTACTTAGTCAATTAATTTTACCACAGACTGGCAATGGAAGTAGAAAAACTATAACATTAATATCGATAGGTTTCAGAGTAGCAGCCGTGTTAGTCGTATTCGCAAAAAGAAAAGGAGTACCCGTGGCACTTTAGAGACTAAAATTTATTAGAGCATAAGCTTTCGTGAGCTACAGCTCACTTCATCGGATGCATTATCATTATCAAAATGCATCCAATGAAGTGAGCAGTAGCTCACGAAAGCTTATGCTCTAATAAATTTGTTAGTCTCTAAACTGCCACAAGTACTCCTTTTCTTTTTATTAATATCGATGACTCTTAGTGTTCTTAATTTGCAATGGATGAGGCAGTTGAGGGGAGAAACGTGGTTATCATTAGCATTTTGTATGATATTTGTCATTTGCTTTGGTAGAGCTCTGGGCAACTATTAATGCTATTGAAATGATTCAACTCATCTTGAATTCTTGGTTGCTCAGGGACTGAAATATCCTGTTTTTGTCCCGAAGATACCAGTCTCTTACCTTTCAAAAAACAATTTTCATCTGATCTGGTTCCAATTAATTATTCAATTGCTAAGAGCTCTTTTACTTTAGTTCATTCTCTTCCTTAAGTGCATATTTTGGGGCAAAAGAAGGTGAATTGTCATCAGTTAACAGTGATAACTGGATGTATTTTCCTCTTCCAGCTGTTCCCACTGAGGCAATCTCAACTTTGTCATGCCTTGTCAGAAGTGCAGATGCGGCTATCACAGAATCCTTACAATCAATACTGAAGAAAACTGTCGTGCTGAAAATTAGCTCCCCAAACTATTAAAATCTGCCCATGCATTTATTTGGAAGATAATCAGATCATACTTTACAATAATACCAGGATGAATGGCTTAATCTTTGTCTTCTACGACTGTGTCTATCATTTATATTATATTCAATATTGGATTAATTATTTATTATTATTATTATGAAAGATAAGTAGGAAATACTGCTAGGTACAGAACCTTTAGGCAACCTGACAATATGACAGTTTTGCTGTATCTTTGGACATCTAGGATTATTTATAAGGCAACTTATGCTCACACTTCTCCCCAATCAAGATAAGGGTATTTCACTTATCTCAGCATCTGCCATCCACATTGCTAATTGCTTCCTGGGTTCCTATTAAGGACAATATTGATTATAAAATATCAATAAAATCAATGGTCTTATTCCTTTCTAAACTAATAGGCTTGCTCTCTCTCCCTCCTCTCCCCCAGCTCCAAAAATTCCTTGAGATAAGCTGCAGAGCTTCTTACCATCTCTAAACATTATTTGAATTAATTCTCATCTACGGTCTTTGTTCACTCTGGCCCTCCTTTTATCTCTAGGAGCTGATGGATAGAATATTTAGACTCGGGAGAATTTTAAAAAGTCTCAATTCAATTCATTTTTGTTTACTGTTTTAAAATTACTAGTTTGGAATTTTATTGTAAACTGTTTCTAGCATGCTTTGCATGAAAGGTGCTAAAGAGCTATGGGTTTATGTAAATGTATATGGCACACAATAAATTGTGCATATTTTAAAACATAAGTGAGCTTCAGACCATTTGAACCAAATGTTTAAAAAATATCCTAATAAAATGTATACGTTACACAACATTTTCCAAAATAGACTGTAATGCCAGCAAGACCCAAATGAATTACATGGAGAAAACATGACTGTTTATGGGAAAATGTCAGATATTAGAAACAATGTAATGCTCTAATCATGCATCATTAACAAAATCTAATACTAATGAATATAAAGCAATTGAAGGCCAATTGGTTTTTCTAGCATAATATGGATAATGCATATCTAGGGAACAAAAGGTAAGAATGGAATACTATATTTTCACAAGTTCTTCAGTTATATTTAAATGTAATACATGTTTTAAATAAAATACCCTTAATGGGTTCAATTTACATAAAATTCACCACTAGGATTTCAATCTGTTTATTTTGTGAGGAATTTTATTGCTGGCTAGAGTTGAAACTTAGTTCAAAGCTCTAGTAAGCACAGACTTTGAAAGACAAATCAGCAGATGGCATCTGTACTGTTCTCTAATTCCTGATATTACTCTCTATCTCGGAAAAAAATAATTATTAAAATTTAACTCACAGATATAGTTATTCATTTACATAGATATAAACTTTTATAAGACCACTAAATCCCTCATATTCAACAAAACATATTCTGTAGTTATAACAGCTTCACAAACAGATGTCCAAAGCCCCACAGAGCTAATAGTCTTAATAAAGCCATGCTCTGCTAGCATTCTGATTTGAAAGGAAACCTGCTATAAAAGGTTTCAGAGTAGCAGCCGTGTTAGTCTGTATTCGCAAAAAGAAAAGGAGTACTTGTGGCACCTTAGAGACTAACAAATTTATTAGGCATAAGCTTTCGTGAGCTACAGCTCACTTCATCGGATGCATTTGGTGGAAAAAACAGAGGAGAGATTTATATACACACACACAGAGAACATGAAACAATGGGTTTATCATACACACTGTAAGGAGAGTGATCACTTAAGATAAGCCATCACCAACAGCAGGGGGGGGAAGGAGGAAAACCTTTCATGGTGACAAGCAGGTGACCCCCCACTGTTCCTCTGATATTCTTGTTAACTGCTGGAATTAGCCTACCTTGCTTGTCACCATGAAAGGTTTTCCTCCTTCCCCCCCCTTCCCCCCCCCCCCCCCCGCTACTGGTGATGGCTTATCTTAAGTGATCACTCTCATTACAGTGTGTATGATAAACCCATTGTTTCATGTTCTCTGTGTGTGTGTGTATATAAATCTCTCCTCTGTTTTTTCCACCAAATGCATCCGATGAAGTGAGCTGTAGCTCACGAAAGCTTATGCTCTAATAAATTTGTTAGTCTCTAAGGTGCCACAAGTACTCCTTTTCTTTCTGCTATAAAAGTAAATCTGTAATCATTTTAGTCACTTCATTTTACTCCACAGAAGAAAATTTGATCTTACATTCAATGAAATATTTCTTTTAATCAAACATTTGAGAAATGTAAATTTCTCAGTGTAAATATGGATTATATATTTCTTCTGCAGAAAAGAGTTACTCATAACTTTACCAGTTCTGCTAACAATGTATTTTTTCCTGTAAGTATTCAATAGCATAAAGTGAACCTGCCAATATATCTTTCCAGCTTCTATGATACTTTTTTTTAATTATTAAAGTGTTGAAGGTAAAACTATGTAGTTATTTTATTTTAAAAAGCAGAAATCAATTAAGTAATAAATTAGGGACTATTTTCTAGAGTGGCTGTTTAGTATGATATGCTTGATAAAAGATTTAAGGCTTCCAAGAGACATGGTAGATTTAGAATATTCATTTTTGCACAACTAAAATATTACAACTGGGACTCTGGAAACAAATCCATCAATTCTTCAAAGAATTCACAGTTTAGGTTCATAGGCAAGAATGCAAAATTTTATAGACCTTGTTTTTGAATAAGAAGCATGAACAGAGTGAAAGAATATTTACCTCCAGATCAACATCCTCCAGCCAAGACAAACTACATTAAGCATAACTAATCATATTTTATAAAAACATATATATGTGCACACATTGTGTGTGTGTGTGTACACACACCTACGTACTCAACCACTCTCTTTTTAACACATGACTATTGAAAGAATATGAATTACTAACAGTTTCTAAGGTTAAGAAAACAGCTCTGTCTGTAGTTTGCTCTGTGCCATACCAGTGAAATGTACCTTATATGTATAGGTCACAATGGTAACTAGGTACTAAGTATTATGTTTAAAGTAAAGATGTCCAATAGACATTAATAGATTTGAAATAGATGTACTATTTGTACAAGTAAAGATTAAATAAAAATCCTCTTCAAAACAGGTACAAAAGTCACTGGTCATAGGGACACCTATGGTTCTAGAAATGGCAAATATTCTATTAATATATTTTTAATGGAGCATGCACAGAGATAAAGAACAAATTTGTTCCTGAAAGTAAAGTCCATGGGTTAGGTACTCTCTTCCCATTGTCTGAGCAGAGGGAAGGAAAGCAGCATGAAACTGGGACAGATAGCATAGGAAAGAACAGAAGGCGCGTTCCTTGCCATGCTTTTATCTCCCTTGGGAGCCTGCAGAAACCACTCTGTAGGTCTGAAGGGTCTCAGAGCACATCTGGTAGTGTGGCTGTAGAAGGGTGACATCTTTTATAATTTTGTAGTTTGAAATCTCATTTGATCTCCTATTGGAAGGTATTGTGTCATTCTCAAAAGAAAAACACACTGGTGCACAATGACATCTAATTTGGGAACTCTATAAGGCATGTCTACACTTACGGCGGCGTGTCATTAAACACACAGCTAGCACAGGTATAAACAGCAGTGTAGATGGTGAGACACCGCTTAGGCGAGTAGACTGGAATGCCCTACATGTCTGAACCTTACGGTATGTACCCTACATGGCTCTGTCCACCTTGCCGCAGCCTTTCACTGCTGCACACCACAGTGTCAAGAGTGGATGCAACCGGCTTTCACCGTTTTTTGCCCATACTCTACAATCTGCTGCCAGTGTAGACAAGGCTTTAGTGTTTATTCTGTCCCACAAACATGCACATATTTCCTATTACCATTAGATCATCATTATTATTTTTATTACTATGATACAATACACCTGGTTTCTGTCCCAGCTCTACCACTGACTCACAGCGTGACTTTGGGCAAGTCAATCATTCGGTGCCTCGGTTTCCTCACCTGTACAATGGGGATAATAATGCTTATCCACTTTTGTCAAGTGCTGCGCGAGTTACAGATGAAAAGTGCTCATTATTATCAATACATAGAAATACAGTATACACAGTATGCCAGTTGCCATTGTATCTAGATGCTTATACACACAGATACACACACGCACTATCTAGCTACATATACATAAACACACACTCTTACTATTTGTTTCAGCAATGCATTTGGATTTTGAGAAATTGATTATAGGAATGAAGACTAATGTATACATTCACTGCGATTCTTTTATCCTTCACTTAGAATCCTTAATTCTGGACAATTCTTAAAGCTTTTAAACAGTATGTGTAACTTCTGTCAATGCTTAGCACTTCGTTAAGTGTCAAACTCTCCATCGCTTGGCATTTTAAATTAAAATATTTTAAAAAAATTTGCTCTAGTTCAGCTAAAAGTCATTGTGATTTGATAAAGTATTTATTTATATTGGTACACAGGCTTAAAAAAGGGCATCTATCCATATGTTCTAGGAACCCTTGATATAACTTAAAAACATGTCACAGATAATATCCTATGGGTAGCAGTACAATTTAATATAACCCCCACCACCACCAGTTCGCACTATGCAGGAAGTCAGACTAGATTACTGTAATGGTAACATCTGGCCTTAAAATCCATAAATCTATATTAATTTCACAACTACCTGGTTGGGTAAATAGAAAGGTCCCTGCTTCATTTACAGCAGGTTACTAGTTTTGTGTAAGCTACAGGAAAAAGTGGCTCGGAATATATTTAAATCACAGAGGGAAAGGTTCAAAACTAATTAGTTCCATGGAACCAAAACAGTGAGAGTTTTACAAAAGCATGAACCACAGAAGATCTTCTTAACCCTGTTAAGAAGTTAGTTATCAAGAGAGTTATCAAAGAGTTATCAAAGTGTGAGCAGGGTCTGAAGGAGCTCTCCCCTGACATCGAGAGATGAACTGGAGGGAAAAGACTTCAGGATCAGACAGTATTGGCATAAACACACCTACTCTACCTAGGTATTCAGACGACAGGTTGTGTTGCCAAAGTGATACATTTTGACTATGTTGGGTAACAATACGGTTTGGTATTGACTGCAGGGGCAATGAAATGTATGAGTAAAAGGGGAGCAGAACCATGCTCAGCATGTCCTGATTGAGGGGTTAGTACTCAACTGAACTGTACTCGCTAAGCAGAGGTTAGGGATGCCAAAGCCCAGTAAAAAGAGAGAAAGACAGTGAACACGTGTTCATACCTGAGGTGTGGGCTCTGCTTAAGAGTCCTAGACAACATTTGACCTGCAACAAAGACAACTGAGTCATTGTTTTGCTAAGTGATCACTAGAGCTGAAATCTCTGATAATCAGGTCTCACTGTTGAGCCTTGGATCTGCTGCAGGTAAGTGTTGCTGTAAAGAAGGCAGCCCAGCCTGCACCAACAGTGAGACCCCCACAGAAAGCACCGAAAACTGGGTTAAGTGGCGGAATCTCAGCATGTGGCATTGCATAGAATTGCTGGTGGCAGCAGAGAAGCAACAGCAGCACCACCACCACCAGAGTGAACGATGGTGGCAGACTGAATGGTGGCAGCGGCAGCCAGTGACTATCTAATCAGGTGGTGACAGCAGAGTGAACGACAACAACTCTGAGTCAGCTGAAGAAGCGTCAGCAGCAGCTGAGTCATTGCTGGATACTTCCCCCTTCTCTCCCCAACCCCCCACCCCAAAGAGTGGGAGGTGACCCCAAATGAACACACCTGTAAACTCTGGGTCTTTGCTGACCAAGGACAGCCAACTGTCAGTAGGGTGCAGTGGAGGGATAGGAGAGTGATGTGATTTGTTAAAGGGACATTTATTTGTTGGACTTTCCCATCACAAGATGGGAAACTGAGGCAAAGGACACTGCCTACCACATTATGGGGTCGGGTTGGCTTATGAACGCCTGTTTTTTGATTGGTTGTGGTGTTTTCCCAAACTAAGGCTTGGTTCCCTTTCCCTTTTAATAAAAGTTCTCAAACTCTCAGATTTGAGAGTGGGGAAGGATTGCCTTTTGGAGGCACGCAGGGATGGTGTTAAGTTTTCCAGATTACTGGTTGGGCACTCAAGTTGGTTCTGTGTTGTAATGTTCAAAGGAACCCCTAGATGTTGAACCTGGCCTTTGCTTCTGCCAACTTCACCTGGCAGAAGGGATACCTGATCAACATGGTGAACACTCCAAATACAAAAAGGAAGCTAAAAGGAACAAGCCATGAAAAGTGAGTTGAAGATGTGTAAATTAAGCTGCTGCAAGTAAAAGACACACTGGGGAGCATGTCATAATGATACAGAATACTGCATTGGTACAGTGAAAATTATACCTTGTGTAGCTGCGGATCAAACCTGTGGTTAGCTGAGAAGAATGACAGGAAAGACACGGCATGCCCAGCAGGCTGCCAAAGCCCACAGGAATTGCAACACCACACACATAAGAGAGCCAGCAAAAACCTACAAGAGCCACAGCTAAGAAAGCAGCCTGGGAGGAAAAAGGATGATGTGAATTCAGCAGATGCACAAGGAAAAATATGAGCTCAAAAATAAGAGCAAGTAACCCCAACAATCACCTGTAAGGGACTATGACACCACAAAATTGAAAAGCAGACTATGAATATCCATGTGCATAGGGAAGATGTACTATTTGAGTGCCACAGTCCCCCAGAACATATGAAAAAATAATCATAGCCAGCTAGTTGTTCATAAAGGGTATTGGGATATAGTGAGACACAAACAAATATAGAAAATGGTTAAGCCATGTGTTGACTGTATAAGCCGGGGTGGCCAAACCATGGCTCGCAAGCTGCATGCAGCTCTTTTACAGTTAAGGTACAGCTTGCTGAGCCCCCCATGCTGCCCCATTCTCCACCTACCAGAGTGCGGGGGGGGAGGGACTTTCAGGGCTTCTGCCCTGCAGCAGAGTGGTGGGGCTAGGGGCTTCTGCCAGAGATGACTGGTGCCTGGGGGGGGGGGGCACAATTTAAAGGTTCAGCCCTCCCCAAAGCTTGAGTCACACCCTCCTCTTACCCTCAGCGGCCCCTCCCTGCAGCTCCCAGGTGTTTGCTGCTACTTCTCCCCAGAGCCACAGCTCCTAGATTGCTGGCTCCAGCAGTTGCGGTGCAGGGAGAGGGCCCGGCAACACCAAGTGGCAAAAATCAGGGGGCGGATGTGACCCCACTTGCCCCCCTTACACATTGCCTCTGGTTTCTGCCCAGTGGTGGTGGGGGGGGTCTTGGGGTTTTATCCCAGTGGGGCACGCCTGCCTGGGCACGGCTCTTGAATTTCTGAAGATCATCATGTGCGGCTTGCAGGGTCAATAAGCTTGACCGCCCCTGATACAAGCGTCCCTCATTGTCATACGGCCTTAAAATCACTTGGAAATTGCAGCTACTGCAGAATAAGATGGCTGGCCTATTTGAGTGGTATTTCACACAGATGCATGCTTCAAATTCGCCACTTGCTCCCAGCTGATTCCCAGGTGAAGATTAGAAGGTATTGGCTTTGACCTATTAAGACCAAAAATGGCCTGGCTACCCAAGAGACTGCCCCTCTCCTCATATTAGATACTGAAGCTGTTGTGATCAGCTGTGGAACTCAAGCTCTCAGTCCCCAGTTCAAATAAGGAACAGCAAGGGTCCTTGACTCTAGAACTTACTCCCCTTATCCTGACTCAGATCTATTAACTTTAATGACACTCTACAAGGCCTATTTATTCCCCAAGGTTTTCCCCTCACACAGTTAACGGTGTTGTGCACCACAACTGGATTTAGGATAGATTTGCCCCATCTTGGTTTAGGAGGAGGAATTTTATGGTGAGCGTGTTGGGGAGGATTTTGTGGATTGAACTGTTAAGAGTTCTATGTTTTTATAACATTTTACGTGTACATGGAGGTATAGACAGATGTCCTTTTAGTAAAGTGAATTAAATAGTAGCAACAAGCAACAGCAAGCGTAGAGGATAGAGATACAGAAGCCACAGGCATGCCAGTGGGATTCTTCACAAAGCACATCCAGGGATGTGCGGCAAGACAGCAAACTGCAGATGCAGATCATGTTGCTCTGAGACTTGTTTTTGAATCCCCCACTGAGTACATGAAGGGTGACTGCACAGCAGAGAAGGAAAACCCACAGCAGTCACAAGTATGCCAATAGAGAGAGCAAAGTAAGGCTACTCCTACCCAAATCCTCTAAGTATTTTCTGCAGAACGGGCAACATACCTAACCATCTACCTTTCAAGAAGCTTGATTGGGGCACTTTTCAATCCACTGCTCCTAGGTCATTTATAGCTCTGGAGTGTTGCACCAGAATGCCTGTCACTGGTTTAGTACGATCCCATTTACCCACCCCAACAAATTGTGTATCTACCCCAGAGTGGAGAAGAGTCAATAGTAGAAAGAACAGAGCCACATTTTCAAAAGTAAGATGGCCTCTTCTAAAATTTCCATGTATGTAGATTACAAAGGAAGATATCGGAGAAAGCATTTGTTGTGCTAATCTATTTTCAGTCAAATACAATCAAACAGTAATATTTTCAAAAAGTACCTATGCTTCTTCAGTGGCTTAAGTCAAACTGACAGTCAATGGGCCTTAAGCACTTGTGGCTGATTAGAAGCAAAACTGACAAATGATCACAAAATTAGTCACACAGAAACAAGATGACACCTGCATCATTCTTCTATGGTATTATCAGATCTATTAGCCTTATATCACAGGCTGTTTTTAGCAACATTTAACTCAGAGTGGGATGCTAGATTCCAGCCAACATGTGGGTTAAGCAGGCTTCCAGACAGGACTTTATACAGCAAATAATAAGTAAATCATCAGTAGAGACAAAAAGTAAGTGGTGAACGTGCAGGACAGGAATCTCCAGCTCTGAGTGTGAAGACTAACATATGAACTCAGCGAAATATATTGACCTATTTCTACAAAAGCCAGTGGCGCAACAAATGGCTGTTCTGCTATTTCTACAGAAAATAATTACCCTCCCAAGCAGGTAGGTATGTCAACCAGTTTAATAGCAAGCTAGCTTGTGCGTCTGTCTCCTCTATTCCTAAAACAATACCTTACAGCTGCTTCACAATCCTTTGAGGCCTTGGATCAACAGTATCTAGTTTAAGGAAGGAGATATCAGTCATCCAACTAGCCCTTAACCTAATTTTGCTGAGTTACTGCCCTATCTCTGTGAAGTAATGTGTTTTAGCAGGAAGGTAAGGTTGGGCCTCACTGAGCCTCCTGTAAATTCCATGTTACAAATATGGGCACAGCTTTCCCTAGTTGCCGATTTAGTATGCATGCTACCACAAATTTTAGTGAAGGGATGGTATTAGCGCTCTTATACAGTATGTATATTTGCAGATTGTGAGCTTGGCCTTTGCTTTTTTATTATTAAATTCCCCTCACCATTTTAGAATCAGGACAAGAATTTAAAGGGGGAAAAGGAGGTAATTTTAACAAGCAATATAGGGAAACCTGGAAAGTGTAAAATACTCTAGAGGCAAAAGTTGGGGAAAAAATTAATGCCTAAAACTAGGCTCAAGCCCATATTTAATTAAATAACTGACCTAATTTTCAGCTATGCTGTGCTTCCAGCAACTCCCATTGAAGTTTACAGATGAGGGTCAGGGAGCTGCTGAGTGCCCTGCACTTTGTGAATCCAAAACTTATACTAAAGATCAAAATTAGTGAAGGGCTTTACCTCTGAAAAGGCAAAACACGACAATTAAGGAACTTGATAAGCCAAACAAACCACACTGCTTCAGCCAATCTCTTAACACAGGGTCAGAGGCTACTAAATTCACTACAATCTGAGCAAATTTTCTCCATATAAGAAGGAATTTGTCCCAGAAAGTTGAGTTTTTTAAAAAAATTCTAAGGTTGACTTAAATCAGAGCTGCAGGAGGCTGGAAACAAAGTTGTCTCAGGAATCTTATGTTGGGCTCCTCTTTTGTCAGTTTTCAGAGTAGCAGCCGTGTTAGTCTGTATTCGCAAAAAGAAAAGGAGTACTTGTGGCACCTTAGAGACTAACAAATTTATTAGAGCATAAGCTTTTGTGAGCTACAGCTCACTTCATCGGATGCATTTGGTGGAAAAAACAGAGGGGAGATTGAAATACACACACAGAGAACATGAAACAATGGCTTTTATCATACACACTCTAAGGAGAGTGATCACTTAAGATAAGCCATCACCAGCAGCAGGGGGGGGGGGGGAAGGGAGGAAAACCTTTCATGGTGACAAGCAAGGTAGGCTATTTCCAGCAGTTAACAAGAATATCTGAGGAACAGCGGGGGGTGCGGTGGTGGGAGAAATAACAGGGGGAAATAGTTTTACTTTGTGTAATGACTCATCCATTCCCAGTCTCTATTCAAGCCTAAGTTAATTGTATCCAGTTTGCAAATTAATTCCAATTCAGCAGTCTCTCGTTGGAGTCTGTTTTTGAAGCTTTTTTGCTGAAGGATAGCCACCCTCAGCTCTGTAATCGAGTGACCAGAGAGATTGAAGTGTTCTCCAACTGGTTTTTGAACATTATAATTCTTGACGTCTGATTTGTGTCCATTCATTCTTTTACGTAGAGACTGTCCAGTTTGACCAATGTACATGGCAGAGGGGCATTGCTGGCACATGATGGCATATATCACATTGGTAGATGTGCAGGTGAACAAACCCCTGATAGTGTGGCTGATGTGATTAGGCCCTATGATGGTGTCCCCTGAATAGATATGTGGACAGAGTTGGCAACGGGCTTTGTTGCAAGGATAGGTTCCTGGGTTAGTGCTTCTGTTGTGTGGTGTGTAGTTGCTGGTGAGTATTTGCTTCAGATTGGGGGGCTGTCTGTAAGCAAAGACTGGCCTGTCTCCTAAGATCTGTGAGAGTGATGGGTCGTCCTTCAGGATAGGTTGTAGATCCTTGATGATGCGTTGGAGAGGTTTTAGTTGGGGGCTGAAGGTGATGGCTAGTGGCGTTCTGTTATTTTCTTTGTTGGGTCTGTCCTGTAGTAGGTGACTTCTGGGTACTCTTCTGGCTCTGTCAATCTGTTTCTTCACTTCAGCAGGTGGGTATTGTAGTTGTAGGAATGCATGAGAGAGATCTTGTAGGTGTTTGTCTCTGTCTGAGGGGTTGGAGCAAATGCGGTTATATCGTAGAGCTTGGCTGTAGACAATGGATCCTGTGGTATGATCTGGATGAAAGCTAGAGGCATGTAGGTAGGAATAGCGGTCAGTAGGTTTCCGATATAGGGTGGTGTTTATGTGACCATCGCTTATTAGCACCATAGTGTCCAGGAAGTGGATCTCTTGTGTGAATTGATCCAGGCTGAGGTTGATGGTGGGATGGAAATTGTTGAAATCATGGTGGAATTCCTCAAGGGCTTCTTTTCCATGGGTCTAGATGATGAAGATGTCATCAATGTAGTGCAAGTAGAGTAGGGGCATTAGGAGACGAGAGCTGAGGAAGCGTTGTTCTAAGTCAGCCATAAAAATGTTGGCATACTGTGGGGCCATGCGGGTACCCATCGCAGTGCCGCTGACTTGAAGGTATACATTGTCCCCAAATGTGAAATAGTTATGGGTGAGGACAAAGTCACAAAGTTCAGCCACCAGGTTAGCCGTGACAGTATCGGGGATACTGTTCCTGACGGCTTGTAGTCCATCTTTGTGTGGAATGTTGGTGTAGAGGGCTTCTACATCCATAGTGGCTAGGATGGTGTTTTTAGGAAGATCACCAATGGACTGTAATTTCCTCAGGAAGTCAGTGGTGTCTCGAAGATAGCTGGGAGTGCTGGTAACGAAGGGCCTGAGGAGGGAGTCTACATAGCCAGACAATCCTGCTGTCAGGGTGCCAATGCCTGAGATGATGGGGCATCCAGGATTTCCAGGTTTATGGATCTTGGGTAGCAGATAGAATACCCCAGGTCGTGGTTCTAGGGGTGTGTCTGTGAAGATTTGTTCTTGTGCTTTTTCAGGGAGTTTCTTGAGCAAATGCTGTAGTTTCTTTTGGTAACTCTCAGTGGGATCAGAGGGTAATGGAATGTAGAAAGTGGTGTTGGAGAGCTGCCTAGTAGCCTCTTGTTCATATTCCGACCTATTCATGATGAAGACAGCACCTCCTTTGTCAGCCTTTTTGATTATGATGTCAGAGTTCTTTCTGAGGCTGTGGATGGCATTGTGTTCTGCATGGCTGAGGTTATGGGGCAAGCAATGCTGCTTTTCCACAATTTCAGCTCGTGCACGTCGGCGGAAGCACTCTACGTAGAAGTTCAGGCTGCTGTTTCGACCTTCAGGAGGAGTCCACCCAGAATCCTTCTTTAACTGGATACTCTCATAAAGAACCAACCTTCCACACAAAATTCCTCGTGGCTGGACTTTACAAAAACTAGACAAGCCATTTACAACACACACTTTGCTTCTCTACAAAAGAAAAAGGACACAGCTATCTAAACTACTACAGGCCACAAGGGGCCACAACAGTGGTTCCCGTAACCCACCCAGCAATATTGTTAATCTATCCAGCTATACTCTTAGCTTAACATCACTCGATTACAGACCTAAGAGTGGCTATCCTTCAACAAAAAAGCTTCAAAAACAGACTCCAATGAGAGACTGCTGAATTGGAATTAATTTGCAAACTGGATACAATTAACTTAGGCTTGAATAGAGACTGGGAATGGATCAGTCATTACACAAAGTAAAACTATTTCCCCATGGTATTTCTCCCCCCCACCGCACCCCCCACTGTTCCTCAGATATTCTTGTTAACTGCTGGAAATAGCCTACCTTGCTTGTCACCATGAAAGGTTTTCCTCCTTCCCTCCCCTCCCCCCCCCCCCCCCCCCGCTGCTGGTGATGGCTTATCTTAAGTGATCACTCTCCTTACAGTTTTCAGTATATGTCATAAATATAAAGGGAAGGGTAAACACCTTTAAAATCCCTCCTGGCCAGAGGAAAAATCCTTTCACCTGTAAAGGGTTAAGAAGCTAGGATAACCTCGCTGGCACCTGACCACAATGACCAATGAGGAGACAAGATACTTTCAAAGCTGGAGGGAGGGAAAAACAAAGGGTCTGTCTGTGTGATGCTTTTGCCAGGGACAGATCAGGAATGGAGTCTTAGAATTTAGTAAGTAATCTAGCTAGATATGCGTTAGATTATGATTTCTTTAAATGGCTGAGAAATTAGACTGTGCTCAATAGAATGAATATTTTTGTCTTTGTGTCTTTCTTGTAACTTAAGGTTTTGCCTAGAGAGTTCTCTGTGTTTTGAATCTAATTACCCTGTAAGGTATTTACCCTCCTGATTTTACAGAGGTGATTCTTTTTACCTTTTCTTATATTAAAATTCTTCTTGTAAGAAACAATGCTTTTTTCATTGTTCTTAAGATCCAAGGGTTTGGGTCTGTGGTCACCTATGCAAATTGGTGAGGATTTTTATCAAGCCTTCCCCAGGCAGGGGGGTGCAAGGTTTTGGTGAGGATTTTGGGGGGGGGGAAAGAGGTTTCCAAAGAACTCTCTTTAAAAAAAAAAACCCGGACGTTTGGTGGTGACAGTGGAAGTCCAAGGGCAAAGGGTAAAATAGCTTGTACCTTGGGGAAGTTTTAATCTAAGCTGGTAAAAGTAAGCTTAGGAGGTTTTCACGCAGGTCCCCACATCTGTACTCTAGAGTAACAAACCCAATTTTTCTAGGTCATGTTTTCTAGACCTTTAATCAGTTTTGTTTCCCTTCTCTGGGCTTTCTTCAATTTGTCCGTATCTTTCCTGAAATGTGGCACCCAGAACTGGACACAATAGTCCAGTTGAGGCCTAATCGGCACAGAATAGAGTGAAAGAATTAATTTGTGTATCTTGCTTACAACATGTCCGCTAATACATCCCAGAATGATGTTTGTTTTTTTGCAACAGTGTTACACTGTTGACTCCTATTTAGCTTGTGATCCACTATGATTCCCCACATCCCTTTTTGCAATCCTCCTGCCTAGGCAGTCATTTCCCATTTTGTATGTGTGTAACTGATTATTCCTTCCTAAGTGGAGTACCTTGCATTTATACTTATTGAAGTTCATCCTATTTACTTCAGCCTATTTCTCCAGAGTATCCAGATCATTTTGAATTTTAATCCTATCTTCCAAAGCACTTGCAATCCCTCCCAGTTTGATATTGTCCACAAACTGTATAAGTGTACCCTTATGCCATTATTTAAGTCACTAATGAAAATACAGTATTGTTGGGATTATGTTTACCAATGTGCATTACTTTGCATTTATCAACATTGAATTTCACTGCCATTTTATTTCTCGGTCACCCAGTTTTGTGAGATCTCTTTGTAACTCTGCAGTCTACTTTGAATTTAACTATTTTGAGTAATTTTGTATTGTCTACAGACTTTGCCACCTCACTGTTTACCCCTTTTTCCAGATCATTTATGAATATCTTAAACAGCACTGGTCCCAGTACAGATTCTTGGGAGATCCTGTTATTTATCTCTTTCCATTGTGAAAGCTAATCATTTATACCTATTTTTGTTTCCTGACTTTTGAACAGTTATTGATCCATGTGAGGACCTTCCCTCTTATTCCATGAGAGCTTACTTTGCTTAAGAACCTATGATGAGCGAACTTGTCAAAGGCCTTCTGAAAGTCCAAGTATACTATATCTACTGGATCACCCTTGCCTACATGTGTGTTGATGCCCTCAGTGAATGCTAATAGATTGATGAAGCATGATTTCCCATTACAAAAGCCATGTTGCCTCTTCCCCAACATACCGTGTCATCTATGCATCTGATAATTCTATTCTTTACTGTAGTTTCAACCAGTTTGTCTTGTACTGAAGTTAGGCTTACTGGCCTGTTATGCCAGGATTGCCTCTGAAGCCCTTTTTAAAAATCAGCATCACATTGGCTATCCGCCAGTCATTTGGCACAGAAGCTTATTTAAGCCGAAGGTTACGTACTACAATTAGCGTTCTGCAATTTCATATGCGAGTTCCTTCAGAATTCTTATGTGAATACCATCCGGTCCTCGTGATTGATCACTGCTTAATTTATCAATTTGTTCCAAAACCTCCCCTACTGACGCCTCAGTCTGGGACAGTTCCTCAGATATGTCACATGGAAAGAATGGCTTAGATGTGGGAATTGCCTTCACATCCTTTGCAGTGAAGACCAATGCATAGAATTCATTTAGCTTCTCCACAATGACCTCGTCTTCCTTGGATGCTCCTTTAGCACCTTGATCATGGTCCCACTGATTGTTTAGCAGTCTTCCCACTTCTGATGGACTTACAAAAAAAATTTTTTTTCCCTATTAATTTTTAAGTCTCTTGCTAGTTGCTCTTGAAATTCTTTTTTGGCCTTCCTGTTACACTTGACTTGCCAGAGTTTATGCTCCTTTCTATTTTCCTCATTAGGATTTGACTTCCAATTTTTAAAAGAGGTCTTTTTGCCCCTAATTGCCTCTTTTACTAGGTTTAGCCATGGTGCTGGTGGTGGGCTTTGGGTCCTTTTATTGTTTTTTTAATAGTGTTTATTAATTATTAATTATTATTATTATGGTGTTTTTAAAAAGTTGCCATGTAGCTTGCAGACATTTCACTCTTGTGATAGTTTCTTTTAATTTCTGTTTAACTAGACTCCTCATTTTTTGTGCAATTCCCTTTGTTGAAGTTAAATGCTAGTGTAGTGGGTTTCTTTGGTATTTTCCTCCCTTACAAGGATTTTACATTTAATCACACTATGGTCACTGTTACTTAGTGGTTCAGCTATATTCACCTCGTGAACTTGATCTTGTGCTCCACGTATGACTAAATCAAAAATTTCTTCTCCCCTTGTGGATTTCATGACTAGCTGCTTCAAGAAGCAGTCAATGTGTCTAGAAATTTTATCTCTGCCTCTCAGCCTGAGGTGACATGTTCTCAAGCAATCTGGGTATAACCAAAATCCCCATTATTGTTGGGTTTTCTGGGTTTGTACCCTCTCTAATCTCCCTGAGTATTTCACAGTCATGGTCACCATCCTGGTCAGGTAGTCAGTACTATATTCCTATTATACTTTTATGATTCAACCACAGAGATTCTACGGTACAGTTTGATTCATTTAAGGTTTTTACTATATTTGACTGTATGCTTTCTTTCACATATAGTGGCACTCCCCCTACAGCACAATATACTCTGTCATTCCTATAGATTTCGTACCCTGGTATTATTGTGTCCCATTGATCATCATCTTTCAACCATGTTTCTGTCATGCCTATTATATTAATAACCTCCTTTTATACCAGCCACTCAAGTTTCAGTATCTTGAACCAGATGTGCTCCATTGTCAGTTTTTTGGATTACCCAAAGACCAAACTGGGTCAGACCAATGTCCCATCTACCCCAGTATCCTGCCTCAAACAGTAACCAGTAGCAGAGCTTCAGGGGAAGTGTACAGAACACAGCAGCTGAAATGATCCACCCATCTTCCCCTCCAGATTTCTGGCAGTTGGAGGTATAGGGTTGCCACAAACTTCGGGTTGTATCCTTGACCATCTTGACTAATAGTTAGGGCCCTACAAAATTCATGGCTCACTTTGATCAATTTCACGGCCACAAGGTCTTAAAATTAGTCAATTTCACGATTTCAGATGTTTATATCTGAAATGTCATGGTGTAGTAACCATGGGGACCCTGATCCAAAAGGGGATCATGGGGGGGTCCTAAAGCTCTTGTAAGTGGGTTGCAGGATTGCCATACTCACTTCTATGCTGCTTCAGAGCCCAGCTGCGGAGTTTCCTGCAGCTGGAAGTAGGTCCGATCTCCCCAGTGCTGCTTGGAGTGCCACAGCCAGGGGTTCTTAGCTGCTAATCAGGGCCAAGGGCCTCGGACAATTTGAAAAATGGGTGCCCCAGCCATGGCAGGAGTTACAGGGTGGAAGCCCCGATCCCTGGCTGGAGCCATGGGGTGGAGGGGAAGGGCCAGCAGCCCCAAGCCAGGCCCCGAGACTGAGCAGGAGCTCCAGGGGCTGGAGCTGCAGCGGGTGGCAGCCCCAGCCCAGGTCTCTGAGCCCAGGCAGGAGCCGCAGAGGGGTGGAAGCTGGAGTCCAGGTCCCCGCAACCCCAGCAGGAGCCACCGGGGGGGGGGGGGGGGGGGGGGGGGGGGGAAAAGGGAGGCAGCAGCCCCAAGCTCGAATGCCCAGAGTCCAGGCAGGAGCTGCAGGGGGTGGAAGACCCAAGCCTTGGCAGGAGCATGGGCACCTCCCAGCCCTGGCAGGAGCCATGGGGGGCGAAGCAGCAGCCCGGGCATAAGCCAGGTGGGAGAGAGAACGGTAGCCCCAGAGCTCAGGCACCTGGCAGGAGTTGTGTGTGGGCAGGGGTGGAAGCCCTGGAACTAGAGTGCCCCAAGCTCTGGCAAGAGCAACTGGGGAAGCAGTCCGGAGCCCAGTTCTGGGGCTGCTGAAGCATAGGGTGGTACACACTCACTTCTGTGCTGCCTGTGGGGGAAGGTCTGATCTCTCCCCGTAACAGCTGCACAGGGAAAGGATAAGTCCTGTCTCTTCCCAGCCCAGCTGATATTGTGGAGATCAGATTTCACAGAGAAGGTCTTATTTCACGGGCCATGACATGTTTTTCATGACTGTGAAATTGGTATGGCCCTACTGACCTATCCTCCATGAACTTATCTAGTCCTTTTTCTTGAACTGGAGCTTTAAAAAGTTCATCTCTCTAATAGGCATAAACAGATTCACTTTACACCCCATACAGAAATTTAAAATTGGCACTGGGACAGGATCCCCAACACCTTTTATGTGAATATGTGAAACAGTGCGACGTGATACACAGATGAAAAAGTAAGCAGGCTTCATTTCTAATGGAACAACACTGGATTTTGAAATGAAACAACAGATGGGAAGCTGATTCTTCACAGATTTTAAAAGGTCCATGAGCTACTGCACTGCTTTTTTTAAACCATGGAATGGAACAAACTTGAATTAGGGGTGTATAAGTGGGATGTGAATATATCACTAAGTCAATTTGTTGTTCAATCCATAGAGCACCAAGTTACTGGAGCAGGAATCATTATGGATTGTCCTCTAGCAAGAGACTAGAACTGGAACATAAAGAAAAGCACAAATAAGTTTGTTTACACTTGCAGGAGATAATGCTGCCTGCTTCTTGTTTACAATGTCACCTGAAAGTGAGAACAGGCGTTCGCATGGCACTGTTGTAACCAGCGTCACAAGCTATTTACATGCCAGATGCGCTAAAGATTCATATGTCCTTTCATGCTTCAACCACCATTCCAAGGTACATGCGCCCATGCTGATAACGGATAGTGCTCAATAACAACCCAAAGCAGTTCAGACCAATGCATGTTCACTTTCATCATCCGAGTCAGATGCCACCAGCAGAAGGTTGATTCTTTTTTTCTTTTTTTTTTTTGGTGGTTTTCACATCGAAGTGTTGCTCTTTTAAGACTTCTGAAAACATGCTCCATACCTTGTCTCTCTCAGATTTTGGAACATACTTCAGATTCTTAAATCTTGGATCGAGTGCTGTAGCTATCTTTAGAAATCTCACACTGGTACCTTCTTTGCGTTTTGCCAAATCTGCAGTGAAAGTATTCTTAAAACGAACATGTGCTGGGTCATCATCCGAGACTGATATAACATGATATATATGGCAGAATGCGGATAAAGCACAGCAGGAGACGTACAATTCTCCCCCAAGGAGTTCAGTCAAAAATGTAATTAACACATTTTTTTAACAAGCGTTATCAGCATGGAAACATGTCCTCTGGAATGATGGCCGAAGCATGAAGGGACATACAAATGTTTAGCATATCTGCATTACAGTGTTTATCATTTTAACAGTGCGGATATCTATAGTAAAAATAATATAAAGTGAGTACTGTACACTTTGTATTCTATATTGTAACTGAAATATATTTGAAAATGTAGAAAAATATGCAAAATATTTCTTTTCAATTGGTATTCTATTGTTTAAACTGATTAATTTTTTTTTAATCGCAATGAATTTTTTTAATCATGATTAATTTTTTTGAGTTAATCATGTGATTTAACTGCAATTAATCAACAGCCCTATTATTAACAAGTTCAGTTTAAAATTCATGATGCTGATTCTGGAATTCAAATCTATTACTAATTTGCTGTTGATTACAATGGAGAAGCCATGAAGATTTGTTAAAAGTCCAATACAGCCCCTATTAAAATCAGTGAAGTATTTCTAACAAATCTACAGGTCCACTCCATTACAACAAACAGAATATTTCTAACCAATCTGAGTTTATAAACACATTCACAGCTTATCACTGAATGAATAAGATTTTTGAAATGAATGAATTTAAGGGAGCAAATCCAGCAAATATGTTTCTTTAGTTCAGAATAACTGGAAATCAATTTGTAGGATATAATTATAGCCAGACACTCATTTTAAGGCTATGATTTTACTGGGTATTTTGGGTGATAAGCCATAAGGTTGAAACTTATGTGATTTCCTATATTACTAGAACCCCAAGAGAAAAGTAAGTTTTTTCTATTTACTGATAATATGTCTGGTATTTATTAAGACATGTAATTAAACAGTAATATACAGTAACTACACTTCCTTGAATGAAATTTAGATCTTTTGTTATTTTTTTAGACTGTGACAGGATTCTAATACTTAATGGATAAACAGCTAAATTTCTACTGCCTGATAGGGAAGAAAAAGCTGGATCTCCGCTTAGCAATTATGTCACAAGGAATATACTTAGTAAGTGCATACTTATTTTATGTTTAGAAATAATTCTCTGAACTTGGCTACTCAAGCAGTCAAAAGTTTTTGTTCCTGTTAGTCTAAAAGCTATTGAGAGAGGACATCAGCCTCATTTTGATTCTCTACAAAAAAAGTATCTATTCACTGCAAGATTAATTTTGCACTATTTGCAGTACTACATATTCCATTAAATTAGGCATACAATGTTAACATATCTGCTATCTTCTTCCTTTCAGTAGTCATTCTGCCATCTGAACTAAATGAAACTGAGGCTCTCTGATGGGAAACAGTGGGGCTTGGTTGCATGGAGTAGCAATGCTCACTAGCGAGGTGTGATTTCTGAAGCACACCAGCCTGTTGCATGCTACACTGATCCATGTAGACCCTGTTGAAGTGATCTAAAAGTTCCCTAGCATGCATTAATGTAGCTGTTTTAGTTGGTACACTTTAGAAATCACACCTTCAGGGCGCATTGCTGCTTTATATAGACAAGCCCAAAGTGTCCTCTCTCTCTGACACATTGGAATAAGGTTCCTCCCAGAGCTACATAAGTGTACCAGGCCCCTTCAAGGAGCTGCTTTATTAGTAGTATTATTAAAATTCATGTATACATACTATAATAAATTAATGCACTACTTCAGGGTAAGATACGATCCCTGACAAAAAGTGAACTGGAACAAATGATGAATGTGGTTGTAGTTGTTGAATTCAAAGGCTTTTAGCATTATTCACAATCAAAGCAAATTTACTGTCCCAAGAGGATTCTTTTCCTCAGCTATTGCTTCAAATACCATGCACTGGTTTATATTTAAATAAATGGGTAAATATTACCTGGGTAAATATTACCTGTGCAAATATTACCTTGATTTTTTGAGGGTGGGTTTCTATATTGTACTATATCTGCTTTTGTGAATGAACTGACAACAGTGCAAAATTATGTTAGGTCACTATACTATCTCAGCCCCAAAAAACTATAGAAGAACAAAAAATAAAACTGCAATATTTGTTTACCATTGTTCTAAGCAACTTAGAAGACATCACATTCGACGGAAGGTTTTCTAAATGCTCTTAACTAACAAGCTGAAATACTTGGAAGGATTGATTTTTCATGTGTAAATTGAGAAAATACTGAAGGAGTAACTCATTGACTGATATAACAAAGTGTACAAGATTCTGAGATCCTATTTAAGAAAATAACAATGCAGAGCTATATTAAAATGTCCTAGCAGAGATACTATAATATCTTATGTTACAATCCTTCACTCAGATCAGTGCAAGAGAACCTGTAGACTAGCACTGAAGACAATGGCATTGCACATGAATGCATCGATTCTGCATCCAATTGCAGGATCATGGCCTGTGTATATAAACTGTTTGCCAACCCTTTCCCCATATTTAATAATAATAAACTCACTTACTTGCTTTTCCCTTTGTACACTGTAGCATATGATCCTTCCCCTAATTTTTCCAGTTTTTCGTAAGAGTCTGCTTTTCCAAACTTGGGGCTTGTAGGCTAAATAAAAATAAAGGATGGAACTTTCAGCATTAACACCAAAATTAACTGCTTTGATTCAACCATGAAAGACTAAACAAGATTACTAAAACGGATGGGATTAGGTCTGAATTTTTTTAATATTGGCTGCAAGAATCCAGCAGAACTAATGTAGAATGTTTAATAGGCTGCTCAAATAAACGTCATTCAACACTCCAGATGGTGGTTACCTATTTCAACTGTATTCTTGCATCAGTGGAGCCTTGAAAAAGAGGCTTGTGTTTCATTTTTGGCATACAAAACTTTATATGCAGAGGTGGATCATTTCCAACTAAACCAGCCAATCTATTTTAATAAATGTAATTCAAGATTCTAATCTGCTCTATAAAATGGGCAAGGTAATCACATAGGCCTGCTTAGATGAAAACATGTAAAAAATACTGTCAGGGGCACTTAGGGCACTGAGCACCTCCCAGAAGATATCTAAATATCTTATGGAATGGGCCCTCTAAGAGTGAATTTCACTTCTGAATTGATCCTAAAATTCTTTGGTTTGCATGCACAATCAAAGCATGCCTTTTAATGGCGTGTGTATGCAGTATGGCTTTTTATCATCTTTATTCTTAATGACTGCTGCCTCGGTTTCTATAACCAAATCAAGTTAACTACTGTACTTTGTTCAGTGAAAAAGCAAAAGGTCAGATTTTCAGCTAGTGCATTCAGACATAGCCCCCATTGGCTTTAGCAACAGCCCTAAGGAATCTGCCCTAAGTTTTTACACAAACCTAATAAAACTGACAATAACTAGAGCTGTGAAGAGTAGAGGTTCATATTGCACCTTTAAAAATATACTCAAATGATTAATTTGGAAGTTCTGAAAATAAAGGAAAATTATGCAGACAGCTCTGTCTTGTAAAATTTCACCGTTTATCTTCATTTTGTTAAACAGAGCCTACTCAGCAACAGAATACCAAACAATGTTTCTTGCAATCTTCATTATTTCAGTACAATAGTCTATGAAAACAATTACGTACATAACCTTTGTGTCACTTTGTAGACATGAATCTGATATATGTATGAAAATATACATGCATATATGGAGAGAGAGAGAGAGAGAGAGAGAGAGAGAGAAAGTTATGGCATACATGAGGGAGCAATGTGGTATAAATATTTCTGGTCAAAGAAAACCACTTTGTTTTTGCAGAAATTTTTAATGTGTTTTTGATTTTCAGTCCCAGATTCATTCTGTGTTCCTCCCTCTCCCTTCCTCTTATAATTTTCCAGTGCAAAAGGAGAAGAAGAAAAACAAAGAGAGAAAGTGAGATTATGTTTAAACTATTCTCTCCCCCACCTCATTTTCCACTGGGAAAGAGGAGAACAGGGAGGGGGAAAAACTAAAAAAAACAAAAATTAAGGACCAAAAACCTAAATTAAAGGAAAATGGAATCACTGGAAGAAGAAGGATCCATCAGACACGGTTCGTCTGCTATCAGCTTGCTTCCAAGTGAGCCATTACCAACAGGTATGGATGTGTATTTGTTTGAGGGCAGAGAGAAAGTAGTCCACAATATAGTAGGTTTGTAAAACTCAAAAAACCCAACAATCCACCTTTGAGGCTCCTCCATCACTAGATTTCCATGTTAACCGGATATGATGAAGCCGGTTTACTGTGTTTTACTTTTCTTATATGTAGTTTGCCTATTTTCATGTTGAGATTTACTTGTTCTATTGTTTTGGGATTTTTATTTTTTGTTTTTATTTGCTTTATAATACCGCCAGTTGCCATAATGTAGAGGTCTTAAGAATCGCTATTGCTTTAGGATTCTGATAGGTAATCCATTACCATAAAAATCAAATAATTATTCCCTCAACCACAGACTCACTTCCCCCTATTCCAGCTGTCAAAAATATTGGTTTATAATCATATCTATTTGATTCACTCCCAGCTTGGAAGCCTGCTGCATCTCCACTGAGAGTAGGCAGAGGATGAGAAGAACTTGCATTGGGCAGGACCAGTAAGATGGCCATAGGAAGAGCTCACTACTGACTATGCAGGAGAGGTGCCTGTGTTGACTACCTCTGCCTGATGGGTACCTCAGGTTGGCCTTCTGATCTAGCAAAAAGGGTGTCCTTTTAGTCCTCCTGAAGTGGAACAAGGCTCTGCATTGGATTCTGGATCCACAAGTTATCCCACCGAGTGGTCCAGCTTGGCTCTCTGATCTAGCTGGACCACTGGGTGGGATAACTTGTTGATCCAGAACCCAATGAGATCCTTGCCACTTCCAAAGGTGGAACCAAAGTGTACGCAGTCCAGGCAGTGTCAGACCCTACTGGTGTGTCTGTCCACAATACAGCGTAGGATGTTGTAGGCCATGTGTTCAGGCACCTAAAGATGCATATTGTTGCTTAATGGTATTTTCAATAGCTGCTATCTGCATCTTTAGATACCTATACATCTTTAAACCTTTTAAGTTGTTCTGTTACTCCCTGTATTATCTTTCACAAGCACAAATTGACAGAGGCTGCTGCTATGATACTTTAGCATGAAACTTGCAAACTAATCTGCAAGATATTTCAAAGACCACAAAAAACTTTTAAAAGTGATATTGAGAATGCACACCACACGACAATCTTTGAAAAAATTCACCAATTGCTGATGCTAGCAGTTAACAATAATTTTGATTATTAAACATGAAAATAAAATGGACATTAATTTACATTTCACAATTTCACATGGTACCTTTCTACATTTCACTCATCTTAGAAAATACAGTATACTAGTCAATTTAATTTTCTGGTTCTCATTCAATAGCCTTGTATTGCAATATCTGGGTTGAAAAGGCTGCAGAGGTTGATCTTCTAAAGAATTAAAACAATCTCTATTAATATTACATTTTGTAAAATTTTGTTATAAATTATAAATTTGGAGTCTAAATCATCTGAAATGTCATGTAAACTCTGAAATCCCAAATGTTTATATTTAAATACATTACTGCATACACAAAATTGCATTGGGTTTTTTTCCTCCTTTCAGTACATCCAGTTTCATGTGTCTAATTCTGAAATACTTTAAAGAGCAAAATCCATAGCAATAGATCTTTCTATAAAATACAGGAAAGGCCACTCATTCCCATCTATTTAAAATTAGCCTTTGATTGTTACAGCAAACACCACCACTTTTAAAGTTAATAGTAAAAAAAACTGAAGACCTTAAAACAGTTTATTCAACCCACAGCTTTCAAATGTTTAAAAATGATTTTTTTTTGTTCAAAACCGTGTTTCTTTTGATAAATCAGCTGCCACAAAACGGAGAACATGCAGATAAGAAACTGCAAGCCTTTTGGATGACAGAATATAAGTGATTTTGAACATATGTGTGGAGGCTGATTTCAATCCCTCCCAAGCATAAATTACAGTAGTACAAAAAACACATGATGTTAATATGAGGGCTGAATTTAGCCTGAAGTCACTTCCCTGTTCACATTTAAAACTAATTTAAAAAATTATTAACAGGACCTATGACTTAGGTATGTGATAATAAAAGCAGAGGTTTTAAAAGAGATCTTTCATTATCTGGAAGTAAGTTTATCCAGATGGCAGCTACTCAAGCCCCTGAATGACACTTGCTTTCTCTTTGCTCAGGAGGAAGCAAGAGATCTGGTCATTGATGTGCAGATGCCTTGTGGATATAGATTTTTTGAGAAGCGATGAGCTTCCTTTTAAATATAAGCTTAACCCATACGGAAAAAACAGTTACTAACTTTCCTGCTGTTCAAGGTATGTTGCTCGGGTCCATTCCATGCTAGGTATGTGTGTGCCGCATGCACAGTTGCTGGAGTTTTTTCCCTCAGTGGTATCCATAGAACTGGCTCTACGACCAGCATAAGGGGTGCCACCAGCTCCACGCTCTCTCAGTTCCTTCTTGCTGGCAACTCCAACAGAGGGGTAAGGAGGGTGGGACATGTAATGGACAGGAGCAACATATCTCAAAAATGACAGGTTTCAGAGTAGCAGCTGTGTTAGTCTGTAATCGCAAAAAGAAAAGGAGTACTTGTGGCACCTTAGAGACTAACAAATTTATTTGAGCATAAGCTGTCGTGAGCTACAGCTCACTTCATCGGATGCATTTGGTGGAAAATACAGAGGGGAGATTGATATACATGCACAGAGAACATGAAACAATGGGTTTTTATCATACACATTGTAAGGCGAGTGATCACTTAAGACGAGCTATTACCAGCGGGGGGGGGGGGAAGGGGGAGGAGGAAGAAAACCTTTTGTGGTGATAATCAAGGTGGGCCATTTCCAGCAGTTAACAAGAATGTCTGAGGAACAGTGGGGGGTGGGGTGGGGGGGAGAAACAACATGGGGAAATAGTTTTACTTTGTGTAATGACCCATCCACTCCCAGTCTCTATTCAAGCCTAAGTTAATTGTATCCAGTTTGCAAATTAATTCCAATTCAGCAGTCTCTCGTTGGAGTCTGTTTTTGAAGTTTTTTTTTGTTGAAGGATAGCCACTCTTAGGTCTGTAATCGAGTGACCGGAGAGATTGAAGTGTTCTCTGACTGGTTTTTGAATGTTATAATTCTAGACGTCTGATTTGCGTCCATTTATTCTTTTACATAGAGACTATCCAGTTTGACCAATGTATATGGCAGAGGGGCATTGCTGGCACATGATGGCATATATCATTGGTAGATGCGCAGGTGAACGAGCCTCTGATAGCGTGGCTGATGTGATTAGGCCCTATGACGGTGTCCCCTGAATAGATATGTGGACAGAGTTGGCAACGGGCTTTGTTGCAAGGATAGGTTCTTGGGTTAGTGCTTCTGTTGTGTGGTGTGTGATTGCTGGTGAGTATTTGCTTCAGGTTCACCTGCGCATCTACCAATGTGATATATGCCATCATGTGCAATGCCCCTCTGCCATTTACACTGGTCAAACTGGACAGTCTCTACATAAAAGAATAAATGGACACAAATCAGAAGTTAAGAAGTATAACATTCAAATACCAGTCGGAAAACACTTCAGTCTCTCCGGTCACTCGAGTACAGACCTGAGAGTGGCTATACTTCAACAAAAAAACTTCAAAAACAGACTCCAATGAGAGATTGCTGAATTGGAATTAATTTGCAAACTGGATACAATTAACTTAGGCTTGAATAGAGACTGGGAGTGGATGGATCATTACACAAAGTAAAACTATTTCCCAATGTTATTTCTCCCCCCCACCCCACCCCCCACTGTTCCACAGACATTCTTGTTAACTGCTGGAAATGGCCCACCTTGATCATCACTACAAAAGGTTTTCTTCCTCCCCACCCCCTTCCTCCTGGTAATAGCTCATCTTAAGTGATCACTCTCCTTACAGTGTATGATAAAACCCATTGTTTCATGTTCTTTGTGTGAGTATATATAAATCTCCCCACTGTATTTTCCACTGAATGCATCCGATGAAGTGAGCTGTAGCTCATGAAAACTTATGCTCAAATAAATTTGTTAGTCTCTAAGGTGCCTTTTCTTTTCAAGTACTCCTTTTCTTTTTGCGAATACAGACTAACACGGCTGATATTCTGAATCCAAAACTAAGGTTACCAGCAGATGCAGGGCAGTAAAGGGTACTCCTTTCATTAAGGAACCTGGGTCTCTCCACCAAGTCAGCAAAGCAAGGACTGCCAGCGGAATCGTGAGTATCTAGTTTAAGTTGCATCTGCTCAGGGAATAGACTGATGCTAGCCACATTTGTAGGGGTCTGAGGTATAGCCTTGCGTACTGCATCACATAGTTACATACTGCCATCTGACCCAACACTTTGAGGCAAACCCGAGTGGTTGTTAATGGGTGGGTCGTGACCTTGGAGATCAGGTCCAACATAGCTCAGAATCTGGCCTCTGGTAAGTAGGCCTTGGTCTGGGTCAAGTCAAGCACTGCCCCAAAGAACTCTATTCTCTGAGCCGGGACCAAAGTTGACTTATGCTCATTTATCAACAGTCCCAGCACCTGAAAGGTGGCCTGTACTGTCCTAATGCAGTGGTGGACCTGAGCCTGCCAGTGGCCTTTGATCAGCCAGCCGTCGAGCTACAGGTAGATATGGACACCTCAACGTCTGAAGAAGGCTGCTACCACCACCATACACTTAATGAGGAGCCATGGGCTGCCGACAGGCCAAAGGGAAGTGCTGTGCATTGGTAATGGTGTTCATCTACAAACCTCTCTTCTGGAGGGAGCCGCTACAGCCAGGATGTCAACTAGGCTGGGTGAAGACTCCTTTAGTTCCCCGACTTCCAGCCCCAAGTTTGCAGTGACCCTTTTCAGGAGCTCTTGATGGGCCCTGAAGTCATCTGGCAGGAGCAGGTTACTAGCGTCTGCGACCACCTCATCCAGGGATGACGAGGAAGAAGCCTGCACTGGAGGAGGGGCTGCCTCCTCTTCCTCAACCTGAACCACATCCACTGAGGCCATTTCTCAGATATTGGTACCAGAGTCAGGGTCCAGCACCAGATGGGAAGAAACAGTGACTCACCTCTCGGACACCACTGAGTGTGAGCGGTGAGAAGAGGCATCCTGTACCGGGAGAAACCCCCATGGGTTCCAACACTGCCACTGCATTAGCCAGTGGCCTATTGGCCATGCGCCAGCCAAGAGGTCAGTACCGAAGTCCAGTGCATGGGCTGGGCACCAATATGACTTTGGTGGAAAGGAGGATTCCCCTTCAGACTCCAAATAGCATTCTTCCCTCGAAGACTATGGCAGTATCCGCTTCCACGTCCAGGCAGTGCTGGGGAAATGGTAAATCACTGATGGGCCGGCAATCACTGCATCGGGACCATGGAGGCCTTTCCCCTGAACAGTGCCACGGTGCTGCAATAGAACTCACCGCCCCATGATCCCTTCTATCCCGTCACTTTGGTTAGCAGGGGGCCTTGAAGGGTTGGTGGGATCAGGAGGGACATCAGGTCCTTTGCAGCCGGAGTTTAAAGGACCCACAGGCACGAGGTCCCACGACCGCTCCCAGGAGTCGGAGGTGGGTCCTGGACTGGACGTGGCGCTCTAGGCAGAGCCACCAGAGCTAACAGTGACCTTCGTGGCCAAACTGAATCTCTCTCCATCCTGGTCTTCCCTGCAGTCTATCTTCATAGAATCACAGACAGATGCAGCAGCACAGGAGCCAGCAAACAGAGCTGTAAATGGGGAGTTTGCAAAGGGAGTTTATGGGGGAGGGGGGGAAGAGACTAAAAGAGCCAGGCAGAGGAACAGATAGGCTAGTGAAGGGAGCGTGTGGTGTTTTGGTGCTCATTAGGGGGTGTGTTTTGCTTTTGTTTGTTATTCCCGGACTAACAGGATTTAGGTGGGAAGGCTATGACAGACAGAGGCAGCAGTGGGAGTGACCGAAGTAGTGGAAGACACAATGAAGATGACTGGATGTGGAAGCTGCGGCATGTACATGATCCTGGAGGGGGTACCTGAAAAGAGTTTCGTCTGCATGAAGTGCCACCTAATAGAGCTGATGGAAGAAAAGATCAGAGGATTGGAGATGCAGGTGGAAACTCTGGTTGAGTTTAGAAGGGGGTCCAAACAGATGATGATGGAGCAAAGACATAAGGAGGCTGAAGGGAGAAGCTCAGACTTGCAGATGGAAGCATGATCAAAGAACTCTGAGGGGGGACTGCTGGGTGAGGAAAGTGAACAATGGAAACATGTGACTAAGAGAACCAGGTAGAGGAAAAGATGGGCTAGTGAAGGAGAAATAGAGCTCAGGAACAGGTTTGCGGAGTTGGAAAATGAAAAAGGGTCACAGCAGGTAGTCACTGAAGGTGGAAGGGCAAAGAAGAAGAGAAGAGCAGCTAGTCCTATAGGAAGAGGGGAAGATAACACTCAATGGAGATAACACTACCAAATATGAGCCCCAGAAGGATATGGGACAGGTTGCAAGGAATTGCAAGGGACAATAGGAACCGAGAGGTCTTGCAGCCAGAGGGAAAAGGGGATACACTGGAGAATCGCACCATCACCAGCAAAAGGCAGGTCTACATGATTGAGAACAGGCAGGCCTGTAACCAGAGCTGATTCAGAGAACAGAAGGGTATGTTGTCTGCCTGATGCTAAGATATCAGATGTAGACCTGAAGCTGAAGAGGATCCTAACAGGAGCGGGAAAGAATCCATTGGATTATCCTTCATGTGGGAACAAATGATATGGCTAGAGTCTCGCTGGAACCTATCGGGGAGGTTATGCCAGGCTGGGGAAGACACTTAAGAAAATCGAGGCTCAGGTGATCTTGAGCAGGATTCTGCCTGTTCCTAGAGAAGGGCGACAAAGGTATGACAAGATTATGACAATCAACAGATGGCTCAGGCAGTGGTGCTACAAGGAGGGCTTTGGGATGTATGGCCACTGGGAGGCATTCACGGACAGACGACAGTTCTCTCGGGATGGACTTCATCTGCATAGGGAGGGAAATAGACTTCTAGGATGGAGGCTGGCACAATTAAGAGCTTTAAAACTAGGAATTTGGGGGAGATGGTTGGGAGATGTCCAGGTAATTTCCACGCCGGATTTTAGCACTGAGAGGGAAGAAAATGAAGAAAGAAAGAATACAGCCGTAGGTAGGAGAATAGACATAAGGAGGAAGGGCAGTGTGGATACCAGTTTAAGAGGCAGTAGAATGTCCATGCCTAATTGGGTAAAGAACGTGAGTGAAGCAAAACAGCAAAAATTAAGATGTTTGTATACCAATGCGAGGAGCCTAGGTAACAAAATGGAGGAACTAGAGCTACTGGTGCAGGAAGTGAAACCAGATATTATAGGAATAACAGAAACTTGGTGGAATAGTAGTCATGATTGGAGTACAGGTATTGAAGGGTATGTGCTGTTTAGGAAAGACAGAAATAAAGGCAAAGGTGGTGGAATAGCATTGTATATCAATGATGAGGTAGACTCTAAAGAAATAAGAAGTGATGGAATGGATAAGACAGTCAGTCTGGGAAAAAATCACATTGGGAAAGAGAGCTACCAGAGCCTCCCCTGGGATAGTGCTTGGGGTGTGCTATAGACCGCGGGGATCCAATTTGCATATGGATAGAGACCTCTTTAATGTGTTTAACGAAGTAAATACTAATGGGAATTGTATGGTCATGGCAGACTAACTTCCCAGATATAGACTGGAGGACAAATAATAATAGGGCTCAAATATTCCTGGATGTGATAGCTGATGGATTCCTTCACCAAGTAGTTCCTTCACCAAGAAGAGGGGATGCAATTTTTGATTTGGTTTTGATGAGTAGTGAAGACCTTATAGAAGAAATGGTTGTAGAGGACAACCTTGGTTCAAGCGATCATGAGCCTATTCAGTTCAAACTAAATGGAAGGATAAACAAAACAGATCTGTGACTAGGGTTTTTGATTTCAAAAGGGCTAACTTTAAAAAATTAAGGAAATTAGTTAGGGAAGTGGATTGGACTGAAGAACTTGTGGCTCTAAAGGCAGAGAAGGCCTGGAATTACTTCAATTCAACGTTACAGAAACTATCAGAAGCCTTCATCCTAAGAAAGGGGAAACAATTCACAGGCAGGAGTTGTAGACCAAGCTGGATGAGCAAGCATCTTAGAGAGGTGATTAAGAAAAAGTAGAAAGCCTACAAGGAGTGGAAGATGGGAGGGATTAGCAAAGAAAGCTACCTTATTGAGGTCAGAACGTGTAGGGATAAAGTCAGAAAGGCTAAAAGCCAGGTAGGTTTGGACCTTGCAAAGGGAATTAAAATCAATAGTAAAACGTTCTGTAGCCAGATAAATAAGATACTTTGCCTCAGTCTTTAATGAGGAGCTTAGGGATAATCGTAGGATGACAAATGGGAGTGAGGATATGGAGGTAGATATTACCATATCTGAGGTAGAAGCGAAACTCAAACAGTTTAATGGGACTAAATCGGGGGGCCCAGATAATCTTCATCCAAGAATATTAAAGGAATTGGCACAAGAAATTGAGAGCCCATTAGCAAGAATTTTTAATTAATCTGTAAACTCAGGGGTTGTACCGTATGATTGGAGAATTGCTAACATAGTTCCTATTTTTAAGAAAGGAAAAAAAAAGTGATCCGGGTAACTACAGGCCTGTTAATTTGACATCGGTAGTATGCAAGGTCTTGGAAAAAAAATTTGAAGGAGAAAGTAGTTAAGGACATTGAGATCAGTGGTAATTGGGACAAAATACAACATGGTTTTACAAAAGGTAGCTCGTGCCAAACCAACCTGATCTCCTTCTTTGAGAAGGTAATTGATTTTTTAGACAAAGGAAACACAGTGGATCTAATTTACCTTGATATCAGTAAGGCATTTGATACTGTTCCACATGGGGAATTATTAGCTAAATTGGAAAAGACTGGAATCAACATGAAAATTGAAAGGTGGATAAGGAACTGGTTAAAGGGGAGACTACAACCCGTCACACAGTGAAAGATGAACTCAGGCTGAAGGGTCAGGAAGGAGGTTATTAGTAGTGTTCCTCAGGGATCGGTTTTGGGACCAATCTTTTTAATACTTACCTTGACAAAAAAAAGTGGGAATGTGGTAATAAAGTTTGTGGATGATACAAAGCTGGGAGGTATTGCCAATATAGAGAAGGATCGTATATCATACAGGAAGTTCTGGATGACCTTGTAAACTGGAGTAATAGTAATAGGATGAAATTTAATAGTGAAAAGTGCAAGGTCATGCATTTAGGGATTAATAACAAGAATTTTTGTTATAAGCTGGGGACTTGAAAGAAACAGAGGAGGAGAAGGACCTTGGAGTATTGGTTGATCACAGGATGACTATGAACCACCAATGTGATATGGCTGTGAAAAAAGCTAATGCAGTCTTGGGATGCATCAGTGAGGTATTTCCAGTAGCAATAAGGAGGTGTTAGTACTGTTATACAAGGCACCGGTGAGACTTCATCTGGAATATTGTGTCTCCCATATTATGTCTCCCATGTTTAAGAAAGATGAATTCAAACTGAAGCAGGTACAGAGAAGGGCTACTAGGATGATCCAAGGAATGAAACACCTGTCTTCTGAAAGGAGACTCAAAGAGCTTAGCTTGTTTAGCCTAACCAAAAGAAGGCTGAGGGGAGGTATGATTGCTCTCTATAAATATATCAGAGGGATAAATGCCAGGAAGGGAGAGGAATTATTTAAGCTCGGTACCAATGTGGACACAAGAACAAATGGATATAAACTGGCCATCAGGAAGTTTAGACTTGAAATTAGATGAAGGTTTCTAACCATCAGAGGAATGAAGTTCTGGAACAGCCTTTCAAAGGGAGCAGTGGGGCAAAAGACATATCTGGCTTCAAGACTAAGCTTGATGAGTTTATGGAAGGGATGATATGATGGGATAGCCTAATTTTGGCAATTAATTGATCTTTGACAATTAGCAGTAAATAGGCCCAATAGTCTGTGATGGAATGTTAGATATGGTGGGATTTGAGTTACTACAGAGAGTTCTTTCCTGGGTGTCTGGCTGGCGAGCCTTGCCCACATGCTCAGGGTTTAGCTGATCACCATATTCAGGGTCGGGAAGGAATTTTCCTCCAGGGCAGATTGGCAGAGGCCCTGGGGGTTTTTTGCCTTCCTCTGCAGCGTGGGGCACAGGTCACCTGTTGGAGGATTCTCTGCATCTTCAAGTCTTTAAACCACGATTTGAGGACTTCAGTAGCTCAGACATAGTTAGTGGTTTGTTACAGGAGTGCGTGGGTGAGATTCTGTGGCCTGCGTTGTGCAGTAGGTCAGGCTAGATGATCATAATGGTCCCTTCTGACCTTAAAGTCTATGATTCTATGAGTGGCCCAGCCTGGGTCTCAATGCCACTCCCCGCTTGTCCCTCTTCAGCACCGGAGAGTTCCCCCTCTCAGTGTGCTGTATCCTACACCTTTTCCTGGGTACTGGGGATGAAGAACGGTGCCAGAAAGAGCATGGTGCCTGTGGAGCGCTTCACAGAAAAACCTAAATCCTTGGGGCCAATTCAGAGTGGCTCAGCTGAGAGACCGGTCTGAGGGCTGCCTTCATCACTAAGGCCTTCAGATGAATGTCTCTATCTTTTTGAGTGCGTGGTCTCAAGCCTCTGCAGATCTGGCACTTCTCTAACATGAGTTTCCTCAAGGCGCTTTAGACAGCCAGAATATGGGTCACTTACTAGCGTCAGCTTGCCACGGCTTAAAGCCTGGGAACCCAGCCCCTGGGGCGAAAGTCCCTCGACAACAGGGACAACTATTCATGCTATTATATACAGTAACTTAGAACTATATACACTAACTACAATAACTATTCAATGTAAAATAAAAAAGAGTCCAAACCACTGGGAAAGAAGCCTTATAAAAGCAAAACAGGATCATTCCAGGAAACTGTCATGGGTGATAAGAAGGAACTGAAAGGGTGCAGAGCTGGCAGCGCCCCTTATGCCGGCGCACATGCATG
The DNA here is from genome assembly GCF_009764565.3 of Dermochelys coriacea. Lineage (NCBI taxonomy): Eukaryota > Metazoa > Chordata > Testudines > Dermochelyidae > Dermochelys > Dermochelys coriacea. The sequence goes on from NC_050069.1 coordinate 226,871,285, forward strand.
GGGCTCCAGAAGGCCTAGAACCAGTCCTACCGATACCACTGAGGGAAAAATCTCCAGCAACTGTACACATGGCACGCACACACCTAGCATGGAAGGACATGAGCAAGCATTCAACAAAGTAGTATTGACTTTAAGGAGGCCAAAAAGGGAAATAAAGCATTCAGACAATAGAGAAGAGCATCTAACTTCCAAGAAGAGACTGTTCTGTGTAAAAAGTCATTTTTGGTTCTTTCAAGTCATAGTTGTGGAGGAGGAGCTCCTTGCTAATCACAGGTTTTTGAACAAAAGAAGAGTAAGGAGAGGAACTGAGAGAAGACAAAAAGGAAAATGAACCACTTATCAAGATAAAATTGGAGGGCAAGTTTCTTGTATTGAAAGGGCTCCAAATCAGTTACTATACAGGCACTAATAGTAATGGAACAGGCAAATTTGACCCTCCAGAACGGGGTGGCCAACCTGAGCCTGAGAAGGAGCCAGAATTTATCTATGTACATTGCCAAAGAGCCACAGTAATACGTCAGCAGCCCCCCATCAGCTCCCCCACCCCGCACCTCCCGATCAGCTGTTTCATGGCATACAGGAGGCTCTGGGGGGGGAAGGGGGAGGAGCGAGGGCACTGCAGGCTCCGGGGCGGGGGGACAGGAAGGGGTGAAGTAGGGGCAGAGCCAAGGGTTAAGCAGTGAGCACCCCCCGGCACATTGGAAAGTTCGTGCCTATAGCTCCAGCCCCAGAGTCGGTGCCTATACAAGGAGCCGCATATTAACTTCTGAAGAGCTGCATGTGGCTCCAGAGTCACAGGTTGGCCACATCTGCTCCAGAAAGTTCAAAGATATGTACTGAAAAGGTTCAAAAGCAAAACAACAGATTCTACAAAGGGAGGGTGCTCTAAACTAAGGAATTCTGACTTTTGAGGCAGCTAGAAGGAAACAGGAGATGCAAGGAAGAGATGACAAGATGAACTGTTTCCCAATGACATTGAGGGCTCACAGAGCAGCCACCTAAATTTTGGGATCGCTTAATTTGAGAAATTAATTGAGGCCATCAAATAGGAATTCAGACAGCTTTCCTTCAAGTGTCAGGATCAATGTTCCAAGCATTACACTAGCTAAAAAAATTTTCCATATTTTTCTGTTATTTCTAGCTATGGAATCATTTCTATATTTAACAAGCATCTAGTGCAGTGAGTCAGCATGTCCCTGTGTTTGCAGATTCAATCTTTCTGGTACCAAGTGGTCAGAAAACTCTTCGTACTGTTGGGATGAACTGGCCACTGGAAAATGAATTCTCATTCAAGGAGGACTGCTCATTGTTTCAAACGGGTGAGAGGACTACAGTCTCAGACTAATATGGAGCAGATGGAGACAGAAGAATCCTCACCATCTCAAACCTGCATTTGGACCTCTTTCTCTCCCTCCACTGGCAAATGATGGGACTTCAGTCTTCTTGTATTCTAAGAGAAGGATTAGTGTTTGGGTGCAAAAGCAATGACTTAATTCAGGGGACAAGGGACAACAGAGATTCTTCCTGGAGCTATATGGCTTGACAAAAATTTGACTTGTATGGGCTGTGCAGACCAAGTCTTTCTCCCATTACTCGAAGAGACTAATCTAAAGAGTCACCTTATAAATCAACCAAATAGTGAAAAACATGGGTCTTCTTCCTGTTCAAAGCATACTAGTACACTCACCCTATGCTTGGAGATGGCAGAAGGTACAAATGTGAGGCCAAAGGGTAAAGCCACTCAGTGACAATGGCCCTTAATATGAAAAAAAAAATAGTTTGATTAGATGGATTTATGACAACATGAAGTAAGTCCCCTTCAGATCAATGGAGCACAGGAATCCTATCAACAATGGAAGAGGAAAAAGTATGCCAAATGGCTGGGAAATGACAGTGGAAGAAATTGGCATTTCAGGCTCATGGGAGGGAATCAGAAAACAAAATTCAAAAAAAATGTGTGTGGGAGGTGGGAGAATCTGTTTTAAAGGAGTGTTGGCAGGGTCACTGTAACTAATTTCAAATGACCACTTCATTTACATACATTGTAGGGTATTTAGCAGGTTTAATCTGGGATCCTGTAGTGTGACTGGGCATTATACTCACTTGTGAACACCACCTTTTAGAAATTCTCAAGAATCAGTGGATTTGGTAAAGACAGCTTTAATGGAAAATTACATCTAGAGCCACCTGACTATTCTTATGCAAGCTGTGTGGGTTACGTTCTCATGCATTTTTCATAACTGGGGAACAGCTTGTGAATGTCACACTTTACCATCACACTCCTGAGCCTAAAGTTTTAAATAGATTTTTTTTAACAATATTAAACTTCAAAATGAAATTATCCTCAAGGGAAAAATATTATGTTCACAGTTCCATTGTAAATTATTTAAAATCCAAAATAAAGTTCCATCCTATATTTTTTATAATTTTGCTATATACTAAATTCATTGTAAGGAAAATCTGAAAGTAAAGGATAAGTCAATAGATAGTCCTTTACAACAACTCAGGGTCTATTCCCTATTGTAGGAGAGAATATCTTCCAATGAGATGCTGGTAAAGTTTTCATTACCAAACCACACACAAACTCTTGAGAGCTACACGTTCGTGGAGAGCACAGATCCTATTACATGATAGAGTTAAATAGCTTAGGATCAAACCTGAAGCAAAGCTGGCTATGAGGCAGTAAGTGACATGTAAATCTGGCCAAATCTATAAACCTCCTGTGCTCTGAGCTGACCAGTCTTGAGGACAGTTGGGCTCAGTGCATGAGGGGTACAAAGAGAATCCTGTGCCCAAACTGCAGTTGCCAATGAGCTCTCCAAACCCCCCACCCCCAAGTTCTCCTAGGCCTATCCCCATCCATGTTCCAATATATGTGTACAAAATCATGGCTGTTAAGGTCAAGGAATACTCGCTACTCAGCTCCTGCTAGGGAGTCGGGCAGTCTTTGTAGGATTTTCTTTTCCTCTCCTTTCCCAAATACTGAAAGGTATGTAGGAATATCTTTGGATCAAAAACCATACCATCTCACCATGTCTCATTTCAGAACTACCATCCAGGCCAAGTCTCACATTCAGTCAGGAAGGGACATCTCCCACACAAAACTCTGAAGCTCCCCTACCACCACAGTTGGATACCAGGAAGGATGGAGAGACCACAAAGGATGCTCCACACCCACCTGAATGGGAGAAGTAGGAAAGGGTTCAAGTTGCATTTAGGATCAGCCGCCAAGAAACAGCTGAAGGTTCCTTGCCCCAAACAGCTTGAGTCAAGCCATTGGCCCTTACTAACCACAGCTCTACATTCATGAGTTTTACATGTATTTATTTTTATAACAAAAATAATACAATCAGACTTAAATATTAAATGGAAAACTGCCCACGCAGAAGAGATTTCCAAATTCAGAAAAAGTCTTAAACATTTTAAATACAGTACATTCTGCTTATTAGCAGCCCCTCGGTTGCCAGCAAAAAGTTGCTATTATCCAGCAATTGCTAACAAGCGGAAGGTAGGTTTGTGAGGCAGCAGTCAGGGAAAAGTGCTGGGACGTGCCTTCCCTGGCTGCAGCCCCACAAGCCTGCCTGCGGGGAGGGCAGAAGCAGTAAGGGGGGGACTGCAACTCTTATGCCAGGGCTGCCCAGAGGGAGCGAGGCTGCTGAGGGCCAATGGAGCTGCACGCTACCACTCCCTACACTCTCTAGGGGGGGTCATAACACACTGTTATCCAACCTAATTTCATATGAATAAATAAACTACTACAATTAAAATCCTTTCCATTAACAACAAGGTGACAGAAAATTTGTATTTTTTTAATACCAAATGTATCAAAATAAGTGTTGTTTCATCTGTGAACTAGGTATGCAGAGACAAGGTGATGAGGTAATATCTTTTACTGGACCAACTTCTGTTGGTGAGAGAGACAAGCTTTCAAGTTTATACAGAACTCAAGCTCTTACACATTACCTCACTCACCTTGTCTCTAATATTTTGGGATTAAGATGGCTACTACACCACTGCACACAAATAGATACACCTACATTTTGGAAATGCATTATAATTAATAGATCAATGACACAGACATTACAGGTTGCCCTGGTAAAGAAAAAGTGATTAGGTAAACCTAAAAATGTCACCAGCTAGTGCAACATGAATAACACTTAAATATCTATTACTGTTGTCGATTAATCACAGTTAACTCACGCGATTAATTCAAAAAAATTAATCCCAATTAATCTCAGATTTAATCACACTGTTAAACAATAGAATACCAATTGCAATTTATTAAATATTTTGGATGTTTTTCTACATTTTCAAATATATTTATTTCAATTACAACACAGAATACAAAGTGTATACTACTTATTATTTTTATTACAAATATTTGCACTCTAAAAATGATAAAAAATAGTATTTCTCAATTCACCTCATGCAAGTATCGTAGTGCAATCTCTTTATCGTGAAAAACGCAACTTACAAATGTAGATTTTTTTTTTGTTACATAACCGCACTCAAAAACAAAACTATGTAAAACTTTAGAGCCTACAAGTCTACTAAGTTCTACTTCTTGTTCAGCCAATCGCTAAGACTAACAAATTTATTTACATTTTTGGGAGATAATGCTGCCTGCTTTTTATTTACTTCAACTGAAAATGAGAACAGACATTCGCACGGCACTTTTGTAGCTGGCATTGCAAGGTACTTGCATGCTAAACATTCGTATGCCCCTTCATGCTTTGGCTACCATTCCAGAGGACATGCTTCCATGCTGATGACGCTCAGAAAAAAAAAAAAAGTGTGTTAATTAAATTTGTGTCTGAACTCCTTGGGGGAGAATTCTATGTCTCCTGCTCTGTTTTACCTGCATTCTGTCCTATATTTCATGTTATAGCAGTATTGGATGATGTCCCAGCATGCTGTTCATTTTAAGAACACTTTCACTGCAGATTTGACAAAACATGAAGAAGGTACCAATGTGAGATTTCTAATGATAGCTACAGCAATCAGCCCAAGATTTAAGAATCTGAAGTGCCTTCCAAAATCTGAGAGGGACAAGGTATGGAGCATGCTTTCAGAAGTCTTAAAAGAGCAATACTCCTATGCAGAAACTATAGAACCCGAACCACCGAAAAGAAAATCAACCTTCTGCTGGTGGCATCTGACTCAGATGATGAAAATGAACATGTTTTGGTCTGCACTGCTTTGGATCTTATTGAGCAGAACCTAGCATCGGCATGGACACATGTTCTCTGAGATGGTGGATAAAGCACGAAGGGACATATGAATCTTTAGTACATCTGGCATGTAAACGTCTTGCAACGCCGGCTACAACAGTGCCATACGAGCAACTGTTCACACTTTAAGGTAACATTGTAAACAAGACGCAAGCAGCATTATCGTGTGCAAATGTAAACAAACTTGTTTGTCTGAGCAATTGCGTGAACAAGAAGTAGAACTGAGTGGACTTGCAGACTCTAAAATGTTACATTGTTTTAGTTTTTGCATGTAATTCTACATTTGTAAGTTCAACTTTCATGATAAATAGATTGCACTACAGTACTTGTATTAAGTGAACTGAAAAATACTATTTCTTTTATTTTTACAGTGCAAATATTTATAATAAAAATAAATATAAAGAAAGCACTGTACACTTTGTATTCTGTGTTGTAACTGAAATCAATATATTTGAAAATGTGGAAAACATCCAAAAATATTTATATAGTGTTCTATTATTAACAGCACGATTAATCGCACGATTAATTTTTTTAATCACTTGAGATCCCTAATATCTATCAAGTAAATAATACCTTCATTATTTTTTTCCTATCCTACCATAAAGTCATTTGTCCAAAAATAGCCTGGAACCCAAATTTGGCTGTCAAACAATAAAATAGGACTCAAATTTTCTTTTTAAAGCAAGATTATATAAATTAAACATTGCACTATATTGTATGTCCCCGAGACTGCTGATCTGAACTTCATTTTACAATCCTGGATGCTTCAACTGACCAGCGTGAACAATCTGAAATTGTGCCTCAGGTCCTAATAAAGTATCAGTGAATGGCAGTTGTATTCCATACTCCGATTTGGACAGGGTGTACACTGAGAATCAGCTATGTGCCTGTGCTCCAAAATACAGTACGTGAACATGACAGTCTGAATGGAGACAGCAAAGAAACTTAGCAGAATACCACAACTTGCCTGACAGGTCTGCTTTCTTCTGCTATTCAGTGGTGGTTATATGAAACCTGAGGCAGGAGAACTCTTATTTTCAGCATCAGGTCAGATACACCGGTCACTCACTGCAGCCAAGATTTGTATGTGCACCTCAGCAGCTTGTCTAGGTTACTGGAATAATTAAAGGGACAGCACCAACTTGAAATATCACACCCCTCTCTATGAAAATGTTGTCTATAGTTCCAATTAGCACCTAATATTACTATAACTGAACAATTAGAGAAAAAATAAAACCCTTCTTTTCCCTCCAATTTGTTCTTTGTGCTTAATGGTTTTCATTGTTTCTCCCATATAGTTTTATACATTATTTGTACGACCCTTACACCCAGTTGTTACTGGGGAAAGAATACCATATTTTAAAAAGCATTTGACTGTAAAACCAAAGAAATTAGCAATAGCACTCTGAGAAAGTTGGACTATCGGACTACTTTGAATTCATTTTCCGAAACAGACTACCTTCATTTCAAGTTGATAGTGTCTCAATGTTTTGTCTGTATTAATGTTTTGGGTTGTCCTAAGCTGTTGGGCAATGAAGTTACCTAGCTGGCTACGTGCATAATTTTAACACTGTCATGTCCAAAGGAGTAGCAGAAAATTAGAATTCCTGATGCCTGCCTGGTTTATCAAAAAGAAAAGGAGTACCGGTGGCACCTTAGAGACTAACAAATTTATTAGAGTGAGCTGTAGCTCACGAAAGCTTATGCTCTAATAAATTTGTTAGTCTCTAAGGTGCCACCGGTACTCCTTTTCTTTTTGTGAATACAGACTAACACGGCTGCTACTCTGAAACCTGTGGTTTATCAAAGAGCATCAATCTCTTCCGCTAGGAATTTTATTCAACAACAAGATTCAGTTTCTTTCCCAATAAATAATTCTGTAATTACATGCAGGGACCTCTAATCGAGGTAACAGTATGTCTACACAGGAGCTGCAGTGTGCTTCCCAGAACGCAAAAGCAAGCTCCCAGCTATTATGTATAAATACTCAACGTTTGAAGAATTAACCAAAATACAAGGTCAGTTTTACATAATGAGTTTGCATCTGTCAGATGACTTTAAAGTCTAAACATGTAAGCAAACAATTCATGCAACAACTTCTCATTTTATGCTACAGAACTAATTAACAACCTAGAACTTCTATACAGCTATGGAGAGGTGCAACATTAATTTAAATGATGTAAGCTGCTTCACAGCAAATCATTTCATTTCTGAATGGCAGAAACTGTGCCCAGGAACATACAATCCCAGATTTCACAAAATCCTCTGTGTACTATCTCCCAACAACAGTAGCAGAAGATGCAGTGTGTACATTGAGAATATCCCACCTGCTGAGCAATTATTCTCCATTTGCTCTTCACCCAGCAACACAAAACTGCCCTATAGCTGTTTCAGCTATTGCGACTGATTGAACTAGAGGCTAAAGTCTTAGAATATTCTAATGATGTCCTCTAAAGAAGTGGTGTAGTTAAACCTTGAGAATGTTTGTTTTCTTTTGAGTTACCTCTATATTCTAGAATGTGAACTGATAGGAGACTGGAATTAAATGATCAGAGAATGATACACCGTTGTTTTGATGAGTGCTACAGAAGTGAAGGCATAGACAGGCTTTAAGCTATGGTAGGAAAGAGGCAAAATGACAATTTTGCCTAATGCAAATGATTTGACATACATTTTAAAAATTCTAACCAGGGCAGAAAGTGGAAATTTTATTAAACAAAAGATGAAGATACTACTCATCTATTAAAGAATCTGTACATAAATGGAGGCTTACCAAGAAAGAAAGAAAGAGAGAGAGAGAACTAGAACTGAAACAAAATTATAGTGATTATGACCTAGAGGACACAACAAACTTGGCAGTGTGCTTCCCATAAATGAAATGTCAACTCAGATGGGTGTAATCTATACGCCAGAAGTATTTACAGTCCCAGCAAGGTATAATTTGACAATGAGGAATCTGGTAGTGATTCTTTGACTAAAAATACAAGGAATAAGTAGTAGAGAAAATGATAATGGGTATCTGTGACAGAACACAAAGACTAGAAGAAAACAAGACCAAAAAACCTGTATCAACTCATGTTACTCAAAACCACAGCCTGTCATCTTCTAGGGAATCTAACCATGCAGACATGCATTGGGCAACAAGACAGCCAAACACGCATCAGAGTTTTCCCAAATTACATACAAGGTGAGTGGACACAAGCCAGAGGAGAAACTACCTTGGATCTGCTGAGAGGTGTGAAATATTTGAGAATTCAGCTCAGCCTCCCTTTTTACCACCTCCCACCACCACCACCATTCTCGCCCCAGAGAGACAGTCGGATACACTCCCAAGGCGGCATAGCAGCGTCTGGCTAGCTGGGTTGGAGTTTGCTGGGGATTTCCCTGTATGGATGCCAGTGGCTCCTTTCCCCCTTTCAATCAAGGCTGTTCCTCCAGCTCAAGGAATCCTCTTACTGGCCAGGAGGGAGGGAAGCGTGCATACCCTCTCCGCTTGGGCTGAAATGGGGTGGAGCAAAGGGGCCATTCAGTTTCTCTTGCTACTGCAACAAAATTTTCCTTTCATCCTACCTGAGCAGTGGAGGGGGGGGCAGAGCTTAGGGAAAGCAATCAGTCCATAACCTTAGGATGTTTTGTTGGCATTTAATTACTGAATGTATGATTTACCATTGCACTCTCCCTCTGAGGGTGCGAGATGCCCTTTCTGGGGGTGCGAGACGTACCAGATTTTTTTAGAAGGTAAATCATCAAAAACACAAATTAAGCACAGGCAGGTAAGTACAACTACTTTGTTCAATCAAGCCTATGTATTTATTAACATTATACATTTAACGATTACTGTAATATACAAACAAAAAATATATCTAGGTTTAAAGAACTGACCTATTTCAACGATTTTTTTTAATAAGGGGCGCGAGAACATATTTTGATTTTGATAAGGGATGCAAGAACATATTTTGAGAACCAAAGGGGTACAGGCTGCCGTAAATGTTAAGAACCACTGGGCTAGACAGTATATCCAGTTTGGTAGCCATTTTGACCTTGGGGTTTGCCAGTCAGGACCAAACATGGCTCAAGTCTAAGCAGAGTACTACATTTACCCATTCCACAAAGATTATGTACACTCCCCTCCGTTCACATTCTTGTTTATTAAAGTTGCGGCCATTGTTATAAACTATTTTTATCTTGTGAGGTCGCTTTTTCGGAATTCCATAGGCAAGAACAAGAGAAGTGACCAAAAGCTATATGGAAGCAGTACAATAAGAAATTGGTTCATAGATGCAGCATGTAAGGGTATTTGAATTAAGAAAAGGGGATTGTGGAAATGAAGAAGTCAAGTATCTGATCCTAAAAATCCTTACACACATACTTAACTTTATTCTAGAGCTGTCAAGGGATTAAAAAAATTAATCGCAATTCATTGAGATTAATTGCACTCTTAAATAATAATAGAATACCATTTATTTATATATTTTGGCTAAAGATAGTTAAAGATAGTTCCTTTTAAAATATAACCTTTCCTACAAAGTACAGTCCCCTAAGGGCATGACATCTTATCTCTTAAATTCACATGGGTCAAACAAAGCTCAGCTCTAGAAAAGAGAATTTTGACATTTCTTCATAGAAACAGAATTCTCAAAATTCTGCCTGATCCAGAAAAGACAGCAGAAAAGACTCAATCTTTTAAATCACTTTCATGCCACCTAACTTTTGAAGTGTTCTTTGCATTCTCCTTGAATCTGTAATCTTTATCTCGAAGGTCACACTATTATGGATTTATCCTACTACAGTAAAAAAGATACAATTTTTCAATAATTTGTTAAGGTCTCTTATGGAACATCTGTCTGGGCACTATTCATAAGATACATCACATTTTATTTATCAACCTACTTTCAAAATATTACATCACATAAGGAAAACAAACATGATATTGCATTGATCAAAATCCTTTCATTTTTCTCCACATGTAGCATGGTTCTGTCAGAAAACAGTAACTTTATTTTAATTTATATATTCCATTTAAAATACGAAGATTTTAAATGGTACACAAAAAAGTCAAAATTGGCCCAAGATTCAGATTTAATAGAAATATATTTTTATAAAACCTAAGACCAAAATAAATGTGACTACATTGTGGGGGGTTTTGTGTGTGTTTGTTTGACCTTCCAGGAAAAACAACTTTTCTTTGGAAATAAACATTCCCCTGCAAAGTTAGCAATCCAAATACTTCAGCATTGTACTGGAGGATGAAATCCTAAAAGCGAAATTGATTAGGCACTGTCCATAAACAGTCCATAAACAAGTGAAACTAACTGCCCAAGAGCTGAGAGAATTGTCAGATTAAATACAACATTACAGTGAAATGTAATTTAGATTTTTAGTAGCAACAGTAAAGGGATTTTTTTTAAATGCATTAGTTTTAATCTGAGAGGAATGCTTTAAGAAGTGTTGAATTTCATTTACAAAGGTAAGAAACATATACCGTATTTATGCATTTGGTGTAGAAACTGGTAATATAGACAGATGCACTTACAGAGCTGGGACTAGAATGTCGTCTGACTTTAGGAGATTCTTTCCCTGCTGACGTAGTTTTGAAGTTAATGCAAGCATTGTTCTCTGAATGGACCCTCTTCACTTGACTAGTTGGTTTCTCAAATGGATCAAAACTGCTCTGTGTCCTCTGAACTCTGACTTTTTTGTCCTCAGGAATTGTGTCCAGGGGTTTGATCACTGAGTCCATTCCCTGGCAGTTCCGTGTAGACATCTTTGTGACACATATCTGAAACAAAACAAATTACATGCACTGAATACAATTTATACACCTGAAGTTAAAAGAGATGAAATTTCAAGTGTAACAAGAACATTTTTTAAAGACTGAAATTTTATAAAACGTATTTTTATACACACACCAAACACACACATATTCAAACACACAGATATGTACACAAATAGTTATATCAGATGTACTACTTAAAGGGTAGAGGAAAAAAAGATACAAAGGATAAGAAAGGAGGAAGCAACATACAGTTTGTATAATCACGTAAAATGACAAATTCAAAATAAATGTCTCAATAGAGGTCTATTTTATTTAAACTTTTACAGGCTATTCTTTGTAATGGTGCCAGTCCACTTCATCCCACAATCCAGTCACTGGTATCTGCAACCAGTATCGATTTCCATTTATTTAAAATTGGATGAGAGCAAACTTAAATAAATGATAGTAGTTTAGTTACATACTTTTGTGCTGCACTGCAAAGATTCAGTACTAGTTTATAACTATTGTATTCTTTTAAAATAATACTTATGCAGTATTATCACCACCATATTCCCCAGAAAATCAAATTAGTAAATCAATACCCAAGTACTGAAACATGAGAAACCTCAGCCTGATGACACACTAAAGCACAAAGATCAGAGTTCTCATTTGTTCTTGCCACAGGGTTGAACTATATTACCTATGTTTGTGACGGGGGCTCTGATCCTGCAAACATTTAGGCACATACGTATCTTTTACACACTCAGGTAGCATCATTGTGATTACAGGTTGCCAGCTCTAGTGATTTTATTAGGAGTCTTGCAAAATTTGTGATTTTGCTTGAAGCCCAGTTCCTGTACTCATGTAATTATATGACACAGTTTTGGGGGGTTTTTTTGAAAGGTTAATTTTCTAACCCTTGTGGTTGCAAATAAAAGCTTGAAAATGGGATCCAAGTACACTTTAAAAGCTCAAAAACCTAAAGGCACAGAAAAAGAAACCGAACATATTTTTGAAATATCTTGTGATTTTTAAATGTTTGGGGTTGGCAATACTGGTTTAGTATCAATGGGACTATAGATGTGTACAGTTAAGCAAGTGTGTAAGTATCTGCAGGGCCCTTACTGATATTTTGAAAACTTGCTGAAGCATTACAAATTGGGTGTCACATCAGGGATCAGTTTTAGAGATGTGTTTGTGCAGGGCGCCTCCCTCATAGCTATAACTGTTACCAATGCAAACAAACATTTTCCAATAGCAAATCATTCTTCACAGTTCCCTTTATGGTTTGGTTGCTTGAAATCCAATTTACTTCGATTGTTCACTGACAGTAATGCCTTCATGCAGAAATAAAGGGTACAATACAGAACAAACCAATCATACTCTTGAATATAATTATACTCCTCCATAAACACCAAGAAAACACAATGGTCCAAAGACTGCCTTCATCATTAAATATTATGTCACTGTACAGCACTATCTGAACTACCAGAGACAGGTTTAACTCTAAAGGTGCATGACTGATATTCCAATACAGGGATTACAAGTTTCATTTCTTATTTAAAAAGACAATCAACTAAAACTTCATCACTTTGAAAACTTGTTGCTGGTACCAAAGCTTAGTAGCAGTGCCTGTTCATCCTAAGCCACACACACATTTTTGGTTTCAGAGTAGCAGCCGTGTTAGTCTGTATTCGCAAAAAGAAAAGGAGTACTTGTGGCACCTTAGAGACTAACAAATTTATTAGAGCATAAGCTTTCGTGAGCTACAGCTCACTTCATCGGATGCATTTGGTGGAAAAAACAGAGGAGAGATTTATATACACACACACAGAGAACATGAAACAATGGGTTTATCGTACACACTGTAAGGAGAGTGATCGCTTAAGATAAGCCATCACCCACAGCAGGGGGGGGAAAGGAGGAAAACCTTCCATGGTGACAAGCAGGTAGGCTAATTCCAGCAGTTAACAAGAATATCAGAGGAACAGTGGGGGGTGGGGTGGGGGGGAGAAATACCATGGGGAAATAGTTTTACTTTGTGTAATGATTCATCCATTCCCAGTCTCTATTCAAGCCTAAGTTAATTGTATCCAGTTTGCAAATTAATTCCAATTCAGCAGTCTCTCGTTGGAGTCTGTTTTTGAAGCTTTTTTGTTGAAGTATAGCCACTCTTAGGTCTGTGATCGAGTGACCAGAGAGATTGAAGTGTTCTCCAACTGGTTTTTGAATGTTATAATTCTTGACGTCTGATTTGTGTCCATTCATTCTTTTACGTAGAGACTGTCCAGTTTGGCCAATGTACATGGCAGAGGGGCATTGCTGGCACATGATGGCATATATCACATTGGTAGATGCGCAGGTGAACGAGCCTCTGATAGTGTGGCTGATGTGATTAGGCCCTATGATGGTATCCCCCGAATAGATATGTGGACAGAGTTGGCAACGGGCTTTGTTGCAAGGATAGGTTCCTGGGTTAGTGGTTCTGTTGTGTGGTGTGTGGTTGCTGGTGAGTATTTGCTTCAGATTGGGGGGCTGTCTGTAAGCAAGGACTGGTCTATCTCCCAAGATCTGAGAGAGCGATGGCTCGTCCTTCAGGATAGGTTGTAGATCCTTGATGATGCGTTGGAGAGGTTTTAGTTGGGGGCTGAAGGTGATGGCTAGTGGCGTTCTGTTGTTTTCTTTGTTGGGCCTGTCCTGTAGTAGGTGACTTCTGGGTACTCTTCTGGCTCTGTCAATCTGTTTCTTCACTTCAGCAGGTGGGTATTGTAGTTGTAGGAATGCATGATAGAGATCTTGTAGGTGTTTGTCTCTGGCTGAGGGGTTGGAGCAAATGCGGTTATATCGTAGCGCTTGGCTGTAGACAATGGATCGAGTGGTATGATCTGGATGAAAGCTAGAGGCATGTAGGTAGGAATAGCGGTCAGTAGGTTTCCGATATAGGGTGGTGTTTATGTGACCATCGCTTATTAGCACCGTAGTGTCCAGGAAGTGGATCTCTTGTGTGGACTGGTCCAGGCTGAGGTTGATGGTGGGATGGAAATTGTTGAAATCATGGTGGAATTCCTCAAGAGCTTCTTTTCCATGGGTCCAGATGATGAAGATGTCATCAATGTAGCGCAAGTAGAGTAGGGGCATTAGGGGACGAGAGCTGAGGAAGCGTTGTTCTAAGTCAGCCATAAAAATGTTGGCATACTGTGGGGCCATGCGGGTACCCATCGCAGTGCCGCTGATTTGAAGGTATACATTGTCACCAAATGTGAAATAGTTATGGGTCAGGACAAAGTCACAAAGTTCTGCCACCAGGTTAGCCGTGACAGTATCGGGGATACTGTTCCTGACGGCTTGTAGTCCATCTTTGTGTGGAATGTTGGTGTAGAGGGCTTCTACATCCATAGTGGCTAGGATGGTGTTTTTAGGAAGATCACCAATGGACTGTAGTTTCCTCAGGAAATCGGTGGTGTCTCGAAGATAGCTGGGAGTGCTGGTAACGAAGGGCCTGAGGAGGGAGTCTACATAGCCAGACAATCCTGCTGTCAGGGTGCCAATGCCTGAGATGATGGGGCGTCCAGGATTTCCAGGTTTATGGATCTTGGGTAGCAGATAGAATACCCCAGGTCGGGGCTCCAGGGGTGTGTCTGTGCGGATTTGTTCTTGTGCTTTTTCAGGGAGTTTCTTGAGCAAATGCTGTAGTTTCTTTTGGTAACTCTCAGTGGGATCAGAGGGTAATGGCTTGTAGAAAGTGGTGTTGGAGAGCTGCCTAGTAGCCTCTTGTTCATACTCCGACCTATTCATGATGACGACAGCACCTCCTGGTGGCAGAACTTTGTGACTTTGTCCTGACCCATAACTATTTCACATTTGGTGACAATGTATACCTTCAAATCAGCGGCACTGCGATGGGTACCCGCATGGCCCCACAGTATGCCAACATTTTTATGGCTGACTTAGAACAACGCTTCCTCAGCTCTCGTCCCCTAATGCCCCTACTCTACTTGCGCTACATTGATGACATCTTCATCATCTGGACCCATGGAAAAGAAGCTCTTGAGGAATTCCACCATGATTTCAACAATTTCCATTCCACCATCAACCTCAGCCTGGACCAGTCCACACAAGAGATCCACTTCCTGGACACTACGGTGCTAATAAGCGATGGTCACATAAACACCACCCTATATCGGAAACCTACTGACCGCTATTCCTACCTACATGCCTCTAGCTTTCATCCAGATCATACCACTCGATCCATTGTCTACAGCCAAGCGCTACGATATAACCGCATTTGCTCCAACCCCTCAGACAGAGACAAACACCTACAAGATCTCTATCATGCATTCCTACAACTACAATACCCACCTGCTGAAGTGAAGAAACAGATTGACAGAGCCAGAAGAGTACCCAGAAGTCACCTACTACAGGACAGGCCCAACAAAGAAAACAACAGAACGCCACTAGCCATCACCTTCAGCCCCCAACTAAAACCTCTCCAACGCATCATCAAGGATCTACAACCTATCCTGAAGGACGAGCCATCGCTCTCTCAGATCTTGGGAGACAGACCAGTCCTTGCTTACAGACAGCCCCCCAATCTGAAGCAAATACTCACCAGCAACCACACACCACACAACAGAACCACTAACCCAGGAACCTATCCTTGCAACAAAGCCCGTTGCCAACTCTGTCCACATATCTATTCAGGGGATACCATCATAGGGCCTAATCACATCAGCCACACTATCAGAGGCTCGTTCACCTGCGCATCTACCAATGTGATATATGCCATCATGTGCCAGCAATGCCCCTCTGCCATGTACATTGGCCAAACTGGACAGTCTCTACGTAAAAGAATGAATGGACACAAATCAGACGTCAAGAATTATAACATTCAAAAACCAGTTGGAGAACACTTCAATCTCTCTGGTCACTCGATCACAGACCTAAGAGTGGCTATACTTCAACAAAAAAGCTTCAAAAACAGACTCCAACGAGAGACTGCTGAATTGGAATTAATTTGCAAACTGGATACAATTAACTTAGGCTTGAATAGAGACTGGGAATGGATGAGTCATTACACAAAGTAAAACTATTTCCCCATGGTATTTCTCCCCCCCACCCCACCCCCCACTGTTCCTCTGATATTCTTGTTAACTGCTGGAATTAGCCTACCTGCTTGTCACCATGGAAGGTTTTCCTCCTTTCCCCCCCCTGCTGTGGGTGATGGCTTATCTTAAGTGATCACTCTCCTTACAGTGTGTATGATAAACCCATTGTTTCATGTTCTCTGTGTGTGTGTATATAAATCTCTCCTCTGTTTTTTCCACCAAATGCATCCGATGAAGTGAGCTGTAGCTCACGAAAGCTTATGCTCTAATAAATTTGTTAGTCTCTAAGGTGCCACAAGTACTCCTTTTCTTTTTACACATTTTTGGGCAGATTTTGTCTTAATGGCTAAACTTTGGTATATCGTTACTACCACAAAGACCAAATAAACTGGTTGGTTTAGGAGTTAAGTGGGCTTCCCTTTTAAAATGCATTTCCGTTCCCCCTACCACTATGCCAGCCACAAATACACACACCACTTTATACACTTAATATTGCTCTTTCTAGACATACACTGAAATCATGATGCTGGTGCAGAACCCAAGATGTTTCTGACACAATAAATGCACAAGCTAAAGCTGAGGTTAAACAGCAATGTTAAATTTTGGTGCCATTAATGTTTCCCCAGTAAAATAAAATCAGTGAAGGAAAAAAAATCTCAGCTTCCGAGATATTATAAACTAATGAATGAAAAACAAAAAACAAAATAAAAAGGATTCTAAAACATACGTGTCTTAATGAAATTGTTAAAGATCAGCAGTCAGCCATTAAACTTAAATATTTACAATTCAATGTAATGATGCTGTGATTACTGCATCTCCCTTACATGGAGTTTTGTTTACATGTTACGCTGAAGAACCTACTGCCCAGTGGCAGGCTCTAATATGGGTTAAGCACACAATACCTACAGAAAATACACAGGCAGCAGATGTGCTGCCATCTATTGTGTGTAAAGCAGTAATGGTAATAGTTTCAAATTGAATGTCTTAGAGGACACTCCTTCACCTCTAGGTCACTAGTTTGAATCTAGACTATGTTAAAATCCACCCAAAGAGATTACCATCTGGTGGTCTAGGTAAAATGCCCACGTCACAAAATCCACTGTCAGTATTTGCTCCAAGTGGTCACCTTCTTGGAGGTTCTGCAGCTCAGGAAACGAATGGAAATGCAGATTGAACACCACTCATAGAAATGTCCCTTTCCAGGAGTAGAAGCTGTGGGAAGATGGACAAGCGTGGACTGCTACTGCCTCTGCTCTATCTGTACTGTGAACAAAGTACAACACTTGCTAGTTCTGTCAAAAATCCATTCACAGACTCTTTAAATCTATTTCCTTAGCAAATTTAATGGCAATAGATATATTTTCTCCTTCCTGGGCACATATAAAAGTGTTATACATGCACAACAAGTGAGTATGAGCTATGGGATACTGAAATCCTCTGGAATCTGAATTAACTAAGCATTTGAGGGACCCACAGAACTTTCTATTCATAACTTTTCATATGCCAGAATTCTGCCATTTTCAAATGGGTGCGTTTCATCTGTTTGACCTGTTTTCCTCATGAAACTCTAAAAAGGGATGCTTTTTGACCAAACAGGTGGATTGAACACCACTCTTACATTCTTCCCCATTGTCAGAAAAGGCCAATTTAGGACTAAAATCTATCCTTTGCTAAAGTTTGAAATGTCAGCACTGAGCCATTGCCTATAAGGTATCAGTATGGCTTAGTGTACTATTTTGGGGGTCTTTTTTCTGTGCACGGAAAGAGCCTTCATTTTATCTAAGAAGTCAGCAGAGGATGCCTGGCACTGTACCACACAGTACAGCGTGAGACAAACTAAAACAAAATTCAGATTTGAAAATAGCTGTCTTTTCCTTACATAGCATAAGAAATACTTTTTCATTTCTTCATATATATTCTTATATTTTGGCCACTCAAATGGCTGGCAGAAATACACGCATGGCTATATAAACCTGATTTTGGACCAAGTAATCTAACTGAGAGGTTCTGAAACTTAGGTCAGTAGACCTTCAGTAGTTTGAGACATACTTGCTGGTTGTCTGGAGCTGGCTGGCCTCTGCCTTACTTCCAGCAGTTTATTTGCATTACAGAGGAAGGATGATTTTACTGTTAAGACACTGGACTGGGTCTTAGAAGATGAGGACTCGATTTCAGGACTGTCACAGATTTCCTGTGTGATCTTGGGAGCAGGTCACATGATCTTTGTGCATCCATTTCCCATCTGTAAAACAGGAACCATAATCCTAATCACTGCTGATGCTAAGATTGGTGGAATGGTAGATAATGGTAAGGGACAGGACAGTCGCATGGATCACTTTGTAAACTGGGCCCATTCAAACAAAATGTGTTTTAATACAACCAAAATGAAAAGTTGTACATCTGGGAACAAAGAATGGAGGCCAGACCTGAAAAATGGGGGACTGTATCTGGGAAAATAGGTGACTGAAAAAGATTTAGGGTCACAGTGGATTAACAACTGACCATGAGCTCCCAGAGTGACCCTCGGGTAAAAACAGCCAATGTGATTCTTGGATGTATAAACAGGGAAATAATGAGTAGGAGTAGAGAGGTAATTTTACCTTTGTATATGGCATTGGTGAGATCAATTGTAGAATATAATGTCCAGTTCTGATGTCCGTATTTTAAGAAGGATGTTGAAAAACTGGAGAAAGTGTAGAAGAAAGCTATAGAAATTATTCAAGGGCTGGAGAAAAGTCCTTACAATGAGTGACTTAAAGGGCTCAATTTGTTTAATTTATCAAACAGAAGATTGAGAATTAACTTGATTAGTGTATGAATACCTTCACAGGGAGAAAATACTGGGTATTAGAGCGCTCTTTAAACTAGTGGAGAAAGGCATAACAAGGACCAATGGCTGGAGGCTTAAGCCAAGCAAATTCAAATCGGAAAGAAGGCACAAATGTTTAACAGAGCGAGTAAGTAACCACTGGAAAAACTACCAAGGGAAGTGGTGCATTCTCCAGTGCTTGATGTGTTCAGAACAGGATTGGATGCCTTTTCGGAAGAAATGCTTTAGTCAGCCACAAGTTATTGGACTGAATACTGGGTAACTGGGTGAAATGTAATGGCTTGTGTTATGCAGCTAGTCAGACTAGATGATCTAGTAGTCCCTTCTGGTCTTCAGCTCTATGAATATATGAATACAGTGCAATGGGGCCTTAATCTCAGTTGGGAATTCTAGGTGCTACCATAATACAAAACGACCACCACATTAAAAACAACTTAAAATCCACACACTTCTCTATTACTGCTTTTTCATATAAGCATTTGCTATAGTTCACACTCAAAAATAGCTCCAATTATTTGGTGTAGCAGCATCGGTGCTGATTCTTCAGTATAGGCAAAAGGTGTTTTAAGCCCCAATTTGCCCTTCTATGCCTTAGAAGTTAGCTCTGGTGCAGCTGTCTACCAATTGATGGCTACCAATTGCTAAGTTAGGGCTTTTCCTAAGTGTACACAAGACCACAGAAACATTTCGTAAGTGCAAATGGGAGAAAGTTGTTCACAAGATAGTCTTCAGAGTAGCAGCCATGTTAGTCTGTATTCGCAAAAAGAAAAGGAGTACTTGTGGCACCTTAAAGACTAACAAATTTATTAGAGCATAAGCTTTCGTGAGCTACAGCTCACTTCATCGGATGCATTTCCGATGAAGTGAGCTGTAGCTCACGAAAGCTTATGCTCTAATAAATTTGTTAGTCTCTAAGGTGCCACAAGTACTCCTTTTCTTTTTACAAGATAGTCTGTGTATTAAGTGTGGCCCTCACTATGAAAATGTTTCAGAAACTTTGATCTAACAAACAATATCATGGTTAAGGCATTAAACTATTGAAACAATCAGCATTCAGGCTAATGTAGTAGCAGAATGGTCATTTTTCTTCATTTTACTTGTTGTTTCTATTTAAATGGTAATGTCCACTTTTAAAAGAGATTTTTCTATTCAGTAGCCTTTACCAAGGCTTGGACAAGTGCTCACCCTAGGTGACGGGCTTGGCTTCCTTCACCTCTCTCGCTTTCTCAACCCTTCAACCACACTTATACTGAATCTTTGTGTGGCAGTGTCCCTGTCTGCTAACTGAAAAGGAGTACTTGTGGCACCTTAGAGACTAACAAATTTATTAGAGCATAAGCTTTCGTGAGCTACAGCTCACTTCATCGGATGCATTTGGTGGAAAAAACAGAGGGGAGATTCCACAAGTACTGCTTTTCTTTTTGCGAATACAGACTAACACGGCTGCTACTCTGAAACCTGTCTGCTAACTATGGCTCCTCTAGCAAGTCCCATTGGGCATGGCCCCTGCTGGAGACTTCCTTTCAGGAGATGTAACTAGTAGCTGATTAAACTGATTCAAAACAACTCTCTCAAAGCCTTCTTATTGCTTATTCATCCAAAAGGTAAATAAGTAGAGAAAAGGGTCGACATGCCTCAGCCTAGGACTTCCCCCTGCTTTCAAATCTCTGTGAGAGATTTGTGTTGAAGAGAACAAAAAGAAGAGGAGAGAAAAGAGGCGGATTAAATGAACATGTCTGCCACCTGAAATCCTTAGCAAAGGAATCAATCTTGCTCCAGCACGTGTCTGCATGGTGTACTTTTCTTTACTTCTGGAGACAAGTGGAGGTGAGTAGATTTCTGTACTGAATTGAAATCGTCAACAAACTAATCTCAACATTAATTTAGCTACTGCACACTTCATTTTAAATCTATGAACTAAAAAGGTAACCCCCATGATACTTTTTATCCATGATACTTTTATACTATACTATCCTGAATGTGTTATTTTTCCTATAAAATGTAAAGAATGATTACACTCAAAGCCATACAGTAAAAAAAAAGGGCTTAAAATTGAACAATTTCATTGAATGCCTGCCAGATTTTAGAGTTATAGAAACTAACAGATTATTCCCTAGGATTTTCACACCTGCTGATCCACATTTCAGAAACATATAGTATTGAATACTCAGGTGTAACAAAGCAATACCCAGCAGACTGGGGGTGGGAACAGGGGACCCCAAAAGTGGCTTTCCAGCCCTCTTTTGTCCCACTCCTCAAATCCCAGAAACAGCTGGGTGATGGCCCAAGCACAAATTATAACTGTCTCAGAACTGTTCAGGTTTCAGAGTAGCAGCCGTGTTAGTCTGTATTCGCAAAAAGAAAAGGAGTACTTGTGGCACCTTAGAGACTAAAATTTATTAGAGCATAAGCTTTCGTGAGCTACAGCTCACTTCATCGGATGCATTTGGTGGAAAAAACAGAGGAGAGATTTATATACACACACACACAGAGAACATGAAACAATGGGTTTATCATACGCACTGTAAGGAGAGTGATCACTTAAGATAAGCCATCACCAGCAGCGGGGGGGGGGGGGGGGGAAGGGGGGGAAGGAGGAAAACCTTTCATGGTGACAAGCAAGGTAGGCTAATTCCAGCAGTTAACAAGAATATCAGAGGAACAGTGGGGGGTGGGGTGGGAGGAAGAAATACCATGGGGAAATATCTATTCAGGGGATATCATCATAGGGCCTAATCACATCAGCCACACTATCAGAGGCTCGTTCTCCTGCGCATCTACCAATGTGATATATGCCATCATGTGCCAGCAATGCCCCTCTGCCATGTACATTGGCCAAACTGGACAGTCTCTACGTAAAAGAATGAATGGACACAAATCAGACGTCAAGAATTATAACATTCAAAAACCAGTTGGAGAACACTTCAATCTCTCTGGTCACTCGATCACAGACCTAAGAGTGGCTATCCTTCAACAAAAAAGCTTCAAAAACAGACTCCAACGAGAGACTGCTGAATTGGAATTAATTTGCAAACTGGATACAATTAACTTAGGCTTGAATAGAGACTGGGAATGGATGAGTCATTACACAAAGTAAAACTATTTCCCCATGGTATTTCTTCCTCCCACCCCACCCCCCACTGTTCCTCTGATATTCTTGTTAACTGCTGGAATTAGCCTACCTTGCTTGTCACCATGAAAGGTTTTCCTCCTTTCCCCCCACTGCTGCTGGTGATGGCTTATCTTAAGTGATCACTCTCCTTACAGTGTGTATGATAAACCCATTGTTTAATGCTCTGTGTGTGTGTGTATATAAATCTCTCCTCTGTTTTTTCCACCAAATGCATCCGATGAAGTGAGCTGTAGCTCACGAAAGCTTATGCTCTAATAAATTTGTTAGTCTCTAAGGTGCCGGTACTCCTTTTCTTTTTTCAGAACTGTTCGAATTGGAATTAGGCAGCTGTTACAGATCTGCAAGTTTGCTGTTACATCCACAAAGATCTCTGGAGCACAATCCACTCTGTCCACAATTCCTCACATCCCAGTGCATGGGACACACCAGAACTATGATATTGGTGTGGAGCCAGCTTTCCACCCTTTTGAGATTACCTCATGCTGAAATACTGCAAATGGCAGTCAGGGCTCAATTCTTCAACGTGCTGAGCCCTCTGGATGCACTTCAGCAAAGCGCTTAGGCATGTGCTTAATTTTAACCATGTGAAAAATCCAATTAAAGTCAATGGAACCATGTATGAGCTTAAAAATAAGCTTGTGCTTAAGTGCTCAGCACCTTACAGGATGAGTGCTTCGTAGGAATGAAGATTCAGCCTATAATGTTCAGTCAACAACTAGCTCCATATCTGGGACTACTTTTTTTTTTTATAAAGTATTCTATTACCATTGAAATCATGCATTCAATTAATACCATTATGGTCCTGAATGTCCCCTTGATACTTTGCCTGTCTATCTAGGTACTTGGTAAAGGAGATAGGTTTCAGAGTAGCAACCGTGTTAGTCTGTATTCGCAAAAAGAAAAGGAGTACCCGTGGCACCTTAGAGACTAACAAATTTATTAGAGCATAAGCTTTGGTGAGCTACAGCTCACTTCATCGCATGCATGCGATGAAGTGAGCTGTAGCTCACGAAACCTTATGCTCTAATAAATTTGTTAGTCTCTAAGGTGCCACGGGTACTCCTTTTCTTTTTGGTAAAGGAGATAAACTCCATTGTTACAAGACAGGTTTCAGAGCGATAGCCGTGTTAGTCTGTATCTGTAAAAACAAGGAGTCCATGTGGCATCTTAGAGACTAACAAATTTATTTGGGCATAAGCTTTCACGGGCTAAAACCCACTTCATCAGATTCATGGAGTGAAAAATACAGTAAGCAGCATATATATGGGTATTAGAGCACTCTTTAAACTAGTGGAGAAAGGCATAACAAGGACCAATGGCTGGAGGCTCCAGTGCTTGATGTGTTCAGAACAGGATTGGATGCCTTTTAGGAAGAAATGCACGCTCACATATACACACAGCACATGAAAAGACACAGCACATGAAAAGATGGGAGTTGCCTTACCAAGTGGGGGGTCAGTGTTAACGAGGCCAATTCAATTAAGGTGGAAGTATCCTATTCTCAACAGTTGACAAGAAGGGGTGAATACCAAGAGAGGGAAAATTACTTTTGTAGTGCTAAAGAGGCCAATGCAATCAAGGTGGACATAGGCTATTTCCAACAGTTGACAAGAAGGTGCGAGTATCAGCAGAGGGAAAATTACTACAAAAAGTAATCAAGACAATCTACTTGTATGTGAATTTCAAAGAGATGTACAAGACTAGCAATCATTAACCCATTTATTTGTAGTAATAGATCAAGGGAGATGCTGAGTGTATTTGTCTGTGTTTACCTATATCCTGTTAGAAGTTTAACATGTAACCAGATTAGCTTGTAGATGCTAATGTCCTTTCATGTCTTAATTGTTTTCTATTATGCATGCAGATGGTTCATTTAACCTTAAGATCAAAGATGTAAGCTACTGTGGGAAACAAATGCATCCGATGAAGTGAGCTGTAGCTCACGAAAGCTTATGCTCTAATAAATTTGTTAGTCTCTAAGGTGCCACAAGTACTCCTAATATTATCTATATTGTCTTCCATTTAATTATCTATGCTAAAATAATTACTGGCTAATTACCTTATGTGAATAAATGACTTCTCAGGTCTGCTTAAATTTCTACAGGGAAGGGCTAAACAATAAGAGTGAATTCTCATGGAAGAATTTTAACAGATTCTATACCTGGACTGCTTATTGGTTCTTCTTCCACAGGACAGAAGCGACTTTGTCTGTACAAAGTGCAAGCTGGTCTCCATATTGGAAGAGAAGATTGAAGGTCTGGAGCAACAGGTAACGACCCTGCGTTGTATACGAGAGACTGAGGATTTTCTGGACCAAACTCAGGATAGCCTTCTAGGGGCACAAAGCTCTAAAGATGTAGAGCAGGTTGCACAGAGGAGCCAAGAGGCCAGTGAAGAAGCTTGGCAACATGTGACCTCCAGAAGAGGTAAGCGGAATGTCCGGGTTCCAGTAACACAGACACAGGTAACTAACCGCTTTCATGTTCTCTCCACAGGTACCAATGCGGAGAGTGGACCAGATGATATGTCTGGGGGGAGAAAGTGGAAGGAGACTCCGCTGGTTGGGAGGCATGAGATGCGATGTCCTGAGGTTGGGGGTTCCACGACCACCACTCCCAAGAGGAGAAGGCGGGTGGTGGTGGTCGGGGACTCTCTCCTCCGGGGGACTGAGTCATCTATCTGCCGCCCTGACCGGGAAAACCGAGAAGTCTGCTGCTTGCCAGGGGCTAAGATTCGTGATGTGACGGAGAGACTGCCGAGACTCATCAAGCCCTCGGATCGCTACCCCTTCCTGCTTCTCCACGTGGGCACCAATGATACTGCCAAGAATGACCTTGAGCGGATCACTGCGGACTACGTGGCTCTGGGAAGAAGGATAAAGGAGTTGGAGGCGCAAGTGGTGTTCTCGTCCATCCTCCCCGTGGAAGGAAAAGGCCTGGGTAGGGACCGTCGAATCGTGGAGGTCAACGAATGGCTACGCAGGTGGTGTCGGAGAGAAGGCTTTGGATTCTTTGACCATGGGATGGTGTTCCATGAAGGAGGAGTGCTGGGCAGAGACGGGCTCCATCTTACGAAGAGAGGGAAGAACATCTTTGCCAGCAGGCTGGCTAACCTAGTGAGGAGGGCTTTAAACTAGGTTCACCGGGGGAAGGAGACCAAAGCCCTGAGGTAAGTGGGAAAGCGGGATACCGGGAGGAAGCACAGGCAGGAATGTCTGTGAGGGGAGGGCTCCTGCCTCATACTGGGAATGAGGGGCGATCAACAGGTTATCTCAAGTGCTTATATACAAATGCACAAAGCCTTGGAAACAAGCAGGGAGAACTGGAGGTCCTGGTGATGTCAAGGAATTATGACGTGATTGGAATAACAGAGACTTGGTGGGATAACTCACATGACTGGAGTACAGTCATGGATGGTTATAAACTGTTCAGGAAGGACAGGCAGGGCAGAAAAGGTGGGGGAGTAGCACTGTATGTAAGGGAGCAGTATGACTGCTCAGAGCTCCGGTACGAAACTGTGGAAAAACCTGAGTGTCTCTGGATTAAGTTTAGAAGTGTGTGCAACAAGA
Source organism: Dermochelys coriacea (assembly GCF_009764565.3). NCBI lineage: Eukaryota > Metazoa > Chordata > Testudines > Dermochelyidae > Dermochelys > Dermochelys coriacea. The sequence goes on from NC_050069.1 coordinate 226,896,907, forward strand.
GTGATGTCATGGTGGGAGTCTGCTATAGACCACCGGACCAGGGGGATGAGGTGGATGAGGCTTTCTTCCGGCAACTCACGGAAGCTACTAGATCGCATGCCCTGATTCTCATGGGTGACTTTAATTTTCCTGATATCTGCTGGGAGAGCAATACAGCGGTGCATAGACAATCCAGGAAGTTTTTGGAAAGCGTAGGGGACAATTTCCTGGTGCAAGTGCTAGGGGAGCCAACTAGGGGGAGCGCTTTTCTTGACCTGCTGCTCACAAACCGGGTAGAATTAGTGGGGGAAGCAAAAGTGGATGGGAATCTGGGAGGCAGTGACCATGAGTTGGTTGAGTTCAGGATCCTGACGCAGGGAAGAAAGGTAAGCAGCAGGATACGGACCCTGGACTTCAGGAAAGCAGACTGACTCCCTCAGGGAACAGATGGCCAGGATCCCCTGGGGGACTAACATGAAAGGGAAGGGAGTCCAGGAGAGCTGGCTGTATTTCAAGGAATCCCTGTTGAGGTTACAGGGACAAACCATCCCGATGAGTCGAAAGAATAGTAAATATGGCAGGCGACCAGCTTGGCTTAATGGTGAAATCCTAGCGGATCTTAAACATAAAAAAGAAGCTTACAAGAAGTGGAAGGTTGGACATATGACCAGGGAAGAGTATAAAAATATTGCTCGGGCATGTAGGAAAGATATCAGGAGGGCCAAATCGCACCTGGAGCTGCAGCTAGCAAGAGATGTCAAGAGTAACAAGAAGGGTTTCTTCAGGTATGTTGGCAACAAGAAGAAAGCCAAGGAAAGTGTGGGCCCCTTACTGAATGAGGGAGGCAAGCTAGTGACAGAGGATGTGGAAAAAGCTAATGTACTCAATGCTTTTTTTGCCTCTGTTTTCACTAACAAGGTCAGCTCCCAGACTGCTGTGCTGGGCATCACAAAATGGGGAAGAGATGGCCAGCCCTCTGTAGAGATAGAGGTGGTTAGGGACTATTTAGAAAAGCTGGACGTGCACAAGTCCATGGGGCCGGACGAATTGCATCCGAGAGTGCTGAAGGAATTGGCAGCTGTGATTGCAGAGCCCTTGGCCATTATCTTTGAAAACTCGTGGCGAACGGGGGAAGTCCCGGATGACTGGAAAAAGGCTAATGTAGTGCCCATCTTTAAAAAAGGGAAGAAGGAGGATCCTGGGAACTACAGGCCAGTCAGCCTCACCTCAGTCCCTGGAAAAATCATGGAGCAGGTCCTCAAAGAATCAATCCTGAAGCACTTAGAGGAGAGGAAAGTGATCAGGAACAGTCAGCATGGATTCACCAAGGGAAGGTCATGCCTGACTAATCTAATCGCCTTTTATGATGAGATTACTGGTTCTGTGGATGAAGGGAAAGCAGTGGATGTATTGTTTCTTGACTTTAGCAAAGCTTTTGACACGGTCTCCCACAGCATTCTTGTCAGCAAGTTAAGGAAGTATGGGCTGGATGAATGCACTATAAGGTGGGTAGAAAGCTGGCTAGATTGTCGGGCTCAACGGGTAGTGATCAATGGCTCCATGTCTAGTTGGCAGCCGGTGTCAAGTGGAGTGCCCCAGGGGTCGGTCCTGGGGCCCGTTTTGTTCAATATCTTCATAAATGATCTGGAGGATGGTGTGGATTGCACTCTCAGCAAATTTGCGGATGATACTAAACTGGGAGGAGTGGTAGATACGCTGGAGGGGAGGGATAGGATACAAAAGGACCTAGACAAATTGGAGGATTGGGCCAAAAGAAATCTAATGAGGTTCAATAAGGATAAATGCAGGGTCCTGCACTTAGGATGGAAGAATCCAATGCACCGCTACAGACTAGGGACCGAATGGCTCGGCAGCAGTTCTGCGGAAAAGGACCTAGGGGTGACAGTGGACGAGAAGCTGGATATGAGTCAGCAGTGTGCCCTTGTTGCCAAGAAGGCCAATGGCATTTTGGGATGTATAAGTAGGGGCATAGCGAGCAGATCGAGGGACGTGATCGTTCCCCTCTATTCGACACTGGTGAGGCCTCATCTGGAGTACTGTGTCCAGTTTTGGGCCCCACACTACAGGAAGGATGTGGATAAATTGGAAAGAGTACAGCGAAGGGCAACAAAAATGATTAGGGGTCTAGAGCACATGACTTATGAGGAGAGGCTGAGGGAGCTGGGATTGTTTAGTCTGCAGAAGAGAAGAATGAGGGGGGATTTGATAGCTGCTTTCAACTACCTGAAAGGGGGTTTCAAAGAGGATGGCTCTAGACTGTTCTCAATGGTAGCAGATGACAGAACGAGGAGTAATGGTCTCAAGTTGCAATGGGGGAGGTTTAGATTGGATATTAGGAAAAACTTTTTCACTAAGAGGGTGGTGAAACACTGGAATGCGTTACCTAGGGAGGTGGTAGAATCTCCTTCCTTAGAGGTTTTTAAGGTCAGGCTTGACAAAGCCCTGGCTGGGATGATTTAACTGGGACTTGGTCCTGCTTTGAGCAGGGGGTTGGACTAGATGACCTTCTGGGGTCCCTTCCAACCCTGATATTCTATGATTCTATGATTCTATGGTAGCAGAGCCTGATACAGCTTGAGGCTTATTTGAAGAATCTTTGAGCTGAACTTGCTGTATCGTTTGATCTGCAATAAAAAGGAAGCGTCTCGGAGATTTTCTGAAAGCTCTTGTTCTGTCCAAATAGAAGGCCAAGGCTCTCCTGATGTCCAGCGTATGGAGAATGGCTTCCCTATTATCCTGATGAGGTTTAGGATAAAAGGTTGGAAGTTGAATAAGCTCATTTATATGAAAAGCGGAATTCACGTTGGGAGTGAACTTCGGACGTGGTCTAAGAGTGACTTTGCCAGGGAAGAACACAGTGAAGCAGAGGGTCCGCCATCATATCTCCCCATCCTTCTTGCTGACGTAATGGTTATCAGGAACACAGTTTTCATTGAAAGGTGAGTTAACAAACAAGTGGCCATGGGGTTCAAATGGTGGTCAAGTCAGTCTTTTTAACACCAGGTTGAGATCCCATTGAAGAATAGGAAGTCTGGGTTGGGGAAGGAGGTTTGCTATGCCTTTGAGAAACTTCTTCATGGTCTGATGAGAAAAAATGGAATATCTTTCTACCTGCTGGTGGAAGGTTGCAATTGCTGCTATGTGAACTTTTAGCGAGCTGATATAGACACCCAGTTTCTTGAGAGTTAACAGGTAGTCCAGGATTACCAGCAGTGTGGTTGCATTCAGGGTGATGCCTTTGGGCTGACACCAGATTTGACATCTCTTCCATTTTTGTAGGTTAGTACGACAAGTAGCTCCTTTCCTACTGTGTAATAACACCCCCTGTACCTCCTCAGAGCAAGATGTCTCTGTGTGCTGGAACAACAAAGCAGCCAGGTTTTGAGTGGCAAAATCCACAGGTTGGGATGGAGAGTCCATCCCTCGTTCTGCGATAGCAGGTATGGAGTGACTGGAAGAGTCATCAGTGGACACAGTATCAGCTGTGACAGGTAAGGGTACCACATCTGCCTGGGCCAGGTGGGAGCAATCAATGTTTGCTTTCTCTCTTTTCACTTTCAACAGGACTTTCAGAATTAGAGGAAATGAGGGGAAAGCATAAAGAAGACCTTGTCCCATTGGAAGAGGAGAATTTCCCCCATGGAGTATCATCCAATCCCCACTCTAGAGCAGTACTGAGAACATTTCTTGTTCCAGTAAGTAGCAAACAGGTCTGTCAGTTTCCCACATTTCTGGAATATGTCGTGTAGGATCATCAAATCTATTTCCCAACTGCGGTCAAGTGGGAATTTGTGGCTGAGGTTGTCTGTTGTTGTGTGGTGGTACTCCTGACAAATAGGCCACTTATATTAAGACATTGTGGGAAATGCACCAGTTCCATAGCTTTAGTGCTTCCAGGCACAGGGAGTATGATCTGGTACCACCTTGATGGTTTATGTAATACATGCAGGCCACATTGTCTCATGACTTGTGTGCATGTCCTTGATCAACGGGAGGAAGTGAACACACGCATTTCTGACCACTCTGAGTTCGAGCCGTTGATGTGAAGGCACGTCTTGGATAGTGACCATTTCCCCTGCACCATGAGCCCATTGAGATGCACATCCCATCCTAGGAGGGATGCATTGGTAATCAGGCGTAATGATGGGGAAGGCCAAACAAATGGGATTTCCTTACATACGTTCACTGGGTCTTTTCACTAGTCCAAGGATTACTTGACCTTGGTGGGTATCAATAATAATTTGTTAATGCTGTCTCTGTTTGGCCTGTAAATTGAACTGAACCAGGCTTGGAAGCATCTTCTGTGTAGTCTGGCATGATCTATGACGCATGTGCCCTTGGCTATATGCCTCAGGAGTTCGAGGCAGTGTCCGGCTGAAATTTGGGGGCTGGATTGTACTGTCTCTAACAGAGTGGAGAGGCTGAGGAATCTGTGATGAAGGAGGAGAGCCTTCACCTGAATGGAGTCAAGGTCGGCTCCTACGAATTCTAGTCTTTGTATGGGTGTTAATGTCGAATTTTGCACATTGATTTGTAGGCCCAGATTCTGGAACAGGTTCAGTGTAGTCTGGGTGACTCACTGGGCTTCAGCGAAAGAGTGTGCCCTGAGAAAGCAATCATCAAGGTAAGGATTAATCATGATGCCCTGAAAGAGTAAGTGGTCCATCGCTACCAAGAGGACCTTGGAGAACACCCTGGGGACTGACAAGAGGCCGAAAGGGAGTACTTTGGATTGGTAGTTGTGTTGGCCTAGCATGAATCTCAGGTAATGTCTGTGACTTGGTATGATGGAAATGTAGATATACGCATCTTGGAGGTTGCAGGCTGAGAACCAAAATTCCTTTCTCTAATGATGGAATAATAATCAATAGGGTGACCATCTTGGAACTTCTGCACCTTGATAGAGCTACTGAGCACTCTGAGGTCCAATATGGGTCTCCAACCTCCCTTTTTCTTTGGTATTAGGAAGTAGCAAGAGTAGAAGCCTTTGTCTCTTAAATGCCCACACATAGGCTCTATGGCTTCTACACCAAAGAGATGGTTTACCTCCTGGCCTAACCGACTCTTGTGAGAAGCATCCTTTAAGAGGGATGGGAAAGGATTTTTGGGAGGAGGAGGAAGGAAACATCGATGGCGTATCTATCCTGGATGATCACCAACACCCATTTGTCGAGGGTTATCTGTTCCTGGGTGCTGCAGAACAGTTGACTGTCTCTGAAGGGATGGGTGGGGTTTTCCAGCATGAGATGACAAGGAGAATGTTCTACGGTACCTTGACCAACCTGTCAAAACTGCCACTTCAAGGTGGAGGACTGAGAGGAAGTTGGTTGAGATCCCAACTGCTTTTGCCTGGGGAATCTAGGCTTCTTCCTGCGGCTTGTAAGATCTTTGTGACAAGTACTGAGATGTGTATTGTGATGAGAGGGACTTCAGTGGTGGCTGAGGACTGTACTTTCTTCTATAGGCAGGAGTATAAATCCTGAGGGATCAAAGAGTTGCCCTAGAATCCTTCAACGTGTGAAGGGATGAGACGGTCTTCTCAGCACACAACTTCATCCCTTCAAAAGGAAGATCTTCCACTGTAGTTTGGAACTCTTTAGCGAAGCCAGATAAGTGAAGTCACAAAGCCTGTCTTACCACAATGGTCATGGAAATTAAGCATGCCACCATGTCAGCTGCATCTAGCACAGACTGGACATTTTAGGGACATTTTGGCCACCACTTAGCCCTTGTTGACTATGGCCTTGAATTAACCCTTGTGAGAATCAGGAAGTTGCTCAATAAATAAACCAAGTTTTGTATAGTCATGTTTTACCAACAAGGCTTGATAGTTTGCTACGTGGAACTGGAGGGTAGCTAAGGAATATGCCTCCCTGCCGAACAGATCCAAATGTTTCCAGTTCCAGTCAAAAGGGACTGATTGTGCACGCAGTTAACTCTAGGGGCCGCCAGCACCAATGATCAAATTGGAGGCAGGTGGGAAAAGAGAAATTCCATGTCCTTTGCTGGCACGTAATATGGCCAAATAAAAATACAAACCAAGTAACAAAGAAAAACCTTCAAGGGAAGCTAAAATTAGCAATTCTAAAAAGAGTTAATGATCCGCGAATGGACACCTCTGTCTCTAGCCAGGGGTGGTTGAGAAGGAACTGAAGAGGGTCACTCATGTGCGCTAACTAGCCTCATGGCAGACAGGGAGCAGAACATGCGGGACTGACTACTACCAGAGTTTTCCGATCAGCAACTCACTGACATAGACACACCTACAGTGGAGCACCCATAGGGATATTACTCAAAGAAGAATCACATTATTTCTTGAAATATCAAAAATATCCCTGAATACAAGATTCTGCATTCAAATTGCAGATTTCCAGGATGTATTTATCCCTGATATAATCAGAGCTATCACTGACTAGTGTCTATACAGCTGCAAGAGCAGAAGGCATTAATTCGTACCGTTTCCCATCCGGACCTGAATTGTTCTTACTTCTAGAAAAGGTATTTTATTTTCCAATGTGCTTTAGCACAAAAAAGAAAATTTAGGATTAACAGTCATCCCGATACTAAACACATCACTCTGAAATGGAGCAACTGGCCTTGCAACGCAGCAGCCATGTCTGAGACCAAACAATGGATCACATTTAGTTATATGGCATTGCAGTGGTCCCTCACTACTGGCAGACCGCAAGTGACAGACTTACGAGGGACAGCTCCAGCCCCTTGGGCGGGATGAAGCACAACAGTCTCTAGCCCCCAGCCACATGGCTGGGGCAGACAGCTACAAATAATCTGTAGAGGGGCTTTGGCTCCCTCTGGGTGGGGCAGAACCACAAATAGTTAGGGCTCTGGCCTGTGTTCAAGGCAGTCTTATATAAGCCCAGGCCCTCAAGCAGGGTAGAGCAGCAAACAAGTAGGGCTCAGGCATGGGTAAGCACCCAACATAGTCTACAGACTAACAGGCCTCCTGGCCGAAGGTGGGGAGGCTACCACCCCAGGAGTGGAGTGTCAGGGAGTAGGGGGACACAGGCCCACCCAACTCCATCGCATCCCAGCCCAGAGCCCTAACAGTGATCTGCCACTGGGTCAGCTGGGATTCCAGGCGCAACACCCTGACTCACTGTCTGGCTGCAGAACCAGACGAGTCTAGTCCCCCTGGGCTACTTCCTACCACAGTCTGGGTGTAGGGTCCTCTGGTCCAAAGATCCTCTATCTCCTTGGGGTATTCAGTCACTGGTAGCTCCGGCACCTTCTCGGTGTCCTCATCTGCCTCCCCTGACAGCAAGGCGTCTGTCCACTCCGGAGCTAGGCCAGGTTCTTGCAGAGGCATCTGCTCCCTAGGAGAGGCGTCTCTCCTCTCCTGTGGCTCAACAGCAACTGAGCTCCTGGGCTCTCCTTTTCTACTTCCTGTCTTGCCCTGGTACTTCCGGTGAGTGGGTGGGTCTGGCTCCACCCACCCAGGGGAGTGTAGTGTTCCCTCACACTCCAGTTTGGAGGGAGGCCACACTGCCTCACTGTAGGCATTTTTACAGCTAGATAGAAGGATAGCACCAGCAAATATCAAAACGACACAGGCACATTCTTAAAGGCAAAATAAAATAAGAGAAAATAAATTAATACACTTTTGTATAAATATTGGATTTTGACCTTTTCTGATGATTGAACGCAGTTTAGGATAGTTTTTGGAGGATTATTCAGTTTTGTTCAAAGGGATCTTGAGATTCACTCTTTTTGCGGGACAAGACACCAGCAAAACTCCTTCTGCCTGTGACCATATGTGGCTATTAGTAACTCCTGGGGGCACCTCACACAATTCTCCAACTCCCCTGGAAGGCAGCAAAAGAGGACACATTCACTGGTCCAGGAGTCTCTGTGATGGAACCAGCACCAGCCGCAGCAGATTGTTTAATGTGGAGAAGAGGGCCTAACTGTTGGGACGAAGGCATGGAGGCAAGTTGGAGTCACCTTGTGGAGTGACAGGGGAGGAACAATTACTAGGGTGTTCAACAGAAGCCGATGACAATTGTGAAGGGTAAGCAGATAGTACACTATTAGTGCTAGAATAAGAAAGTCAAAGAAACAATTGATGGGTATGGGTGGGACTGGAAGTAGCAGTAGTGTTGATAATATATATGGGGAAACATGGGATGGAATGAGGTTGGGTTAAAAATGTCAAGAGAAAAAATACCATTAAGGAAAAACCAAAGAGAACAAAATATAAATTTCCAACAGAAAAGCGTTAAGTAACTACTAGGCAGCAAATTGAGGTTATTATAAGGTCGGGGGGAAAGGAGAATTTTGATTCTGAAAGTAATAAACAATTTTGTGCTGCTTCCTTTCTCCACTCCCTTGTCTGTATGTTGTGCATTCGAACGGTAAGCTGCTCATTACAGGGATAAATCTTATTCTAGGTGCTATTTAAATAAAAACGATAGTAATCGGGTACAGAGCCTCCCATCAGCCAGTTAAATGCACAAGGAAAGACAAATTTTGGAGTCTTGTGGTGAGGATCTGATAGAATCATATAATCCTTATTGTACATATCCCTTCACAGATGTAACGGAACAAACCTAAAGCAGTTTCTTTGTCAATCTTCCTGTCATATCCCCATATCAAAAGCTTACTCCAGTAAGGAAGATTCTCTTTTTGAAGTCAAGGGTGCTGTTAAAACCCAATGTCTTTGTCATCAGGAAGATTACAAATATAAGAACTGAAGTGCTGTTCTGAAGAAATTGAGCTGGAAGCTCTTACATTAATACTCCATTTTCACCTGAAATACTCCATCCAGCAGGTGTTGATTCTACTGAGAAAAAATTAAGAGGGCTCTACTGCATCACTGAGACAGGTGGCTCATTATCCCACCTATATGTAAGAGAGGTGGGATGGGTCCTCTGTGGGAGAGAGAGGATGCAGTGTGTAAACTGAGCAGTCCTGAAGTAGAAATACCGGGATCAGCCAAACTGAGCAACAGGTTTTGTGCTGATCTTTGTTCTCTTATTTTTTTAGTTGTTAATAAAACCAGCCTTCTAGAAAGGGGATCAGTTTTACATTCGTACATGAATTGTAGTTGTAGAATAGGTTGGGAAATGAATCTGTTCATAATCACTACGTTGCTACTGACATGGTAGATTTGTTAGGCTCTTCTTTGTGTTTCAGTGATTACCTCCCACAGATTTTGTTTGATAATTACTTCATTAAATCTGTTATGAAACAGTCATATTTTTTGGAATTTTCTAAGCAATATTAATGCAGTGCTAAGTTATATTGGATTTCAACAGCTTTTCATATACAAGTTTATAACATTAAGAGAATTTACTTGTACATGTATAACTAACTATTAACAGCACGTGTTCAGCACTTGATTCAGGGGAATGAAGGGCCCACTCGTGCCAAGCAAATCAACTGCTGAAACCTTTTGATACACAGTATTATATTCACAAAAAGAAAAGGAGTACTTGTGGCACCTTAGAGACTAACAAATTTATTAGAGTATAAGCTTTCGTGAGCTACAGCTCACGAAAAAAAGTACTCCTTTTCTTTTTGCGAATACAGACCAACACGGCTGCTACTCTGAGTACTATATTCAGTTTGCTTTGGGGTTTTTTTTTTTGGGGGGGGGGGAGTTGGCTGAGCTTTCAACGTAAATTATATGCATACATTTATTCTGCTAACGTAGTCTCTGAACATTAGTGCAGTCTATTGAATCTAAGCACAGGACAGAGTCAGGAATTATTGAATTTTTCTCTCTATGCCAATTATTTGCCTTGTGATCTTGGACAAATTGTGAATCCTCATTTATAAAATTAGAATATATTTATCTTCAGAACGGGTGCGAGGTTTAAATAATGTTTGTAAAGCACTTTGAAAATGCACAGAACTATGCAAGTGCTAAGTATTATTAAAATTATGTAGATCTCAGTACCTCAACTTCATTTCAAAGTATGTATAGTTTCAATAGATGGAATTAAGCTGCTTCAGCAGTGTGCATACTGCATAAATAAATTATATATATATATATAAATTATACACACACACACACACACACACAATAGCATTGCAAACGTTAACAGAAAAATATAAGAGATAGCTTCTATACCCCATTGCTGAGTGACCCATAAAGATCTCTGCGGTCTGTATTCTCCTCTGTAACCATGAACAGCATTTAAAAATAAAGGATTAAAAAAATGTATTTTCAAATCACTTTCCCAACCAAAAAAAAGTGTTTTCTACTCAGCCTCCTGCTCCAACAGATGGCTACATGTGCAAATATGATTCAAATTCCTACACAGTTTTCCTTCCATTAATGCATTATTAATCGTTTTATATTAGTTAAATTATTATTTTCATATAAATCTTTCAGAGTTTAAAGGTTTAGATTATCTCCTCCAAGCCTCTTATGATCATGAAGTGGTTAAAGGAACAGACAAAAATACAGTAGCTCCTCCAATACCCAGATATGCTCTCATTTAAGGGTGTTAACAGGGGAGTGCTTATTTTTGCTGGGATTCTGAAAATAACCACAATGGAGGGAGATTTTAAAAGGCATAAATGGCGATTAGGTAAACAATTATTTTCAATGGGATTGGAGTGCCAAACTCCTTTAGGCTCCTTCGACAACCCCAGCCACTGTGCATACATCTCCATTCCTTTACATTCACCACCATAAGGTACCTCTGGTCCAGAGTAGCAAGAAGATCAAAACGTATTCAACTTGATTAGTTTAATGCCTGTTCCTGAAGCATTGGCTCTTGAAAAACTCCCACTGAACCGGGCCCTTTATTCATAAGATCCTGTATCCCTAATTTTTATGGCCAATGGCAAATCACAATTGAAAATGTGGATAAAAGTATGGCCACAGGTCAGAGCCCTCCTATGGCTTATTAGTTACCCAACACCAAAACCTAGTGTTGACTTCAAAGCATTTCCTCAGCAAATAGTATAACTGGTGATTCAGTAAGCAAATCTCCTAAACAAAGAATTATGTTCTCCTACATGTGTCCTTTGCAGTAAATACCTAAGAGACTGTATATGATCAAAACTGTTCACACATTAACTGCAATGACAATCGATGGGATAGAATGGGGCCCCCCAAAATATCAACCAATCACTTGGTAAAGACTCTGCTCAACACAGGTTCTTGAGCCAGTGAAAACTATGATTAAAGCTCAATTTGTGATTTAATAAAAGAAAATAAAAAATCCTCACTGTCAGATACAAATCTGAATTAAAAAGGGATATTTTAATTAATAAGAATTATGTGCAGCAAAAAGAATTATATGCATCACAGGTCTGAGAGCCTGACACGATCTGCTAAAATCAAAGTGGGTCCTTCCATTCTCTTCAGCGGACTTTGGATCAGGGCATGAGTGCCTCCCAAGGAAAAAAAAAAACAGATTCCTATAGTCTAATGGTCTGATTTTTCTTTCTACTTCCTCCAGAATAGTTGACGGTATGCTGCTTATTTATTTCCTCCTCCTCCCCCCGCAACTTCCTTTCCTACTACTCTCTCGTCCTTTTTGCCTTCCTTTTATTCTTCTTCTCTTCCACTCTCTCTCTTTTTTGAAGTTTTTAGTTGCCACTATGGAAAAACTAAGAAGATGTAATGAATTTTATATCTTGATCTGATAATGTTTTCCAAAGCGTTAGCTCTACTGCCAAGAAAGCCATCTCTCCTGTTCTCGCCACTGAGGTCAGCAGCTTCACATTTCCTCAAGAGCATAGCTTTGAAGGGAGATCAATGCCACAATGAAAGTTGTTCTAAGCTACGTTGGAGGAGTTCCATGGAGGACCCTTTAATATTAAACTCTGAGACCTTGGATTTGACCAGATATTCTGTGGGGACCCAATGTAGAGAGCTGAGCATCAGGGCTGTCAGCAACTGTTGCTGAGGCAACATGCTGTGTTATTCTGCATTAACTGATCTCTTTTAATGCTGGAGTGCTCATTCATTGCTGCAGTGAACTGCAGTAGTCCAGCCTGACTATTGTGGCCAGGTCTTTAATAGATGGGACCCAATCTTCCAGCTTCGCAAACAGAAGAAAGCATTCTTAGGGTTGTCACTATCTGCATGTCCAGCAGGAATGAAGAGTAAAGGTCCCATGGGTGTGCACTGACTTCACAAGCTAGAGGCAGACTCCCTCACAGGAAGATGAGAAAATAGCATTTGTTATATCTTTCATGTGTTTCCGTACTCCCGCAGACATCACCTCCATTTTGCCAAGGTTCAGCTTTAGTCACTGGCCTTTCATCCTTGATCTTGGCAAGCGGAAAGATACCCAGGAAATGTTGCTAACTGGGTCACAGGTAAGATGATGAGAGCTGGAGATCATATACACATGACTGGCAAGTGCATCTGTGGCTTCTCAACAATTTTCTCCCAAATGACTTCAAGCAGATGTCTAAGACGACAGGGGAGAAGACGGATCCTTGAGAAAGGTTACAACTATCCCAGTAGTAGTAGAGTCATTACAAAACTTAAGCCTAATTTCCCCTATACTTATTTCCCCCTACTCCCCCTTTTTTAGTCACACCTTGTCAAGTGACTGAAATGAGTCACCTCATTACCACTTTAAAAGTTATTTTTCCTCCCTTGTATCCTGCTGTTAAGTGAATTGTCTTGTTATATTGACCTCACACTTGGTAAGGCAACTCCCATCCTTTCATGTATTTATACCTGCTCTTGCATTTTCCACTCCATGCATCTGATAAAGTGGGTTCTAGCCCACAAAAGCTTATGCCCAAATAAATTTGTTAGTCTCTAAGGTGCCACAAGGACTCCTCATTGTTTTATCCCAGTAGAGGAGACTATGACTATTTTAGTCAGAACATTCAAATCAGGAAACCTTGAATGTTCTGGTAGAAAAAGGACAGTGCCTGAATTCTGAAAATAAAAAGAGAGAAAAGGCATTGAAGTGGACTCTTAAAGAACTAGGAAAAGATATGATTGAACTTTGAGCGTTTCTGAAATAGCTAAAAGAGACTGCATAAAGGCTAGGATGGAAAAAGGACTAAAAAAGTCATTTCTTCTCAGGTTTGAACACAATTCAGAATTCTGAGACTTTTCTACCCCAACTTAGCTCCTTTGAAACAGCATCTACCACTGCCTTTTTGGTCGGTTATCATACCAGGACATTCATCTTCTGATCATAAAGTGGCCACAAAGTTTGAGAGTTCAGCTGCAGCTGCACAAATAAGTAAAAAGAAAGCTATCCATGTTTGTGTTTGAGTCTCACACATCTTTTTTTTTAAATAAGTGATTGTTCTCTACAATTTGGGATGCAAAATGAATGACCTGAATACAATATGCTTCAGATTTGGAATGAAAAAAATCTTTAGAGAATTTTCCAGAAGCTTCTGCATATTTCTCTTGGCCTTGCAGTAACTTTCAAAGCAAAAAGGTGTCTAAAAAAACAATACGATTGGTTTATCGGTATCTAATGTACTGCACTAAAAAAAAAAAAAAAAAGCAAAATTCCCCACAACCACATTACACCCCTACCCAAAACTAAGGATTCTGCTAGATGTTGTAATGAAACCATAGTATTGAGATTATGCTGAATATCATGAACTCTGCAGTTTATCTTTTTTCTTTAACATAAAAAATGTAAAAAGGAAAGATTTTAAACTGATGGTGGCTGCAATATGAGAGCTCATCATGAATGAGCATAGCTGTAATCGCATAAAATTACTTCTGTTAAAGGTTTAAAAACGGTATATTTGCAGTTTGATTTCCTATAAAATTATATATTTCAAAAGAAGAGTAGGAGACGGTGCTGCCTCAGATTGTTTCTTTGGAAATACTTATTATGGTGGATTTATTACTGTGCTAAAAAAGCCACTCTAGAAAAATCTAGAATTACAGCAATTTGGAAAATTTATAAACTTGTCCCAAAGGCAATAATATATATACACAGTACAAGAAAATGGGAATGAAAAGCTAGATATTTACCGCCAGGTAAAGAAAGGGAAGAGAAACCATATATTTGAAGGAATCCTTTCACAATATACAAAGGACTAAGCTGATGTTTCAAGGGGGGAAACTATTCGGATATAAATCGGGGGAAAGGTAGCAGGGTATAATCAATAAAACAGCCCTCAGGAGTCTATCAGTGAAATTGACCGCCTTTCTAATAGAGAACCTTCCTCTTATTGCACTAAAGGAAAAGAAATGCTGGCTTCCAGCATTTTTCTAATACAATATAGACTTCAGCTAAAGGAATTCTAGTTCAGAAAGCAAAATACATTGGACTTTAGAATTTAAATCAGGTGCTAAATCTTTCCCAAATCCAGTAATAGACTTTGGGGGCAGTTCCTAAGCATCACAGACTTTAGTGCATACCTGTATTTTCATTAGATAAATCTAATGCTCTCATTTTCCTTTCCAGAAGTCTTGTGAGATATTGATCAATCTGGATGAAATACCAACCATTATGGTATGAGCTGCACTCAATGGAATTTTGAGGAAAACAACTGTTAATCAAACCAAGTTCATAAAATAGGCATGGCATAGCCTCGAACCCAACCTCAATCTCTTCTTGTCTTGCAAGAACTTTGCTGAATGGAGAGGGGGTCTGACAAATAGTCTGAGAAGTACTCAAGGACGACTTCTTTTATTTTGGATTACCAGGGGCTTTAGGGTACATTCCGAGGCATTCCAGAAAGTCTACATTTTTAGATAGGGATTGTTAGCATTTTATATTCTGCAACATTAACTTAAGATAATGTTGTCACAGGGACTGCTTGACAAATTGCAACTGATCACACCTGATGACTAAAGGCAAAATGTGCTGCAAGCTACACCATGCAGGAGGCTTTCTGATTGAGCAAGGATTTTCCTTGATGATATCTGTAATAGTGGATTGCACTAAAGCTTTGTGACTCTTTCTATCAGTGTCTGAGCCAAATAAGGTTGTGAGTGGTTATGAATATTTGTTCTGCAGAGTAATCAAAAGCTTTTTTAGAGTACTATCAATTCTCTTCTCCATAGGCGTCTCAGGGAAACAAGAATTGTCTTCTAATGGCAGAGAACCCTTACTTGCATGGGAAGCAACTTGTAGGTCCACTTTCAAAGAAGCTTCAAGCAGATTTTGCTTTTATCTGGGGAGTCCTCAGTTTAGAAACATTGTTAGAAAAAAACATTTAGAATCCCGAGTTTATCAGAGTTTACCCAGCAAGGTGAATTGGAACTATGCTTGTCTGAGTATTTTCCTTGTTGACTTTCAGGCCTTCTGAATGCTTCCTGGGGTGTTCTAGGGAGATTTTAGATCATCTAAGATCTAACTTTTTCAAGTTCTTTCTATATGAATTCTGAGGAATCAAGGAAGAATCTGAAAAAATCCCTACTTTTTCCACAAATAATGATATTATGGAAACAGTTCTCTTTACCATCCTTACCTCAGCTAAATAGAAGATTAACATTATCCTCTGATCATCTAGATCAGTGGTTTTCAAACTGCAAGTCGCAACACAGTACTGGGTCACAGAACATAAGGCACTGGGTCGCAGCGGCTCTGGTCAGCAGTGCTGATGGGACTTTCAATGGCCCGGTTAGCAGTGCTGCCAACTTAAGGCAGGCTAGGGTCCTACCCTTTCTGACACCGCACTGCACCCTGGAAGTGGCCAGCAGCAGATCTGACTCCCGGGGGGAGGGCGCTGCTCCCGCCCAAAGCATCGGCTCAGCTCTCCCATTGGCCGGGAAACGAGTAGGGGGCGGTGCCTGCGGGCAAGAGCTGGGTGTAGCCACTTCCGCCTAGGAGACAGACCTGCTGCTGACTGTTTCTGGGGCACAGCGTGGTCCGCAGTGCCAAGACAGGCAGGAAGCCTGCCTTAGCACCCCCGCTGTGCTGCTGACTGGGAGCCGCCTGAGGTAAGCCCAGGCCCCAACCCTGAGCCCCCACCCAAACCTGGAGCCCGCTCTCACCCCCAAACCCCTCATCCCTAGCTCCGTTGGGTCACGGGCATCAACCATTTTCTTCAACTGGGTGGCCAGAAAAAAAAACTTTGAAAACCACTTATCTAGATGGTCTTGGCTTTTCCAAGAAGCTTACAAGTGATTATTTGGGGGTGATGGGAAGTGGCCTGGAGAGGGAATGCCTTGGCATGACGAAGTGACTCATGTCAGGAATCCCCTTAGTTTTATCTACTTGGGGAAGGACCTCATCTTTTCACTTGTTTAGAAGGTGCCTAACACCCGTTGGGCCATATAGCAATAAACTAAAATTAATAATTACAAAACCAGAGTGACTAAGGAGCCTGAAGAGGTACCCTCTAATAGATATAGGCTTATCTCACATGGTTACAAATGGGTTGTAGCTATGTAATGG
This sequence comes from Dermochelys coriacea, assembly GCF_009764565.3. Classification (NCBI taxonomy): domain Eukaryota; kingdom Metazoa; phylum Chordata; order Testudines; family Dermochelyidae; genus Dermochelys; species Dermochelys coriacea. The sequence continues at coordinate 226,913,226 of NC_050069.1, forward strand.
AACCACACACTGAACAGCTAGATAATCTTTATGAAGCATTCAGCAGTGTCTCTCCCTTAAACCATGCTTGTCAGACATATTCACGTTTACCAAGTTATGTTTTTAACTTTTCTGCAGATTTCTCCTGTGTCTGTGTTAATTTGGAATCTATGTTAACTAACCAACAGTTTAAGAAAACCACCACCAAGATTTTCATAAAAGAAGTTCTAAAATGTCCTTGGTTTAATTCTTAATCTCAAGAGTAAGAGCTTGAAAGTTCAAGAAGAGGAAAACGTACAGATAGGTAACATACATTGAACGGAATTGCTGGTTTTATTTTCATATATGAAAAGATAAAGAAAAAGCTTTTTTTAAGGAAATCTGAAAAACACTGAGTCTGCAATGTTGTTGTAGCCATGTCGGCCCCGGATATTAGAGAGACAAGGTGGGTGAGGTAAGCTTGAAAACCTGTATTCTCTTACAAACAGAAGTTGATCCAATAAAAGGTATTACCTCACCCACCTTGTGTCTCTAAACATTGAGTCTGACAGAAAAGTTTAGGAGATGTAAAAACAGCGCTGTTATTCAGCGAATTGTTACACCACCTTTACCCTGCTTTACCGTTTGCTCAAAGAAAAAAAAAATCCAACTCCTTCTTTAAAGTTTCTAGACTTTGCTTTCAGTTCGTTGAAGGAGTGAAACACAAACAGTCAGAACATTTGATCTATTACAGGGTGAAGAAAACTTGTGGTGCATTTCTTATGCTGAGAATGGTGAATAGCAGTTTAAGCCCGGGAAAATATATCAGTCAAAATCAGCTTGTAGCTGAAGTAATTCTTTAAACAGAAATGCCTGAGATTATCCTAGCTGACCAAAGAGAAGACTCTTTCTGATACCCTTAAGAATGTAAATTGGGGTTTGAATACAGTGTGTAACAGGTAGTTTATATCACTCACATTTAATTCACATGTAATAATATAGTACATTGAGGAGAGAATCTTAAAGAATATATATTTAAGAAAAAGACACACCTAGAAAATAACTCTGAACAATTAAGATTTTATAGAATAACCTAGATATATGCCTAACTTGCCCCCCCCCACTAAGAACATCCACACCCAAAATAATCTGCTACAAACCTAGAGGTTTCAGAGTAGCAGCTGTGTTAGTCTGTATTCGCAAAAAGAAAAGGAGTACTTGTGGCACCTTAGAGACTAACAAATTTATTAGAGCATAAGCTTTCGTGAGCTACAGCTCACTTCATCGGATGCAGCTCACGAAAGCTTATGCTCTAGTAAATTTGTTAGTCTCTAAGGTGCCACAAGTACTCCTTTTCTTTAAACCTAAACAGTGAGTAGATATTAATACTATGCTTCACCATCAAATTACTACTGTACTAGTTTTGCCACCATCTACTGTATTTCTACAAGTAATTTTTACCTGCATTGCTTTATACAACATGCGAATGTTAGACATGCATTTCTGCTAAGATGAAATTCTGTTTTTGACATTATCTCAGTGTAAAAAATATATTTCTTTACTGTATCATTGCTTTCCCAGCTGTTCTTATTTACTGATTAAAATATACTATAGAACAGAAAAATGTTTTAGTTTAATTAAATTTTAGTTTAAAGTCAGTCTCTGGCTTGATGCAGAACTCAAAATATTACCTGTCAATTAATATCACCAACAATATTTCAAATTGCTATGCCATGTTATGGTTATGTTATCCTTACTGCTTGTACTGCTCATAACTGAGTAAGGTTTTGGGGGGGGGGGTTTATGAGCATGCTGCTGCTCCAAGCTTTCATACTTGCTGAAATATTCTACTGGATCTAAAATGCTGCCAATACACTTCTACATCAGTTATTCAAGAACGACCACTGACAATGACTACATTACTTTATAAACATGAAAACAAAACAACCAAATGGCTAACCAATCAAGAAGATGCATTCCATATGACAGAGGTCAGCGTATTTCAAGATGGTTCATGGTATATTTTCCCATATTAAGCAAATCTCTAATTTACTAAAGACATATATTCCAGTCAGATCTATCAGGATACAGAGACTTGTTTGCAGAAATGAAAAAGTGGCTGGTCACGTCCTTCACTCACTTGTCCCAGAGGGCAGTCAGCCAAGCATACACCAGCAAAATTCTCTATATTGTCCTCTTTATACTATAATAAATAAAGCTGTTTAGGAGATCAATAGAGCAGTAGCAAAAAAAAAAAAAGCATACCTTTTCCCTACCTTTTTACTGATATTTATAAACCAAAAGCAATATTTAGGGAGTCTCACAAGGCTATATGCTGAATAGCCTCATGTGGCATTCCGTGCTAACCACCACATTCATCTGTCTAGGCTTTCAGTGTTCAAAAAAACCCACCACTGACATGCACAGAATGAATCCTGCTCAAGTTGGAAGCATGTGATAACTCGGGCTCTGGTTTAACAGGAGATCCCAGTACTCAATTAATCTTGTATTTTAAACAAACACCATCTTACCGTTTTGCTGTTGTCAGATTCAGGTCAGATTCACCTGCAACTCTTAAACATATCTCTAGCAATGTTAGTGTTTGCAGTCAGTCTCGGCTCATTCAGCAACTGAATTCACATCTTTCTGCATTAACAAGCTGAAATGGTACGGCTGTACTACAGCTAAGAAAGGGGGAAATCTAAAGCAGAAAACAAAGCAATCCCTAAAGGCAGGATAATCCCAGTAGAGCGTAATATAAAAAGTTACAGGTGAACACGGAAAGCAGAAGTATTGCTGATGAAATTTAGACAGAGAATTATGTTCATTCTGAAAAGGTATTTTAAAAAATAGGATGGACTTGCCTGTGGAGTTCCCAGGAAGGCAGACTACCCAGTCTCTGCAGCAGCATTGCAGCCAAAGTAACCATGCATATGCTGTCTAGGCAATTTACAGCAGTGTCTTTTTGAAAAGATATTGATTTACAATGCGGTGCTGTTTCAATGGAACATAGAACTGGAGCCAAAATAGCTAACGATGATTTTATAGAAATACAGAAAAAACATTTAATCAAAAGAGTGCAACTTGTCGTGCCCAATTCAATTATTTCCCTAGTACAGAAGGAAATCAGTAGTGTCCTAGTGACAAATGATATTAAAACAATAATGAAAAGCATCTGGAAATGAATGCTAGGGATACTATGGCTCAATTTAATGCATTTATATATAGCTGATGTGCCTTGCCTATGCCGACCTCCTTTCCCATGGACCATAATAAAATTAAATATCAAATTAAGCATCTCTAAAGTATGTAACTACCCAAAAATGAACAAGTAATTACAGCTTTATAATGATCAACCTTAGCATATAATAAAGAATATATAAAAATACTTTCAAAGAATAACTAAGCAGCAGTGCATCTATGCTGAACTCACTGCTGAGCCTTACTGAGCCTGGGCATGGTACGTGGGAAAAGAGATCTGCATGGGCAAGGCACACTGACTATGATATCTCAAAAAGGATGTTCTCTGTGTGTGTATAAATCTCCCAATTGTATTTTCCACCAAAGGCATCCAATGAAGTGAGCTGTAGCTCACGAAAGCTTATGCTCAAATAAATTTGTTAGTTTCTAAGGTGCCACAAGTCCTTTTCTTTTTTACCAATTTTTCTGTATCCACTGCTCTCATAGCAACCCCTACTGGTCACTGGGTCTGTGTTTGGTACTGACTTCAAGGAAATCTCCCCTGCCAGAGATGAGGAACTGCATCCTGGATTGACTGACAGAGGAAAGGGATTAGCAATAGGTGAAAGCCAAAACAGAAGAAGAGGCTAAAATGCAGTTCACCCTACATGGCTTAATGCACTTACAAAATAACTTCTCTGCTTCACTCTGAGTATGGGAAAATCTTAACCCAGAACAACAAAATATGCAGGACAACTAATGATCTGAATGCAGGCCCAATTTACACTCCATGCAGTCCCACTGAATTCAGCAAAGCACTTAGCACACAGTCTCAAGTCTATTCCCATTCTGAAGAAAAGTCTTAAGAACATGTTTGAACTCCTACATATGCCCACATCCCACTGAAGTCAATGAGACTTAAGCATATGTTTAAGTGCTTACTAAATAAAGGCCTAGATGTGTTAATGAACTGATTAATCTTGTCTGGCACTAGCAGCTGCAATGACTGTCAGAAAGCTTGAATAATGTCATGCCATCTCCATAAGATGCTCAAAGCATGAAATATGATCTTCAAAAGTTTTTCTTTCCATCATCTACTTCCTAATCCCAGTTACCAATTCCATGTTACAGATCACTTTGAGTTAGTTAATTTAGTCTTCTTCGCAGCAGATCATCTTTCAGGACCATTTTATGTGAAGAAAGAAAAGCTTCAGCTCCTGGTAGAAGACACAGAAAATGTTTCTCCTAGACTAGACTAGACTAGACATGAAGGAAATGAGAGACTGGCAACTAGAGTAGTTATGTTATGAGAGAAGAAGGTTAAAAAAAAAGCTAGGTCAGTATCGCAGTTGGAAATCAGACATCTATGGAAGAAAAAGTATTTATCTGTGCCCTGCAAGTCTATTTAAGATTGAAGGTTTTGATGCAGTAGACTATAAATAATTTGCCTCATAGGATACTGGACTGAGGAAGTGGCCAGAGATAAGAAGGTGGGGGAAGCACTGATAGTGAACACCTACCACGCTATCAGTGCACGCCTTCAGTTATATCTGGTAAAACACTTGGCAAAAACACTAATGAAAAACCTCTAATGAAGATCTGAGACCTCAGTGCCCCAAAAGCATGGGCAAGCGGAAGAAGATCAGGACAGCTCAGAACAACACCTCTACATTCTGAGGATCCATACCTAGAAAACAGACAGTTAAAGAGGTCCAGCACTGGTCAAACAGGCATTTATACACCTGACATTCTGAGCATAGAAACAAAGCTCAGGCTGAAAAGCTCGTCAACCCAACTGTCTGAAAAACAGCTTCAGAAACCACGTTTGACACCACCCATTTACTGTTCCAGATACCAGAAAAGAGACTGATGCCACACAAAAAAATGGGATGTAGGAAGAAAGAGATGAGGAGCAATGAGAAGGAGATTGCAAAAATTCTGGTCTGGTGAAGGGAAAGAGATGGAGGAGGCCAAGAGCAAACAGATCAGGAGTAATATTAGGGAGAAAATGGTTGGTCTGAGGAAGTAAAGAAGGTGTGATGAAAAGAGAGCATGGTAGTAGGAAAAAAAGAGCATACTATTGGGACTAGCATAGAAGAAATGAACCAGAGAGAGTGCAAAAAGAACTCAAGAATTAAAGAGAGACAAAAAGAAAGATGAGAGAAATGAGAGATTGAAAATGAAATTTGAGCAAAAAGGAACAAGCAAGAGGACTGTATTTTGAAAACCACTGATTTTTATAATTTTTATTCATACTTTTACATGTATTGTACTTCTCTGGCACAAATGGAAAGGAAAAGGCAGGGAAGGGAATTGAAAAGCAAATTTTGTTGAAATGGTACCATTATATTGTCTGCCAGTGGCAGACCCAGCACTTATTTCAGGCAGCTATATGACTTCAGTGTAAATAACTTATAAATTAATAAATAAATAATAAATGATTAAAAACAAACAGTAATAAGTCACCAGGACCAGATGGTTTTCACCCAAGAGTTCTGAAGGAACTCAAATATGGAATTGCCAGAACTACTATCTGTGGTATGCATCTTATCATTCAAATCAGCTTCTGTACCAAGTGACTGGACATAGATTATGTTGTATCAATTTTTTTAAAAGGCTCCAGAGGCAATCCTGGCAATTACAGACTGGTAAACATATCTTCAGTACCAGGCAAATTGGTTGAAACTACAGTAAAGAACAAAATAATCAGACTCGTAGATGAACACAATTTGTTGGGGGAAGAGTCCACATGGATTTTTTAAAAGGGAAATCATGCCTCACCAATCTCTTAGAATTATTTGAGGGGGACAACAAATACACGGACAAGGGTGGTCCAGTAGATAATAGTATATTTGAAGTTTCAGAAAGCTTTTGACAAGCTCTCTCACCAAAGGGTCTTAAGCAAAGTAAGCAGTCATGGGATAAAAGGAAAGATCCCCTAATGGATCAGTAACTGGTTAAAAGACAGGAAGCAAAGGGTAGCAATGAATGGTCCATTTTCAGAATGGAGAGATGTAAATAGCGGTGTCCCCCAGGCGTCTGTACTGGGACCATTGCTGTTCAACATATTAATAAATGATCTGGAAAAAGGGGTAAACAGTGATGTGGCAAAATTTGCAGACAATATAAATTTACTCAAGATAGTAAAGTCCAAAGCAGACTGCTAAGAATTACAAAGGGATCTCTCCAAACTGGGTGACTGGGCAACAGAATGCCAGATGAAATTCAATGCTGATAGATGTAAAGTAATTTAGTTATCACTCAAGACAGATCTTGGCGTCATTGTGGATAGTTCTCTGAAAACATCTGCTCAAAATGCAGCGGCAAAAAAAAAGTTAACGGAATGTTAGGAATCATTAGAAAAGGGATCAATGAGAAGACAGAAAATATCATAATACCAATATATGAATCCATGGGACGCCCACACCTTGATTACTGCATGCAGTGCTGGTCACCCCATCTCAAAAATGCTGTTAGAATTGGAAAAGATACAGAGAATGGCAACAAAAATTATTAGAGGGATGGAACTGCTTCCATACAAGGAGAAATTTAAAATAACTGGGCCTTTTCAGCTTGGAAAAGAGATGACTAAGGTGGGGGCGGGGGGTATGATACAGGTCTATAAAATTGTGAACAGTGTAGAGAAAGTGAATAAGGAAGTATTATTTACACAAGAACTAGGTCACCCAATGAAATTAAAAGGCAGCAGATTTAAAACAAACACAAGGAAGTACTTCTTCGCACAACACACAGTCAACCTGTGGAACTCACTGCTAGGGGAAGTTGTGAAGGCCAAAAATATAACTGGGTTCAAAAAAGAACTAGATGAATTCATGGAGGCTGTTAGCCAAGATGGTCAGGGAAGTAACCCCCATGCTCTGGGTGTCCCTAGCCTCTGACTGTCAGAAGCTGTGAGAAGCTAGGGATGGGGCTCATTCAGTAATTCCCTCTGAAGCACCTGGCACTGGCCACTGTCGGAAGCCCGAATACTAGGCTAGATGGACCATTGGTCTGACCCAGTATGGCCGTTCTTATGTTGTATTTACACTAACAAAGGGAGCTGTGCTGCAAGAGGGCTAACTCCCATGGTCCATTCCTCAGCTGTGACTGAACACAGTTTGGTTACTAGCACAGAACATATTTTGATGCTGTCTGTGGTAACAAACTATTTTAGCCCATAGATGAAAGATGGAACTGGAAAGCCAAATAAAGGTGGTGCTGACAGCAAATGAAGCATTCAGTCACAACTGAATTTTATCAGCCTACATAACTGGTGTTTCTGGCAGTTTGTGAGCTCTGTGCAGAATTGTTTTAAGAAACTTTTTCTGATCTACTGCTACTTTATCATCAAACAATCTTCATTATACCTTAATAAATTGCTTAGGTTTCCAAAAACAATTTGGAAATTTATTAAAAATATTGTGCAACAGCCTTTACGCTCTCATCATCATAAATGATGCTACCTTTTGGATAGATAATCATACCAGCAGGAGATTCCATAATGCTAACTGTAAGTTGAGAATATCCTTCAAGTGCACTTCAGAGTTAGTTCATAGTGGGGCTAACAACTTCTGAGCTTTCTGGGCTAAGCAAAAGTAGTTATTTACAAAATGCTGTAATGATAAGTGGATGCCTACATAATGCGACAGCTCTAATGCTCAATCAGCTAACTATAAAATCCACGATTTATTAATACAGTGAAAAGAATGGCAGTAAGTTGCTTCTGTTAGTTCATACAATATACAACTGATTAACTTTATAGTGAATTTTCTGTATCTCATGGGCTGAGTTGGTCTTTATTCTTCCTACTCTATCTTCCATGATTTGGAAGCTTGCTGAGTACCATTTCTTTTTTTCTTCAATCTAATAAAAAGAAATCTGGATCAGTTATTGTCCCTCTGCATCCATATGGGTAAGAGCCAGCTTTCTACTGGCTTCTAACGATACATTGTCAGGACAGCTGTATTGAATCAGAGTCTCCAATTTCTTGTTTTACTTTGACTACTGCAGATGGAATTTTACAAGCAGAATAAAGAATTATGTACTTAACAATTTAAAAAGTTTACCGACATCTGAAACTGTACCAGATGTCCAGCCAGGCACCTAATACACCAAATAGCAAGCAGAGCAACTGGACTGACCTAATCTCGGAACCACTGAAAAATTTTATTTCCTTGATTCTTTTTCCAATTGTAACATTACATAAATTAAGACACTGACCTATAAGAATAAAAGGGGACAAAGTTATGCAGATGCATGCATAGAAAGGCAGGGAAGTTATCAAATGGAGAGATAAACAGAATATTGGTCATTTGATTGTGTGGAAAGTTATTCTGAATACACCATGCTGTAAAATTTACTTCACTTTCACAAATATTTGCACACAACCATTCCACCTGCATTATCTCTCAGTGTGACACTTTACTTAAAAGTGAAGTACAACTCACTGTAGTATTCACTTTACCAAATAACTTTGAAATGACTTAACTACAAATTTTAAAAAAATGTATTACACAGTTTATGAAGCAATTTTGTTTTGTAAGAATAAAAATTTTTTTGAAATTATGCTCGGATACAGTACCAGAGAACTCTAGGTACTGCTTTTATAGCTCTCCATAAAGTACTTTAACGTTTGACTTTAGCCCTTAGAAATTTTCATTTCTATATAATGTAACAATCTTATTCAGTTATCTTTCAAAAATTTTCAGGTTAAATAAGATCATGCTGTGACAAAAACCAGGATGCTCTTTGGTGATTGTTAATACACCTGTATGACACTACCATGCTGTATTGTCTCATTAATGGGATTAGATAGTTCACCATAGGGTCTGTCTGGGTAGTAGAGTTAGCCTACCCACCTAGGAAAGGCAAAAGGAGGACCGTTTTAATAGTCACCTAACAGCTTTCCCTTCAAGATCATAAACAGAATGCCAGAATGAAGCGCCTTAACGGTTCTAGCCTATTCTCCTTGAGGAGAGCCAAAACCAGTTTCAACAGGTAAGGGTCAGAGTAACAGAACTGGAATGAGGACAGTTATTAATTAGAGTTCAGTGGAAACCACTGCAGTCTAAAATCCTTGGGTAAAAGGTATTTAAGCATCATGTCTTGGTCAACAAAAACTATTTTCTGAAATGCTGCAAAGACATCTAACAGCAGTAAAACTAAATGTATGTTCTCTTCATGGAAAGACAGCAAGAGGTATAAGATCATGTAGCCAATTAATTTTTAATCAAAAGCACTCAATCTCAAACCTACAGCTCCTAAAACTATGTAATTTTTATATTTGCCAGATAGAATTTTGAGTAATCAACAAAAAAATACAAAGATTAGCTTATTTTCTTATTGACAAGAATTGTTATGAAATAATGTTAGAAATACAGATTACAAACCCCAGCTTCTTTAGGATGAGCAATATCTCAATATTGACCAATATACTTCCTAATGACAAGAGGTCACCTCACTGAACATTTTTTATTTTCAAATTACATCAAGTCTTACAGCCAATCTCACGCCGGGACTAATCCCAGTTACATCTTATTTCAAAGATATCCCTACCATTTGAGCGGCTGAGAGAAGAAAGTCCAGCTCTCAATTAACTGAAACTTGGTACAGTAAGAAGGGTTCATGTTCAGCACCATAGCAAGTTTAAATATGATGTACATTGAAATTCTAGTATCTTTTAATGGACATTTTCTGGATTTCACTTCCCCTTGTTTCTCATTTTGAAGGAATCCACATGAAAGCTCTGATTTTCACATGAGCTGCGTTCTTTCCATATTTCAGTGGAATAGAGAGAGACTCTTAGAACTGTGATTTTAAAACTAAAAAGATTCTACGCACCAATGGAAGCTATTGTGGTTACAAAATTAAAGTCACATTATCTTCACACATCTGTGAGGTAGATGTCAGAAATTAGGAATAGGCTGTATGTTTTAGAGCTAACAGCATCCACATTGCAAAACCATTTGATCTGCCTCTGTTCTAACTTCAAACAAGTGTTCATCTTTTGAATCACTTCTTCCATATTGGCCATCATAAATCTCCAGAAGAGGATTAATGTGTGTAATCAAAAACATTTTCACAGACCAAATCAATTATCTTTCTTTCACTGTCCAAGAAGATCAGCTTTGGAAAAAATTTACTGAGTTATGGTTAGCATAAACTAACAATTTTGAGTCCTTCAATATGTAGCTAAATAGTAAATGTTCAAGTTAAACAGTTTTAGCACAAGCATTTAGAGAACTGTATGAATATTTTATCTGATACTCCATGGACAGCTGTGTGTTATAAAGCAATTAAGAGATCACACTCATTCCATACTCTTTGTAGCATTTTTTAAAAATGGTGAATTTGTGATTAGAAGCTGGAAAATGAGTCATTAAACTCATCCCATACAGGAGCCACCAAACATCTATTAGATGGGAACAACCATTATTCTTGCTGGGCACAATTCAAACTCAAGACCTCCAGGTGACAGGCTCTACCGCTCATTAGCGGTAGCAAGCAGTATCAGCCTTCCCTAAGTGCTATTACATCTTCGAGAATGAGGCTTGCTTTCTGGAAAGATAAGTTTTACATTAAGTGCTTGCCTTTTTGGAGATTACCCAGGCAGAGCTTTCCCATTTGAAAACGCCAGCAAAATCGCCCTTACACAGCTCTCAGTCCGATTCATACACACATTACAAAGGAATGGGGCAGGTCCCATTAGCCAAAATAAAAACACTAAATATACAATAAAACAATTTCTAAATACGATGTTGTGCAATATAAAATCATTTCAACAATTATTCTAAACTCCTCACTCTTATCCCCCTTCCCCCCCGGTCAAACAGCAGGTTTGAATCCACAATCTTCAGATCCATAGCTCTGACCTTTTCTACTTCAGCTAAAGTAGGTGGTGGGGAAAACATATTGACATCCCCCTGTGCAGACTAGTCCATAGAAGGGAATATAACATACTTTGCTAATGGGTTAGACAACTATTTGTTGAATAGCACTCGGCTGTTGGGTATCAGGATTTCTGGATCCTGTCCATGGCTGTAGAAACAGTGTGTAGTGTAATGGTTAGAGATAATATAGCCAAATGTAAAGATATCCCTGTTGGGTCATTTTTAAGGCCTGAACCCAGGACTTCTGCCTGTAAAAATAAGACAATACCACTTGATCAAAAAGACCAACTCCGTTCGCTCCGAGCAGTAGCAGACCCAAGACTTGACACATGGTCAAAACATTAGGAGGAGGAAAGAGCCACAATGTGTTAGTGTAGGTTACATAAGCATACAACTTGGCACAATACTTCTGAAAGGCAGTGTGGCAAAGAGGAATTACACTTTGATCTGTCATGTTAGAAACAGGGGTTCTATTGCCAGCTTTACTTATAGTGACTTGTGTACATTCTAAATTACCTTATTTGTAAGACAGGTGAATGAAATACCCCTACCTTAGGGAGGCAATTAAGACCTTGGTTAATAATAAGGGTTGTGAAGTGCATAGGAATATTAACAGCACGCAGTGAAAGAGATGGGACTAAAACTCATGGTCTTTTAGTTTGCAGCTCAGTTCCCATTTGCCCCAGATTAGAAGGCGTTTGTGCGGGAAGGACAAACTCTCTCAAAAATGTGTAATATTTTGTCAGTTCTGTAGAAATTCATGATGCATCTGTCAAACGCATATGCCTCAAGATGTGTCACATTTGATAAATCTGATGCAAGCAAGATGGCAGCTAAAACAGGTTTTATACTAGAGTGGAAAGGGAAGAAAAGGAGGAATTAATATCTACTTCTTGAGTTGAGAAAGCCTGCCTTTTTAAAAAAACAAAAAACAAAAACAAAAAAACACCTCCCAGTTTTGGAGCATGATTGGTTCCTTGGTGGTTCTGGTATGGTCATATACCAGCAATAGCCAAAAGTGCTTTTTCCCCCCACCTATGCTTGGTTAGAAGGTTGCCCTCTTTCAGATAAGGACCTTATGATAGTTATCCATGCTTTGGTCACCTTCAGATTAGATTATTGCAGGGGTCCTCAAACTTCATTGCACGTGACCCCCTTCTGACAACAAAAATTACTACACAGCCCCAGGAGAGGGGACCGAAGCCTGAGCTCGCCTGAGGCCCCCTACCCTGAGAGGGAGCATAGGCACTGACCTTTGCTCGCACGGTGGGTGCTCGATCCCCTCTGCCTCTGGCCCCACCCCAACTCCACCTCGGCCCCACCCTCTCTCGCCCCACTTCCATTCCAACACCTTCCCCAAAGTACCTGCCCCAACTACGCCCCTTCCCTGTCCCTATTCCGACTCCTTCCCCAATTCCCCTCCCTGGCCCCACCACTTCCCCATCTCCTCCCCTGAGCACGCCACGTTTCCACTCCATTCACCTCCCTCCTGGAGCTTGCTAGGCCGCCAAACAGCTAGCGGTGGCAAGCGCTGGGAGGGAGGCGGAGGAGCAGGGACACCGCGTGCTCAGGGGAGGAGGAGGAGGAAGAGGTGGGGCGGGAGGGAAGCTTGGCTGCCGGTGGACGCAGAGCACCACTAATTTTTCCCCGTGGGTGCTCCAGCCCCGGAGCACCTTCAGAGTCAGCGCCTTGAGTAGAGGACCCAAAGCTCAAGCCCCACTGCCCCAGTCGGGGGGATCAAAGCCAAAGCCCAAGGGCTTCAGCCCAAAGTAGGGGACCTGTAACCTGAAGCCCTCGGACTTCGGCTTTGGCCCTGGACAGTGCGGCTTGGGCTTTGGCCCAGCCCTGGGCCCCAGCAAGTCTAACACCAGCCATAGCGACCCCATTAAAATGAGATCATGACCCATTTTGGGGTCCCAACCCACAGTTTGAGAACTGCTGGTTTACTGTAATGTGCTCTACTTGGTCTACATCAGAAAGCCACTTAAACTTCATCTGGTGAAATACACAGCCCTGATTATTTAGCAGTGCCTCCCTCAGGGCATATATCACAGCTGTAATCCAGAGATCATGCCTCACCAGTCTACTGGAATTCTTTGAGGGGATCAACAAGCATGTGGACAAGGGCAATCCAGTGGATATAGTGTACTTAGATTTTTAGAAAGTCTTTGACAAGGTCCTTTCCAAAGGCTCTTAAGCAAAGTAAGCTGTAGTGGGATAAGAAGAAAGTCCTTTCATGGATTGGTTAATGGTCATCTCATGATAACTGGTCAAAAGAGGTATAAATGGTTAGTTTTCAGAATGGAGAGAGGTTAATAGTGCTTTCCCCCAGGGGTCTGTACTGGGACCAGTCCTATTCAACATATTCATAAATCTGGAAAAAGGGGTAAAGTGAAGTGGCAAAATTTGCAGATGATACAAAACTGCTCAAGATAGTTAAGTCCCAGGCTGACTGCGAAGAGCTACAAAAGGCTCTTAAAACTGGGTGACTGGGTAACAAAACGGCAGATGAAATTTCCTGTTGATAAATGCAAAGTAATGCACATTGGAAAACAATCCCATCTATACATATAAAATGATGGAGTCTAAATTAGCTGTAATCACTCAAGAAAGATCTTTGAGTCACTGTGGATAGTTCTCTGAAAACATCCACTCAATGTGCAGCAGCAGTCAAAAAAAGCAAACAATGTTGGAAATCATTAAGAAAGGGATAGATAATAAGACAGAAAATATCATATTGCCTCTATATAAATCCATGGTATGCCCACATCTTGAATACTGTGTGTAGATGTGGTCACCCCATCTCAAAAAAAAAATACTGGAATTGGAAAGGGCTCAGAAAAGGGCAACAAAAATTATTAGGGGTATAGAATGGCTTCCATATGAGGACAGAACAACAAGACTGGGACTTTTCAGCTTGGAAAAGAGACAACTAAGGGGGGATATGATTGAGGTCTATAAAATCATGACTGGTGTAGAAAAAGTAAATAAGGAAGTGCTAGTTACTCGTTCTCATAACACAAAAACTAGGGGTCACCAAATGAAATTAATAGGCAGCAGGTTTAAAACCAACAAAAGGAGGTATTTCTTCACACAATGCACAGTCAATCTGTGGAACTCTTTGCCAGAGGATGTTGAGAAAGTCAAGACTATAACAGCATTCAAAAAAGAACTATATAAATTCATGGAGGATAGGTCCATCAATGGCTATTAGCCAGATGGGCAGGGATGGTGTCTCGAGCCTTTCTTTGCCAGAAGCTGGGAATGAGCAACAGGGAATGCATCACTTGATGATTACCTGTTCTGTTCATTCCCTCTGGGACACCTGGCATTGGTCACTGTTGGAAGACAGGATACTGGGCTAGATGGACCTTTGGTCTGACCCGGTAGGGCCGCTCTTATGTTCTTATATGTTGGAGATGGCACTGGCTTCTAATCAATTCCTGGGTTCAATTCAAAGTATCAGTTTTGATCTAGGGTAGAAGAGCATTCTCAATAAAAAGCACTGGACTCTGGAATTTGCTCCATCTTGCGTGTGCACTAAATCCCTATCTTCCCAAGCTGTCTTGGAGGAAGGGGTGTGATTGAGATAGAGATAGAGTGATCTGACGAAAAAAGGGGTCTTACAGTAGAACCTCATAGTTAAGAGCACTTTGGGCATGGAGGTTGTTCATAACTCTGAAATGTTCGGAACTCTGAACAAGACGTTATGGTTGTTCTTTCAAAGTTTACAACTGAACATTGACTTAATACACCTTTGAAACTTTTTATGCAGAACAAAAATGCTGCTTTTCACCATCTTAATTTAAATGAAACAAGCACAAGAACCAGCTTCCTTACTTTGTCACATTTTTTTTTAAACTTTCCCTTTATTTTTAATAGTTTATGTTTAACACAGTACCGTAGTCTCTGCTATTGCCTGATTGGTACTTCCAGTTCCAAATGACGTGTGTGATTGACCAGTCAATTTGTAACTCTGGTGTTTGTAACTCTGAGGCTCTACTGTACTTTGGCAGGATGGGAGGAATTTAAGACCTTATTTTTACTCTTAGGACCAATTTTACCCCCCCATTCAAAAGCCCCACAGAAAGCCGTTGGAGAAACCTATCGCCTCCACTAGCATAGTGCCTCAGTGCAGGGGAACTCCATAGGGAATGAAAAGGAGATATTCTTCTTCCTCAAACCATATAACTATCCTGGCTGCTGCTACAATAGTCTTCAGACTGCAGTGACTTCTACCTTACTTGTTCCCCGATACATGGATAGATACACTAGCTCTGTCTGCACTGATTCTTCCACCCCCCCAACTCTTCCCTTTCACACTAGTGTACGTGGAGCAGGGCTCTGTGAAACCCAGGGAGTAGGCACCTTCCATATGGACCCCTTGCATTCAGCCCTAACTCTCCCCATGCCATTGAACTACATGGATTCTCACTAGAGAGCCATCTATAGCTGCAGATATTAGGGCAGGATTTAACCCTTAATGAGCTAGCTCTTTACACCTTAAGAATGTTTGCTTATCTGTCCTTCTGGCACTTAAACCCCATAAACTGTACGCCTTATCAGAGCTTCCTATATGACTTACCTAAATACTATATACAGTGGGCGATGAAAAATATACTCAAGAACAGCAGTTCTCAACCTGCAGGCCATATGTGGTCCAGCTGTGTGCTAAAGGCCACCAGGCTGCGCAGCGGGCTCTGCATAGCGGGGTTCCGGAGCTATCAACCAGTCCTGCAGGGTCCGGGGTCTGACCCACAGGATCACGGTCCGGGGTCAGCGTCGGGGCTGCCAGCTGGCCCCACAGGGTTGGGGTCCAGGCTTCCCTGCCGCCCCCCCGCACAGTGGGGTCCAGGGTCCCTGCCGCCCTGCCCACACCCAGGGCTTCATTCCTGATCCCACTCTGTGGTGGGATCTGTGGGCGGGAGGCGCTGGACATACGGGTCTGGAGGCGGCATGCTCTGGTCCTCAACCTGTGATCCAGGTAACACAATGTGGGTTGCATATGCGGCCCAAAACGATAAATAGGTTGAGAACCATTGTTCAAGAATATTCCGTTAGTGTGGTTTTAATCATTAAAATAAGCATCTAGTTGTGTAGCATAATATTAATTCAACAGGGAAAACCAGTCAATAAAGCAGTCTTTTTTAAGAGATATTCAATCTTTTTAAGAAATCCCTAAAAAGACAAACTATACACTGTAGATCTAATCATAACATTTAATTTAAAAAGTATAACCTGTGCTCCCAGTATAACAAAATCAGCTCTCCAGTGGAATGATCTATTTGTGCAATTTGTTCATATCTAGGAATGACAATACCTGAATAACCTGGCAAACAATCTCAATCTCTCTTCCACCCAGGTAAGCATCCTCTAGCATATAAGAATTGACAAGAAATGAAGGTTCTACAAATCTTGGAAAAATTACTCAATAGTTTCCATAGAGCAGACAGATAAAAGATTGCTGGTGAAATCCTGGCTCCACTTACATTAACAGCTAAATTCCCATTAACTTCAACAGGGCCAGGATTTCACCATGAATAGTCGGGATTTTGCTACTATGTAGAATGACAACAATTGCGGTCGATTTTTTGTTGCTATTTTATTTGTTTTTAATTTCCAAACATCTAAGCTGGAAAAAAAAAGTTCCCAGGTTAATACTTAGACCAATGTTTTTAGTTTATTGGTCATTTATTGTGTGATGTTATAATTAACTAACATGTCATATATAATCATTATATGCTAAATAGAGTTAATTTATAGGATTATAGAAGTAGAAGACTGATCAGTAGTTAAAAGGGATAATTATTTATTAGATATCTAAGTAAGAAAGCAAGGCCTATAGGCTGAGCCCTGCAAGATTTTAGCTTAGCTATTTTAGGCCTTGGAGGTAAGAAATGCTGATATAAGTAAGTGACCAAAGAATAACCAGAGGCCCTGATTGCCTCACAGACACCCATCAAAAGCTTTGTGCAGGACTACATACTTCAACTTGCATCACAAAACAGGAAATACATGCTTATCTACCCCTAATATCTTTCAGGAACACATTTCAGAATTCGCAAGCTCAAAATAAAAATCTAAAAATATGCATTATACCAAATTGCTATGCAACTAAAATATGATACAGCAATACATCACTACACTGATGTGAAGTTGCTTTTGTGTTTACGTGCTAACTTTGATTATTACAATCCACATACTAGTAATCCCTTTTGTAAATTCTTTCAAAAGAATGTACCCCATCTCATTTTAGACTGGTTTTATACAAGATTATCTTCTCACACCACAAAAGACCTTAAGCTACACAAACAACAACATAGCCCCATAGGTTCACCCTTGCTATAAAAATGAACAATATTAATCTGTATATTTCCTTAGGTTGATCCTGCGCTGTATACTACTCTTGATTTGTCTTAGAAAAATTGAGAGGAAAAGCCACTTTATCTCACTTCCCACAATAGGGCAATGACTTCACAGCTAGTAGAGAACAAGAACTGAAGGTTTTATTCTCTGTGAACAGGAAGGCAGTGCAACATTGGGACCCAATGCTAAATTATTTCACGTTTTTGAAAAAGGAACTTATTCTTTATGCATACAACAATTGCATCTTAAGAATCTAGAATTTATCAGTTGCTAAAATGTCTACTTATTTAATACAGGGTTACTAGTAGTGGCACACACAGCACCCAGGAGCACTCATCATGGTGTTAGGTCCTGTACAAACAGAACACAATGACTTTCCCGGCCCCAAAGAGCTTACAATTAAGTACAAGACAAGAGACAATAGATGGATACAGACAGGTGGGGAACCGCAGAGAAACAGTTTGACAGCATTGGAAGCATGATAGACAGTAGTCTCAACCAGGGCTTAAATTCTCAAAGATTATTTCCCGGAGTCCCCCATACCGCCCACTCCCCCAACATGCTCTAAAAATTCCAGGGCCCAGCGCAGGGCAGGAGTGAGGGGAAGGCCCTCAGGGTTCTAGCCGCTAGGTGCGGTGCAGTTCTGCCCTACAGCAGGGCGGTGGGGCTAGGGGCTTCTGCCCTCCAGGTCAGCGGGGCTCTGGGATTCAGCCACATGGTGTGGGGAAAGTGCTGGGACTTCAGCCCCATGAGATGCTGGGGCTCCCCCTGGGTTTGAAAATATTTACCGGAGCTCTGCTCCGGACAGCTCCAGCAAGAGGTGGCTCAGCTTCCTCAAATCTTTCTCTGCCACATGAGCATAGTGCTGCTGGAGCACTCCAAGGCATTGCTCCAGCACTTCAAAAATAGACTCAGCATGCTCTCTGTTTGCCAGCTCCAATCCCGGCTGCCCCATGCACATACACACTGCCGACCCTGCATGGGACTTGCAGTCTGCTAGGGGGCTGGGCTCCCTGCCGCCATGCATTACAACTCCCACCAGGACTGGCAGGAGGCTGGGGCTACACACTGGGGAAGCAGTGGCATGTGCAAACCAGTCTGGTGGCATCTGCCAGAGCTTCAAGGAATTAGCTCAGCTCAATTGGAATTAATACCTCGTCTCTCCCTCTTCCAAATAGGCTCCTTCAGGGCACCAAGGATTATCCCCCACCCCGCCCCTCCCTCTAGCTGTGCTAGGCCACAGGGCCATCCCCTGCCTCACCCCCACCCCTCCACACAAAAATTGCCCCATTCCTACTCCTTTGGTATGCCACATTTTACTTTGTGTGCTTTGGCATTACATTAAAAACAGTGACAAATAAATTACCAGGACCCTGCTGCCAAGTTGCTCTGACTTGCGTTTGACCTCAGCTTCATGGCATTAAGAACAGCCTCACGAATGAAGCACGTAGTGTTAAGAAATATTTCAGGTTTGTTTGGTTTTTTTTTGTTTATTTTTTTGTTTTTTAGCAGGGATGAAAAAAGTGTTCCAGACCTCATGGTATTATCCCAAACATTAGATGTTAGAACTGATAAGCCAGATGCTTAAAGTAAGAACTAGATATGTATCTTCAAGGGTTTTTAAACTAACATCACATTTGACCCCTATTCTCCTAACAGCGCCCTTTGAAGACAATGGGATTCTTGCCTTCATGAGGAGTTTTAGGTCAAGCCTTTCACTGGGTCAACCTTCAAGCTGTGAGAGCCAACGGCTGGAGTGAGGAGTTGGACCTAGCCTCGCTCAACAGGAGTCACCATTGTGGGGTGAGCTCATTCTTCAGAGATATCTCTTTGCATCAACCAGGGTAAAGACAGCAACCCACCCCTCAACACACAGACACGCACATAAGTGCAGGACCTGACACCAAACCCAGAGCCTGGACTCCTCTTGTATGGGCCTGGGAACCTGCCCCTGCACACCCAGCCTCCTCCAAGAATATTTTCACCAACTGCCTGTGCTCAGCACACCACACCAAAGGCCAAACCTTTGTCAAACCAGAGCTGTCTGCAGAATTATCACAGAATGGGTGTGTTTCTTGGGCGGGGGGGTGGAAGGTCCTAAAGGATCAGTTCTTGTTCCTTTGTTAAGCAACATTTTTTTCCATGACCTAGAAGAAAACAAAATCACCACTAAGACAGTTTGCAGATGAGACAAAACTGGAGGAGAAGTAAATAATGAAGAGGACCGGTCATTGATACAAAGTGATCTGGATTGCTTGGTAAGCTGGGTGCAAGCAAACAATGTGCGTTTAAATATGGTCAAATGTAAATATATTTCTAGAAACCAAGAATGTAGGCCACACTTACACAAGAGGGGCCTCTATCCTGGGAAGCACTGACTCAGATTTGAGGGTTATGGGTGATAATTAGCTGCACATGAGCTCCCAGTGTGACACTGTGGCCAAAAGGGCTAATGAGATCCTTGGATGCCTTAAGCAGGGGAATCTCGGGTAGAGAGTAGAGCGGTTACGTTAGCTCTGTTTTTGTCATGGGTGTGATCACTGCTGAAATACTGTGTCCAATTCTTGATGTGCACAATTCAAGACTGATTTGGATGCACTGGACAGGGTTCAAAGAAGAGCCACGAGACCGATTAAACTACTTGAAAACATGCCATATAGTAATAAACTCAAGGAGCTCAGTCTACTTAGCTTAACAAAACAGAGGGTTAAGGGATGATTTGATTACAGTCTATAAGTACTTACAAAGGAAACAAACATTTGATAATGGGCTCTTCAGTCTAGCAGAGAAAGGTATAACATGATCCAAAGACGAAGTTTAATCTAGACAAATTCAGACTAGAAATAAGGTATACATTTGTTAATGGTGAAAGTATTTAACCATTGGAACAACTTACCAAGGGTTGAGGTGGATTCTCCATCACTGACCATTTTTAAAATCTAGATTGGATTCTAAAATATATGCTCTAGGAATTATTTTGGGGAAGTTCAATGGCCTGTGTTATACAGGAGGCCAGACTAAATGACCATGGTCTCTTCCGGCCTTCAAATCTATTAAATTTGAAATGAAATGAAAGCTTTTTTGTAGGCAACACAACAAAAAAAAGAGTTTCAAAGAGGAATTATTTATTTATTTTATGAGAACTGCTTTTCTCCTTTCCCTTTGCATAAATGAGGACACTGGAACGGGAACTGAAAAATGATATGGGAAAGGCAAGTGGACTGAACAGTGAAAAGAAAATGAAAGAAGGGATATTTGGTGCGTTATCTCTAAAAAACAATGAAATTGTATGTAAAACTTCATTGTTATTATAATGTATTATTTGTATTACCATAGCACCTAGGCGCCGTAGTCACTGTACATGCATCATTAGCTTGAAGTACAATATCATTCCCAAAACTATTGTTTCTCATACTAAGTATATAATCCAACGTTAAATTACAGTATCCTGTCTTCAACCACCAGTTTAGCAACAAGCCACTTATCCTGCCAAAGAGCAGAGAAAGTGACTCCCACACAACACTGAGTAGGCTTTACTTGAGCATTTCTCTTCCAAATTCAAAGATGGCCTTAATACAAGTATTGGGCCCAGTCTTGCAAAGGGATCCACACTGAAGGACCCTTACTTTTTGGGAGGAGCAAGAGACAACACTTAAGGATCCCTTTTCAGGATCAGAACCAAAAAAAAAAAAACCTCTCATCAAAACATATAAACTTCAGTTTGCCCTTGAAATGCTACAGGGAAAATGCAACTGAAAAGTTCTGCTGAAGAAAGGGTTTGATAACTTCAGAAATGCAAATGCTGTTGGATAGCTCTTGAGATGTGATCCCCACATAACCTTGGCTTTCTTTGAGGGAAAATTTATGCACGAGTTGTTCTGGCATATGCATGGGGCCAACCATTATTTTGACAAATGATGACTGTGACATATAATTTTGTAATCCTTTTACAGCTTTTTACTTTGAGGGTGTGTGCGTATAATATGAAGAAAGATGTGGGAATATTTTAAAAGAATGAAGGGAAGCAAGCTGGTTACTAAACAGATAAAATTAGAGGCACAAACTCAGGCTAGCAAGAACAAAAATCCATCTAAATACTCCACTGAGGCCACACACAAAACACACACCACGACTTACAAATGTCTTAAATTAACTTTTAAACCTCCCATGTCTATCTTAGGTACTTATATGGCCCCCTTTACTAACGTATCTGAGTGCCTCATCCCAACCCTGTGAGGTCAGGAAGTACTATGATCCCCATTATACAGATGGGGACCTGAGGAAGGGACAGGCCTATGGTCACACAGGATCCATGGCAGGGCAGGGAACCTCTCAAGTCCTAGACTAGCTGACTAACCACAGCCTCCTCCCCCACGCCGGCCCAAAAAAAAAAAACCCACAACAGTGATTGGCTTTAAAATCATGATTCTAAAAAATACACTGTCATGTTTTCAGCCTTTTCTCTGCAATCATGAGGGCGAGACACTGCTTCTCTCATGAGCACTTCATTACAGGAGCTGGGGCTTTAAGAAAAACACCAAATAAAGTGAGACTCACAATAAAATCATGAGTTGGCAACACTGGATGCCCATTGGAAGAATGGGGGTTAGACAGAAGGTAAACCAGCTGAAGAGGAATTTAGTAGATGCAAGGGACACCGTTTTCGCAGCTAAAAGCTTATAATTTTTTTATTTTAACATTTTATTTAATATTCTAATAGAAGGAGGAGGATCTTTTTCAGTTCTTACCAGCTACTCCCATAACCCCAGCCTGCCATCCCCAATTGAACATAATGGGTAGAAGGTTATTTTTAGTCACATCCACTGAGCACCACTGGAATGCTATAACCAGCTGGGACTTAACCAGGAAGGTTCAGCCAGCCAATAAAATTGTAATTCAGACATACCCTGTCCAAAACCAGTGTTTGCAACCTTAATGTTTTATTCAATGTAGTGGTTTTGGATGTAGTTTCTTACTTTTAAAAAAATGAAGAAAACCCATTCTATCATGTGGAAACCTAATGACACCAACTTGGTTCATCAGCAGGGTTTGGACCTTTAGATCCATAGCACCGCCCTTCTATCACTGGAATAAGTGGTAGCAGTAGTGGGTTGTCATCCTTTATGTGGACTAGCATTAGAAGGGGATGACACACACTCTGCTAGTGGGTTTCATAGCTTTTTGCTGACAGCAGAGGAAGGTAGAGACTCAGAATGCCTGGGCTCAATTCCTGTTTCTGGAGGAAAGTGAGCACTAGTGACTAGACTCTTCTCTGCCCAGTGACCCAGCTCCTCCCCCTCTGCTTCAGCCTTTTTTTTTATTATTATTTTACTAAACAAACAGTTGTCCTCTACACCTGGATCCTGCCCACCTTCTTCTATCCAACCTCCCTGGATCCTGCTTCCCTTCCTACCCCTGTGGTGCTCTCTGACCCTCCCAGCCCCCTCCCCGCCCAACTCTGCCTCCTGCAACCCCTTTTCCTACCTGCTCCTATTCTCCCCATGCTCCCCATCACCATCTCTTTGCATTACTGTCAGATGCTTCCTTCTCCATGCACAGGGAACTTTGAGAGCACTGGATACTCTCTGATTCTGTGACAAGCACCCCCAGCACCTCCTGGCCCCGAGAGGAGCAATTGCAGGAACAGTTCTCTTCGGCTGCTGCAATTGTGGATGGAGCATGCTCAGTCACTTTGTAGGGCTGGAGCATGCACACGCTGTTTGACCTGTAGGGACTGAGTGGCTGGAGCATGCTCAGTGAACATGGAATCTGACATTTTAGCTGCCAAACTAACAAGTCTGTACTGAGCAGTCTTTTTCAGAGACTCAACTTTTAGAAAAAATTTATGGGGATAGCAAAAGGCATATCCCTGGCACTAGGGCAATTGCCTTGCTAAATTTCAAACCCTGAGTCTGGGGCTGCTAAAATTTCTCAGTAAAACAATAAGAATTTTTTAACATGGGAAAAGCAACATTTCTCCCTAATTTTGTTTTCAGAAACAGCTTAATCATTTTAACTGAAGCTTTAATAAAAAATATTAGCCCAACTCAGACACTCACCATAGATGATTTCAGCATAAACGATTTAAGTTCAATACAGGAAAAAGACAAGTGAGAACAGCTTCTTAACATAAGGGGGCAGGCATCCTGAACTACAGGGTGACTACTAGTTCCACTCATAATGAATAAGCAAATTTCACTCTTAAAAAAGATTGTGCACCTGCTTCTGCCACAGTACGAGTAGTAACGACAGGCTGTGACACCTGAGCAATTCATAGATCCATGGGTCAGCCTCCATTTCCCTCTACCCAGGGAACGGCCCTCTAGCAAGAGCTTGCCTTTACAGCCCACACAGGCTAACAAGCCTCACTACATGGCCCCTCTGCTTCCTAATGAGTCCTCCTGCTGTGCAGCGGAACTACAGCAGCTCTGTCAAATTTTTGACCCTCCATGAACTTGAGGAGGAAAGGGGTGGGGGGGAGAGACCAGAATATAGAACACAGGGAGGAAGGGGGAGTCCAGGATTTCACTCACTATATAGGAAAGGATGCCCTTTGAATAATACCAGCCCTGAAAAAGGGCCATATCCATTTTCCTGTTGATATATTTCTGCTTTAAACAAGTGCAAAAACTTAAATAACCCATATCATGATTTTTTGACAGGCCTATTTACTGGCTGTATATTTAAACATCCAGCAAATGAAGGTCAACTAATTCAAATTCATCTTTGAAAAGTGAAATGTAGCTTAACGTGGCTTCACTAAGGACCATTTTTAACATGATTACTAGCAAAGCTGTCAGAAGTGTATACAACCATCTGAAATAAATTCTTGGCCTACACCAGTGTAGTCAGACTATCATTATCCTATTTTTCCTAGTCCATTTTACTAGCAGGCGTCTATCATACAATGAATGAAGCAGCCTTCCAACCCCATAATGCAGAATATGATGCAAGCGCTGTACACTGCCATTTCCTACCCTAGCTCAATGGAAATTCTAAAAGTTACATGAGCTTTGAGGTTTTGTGAGGTGTGTGGAAGGGGAATACTAGGAAAGAGCATTGATTAAGTCTTTGTATAATTCCCAGGATGAGAATATAGGTGTCAGAGTTGGCGCATTATGTTTGATATGATCACATACTTCAAGCTTGTGCTAAATCAATATTAAAACATCTGCCTTTATTCCGCTGACTCAAGCTCAACTTTTGGAGGTGAAAGGGCAAACTACCATTAGGTATTGAATTATGTAACATGCCTCCATCGCACATAGTCTAGGAACAACATCCATCAAATGCATCCCTGGGGTAGTTTTCCAGAAATATCCATTTACATTTTTAATTGCTGCTTTTCATTCCACACCCAGGTAATATAAACAAACAACATTAGAATGCCCTTTATCAAACAGCTATTCTTCTACCAGAGCCTCAAAATGTGGCTATTCAGTGCATCAAAACAATATAAAAAGAATTAAAGGAATTAATATTTCTACATTTCCATAACATACTCTAATACGCTGTATAGACAATACGAGACAGGGAAACCCAATATTAGGTTAAATATTCTATTAGCAAATATCTTATACACAATGTATTTTAACCATTAAGTTGCAATAAAATATACATTAAGCAGAACATTTCAGAGGTGCATATAGATATAAACAAAGCAAATAAACTAGAGTTTCTTCTAGCTGAAGCCATACCTGGAGGTGTGCATTGATAAACCGAATCATGAAAACACATGCAGAGGTACAGAAAACCTAAGGAATAAAAGGTACTGTACAATGCTGATCAGTAAAACCAAATTCTTATTTCTAAAACTGTAAGCATCTTGCAAATGTAGAATTTTCAGTTCATTATCAAATAACATAGAAGCAATAAGGGCCTGATCCAATACCCACCGAAGTCAATGGAAAGACTGCAATCAATGTCAGTGGATTTGGATCAAGCCCTAAATACAGAAGTTTCCTCTTTGGCAAACCATTTAACTTTTGCAGCTAACATGATCATATGTGGAGATACTATCCATTTGTATTAATGCAATAAAGAAAAAAGAATTAAGCTTTTATTAATAAAAAGTAGAAACATGTTGCACCCTTAACAAATGAGCATACTTTTATTCCACTGAGAAAAGTAGTAAAATATTAATAGTACATCAAATCTGTTAATTTCACATGTTTACTTACAATGATACAATACTGAGCTGCTCTATAACAGGCAGCCAAAACGTGGCTGAATTCAGTGAATTTGTTAGGTTTTTGGTTACTCAGACAAACAATTTTTAATATAACAACTTTATATTGTTAAACAGGAACCAAAAAAAATCCCATTTCTGCAATCAAGAGGACGCTGGAAATTGAAAGAGTATTTTTCCCATCCGTACTGCACCCATGCAATGACCTGTCAATGCGAGAACTTTCATTCCTCATGGCATAATATAATAGCATTCTAACAACATTACATAAGCATTTTGTCATTATTAATGAATTTAGTATTCATTGTAACAAGAGAGGTCATAATGTCATTTGTTGATAATATGGATGTCATATGTAGTGTCCTGCCATAGTAATTTCCATTGGATTTCAACAAGAGTTTAAAATGCTACGGGCATTCACTGAACCACAAATTACATACAATTAGCATATTCAAATGTGGACAAGAATGCTTTCTGGGCAAAAAAAGATTTGAATGTAAGCTTAGCACCATTTTCATAAGTGTGCGGACACTAAAAATCCTTAAAGAACAAGAAAACTACATGTTAAAGCAAAAGACTAGGACCCAATATTCTTTTTCTCTCTCTCCCACCCCATCCCTAGGAATGAAGGTATGGGGGGTGCATAAGTGCACGTGTTAGCAATGTTCACTGTGGAAAAATGGCTTTGCCAGATAATTATGAAATGGTATTCTGAGTAGAGCTTGTAGCAAAGTAACTCAGATTCTAACAACAGATTCTCTGTAGTATGAAAAGTAAGGGCCGACGCTTTTAGAGCAGGAGAATCCTATCCCAATGTTTCTGTAGCAAAGGGACAATCATAAAGCCTATTGTAACAAGGAAGTTTGTTACAATATATTCTGATCCTCAAGAGGCTTCTGACAGCTCTACTTCCAGAAACCACAAGTTTAAGAAAGTAAATTTACTTTGGGCTCATCAGAAAAAACCCTATAAAATCAACATTGGTATCAATATACCCAATATTTCTCCGGCCTCTATCACCATAGTGTCTGAGCACCTCGCTAACATTAATGAATTTACCCTCACAATGCATCTGTGAGATAGGGAAGCATGATCCCTCTCTCTCTCTCTCTCTCTCACACACACACACACACACACACGGGAAACTGAGGCCAGCTATTTACTTTTTTCCAAGATCTCACAGTACAGGAACTGTGTAGCAGAGCTGGAACAAAAGCCGGATCTCCCGAGTTCCAGTCCAGTGCTTTCAACACAAAACCAAAGATTTGATGTTTCTATTGAGCCCTGGTCTTCTACACAAATTATATTAAACTGTTTGATTTGATGAGCTCCAGTAATAGCAATTCCTTCTCTTACTCTATAATGTGTTTCACTAAATGGAGTGAATGTCCTTAGGGTTTTAAAAGTTTTCTACTAAACAGTCTGAATTTTCCTTGGTTTAACATTAGCTTCATACCATTATTACTAAAAGTTTTCTAGTAAATACACATTTCAGGCCATGTTTACACCTCCATACGCTTAGCATTTCTTCCCCCCACATTTTCTTTCACTCACTGCTTATTATTTAATTCGTTTGTAAAAAGGGAGCATAGGAGACAGTTGCATTAAAATACTTTAATTATTTTATCTTACTAAATGCTGAATTGCTAATGATCAAGAAGTCGTCATTGCTATAGAAACATTTACAATACATTCAATCCTAAGAATTCATTTATGCTACAAAATTTTAGAACACTTAAGAGCAAATGTATCACGATACTTTCAGATAGCTCTCAAAGAAATGTAATCATCTTATTTTTCAATAGCTACTATACGGTCGTCTGCCTGTGTTTCGGTTATAACTGTCTTTTTAAGAGGTTTATAATTTAGCTGTAAAAAAATTAGTGAAATTTTACATGATAATTCTCAGCCAGGAAATTTGTTTTTCATATGGGTGTAGAAGAGGAGCATTATGGTTAATTGAAATTAGGTCTGTCTGCTTAGATCAGTAGGTGGGTACATGCATGCACACACACTATACCACTTGTTTTTTCAGAGATTTCTCTATTTGCTCAGGCAAAAAAGTGACCAAACCCTACAGGCATCTAAAATTATATTTTAAAAAAACTGAAAATGGCAAGATGTAATGGCCATCTGCCTTTCAACTGATACATAAGTCTATGGAACTATATTACAATTAACACAATACATGCTATATGCTCTTAATTAACTATTAACTTCTCTATAGTAAAATAGATTACAATACATAACACTTTCTGTGTTGCCATTGTATCATCTGAATGGTTCTGTAGCAGCATATAATGCAGTTTTAAGTAACACATCTCTGACGTGGCATCAAGCGTGTTTAAGTATTGCAAACCTGCACCTAATCACAGAGCATGATTCAAGTTGGAAATGTCTGACTTTTCTTCCTTTTTTCAATTTAAATTAGATGTCAAAGATACTTTTATCATTATTTGTATTTATTTCTATTTGTGCTTTGAATCTCCGAGGAAAGCACCAAGCACTCCTCATCCTCCTAAAATGCTCAACACTGGATCAAAACAACAGTGAAATGTTGTCAGATATCTAGCTTAACCCTGATGAACTGCAAAAGGCAGATGAAAGACCTCAACTGTATAGTGACTGATTTGAACATAGGTATTGTGTCTTCATGATTAGTAATGATGATCAGAACAGAAACTTTTAATATATTGTCTTCAGTCACAAAGAACTTGCAACAGGGGAAATGATTAATACACCCAATTGATTTACGAAGTGTAATGGTATCCGAGAGGAAGACAAATAGAAGCTCATTCCATTTGACTCCAGGGTCTCATCTGACTCGTAATTGAGATCATCACTTCTATTCTTATTGGAGCACTTTATAACACCAACACACTAGTCCCATTACATATATTTTATGCATGTAAAAAGAAGTGTAAGAAAGATATATTGATTTGAGGGGTGGGGTGCTACTAGCACAAAATTTTAAGCAAGGTGACAGTAGCCCAACCTTGGTGAGAAAGTTTACCAGAGAGAGAGAGCATATGAATAGCAATAACTAAGCCAAACGCACAATGAATATTCTAGTCATCTTCAGTAAAAGATACATCAAACATTAGCCTCTTTACTGCATTTTGACCCATTATCTATACTTTCATGTGCAGCATGGTGTTAATTTTAAACCAGTAAGAATTTAAACCTGTACACGGGTCCACTACGTGCAGCAAATGACTGGCATCTTCAAGAGTAAGCACCATCAGTGGGGAGATTATAAAAGAATGCTCTATTCTTTTTAGCACCCACTTCCACACTACTTTATATGTAGCTACAGCTAAAGCATTCCAAGAACAAAAGTATAAATATACATGTTTCCCAGATCCTCAAAATACTTTCCACGACACTTTATGTGTATTGTATAACACACTACTCCCTTTCCATTGATAAAAGTAAAAAAAAAAAAAATCCCTGATATTCCCATAAAGTCATAGTTTAATACAACTCACAGCCTATCACATTTTTCTGAAGGCTTCTAATTGATTTTGCTATTGGCCAAAGCCCACACGCTTGGGAGGTATTCTCAGCCTTTTGAGCACACTTACATACACTTTAGGGACAATAACCACCATGTAGCATCCGTAAGAATCTATGAAAAGGATTAACTACCAATAAATCTACTGAGGAGCAACATTTAAGAGTGCATTTACATTTTGATTGCTTGGTTTCTGTTGTTGAATGCATTAAACTGAATCCCATCCCCTCTTCCCCCCCCCCCCCTTTTGAAGGGTAAAAGAAAAGGAAGTAACCTCCTAAATATCGTAATCAGAATACTGCCATCAGAATAGACGTGGAGTATGGTCTTTCATCAGTTTCAAAGGAACAACTCAGAATGGGGTGTGCTGGGGTGGGGGGTCCTCCAGAAATACTAACTTCCTTCAGATGCTTCTTTCAAAGATTTCCTAGAGTGAGCAAAGACTATCAAAGGACTTGTGCAGTAACTGGAGTTCAAGATCTGTGTCACTACGTGTGCTCCACTTCAGGTGTGCATGCGCTCCATGCGGCTTCCATTGAAGATTTTTGATTTGCACCATCCTCAGTTCCTTCTCCACCGCAAAGTCCCACAGAAGAAACTGAGAAGCAGAGGGAAAGGAGGAGGGCAGGTAATGAAGAACCCATAAGGACACATCTCAAAGAACTCTACAAGGTAAATACCTTACTACACAAGGTAAATAACCTCTCCATCATCTTCAAGTAGTGTCTCTATGGGTGCTCCCACTTCAGAGCTGTGTGCAAGACTGAAGACAAGACTGCATTTCCAAGCATAGCATCCAATCTAAAAGAATGGACTACATAATGTTGGAGACGGTACTGAAGTCCAATTTGCAGCCTTGCAAATCTCCACAACCTCACTGTGTTTGAGTAATGCCATACAGGTTGAGAAAGCCATTGTGGAATGAGCTAACACCCTAGGAGGTGGTTATAATATTGGCAGTTAATAACAGAAAATAATACATCCAGAAATCCACCTGGAGAGTTCCTGAGTAGAGTTTATGGACCTTCTGGGTGTATCAACAATTGACATGGACAGTGTGGGAGACTTCCTAAATGGCTTGGTTCTTTCTAGCTAGAAAGCTAATGCCATCCTGATGTCTAAGGTATATAAGGCAGCCTCCTCCCTGGTCTGATGTGGTTTCAGGGAAAAGATTAGGAGATGGATGACTTGACTGATGTGAAATTAAGGCGACACATCAGGCAAGAATTTAGAATGTGGATAAAACAAAATCTTGTCCCTGAAGAATACTATAAAGAGAGAGTCTGCCATTAAAGCCCCTATTTTCCGAACTCTACTGGCAGAGGCGATGGCTACCAAGGCGGCCGTTTTCATGGATAGGTCAAGGAAGGAACAGGGTAGACGTTGGTTTGAAAGGAGTCTCATAAGACACTTAAAATACTACATTTAGATCCCATACAAGAATGGGTTTTTTAGCATGAGGGAAAACGTTTCTCAACCCTTTGATATCTCACTGTCAAAGGATAAGTGTACACTGAGAATCCCTCAACTGAGAAATGAAAGTCTGTTATAGCTGCCAAGAGAACTCTAAAAACTCTCAAATAATCCTGACTTTTTCCAATTCCAGAAGGTAGCCATGAACATCTTAGAAGCAAGAATGAAAGGAGGAGAGACACGGGCTGGTCACACCAATGGGTGGATCTCTTCCATTTCTGGTGATAAGTATTCCCTGTGGATCCTTTGCTACTGTGCAACAGGAAGTCTATTCCCGCAAAACATCAGGGAGCCAAGTCTTGAGGCGAAGAATTCCCAGTTTGGGATGAAGAGTCTGACTGACATCTAGAAGATGGGGAATGGACAGAAGACTGGTGGCCTGACAAACAGCAAGGCAAATCAGATAAGGGTACCAAGTCTGTCTGGAGCACACTAGAACTATTAGCATGACCTTGGCTGTTTCTTTTTTTGATATTGTTCACCACTTTTAATACTAAAGACAGAGAGAACGCATACAGAGGGTCCCTCAGCCACAGAAAGAGGAAGGCAAATCCCAGTGAGTAAGGGTTCCCCATCACCACTCAGACAAAACTGTCTACATTTCCTATTGGTGATAGTGGTAAAAATAACTACCTCTGGAAATGCCCAGGTCAGAAAAATGTGATTGAGAATCTGGAAATGCAACTCCCACTCCGAATCTTGGCAGAAGCATTGGCTGTGGTGTCTTGTATGCCTGGAAGGTAACTGCTGAAATGAGGATGCGATTGGCTAGACAGCAGTCCATAGCTTTATCACTTCGACACAAAGAAAAAGGGCTCTTTGTTCCCCCTTTGTCAATTCATGTAAAACATACAAGCTATGCTGTCAGACATTATATTGATAGATTTGTCTGATTACTGGGAGAAAGTGAACATAGACTTTCCTGGCTGCCCTCTGCTCCAAAAGTTTGATGTGCAAACTAGCTTGTTGGATACACCATCTGCCTTGAATAATAAATGTCTCTAGATGCTCCCAACTCAACAAAAGCGCATGTTATTATAGCGATAGCTGGAGCAGGCTGGATAACTAGGACACCTGTACAGATAACATAAGGGTCCTTCCATCAACTGAGGGAGTCTTGCACTTGTCGAGGGAGTGACAATCTGTCCAGACTGTGTTAGTTCCGAGAAAACTTCCTGAGCCTTCCCTCGAAGCAGGAAGGGCATAACTTTGCATGATGCGTTACAAAAGTATGCACTGCCATATGTCCCAAGAGTTGAAGACAATTCCTTGCCGAAGTCTGCAGGCTTTTTTGAATTTTTGCAATGAGGTTTGATAGAGTCGTAAGTCTATTCATGGGGAGGTAAGCTCTGGCTGTTGCTTCATCTAAGGATGCCCCTATTCATTTTATTCTTTGTAAAGGGGTTAGGGTGAACTTAACATGAACTTCTCAATGTTGATCTGGAAACCTAACCTGAGGAAGAGGGTCTTCATGGTGAAAAAAACCTTGTCCTTGATTTGCCAATCATCCAAGTATGATAAAACTATCATCAACTTTTGATGAAGATACACAGAAACCACTGCCAAAACCTACTCGGAGCAGAAGAAAGACTGAACAGCATTACCCATTACTAGAAGTGGTCTTAGCCAACCAGAAATCAAATGAATCTGGTGAGATGATTGAATCACAATATGGAAATAGACCTCCTGAAGGCAGAGGGCTGAAAAAAAATCCCCTGGATCCAACAGTGGTCCTACAGCTGCAAGAATCACCATCTTGAAATTTTGCACTTTCACAATGTTGTTTAGGAGTCAGAGCTAGAATAGGTCTCCATCCTCCATTCTTTTTTGGGACCAGGACATACTCTGAGTAAAAACCTTTCCCTCTGTGCCAAACAGAAACTGGTTCTATGGCTCCTAAGTGTAGAAGGGAGTCAATTTCCTTTCTCAGCAAGTGTTTGTGAGAGGAGGAGTGGGGGAGCAGGGTAGAGTGGGGCAAAGGAGATAAAATGATGGAATAACCCCATGTTATAACTTCCAACATCAATTTGTCATATGTAGTATGCTCCCACACCTCTTGAAGGAGGGAGGGAGGAAGGCAGGTAAGCTGTTGCAGCTGTAGATATGAAACAGGCTTGTTCCAGGGTCCCTCAACCTATCTGTCAAAATTGATGTTTTGATGAGGATAGTTGAGTAATTGATTGAGATGTATTGGATAGTCTCTTCCATTGAAACCTTGTTGTTGTTTTTTCCCTAGACTGCTCAATAGGTCATTGGAAACCAGAAAACTGAATGGGATGGGATCTATTATAGCTTTCTTTGCATGTGTATACATCCCAAGAGATTGTAAGGTGGCCCTGAAGTCTTTCAAAATGTGCAATAATTCATCGGTAGTCTCAATAAAGAGTTTCAAACCATCGAAGATATTTTGGACTTCCCTAAGGAACCCACAGAGCCTGAGCCAAGATGCCCAAGGCATGACAAGTGCTGTGGAAATGGAGCAACCTCCAGTGTCAGCAGTATCTAGGGAAGCTCATAAAGGAATTCTAGCTAGCAGCTTACCTTTGGCTAGGATATTCAGCTGGAAGGTGTTCAATAAACCAGCTGAATTTGGAATAACTGGTGTGATTGTATTTCGCCACAAGAACTTGATAATTTGTAAGATGAACATATTTCTCTGTGATGAATACGGGACAGCGGATAAAATTACTCGTATTCAAACAGTAATCAATCAGAACTAAGCAGTACAAACATTCAAATTAACATCAAGTTGACTGAGGCCCTGTTAAAAAGAATACTGCATAGTTGGATTATTTTTATTTACCTTCTTATCTTTAAGGCTTTAGGGTTCACATGGGGAGAGGTGACATACACAAACTCCCATACCTCTCTCTCACGCAGGGGGGCGGGTGACCGACCGACCCTCTGCCCATCATGCCTGGCTGGGCCCCTGGGACAGATCTACCTCTCCTGGTACCTGGCGCCATGTTTTCCCAAGGCAACAGGGCGGGGGGGGCTAAAAAGGGTCACATGCCCCACCCCAAATTTCCCCTCCAGGGTTCACACCAGAACGTGGCCAGCAGCAGCCTTTCGGCCCTATGCGGGAGGGAAGGGATGGGAGCTGCTTCCAGCCTCAGGGGAGGAGGATGGGGAAAAGGGATGACCTGGTCTGTGCCTTTGCAGAGCTCATCTCTCCACTTCACCCCACCCCACCCCCCCTCAACTCCCGTGTGGCTGGAAGCAATTTGTCCCTTCCTGCCCACACAGTGTCAAAAGACAGCTAACACCTTTAGGCTGCTGATGACCACCACCAATACCCAGCCATCTCCTGTCGCCTGGTTACAGCGTGGGCAGGAAGAGGTTAAGCCTCAAGGATGCATTGCGCACCAGGGCCCAAGGAACCTGACTGCAGGGGCTTCAGCAAACCTGACCAGAGAGATGACTCAGCAGGGGAGGACGCCTAAAGGATGGAGCAGCCCCATACACCTTAGGGGCAAGACCCAGGGCAGGGCGGGTGAAGAGGGTGCTAAGCCCCTTCTCTGGTGGCTGCTGTGGAGCCTGCAGGTTCAGAGTGTGAACAGGCTGGAAATCGCTTTCCCCCGCCACTCCAGAGCTTAGCTGAGAGGTGAAGAGGCTTCCCCATGCCAGCGCTGTGCGGGGCTTTGGCACATGCAGGGCTCAGCTCCTCCTAGCGAGCGCCCCAGGCCAGAGAGTCTTGGGCTTTCCCAGGGCAGCAGCCCAACCAGAGACAGTGGAGGAAGGAAGAAGCCTGCCTGCCAAGCTGCTGGTGAGCTGAGCGCTCTGACCAGTGGCTGGTTCTCCGCACAGCACTGGGAGCGGGACGTGCTCCACTGGGGGGCGGGGGGAGCACATAAAGGGCAGATGGGTGGGTAGCAGAGGCAACATATAACCGGCTTTCCTTTCCACAGATTTAATTAAGTGGATACGACAGTGGGTTTAGATTGCATTATATGGTCTGCACTTCAAATCACTGATCCAGAAGAACCCAACCAGAGGAGCTGAGGTTTGCCTGCGAAAATCCTTCAAAGTTCCCTTACCTGTTTTATAGAATATTCTTTAAAATCGTGTTTTCTATTTAACCTTGTAGAAAATGAAAGCTCAGATATAAATTCATGAACATATTTTGATCACTTTCTTTGATCTGATTGACTACGAACATGAAACAGAGCAACGTCAGGAGAATAAAGAAAAATGCAGCACCTTCCCTATGCCTTGCACTTTCCAGTCATTTCCTTTGTGCCTGTTTTGTTTCCACAGTTTACTATGTGCAGGGATTGAAATTATGCAGTCATCTCCCTCTAGAAATACAATGAATGGAAGGCAAGTTATATAAATAAAGTTTTTCTTCCCTAAGACACCTCTGTATGCCTTGACTTCTCTATCTTCTTCCCCTCCCCCCCCCTTTTTTTTTTTTAATATTCTCCCCATTTTCCCTCTCTCCATTTTTTCCTTTTATTTCCAACTCTGTGACCAAAAGCATCCATATGCACACCCTATACATTATCATGATAATCACTGTGCAAAATATACCTTGTGAAGTATCATTTAAAAACACACTGACACATTACAAGACTATTATATACAAAATGCATATTAAGAGTTATGAACATAAGCTGAAATTATGACAGTGTGTTTATCAGACAAGTCTGACGAGGGGGTAAACTGATTTCTCAAAGACAAGTGACAAGATGACTCCTCTAGCCAGATGTCAAAGTTGATTTTGTTGACCTGTCAAGTGGCCATACTTTGGCAACGAAGTGGGGGGCAAAAGCAGATCCATCTGCATTTTAGCCAACAACAACATGGAAACACTCACCACGAGACTCCATGTCTCCTTCCTCACATCTGGCATCAACTTTATCTATGAGTAACCCTCCAAAAAATGCATTTCAAATGGTGACTGGACTATAGAAGTGAGGGGGAGATCCTGACCTGAGAATTTGGTCAGCCATGTTGCTCAGAACTTGTGGTAAGGATTTTAACTTGAATTAAGTCTAGCTTGTTAAGTTTCAACTGCTAGAAAGTGTTTTATTTTTATTTCTCATTACCATTTCCGAGTTTAATAACTTATACTTGTACTCACTTAAAATCTCTGTTAAACTTGTTTTATTTTTAATCTAAATTAATCCAGTGTTGTGTTTAAATTGAACTGTTTGCTAACTCCAGATAAACTGGTAGACTGACAGACAGACACACAGGGCGTGACCTGCATGCTGGCAGGCTGTTTCTGAGCTGCCCTGGTTGAGAACTACAACAGCAAAGCACTATGAGGCACCCAAGGCTGTGGTGCAGGCAGTGACATAATCCCTCACTGGTCTGGATTGCACTCCCGAGTGGGATGATCTCCCATCAAGTCACAGCACCACTACCTCCTTGTATTGTTCTCTCTCCTCCCCTTTGGTTGTCTCCTCTGCTTTCTTTTTCCCCTTCATTCCCCACAGCTTTATTATATGACCTAGCTGGATATTACTTGGGACAGATGCTTTTCAAAACGAGGCTCTTAAAATGTAAAATGTTATTCTGAACCTTCAAGTAACTAAGAGGAATTTCAAGAGCTCCTATGCAGAGTTTTTCTCTGAATATAGTATCAGTGTTAAGAGAAAACTTGACTCTGTTTCAGTGATTTCACTGAATAAGAAACCCCCTTGAAAGAACAGGTGCCAGCTCACGCCAACAGCCCCATGTCTCAAGTGCACACTGATGAATACATAGCTAGAATCAGTCTGGCTCCTCTATGCATTAATATTGTTAAAATAGGTATTAGAGTAGTAAGAATATATTTAGCGTTTAGAATTTATTGCATGCTTGTGAGTTGCTGCATGCATTAACCTCACTTATAACATCCGTATACAATATTGTAAGGTAATATTTGAGTATCATCATAAGCCTGTGTAACTACGTAAATCACCAGACAGGAGAGGCATTAACTAATACGCAGTGCCGATGTGCAACCAAAGGGGTTAAGTCCTGCCCAACAGAAAAAGTCTGATGTCAAGAGATGGACTATTGTGGAACACTAAAGAGGACAAAAGACTTTGTCGTTCTGCTCTTTTCTCCCATGAAGATGACTTATGCAAATGAATTCTTGCCATCAGCTGAGTTTGCAGCTCAGAACACATAGGAAGAGGAGAATGAAAACCCCCTAAACCAAAAGAAAGTGTCTCTATACTGCTTGGACTCCAGTGTGCAAGGTTTATAGGCATAAAGCAAGAGATCTCCAGCTGCTGAGCTTTGGTTAGCCCTAAAGGACCTATAGAGCTTGCTTATTACAGAAGTTTCCATTACCTTTTGAAATTTAAGATTGTAACTCATTTGTGCATCTATATTTACCTGCTTTAACCTTGTAAATAACTCATTTCTCCTTATCCTATTTAATAAATCTGTACATTGTTTATTAAAGGATTGGCTACAAGCAGGGTCGGCTCTAGGCACCAGCAAAACAAGCAGGTGCTTGGGGAGGCACATTGCTTGGGGCGGCATTCCGGCGCCAGCCATGCCACCCCCAGAAATGTGCCCCCGCCGCCTCAGCTCGCATCCTCTCCGCATCTGCCTGCTCCCGAGCACGCCACTACTGCTCCGCTTCTCCCTCCCCCTGCCAGGCTTGCCACGCGTGAAACAGCTGTTTCGCGCGGCGAGAAAGGGAGGAGAAGCCGAGTGGTGGTGCATTTGGAGGAGGCGACGGTGGGGCGGTGACGAGCTGGGGCAGGGAGCAGTTCCTCTACCCCCCCATTACTTCCTGAGCTCCCCCCACCTCGCTCACCTCTGCTCCACCTGCTCCCCTGAACGCACTGCCTCTCCCTCACCTGAGAGGTAGGGGGGAGAAGCACAGCGGCAGCGTGTTCAGGAGAGCAGGTGGAGCAGAGGTGAACTAGGGCGGGAGGTTGCAAGGGGGGAGCTGCAGGAAGGATGGGGGGGTGGAAATGCAGCATGCCCGTGGGAAGAGGTGGGGCCGGGGATTTGGGGAAGGGGTTGCAAAGGGGCGGAGCTGAGGGGGCACACAAAAAAAGCAGGGGCAGCCAAAAATTTTTTTTGCTTGGGGCAGCAAAAATCCTAGAGCCGGCCCTAGCTACAAGTGTTCTCCTGGTGTGAGATCTAACGTGCAAGTGACTTGCGGTAAGTGACTGGTCCTTTGGGGCTGAGGGTAAATCTGAATAATGCTGTGATTCTTGATGTAAATGACCATCTGTCACAAAGATAAGTTCACCAGAGTGGCAAGACAGACTGGAGTACCCAAGGGGACCGTCTCTGACCCCATGTTAAGGCTGTTATAGTGCCTGAGGAGTTTACACTTGGCAGTTGGTTGGTGAAGTATAGATCTGGGAGTTTGTGCCCTGCTTCCGAATGGCCTGCCCGAAGGTTGGTACTCATGCTTTTGAGTCACTGAAGACAGTGAGACAGAAGGTATCAATGTGGTGATTCTTGCCATATTGAAAATGAGGGTTAAAAAGCTAGTGTCAGTCTCTTTTAATCAGTTAATAAGCAAGCTACAGAATTACTGCTCTTAATCATTTAAACTAGGCAAATGTTTACATTCATGGGCAACTCACAGGCCACTTTGCCAAATGTTTTCCTCTAGTGCTCCAGCTGCTTTTCAGTTTCACAGCTGGCACAGTTAGAATTCTCCATTTACATTTTACCCAGTGAAATGGCCGGTATCCCAGTGGATTAATCTGTTCTCGTGCACAAAGCAGATATCAATTTCAGAGACTTGACACTTACCTAACCTATTGCTATGGCCCAGAAACACAAAACGGATGTTTTAATTATATTTCTTATTTATACAGTTCCCCACAAGTCAATACAAAGGTAGTACAACAGGAAAACCATAAGGGCACAAACATGATCTGGGGCAGCACCCAATAATACAACATAAAAAGAGTGACAGATAATTTTGGCTGGAATGAAATAGGCAACATGTAGGTATGGAGGTTTGGGGAGAGAAAAGAGGAGATTGTGGCGTATATTAATACGGACAATAATCCAATAAAAGGGGGCAGCAGAAAGGAAAGCACAAAGTTGAGAACAGAAAAGGGAGACAGAAGAAGCTGATCGAAATGATGCTCATGCAATGAAAGGAAGGAGGGGAGTTATAGTTGGCAATTAAGTTCTGCAGAGTTCTGAAGGTGAAGGGAGAAGTTTTGAATTTTATGCGAAAGAAGAGGGACAGAAATGTAGTCCCTCTAACATCTCGACTTGTCAATTTAGCAGTTACAGCTAGAAATTAAAGAACAATGAACCAGATTACAGTTATATACATTAGAAGGGTGAAAAAATGGACACCGAAAAAACAAAACTGTCACGCTTGTACACCAACTATAACAGTCACTTCAGAAAAGGATTTACTCAGACAATTCATAGACAATATTAACGGTTACCGTCTAGAACTTAGCTTAGCTGGCTGGGGATACAGGGTCACCTGGTCTAAACAACTTGCCCACAATGAGTTTGAGCTTCAGGTTAGGTTTTGTGCACACACCCGGTTTTCCATGTCTTTTCTTGGCAAAAACATAAAACCTGCAGCTCTGTAACAAAGGCCTCATTCCTTATTAATACTAACTATCAAAAATTTGATAAAAGAAAGGAGTCTTACACCATGCTCAGTAGCTCACCAAGATTGGATTCTGATGGACAACTGGACAGACCAAGTTCAACAGGCATGAGACCTCTGTTGAGGATGCCATCCTTCCACTCAGAGAGAGCTTACCCCCAGGAACAGAGCATGAGAATAACCCAGAGGATCATAATCCCTGCAACAGAATGTAGGAAGCGGTGACCCCTCAGACAGCAGAGTTCTAGCCCAGTCAGAGCTTTACCCATTGAAACCAACACTTTGAACTACCCACCAGAAGTTAACAGTGGCTAATGAAAAATAGGAGAATGGAGGTAACGTGCTTAAAACAGTGTCCTTGGCCAAAAGGGATTTCAGATCCCATAAAAAACTCGACCGTAAAACACAAAACATGAAATATTGATTTGGGGGAGGGCTTTTTCTAATCGTTTTTGAAGTGATATGATCTAAAGTGCAGGAGATGGGAGACAAACATTAAATAACCACCAGATAAAAATACTTAATGACTACATAAAACATTACAGCAAAGAATATTTCTCCTTGAAGTACTTGTGGCACCTTAGAGACAAACAAATTTATTTGAGCATAAGCTTTCGTGAGCTACAGCTCACTTCATCGGATGCATCTCCGATGAAGTGAACTGTAGCTCACGAAAGCTTATGCTCTAATAAATTTGTTAGTCTCTAAGGTGCCACAAGTACTCCTTTTCTTTTTGCGAATACAGACTAACACGGCTCCTACTCTGAAACCTCTCCTTGAAGTGTTATACTACATTTTAAACAGCTCTGTGTTTTTCCTGCTCCAAAGGATCACCATAGCATCTTTCCCGAAACAATTTAACTCTGATTTTTTGTATAATTCATTAAGCACAGAACACCATTTTTCTCTTTTGTATCAACAATATTGTGGACAATATACTTTAAGCAGATTGTCCAACAGACAGCTTACTTAAGTGGCCTAATTTCAAACTGTGCTTGCATAATGCAGCATTTATCTCAGTGCAAATCATTGCCATTGAAAACTCTAGAAAAGCCGGTGAGTTGCCTATTGTCTGAATGTGAGCAGGAAAACAAGATATTAATTCAGTTTATTAGGTCTGATTTCTGTGTACAAGACCCTGTTATACATTCATTGCACACTAGAATCCCCATCAACATTTAAATAATATCACTCCATAATTTTCATTAGAGTAATTGTTGGTAGCTATAAGGGTACAGTATGCCTGTGTTCCACAGTAAGATGCAATACTAAATAGCCTATATGAACAAATATGATTTATGGTTGAACATTTGTTCTCAGTGTACTCAGAATAAGAATGCCAAAATGGCAGGACGCTTTATAATAATCGAATAAACTGTAACTAGTGCAGTATACTTACAAACAGTAAAAATACATCATACAAATAAGAAAAGGAGGACTTAGAGACTAACAAATTTGAGCATAAGCTTTCGTGAGCTACAGCTTACTTCATCGGATGCATTCAGTGGAAAATACAGTGGGGAGATTTATATACATAGAGAACATGAAACATTGGGTATTACCATACACACTGTAACCAGAGCGATCACTTAAGGTGAGCTATTACCAGCAGGAGAGCAAGGGGGGGGGGGGGGGGGATCTTTTGTAGTGATAATCAAGGTGGGCCATTTCCAGCAGTTGACAAGAACGTCTGAGGAACAGTGGGGTGTTGGAGGGGGATAAACATGGGGAAATAATTTTACTTTGTGTAATGACCCATCCACTCCCAGTCTCTATTCAAGCCTAAGTTAATTGTATCCAGTTTGCAAATTAATTCCAATTCATCAGTCTCTCGTTGGAGTCTGTTTTTGAAGTTTTTTTGTTGAAGGATAGCCACTCTCAGGTCTGTAATCGAGTGACCAGAGAGATTGAAGTGTTCTCCAACTGGGTCTCCAACTTTGAATGTTATAATTCTTGACGTCTGATTTGTGTCCATTTATTCTTTTACATTGAGAGTGTCCAGTTTGACCAATGTACATGGCAGAGGGGCATTGCTGGCACATGATGGCATATATCACATTGGTAGATGTGCAGGTGAACAAGCCTCTGATAGTGTGGCTGATGTGATTAGGCCCTATGATGGTGTCCCTGAATAGATATGTGGACACAGTTGGCAACGGGCTTTGTTGCAAGGATAGGTTCCTGGGTTAGTGCTTCTGTTGTGTGGTTGCTGGTGAGTATTTGCTTCAGATTGGGGGGCTGTCTGTAAGCAAGGACTGGCCTGTCTCCCAAGATCTGTGAGAGTGATGGGTCGTGCTTCAGGATAGGTTGTAGATCTTTGATGATACGTTGGAGAGGTTTTAGTTGGGGGCAGAAGGTGATGGCTAGTGGCGTTCTGTTATTTTCTTTGTTGGGTCTGTCCTGTAGTAGGTGACTTCTGGGTACTCTTCTGGCTCTGTCAATCTGTTTCTTCACTTCAGCAGGTGGGTATTGTAGTTGTAGGAATGCATGATAGAGATCTTGTAGGTGTTTGTCTCTGTCTGAGGGGTTGGAGCAAATGCGGTTGTATTGTAGAGCTTGGCTGTAGACAATGGACCGTGTGGTGTGGTCTGGATGTAAGCTGGAGGAATGTAGGTAGGCATAGCGGTCAGTAGGTTTCCGGTATAAGGTGATGTTTATGTGACCATCGCTTATTGGCACCATAGTGTCAGGAAGTGGATCTCGTGTGGACTGATCCAGGCTGAGGTTGATGGTGGGATGGAAATTGTTGAAATCATGGTGGAATTCCTCAAGGGCTTCTTTTCCATGGGTCCAGATGAAGATATCATCAGTGTAGCACAAGTAGAGTAGGGGCATTAGGGGACGACATCTGAGGAAGCGTTGTTCCAAGTCAGCCATAAAAACGTTGGCATACTGTGGGTATGTGGGTACCCATAGCAGTGCCGCTGATTTGAAGGTATACATTGTCACCAAATGTGAAATAGTTATGGGTCAGGACAAAGTCACAAAGTTCAGCCACCAGGTTTGCCGTGACATTATCGGGGATACAGTTCCTGATGGCTTATAGTCCATCTTTGTGTGGAATGTTGGTGTAGAGGGCTTCTACATCCAGGATGGTGTTTTCAGGAAGATCACCGATGAATTGTAGTTTCCTCAGGAAGTCAGTGGTGTCTCGAAGATAGCTGGGAGTGCTGGTAACGAAGGGCCTGAGGAGGGAGTCTACATAGCCAGACAATCCTGCTGTCAGGGTGCCAATGCCTGAGACGATGGGGCGTCCAGGATTTCCAGGTTTATGGATCTTGGGTAGCAGATAGAATACCCCAGGTCGGGGTACCAGGGGTATGTCTGTGCAGATTTTTTCTTGTGTTTTTTCAGGGAGTTTCTTGAGCAAATGGTGTAGTTTCTTTTGGTAACTCTCAGTGAGATCAGAGGGTAACGGCTTGTAGAAAGTGGTGTTGGAGAGCTGCCTAGCAGCCTCTTGTTCATATTCCGACCTATTCATGATGACAACAGCACCTCCTTTGTCAGCCTTTTTGATTATGATGTCAGAGTTGTTTCTGAGGCTGTGGATGGCATTGTGTTCTGCATGGCTGAGGTTATGGGGCAAGTGATGCTACTTTTCCAAAATTTCAGCCCGGGGACGTCGGCGGAAGCACTCTATGTAGAAGTAGTCCAGGCTGTTGTTTCGACCTTCAGGAGGAGTCCACCCAGAATACATCAAGAATTATAACCTTCAAAAACCAGTTGGAGAACACTTCAATCTCTCTGGTCACTCAATTACAGACCTAAAAGTGGCAATACTTCAACAAAAAAACTTCAAAAACAGATTCCAACGAGAGACTGATGAATTGGAATTAATTTGCAAACTGGATATAATTAACTTAGGCTTGAATAGAGACTGGGAGTGGATGGGTCATTACACAAAGTAAAACTATTTCCCCATGTTTATTCCCCACTCCCACCGTTCCTCAGATGTTCTTGTCAACTGCTGGAAATGGCCCACCTTGATTATCACT
This sequence comes from Dermochelys coriacea, assembly GCF_009764565.3. Classification (NCBI taxonomy): domain Eukaryota; kingdom Metazoa; phylum Chordata; order Testudines; family Dermochelyidae; genus Dermochelys; species Dermochelys coriacea. The sequence continues at coordinate 226,956,337 of NC_050069.1, forward strand.
AGAAAAGGTTCCCCGCTCTCCTGCTGGTAATATCTCACCTTAAGTGATTACTCTGGTTACAGTGTGTATGGTAACACCCATTGTTTCATGTTCTCTATGTACATAAATCTCCCACTGTATTTTCCACTGAATGCATCCGATGAAGTAAGCTGTAGCTCACGAAAGCTTATGCTCAAATGAATTTGTTAGTCTCTAAGGTGCCACAAGTCCTCCTTTTCTTTTTGCGAATACAGACTAACACGGCTGCTATCATACAAATAAGAGATTTGAGTCATGTCTTTTTACTCCACATGTAAAACATTTAACTTATGTTTTTGTGCCTACAGCACCAAAATTCTACTCTATGCATGAACCACCCATGCATAATGGCTTAGCTCAGAGGAAGGGGGGAAGAGAATCGTTTCCACTGATCAAGCTACAAATGGACAGCAGAGCCATTCTGCAGCCACATGGTTCCAGAGGTTCCTGAGACTGTAGTACTCCCCTTCCACAAGAAATGGAATGATCAGTGGATTCGTGTGGTGCAGACTCTTTAGTTATGGTATGGGCAGGACTGAAACAGTCATAAATCAGTTTTCCATACAATATCATCCGAACTCCTTTGGGACACCTGAAGTGTCCTAGCTTTTATTTTATTAGTCAAAACATTTGTTTTATAACTGTAAAATATTTGTTCAACGGATATAGTCCTGCTGAGTAGCATTTACTCTATTTACTAGGAACAAAAAGTCCAGTGGAACAAGCCTTCAATGTGACGAACGTGTTGGTTTGGAGTGAAGAGAAAAGCTGAATGAATGTTAGACACTATCAAAGCTGCTCTTTTAGTCAAAGTGAACGGTAACAACCCTTATTCATCTTAAACTAATTGAGAACATTGGCTCTTGGGAAGAATCTTCCACTCTAACAAATATGCATATGATCACGGTTGAGTCACAAGCTGGCAGTAGTGACACAAGCACACACAGGTGAGGGAGTTACATGTACATTTAGCTGAGTATTTTATGACTCACCCCCAAAAAACAACAAGTTGACACAAAACTGCCTTGGTTTTGAAAATATGGTCCTCTAATCATAAACTAAGTCTTTCTCTGACCAGGAACATGGAAGGGGCCCTCACAAAGCACAACCAGACAGTGCACCTGGCATGTATATATGCTTCATGAGCACCTAGCATCCCTGACTTCACTACTCGAAAATGATCCATAGCAGTCTAGATGACTTCAAGCATCGCCATGCCTGTGACACAAGGGGCATAATTTGCCCCACAATATTTTTGAGTTAGAGCTTGCAAGTCGTAGAATACTTGTTATCTCAAAATCCACTCTGAACTAAAACCTAATATCCATTTCATTCTATTTATAGTCTTCTGTATTACCAACCCTTAGCAATCCTCATTGCCTATAAGGAGAAAATCAAAGAGACAGACAGACATGACAAATTAGAAAAGAGTAGTATAAATAATGGATGGGTGGATTTCCTTTTATGACAGTTTTTTAAATAGTGCTGAATTAACAGTTTAGGTTAGATACATTTACAGAAAGTAACAAAGGACATGTCTGCTTGAAGCAGAATTTTGGAACATATGATCCTGAGATGTTCTATCCATTATTGCATTAAAACGTTCAGAAGATAGTCTCCACATTGAAATGCCTTCAGGTAACTTATTGGTTGAAGGGCTGAAAGTGCTTTATACTGAGGAGAATGTTGACTAAGAGTAAGGAGAAAGTATTATCTCCGTACATGACTGTAGTGAGACAACTACTGGAATACCAAATACAATTCTGTTATCGAGACTTGGAAAAGGATGTTGAAACTGGAGCAGGCTGAAAGAATACCTGCAAGAATGATCTGAAGGTATCTGATCTGTATGTAGCTTTTGTTGAACTCTGGTCTGCCAACATTGAATATATGTTGAGATCTGAAGCCTGGAATACATGCCTTGCCATGAGAGATTTAAGGAGCTTAGCTTACAAAAACAGAGTGATCAAAGTGATGCTTCGTTAAGTCAAGTCATGGTAGTATCAGCCTACTGTGCACCATATCCAAAATGAAATATAATTTATTCCCAAGTACTTACCTCCTTTGTAAAGCACTTTGAGGTCTACAGATCACAAGTGTTATATAACAGATAAGTTGAGGAGTACCACCTATCTGTAGGTTTCAGAGTAGCAGCCGTGTTATTCTGTATTCACAAAAAGAAAAGGAGTACTTGTGGCACCTTAGAGACTAACAAATTTGAGCATAAGCTTTCATGAGCTACAGCTCACTTCATTGGATGCATCTATCTGTAGAACTTGGTCATTTTCCCCTCTAAGCAACACAACAGAGTAAGTCTTCAGGAGGAATGAATATGGGAGCTCAAAGAGTATTCCCCTTGCATATGGGCCTATAGATTTAGAGGCTATGGTCTTTCAGACATTTCAGATCAGAGGACTTGCAGTTAGGTTTTGCCTCTTTAACCTGCTCCAGCTTGTAAAGCATCTTCCAAGAGCTTCATGCAGTTTGGGGATAAAGACTCCCAGACCTTATTTGTCACATACTGAAGAATTTTGTTTAGTGTTACCAGAAGGTTCATGATGCATTGTTTTCATTTTATGACATATCTGGTTAAATACACAAAAGTGTTCACTGAAGAAACAGATCTATCTGCAGAAAAGTTTTAAGTTTGACCTAGTTGCTGTTCTCTGTGCAAAGCAGCCTTCCATTCTCAGAAAAGGGTGACATTTTGTTGAAAATGTCCCTGAGAAAAAATTGACAAAAAAAAAATTTAGCAATTTAGCAGCTGAGCATTTGCATTTATTCAGTATATGGTACTACAGCACATAGTATGTGGCCCATCCAACCTCCCTAGCTCTTTCAGCTTTACTACTTCTCAATTCAATTCATTAAATAATTGAATATATGTGATACAGACACAACTATTTGCTCAGGTTAATCTTGTTTTGTTTCTGTTATCTATGCTGCTAAAGACTGTAGCTTCCTTTACATTATTTCCTCTGTCCCCTGAATCATTACTGTTTTTGTAATAATCTACTTGTATGCCCTAGAATGGATTTAACTAATGCATGGTGGTGACTTGAGAGAAGGTTCATATGTGCTTTTCCTTTTTTATAATATCATCAAGCTCAAAACCTAAGATGAGCACAGTTGTGGGGTTTTTTTTTTTAAATAATTCAGTGAAAAAAATATATTTCTTTGAGATGTAAATATATCCCCTCCAGTGCTAAGAACAAAAACACCACATACATTGTTAAAGGCATGGGTGAAAGTGATTCCAAACAAAATGAACCACATGAGAACAGAGGGAAGAAACAACTCCCATCACCATTACTGGATGAAAAAAAGAAGAGCCATTTCAATAAAGCTTGAGATTATTCCAGTGGCAGTGGGAGCTGTTAAGTAATGGGAGAAATAAAAATCAGATATTTTTCTGAGTTCAGAGGCTAGTGCAAAATTGGGGGATGGGCAAAAACAAGAGGGAGATGTGAATCTCTTCAGAACAATTCTGGGGCAAACTGGTAAGAGCCTCTTAAAACTGAAAGGTGCTCTAATATACAATCGATTGGGGGGAGGACAAATTAACCTTGTGAACTTAGAAGCTGAAGTACATACAGACATTCAGGAGTAACAGACCGATAAATATACCGAGAAGCTAGCAAAGGAGTATAAAACAGTCTAAGTTAGACAGTACATTCAGAACTGGCAAATGAACTTTAACAGTAGGAAATTATTGGAGAAGTCAAACTAGAGCCTGTGTGTGTTCTGAAGCGAGGAAGAGGTTTTTGCTATTTTGGTCTTTTGGGGGAGAGAGAAAAAAAGTTACCTGAAGTGGTAGGAGTGAATATCTAATTCTTTGACTTGAAGGTGTTTTTCCATAGATCTTCTGTCATCTTACAAACAGTAATGAATGAAGTCTGATCTTGCCCCCTAAGATAACTGTATTTTCCACTTTGTACAGGTGTAAATGGCGTGGTTAAGTTTTTATTTCTTCTCTTATTTAAGTACACAGTGGATGTGTGATTTGCTTAGGGTGACAGTGGCAGAGGCAGGACTGGTATCCAGGAACTCAGACTTACTATCCACCACTCTAGCCACTAGACCAGAGTTTACAATGGTAACTAATGAAGACTGGATATTAAAGGAAGAAAACTTTTGATTCACCATTGTGAAAACCATAGCTTTCACAATCGTATTGACTTATCTAGATGCACATTGCTGTAATGTGGATTTACAGTGGGGTTCATGTACCAGCATTTGCATTCTGAGTCGGAACACTGGGTAAACATGCTTTGCTACTTCTGTATGTGGAAGAAAAGTTCATGTCATGTTACAACTCATGTTACCCAACCACCACCAGTCATAAATATGATGCTACATGCATGAGTTTGGGGGAGGAGCACTTCTGTAACAGTCTGAATTTAAGTCACTTTGATGCCAATGAAGAGGGAAGAAACTGAAGGAAAAATAGACCATTTTTAAAAGAAGCATTCTACTCAAAACCTGGGTAGAACAGGTGCTATACAAAGAAAAGAAGTCAAGGGTTTTTTTATTATTTATTATTAACGCTTGTTTATTACACAGGTTCCAAAGAGAAGATTATAATGCTATTGAAGAAATACAATTCCACTTTAGTCCTAACTGAAAGGATGATTCAGCAAATTTTCATTATTTATTTATTCATCTTTATAAAGAAATCTCTCTCAAGGTCTATGCCAACCCTCTTTAAGATGATTTAGTGCAATATGCAGAGCAAGTTGAAAATGGTTGCAGTGCATTTATGAAAACATATCCAAGTTCTGCCCACACATATCCAGCTGCAATTCTCATAGACTTCGACAGGAGCTGCACACACGTATCTGAGGACAGAATTTTACTTATTCTCTTTTATTAATCTGAAAGGTGAGCAGGACTTAGCCCAAGAAGAGAAACCCATGCTGAAGCCAATGCGCCACTCCTGACATAAGACACTGTTGTGAAAGGTGTACGTAATGCCTTACCCATTAAGTTGAGTTTCTCTCTAAACTACACTAATGCATATTTACTCTAAGCCACTTATTTCTCATCCAAAAGAAATCACCTGCAAAGACCAGATTTGGCTATATGTTGGCCAAAGAGACAACAGTAAAGTATTAATTGAATATATAAATATATATATAAAACATACATCTATGTACAAGTTTGCTAGGTATTAATTCAAGTAATTGTAATACCCAACACTTAGGATGAATTAATCAGTCTTCCTTAATATTTCTAATTCTTTACAATTGTTTTTGCATGTCAATATAGAAAGGTGGCTGGAAGGAAACAATGTTGATCACTGACCTATTCATTTCTATGCCTTCTCCCAAACTTCGGTAAGTTTTACATCACCCAGATATAGGAGTCAAAACAGCATGTTGACCTTGACGTGACTTATACCTTGAGTATGAAGCAATTATTGTACTTCTTATTTCATTTCATAGATACTAAGGTCAGAAGGGACCATTCTGATCATCTAGTCCAACCTCCTGCACAACGCAGGCCACAGAATCTCACCCACCCACTCCTACGAAAAACCTCACCTATGTCTGAGCTATTGAAGTCCTCAAATCATGGTTTAAAGACTTCAAGGAGCAGAGAATCCTCCAGGAAGTGACCTGTGCCCCATGCTACAGAGGAAGGCAAAAAACCTCCAGGGCCTCTTCCAATCTCCCCTGGAGGAAAATTCCTTCCCAACCCCAAATATGGTGATCAGCTAAACCCTGAACATATGGGCAAGATTCACCAGCCAGATACTACAGAAAATTCTTTCCTGGGTAACTCAGATCCCATCCATCTAATATCCCATCTCAGAGGATTAGGCCTATTTATCCTGAATATTTAAAGATCAATTAATTACCAAAATCACATTACCCCATCATACCATCTCCTCCATAAACTTATCAAGTAGAATCATATCTCCCCTCAACCTTCTTTTAAGTTAGGCTAAACAAGCCAAGCTCCTTAAGTCTCCTTTCATAAGGCAAGTTTTCCATTCCTCGGATCATCCTAGTAGCCCTTCTCTGTACCTGCTCCAGTTTGAATTCATCCTTTTTAAACATGGGAGACCAGAACTGCACACAGTATTCCAGGTGAGGTCTCACTAGTGCCATTTATAACGGTACTAAAACCTCCTTATCTGACTGGAAATGCCTCTCCTGATGCATCCCAAAACCGCATTAGCTTTTTTCTTAGCCATATCACATTGGCAGCTCATAGTCATCCTATGATCAACCAATATTCCAAGGTTGTTCTCCTCTTCCGTTACTTCTAATTGATGCGTCCCCAACTTATAACTAAAATTCTTGTTATTAATCCCTAAATGCATAACCTTATGCTTCTCGCTATTAAAGTTCATCCTATTGTTATTACTCAAGTTTACAAGGTCATCCAGATCCTCCTGTATAATATCCCGATCCTTCTCCGAATTGGCAATACCTCCCAGCTTTGTATCATCTGCAAACTTTATTAGCACACTCCCACTTTTTGTGCCAAGGTCAGTAATAAAAAAGATTAAATAAGATTGGTCCCAAAACTGATCCCTGAGGAACTCCACTGGTAACCTCCCTCCAGCCTGACAGTTGGCCTTTCAGTAGGACCCATTGTAGTCTCCCCTTTAACCAATTCTTTATCCACCTTTTGAAGTTCATATTGATTCCCATCTTTTCCAATTTAACTAATAATTCCCCATGTGGCACGGTATCAAATGCCTTACTGAAATCTAGGCAAATTAGATCCACTGCATTTCCTTTGTCTAAAAAAATCTATTACTTTCTCAAAGAAGGAGATTAGGTTGGCTTGGCACAATCTACCTTTTGTAAAACCATGTTGTATTTTGTCCCATTTACCATTGACTTCAATGTCCTTAACTAATTTCTCCTTCAAAAAATTTTTTCCAAGACCTTGCATACTACAGATGCTAAACTAACTGGCCTGTAGTTACCCGGATCAGTTTTTTTTTCCTTTCTTAAAAATAGGAACTATATTAGCAATTTTCCAATCATTTGGTACAACTCCTGAGTTTACAGATTCATTAAAAATTCTTGCTAATGGGCTTACAATTTCAGGTGCCAATTCCTTAAATATTCTTGGATGAAGATTATCTGGGCCCTCCGATTTAGTCCCATTAAGCTGTTTCAGTTTTGCTTCTACCTCAGGTATGGTAATATCTACCTCCATATCCTCATTCCCATTTGTCATGCTACCATTACCCCTAAGATCCTCTTTAACCTTATTAAAGACTGAGGCAAAGTATTTGTTTAGATATTGGGCCATGCCTAGATTATCTTTAACCTCCACTCCATCCTCAGTGTTTAGCGGCCCCACTTCTTCTTTCTTAGTTTTCTTCTTATTTATATGGCTATAGAACCTTTTACTATTGGTTTTATTTCCCTTTGCAAGGTCCAACTCGACTTTTAGCCTGTCTCACTTTATCCCTACGTGTTCTGACCTCAATAAGGTAGCTTTCCTTGCTGATCCCTCCCATCTTCCACTGCCTGTATGCTTTCTGCTTCTTCTTAAATCACTTCTCTAAGATGCTTGCTCATCCAGCTTGGTCTACAACTCCTGCCTATGAATTTTTTCCCCTTTCTTGGGATACAGGCTTCTGATAGCTTCTGCAGCTTTGATTTAAAGTAATCCCAGGCCTCCACCACCTTTAGATCCATAAATTTTTCAGTCCAATCCACTTCCCTAACTAATGTCCTTAATTTTTGAAAGTCAGCCCTTTTCAAATCAAAAACCCTAGTTGCAGATTTATTTTTGTTAATCCTTTCGTTCAGTTTGTACTGAATTAGCTCATAATCACTTGAACCAAGATTATCCCCTACAACCATTTCTTCTACGAGGTCCTCGCTACTCACCAAAACCAAATCTAAAATGGCATCCCCTCTAGTCGGTGCAGCAACTACTGAAGGAATCCATCAGCTATCGCATCTAGGAAAATCTGAGCCCTATTACTAGCACTGGTCCTCCAGTCTATATCTGGGAAGTTAAAGTCTCCCATGATCACGCAGTTTCCATTAGTATTTATTTTATTAAAAACATTAAAAAGGGCTCTATCCATATCCAAATTAGATCCCAGCGGTCTATAGCACACCCCAAGCACTATCCCAGGGGAGGCTCTACTAGTTTTCTTCCCCAATATAATTTTTGCCCAGACGGACTCTGTCTTATCCATTCCATCGCTTCTTATTTCTTTACATTCTACCTCATCATTGATATACAACGCTACTCCACCACCTTTACTTCTGTCTTTCCTAAACAGCACATACCCTTCAATACCTGTACTCAAATCATGACTACTATTCCACCATGTTTCTGTTATCCCTATAATATCTGGTTTCACTTCCTGCACCAGTAGCTCTAGTTCCTCCATTTTGTTACCTAGGCTCCTCGCATCGGTGTACAAACATCTTCATTTTTGCTGTTTGGCCTCGCTCACATTTTGTACCCTATTAGGCACAGTCATTCTACAGTCAATATAACCTATTAGACTGGTATCCACACTGCCCTCGCTCCTTATATACATTCTCCTACCCACGGCTGAATCCTTTCTTACTTCGTCGTCTTCCCTCTCAATGCTAAAATCTGGCGTGGAGATTTCCTGGACATCTCCCAACCACCTCCCCCAAATTCCGAGTTTAAAGCTCTCTATCAGTTGTGCCAGCCTCCATTCTTGAATTCTATTTCCTTCCCTACTCAGATGAAGTCCATCCCGAGAGAACTGTCGTCTGTCCGTGAATGCCTCCCAGTGGCCATACATCCCAAAGCCCTCCTTATAGCACCACTGCCTAAGCCATCTGTTGATAGTCATAATCTTGTCACACCTTTGTTGCCCTTCTCTAGGAACAGGCAGAATCCCACTAAAGACCACCTGAGCCTCGATTTCCTTTAGCGTCTTCCCCAGTCTAGCCTAGTCTCCCTTAATACTTTCCAGTGAGAATCTAGCCGTATCATTTGTTCCCACATGAAGGATAATTAGGGGATTCTTTCCCGCTCCCTTTAGGATCCTTTTCAACCTCAGGTCTACATCCCGTATCTTAGCACCTGGAAGACAGCACACCCTTCTATTCTCTGGATCAGTTCTGGTTATAGGCCTGTCTATTCTTCTCAGTAAAGAGTCTCCGATCACATAGACGTGCCTTTTCCTGGTGACTGTGCTATTCTCCGGTCTCTCCCCCGTTCCCTCTGGCTGAAAGTTCTTTCCATTCCTATTTTCCCTTATAATCCTCTTCAACCCATCCTGTATCCTCCTGGGGCTCATATTTGGTGTCATCTCCCTTGACTCTTCCCCTTTTCCTATAGGACTAGCCTCTCTTCTCTTCTCCCTTGCCCTTCCACCTTCAGCAACTACCTGCTAAGCCCTTTCTTCATTTTCCAACTCTGCAAACCTGTTCCTAAGCTCTGTTTCTCCTTCACTTTGCCTGGTTCTTTTAGTCACATGCTTCCACTGACCACTTTCCTCACCCAGTCTCCCCTCAGAATTCCCCAGCCCTGCTTCCATCTGTAAGTCTGAGCTTTTCCCTTCAGATACCTCATGTCTTTGCTCCATCATCTGCTCAAACCCCTTCCTAAACTCAACGAGACTTTCCACCTGCATCTCCAGACCTCGGATCTTTTCGTCCATCAGCTCTATCAGACGGCATTTCATGCAGAAAAAACTCTTACCGGGTCCCCCCTCCAGGATCATGTACATACCACAGCTTCCACATCCAGTCATCCTCATTGTGTCTTCCACTACATGAGTCACTCCCACAGCTGCCTCCATATCTGTCACAGCCTTCCCACCTAAATCCTGTTAATCTGGGAAACACAAGCCACACCAAAAGACCACCCCCCACAGCAAAAACAAACCCGAAACAAGCACCACAATACAAACTCCTCCAACGGAGCTCCACTGAACACCCCTGTTTACAGCTCTGTTTGCTGGCTCCTGTGCTGCTGCAGCTGTCTGTGCTGCTGCCTGACTGGCTGGCTACCTTTATAGGACCCTAGTCAGAGAAGCCCCGCCCCCTAATCAGGGCTCAGCTTCTCTACCAGCACAAAACCCCTACAAGCCTCTACGCGCACACATACTACAAATACAAAACCAAGTACAAATACCTTCTCCTCCAACAGAGCTCACACTCAAACCCCCGTTTACAGCTCTGTTTGCTAGCTCCTGTGCCGCTGCAGCTGTCAGTTAGTTATGACCAACGTAAGGGCGTTTTCTGAAAGTTAGTGACAAGCCACAAGGGATGAGAGCCTGAGATGAGGCAACATTCTGCCATGATTATTCCTCCATTTGTATATGTTCACAGCTTCTAACAGAAATAAAGTAATATTTTTGAACACAAAAGGAAATGTTAAACTAAATGTTTCTATGAAAACATATTCCATACAAGTTTTATCACTTCAGAAATATTTGTAGTTATGGTTTATAAATCAAAATGGAGCACTTCATTGTCAATTATGTTCTAAAACCTAAAGCAGCACTGGCCTACATAGGAGTTCTGAACACAGTAATTCAGAATTTTATAGTATTTTCAATTATACAGCCCATTTACACAAAAGAGTTATAGTTTTGCTGCCTCTCCTGTTAAAAGAGTGCTCTACAGCTGAATATATGTAAATAGTTACTAGATAAAGCACCAGTAGATGGCATTCAATAACAGGAAGCCTAGTTCATGGGCTCAATAGGAGCAGTAGAACTTGTTACACACTCTGGCAGCTCTTAACATTTGCTCTGAACACCTACTCACACTGCTCCCCTCCTGTTCTTTTACAAAAGGAAAAATATATATTTGCCCACTTCCTTCTTTTACCAAAATTCAATTTTATTTTATAGGATTTTTATTAAAGGGAAGCAGAGACTTTTAAAGTTGTATAATCTTTGCGAAACCATCACTGGTTAGGAAGTACTTCCTCTGCTTGCTTTCGATTGTATTCAGTATCCACCATTGGCATTTGCTACCACTCAGTCAGCTGCTATGGTCTCTTTGGGTTGCAACAGAATTGTATTATTGACATAGTTTTCATCAGCAGATCAGCTGTATATCTGTAAGCACCTCGCAATACACCTTCCCTTGAAGTGAACATTACCTCTGTACAGCAATCAATACATCTGTAGTGTAAGAGCTAGTCTGGTGGCAACAGGATAGTATCACTGTCCAGAACAGTGAAGAGCAGCAGCAACAATGCTGCCCAGTTCTAAATAAAAATAGAGAGATCTAAGTGGCAACCTCCAATTGTAGCACTGGTTTTGCCATTTTAAATTGTAAAATTCCACCCCATGAATTAGCTTCCCTTTAAATGAATTGCAAATTATACACCTATCGAGTGCCCGCTGGTATTTTCTCACTGTAGTTTTCCTTTGGTTTTTCTCATTCTGTCAATTAACATGATACTATTCATGTCATTGTGTCTTATTGCTTAATTATGTACTTTGTGGAAAACAGCTTTAAAAAATGAAACTATCAAGCTGAGGGAAAAAACAGGATGACCAGATGCGTGGAGATCAGAAGGGACGACAAAAGGCATTTTGAGAGGGAAGTGAGAGATTGTGTGAGCACTTGTAGGGTGGGAGGCATGGAGGGAAATGAAAATACAGAACAAGAAGACTATGTGAGATACTAGGGCAGTCAACTTTAAAAAAAAAAATAACCACCATGTGTGATAGTAAATATTGCATCCCACAGTTATCTAATGTATGATTTTAAAGCCTTCAAGCTGTTTGCTATGGGCTCTCAGCCTGGTTTCATTCCATTATGCAAAGTAGACACATGCTTTATAGCAGGGGTGGCCAACCTGAGCCTGAGAAGGAGCCAGAATTTACCAATGTACATTGCCAAAGAGCTACAGTAATACGTCAGCAGCCTCCCCATCAGCTCCCCACCCCCCAGCGCCTCCCACCCACTGGCAGTCCACCAATCAGCCCCTCCAACCCCCAGCACCTCCTGATCAGCTGTTTTGTGGCATGCAAGAGGTTCTGCAGGGCAGGGAGAGGAGCGAGGGCACAGCAGGCTCGGGAGGGGTCAGGAAGGGGTGGAGTGGGGGCAGGGCCTGGGGCAGAGCCAGGGGTTGAGCAGTGAGCACCCCCCCAGCACATTGGAAAGTTGGCGCCTGTAGCTCCAGCCCCGGAGTTGGTGCCTATACAAGAAGCCACATATTAACTTCTGAAGAGCCGCATGTGACTCTGGAGCCACAGGTTGGCCACCCCTGCTTTATAGAAACAGTGAAACAATGTCTCATTACCTGGGCAGATATGAAAAAGAGGAGCTGACAATATAGCGACAAATCTTCCTTTATATACACAACACATTTGTAGCTGGATTTTCAACTATTTTCACATATTAGCTATTTTTAAAAAAACGAACTGTGAAGAACAGCTATATAAAATAAATAGGTTATTCAATACATACTTTAAAGAAGATGGGCAATTACAGAGAACATGACCCCCAACCTAGAAGAGGGTCCTTGCATCAGCATAGAGCCCCACTGAGGTCAATATCGGTCTAAATCCAATTTGGGGATGGGGGTCTCAGGATGAGATCTTCAAAAATGCTTACACGTGTCAGGGTACATCTATGCTTAAAAAAAGACCGGGGGGGGAGAAAGACCCAGGGCAGAGAGTCTCAGAGCCTAGGTCAACTCACCCGGGCTTGTGGGACTCATACCATGGGGCTAAAAACAACAGTATAGGCATTTGGGCTTGGGCTGGAAACTGGGCTTTGAGACACTCCCTCATCACCAGGTTTCTGAGTTTGAGCGCCAGCCCAAGCATTTTTGCTGCTATTTTTTAGCCCCCATAGCACAAGCCCAAGTCAATTGACCTGGGCTCTGAGACTCGCGGAGGATGTGGTGGAAGGGGTGAGGGGAGATTTTGCAGTACAGACATACCCCTTAGGAACATAAGTGCCATTGGAGACAGTAGGATATGTTTCTAACCCACTTAGACACACTTAAAAATCCCACCCTTAAGACAAAGCTAGATCAAAAGCAGGGTCACAGTGGGACTATTTCCCAAGTGAGCTCCATCTTCTGAGAGGATAGGAGGATTGTGTCTTCTACTGGGTGTGCCATTTTTGTTTTGCCAAAAAAAAGGAAATATGTAAGTTCAGTTTGAACAGACCATTATCTGCAAAAACATTAATATTCTGGCACACCCAAGGTGGTATCATGAAACCGCACTGAATCCCTTTTAATGTCACTTGCAGGTTTCATTGGAGGTAGTTGGTAATTTTGATCAAATTTTGTCAAATCAAATTATGTTAAACCTTCCTGCAAATCAAGAGCCAGTTTTTTCTTAAAACGAGATTTTAAATCAAGTCTTACGAGTATAGCATTGCATTATTTCCATTCAAAGAAGTCTGAAAGCAACACCCTCTTAGCTAATGGGATAGAATGCTTTCAGCTAATTGCACTTAAATGAAAATTCTCCACTGGAACCAAGTACGGTTCTCTTGGCTATATCTTCTGAAACTCCCACTGCTTCTCACAACAGTCATTTTTGCATATTCTGTCCTCCACCCTTGTACAGTATTATACAGCACAAGGACATGGAAATCAGAAAAACTGTTTACAAACTGTTGCAACTTCAGAAGTTTCACAGTTTGCCATGTATGAAGAACCTTTCCTAAAATTTAGGATCCTTGGCGCTCTCTCTCCACACACACACACACACATGCAGTGATGAGCTGCCAAAAGCTGAAGAACAGGTTCCTTCAGTCGCTTCGGGTCTTCGGCGGCACTGAAGGACCCGCCGCCAAAGACCCGGAGCACCGCCGCCGGGTGAGTAAAAATTAAAAAGGGATTCTCAGGGGAACCTCCGCAGCCAGAAGCTCAGGCGAGCCAGACAGAACAGTCCCGCGGGCCGGAGTTTGCCCACCTCTTTAACAACCGGTTCTAAACCAGCTTCAAAATTTAACAACCGGTTTGCACGAACCAGCTCCAGCTCGCACGCGCGTGCGTGTGTGTACATACACCCACACCCACACCCCATTCCATTCATTGTACTCCCTCCCTATAGGCCCATCTCACAGTGGGATTCACTAAAAGAATGGATCTACTATGCAAAGTTCCACTGCAAGATCAAGACATGTTCATAAGATCAAAGTCATAGTAAACTATTATTCTAAATAAATAAGCAATGAAAACAAAACAATGAAAATGCTGTACTTCTTGGCTTTCCTAACCTAGGACCCAATCTTACAAACACTTATTCATGTGAAAAAAAATTTCTTGATTTCAGTGGGATTACTCATGTAGGTAAAGCTATTCACATGCATAACTGTTGCACAATTGGACTTTTGAATTACCTACTAAGTGGGCAGAGAGTTACTGGAAACTTGTTAAGCGCATGCTACAGCTTATAAATATATGACAATATTCCGGTAGAAGCAGCCTGCTCAGTTTTGATTAGCCCTTTCTTGTTTTACACTCACTTTTTAAAACTTTCAAATATCCACTGCTGAACTGGATTGAACCTCCACTCAAATTCATCATAAAAAAAGTACTCTGCTTGAGCCTATTGCCATTATAGAACACAAATGCAACAGTCCTTATTTAGCAATGTAACCTAAAGAACTGAAATGCTGTCCACCTTTTGGGTAAAAGATTAAAACAAACACTAACTTTTAGCAAAAAGAAAAGGAGTACTTGTGGCACCTTAAAGTGCCACAAGTACTCCTTTTCTTTTTGCGAATACAGACTAACACGGCTGCTACTCTGAAACTAACTTTTAGCCAAGTGTTCATTCTTACAGAAGTAAAGTAAATGAGGGCCTCTTTCTTTACTTTACCATAAAATATTGGCCAGAAGCCAGAAGCCTTAATACCAAAAGCAAAAATACCAAAAGTAAAATTTCACAGATCTCTGCCGATTACCTATATACAAGTATTCAATGCTCTTCAAGTTGACGAAATTTAACTTTCCATATACTACTTATTCCTTATGGCTTACTATGTCACTACTTTTTAAAAGACAGAAGACACAATTTAATAGACTGCTTCAATTCGTTTAAGATTAGATTAACTATCAGAAAGCCTTATCAGTACCCAAAAAGCATAAGCAAATTCATTTCTGGCTGACTTCCTCTTGTAAATACTATTGCACTTTTTTATTGCGTAGTTACCTTTGCTAAAGTATAATATTTCAACTAAGTGGAAAACTATTACAACAAAACAGAACTAGAAGAAAAAGCAATCATTTTAACAGAGAATTATCTATTTGAAAAAATAGATGGATTAGTCTGTCCAATAATGAAACTGGACAAGACTGGCTAAATCCTTGGCACAGCACAAATGTACTGTATTTCACTGTGCAGCATAAAAGACCCATGCATAACCCGAGATAGTATGACTGCAATGCAGTTTACAGGAAATAAATTCCATAGCCACACGATGCTGGCTTCTTCCTCAAATAGGCTTTGATGATTCCCTTTCCATCTCAGCAGACCAATGAATGGGAAAATATAATCTGATCATCGAATGGCATAAAATCACTAATCTTAACAAAATCAACTTAATCAAACAGGATGTCAAGTGCTTTAAATCAGCTCCATCCTATGTTTTACAAATTCATACATTATGTGGGGCCAGGCTCTCTATCCACTGAGTGTCATCTCATGAATAGGCAAGGGGACATTGGGGACAAGAGAACCACTCAGCTGAACTGCCATCATGACCACATTTTAATAGAAACCAGAGAGGGTTGGGGACTAGCCTCTGAGAAAACAAATATTTTATGAAGCACAAAGAGAGTGGCTCCTTTTCACCAGGGAATTTTATTGCGAATTCTTCTGCTTTTAAATAAATATAACTGCCATAGGATATTATGATCATTTGCACATCAGGCTTCCACAAAATAAGGCAACATCTTGATTACAAAAATGTGGACTGGAATATGATTTAACTAAGAGTATTACAATGTTGTATTGTACCATATATTTACGGGGAAATAATCCACACCTTAATGTTTTAATTCTTAAAGTCACTAACATACTGTGTCACCAAATATATGTATTGTAGATGAAATATAAACCTACAGTAAACTTGTTAACAAGGAAAGAAATGTACATTCACCCGTCATTATATCCCTTTAATACCATATAAAAACCTATTATACTACCTGGTGATAAAGCTACACATTAAATGGCAAATCATTACTTCCCTGAGGTAGACAATATTCCTCAAATGCTGCCCTTGATCAGTGGGCATAGTTTCCACTGACAACACATTCAGAGCAGTACAGGGCCCTAAATATATTTTTTTCTTTCATGATAAGAGTTTTATAAGCTATTATAGCCAACTCCAAACTTCTTAAAAATTCATTTTTTACTCCCTTTAATCCTTTTTACACATATTTGAGAAGAGGCGAAATCTTTTGTTTTTACAGTCCTCTTTGAAAGGGATGCCTAAATAGGAAAGACATTTCCACAGAGAATTATTGAATACAGTCAGATACATATTCAAGTGCTCGCACAAAAAATAATTCCAACTACAATGCTAAAAAAAGTTAACACTCCAGTTAATGGCCATTACAAGTAGAAAAATAGGTTATGATAAGTAATTTAAGGATTTTTCCCACTAGGGAAACAAAATATATGAACATCTTATGCATATTGCTATACACTAACAGAATTAAATAGTAATTCCAGCACACAGTTCAGTTCTAATTTTGTACCCATTAGCACCATCGATCTGTACACAAAAATACACAGATGTACTCAGTAAATATACTGACCAGATTTCAAAGGTACTTTCAATCCAGCCTCCACATGGCATTACACTGGTATATTACACATTTACCCTCCCAAAACCCATTGTCCAAGTCTGGGTCCATAATGCTTTCAGATAATGGGATGTGGCCGGAGCTGTGTGAAAGTTGCATTGAGTTCAAAGACAGCCCAAAATTACTTGGCCTCGGGGTCTATCAGCAACCTGAAAACTCAGTGCCAATTCACCAAGAAATCTGTGAACCTTTAAGAAAAATTGGATCAAAAACTTCAGAGTAAAGCCTGCATGAATTTTTTGTTTTAGGTGGCAAGCATCCAAACTCTGTTGTTTCACGTTTTGTAGCTTGGACCTAAATTATGCTCTGAATTATTTCTAATCCCAGAGTAAAAGCAAACCTCAGGAAATGCAAAATCAACATGACATGAAACTTGAAAAAAGCATGGATGAACACATACAAACTGACTAACTGCACACTTCCTACACAAGATCCCTATAAAATTCCCCTTAAGTCACCAACTCTCCAGCATTCTTCAATCCTTCATCATAGATCTCTTACAGCTGGTAGGATAAGTAGTTTCCTTTAGTTATAAACAGAAAGCAACTTGAGTCCCATTTCCACACCTGTGTACATTCCTCCGTTTTTATTTACATTCCCTTCCATAGTTTTTATGAAAGTGGTGCTTCACTATGCTCTTGAAATCACTACTTTTTTTACACCTTAGGTACTGCTCTTGTTCTATGTACATCTCTTCTAACAAAACTGTATGCTAATCTTTTGTGCTTTGATTACATACCTTTAAATTGTAAATTCCTGAGGAGGTGATAGATCAATCATCTTTTGATCTATGTACGATCCTCAAAATTTCCAGTTTGAAATAGTTGACCAAAAACTGCCTGAATTCCTGCTTTGTCCCGCGCCTGACTGCACCACTATTCCTTTTCAAAAACTCCACATTCTGAGTTCAAGTCTTCGTTATCTATTATGGACACCGGAGCAGAGTATCCTCCCCAGATGCAGAATCACACATTTACATTTTCTGCCAACTACAGCATGCACACGACTATGTATAAGAATTTGCAGAACCGGGCACTGAGCTGGGAGAATTTCATTTTTAAGGTTGTTTGGTTTTGTCACCAAATACTTCTTTACCTTTAATTCAAATATATGCAGCCATTATTTGTCTACGTCACCGTGGATAACACTATTCTTTCACAACTTTCATATTCTGTCTTGGAAATATGGTGCACACTGGGGGTTGATGAGTCCAATATCTTTGTACAGCTTCACTGCCATCTGCATCTAAAATGGATTTTTCTCCCCTCCACTCCCAGGTGTTTGATAATTTTGTGGAACAAGAATGTCTAGTACAATTCTACATTTTAAATATGTAAGGATCAGAAAGTTGGGCAGAACATGCACTTTGATGGATGCTCTATGGAAGATGAACGAGAAACTATGGGATGAGTAAATGAAGGGAGGAGGTCAGAATTGCAGCCTTAATCTTTTGATGAGCAAACGTATTTTCAAACGTTTTAACAGCTGTAGACTCTTCTTAGCAATAGGAACATAGTAATAGTTACATCAAAGGACAGACTGTATAAATTTAAAATAAACCTTTAACAATAATGTAATTTTAGTACATTTGAAATTGTAATTATACATGATACCCAAGAAGCTTATCG
Source organism: Dermochelys coriacea (assembly GCF_009764565.3). Classification (NCBI taxonomy): domain Eukaryota; kingdom Metazoa; phylum Chordata; order Testudines; family Dermochelyidae; genus Dermochelys; species Dermochelys coriacea. The sequence continues at coordinate 226,974,753 of NC_050069.1, forward strand.
TGCTTGAAAAAGCAATTAAACTGATCTATTGAAAGCATATTGTTTTGTACTTCTAGAGTTTGTCTTCACTGCAGTTAGACACCCATGGCTGGTCCATGCCAGCTGACTCGGACTCATGGGGCTCAGGCTAACGGGCTGTTTAATTACAGGATAGACATTTGGACACAGACTGGAGCCTAGGCTATAGGACCTTCCCATTTCACAGGATCCTAGAGCCTGTGCTCCAACCAAAGCCCAAATGTCTAAACCACAATTAAACAGCCCATTGGCCCACACCTGAGTTATCTGGCACAGGCCAACCACAGGTGTCTAATTATAGTGTCAACATATCAGAGTAGTATTAATTAAGTAGTCAACAGAATAGTATTAATCTTTATCTGAACAAAATAGATTTGATATTCTTTCAGGTATGTATACCCCCGCCCCATTACCATAGCATCGAAGCACCTTACAATCTTTAATGCATGTATCCTCACATGACATGGGAGGTAGTGAAATACTGTTATCCCATTTTACAGATGTGGAACTGAGAAAAAAAACTAAGGATTCACAGAGGGGCATAGGTCTACCTAAATTTTAGGTACCAAGAAAATCACTGGGATTCTTAAAGCCTGTGTTAGGTGCCAGGGCTCTCTATACAATGAATGGGGAGAGAGAGGCACCTAAGAATGGGATCCACAAAAAACAGCATGGTAAGCAAGGAGATGCTTAAGCTAGAAAATAGGAGATGGCAATGAGAGGTGTATGTCCCAAGTCCGGCCCCTCTCACAGTTAGATGCCTTAAACTGGGCTGCAGGGAGGCACTTCTCCTTGCTTGAGACCTATAGCTGAGAACACGCTCCTACAGTCAAGTGCCCAAGTCTCTTTTTTTTTTTTTTTTTTTTTTTGGCAAGACCCATATTCAAATCCTCATCAGGCAGAGGGGGGAATTGAACCGTGGTCTCCCACATCCCAGGTAAGTACTCTAACCATGGGACCATAAGTTATAAAGGAGGCAGCACCACCGCCTCCTTCTCCAGCCAGCATTTGAATGGGCCATGATAGAGTAAGAGTGCTTTCTCTGAGCATACCAACCAGATTGGACCCTGCCAGTGAGATAGGGGGGGGGGGGGGGGAGGTCTCTCTTCCCTGTTTTGAGGATTGTGCTGGGGCTTAGGCAGCCAGATGCCTAGAGTGAGGCTGCAGCATGCATGCATGCCCAGAGGCAGGTCCCTAGGAAACTTTTACAGAGAAAATTTAGGTGTGGAGTATATAGCCAAGCAAGGGTTTTGTGAATACTGGTGCCTTTAGACTCAGGCACCTAAATCCTTTCGTAAATCTGGCCCTAAGTGACTTGCCCAAGCTCACACAAGAAGTCTGGAATAAAACAAGGAATCAAACCTAATTCTCCCGTGTGCCAAACTAGCACCCTTATCACTGCACCATCCTCTCTATATTGCTAATTAATACCATTTTAAAAAAATTGTTTATTTGCACTTGACAATGTGTTCAGCCTTTGTAGAAATACTCAGCAATACATTGCATAATTCATTAGTTTGGAATGAGCAGTACAAACTAACATCAATCAGAAGAAAACTATACACAATGAATGCAACACTGTTCCCTTGAATACCTAAATGAATTGCTTTGTTAGTGTACAATTTTTTGTAAAATTACTCAATAGTAGTGTCCACTGATAAATCTGAGACTGGAAGATTACACCAGGTTTCTTCATTCTTCTCCCTCACCATTTATGTAACTGCACCCGATGTTTGTGCTTTGATTTTACTGATTTATATAAACTAAAATGGGATGAATCAAGACAATTTATTTTTAAAAAGTTAAATCCAGAACATACTATTTCCATGAAATTCAACTGTTGGGCAAAGCCTGATCATGCAGACCCAAAGTCCCGACTCTGTCTAAGGAAATTTAGTAGATAATTTCTAGAAGGAAAATGTTACGTCTTACTACTACCCTCAAACCAATACCTTTTTCCATTTATATGAAGTGCTCAGGAGTAAGTAATGCATCCTTAACTTCTTAACTTTGTTAAAGTAACTTGTATCAAAGGCAACCCTGACAGACAGCTTCCATGACTTCAGTTTGTTGTGCCTTTTATTACGAACAGCAGACAAAAGGTGAGAGAAGTTTTAGAAGTCAACTTTATTTTTAGTTGTAGCATATAGGATTCTACAGGTTTAGTATGCAAACAGATGCAGACACACACAGATAGTACAAATGGAACACACACATTTCTAATACCACTAGATAGTTTCAACAAAATTGCTGCCTTTCGCCATGAAACACAACAGCAAGTTAATCCAAGATTACCAAGTAGCGCACACCCCACCTTCAATATCATTGGGATGGCAAGAGGGGCCTGAAGGTGAAAAGCCTCCATAGCATGTCATTTATTTATTGCAACCTACTGGTCCTACTGAAAAGATAGTTTGCCAAGCTTCTACCCGTCATTAAATACAATAATTAGGCAAATTTTAGCACATTGGGCAGAACAGAACAAAAAAAATAAAATAGTAATAATAAATATTATTATTATTATTGTGGCCATTAGTGGGCCTAAATTCTATATGTAATTTAGACAACTGTGAATTAACTGAGCAAAGCTAATCCAAAAAAAGTCAAAATAGTTTTCCCATCAGAAAATACCATTTTGACAAAATCAAAATGTCACAAAATCAAGTTGATTTTGACAAATGTAATTTAGAAAATAATGGAAAAACATTGTCATTCAGAACAGAAAGCTTGACTTTTCATTTTGAAACAAAAATATGCTTCAGAATTTACTTTTTATATATACACACTAAATATTTTAAATGGTTGAAAATGAGATGAAGTGTTTTGAATTTATCAAAACAGAACATTTCAACTAACCCAAAGCAAAAAGTCTTATGGAATTTCTTTTCATAAAAAATGTCAAAGTTTTGACTATCCCACAAATTGGGATGAAAAATAAATTTTGAAATTTCATCCTGCAGAAAAATTGAGAAATTTGTTTTCTGACTGGCCATAGAATTGAATGACTGCCACCATGGCTAAGCACTGGGAATGGAACCCAAGACCTCCAGAATAAGAAATATTGGAGGATGAAGGGGTAATCACTATTAGCCAGCATGGATTTACCAAGAACAAATCATGCCAAACCAACTTGATTTCCTTCTTTGACACAGTAAATGATTGGGTGAATTGTGGGAATGTGATGGACATAATATACCTGGACTTCAGCAAGGCTTTTGACACAGCCCCACATAACGTTCTGATAAGTATGCTGCAGAAATGCTGGCTCAACAGAACTATGTTAAGTGGATACATAACTGGTTAAACAACCGCAAAGAGTAACTATTAATGGAATGATGTCCGACTTAAGAGAGCTGTCAAATGGGGTTCCACAGGGATCTGTTCTGGGTCCAGTGTTTAGCATCTATTAATGGATGTAGGTATAGAGAGCATACCAATCAAGTTTGCAGATGACACAAAGCTAGGGAGGGTTGCCAATACTTTGGAGGATAAAGCTAAAGTTCAGAGGGATCTTGATACTCTGGAGAACTAGGTTATAGGCAACAAAATGAAATTCAACAAAGACAAATATAAAGTACTACACTTAGTACTGGATAGCCATCTGTTGGATGGTTTAGACACAAATGCACAAATACAGAAAGGGGGGATAACTGGCTTGGCAGCAGCACTACTGAGAAGGATCGGGGCGTTGTAGTGGATCACAGCCCCAAAATTAGTCAGCAATGCAATGCTGTTGCAAAAATAGCTAATGCAGTTTTAGATTGCATTAATAGAGGCATAGCATGCAAGTCACAGAGGGTGATAGTAATGCTCTACTCAACACTGGATAGGCCTCAGCTGGAGTACTGTGTCCAGTTTTGTACTTCAATGTATAGAAAGAATGTATATAAACTGGAAAGGATCCAAAGGCAAGCAACAAAGATGATCAACAGGATGGAATGCAAGCCATACAAGCAACAGCAGAAGGAACCGAGTATGTTTAGTTTGGAAAAGTTGAGATTAGGTGGGGGACATGACAGTGGTCTTCAGATACTTGAAAGGCTGCCATAAAAAAGATGAAGAAAAGTTGTTCTCTTTTCCACAGAAGCAGGACAAGAGGCAATGGGTTCTTCAAACTACAGTATGGCAGATTTAGATTAAATCTAAAAAAAAAATGTCCTAACTGTAAGAACAGTAGGACAATGGAACAGATGCCTCAGGAGGTTGTGGAAGCTTCTTCACTGGAGGTTTTCAAAAGGAGGCTGGATAGCCATCTGTTGGATGGTTTAGACACAACCAGGGGTGAAAGTAAGATAAAAGACTTACCGGTATGGGGGCCCAGCTCTGGGGCCCCCCGAAGGGGCAGGACCTCGAGCAGAAGGGGCGGGGTCAGAGGCCAGCCTCCCCCAGCCAGCCCTTCCATGCTGCCTGGCATGCACCTGCTGGGGCTCTGGAGGCAATTTAAAGGTCCCAGGGCTTTGGCTGCTGCCACGGTAGCGGCAGCCAGGAGCCCCGGGCACTTTTAAATCACTGGGCCCTGGGGTAGCTATCCCTTTTGCCGCCCCCCCACCTTCGTCAACAGCCCTGCCAGTAGGGTCTCTACTGGCAGGGCTGCTGATGGGGGGGGGGGGGAGGAGGTGAAAAGAGGCAGCGATATCAAAGCGCTGCCACAGCAGCGCTTTAACGTCAGCTGCGTACTGGTGGGTACCAGCAGCCACTTCTTACCAGTACGCCAGCCCACTTTCACCTCTGGATACAACTAATCACCTACCAAAATGCAGGATTTGATTAGATGATCCTTGCGGTCCCTTCTAACCCTATGATTCTAAGAGTTATGCGCCTCTCCACTTGAGCTAAAGAAGTAGTTTATTTAGATAGTTTTAACGGACTCACATCATCTGGAGAGGACATAACACAGTAAGTTGTGGGTTACACAATTTTAGCATTTGCATAAGCAAATGGTTAGATTTATAATTTGTCATATACTTGTGAAATTAAAGCAACTACACATGCAATTGCAATAGCTGTTTACATAAATTAGGATTGCAAGGGCACATGTATACATCTATAGTTGTGGGAAAAAAAATGGCCCATAAATTTCAGTATTGAAATTTAGTCATCAGTTCAACAAAGCCACATTAATATAGCAAAACAGTAGTCACCCTACCCCCGAATTAAGGTTTTTGTATCATCTTCCTATAAATGTGACCAGTCTGCCCTTTTATTAGCAAAAGGATGTCTCCTGTAATCTCATTTGGAACATATCCCATTCAACTCAACTCTGCTCATATCAGACGCTAGCATGCAGCTGTGTACATTTGTAATTTATTTCTATCAGTTGTTCAATACATATTCCAACCTCAATGCTAAAACCATGTTATCATCCAATCAATCAAGCATAAACGTCTCTAAGGTCAAAGCTAGCAGCTGCTAGGGATTGACACCGCTCCAGCAAAGAGCAGCTCATTCAGGATTACTTACTGGGATTCACCTCAACATCTAAAACGCACACCTGTGCTCTATGTCACGGTTTTCTTCTTTTTTGTCTCATTGCACCATTTGCCTGCTCTGCCTAGCTGTCTAATCAGCACACAGGGCCACAGACCGGGAATTTATCATCAACATTAACTACTTTTCCCCAGCATTGACTGTTCAAGACCTCAGAAGGTCCTTTCAAAACACTGTAAGCATCTTATCTTAGGATGCTACCTGAATATATTATGCTTTGAATCTAAGACAGACAGATAGATCAGTTGATCAGCTTGATTTGAAAGACTACAATGAGTTTCAGGAAGTTTCTTTTTAATATAGACAGAAAGCAGTTATGGGACTGAACTGTCTTCAAAACAACCTATGTGTAAAATGATTTTGGCATTTCAAATATTTTCAGATTAGGAAAGTACAAACTGCATGAGGATAAACGGGATTCCAAATTCTACTTATTTCTGAGGAAAAACAAAAATATCCAGTTTTCCCAATTTTTTTCTTTATTCTTCTGAAAGGCAATGAGCTTGATACAGTAAAAGCTTTGTTATCAGGCATGTTGGGAGTCTCAGGGGGCCGGTTAATCAAATATTCTGGTTAATTAAGAGTTATACTTACCAATGGAATACTGTAGTGGTGCAGGTGGCCCACTCCAGCAGGGGGTGGGGCAGAAGCAACCAGGGAGGCTATGGAAACCTCAGCTAATTAGGGCGAGGCTTGTTAGGAGCCAGACAGGAGGCAGCTGCTGGGGCAGCCCAGATATAAGTAGCTGTCCAGCAGAGCAAAGGGGAGTCTCTCCCTGATAAGCAAGGGAGGAAGACTGGCTCCCAGGGATAGCACCTGAGACAGAGCGGTGCTGGACAGTCTTAGAAGGGCGGAGGGTGAGCTCTGGCCTGTTACCTGCTAGGCTGCAGGACCCTGCCAGAAAGGGACAAGAAGGTGCAGGGGCCAAGGGGAAATGGCCCAGGGACAACAGGCAGACAAGGGGAGAGAAGGAGGGCAGAGAGGCTGCTGCTAGAGGGTCCCTGCATCGGGACCCAGAGTAGCGGGTAGGCCTGGGTGCCCCCCTTTGCACTGCACCTGGCCATGGAGGAGCACGGGCAATACAGACTGCAACTTGCTCCTGAAGTGAGGGGCTAGACTTTGGGTTGAGGTTGGCCCCTGCAGCAGGTACAAGTGAAAGGACAGCCATGACCCCCAGAAGGAGAGTGAGAAAGAAGTGGTGGATACTGCCCTCCTGAAGAGGATACCACCGAGTGGGGCAGCAACGCGGATCCAAAACAGCAGAGTAGAGCAGACAAGAGGCAAGACACCACCAGCATGAGGCGCCGCAGTGGTGAGCCTGAACCCGTTACAAATACCAATTTTCAAAGAATTGGAATACAATAAAATGAATAAAGTATAAAATATAGTATGTAAGGAGTTTGGGGTGCAAGAGGGGGCTCCAGGCTGGGGCTAAGGGGTTCGGCGTGTGGGATGGGATGTAGGGTTTGGGCTCTGGAAGGGAGTTTGGGTGCAGGAGGCAGCTCAGGGAGGAGGCTGGGACACGGGGTGCTGAATCTGGGCTGCATTCACCTCAGGCGGCTCCCCACAAGCAGCAACATGTCCCTGCTGCTCCTCGGTTGAGGTGCGGCTAGGCAGCTCTGTGTGCTGCCTCCGCCTGCAGGTTCCGTCCCAGCCAATGGGAGCTGTGGAGCCAGCACTTGGAGCAGGGCAGGGACAGCGCACGGAGCCCCCATGGCCATTCCTCCACCTAGGAGCAGCAGGGACATGTCGCTGCTTCCGGGGAGCCACGCGGAGCCAGGTAGTGACCCTGTTGGCCCCGCACCAACTGCACTATAAACCGGACTTTCTATGAGGATTAGAAATGCTGGTTTATAGAGCTTTCCCATTGGTACAGGCCCAGATAACACAGCTTTTACTGTATATGGTTTATTAGGAATCCCAGCTTACATAAAAGGAATAAAATAATAATTAACCAATCACCTTCCTCACAGCAATTTTTGGGTCCACAAAACAATATCAGGATCTCTGTGCCTGACCACAGGGCTGGCCCTAAATCAAACGGCGCCCCAAGCAAGGCGCATCTTTGGCGCCATCACCCCCCTCCACTTGTTAAACTTTTGAATACTTCATTGTTTATTGCATTTGTAGCCCATTGCACAACTTTGATGCATGATTTATCTGTCATATTACAGAGTATACAGAGGTCCAGAACATTCTAGGAGGTTAGTGAAAAAATGAATCCACATATGGAATACCTGAGACATTTTGCTTCAAGCATTCTATTCTCTCTTTTGTTGCTAACAACAAAAACAGCACCCCGGGCCCGGCACCCCCCCAAGCCCAGCACCTTAGGAGGTCACCTGCCCCTAAATCTAGCCCTGCCTGACCATGCCTATGGGAACCCATTCATGACAACCACCTCTGGCCTGGATCCTGCAAGTCCGTCCACTGATATGGAATAAACTTGCAGGCTGAAAGTACCTTTCTTTGCAAAACCCACACTAGGTAAGACTGTGCCACTCATCATGACTTTCGGGGGTGGGGGGGAAGGGGAGAGAGAAAGAGAAAAGCACTGCCCCATAGCTTCCTCTTTAAGGAGCTCACATTCAAAAATGTCACAACTCCACCACAGCCTACATCATATATCCCTTTCCACTGGCCCCTCCACTCTGACAATGCTGCCAGGCTACACACACTATTTGTTTCTTACTCCAATCTCTGCATTTTTCCACACTGTCCCCTCCATTTGTGCAAAATGTTCTTTCTAATGTGTTTTTCCTGCATGCTGAATGAGCAGCTGTGAGAGCATCAGTTCAATCCCTACCACTGCTGTTGCACACTAAAGAGAAAAAAAACATGATCGAGAGCAAGTAAAGTGAAACTTAGCTTGTACACATGTATACACAGACTTTACATACTGAAATGTGAAGCATCAAGTCACATACTTGAGGGGACTTGAGAGCCCCGTATTAACATTCTGCTACAAAACGATGGGATGATTCCCAACTCCAAAAGCGCTGTCCACTCCCAGAATGGAATTCAGCTAATCTTCTCCTTTTGGAATAGATAAGACTACCCCAAATGGCTAACAGTCTCAAAAATGAGGGAGGGAAGAGAGCTCTGACCATCCCCTCTCTGCACCTCTTCCCACACCCATTTCAAAATTACACAAGAACCCGTGTACTGTCTTATATATAATATACTCTGTATATTTTACAGGACTAAAAACCATATGGTTTTGCCAACTGCTATAACTTCTCTCCTTGGTTTGAAGAAAATATCTGTACTTAAAACAGGGTGGAAAGAGTAATGAGTAGACCCCTTCAATCCTGTCCCTCTCCTCTTCATAAGCACATATTGAAAGTCTAAAACGCTAGTGTATTCTCCTCGATTTTCAAAACTGCTTTGAAAATACCCACAGTATTGCTCACTAAAGTATGTACGTGGATCCAATGACCTAGACAATGCAAACAAAGGAGGCTTGTCCATGTACAAATTGTCAAATATCCAAGTGGCTTTCGGGTCTGAAATTTGATTTTTATGGATGCACTTGCTCCAAAAATTGACACAATCTGCTTTGAATACAGTCAGAAAAAAAAAAACTATAGATTCCATTTATATGAAGCTATAGGAGGACACGACACTTCTCAAAGGATTGTTCCCAAGAGAGGTCAAGAGAGAGACAAAAGATGGTGAGATGTATCAAGATGAAATCATCAGTTTAAACAAGTTAGTTTTCTTTCTTCACATTTTATTTTCGGCCCATAGGAAATCATTGTAAAGCAGAAAATCATATCCTTCTGCTTGAATCACTTCAAACTAGGGAGGGCTCAGACTTGAGTCTAAATTTACCAAATTTACTAAATTTACTTCTCTCAGATTCTACTGCTTCTACCGCCAGAAATAGCTCTTAAACCTGCCACTGGTATCAGATGGGAAAGGGGATGTGGACATGAGTCTTGCAAAACAAAACATTAAAGCTACCAGTACTGATGGCAGGAACCCTACCTCCATTTATCTGTGGGGGGTGAGGGAAAGGGGTGGTATTGACACCAAGACCCTGTGCTAGGCTTCATTTCTGGTCTAGGCTTATATATTGGTCTTCGATGAGGTGGGAAAACCAGGTGGCTCTCCCCAACAAGTTATGTCCATCCCCTTTTACCACATTTTCACAGCTGGTAGAATTTGGTAACAGGTTTTGTTATAGTGCTTATGTTGCTGAAGTTGTGACCTTCCATATCTTTTAGAATAACCAAGGAATAGTAGTCATATGAACATCCACTTGTTTTCCTATTGATTTTAAAATGGAAGCCAGCTCTTGTTTTTGTTTAGATTTTAGGCAGCATGAAAATAAAGTTTCTATCGGCCAACGGGTCTTTTCTTCCCCTGATATTTGTAACTCCCATTGACACTAAATGAAAGTTAGCCACATGTCTAATCACCTCTGTGATACATAACTGTTTAATAGTGAATACAGGCAACATAAAATACCAATGACTGTGTTAAGACAGTCCAGGTAAAGGTCCTCAAACATAATCAATGCCTCTTTCTCATTAATTTTTGAAAGAAAATTCTCTTCTCTATTTTAATATTAAGTCATGCACATGAAATAAGGAGCGATCTAGAGTTACAGGAGAATACCTGCTCTTCACCCCTCAAGTTCCATTGTGATTCTTAAAAAGAGAATTACCTCTCTTTGGGAATCCAGACTTTGGTTGATAGACAAGGTTAAAATAATTCAAGGAGTCATTCCTCCTACCAGTTTGCGACTGTGCCATAACGACATTAATGTTGTCAGAGAATTTGATGTCACAGTCCCCGATTCCTTGAACAACCTGTCGTCATTTCTGATGTTTTAAATCATATTATATGCCACAATTTTGCTATTTCTTTGAAATGTTGCACAGTTCTCCCCCATCTCCTCCCCATCCTAGGTACTAAAGTCTGTTTAATCTGAGACTTCTTTTCAACATTTCAACAAAGGGAGAAAGAAAGGCTGGTCGTGTGATTAAGGCACTAGCCAGAGACTCAGGAGATCCGGATTCACCTCCCAGCTCTGCCACAAACTGACTTTATGCAAGTCTCAATCACACTGTGCCACAGCCCCCATCTGCAAAAGGAGAATACCTCCCTATCTCCAAGATCTGTTGCAACAATGATTATGAAGCATCCAGATACTTTACAACTGAGATCACATGGAGTACCTTGACAGAAGTGAAATTCATGATTAACATACTTTAGAAACAGCGTCTCTGAATTTCATTTTGCAACAGGAAGCAGGTAATCCAGATACTTATCAAGAACACTCTCTGGCTCCAGTCAACCCTGACCAAGTAATTTACCAACAGAGCTTTCTATCAGTACCTCTTTGGACAAGAGAAAGGAGCCTCCTGGCTTGCAAGCCACATAAGCTCCTTGAGGCTTCTCCTTTGTTTCCACTTCATGAGATAGGACAACTCTATAGACGTTAGTTATCACCACTTCCCAGGAAACTATTTAAAAAGTATGATGGAGGATGCTCTGAGCAAGTTCACCACTCTTTGAACAGCTCAGTACCTGAAGAAAGCAGTAACCCCCAACTGGGCGACATTCCTACACAATTTTGACAGGTATTCTACAGACGAAAAAGCACTAGGTAAATGCAAAGCATTATTATCCACATTTCCTTACGTAACTAAGGCACAGAGAAATGTTCAAGAATTTGCCTGGAATTCACTATGGCTTACTGATCTTCGGCTGTGAAACCTAGACACCCAAGTTGTAATCTCAAATGCATATAACCTCAGAGTTACGAACACCTCAGATATGGTGGTTGTTCATAACTGAATAAAACATTATGGCTGTTCTTTCAGAAGTTTACAACTCAACATCGACTTAACAGATTTGAAACTTTACTATTCAGAAGAAAAATGCTGATTTTAATATCCTAATTTAAATTAAACAAGCACAGAAAGTTTCCTTACCTTGTCAATTTTTTTAAAACGTTCTCTATTTTTTTAGTAGTTTACCTTTAACACAGTACTGTTCTGTACAGTATTTGCTTCTTTTTTGGGAGGGGTTTGGGGGGTGTCTGTGCTGCTGCCTGATAGTGTACTTCTGGTTCCAAATGAGGTATATGGTTGACTGGTCAGTTTGTAACTCTGGTATTCATAACTCTGAGGTTCTACTGTAATTTACTATGATGTAACAAGAAAAGGAGTACTTGTGGCACCTTAGAGACCAACAAATTTATTTGAGCATAAGCTTTCATGAGCTACAGCATGAAAGCTTATGCTCAAATAAATTTGCTAGTCTCTAAGGTGCCACAAGTACTCCTTTTCTTTTTGCGAATACAGACTAACACGGCTGCTATTCTGAAACCTGTTATGATGTACCAGTTTTTCCAAAATTTAGTAAGTTAGCACTCTGGCTACTGCCCTGGACTACTGTTCTAAATTACAAGAGAAAATCCTAGTTCATCACAATACAACAACCTTAATTCTAACTCAAATATATATTATTTTACCAGTAAATCTCAAAATATAAAACACAACACAAAACCTTTTTGAAAAACATGATATATGAATACAATGGTCATCTCCAAATGCAAATTCATGTGTCTATATTTGTTAGAGTTATAGTTTGCCATGAATCAGTAAAATTATATGCTGTTCCTGTTAAAATGCATATACATTATTAAAGAACAATTATACATAGTTTACCAAAACAATTCTGCTAGTCAGTTAACAAACATATTATTTGGTACTATTTCCCATTTGACATTAATAGCAAAATATATTTTCCTTCATAAAAGCTATGTTAGTCAGCTAATTCTGGAAATCTACTTTAATACCTACAAAACAGCACAAGCAGAGGTTTATCACTAAATGTAAGCATTCTATATTCTGAAGGTTTAATCCTGATATTTTAATGTAGTGCTTTCAAAACCTGAATTTCCTGCTGTTGGTGTTTTCTGACGCAAGGTGTGAAAACAAGAAGAGAAATCCATGGAAGGATAGCATGGTACATGATGTAAATCACCATAGTTCGGTTGAAGCATACTATAATTTACACCAGCTGAGGATGCGGCTCATGAATTTTAGGACAACATCATCATCTTTAAAAAAAAAAAAAAAAAAAAGGAGTACTTGTGGCACCTTAGAGACTAACAAATTTATTAGAGCATAAGCTTTCGTGAGCTACAGCTCACTTCATCGGATGCATTTGGTGGAAAAAACAGAGGAGAGATTTATATACACACACACAGAGAACATGAAACAATGGGTTTATCATACACACTGTAAGGAGAGTGATCGCTTAAGATAAGCCATCACCAACAGCAGGGGGGGGAAAGGAGGAAAACCTTCCATGGTGACAAGCAGGTAGGCTAATTCCAGCAGTTAACAAGAATATCAGAGGAACAGTGGTGGGTGGGGGGGGGGGGAGAAATACCATGGGGAAATAGTTTTACTTTGTGTAATGACTCATCCATTCCCAGTCTCTATTCAAGCCTAAGTTAATTGTATCCAGTTTGCAAATTAATTCCAATTCAGCAGTCTCTCGTTGGAGTCTGTTTTTGAAGCTTTTTTGTTGAAGTATAGCCACTCTTAGGTCTGTGATCGAGTGACCAGAGAGATTGAAGTGTTCTCCAACTGGTTTTTGAATGTTATAATTCTTGACGTCTGATTTGTGTCCATTCATTCTTTTACGTAGAGACTGTCCAGTTTGGCCAATGTACATGGCAGAGGGGCATTGCTGGCACATGATGGCATATATCACATTGGTAGATGCGCAGGTGAACGAGCCTCTGATAGTGTGGCTGATGTGATTAGGCCCTATGATGGTATCCCCTGAATAGATATGTGGACAGAGTTGGCAACGGGCTTTGTTGCAAGGATAGGTTCCTGGGTTAGTGGTTCTGTTGTGTGGTGTGTGGTTGCTGGTGAGTATTTGCTTCAGATTGGGGGGCTGTCTGTAAGCAAGGACTGGCCTATCTCCCAAGATCTGTGAGAGTGATGGGTCATCCTTCAGGATAGGTTGTAGATCCTTGATGATGCGTTGGAGAGGTTTTAGTTGGGGGCTGAAGGTGATGGCTAGTGGCGTTCTGTTGTTTTCTTTGTTGGGCTTGTCCTGTAGTAGGTAACTTCTGGGTACTCTTCTGGCTCTGTCAATCTGTTTCTTCACTTCAGCAGGTGGGTACTGTAGTTGTAGGAATGCACGATAGAGATCTTGTAGGTGTTTGTCTCTGTCTGAGGGGTTGGAGCAAATGCGGTTATATCGTAGCGCTTGGCTGTAGACAATGGATCGAGTGGTATGATCTGGATGAAAGCTAGAGGCATGTAGGTAGGAATAGCGGTCAGTAGGTTTCCGATATAGGGTGGTGTTTATGTGACCATCGCTTATTAGCACCATCTTTATACATCATCTAAATCCCCTCACTTAGATTCCCACCCTGTCATTGGCCAATCCTCCAAGGTGCCGAGTTCCCTCAACTCCGAAGGGCTGATTTCAATGACAGAAGTTGAGGTGGCTTGGCACTTCAGAAAATGTGCTTAGCACTTTGTAAGACGCACTGTTTAAGTACGTTGCTATGCAAGGACTTTTAAAATCCCTATTAATAATTACACCATAAGTAACAATGGCTCTTTAGTAGCCATTCTAGTCTCTCTTGGCAATAAGACTAACTCCACTTACTGCAGAGGTCTCCAGCACTGGGTACCGCATGTGCAATGAAGTCACATGCTGAAAACGATCACATTTTTTGTGAAAGGAAATTGCGCATATTCTATATAAGTGTGCATATTGTTCTTATCACAAACAAACTATTAAAAGAAAAATACATTACCCAAGTGCACTAGTTTCATACCTTTAGCTTCAATATTGTCAGGCCTTTAGTCAAAACAATTTTTTTTAAACTCAAAGCAAATATTCATTTAATATTGTCTTTTCTGGGTGGGGGCTGCATAATACAAATTAAAAACAGCAAAACTAAATACCTCCTTGTTTTCCATATTTTCTAAGTGAATATAAAATTTCCTCTCAGACTGAATCCTTTGGTGACACATTTCTAGTCAAAGCTAATTTGTATAGCTGAGTTATTAACTCAGGCAAATGCTGATTTATAATGGAAATGCTGACATACTTAACAATAGCCGTGCAAATAGCACCAATATATTAAAAAGCCTTCTCTGCAGTACGTGATTCTAATGCAGCCCCCATCAATATTTTAAATGGCACATGGAAAGCAATAATACTCCCATCTAGAAATGGTTTTCCATAATAAAGTCTGATAAATATAACAATACACTCAAACCACAGCCACAGACATATACAGAAAATAGGAAATGAAACTGAACTTCACTGCATCAAGCGTACATGCCACATAGAAAGTTAATTTTTTGTTTCAAACACACAATTGCCTGTAATAAATTACTAGAATACAGTACATATATGACATTAACTCACCATTCATAAGAGATTAGCAGTGAAAAAATGAATCATGATAAATACTAAACTGAGGGCACCAAATATATGTTAAAAAAATTACAACTTAACTACAATGTAGCAATTTCTGATTATAAGAGCCTACTCCCCAAAACAGTGGCGATGTACAGTAATGTAACTGCTTGCTCCATTTTTCTACTATGTATTAATTTTGTCTAAAGCGAGCTGTACTATTCCAACAAACATAGCAAGACAGTCTCTTCTCCAAAAAACTTATCTGCTAAGAAACAGAATTTTATTTATTTAGACAAAAAAAAGTTGCCTCTAGAACCACCAAAAAAAAAAAAAACCACACACACACACCCCAAACCAAACCCAGCTTATAGCAATTGTCCCTACAGTCTCATTTTCAAGCAATACCCAAAACACAACTTGGTAAATAGGCGTTATTCTTATAATAAATGGATAATTAGAGGGTTAAATAAAACCTGAACAAAAGGTTAAGAGAAATTGGATGAATCAACAAAAGTTGCAGGGGAAGTGTCGTCATAAAATAATAGTATTTAATTTAAGGATTGTAAAAAGGAGAAAAGGAAGATTATACATGTGATTTAAAAAACAACCATCTCTTCTACTCCTTTATTGGTGTGTTTTCTTTTAAGTTCTTTGGGGAAAGGAGCATTTATGCATCTTGGGTCCTATATAAATAGTTAGGTATCCTCATCCACTTTTCCCTTCTCTACACTCCATCTTTCTCTTCCCCTCTTCATTCTTTTCTCTACTTCTACTCTTATTTAGGCCCACTTTGCACTAGAAGAGATTTGCTGGTTCACTGAGAGCCAGATTGTGCCTTTTGCTGCACACCCATGTGGGGACATAAGGGTGCACTGAAACCCTTACAGCCTCCTACTTGCTACCTGCATCATGGACAGCATCAGTGGGAGAGAGAGAAGCCGTTGTGGGGCCACTACTTCCCCTCCTCTGCATGTGGGCAGGGAGTGGGCCAGCAGGAAGTGGGAAGAGCCCTCTCCAAACATGCTAGCCTGCATGCAAGAGAAGGAATTTGCACCAAGTATGGGGTTGGCATAAGTTACATCCCAAAGTGACCAAGTGGGCGAACCAGAGAACAGACTAGGACCAAATCACAATACAGTCCCAGTTGTCCAGCTATAGAGAAAGGACAGGAGACACTTGATACGGTTTTAATCAAGCTGCAACTTAATTATTAGATGTCTGGGACTACCCAGCAGATAAAAAAAAGTGTAGAGTGTAGGCAACTCCATGTTCATTCAATATCTACCCAGGGGGCTTCCGCCAGCCCCCCAGTTTTTCCATTCAGGTCCTTCCTGAGCCAACCCATGGCTGGCACCTTACCATCTCCCCCCAGCCATGAGGGTTAAAGTGGGCTATATGAAAGGGGGGTTGGCTCCCTGCCATACCAGTCATAACAGCCCCCAAATCCACCTCCCTATCCCCATTCCAGTTCTGTAACAAACATCTCTTTTTTTAAGTCCTTTACCAAGCCATTTATCCGGTCACTGTGTCCCTTCCCTCTGGAGTACCTGCACTGGACAGCCACCCCACACTCACGTAATGAGTTACATCATCATAGCCTAACTCCCATCCTCCACTCACCATACAAAGCCTCCCTGGAACCTGCTGTGGGGAAGGTGAAAAAACTCCCACTCCACCTAGGTCAATCCCTCCCAGCCCGAAAGGAGCGGCTAGCATGATGCCCAAGCAGGTCCTGACCAGACCTGGTATTTTGCCACTAAAGGAGAGGGAGAGTGGGTGCTGCTCTGCCTGCTCTGGGAAAAAGGAGATTCTCCTGCCAGTCTTGCCCCTTTTCAACTCCCCAGCCCTTCGGGTCCCTTCAGATGCGTCAGCATTGCCACGGTCACACACTCCCCTTTCTGCAGCAGCTTCTGAGCCTCACTTCCCCCTCCTGGCCATAAGGCACTATTCCCTCTCCTCTGGCAAGCCAGACAACATCCCCTTCCCTTCCCCCAATTAAAGGTGGGGTGTGATCAGTCTGCTTCTAGAGCAACACATGTACACACTGCCCCATGCCCAGGGCCTAAGGAAAAGCCACAATACAGAGCAAAGTCAATAGCATGGTACGTAACTCCGTGTGTGTGTATGTCAGGGCATCGCTGATGATGTTCTAGGTATGTAGATGGGATGAAGGATGCAAGGGGACATTAGAGTGGTTTGTTGAGGAGTTGTCGGCATACTTGATTATCCCTCCAGTGTATTGAAAGTGAATTGTTTGCAATTAACTTATCACTGCACTTATATTCATTTCTTAAAATAAGAGATATTGGTTAAAATAAGCTAAAAGCTCATATCTAATTTTCATTTACCATTTGAAAAACAACTAGATATGAAAGCATTTATACAGATTTCTTTCACAGCCAATGCTTTTAACAGTATTTCAAATATTTACAGCACAATTTAAGTACTTTTTAAAACTTCTGTACACAGCCATTTATAAAAATCTTCATAAATCTCTATAAATAGAAAATAAATTTTCCATTTAATCTGTAGTCTGAAAAATTAGTATTAGCAAAAGTTAGTTTATATTCCACCTACGCATCAGAAACAACATGGGGAAAAAGTACACCTGTACTCCTCTACTTTCCTCCTCCAGAAGTCTGTAATACTTTCTCTTGAATGGTACAATATCCGTTTGACAGGAAAGCAACATCTAAAACAGAGCAACTCAAAATATGTGAACTTTATTTAAGATAAAGCAGGACAGAATGCTATCCAGAAAAATATGTTTCCTCCCAAAAGTAAATAATTGACTATTTAAAAGAAAATTATGTAATGGATAAGGATTTCTTATTATGACACAAATATTTACACCATCAGTATCAGATCATTAGCCAGCTTTTCCAGCTGGACTGTAATTGACTTTGCAAAAATTCTTTTTAGCAACCAACACATTTTGTGTTAAATTAGACAACAGTGAATGATTGGATTCATAGTGAGAAGATAAAAAATAAGCACTAAGCATCATTTTACAAATCCCTAATCCTATAGAGATTTACGGTCATGCTTAACTTTCTGTACTGAGTAGTCAGTCCTATTGATGCTTAACTTTACATACTCAGAGTAGTTCTTCTGAAGTCAATGGTGCAACTCAGAGCAGGGAAAGCTAAGCATGTACGCTAGTCTTCACAAGGTCAAAAACTAAGGCATCAACATCGCAGTTTCTTCTGGACCCCATGCAGATCCAAGTGCAGGATTGAAGCCTTTATGTTATGAAAGCAACATGACAAGTGGATGCTACTGCCTAGATAAATACATTACATCATAATATATAAGATATGTTTAACAGTACAGTCAATATATTGCTTTGCATCATGTTTGTTCTTGTCAGTGAATTCAAGTGACACCTAAAACTCTTTCTGGAGAAGGTGAAAAAGGGACAGGTATAGTGGAAAAAAAAGAAAAAAGAGGGTTGATAGCACAGGTAAGGGCAGCGATGTTGGGTGTGATTTTTTTCCTCTTCTTAGGTCATCTTTTTCTTTAAAGAACATAAAGTCACCATGTGTCCATAGCACAACAGAAATGCCAGCAACAGTTTTGTGATAGACTTCAGTGGTGCAAAACAAAGTTCATCAGTTTAGAAATGCCAGAATGCATTTAAGGAGTGCTTTTTGATTACTGAACTCAGTTGCTAACTTCTGTCATAGAGACAGAAAAGTCTTACAAAAAAATCAAGCCAACATATGAAAGGTGATCATTCACTACCCTTTAGCTGCTTTTGCATACTCTGCTTTGGGATTAAACTTTTAGTATTTTACTCCATAATGAGCTAGCTCAGCAGCAAAATTTTTACACCATAATTAGCTAATTCAGCAGCAAAGCTATCTCCAGAGATTTATTTATTAGAGTTGCTCGTACACATTCTTTTCCAAAACAAAGTTGAAAGCAACTGAGTGCCTGTTCTTAAACCATACAAGATGCTGTTAATCATGAGAGTTACAGAACATTCATAATTATGCCTCAATTTTAAAAAATCCTCAAGTCTGACTCATCAAGTAGCAGCCAAAATGGCTCATTTTCAACATTATGAGCACAATTTTTTGAACTTTTAAAGTAGCAAGTTTCTAGTCACAAAGATTACCACCGAACGTGGAAACAGTGGACAAATTATGTCCCACTTCCAAAATAGGTTATGCTTTGGTTATGCACACAGCTTCAATGGACCTCAACGGAGCCAGGCTGAGTATGTCAGGTAATCCTCCACAGAGGACAACAGTATTATTGACAACAACTAAAGGAGTTGCTTCAAAAGCTCAAGTGGTAGAGCCTGTACTTAGGTGCTGAAGTTGAGGTTCGGTCCTTGATGACAATCCACAGTGTTCGAGAATAACGTGCACTGTAGGCAATTACAGTCTCATCCTGCAAGTGTTGTTCACATGAACTCCCATTGATTTAAATGAGAACTTTAAGCATGGAACAATTTCAGGATCAGGTGCTTATAAGGAAAGAAAGATAGCAAGGTAACCGACACTGTTTTCTCCCTGATCTTTCAGGGATTTTTGCCAATTTAGTTTGTTTCCTCCTCTACATCTTTGATTTCCTTTTATGCCTTTCACATTTATTTCTTAAAGTGGCACACTTTATTTGTAAAGTTTTAGCCAGGACCAATAATCCTTGTGAAACAGCTGCCTTGATTTGGGCTCTTTGCTTTAGGATTAAAAAAACAAAAACAAAAAAAAATTTTTATAGTAGCCAATGGGTCTATTTTTTAATCTTTTATTGGATTTAACAAACCTTTGCTGTGCTCTTCCAAGCATTTTTAATACCATTCTTTGAAGTTCCCTTTTGTACTCTCAGTCTCCCCTTAATACTTCTTTGGGGAGTCCATAAGGTCTGCCCTTAGAGTTAACCCAGCATGGTACTCACTTCCTTATAGTTAAACCCTTAAATTCTTCCAATACTTTTTTATTTTTATTTTTTTAATGCTAGGTTGTGACTCTTATGTGTATACGTCACCTGCTCCAAGTGTGCAGATCTGAGTCACGGCACCAGTGTGTTGGGGTTCCCCCAAGACCGCTTCCATTCAGTTCCCCAAGAACTCAGTTTGATTCCAGTCTCATAACTAGGGTTCCTTTATTGTCATACAATCAAACTACACTTGAGTTGCTCAAGCTCAAGTGTAAGGAGTGGGTACAGGGTATACCACACATCCAAAAGTACAGAGGAAACCTCTTCCTTTACACATCACACTGCATGTACTATACATTACATCACACATTTTGGAACTGGCTTGGTTACTCTGTAGAACCAATCCCTATACAACTGGCACTGTCCATGCACAACTTACTCTTTACCTTACCTTTACATGCACAACTTATCTTATCCATAGTTATCTATTGTAGATGGTTCCGTGGGCGTTCCCCTGATTTTAGCTAGTACAGACATTTTGTTTCCAGCCTGCTGACCAATTTACCTCCCTAACACTGTCTCCCAAGAAATGAGGCCTCATTCATGTCCAATTACACACGTCCATATTAGGTATCTGGATTGACTAAGATGGAATAAATCAATATAAATCCCTACATCCAGCTAAACTCCTACTTGTGCTTACACACACACACACACACACACACACACACACACACTTTCATAATCACAACCAAAAAGGGACTGTGTATTAGAAAATCTAAGAAAATAAATCTAAAAGATAGCTTAGTAAATGTGATGGCAGATCCACCAAACACCTCAGAAAGAACGGGAAGAGAGACATAATGAAGCAGGAGATTTAAGGGGATTTAATATCTCTTACAGCCAGGACTGATGAATGGTAGATGCAAGATGGAAAGAATCGAGTACTTCCCTCTCTAATATTGGAGCAACTCTCTTGAGCGGGTCTTTTTAAAAACAAAATATTGAGGCTTGAAGTTCTCCAGTTAGCAAAATCCAGAGGTCAGTTTTACTCTGCAGCTTCTGGCAGAAAACATTTCCCGTCTGGATAAATCATCAGGAGTCCCCAAAACCCTGCAAGACAAGTTTAAGGAAATATAATCTCAATGGGAAGGAAAACTGCTAAGTCTTTTCTCTGGAGGAAGGCAGCACAGAGTCCTCTTGAAGGTTCATAAACAGAGTACTCCGTTTGCAGGCTTCTCCAACAGGGTTTCACTTTGACTAAGGAAAAGGAACACACACACACACACACACACACACACACGGAAGACAGAGAAAGGGAAGGGAGAATGATTGAGTCTCTTCTTACATTTTCTTCCTGTAACAGGAGTTTGGAGGGAAAGTTACAATGTGGGATAAAAGTAGGCTGGGGAGGGAGAAGAAAAAAAACTTTTTTTTAAAAGGGGCAGTGTGTGTGGGTGTGTGTTTCCTTTTCTGTAAAGGAAGCTGGAAGTATGAGAAAGCACTTCTCCACAGGGACTCAGGGAGCTGGAACTGTGTGCTGGTCAAGAAAGGATTTCCAGGGTTGAAATTGTATTTCAAGCATCCTGGTTTAACCCAGAGCCACAAACAGTTTTAATGCTTTGTACAGAAACGCACGCAAAGCAAGTGACACATCCACAAAGAGAGATTTTATCATCATATGACCAAGAAGCAAAACAAAAAAAATCCATGATTGATAACATGCTAAGTGATACTGGCTTGTCTTCAAGAAGTCAGAGAACAAGAAACAAGTAAGGAGACTGACAGGCATAGGAAGGTTAGGAAGCAACTACAGAGTAGTTAGTGAACATTCTCCTTAAATATTTCTGAACGGCAACCTTTGGAAAATTTGCCTGTTCTTGTTTTCAACCTGTCTGCATCTTTGGATTTGATCAAGTTTCTTCTCTCATTTGCCACCAAGGAAAAATTGGAGGAAAATTCCAAGCTCCGCTGGCAAAATAAGCTCCACCCTTGCAACTGGCCAAAATGAGACACCACTCTCAGTATATCATACAGATATTAAAACAATATGATTGGGCATACTCTCGGAGTACCAATGGGCACCTTGAGCTTGACTCCTCCTCACTGGGGCTGGAATATGCACAGCTCTGCTAGCTCCTTGTCTCCTTCTTGACTAGGGGAGAAAAGTCCCAAATACTACTCACCTACAGCATCAAGAAGAGATATCCCTGCCAGTAAACTGTGCAGAACCGTGATCCTCCCTCGCTTTTTTTTACATGAGCAATGAAAGTTAACAATACTGACTACTACATTATCACAGAATAACTGAGTTAATACCTCACTGAGATGAATGGGGAAGTTCAGACCTCTCAGAAATATTGGTCCAGGCTCACGTAGACATCCCTGCATTAGTTACAGATCACTTAATTAAAAAAGGCAAACTCAGTGTAACAGGAGGATCTAGACAGAAAGCAGTTCTTACATCCTCTGTATTACTCAAAATTAAGGTGATTGAAGATGTACAAGTAAATCAACAATTAACATCTCCATAGTACATAAGAGGCAATATAGGTTTGCAATGAAGACAAATAGAAAAAAAATACTATATAATCATTAATTTCAGCAGAAGAATGTGGGAAAAATTGGATGAATTCTATTGAGATTAAGTCAGAGGAAAAGGACACAAAGATTATGTGAAAAATATTCAGAGAACTTGAACTGCATGGACATAATTTGACTGACAACAGCCGAGACCATATTTGGAATATAGCCGTTCCGGGCATCTTACTGGGAAAAATGGGTATGGTAGAGCAAAACAGAGCTATAATAAGGAGATTACAGATTTCAAAGATACAGAAAAGGTTGGAGAAACTAGACCAATATAATTTAGAAAAAGTGCATGTCAAGAAAGGACTTTGCTAAGGTACTTGCATATGTGCAGGAAAGAGATGCTACATTTTACAAAGATATGACAGCAAATGTCAGTTATTCTTCATGCCTCCCTGATAATGTGTAGAGGACAGGACACTGATAGAATTTAGGTGGAATTCCTGCACAGAAGTCAGTAACAGCAAAGTAAATGCTATAAACTTTTGAAGAAATACTATGTGCGTCAGTTGTTAACTCTAGAGATAATATGCAACAAAAATAAACCTCCTAGCCTCAAAATATTTCCTGCACCATATTTTGGATGAAAGAAAATCCTCTCTATTTCAAACGATGAAGGATACATTTGACCTAACTAATCACAGCTAAGTGACTTCAAGCAAGTTTCCTCAAATTGCTGAATTTCCAGGATGGGCTTTACTTTCCAATTACAAGAATGGTGTCAAGTAAAGTTCAGGTGCAATTTCAAGATCAGTGTGTCCAAAATCCTTTCCTTAATCTGAATGTGGCATTTCAATAGGTGAGAGAGAAAGTAGGGAGCAAAGAATTGCTGAAGTAGAACCACAGCTTTGTGCAATTCTGCATAATGAAGAATGCAGCAGTAAGGAGACAAATACTGGTTTCAGAGTAGCAGTCTGAATTTGTGTTAGTCTGTATCCGCAAAAAGAAAAGGAGGACTCGTGGCACCTTAGAGACTAACAAACAGATAAATACCGTTTCTGATGGTGAGAGAAAAATATCTTCAACCCAATGTGAATAGAAAAGGATAAATGTAAATCTGTCTCCAGGTTTTTAAGCATATGCTCATATAGACACGCTCTATATACATAAATATACAGATTTTAAGTACGAGTAACAGATTAGAGTAAGAAGAGTTACTTTTATGTACTTTTATTTTTTTAAAAACTGATCATTTTCTGGACCTGGGAGTAATGAACAGATAGCGAAGTTAGGCCGGTTTCCTTTTCTTTTATTCCCTGGAACTTCAGATTACCTTTTTAAACATCTGTATCCGATAGAGAAATTTATCTCTTTGGTTAGGTAGCTGGTATTTGGGGAGCCATATTAATTATTGGCAATAGACAGCACATACGCTTACTGGGCACACCATATTAACCACTTACTAAGCATTTTTGAAAGGGTTGTTACATCATAAATCTCATCTCCAGTCACTTTTTTTCATATTAAAAACATAATGCCCATAGTAGGTCAGACCAATGCTCCATCTAACCCATTACCCTGTCTTCTGACAGCGGCCGATGCTAGATGCTTCAGAGGAAATCAACAGAATAGAGCAATTATCGAGAGAGATCCATCCCATCATCCACTCCTAGTTTCTGGCTGAGGATTAGGGGGGTGCCTGACCATCTTGGCTAATAGCCAATGACTCCAAGATCTCTTTCTTGAGAGGTAACTGCTAAATTTGTATGTACATTTGGGATTATTTTTCCCAATATGCATTACTTTGCAATTAACGTTTAATTTCATCTGCCATTTTGTTGCCCAGTTTTGTGAGATAACTAACTCTTTGCAGTCAGCTTTGGACTTACCTTGAGTAATTTTGTATCATCTGCAAATTTTGCCACCTCCCGGTTCACCTCCTTTTCCACATCATTAATGAATGTGTTGACCAGCACATGTCCCAACACAGATCCTTGAGGGACCCCACTATTTACTTCCCTCCATTCTGAAAACTGATCATTTGTTGCTACCCTTTGTTTCCTCTCTTAATTAGATACTGATTTATGAAAGGACCCTCCCTCTTATCCTGTGATTGCTTAGTTTGCTTAAGAGCCTTTGGTCTGGGACCTTGTCAAAGGCTTTCTAAAAGTCCACGTACACTATATCAACTGGATCAACCTTGTTGACAGGCTTGTTGACATCCCCAAAAAATTTTAACAGATTGAGGAGACTGATTTCCCTTTACAAAAAGTCAGGATGATTCTTCCCCAACGTATCATCTATACGTCTGATAATTCTGTTCTTTACTTTAGCTTCAACCAATTTGCCTGGTACTGAAGTTAGGCTTACTGGCCTGTAGTTGCCAGGATTGCCTCTGGAGCATTTTTTTTTTCTTCAAATTGGTGTTACATTAACGAACCTCCAGTCATTTGGTACAGAAGCTGATTTAAGCAATAGATTACATACCACACTTATTAGTTCCACAATTTCATTTTGAGTTCTTTTACAGCTCTTGGGTGAATACCATCTGGTCCTGATGACTTACTACTTTTTAATTTATGAATTAGTTCCAAAACCTCCTTAATTGACACCTCAGTCTGGGGCAGTTCCTCAGATTTCACACCTAAAAAGAATGGCTCAGGTGAGGGAATCTCTCTCACATCCTCGCAGTGGTTCTCAAACTTTAGCAACCTGAGGACCCCCATTTTGATTTAAAATTTTTCACAGATCCCAAGCCCCCCGCTCAGCCCCAGGCCTTGCCCCCACTCCACTCTTTCCTCCAAGGCCTCACCCCATCTCTTTCCACCCCCTGCTCCACCTCTGCCCCTCCCCTAAGCGTGCTCCATCCCTGGCTCCTCCCTCTCACTCCCAGCACCTCCTGCACATCGATGAACAGCTGTTCTGTGGTGGAACCCCCTGGAGTACCCTCACGCACCCCCAGGGGGTCCACAGACCGCAGTTTGAGAAACCCTGCTATACAGTGAAGGCTGATGCAAAGAATTAATTTAGCTTCTCTGTAACAGCCTTGTCTTCCTTGAGTGCTCCTTTAGCACCTTTATAGTCCAGTGGCCACACTGATTGTTTGGCAGGCTTCCTGCTTCTGATATACTAAAAAAAGCCTGCTATTACTTTGTGTCTTTTGCTATCTGCTCTTCAAATTCTTTTTTGGCTTGCCTAATTATACTTTTAGACTTGACTTGCCAGAATTTATGCTCCTTCCTATTTTCCTCACTAGAATTTGACTGCCAGTTTTTAAAGGATGCCTTTTTAATATTTTCCCCCTTACAAGAAGGTTGCATTTGATTACATTATGGTTGCTATTACAGAGCAATTCAGCTATATTTACCTTTTGGACCAGAGCCTATCCTCCATTTAGAACTAAAATCAGGAATTGCCTCTTCCCTGGGTTCCAGGACTAGCTGGTCCAAGAAGCAATCACTAATGGTGTCTAGAAATTTAATCTCTGCATCCCATCTTGAGGAGAGACATACCTAGTCAATATGGGGATAGTTGAAATCCCCCTTATTATTGGATTTTCTGTTTTTGTAGCCTCTCTAATCTCCCTAAGCATTTCACAATCACCATCACCATCCTGGTCAGGTGTTCGGTAATATATTCCTATTGTCATACTCCTATTATGCAAGCATGGAATTTCTATCCATACAGATTCTATGGTACAGTTTGAATCACTTAAGATTTTTTTTACTATATTTGACTCTGCATTCTTTCACATATAGTGCAACTCCCCAACCAGTGTGAGCTACTCTGTCAGTCATATATTTTGTACCTTGGTATTACAATGTCCCATTGATTATTGTCATTTCACCAAGTTTCTGAGATGCCTATTACATTAATATCTTCATTTAATACCTGGCACTCAAGTTACACCATCTTAATATTTAGACTTCTTGCATTTGTATACAATATACAGTTGTCTGCCTTCCTGTGATGTAATTAAATGGGACTCTATTTGGTTTGACTATTTCTCTTCAGCCTCTATCTATATTTTATCAACTTACTCTGTATCCTAGTAAAAAGGATAGGATGCATCTCTTTTAACAAGTCCACCCCTAAAGATGAGGTCCAGACGGTGTGTTCCTCCACATCTCTCAACTTTCTTCCAGTCCTTAGTTTAAAAACTCCTCTACGACGTTTTTAATTTTTACAAACCAGCAATCTGGTTCCATTTTGGACTAGGTGAAGCCCATCCTTCCTGTATAGGCATCTTCTTTCCCCAAAAGTTCTCCAGTTCCTACTAAACCTAAATCCCTCCTCTGAATACTACTGCCTCAAATCACATATTAATACCCTGCAGTTCTGCCTGTCTAACTGGCCGTGTGTGTGGAACTGGAAACATTTCAAAGAATGCTACCATGGAGGTCCTGGACTTTAATCTCTTACCTAGCAGCCCAAATTTGGCCTCCTACCTTTCACCATGTCATGGGTATCTACATGTACCACGACTACCAGCTCCTTCCCAGCACTGCACAGAAGTGTATCTAGATGTCTCCCGAGGTCCACAACCATCAGGCAGGCAATTCACCAGGCAGCTCTCCTCCCGGTCATCACAAACCCAACCACCTATTACTATTACCTGGCTCTTCCTAATAACTGAGGTCCCGTCCCTCAGATGGGTAACCTCAGTGAGAGAGGATACCATGACATCAGTGTCCCAAGTATGAGATAAGCCGGACTGGAGAGAAATTAACGTTCTCCTTCCCCAAAACCTTCATCCGCCTCAACAGAACAGAGGTCGACCGACTCGGGTAGGACTGCACTTCTGTGTCCCTGCAAGTCTCCTCTAAGGACCTCTTTGTCTCCCTTAATTCCTCCAGTTCAGCCACTCTGGTCTCAAGAGTCTGTACTCAGGCTGTGAGAACCATGAGTTGCTTGCAGCAAATGCATACATAAGCTACCTGCCCATATGGCAGGTAATCATACATGCTGCATTCAGAGCAATAAACTGGATAGTCCCTACTGTGTTGCTGGTCTTCTGCCTGCATTTTTTTTTTTTTTACTCTTGCGTAGTGGGGGGGGGGAGTTTGAGGAGGAGACAAGGGGTTGGCCTATGTTTAGATTACGTTTGTTAGCCTAACCATGTTAGGTGTATCTGCCTCTCACGCTACTTCTCTGAACTCCCTCGCAAAATTCTCCTGTTTGTTTGCTTCTCTTGTTGCTTAGGAGCTAGCTTTTTAAATCCCAGCTCTCCCTGACCTAGCCCTGCCCCCTTGTCAAGGGATTCTAACAGAGTTAGGAATCAAACAACAGCAGACCAGAGCCTTGTTAATAAGCTCTCAGCCTAGCCTATCATGGGCATTTAAATTAAGCAACAATAACTTGGAACGTGAAATGTATGAATCAGCTCATTGAATAGAGTAAGTTACAATACCTTAAACAACTGAAATGGGTTCTGACAAGACGGATGGGTTAAAATGGTGACCTAGCATCTAAACATTTCACTTTCTTACCATCGAATTTCACAGACATGGAACTGAATTTTGAAGACACAGAAAGAACTAGAGGATGGAAGGGAAGGACAGTGAGACAACACAACCAGGATGTTTACATAAGCGTACACCACCACAACAACAGAGCCAACAGTCAACATTCAGAGTCCACATCTGTGGAGTGCACATGCTCTTGTTTGACCTGCAGTAACAGGCGCATTGATAACATAATTAAGGCACACACACAAATGAGGAAAGTGGGCTTAGAAATACATTCTATTTGGAAGTGTTCCTTTGAGATCCATATTCATAAGCCTTTTCAGAATGAAGGCTACAGGATTAATATCCCATCTACTTGGACAGATCCCCAGAAGAGCTCTCCCCCAGAGAAGGAAGGATTCAGACTGATTTCCACTGCTCAGCACCTAATCAAATAAATGCATAAAAATCAGAAAGAAATCGACAACAGTTGAGTGTTTCTTTTATTTTTAGTGGCGTATACTACTTGGTCAGAAGAGATCTCTTCCTACAGAAGATGTCAAAATAACTTAGAAATGTATTTCTTAGAATGGCCAGTGAAGTATTAAATATTTACTAATACTATTTTATAAAAATCAAAAAGCTTTCTTTTTTAATTGCCCTCTTCCATAATTTGTTAATTTTGAAATAAGCTAGGGTGAATTATACTGTTTCAAGTGCAGACTCTCAACAAAGGATTCAAACAATTGAGCTAAGGCGATTTATGTACAATTTGTAATACAAATCCATCTGGCATCCTATATTCAACAAGTTTAAAGAAAGAAAATAAGAACAATTTCATATTATTGACTTAACTATTTTGCTCTGTAGTGTGAAAATAATTTATGATTGAAAAGTGATATGACAGTTACAGAACATGCCAATTAAAACATGTAACAACTCCATTATTACAATGCATCTGCCACCATGCTCCAATCCCACACAACAATGATGCACTTATGTTACAATTTAAGACTACTTCCTAAAAAACACCTGAATGCATACTCATCAGCTGCCTTTTACTTAAGTCAAATGGACAAATTTGAAGGTTGAGATCTAATTGATCTCACTGTCAAAAACTTTTCTTGACAGTCAACCTCAATTTAAACTTTTTTTAATTTTATCCCAATAATTCAGTTATTAGTAGAGCTGGTTAGCACATTTTCAATTAAATAAAATGTTGTCAAAACAAAAACGTTTCCAGGGATGTATCACTTTTTACAAAGTTTTCACTGAGAAGGTTTTTTGGGAGAGAGAGACAGACAGACATACTCTTGAACCTGAATCTCTCACATCCCAGACCAGTGCCCAAACCACCAGGTTACACCCATACACCTCTTCCCAAAAAGTTTCAGACTTTGGTCTGAAAAGACCAACATTCACCCAAATCCATATTCACAAAAATGTTCAAAAGGTTTTGGTTTCAATACAATGCAGAATAAAACCAAATTTTGAAACCTTGAAAACTGCCATGAAATGGAATGTGTCCTCTGGTCACTTCTGGTTATTAGCCCTTGTATCACCAGTCCAAGACATGTATTATGAGGACTCCACTTATTCCCTTAGCCTGAAAAGACAAATCTTTCAGAGGCCTGCTTCTTTCACATACAATACATTTCTCTAGGGAAAGGAAAAGGAATCCCCCAGTTATCCACACAACAGACAGAATATTGGCAGATCAGTACGAGACTGCATTACAAGACAGAGTAAGAATGTGAAAACTCTTTTTCAGGCCTTATAACTTTCACAAATAGAAGTCAATTTTCACCAGAATACTAAAATGGCACATCTAGACCATTTCAAGTTTCTGCCTTAAACCACAACAGCTGATCAAACAAAAGGTTGCAAGATTTGTTCTAGTGGGGAGAGGATTCCCTACCCCACCTTCACTTTCAATGAAACCTGAACCATTCTTGATAAACTTTGCAAACCCCCACCCAAGACACCACACACTCTTGGCATAGAAGGGAACCTGCCAAGTTTAAGCCCCTAAAAATGACCTTTTAGAATGGATATGACTTATGCAACATTATTTGTAGGTGTTGTTACACCAATCATGTAAGTACCTATTCCCATAGCTAATCACAACAGCTCCAGGAACAGTGATAGCAAGAGGCAGAATCCCAGGTTCAGACCCCACCAGAATGATTCCAGATCCTGGCACATGCCACCATTGTCAATAAGTCTGGCAGCACAAGTTGCTGCCAAACTCTCCTCCACTGGGGAGCCAGTGCAGACCTAAAGGTAAGTACTGGTGGCTGGGGAGGAGAGGGAATAACTACCAGAATTATTTGGGGCGGTGGGGGGGGGGGGGAAGAAGAGGGAGGGAAGTGGGGAGGAAGAAAGTCCCCTTCAGCCTATTTCCCATAGAACCCCTGGCAGAAATTGAAGAGGTTACTTGAGAAAATGAGGACTCCCTGTCCCTTCCCACCCACCCACACCAGAAGGGAGCACCCTAAGGTGACTCTAATGGAATGCACAAGTTGCACATCCCTTCTGATTTCTGCTAGTTTAACCCAGAGACTACTGTCTCCTTGCTAAAAGAAGAGGAGTACTTGTGGCACCTTAGAGACTAACAAATTTATTTGAGCATAAGCTTTCGTGAGCTACAGCTCACTTCATCGGCTGCATTCATCCGATGAAGTGAGCTGTAGTTCACAAAAGCTTATGCTCAAATAAATTTGTTAGTCTCTAAGGTGCCACAAGTACTCCTTTTTGCAAATACAGACTAACACGGCTGCTACTCTGAAACCTGTCTCCTTGCTGTGTGATACAAGGACTTCACATGGGCCTCTTTAACTGCTGTATTGTATGTTGCTATTCAATATTACCAGGCTTCTCATTCCTAAAGCAAGTGCGTATAATGTTTTCCCACAGATGCATTATTTTGCATTATTCCAAGCTGCTTGTTTCCTGCTTGTGTTTTAACCTGTCTAAGACCTTTTTCTCCTCTCATTTTCTCTGTCGGACCAGTCTGGGACAGATCTCGTCTCTTATGATCTATCATCATATGGGCCCAGATTCAGCAACCTCAGCTGAGACAACATAAAATCAGGCTTTCAGAATGAGATTTTTTATCTACGTTAAGAAAGGTAGGTTTGATACAGATCTAACTGCAACCCTATCTTGTGTGTATGGTCATTTACCAAGTTGTCAGGCCACATACATATTATGCTTACAATGCTTATTCTAACCACCTTATTGGGCATTGTTCAAGTATGTAGGCTGAACAGAACCACCACCACATGTCACCATAGTTAATACCTCTGTGAACATGCATGAAATAATCAGGCAATGGATAACCCAGCCAAATCTTGTATAAATTTCAGTCTTCTAAATCTGCCCAGCCTACCTAAGAGGGAAGATGGCAAAAGATGACCTAAATTTTTCATAACACAGGTTCTTCCCAAGACACACAAATCCCACTCTTTCCTAGGTCTTAGGAGCAAAGGGCTCGTTGGCAATTAATCACATTTAAGCAGGTGTTCCCTATTCCTGGAGTCTACAAACAGATACTCTCCAATCCTGGGAGTGAAGAAACAAAAAACCTGTATAGTTAGTATAACCCTCCCCCCACCTCTCCTTAAGAGTGAGAGCATGGGATGCTTCTGCTTCCATAAGCCAGCCATTGCCCTCCAGAAGGACAAAGATATCCCATGCAATCAGAACACTTCTCTTCCAGGGAACCTTGGCAACTCCTTATGCCAAAAGTCACCTAAAAAAAAAATCTCATTTCATTATATTTTGGTTTCCCTCATTACCATTCTACCATTACTTTTTCCACATACTGCACTCAAATTCACCTTACTCTCCATTGACTGCAGATCTGCTCTTACACTACATCCCTTTTCACTCTTCAAATAATCTCTAGACACTCATTCTGGTGCACAAGGTCACGAGACTAACCTCCTTTATACCAATGAAACATTGCTCATGTGTAAAAATCAATATTCCACTATATAAAGCAAAAAAACCAACAGTGAAGTAAAGTAGACTGCTGTCTATATTTTCTTCCATTGGTGGGATTATTTCAAGATCAAGAAGCTTGGACAACTATACCTAATAAAAGAGCTCCGATACTCGCGTATGCCATTCACAATCTCAAAAATATAGCAAAATACCCAAACATAATTGAAATGCAGAAATACAATTCACTATTGCCCACTACCAGCAAACCAAGCAACTCAAATGAGTTTCCCTCCCAAAAAGATGTGTAACGTGTGTACTAACCCACCTTCAAAAAGTTACTTGTATTTTATTTGCCTAATGGGCTTTAGGAAAAGGAACCTTCCTACAAGTTTGGCCGCTAACAAAGATAATTAACATCTCTAGTCTCTTTAACAGGTTCCCTCTATTAAGTTATTTAGGCCTCTGGACTTCCTTAGCTGCTTCAGTTGATACAGTTATATAGTAAGCATTTTGATTTATTCCCTCAACACAACTGAAGTGCCATAGAAACAGTTTTTCAAGTAATGTTTTGCGTGAATATATCTGTAGATATTAAAATATGTTTCTTAAAAGAATATAGACTTAAGTTTTTTTTAATTTACTCTCATTATGTAGTATATGATATCTATTTAGCTTGTCAAAGACTACTAAGAACTCTCCAGGTTACACACTGTACACAAATTGTATTAAGTGGTTCTAATCTAGGGGACGAACAACAATATCCAATGACTGGAAGTTTAAGTTAAAAAAACTCAAACTGGAATAAGGTGCTTCCTCGAAGGTAATTAACCATTGGAACAGGTTACCAAGGGATGGGATGAATTCATCACCATCATTTGAGGCTTTAAATCAAGATGGGATATCTTTCTAAAACACATGCTGTAGTTCAGCCACAGGTTACTGGGCTGGATAGCATTCACTTTTCTGGTGGGGAAGAAAATTCCCATTACTGCAGAATGAGTGTGAAATTCTACAGCCTGTGCTACACAGGAAGTCAAACTGGATCATCACAGTGGTCTGTTCTGCCTAGAAATTTATGACTAAAAACCTATGAATCTAAACAGAGTTATGTAGAAGACTTCTTTGCTTGTCAATGGAACACCACTAAGGCTCACAAGCTAAAAATGGCCATGACTACCCCTTTGCATATGACATTTTCTCAAATGGGCTTATCAGCTTTGAAATAGCAATATAAAACATGAAGCAATATATTGAAGTTTGTGAGCAAGAAGAATGGAACAGACAAACAGCAGGATAATAATGAAGTCTCCATATCAGAACCTATGATAAAAGAGAAAAGCAATTCCCTCGCTTTACTTCAGGTGGATTTCAAACAGAGGGCAACTGTACCTTCAACTACATTGGAACCCTCTTTCTGGGGGAGGTAGGGCACGGGCAAGAAGAAATAGTATGTTGGGAATCAAGAAGATGACATGACATAAAAGCGAACGTCCAACTCCTAGTCCACCAACAAAACCATAAATATTCAAATGAAATTTTAGAAGATTTAAGTACCTGATCCAAAGCCCACTTGAGCCAATGGGAGTCTTTCATGGACTTCAACAGTCTTTGGATCAGGCTTCTAAAAGAAAGGATTTATAAATCCACAGCTACAGTGATCCTGATGCAGCTTCTGAGAAGTCTGAGATTTGCATATCAAAAGGAACTGGCAGAAGAGAAAAAACACAGGAATGTGTAGCTTATAGCTGTCAATGGTACTTATTGTTGGGGGAGGGGAAAAAAAAGATACAGGGCAACATGAAAATAAATTACAGTATTTTCATTGCAAAACACTATGAGGTCAATCTTCAGTACTTTTAAGATCTGGATGTATTATGAACATTACTGAGCCGTGACAAATATAGGGCCAATACCAACTCAGTTACATACACAAATAAGCCAGAAGAAGGGCTTACAAGAAGTCCATGGGACTACTTACACATTTAAAGTTACATCGGAGTTTAAGTGCTTTGATGGATTGGTGCCAACAAGATCTTCCCTATGCTGGTCAGAAAACTTTAAATTTAAAAAGTAAAAACGGTTTCATCATAGCAACAGTAACAAGAAGAGTTCAGGTACAAAACAAGAGTGACAAATACTGCAGAATTTTTTTGCAACTTTATTTCAGACATACATTATAACATATTTGCCCATGTTGAGACCTACCTGCACCAGAAACAGTACTAAACACTTCCAGAAAAAATTAAACACATTTCTGTTTCTGAGATATGAAATTTAACCGATGAACCAAGAAAGACCCACAAAATGTATTCATATGCTTTGTTGTCCTTGACTTTTCTTGGTCTTAATTCACTAGAGAAATTAATTTCATATCCCAGAGAAAGCAATTATGTTTTATACAAGTTTAGCAGTTTTTTCTTCAAAGGGGAGAAGTTTCCCACAGTAGTCTATATAGCTGAGCTACTGTATCCAAATGTAGAACAAGCAGTGAATTTATTGAGTATCTTATTTTTTCTCCCATCATTCTCAAAAGACAAAGAACAAGCAAGCTCCGAGGGTACGTACAACATGTAGCCACTGACTTAGCTGTATGCCTGCAGCAAACAGTTTTAAAAGTGAGCTGCAAAAGAAACACTCCATTAAGATGTGTAAAGATTGATTCAAATGGATGCTTTTATCTTGAAATTTCAGGTCTCAGCTACCCTGCTTTTGCTAGGACGACATTATGGACAGCTAGAAAGGAATACAGATTCCACAGAAGGCTAAAACCTAGATAAACCTTTCCGTACTGAGCTAAGGGCTAAATTGGAAGTGCAGTACATTTTTAGGCCCCACCCTCAAACCTTTCGGTGGCTATGGTATGATCCCTACTTCATAGGCTGGTTCTCTTCCATGCAGGGATAATCTATGCTGTGGACGAAAATACCCTTTAGTTCCATGCTGGGAACAGGAGAGGGAGTGTTTCAGTTGCTCGGGGAGAGGATGGTTCATACTAACTAGATTTACTGTTTCAGTGCTCTCTCCCCCACATTCTAGAGCATGGACTGAAGGGTGCTTGAATAACTGGCCCCTTCTCTCTTTTCCCCACATCCTTGTATTTATGCTTCTTGCCCCCACAATTTTCAGTAAGGCTATATCCCTTCAGGAGTGTCAGTACTATGCCCATTAGCCAGAAGATTCTGGTGGTGATAAAAATCACAAAGACCCATTTCAGAAACTGTCTTGAGATTTTCTTGGGACAGCTTTTTAAGATTGTCAATTGCTCTGCTGCTCTTCTTTGAAGTATTAGTTCTCACAGGAAAATATGTCATTGTTAAAGGGTATACAGTTATTGCTAAAGATTGTTTTATACTCCTTAGTGAAAATTGTTAGAAAAAGGAGAAATTACATTAGGCTATACCACATACCTTATTTTTATTTATATTTTAGGATAGGTAATTGATAGAAGCTGTTGTGTTGAGTCTGAAGGGGATTACTTATACTTTTTGCTGTTGTCATTCTACATTAACAGTTAATAACTGATAAGTTTTCAAATACATAAAAAGTTGTTACAAAGAGGAGGGAGAAAAATTGTTCTCATAAACCTCTGAGGATAGAACAAGAAGCAATGGGCTTAAACTGCAGCAAGGGCGGTTTGGGTTGGCCATTAGGAAAAACTTCCTGTCAGGGTGGTTAAGCACTGCAATAAATTGCCTAGGGAGGTTGTGGAATCTCCATCATTGGGGATTTTTAAAAGCAGGTTAGATAAATATCTGTCAGGGTGGTCTAGATAACACATAATCCTGCCATGAGTGCACGAGACTGAACTAGATGACCTCTCGAGGTACCTTCCAATCCTATGATTACCTACCTACACACACTTTTCTTCTGCAAAATGTCACCCAAAAATAAGGAGGGGACAGGTATTGACTATTATGTCACACCTACCTCTTCTGTATGCATATTGGCGACAAAAGAAAAGATTCTCATTTATTTTCCTCTCCATGAGCCTTCTCTCGCTAACACTGTAGAAATCCATATACTGATCAGCCATACTCCCTTAAAGACTTAAAAAAAATATATTACTCTTGCCACATACACACTGAATTCAACTGGAGCATGTGCAGAAACAGTCATTTGTACAAATGGAAACCCAAACACATAAGAAACACTGTCAAGCTGTATACGAGGGCTCCTCCACAGGTGGTATGTGCAATTTGCTTTCCTTTAAGATTTGAAAGTGCTTCATACTTAACAGGTGGATTTTGTTCCTTCCAAAATCAAGTTCTTGTTTAAGACAAGTTATTGATAAAGCATTTTCTTCTTGGTTATGTGGATTGCATTTAAAAACAACAAGAACATCCAGTCAATTTTATTACAAACAATTCAGCCTCCTACAGAGACCAGAAGCAAAGCAGCAAAACATGCCAGATTTCTAATACAACCAAAGGACTCAGGCTACATCCTTACTACAAGCTAAGGAAGGGATTCCCAACTTGCACAGACATTCTTACGCTTGCTCTCATCTGAGCTAGCACACTAAGAACGGTACTGGAGAGGCAGTAGCATGGGCAGCAGTGACGTGTGCTAGCAGCCCCAGTGATACCCAGGGGTTCAGGTAGGTTTGTGCACAGGGCAGTTAGCACATCTCTGCTGCCCACACTATCTCAGCTATGCTACTATTTTTAGCTTTGCTAGGTCAGATGAAAGCTAGACAGAGTATGTCTACACAAGCTGGGAATCACACCCCTAGCACGTAGTGTAGATACAGCCCAAGCTTAACCACCATACTTACCAGCAAACAGCTGCAATTCGCTTACAGGTGATCCACATTCTAACACTATGTGGACAGCTGTTGTGGATGGGACCCACCTGTGCCAGAACCATGTTCTAAGGACTATCGTATCTTAGCCTTGGCTCTGAACTAGGGATTCCTTTAGTGTTCTAACAAAGCTTGACCTGGCTACACTGCTTCTACTTCAGAGCCATTTAAGACACTTATTCATGGGTACAAAGCCTGAGCGAACTGGACAAAACATATCTTGCCCCAGGGGTGCTGGAACAATTTGTACAGTGCTGAGATCTATTGAACCAAACTGTAAACCCTATATATGACAGAAATCACTTCCAGGCAGCATATCCACCCCACTCCCTACCTCCCGCACTCCTATTTCCAGCACCTATGTTTGGTCCTATCTGATCTAGAAGGAGATAAAGTCTGAACCAATGAAGTGAAAAGCACCTACTGCTTCCTCACTCATTTATTTCAGGATCAGGCCATTAAACAGTGTGGTACCTTCAGTTCAAACCAAAAACATAACCACTGCCTATGCAGTATCTAAGTAATTATTATTCAAGTCCTTACTCTCTGAATATAATACAGAAGAAAATACAAATAGCCAGAAACTAAGATTATTTCATGGAAAGTAAGAAATGCTGCTATTCATTTCCATCTATGTGGTTAGAAGGAAATGTAAAGCAATGACTTGTGATTGATTACATTACCGGCAATTCCTCACACTAATAAATCCTGTGGTCCAGGATAACAATCTGAACCCCATTTCCACCAGAAACAAGCATCACGAATCACCAACTATCTGCACTTGTCTTGCAAATTAAGAGAGTCTTAAATCATATTATATGTTTTGTGCCCTACACAATTTAACTTTGGCTCTACTGTGTTGGTGCCGCCATTTGTATTAAAACTGATTTGTGAATAACTTCCTAAAGGAGGATTAATCATAGCTTCAGGTCTAACCAGAGCATACTATTAATTCAACCAATACCAAGGACCCAACAGGGCAACGTCCTGCATGACGTGTTCCCTCAAAAGATATTCAGTTTATATCTTTTATATAAATATGTATATACTGTTTATTACAAAAACCACTAATGGCTCAGTACTGTAAAGCATTTTCTCACTATGTAACATAATGCAGTACTTCGCAAAAAATATGTTTATAGAAACGAGCATTCAGCTCCAGGCCTTCCGTAAAAACAAAAAACAAAAAACACTCATCTGATAGTCATTAGGGAAGTAAAAAGATACTCAGATTATACGCATGTACACATACGCACTCTAATATGATAAAGCAAAAGTTATTTTTAACATTAGCAAGAAATCTGTAGCAATTAAACATATCTGGATTAAGTAAGGTACAAAGATATTTAAACTTACCTCATCAAGGCTGCTATCTTCTTTCTTCAAGGCTTTAAAATTAAAAAAAAAAAAAAGAAAGAAATCATTATGTCATGCATTTCAATGAATATAAAATAACTAACTCCGGGAATAAAAAGAGAAAAATAGAGTAACCTTTTTCTGTAGTAACAGAAAAGAACAGACTGGCCTGAATAACAATTTTATAATCAAAGTATCAAATTGTAAATTGAATGTAGAACTGCTCAGCATGTATCCGAGAAATATTTTTCATAAATATGTAAATCAAGTTGTCCTCTCAGGTTAAGGAAAACAGGAGTCTACAAATTTTTACTTTAATTCCTATTGAACACGAAAACACTTCACGGAGAGTCTGACTGAACTGCAGAAAGCCATGTGTAAAGCAGACCTATCACATACACCATAATAAATTCATTTCATACAGAACTCAACATTTCCAATACAACAGAGCATGCATTGTGACCAGTATTCATTATACTCTTCTATGGCTTACATTAAGATGACAGCACAGATCTCATATGATGATAGTGTATTTGCATGTAATAAACATCATCAGCCAAAGGTGAAGTCAAGATAGAAGAGGGATTTGGCGTGTGAAGCAGCGAGCCAAGGCAGAAAAAAATGGTGCGAGCAGTTTTGCGGCTCTGACAGAGGCTAATCCATTTGAAGCGTTTCATTGAAGCCTACTAGACACCTGCACTGAAATGTAAATGAAGTTAATTTCTTCAATTCGCTACTGGAACTGCATCAGCCTGCAGGCTAATGGATATATTTAATTTATGCACATATTGTGGTCACATCATCCAGAAACTGCATTCTGAAACTAATGAAAAACCACTACCTCCATGAGTTTGCTCTTTGATGACTACCTTGAACAGTTAAAACGAACCAAGTCATAGTACTGCTGGATTGGAGTATTTTTCACTGGTTTATATGTTTACAGTTAGCAGTTGAATGGTGAGAATTGTAGAGGTTTATGCTGCCCTAACATCTGGAACAATCTTCCTCTCCTCCTCCACTTAGTGCTCAGTTTCCTCCTTAAAATCACTCCCTCCAATCATCTCTCTTGGGTCTTGTCTACACTGGTGAAAATGAAATAAGGACTGAAGTAAAGACAAAAAGTTTATACATTGCAGCATTGCCAACCCCACATGTTCAAATATGAACCAGGCCCCAAAAAGTCATGAGATTCGGAGAATATATACACGTTTTCCATTCTTTTAATTTGATTTTGAGCCTGCAGGAGCACTTTAGTCATATTTTGAAAAAAAATCAGTGGAGAAAAACTTGACAAAATGAATCAGAATTCTTATGTAATCACAGGATTACAGGTGCTAGGGCTTCAACAAAAACACCAAATGTTACAAGTCTCATAATTGAATCATGGGCTGGCAAGCAACACGAATAACGTTGCTTGTGTTATGCTGAGAGTTGCCAACTTTCTAATAGTACAAACACCCTTGCCCTGCCCCTTCCCCGAGGCTCCGCCCCATCCTGTCCCTTCCCCGGGGCCCCACTCCCGCTCACTCCATCCTACCCCCTCTGTCACTCACTCTCCCTACCCTCACTCACTCGCTCATTTTCACCAGGCTGGGGCAGGGGAGCAGAAGGGGTGGAAAGGCTCCAGCTGGGGTTGCGGGCTCCAGGATAGGGCCAGAAATTAGGAATTCAGGGTGTGGGAAGGGGCTCTGGGTTGGGGTGTGGGGTCTGTGGTGGTGCCGAAGATGAGGGGTTTGGGGTGTAGTAGGGGGCTCCAGGCTGTGACAGGGGGTTGGGGCACAGGAGAGGGTGGGGGCTTTGGAAAGGAAGATTGGGTGTGGGGGGGGCTCAGGGCTGGGACTCAGGGTTGGGGTGCAGGCTCTGGGAGGGAGTTTGCAGATGGGGGCTCTGGTGTGGGGGTTGGGGATTGGGAGAGGGTGAGGGTGCAGGCTACGGGCAGTGCTCACCTCAGGCAGCTCCCCAGAAGGGGCGACATGTCCCTGGGCTCCAAGACAGACGCACGGCCAGGCAGCTCTGCGCGGTGCATGCTGCCCCCACAGCTCCCATTGGCTAGGAACTGCAATTGGCTGGGAACTGCAGAGCCAGCACTTGGGGCAGGAGCAGTACACTGAGCCCCCTGGCTGCACCTCCACCTAGGAGGCAAGGGACATATTGCTGCTTCCAAGGAGCCGCACGGAGGTAGGTAGGGAGCCTGCCTTACTCTGCTGCGCTGCCAACCAGACTTTTAACAGCCTGGTCAGCAGTGCTGACTGAAGCCCTTTTCAACCAGGTGTTCCAGTTGAAAACCAGACACCTGGCAACCCTAGTTATGCTGTATTCTGGATATTTTTCTATCTTGTCTTTAACTTTAATTCTATTTTAACTTTGACTGAAATGGATATTTAAGAATTGTTATATAGAGAAATCAAAATATGAGGATTTTCTTAGCCAGTAAAACTAAAACCCTTGACAATTCTCAGTTTGAGAGTGAAATTTTAATTAACAAATAGCTATCTGACCTAGGGTTGCCAGGCATCCAGTTTTCTACCGGAACACCTGGTCGAAAAGGAATCCTAGCTAAAAGCCCAGTTGGCAACAGAGCGGTGTAAGGCAGGCTCCTTGCCTACCTTGGCTCTGCACAGCTCCCAGAAGTGGCGACCACGTCCAGCTTCTAGGTGCAGGTGCAGCCACAGGGGCTCCGCACTCTGCCCCTGCCCCAAGCGCCAGATTCACAGCTCCCATTGGCCAGGAACTGTGGCCAATAGGAGCCGCGGGGGCGGCGCCTGCAGGCAGAGCACCTGGCCCCTCTGCAAAGGAGCAGGACACGGCTGCTTCCAAGAGGTGCCTGAAGCAAGCGCTACCCAGCTGGAGCCCCTACCTTGAACCCCTACACCAGCCCAGAGCCCTCTCAAGCACCCTCAACCCCTCATTTCTAGCCCCACACCAGAGCCCGCACCCCAAGCTGGAACCCGCACCCCTTCCCACATCCCAGCCCCCTGCCCCAGCCTAATGAAAGTGAGTGAGGGTGGGGGAGAGCGAGCGAGCGAGCAACAGAGGGGGGGATGAAGTGAGCGGGAGTGGGGCCTTGGAGAAGAGGCAGGGCAGTGGCCTGTTTGATGAAGTGAGCAGCCTCGGGGAAGCAGCGGGCCAAGGGTGTTTAGGTTTGTGCGCTTAGAAAGGTGGCAACCCTATTATAAAATGGCCACTCCAAAGGTGAATCACTAAAATGCAGATTTCATATAACTATATATGTTACATACAAATTATATGTTATTGCCTCATCATAATGGTAATTTTTTAAATAAAATGGCTCTGAAAATAAAAATGTTAATAGCTCACATACCTAAAAGTGAATTTGTAAACTATGTGAATTCTTATCAGCTGAAGTCATAAGCTTTATATTGACTATTAAATTCCCATTAAGCAGATATACTAAATGCTCAGAACTACAACATCGAAATTTTTATTTTAGTTCATTTTTTTCCAGCTGGAAATCAAAATAAGAACATAAAAAAACAAATAAAATACCATCGATTGAACAAGCTCCTTAACATACATTTTTGGTGCTAGACTACATACACTAGCATTAGCAGATGTCTTAAGTTATTTGTTTTAAAAGAACTTGATCATAAATATCTTCAAAATATGCTTTTAATCAATGCTTAAAGTAGCCTGAAAACTGTGTGCACAGGGGGTCTATCAATCTGGGAATAGCAGCTTTGGTAAGAGTGCTTTAGACTAGAGCATGCCCCCTTATGCAAACTGGCTCAATGCCTTGGGATCCACCCCCCCTACTTTAAGCACTGCCTTTAATTAATAATTTATGCATCTTACAGTTATTTCATTTTGATACATATTTAATCATCAATCCTCATACACTGTTAAAATACTAATGACAATGATTTGACTTGATTCTTTTAAACAACTGATTAGCATACTATATAGTCTATTAATTTAAGTGGATTCCATATTTTTCCTTATCAAACCAAGGAAATACGACTTTGTTCATAGAGGGTCAAATTAGTTTGCCAAGCCAGAGACAGCTACAAAACTGTCAATAGAAATCTATATCTTTAAAGAAACTAAGCATTACTTAACTATTTACATTTCTTAGAATATCATGAAAATTACAATCTTTTGGTAAGTGTATTGGTAATAAATTTTACAACCAAGATGTCCTTTCTACCGGTAGAAGGTTTCTGATATTTCAGACTGAGCAGACAGCGAATTCTGAACTTTTGCACTGAACAACTATTAGTTGTGCAACTGATTTAAGAATACTGAGTTCAGCACAGAAACAGTATGCATTTCTTTCAGTACACCACAGATCTCCACTGACCATCAGTAGACTACAAATGACAGTTCTTGTAGGATGAAAGTTGAGGGAAGGGCAATTTGGCATTAGACATTCACAACAATGAAATAGTTACTCAAGAGCGGGTACGCTAGAGAGTATGGGCCAGATCACAGCTACAGAGGGTGGGAAAAGCCAGCATAGCCAGATCTATGCCACGTTAGTCCCCAGAGGCAGTGGCTGAAGTGCACTGTGTTGCAATGATTCCAACTCACATAATGGCTCCTGAAACTGCTCTGATTTGTGCAGGGTCTGAAGCTGTCCCTGGATGCGTCCTGAGGATCAGGGGAGCATAAAGATGGTTTTAAGGCTCCATCCCTCACCAGGCGTACCAAGCAGAGCTCTGACACACCCAAGGATCAGGATCTCTAGGAAACTACTATCACCACTAAAAATGAAATAATTTGCATTAATATACTTACATTTTTTCTTTTGGGCGACAACTGATCACTGTTTAACATATTTTGCACACTGCAAACCACCACAAAGTCATAGTACTACATCTACAACAATATAATCAAAAAACTGAAGAGATCTTGAAGACATCCCCTCCTTCCCCCTGAGATTCAAGGGGCTCTGCTAACAGTGTTAACAGTTATGCATACTAACAAAAAAAATCAGTGAATGAGAACGTCAGATTTATATACACAGTTCTTAACAACTAGGGCTGTTTGATATGACAAACTCTCTCTGATAACTCTGAATTAGGGCTTTATAGTATGAAAACTATTCTGTTTGGTGACTAATTTCTGGAGAGTAGTTAGCCCTATACCACTAATATCTATTACAGAAAAAAAACTTTCAGTATTATACTGATTTCCTAAAAA
Organism: Dermochelys coriacea; assembly: GCF_009764565.3. Classification (NCBI taxonomy): domain Eukaryota; kingdom Metazoa; phylum Chordata; order Testudines; family Dermochelyidae; genus Dermochelys; species Dermochelys coriacea. The sequence goes on from NC_050069.1 coordinate 227,017,806, forward strand.
TAACTATACATTATGCTTTTACTGCTTTAGTGGGTTATGGTATGTGTCTAACTCCTGGGTTCAAACACAGTTTAAACATTTTATAATTTTTCACACAGTTACACTCACTGTGCTACTATACATTAACCCTATTATCCAATAATACCATCCAGAGCCCATGAAGAAGCTACAGTGAAAAACAAGAAAGTGAAGACTGTTCTTTTCACCTATCAAAAGTGTTCTTTAGAATATACATGCCATATCAGGAATTCAGCCTACGTTAGGGGAGCTGAAGGGTTCCAGAATGAAAAAGAACCCAAATTAGACCAGCATGAATATGATATTAACAATTTGATCTCACCAGGAAATTGCCAGAAAAAGGTGTAAGGCCATAAACAACAAAAGCCATTAAACTAACTGTTAAGACTCCTTCTAGAGCTGTTTTGCTTTCCTCTCGCGAGACTCAATGTATGAGTTAAGAATGTCAGTCTTAAACTTTGAATTTCCTGGTACGTCGGTTAAAGTTATTTAAATATAGAGGGGGTTTTTTTGTGTATGGCCATGAGTCGTACGGGAGTGACTAAGTCCAGACCCCATGCTGGTATATTAGAATGTTTTTCCTATAAATGGTATGGATTAGCAAGAAGGCCAAAATATCACTTACTTAGGATGGAAGAATCCAATGCACCGCTACAGACTAGGGACCGAATGGCTCGGCAGCAGTTCTGCGGAAAAGGACCTAGGGGTGACAGTGGACGAGAAGCTGGATATGAGTCAGCAGTGTGCCCTTGTTGCCAAGAAGGCCAATGGCATTTTGGGATGTATAAGTAGGGGCATAGCGAGCAGATCGAGGGACGTGATCGTTCCCCTCTATTCGACACTGGTGAGGCCTCATCTGGAGTACTGTGTCCAGTTTTGGGCCCCACACTACAAGAAGGATGTGGATAAATTGGAAAGAGTACAGCGAAGGGCAACAAAAATGATTAGGGGTCTAGAGCACATGACTTATGAGGAGAGGCTGAGGGAGCTGGGATTGTTTAGTCTGCAGAAGAGAAGAATGAGGGGGGATTTGATAGCTGCTTTCAACTACCTGAAAGGGGGTTTCAAAGAGGATGGCTCTAGACTGTTCTCAATGGTAGCAGATGACAGAACGAGGAGTAATGGTCTCAAGTTGCAATGGGGGAGGTTTAGATTGGATATTAGGAAAAACTTTTTCACTAAGAGGGTGGTGAAACACTGGAATGCGTTACCTAGGGAGGTGGTAGAATCTCCTTCCTTAGAGGTTTTTAAGGTCAGGCTTGACAAAGCCCTGGCTAGGATGATTTAACTGGGACTTGGTCCTGCTTTGAGCAGGGGGTTGGACTAGATGACCTTCTGGGGTCCCTTCCAACCCTGATATTCTATGATTCTATGATCAGACCAGCTGTATGTGGAACAATTTCAAGAGTAAGGATTATTTTAACAACAAAATTACCTAAATGCACATCTACCCTGTGGAGCACACTGGACTACTGTAAACAAAACATAACTTTTGCATCAAAAACCAAGTCAAAGAGCCCAAGGGAACCAAAAGGTCCTTTTATTTATTACTGAAAGAGAAATGGAGAGATAAAGTTGCAATACATCTTGTACTCAGAAACACGGAAAAGCAGTAGGTGTAAACTCCAAAACAGATGTAATTCAACATAAAATGTATGGCAGTTCAAGCCACCATTACATGAAGACTTGTAATGGTGCAGCGGCAGTCAAAAAAGCGAACAGAATATTGGGAATCATCAAGAAAGGGATAGATAATAGGACAGAAAATATCATATTGCCTCTATATAAATCCATCGTACGCCCACCCTTGAATACTGCATGCAGATGTGGTCGCCTCATCTCAAAAAAGATATATTGGAATTGGAAAAGGTTCAGAAAAGGGCAACAAAAATGATTAGGGGTATGGAACAGCTTCCTTATGATGAGAGATTAATAAGAATGGGACTTTTCAGCTTGCAAAAGATGCAACTAAGGGCGGATACGAAAGAGGTCTACAAAATCATGAGTGGTATAGAGAAAATGTTATTTACTCCTTCTCATAATACAAGAACAAGGGGCCACCAAATTAAATTAATAGGTAACAGGTTTAAAATAAACAAGAAAGTATTTTTTCACGCAACGCACTGTCAACCTCTGGAATTCCTTGCCAGAGGGTGTTGTGAAGGCCAATACTACAATGGGGTTCAAAAGGGAGCTAGATAGGTCCATCAATGGCTATTAGCCAGGATGGGCAGGAATTGTGTCCCTAGCTTCTGTTTGCCAGAGGCTGGGATTGGGTGACAGGGCATGGATCACTTGATTACCTGTCCGTTCATTCATAGATATTAAGGTCAGAAGGGACCATTATGATCATCTAGTCTGACCTCTTGCACAATATAGGCCACCGAATCTCACCCACCCACTCCTGCAATAAACCTCTCACCTATGTCTGAGCTACTGAAGACCTCAAATCATGGTTTAAAGACTTCAAGGTGCATAGAATCCTCCAGCAAGTGACTTGTGCCCCACACTGCGGAGGAAGGCGAAAACCCCCCAGGGCCTCTTCCAATCTGCCCTGGAGGAAAATTCCTTCCTGACACCAAATATGGCGATCAGCTGAACCCTGAGCATGTGAGCAAGATTCACCAGCCAGATACCCAGGAAAGAATTTTCTGTAGTAACTCAGATCCCACCCCATCTAACATCCCATCACAGGCCATTGGGCCTATTTACCATGAATAGTTACAGATCAATTAGTTACCAAAATCATGTTATCCCATCATACCTTCTCCTCCATAAATTTATCGAGTTTAATCTTGAAGCCAGATAGGTCTTTTTCCCCCACTGCTTCCCTTGGAAGGCTGATCCAGAACTTCACTCCTCTGATGGTTAGAATCTTCATCTAATTTCAAGTCTACACTTCCCAAAGGCCAGTTTATATCCATTTATTCTTGTGTCCACAATGGTACTGAGCTTAAATAATTCCTCTCCCTCTCTGGTATTTATCCCTCCGATATATTTATAGAGACCAATCATATCTCCCCTCAGCCTTCTTTTGGTTAGGCTAAACAAGCCAAGCTCCTTAAGTCTCCTTTCATAAGACAAGTTTTCCATTTCTCGGATCACCCTAGTACCCCTTCTCTGTACCTGTTCCAGTTTGAATTCGTCCTTCTTAAACACGGGAGACCAGAACTGCACACAATATTCCAGGTGAAGTCTCACCAGTGCCTTGTATAACGGTACTAACACATCCTTATCTCTACTGGAAATACCTCGCCTGATGCATTTCAAGACCGCATTAGCTTTTTTTCACAGCCATATCACACTGGCAGCTTGTAGTCATCCTATGATCAACCAATACTCCAAGGTCCTTCTCCTCTTCCGTTACTTCTATTTGATGCGTCCCCAGCTTATAACTAAAATTCTTGTTATTAATCCCTAAATGCATGACCTTACACTTCTCACTATTAAATTTCATCCTATTACTATTACTCCAGTTTACAAGGTCATCCAGATCCTCCTGTATAATATCCCGGTTCTTCTCTAAATTGGCAATACCTCCCAGCTTTGTATCGTCCGCAAACTTTATTAGCACACTCCCACTTTTTGTGCTGAGGTCAGTAATAAAAAGATTAAATAAGATTGGTCCCAAAACCGATCCCTGAGGAACTCCACTGGTAACCTCCCTCCAGCTTAACAGTTCACCTTTCAGTATGACCCCCTGTAGTCTCCCCTTTAACCAATTCCTTATCCACCTTTCAATTTTCAAATTGAACCCCATCTTTTCCAATTTAACTAATAATTCCTCATGTGGCTCCGTATCAAACGCCTTACTGAAATCTAGGTAAATTAGATCCACTGCATTTCCTTTGTCTAAAAAAAAAAAAAATCTTACTTTCTCAAAGAAGGAGATCAGGTTGGTTTGGCACGATCTACCTTTTGTAAAACCATGTTGTACTTTGTCCCATTTACCATTGACCTCCTTAACTACTTTCTCCTTCAAAATTTTTTCCAAAACCTTGCATACTACAAATGTCAAACTAATAGGCCTGTAGTTACCCGGATCACTTTTTTTTTTTCCTTTCTTAAAAATAGGAACTATGTTAGCAATTCTCCAGTCATACAGTACAACCCCTGAGTTTACAGATTCATTAAAAATTCTTGCTAATGGGCTTGAAATTTCATGTGCCAATTCCTTTAATATTCTTGGATGAAGATTATCTAGGCCCCCCGATTTACGCCCCCCATTAAGCTGTTCGAGTTTGGCTTCTACCTCAGGTATGGCAATATCTACCTCCATATCCTCATTCCCATTTGTCATGTTACCATTATCCCTAAGATCCTCATTAGTCTCATTAAAGAATGAGGCAAAGTATTTGTTTAGATATTGGGCCATGCCTAGAGGATCCTTAACCTCCATTCTATCCTCAGTATTTAGCGTTCCCACTTCTTTCTTTGTTTTCTTCTTATTTATATGGCTATAGAACCTTTTGCCTTTGGTTTTAATTCCCTTTGCAAGGTCCAACTCTACATGACTTTTAGCCTCTCACTTTATCCCTACATGTTCTGACCTCAATTAGGTAGCTTTCCTTGCTGATCCCTCCCATCTTCCACTCCCTGTATGCTTTCTGCTGCTTCTTAATCATCTCTCCGAGATGCCTGGTCTACAACTCCTGCCTATGAATTTTTTCCCTTTCTGATAGCTTCTGCAGCTTTGACTTGAAGTAATCCCAGACCTCCTCCGCCTTTAGATCCATAAATTCTTCAGTCCAATCCGCTTCCCTAACTAATTTCCTTAATTTTTAAAAAAGTCAGCCCTTTTGAAATCAAAAACCCTAGTCGCAGATTTATTTTTGTTTATCCTTCCATTCAGTTTGAACTGAATTAGCTCAATCACTTGAGCCAAGGTTGTCCTCTAAAACCATTTCTTCTATGAGGTCCTCACTACTCACCAAAATTAAATCTAAAATGGCATCCCCTCTAGTCAGTTCAGCAACTACTTGATGAAGGAATCCATCAGCTATCGCATCTAGGAAAATCTGAGCCCTATTATTATTACTAGCACTGGTCCTCCAGTCTATATCTGGGAAGTTAAAGTCTCCCATGATCACGCAGTTTCCATTAGTATTTACTTTATTAAAAACATTAAAAAGGGCTCTATCCATATCCAAATTAGATCCTGGAGATCTATAGCACACCCCAAGCGCTATCGTAGGAGAGGCTTTACTAGTTATCTTCCCCAATGTGATTTTTGCCCAGACAGACTCTGTCTTATCCATTCCATCGCTTCTTATTTCTTTACATTCTACCTCATCATTGATATACAATGTTACTCCACCACCTTTACCTTTATTTCTGTCTTTCCTAAAGAGCACATACCCTTCAATACCTGTACTCAAATCATGACTACTATTCCACCATGTTTCTATTATCCCTATAATATCTGGTTTCACTTCCTGCACCAGTAGCTCTAGTTCTTCCATTTTGTTACCTAGGCTCCTCCGCATTGGTATACAAACATCTTCATTTTTGCTGTTTCGCTTCACTCACGTTCTTTACCCGATTAGGCACGGACATTCTACAGCCAGCATGACCTATTAGACTGGTATCCACACTGCCCTTCCTCCTTATGTCCATTCTCCTACCCACAGCTGTATCCTTTCTTACTTTGTTTTCTTCCCTCTCAATGCTAAAATCCGGCGTGGAGATTACCTGGACGTCTCCCAACCATCTCCCTCAAATTCCTAGTTTAAAGCTCTCTATCAGTTGTGTCAGCCTCCATCCTAGAAGGTTATTTCCCTCCCTTCGCAGATGAAGTCCATCCCAAGAGACCTGTCCTCTGTCCATGAATGCCTCCCAGTGGCCATACATCCCAAAGCCCTCCTTATAGCACCACTACCTGAGCCATCTATTGATCGTCATAATCTTGTCACACCTTTGTTGCCCTTCTCTAGGAACAGGCAGAATCCCACTAAAGATCACCTGAGCCTCAATTTCCTTAAACGTCTTCCCCAGTCTGGCATTGTCTCCCTTGATACGTTCCAGTGAGAGTCTAGCCGTATCATTTGTTCCCACATGAAGGCCGATCAGTGGATTCTTTCCCACTCCCTTTAGGATCCTCTTCAACCTCAGGTCCCTTATCTTAGCACCAGGTAGAAGCACACACTTCTGTTCTCTGGATCAGCTCTGGTTACAGACCTGTCTATTCTTCTCAGCAAGAAGTCCCCGATCACACTGACCTGCCTTTTCCTGGTGACGGTGCGATTCTCTGGTCTATCCCCTATTCCCTCTGGCTGCAAGTTCTTTCCATTCCTATTCTCCCTTGTAATCCTCTTCAACCCATCCTGTACCCTCCTGTGGCTCATATTTGGTGTAGTCTCCATTGATTCTTCCCCTTTTCCTATAGGACAAGCCACTCTTCTCTTCTTCCTTGCCCTTCCACCTTCAGTGACCACCTGCTGAGCCCCTTCTTCACTTTTCAACTCTGCAAACCTTTTCTTGAGCTCTGTTTCTCCTTCACTAGCCCGTCTTTTCCTCTACCTGGTTCTCTTAGTCACATGCTTCCACTGTCCATTTTCTTCACCGAGCGGTCTCCCCTCAGAGTTCTTTGATCCTGCTTCCATTTGCAAGTCTGAGCTTTTCCCTTCATCCGCCTCATGTCTTTGCTCCATCATCTGCTCGAAACCCCTTCTAAACTCAACCAGACTTTCCACCTGCGTCTCCAATCCTCAGATCTTTTCTTCCATCAGTTCCATCAGGTGGCACTTCATGCAGATGAAACTCTTTTCAGGTACCCCCTCCAGGATCATGTACATACTGCAGCTTCCACAACCAGTCATCTTCATTGTGTCTTCCACTACATGGGTCACCCCCACTGCTGCCTCTGTATCTATCATAGCCTTCCCACCTAAATCCTGTTAATCTGGAAAACACAAACCACACCAAAACCCCCACTACCTACAAATACCTTCTCCTCTAACAGAGCTGCCACTCAAACTCCCGTTTACAGCTCTGTTTGCTGGCTTCTGTGCCGCTGCAGCTGTCTGTGCCGCTGCCTGACTGGCTGGCTACCTTTATAGGACCCCTAGTCAGAGAAGCCCCGCCCCCTAATCAGGGCTCAGCTTCTCTCCCAGCACAAATACAAGCCTCTACACACACACACACACACACACACTACAAATACAAAACCAAGTACCAATACCTTCTCCTCCAACAGAGCTCCCACTCAAACCCCGCTGTTTACAGCTCTGTTTGCTGTCTCCTGTGCCGCTGCAGCTGTCTGATTCCCTTTGGGGCACCTGCCACTGGCCACTGTCAGAGGACAGGATACTGGGCTTTATGGACCTTTGGTCTGACCCAGTATGGCTGTTCTTATGTTCTTAAGAGAAGACCTGGGTATTAGAGTAAGCTCAGGCAACTGCCCCACATGCTGATGCCAACCCAAAGAATCAATGTACGATAATGCACATACAGTCACTGTTCTTGTAATAGCCATTACCATTGCCAAAACATTTTATTAGTAGACTTGGGTCTTTGTATATTTAATTTACTTGGACCAAGTTTTTGAAAAAAGGTTCTAAATTTAAGCTCCTCAGTAAGGCCTGATCCAAAGCCCAATAAACTCAACTGGAGTCTTTCTACTGAATTCAGCGAACTCTGGATCAGGCTCAATGGGTTTGTCTGCACTGCATTGTTAACCTGGGCTTACAACTGCTGGACCCGGTTTCTAGCAACTGTGCTAAGATGTCCATACTTCACCAAATAGACTGACAGGGGTCTACAGCCTGAGCTGCGTCACACTATAAAATGACGGGGCTTGGACTCAAGTCACAGCACTTCTGCCCGATGTTCAGAAGACTCAAGTGGGAAATAAAATTTTTTTGGAAGTTAGCCCCCTTGGGCCCTGATCTTGCAAAAGACTTAGAGTCAATGGGACTTCTCACAATACATTAAGTTAATCTTGTGCTTAAGTCTTTGCAGGATTAGGGTTTTATTTAAGAAACTAACTTTAGACACCCATTTTAAAAAAAAACAAAACTTAGTCTTGGTTTCTTAAAAAGCAAAACTTCCATGGTTATATATTTTAACTATTATCTACTTGATCAATCAGGTCCACCAAATACATAATTATGCTTTTTATTTTTTAAAAAGCATATTACTAGCTCTGGACATGTGTGATTATACAAACACTATTTTCATATGGGGATACAAGGATTTATGACAGGGATGTAAATATTTGCTCCAAACTTGGAACTTAGCATTCCTCCTGGTATCATTTTCTCCTTTATAAATATGAATGTCACAGGAAGACAAAGGAAAGGTGTTGTCTGGATTCAGATGCTTTCTTCCACTTAAAAGCCTGCAGTTCTTAAATATTAGGGTTTGTAAGGAGTTGATTTGCAATACACAGACCAAAAATTACGGCACCAGTATACTGTCTATCATCCTCTTGATGTAACTGTAGTAGATTCACATCACACGGACACTATATGCCACATTCTCTCCTACATTCAGGCCACTTCACATTGCACTACTGGCACAAAGCAACTTTAAAACTAGCATAGCCAGTCACAATGGGATCAGACCACTGTGTGGGAATTGTCTGGTGAATCAAAAAGAAAAGGAGTACTTGTGGCACCTTAGAGACTAACAAATTTATTAGAGCGTAAGCTTTCATGAGCTACAGCTCACTTCATCAGATGCATTTGGTGGAAAATACAGTGGGGAGATTGATATACACACACAGAGAACATGAAACAATGGGTTTTATCATACACACTGTAAGGAGAGTGATCACTTAAGATGAGCCATCACCAGCAGCGGGGGGGGGGGGGGGGGGGGAAGGAGGAAAACCTTTCATGGTGACAAGCAAGATAGGCCATTTCCAGCAGTTAACAAGAACATCTGAGGAACAGTGGGGGGTGTGGGGTGGCGGGGAGAAATAACATGGGGAAATAGTTTTACTTTGTGTAATGACTCATCCATTCCCAGTCTCTATTCAAGCCTAAGTTAATTGTATCCCGTTTGCAAATTAATTCCAATTCAGCAGTCTCTCGATGGAGTCTGTTTTTCAAGTTTTTTTTGTTGAAGGATAGCCACCCTCAGGTCTGTAATCGAGTGACCGGAGAGACTGAAGTGTTCTCCTACTGCTTTTTGAATATTATAATTCTTGATGTCCGATGTGTGTCCATTTATTCTTTTACATAGAGACTGTCCAGTTTGACTAATGTACATGGAAGAGGGGCATTGCTGGCACATGATGGTATATATCACATTGGTAGATGTGCAGGTGAACGAACCTCTGATAGTGTGGCTGATGTGATTAGGCCCTATGATGGTGTCCCCTGAATAGATATGTGGACACAGTTGGCAACGGGCTTTGTTGCAAGGATAGGTTCCTGGGTTAGTGGTTCTGTTGTGTGGTGTGTGGTTGCTGGTGAATATTTGCTTCAGATTGGGGGGCTGTCTGTAAGCAAGGACTGGCCTGGGAATGGATGAGTCATTACACAAAGTAAAACTATTTCCCCATGTTATTTCTCCCCCCCACCCCACCCCACCCCCCACTGTTCCTCAGATGTTCTTGTTAACTGCTGGAAATGACCTACCTTGCTTGTCACCATGAAAGGTTTTCCTCCTTTCCCCCCGCCCTGCTGCTAGTGATGGCTCATCTTAAGTGATCACTCTCCTTACAGTGTGTATGATAAAACCCATTGTTTCATGTTCTCTGTGTGTGTGTGTGTATATAAATCTCACCACTGTATTTTCCACCAAATGCATCTGATGAAGTGAGCTGTAGCTCACGAAAGCTTATGCTCTAATAAATTTGTTAGTCTCTAAGGTGCCACAAGTACTCCTTTTCTTTTTGCGAATACAGACTAACACGGATGCTACTCTGAAATCTGGTGAGACAGTGCATAATGGCTGTGACCTTACCCCCATCTCCACTGTCAGGGTAAGAGGCATGACAAGGGGAATTCGGTATGTCTGCACCCAGTGATCCGAGATTGCCACTCAGGGCCATTGGCAAACAGCGTGATTTAGAGCAGCCAGGGGCCCACTCTAGTGCTCAGCAGCTCTGAATTATGGGAGAACAAAGACAGCTTAAATTAAGACACTTTTGCATGCCTCCCAAACTGCTCTGCTCCCCCTTTTGGCTGCAGTCAACGACTATTTTTATGCTATTTGTGTGAACTAAAAATGAGATACTCGATGTAGACACCACACCAAAAATAATCACAGAAATGTAGGACTGAAAGAGACCTTGATAGGTCATCCAGTCCAGTTCCCTGCACTGAGGCAAGACTAAATATTATCTAAACCAGTGGTTCTCAAACTTATTTGATCAGGCCCCCTTTCTTTGTACTGTAGTTGTTTACACCCCCTCCACCCACCCACAAGTACATATACCACCACCCAGCTCTCAAGACAGAGCAGAGAGAAGCAGCTGCTGGCCAGGTGCCCAGCTCTGAAGGCAGGGATGTGCCAGCAGCAGCACATAAGTAAGGGAAGCAATGTGAAAAGTGATATTTGTCAATATCAATTTTCATAGCGGACTTAGCGCCCCATTGCCACCCTTGCTTTTGAGCTGCTGCTGCCACCCTGGAGGTGACAGCGAGAGCCCTGCCACCTCCAGGTGAGGGATCAGGAGGGGGCAGGGTGAGAGGAGAGCCCGAGCCTGGGTGCCGGGCTCCAGCAGTCAGCCCCTGGGCGGCAGGGCTCTGGCTAGCCTCTTCATCCCCACCTCCTGGTTACGCATGACCCTTCTGCATAAGCCCCTGCCACCCAGCGCTGATAGCCAGAGCTCTTTAAAAAAATAAATAAATAAAAAACAGAGCTCGCACCTCCCTTGGAAGGCCTGTCCCATAGTTTGAGAACCACTCATCTAGACCAGGGGTGGGCAAACTTTTTGGCCTACGGGCCACATCTAGGTATTGTATGGCGGGCCATGAATGCTCACAAAATTGGGGGTTGGGGTGTCTGAGAGGGTAAGGACTCTGGGGTGGGGCCAGAAATGAGGAGTTCAGGATGTGGGAGGGGGCTCCAGACTGGGGCAGGGGGTGAGGGATCCGGCTAGGGTTGGGATGCAGGAATGTGCTCTGGACTGGGACTGAGGGGTTTGGAGGGCAGGAGGGGAATCAGGGCTAGAGCAGGGGCGCTGGATGGGGTCAGGGGTGCAGGCTCAGGGTGGCGCTTACCTCAAACAGCTCCCGGAAGCAGCAGCATGTCCCCTCTCTGGCTCTTCTGCAGAGGCGCAGCCAAGCAGCTCTGCATGCTGTCCAGTCCACAGGAGCCACCTCTGCATCTCCCACTGGCTGCAGTTCCTGGCCAATGGGAGCTGCAGAGCCGGCGCTTGGGGCAACATACGGAGCCCCCTGACTGCCCCTATGCGTCGGAGCCAGAGGACACGCCGCTGCTTCCGGGAGCCACGTGGAGCCATGGCACACATGGTGCAGGACGAGCCCCGGACCCTGCTCCCCGGCAGGAGCTCAAGGGCTGAATTAAAACGTCTGAAGGGCCAGATGTGGTCCCCAGGACATAGTTTGCCCACCCCTGATCTAGACCATCCTTGATAGTTTTTTAAGAACAGGTTAGATAAACACCTAACAGAGATTCCACAACTTCCCGAGGTAATTTGTTCCAGTGCTTAACTACCCTTACAGTTAGGAAGTTTTTCCTACTATCTAACCTGAAACTGCCTTGCTGCAATTTAAGCCCACTGCTTCTTGTCCTACCCTCAGTGGTTAAGGAGAACAATTTAACACCCTCTTCTTAAAAGCAACCTTTTACGTCATCATGCCCCCCTCAGTCTTCTCTTCTCCAGAAAAAACAAACCCATTTTTTCCCCAGCTTCCTTCAGAGGTCATGTTTTCTAGACCTTTAACAATTTTTGTTGCTCTCCTTTGGACTTTCTCCAATTTGTCTACACCTTTCCTGAAGTGTGGTGTCCAGAACTAAACACAGTACTCCAGCTGAGGCCTCACTGGGGCTGAGTAGAGCAGAATTACTACTTCTCGTGTCTTGCTTACAACACTCCTGCTAACACATCCCAGAATGATATTTGCTTTTTTAGCAACAGTATTACACTGTTGACTCTCATTTAGTTTGTGATCCATTTTAACCCCCAGATCCTTTTCTGCAGTACTCCTTCCTAGGCAGTCATTTTCCATTTTGTATTTGTGCATTCGTCCTTATTGAATTTCATCCCATTTATTTCAGACTATTTCTCCAGTTTGTCAAGATCATTTTGAATTCTAATTCTGTCCTCGAAAGCGCTTGCAATCGCTCCCGATTTGGTGGTATCTGCACATTTTCTAAGAGTATTTTCTATGCCATTATGAATCATTTATGAAGATATTGAATAGAACCAGACCCAGACAGATCCCTACAGCAATGGTTCTCAAACAGGGGTACGTGTACCCCTGGGGATACTCAGAGGTCTTCTCAACTCATCTAGCTATTTGTCTAATTTTACAACAGGCCACATAAAAGCGCTAGCAAAGTCAGTTCAAACTAAAGTCATTGTCTCTCTTAAATTTAATTTATACTGCTCTTTATATACATTGAAATGTAAGTACAATATTTATATTCCAATTGATTTATTTTATAATTATATGGTCAAAATGAGAAAGTAAGCAATTTTGCAGTACTAGTGTGCTGTGACACTTCTGTATTTTTATGTCTGATTCTGTAAGCAAGTAGTTTTTAAAATGAGGTGAAACTTGGGGATACGCAAGACTAATCAGATTCTTGAAAGGAGCTACAGTAGTCTGGAAAGGTTGAGAGCCACTGCTCTACGGGACCCCCACTTGATATGCCCTTCCAGCTTGACTATGAACTATTGATAACTACTCTCGGAGTATAGTTTTCCAACCATTTATGCATCCATCTTATAATAGGTTCATCTAGTCTATATTTCCCTAGTTTATGAGAAGATCATACGAGACAGTATCAAAAACCTTACTAAAGTTGAGATATCTCACATCTACTGCTTCCTCCCCATGCACAAGGCTTACTATCCTGTCAAGGAAAGCTATTACGTTGATTTGACATGATTTGTTCTTGACGAATTCATGTTGACTGTTAGTTGTTATCTTCCAGGTTTTTACAAACTGATTATTTACTCCACTGTCTTTCTGAGTACCAAAGTTAAGCTGACAGGACTACAATTCCCTGGGTTGTCCTTATTCCCCTTTTTATAAAAGGGAAAATATAGTACTCTTTCCCAGTCCTCTGGGATCTCTCCTGTCCTCCATAAGCTCTCAAAGATAATCGCTAATGGCTTAGAGATCTCTTCAGCCAGTTCCTTAAGAATTCTAGGATGTATTTTATCAGGCCCCACTTACTTAAAGACATCCAATTTGCTTAATTCTTAATTTGTTCTTTCCCTATTGTAGCCTCAGATCCTACTACATTTACACTGATGTTCGTTATGTCAGTTGTTCAATCACTGCTAACCTTTTTGGTGAAAACAAAAAAGGCATTCAACCCTTAGTCATTGCTGCATTTTCTGTTATTGTCTTTCCCTCCTTATGATTAATGGACCTACCCTGTCTTTAGTCTTCTTCTTACCTCTAGTGTATTTGTAAAATGTTTTCGGCATTTATGCCCCAAGCTAGTTTAATCTCATTGTGCATCTTGGCTTTTCTAGTTTTGTCCCAACGTGCTCGTGTTTTTATGTATTATGCCAAAGATATAAAATGTCAATCTGAATGAAAAATATTGAAGTGCAGAGAACAATGACAAAGAATTCCAAGAAGATCAGTAAATAATTTTTAAGACTAAACAACCTGATGCCAAAAAGAAAATTGGATAGTAATACCAGGAGATAAGGTCAGCAATACAAGGTATAACATGCTATCTCAACACGTTTTACATCAGCAAAAGAATGACAGGATTTAGCAGCAAGAGATAGACAGACTTCTTTTGTTTAGTCTCCTTAACTATCGCTCACTTCATCAGATGCATCCGATGAAGTGAGCTGTAGCTCATGAAAGCTTATGCACAAATAAATTTGTTAGTCTCTAAGGTGCCACAAGTACTCCTTTTCTTTTTGCGAATACAGACTAAACACGGCTGCTACTCTGAAACCTGCTTAACTATCATCATCTGCTTTCCGACCTCATGCCTCAGCCTTAAGGGAATGTTGTCTGGTGGTGTATTTTTTAACAAACATTTTACCTGTTGGACAAACATTAAAAGTAATTTACTTTTCTACTAGATGTGCTTTTTTTTTTGGTCTAGATCTCTCAGTGTGGCATTGAAAGCAGACTAGTCAATTTTAATTTTATTTCTTTTCAGTCAATTCAATTGCAGGCTCATGCTGTAGCATCTGAGTTTCAGAAGGTACTGAGAAATCTTTGTTAGTTTTCAAACATCTATAGAAACACTCATTATCTATAGGAACACTATCTACAGAACACTGCTAGAGTTTTTCAATTTTGTAAAACACAATGCATAGCAGCTTTGTAAAACACAATGGTACTTGATAAGGAGTTAGACAGGCAGAAAGAATCTTTACTTATAGAGCACAATTTCAGTTTAGTGTCTATCAGGCAAACTGCATCCCAAATTACTTTGCAGAGCTAAATAATATATTTACAGAGATAACAAAATTAAAGCAGAGGGAGAGAAAAATTAGGAGATAGAGGCCTGAGAAAAAAGATGGCATGAGGTAGGCTGAGGCCAGGAAGTATAAGAAAGCTAACACATAACTAAATCTGATCCTCTAGGTGTAAGAAAGTAATTCTACCAGTTCCATACCACTTCCTTTTGTCACCTATGTTACAAGACATCCTTGTAATGAAAAATGCATCCAATGAAGTGAGCTGTAGCTCACGAAAGCTTATGCTCAAATAAATTTGTTCGTCTCTAAGGTGTCACAAGTACTCCTTTTCTTTTTGCGAATACAGACTAACACGGCTGCTACTCTGAAAAAAAGACATCCTCAGTGTACTGTAGGGAAACAGACAAGCGATGCCAATGGCCTGGACTGACCCCACAAGCCCCTTCCAGCTCTGCTCACTTATTAGTCAGATCTCTCTCTCCTTGTAGGCAGTGTTATTGTAGCCCTGTTGGTCCCAGGATGTTAGAAAAACAAGGTGGGCAATATATTTTCTTGGACCAACAGAAGAACTCTGTGTGGCTCCAAAGCTTGTCTCTTCCACCAGCAGAAGTTGATCCTATTAAAGAGATTAGCTCAACCATCTTGTCCCTCTCTCCATCCCTCCAGTTCGTTTCATTACAAAAGGAGGGGCTGGAGTTTACAGCCGTGACTCTTTAGGGATGAAGGGCCAAGTCCTGTAGCCCCCAAGTAGGCTAAGCTCCCTGGGATGTGATCGCCCCCCCCCCCCCACGAGGTCTCCTGCCAAGGGGAGGGTTCCCCGTGGGCGTGGGCCGCACGCGTGGATGCCAGGATGCCCCCACAGGCGCCGGGGCCAGAGGCGGCGGCGGCGGCCGGGGACCCGACTCACCTATTCGGCTGAAACTCTCCGACAAAGTTCTCCGCAACTTTTTCATCCTGCTGCTTTTCTCGGCGGACTGCGCGTCCAGCATGGCACAGCTCGGCGGCGCCGGCCCAGCGCGGGCGGGCGGGAGGGAGGGAGGAGCCCGGTCGCCCGCCGCCCCCCGGCTCCCCTCGCCGCGGGACCCCCGCCGCCGCTCACACCGCCGGGGAGGGAGCGCGACGCGGTGCCCGGGGCAGGCTCATCGCCTCCCGTCGGGGCTCCGGAGCCGGCCCGGGCGGGGCGGGGCGCAGCCGGGGGGGGGGGGCAGCTCGGAGCGGCGGGGGTGCCCCGAGGCGCGCGGGAGAAGGAGGCAGCGCTGGCCGGGTGCCGCCGGCTGCTCGGACCCGCCCCGGTGAGCGCAGCAGCAGCGGCGGCCGCGTCCCCGCCAGCTCCGAGCCGGGCGGCAACTCCGGCGGCCTCCGCTGCGCCGCCCCCGGCTCCGCGCTCCCGCCCCCGCTCGCCTCGCTGATTGGCCGCGGGAGCCCGGCCGGGAGAGCGCGGGGGCGGGGGCGGGGGCGCGGGCTGGCCGGCAGGGGCGGGGCTGGGGACCAGGCTGCTGGGTGCGGGGGGGGAGGGGGGGATCCAGGGTGCGTTGGTGGGACCAGGCTGATGGATGCGGGGCCCGGGGTGGAGGCTGCGGGGTCCGGAGAGGGGGGGGGTTGGTGGGTCCAGGGGGTGGGGGTCGGTGGGTCCAGGCTGCTGGAGTCACTGTGGATCCTTCTCTGAACTCATCCCCGCGACGTGCAGCGCAGTCGAAAGAGCGAAGGGAATCATAGAATCATAGAATATCAGGGTTGGAAGGGACCTCAGGAGATCATCTAGTCCAACCCCCTGCTCAAAGCAGGACCAATCCCCAATTTTTGCCCCAAATGGCCCCCTCAGGGATTGAGCTCACAACCCTGGGTTTAGCAAGCTAATGCTCAAACCACTGTTGGGAATCATCAAGAAAGGGCAAGATAATAGGACAGAAAATATCATATTGCCTCTGTCTAAATCCACGGTAGGCCCCCAGCCTGAATACTGCCTGCAGATGCGGTGGCCCCAGCTCCGAAAAGATATGTTGGAATTGGAAAAGGTTCAGAAAAGGGCAACAAAAATGATTAGGGGTATGGAACGGCTTCCGTATGAGGCAAGGTTAATAAGACGGGGACTTTTCAGCTTGGAAAAGAGGCGACTAAGGGGGGATATGATAGAGGACTATAAAATCGTGAGTGGTGTAGAGCAGTGGTTCCCAAAGCCGGTCCTCCGCTTGTGCAGGGAAAGCCCCTGCTGGGCCGGACCGGTTTGTTTACCTGCCACGTCCGCAGTTTCAGCCAATTGCGGCTCCCACTGGCCGCGGTTCGCCGCTCCAGGCCAATGGGGGCTGCAGGAAGCGGCGCGGGCCAAGGGTCGTGCTGGCTGCCGCTTCCCGCAGCCCCCATTGGCCTGGAGCCACGATCGGCTGAACCTGCGGACACGGCAGGTAAACAAATCGGCCCAGCCCGGCAGGGGCTTTCCCTGCACAAGCCGTGGACCGGCTTTGAGAACCACTGGTGTAGAGAAAGAAAATAAGGAAGCGTTCTTTACTCCTTCTCGTAATACAAGAACAAGGGGCCACCAAATGAAATGAATAGGTAGCAGGTTTAAAACAAACACAAGAAAATATTTTTTCACGCAACACACTGTGAACCTCTGGAACTCCTTGGCAGAGGATGTTGTGAAGGCCAAAACTATAACTGGGTTCAAAAGGGAGCTAGATAGATTCATGGGGGATAGGTCCATCAATGGCTATTAGCCAGGATGGGCAGGAATGGGGTCCCTGGACTCTCTTTGCCAGAAGCTGGCATTGGGTAACAGGGCATGGATCACTTGATGATAACCTGTCTGTCATTCCCTTTGAGGCACCTGCCATTGGCCACTGTCAGAGGACAGGATACTGTGCTTGATGGACCTTTGGTCTGACCCAGTATGGCTGTTCTTATGTTCTTACACAAGTTGGGGGAGAGCTGGTGGTTCCAGGCTACTGGGTGTGAGGGAGAGTTGGGGGGTTCAGGCTGATGGGTGTGGGGCGGGGGGAGGTGGTTGGTGGGACCAGACCGATGAGAGCGGGGAAAGTGGGACCAGGCTGCTGGATGCAGGGGCGGTGGTTTGTTGGTGGGACTAGGCTGATGGGTGGGGGGGTTGGTGGGACCAGACTGATGGGTGCAAGGGGTGGGGTTGGTGGGTCCAGGAGGGTGGTTGCATCAAGTAGCTGGTGCTGAGGAGAGGGGCTAGTGGATTTAAGAGACCTCACAAAGGACTGTGGCTCATCTCACCCCAAAGGCTGCAGACAGAGGATGGAAGGGGCCCTCTGGTTTTCCAGCTGTTTGTGTTGATCTTCCTTTCAGTAGCTTTTAACAGGGCAGACCATAAGGGAGATCCCACTTTTACCATAGCTCATGCCATCAAAGATTAAGAGCATCACTGAATTGTACATTAAAGCCAAGGCAAAACAATTTGTAGATCTCCAGCTACTAATTATTATTGTGGGGTGCCTGTCACTGTGGCATGAATGCATTCTGTAGGGATTGAGTTGGCAACAAATACCGATTACTCATTAGGACTATTATACGCTGCACCACCCTACTGCACTATGATCTAGAGCACATACACAAAGCGGAATTAAGCCAGGGGAGGGTGAATGCCAAGCAAGCAAGAGCTCACTTCAAACAGCAGTGGTTTGCAATGCTTACACAAGAGAGGAGGCTAAGGCTTAGATGAAGTAAATTCTAGAGTGAGATCTCACCACCCAATTCTAACTTGTCTCCAACTCCTACCAGCTGCACTCTTGGGACAGTTAACTTAGGCATTCTGGAGAAATGCAATTGGTGTAGGCATCAAAAGATGGAGAAGAGTCTTGTAGACCTTGTCTAGAGTAGGTTTAAAGGGGTAATATTACCTAACACCTATGAACTAATGGTTTAAAAGGATAGTATGGACAAGGCACACTGACTCTTCAAGTCCAAACACAGCCCACCCACTCACCAAGATTTTAAAACACAGCCAGATAACACAGCTTCATATGTGTTAGTCTGATGAGTGTTGAGGGCTTCTTGATTATGTTAAGTTAACTCAGCTGAGTTAATATGATGATCTCTTGGCCAATCAAGACTGGACAGTAGAGTATGTCTAGGCCAGAATAAGAGGTGAGTATTTAAAAAAACACACACAAAACATGTTAGCTAACACAGGTTAACTAACACTTTTTTAAACCCTGGTGTAGACTGGGCAAGTTGTATTTTAACACACTTTGTCTGGTTGAGGTGAACCACCTGGGTTACAACAGAGCTAACGAGCATAATTTTACAGGTATTAAATTGTGTCCACTCCATCTGTGAAGAAATGTTTCAAATCATGTTAGCTAACTCAATTTAAAAAGCACTAGAAAGGCACTTGGGCCTAGATCATCTGCAACTGTCCAGTCTTTGGGGTAGGAACTATCTTTTGCAACGTGCACATACACTGTGTCGAACATATGGCCTATGAGTCAGAGCTGCTCCACATGATGTATTTGTGTGGCCTTTATGACATATACAGATTGTGAAGAATATTAACTTTCCTTTTAAAAAGTACATTTCTTTAGCTCTCATGATTGTGAAGAAAACCTTCCAAATGTGAACCAAAAGTAAACAACTTATGCCGTGTTGCGTTTCTGAGGGCTTATATATGCGGGGAAATGTACTACTCCAATAATAATTATACCAGTAATTATAAAAGCAGCTTTTTTTTCAGTTTAGCTTATTGAAGCAACATAAACTAACAAAAAAAAATGCCCACTGTTATTCCAAAACAGACTCATCACATGGGGAGTTGTACAGGAATAACTACAGCACCATAAGTATACTAGTAATGTTGATCAATTTCTCCCAGTAGACAAGCCTGAGTCTGCAGAAAGCCTGAAACAATAGCTCTCAAATGCATGAATTCTGTTGTCCCCCTTAATTTCACTGGAGTGCTAACTAAAATAGCATTTCAATGTCAGTGATTTAATTGCTGGTCATATTAGCAGATGGAAACTGGGAAATGTTGCAGAGAATAAAATGCAAGGAGAGGAAGAGAGATGCAAAGACAAGGAAAAGGGACAGAAACAAAGATGAGCATGGGGTAGGAAGAGGGAGAAAGGGTGCAAATAGGAGTGAGCCAAGTGGACCATACTTCCCATTGAGTGATACTGAGTGTGACAGTGAAGTACTTAATAAATAATAGTAACTAGAAGTTTAGTTACTAGGTAAAGGCCAGATTTTGCCCTTGATCTCTATTCATTGATATCAATGAGTATTCTTGCTCTGGGAGGCAAATACAGAAATGTATACTGTTATCCATAGTCTATATCCAAAAGTAGAATTTGACCCTTTCTATATAATGAGTTTGACACCTCTGGTGCACTCAGCTCCTAGCACAATTTGAAAAGGAGGACTTGTGGCACCTTAGCGACTAACAAATTTATTTGAGCATAAGCTTTCATGAGCTACAGCTCACTTCATCAGATGCATTCAGAATGGTTCATCGGATGCATTCAGAATGCATTCTGAATGCATCTGATAAAGTGACCTGCAGCTCACGAAAGCTTATGCTCAAATAAATTTGTTAGTCTCTAAGGTGACACAAGTCCTCCTTTTCTTTTTGTGAATACAGACTAACATGGCTACTACTCTGAAACAGGTAAGGTGAGCTATTACCAACGGGGGGGGGGAGGAGACCTTTTGTAGTGATAATGAAGGTGGGCCATTTCCAGCAGTTGACAAGAATGTGTGAGGAACAGTAGGGGGAAAAAATAAACATGGGGAAATAGTTTTACTTTGTGTAATGAACCATCCACTCCCAGTCTCTATTCAAGCCTAAATGAATGGTGTCCAGTGTGCAAATTAATTCCAATTCAGCAGTCTCTGCTTTGTTTACCTGAAACTTGAGGGCTCGTGTGTGATTTATTGTCTTGTGCTTAAAGACTTCGTTTGGGACAAAAGAATTGACGCAAGAGACTAGCTGCGTCTCACAAAGCACTGAACTGCGTCAGGGAAGGGAAAGGGACAGAAAACTGAAAAGTTCCAGGAACAGAAGAAGAAAAGACAGCGCGATGTTAGCTTATAGTTCTGTTTCTCGTGCATCGGCTGCTCCGGGCTTTACATCCTGCAGCCCCTCGTCAGGTAACCCCCCCTTGTTCTAGATCAGTGGGAGTCGTGCCTGCCTACTAGGGCCGGTAGCGTGGGGCCAATGAAAGTAGACAGCTCTTAGGCTCGGACACCCTGAAGAAGCCACCGGCAGCGTTGCACAGGCGCCGATGAAAGAGCAGCTGGAGGCTGTGCAGCAATCTGCAAAACACGCAGGGCAATGTTGGTTCTTCCTCACTGCCATGGTGGTTTTTGCTGGAAGGAAAGAAAAGTGGAAGTGTTTAGCGCCTTGGTCTGTGTGCCTCCCCGCTCTCCCCCGTTGCTGTTTCCGAGAGCACCGGAGCTGAAGAAAACTCACTGAAACCTGCAAGCACCTTCTTGACTTTGATGATGGCAATACTCCCCCTCCCCCCCCCTCCATGTCTATGGCCCAGCTCGGGAAACCCGTAAAGCGGAAGTGTGAAATTAACAAACCGCACAGCTGCAGCTATTACAATGGAGACTAACACATTTATTAGAGCATAAGCTTTCGTGAGCTACAGCTCCACATGCATCCGATGAAGTGAGCTGTAGCTCACGAAAGCTTATGCTCTAATAAATGTGTTAGTCTCTAAGGTGCCACAAGTACTGCTTTTCTTTTTGCGAATACAGACTAACACGGCTGCTACTCTGAAACCAGCTATTACAATGGTGACCGTTCATTTTCTTGTAGCGTCTGGGCTCTCTGCTCAGCTTTGCATATTTGAACATCGGACTTTACAGCCCCGAAGAAGTTACCGGTGTGCTCTCAATGCTAAAGAGCCTCAGCATTGTTACACGTACAGTAAATCCCAGCCTCTGTCTTTGCGCCCGTTAGCCAAAAGCGTCTACACCGTTTTAACTTGTTGACAAAATGGACTCTGCTCAATGAGAATTTCTGCCAGGCGATTTGTTTAAAGCACAACGCCCGGAGTCAATCCCCTAAAGACAGAACAGGAGGAAAAAGCAGGTAGAAAAATAGTCCTTATCCCAAGCCGCTTCTTGGCCAGCTTTGGGGGAAGAATTCACCTGAACTCAGCCCCTCCAGTTGCCTGACTCTGAATCATTCTGCAAACTGAGGGGTTATCCAGCGTGGTGAGCAATCAGTCCTTTGGCCAAACCATCCCGGGATTTGTATTGCAGGGCTGGAGCCTGGGGAATGCCAGCCTACCTGCTGTTCTCTGAAGTAAGAAGTCAGTTGTGTTATTTATGAGGGGAAATAACTGGGGGTCTTCAGTCGGTTTATTTTAGTATGACCTATTTGATGGGGATTGTGGAATTGATATAACCCATCTCCAGACCAGTACTGGGCATGGCGGGGTCAGTATCCCATATCTCACATCTGCAGGACAGTGCAGACACTGTTCCTTACTAGAAGGGAAAGAGGGAGATGATGAACACCTAATCTCCAATCTGGGGTGCAGAGAGTGGCTGACAATGCTGTGGGGAGACAGACGCTTGCCAGACATCCAAGTACATAGGGACATAGTTTTATGTGCTCTGGAGTCTCAGTGCTGTACCATCTTCTCCCCTTCCCCATGTAAGAGCCCCAGTGGTTTTGCTTTGGGATCTCTGAAAGGAGATGGACTTAACTTATTTGAATTTGCACTGGAGCAAGAGGCACTGGAGCAAGAATTTCAAAACTTGAACTGTGCATAAACAAGCAAAAAATATGTCATGCGAAAAGAACTCATTGATCCAGTGCCTGTCAATGCTGTGTGCACGGATCATTGTGATGTGGGAAGAAGTGTAAAGCCTGACAAACCACATCCTTCACAGGTAGGATTGAACCTAGAACCTCTGGAACTAAATGCATGAGCCTCTACTGCATGATCTGAAAGCCATATGGCTGTTAGTTTAAGTCTGTAGAGCAGATTCATTAATCTCTCTAAGTGGTCTCGATGCCACTAGATGGGACAGAATACCACACCCAGGAGGTGTGTGCTTACACAGGCACACTCAGACCGGCTGATTATTCAAGATTAGCAGGAGGGCGGTTGGGATGGGGATGGGGATGCGGGTGGGGAGAGAGAGTAGGAAATAGCTCTCCAGCAGGACAGCTTACCGATGCAGAAGGCATAGGCTTTTGCGCCTCCATCTGACAGTCCAGAGTAATGTCACAAATCTTCTTTCTCCTTTGCCGAGGAAATTCTCCTTTAGGCCAGTTGACTTACCTTGAAAAGATCGCATGGCTGGGAGAGCGGGGCTGGATGCCAGGAGATGGTATTTGACAATGCTGCCAGTCTTGACTGACCCTCCCAGGATTAGGATCCATGTGAAAGTGCTACTAGCCCCTATTAAGAGTCTCACTTTCCCTGTGTCCTCTAGTCGGACTTAATTCAAGATGACTGCTCATTTTGTGAAGAGAAGGATGGGCTCTGACAGCACAAACTGAGCTGTAGCCTCAGGGATATGACCTTTAAGCTCTGCTAGCAAAATACATTAGAGACAAAAAATAAACTTTGGCAGTAGTGGAAGGGGAGTGTGTCTGGTCCTGGCAAAGTGCTCTTAAAGCAGAGGTGAGGTGTCAGACTTCGCCTTTTTTGGCCCTGGCTATGAAGTAGTGATATTTATTAACCCAGGAGGATGAATCTTGTTTGTGCATTGTGCATCCCTGCTGATAATCAGAACACAAACAAGGAAGCTAACTAGGAAGTTAATTTCAGATCCTCTCAAGCCTGATCACAGCTTCATTTAGATCCTGTGCTGTTGCTTAGTAGGTGATGTCTTATGTTCCCACATGGATTAGACAAGGCTACAATGTCGAGAAGAGAGTTTGGCTTTCCCGGCTAGCAGAAACCACACTTTAGTAAAAAGAAAAGGAGTACTTGTGGCACCTTAGAGACTAACACATTTATTAGAGCATAAGCTTTCGTGAGCTACAGCTCACTTCATCTCACAAAAGCTTATGCTCTAATAAATTTGTTAGTCTCTAAGGTGCCACAAGTACTCCTTTTCTTTTTGCGAATACAGACTAACACGGCTACTACTCTGAAACCTGTCACACTTTAGTAGTGACCTCTCAGTCTGAGCAATCTATGAACGTTTGTCTCTCTGCAGTACCCCCTAGTGGTCAGTCCTTTTGAAAACTAATGTATATGAGTCCCTTATATCTGACTTTGTGTTTACCATATACTTGAGCATTGGAACTTAATATCCTCAGACTCTTATTATCTCTGTTATAATTTGTATTCCCTTTTAGGTTGTTTTCCTGGAATATGCAGCTGTCCCTTTCATACCTAGGCACATGTAGCTTAGGGACAAGGCAAAGGCAAAGAGAGCCCAGCCTGGAGAAACGGTATAACAAGAAACAAAACTGTAGCCAGTAAAGGAAAATAAATGACTATCATAAATTTACCCACTTCAGACTACTGAGTTAACAGAAGGACTTTAACTGTAATCCCAAAGCATTAAACATCACATGTTACAGTGAAAGTTATGTAATCTCAGTGGCACTGCTGAGCAAATATAAGTATATTAGGTTTGCAGGAATTTGTGTGCTAAGATACTTTCCAATTTAAGGTTACTTGGCTACCTAGCAACATCACATTAAAGCTGAATGTTCCTGTGAAATAAGAGAAAAATCTTTTTACCAGCTAATTTTCTTGTGCTGTCCTGATAAAAAGTAAAAGAGAAAATGGTATTTCTAGTGAAATGACCTCAACCATTGTGGTATAATGTGCTGAGGGCATCGAAATGCTCAATAAATACTCCGATAATGAAGATGATAAATAAAATTGGAAGCAGATGGGAGATGATCCATTTCAATGCATTCAAAAAGCATGTGTAAATCATATTATCTTATTATAAAGATTGAATGATGGGTGCTTACTGTATGATCATTGCTATTTATCTACAGTTGACTACTTGGCCATCAGCAGTGTACTCAATTTGTGTATTCTACGTACTTATGCACATGCACGTGCTCACACATACACACACACACACAAAGCCCAACTGATTCTGGATGTGAAAATACAATGATAATTTTAAAATGACAGCTATTCACTGATGTCTCAAAAAAACAAGGGTGATTTGGAGAATAACCTGACTATATCTCAAGGGCTCTTGAGTTTTTGTTTGTTTAATAAAGCTTATTAAACCACAGGTACCATAAATATTCTTGAAAGGATGTTAGAAGACCAGCATGTAATGCTGGATTCTGTGAGCAGCTCTGCACCCTCAGTTCCCAGTGGGGTGCTCAGAACCTTGCAGGACTGGGCCCATAGCGTGAAGCTAACCTGACAGGACTTAAGTGTGATGCCAGGGGTGCATAAGTCTTATGCTAGCAGCCCCCTACAGAGTGATGAATTTCACACACAAAATGGGTAATACAAAATGTGCTATAGTCATGAAAACCACAACTTATAGGGCAGAGTGGACAAGTGCACGACTCACCTTTCACACCTAAAAGTCTGGTCTTCGTTCTTTAGGACAGACATTTTGTGGTCTGCTCAAATTACTGCAGTTCACATTCAGTACTTAAACTATTTTAAAATCATTCAGCCCACATGCCAATCTCTGCTCAGGGGAAGGCTTGGATAAGATGTCTTAAGGTTTTTATAGCTCCGATCACTGTGGTAACAAAGCACCGCACAAAATTAAGCAGCACAAAAATCACAAATGAGGCATTAAAGATCGAATGAGTCTCTGTACTTGTCTGTAACGTATCTGGCACAAACCGGTGTTGAAAAATCCCCCTGTAACAGGATTCACTAAGGTTATTTGTTATTTGCATTGTGGTCACACCTAAAGGCTCCACTTAGCGTTCAGGGCCTCACTATGCTAAATGGTGTACACACAGATAACAAAGAGATGATCCCTGTCCCCCAGAGCTTACATTAGAAGTATGTGCTGAGACAATAGGTAGATAAAACAGACAAGGTAGCACACATGAGCAGTGAGACAGTCATAAGCAGCAGGCACAGCAAACCAGCTACCTACCCGTTGTTGAGTGTTCTGTAGGCATCATAGCAGAGGTGAGTTTTAAGGCGGATAATACAGTGGTTTTGTGTATTTTTATGGAGAGCTCCTTCCAGGCAACATTAACATCAGGGGAGAAAGTGGAGAGGCATTTTAAGGAAAATTGAACTGATAGGCAGTAAAGGATGACATCACTTTTGGCAGACCATAAGTAGGGGCTGATGGCTCAACAGAGTATAAGAGATGGTAGACAGAGCTAACCTGTGAAAGGTCTTAAAAATGAAAAGAAGTAGTTTTGTGTTTGAGGTGATGGAGAATGGGGAGCTAGTGGAGGGAGGCAAAGAGGAGGGTGAAATGGTCAGCATGGCAAGCTGGGAAGGTGATTTTTACAGCAGCATTTTGAAAGATATAAAGGGCATTTTTGTCAAGGCCAGAGTGGAGGAAGTTGCAGCTGTCAAGATGTGAGATGAAGAGGGCCTGAGACTTCAGTTTTAGCTGTGTGGACAGAGAGCAAAAGTTGTATCTTAGAGAAATTGAGCAGGAAGAAGCTGCATGACATAGACATCACCTGAACATGTATAAAAATAGGCACTAACCAAATTCCCCACATTTATTAAAATAATAAATTCTATACATGATTCAAGAAGGGGCTCTTTGTAAAACTCAGAAGAAAAACCAAAGTCTTTTTTTTCTAAATCTGTGACTGAATCTAGACACACCTGTTAATTAAAGGACTTGTGAAAAGTCAATTCAGCACAATGCTGTGAAAATTTAGCCCAAAGTGGTGCTATCAAAATACAGGCCACAATGCAAGTTATCTTCGTAGAGTGTCATTCATACAAAATCTCATGAAACTAGTCAGGGCAGATTGCACTCACATTAGAATTAATGATATCAAGTACCATATTCCATCAGTCTAAAATCAAATCTGCAAGGGAAAAGTAGAATTATGCATCTTATGTTCCTGATTGTTGAGATTCCCCATTATATTTAAACCAATACATATATGTATATTGATATTATGAAATGTTACTTCATACATTCAAAAACAGCTAACAAGACATTATAACTTCACTCTGAAATTCCCTGTATAATCTGCCTATATGATGTACTAATTGTCAGACAAGGGCATCTAGAATCAGGACCTAATTCCCATTAACTTCAATGGGAGCACACTCAGCATCTCTCAGGTCCAGCCTCGCATAGTCCAAACATTCTTACCAAATGTAATTACCAAAAAGGCTTAGTTTGATTAATATTGGATCAGATTTATTATGGTCCTGAAGATGCACATAGCCATTGATTACTAGGGAGATATGCCTGCTTCCATCAGCTGTGTATTTGGCCTAAAAAATACACAGTTGGTTCAGTTTCCTTATTTAAAACTTAAAACATGTATTTAAACAGTATCTTCCTAAAAATTTTGACTAATTTACCTGTGTTCCAAAGGTTTTATTAATTAAATTTCAAGCAATTATTACATGACTAAGACTAAAAATATAACTGTAAAAAATACTAAACTTTTATTTATATTTAGTAGAGATAATTAGCTAAGAAATAAGTTTATTGGATTTAAATGTTTATTTAGTGTAAACATAGACTAAAATGCTTCAGCTAGATCAGCATTTTATTATTCCCATCACGTGAGGCCCAGCATTAAGCACTTTAATATAGGCCAACGGTAAAGTGCTTAGATAAATTGATCTAGCTAAAGTGCTTCAATATAGGCACAAGCCAGATACTTCCAGCTCAAGGAACTTACAAGCTCACCTAGCAAAGGCTGAAGAATCTGTATGGTCCCCAAGCTGAATAGCTCCCAGATTTCCTTTTGCTTTTTATTTTCCCACTCTAAAAAGACCCTCCAAAACAGGGAAAGTAAATGAAAACAAAAATAGCTTTAATGGAATGTTAAGGCTGACAAATCAAGCACTCAAAAGACAGGAAATTCCAAAATTTAAGCCTGTGTTAAAATTGGGAAGAAAACAATCACGTATGAATAGCCTAGCAAACTCCATTGAAGTCATGTAGCGTTTTCTATTCTAGGTTCCCTTAATGCTTTATGTTTTTTTCTTTATGTATATGATAACAGCTAGAATGTACAATATGGCCAACTTAATATAGTGGGAGCATAGTAAGAGGGTGATTTAGGCAGTCCCAAGGGAAAGACTGTTATGTGCTAAAGTGCTTATTTTGTGCAAATCCCCCCGCACTCCCAATCAGCCAAACCCAGAATATATATTTAAGACTCATCAAAAATAGTATACCATCAATAAGTTCCTCTACTAGAGAAAAAAAGTGCAGAGGAATGGTTCCTTATATGAAATGTTTTTCAGAAAAGTGCTTCTGAGAAATATGGTTCTAAACAAAGTCACTGCTAACACTGCATCTCCCTGAGCTCACAACAAGAGGCTTTTCTAATTGCATGTAGAGCTCAAGATCTCATAGAAAGAAAACTAAGCCCACCTGTTACTCCATTCCAATTAGAC
This sequence comes from Dermochelys coriacea, assembly GCF_009764565.3. NCBI lineage: Eukaryota > Metazoa > Chordata > Testudines > Dermochelyidae > Dermochelys > Dermochelys coriacea. Next base: position 227,045,859 of record NC_050069.1, read on the forward strand.
TTAGCAAGATCCCTTATGTTGTTGGACCCACCTGCTCTATTAGTTCCTCTGGCTCACAGGTGCTACTCTGTCCCAGGGAGCAACCTCACATTTTAGGAACTTTTCATGCTTGATTTTTCAACTGTTAAAAAGAACATGGAGGAGGCCCATGGGAAGCTGATTTCTATCACATGTACCCATAAATGGCCCCATCCCTCCTATGGCAACAGCTGAGTAAAAAGAGGGGTCTCAAACAGAGGAAAAGGGTGGGTACACACTGGGATAAGACAGATGATAAAGGGGTGAAAAAAGAAGCTGCTTACCACAAGAAACAGTTGGGGGCTTTCTAACCTTGAGTTAGGGCTGGTTGAAATTTTTTTCAGTAAAAATGAATTTTTGATTATATGGTAATGTTCACACATTTTTGATGAAATTTTATGTTTTTTTTCTCAAAAAAGGGAAACTAAAAAACCCAAACAATTCAGCACATTTTCACTAGCAGCATCCGGTAGGGGTCAGCATGCACTCTTCATGTCCACGCTCTCCCATCCCCGGCCCCCCAAGGTCATAAAAAGTGCAGTGACCCTAACCACCACTTAGTTCCTTCACTGCCCAGAATCCATATTATAAGAATCTGAGTGGTGGGAAAGGAGGGCAGGTCATGGGATCTCCGTGTGCAGACATCTCGAAGAACCACAGTTACTATAAAATAAGCAACTGTTCTTTCTTCAAGAACTGAACATGTAGATCCCACTCATGGTGATTAACCAGAAGTTATTTTTGATGCAGATGGGAGCTAGGAATTATTTGAAAAGAGATTGTAGAACCAAAGGCTGCAGAAACATGCTTTGAATGGGGGTGAGGCGGGGGAAAGAGAAGGAGGACTAAGGTGCACGCTGAAGTCTAAACGTACAAAGCACCATATTAAGATATGAAGCCTGTAAACCCCCCGAGACCTGTTTCTTTCCTAAAACCTATACTCAGACAGACACATAAAATAATTGCTTCAACCATAGAGAGCTTCCCGCTACTAAAATGGATTTTACCCTTAAAGTCACAGTGGGCTTTTCGTTCTTTCAAGGCTCAATTGAACTTTAAAAAAAGAACAGAAATGAGAAATTGTCAGCCTTGGTTTGAGTGGTGGTATCCTTCCCGTGGTGCTCTGCATATTTAATGGTGCAGGGTGTTACTTCCCTGGTCCTTCTTGCATGAACAGAGAGCAACAATACCCGAAGTCCAAAGGTGCAAACAATTTGATGTTTATTGGGGTGAACTTCCATGATTCCAGTTTCCTTCTTTAGTGTCCCCCTTCCCAGCTCTGACACCACAGAGCCTTACACCTGTGTCCCTGTTCCCATTCCTGCCCTTAGCCAAACATGATTCCAATTTCCCCACCCCCATTCCCTGTTCCCATTTCCCTCCACACACCCACCCACTTCCTGATTGACTGCAGACTATATAGTAAAACTTGAGTTCTGCTTAGCTATACCTTAACCAATCATTTTCTTGAAATTTAACTAACCGATCCTAACATATTGTAACATGATTATTTAACCAATTATATCCCACCATCTTAATTAGTTTACACCCAGCAAAATTAATTATACAGCAGACAGAAACAACCACAGAACCAGACAGAGATTATACAGACAAACAATAGGGAAATGGGGACTACAGTGATAGAACAAACACAAAAATGAGGATTTCACATCCCAGCTATTTATAAGTGAGTTCTTGCCGGACAGAATGCTATCAAACTAAGTTTCCTTTTACTTTTTCTAGGCCCTTCCCTTTCTCTGGAGGTGATAGGCATTATCAGGACAGGATTGTATTCCTAATGGCCCAATAGCACCTTATTTCAATGTGATTAGTTTGGAATGTGAGGATGTGACCGGGTCGCTTCCCAGCTTATGGCTGCCCCTGCTGCTTAGCCAAAGGCCTTAGCCTAAGAATAGGGCCTCAGACTGTCACAGTAAGAGAAGGCCCTTACACCGGCAGAGAGTGATTTTGATTCTTTTGTACCTCTGTAACTAGCCAAGTGATAAGAATACACCTACATTCTTAGAGTATAGGCCTTTACAGACATGCCTGAATATCTATATCCTAACACAGGGTTTTATTTCTCTGCACTTGTGGTAGTGTTGGGAGGGAATGAGTAATTGCAACAACCCAGTGTAAATGCTAGCCAGACACACCCCAGGTGCCAATGCCCAATCCCCACACTGCATCCCTGTGGCTGGTGCATGTGTCCCAGGCTGCATGTCTCTGCTGCGTCCTACAATGGCTAGAAGGTGAGACTGGCTGGTCCGGCCATTCGAGCGTCACATGAACAGCCACTTCTCCCAGGCAGCTGGGGTCATACACTCTGTCACTCCCGTGCAGCAGCCCTGGCTAGTACAGTCAAGATGGCGAGCTGAGTGAAAGAAAACATGGAGAGGAGACTAGAGCTGCTCCTACCTGCTCCCCAGTGGCTGGTCTAATCCCAGGGGCCGGGGCAGTTGCTCCCAAGTCCCACTCTTGCCTCTGCCACGCCACGCATGCATATGCAAGCAGAAACAGACATGTCCCACTCTTGCCTCTGCAAGATATTGTGGGGGAGGAAAACATTGGGGGCTGATGTATGTTTCCTCCCCTCCAATATTTCCATTGAGGGGGTTGTGGTCCCCACTGCCCTCCCACTGTTCCATCACCCCACGTAGAACTACCCTTCCAAAACAGGAATCTGACCTAGAAGCAAACACTAATGAATAATGTTTCATAAAAATATGAGCTGAAGTCTGAGGAGCCTCTAAATTGGTACCCAGGTCAGACACCCTGTTGATGTCACTTGTGCCTTGCTGGAGTGAGTCCAAATGTTTGAAGGAAGGCTTATCTTATTAACACATGCAGTCTTTGTGATGAAATAGACATCACTTGAGATTTAAAAGGAATAAAAAGTCCTGAAGTCTTATGAAAAGATTCAGTTCAATCTAGATAGTAATAACAAAGATATCTTTACATCTAAGGTATGCAGTTTACCTTCAGCTAAAGACAAATGAGGTTTTTGGGGGGAAAACTGGGAAGGACTGGTCTACGCTCCACAGTTAGGTCAACATAAGGCAGCTTACATCGACCTAATGCAGTAAGCGTCTAAAGCGTCACACCCACCAATGTAAGTCACCCCCTACACTGACTTAATAACGCCATGAGAGGCATAGTGCTGAAGTCGATGTAGTTAGGTCGACGCTGTGACACTGCACTAATTTAAATCCCAAATTGGAGCAATCTTCCTTACATGATGCAAAACTTGAATTAGACACCTCAGAAATCTACTCACTGATTTATCAGAGAAAACTGAACCTCCTTCTGTTGGTGGATGACATGCTGAAATTGCTGCTAAGTGCACCTTGGTAGAAGGAATAGGTAGTCCCAAATATTTTAACTACAACAAGTAATCCAAGATAATCAGAACAGAACACTGGGAAGGAATATTACAGTTAGATAATGCCCAAAATGAAAAATATTTCCATTTTGCAGAATATGTAATCCTAGTAGATAATTTCATGCTCTAAAGTAAGATATTCTATATCTCTGAGGAACATGCCTTATATAACAAGGGTATCCAGATGCTGTCCATGTCGTGAGATGTAGAGAGGCTGGAACTGAGTATACAACTAGATCGTGAGTCTGTGTTATCATGTCATTCTGAATTGGAGGCATAATAAACTGGTGACTGGACAACACCAGCAGATCCAAAAACCTGGCAAAGATCTGGCAAAGCCAAGTAGGAGCTATCAGTATGACCTGGCTGCTGCTTTTCTTACCTTCCTTAACACCCTGGGAATCAATGGGAGAGGATGTAACACATACATCAAGATAATATGACCAACATATCATGGAACTGTGCACTATGGATCCTAGACTCTTTCCTGCTCAATGTTGGATCATATTAAAGAAGTTCTGTATTAAAATCACAAATGAGTTTGATTCCCCATAGTTTAAATTCCAGGGTATTACTAATTAAGAGGTTTCTTGGTTTTTGGTACTGTTTCTCTCCCTCTATGTGTGAAACTTGCAAGCTGCTAGTACATTCCAAGACAAAGTCTGTTCTCAAAGCAATTCTTTGTAACAATAACTACTCACACAGAGAGAGACTCAAAGCAATAGTCTGTAACAACAGAAACAGCACCCAGAGACTCCCCGCCCTTGTGTTGTATTCATCTCGCTTTGTTAACAATTGTGATTAAAATAGAGATAGAGGATGTATGTGGATGGATGCTTGGTGTGGATAATAACTGAACGATCAGGGAGATGCCAGCCTAAGAATCTAGTGTCCATCGGCTGAAGAAGGCATCAAGTGGAAACAACCAGAGGACCCTCGGAGGGCTGACTGGAATCCACCCAACAGCCTCAAGAATGGGAGAACCAAAGAACAAGATAACATCTGGCAGCACGGAGCCATCAGGAATGTGCCATCTGCTGATTGATTCAGCAACAGCATGATGAAGCAATTCCCATAGACTGGCATAGGAAGAAATTCCTATAAAAATGGACTCTAGAAAGTGAGAACTTTGGGGTCTGATTCTGCAAACCAACTTCCAGGAGCATCAGATGAGCATCTGACAAGGCCCTGCTCCCTCCTCACGTCCAGGCCACCTGGCAAGTGGCTTGGCATGAGCAACTCTAAGGCTGGTAACTATGATAACAACCTTGCAGAACCTGTGTGTGTTTGTATATGAATGAATGTGTGAATAAATATGAAATTGAATGGAACGTTATAGCAATAATTAACTACTTACTATTATTCTTTCTGTATTCACAATAAATGTGGCATTTTATTTTATTGGTATAACATCAAGAGCAGACTATTGGACACTTCTTGTTATTTTAAGTGAACAAGTCTATTCGGTGAAACCCCGTGACATACCATGGTACAATCCAGACTAATGAGCAGCTATGTCATCTTGGTCTGTAATCCCAGAAATGTATGTCCTGTACTGTCCAGAACCTTCCCGAACAATAGAAGTCCATTATTCCTTTAAAAGAGTAATATGCAACAACCTGTCACCCCAAATGGAGTTACCCAGATACTTCAGTTTAAACATACTGGATTAGATAAAACAATAAAACAAGTTCACTAACTATAAAGGGAGTTTAAATGAGTACAAGGAATGAAGCATAAAAGTCAGAAATGGTTACAAGAAAAATAAATATAAGACATTTACTAATGTATAAGTTAAACTATATCAAATTTAAGCTCAGTTTCTTACCACATGGTTTCAGCCGTCTTACTGACCAATCCCTGTAGGTCAGGACCCCACTCCCAGAGTCCAACAAATGCTTCCTCTGTCATTTCAGGTGCAGTAAATGCAATTGGCAGGGACAGAGAGAGGGGTGCCTTGGGGTGTTTGTCCCTCATTTTTATAAATTCAGTCCCTCTCTTGAAAAACATTTCCAGCTGGGCACTAGCAGACAGAATCTATGTGGAAGGATGTTCTCTGCTGTTTTTTTCACCTGGAAGTTTGAACTTCCTTTGTCTTTCCTTCCCGCTTGATGACTCTATTTACTTCTTAAATGCAAATTAAGGCGAAAAGCACACATTCCTTTGTTTAAGACAGACCTGTTTACCAGCTTCTGTTTGGGCAGGGCTGTGGGCTTTGGAACATGTGTTAACACCATACAGGGAAATCTTATAACTTTACATACAGTGTTGCTTCACATTTTATCAGGACAATACCAACCAGAAAATTATAAGTTTTCAAATGACACCTTACAAGGCATACTTTGTACAAAGTTTATTACAATAGTGTGTAAAATGTGAATACTTGGTTATATTCTGTCTCACCTCTATGCTTGGAAGATTTGGTCCAGTAAGGAGTTATTTAATTCCCATTTGTGGGTCAAGGTCACTTTTCTGCTTAAAGTCAGCCAGACCATTGTTCTCCCCTGGAAGATTGAGGACATACATTTCTGGGGGAAAATCTAACACTGGGAGTGTGTTGGGGTCACCCTGCAGTATAACCAGGCTGGTGAGAGCCAGAGGGTAACCCAAACATGGTTGGCAGGCTGCAGTTACACACAAACACTCAGGGTGTGACTTGCATGCTGGAACGCTGCTTGTGAGCGTCCCAGGTGGGAGCTACTTCAGCAAAGCATTGTGAGGCACCTTAGGTCACAGGGCAGGGGTGATGGAGCTGCTCGTGAGTCTAGACTGGACCCTAGTATATCACAAAGGCCTTTTCTATCAATTCTTGAGGAACAAGTTCTATCAATCCTAGATTGATTATTCATAGATTCATAGATACTAAGGTCAGAAGGGACCATTCTGATCATCTAGTCCGACCTCCTGCACAGCGCAGGCCACAGAATCTCACCCACCCACTCCTACGAAAAACCTCACCTATGTCTGAGCTATTGAAGTCCTCAAATCATGGTTTAAAGACTTCAAGGAGCAGAGAAGCCTCCCTCAAGTCAACCATGCCCCATGCTACAGAGGAAGGCGAAAAACCTCCAGGGCCTCTCCAATCTGCCCTGGAGGAAAATTCCTTCCTGATCCCAAATATGGCAATCAGCTAAACCCTGAGCATATGGGCAAGATTCACCAGCCAGATACTACAGAAAATTCTTTCCTGGGTAACTCAGATCCCATCCATCTAATATCCCATCTCAGGGGATTAGTCCTATTTACCCTGAATATTTAAAGATCAATTACTTACCAAAATCCCATTATCCCATCATACCATCTCCTCCATAAACTTATCGAGTAGAATCTTAAAACCAGATAGATCTTTTGCCCCCACTGCTTCCCTTGGAAGGCTATTCCAAAACTTCACTCCTCTGATGGTTAGAAACCTTCGTCTAATTTCAAGTCTAAACTTCCTGGTGGCCAGTTTATAGCCATTTGTTCTTGTGTCCACATTGGTGCTGAGCTTAAATAATTCCTTTCCCTCTCCTGTATTTATCCCTCTGATACATTTATAGAGAGCAATCATATCTCCCCTCAACCTTCTTTTAGTTAGGCTAAACAAGCTAAGCTCCTTAAGTCTTCTTTCATAAGACAAGTTTTCCATTCCTCGGATCATCCTAGTAGCCCTTCTCTGTACCTGCTCCTGTTTGAATTCATCCTTTTTAAACATGGGAGACCCGAACTGCACACAGTATTCTAGGTGAGGTCTCACCAGTGCCTTGTATAATGGTACTAAAACCTCCTTATCCCTACTGGAAATGCCTCTCCTGATGCATCCCAAAACCGCATTAGCTTTTTTCACAGCCATATCACATTGGCAGCTCATAGTCATCCTATGATCAACCAATACTCCAAGGTCCTTCTCCTCTTCTGTTACTTCTAATTGATGCGTCCCCAACTTATAACTAAAATTCTTGTTATTAATCCCTAAATGCATAACCTTACACTTCTCATTATTAAATTTCATCCTATTACTATTACTCCAGTTTACAAGGTCATCCAGATCCTCCTGTATAATATCCCGATCCTTCTCCGAATTGGCAATACCTCCCAGCTTTGTATCATCTGCAAACTTTATTAGCACACTCCCACTTTTTATGCCAAGGTCAGTAATAAAAAGATTAAATAAGATTGGTCCCAAAACCGATCCCTGAGGAACTCCACTGGTAACCTCCCTCCAACCTGACAGTTCGCCTTTCAGTAGGATCTGTTGCAGTCTCCCCTTTAACCAATTCCTTATTCATCTTTTGATATTCATACTGATCCCTATCTTCTCCAATTTAACTAATAATTCCCCATGTGGCACGGTATCAAATGCCTTACTGAAATCTAGGTAAATTAGATCCACTGCATTTCCTTTATCTAAAAAATCTGTTACTTTTTCAAAAAAGGAGATTAGGTTGGTTTGGCGCAATCTACCTTTTGTAAAACCATGTTGTATTTTGTCCCATTTACCATTGACTTCAATGTCCATAACTAATTTCTCCTTCAAAATTTCTTCCAGGACCTTGCATACTACAGATGTCAAACTAACTGGCCTGTAGTTACCTGGAAAAAAGTTACACTTTTTTTTCCTTTCTTAAAAATAGGAACTATATTAGCAATTTTCCAATCATTTGGTACAACTCCTGAGTTTACAGATTCATTAAAAGTTCTTGCTAATGGGCTTGCAATTTCAGGTGCCAATTCCTTTAATATTCTTGGATGAAGATTATCTGGGCCCCCCGATTTAGTCCCATTAAGCTGTTTCAGTTTCGCTTCTACCTCAGGTATGGTAATATCTACCTCCATATCCTCATTCCCATTTGTCATGCTACCATTATCCCTAAGATCCTCTTTAGCCTTATTAAAGACTGAGGCAAAGTATTTGTTTAGATGTTGGGCCATGCCTAGATTATCTTTAACTTCCACTCCATCCTCAGTGTTTAGCGGCCCCACTTCTTCTTTCTTAGTTTTCTTCTTATTTATATGGCTATAGAACCTTTTACTATTGGTTTTAATTCCCTTTGCAAGGTCCAACTCTACTTGACTTTTAGCCTGTCTCACTTTATCCCTATATGTTCTGACCTCAATTAGGTAGCTTTCCTTGCTGATCCATCCCATCTTCCACTGCCTTTATGCTTTCTGCTTCTTCTTAATCACCTCTCTACGATGCTTGCTCATCCAGCTTGGTCTACAACTCCTTCCTATGAATTTTTTCCCCTTTCTTGGGATACAGGCTTCCGATAGCTTCTGCAGCTTTGATTTAAAGTAATCCCAGGCCTCCGCTACCTTTAGATCCATAAATTCTTCAGTCCAATCCACTTCCCTAACTAATTTCCTTAATTTTTGAAAGTCAGCCCTTTTGAAATCAAAAACTCTAGTTGCAGATTTATTTTTGTTAATCCTTCCATTTAGTTTGAACTGAATTAGCTCATGATCACTTGAGCCAAGATTGTCCCCTACAACCATTTCTTCTATGAGGTCCTCGCTACTCACTAAAATTAAATCTAAAATGGCATCCCCTCTAGTCGGTTCAGCAACTACTTGATGAAGGAATCCCTCAGCTATCGCATCTAGGAAAATCTGAGCCCTATTATTATTATTAGCACTGGTCCTCCAGTCTATATCTGGGAAGTTAAAGTCTCCCATGATCACGCAGTTTCCATTAGTATTTACTTTATTAAAAACATTAAAAAGGGCTCTATCCATATCCAAATTAGATCCTGGAGGTCTATAGCACACCCCAAGCGCTATCGTAGGAGAGGCTTTACTAGTTATCTTTCCCAATGTAATTTTTGCCCAGACGGACTCTGTCTTATCCATTGCATTGCTTCTTATTTCTTTACATTCTACCTCATCATTGATATACAATGCTACTCCACCACCTTTACCTTTGTTTCTATCTTTCCTAAACAGCACATACCCTTCAATACCTGTAGTCCAGTCATGATTACTATTCCACCATGTTTCTGTTATCCCTATAATATCTGGTTTCACTTCCTGCACCAGTAGCTCTAGTTCCTCCATTTTGTTACCTAGGCTCCTCGCATTGGTGTAAAAACATCTTCATTTTTTGCTGCTTGGCCTCGCTCACATTTTGTACCCTATTAGGCACAGTCATTCTACAGCCAGTATAACCTATTAGACTGGTATCCACACTGCCCTCGCTCCTTAAATACATTCTCCTACCCACGGCTGTATCCTTTTTTACTTCGTCTTCTTCCCTCTCTATGCTAAAATCTGGCGTGGAGATTACCTGGACATCTCCCAACCATCTCCCCCTAATTCCTAGTTTAAAGCTCTCTTTATCAGTTGTGCCAGCCTCCATCCTAGAAGTCTATTTCCTTCCCTACTCAGATGAAGTCCATCCCGAGAGAACTGTCCTCTGTCTGTGAATGCCTCCCAGTGGCCATACATCCCAAAGCCCTCCTTATAGCACCACTGCCTAAGCCATCCGTTGACAGTCATAATCTTGTCACACCTTTGTTGCCCTTCTCTAGGAACAGGAAGGATCCCACTAAAGATCACCTGAGCCTCAATTTCCTTAAGCGTCTTCCCCAACCTAGCATAGTCTCCCTTAATACTTTCCAGCGAGAATCTAATGGCTAGATAGATGGATAGATTAGATCATCTATCTCTTGAAGCATAGCACTCTTGTGAAAATGGTCCCTGAAAGGTGACTGGAAGGGGTATGGGTGGATGGAAACAGAATGGCATAGCCATCCTTGTGACTTAAAGGTACCACTGATCCACAGTGATCACCATCCATGGCTCCTGGAGAAAGGACAGACTGAAACCAGAGAGAGGGAGGAAAGGGTACACATTCTTGTATATTACTCCAAGATCCTTGAGTGTCGCATCAAATCTGATGCCTCTGTGTCTGTCCCAATTGCAAGGTTACTGAGAGGATGATGGAGCTGACCTCTTATTTTGATACCTCAATCTCTTCTTGGATTGGTTAGAAGTTCACTGCTGATAAAAATGAGCATGGTGTAGTGTTCCTATATCTGGAGGAAGAAGAATGAGGATGAAATTGCTTCCTTTTAAAAGCATAAAGCTTGTGATTTGGGAGTGAATCTTGAGTCTTTCAGTGAATGAAGAGACTTTTCCATTTTAGCACTGAACCAGATTGACTCTGTGAACTGGCTCCACTGTCTCACCCCCTTACTTGGTCTAAAAGCTAGAGAGGCATATTACCGAATGGATGGAGATGCTGGAGACTATATACAGTTCAGAAAGGCTCTACTGCTTAAGTTTGATTTGAGACCCAAGGCTTACAGGAAAAGGTTTTGAGGTGTGCAAAAAGCCCCAGGCGTGACCTACATGGAAGTCACCACTCTGATGAGAGAATATCTCCACAAATGAGGTATGGGGTCACGTGTCACTAAGCTGGAGGATTTGTATAAACTGATTGGGTTGGAATAACTCTATGAGATCTCTCCTTGAATTTAAAATGTGGTTAGTGGATAGAAAGCCTAAGGATCTGCAACGTGCAGGGCAGTTGGCAGGTGAGTTTGTGGACAGTAGATCTGAGAATGAAAAGAGACCCAAAGAGGAGTGGCCTAAGCATAGGTCCAGAGAAAGGGAACTCATGGAGGCACCCTAGAAGTGGGACTTGGGAGTAACTTCCCTGAAGCCTGATGCTGTGAAAACAGAAAAAGCTCCGTCTACCCTCACTGGGAAGGCAGGGGCAGATCTGAGCCTTGTGCTAGGTGAAACCCTCACCTGACAGTGCGGGGAGACAGGCAGGGAAGGAGGACTGCCAACATGTTTTCCCTGTCCAGGCGTGAAAGAAGCCCTATAGAGGGGTAAAACAGCTGGGAGGCCACTGCTGGTAACAGACACATCTGGTCTGAGTGTGGTCATGACCACAGTAGGTTCTCTTAACCAAGAGAGCCCAAATCACAGCCCATCAGAAAGGTGGGGGTGGGGGACTCAGACATGACTCTGCCCTGGGGGTGAGGGCAACAGGTTTACCTGTCAATGTGCAGGAGCACCTTGCATCCCTATCTCACCCGACTCAGGGAAACCAGAGATATGGCTAAGTTAAGACCAAAAGCTCATGGGATTTACTCCAAACTAGGGGTAAGGACACCACTGGCTACAACCAAGATTGCTGACATGGAGAAATGTGGGTGTGACATGTCATTCCATATTCTTTATGAAAATATGCTTATGATATGAATATGACCTAACTAACTGAGATATACTTCATGCAAGATGGCTCATGTAAAATATCATTGGAAAGGTTATGATTTACTGAATGCAATTATCCAGTTTGTATGCCTGTACCATTTCTTTATCTGAAATTAGGAACATTGACTATGTATCTGTGTTTCAACTAAGCTACTTTGGATGATGCCCACTGCTAACATTTCAGGTTCAACAATGGAAAAGCCAGACAGAGCGGATGGCCCCTCAGTGAGGACAATAGACTGAAAAGCTTGGCTTTCCTGTGGATGCTCCATCCTGCCACTGACTCATGGATGCTGTGATCCTATAGAGTCAGGTGGTCTTGTCACCTCAGGGCCGGCTCTAGGTTTTTTGCTGCCCCAAGCAAAAAATGTGCCGCCCCCCTCAAGTTCCAAGAGTGCAAGTGCCCAAGCAAAAAAAAAAACCAAAAAAAAGGGTGACCAGAATGCTGCCCCTGGAATTGTGCTGCCCCAAGCACATGCTTCCTTTGCTGGTGCCTAGAGATGGTCCTGTGTCACCTGATACTAAAACATTACCTGGGACTTCTTGTAACTTTTCACAGTAAGTGGGGGGGGGGTGTCAAATTTGGGAAAAAAAGGATTCCTGCCTTATGTAAATCCTATTTCAGGGTTGGGAGGTAGGCAAATGGGACTCCTCCTCTCCATGGCCTGTCTACCCAAGAAGAAAGGCTGCATAAGGGAAGGCAAGGGGGGAGTCCAGACTGAGACAGGGGTCCTGTCTGAAAAGGAATGTAATTGGAACTCTGAACCACAGAAACTTTGCAAACTGCCTGCAACAATATCTAGGGTGAAAAATACTATTTGTAACCAGTTTCTTTAGTGAAACTAGCTTAGTTTGTGTGTTTGATTTCATTTGTTTAGTAATCTGCTTTGTTGTTACCCCTTTTACCACTTAAAATCTGCCTTTTATAGTTAATAAAATTGGTTTTATTATTAAACCCAGCTTCTGTAATTTCTAACTGGGCGGCAGGGGGAAGAAGCATGCACACCTCTCTCCACATTGAGGGAGGCGGCAAATTTCATAATCTATCTTTGGGTCTGCACTCCAAGGAAGGTAGACATCTGAGTGCTGGAGCAAGTACCTTAAGTTGAGTCTTCCCAGAGCTGATCTGCAATTGGGTGTGGCCCTGCCTATGTGTGTGTTAGAGGAGGTTTTAAGAGCCTGACTCAGCGAGACAGGTTAAAGGGGGCCCATGATAGCAGAACAGCTAGACCCAGTGGTATCTCAGCACATCAGGTGGCTTCCCAAGGGGTCCAACCCGTCAAAGTGGGTTCACTGCCTTCCTCACTCCCTGGAGGGTGAGCGGGGAAAAGGTAGTCACAGGACCCCCATCTGTTTAAAATCCAAAGGTCTTGGGATAGCAAAAGGGCGTGGGGCAGCATGAAAATTCCTTAGGTCCAGCCTGCTAGTGACATTTAACAGAACAAACCTAAGGGAGAATGTGAAACTGTTCTGAACTGTGGATTGAAAACTAAGGTTGAGTCACTAGCAACTGAGCTATAAGAATCTTGAAAGGGCCTGGCATAACAGCTACAAAGAGGATGGGAAAGATCTATAGATATTTGTGGGGTCTAACTTTCCCCAGTTACTGGTTAAAGTGACCCTGACCAGTTCAGTCTCAATGGGAGAAAAGATGTGATGAAGTGGGAATTTTCTGTAATTCTTTTTAGGAAACCTGTGTGCCTCAGTTTCCCCTATGTACTGCAGTGTTATCTAGGGGTAGAAAAGGTTGTTTGCTCTCTGCATTGGCTCGGAGAATCAGGTGTGCCTGCCTGACAACGGCAAACCCAATCACCTGGACTTTGATACCTAGCAACCAACAACCATGGATAGCTCACCGCTCTCCAGGAAGCCAAGCAGCACTTGCCTAGCTGAAGAACAAAGAACTGGGTAGGTGTCAGAGGGGTGGTTAAGGGTTGGCTGCTGAGGGCTTCTGGGGCACACACCTGAACTGAGGCAAAGAGAGGTCAGAAGGACAGGGCTTTGGGTTTGTGCTGACCAGTATGGACTATGCTGTACTTTATTTTCTCTGTGCTAACCAAGGACTCCCTGTACTGTGTTCCAGTCAATTAATAAACTCTTCTGTTTTACAGTGCCGGCTGAGTGTCACTGCAAATGCTGATGGAGGAGGTGCATTGCTCCCTAACATTGTACAAGTCTCTCTCAGAGGTTTGCCTTGCTGATCAGAGCTCATGGTATGAAGCAGGAATGCTGAAAGACCAGTGATCCAGCCAAAGGAGGTGGTGAAGCCAAGTGGCTTTCCCTGGAAGAAGAGTGAGACCTCCAGGGGGATCTGGCACACTGAATGGGTCCTCTCAGAGACTGTTCCAAAGCTGAGGGCATAGCACCAGTCCATGGCAGGTGGATTTAAAAATTCCCTCATTTATAGGAAGTACAATTCTACTTTGAGATGCTGATTGGGAAATTTCAAAGTTTAAGCACCTTCTTCTGTATCACTTCCAATGGGATTTCAAGCATTTGTGCCCTATGTTTCAAGAATTCTTGGAAGGTGTTAAAATCATCCATTGTCACAGATACAGCAGATAAAACAGTCTCATCAAGTGAGGAACGTGAGCAATGTGGGAGTTCAAATTAATCTTCCTGATGAACCAGTGCTTCCTCATTCCTAGGAGTTCTCAGGTTCTCCTGTCCAGGTTATGGAAACAGAATAATGAGGGGACCCATGAGAACCTGGAGTATGTGATTTACAAGGATTCCACATATATTGTACTGCCAGATGTTATGACCTATATGACTCACTTAGCTGAAGTGATCTGCCTCCAAGCATGTTGGAAATAGGCAAAGTGGTCTCCAAATTGGGGGAGGTGGGCCAACGGGCAAAGGTGTAAATCCAGTGGTGTGGGAGGATTTAAACCTTTGACCAACTCATCAAAATTGTAGCTTCAAAGATGGCCGAGTGGTTTGGTGGGTGGTCAGATGGCCCTTTTTCTCTAAAATCTCTCTCTCTTCTTGGGGGGTTTGGTGGATCTATGGAACCTGGAAAACTGAGCAGGACACCATCTCTGGGCAGTCTGTGACCTACTAAACCTTTTCTTATTTGTAGGGTGTGTGTATGCCGGATGCCAGAGGGATCATAAAGTAGTCCTAGAGTCTTTTAGAGAGTTCAAGAACTCACCTGTGGTTTCTGGGAACAGTTTACGACTGTTGAAGGGGAGGTCCTCCACAGTGTTCTGTACTTCTCTTGCAAACCTTGTGAGATGGAGCCATGATGCCCTGTGGATAACCACTGCCCTGGAGACAGACCGGGCAGCAAGGTCTGCAGCATCTAAGGATGCTTGAAGAGCAGTTCTGGCCACCAACTGGCCCTCTGAGTTGATGGACTGGAATTGCTCCCTATGTTCTTGTGGCAGATGTTCAATAAAAGCCATAAGTCTGTTATAATTTTACATGACTGCCTGATAATTCGTGATCCTGAATTGCAGGGCTGCTGATGAACAGGCCTTATCCCAAAGACATCCAGACTTTTCTGGTCCTTGTTATATGGGATAGACTTAGAGAAGTGGTGCCTGTCCCACTCACTTATTGCACACACCAACAGGGAGTTAGGTGGAGTGGGAGTGGGGAGCGAATAAAGAGTCAGAATCCTTAGGAGAACCCTACTGCTACTTATCTGCCCATTTACATGTGGGTGGAATAGTGGAGGTGTCTGCCACACTGTCTTTGTTAGATATAGGAGTGCCTCAGATGGGTAATGCCACCCTGGAGGATGTTGGTGACTGCAAAATATCCTTGAACCCTTGACCTCTTTGAGAGGAATCTGAAGACTATTTAGCTACCCTCTTTATGAGGTCTTGAAATTGCTGAAACTCCATCAGCCATGGATGGGATACCATACAGAAGTGGGGGCAGCATGCAGAGTTGGTTCCACCATCACTGATAATGAGTCCAATCTTCTCTCTGACTTTCAGAGAATGGATTCCTGAAGGGATATGATGGAGGACCCTGGAAGGAAACAGAGGAGGCAGACTACAAGTCTCCTTCGTTTTCCTCCATCTAATGCAAAGGAGGAGCACCCATAGAAAACAGGGGACAGTCCAGCGGTACTGGAGATTGGTAGTCTGAGACCTGGGTCTCGGTACTGAGACATGCTCAGTACCCACAAGGAGCAGGGACTCCGGTTCATACATAACCAAGAGAACCTTAACATAGCTGAACTCCTGTGGTACCAAATAGGGGTTTGGTACTGACACAGTAGCTGAGGCCATGGTCACCGAAGCTGATGGTACCACCAATGGGGAGAGCTCACCGAAGTAGACACCAATAGTGTCTGGTGCAGTTGCTTGCTTTGTACAAAGGATGCCACATACATAGGTACCAACAGCTGGGCTGAACTTGACAGTAACAGTCCAGAGCATCTCTGCTTGCCCTCTTTGCTAGTAGATGGTTCCAAGGCCCTATCAGAGCCATGTGTCTCCTTCATGCTCCAGGGCTTTATGACCCCACCAGTACCAGAGAAGGAGTCCTTCAATGGTACCAAGTTGAGAAGTAAAGGGTTTGGAGACCATAGATGTCACCGGGGGCCTGGAATTTTTCGGCTCAAGGTGAGAATCCATGCTCCTCTTTTTGGAAGCCTTCCACTTCTTCCCTTTCTTAAGGGAAGCTTGTGCTGAGGTAGAAGGGGCACTAGATCTGTCTGCAGACAGATGTATGTGGGGCAGGGGTCTCCTGATCGGATTCAGAAGCTGGCCAAAGGGAGCTGCCTGTTTTTCCTTGACTTGAACTTGGGGGGTGAGGCAGAAGTTGCACTTCTGGAAGATGTGGGACTCTGCCAAGCAATGGACACACTTAGAGTGACTTTGGTTCACGGGAACTTCTCGGCAGGAGAGGCAACATTTGAAACTGGCAAGGCAGGCATACCTTGCTAGGAAAATATAAGTCTCCCTGAGGGGAAAGAGGAGTAAAGCAGTCCCCTCACTACTTATCTAACTACAACTATACTAATAAGTTACAGCTACCTATAAAAACTATCTTAACCATTATAGAAATATTAGAAAAGCCAAGGAATGCTCCAAGTGGACAAGCTGGGGCTCCATCTCAGGATGAGGAGGTTGAAAAGGAACTGAGGGTGGTTCACCCATGCATATCTTTATAGCTTAAATATCCAGCATGAAGAGATAGGGCACGTGCGTGGGCCAAAGGAAAACTGCTAATTGAAAATCTCTGATCCAGGGCTTGAGAGGCACATGAGAAATTCAAGTGGAGCATCCATAGGAACACTACTCAAAGAGGAAACATACAAAACCAAATAACCTGGCATCTTAAAGGGGGGGGGGGAAGTGTGCCTGATCATGGGAGGGGAGAGAAACTAAAGGATGCTATACATGCTAAACAGGGAACTAAAAAGATGAGGCAAAGTAGAACGTAGTGGACTGAGAAAAGAACATGGTCACCAAGTCCCCCACATTTTGAAAAAAAAAAAATTCCTATATTTCGGCACTGCCTTCTACACTGTTGCACTGGGGAGTGCCACATCTACATTTTCCACCTGCAGGCGTCTATACATACTTATCCGCACCGTAGTCATCTATGTGGCGAATGTGGCTCTCTATCATGACTGTGGTAATGTCTTCCTGCCAATGGGGGTAGGAAACACTACTTATAGACACACAGGACAGGCTAGCAAGGAAAGTACATGAGGTGCGGAGAGAGTTCACTCTCTGAAGGCTGAAAATGTCAGCCAGGAGATGGAAGTGGTAAAGACTGGGTGGAAGTGAAGGAAGATGAGGAGAGGCAAAGTTTTCCAATGGAATAGGAACTTTTAAGATTGTAGAAAGGTACTCTACTCTCTGCTAAACTCTCAGGCTCCAGGGCTTCTCCAGGTCAACCTGGGGTTGATTTCGACCCAAGAACATCCCTACATGTGAGAAATTTGAATATAGCAGCCAGCCCACTTCTAAACCTACTGCGACTCGAGAATAGATTTGAAATATCAGAGAGGTGGAGTCTGAGGGAAGAACACAGGGATCAGCTTGGAGATGGAAAGAACAATTGAGGGGTGGAGGAGTGATGGAGTCTAGACTAGGTAAATACAGGCAGAGAGCCAACTGTACATTAAAGGAAAAAATAGGAAAGGGTAAAACGATGGTTTTTGGCAGGTGGTCAAGAGTGAGGGGGATGTACAATAAACAGCTGGAGATGGAAGAAAACAATTTATTCAAAGCTTAGCTACAGGTTAGTATTTTGGCTGAGGTTTAGATCTGTAATTTATTATGACCCAGTCCTGCAAGGCACACCCTTAACTCTCACTGTCTCAAATAGATGGAGTGGGCACTGAGTACTTTGCAAGATCAAGGCCTTTTTTTTTTCCCTTTTTTTTTGGGCCTATCCTTTCAAGGGCACATTGTCATCCACTCTTATACTTATGTGTAGTTTGTCATATTAGATGCCATATTAGATGTAGGTTGAACAGCTAACGTTTTGGATAGATCTCTATAAACAGGAGATCTGATTACTGTGGTATAAAAAAGAGCTACAATTGAAAACTCCACTTCTTCTCACTGTAAAATTTAAAAAAGGACTTCTAATGGTGGTGGTTTCCAGTTGAGTGTATAAGGGAATAAGGACAAAGATTGAAGGTAAGCCTAGATCTGATGAATTACACCAGTTAAACAAGTTTATCATTCTCATGATTGAATGTCAGAACCATCAGCATATATTGTTGCACTGACTTTTCTCTTGCTGATATTGAAATTACCTCTCAACAGAAAAGGCAACAGAGGACAGAGCTTTTGTTCTGTCACTTGGAGTCAGGTACTTGGTTGGCAGATAAATAGGCATTAGAACAAGCAAAGTCACTTTGAGAACCAAGCACTGCATCTGTGTATGTTTTAACACAATAAAGTAAGATACAGTAATCACAGAATCATAGGACTGGAAGGGACTTTGAGAGGTCATCTAGTCCAGTCCCCTCCACTCATGGCAGGACTAAGTATTATCTAGACCGTTCCTGACAGGTGTTTGACTAACCTGCTCTTAAAACTCTCCAGTGATGGAGATTCCACAACTTCCCTAGGCAATTTATTCCAATGCTTAACCACCCTGACAATTAGGAAGTTTTCCCTAATGTCCAACCTAAGCCTCCCTGCTGCAATTTAAGCCCATTACTTCTTGTCCTATCCTCAGAGGTTAAGAAAAACAAATTTTCTCCCTCCTCCTTCTAACAACCTTTTACATAACAATTTTCAAGTATGTCCCCCCTGTGTCTTCTCTTTTCCAAACTAAACAAACCCAGTTTTTCAATCTTCCCCCATAGGTCATGTTTTCTAGACCTTTAATCATTTTTGTCACCCTTCTCTGAACTCACTCAAATTTGTTCACATCCCTCCTGAAATATGATGCCCAGAACGGGACACAATACTCCAGCTGAGGCCTAATCAGTGCAGAGTAGAATGGAAGAATTACTTCTTTGTCTTGCTTACAACATTCCTGCTAATACATCCCAGAATGATGTTTGCTTTTTTAGCAACAGCATTACACTGTGGACTCATATTTAGCTTGTAGTCTACTATGACCCACAGATGCCTTTCCACAATACTCTTTCCTAGGCAGTCATTTCCTATTTTGTATGTGTGCAACTGATTGTTCCTTCCTAAATGGAGTACTTTGCATTTGTCCTTTTAAAGCTGCTTAGTCTTCTGGATCAACCCCCTTCTCTTTGAGACCAACTCACGTTAACCGGTTGTAGCCCTGTGATGTTAGTTTTCAGCTTTGTCAGACCATGGCTTGCAATTTATTGGAGACAGCGTGCAAGGTTCTCAAAGCTGACAGGTTTGCCATTTGTCTTCCAAGTGTGTGCTAGGGTACCCTTATCTAGAGCCATTGTCTTCTCCCTGTTTGTTCATTCCACAGTCCCCAGTAAGCTAAACCAATGCATTCATACAGGAAATGTTATAACCCAACATACTATAACTTCACCTCATCCACCAGGTCAAATTGTTCATTAATTATTACATTTCAGTAGGTTTAGATTACATAGTCATAGGCTTGCTATCAGTTTTACTTCACTGACTACAAGAAACATTTATTGTGTAAATGAGATATGGAACATGAGAAAACACATCGAGATGGGAAGGGAAGTGATTGGTATTTTTACCAATTAATGCTAAGGCCAAGTGCGCTTGAAACATATGTATGTACACTGGCACGCACGTGCACACACACACACACACAGCACTGAAGGCATAATACAGATTCTCAAATGGGGAGGCTGGGCTTCATGGGGGAGACGCAAGCAAAATCTATGCAAAGAGAAAGAAGAAAAAGGCTCTTTTTGCTTAGAACTCAGGATTTGATATTCAATATGGAATACTATTTAATGGATGATGCCTCTCAGTCTAAGTCCAAAGTGAAAATGACAAGAAATAAATAAAAAATGAACCGGCTTCCTTAGCCACAGAATTAACATAGGCTTTCAAAATGAACTACATCTTATGGTAATATTTTTTAAGAGTGTCCTTTAGGGGAGGCCCAAATTTTTTCTAATCTTGGGTAAGGCAACATTGGGAAAACCTGTCAGAGTGGATATTGCTATGTGATGTCATAACAGAAAACCTGGTTTTGGGAGCAATCCTGAGACTTTTGCTCACATGGACCATCTTAGAAAAGCGCCATTGCACAAGGTGATATTGAGCCTGTAGCAAGAGAGTGGATACAGCATGTAGCATTCTTCAATGCCCTAACGGCCGATTTCCTTCTTCCTATCCTTTTACTTAGGAGTCACTCTTCTTTTCCTGGTGGTGAAACACTTGTAAGGTCATAAAAGCTATAATCAAAACATGAAAGCAGGGTTCCAGGCTTCAAGGATAGGAAGAAAAGAACAGCAAAGAAGGGGGTCGAGTCAGCCTTTAGATAACCTCTGTAGCCTCGCTTTGTGGTGGATTTTACAATAATGCTTTCTGTACTGAATGTTTCCAGCTGGGAGAAGAGAATGCTAATCACATTTTGTCCAAAAACCACAAAAGTTTAAAGAGATGGTTTTGTAACCTGCCCCTTCCTGGACATACCCTTTATTCAACACCGGTATCTGAGTGGCTGGAACCGCCTTTTTTAACCCTCTAATCTTCCTCTCAGGGCACTTCACTGTAAATATCAAGTGATCTTGGCTGCTTTACTTAACTTTATTTTGAAGGCCATGCAGATCTCTTCAAAAGCTACTGATTGACTATGCCTCTGATTTCGGGGTTTGAAAATTCATGAAACTTTTATTTAACCCAAGAAAACAAACAAGACCATAGTATTTAGTAACCTTTTTACTCCATTAAGGACAGCCGTGCCTTAGAAGAGCCTGGAAGCGCTTCCCCTCACAACTACAGTTTAGCTTTCCAACTTGCTGAGATCCTGTTCCTTCTCCCCAGAAGTCAACTGAGGAGTCTTCAAAATTCAACCCCCCAAATTTCTGTATGGGCAGTCTGGCTGAAACTTCCATCCAGAAGTCCAAGCCTGTCTCTAAATATACCCAGCAGCATATGTTTTTAGGTTTTTGTCCCCAAAAATACCCCATGATGCACTTTTGTTTAGCATTTACTCTATCACAACATCTCATAAAAACATTTTCAAATCAGCCTGGTTTTTTATCCACAGATGGTGCACAGAAAAGTAACTGGCTAGCGTAGGTTCTTATTTTAAACGTTCAGTTTCAATTACGTGAAATTTAAGGTGCTGTTTTTAAACTTATAAAGCTCCTACTTGGGAGCCAGTTCTCTTCTCCCCCATCCCAACCCCAGCCAATTTTGAAACAGGTGCAGTTCCTTTCTTTAAATAAGGTGGCCAGAGGCAAGGTAACATGTTCACAAGGGGCCTGCCTCTCTGGCTTTTGTCCCTTTCCTCCCCAGCTAGGATTTCTTAACTTTCAGAGCAGGCTGCAAAATCCATTTTTTTTCTCCCCCTCTGCAGGCATTTGGAGGAGAGGGAGATGGAAAGGAGTTGGAGGCTAGGTGAAGGGATGGAGAGTGTGGTTTTATGATTACATTTTGTTTCTGCTGGTCTAGTGTTATAGTGCTTTATTAATTTTATTCTGTATTCTTAAATCTGTGAAAGTCACTGTGCAGGGGAGAAGCACATCTGCCATATGTATTATTCTAAAGACTCAGATTTTCATATATATCTCAATTAAATTATGCTAAATATTCTCTCTCCTTGAAGTCCACAATCATTTCAGAAAAGCTTACATAGTCTAAAAAGCAGAACTTGTCTAAATAAGCAAAATTCCTCATTTTAATTTTTTTTTTCCAATATCACTCTGACCTCAAGCAATTTCTGCTTACATAACTAGCTAGCACTTACACCAATCACTTTAGAGCCTAGCGTTAGAGGGTTATATTTTTCCCCCCACACAGATGAACTGTTCTTGAACAAGCAATTACCCATTAGAAATACAGGTCTCTTTTCACATTTTCCTCCCCTCCCCCAATATGTTTCTTATTGCTATTTCACACAAGCTACTTTTCCCTGCAACATTTGTCTCTTTTCTAAGACTGACAATATTCCATGGGAGTGATGGAAAATAGATTGACAGTGGAAAAAACGTAGAGCAATGAGTAGTATTTATTATTTCTAACTAATTTTCCCTCATAGCTCTGCCTCCTCTACTGGAAATATATACCACTACCGTTATAATTTTTATTTTCTAGTCTACAACTATTAGGTATAATTATCCACAATGAGACCAGCTGGAAGACAGACAATTGTGTTAAATTACAATGTTTAGCAGAATACTTTGGTTTATGACAAAGTGCTAGACAGTTACAGTAGCAGCTGTAGAATAAGAGGTGAGGTAAAATAGACCCAATAGTTCAGAATACATGCTTAGAGGAAGGATATAGTCACCCACTACCTTCTTATCTAGGGAGGTTAACTTGCTGCTATTGATCTTTGCCAAAAAAGCAATTTGATGGTCACTTAATGCTGAAGTGCAGTAAGTTGCACTTTTTTGATAATGGGAACGTACACAGATGCAATATATGCTACTCCATTTGATTCTGTAAGGCAGTCGTTTTGTGAAGAGGAAAGCTTCAGTGTTCACCTGGAGTAACAAGTCAAAGATTCAGACAGTTTGCTTGAGTGACTGAATTGGGCAAGGGGTGCTGAAAGAGAGTAACTGAGTACAGAGATCACTGATGCAAGACAGCTTCTGTGCATGCCTAAAATGAGCAAGGAGATTCATCCATCCAGATATACAAAGACATACATGTACACTGCAGTGCGAGGTTTTAAACTTTTAAAAATCAGTGTCACACCCCTAGTCATAGATTTGTTTTCTAAAGAGTAAGCAGAACCTTGCACATAACTAGCTATTTAAGTATCCCTTACTCTCCTTATTGTGAGGGTTGATTTAAAAAGAATCTGGCAGGATAAGACAAGAAATTATTTTAAAAAAATGTAAGTTAAAACCATACATAAGTTCAAGATGGTTTACTTTTCTTCATTGAGGCTGTTTATTATTTTCACTTTGCTTGGGAAATGAAATTAGCCCAGTCCCTATTATTCCTAATATGGTTATTTTAGAAGTTTAACTCAAACTTTTTTTTTAATAGTACCTCCTTTTTTTAGTTTTAGTCCTAAAACTGACAATGTCTGCTGAAGTAAGAGGGAAAACAGATGGAATGAAGGAAACCAGTTTAAGTGAAGGGGAGGATATTTATTGTGCAAATCTGTAGTAAGAATTAACAATATGCACTGGGTTAGTCAGACATTACAGTGTGGTTACTCTTTTCCCTTTAGATTTGTTTATTTATACTATCATTCTGTTTGCTTTGTCCACAGAATGTGGGGGAAGGGAATCTCATTACTGAAAAGGAACAAAGGAGTCTAGCACACACCTGAGCACTGACAAAGAAAGATGTTATGTTACATCTGTCTAATGCTATTTCACTCAATTACTTGGAGCTAAATTAAAATTCAAGGACTGTCAACCTTCAGCCTAAGACAAAACCAGCATGTTTTATGTAAGTAATTGTAACTGTGCCTCGGTGGGTCACAACTGAACACCAAATTCAGGACAAACTTCTGAGAAATAGGGCAGATATACTCCCAAACTGGAAGTATTTTGAGAAGTTCGTCAAGAATTACTTAACATTTTCTAGTAGATTTTTGAGGTACTGAGGTCCAATACTGAATTCAGTAGAAGTTTATCTTTGGTTTCAATAGAAGCAGGATGACATAATGCTAAACTTTCAGTTTGAAGTGTTACGATAACTTGTTTACACTTTACATATTCCTATGCCTCATTTACTGTTTCACATTGAAAAAGGTACACACACAATATGTGCTAAGAGACTGATTATATAGTTTCCAATATATACTTTCTTAGTGTCTGCGATTTTGGCAAAAGAGCTACAAAACCAGTATGTTTAATGGAAAGATAACAGCTCTATCTACCTTATATTTAAAACCATAACATTAGCAAAAAATACTAATTCTATGTGCTCAAAATATTTTGCTTCTTCACCCAATACAAATTCCTTAAAAGTCATACTGACAGCTTTTCCCCTTTTGTTAGAGTACATGACCGCTTTTCATATATCGTAGCGGGTGCAAAAAAAGATTTTCTATTAAGTCACGAATGTCACTACTTGGGTTGAGAGATGTCGGGTAGACCTCCATCATTTTTACCAAGGCATCTCCTAGGAAAACCACTATGCTTTATTTCTACGCTATCAAATCATTCTTATCACACATTCTTCTTCAGACAGACATATGAATAGTACTTTAGACTTGAGAACAGTAGACAGTTGAAGAAACTTAGCAAACAATGCTCAGTTTCATGAGTTCCAAGCAAATAAAAAAAACCTTCTACTCCAGAATTACATTATGTCTTCAATTATACTGGCAGTTGCTTGTTTTTATAAAAACTTCGGTTGAGGAAAAATATTCTCAGGAGATGAGTGATAGAATCTAAATTACTAATAGCTTAAGTATATGCAAGCATTCTGATACTGCAAAGAATGGCAATTCACCTGACCACACTAAGGCAATATCCACTTTATATTGTATGTACATGGTGTTAGATTTTATTTTTGTCAGAGGACCAGAGAAAGCCAAATTGCATTTGTTTTACCTGCTCAAACCCTATATTTGATCATTTCCTTAAATATGCTTTTTATTCACAGAAGCCCTCTTTAGGAAGAAGAGCAATGGATAGCTGAATTCAAGATATCTAGTTAAGAGTTCTCCTCCACAAGGTTGATAAAACCAACATACAAAGGTCTTCAGTACTGCAAATTTATTCAGCAGAAGATAATACACAGTGAAGTCCAACTATATAGAATTGGAAATTCACATTAAATAATTTGCTGACATGATGCAGCATGCAGAGGTTCATTCTTTTTTCCTCCTTCATATTTAAAATGCTCAATGAAGGCATTTGTGTATGAAGAGAAAAAAATGAAAATCCACCAATCCAGAAAGATGACAGAACTCAATGCATTATGAAAATTTCCCCCAAAAAACTCAAAGGTAACAAATATGAAATCATTAGACTGTTAAACTGATGATATTTTGGCATCATGAGGTGTTTTTAATTTAGAGAACTGTTCATGGAAGAAAGTTGGGGTTTTTTTGGTTTGGGTTTTTTTTTTTTGTTTGTTTTGTTTTTAAAAAACAGCCTGATATTACCTCTCAAGCTTATACACAAATGTATACACAGATTTTGCATGCATTTCAAAAAGATTTTGTGCCAATTTTACTAACTCAAAACTTTTGCTCCACATCAAGGACATAGAAACGTTTGTATATTACCAGGCTATTACATCGGATTATGCTATGCAAAATCACATTTTGCATCTTTAAAAAAAACTCTTCACATACTATTTTGATACTAAAGAATTTGTAAGCTGTAATTTCTTGTCAATACCAATACCACATGTCTGCAGTGCCAAACACTTCCATTACTCTTGCCATCACTTATATGCATACAACAGATTTAGAAAGAAAATCTTTATTTAGGAACATGGGAACAGAGTGTTTTTTTTTTTTTTTTTTTTTTTTTTTTTTTTTTTTTTTTTTTAAGAGAAAGGTGAGCTAAGGTATTAGCTTCCTAATCATGTATTTGAACTAACTATTTAAATCAGATTCCAAAGAAAAGCTTTATTAAAAGTGGAAAAATGACATTTTACATTTAATGAGAGCACAATTGGCAAATATTTCAAAAATCAAAAGTGTTTATAAAAGTTTATAGTTCTAAAAGATAAACATGCCAGATTAAAAAATGCATATTTTAGTAAATATTTGTGCATTTATTTTTACTGTCTGAAAACCTGCAAGAAAGGAAGCCTGAAGACCACTGAAAAGCAAAATAAAAGTGCTCATTTATCCTGGAATCTTAGCTTTCGATGAGGAGATTCAACAGTGTCCGTTTTCATTCATTCTCAAATCTACTGTAAGGATGATCAGAATCCTGAAGGAGACCTGGAGAAAAGAGGACAGCATTTATTAATTATTTGTATTACCCTAGCATATAGGAACCCTAGTCACAGACCAAAAACTCTGCTAGGTTTTGTACAAATACAAAATTTTAAAAAATGGATCCTAGTCTTAAAGTATAAAGATACAACTACTCATCTATAGTAGATTAGAAATAAACTCTTAAGTCATTTTATTTCTCAACCAAAAGTCATGAACTTTATATGAAGAGTAAAACATAAAAGCGAGAAAGATTTCTTCATGAAAAGTCATTAAGGAGAAACAGTATTTCTCACTTGTGAAGGATACTGTAGCTATTTGCCAATTCTTTACTTTATCGAAGACTAAGTGTGGAGATGGCTAAGCAGAATCAGTTTCAAACTGCTCTGCCAATAAATTCAGCTTTGCGGTAAGAGGACCATCCCTTCAAAAAAAGTGGGAGGTCATCATGCTGGCTTAATTCTGTTTCACTCTTGAGCAAAAACCTGTCAAATTCCATCAGTGATATGCAGTAGTTCTGTGACACCAGCCAATGTCCTCTAAGGACAAACACAGATCACCTACAACTCACAAACTATTGGGGACAAGAATAAAGGCATCACCTAATCCAGGTCACAGTGTGTGCTTTTATCAAAGATTTTTAATGTAACCAGAATATTGCCATAGAAAGCACTGCAAAGACATTGTATCTGTGAACATCTTCTGTAAAGCTTAGTTCAGCAATAATCATTGTTCCATATAGTGGTAATTTTCAACAAGACCTTGAGAAACTTACCAGACATTCACTAGCCGGAAGTGCATACTGAGGATAAAGGGGCCCAGAGGAGTCTAGTGGCAGACCCATGCTGTGAAGGAGCAGAAGGACTTTTGCAATCCTTCAAACTGGTTTTGGCAAGTGATGCCTGGAAAACCTGGAGCACCACCTTTCCTAGCTGCTTTGTCTTGGGCAGGTGGCAGGAAAATAGGTTGATGAAGTAAAGCTCTTGACCAAATTCCCCTCTTCACAACAGTCAGTAACAAGAAAGGGGAAGAGGAAAGAAGACTGTACCATTCATTTCCAACCTCCACATTGTGTCCCAGCATATCTTTATTCACTAGGTGGAGAGGGTGTGTTTCAATGTCTAGGTGCCTACCATTCACTGCTCTGTTTAATGAATACAAGCAAACAGTGGCATGGAGCGCTGGTCACAGGTACAGTTTAGGCAGAGCGCAGCGAGTAACATAACCAACTGCCAGGCAAGACAATATTAGCCAGTTTTACTGGCTAACAACCAATACATTTTCAAGCCCAGTAGAAAGCTTGGTATTTACAGTAGGCTGAAATGTGATGAAAACAACCATTCCTTTAGGGGTACGTGTTCCCTAACTCCCAATGTAACTCATTTATATTAATGAGGCAACATCTGTACATAGAGAGGAGTGTTTACCTCCTTTATTTTCAGGACCACAAAAACTCTCAGATATACAAATATTTACACTGTACAGATGTTTACATTGTAATATGATTTATAGGGGTTAGTAAAATAAAATAAATATTACAATTACTTGAATCTTTGATATGATTCAAAGCTATATGATATTACTTGAATCATTGATAATTCAAAGCTTTTTTTTTTTTTTTTTTTTTTTTTTACACAAAACAGTCTCTTATAAATGGTAGGAATGTATTAGATCTAGTGAATTTGATGGACGTCCCTATTATTTATGATTTAAAACTAAATGTTTTTCAATTTTCTGATTAAATCCTATACAAAGCCAAGATCAAGCTTGTATACTTGTTGTGTATAACTTATTTTATAGCCTTCTATCCTTAAACCAGTATCAGAAAATATATCAATCTTTTAGGTCTATTTTATTGACAGATGTTTTCCATGAACAAATATGACAGATTTATCTTACTACACAATGTATATTCAGAAACTGGATTCAGGAGGAACAGAATTTTCATTAATTCAACAGGGTTAATCATCAATTTTGGCAGATTGACAAAGAATCAGTAAAACGTAACTCCCATATATGCACACTCAAAGTAACATGCATGTCTTTATAAAAAGGAGTACACCGATTTTTTTTTTTTACACACATCAGCAATCCCTAGGGTGACCAGATGACAAGAACAAAATATTGGGACACATGGTGGGGCAGCCACAGGCTCATCCCCCCACCAGGGCTGGCTCTAGGTTTTTTTCCGCCATAAGCAAAAACCTCGCCTGCCCCAACACAAAACAAAAAGCAAGCAAAGCTGGAGTGCTGCTGAAGCAAAATATCGAGACAAATGGCGTCGGGACGCGGGACAAACAACTAAATATCAGGACATCTGGTCACCTTAGTAATCCCTCTGGAAGTTTCTATACTCCAGTAAACAACTTACTTTATTATATGTAACATCTATCAATAGAATAATGTGCAATGCTATAGTAGATCCTTGGTAATTCAAGCAGGGGAGTAAATAATGGATATTATCAATCTTATGCAAAGATGAAAAAACTTAAATCAATGACATGTTGAATGTAGAGAGGTTTTTTTAACACATTCTGGATATAAACCTCTCGACAGTAGTTATTTAAGAAGAAATAAATTAGATAGCTTTACAAAATATTTAGCTATATAAAATTAAAGTAGCAATACTAGATATGAACATTTATTTTACTACACTGGTCACCAAGTAGACTATAAATTCTCCACACTGATTAGATTCCACACAGAATTCCAAGAACCTAACTTCTAAAAAATCAGTGACAAAATGAACTTTGGGATGAAAGGGTCTTCCTGATAAAATAAAATTCTTTGAAGCCTTCATAAAAAAAAGAATCTTATGCTAATCAAAAAGGTTCCCATCTTGACTAGTTGCCCTAACCAGCGGGAATCTAGATGTGAATTGCTGCAACTAAAAATGAACACTGTGAAAACTTATTTTTCTCCTGAAAGGAATTCACACATTTTCTTTATTTTATTTCTCTGTGTTAAACCTCGCCTGGTGAAGTTCTAATTAACACCTGCCTTTCATAAGATTGGTTTAAAATACATACTTTACATGATCATTCTAAAAGCAGCACAGAATAGCTCCAGTCACCACTGCCATCAAGAATGAATAGAGGTGGTATTCTGTCTCCAAGAGTGCCAAATCCAAATTCTTCAAAGGAAGGTATGAAACTCCTATAATGCACTTAACCATACAACACTGCACAGGGGAAGTATCCTTCTTACCCCAGCCACTGATCGTTTAGACTGTTAATCCTCATACTTTACAGCATACGTAATTTTGTCCTACCTAGCATTACTGCAGATGCTTTTCATAGTGATATTTGTTTTAGTTTTACTAAACTATTAGGCTTAATATCCTTTAGTGCAATTTCCACAAATTATTAATATTTTTAACTAGTTTTCACTTGTTTTAATTTCAAGGAGTTTCCTTTTATCCTAAAAGGGATACTACATATTAGGGTATCTAAATTTTCAGACCTAAACCTATAGGTCAGTCCAGTGTGGGTATTACCGGTCACAAACCTGCCTGATTACAGGGAGAAATTTTAATTTCACAGCATCAAGAACAAAGGCTCCTGAAATGAGCGAAGGAATTTTCATTCCTATCCTATCCTCCAGGAGACTAGGAATGCATAGGGGAAATGGTATGCCTGCCTGCCTTCCTTCCTTGCTGCCTTCAGAGCTGAGTGGCTGGAGAGCAGCAGCTTTTGGCCACGAACCAGCTCTGAAAGTAGTGCCACCAGCAGCAGCAGCACAGAAGTGAGGGTGGCATGTCATGGGGGGGGGGGGGGCGCAAAGCCATTTTTGGGTGGGTGATTGCCCAGGATGCTATGGTCATGGGATGCTGTGCAACTCTCTGCACTGCTCCACAAGCGCTGAGCCCGGAGCTGGGGAGGGGCAGGGCTGGGATGCTCCAGTCAGGGGCTCCTACCATGTGCCGGACTCCAGACGCTAGTCCTGGCCAGGCTGGGGAGGGATCAACTTCGTCCCCTGCAAGGGCACCCCGGGGCTGGATAAGACTTACCTCCAGGAACCTTCTGAGCTGCAGGAAGCTCTGCAGCTGTTGGCCAGGAGCCCAGCTCTGAAGGCAGCGTTGTCAGTAGCAGCAGTGCAGAAGTAAGGGTGGTATGATATGGCCATGCTTACTTATGCACTGCTACTGGTGCTGGCGCAAAGTAAGGGTGCCATACCGTGCCACCCTCACTTCTGCACTGCTGCAAGTGGCGCCGCTGCCTTCAAAGCAATGAGGGTGGCAATACCGCAACTCCCTACCCCACGAGCTGTTTTTGTGTCGGGACCCCGCACTGCGAAACACTGACATTTCAGATTTAAATATCTGAAACTGTAAAATTTAAGATTTTTTAAATCCTATGACCATGAAATAAGGTCTGTGAATTTGGTAGGGCCCTACTTATATGCCTTGCTCCCAACCTCCCCTTTGTTTTTATTCATCCCACCCATACCTGCTACATCTCATACACCAACATTTTTAGTTTTTTTCCCTTTTCTTATCTGAGAATGCAGATTGAGATCATCACTAGAAATAGAGATCAGAAGACAGCAGTGAGTTGCTTGTATTGTCTCTTAGTGGCAAAGGAGACTTGACATATGTGATGGTGGGCAAAAAGGATCTGGGGAACCACCAATAAGAGGATGGGCAAAATTGTAGGTGTGGTGACAGGCTGGAGCCAGCTGCTACATCTTGGATGTTATGGTTCAAAAGTGGAAGGATCTGCAGCTGAAAGTCAGATAGTTGAATTCAGGTAGAGCTCACCCACCGTGTTGAGCTAGGCACAAGGAGCTTCTCTCCTTGTGGTGGTTTTCCTTTTGATGTAGGTGTGAAAACCCAACCTTTGGTTTGGGCTTTGAAGTTCAGAGGACAAACTTGTTAGATACGTCTCCTGAAGCCCAGTATAAGGGCTGACTCAGGTCACTTCTGAGCTTGGTCATGAGGAAACGGGCTTGTAAAAACCACAAGCAGATTGCTCCATCTCCCCCATTAAACACAGGTTTTCTTCCTTAAATTTCATATTATATTTCAACTTCAAAATAGTCAACTTGTTCTCAACTCTTAAGTTTCAAGCTAATAAAAATAAGTATTACAAAAATTTAAAAATAATGACTTAGAAGAGATTCAACTGTTTTGCATTTAGAACACTACAGAAAGTCAAAGTAAAATATACCCATCTAGGCCAGTATAACTATTTCTTGTGATAAACTTTTAAACAAATGTTTTATGTAAAATCAAAGTACAGAAATAGGATTATGCACCATTAGAATGACTATCAAGTGTCTTTACAGAATTTAAGAGGAAACAAGGAGTGTGGAATGCCCAAATCATGAAGGCGAATCATCATGTGTAACTGACGACAAAGGACATTCTTTATCATCTTGGAGAGGTAGGCCTCTTCCACTACCACCAAGCAAAAATCCAGAAGTACAGACAGTAAAGCAGCATCTTACTGATGCTATATCAAATGTACAATAGCAGCAAATATGGGGGCAATTAAATCATCGTTTCTCTGTACTTTACGCAAGCTGGAAAATACTCTAAATTCAATTTTAAAGGTTGTTAAACCATCAACGTATAATTTGAATAATCATAGTGCATTCATATATGCGAGCAAATGAAAAATAGTGACAAATTTTGCAACAAAAACAATTCAAAATGAATATTCCCCATTACTAAAGCTCTATTGCTTCCAGTGCTCCCAAAGGATTATGGCTGAAGTGAGCAACACCTGCAATGCATTATAAATGTGTAATTACCATTTAAATGGGATAAGAAAAGCTGGTGGGTGAAATGGGAAAAAGGCATTCCCTTAAAGCCAACCAAGGGCTGACATTTCAGGCATGATCATCTTAATTTACAGAGTCAGGTTAACAAAGCCATTGTCATTCTGCCACTCGTCTTTGCCTACTTAACAGTGAATCCCCTCTGCAATGTGTAAGAGGCAGTGTAAAATAATCTAGTGCCTCCATAATTTTCTGCAGCAATTTTTATCAGACTATATTTACTAGACAGCTAAAAATGAAGACAGATCAAGGAGATTCAAGGCTGTGCTGAGGACCTGTATTATGTCTCATTTAATTATTTTTATAATCATATTTAAAGATGAGAATTAGTAATTCAAAGATGAAAATTAGCATTTGTACTTTATTCAGTGTACTAACTTTTGGATTAATTTCAGAATAGAGTTTCATCTATTCGGAGTCATTTGATGTTGCTTGAGGATTTAAAAAAAAGGTACAACACATCTCTTCTTTCAACCATTTCCTATTCAACCACACACACATCTTTATAACCCAGTTTGGTGCCTCTATTGAAAAATCTATTAATTAAGAGAAATTGCATTTGGATTGATAATGTAAATAAGTGTCATCTGAAGATGCAACAGACGAAACTTACCTTGCAAATAAATCCATTTTATAAAAAAGTTAACTTTTGAAGTTTCCGAGTCTAATTGTTAAACTACTATATGACAACTTCTCTGTAAACAAGTTGTGTGCAAAAATGGGTACATCAAATGATTTTATTAGAAGTCAAGACTAATACTTGCACACTGGGGGCTGGAATGTGCTTCCACTGAAGTCAGTGACAGAACTATTGACTTCAGTGGGAGCAGGGTGACACATTGACATGCATGTGATCGAAGAATGCATCTGCGAGTTTGGTAGATTTATAGCCTGAATGCAAATGATTATAGGGCTCAATCCTGCAAAGCACTAAGCATTCTGACAAGATCCAGCATGCTCAACTTCAAGCACTTGAGTAGTCCCACTGACTTCAGTAGTGAGTGCTTTACTGGATATTACAGGAAGTTCAGTACCCCTCAGGACTGAACCCATCAAGTCTGCAGAAACACAAGCCGGGGGAGGGGAAGGGAAGGGGGGAATATTAATCTTAAAACAAAATACCCTGATTATTTTTTTTTAATTTACCTCCATATAATTCAATCAAACATTTTAAAATGGAACAGAACTTTGAAGGCCAAGATCAGTGATGTTATACACTGCTACAGAATCAAAATTTGTGAATTATATGCACACTTAAAAATTAGAGTTTCTGTAACAATTTCCCCTTCTCCTACTCTTAAGGTTCACTAAGGAGCTCATGTTATTGCAAGCTTCCTTTATCCATGAAAATCCCTTTAGTGCTCATCTAAAACACTCCTGCATATGACAGTGGACTAGGTGCAGAATGATGAAGACATTCCCAGCTCCTGCCAATCAGTTTAACAAGAGACTGGAAACTAAAATGGTTTTGAGTGGCTAGTCAGAGCTCTAAATACAGAATCACTATCTTTTTAATTTACATGATAAAAAACACAGTATATCTTTTTATCATGCATATTTGAATACATGGCATCAGTAGCCTCACGAACAAACCAAATAAAAAAAAGAGCCAAGATTGACAGCTCTGAATAATGAAGACCTCCAGTAAGAGGCACAACACAGGCAATGGTAGTGCAAAGCTCCCTCATACTTCCCTATTCTCACTACTGTGCCACAAATCTATTTTGGAACAACTAATAGCAGGAATGAAAGTACTTCAGGCTCCAAAATCTCCATTTAATCCTTGTTTTCCTGCTGTGAATGCTAATAATGTTTCTAATTATCACCCACATGAAACTGGACTAAGGCTAGCCAGTCTACTTTACTTAGGCCACTGAACGGTCAAATAGTAGTGACTTTTCATCACTATTAACCTGGACTCAAAATCCTAATGTGAAAGGGTCCATATTTATTACCAATATGATAGGAATATGTCTATTTAAATAGTGTGAACAGGGAAGAAAGACTTTATTCAGATATTACAGTAAGATTAGCATACATACCATATTTCTTGCGTATCTCATCCTGTTTCATTTTTCTTTCATGTTTCCTGAAAAATAAATATCAAGAAAATATTTATATTTTAGATTGTTTCAAGACATTTTATAAGCAAGGTATAACAACTACAATTGAGTCCATTTGGACCAGGTTTTTTTTTTTTTGTTGTTGTTTTTTTAAAAATAATTCTGCATTAGAACTTTTAAAAATCTAAATCTAAAATTCTAAAGCTTACAGCTTTACAGTTCTAAAACGCAGTACAACTCCCCATTAACAAATCAAGCCATCAATTAGGATCATATTAACAAGCAAGGAAACTGAAAATACACTGCCTTAATTACATCCAGGGAACTATCTCATAAATGTCACTATGCTGCCAAGCAGGGAATATAGTTGTAAAATTATATCAGATTGCATGCTGCAGAATGCTAATTCAATATCACAAATCTACAACGAGAAGAAATTTTATATTAGCATTATTATTTGGTTACACATTACAAGGAGTAAATTAAAATACAGCTGTCTAAACTATACCATCAACTTTGCAAAAGGAATAACTTTGGCAACTAATTTTTTTTATATACTAGTGGAAGAATGCTTTTCTAATTTGTTTGAAATAAATGCTTTGATAACTTTTTTAAACAAAATAAAAACATACTAGAGTACAGTAATATTTTTGTTTACTGCACTTTAGTTTATGTTAAAAAAGGAAACAGAAATGTAACATTTCAGAAGTAATCACAAAAAAAGTCTTGCAATTCTGATGCTGGTACCATCATGCTATTGCTAATCTCCTTCAACAAAATTCGTATGGGAGGAGCAGGAAGATGCTGGTTTGTTAACCGCTAGTACACATGGGCTTGATGAAACAGTGTGCCGACAGAACTCTGATTTTTGTACTCAGTATCATGACTGAGCTGAGCACTGGAACCTGCAATTAGTGGTATGCTGACTTTAAGGCAAAGGTCAGACTTTTACACAGAGGAAAGTATAGCTAAGAGACGAGGCAGGCCGGCCTGTAGCGAACAAATGAACTGGGAGTCAGCTGATCAGGGTTCTTTTCCTGGCTCTACCTATGACTTCCTATGTGATAAGTCAAACCTCCGTCAATTTCCCCAACCATAAGACAGAACATATCAGCTCTTCTATCCTCCACCCCTTGCGTCCCAGCAATGTTTTGAGGCTACCTGTGTTAATGTTTGTTAGGCATTAAATGAAGACATCTTCATGTGCAGCAGTCAAAAAAAACATTAGAATGTAAAAAAAAAATGGAGACATACTAAAAATATTATGATATCATAGGTAGCACTGGTAGTCACTAGTTAACACTGCCTAACAGCTTCAGTGGTAAGACCCTGTTTTCAGCTGCCAGTAACATTACCAATCTAACCATTCAAGCTGAGATTCTGCGTGCTAGCAGTCTGTCTCTGGCTGATTTTTCTAGGGTGGAGTGTGGAAGACGACTGGGAGGAGTTTTGGTAGAAATGATTTTGCCATATCTGAGAACAAATTTAGGGGAAAATACATTTTGCCATTCTTAAAAGATTCTTACAACTTTTTCACTAAAAAGGTCAGAGCCTCCATACTTTGGAACTGAGACTAGAAATTTGGCAAAGGGGAGTTGTCCTAATTCCAGGTGTGCCCTTTTTCACAATCCACCCAAGCAGCTCACACATGCTCAGAGGCTTGTGGCAGCTTGACAGCTAAATTCACCAAAGATTCCATCTGCACTGAGCACACTCCACTGCCATAAAGTTCCTGTGTGTCAACCAGATTGCATGTGTACAATCCCCAAGAGCAACAGAGTATGCTCTCTCCCAGGGCCACAGGGCTGAGCTAGACTTTTCCCTGGAATTGCTCCTCCCAGAAGCTTGGTATTGCTGAGGTGTCAAGCACACAGAACTGAAAGCAGGGAGACTGACTGATCTGACTGCTGAGGCCCCAACAGCATGAAAAAGAAGTTAGTTTAACTCAAATGCAGAACTGGAAGCTTGGAGGAGGGGAAAAAGGAGGAAGACAAGGGAGATTACTGGGGAGATTGACGCTGCTGCAATCAATGGCAGAGCATTCTCTGGTCAACTCTGGTACTCCAGATCCGTGAAAAGAGTAAGGTAAGTTGACCGGAGGGTGTCTCCTGTCGACGCAGTGCAGTGAAGACAACATGTTAAATCCACCTAAGCTACATCGACTTCAGTTAAGTTCTTCACGTTGCTGGAATAACGTAATTTAGGTCAACTTATCCTGATAGTGAAGACAAGCCCTAAGACAAGCTGAAGAGGACAGGGATAGAAGGGATGAAGTTTCAGGTGGGGGACGGCCTGTGGCGAACAAATGAATTGGGAATCAGCTGGTGACAGGATTCCATAACCCCTAGAATATACACTGCTCCAAAACCTGGAAGTGAAACCAGGAACCCGGAGTCTCCACATTCCTCTACTGTCACCAAATATCTGTAAAACCACTGGCAAAATGTTTTATCATTCTCTAGTGAGTAGGCCACATAGATGATAAACAGCCACTTTCTGCTACCAGCTACTACCTTAGTTCAAGTGGTAGAAGGCTATGCTGTGGTTCTAAACAGCCAAACCCTGGTGATGACTTATGTGGGGCATCAATATAATTCCATGTGATGTAAATTTTTTTCCAGTTTGTTTGAAGAAAAAAAATAGAAAAATTACATTAAAAGCCACATTAAAAAAAATGGTTGCCTGGGCAACCTTAATTCCTTTTTATATTGCTCCTGGGAGAATTCTGCACCACTGCATGTGCACAGAATTCATGTCCCTTGCAAAAAAATGACTGACAGGGAAGCGAAGGGAAACTGCAAGAGCAGTCAAGCATCAGTCCCTAGCTGTGCAGGTACATTGTTTCAGGCACCCGGAGCAGCCAGCGGAGAGGTAAATCACTGCAGGACTGGGCTGGAGCAGGAGAGGACAGGACTTCCCCTGCAAGGAGCGTCTGGGGCTGTCAGACCCACCCCCAGAAATCTCCCCCAGCTGCAGAAAGCTCAGCATCTTCCCTGGCTTCCTGCCCCCATCATTCCTCAGTTGCAGGGAGAGGAGTCACTGTATAGGGAGCTGCTCCCCATTGGCCCAACCCCAGTGCATCTGGACCTCCCATACCAGGACACCCCCATCAAGCCTCTCCCCATACACTCAGAACCCCCCTAGCGCTCCATACCCGAACCGCACCCCATTGAACCTCAATTGCTGCATCTAGAGCCCCTCTGCACCCAGACCATCTCCCATTGAGCTCCCTACAATCAAACCCCCCACCCTGATGAGCTCCACCCCCCCACCACCCTGAGCCCCCACATCTAGACCCCAACACCATGGACACCCAACTAGGTGCACCCAGACCCCCACCCCACCCCCCCAGCACCCAGACCCCTCTGCTGAGCCCCAACCACTTTCATCTGGAAGCCCCTGCAGAGTCCTATTGCCTCTGCACCTGCAACCCCCTCCCACAACGAGCTTTGTGCATCCAGATCCCCCCACACCTAGACCCCGCACTGAACTGCCTGCACCCAGATTGTGCCACACAGAATCCTCACCCCACAACTGGATCCCCCCACCTTGTGCCCCTCCACACTTGGATCCTGCCTTGTTAAGCCTGCCTGCCCCACACCTGGTGTGCCTGGCGCAGGCCCCCAGGGTGTTTCTGGGGCAGTCACAGGCCTCATGCTGTGTCAGGGTTGGGTGCAGCCTCACCACTGAGTCCGTGTCCCAGGGGTGGGGAGGTTGCAGGGTGATCTCCCACTTTTGTACAGCCAGTGGCCTGTCCTCCCCACTGCCATGCTGAAGCCTCTGCATTTATTTATTGAGAAAACTTGCAGAATTTTAAAATATTGTGCGCAGAATTTTAAATTTCCCTCAGGACTAATACTATGTGTATTCATTATGCTATAGGCTTTAATTACATAATCACAAACTATTTTTTTCCCCACGGGACTCCTGACTCATTCAGTGCAAAGGATAGCCAGTGCCCAGGGAATGGATCAGTGCTGTATAGTGAATGACACTGTTGTCTGTTGAACCCCTACCTCATGTGCATACTAAAAGGTGTGCAGTAAATGAAGCAAGGGACTGCAGGAAGAAGAAAGGCTGATCACCTGGTTAAAACAACTGAATGTTACCCAGGAAATCTGGATTCTATCCATGTCTCTTCCAGAGTTCCTATGTGATGCTGGGCA
The DNA here is from genome assembly GCF_009764565.3 of Dermochelys coriacea. NCBI lineage: Eukaryota > Metazoa > Chordata > Testudines > Dermochelyidae > Dermochelys > Dermochelys coriacea. The sequence continues at coordinate 227,083,907 of NC_050069.1, forward strand.
AGTCACAAATTAAACTTTTCACCAGTGGTCACGAATTGTATGTTCTTCATTTTCTGAGTGATCACCTCTAGACACCTGGGACATAATGTGCAGAATGCTGAGCACTCAGCTTCAACTGAAATCCATCGGAGCTCTGCTCTGAACATATAAAGCATTATGAAATGCTGTATACTCTGGAAAATATCAGGCCCGTGGCATCTCAAATTGGGCATCCAACTTACTGGACACTTGACTTTAATCTCTCTATGCCTAAGATCTCCATCCGTAAAATAGGGATATCACCTTACCTCATAGGGGTGTTAGGAAGATTAATATTTGTGAAGCACTGCCATTAAAAAACCCACAAATAAATTACTATATTCAGAGCAGGGTTTTAATGGTCATGGAACTATACACTAAACGATGGAGCAAATGAAATACTGAATAGCTACCCATTCAAAGATCACTATCCATTCAGCAGAAGCAGGTATAGGCCTACAGTTAAATGTACTTTGTAACTCTAATTTAAGCACATGTTTAGGAATCTTAACTCATAACCAATGATTACTGTGACTGTTCATAACCAGTGTTTAAAGTTGTCTAGCTTTTAAAGTTAAGCTCACTAAAAGGAGCTTAATTTTAAACTTTAAACCTTTTGAATCATCTGTTTTTAACCTGCTTAATGGTCTTTTAGCTCATTCCTTTCTGAGTTCAGAACTTGCTTTTATGATAAGTCTATGACTTAGAATACATAAATGCATTCTGTACCATTATGACAAAACAGTTGCCTTTGTTTTTAAACAAACATTTGAGCTGTAAATAACTATACATGCCTCCAGAAAGACAGTAACACTGCTAGCCATCTGCGCTATTTAACAACTACTATTCCCCTCACAAACATTAAACCTGCAATAAACACGCAATCTAAACATCTCCAAGTAGGAAACACACTTATATTCCTGGCTATTTTAGTAGCTTGTAAGCCATTGCTACACAAACAGTTATAGTGTGTCCTGGTTTATGTTCAGGTTGTGTTCCTGAAAAGGGCAATGGATACCAGGGAATTTTTCCCCGTAACAAATAATGGCCCGCCCCGCCTCTTGCCACCACACCCACCTCCACCCTGCCTCTTCCTGCCCAGTTCCACCCCCTCCTTTGAGCATGTCCTGTCCCCCGACTCCTCCTCCTCCCTCCCAGTGCCTCCTGAATGCCGGGGAAAGCACCCAAAGAAAAGCCTTGCAAAACGAGAAGCGATGGATATGCTTATCGGGACCGAGAGGAATTGGAACACATTCTCCTACTGATGAACAATGGATATGCAAAATGATCGATAAAGGGGAGAGGTATACCGGGGACCCCCTGTATGATACAGCCAACAAACAATATTAACATGTAGGGTTGCCAACCCTCCTGGTTTGGCCAAGAGTCTCCCAGAATTGGCCTTGATCTCCCAGAGGCTACTGAAGCCAATCTGGGAAATTTTAGGCCACAAAAAGTCCGGTGGCACAGTGGGGCTAAGGCAGGTTCCCTACCTGCCCTGGCTCCATGCCACTCCCAGAAGCAGTGACATGTCTGGCAGTGGCTCATAGGAGGCAACTCATTCAGGAGGTCTCTGTGCTCTGCTCCCTCCCTGAGTGCCGACTCCGCAGCTTCCATTGGCTGCAGTTCCCCATTCCTAGCCAACAGGAACTGCAGGGACGCTGCTGGCAGGCAGGGGCGGCCTGCAGAGCCACCTGGATGCCCGTGAGCCTACAGTTGCTGCCAGACATGCCGCCACTTCTGGGAGCCAAATGAGGTGGGAGCCATCCAGCTGCAGCCTGCACCCCCTCCTTTACCCTGAACCAGCCCCCTTCCACACCAAACTCCCTCCCAGATCCTACATCCCACAACCTCTTCCACACACCAACCTCCTGCCCCAGCCCTGAGCCCCCTCCTGCACCCAGACTCCCTCCCTGAGCCCACCCCCCACTCCCTCTCCCACACCCCAACCCCAAGCCCCCTCCGCACCCCAACTCCCTCCCAGAGCCCGCATCCCAAACCCTCTGCTTCAGGTCAGAACCCCTTCCCACACCCAAACCCTTTCCCAGATCCTGCACCCCAAGCCCCGTCCCGCATCCCAACCCCCTACCCCAGGATCAATCCAGAGCCCCCTTGCATACTCCGAATCACTTGGCCCCAACCCACAGCCCAGAACACATACCCCAACCTTGTGCTCCAGCCCAGTTAGAGTGAGTGAGGGTGGGGGAGAGTGAGAAACAGAGGGAGGTGGCCCTCAGAGAAGGGACAGGGCAGGGGCGTGGCCTTAGGGAAAAGGGGCTGGAGATCGGGCAAGGATGTTTGGGTTTTTGTGATTAGACAGTTGGCAACCCTATTAACATGGTATCTTATAGTGGATTTCTGTAAATTGCATGTAGAAAAACCAAATTTGTCAATACACCAAGAGTCACCATATTAAAAACTAGATACTACTGCTTAGCACCTACGCTATTTACATCTTCAAAGCCCTATACTTGTTTTATAACCTCCCATGAAGAAAGCAAGCACATAATATGTGAAAAAAGAGACAAGACCACACAGAAACAGAAGACAGAACTCGGGCAGACACCATATAACATCCATTTATTATTACTATTTATAATTAAGAACTCTGAAGTCCTGTCTGCCTTTCTACTGCTCTAACCACAAACTATTTACGCCTGCATTATTCTTCAATTTGTCAGAACTCTTTGGAACTCTTCAGGATTCAGTGATAAAGTTTCTTGCCTGTGATAAAAAGAGGTAACTAGAACCATTAGCCTTGCCGCTTTATTCTAACAGACACCTACCTTTTCAAACCACCACTTCCTGAATATATTATTGAAAGACCTTTATGAATGGGTGGTGGACTTGGTTTAATAGGCTTTTTTTTTAATCTTGCTAACTTTTGTGACTTATGATTGAGTTGTTCTATGAATACTTAAGTCAATCAAGTCAAAACTGCTTGAAAGTGCAGCGTACAATACCCCGAGAAACTTCACTAGTACTATACATCTTAGTCAAGCTGCTCTGGGCACTGAGAATGCTGGGAACACACAATAGCTGGTACTGAATACAAGAGCATTTTTTCTTTAAACAGTAAGCTTCAGAAACAACATTTCTTCCACACAATAAGTTATTAGAACCAGAAAAGCTGTTTAGAAACTCTACAGGAGAAGTTTAAGACTGGTGGATGTAGTTCCGAAGATATTTTTGGATACTTGAAAAGACTTCAAAACACTAATCTCCCCTTTTGCAAAGCCATCTCCAAACCCTCCCTAGCAGCAGCAGCACCAGCAACCACCACCACAAGGAAAAGGTGGTAAAACGAAGGTAGACTACATCAAACTAATTAAGACGACAATCACTCTAGGGGATGCTGCATTTCCAACTGCCTCTGCTGATCTAAACAGCCATTTATGAAAAAAACCGTATCTAAGGGGACAGCTATAGAAAGAACAACAGTGCTGCTCCTAACTTACTCTGGGGGAATTTGCCTCCCCAAAATTAAAAATTATGGGCAAAATATTTTAAAATTCTGCATATTTTATTTGTCAAAAACACCACAATATAATCACTCCAGTTTCAATTATTTTGGTCATTTCAAAATACCCGTCAGCAAAGTATGTCAACAATAAAGACAACAAAAAGATTCCCCCAAGAGTAGAGAGTTAAAGAAATCCTATGACAACCTAGTTCTAGTTGGGAGGTGGAGGGGGCTGCATAGATCCCCCCTTGCCCAGATAGCTGCCCAGAGCTCCCCAGAGCTCACCCGTGCCCCATCCCCTCAGAGCTCAGTCACAGGCTCTGCTCCATGCAGCTTAGTTACTGTCCCTCTGGGGGTCGCGGTATAGCCCTGCCCTTCCTCACCCTTTGCCAAAGTTGAGTGTCCCGGGCCTGCTCACATCCCCAGGTGCGTGAGGATCAAGCACAGCAGTGCAGAGCCTCCATCTCGCCCAGGATGGGCGCACGACTCACTACGAGCTGGGCACTGTAGAGTCCAACAGCCCCTACTGGCAGCCAGCAGCCCCAGTTCTGTGGGGAAAATGAAATTCTGCACAAATTCTGCATTGTGCAGTGGCATCGAATTCCTTCAGGAGTACATTTTTCACTTGTAACTTAACCTAGACTGAGAAATTAGCAGCTTCTTAAGAAACAAGAACTCTCCCCCTCCCCCCAGTCTTTCAGGTGTATTTCTGCAGAATTCCCCCAACCCCTGTCAAGCAGCTAAGCACGGCAGACAAGTTGTCAATTGAAAGTTATCTACGTAACTAAACTTTTATTTTGAATTAGCTTTGGGAAAGGGGTGCCTAGATGTTTTTACACGACTGGTGAGATTCAGGCTGGGTGCCGCAGAAGTGACGTCTAAGGAAAGAAAAGGATCCAGATAGGGTGGTAGGAAGCAGGCTAGGCAGTGGGACAGAGCCAATCATCTCTTTGTCTCTTTGACAACCACTATGCATTCGCAGCCATTTTAAGTATCTTAACTAGGGCTGTCAAGTGATTAATTGCGACTAATTGCAGGGATTAAAAAAATTGTGATTCATCGCACTGTTAAACAATAATAGAATACCATTTATTTAAATATTTTGAGATTTTTCTACATTTTCAAATATATTGATTTCAATTACAACACAGAATACAAAGTGTACAGTGTTCTTTATATTTATTTTTGATTACAAGTGTTTGCACTGTAAAAAGACAAAAAATAATATTTTTCAATTCAACAAATACAAGTACTGTAATGCAAACTATCATGAAAGTTGAACTTACAAATGTAGAATTACATACAAAAATACTGCATTCAAAAATAAAATAATGCAAAATTTGAGAACTTGCAAGTCCACTCAGTCCTACTTCTTCTTCAGCCAATTGCTAAAACAAACAAGTTTGTTTACATTTGCAGGAGATAATGCTGCCCACTTCTTGTTTACATCACCACCAGAAAGTGAGAACAAATGTTCTCATGGCAGTGATGTAGCCAGCACCGCAAGATGCACATGCTTCAACCACCATTCCAGAGGACGTGTCCATGTTGATGACGGGTTCTGCTCGAAAACCATCCAAAGTAGTGCGGACTGACACATATGTATTTTCATTATTTGAGTCAGATGCCACCAACAGAAGGTTGATTTTTTTGGTGGTTCGGGTTCTGTAGTTTCTGCATTGGAATGCTGCTCTTTTAAGACTTCTGAAAGCATTCTCCATACCTCATCCCTCTCATATTTTTGAAGGCACTTCAGATTAAATCTTGGGTCAAGTGCTGTAGCTATCTTTAGAAATCTCACATTGGTACCTTGTGTTTTATGAAATCTGAAGTGAAAGTGTTCTTAAAATGAACATGTGCTGGGTCATCATCCGAGACTGCTATAACATGAACTATATGGCAGAATGTGGGTAAACAAAGCAGGGGATATCCAATTCTCCCCCAAGGAGTTCAGTCACAAATTTAATTAATGCATTATTTTTTTTTTAACAAGCATCAGCATGGAACAATGTCCTCTGGAATGGTGGCCGAAGCATGAAGGGGCATACGAACGTTTAGCATACCTAGCATGTAAATATCTTGCAATGCTGGCTACAAAAGTGCCATGCAAATGCCTGTTCTCACTTTCTGGTGACATTTTAAATAAGAAGAGGGAAGCATTATCTCCTGTAAATGTAAACAAACTTGTTTGTCTTAGCGATTGGCTAAACAAGAAGTAGGACCGAGTGGACTTGTAGCTTCTGAAGTTTTACATTGTTTTGTTTTTGAGTGCAGTTATGTAAGAAAAAATTCTACATTTGTAAGTTACTCTTTCAGGACAAAGATTGCACTACAGTACTTGTATGAGGTGAATTGAAACATACTATTACTTGTTTATCATTTTTACAGTGCAAATATTTTTAATAAAAATGTACACTGATTTCAGCTACAAGATATATATGAAAATGTAGAAAAACATCCGAAATATTTAATAAATTTCAATGGGTAGTCGCTTGTTTAACACTGCAATTAAAACTGCAATTAATCACAATTAGTTTTTTTAATCTCAATTTTTTTTAATCAATCATGTGAGTTAACTGCGATCAATCAACAGCCTTAATCTTAACTATAACTTTTTTCAGGGGTCAGATCTAAAATGATGTGCATCTGGTAAAATTACAGAATTTGTATACCAGTTAGAAGAACCATTTTACACAGTCAAATTTGGAAGCTTATGTACTGTATTAAAAGACAGCAAGGTTGACATCCCTGTCAGTTTTAAGTCTTCCAATAATTACTATTAATAGTGTCAGATCTGTATCTCCCTCTTCCACTAACAATTTACCCAGTTATACTACTCAAAGATGCCCTTAATAAAAGCTAGTCCATTGCTTGCTATCCCTTTGGCAAAACACAGAGCATACTTGTAAGTAAATGTCCTTCACATTCTCAAACTTTCTCCGCTTGATATAAAATCGTGTTGACTAAATATTCCTCCCACCCTCTGGCTATGCACGTTATTACCAGCCAAAAAAACCCAACACAAAAAAAACCCAACAACTAAGCAGTTGCATCCAGAGTCAATGACAATGCTTTTCCATGGTTCTATGCCATCTGTTATGGCAGCATAATGTATTATATCTGATCCTTCCAAGATGAGGTCACTTGAAAAAAGAGTCACAATAATACCCTACCCCTTCCTTTTTCGAGTATGTAATATCACATCAATATCATATTAAACCTATATTTATGGACATGATTAACTATGGAAGACCATGCAATGTATAAACCTAAAGGTATTCTGGGTAGGCAAGTCCTGAAGTATTTCCATGATGCCAGAACTAAAATTAAGCCTGTCAGTTATGTTTTGGTTCATGGACATAAGACTGCATACTGTTCCTCTGCTGTTCTCAAATTGGAATGCACTCATTCCTCCTAGAACTGTTCAGAATAAGCAAGTGGAAATATACTGCAACATACACCTACTTCACAGAGGAGAACCCTAGATTCCTAAATATATTATTGCAGTATTGCCCAGCAGAATTACATTTTAGGTAAATTTTCAGAGATCAGGTACGCAAGAAACACATTTTGGCCCATCAAGCTGAAGTTAGTGTACAATTTCCTATAAGCAAGGGACAAGGAGTCTATTTATTTGAGAATACAGAAAATCTTCCCAAAATGATCCTCCCACTGCAACGTGTAGCGGTGAATAACTTAATTTTAGAAGGTTTCAGAGTAGCAGCTGATACAGTTAGTCTGTATCCACAAAAAGAAAAGGAGAGTACCTGTGGCACCTTAGAGACTAAAATTTATTTGAGCACAAGCTTTCATGAGCTACAGCTCACTTCATCGGATGCATTCAGTGGAAAATACAGTGGGGAGATTTATATACCCAGAACATGAAACAATGGGTGTTACCATACACACTGTAAGGAGAGTGATCAGGTAAGGTAAGCTATTACCAGCAGGAGAGCGCGGGGGAGACGGACCTTTTGTAGTGATAATCAAGGTGGGCCATTTCCAGCAGTTGACAAGAACATCTGAGGAACAGTGGAGGGGAGGGGGGGAATAAACATGGGGAAATAGTTTTACTTTGTGTAATGACCCATCCACTCCCAGTCTTTATTCAAGCCTAAATTAATTGTATCCAGTTTGCAAATTAATTCCAATCCAGGGAGGACTGCTGAACCATTTCCCCATGTTTATTTCCCCCCCCCCCGCCCGTTCCTCAGATGTTCTTGTCAACTGCTGGAAATGGCCCACCTTGATCACCACCACAAAAGGTTCCCCCTCCTCCTCTGCCCCCCACCCCCCGCTCTCCTGCTGGTAATAGCTCACCTTGCCTGATCACTTTCCTTACAGTGTGTATGGCAACACCCATTGTTTCATGTTTCATGTTTCAAAGCTGGGAGGTATTGCCAATTCGGAGAAGGATCGGGATATTATACAGGAGGATCTGGATGACCTTGTAAACTGGAGTAATAGTAATAGGATGAAATTTAATAGTGAGAAGTGTAAGGTTATGCATTTAGGGATTAATAACAAGAATTTTAGTTATAAATTGGGGACGCATCAATTAGAAGTAACGGAAGAGGAGAAGGACCTTGGAGTATTGGTTGATCATAGGATGACTATGAGCTGCCAATGTGATATGGCTGTGAAAAAAGCTAATGCGGTTTTGGGATGCATCAGGAGAGGCATTTCCAGTAGGGATAAGGAGGTTTTAGTACCGTTATACAAGGCACTGGTGAGACCTCACCTAGAATACTGTGTGCAGTTCTGGTCTCCCATGTTTAAAAAGGATGAATTCAAACTGGAGCAGGTACAGAGAAGGGCTACTAGGATGATCCGAGGAATGGAAAACTTGTCTTATGAAAGGAGACTAAGGAGCTTGGCTTGTTTAGCCTAACTAAAAGAAGGTTGAGGGGAGATATGATTGCTCTCTATAAATATATCAGAGGGATAAATATAGGAGAGGGAGAGGAATTATTTAAGCTCAGCACCAATGTGGACACAAGAACAAATGGGTATAAACTGGCCAGCAGGAAGTTTAGACTTGAAATCAGACGAAGGTTTTTAACCATCAGAGGAGTGAAGTTTTGGAATAACCTTCCAAGGGAAGCAGTGGGGGCAAAAGATCTATCTGGTTTTAAGATTCTACTCGATAAGTTTATTGAGGAGATGGTATGATGGGATAATGGGATTTTGGTAAGTAATTGATCTTTAAATATTCAGGGTAAATAGGCCAAATCCCCTGAGATGGGATATTAGATGGATGGGATCTGATTTACTATAGAAAACTCTTCCTGGGTATCTGGCTGGTGAATCTTGCCCATGTGCTCAGGGTTTGGCTGATTGCCATGTTTGGGGTCGGGAGGGAGTTTTCCTCCAGGGCAGATTGGAGAGGCCCTGGAGGTTTTTTTGCCTTCCTCTGTAGCATGGGGCATGGTTGACTGGAGGGAGGCTTCTCTGCTCCTTGAAGTTTTGAACCATGATTTGAGGACTTCAATAGCTCAGACATGGGTGAGGTTTTTCGTAGGAGTGGTGGGTGACATTCTGTGGCCTGCGCTGTGCAGGAGGTCGGACTGGATGATCAGGGTGGTCCCTTCTGACCTTGGTATCTATGAATCTATGTTCTCTGTGTATATAAATCTCCCCACTGTATTTTCCACTGAATGCATCCGATGAAGTGAGCTGTAGCTCACGAAAGCTTATGCTCAAATAAATTTGTTAGTCTCTAAGGTGCCACAAGTACTCCTTTAATTTTAGGAGATGTTGTCAAAAGTAAAATGGAGCACAAAGTAAGGCAGATTTAAGCAAAGCTGCACAGAAGCTGCCCAGGGAAAGATCAGTAGAAACATTACAGTATGATCAGATTAAAAAAAGCTTTTACACTTTTTTTCTGAATTATGGAAGTTAGTCTAAAAAGTACTGTATGATCAGCTTAGTTTGTTAACTGTTTACACTATGGCAATCACAGAAGCATGCCATTTTAGTTTGGGGCATTTACAGAAACAATACTAGAAGTACATTTTTAAAATGCCTTTTTGCGAAGATAGCGGACAGCTTATATAAATCCTCCTGTTTGGATTTGTCCAATAGTTGATTTTCACTCTACATCTTTTCCCTCAGCCACTGCTCTCCTCTTCCTTCCAACTGCTGGCAGTCATCTTGCTATCAATTTACTACCAGATCAGGCAAATTGCTCTCTCAAGAACTGGAGCAAAAACTATCTGTGTAGGATTTTAGGGGACCCTGCACCAAGTAGAAGATCTTACAAAGACTATAGCAGCTTAGCATCTCTACCGCACAAAAACTAGGGGTCTTATCTGACCTTATTATCACAATAAAAAAACTTCACCAGTGCTTCTCTCTCAGCCTGGTTTCTATCAACCAATAGCTCCAGAAGTGCTATATGCACAGTATCTAAGCACTGCATGCGGATTATAAAAGCACAGTGGGGAAAAAAATCCAGAAGGCTAGTTAATACTCAATCCTACCCTAGGTTCAACAATGGAATGATAATTATGAAAACATCAGATTTTCAAATTCTGTGGGAATTCTGTTGAAGTGAGAATCTATATCTTGAGTCACCAGAGGATAGTACAGGTACTTTCTGACCTCCCTTGGGAAAGGCACGAGTGCCTTGGGTCTCCTCTTGAAGACATTAGCTCCCTGCTTCCTCAAATCGACATCTGGTCTAAATGGTTTGCTGCCTAACTGCAGTTGCTGTTGTGCAGCACTTCTCAAACTGTGGGTAAGGACCACAAAGAGGGTTCCGAACACATTTTAATGGGGTCACCAGAATTGGCTCAGACTTGCTGAGCCCCACCTCCTAGGGCCAAAGCCGAAGCCCAAGGAATTTAGCCCTGGGCAGTGGGGCTCAGGTTACAGGCCTGCTGCCTGGGGCTGAAGCCCTTGGATTCTGTTTTGGTCCCCCTTGCCCAGAGTGGCAGGGCTCAGGGTTCGGTGCCCCTCTCCTGAGGTCGTGTAGTAATTTTTGTTGTCAGAAGGGGGCCACCGTGCAATGAAGTTTGAGAACCCCTGCTGTACTGGGTTCCAGAAGTGGTGGTCTGTAAGATAAGAAGGATTTTAAAGTCTACAGCAGATCCACTTCCAGGATCTGGGAGTGTATAAAGAACAAGTACAGGTTGTAAAGCACGGACTTGATATGCTTTAAGTTAACTGCAGCATTAGTGTACCACCTGTAGCTACTTCGAAATTTCTCATCTGGATCCAGGTAGAGAGAGTAGCAATATTCTAAAACTGCAGAGTACAAATACATAAGTTCCTATGGTTAGGACATTATCCAGGAGGAAAGGATGGATTCACCTTGATAGCTGGAGTGGGAAGACAACACTTTAGGTAACTGCTGCTACTTGAACGTCCAGGGTCAGTAAGTCCAGTATGATACTTAAGGTGTGCATACACTTAACTTCAAGAAAGCACATGCCTTTAAAGGGTAAGATGTTAGTGCTCCATTGCTTCTCACAGGATTTCCCCCGCTGATCTTCAACCAGGCTCCAATCTTCCATACGTACTGAGATATATAGGACACAGTGCTGTCTGGGTGAATGGCACAAACAGACCTGCCTGTCTTCTGCATATTGCAGACATCATAGTCAACTCACTATACTTCCTAAAGATTACAGACTGATGTTAAATAGCAGCAGTGACAGAACTGAGTCCTGAGGAACTCTTCTTGTCAAAGCTCCTAAGGAGCAGCAGCAGTTGTCCATCATGGACTCTCTACAGATATTTTTGACAGGAAAGTCAAACCAGTTTAATCCAATTATATCAATTAATTCCAGGACAGGTGGTCAGGTGAGTGGTATTTCCATCAGGGTAGCAGGTAAACAACAAGTCACAGAATTGTTGCAAGATATGTTTTGCTCTCTCTTCATTAAAGGTTCCACATACAATAATCTGAATACCTACAAGATAACTACCAAAAAACTTTAAGACTGAGGTTTTTCCTTACGAATTCATAACAATTAAATAATAATGCACGTGTAAGTACATAAAAAGGCAGAATTTAGATCCAAAGAAAACAAAAATACCTACAAAGTGCTCTAGACACAATTGGATAGAACAGTGAAGCGAAAATGTGCAAAGGATTTTATTTTGCTTGGTTTTCAAACGCAATTTGAAGATACCTCCGTTTAGCTCACTGAAAAGTAAAAGGTTTCAGAATAGCAGCTGTGTTAGTCTGTATTCGCAAAAAGAAAAGGAGTACTTGTGGCACCTTAGAGACTAACAAATTTATTTGAGCATAAGCTTTCGTGAGATACAGAAGTGAGCTGTAGCTCACGAAAGCTTATGCTCTAATAAATTTGTTAGTCTCTAAGGTGCTACAAGTACTCTTCTTTTTTTGAAAAGTAACAGAATCACACAATGCCTTTTCATAATGATCAAGCATTTGATATTTTAACACAACTGTATCATACCAGTGCTTTGTAGATTAGTATATTTATTTCACTTTCATAGTAGAATGTTTGTGTTTATCAACCCTGAAAGTTCTTGCAGAGAAATCATGTGAGCAGATATACTCCGTAGTACATGTCACTTCCTATCATTTCCCTCTTCTCCCGCCCTCATTTTCAAAATCAATTAGTGAACTGTGATCCGGCACTGACCAATTCTGGGGTTTAGCACAATATTTCTTGCTTTCCATTAAGAACTAAATCTCACTTTTTAAGAAAAGAAAGTTGCATATCATTTGAATAACAGGAAGCACTAGGATACATTATGGAGCGACAGCAATCACTCCATAGCTAAGATTGCATCTGTATTTATGTTCTAAAACAAGTTTCCCTCCATCCTCCCATAAAATCAGTCTCAAAATTGAAAATTTAACCTCACACCGAGGTAGATTTGTCCTAAAAGTGTAAAGCAAATTAGACAAGAGTTTCTAACTATGATACCCTAAATAGAGTTACTTATAGTTCAAATAGTCTAACATTTTCCCCACTTCACAGCAAAAATACAGAAGAAAAGAAAAACTTAGTGTACTAGACACCCCTAGCTCAGAGCTAGTGCACAGCACCAATGTTCAGTTGAAAAACATTTAATTTCAGAAGCTACCTCTTCAAATTTCAAACATTGCTATGGATTATCTGGTCATGCAGTCTTAGTACAATATGCCATGTGACTGCTGGATGCCCAAGTTTTCTTTATTTTTAATTTTAATTTCTCCAGCCTTTTTCCTTGCAGAGACAGATCTCAGTGTAAGCCAATCACCAGCTTGGCTTCTCAATAGGAAGATTTTCCACCAAAAGATCTTTTGAAGGGCAGCTCTCAGGAGGCTAGAATGCATCCCAAACCTTTGGCCCACCACCAAGGTCCCAATTTTCAAACACCGCTCTCCACGCCCCACCTTCTGAGGCCCACAGGAAGTCAGCCCTGCTCCTGACGACCTTAGGAAATTCAGAGTAGATTTTCCACAGGATGGGGAAAGATCAAGAACCCAGAAGGGAAGAATCAACAACAAAACTGCTGGTTTTAAGAAGCTTTTTGATCTTTCACATCTTAGTAGGTTTACTGGGTACCACCACTGAACCTCCACAAGCCTTAGCAGGCTTGTTAATTCCCAAAATGTGTCTGCTACATGCAGGTGGGCAGGGAGAACCCATTAGTGCTTTTTTTTGTAGGGGTGAATGGGAGGAAAGCGAGACCCAGGGAACCCGATGAATATCTTAAGACTTACAAATGGTTCCTAAGAAGCTTTCTGAGAATTGCAGCAGGTGGGGCTTGCCCTCCCCATAAGTGTTACAGGGGATGGATGTTAAAGACTACCAGGGGGCTGAAAATCCTACTGAGAGCTTGATTACACAGGGAAATTTACCTCCCAATTATACCACTAGAGCTATGCAAATATAAAACTCCTCATGCAGACATTCTTATTCCAGAACAAGAACATCCACACAGGGACCTGTACTGGTATAGCTACAGTGGTATAATTACAACAGTATAATTTTGCCACTCAGTTCTCCCATGTAGAAAGAGCCCTAAAGCTCATGTAGGGGGGCACCAGGGAGGAGATCACAGGGAGCCAGGAAGAAGTCTTCACCTCCAAGGAAACCCCTACACAGTGGGCCAAGAGCACAAGTCACATAGGCCAGTTTTTCCCCAGGTCTGCTGAATCTCAAGTCTCCTGACAGTATTTTCCACCTACCCATCTTCCAATGCCTCTACCATCAGCTATTAGAAGCTGAAAGAAAGGGAGGCACACTTCTATAGAACCTAAAAGGTGTATAGAAGAAGATGCTAAGGGCCTACAGAGATATAGAGAAGAGGGACTCCCTTTTTGAGGACCTTAAATGATCTGCAGCATCAGTCTCCTCAACAGGAGAGCGGATAGGTACTGCAACTAACAGGGAACTTTGTTGCCAGCCGATCAAGTGCAATACTGATTCCCTTCCCTGCCTGCACCTCCAGACTTCCTAAGGTCTGCTAGATAAAGATGTCGTTACCGTGAGCCTCCTACAGTTTGCAAGAATAATTCCTCTCCAACCAAACCTAGGAGCATTAAAAAATACTGAAGTAAATCCTTCCCTCCAAGACCGTGTAGATAAGTCTGCAGGGACACACTGATTTAACTGCATATCAACTTTTTTTTTTTTTAAAGTGTTATTTAAAAAAAAAATTGAAATCCAGTGAATTCAAGGTTAAGGTTGCATTCTTTAAACAGGCACTTAAATTACCTTAACTTTGCCTCGCTAGCTATGCCATAAAATCATCAGAAAGTTTTCATTTTATTCATCCTTAGTAGTTTCATTTACATGGAGAAAACCTTAAATCTTAACTGGAGAATGACTGAGTCTCACAGTGACGTCAATGTAAAAGGATTCAGCATATACTATAGGTGAACATATATGTTAGATGGGGTGGGATCTGAGTTACCAGGAAAGAATTTTCTGTAGCATCTGGCTGGTGAATCTTGCCCATATGCTCAGGGTTTAGCTAACTGCCTTATTTGGGGTCAGGAAGGAACTTTCCTCCAGGGCAGATTGGAAGATGCCCTGGAGGTTTTTCACCTTCCTCTGTAGCATGGGGCACAGGTCACTTGCTGGAGGATTCCCTGCTCCTCAAAGTCTTTAAACGACGATTTGAGGACTTCAATAGCTCAGACATAGGTGAGAGGTTTTTTTGCAGGAGTGGGTGGGTGAGATTCTGTGGCCTGCGTTGTGCAGGAGGTTGGACTAGATGATCATAATGGTCCCTTCTGACCTTAGTATCTATGAATCTATGTAAGCTCAGACCAATGTGAGAACTGCTAAAATGGTTACAAGTGGGACAGACAAGATTGCCCATGACCACTGCAAATAGTTGTATCTTTGGCACTGTTTTTGTTTTTCACAAGGTGTTAAGAACTTTGGGTAGGCAAAAACCTTATTAGGCAAAAGGGCATCTTGTTAGTTAAATATAGTCTCTACACTACGTGTTATGATTTTATTGTACGAGTCACTCTTGATTTCCAATATTTCTGTTTACTATAATTTGATCTGTTCTTTGTTAAATAAACATATTTGTGTTCTATATAAACAAACCTAAGCACTGTGTGTTAAGCAAAGCTGTCTTCTAAGATGTAACTAGTTAAGCTATAATCTGTAATAAGAAGTGGATCTGCTAATTTTGGGAGTGTCCAGTGGTTAAGGGGCTTGACGACCAGAGGGATGCAGAAAGGACTCAGGTTTGCACTGTGCCTATTGCTAGCCTGCAGGAGGGACCTGGGTAGACTGCATGTGGACGGGGTGCGTCAGGGACCCAGGCAGGCACAAACAAGGCTTCTTCATGCTAAGAGCAGGTGGTAATGAGGTGCTCCACAGCCCTGGAAAGTGTCATAGAACCTCATTAATTGTGACATTCTGTAACAGCACACTCCATAGACAGCACAACTTCTCCATGGACTTGAGAAGAGCGTCACACATCTTAACAACTGTTAGACATGCGCATCACTCAACACAGGTTGGTATAGTATTTCAGTTTTCTTTAGTTTTCTGATTATGAAACCGAAACAATTGACTGTATGAGCTAAGTGATCAGTTATAAATTGAATGGCATGAATCAATGCTGACAAATACACTTTTTCTACAATAATTTTTTGTCTACTTTCAAAACAGATCAGGCCAACTGACACCTGACATATAAACAATGCTCATTTTGGATTAAGTCCACAAGCAAATTTGAATTTAAAAAAAAAAAAAAAAAAGATTATAAAGCTCTTTTTAAGCACAACCTAGCCATCATCTTCCTGTGACATCATTGAATATTTTCCCAGCCCGATATGAAAGATCCAGAAGTTGGGATCAATTTTGCTAAAGCACTTACACTGAAAGGGTGCACACTCCCTGTCAATGAATCGGAGAGGGAAGCATTGGCTCTAGCAGTGCTGCTGTATCCCAGCGTTTTCCGCCTTAGCCACGAGTTAAAAATGAAGGACTAACTGAAAAATAAATGGCTTACGTTTACTTACTGAAAAAAACCTTTAAAATAGGGGCTAGAATTGCCCTGGTCAGTTACATGAACACTCCCCAAACATCAGTGGCTACCTGTGTAAAGTGCTCAAATATGACTGTATGTGAATTTTTTTCGTAGCTGACCAGTCATTCTTTTTTGCATGGATGAGTCGAAGAAACTCCATTCCTGAGATGCTAAGTTAGCATCTTAGCTAACATTTTATTAAATACAAGTTTGCACCCAATGTATACCATGACCAGCCAATACATTTTAAAAATGTTAAAATGTGTCTACACTTGTTGCAAAGTTACGCTTAAAAATACATCAACCAACACATTTTCAAACCATCTACGTGACCCTATCTTGACAAGGAAGTGTCTTACCTCTGTCCCTATTCCCCTCAATGGAGTGTGATCTTCAAAGTCCTACAGAAACATGCTTCGTCCCCTCAAGCCCCAAAAGAAGGGCATGAATGCAAAAAGAAACTTGCTGTGTAAGTCTGCACAGTTAAAATAAAGCCAGAAATTCAGCTTAGGTTGCTACTGCAATGTTAAGTCGGCCATATATTTTATGGTAATGTTTTAACATCCACTATATTAAACTATTCATTTAACCAGAAAAACCAAAATTCACATGTGCTACATGGCAGAGTTAACATATGCGGGAACATTAAATTCCATTTCTTGATCTTGATTTTAACTGTGCAAAACTTAGCCCTAAATGCAAAGCACTAAACTGGTAAGCAATTTCCAGATCACAAGTATGAGGTTTTGTTTGAACTCTGTCTTTTCCTAAGTAGTACAACCTTCAATCCCCAAAGTAAAGAGCACACCAGTTAAACCAATGGAAAGGAACGTATGCTGGCTCTATCCAGTATTTGAAGTTGAACTGTCTTAGTCAGAATCATAAATATTGTTACAATGTCTGTGCTTATACTTTCCTGTTAATGTTTTCGCTTTATTGCCTGCTTAGATGGCTCCGGGTTTTGGACTGTTTAATATATACTGTATTCCCTAGGACCCAAGGTTACTACTTGTGTAAAAAAAATTCTACCAAAAAGTATATGGTTATACATTATATTTCCAAAACTCACCGCTGAAGAGATTGCATTCGTCTCTCTTCTCGATCTCTGGCAAGTCTTTCCTCCTCTTCATCTGGTATACTAGAAAGATGGGGTGGGGGAAAGAAGAGAGAAATAGAGAGTTTTTCTGTGCTTGAAAAAAGCCTGTTGGTCATTTCTCAGAAAATGTTTTAATCGGCCCTTATTTACAGCCTTTACAGCTGTACTTGACTCCATGACATGGTTTAATTCACAACTGACAAATTGGTAGCATTTTCTCTTTACACTAGAAGTATTTTTAGTTTTGCACTACTTGCACACTTTACCAACTAAACCTGTGTATACCATATAAGAACTAAAAAACATTTGAAGCCAATGCCTGTCAAAGGATATTTTATTTTTCTTTTAGTTATTCAGCACTGACTTAATTTATCCCAACTCCTTTAAACATAAAAAATTAGTAAATGTATACTCTTGTCACATTTCTCCAGGTAATTATCTCCCAAAACTGAATGCATGATCTGGAAATGTGTTAATCAGAAATATTCATAAGTCTCAACTTGTGTTGGTTGAGATGTGAAGACTAACCATACCATATATGTGCACTTACATCAGCACTTACGCAGAGCAACAGTAAAAAGAAAAGGAGTACTTGTGGCACCTTAGAGACTAACAAATTTATTAGAGCATAAGCTTTCGTGAGCTACAGAGCAACAGTGACATCCAGTGGCTAGAACAGGATAATCACAGCAAGTCACAATATAGATGTGCCATACATACGTATGTTGTATGTATGCCACACATACATAGATCAGAACGGGCAGTCTGAATTCAGCAGTTCATTAAAGGACACAATCAACTGTCACGTCACATTTCCATATAGTTGTTTTAAAAACTTACTATTGTTACAAGTATCATCCAAGAATACTAAAAGCAATTACAGTGGAAATGTTTTTAAATGTGTATGTTTTGGGTACACCTTACATAGCCAAAAAACCCCCCACAGCAGCAAGCCTCAGAGCATGGGTCAATTGACTTGGGCTCACAGGTCTTGTGCTACAGCTTGGGCTCGAAGTGTGAACACCTACACAGCTATTTTTCGCCATGTAGCGCAAGCCCATGTCAGTTGACCAAGACTCTGAGACTTGCTGCCTCCGATTTTTTTTTTTTGGGGGGCGGTGGGGGGGGGAGGCACACTTTGTAGCTGGATCCTTTTCCATGCAGTCAATTACTGTTTCCTCTGTTTGTGTGGGACTCTCTCATAGAAAGGGGAGAGGGAAAAAAAACCCAAAAACAAAAAACAAGTATTTTTTAATTGCGGAAGATTAATTTGGGGATAAATCAATAAACTGTCCTTTTGGGAACCTGACCAGATTTCAAAGTGACAGCATCTGTTTAAATATCCTTTGTCTGGTATAACTTCAGAATGAACCCACTGTGGCTGAAATATGTAATACAACAGAAGCCTCTAACTCTTGCACAGCCTTTTGTAAAACTGGATTATCAGAGGGGCTAGAAGGGACTACATAATAGTCCCAACTCACATTTCTGTTCCAAAATATATAGACCCCCCAAACAGTTATGACATCACACAGACAGCTGCAGCGGCACAGGAGCTAGCAAACAGAGCTCTAAACAGGGGAGTTTGAGTGGGAGTTTGCAAGGGGAGTTTGTATTGTGGTGCTTGTTTGGGGTTTGCTTTTGCTGGTGGGGGGTGGTCTTTTTGGTGTGGCTTGTGTTTCCCAGATTAACAGGATTTAGGTGGGGACGATGACAGATACAGAGGCAGCTGTGGGAGTGACTCCTGTAGTGGAAGACATATTGAGGATGACTGGATGTGGAAGCTGTGGTATGTACATGATCCTGGAGGGGGGACCTGGTAAGAGTTTTTTCTGCATGAAATGCCATCTGATAGAGCTGATGGAGGAAAAGATCCGAGGTTTGGAGATGCAGGTGGAAAGTCTCGTTGAGTTTAGGAAGGGGTTTGAGCAGATGATGGAGCAAAGATATGAGGTATCTGAAGGGAAAAGCTCAGACTCACAGATGGAAGCAGGGCTGGGGAATTTTGAGGGGAGACTGGGTGAGTAAAGTGGTCAGTGGAAGCATGTGACTAAAAGAACCAGGCAGAGGAAAAGACGGGCTAGTGAAGGAGAAATAGAGCTTAGGAATAGGTTTGCAGAATTGGAAAATGAAGAAGGGGCTCAGCAGGTACTTGTTGAAGGTGGAAGAGTAAGGAAGAAGAGAAGAGAGGCTATTCCTATAGAAAAAGCGGAAGAGTCAAGGGAGACGACACCAAATATGAGCCCCAGGAGGATACAGGATGGGTTGAAGAGGATTATAAGGGAGAATAGGAATGGAAAGAACTTGCAGCCAGAGGAAACAGGGGAGAGACTGGAGAATAGCACCGTCACCAGGAAAAGGCAGGTCTATGTGATAGGGGACTCTTTATTGAGAAGAATAGACAGGCCTGTAACTAGAGCTGATCCACAGAATAGAAGGGTGTGCAGTCCTCCAGGTGCTAAGATACGGGATGTAGACCTGAGGTTGAAAAGGATCCTAAAGGGAGCGGGAAAGAATCCCCTAATTATCCTTCATGTGGGAACAAATGATACGGCTAGATTCTTGCTGGAAAGTATTAACGGAGACTATGCTAGGTTGGGGAAGACGCTTAAGGAAATTGAGGCTCAGGTGATCTTTAGCGGGATCCTTCCTGTTCCTAGAGAAGGGCAACAAAGGTGTGACAAGATTATGACTGTCAACAGATGGCTTAGACAGTGGTGCTATAAGGAGGGCTTTGGGATGTATGGCCACTGGGAGGCATTCACGGACAGACGACAGTTCTCTCGGGATGGACTTCATCTGAGTAGGGAAGGAAATAGACTTCTAGGATGGAGGCTGGCACAACTGATAAAGAGAGCTTTAAACTAGGAATTAGGGGGAGATGGTTGGGAGATGTCCAGGAAATCTCCACGCCAGATTTTAGCATTGAGAGGGAAGACGACGAAGTAAGAAAGGATACAGCCGTGGGTAGGAGAATGTATATAAGGAGCGAGGGCGGTGTGGATACTAGTCTAATAGGTTATACTGGCTGTAGAATGACTGTGCCTAATAGGTTTCAGAGTAGCAGCCGTGTTAGTCTGTATTCGCAAAAAGAAAAGGAGTACTTGTGGCACCTTAAAGACCTTAAAGGAGGGAGAAATACCATGGGGAAATAGTTTTACTTTGTGTAATGACTCATCCATTCCCAGTCTCTATTCAAGCCTAAGTTAATTGTATCCAGTTTGCAAATTAATTCCAATTCAGCAGTCTCTCGTTGGAGTCTGTTTTTGAAGCTTTTTTGTTGAAGTATAGCCACTCTTAGGTCTGTGATCGAGTGACCAGAGAGATTGAAGTGTTCTCCAACTGGTTTTTGAATGTTATAATTCTTGACGTCTGATTTGTGTCCATTCATTCTTTTACGTAGAGACTGTCCAGTTTGGCCAATGTACATGGCAGAGGGGCATTGCTGGCACATGATGGCATATATCACATTGGTAGATGCGCAGGTGAACGAGCCTCTGATAGTGTGGCTGATGTGATTAGGCCCTATGATGGTATCCCCTGAATAGATATGTGGACAGAGTTGGCAACGGGCTTTGTTGCAAGGATAGGTTCCTGGGTTAGTGGTTCTGTTGTGTGGTGTGTGGTTGCTGGTGAGTATTTGCTTCAGATTGGGGGGCTGTCTGTAAGCAAGGACTGGTCTGTCTCCCAAGATCTGAGAGAGCGATGGCTCGTCCTTCAGGATAGGTTGTAGATCCTTGATGATGCGTTGGAGGGGTTTTAGTTGGGGGCTGAAGGTGATGGCTAGTGGCGTTCTGTTTTCTTTGTTGGGCCTGTCCTGTAGTAGGTGACTTCTGGGTACTCTTCTGGCTCTGTCAATCTGTTTCTTCACTTCAGCAGGTGGGTACTGTAGTTGTAGGAATGCATGATAGAGATCTTGTAGGTGTTTGTCTCTGTCTGAGGGGTTGGAGCAAATGCGGTTATATCGTAGCGCTTGGCTGTAGACAATGGATCGAGTGGTATGATCTGGATGAAAGCTAGAGGCATGTAGGTAGGAATAGCGGTCAGTAGGTTTCCGATATAGGGTGGTGTTTATGTGACCAT
This sequence comes from Dermochelys coriacea, assembly GCF_009764565.3. Lineage (NCBI taxonomy): Eukaryota > Metazoa > Chordata > Testudines > Dermochelyidae > Dermochelys > Dermochelys coriacea. The sequence goes on from NC_050069.1 coordinate 227,105,032, forward strand.
CGCTTATTAGCACCGTAGTGTCCAGGAAGTGGATCTCTTGTGTGGACTGGTCAACCAGTTGGAGAACACTTCAATCTCTCTGGTCACTCGATCACAGACCTAAGAGTGGCTATACTTCAACAAAAAAGCTTCAAAAACAGACTCCAACGAGAGACTGCTGAATTGGAATTAATTTGCAAACTGGATACAATTAACTTAGGCTTGAATAGAGACTGGGAATGGATGAGTCATTACACAAAGTAAAACTATTTCCCCATGGTATTTCTCCCTCCCACCCCACCCCCCACTGTTCCTCTGATATTCTTGTTAACTGCTGGAATTAGCCTACCTGCTTGTCACCATGAAAGGTTTTCCTCCTTTCCCCCCCCCTGCTGTTGGTGATGGCTTATCTTAAGTGATCACTCTCCTTACAGTGTGTATGATAAACCCATTGTTTCATGTTCTCTGTGTGTGTGTGTATGTAAATCTCTCCTCTGTTTTTTCCACCAAATGCATCCGATGAAGTGAGCTGTAGCTCACGAAAGCTTATGCTCTAATAAATTTGTTAGTCTTTAAGGTGCCACAAGTACTCCTTTTCTTTTTGTGCCTAATAGGGTACAAAATGTGAGCGAGACCAAACAGCAAAATTAAGATGTTTGTACACCAATTCGAGGAGCCTAGGTAACAAAATGGAGGAACTAGAGCTACTGGTGCAGGAAGTGAAACCAGATATTATAGGGATAACAGAAACATGGTGGAATAGTAATCATGACTGGACTACAGGTATTGAAGGGTATGTGCTGTTTAGGAAAGACAGAAACAAAGGTAAAGGTGGTGGAGTAGCATTGTATATCAATGATGAGATAGAATGTAAAGAAATAAGAAGCGATGCAATGGATAAGACAGAGTCCGTCTGGGCAAAAATTACATTGGGAAAGATAACTAGTAAAGCCTCTCCTACGATAGTGCTTAGGGTGTGCTATAGACCTCCTGGATCTAATTTGGATATGGATAGAGCCCTTTTTAATGTTTTTAATAAAATAAATACTAATGGAAACTGCGTGATCATGGGAGACTTTAACTTCCCAGATATAGACTGGAGGACCAGTGCTAGTAATAATAATAGGGCTCAGATTTTCCTAGATGCAATAGCTGATGGATTCCTTCATCAAGTAGTTGCTGAACCGACTAGAGGGGATGCCATTTTAGATTTAATTTTGGTGAGTAGTGAGGACCTCATAGAAGAAATGGTTGTAGGGGACAATCTTGGCTCAAGTGATCATGAGCTAATTCAGTTCAAACTAAATGGAAGGATTAAAAAAATAAATCTGCAACTAGGGTTTCTGATTTCAAAAGGGCTGACTTTCAAAAATTAAGGAAATTAGTTAGGGAAGTGGATTGGACTGAAGAACTTATGGATCTAAAGGTAGAGGAGGCCTGGGATTACTTTAAATCAAAGCTGCAGAAGCTATCGGAAGCCTGTATCCCAAGAAAGGGGAAAAAATTCATAGGAAGGAGTTGTAGACCAAGCATCTTAGAGAGGTGATTAAGAAGAAGCAGAAAGCATACAGGGAGTGGAAGATGGGAGGGATCAGCAAGGAAAGCTACCTAATTGAGGTCAGAACATGTAGGGATAAAGTGAGACAGGCTAAAAGTCGAGTAGAGTTGGACCTTGCAAAGGGAATTAAAACCAATAGTAAAAGGTTCTATAGCCATATAAATAAGAAGAAAACTAAGAAAGAAGACGTGGGGCCGCTTAACACTAAGGATGGAGTGGAGGTTAAAGATAATCTAGGCATGGCCCAATATCTAAACAAATACTTTGCCTCAGGCTTTAATAAGGCTAAAGAGGATCTTAGGGATAATGGCAGCATGACAAATGGAAATGAGGATATGGAGGTAGATATTACCATACCTGAGGTAGAAGCGAAACTGAAACAGCTTAATGGGACTAAATCGGGGGGCCCAGATAATCTTCATCCAAGAATATTAAAGGAATTGTCACCTGAAATTGCAAGCCTATTAGCAAGAATTTTTAATGAATCTGTAAACTCAGGAGTTGTACCGATTGGAAAATTGCTAATATAGTTCCTATTTTTAAGAAAGGAAAAAAAAGTGATCCGGGTAACTACAGGCCAGTTAGTTTGACATCTGTAGTATGCAAGGTCCTGGAAAAAATTTTGAAGGAGAAATTAGTTAAGGACATTGAAGTCAATGGTAAATGGGACAAAATACAACATGGTTTTACAAAAGGTAGATCGTGCCAAACCAACCTAATCTCCTCTTTTGAAAAGGTAACAGATTTTTTAGACAAAGGAAATGCAGTGGATCTAATTTACCTAGATTTCAGTAAGGTATTTGATACCGTGCCACATGGGGAATTATTAGTTAAATTGGAGAAGATGGGGATCAATATGAACATCAAAGGCTGGATAAGGAATTGGTTAAAGGGGAGACTGCAACGGGTCCTATTGAAAGGCGAATTGTCAGGTTGGAGGGAGGTTACCAGGAGTTCCTCAGGGATCGGTTTTGGGACCAATCTTTTTATTACTGACTTTGGCACAAGAAGTGGGAGTGTGCTAATAAAGTTTGCAATTGATACAAAGCTGGGAGGTATTGCCAATTCGGAGAAGGATCGGGATATTATACAGTAGAATCTGGATGACCTTGTAAACTGGAGTAATAGTAATAGGATGAAATTTAATAGTGAGAAGTGTAACGTTATGCATTTAGGCATTAATAACAAGAATTTTAGTTATAAGTTGGGGACGCATCAATTAGAAGTAACTGAAGAGGAGAAGGACCTTGGAGTATTGGTTGATCATAGGATGACTATGACCATTGTGATATGCCTGTGAAAAAAGCTAATGCGGTTTTGGGATGCATCAGGAGAGGCATTTCCAGTAGGGATAAGGAGGTTTTAGTACCATTATACAAGGCACTGGTGAGACCTCACCTAGAATACTGTGTGCAGTTCTGGTCTCCCATGTTTAAAAAGGATGAATTCAAACTGGAGCAGGTACAGAGAAGGGCTACTAGGATGATCCGAGGAATGGAAAACTTGTCTTATGAAAGGAGACTTAAGGAGCTTGGCTTGTTTAGCCTAACTAAAAGAAGCTTGAGGGGAGATATGATTGCTCTCTATAAATATATCAGAGGGATAAATACAGGAGAGGGAGAGGAATTATTTAAGCTCAGCACCAATGTGGACACAAGAACAAATGGCTATAAACTGGCCACCAGGAAGTTTAGACTTGAAATTAGACAAAGGTTTCTAACCATCAGAGGAGTGAAGTTTTGAAATAGCCTTCCAAGGGAAGCAGTGGGGGCAAAAGATCTATCTGGTTTTAAGATTCTACTTGATAAGTTTATGGAGGAGATGGTATGATGGGATAATGGGATTTTGGTAAGTAATTGATCTTTAAATATTCAGGGTAAATAGGCCAAATCCCCTGAGATGGGATATTAGATGGATGGGATCTGAGTTACCCAGGAAAGAATTTTCTGGAGTATCTGGCTGGTGAATCTTGCCCATATGCTCAGGGTTTAGCCGATTGCCATATTTGGGGTCGGGAAGGAATTTTCCTCCAGAGCAGATTGGAGAGGCCCTGGAGGTTTTTCGCCTTCCTCTGTAGCATGGGGCATGGTTGACTTGAGGGAGGCTTCTCTGCTCCTTGAAGTCTTTGAACCATGATTTAAGGACTTCAATAGCTCAGACATAGGTGAGGTTTTTCATAGGAGTGGGTGGGTGAGATTCTGTGGCCTGCGCTGTGCAGGAGGTCGGACTAGATGATCAGAATGTTCCCTTCTGACCTCAGTATCTATGAATCTCTGAATCCCTCTATAGCAGGAGTTCTCAAACTGGGGGTCAGGACCTCTCAGGGGGTCACGAGGTTATTACATGGTGGGTGGGGGTCATAAGCTGCCAGCCTCCACCTCAAACCCTGTTTCGCCTCCAGCATTTATAATTGTGTTAAATACATCAAAAAGTGTTTTTAATTTATAAGGGGGGAGTCGCACTCAGAGGCTTGCTATGTGAAAGAGGTCACCAGTACCAAAGTTTGAGAACCACAGCTCTATAGGACTTGGAATGTACAGTATTTATTATTGGACAGCATTGGAATTGAAAAGTATTTTCCTGCTTCGAACCACTCTCAAGGGAAGTTCTCAGTTAAGCTCATCATAGAAGTCAACTAAGCTAAAAGTAACCATCATACTTTAGTATTTCAGCAGACTGACGAGTTCAGAAAGGAGCAATAGATTGGCATATTCCATTAGTTTCATGAACCTTTAGCTCTGAAGAACATGGAAGCAGCAAAACTTCCGGTGCAAGATGCTAACAATGATAACCAACTGAAAAATATACTAGGAGAAGCCCTGGGAGTCTTAGAACCTGTAGCATGAACAGAGTCAGAGGAGCCATTGGCACCAACGTTGCAGGGATTCATATTCCTGAATGCTCGTTGGCTGAAGGTGATGGTGGTTGCTTCTCTCTTCTGGGGTAGTCAAGCTCCAAACACGAGATGTCTATGCTGCAGCCAGAAGTAAGGTTCCCAGGCTGGGCAGACAGACTTGCTCTCTCAGGGCTTGCATTACCATGCTAAAGATAGCTGCGCGACAATGCTGCACTGGTGGAGGCTCAGGCTAGCTTAGACCCAGCAGGTAGAGTGAACTTGAACTCAGATTACTATTCTAAGCCTCCACTGATTCCACAACATCCACAGTTATTTTTAGCCTGTTAGCGAGAGTCTATCTGGGCTGGGAGGCTTGCTCCCACCTGTAGTGTAGACATACCCATGGAAACCGCCTCAACATGCTTTTCTTGCCCTTGTTTTGGATCACAGCTGAGTGGTACTGATGCCTCCTCAAAACAAAGTGCCACCTGAAATTGGTCCCGCTCTGATAGCTTCATGTGCTAATGCAGGCTTCTTTGGTGCCAAGGGAGGCCCCAGAAATAGAGGGGATTCCTGATCCGGACCAAGACTCTTCAGAACCGAAAAGATTCCATGTACTTGAGTAACGGTAGCTGCCTGTTTACGAAGAGATGCATTCTTTAGCAAAGAAGCCCCCAGAACCAAGAAAATCTCACACTGACAGGAACTTTATGAGAAATGGGACACAAATACTAAAGATTTTAGCACAAATGGAGTCCTGGCACTGTTAGACTCACAACTTGGCACCAATGTACAGTCTTCAGTGCTAGAGGCAATATGCCAGCTGAAGACATTAGATTTAAAAATTTTAGTAAAGCTAATGTTAAAAAAATTATATAATACATAGGTTGAGAAAAGAGTGTCTGTACATCTGGGTATAGTGCTTAGATTATCCACAAATACAAAGTTTGTTTTTAAAAGTCATGATACATAGAGTACATAATCAGCAATAGCCTAAATTTAGGTGAATAGATTTAACAGTACAGTTTAGATATTAGAATCTGAATACTCAGGTACACCACTCATGAAAAGTTGTACAGAGATTTGGTTGTGAAAAGCAAAAAAAAAAAAAAATATCTATGAGTGGAGATTGTCCCTCAGTAATTAAGAATTAGGTAGGTTGTCCATTTAGAAAATACAATCCATGAGGAAAGTATGTCAGTTACTTTCTTGACTGTGCTTCTGATGATTGGCACTCCAGCTCATCCCTCCTGGTATTGCAGATATCTGGTGATGTGTTCTATGTAGATATCCCTCGATCACCTGATGGTGTCCGACACCATGAGTTGCTGCATCAGCCGAGCGTAGTGTTGACCGACTCCACATTCTGTCAGCACTTGCTCGTTACTGGGGTCCCATGCACCTAGGGCTCAGACAATCAGCATGTGAGTTTGGACTTCATAGCCCCTAGCTCTCAGGGTGTCTGCCATAGGGGCATATTTCTCCAACTTTCGAGACCGGGCGCCGTGGAAAGCTGGAGTCCTGTTTTCAAAGGGCACTGTGACTTCCACCATGATGATGATCTTCTGATCCTCGTTGGTGACGATGTCTGGTCGCAGTTGGCTGACCATTCCGGGGATGGCGGAGTTCACAGCTACCTTCCCCACAGGTGGCGGAATGGCTCTGACCAGGCGATCTTGGATGGCGTTGTGTCGCAGCTGCCAGGCTCTGGAATGGGGCTTGCAGCTATACAAGATGTGGGATAGTGTCTGGTTGGCATAGCCTCACTTCCTGTATTGCTTGTCCCGATTCCTGTGGCGGACAGCTCCGTTTAGCAGGACGCAGTTGAGCCAGGCCCGGTGGATGAGCTTCCAGTGGGCAAATCTGGTGAAGCTGCTCCCGGGGAGGAAGTGGTTGCTGGCATCCCACTTGCATGTCACCTCGAAGGCCTTGCCCTGGTCTGGCTTCCGTTTCAGGTTTTCCATGTATTGGCAGAAGACAGCATCCTTCAGGGTACTCTTCAGATTGCTTCTGGCTCTTGAAGTGATGCTGGTGTGCCCTGTGTTCTTCACCTGTGGTAGCAGGACTACCATCTCCTGGCAATCCTCGCACCACCCCCAGTGGCAGCCGATATGCTTCTCCAGTCATCACATAGCGTTGCAGGCATGAGTCCAGAGCGAAGCAGTCTCCGCCATCTTCCAAATTCGCTTTTCAGCGAGCCACTCAGGTAGGTGGTGATATCTTGAATGGAGGTGGTCATGGCGATTCACTTCTTGATGGCATCCTGCAGAGCACACTCTGCGATGTTCCTCACCGTGGCGTCTGAGCACGTCAGAAGGCGGAAGGCATGAGTGATCACAGCAAAGTCGCACAGATCACCCATTTAAGGGACGTTGGCACCCCCTGCCTGTGTGAGATGTATACCAGTTCATTGCTGGCCCTCTGGGGAAGAAATATCCACTTCTTCACCAGCTGCCAGATAGTGTTGTCTGCTTTGTTAAGAGGTACCATTACTACAGCAGATCCCCTCAGGACGAATGAAATACGGGGGATTAGGAAGGTGTTCAGGGCATTGATCTTCTGCCATGATGCCAGTAGGGAGGAGTCAGTCCTGGCCACCTCTTGTAGGATCTCCACAATGGTATCTGCTGGATGCAGAAACCAATCGGCATGCCGAGATGTTGGTATGCTTGCCTTGAGGAAGATCATGGGTTTGCCCTGGATGTAAAATGGCATCGCGTGGACCAAATCCCTTCTACTGCCATCAATATGCAGGGATGCACACTTCCTGGCACTGAAGCGGAGTCCCATCCAGTTGGCAGCCTGGGCTGGTGATGTCAAGCATTTGTTGGAGAGTCTCGGGGTTGTCTGCAACCAGGACCAGATAGTCTGCGTAGGCCAGGATATTCACTCTGTTGTCATATAAATCGAAACTGTCTAGATCACTCGAATGAGTGGCTCCATGGCCAAGTTGAAAACTATGAGGCTCAGGGGGCAGCCTTACTCCGGATAGGAATTTCAGGCATCTCTCCGTCCATGGAGCGGATGGTGGCGGTGCAGCCTTCAGACAGCTCCTGGATTAGTTGGAGAAAGTTTTCAGGTATCCCAAACTCTCATAGCATATCAAAAATATGCTGATGGGACATCAATCCAAAAGCACTAGCCAGGCCAGGCCATGCTATGGCACATTGCCTCCGTGCCCTCCTGGCCATGCGGATGGCAGTCTGAAGGACAAAGTTGTTTGCGTAGCAGCCTTCGCATGACATGAAACCTTTCTGGATGGAGTTGATGGCTCCTTCGTTCACCGACCAGTCTGTGATCCTAGCCAAGAGGCAGCTGGCATACAGTTTGTACATGGTGGAACAGAGAGAGATGGGTCTTCAGTTATTGGGGTCGTCTCGTTCACCCTTCTTGTAGACGAGCACCGTCAGATTTCTTCCAGGAGCTGGGAGTACAGTGGAACTGTTTGCATTTGTTGAAAATGGCTGCTAGTACCAGGCGTCTCGTTTTTTCAGGAAGCTGTAACGAATGCCATCATCTTTTCCTGGGGCTGTGTTTTTGGTCTTTGTAAGTCTGGTCTCTACTTCCTGTGATGTAAAGTCTTGTTCCAGGTCCGCTGTATAGTCAGCCCGGGTACAGGATGAAGGCACTCTGGATGCTGCGCGTCGTTCTGAGCTACATGGTAAAACACTCCCTTGAAGTACAAGAATAGTCTTTGGGACAGGATTGTGCAGTAAGATGAAGGCCCGTCGAGGATTTCTCTTATAGCCTTAGGGCTGTCTGACCGGTAGAGCTTCTGGATCCTGGATGCTGCTGCTGGGTCATAGCAGTAACTGATGTTCCTTCTCCGGCTTCCCTCATGATGTTGTGGTGGTGTCTGGATGCAGAAGCTCTGTGCGCAGTCTGAGTTCTCCTGAGTTCCCTTCCACCCAGATATGATTTCTGCAGACAGATCTTTAGAGAGTCTGTCTACAAGGAGGTCAAAGTCCTCAAAGAAGGCTGTCCTTGCCAACTCCTCCATCCAAGTGGCTTGCCATGGTGTGGCAGCCCTCACCGTAGGCTGCTACTCTACTGGCTGCTCAATCTCTGCAGGCTCAGGCTGGAAAACTGCTGTGGGATTGGTCTGTTGCCTTTTTCCCCTTCTGGTGTTGAGAACTCCATTCAGCTGGATCTTCCGGAATGAGAGCAGCATCTTCCCTTATGGATTTTAGGGCAGCATGGTCCTTTTAGGAAGGACAGTTTTAGAGGCAGCGGTACTGGCCCTTTTAGGGATGCGATCTTGCTTTGGAGTTTCTGGAGCAATGCTAGTCTTTCTGTGGATAAGTTCTGTCTGGGGGGTCTTTGATGCAGTGAGAGACCTTCTGGGGTCAAGGTCACATTGGGTGGTCTTGGAGGCCGTTGTGGTCCGCCTAGGGGTGAGGTGCTGTTGCATGGTCCAAGCAGTGGAAATAATCCTCCATTGGCTGGTCTTGCTGAGTGGCCTGTGAGGTAGTGCTAGCTCTTCTGATGACAGGGTGCCGTGAAGTTACCTGCAGGAGGGGCTGACCCTTCTGACAACGGCGTTCTGCTGGACATACTGCTAGGAAGCACTAAGCCGTCTGGAGATGGAGTTGCCTTGCATAAGCTGCAAGGTAACGCCAATCCTCCCCTTGGCAGGGTCCAGCTTAGGGATTTTTGAGGCAGCACTTACTCTTTCAATGGTAATATCCAGTAGGGTGGTTCCAGGGGCAGGGATAGTCCGTCCCTCAGTAGATGGTTGGACCACCTTTTCATGCTGTAGCTCTGGAGGAGTTGGTTGGAATGCAGTAGCCAGAGTGTTTGGGGAGTAAGAAGTCAGAGCTGGCGCACGTGGTGTTCCTGCTTTCGGAGCAGAGATGGGGTGGTGGCAACATAGACTGATAGAGTTGGACTCTTCCAATTTGCAGGTGCCTTGATGAGACTTACATTTCTTCTGCCTCTTGAAAGGCAGGTTTGCAGAGGGCACATCGAAAGGCAATCCGCTTGCTATGGATTCTCTTGGGGTGTCTGCTGAACTGCCAATGCCCTGGAATCCTCAGACTGGATAGCAGAAGGGGCAGAGGAGTGTGTCTGTAGGGAGGGGATACTGGAGATAGATGCAATCATTCTCCTTTTCTTCTCCCTCTGTTAGATCGGTTTCAGTCTCATCAGTGGATTCGCTAGATGGTTCTCATTGCTCTGGGAGAGTAGTGTGATATTATAACCTATCTGGCAGAGATTTATTTTTCAAAGGAGCCATCCTTGATGTGCTTGGCACTGAAATCAAGAGGTCTACTCCACTCCTTAGGTGGAGGTGGTGGATGAAAGCTGACTCTGTGAGAAAGGCTCAGAGCCTCAACTACCCATCAGCATAGGCCTGAAGCGTTGAAGACTTGCACAGTGCAGCACTTTGGGAAAATCCATTTCCATCAAACAGAACAAACTGGTACGTGTAACCTTCTCTGGGAACACAGATGGGAATGACACACAATTTAAATCCATGGGTTGTTTTTTTTTAAATCTTCCTTCTTGGTAGCTACAGATCAGTTCTATTTCATTGGCATAGGGACCAAAACTGAGAAAAGAACAGTGCAATGACACAAATCGGGTAATATCTAAAAAAAATTCTAAAGCACCTAACAAAAAACAACAAACAAGAGGATAGGTTATTTGGTGTACAGAACCTTAGAAATTCCTCCAGATATGGAGAGAAAGTCCTTATCCCTATGGCAGTTGAGGAAAGAAAGGACTACAGCTAGTTGAGACTGCACTGCCCTTATAAGCTCGCTCCAAATATGCAGTGCCACAAGAGGACACTTGTGCTGCCACAATGAACCCTATTTTCCAGAAGGTGTCTCAATTAGGATTATGCACCATTTAAAAAAAAAAAAAACACTATTGCTGTCATCCCATATACAAATCAAACAAGACACTGCTTGCTTATTAGATCCCTTTGAAGTATGTTAAACAATTAAAGAATTAAACCTGTGCAACAAGTGAACTTCAGAAACCCTCTAAGATCTTAGGAATGTTTGATTTTTGTAAAGCTTGAAACTTGTTTGAAATTAACTTAGGCATCCTCAAAGCCTCTGAGCAAAATGGTCTATCTCTAGTATGATCATAACATTTGTGTAAATTAAAGGAAAATAGCAAGCATCTCTGACAACTGATTCCTGAGACAGTCTACTGACTGCTAGCTGAAATACCCTGAAGCAGACTCAGGTGCCTGGACACTAAACTATATTGAAATGTTGCTTGGTTTATACAGGATAAATATTAATTTTATTCCTCTTCTTGGCCCACCTTTGTTCAGGCACAAACTAGCCTCAAAAGATTATCATCTGTACATTTTAATATGTTAGAAAATGATGAGTGATATATTGCTTATTTACTAGATAACTTTTTGCTTATGATCTGTGTCAAGCTGCATTAGAATAGTAACTGAATTTTAATTAAACACAAAACAGCATTTAAATTTTATTAAAACAAAACAGCCTTAAATGTTTTGGATATATAAACGTCTCTTATCAAAGCATGTTTCACATTTACAACTAAATTATAGTAAGTTTAGGCCTTAAAATAGCCTGTCTTAAATTCAGATTTCATTTTAAACAGATTTTTAAAAAGAAAAAAAAAATCTTATAATTTAAACAAAATCAGATTTTTTAAAAATCATTGATTTTTATCTACCCTGGTAGGCAGCAGATTCAGGATGTAGTATTTGTTTATTTTAAAAAAAATTTTGCCGCCCCAAGCAGTTGCCGAATTGCGGCCACAACAGTGGCAAAGCTGCCACCAAATTGCCACCGGGCCTGCCGCCAAATTGCCGCCGTGGGATACAGACTGCCGCCCCATTCTCAATGCCGCCCCAGGCATTGCTGCTTGGAAAGCTGGTGCCTGGAGCCCGCCCGGTTTGTGCAGAAGACATCTAATTTCAGAAGACAGGCAATCATTTAAAACAAGTGAAATGAAGAAAACTAATGGATCTTAACACCGCAGCCTGTCCTCAATGGATACTGTAGCTGCTATACCATAAATCTGTTTCAGTGCAGAATGAATATTAACTCAAAGTGTAAATGCAGAGCTAATTTAATTTGCTATCTAATGTGCTTTGATTCGACTACCTACTCTAATAGTCACATGACATTTTGTAGGATTAAATATTAAAGCTTTTTTAAAAAAATTTAAAATTTTACATCGATCTTTGGAAAAAAATCCTGTTAAGATGATTGCTAAAAGTTTTAAACACACCATACATACTCTGAGATTTTTTTTTTATGAATATGAATGAATATTTATGAATAAGTGTGTACACAATCTTTATTCATTTTACTTTCTTTCCAGGAAGATGTGATTAAAGAATACCAGAGTGGGGTGAATAAATATGTTTACATCTCTTTTAATCAAAAAAATACCAAATCTGTTTTACTTCCAAATTAAATTTCTAGGAGAGCTATTGGAGATTATGCATTGTAGGACCAACAAAGCTAATAAAAGAAAAATATATTTACCGCCTAGAACGCCTTCTGCAGTAGCAGCAGTAACAGCAACAGACACCAATGGACAGCAGGATGAGTCCTGCAATTACAGCTATGGCAATGATGAAGGCCTCAAAGTTCACTGTAAAATAAATATATATATGTGTGTATATATAAAATTAAACAACTTGTAAGACTTGAGCAGTGGTCATCTGAATTTGTTTTCTCCCTGCTTCCTCTGATGAACGTTTGGTCTTTCTAAGTTTCATCTTTGGTTTCTTTATGCAATACTCTTAGAGGAGTTTTAGTAAAATAGCTGCTAAAACACCACCTTGTACAGTTTCACATAAGAACACTGCCACTGTTACTCACTGAAAAATCATCATTCACCAGATTGAGATTAGGTTGCTCTTTAATCCCTTTGGTAGCCCTCTCCTTTTAAACTGTCCATTCTACTCTTGTACATAAAAAAAACACATCCTCATCTCAGATTTTGACATGGCAATGAAAGTTCCCTCCCAGTTTTTCTACATACACTATGATTTCTCAGTTACAGAGCTACAGGGTGTTTTTTTGCATAGTTGGGCAATTTACAACCACTATACAGATCTTCCAGATATTTTCAGAGCACAGATTTTTTTTTTTATTATTATTATTAAAGATATGAACCATTAGAGTCAACAACTTGCGTGGTTAAATCCTGGCCCCAAGCATCTGTTTTGAGTTCTGGCCAGGGAAGAGGTCATTAGAAGCTTTGATGAAAGCTGCTCCAGTGGAGTGCAAAAGACAAAATGGATTGGAGAGGATTAGGAACGGAATTGGAGGAGAGGAACTCTAGACTGTAGTTGTGGACTGTGCATTCAATGAGTTTAGAGATGAAAGGGAGAATGGGTGTTAGAGAAGTAAGGGTTTTTTTAAAAAGTATTCTCAACTCTCCCAGATCTCATCCCTTATTTTATCTCCTTTCCTCACCACAATTGCTTGCTGCAACAGATCTCCAATGCAGCTCATAGATGTGTTCACTCTTTTCCTTCACACCAAAGGCCAGAAGTTTACAACTGTGGATTTGTGCTTATGCATTAAAATGACAGAGCTCCCTAACGTAATTAAGTAGAACCATGATAATTTTTTCAAGACATTGCATTCTCAAATGTATTCCTTAGTGTGACACTTCATCGCAACATTTAATCTGTGTTGTGTGGCATCTGTGAAAGGGATCTTAAAAAGGAAAGACTCCTGCTACAGACCCTGTCTAATCCAGCACCAGATGCTTCAGAAGAAGTTTAAGACCTCTGCAGTGGTAGATGTGGGGTAATATGACCCCCCATTAGATCTTATTCTGGTCTCTAACAATTAGATATTTGCTTGCCTTAAGCATGAGATTCAGTATCCCTTCAAAAAAATGTTATAATTAATTAATGACAACTCTGGATATACATATAAACATTCAATCCTCTCTGAATTTGCTAAATTCTTAGCCTCAGGTTACTTTCTGTGGCAATGAGTTCCACAGTCTAATTACAGGTTGAGTGTAATTTATTTCTTTTAGTTGGTTTTGAATTTCTCATTCTTCAATTTCATTAAATATCCTCTTTTTGAATTATGGACAGGAGAAGTAAAGTTCCTAATCTACCTACTTTATGCCATTCATTATTTTAGATTTTTTCTCCCCATAGTCCCTCTTATTTGTCTTACAAACCCATTCTTTTTCCATGGCCTTGATCATTTTTGTTGCTCTTCTCTGTTGCCCTGCCCCCACCCCAAAGCCCGCAATATCCTTCTTGATGACATATCTCCCCTCACTATGACTAGTTTTCACCTGATTCTTTTCAATAATTCACTAACACTTTGTGTTCTTGTTGGTTTGGTTTTTTTAAATCTAAAATTGATGTTTTTACTGAGTTCTAGGGAAAAGGCCCATCAAAGCAGAAATCAAGATGCAACCTTAACAATGCTTCTGACTGGCATACTTCAATAATTATGGAGATATTGGTCCATCTCAATGGTTAAGCATGACCTCCATTTTGCACTGAGAGCAGGGAGTCAACCTCTGTTTTGTATGAAAATACATATCCTCCCCAAACTTACAGCAAATACTCACTGAGTACAGAATGAGTTTTCTGAGAACTGACTAACAAAGAAATTCAAGTTTAAATTAATTTTTAAAATGGACTCTAAACAATTTAGCATCCGTGTCAGAATTTGTCTTGTCCAGATGATCTGAATATTGCAACAATACAGACTCTTAATTCTTCTCTATAGTTAAAATTCATAAAAATCTTATGAATAGATTTAACAAATTAGACTGTAATTAAGCTTATGAACAATTGTATCCAACTGTTGTGATTAGATAGGCTATAAATAGGGTCAGTTTAACACCTCAGGTAATTTAAGAGGGGCCACTGTAACTTCAGACAAACACTGACTCAAGCAACCACCATCTTTACCCTATAACTAATCTTTGTGAAACAACTTTAGTGGGGTTGTAAGTAAATCAGCGGCATGAGGGAGACCAGCCACATTCCAAAAGTTCTTAATGGTAGATTTGCCCAATTGTCTCTGCTCTCTTAGGTTATGTCTATACAGGGATAAAAACCAAAAGTGTGGTCAAGCAATTGACTATATAATTTATCAACAAAGTGGAACAAATATCAATGTCATTCTGTGTTCCTGCATCCACCAGCTACTTTATTTGCTTATTTATCCATAAAAATACAATAAATTCAACTGATGTTGCTTTTACACTCATCTTCCTCCTTTAGCTTTGACCAACCATTTGTCAGCATGTCACGTTCCAGATATCACTGGTATCTGGGACCTATATGTTCCCCAGCTTTCCATTTTTCCACCAATACACAGCTGTACCACAGCTGAACATGAAAATGCATTTCACGAGCTGCACTGTTCATTTTCAGCAACACCGAGTCAAAAATAAGTAGCTTTGCTTCATTTCATTTGCGAAAAAGAAACAATAGCACCATCTTCAAGGTGGGATTAGTTCCCTTCTGTGTCTGGGACAAACTCCATGAGACCATATATTCATATGGCATGCTGCAGTGCAGAACTTGTAATAACTCGGGGGCGGAAGCAGGGGAAGTCTTTTGGCAACTGTTCACTCATTGTGCTGAAGGTGTGCTACTATGAAGTTTTCATCTTATGGTTAAGCTACAGTCAGTCAATCTACAAATTGAAAACCTGCCTAAAATAATTGCAAGTACTTCCCATACTAATGATATGCAGGAAAGAATTTGTCTTCTCAGAGCACCATGTGGCATCAGAAGTTGAACAGTGAACAGTAGTTTTCAGGAATAGTAGTTTGAGTTTCTCTTTTAAAAGTAATTTAAACAGTTCAAGGAACAATTTTTATGAATTGTAAATCTCTCTAAAATCTCTATCACTACTGCTGTAAGACTAAGGCTTCCTTCATGTCTCCCGTGGCAGATAAAATTTATTTTTAAAAAATCCAATTTTTTATTAATTTAAATTAAATCGATATTTTTTTTAAAAATATACCTAGTTAAAATTCAAATTGAAATTGACAACCTATGTTAAGGCTTAAAATTACAATATATTAAAATAATTTAAATACAAAAAATAATATTAAGCAGTATGCTTGCTCCAATTTTTAAAGAAAATCAAACGTCTGAAATGGAAGTCACTGGCTAAGCTAAGCACGTGGAACCACAATTTGTTGAATTGCTAAACCAGCTTTTAACAGCAATAGCTTCTTCTGCAGAGAAAATATTTTCTTCATTTCAGTTTATTCAACTAGTTAAGTTGAATGACTAGTTAATTCAAAGTTAAGAAACTAATTCAGTGTTGAAAAAAGCAGGAAGACTTGTTCTCCTCTTCCAGTCTATGACTAAAATATAAGTGTGAGAGGATAAGATCTACTAGTCCTAAAATCTTGAAGGACATGGTAACCAAAAAAATAACCAGTCAACTAACTACAGATAATACCTCATTTCTTTAGTAAATCAATTAGTTTTAAAAGGGAAAACATGTATTGATGAACTGTTTTTTTAATGTATCCATCACATTTAAAGGTATTTTTAATACCAAAATTTTAAACTGTAGTTTTTGTGCATTAATTAAATTTGAATTTCCATCCAAATAGAACTTGGCACAAATTGTAAGTAAAAAATTAGTTATCTAGTAAATAAGGAACACATCATCATTCACCATTTTCTAACAAAACATAAAATTAAAAAATTAAGAATCTGAATAAATGTAAATTAAGCTATAGAACAGCTTAAATAAATGCGTATATAGTGTATCCTCAGAGGGAAAGAAAGCACCAACTCTGGTGTGCAGGCTATATTTACTTGCAAAGCAACATGTTTTAATGGCTACCAATCAATGAGAATCAGCTATTCCTTAGGAAAATAACTTAGAAAGTACAAATGCAAAACATGATTAAACTATGTCTTAAATCAAGGTTTCCTGCTTGCTGATTTAAATCATGATTAAAATGTGACCCAAAAATCAGCCACCATGATGTCTCTTAGTGAACACAAGTGTGATTCTTGTTGGTCCATTTTGGTTGTGAATTCACAGCAGGGATCATCACTTCCTTTCTATTTTGTATAGCACCAATAAAACTTCTCACAGTGACAAGCCATGTGGGTTACACAGACCATAGGAGTCACGATCCTTACATTAAGAAAAGGAGTACTTGTGGCACCTTAGCGAATAACAAGGTGCCACAAGTACTCCTTTATTTTTTTGCGGATACAGACTAACACGGCTGCTGCTCTGAAACCAATCCTTACATTATTCATGCACAAAACTAATTTGTGAATTAAAGTTGCTAGGCTGCATAATTTGTCAACACAAACTGTAAAAAGTAAGGAAATAAGCAGTGAAGCCATTCTACTCAGCAGCCCCTCCCCCACTTTTTTTTTTTTTTTAAATCTCAACTGCATCTCTTCAGCACCCACAGCCAACACACCTCCGTCCTTAGCCTGTACCACTCTCATACGCTCTTGAACTTTCCGTTTCCATTCATTCTAGTGGAAGTACTGGTATAGTTCCAGTTCTCTGCCGCCATCATAGCTGTCTGTGCATGCTGAGGAGGCAGCCATGAGAGCAGCAACATGCTTCTATCATGCTGACTCCCTTTACCCAAGGAGAAGAAGGGCCCATACATCATCCTATCTCCTGTAGAGTTCGAAGAACCACCCCTCTAAGTGTCAAGGTGCTGATGTGCTTACTAAGGCAGAGCACCCAGACTATGTACCTCAAAAGGCTGTTCCTAAGGATCTCAGGCAGTGTACATTAGTGAATCCCACCCAAGATGCTCCTTGGGTGAAACATTCTAAATCATAAATACATGGTAGTCAACTAATTCTGGAATAAAAATCAATATTATCTTACTATAGCTTGAATTACAAGTAATTACATCTGTTTATTAAAATTACTATTAGTACCTACTCCAGCAAACACCCCATCGAGCATCAGAGAGCAGACACAGTGAAGATGATGGAAGAATACTTCTCACAGGATAGTCCATACAAGTGTTTTTTTTATTACACCAAAGGCACTGCATAGGAGAGAAACAAAGACATATTATAATTACTGACCATCAAACAGCTATTTAAAAAACTAAACCAAGCAACTAAGTCAAGCTATATTGGGTGAATCACATCCACTGCAGTAATTACTAAAGTGATGCACGTCCACACTACACTCCATGGATCGGTGCTGAGCATCCTCACCAGGAGCGCTTCCACTGACCTAACAGGGGCAGTGTGGGGAGCCTAGGGCCTGGTCTCTCAGCTCCCTGCCAAGAGCCTGGTCGCCCCACAGGATCCTGGCCGGCTGGACTCCTCCCCTGCTCGACTTCACGTTCCCTGCCAGCGGAAGCCACTCAAGGCTTCTTGCCCTCCCATTCCTTGCCAGGAGAAGCCACCCATTCTTACTCCAGGAGAGCAGGGTTCAGCTGCCTTGGTTTCTTGGCCCTCCCCTAACCTGCTCCCTGCCAGGCTACTGGCTGGGAGCGGGTGTGGGACCCCCCCCCCCCCGAGGCTTCTCACCCCAGCTCAAAGCCAGGAGCAGAGTCCAGCCACCCAGCTCTCCAGAGAAGCAGAAGGCAGCTGCCAGGCTTTCTTGTCAATTTCCCAGCTCCTGTTGTGAAATTGACAAGACAGACAATATACCAGATGAAGTGTCTACACAGACACTGCATCACCCTAACTACACCAACATAAGCCTTATTCCTCTTGTGGAGACGGAATTACGTCGGCATAGTAGGGCACTTCAATCGGTGGGAGGAAGCCTGTAGTGTAGACACTGGTAGTGTAGACCAGCCCTAAGATTTAGTAGAAATTATCATCTATTCCACAAATGCATATTTTCATTTTCTGCAGCCATCTATTTTACTACCAAAATAAGCAGCTGGATATTTTTCTACTTTGACAATTAAAAAAAAACACATTTCCAGTGATCTAATGCTTTTACATTACATACACAAATGCTAATGGTTTAGTTCTTTCTGCCTTTTATATTTTTCTGTGAATCGGCTCAGTCAAGTCTAAACTCATCTCTCCAAGGTCAGTCCTGATGATATTAAGGCAGTCTCTCTGCATCATCCATCATTCTGTCATCAAAGGAAGTATATACACTGTCGATAGTTTGATAGATTTTGAAGATGTAACATATTTACATTTCTCCTGGTGTCTTCAGCACACACACCTGTGAATTTATTTTCTTCTCAATGCACCCGAGTAGTTCTCACTTGTGTTGATGGAAAGCGTGTTTGGGGTGTGTGGGTCAGGAATACACCTATTAACATGCCAACATTTTGGTACTTACAAGCAGCATCTATTCAAAGAGAAAACACTAAAAAAGCTTCCTATACATAGCCAAGAAAGCGATAAGTGAATTCATCAATAGTTATAAGCTCATCCTAGATGACTCACATTTACCTTCTCCTGTCTTCCACTTCAAAGATGATGAGCACCTTTATTTATTGCTTTGCTAGTCTCAGGTTGAGTTAGTGGAGGACTAACAGCATACACAGTGAGCAATTATGCCAGCTCAGAGAGAATCAGCATATTTTATCTTATTGTTTTAAAATTTGCTGTCACAAGGCTAATCGGGACTAAATGAAATGATCCATTACAACAAAGTAACATGTGGGAGAACACAAGACTGTTTATCTTTTTTTAGTGAAAAGATGTTTTACAATAATTTCTACAATTTCTACTTTTTCATTAGCTGGATGAAAAAATAATGCTTTCTATGATGCTGGCAAATCAAGTGCCAATTCTGGCTAAAGCTGAAGCCTTTAGCTAAGAACTGACAAACTCATAGCTGGAAACCAGATCAGCTCACACGTATGTTAGTAGTGTTCAAAATAAGTATCAGTCTTATAATAATGTATTTAGAGCTCTACAAAATGCCTGTAAGTTACTGCATGCAGTAATCTCACTTGTAATGTCTGTTTTCCCTGACAGAAGGAAATATGTAAACTTTGCTTTATAACTTTGAAAATGTTTGCTCTGAGCTTGTGAACTCAGGCATGGGAATCATTCCCCCGCCCATTCAAGAGGCTTATCAAGATTAAACAGGCCATTAAGGAACATTGCAACACAAAAAATAGGTGAATGGCCTTATTGAATCTTGGAAATGCAACATGTAAGAGAGCTCATGTCATGAACTGGAAGACTAAATGTAAAAGATAAAAGAGGGTCACAAGAGACTTTTCATGTCTTTGCTGTTTGCATCTCACAGGGCCAGAGACTCTAAACTGAACCAATGAATCCGATGAACTGAGCTGTAGCTCACGAAAGCTTATGTTCAAATAAATTTGTTAGTCTCTAAAGTGACACAAGTACTCCTTTTTGTGAATACAGACTAACACAGCTGCTACTCTGACACCTAAACTGAACCAAGAGATCCCTCCAGGGTTATCCCTGGATTTGCCAAAACACATTGTGAATTGACAGATCACAACAACTCTCACTTTTAGGATTTAGATTGCAACCCATTTGTGTGTGTATGTTTGCTTGCTTGAACCTGTAAATAACTTTCTTTTTCCTAGTTAATAAATATTTAGATAGTTTATTACAGGATTGGCTGCAGGCGGTGTCTTTGGTGTAAGATCTAGGGTACCAATTGATCTGGATGTAAGTAACTGGTCTCTTGGGACTGGAAGCAACCTGAATATTTTGTGATTTTTGGTCTAAGTGACCATTTATCACTAAGTCCAGCTCGCCCGTGTGGCAAGATAGACTGGAGAGCCTAAGGGGACTGTCTGTGACTCTACAAAAAGACTGATACAGTGATCAAGGAGTTCACATTTGTTACTGTGTTGGTGAAATCTAATTATAAAACGTATCTCTAGTTTTGGGTGTCTGCACCTCACGAAAGCTTATGCTCAAATAAATTTGTTAGTGTTTAAGGTGCCACAAGTACTCCTTTTCTTTTTTGCACGGATTTTGACAGTCTGCTCCAAGGTAGGCACACAGCCATGAGCCACTCCAGACAGCATGACACTATGATCTAATGACATACTGTTTTGCTATCTCCTTCCACACCCCCACACCCCTCTGAGCCTGTATGGCACAGCTACAGAATTAGTTAGCTGTGGTAAGACATTTCATCATCATCTCATTAAACGTAAGCATCACCAGATTCTCTGACCCCAAAATAGTAAAAAGATGACAAAACTTACTGAAACATTTTTTAGACATTCTTCACAGGACTTGAAGGAAAAATTAGAGCATGCTAGAAAAAAAGAATTATATCAAAGTTATGAACTTTTTACATTCAATAGTATCAAATAATATAACTTTTTAATCACAGCACGTATACACAAAAATATAATCTCATCTATCAAATACATGCAAAGAAGGAATTGTGAGTTTGCTTCTATATTTTAAATAAAAGCTTTCATTTCCACTAGTATTTTAACAAGTAAAACGACACTGAACACTCAATTTCACCTCCACACTGTTCAGGAAAGAAACTTATGCCCATGCCTGGCTCTAATTCACAAAAGGAAGATCAGTGAAAGAGGACTGTTCTCTCCAAGATGAGAATGGAAGACCTAATCCGTAACCCGTGAGTTTTGAGCTTGCCTACACGTTTGCTGAAATTCTGTACCTCCTGCAGTTAAATTTGAAGGAAACTCTGAGCTCTGAAGCTTTGGAAGCAGAAGCCAAGCAATGCCTAACCTGGATTTAGTGTCAAAATTTTCCTCCTTTCCATAAAAAGTCTCAAGAACTTTTAAAAAAGGTTTAAAAAATAAAACCTCATGACAGGCATTCTCTCATTCTAAGAGGAAAAAACTTTCTGAAGACAGGAGACCACATTACTTAGCAAAAAGCTCAACAAAACCTGTTACGGGATGTTTTAAAAGCCAAGTGATATAGGAAAAGTTAATCTATATTTTAGTTACAAAAAAAAAGTTTAGTTTTTAGTTATATTTAGTTTTACAAAAAAAAAAAAAGTATCTTCAAGCACAGAAAACCCATTGTTGTTCATATTGCCTAAGGATGACTACAGTCATAACTAACAGCTATTTTTCCAGTTGCAGGTAACAGAATGCAACTTGTTTTAATCATTACAGAAAAAGTTTAGAGGTTAATGTTTGTGAAAAGCCATCCTGACAGCCCTGAAGTCTGGTCCTTCATCCACAGCACAGATAGAATAGCTTCTTCTGACTGGCCCAACGAGGTGCCTCAGTCCTGACCTAAATGGGCCACTTCTAGAGACTAAAAGATAGTTCAATCTACTTGCCCAACCAATCCTTGATTTTCTAGCTACTCTGCCAAAAGGAGTTCCAATTGGAATTTTTTGTGTGCAAATACCTATCCACTAGAAACTGGCACGACACCATCAATTCATTTCACACAGGCAACATATAGCAAGTCATCAGATGGTAATGACTGCTAGTCAGTAATATAGTTCTACTTTTACACAGCCATCCAATAATCATAAATAGATAAGAAATGTTTTAAGTCTACAAAAATTGTCAAAGAGCTTAGTGTTTCTTTTTCCAAAACATCAAGATATTTAAACTCCTACATTTTATAATTTATTGTCCTGCTGCTTTGACATTAATTCTTAGTATATAACAAATCTGTGCTTTATTTACTAGTATATTCAGATTAATAAATTTTAAAACCCCCCACTGATTAATTCACATTGTATCAAGAAATAGCCAATGCAATAAAGAAACTCAAATTCTAAAGGTATGGCCAGTACACCAACCTCAAGCAAAAAATAGAAATCAAAAATAAGATTAATTCATAAAGCCTATAGCAAACATTCCTTAACTCTCCAAATGTAAGTTTTCAGTAATGTTATGCCACCTGGGCAAAAAACATTCACAATGATCAGAGCTACAAAACTGAAGTTTCTAAATGAAGTTCAGGAAATTGGTTCATTCAGTGCACTGGTATTGTTGGAAAGGTATGAGAATACCAGAGATTTTTAAATTTTCTTTTAAACAGATGAGCTTTTATAACTGAAGTCATTCAAAGTAAAAATGAAGTGAAAACCCGCAAGAACTACGTTAAGAAAGTAAATGGGGTACAGGACTAGTTCCACTCAGTGAAATTTCACAGGCTCTCAAGAAGATTTGGCAGATAACCTAAAACATTGCGTGCTCTTTGAAGGACTGGGGCCTGAACAACATAACCAACGCTTTCTTTAGATTTATAAAAAGAAACAGCACCCATATAAAAGCTCTAAATGCCAAATATTCTGATTGTGGAATTAATACACACTTCAGTCAGCCTCACTCCTCTTACAAAGCAGCAGTTCACAATTTAATAAAACACACCACTACACCAGACACCCTATTCTGTACTATCAAAATGACCGGGGGGGGGGGGGGGGAAGATATTTTAAAATCTTTTATTTGTTGTTGTTACAACACCTAAAATTACTATAAGTGAAAGATAAATTAGAAAATATATTTTCTAATTTTCATTTTGTTTTACTCTGTGCACTTTACAGCACACCTTACAGCTGTTTTCACTATTTGCTTTGCAGTCAGGTACAGCTTTCCCTTCCCTGTTTGTGTTGGTCTTTCAAACAGCAACAGGGGAGAGAGAATAAAACATTTTTAAATATAGGAAAATGCAATCAAAAGCAAATATTGGTAAGCAGATTCAGAAGCTAGTCCAGTACTTGGAAACTACTTTCAAGTCTTTTTAACATAACTGGATTTCAAGTTGATAATGTATCCATAAAATTTCAAGATTCCAAGGCCTTGTCTTGACTAGGAAAAAGAGGTGTATTTTTAACACACACCAAAAATCAAAACTTGCCTTTTCTACACAGTTTTTGTATTTGGTTGGCTATTTAAGGTAGGCATGTGATTTTTTTTTTAACCCCAATAGTTATAACAGTTGTATCAGTATAAAGATGCCTGATAACTAGTGGTAAATAATGAAGATATCAAGTCCTTGATTCAGAATGATCTGGATCGTTTGATAAATTGGGTGCAAGCGAACAATATGCATTTTAATACGGCTAAATGTAGATGTATACATGCAGAAAGAATGTAGTCCACACTCACAGGGAGGGGGACTCTATCCTGGGAAGAAGTGACTGAAAAAGATTCAGAGGTTGTGGTGGATAATCAGCTGAACACGCGCTCCCATTGTGATGCTGTGGCCAAGTGAGTTAATGCGATCCTGGGATGCATAAACAGGAGACTCTTGAGTAGTAGAGATGATATTTGGTACCGTGTGATCGCTGCTGGAATACCGTGTCTAGTTATGATGTGCACAGTTCAGGAAGGACGTTGATAAATTGGAGAAGGTTTAGAGAAGAGCCATGACAATGACTGAGGGATTAGAAAAAATGCCTTGTAGTCAAAGACTCAAAGAGCTCAATCTATTTATTTTAGATAAGAGAAGTGACTTGATTACAATCTACAAATATCTACATGGGGAACAAATTAATACTGTGCTGTTCAACCTAGAAGAGAAAGGAACAACAAAGGAAGTAGAAACTAGACAAATTCAGACAGGAAACAAGATGTAAATTTTTAACAGTGTGAGTAATTAACCACTGGGACAATTTACCATGGATCATGGTGGATTCTCCATCACTGACAATTTTCAAAACAGGCTGTTTTTCCTAAAAGATATGCTCTAGGAATTATTTTGGAGAAGTTCTACAGCCTGTTATGCCAGAGGTCAGCCTAGATGATAATCATGAACCCTTCTGGCCTTGGAATCTATGAATCTCACACAAAATTAAGCTACCATGACATTAAACATCCTTATACCACTGTAACTGCATCCACACTAGTGAGTTTACCACTTTAACTATACCAACACAGTTAAAGCTGTATAATTTTTGTACGTAGAAAAACTAAGATTTTAACATGTGTTAAAATACACCTTTCCCCCTCACCTAGATATGGCCTAAAAGGAGATGAAGAGCTGAACATAGCAAGTACACAATTTGCACAGTGCAAGTAATCAATGTTTAGAGTCAGATTTGCATTCTCAGAGCCCACTATTTGACAGAGGTATTAGCTGCTCTGGCTCATTGGTTCATCCCATATTTTAGTAGCAGAATAAAAAAAAGTTCACTTTTGTCACAATACATTGATCAGCTGGTACGGGGGGAGAAAGAGAAGAAATTTAATATTCCTTTCATGGAGAAATCTTTGTGGAAGACAGCTGATCTGCTCAAACTGAATCCTGAGTATTCATTACTATGTACGTCTCACAATCTACTTTAATGAAAACCAACCATATTAAAACATTTTCTTGTAACAGCTGTCAGTAACTACTAAAGTTGAAGATATTTTTACCAAGAGCCTTCAATGGCCTGGCACAGTTCTGGTGCCCAGAGGATAACTAGTATGGCAGCAGTCCATCAATTTAGAACGCCTCAACCATCCCTCATTACAAAACCCATCCCTCATGTATAGAGACAACACACAGATGATGTATTCTCTCCTCTTCAAACCTTTTGAAAACCCTGCTGTTCTACCAAGCTGACCAGTACTAAACCAAGAATGAACGGCATGAGGATTTTAGCTAAAAGGTAGACATTTGTAACTCTACCACTAATCTCTTGGAGGCAGTCATTTTATTTGTCTAGCATACTTTCTCTGGAGCATCCCACAATAATAGTGCTGTACAAAGAGCTTGAGTCCTGCAGGCTGAGGCTTGCTCTAAGCGACAGGGTTAGATTGACGCAAGACCTACAAAATTAAGTTGACTGGAGTTAGGTCAACCTACAGCGACCACAGTAATTACTGCGGTGGTTCATGTTCACGCTACACGCCCTTGGTCAGTGGTGCCAAGTATCAGAGGGGTAGCTGTGTTAGTCTGTATCCACAAAAAACAACAAGGAGTCTGGTGGCACCTTAAAGACTAACAGATTTATTTGGGCATAAGCTTTTGTGGGTAAAAAAAACCCCACTTCTTCAGATGCATCTGCATTCAGTGGTGCGCACCCTAACCAGGAGTGCTTCCACCAACTTAACTGTGACAAGTACTGAGAGGTGGAGTTCTCCCCACTCTGGGCCTGTCAGCCCTGCCATGAGCTCACAGCTGGAGGTCCCGTCCCCCCCCCCCACTCCAAGGGGCTGACAGTCCAAGCCAGGGCCATTTGCACCCATGTAAATTTCTAGAGCAGAGCTCCTCAGCCCTGGGGGGAGTGGAGGGAGCGCCAGCTGTCAGCTAATTTAGGTCAATTTAAATTTTGTACTGTAGACAAGGTGTGAAGCTATCCGATCCGAAGCCCTGGCCTCGCACTTACTGCGGAGAGAATTGAAGAACCCCCTAGGTCAACCCAGGTCCTGTTTCTCCGTTAGGCTTCTGTCGGGTGCCTCACCCTGGGTGAGTCGCAGCTGGCCCGCCTTGGGGAAAAGCTCTGCCCCTAGGGTGTTTTAGGGCAGGTCTACACATCCACTCGAAATTTACACGGGGGCAGGGGGGTCTCGTTTTTTCGCCCTGTTCCCATGACCCTGCCTATGCAGCACCCCAGGCGGGCTGGAGACCGGCCCGGCTACTGAGGGCGGGGAAACCGGCCTGCCCTACACGCACCAAGGCACGTGGTACCGGGGGGGGGGGGGAAGCCAACCTCTGTGCCCCCCCCGGAGCCCCCCCGCACTACACCGGCGCCCCCCCCGGAGCCCCCCCGCACTACACCGGCGGCCCCCAGAATCTAACTGGGGGCGCCCCCCGGGCCAGGGCCCCCCCACATCCCTAAAGCCGGGGCGGCGCCCCCCCGAGCCCAGCCACGGGCTCCGCTCCGCGCAGCTCCCTTGCTGTGCTGTGCGGCCGCGCCCCGCCTCGCCTCACCCGGTGCAGTCGGGTCTCCCGGGCCCCTTCCCGACCCCGGGCGGATGAAGACCAGGCCCGGCAGCCAGAGCGCGCAGAGCCGCATAGCGTCCATCCCCGCCGGGCCGAGCGCTCCGCTGACCGCGGGGCCGCGGCTCACAAGCCGCCTTCTTTCGGGGCGTGCCCGGAACCGCAGCCCCCAGCGCCGCCTCCGGCGCAGGCGCACTGCCAGCCGCGGAGCCGGGCGGTGCCGGGTCCAGCGGCCTCTAGCGGCGGCCCGCGGCTCTGCTGCTTTCGCCACCCGGCCGTTCCTGCTAGACAAGAGGCCGTGGCTTGCCCGGCTGCTCCGAACGCGGGGCAGGCTGGCTCCCGTGGGGCTGAGTGGGAAGCAGCGGAGCTCCAGCGCCGTCCTCTTTTCCCTCCCCTTCTGCCCTGTGGTGTGTCTCCCCCTGATGTCATTCCCTGCCCTAGGAGACTCCGTCTGTCTTTCCCCCCTCTTTGCCCTTTGTAGTCCCCTCTTCTCCTCCTCCTTGCCTTCATGGCGTGTCCTCTGCTGGCCCCTTTGGGCTTCTTTTTGCTTCAACAGTCCGCTGGAGCTAGTGCACTCCAGTGACTGCACTGGCCCTCGCCTAGCCCCGGTGAGAGTGAACACACACTTCAGAACAGCCCTGGAGTGACACAGCGTGACTGGCTTGGCAGAAAGAAAAGGAGGACTTGTGGCACCTTAGCGCCTAACAAATTTATCTGAGCGCAAGCTTTCGTGAGCCACAGCTCGCTCATCGCTTAGCAGAGTGATGGGTTCAGCAGAGCGATCACATGAGCTGGTGATTTGTTGTAACTGGAACTATTGCATCCCCTCTACATTACGAACTCTAGCGTCAGCCTCACTCGAACTTCAACCCCATGCCCCGTGAAGGGCCAACTAGCTTGAGTTTAAAGCACCACTTTACTTGAGCTAGACATTTTTGTGTGTGGTCTGTGGACCGAAGTCGAGTTGAGGTAACACTAAGGCCATGTCTACACTGCCACTTTGCAGCGCTGAAACCTTCTCGCTCAGGGGTGTGAAAAAACACCCCCCTGAGCAATGCATGTTTCAGCACTGTAAAGTGGCAGTGTAGACAGTGCTATAGCGCCGGGAACCACACTCGCAGTGCTGGGAGCTACTCCCCTCGTGGGGGTGGGTTTTTTTACAGCACTGGTGACGCGATGACACAGCCACTTTAAAGCACTGCCACAGCAGCAGCACTTTAAGATTGATAGTGAAAACATACCCTAATTGGGCTGGAAAGACACATCCTTTGTTGGACTGGAGAAAGAGTCTGAGGGTGCTCCCACTGCAAAAGGCTGGTTTGTGTGGCTACTTACTTAGCTGTCCCTCTCATCCATTTCTCTGCAGGGAGGCACTCCCAGTTTGCAGGCCATCAGAGTACTGAAGGCAACAGAGATTGGCAGCAGCTGCCTGTAACGCACACCAGCTTTTACTAATCCAAAATCCCAGCTACCCTAGGACACATGACCAGAAACCAATGATTGTGCTGGGAATTTTGTGGGGTTTTTTTGGCAAATATGACTTGACTTGTGTGCAACTAAGGACAGGTTCATCAGAACATACAGAATGTTACAAAGTTTTGTCATCAGAGCCAGTTTTGGGGATTGTATGGAACCTGTAGCTAATTGGGTCCCACGTTTTAGAAGACAGTCCTAAAAATAACATGACACAGTTGCCTGAGTGCATTAGCTCGCACTCTGACTATTCTTAGGCAGAATTAAAGAGCAAAGATTAGGCTTTGTCTACATTGGCCCTTTGTCGGCAAAACTTTTGTCATTCAGGGGTGTTAAAAAACACTTCCGAACGACAAAAGTTTTACCGACAAAAAGCACCGGTGTGAACAGTGCTTTGTCAGCAGGAGTGCTCTCCTGCCGAAGAAGCTGCTGCCACTCATGGGGGATGGAAGTTTTTCGTAGGCAGAAGAGCTCTCTACTACTCAACTCTGGTAAAACACCCAGCAGCTAGGCCTTCTGGCTTTTCAGATTAACACTTAGGCAGAGCAGTAGGAAAGAGAAGGCAAGGGAAGGAGTGTTGCCAATTTTTGTAATTTTTTATTGAGTCTTGTAATATTTGGTAGTTTTAAAGCACCAACTGCTGAAATCAAGTGATTACATGAGAATCCCAGCTTTCATTTAAATAAAAAAAATTCTAGTTGTCATGGTTGTGGAGAAAAGCTTGAAAACATGAAGTGAGTGCACCCCAAAAGCTCAAAAACCAGAAGACAAATAAAAAGGAGCCAAGACTTAAAAAAAAAAACACTTGTCTTTTTTTGCGGCCTAACTCATGAATTCTGAATGCTCAAGTTGGCAAAATATTATTTTATAGACCCCGTTGTGGTAGGCACTGTACAAACACAGAACAAAGAGAGATTTGCTGTCACCACTGCCACGCTTCCCAGCTACATGGAAGGGGGGTGAGGAGAAGGAGAAGATGTACAGTTCACCTTCCTTATCGTGAGGAATTAAATGGAAGAAATAGGATGTGAGAAAGGTGGGGAAAGACGTAGGCCCAGATCCTCAAAGGTGTTTAGGCCACAGAGTCCAAGATTGGAAATGAGCAGGAATAACTTCACTAGGCTTTAAAAAAACTGAAGTCCACTATATGTCACATATTGCTTGAGTTAGAAGTAAAGCACAAGGTTTTATAAATTCTGTACAAATGGATCTTAACTCTTGAATCACTTGGAACATGTTCTTGGAAATTTCTCAAAGCTTGCATCCAGTAGCTAGAGTTTCCATTACATATATTGAATTATGTCTGAAGCAGAACAGGAGCCATCTAGCTAATTCTTACATGTTGCGTTTCAAATTACAACTTGATTACAATTCTTTCTCCTGAATTGCTTCTAGGACATTAGTCCTCAAGAAAATGGCTTTCAAATGGGGCAACAAGTTATAACAGAGGCAGAAGACTTGAAATAAGAGAATTGCTTGAAAGTTATATGGAAATATTGTAATAATTTGGCTCTTCTAATCCATCATTTATTCAACTGAGAGACAAAATGTAAATATAATTTATGAACAGCTACTGTAATTCTGTTACAATAGCCATAGCTATAGTAATGAATCATCTTTTTTTTTTCTGATTGGGTAACCACTACCTCAACTGTTATAAATCCTGGGTAAAATGGAATGAAGAGATATGATCCCTTCCAAAGAAACATGATTTGGAATCAGCAAAAGGTTGAAGAAGAGGATAAGCTGAATACCAAACAACCCTCTCCTACCAAAAAAAATTCATCAGAAAATATTCAGGTTTTTAACCAGATCTAGTTTAGTATCTCTCATAATTTCTTGTTAAATACAAGTAATATGATTTTTATAATGGTCAGCCCTGTAAACTCAGCTTGTGCTCTGAGAGTTAAGGGGAAATTTTTCCATTTTTCTGCATTACCACCAGTAATAAGGTTCTAAAGGTCAAGTTATGCAGCCTTGTTATTGTCAAATTGATGCCTTTAGTGATAGTGTATAACCTCATCACCTTCAGTGGGTTTCCTCTGGTGTAACTGATTGGACCTTTAGTAAACAATTCAGTTAATAACACACTAAATTGATTAGAATCCAGGTTACTCTTCTTTGTCTCTTTGTTGTTGTTACTATACTGGTTCTGCAGGGCTCACAGGACTGTGTTTGGGTTTTTTGAACCCAAACAGCCTTTTCTGGTACCTTCAGCAAGGTACTTAAGTTTGTGCCTAGCTTAAGCCTATGAGTAGCCTCACTGAAATCAATAGGTCTACTCACATGCTTAAGTATCTTGCTGATTTGGGGCCTTTCATCAGCAGATCTGATTGCATACGCACAAGGAGCAGATCTGCTGAGTAAGAAGGTGCACTTTTAATGTAATTTTTAACAGTGGATCTTAAAACATCCCAGTGCGGCTGAGAAGTACTAATAACCTCATTTTACAAACAGGGAAACTGTAGCATGGAGTTTATGTGATTCCCCAGGGTCACTCAGAAGGTCTCTGGCAGAACAGAGATTAGAACCCAAAGCTCCTGATTCCCATTCTGCTGCCTTACCATAACAACCAGCTTTCCACAAGGACTCTTGATTTTAACACATTTATTGGGGATCCAAATAATCTGAGGTGGGCCTGACATTCCAGGGTGCAATCCAGATCAGTGAGGGGCATGTAACCCCTGCTGTACAAGCTGGGGTGCCTCACAATGCTTTGTTGCTGTAGCTTCCAACTTGGGCTCCTCACAAACAGCCAAAGGGCATGCAGATCACACCCTGAGTGTCTGTGTATAGCTACAGCCCTGGTCCAGCAACTCTGACCCCAGCATCCTGTCAGCAACACACCGGCCACACTCTGGCTTCCAGCAGCCTTGGTTACTACCTGCAGGTTAACTCCAACACAGTCCTAGTCCTGGATTTCCCCCCCAAAATGTGTGTTCTGCACTATCCAGCCCTCTTCTGGACAGTCAAGATATATAGGCACATTGTCCTTCTAAAGGGCTCAACATACAACATTCCGATAACTTAAATAGAGTTGCCCAGACAATTCACAGCACTAGATTAGTTTTAATTAAAGAATAAAACCAGTTTATTTAACTACAAGGAGATAGGTTTTAAGTGAGTACGAGTATAGGACATTAAGGTCAGAAGTGTTTACAAGAGAAATAAAGACAAAACACATCCTAGTACTAAAAATCAACAAACTAGACTTGGTTCAAGGTGAAATCCCTTACTGCATGTTTCAAGTAACATTGCTGACCAAGCTCTCAGGCCAGGATCTGGTGCCAAAGTCCAACAACTGTTTCTTTTGTCTTCTTGGGTGAAAAGATGAGAGATGGATGGGGAGAGATACCTTGGGTGTTTTTGCCCCTCACTTTTATAGTTAGGTCACCCTTTATAAATGCATTTTCCTGAGGGTAACCCCTCAGTTAATTACTGCTGTGAGGACAGAGACAAAGAGTCTGGCGGTGAAAAAGGTTCCATGCTGTTGTTTCCTAGATGTAGATCTGTTTTTTCCTGCCCCCCTTCTGTGCCAAAGAATGGCCACTTGATGAGTGATTGCCCATCAACTTTGAGAAACAAGTTTACTCACTCCCCAGACTTGTCTGATAAGCACACTTCTGTCATGATTTCATCTTAAATTCATAACTTTACATATAAAGTTGCTACATACATTTCATCATGATATTATTGACCAGTGAGTTATTCAGATTATACCTCACAAGGCATGTTTTGTACAAAGATTAATACAATAGTGTGTAGGGAGTGTATACAGAGGTGCATTCCATCACAGTGGTCATCTGGATATTCTGAACAATATGCTAATCCCCAGTCTTGCAAAGGTTTACGTCTGGGAGCAGTCCAATTCAGCATGTGTTTGCAGGATCACAATACTGGAGTGTAATGAGGAGTTAATATAATTATCTTATTAAAGTATTTACAATTTTCCCATGAACTGATTGGGACAAATTCATCCCTGCTATAATCACTGAAGTTAAACAAGAGATGAATTTGCCCCATTGTATTCACAATAGGTTAGTTAGAATCTGTTGAGTAAATATGATTTTTAAAATGTACCTAGATGAATATTTATACAGTGATTCTGGAGCCATATAGGCAGATAAAAATAATGCATTTTTTTGCCTCATCAGCAAGAGGGTGTGCTCCACCTGCTTGGGAACACTTTTGACCGCTAGCTGTTACAATTCCTGTCACACGTACAAGGCATGGTAAGAACTTTCTACAGGATCTAAAGAAAGTGCTTAGTAGTGAAATAAAAGGAACAGGTCAGTTACAACTGCCAAGTGCATTGTTCAACAGAATGGTTCATTGTATTGAATTTCACCTCTCAATTACATTACGGTATACTGTGGTGAGATTTATAGTTATAATAACATAACTTAAAATGACAAGCCAAGTGCTTTAAAACTCATGTTTCGGTTAAAATTGGCAGCATATAAATAGCTGCTACTATTTAGTCCTCTCTAATATTTCAAATACAGGATGATAATGGATTTTCTGATATGGTATATGCTGAGTGGATAAATGCTAGACAGGGCTCAGTGATTCTTGCTGAAATTTTTTTGACTTGCCCGGACAGGGTGTCTAATTATTAAATGCCAATTTTAAGGCTTCCAGCTCCCTGGATGAAAGGTTGGGTTTGTTCTTTCGCTGAACAGTTTTGTTGAACAGGATGTTGGATCATATTAAAGAAGTTTGTATTAAAATCACAAATGAGTTTGATTCCCCACAGTTTAAATTTCAGGATATCACTAATTAAGAGGTCTCTTGGTCTCTTATTTTTACTGTTTCTCTCCCTCTCTGTGTGAAACTTGCAAGCTGCTAATTGTGTTAGTACATCCTAAAACAGAGCCTGTTCTCAAAGCAATACTTTGTAACAACTACTCACACAGAGAGAGACTCACAGCGATACTTTGTAACAACAGAAACAGGACACAGAGACTCCGTGCCCTTTTGTTGTATTTATCTTGCTTTGTTAACGATTGTGATTAAAATAGAGATAGAGGATGTATGTGGATGGATGCTTGGTATGGATAATAATTGAATGATCAGAGAGGTGCCAGCCTAAGAATCCAGTGTCCATCGGCTGAAGAAGGCAGCAAGTGGAAACAACCAGAGGACCCCTGGAGGGCTGACTGGAATCTGCCCAACAGCCTCAAGGATGGGAGAACCAAAGAACAAGATAACATCTGGCAGCATGGAGCCGTCAGGAATGTGCCATCTGCTGATTGATTCTGCAACAGCATGATGAAGCAATTCCCATAGACTGGCATAGGAAGAAATTCCTATAAAAATGGACTCTAGAAAGTGAGAACTTTGGGGTCTGATTCTGCAAACCAACTTCCAGGAGCATCAGATGAGCATCTGACAAGGCCCTGCTCCCTCCTCACATCCAGGCCACCTGGTCAGTGGCTTGGCATGAGCAACTCTAAGGCTGGTAACTATGATGATAACCTTGCAGAACCTGTGTGTGTGTGTGTGAATAAATATGAAATTGAATGGAATGTTATAGCTATAACTAACTGCTTACTATGATTCTTTCTGTATTCACAATAAATGTGGCATTTTGCCTTTTCCCCTTTAATAAGATCCTGCTGGTTTTTATTTTATTGGTATAACAAGGAAACCTGGCTGCATTACTTTTATCCAGCCAAGAAACAGTATTTGTGTTAGTTATCTGCCATTTTGTACAGCATAGTTCCATACATGTACACAGATCATGGCAGAAAAATCATTAGCATTATTTCTCTTGTGTACAAAACAAAATTAATTATTTTATATAGGAACATGGGATTCATCATCATAGAGCACAATACTAGACTATTTAATCTAGAGTCCTCACCATGGCAATAGCCTATATCACACATTTCTGCAGAAGTTTAAAAAAGAAAGAAACATTTTTGTCTATTATTGTGATACTACCTCTCAGCTTTAGCAGTGCAATCCTACCAGACTTGCCTGAAACAGAAAGCTACTGTCCTGAGAAGGAACAGCATTACAACTGCTCCTGTGGCATTCCACACCTCCATTCAGTATTTGGGGAATGATTCTGCAATGATAGGATTTTAGGAATTTAGAAATGGCCATTTGGATACCTGTGCCAGGCAGACAATATCAGTAAAATTTAGCTATGTAACTTATATTTGTAAGAGTCATAGACTTTAAGGTCAGAAGGTGCCATCATGATCATCTAAGTCTGACCTCCTGCACATTGCAGGTCACCGAACCTCATCCACCCCCTCCTGCAATAGACACATAACCTCTGGCTGAGTTATTGAACTCCTCAAATTATGATTTAAAGACTTCAAGTTAGAGAATCAACCATTTACACTAGTTTAAACCTGCAAGTGACCAGTGCCCTATGCTGCAGAGGAAGGTGACCCCTCCCCCCAAGTGTCTCTGCCAATCTGATCCCAGAGAAAATTCTTTCTTGACTTCAAATATGGTGATCAGTTAGACCATGAGCATATGGTGAGCAGTTAGACCAAGACCCACCAGCCGGACACCTGGGAAAGAATTCTCCGTAATAACTCAGAACCCTCCACATCTAGTGTCCCATCACAAGCCATTGAGATATTTGCTACTAGCAGTCGCAGATCAGCTACATGCCATTGTAGGCAGTCTCATCATAACATCCCCTCCATAAACTTATCAAGCTCAGTCTTGAAGCCAGTTAGGTAATTTTGCACCCATTGCAAAAGGGCGGCAAGGAAGCCAACTGATTCTCTAGATTCCCCTTCTTCTCGGACCACCCTCAGGAGCACATAGTACTAATGAATACAATAATGGACACACTGTGGAACACACATTTGCAGGAGCTGCGATTACAGGGACCAACAAGAGCCATTGCCATCTTGTGCAAGTTAAGAAAGCTGACCCTGGCTTCTTCCAGAGAGGTACAAGTTGAAGAGAATGGGGAGGACAAACCTCTCCCCCTGGTGAAAGTATTCAAAGGGAACGCCATGAGTTGAAACTTGCAGTTTAATCCTAGATGGAGAAAATGAGACATTACTCCTCTGATAAGAAGTCACTTATTACATTGGAATGGGAATGAGGGTGAGGGAAGAATATCAGTATGAAAGAAAATGGAAAAGTAGGTGAGAATACATTCATGTCTCCCTTCAGTAGGATAAAGTGACATTGAAATTAAATCTGTTAAAGAGCTTTAAGGGTCATATGGTAGGATAGAAGATGGAGGCCAGGGAGGAAAATATGGAGGGTGAACTGAAAATGGTAACAACAAAAGGTTCAATGGGCCCAAGCAAAGACTAGTGGACAAAGAAACAACAGCAGCAATCTTGTCTTATTACAAATGCCAAGTGATAACTCAAAATTAGGCAATCTGGGGGGGGGGGGGGCTCAGGTCAAATACTGACTCCTCGAATAAGAGACAGAAAAGAGCTAGAGTGGTTTGGACACAGATAAGACTAGTAGCAAGTAAAACAACTACCTGAAACCTTACATGGAAGTTTAATTGCTCAAGAAGAAATACAGAGTCTTTCCATACCATTTACTTTTATATTGTGAACAGAAAAATATAAACTCAGTTATAAACAAACGCTCTCTGTTGCTACAGCAGAGGGTTACAAAGAGTAAAACCAAATACAAGGAACTAGAACACGTAGCTCTGGAAGTAGTTTGCACTACCAGCACAGAAGCAGTGAAAAGTGCCTTTGGCACACCCTGCAAACATGAAACATCTCACACCCGCTTATGATAATATCAAAGCAGACCTACTAATACTTGGTGGTATCTGTGACAGGCAGCACACAAACTTCTAGGGATCCTCATGCCTCTGATGCACCCCAAATACCAGTTTCCCTAATAAAATAAGGAAGCATCAGCTGAGATATTGTTAATATCTGGTAACAAATCCAGGCATTGGAGAGATGTGCGGAAGTTAAGACCCAGGAGAATTCCTTGCATAGCATAGAAAATTTGTGAGAGAAGCTTAGAATTCTGTTGGGAATGTGAGTCACTATATAACAAAGGTAGCTATGCCGCAGTATTGCTAACACAGGCCCTTAAAATGAGAAGGCAGTCTCTAGGGAAACAAGCTGTCAAAAGGAAGCTCAGGGAATCTACATGGGTGGCCTGTGAACTAATCCTGGGGCTTCAGGTTTTACATAGTAGGTTATAGATGGTTTGATCTGTTTGTCCAGCTAGCTCAGAGGCAATTTGCATCAGACTATCTTTGTTCTGATGTTATCTACAGCCTAATAAATTAAACCTCTCGGAGTTGTTTTCCTTTTGATTAAGGCAAAAAGGCCCTGGTGGTTAGTGGTAGGAACTGGGGCCCAGCTACACCTGGCACTAGAAATGGGATTTTGACTTCATTTGTGTGAAAACCATGAAGTCTAGTCCCTGGCAGATATTATTTTGACAAATGCTCAGACTAGCAGCTCTTAGGGGAGCCATCAGATGATGCAGCGCCAAGTCCTCAATACAATCATAGTCCTTAGACTTGTCTTGTAGGACGTGATAGGCAGATTATGCTTCAGCCATCAGGATTATTGGTTCTCCTGTGTCCCACATCTCCTTAGCCCAGTAGGATACTATGGTGTCTTGTTATACTGCAGGGGCCATGTTAGTCATCAGGTAACTGGGACTAATGTGCCAGAAGGAATTACAAAATTGATGGCCCAACAGTAACTCATGCAAGAGTAGCTACCAGCCCAGCTAGCTGCTCAACTGCAGCTACCAACCTAACTGGCAGGCATAACAGCAATCCCAGAAGCTCTGGGTGTGCAAGCTTGCTATGTCCTGCTCAACTTCCAGCACCATCCATTAATTCCAGTTTCCCAGTCACCACAATGGGCCCTGGGCCACAAGCGAGATGCCACAGGCTCAACAATTGGCCCTGTTCGCACTGGAAGCTGTGAAAAATCAGAGATAGCTGCTAGAAGATAGGGAGCTACCAGAAAGACATAGGAAGAGGTCAGGTAGATCTGGTGACAGCCCCCCACAAGCTCTAGGCAGGACAGAAAGGTGGGGCATTAATTTGATGACTGGGCCTTTTTTCTTTAACTGATCTCTGTCTATTACACATCTAAATCAATCAGAACAAGCAACCCCAGAAAGCACCATGATTGTGTAGAGTCGCATTTATCTCCAATAAAGCTGTGGCAAAAATTCCTGCTACTGAGGACATTCCAATGAGGAAATATTCCTGGTATCCCAAGTCAGTTGTCTCCTGCCTATTATTTCTTTTAGTCTAATTTTCTGTTTAAAATCATGGGGAAATATTAATAAATATCAAGCTTTTGGTGGTGATAGAGCCAACAATAGTCAGAAGGAATTTATAAAAGGCAGGATATTTTTTTTGGACAGAATTACAAAATTAGTGGATCTGAGGAATGCATTAGATGTAATGCATTTGGAGTTGATTAAAGACGTTCAAAGATTTTCTGGCAAAGTCAATGACCAATGGAAGATCACGTAAATAGGTTTTGTATTTTAAGGTGCATGGTGCAATTTTAATTTTTTTCTATACAAAAAAAATCTAAAAAGAAACCACATCTGTATGTAAACACATTTTATTACAAATACATATTTTCTGTTTTACATAAAAAGAACCCCCACCATAATTAAACATTACTCAAAGTCAGACTGGAATTCTACTTGGAAAAAGACAAGATTTTCATAAACAAAGAGAGATACAGCACAGCAGTCAAAATCATTTTCACTTGGGACATATTTTGCAACTCACATTAACACTCCTTAGTAGATATAACCGTGCAGTGCGTTTATGAACTATATATGATGAAATATAATATCTTTAACAGAGATGGCCTGAATTGAAACCCAGAAACTTTGAGATTCACAAACATCAGAGCTAAGGCCCATCTCAGAGTTTGAGAGAGGTACAATTTTCAGAGCAAGGTTTTATCAATTTATGCTAATAGGACCTTTAGGGCAGAAAAATCAAAGTCAAAAAGCAAAACAGCTGCCAAAAAACCAGAAAATCCACCAATTAAAAAATATACCTATATGGAACACAACACCAGATGCATTTGCTTTCAATTGAAAATCCTCTTTACAGAAGAAGAGCCCAGAGTCTTATAAGGTGCTGAGCATGTAGACAAGCTGGGCACCCTCATTTCCTTGTCAAGTCAATGGGAGTTGCAGGCACTGAGCATCGCTCCAGAGCGTTCGGCACCTTGCAGGTTCAGGCTCTAGAAGCAGACGAGACACTGGCCATGGCTGAGGAATGTTTACTGGCAACCTCAGATCATTCAGAATAAGGCCTGGGGATGGACCTCCATCCAGTGTTTCCTTTGCTTTAGTGACCCAGACTAAGCAGGTAGCAGCATGCATAGTAGAAACAAATATTACAATTATCTGTACCAGGACAATGAAAATGACCATAAAGCATAGTTCCACTCTAAAAATAACTGTGAAGGAATGGCCCATAGAGTTCATGTGTTTTATGATGCCATATAAAACGTGCTCTGGTTGAATGTAAGACCATATATTTTCTAACTCCCTGCTCTGCAAACTTAGTCTTGCGTCTAAACACACTAACAACAGAAATAAAGATCTTGGGAGGGCATCATTTGCCCTGTGGAATATTTATTACTAGTGCTAATACATGGAGAAGGAAAGATCCCAGCTTGACTCTCACAGATCCCAGCTTGTGTTTACAGGGCAAGGAATTAGAAATAATATTTTTTTCATTTTTAAACTGCGAACGGAACAAATTTGCTATGGAGTTAATGAGACACAAAAACACAATAAACTCCACAGTGCCGCAAACACAGCCACTTTTCAGACTGGAACCACATTTCAAACATGAAAGGATTTGAACCGATCAGAAACACAGTGAGTCAGAAATATCTGTACTGAGAATATTACACTTCAGTGTAAGGCTAGGATTTTCAGATGTGACTAGAAATTTTCAGTGTGCAACCTGAGAAGCTTTGATTTTTCAGAGGGTGTGTGCTAGCACTTTATGAAATATCAGGGTCCTTTAATGTGTCTCAAATTACGGACTTATAATCACTTAAACTTTGAAAAATCTTAGCTTATATATCTACTTATGAAGCTTACAGATGACTAGGGACTTCATTTTAGGGGGATGGAAACTTCTCTTCAAAGGGAGCTAGAAACCAACCTGGGTCTAAAAAACAATTAAATAGGGGAGAGATTTTGAAGTCAAGGGCTGGAAAGGAGAAATCCTTATCTGTAAATAAATAAGATACAGCCTGAAAAGCCCAACAACCACTTCTTAAAAAAAATTCCCATTAACATCATCTTTGAAAATACACAAGTTTGTTTTCATTAATATATACATAAGACATCCAGAATGATGACTCTTTCTCCATGTGGTTACAATCTGCTTCCCAGAGAGGCATGTTGACAGCCTGTTTATAATACAGCAAACAGTGTTTAATATTCTGTAAAATTGTTCAAGGCTTATGCAATACATTTGAAATCTGGAGGACAATTCACTCCAGAACAGAATAATGCTAAAGCAGTTTTCACTTTAGGCTTGTTCTACTTGATGACAACGCCCCTTAAAATACAATATTCAAGTTTTAAACCAAAATGTTTAAATTACAAGTGGTATTTTTAAATAAATCATAAAATGGAAAAATCTGATGAGATTCATAATTTATCAAAATCCACTGAATGGAATGAAAATGCACTGAAGATGATCAGGGAAAAAATCCCAACCTCTGAGATTTAGCCTAGGCCATTGCAATAGGACTGAGAACTATTAGTTGGACGGTTTTTGTTATTAAATCTCTGATTTTTACTTTGAGATTAAAGGGCAATTTGACACTAATGCTGCATTTGAAGTTCATAAGCAGATGGGTTTTGTTTATGCACAGTGGAAAACAAAGAACATTGTAACAAGACTTAATTAGTTTGAACTTCTAAGAGATCACATCCCAAAATACATGCAAAGCTTTGTAGCCTATTTCCAACTCATCTTCCTGCTTCAACTAGTGCATCATATTCTTCAGAGTGTGCCATCCTGTAATGGGAACTGCACCCCACAAAAAGCCCCATTGTCTTTAATAGGGGAATGCATGGTGGAATGGGTCTACCTATATGGTTCTTATTGCAGGATCAGGACATAGGAATAGCTCATCAAATCAGTAAAGAAGTTCAAAACACCTTTGGTCTGAATAAGCAGGAGGAGGAGTGGATATGCAAGAAGGTCTCTGTAAAAATTATTTTTGATCAATAGCATGTCATTACAGCATTAGCAGCAGTCAATATTTTCCAGGAGTAAATTCAAAGAACAGATTGGTCAGAAATACATTAAAAAGCAAGACTTAAAAATATTATGGACCCAATTCTCTATGGTCTTCAACCTTATACAGTCTGATTTGGGACTATATTACACCCACTTTGCTCAGGTGTTAATAATTAAACATGGGGCAAAGCAGCAGAGAATCAGGCCTTCAATTTCCAAGGTTTGAGCCAGAATAAACGTTTGGCTTTTGAAACACGTTTTGTTTTCTTTAAGAAGTGTGTGTTACAACAGGAATGTCAATTTCAATGGCAGAGAGCCGAGATCGTGCAGAATAGGGCTGGGAGGCATAGCTGTGCATGCTCGAGGCATGGGAATAGAGGGGCTGCCAGAATGGGGACGGTAAGGTTTTGCATGCACAATACCAGATAAATAACAGAACTGAAGTGAAAAACAGGCCTCCTGCACTGGCAATGGTAATATACACTGAAATATCAAAGGTAAAAACTGGCTCATATTTTTTGTTCAGGTAGTTGTTATAAAAAATTACCCAGATTGATGGTGTGAGACAAATGGCACATGCAAGTAGAAACAACAGACCAGCCACAAGGTGGCAGCCTGGACTATTTACAAGACATTTAGCAAGTTTGATGTTTGGTACATTTGACACAAAGGCCGTGTTACACATGCCGATCAAACAGAGCAGCAGAGCGGAGACAGCAGTTAGCATACTACAGGGGAGCGCAAATTGGAGAACCCGTAAATCCAGCTGATCAACTGCTGTGTACCACTCTGTGTCATATATCACACAGTCTCTGCTTCCATCAAAGCGCGCACACTTAATCCAGAGTCCAGTATAAACTGTCAGATTCTTTTCATTTTTGTTGAATGTATGCAGTCTCATCAGTCTCCAGTTAGGAAGTAAAACTGCAGCAAAAAGTCCTGCTACCGAGGCTGTTCCACTGAGGAAGGCCAGTACTGTCGCTGCATGAACATCCCGGCAGCCCATGTTGGCCTACAGAAAACACTCCCTGTGATGAAAAGAGAGAGGTTCAGAAGGGAAGAGTCTTAAAAGAAACATTTTAACATAGCAGAAAAGCAAACCTCAGGACAATAACAATATTGCTGGGTGGGTTACGGGAACCATTGTTGTGGCCCCTTGTGGCATATAGTAGTTTAGATAGCTTAGTGTCCTTTTTCTTTTGTAGAGAAGCAAAGTGTGTTTTGTAAATGGCTTGTCTAGTTTTTGTAAAGTCCAGCCACGAGGAAGTTTGTGTGGAAGGTTGCGCTACATTGATGACATCTTCATCATCTGGACCCATGGAAAAGAAGCTCTTGAGGAATTCCACCATGATTTCAACAATTTCCATCCCACCATCAACCTCAGCCTGGACCAGTCCACACAAGAGATCCGCTTCCTGGACACTA
Organism: Dermochelys coriacea; assembly: GCF_009764565.3. Classification (NCBI taxonomy): domain Eukaryota; kingdom Metazoa; phylum Chordata; order Testudines; family Dermochelyidae; genus Dermochelys; species Dermochelys coriacea. The sequence continues at coordinate 227,146,280 of NC_050069.1, forward strand.
TGGTGCTAATAAGCGATGGTCACATAAACACCACCCTATATCGGAAACCTACTGACCGCTATTCCTACCTACATGCCTCTAGCTTTCATCCAGATCATACCACTCGATCCATTGTCTACAGCCAAGCGCTACGATATAACTGCATTTGCTCCAACCCCTCAGACAGAGACAAACACCTACAAGATCTCTATCATGCATTCCTACAACTACAATACCCACCTGCTGAAGTGAAGAAACAGATTGACAGAGCCAGAAGAGTTCCCAGAAGTCACCTACTACAGGACAGGCCCAACACAGAAAACAACAGAACGCCACTAGCCATCACCTTCAGCCCCCAACTAAAACCTCTCCAACGCATCATCAAGGATCTACAACCTATCCTGAAGGATGACCCATCACTCTCACAGATCTTGGGAGACAGACCAGTCCTTGCTTACAGACAGCCCCCCAATCTGAAGCAAATACTCACCAGCAACCACACACCACACAACAGAACCACTAACCCAGGAACCTATCCTTGCAACAAAGCCCGTTGCCAACTCTGTCCACATATCTATTCAGGGGATACCATCATAGGGCCTAATCACATCAGCCACACTATCAGAGGCTCATTCACCTGTGCATCTACCAATGTGATATATGCCATCATGTGCCAGCAATGCCCCTCTGCCATGTACACTGGCCAAACTGGACAGTCTCTACGTAAAAGAATGAATGGACACAAATCAGACGTCAAGAATTATAACATTCAAAAACCAGTTGGAGAACACTTCAATCTCTCTGGTCACTCGATCACAGACCTAAGAGTGGCTATACTTCAACAAAAAAGCTTCAAAAACAGACTCCAACGAGAGACTGCTGAATTGGAATTAATTTGCAAACTGGATACAATTAATTTAGGCTTGAATAGAGACTGGGAATGGATGAGTCATTACACAAAGTAAAACTATTTCCCCATGGTATTTCTCCCTCCCCCTCCCCCCCACTGTTCCTCTGATATTCTTGTTAACTGCTGGAATTAGCCTACCTTGCTTGTCACCATGAAAGATTTTCCTCCTTTCCCCCCCCTGCTGCTGGTGATGGCTTATCTTAAGTGATCACTCTCCTTACAGTGTGTATGATAAACCCATTGTTTCATGTTCTCTGTGTGTGTGTGTGTGTGTGTGTGTGTGTGTGTGTAAATCTCTCCTCTGCTTTTTCCACCAAATGCATCCGATGAAGTGAGCTGTAGCTCACGAAAGCTTATGCTCTAATAAATTTGTTAGTCTCTAAGGTGCCACGGGTACTCTTTTTCTTTTTGCGAATACAGACTAACACGGCTGCTACTCTGAATAGTGCTTTAGAATCACTTTTGCAAAAAAATGACCAGGCAATTTGGGGTCCTCAGTTTTTGGGTGCTTAATCTGAGATACCTTAAGGATACCTGATATCCAGAAAGTGCTAAGCATCTACCTTTTAAGGTGTTTCAAGTTGGGCACCCAAAAAACAGTAGACACTTAAAAATGTAGGCCTGCCTCACTGAAAATCAATAGGACATAGACTCCTAAGTCACTTACGCACTTTTGAAAATGTTGCACTATGCACACTTATACAGTGCCACATAACTATAAATACCTTACATACCAAGATGATATATGAAATAATAATAAACTGCTCTTCACTACTCAAAGTGTTAAAATTCTATAAAATGTTCATTAACTAACCAACCCCTCAACTATAATCTAAACTTACCTTTTTTAAAAAGTCAGGTTTTGAACACCACACACACACATGATACAATTACTTGTTACCTTCCTACCAAATATTTGAGGCAGATACAAACACATTAACCAGATGCAAAAAAAGTGAGTCTTTTGTCTGTGGTATTTTTGTTTTATAGTAAAGTACAAAAAAAGCAATTAGAGTTGCTTGTTAAAAAGTTATAAATGTCAATTCTCTCTGTACTGAACTCCCAGCACACAGGGTCCTAGAGCCTGGGACTGAGCCCAGAAGTTTACACAGCACTGAAACAGTCCTGCAGCAAGAAGAAAAGGAGCCCGAGTCAGCTGGCACAGGCCAGTCGCGGGTGTCTAGTTGCTGTGTAAACATACCCTCACTTACCATAAAGGCAACATTTATACACTGCACACCTTGCTGAGGGTAGGCCACATCCTCCTCGTCTTACTCAGAGGAGCACTCTGATGGGAGTTAACGGGACTATCCCATGAGTAAAACAGCCCAAAGGTGCCCCTTTCTCTGTACCACCGTTTACTTAACATATGCCTCAATCTAAATGTTTAGAGCCACATCAATGCATATAAGACGCCAAGAAATAATAGATAAATTTACACCTCTAAATTTGGGAGGTAATTTTAGTTTTAATATGAGATCAAATGTTGTGTCTTGCGGCTTAAACACTAATGCAAAAACAGACACAAGCTCGAGAATGGCATATCTGTCAGGCAGCTGTGATAAGACACAAGTCCCCTCGTGGGAGGGCATTCTCAGCAGTGGGACCATTGGCTACGGATCTCCCTGCCAGAAGAGATCAGAACAAGCTCAAGATTTATCACTTTCAGAGGTCAACTGCTAACCCACTTTGTCCACAGATCCCTTTGCGATAACAGAAACTGTAAAAGCAGTTAAAGGTCTTGGGAAGCAGGGAAAGAAAACATATGAGGATAGAGAGGTCAGGTCACCTCTCAGCATCCTCAGAGACCCTTGGATTCTCAGGTATCTAGTTTTTCCCATAGAATACTGGTAGATGTAATTATGCCAGTGACTATGTGCCCAGTTCTAGTGTGGGTTGGGACAGCATGAGTAACTCTGTCTGCTGTACCTGATACGTGGACAGAGGACATCAGTCTCCAGTCTGTTTTTGGCTGCCTTTAGGGCGTACTAATCACACGGACAGTGGCAGTTTGCCTTAAGTAGCAAATATTGCTAGGCAGGATGTGGCTTCAATTGCTAATACTGCTCAGAGGTGAGCTGCATGCATAAGAACAGATAATACATACTCACCAAAAAATGTATTCAAATAAGGAGAAACCCTGGCAACTCTTGGGAGCAGAAAATACGTACTCTTGAATCTAGGAAAGAGAACATTATGAGGAAAATGTCAATTGCATGTTTTCTTTCATGTAATTCCAGGTGCAGCATTAATACAGAAATTCTGAAATGGCTGCAAGCAGGGAAGAGCCAACCATTCTCCAACACATGGCTTAGAATGCAAACCACTTTTTTGGGATTTGCCTTTATTGTTAACTTAAATAAAACAATGGAACATAAACATTCAGCCTAAGCTTTCTCCAGTCCTAGAGTTTTTCCCTACAGGACCACCTATGCCTCTGCCCCTCTCTCTCTTTGTGCCAAGGCTATTTCATCCCCTCCCTGACGTCAGGGTGTCTCAGCAGAACAGGCCTGTGTTGCTGGGAAAGTTCCTAGACGCTGTCACAGAGATATTCAGATCCCTGAGTCTACATTCCTAGTGATAAACACCATTTAAAGTTGTTATTTCAGCTTTTGGTTACCAATTTGAATTTAACCAGTCAGGGTGAGAGTCATTGAGGACAACAGAAATCTTAAAGAAGACACACAACTTTGTCATACTTGGGGGGATTTCTCCCTCCTCCAAACCAATGGAATTTCTCTGGTGAAAGGGCATAAACAAGGTGGGAAGAGGAAAGAGAACTGATTTTTTATGAGAGCAGGTAGAGTGTATTGGCTAGTGTGTAAGTGCTACCATTGTCCTCAACTCTAGAGGTTCTCCAACTTTTTCATTCCACAGACTACAATGGAAGAGCCTCTCACGGACTTTTCTTACCCCCCATCCTCAGTGCCCTGCTCCCCCCAATTTCTTGGTTCTCAAAAGAGCTCTGCTGATCAGTGCTTAGGAACCACTACTCTACTAGATAGAATGTCAGATCTGCAAGTACAACGAGGAGTACTTGTGCCACCGTAGAGACTAACAAATTTATTTGAGCATAAGCTTTCAAGGGCTAAATAAATTTGTTAGTCTCTACGGTGCCACAAGTACACCTCATTCTTTTTGCTGATACAGACTAACACAGCTACCACTCTGAGACCTGCAAGTGTTTGTGACTATGTCACCTTAATAGCTCTGTCTAAAGGGGATGTTTATTTATTTATTTTTTTGCAGATATAAACTGTGCCTATTAAGCAGCCCCTAGGCAGATGCACAACAGCTTTCTGTAAGAACATGGGCAATCTCCTTCAACAAAACCAAAAAAACCCCTTCCTTGCCACCCATGCAGAATCCAACAGACCTCACTCACATACAGGAAAATAAAGATTCTCTCTATTAAAACGTCTGGGTAAGCCGAGAGACCTGGCAGTGTTCTGTTATGGTCCCCAAAGTTAAGTATTGTTGAACTAAAAGAGAAAGTGAATTTCAGAGTCTAAGGCCCTCTACTATGAACTTGCTTTCATCATGCTCCAAGAGACTCAGAAATTCAGCGACTATCAGCTCCAGTTTCCCATTTGATTTCAAGTGCCAGGTTAAAAACACATACACAACCCCCCCGCCCCACCAACAAACACGCACACACGAGGAGAGAGACAAATACTAAGGGTACGTATGACCCAAACTATAAAGGGACACATAGATCAAAATCACCATGTTCCAGAGAAAAGTACCAGAAGCCAGTGCAACCTATAGAAACCATCTATTAAACCCCAGGAAAGAAAAAAAACCTCTGAGCAGGTGGGTAGTTGCATCAGTACTTGCTCAAGTTTCTAAGTAATCTTCAAGCATCACTCTAAGTAGAGCAGTGATCCAATCTGGAGGTGATAAAAGCATGTATAGGTAGCTATAATGGAGTCCGGAGCTCATAATAGTGACACTTATATAGTGCTTTGAAAGTGTACATGATTCGCTGTCAGTGGATGAACTACGTCAAACACACAACAGTCCCTTATTCCAATATAGGCTTAGCCTGTGGGCGCAAGTGGGTACAATACTACTAACAGTTACAGAACATTCTGCTTTACCCTAAATGGTAGAGACTTCTCTTCCTGGAGTTTAAGATCTTGAGTTCTAGCCTCACTAGTCAATATGTGAGCTAGGCAGCACCTGTGCTCAACAATGGGGCACAATTGTTGGACTTGAACAGCTATGCACCCCAGCTGCTCAAGAACTAGTTTTAAATTGTGAGGAAGAGGAACATGAAATGTACTAGCTAGTGTGTATGCATGGTGCTGCATCCTATCAGATAGAATGTCAGACTTGCTATAAGAAAAGGAGTACTACTAATTAGTGGGTTTCAGGAATGTTCTACAACAACATTTTCGAAAGATTGTATCAAGTGTAATTATTATGCTAATTGATCCAAAAAGTGCATTGAGTTATAGTTAAAAATACAGCAAGCACACTAATTCACTAACCCAGAGACCTTTCCATGAATGCTAGAATATATTACAGTGGTGATATTTAACAATCACAGATATAATCTCAGGTTTCAGAGTAGCAGCTGTGTTAGTCTATATTTGCAAAAAGAAAAGGAGTACTTGTGGCACCTTAGAGGCTAACAAATTTATTTGAGCATAAGCTTTCGTGAGCTACAGCTCACTTCATCGGATGCATTCAGTGGCTATTTGAGCATAACCTTTTGTGAGCTACAGCTCACTGAATGCATCCGATGAAGTGAGCTGTAGCTCACGAAAGCTTATGCTCAAATAAATTTGTTAGTCTCTAAGGTGCCACAAGTCCTCCTTTTCTTTTTGAGATATAATCTCATTTACCAAACAATTTATGCTACAAACTAAAAGTCAACAAGAGTAGGAAACCTAGAATCTTGCAATATGGCAGTACCGAGAGCCCAGGCTAAAGTCGAGCATATTTCAGAGCATACACACAGCAAAAGCAAGTGCCTCTTGTGACTAATGAAAAGATGAAGGAACTGTTGTTGAACAGCCTACGACCAACCCCTACAAATGGCAGCACCGGGTGGGTTAGAATGTGAATCAGGACATAATTATCATCAAAACAACTTCAGTCTGATTATTAACCCCTTCCCCCCCCCCCCCCACCGCATGTTTATTACGTTTGAACATGAACACCCAGTAATACGGAAAGAGCCCAGTTCTGTCAGGAAATCTAGGCAACTAAGCTCTCATTTCATGCTATAGAGGTAAAATAAAAAGGGATCATCACTACAAGTCTGCTTCTCTACCACCTGCAGATATGCAATCCTGGTTTTTCATTAGCTATAAACAGTGAAATCCACCCGATCCTGAATAGAAAAGGCTTAAAGACATTATAGGTAAATGCCTGTAAAGCAACAACATTGCTAATCACACATACCCGCTTACTACGCACGCAACTCGTTATTTGCAAACACTAAGGAGCGGCTGCTGTTGCTGTTTTCCCTTTTTCTCAGCCTTTCAGGAAGTTGTGGCCTTCCCCAGAAATGCTCAAAGTCTTCTGGGATTGTAGTCCTACTTCTCCCCGATGTATAAATTATCCCAGTTTCCAAGACTACAACTCCCAGGATTCCCTCTTGGAACTATTTCCTATCCACCATCCTTCAAAATCTGCTCCGACAGCCTATTCCGGCTATGCCACTGTGGTGTAACGTGATCAAGCCCTGCAGTCAATCACCATCTTTTGCTCATAGGTAAAGACAATATCAGACAGACACACACACGCACACAAAATACACTGAGATAAAATGGAACACATTTGTAAGCAAAAGTTGTACAAATAACTGTAAATGCTTCTCAGAGTTCTTTTTCAGTATCACCAACCCCCAACATAAAAAATTACGAGTTAGGACTCCCAAAATTATGAGATTGCCTTAAAAATCATTAAATGTAAAAAATAATAAATTTTGGGTTTTTTTAAATTTTCCTTGAGCCTGAGGTCCAAAAGGCCCAGTTTTCGAGCATTCCACCAGAACTACAAGTTGGCTAGATTTTTTTTTTAAGTAAAAGAAAGAAAAGATGAGATTCTCATATAATCCCATAACTCCAGAAACTGGTGCTTAAAAAAAACAAAACAAAAACAGAAAACACCATACCCACAACAAATATCACAAAACTCACAGAAAAATCATGGGTTTCAGAGTAGCAGCCGTGTTAGTCTGTTTTTGCAAAAAGAAAAGGAGTACTTGTGGCACCTTAGAGACTAACAAATTTATTTGAGCATAAGCTTTCATGAGCTACAGCTCACTTCCACCAAATGCATCCAATGAAGTGAGCTGTAGCTCACGAAAGCTTATGCTCAAATAAATTTGTTAGTCTCTAAGGTGCCACAAGTACTCCTTTTCTTTTTAGTGAAATCATGGGAATTGTCAGCACTGCTTTTCCTCAATATGTTTACAGTAGTTTGTCTTCTTGAAATTATATAATAATAAATAATACCTAGCTCTTTTCATCACTAGATTTCAAAGCATTTTATAAAGTAGAGAGTATCATTGTGCTGATTTTATAAATGGAGAAACTGAGGCATAGCAAACTGAAGGTCATTCAGGAGGCAAATGGCTTTTTATGGAATAGGTCCAATAAGGGCTTCGTGGGTCATTTGTAGTCTACCTAAATTTGCATGGGGCAGATTCAGTAAGTCTAAACGATCACTACATGCTGGAAATCTGATGGGAGAAGAAATGCAGGAGGAAGTGAGCAAGGTGGTACCTTGGTCTCATTGAGCTTGCCTTGTGTAGGCTGAAAATCCCTTTCTCCCTCCATGTTTCAGAGAGAAGGGAAGTTTATTTTTTCAGGTGAATACAAACACCAAGACTTTCTTGTATCTGTATTTAGCATTAGGGAATAAAAGAAAAAACAAACTGTTTCCAAATTCCTCTGAAACATGAGACAAGAATTGCATTAGGGGTGGATTAAGGCGGCCTGGATCCTCTAATACATGGGCCTGCTATGTCTCAGGTTGATCTACACTTAAAATTCAGATCAACACAGTTATGTTGCTCAGGGACGTGAAAGATACATTGAGCAATGTAGCTATGCCAAATTAACTTCCAGTGTAGATGCAAATAGATCAATGGAAGAATGCTTCCATCAACTTGGCTGCCATTGCTTGGAAAGGTGGCATTCCTACACTGACAGAAAACTCCTTCAGTCACCCTTGGCTGCCTTTACACCACAGGTTATGTCAGTAGAGCTACAGCACTGTAGCTCTGCCAGGGTAGCCCCTGTAGCATAGACATACCTTCAGCATCCCCCCTCCTGAACATGCTATCCCAAGGTCTCTTCCCTTCTTTGGTTTCCCCCTTCTTCATGCTGAAAGGAAAAATGATGGGATGACCACTCTTCTGGGGGAAACCACCACTTCCCATGCCACCTGGCTGAAGAGACTGCTAAGAGTCTTTAGACACCTGAACTGAGAAATGATTTACAGCTTCTGCTTAAACTTTTTATGTAGCACTTAAACTGTAAAGGAATCCAGTTGCCTGTAAAAGTAACACCAAAACTAGCATCAAGATGAAGGGATACCAAAAATGCCGTAAGATCTTTATTTGAAAATGTCAAAACCCAGAGAAGATGAATTCTTTTACTCTTCCTTAGTGGGTTCAATAAAACAATGGATGTTCTTGTATTAACCTTCACTTACAATGAGAGATTTCCATAAATGCTGCCATTAGTTGAATTACAGGGGTGGTTAAATGTCCAATTTTTAATTATGCTCCTTGCAGCGCCTTCCTCCTCAGTGATCAAACAATGAGCAGTTGGATTTGTGTGTGTGTTAAAGGTCTCAGTCACATCCCACCATACATCACACATAAGGTCCAAATGGCTAACCAGAATATGGCTTTGAGCAGTCATCATTCACACCCTTGTGTCCAGCCCAGTCAGTGATGTCTGAACAAGCTACCAGGTCTCCTTGTAAAACAATATTCTGCACCCTGCAGTGAAGTAAGTGCAACAGCGAGTCTGTCCTGCATAGGGTTCAGCTCCCATTGAAAACATTGATTTAGCCAAGTAATGAGGAAATGCTATTAGTGTCATGTATTAAAAGTTCATCAGTATAAAAGATAAAAGAATTGGCTAACAATGAGCAAATTATGGCTTCCTTCCTAGTAACTGCTTTTAAATTTACAGAGGATTTTACTAGTATATAAAAATATTAAGTCTGATAAATCCAGTATTAAATTTGCCTTTGGAAACATACTGGATCTTTGAAGTGGATGACATATTGTACAATGAAGGAGTACTAGTTGCTTTTTAGTAACATTTAATGTTCATTCATTATACAAAACCTGGAAATCAACTCCCCCTCCGACAGGCAGTTCTTTCCCAAGAGAGGACACTCACTCTGCTTAGATTCATGACCTACCCACTTTTAAAGTAAAAGGAGGAAGTGTGTTTCAAATTAAGATGGGGATGTGGAGTTGAGACTTTTGTGATCTTGATCATTTTTACTTAATCTTCTACCCCTCTGTAATACAAAGATAGTCTTAGCCCCATGCTTTCCTCTACTTCTGTGAGGAGAGAATAGCAGAACCCAGCAGGTGAGAGTAGAAATGAAGAATGACAGTTCTGCAGTATGCTATGCTCTTCCATGCCTCCACATCAGCCTCTCTCCTATGCCTCATTCTGATTTCCACCAATTCATAAGTGGGGCCCAACCAATGTCACAGCCATGAAAAACATGTCAGACCATGAAATAAGCCCTTCCCCATGAAATTTGATCCCCCCTTGCTGCTGGGAGCACCCCAACAAGGGGGCTCCTAGCTGCAAGTCCCTGCTGGGCTGGGGAGGAACAGGACTTATCTCTTCCCCAAGTGCAAAAGCAGCCAGGTAGGGGAAGGACAAGACTCACCTCAGAGTGCCTCCCCCTGCTGCAAGAAGCTCCAGACCCAGAGGTTCCTGCAGCTGGAGAAGCCTTGTGGAGGTGGGTCCCATATCCCCCTGCTGCTGGGAGCATCCCAGCGAGGGTGCTCCTAGCTGCAAGTCCCTGCTGGGCTGGGAAGGGACAGGACTTTTCCTTGCCTTGCCTGGCAGCTCAGGCAATAAGGGGAAGGGGCGGGGGCAGGAGAGAGAGAAAGTCAGACCCACTTTTGGGTTGGGAGCCCCAGTTACACCGCCCTGAAATTTCAGGCATAAACAGCTGAAAATGTGAAACTGGCCAATTTAAAAACCCTGCAGCTGTGAAATTGATCAAAATGGACCATGAATTTGATAGGGCACTATTCGTAATTTAACCAGATACAAAGTGATGTTTGAGTGCAGGCCAAATTCTCGGCTCCACTCATCTGCAGCCCACTAGAGAATGCCCACATCCCTGTTGGAAGTTTCCTCTGGTGCAAAGAATGCCCGACAGAAATACAGCCAGCCTACCCAACTCCTACAGAAGAACAACAGGCAGCCCCTGGGGGATTTTTACCCACTGGCTGGGTTTAGAGCAGTCCCCAGGTTGCTCTTCACTCTAGTAGGGCTGTAGCCGGTATAGAACCAAAGCATAACAAGCTCCCCATCTCTCCTACATGAAGGGGCCAGAGAGAATTTATTCAGTGGGGGAGAAATGGAAACCTAGAGCAAGCACACAAGATCCCCACATTTGTGGTTATATTTTTAAAAATGTTTCTCAACATATATGAAAGATATTAGAGCCATTTAGCACTTGATGTTCTGTGAGTACTTTTGTTTGGCCAATCTGTACTTCCAAAACAGATGGTCAAAGTGACTAAAAATAGGAAACTGTTTGGGCGGTTTGTTGATGGCCACATAAGTGTAGTCATTATATTAACACTTGTCTTTTAAAGCTAAAAGTTTAGGAAAAAAATCAAAATCTCTTCTACAATGTACCATGTTCTTCATGACAATACACTATTTTACATGCTCAGTCCATCATCAAGCAAAATCCCAATTTCAAGCACTCTCCTTTAAGGCTTTGGTGTGTGTGTAGGTAAGTAATAAATACCACCTATAAGCTTAAGAACAAAAAAATTCCACTCATATAAAAGACTATGTATTTGTTTTAGAAAATTCACTGTACATCTGCACGATTATTCATTTTACATTCTTAGACAGTTTTCTTAAATTGCCCTGTTCTTACAATGTGTGTCAGGTAAGATTCTCAGATTTGCTTTCAAAACAAGAAGGTTCAATTGATAGTGGCATAGAGTAGAACTATGAAGTAGAGTTCAATATCACAAGGACTGTATTCTTGGCAAAAACACAAATTTAGCATCCACTGAGATGTTCATAAAGATTGATCCAATATTCAAGAACTGATTCCCTCCTTTAATTATGTTATGCTTCTGAAGTCTGTAAAATACGAAGTTTCTCTTTCCGATATTCTTCATTCTCCTTCTCTGCTTCTTCATCTAGTGAGTTCCGTATAGAGGTTTTTAGTTCCTCTATTCCTTCTCCAGTATTTGCAGATACAGGGATAATATCTTTAAAGTCTACGGTGCACGTTGGAATCAGCTCTTTCTCCACTAAATGTAAAGAGTCTGAAACAAAGCATATTTATACTTATTACACAGTATTTCTTTATACCATAAATCATCCATAAAACTTTACCAAATTGGGACTTTAGTAGAATTTTAGAAGATAGACAAATGACTGGAATAATTAAAAACAAATTTTGAAAGATTCCAAATTTAAAAGGGTTTCAGAACAGAAATACTAGCAATAGCAGTTTTATTTTTGCATTCTAGTGCACTTGCACTCCTAGGTTGAGATTATAGCCTGCAGCCCTCAGAGGCAACCACAGAACTCTTGGCCCAGAGGTGGTAGGTGTGTGAACCTTCTTGAATTCCGATCTGCTCCAGGATGCTAGAACCCCTCCTCTGTAACTCGGACAGCCATGGGAATCCATCTCTGCAGCACTGTGGCTCTGCTCCTGACAATGACCCCCGTGCCACAGGGCTTGGAAAGAGGTCCTCAGAAGACAATCTTATTGTCTTCTGCTGTGCCTGTGCTGGAGGAATTCTCCCCTACCTGGGGACCAGGCTTTAAGGCATTTTCCAGGCTGTTCCTCTAGTCTTATACCCTGACTAAAGGGACAAGGCACAGATGAGGATCTCAGCTTCAGTCTTGCTGTCCTGGGATTTTTGCCTACTCTAACAGCAAAACCAGCAGACACTATTATTCACTACCAGGATATGGCTCCTAAATATAGGAACACACTAGTTTTAAGTTTCACTTTTCAATAATTGATTAACTAGATCTAATAAGCTTCAATCAATTTCCAACATCTCCTTGCCAACCCAGAATTATCACAACTGTGTATTTACTAGTACTTTTGTCCAATTCTACATATGTTCCAACTAACAGGGCTAATACTCTTATAGTAGGGTTTATAGTATTGAGAGAACAGCTGACTGGACAAAGTTATGACTGCATCCTGAACAGATTTAGGATGAAATCGTGACCTCACTGAAGTCAATGGGAGTTTCACCATTGACATCAGTGGACCCAGGATGTTACCCTGAAGAGATTTAGAAGAACATGTTTCTTTCCTCATTGAATACTGAGCCAGAAAGGGTTAAACAACCAGCAGGCTAAATGACCCAAATTCCACCTCTAAAAGCATTTTAGAAAATTATATATATGCTAATTAGGGCCATTCCTTATAAACAGCTAACAAAACCATTTTATATAGACTAGATCTTTGAAATGTAAACTTATATCGTTAGAGAATTAGAAGATACTGATTGTATGCGTCTGTGTTTACCTATATTTTACCAGATTAGCTTGCAGATGATAAATTTCTCTTCCTGTCTATTACTACTTTCTACTGATTCAAAGATCAAAATGGAATATTAACATGTAGATGAAACTTGGGTGTAAATAATATCATTGTCTATATTTCTCTTTGAAGTTTGTAGTAAACTACTAATGAACCTTTGGGCAGTTAATGGCCTTATGCTAATCAATGCAACTAAATTACCTGTGTATACATAGGAAATAGGAATGGACTTCAAAGCAACCATGTATATTACCTATTCTTCACCCAAGGAATGCGCACTGTGTTATCTGTGTCAAGAGGCTAGAGTAGCCTGCCAGAGATCTATAAAAGAATTCTAGGGCCTGATCCTGTCATCTCATATCTACTTAAGCTTGGTCAGGGAAGCTTGAGTTGCAAGACTGAGATCTCCTGTGCCAGTCTGGATTACCCTGCTATTTCTCATGGAAGAATTTATAGTCTCTGTACATGGACTATCTATTGCATTATAAATCCAGGGAACTGATTATGAAAGAACTTTCTGCAACTCAGCAGCTCACCCTCTCTACTATGAAACTGACCTAAGATGTTTACTCATATCTGTATAATCTTTTAACCATAATATCACTCTTTTCTTTTTAAAAAAAAGAATCTTAGTTTAGTTAATAAGAATTGGCTGTAAGTATGTATTTGGGTAAGATCTGAAATATTCATTGACTTTGTGGGTAATGTGTCTGATCTCTTGGAATTGGCAGAACTTTAGATATGGTGAAAAAGATTTTAAGTAATCCTCACCATATTTTATTAGACTGTTTGGGTGAGTGCCCAGGGCTGGACTGCTTTAAGGGAGCTTTGTTTTGGGCTTTTACGACGCCAATAAGGTATTGTAAAAGTTGTTTTGTTGCTGGCTTTGTGAATCTAATTATTAGAATAACCACCAGTTTTGAGGCTTGTCTGCTTCATTCTTTGCAGTTTGCCCTATTGAGCAATCTCAGTGTGGCTCCTCTAGCAACCACAACTGCTGACCCTTTTATAATTGAAGTTTTCATACATAATCTTTTCGTAATACTTGAGATCTCCTGGCTAAAGTCAGGAACCTAGAGTTTAAAAATATATAGAGCAAGCAGCCAAAAAGAGGGACATGGAAGAAGGCCTCAAACTTTCCAAATAAATTTTAGGTAAAAATGAAGACTCTCTCTGCTTATTCTATTGTTTAACATTTATCATCAGCCAACAGATACTTCCACAAATATTTATAAAGGTAAATTATAATCTGCTTATTATAAACAAGAAACTACTGTGCATTAGGTTAGTTTACCTTGAGGATTCTGTAGTTGTTTCATAAGTTCTTTCAAGCTATCTTGTGCATTAGGCAAATCCATTTTATTAATGGCAAGAAGTGCGGGCTTCCTCCGAAGCTCTTCTTTGTATAATTCTAGCTCCTTAAAACAAAGTTAATTTGCCTTTGTAAAATTTTTTTAAAACTAGAAAAATGTTTTGAATTACGTTTTCCTCTTTCATTTAACCATCTGAAGAATCAGCGTTCACTGCAGCACTGAAATCTACTGATGTGCTCAATTTTGATGTATTCACACACAGTTTGAGAATGTCAACTCATTTAAATGCATTTACTGTTTGAATCACAATGGTACAGGCTGTGTACCATCTGTTGTAAGGTGGCATGACAGATTTGTTCTTTTTAGTCACATTGTATTAACATACACAAGCATCTACTAATTTCTTGACATTACTGGTTAGAAATCTCTCAGGGCTTATCTTCACAGTTTGATTTGATACACTTGAGTTACTGCACTCATGGGCTTGTCTACATGGTACAGCAGTGCACACTAGAGCAGTGTGAATTCTAATGCACACCAATTTGTTGCATGCTTACTGACCCATGTAAACCCTGCTTGTGTGCACAAGCAGGGTCTACACAGGTCAGTAAGTGTGCAACATGTTGGTGCATATTAGAATTCACACCCTTCTAGTGTCCAGTACTGCACCATGTAGACAAGCCCACTGGAGTTACAGAATGATAGGATGAGTTGCTGTAATTCAGCTGTTGCATTCCTATTGCATTATTAGCTTGAGCATCACTCAAACTTCAACCTACTCCCCCCCATTAACCAGCTAGCTTGAGTTTAAAGCACCTCTTAACTTGAGCTAGATTTGTGTGAGAGAAAAGGAGTGGAGTTAGGAGTAACACTTGAGGTATAACTCAAGCTAACTGTGCTATGAAGACAATCTCTGAGACAAGGCTTAGGGCAACAACATTTTTAGGGTGTGGAATTGTTGTACAATTTATTCTTAAGTTTTATGTGCCATAGGAGAGATCTTGTCATTATATCAAAAGGTATCATCCCTAACTGTGAATCACACAGCACAGGAATGTACATTGGCATAAGCTGCAACAGGAAAAAAATATATATTGGAAGTCACAGAACAGGGGAGGGGGAAGCGATTGAAAAATAGGTTTTTAAAAGATGGAGTTGAGTTTAGTCAGTGGGGATAATTGCAGAATGCAGGATAGGCCATGAGACTCTGCACATGGCCCCTAAAAGGCGATGGGGTTTTGCAAAGTTGAAGACTGGTATCTCATCAAGCTCTTAAGACTCAGGCCTAGTCTACTCTTAAAAATTAGATCAACCTAGCTAGGTGTTCAAGGCTGTGAAATAAGTTTCACACCCTGAGCACCATAGTTAGGTTGATCTACCGTGGTGTAATGCAGCTTAGGTCAACCAAAGAATTGTTCTGTTGTCCTAGCTACCACCTCTTACAAAGGTGGACTAACTACATCAATGGAAAAAACCCTTCCTGTTGATGTAAGAAGCATCTACGCTATGGCACTACATCAGCAGAGCTGTAATGCCATAGCTGTGCTGCTGTAGCATACACAGAACTTCAGTTACCTCATGGTTTGGACAGAGCTCAAGCCAGGGAGTTAGCAGATGACCTGTTTTCCATTTCCTAAAAGGCAGCCAAATATAGGGACTGAAGAGCTCTGGCTCTTCACTCAGCTTGGCCTTCAGGCGCATCTCCTTACAGATGCAGCAGAAATTAATGAGGACACAGCTATGTTTAAAGTTTTGTCATCTGCCTTAAGTACATCTAGAAAGTTCCCAGCCTTTTAAGATTGCTAGCAAAAATGATTAACCACACTGGATCCTCAGCAGCTCCATCTACTAATCTAGCAGTCAGCTTACACACACTTTTAGCTATTGTTTCTTCACATCTACACAGTATTAGAGTCAATATTTAAAGGGATGGGAAGTTACCTGTATTAGAAGCAGTACAGTTTCAAAAGCTGTTCTGAATCGAGATTTTGAAGATAGCCGAAACCCAGAAATATCAACCTAAAATGAATTATAAAGTTAAACACACACACACACACACACACAAAAGAAAGACGACCCCCCCCCCCAAATACTCCCATTTTTCAAGATATCCAGGCCCAAGAATGGCTTTTTGGTCTGTTTTAAGAGGCTCTTGTTGCACAATGACTACCTAATGTCTGAGCTGTGCTAGGAACCTTTTCATGCTGTTGAGTAACAGGCAATCTTTATAAAACCCTCTGATTATTTAGGCATCTCTATGGCCTTCATCAGCGTAATATCCATCATTTTATTAGATTTCTAGTCTAGATACTATATTATAATTGTATTATTTTACTCTAGCTGTGGTTGTAAATAAATATATGACAATTATGAAGGAAATGTTTTCTCAAAGCCAGCGGCAATAAAATCTCAAGAATTTAGGTTTACAGGATAGTAAATTCTAAGCTAAATAGAATAAAAAACTAAAGTTAACAGGTTATTTAAATTATAATATTTATTTACTACGAAGAGAAGCTGTTTGGTTCTTTCTACGTGCTTGAGGAATTTGTGGCCCATTCCTTTGTTTGCATGTGCACCTTCAATCAATCCTGGAAGATCTGCTACTGAGACCTAGAAAGAAATGAAAATTTGTCAGGAAAAAAAAAATGGTAAAGTAATTATAACATCAACAGCTCAAATGACTACACACAAGAACAGAAAAGTATTTTGGAGATGCTTATTTTATGAGGATCTTATTTTGTAGCTACTTATTTCTGAGAATTGTTATCGGCACAAAAAATGGGAGTGTGCTAATAAAGTTTGCGGATGATACAAAGCTGGGAGGTATTGCCAGTTTAGAGAAGGACCGGGTTATCATACAGGAAAATTTGGATGACCTTGTAAACTGGAGTAATAGTAATAGGATGAAATTTAATAGGGAGAAGTGTAAGGTTATGCATTTAGGGATTAACAACAAGAATTTTAGTTATAAGATGGAAACGCATCAATTAGAAGTAACGGAGGAGGAGGAGAAGGATCTTGGAGTATTGGTTGATCATAGGATGACTATGGCTGTGAAAAAAGCTAATGCGGTCTTGGGATACATCAGGCGAGGTATTTCCAGTAGAGATAAGGAGGTTTTAGTATCATTATACAAGGCACTGGTGAGACCTCACCTGGAATACTGTGTGTAGTTCTGGTCTCCCATGCTTAAGAAGGATGAATTCAAATTGGAACAGGTACAGAGAAGGGCTACCAGGATGATCCGAGGAATGGAAAACCTGCCTTATGAAAGGAGACTCAAGCTTGGCTTGGTTAGCCTAACTAAAAGAAGGTTGAGGGGAGATATGATTGCTCTCTCTAAGTATACCAGAGGGATAAATACCGGAGAGCGAGAGGAATTATTTAAGCTCAGTACCAATGTGGACACAAGAACAAATGGATATAAACTGGTCATTGGGAAGTTTAGACTTGAAATTAGACTTTCTAACCATCAGAGAAGTGAAGTTTTGGAATAGCCTTCCAAGGGAAGCAGTGGGGGCAAAAGATCTATCTGGCTTTAAGATTAAACTTGGTAAGTTTATGGAGGAGATGGTATGACATGATTTTGGTAATTAATTGATCTTTAAATATTCATGGTAAATAGGCTCAATGGCCTGTGATGGGATGTTAGATGGGGTGGGATCTGAGTTGCTACAGAAAATTCTTTCCTGGGTATCTGGCTGGTGAATCTTGCCCATATGCTTAGGGTTTAGCCGATCGCCATATTTGGCGTCGGGAAGGAATTTTCATCCAGGGCAGATTGGAAGAGGCCCTGGAGGTTTTTTGCCTTCCTCTGTAGCATGGGTCACTTGCTGGAGGATTCTCTGCTCCTTGAAGTCTTTAAACCACGATTTGAGGACTTCAATAGCTCAGACATAGGTGAGAGGTTTTTTGCACGAGTGGGTGCGTGAGATTCGGTGGGCTGTGTTGTGCAGAAGGTCGGACTACATGATCATAATGGTCCCTTCTGACCTTAGTATCTATGAGTGGTGAGAACCACCAGTGGCAATATTTACAAGCAACTGCAAAACATTTAAAGCCTGTCATCAGAAGTCTGCTTTAGCAGACAAATAAAGGGCTATAAGTTTCTGCTGTTCTCCTCAAGCAGCATTTCTGGTGCAGTAGGGTGACCAGACAACACATGTGAAAAATCGGGACAAGGGATTCGGAGGTGTGTGTGTGTAAAATAGGAGGCTGTATAAGAAAAAGACCCCAAAATCGGAACTGTCCCTATAAAATCAGGACATCTGGTCATCCTAGTGCTCAGCCACCTACAGTAGAACCCTTTTTATCTGACCCTCCATTATCCAGCTGTCCATGTTAGCTGGACAATCAGCATACACAGGTACAAAAAGGAGTGATCTCCTGTGGCCACTAGATGGCAATGCAGCACTCCACTTTCCCATTCTCCAGTTTTCCCTGCTTTTTGATCATCAGATCTGGCCCAGTCCCAATTAGTTCAGATAAATGGGGTTCTGCTGTATATATTTACTAGTTCTCAGAAATCTAGAAAAATAGAAGTGCTAAGGGCTTCAAGTCTATCCAACACCTACAAACCAGAGGCTGATATAAAGGACGAAAACCTGACAAGAGCCCAGGGCCAGTACTTGGTAGGAATCCCTGCACCCTTGCCTTTTCCCAGCAACTGATGACTCTGTTTTCTACCAAGTTGTTGCTTCAATATCTTGCTGGTGAATGGCACCCCCACTCACCTTTATACTGGCCTCTGGCTAGTAGGTGTTTGCTAAATATGAGAATCCCGAAGCAGGGTTTGACCATCTAAAAAGACATGGAAATACATTAAAAGGCTATACAGTTTCAACTACATTTACTAAACAATCCATGGAAGTTGAATGTACAAGGAAAAATCTATTTTCTAGTATGATGGAGTTTGGTGGAGCTAGCATAAAAGTAGAGTGTAGTAGTGATATATTTCCTCCTTATCAAATAAAAAAATTACTTATACAAGCAAATGAGAAACTGTTGCTGGTATCCGATAATTGACAGATTGTAGGAAAAAAAAATGTCATCCCTAGGGATGTGTAATTATCCACTTGGTAGAGGATGTGCCACTGATTCCTAGCAGATCAGTTCCTTTTCAGGATTAAAAACATAGCCCTTTGCTGCAGATAACAGGGTATCTTGTTTTGATTTCTTCTTGAAATTATTAAAGTTGCCAATTTAATCTCCCAATTTAGGGACACATTTTGCCTTTAGATGTGTGCACAATTCCTACGGAGGCTTGTATGTGTCCATGAAAGGGTAGACTTTTGTTCTTATCTATTCATAATACTGGGAGAGTTACAGAGATGTACAGATATTTTATGGAATTTTCAGTTAGGGTAGGTTAGTCCAAATTTGTGCAGGTAAAATTCATGTCTGTATACCCTGAGAATCTGAGCCTGACAGATTTATTTACCTGATAACGCCCATTTTATAAACAATTTTAACCAATATGCTAGGGACTAAAAATCAACTGTAGTTAATTACCTGGTTAAAATTGCCATCTCCCAGTAATTAGGTGTTTGTTCATGGAAATTGTTATTTTATAAACATGAAGTATTAGGACTAATTAGAAAGAAGATTATCCTTTAAAAACAAATAGCAAACAAAACAAAGAATATAGCCAGACAAACTTAGTTTTAATTTTTGCTCCATGGTTGTTTCAGTTTTGTGTTTTCTGTAACCCAATCGTTTGATCTGAAAAATCAAAATTCTCTGCTTTTCCTGCATTTCTAACAAAAAACAAGAACAACAACATACGCAGGAGATGAAAGGGACAGTTTATATAAAAACTGTTTTTGTAGATAACGCTTGGGTACTTACTCTACTATTAAAAAAAAAATCAAGAAATTTATTTATACCTCTTGTGTGGCATTTAGGGCTTGATCCTGCAAGGTGCTCATCCCCCTTATGAAGTCAGTGGGAGTTGGGGGGTGCACAGGAATTCTTAGCTCCTTGCAGGATTCAGTACTCGTGAACCTCAAAGCACCGACATACTATATCAGTTAATTCTATTTGTATATAAGCTACGTTGAAAGTAGGCAACAAGAAAATAGACACAGTAGATATTTGCTCATATTAAATTAACCAAGATAATTTTTTGAGCAGGCATGAAGTGATCAATTACTAAAATACGTATTTTAGTTTTTCCAATCGTTTAACAGTGACCTATTGATATCAGCTGCCAGGGAAACAGTTGATACAGGAAGTACAGTATTTAAATTCTCAGTCATTTCATGGCAGTAAAATTCAGTTTAAATAAAAAGATTGAAGTGCCACTGTTGAGTCCTCTAAGATAGTTACTTTGTTCCTGTTTTTGAAAGGAAAAAAAAGCACTTTTCCTCTTTTCACATCTGAGAACTACTCTTGTGGTTAAGTCATCAGAAATCTTTGATGAGCATCTTTAATCTTGGAATGACAAGCACCATACTGCGTATGCGTCATATTTTTACACATCAAAGATACAAGCTTGAAAAAGCAAAATGCGTGAATGTCCTACATCGGGGTTCTCAGACTTCTGCACTGGTGACCCCTCTCATACAGCAAGCCTCTGAGTGCGACCCCCCCATACATAAAAAACCCACTTTTTTAGATATTTAACACCATTATAAATGCTGGAGGCAAAGTGGGATTTAGGGTGCAGGCTGACAGCTTGCGACCCGCCATATAATAATCTAGCGACCCCCTAAGGGGTCCCAACCCACAGTTTGAGAACCCCTGTGCTACATGAACATGGTGCCTGATCCTGCATTAGAATCCAGAGGTAGGGAACCTTGTGCAATCCCAATTACTTCAACAGGACCTTCACGGCAAACTTGAGTTGACAAGGTTGAGATCAGAGTGCAGAATTAAGGTCCAGAAAAGGAGACTGGAGAGATGGAGAAAATGAAGTAGGCACATACAGTACATTTTTTTGCCTGCTCTTTGATTTCATGTCCTATGTACTTCAAAGTATTAGTTTCTTGTAATATACAAAAAAAACTAAAATACAAGGGTGTTTTGTTACTCAGATGATGAACTGGCTCTGAAAGCTCTTAGTCTACTAGTTTGTAAAGATTATTTTTCCTAATTTGCTGATTAAATCATAAAAATCTACACATTAAAAAAGTGTCTCCCTTGCATTTTGAAGCTGTGGCTCTTCATATTTCCAGGACAGTTATTCATAAGAATACACCCTGAGTAACATGAAATTCAAAGAGTTTTTTTTAAATCTAGGTGAATTCTGTGCAGAGTGTGTGTCACATCACATGTTTACATGCACCCATTCCCAGACAAAAATGTTATTGAAATAGTTAATTTGGCATTAAAAAACAAATGAAACCCACATATTTCTACTGTTTCCTAAGCAATGCCATTTAAACTCAGAATAATTTTCATTCAAAATGTGCGTCCAATTTTCTGCCTCCCCTAATCACAAAAATGAGCCTATTATATGCCAAGTTACCGCATAGCCAACTCAAGTTTGGAGATAAAAGATGACAACTCTCAAACCAGAATTTTCTTAGTTTTAGAAGGCATTGACCATTTGGGATTTCTCTTGAAGACAAAAAAATTTGCAGTTTTGTTTCATGCAAAATTCTGGTTACTTCTGTATTTTTTATTACCACCATATTCAATAACTTAGGGAAACTCATTTGTTAGATGTGAAACAAAAAGGTGGAGAAGAAAGCTAACCACATTTAGGTGCAGAACTGTTAGTCTGTTACTACAGAATCCTAGTTCCTTCTGTTAAGGGAAACAGAAGTGGGAACCATTTTTACTTTCACCATTTTTGCGCCATTAACTATTAGCATAGAAAATAAAGCAGTAACATCCTTAAGCAAAGAAAATATGTATTTGAAAGTATGATTTGGGATTAAGCTCCACTGCAGAAGATGAAAGGCTGTAATGACATTAATCTAACTAGCCATTATATCCAAAATGTATAACAAATTTAATTGCTTTTCAATACCAACCTGCTTGTAATCTGGATACATGATCTTTCCCAGTTCAGGTTTTACCGTTGTGACTGGACGGGCAGGATGAGAGAGAAAGAAAAGAAAAGAAAAAGCACTAACATTATAAAACCTTCATGCCTCTCCTTATCTATTGGATCTAATTACTCATGCCTTCGTTTGGAACACTTCCATTATAATGTATTTATATGAATGACATTATGGAGTTACATCAGAAAGTACTACGATATAATGTAACAGATATGAATCCTAGTAAATATCAACCAAACACCTTTTGAAAATTAAGACCACATTGAAAAGTTGCCACCACCACTAACTTTTCCCTCATTGCTTTTATCTCCCCTAACCACGTTGATCATACAGTGGCTACTGCTTCCATTTTTGCTTTTCGTCTCCCCCAGGAGACTGAGCTTACAAAAAACTAACTAAAAACAAATCTCTGTAGTTGTGGCCTCTTCAGTGCTTCTATCATGCTTTAGACTTAGTGCCACAGAACTTACAAAAGATTCATGTGAAAACAGAAGTAACAGGAACAGAGAGCCACAGTAATGGTGCTCAAGGGAAGCCACTTCTCTTTCTTGCCGTCTTATGAGTTGTGGAAGAACTGAGATAAAGGCGGAAAGAGTAATATTTAGTAGGTAATAACATCTGTAGCAACTGTAGGCAGCTCCTACTCTCCAGTTCTTTTTAACAGTTGTTCAGTCAAGCCATAGGAAAGGCCTATGTTCTCAAGTAATGTTACAGCAATGAAAAATAATGCAGTTTGTACTTACAAGGATAATCTGCAATCTGAGGTTTGGCATGAGAAATCTTGCTTAGCAAAGAGGATTTTCCTGCATTTGGAAATCTAGAAGGAAAGTTAGGATTTACACAATGAATAATTATTTATGTCACACTTGCATATGCGTTACTATTGAGTTAAATACAAATACTGGCAAAGATATAATTCTATTTATTTTTGCGTTTCTGACAACTCTCCCCCGCCTCAGAATCAATACTATTTAGACTGTTAAACCCTTTGGGGGCAGGAACTGTCTGTTAGTATGTACTTGCACAGCACCTACTGCACTGGGGCCCTGATCTTAGAAATCACAGAGATGTAGTGCTCCAAATGGCCTCTAGATGTGATACAGTCTATTCCCCTTTGCTGAGGCAGCATTAAGTATTTCTAGACCATCCCTGATGGGTGTCTGTCTAACCCAGAGGTGGGCAAACTACGGCCTGCGGGACCATCCTGCACAGTCCTTGAGCACCTGGCCCCTCCCTTGCTGTCTCCCCTCCCCCACAGCCTCAGCTCGCTGTGCCGCCAGCACTCTGGATAGCGGGGCTGTGAGCTCCTGCCGGGCAGCGCGTCTGCGAGAGCTGCCGGCCTGGCCCGGTGCTCTAGACTGCATGGCAGCGTGGCTGCCAGTCCTGGTGCTCCGACATGGTAAGGGCGCTGGAGGGGTTGGATAAGGGACAGGGGATTCCAAGGGGCAGTCAGAGGACAGGAAGCAGGGGAGCTGGATGGGGGTGGGGTCTGAGAGGCAGTCAGGGGACCAGGAACAGGGGGGTTGGGAAGTGGGAGGGGGCTGAGGCCAGCTGTTTGGGAAGGCACAGCCTTCCTTACCCGGCTCTCCATACACAGTTTTGGAACCCCGATGTGGCCCTCAGGCCAAAAAGTTTGCTCATGTCTGGTCTAACCTGTTCTTAAAAACCCGCCAGTGATGGGGATTCCCTAAGCAACCTGTTCCAGTGCTTCTGTGTCTTATTATAATACTCCTGCTAATATATCTCATTGCCTTTTTTTTGGCAATAGCATCGTTGACTCATTCACTTTGAGATTTACTGCCTAGCCAGTTAGTCTCAGTTTTGAATCTGAACATTTAGTTTTTCCCCTTCCTAAGCATAGTACTTTGATCTTGTCTCTTTCAAGTTGTTTCATCTTGTTGCATTTCAGACCAGTTCTCCAGTGTATCAAGGTCATTTTGAATTCTAATCCTTTCTAAAGTGCTTGCAACCCACCCCCCAGCACTGTCATCTACAAATTTTGTAACTGTAGTCTTGGCTGGGATCTCTAGGTTTCTGTAATACAGACAAAATGTTTTATACAACTTGCTTTTTTCCACAATTTTGAAAACATTACAACTGTTTATAAGAATGCAGACAAACAAAGACTTTCTGAAAGTTTCAGGGATGAACTCACAGCGAAACTTAGTTTACTGGACAGTGTCATAATATTCTTTTAACCAAACTGTTATCTTTCCTGTAAATTCAGTGCTCCAGAGGTCTGAGCATAAAATATGAAATCGCACTTTCAGATGTGTAACAGCTTTAAGTGACATTCTGCTCTCCAAAGGGGCTTAGTTAAAAAGGCATTATGACGTTCCAGGTTTATTGTGTCCGACTTCTATACCAGACTGCTGATTTGAAAAGTAAAGTGATTTTTCTAACTGATAGCCCTGCAAACTCAAATTCAGCCTGGTTTCTGGTACATGCATCATTCTAGTAATAGAAGATTCTACAAGCCAAATGCCACCCTTCATTTGCACTTCTGCTATACCCAAGTACACAATCTGAAGATAAAACAGTTCTACAGGTGGTCATGAAATTGGAACTAAGTTAACAATTCTGTTAATTTTTACACACTTCCAGTGTGATCTTGGGCAAATCACAGATTCTGCGCATCTTACCCCTCCCTCCCCCTGAAAAAGGCAGGTAATAATACTTCCCTACATCCCAGGGGTGTAGTGAGGCTGCATCCATTAAAGACTGTGAAATGCTTTGAGATCTACTGATGAAAGGCACTGTATAAGGTATTATTGGATAGGTATTACTGGATAGGTATTATTATTGATGAGTGTACCAGAAAAAAAAAAACAAACTTAGCTCATGCCCCAAGATCCGAGCGGATTATGCACGGTGCTGACTATAGCAAGGCCTCCCATGCTCCCCAAACCTTTTTCACATAAGAAAGCAGCAACAACTGAACATGCAGAGCAAACAGAGTCAGGCAGTGTCATTCTGAGTCAGGCAGTGCCATTTTTACTTACATACTTTACAGAACAGACCACACTTAAGGGGTTAGAAATAACCCTTTTCAAAATAACCATTTTGAATGTATATTGTCCCATTTTACCCATGATTAAAGGGAGTTAAAACACACAGTTAGGTGTCTTACTCAAAAAAACAAAAAACAAACAAACAAAAAAACCCACCAACCTCAAGCATGGTCACAGGAACAGACCACAGTTCCCAGTCACTCAATAGAAGGAGGAATTCATAAGGGACCTTGGTTTAAGTCAAATTTGCAGATCATCACACAGCACTATATTTCACTACAATACTAAATCTAGGATAAACGAGTTCCTAAATAGATATTAAAAGTCACCTGATCAAAAATGTGTGAAGGTTAGGAATCTATGGTGTGGTAGTATGGATCTGCGATTAAAAATAAGAGACTATGGTCTTGCAGTCTGCTAGCCCATAGATGGAGGCATTTCTCTTTATTGCCTGTAATGCATTATTGTTTGAGGAATTCACCATGTTGTGAATTTAAGCGTAAATTAATAAAATCAAACTGTTAAACAGCAAGAGGGACGCCAAGAACGAGGAGTAATGGTCTCAAGTTGCAATGGGGGAGGTTTAGATTGGATATTAGGAAAAACTTTTTCACTAAGAGGGTGGTGAAACACTGGAATGCGTTACCTAGGGAGGTGGTAGAATCTCCTTCCTTAGAGGTTTTTAAGGTCAGGCTTGACAAAGCCCTGGCTGGGATGATTTAACTGGGACTTGGTCCTGCTTTGAGCAGGGGGTTGGACTAGATGACCTTCTGGGGTCCCTTCCAACCCTGATATTCTAAGACTTAATTCCTTATAATGGAAGAAAATTACTTTTATAATAGGAAAGTTATTGGAGGAATTTAATGCTCTCTGATGATAGAAGAAGCCATATAGACAATTCAGAATGTTACTCCTTCCATTTCTTCAAGGAAGTATTTTATTTCCATCAAGGCTCAACGTATTCTCTTTGAAGCTCAATTG
This sequence comes from Dermochelys coriacea, assembly GCF_009764565.3. Lineage (NCBI taxonomy): Eukaryota > Metazoa > Chordata > Testudines > Dermochelyidae > Dermochelys > Dermochelys coriacea. The sequence continues at coordinate 227,172,243 of NC_050069.1, forward strand.
CAACCTCTCTTGTATCTCACAATCTGTACCCACACCTGATGATCCTCTCTCAAGATCATAAGATTTCTTGATCTGATCTAATAGCAAAGCACTTGTGTATATGCTGAAGTAAAAGCAACATACTCAAAGAAAAGATCAAAGTACAGGCACTAACAGGATATCAGAGGTTGACACACAATTTTGGCTAGGAAACATTTTAATGAAAGCCTGTCAGCTCAAATATGAACCAAAATTTAGGATTTGTAAAAACAAAAAACCCAACACCAGCTTTTACAAAACCTAAGACCAAGAGATCTAGGACTATTTTTTAAAATTCTTATGCCAGTTTAAACAAATGTATTCCACTACAATACACTGTAGCACTGTCTTAATACATGACAGCCTGAAACTGAAATTGACCTCAGATTAGAAACTAAAGTGAAACTAACTAGTGCATTTTCATTGTTCAAACTAGGAAAAAAACCCAAAAAGTTAAAATGGGAAAAAAGCTTTTAAAAATGCTTTCAGTTGTACTCTCAAATGTCTAATAGTTCAGGAATTTTGTTTTCATTTTTATACATATTATACACCCTCCCCCCCCACAAATCCATTTAATAGAATTCACATTAAAAAAGTGAGACATCTCTTCAGATCTTAATAAAAAGCCTACAAGGAGTCATGAGTTATTCCCTCAGATCTTGTGCTTGAATGCCACACATCCGAAATAAATACATTTGTAAGTTACTGTGCCACCTGATATTTTGCAGTATAAAGAGACATGGCCTCTGAATACTAAGAGGCACAGATGCAGACTACCCAACGTATATTCTTCTTCCTGTTATTCACAATACATAATTTGTCAGGGAATTTTTATGTCCCAAATATTAAAACAAAGACCAGCTTCTTATATCTTCACAAAAGTAATGAGAACAATATTTTAAAATGTTTGTGGCATTAGTAACAGTATTAGATTCATGAGGTGGCCCAAACCATCTAATATTTACATTTTTCACATATAAAACTCTGCAAAGAATTATGCACATAGGGAATCTTATGAAGCTCAGTAGGACTCCTTGCCTGGGTAAAATTAATCACATGCATAGTATTTGCAGGACTGGAGCCAAGTGATCATATTTTGTAACATCACATAACCCCTGAAAATGGCTAGCAAAATATCAACCTCACTCAAGTTGTTGAATATCCAATGTAAACATATGTGCACATTTCCATCTAGAAGCACTTTGCTCATTATGTACCCATAAAAAAACCTCTAAGAGTACCTTATGGACAGTGAGTTATAGGGAAAAAAACCTAGTGAGTTCTTAATAAAGTGTTTGCATGGTTTTAGTGCATTAGACGCTTTTCTTCAGATTTCCTAAAGAAACCAATTCAAAATTTGTATTCCTTTTATCGGTGCCAGTGAAAATGCAGACTAAATGCAAATGAAACAGAAGCACCATAGTTCAAGGTTTTCCATACTCTCCTAAAAATATGCCAGGATGCTTTTCTGAGGCCACGTCTACACTACTCGCCAGATAGTGATCGATCTATTGGGGATCGATTTATCGTGTCTAGTGTAGATGTGATAAATCGATCCCTGATCACTCTGCTGTTGACTCTGGAATTCCACCAGGGTGAGAGGCGGAAGCAGAGTCGACGGGGGAGTGGTGGCCGTCGATCCCGCGCTGCGAGGATGAAAATTAAGTGGTTGATCTAAGATATACAACTTCAGCTACGAGAATAGCGTAGCTGAAGTCGACGCATCTTAGATCAATTCCCCTCCCCCCCGCCTGAGTGTAGACCAGGCCTGAGAGAGCAGATTCCATATCTAGTTTTAATAGCAATGCCAAAGAATAAATACTAAGATCCACTTGTGCCAGTACTTGGTTGGTAATGGCAGTTTTTGCAATACAGCTACCAGTCCACTAGGCCTTGGCTTGAGATTCCCAATTCATTTCACATATATTACTGAACAGCCATCTGATATCATTATCAACCTCACCTGGATTCAGACCAATGGCCCTGTATTCATCCAACCATGAGTAACCCATTCTGATACTTGATTTTTGATGTTTTGATGTTAGAATGAGTTAACAGGTTGAGACTCAGTCATAAGTCTTTTTAAAAGAGGCAGAATTCAATTCACGTGTATTCCCCTTCCCACCTCACTTGAAGTGCATTACTTTAAATTATACTCCTAAAATGTTCAACTCACAGATAACAGACTCCAGTACTCACCCAACTAAGCCAACATCTGCTAGAAGTTTCAAATCAAGATGAACTGTTTGTATCTGGCCTTTCAAAGGCAAGAAATTTGTAACCAAACAGCCACCAATACCTCCACGAGCTACCAGTATTCTGTCTCCTGCTTTATTAAGTTCTCCTGAAAAATAAAATTACTAGTCAGAAAATATAGCTGTTGTGCAACAGTTAAGATTCTCAATTATCAGGTAGATCTGCTGTCAATGAAAGAAGAGGAGACTTTCCACTAGTTTCTATATAAACCCCTTGGACTGATGGGCTTGGTGCAGGTCTCTGTTAAGAGTCAGACATTTCAAGTCCTAACTCTTAATAACCACATGAAGTAGAGTTTCTCTTTGGAGTTATTACCCCTAGAAAATGAATACACAGTATGGTCAAAATGGTAGTTGATACTAACAAGCACATGATTCCAAAAAGAAAAGTAACACTAATCACATGTAAGCTCAATATACCATATCTCCACTATTACTTTTAAGTGGTCAACATCACCACAACGTATCACGTAACTGGATGTGGGTTAAACCAAGAAAAGCTGCATGTATCAGTAGTTTTGAGATTTTTAGCCATGACTATAATAGCTTGTTAATCAAAATACTTGAAACTTGAGAATTACACAGTGTGTTTTAACCACCAAACTGATTAGATATTACAGGCTCTTCCATTAAGATTCCTGCTGTGATGTCACCACTTATCATTACCATATTTTAGAACTGCAGTTAAAAAACACTAGCATAATATATATAATTTACAAAAATACCTACGGATACCACCTTACCTACATCATACTTTAATCCTGCTCAACACTTAACCAAAGGAAGTATCCAATAGATAAAAATCATTTTTATTACTAAAAAAAAAAACAAAAAACACAACAACTCTGAAAACTACAAAAAGAAGAGTGCTCTCTAACTTCAAGGTTATAGTTTGAGAAAGGGCCATTTCAGGAGCCTTGCACCGATAATCTGAAATTCTTTCCACTGTTCTAGACACAGTAGTTACTTTCAATACTTTTTTTTTTTAAAATAGAAAACAATCATCATCGTGGGTAATCCATGAGATGCTGAAACTCGGCCAGTTTTATAGTTCAAATAACTGAGTTACAAAGTGGACAAGTAACCTTTCCAAGGTCACGGAGTAATTCAATGGCTCACTATAAAACCAACCTGGCTTCCAGCCTTTAAATCTTGTCGTGGGAACATGTTGCTGGTACTGTATCTGGAGATACAAATTAATTATAAATTATGCTTTTGGAAGGAGCCTCCAACATCAGAAGTCTCCTGCATGTGATTCTATCTCCCCACATTTGTCTCAACGAATAAATCCTTTTGTCTTAAAGATGAAACAACTCACAAGAGCTTTTGGCGCGAAGAGAGTACACCCAGCAAACGATGTGTCAAACTACTTTATTTTCTGCTATCTCAAAATAAAGAAAGAGCAAAGGTTCTTACCAATCTGTTTCCCATCACAGGAAGTAACTGAAATTCCCAAAGGCACATCGACTTCACAATCTGTTCCCTTTTCACCTTTCAGTGCACGGACACTATAAAAAAAGTTAGACAATAAAAGGTCTTAAGGGATATTTTTCTGTCAGGTTAAAGATGTTCAACAATATAAATCAGGTCACACTATGTCCTTACCTACTGTTGACTCCTGCTCCAGCTACAAAGCGTTTCTGGGGAAATCTATCTTTGATTCTCTTTAAGGTAGTTTTTTCTTTGGCTACAAGCCAGACATCACCACCTCTCCCTCCTTCTCCACCCAAGCGAGGATGCCCCATTCCACCAGTTCCTCCTTTCACATAGATTCTTAGATCATCTATAAAGTTGCCATACTAACAACATAAGAAATGTTAAATTGGTGTTTCATATTTATCCCACCTGCCTTTCACACATAGACTGTTAGTAAGCTCCTAAGCACCAGCCCTGGCAAGATGGCATTATCCTTCTAAGTGTCAGTGAAAAAATATTTCAGGAAACTGATGCTTGAGGTGCCTCCCCTGCTCCAGGGCACGTTGTGAGAAGGAGTTGGCGGGGGCCTGCTATCTAGTCCTAGCACCGGGAACATCTGTAAATGCAACGCCGAGCCCATCGAAGCCCGGCCGCGGGCTCTGGCTGCTCCCCAGCAAACCAGGCCCTGGGCTGGACCACGGGAGCCGGCTGGGCGCTATTGGGGAGGGGGGGAGCAAAGCGTGGGACGCCCCAACGTGGCCTGTCGGGCCAGACCCTTTCCCACGCCGGAGGCTGCTCATCTTCGCCACCCCCAGCCCCGCTCACACGCGGAGCTGCCGCCCCCAGAGTCCGGCCGCGGACTGTCCCCTCCCCGCGGCCGCCACGGGGCTCGCGGCGCGCTGACCTTCCGGAACAGCGCGCGGCTGCCCCGCGCCATGCTGGCCTGGGCCCCTCAGCCCGGGCCTAGAAGCAGGGACGCGACGCGCGAGCGCAGCCGCTGACGTCGCGGCGCTTCCTTTTCGTAGAGAGGCGCGCGCGGCGGCTCAGCCCGCCCAGCGGGAGGGGCGTTGTGTGCGCAGGGGCGGGCGGGGTAGCGCGAGGGACAAACCCCGAGCGACGAGAGGGTGTTACCGGAGGGGGGCAGCTGAGGAGGGCTGGGGCCGGGGGGTTTGAATTGGGGCAAGGAGGGATGGTGTGGAGGGGAGCTGTGGGGCAGGAACAGTGAGGTACGAGGGGGATAAGTGTTTAGCGCTCTGCATGTTGTGGGTTCGCCCCAGCCGCTCGGGAAAGGGACTTGGGGATTACAGCGGAGGAGAAGCTGCATACGAGTCAGCAGTGTGCCCTTGGTGCCAAGAAGGCCAAGGGCATATTGGGCTGTATTAGTGGGAGCGTTGCCAGTAGATTGGGGGAAGTGGTTATTCCCTTCTGTTCGGCACTGGCGAGGCCACACCTGGAGTATCGTGTCCAGTTTTGGTCCCCCCACTACAGACGGGATGTGGACAAATTGGAGAGAGTCCGGCCAAGGGCAATGAGAATGATTAGGGGGCTGGGGCACATGACTTACGAGGAGAGGCTGAGGGAACAGAGGTTATTTAGTCTGCAGAAAAGCGAGGGGGGATTTGATAGCAGCCTTCAACTACCTGAAGGGGAGTTTCTAAGAGGATGGAGCTCAGTGGTGGCAGCTGACAGAACAAGGAGCAATGGTCTCAAGTTGCAGTGGGGGAGGTCTAGGTTAGATATCAGGAAACACTATTTCACTAGGAGGGTGGTGGAATGGGTTACCTAGGGAGGTGGAGGAATCTCCATCCTTAGAGGTTTTTAAGGCCCAGCTTGACAAAGTCCTGGCTGGGATGATTTAGTTGGTGTTGGTCCTGCTTTGAGCAGGGGGTTGGACTAGATGACCTCCGCAGGTCTCTTCCAACCCTAATATTCTATAAGGGGCCCCCTTGAATTATTGGAGGCCCTAAGCAATTGCTTATTCTGCTTATGTCTAGTGCAGACACTGAGGCCCATTAAAAGAAAAGGAGTACTTGTGGCACCTTAGAGACTATAGTCTCTAAGGTGCCACAAGTACTCCTTTTCTTTTTGCGAATACAGACTAACACGGCTGCTACTCTGAAACCTGAGGCCCATTATGAATTCTTGATCCATTCTATCTTCCTCCCACAGAATTAACAACAACATTTTAAACATTATGTTTTTCCTGTCTCTTTTCTTGGCATAGGACTCTTCAGAATTGGGAACTGTGTGTACAAAGTGGTTAATACTTAATTTAATTCCTGCTTGTGTCATTGTGTTTTCCCTATAATTTTCATTTTTCTCCTCATCACAGAAAAAATTTAAGATGATATCTTTATGTAAAAATCTAACTATAAATATTTTCTACATTAAGATAAATTAGGGTGATACAACTTTTTACTAAACTACCCTTTTCCATAATTTATATTTAATATATTTTTTAAACAAGTTTAAGGGAGAATGCAGACTAGAATCCAGACTTCCAGGCTTGTGCTTTTCAACTGCTCATACTTCCTCTGTCAGTCATAAATAAAACTAGGCTGTACTTATTCTGCAGCTGGATTGTTGTGCTGATGAGGATACATGAGAAATCTTGACCACCTCTCCCCGCTCTGTTGATGGATAGGATGAATGAATAAATAAGATAACTGAATGAGATTCCATAGTACTCACAATATACAATGCTTTTCATCCTTAAGTAGGTACATACTTAATGGTATTTTTAGAAGGCTTGAAAGTTAATTGAGCCATTTTTCTGGACCAATGTCTTCCACCTATATATATGGAAAAATATGAAGAGCATTTGATTGCGGTGATAATTTGCTAATTTTACTGCAGTTTTGTTAGACATCAACTGTACAGCTGGGTTTGGCCAATAGTAGCGGTAATGCCTGCAAATACTGCATGTGTTTTACTTTATTATAATGGAGTTTTCTGTAGGACTTGCAAATGTTCTTTTGCAAATACAACAGCAAGGCAACATTGTTAGACCACATTGCCAAGGTACATAATATTGGAAGTAACTTCATTAATGATTATTGTAACAGGGCCATGACTCACCACCGCTGGTGCCTCCAGGAATTAGCTCTTGTCAGCTGTGGAGCACCCTCTGCACATCATGTCTCAGCTGTTATCTGCTCTGCTGGTTTGGGACCCTCATCGCTTCCCGCTTGGTGGCATCCTCTTCAGGACACTGCCCACCAGCAGTGCCCACTACTCCAGTCTCATCCCCTTCCAGGGCAGGGGGGTTAACAACAGTTCTTCATCTTGCACCTGCCTCAGTGGCCAACCACAACCCCAAAGTCTAGCCCTCACCTCAGGGCAGTCTGTCTCAGCCACACTCCTCTGTGACCAGGTGCAGTATAAGAGGGGGACCCAGGCCCACCCACTACTCTGGGTCCCAACCCAGGTCCCCTCTGGTGGCAGCCTCTCTCTGCCCTCCTTCGCTCCCCTTTTGTCTTCCTATCTTCCCTGGGCCACTTCCCCTTTGGCCCCATGCACCTTCTCAACCCTTTTTAGCAGGGGCCACAGCCTGGCAGGTAATTGGGCCGGAGCCCTCCTCTGTTCCCCCAAGCCTGCCCAGCACTGCTCTATCCAAGGTGCCACCTCCTTACCTCAGAAACCAGTCCTCCTCCCTTGCTAGTCAGGGAGAGACTGCCCCCCTCCCTCTTTTCTAGGCAGTCTTTATGTAGGGCCCAGCCCGGCCCCAATTGGCTGCCTCTCTGTTTGTCCCAATTGGCTCTCCACAGGCCCTTGCTGATTGGCTGCTGGTCTGCGCAGCCTCTCTGGCCTGTTCTAGCCCTTTTCCTTATGGAGTGGGGCAGGCGCCCCACTACAGTTATGAATAATCTAGTGTCATAGTCCGTGTTCTTTACTTGTACGTCAATACACCCTAATAAGTATTCTCATTACTTCTTTCAAGTTTAGTACAGCTTGGTTTTCAGGGTCTTGAGTCAGCATGACAACTGATAATACCAATGGCATAATCTATAGATACATTTGTTCTTGAAGACACTCACTCTGAGGTTACCAACAGGCCTTGTATCATAAAATGCTGGTGACCCTCAACTCCCATTGACTTCCAACAGGAAGATAAATATGTCTACAGCCTCATCCAGAGATATTACCAATGGTTACATTAATTCATCTGCATAACATCAACATCACTGAAGGTGAAAGAAGGGAAACACAGGAAAATGAGAATCTTCAATGCAGCTTAAGTCAGTGACTGTTGATGGTACTCATTAGAATCAACACCATTGGTTCTAGCACTAGTTCTGCTCCAGCACTGAGCAAGTTCATAGGAAGAACAAGAATTAGATTACTTATTATACCATTGCCTTTTAAATGAGCCATTGTTTAGGGGTCTTCACTGCCAAAGTCTTTATAATACAGAAGAAAAATAGAAGAGATGCTAAGATTGCTGGTATGCGTCTCAAAGCATCTAAGGTGTTTAAGTGGTTTCTTTATCAATTGCATTGCTTTTTAAAATATATATATCGTTATATCGTTACCCTAAAAAACCCAGACAATTTAACAAGTGGCCTGAATGTGCATTGCAATATGGTAAAGATCCACTAGATGGAGCAACTTCAACTAATATGGCAATTAAAAACAATCAGTGGAGCCGTTCAAAATTAATGTAATAGAAAATTATTCATATTGGAAGAATTTGAGAGAAAAATGTTTTATTTTGCCTTAATTTAGATCAGTTATAAAAAGTTCCGATAGTCGTGTATAAGTGCTATGATTTCCTTTCTTTCGGCCCAGTCCGGAAAACCATACTCATATGAGTAGTCCATTTAGGCCTTTGGAGCTCTTCCTGGCTGATCTACAGAATAGAAATATCATAATGGGAGAGCAGAATACTATCAAGTTAAAACTGTTTTAAGCCTCCTTGCTGACTGAAAGAATCTCAGGAGGAATATATCCCCTAAGGTCAGGGCAGACTCCATAAACAGAGCAGTGTGGAACACCCAGTTCCTATCTTGACTCCAGATGGCATGGAATTTGAGAGTCCATGTGGGAGGAGGGGGCATGATCAACCTTTTGTATTTCCCAAAAGGAGTTCACTTTTAAATGCTCCCTAAAAACACTGGAATAAAAATTGGGTTGATAATACTACCTTAGAGACGAGATAGTCTTACTTAATAAGTCTTTGTTAAATTCTTAGATGCAAGCTTTGAGATCCTTGAATAGAATGCTATAGAATTCTATCCTTCCATAGATGCTATGCAATTAGGTCCCAATCCTGAATTGAACTCCACGCAGGCAGATCCCTGTGCATGCGCAGAGATCCACTTAAGTTAATGGTGAGTTCCACCTGAGTGCAGCCCATTGCAGGAAGGGGCCTGAGTTTTCATAGTTCATAAATCCTTAGGGGCTTGACTGTCAAATGCAGAAAATAGTGTGAAGGGGAATTAGAGTTCAAAATTAACCTTTCAAATCCTTTCTTATTTTGGGGGCATCCTAAGCTACCAGGTGTGTCCCTTGGGTGGTGGATGAGGGAACCCCATACATAATATGAGCCACTCTGAATATATTGAATGAGCAGCTGTGGATCTATGGTTGTGAGTCAGACCAACTACCTGTCCTTGTAAAAAAGTAAGTTATAAAAACAACCCTGATAAAACAGTCTATCTCAATTATCCAGCCTCTCTGTCAGTTAGGCTTTTGGAATCGAGTCGACAATGAGTTCAAATGGAGGTATGAAGGGGGTGCACCAAGCTCGTGAGGGAGTTCCTTGCCTGTAACTGGAGCTCCTGAGAGCTAAAACTAAAACTAGTGTTGGGTGCTGCTGGAGCATGATGAACCATGTGGGACTCTGGGAAACTGAGTCAAGTAATTAGATAAATGACTGTTCAATATTAGTATTCTTGGAGTATGCAAAATGTGATGGACTGAATGTGGAAGACTCCATTCAGACCCAATCAATCAAGACCACCCCCCCGATAAAAAGTAAACAAACAAATTTGGCAAATGCTATCCCTCACCCCCCAAACAGGAAATGTAATGCATTCCTTCAGTGAAGAAGAATAACTTGGTGTCTGCTGGCAGGATAAAGTAACCAATGTTGAGGTGTTTCAAAGGATTGGCCACTGGACTGTAGAAACAATGATTAAAAAAAAAAGACTGAACTGTTTTGGACATTTTGTACAGGTATCAACAATCTGTACTTCTAGACAAGCACTTGACAGGATATCACCTGGTGGAAGACAGAAAAGAGGAGGACAACAGATGACATGTGAGAAAACTAGTGAGAAAAATGTCACTGTTATGGAAACAGACTATAATGGAGCAAGAAATATGGCACTTGACCAACAGTGGAGGAAAGACTGGGTAGTCTCCTATCATAAGGCGCAAGAGTCTCTAATATAAAAAATAATTAAAATATTTTTGAAGGGGGTCATTTTCTTATCAAAGAATTTTTATAGAAATAATTTCCTAAGGGAGTTAGATAGGATATTGGGGAAACAGGGTCTTAGAAATAGCTAAGGCTTATGCTTCTCTATTTGGGAGGGTTAGCTTACATAAGAAAAACCCTCTCCCTACCATTCTAATTTCCATAGATGCTGTTCTGGAAAGGTCTGATTTTAGGGTTAAAAAAGAGCATATAATACTATGCTAAGAAATCATATAGAAAGAGAAAAGTTGAGAGTAGGTAATAAAATTAATGAATGTATTAAATGTAAAATGAAAAATTGATTTAGGGCCTAAGTCAACGCCCATTGAAGTAAATAGAAGCCTTTCTGTTAACTTCAATGGCCATTGGATTGGGCCTATTAAATCAGATTTTCAAAGGTATTTAGGCACCTGAAGATGAGATGGGCACCTAGTGGATTTTGCTTTTTTTAATTCTTCAAAAAGCTCACTGATTCTTCAAAAAACTCAGTGATAGGTTCACATCAAGTCACTCTATACTCATCCTCTGGCTGTTTTTCTTCATATATCTATTTTGGCCCAATTAGGTTCTTTTTACCTTTTAGATGCAAAGGAAATAATTGTCACTCTACTAATGCTTTAAAGGCTGTCAGTAAACAGCTAGAGTTTTTTTGAATATCATCAGTTTCAAAGCACATTTGAATTTGTGTCTCTAGTATTGTATACCTAGTTTTGATTACAGTGGTTTGATCACATTTTCACATAAAAACAGACCATGGCTCCTATCATATTTCACCAGTGCATATTCTGAAATTCTAAGAACAAGTCTTACTATATACTTGTATTGTATTCTTTTTCAGATCTTGCCTTTAGAGACAGAAAGTTCTCTGGCACAGAGACTCTTCATTATCCAGCTCATTTTATAGCCTACCAGGGTTGTATATGCTATGGTGCTCTATAAATTATTATTAATATCTAAAAGCCTATGGTGATGGGTTTGGTCACAGAGATCCCCTTGGGACTGTCACCTGACATGCTGAGATTACCTCTGAGCCCATTTTCCCTGCCAAAGGTTGGGACTCCAGAACCCTGCCTTGTTGGTCCAGACACGCTAGCCTGCTACAACACAGACCCAAGTCTGGGCACGCCCCCAAAGCTGCAGATTTTAACCAAAAACTACTCATCAGGTCTTCTATCTCAAGCACCCAGACACCCAGTTCCCAGTGGGATCCAAATACCAAATAAATCAGTTTTACTCTGTATAAAGCTTCTACAGGGTAAACTCATAAATTGTCTGCCCTCTATAACACTGATAGAGAGATAAGCATAGCTGTTTGCTCCCCCAGGTATTAATCACTTACTCTGGGTTAATTAATGAACAAAAGTGATTTTATTAAGTATAAAAAGTAGGATTTAAGTGGTTTCGAGTAATAACAGACAGAACAAAATAAGTCACCAAGAAAAATAAAGCAAAAACACGCAAGTCTAAGCCTCATACATTAAGAAACTGTTTACAGGTAAAATCTCATCCTCAGAGATGTTCCAATAAGCTTCTTTCACAGACTAGACTCCTTCCTAGTCTGGCCCAATCCTTTCCCCTGGTACAGTCCTTGTTAGTTCCAGCAAACATCTTAGGTGGAAAGCAGGGGTGGTCTCATAACTGGCCACCTCCTTTGTTCTGTTCCATCCCCTTTTACAGCTTTGGCACCTGGCGGGAATCTTTTGTCTCCCTGGATCCCCATCCCTCCTTCTAAATGAAAAAGTACCAGATTTAAGATGGATTCCAGTATCATGTGACTTAGTCACATGTCCTGTGAGACCCCAGCCTCCATTCCTCCTGGGCTGGCCTACACTACACAGGAAGGCTTGCAGGTGAATAAACCATTTACAACTAATTGTCCTAGTCAATGGGAGCCATCAAGATTTTAAGCCACCATTAATGGCCCACACTTTGCATAATTACATTAGGACCTCAGAGTTATACTTCATATTTATAGCTTCAGATACAAGAATGATACATGCATACAAATAGGATGAACACACTCAATAGATTATAAGCTTTGTAATGATACCTTATAAGAGACCTTTTGCATAATGCATATTCCAGTTACATCATATTCACACTCATAAGCATATTTCCATAAAACATATGGAGTGCAACATCACACCTATATAAAGTAGCATTTGTAAAAATGGAATGACTTGAATTATGGTCTTAATCTATTGGGTGACAGCTGTGCCAGAGACTCAGATTCAAGAAGAGAACAGATATAGTTTAGAAAGTTAGATTTACCTGACATCATCCAAGATTGAGCAGGGCATGTATCTTGCACCAATAGAATCTTATGCCATGATTTTGCCAGATCTTACAAACTATGCAGAGTTTGATTGGCATATTACCTGGATGAAAGACTTCAAGGAAAAGCAGATGCTGCAAGAAGAAGTTTTGGTGTTTCAGTAAGTGGACCTTTTTTCTAATTCTTTAGTGAGCCACTCTGCCAGCATGGTGTTGGAGGCAACTGTGCTGGAAGAGCTATCTTTCAGATGGCAGATGTCTTTCACCAGTAATCATTTAAAATTCTATGGCATTTTTCTCAAGTGCAGGGCTGTGGCTGTGAGGCAGCATGGACCTTGCCAGTTTAGAGCCTTGAACAACTTCCTTCTACTAGACTCCCTAGAACAGCTTCTTTAATAATTTGCAAAAAGAAAAGGAGTAGCAGAGTAGCAGCCGTGTTAGTCTGTATTCGCAAAAAGAAAAGGAGTACTTGTGGCACCTTAGAGTCTAACAAATTTATTAGAGCATAAGCTTTCGATGCATCTGATGAAGTGAGCTGTAGCTCACGAAAGCTTATGCTCTAATAAATTTGTTAGTCTCTAAGGTGCCACAAGTACTCCTTTTCTTTTTGCGAATACAGACTAACACGGCTGCTACTCTGAAACCTTTAATAATTTGCTAATCTCTGAATAGCCAGCAAGCAGGTGAAATCCAGAATACTTTTGTTTTGGTTAGTTAATAGAGCTGAATAGTACCTATGGTATAAAATGCTTTATAATAACTGGGCTCAAAAGAGGAAGCTGTTATTGATTGTTTTACTATTAAAAACTTGTGGGTGAACTTAGTGCCTATGAAAGTGAAGGACTAATACTTTGGCTTGAAGTATCATTCCCTCAGAGAACTCAGACAATACACGTGCAACAATACTTCAGGAACTCTCTTAAGAAACTGTTTGTGATGGAACTGTTTTAAAAGATGTATGCAATTGGAAATTGCCATCTCCAAATTCATTTTCACCAGTGACCAAAGGCAGGATTTGAACATGGGACTCCAGAAGCCAGCATACTGAGGGTTTTCCATTGGACTGGGATTTGGCCCTCACTCAGTGCAGCCCATAGCCCATAGGGAAGAAGCTTTTAATATCACATATATTGTGCTTCATAAAAACCACAGACGCTCTACCTGTTATACAGATTGACTCAATTATGACTCCCCCTTCTCTCCTCCACCATTCTTCTGTCCTCCTTCTCTACATGCTCATTTTGTCTTTTTTCTTAGCTCCTCTCTCTTCTCTCTGTCCTGTCTTTCACACATCTGCTGCTGCAAGTGTCCTCACCCGCATCTTCTTAAGGTGTTCCCATGGTGTGGAAGAACAGCATGTTCAACTCCTCTGCCAACTCCTGCAGCTGAGGCTTCTCTGCTTGTGGTTCTGTTGACAGTTCTCCCAGTTGTCCAGCTCATTCTGCCTGGCTCTGTCCAAGAATAGATAGCCAATGCTCTTGTCCTACTGCTCCATCTTTAAGTGCACAAACATAATGTAATACTTGCAGACTAAAAATGCCTCAGCAATGTTAAGCGTTGTGGGGAGGAAGAGGGTCACAAGCTTGTAAAAAGTAATGTGACTGCAGGAATGGACTTAGGGACACCTGAAACAACAACGCTTTGCATTAACAACGTGTCTTCCATTCAAGGAGCTCAAAGCACTTTATAGACATTAATGAGTTGAACCTCACAACCCTCCTGTGAGTTAAGATAATGTTACCCTCACAGTACTAATGTGGAGACTAGGGCGTCATTATGTGACTTATAGGAAGGCCACAACAGAGCTGGAAACAGAATCTGTATATCCTTTAATAAGGTTATCTGCTGGGAACACACACCACACAACAGAACCACTAACCCAGGAACCTATCCTTGCAACAAAGCCCGTTGCCAACTCTGTCCACATATCTATTCAGGGGATACCATCATAGGGCCTAATCACATCAGCCACACTATCAGAGGCTCGTTCACCTGCGCATCTACCAATGTGATATATGCCATCATGTGCCAGCAATGCCCCTCTGCCATGTACATTGGCCAAACTGGACAGTCTCTACGTAAAAGAATGAATGGACACAAATCAGACGTCAAGAATTATAACATTCAAAAACCAGTTGGAGAACACTTCAATCTCTCTGGTCACTCGATTACAGACCTAAGAGTGGCTATCCTTCAACAAAAAAGCTTCAAAAACAGACTCCAATGAGGACTGCTGAATTGGAATTAATTTGCAAACTGGATACAATTAACTTAGGCTTGAATAGAGACTGGGAATGGATGAGTCATTACACAAAGTAAAACTATTTCCCCATGTTATTTCTCCCCCCACCCCACCCCACCCCTCACTGTTCCTCTGATATTCTTGTTAACTGCTGGAATTAGCCTACCTTGCTTGTCACCATGAAAGGTTTTCCTCCTCCTCCCCCCGCACCCCCCGCTGCTGGTGATGGCTTATCTTAAGTGATCACTCTCCTTACAGTGTGTATGATAAACCCATTGTTTCATGTTCTCTGTGTGTGTATATAAATCTCTCCTCTGTTTTTTCCACCAAATGCATCCGATGAAGTGAGCTGTAGCTCACGAAAGCTTATGCTCAAATAAATTTGTTAGTCTCTAAGGTGCCACAAGTACTCCTTTTCTTTTTGCGAATACAGACTAACACGGCTGCTACTCTGAAACTTGCTGGGAACAAAAAGACAAAAAGAATCCAGTAGAATCCTTCCTGCCGCAAGGGACATGGAAGTACTCAAAGTTTTAAGTATGGTGGGATGGGGGATGGGAAGAGCATTTGCCTTCCTAAAAGATTACTATGTGTGTAGTCCCCTTTGTTGGCTGTACAGTGACACTGCCTGTTTTGAGTGATGCAGAAGCTGATTTCCTGCCCCGGCCTCCTCTGCTTTTATGACAATTACTATAATGTCTTTATGAACACTACGTGGCCTGTGTTATGCATGCTGCAGTGGTCGTTTGAGCTAAGAGCCTTGACTCATGTCAGAAGATCCAATACAAAGTTTAAGCTTCAGAAGTCTCTCCTCCCACTAAGGATATGGAATACTTGCAAATGCACGTGAGTCAAACCTTTTCTCTACTCTTACTATTCTGAGTGGGCATAGCAACAGAAGGGAATATAGAAGACACTAAAACAACCACTGCAGCAAATCCTCACCACCCTACAAAATATTTAATGTGAAAAATGTTTATTAGTTATTATAAAGTAAATCAACCAACTTTTCCTTGGGGCAAAAAGTTATTACTAGTAAAGAAACAAAAGCAAGAGCAAAAAGGATTAATTAAAAACTGGGGTAGATGGTTTGCTTCCCCCTGCTACATGTGCAATATAAACTTGTGCATTTGTTCTGTGCCCGCAGCACTAGTTTCTGCTCCAATTTTCTGGAGTGGATTCAGGGGCTGTGGTAAAGTACCAATGAAAATGAGGTTGTAAATATCCCTTTGAATGATACACAGAAAAGAATTTAAATTACTAGAGGAAGACACTAGAGACTTTTAAAAGTGCTGTAAAATTACCCCCAAATCAGGGAATCTCTCTAAAAATTAATCTCAAATCAGGGAATTTCCTACTGGAACCTGATATGGCATCTATGTCCCAGGTAAAAAGCCCATTTTCCATACATTTGAAGGCCCTCCTTGTTTTGTGTGTATGTGCATGTGTTTGTGTGCATGCATGCATACAGGATAGTCGAGGGTGCATTAAAGAGGTGTGTTTCCATGAAAACTTAGATTTATACAATGATTGGGGCTAAATTACGGGTAGGATAAGAAGTTAACACCCTAACGTGGAAGATGAGTAGGGAAAGCAGTAACTTTTCTGATGATCTCAGATAACAGGGAAGTGTGACACTTTAAAATGTCTTGTCCTCACACTGGGAACACAGGACAGGACAGAATCTATCTAGGGGATTGGGGGACAGCAGTACTGAAACTATCTTGGCAGGTTGAAGTTTGTGTTGAGGTGGGAGCCTTTGTGCACATTAATGATTTTGAGAGATGTGACTTCTTACATTTTTAGTTTGCACCTCTGTCCATCTCCACCCCCACCTTATACACACATTCTGAATGGGACAAGGGGACAGGGATGTGGGTAAGATTGACTCAGAGAAGGTGATGTCGATAGGGGTGGGACTTTCAGATCAATAGCTCCCTGTCCTCTCCTTTTCCACTGGCTCGAGTTAATGCTGCTACTGTTGCTGCTTTGTCAGTGTCAGTATCTTCCTAGGCTCTGCGCAGTGCAATTACAACTTCCCTAGAGCAGCAGCCTCTTCAGTGTACTGGACTCCAGCAGCCAGTTCAGGACTTTATTTCCTTTTCTACAAGAGGCTGATCCCTAGTGTTTCACAGGGTAGAGTATTTGCTTTCACCACAGTATCCCTGTAAGTATTTCATTTTGTTGCTTACATTATTGCCTTTGTGAAACTAATCTGTCCTGCGCTGAATAGTGGCAGTTGTTAGCTCATGACTTGTCAAGTCCCAGTCAGGAGCTGTTCTAGGGTTTGCTTCTGGTTCAGGGATTCAGATGGCAATTGACTTTTGTAATTTTTGTTTTCTGCTTTTGGCAGCTGATAAAAGTCAGTGGTGACTTCAAAGCTCCTGTTTTACTGCTTCATAACCAAGGCACTTACATATCCTTACTGTACCAGGGAATTGAAATTAAGGAAGATACATAATTTCATCCCTGTTTTACTGAATAATTCTTTCTAATAATACAGGCAAGAACAAACATTCAGAGAAACTTGAACACATGTTTACAAAATGTTACTCTGCAGAAGAAGGTATAACCAACTGACCTTTAACCATAGATAAAAAGGAAAGGTTTAGAACAGAATTAGATTCAATATATTAGTTGTTATCTAGCTCATATACATGTAGTGAGGGTGAATAAAGGACTGGTTGCCAGCACTTTGAAAAACCTTGTGTTACTATTATTATTATTGGCTCACAAAATTATTCTGGTTGGAAACCCAGTTGGGAGACACAACGAATTCCCGGGACCCAGTGTAAAACTTTCTTTGGCCCAAATCACTATTTTGTATTTACATGACACCTCTGAAAGTTGGTAGCTCACATACTTCTTTGCTGTTTTCATTTTGAGAATTGGTAAGGGACTATCTGACTGCGGTGAAAAGTGTGGTTATAAATGCTGTGACAGATAAATCTGCAGGGTGGCATTTAGGTGAGATACCAAATAAGGGGGAATGTTTTTGAATCTTTACTGTCATCTCTCTTTTTCCTCAGTCTTGTTTATGCATCTCTACTTCCCCCAGCCTGTTGACACAGTGAGAGGAGGGGCTAAAAAAAAACAGCTAAAGGACAGTGAGCCAGAACAGGGATAGCGTAGATGATCCCTGCCTCAGAGCTAAAAGTTGGGTAATGGTTTTGGGACTGAAGTGACTAAAGGGTGCTTTGCCAGTCCTATTGCTGTTGCTGGGTTTGAGACAGTTCTCACAGACTTTTGCTTCTTTTTAAACTTTTCTTTTTGGTGCCACAGCTGAAGCCATCCTGGGCTGCTGTGTTCTAAGTGTTAACAAGCTGGTGCTTAACGCTGGTGCCTGGGACTTGGAAATCAGTGACAAAGTTGCATTCTGGGCCAAAACACTCTCCAAGAGAAGAAGCTGGTGTTGCCTTCCGACCCTAAACCGATCAATCTAATCACTGGATATAATCACAATACTGAGCATGTAATGCCTTTCTGCAAGGCTTGCAAATTGCTTTAAAAACATTAATTCTTCTCACAATCATGTAAAGTAGCTTCATATTATTATACCCATATTATATAGAGATAGTAAAAAAAACAGGCTCAGCTAGGTTATGACTTACCCAAGGTCACATAGCAAGTCTGTGACAGCGCTGGAAATAGAAAACAGATCTGCTGTCTCCCCACTGGTGTTTGAAAACTACAATGAAGGGCTCTTCCAAGACACTGCTCTTACGGATATGTTTAATTACCGGGTCATTCAAATCATGACAGTGTAAGTTTATTCTGCAGAGACATAATGAACAGCTCAACCTTAACTCCAGCCTGCAGATCTGCCTGTTTTGTGAGAGTAGGCTAGCAGCATTTGAGAGAGTGACCTCTTCAGACAGTCAGTAGACGAATAATAAGGTTCTCTTGACTGAATGCTAATTGTTTCCCAAGTGGTTGGACAGTTAGCAGTTTGTATATCCCTGAAACAACAATAGCCATTTAATACACTTCATTGCACATTGGTGTTTTCCTATACTTCGTGTTAAGGTTCTGAGGCATGTCACTCTTGGGTTCAAATAGAGGAGATGGCGCTAAACCTTGGGGAGAGATGACCTATTCTGTCAAAAAAGTTGAAAGGCTCTCATTGATTTCAATGAGATTTGGATTAGGCCAATAAGACATAATTAACCTGGTCTGTGCAAATCATTTTATTCCACCTGTGTTCATGCACTGGGAATATGTGGACGCTGAGGAGTTGAATTAAAATAAAAGTTGCATCACAGTGGACTAGATTTCTTTTTAAAGTGTGCTTCATTTGGATTTGAATAATAATTAAAAATTAAAGACACAGAAACAAATATTATGTATTGAAACAAATCAACAGTGTTCTTCCTATTTACAAGGTACATCATGGCTCAGCTCTTTCATCTCCCAGCTTTCATCTCAGCTGCTTTCTTAGGTATGTCTTCAGTGAGAAAATCCAGACCTGTAATTTTCCATCAGTGTAGTTCAGTCAATGGTAACAATAGTGGAAGCTATAGGGCAGGGAGGGCTCAGGTGTTTTAACCATTGTGCTAGCTAACCCTGTTCTGAGAGACAAGGTAAGTGAGGTAATCTCTTTTATTGGACCAACTTTTGTTGGTGAGAGAGACAAGCTTTTGAGCTACACGGAGCTGTTCTGCAGGTTTGGGAAATGTACTCAGTGTCACAGCTAAATACAAGATGGAACAGATGGTTTATCATAAGTAGTTATTCTGAGCAGATAGAGCTGCACCCATGGAGAATTTCAGGTCAGAATTTTCCTAGTGTAGATCAGCTCACAATGGCTGTATACTCTGTAGTGTCTGACTTTTCATTATGACTGTAGGATTGCCACTCTTTGCCTCTCCCATTCTGCTCTCTCTAGATATCTAATATTTCATGCATACACATGTTAGAAAAGCTATAATAAATGTTTGCTTAATTTCAATGCAATACTGAAAGAAGACAGCCTTGGATTTACTCTTTCCTCTGTTATGGCTGGAAAGGCTCATTCTGTGCATACACTTACTCACTCATGTGCAACAGTCTACTCTTTGCCCTGGTACTGCCAGTCTGAATCAGAATGGTTAGTGACTGACTGAACTGCCAGTAGTGCAGATAGTTTATAATCCTGATACTTGATTGCAATAATTTTAAACACGAATGTTATAATTCTTTAAATCTCTACTAATAATTGAATAACTAGCAGAGAGGCAGGGTGGTCTAAACACAGGAGTGGTAGATGGGAGCTCCTGAGTTCTAAGATCAGCTCTGAGGTCAATCTAGTCTGTGACTATTGGCAAGTCGCTGAACGTTTTTATCTCAATTTTTCCATCTGTGAAATGGAGTTTATAATACTTAGCTGCTTTGCAAGCATATTGTAAAGCATATTCTAATGGTTAATGTTTATTCTAGTGCTTTGGAAATCAAAAGTGCTATATAAAAGTTAAGTGTTATGCATGACCACAATTAATAAATCATCTCAGGGATATCTTTTAAAGTTATGTGAGAAAGGTTTATAGAAGGGCAAAGTCACTATTGTTTTTATGTCCTTTCTTTTAGGTACCAGTGTGAAGCATGGACTCTGTGTGTAGAAGAAGGTGGTACCTTCAATTGGGCTGTATATTGATAGTGAATTTGGTTTATGCCAATCCAGAATATCAGAAAGAACCTCCTGGAAGCCTGAGTGAGATTGACCATCACTGCTGGGAGATCTCCTCTCATAGGCTGGTGGAAATGAAGAAACTCAGGGTAGCAGACGCTATCATTGCTCTCTGGGATTTCATGATGTTCCTAAAAGAATCACCTAAGGCCAAGCATAATGAACTCTTCAATGACTTAGCCCAGAACTTCTGGGGTATGTATGTCGACTGTGTGCTTTCAAGGTCCCATGGAATGGGCAGAAGACAGTTACTATCTCCCAACTATTTTTCCACATACCCATAGAGAACCTCACAAGGTAACTTTAATGTACAATACTAACCAACTAAATACAAGCCGTTAAAGCCATAATATTGTTCCATCCTTCAATGGTCTGTTTTTCAGACAACTCAACACAATAATTTCTAGTTTTCTGCTCATCTTTCTTTATCAAATGCTTTGCAAAGCCATTTTAATAATAATTTACATCTTTCTCTCCTTTTACATCTCCAGTGCATCAAATTTTGAAGAATTGTGTATGTTGTTCAGAATGTGCTAGATCATATATGTCCATATAACCCTACTATGTGCTCTGTTCAAGGCAAATTGGGCTATAAGCTATTATATTTTTACCAAGGTTTTTCTTAAAAGCGCCTGTGTGAATTTAGTGCTCATAAAAGCTCATAGTGCCAAACTAACAAGGTTGGAGACTGAATTCCTCTGTTTATTCACAGAACAGATGTAAAAGAAATAGCAACAGTGAAATCTTCATAGCAATTATTCTTTACCTCTGATCTGGAGAAATTATCTTTCGGAGAGGTTCAGATTCCCTGTCCATTCAAGTCATATTCTTCCCACTGACACATACTAATAGTGCTCATTTTTGTAACATGGACACTCGGCCACTGAGAACCGCCAAATGGTAACAAATTCACTGGTCACTGTTGCTTTTGGAGGAGATTTGAACTGCAGCCTCTGGATGACCAGCTCTATATCTTATTAACCAATCCCTAGAGATAGCTTTGCCCCAAAGTAAAAAACCCCAGTAGATTTTTTTTTACAGTGACAAAGAATTTAGATTGAACATGACACACAAAATGAATAGACCAAAATAAAAGATATCACATAACCCTAGCATTCCTAAACAGATTGCTAGGATAATAACTAGCCCTCTTTTCTAATCTTGCAGGGTCAGACTTCTCAAAACATCAGTTTTAGGCCAAAATGGGAGAAAAATGAAGATACCTTAGCAAGATGACATCAAACTGAAGGAAAAGAGCCTGCTTGTCAAAAGCACAGCCTGTACTGTAGCTGCTTATTGAGCATTGTTCCTTTGATGGGTTTTGAGATTTTGTTTTATGCTGTACATGCACTCGATAATTGATAAGTTCTTCAGATGTGTGTTACCAACATGTTTCCCTTTATTTAAATGTATCATGGTTGCCTTTCCTGCCCCACTGTACGTGTGAATGCTTTATGTATTTTGACTCAATATCTGTGTTCTCTCAGGTAAACCTATCTGTTTAAACTAGTGTTATATTTTTGTAGACATTCATCTTGCAAATAATTCTTTTTTAAAATGTTAACTGCAATGGAAACCCAATATATTTTTATACATTAAACAGAGTGCAATGGTAACAAGGATATTTTATAAAGTATCTTGCACATGAAATGGATTTCAGTTTTAAGGTCTGCAAAAAAGTGCCAATATCAACCCAAAGGGAGAGATTATGCTTGATGTAGTGTCTTGCGCAGCCTCTAAGTTTGTATTTGATCACTGCTTGGTCTTGGTTATAGTTTAATTAAAATATTTTTCTATGCAACAAAGACTGAATAATAGTCACTGTCTCATACTTGTCCATTTGTGTAGCTGACTTGTTACAAATACAGTATATGTATAATATAAAAAGGGACAGTTATGTATTTTGCATAAGATTAGCATGTTACCAGTGCACCCAGGTGGGAGTAAAAGGGGTGCAATGTATCCCACCCATGGGCTACTTGGGTTGCAGCACAGTGGGAGAGCAGCCTCAGGCAGATGGGCATGGAGTAGAGAATGGATGGAGTCTTGTCTCCACTACAAAAAAGCAACCAGCACAGTACAGCTGGCAAAGAGGGGGCAATAACTGGCTACTGGTCTCTTCCCAAGCAAGGGGAACTTAGTTATGAACTGTGATTCTCCAAGTCAACATTTGTTTTCTGGTTTGCTCCTGGAGCTGTGCAACTTATGGCAGAATGTTAAATCAAGGTCTAACTCTTTACAGGGGTGGCACTGGTAGAGCCTTGTCGGGGCTATAGCCACCCCAAAATTTGCCTTACCCCCCTGTAGCCATTCCTCCCAGTGCAAAAGTCAAATGTTACCCTGAAGTAAGGGTGGCATGGTATGGTATTGAGGGTGGCAGCTGTTGGCCAAGTGCCCAGCTCTGAAGGCAGCACTGCCACCAGTAGCAGCAGAGAGGTAAGGGTGGCATTGCCTTACGTCTGCAGTTCTGAGCTGCTACTGGCTCTGACTTCTATCAGCACTGCCCCAAAAATCCTACTGGGCAGAAACAAAACAAGTGTGATTTCACTGGACTAGGAATTTGACAGGATTCTCCTGCTTCAAGGGAAAAATATCCAGAAGGCTTCCTCAAATCCCCAATCACTGCCTTAAAATTCACAACCTTCTTACAAGGACTGGATGGGCCTTCTTGTGCAGGGAGCGGATAACACTCCAGATGCTGGGTGCAAAGGAGGATGTGTTTTTGTGAGGTCTTAAAACTCCAGACTGCTTGAAGTCAACCTCTACTCACCTGAAAAGGACAAACTCTTATTATGGCTGTAATATTTTTGTTATGTATCCCAAGCCCTGGGACTTAAGTCTCAAAAGAACTAGCATACATGTGACACAGTTACCAGTTGAATAACCTGCAGGATGGGTGGAGTGATTCTTAGGGCATATTTGTAAAGGGTCTTTACAATGGGTAAGTGATGAGACTCACTAGAGACTCTCGCAAATGTGCCATACTGCAGTCTGGATTTCAGTGTGCACCAGTCCTGAATTTGCTTCAGTTTGAACTGATTCCAAACTACGAGAGATATGACCCAAGCCATTTGCCTTAATACATGTGGTTTTATTTGCTTTGTGCACTTGTGCTGGAGCCCAGGGTCTAGGACCCTGCAGGGTGGGAGGGTCCCAGAGATCAGCCTGCAGTCCATCCCTGGAAGTCTACACAGTAATGAAACAGCCCTGCAGTTTGAGTCCTGCGAGCCTGGGTCAATTGGCAGGGGCCAGCCGCGGGTTTTTCTTTGCTGTGTAGACATACCCTTGGAAAGCCAGTGAAAGATGGTTAACTTAAAATAATTAGCTGAGGATGCTGCAAGGCATCAGATCAGCAAGACCTTTCAAAATAAATTTGTTTATTTATAAAACAAAAGTTGAATTTTTACTACAATCCTCATTTTGACTTAATGGCTATAGATGGAGTATGCTTCATTAGAGACCCAATATATAAAGCTGGATCAATTGTTTGCCTTAGAGAGCTCAGTTTAGCTGAGCTTTCTAACTTGGCCATATAAACAGTGCAGTAATGATACAGGGTTTTTCAGTGAATTAAAAAAAGTTACTTTAACTATAGTTCATTTACACAGATGTAAAATGCATTCACACTCATAAGGTCACCTTTTACGCTCATTTATATCAGCACTATTTTTGAACTGAACAACAGTTTTGCACCATACTTTTAAAGGACTCCATCCTGCAAGGTACAGGGAGTCCTCAACTCTCATTGATTTCTACTGGAGATGAAGGGTCTCAACACCTTGCAGGATCAAATCTAATATGTTTTTATACTCTGATGCCCTTGCCCCAATGCAAAGTGGTCTCTGATATCTTAAGAAACTATAGAATATTGACCTCACATATGCAAAAATCAAGTCCAAGGTACAATAATAATAAGTTCAACAATGTCAAGACATGTATTATTATTTGTACATGGAGTACTTCACAAACAAGTCCTTGACCCAAGTGATTTACAATATAGTGTAAACAATTAGTTCAAGTGGGACTTTATTGGCATGACAAGCTATCCAATGAACATTGACAAAGAGAAGGATGAGGTTGATTGGAGGAGGCAGCTCTAAGCATAAGCGGAAGCCTGATGGAAGACATTGAGTGAAGTGTGTGAGAGAACGAAGGCTAAAAGATTAGACAACATGTAGCACACAAGTGGATGGAGGAGGTGAGAGAGAATATCGGTTAATTATCTTGGAAAATTCAGACCTCGTCTACCAAAGCAGTATTTTATTCCTAGAGAATAAAAAATGAATGGTGCTGAGGTGCAGAACATGAGGAATCATGGGAAGTTTTAAAACAACAACCAATGCAAGAGCCAGTGTTGAAGGTCTGTGCACCAGGAAGGCCTATTAAAACTTCAGCAGATGCTTCACAGTCTGGGTTAGGTGCAGTGATTTTACAGAAGCATGAGGCTTGTTGGCAACCAGTGATATATGCATGCAAAATCACTGACTGAGAAAGAAACCATATATGCACAGATTGAGAAGGAGCTTTTAGGAATATTGTTTGCCTGTGAGAGATTCAATCAGATAACGGAAGTTGATTTGGACACAAGCCCTTGATAGCATTATTTAGCAAACTGCTAAATGACTGTATCTTAAGGCTTCAAAGAATGATAAAGCTGAAAAAGTATGATTTGGTTGTGACCTACACACCTGCTAAATTCATGTTCACTGCAGATGCACTTTCCAGAGCAGTGACTTCCACTACAAAGCCAGAGAAGACTTTAGAGATAGAGATTCAAGCCTATGTGGATCTGATTGTAAAATCAATTCCCACAGCTAACAGGAAACTGCAACAAATAGCAGGGGAAATAGAGAAAGATGGGGCTCCTTAAAGAAGTGATAATTAAAGGGTGGTCTGAAAAATAAGTACCTGCCGTGCAAGTATAAGACTATTGGAACTGCAGACATGAATCTACTGTTATAGATGGGGTGATTTTCAAGGACAGTAAGGTTGTAATTCCAGTGTGCCTCCAAAAAGAAATGCTACAGAAGATCCATGATGGTCATTTGGGAATTGAGAAGTGCAAATAAGCGAGCACAAGAGGTGGTGTATTGGCCATGGATCAATCACGACATTACTAACGTGGTAGGAAATTGCTTTTCATGCTTGAAATACAAGCCATGGCAACAGGCAGAGCCACCGAGACCACATCCAGTTCTACAAGGATTTACAAGAAGGTAGGCACTGATTTATTTACTTGGCAATCAAAGGATTATTTAATAGTCACAGATTATTATTCTCTGTATCCAGAAATTTGCACACTGCACAGTGCTAATAGTAAGTCAGTGATAAGTGGCATGAAGGGAATCTTCTTCAGACATGGAATTCCAGATGAAGTCTTTAGTGATAATAGGTTGGAATTTTCCAGTGCAGATTTTAGGCAATTTGCCATAGGTTGGGATTTTCATCACAAAACGTCAAGTCCAAATGACCTCCAATCACATGGACTTGTGGAAAAGTCTATTCGGTCAGTACAGAACTGTATGAAAAATATTTTGATAGTGGGGGCAACTTGTATAAAGCTTTATTGGTTTACTGAAGAACACCCCTTGGAGAATGGCTTTTCTACAGCTCAGCTGTTAATGGAAAGAAGGATCAGATCTAATTTACCAATTACTGATTACTTGCTGAAATCTCATAACCATGAAACCATATGGAAAATGAAAGAAAATCAGAAGTGGAAGCAGAAATATTATTTTGACAAAAGGGCCCATGATCTCCCATCTCTTAACTCAGGAGATAGGGTGAGCCTGAGCAATGACACCTCTGGTAATTGGGGCCAAAGGGGTACCATATAAGAACAGCTGCATCCAAGGTCTTATGTAGTCCAGACAGACCAGGGGGACACATTTCAACATAATCAAAGGGATCTAAGAGTAATCCCAGAAAGTTCCAAAACATTGACAGAATATGTGGACTTTGTCATTTCCCAACTGACTGATCATTTATCATCAAAGAAGAAAGTGTCAAGGAACAAGAGAACAACTCAGATTCTAGTGAAAAGCTGATACTGAAAAGATCAGAGCAGGAGACTAAATGTCCTGAAAGACTCAGAAACATGCTAACCTGCCTGAAGAAGGGGTATTTGAGGAAAGTGAGTGGTAAAGACTCCAGAGTGATGTGCTGGTAATCTCTCCTCTCTAGGTAGTTGACACAGTGGGTTTATAGCAATGTTTATAGATGGGCTGAGAATTTAATGTATGTGTTATTAGCAGGGCCGGCTCTAGGCACCAGCAAAACAGGCAGGTGCTTGGGGCGGCACATTTCTAGGGGTGGCATTCTGGCACCGGCCCCGCTGCCCCAGCTCACCTCTGCCTGCTCCCCTGAGCGTACCACCGCTGCTCCGCATCTCCCCCCTCCCTCCCAGGCTTGCCATGCGTGAAACAGCTGTTTCATGCGGCAAGCCTGGGAGGGAGGGAGGGAGGAGAAGCCGAGTGGCGGTGCCCTCGGGGGAGGCGGCGGCGGCAGTGGAGTAGAGGTGAGCTGGGGCGGGGAGCGGTTCCTCTACCCCTCCTGTTACTTCCTGTGCTCCCCCCCACTCGGCCTGCTCCTCTGAACTTGCTGCCTCTCCCTCGCCTGAGAGGGAGGGGGGAGAAGGAGAGCGGTGATGTGTTCAGGGGAGCAGGGATGAGTGAGGGTGGGAAGTTGCGGGAGGGGGAGCCACAGGAAACAATGGGGGGGAAATGAGGCAAGCCCAGGGAGGAAGGGCTGGGGATTTGTGGAAGGGATTGGAAAGGGGCTGAATTGGGGTGGAGTTGCGGGCAGGGGGCCCCCCCAAAAAAGCAGGGGCATCAAAAATCCTAGAGTCAGCCCTGGTTATTAGATAGTTGATAACTGTTTATGTATGTATATGTGTATATATATATATATATATATATACACACATACATACACACAGAGTGTAGGATCAGCAAGGAGCTCAAATGTGCTGGATCAGCCTAGCACAATGACTCTGGTGCTGGAACCAGTCCCCAAGGAGGCTTTTCCCCCACAGCAGCTGCAGCAGATGCTGGGTGTTTACCTGAAGGAGCTCCCCACACCAGGTACAGCGTTCCATAGAGCCAGCTGCAAAAATAGAAGAGGCAGAACTTACCCCGGAGCCGTGTAAGTTTTTGGCTCCATGTTTATTTTTATTAATATAGAAATGGGAGGGATTTCCAAGTTATGAACCGATACAGAAGTTATTACAAGCTGCAAGCAGCAGTGCATATCCATTAATGATGGATTGCACACTGGCAAGTTGGTGTCCCACCCACCCACTACCTGGAATTCAATGGAGACTAGAAAATGTAAACTGGTAAATAATTGTTTAAAATGAAGTTTTACTAGAAACCTGCACATTTGTGCTAAGATGTGCTGGTGTGTTAAAAATAAGAAGCTTATATTGCCTTCCCTGTTAGTATGCTGCTCTGTACTAACACAAGAGTATAAGAGGGCCACCTAGAAACAGTTAACTGTCTGGGGGCAGGTTGAAATGTAGTCCATGTACAAATGTAGACCATTTAAGTTAGAGTGTAGTCCATGGGCAATGAAATAATTTGTCCAAAATATGGCTGGGAGTTTGTCTGCAGTCCAGAAGTGTGTCTGAGGTGGGGGAGAGGTGGGGTAAGTGGTTGTGGAGTTCTTTGTGTCTGTATAAATGTGTGGGTTTGTATGCAATCATCAAAGGCTGTACTGGAAGTTGTGGCAAAGCGGTAATCCATGCTAACACAGCAGCCTGTTGATTCTCCCATGCATTTTGCCCCAATCCTGAGTGCTAATAGCTTCAAACTTTACCCAGAGCAGAACTCCAGTGAGGTAGTCACATTTCAGGGAAGGGTGTATTTTCCAGGGCCACCTCGATAGCTGATGAGCCCACCCCACTTGTAGATGTGCTGTTCAGTCACGATAAGTTTGAATACTTTGGTGGCATACATTGCTGGCTTGCCACTGGCAACCTGGAAAAACCCTCTCTCTTTGCCTTTCAGGAACCCCAATAATTGTTATGTCCTCCGAAACGTGGAATGCCTGGAATGACAGAGAAGGCTTGTGTAGCACACCGTGGCCACCTCTCCTCCCCAAAGCCCAAGGCAGTCTGCATTTTACATTTACCATTCTCTGTTCACCTTTCCCCCCCTGCAGTTATCCTGGTTGTGAACACAGAGCTTCTAGGATCTGAAGAGTTCCTCTCACAATATACTGAAGCGCAGTTTTACAAAGTATCCGTTTTTGTCCTTGAGCATCCATAAGTTGGGAAAGCATGATTATCAGCATCTCGTGGAAAGTTACTTGGAATTTCAAAACAACTAATTTGAAGAAAAGATTGCATTTGGGCAGCATTGCTCGTCAATAATTCCAATGTCAGTCAGTCAAACCTGTAGTACAAAAGCCTTTTTCCTACCCTCCAGATTTGAAAGTATCTTGTCCCCTCATTGGTCATTTTGGGTCAGGTGCCAGCGAGGTTACCTTAGCTTCTTAATTCTTTACAGGTGAAAGGATTTTGCCTCTGGCCAGGAGGGATTTTATAGCACTGTATACAGAAAGGTGGTTACCCTTCCCTTTATATTTATGACAGTAGAGCACAAGGGTCTTATGTTTTTTGTTTTTTAAACAGATAAGTGAAATGGCTGTGTGCACTAACATAACTTTTGCCCAGCTAACTAGTAGGGGTTGAGAATGGTACATGCATCTTAAACATATATTTTGAAAAATTGGCAGTTGCTCAGCAGCTAGCAGTAATGAGTGCCATAGGCAAATAATAAATTTCAAATGCAACCTTTATTCTTCTGTACAAGTATTTATTTAAAAATGGAGCATGCTTTTCTGTTAACCCAGCATTTGGATTTCTATTCACACATCATGCCAATCTGTGAGTCAGCATTGTGCATGAAGAGTCATGAAATTACAGTAATATGAATTGATTGAACAGGGCATTTACTGACATGCAAGATGTTAAGTAGATAGTCTACTGAAAGGGTAACCTTTTTGCTAAATTAATATCATATACACCAGAGGTAGTCAATTATGTTTTGTTAAGGTCCAAATTTCTTGATTGAGGTATAGTCAAGGTCCAGACGCCAGAGAAACACTTTTGACACTGCAGTAATAATTATAATAAGTAAATAGCTTTCACAGTTTGTTCAAAAGCATTTGGCGATCTGGATTTGGCCTGTGGTATGCCTGTACCCCTTATGTACATATCCTCTCTTAACTCCTCAGTGACAGTATGTCAGAGCTACTTACATTTAGTTCATTTATAAATTCCACAAACAAAGATTAAAATACTTGTCACTCTTGCATACAGAAATGCTTCTTTAATAAAGCATGGCTAAATTATCTCCAGGGGGAATTAGGAAAAAAAAAAAATCTTATAAACAAACTAAACAAGCCAGATGTAGGTTAAACACCAGCAAGGAGCCAGACCCTCAGGTTCTGTAAATTGACATGGTTCAACTGAAATAATCTTCACTAAAATTATAGATAGCATGGGCCCAAAATGTTACTTTGTAAGGCATGACAGCTTACTGCCCCTCCATATGAGAAACCAATGACTGACTTCAATGGCAGGTGGAGAGGTCTTAGAGGGTTAATTACAATTAACCGTGTTGGTACATGATTTTGTCATTTTTTCCTTTGCAGTTTTCTTTATATAGAATTAAAGTAGGATATTTCAACAAATGTCTGCCTTCGTTTTTGCCTACAGCACCCTATAAATTCTTTCCATTCAAAACACAACTACTGGACTGTGAAGAAAAGCACACAGAAAAACCTCTCTTTCTAGGAATTACAAAAGGGACTAATTTGTGGCTAAATTCTAGAGAATTAAAACACAAGTTTTTTCTAATTCCTTTACCCCTTTACACAGTGAATGTTTGTATTTCCCCGCTGAGTGGGAAAGACAGACACTATACACAGTTAAAGCAATTTATGCTGCAGTGTTGTGAAAGCTACAAATTGCAAGGTCAATCAGTGGCACAGTAGACCTGGACATGTAAGGGGTTAGGGCCCCAAAACACTGGCTTTTGCTCAGGTCACCTCATATGCTGCCTCTGAGCTGTTTCCACTTCATATAAAAAGGACTGTTGCTCATGCAGAGGACCAGTGGGACTAGGGAGGTCTCTCCACAGAGGCTTGGGTGGGATTGGCACAGTTCTCTGCCAAGAGGGAATTTGGGCAATTGTCTGGGAAGGAACAAGACCAGAGGAGGCCCGTGAGATATAAGGAGAGCAGGATATTCTAAAGTATCTTCACTTGCATTAGAAAGTTAATGGGTGACTGCACCTGGAAGCTGACAAACTAGTTTCTGAAGTTTATGTACTTCATGGTGCCAACAGGGGAAACTGAGGCACAGACATCCAGCTATTGAATCAGGGTAAACTGAGCCTAGCACAGATGGCCTCAATTATCAGAATCAATGGACCTCTGGAACACGTACTGCATGGAATTCTTTATTCATGAACATGTTTTTTTAAAAGAAAAAATATACTTTCATCTATCATTAATCGCAAGCTCTTCTATATATTTAACCAAAGAAAAAAAACATAGATTATATCTTACAAATAATGTTTGGACATATATTAACAAAAAAATACAAAGCACTGTCTGAAACAGTACAGGACAATGTTTACTTTACAGATACTGACTCTTTCTTGAGTGGGTCCAACACTTTAACTCCTTTGATCTTTTTTAAGGCTCCTCCACGAACAGAGAGCTTTCTAAGAGCAAGGTCTGTGTCAGCCAGAGGCCCTCCAGTTAATTCAGAAGGTGTACTTTCTACAGTTACCAAGCAACCAGATGCAATCTAGAAAACAAAACAAATGGCTTGACATTCATATTAGTCTTTGAAATGAAATGAAACAAAATGAAACGAGAGTTAACTCACAGGCCCTGACTTTTCAAAATGCTACTCAGAAGCTGGAGATGCATTTTGAAGGTTTCCTAGCTCCTCAAAATACCCTTTAAACAATATACATAATTACTCCATCAATAATGTAGACTGAACAGCTTCTTGGCTGGTATCTTGATGCACTGTGCTGCTCAGTCTTCGTCTGATCTTTAGCATGTAAGAAAAGAGAATCAAGTCCTCATTAGAAGAATAAAATGTTATGCATTATCCTGCTATTTGGATTTGCAGTGTTGCAAGTATTTTAGCAAAGAAGTAAACTTGTGGATTGTAATGTACTGGTCAACTGGCTACCTTAGCCCTGGTCTACACTAGGCGTTGAGGTCGAATTTAGCAGCGTTAAATCGATGCAACCCTGCACCTGTCCACGTGACGAAGCCCTTTTTTCCCCCCGATTTAAAGGGCTCTTAAAACCGATTTCCTTACTCCACTCCCGACAAGGGGATTAGCGCTGAAATCGGTTTTCCTGGGTCAAATTTGGGGTACTGTGGACGCAATTAGATGGTATTGGCTTCCGGGAGCTATCCCAGAGTGCTCCATTGTGACCGCTCTGGACAGCATTCTCAACTCAGATGCACTGACCAGGTAGACAGGAAAAGGCCTGCAAACTTTTGAATTTCAATTTCCTGTTTGGCCAGTGTGGCAAGCTGCAGGTGATCATGCAGAGCTCATCAGCAAAGGTTACCATCCAGAGCTCATCAGCAGAGGTGACCATGATGGAGTCCCAGAATCGCAAAAGAGCTCCAGCATGGACCGAATGGGAGGTACGGGATCTGATCGCTGTATGGGGAGAGGAATCCGTGCTATCAGAACTACGTTCCAGTTTTCGAAATGCCAAAACATTTGTGAAAATCTCCCAGGGCATGAAGGACAGAAGCCATAACAGGGACCCGAAGCAGTGCCGCATGAAACTTAAGGAGCTGAGGCAAGCCTACCAGAAAACCAGAGAGGCCAACAGCCGCTCCGGGTCAGAGCCCCAAACATGCCGCTTCTATGATGAGTTGCATGCCATTTTAGGGAGTTCAGCCACCACTACCCCAGCCGTGTTGTTTGACTCCTTCAATGGAGATGGAGGCAACACGGAAGCAGGTTTTGGGGACGAGGAAGACGATGATGATGAGGTTGTAGATAGCTCACAGCAAACAAGAGGAGAAACGAGTTTCCTCGACAGCCAGGAACTGTTTCTCACCCTGGACCTGGAGCCAGTACCCCTCAAACCCACACAAGGCTGCCTCCTGGACCCACCAGGCGGAGAAGGGACCTCTGGTGAGTACCTTTTAAAATATTATACAAGGTTTAAAAGCCAGCATGTTTAATGATTAATTTGTCCTGGCATTCGTGGCTCTCCTGGATATACTCCCAAAGCCTTTGCAAAAGGTTTCTGGGGAGGGCAGCCTTATTCCATCCACTATGGTAGGACACTTTACCACTCCAGGCCAGTAGCACATACTCGGGAATCATTGAAGAACAAAGCATTGCAGTGTATGTTTGCTGGCGTTCAAACAACATCCGTTCTTTATCTCTCTTTATTATCCTCAGGAGTGATATCAGACAGCTGCAGCGGCACAGGAGCTAGCAAACAGAGCTGTAAACAGGGGAGTTTGAGTGGGAGTTCTGTTGGAGGAGAAGATTAACAGGATTTAAGTGGGAAGGCGATGACAGACACGAAGCAGCTGTGGGAGTGACTCCTGTAGTGAAAGACATATTGAGGATGACTGGATGTGGAAGCTGTGTTATGTACATGATCCTGGAGGGGGGACCTGGTAAGAGTTTTTTCTGCATGAAATGCCATCTGATAGAGCTGATGGAGGAAAAGATCTGAGGTTTGGAGATGCAGGTGGAAAGTCTCGTTGAGTTTAGGAAGGGGTTTGAGCAGATGATGGAGCAAAGATATGAGGTATCTGAAGGGAAAAGCTCAGACTCACGGATGGAAGCAGGGCTGGGGAATTTTGAGGGGAGACTGGGTGAGGAAAGTGGTCAGTGGAAGCATGTGACTAAAAGAACCAGGCAGAGGAAAAGACGGGCTAGTGAAGGAGAAATAGAGCTTAGGAACAGGTTTGCAGAGTTGGAAAATGAAGAAGGGGCTCAGCAGGTACTTGTTGAAGGTGGAAGAGTAAGGAAGAAGAGAAGAGAGGCTAGTCCTATAGGAAAAGCGGAAGAGTCAAGGGAGACTACACCAAAATGAGCGCCAGGAGAATACAGGATGGGTTGAAGAGGATTATAAGGGAAAATGGGAATGGGAAGAACTTGCAGCCAGAGGGAACAGGGGAGAGACTGGAGAATAGCACCGTCACCAGGAAAAGGCAGGTCTATGTGATAGGGGACTCTTTATTGAGAAGAATAGACAGGCCTGTAACTAGAGCTGATCCAGAAAACAGGAGGGTGTGCTGTCTTCCGGGTGCTAAGATACGGGATGTAGACCTGAGGTTGAAAAGGATCCTAAAAGGGAGCGGGAAAGAATCCCCTAATTATCCTTCATGTGGGAACAAATGATACGGCTAGATTCTTGCTGGAAAGTATTAAGGGAGACTATGCTAGGCTGGGGAAGACGCTTAAGGAAATTGAGGCTCAGGTGATCTTTAGCGGGTTCCTTCCTGTTCCTAGAGAAGGGCAACAAAAGGTGTGACAAGATTATGACTGTCAACAGATGGCTTAGACAGTGGTGCTATAAGGAGGGCTTTGGGATGTATGGCCACTGGGAGGCATTCACGGACAGAGGACAGTTCTCTCGGGATGGACTTCATCTGAGTAGGGAAGGAAATAGACTTCTAGGATGGAGGCTGGCACAACTGATAAAGAGAGCTTTAAACTAGGAATTAGGGGGAGATGGTTGGGAGATGTCCAGGTAATCTCCACGCCAGATTTTAGCATTGAGAGGGAAGAAGACGAAGTAAGAAAGGATACAGCCGTGGGTAGGAGAATGTATATAAGGAGCGAGGGCGGTGTGGATACTAGTCTAATAGGTTATACTGGCTGTAGAATGACTGTGCCTAATAGGGTACAAAATGTGAGCGAGGCCAAACAGCAAAAATGAAGATGTTTGTACACCAATGCGAGGAGCCTAGGTAACAAAATGGAGGAACTAGAGCTACTGGTGCAGGAAGTGAAATCAGATATTCTAGGGATAACAGAAACATGGTGGAATAGTAGTCATGACTGGACTACAGGTATTGAAGGGTATGTGCTGTTTAGGAAAGACAGAAACAAAGGTAAAGGTGGTGTAGCAGCATTGTATATCAATGATGAGGTAGAATGTAAAGAAATAAGAAGCGATGCAATGGATAAGACAGAGTCCGTCTGGGCAAAAACTACATTGGGGAAGATAACTAGTGAAGCCTCTCCTATGATAGTGCTTGGGGTGTGCTATAGACCTCCGGGATCTAATTTGGATATGGATAGAGCCCTTTTTAATGTCTTTAATAAAATAAATACTAATGGAAACTGCGTGATCATGGGAGACTTTAACTTCCCAGATATAGACTGGAGGATCAGTGCTAGTAATAATAATAGGGCTCAGATTTTCCTAGATGCGATAGCTGATGAATTCCTTCATCAAGTAGTTGGTGAACCGACTAGAGGGGATGCCATTTTAGGTTTAATTTTGGTGAGTAGCGAGGACCTCATAGAAGAAATGGTTGTAGGGGACAATCTTGGCTCAAGTGATCATGAGCTAATTCAGTTCAAACTAAATGGAAGGATTAACAAAAATAAATCTGCAACTAGAGATTTTGATTTCAAAAGGGCTGACTTTCAAAAATTAAGGAAATTAGTTAGGGAAGTGGATTGGACTGAAGAACTTATGGATCTAAAGGTAGAGGAGGCCTGGGATTACTTTAAATCAAAGCTGCAGAAGCTATTGGAAGCCTGTATCCCAAGAAAGGGGAAAAAATTCATAGGAAGGAATTGTAGACCAAGCTGGATGAGCAAGCATCTTAGAGAGGTGATTAAGAAGAAGCAGAAAGCATACAGGGAGTGGAAGATGGGAGGGATCAGCAAGGAAAGCTACCTAATTGAGGTCAGAACATGTAGGGATAAAGTGAGACAGGCTAAAAGTCGAGCCCAGTTGGATCTTGCAAAGGGAATTAAAACCAATAGTAAAAGGTTCTATAGCCATATAAATAAGAAGAAAACTAAGAAAGAAGTGGGGCTGCTTAACACTGAGGATGGAGTGGAGGTTAAAGATAATCTAGGCATGGCCCAATATCTAAACAAATACTTTGCCTCAGTCTTTAATAAGGCTAAAGAGGATCTTAGGGATAATGGTAGCATTACAAATGGGAATGAGGATATGGAGGTAGATATTACCATACCTGAGGTAGAAGCGAAACTGAAACAGCTTAATGGGACTAAATCGGGGGGCCCAGATAATCTTCATCCAAGAATATTAAAGGAATTGGCACCGGAAATTGCAAGCCCATTAGCAAGAACTTTTAATGAATCTGTAAACTCAGGAGTAGTACCGAATGATTGGAGAATTGCTAATATAGTTCCTATTTTTAAGAAAGGGGAAAAAAGTGATCCGGGTAACTACAGGCCAGTTAGTTTGACATCTGTAGTATGCAAGGTCCTGGAAAAAATTTTGAAGGAGAAATTAGTTAAGGACATTGAAGTCAATGGTAAATGGGACAAAATACAACATGGTTTTACAAAAGGTAGATCATGCCAAACCAACCTAATCTCCTTTTTTGAAAAAGTAACAGATTTTTTAGATAAAGGAAATGCAGTGGATCTAATTAACCTAGATTTCAGTAAGGCATTTGATACCGTGCCACAAGGGGAATTATTAGTTAAATTGGAGAAGATGGGGACCAATATGAACATCAAAAGCTGGATAAGGAATTGGTTAAAGGGGAGACTGCAACGGATCCTACTGAAAAGGAGAACTGTCAGGTTGGAGGGAGGTTACCAGTGGAGTTCCTCAGGGATCGGTTTTGGGACCAATCTTATTTAATCTTTTTATTACTGACCTTGGCACAAAAAGTGGGAGTGTGCTAATAAAGTTTGCGGATGATACAAAGCTGGGAGGTATTGCCAATTCGGAGAAGGATCGGGATATTATACAGGAGGATCTGGATGACCTTGTAAACTGGAGTAATAGTAATAGGATGAAATTTAATAGTGAGAAGTGTAAGGTCATGCATTTAGGGATTAACAACAAGAATTTTAGTTATAAGTTGGGGACGCATCAATTAGAAGTAACGGAAGAGGAGAAGGACCTTGGAGTATTGGTTGATCATACGATGACTATGAGCTGCCAATGTGATATGGCTGTGAAAAAAGCTAATGCGGTTTTGGGATGCATCAGGAGAGGCATTTCCAGTAGGGATAAGGAGGTTTTAGTACCGTTATACAAGGCACTGGTGAGACCTCACCTAGAATACTGTGTGCAGTTCTGGTCTCCCATGTTTAAAAAGGATGAATTCAAACTGGAGCAGGTACAGAGAAGGGCTACTAGGATGATCCAAGGAATGGAAAACTTGTCTTATGAAAGGAGACTAAGGAGCTTGGCTTCTTTAGCCTAACTAAAAGAAGGTTGAGGGGAGATATGATTGCTCTCTATAAATATATCAGAGGAATAAATACAGGAGAGGGAGAGGAATTATTTCAGCTCAGCACCAGGGTGGACACAAGAACAAATGGGTATAAACTGGCCACCAGGAAGTTTAGACTTGAAATCAGACGAAGGTTTCTAACGATCAGAGGAGTGAAGTTTTGGAATAGCCTTCCAAGGGAAGCAGTGGGGGCAAAAGATCTATCTGGGTTTAAGATTCTACTCGATTAGTTTATGGAGGAGATGGTATGATGGGATAATGGGATTTTGGTAAGTAATTGATCTTTAAATTTTCAGGGTAAAATAGGACTAATCCCCTGAGATGGGATATTAGATGGATGGGATCCGAGTTACTACAGAAAATTCTTTCCTGGGTATCTGGCTGGTGAATCTTGCCCATATGCTCAGGGTTTAGCTGATCGCCATATTTGGGGTCGGGAAGGAATTTTCCTCCAGGGCAGATTGGAGAGGCCCTGGAGGTTTTTCGCCTTCCTCTGTAGCATGGGGCACGGGTCACTTGAGGGAGGCTTCTCTGCTCCTTGCAGTCTTTAAACCATGAATTAAGGACTTCAATAGCTCAGACATAGGTGAGGTTTTTCGTAGGAGTGGGTGGGTGAGATTCTGTGGCCTGCGCTGTGCAGGAGGTCGGACTAGATGATCAGAATGGTCCCTTCTGACCTTAGTATCTATGAATCTATATCATTCATCTGGTCATCTGGTTGAAATAGGGTGCTTTTCTTAAGGGGACATTCAGAGGTGCCTGTTTCTGCTGGGCTGTTTGCCTATGGCTGAACAGAAATGTTCCCCGCTGTTAGCCATGCGGTGGGGGGGGGGGGAGGCAAAATGCGACCTTTTAACGAAAGCACGTGCTATGTATGTAATGTTAACAGTAAGGTTTACTGTGAAAGAGTGTACCCATTGTTCTATAAAACGTGTCTTCAAATATCACTGTCCCTTTTTTTTCCCCTCCACCAGCTGCATGTGTTTCAAGGATCACAGGATCTTCTCCTTCCCAGAGGCTAGTGAAGATTAGAAGGCGAAAAAAAAACCGCACTCACGATGAAATGTTCTCTGAGCTCATGCTGTCGTCCCACACTGACAGAGCACAGATGAATGCATGGAGGCAGACAATGTCAGAGTGCAGGAAAGCACAAAATGACTGGGAGAAGTGGCAGGCTGAAGAGAGGGCTGAAGCTGAAAGGTGACGGCAGCGTGATGAGAGGAGGCAGGATTCAATGCTGAGGCTGCTGGTGGATCAAACTAATATGCTCCACCGTATGGTTGAGGAGCAGGAGCACAGACCGCCACTACAGCCCCTGTGTAACCAATTGCCCTCCTCCCCAAGTTCCATAGCCTCCTCACCCAGATGCTTAAGAACGGGGTGGGGGGCCTCCGGCCCCCCAGCCACTCCACCCCAGAGGATTGCCCAAGTAACAGAAGGCTGGCATTCAATATGTTTTCAACTTTTAAAGTGCTGTGTGGCCTTGTCCTTCCTTCCTCCACCACCCCTCCTGGTCTACCTTGGTAATTATCCCCCTATTTGTGTGATAAATTAATAAAGAATGCATGAATGTGAAGCAACAATGACTTTACTGCCTCTGCAAGTGGTGATCAAAGGGAGGTGGGGAGGGTGGTTAGCTTACAGGGAAGTAGAGTGAACCAAGGGGCGGGGGGGTTTCCATCAAGGAGAAACAAACAGAACTTTCACACCGTAGCCTGGCTAGTCATGAAACTGGTTTTCAAAGCTTCTCTGATGTGCACCGCACCCTCCTGTGCTCTTCTAACCGCCCTGGTGTCTGGCTGTGCGTAACCAGCAGCGAGGCGATTTGCCTTAACCTCCCACCCTGCCATAAATGTCTCCCCCTTACTCTCAGATATTGTGGAGTGCACAGCAAGCAGTAATAACAGTGGGAATATTGGTTTTGCTGAGGTCTAACCGAGTCAGTAATCTGCTCCAGCGCGCTTTTAAACATCCAAATGTACATTCTACCACCATTCTGCACTTGCTCAGCCTGTAGTTGAACAGGTCCTGACTACTCTCCAGGCTGCCTGTGTATGGCTTCATGAGCCCTGGCATTAAGGTGTAGGCTGGGTCCCCAAGGATAACTATAGGCATTTCAACATCCCCAACGGTTATTTTCTGGTCTGGGAAGAAAGTCCCTTCCTGCAGCTTTTGAAACAGACCAGAGTTCGTGAAGATGTGAGGGTCATGTACCCTTCCTGGCCATCCCACGTTGATGTTGGTGAAACGTCCCTTGTGATCCACCAGTGCTTGCAGCACTATTGAAAAGTACCCCTTGCGGTTTATGTACGCGCTGGCTTGGTGCTCCGGTGCCAAGATAGGGATATGGGTTCCGTCTATGGCCCCACCACAGTTAGGGAATCCCATTGCAGCAAAGCCATCCACTATGACCTGCACATTTCCCAGGGTCACTACCCTCGATATCAGCAGACCTTTGATTGCTTTGGCAACTTGCATCACAGCAGCCCCCACAGTAGATTTGCCCACTCCAAATCAATTCCCGACTGACTGGTAGCCGTCTGGTGTTGCAAGCTTCCACAGGGCTATTGCCACTTGCTTCTCAACTGTGAGGGCTGCTCTCATCTTGGTATTCTTGTGCTTCAGGGCAGGGGAAAGCAAGTCACAAAGTTCCATGAAAGTGCCCTTACGCATGCATAGAAAGTTTCGCAGCCACTGGGAATCTTCCCAGACCTGCAACACTATGCGGTCCCACTAGTCTGTGCTTGTTTCCCGGGCCCAGAATCGGCGTTCCACTGCATGAGCCTGCCCCATTAGCACCATGATGCCCACACTGTCAGGGCACGTACTTTGAGAAAAGTCTGTGTCCATGTCCTCATCACTCTCGTAACCACGCTGATGTCGCCTACTCGACTTGCCAGGTTCTGGTGCTGCATATACTGCTGGATAATGCGTGTGGTGTTTAATGTGCTCCTAATTGCCAAAGTGATCTGAGCGGGCTCCATGCTTGCCGTGGTATGGCGTCTGCACAGAAAAATGGCGCGGAATGATAGTCTGCTGTTGCCCTGACGGAGGGAGGGGCGACTGACAACATGGCTTACAGAGTTGGCTTACAGGGAATTAAAATCAACAAAGGGGGTGGCTTTGCGAGAAACTGAATGGCCGCCTCAAGGATAGAACTCAAAACTGGGTTTAGCAGGCTGTTGATTTCACAGAGGGAGGGAGGGAGGTAGGAGAAAATGAATACAAAACAAATCTGATCTATTTCTTGTTTTGAGCCACTTCATCTATCTTTATACATCTTGCTGGCAGCAGACTGTAGTATGACCGCTAGCCATCGTCACCTCCTGGGTGCTTGGCAGAAGACTGTGCAGTTGACTACTGGCCATTGTCTTCTGCTAGCTGCAGATTAAAAGACAGTGTACTGCTGGTAGGACTCAATTGCCATGAGACGAAAAGGGAAATGACCTGGCTGAGTCACTCCCATGTTTGCCCAGGTGCCCGGTTAAAAGAGCACCCAGGACTACATCGACGACGGCTACCAGTCATACTGCACTGTCTGTTACCAAAAGGCAATAAACTGCTGCTGTGTAGCAATGCAGTATCACGTCCGCCAGCACCCAGGAGACATATGGTGACTGTTAGCTGAGCGGGCTCCATGCTTGCCGTGGTATGGCGTCTGCACAGGTAACTCAAGAAAAAAGGCGCAAAACGATTGTCTGCCCTTGCTTTTACGGAGGGAGGGAGGGAGGGAACGATGGCCTGAAGATATGTACCCAGAACCACTGGCGACAATGTTTTAGCACCATCAGGCACTGGGATTTCTACACAGAATTCAAATGGGTGGAGGAGACTGCAGGAACTGTGGGATAGCTACCCACAGTGCAAAGCTCTGGAAGTCGACGGTTGCCTCGGTACTGTGGACAGAGTCCGCCGACTACATGCACTTAAGTGTGTGTGTCCCCACACAAATGCTCTGACTGTATAAAAACGCTTTCTACAAAACCGACTTCTATAAATTCGACCTAATTTCGTAGTGTAGACATACCCTTAGGCTGATTTGTAAAAGATGGGGAGAGCACTATTTCCATTGTTTATAGTCTAAGATCATTCTGTAACTAATTCCCAGAATCCCTAGTTATCTATGTTAGTGCATCATACCACCCCACAAACTCTCTCCACCAGGCTTGAGAATGAGGAAATAAGGAGACTAGAACCTCTTTCTCTGATACTCTTCTACCGCTCTCCTCTATTGCCTTCAGAAACACTAGACACACGTTTTGTAAGGGATCCCTGGGGGCGGGGGAAAGAGGAGAGGATGGGACAAGAATTTGATGTGGAGTGGATTCTAGACGAGATTTGTTTTGATCATTAGGTCTTCTACAGACCCACAGTTTTTCCATTATACTATCCATCTTTAAACTGAATAGGTTAAAGCTGTGGAATGGCAAATCCTCTATCCTGGACTGGAGACCTCAGGAGAAAGCTCAGAATTCTCAGGTATGAATGGCAGATATTAACTGTAGCCTCCACAAAACAAAACCAACCCAACAACATATGGAACTCCTTTAGACCATATCTGGTCACACACTGGCCTTCTGCAACAATAATCGTAGATTCCTCTTTCCTCACATACAGAGAATATTCTAGTGGAGGGATCTGGGTGCAGGGAGAGACTCTTGTTCCACAAATACGAACTGTAGATTGCCAGCAATGTTTGCAATTTGTAATTCCCATGTGCAGCGTTGCTGATGAATATGATGTTCTACTGATAAATTTTCTTAATTTATAGTTCTTTTGTAGCATGGACTCATCTCTCTTTGATTTTCTGCAGATGCTGGAACAATTATTCAGGCAACGTGTCCAAGAAATTTAATCAGATCCACATTAAAAAGAATTTGCTACATCTTGTCTGCTCAACAGGACCCCCCAGGCACAGAAGCAGAAGTAAGTCAGAAGCCCTGAGCTGCCTTCATAAGGCACTCTGACTGGAATGGTGATTTTTTCTTTTCATCTCAACTTCAAAATGTTAGATAGCAAGTCTTCTCCTGGACTGTCAAGAGTTCAAGATACAGAGACTTGTCATGCTCCCAAGAAGATCTTGAAAACATCTGAAATCTTCTGAGGAAGAGGTAGTTGTACACACACTCATATCAGGTAATAAAGAAAAGGGAAAAAAGACGTGGATTAAACTTGAACCTTCTTTTTCCAAAGACTTTGTCTTCAGCCACATAAGATGGGATATCTGTGAAGGAATGGATAACTGGAAAGGAAGTCTTTACTGAAGTCATTAAGAGCTGCACAGGTCTTCCCAGTGAAAGTCACAAAGTCCTGGTCTCTCCTAATTTTTCATAGAAGTCCTCCTGTGATACCAAGTTACAGACACCATAAGGGGAGAACAGGGGATCTGAACTCCAAAGACCAAGCAAGTGAATCAACTGGTTGTATACAATATTATGGATTCTGTCACCACCTGACCTCTTATCTTGGGTGCCTTAATGATATGCTGCTAGAGCTCAGAGCCCTAGAACCAGTAGCCAACCTACAAAACACAAAGGTCTCGCTTTGGATTTCAAACAGCATAGTTACTCTTTGCAGGGTGATCCCAAAAATCCTCCCCATTCCAAGTCTCCCCAAAACAGTCTATCACGCATTTTTAATCTTCCAGTTGCTCAGACTTGTCCCCTCTGGTTCCTTACCCCTGAAGTAAGGAAACTTGCCCCCAGTTATCAGTTCACTTTGGCACATACACTCCATGCAGTTCACACAACAGATACCTGCTTGGGGTAAAAGTAACGCCCCCCAGATCAGAGGAGGGCAAACTTTTTTTGGCCTGAGGGCCGTATTGGGTTTAGAAAATTGTATGGAGGGCCGGTTAGGGGAGGGGGGTTTGGCCCCCCTTTCTTGCCCCTGACAATCCCCCCCCCGGGACTCCTGCCCCATCCAACCACCCATCTCTGTCCCCTGACTGCCCCATCCAACACCCCCTTTCCTTCCTCACTGCCCCCCCAGGACCCCTGCCCCCCCTTCTCCCTGTTCCCTAACTGCCCCAGAACCCCTGTCCCTGACTGCCCCCTGCCGCCCCATCCAACCCCCCTCCCCCCACTTCCTGACTGCTCCCCTGGAACCCTGCCCCAATTCAACCACTCTGTTCCCTGCCCTCTGACCGCTTCGACCCCTATGCACCCCCTGACTACCATCCTGAACTCCCCTGCCCTCTATCCAACCTGCCCTGCTCTTTGCCCCCTTACCGCGCAGCACAGAGCACCGGGTCAGGCCGGGCTCTGCAGCTGTGTTGCCCCAGGAGCTCGCAGCCCTGCTGCGCCGCCTGGAGCATTGCGCGGGTGGTGCAGTGAGCTGAGGCTGCGAGGGAAGGGCCGGGGTGAGCCTCCCGGGCCAGGGGCTCAGGGGCCGGGCAGGAGGGTCCCGTGGGCCGGATGTGGCCCGTGGGCTGTAGTTTGCCCACCTCTGCCCCAGATATTTTTTTTCCTATCAGAGATTCAAAGCTGAAATAGGAAGGAAAAGCAACACAGTTACACAGAAAACAAAGACGCAACTTCAGGCTTTACATTTCCATATTAGCAAAATTCCATTTTCTAATATAAGTTACCTATTGCCTTTGAACAGTTTCTCAGCATACCCTCTGTCACAGAGAGAATCTAGCCTTTCACAGACCACATTCTGCCTATAGGTAGGCCCTGAGTTTTTGGATGTCCTTCACTTCAAATCCCTTCCTTCATAAGGGTTTGCAGTTTTTTCCCCCCCATCTCTCAGGTTATGAGGATTCATGGCAGGGAAAGTGACCCACCAATGAAGGTGCACTGCTGCAGAGCGTCTGGCAAAGACACTATGCCAACCAGAGAGAGATCTCCTGTCAGCATAAGAAAACCACTTCCGCAAGAGGCAGTAGCTATGTTGGTGGGAGAAGCTCTCCTGACAACATACCACCGCCCACACCGGCACTTAGGTCAGTGTAACTTACGTCGCTTATTCACACCACTGATGTAAGTTATCCTGACATAGAAGGTGTGTGGATTACATACACACTAGCACTTGAGTGTGGTGTTCTGTCCCATCTAGTAGGATCAAGACCATTTAAAGAGATAAAATGAGTCTGCTCTTCAGCCTTAGCTACCAGCCAGTTGGTTTTGAGCTCATGCAGTAGAAGCTCATGAACTAAGCTCCAGAGA
This sequence comes from Dermochelys coriacea, assembly GCF_009764565.3. Lineage (NCBI taxonomy): Eukaryota > Metazoa > Chordata > Testudines > Dermochelyidae > Dermochelys > Dermochelys coriacea. Next base: position 227,216,173 of record NC_050069.1, read on the forward strand.
TCCCTGGTTCTATTCTGCTTGCCAACGACTGGGGTCTGTCGGCGTTACATGTACAAGCCCTTTGTTTTCCAAGCCTGGGGAGTTCTTTTCAGTTTCAAGTTGTTTCAGTGTTTTCCCATTTCCCAATGTCTTTTTTCTAACTGGACAATGGATGGGTAGTTGAAGTTAGTTTTGTGTAAAATAACTGGCTTGACAGGAGCTGCCATCCCCTCCCCCTTGCTACAAGTACTTGAAATTGTAGTACGGGACATGAACATACTATTGTATATACATCAATACAAAGATTCATAATCACAGTTTGCATACATATCTCAATGACCATCAAGTTCAGAACATTGCAAGCATTCATAAGAGATTTTACTTGGCAGATTTTTATGCACAATAACATTGTATACAATCAGTTGATTCAAGTACTTATTCTTTGGAGTTCAAAACCCTTGTTCTCCCCTGGGGGTGTCTGGACCCTGACTGACTGTCACACTCTTTTTAGGAGATTGACCCCTAAATGGTCTTACATGCCTAAATTTCTTTACAGTAGCTTCAGATTAGAGCCTCTCTGACCAATTTCAATTCCTTGATGCCCGTGGATCTGTTACAGTGGTTGAAGTGGTGCTTACTAACTATGCTGTGCAGACATCTACCTAAAAAGACAAGACTAACATCCATCAAGAGTGCTTTCAGTACTCTTTCGTGGTCTTTGCAGGCTCAAGGAGTAAAAGCCACACTGCTGGAAAAAGGCCTTTGTGATAAAAACCCTTTTCTGAAGCATCAAAGGCATCAAAACATGTACATTCATAATAGACATCTTTCTGCTAAAAAAGGCACAGTGCTTTAACCTCATATGCTTGGGTCTGGTCATCAAGGACATTTCTTAAAGCAACTTGGGAAAAAGAGGGGATTGAACAAAAGATAGAATAGACTGAGATCAACTCATTTCTGGAATGGACAGGGAGCCTAACATTAAAACAAACAAAAAAAAAAAACAATCAATAACTAACTCTGGAGCCTAAACGACACTATTTTATTTCCTTTAGCTTGTTATTGTGAGTTAAGCTGAATGCCTGGAAACTTTACTTACTGTCGTATTCAGGCCTTTAATTTCAGTTGAGTGGAGTGTTGCGTTTTGTGGTCTTGACTTTGATCTAGACGCTTCTATAGATTTTTCCTGAAGTCTTTTTGCTTTCTAAATATATTTAACAAAGAAAGAGTTATTTTTATGAGAATCAGCACTGCACTACGTGCAACCAGACAGAGAATGGTGTAATTAGTACTATAAAATAAAACATGAAGGGTCATTTCCATTTACTTTTAACAAAAGTATGAATAATGGGAATATAAAGTTTGTAATATGAATTGATTCATCAAAATGTGTTGGAAAACAAAACAATTTGGTATTGCAGCCAGAAGATAAGGGGAAAAAAAAAAAAAAAAAAAAAAAAGACAGAACAGAGTAAGGTGTAGCCATTAGTACTCTGTTTTGGGTGTGTGATCTAGTAGTCAAAATAGGGAGTGGGAGTCAAGAATCTGGGCCTTTATTTATAGCTCAGGCACTCAACCTCTGCTCTTGGACAAGTCCTTTATCTCTCTATACCTCAGTTTCCACATCTTTGAAAGGGAATTGATACTACAGACTATCTCAGAGGTAGGGTATTGTAAAAAAGTTAAGCATTAATAGAGGCTGAGAAAAGGGTCAGACGGGATATGACAGACCTATAATTAGTAGCTGAGGGGCAGAAGAGGCAGGAAGCTCATGAGAGCTGTGGTGTCCCAGGCTGCTCAATATCTTCCCAACATGCACGTTTTTCTTTTGTGTTTTGGATTTGCATGGTGGGCTGACGTTCCCCAGAACAGGGTGGCTTGCTGCAGAGCCAATATCTGACTGAACTAGATAATGAGCCTGGAGGTTTTTTTTTAAAAAAAGGAAGAAATCTCTCTATAGTCAACTTTTATTCTTCACTTAGTTTCAGTTCATGACTGCAGGTTACACCTTGCCACACAGATCACAGCCTAGATCTCTGCTACATGCCTGTACTCCGTACTCTTATACCAAGACCAGTTTTTTCCTCAGGTGTCTCTTTTCAAGAATGAACAGTTTTGGCTACAGACACATTTCATTGTCAATAATTTCCTTCAGTCCCCAAATTAGTCTGGTTATCTTACTCTGGATTCTACCCTGGATGTCCTTTTTGAAATGTACATGCAAATATTGTACACAATAATCAGATATCAGAACAGATTAGCAAGCCTCAGGTTATCTTCAGATATTTGCTGTGGGAAAAACCAAGGGAGGGATTAAGAAAAAAAGAAAAAAAAGAAAACGATTGCCAAATTTGCAGTTTCAGCCTCTCTTTTTGGTATCTGCTTTTGCATAAGAGCATGATTGTATTTGCAGAGAGAGAGTGCTCATCCCCACATTGTGACTGGAAATTGAGGAGCAGCCGGGTTACTAGTTGCCAAGAAGCCTTTATCTTCAGTAAAGAACAGCATTTCTGTTATGTTTTATGAATAAAAATAATACCCCCCAGCTCTTATATACTTATTAGATCGCAAAAAGTTCATAATCTTTAAATGTATTCATCTTCACTACACCCATAGGGATGTATTATCCTCATTTTACAGGTGGGGAATTCAGGCACAGACAGAATAAGTGACTTGCCCATGGCCACACAATAAATCTGTGGTGGAGCAGAAAACCAAACCTGAGTCTCTCAAGTACTAGGGAAGTGTACTAACCACCGAGCCTTACTTACTATCAGAGCATTACTGAGTCAGGTTTCAGTCCAGCTGTAATTTCTATAGTAATATCCTTGTACTCAATACTGAATAAAACTGCTTGGAATTGTTCAATGATACAACATTGCTAATACAAATTTCCCCAAACACTTCTTACCTTTAAAGCCTCATAATTTGATGTCCGAGTTAAGAAATCTTCCCAGGATTTATTTACCATTTCTCTCTGTTTATGGATAGCTTGAATCTACAAGGTGTCAAGAGATTTGAGGAGATGTAATACACACTATTTCCATTAACTGTATTGAATTCCTTGCTCCTGACGCTTGTACAATGCTTCCATCTATTTACCCTGATTTTGTGGCCTCCTCTCTGGCTTTTCTTAATGTAGCACTTTTCCTTTGCCTAGAAGGATGACCGGGATCAGTGCTTCTCTAGTACTGACTAGAGGAGACTGCTAGAGAACGTTGTGCTTTTCTCACTCCCTAATAAAGACAAGGCACATCATCTCTGTTGCAAACCAAATCTTCACTGACCCTTAAGATGAAGGGTCCACAGCAAACAGTACTGACAACTCTGTGATTGAGAAAGGAGAAATCCTTCAACCCTACCAACTTTAAAGTTGCATGGAAGAGAGAACCGAGATGCAATCAGTTGTGGTGGGAAGAAACAGATAAGAAAGAGGGGGAATTACAATTATGAGACAAATAGAAAGACCTGGAGAGGGGAAAAAAGAAAGATGCCGTATGCCTTCCTAGTGGAAAGGAAGGCCTCAACTGGAGTATTGTGTCCAGTTCTGGACGCCACAATTCAGGAAAGATGTGGACAAATTGGAGAAAGCCCAGAGAAAAGAGCGACAAAAACGATTCAAGGTCTAGAAAACATGACCTATGAGGAAAGATTGAAAAAACTGGGTTTGTTTAGTCTGGAGAAGAGAAGACTGAGGCAGGACATAACAGTTTTCAAGTACATAAAAGGTTGTTACAAGGAGGAGGGAGAAAAATTTCTCTTAACCTCTGAGGATAGGACAAGAAGCAATGGGCTTATATTGCAGCAAGGGCGGTTTAGGTTGGACATTAGGAAAAACTTCCTGTCAGGGTGGTTAAGCACTGGAATAAATTGCCTAGGGAGGTTGTGGAAATCTCCATCATTGGGGATTTTTAAGAGCAGGTTAGACAAACACCTGTCAGGGATGGTCTAGATAATACTTAGTCCTGCCTTGAGTGCAGGGGACTGGACTAGATGACCTCTCGAGGTCCTTTCCAGTTCTATGATCTGAAAAAATTCATTTTCATTTTCAGGCCTTTTGACAGAAGCAAGCAAAAGATTCTCAAAATAGGAAGAGGTAAGGTAGTACTGGTGCCTCTTATAAGCTTTAGCCCAGTGAGTAGCACATTCACCTGGGGGGTGGGAGACCTGGGTTCAGTTCCCACCTATGCCTGATGGGAGAAAGGCTCTGAACCCAGGTCTCCCATATCTCAAATGAGTGCCCTAGCCACAATGCTAAAGCTGATAAAGAGAAGCACAACCTCCATCTTTAGCTCCTCCAGCCATTTTGTGAATCCTTTGCTTGCTTTTGTGAAAATGCATGAAAGTCTAAACTAAATTTTTTAGGTTGAACTGAAATGTTTTGTTTTGACATTACTGAAACATTTTGACTTGAAGTTTTTTGTTTCAGTAATGTCAAACCATTTCAATTCATTTTGGTGTGAAATGTTTTTGGACTTTTCAATGCACTGAAAATTTTCAAAAATGTTATTTTTATAGTTTGCCCCAAGAAGAATTCTCTTCCCTCTCCCCCATGTTTCCAAAACTGACAGTGAATCAAAAAAAAAATCCATTATTCATCCCGCTCTACGTTAAACCGTATTGGAACCAGTTTTACCACTAATCACGTTTCAACTCAATTTTGGAAAACTGTACCCCTTCAATTGTAAATACAGCCCTTAGAGTTTCATTATGAGAAAGATCTATTTGTAATGATTGCTTTACAGTTATTATAACCTTGCCCTTCCCTCTTTTGCAAAAGACGAGAGAGACAGACCTAACAAATATAGTAGTATGATTACTATTTTGATTCTACCAGTGGTGATACATTGCACAGTTGTTTCTTTCATATTGAAGAGTTCATATTGCTAATTAAAGATTGACAAAATTATAATACTTGAGAAATAAAATTAAGTTTTTAAAAATTTCACTTTAACTGCTTATGAAATCTGAAGAGAATACCTTAATACAAATATGGTACGACTTTGAACTCTGTTAAACAAGATAATCTTGCTAATATAAGTAGTCAGCAAAATACTTTATACTGAAGTAAATGGGCTTTTCTTGAATAAATAGTTCAAGTCTTACCTTGGAGTAAACCTTTTTTTCCTCCTGGAATTCTTGGTGCTGTTGACTTTCAAGCATTTCAGTCTGGAGGGTGACAACCATCTTTCCAACATTTTCTGATGCCTCTGAAATAACTTTCAAGGCTTCCACATCAGGAGTGACTGGTCTGAACGTTTCTTCTTTTAGTTCTGCACATATTTCACTCCAGACTTCTCCAACCTTTGTGTTAAACAGACAGACTATTTTTTAAAAAGGCTGATGTTTATTTCTGAACGTTCCAGTGATTCAAAATACAAAATCGACATATCCTCTCCCGCTCTCCTTTTTGTTAAGTTTTATTCTCCAGAATGCTTACAGAGTGCTTGTCTTCAGAGAGTTAAGAGTTGAACCAGGGTGTGAATCTGCAGTCACACCATCTTTTGTGGTACAAAACTGCCTTATTAGGGGGCCATAACAAGTTGCATAATGTGTGTGTGCACAGGCATGCACGGGTGCTCAAGAAGAATAAGACAGAAAAAACTTTTGAGGGTTGTGTGTTAAATCTGATTTTTAACTTGCATATATATTGCAATAATCAAGGGGTTCTTTAGCTGTAATACATTTTTATTTTTCTTGTATTTTGTTTGTGCGCGCAAAAGTAGTAACGTTTAAAAAAAAATACTCACTTTAAAGTCAAGATATCGACGTATGACAGCGAGTGTGACAAAATCCTTAGCAGACAAACCAGGCAAATTTTCAAAACCTAAAAAAGTATTGTTAATTATTATTTAGATATGAATGACATCATATATTTGTCTTAAATTATAAGACAATACACCTCGGCACGCAGTAAGTGTGACAAAATGTTATCAAATGCAGAAGTGTTGTCACAAATGTGTATAGTATCTTCACCAAACACTCTTCAATCCTGTCAGTTACTTGTGCTGGCTTCTGGTGATAAGATAGCCACTTCCCTATAACTAAATTGTTCCGTTTTAATGCTTTACTTCTGGGTGTCCACACAAAGTTCGTATCACCTGTATTGCCATGGCTGTGTTATGTCTCTGCTATTCTTGTGTTGCAAGGAAATGTTCCTCTATTTAAGTCAGATTCCGTAAGGGACAGACTTAGCTAACTCCTTCCTTATTGAGAAGCATGATACTGTGGCTCCAGTAAAAAGTGATGAATCATGAAGGAGCAGAGCTGTTCAGCAGAAGAGTCATACTACAGGGATTTTGGTGCTTTCTTTCAGGGATTTATACTGAGAGCCTCTTCTAACTCCTGAACTCAGCCTTGCAAACAGAAAGACTCCAGTATTTTATAAAATGTTACTAAGAAGAAATGTAAACAGAGAGGTGGAGGCAAGGTCCAACTACTAAGACTTTGAATTCTCACTTTTGTGCATGTTGAAATTTCAATAATAGTATCCAATTTACATAATTTTGAATTGTTCAGCTATTATATTTGCCCAAATCTCATTATAAATTTCACATTCACAAAATACTGATAGCCCAACATTGTAGTATATATTTATTAGAGTATGTTTTACATCATTTTACAGGTTTAAAGTATTTTGTGACATGTAGCATGGCATGAAAGGAAAAGCCTTAACAGATTTTTGGATCTGCCATATCACAGACCACAAAACAGTATATAACATGGCTTCACTGAGTGGTATGCCACACACAGTTTTAAATGCTGTAAAAGCTTTCCAATTTTGTATAATCCATTTCCATGCTATTTGTTTCTCACATCTGGTATTCTGAACTACATAAGCAATATGGAGTTATGTGTGAATCATAGATACGTAGAGATGGAAGGGACCTTGAGAAGTCATCAAGTCCAACCCCCTGCATTGTGGCAGTACCAAGTAAAGCTAGACCATCCCTGACATGTGTTTGTCCAACTTGTTTTTAAAAGCTTCCAACGATGGGGATTCCACAATGTACCTTAGAAGTCTATTCCAGAACTTATCTACCCTTACAGTTAGAAAGTTTTTCCTGATATCTAACCTGAATGTAGGTCAAACATGTATAGCAATGGCTATGTTGTGCTGCTGGTGAAGAAATACAGATTAATGATAAATTTGAAAATTGGGATGCAATGTGTACTCCTTACCTAGCTTGCATAATACAGAATAAATTTTTGCCCTCATGTTTTCAGACACTTCCATGATAGCAATGCTGGGGCAGTTGGCACACATTGGGATCACTCCTTGTTGTTCTTGGAAGCTGCCAATTAAAGGTTTCTTTGCATCTAATAATTTCGTAACACACACACACACACACACACACACACACACACACACACACACACACACACACACACACACACACACAAAGTTAACAAGTGTCAGGTTACACATGATTAAACTTCTATTTTTTTTAAAAATAGGTTATATGGTTTAGGTTATATGTTAGTCAACCACTATATACTGATATATTTCACTATTTATCCTTGGTCACCTCCAAAACTGGGGTAGTCATCTCATTTAGTGTATACCCACACAAACCTGGAATAGCTCCATTGATTTGGTGTGAGATAGGGCAGAATTTGGGCCAGGAAATGCTGATTAATACTGATAACTTCTTGTGACAATAAAAAACAAAACAAAACAAAAAAACAAAACAAAACAAAAAAAAACTTTCCCTTTCTTGCTATTTCACATATTGTATCCATACAAGTTATATGCAGGAAGCTCTCAGCATTAGAGTAAAACCACTTTCACGTAAACTTTGAAATATGACATAGAACTCTCCTTAAGGACACGGCTGATATACAACTGCAGAATGAAGCTGTTCAGCTGTCAATCATTAAAAAGGAATGGACAGTTGAGGATATTAGGGATAGTTCTCTTGCCAGGTAATGAAGCAAATGCCACCTAGTGGCAAACCTGTATAACAAAATTAAAAAACCTCCACCTTTATATGTAGGCATTTTGAGGTTGGTCAGATGAAGACACGCTGACATAGGAATGAGATTCACTATAATTTATTTACATTTGAAGGACTCTTATTAGAAGAATAATTTATTTTCTACTTTATTCAGTGAAACTGCATATAGATGGTTTAAAGTCTGCTAACCCTTACCAACAATTCTTCCATGTTGATCATGTTCGACTCCCAGCTCCAACTCCTCTTGTTTCCACAAATGTATTAAAAGGCTAGCTGCAGTCTGATCTTTTTTCCCTCGCCAGGTGTTGATGTGAGAAGCAGTTTTAGAATTGTCACAAAATTCAATCAATATTCCAAGAATTAGGTTGCATATGTTCTTTTGTTTTAACTTTGTAAAGGACCAGGGAAAAGAGTGGAAAGTAGTTTAGAACACAAATTCCATCTTCATAGCCAAAACAGAGAAATCCTATGGACCAAACTGTTCAAAACTGGTCACCAAAATTACTTTCAAAAAACTTCCATACGAACTTGTATGTGGAAGGCCCACAAGCTTTGTGTGAGTACCTTAGGTTGCCAGTAGTAAAATGCTGGCCATGTGTCTATAAAGTACCTTTTAAGTCCATAATTCATCAAGGCACTTAAAGACATGCTTAAGTTTATCCCTATTGATTTCAATGAGACTTAAGCATGTGCTTAAATGCTCTCCTGAATCAGTGAATAGCCTATAAATAGAAGAATCCATTAAAATATAAATTTGAGTGAAATTAACACCAACAAATAATTTTTAAAAAACAAAGATAAAATGAGAAACGTGTATGATATATGCATGTGCCCTGGAGTGTAGGTACTTACATTGAGTGAATTAATTGCTCTGGGTTTCACATTATATTGTATACCGATATGATACTCTCAGCAGGAGCAATAACAAAAAAGGAAAACTTGCTATTTTTCTATGCTTTAGTACTAGTGTTATTCTCTAATAAATAATATAATAATAATAATAATAATAATAATAATACCTACTGCCAACAAATCCAGAAGGAGAAAAATGCCCTCTTTTCTGAGAAAATAATCCTCTGTGATGTAACATCCCATGACACAGCACCTTAAATAGAAATAATTTCCATGTTAGAAATAAACACCTTTCACACTATACAACATCCTAGCAAACATGCAGATAATTTACTTTAATGTGTTGCATAAAAATATTATTAGATATAACATAGGATGTTTACTGGGAAACAGAAAGGTGGTACAGTATCCATCACTTTATCACTGCATTTAAATATATTAACTCTGCATTGCTTGTAACAGAAGAAAATAAATATACTTGCTAAAAATTGATTGAAGAAGCCACTAGTTTTAAGTATGTTACAAAAAAAAAAAATTCTGAAAAGGTTTGTTTCAGCCGTTGTAGGTTAGAGCAACCTCATTTGGGCCCCAGCCACCTCAGGACCTGGGGAGACTAAAGGCTTGTCTACATTGGCAAGTTTCTGCGTGGTAAAGCAGCTTTCTGCATTCAAACTACAGACGTGCACACACTGCCAAGCCACATTGTATGCAGAAATGCCTCAGTTGCAGTGCTGCAGAAAAAACACCTCAACGAGAATCGTAAGCTATTTGCGCAGAGGCTCCAGCGCGCTATTGCCAATGTAGACTAATGATTGCTTTCTGTGCTGTAATTGGCCTCCAGAGCTTTCCCATAATGCCTCAAGTGACCACTCTGCTCATTGTTTTGAACTCAGCTGCCCTGGAGACATGCGCCCCTCCCCTTTCAAAGCACTGTTTCTGACAGCCGTTGCGTGCTGTGCTGATCTGCTCCGTGACATAAAGCAAACCATTAATGTGGAATGCTTGTGCTGTTAAACACAGAGGCAGAGGTGTGTGTGTGTGTGTGTGTGTTGTGTGACTGAGACAGAGATTACTGTGCAGAGAGCCCAGGGAGGGGGGCGGGGGCTGATGTCGGGGTTTCTCCCTCCCCCTGCCTCAGGACTGGTAAATTCAGACAGCAGCAGAAAGCAACAAGACTGCATGCTGACACACTCTGTTCCCAAAACACACTGTCTCTCTCTCTCCTCCTCCATACACACTCACACACACACACACACACACACACACACACACACACACACACTTACACTTCCATCCCCCTACTTCAGTTGAAAAGCAGCTGGCGATGTAGTAGGATGCCCATGGGATTGGGAAACTTGTATCATGTGACACTGTGCCTGCCCCATGAGGCACTGCAAACCTTCCTAAAGCACCCTGCGGCCAGTTGCACAGTGGAATAGCTACCACAATGCACTGTTGTCTTTGCCATTGTAAGACTGCTAATGTGGATGCGCTCCAGCATCACAAAGAGCATAGTGTGGACATGCAGCAGCGGTTTAATTCCAGCCTTTTAATAAAAGTGGTACAAGTTGTGCAGAAATTTGCCAGTGTAGACATACCCTTAGAGCCACTTCTACTTCCTCAAGTTCATGGTCAGCATCATCTGAAGATCGAAACCAGTGCCTAAAGGACTTCTTTGCATATCATTGATGCAATCTTCATTCAGTACAGCTCAAAGCTACCTTTCTACTACCTCAATCCTGGTTGCCTAGGAGCAGAAACAGCTCACAGTACAAGATATTCTACTCGTACCCAGTAGGTGTGGCAACTGAGGATGAGTTCACAAGGTGCTCCACTTCCCACCTTTGGCATGGCCCTTCCTTACTCCCAACAGGATACCTGTGTCAAGAGTGGGAGGAGGAAGTGGGTGGCCTAAAGCCAAGCATTGCTTGTGCAATTCAAGAATTTTCCTGGCACAGGAGAAATCTTCAGCTGCTCTTTTAGGGCATCTTTCTGTCTGCTATGGGTGAAATTAGGACCAAGGATTGAGCCTCAGATCTAGTACGAATTGTGTACAAAAATATTTTTATGATGATTTAGTCAAATAGCATAATGAACACTTAAGCACCTTAAATTAGAGAAAGGTCTTCATGTCTAGAGAAGAGTAACAACTGTACAAACATAAAATACAAGACTTCCTTTTAACAATTACTGTTATTAAAATAGTTCCACACTTACCACAAACTGTCTAATGTGCTAAAAAGGAGTCGATTATGACCTAATCCACTATATAACTTATTTGGATCCATCTTCATGAATGGAATAAGTATATCCACTCCTTCACAGCCAAACAGTTCCTGTTAAACATTAATCAAAGCTGTATTTTTCCTAAATACACACAAAATCTCAAACAAACAAAAACTAAATCATGTCCTTGTATCTGTATTAGTCCTTCTGCATGAACTAGAGGAGAATTTTTTCCTTATACTGACAGTGCTAAAATAGATTTTCAGTTTTTGATTCTAAAAGTCCTTCTTATCTCATTATTTCTTCACCCCAACAAACATATTTTCATCCCTTTATTTAGATGATGCAAAATGGTAATGACAGGGTTCTGTCAACTGCTCAAAAGGACTATGAGTAAGATGATGGAAGTAAAATGCAACATCACTGAAACTAGTTGTCAGAGAGCCTTTTATTCATGAGTGGTGAACTACAAATGAGTTATCTTTGAAGAAAATGGTAGTGTAATTTAAATAAAAATGTATTTCAACTTCTCACAGAATAATGCAGTAGGATTACCTTTCTATGAAGATCATTTTCACAGAGAGTAGACAAGATAAGTAATATATCAGTTTGAATTTCCAGTACAATGGCATCTTCTTTTTCTTTAGATTTGTTTGCTATGTGCTTTAATATATCTGGAATGACAGACAAATTAAAAACACGAGTGTCCTGTTTTACACAGAAAAGCTCATTATATCCAGTTACTACCTTTGCTGATATTTTTAAAATAAAATTTTCCAATGCAAGTACTCTATTGTCTAACACAATCTACCTGTGCTATACAATATTTATCTACTGAGCTTCACAAAATCTCACAACCTGTAGTATACCTGAATGAAAATTAGTTGCTAACAATGAAAATTAAGGATTAGATTGTGTAACCTTTACCCCCCTGGACTAAAGCCAGTGGAACTATAGGCTTGTCCACACAGCAAACTACTAAGCTGAAAACCAGGTGTGACTCTACAGTACACCAGCTTGCTGTGCACTAACTTGCCATGTGGATACAGAGTAGTGAAAGTCCCCAGAGTACGGCTTAGTGTACAGAGAGCAGAATACTAAGCAGCACTCCAGGACTATCACGGTGCTGTAGTAATATCCATATAACCAGTTAGCGAGCAGCAAGCTGGTGTGCTTTAGATTCACATCCTGGCTTGCCACAAGATAACTCACCAAGTAGAGAAGCCCACTTAAGTACCCTCCCAGGATAAATTAAAGCTCCACAATTTGATATCCAAAATAAGGGGTGAAATCCTGGCTCCACTGCAATCAATGGTGTTTTTCCATTGACTTCAGTGGGACCAGATTTTCGTCCAAGGACATTAAACCCTTTATTTCTCTCCAAAAATAGAATTTCTATTATAAGTCATTCTCTATCTTCCACATCATGCCATCATTAGATTCCTCCAATTTTGGTTCTGTTGCACTCCTGGAAGTTTTATTTAAAAAGCAAAACAAAATAAAAATAACTTTGTAAACAATTCCTGACTTCACAATTGACACAAATTAAAATAAATAGTACATTATAGTAGGTATGCTATATTGGACTAAGAAGTGGTCTGAGGTGCAGAGTGAGACAGAACCAGAGAAGCTTTACTCTGCATTTCTCTCCCTTATTCTCAGGGCACAACATTTAACAGATAAAAGACTTATGTGTAGGCACTGATTCTGCGTTTATACAAAGGCCCCTTTACACCACTCTGGCAGCAAAAGTGAGCGCCAGTTACATTTCTGCTCATTTTAAGGTCCCTTTTCTCTGTCAGAGTGCTTTAAAATGGTCTTAGTGTAAATGAGTATTAGGGTCACAGTTTCTGACCCTGCTCCTATCCAAGTCAACAGGAGTTCTGCCATTGATTTCAGCAGGCAAGGATCAGGGCCATAATTATGCATGTAAATTATATGGGAGTTCAGAGAATACAAAACAGTAATGGGATCCACAACCTTTCACTCCTAAACTCTGAAGTGCTTTGAGATTTACTGACAAACAGTGCTCTATGACAACAAGATATTATTATTAAGTCATGGATTCAGATCAGTTCAGTCAATTCTGGTAAAAAGTTATCATAGGATACTTTTTCAGTGACCAATGAGTCTGCTACCCTTGTGAGTACTCTTAGCAAAAAAAAGGATAAAGAATGAATTAAGATGGATGCTAAACTATTCTCTCATTGCAATTCAGTGTAGATTCTCTCCACTCTTCAGAACATCTTTGTGTTATGTGTTTGTACAGTACCAAGCACAATGGGGCCCTGATTAATAATTGGGGTCCCTAGGTGCTACCATAATAATAATAATAATAATAATAAATAATAAGACAGCTTGCACTTTTCAAATTATATCCCTTGGCTTTACAGAAGTATTCTATTTTGTGGGTGTGTGTTGTAGTGTCACAACATTAAAATGAATTTTTACATTGTTTTCACTTTTGCCCCTATTAGTGCCCTCACATATTGAAATTTTTCAGCAGTCAGGGACATGTATTAAAAAGTAAAGCACAATAACATGGATGGATCTGGATATGTTTTACTGATCAAGAGACCATGCTTTGACAGAAATGTTTCATGAAAGAGATTACTGGTAATTCCTTTTTTAAGTGAAGAAAGGCAAGTATCTCAGATAAGAGTCAAAGCTGTTAATTGATGATGACCCTCAAGTGTTAATATCTATGAACTAATACCTGTACCACGTGGCACAATGTTGATTGTACATCAATATTAGAAATGTACAAAAAAGGAGCACATCTAATTTTATGTGATAGAAGGTAAAAATAGGAAATTAGAGAACATAACATTTCCAGTTTGTACACTTATGTGCAACATTTGAAACACACTATATTCAACAGAAGAATGCACTATATATTGGATAAATATCACAACATAAATTGTGCTTTACCCAACAGTTGGTTAATTGCTCCCTGATCACAAAGATCAAGGTTCACAGCTTCGTCACAAAGGGACACCACAGATCTCAGGACTCTCAGACTGTAGCGCATCTGTGCAAGTTTGTTGCCACGACCACCTGCACCATGGAAACAGTTACCTTGACTGAAGAAGGGATCTGTGGATAAATCAAAATAAACATCTGCTTTTGCAATTCAGTGTAGATTCAAAATAAAATTGTGCTTTCAGCTGCTATTTTGCAGATTTCAAATAAACCAAAACCAAAGTAACTAATCCCTTATTACAAAGGCTTTTTGTTTAAAAATAATTTTCTAATAAATCTTAAAATACTTAACTATACTTTTTATCATCATTACAAATGTGTTTTAAGGAGTATTTTTAATTATTTCAACAATTTAGTTAGCTCAGTAAGTTACTAACTAGTTTTTTTCAGTGGAATCCGTGTTCCAATAAGACAAGTAAAAGAACATAAGAACGGCCATACTGGGTCAAACCAAAGGTCCAGCTAGCCCAATATCCTGTCTTCTGATAGTAGCCAGAGCCAGGTTCCCAACAGGGAATGAACAGAACAGGTAATCAAGTGATCCATTCCCTGTCTCCCATTCCCAGCTTCTGGCAAACAGAGGTTAGGGACACCATCCCTGCCCATCCTGGCTAATAGCATTGATGGACCTATCCTCCATGAATTTATCTAGTTCTTTTTTGAACCCTGTTACAGTCTTGGCCTTCACAACATCCTCTGGCAAAGAGTTCCACAGGTTGACTGTGGGTTGTGTGAAGAAATACCTTCCTTTTGTTTGTTTTAAACCTGCTGCCCATTAATTTCGTCAGGTGGCCCCTAGTTCTTATGTTATGAAAAGGAGTAAATAACACTTCCTTATTTACTTTCTCCACACCAGTCATGATTTTATAGATCTCAATCAAACCCCCCCCTTAATAGTCTCTTTTCCAAGCTGAAAAATCCCAGTCTTATTAATTTCTCCTCATATGGAAGACGTTCCATACCCCTAATAATTTTTGTTGCCCTTTTCTGAACCTTTTCCAATTCCAATGTGTCTTTTTTGAAATGAGACCACCACATTTGCATGTGGTATCCAAGATGTGAGCGTACCATGGATTTATATAGAGACAATATGTAAGAGACTGCGGAAGACTGTGTTACGGGCTAGCCAGGGAACTTCCGCTTTCTCGAGCTGAGAGGTTCCTGTGAGACATAGATAGCTGCTTCGTTATTGTGGGATAGAGATAGTTCTTGAAGGACATAGCTGCTTTGCATGGCCCTTCACCAGACAGTAGAAAGCCCCCCTTTAAGAAGCACCTAACTTTATATTCATGAGCTGTTTTTGTGTAATGCTTATTAACGCGGACCGTCTGCCCCTCCGTCGGCCTCTGTCCCAGGCAGAGCTCCGGTGTGCTGGGTTCCCCGCCTCCGTGACTGCAATGCTTGGAGTCCCCGTTGTGGGTGGGTCACTAACCTTCAATAAAGCCAATAACTCATAGCTGCGTGTAAGCCTGGTTTTTCTCAGAGTACTCCTGACAGGCCTGTGGTGCTTCGAGCACTTTGGCCCAGAACACAATATTATATTTTCTGTCTTATTATCTATCCCTTCCTTAATGATTCCCAACATTGTTTGCTTTTTTTGCCTCCCACTGCTTTTACTTTGATGTTTAGCCACAGTGGCAGTTTTTTGGTTCTCTTACTGTGTTTTTTAATCTGGGGTATACATTTAAGTAGAGCCTCTATTATGGTATCTTTAAAAAGAGGGAAAATTGAGATTACCAGATTAAAGTGAATATTTATCTATACCATAAAATACTCAGATTAAGTTTACTCATTTCTGTGCAGGAAACACTCAAAACTGGAATAAAAAAGAGTAACGTGGGCCAGCTATGAGGTGCATTGGATGAGCTGTTGTGTAGAAAACTGTAGAGCATCTTTCTTCAGTACGAGAGTTTATTCCTATTTATTTAAGTTTTTCAAAAACTGATGAGAAAACTGATATAGTTGCTGTAGGAACTATATTTGAAAGTTGTATTCCATGTTCATCAGTTTTTCTGTTTAATAGTTGTGTTGTATTTTCAGGGCCATGATATATAATTAAGATGGATGTCTCAAGTCAACTCACCTTGGCCCACGCACCATTCTAGAAACATAAGGAGACGAGTATTCCCTTGACAGGTCATATAGTCATCCACTAACAATGGAGCCACTGAAGCTAATGTAGCAATTGCATGAAGCTGTAATTCTTCATATTGGGCTGCAGACCAGTCATGTACACCAGGCTTTTCATTTGGTTTTACATAATGAAACAAAGCCAGCACCACTTTACCCTCATTTAGCAGCTGCAGATTCAAAAGATAAATAGGATACAGATATAGCTTAATGATGTCACATGAAAATATGAAAAAAAAAATCTAAGACTCAGTCAACTAATTTTTAAAATAGTTTTTAACTCAACTGTTTACAATTTCCTCCTTAAGGCTTTTAAAATGTATCCTTCAGTGTTTAGGCAACGCACAGACTCTCTCTGTGCATGATAAATGGTCACTTTATCACTGGAATCAATGGTCAGTGTGGATCAAGGCCTCAACGAGTTGGTTCTAATTCAGTGATTAACATCACACTGTTTTTTGTTTTGTTTTTTAAATTAGCCTCTCGGATAAAGCTGTTGGGCCGCATCCTCATCTGGTATAAATCATCATGGGGCAGGGACCTCTTTTTGGTCTTTGTTTGTATAGCCCCTATAGCAAAAAGGAATCCCACTTATGGACCAGGACCTAAAGCTGCTACAATAATATAACCAATAATAATAATTATAAAATTGAAGTCATTATGGAGGGGAGGAGGATCTGCATCACAGGAGGCAAGTTTGATGGGGGTGTCAAGGATGTTTTGACTGTTGCGGGTGATGTTTGTGGTATGGTGTAATGCTGATATAAAAGGCTCAAAGACTGGTGTGTGGTGGGAGGACAGTCGCAACTAATGACAAGCTTGATGGATGGTAATTCTTAGCTACCATATGCACTCAGCTAGCCTCTCATCAGTTTCACTGACTCATTGCCCAGTGGCTCATTCAGGTTGTCAGAATCTGCAGAAATAGGGAGAAAATGCCCAGGACAGGACAGGTCTGTACTACGAAAATTACCCGTGGTTGGCAATGGGAGCAGGTACAGTGAAACTAGTGCTGAATATAGTTCAGTGAAGACAAATACTGTTCATATTCTGCACCAATTCAGTAAAACATGGTTTCTGAAACAGTGATGAACTTGGCTTGTCCTCGTCTACATCTGCATTTGAGTCATGTCCAGCTTTCGCTTTTCAGAATAGCGAATTTTTTTTTTTTTTTTAGTGTTGGACTAGATTTGCAAAACCTCTAAAAATAGACACCTTATATTGCAGTACAGCATCAGCACGAGGTCTGAAGCTAAGTACTGGTGTAAGATTATGAATTATTAACCTACAGATGAGCATATGGACATGGATAGTAAAGGATATTGCTATGATCAATATAACCCTCATTTATTTACACAACCAATTTGGGTACAACTTACCTGTACTGCACACAGATCTTTCGCTAAGACTGCAACCATGTTAAACAGCAATTTTTTCAGCTCAAAATCTTCATAATTGTAGGTAAGCTTAAGACCTCTTACCAAAGGATTGTGACTTTTAACTGGGAAGGAAATTATAGCCAAATTACAACTAAAGCTACACAAAAAATTCAAAATATGATAATTAGGAAAAAAGCACTTATATTTCACGTGCAATAAGACGACATCTTACCTTCATTAAACGTTGCTAATAGTATTAACTGCTTAGTAAATCCACTTTCCTAACAGACATACAAAATAAGATGTTTTAATTAAATCATACCTCATAAGTTTTACTATTTTCTTGACAACATTTCAAAATATCAGCTCTCATTTGTCAGTATATTCAGCATTTTACCAAATTAGTTGACAAGGTATTTGGTAATCTAAGGGTTCAATTAATCAAAATGTATACTTCATTCTGCACAAATGTATGCATATCTCTGGAACCCCCAAAAGATTGGCATTCATTGGTCCAATCTGGCACAGATGAAGACAACAGTCTCACAGTGTAGTTAGGGCTAAAATTTCAAAGCGGCTCACTTCATTTGTGAGCATATGATTTTGCCAATTTGAGTAATGTTTGTGCAATTCATTTGTACACACATACGTGCCTTTGTGCATGCAATTTGTGCATGTAAATATGCTTTTTACATTCAAATGATAAAATCTATAACTGATCACATGAAAATTGTATGCACGAGTGATGTGTGCTCAAATGGATGCCACATATTGAAAATTTGGCTGTTATGGTCCATGACAAAAAATGGATGTGAGCAAACTATAGCTGCCAGACAGCCAGTTGAGCAACAATACCTCCAGGACTGGACATAGTACAAAGAACTGACTAGACAAGCTAGGAGATACAACAGCTCTTCTCTTTCTTGATATATCTAGCAATTACTGGGCTCATATTGTGCTCAGTCCAATAGTCTCAAACTGCAAAAAGCACTTTTTGTCATCAGAAAAATACTGCAATGATGATTTATGGACCTCCTTACAAAAGAAAAAAAAAAAAAAAAAAAAAAAAAAGGACATGTGTCATACCATAGAGGGATGAAATATTTAACAGATTTCCAACTTGCTTCAATATTCATTGAACAACCACAAAACAGCGTTTTAATGAAAATAATTTGTTGGAATATTAACGTGCATATTTTTCCTCTAAATGTTAATTTGATAATAAACTAAGATGGAAATTGGTTAATAATTACCATGCTACCCTTTAAAAAAAAAAAAAAAAAAAAAAAAAAAAAAAAAGAGAGTTGCTGCTACTGGTAAACTCAGAAATGCTAACTTTAATTTTATTATGAGCCTTATTTTTACAGGAAGTTTGCAATTCATGTGTGGTAAGACATTCTTTTCAACTTTTGAAGTTTCAAATCGCTGGTCTGAGCAAAATGGCCATTTTTTGTTTAAATGACTGTTTCATGAAGTATTAGAGGCATTACTATTAGAAGTATTACTATTATTGCATTATGTTAAATGACAAACCAATCTACTGCTCATATAAGGTAATGTACTTGACAGCCCATCCCTTGAACTTTATGGATAATCTCCAAACACAAAGCGAAATAAATACACAGTGTCCAGTCTAAACTGAAAATTTTTCTTCCACCATGGAATATTAGGGTTGTCAACCCTCCTGGACTGGCCAGGAGTCTCCCAGAATTGGCCTTGATCTCCCAGTGGCTATTAAAAGCAATCTAGGAGATTTTAATATGCCGCTAAAAGTCCAGTCGGCAATGCAGTGGGGCTAAGGCAGGCTCCCTATCTGCCCTGGTTCTGTATTGCTCCTGGAAGTGACTGACATGACTGGCTCCTAGGTGCAGGGATGGCCGTGGGGTCTCTGCATGCTGCCCCGACCCCGAGTGCTGACTCTGCAGCTCCCATTGGCCGGGAACCATGGCCTATGGGAGCTGTGGGGGCAGTGCCTGCAGGCAGGGGCAGTGCACAGAACCGGCTGGCTGCCCCTGAGCTTAGGAGCCAGACACGCCAGTCACTTCCAGGAGCTTCCTGAGGTAAGCCGCCCAACCGGAGCCTGTGCCCCTCACCCCCTCATGCACCCCAACCCTCTGCCCCAGGCTCAGCCTGGAGACCCTTCCCACACTTCAAACCCCTCAGCCCAGCCCCCAAATCCCCCCTCCCACACCTCAACCCCCTGCCTCAGCCCGGTGAAAGTGAGTGAGGGTGGGGGAGAGCATGTGACGGAGGGAGGGGGGATGGAGTGAGCAGGGAGTGGAGCCTCAGAGAAGGGGCAGGGCTGGAGCATGGCCTCGGGGAAGGGGCTGAGCAAAGGTGTTTGGGTTTGTGTGATTAGACAGTTAGCAACCCTATAGAATGTACTTGTTTTCCAGAAGTAATTTACAGTTCTCATTTCCTTTTTCTTTCTCCGGAGACTTAATTTTGAGCTGATTTGTAGGTTGTCATAAAGTGCATGGTTTCTCAATTTTTGCACTTTTATGTGATGGAGAAAAAAGTTTGCTAAATATCTACTGTAGCTGTGATCACAAAGATTAATGCCTGGGCCCAGATCCTCAAAAATATTTATGCACCTAATTCCCATTCACATCAATGGCAGTTAGACACAAATACTTTTGAGGATCTGGGCTCTGAAAAATTCAGTCATAAAATAAGCTACTGTAAAAGTGTGATGGACATTCTAAAATGGTTACTGGGAAAACAGGAAGCGTCAATTAAATTCTATGATTCCATATTCCAAATTATAAGGGCGATCCAGCAAGTGTGTACTCAAGTGTGAAACTTAATGTGAAACTCTTATTCAAGCAAAGATGAATTCCATAAAAGGAGAACATGCCCGACCAGTCCCCTAACAACATCTAGCTGATTCATGTAATCAGAAATTTGTTTGACAAATTCTTAGAATTCTAAATAGTCATGACATAACTAAATCTAAATCTGTGAAACAGAGTCAAAGAATATTAGCTTATTTAAAACAAGGAACCATACAGCTCTCTCGTAAAAGCTATGAAATATTCCAGAAGATGTGGGTAATTAAGTAAACACACACTTTAGGCAACTTACTGTAATAATCTTATTCCTTAGATTTTTCAAACAATGAGTACAGTTTTAAACATAAGGCTTCCTGTAACAGGACCCTTCTGTTAAGGCTTGCAGTTATTTTTGTTTTGTTTTCTCACTATCAAATCATCTTTATGTTATTGGGCAGGAGCAAACAGCATTAAGAGTTTGAGTGTCTCTGAAGCAGAGAGAATTACAGAAAGAAACAGTCTTCCTAGAAGAAAAGTCCTAAATAGACAAGCATGAGAGAAAATAGAATTTAACAATACAGTAAATCCCAAGAAAGTGGTAATTTTGGACTATATCCAGTGCATTCAGAACAGGGTAGTTAATATGTTATCAGCCTTTAAGGCTCAAAAGTATGAATACTCACAATCATTGGTGCTCCAGGGTTTTCAGCTATGAGTGTGGCTATTACTAAGAGGTCGTTTCTCAGCTGGCGATCATAGTGACGGAAACCATGCATGAGTAAGTTCACAAACACTTCCTTCAAAGCACTTGGAAGAAAATGAAAGTCAGAGTTTTATATTCCTTTTCATATTCTATTTATGTGCAGCCCCAGAGTACATGAATCCCATTGCAAGTCAGACTTTTCAAAGTCTAGATTAGTGTGCAGTTGCAAGCACCACAACTTCCCAAGGTTTTTTCAAAATTGATATTTTATATGTACCACGGTGTATCTAATTTAAGCATCAACTGCTAAAATGGGCATAATTGGACACAAATCTTTGTTTTACAGGTGTTAAATTGAGTTTAAGGAAATGTCTATTTACTCAAGCATCTTACTGTCTGATTAAAATATTTCCTTTAAAAACAGAAGGGCAAATCCTCAGTGAAAGTCAACACAACTCCATTGACTAATGGAGTAATGTAGCTGAGGATCTGGTTCTCAGCCTTGTATTTTATAACATATCATTTACTACTAATTTTATAAAAGCGGCAGAGTCCGGTGGCACCTTATAGACAGACTAACAGACGTATTGGAGCATAAGCTTTCATGGGTGAATACCCACTTCGTCGGATGCATATAGTGGAAATTTCCAGAGGCAGGTATAAATATGCAAGCAAGAATCAGGCTAGGAATAACGAGGTTAGCTCAATTAGGTAGGATGAGGCCCTCTTCCAGCAGTTAAGGTGTGAACACCAAGGGAGGAGAAAATGCTCAGGATTAAACAAAGACTGTGAATGGCTAGCCAACTACTAAAGCAGTTTCTCCTCCCTTGGTGTTCACACCTTAACTGCTAGAAGAGGGCCTCATCCTCCCTGATTGAGCTAACCTTGTTATTCCTAGCCTGATTCTTGCTTGCATATTTATACCCGACTCTGGAAATTTTCACTACTTGCATCCAACGAAGTGGTTCTTCACCCTGGAAAGCTTATGCTCCAATACGTCTGTTAGTCTATAAGGTGCCACAGGACTCTTTGCCGCTTTTACAGATCCAGACTAACACGACTACCCCTCTGATACTGCAATGTTAAAAAAATAAAAAAATAAAAAATAAAGTAATGCATTGCATTGTATTGATTTAAGGGCCGATTCAGCAGTCCTTTCCTTCTGTAGGATCAGGCCCACAATAATTACTGATAAACTGCATAACCTGCATTCCTCGTCTCGTCTCTCAGCATGTATCAAACAAAATGCAAAAATCCAGTAACATTATTTTAGTACTATACAGATTGCTCCAAAATTGTAATACATAGTTTACATAATGTTTGATTGTACTTACTATATACATTCCAAATTACTGAGCTGATTAACAATTTCTTCTTTTGACATGTTTTCTAATAAGTTCCATAGGATTTCTGATGAACGGAACAGTAGCTGTCCAGAGGGATCAGCATCATTTAGATGAGAACAGATTCTGCTGGCTGCTTGGGCTTTCATCATAAGTTTACAATTTACTCCTATAATTAAGAAAGTCTGAATAATCAACTCCCTGCAGGTTAGTAATTATATATATATATATATATATATATATATATATATATATATATATATATATATATATATATAAATAAAGAAAAGCATATCTGAGATAATGAGATTGTTAAAAAAATATCCTATACTAACCAGATGTGGAGAGATGCTGTAGGGCTTTAAGTACCCATAACTTCTCAGGAAGTTGATTTTCAACCAATGCTAGAGACAAAACTAGGGTTTCTGCTAAACCTCCTAATTCAGCCATTTGTATCTTATAGTTTTCACTTGTAGAGTGGAAACCTGTATGTACAATAGTTGAGAGTTATAACTATTTAGACATGCATAATCACATACAATATCTAGCTTTCTTTAAAAAAATGGATGAAATGTGAATTTCAGTAATTTTAGTGAAAATTATCCAAAGTGAAACTTTTAACCAAGATCAAGACCTCATTGTGTTAGGTGCTATACAAACATATAGTAAGAGTTGGTTCCTAGCTTGTAGAGTTAACTGTCTAACAGACAAACGGTGGGAGAGGAAACAGAGGCACAGAACAGTGAAGTGACTTGCTCTAGGTCACACAACAAGTCAGTGGCAGACATGGAACAGAACCCAAGTCTCCTGAGTCCCAGTCCAGTGCCTTAATTCTCTGGACCGGGCTGCCACTCATGATTACCATATCTGTCTATCAGTCAGCATGACTAAATCCCATTGCTTAACATGACTCCTCAAGGTCACGTTGACTAAATTTGAATTGCCAACATTTGTTTTTTTTCTTTGCCCATGCATACAGAAACCACTAATGTGGTTCTTTTTGTAGTGTAGATGGGGACAGAAGTATTGAGATGAGCAATTCACATTCTTACGTTCCACCTTATCAAGTAACAGAAAGTTTAGTTTGAGCAATTTTTAAAAGACAAAGTGACATTTTAGAGAAAAGGCCCGTTTGTTGTTTTTAAAAGACGAGATTCTTGTAAAAATCTCCCTTATTTAGTACTAGTCAAACACATCTCTTCATTTCCTCATTGCAAGTGGCTCCTCTGCCCAATGATGACCTCTTCCATTTGCAGATCTGCCTGCAATGTCAATCCTGTTAAGTGTTGAGCACTCTGCCCCTAATCCAGCCAAGCGTCAACACTCTTGTGAGTAGCTCCATTTACTTCAGCAAGGTTAAGCATGTGCTTTGACGCTTTTGCTGCTTTGCCAGAGTACTCAGCACCTTACAGGATCATACCTCAATTTAAACCCCAGGCTGCAAAGATGTTAAGCACATTAATAGTCCCATTGAAAAATCATTTTAGAGAACAGTGTCTACCAAGCGTAAAATACAGTTCCTTAGTTTTGACATAACACCTCTTACTTTCTGTATCTAAAGGAAAGGCAAAATCTCCAAGAATTTCAGCGCT
This sequence comes from Dermochelys coriacea, assembly GCF_009764565.3. Classification (NCBI taxonomy): domain Eukaryota; kingdom Metazoa; phylum Chordata; order Testudines; family Dermochelyidae; genus Dermochelys; species Dermochelys coriacea. The sequence goes on from NC_050069.1 coordinate 227,240,088, forward strand.
TATTGAAGTTAAGTGGAACTACTTAATTATGTAAAGTTAAGTATGTGTATATATGTATTTACAGTATTTGGAGTAATACTTTTAAAAACTAAAACAGATTGCTTTGACATTTCCAGATTCCTGCAATTGGAGTGAGAGCACCAACCTGAGCTTTGCAGGTCACAGAAGCCAGGTAGGCCTATGACCAAAGTTACAGAGTCAAAGGCCATGTGGAACCACCAGATAATCCAGTGCAACCTCCTGTATATACAGGCCACTTGTACCATCCAGCACCCATGCACCAAACTCAACAACCATAATTAGACCTAAATATTAAAGCCCACAGGAGACTAGACTATTATGCGTCACTGGTAGAGAATAGGACGGATTAAGGGACATCAGCGTCTGAGGTCCCCACATGGCAGAGATATGTCCAGTTGCTGTAAGCTTCCTAAATCAATAAACCCAGGAAGAGGAGACAATGCTGCCTCTCTAGAGGTCATATGGCCAAACCAAGAATTCTATATTTTCCCCCCCCACTTCCAGCCCCAAAGCCATCCACTCCTTTCTCCTATATCCTCCCTGCTTCAGAATCATTGTGGCCCTCCCCACAATCATTTGAACTGTTTCACCCTAGCCCCCCAAAAATGTTATAATGAACAATGTCTAACTAAATTAATCTTGCATATATTGTCAGATTAGACAGATACATTCAAAGCATACACATGGATAATTAATTTTTAATAAACTATTTTAAAATGACAATGCATACATTCCTATTGAATATATTAATTGCACATTCTCCAATGCGGTCTATTTAATTAAGGTAATTATGGCACTTATTTATCTGCACAAATAAAAATTCTTAACTGGAGTCAGAGCTGAGTGCAAATAGCTATTTCAGAGTAGATGACAGATCATATACATTTCATTGTTTCATTCTTGAAAGATTTTTAAATTGTGTATTTTACCTGCAAGCTTTTTGTTTGGTGGCTCTGTGTAGTAAAAGCTAATGATACACTTACAGATTTGTATCCTCACTTGAGAGCTTGGCACCCTCATCAAGTAACCTGTGAGAAACAGACAAATTCTGATTTGCAATTTTTACAAGATAGAATACTTTAAAAAAAAGGTCATCTGATTCTTCCTACTTATATCCCCCTGTACTACATTGAGTAATGTATGTTCCTTCTTACTGTTTACACCCTGTATATATTTATGTTCACTCCTTATGAGGGTAACCATCCTGGGCCGGTATTAACTTATCCCAGGTTTGAATATAAATACCTGAAAGACAGGATTCACTGCCACAGACGGGGAGGAAGTGGTTTGGGAAAACGGCCTGGGGTTTATAAAGAAGCCTATTCTGCTGCTCTTTGTTTTACAGCCTGAGCAAGGTGGGCTGGAACTCCACCCTTTCCAGAGTGGTGAGGGAATAGGCCAACTCAGTTGTTCCAGACAGTTTCTCTCAGAACAAAAAAAACAGGATTACTAATACGGCAGCTGACACCATGGTTGCCATATTAGTAATCCTAGCTTCTGATGAGGTACAATGGGATATAAGGGGAACATATAAAAAAAAAAATATATCTTTTCAACAGAATAGGGAGAGAACTGGAGAGAGCCATGTTGTGGAGATAATTTAATTGGGCATGCTCCCCAAGAGAGACTGACTTGTTTTCTTTTTTAATTTTGTAATCCTCCACTTTGTAATAAGTTTTGGGCCATGCATCACCAAAGAGGGTCCTAAACAGAGACTGTGGGTCTATTTTGATATCTCTTTGGACTGATGAAAATAAAGACCTCCAGGCAGGAGAACTTTCTGTTCCCAGGTTCCAAGGATATTCCTTTTTGTTTGACCTGTCACACAGCCTTTTGCTCCACCTCTCTATTGCTCAAATCTTCCCACTTGCTGACCTGCTATTTCTCTTCTCATTCCCATCTCTATTGGATAGTCAAGACCCCAAGCTCTCTTGACCCACAGAGCTTGTGGTGGTGGTGTTCTTTGAAAAACTCAAGTGTAATAGTTAAGATTCTCAAAGCAAAATGAAATCAGCCAGTGGACCAGGCTACAGGAGTAATGCTTGTTTTTTTCATAAGCTCTCCTGGGCTAACTCTGGTGAGCAGCTTCTTTCTCTAGGAAGAAAGAAACCTCATTGGCTAATCAAACAATTAGCATTCTCCAATATTCTGAAAGCTGCACAGATGAAGTAGAAATGCTTCTGAATGCTGGGAAATTCAGAATGTTGACTGACTCAGGAGATAGCAAGAACTTGTAATTATAAGTGCAGTAACAAAAATCATAAATTCTAAGCTACAACTGAGAAGATAATTGTGGTTATTTTTATTATGTTGGAGGGTATTACAGCACAGCAATCTAACTTACCCAATTGTGCAATTAATTCTAAAGTAATTGGGGTGTAGTTTACTTCATCAGATAATTTCTTCTTTAAAAATGGTAACCTACAAAAATTAAACAAGCAAATTATTATAACTATCCTTAGAACACAGCAGAAAAAGCAGATTAATCAAAACCTGTTTATGTTGATGCCAACATTAGATAGAACATAAGATATTGATTTTCTATCCCATGAAATTCATTGAAGATGTCTTGGAAAAAACTGTCCTCAAGTATATTCTTTGCAGACACTGATCCCAGAACAAAAATGTTTACTTTCATGATCTAGCAACTAATTTTTTGGCTGATAGAAGTAAATGCCTACAGGTACCATTGTAGTAATTCATATTTGGTAAACCAGGAAATAATCCCAGCAAACAAATCTCATTTAAGTATGGAAGATTAAACTCAGTAACTGGGATGAGATCAGTCATATGCCAGAGACAGGCTATGAATAGACATGCTCACCACAGATGGGGAAAACTGAACCTATCCCTAGACAGGACAGCTAGGAATATGGAAAAATAGAACTATTAGTTGTATTGAGGCTATTTGGAGTCACATTATCTCTTTAAACTGGGGTATTGTTCAGATAAATCACTCAGATACTATGAGCACAAAGTTTATGTAATAAATAAACACTATAAAATTGCCCTCATTCAAATATTGAGATGTTATGCTCCGTTCACGACATATTGTTGTGCATGCACAGCTTTGCTGTAGGTTTTCTGGAGAGGGGTTAGGTAGCAGCAGCAGAGCCAGAGGAAAAGAAGGGAGAGAGAAAATAATGGGGCAAATGGGGAGAAAGACGGAAAAGGTGAGAAAGAAAGAAGTGTGAGCAAGATAGGCTAAGAAATAAAGGTAGTGGTGGAAGAGTGGAAAATTGTAGGAGAGACAGGACCAGCTACTAAAAGGAACTTCCAAGTAATACCTACTCTAATTATTGGCTTCTCCTCTTCACCTATAAAAGCACTGAAGTGTGGAAACATCCCTAACGGACAAAAATTAAAGTAAAGAACTGGTGTCCAATGCCATATCCATACATTCACTGCAGAAACTAGTATTATTTCTGAACTCTACAATAGGTGAAAATTTACTTCTCACTTGAACGGATACTGTGTTGTATGGACCTTACACCTTCACTGCAAAGTTTTGTCATGTTGCTGCCATACACAGAAGAAACTGAAAACTTCATGATGTACTCTCATTAATCACTGTGGGGCAGCAAAGCAGCACAATTAATTATGCTTAGAAAAGTAAAAAATTCAGTTGCAATGTTGTATATTTATCAGCTGAAAATGAGTGATCAAACAAGTTAAGGGGAAGTCTTCTGTATAATATTATTATGGATGCAATTTCCAAACCAAAAGGAAAGTACTGACAAACATGAAATGAATGACACTTCAATTCTGATTTGCAAATAATGTAGAATAGTATGGCAATGAAGATGTTAAAAAGCCCTCACAATTAAATGTTACATTCTAAAGTAGATTTAAAAAAAAAAAAACAAAAAAAAAAAAAAAAAAAAAGATAAAACCAAAACAAAACCCTCGAATTGTTTTTGTATTCCACCCCCCATATATTAACCTAAGGTTCATCACTTCATAAAGTTTATCTAAAGCTATTAAGGTCCCTTTGTTTCACCTCAGGTTTTTTTACTCACTGGGAGAACATTTTGAAACAACAAAATACACCTTAACAAGACTCAGAGTAGCAGCCGTATTAGTCTGTATTTGCAAAAAGAAAAGGAGTACTTGTGGTACCTTGGAGACTAACAAATTTATTTGAGCATAAGCTTTCGTGAGCTACAGCTCACTTCATCGGATGAGCTGTAGCTCACAAAAGCTTATGCTCAAATAAATTTGTTGTCTCTAAGGTGCCACAAGTACTCCTTTTCTTTTTACCTTAAGAAGACTTTATTGTTTAATCTCCTGGGGGCCAATACTCCCAGAACACCCCACTGCAGGCAATGAGACACCTCTGGAAATTCTGCTTTCTGGCATCCCAGGGTTAATTATAATACAGTTCTAAGTGCAGCAATAGGTAGTTCCATAGTCACTGAACTACTAAAAATGATCTTTGTGTGTCTACAGCAATCATACACAAAGAAAATCAATTTATAAAAGGGAAAGAAGGGGAACCAGTGTGTGCCTACTCATCTCACAGAGGTGTTGAGAAAAATCATTTAATATTTGCATAGCATTTATACAAGTCCTCAGTGCTATTTATTATTAAAGACCGATGTACTTACCCGCATAATTTAAGAATTTCACATGTAGGCTCTATGAAAGCCTCTTGGTCCTGAATTTTTTCTGCACATAGGTTAAGAATTTTAAATATTTGTGCTAAATCCTTAAGAGGCTTTTAATGTTCACTAGTTAAGGAAATTAGACTGTGAGAACTCCTGAGAATGAGGAAAAAAATATATTTTATTTTCGGAAAGAAATGCCCTACTCCAACACTGTCAGATTTGGATAACTAAAATTAGGCACATAAATCCCTATTTAGGTACAGTAACTACAAGTGGCTGGATTTTCAGATGTGTGAAGCACCAGAGCTTTCTTACCCGTTGATCTCACTGGGAGTTGTGGGCAATAAACACCACAGAAAAGTATGCCTAAATATGGATTTATATGTCTAACTTTAGGAACTCAAGTTTGAAAATGTGAGCCAAACACATATTTGTGAGGTAATCTTTATACACAGTCTCACCTGTCATTTCTAGACATTTGTTATATGACTGGTACTGTTATATATAAGAAAAGCACCAGCTAATTAATCTGGTTTGGTTTGGTTTTATTTAAATGTCACCTTATGCCCACGAGTCATTATTATTCTTATCTGCATTTCTTAAGTATTAATCAATATAGCACTTAGAAACCACATCTGTGCCAAGTTGTAAAAGCTGAAATTACATTTACGTTTGCATAGCCTTTTATCTATATTTTTCTACGTTATTGCATACTGAGATTTTTCAATTCTATTTTGAAGCACATAGCCCCAAGCATCCAAAGAATATTTCTTATCCAAGCAACCCTAGCAATGATAAGGTGCATAGAAAGCCTTCTCTAAGTCAGTGGTTTTCAAACTTTTTTTTGGTGACTCAGTTGAAGAAAATTGTTGATGCCCATGACACAATGGAGCTGGGGATGAGGGGTTTGGGAGGGGCTCAGGGCTGAGGCAGAGGGTTGGGGTACAGGAGGGGGGTCAGGGCTTTGGGGTGGGGGTTGCAGGAAGGGGTTCCGGGTTTGGGGGCGCTGAGGCAGGGGATTGGGGCATGGGGTTTGTGCATCGGGCAGCTCCTGGTCAGCAGTGCAGTGGAGTTGCTAAGGCAGATTTCCTGCCTTTCCTGGCACCGCGGACTGTGCTGTGTCCTGGAAGCAGCCAGCAGCATGTCCGGCTCCTAGGTGGAGGCGTGCAAACGGCTCTGCATTGCTCTCGCCTGCAGGCACCACCCCCCCAGCTCCCATTGGTCAGGAACTGGTCAAATGGGAGTGCAGAGCCATTGCTTAGGACGGGGGCAGCGCGTGCCACCCCGTGGCCCTCCCGCCTAGGAGCTGGACCTGCTGCTGGCCACTTCTGTGGCACAGCGCGGTGTCAGAACAGATAAGAACTAGTCAGCCTTAGCTGGGCAGCACTGCTGACGGGACTTTTAATGGCCTGGTCAGCGGTGCTGACCAGAGCCCCGCAACCCAGTGCCTTACATTCCATGACCCAGTACTGGATCGTGATCCGCAGTTTGAAATCCACTGCTCTAAGCCAGTGATTAACTTATGAGTGAACCACTGCTGCTATCAGGGAAAGCGATACATCTCTGTGAAACGTAGCTGATAAGCCACTTTGCTGAAAAGTCAAAAATATTAAAAAAATATAAAATACCACATCTTATTTGAACTGTAGTTTCCATAGAGGAGAAAAAAATAAAAGAAAGGATACAAGCCCAGTTTCATACCGCTTCACCACTTTCCTGAGAGTTTCTAGCTGTCCTTCTTCCTCATTATTCTTAAAAAGAAAAAAAGACCCTTAACTTTAAATTGCAGTGTGCCTTTAAAACCTTAAATGATCTTGTTCTATTCCCTTTTGAGCACAAGTGCAAGTGGAAAAATAGATTAAAAAGTCACAAGATACTAAGAAATTCTGAAAGCGTTCAGCAGCAAATCTTGATCTAACCATATTTTTTTAAATGCACAAAACACATTCTTATAATCTTGCAGAGTCTTTTAGAAATGGATTTTTTGGTTGAATGTGTGGGTTTACTGGCTTAAATCATCTGACAGCACTATAAGCTTGCCTGATAAGTGAAGTAGCATGCCATCACTATTGGTATAGTGCCTGTATGAAAGTATGGTATGCCATTTTGATTTTAAAATTAGACATATTAATGTATTTAAAGATGCATTGACATAGGATAGATTTATTCAGAAATGTTGTATTACATCTATTGCATCACAAATTGTTGCTAAGAAAATGTCTAATGTCACTCTAAGTAGTGTATGCACCAGCCTGTTGCTGGTCTTTGTCTGCCTTCACTGGCAACTTCTCAGTTTCTGACTCTGAATATATTCTCACTCCTTACATGTGAAGCCCCAGAAACGTATTCTCTCTTTTCCCACTGAGGCCATTCCATCCCTTTTAAACAATTATTCTTCATTATTTGTACTGTGATAGTACCTAGGAGCCCCAGTCATGGACCAGGGCCCCCAGTGTGCTAAATGCTGTACACAAACAGAACAAAAAGTTGATCCTTGCACCAAAGAGCTTACAATCTAAAACAAGAGACAACTGGTGGAAACACACAGTCAGATGGAAGAATATAAAGAAATAAGACAATATTGGTCAGTACAATAGACAGTGGTCACAACACACCAACTGTCAAGTTTTTGACAGGCATCATACAAAGGAGAATTTTAAGGAGGGATCTGAAAGAGAATAATGAGGTAGCTTTGTGAATGTTTAGGGAGAGTGCCTCCAAAGCATAAGGGGCAGCATGGGAGAAAGCTGGTTAGAAAATTTAACACGTGGCGATGGAGACTGGTGTCACCGGCTAATTGGAGGTGAGCGTCAACAACTTGATAGCATATGAGAAGCACTAAGTTGGTTAGGCATAAGTCCTGATGGGCCTTAGAAATGAAAACAAGCATTTTAAGTTTGATGCAATAAAGAAAAGAGAGCCAGTGGATGGATGCAAAAAGGAATTATATGGTCAAGGTGAGGAGCTAGAAAAGTGATCTTTGCAGGAGCACTCTGAATGGACATGAGCCAGGCAAGATTGTACTTGTCCTCTCCATCTATTTAACCACTGCCCACTACTATTGGAAAGATAGTGGATTAAATGGACAAGAATTCCAATCTGGAGTTGCAGTTCCCATTATCTGTACTCCTATTAAGGCGATCCTGCCTGCATACAAACCCCTAATTTTTCCATTTTTCTGAAGCACCATTTTTTATATTGACCAGTTTTTTAATAAAGCTCAGATTCCAGAACTGTCCAAATTCTCTCCTTTGCTACAGTTCCCATATCTTGCATAAAATCCCCCTTTGCAGCCAAGAATCTCTCAATGCCAGCACTGTATAGGCCTGGCAAAGGGGCAGTGCTGGAAAAGGGACTAAGGGTACCTCAGGACATGTCAATAGTGGCACTGTAGAACACTCCACTGTGGCTATTCTGGGCTCCTTTGCCACTAGGCAAGACTACTGTCAGGGACAGCTCCAGGCACCAGCGTTCCAAGCAGGCGCTTGGGGCGGCAGTTAGAAAGGGGCGGCAGTTCCTCCGGCCGCGGCGGCAATTCGGCGGCAGCTTCCCTGTTCCGCCCGCTGCGGGGGCAATTCGGGGGCAGCTTCTTCCTTTGCTGTTTGCGGCGGCAGTTTTTTTCCACTGCTTGTGGCAGCAAAAACTGTAGAGCTGGCCCTGGCTACTGTAATTTAGAGTAGCCAAGGAGTTGCTCTAAATTAGACCAGCAGTTGTTTCAGCCCACTCACCAGCCCAGAATCTAAAGGCCTCCTTCCCCATTGCACCTATGTGTGCTTTGCCTTCTGGTGGTGCAGCACACAATCTCACAACAAATATTTTTATGAAGATCATGCACAGCTTACTCTTTCAGCTGTAGATCATAAAGAAAAGAGAGAAAGACTGGCTCTTAGATTTTTTAAATCAACAATTTGATATGTTCAATGAAGCTGTTGCTTAAATACAATAAATGATTATGTTTTTACAGTCACAGGGAACTTTTATAATTCTTGTGTATTTGATTTGTCAAATCTTCCTACAGAGACCAAAATAATCTTTTGAGGTCTAGGCTATAATTGAAACTGTTTTTCTGTGTGTCTATTTAGTCCCATTTGTTCTTGACTCCTGAGCTTTAGAAATGTTCTCCCTCCTCCAATTCAAGCCCCTAGAGAAATGTTAGCAGCTAATATGGGCAATCACATACATGCTGACAAGCTTTAAACAATTCTAGATGTTGTAACTGCTTTCTTAGTGGTGGGTTTCAAAATCTAAAGCTGCCATCTTGGACAGTCAATTGCACACCAATACTGTGTCATTTGCTGACGTGGATTCTATAATCTACACATTTGCAACAATTTTTTGTGAAAGTCCATATTTAGGCACATGAATGAATATTTAACATAAATGTTCATGGGTACCATTGTTCCTTGACACTGAATATCTTCAAAGACATACTTGCATTGTAATTCTACCAATATAATTCTTCCATTTTGAGGATTTGCAGTCCTGACCACTGGGGCTTAATATCTGGCTATTTAATTGTAACATGTATTTTATTATTACCCTTATAAAATGTATCATAAGCCTTTTTCCTCATGTTGTACTTACCGAGTTGGAATCTTCAAGTAGTTTGACGACACAATTAAGGTCCACAGACTTCAACTGAATACACTACAAACAAATACAGTTCTTAATTTTTTCAATGTTTAGAAATGCTAAAATTGAACAATGTTAAATATGAGCAAAAAAGGACCTAAACTTTGAAGCTATAATTCTAGTGAGGGGTGCGAGGGATATCACAGATAATGAGACTCAGGCCTTGTCTACACTGCAGGATAAATTGATGTAAATTACGCAACTTTAGTTACAGAATTTACATAACTGAAGTCAATGTAGTTTACATCGACTTACTGTGGTGTCTACACTCTTGCATCAAGTATTAGTGGATAGCCGTGTTAGCCTGTATCCACAAAAACAACAAGGAGTCTGGTGGAACCTTAAAGACTTAACAGATTTGCATCTGAAGAAGTGGTGTTTTACCCATGAAAGCTTATGCCCAAATAAATCTGTTGGTCTTTAACGTGCCACTAGACTCTTGCATCAACACTCTTGCATTGACATAGCTTCCGCCTCTTGTTGAGGTGGAGTACTGAAGTTGACAGAAGAGTGCTCTCCCATCGACTTATCGCATCTTCACCAGACCCGATAAATTGACACTGCTGCAATCGATGCAGCAGTGCTGATTTTGCCCACAGTGAAGGCAAGCCCTGAGTCTGTAGTGGTTTTGAAGTTACAATAATAATGAATTATAGCCTATTAATTCAAAATATAGAGCTTTCTTCTGATTTTATATAAATGCCTGAATAGGAGTCCCAGATTTCCATTTGCATTCCCTCTACCCATACCACGTCCTCAATCTATCCCTTTCTGCAGTATTACTTCCTAGGCAGTCATTTCCCATTTTGTATTCATTGAGTTTGACGCCAGAAGACACCATCAGAAAAAAATAGTCTAGTCTGACCAGTTGCATATCAGAGGCCACTAGATCCCACGCAGTTCCCCTAGATTAAATTGAAGGGTAACAGCCCTTATGAGACTAAACTAGCATGTGCCACAGGCCCTTACGATAGCAGGGACTTGATTTGGTGAGACACACCCACATGCAGCACGGAACCAATTTACTTGTGCTTCAATCTTCATCACAACCATACAAACTAGATTTTTTTTAAAATTGAAAAGTCCACTTAGGACGAGCAGGAACCTTCCGTGGGTAAATGCCACCCCCCAAAACAAAACAAAAAAAAACACCCCCCAACCTTTCATTCGGTAAAGACAAGCAACAACCCCCAAACACGAACCGACTGTAAACGGGTGCAATACTGTCCGTCTCCTCCACCACCGAGAGCCCCCTTCCTCCGCAGCAGCGGCCAGCAGGTGGCAGTGGGGTCACACGGCTGCTGCTCAGAGCCAGCGAGGCTGGCAGGGCCGGGGCAGGTGCCTGCTGCGGCGGGGAGGGGGAGCAGCAGAGGCGCGAGGACTCACACGTGAGGGACGGGAGAGGCCCAGAGACCGGCGGGCTCGCCGCTGCCCGAGTGCCACGAGCCTCCTAAGGGCAGCTGCAAAAGGCGCCTCCCCACCCCGTAGGGCGCACGGACCAGCCCCCCGGAGACGAGGTAGGGACGGGACGGCGGGCGGCGGGGGCTGAGCGGATCGTTCCTCCCTCCCGCCGTGACCGTGCTTGGCCCCCTGCCCGGGGCCGGGCTGTCGGTGCTGCTCACCCTGGGTCGCGCTCACCTGGCTGGTCCGCAGGTCATTGTCCGTGGCCGGCTGCGGCCTGCGCTTCTCCCTGCCGGCCAGATGGGCCGGGGCCGGGGCGGCGTCGGGCCCGGGCGGCGAGGACATAGATGCGGCGAGCGTCGGGACCGGGACAGCAGCCGCCGCCGCCGCCTCCCTGCTCCCGCGCCGGCAGCGGCACCAACACAAGCCGGGTCCGTTCCCATGGCAACGGGGGAAACCGCCTACGGCAGCCCCAGGGAGTCAGAAGAGCTGCCAGGGCGCGTTGGAACGCGGGGAAGTCAGAGCAGAAGCTCCCCCCTAGTGGCCAGCCCCGGGGGAGACCTGGGGGTCGGAGGGAGTGGAGCGCGGCCACATCCCACCCCCACCTCAACCCCAGCAATTCCCTCGCTCACAGCACTTCCCTCCCCCCACCTCAACCCCCTCCCTCACAGCTCATCCCGCCACCTCAATCCCCCTCACAGCATGTCCCTCTGCCTCCCTAGCCCGCAACTCCTCCCGGGCACCCTGCTCCTAGCCTGTCCCTCTGCCTCCCATACACACCAAAAGCCCCACACAACAACTCCCTCACCGCACAACGGTAACATTCTCTAGGATACAATTTGGATGCTGAACAGCTGGGTTCCCCAATTCTCCAATCTGGGGTGCCTTTTACAGTGCTTCGCTGTGAGAGCAGCCACTCCTGGCCTTTCTCATAAACAGCCTCTAGCATGTAAATTACTCCCAGCTGAGTTATAGGAGTGCTTCTAGCTAGCCACTCCTGAATTATATTGCAGAGTGGTGCCAGCAAATTCCTAGTGTAACCCACACACCTCCTGGGTGTGGTGTTCTGTCCCATCTAGTGGCACAGCAACCACCGAGAGAGAGAGAGAGAGAGATTGTCTGCTCTACAGCCTTAGCTAAGAGCCATATGGCTTTTAGCTCATGCAGTAGAGGCTCATGCACTGAGATCCTGGGTTCGATCCCACCTGCAAGAACAAATGGGTATAAACTGGCCACCAGGAAGTTTAGACTTGAAATTAGACGAAGGTTTCTAACCATCAGAGGAGTGAAGTTTTGAAATAGCCTTCCAAGGGAAGCAGTGGGGGCAAAAGATCTATCTGGTTTTAAGATTCTACTCGATAAGTTTATGGAGGAGATGGTATGATGGGATAATGGGATTTTGGTAAGTAATTGATCTTTAAATATTCAGGGTAAATAGGACTAATCCCCTGAGATGGGATATTAGATGGATGGGATCTGAGTTACCCAGGAAAGAATTTTCTGTAGTATCTGGCTGGTGAATCTTGCCCATATGCTCAGGGTTTAGCTGATTGCCATATTTGGGGTCGGGAAGGAATTTTCCTCCAGAGCAGATTGGAGAGGCCCTGGAGGTTTTTCGCCTTCCTCTGTAGCATGGGGCACGGGTCACTTGAGGGAGGCTTCTCTGCTCCTTGAAGTCTTTAAACCACGATTTGAGGACTTCAATAGCTCAGACATAGGTGAGGTTTTTCGTAGGAGTGGGTGGGTGAGATTCTGTGGCCTGCGCTGTGCAGGAGGTCGGACTAGATGATCAGAATGATCCCTTCTGACCTTAGTATCTATAGCTATATCTGCTGATGACCGGGGTCTGTCAGTGTTACACCAGTTCCAAACTTGTCCCCTGAAATGTCCACCTGGACAACGTAAGCTCATAGAAAGTCTATCATTTCATTAATTGAAAATTCTATGCACAAACTCTGTTATCTCAACTGGAGGTTCTAAACACTTCAATCCAAACACACTGGCTTAGATAAAACAAGTTTATTAACTACAGAAATATAGATTTAAAGCAATTACAAGTAATGAGGCATGAAAGTCAGAATTGGTTACAAAGAACAAAAGGTAAAACACAAAGTAATACCTAACTTAAAAAGCTAAGTGAATTTAAAGCAAAAGGTTTCTCTCACTGTATGTTTACAGCACTCCGGCTAGATTCCGTCAGCCAGGATCACTCCCCCAGTTCATTTATGCTTCCTTTGTTTTTCAAACACTGTTAATGCAGTGAGTAGAAATGAGGAAAGAGAGGTGATTTGGGGTCTCTGTTCCTCATTTTTACATCTTTTCCTTCTCACTGAGACTCATGCAAGTGGTGTCGGAGAGAAGGCTTTGGATTCTTTGACCATGGGATGGTGTTCTAAGAAGGAGGAGTGCTAGGCAGAGAATGACTCCACCTAACGAAGAGAGGGAAGAGCATCTTCGTAAGCAGGCTGGCTAACCTAGTGAGGAGGGCTTTAAACTAGGTTCACCGAGGGAAGGAGACCAAATCCCTGAGGTAAGTGGGGAAGTAGGATACCGGGAGGAAAAACGAGCAGGAGCATATGAGGGGAGGGCTCCTGCCTCATACTGAGACAGAGGAATGATCAGCAAGTTATCTCAAGTGCCTATACACAAACGCAAGAAACCTGGGAAACAAGCAGGGAGAATTGGAAGTCTTGGCATAGTCAAGGAATTATCATGTGATTGGAATAACAGAGACTTGGTGGGATAACTCACATGACTGGAGTACTGTCATGGATGGATATAAACTGTTCAGGAAGGACAGGCAGGGCAGAAAAGGTGGGGGAGTTGCATTGTATGTAAGGGAGCAGTATGACTGCTCAGAGCTCAAGTATGAAACTGCGGAAAAACCTGAGAGTCTCTGGATTAAGTTTAGAAGTGTGAGCAACAAGGGTGATGTCGTTGTGGGAGTCTGCTATAGAGCACTGGACCAGGGGAATGAGGTGGACGAGGCTGTCTTCCGGCAACTCACGGAAGTTACTAGATCGCATGCCCTGGTTCTCATGGGAGACTTCAATCACCTTGATATCTGCTGGGAGAGCAATACAGTGGTGCACAGACAATCCAGGAAGTTTTTGGAAAGTGTAGAGGACAATTTCCTGGTGCAAGTGCTGGAGGAACCAACTAGGGGCAGAGTTCTTCTTGACCTGCTGCTCACAAACCGGGAAGAATTAGTAGGGGAAGCAAAAGTGGATGGGAACCTGGGAAGCAGTGACCATGAGATGGTCGAGTTCAGGATCCTGACACAGGGAAGAAAGGAGAGCAGCAGAATACGGACCCTGGACTTCAGAAAAGCAGACTTTGACTCCCTCAGGGAACTGATGGGCAGGATCCCCTGGGAGAATAATATGAGGGGGAAAGGAGTCCAGGAGAACTGGCTGTATTTTAAAGAATCCTTATTGCAGTTACAGGGACAAACCATCCCGATGTGTAGAAAGAATAGTAAATATGGCAGACGACCAGCTTGGCTTAACAGTGAAATCCTTGCTGATCTTAAACACAAAAAAGAAGCTTACAAGAAGTGGAAGATTGGACAAATGACCAGAGAAGAGTATAAAAATATTGCTCGGGCACGCAGGAGTGAAATCAGGAAGGCCAAATCACACTTGGAGTTGCAGCTACCAAGAGATGTTAAGAGTAACCAGAAGGGCTTCTTCAGGTATGTTAGCAACAAGAAGAAGGGCAAGGAAAGTGTGGGCCCCTTACTGAACGAGGGAGGCAACCTAGTGACAGAGGATGTGGAAAAAGCTAATGTACTCAATGCTTTTTTTGCCTCTGTCTTCACGAACAAGGTCAGCTCCCAGACTACTGCACTGGGCAGCACAGCATGGGGAGGAGGTGACCAGTCCTCTGTGGAGAAAGAAGTGGTTCGGGACTGTTTAGAAAAGCTGGATGAGCACAAGTTCATGGAGCCAGATGCGCTGCATCCAAGAGTGCTAAAGGAGTTGGCGGATGTGATTGCAGAGCCATTGACCATTATCTTTGAAAACTCATGTGATCGGGGGAAGTCCCGGACGACTGGAAAAAGGCTAATGTAGTGCCCATCTTTAAAAAAGGGAAGAAGGAGGATGCTGGGAACTACAGGCCAGTCAGCCTCACCTCAGTCCCTGAAAAAATCATGTTTCAGAGTAGCAGCTGTGTTAGTCTGTATTCGCAAAAAAGAAAAGGAGTACTTGTGGCACCTTAGAGACTAACAAATTTATTTGAGCATAAGCTTTCGTGAGCTACAGCTCACTTCATCAGATGCATTCGGTGGAAAATACAGTGGGGAGATTTATATACACACACAGAGAACATGAAACAATGGGTTTTATCATACACACTGTAAGAAGAGTGATCACTTAAGATGAGCTATTACCAGCAGGAAGGAGGAGGGGAAGGAGGAAAACCTTTTGTGATGATAATCAAGGTGGGCCATTTCCAGCAGTTAACAAGAACGTCTGAGGAACAGTGTGGGGTGGGGTGGGGGGAGAAATAACATGGGGAAATAGTTTTACTTTATGTAATGACTCATCCACTCCCAGTCTCTATTCAAGCCAACAAGATCTCTATCATGCATTCTTACAACTACAATACCCACCTGCTGAAGTGAAGAAACAGATTGACAGAGTCAGAACAGTACCCAGAAGTCACCTACTACAGGACAGGCCCAACAAAGAAAATAACAGAACGCCACTAGCCATCACCTTCAGCCCCCAACTAAAACTTCTCCAACGCATCATCAAGGATCTACAACCTATCCTGAAGGACGACCCATCACTCTCACAGATCTTGGGAGACAGGCCAGTCCTTGCTTACACACAGCCCCCCAACCTGAAGCAAATACTCACCAGCAACCACACAACTAACCCAGGAACCTATCCTTGCAACAAAGCCCGTTGCCAACTCTGTCCACATATCTATTCAGGGGACACCATCATAGGGCCTGATCACATCAGCCACACTATCAGAGGCTTGTTCACCTGCGCATCTACCAATGTGATATGTGCCAGCAATGCCCCTCTGCCATGTACATTGGTCAAACTGGACAATCTCTACGTAAAAGAATAAATGGACACAAATCAGACGTCAAGAATTATAACATTCAAAAACCAGTCGGAGAACACTTCAGTCTCTCCGGTCACACGATTACACACCTGAGAGTGGCTATCCTTCAACAAAAAAACTTCAAAAACAGACTCCAACAAGAGACTGCTGAATTGGAATTAATTTGCAAACTGGATACAATTAACTTAGGCTTGAATAGAGACTAGGAATGGATGAGTCATTACATAAAGTAAAACTATTTCTCCATGTTACTTCTCCCCCCACCCTACCCGCCACAGTTCCTCAGACGTTCTTGTTAACTGCTGGAAATGGCCCACCTTGATTATAACTACAAAAGGTTTTCCTCCTTCCCCCCCTCCTTCCTGCTGGTAATAGTTCATCTTAAGTGATCACTCTCCTTACCGTGTGTATGATAAAACCCATTGTTTCATGTTCTCTGTGTTTGTATATAAATCTCCCCACTGTATTTTCCACCGAATGCATCCAATGAAGTGAGCTGTAGTTCACGAAAGCTTATGCTCAAATAAATTTGTTAATCTCTAAGGTACCACAAGTACTCCTTTTCTTTTTTGAAAAAATCATGGAGCAGGTCCTCAAGGAATCAATTCTGAAGCACTTAAAGGACAGGAAAGTGATCAGGAGCAGTCAGCATGGGTTCACCAAGGGCAAGTCATGCCTGACTAATCTAATTTCCTTCTATGATGAGATAACTGGCTCTGTGGATGAGAGGAAAGCAGTGGACATTTTGTTCCTTGACTTTAGCAAAGCTTTTGACATGGTCTCCCACAGTATTCTTGGCAGCAAGTTAAAGAAGTATGGGCTGGATGAATGGACTATAAGATGGATAGAAAGTTGGCTAGATTTTCGGGCTCAGTGGGTAGTGATCAATGGCTCCATGTCTAGTTGGCAGCCGGTATCAAGTGGAGTCCCCCAAGGGTCGGTCCTCGGGCCGGTTTTGTTCAATATCTTCATAAATGATCTGGAGGATGGTGTGGATTGCACCCTCAGCAAGCTTGCAGATGACACTAAACTGGGAGGAGAGGTAGATACTCTGGAGGGTAGGGATAGGATACAGACGGCCCTAGACAAATTAGAGGATTGGGCCAAAAGAGATCTGATGAGGTTCAACAAGGACAAGTGCAGAGTCCTGCACTTAGGACGGAAGAATCCCAAGAATCCCACCAGTACAGACTAGGGACTGAATGGCTAGGCAGCAGTTCTGCAGAAAAGGACCTAGGGGTTACAGTGGACAGAAGCTGGATATGAGTCAACAGTGTGCCCTTGTAGCCAAGAAGGCCAGTGGCATTTTGGGCTGTATAAGTAGGGGCATTGCCAGCAGATCGAGGGACGTGATCATTCCCCTCTATTCGACATTGGTGAGGCCTCATCTGGAGTTCTGTGTCCAGTTTTGGGCCCCACACTACAAGAAGGATGTGGAAAAATTGGAAAACGTCCAGCGGAGGGCAACAAAATTGATTAGGGGACTGGAACACATGACTTATGAGGAGAGGCTGAGGGAACTGGGATTATTTAGTCTGCGGAAGAGAAGAATGAGGGGAGATTTGATAGCTGCTTTCAACTACCTGAAAGAGGGTTCCAAAGAGGATGGATCTAGACTGTTCTCAGTGGTAGCAGATGACAGAACAAGGAGTAATGGTCTCAAGTTTTAGTGGGGGAGGTTTAGGTTGGATATTAGGAAAAACTTTTTCACTGCGAGGGTGGTGAAACACTGGAATGCGTTACCTAGGGAGGTGGTGGAATCTCCTTCCTTAGAAGTTTTTAAGGTCAGGCTTGACAAAGCCCTGGCTGGGATGATTTAATTGGGGATTGGTCCTGCTTTGAGCAGGGGGTTGGACTAGATGATCTCCTGAAGTCCCTTCCAACCCTGATATTCTATGATTCTATGAATCCTCGTCATCTGGGGTTCAGATAACAGCAAGTCTGTTTCTTTGCAAAGATATAAATTTTTTGCTCACACCATTCTTTCCACCAAAGGATGGTAACTTAACTAGGTGAGTTATAAAAAGGGTGAACATAAGTGCACAGACTGTCACAGCAACCCTCAACCTCTGCTACACATCACCCCCATGGCATCTTTCTCACAGTGCATCCTTCCACCTCCCTTACACATCGGTCCCCTTACACACTAAAGCTCTAAAAGCATGTTCCTTCGCCTTCCTTACACATCAACCCCTCTCCCTCGAACCTTCTCAGACTGTGTCCCTCCACATCATACCCATAGCAACCCCTTTACAGTACATCCCTCTGCCTCCCTTACATATCAACCCCCTTACCCCCCATCAACCTCTTCACACTGTATTCCTGGGGAAATTTTGCACCACTGCACACGCGCAGAATTCATGGACATTGCATATTTCTTCGCTTCCCCACAGAAAAATAACTTTCTGACAGGGAAGCAAAAGGAAGCTGCAAAAGCAATCATGCAGTACTACTTAACTGTGCAGGTACATTATTTCAGGCACCCAGAGCAGCCAGCGGAAAGGTAAATCCCGTAGAGCTGGAGAAACCCCAGCCAGTGGCTCCTACCCTGAGCTGGGATCAACTTCTAGTCCCAGCTGGGCTGGAGGCAGGAGAGAATGGGACTTCCTCTTCCCCTGCAAGGAGTGGCTGGGGCTGTGTCAGACCCACTCCCAGAAACCTCCCCCAGCTGCAGGAAGCACAGCATCCTCCCCTGCTTCCTTCCCCCACTGCTCCTCAGCTGGTGGGGAGGGGTCACTTTACAGGGAGCTGCTCCCCCATCCACCCAATCCCCGTGCAACTGAACCTCCCATACCCAGACATCCCTGCCAAGCCTCACCCCATATGCCCAGAATCCCCCTTGCCCTCCATACCCAAACCCCACCTCACTGAACCTCAACTCCTGCATCTGGAGCCCCCTGCACCCAGATCCCCTGCCTCTAGACCCCCACTCCTGCATCCAGACCACCCCCACTGAGCTCCCTGCTCTCTGCTCCCTGCTCTCAAATCACGACTCTGATGAGCCCCACCCCCCTGAGCCCCCACATCCAGACCCCCATACCACTGACCCCCAACTAACTGCACCCCGACCCCACCAAGCTCCACTCCCCCAGCACCCAGACCCCCCTGCTGAGACCCTCACACCTAGACCCCTTTGTTGAGCCTCAACTACCTTCACCTGGAAGCCCCTGCAGAGTCCCATTGTATCTATAACCTCCCTGCCCCATGAGCCTCTGTGCATCCAGATCCCTGCACACCTAGAATCCCCACTGAGTTGCACCCAGATTGTCCCACACAGAATCCTGTCACCCCACACCTGGATTCCCCACACTTGGATACTACCTGGTTGAGCCTGCCTTCCCCACACCTGGTGCACCTGGCGCAGAGGGGCAGGGTCCCAGATGTTTCTGGGTACACCCAGGCCTTGTGCTGTGTCAGGATCAAGTGTAACCTCACCACCAAGTCCGTGTCCCGGGGGAGGGGAGATGGAAAGGCTGCAGGGTGATCTCCCACCTTTGTTCAGCCAGTGGCCTGTGCTCCCCACTGCCATGCTGCAGCCTGTGCATTTATTTATTGAAAAATAAAACTTGCAGAATTTTAAAATATTGTGTGCAAAATTTTAAATTTTTTGGCACAGAATGCCATCAGGAGTAACGCTGTGTCCCTCCACTCCCCTACATATCACTACCATGGCAACCCCCTCACAGTGTGTCTCTCAACCTCCTCTACACGTCATCCCTCCTAGCAATCCCCTCACAGTGTGTCCCTCTGCCTCCCCTACACATCACCCCCCCTCACGGTCCCCCTCACACAGTGTCCCTCCGCCTCCTCCACACATCAGCTCCTCCCCCCACACTCTCAGGGGCCTTGTCTGCAGTTGACAGTTATTACTGATTAAGTTAATATATGAATTTAAAGGACAGTAGCTATTCCGGAATAGGAGGGTCAACATGGGGAGCTGTTCCTGTGTAACAATAATACCTAGCTCTTATATAATATTTTTCATCAGTAGATCTCAATGCTCTATGCAAAGGAGGTCAGTATCATTATCTCTGTTTTGCAGATGGGGAAACTGAGGCACAGAGGTGACGGGACTTCTATAAGGTCACCAGTTGGCCAGTGGCAGTGACAGGAATAGAATGCAGGTCAGTAGGCCACACTGTGTAGACAAGCTCTGATAGATTCTGAAACTACAACCCTCCCCCCACCAACACACACCTCTTCTGTTGTATATATTTCCTTCACTACACACACCTCTACCAAAACCTTTAGACCACACACACTAATAGAACTGGACATGGCTGTACCAAATTTCCCCTCTCCCCCACACTAACATCCCCCTACTTTCCCTGACACCTTCTGGAATCCAGGAGTCTAGTCCCTGCACACAATAATGGAGCTGGGGCCCTGACTCTTGCCAAACCTCCCACTATACTATGTCATGCACCCTCCACTACACAATCCTTCCCACTACCTGCACTAACAGGACTGCTTGCCTTATTTATTGTTCATTAACCATCCAATTAATAAGTTCTTTTTCCAGTCTGTGAATTTTTTCATGCCATTATCCAGATTTCTGCTCATTTTCCTTATTTTTAACTATTTGGCAAATAATTTGGACAAATAATATTCAGTCTGTTAGGTGTCTGCCATCTGCTCACTTCTGTTGCTCGGGGTATATGGTTATTCACTTCAGTTACTTGATACTGTCCCTCACTGGATGACTGCAGCAGAATTCCTCATTGTGCATCATGAACACCCTTATGTCAATGCAAATATGGTTATTTGTATGGAGAAAAGGTATTCTCCAAACATTAGTAAACACATCCATTTGGGTGTATGCATTAAAATAGTCCAAACATAGTTAAACTGAACAATGTTTTTGTAGTATTCAGCCTGCTGTACAGCTGTGTTCCTGCACACTGTACCACTCCATCACCACAAGCACCATATTCACACCTCTATGGTACATATACTTCCCCACCAGATAAATTACAATCCATCCCTTGCATTCCTTCACTTCATACAATGCACAGACTGCACTCTGCCCAACAAATCTCCTTTAAAGAGACAAATGCACAGCAGCTTGTTGCTTTAACTGGAGTTAATAATCACTTCAAATCAAACACAGTTCTGGGTTGATTTAGAATAAAGATAAAACCAGTTTATTGAACAAAAGAGATAGGTTTTAAGTGAGTTTAAGTACAAGGGACAAAGACAAAACTGTTACAAGCAAATAAAAGTAAAATATGCTTTCTAGTGGCTAAGACTTAATTCAACAAGGTATAGGCTTGGTTCAAAGTAGATTTCTTATGTTTTCTTTCCAGCCAAGACTGACTTTCTCTCAGTTAGAACCTTTCACAGAAGTACTAGTTGCTGGCTTCCCTTGTCTTCCTAGGTGAAAGATCTTTTCCTAAGCAGGTTTGACACACATATTCAGTTCCCAGTGACTCTAACCCCCTTGGTTGACCTATCTTTCCCCGCTTGCAAGAGCTCTGGCTCCTTGTGTCTGTCCAGTGATGGATGCCAGGATGGCTGCTTCTCTCTCTCCGTATATCTTCCTAAACTCACTGATTTCTCCCCAAGACTCAGGATAACCTTATGTTCTTCTTCCCTTCCTGTGGACTTCCCATCTCCGTGCTGATTTGTATGTAAATGGGGCTTCCATTGTGTTGTTTCCATAGTGCTACCTTCCCTCCTGCCTGAGAAAAAACCCGTTTCTCCCTGTGTTTGGTCACAAAATTTAAAGCATAGTATCAGTGAGTATTCATATTTTCACATAGATCATTAGTACATACATTTCACAACGGTATTAATCACCAGTGCATCATTAGCTTTCAGAAAAGACTTTAGCTGGTACACTTTTATAATACAGCAATATTGTACTGTCAGTTGATTCAATTACTTATCATTTGAAGTTCAGACCCCTGCAAGAGGCTTTCCCCCCCCCCCACTGGCTTCATTGACAGCGTTGTTTACCTTTTATGTAAATATACCTTTACTGTCTCTGCCTGATGACCAGGTTCATCAGACAAACAAATAAACATCCCTTTGTCTAAGGCAGACTAGGATTATTCATTGCTTGCCAAACACATTTTAAGAACAATTCTAGCACATATTCATAACTCTTTGTATATAGCTCTTTGTACAACTCTTTTGTACACATAAAATATTAAGGATCAATGAGTTATTAGTTTTTCAATGATATCTTACATGACACCTTTTAGATACAGATTATGACACTAGTCATAGTGAGCATTTCAGGCCTGGCAAGAGAGGCTGATAAGGCTAATGAACCACAAATGGGTCTCTGTGCCACAGCTTATTATGATAAATTTATTAATGCATGGTTTAATAACTGGATGGTGAGCCCAGCTGTTTGAGAATTTTTGAAGACTGAATTCTGGTGTCATCAATCAGTCTGCAAATTATGTTTGGTTAGAGTGAACCTCTAAGGTTTATAAACATTATACAGTAAGACAGAAGTTTTAAAATAATAGAAGGATGTACACTTGTCACTCAGTATTGAAAACTCTTTGTGTGTGTCCCTTACTGGTATGAATCATGCCCAGTTATGTAGTTCTTAAAAGATGTTACCATCTCATTGGTTGTGTGGTGAAGTTGGTCCAGTTTAAACATTGGTGTCACAAATCAAAAAAATCAACATCAAAATGAGTTCCCCAAGTTAGAGATGGGGTTAGACAGGATAGGGCTTCCAGCTTAGAGTTAGAGATGCAGAAAGTAGAGCTTCCCAGGCTAGGATTAGGATAACAGAGGACAGGGCTTCCTGAGCTAGGGTTTGGCTGTCCAGGTTAAGAGTGGGACCACCTAGGCTAGGGTTAAGGACAGGAGGGCTTCCTGGGCTAGGGTTAAGGCTACACAGATTACTGCTTGGGTAATAGAGGGTAGGGCTCCCTGAGCTAGGTTTAAGGTTACAAGGGGAAGGGCTTTCCCAGCCTAGGTTAGGATTACAGATGGAAGGGCTCAGGTTCAAAGGGTAGGGATTCCAGGGCCAGAATTACGGTTGGGACTGATAAGGCTCCCCTGGCTAGGGATTTCAGAGGACAGGGTTCACGGGCATAGGTTAGGGTTGGGGTCAATAAAGCACTCAAGGTTAGGTTACAGATGGCAGGCTCTCCAGGCCAGCATGAGGGTTGGGGATGGTAGGGCTACCCAGGTCAAAGTTAGAGCTGCAGGGATGGGTCTTCCTGGCCTAAGGTTAGTGTCACAAAAGGCTTGGGTTAGGGTTGGGGCCAGTAGATCTACCTGGGCCAGGGTTACAACAGTTGGATTTCCCTGGCCTTGGGTTAGGGTTACAAATTGTGCTTTTCACTGGGTAAGGATTAGATTTGGGGCCAATAGATCTTGCTGGGCCGGGGTTAGAGTTGGTGCTGGTAGGTCTCTCTAAGATAGGCTTAGGGTTACAATGGATAGAGTTCCCTGGGCTGGAATTAGGGTTCCAGAGGGTGGGTTCTGTGGGTTAGGGATGGGCCAGTAAAATTCCCCAGGCTCGAGTAAGTGTTACTAAGTGTAAGGCTCCCCATGCCAGAGTAAGTGTTACTATCACTGAACAAACAATAAAACATAGCCTGTCCCCAAAAATTTTAGAGTCCAAATCCTCATTTCTTCCTCCAGCAGCAGTCTGTCTTCCAGTCTGCAGATCCTTTATCTCTCCTTTCAGTTGGCCAATCTCTCAGTGTAACTGGTCTTTCTTCTGGAGTACTCCCAGCACATAAAAAATTTGGAGAGCAAGAATTCAAGGTTTTGCTTTTCTTTCAGGAACTCTTTTTCTTTTTGAGTCTGCTGCTGCTCTATGGCCAGCAAAGCCCCTTCTGCCTCTAACACAGGATGTTCTGTGTCTTTATAGTAAATTGTTCTGGCCTGACTTTAGGCCCTTGATTCCCAGAATTCATTGCTGCTGGAGAGTAGCCTGTTCTGGGTTGACCAGCTGGCAGCATTGCCTCTCATGATCCATTTCCAGCTTCGACTGGATCAGATTCTGTTCCATTGCCTCAGTATTAATCCTTTGTCAGGAGACATTTCTCCAATTCTCACCTCACCTCTGGTAGTTGTGCTTCTAGGGTTTGAAGACAGTTTCCATGCAGGCTGTCAGGTCCCTCCACTTGCTTTCTGTTTGTCCATATCAACCAATTGTCATTGAATGTTGCTTCTGAGTCAGGGTCAATTTTTCCCCTACTGGTTTGGGCACCCTTATTTCTTGCATGAGGGTTGGAAAACCCCACCAGTCTCTATCCACAATTATGGGCCATGGAAGGCTCCTCATCACCCTGCTCCTCAACCTCCAATTCTGTCTCAGCCTGGATATGGGCTGGTCTAGCTGTCTATATTAATCAACTGGCGTCCATATCCCTGGACAAGGATGTCTTCGCAGCTGGAGTCCACCAGATGCTCTGCTACGTGTTTCCCCAGTTTGAACATGTATGGCAGAGTTTGACCCTGGTTGAGGAAACCACAAACCTGGTTGTAACAGCACCCGAAATAGTCACACTCCATTAGGGGGCAGGATCTTCTCACATGCTGAAAAGACATAATTTGGTTTCCCTGGCTATCCCTTGGCGAACCTGCATTCATTTGGGGAAATGTCTGGGTGGGGGAGCTGATAGATCATCTGAGCCCCCCAACTTGGAACTACCCAGGGGTTTATCTCCTGGCATGTCTGTCCTCCCCCGCCCCATTTCCGAAAGTCAGGGTTCCTTGTCCTCCTGCCTTCCTTAGGGTGATGTTTTCAATTGGGTCCACTGCTCAAGTCCCTCAGGACCATCAGCCTCTGCCCTCTTTACTGCATCACTGGTGGTAACTAACTGAACCTGCCAAACCCAGCTTCAGAGGTTCAGTTGGCAGGACCTGCAGAAACTGTTTTATGACTATTTGGCCAATAATTTTACCCAAGGACATAGTCTTTGGAACTAACCAGCATATCAACAGGTCTTGTAATTGCTGGTCATCACCCTGGGATGCCCCCCCTGAGGAAATGGGTCCACTGAAGTAACGTCAGTAAGCTTCTGGCATCACCTCCAACCTGGCTAGAATAACCTCTTTTATGATGGTATAGGACCTCACCTGCTTATTGAATAGAGCCATGTATGGTCCTTGGGCCTCTCCAAGGAGAACTGGGGTCACCTTGTCCACCTAAGATGGTACTGCCAACCCTGCTGCACTACCTACTTGAAAACGTACAGGAAAGCTTCTGGATCATCCTCCAGTCCTAGCTTAAACAAGCCTGATAATGGCCTGCTGGCCCCAGCTCTCCAGGAGCCACCTGACTGCCTGGGGTCCATTTGTCAGCACACTGCAGGAACCATTCCTGATGCAGCTGCTGGGCTTCCTGCTGCTTCTGCTGCCCTTGTAAGAGTTGTAGATGGAGAGTATGTATCTGTTCCTGCTGTGCAATCAGCAGGTTGATCACATCCTCCATTTTGGCCATCACCCCAACAAAGAAAAGTGTAATTTTTCGCTTTGTAAACAGGACCTATCAGAGTAGGTTATTGCATTATAATTTGAAATACATCTGAGGGCCACCCTATCCCAGAACCAATGACCAAGATTTGTAACAGTCAGTTACAGTGGAGGTATAATATACCCTGCTGGTGAGAGCAGGGGGGTAAAGAGGTGTTACACTGTGATAAAAGGCTATTTAACAGTCCCCTAGATAATACAACTGGTTGTCAAAAACAAAACAAAATAACCGCTCAACCCAACATAACAGGGATTTTATTGAAACTGGAACAAACTGAAGTGGATTCCACCTACCTACTATAACCTTAAATAGATGAAGAATATATACTAAAAATTATAATAGTTTGAATATATATTTTATACCCACTATAACTTACTAACTGTAAATAACAAAATAAAACTATCTATATAAACATATTTATATCTACCGCTGTATGCACAGGCTAATATCTCATAGGTTATTATTATTACTACTGTTTTTTTCAAGGTTCTCCTTTCCCCAAATATCTCACTGTCTAACGGTCAACTCTGTTTCTGAGCCTCACTTACCTCCTGTGACTTCCTGAAGAGGTGGACTTGACTCCGGTGAAGCTTGCTTGCAGGGGTGTACATTAGACCAAACCCACTGAAGCTGAAGGACCTTCAGTACTCCTGTTTTGGATCTCAGGACAATGATAGATGCCCAGAACTAATGCTCAGGCACAAATAGGAATGGATACTCAGGAACATGCCAACAACTATGGACTGACTTGACCAGCCAGTTTTAAACTAAAGAGATCCTCTCCCGCACATCTGTCTGTCCTGCTCAGTCTGACTCTCAATTTACTCTTCATTTCTCTGAGTCCTGGCTTCCCTCCATCCTTCTGGCTGCCCCCTCCACTCATCCTGCTTCTCTCAGTTTACTCACAGACTCTGTTTCTCTTGGTCTCTCTCCCTTAAGCTCCCTGCTGCCTCCCTCAACCATCTCCCCTCTTCTCCTCCAACTGTTACTTCCCCTCCTTCTGAGGGGAGAGGCCACCTCCTCTCACTCTCTCAGAAGGAAGGGCTACTTCATCTCCATAGAAAAGTGACAGTGCATTCACCC
This sequence comes from Dermochelys coriacea, assembly GCF_009764565.3. Taxonomy (NCBI): domain Eukaryota; kingdom Metazoa; phylum Chordata; order Testudines; family Dermochelyidae; genus Dermochelys; species Dermochelys coriacea. Next base: position 227,266,371 of record NC_050069.1, read on the forward strand.
CGAACACGCCTTAAATCATGTATCCCTATCCATGGTCCAGTCCTTTTACCTTATTTACATCTGGTTTCTCCTTTCTTGGAGGGGAGTTCAAAAGATCCCAGACAAGTCCCACTCCCTTGCTACAGAGCTGCTGGACCAGCATACCTCCTCATGGCCAGAAGTGGTGTTTCAGTAGCTTTGCCTCCGTTTCCCCTCTCTGGCTCAGTCTGGCCTTTGGTGTGACTTGGCTCTCTGGCCAAGCAGAATCCAATCTCTTTCACGGCCTGAGAATCTTATTTAAAGTCCAAGGGAAAACAGCATAACAACCAAATCATCAGACCAGATGGGCTCAGCTGCTAGTCTCCTCTTCTTTGCAGCACGGCCCCAACTGCAATAAACTGTCCTAACATCAGCTCCAGTTCTTGGGCTTCAATCTCACTGCCCAGGAGCTGGGCACACCCAGGGTTTTCCACAAGGCTCTAATCCCTGATCAGTTCTTGCGAGGCTCCTGTCATGTGTTCAGGACATGGGCAATTGTACCTGGTAGTTGGAGCAGAAGTCAGGCATAACAGTCAGAGCAGGAGTTGGTAGCCAAGAATCAGAGCTCAGGGTCAGAACTGGAGTCCAAGGCCAGATGCCAGAGCCAAGGGTCAGAGCCAGGGGTCAAGAATGAGAGCCAAGGGTCAGAACTGGGTTATCTGGAGTGAGGCAAGGTAGGGACAGGTTTGGGGCTAAGGCTAGAATAAAGCAAGAGCTAACTCCACCATAGGCAAATACTTCGAGTAGCTGCCAAAACTACTGCTGGTGCTGGGATTAAGAGCTGGTCTGCTGACTCTTGCAACCAGTCAGCCAGTATAGCCAAACAGGCAGCCTACTACAGGCCAGCTGTGCTCATTAGGGGTATGTCTATACTGCAAAGAAAAACCCACAGCTGGCCTGTGCCAGCCAACTTTGGCTCACTGGTCTGTTTTGTTGCCGTGTACACTTCCAGGCTTGGCCTGGTGCCTGGGCTCTAGGACCCTGTGGGGCAGAAGGGTCCCGAGCCCAGACCCGTCTACACAGCAATGAAACAGCCCTGCAGCCTGAGTCCTGAAAGCCTGAATCAACTGGCACGAGACAGCAGGATGACCAGATTTCCCGATTTTATAGGGACATTCCTGATATTTGGTGCTTTGTCTTCTATAGGTGCCTATTACCCCCCGCCCCTTGTCCTGATTTTTCACACTTGCTGTCTGGCCACCCTGCGAGACAGCCATGGGTTTGTCTTTGCTATGTAGACATCCCCTTCATTGCCTGGAGACTGGCTCTGCTGTAAGACCTGCTTCCTGACAGCCCCTTGCCCACCACAGGTCACTTTGTCTGCTCTACTTCCCCCACCAGTCCCCTGTTGGTGGTCTTGCTTCCTTGTAAATCTAATCTTGCACAGGTGTAGCTAACAGGATGGAACAGAGTGCCACAAGGTCCTTAAAGGGGCAAGCCACCTTGTTACAGTTAAAAAAGGTAGGGTTTTCCAGGGGTGGCGGAATGGAGATTGGGGGTACTAGTGCACCTGCAATGGAAATATTGTAGGGGCTGCCCCTACATAAACTTGTGCATGCCCAGGGGCAGAGGCAGGGGCAGAAGTGAGAGCAGGAGCTGGAAGGACTGAAGGAGCCACCCCGGGGCCCAGGATTGGCTGGGGAGCAGAGATCAGGACCCAGAGGGGCTGGAACAGGCCTGGGAGCAGGTAGAAACTCCCAGAACCCTAATTCTCAGCCTGGCTTCCCCACACCCCTCCAAGTCTCAGTACCTCCCCTCTAGGGTTGCCAACTTTGGTTGGATGAATTCTTGGAGATTTCATCCCCTGAGACTCCAGGACAATCCTGGAGGGTTGGCAACCCTACTTCCCTACTCCCCATCCTATTCCTCTGCCTCCCCATTCGCAGGAAGTTTCTGCCCCCACCCTCTGGGGCTTCCTGTGCTAGGTTTAGGATTACAAAGGGTAGGACTCTCTAGGCCGGGGTTAAGGTTAGAAAAGTTAAAGCATCCCGGGCTAGGTTTAGGGTAACAAAGGGACCCTCCTTGGTAGTCACAGCTTGGAGATTGCTCTAAATTATGCTAGGAGAATGGCCTGGAATAGAGTGGACCTGGTTTTAGGCATGCAAAGGCCAGTTTTATACCCTTCATCCCTGAGTTGCACAGTGAATTCTTCAGCTATTGTATTTGGGCTGTAACTCAAATATTGTTTTCTTATTGAACATTTTTATCTGTTTTCCTCATACAGATTATCTTGATAATGCTTACAGGTTTGCCACTCATTTAACCTTGGATAAATCTGATTATATTAATTTTTTTGGACTGTTGTCCAGGCAGTCAATCCTGCTTGCTGTATGCTGAACTAAACATTCTGAATTTCAGAAAATGCACTGGAATATTACAGCTTTAACTGTGTATTGTTTGGCTGACAAATGTATGGAAACCATATGTAAACGGGGCAGCATTTTCTGTACATTATAAGCTTAGGTCATGTGACATTTACTGGTCGAGTGTTCCAAAGATCACACTGCCAGGATTCATTTGCTCTCATTGCAACTTCTTCATGAATCAAGCTTTTTTACATGGGATGAAAGCAACATTGTACAGGGCTGACTTTAGAGGTTCTGTTGCTCTAGGCAAACATCCACCCCTACAAACTTGCAGTTAACCACACAAACATTTTATGAAATTTGCTATCCCAGACAACTGACTTATATGGTAGAGCCATCTCTTTCTTTGCAAATTGATAATGACTATCCTTTCTATAGTGTTTGATAATAATTATCTTTTTTGTAGTGTTTTACCTCTGAAAATTTTAATTCACTTCCCAAACATTAACTGATTAACCCTCACCACATGCCACATACTTTACAACGGTGGACCCTGAGAGGTTCCTGTTGTTACTGTACATAACTTTTCTGAGTGAGAAGACATTTCAGTGAGGTTTTTTTCTGAGCTCAATTTAAATTACATAGAGCAATGAGGGGCAGTATAGTCTAATAGGTAGGGCATCAGAGGTCTATGCCCAGCTCTGCTACTAATCTACTGTTGACCTTGCTGAGCAAGTGACTTTATCTCTCTGTGCCTTTATTTCCTTCCCACTCTTTGTCTGTTTAGACTGGAAGCTCTTCAGAGCAGGCACTGTCTCACACAACACATTTGTACAGCACCTAGCACAAGTGGGCACTGATCTCAGTTGGGGCCCCTAGATACTATTGTGATGTAAATAACAAATAAAATCAATCACTATAATGTATGAGAAAATGGTGCAGGAGTTGAACAAACTAGGGAAAAACAGACACCAATGGTGAAATTTTCAGTGAGACAGGCAGGGCACAAGAAGAAAGAGGTATGCAAATGTAATTTTGGACATTGACCATATCAGACATCGGTTTCATTGTTTGTAAGAGATGATTTTGTATTATTGGTCAGATTTCTTCTGCAGAGAAGCAGCAGTATGGGGAGGTTATGCAAATTAACATAAACTTTCCAAGTTCACTGATTTGTGCACATGTGAAACTGTGCCTTCATTGATGTCAATGGAAGTTAAGTTACTGACTTTCATATGACAGGATCACTCCAATGTATAATTTTTCTTTCCCCCTCTTGTCATAAATTTCCTTGAAACATATATAATACTTCCAGAGAGTAGGAGTGAGGGAGAGGAAAAGCTATTCATTTATTTTCCCATTGAAACACTCCTGCTTTTTTTTTCACACCCACAGCCAAACAGGAAGAACACCAGCACCTGACAAACAAATTAAGCAGTCTTACTTTTGCCTCAAATGTTTGTACTTTGCTCCTGAAAAAAGTACTGTCTATATTGCTAGTATTTCACAGTGTTCAGTTTGTGCAATTTGAAGAGAAGAGGTGTGAACACGTGTAACAAGGTGTGAGGCAGCCTCCCACAGTGTATTTTTAAAAAAATAGCTGTCATCCAGCCAATTCCAGAGGAAACAAATTTGCTCTTCAGAAGCATCTTTATGAGCCCTACAGCCATGCCCTCTCTACTAGAAGACATATTAATGAAAGCACAAATGCATTTTAAAGAAAAGCAAAATAAAAAAAATAAGTTGAAATTTGAACAAGTCAAAATATTTGATATTAAGTTTTTATTGATCTTTGTGTAAAACAGATCTATGGAAAAATATGTGAAAGCACTGCCAGTCATTTATAATAGCCCTGTTCAAACAATAATTGACAAAGTTGGATTACACAACTACAAAGAGAACTGTCTAGTAAGTATTGCACAGAGGAGACGCATAATATGTTCACTGTGAAACACTGTCAGCAAGACATGAGAAACAGTATACAAAGATTACAGAGATCATTGTTTAAGTTCGTTCAATGTGTCACCCATTTTAAAGGTAGTAAATTAGTTAACTGAAGCAGTATTATGTAATGATAAAATATGAGAACTGGAAAGTTACTTATTACATTTATAGGAAATACTTATAAGAACTAGGATGGACACCCAATAAAGGCAAAACTTTTGTACTCAGAGAGGTACTGTTTGAAAATAACTACTCATATGCCTCCACTACCACTAGTCTATTCACCAGAACTCTTGAAAATATCATATTGAAAAAATCAATCTATCTAATATTTATTTGCATGACATTTCTGATTTTTGCTTTTATCAGACTTAGAAAAACACAGGTTTCTAACTCAATTCATACATTGTGAAATTCACAGCTACTCGGGAATAAACAACAGCTGCCTTAATTGTTTTTCCCATTAATGCTATTAGGGCTGCATTTGTAGCTAATTATACATTGAACATGTACAAGATATTTTATAAGTGATTTACCAACAAATGAAAATACAGCTGCACGTTCTCATGTTGGCACATCACATGCTACACAATGTTGGAACAAAATTCAGACATGGCACCATGGGACATTACACTGCAAATGTAACTGTCACAAACTAAGTAAAGAACTTAAAATACAACAGAATCTCAAAATAATTTACCTATTAAAAATTCAAATTTCAACAAGGTGATTTTTATCAACTTTGTATATAAATAGCAATATTTAACAGAATTACACTGTGAAATGCAGCACAAATATGAAATATGTTTATGGCACTATATAATAAACATTGAGCATAAAAATATACCATAATCATCTGCAGAAAACAAAGAACATGTTCTAAAATGTCATTCCAATTATTTACTGCATAGAAATGTGCATTTACTGATATAATATGTGCAGTATTGCTTTGTATGTTAAATGGTATTTTGTTATTATGAAATATGGCAGGGATGTCCAAACTGTGGCTTGTGAGACACATGTGGCTCTTTTACAGTTAATGTGCGGCTCATGGAGCCTCCCACTCCCTCCCATTCTCTGCCTGACTGTGGGGTGAGGGGAGCTCGGGGCTTCTGTCCTGTAGTGGGGTGGTAGGACTAGGGGCTTCTGCCAGTGACAATTGGTGCCAGCTGAGGGGGGGGCACAATTTAAATGTTTCCCCCCACCAGCACCCTCTCCTTACTGTCGGTGGCCCCTCCCTGCAGATCCCAGGTGTTAGCTCCAAGTGGACAGGCAGCAGCCAACAGCTGGGAGCTGTAGGGAGGAGCTGTTGCTTTAGCTCTGTGGGGAGTAAAAGGCAGCAGCAAAAGCAGTGACTCTCCCTACAGCTCCCAGCTGTTGGCTGCTGCTCCTCCCCCATGGCCGCAGCTCCCAGTTTGCCAGCTCTAGCAGCGGCTGTGCAGGAAAGGAGTCCAGTGGCACCCCTAGGCACCAACTCTGTGGGTACTCCAGGGCTGGAGCACCCACGGGAAAAAATTAGTGGGTGCTCTACACCCACCGGCAGCCAAGCTCACCGCCCCACCCCCCACCTCCTCCTCCTCCCCCCCTGACCGTGCTGCATCCCTGCTCCTCCCATCCCTTCCAGTGCTTGCCACTGCCAAACAGCTGTAGCAAGCTTCAGGAGGGAGGGGGGAGGAGTGGGAACATGGTGTGCTCAGAGGAAGAGGCGGGGCCAGGGCAGGGATTTGGGGAAGGAGTTGGAATAGGGGCAGGGAGGGGCAGAGTTGGGGTGGGGACTTTGGGGAAGGGGTTGGAATGGGGGCATGGCAGTGGCAGGAGGGGGTGGGACAGCGATAGAGTTGGGGTGGGGCCGCGGACAGAGGGGGGTTGAGTACCCACTGATGCCAGTAGAAGTCGGCGCCTATGGGCACCATGTGGCCAAGCGGGGCCAGCAAACCCTGGCAAGAATGCGGGTAGACATGTGACCCTTTGAAGCCCTGAGCCCCAACAGGTGGACCCTGGCTCTCGAACTTCTGAAGATTGTCGTATGTGGCTCAGCAGGTCAGTAAGTTTGGCCACCTTTGGTGGTAAGGAAGAGAATTCCATTATTTTCATACTATATAGGACATAAAATATAGGATATCCCGACAATCAATTAATCGTGAATGCAATATTGCATACAAATATATTATTCTCAAAGTTGGTTGTTGAAGTTATGTACCTAAATCTATATTTAGGCACCTAAATAATGGAGATGTCTAACTTTAGGCAACCAATATTGAGAATTTTGACTTTAGAACTTGATCCTGAAAATCTGGACTCACAGGAGAAGTCCTTATGCAAACAGTTCCATAGAAATCAATGAGATTAACCACATGAAGAAAGATTTCTTACATGAATAGAAGTTGGCAGGATCTGATCCATAATATGTGCTATGCAAGACCTTGTCAATTTACTTTCAGAATTCTTGCTAAATAGAATCAATCTTTACAATAATGTAAATTACAAAAATTTAATAGCAAGTCAGCTTGTTACTCCAGTTAGAAATGAATACATAGGCTAGCTGGGTACACTATTACATATGTAGCACAAATATTTCATAACATTTCTTAATTTAGTTGATCCAAAAATATAAGCTATTTCTTCATACTTCAATATTTCAACTTTCAAGTAACATAAAATAAAAAGCACATATTTGTTATTTCCCATACACACGGTTTGACAAAAAAAACACCAATCCATGACAATATTTTCTTTAAGAAACGTCATGTGGTCATATTTACCATGAGTTTAAACATTCTTGAAATGACTTAATCATGAAATGATCTAATTACTTTTTACATATGTTAAGCGGCATTCTATATTGTATGGTTTTTTTCTGTTAGAATTACATATTTCTTTTTGCCTAGGAATAAGGATAAATATAGTGCATCACACACCACAGAACAGATGGATTAAGGTGGCAATGCACAGTTGCTACTGTATTTTAATAATGCAATAATTTTAAATTGTATTAGTAGTACAGCAATATTCCTAAAACATCAAACAAGATCTGGAAAGTTCTAGGGAAGATGAATTTTAGTTGGCATTTTTATATATTATGATAACATTAATACAAACATATTCAATATTGAAATAGTAATAGTCACAATCAGTGATAATTTTAGCTCAGTTATACCCATGCAAATTCAGTGATTTCAATAGGGCTGCTGGAGTAGAACTGGGAGCAGAATTTGCTCCATGGCATTTACCGTATTCTGAGTCTTCAGGATTTCATACATTCCAATATAAGTTAGAAATATTCTTTTCTTAGGGCAGAATCCATCCCTCCTAACACAGTAATTGGATTTTGTGCAGTAAGTGGACTAGTCGAGACAAAATCCACCTACCCCTCTTTACAGCTTGGTATAGTGGCTGCTGACCCTCTGCACACATGGGAGAAATTCTCTGCTGTGCAGGGGGACAGCACAAGATCTATACCCCACATAAACCTCCAAACTAGGATTTAAGGGTCCATTTCTGCAAACATCCATGTGCATGAGTAACTATGAGGAAGTGAATAGTTCTTTTGAAGACAATGGAATTACATGTGTGGAATGATACTTATGTGTTTGCAGGTATTAAGTATTAACGATTGGGGCATAAGGCCCAAATCCTCAACAGTATTTAGGTGCCTAACTCCTAAGGTATTTAGGCACATAACTCCTATGATTTAAATGGGAGCTAAGCAGCTAAATACCATTGAGAATATGGGCCTAAGTGCATAGGCCTTGTGGCTGTCTGTCTGCACGAGGGCACATTGCATCCCCGACAGAGGAAACTTAGGCCACTGGATCCACCTATGTGCAATCCTGAAAACCCTCCACAAAGTGTGGAGGCATCTGTATATCCCTTCTTCACTTTAAATGGTGTGGAGAGGTTTGCAAAGTTTTCTGTGCTAGAGTGAATTTCACACAAACACAGTAAATAGAAGTTCTATTAGTCATTTGTTCATATTTACCCGAAGCCTTATTCCCTTAAAGTTAGTAATGACCTTTCTTTCAGTAATATTGATAGTATCTCTTTTATTCATTTAATAAAATAACTGTGCTCATACAGTACAGCATGATCCATCTGACTCTTCACAACACAGGCATTTTGCAAAAAGGATCTTAGATTAGCTTCTTGAAATGTTGTTCTTTTTGTGAAAAATTTTGAAAGAAAATGAAGTTTTCAATACATTTGAAATTTTTTTACTTTTTATCTGTTTTCACTTAATCAATTTTAAATGATTTATTTTAAACAAAATTAAAAATTTCATTTAGAAAAAACTTCTTTTAATTTTTTTCTATTTTACTTCCCCCCTCTTCTCAAGTGAAAATAAGGTAGAACGCTTTAAAAAAAAAGGCAACAGATTGCTTTCTCTCATTTTTAAACTTTTTTTTTCTATTGAAAAAATGCAAGAAAGCTTTAAAAATTTAATTTTTTAACTTTACAAGGGGAACAAGTAAAAAAAAAAAAAGTGAGAGGAAGTGGCTTTTTCCTCCTTCTGCTTCCAGCAGGGGGCAATTTATAAAATGGGATGGATGAGGAGGATAAATAAAATGGCAAGAAACTGGGAACCTCCCCACTATTTCAAAATGAAAATTGTTGAAAATTTTGAGTCCCCCATGCCAATTTTTTTTAAATGACATATTTATAAAATATGTCAAGAAAATTGGTTGAATTTCCCCCAGCCTCCCAAACACCCCTCGATTTGTCTAGCCCCCATTTTTTTGGTGGGCTTTCACTGAATAGTAAAGAGAGCTAGAGACATGCAATATTGATTGTTTAGCCTGGCAGAGGTTCGAACTAACACTTAATTTTGTATGCAGTGTTGTTGTAGTTGTGTTGGTCCCAGGGCATTAGAGAGACAAGGTGGATGAAGTAATATCTTTTATTGGACCAAATTCTGTTGGTGAGAGAGACAAGCTTTCTAAAGACAAAAGATATTAACTAACCCACCTTGTCTCACTTTATGCTGCGTCATTTTGAGAAAGTCCTCTGCCTGGAGTTTCTGTCTGGGTTTTGAGTTTGAACAAACCCTACATCTAAAGCAGAACACAGGTGAAACATCTGAAGCAGAACACAGGTGAAACCATGTAAAACTGTAGATTTCTTGTGATTCAGACAAAACCATAAATGGGCCTAGGTTTGTTTTAAAGGCTTGGAGGCTATAATGAATCTTGAAAAACCTAACTGGGGTTCTTGAGTTTATAATGAAACTAAAAACAACTGGCACTGAGTTAATTTGGATTTATGCAGGCATTAAGTGGGAGCAGAATTTGGGTCTAAATACACATTGCATGGGTGTAGGGTTAGAATAATAGAATATCAGGGTTGGAAGGGACCTCCGGAGGTCATTTAGTCCAACTCCCTGCTCAAAGCAGGACCAATCCCCAATTTTTGCCCCAGATCCCTAAATGGCCCCCTCAAGCATTGAACTCACAATCCTGGGTTTAGCAGGCCAATGAGCAAACCACAGAGCTATCCCTCCCCCCAGTCATTACAAATGTAGGCAGTAAAGCCAATGGGACTACTCATGTGCTTAAGTATACACAAGTGCTATATGGATAAGAGTCATATTGCAGATATTTATCATACTGATAGCAAATTATTGCAAAAATGTGAGGAAAGAAAACAAAGACAGTACAGCTGTAATACTGCAAAAATAGGTAGAGATGTAGAGCCAAATTCTGCACTCTGATGCATGGGAACAACTTCCATTGATTTCTATAGGAGCAGCATGAGTAGAGTTTGGCCTATTCCTTAAAGAAGAACAAAACATGCTAAAGTAGTCATTGATAAATCATTCTAAACAACATTCAGAAAGCCTTAGGAAACCAGAATTACAAATTTTAGAAGGAAATTTCCATTTCACGGGATCATCAACTCACGTTAAAATGATGAAGTATAGGAATATTTGTTTTTGTTTCTTAAAAATTCACAGTAAAGCATTCCCCACAGATGCTGGCTATAAAAACAAAAGTTTAATATAAAAATGGAACATTATTTGTGCAACAAAAATACATTAAGAGATCTTAAGGTTGAAAGAGAGGGAAATTCATGTGCCATAACTGAAACTCCAAGACAGAAACACACAGATAACGTTAACATTATGGTCTTTCTCTATTGTGCTTAAGATATTGGAAGTTTCACCCATAAAGTTGAAATTTTTTATTGCAAATTTCCCCCAACTTTAATTTTTAAAAATAATTTTTGGCATGTTTTATTTTTAAAGTGATCATTAGTTGATTGTACAAATTTAAATAAGTCCTTCTTGCACTTTCAAAGTTTTAGATTGGATTTTCACTGCATGACTCACTAACATCAATGGACATTGCATGTCTAAAACCATATGCAACACTTTGAAATCATATTCCTTAATGCAACTAACATTTTTATTATATTCAAGTCATGTTTTGATTCAAAGTCCTTGTTGAGTTACACAACTAAGTGTAATGTACGTATGCGATAAATAATTTCAACCATTAAAAATTTAATCTCAGCTGTTTCAAAACATGTTTATTTCCTAAATCATTAAAATCTATTACTCTACATCAGTGGTTCCCAAACTTGTTCCGCCACTTGTGCAGGGAAAGCCCCTGGTGGGCTGGCCGGTTCGTTTACCTGCTGCATCCGCAGGTTCGGTCAAGGGACGTATTGGCCGCCACTTCCAGCAGCTCCCATTGGCCTGGAGCAGCAAACCGCGGCCAGTGGAAGCCGCGATCGGCCGAACCTGCGGACGCGGCAGGTAAACAAACCGGCCTGGCCCGCCAGGGGCTTTCCCTGCACAAGTGGCAGAACAAGTTTGGGAACCACTGCTCTACATTCTGGCCTGACTAACTAAAAAAGGGTGGTTTTAATAAAAGAAGTACTGTCTGGAACATATACTATCAGTCAAAGAAATGCTATCTGGAACATTTGATTTTAATTATAAAACCACAATGTTTGTGATACAATTGTGCAAAGAAGCATTAAAAAAATCCTGATTTCACATTGTTTGCCCTCTTGTAACTTAAAACTGAAGTGATTTTTTTTTTAAATTTTCTGAAGAAAAATAAATTGCTCATTTCTCGGCTGAGAGCTTGTACCATATGCCAAGGAATTCCACAGCAACTTTTACATATGAGTTATATAAACTCCTAAAAACACAAGTTTTAAAACAAAATAACCAGTGACAACTGTAACAGTCCTAATGGACACTATTCCAACATCACATCACCGTAATCCTTTCCGGTGAAAGATGTGGAACAGTCCCACCTCTTTCTTCCATAACTTGGCTTTTTTCCCAGCCTCTTCTGATTCTTCTCAGTTTCCTGCTTATACATGGAAAGAGTAAAATGATCTTACCTACAATTACAATAGAAGGCAAAACAAGGGCAAGAACAAAGTTTGGTGGTGTATAAAACCTGTAGTATTCTTCTTCAAAGGCTCTTTTCCACCCATAAATTAACACATGGAAAGTACTTATGAGCAGAGCGACATATCCCAGAGTAGACTTTGAAAAAAAACAGGGAAAAGAAACAGAAGTTAAAACCTGACCCCTTATTATCAGCCACGCCTACTATACCACTTTAAAATTTCAGCCAGGTTCGATTTTATTTAAAAAAAAATCACAATGTACTCGTTATTGTAATGTGCTGAAAATTAAGGGCTAAATTCTACTCTGATTTACATCCCATCCCTCTTGGCTTCCACAGGCCTGCATGCTTGCTCTACTTTGAAAGGCTAAGAGATCCTCAAATATGTAAAGAAAACAAGCGAGTCACAATCTAAAATCTAGCAGTTAGTTGAGTTTCAGGGGTGTAAATAATGAAGTCAATGGATTATGTAAGAGTAAAACTGGTGTTGTGGTATCAGATTCAGGTACCCAGTGTGTCGCATGAGAGAACAAAGGGCTAGTTTGCTCAGCCATGAGTATGGAGCAGTGTGGCTATGCAGGAGAAGACCTGGAATGGAACTCCCTGACCCCATTGCTCCTACAAGGAGAAAGGAGTAAACTGTGACACACCTAAAGGGTGCTGCTTGCTTCCCCATCACAATGGCCCAGCTCCACTGGTTGGACAGTGAAATCAAGACTCGGACCACTCCTGATCTGTCTTTGTCCCTTCCGTGACAACTAGTTAATGAGGATATCTGGAGCTTAGGGCCTACAATCAACAGTACAATTATGCAGACTCCAAGTTAAAAGCATTATCCCGCATTCTAGAAATCCAAAACCACCTTAAAAATGACTGCAGCAGTGCTTTTAACTGTGGTGTTTATCGTATGAAGGGAAACACTTCACCACCAAAACTGACGTAACGTCTCACTCAGTTGCAAAAGATTTAGTGGAAGAATCATCAAAACTGGCTACCAAGATTTTGTTCTCTAACTACAGTAAAAATAAAGAGGTAGAAACCTAACATCTCTCCTGTGATTAACGAAAAGTATAGCCTGAAGGGCGAAAAGGAAAAAGATTCAATGACACAAAAAAGGGAAGGAGTACTTGTGGCAAAAAGAAAAGGAGTACTTGTGGCACCTTAGAGACTAACAAATTTATTTGAGCATAAGCTTTCGTGAGCTACAGCTCACTTCATCGGATGCATTCAGTGGAAAATACAGTGGGGAGATTTATATACACAGAGAACATGAAACAATGGGTGTTACCATACACACTGTAAGGAGAGTGATCACTTAAGATGAGCTATTACCAGCGGGGGGGGGGGGGGGAGAGGAAGAAAACCTTTTGTATGATAATCAAGTATTTGCTTCAGGTTGGGGGGGGGGGCAATCCTTGCTTACAGACAGCAAATATTCACCAGCAATCACACAACAGAACCACTAACCCAGGAACCTATCCTTGCAACAAAGCCCGTTGCCAACTCTGTCCACATATCTATTCAGGGGACACCATCATAGGGCCTAATCATATCAGCCACACTATCAGAGGCTCGTTCACTTGCGCATCTACCAATGTGATATATACCATCATGTGCCAGCAATGCCCCTCTGCCATGTACACTGGTCAAACTGGATAGTCTCTACGTAAAAGAATAAATGGACACAAATCAGACGTCAAGAATTATAACATTCAAAAACCAGTCGGAGAACACTTCAATCTCTCTGGTCACTCGATTACAGACCTCAGAGTGGCTACTCTTCAACAAAAAAACTTCAAAAACAGACTCCAACGAGAGACTGCTGAATTGGAATTAATTTGCAAACTGGATACAATTAACTTAGGCTTGAATAGAGACTGGGAGTGGATGGATCATTACACAAAGTAAAACTATTTCCCCATGTTTATTCCTCCCTGCCCCCCCCATTGTTCCTCAGACATTCTTGTCAACTGCTGGAAATGTCCCACCTTGATTATCACTACAAAAGGTTTTCTTCCTCTCCCCCTCCCCCGCTAGTAATAGCTCATCTTAAGTGATCACTCTCCTTACAGTACCTTAGAGACTAACAAATTTATTAGAGCATAAGCTTTCGTGAGCTACAGCTCACTTCATCGGATGCATTTGGTGGAAAAAACAGAGGAGAGATTTATATACACACACACAGAGAACATGAAACAATGGGTTTATCATACACACTGTAAGGAGAGTGATCACTTAAGATAAGCCATCACCCACAGCAGGGGGGGGAAAGGAGGAAAACCTTCCATGGTGACAAGCAGGTAGGCTAATTCCAGCAGTTAACAAGAATATCAGAGGAACAGTGGGGGGTGGGGTGGGGGGGAGAAATACCATGGGGAAATAGTTTTACTTTGTGTAATGACTCATCCATTCCCAGTCTCTATTCAAGCCTAAGTTAATTGTATCCAGTTTGCAAATTAATTCCAATTCAGCAGTCTCTCGTTGGAGTCTGTTTTTGAAGCTTTTTTGTTGAAGTATAGCCACTCTTAGGTCTGTGATCGAGTGACCAGAGAAATTGAAGTGTTACACAAAGTAAAACTATTTCCCCATGGTATTTCTCCCCCCCACCCCACCCCCCACTGTTCCTCTGATATTCTTGTTAACTGCTGGAATTAGCCTACCTGCTTGTCACCATGGAAGGTTTTCCTCCTTTCCCCCCCCTGCTGTGGGTGATGGCTTATCTTAAGTGATCACTCTCCTTACAAAGAGAAAAGGAGTACTTGTGGCACCTTAGAGACTAACAAATTTATTAGAGCATAAGCTTTCGTGAGCTACAGCTCACTTCATCGGATGCATTTGGTGGAAAAAACAGAGTAGAGATTTATATACACACACACAGAGAACATGAAACAATGGGTTTATCATACACACTGTAAGGAGAGTGATCACTTAAGATAAGCCATCACCAACAGCAGGGGGGGGAAGGAGGAAAACCTTTCATGGTGACAAGCAGGTAGGCTAATTCCAGCAGTTAACAAGAATATCAGAGGAACAGTGGGGGGTGGGGTGGGAGGGAGAAATACCATGGGGAAATAGTTTTACTTTGTGTAATGACTCATCCATTCCCAGTCTCTATTCAAGCCTAAGTTAATTGTATCCAGTTTGCAAATTAATTCCAATTCAGCAGTCTCTCGTTGGAGTCTGTTTTTGAAGCTTTTTTGTTGAAGTATAGCCACTCTTAGGTCTGTGATCGAGTGACCAGAGAGATTGAAGTGTTCTCCAACTGGTTTTTGAATGTTATAATTCTTGACGTCTGATTTGTGTCCATTCATTCTTTTACGTAGAGACTGTCCAGTTTGGCCAATGTACATGGCAGAGGGGCATTGCTGGCACATGATGGCATATATCACATTGGTAGATGCGCAGGTGAAGGAGCCTCTGATAGTGTGGCTGATGTGATTAGGCCCTATGATGGTATCCCCTGAATAGATATGTGGACAGAGTTGGCAACGGGCTTTGTTGCACTCTCCTTACAGTGTGTATGATAAACCCATTGTTTCATGTTCTCTGTGTGTGTGTATATGAATCTCTCCTCTGTTTTTTCCACCAAATGCATCCGATGAAGTGAGCTGTAGCTCACGAAAGCTTATGCTCTAATAAATTTGTTAGTCTCTAAGGTGCCACAAGTACTCCTTTTCTTTTTGCGAATACAGACTAACACGGCTGCTACTCTGAAACCTCTCCTTACAGTGTGTATGGTAACACCCATTGTTTCATGTTCTCTGTGTATATAAATCTCCCCACTGTATTTTCCACTGAATGCATCCGATGAAGTGAGCTGTAGCTCACGAAAGCTTATGCTCAAATAAATTTGTTAGTCTCTAAGGTGCCACAAGTACTCCTTTTCTTTTTGGCGAATACAGACTAACATGGCTGCTACTCTGAAACAAAAAAGGGAAATATTTTTGTCAGCCTTTTGAGGAAGGTAACAGACTTTAACAGAAGGTAACAAAGCTGCTATTTTCTTTGCATTACTTTTTTTGGTGTACACAATGGTTTCCAAAGTTGCATTGGCATTTTTTTAGATGTTCTAGCTCATTTAGTTAAAAAGAGTAAGAACAAAAATCCCCAAGAAATTGAACATTATAGACCAGATCCTATCTGGTATAATTTGGCATATGCAGGATTTTGCCTGATATTCTGGAAAGAAATTCAGATGACAAATAAAAGCTTGGGCCTGACTCACCACTGCATTGTTCCAGTTCTATGCTGATGTGACTCTCTTGAAATCAATGCTGTTATACTAAGATGACCAGACAGCAAGTGTCAAAAATTGGGATGGGGGTGGGGGATAATAGGAGCCTACATAAGAAAAAGACACAAAAATCGGGACTGTCCGTATAAAATCGGGACATCTGGTCATGCTATGTTACCCAGTGTAAACATGAAACAACGTAGTGAATCTGATCACTCATTTCTTCAGCAGGCTCAGCTATGGGTAATACTATATAACAATTATTGGAGAAAGCCAATGATAATGAAATCCTTTACAGACGTTTTTCATCCTTTCAGAAGAGAAAGCTTAGTTTTATTTAAGTGCCATTGGAGGACTAAGATTTGACAGAACATTATGTTACTGTTGCACATAAAAAAGAAAAGCCTGACAACAATTAAACTCCAGTCACACAAGGAGTGGAGTATGGGGTTTTCTTCGAGTTTACTACCCTCTTCATCTCCTCTCTTCTGCACTAGTAAACCTGCCCAGCTAGAAAAGGGCTGTTCTTCATATAGTCTAGGCTTGTGCACTGTTCTGATTGTTACTTAGCAGAATAACAAACACATGACTTACTCCTGAAGTGTGACTAGTTGACTCAGTCTACATGGCAACTGGCAAGGCCCAGTGTACATCTACAGAACACCAGCTTGCCACTCAGTAAGTTCCCATGTGGAAACTGCTACAGTGCAGTGAAAGTATGCCAAGGAGCACTCCGGGACTTTCAGTGCACTGTAGCAGTGTCCACACAAGATGTTATTGTGAAGCAAACTGATGTGCTATAGATTAACACTGTGGCTTGTCATACAGTAAACTGCCATTTACACAAGCGCTTAGAAACCAAGTGTATTCCGCAAGGTGAGCTAGAAACAGCATTTGCATGGGTGTGCAGCTCTCAGAAGGGAAAGTGTCAGAAGGGGGAGGTCAGAAACTGAGCAGCTGCAATGATGCTGAGTGTCACAACCAGGATGTGGTGGTCTGACCTAGTGGTCAGAGCAGGAGTCAGTCCAAGTCGAATGCCAGGAGGTCAGAGTCCAAGATAGGTCAGAGGGAAAACAGAGTCAGGCATCAAGAGGCAGGCAAGGTCATGTTATCAGGAGACTGGGGTCAGGCACCAGATTACAGATAGCAATCAGAGAGACAGGGAAAGGGCAAATCAGGGTCAGAAGTCAGTGTCTCGGGTCTCTCATTAGCAGGATCAGAAGCAGACAGGTGGTCTGTGTTGTTGCTCAGACAGCTCCTCATGATGGCTTCCTGGTTTATATAGTGGTATTGGTCAGTCAGTGGGCTGTGGGGTGCCACTCAGGCCCTGAAGAGTGGTACTTCCTCTCAACTCTAGGTTTACAGGGTCCTCTTCAGAATGCCCGACCTAAACCTCTAATGGCGATGCAGAGGCATCAGCCAGAATCCGCCTGAGTTCTAGCTTGGCAAGTTCTTATACTGAACCCCCACCTGTAGGATGGAACTGAGAATTTCAGCAGCCATTGCTTTGGACAATCTATGCTTCTGCTAGAAACAGGAGTAAAACTAGTGTCATGCTACTCCATCACCAACTTCCCTGGCTAGAAAAGCTATACTGAACTGACCAGCCCTTATTACACTTTGCATCTCCTGCTGTTTTCAGACAGGATTATAATCATTAAGTGCAAACCTTCTTTATAATATTGTATTTCAGTAGGTAGAGAAATAGCTCTAAAAGGGCATTTGCTGTATTTTATCTGGCTCTGCCTAAGCACTCTATCTGAGATTTGAGCTTAATCATTGTTAATGTGTGGTGGAATGCCAGCTTCATTTTCCTTGGTAAAATAATCCTTGTAAGGTCAGTGTTTATGAAACAAGGCTTGAGGCAGAGGATGTTTTCTAAGAATTAATGACTAGCTAGGGAACATTTAATGCCCCGAGAAGCAGTTAAAGACCATTACATTTAGTTGGTCATTAATCCCAAGAAAACACCTTGTGTTTCAATTATTACTGCCATTGCATGCCAAAGGTGATAATTAAAAAGACAATTTGTCCAAATTCTCTTTAATGTGTGATGGAGTTTCACATGAGGGCAAGTCTAGAGGAGGAATGTCCTGTACAGCAGTCAGACGTCTTGAATCATCTCTCAGCATTTCATTATAGTTTATAAGCTGTGATAACTAGAAACAAGTTGATTTTTATTACAGTGGGAATAGTTGTGGTATACTAGTTCATTCCAAAGACCACAAAACAACTGGGCAATGATTTGCCGGCATGCACATTTCTATCCCCACAACCTGAGGCCAAAGTTTGGAAACTTTGGTAAGGAAAAAGCTCGCTTGCTGCTGGGATTTCCTGATCATACACTGGATGTATGGCTCAAATCACCTGTGACTAATTGTTATTTTATTTTAAATTGAAGATTTAGTTCATACCATCATCTATAGCATAGTCCCAGGCAGAGAGGTCCTGAAGGAGAAAGTCTGCTTGGTAGCGAGGTTACGGAGATGTAAATGGCCATAATTTTGCTTCTCTTCATTACCTAAGAAGTGGGTGGCACTTGTCAGGGAATGGGGAAAGCCAGGTCAGTGGGGGGGGGAAGGGCTGATTCAACACATTCCTTCAGCAACCACTGTTGGAGGTTTCCTATAGATTTCCCACTTGACAGAAACCCAAAGAGAGAGAAGAAGGAATCCCTCTACAGACAGAACACCTCTGACAATTGCAGCTAATGCAATGTTCCCTGTCACTCCCCTTAAAAGGCTATAATTTACAAAGCCCTTCTAGAGCCCTAATTATTAAAGAAGTGATGATGTGTGTTACATGAGAGGAGATATAATTGCTCTCTATAAATACATCAGAGGGATACATACAAGGGAGGGAGAGGAGTTATTTAAGTTAAGCGCCAGTATGGACACAAGACCAAATGGATGTAAAGTGGCCATCAAGAAGTTTAAGCTCAAAATTAGGCGAAAATTTCTAACCATCAGAGGAGTGAAGTTCTGAAACAGCCTTACAAGGGGAGCAGAGGGGGTAAAAAACCTAATTGGCTTCAAGACTGTGCTGGATAAATTTCAGCAGTGGGTGAGATTCTGTGATTGCAATACGCAGAAGGTCAGATTAGATGATCACAGTGGTCCCTTCTGACCTTAAAGTCTATGAGTCTACATAGGCAAGAATCAGTCAACAGTGACAGGATTATGAACTAGGCAATATAATTACAATGGGACAAACCAGTCCTTAGTCAGACAGGATTCTGAGTAACATCTACATTAATACACCCCAAAGTATAGCAAAATACACTTTTCAGACACACTTTATCAGAATGTCTCCCAACAACAGACGTAAGTCTATTAGTATTTCATATCAATAACCACAGCTTAAAGGTGACAGTAATTTCAGTTCATGCTGACACCTTTCTGTGATCAACGGGGGCTTGTGCTTTTTGTATGTCTCAATGTCTCTTGCTGGTTATGTCTATTTGCTTGTCTATTTCGGTACTAGTTAAGATGTGTTACACACAGGAAGTATATGAAGTGCTTTACCACAGCTTATTCCTAAATGTCTGCCCCTTCCATATGATCTACACATATGTTGGGCTGCCATGCCTGCATTTGCCCAGCTGCTGCATGGCAGTTCCTAGTTCAGGGCAGACAGTTCTGGGTTAGTCCAGTGACATGACAGTCTGTCTCTCATCAGACAGTGGCGTTACTATTAAAATGGTGAATTCTGCAAGTCAGGAATGCCTGCTGATGGGGATGAAAGGCCTCCTTTATGCCACATGTATAGCAAATGCAGTCTCTTACTTTCACAGTCTCATGAGTATAGTGCATTTAGGAGCTAGCTATGCTTTGCCCTTCAAAGGCCCTACACGCTGTGTTGTATGGAGGGCAGCAAATAAAAATAAAGTATATGGAAAGTCCCAGAAGTAGTGGAAGAAGGCCAGCAGTGGAAGAAGGCATGTTCCCACTGTGCTGCTGGCAGCTCATGCCAAGGCCCCTAGGCCTCAGTGAATTCTGACAAATGCATAGCTGGAAACACCAGTTTGGGTGTTAGTATTATTAAAGTAGATATTAGAGTTATAAGAATGTGTTTAGACTTTACGAAATGCTTGCAGGATGCTGCATGTATTAATCTCACTTAACATCTATACCCCATGTTATAAGGTTATATTAAGTCTTTGCATTGTAAACCTCTGTAACTGTGTAACTCATCAAACAGGAAAGAAGCATTAAATAATGTAAAATGCCAGCTTCCTACAGAAGGTGTTAGGTCCTGCATACAAGGCCTACTGAAACCAAATGAGCCATTGTGAAACATCAAAGAACATAGACTTTGTTGATTGCTCCCTTCACACTCCTGAAGAGGAGACATGCAAGAGGACTTATCCCATCAGCTTGAACTCTGGGGGAAGTGAATATAAATCCCAGACAAAAAGAAACTGCATCCGATGAAGTGAGCTGTAGCTCACGAAAGCTTATGCTCTAATAAATTTGTTAGTCTCTAAGGTGCCACAAGTACTCCTTTTCTTTTTGTATCTCTATGCTGCTTGAACTCTGAGGGGTGAAGAATTCTAAGCATAAGCAAGAGTTTCCTATTGCTTGGCCTGGGTTAGCCCTAAAAGACATACAGAGCTTCCACATTACAGCAACTTCTATTACTTTTTAAAACCTTAGACTGTAACTCATGTGTGTGTATGTTTACCTGATTTAACCTTGTAAATAACTCATGTATTTCTTTTGTTAGTTAATAAATCTTTAGTTATTTTATTATAGGATTACTACAAGCATTGTCTTTGGTAGGGAGATCTAGGGTGCAAGTGACTGGTCCTTTGGGAATGGGAGTAACCTGAATATTGTTAAAACGGCAAAGAGTCCTGTGGCACCTTATAGACTAACAGACGTATTGGAGCATAAGCTTTCATGGGTGAATACCCATGCACCCACGGATGCAACGAAGGATGCATCCGACAAAGTGGGCATTCACCCACAAAAGCTTATGCTCCAATATGTCTGTTAGTCTATAAGATGCCATAGGACTCTTTGCTGCTTTTACAGATCCAGAATAACACGGCTACCCCTCTGATATTGAATATTGTTGTGATTTTTGGTGTAAGGGACTATCTATCTCAAAGTCAAGCTTGCGTAGGTGGCAAGATAGACTGGAGTACCCAGGGAGGACTGCCTGTGACTCCATGTTAAGGCTATTGTAGTGCTTGAGGAGTTCATGTTTGACACTTGGTTGGCGAAATCTCAGTATAGAGCTCACTGCCAGTTTGGGGTTTGTCCCCTGCTTCTTCAGAGTCTGCCCTGAAGTTAGTTCTCATGCTCATGAGCCACTTCAGACAGCTTAATACCCACCTCCAGATATTGTGGATGCATTTCTGCTTCAGGTGTTCATGTGTGAAGGGAGGGGGAAAGTGTGTCAGGGCAGGAGGAAGGGACAGAAGGCTCCCCTTGAAAAATGCAAAAATACAGCCTGCCAAAGTAATGGGAGTTAATCTAGCTGGAATCAACATTAATCTCCCCACTCTGAATGGGGAGCAAGTCACAGAAAATGGCAGCATTGCACCATAGGGACCCACACTGCAGGGGAGACTGAAGTGTGAGGAGCACCATGTAGGTTGCTGTCCTTCCACATCGTTTTCTGAAAACTGCAGAGACGTGAAGAGTTTGAAGGTGCATTTCCTGCCATTTCTGCAGCCCCCACCACCTATCGCCTGAAGGGATCATTCAGTGGAAACACTATGAGGTAAACTTTATTTCTCTTCTTCTTCCACCAATTTTACAACAGAAGAACACAATAATGCCCCAAGAATCCTGAAGTAGACTTATTCCAAATATAGCCAAGCTCTGCTATTACTATATATGTTACTTAGCTCTTGATGTATTGCTGGAACCTCCTGGAAAACACTGAAAATCTTCTACGTGCTCTTTTTTACAAAAAGTTAGGGACATTTGCATGAAAAGAAGATCTGTATAGTTTACAAGTTCATGTACTTCTGATGGCTCACTTGAGGAATAAGCACCTGAAGCAGAAAGGTTTTTGTTTATTAACAAAAATATTTATTGTCTCTCAGTGAGTTCAGATCAAATCTGTTCTGTTTACAAGTAAACTAATGTTTTGTTCTAACTGCAAGCCCTGCACATTCACTCTGGGCTCTGAAAGTCAAGCTCTGCTCTTTTTACCCAGGGCATCATCCCCTGGAATAAAGCTTCTAATGACCACATTAGATCTTCAGTTATAAAGTTATGTGCACCCCATTCAGTGACACCTGTTCAGTTGAATTGCCTGCAGTGGGTCTGCACATGTGTAACTGATACATTCTGTCAATGAAAAAGGAATAGTGCCAGCCTACTCAGTCTTAGCTATGTTGGCTCTGCAAGGCCAACAGGAGTAAAATGCAGTAAATACTAATGTCACTAATGGAGATAGATCTCACTGAATACACAAGGGGAGAAAGAGCTGCTTGGGATTTTTTTGAAAAATCACTTTTGTCAAAAAATATCGATTTGTCAAAATTGAAATGGCTCGTGAAACAGGACTGAGTTCATCAAATCTCTCAACTCAAAAAAAGTCATAAGAAAGAGTTTCAAAATTGTCAAAATGTTTTGTTCTGACACTTTCCAAACAAACATTTCTGGTTTTCAGATTGGAAATGACTTTTTGAACTATCAAAATTATTATTCAAATGCTCAACACTAAACATTCTGCATAATCTGAGATTCAGTTTTTTGGTTTACAAATATTTTTGAGATTTTGACTTCTCATCTCAATTTGAGACAGGAGAAAATTTTTAACTCCTGAAAACAGTAGTAGTACAGGAAAACCATTTTCTGCCCAACTCTAAGAGGGACTCTCTCTATTGAGTGAGAAGTTGTATAATTTTTACAGTTACTATTGAGAGGAAAAAAACCCTTATTTTTCATCTTATAGCAAAATAATAGGTTCAAAATAAAAAAGAACATGCATTCTTATTAATCATTAAATCCCTTATTAACACAGAAAACCAAAGAACACACACCTGAATAAAACTGAATTCCCGCCAGTTTAAGGCACTGTTTACTGAAGGGATTGAAGTCACTGCCAACAAAGAAAGCAAGCCGAGACTCATTATTCCAAAGGAGATATACATTTCAATTCGCCACACTTCTTCCTCATTCCAAGAATTTTCCACATTTGCATGAACCTGAGGAGACAGGAGAAAAGATGTCTTTTATTTTCCAGAATATTAAACACTATTTACAAAAGCTCTTTTGATGAACAATAGCCTCCAGTCTGAGTTTTGTAAGAAAACAGATTACAAACATAAAATGTAATCAAATATTTTAGAGATTTCTTCATGTCTTGGAGAAAAAGCTATTGCTCCATCACTGCGGGTTCTGGGTGCATATTAGGTTGAAAGATATGTTGAAACAGTGGCAAAAAGAACAAGTAATTCTTAAAGCATTAGCTACTGCTTATTTATAGAAATTATCTGATGAAATGAGATGAAATTCTTCATATTGCGACACAAAATCCTACATTTTTCAGGCAGCAACGATTTATATTCTACACTATAAAATGTGTGGGCCTGCAATTCTCTTTATTTTGTTGAATTTACAAATAAATTATCATCATTTCTTGCTATTGCTTCAACTCCTTGTGCTGACTCCTAAATTACTCTGTCTCTTCTGTTGTTAACATCAGACATAAAAAAGATGGATGAGCTTGGACATCCTCATGACAGGAAAGAAACAATTCACTTCAACTGTCACTTCACTTCAAGTCACTTATATACTCTATTAGATCTCACAAATTTCCAGTTCCCCAGGGTCTATCAAATCTCTAATTACATGTCAGTTCTTGCAAGGGGCCACCATTGATGATGACCATTGAGATTTTCACATTACTATAGAAGATATGAGAACTTCTTCACAAAAGTACTAGCAGGTCCTTTGACAAGTATGTAAGCCTACACAATTAGGATTCCTTGCTGGATTCTGTGTATGTTTGTGGGAGGCAGAGCTGCTCTGTAGTCCCCCCTTCAGGGCCATGAGTGATATTGCAGGTGCTTCCCACCTAAGTCTTCAAGATTTGGCTGCCAGTTTGGGGCAGGGTAGCCTGTGCCGTGAGCTCCTCTGAACATTCAAGTAACAAAACAGCAACTCAGGATTCGCCTGTCTGTGCATTTAAACAAAGAGTAAAAACTCCCCACATATGCAAGTGCTCTGTTGCTGTGCTCAGGGCAAGGCAAGGCTCTGGCTGAGGTTCTGGGTGAACCTGGAGGAGGTCCTGCTCTGTCCCAGTCTCACCCAGCTTTGCCCCTGAGCAAAAGGAGGCAAGCCTTTTTAATTGGCCTGCTGGTCCTTGATTGGTTAGTATTTTCTCCTAGCCCTTCTAAGTCTCTAGAGAACTGTCTTGCTGGTCACTAGTCTGAGTGGATTTTCCTTAAATGGGGATTGTCAGACACTGAACCCTCCTGAAGGGGAAAGAGAAGACCTGACATACCCCGTCACAATGCCTGTCATAGATTCATTAATGCTCTTCAGCTATCTTATTTCAATACTTCATGCTCACCCTTCTTTCTACACTGTTGATCCAATCCCCTTTTATTATTTCCATTATTATGGCTTGATTTGCTTAGCTGCTGCTTCTTCCTGCCTCATTCTTCTTCTCTGCAGATTTCATATGCTGAATGGCCAACCTGCTTTATGAAATGCTAGTGTAGAAGAGGCAAACAGACACCTCACTGACAGTTTGATTAGGAAAAGCAGATCTTTCTGTCTAGGATGATTGTTTTGTTATAAAACTAACTGCTGCTCAGAACTCTGAGTCAATGCCTCCTGCCAATAACTGTACAGGAACAAAGAATTTCTTGTAAACATAATATTTTTTTTACCACTAGTTTGAGAAGTGATACAGCATCTTCATCTTTCCTAGTAGGAACATATATTTGCTTAGGATTTTGCTGTCCTAGACAATTGTGTAGTTTTGCAGCATGCTATTAAACAGCTGGCATACCTCTGCCCAAAAGTGTCTGCATTTCAGTGATGCAGTGAGGGATCCCTGTGTATAATTTGTATATTATTGCGGCCACGCTTAAAAACCTTTTCAACAATGTAAATCTACATTTATGCCATACACACACCAAAACCTTTGGGACCAGAGAGACGAAAACAACTTGCTAGATGTTTTTAGCTTTCTTATGAATTGTCATTCAGCCCTTACATTCCAAGATGATGGAAACTAAGAGTGCCCTTCTGATTTTACCATGATCCTGCCTGTTCCCCACCCTCTCTAGGGTAATGTTCATGCTTGGTGGGGAATAAAAAAGGGAACTTGATTGTGGCTGACCCCATCTGAGGCTTGCCACAAGGCAGGGGGCTCCTTGTACCCTCTTTCCATATTGGCCAAAAGCCAGTCCCAATGTAGCCCCAAAGATTTTCCATTGAAAATGTATTCAAAGACACTGATATATGTCACATAAATACAATCAAGGCATTCTGACTCACTCTTCTGTCATTAGATAAAAAATGGTGTTTCTTACCTGCTGATAAGCCATATTAAGAAACAAGTATCGTTCAGACCTCCTCATAGGTAAGCAGAGGCTATAAGCCACGTGCACGGTAGCAAAGAAAAAACTGAGTAGTCCAAGCTGTTTCCTACATTGCAACCAACTCTCCAGCCAGGGAGGAAGTTGCCTATACTTAGTGCCATAATAAAGCTGAGAAGCAGCTGCCAGGAGTCCTGATAAATACACCAGAGACAACAAAGTAATAGCAACAACTGGTAAAGTCTTGTTCACAATCTCAATGGGAATCTTGTAAAAATCACTCTGCTGATTTCTCACATATGGATGTATAATATCTCTGATGAAAGAATAGATGAAGAAAAAAGTGGCCAAACTAACAGCCACCACGACCGGCCCTTTCCACAATGTGAACAGCCGCAGAGGTAAATTTTCAATCTCCCTTGCAGAAGATAATGCCCCCAAATCAATGGGAATAAAATTCAGCTGTCGGGCAAGTTCAAGAACTTGATGGCGAGCTTTAACGTTGTTACCGCATATAAAGACCTGATGGAAAAGTCAAATTAATTATTTTTAGTCGCAGAGATGCTTTTAAAGATGAAATCAACAATTTCAAGGCCTCCAGGCAGAAGTCACAGTACAAAGATCTAAACTAGCCATTGTCACTACCACATTAACAAAAATTAACCCTTGAACAACTCAGGTCAATATTGAAATATGAAAAATGATTAAACAACAAGTTATCCTAAACAAAAAGACTGTATATCATCTGAGTTAACATAAACTGGTTTCAAGATGCCTGGTATTCACAACACTAAAATGTCTATGGATTAGAATGAACTTTGGGCCAATGACTAAAATCATGTTAAAAATGAATGAACCACTTAAAATATAGAAAGTAGGACTGTCAAGCAATTAAAAAAATTAATCATGATTAATCACGCTGTTAAACAATAACAGAATATCATGTATATAAATATTTTTGGATGTTTTCCACATTTTCAAATATATTGGTTTCAGTTACAACACAGAATACAAAGTGTAGAGTGCTCACTTTATATTTACTTTTTATTATAAACATTTGCACTGTAAAAATAAAAGAAATAGTATTTTTCAATTCACTTACTACAAGTACTATAGTGCAATCTCTTTATCACGAAAGTTGAACTTACAAATGTAGAGTTATGTTCAAAAAATAACTGCATTCAAAAATAAAACAATGTAAAACTTTATAGAGTCTACACGTCCACTCAGTTCTACTTCTTGTTTAGCCATTCGTTCAGACAAACAAGTTTGTTTACATTTGCAGGAGATAATGCTGCCTGCTTCTTGTTTACAGTGTCACCTGAAAGTGAGAACAGGCGTTCGCATGGCACTGTTGTAGCTGGCACTGCAGGATATTTACGTGCTAAATGCGCTAAAGATTCATATGTCCCCTGATGCTTCAACCACCTTCCAGCGGACATGCGTCCATACTGATGATGGGTTCTGCTCAATAACAATCCAAAGCAGTGCGGACGACACATGTTCATTTTCATTATCTGAATCAGATGCCACCAGCAGAAGGATGATTTTCTTTTTTGGTGGTTCGGGTTCTGTAGTTTCCGAATCGGAGTGTTGCTCTTTTAAGACTTCTGAAAGCATGATCCACACCCTGTTGTTCTCAGATTTTGGAAGGCACTTCAGATTCGTAAATCTTGGGTTGAGTGCTGTAGCTATCTTTAGAAATCTCACATTGGTACCTTCTTTGCATTTTGTCAAATCTGCAGTGAAAGTGTTCTTAAAATGAACAACATGCTGGGTCACCATCCGAGACTGCTATAACATGAAATACAGGGCAGAATGCGGATAAAAAACAGAGCAGGAGACCCTCAAGGAGTTCAGTCACAAATTTAATTAATGCATTATTTTTTTAACAGGCATCATCGGTATGGAAGCATGTCCCTTGAATGGTGGCCAAAGTATGAAGGGACATATGACTGTTTAGCATATCTGGCATGTAAATTCTTTGCAATGCTGGCTACAAAAGTGCCATGCAAATGTCTGTTCTCGCTTTCAGGTGGCATTGTAAATAAGAAGCGGGAAGCGTTATCTCCCATAAATGTTAACAAACTCGTTTCTTTTAGCAATTAGCTGCACAAGAAGTGGGACTGAGTGGACTTGTACATTCTAAAGTTTTATACTGTTTTGTTTTTGAGTGTAGTTATGTAACAAAAAACCCCCTACATTTATAAGTTGCACTTTCATGATAGAGATTTCACTATGATACTTGTATGAAGTGAATTGAAAAATACTATTGCTTTTATCATTTTTACAGTGCAAATATTTGTAATACAAATAATATAAAGTGAGCACTGTACACTTTGTATTTTGTGTTGTAATTGAAATCAATATAATTAAAAATGTAAGAAAACATCCAAAATAGTTAATAAATTTCAATTGGTATTCTATTGTTTATCAGTGTGATTAAAACTGCAATTAATTGCAATTAATTTTTTTAACCACAATTAATTTTTTTTAGTTAATTGCGTGAGTTAACTGCGATTAATCCACAACCCTAATAGAAAGCTTGCCCAATGGCCCAGGACAACAAAAAACAAAGAAGGAACCTCACCTGACCTCTGTTTTTTAACTAATCATACTTTGTATAACAATTTGAGCTGCATTTCACAGCTCAGGTTCTGAAACAAGTACGGATGTCTTCACGGGATGTTAAAGGGGAAAAAAAAGAAGCAAGATCCAAGGGATACCTCATTATACTTAAAAAAAAAAGTACTTTTACACAATTTAAACGAATTGCTAGATTTTGCTCCTTTTTTACTTATGGTCATGTAGTTTGCTCATCACCATGGCATCTGATCATCTTTTTAACCTACTGATGACCACCTTTGAGTTCAACTTTGACCGAGGTATAATAAAATAACTACATACAGCACAGTTCCACTCTGAAAAGTGGCTCTGTAAAAATGATGTATGTGAGGGGGTCCCATTTTTATTATATATATCTATATCACACTGATTCCATATCAATTTACTCAGTTTAAAAATAAATACATGGTTATTTTCTCAACGCCAGATTTGGAAATTCATCCTTGGCTCTGGGAGCCATGCTAAGTTAGTTATTTCTCATGCTGCACCATAACCAGCAAAGGTACCAAAGACTAGATTTTTGGCCTTGCTTAAGTCACCTTTGCACTACTCCAGCAGTGCAAAAAAAACCCCCTAAAGCAGCTTTAACAAGCAGCTGAGCCCCTATCTGCTTCTCCAATTTGCGCAGGAGACACTCTGGGGAGTGCTGGAGGTAATTTAGGGGTGGAGCTTGAGCATGAGGGGCTCTTGAGATCCTGTGCTAGTGGAATGGTCGCTAAGGTTATGGGGGGACTAAAGTAGGTTTGAGCTGCCTTTGCCTTCCTCCTTTACTTCAACTGTGTGAGCTCAGGGCAGTTGAAGACCTAGGCCAACAAAACAAACTATGCCTTTAGTTACAGCCAAGCTGCCACTTGAAAGTAAATTGTTTTAAATTAGATCATCCACTTATTTCCCACAATTTCTTTTGCAACAGTTGATACCATCACTAACAGCTAAAGTAGAGCACTGCAGGAAATGCAGCTTCTAGCCTTGTTTAAGTGTTAGGAAGGGGTGAAATTAACTTAAGGGACTTAGCGGTACGCAGGGCCAGTGTCCTGAGCAAGGGGGCGGGGCTCAACCAGAAGGGGTGGGGACTCGGGTGGAAGGGACGGGGCCTTTAGATCCCCAGGCCCTTTACATCGCTGCTGGAGCCCTGAGGCTCCTGGCCGTTGTCATTACCCCGGGACTCCGGCGGTGATTTAAAGGGTCTGGGGCTCTGCCTGCAGGTCCTTTAAATATCACCAGAGCCCCATGGTAGCGGTAGCTGCGGCGGCCAGGACCCCTGGGGCTCTGGCAGCGGTTTAAAGGGCCAGGGGCTCCGGCCGCTGCTGGGAGCCCCGGGCCCTTTAAATCATCACCTCAGCCCCACGGTAGCTGTAGCGGTGGCTGGGAGCCCCAGGGCTCTGGCTTTGGGGCTTTGGCGGCAATTTAAAGGGCCAGGTGCTCCGGCCGCTGCTGGGAGCCCAGGGCCCTTTTAAATTGCCAGCCTGGGGAAGCTGCCCCAGGTCCAGTACGGTTGGCTGTATATCGGACCATACTGGCTTACGTTTCACCTCTAGTGTTAGGGAAAAAAATTACGAAAATAATGTTTTTTGAAAAAGTCAGTCAGTGTTGGTTCTGACAGCTGATACCAGGGACTTGCTGTTATTACAGTTATTGTAGTTTTCTTTCTGCACACACACACTAAATGAACTCAAACACAAAGCATACCTGTCTGCTGGCATCCTTTGGTCCTAACTGCAGTGCCCAGGCTGAGACGACATTAAATCCTTTGACAATCAGTGAATCTGGGAACAGGGAGGCCAAATACTCTGCATTGGATTCTGGATACTGATTCACTCTCATATTGTTGCTAACATCTACAAGGATTTTACCTATAAGTAAATGCTTGAGGTCCCACAAAGAGGCATAATGTTCTCTGTGTATGGCAACAAAAATGATGTTAGTTTTTGCTACAGCATCTTCATGGTGAGTAACATCAACCACATGTGGGAAAAACTCAGCAGCAAATTTAGGGTTTCTGCTTCCTACGACCACATGATATCCACATTTTATAAGCCTAATGGTCAGGGACTTGGCAAAGTCTCCACTTCCAAATATGCCGATTGTGATCTTACTGGCATCCTTGATACCATTAACACCATTTGGTAAGAAGGTTTCATTGAGGTTTTTAGGACTTCCCATCATAGAGATGGATTCCATATTTCCAAGACACCAAGCTTACAATGATTTCCTTTAAAAGAAAACAAAAAGAAAATATGCAGCATTATATATTTTTACAAGACACCAGAGTAATCAAAACACACTCTAAAGCAAATTTGGTGGGTCTAATTTAACCTATTTACTCTTCTTTATAACGTATACACTAAGCACTTTTATTCTGTTTAGTGACAGTGATATGAAATACAAAATGTTTTAAGCAGTTAAGTAACATAGTTGCAGACATAAATAACAATGTAGAGCAAATAAGAAAGAAATTAAAAAGTACAGGCATACAGGAGTAAATATGTATTTTCAAATGTATTTGAAATAAGATGCAAAGTCTATGCAGAAGAGATATGTGAATGCTGTTCCAGATGAAAAAAAAATAGGGGAGAAGTAGGGGAGAAGTAGGGGAGAAGGCTTTGAGGCTAACAGCTATGAGATTTAGTGGAGAGCACAAGGAAGCCAGTGCTAATGATCAAAGGGAGATTTCACATATGGATGAGAGATAATGGGCTATATTCTGTTCTTGATTACACATCATGATCTCAAGTTACTCTGGGGTAAATTCCAAGGAACTCTGTTGACTCCACCACTGAAAAAGCAGGTGCCTAAATATGGCTTTAAGTTCCTGACTTTGGGGGATACACATTTGAAAATGCTGACCTTAATCATTCTGTACCCTTTGTAGAATTAGGTTGATAACTCTTTCTGGGATCACTATCATGAGAGCTATGTACAAAAACTTTGTTTAAGAATTTTATTATTACAGTTGTTACATGTGTTGACTTGTCATGATGAAATCTCACAGTAGCATTCATGACTGTAGGACTGGAGCAATCTGCAAGGGACCTAATGTAGCCTATTTGTAAGACAAGAGAGACAAACAATTATTAAATAGCCTGGAAGCCTAATACGTCTCTCTATTTCTTTTTCCACCGTTCAAGACAAATATTTATTATTGGTATTATCATAGCACCTAGGAGCCCTAATAATGGACCAGGTCCTCATTGGGCTAAGTGCTGTGAAAACACAGAACAAAAAGACAGCACCTGCCCCAAAGAGCTTACAGTCTAAGACTTTTCTAAAGAAGAATGAAATCTACCTAACGAATCTAAACGCAACAACTAAGTTTAGGCAAGTTTTACTTTCTGAAGCCAGTGTCTTGCAACCCTATATCCGATAAAATATCTGCAAAATCATTCTTGGTCCTGGGTGCATGCCAAACTAAGAATTGTGAAACAGTACGTTTGTTCAAATATATCTACCACATCTAGTTGTATGGCAATCCAGGCACAATATCATATCACTTACATCCTTCAATTCTAACAACAAAAGAAACAACCTCTTACTAACTAATGATATTTTACTTACCCTGAATGAGAAGGCTGGCCAAAGGATTCAACGTTACAGCTCTATGTATTACCCTTTCACTCAGCACTGCAACAATGGAAGAAACATTGAAGCAGGGTTACATTGGCTCTCAATGTCATGTTTTGGCCTGATCTTTCAGAGACGATGAGTGTCAGGTGACAATGGCAAAAAAAAAACACAGAAATTTTCTTCTAACCCTGAACAAGACACTTTAGTAGAATGAGGAAAACAGTATTGTCCCTAAATCTTCTATCTTACCTTCAGTGCAGAACTTCTGCCTAGAGCAGTGATACTCAGACTGAGTCTCTTTAATGTGTCTCCTACAGCTTTTTGCAGCATCTATAAAATTATGTAAGATTTAATTATTAACTAATTTAAGGTATTAACCAATCAGGATGCTTCTACTATGTTATTAACGAATTGTAGTTGATAAAATAATAATACTTGGTGAAAATTATATGTGTGTGTATATATATATATATATATATATAATAAATGAAACAGTGAATTCACACTACTGTGGCTCTTTGGTAATGTTGATTGCTAATTTGAGGTCTGAGTATCACTGGGTTAGAGCATTCGCAAACTTCCCTCTACCTAGCTGTTACAGATTTAAAGAAACAATACACCTTTTCCCGCCCCCAGATGAGCAATCTTTAACAAGAATATTTAACAGCAAATAATAATACATTCAAACAAAACACTAACATCTCTACTCATCCAGATCTGAAAATCTTTTGGACTTGAAGAGGGTATTGTCCAGTTGAATTCACTTGAACTATCTATCAGTTTTATATCCTTTTAGCAGGGCCCCTAAGGACAAACATTTTCCTACAAAGTTAACTACATCGCTCTGATATATGGACCCAAAAACTGCTAAGGTGGACTCACTCCAGTGCCTGACATGAAGATTGCCCTATGGTCAGGAGAATTAACACATGGGCTTTTTGCTGAAGAATTCTCTTAGCCATTTGTACTTCATCTCCCCACCAGTCTATTCTCTTGTGGGAAATGGAGGCTGGAAGTTATACTGCACACATAAAAATGGAATTGATTACTTCTTTTGGAATGCCCAAATGAGAATGGACACTTTTTAGCATTTCACTCTGAGATTGTACCTTCTATGATAGGAAGAATATACCTTTCTTCCTTATTGCTACATTGACCTTCTTAGGTCTATGCCAGGGGTAGGCAACCTATGGCACACGTGACAAAGGTGTCACGCGAGCTGATTTTCAGTGGCACTCACACTGCCCGGGTTCTGGCCACTTGGTCTGGGGGGCTCTGCATTTTAATTTAATTTTAAATGACGCTTCTTAAACATTTTAAATATCTTATTTACTTTACATACAACAATAATTTAGTTATATATTAAAGACTTATAGAAAGAGACCTTCTAAACACGTTAAAATGTATTACTGGCATGCGAAACCTTAAATTAGATTGATAAATGAAGACGCGGCACACCACTTCTGAAAGGTTGCCAACCCCTGGTCTATGCAGATATATTTATGCCCCTTTCCTTCCAAAAAGGTACCATATGAGCACACCATTGTCAGTTCAGGATTGTGCTCCATTCCACTGTCCTTCTCCATCCTGACTAGTTCTTTCACTGCATTAGGAAGTAGCAGTATGGGCAAGGTCTAGACTGTCCTGATTAAAAGGACTGTGGTCCCCTCTTTCAAGAGGCTCCATACTAGTTATTTAAGCAACTTCTTCTAGGTAGTATACAAGGCACATCTCAATAGCTGTGGTTTGGTCTAAGGTTACTTACTTGTGGTGACTCCATTAATGACAAAGGGAACATTCAAACAGACCATTCAAAGGCATCCTTGCCTTTGTAGCAATATATATTTTGAACTGACTCAACTGTCCCTGTAGGCTACTGAGCAATACCTGCGACTGCTTCATTTTTGTGCATCTCCTTCAAGCCTATGCACCTGAGTCAATTTTAAATTTAAATTTAACAACAGTATTGAAAATCTTGAGTGAACAATCCAAGACTAATGTTATGCTGAGAAGTGACTGCCTGGATCACAAGTATCATTGAGATTGATGGGTGTGAACACATCTCCACTTTCCATGCTCCCCTCACTTTGACTGCAGCTATAGTAGCAGGTAGCACAAGTAGAGGCAAATGCTTATCCGGCCCTAGCTGGGAGCTGTGAAAGGACATGCAGTGATGGCTTCTCTGCAAGACAACTTGCCCATTCTACTTTCATTCCCATATACGTACACCTTCTTCAGTAGCACAACCACCGTGGGACAAAACCCTGTGCTCCTGAGACCCCTGGTGAGTGGGAGAATGGAAATAAGGATGTGAAGAAAAAACAGATAATTAGTAAAAGTATTAGGAAGTACCAAGGATCAAGTAATTAGGATGGGACTGAAAAATGCTGGATCAAGAGATGCAAGTGACTGCATTGCAACTAGCATTTGGGAGGAGGGGCTATTGGTGGCTGAATTGTATTGCAAACTAGGGAAGATTATGTTTGTGAGAACCCATTATTAACATAGAAGCAGCACTTCACTGGAATTTTCATCCAACGCTCTCTGCTTTTGGAGTGTTCTGGGAAGTTGTTGTGTAAGGCATATGTCAGAAATCAAGTACTCAACAGATGTGATGTCAAGATTGCTGGCTTCAGAGATTCCACCACCAGCTGCTTTGACAATTACAGATTGGAAGATAGCATGGAAAAAAACAGACTGACGTATCCTTAAGGCAATGTTGCTGAGTACAAAGTATTAAGAAACTCATTAAGCTAAGGATATGGTATCCAGTAATAATTTATAAGGAATATTTCATCCTTGAGCTGTTTTCTTGCTTGTTTTCATGCTACCAATAGCGACAGGATCAAGAGTGTCTGGTGGCTTTACGGAGCTCGCATAGCTGTTAGCCAAATAGAATTCCACAAAATTAACTAGCATTCAAAATCATCCATACATAATAATGGTTTCCTGGTTTTAGCAGCACTGGCAGAATTGGGAAGACAGCCAGATGGATCTATACAGAGATTTTTTAAAAATAAAATTTGTAGTCACTCAAGAGAAAGTAAATACGTATCTCATGCTTCACCTAATAATATTTCACTGTCATAAATCACCTGTGGAGATTAGGAAGGAAGGAATCTCTCTACACTGCACAACTAGCCAGCTAAGTCTCTCAAATATAGAATTTTTGGTTGGTTAGTTTTTGGTTCATTTGGAGTTTTATGTTGGTATTAGGCAAGGAGCTATGTGCTAGATTTAATGGACTAATGATATGGTTTGGCATGGTAAATTCTAAATCCCTGTTCTACAGGCTGTTTGATAGTTAGAGGGATACTATCAAATACATCTTTTATTCTGCTACTCTACTGAAGTTGATAAGGGTTGTTCAGCAAGGGAGACACTGACTGGCTTTACAGGGGAAAAGAGAAACTCATTATACACATAGTGTTGTCAAACGGACAAAGTACACAAACTAAAAAAGTGAAATAGATTTTTTTTTTGCCAACTTATTTCACTTATAGTTATTTTAAGTGTTACTTTTTACTATGGATAATACAAATTTTTCAGTCAGAAATATGCTTTTCAAGATGATGGTTTCCTTTTTAATTTTCTTCTTGTAGCTTCCAGGAACATGCAAAAAGAAAGAAACACAGAAGGAAGAAAGGTAGAGAGACAGAAATAAGGGGAAAGAGAATTAAAAAATAAAAAATACAGAGCAATAGAAACATAGAAAAATGAGACAGAATGTCAAAAACGGAAAGGGAAAAAATGAGAAAGAGAAAAGCTTCTAGTCAATGAACCTGTTGTTAAGAAAAGTAATTAATTAAAACACCTTCTCTATCAATTAAGTCCTTTCATCTTAAAAGAATTCACAGTGGTTTCCCACCCTGCATATAGACAACTGGGCCAAAGTCTGTTCTCAGTTACACTGGTGTAATTTGAAAGGCAATGTGGCATAGAGGCTGGGGAACTAGGCTGGGATCCAGGAAACCTATGTCTACATTATAGGGGCTGCACCAGCATAACTTTGGAGTAATTAGTATGGTGGCATAAGCCTGTAGTGTAGAGCCTACAACAATAGAAGAGGTTTCTCTGTCACTGTAGGTACTCCCTCTCCCTGAGTGATGTTAGCTAGGTCAATGGAAGCATTCCTCCATCAACCTATCTACTACGCTGGGAATTATGTTGGCACAGCGATGATGCTCAGGGGAGTGGATTTTTTACAGCCCTGAGCAACGTAGCTATGTTGACCTCGTTTTTAAGAGTAGGTCAGCTATAGATTCTATTCCTGCCTCTGCCATTGATCTACTGTCGGACCTTGGACAAGTCACTTCTCTCTTTATCCGATGAAGTGAGCTGTAGCTCACGAAAGCTTATGCTCAAATAAATTTGTTAGTCTCTAAGGTGCCACAAGTACTCCTTTTCTTTTTGTGAATACAGACTAACACGGCTGCTACTCTGAAACGTCTCTCTTTATGTCACTCCCCTCTCTCATGCTTTGTCTATTTAGACTGTAAACTCTTTGGGGACAGGAACTGTCTCTCACTATTCATCTGTACAGTACCTAGCACAATGGGGGCCCTGACCATGGTTGGGACCTCTAGCTGCTACCAGAATAAGTCAGTGAAGAAATGACTGGTGTGCAACAGAGCAGAATTTGGCCTGGTACCTTCTCAGGGGACATTTCCCAACACACCAAAGTCACTTAGGAGCCGGAGTCCCACTGACAATAGTTGACGCTGAAAGTGACTTTGGTGCTTGTCAAAATTTGACCTGCCCACGATAACATGCACTGGGTCCAATTGCAGGCTGACTTTACACCCTGCGTGGCCCACTGAACTGCGGGGGGGGGCGGGTGTGCGTGCAAAAAGAGGCGGATGATCAGTGCAGAATGCGCCCCTCTAGCTGTTTCTTTGGGGGTGCAGCGGGGGGAGGGGAGGACAAGCTACATCAGGCCTGGCAGGAAGCTACTGTGCTGAGGGGTAGCTGGCAGCCAGCCGCTGGGCTGGAGTCCCCAGCCTGTGGCCCCAGCAGGGCCGGTCTGTGGCGCTGCCCCCCTCTGGCGCTTGCTCTGCCCATCCCGGGATGCTCCCGGCCCAGCGATGGAGAGGAGGGGGGATGCTGGCACTGGCGGGGGAGGGGGCACTGGACAGACGGGGCCGCAGGGCTCTGGCCCACGGTGGGGCTCGCCCCGTCCCCGCCCGGGACCCGCTCACCTCCCGCGACCAGCCTCCAGCAGCCGCCGCGCCGCGTCTCTCTCCGGACTCCAGCCCCCGGCGCCTCGAGGGAGGCGCTTCTCCCGCTTCTCCTCCAGCCCGCCCCCTGCGGCCGGGCCCGCGCTCACCCCAGGCCGGCCCGGCCCCGGCTCCTTGCCCCCGCAGCCGCGACAGGCAGCGGGCGGGGGGCGGCTGCGGAGTGACACGGAGCGATGGGGGCGTGTGTGTGCGGGGAGGCCAAGGGGGCCGGCGTCCGCCCCTCCCGCTGCCGCCTCTCCGCCGCGGCTCGGCGCCTCACCCGGAGCGGTGACTCCTCCTGCGCCCGAACCCCTCGTGGTCTGCAAGGCTGGCGCCCTTCCTCGGCCGCGGCGACCCGGCTAATGCAGAGGACGGACACCCAAGACCCCGGGCCCAGAGAGCCCCGCTCGCCGTCAGGGGCTGGGCAATGGGCTCCCCGTGACTCCGAAACCCGCCGCCAACTCGGCCCTGCAGTTGGGCCCCGCAGGCAGCGGCTTTTGCCTTTAATAGGATCCGGCCTCTAGTTCCTGGTTTCAAAAATGCAGCTTCTTTACCGAGCCATTGTCAGCGGTGGCATGGTCGGCAATCAGGAGGTAAAAATTCCCTCCAAGGGCCTGTATTCTGCACGGAGCGCAGCCCTGGCTGGTTTCACCCAGTTTGGATGGGGGTGTGCACGGAGAATTTTGGCCCTGGGTTTAACTTATGTCTGTCACATTATTGTATCCTGATTCATTTGTTCCCTGTACTGGAGTCACATAAAGTATAAATCAGCACATACTTTGGCTTAACTGTGATAAAAAGTAAACCTAAACTCTAAGGCACTGGTCCTCAAAGGTATTTGGGCACCTAAATCCCATTGATTTCTGTGGGAGTTGTATGCCTAACACCTTTGAGGATTTAGGCCTAAGAGCCAAAACCTGCAGGCCTTACTTGGCTAAATCTCCCACTGACGGCAATGGGGTGTTTTCCTGTGTAACAACTGCAGATTTTTGTCTTTAATGTAAATTTACGGGCTAAGTTCTGTCCATTACATCTGTGCAATATGGTTACATCAGTGTAAAAGAGGACAGCAATTAGCCCCGTGTGTTCAACATGCATGTTACAAAAGCAGCCAGGGATTAAACAACAAATGGGCACAACTGGGTCCAACAGAAAACAGCCAATACACACACAAGCGATTAAAAAAATAAAAAGAAAAGGAGTACTTGTGGCACCTTAGAGACTAACAAATTTATTTGAGCATAAGCTTTCTTGAGCTACAGCTCACTTCATCAGAAGTTACTTATGTCAGCTCAGTGAAATTCTTAATGTGTATATTTTCATACATTAGATGTACAGAGTGATTTATTACTGCAGGGTAGTTCATGAGTATAAGGCTTTATTTTATTTAGAAAATCTGAGTTATATGTATCACCACATCAAACATTTGTTCCCATGAATACTAACAAATCTGTGTTATACGTATCACCACATCAAACATTTGTTCCCATGAATACTAACAAATATGATGTGGAAATTGCAAAGAGATCTAAGAAACCCTTTCATCACAAAAGCTCAGAGTTTTTTCAAACATTAAATAATACAGGTCAGTGCCTGGTGGAGATGTTTCTAACCATTTTGCATATGGGGAAACTGAAGCACAGACAAACTCAGAACCTGATCCTTCAGGCTGCTGCACTCTCAGCTCCCAGGACCTTATTACCTGATCTAGAGCTCAGTGAAGTCAAAGGAAAGATGGGCTTTGAAACAGGCACCAAATGATTTTTCCCACTAAATGTGAGGACCAGAAATTCATCCCTTTAATTCCCCATTTTAACTACTTGACAGTCCTGCTTTGGTTTGGAAAGGGTTCAGAATGTTTTCAGATGCCTGGTCTGTTTTTCCTTAGCCAGTTCAGCTATGGCAGTCTACATCTAGAAACTTTAAAATGTCAGCTCAAAATATTAATCAAATATAGTCTTAATTATATGCAAACTCAAAATAACTTTACATATTTTAATATTGTTTTACTGCAGCTGGTGCTTCAGCTAGTTCTTGGGACTCTTAACTGTTTAAAGTATTTACATTAAAATGGGCATAATTTGTCACAGGAGATATTCACACCTGTCAAAATGACAACTCTGCATATGCTTACAAGGTGAAGGCTAATCACTAGTCACACAGACTAGAAACTTAACTTATTTGAAGTGAAAGTTTAGACTGAGAATATATCAACATTCATAGGAAGATCCAACCTGAATACTTATGATATTTTTTTCTGTATTGTGCATTTTTATACTCCTCATATGTGTACTATCACAGTAAAAAAATGTGATAATTATCATAGTGTATTCAAATTTTTAGAGGATATTGCATTAGATTAATACTGTAGCAAGGAGAGTACTTCTTTTTTTCTAAGCAGACAGCTCAGGTATTGCTCTCTGAATTTGATTTGCAGCTGTCTCTTGTTTCACAGCTTTTTGCCTTATGATTGTTCACCAGTTAAATTTGCCTTCTCTTAGTCCCACACATTCTGGTCTGTGCACTGCATGATGTTCCAGTTCAGGTCCTGATCCTGTATGCCCTTATGCATGCAAACTCCCACTGAAGTCATTTACGGCACTCTCGGCTACATTGTTTTTTTAATCTAATTATCTTACATGTTACTAGAATTAATTGCACATATCAAATGCATAAATAGAAGGCAAGCTATTAACATAGTTGTGAATTTAGTTGCTTTACTCTTTCATATTGATATGTACCCCGATTTCATTTTCTGGTTGTTTGGCAATTAAACAAGTTTTAAGTGACCTTCACAGGATCATTCATTAACAAGGAAAACAAGAGTGGGCCTCAGTACCCTTGAACCACTGAACTTTTATCTCTTGGGTACTTGAACTGCTGACCTATATAAGTACCCTTTGGTTTAACCTGTTTTAAATGTATTCCTTTTACTCTCCTTGTACAATATTAACTGGCTATGATCCAATCATTTGTGTAATAGAATATATTTTCTGAAATTTAGCTCTATTATGACCACTTTTCAAATGGTCTTGTAGATGAGTCACAGCCATTTGCTAACCCATTAAAAAGGCACCATCAACTTAGTATATAGTCATCTTAAAAAAAATGAGTTAAAGATAGTTTCAAGTACTACACCTGACCGTGGGTCTCCCTGCTGATTGTTATGAATTTACAGTGTCAATTTCCTAATGTATATATTATTATTTTTTTAAATCTCTCCCCCATTGTTATGTGAAAGACCCACTCAAACAGATGAAAGATGGCCCACAGGTTAGAGTGCTATCTTGTAACTCAAGAAAATGGGGTTCAGTTCCCTCCCATAAGCAGAGGGAGGTCCTGATCTTGCAGTGAACTCTGCATGGGAGCAGCAGTGTGTCCACACACAAAGCTCATTGCAAAATTGGAGCCTGACTATTCTGTAAAACTGACTAAACCAATAGCTGTCCAATTACATAAACCTTAAAGTGTGTAGATGTAACAATAGCAAGTAAAACACTTAGGCCTGGTCTAGACAAGAAAATTAGGTTGGTTTAATTACATCGGTTAGTTGTGTGAAAAATCCACACCCCTCAGTGGCATGGATAAATTGATCTAAACTCCTGTGTAGACAGTGCCAGGTTAACAGATTTTTTTTCCGTCGACCTAGCTGCTGCTTTTTGGGGAGGTAGATTACCTTTGCCAATGGGAGAATTCCTCCAGTTGGCGTAGTAGTGTCTACACCAGGGGTGGACAAATTTTTTGGCCCGAGGACCACATCTGGGTATGGAAATTGTACAGCGGGCCATGAATGCTCACAAAATTGGGGGTTGGGGTGTGGGAGGGGGTGAGGGCTCCCTCTGGGGGTGTGGGCTCTGGGGTGGGGCCAGAAATGAGGAGTTCAGGGTATGGGAGGGGGCTCTGGGCTGGGGCAGGGGGTTAGATGCGGGGGGTGAGAGGGAAGGCTCTGGGGTGGGGCTGGAGATGAGGGGTTGGGGATGCAGGAGGGATCTGGGCTGGAACTGAGGGGTTTGGAGGGTGGGAGGGGGATCAGGGTTGTGGCAGGGGGTTGGGGTGCAGGAGGGAGTCAGGGGTGCAGGCTGCGGACAGCGCCTACCTCAAGCAGCTCCCAGAAGCAGCAGCATGTCCCTCCTCCGGCTCCTATATGTAGGCATGGCCAGGAGGCTCTGTGCACTGCCCTGTCCACAGACGCTGCTCCTACAGCTCCCATTGGTCACAGTTCCCGGCCTATGGGCGCTTCGGGGGCAGCACTTGGGGCGGGGGCAGCGTGCAGAATCCTGTAGCTGCCCTTACATGTAGGAGCCGGCAAGGGGGGGGGGGCTGTCACTGTTTCTGGGAGCCTCAGTGGGAGCTTGAGGGCCGGATTAAAACATCTGGTGGGCTGGATGCAGCCCCCGGGCCATAGTTTGCCCACCCCTGCTCTACACTGAAGCACTTCAGCTCTCTTGCTGTAGCATTTTAAATATAGACAAGCCCTTAAACAAGAGTTTTAAAATGACGGTGGTACTTTAAAGGAAAAAATACTAAACAGTCAGTGTAAAGAAAACAGGAACCTTTTTTAATTTCAGGAAGATTTTTTTTTTTCCTTCATTCCCCCAGCAGGGTCCAGACCAACTTTTATTTCTTCCTTGGAAGGAGGGAGTATAACAAAAAACCTCAGACTTGGCAAAGCAAAAGAGAAATTTTGTATCTTTTGTATCTTTCTTCTGGCAAAGCTCCTAGGCAGGGTAGTGAAAACAAACACAAAAAAGTAGCAAGGTAACAAATCAAATACAATAGTTTTTGGTGTGCTGCTTTCAAGGTAGCCAGTTTTGAGTTCTAGTCAGCAGAGAGATACAGCCTCTACAAACCAGGCACTTCCAACCCAATTTATCCCCACCATCTTTAAGGTTGCCTGGTGAAGGAAAGTAGGACTGCCTATTAAAGGATTATTTTTAAATTGCATTTGTGCCTATTATGGCTTCTTCATAGTGGATAAAAAGGGCCTGATAGGTTGAAAAACAAAACCAAAACAAAACCAAAAAAAAATCCCCCTTAATTTTTCTGCTTGCTTTTTACCTTAGAAATGGGACTATGAGATCTGCTCTTTCCTTTTTTTTTTTTTTTCCTTGTAAGACCTTCTGGTTGCCTTAAGCATGTGTATTATAGAATCATAGAAATGTAGCTCTGGAAAGGACATTGATAGGTCATCTAGTCCAGTACCCTTAGCTGGGATAGGACCAAGTATACCTACACCATCCCTGAAAGGTGTTTGTCTAACCTGTTCTAAAAACCTCTAATACACCTTCCACAACTTCCCTTTGAAGCCTATTCCAGAGCTTAACTGTCCTTATAGTTACAAAGTTTTTCCTAATGTTTAACCTAAATCTCCCTTGCTGCATATTAAGCCCTTAATTCTTGTCGGTACTTTCAGTGGACAATTGATCACCATCCTCTTTATAACAGCCCTTAACATAAAGACTGTTATCAGATTCCCACCTCAGTCTTTGTTTCTCAAGTCTAAACATGCTCTGTTTTTTTAACCTTTCCTCAAAGGTCAGGTTTAACCTTTCCTCAAAGGTCAGGTTTTGTCATTTTTGTTGCTCTTCTCTGAACTCACTGGACACAATAAACCAGCTGAGTCCTCATCAGTGCCCAGTACAGCAGAACAATTACCACCTATGTCTTACACATGACATTTCTGTTAATACACCCCAGAATAATATGAGCCTGTTTTGCAGCTACATCACTTTGTAGACATATTCTATTCGTGACCTACTATAATCTGCAGATCCTTTTCATTTGTACTACTGTATAGCCAGTTATTCCCTATTTTGTATCTGTTCATTTAATTTTCTTTCCGAAGTGTAGTACTTTGTTCTTATCTTTATTGAATTTAATCTTGTTAATT
Organism: Dermochelys coriacea; assembly: GCF_009764565.3. Taxonomy (NCBI): domain Eukaryota; kingdom Metazoa; phylum Chordata; order Testudines; family Dermochelyidae; genus Dermochelys; species Dermochelys coriacea. Next base: position 227,309,043 of record NC_050069.1, read on the forward strand.
TCAGACCAATTCTCCAACTTGCTAAGATTGTTTTGAATTCTAATCCTGTCCTCCACAGTACTTGCAACTCTACCTAGCCTGGTATCATTGGCAAATTTTATAAGCCTACTGTCCACTCCGTTATCCAAATCATTAATGAAAATATTGAATAATGCCAGACCCAGAACAGACCCCTTTGGGACCTTACTAGATACATCACCCCAATTTGAAAGCAAACCATTGATAACTACATCCTGAGTATGGACTTTCAGCCAGTTATGCACCCACTGTGATGTTGCACTCTATAATGATTTTATGAAAATATGCTAATGAGTGAGAATATAACTCACTGGAATATGTTTCATACAAAAGGTCTCTTGTAAGGTATCATTGCAAAGCTTATAACCTACGGAGTGTGGTCATCCTATTTGTATAAATGTATCACTCTTGTATCTGAAACTAGAAATATGAAATATAACTCTGAGGTCCTATTGTAATTATGCAAAGTGTGGGCCATTCATGGAATCTTGATGGCTCCCATCAACCAGGACAATTGACTGTGGATGGCTCTGTTTGCTTGCAGGCCTTACTATGAGTTAGGCTGGGAGGAATGAGGGCTTGAAGTTTTACAGTGACGTGATCATGTCACCTGAACTGGAATCCATCTTTAACCTGGTGCTTTTCCATTTAGAAGGAGGGGTGGGAACCCAGAGAAGGACAAAGGATTCCTGCCTTGTGTAAAAGATACATAAGGGGGTGGAACAGAACAAAGGGGGCTGCAGTCATGAGAAATCCCCTAGCTACCACCTGAGCTGAAACAAGGACTGTACCAGGGGAAAGAATTGTGCCCAGACTAGGAAGGTGTCCAGTCTGTGATAGAAGCTTATTGAAACACCTCTGAGGGTGAGATTTTATCTGTATTCAGTTTTCTTACTGTAATAGGCTTAGACTTGCGTGTTTTATTTTATTTTGCTTGGTAATTCACTTTGTTCTGTCTGTTATTACTTGGAACTTAAATCCTACTTTTTGTATTTAATAAGATCACTTTTTACTTATTAATTAGCCCAGAGTATGTATTAATACCTGGGGGGCGGGGGCAAACAGCTGTGCATATCTCTCTATCAGTGTTATAGAGGGCGAACAATTTTGAGTTTACTCTGTATAAGCTTTATACAGGGTAAAATGGATTTATTTGGGGTTTGGACCCCATTGGGAACTTGGCATCTGGGTGTTGGAGACAGGAACACTTTTTAAGCTGTTTTCAGTTAAGCCTGCAGCTTTTAGGGGATGTGTTTCAGACCTGGGTCTGGGTTTGTAGCAGGCTAGCATGACTGGCTCAAGCAGGCAAGGTTCTGAAGTACCAAGCTGCCAGAGGGAAAACGGGTTAGAAGTAGTCTCAGCACATCAGTTGGCAGTGCCCAAGGGGGATTCTGTGATCCAACCTGTCACACCCACCATATAGTAATTTTATTTAGACCACATTTCTCAAGTTTGTTAATGAGAATGTCATGTGGTCCTGTGTCAATAGCCTTACTAAAATAAAGATATATCATGTCTACTGCTTCCCACTATCCACTAGGGCAGTATCTGTTCTCATAACTTCACTAAAGGGTTTTCAATAAAGACATCATTTCTCTAAAATGTTAATAGTCATTGAAGTTAAGTAGGTGTTAACCAAAATAAAAAGCAGAGATGCCTGGCTCCACAAAGGTATGTAGATTCCTAAACCCTAGACTTGGCCACCTAATTCTATCTCAGGCACCATTGAGATCCACAAAATTCCCACTTGGCTGCTGCCTAACCCTGTAGGGCACCTATCTCTCTCCATTCATTGTACGGGGAGCTGAGGTACCTAACTCGGGCTTTGTGGATTGCATTGTTGTTCCTGTGATTTTCTAGGTCCCTAAAAGTTAGGTGGTGTGATGCTCAGCATCACAGTGCCTAACTCCTTTTGTGGATCCAGGTCAGAGTGTCAAACAGTCTGACTAAAAAAATCCTTTTATCTCTCAGTTACTTCAATTTCAGTCTTTTGTGATGTCATCGTTTCATTAGTTTTTCAGTCATCATAGATTCTTCCAGGCCAGGTGAGACCCACATTTCTACTACAAAAAACAAGCAGAAAAAAATTATCTTAAAATAAACAAATGAAGCCTTCAAACTCTCTTTGTACATTGTAAAAAAGCAAATATGGCACACCTCCCCCCCTTTTTTTAAACAAACCCTTTACAGTCAATTTTAATTATCCAGAGATGAGAACATTTCTTTCAGGCCTGTCAGCTCCTGCAGATTTTTGAGATAAGACATAAATCTCTTCTCTTATCTCACCTGCGGTTAAAAATAAAGAGAGAACACAGGTCTTCCTCCTCTGCTAAGAGTGGAGAGAGATCTCTCCCTGGTTTGAGTAAACAATGTTGTCCTACAGCTTCTCCTCCTCTTCTGCTGGAGGGTGAGAGCTCCTTTTGCTGTTTCAACTATAAACCAGTAAAGGGTTTCAATGCCTGCACTCTCCAGCTGAGTATTGGGTAGGCACACAGGCCCACACCTGACCTCTTCATTTCCATCTACAATTTTTGGCTGCAGAATGGTTTCTTGATATAAATAATAGAATTTCAGTGCCCAATTACATGATTTTAAGGCACAAGTGGTATGTGCAATTACCCAGCAAAAATTTAGATGCTAAAATTATAGTCTTTCCACAATGATTGTGCATCCAGAACTGCAGGCGAATATTTGCATGGCTTGTTTTGAAAATTTAGCTCATTATATGAAGAGCAAAATGTTCCTTTAGTCAAGTTTTTAACAAAAAACAGAGATGCAGAGTTCCAGGTACAGTATGGGCATCCTTGCTCCCCTGGGAAAGAAGACTTTACTAAATGATTTAACACTAGAGCAGGTAGAGGGAGTAGATCAGGGCTCCGCACCACTCTTGCAGCCCGTACCAGGGCCAGCCTACTGGGCAAGTATCTCATTTTCTTGCTGCCAACACTGGGCCTGAATTTGTTCAAGTTCAAGTTTCCTTCAAAAAGCTGTAGATCACAAACTGTGTATATATTAGGTGGATCCTTCTGCTGATATCCTCATTCTACTTGTATCTTTGGGAAGCAACAGAGGGAGTTTGGCTGTCTTGCAACTACTATGAGCTGAGAATAATAACTATTCAACTGACAAGAGCAGGTGGAAAGGGAACAAGAAGAAGACATCAAGTAGTTAGTAATAGCATGGAAATGTAGAAATATGACAAAAAGTAGAATATTCCTAATTGGCACATTATACTCTCAGCTAGTATATTTTTAAAATTTTTATTTAATCTAAGTATAACACTGGCACATCAATTAAGTGAAACATCCCTAGAATAAGAAAACCAATTCATCTGTACCCTCAATTTGACAGCACAGTGGTAACCATGAGAGGAAAACATACATGGGGGTGGGGGGAACAAACCATCCCAAATGGGATACCAATTTTGACTCCAATTCTGCAAATACTTACGTAGGTGCTTAACTGTACACACACATGCACTGAGGTCAGTGGGCTACCCATGTGCAGAAAGTTACGCTCCTGCAAAATTGCAAAAAAAAGGAAAACTTAGGCCTTAACAGTAGATAGGCCATAATCCTACAAGTTGTTCTGCATAGCTCATGTGCAGCCTTGTTGACTTCAATAGGTTTCTACATGGATGTAAAGACCCACTTGTATGGAGCAGCTGGGACCGAGGAATTTAGTGATGCAAAGCTCAAGCAGAAGTATTTTATGTCACACAGCAGAATATTGTCCATCCAAAATATCAGAAAAGTATATTTCCAAGGAGAGACAAATGCATTAAGAAAAAGCAGAAATACCATGCTTACAGTAAAAGAGAATAATTGCAAGAAAGAGCTTGATCCTGCTGTCGCCCCATATGTAGGTAAAAATCCCATTGATTTTATTGGGAATTTTGCCTGGGCCAAAACTGCAGGATGAGGCCCAAAGAAAGTGAAAAAAAAAAAAGCAATACTGGAGTGAGAGTAAAACTGAGGTTCTTACTAATTGCTTTTCTGAATCTAATGCACTTTCTATACCTTATTTGTTTTTTTTGTCCTTCATTTCACGGGGAGGAAAACCTTAAAATGATTTAGTATAACAATGATTAGAGAATACATTTTTTCCCATTTAAAACAATGTTCTGTACGATTTATCAGGGAACAAAAGAGCCACATCTGCTCCAATATAAGAACAATCTATTTTAAGAGAAATCAGCTTATGTTTAGATGCTTGTGAAGCATGAACAATATTCAGGAGTAGATAAATCCATTTACCCTGGAAAACAATCACTCATTTCTCCAAAGCTTCAGAAATAACCTATGCTTTATCCATAAAAGAATTTGAGGAAGTTGTTGGTGTGAGAGAAGAATTCCCTGAGTCACAGAACATTTCTGCTGATAAGATCTATAAGTGGACTGTGAAAAGATTTCACCATTCCTCAAATATAATCCAAATTTTAGATCCAAAATAAGTTTTCTGCATTTACACAGCAATGTTTCTCATTTGTCCCTTCCTCAAGTTCCAGCATTTGCCGAGTTTTTGTCGTTTTCCAACATTCCAGATATTAGGGCCAGTCTCTGCAGTATGTACTCAGATGAGAAATTCTTGTTCACATGAATAATTCCAGTAATAAAGCCAATATGACAACACATGCATGACTAAGGACTGTGAGTTGTGGCCCTTCCAGTGTAACAAAACAGTCTTCAAGCACCTATTTTTTTTTTTTTTTTTACTTTTTTCATATTGAGACCAAAAAAGGAAATTGAAGGACAAATTTGCCTCTCAGTAATGATTTAATCCCAGTGAGCTCACTGGGTTTGCATGTGTGTATTCAAGAAAGGATCTGTAACTTTGAGTTTTAGATCGTGGGGCACAGTGGGGGCCTTCCTCTACCTCCTTGCTTGAAGGACAGTATACGCAGAAACATTCCTGGCAAAACCTCTTCTGTTGTATCAGGTTCATTGGAAGCAACTACAATATTTCATTTTTGAAAAATTGACACAACTGTGTACTGACCGTATACAGCAACTTTCATCTGAGGCTCTCACATCATTTTACAAATATTTATTAATTCAACCCCACAGCACCCATTCAAGTATGACAATAAGGAACATTTTACAGATGAGTTAAATGGAGACACAGAGGGTGAAATTCTAGCCCAATTAAAATCAATAGGAGTTTTGCCATTGACTTCAATAAGGCCAGGATTTCACCAAGAGAACTTAGTGATCTTGGCTTAGTCAGTAGTAGAGCCATACATAATTTTCTTACTGTAGTTGCTACTGCTTCTGTGTCAAAGCCACTAATCCCTGGCTCTCCTGAGTCAGCATCATTGGACACAGGACCTTCTCTCACTAACTAAACAGACCAACTGCTTGGTGGAAGGCTGACTTGGCAGATTGGGAGCTTAATCTTCAGTGGTAAATACATATGTAAATGTAAAACCTGGGGGATGGGGAACAGAGGATATGAGGAAAGAATCAGAACTGCAGAAATAAGACTTGGGTAAAGTAAATGAAACTGGGTGTGGGCAGAAAGAAGAGAGGGAAAAGATGAAAAAGAGAATGAATGCTCCTAAGTGGGTAATGGGGACAGGGGAGAGCAGAGAAAAATAGGGTCAGTCAGCTGATAAGAGAAAAGGATAAAAGAGGAGTGGGTGCAGCAAAGATAAGAACTGTAGTGGAAAAACTAAGGATGTGACAGAATAGAAGAGAAAATAAGAGGTGAGGTCATTAGCTGCACAAACCATTTTAAGAATATTTTCCAAGCCAGTCATTCCCACAGTTATGTTGAGGTCAGTCATTTTTATCTGTTTTAATATTTTTTTCTATGGATTCCTTGACTGATGATTTGTAGAAAAATAAGGACACTGGATAACAAACAAAGCAATAAAACAAAATCATATCACACTGCTGTTGAAATGGGGTAAAGTAGTAACTCCAGCTTTGGATTTTAAAAACACTAATGAACTCAAAAACAGAAGACTATTGAAGTGTTTGCTATTCAGGGACAGCTGTAGAAGCAAAGGATTTGGACTTACTTCTTTGAAGTCAATGGAAAAGCTATCACTGATTTCACTGGAAGTGGGATCAAGCCATAAGAGAAGAAAACAAGAGTGTTGAAGAAATGTGTGTAAAATTTTTATATAGTGGACATAAATAAACTTGGCTACAGGGAAATTAATGAATGAATTTTAGGTCCGATTTTTAAAGGGGCATCAACCTGCCCTCTGGTGTTTTCTGTGAAATTTTGTAGATAAAGCTAATTGCATGTCCACTTGATATCTAAAAATCAGGTAGTTAGATGTGATAAGTAGGGCCCTACCAAATTCACGGCCTTGAAAAATGCATCATGGACCATGAAATCTGGTCTCCCCCCGTGGAATCTGGTCTTTTGTGTTCTTTTACTCTATACTATACAGATTTCACAGGGGAGATCAGATTTTCTCAAATTGGGGGTCCTGACCCACAAGGGAGTTGCAGGGTCACAAGGTTATTTTGGGAGGGGTCCCAGTATTGCCACCCTTACTTCTGAGCTGCCTTCAAATCTGGGAGGATGGAGAGCAGCATCTGTTAGCCAGGCACCCAGCTCTGAAGGCAGCGCCCTGCCATCAGCAGCAGTGCAGAAGTAAGGGTGGCAATACCATACCATGCCACCTTTACTTCTGCGCTGCTGCCTTCAGAGCTGGGCGGCCAGAGAGCAGTGGCTACTGTCTGAGGGCTCAGCTCTGCAGGCAGCAGCGCAGAAGTAAGGGTGGCAATACTATCCCATGCCATCCTTAGTTCTGCACTGCTGCTGACGGCGGTGCTGCCTTCAGAGCTGGGCTCCCAGCCAGCAGCCTCTGATCTCTAGCTGCTCTGAAGGCAGCACCGCAGAAGTTAGGGTTGCAGTACTGCAGCCCCCCCCTGCAATAACCATGCAAGCCCTTCACAACTCCTTTATAGTTCAGGACCCCTAAAATGACAACACTGTGAGATTACAGATTTAAATAGCTGAAATAATGAAATTTACAATTTTAAAAATTCTATGACCATGAAATTGACCAAAATGGACCATGAATTTGGTAGGGCCCTAGTCATAAGGATATAAACTGAATGAAATACATGCAAGGGAGCCTAAGTGGCATTCAGATTTTAGTTATAATTGCATGGATTGAATTATATATAATACTAACAGAAGAAAAACCACCCATGTGAGTGAATCAGATACTGTATTGTTTTCAGCTATGTCTATCCAAGGTATTCATATGACTCTCATCACTGTTGCAAGCACCTCTCAATCTCTAATGTATTTAGCCTCACTACACTACTGTGAGGTAGGGCAGTGCTATTAGTCTCATATTACAAATGGGAAACTGAGTCATACAGTTGAATGGGAGTTAGGCTCCTAAATACCTTTGTGAATCCCATCCAGAGAGATTAAGTTATGTAGTCAAAGTCTCCCAGGAAGACTTAAAGAGGAGAGACTTAAACCAAGGTATCTTGAGTTCCAGTCCAATGTCCTAACCACTGGACATCCTTCCCCTCCTTTGAACTAAAGACTCCTGTTATGTAGAAAACCTGGATCTTGCACAAAAAACAATAACCAGAAAATAATCTGTTTATAAATTTTTTAATTTGTTGCTCATTAATGTAAGGGTTGCAACTGACCACAGCTAGGAATGGCTTTCCTAGGTGCTATGCAAACTTCAGCTACCAGTGTACATTTCTGCTATTACCTTTGGCCAGTCAGAGAGGGGAAACTCTCAGATGTGCTCAAATGTCCCAGTATATGTGGTGGGGATGTGAGGAGGATTTACAATCTGCCTTTACAATAGGCTGAGACCATCAAACTGATTTATACTTGTAACCTAAGCTAGGATTTCAACCAATTTCAGACATTAAAGTCAGAGGAGCTATTCTGATTTGTATCAGCTGAGAATCTTGCTCTAAATGATTTTCAAATGCACCTTGTGATAATATATTACAGGCACAAACTGTCACTACAACTTAATTTTCTTCACGTACTTCAGGTGGGTCTTAATTGCAGCTTACTTACAATGCATCTGGACACATGCTGGAAAAATCAGATTCAGAGCTCTTGTAATCATTTTTATATTCTGTCTCACCCTCTACAAAGCTACAATCTGTAAATAGATTAAAAATAGGATATATACCAATTGTAGTTTTATGTAAGAGAATTCCCCCACTATTTTAAAAAAGATGAATAGAAGCTCAGAAGTGCTGTACAAATTACAGCTAGATAATTAAAAATGCACATGTGCAAGGATTTGCTTCAACACTTTCTGAAGTGACTGTAGTGCTTGTGTTATGTCCTGGTCTGATGTCCTGCAGACCAAGTCCTCCTTTAGTCTGTTTATCTGCAGGTATAGTATGGGCAGCAGTTCCCTTGCATGGCTCAACTAATATGCATTATACCTGAAATTGAGAGATCACTCTTGATGGCATGGAGACAATGGGTATAGTAGTTTAATTTTCAGGCCCATTCAGTCCTTGGCCTCTCTACTAACAGTGGTCCCCATTGTTTTGGTGCTCTTTGTAATGTGGACCTGTGCATCAGAAATTGCACTAAGATAATTTCCTATGGATCACCAAAGACCCTTCAGGAATGACTTTTAGGAGTTGGATAAAATTTCAAAAGCATCTAAAATGACTTACAAGCATAGATTCCATTTTCTAAAATGGCTTAGACGCTTGGGGCCAGATTTTAAAGGTATTTAGGCATCTAACAAGCATATAGGTGTCTAATGGGATTTTCCAAAGGGCTTAAGCACCTAATTCCCATTGAAATCAAGTTTGAAGGGTCTGCATTGTTCCAATAGTAGGATCATTGCAGACACAAAGATGGTGTGACACAGGGTGCTAAATTTCTTGAGACCCTTTTTAAAATTAATTTTAACTGGAACAAATTAATGCATTTACTTGTAAAGACTCAGAAGATTCATTGTGTACCCTAAGTGTTGTAATTTTGAGGAGGATATGCTGTATTCTTCATGCATAATGAAGAAATAAATAGGAGTTAGGTGTCTAGGCACTTTGGAAAATACCATTAGGTATCTATCTGTATTTTTAGGCACCAAAATATCTTTAAATATCTGGCCCCTAAGAACCTAGCTTTCGTTGAAAATCAATGGGATCAGGCCCCTATGGGCTAGATTCACAGAGGGAGTTAGGCACCTAATTGCTACTTTAGGCACCTAAATCCCAGAGTAAGGCACCACTGGTATTCACAAAACTGGGCTCAGCTTCTGCCATGCCCTGCAGGGGTTTAAACTTACTCAGCAGTAAATGTCCTTACATGCTTATGTGTCTGCCTCTGAGCATGTACACTGCAGCCTCACTCTAGGCTTCAGGATGCCAAAGCCCCAGTGCAATTCACAAACCAGAGGAAGATAGGTGTTCCTTCATCTAACCTGCCTGCAGGGCCCGATTTTGTAGGTGAGCTCAGAGTATGCCTAATTCCACACAAAATAGCTGGGTGGGGAGGACCTCCCTCATATCTTTTGGCCCAGAGGTTAGGGTCCTCACTTGGGCAGTGGGAGACCCCCCCCCCCCACCTCAAGTCCACCCTTGCCTAAGAGAGAGAAGGGATTGGAACAGAGATCTGTTACCTCTCTGGTGAATGCCTTAACCACTGGGCTGTGGGATATTGTGGGGGGGGCTTCCTCAATTTTTCCTGTTGAAGCTGTTCCACTGTGGCTAAATAAAGAGTCAATGGGCCAAAGACAGTTAGAGCGCAAACCTGCATAAGAATGACTTTGTAGTCCTGCTGGTTACAGCACTCATCCGGGATGTGGAAGAACCAGGATCCAGTTCCCCTGTGCCAATGACTCTTTAATTAGTTCTCCACAGTGGAACTGCTTCTACTGGAGAGACTGAGGTAGTTCTACCTCAGAATATCCCACAACTCAGTGAGTAGGGCACTTATTGGAGAGGTAGCAGATCCCCATTCAAATCCTCTCTCTCCCTCAGACAACGGGAGGAGTACAGGGTTTCCCACATCTCAGATGGGTACCCTCACCACCAGATTAAAAAGGGGGGAGCTGCTGCTTGCCAGAAATATTGTAGGTGCTTCACTCCAGAAGTGGGTTCATAGCTGAGAAGCCCATGCAGAGATAGACACTGAACTCCCAGAGAATGGTGGGGATAACAGCGCATCCCTCCCATTAGCTAGCTTAGGCAGGGAGATACCTAGCATGCGGCTTTTGTGAATCACGTTCTTAGGTGCCTATCTTCCTCCATTCATTGCCTAGAAAGACTGAGCACTCAACTTAGGCTTTGTGAATCCCAATGATTTTCTATGTACCTAAAAGTTAAGTGTGGCAATGCTGAGTGTTGCAACACCTAGATTCCAGTGTGCATCTAGCCCTAAGTCACTTTTGAAAAATGGGAATTAGGCTCCTCAATCACATAGGCACTTTTGAAAATGCAACCCTTTGCCTATATTGATAATTCACTTTGTAGTCAGCCACTAATGTAGTTGTACCAGTTCAAGCCCCAAGTATGGACAAGAAAAACCCCAATTTGCACCGATAGAGCTTATCATTACCAGTTCAAGTCTGGTTAAGGTAATACAAGTGAAAAGCTTTCAAGTCCATTACTAATCCCCTGAGCAATTCTGTTCACTATATGTGTACAACTGTATTATTAGATTGCTCTTCATTTTTATAGGCAACACTGGTTGCTTTAAAAGACTTTTTTAAAGCATGTGTTTAATCCATCTCCTCTCCGTAGCTTCCAACAATCAAGGGTCAGGTTCTGCTTAGAGCTGTGTGTCGCAATGCCTGGTTACTCTCAGAGCTCTTTATTTCAACTCTGTGTCAATGGTTTTGATTCCACTGTCAGCTGTAAAACAATTAATCCAGAATGCAACACAACTGGAAAGTGCTCCAAACCAAAATCTTTTAAATAAGAAGCAAACTAGGGCTGCTCCTGCAAAGAGCACAAGATGTTTAATAGATAATCTTTCAAGATCAAATGCTACCTTCTGTTACATGGTGCACTGGGGGGCTTGCACTGTGTTACTAAGTCTATGACTACACTTACGGCAGGCACTACAGGTGTAGGTACACAGCACAGTGAAAGGCTCTGGTAACTCCCTTTCCTGCTCCTGGAACCTTTCCCTGCTGCCTGAGTCTTTCACTGTAGTGGGGAAAGTCTCTGCCAGCAGGGAGGGAGTAGGACACTACCCTCCTACAAATAGCATGTGGCCATGAGAGGCACCGCTTGGGTGAGTAGAGAGCTGTGTAGGGTATATAACCTGGGGGTCAGGCATGTAGAGCACCCTACTTACCTAAGCTGTGTCTCACTGTCTACACCGCTATTTGTACCCATGCTATGACTGAACTTGGCCCTAGGCACTCAATTTGGTCAGGTTTTATGGTTACATCTTGAATAATATATAAAAGCAATTAGATTCTATGCACCCCCCATCACCACAATGGGAGAGGAAACTAGCAGCCAGTACATTTTTTATATTAAAAATATTAGTTGGTTTGTTGGGTAAAGGAAGGAGGTGAACTCTTAAAGTACTCTGCCACCTAATCTGGTAAACTGGCTTGTGTAGTTCTGTAGCATTGTTAGTAAATTATTTTATAGTACCTTACTATGGAGCGCAGATAATGCTCTGATTAAATGAATACCAGGAGCCTTTGGTAGCTCCTAATCTATGTCCATGATAATATCCTCTCATTCATTTTATTTGTTTTAGTGATGACACTCCAAGTGTTAATGTACTGATAAATGCATGTGCCCTGTTCCTAGAGTAAATAAGTCTGAAATGTTCTTGGACTCATATTGTGCACTAACTTCCTTTGTTTAAATTCCTTAGACAACATCCATCAGTCTGGCACTACTGACTTTTATACACAATGACAGCTTGGCAGTGTGATTCTAAGAGGCTAGTGGGTTTAGAAACACTGAACATATTAAAATATATTTGTGTTTTAGACACTACAAGTACAGATCAGTCATGGTTACTAATAGTGTTATCCACTTTCTCTTTAGTCAATGAAGTACAGAGGTAACCACTCCCCTCTGTCTTGTACTAAAGTAACATATTAATATATTTAATGAAAGATTAAAGACAGGAAATGTAAAATATACTGTCCCTACAGCAATGTTAACTGATCCATTAGTTTTGCTATGTATGCTAGATCCATTAAGGTATAGTAGACGAATTAGTTTTAAGGTATACTGGATCCATGTATAGTGTACACTACATCCATTCCTTTTTACCAATCATCAATTTTCTCCTGTTTCTGATTTTTAGAGAGTTTTTTGGGATCATTTTGCCACGTGCATGCTGTGTGTCTGTTGTGTGTGGTCCAGTGAAGCAATTACAACTCTCATTTCATTGGTCCCAATAACAGCCTGGCATAATCAGCACCTGTTCTGGGCTCCCTGGTCAGCCTAAACAGGAGAGTGGCAGTGATGGAGCTAACGCTGGGTGAATAATGAAAAAAAAAGTAGTCACTGCATAATTTATTTGAAAAATATCCTGACATTTGTCAAGTGAATCATTCAACTAATATCATTCAATCAGCTGCTGCTATCACAGAGAATGTGAGGATTCATTAGTTTTGATTAAGTATATTCAGAATTGATTTCATATTTTAAAAAGTCTCAGAAATGACTATGTCAATGCTAAATTTCAAAGCGTTGTTTATTTTCTGACATTTCTCCCCCACTCCACCCTATTTGGTCAGAAGTGTCTAAAAGAGCTTAACTGAAAAATAAAATCACCCTGGGGTACAGAATAAAGGTAATCCTGCAAACACTTATGCATGATCTTAACTTTACTCATGTGAGCAGCCCCACTGAAGTCACTGGGAGGACTTATGAGAGTTAAGTTAAGCACATGTGTAAGTTTCTGCTTGCTCCTGCTGAAAGCATAGAAGATGTTCAGCCTCAAAAATAAATAAAGAAGCAAATAGGAAAAAATAATAATAAAAAAAGAGGGGAAAAAAGAATGGGGAAAAAATTGTGACATGTGCTACCTTAAACATAACAAGCACTGGGAAACACCCTCTACAGTATAAGAGTCAGAGCTGGTTCTTTCAAATTGTTATCTTATTGACCTTCTGTAGTCAACATGTCAGGCAGTGATTTGTGATTGCCTTTCCCTATGGCTGATGATTGTATTACTTGTGGAAATGAAGAATTGGATTTTAAACAGCATAAGACTCAGAATAAAGAAATGAGTGAATGCCTGAGGAACCCAATTCAATCCACTGTCTCAGTAAAGGGTACTCCCGTAGCCCAGATCAAGTCAGAGGAGAACACAGATGCCACACCCCCAAACAAAAGTGGAAATGAAAAATACACACGTAGTATTTAACCAATGCATGCAAAAGCCCCCCCAACATGTGACCATTTCATAGAGCTCATTAAATCTATACATGGCAGCATGATAAATACTCATTCAATCTACAGTCTGGAAGTCATCTGTGTTTTATTCATCTCTGTATTAGTATCCCAACCGCATCTGATCTTCTGGATTTTCTTCCTAAGGCATGGGAAAAGCAGGACGCTTTTACAAAGCAGGACTATAATAGGAAGAAAAATGGCTATCGTAAATGTAGGGGGGGTGTACCACACAAATTGGTTTACGTCAACCCATTTATTCCAGGCAAATACCAATGCGTGAACTGTGCATAGCAGCAAAGCTAAATACCCCATCTTGCTCTGGAAAGAGAAAAGAACACAAGTTTATTTTTTTTTCCAACAACAGTAAAAAAATGTACTTTATTAGGCAGACGTCGTAAGCACCAAGGGCTTGATGCATAACCCACAAAAGTCACTGGGCTTTTGATCAGATCAAAGATCATTAATTCAGTAACTAAGGGGCTCAATCTACACACATCAAAGTAGTAGCAAAATTCTCTTTGACTTTAATGGGAGAATGATTGGGCACATTTTTGCAACTTTTCCATGTAGCAGCAGTATAAATGAGATGTCAAGAGAGATGGGTGGTCTATGATGCTACATACAAATCATACTTTCCTCAGAAGACATAAGTTCATTCTTGATATCAGCTCAGTTTCCCCACATGCCATTTTTATCCTGCATTAGCAGGAGGATGGATGTGACTTGATGCTTTGTTAGGCCTTTTCCACCCTTATTTCTATAAGAACAAAGATAGATTTTTTTTTTAAAATTTCTTGCAAAGCAAATTATTACAATCAGGAACTTCTGATGTTCCATGCAATGAAAAACACAACCACCCCATTTAATAACTGTAGAAGAGCTCGGTGCTGCTTTCCTCATACAGAAATAACTCCCCCTGACGTCACTGGATTTGATTTAGGATGCTCAGGGAATTCAGGATCGGGCCCTAAGAGAGAAAAGTACTAGTAGCACCACTGCATTTGAATTTTCCGTGAAAACAAAAATTGTTTTTTTTTTAATTTAACTTTTCATAGTAATCACTGGGAAATCATACACTGCACTTTCATGTTCTAGATATCCCTTCACATAATCAGATTGATGCATTATTTGTTTACAAGACTAATCTAGCATATTAGTGTTATTCTTCTGGTTAGATGGGCTTCTTTACCTTGCTGCTGGTATGGGCTGGGCGATGCCTAGTTGAAGAAGAAGAAGGGCATGACTGCTGCCCTTTCATTTAGGGCAGCATAAGAAGCTATTGAGCTCCTCTAGAGAACCGGGATGCTGAAACACTAGGAGCATTACTCAAAAGAACAGCAGACGCAAGACAGGTCAGAAACAGAGTCACATAGGTGAAGGGGTTTCACAGGATATTGTTTTAGTGAAGATGTGCGTGTCTGTGATAAAAGCAGGAGGGAAGGAAAAACACCACAGAAGCTGAGATACAAGCAGTAGAAGGCCAAGGGCACAGTCAGAAACAGCACTGGGAATGTGTCCCTGAGAGAGCTTTTGGGCTAAGTGCTGGCTGGAACTGAGAGAAACGAAACTGTCCTGTGCTATTTGATTCCTGCTGTGTTCAGGGAAATGGGACTTTATGTACATTCTTTGGAAATTAACAAAATTTTATCAGAGAAACACTGAAGTATCAGCTATTTCTCCTCTACTGAAACAATCCTCTAGATCCTGAATCTTGGCTTACTGGTTGGGTCAAAAAGGGATACCTACTTTAATATGAATAGCCAAAATAGTGAAGTAGAGGCCCCTTCTGACTACCTTTCCCCAGCTACTCTCTATACACCTGAGAATTTTCCCCACAACTGATTGCATCTCATATTACAGTATATATGATCCCCCATCACTTCACTGTCAGGAGATACTCATTGATGACCTAATGCAGAGTGCTTAATAGGTAATCAAACATTCATGTTTAGGTGCTCAGGGCCTGATTCACCACTCTGCTAAACCAGTTTTACACTGGTATAACCTCACTGACTTCAGAGGAGTCTTTTTAAATTAATGCTAATGTAAGTTGGAGGAAAACCCCAGCCCCTTAATCTGATGTTTAGGTGGTTGAAGCAAGCACATGTGGATGCTGAGCTTGGTACATATGTAAGATTGATTAGGTGTACCTATGGGCAGAATTTGACCCCTTACCTTTTCAACTAGATTCCTTTGCTTTGAATACACCTTTTTTGCTAGAGAGGAAGAGTGAAAGCCTATGTTTATGGTAAGGACCTCATCCTTGCCCACCCACCTTTGTGCTGCTCAGGCACATCAAGGCATATCTGGGCCAGTAGGAATGGGCCAAGGTATTACTGAAATGCCTTTTATGGCAATGATACTTGGCCAATGGAATGATCCCCAAGTGACTATCACTGTCAGTGGCCAGCCTCTGGATTAGTGGAGCAGAAAAGTGGCCTTTCCCCCTACCTTGTCTCCTATATTGAATGCAAGTTGGCTTGTCCCAAGGATCTTAATGGTTTAATATAGGATGTGGCAGTACAAATGCCTCTCTGCTGCCCTGCCAACATAGCGTGATCCTGTTCTGGACTCAAAAGAATCTCATGTTAACACCCTTCTAATACTTGGTTTTAAGATCAAGCCTCCAACAAAGGTGCAAATTGTGGAGGTGTTTTTTGTGATGGACTGCACTGAGCCCACAGTCTCATTTCTCATGCAGTAGGCCATGGAACAGCCATCTGATTTTTTATAACCAAGAATATCAAGTTGGTGACACCTGAACTAGTGCCCTACAGGTGTGGGGATACTCCTTGTCATTAACAATCTCTAATCTTCAACAACATTGTAGCCTACCAATATGTTAATCTTTTTTTGCTAAGTTTGAGAGTAGCAGCTGTGTTAGTCTGTATTCGCAAAAAGAAAAGGAGTACTTGTGGCACCTTAGAGACTAAGAAATTTATTTGAGCATAAGCTTTAGTCTCTAAGGTGCCACAAGTACTCCTTTTCTTTTTTTGCCAAGTAACAAATAAAAGTAGAATATTTGTTGCAAAGCAATTGGCAAAAGGACACTGAATAAACTTTCAGACTGGTTTCCATGAACACTGTGATGTTCTGATATTTTAAAGAAAGGCTATTACTGCTGATCTTAATTTATAATATAAAATTTTCCAAGAGCACACAGATCACATGCACTGTTTACGTATACCTGAACATAGTGGAACTCTCTCCAGGTCAAAGAATGGCTGACAGATGGAATTGATGTTACTGCCAGTATGGCCAGCAGAGCTAGTCCCAGAATTCCTAGAGACACATAAATCTCCATTCTCCAGACATCATGTTCAATCCAGGCATTTTCCTTTTTTTGCTTGACCTGCCAAAAGAACATCACATTTAAAGTGACAGACTGACACAGGATCTTGCTGTTCCCAAGAATTGTAGTTATTTACATTAGAGTCATTTAGCCATAAGCCAAGAGAAATACTGAACTTTGTTTTCACTCCCTTTCTTTTGCTTTTGCCCTAGAAATGGGAACGCAGCCAAATCTCTGCATTTACCTCTTAGGTTATTTACTTCTGATGACAAAGGTTGCATCAGTTTATGCTGAAGGAAAATCACCTAGATTGAAAAGTGTTTACTGACTTGAGCAACGCCTTGACCCAGAGGAGACTTGTCCTGCAGCCTTTGTAACCTGACTTCACAGGAGGAGAATCTTTATACTTTCACAAACAAAATTCCACCTATGGCTAAATACCATATTTGGAAGATTCTAACAGGAAATATATTAACCTGGACTATTTTAAGGGGCTAATCAGCAGGCATTCTCAATTACTTTGTTATCCTGCCAGGATAGCTATTTAGCTCTAAAAATTACACTTGGCCCATTGAGCTGCCCTGAAAACAATGGTCTGTACAGAGGAAAGGATTAGACTTCAGAGGACCTTGATTCTCCAGGTTGTTCTAATTTATGGCTGCCAGCAAAAGCCCTTTAGAGGCCATTGCATCAGGTAGGGATCATCACAATGCAGTGTGCTCCAGTCACAGTCATTCTGCCCTGACATGGCGCCAGGACACTCTCTATACCAGGGCTGCGAGTGGCTTAGCAGCATTACACTACCTGAGGATACTCTAATGCCAGGGAAATTCCCAGCAGGCCAGCTTTTTGTAAATTCTGGAGCAAAGTGCTTGTGCATATGCAAAATTCTCAAGAAGCTGAAACGCCCTACCCTCTTTGAGTCACACACATCTACGCTGTTAGCCAGCAGAAAGCTGAGATGGGATTTTAAGACTAACACCACTTCACACTTATTTGTTATATATAGGACAATGGCAATTGGGATTAGTACCAGGAGCTGTATAGACAGGAAGACAGTCAGATGAGGATCTCAAAGTACTTTACAAACAACTAATTACCTGTGAGGCAGGTATGATTGTAGCTGTTTTATGGAGGACTAATCTCAAACCCACACAGAGGAAGTGACTTGCTCAAGAGTTTGCAGATTCATTGGTAGAGCCGGGATTGACACCTGGAGGATGGGACTTTTAGTTTCACGCTTTAGCAATTAGATTCTGCTCTTTCACTTTAACATACCCCGGCCTGTTAAATGAAGCAATATATATTTTGTGGGTTAGCCCATAGGTTTTTAAACAAAGAGCTTTGTGGCGGCTGCTTCAGATTCAAATGAAAATCTTTCTCCTCACAGGCTTCTCTGTGTGAGCTGAGTAGATGTGAGATCAGGACTCTGTCAATAAAGAAGTTTTAGTTTGATATTTGGACCCAGTCATACCTGTTGGTACGCCCAGTTCAACAGCTTGTATCTGTAAGATCTCCTCATTGGGTAGCACAAGCTATAGCATGCATGCATTGAGGCAAAGAAAAAACTGAGAAGGCCAAGTTGCTTTCTTGATAACATCCACCCATTCAGCCACTGTGGAAATCGTTTATACTTGGTCCCGTAGTGGAGCTGGAAACCTGCAGCTAATATTCCTGGTAAATAAACCAGTGCCAGAAGGGTGATTGAAACCACTGGTAAAACTTTGTTTATGACCAGGATTGGAATTTTATAGAAAGTGTTTTCACTAGTAGTGACAAAAGGGTGGACGACATCTCTCAGAAAAGTATAGATAAATATTAGCAATGAGGCTATAGATGCTATCTTCAGTGGCAAGTGCCATTTGGGGAAGAGATCCCGTTTGCAGTATTGATCTGAAGGGTATTCAAACCCATCAAAATGATGTGTTTGATGTAAATGAAAAAATGCAACTGCTTCTTGGGTGTAGGTGACTTGCAAATTCGTATTCTGAAAAGGATAAAAAGAAAAAAAAAAAGTGTCAAGTTTAAGAGATTAAAGAATCCATCAATCGTGTTAGACTCCTGTATTATTGCCCTTTCACCATACATTTCCCTTACATTATACAAACAGTAACGTAATAGTTATCAAAGACAAGACAGCTCAAACATGTGAGGTTTCACCTCTCAGATACTTAGGTACCTAGCTGATCTGGGCTGAGGCAATTTAAATCTAGCTTTCTCGTTCCCTATTCATCCTCTAAGGTGGTTTCTGAATAGATTTTCATTCCAGGAAGTTAACTACCACAAGATAAAATTTCATTATGACCTCTTCTGATAAGAGGGATAAATTTCAAGACACAGATTAATAATGTAACCCAAACAATGCACATGGCAATGGAAGCCAGAGACTGTATAATACAACATTCTAGTCAGCCAGTGATATTTTAACTGCATTTGCAGGAGAAATTGAAAATTTTTTGATTGATGGTTCACAGATGGTAGAAACCAACGAGCTAGGAGTGTACATAAGCCCACTCCACGCTCAAGTGCCCTCCTCTCTCACCAGATACACATAAGATCTAATAGTTTTCTGCCTCATTTCCCCCTTCACAAATGATGTGAAATTGGATCATCTCAACTACAAAATTGAAATTTCTTCTGCCAGGTAGGCGTGGCTTGATTGACTTTCGTTGAAGTTGGTAGCAAAACTCTCATTGACTTTGGTGGGAGCAAAATTAGGCCAAAACTTCAGCATAACACTATAGCATGCATTACAGTCAGTAAATTTAAAGACTGTCCTGTGGTTATTACCTCTTGGAGAGGGAAACACATTAGAATTTATGTTTTCCTTTTATATCTATGCAATGATGGGATGCTGGTAAAAGTTTGTGTGGGGGTGGGGAATTACATTTATTCTTCACAATCCAAAAGGAGTGTCTCCCTTCATAATCCCTTACAAATAAAATAAAGCCTCAAATAAGCCAGAACTGGTTCCGTTTGAAGACATCTAACTTGGCATATGTCCAGAACTCAGTGAAGAAGAGTCTCTGTACTAGATTTGGGAAAAAATAATTAGCAACAGTAATTTGGAAGTTCTAAATCTGCCTCACGTTAGGACATTGGAGGATTCCCAAACACAGGTGCCAGCTTTCTTCTTTCTGGGTGGGTGGTTCACCCCTGCTCTGCCCAGAGGCCCTGCCCCCACTCTGCTCCTTCCCCCAAGGCCCCACTCTTGCTTTGTCTTTTCCAGCCGCCTCTCTTCCCCCTCTCCCAAGCATACCCTGCCCTCATTCTGCATTTTCCACTTGCTCTGCCCCCCCTCCCTCCAGTGCCTCTTGCCCGCTGCCAAACAGCTGATCAGCAGCAGGCGCTGGGGGGAGGAGGTGGAGCAGGGGAGGAGGGGACCCACCAAGCAGCTGATTGGCGGGTGGCTGGTTGGTGGCTGAGCACCCACTATTTTTTAGCATGGGTGTTCCAGCCCCGAAGCACCCATGGAGTCAGTGCCTATGCTCCCAAAGCAGGTTCACAGCTGTCATCCAGCATCATTCTCAAGAGCCAGACTGCTCCATATGACAATGGTGCTGGCACAAGTCAGAGGGGAAAATTCAGAGAGGATGTGCGAAGCGGGACAGCATGTAGCCCATTGGTAATTGGGTGCGAGTCTACACTTCAAGCTGGGAGTGTAATTTCCAGCTCAAGGAGACATACCTGTGCTAGCTATGATTGAGTAAGTACTCTAAAAATAGAATGTAGTCCCAGTGGTATGAGGGGTTGGTTGAGCAGCAGGAAGGGTAGCCAGCTTGAGTATGCAACTGTCCAAGACTGCAGCACATACTTGGGGAAACTAGCTCCTCCTGCCACCACAGCTACACTCTATTTTTAGCATGCTAGCTCCATCAGAGCTAGCGAGGGTATGTCTCTTGGGAGCTAGGGGTGGAATTACCAGCTCAAAGTGCAGACATACCCTAAGGCTTTGTCTTCACTGACAGAACAGTATTTGGGTTTTTGACAGCGAGATAACAGGTGTGCATAGTGATCTCGCTGTAAAATCCTAAGTGGAGACAAGGTACTCGCCATTGTTACTATGTGATGGTGAGATCAGCCCTCCTCTGGGGTTTGACCTAGTTTACCTTATGCCTTGTCTCCAGTAGGTTTTACAGAGGGACAGCTAACATGCTAGTTATCCTACAGTAAAAGCTCAGCTTGTCTGCCTCTGAAGACAGACTCCATTAGACAGCCTCCATTAGGCTAGGGGTATCCCTACGCTGCAATCAGAGGTGTGACTGTAACGCAAGTAGACATAACCAGGCTAGCTTTAATCTAGCTAGTTTGGCTAAAAACAGAAGTGTAGATGTGGCAGCTCAGGGTTCAGCATGGGCTGTACAAGCCCGCTGGGGTCATTGAGTACCTACTCCCATCACTAGCCCATGCTGCCACATCTACACTGATACTTTTAACAATGATAGCGTGAGTAAAGCTAGCGCGGCTACGTCTGCCTGAGCTGCAATCACATCTTGAATTGCAGTGCAGACATTCCGTAAGCAGCTCTAGAGGGTGAGCAGAGGCAGATTGAACTGGTGTAACATACATGCTGAGAGGACAGAAGGTGGAGTAAATTATATGCATTAAGATTCATCTGTGAACTTGGCCCAGAGGTTCTGACCTTTTGAAGAGGTAGTTTGAAAGGCAGGCACAAGCCTGCCCACATCTAAAGGCCCCTCCCTCCAGCCAAAGGGGAGGAACTACTTGTCCCAGGCCTCAAGCAGATTTGGTGGGGAAACAAATGAAAGAAACAGGCAAGGGAGTGAGGGTCACAGGGTTAAAAGCAGGGAGTCAGAGGTGGACACTGAGCAGACAACCCTGGACCGTGCCCACTGCTTCCCAGAGGAACTCTGCCCAGAGACATGACTTTAGGGAGGTTCAGAAATAGGCCCCACAGTTGCAGAGCACCTCCCAGTCCAGCTTCCTCCTCCTACAGAGGCAAATTTTTGCTGGAAAAGATTTTTTTTTTTTTGCTGAACTTTTCTTTTGGGGGCAGTGAGGAAGACATAATGTTCATTGTGAGACAACTACTTTAAAAAGACTGTATTTTAAAGGGGGAGTTTAGGGATTTCTTACTGGAATAAAATGATTTCGACTGTGCTTTGTTCAGCTAATAGGGCACAACTCAAATCCCTCATGTAGCTCTGAACTGTGCTGCCACTCCACTGGCCCAAACTGTGTATTTAAGCATGATCTCTGACTACACAGAATGAAATGTCTTTATCTTTTTATCTCCTCATGACAATATTGTTACAAGACTTAAAGATGAGCTGATGAGATCCCCACGTTATGGAAACAGTTAATTCTCCAAAACCACCCAGGTGCGAGATAAAACATTTGCATGATGCATATGAGCTTTTTTTAATATGTATGTTACCGAATTGTTACGGTTTCCCATATTTCTCCCAGGCTCCAGTTTCTGAACTTCATCCTGATCCAGAGTGTTCCTGCTCTCCATTACAGCGGAACCCTGAAAAATAACTACAGGATGTAAGTCATCAAGTACTCAAATGCACTGCTGCAATTTTGTCGTTACTTTACTGAAATGCAGAAATGACCATAGTTTTCATTTGCCATATGTTTTCAGAACCATTTGCCTCCTATGGAAGTGACACTCAGCCGTGGCTTTAGAGTGGTACATGCTTCTTTGGGGCTCCCATGGCTCTAACTGGAGTTCCTTTAATTTTTTCCTGATCCTTGGCAGAATGAGGATCATGAGACCACTCAGTTCTGTCTGAGACATTAGAGGCAGAACAGGTAAAGCTGAGCAAGTTGAATGGACTTGCAATGATCATGTCAATCCATAACAGTGAGGTTAAGGTGTGAGGAAGGGATAAAATGGAGAGAGATGAGGGCCTGCAGCACTATCCTCTTTTGGTTTCAATGCTTCCACTCTAATCATCCTTTCTTGTACCAATTCACACAGATTTCCAAGAGCACGATCTGGATTGGAAAGACAGATGGGCAAGTGATATTCATGCATTAAAACATGCAGCTCTTATTCTGATACGGCACATTCTAGAAATGAGAATCCCAACAATACCTGCCAGCAATTAAAGGTCTGTGATATTGTGGAGGATGTAGTGAAATTTACTATGATGGCTATCAGCTGGGATGACAGCTGTTGTTGCAAAAGTAACAGAAGCCAATTTATCAGTTTTCTGGAAATAAAAACATTCCTTAATAAGCAATACTGAAAAATAAACTGAGAATGAATGCATGTTCTCATCCAATGCAACATATGTCTCAGCTGTGGAGCTGCATATAAAGAATCATTGAGGATGGGTCATGAAAGTTCACTTGTTTTCTTGAGCCAGAATTAATGAAATAAAATACTGGCTGAATGTCCAGTAATGAGCTGTGGGTTAGGAGGGTCCATAATAGGAGACATTAATAATTCTTCTTAGTGGTAAATGCTAAATGAATTGGTAAGAAGCAGCCAACTCCAGTGCACCCATTGAGACAAAGAAAATTATATTTAAAAGCCCAGAGGTTGAGAAAATAGCTAAACATTTGGCTAAGTAGATCATAATTATTATTGTATGACAAAAGTGTTGTAGTAACTCCTGTCCTCACTGCATGTCGGCTCAACTTCCCACCTTCTACAGTGAAGCAGTAAAACCATTTAAAACCATAAGGGACAAGCTCCTGCTGTTGAATATAAAGTTTGCTGTCCACTTTGAGCTCAGCTGGTAAACCAAATGATAGGTTTCCTTCTGATGTGATCATTCCATTTTGCAACATGAAAGCTGACTCAGAATTATGCTAAATAAACAAACTAGGGTCCAAAATCTGCAGCCCTCATTCAGGGAAAGCTACCTGTGAAGTCAATGGGAGATTTTCCAGAGTAAGGACTGCAGGACTTGGCCCTGTGAAAAGAGAAATAATAAACATGATTAAAACCTACTGTGGGAGTTACATCTGAAAATCTGCTGTTATATTTGCAAAATTACAGCATAGGTTTCAAGAACCAAAAGTTTTTCTTTTAGAGAACTCTCTGCATTGTTTGGATATATTTAAAAAAAAAGAAAAGAACTTTCCACATTTGCATTTAGCAAAGCTTTTGTTCTGAACTTTGCAGAAGGTCTAGTGAGAAATACACAGTATTTGGAATAGTTAAGGTATTGTTCAGTGTTTCCACTACAGTCAGAACGGGATTAGATCTTCTCCAGGTTTTGACAGGTGTCAGAGTAGCAGCCGTGTTAGTCTGTATTCGCAAAAAGAAAAGGAGTACTTGTGGCACCTTAGAGACTAACAAATTTATTAGAGCATAAGCTTTCGTGAGCTACAGCTCACTTCATCGGATGCATTTCCGATGAAGTGAGCTGTAGCTCACGAAAGCTTATGCTCTAATAAATTTGTTAGTCTCTAAGGTGCCACAAGTACTGCTTTTCTTTTTCCAGGTTTTGAGACACTGTCCCTAAAATTAAAGCAACCCAGGTGAGGATGTAGGACAATCTGTGAACAAGCATTTCACTTTGTTCTTCACAGAAACAGTCTAAAATCTGTTCCAATCAGCCAACCCAGCAGGGTGGAAAAGTCAGACTGGCAGACACAGGAAATATGACGGTTTCAGAGTAGCAGCCGTGTTAGTCTGTATTCGCAAAAAGAAAAGGAGGACTTGTGGCACCTTAGAGACTAACAAATTTATTAGGGTGTTGACTGCAAAAGGGAGCCTTGCCTGGAAACATTTTCCCAAGACTCGGGCAACTTCTGTACAGGCAGCTCAGATTAAAGCCTGGAAAACTAAACCAAACAAGCCTTTGTCGGGGGTTTACTCCTCTCCCTTTGTGGGCTATAAAACCAATTCTTACAGCGATTTCTGAGTCACCAGTTGCAGGAAGGTACTGATTGAATTTAGCACTGGAGTGGGGAAGGGAGAAGGGGACTCTGGAGTGAAGTGAAGTTAGAGGTTGCTCTTCAGGACTCCTCCTGCTCCGGTTGTAACGGGTGGACTGAGTTTCTAACAGTCTCCCGAGGGCCCACCAGTAGCTCAGCTCAGCAAGTCTTTGATTAGTCAGGGCAAGGCAGGAGAAAGCGAATCGACTGCGGCTGTTTGTCTGTGTGAACGTACCCCAGCCACAAACGCGGAGCTGTTAGAAAACGCAGAGATTAAACTGAAGTTACTTACACACTTTCTACCTCGGTTTAGGTCTCCAGGCTCAGGCTCAGGCCAGGGTGAAATCCCAAGGCGCGCTGGCGCAGCCCACACGCGACCTTGCAAGTCTGATGCCCAGCCTTCAGCGTGCCCAGCCTCCCTCCTCCTTCCCAGCTCCGCCTTCTGCATCCAGCCGGCTCCACCCCGCCTCCGCTGGGGCTGGGTGACAACTGGATTTGCCAGAATCCTGTTGATTTTCGTCCACACAGCCCTCAAATGGTAAGGGCTAACTAGAGACCAGGTTTCGCCGCGCCTGCTGCACCAAAAAGCCCTAGCCCCATGCCGCCCGGGTACAGAGATCCCCGGATCCGGCTGCTGGATTTTTCTGGATCCAACCACGTTTGCCCCCGCCCCTCAAATTCTAATGTGGGAAGTGCGGACACATGTAGCCGCTCCTCTCACCCCAAAGCCGTTCAGTGCCCCATGAATCCTGGCACGTCAGTGCCACTAATCCTTGGATTTGGCAGCTAGGTCCCGCGGGATGCAGCCAATTTTTGGCTCTCACCCTGCAAATTGTACTTCTTAGACAGAAGGCGAGACACCTCACTGCATCCGAGCGCAACAGTGGCGCAAAAAGCCGGAGCTAGCGCCCCAGATCCTGCCAGTTTGGGGCCCTCCCTGCCTCCCCCCGAAATTTCCCTGCCTAAATAGATAACGTCTTGAGCTGTTCTTACCGCTCCCTGAAAATCTGGGTCCTGAAACAGTGGCAGATAATCCCTTGTTCCCTGTCTTCTTTTCCTTATCGTCGCCAATTGTCCTGCAGGGGTCCTCCAACGCTTTCCTCTCTAACCTTTCTGCACTTTGTCTCTGCCTCTTACCAGATATTCTTGCCCTACCACATAGAACACAAACTTAGGCGCTCCCTTTACACCGATAATAAATAAAAATAAATCTAAACCCCAATGCCTGCCTCCTCCGGTCCCAAACCTACACCCAGGAAACGACTCCTGCCCCGCTGCCTGCCAAATACCCTCCCTACAGATACCCTCCCGACAACGTGCCTCGTCCGAATTGCACGTTCCGTTCCGATCTCCCTCCCCGAACCCTGCTGCCAGCCAAACCTGTCTCCTTCCTGCTGACAAATAGCACGTCTCCAGCCCTGTCTCTGCCAACGTAATCCTCACGCTCAAAGTCTGCCCTGATCTGGCCCCTTTTAGCTGACCCACCTTGGAGATGCATTCAGAAGACTAGCTCTGGATTGCGTTCACACTAGGACTGTGGATTATCTTGTTGGCATTTGGGAAATTACTGACATCGGTACAAAACGTTCTTCGCCTCTCGCCTTTGATTTGGTGTGGATCTACGGAGCACAAGGTCGTCCGCGCTGAGCCGTGTGGCGGGCGGCAGATAAGAAATTACCTGGTGGGATATAATTTTTTTTTCTCCTTTCGGGCTCTTTGTCACGCTTTAAAAATTACTGTCAGGGTGACATCTAGCGGTAGGAACATGAGTGGAGGCACATGACTGCTTTAAGCAGCTCCGGGTGGTGGTGTATGTACAGAGAACTGGCTCAGTCTTTATCTAAATATTAAGGTCCAAAGGAGGTCATGCTCCCATAGATATCAATGGCAAAACTCTCATTAGAAATTCTCAATTGACTAGTTTAGTGGTATCTGGGCTACATTTATTAAGTTACTTATCACATGACTAATATTGTTTGGCTGGGGGTTGGGTAATCATACTATCTCATTGAAGCTGTTGGTTATGACAGCCAACTTCCAGTCAGGCTGAACAAGGGAACAATTAAGTGACCCTTTGTTTAGTGAAAGGTGAAACAATGGAAAACCACTACCAAAGGACTAGACTGCTTGCAAACCTGGGCAGTGGCTAGACTATGCAGTCCAAGATGTGTCCCGGGTTTCTGATAACAACCATCAGGGTGGAAGGATGGATTTGATTGCAGCTGTATGTTTGTATGTAGGGGTGTCAAAGGGTATACCTGCTCTGTAGTACTCCCTTCTAGCCTAGCATGGCTCAGGAGCATCTGCCTCAGTTTCCCTTTCACTCAGGGTACCATAAAAAGTCCAAGCAGGCCAGATATTCAAAGCATTTTCCTTTTTGGAGTCCAATTTATTAAGTCCTACACAGTCTTTCAAAAGAAAACAAAGTTAAAAAGCCTTTATCCCCTTTTCAGCTAGGCCCAGCCCCTCCTCCCCAAAACACAGCTTCCTTCTTCCCCCAGCACCTCTAGCCTGAAGATTGGCCTTCTTTACAGGCCCTCCCACCTGGTATCTTCTCCCTGCTGACTCAGGGTCCTTTAAGAACCTTCTTACTCCCTGCAGTGTCTGCAGGCAATTGCTAACAACTAGTGACAGTTGTCTCCCCCTTTACAAGGCCCAGGTGCCTTCCTGTAAGCCCTATTAGGCAGCAGGTAATCAGTCCAGATGCACAGGTTTTAAAGGGACCAGTCACTCTGTGAGAGGGGGAGAGAAGAGGCAGCAACCTAGCAGAAGCAGATAGTGAAGGCAACAGGGAAGCAAAGACAGTGAGAGATACACATGTAGCATGATTCTGAGGAAAAACTAAGCAAGGGTGCTTTTGGGTAGAGTGCTAGCTGAAAGAGACTTGGGATGTGAAGAAAGGAACTATTTCCTGCTGTTTGATTCCTACTGAGGTCAGGGAAACAGGACTTTAGGTACAGGAATTATGAAGCCACACTAAAAATATTTATTGCCCTTGTCTTCTGCTAACTTGCCTGGCTAGGACTCTCTGGTAAACTACACTGTTTAGGAATGGCTTGCTATTTTCACCATATTTTAGCATCAGGGGTATCCAAAAGCATGAGGTGAGACCACCAACCCTAATCTGAGAGGTAGCAACTGTACCTCCCAATTAAGGAGGGGGTCCTTCATTCTTCATAGATCGTGCAGTTCTTGGCTTCTCTGCTGAGTCTGCCAAATAGCGTGATGGGTGGTGGTGAGTTTGTGATAATGGGAGCTGGAATGGAGACCCACCAAACTCACTTTATATAGAGGCCATCAAACAGCCATTTGACTGGGGGGAAAAACCCTGCCAATCACTACATGAGCTTCATTGTATTCAGACTGGTGTAGTGGTGCCAAGCTCTTTAGCAATGAGCTGAAGCATCCAGTTTCCTAATAAGTTTGCTCAACTCTGACCATGGCCCAAGAGACTGTCCTGCCTGGCCCTCGAGCTCCTGGCCAGAGAGGCTAGCCCCCGACCCCTCCCTTGCTGTTCCCCTTTCCCGGCAGCCATGCCACCAGTGCTCTGGGCAGTGTGGTTGTGCGCTCCTGCAGGGCAGCATGGCAGCATGTCTGGCTCCGGCCGGGTGGTGCGGCTGCCAGACATGCTGCTCTGAGCGGCATGATAAGAGGACTGGGGGGTTGGATAAGGGGCAGAGGGTCCTGGGGGGCAGTCAGGGGACAGGGAGCAGGGGGTGGTTGAATGGGGCTGAGGTTTGGGGGGGCAGTCAGGGGACAGGGAGCAGAGGGGTTGGATAAGCATGGGAGTTCTGGGGGGCCTGTTGGGAGGTGGGGGTATGGATAGAGATTGAGGCAGTCGGGAGAGGGAGCAAGGGGGTTGGATAGGGGATGGGGTCCTGGGGGGTGGTTGGGGGCAGAGTTGTGGATAGGAGTTGGGGCAGTCAGGGGAGGGGAGTTGGATGAGGGGTGAGGTCCTGGGGGGTTAGGGGTGGGGGTCCTGAGAGGGGGCTGTCGGGGACAAGGAGCGGGGGGGGGTTGGATGGATTGGGGAGTTCTCAGGGGGGCAGTTGGGGGTGGGAAGTGGGAGGGGGTTGGATAGGGGGTGGGGGCCAGGCTGTTTGGGGAGGCACAGCCTTCCCTACCTGGTCCTCCAGTTTTGCAACCCTGATGTGGCCCTTGGCCAAAACGTTTGCCTACCCCGATCTATACCATCCCTGACAGGTGTTTGTCCAACCTGCTTTTAAAAATCCCCAATGATGGAAATTCCACAACCTCCCTAGGCAATTTATTCCAGTGCTTAACCACTCTGACAGGAAGTTTTTCCGAATGTCCAACCTAAATCTCCCTGCTGCAATTTAAGCCCATTGCTTCTTGTCTTATCCTCAGAGATTAAGAACAATTTTTCTCCCTCCTCCTTATAACAACCTTTTATGTACTTGAAAACTGTTATATCCCCTCTGTCTTCTCTTCTCCAGTCTAAACAAACCCAATTTTTTCAGTCTTCCCTCATAGATCATGTTTTCTACACCTTTAATATTTTTTGTTGCTCTTTTCTGGACTTTCTCCAATTTGTCCACATCTTTCCTGAAATGTGGTGCCCAGAACTGGACACAGTACTCCAGTTGAGGCCTGATCAGAGCGGAGTAGTGCGGAAGAATTACTTCTCGTGTCTTGCTTACAATATTCCTGCTAATACATACCAGAATGATGTTTGCTTTTTTTGCAACATCATTACACTGACTCATATTAGCTTGTGATCCACTATGACCTCCAGAACCCTTTCCACAGTACTCCTTCCTAGGCAGTCATTTCCCATTTTGTATGTGTGCAACTGATTGTTCCTTCCTAAGTGGAGTACTTTGCATTTGCCCTTATTGAATTTCATTCTATTTACTTCAGACCATTTCTCCAGTTTGTCCAGATCATTTTGAATTTTAATCCTATCCTCAAAGCATATGCAACCCCTCCCAGCTTGGTATTGTCCACAAACTTTATAACTGTACTCTCTAGGCCATTATCTAAATCATTTATGAAGATATTGAACAGAACCAGCCCCAGAACTGATCCCTGCAGGACCCCACTCGTTATGCCCTTCCAGCATGACTGTGAAGCACTGATAATTACTCTCTGGGAATGATTTTCCAACCAGTTATGCACCCACCTTATACTAGCTCCATCTAGGATGCATTTCCTTAGTTTGTTTACCTAGTTTGTTTATGAGCAGGTCATGCAAAACAGTATCAAAAGCATCTTATTAAAGTCAAGATACACCACATCTACTGCTTTTCCCCATCCACAAGGCTTGTTAGCTTTCTTTGACAGGGTATCAGGTTGGTCTGACATGATTTGTTTTTGACAAATCCACATTGACTGTTATTTATTACCTCATTATCTTCTAGGTGTTTGCAAATTGATTGCTTAATTATTTGCTTCATTATCTTTCCAGGTACAGAAATTAAGCTGATTGGTCTGTAATTGCCCGGGTTGTCCTTATTTCCCTTTTTATAGTCTTCTGGAATGTCTCCCGTCTTCCATGACTTTTCAAAGATAATTGCTAATGGCTCGGATATCTCCTCAGACATCTCCTGGAGTATTCGAGGATGCATTTCATCAGGCCCTGGTGATTTGAAGATATTTAACTTGTCTAAGTAATTTTTGACTTGTTCTTTCCCTATTTTAGCCTCTGATCCTACCTCATTTTCACTGGAATTTACTATGTGAGATGTCCAATCGCCACCAACTTTCTTGGTGAAAACCGAAACAAAGAAGTCATTAAGCACGTCTGCCATTTCCACATTTTCTGTTATTTTCCCCCCTCATTGCGCAACGGGCCTACTCTGTCCTTGGTCTTCTTCTTGCCTCTAATGTATTTGTAGACTGTTTTTCTGTTTCCTTTTATGTCTCTGGCTAGTTTGATCTCGTTTTGTGCCTTGACCTTTCTAATTTTGTCCCTACATACTTGTGTTATTTGTTTATAGTCATCCTTTGTAATTTGACCAGGTTTCCACTTTTTGTAGGACTCTTTTTTGAGTTTTAGATCATTTAAGATCTCCTGGTTAAGCCAGGATGGTCTCTTGCCATACTTCTTAGCTTTCCTACGTAGTTTGCATTACATAGTTACATAGTTTGCTCTTGTGTCCTTAATGTCTCTTTGAAAAACTGCTGACTGTCTTCAATTGTTTTTCACTTTAGACTTGCTTCCCATGGGATTTTTACCTACCAACTCCCTGAGTTTTCTGAAGTCTGCCCTCTTGAAATCCATTGTCCTTATTGTGCTGTTCTCCCTCCTATCATTCCTTAGAATCCTGAACTCTACTATTTCATTATCACTTTCACCCAAGTTGCCTTCCATCCAAGTTGCCTTCCACTTTCAAATTCTCAATCAGTTCTTCCCTATTTGTCAAAATCAAATCTAGAAAAGTCTCTCCGCTAGTAGCTGTCTCCACCTTCTGAAATAAAAAAATTGTCTCCAATACATTCCAAGAATTTGTTGGATAATCTGTGCCCTGATGTGTTATTTTCCCAACAGATGTCTGGGTAGCTGAAGTCCCGCATCACCACCAAGTCCTGTGCTTTGGATGATTGTTAGTTTAAAAAAAGTCTCATCCACCTCTTCTTCCTGCTTTGGTGGTCTGTAGTAAACTCCTACCATGATATCAGCCTTGTTTTTTACCCCTTTTATCCTAACCCAGACACTTTCAACAAGTCTGTCTCTTATTTCCATCTCAACCTCAGTCCAAGTGTATACATTTTTAATATATAAGGCAACACCTCCTCCCCTTTTTCCCTACCTGCCCTTCCTGAGCAAGCTGTATCCTTCTAGATCAATATTCCAGTCATGCATATCATCCCACCAAGTCTCCATGATGCCTGCTAGGTCAGAGTTGTGTTTATTTACTAGCATTTTAAATTCTTCCTGCTTATTCCCCATACTTCTCGCATTAGTATACAGACATCTAAGATACTTATTTGATTTGAAGATAACAACTGAGACCTTGAACTTGACTCAGTGATCTATGGGCAGCCAGTGTAGAAAGTAGAGGACAGGTTTGATGTGCTTGCAGTATCCCATATTCCTGAGAAAATGAAACATTCTGTAATAGCTGGAACTTCCTAAGAGCTGATGGCTTCATGACCAGGTATATTGTATTATTGTAATCCAGACAAGAGGTGACAAAGGTGTGTGTATGACATGCAAAAATACTCAAAAACCAAATAGTGAAACAATTATAAGTTTGCATAGTCCAGTACTCAAAGGTTAGGAAATACCAGAAATAAAGTTGCCCGTGTAACCTTAAAAAATCCCCTTTGTTCATATGCATTATGGTACAATCTTTAATGACATGATCACATGCTATTTTTTACCAATGGCTCTTTATCAGTGTTTGAGTTAAGGACATGCAGATTAATAGCACAGATTGCTACCACCTGAGCTAAAGAAGTAACTAGTAGGAATAGTATAGTGTTATCCTTATGTGGATATACACGCTGTGATGGGTTCAATCACAGAGACCCCCTTGGGACTGCCACTTGATGTGCCAAGACTACTTCTGCCCCTGCTTTCCCTGCCAGTTTAGGACTCCAGCACCCTGCTTTGCTGAGCCAGACATGCCAGTCTGCTCCAACACGGACCAGGGTCTGATCCACATGCCCCAAAGCTGCAGGCTTGATTGAAAGCAACTTAAAAAGTGTTCCTGCCTTTAACACTCAGATGCCCAACTCCCAGTGGGGTCCAAACCCTAAATAAATTAGTTTTACTCTGTATAAAGCTTATACAGGGTAAACTCATAAATTGATCACCCTCTATAACACTGATAGAGAGATATGCACAGCTGTTTGCCCCCCCTCAGGTATTAATACATACTCTGAGTTAATTAATAAGTAAAAAGTGATTTTATTACATACAGAAAGTAGGGGTTAAATGGTTCCAGATAGTAACAGACAGAACAAAGTGAATTACCAAGCAAAATAAAATAGAACATTCAAATCTAAGCCTAATTCAGTAATAAAACTGAATACAGGTAAAATCTCACCCTTAGAGATGTTTCAATAAGATTCCTTCACAGTCTGGACACCTTCCTAGTCTGGGCAATATCCTTTCCCCTGGTAAAGCCCTTATTCCATCTCAGGTGGTAGCTAGGGGATTCCTCATGATGGCCGCCCCCTTTGTTCTGTTCCACCCACTTATATATCTTTTGCATAAGGCGGGAATCCTTTGTCCCTCTGGGTTCCCACCCCTCAACCCCAGCTCCACCCCAGAGCCCTCACTCCCCCTGCACCCCAACCCAGAGCCCCCTACCGCACCCTGAACTTCTCATTTCTGGCCCCACCCCAAAGCCCTCACCCCCAATCGAAGACCTCACCTCCTCCCACACCCCTACCCCCAATTTTGTGAGCATTCATGGCCTGCTGTACAATTTCCATGCCCCGATGTGGCCCTCAGGCCAAAAAGTTTGCCCACCCCTGGTGTAGGGACTATCCCAGGGAAAAGTGAGACAAGTGGCAATTCTATCTGCAGCTGGAGATAGCCCCAGCATAGGAGAAAGAGATGAAACATGGCTGGGTGTCGGTGGTGTGCACAGAGAGGCTCTCATGTCAAAGAAATTCTCTGCTGGCTAGATCAGGCTGAGTTGTACCACTAGAATGTCGCAAAGAGTCCAGAACACATAGTGGAATCTGGCCCATTGGGCTATAGCCACAAAGGGGGACTTAGGCTCAGCATTGCAAGATCTGATGTTTAGTGCTCTACCACTTAATGGTATCCACATGCCGAGTTAAGTCTTCAGACTACTCAGACAATGCACAGAGAGAGTTAGATGTCTAGGTTAAGGGATTAACAGAAGTCAGCACATTGATTGGGAAGCCACCTAAACTAGCCAAAAGGAAATGCTGAGAAGAGGGTGTGGCCAAACTCATACTCTTCAAAGGGACCTAGGACCTATTTCTGTTCAGGATTCACAGCCAGAAAACCGCTTCTGGAGTTAGATGCCTAAGCTCTTTCTCACAAAAAATGGTGGCCTTGGTGACCCTTTCTAACCTGTAGCTAGTGGTTAGAGCACTCAGACAGGATGTGGGAGACCCACATTCAAAACCCCACCTCTGCCTGACTTGGAGCAGGGATTTGAACACACATCTCCCACGCTCAGGACAGTGTCACCACAAGGGTGGGATTCTCTCAATCTCTTCTGTTCAATCCATTTCACTTTGTATAAATAATTAAATATTCATCGGACCAGAGAAAACTTAAGAATGACTCTATAACTCAGTGGCTAGGAAACTCCCTGGGAGGTGGGAGACCCAAGTTTCCATGACTGCTTAATTATTTATATAAAGTAGAACAGTTTCAATAGGAGAGATTGAGGGAAGACCCACTCTAGTATATTCACAGCCCAGTAGTTGGGACACTTTTTTCTCTGATCTGGGTTTTTAATAAGGTCCCTCCCCATACTGAGCCCCATGTGCCTAGAAGCAACTCACTGTCGAAGGTACACCTCCTTGTGTACCTCCTTGTGTCTGGTTGCATGGCCTTCCTCTTGGTTGCCTCCTCCTGTTGGTCATCTCCATTTGGATCTCCCATGGCCTAGCCCTCCAGCCAGGTCACTTAAAAGTTCAATTTGCTTCTGGGATATTGGAGTCTGATTGTAACTGGACAGGCCCTAAACTGGCTTCTCCCAACTGGCCTCTTCAAAGGCTTTTCACCTGGCTCCTCCCAGGCCAGCAGCAAACTCCTTCCAACTTACCACAGAACTCAACAAAAATTGCACTTTTTGTTCCAGAGTAGCAGATCCCAGAGCTTCTCCCTGGGCCCTTCAGTAAAGCTCAAAATAACAAACAAAAATCACTGAAGCATCTTTTGCTCCTCTCCAGGCTTGAGCCTCTCACCTCTCCTGGGCTCCTCATGGAACACTGGCCCCAGGGCCGGCTCTCGGATTTTTGCCACCCCAAGCAAAATTTTTTTGGCTGCCCTTGCTTTTTTTTCATGTCCCCTGCCCCGACCCTGGCTCCACCTCAACTCCGCCCCTTAGAATAATAGAATATCAGGGTTGGAAGGGGCCTCAGGAGGTCATCTAGTCCAACCCCCTGCTCAAAGCAGGTCCAATCCCCAATTTTTGCCCCAGATCCCTAAATGGCCCCCTCAAGGATTGAACTCACAACCCTGGGTTTAGCAGGCCAATGCTCAACCCTGGGTTTAGCAGGCCACTGAGCTATCCCTCCCCTTTCCCCAAATCCCCAGCCCCGCCTCCTCCCACGGGTGTGCTGCATTCCCCGACAACCTCCACAACCCTCGCTCACCTCCGCTCCGTCTGCTCCCCTGAACATGCTGCCGCTCCGCTTCTCCCCCCTCCCTCTCAGGCGAGGGAGAGGCAGCACGTTCAGGGGAGCAGGTGGAATGGAGGTGAGCGAGGGGGAGCGCAGAAAGTAAGGGGAGAGGTAAAGGAACCGCTTCCCACCCCAGGTCACCTCCGCTCCTCCACCGCCGCCTTCCCCGAGTGCACCGCCGCTTCGCTTCTCCTCCCTCCCTCCCAGGCTTGCCGCGCGAAACAGCTTTTTTGCACGTGGCAAGCCTGGGCGGGAGAGGGAGAAGCCAAGTGGTGGCGGTGTGCTCAGGGGAGCAGGCGGAGGCTCCCCTCTGCCTTATCAAATCTTACACATAACAATGGGAACTTCTGACAAATCTTGTAACTAGATTTTAAAGTGAGTTTATTGCAAGTTTTCTGATCCTAGAAGTCTGAAGCCCTCTGTTTATCCGGATAAAAGGAACATCCTGAGCAGTGGCATCCCAAGTACTCCCAAACAATATAGGTGATGCTGTCAGAGTTCTAACTTGGGGTTTTGCACTCGCAGGATCAAGGCTGTTGTATCAGTTGAGACTCTCAAAGAGCTATGCAAATGCGGGAGCCCGTGACTTGTGCCTGCCAAACGCTGCACTTGCCTGGGTGAACAGACTAGGGGCAATAAGCCTGCCACAGAAGTTTCAGCACGAGGGCACAAGTGCCCCTAGAAAAGCAAATTTGCAGCACCTCAGTTTGTATCCATAGCCAGCAGCAAGGGGTAATAGGTCCACCCTCGGGAGCAGCACTGTACTGACCCTTTACCTCTCCATGTAATGCCTTTCCTCTGTTAGGGCTTTCTATGTTCAAATCAGCCCCTTGCACTCATGCAGAAAGGCACTGGCAAGCAGTACAGATTACAAAACTCTGATACCAGATGCTGTGTGTTTGACACACTGCTTAATAAGTAAACAGTCACATTCTGCCCTAGCTTCAGCTTTCAGAGGGTCTTGTCGTGTAATAGCCATTTATTATACCACGTATAAGGTGGACATTAAAGTAACCTGCCCCCTACTTTAACTTATACTTGCTTCCTTCACTTCAGTACACAAATGACACCAACTTAGACTTTATGGGGCAGATTTTCTATTGAGACTGCTGGGGGCAGAAGACTGTGAGTGGTGGTGGTGAGGGATTGGGGGGCAGGACTGGCAGGGAGCCAGTTACAACTCCTGATTCTCTGCCTTATCCCCAGAACAGGGTAGAACAGCCTGGAGGCTGCTTTAACTTGCACCAGCTAGAGAGGGACTCTTAAGAACCATATATTAGCTGGAGATAACTGGAGCATGTGGTGGTGATGCAGCTGTTCCCACTGCCTGCCCATCCCTGTCTCTGATAATGTGTTGCCTGAGCTGCGACTAATGGGAGGGTGATGTGGGTGCTGCCTGCAGCTCTCTGGCTGCTGGGGAGTCCTGTATGCTGCTGATTGTTACAAGTTACTCAGACTGAAAAAAGTTAAAGAAGAGTTTAGATTTTTTTTTAATTTTATATTCTTTGGTCAGGAATGATCATTTATTATCTATCTGTACAGCACCTAGCACAATGGAATCCCAACTTGCTCAGCTTTTTGATGGTACCACATTATAAACATAACAACAATTATTACAATGTATTATTTGTACTGTAGGCATGCCTAGGATCCCCAATCAAGGAGCAGGATCCTATTGTGTTAGGTGCTGTACACAGAACAAATAATTTGAACAATGATAGGACAGAAAAACATATTTATCAAAAGAAAATAAACAGAGGGAGACATTGCTCTAAAGGGGAAAGCTCAAATGAACTCCTGCTCCAAATGTGACACACCCATGGGAGTTTTATAAATCTATATTCAATCTCATTATCTCAGAAGGGTGTGAATAAACAGCAAGGAACCTGTCCATGAATCAAGAATATAGGATAAAGCAAGAACAATTTATATTTTATCATCTGTCCTTTTTTGTGCCTTTTCTTTTCCTATTTTATCTTTGTAAAGTTTTGATCCTGTAAAACTGTATTTTTATCTTATTGCACATACTGTTGCCTTTAAGAGTGCTGAAAGACAGATCTTTTTGTAATAAAAGTGCTTGTTAAAAACAATATCCTTTGACCAAAAGGTGGCGGTCAAGATACACAGAAAATATACATAAAGTACTTCTAAATAGCGAACATTTCAAAAACAATTTTATACATCTGTGGCCTAAGAATATTATTGTTAAAAAGTTCCTGGTTTGGTTTCATATTAGTGTAAAACCTCTTACTGCACTTAACTTTCTTAAGTAACTTTACTAGCTTGTGAAAGCCTGTTACAAAACAGACAGGCAGTACTTTCTGTAAACCGGAATGGCTTTGTCTTGATCTAGTCTCCTGCTATTCAGAGAACAGGTCGTGGAGGCTTAAGATGTCTTTCCTATTTAGTCAGAAGCATTGGAGGCATTGCTCATCCATCATTCCCAGTTCATATAGTCCAGGTCTAAACAACCTCTCCATTATTCTCACTACCCTTGCGCTGCCTGAGAATCAACAATAAAATGAAAGTGTAAACTAACAACAGCCCTTGACTTCCTTCCCTGTTTTCAAATGTCTTCCACATCTAGACTTACAGAAATATGAACTGTACAATACCTGTTTTCAACTAACATTCTTGTGAACCTTCAAAGTTGTTTCTGTCCCTAGCCTCTTAATTAACTCAAATTATTTCAAGTATCTTTTGATGGACCACATATTTTTCAATGTATTTATATGATGAATATTAGAAAATAATGTGTATGCCATAAAAACAGAGATGAAAAAGACTCTGAAGTTAATCTCATCCATCACTTACCAGTACAGGGTTATTCTGTTTAGTACTTTGCCAAGCCAGTTTCAAATGACCCACACAAAGGGGCTTCCATTGTTTCTTTCAAGAAGCTGTTCCACAGTATAATAGATCTGTCTGTTAGGAAATAATTCCTGGTATCTAGGCTAAATTTTCTTTTCTTCAGCTTCATCCTATGCTACTCACCAACTCACTGTCAAATCAGAAATTCCTCCAAAGATATTTAATACAATTGACACTACTGAGTGTTTGTTCAAGGAAATAACAAATATCCTTGTCTGAACAGGAAGTTAAAAACAAACATTGCAAGTTCATTATAATGTTATTCTTCTTAGTGACATCTAGGCAATTAATGTGAGTGAACTCCCATTAAAATTAGCAGCAGTTACCTATGTTTGTAGCTAGCCATATGTCATGGGTGGCAGATTAGATCCCAAACTCATCAAAGAGTAAATCCTCCAACTTCACAAACACTGAGAATTGAGAACCACTTTTCTTGTTTTCTCTGTTTTCTGTGCAATTATTTAACAAACTTCATTTTCTCTGTGGGATTCCAGAATAAGCCCAGTTGAACTGTTGATTGAAGATGAACAAGAGGTGTGTCTTCTTGGACCACATTTCTTTCTGAAAGTAGAAAATGCTAATTGGGTGAAATGAAATAACTATTGAGCTACTTTTGTGGTTTGGATTTCTAGTTTTTCCACCAGATACAAAACTATAGATTGTTTTTATTCACACAGCATAAGAACGGCCATAATGGGTCAGACCAAAGGTCCATCTAGCCCAGTATCCTGTCTCCTGACAATGCAAATGCCAGGTACCCCAGAGTGAATGAACAGAACAGGTAATCATCAAGTGATCCATCCCCTGTCGCTCATTCCCAGCTTCTGGCAAACAGAGGCTAGGGACACCATCCCTGCCCATCCTGGCTAATAGACATTGATGGACCTATCCTCCATGAATTTATCTAGTTCTTTTTTGAACCATGTTATAGTCTTAGCCTTCACAACATCCTCTGGCAAAGAGTTCCACAGGTTGACTGTGCGTTGAGTGAAAAAATACTTCCCTTTGTTTGTTTTAAACCTGCTGCCTATTAATTTCATCAGTGACCCCTACCTAGTTCTTGTGTTATGAGGAGTAAAGAACACTTCCTTATTTACTTTCTGCACACCAGTCATGATTTTATAGGCCTCTATCATATCTCCCCTTAGTCGTCTATTTTCCAAGCTGAAAAGTCCCAATCTTATTCATTTCTCCTCATACGAAAGCCGTTCCATACCCCTAATAATTTTTATTGCCCTTTTCTGAACCTTTTCCAATTCCAATACAGTATATCTTTTTTGAGATGGGCCGACCACATCTGCACACAGTATTCAAGATATGGGCATACCATGGATTTATATAGAGGCAATATAATATTTTCTGTCTTATCTATCCTTTTCTTAAGGATTCCAGCTTGCAATGTCTGTGTAGTTTTCATAAAATTTGCAATTACTTACTTAATTTGTGCAAATTAAATTATTTACAAATGACTGAAGAATGTTGTCCAGATGAAATCAGTAGAAGGAAATGAAGAAATTAAAAGCACATCTTCATGAAATGTTTATATAGAATGACATATGGCAAGGCAGAGTCTTTGTAAATTCGTGTAGACTGTGTAACCACCTTTTGATTTGTACTTTTTGGGGTAGATTCTCATTTCTGATTCATCTTCTCTGGGTTGCTGAGCAGGGAAAGGAGCCAGATTCTGACTTTAACTAATAATCATAGAATTCCTGGCATAAACCCAACAGAGCTTGCTCCTGCATAGAGGTGAGTTTTGGGAGGGAATGAATGGATTTATTGGAACAGTGGTTCTCAACCTGCAGGCTGCTTGCGGCCTAATCAGCACACAGCTATGGGCCATATACATAGGTGCCGACTTCTAGTTTTCCCCCAGGGTGCTCTGCCCCAAAGCCCTGCCCTCTCTCTGCCTCTGCCTGCCCCCGTTCCACCCCTTCTCTGAGGCCCCCACCTCCTTGCTGCTCTCTGCCCTCCCCCAAGTCCCTGCCGCCAAACAACTGTTTGGTGGTAGCACTGATCAAATGTTTGGTAGCGCTGCCAAACAGCTGTGGCTGGTGGGTACTGAGCACGCACTATTTCTTTTCCACAGGTGCTCCAGCCCCGGAGCACCCATAGAGTTGGCGCCTATGCCCATGTGACATTTTCAGGTCCATACAGGTAGTATATACATCCCATTGATGCGGCCCACATAACAGATAGAAAACTGCATATGCAGCCCACAACGGTAAATAGGTTGAGAGCCATTGTATTGGAGGCATGGAGAAACATTTTGGGAATTTCTTGGGGTGAGGGAGGAGTCATAGAGTTGAATGGAAGGAAGAACCACCAGATCATCTAATCTTACCTCCTGTATATCATGGGCCACCACCACCACCCCACACCTGAAATTAGATCAAAGTATCACAACCCACAGGAGACTAGACTATTCTGTGCCACAGTCAGAGAATAGAAGGGACCAAGGAGAACCAATGCCCAAGACCCCCACAATGGGAGGGAAATGATTAAGTGAGATATACCCAGATAATCTTGACAAGCGTCCCGCACGCACACACTGCAGAGGAAGGGCAACCACCGTCTCCCCAAGGTCATTTTCAATCTAACCTGGGAGGAAATTCCTTCCTGACCCTACATAAGGTGATCAGTTAAACCAGGGGTGAACGTAAGTCTAGGGACTTACTGGTATGGGGCTGGGCTGGGGCCGGCTCTGGCCCCTGGAAGGGGCAGGGCCTCAGGTGGAAGAGGTGGGGCTTGGGGAGGTCAGAGCCAGCCCTGGCCCACCCTGTACCAGCAAGTGCCTTCTTCCCCCTCCCCGGGGTAACAGCGGCAGCTGGGGGCTCTGGCAGCGGTTTAAAGGGCCCTGGGCGGTAGCGGCAGCCAGAGCCCTGGGCCCTTTAAATCGTCCCTGGAGCCCCACCGCAGCTTTCCCAGGGCTCTGGCAGCAGGGCTCCAGGGATGGGGCTCTGGCTGCTGCTACCACCCCAGGCCCTTTAAATCACCTCCGGAGCCTGCCGGAGCCCTGGGGACGATTTAAAGGGCCCAGGGCTCGGCCGCCGCTACCGCCCAGGGCCCTTTAAATTGCCGCCCCAGCCCCGCCGTCGCTACCCCAGGGCTCTGGCAGCAGAGCTCTGGCAGCAATTTAAAGGGCCGGGGGCTCCAGCCGCTGCTGATAGCCGCAGGCCCTTTAAATTGTGCCTGGGGAAGCCAATCCACCCCGGTACGGCGCACCGGCTCGTGGCGTACCGGCTTACTTTCACCTCTGAGTTAAACCCTGCGCATGTGAGTAAGAACCCACCAGCCAAGCACCTGAGAGAGAATGCTCAGTACCATCTCAGAACCCTTGCCCTCCCCATCCAGTGTTCCATCTCTAGCTATGCTTCACGATCATTTTATCTCTGTAGGCTGGGATGTTTTTTAGAAGCCTAAGGGAGTTAGGTGTGTAAATCCCAGCGAATTTCAATGGGAATTAGGTACCTGACTGCTCACTGCACCTTTGAAAATCTCCCTATAAATCATAATCCCTGCAGTTCTGATGATGTCACTTCAGCTTTTGTTTAAATAGTAGGAGAAAGATTTTCAAAAATAGGAGCCTAAAGTTAGGCTTCTAAATCCTAAATGAGTGGCCAGATTTTCTAAAAGGCTGAGCATCCAGTGGCTCAATGTAATACTGCACCTTCAATTAAAGAGTTCAAAGTACGAAATGATCAATTAGAGTTCCAGATCAAGATATTTTACCTTGGAGGGCACCCAAGTTCCCCTGGCTGTCACAGCTGGCTATAGTGCCAGCACCGGTAGCACTGAGAGTCTCAGCAAATGATCAACCTAATAAGCAACTGAATTGTCTGAAGACAAATCACGATACAATACAGCTAGTTATTCAGCATTTCATCAGCTCCCTTTAAAGTTTCCATCTATTGGTGTTCAGAATCTTTGGAAACCTGAATCTCTTCCCCACACACACCTTCTGTATGCAAAGAAATGGAC
Source organism: Dermochelys coriacea (assembly GCF_009764565.3). Taxonomy (NCBI): domain Eukaryota; kingdom Metazoa; phylum Chordata; order Testudines; family Dermochelyidae; genus Dermochelys; species Dermochelys coriacea. The sequence continues at coordinate 227,350,716 of NC_050069.1, forward strand.
ACCCAGCTTGTGATTCTGATGTGCTCTAAACAGGCCTCTTGCACAGTTGATGCTGTGTTTCTTTCACACTCAAACTATACTGAGAATATTTTCTAGTTTTCTCGAGGATTAAGCTATGTCAATTTCTATACTGCTAGAGAACTATGAATTAAACTCAAGCCATTTTAAATTGGCACAACCGCATAAAACTGTTATGTAACAAATACAGCTAAAAAACATTTACACACCATCCCCTTCCCTCAGACCAAAGCAAGACTGCTCTGCAGCAGTACCTAATAACAATAAGCGGTGTGCATTGAGCTCACAGTATGTTCAGACTAGTTTCACAGAAACTCTTTTACATTATAAGAGGGCAAAAAATGAAATTAGGAGCCAATAACATTTAACCAAGAAAATAACATAAAAGGGGATAGAAAAAGAACAATTTAGAGTTGTTAATTACAATCGTTTAATAATTTAAAAGAAGATACTTTCATGCAGAGTTTATCTGAGTTGGATTCCTCCCTTGCCAATGGGGCTTCCATACTTCCCCCAAACATTCACATTTTATTAACATTTAATCATGCTTTAAACAATTTCTTCTGGTCCCTGTTGCCTCAGTATGTGGGTGTATGCTGAGAACCTAAAGTAGGCCTCACCTTTCTTTCCATCAAAAAGTTTCTTCTTTTTTAATCTGTGTGGTGATGGTAAACTCTCAAACGAAAAGAACATTCAATTTTTGAAGTGATAGCAAAGCATTCTCTGTAACATGCATTTTGTTCAAGATATAAAACAACTTAGCTGCACAACATTTCAAGCCCTTCCTACCCTTAGTTTTTAGACTGTCACTGATTTATGTATCAAAACATTGTTGATGTCTGAGTTTGAAAGAGCTATCCTGAAAATACTAATTGTTTAGTGCACAAAGGAATCTTTTATGTAATTACTGTATATTTTTTTATGAGAATCAATTTTAAATTTAACCCCCACAGTAAAAACAGGTGTAGTTAAGGATCTACCCATAATGAAATTGGGAGTGCTGCAGTGTTTCATCACAAAATAGCTTTTAAGGAGCTTTTATTTTTGAAATGAATTTTGGTACTTAAAGAATATTTTCTGTATAACATGCCAATTCACTATCAGAATTTTAATAATTAAGTTTAGTTACGTTATTCTGGAACTGGCAGGATGATTAATGCTATGCTGGTGGAAAGAAAGCACTTAGAGACCACAAGGTACACATGAATGACAGTGAGAAGTAGACATAGGAGATTTGAGCACTGTTACTTGAGGAATCTCTTGTTTGATACACCTACAGGCAGCATATTGTTTAATGGAAGAAACAATTTTCAAGTGGAAAACAAGTGTATCTTTTTGCCAAGAGAGTAAATACATCTCAGACAAAGAGCACCTGGAAGATTGTAGGGTATGATCCTGAGGCTAAGGTGGGTTAAGGCTCCTTTATGCCTCCCCTGATCCTGGGGATGCCCAAGCAGTCAAACCAGCCCCCGGCTCAAGGTAGAGCAGGTACAGAGTTATTCTAACTTACCCTAGCTAGAACAGTCACCTAGAGATGTTCTGTTGGCTAAGGCTCAGTGAAATGCAATCCAGCTCTGCCCGCTGTCAAGCCCCTTTCTACCCTCGAATGTCACCACCTTGCCACTACTTAGCCCTGATGTTCCCCTGATGATGTGCAGGAAGGGAGGCAGAGAGAGGACTGATTTGTCAACATTTGTACCATAGAGGATTTTCTCTGGTTTCCTATTGAAGTACTGCCCTAGCTCAAGACTGCTCTGCTATGATAACTGATGAGGTCACAGCCTGGTGTGGTATGGCCATGGTGTATAATCCAAACTGCCTGAATCCTACCACTGCCAGTAGCTGTGGATCAGTGGTTCTGAACCCGCAGCCCATGGGATGCTTGCAGCCCAATCAGCACACAGCTGCAGCCCATGTGACATCTTCAGGGTCATACAGGTAGTACTGGATGTGGCCCACAATGATAACAAGGTTGAGAACCACTGCTGTGGATAGACACAGTACATAGTGCATGGACAGCAAAGCATCCACTGCTTATGAGTGAGTGGGTACTTGAACTTTCCAAAAATGCAAAACTGGTCAACCCATATATAATTATTATGTTTCACTGGTAAACGTACTGAATATGTTGACAGTAAAAATGCACTATGTAGGGGCACCTTTTCCAGAGCTCTGGGAGGGTTTCATGCATACAATGTTGCATGTGTGCAAGAATCTGACTTCTGCATGCATCTGTGCACATGCAAACATGTGAGTGCACTTTTGAAGATGTGGCTCTTTGAAGTTCTCAAGAACATCAGGTTAAAATATTAATGAAAGTTGTTTTGCTCCAGCTAAAGAAGGAAATATACTGATCATTCAGACACCTCTTGGGAGAAAGTGGAAGTTATTTTCATTTGCATCATTGCAACCTTGATAGCTTTTTCCAGCAATACTGCAAGTTTCCGGAGAGAATATAAAAATAAAAACACTTTAAAGAGACTTTATTATCTTATTTCAATATCTATTTCTTTAAGTGGTCTGTATGGACCTTTTATTAGGGAAGATTATACAAGTGATTGCAAAACAGAATGCATATGGTATTATCTTCATATTTAACATACTTTTAATGGCCTTTTTATTCCCTCTGTATTGCTGTTTTAAATGTAATTTCAAAAATCAGGATAGTCACAAAAGCACTAAAGGTATTAAAATGCAAATTTGCTGTTTCATCTTTTTTTCGCAGAAGGATTATTTGTGCAGATGTTTGCTTGGGGAACTACAGAGAACACTCAGTGTGTGAAGTCAGAGTTCAGCCAGTTATTGCTATGGGCCAGGATCTTAACATTTTGGATATTCCAGGCATTGAAAATATAATTCAATGCATGTTGTGTTACCAATTTTGGGGGTGCCCAGTTATGATCTTACTACTATCACCGGACTACCCACTGGGCTTCCAGTTTCCCTTCTTCCAGCCTCCAAATCCTCCAGCCTCTTTCTCCAGGCAGCCCACTGTGACTACTCCCTTCCCCCTGCAGTGATTTGTGTTGCTTCATCCCTAACTTAAAGATTAACCTGGGCCTTAGCACAGTACTTCTGTATGGAAATGTGGGCAGGTCTCTTCTGAGGATGGGCATTTTCTTCCCCACTGTCTTCTGAACCAGGCTTATGTTGGGAGTATTTAACAGTCTGAAACAAGGATTTAAAGACATTTCACTGAAGCCAGGGCTAGGTGGTATAAATTATATTCTCCTGTGGTCCTATGCTGGGGGATTCATCTTGAGGGAAGATAGGTAATGGTGCCTGCCCATCTTTAGGGTTTCCATAGGCAGAGGGCAGTTTTAAGTTGTGCTGGGAGCTCTGTATTAGGATGCAATGATTCCCTGTCCCTGGATGCTGTCTCTACATCCCCTCCCTCAGCCAGTACTGCCCACCCCTTCAACTGTAATGGTCCCCATCCAGGGAGCCTTGGCCTTGAAGGTTGGGCCCCAACCTTGTTTGACCCAAGATTTATTATTTTTAAAATTTCATGACATTTATACCAATCTCATGACATCTGGGGGCCTGGCTCAGGAGCAGAGGAAAAAATCACATGAAATTAAGGAGTCAAAGAAATATATCTTTCATGTGTGATCATGTGACTGTCACTGTAATCAGTTCACTTAATCATTGTATGTAAAGTAGGAGGAGTTCAATTTCTCTCTCTTCAGTTTGACTCATTTAGCCACCATGGTAGATACAGCTACCCACTTTATACTGTTTGGGAACATTAATTTAAACCAGTTATCCTCATATGCAAAAGCTAAGGACCCAATTGTGCAAACACAGTACTTCTGGGGTTAGGGTCTGATGCAAAGTCCACGGAAGTCACTAGTGTAGCCTCGGATTAGTTTGGGATGCAAATGCACTGGTCACACACAACAGTTTCCTTATTCAGGTGGCTACTTAGAGTTAATTAAGAATGTGAGATTAGTGAAGTACACACGGAGATTATGAGTTTTATTTAGTACAGGCAAATAAAATTGAAATAGGAAAATAAGAGTCTGAAAAACAGCAAAATGACCCCCTGGATCACGCATACTTACAGCTTTAGGCTGGTACAAGATAAAGCAGTCCCTTAAGAACTGACATACTTCCAACCTTGTGTATATGTACTCCTTATGCAGGCCATTAGAAACAAAGATGGAAGAAACAGTCAGTGGAGCATACCACAAGAGGAGTTGACATTTTGGGCTACTGCCCACACAATCACTCCTGATGTTCCACTTGTGAACATTCATGCATCAATTTTGGCCTTTAGGTCTTGTTCTCCTATCCACATCAGGGTTCTGATCGGCACAAACAGCATATGTCAGCAATGTTGCGTTAATACATTTTCCAGTGTTTCCAATGCGGTTGACCTCATGGTTACACATACTAAAAAAATCCCCCCCAACTCCATTATTTCGTGCTTCTGTGGTGTACTTTTTTTTATTGCAAGCTACATATTGAAATATATTGCTATAGCTTATAACCTCAGAACAAACAGTCATGCTAACTTCTTTGCTACTTTGGCGAAAACACTTCAAACTATTAAACTACCATAGGCTATATTGGGCAATAGCTTGTTACCAAGCCTATTTTAACATTAATATCCAAATTGTCCTCCTACTTGCATTTCAGCTATACTGACTTCAATTAGTTAACAGCAATTTTACACAATATATTAACTAAGTTTATCTCACATCCTTTCCAGGATGAGGTCCTGAGTCTCAAGTCAACACTAGAAAGATTCTCATGGACCTCAGTGGGCTCTGCAGCACTTAATACAGTTAGTACTCGTTAATGTTTTCAGAACCAGGCCCTAAATGATGGTTAGATTCACATACCTGGAATAAATGAACAGCTAAAGACAGGTTAAAAAAAAACAAATGAGCCTGCTTCTGTCTATATCACAATGATTTATTATACTTCGCTAAACATATTGTAATCTTGCATAATTCTGAGAGGTGCAGTGTGCCGATAGTTCCCATTAACCCCAATAGGAATTTTGCCTGAGTAGGGACTGCAGGATGAGCCCTGAAGATGTAGAAAGGAAAAACTAACATTCAAAGCAGAGCAGTGCTTACTTGTTTGAGAGAATTTCCAGTGAATTTTCAAACCGCACACTGCCATACAAGAGAGAACAAAAGTTACCAGGTGTGAGTCTGATACCACTCCAGACTCTTCTGGGCCTTTGATCAGTCACTAGCAAGTCTTCTGCTATCTTAATATCCCCCAAGATATATCTGTATTCTTTGGCAGGATAAATAGCTGTAAACTTTGTGGGATTAAGGTTAAGATTCAATTTCTATTTAATTTACAGATGGATATTGGGCCCTGTGGCCAAAAAATATGTTTAACTTCCCATGAGTGTTAACCAAAGTCTTTTTATCCTAGTGGATAAAGTGCCGGCCATATATTTCAAAGATATTGAGTTCATATCCTTCTGGGGTTGTATTTTCATTACAAATTCTTTATATACTTCTCTCTTGGTATCAGAGATTTGCCAACTTTTTTTTTATTTCTGAAATCTTTTCAATCTGTTGTCTTTTAACAAACCAAATAAATTCAAGGTGTCATTGTATAAAATAAGTTCAAAAGTACTGTACATCAGAAAAGATAAAGATATTTATCCAGTGCTTGGATTTTCACATATTAACAACAATGTCCCTAGCACACAGATTTTTATCACACATATTGAACAGCAACAACAAAGGAAATTAAAGTCAAGAAAGAAAGAGTAGGGGGAAGAGACAAAAAGGAGCTGGGATGGGGAAGGAGAGTGTGGATTTATCTCCCACCTTTCATGTAGGCCTATGGGAGGGATCTTGACCAATTCAAGGAAACTATTCCAAATGAATTCAAGTGTTTCCTGGAGCTTGCTATCTATTGTATGTGCTCCTTTTCTTTGTAGTCAGGTCTGCCAGTCCAGTATGCCAGTCTTCATGCCTTGGGTGAGGATTTACTGTTCCTATGTAGCAAATTTGACAATTTGCAACCAGTAAAGCTTTATGTAGCCATCCCTTTTGGCATGGCAATAGTGTCCCTTTGCTGCATACAGTAAGTAAGTATCTACTCTAAAGGTCAAGTGATATCTCTAGAATCATGTTAATTATGGTTATAATGCCATCCCAAAAGCATGAAACAATAGGGAATGACCAAAATATATGTGCAAGTATAGATCCTTGCCTAAAACACCTCCAAGATTGATCACTGGGGGCAGCTTTAATTCTGTAAAGCTGTTGAGGCAACTAGTGGACCCTAAAAAGGATTTTTTTTGTTTAGAGTTTCTCAGATTTTTTTTTGAATAAGCACTAAAAGTGGAAATTGGATTGGTGTGTAAAGGGTGCAGGAAGAGTTCCTGCTCTGACAGTTCTTATGATGTCTCTTGTAAAGAACATTGGGAATTATCTGCGTTAATTTTTATGAATGTTGTGAGTTTAGTAGTTATTGTAGTGCTGACTAAAAGGTGAGCAATGATTAAAACCTGCAGGAACCTAAACAATAGTTGGACAGAATTTAATTGTCAGGTGCTCAGCTGGACAATACCAGGAGTCTACTGTATGTCTGACTCTGTCCCCTCTGGCTAAAAGACACAAACCAGTTTGGTCAGGCTCAGGAGTCCCACTCAAAACCTTAGGAGATCTTCAGGTGGCCTCTTTTAAAGAGAGGACTTTGAAATGGCTAAAAGACGGCCTGTGTCCAGAGGAGATAGTCAGTGTGTGAGAGAGGCAGCAGTTGCAGAGGTGCAACCTTCTTCACCCAGCCCTAGTGTTTGGGGGAAGCCTGGGTTAAGTGGAAGCTTCTTACTGGTAAGGAAAGGCTAAGTTTAGGTAAGACAATATGCATTTAGGCTTTTCTAATTTTTAACCCTTTTATCTCTGCTTGTGATGGTCCTATGGATACATAAATAATACTATTTTGAACAAGCTATTCCCTGTCAATGTGGTCACCAGCTGGTCCCGGCTCCTGAAGAGAATTCCGTTGCAAGGGCCAAACCCAGATGGATTTGCTGAAGGGAATATGGTTGGGAAATAGGGGTCAGGTAACCTTGTGATCCAGTCAAAAGTGGGTGAATCATGGAATTCCACTTTGAGAGCATAAGGGTCTGCATATTAGAACATGAGTCTGTAGAGCCTGGGGCAGCTGACAGTGCCACCAAGCAGCCATGCAGAGCTACAGGCAGGGAGCACTATGGAGAGTAGGTGCTGCAGGAACTGCCTTCTAAGGGAGCCAGAGTGACAGTACCCTGCAACTGTGATTGGTCAAGTGTCATATTTAACCCTGGGGTTGACCTAGGAAGTTGTCTGGGTAACCGCACAGACTTTGCCTTGTCTCCTGATGTCTGGTCCCAGCCTCACTCCGACTCCAGCCTGGTACTATCTCTGATCTTCAACTTCAGCCTACTCTGACCCCAACTCTTGCTTACTGAAGCTGGCTCTTGCAATTCCGCTGACTTCAGCTCAATGACTACTGTCCCTGATGTGCAGACCCCAGCTCAGCTATCACCATTAGGTCAGACTGCCTATGCCCTGGTCCCAGCACCTACACCTTACACAGGTGCGCAAGCCTGTTATTAGAAAGAAGTGCTTACAGAGAGAGATCTCAGGACAGCTTATTTGTGAACCATAACATCTACCAAATCAGGGCTCTCTTTTGTAAGTTTATCAAGTCAATAGGATGCATGGGACAGTTTTATACCTAGATAGGGCAGAAGGGTAGTAAAGTAAACTTTAACCACTTAAACTTTTAAAAGCTGGAAAACTGAAAGTATTTAAACTTTATCAGTAAGAGTCTGTTTCTCTCCATGTCCCACCCAATCTGCTTTTGTCTCCTCCATGCCTCCTGCAATCCCTGTCACCTGCTTTCAAGCCTCCTTAACTCCCCAACACACACCTAGAGTATCCTTCCCCTCACTTCAAGACCAGGTAGCACAGCTGCAAGGCCCTACTCCAGTCCATGGTCCTCTCAGTTCACTGTCCCCACCACCATGCTCCATTCCAGACACCTTCATCTCTGTACACCTCATACCATTTGCTTGTCATCTTATAGGATTGATGGCCTAGCAGGATCTCACCCATTCCAGGTGAGGATGGAGAAAGGTTTTGTTGCTTGGCTAGGCTTAATAGTATATAATCTCCTCCATCAGGGCTCAGTCAGGCATTTGCCCTGCATTTCAGGCCTCACTGTGAAATAGATAAACATGCTCTAAAGCAAGGTTCATTCAAACTCTTGTCCTCTGCTTCAGGACCCAGAAAAGTTCATGGGTGTGCTTGGTGATGATGGAGAAGGGGTCTCTTCCTCCTTTCTGGAAACTTACTGTCTTCTGCTGTTAAACTATCCTCCTTTTATGACAGGATGTTAATGAGTTCCAGCTGAAGGTGAATGATGGCCAAGGCAACTTCTCCTGTTGCAGATTTCACTCCTTTCATCACCAGACTATGATAGATGTATACATCCCACCACTGCAGGTATAAAGAAACTGATTCCGTGAGCATGGAACAGGAAAGAACAGGGGGCAAATGTGGCTTTAAGTCATTCCTGTGCTCCCTATATTGTGAGGCCAGGCAGGGTCCTGCCTGACTGCCATTATAATTTAGGTTTCAGAGTAGCAGCCGTGTTAGTCTGTATTTGCAAAAAGAAAAGGAGTACTTGTGGCACCTTAGAGATTAACAAATTTATTAGAGCATAAGCTTTCGTGAGCTACAGCTCACTTCATTGGATGCATTTGGTGGAAAAAACAGAGGGGAGATTGATATACACACACAGAGAACATGAAACAATGGGTTTATCATACACACTGTAAGGAGAGTAATCACTTAAGATAAGCCATCACCAACAGCAGGGGGGGGAAGGAGGAAAACCTTTCATGGTGACAAGCAAGGTAGGCTATTTCCAGCAGTTAACAAGAATATCTGAGGAACAGTGAGGGGTAGGGTGGGGTGGGGGGAGAAATAACATGGGGAAATAGTTTTACTTTGTGTAATGACTCATCCATTCCCAGTCTCTATTCAAGCCTAAGTTAATTGTATCCAGTTTGCAAATTAATTCCAATTCAGCAGTCTCTCATTGGAGTCTGTTTTTGAAGCTATTTTGTTGAAGGATAGCCAATCTTAGATCTGTAATCGAGTGACGAGAGAGACTGAAGTGTTCTCCAACTGGTTTTTGAATGTTATAATTCTTGACGTCTGATTTGTGTCCATTCATTCTTTTACGTAGAGACTGTCCAGTTTGACCAATGTACATGGCAGAGGGGCATTGCTGGCACATGATGGCATATATTACATTGGTAGATGCGCAAGAGAACGAGCCTCTGATAGTGTGGCTGATGTGATTAGGCCCTATGATGGTGTCCCCTGAATAGATATGTGGACACAGTTGGCAATGGGCTTTGTTGCAAGGATAGGTTCCTGGGTTGGTGGTTCTGTTGTGTGGTGTGTGGTTGCTGGTGAGTATTTGCTTCAAATTGGGGGGCTGTCTGTAAGCAAGGACTGGCCTGTCTCCCAAGATCTGTGAGAGTGATTGGTCATCCTTCAGGATAGGTTGTAGATCCTTGATGATGCGCTGGAGAGGTTTTAGTTGGGGGCTGAAGGTGATGGCTAGTGGCGTTCTGTTATTTTCTTTGTTGGGCCTGTCCTGTAGTAGGTGACTTCTGGGTACTCTTCTGGCTCTGTCAATCTGTTTCTTCACTTCAGCAGGTGGGTATTGTAGTTGTAGGAATGCATGATAGAGATCTTGTAGGTGTTTGTCTCTGTCTGAGGGGTTGGAGCAAATGCGGTTATATCGTAGAGCTTGGCTGTAGACAATGGATCGTGTGGTATGATCTGGATGAAAGCTAGAGGCATGTAGGTAGGAATAGCGGTCAGTAGGTTTCCGATATAGGGTGGTGTTTATGTGACCATCGCTTATTAGCACCGTAGTGTCCAGGAAGTGGATCTCTTGTGTGGATTGGTCCAGGCTGATGTTGATGGTGGGATGGAAATTGTTGAAATCATGGTGGAATTCCTCAAGGGCTTCTTTTCCATGGGTCCAAATGATGAAGATGTCATCAATGTAGCGCAAGTAGAGTAGGGGCATTAGGAGACGAGAGCTGAGGAAGCGTTGTTCTAAGTCAGCCATAAAAATGTTGGCATACTGTGGGGCCATGCGGGTACCCATCGCAGTGCCGCTGACTTGAAGGTATACATTGTCCCCAAATGTGAAATAGTTATGGGTGAGGACAAAGTCACAAAGTTCAGCCACCAGGTTAGCCATGACATTATCGGGGATACTGTTCCTGACGGCTTGTAACCCATCTTTGTGTGGAATGTTAGTGTAGAGGGCTTCTACATCCATAGTGGCTAGGATGGTGTTTTTAGGAAGATCACCAATGGACTGTAGTTTCCTCAGGAAGTCAGTAGTGTCTCAAAGATAGCTGGGAGTGCTGGTAACGTAGGGCCTGAGGAGGGAGTCTACATAGCCAGACAATCCTGCTGTCAGGGTGCCAATGCCTGAGATGATGGGGCGTCCAGGATTTCCAGGTTTTTGGATCTTGGGTAGCAGATAGAATACCCCAGGTCGGGATTCTAGGGGTGTGTCTGTGCGGATGTGTTCTTGTGCTTTTTCAGGGAGTTTCTTGAGCAAATGCTGTAGTTTCTTTTGGTAACTCTCAGTGGGATCAGAGGGTAATGGCTTGTAGAAAGTGGTGTTGGAGAGCTGCCTAGTAGCCTCTTGTTCATATTCCGACCTATTCATGATGACGACAGCACCTCCTTTGTCAGCCTTTTTGATTATGATGTCAGAGTTGTTTCTGAGGCTGTGGATGGCATTGTGTTCTGCATGGCTGAGGTTATGGGGTAAGCGATGCTGCTTTTCCACAATTTCAGCTCGTGCACGTTGGCGGAAGCACTCTATGTAGAAGTCCAGTCTGCTGTTTCGACCTTCAGGAGCAGTCCACCCAGAATCCTTCTTTTTGTACTGTTGGTAGGAAGGTCTCTGTGGGTTAATATGTTGGGCAGCCTAATTTATGCTCTGTTTTCTATGGACCTTGAGAAGCATAGAATAGCAGTATAGAATCCACCTACTATATGAGGGATTGGGAACAGGGCAGGCATAAAATCCTTATGTTAGGTCTATATCAGCCACTGTGCAGGTAGTAGTTTCAGGGCTCTTTATCCACCCACATTAAGGCCATTTACACTGGTAGAATAGCATAAGAGAAACTTACTATAAGTGAGAATCAGGACTGTAATATTTAACATCGTTGTAGTCTGCCATGTTTGTCTATCTAAAGAGTTTGTCTAATAACAGCAGGATGCTAACAGGAAAACAAATATACCTAAACAAGTCAACCACAATGTAAAAACTCAGGAATGCTGGAATTTTGTCTTCCTGAATACAAAATCTGTTTTCTAGTATTAGTGCTGCATATGGTACTACCTGACACCAATCTTTGGTACATGCTGTGATCAAAAAAATGTCCTCTGCATTGACCGCAGATGTGATTTGCACAAGCACCAAGCTATGATCAGAAAAATAGCTCAGCAACTTGATATAGACCTAACATAAGGATTTTATGCCTGTCCTGTTCCCAATCCCTCATATAGTAGGTGGATTCTATACTGCTATTCTATGCTTCAATCACATCACCACCATCACTTCCAGGAACTAAATCTGAGCTGCCCTTTGTTGCATTGGCTTTCCAAGTCCTTAGGCAGCCTCTGTGTTTGACTTTGAATACAGAATATTAAAGCACCCATTGTGCTGAGTAAATAATCTTTTCGGCTACAGCAGGGAAAGGGTTGTTAGTCTCAGGTGGTGACCAGCTGAGGCTTGTAACTCTCAAGATCTAGGAATGAAAAAACCCCAACTTCATAGTGGCCATATGCCCTATATATCTTGGGTGCAAAATGATGGGAAGCTGTTTTATGGCTTTTAGTTAGAGAATTCAAATTTTTTATCTAAATTTGTTTAGTTTTAATTTAATTTTAATGATTTTTTTAGGACATGTTAAAAACCAAATAAACATTCTTTCAATATTCACATCAGATTAGCTACCATATGAAAGGTATGGCTGGTTTAAAATACAAACAAAAAACCCAACCCAATTCTGCAGATAAAATAATACCCATCTATCCAGGTATTTTTATGACCTCCCCAAGTCAGGCTGGCTGGAGTGGATCAAGACCATGAGTACCAACCTCAGGGCAGATTGAAGAAGGAGGGCACAGACCCCAAACTGGTTATGAGTTCTTCTGATGCTCTGTACCTTGCGGGGAACACCCAGCACCCCCATGTTCATCCTTGGGAAATGATTATGTGGTATCCAATGTAAAGTTTGTCATGTCAGGTGTCTTCAGAAGGCTCATGATGCACTAAGCATTGTTATAGTAACAACTATATACATGAAATTATAACCTGTAATGAGGCTGAAAATGTGTCTTCATGGCTTAAAATAAGCCCAGGCAAGAACTCTCCAAGAGCAGAGAGGCAGCTCACACCTTATCAGGGCATGTATGGAACAAACCCAGCCCAGCCTCACAGGAACAAAGGACGCTGGCCTAGGCAGCAACAAAAGGATCTGTTGGGCTCTCAAGTGAGTCACTCCCCTTCCTTTGGTCAGTTTGGGACTGCAGTGAGGTAATACCCACCCAACTCTGAAGGGGGCAAAGTCCAGAGGGAAGAACGAACATGACAGAAGGGAGAGACGTTTGCCATTGTCTTTCTCTCTTCTACCTGCATCTACAGACACCACACCAAGCAACTGAAATGCGGATCAAAGGGGAGAGCCTGGCTGAAGAGCAACCAGCCAGCCTGTGGTGAGAAGCATCTAAGTTTGTAAGGGCATTGAAAATGTTAAGATCAACTTAGAATGAGTTTTGCTTTTATTTCATTTGACCAAATCTGACTTGTTATGCTTTGACTTATAATAACTATAAAGATAGATTTTAAGTTAATAAATCTGTTTATGCTACCTGAAACACTGCATTTGGTTTGAAGCATGTCAGAGACACCCTTTGGGAGAACAAGACTAGTACATATCAATTTCTTTGTTAAATTGATGAACTCAGATAAGCGTGCAGTGTCCAGCGGGCACAACTGGATACTGCAAGACAGAGGTTCCTAGGGTTGTGTCTGGGACTGGAGGTATTGGCTAGGGTCATTTGGTGTTACAATCCAAGGCGCAGCTTACATGCCAGAGGTGGTGCGTGAACAGCCCAGGAGTGGGGGCTCTCACAGCAGAGCAGGGTAAGGCTGGCTCCCAGAGTCAAGGATTGGAATGACCTACCAGATCACCAGTCTAGATAACATGAGAGGGGAACATCAGCTCTATACTTAGATTTCACCAACCAAGTGTCAAGTGTGAACTCTTCAAGCACTATAACAGCCTTAACATGGAATCGGAGACAATCCCCTTGGGTACACCAGCCTATCTTGTTACTCAGGCAAACTTGCCTTTGTGACAGAGGGTCCCTTACACCAAAAATTACAATATTCAGGATACTCCCAGTCCCAAAGGACCAGTCACTTACCCCAGGTCAATTGTATCTCAGATCTCACGCTAAAGACAATGCTTGTAGTCAATCTTATAATAAAGTAAGTAAAGATGTATTAACTAAGACAAGAACTAAAAGTTATTTACAAGGTTAAAGCAAGTAAACTTACACACCTGTGCTAGCTCCTCTTGAGCTAGTGCACTAAAAATAGAGGGTAGTCTCAGTAGGTTGCCAGTTTTGGTTGGATGTATTCCTGTATTGATCACTGTATTCATCACATGACAAACTTTAATTAAAGACTCCAGGACAATCCTGGAGGGTTGGCAACGCTAACTCACAGTGGTGTGAGTAGTGGAAGGGGCTAACTGCCCCACATGCATATACACCCAAGACACTATGTGTTTATAGAAAGCCCAGCACAATAGGGCCCTGTAATGGGGTGCATGCCATCCCCCTCTGGATTCTGCCCTTCTCCTCCTCTTCTCAGAGACTCAGGACACTTCAGGCTGGTACAACACCTGTACTCTTTATTTGTGATCAAGTCCTCACCAACAGTTTCCAACTATATACAGTAACTCCTCGCTTAATGTCCTCCCGCTTAAAGTTGTTTCAAAGTTATTTCACTGCTCAATTAGGGAACATGCTCATTTAAAGTTGCGCAATGCTCCCTTATAACGTCATTTAGCTGCCTGCTCTGTCCACTGCACGTAAGATTTTGTGGAAGAACAGCAACTTTACAAGGGAGCATTGCACAAGTTCCTCTTCTCTGCCTCTTCCCCCTGCCTCCCAGCGCTTCCCCCACCGCCAAACAGCTGTTTGATGGCACTTAGGACTTTCTGGGAGGAGTGGGGAAGCCCTGCATCTCACTCCTCTCCCTCCCTCCCAGAAAGTCCTAAGCATTGCCAAACAGCTGTTTGGTGATGCTTAGGACTTTCTGGGGGCGGGGAAGGAGCTGGAATGCAGCGTGCTCCAGAGAGGAGGTAGAGTCAGGGTGGGCAGAGGTGGGCCTGCAGTGGAGCGGGGACAGGAAGAGGAGGGCCTGGAGCATCCCCCAGCAAAGTCAGCACCTGTTCTTATCCGGGTAAGCTGCCACTGCTGCTGCAAAGGTGCTTCCTCGTGTCCTTGCCTGCAGCGGGCTGTGCCTGTGTGGGGTAAGCCAGGGGCACTTCCCAACCACAGTACAGAACTGTACAGTATATAATGCCTTTTGTCTGCCCCCCCAAATTTCCTTGGAACCTAACCCCCTGCATTTACATTAAATCTTAGGAAAAATTGGATTTGTTTAACATCAGTTCATTTAAAGTTGCATTTTTCAGGAACATAATTACAATGTTAAGTGAGGAAAAAGAATGAGGAGTACTTGTGGCACCTTAGAGACTAACACATTTATTTGAGCATAAGCTTTTGTGGGCTCATTCTTTGTGCAGATACAGACTAACACGGCTACCACTCTGAAACCTGTTACTTTTTACCACAAGCCTGGCCAGCAACAGACTAGGAGACTCCCACCTCCGTCTGACCTCCTGCTCTTGCCTCTCCCTCACTCTCACTTCCTCTCAGCCTTAGAGCTCCTGCTAATGAGGCTGGCAGGTGTGTTCAGTTACCAGGCAAACATCAGGCTACCTACCCAGCCCCAATCAGGTGGATTGAATTGGGGCTGGAATGGCAAGAGCTGATTAAAGCTTCTCTAGCACACATCTGCCCCTTAAAGGCCAGTCTCTTCTTCCCCTGCCCAGGAGGCCGCTCTGGGGAGGCCTGCTGCCCACTGGGTGGTCCCCCAGCCACAAAAGGCACACTGGATAATAGGTGGAGTGCCCCACAGGTCCACTGCTACCCACAGATCCTCACACCAGTCTCAGCCTTGTGGTCGCCCTCCCAGCTACTCCCCCTTTTTGTCCGGCCGGGGAGCTGGGTGGGTCTGTACCTCACCCTGGCCGTCAGGGGTCTCCAGTGCAGTTACCTGGTCCAGGGGGGTCTGACTCTCCCTGCCTGGAAGTTCCACCTTCAGGCATTCCTTGGGGCCCTGCCCCACTTCTCATCCTCAGGCCCTTTACCCTGTGGTTCTATAACAGGGCACTTCTTCAGTCCCTCACCCTCTACTTCCCTCCCGTCTTCTCTCTGGCTCTGTTGTCTAGGGTCTTTCTCTCCTGTCCTCTGGAGACCTCGGTCCTCCACCTCCCTGGGGCCACTGGGCATAGGGGTCTCCGCTCATTGGGGTCTCCCCTCCCTTCTTTCCAGGTGGTCCCCTCCCATGGCCTCCTTTCCCCTTTGGGATGGGGCCCCAATCTGTCTCCAGTACTACAGAGTACAGCAACCCTTCTACCATCCCCACCCATTGCCAGGCAAACCGTCCCCTGAGCTCCAGGGGCACTTGGGCCACAGGGCAGAGCCTCCAGTTCCTGTGGATGCACTCGAGCATCATTCTCACCCCCAGGATAAATCACTTGGGCTTTATCAGCCCTCTCCAAATGAGGAGGTGGGCTGAGGCAGTGTCCCTCTGGGGCTTCCTCCCCATCCACATGAGGATGGTGGCCAGCTCTCGCCCCTGCTTCCTCCCTCCACCCTTTGTCCAACCTCAAAACTCGGCTAGCCCACACTCCATTTCTGGGCAATCTCTGCATTTGTCTCTCGGCTGCTCACATTGCCAGCAGACCATCTATCCTGGACAACTAGGGGCTCCCTTGTTCTTTTTTTTTCTGCAGGCTTCTCCTGGGGGCAGTGGGTTCTCAGGGTTTCTTCCCCCAGTTCAGATACAGGGCTGTCCAACCCTCCTTTCAAGGAACATCTGCATCTGTGTATTCCTCGGTCAATTTGACTGTGGCCTCTACTGTGTTTGGCTGGTGCCACCAGACCCAGACTCAGATATTTTTCGGGAGGCCCTGCACAAATTATTCCAGGATCACCCTGTCCATAATCTCTCCCACCATCTTGGATGAGGGGGGTCTGGCCTCAAGCACCGAGTGGCTCAGTCCATGAGATTCTGGGCAAAAGCTCAGGGCCGCAAACCCCCATCCACCCAAAACTTCTGTTTGTACTTTTCCACAGACAGTCCCATCCAGTGTAGGACAGCCACTGTATCATCTTTGGTCTGTTCATCCCTTAAGGCTATATAGGTAGCCTGCACCTCAGCAGCCAGATAGGGGGCCAGTCTTAGGGCCCAGGTTGCCTTGTCCCATCTAGCTCCTATAGCCACCCACTCAAATGTACACAGGAAGGCATCAGGGTCATTGATAGGGCTTATCTTACCAAGTCCCAACCCTGGCACATGGCTGCCATTACCACCTGACAGGTTTCAGAGTAGCAGCCGTGTTAGTCTGTATTCGCAAAAAGAAAAGGAGTACTTGTGGCACCTTAGAGACTAACAAATTTATTAGAGCATAAGCTTTCACTAATTGGTGCAGGAGCTGCTACTGTACACTGGCCTGCTCCCTGATGAAGTCCTGAAGGATTTTCTGTTGTTCAGCCTACCAGGCAAGCAAGGCCTGCCACTCCACCTGGTGGGGCTGCTGCTGGAAGGCCTGCAGGATTTTCTGCAGCTCCTCTTAGTGTTTAGCTAGCCACTGCATGATTCCCTCCATTCTCAAGTAGCATGCCCTGGCAGTGGCTTTATAGATCTGAAACAAGCCCCCACATGTAACAGGGTGCATGCTATGCCCCTCCAGATTTTGCCCTTCTTCTCAGAGAGGCTTCAGGCTGATGCAACACCCGTGCTCTTTATTTGTGATCAAGTCCCTACCACCAGTTTCTAACTATATACAGGCTTTTTATCACAGCTTGGCCTACTACAGATTTAAGCAACTCACTTCTGGTCCTCCCCCTTGCTCTCATTTCCTCTCAGCCTTATAGCGCCTGCTAATGAGGCTGGCAGGTGTGTTCAGTTACCAGGCAAAAATCAGGCTATCTACCCAGCCCCAATCAGGTGGATTGAATTGGGACTGGAGTGGCAGAAGCTGATTAAGGCTTCTCTAGCATCACTCTGCCACAGGCCCTGATGCTATTGCTGCACAAATAATAATAATGAGTGCTTCTCAAGTATTGGAAAAAAAATCTCTCAATTTTGTCCATTCTTTTACACATTCATTCTTCCTGTCCAGCCTGTATGAAAAATAGGTTGATTCATAGATAGGGTTCTTCCATTTTTTGGTCTTGTTTATATGTATGTGTGTGAAGAACTGTTAACGGCAATTTAAACTGAAGACATGAGTTTTACATTTAGTTCAGAAAGTGGTGAGGTCCATGGTCACTTTTAAACAGCTTAAAAGATATGGAGCTGGGCAAAACTATGGCTGTTTTGCTTTTATAAGGCCCGAACAGTGGTGTTTTGCACATTTTAGCTGAACTCCCATGTGGTGGGGCCCTTATTAGAAAGCTCCCCCAACAGCCTGTCAAGGGCTAAAGAACTCCTGTGGTCACAATCTTCCCCAACTTGCCACAATTGTGAGGCTTGCGGGGTCTGAAGTCAAGCCCTTAAAAAGGACGAACTTAGGGTAGTTGGAGTGGAACTTAAAACCAAGCAAAATTAGAGCTCCTGGGGAGGTGCCCTAAGATATTAACTGACTGATAGTTTACAGATGCTGCTTGTCTAAGCCTCTGAGGAAGAAGATGGGCTAGGCTGATTTTCTTGGTTGAAATTCTCCAAGGATTAAGCTCTCACTTGTGGTCTCACAGAGGAGTGGGAACTGAGACTGCTGTTTCATGTGCAATAAGTAAAACTGAATGTTGAACAAGTGGGACTTCATTAAACCCCATGTGACTGAGTTGATTCTAGCATAATTGTCTGTTTTTTCTGATGTCCTGTTTATAACTGTCCTTCTGTGGGTCCTCTGCTCCAATTCCGCTGATCATGATGCAACTGCCCATGGAGCCTGAGAGACTGCTTCCCTCTCTGGGATGGGGATTAAGGAAATATTTTCTTTTGTGTGGACAACTTTATGTCCCCCTCCCATTGCCCTGTACCCAAGAACCAGACCACAAGGTTGTGACTGTTAGGAGAAAGACAGAGGAGGCAAGTGAGGTGCCTGCTTTCACCTCAAGATGTTAACATTTGGCATTCCTCCCCTGCAGTTTAAGGGGATTCAGATAAATGTTTATGCCATTAGCTCATCTCTAAACAGGTATTGGTAAATGGAAATCATGTATTAAACGTGCACTGTGCCTGACTACTTGTCTCACTTCAGCTTTTCTACAGAGCCAGTCACTGTAGTATCTGAGTGCTGATGGGCTTCATTGAAAAGCCCTGAGTTATTGTTAGAAAAGTGACTAATGTAGAATAGAATAGAATTGGCAGGAGCACTTCACCCCTCCTTGCAGGGGTTGCACCCCTCTGCTCCACAACCCTGAATATACTTGCTTGACCCTACTTGGCCATGAGGCTGGTGTGAACCTCACATATCCAGGATTATGGGCCTATGTGCCTCTTACTTCTATGTAAAGCAGGATCAGCACTTGGTTTTTAGAAATTAGTTATGATAAAAGCCTTAGAGCATTGATAGACTGAGTACCATCAGGCACAGAGACTGGATATAGATAAACTGCAGATGATCTTTGTGTGCATTATGCCTTTCCGTACAACCAGAGCACACAGGTACTTTCAATTAAAATGACTTTTATTTTAGATGACAAGAACAAAATCATAGGGACAAACGAAAGAAAAGCCTCTGGATTGTGTGGGCATCTCTTCTGACAGTCCTCATTGCACTGAATGGAACAAAACATGCCTGCCTACCTCTGTGAACAGCAGAGGCCTTACAATTAAATATGTAGTACACCCAGAACAAAGGCATAATTAAGTATGACCCACATACAGATAAAATACAGTAGCCTGAATAAAACACTTCAGACAAAGGCAGGGAGAATGATTAGCCGTGAGAAAGACCATAGGCCTAAAGAGATGTTTGCTCACAACAAAGAAGATTGCATTCTGCATGGTGAATGCACAGCACTGCCTTCCTTTTAGGTATGCAAAAGAGTTAGATGTATTCACCTTTCCTGATTCACAGGACTCCTTTGAAGTGCCTGTTAGGTTAAAAGGAAATGGAAGAGCTGTCTATCAAGGAATGCTGGACTTCATTAAATATTGGATATAGAATCATAGAATATCAGGGTTGGAAGGGACCTCAGGAGGTCATCTAGTCCAACCCCCTGCTCAAAGCAGGACCAATCCTCAACTAAATCATCCCAGCCAGGTCTTTGTCAAGCCTGACCTTAAAAACTTCTAAGGAAGGAGATTCCACCACCTCCCTAGGTAATACATTCCAGTGTTTCACCAACCTCCTAGTGAAAAAGGTTTTCCTAATATCCAACCTAAACCCCCCCATTGCAACTTGAGACCATTAATCCTTGTTCTGTCATCTGCTACCACTGAGAACAGTCTAGATCCATCCTCTTTGGAACCCCCTTTCAGGTAGTTGAAAGCAGCTATCAAATCCCCCCTCATTCTTCTCTTCCACAGACTAAACAACGCCAGTTCCCTCAGCCTCTCCTCATAAGTCATGTGTTCCAGTCCCCTAATCATTTGTGTTGCCCTCCGCTGGATGTTTTCCAATTTTTCCACATCCTTCTTGTAGTGTGGGGCCGAAAACTGGACACAGTACTCCAGATGAGGCCTCACCAATGTTGAATAGAGGGGAACAATCATGTCCCTCTATCTGCTGGCAATGCCCCTACTTATACATCCCAAAATGCCATTGGCCTTCTTGGCATCAAGGGCACACTGTTGACTCATATCCAGCTTCTGGTCCACTGTAACCCCTAGGTCCTTTTCTGCAGAACTGCTGCCCAGCCATTCGGTCCCTAGTCTGTAATGGTACAAGGGATTCTTCCATCCTAAGTGCAGGACTCTGCACTTGTCCTTGTTGAACCTCATCAGATTTCTTTTGGCCCAATCCTCTAATTTGTCTAGGGCCCTCTGTATCCTATCCCTACCCTCCAGTGTATCTACCTCTCCTCCCAGTTTAGTGTCATCTGCAAGCTTACTGAGGGTGCAATCCACGCCATCCTCCAGATCATTAATGAAGATATTGAACAAAACCATCCCGAGGACCGACCCTTGGGGGACTCCACTTGATACCCGCTGCAAACTAGACATGGAGCCATTGATCACTACCCATTGAGCCCGACAATCTAGCCGGCTTTCTATCCACTTTATAGTCCATTCATCCAGCCCATACTTCTTTAACTTGCTGCCAAGAATACTGTGGGACACCATGTCAAAAGTTTTGCTAAAGTCAAGGAACAACATGTCCACTGCTTTCCCCTCATTCACAGAGCCAGTTATCTCATCATAGAAGGAAACTAGATTAGTCAGGCATGACTTGCCCTTGGTAAATCCATGCTGACTGTTCGTGATCACTTTCCTCTCCTCTAAGTGCTTCAGAATTGATTCCTTGAGGACCTGCTCCATGATTTTTCCAGGGACTGAGGTGAGGCTGACTGGCCTGTAGTTCCCCGGATCCTCCTTCTTCCCTTTTTTAAAGATGGGCATTACATTAGCCTTTTTCCAGTCATCCAGGACTTCCCCCGATCGCCATGAGTTTTCAAAGTTAATTGCCATTGGCCCTGCAATCACATCCGCTAATTCCTTTAGCACTTTTGGATGCAGTGCATCCGGCCCTATGGACTTGTGCTTGTCCAGCTTTTCTAAATAGTCCTGATCCACTTCTTTCTCCACAGAGGGCTGGTCACCTCCTCCCCATGCTGTGCTGCCCAGTGCAGTAGTCTGGGAGCTGACCTTGTTCGTGAAGACAGAGGCAAAAAAAGCATTGAGTACATTAGCTTTTTCCACATCCTCTGTCACTAGGTTGCCTCCCTCGTTCAGTAAGGGGCCCACACTTTCCTTGCCCTTCTTCTTGTTGCTAACATACCTGAAGAAGCCCTTCTGGTTACTCTTAACATCCCTTGCTAGCTGCAACTCCAAGTGTGATTTGACCTTCCTGCATGCCCGAGCAATGTATTTATACTCTTCCCTGGTCATTTGTTCAATCTTCCACTTCTTGTAAGCTTCTTTTTTGTGTTTAAGATCAGCAAGGATTTCACTGTTAAGCCAAGCTGCTCGCCTGTCATATTTATTATTCTTTCTACACATCAGGATGGTTTGTCCCTGTAACCTCAATAAGGATTCTTTAAAATACAGCCAACTCTCCTGGACTCCTTTCCCCCTCATGTTATTCTTCCAGGGGATCCTGCCCATCAGTTCCCTGAAGGAGTCAAAGTCTGCTTTTCTGAAGTCCAGGGTCCGTATTCTGCTGCTCTCCTTTCTTCCCTGTGTCAGGATCCTGAACTCGACCATCTCATGGTCACTGCCTCCCAGGTTCCCATCCACTTTTGCTTCCCCTACTAATTCTTCCCGGTTTGTGAGCAGGTCAAGAAGAACTCTGCCCCTAGTTGGTTCTTCCAGCACTTGCACCAGGAAATTGTCCCCTACACTTTCCAAAAACTTCCTGGAATGTCTGTGCACTGCTGTATTGCTCTTCCAGCAGATATCAGGGTGATTGAAGTCTCCCATGAGAACCAGGTCTGCGATCTAGTAACTTCCGTTAGTTGCCGGAAGAAAGCCTCGTCCATCTCACCCCCTGGTCCAGTGGTCTATAGCAGACTCCCACCACGACATCACCCTTGTTGCTCACGCTTCTAAACTTAATCCAGAGACTCTCAGGTTTTTCTGCAGTATCATACCGGAGATCTGAGCAGTCATACTGCTCTCTTACATACAGTGCAATTCCGCCATCTTTTCTGCCCTGCCTGTCCTTTCTGAACAGTTTATATCCATCCATGATAGTACTCCAGTTATGTGAGGTATCCCACCAAGTCTCTGTTATTCCAGTCACATCATAATTCCTTGACTGTGCCAGGACTTCCAGTTCCCCCTGCTTGTTTCCCAGGCTTCTTGCATTTGTGTACAGGCACTTGAGATAACTTGCTGTTTGTCCTGCTTTTTTTGTATGAGGCAGGAGCCCTCCCCTCTCGCGCTCTCCTGCTCGTGCTTCCTCCCAGTATCCCACATCCCCACTTATCTCAGGGCTTTGGTCTCCTTCCCCCAGTGAACCTAGTTTAAAGCCCTCCTCACTAGGTTAGCCAGCCTGCTTGCGAAGATGCTCTTCCCTCTCTTCATTAGGTGGAGCCCATCTCTGCCTAGTACTCCTCCTTCTAGGAACACCATCCCATGGTCAAAGAATCCAAAGCCTTCTCTCTGACACCACCTGCGTAGCCATTCGTTGACTTCCACGATTCGATGGTCTCTACCCAGGCCTTTTCCTTCCACGGGGAGGATGGACGAGAACACTGACTGACTTGCGTCTCAAACTCCTTTATCCTTCTTACCAGAGCCACGTAGTCCGCAGTGATCCGCTCAAGGTCATTCTTGGCAGTATCATTGGTGCCCATGTGGAGATGCAGGAAGTGGTAGCGATCCGAGAGCTTGTTGAGTCTCGGCAGTCTCTCCGTCACGTTGTGAATCCTAGCTCCTGGCAAGCAGCAGACTTCTCGGTTTTCCTGGTCGGGGTGGCAGATAGATGACTCAGTCTCGCTGAGGAGAGAGTCCCCGACCACCACCACCCGCCTCCTTCTTTTGGGAGCGGTGGTCATGGAACCCCCATCCCTAGGACAGTGCATCTCATGCCTTCCACTTGGCGGTCTCTCCTTCTGTTCCCTTCCCTCAGATGTATCATCTAGTCCACTCTCCGCATTAGTACCTGTGGAGAGAACATGAACGGTTGCTTACCTGTATCTGTGTTGCTGGTGTATGGACGCTCCCTTTTCTTCTTCTGGAGGTCACATGCTGTCAAATTTCTTCACCGTCCTTCTGTTCCCGCTGTGCAGCCTGCTCTGAATCTTCAGAACATTGTGTCTGTAGAAGCATATCCTGACATCTGTCCAGGAAATTTTCAGTTTCTCTTATGCAACACAGGGTTGATACTTGTTTCTCCAGACCTTGAACCTTCTCTTCCAATATGGAGACCAACTTGCACTTTGTACAGACAAAGTCACTTCTGTCCTGTGGAAGAAAGACAAACACGGCACATCCAGTGCAGGTCACAACAGCTGAACACTCCCAATCCATATTACCTTCCTTCTACTAGCTTCCTCAGGAGTTGTAGTAACTACTCAGAGAAGCCGGCAAGATGTAAGCCTCAGTGGGCTCTCCCCAGGCGAACTCCCTCTGTTCGCCGCTCAGCTGGTTCGCAGCTGACTGGCTTCTTATAACAGATATAATAGTAAACTGTGTGAAAAGGATACAGTAATCGGCCTCTCCATAGCTGGTGTAACCGAGAGGTATCTGCACTAGCAAAAGGTGCTCTGCCACGTAAAACGGTACTATGGGATTTTTTACATCTAGGAACATCAAAGGAACAGTACAGCAAAGCAACTATAAACCAAAGAAAGGTTATAGAAAGAAAGGAGAGAACTTCACTGACCTTGCATACACCCAAATGTACTAGCAAAGACCAAGGACCCGGTAGCAAAAGGACACACTGAGCTGTAAATGTACTTTTTATGTAGAGGTAAATTTTGCCATTTTAGGCACAGCCCAGAGTGTGGAGCAATGTGTGGCTGCTCTGCCCTGGTGGAGCCTGCCCACTGCTATGCCTCTGTATGGGGAAGGTTTCTGCATGATTTCAACCAATTGTTTTCCAGACTTTCTTTCTATTCTCCATCTCTTTGGTTTCCTTCCCCCTGTCCTCCATGTACTTTCATTCTTTTCTTCTACTTCTTTTTTTGGTCTTTCCTTTTCTCAATCTTCTATCTATTTTCAGATTTTGTCTGCTTTTCTGTCATCTTTGCTGCTGTGGTTTTTCTCTATTTTCTCCTTTGCCCTCCTTTTCCTTCTCACATCTTCATTTCCCCCCTCTTCCCTTTGCTACCTGTCTTTTCACACTTTTGTTCCTCATCTGGATTGGAGACAATCATTCCAGAGATGGAGTAGAAGCAAAAACCTGAATCTAAGTACCCCCACACTTGAACATATGATGCAGATCCAAACCATGTGCCTGAGTCCCATCTCTAATTTATGTCCGGACACAGGCCCTGAGCCTGAAAAAAGGCCCGCTAACTAAAGTGGATCTTGTACCAACACAGCCTCACTGAAATCAGTGGGACACTACAGGAGTGCAAGGATCTGCCTGTATGGATCCAATTGCCAGATTCAGGACAGAGATTGCCAGCCCATTCTTTTTTTTTCAGGGTGTTGAATCCACAGTGGCCTCTTCAAAGCAACTGGTTAAAGGTTAAAGTTTTTACCTAGTCTAGTTTTAAACATCTCACATTCTTAGAGCTAGTTTGCGGCTGAAGCACCTCGCCAGTATAATGAGAGCTGGCTAGTCACGTGGCAAGCTGAAAGTACAATTAATTGTATAAAACCCATACTTATTTTACTGCTACCTCATCTGTTTATTTATTTTGTCATTCTGTTTCATCTTGAGACAAACCAGGACTGTGAGCTTTCTGAGGCAGAGACTGTCTTTTTCTTACTTGTCTATAGAGCACCTGAATCTTGATTGGATCTTTTCAGCATTAGTGTAATGCAAATGCTGCTAATAAAACACAGACAATCAGGTATAAATGCCATATTGTGCATCCTTTTTCAAGCAATGTTGCATGTTTTAACTGGAATCAAGATGGCCAGTGAGCGTTTTTGGTGGTATGTGCCTTCCTCACCCTTTTTAGCTGGTTTATAGTAATCTTGCTTCCAATTAAAAGAGCTAAAATTATTTCAAGAAGGTGTGCATTGTAATGTCTCTACTTGTATGTAGATGCTTGTTTACAACATATTTATGGAGACTCAAGTGAACACTGCTCTTTTAACAATATGTTCCTTATCAACAGCATGTACCAAATATTGAAAATGCAAATAGATAGGCCTGGCATATTTAAGATCTAGTTTTGTGTCTGATGCCTTTCGGTTGGGAGGGAAGGAAGGGTTTGAATCAGAAAAAAAACCAACCCAGAAACTTAACTGCAGAAACTCATGTAGAGATATAGTAGAATCATGAACTTTGCAAGACCTGTGTAGTCACTGTTGAGTCCCAGCATTGATGGTGTTGTCTTAATCAAGGTGGGGCCTCCACCCTGAGGTCCAGGTTCACCTGAAAATATGCTCATGGTCACCACAGTGTTGAGTTCAAATTGGTAAAACCAGGGGATGGAAGGTATTGCAATCCTGAAATTAACTGGGCCCAGTTCTCAGTCCAGTCCTGTATTTTAGTGTCCCCAAATTTCTGTGGGAATTATTAGGAACTTTAGATGCATGAACTTTTAAATATAATTGTTTCTAAATACTTCTGTTAACAAGATCAATTAATTCTCCTTTAGGGAAACAGTAATTATACCACAGAGGGATCACGAGTAGCAGCTGAGATATTTTTGTTAATATACTATACTGTTTAATTCTTGCTGTACAAATTTGGGATTTAATATAATTTAGTCTTTGGTAGAAGAATTAACAATAAGTGCAAAATTGAAAACATACATGTTCCACACAGAGCACTTGTTTGTTACATCTGGAAGAGAATAAAGCCTTTAGTAGGGCATTTGGGATACCAGTTGAGTATTGCTGAGTTCAGAACACTAGGCATGTGTAGTGTAATCAGCAGTCCCTCATGCATGATTAGCTCAGGTGGCAACTTTACATAGTGTCCTTTCTGTAGAAAAAGAGAATATTTGACTCTAATAAATATATAGGGGATTCTACTGGACAAGGATAGCATGCTGTAGCTCCAGTGGCTCTTTAGATCACAGATGATGCATGACTGTGCTGTCTACGTCTCCTTAAATCCTTGCAAAAACAAAACAATAATAGATGTTTCTACTGACTAGAGTACTTTGAAAAATGTCCACTGAAAGTGTTAGCCTGTGTTCAGTATGTTCAGTTGTATAACCACAATTAATTTACTGTGCTGTGTACTGTCAGGTGCATTTCCAGCAGAGTATTTGATATTTATTTACCCCAATAAGCTCAACTCTGATTTTTCAATGATATTCCGCTTTTCCCAAATTAGGAACTATGCTAGCAGGGGACTCAAGAAGATCATAAAAAAGACCAGATCCATGGTGATGGCCAAAGAGCATACAGTGCAAGTTGGGGGTGCAAAGTTGGCAGTGTCCCAAAGTCCCTAGGTGCTGTGTAAAGGATCAGCCCCAGGCATAAAATCAGCAGGGCAGAGGCTGATCAGGCTTTACAAAAAGTATCTTTGACTCTTACCTTGTGTGTGCTCCAGAGGGATTGGAATGAGCAAGAGGTAGTTCCCTAGAGTAGTGGCTCGCAACCTTTCCAGACTATTGTATCCCTTTCAGGAGTCTGATTTGTCTTGCGTACTCCCAAGTTTCACTTCACTTAAAAACTACTTACTTACAAAACCAGATGTAAAAATACAAGTGTCACAGCACACTATTACTGCAAAATTGCTTACTTTCTCATTTTTACCATATAATTATAAAATAAACCAATTGGAATATAAATATTGTACTTGCATTTAAGTGTATAGTATATAGAGCAGTATAAACAAGTCATTGTCTGTATGAAATTTTAGTTTGTACTGACTTTGCTAATGCTTTTTACATAACCTGTTGTAAAACTAGGCAAATATCTAGATGAGCTGATGTATCCCCTAGAAGACCTCTATATACCCCCAGGGGTACATGTACCCCTGTTTGAGAACCACTGCCCCAGAGGACCAGTTCTAGAAGAGCATTCCATCACCCCCTCCGTAATCCAAACCATTCTCAAGATTCACATCTATCATAACATCCACAAGAAGTGATTCTCTGTTAATATATTTAGAAAAGGGTCTTTCCAGGGTATGCACATTCATTAAGTGGGTAGTTGCATAGTCTTCTGCTGTGCTTACTCTCCTTTGTCTGACATTGGATTGTAAACTATTTTGGACATGGCCATTGTATTTTTAGCTGCACTCTAAGGGGCCTGGCATAATTCTGAGTGCCTCCCTTCCCCACTTCAAGTGGGGGAACTCCCTCAAAATAGCAATGGGAGCAGGTCGGGAGCCTTCTGTAGAAATCAGGGGAAGAAGCCCATTTTCATGTTAATTCTTTATTTCAGTAGTTTTTCTTTGTTTCAGAGAATAAAGCTAAAATAAGTTCCATGTCATTTGTAAGAAGAAACTCACTTGTGAGACATACCTGGAAAAACCTCAGCTATATCGCTGGCTCTGAGAAAATAAACAAAAGGTCCAGGACTGAATGGACACAGAGTACCTCTAAATCGGGTCCCTCCAGGTTAGGACTGAGTCATGCTGGTGGACAAGTGGCAGTTCAGTTTTGACCAAAGCACTGTAGGCAATTTGGAACTGAGTTAGAATCAAATGTAAATTCAACAAATTCTGAAATGCCATTTAACAGATAGATAATTTAATCTCTTGACACAGAAAGGATCCACCATCAGAAATATACATGGGAGATGCTGAACAGTTGGACTTTAACTCTTTCTAGTATACATGAGTTGAAGGTTGTTCCAAATGTCTTTTCCCCTACATCTGCATTAAAAGTCTCAAATTTCACCTCTCTGACAAATGTCAAAACAAACTGGCAATTTTTAATATACCTCACTTGGTTTGTGGGACAGGAAAGAAAAAAAATGTAGAAGTGTTTGTGGAGTAGCATTTTGGGGATAGAGATTGTGAGAACACTGTTGGTTTGTGGCAGTTTCAGTGTTGTAAAAATCCAAACCAAAACAAAAAAAGCTAGTGTGTTGAACAACCACTTTCCCTTCAAATCCCAGACTTCCTTCTAGGGCAATTGCTATAGAAATCAAGGCATTGACTTGCTAGTCAGCATCTGGAAGTTTGTGATTTGTAACACTTTTTTTGTGGGTTGAGAAAAGTTAAAAAGCGAATTGATGTCTTTTTCTAGCATGCGTTATAGCAATATTACATTATGCATCTGATCCTACATTTTGCAGCAAGACAGATTTAAGGAAAGAATTGCAAAATAGAAAAGAAATGGAGAGTAAAGAGAGAATTTTAATGCTGGCATAAATGTTGCCCTAATATATTGCCTGGCTGCTCCTGTATGTATTGTTTTGTGTTTTTCTAGAGACAGTTTGTTTTTAATAATTTATTATGCGCTTGATTAAGTTAATGAAGTGCATGAAAGGGGGTATACTTTTCCTTTCCTTTTCCCACCCTGCTATAATGATGTTTACTGTCTGGCACAATGATCGTTCAATTTTCAGAAATGTTCACCACCTTCTGCTGCTGATTAAATTCCTGTTTAGTTTCTCTGCCAAATCTGTTGGATTAAATTAATGAGATCTGTTTGCTTTAGTGGGAATGACCTGCACCAACCTTCAGCTTGTACAAAATAACAACCTTTTCAGTGATTTATTGATTCAATGCTCTTTATCTTCTCTTAAAGAAATGTACAGTTAGGAATGTTTGCCTTTAGCTTGCTTCAGTTTGCAGACACACATTGCTTATTTCAATACACTGGAGATCTTGGCCCTCCATATCTAACAGCTTTGTACTCTTTGCTGTTATTAACACTTCCTCTCCTTCAAAAGTTTCACCAAAGCTTGATTACTCTAAGGATAAAACTTCACATGATCCGTTACAAAAGGTCCCACTCCTGAAATTTATCCACATCAAAGGACCAATTTGAGAAGATTAAAACCTTTCTCTTTCTCCTCATTTTTACTGAAATGCTTTCCACCTTCCCATTTAATTCATTTGCTTTGTTGTGCCAACCAAGGAGTAAAGAAGTCATAGTTTTGTTTTTTGTTTTTTTTAAAAAAGCTACAATAAGTGTAAAAATATTAAATATTTAATTCTACCTCTCAGGCTATTCAAGGAAATTTTAAAAGCACCATGTGAGACAACTATTTCTGAACCTGGATAAAATTTGAGCTCAAAATGCCCTCTTTAGATCTGCTATTCTGCTCTCTTTACCATATATAGGTGCGACTTTCCATTGACTTCAATAGGCTTTGGATCCAGCCCAAGGCGGTCCAGCCTAAGAAGAGAAGAGCACAGTATTTTGGATCCAGCCCAAGAAGAGCATAGTATTAGAAATCTGCCATGCAAAATATTGCCATAAATGCACAGTTCATTTCAGCTGAAGTGCAGTGGATCAAGAAAAAGGAACCTTTAAAATCATGGAAATTGAGAAATGTGCCACTAGAAACAGCAGCAGATCCTTAGTTGCAGCTTAGCTGACTTTCCCTATATGTAGAGAATATTTACTCGAAGTATACTGTCTATGGCACTGTCTCTATTGCACTGTCCTAACTGGCTCTATCCTTCCTTGAGAAGGTGGGATTTATGGGCAGATGTGAGACACTCTAAACAGAAAATAAATGGACATCTCTCACTAGAAATGTAAAAAGTGGTTTCTCAGATGCCTCTGTGATACAGATGGAGATTGCTGGCACTTGTGCAGCTTAGCCACATTGCCCCAACGGACCTCAAACAGGTAGCATAGCCTGGCCAAAGCAAGATTTACTTTAGCAGCCCTATATAGATTCTATTGTCTTTTAATTTGTGAAAATTGTCTTGTGCAAAAGATTTTAACAGCCTCTGCAGCTAGTAAGAAAACAGGCAGTTTGATAGTTATGGGTGTGGAGACACATATAGATTTACCATATGTTAAACTTTAGCAATCAAGTATAGGAAGCTAATTGAAGACACTCCCTGGAGGGTAGTTAGATATCATCCAAGGTCCCACAAAATTGGGTTGGCAGCTTGTAAAATATTCACTTGAGCTTCTACATGTCTCACTCTGAACTACAGTACAAAAGTAGCAAAGTTCTTCACATCAGGACTCCGAGTCTGAAGAGTCACCTTTCAATATAGGCAGGGGTGAAAGTAAGTTAGAGGACTTACCGGTACGCGGGAGTCCTGAGCAGGGGGCATGGCCTCAACCAGAAGAGGCGTGGCCTCAACTGGAAGAGGCAGGGCCTTAAATCCCCGGGCCCTTTAAATCTTGGTTTAATCTTGGGGCTTCAACCGCTGCTACAGCCCCGGCCCTTTAAATCCCCTCCGGGGCCCTGCTGCCGCTACCCCAAGGCTTCGGCAGCAGGGCTCAGGCGGGGACTAAAGGGCCCCAGGAGGGTAACGGGGGCTGGAGCTCTGGGGCCCTTTAAATCCTCGCCAAAGCCCCACCACTGCTGCTACCCCAGGGCTCGGGCAGCAGGGCTCAGGTGGGGATTTAAAGGGCCTCGGGGCAGTAGTGGCAGCTGGAGCTCTGGGGCCCTTTAAATTCCCGCCAGAGCCCTGCCACCACTACCCCAGGGCTCAGGCTGGGCTTTAAAGGGCCCGGGGGGGCGGTAGCAGTGGCTGGAGCTCCGGGGCCCTTTAAATCCCCACCGCAGCCCCGCTGCCACTACCCCAGGGCTTTAAATTGCCCTCTCTGAAAGCCGGTCCTGGTACAGTGCATTGGCTCTTACCGGTACGCCGTACCGGAGCGTACCAGCTTACTTTCACCTCTGAATAAAGGCAACATCCAGGGACACAGATGAAAATTACTGGATCATCAATGACATATTTATGCTTCATTGCAGTGTCGACTGTGCTTGTTGGTCTGGGAACCATTGTCTGACAGCATATGTGGGGAATACTTATGTCACGCTGACTGGAGTGGCTCATGACTGAGTGCATCAACCTCAGGGCAGACTGCCAAAGGATACCACAAACTGGTTGTATGTTCTATGATTAGATTTCACCAACCCAGTAACAAATGTGAACTCCTAGATCACTGTCACAGTCTTACCATGGAGTCACAGACAGTCCCCTTGGGCTCTCCTGCCTATCTTGCCAGCCAGGCAAGCTGGACTCAGTGATAAATGGTCACTTACACCAAAAATCACAAAATATTCAGGTTGCTCACAGTCCCAAAAGACAAGTCACTTATCCCAGATCAATTTGTACCTTAGATGTCACACCAAAGACAATGCCTGTAGGCACTCCTGTAATAAACTAAAGGTTTATTAACTAGGAAAAAGAAATATGAGAGTTATTTACAGATGCAAGCAAGCAAACATATATATACACAAATGAGTTTGTCTGTGATCTGAAAAGGTGATAGAGATATAGTAATCTGTCAGCATTGAATGTCTTTTTAGGGCTTAAAATAGGTTGACCTTGGGTATCTCTGCTTTCTGTTTCTTAGCTCCAGCCCTTGTGCGAGTCCAAACAGCAAAGAGATGAAAAATCTTCACGTTAGCCATTTTTATTTCCCTCCTCCAGCATTCAAACCAAGGGACAAGGCCTTCTGCACCGACTTCTCTGTGGGTGGATGGGGCAATTAACAAAGCTTTTGTCCTATAGTGGCCAAATTAATTTTGATGGCTGAGGGGAGCCAACTCTTCTCATCTGAGTTCACAAGTTCAGAGCAGGCATTTTTACAATTATGAAACAAATTGTATTTTACCTTGTAGCATAGACATTACAAGTGAGATTAATGCATGCCGCAATTTACAAGCATTTTATAGAGACTAAACACATCCTTACAAGTTTAACATCTCTCTTCAACAATATGAACATAGAGGTGAGGTAGTCTGGTTTTCAGCTATGAATTTGTAAGTGCCTTGGCAAGAGCTGGCGCCTGGTTAACCAGTGTCAAAATTTATATGACAACACCATCAAAAATAGGAATTTCCTGTTACCTTAATGATTGGTATGTGGCATGTATAGTTCTGAAGTGCACTTTGGTGGCCATTAGTTTATGTTTATGGAGTGTCAGATTTATCCTTTTGGGCAAAGCTTGATGGTAATACAAATCCTGTACATTTGTTTATGAAACATGATAGAATTTATCCTATAGCTATTCCTGTTTTTGTTTGATTAAAGCAGACTAGGTATGCTGTTGTTGTGTGTCCTACTATTGGACAAAAGTTTTATGTATCAATGATATGGTTTCAATGGACAACCTTGCACTGATATTTGCCAGTTTTGGTATTTGGCTAGGTTGGGCCTTCTATTTAGTGTAATGATCCATAATTACACTTTGTATTGACCTATTTTCAAACCCTGTTATTTAATCACACATATAACTGTGCCACAGAGTCTATTTGTGTCAAGAAAAATTATATAATCTCTATACACCTAGGGAAGGGAGGTGTCAGCTGACTGGGATGCGGGTAGTCTACCCTCATGACCAGAGTGGGCAACAGGCCTAGTGGCTGGGGAGCTGTAGTCAGTTGTCTGGAGCCAAAGCGAAGGGTCAAACTGGAAGGCAGAAACTGGGTCCCACAGCCAAGGACTGAGCTGGAGTCTGCAGTCAGGAACCAGAGCCAAGGGTCAAAACCAGAGGCCAGGAATTGGAGTGAGCAGAGAGCAGACAAAGAGGGGTTCAAGGCAGGGGCAGAACAGAGGCAAGGCTGGGTGCAAGGCAGGAGCAGCAGGAGCAAGATAGCAGGCACAATGGTGGGCATGAGCATTGAGAAGCTAGTGAGCTGCTGCTGGCTTAAGAGCTGGCCGGCTGGCCTCTGCAGCCAGTCCGATGGTGTGGCTAAACAGGCAGCTGCTGCAGGACACTTACATTGATGAGGCTGCCCTAGCTCTGCTGCAGGCTCTGATTCCTGACAGGAGGTAAGTAAAGAGAATAGTCTGCCTGGGATCACAAAAAAGCACCATGTGACAAAACATATTTAAGATAGCTAATCCAAAGTCAGGCTCTTTGTGAACCATGTGTGGATCTGACACACAATGATATATCTAGATCTGCAGCCAGATCTACCTGCCAGGTAGAAGAGGACAGGGAATCACTTCTGCAAGTGCGGCACATGGATTTGCTGACTATTCAGAGATCCCAACATGAGTCTCCATGAACCTATGTTGGTGGTGCAGTGCAGCAGCATGACAGGACCTTTGTTCTGCTTTCAGCCCTACTTTGTTGGCTGGGTGGCCCTGTAGAAGGAGGGAGAATGCAAGGAGACTTAGGCCCATCTCTTGCAGCCTTGTACAGTAGCATGCTGTAAGTCTATTAAAGAGTACAAAGATTGTATAAGTCTAGCTCTGCCACTAGGTAAATGAAAGGGGGCAGGGCAGTGTGATGACAGGCTCACAACCCCACTTCTATTGTGTACCGACTGGCAGAGCTGAGTGGGTACAGGAGAGAATACACTCCCTTAGAATCCACAGATGGATTCTGTCTGCCTCAACCAGAATGCCTCTGGGCCCTCCTGCTACCATATAGGTTCCACCAAACCCACACCCCTGGCACGAGCTGACGCTTTATAAGTCTAGCCCTAGACTCACATTTTACTAAGCACTGTTCTATTAGCGTACATCCTCATCTGTAAATAAGCAAAAAGAAAAGGAGTACTTGTGGCTACAGCTCACGAAAGCTTCTGCTCTAATAAATTTGTTAGTCTCTAAGGTGCCACAAGTACTCCTTTTCTTTTTGCTAATACAGACTAACACAGCTGCTACTCTGAAACCTGTAAATAAGCAGTTTCTCTAGAACAAATAAACCGAGGGCTATTGTTCAAGTGTGAGAGGTGAACCAGAAAAAAGAACAGAATCTTTATATTCATCATATTAAATAAACACAGAACATGCTGATCAAGGCAAAACCAGGCTCATGGTTTCTAATGGTGACTTTGAGGAGGGCCAGTGAGTAGCCCAGGGAGCTGTCTGATCTGGCCAAAGTAGAGAAGCTGCATTTGGGCTGGGGAAGCTTCAGGGATTTTGTGGAGAGAATGGAAGCAATTACAGGAAGGGGGAAGCTGTCAGGGATTGTGTGTGGGGACAGAATAGGGTTGTGCCGCATGAATGCTGAAACTCTGGGGGAAAAAAATGAACAACCCTTCATTATTTTGTGTTTGATTTTTATCCTCTTAGCACTGTGTGTAATTTTCTATTATGAAGATTTTTTTTATAGCATCTGTTGCCTTTCACTTTTTAGAATATACTTAATAATAACAATATAGCTTTTATAAATACTTTTCCAGCTGTAGTTCTCCAAGCACTTTACAAAGCTAGGGGAGCAGTGTTATCCCTGTTTGAAAGGTGGAGAAACTGAAAAAACACTTATTTTTACCCTTAGCTTGTGGCTACATCTATTTCTTTCCTTTGTTCTCAGGAGGAAATATTTTAAAGCCCACTTCTTTGATGCCACTGTAGTATTAAACTATTTCCAAGCAATTTCAGTAGATTGGGTTCCACAGTTTATCCCTCTTGCCCTGCTCCTGCAAATCCTTTTAATGTGAAACTTAAAGAAAAAATTGTTGCAATACACTTGAAATGAAAGACAAGATTAGTACCTACTGCCACAGTCTTAAAATGACCACTTGATGAGGTGGAGACACTGATGAAGGACAGCATTCACTACTAAAGAAAGATGAGGTTGCCAGCTATTACTCTGATATCATTGTTTTTGTGTTATCATAGTCTGCGAGCTCTGATAAGAACCAGAGCGGCTGTCTGAGCCATAGCTTAGTGCTTGTTGTATTGATTGCTGGACCTCAAACCAGCCTTCCTGTGAAATGGCCATTCATCACTTTAGAGCAAACTAACATATCACTAAATGCTGCTCTATGACTGGTGTGTGGTAAGGGTCTTTTTATAAAGAAACAATGTGTTAGATGAAAACTAAAAATAAGAGCTGTGATTTATTTATTGGCTTTTCTTTGTGTGTGAGAGATTCAGTACAATATAGCTAGAGATCATTTGGTTCACTGCATACTCACTGTCTATTCGCTTCACAGAGTACACTGAAACAAGCCCCCCTGCAAAGCCATTCACTTGGTTTATTCCTATATACACAAGGAGAAAGTTAAGGAGTACTTGTGGCACCTTAGAGGCTAACAAATTTATTAGAGCATAAGCTTTCGTGAGCTACAGCTCACTTCATCGGATGCATTTGGTGGAAAAAAAAAAGGAGAAAGTTGCCATTGTTACATTTTTGTAAATTAGTGTGATAAGTTGCAGCTTTGTTGGTCCCAGGCCTAAAGGAGAACTCCATGAAGCTCTAAAGCTTGTCTCTTCCACCAACAGAAGTTTATCAAATAACGTTGGGTTACTCATTTTGTCTCTTTGATGATAAAACTCACTCCTACCCTGTAACTAAAACTGTGTGAAATCCAAAGGCTGCATTTTGTGTCCCTGTTTCAAATCTCATTTGAAAACGTGTGCAGCCTTATATTGCATGACTTTACTTGCCACTCTTTTTAATGTGAATTTTCTATAAACTGACTATTTTCTTTTTGAAAAGTGTGTGGGGGGAGGAAAGTAATTTCTTCAATGTTTTTAAGATGAAGATGTTTCCTTGCAAAACTGGGTCATATTTAGGGCTGTCAAGGGATTAAAAAAATTAATCATGATTACAAAAATTAATTAATTGTCCTGTTAAGCAATAATAGAATACCATTTATTTAAATATTTTTGGATGTTTTCTACATTTTCAAATATATTGATTTCAATTACAACACAGAGTACAAAGTGTACAGTGCTCACTTCATATTTATTTTTATTACAAATATTTGTGCTTAAGAAACAAAAGAAATAGTATTTTTCAATTCACCTAATACAAGTACTGTAGTGCAATCTCTTAATCATGAAAGATGAACTTACAAATGTAGATTTATATAAAAAACAAACAAACCTGCATTCAAAAATAAAACAATGTAAAAGTTTAGCGCCTACAAGTCCAATCAGTCCTACTTCTTGTTCAGCCAATTGCTCAGACAAACAAGTTTGTTTACATTTGCAGGAGATAATGCTGCCTGCTTCTTGTTTACAATGTCACCTGAAAGTGAAAACAGACATTCACATGGCACTGTTATAGCTGGCACTGCAAGATATTTACGTACCAAATGCGCTAAAGATTCGTATGTCCCTTGATGCTTTAACCACCATTCCAGAGGACATGCATTCATGCTGATGACAGGTTCTGCTAGATAGTGATCCAAAGCAGTGCAGACCAATGCATTTTCATTTTCATCATCTGAGTTAGATGCCACCAGCAGAAGGTTGATTTTCTTTTTTTGGTGGTTTGGGTTCTGTAGTTTCTGCATCAGAGTGTTGCTCTTTTAAGACTTCTGAAAGCATGCTCCACACCTCGTCCCTCTCAGATTTTGGAAGGCACTTCAGATTCTTAAATCTTGGGTCGAGTGCTGCAGCTATCTTAGAAATTTCACATTGGTATTTTCTTTGCATTTTGTCAAATTTGCTGTGAAGATGTTCTTAAAACGAACAACATGTGCTGGGTCATCATCCAAGACTGCTATGAAATATGTGGCAGAATGTGGGTAAAACAGAGCAGGAGACATACAATTCTCCCCCAAGGAGTTCAGTCACGCATTATTTTTTTAATGAGCCTCATCAGCATGGAAGCATGTCCTCTGGAATGATGATCGAAGCATGAAGAGACATATGAATCTTTAGAGTAGCAGCCGTGTTAGTCTGTATTCGCAAAAAGAAAAGGAGTACTTGTGGCACCTTAGAGACTAACAAATTTATTAGAGCATAAGCTTTCGTGAGCTACAGCTCACTTCATCGGATGCATTTGGTGGAAAAAACAGAGGAGAGATTTATATACACACACAGAGAGAACATGAAACAATGGGTTTATCATACACACTGTAAGGAGAGTGATCACTTAAGATAAGCCATCACCAGCAGCAGGGGGGGGAAAGGAGGAAAACCTTTCATGGTGACAAGCAAGGTAGGCTAATTCCAGCAGTTAACAAGAATATCAGAGGAACAGTGGGGGTGGGGTGGGAGGGAGAAATACCATGGGGAAATAGTTTTACTTTGTGTAATGACTCATCCATTCCCAGTCTCTATTCAAGCCTAAATTAATTGTATCCAGTTTGCAAATTAATTCCAATTCAGCAGTCTCTCGTTGGAGTCTGTTTTTGAAGCTTTTTTGTTGAAGTATAGCCACTCTTAGGTCTGTGATCGAGTGACCAGAGAGATTGAAGTGTTCTCCAACTGGTTTTTGAATGTTGCTTCAGATTGGGGGGCTGTCTGTAAGCAAGGACTAGTCTGTCTCCCAAGATCTGTTAATACAATTAATTTAGGCTTGAATAGAGACTGGGAATGGATGAGTCATTACACAAAGTAAAACTATTTCCCCATGGTATTTCTCCCTCCCACCCCACCCCCCACTGTTCCTCTGATATTCTTGTTAACTGCTGGAATTAGCCTACCTTGCTTGTCACCATGAAAGGTTTTCCTCCTTCCCCCCCCCTGCTGCTGGTGATGGCTTATCTTAAGTGATCACTCTCCTTACAGTGTGTATGATAAACCCATTGTTTCATGTTCTCTGTGTGTGTGTATATAAATCTCTCCTCTGTTTTTTCCACCAAATGCATCCGATGAAGTGAGCTGTAGCTCACGAAAGCTTATGCTCTAATAAATTTGTTAGTCTCTAAGGTGCCACAAGTACTCCTTTTCTTTTTATGAATCTTTAGTGCATCTGGCACATAAATATCTTGCGACGCTGGCTATAACAGTATAATGCCTATTCTCACTTTCAGGTGACATTGTAAACAAGAAGCGACCAGCATTATCTCCTGTAAATGTAAACAATCTTGTTTTTCTTAGCAAATGGCTGAACAAGAAGTAGGACTGAGTGGACTTGTAGGCTCTAAAGTTTTACATTGTTTTGTTTTTTAGTGCAGTTATATAACAAAAAAACCCCTACATTTGTAAGTTTCATTTTCAGGATAAAGAGATTGCACTACAGTACTTATATGAGGTGAACTGAAAAATATTATTTCTTTTATAATTTTACAGTGCAAATATTTGTAATAAAAATAATATAAAGTGAGCACTATACACTTTGTATTCTGTGTTGTAATTGAAATCGATATATTTGAAAATGTAGAAAAAAATCCAAAAATATTTAATAAATTCAATTGGTATTGTATTTTTTAACAGTGTGATTAATCACGATTAATTTTTTTAATTTCAATTAATTTTTTGGAGTTAATGGTATGAGTTAACTGTGATTAGTTGACAGCCCTAGTCATTTTCTCTCAATATACTTAGCAAAACCTTTCTCGGAAAGAAGCTAATGTTTAGGTATCTATAGTCCATCTCAAAAGATGATGATGTAAGCACCAAAGCAGTTCAGTTACTGTGTATCATACTGCAGAACTGCAAGTAGTTTAAAAAGTCAAATTCTTGAGCAACAGTCTTTGCCACAGATAATGTAGACATAAGTTGCAGGGTCAGAGGATGAAGCCTGCATGCTATTAGAGCTTGAGGCCTTCTGCGTTTTCTTTGTTCTCTTCATTTTCCATTCTTCAGCCTCTTTGACTTCCTAGCACAATTAAGCTTTCCAGAGTGACCTGTTGCTAGCTGTGTCTTCCCAGCTTGCCGGGTTGATGTTGAATGTTTTCAAATCCCTCTTGCAAACATCGTTGAACCTGAGCCTAGGTCAGCCCAATGATCTTGCAGCATCCACAAATTCTCTGTTCAGAAGATCCTTTGCAATATATCCATTGTCTATTCAAAGTAGATGACCAAGCCAATGGAGATGTCTGATTAGACCTGGAAATTTTGCTTTCTCAGTTTTGCTTTTTGTATCAGGAACTTTGATCCACACTTCATATTTATAACATGGCAAAGCCAGTGAGTGTGGAAGGTGTTTAGCCTTCTGTTATGCTTGCTGTAGGTGGTCCAGTCTTGCCACCATACAGCAACATGCTCAGAATGCACATCTGAGACCCGTTTATGGGTATTCAATGTTAGTTTCCTGTTATTCTAAAGGCACTTGGTCAGTTGGTCAAACTGGTAGTTGCCTTTCTGATGAGAGAATTAACTTATTTCTAGATGACAAGCTTGTTTGACACCATTGCTCGTAGACAGCAGGATTTGTGCACAACTTCTAGCTATTAAAAAGTATTGGTACAGTCAACACACCTTCTACCATAATCATGGACTTCTTTGACTGATTGTTAATCTAAATTGATCACAAGCTAGAACAAAGCTATTGCAAAATTGCTGGAATTCCTCTTTATTGTGTGCAGTAAGCACCGTGCCATTGGCAAAAACAAGTTCTCTTATCAGCAAGTATTTGCTTTTGCTTTTTGCTCATAGATATGCAATTTTGAAAAGTTTTCCATCTGATTTTGGAGATATACATCCGTGGTACTGGTTGAGAAAGCATGATGAAGCAGCACAAAGAAGAATATACTGAAGAGTATTGGTGCTAAAGCACTGTGTGACACTAGTATGGATTTCAAAGCTGTCAGACTGATCACCATCATTCTGGACTGTAACTGCCTTGGCATCATGGAAGGATCAAATCAGACTGAGGAGAACTTGGGGCATGGGGGAACCAATTCTCTCTAGTAACTGGAAAAGGCCCTTTCTGCTGACCAAGTCAAAAAGCCTTTATAAGTTTATGAAGGCTACATAGAGAGGTTTTTCCTGTTTCCTTGACACTTTTCTTGCAGTTGTCATAGTGTGAAGACCATGTTGATAGTTGATCTACTGGAATGGAAGCTGCACTGACTTTCTGGGTATACATGTTCAGCAAGAACGTGCAGTCATTTGAGAATGACGCATGTGAAAGCCTAGCCAGCAAAATCGAGGAGTTGTTGCAATCACTCCAATCGCCTTTGTTTTCATACAATGTTATGATGTTGGCGTCCTTCATGTCTTGTGGTACTCCTCCTTTCCTCCCGAAGGCAAGCAAGACACTGTGGAGATGTTTACACATAACCTCTCCTTGTTGCAACACTTCAGCAAGAATGCTTTCTTTCCCTGTTGACTTTTCAGGTGCTAGACAAGTGATTGCATTTTTAAGATAATTTGTAGGTAATTCTATATTGAGGTCTTTAATAGTCTGGAGCCTCAGGATCACAGTTAGCGCTGCTTCAGAAACAGAGATTTCATGTTAATAGAGTTTGTGATAATGTTCCACCCAGTGTTGCATCTGTTTGCTTCTGTCGATTTATGTCTCTATTAAGAGATTTGCATAGGGTGGCCTTCTTGGCTGAAGGACCTATTGCTTTAATGATTCCATCATATATCCCTCGTAGAGTTCTGTTCTCAAGGATGTTTGTATCTTCTCGCACGTATCAAGCCAGTATGACTGAGCACATTCCCTTGCCATTTGTTGCAATGCACTCTTGGACACTCTGAGGTTAGCACATCTCAGGAGAGGGAATAACAAAGTCCATTTTTTTAAACCTGTTGTTAAGGTTTTCAAAAATGGATGCCTAAAGTTAGTTTCTTAACAACAGGGCCTGATTTTAAAAAGTGCTAAACCTCCAGCAGCTTCTGCTGAGTTCAGTAGGAGCTTTTGGGTGACCAGTGCTTTTGGGTGAGCAGCCATTTAGGTGCCAAAAATATGGATTTAAGGCTAGCTATCTTTAAGCCTCTTTTTATTTCTGGCCACAATTTTTGAGTTGTTTGGCATTTCCCTATAAATATTTTTCACGCCTCTATCTCAAACACACCTAGCACTGCCAGTTTATCATCACTATGCAGCGCTTACAAGCATGAGGTTCTACACCATCACGGGACATGCACCTGTTATCAGTCTCACATACATCCAACCATCCATGCAAAGAAACAATTGTATCTGAGAGCACTGGGAATCACTGGGGATTTTGTTTAAAATGAATTGGATTTTTCAAGGAGTAAGGTAGTGCTGATCCTATAAAGTTATGAGAATCTTGTCTTTTGTCACTGATGGAATTAATTATTCCAGTGAGAAAAGGAAGACGAGACAGGGATGGTCTCTTACTACATTTACTATGGGTTTGTACAGCCCCCAGCATTGCAGGACCTCGATCCAGCCTGGGACCTCTAGGCACTACTGCAATACAGATAAAAAATAATAGAAAAAAGTACATCAATGATTTTGAATAATTTTGTACACATTCTTTTTTAAAAATCACTTTCATGATTTTTTGAATAAATACAGAAATCAGTTTATTTAAAAATATCAACACCTTCTTTGGAGAAGAATCTGACTGTCAGAACGATCAAACAGGCATCCACTCACCTGTGTAGGCAAGGGCTGCTCCACATAGTGGTGGAGCATGATGAATTACAGCTTACTGTCAAAAAGATTGATTGAATTCAACTTGGTTGTATCCCTATATCAAAAGGCAGTAGATAGGTTATCTTTGTTCAGAGTGTCAAATACATGGTCTCTGAAAGAATCAGCCTTAACGTAGTGTGGGTTTGAATCATATAAGTCTAAATGATGGCTTTGCCGCAAGCCCTTAGTAAGGGACAGTGTGTAGCTGTGCTGCTCTAGAAACTGACGCTTATGTCCCAGAGAATCACAATACGGTTCCTGACACTTACTCTAGGGTGAGAAGTAATCTGCACACAGTCTACTTTCCCCTCCACACTGACTCAGTTGCACTGAGGGGGAGAAATGTATGTCCCCTCTACTTCCTTCCCCACCCACCCACACATGTCTGGGAGGGGTTGTCTTGTGGAGGCTGCCAGACCCAGATCATTTTGACTCAGATCCTCAGTACTCTGACCTGGAGGAGCCTGACCAGACCATGGGGACCACGGTTCGTTCAGACTCTCCTCCTAATTGGATTGGAGAAGGGCAGACAGAGTGGGACTAGATAGTTCACCAGCTCCTCGGCACTCAACAAGACAGCAAAGGGCACCTGTCCGGCTTGATTTGGAACAGTGGGCTGCCTGATGAAAGAGGAGCAGAGATCAGGGCTTTGGCCAGTATTGCTGTGGG
Source organism: Dermochelys coriacea (assembly GCF_009764565.3). Lineage (NCBI taxonomy): Eukaryota > Metazoa > Chordata > Testudines > Dermochelyidae > Dermochelys > Dermochelys coriacea. The sequence goes on from NC_050069.1 coordinate 227,392,829, forward strand.
ATGACATGCAGGAAGACGCTCTTGGAAACATTGAAAAAAGGGGTGGCATGCGATATTCAACCTGAGAGGCTTTTGACTAAGGAAAGGGACAAGGTTGTCCTTTCAATAAGTGGGGGAAGGGTGTAGCCCAAGGTCCACTGTGCTTCAACAGCAATCCTGGGAACAACAAGTTGTGGACTACAATCTGCGGCATGTTATGAGAACTTCCTGGTTCCCTACCAGGATGTACCCTCTGCTCCCCCTCCGCCCCCCAGCAGGAGGTCTCAGCACTGACTGAGCTGGGAGCATGTAGCAGGCAAGCAGAGAGGAGGCTGCTGGACTGTAATCCTGTTCCATGTTCTTGACAGAATAAAATCTTGTTCCCGGTGGTTTGCCTGAGTGGGCCTGGTCTGAGGTGAACACAGCGCAGAGCACACAGCTGAGACTCAGGCTCAGTTTCTGAAAGTTCTGTAAAAAGTTGCAAGGCAGCTTCCCCTATCTTGAACAGCCTCATACTGGGACAGTGAACAGAAGGGAAGGTTACATATTTTTTTCTCTATTTGCTGCAGCTAAGCAAAGGCACGTCTCAGTGGTGCATGGACGACTGCAGAGGATTAGCTAAATAAAATCTGAACAAAAAATAAACCCCATTAAACAGCAAACACTCGTAAAAAAATCAGAAGATAAAGTTAAAATACAACTAAGCATAAATGGCTCAATTAAAAGAAACTTTTAGATTATGATCAGCAGCCACCAGACACATAATTTTAAATCAAGTAGAGAGAGTGCTGATTTGCCTCTTTCTGGAGTTTACTTGTTAGTAAAATTCATTCTTTGCTCAAACTTGGCATTTATATTTCAGTTTGGGAATATATTTCTTCTCCTAAAAGTTTAAAAAAATCTGATCTGCTATTTGCTATAACTAATGCTTTATCCAATGACCAGAAAGGAAAAAGCTGTGCATATTTATCTGCAAAAAGAAAAGGAGTACTTGTGGCACCTTAGAGACTAACAAATTTATTAGAGCATAAGCTTTCGTGAGCTACAGCTCACTTCATCGGATGCATTTGGTGGAAAAAACAGAGGAGAGATTTATATACACACACACAGAGAACATGAAACAATGGGTTTATCATACACACTGTAAGGAGAGTGATCACTTAAGATAAGCCATCACCAACAGCAGGGGGGGGAAAGGAGGAAAACCTTTCATGGTGACAAGCAGGTAGGCTAATTCCAGCAGTTAACAAGAATATCAGAGGAACAGTGGGGGGTGGGGTGGGAGGGAGAAATACCATGGGGAAATAGTTTTACTTTGTGTAATGACTCATCCATTCCCAGTCTCTATTCAAGCCTAAGTTAATTGTATCCAGTTTGCAAATTAATTCCAATTCAGCAGTTTCTCGTTGGAGTCTGTTTTTGAAGCTTTTTTGTTGAAGTATAGCCACTCTTAGGTCTGTGATCGAGTGACCAGAGAGATTGAAGTGTTCTCCAACTGGTTTTTGAATGTTATAATTCTTGACGTCTGATTTGTGTCCATTCATTCTTTTACGTAGAGACTGTCCAGTTTGGCCAATGTACATGGCAGAGGGGCATTGCTGGCACATGATGGCATATATCACATTGGTAGATGCGCAGGTGAACGAGCCTCTGATAGTGTGGCTGATGTGATTAGGCCCTATGATGGTATCCCCTGAATAGATATGTGGACAGAGTTGGCAACGGGCTTTGTTGCAAGGATAGGTTCCTGGGTTAGTGGTTCTGTTGTGTGGTGTGTGCTTGCTGGTGAGTATTTGCTTCAGATTGGGGGGCTGTCTGTAAGCAAGGACTGGTCTGTCTCCCAAGATCTGAGAGAGCGATGGCTCGTCCTTCAGGATAGGTTGTAGATCCTTGATGATGCGTTGGAGAGGTTTTAGTTGGGGGCTGAAGGTGATGGCTAGTGGCGTTCTGTTGTTTTCTTTGTTGGGCCTGTCCTGTAGTAGGTGACTTCTGGGTACTCTTCTGGCTCTGTCAATCTGTTTCTTCACTTCAGCAGGTGGGTATTGTAGTTGTAGGAATGCATGATAGAGATCTTGTAGGTGTTTGTCTCTGTCTGAGGGGTTGGAGCAAATGCGGTTATATCGTAGCGCTTGGCTGTAGACAATGGATCGAGTGGTATGATCTGGATGAAAGATAGAGGCATGTAGGTAGGAATAGCGGTTAGTAGGTTTCCGATATAGGGTGGTGTTTATGTGACCATCGCTTATTAGCACCGTAGTGTCCAGGAAGTGGATCTCTTGTGTGGACTGGTCCAGGCTGAGGTTGATGGTGGGATGGAAACTGTTGAAATCATGGTGGAATTCCTCAAGAGCTTCTTTTCCATGGGTCCAGATGATGAAGATGTCATCAATGTAGCGCAAGTAGAGTAGGGGCATTAGGGGACGAGAGCTGAGGAAGCGTTGTTCTAAGTCAGCCATAAAAATGTTGGCATACTGTGGGGCCATGCGGGTACCCATCGCAGTGCCGCTGATTTGAAGGTATACATTGTCACCAAATGTGAAATAGTTATGGGTCAGGACAAAGTCACAAAGTTCTGCCACCAGGTTAGCCGTGACAGTATCGGGGATACTGTTCCTGACGGCTTGTAGTCCATCTTTGTGTGGAATGTTGGTGTAGAGGGCTTCTACATCCATAGTGGCTAGGATGGTGTTTTTAGGAAGATCACCAATGGACTGTAGTTTCCTCAGGAAATCGGTGTTGTCTCGAAGATAGCTGGGAGTGCTGGTAACGAAGGGCCTGAGGAGGGAGTCTACATAGCCAGACAATCCTGCTGTCAGGGTGCCAATGCCTGAGATGATGGGGCGTCCAGGATTTCCAGGTTTATGGATCTTGGGTAGCAGATAGAATATCCCAGGTCGGGGTTCTAGGGGTGTGTCTGTGCGGATTTGTTCTTGTGCTTTTTCAGGGAGTTTCTTGAGCAAATGCTGTAGTTTCTTTTGGTAACTCTCAGTGGGATCAGAGGGTAATGGCTTGTAGAAAGTGGTGTTGGAGAGCTGCCTAGTAGCCTCTTGTTCATACTCCGACCTATTCATGATGACGACAGCACCTCCTTTGTCAGCCTTTTTGATTATGATGTCAGAGTTGTTTCTGAGGCTGTGGATGGCACTGTGTTCTGCATGGCTGAGGTTATGGGGTAAGCGATGCTGCTTTTCCACAATTTCAGCTCGTGCACGTCGGCGGAAGCAGTCTATGTAGAAATCCAGGCTGCTGTTTCGACCTTCAGGAGGAGTCCACCCAGAATCCTTCTTTTTGTAGTGTTGGCAGGAAGGTCTCTGTGGGTTAATATGTTAGTCAGAGGTGTGTTGGAAATATTCCTTGAGTCTGAGACGTCAAAAATAGGATTCTAGGTCACCACAGAACTGTATCATGTTCGTGCGGGTGGAGGGGCAAAAGGAGAGGCCCCAAGATAGGACAGATTCTTCCGCTGGGCTAAGAGTATAGTTGGATAGATTAACAATATTGCTGGGTGGGTTACAGGAACCATTGTTGTGGCCCCTTGTGGCATATAGTAGTTTAGATAGCTTAGTGTCCTTTTTCTTTTGTAGAGAATCAAAGTGTGTTTTGTAAATGGCTTGTCTAGTTTTTGTAAAGTCCAGCCACGAGGAAGTTTGTGTGGAAGGTTGGTTCTTTATGAGAGTATCCAGTTTTGAGAGCTCATTCTTAATCTTTCCCTGTTTGCTGTAGAGGATGTTGATCAGGTGGTTCCGCAGTTTCCTTGAGAGTGTGTGGCACAAGCTGTCAGCATAGTCTGTGTGGTATGTAGATTGTAATGGATTTTTTACCTTCAGTCCTTTCGGTATGATGTCCATCTGTTTGCATTTGGAGAGGAAGATGATGTCTGTCTGTATCTGTGCGAGTTTTTTCATGAAGTTGACAGATTTCCACTCTATACGGCTAAATTCAGTGCCTTGCATAATGACAGGTTTCAGAGTAGCAGCCGTGTTAGTCTGTATTCGCAAAAAGAAAAGGAGTACTTCCTCGTGGCTGGACTTTACAAAAACTAGACAAGCCATTTACAAAACACACTTTGATTCTCTACAAAAGAAAAAGGACACTAAGCTATCTAAACTACTATATGCCACAAGGGGCCACAACAATGGTTCCTGTAACCCACCCAGCAATATTGTTAATCTATCCAACTATACTCTTAGCCCAGCGGAAGAATCTGTCCTATCTCGGGGCCTCTCCTTTTGCCCCTCCATCCCCACGAACATGATACAGTTCTGTGGTGACCTAGAATCCTATTTTCGACGTCTCAGACTCAAGGAATATTTCCAACACACCTCTGACCAACATATTAACCCACAGAGACCTTCCTGCCAACACTACAAAAAGAAGGATTCTGGGTGGACTCCTCCTGAAGGTCGAAACAGCAGCCTGGATTTCTACATAGACTGCTTCCGCCGACGTGCACGAGCTGAAATTGTGGAAAAGCAGCATCGCTTACCCCATAACCTCAGCCATGCAGAACACAGTGCCATCCACAGCCTCAGAAACAACTCTGACATCATAATCAAAAAGGCTGACAAAGGAGGTGCTGTCGTCATCATGAATAGGTCGGAGTATGAACAAGAGGCTACTAGGCAGCTCTCCAACACCACTTTCTACAAGCCATTACCCTCTGATCCCACTGAGAGTTACCAAAAGAAACTACAGCATTTGCTCAAGAAACTCCCTGAAAAAGCACAAGAACAAATCCGCACAGACACACCCCTAGAACCCCGACCTGGGATATTCTATCTGCTACCCAAGATCCATAAACCTGGAAATCCTGGACGCCCCATCATCTCAGGCATTGGCACCCTGACAGCAGGATTGTCTGGCTATGTAGACTCCCTCCTCAGGCCCTTCGTTACCAGCACTCCCAGCTATCTTCGAGACACCACCGATTTCCTGAGGAAACTACAGTCCATTGGTGATCTTCCTAAAAACACCATCCTAGCCACTATGGATGTAGAAGCCCTCTACACCAACATTCCACACAAAGATGGACTACAAGCCGTCAGGAACAGTATCCCCGATACTGTCACGGCTAACCTGGTGGCAGAACTTTGTGACTTTGTCCTGACCCATAACTATTTCACATTTGGTGACAATGTACACCTTCAAATCAGCGGCACTGCGATGGGTACCCGCATGGCCCCACAGTATGCCAACATTTTTATGGCTGACTTAGAACAACGCTTCCTCAGCTCTCGTCCCCTAATGCCCCTACTCTACTTGCGCTACATTGATGACATCTTCATCATCTGGACCCATGGAAAAGAAGCTCTTGAGGAATTCCACCATGATTTCAACAGTTTCCATCCCACCATCAACCTCAGCCTGGACCAGTCCACACAAGAGATCCACTTCCTGGACACTACGGTGCTAATAAGCGATGGTCACATAAACACCACCCTATATCGGAAACCTACTGACCGCTATTCCTACCTACATGCCTCTAGCTTTCATCCAGATCATACCACTCGATCCATTGTCTACAGCCAAGCGCTACGATATAACCGCATTTGCTCCAACCCCTCAGACAGAGACAAACACCTACAAGATCTCTATCATGCATTCCTACAACTACAATACCCACCTGCTGAAGTGAAGAAACAGATTGACAGAGCCAGAAGAGTACCCAGAAGTCACCTACTACAGGACAGGCCCAACAAAGAAAACAACAGAATGCCACTAGCCATCACCTTCAGCCCCCAACTAAAACCTCTCCAACGCATCATCAAGGATCTACAACCTATCCTGAAGGACGAGCCATCGCTCTCTCAGATCTTGGGAGACAGACCAGTCCTTGCTTACAGACAGCCCCCCAATCTGAAGCAAATACTCACCAGCAAGCACACACCACACAACAGAACCACTAACCCAGGAACCTATCCTTGCAACAAAGCCCGTTGCCAACTCTGTCCACATATCTATTCAGGGGATACCATCATAGGGCCTAATCACATCAGCCACACTATCAGAGGCTCGTTCACCTGCGCATCTACCAATGTGATATATGCCATCATGTGCCAGCAATGCCCCTCTGCCATGTACATTGGCCAAACTGGACAGTCTCTACGTAAAAGAATGAATGGACACAAATCAGACGTCAAGAATTATAACATTCAAAAACCAGTTGGAGAACACTTCAATCTCTCTGGTCACTCGATCACAGACCTAAGAGTGGCTATACTTCAACAAAAAAGCTTCAAAAACAGACTCCAACGAGAGACTGCTGAATTGGAATTAATTTGCAAACTGGATACAATTAACTTAGGCTTGAATAGAGACTGGGAATGGATGAGTCATTACACAAAGTAAAACTATTTCCCCATGGTATTTCTCCCTCCCACCCCACCCCCCACTGTTCCTCTGATATTCTTGTTAACTGCTGGAATTAGCCTACCTGCTTGTCACCATGAAAGGTTTTCCTCCTTTCCCCCCCCTGCTGTTGGTGATGGCTTATCTTAAGTGATCACTCTCCTTACAGTGGGTATGATAAACCCATTGTTTCATGTTCTCTGTGTGTGTGTATATAAATCTCTCCTCTGTTTTTTCCACCAAATGCATCCGATGAAGTGAGCTGTAGCTCACGAAAGCTTATGCTCTAATAAATTTGTTAGTCTCTAAGGTGCCACAAGTACTCCTTTTCTTTTTGCGAATACAGACTAACACGGCTGCTACTCTGAAACCTGTCATATTTATCTGGTTTCGTATAAACCCCAGCGTTTTAACATGGCTGTGTAGTCAGGGCACAGCAGTGGGAGGGGAAAGCCTCCCCACCTCTACGAGGGGCATAGCTCCCAGCGCTGGTGCACTCTCTACACTGGCGCTTTACAGCGCTGAAACTTTCAGCGCTCAGGGGGGTGCTTTTTACCTGTGCCAGTGCAGAACAGCTCTGAGTGCATCTGCTTGTAGTGTTGAGGTTGCATCCAATAGTAAAGGCAAAATTCTCCTAGCAGGTATTATATGTGATGGTGCCCTGGAAATACCTAAAATAGCAAGCAGACCTCAGCTTTGTCTTTGTCTACAATGTGAGCTAGGGGTGTGATTCCCCTGCTTGCATACACATACTCACGCTAGCTCTCATCAAGCTAGCATGAGTATAAATAGCAGCGTAGCCATAGTAGGATGGCTACTGGCAGAGGAGACACAACTGAGCTGTGTTGAGTACAGATGTGCTTGAAACTGCTGCTACCCATGCTACCGTGGCTACACGGCTAATTATACTCACACTAGGTTGATGAGAACTAGCATGTGTATGTATACATAAGGAGGGGAATCACACACTTAGCTCACAGCATATACGTAGTCTTTGATATTTTCATCTGCCTATATGCACAACACTCCCACTGAAGACTGCAGGTGGGGAGCATGAAATCTGATTTTAGGGTGCTGAGTAGACCTCAGAGCAGAATTTTGCCTTCTGGGATCAATCTTCCTGCTAGTTGCTAAGCTTTCTCATTTTGCTGCCTTTAATAGGAATTGAAGGTTGATCACCTTGCAGGATTGAACCTTCTGCTTGTAATGTTGTATTACACCCATTAAAGTTTCTTTTCTCTGTGGTTGGCTACATGCTTTAATGGGATCACTGGAGCTATCTAATCAGATAATCTGCATTGTTTATATTGCAACCACTTTGTCATGAGTAATTTTGTATTTACAGAACAGGACCCTCTTAAGAGCGGATAAACATCTACTTAACATCCACACCAAACATTGTTTGCAGGCTGGTGTGCAAGGTGAACATTATTAAAGACCTCTAATCTTGTAAGCACCTGCCACTAAAACCAATATACTAGGGGCCAGATAATCAGCTGGTGTAAATTTACTGAAGACAATGGAGCTATGTTGATTTACATTAGCTGAAGATCTCACCCTAGTTATTGATTTAGTCCTCTTGTTTTCTGGTCCTGAATGGCTTTTGCCATCTATAAGATTTCTCCCATCCTGATGTGTAAATAAAAATATCCCTTTAATAATAAATTCTTCAACACTTTTCACCCCCCACCCTCTCAGAATAGTAAAATCCCTTAAGAGGGTTTATGGAAATATACTCATTTATGTAAAATGAGTGCCTTCTTCACTATTATCTCATTTTTCATTGCATCCAAATTAAATATTTTATTCATTGGTTACACTTGTGCCTGTCATGCATTATTCCATTGTGATATAGTGAGACAGATGTACTGCTTTGTATTCAACTATATATACATAACCTCTTTATCAATGCTGGTGCATTTTTATTTTTCTTTACCAAGAGAGAAAGACAGGAAATCAAATAAATCTGTATAATGCTGTTTTAAAATTAAGTTCATTAAACTCAGATTTGAAGACTGGAAGCTAAATAGCAGAAGACAAGCTGGACCAAATCCAGGACATTCTTGGCAAAGTTCTATACTATTATCAGCTGTGGATTTTTAAAACTATCTGTTTCCTGTAGCATTTGATGGATAAATATTCCTTACATTAAAAATAGTCAGCTTGAAGAAGAATCTGCAAATGAGTCATTGCATTGGAAAATGATCATTATAAAACGTTCACTCTTTTACTTGTGATGCTTTTGGTTTAATCTTTGCAAAGATCCGTGGCTTTCTGTATGGGGTGAATTTCACTTGATAGCATAAGATTCTCCTTGTGACGTTGCACTCCATAATGTTTTATGGAAATATGCTTATTAGTGTAAATATGAGTGTACCTGGAATATGCTTTACCCCTACCCCCCACTGTTCCTCAGACATTCTTGTCAACTGCTGGAAATGGCCCACCTTTATTATCACTTCAAAAGGTTTTCTCCCCCCTGCCCCCGCTCTCCTGCTGGTAATAGCTCATCTTAAGTGATCACTCTCCTTACAGTGTGTATAGTAACACCCATTGTTTCATGTTCTCTATGTATATAAATCTCCCCATTATATTTTCCACCGAATGCATCCGATGAAGTGAGCTGTAGCTCACGAAAGCTTATGCTCAAATAAATGTTTAGTTTCTAAGGTGCCACAAGTACTCCTTTTCTTATTACAAAGCTTATAATTTACTGAGCGTGTTCATCCTATTTGTATGTATGTATCATTCTTGTATCTGAAGCTAGAAATACAAAGTACAACTCTAAGGTCCTATTGTAATTATGCAAAGTGTGGGCCATTGGTGGTGGTTAAGAATCTTGATGGCTCCCATTGATTAGGACAATTGGTTGTAAATGGCTCTGTTTACTCTTAAGACTTCCTGTGTTTGTGTTAGCCAGCCCAGGAAGAATGGTGGAATCCATCTTAAACCTAGTGCTTTTCCATTTAGAAGGAGGGGTGGGTATCCAGAGAGCCAAAAGATTCCCACCTTGGGCCAAAGCTATAAAAGGGGGTGGAAGAGAATAAAGGAGACTGCCAGTCATGAGAATACCCCTAGTTTCCACCTAAGATGTCTGCTAACAAGGACTGTACCAGGGGAAAGGATTGGGCCCAGACTAGGACGTAGTCTAGTGAAAGAAGCTTATTGGAACATCTCTGATGGTATATTACCTGTAATCAGTTACTTAATGTATTAGGCTTAGACTTGCATGTTTTTGCTTTATTTTGCTTGGTAACTTACTTTGTTCTGTCTGTTATTACTTGAAACCACTTAAATCCTACTTTTTATATTTAATAAAATCACTTGTGAGTGATTAATACCTGGGGGAGCAAACAGCTGTGCATATTTCTCTATCAGTGTTATAGAGGGCAGACAATTTATGAGTTTACCCTGGATAAGCTTTATACAAAGTAAAATGGATTTACTTGGGGTTTGGATCCCACTGGGAGCAGGGTGTCTGGGTGCTGGAGGCAGGTAACCTGCTAAGCTGTTTTCAGTTAAGCCTGCAGGCTTTGGTGGCATGGACCAGACATGGGTCTGTGTTGCAGTGAACTAGCATGTCTGGCTCAACAAGGCAGGGTTCTGGAGTCCCAAGCTGGCAGGGAAAATGGGCTCGGAGGTAATTCCAGCACGTCAGGTGACAGTCCCAAGGGGGTCTCTGTGACTGAACTCATCACACTCCCTACTTATATTACTGTATTAATAACCTAATGTAAACAGTTTTCATAACCCCACATGATGAGGTGTACAAACCCCATACTAGGCAACAAGGGGTTAAGAGATTATTTTGGGCTCAGCCAGCCTCGCTCCACCACACCTGCAGCAAATGGTCAATCTGCTGGAGGAATTAAAAGATAGGGAATTAGCTAATTTGGGTGGCAGAGATAGAGATGAGGAGAGCTGCAGCCCACAGCTCCAGCAGCACAGAGCAGAGGGAAGCCTAAAGGCTCTGACACAGCTGCTCAGAGTGGCTCTCCCTGAGGGGAAGGGAGGACCCACTCCAGAGACAATCAAAGAGGGAAGTATCTCCCTCTTCCCAGCCTGTGGACCCTTCCCAGCCTGTGGACCCTGGTAACCCCCTCTTACTTATATTGGTTTGGACTTCCCCAACAGGGGAAAGCCTTGGACTAAGCTGACCCTGGGGGAGGACGGGATGAGAGGAAGAGGCCTAGGGAGAACAGCCTTAAGCAGCCTCAGTTGCCAGACAACTGGTAGTCCAAAGGGCCCTGGGTTGGAGCCCAGTGGAGTAGAAGGGCCCAGACTCCCCGCCTCACAACCCCCTTGGCAGCCAGGGGTTGTGGCTGTGACCACTAGGCCACGCTCCCCAAACAGACCCAGAGTGAGGATCATTACACTCTAATTCAACAAGATATTTAAGCATGACTCCTTCCAGGCCTAAAGTCAGGTGCATGCTTAAGTATGTTGGTGAATAAACGATAAATAAAGGCTTTCTTGTTTCTATTGTTCTCTGAGAGTTTAACTCAAAATTAAACTTCAAATATCTCAGGGTGTCCCCCATACACTCGGGCCAAATGTAATAAAGGGATATTTTGAAATTTTTCATTCTGAATCAAAACAGTTTTTGGAAATGGAAAAATATTCATTTCAAAATATTTTATAGTGGGAAATTGTCAAAAGTGACACAATTTCACAAACAAAGTGATTTTGTCAAGATGTCATTTTCTAACGGAAAACTTTTTGACTAGTTCCCCCCTCCCCCACTCTGCTCAGCTGTTGTGACTCCCCAGCTACTAGACATCATATTCCAGAGCTCATTGACAATGGGTAAAGAAGATACGTGTTAGTCTGATGGGAAATTCTGCAGTGAAATCATATGTTGTATCTAATGACAGTTAGCGCTGACTTATTTGTGTATGTAGCTGCCATTCTCAAACCTCTGCAGTCTCCTATAAATAAATATCCACATTGACTTTTCTCATATTGCAAATGTAAGTATGATAGGGCCAGAAGATTCTCTTCAAAGATCTAAATGTTTCTCAAATGCACTTAAAAAGAAAAAAAGTTACAAAGATAACTATAAACAAGAGAACATATGCACCAAGAATTTAATGGTTCTCACTATGCTATATAACAGGGCCATTCATAACCTCACACCATCAGCAAGGATAGAACAGAGATCCCCCCCACCATTATAAAAGCTGAGGCTCTTGAGATAAAGGAAGACTCTCAACTAGTTGGTAGGCATATGAGACATAGCTGAGAAGATGTGATTCTATTCGTTAGAGGGCAGCAGTACCCATACACACCAGTTGGTTCTTTCTAAAAACCACACTCAGCAGTAAAGTGCAATTATTCTTCATATATCAAAATATAGTAGCAATCCAAAACTGGATTCTCTGTATTGTACTTTCAGTCTTGCAAAACATTTTTACACTTACAATGATTCTCTTCAGGCCTGATCTGAAATCAATGGAGAATCTCCCTCCGCCAGCAATGGACTTAGGTTCACAACATTAGTTCTTAGAATCAATAAATTCACTGTGTTGATCCTGACTACTCTTCTTCCCCAGCTATTCCAAAATGTGTGCATGTCCATTATGTCTAATCTTATGGTGCTCAGATACCATTGCGATAGGCATGCAATAAGAACCTAAGTGGAATAGATTAAATCCCTCATATACAAGATAGAGCAGAGCAGAGCAGAGCAAAGACTTATTTCAAATGATGCAGTTCTTTCACCTCTCTAATGCTTTTGTTTCCCTAAGTAATACAGGTGATAGGAAACAGAAGACTGATTGAAAAGTAATTTATCTTTACATGTGGCAACTCTCAATATCTTATTTCAAACTTGCAGAGATCAGTCTAAGAACATGTGTTACAGCAGAGTTACCACTATCTTGTTTCTTGGAAGAGATGTTGGATCCAATTTCACTGTCCTTAGACAGTTATCTGAATCAAGTACTTTCACTGCCCATGAACAATTATTTAGCTTCCTCATTTTTAACTGCCAGAGACGGCTTCCACTATTTTCCTCTACTAAAGCTTATCCTGGTTCATGCTGGTTCATTTTTCATAATATTTGAATCAAATTGTGCACTACTTTGCAAAATATAGGAAATCAATACATAAAGTAAAGGGATCTTAGATTGGGAAAATCTTCAGAATTGCGTCACCTTCATTTTGGTTATAACTCCACTGATCTAAATGAAGTTTGGGTTAAATTCATTCCTGACGCAATGTTTCAGTGAAATAATCTAGTAAAATTATTTTTATAGTATTGTAAAACTTAAATAAAAGAAAAGGAGTACTTGTGGCACCTTAGAGACTAGTAAATTTATTTGAGCATAAGCTTTTGTGAGCTACAGCTCATGAAAGCTTATGCTCAAATAAATTTGTTAGTCTCTAAGGTGCCACAAGCCCTCCTTTTCTTTTTGCGGATACAGACTAACACGGCTGCTACTCTGAAACCTAAAACTTAAATGTTCATGGTGCCTTCAGAATGTAAATAAAAGATATTCCTTGCCCAAATTGCTTATAGTCTAAATAAAACCAGAATTCTATTATTCAAAATTTTTCTAACATGCAGGTTACTGGAACCACCATATCAAAAGCTTGTCTCTCTTACCAAGATAAATTGGTCCAATAACTGATATTACCTCCCCTCCTTGTCTACGTATCACGACATGCAGCTAAGATTACATCAGGGTCTTTAACAAAGAGACGGATAAGGAGTGAGTTGATCAGTCTATAAGTGCCTACATAGGGAACAAATATTGATAATTGGCTCTTCATTCTAGCATACAGAGATCCAATGGCTAGATGTTGATGCTAGACAAATTCAAACTGGAGATAAGGTGTAAATTTTTAACAGTGTTGGTGACTAACCATTGGAACAATTTACCAAGGGTTGTGGTGGACTCTCCATCACTGGCATTTTAAGAACACGATTGGATATTTTTTTCCAGAAGATATAATTTAGTTCAAACAGGAATTTTTGGGGGGAAGTTCTATGGCCTGTGTTATGTAGGGAGCCATTCCAGGTCCATATTGTGACACCCTTATACACAATGAATAGTCCCTTACTCCCGGGGTTATCTGAGAAGTTAAGGTACTATACTCGAAGTGAGTAAGGGTATCACAGTCTGGCCCTCAGAAAGTATAATTAAATTAAGAGAACTCCTCAAGTGTCACCTACTGATCTCCTTTACCTGACAGTTGCAAGCTACAACAATGAAACTGTGTTGTAGCAAGATTAGAGGGGATTGACTGGTTCATGATTGACCATGCTTGCATGATATTTACAGTAGGACTGGACTATTAGAAAACAAAGATGATCAATAATCAATGATTCATCATCTGGACCCCTGGGAAGGAAACCCTGGAAGAATTCCACCACGATTTCAACAGCTTCCACCCCATCATCAACCTCAGCCTGGACCAATCTACACGGGAGGTCCACTTCCTAGACACGAAGGTGCAAATACGTGACGGTCATATTAACACCACCCTATACCAAAAACCCACTGACACCTTTGCCTACCTTCATGCCTCCAGTTCCATCCTGGACACACCACAAGATCCATTGTCTACAGCCAAGCGCTGAGGTACAACCGCATTTGCTCCAACCCCTCAGACAGAGACAAACACCTACAAGATCTTCACCAAGCATTCTCAAAACTATGATACCCACATGAGGAAATAAGGAAACAGATCAACAGAGCCAGTCGTGTACCCAGAAGCCTTCTGCTGCGAGACAAGCCCAAGAAAGAAACCAACAGAACTCCACTGGCCATCACATCCAGTCCTCAGCTAAAACCTCTCCAATGCATCATCAGTGATCTACAACCCATCCTGGACAACGATCCCTCACTTTCACAGGCCTTGGGAGGCAGGCCAGTCCTCGCCCACAGACAACCCTCCAACGTGAAGCATATTCTCACCAGCAACGACACACTGCACAATAGTAACTTTAACTCAGGAACCAATCCATGCAACAAACCTCGATGCAAACTTTGCCCACATATCTACACCAGCAACACCATCACAGGACCTAACCAGATCAGCCACACCATCACTGGTTCATTCTCCTGCACGTCCACCAATGTAATATACGCCATCATGTGCCAGCAATGCCCCTCTGCTATGTACATCAGCCAAACTGGACAGTCCCTATGTAAAAGGATAAATGGACACAAATCAGATATTAGGAATGGCAATATACAAAAACCTGTAGGAGAACACTTCAATCTCCCTGAACACACAATAGCAGATTTAAAGGTAACCATCCTGCAGCAAAAAAACTTCAGGAACAGACTTCAAAGAGAAACTGCTAAGCTTCAGTTCATTTTCAAATTTGACACCATCAGCTCAGGATTAAATAAAGACTGTGAATGGCTAGCCAACTACAAAAGCAGTTTCCCATCCCTTGGTGTTCACACCTCAACTGCTAGAAGAGGGCCTCATCCTCCCTGAGTGAACTAACCTTGTTATCCCTAGCCTGATTCTTGCTTGCATATTTATACCTGCCTCTGGAAATTTCCACTACATGCGTCTGATGAAGTGGGTATTCACCCACAAAAGCTTATGCTCCAATATGTCTGTTAGTCTATAAAGTGCCACAGGACTCTTTTCCACTTTTACAGATCCAGCCTAACATGGCTACCCCTCTGAAAGATGATCAAGTTTATTTTTACTCCAATTTCAATTTTTAGATTAAAAAAAATGCCGGAGAGAGATCTTCTTAGGGACCCAATACAGCAAGGTACTTAAAACAAGTACCTAACATTAAGCATGTGAGTAGTTTATTGAAGTCAACAGAACTATTACTGTGCTTAAAGCTAGGCGTGTGATTAAACATCTTGCTGAACAGAGGCCTAAATGAAGATGTTGGAGATCCAGGCAACACATTCTGCATCAGGGTCATTTTGGACACTAGCAAGTGTAAATGGGGTGCACCAAGAAAAGTCCTGATTGCAGGACTAAAGTCCATGGAAATCTTCCAGGTTTATATGGATTGTATGCAAATTTCCCCTAAGTGAAAGATTCAACAACTGTGTGGAGGTAGAGATAGCTAAACCAAAATGACACAATGTTTAAAAGTCAGATATCTCCAGTGATATCACAAAATGTTATATATCTGAACTGTAACCTTGTACAGTATTGACATTACTTGAGAATTACTTAGGGTGTTAATATACCCTGCGGTGTTTTATCTGAAATCTTGTACTTATTTTTGTAAGTTTTCAGTTTAAGATACATATGCAATGAATAATACAGCCCAATGTTTTGCTAGAGGACACAGTTCTATAAGGTTAAGTAACATGTCTCACCAGGTGACATTCTGGCTGCAGGCTGTGTTTAAAAATCTTGAATTGTTATGTATAGTAGAACCTCAGAGCTACAAACACTAGAATTACAAATTGACCAGTCAGCCAAACACCTCATTTGGAACTGGAAGTATACAATCAGGTACAGCAGAGACAAAAACAACAACAACAAAAACCAACCAAACAAAAAAATCCCCATATGCAGTATAGCACTGTGTTAAACATAAATTAGTAAAGAAAGGGAAAGCAGCATTTTTTCTTCTGCATAGTAAAGTGTCAAAGCTGTATTAAGTCAATGTTCAGTTGTAAACTTTTGAAAGAACACCCATAGCGTTTTGTTCAGAGTTACAAACATTTCAGATTTATGAACAACCTCCGTTCCTGAGATGTTCGTAACTCTGAGGTTCCACTGTATGTGAAACAGATGTATTTATACTGATCAATTTCAAGACAAAAAATCTGCTTTTAGTTGCTTTTGAAATCCAGATATTATTGTTGATTTTTCAGTGTTAATATTTGCAAATAAACTCTCTGTCAGGGTTCCCTCCCCATTCTGAACTCTGGGGTACAGATGTGGGGACCCACATGAAAGACCCCCTAAGCTTATTTCTACCAGCTTAGGTTAAAAACTTCCCCAAGGCACAAATCCTTCCCTGTCCTTGAGTGAGTACTGCTGCCACAAGTGAATTAGACAAAGATTCAGGAAAAGGACCACTTGGAGTTCCTGTTTCCCCAAAATATTCCCCCAAACCCCTTCACCCCCTCTCCTGGGGAGGCTTGAGAATAATCTACCAACCAGATAGGTAAAAAAGATGAGCACAGACCAAACCCTTGGGTTTTTAGGACACTAAAAACCAATCAGATTCTTAAAAAACAGAACTTTATTACAAAGAAAAAAGTAAAAGAAACACCTCTGTAAAATCAGGATGGAAGGTAATTTTACCGGGTAATAAGATTTAAAACATAGAGGATTCCAAATAGGAAGAAAATGCATTAGATTATCTTCTGTTTTAGCTTCTGAATTTTCCCTGTGCTAAGAGAGAGGTTTCTCCCTGTTTTTTGTAACTTTGAAGTTTTGCCTAGAGGGTCTTTCATGTGGGTACCCAAATCTGTACCCCAGAGTCCAGAGTTCAGAGTGGGGAGGGAACCCTGACATGGTGGTAGAGGTGGGATTTCATGCTACCCTTAGCTGTATGTTTGACACTCTTATTAAATATACACTTGTTAAATAGTTCAGCCTTCACACAGTGTTTGATCATTAACTTGCTGAATAAGTCACAAACCCTTACATTATATCAACTTCAGCTTAATATATGGGAGGAAGGACAAGTCAGAAAGAACATGAAATTAATTCTAATAACCTCATAGGACTGAAATCTGTTTCTATATATATGGGGGTATTTTTTCTTGTATTTGAGGTCATAACTGGACTTAGTTATGATATAAAACTAGAGTATTCACAAGGGAAATGTAAAAGCATATTCATACTAAATAGTTTTAAAGCATTATTATTTATGTCACTAAAATATTGCCTTTTTTTTTACAAAGAAAAACATTTTCTTAAATCAGAATTGTTCACTTACATCCTGTGATTATCTCAAAAGTAAATCTAAAAATGCATTCATCCGCACACATTCTGTTCTCATTGATTACATCACAAATACAGAACAACAAAGAGAATAGCATCATTCTGGCATCTAGGCCATGGCATCTGCTATTTCATGCATTTGTCATTGACAAATGAGTAAAGATGCTACACATTAGTCTGGAGAGAAATTCTGCAGTGGAACTCGCTCTCACCTGCTAGTGAAGTCACAATTGATGACTATTATATTGTTGATTTATACAGGGAAAATGTGATATACAAAATGAAACTTATTATAGTAGAGGAAGTATTAGTGGAAGGTTCAATCAATAATGTAATGTAATCTTCCTAGAGATGGATAGATAGTAGGAGCTCTGCATTGATAAATATAACTAGCATGGACAATTCTGAACACTGTCAGTAAAGATGATTTGGACATTTTTCTCTTTTTTTCTGCTTTGCATAAAACAATACAATATATTAAAAAAAAGAGGTTTTAGTTCTTTTAAAAGTACCTGTTAGTGCTGGAAAAAGAAGTTGTTCCTTGGCATCTGCTGTATTCCCACTCTCTTATCTCCACTGAATGAGCCCAACACACAGTTCTGTTCATCTGCCACCACACTTTTTAAAAGGAAGAAATAAAAATCAGAAATGTCAACCAACACCAAGAGAGTAAACAACCAGATAGCTAGTATATCTTCAGTGCACCTAGTCCGCAGCCACTCCTCAGAAGACTATGATGCATAGAGCCTCAGTGCTAGATCTCAGACTCAGGCATGATCAGCAATTGTGACTTAATAGCCATTGAGACTCTGCCATCTTTGCCTGCATCAATGAACCTGGTTTGATGCCACTGCAGGTCCAGTGGTCTGAAAAAAGAGCAGCACAGGATGTGGAAAAAGATGATAGAGTGGAAGGAGGGAGATGCTGATTCCTTGTAATGAGCGGGGAAGAAAACAGACTAGACCACATGTGGGTCTTTAATTAGAGCTAGTCAGAGAATGACAATTACATTTCATGACAACTTTTGAGGTTTTGAAACTTGTTTTCATTCCTCATTGCAATCAACACAAATGTTGAATGTTTTTGTGAAGTGGATGTTTTTGACCCAATTCCATTTTTGGATTGAAAAAAATCAGGTTTTTGATCAGTCTGTCTCTCTCTCTTTGGAAGTGACCAGAGAGTCCAACTTGGAGCTCAGAACCCGTAGCACTGAAAACTTTGTCAAAAATTGAAACACTTCAGCTTAGATGAAACAGTATTTTTTTTTGAGGAAAAAACATTTGGTTAAAAATGTCCTGGCCCACTGTAGTCTTTATACTCTACATTGATGGTTTGTGTAAGGTGCTTGTATACTATAGTTGTGAATGTGGTCTTATGAATGTGGATGGTAGATAGATGTGACCATGTGTCCAGTCTCAGCAGCACAAACTTCATATGTTACAATGTATTGCTCATGAACAAGTTATAGGCAAAGACTTACCTGCAGAAATTATTCAGCAATAAATCTTGACTAATGAATAGGTGGCCAAATATTCAAAAAGAGAGAGGAAATGTGTCAAATAATCATTAGTTACAAATTTTGCACCTAACTCTGCTTTTTATAAAAGAAATTCCATCTGGAATGGACAAGTATTGGAGACTGAGCACTTCTGCATATAGATGCTTAAAATGGGAGTTGGTCTTCCTGAAGGGCAGGGCATGCATTAAATCCTTATGTAGAACATTAATGGCTTTCATTCTAATGTCCTGCTAATTCAATTCCTAACTCTTTTAAAATGAGTGCTAGGAACATTAAATAAATCAGAGCGCTTGAATTTGGATATACGGTATCTAAATTGCTGCTGATTAGATCATATTTTTAAGTCAAGTACTCTACTCTTACATATTATTGGACTGACTACCTTCTAAACTACCTCAATACTCCACCCACCCCCATACAAGAACAGGATGCATTGTGCATGCAAAGTAGTACAGTGAATATGTTACATACCTGAATTGACCTGCTGTTAGTTCCAGTCACTAGACCTTGCTTCAGGTCATTAAGAGGGTCAGCAGTTTGAGAAATGGATGTAAGTTCTGGCAAAATACTCAGGACAGTGTAGCTAGTCTAGAGAAATTATATGGCTGAAGAATACAGGTAAAATTCTATCAGTAGGAAACCTTAGTGCAGCTCTCATTAGTGACTTTCTATTTTTTAGCTAAATTTATTGATCATAGTAGAAGGTACCAGTTGAAGTCATGAGATTCAAATCGTCTTCCCTCCCCCCACCACCTCCACAGGAAAGATACAATGCAGTTGGTGGTAATACCTATTTCTTACGGAGTGGACTGATTTAAATCACCAAATGGAAAGACTTCATTTAAATAATTGATTTTAATAAATTTTTCCATTTGCACTTCTGTTATTTTCTAGAGAGAGGTACATTCTCATTGGTTGATAGAACCATTAAAACGTTGATTTACAATAAAATAGAGTTTGTACACTAGATTTGGTACATCTTTTTGCTACCTAGGAAGTACACTATAATTATATACATGTATTAAAACAATTATATAGCTTAATATTTTCAGATTCTTATTTACTGTATGTTTTTAGTACGTTAAATGGTCAATGCTATTGCTTAATTACTAGATTAACTTTTTGCTCATGATTTGTGTCAAGCTGCATTAGAATGGTAACTGCAATTTAATTAAACACAGAAGGCAGCATATACAATTTATTTTTATTAAACAAAACATCCTTAAATGATTTGAATACATAAAAATTTCCTATCAAAACATGTTTCACATTTACAATTAAATTATAAAAAGTTTAGGACTGAAAATATTTTGTATTAAATTCAGATTTATTTAAATAGGTTTATTTTTTAAAAATAAAAACCAAAATTTAAATAAGAATCAGATTTTAAATAAAAAAATCAGATTATAGAATTTTTCAGAAATAAAAATCATAGATTTTTATTGACCCTGATTGGTTACCAAGAGTCTTTCTAATGAGTCTTAACCTGTCTCTGGAAGGATAACCTCTAGGGGTGAACTGGTTCCTTTCCTTTTTTAAAATCAGGTTTTAGCACGGCTGGGCCCTGGCCATCCAAATTAAGTTAGAAACTGATTCAGTTGTAACTGAACATCTAAATATTGTTTGAAAACCAGTGGAGACCCTTGAAATGTTACTCTCAGGAGTGTCAAATATTTACAACAAACAATGAAAAACCCTTTCTTTAAGTCGGAGTATCATACGTTAGCAAGGTGGGTAGGAGTGAGTATAATCCCAGAGGTCAATTTGTGTTATATGCTTCCCTTGGTACATGGTCCACAGAGGATATGAGTCTGTTACAGCTTTCAGCCTGCTATGCTGTCTCTTTAGCTCATCTTATTAGAGGTTCATGCTTTTAGCTCTGAAAAGGCCGCAGTTCAATTCATGGTGTCCCTGCTGTAGGATGAACACATCCTTATTCCAGATAAGATACCTTAATGTGGAAACAAACTGGAAGGTCTTTGCTAAAACTTGAACTCCATAATCTTCAAACTCAATGAGCATGCTAGTGGCAGCTGCTTAGCTTAATCCTTCTTGACAAAACATGGAGATCGGGGGAACTAAAATAGGGCAGAACAATAATTAGGAGAAACAATAATGCTTATAAAAAGAGATGGACAGAATGATGTAAATCCTGGGCCAAATCTTGTTGAATATAGATTTATAGATTCCAAGGCCAGAAGGGTCCACTGTGATCACCAACTCTGCCCTCCTGTATAGCACCGGCAATAGAATTCTCCCCTCCCCCCCCAATAGTTCCTAGAATAGATATTTTTAGAAAAAACATCCAATCTTGATTTAAAAATGGCCAGTGATGGAGAATCCACCATAACTCTTGGTAAATTGTTCCAAAGGTTCAAAATTTATGCCTTTATTTCCTGTCTGGTTTTGTCTAGCTACAGCTTCCAGCTACTGGATCATGTTATACTTTGCTCTGCTAGAGTGAAGATTCCATTACAAAATATTTGTGCTCCATGTAGGTATTCATAAACTGATCAAATCACCCCTTAGCATTCTTTTTGGTAAGTTAAATAATTGAGGTTCTTGAGTCTATCACTTCAAGGCATGTTTTCTAATCCTTTAAACATTCTTGTATCTTTTCTCTGAACCTTCTCCAATTTATCAGTATCTCTCTTGAATTGTGGACACCAAAACTGGACACAGTATCCCTGTGGTGATTGCATCAGTGCCAAATACACAGGTAAAATAACCTCTCTACTCTTACTTGAGAGTCCCTTGTATCTGCATCCAAAGGTCACATTAACGCTTTTGGCCATAGCATCTCACTGATAACTCATGTTCAGCAGATTATCCACCACCACCCCAAAATCTTTTTCAGATTCACTGCTTCCCAAGATAGAGTTCCCCCTGTTGTAAATATGGCCTACAGTCTTTGTTCCTAGAGATATTAGTTTATACTTAACTGTATTAAAACACAGTTTTCTTGCTCCCAGCTTTCCAAGCGATCCAGATCAGTGACCTGTCCTCTTCATTATTTACCACTGCTCCAATTTTTTTGTTGTCTGCAAACTGTATCAATGATGATTTTATTTTTTCTAAGCGATCGATAAAAAAGTTAAATAGCATAGGGCCAAGACCCCATTACAACAGACCCCCTAGATGATAATTTCCTATTTACAATTACATTTTGAGACCTATCAGTTAGCCAGGTTTTAATCTATGTAATGTGTGTCAAATTAATTTTATATTATTCTAGTTTTTTAATCAAAATGTCATGCGGTACCAAGCCAAATGTCTTACAGAAGTCTAACTATATTACATCAACATTACCTTTATCAACAAAACTTGTAGTGTTATAAAAAAAATCAAGTTAATTTGACAGGATCTATTTTCCATAAACCCATGTTGATTGGCATTAATTATATTCCCTTCTTTAATTTTGTATTGAGTCACATATCAGCTGTTTAGTTATCTTGCTTGATAATGCCATTGATATCAGAGTGACAGGCCTATAATGACATGGGTCATCCTGTTTACCCTTTCAAAATACTTCCACAACATTATCCTTCTTCCAATATTATATAACTTCCCCAGTGGTCGGAGACTTATTGAAAATAAACATTAATGGTCCAGCAATCTCCTAAACTTGCATCCATGAATATTAAAAGAGCTACTGATTTTTTAAATTTCGAACTTTAGTAGCTGCCGTTTAACATTCTCCCAAGAAATTAGTGGAAAGGAAAGAATGTCATCATCATATGATAACATTACATCATTTGGGTTTTTTTACTCCAAAGATAGAACAGAAATATTTATTGAATACTTCTAGCTTTTCTGTATTATTGATAATTCTAACATTTCCATCTAGTAATGAACCAGTACCATTGTTAGGATTCTTTTTGTTTAAACTTAAAAAACTCCTTTACTGTCCTCATCTCTGTTGGCCATAGATTTTTCCTACTGTCCCTTTGCTTCCCTTATCAATTTTCTTAAATTTTCTAGCTTCTAATTTTTATTCATTACTATCAACTTCCCCTTTCTTCCATGTATTATATAATACTTTTTTTGTAGCCTTTGTTTACTTCCCCTCTAAACCAGGTCAGTTTTTTAACCAATATGGCCTTTAATCAGTTTACTCGCACGGGTAATCATACTGACTTCAACTGGAACAGGATTGTCATTGACTTCAAGGAGGCTTCATTCATCATGAATATATTTGAGCAGGATTTAGCATTCTGTGACTTTACTTATTTTGGTCCTTTTTCTTTGGGCTGCAAACTCAGGGTTGTCTAAGCAAATATTATGCATTCCTTTGGGCCTGAACACTGAATGACTGAAAAGAAACCAACATTAAATGTCAGATTATTCTCCCATTGCAAAAGCTAACATTGAAATGCCACTGAATACTCATTCCCATCTGAAAACCAGCCCCTTTTAAGGGCACCCAAAATTCCTAGTCACTTTTGGAAATCATAACCAATGGCTGTATTTAGAGCGATGGACCCCTGAATATGTAAAACTTTCTTTTAATAGTTACTGGGTCAGATTGACCCAAATTGGTACAAGAAGGTGTCAAAATTACACCTTCTTGTGCCACCTAATCCATGGGCACCCCCAGGGAAATGTTTCCAAGGGGGTGAGGTAATTTTAATTCCAGCTGAGGGCTCTATATAAGCCAGCTCAGAAGATGCCTTAGCTCAGCCCCTTCCTTAGACACCTTGACCAAGCCTCCACCTGGGTGAGTGTCAACAGGCTTTGGGGCCGGTCTGGTGCTCTGTGGCCTGCTGTATCTACCTGTTTGTTTGTGCAGCCTTCCCCCAACAGTCTTCCTTTGCCTTCACAGAATTTATCCCTGTGTCTAAGGAGTACATTTTGCACAAGCCTTTAGTTGTCTAAATAAGAGGGATTTGCATAATTTTAATAAACTGCAGATTTTAATCAACATTGTAATAAAAAAATGATGAACAAAATTGGACTGCAGGATAAAGGAGAAAAGACGCAAGTCAATGAAGCAGAAGGTTCAGGCCTGGCAAGGACAACAGGATCAACCGTCTTCTCTGAATGCCATCTATTTCTTTGTTTTTACAGGTTATTTAACCGTGGGTATCACTATCTGCAAGTTTTCTCTCCCCCTAGTCCACACAATGTATAATGCTGCACATTGTAGGTGTCACTGGTCCCACTCATGCATCCTAATTGAGGTTTATTCACTAGGGCCCGTATGTTCCCCTTCAAATGTGAGAAGGCATGAAAGGGGATTGTTGAGGCATCTGGGATAAACCTGGTATACTGTGTGACGTGTTGTGTGTGCAACGTGTGATGTGTTGTGTGTGCGACGTGTGGCGTGCAACGTGTGACGTGTTGTGTGTGACATGCGACGTGCGACATGTCACCTTCTGGAAGTGATATTAGCAGCAGAGCAGACTATCCATGGGTGGGGGACAGCTGATAGTTTCCATGGAAGACAGAGACTCACAATAACCACAGCACTCAGTGCCATGGTTCTCAGCCTGTCCATACTTTCCTGGCTCAGGCCCAATGCATGACTGCTATTGGCAACACAACTCTCAACTTGCTGAGCTTCCATGAGCGGCCCCTCCCACACCAGTCACCTGGATCGATGTCCATTAGAGAGACTTTCTACTCCTTACAGCAACAGTAATTTATAAAACATATTGCTGCTCTGAGAGGGAAACAAGCTCCATCAGAACAGCTCTATCCAGCTGTCCAGCCCCAGGCTGTGTGGAGCTCAGCTTGCAAGTTCACTGCAGAGGGTCTGGAGGCAACTGCATGGTGGGGAAGAAGGGGAAACCTTCCACGCACCCACCTTTCTTTACTACACTACCTCTTTGTGCAGGTTTTTCAGTAACTCTGCTCCCACACCACACAGCAGAGGGCAGTATCTGGCTGTCCTGGTGAGAAGGAAAAGCTGTGTGATTATACAAACCATGACAAGTTGCTTGTGCCCAGCCTTTTGCTAATATTGTTAAAGGTGGATGGAGTAGGAGATCCTATGGTTTGATTTCTTCTAATATGTCTTTTGAGTCTGCAGCTCAAGTTAATCAACAAATGCTAGTCCCAGAGCTGAAATCATCATATGCAAGTGCACATATGGCAGTCAGTACTGAGCCACGTTAGTTTTTCTTAGTCATAAGAGGAAGATCAGTGGAGGAAGACAGCCCAGTAAAAGCACCCCTGAAAACATGTGGGCAGGCCTGGGCAAAAGGGAACTTGATGTGTTTGGGACAGAGCAATGGCCAGGTTTTGAAGGTGGGAGAAGATAACAAGGAGAGAAGCATCTCTGTGTACTGGATGAAGACACACATTTAATGCATCCGATGAAGTGAGCTGTAGCTCATGAAAGCTTATGCTCAAATAAATGTGTTAGTCTCTAAGGTGCCACAAGTACTCCTTTTCTTTTTGCGAATACAGACTAACACGGCTGCTACTCTGAAACTTGTCAGAGTGGATATAGTTAATGTTCTTGTGTGTGTGTGTGTGTGGGAGGGTCTGTGTTAAAATGCAGTCACATCAAAGGCTAGCTGGAGGATTTGTACCTTTGAAAGCAACAATGCAGTATGATATTTCAGTGGTCTTCTGCCCAGATTACTGCATGCCTCAGGAGACAGACTTTCTGTCTTGTTACACTCCTGCTCCAGGTTGCTGACTCAGGTCTGCTCAATGGTATAAATAACCAAAAACTATCTGATGAATTTTGATGATGTGTGAAATGAGCCAATGGCCTGAGTCCTAATGAACAAGGATCCGCATCACAAAGTTACCATCAGAGTTAGCACTATTGGTGCTTTTATTGGGAGTCTTAGCAGAATGGCCAAGGACTGAATAGGCATGGAGGCTGCGCTATTGCTAATGGACATTTACAGTCGTATGTTGTACGTTCACACGTGTGTACCTGCAAGCCTGCACTGCTACTGCTTGTGCTGTACTGGATCTATGGATAAATTTTAAGGACCTCAACCTTCTGGGCTATCAATCTAGCATCTCTTCCAAACTGTAAAGCCTTGAAAACAAAACAATGCTCCTTCTCTCCTCCCTTAAAAGTGGATAGAAAATTCATCTCTGTGAATCAACCAGCACTACCAACAATGGGGATTCTTGTAGTGCCCTTGGAAACAGAGGACCAAAATCAGCCCTAGTGTAAGTGGTGCCTCTCCACTGAACTTCAGAGGCTGAATTGGATCATTAATGTGTCTCACACACATTTCACTAGCTTCGGATCAGGAGACCAGGCTCTGCTATGGAGCCTGGTCATTTTATGTAGCAGTAGAACAGAATCTGCCTACAAATTCACTAGACTGAAATGTTAACATTGAGTTGTTGGTATGCTGTTTTTTTGTGAAACTTTGCAAACATGGCCTTTAAAATATCTGCCCTACTGATGTTTGCATTCTACTTAATTGTAGCACACCTGTTATTTACCAAAACATTTCAAGGGTAAAATAAAAAAAGACAAAACATAATGAACTTTGGATTTTTCCCCTCTGCTGTAATCCTGTGACAGTCATTTTTTTATTTCATGTGAAGAAAATTATGTCAGGAGGCTACTAATCATCAATTTGCTACAGCTGAAACTAGCACAGCTGGCAGATGGGTATTTTAATGTATTTCTAGATTAAGCAAGGCAGTTTAAAGAAAACATCATGCAAAAATTCAATCTGCTATGGGTTTAAAATAAAGTCCTCATCTGTGCTGTAGTAGAAAGAATAGCTACCTTATGTTTTATCATATTGCAGTAGATTATCTTTCTAATGAAGCTTGTATCCCCTAAAGCATTCTTGAGGTATTTTGTGTTCACACAGGTCTATAATAATGCCATGGTATAGATTTAGTGACTTGAAGAGTGGATTTTCCTTTTAGCAATGCCCTTTGAGGACTCCTTTGCTAAGAAATTAAAAACTGTAAATGAATGCAATTCATACACGCAAGGCCAAGCAGGATGCTGTATATTAATTTCACTGGGCTATCTTAATGTCACCATGTTGTCTCCTTTGCAAAATTAGCTGGGGTCTTGAAAAGAGAGAGAATTTGAAGTTTGTTTCTTGTTTATATTGAAATGTAATAACTTATGTTCTCTTAATGTAACTTTAGGGACCTTGTTGCCTAGTGGAATCCACAGCCCTGGTTCAGGTATCCAGGCTCCCTATACAATGCATGGGGACAGTTAGGGATCTAAGAATGGGATTCACAGAAGCCAGTAACCTAAGTGAATAGCTGCCTACTTTAGCCAATAGGAAATACCAAGGAGAGGGGTGGGGCCTGAACCCTGCCCCTCAAAGAGAGCTGGGCACCTAACTCTGCTCATGATTCACAGCTGTGAACCCTTTCCTGGAATTAGGTGCCTTAGCCCTTTCTCACAAAAAATGAGGAGTCCTCATTATTTCCCCAACGGTCAGTGTACTCACCTAGGAAGTAGAAGACCCAGGTTCATGTCTTCACTCTGCCTGATGTGGAGTAGGGACTCAAATGCAGGTCTCCCACCACGTAAGTGTGTGGCCTGACCATGGGCTGGTGGGGGATTTCTGGGGTTAGTCTCTCCCAGTCTCTGCTGTGGAACCTGTTCTGTTTTGTATAAATAAAATTAAATATTCATTGATTTAGGGAATGAATGCTGCTCGCCAACAGCCCAGGGGAGTGTTCTGGCTCAGAGAGAATGAAATCTTAATTTGCCTTCAAATTCAACCAAAGTATTCACTTTAGCAGTGTTACACATCTATACAATCTGGTTTGTAAATTACAGCCTGCATAAGCAACACAAAAGTTATGACATTAACTATCTCTGATTAGATACTTGTGCCCATATCAATTTTCTGGAGCATACCAGATACGTTAATGCACATCCTGTTTTAAGCTGTAGCACTAGGAATCTAATCACAGAATTTAACATTGGAAGAGATCTATTAGACAACCTTGTCATTCTCTGCACCAGTATAAAATGTAAAAATGTTAGTTTACTGTATGCAGTTTGGTTTGAAAAGTGCCACTGGGTCTTCCACTCTTTCTCTCAGGAGATTATTCCATGGGCTAATAGACCTTGCTAACAGGAATATTTTTTTTCTGATATTTAGCCAAAGTTTTCCCTGTCTTAATGTCAACCTATAAAGACTAGTTTTATTGTACTAAATAACTCCTCTCTGTGATATAATTTGAATGCAGAAGGATATCAGCATCTGCCTTATCTGCCCTTACTAACCTTCTATAATGCAAAGTTGCCTTTTATAGGAACTTTCCCCTGGGTGTCTTTCTATGAGTGTACAGGGCAAGGAAGAGCATGCTGGCCCTTTACATTTGGCAGCTGGAGCCCCAAAGTGGTAATTTTGTGACTGCTTCATGCTCTCTCTCTTTCCCACTTGGTAAGTATTCTTAAACTTTTATCTTTTTGCCTATTTTTAATTCATGTCTTCCTGAGATGGCCCATTCCCACTCTCTTCTTCCTCAGTGGTTGCTCCTTTGTGATGTTTATAGACTCTTCTCCTGTTTCACTTTTCTCTTTTGCCATCACTGTGCCAAGCAATGTATATGCAACTCTTTTTTTAAATCTTTCCCCTAACAGCAGCCTCACCTATTTGTTAATCTCTTGGTTAATGAGGTGTAAGGCAGCCTGGCTTGCCCCTCCTCCACCCCAAAAGGAATATTAATCAAAGACCTGAATGATGATATGATAAACTCTAACCTTCTATTTCCCCATGGAGAAATAATTCATTATGACCTTCAGTGGTGCAAGAATGTCTAACACACATTCTCATTCTCGCTCTTTGTCTCTCTCTCTCTCTGTCTGTTAATGTTGCAGGAGGTTGGAGATAAGGTTTTGTGTTACCATGAAATTGAAAAACCTGTGGTGTGCATATTGTATTACTGTACATGCTGAAAATGTATGGGATTTATTCAAAGAGGAGGAAGTGATATGTGGAGTTTGGCGTACAGCTGGTCAAAATTTTCTGAATTTGCAAAATTTTGAGAAATCTTTTGCAGAAAAATTAAATGACATTTCCTGTTTTGAGACCATCTCAAAGGAGTCAAAATAGGCAGAAAATTCGATTTTTTGAAGAAACTTTAATGATAAAAATTGAAAAGAAATGCACAAAAAATTCTCAGTAAGCTATATTTCATATATATTTCATATATTTGCAGTAATAGTCTGGTGAGAAATCAGTATTTGCTGCAAAATTTTCAATGGAAAGAGTGCAATGGGGGCTGTTGGCCCCTGGCTGAAGTTTAGTGGGTTTTTTTGGTTGGCCCTCTCCCACTACCATGAGAAAGGGGCAGTGCTGAAGAGGAGTCAGGATCTGGGGACTCACAGGATCTGGGGACTCAGCGGGTAGAGGTCAGCACGCCAAGTCATCTGGATTCCACAGGGTGGGTAGGCCAGTGAGGGTGTCAAGAATCCAGGACCTGTCCTCCATGTGAGCTAGGGCTGTCGTGGCAGAACTGCGGCGTGCACAGCAGCCCAGAGCCAGAGTAGCAGCTGGAGCAGCATCAGAGCAACAGTAGTAGGGTGAGTCTCCATCTCTTGCAACAGGGTCATGTGCGCTGGTCCAGGAAGAGAGGAACAGGATGCCCAAAGTCTGTCGAGGGGGCATGAAATGCCAGAGTCAGAGGGTGACATTGCCAGTCAGGAGGGGATGAAGTGCCAGACCCAGCAGAGGACATCGCCTCAGGGGGGCCATAACTGTAGGTGGAGAACAGGTTCTGTCACACAGAGTCCAAACCCAACATTGGGGAGTGACCCCAGCAGCGTCACAGCAGCAGGTCCAGGAAGAGGACACTGGACTCATAAATTTGTTGTAATGGTAAAGTTTATTGCACTTTAGAGACTGCTGCATTGAACCTCACCCAAACCTTTTCTCACCGTGCTTACCCTTTGACATGTTCTTTAATCCCCAAAGAGGTGGTTTAGGTGTAAATAAATTGTATATGTGTTTAAGTAAATTGCTGTGATTTAAGTGAATTGCTGTTTAAGTGATTACGGATTAAAAGAATAATAAATGAGTTAGACGTATCCTGGAGTAGGGGTCCCTCATCTCATGCCCACAGAGAGGTAAACATCAAATCTTGATATAAAAATTGCCATGGATGGAGGATCCACCACAACTCTTGGTAAATTGTTCCAATGGTTAAATATCTTCACTGATAAAATATATATAATTTATTCTGGGGCTGTTCCCTTTCTCTTTGGGTCTTCATGAAAAATGTTGAAAGTCTTGGTTTTGTCTTGATGTGGAATGGGAAAACTTTTTGAAATCTTGACAGTGTTTCATGGGATGGGAAAACTGTTTCCTGCTCAGCAATACTAAACATATCAAGCTGAGAGCTTTTCAGAATTGTCTGAGTAAATACTTTGGAAACATTCTTTTTTTTTGTATGTAATATCCTGAAATTTACTGCAGGCAAGTAACACAGACAAGTGTACCATAAGGAATAATTATAAAACAAAGGAAATAACATAATTATTTCAGTTATTTCAGTGCGATACATAACTTGTTTGTTCCAATCTGTTTAATTAGTAGGTTAAAATTTAACCATAATATAACATGAGCGAGGCATGAGAGCAAGAGTTAGTGGATACTGGAGAAGAAACTTTGAAGACACGAGTCTCTAGGAGACTCCTACAGTTCAGATAGTCTTGCTTTCAATAGCAATGGATGAACAATAGTCAAGAACTGGTGACATCAGTGTTCAAGCTGTCTAGCTAAACAATTTTTAAAGTACATGATAAGAATTTTCTTGCTGAGACAAATATTAGCAGTCCGTGTACTTTAATCAAACAGTGATCTTTGTACGAAAAATATTTTTTTATGTCAAAATGTAGCATTCTCAACATTGCACACAATTTGCAATTCAGTATAGAATTCCATAAAAATATAGAATAGATTGACATTTAATACATCTGCCCATGGCATGATATCTTATTAAAAGGAGGTTATTTATTTACCGTTCTGTCAGCTAGATTAATAGGTTTATTCTTTTCTCAATGCACGCACCTCTTCTATTGACATTAGCATTAGGTATACAGATAAAGCCAATCCTGCACCATTTATGTCAGTGGGAATTTGCTATTGACTTAAAGAGAGCATGTTTTGTCGCATATACAGTATAGACTTCTTTCTGCCTTCCATTCTGTAGCATATATTTTTGAAATGTAAATTTGTACTTTATCAGTAAAGTTTATTGTAGTTCTCAATTTACCATTACAAATTGTACCTTCTTTTTCCTGATGATGGATAGAAAAGCCTGAACATTTTTAACAAATGTTGCTAGATTTTTGGTTTCATAAGGACTTGTCTAGCCTGTTTTTGTTCGTGGCCTCTAGGATTGACAGAATGACAAATGGGATTATGATTAAAGCTGTATGAATAACTAATTTTTCAGTTCACTGTCGGTTCTAAAAAATATCTAAAAAAATGTTTTAGGAAAACTTTTGGGGGAATTTTGGCAAATTGAAAAGTTGAAAAAATGGTTTTGGATCAAATGAAACGTACTGTTTGACCCACTGTGGAACATCTTGTTCTGTGCTTGGGCATTTTTACCCTAAAAAAAAAAAAGCAAAAAAAAAAAAAAGAGCAAAGGGTTAGATTCATAAGGGGATTTAGGTGCCATTGGCATTCACAAAATGGAGGAGGAGGCAGCAATGACCCCATTACATACTATGGCCCAATGATTAGGACACTTGCCTAACAAGTGGGTGGGGGAAGATGAGGGGGAAGACCTGGGTTCCAGTGCCTGTTCTAGGGGAGGGATTCAAACTTGAGTCTCCCCCACCCTGGTGAGTGCCTTAATCACTGGGCTATGGGGGGTCCCTACCATCAGCTTGGTTTTGTGCATACCAGTGGCACCTAAGTCCCCTTGTGGATTTAGAAACAAAAGTCAAAACTGTTTTTCACAAATGTCAAAATGAAACATGTTAGCATTTCTGGAACCCCCTCCCCCTTTTTTTTGGACCAAAATAATTCACCAAAATTGACACAAACATGCAAAGTGTTTTGATTGACCCATATTTGCAATTTTCTACCCAACCCCAAATGTTTTGGCTGGAAACTTTCCCTAGCTCTAATCACAATACTGGAAATGAAATTCTGGCCCCATAAAAGTCTATGGCAGAACTTCAGTAGCACCTGGATTTCATCCCACAAGAGGCAAGAAATTGAAGTCTGAAAAACTGAGATAGGAAAGGATTTTCATCATTATCTATAATGGGTTTCCCCCTACTAATTAGTTAATTCAAACTCTTGACACACTTGGGAGAAAGATTTTTCCTTGTTAAAGACTTGCTTGTTCACCCCTTCAATTGAGGACAGAGAGAATTGCTTTTCCAGTTCTCTAGTCCTCCAGAAAACAGAAGGGGAGTAGTTTAGTTCTCAAAATGTTTCATTCTGCTGATTATCAGAAGGGTTCTGTAGACCACTGCTGGACTCCAGACCACTGATATAGCTAATGCTTCTAATATTAAAAATCAATCAGGAAAAGTGCTTTTTTTTTAATGAAAAAACCAACAACCAAAGCCTAACCCTTTCAGGCCTTTTTATACAACAGCACCAAAAACTACATCCATCCTGACAGTAATTCCAATTTATATCATATACGAAGATGAAAACTACTTCGGAAGAGAAGCTAAAGGGTAGAACATCTCATAAAAGTATTAATATCACAATATACATACTGCTCAAGAACAGTGATACATGGTACCATTACCTGGTGACGCATTGTAATTGTCTCCAATGTTAATATATAGATTTAATAGCATTATACTAATCTCTTTTTGAGGAAGTCCAGCATTTCAGAATATGCCTGAAAATCCACTTATATTTTCTCCTTCTTAGGTGGGGAAGGTTAGTGGTGGTTACACATCTAAGGACATACTTCCATTAGTGATCCAAAGCTGTTTTCAAAGAAACTGTTTGTTCTTCCCTATCATCTAAAAATAATCCCTGAATTGGCAGCAATTAGAGAAGGGATGTGAGAACAGAAAAAAGATCAAATCTGAGAAAAAGAGCATAATTCAGAGGGACTGAGATGCTTGGTAAATCATATGTGAATTGGATGAATGTAGATACAAAGTATAAGGAATGATGTATAGACAAAGACTTAGAATTCTTAACTTGTTAGTTGCTAAGAAAAATACATGTTAAAGTCCAATTAATGATCAAAATTGCTTTCATTGGAAGCTCATTAAAAACAACAGATGGCCAGTGATTTCTGGTGAGAGAGTTGGAGTTTACAAACTAGAATTTTGAATGAGTACTTAGATACATGAATGCTGATAAGGGAAATCTTTTATCACAGCCTCTTCCCATTGCTTAAAAAGAATCCATGTCATTATGCTACAACAATCTGTGGTGAGCAGACGCACACATTTGTGTTCAAATGCCAAGTATGCTGCAGAATGCATCATTTTGTACATTTCACAGGCTCCAATCTGTACTTCAGTCACTGTGTTCTCTCTTAATTTTACACCATCTCCTTTGGGTCCCTCAAACTTTGTAGATATGGTTTAATTTAAGGATATTTTATGTCTTAAAGAACCACATACTTAATTTCAATGGCTGAAATTTGTAATTATTATAGTCTGTCTACATGATTCCCAGTGGTCAAGTAGCATACAACTAAAGGGGATTATTTCTGTGTTATGGGAGAAATGAGTGCACCCAGGCACTATATTAATAAAGTACCCATCTGTTTATAATTTTTATATTCTTGCTAAAATTTAGCAGAAGAGGGCTATCCTAGGAAAAAATAGCATAATGGAGGTCAATGAAATTCTGGCGCTAATTAAATTTGTCATGTGAAAAGTTATCCCACCAAACTGTGATTTTATTGAAACCAGTTTTTTTGGTGGGAAAATGTAAATTCTGACTAAAAATTTTCCCACAGGAAATTTCAAAACAAAAGTTTGCTTCAAACTGACATTTTGAAGTGAGATTTTTTTTTGGTTTAGTTTCAATATAAAATACTATTTTGTTGGGTTTTTTAAAAACAGAAAATCTGAAATGACACTAAGTAGAAATGAAATAAAAATTTGTTTCATTTCAAAGGGTCAATTCAAGCAAAAAGTTCTGTTTTGAAAACAGGAAAACCAAAATTTGAAGTAAGATTTTTTTCATATAATATTTCTTTTGGGAAACCTTTAGTTTCTTGGTCAGCTCTAGTAATCATAAAAGATACAGTAAACTTTTTTCTAAGGACAAACTATCTTCTCTGGCCTTGACGATTTAAAATGTCCGTAGTAGAGAATTATACTGCTCCTAACTGAACAAATGGAACAGCTCTGGTGTAAAGGGCAAGTGAGCAGTGCATCCATGCTGGCCACCTACTTCATATCTACACACCACACTACAGTCAAGTGTTGCACTTGTACTGTGATCTAATTTCCTACTCCAAAGTTTTAGCACTGCTTCCTGAAGCAATAGCTTGTGGGAAGTTTGGAAATGGATTGTGGGAGCTTAAAGGAATTATGGTAAAAAGAGTCAGACTCCTATAAATCCCTGGGAAATGTAGTAATTTCTGCAATGTATTCTCAGAAGAGATGCCAGGCTGAAGTATCACAGACTTATCAGTTTGGAGTTGGGAAGACTACAGTGGGAGCTGCTGTGTTGGAGGTATGGACAGAATGACATCAAAGGTATTTAATCACAGCGGCAAAGAGGGACAGATTTATTGAAGAATTAGGCACCTTGCAGAAGGTGGCTGCATCAAAGTTTCTGTAAGAGTTATTTCTGTAGGTCTCACTACACCTGAAAGTGGCCTACTATGTTACTTATGGCAGAATGGTGCAGAGAATGGAAATTCTATTTCAGAGGGTTCTGAGATGTTGAAACTTGGTTTTGCTCTGATTAGGAACAAAATCCAAAAAATTTGGAATTTGCCATGAAATAAAATTCTGACCAATGTGTTGTTTTGGATTGATTTAAATGTTTAGTTTTGACAAAATTGAAACATTTTATTGCAATTTCAGCTTGTTTTATATTATAATATATACTATACAAAATACTTTTTTTTGTAACAAAGATGTTTCAAAAGGAGAAATCAAAACATTTAGTTCCAATAATGTAGAAACAGGTTATTTTGACATTGACAGAGCCCCCCACCGCCCTTTTCTTTTTCTCTCCAAAATGAAATGGTGAAATTGACATGATTTTGCAAAGCATTCCAATTTTAACAGAACTGCATTTCGAAAGGAAAAGTGTTCCATCAAAGTTATTCTGACTAGGCCCACTTCTGGGTAGTTAATAAAGCAGCAAGCTTGCATTGACTCCATGCACTCTTCAGTGTGGTCCTTGTTCTTGCCTGCACAACATCATTACAATGTACACATCACAAATCCAGCCATCCTAATTGGAATATCTGCTTGCAGCCCCTGCAGGGAGGCCAGGGACTGAATGAATATGAAAATTGTCATATGAAAATGTCATATGTATATGACCCATCTCTTACAGTAGATTCCCTGCAGGCCAGCGGGCGGGGGGTGGGGGGAGGGCATTTTAGAAGGTGGTGTGGTGGAATCTTGTGCTCCTGTTCCATATTCTCTACCTGACCTGTAAAGAAATGGAAAATTTTAGCTTCTAGCAAGTTTCATAAACTCTAAATTTCAGTTAAAACATTCATATTAAATTTTTCATTCCATAAAAATTTTGACATGAACGTTAGCATTTTATGATGAAATTACAGAGTACGTCCTTTAAGATTTCTCGTTGCATTCCAGTAGTTAGATAGCGCTAGTATATGTAAAATGAGTTATGCCACATCATAACATGCGTTTTTCAGTACATGTGAATCTTTCATATGAACAAAATGTGTTGGTCAGTGTTTGTTGCCTTTTTTAGTGCTTAAAGTAAGGAACCTGTTTTATTTTATTCCCTTAAGATTATGTTCATAAAGTAACTGTGTGCTCTTGGCAGTAACATTTGCTGTACTATTTTCCTAAAGGTCATAGCCATCCTATCTGCTAATAGTCACGGTCCCTTATAAATTAAGTAATGAGTTCTAATGTACTGTTTAAAGCACACATTGAAAGAAATGTATGCTATAAACACAATGTGCAATACAAAATCTTTTGTATTCTGTTTTCATGCTAGGGGCAGCCCTATATGGATCAGCTTACTCCAGTATACCCTGGACTTCGCACAGTGCTGTCTGTGGGTCCAAGGGCCTGTGGGGTGTAGCCCTAAGGATTAATCTGCTTGCTTGCATAGATATATCTTTTCTTTTAAGTATTTGATGTATTGTAATAGGTTTATAGATTTATATTAAAAATAAGTTTGGCTGTAATGCAAGAGACCTACAGGCCAAAAACCTGTATGCTAAGCTAAGGCAAAGTTAGCATATCTATATTGGGACTGTTTACCCAGAAAAGTAAAGTTGACTTTCATCTTCTTACCCAAATAGATAAAGCACCCACGCCTATGTCTAAGACCTTTACCTAGACCAATAAACAACCAAGAATGGCATAGGATTTTTTTCAAAATTGTACCCACAGACTTAACAAGTACACCACAAGCGTGTACATACCTGTCATCAATACGCATGTACATATTAGCCTATGGGGTAAGTGCACCCTAATGTTTCTGTGGGGGAGGAATGAAATTTGGGCATAAGAGGAAGGATTTCCAGCACTGGTGCCCTATAAAAGAGGTGACACACCTCGCTATCTTATCTTCGAGATTCATTCATCTCATCTATGCTAGATCTTCATCTTCAACTAACTATCGATGCTATCCATCTACGACAGCTATTAACTATTAATATGCCATACTTATTTTCTTTTCAAATGTTAAGTTCCAAAGGGACTAGGCTAAGCTTGGTTTCCCTAAACTTTTATTCTCAGTTTTGTTTATTAGGTTTTATTTTAGTTAAGTCAGAAAGTAAATTCTAAAGCAGCTTTAACAGCTCTTTACATTAGTTTCCTCTGCAAGAGGTGAGAAACCAGAACTGCCAGAGCGAGGCCCTGTGTCTTTCAACACCAGGTTATCAAAACAGAGTGTGAGTATTAACCAAAGTTTTGCAGCACATAATATTATATTACCATATGTATCTCTTGAATATCAGTAATACAATTGTAACTTTGTAATTCTAACTATTTTTACCATTTGCTTACTATTTCATTGATTTTAATAAAAAGTCTTTATGACTATATCTGTCTCAGTGTGAGCTTCCTGTCATACACCCAAGGGTCCCTCATAAATTCTGTGGAGCCTGATTTGGGACAAGAACTTTATCTTCTGATCAAACAGATTGGCGAGCCTAAACCCACACTAATTAATATTATTAATTGTTGTTATTAATAGTAATTGATTAAAATTAATTAAAATTAATTAAATTAAGTTGATAAATTAAATCAACATTACTAACACACTCCAGATCAGGCTACAGGGGTTAATACAAAGCCCACTGAAGAAGTCATTGGAAAGACTTCCACTGACTTTGGATCAGGCCCTATATGAGAGGGAAGGACCTGGCAGTGTCCAGTCAGGGTAGAATTCACCAGGCTCCTAGATTAAAGAAGATATGAAATACAGTTGAGGGCTGTATTACTTTTTCTGCAGAGCTCTCTTTACAGTGGAGAAACCCTACTTTAAAGGTGGCTCGGGGTGGAAGACATGGTCAGGGAAGGACCTGGCAGATGCATGTGTGTGCACCTTCAATCAAACTCTTTTTTGTGAACACACATTACTCATCCGAATTAGGGATCCAGAATTGGCCCATTAGTGTTCTCCTC
This sequence comes from Dermochelys coriacea, assembly GCF_009764565.3. NCBI lineage: Eukaryota > Metazoa > Chordata > Testudines > Dermochelyidae > Dermochelys > Dermochelys coriacea. The sequence continues at coordinate 227,430,277 of NC_050069.1, forward strand.
ACATCTTATTGCAGAAATGCAATATTTATTAGGAGATTTTTCTCATATTGTAACAAAGAAAACTGCACTGATTCAAGTCCCTTCCCTTTCATTCAGGTCCTATTTATATCACTCCGATCATTCTCTTTTTTTCCTGTGATGAGCAGGTTGTGCCAGAAACATCTCAGCACTGTAAAGCTTAAGAATGAGATGTATATGTCTGTCATTTGAGGAGCTGTTGCTAACTCAGTGGCAGCATTAAATTCATGCTTTTACATTTAATCACATAAATGTCACCAAGCAGACTTTAATTACGGATATTTGTAGTCTCCTTGGACTAATAGAGTACAATATGATGTGAGGGGAAATCAAAATTTCATCTTTGATGCCCTATAATTCATTTAAACCAATCTAATTTCTGTAATCTCAACTGATGTTTCCCTTACTGCTTTAAGAAACACAAAACAGATATGATCATATGTAGTCGGTGCTAATGCACTAGAAAACTCCAGAATTCCCTTGTTTTCAATTCACTAAAAACCATTTTTTGCTACAAGACAAGACTTTCTTCAAATCTGTAAGGAGGTAGAATGCAGACATGGCCCTTTGTTATAAAAGAAATTCATGAACTAAATATAACAGCCAAAGTCTTTGTCTAGAAGGTAATTGGCCTTCCTGCTGAGTGGGAGGCTTCATTAAGTCCCAGCCTCAGGTATCTCATCACATCCAAAGAGGCCAGGTTTATATTTCACAAATATTAGGGATGGTTTGGATCCAGGTTCTATTTTTATCAGAAACACCAAAGGTTTTAGTTGGAGCCTATCTTTAGTTTTCTAATAGCGTTCAAAGTGAGGTTCAACTCTAAAAAGTGACTTTGAAAAATCACATTGAGGGCCTCTGTTAAAGTGACCATACACCCCAGTTTTACCAGAGTGACAAGGTGGGTGAAGTAATATCTGTTATTGGACCAACTTCTGTTGGTGACAGAAACAAGCTTTTGAGCTATGCAGAGCCCTTCTTCAGGTTTTACCAGGTCAGTTCCACTTTTTCTTAGGATGTCCTGGTGTCCAAAGAACAACTTTCGAGACACCTGAAAGTACCATTTTTCAATTATTAATGTCTCAATCTTTAGGATGTATTGTGGCACCAAAAATAACTTGTTCTGTGTTTTCCAGAAACCCTCCGCAATAATTGAATATCAGGGTTAGAAGGGACCTCAGGAGGTCATCTAGTCCAATCTCTTGCTCAAAGCAGGACCAATCCCCAACTAAATCATCCCAGCCAGGGCTTTGTCAAGCCTGACCTTAAAAACTTCTAAGGAAGGAGATTCCACCACTTCCCTAGTAACCCATTCCAGTGCTTCACCACCATCTTAGTGAAAATGTTTTTCCTAATATCCAACCTAAACCTCCCCCACTAAAACTTGAGACCATTACTCCTTGTTCTGTCATCTGCTACCACTGAGAACAGTCTAGATCCAACCTCTTTGGAACCCCCTTTCAGGTAGTTGAAAGCAGCTATCAAATCCCCCCCCCATTCTTCTCTTTTCAGACTAAATAATCCCAGTTCCCTCAGCCTCTTATCATAAATCATGTGCTCCAGCCCCTAATAATTTTTGTTGCCCTCTGCTGGACTCTTTCCAATTTTTCCACATCCTTCTTGAAGTGTGGGGCCGAAAACTGGACACAGTACTCCAGATGAGGCCTCACCAATGCTGAACAGAGGGGAACGATCACGTACCTTGATCTGCCGGCAATGCTCCTACTTAAATAGCCCCAAATGCCATTAGCTTTCTTGGCAACAAGAGCACACTGTTGACTCATATGCAGCTTCTCATCCACTGTAACCCCTATGTCCCTTTCTGCAGAACTGCTGCCTAGCCACTCGGTCCCTAGTCTGTAGCAGTGCATGGGATTCTTCCATCTTAAGTGCAGGACTCTGCACTTGTCCTTGTTGAACCTCATCAGATTTCTTTTGGCCCAATCCTCTAATTTGTCTAGGGGCCCTCTGTATCCTATCCCTACCCTTCAGCATATCTACCACTCCTCCCAGTTTAGTGTCATCTGCAAACTTGCTGAGAGTGCAATCCACGCCATCCTCCAGATCATTAATGAAGATATTGAACAAAACCGGCTGCAGGACCAAATCTTGGGGCACTCCGCTTGATACCAGCTGCCAACTAGACATGGAGCCATTGATCACTACCCGTTGAACCCGATGATCTAGCCAGATTTCTATCCTCCTTATAGTCCATCCATCCAGCCCATACTTTTTAACTTACTGGCAAAAATACTGTGGGAGACCATGTCAGTAGCTTTGCTAAAGTCAAGGAACAACACGTCCACTGCTTTCCCCTCATCCACACAGCCAGTTATCTAGTCATAGAAGGCAATTAGGTTGGTCAGGCATGACTTGCCGTTGGTGAATCCATGCTGACTGTTCCTGATCACTTTCCTCTCTCCTCTAAGTGCTTCAGAATTGATTCCTTGAGGACCTACTCCATGATTTTTCCAGGGACTGAGGTGAGGCTGACTGGCCTGTAGTTCCCCGGATCCTCCTTCTTCCCTTTTTTAAAGATGGACACTACACTAGCCTTTTTCCAGTTGTCCGGGACCTCCCCCGATTGCCATGAGTTTTCAAAGATAATGGCCAATGGCTCTACAATCACCTCTGCCAACTCCTTTAGCACCCTCGGATGCAGCACATCTGGCCCCATGGACTTGTGCTCATCCAGCTTTTCTAAATAGTCCTGATCCACTTCTTTCTCCACAGAGGGCTGGTCACCTCCTCCCCATGCTGTGCTGCCCAGTGCAGTAGTCTGGGAGCTGACCTTGTTCATGAAGACAGAGGCAAAAAAAGCATTGAGTACATTAGCTTTTTCCACATCCTCTGTCACTAGGTTGCCTCCCTCGTTCAGTAAGGGGCCCACACTTTCCTTGCCCTTCTTCTTGTTGCTAACATACTTGAAGAAACCCTTCTGGTTACTCTTAACATCCCTTGCTAGCTGCAACTCCAAGTGTGATTTGGCCTTCCTGATTTCACACCTGCATGCCTGAGCAATAATTTTATACTCCTCCCTGGTCACTTGTCCAATCTTCCACTTCTTGTAAGCTTCTCTTTTGTGTTTAAGATCAGCAAGGATTTCACTGTTAAGCCAAGCTGGTCACCTAACATATCTGGTTTGTTCCTGCAACCTCAATAAGGATTCTTTAAAACACAGCCAGCTCTCCTGGACTCCTTTCCCCCTCATGTTATTTTCCCAGGGGATCCTGCCCAACAGTTCCCTGAGGGAGTCAAAGTCTGCTTTTCTGAAGTCCAGGGTCCATATTCTGCTGCTCTCCTTTCTTCCTTGTGTCAGGATCCTGAACTCGACCATCTCATGGTCACTGCCTCCCAGGTTCCCATCCATTTTTGTTTATCCTATTAATTCTTCCCTGTTTGTGAGCAGCAGGTCAAGAAGAGCTCTGCCCCTAGTTGGTTCCTCCAGCACTTGCACCAGGAAATTGTCCTCTACACTTTCCAAAAACTTCCTGGAATGTCTGTGCACTGCTGTATTGCTCTCCCAGCAGATATTGGGATTGAAGTCCCCCATGAGAACCAGGGCCTGTGATCTAGTAACTTCTGTTCATTGCCTGAAGAAAGCCTTGTCCACCTCATCCTCCTGGTCTGGTGGTCTGTAGCAGATGCCCACCACGACATCACCCTTGCTGCTCACACTTCTAAACTTAATCCAGAGACTCTCAGGTTTTTCTGCAGTTTCATCCTGGAGTTCTGAGCAGTTATACTGCTCTCTTACATACAATGCAACTCCCCCACCTTTTCTGCCCTGCCTGTCCTTCCTGAACAGTTTATATCCATCCATGACAGTACTCCAGTCATGTGAGTTATCCTACCAAGTCTCTGTTATTCCAATCACATCATAATTTCTTGATTGTGCCAGGACTTCCAGTTCTCCCTGTTTGTTTCCCAGGCTTCTTGCATTTGTGTATAGGCACTTATATAACTCGCTGAGCATCCTGCTTTCTCAGTATGAGGCAGGAGCCCTCCCCTCTTGCACTCTCCTGCTTGTGCTTCCTCCCAGTATCCCACTTCCTCAGTTACCTCAGGGCTTTGGTTTCCTTCCCCCGGTGCACCTAGTTTAAAGCCCTCCTCACTGGTACAAGTGCTGAGGATGATGAACAGTGTTTGGAGTGCAGAGAAAAGTCGAATGAGTGTAGACCCTATCGAAGCTGCTCTTTTGCTCCAAGTGAATGTTAACAACACTTGTTCTGTGCTTCATGATAAATACAGGTAGAACACTAAATTCCTAGAAAAAATCCTCCACTTTGAGAAATATCCAGGTGTTGCTGTTGAGGCAGAAGCTAGAACTAGATGCTCAAGCACTTTTAAAAAGTGTGTGTTTATCTTTGGTCTGCCACATGAGCAGTTTTTCGTCTTTTATTTGAAAAATAGCATCAGTTTGGGTTCAATAGGGAAGATCTTCAAAAGCCAGTGAGTTTATAGGGCCTGACTCCTACCTTTTGTGCCTTTGAAAACCTCCCCCATATTTATTCTCTGTAAATAACTTCCAGATTAAGTTTGATTTTTTTTTTCAATTACAAGCCCTGAAAATCCAACCTTCCATCTGGTTTCGATGCTGCCTTTTTACATCAACAGTAATGTATGTCATTAGAACACAGCAACTTTGTTATTGCACAGGTAACCAGCTGGATGAGCCATGCTGCTGTGGCACAGCTGGGATGCCTGTCTTGCCCAAGATTCACAAGTATGGAGCTGGTTTTCCTGAGGATCCATAGACTACATATAACTTTTAATCTGTGTACTAAGCCCTCTGTCTGGCTGCAAACCATTTCCACTCATAGGTGCTGACTCGGTGGGTGCTTTGGGGCTGGAGCACCCATGGGAAAAAAATAGCGGGTGCTCAGCATCCACCAGCGGCCCCGCAGATCAGCTCCTCCCCCTCCCCCACAGCACCTCCCACCTGCTGTGATCAGCTGTTCAGTGGCGTTCAAGAGGTGCTGGGGGGGAGTGAGAGTGGGGTGTGCATGGGGTTGGAACGGGGCAGGAAGAGGTGGGGTGGGGGTGAGGCCTTGGGGGGAAGAGGTGGAGTGGGGGTGGAGTTTGGGGCAGAGCAAGAGTCGAGCACCCCAGGAAACCAGAAAGTCAGTGCCTCTATTTCCACCATTAGGAGAACTTCTCAGGATATCAAGAAGGTTAAATGAGATATTTCAGGGATTTTTTTCTCCTATTGTTTTTCTACAATACTGGTTTTTTCCATGCTATTTCTTTACAGTGCATGATTACAAAATACATCTTTAGCAACTGCTAGTTACCTAGGGCTTTTTAAATTATAGACTTCAAAAAACAGAGAAATTGAGATTGGAAGGGTTAGGCTGTTAGATTTACTTCTGCATGATTGTGTCTAAGCAATTGTCATTTTTCGAGTAGATATGTCAGATTACTAATAGAGTTGGCCAAAATTCAACATTTCAGTTGTTTTGTTGACATTTCAAATTTTGAGCAAGACAAAAAATGCACATGGGGGGATTTTACAAAATGTGTCAATTTAACAAGCTCTTCTTAGTTTTAATTTAAAACTTAAGAGATCACACAGTTGACTCATCCCTCCCTCCCATGCTATGTGTACACAGACTGAGGTGGCTCCAGAATGACATTGTCATGTCTCTCCCTTGATGCAGCAGTTGCTTTTGCAACTTACATCTATGCTCATACCATCTTAAGGTGTTTAAATGGAACCCTTCTGCTAGGTGTTGGCACCAGCACAAAGGGCTGGGTTCAGTTTTCTAGGATTTTCCTTAAAGTCTTAAGTAACATTGGCTTGAGCCCCCACCCAGAAATCTAGGAATCTATATCTACCACCTGGGTATGATGTATTAATTTAGATGGAATAAATTGGCCAAAGTTATTAACATAACCAAGTCACTGTCCAACATTAAACAGTGTTAAAGGAGGCCCAGAGTTTGGTATACAGAGACCTCTGCCTGCTGAGTACCATGGCAAACACATTATCAAACTTCCTTTTCACCTTTTATTAAACGTAAGGACAGAACCGTCCCTTGGGTACGGTGAATCGGGGCAACTGTCCTGGTCTCCGTGCTTTGCAGGGCTCCGTGCTTTATCATGAGGAGGTGGGTGAGCGGGGTGAGGAGGTGAATGGGGAGGTGAGGCAGAAGGCAGGTGGGCGAGCGGGACAAGGAGGTGAACGGGGAGGCGAATGGCAGGCAGGCAGGCAGATAGGGGTGTGAGGAGGAGCCCCACCCCAGAGACTTCCCCTCCCTCTCAGCACCTACTGCCTGCCATGGATCAGATGTTTTGCGGTGTCAGGAAGTGCTGGTGGGAGGGGAGAGGAGCAGGGCACAGCGCGTTCAGGGGAGGAGATGGAACTAGGCAGGGAAGAGGTGGGACAGGGGCGGGAAGAAGCAGGGAAGAGGTGGGGTGGAGTGGGGATGGGAAGAAGCAGGACAGGGGTGGTATCTTGGGGGAAGTGGGGGTGGGGCCTGGGCAGAGCCAGGGGGAGCACCCCCCCAGCAGATTAGAAACTTGGTGCCTATGTCCCAGGCCCCACCCCACCTCTAGGAACAGCCCTGCATAAGGAAAAACAGTTAAAATATTTGAAATGTAAAGAATTAAATAATGCTTTCATTTTAACAACATCCCTTGTTCCCTTTCCTTTTAGCTGGAGAGAGTTTTTAGAAGAAGAACCTCCTTGGTTTGGCAGTCTCTGAGTGGTATCAGAGATGGTAATAACTGTCCTTTTGGGGAAAAGAGGAGTTAGTTGAGATGCGCTGGAGCTGTTGTTGGTTGTTGCTGTTGTTGTTAAATTCCAATCCTGTTTCATTTTAGGATTGAGCTGGAGCTGGTAGGGGTGGTGATGTCATCTGGGTCCTTCTCTCTGGGCCAGTCTGGTCAGGACATCTTTCAGGATCAGGTCATTGAAGACCTGGAGTCCCAGGAAACAGCAGGGGCATTAGCCATTATGATGTAGCCTCCATCTGTTCTTCTGTATTCCCCATGTCCCCAGGTCTTTTTCTTTAAGGACCCCAAAAGAGAGTGATGGGTGGAACAGCCTATTCTTTCATTATTTTGTCCACATTAGGCCCAGTATCCTGTTTTGGTTCATTAACTTCTAGACCCCTATTTTCTTGTTTACCGGGCATGATCTTAACAGAATCCTTTTCTTATATCAGCAGGCCTTTTTGTTTAGACTAATTCAGTCCTGTTTCCTTCGGGTACCTTTGCCCAACAGCATTTGTTATTATAGGTTATTGTGACATTTTATGAATCTTCACAGACTTTTTACACAGACTTCCCTACTCACAAGTACTGAGTTGAGGGGTTTAAAACAAAGATAAGTCTATTTCGGGGAGTTGGGAGGGAAGGAGGGGCAAACAGAATAAACATGGGAAAACCAGTAGTTAATCAACAAATTATAAGAGGTAAGACTCCACCCCCCTAGGGGATCTTAACAATAGTCCCAACCTCAGTCATCCTGGCAACTCTGAGTGGCTGGTGTATTCTGGCCATTTCTCTCCTCCACAGTTCCACACTCACTTTAGGTATCCTGCGTTGGAGAAGTGTGACAGATTTCAGTTACCAATCTGCCTGAGGTGTCAGGTGATCGGGCTGAGGTCGCAGGATGGTTAGGGGAGGAGATGACGGAACACGCCAAGGGTCTAAGTTTTAAAGTTTTAAAATAATAAAATAACAGTGGAGAGTGCTGGGGGGTTCCCCACATCACTCAGAGGAAGGAAGAAAGCGTTAGTGCCCCAAGCCCTAACCCACTTTCATACTCACACCCGCACTATCCGAGGCTGGCCAAGCCTGGGTATAATGTAAGAAGAAGAGGGGGAGGGGTGGACGGGAGTTCTTGTCCCGTGAAGGGGTCGCCCAGGGTCCGCTTTTGATCTCCGATTTGCCTCAGCTCCCCAGTCCCTGGGGTCTTTTGGGGGTATCTCCTTCTGGGACCTTTGTTCCCCAAACTCTGTGTACCAGTTCAAACCAGCTTCCGTGGCTTCCTCAGCTTTCCCAAGATAAACCAGCTTTAGAGATGCAAGACTTTGTTTTCCCCCTCGCTGGTCTTTGCTGTCTCCTAATTTTTGCAATCTCTGCAGTCCTGTCCTGTTTGTCTTGTTTCTTTTTTCTCACAGTTAGCTGGGGTTGGGTGAGATACGGACGCAGCGGCAGGCTTCTTGGCTGCAGAGAGTTTGTTCGAGCACAGTGACCTTGGACTGGGGCCAGTGTCTTATCTTTAGGTTAAACTGAAGCACTGAGTTAACCCGTTCTCTTCTCTCCCCCTCCCTCTTCGGCCTTGTACAACCTGCAAAGGAACCTTTCACTTACACTTTAACCCTTCCCAGAATACTTTGCAATGCCTGCAACAGCGTTATCAACATACAATGCTGATCTGTTTCCCCAGGGGACCCCCTGATGGAGGGGACCACTGGGTTGTGACAGAAGTCCAAGGATGCTGGCAGGTCAGTGCTGCCTCCAGGCTCTACCTCCTATGCCAGCTGGTGTGATTTCATCTTTAATTGCTGGGTAGTGAGGCCTGCACCAGACCAGAGTCATGCAGGCAGGCTTCTGCCCAAGATACCTCAGTTCTGCTCCAGCCACCGTTCTCCAAACCATTCTTTGTCTCAATGCTGTCAATACTGCTCAGCACTGTCCACGACCTCAGAGCCACCCTCAGCTTTGGGCCGTCCACCATTCTGCAGCAGCCTCAAGTCAGTTCTTTAGAGTACCAGTGGTGTATAGGACCCTTTGCAGAGTCCTCACCACTAGAGAGGAACTCTCACTAGAAGATTGGGACTTTTTTCCTCTCTCTCCCTCCCTTAGCTCTGCCCAGGCTGCTTTGCCCAACTGGGCCAGTCTCAGGTAACCCCAGGCACACTCAATGTTGCTGTCTTGTCCTTGTATTTCTCAACAAACAATTTTATTGCCCCCAAACTCAACATTCAACTGTATTTTAACCCAAATGCCCCCAGATGTCACATAACTAAAATGCAAATAAGGCCTGGCCCATTCAGTCAATTCCCCTTGCTCTCCAACAGATGCCAGCAGAGCATTTCCTTCCAAAGGAGCCCACACCCATCTGCTGTCCTCAAAGCAGCTTTGGGTTGCTCTTTTTCCATCTCACCAGCAGGTGGCAATAGAGAACTCTCAACTTGGAAAGGCTTCAGGCACCATGTCTATAGGCTTGAAGCAGTGCATCAATCAATGCTGGCCAATTGCCCTCAGACCACTGGTGAATTTCACTGAATATGTATGACCCTTATACAGATAGTGACTTAGGCATATGCCTCGCTTTAACCATAATAGTCCTACTGATGACACTGATAGTGGATTCCACACATGCTTAAAGATAGGCACATGCTTACTTAGCTTTCTGAGTTAAGGCCTATGGTGTTAAATAAATAAAGGTTTTATAAATCCTCCACTATTCTCAGGCCAATATATATTTATTTTTGCTTCACCCTCATGGTTTATTCTAGGGACTGTATCTTGTTAGCCATTAAACCAATAAAGAATGCCATCTTGAGGTTCACAGGCAATCCTCAACCAGAACTGGCTGCCAATGCGAACCCTTTATGGAATTATTTTCTTGTATCTGACTGGATGCCATCATTAGTCGTGATAAACAACAGCTGAATAGAGAAATGAGATTGCAAATGTACATGAATGACATGGTAAAGGAAAGGATTATAATTTTGAAAGCTTTTAACTTAGAGAGTAATATTCTGGGACCAACACAGCTACAGCAACACATGGTAAAGGAACTGGTGATGTGCTGGAGGAAGTAATCATCATGGCCAAACATGAGAAGGAAATATTTGCCTAACATCTGACTGTAGCACTGTTTTTATGCACATTATGTTTCCTGATTGGCATTTGCAAAGGAGTTTGAGTGATTTAGACACCCCAAATCTCATTGACTAGGATGTGAGCACTTGACTCTGTTAAGATCATTTGAAAATCTTTTTCAGGCATAGTATTATTCTCTGAGCATATTATGCTTTTGGAACTACGTAGGAACATGAGCAAGAATTCTGAATCCAAATAGCCGTGAAGGTTGGGAAAGTTTGGAGTCAAGTCTGGCTCCAAATGTTATGGCTCAAGAATATGACAGATGGCAGTAGGGAAGATAAACAACTATCTACGAAGAAGCAGTCAAACAAGATTTTGGATTCAGTTAAGATCCACATTCCATAAACCATTGCATGTAAATTTCAAAATTCTGAGGTTTGTTACTCTAACAATGGAGACTAGGAAACATCAAACTGCAATAAGCAAAGGCAATGTTTCTTGCTCCTTCTGTTGCATGTGATTAATGTAAAGGACTGCAATGATCTGAAAAGTCACAAGACAGGCCTTCCTTCAGAATAGCTCAAATGTAAAACAAAATAAACCTAATAATAGTACCCGTGTCAGATGTTTATTAAATTGGCCAAGGATTTAAAAGAAATACATCTAGCATGTCTTATTATTAATTCTACAACTTTGACAGTTCACTCAAAGAAAATGCAGTATTTTTAGACAGCTCCCAGCTGTTAGAGATTTTCTGATTGCTGAATAATCTTATCCATCGATTTAAGAGATGTTGGGGATTACACAGAGTTTCAAATATGCCAGCCATGAGTTCTTTATCTTCTGTATCATCTTTCCAGATTTTGCCTCTAAGTAAATTACATATATATTTTCAAGGTGTAATTAGTCTGCAATACTGTCTGATCAACCAGAGGCCAGGGAGTTTCTGGGGAACATGAAAGCTTTGTAGAACTGAGATGTGTGGAGTTAAACTTTCCTGTGACTAACAAACTAGTTTTTATAATGTGTCAATATATATTTTAGTCTAAAATATTCCACATAATCCATGTGCAAATGTGTCACACAGGTGCAAAACAGACAGCAGAAAAGTCCCCCTTGACTTACAAACTAAAAAGGGAGGGAGGCTTTTAAACCCCCCAAAACACTTAAACTTAAAAATTGAAATGTAATCTAGCTGCAGATTTGTTACATCATGTGTTTCTATAAACATTGTAGATTTGGAAACTAGAGAATTACTAGTTTATATTCTATATAAGCTCAAAACTTCTACAACATACAAACCATATATGTTAGTTCCTCTACTTCCTGTCACCTGCCTTCTGGTCAAGTCAGGTCAACACAACTACATTCCTCCTTGCGTCGGGGAGTAACCTCATTTCCCTTTAAGGCACTGAACTCACAGAGGTTCAGCAGCACTTTACTAGCTCCCACCCTCCTGAACTGATTGCGAACCCTACCTGGAAATTAACCCCCAAACGTTAGGCTGTTGTTTGGTTCAGCAGGACTTCCAGCAAGGGACACCATTAGGGGTGTGTGACAGATCTACAGGGTCCTTTTCAGAGAGCACCAAAAGATCTATTGTGCACCCTGTCACGTGGGACATATCAATTCCAATGGGGAAAAATGGTTCTGAACACTTTTTTCCCATAGAATGAGCAGTCCCCTTTTCTTGATCTTCACCCCCAGTAAAGTAGAATGTGTTGTTGTAATTAGCTACAGCCACTAAGGGCCCAGTTTTTGTTGTTATTTCATAGGTGTTTGTTTTGGATATGGTACACAATGTCTAAGTGCTTTCTAGTAACACAAGAAGGCAAAGTCCCTGCTCTGAAGAGCTTACATTCTAAATATTACAAAACAGAGAGAGGGAAGTTATTCAATATTTTTATGTACCTAATTTATGTAGTTAGGAGGATAACTCAAAAATATATTGAAATATGTGAATTATCTCTAATTAATAATAAATAATTACTTTGAGCTTTGTGATCTGTTGCTTGTGAAAGCATTTTTCTCATGATTTCAAATTATTTGAAGGACAGCCTCACTCTCTGAGATTTTTGACCTCCCAATTTGCCATATCTTTGAATTCCAAAAGAAGAGGAAAAATATTGAAGGATTAAGCTACATTTCACCTGTGTGCTCTGCTCCTTGACTTACTCAAAAAGAAAAGGAGTACTTGTGGCACCTTAGAGACTAACAAAGTCTCTAAGGTGCCACAAGTACTCCTTTTCTTTTTGCGAATACAGACTAACACGGCTGCTACTCTGAAACTTGACTTACTTAGTGACATAAAATAGGGGAGAGATTCTGGGGACCCATTTAACATATGTGTTTTAGTCCAAACATGCTACTTCTGTCTGTCAGACTCAAAACACTGTGCTAACAGAAGAATGGGGAATCAAAAATAATTTCTCTCAGTACAATTTTCTGGTTTTGAAGGAGAGCATTTTCTGAAATTGTATGTGTGCTAAGAAGCTGGATAAGAGTTGATTTTTTTTTGTCTTTCCCTGCTGCTGAAGAACAAGATATGTATTGATTGTTGAGCTGATAGTCTCGGTAATCTCTGAGAGCTTTGACACTCAGCTCTAGTATTTGCAATCCTTTCCCAACCAACAATCAAGGCTTTGATTCTTTGTTTTCTCCCACGCATGAATCTCAAAAAGTTTAGGGAAATACCAAAAGACTTCATTACTTACTCATGCTCAGCTGAACCACGTTGAAGTCTTTGCACTCCTTTTCCTATTTGACATATGCCATCCTTCTCTTTTCTTATCCCATCTAGATATCACCCTGACCCCATTCATCTTCTTCCCTGTTGTCTGTAGACAGCAGAAGTGACACTTCTTTGGCTATTATGTAAGTGCAATGGCTATTATGTAAGTGCAAAAACAGTATGCATCTGTAGCAGAGAAACAGCTTCTATTTAGCCCAGGTCTAATGAAGGGCAGAAAGAGTTTGTGGGTAGAGGCTGGAAAGGTGAACGTTCAATCCTAGCAAGAGAAGGATGTGCTTTTTTTTTTTAATTATTGTTCTTTAAGCACATGCTGCACTTGTAGAGGGAAGGAAGAAGGAAGGACTGCCTGGTCTAAGCAATGATAAGGTAGAGATAAGCATTTTCATTTTCCTCTCCATATTTTGTAATTTCAAATACATATAACGTAAGCAAAGGATATTATTGGGATTCCTTTTAATTGTTGGTTTCAGAACTGAGATGGCAGAACCAGTTCAGAAAAAAACTGGCCAAAACAGCAGTCCAGATTATTGAACCGATCCTGAACCTCTCAGGACATTTCAATTGGTTTGGAGAAACATGAATGGGCCCATGACAATCCTTCCTAGGGAGAATGAGTTACCCACCACATAATGTCTCCTACCTAGGCCAATGGAGACTACCAGGACACAGAGTCCAATTCTGTTTCCAAACCTACTATTGCTCTCCCACATAATATCTCACCTCATATTTCACAAGCAAGGCAGCTATTGCATGGTGTCTAAGCCTTTTACAATAAAAATGATGCCAAACATTAAAGAAAAAAAAGCTAAAATAGCAATACAATGCAGGTCAAATCCTATAGCAGATGTGCAGCAGACATAAAAACAAGGGGAAAGAACACAAAAGTGTGATAGTAGTAAAGACTAACTGAAATAACACCTTTCACTAGTCTCCAAATCGACCACAGTGAACCGCTTTTGGAAGGGACTTCTGCAACTTAGAAACCTTGTGCAAAAAGATCAGTTCCCAGATTCTTTCCATAGTAGAACCCGCAGGGACCAAGAGCAGTCTAACTCCAGTCAGCTATAACTGCTGAGCGTGGATGCACAGGGGACCATACAAGGATATGATGAAATTGATCACCAATAAAGACTTGAGGCAAATTTTTCAAAAACAGCCAAGTTCCACTGATTTTCAATTAGACTTAGGGTCCGAAGTCATGTAGGCATTTTTGAAAATTTTAGCCTTTGAATTGTATTTATTAGCATATCAGCTGATAATATAAATCAAATTCTACCATACTGACTGTAACAAGCTCTTTTCCTAGAATTTGTTATAATTCTAGGAAAATCTGATGAGGATTTAAAATTCAATGACCTGTCATACTTCTGGCTCCAACTTGCTTTTGAGTCATCTGGATTTTGTCTGTTTGACCTTAATTTGCTTCCTTAAAAAACAGTTAAAGTGTGGAGGTGGCAATTTGAAGCAATTTTGGCTTTTTGCATATTCAATTAGCTTATGACAAAAACACTGCTGCTATATGTAGAGTCTATCTGAGTGGGAAGGAAACAGAATTACTATACTAGCAGCCTTTTACAGCAGAGGTGACTCTGTCTGGAGAGGGAAGGAATGATAGCTAGAAAGGTTGCTATTGGGTGGAAGGCACTGTATTTCTAAATGGGAAAGAATTATAATTTTGAAAGCTTTTAACTTGGTATCATAATAGAATGAAATCTATTAAACAAATTACAACATCAGGTTGACACAATCAAACGATGTCAGATGAAGCACTTAATGTAAAAAATATGAATAATTTCAAATCTGTTTATTACAGTGTTGTAGTAGTACCAATACAATAAGCCCTTGTTTTGAGATAGGTGTTATCAAATATACGGATGAACTGTGTCTTTCTTCTTCTTCTTTGTTCTGCATGCTTCAGTTTATGAAAAATATTCTGGCAATTTAAAGAGCAACAGTCATTTTTTTTCTCTTTATCCATCCACACTCAAGCTGCCACTGAAAATATGTTCGTAGGTGGGTCTACTGTTCCTATGCTTCCAAAATTATCATGCCAGATGCTGATAAATGTTGACAACTAGACATTTTCATAGTGCGGTATTTTTGCAGCCATTCTGCTGCATATGAAAATTTGTCCGATACTAACGTGATGGCATTAAAATAAGAGTTTCTGAAATTCATGTGGAATGGATGGGGTCGAAGGGCCAGCATGCCACAACTCATTTTGCAGGAAACTCCTACAGACAGTGAAGCATCTCTTGTTTGAAAGAAACAGTTTACAGCAAAGTTGACATTAGGCGCTCTTGTGATCAATTTAAGGGGGGTAAAATGCTGTGCATGGTTCATGTAACCCAATCAAACTTTGAAAATCTGTTTTTCTTCATTAAAGTATGTTAATCTACACAGATGTATCTCTCTCGACCTGGCATAATGAATGTATCTAAACCAAAGTATGCACTTCCGGATCTGGCACACAATGACAATTGTATATCACACTTATTCCCTGCTGCAGTTATTAATAGTAAATAGCGGCCCTCTTAAGAATTTTCCCTGTCATGCTGCTAGCAGGAGATTCCTTGATTGTATAATAATTGGATCTGGCCAGATGGTGATGACTCCTGGTATTTCTTACTGAATAGATGCTTTTTAATCTCTCCTGCTAGGTTTTCTCATTTTAACATGGAGAAATTCTACTTTAGGTCTACTAAAGTTGAAAGACATCTTGCTATTAGGCCTACAGAAGTGCCCATTCCTTCATATGCTAACAACACTTGCATAGTGTAATTTTGAAGCAATGTAAAGAATGTCCGTGATCTTTATTCAAAAAATTTAAAAAAGACAATGTACCTGCCTATGACAGCCCTGAAGAACGAGAATTAGTGAGAAAACATAGACAGAACAGGCAGCAGCTGTTCAAGTATTGCAACATCATCCCTCCACCTATGACTGGCTGCAATATGTCAGCAATCAGTTCTGAAAGAGGGACATCTTTAGGAGATCAATTTAGTCTTCATTCCCACTCACTCTTTGGACTCTCTATGGAGATTGTTAACAAGTGTGGCAACTGTGCAGCCCTCAGACGGAAACATCTATCAGACTGCAATGTCCAGGGCTGGATCTGAATCAATGACCTGAGAGGCAAAAGGCTCTGTATCCAAATTCCCAAATCCTTGAGTCATCTGATCCTTTACATTCACTTTCAAATTCTGCCACACTTCATTTCAATACCAATTTTAAGCAGCTTTTCTGAACTTTTAGCCTTTATAGAAACCTACAATAAAACCAATTTGACGGAATGTTGATTGCATTTAATAACAGAATCCTTATGGTAATGGTTTTCTTTACATTTTCATTTTAGCTATATAATGTAATACTTGTAGTGCTTATAATAAAAGCAGTGTCTCAGCAAAACTTAACTTGGTAGCCCTTTTTACCATTGCAAGCAACACACAGTTTTTTTTAAAGGGTTTGTTCTGCTAATTTTGTGAGGTATCTAAAGGGGAAACAATTACACTGTTGTTGTTGGTGGGGCTGGGTAGACAGGGTGGACACTAACCATCTGATCTGCCATATATGTATTGTGACACAGAGGCCCATTGGTGTAAGCTAGCAAAGGGTTCACTATTCTGTAACAGGTTTCAGAGGGGTAGCTGTGTTAGTCTGTATCAGCAAAAACAATGAGGAGTCCTTGTGGCACCTTAGAGACTAACAACTGTATATGGGTAGAAGCTTTCGTGGGCTAAAACCCACTTCATCAGATGCATGGAGTGGAAAATACAGTAAGCAGGTATAAATACACAGTACATGAAAAGATGGGTGTTGCCTTACCAAGTGGGGAGGGGAGGTCAGTGCTAATGTGCCAATTCAATTAAGGTGGAAGTGGCTTATTCACAACAATTGACAAGAAGGGGTGAATACCAAGGGAGGGAAAAATCACTTTTGTAGTGCTAATGAGGCCAATGCAATCATGGTGGCCCATTTCAAACAGTTGACAAGAAGGTGTGAGTATCAGCAGAGGGAAATTAGTTTTTGTAGTGACCCATCCACTCCCAGTCTTTATTCAGGCCTAATTTGATGGTGTGCAGTTTGCAAATTTTTTTAAGTCTGTTTTTGAAGTGTCCAGGGAGAATGAAGTGTTCTCCTTCTGGCTTTTGAATGCTGCCCCTCTGCCATGTACATTGGACAGTCTCTATGCAAAAGAAACTGGACAGTCTCTATGCAAAAGAATAAATGGACACAAATCAGATATCAAGAATTATAACATTCAAAAACCAGTAGGAGAACACTTCAATCTCCCTGGACATTCAATAACACACTTAAAAGTGGCAATTCTTCAACAAAAAACCATCAAAAACAGATTCCAAGGAGAAACTGCGGAACTGAAATTAATTTGCAAACTGTGGGTATTCAGTGGATAAGGGACTGAATACTATAGGGGGATACTTCAAAAGGGCTCAGGGACTGGGATGCACCTATTGTTAACCTACAAGGCAAAGTAAGGACTGGCATAGCCCAGAGGAGATTGTTTGGGTGTCTAACTGGAGATGTCAGGGTGATGACGCCATGTTAAGCACAAGTAATTCTCTCTCTCGCTTGAGGCCGGAGCGTAGCAAGGTGATTCACAATCTTGGGCACCCTGAGAAACGTCACAATATTGTACATATTGAACAATGAACAAGTTCAAAACAAAGTGCAACCTCTATGAAAACCACTTTATTAAACTATATGTACTGCTATTCCTGCCACTTACTTCACATGTTTCAGAGTAGCAGCCGTGTTAGTCTGTATTCACAAAAAGAAAAGGAGTACTTGTGGCACCTTAGAGACTAACAAATTTATTAGAGCATAAGCTTTCGTGAGCTGAGCTGTAGCTCACGAAAGCTTATGCTCTAATAAATTTGTTAGTCTCTAAGGTGCCACAAGTACTCCTTTTCTTTTTACTTCACATGGTATCCCTGAGTTGTGGCATCGACCTGAATGTGTTTCTATAAGGGCAGAGGCTTATGCTGCTACTACTACTTCACATAGCAACCTGATTTTTACACTGGTTTTTTATCCTCTTCCTTTTGAAGCTATTGTAGAAGCTAATAGGTAGAAGCTATTGTCATTTGTTTGCATGCACAAATAATACGATGTGGGACTGTGAAATATACCATATTCAGTAGGAGAGCTATTCCTCCCACTGCCTTTAATGGGAATTGGATCAGGCCCTTGGTGCCAGGATTCTACTTCATGTCATCATTACTGTCTCTTCTAGCAGCGAGATGTCAGGGATGTGCTGTCTCCAGACACACTGTGAATTGTCACTAGTGCTGCATCATGGGGCAGTCCTTTTCTCCATTCTTATATTCCATTCTGTACTATTGACTTTCCAGTATGTCAGACACCTTGCCACTTCCCTGCACTTCTTCTGTGTCCTTGGCTTGGACATTTTGTAGTACACTTCGAATAGAATCCTCTGGAGATTCTCTGAGCTCCCTTTCTTAAAGTCCCCATTCTACCATTCTGTAAACATAATGCCTAATAGGTTGATTATCCCAACTTTGAGCATTCCCCAGTAACTGCAATCATAGGCTTTCGTACCTATTGCTTACCCCAGATGGAATTTCTCAATACAAAGTACTAGGCTAGTAGGTGTTAACTGAATCCTCAGACTAATTTTGGAACCAACATTTATTTTAAAAAATTGCTTTTCAGCTCTCGTCAGATCTGAAGAACAACCCCTTCACATAAGAAAGCAACAAAACAAATCTCCAAAACAAAGACAAACAAAAAATGACCTGAAGGGGCAATGAATTTTTAAAGATAGAAACTTTATTATATACCAATCTTTCCACCAAATACAGCATTATATGTCTTCATAGAATAATTCCTGACCCACTAGGGGAATCCTTAAATGGATTCTCTCTGTTTTCAAATAGTGTTATAGTAAAGATGGCTTGATCACATCATTTATTTTAAGGCATTCCAGTAGCAAAGTATTAAACAGGTCACAGCACCTTGTACTCTCCCTTGTCTGTTTTAACACTGTGGTTGAGGAATGGACCAATGGGTAATGATTAGTATAGTTGGGCACTGGCAGTGGTGGGTGAGAGATTATAGCCTAGAGATGGTAACCTCACAATGTGTCTCAGATGTGGTATGTAGTTGTACTGCTTCAAGATCAGGCCAGAGAATTAATTGTGACTCAGTCACGATTTCTCCCCTGTTTTATCCTGGTTTTGAGGGAGAAGTAAGTTATTTCACTTCTTTTGGTGCAGTGGTTTACTCTCCTCTTGCATGTGAAGGCATTCAAACATGAAACCATTAGCCAAATATGAGTTCTCAAGGAACTCAAATATGAAAAATATGAAATTTGCAGAATGACTAACTGTGGTATGTAACACATCATTTAAATCAGCTTCTGTACCAGCTGACTGGAGAATACCTAACGTGATGCCAATTTTTTAAAAAAATTCCAGCGGTGATTCTGGCAATTACAGGCTAGTAAGCCTAACTTCAGTACCAGGCAAATTAGTTGAAACTATAGTAAAGAAGAGAATTACCAGACACATAAATGAACACAATTCTCTTGTTGCAGAAGAGTCACCCTGGCTTTTGTAATGGAAAGTCATGCCTCTCCCATCTATTAGAATTCTTTGAGGAGGTCAACAAACATGTGGACAAGTCTCTCACCAAAGGCTAGTAAGCAAAGTAAGCAATTGTGGGATAAGAGGGAAGATCCTCTCACAGATCACTAACTTGTTAAAAGAGAGGAAACAAAGGGTAGGAATAAATTATCAGTTTTCAGAATGGAGAGAGGTAAATAACAGTGTCCCCCAGGGACCTATACTGGGACCAGGGCTGTTCAAATTTGCCCTGGAGCACCCACAGAGTCAGCACCTAAGGTACCACTTTTGAAGTGATCAGTGGGGGGAGCAGTCCTGCTTCCCCCCAGTTTCCCCCCAGCTACGCTACCCCACCCCTAGGAGCCAGATGACCTGCCAGAGGAGCTGCCCCAGATAAGCACCGCTGGGACTCCCCACCTCGCCCCCCGGCAGGTCCCTCTAGCTCTTAGGAGTGGGGTGGGGTGGGCACCCACTACGGTGGCCCACAAGACCCTCCTGCCCGGTTCCAGGGGCAGACAGGGGACAGGAGAGGGGAGTGGATGAGGCAGGGGTCCTGGGGTGTGGGGGCGGGCCATGACCTCCTTGTGGGGTGAGGAGGGAACTGGTTGTTAAGATTTTGGCAGCTCATCACTGCTCTGAAGCACCTGGCATTGGCCACTGTGAGAAGACAGGATACTAGACTAGAGGGACCAAATGTTTCCGTTTAAAACCATTCCTCTTCCTTCACAGTTTTCATTGCCAGCCATTGCTGTCTCTCAGAGATGACCTCACTGAATGCACAATTCCCTTCAGCCAAAATTGTTCCAAATCAGTAACAATAATTCCACCAGTTTTGTATTTCTCTTGTCACTGCATCATACCAGGAGGATGGGCCTAGGGCCCCTCCATTTTACTTTTTTAAACCTTTGGAACAGTCCAAGGAGCTTGGTAACTGCCCTCTTTCTTTTTTTTTTTTTTTTGCCATCACCTCATTTATGCTCCTTCACATTTCACATGGGGAAGAACTGTAGATCAGTACATTTTCTAGAACGATATGCATGGATTAGTGGACTTGGAGCTGTACCAGTTACTAGTATTGTTGCATGCACAACTGGAGGAAATTGCCTGAGCAGTTAGACCAAAAGGATGAAACCAAAATTTTGTCAAACCATTTTCTGAACATCTCTATATGCTCCATGTGAATATTTATTCAAAATTTTTAATTACTAGCATATTTACTTGATTTTTGTTTCAAATACCAAAAGATTAGGGTTATGCCCAACTCTAGATGCCTGAACAATTATTTAAAAACAATCCCTATTAAGGATTCCCGCCCAGCAACACAAGCCCACAGTTACAAAACAGCCATTCAGATACCATAACTCACCCAAACCCTGAGCCATTTCCCTAAGCCCTAGCAAATGATTGTTCTTTGCAGTGTACCCTAAAAGTCAACAGATCCAGCCTGAGCCTTTCTGTTGACTTCAGCTGCTGTTGTATGGTGTAAGGAAAGAGATTCTCTCAAATGGCCACCAGCCATCAGGTTTAAAAAGATCATTACGTGCCTAAACATGACATTAGGCACTTTTGTAAATCCCACTAGGTGCCTAAGTGAGTAAGTCACTTAACTCCCATTGCAGGTGCCTAACAGTTGGGCACCTAGTTGTAAATTCCATCCAAAAACCAACAGTTAGCCAGTGAAGATGCTGGATCACTGGGTTATGCGCTGCTGGTGAGATATACTCTTTAACCAGTAGGCTGCCACTTTTGTTGCGGCTAGGGCTGGGCAGAGAGTAGTAATTCCATTTTGCAGAGGGTTTTGAGATTTCAAAATTTGATTTAGTTTTGATTTGGAATGAAAACCAAAAATGTAGAAATTCCCCATTAAATGCAATTATTGCATTTCTGCAAATCTGCCTAGCTCTACTGGCGGCCCTGGCTCTGAGGCAGGCCACCTGGTGGGCTGCCTCAGAGTCTGGAAGCCCTGGAGTCCGGCCTGCTGAGGAGCTGGGAGCCTGTAAGCCCAGGCTTAGCAGCAGCCCATCAAGTGAGCTGGCAGGAAACCACGCAAAGTATAAAACCTGTCTCTTAGGCATGGCTCTGTCAGAAACCTGACTGGTTTTTGGTGGAATTTTGTCCAAATTGATAGTCCCTAGAAGCATTTTGGTTTCAACAAATTGGCAAATTCTGCTGAAAGAAGTTTATTTGACATTTTCCCAAGCAGCTCTAGTCTCTGCTTTAGTTTCTGAATACATTTCAGGTGTAGTCCCATATATGGATTACTGCAGTAATCCAATAGCTGGTCTCTGTGAAATAGATGCTACATTCTCACGACCCTCCCAGGGGACAGCAGTCATAGTGCTACTTCACAAATAACTTAAAACAACTAGCATACTTCACAAACAACTTAAAATAATAATAATAAAAATAACAGGTTGTTAAACGTGGAATAATTTCAGTTAAATGATCACTGACAAAGCTTTCCAGGATAAGGTTGTTACATCAGCCCTTGTACACCTACTGGGGTCCTTTATGCAGAAAAAACTAGCTGGTATCACTAGGTAAAAGTCTAATTTAAGTGACTTTTATCTATTTAATCCTGGGTACCACTTACAGCTGGGTTAGGCCGAGGTTATCTTTCTAAGGAGATATATCTATGATGAGAAAAAGTTCAATTTAAATCCTGGGAGTGAGAAGCCTTTTTGTACAACTGAGCTAGTTTTTTCTCTCTGGGTATAAATGATGGCCCCTATCGAAGGCTCTGAGCAAGTGCAGGCCAACTGAAAACAGATGAGTGTGAAGTTTTGTAACATTTAATATGACAATTCCCAGAGGAGGATAATCATGTCTATTTTGCTCTTTGTTTTTACTCTTGATATGTAGAGGAAGACTTGTTTTGTGTGTGAGAAATGGAAGTGTTCCAAACAAAATGCAACATTAAAGATAGCACAGTTTGAAATTGCCAAGGCTCAGCTAATGAAAAAAATCAAGGTTCCAACAGCACATTAATCTATCTGTATACTTTAAGGTATACATTTTGACAGAGCAGAAAATACCATAGATGTGCAAAGCCCAGCTGTCTGAAGTCTCTGAGTGGTTAATCACTTCCTGGTGATGAGGGGTGGAGCTGAGCTGAACTAAGCAGGGAAGACTTGGTATAAAATGTCACTTGATAGGTGAGCTTTAGAGCTGTGAACAGAGGCAGCTAATAGGAGAATTTCAGAAGGAATTGAGAGAGTGTGAGTGTGAGTGTGAGAGGCCTTCCTTCCAGGTACAGCACTATGTGTGATAGTAAGATGGCCAGTGATGGAACAGTGGTGGTGATCTGCACCAGATGTGCCACGTTCTCTTTCACGCCTAAATCTAGAAGAGATTTCCTGTGCATGAAGTGCAAGTTGGTGGTTGTACTGGAGGAAAATATTCTTGTTTTGGAGGGGCAAGTTGAGATGCTACTGGGAATCAGAGAAGCTGAGGAATTCCTAGAAAGCTAGGTTTGGGAAACACCAATATCCCTGCTTCAAGAAAGAATGTGACTGGCCACAAAGGAATTGGAGAGAGTCAGAGAGGAGGCCTGGTGGTTCATAACCGGCAGAGGCAAGAGGTCACAGTGACATGCAACATGGCTGGAGACCAATGAGGATAGAAATGCTGTGGCCACTAGAGAGAATAGAAGGAATTCCAGGCAGCTAGAAATTTCAAATCAACACCAGGTCCTCAACATGGGAACTATGGAAAATACCTCTCAAGATCCAGCAGGTGCCAGGGAATGGAGAGATGCCTGGGACACACCTGTGGATGACAGCTCTGCCCAACATGTAAGAAAATCAAGCATTGCCTGCAAAGAATTCTCCAACTGTCCAAGGAAGACAGACAATCCTTGTTGGAGATTCAATACTTGGAAGAATCAAAAGAACACTCTGCAAAGGACAGCAAGACAATAAGACAGTGTGCTACCTTCCCAGAACCAAGACACGAGATGTCCCTTTAAGATTGCCAGGATTCTGAAGTCAACATGCAAGGAGCCACTGGAGATGGCTCGTATTGGCACTAGTGATACTGTGCTGTGGGTTATCTCACAGATAATAGATGACGTCAGGGAACTTGGAAGTATGCTGAAGAAGAAGCATGTCCAAGAGATTTTCTCTGAGATCCTTTCTGAACTTCGAGTGTTGGAAGCCAGAAGCCAGAACATTCTGGAAGTGAAACGCTGGCTAGGTAAGTGGTGTAGGGTCTTGATTCTGTGGAACATTGGTCTACCTTCTGTGGGAAGAGAGTGATGAATAGTTTGGATAGTCTCCACCTCAGTAGAAGGGGAACCAATCTCCTTGGAGACAGGCTGGCTACAGTAGTCAAAAGGGGGTTAAATTAATTGCAAAAAGGGAGGATAAAAGGGGGGAAGATACTCAGCACAAAATCAAGTTGCTGAGAGCAAAATTAATCAAGGAAACAAAGGACACAAAGAGAAGAAATTCTTGAATTGCCTATAAATAAGGCTGTTTTAGTCCTGGGTATTATTAGTAAAAGTCATGGACAGGTCATGGGCAATAAACAAAAATTCATGGCTTGTGACCTGTCCATGACTTTTACTATATATCTCTAACTAAAACTTGGGCTGGGGGGGCCGTGTGTGCATTGTGGGGGTGAGCCTGGGGCACTGTGGTTCCTGGGGGTGTATGGCCCAGGACCCCTGCGATGCTAGGGGGAGGCAAGCAGCAGCGCACAGCCCAGGACCCGGGCTGGTGCTGAGGCGGGAGTGAGAGGAGGGTTGGCAGGGCTGGCAAGCTCGCTACCCAGTTCCGACTGGCATGTTCCTGCAGCTCCTAGGGGGAGAGGCAGCCAGCTGCTCCATGCACTGCTCTTGCCACAAGTGCCAGCTCCACAGCTCCAGTGGTGCTGGAACATTTTTAATAGTGGGGATTCTGAAACCCAGCCCCCTTACAGCCCCCTGTCCACCCCCCAACCACTCAGAGCTGAGGCTGGGAGCAAAGCCCCAGGTGTGGAGCGGCAGCAGAGCTGGGTGCAAGGTGGCAGTCAGGACCCTGGGCACAGGGCCAGCAGCTGAGACCCTGAGCGCCAGATGGCAGCTGAGACCCTGGGTGCGGGGCTGGGAGCGGAGTCCCCAGGCACGGGGCCAGCTGTGGAGTCTCTGGGCATGGGGTGGCAGCCAGGACCCCAGGTGTAGGACCAGCAGCGGAGTTCCTAGGTGCGGGGCTGGCAGCCAGGAGCCCGGGGGTGCTGCAGCACCCTCTGCACTCCTAGTTCACATGCCTGTGCGCAGCTTCCATTGGCCAGGAACTGCAGCTAACGGGAGCTTTGGGGCAGCATCTGTGGGTGCGGGCAGCATGCGGAGCCCCCTGGCCCCTCTGCCTAGGAGCTGCAGGGACATGCTGGTGGGAGCTGGGGAAACCCCCTCCCCAGGTAAGCGCCGCCCTGTACCCCAACACCCTGCCCCAGCCCTGAGCTCCCTCCCACACACCCAAACTATTGCTGCTGCTGCTGGCCAAGGGGATTCCCGGCTTGGAGTCACTCAGAATCTGTGACTTCCATGATCTCCGTGACAGACATGCAGCCTTACATATACATCAATGCTATGGGGCCTGGGTAACAAACAGGAAGAATTGGAATTGGTCATTATCATCATAAATTTGATCTAGTTGGTATTACTGAAACCTGGTGGGATGATAGGCATGATTAGAATGTTAAAATAAATAGTTATAACTTATTTAGGAAGGACTGAGTGGGCAAAAGAGGAGGGGAAGTGGTATACTGTCAAAAATAGTCACTGATAACTTGGAAGAAAATGGTCTTGAATACTTATGGATCAGTGTTCTAACAGATAAAGCACAAGATAGATATTAGTTGGTGTCTGCTATTGACCATCAAATCACACTAGGGAACAGGATAATTGCCTCCTTAGGCACCTATCTCGAATGTATAGGAAAAAAGACCCTGTGATGATGGGGGACTTCAGTTTGAGTGACATACGCTGAAAGTCTCATACTGCCAGTACTAAAATATCATTGGAACTTCTAAACATTATAGATGACAGTTTCCTAACTCAAAAAATATTGCAGCCAGCACAGGGGAATTCTTTATTGGACCTTGTCTTAACAGGTAAAGAGGAACTGATCACAGAACTAAAAGTTAACAGTAGCTTAGGTACAAGTGGTCATGACTTTTATAATTTATAATGTGCAAGTAGAATAAAATCCAGACCAGTGATATATATAATTGGTGCTTTAATAGGACTAATTTCATAAAGCTGAAAACAATTATGAGCCAAATCATCTGGGAGAAAGAATTTAATTAGAGAAAATGTGATTGATAATTGGCAATCATTTAAGAACACCTTACTGGATGCTTAAAAAGCCACAATCCCGCAGCTGAGGAAGAAGGCCATATTGGTTAAAAACCCAACCTGATTTAGAGGGGAAGTGAACGTGTAACCTGTGTGCTTAATAGGGAAATATCTCTTTAAGAGACCCAAGCTGGGGGGAGGAGTGAGTTGTGTCTGGGTCATTGTTACTAGGCAGATTTAGGCCTTCACATCCAGAAGCTTCTGGAATTGGGTGTGGTAGTTTTGGGTATGCTCCTATAGGTTCCCTGTTGCTGAGGTCAGACTCTATGAGGGCGAGCAGTCAGGGCAGCTACGTGCCCTGTGTGAGTTGGGAAAAAGTTGAGTCCAGGAGTAGAAAGTAGGCTGTTGTCCTGAACTGAAGCATTTTGCAGCAGGTTAGTGATATTGTTAACCGTCTACCAGGGAAGTGTGGGCAGTGTTAATTATAGAAAGAGGAAATGGGGAGGGAAAATAATTTGTTCTATTTTAATTGTATACTGTGAATGTTTTGATTTTAGCCAGACTGTTTTAGTTAAATTGTTTCTGTTAGTATGAGTCATCAACTTTTCTTTAAATGTAGTAATGGGAAGTAGTCATTTTGCTATTCTCAGTTTAGTTGTATTTTTTTTTGGTAGCAGTTTAAAATTTTATTTTTATATATATATATATATATATATATATATATATATATATATATATATATATAAAAACTGAGTGGTTGGTTAGTCAGTTAGCTAACTGGCTAACAGTGAGACTCAACATGGAGTCTAACTGAAGACAGACAAAGCAAAGTTTGCAGATGACCCAAATATTGAGGGAGTGGTAAATAATGAAGAGGACAGCTCACTAGTTCCGAGCAATTTGGATCACTTGGCAATCTGGGCTTAAGTGAACTGTTTTTTAATATGACTAAATGTAAATGCATACATCTGGGAACAAAGAATGTAGGCCATAGTTACAGGATGCAGGATTCTATCTTGGGCTGCAGTGACTCTGGAGAAATTATTTGGGGATCCTGGTGGATAATAAATTGAACATGAGCTCACAGTGGCTAAAAGAGATGAGGAGATACTGGGATGCAGAAAAGGGGAATCTCAAGTAGGAGCAGAGAGGTTATTTTACCTCTATATTTGGCACTGATGCCACCACTGCTGGAATACTGTGTCCAGTTTTGGTGCCCACAGTTCAAGAAAGATGTTGATTGATTGGAGAGAGTTTAGAGTAGAGCCCCAAGAATGAATAAAGGATTAGAAATATGCTTTATAGTGATCGACTCAAGGAGCAGAATCTAGTTAGATTAATGAAGAGAAGGTTAAAGTTTGACTTACTTGCACTCCGTAAGTATCGACATGGGGAACAAACATTTAATAATGGGTTCTCCAATCTAGCAGAGACAGGTATAACACTGACTGACCGATGGCTGGAAGTTGAAGCTAGACAAATTCAGACTGGAAATAAGGTGCAAGTTTTTAGCTATCAGAGCAATTAACAATTGGAAAAATTTACCAAGGGTTGTGATGGATTCTCTCTCTGACAAACTTTAAATCAAGATTGGATGCTTTTTTTTTCCTAAAAGATCAGCTCTAGGAATTATTTTGGGGGAACTCTATGGCATCTATTATTCAGACTAGATGGTCACAATGGTCCCTTCTGACCTTGGAATCTTTGAAAGAGGTTGGTTTATGCCAAGACTACAACCCACTTGCCACATATAGGTGAGCAGTGACTCCCCCAAGATCCCTTGAGCTAGCAACTGTTCACCTTGGCCACAAGTCTTGGCTGGTGTAAACTGGCATGCTGACTTGAATTACATGGATTGGTATAAGCCAAAGATTGTAAACTTCTTATTCATATGGGCCACAGTCTAACCCTTGATGTTGCTGGAACCCTAACTTTTGCATTTGACTTCATGATTCTACTATGCAGCCTTAGTGGTGGCAAACAGGGGTTTTTAAAACCTCAGTTTCCTGAGGTTTATTTTAAAGCCATTGTTTGTTTTTAATAATTGTAACATTTCAAATTTCCCAAATAGACTTTGAAGTTCATAGCTCCATTGAAGTGGATGGTGTTGGACTGAAGACTTTTTCTTCAGACTTTCTTTTTGGGCTGCAATCTACCCCAAGGAGAATGTTTTGGAAAGGGGTGTGTGAGAAAACAGGAGGCTATTCTGAGGTCTTCTATATTGTGTGCTGTATCAAGGAAAAAGACTACTGAAGGACTTGTGTATGAAGATTTTAGTTTTGGAATAGTTAATGAACTTTTCACATTTGTAGAAATGAAACTTGTGACTTCTAATACACTTGAGACCATCATGTAATAAGCAGTTGATACAGAAAGTCGTGTTTTTTGTCGAAGACCATATCGGTCACAATCTGAATTGTCATTTTTACAGCAGGATAATCAAGAGACATTTATTTTTACGAGGTGTGCTGAAAAGATAGAGGGAAAGGGCACTTGGTGAAAGAAAAATGCAGACACTGAATCCACTTAGAAGAAAGCATGCTGTGTGCACATGCTTTTACACAATGATGCTTGATATCATCTGATGCCTGGAGGCAAAAATACAGAAGTCTATGTTCACCTCTGTGCATTTGGTTCATTAATGTCATAGGGGTTTGCCCTGGGTTCCTTAATGAGCAGATGCACTGTTATGAGTGATGATCAAAACAGTGACTGGATATTGAACAGAATACTTTATTAACTGTAGCTGAAACTGCACTTGAGTATTGGATCATAAACCCCATCTTTTAGGTGCACGTGAGGTAGCTTTTTGGCTGGTGTTCATCTGCATAACTCCATTGATTCAACACTGAACCATTCTGAAGGAAAATATTTGCCTTAGTCCAATGTTGCAGAGGTATTTAAAATTACTTAGGAAACCTTGTGAAACCACACTTCACACATAAAGAGATTAGTGTAAATACCTGCAGGAGAAAACAATATATATTTGAAGATCCATTATTCAACTACATTTGTCATGAATAATGCATTTGTTTTCTGCAGTTTATCTGATAATACAGGTATACAGCATGTTTACCCCTTCTGCACGCATATTATCTCTTTTATGTAAAAGTATTGTATAGCGGTTACTATTGATGCTGATTAGAGTGGAAAATCTGCTGCCACCTTCTGGGTGGAATTGTCCAACTGCAATGCTCCAACCTTAACAAGGTATCACAAACTAAAGCCGAAATTTTAATTTCCTTTTTGATTTCTTTACTTTTTGCCTCCATCCTTGCAAAAAATCAAAACAAGCTGGTTAAAATGGAAGGAACTGTGCATTTATACCAATGTTTTACTGCTATAGTAAAATAACATTGCATTAGAAACAGATCTCTCTTCAGAGAGAGGAAGGCAAAAATGCTGCCACCCTCCTTTCTCCTTGTAGAAGAAAGTATTTGGGCCAGATCTTCAGCTTATAAACTAGCATAGATCTGGAGTTGTAGTGATTTACACCAGCTGAGGATTTGTCCCTTATACAGTGTCAAGTGATCAATGGATCTCTATAATTTTCAAGCAGGGAACTATGTGGCAGTTGGAGATTGAATGCCTGCCTGCCTGCAGTTTCCAGTGTTTTTTTTAATGCTTGTGCAGTTGTTCTTTTATGAGATGCATGATTAAAATACCCATAGAACAGACTCTTCTTATGCTTGTCAACTACTTTATTTTCCTTGTGTAATGACTCTTGTTTGTTGAGAACATGCCCTACAGTATGTAGGCAAGCTACAATAGCAATATTCTATAAATACAGGAAAAAATGACAATAATATGCTCTAAATTTGTCATCAAAGGAAAAAGGTGATCTAATTAGCTATTTTGTTAAGTAGTATTCTGACTATTTGGTTAAATAAAATACAAAAATAAACTGGTCCCTCAAGCCAGGTAAAAAAGTCTGTAAAAAAGCAGACAACCCAATTCCAATAGACAAAAATATACAACCCTGTGACACCCAGAAAAACTGCTCCTGTAAATAGCTGCATGTTGCCTCAAAAATACTTAAATGTTCAATTATCTTGAATTCTCCCCCACTCCAACTGCAGCAGTAGTAAAAGAACTACACCAGGTCAATGCTCAGTGGTTATGCCATATAAAACGAAATGGTATAAGCTTGTAATGCTGCTTTTACTTTGCCTTTCCTGAGGTGGCCCCCCGCTGGAACCACTGATTCATTTAACACATCTGAGTTTCCTACTGAAAAAGATAAGACTGTAATTAAAGTATTTCAATCCAACGTACATCACTGTGACAGCTGGTTGAATACTATTCAGTACATTTATTAATGGTCTATATTTGGCAGTTCAGAACCTTTATTTGTATTATCTGAAACTCCATACCACTGTGAATGGTATTTCACCAAGTTTTTTAAATGACTAGCACAGTTCCTGAGATAATTGCACCTCTGATCCCTTTGTGGGCTCCCCACTCAGGTCTTGAGCCTATAGCTGTGAACATTTTTGTGGCAGAGTCCTGAGACTGTCCTTCTAGACTGGAGATTTAGGTGGCAAGTCACTGTGATAACTTTAGCAAGTTGGCGTTTAGTTAGCCACTGGCTGCCCTGTTCCTTGGGCAGTGATGGGGTTAACCTGTGATCAGCCAGCCTTCATTAAGGAAAGTATTTTCACAGAACAAAAGCATTGGTGAGGAAAACATATTTTTAAACCAAACCACTTTTGTGCAGGCCTTAGTGTACCATGCTGTCACCAGGCTGGTCGCATTTATAGTTGTTTTTTTTTTTTTAGTTCTTTGTTTGGCAGGTTCCTCCAACCAGATCAAACTAGTATACACAACTTCATGCAGGGAGATGAGGCTTCTTAAGACTTGACACTTGTCTAGGGATTTCAGTTAATTACCTTCCCTCCTTCCCCCCCCCCCCCAGTGATTTTAGATCCTGCAGGAAACTCATGCATCTCCTTCATGGAGCCAATTATAATGCTAGGGTTTGTATTTTAAAGACCATATGATAATGCATACACACAAGGCTACTGAAATAAGGTTGCATATGCAGTTTTAGTGCTGGCATTTCCTAGCTTTTGAGAGCCTGACTTTATAATCTTGACTATATTCTTCTAATGTAGTTCTTTGTATATGTGTGCACATATGTAATTGTATATTCAGGGCCGTCCTTGGGGGGTGGGGGGAGTGCAGGGCCTGGGGTGGAAATGACAAATCCATCACTTCTGGGACCAACTGTGCTGGCCCATGGGGGGGGCCCCCCAAAGCACAGGGCCCAGAGCAGTTGCCCCAATTTGCCATACCCTAGGGACCGCTCTGTGTATATCTTTCTCTATGCCCTCTGTCTTTAGATTTTAAGCTCATCAGAAAACCATAGATTTTTTTTTTCTTTAAAAGCACTTGGCACATATAATTTCTTTCTCTACAGTTCTGTTTTTGGACATAAAGCATGGGGTTAAACATTATTCCAAGCAAATAGCAGTGTTGTGCCCTTTATTTTGTCCAGGGGTCCCTTGATTTGTGTATAATGGTAGAGTTCAAATAACTGTTTACTAACTACATAGAACTTGCAAGCCCTAGCTACATATATACATTGCTGCTCTGGTGGCTTTTGAAACAGAATTTGTGAGCCCTCTAGTGGGCCTTACCATTTATTTAAAGGGATACTACCCAATTCATAGACACTGCACTGTCATTGAGGGTTTTGGGAAAGTAGGGAGAATGAGGTTAGATCCCGTCTGTCATCTGTCCACACGTTTATTTTCCCAACCACCCCTGTGCTCTGGAATCCAAAGGGGGGTGTTATTGGATCAAGAACAAAACACATCCATATGGTATGGAGATTTTCTATGGAAAAGAAGTAAAAAACATACAACACCAAGAAGACTTTGGGAAATGGGCATGCTAAAACTCTGTTTTAAATCACAAAGCTAGAGCTGTGTCAAAGCTCATACAAGAGCAGAAATTTTACATTAACTTTTTTTAAGCAAATGGTGAAAATGAAAAATATTAACTGATTAAAAGATTTTACATTCAATAAAGTTTCCAGAAACTTTGGCCTGTAGTAATAAATACGAATTGCAAACAGGTGCAGTTAGGAAACTCGCGCATATAGGGTTCTTTGGGAAGCTGGGTCTAGAACCCTGGTTCTTTGGTTCTAAAATCACTGACTACCACTTGCGCAAAAAGATAGCTCCTTTAGCTGAAGCGGTATCAGGTGCCTTATCCCCTGCATGGGGTAGCCACTGGAAGACTCACAGATTCATACATAAGGAGCCAGGACATTACACCATCCTAACAAGTGAGCAGTGTTGTATACTAAAAACTAGAGCTGATCAGTAATACTCTTTCAACCAACAATGCAGTTTTCACAATTGAAATTTTGCATGGTAAAATTTTGATTTTTGCCAAAATTTTTATATTTCAACATAAAATTTTATTGGTTGACCTGAGTCAAAATATTTAGTTTGTCAAACTGAATTGCAACACTTTGGTTTTGTTTTTTTTTTTGGATCAGTTTGACTTTAATCTGCATCCACTTGAGCTACTGCATGTATGTGCTTCCATTCTCTTTGATGGGCTGGACTCTGTGGCTGGACTACATCTCCCATTAAACACTGTAATCTCCCTTCTGTTTGAACTGTTCTGAGATGACACGGGAATTCCATGATCATGGTCCATCATGCAAGATGTTGTCCTGCTGAGACTCTAGCATGTAGAGGAGAATGCAGGCATGAGGTACCCAAATTACATGAGGCACTGTGGCAGCTCAGGAATCTACAGATTAATGTTGAGCAAAGCCAAAATGTTTTGATGCTGGAATGTTGAGGTGTTATGAATATTTTTTTTTTAGGATGGAAACAAATGTTGAAATACTGGAATTTTCTGTGGGATGGAAACTCAGATTTTTTTTTTAAACTCTGTGTACTAAAAAAAACAGGGCTGATTTGTTCCTGGCTCTCGACAGGGGAGTGAGTGAGTCCTCCATGTGCTGTGTAAGGTACATGGACAACATTATCTGAACACAGAACAGCACAGAGATGCTTCCTTCATGCTCTCCAGTGGTGTAGCTTGCCCAAAGTGGATAGAGAGGAGGAGGAGGAGCAGCCAGGGTTGTAGAGCAGGCTGCATTCACTAGGGAGAGCAGCCTGTGATGTCCTAAAAGAAGGTGAGCCTGAGCTCATACAGTTCTTCCCCAAGTTCTCTGGTGTACAGGTATCTTCTTGATGCACAATCCCACAACCAATCTTCACGAGGCAGCCCCCACCCAATCCCTACTTGGAGCTGTGTCTTATTGACCCAATTCTGGTAAATTGGGAGTTTTTCTACAGGGTATAAAGTCAAACTTCCATGACTACCACAAGGGAAATGTTCTTGCATTTAAAAACAGCTCTGCTGTGAGAACAGAATGATCCTCTTCCTGAATCCTCTGAGGTGGACTTAGCAAATCTTTCTTATTTACCAGATTCTTGACGTATGCTAGTCTCATTGCCATCTTCTTTTAATGGAATTTGTTTGCTGGGATCTACCTGGGGGATTGCGTTATCCATTCAATCACAGGGATTGAAAAGATTCTATCTTTCAGCAAAGCTTGCCTTTTAAACGTTCCTTTTTTGGATTTCACCACTTGCAGCTTAACTGCTTGTAAGGAATTTAAACTTCAAATGCGACGCTCTTCTCCACCATCTTGATTTAGAGTACTGAATCAAAAATTATATATGCCTTTCCAGTTGTACCTCTCAAACAATCATCTGGTATTTGTCACAGTAAGCAGCAGTCATCTGAGTGCTCCTTGTGTAAACAGACAAATATCAATTTTAAGAAACTTAATTCAGGATAGCAGCACAATCCTGATGCTTTTGAGAAGCTGGCTTTAAGATGTCTCCTCCTGGTGATGGCTTTTTTTTCCTCCCCTCAAATGAAAGTTTAAGAGCTGAGTTGTACCTTCTCAGGTTGCTATGTGCAGGAAAGGACTTGGAGTGCCTACCTCTAAAGTTGCCTACACTTCAGTCAGGGGTACAATTGAAGCATGGGTAAGCATACCTGTGCTAGCTTTAGTCTAGCTAGCTCATGAAAACTAGCAGTGAAGATGCAGTAGTATGGAGTTCAGCATGGGTTAGCAACACAAGTAGGTACCCAGGGCACTAGGTGGGCTTGTGCTGCCATGTCTTTATTGCTGCCATATCTTTATTGCCATATCATGCTGCCATATCTTTATTGCTATTGGTAAGCTAGGTCAATTAAAGCTAGCCTAAGTGTTTACCTGAGCTGCAGTCACACTTCCGATTTGCAGTGTGGACATACAGCCTAAGGTTCACCAGGCTGCACTTTTTTTTTTTTGCCTACCAAAGATTTTTAAGAAGAAATACACAAGCTTTTTTTGTGCCAGCCTGCTCTATGAATAAGCTTTATCAACTTTAATACCAGGTACTCTCTAATTTTTCTACTTACACTGGCTGTCATCCTGCTGTACTCAGCTCTATCTACTTTTTGTTCATTTATTTCTAGTGTCTCTGAACCCAGATTTCTTTTCTACACTTAAGAGATCCCGTAAAGAACTCCATTTCTGCATCATCATCAGAGCTTTGTCCTCCAGCTACATCTTCATAAATGCATTTTGCTGGTGTGTTTAGCACCCTAAGAGTGGAAGAGTTCCTCCAACCATAGTGGCTCTGTCTCAGCTGGGGACCAGTGAACTTTGTGTTCCCCGTAAATTGTCTCTTTTTCCCTTTAAAAGCAAAAGAGGGGCTGAGTCTCGCCCTGTTTATGGAAGCTGACTACTTGCAATCAGCTCCCTTCTTTCTCCTTGACAGTGTCTCCCTGGGCTCAGCTCACATGTTTGGGTGGTCCCAGCTATGTGCAGGACTGCAGCTGGTTGCTCTCCCAAGCCAGTCGGGCTCATCACAAGGTGCTCAAGTCTTAGGTACCTGAGTAGGCAGACCTTTGGGATCTTGGGGTTCTACTTAATGGAATAAATAGGCCCAGCTAGTCAAAGATGCTAACACGATGCTGGCACTGTAAAACAATAATTAAAATTGGTTCTGGACTGCAAATACATAGACCATGGCCTGCTTAGTATCACACAAACACTCTAGAAAATTCATGCCACAGGTTGGAAATTTATTGATTTGAGATGAACAAAAGGAAGAGGCAAAAACCATTTCAACAAAGTGAGTGATTATGCAAAACAAACCTAGTTAAAACTTATCAAAGTTCTCTTTTCAGAGAGAGAGGTCATTGATTAAAATCTTTATTCACCACCAAGGACCGCTTATCATAATCGGTTAGATCAACTGTTCACTTCTGGGTTGGGAATGATATCCACTTTCCTGCATTTAACAGAACAGACAGGCACAAGGGGAAGGAGAGGATAGAAAACAGTGGGGAAAGTAATCGTTTGTTGATGCTTTTGCTGTCTGGATACAGGGTGGCTGGTCAGTCATGGACAGATACTTTGTGCTGGCAGGTTGGCCATGGCAGTTGTTGATCCGGATTCCAGCTCACCTCCCTGGTCAGCTGGTTAGGTCTGGTTAGGTTCCTCTCTCACTGGTCCCTCTGAAGCCATGCAGAGTTGGATGGGCCATCTCACTTCTTCAAGTCAGTGCTGTGCAGTTGGTCTCAGGATCAGGTGGAAAGCTGAGAGCATGAGCAACAGGATAAGAGGAAGACAGTTGGGGATGGGAAGGGGCAGACCGAGCAGGATTCCACATGTATCAGGCAGGGGTCCTCACTGTGGGGTCCTCACTGGTGCCACAGTGATAGCCAGGTATTTCCCCACTGTATGCCAAGTTCAGGGTGTCACAGTGAAAAATCACTTAGCAGTGGTAGTGGAAATCCTCCCTCCCCAGCTTCCCAAGTCTCTTTTTAAGGGCCACAGATAGAGGAGATGGATGTAACGATCCATCATCTCCATGTTTTGCCTACCAATAGGTCTAATTTCCAAAGCACCAATTCTGGTCCATTTATTTCTGGTTCTCTACCCCTCTAGTTTACCAGTTATGATGATGTAGTCCCAAGATGACCCTCTGTGTTTAAATTTATTCAATCTTTCTGTCTCCTCCTTATATCGTCTCTTAAACTATTTTATATAACAGGTCACTGACAATTCATGAACCTTTACCTGCTTTTCACCAATTAAGCTCACAGTTGACCTGTTGACCTGTTTAGAGCCCAGTGTTAGAACAGGTCTTTCGATCTGGAACATCCAAAATAGCAGGGCTACGTGTATTTATTTGCAGTTTGTACTAACAGCAATACATTTAAGTGAAATGATTGCTTTCAATGGCATGTATGATAAGCCACTTCTTTGGTGGCACAACTTGGTATGATACTGTGAGTGACTTGAAATAGATGTAGTTGTAATATAGTCTCTGCCACTCATTTGCCTTGGTTTTCTGTCTTTATGGTTTACTTCGTATTTCAGTAATTTAGCTTCTTATGTTCACTTGGGATCCACAGTTTTCACTGGTTGTGCAAAGTGAAGTCCATTTTTTCTCAATCTTTGCAGCTTGTGTGGCAAGGCACCCTTTCTGTCTTACTGGGCTTAGCGCTCCCTCTGGCAATGACAGGGCTTGGGGTAAATCAGCCTCCGTTCTGGAGCATGTCTGTCTTCCCTCTTCAGGGTTTGTTTCTCAGAGCCTTCCTGGTAGGCCTCTGGGCAGGCCTGAGGAGTGCTCCTCCACCAAACAAAGGGGGAAAGTCTATAAAGCGCCA
The DNA here is from genome assembly GCF_009764565.3 of Dermochelys coriacea. Lineage (NCBI taxonomy): Eukaryota > Metazoa > Chordata > Testudines > Dermochelyidae > Dermochelys > Dermochelys coriacea. The sequence goes on from NC_050069.1 coordinate 227,466,419, forward strand.
AAATGAAAAGGGAATGACTTTCCCTCGTCCCCTCACTGGGGCAGGTGTTAGTCCTTCCCCTAAACAGGCACTGGGTTTTGGGTGCCTCCCCTATGGGGAGGAGCACAGTCTCTCAAACTGGAGAAGCCTATCCATGTGGACAAATTAGAAAGTATCCAGCCGAGGGCAAGGAAAATGATTAGGGGGCTGGGGCACATGACTTACAAGGAGAGGCTGAGGGAACTGGGATATAGTCTGCAGAAGAGAACAGTGAGGGGGGTTTTGACAGCAGCCTTCAACTACCTGGGGGGGTCCAAAGAGGATGGAGCTCAGCTGTTCTCAGTGGTGGCAGATGACAGAACAAGGAGCAATGGTTTCAAGTTGCAGTGAGGGAGGCCTAGGTTGGATATTAGGAAACACTATTTCACTAGGAGGGTGGTGAAGCACTGGAATGGGTTACCTAGGGAGGTGGTGGAATCTCCATCCTTAGAGGTTTTTAAGGCCCAGTTTGACAAAGCCCTGGCTGGGATAATTTAGTTGGGGTTGGTCCTGCTTTGAGCAGGGGACTGGACTGATGCCCTCCTGAGGTATCTTCCAACCCTAATCTTCTATGATTCTATCACCCTGCTGCCTCCAGACTTGCAGCAGTTTGTCTTACCAGGAGAGTGATTTTTTTTAACAGGTTTCAGGCAGTCCTTAATTGGACTCAAGTGTTCTGAATTGACTTGAAGTAACCCATTCCCAGCTTGTAGGAAAAAAGCCCTAGAATGCTATAGGCCAACATACCTGTTTTCCCTGACTCTCTCCTGCAGCTGTCCAGCCTGACCTGTCACACTTTTTTTTACCCATCATAAAATTTTAGTTTTTATTTAATCTATTAACAGTTCAAATTCACATTAAGTTTGTTATTGTTCTGCAACATAATGATCAGTCACCAAACCTGACAGTTTGGTTTCTTGTAAAGAAAATGTCTCCCTCTCACAAGTGACCTTTTTTTTCATGATCAAAGTATTCTTTAAATTTCTGACTGATTTTGTCTAACAGTTAGTAGTCCTCTTCATGCTCCCATTGGAACATATTACAGATATCCAATGCCACTGTAGCAACCATTCTGATTCTCCAATACCAATTGCCTCCAAGAAAGTGTTTTTTTTGTTTTTTTTTAAAGCTTTTTATAAAACCCAGGAACTTTTTTGGTAAAAATCACTTAAAAATGGCCTAGTGTGTGTGCTTTGTTCTGTCCACTGTGACAAGGTCAGGCCAGATGGCTATAGGAGAGTAGTAAAGGCAGATATATAAGCCCCAGGCTATGTAGGTCCCTTTTCCCTGAGTAAGGTAACAGGGAAAGTTCCAGAACAATCAGGAACCTTCTGGAGACAATTAAGACAGGCTGATTGACTGCAGGTGTTCTAATCAAGAAGCTGCTAGAATCAATTAAGGCAGGCTAATCAGGGCACCTGGGTTTTAAAAAGGAGCTCACTTCAGTTTGTGGTGTGCATTTGAGGAGCAGGGAGCAAGAGGCACTAGGAGCTGAGAGTGAGAACGTGGACTGTTGGAGGACTGAGGTGTACAAGCATTACCAGCCACCAGGAGGAAGGTCCTGTGTTGAGGATAAAGAAGGTGTTGAGAGGAGGCCATGGGGAAGTAGCCCAGGGAGTTGTAGCTATCACACAGCTGTTCCAGGAGGCACTCTAGACAGCTGCATTCCATAGGGCCCTGGGCTGGAACCCAGAGTAGAGGGCGGGCCTGGGTTCCCCACAAATCCTCCCAACTCCAGATCAGACACAGGAGGAGTCAACCTGGACTGTGAATTTGGTCCATTGTCCTTATTCTTTCTTTCCTTTGAGTCATGAATTCTATCATTCATGATTATTTTCAACCAAATTGATCTCAGCCTTCAGAATCAGAAGCAATTCTTCCTTGCTAGTCAGAATCAAGTCTAAAATGGCTATCCCCCTGGTTACCACATCAACCTTCTGAAATAAGGTTATTCCTTTTTCATTCCAAGCACATAGTGGGCACTTTTTTTTTCTTTTTCTGTATTATGTTTACAGCAGATGTCTGGATAGTTACAATTCCCCATTACTACTGGGTCTTGTGTTTTGGATATTTCAGTTCTAGAAATGCCTCATCCAACTCCTCCTCCTCCTAATTTGATGGTGTACAACAGATCCCCTACTTGACAAAACACTTGTGTTGGGTTTTTTCCCTTTTATCTTCACTTCATTTCAACTAGAAGTAGGCAAGTGGCAGACCAGATCTCAACAAGTGTGTGTGTTCTTAATGTACAATGCAACACCTCCTCCCTTTCCCCCACCTGTCTTTATTGAGTAACCTCTCAAGACCAATATTCTAGCCAAGAGATTATTTTACCAAGTCTCTGTGATGCCAATGAAATCGTAGTTTAGCTTGCGTGCTAATACTCCTTGCATTTGTGTATAGACATCTAAGATGTTGAGCAGATTCACCTACTATTTTGTCTTGTTGCTCCTATGAGCCTATTGTAACTTTCCATTTCTCCCACCCAACATTTAACTCTCTGTTAAGGTCACCTTTTTTATACCTACCTGTAGGTTTTTGTCACTTACCCCCTTTGAACCTAGTTTAAAGCACTCCTGACTAGGTTGGCAGGATGCTTTTTCTTCCTCTTGATTAGGCAGACCCCCATCTCTTCCCAGCAGTCCTCCTTGTTGGAACAGCACCTCCAGATTGAGGAATCCAAAGTTTCCCCCCATCAACATCATCTCCAGGATGCACATGCCTGTGCCCTTATTCTCAAACTGATAATACTACACTATGCTCCAGTAATGGCCTTTGTATCTAAGGATCTCAAAGGTCTTTACAAACACTAACTTTTTAAAACTCTCAGTACCCCCTGTGAATTAGGTCTATGAGATAAAGTAACCCAACACTGCAATATAACTACCTCCAGGGTGGAACTTAGCAACTGGTTCATAGTGTGTGGCAGCAAGGAAATTTAGAATAGAGTAAAATACAATTACATATCCAGTTGACACTGCAGGTGAAGTTTTAGATAGGTAAAATGCACACACACCCATGTTGTAATCTAGCCAGGACATTGGGGTTAACATCAGTGTATGTGTTTTTTTTTTGTTTTGTTTTTTTTTGGGGGGGAACCCACCCCAAAAACATATGAATCTTAATATCTAGACATGGTCAGGCCCTTGCTTTTATACCTCCTCTGAAGGACTACACATTCAGCAGCACAGTGCTCCCAGTGTACTGATCAGTGGCTCAGCGTAGAATGGGAGGGAAAAGTGCCACTTTCTAAATCACACTACATCCTGGAGCACTTAGGTGCCACTTGGAGGTCCCTATGAAAGAAATGACCAAGTTTTTAGAGCTGGACTAACTTTAATTTTTTAAAAAAATTTGGGGGTTCATTGGTAACTTCAATAAACTTAAAAATTTAGGGTCAAATATTTGACTCAAAATGAAACATTTGGTTTTTTGAGCATTTCTAAGTCTTCTTGAATTTAAGAATCAAATTAATGGAAAATTTTGAAGTGAGAAGTTTGAGATGTTTTTGGTTCAAAATGTGTCCTTTGAAAAATTTCAAAACAGTTCAACCGTTTTGGAATTCGTTTTTCAAAAGTAACAATTTGACACCAACATAAATTTACAAGAGAAAAGATGGGTGAGGTAATTTCTGTTGGGTGACGCTGCTACTACAAAACTGCATAAATATGCAAAACGTTTAGCAAAAAGAAAAGGAGTACTTGTGGCATCTTGGAGACTAACAAATGTATTTGAGCATAAACTTTCATGAGCTACACTGAATCTTTTTTCCCCAAAAGATGTTTCAGCTGAAAACATTTTGCCCAGTGCTATCAAATTTAGTTTTTAAGTTCCAATAAGCTCACTTTCAAAGAGAATAATTAGTTTCTCCACTTTGCTCCAGTACTGCCCAGCTCTAATTGTCAGTGAATCTACAAGAGCTCTTTCTGTGAAAAGAGTTAAAACCTAAACCACAGTATAAAGTAGACCTTTGAGCTTTTCTGCTGCTGTACAGGATTATCTCTATCAACTCAAACGTTTTTTTTAAAAATTTGTTGCACCTCCTTAGCTCAGCCATTGAGAACTATGAACTAATTTCTATTCTGATTTACAGCCTGCTAAAATCTATCAGGATCCAGAGGACGCAAGTCAGGCAAGTTCAGAGGTGACATGAACAATGATGTAAGTTCTACAACAAATTGGTATAAATGAGTGTAAATTGTCTAATATGTGGGAAAGAGGTGGAGCTATAGATTTAAAAAACAATCAACAGAAAGATCAAGATAAAACAGATTGGGAGTTGAGAGATGGCTGCTTGGAATCTCATCTGCAATGGATTTGTGTGCTAAGTGAAATGGATGATTTTGGGGCCCAATTTATGCCTGGTATCATTCCAGTGAAGTCAAAGGAATTGCACTAAGCATAATTTTGGCTATTTGGTATATGTTCCTTGGCTTTAGTTTACAGACACATCTGCTTAATTGCACTAATAAGTTCCTGACTGTAGGACAACTAAGTGGCTCTTTTTTTTTTTTTTTTTTTTTTTTTGCCTGCAGTTAGGTCTGACTCTGCCACAATTCCAATGGCTTGAGGCTGTACCATTCAAAAATGTTTGCCTTTGTGTGAGCTGCATGGGCATAACTGAAGGCAAAATCTTACTCTAAGAGATAATGGATTTCAGTAAAGTTAGGAGACAGTGTAGCAGTTCTAAAATACAATTAAAAAAAGGGAATAGTCTGTTTTGTTATATTCTAATTCCATGTGTTTCTAAATTCCATGTAATAGGTTGAGAGAAATTTTATTCAAAGCCCTACTTTTAAAAAATGGTTCATACAGTACTTGTAAGAGCTGACTTAAAAAAATACATCTGTAGTTGTCACCCAGTTTTAGAGAACATGTGATTATTCAAAGACTTCGAGCCTACATATCTTTTTTAAATGTTTCATCATAATTGTTATAGTCCTAAATCAGAAATGAGAGCTCCAGAGCTGTTCATGTCATGTTTTTTTTTATTCTGCTGTCAATCCAATTCATCCTGTAGCCTGAGGAGATGTTTTTATTTTCTAAGGCTTTATTTGCAGCCTCTAAATGAATAATTAGTGGTGGTTGTACTGTTCATGTTTTATCCAGATCTCCTCCACATGGCCTTTTTACAAACTGTTTAGTAGTATTTTATGCGGAGGTTTTTTTTATTCTAAAGCGTCTTTAGAATGCAGATTGGGAATTAGAACTGCTAAGCTCAATTTCTTCCGTATTTTTTTCCTGCTTTCCCTTCATTTTATTGGATGTATACTTTACTGGGTGTGCCACATTGGTGTGTACTATTGAAGTTACGCTATCCAGATGAGCAAACTCTTATCTTTTTTTTTTTTTTTTTTAAATGAGCAAAATTTATCTAATGACAGGTTTCAGAGTAGCAGCCGTGTTAGTCTGTATTCGCAAAAAGAAAAGGAGTACTTGTGGCACCTTAGAGACTAACACATTTATTTGAGCATAGGCTTTCGTGAGCTACAGCTCATGCATCCGATGAAGTGAGCTGTAGCTCACGAAAGCTTATGCTCAAATAAATTTGTTAGTCTCTAAGGTGCCACAAGTACTCCTTTTCTTTTTGCAAAATTTATCTAAGTACCAATGAATCCATTTCAAAATAAGCTTTACAAAGCTGAAACTGCTTTGCAATAATTAGAAAGCAGTCACCCAGATAGAAAGCATTTCTACTATAATAAATGCATATTTGATCTTTATAACTCATGCATTCACCATAAGTTACTCAAATCATTAGGAAACTAGACTAGAAAGTGAAGAATTGAGTGTGAAGTCAGCTAACAAGGACAAATGGAAATTCTGGAATCAAGTTAGTAGAAATATCTCTTTAAAGCCATGTTTTTGTATGTGCTTGACATTGACACATTTTGAAATACTTTTTTTAATTCTTAATTGTTTCTAATATTGTCTTACAAGAATCAAACAGTTTCTTGGCAAATTTCATCTCCCCTTTTCAAAAATCACTGACAGCTATAAATGAAGGGAAGAATAAGTATAAAACTTACTTTTTTAAAAAAACTTAACTTACATATTTCTGGATAACTGCCTCTAGCTAGATGTGTTACCTTTTCTTGCAGCAGAGACTGCATCTTGCGGGGTGTGTGTGTGTGCGCGCACACGCAGCACCTAGCATGATGAGGCTTCAATCCTGGATGAGGCTTCTGGATGGTAATGCAGTATAAATAAATAGTCCATTCCTTATGATCTGTCAGGCAGTTTTCAATATGTGACAATCACTCTACATAATCCAATTTTTGTTTTTAAGGAAGATTTTGTGAGCTGTTGAATTAAATGATTCACTACAGTCCAGGGGTGAAACCCAGGATGGATGGAAGATGTAGCATATCCATGTTGCCTTCTCTTTACTGTTTGGATAAGGAAGTTTTGTCATTTTTGTGTTCTGCTATATTTTAACACAGGCATAGTTAAGGCTGCCTAAAAGCATGGGCAACATGAGAACTGCCAGTTGGGGGAAGCTAGCCCCCGCCCATCCTGCTCCAGGCTGCCCCAGCCCTGGAGTGCTGAGCAGTGGGGCCCAGTGCCAGGCAGCCTGAATACTGGCCCCAGCCACCCCAGGTTGCAGGCCAGGTTGCCCTAGCCCCAGCCTGGGCTACAAGGGAAGAGCAGGAAGCAGGAGTGGGAGGTGGAGCATGGGCAGGGTCATGTCTGGCTATTTGGAGAGGTTCAGCTTCCCTGTATGGTCAAGAAGATCAAGACATAGACCAAAAATATTTCATTCAGTACTGGGGTTCTGTAATAGATACCCATTGCAATTACCTCTCATTTTAATTTCATGTATCCCTTCCAGAATATTCTGTCACACACTCACTCCCTTCTTCACAATGAAATTGTATTTCACTGGTTTTGTATCCCATTGAGAGAGTGCATATTTCAAACATGAATACGTAAAGTGCAGTAACTCTACAAATCTTAACTTAAGACACCACCATCTTTGTAAAGAAACAGTCTCCATCAACACATAGATGAAAGGAACAAGTTAGTTTCATAGAATAGCAGGAGGGAACTGTCAGTGCATTGTATTCATGCTGAAGGTCCTGAACTTCAGAACTGTAGTCAGCACTGAGAGTGCCACTGAAATTGTTGGAAGATAGGACATGTGCTATACTGAAATTTCAACTGGCAGGACGAGGAAAATCAACAGTCATAACTCCAAATAAGACTAAATATTAAGAGGAAACAGTAAAATTGTTTTGGATGAATATGCAACTTCCAACCATTTATAAGATGTGTATAAATTAAATGCAATTGGAGCAGGGCCATATATGTGGGGTCTCCCACTTCTCAGGTGAATACCTGCATTACTAGCCCATAAAATCATTCTCTAGACGAATGACTAGTCAAGTATTTTATACAAAATGGAGCATCTTCGACAAAACCCATCCCAGAATACCCTGTAGCCAGTGGCTATGGCACTCAGCTGCCCACGTTCAAATCCCTGCTCCATATTGGGTAGGGTGGGTGGGTAATTGATCAGTCTTATGTCCCATATGAGTGCTCAGGACTAACAGTTGTAAAAAAGACAAACTTCTCTTCTGATTATTTTGTGAATTGTAGCATTGGAAGGGACCTCGAGAGGTCATCTAGACCAGTCCTCTGCACTCATGGCAGGACTTAGTATCCAGACAGTCCCTGACGTTTGTCTGTCCTGCTCTTACAAATCTCAGCTGACAGATTCCACAACCTCCCTAGGCAATTTATTCCAGTGCTTAACCACCCTGACAGGAAGTTTTTCCTAATCTTCAACCTAAACCACCCTTGCTGCAATTTAAGTCCATTGCTTCTTGTCCTACCCTCAGAGGTTAAGGAGAACAATTTTTCTCCCTCCTCTTTTTTAACAACCTATTATGTACTCAGACTGTTATGTCCTGCCTCAGTCTTCTCTTCTCCAGACTAAACAAACCCAGTTTTTTAAATCTTCCCTCATGGATCATGTTTTCTAGACCTTTAATTATTTTTGTTGCTCTTTTTTGGACTTTCTCCAGTTTTGTCCACATCTTTCCTGAAATGTGGTGCGCAGAACTAGGCCTCAACTGGAGTATTGTGTCTAAACAGCATGGATTAGAGCAGAAGAACTTCTCAGGTTTTGCTTACAATACTTTTACTAATAAATCCGAGATTTTTTTTTTTTTTTTTTGGTCAACAATGTTACACTGACTCTTGTTTAGCTTGTGATCCACTGGAACCTCCAGATCCATTTCCGCAGTACTCTGTGCTAGACAGTCATTTCCTATTTTGTATGTGTGCAATTAATTGTTCCTTCCTAAGTGGAGAACTTTGCATTTGTCCATATTGAATTTCATCCTGTTTACTTCAGACCTTTTCTCCAGTTTGTCCAGACCATTCTGAATTTTAATTCTATTCTCCAAAGCACTTGCAACCCCTCCCAGCTTGGTATTGTCCACAAACTTTAAGTGTTCTCTCTATGCCGTTATCGAAATCATTGAAGATATTGAACAGATCCAGACTCATAACTGATCCCTGTAGGCCCCCACTCAATATGCCCTTCCAGCTTGACTCTGAACTGCTCTTTGGGAACAGTTTTCTCTTTGGGAACAGTTTTCCAGCCAGTTACGCTCCCACCATATAGTAGCTCCATCTAGGTTGTATTTTTCTAGCATGTTTGAGAGGGTCATGCAAGGTATCAAAAGCCTTACTAAAGTCAAAATATACCACATCTACTACTTCCCCCCCATCCACAAGGCTTTTTACACCTCTGGCACCTAAGTCCCCAAAACATTATTTTGGCCAAAATTATTTGGTGAAATTTTGTCAAATTTATAAATAGTTTTTATAACTTAACTATTTGAATTCCCTCCAGCTCTAGTCTCTCCCCATGCCCTGAGACTGAGCATGATGTATCACCAGCATGCCCAGCCCAAGCTGGCCTGGAGAGTAAGATGCTTAACACAGTGTGGTACAACACTTAACTACTAGAATGCTGGGTCAACCCATTAGAAGAAATCTTAAGATGTTTGTGAGCAGAGCTGCTGATGCACTGGAAGAAGTTTAATATACCAGGGGAAAAAGAGACACTTACTTATACAGCATTTGTTTTAGTTAGCACTATAGCTGTGGCTTTGCTTAATGGATTTGACTTTCCAAGGAGCTAATGTTAGAGTACAGCGCAGTGCAGCAAATACACGCTCATTATCATTGCCCCTGTGATATGCTGATCAAAGGCTTCTGTGTTCTAGATCAGAGTTGCCACTGAAGTCCATACTTGACATCTGTTCAATTGGGTGCAGCTGAGTGTATCGCACCAAATTCTTGTCTTTGGAACACATTTAAGGACCGAGTCTGCTCTACTTCTGTTAGTAAGGGGATCTGAATAAGAGTTGTAGTAGTATAATCCTTGTCCCCATTACAACAAATCACCAGGTTTATTATAGAAAAAATCTATTATAAAGTTACAGAACATCTATGTCATGGGGAATATGTACTCCAGACTGTCCCAGCGACCAAAGGGTTAAAACTGGCACTGCTGATAAGAAGCCTCCCAATGGCAGGGAGGATTAAAGGGCTGAGAAGCAGCAGGCCAGGGCATCTACCAGAGAGCAGTTAACAGGTTGGAGAAAAGGGCTTCCTCCAAGCTGCTAAAGAGTTGCTTGAGAGACAACACTGTAGGGAGCAGATGAACTGACCAAAAGGCTGGAGAGTCTGCAGCACTCCTCGGGAAGGTAGGGTGGCAGCCTGGAGATGATAGGGGCCTGGTTGCTCTATAGACCTGAGTTGTAGACCTGTGAGGCCTTACACCCACTTACAAAGATACTCGGGACACTGGCAGAGTTGACACCCCCTCACTCTGCTTATTTAATTTGAGGGCCCTGAGCTCTGTAGCTCATAGGCTAGTCTGCTTGTATTATACTCACTGCTTTTCATTCTCTTCAGTGGTCATGCAAGCAAAAATCTCAGCTAACTCAACTCTACTCCACTCACCTCCTACTCCTACGGAGCTCAATTAAATTCTGTGAGCTAGCCTAATACCTGTTTTCTAACACTACACAAAAAGTACTCTGCACTATACATCTGTAGAGGTGTTCCGCCTTAAAAAATTAACTGCTTAACTGGTTTCAACCATTACTTAAACAAGTCCCAAGAAACTGTCATACAACTGGTCAAAGGGGAAGTTGGTAAATTGACTCTCAGTGTCCTAATGCATCTGAAATGATCATGAAATACAGTTACCAAATAACATGGGCAGTATATAGCGCATGTGCTGTTCTCAGGCTCAAGCTGTTGAACTTAAAAAAAAAAAGCAAAACAACACCTGTCTGAAAGAAACACTGTCAAATTTCATCCTCAATTTTTTTACATATTGTTCTGTGGTAGCCTTTTGTTCTAGCAGTAAATGTGCTACTTATTAGACCTAATTATTCCTTTATAATAGTGATATTTCCAGTGATGAATAATGTAAAAAAGACCCCGCACTAAAAAGCCAATTGCTGCACTTATTGTAAGACCCCCATGAAGAAAGCTGTGTGCTGTTTACAGCTTGTGCTCTGCAGTCACAAGCAGCAGCTGTTTGTTTGTTTGGTTTTTTTTGTTGTTGCTTGCCTGCTGGATAAGTGCCTCATTATGAATGTCAGTAGCAACTCCACCTTGAAATTTGCCTTCAGATGTATGCTTGAAGCAGGACTAAACTCCCTGTATTTCACTTGTTGATAATTGACTTTAGCTGCTAAGGCTAGATTGGGGCCCCTGCTCTGCCAAGAGGATGGTTTGGAACTCCCTCTCCTAGGAGGAGTGCTGGAAATATTGTCCTTAGGCAGGTATCCCCTATACTCTATCGGTAGTGTGCAAACTTTTCTAGTTGCCCCCTATGGGGACTGTCACAGGCCTGGACAGAGAAGTTGTCTGGAGGTGGAGCTAGTCTGGGGGCAGAATGGGCCTGGAAGCCTGGTGCTCCCTCTCCACCCCCCAGTGGGGGCTAGCTTAGACCCTGCCATGCGTCCCTTCCTGAACGTTCCTCCATGCACCCCACAGTTTGGGGACCACTGATCTATGTACTTGGTGTGTAATCTACTACTTCCACTAGTATTTAGTAGATTGCACCTGGGTGAGCCAGCCCTGCTTCCTCCCTGTACCCATTTCAGCAACTTGGTCCCTTGGGGGAGGAGGACCGAGCAATCTCAGTGCTCCTGGGTGTAATGTTCCCTACATACACCCACAGAAATACTCCTGCTGAAAGGTGGCAGTGTAAGCAATAAGGCAATTTTAGAATTCAGAATGACAACACAAGAATCCAATAACAGAAAGAGAGGAAACAGGCTGGGCTCACGGCAGCAAAGCACAACTCACCCCACCTTTAAGCTGGCTCTTTCCAGACTGACAAAATGATGCTTTGCTACAGAGACCGCTAGTCTACAGCGAGGGCAAGGAAAACCCTCCACTCCTAAATTGGTAGCTTGCAATTCCAACAGTCAATACACCACACAGGGAGCACAGAGACTACAACTGTGGGAGGTGCTTGGGCAGCTGTGAACACTACTCACAATCCATTCCCAAATCTGGCAAAATATAAATCTTCATAGAACTGAATTTTCCATAGTGTTAAAATATTTTACTAAGTTTTGCAGAGGAAATATTTTCAATATTTATTTGGGTGTAGGGCTTATTTCCCAGCCTCTTTCCTCTCCTCCTATGACCTCCTGCCCAGGACTATCATCTTGCCATGTATTTCTAGCTTCCTCTGCTGCTTCCCAAACAGTATCATCCCTCTCTCAATTGCTGCAAACCCTCTATTGTGTGCTCAGCATCATCCTCCACTGCCACTCTGTCTCCTTCGTCCCATCAATCATCCCTGTTCCCATTTCCACCTCCCTCCAGACAGCACTGTTGTGTCCCCCTGCCATGCTAATGACACCATGTTTCCTTCTGCTTCTTGGAACCCTTCTACCCCTTAACAGATATAGTGCATATCACCCCCTCTGCCACCTTGCATTGTTTCCAACCTCCCACATTTTTAATGCACAACCTTAACTCTTGCCACCTAAATTTTCCTGTTCAAATAACTGATCACAGACTTTACTACTACCTATGTCTAAACAAATGGGTCCAGTTCTTGATTAAGTTTTCTTTGCACTGATCCACTGGCACCAAGCAAACACAAACTTGGAGGAGCTTGCCCCTCTTTTTTCTCCCAGCACACCCCCCCCATACATATAATGCCTTCCCTTATCTAGTCTCAAAACTAGTTTCCAAGGCCCACTTCTCCTATGATGCCCATAAGGAAAAAACAACAAATTATGGCAGATCAGTGGCAAACCCATTGCTCCTTCCCCCCCCCCCAAACAAATTTCCCCGGTAAATAAGACAAAAACAGCAATGAAATACTAAGATTTGGAAGATGAAGTGGGAACCCAACCCAAAACACTGGGTTGGAGACCACTTTGCAGGTACAAGGGGAAAAATATTGCCTTCAAAATTATGCTAGTTGTAGCCTATGAGAGAGTGTGAGAGATCCACTCCACCAGAAACTTGAATATAATTAGTTCAATTTCAGTTATGGACAGTAATTTTGTGCATCCTACTTTCCCCTTCTGTACCACAGCCACTCCATTACCGGTAAGTACAACTTCCTATAGCTATGTAATATAAATATGTATCAAAAGGCATATTTGTGCAAATCTTGTACCTCTTGATGCAGCATACTACTAGAAATGGTTATTTACTAAAGGCACAAGCACTTAAAGCAACTAATTGGCAGTGAATATTCTATATAAATAACTTTTAAAGTGTCTATGTACTGACCCTTAAAATGCTGACTTCACAGTTGGCTCCAAGATTCTTAATGACTGGACTGATTAATGACTGAACTTGAGGAAAGAACATAAGAAGACATCAAAATGAGCAAGTGTTATGGTCAAAGCTAAACTACAATTTCATATCCAGAAAAAGAGCTAGGCATAGCAGTTTAAAGCTGGTACTTGAAAGTCAGGGCGCGGAAGCAAGCACAAATATAGTCCTAACAGCAAATGCAACAATATATTTAGTGGACACAGACAAGAAATGCTGCTGGAAAGAGGAATAACGTTTTTTTTTAGATTGGGTGGGAGGTGAAATGGAGCCAGAAGGCTCAGGATATTTCTTAAATGTAAGAAGAGACTGGATGAGCTCTCCCCTGACATCTAGTGATGAGCTGGGGAAAAGGACTCTAGGAGCCACCTTTGTTTGCATGAACACCCCCAATCTGCCTAGGTGAGCAGCAGGATGGAGCTGCTTTGCCCAAATTATCATTTTTGGTGGATGTTGGATTGCAAGTCACTTTGTATTGGATGCAGGGGTAATAAAGGGTTGCTATCCTTGTTGTGTGAATCAATGGCAACAGAACTGTGCTTGGCATGCCCTGACTGAGGGGTTCATCCTCAGCTGAACTGTGCTTGTTAAGCAGGGGCTAGGGGTGCCAAAACCAAGTAGATGGGGATGGGTGTTTTGTATCTGATGGTGTGGGCTTAGCCAAAGAGTCCTAGACACCATTTGACCTTCCACAGTGGAGAGGGGAAACTACAGAGCTGATTAAGATTCAGTTGAGAGTCTTGTGTTGCAGCTTAATAGAACTGAAACCCAGGTCTAAGCATTAGATCTGCTATAGGATGATGTCTCTGATAAGAGAGGCTCCCTGAAATCACTGAAAGCTGTGGTAAGTGATGGGACCCTGAGCAGCTGGAGTGAGTGGCTGGAGGAATGAGCAAGGTGCTTTCTCTTCCCTTTGGGTCTGCACTGACCAGGGACACAACTGTGAATGCAGTGCAGTGGAGGGAGAAGCACTTTAAAAAACGTTTGGTTGTTGGATTTAAGAACCCCAAAAGACACTACCCAACATACTCTGGGGTGGGTGTTTTGCTCATGGTTTTTTGCTTATGAATTCTGCTTGCAGTGTTTCCCCAAGTTAATGCTGGGTTACTTTCCCCCCCTTTTAATAAGTTTCTTTTCTACACCCAGACTCTGCTTGTGAGAGGGAAAGAATTGCCTCTTAGAGGCGCCCAGAGGGTGGTGTGTAATTTTCCCAGATTACAGGGTGGGAGTTTGAGCGAGTTTTTGTGTTTTGTTAAGAAGGAACCCTTAGATATTGAACCTGGCCCTTTGCTGCTGCTGACTTCACCTGGCAAAAGGGATACATAAACAAAAACAGAGCCTTTGACTTTTAAGTCACCAGGCTCAATTCAGATGGAGTCAACAGTGAGTGAAAATCCTTACATTGTGGTGAGTCATATGCACTATCTACTATACTAGGAACTGAGATACCTACAGCACAGTTGTTACTGATCTGGCACTCTTGTAAGCAGTCTCAGCACAAACCAAGGCTCAAGTGAACCAGAGACTGAACTTTCTTCGTAACTGTGATCCCTCCAAGTGCCTGTTATCTTGGGTCTGATTCTTCTGTTCATTCAGAATGGTAGCATTTTACACCCACTTAGCACAGGTGTAAAAGACCAAGCAAGGTGCGAGGCCATGGAGTATCAGGCCTGTTGGTGCGTTGGAGAAGCTATATCCTGTTTTTTGACTACAATAAAGTTTCAAAACAGTCAATAGGTAGGGCTCCTGGATGCTATATTAATACAAACAATAATAGTGGTGGTGATTCTTGAGATTACAAGAGGAAAGAGGAGCAGCCTCCCCTTTTTCTGTCTGCATGTGCCCCTCTCCATCTTCTATTTTTTTTTAAAGCTAATGTTGCTTCATCCCACTTTTATAACTTACCTGCTGTTTTGACTTCTCCATATGAGACATTACAGTGCTAGTTGATGTATTTGGAGACAACACACATCCCAGGTGGGCTCAGACACATGGCAGTTGATCTTCACGGCTGTGCTGCTGATTCTGAAACCCCATACATACTGGGCTATGGATTCTGAGGCTAGGGAAGTCATCTGTACCCACATTTGGTTACCTTTTCACTGAATCACAACTACAAGCAACTTCAAGAATAGGGAAGATTAGTTCCAAGGACACTTTCAGGTGGCAGTTGCTAGTCCACTTCCTTGGAGTTACTGCAGCAGCCAATGGACAGGAGCCTGGGTCACTCTGGAACCCCAGAGACAGGTACAAACAAGTGCATTTTTGAAAAAAGCATGCTGTCATGGGAGAGGTGGCAGTGAGTAAAATGTAAAGCACAACTAAAGAGCAGCATCAGAGGAAAAAAAATTGAGAAAAAGCAAGAAAGGGCAGGGAATTAATTTAGGAGGAAGAAAAGAAGGGTTCAAAAGAACAGTTACAAATACAACTGGCTCTGATACTGTTATACAAACCTGCCCATCACTTGTTAGCCAGTCGGCATTTTTTGTGCTAAAACTCTTTAAGAGTCAGGACTGTTAACTTAGTCTCAGGATTCTGTCTCACCCCGCTGGACTGCGTTGGTCCATGTAAGATCCAGAACCAGAAAGGTATTGTTATAGCTGGACCCAGCAGAGAAGGAGACAGCTATAATCCTATCAGCTCCCTCAGTCTGCTGTGGAGACTTCGTTGTTGTAGCAGCAAAACTGAAACCAAAGTGAGGCTTTACACTGGGGAGTGCTCAAATATTTAAAGGAACAGGACATTATATTCCTCCTCCCCATTTAAAAAAAATCCCAAATATATATATATATATATATATATATATATATATATATATATATATATATATATACACACACACACATTATCATTTACATGGCTAACATAAAACACTGTATAACTTAAATAAAAATTGTGGGTGGACTAGCAGACTCTCAAATGGCAAAGGATTACTGTGCCCTGGACTAGGATCTCACTAACACCTTATCAGTTCAGGTGTACAACTGGTTTTTGCACTCTTGGGATAGTGTGGTGATGATGGTGCAGTAGTATCTTGGATAATGAGAACAGTTTGGGATACAGAATCAACTGGATCTGGTACCAAAGTTTCTTCCAACATGTACTCCTGGGGGAATTCTGCGCCACTGCATACATGCATAATTAATGAGCCACAGATTTTTAATTTTTTGCACAGAAAAAAGCTTCTGCTGAAAAGTTGCAGCAGCTCCTCCTTTTGCCCACCAGAGGGCACTGTGGCCATAGAACAGCCAGCTGGGGAAGAGAGAGAGCCTGCAGAGCCTTCTTCACAGCACCTGTAGGGCCAGGTCAGGAGACAGGCTATGGGGAGACAGATAGCGTGAGGTGTTTGGGGGTTAGACAGGGGCTCATAAGGGCTAGTGTGGGGAGGACAGACTGGGGCAGGGAGTGGAGGCTCAGGGCCACAGGGGAGAGAGGCATGCAGGGCATATATAGGAATGGGGGAGGGCTGAGTGGGGGCAGAGAGACGCATGGGGATGGGGGGAGTGGGTTTCTGAGTGGAAGTGGAGGGACACGTGCATGAGTGAATGGGAGAGGCTAGGGGTCAGCTAGAGTCTGCACAAGGGACTCTCCCTAACAACCCCTCCCCCCCAAAAAAACAAACCTGTTCCATACTTTTCCCACCCATACACAACAACCCTCCAAGTTCACACCCAGGCTCCTTCCCAGCAATTATTTCCCTCTACCTCAGCTCCTCTGTTATCCCTGACTCCCCCCACCTTTTGCACTGCTTCTGAGGGGGTATAGGAAATATGGTTCTGTATTGTAGTTTAAATGAATTACTCAGAGTTCTGTATTAATATGCCTAGTAAGGAATCTATTTGTCAAAAAAACATTTTCTGAATCTTTTTTTGTTTCAAAATACCTGTCAGCAAGTATCTGTAATAAATGACCAAAAATAATTGGAACTGGTGTGATATATTGTTTTGACATAAAATATGCAGAATTTGAAAATATTGTGCTTAGAATTTTTTTTAAATTTTTGGTGCAGAATTTCCCCCGGAGTAAATAAGTCCTCAAAATTAGGAGCTGTAATGAAGGTTTGATTGGAGGAACGGAAGTCATATGGGCACACCCCCAGACTCCAGTACTTGTCAGGGCTGCAACTGGTCCATATGTCATTTCTATAAAACACCATTGGATAGATTTACCACAAACAAAACTGGTCCTGTGCATTTTATAAATTCTTCAGGTAGCTATTTCACTCTACAACTGTAGTGCAAGTCCACATTGTCTCCGACTTGAAAAGAATGATGAGTTTCATGTTGTTGATAGATTTACATAGATTTGGCTCATGAAGGCAACCTCGGGACATAGCAGGTTCCAACAGGTACACAAAAAAGATTTGCAAGTGACTCAAAACAGACTTGTTAGCTTTTAAGGCACGCTTAAGCATTTGTACAAAGCATTCTGCTAGTCCATTTGTAGAAGGATGGTATGGAGCAGAGCATATTCCATTTGAAGCTAGGAACTGCTGAAATTCTTCAGAACCGAATTGAGGTCCATTGCAACTCATCAACTGTAACCGTAAACCAAATTGACATAATAAAGTACAAAGCTATCAAGTGGTCATTCCAAAAACTTCTGGCCATTTTGAATAGGCATTCAATACAACCCAAAATATAATCATCTAAAGGTCCAGCAAAGTCCATGTGAATGTGTCCAAGGAGTCTGAGGCCATGACCAAGTGTGTAGATGAGCTGGGCCAAGATCATGCTGACTTTGACATATAGTACAGCACTTTGCCTTTCTCTCAATGACTTTGTTGATCCCCAGACATGATTCTGGGCTATGGTCTTCATCTGCACAAAGCCAAAATGATCTTCGTAAGAACTTCCAAACCCTGAGATTGAAGTGGTTTCAAAAAGATCACTCTGATTCCCCATTAAATGCAACCATGATTCACAGATCTGACATGGATCAAAATCTCCAGTTTACAGAATTCAACACTTCACCTTGTAAAACCATTCCCTCAATGAGAGAGAGCACATCACCCACAGCAAGTTTTTTTTATTTTTGATCAATGTCTGTGGTAGTTATGGGTAACCTATCTATCAAATTGAAGTATAACACTTTGTCTGAAGTTTGTTTGGGTTGAGAGGAGCTTGGGCATGCCAGTCCTGCCAGTCCATCAGCATTGCCATGCTGAGTCCCTTTATGGAATGGAATAGTAGAGGAATGAGCTGAAAATTGCAATGCCTGTCATTGCACATGAGCAGCTGCTAATGATGAATTTCCATGTTTTGTTCCAAAAATTGAAAGTAACGGTCAATGATCTTCCAGCAAGGTAAAGTGTTTGCCAAACAAATAGGTACAGAATTTCTGAATTCCAAAGATAATGAGAACTTCTTGCTCTGTTTGCACAAAGCTCTTCTCAGCAAAGGCAATTGGTTTCTCCATGTCATCAGGAAAAATGTGGGAAAGAATTGCACTCACTCTATAGCGTGCAGCATCACAAGCCAATTGCAATGGTAGTCAGGCATCAAAGGTGTATAGGAACTTCAGCCTATGTCAACAGTTACTTTTGCTTTTTTAAATGCATAATCACGCTCTCTATTTCAATGTTTTCTTTGCTTGTAACAGTTCATGTAAAGATACCAATACTATAGCCAGATTAGGCAGAAATTTACCATAATATTTAAGCAGCCTTCAGAATGAATATAATTGTGACATGTTCTCTCGCAGGAGCACTTGAAGAACCACCTTTTCTCTTTCTCTGACAATTTCCTTAAGCCTGTGGCATGCCCAAGGTATTCAACTGAAAATCTGAAATGCTCACTTTTTTGTTTTAATATATTCTCAGTCCATGGTCTTCCAAAGGTTGCAAGGCAGCAACCAAATTTTTGAAGATCATCTTGATACTTTCCAGTAACAAGGATGTCATCCAAATGGCACTGAACTTTGTCTTATCCAATGGTGGGCAACCTGCAGCTCATCAGCCCACAATCAAATTACCCTATGAGACATTTTGCTGATGTTGACTGTCCGCAGGCATGGCTCCCTGCAGTTGTCTGCCGTGGTGACTTTATTCATGAAACCAACATGAAAGTAAGACTTAGCATTAGGGAGGAGTGATGCTCAAACACTTAAAAGGACAGAACAGGTATAACAAAATATTCTGTGTACAACCAACATTCCCCTCTGTCCTCCCCCTGTAAAAAAAATCTCCCATCAATATGCATTCTAGTAGATTAGGAAACTGAACAATGATCAAACGGTGATCATACAACAAATGTTTGATATCCTATAATCAGTTAAAATTTAGGTTTTGAATATTTTAAAACAATGTGATTAAGATGCATTTCAGTCATTACCTTTACATCCTAATGTCTTAAATATATAAGCTTAGGAAGTTTTTCAAATTACATTTTTTTTAAATAAAAATAGTCTTTAAATAAGTTTGAAAAACCCTTAAGAAGACCAAAGAAGAAAAAACAAACTCTGCTTATATTGTATTTTACAGGTGTTCTGGACAATAAATAGAATAAACTACAATGCTTGATGTATACAATGTGCCAAAATAAGGAAAATATATCTCTAGTAGCCATAATGGACTGCAGCACCTAGCACTATGCAGTTGTTGTCTGGACTAGAGGTCTAGGTGATACTGGAGTACAAATAAATATTACGCTCTAACTTCCCCTTGACTTCAATATGAAACACACACAAAACAATGGCAGGATTGGACCCTATGATAAATATTACTGTATCTGTTAGTTTCAGATACCTTTCTACCAATGAGTGTGAAACAAAGTCAAGTGTGTGGATAGGAGAAGACAGAATTCTGTAAAGCCAAACAATAAATTGCTGAAATTTATTTCAAAGTAAAAAAATGCTTATGTTCTTCCACTTTCCTCTTAAAGTCATTCATTGTGTACATTTTTAAACTTTCTGCTTCTCTTGCTACTTAACAATGACCTGCTGTCTTTGTGCATGAAGATTTAAACTTGAATTAAGACATTTACTTTGGGACTTCAGTTAACCAGTATGGATTGTCTGCCCCTGGATCTGACCCCCTAGTAAAAATACTTTAAGAAAAAAACACATCATGTTGAGAAGGGGCTGCCCATTCAATCCCAAATGCCATATGGGAACATAATGACTCAATTCTTTCTGCCCTCACATTAATGAAGGTAGCTTGAGTATTCTAAGAAGCACTTTAATTCCCTCTGATGTTTTCATTATGAATTCCTTTATGGCGGAACTCATTTGCAATAATGCATATGTGATTTTGGAAATGAAAAGGAAATTCTGTCACCTTCAGGACATTATTAACCTGCAGAAATGCTGAGCTACACATATAATTCAAAACTGCTAGCACTAGTAAGCTCTCAAAACATTTAAAAAATAAAATGAGTAAATGAAACTGCTTTCTATCACTTGGAAGTTAAAATGGGGTAATTAATTGTATTTGGGATACAAACTGTCTCTTTAAACAGTCCTAAGGATTCAGATATATGCAATAATTATTGCAAAGTGCACTACCCAATGCTCTAAAAGAGAAGTTCCTTGAATTTAATAACTCTACAAGCTTTGAAAGTTGGGTGTCTGCACCAGCTATATCCCTCCCCTCCCCTCCCTCTCTTTCTTTACATACCCATTATATGTTTCTTGAATTTACTGTGTTTATAGTCCATGGATTAGACTTGATATTTCTGTGCTGAACCATGAGAACTACTTTTATCAATGTTTACCCATCTGGAGAGGCTCTGGTGTATTTTGAAACAAAAGACATTGTCAAATAAAAATTATTTCTTGTTACACAATGAGTCACTGATTCTGTGATCTCTGGGCATGAATATGAAATAGCTTTAATGTCTCTTTGCAAAAGAATTGCTTATTGTATTTGGGTATGAGAGAGCCCTTGGGTTAAATTGTAGTTTTAGTGCAGAGGGATTTAGTCTGGAGGCACTGGGCATGATTCCCCATTGCTTTGTAGCCTGTGTAGTCATTTATATATGTGCAAAATGCTGCCAAATTAGAATTTTCCATTCACACCAATGGTTGTATTTTAGATCCATTTGAAACTAATGTCAATGATTAACAAGAAACAAAGCAGTAGAGAATCAAGCTAAAGCTCTTCAACTAACCAGAAGAGACAATGTTAGGGTCATTATTCTAATCTGTTGATAACATGCACTCATTTGCTTTCTTGGTGAAAATCAAGTGCATGCATTATTTGGTGTGTCTTGAGGTGTCCCCTGTCCCATCCATAGGTGTGTGTGCATAAATAAGAATATAGGAACTGCAGTGGATCAGACACATGGTCCATTTAGTCCAATATCCTGTCACTAACGGTGGCCAGCAGAAGACGTTTCAGAGGAAGGTGAAAGAAATTCCACAGCAGGTAAATGAAGAATAATCTGTCCCCCAGTGAAGGTCTCATCCAGGCCCCTACTAGTTGGGGATTAATTTTAAACTCTGAAGCATGAAATAACAGTTCCCAACTTCTTTTTTTTAATCAAGAAATATAACTCTGAAATTTCATGTTACCCATATAAATATCCAATCCCTCTTGGAATTTGCAAAATTCTTGGTCTCCATTAAATTCTGTTCTAATTATATGTGGTGGGAAAGTAAGAGATGGGTGGTCATCGGACGGGACAAGTCAATAAACTAAGGGGCAGTCTCTTGAAATAAGACAGGTGGTCATTGTGACACTCTGTACCTCAAAATAGCACCTTGGAACCCCACATTCATCACCATAATATGATTATATGTTTTGTACAAAGTGTGTCTTGTGAGGTATCATTTAAATAGTAATGTTCAACAGAACAAGACTATCCTGTGTTGTGTGTTACCATTGTATCTGAAGTTATGAAGTTTTGCGATGTGTGTGTTACTGCAATATGTTGTGAAGTTGGGAGATGCCCACACCTGGCCTTTCACTGGCAACAAAGGAGCAACTATTATTGGCCAGACAGGTTTTGATGGATCTTGCTAGCACCTGGAGAGAAAATATAAATGAGGGTCAATGACATCACCACTTGGCCTCTCTCCTCCCACATCTCAACACCTGGAAGATCATTTGGAAGACAAAGACTTTGAATTGGGGAGGGTGGCCACAGGCTCAGAAGGAAATTTCACCTGTGAAATAAGAACTGTAAACTGCCTGAAACATCCAGTGGGGGTGAGAAACTGCTTAATTCAAATTTTGCTTCACCTGTGGAATTTAGACTGCGATTTTATTTTTATTTCTTATTTAACTAACTTTGATCTCTGTGCGTGCTACTTATAATCACTTAAAATTTTCTTTCTGAAGCTAATAAATCTGTCTTATATTTTATCTAAAACGATGTATTTTTGGTTGAAATGCTTGGGGAATTTCAGCTGTTGTATGTCCACTACCCTTTGTTGGAGTACCGAACTAATTAATGAGCTTGCATAGTGCCAGGGAGTCTTGAGCTGTGAAAGATAGTATATTTCTGGGATGCAAGGCTGGGGTGATTTGCTGGTGCGTCTCTCTGTATAATTCATGAGTGGCTTAGAGCTGTCATTCAATTTATCTGGGCCTGGGTCTCCACATGCTAATGGCTGAGTGATCACAGCGCCTGGAGGGCTTTGCTGCTTGGCATAGAATTGTGAGAGACAGCCCAGGTTGGAGACTAAAGGGAGCACAGTAGTCCCACAGTTTTACCCCAGGGATCCCATCAGAGTAACCCAAGTACATGGGCTCCTATCCACATGGTGCCATGTGCTTAGTCAGCAGTATCAGTATCAGTCTCATTGTCATGTTCAAGGAAACAAAACTCAGACACACACCAACAACATTTGATATCTATGGAACAGACCGTGTTAAGGACAAAATGAATGCAATCCATTCCAATCATACTCAGTGATAATTAGGTTGTACACTCTTTGTCTTTTTTGTTTTGTACTGCGGTTGTACTGTAGAGCTTGGCTGTAGACAATGGATCGTGTGGTGTGGTCTGGATGAAAGCTGGAGGCATGTAGGTAAGTATAGCAGTCAGGTTTCCCGTATAGGGTGGTGTTTATGTGACCATTGCTTATTAGCACTGTTGTGTCCAGGAAGTGGATCTCTTGTGTGGACTGGTCCAGGCTGAGGTTGATGGTGGGATGGAAATAGTTGAAATCATTGTGGAATTCATCAAGCTGGTAATAGCTCTCATTACTGTGTGTATGGTAACACCCATTGTTTCATGTTCTCTGTGTATATAAAATCTCCCCAATGTATTTTCCATTGAAGCTTATGTAATTGAATTGTATATTTGAGAGCAGTAGAAATATATACTGGAGAGACAAACACATGATAAGCTAAGGGAAATGGAGTTCCCCATAAATGTCCCTTAAAATAAAGCATTGTCCCCTATATTTCATGTGGTTTTTCCCTTATTTCCATCTAAGAAAGGTGGTCACCCTACCATGCACAGATCATTTGAAAGTGCTGTCAGTGTATGTAATGGTGGCCTACAGAATTACTACTGTTTTCAATCACAGACCTCTAGTGAGAAGAAGCTGTCAGTTACGCTAGGAGGATTTTCCGTGAGTAGACTCTCGAATGTCAAAATGGCAAGGAGGGAACTGTGGTGATACACCACCACCTGGGCTTGAAAACTGAGTGTAAAGACTGTTAGAGAATAGAACTATAATATCTGTTTCCTGGATCTATACCTTTGTCTATTCCTGGCTTGGGCAGGGTTATGACCTCTAATTAATAGTATTGCCAACCCAAAGCATTCAAAAATCATGAGTAAGGCCACAATAAGCCATAAGATTGGTTTAAAATCATGATATTTTAAAAACAAGAAATTCTGGGTTCTTTTTATTTGCCTTTCAGGTTTTGTGCTTTTCGGGTGCACTTGGGTCACATTTTCAAGCTTTTCTCTGCAACCATGAAGGCAAGAAACTTACTCTTTTTTTATTAAATGAAAGCTGAGATTCTCTTTAGATCACATGGCTCCAGGAGGTGGGGCTTTAAAACAAGCATCAGATATCATGAGACTTGTCACAAAATTATGAGAATTGGCAACACTGAAATCTTCCCCAGAAAGCCAATATCTATTTGGATACACCCAATCAATAATAAAAGGAGTACTTGTGGCACCTTAGAAACTAACAAATTTATTTGAGCATAAGCTTTCGTGAGCTACAGCTCACTTCAAGCTATAGCTCACAAAAGCTTATGCTCAGATAAATTTGTTAGTCTCTAAGGTGCCACAAGTACTCCTTTTCTTTTTGCGAATACAGACTAACATGGCTGCTACTGTGAAACCAATCAATAATGTTATCGGTAAAGCTGTGTGGGAACCAGAAAATCCATTTCATGGGAAATGCCATTATTCTGAAATTCTTAATCAGAACAAAACCAATTTCCTTCGCAAAATTTTTTTTAAAGTGTTTGGTCTATCTAAATGCTTTGTTAAAGCTGAAATATTTTGTTCTGATTTTGACTTTTTAAATTTTTATATCTATAAACTGAAGCAAAGTCAATTTGAAACCCAAACATTAAATGTTCTGTTTTGATTTGGTAAAAATGGAACATTTCAGCTTTATTGATATGCTTCTGTGATGGGCCTCCCTATCACAGTTTCATTTAATTTTTTTAATGAAATTTTGTCAATATCTGTGTTCCCATGGACAGTTCTGATTTTGACTAACTGGCATTTTCCAAAGGAAAAATGTTCCATCAAAATTTTTAACCAGTTATCAGAAATCCAAGAGTTAAGCCCTACTCCAGTATGAAAGCCAATCACAAGAAAATTTTGAAAGCAAATCCCTCCTGCTAACTCAGTTAGGGCCAGATTCTGCCTTTTCCTGACATGGTTGCACAGAGGGAAAGAAACTTCCTCCACTTTCATAGTCTGCATAAGGGCCAGGCCTAAATGCAGCCCTGTGTTCTGGCCATACTTGCCTGCAGGCAAATAGCGCATGTCCACACTTGGAGCAGAGGGTGTGATTCCCAGGACACATAGTGGAACTAGGTCTTATCAAGCTAGCATGCTAAAGGTGCTTATATTCCAAGAGGTGAATATATCTGGACCGCTTAGTGACCATAATATAATTAAATTTAACATCCCTGTGGCGGGGATAACACCATAGCAGTCCAACGGGGTAGCATTTAATTTCAGAAAGGGGAACTACACACAAATGAGGAAGTTAGTTAAACGGAAATTAAAAGATACAGTGCCAAAAGTAAAATCTCTGCAAGCTGCATGGAAATCCTTTAAAAGACACCATGGTAGAGGCTCAATTTAAATTTATATCCGAAATTTAAAAAACCTAGCACGAGGATCAAAAAATGCCACGGTGGCTAAACAACAAAATAAAAGAAGCAGTGAGAGGCAAAAAGGCATCCTTTAAAAAGTGGAAGTTAAATCCTAGTGAGGAAAATAGAAAGGTGAACTCTGGAAAGTGAAGTGTAAAAATATAATTAGGAAGATCAAAAAATAATATGAAGAACAGCTAGCCAAAGACTCAAACTAATAGCAATTTTCTTTTAAAGTACATCAGAAGCAGGAAGCCTACTAAACAACCAGTGAGACCACTGGATGATCAAGATGCTAAAGGAGCACTCAAGGACAATAAAGCCATTCTGGAGAAACTAAATGAATTCTTTGCTTTGGTCTTCACAGCTGTGAGGGAGATCCTCCAAACCTGAGCATGACAAATCTGTCCCAGTTTGATGTGTCATTAGAGGAGGTTTTGGAACAAATTGATAAATTAAACAGTAATAAGTAACCAGGACCAGATGGTATTCACCCAAGAGTTCTGAAGGAGCTCAAATGTGAAATTGCAGATCTACTAACTGGTTTTTAACCTATCATTTAAAAGAGTTTCTGTACCAAATGACTGGAGGGTAGCTAATGTGATCCTGGCAATTACAGGCTGGTAAGCCTGACTTCAGTAATTGGAAAATTGGTTGAAACTTTAGTAAAGAACAGACTTGTCAGACACATAGATGAACATAATTTGTTGGAGAAGAGTCGTCATGGTTTTTGTAAAGGGAAATCATGCCTCACCAATCTACTAGAATTCTCCAAGGGGGTCAACAAGCATGTGGACAAGCGGGAACCAGTGGATGTAGGGTACTTAGATTTTCAGAAAGCCTTTGTCAGCGTCCGTCACCAAAGGCTCTTAAGCAAAGTAAGCTGTGATGGGATAAGAAGGAAGGTCCTCTCATGGATTGGTAACTGGTTAAAAGATAAGAAACAAAGGGTAGGAATAAGGGGTCAGTTTTCAGAATGGAGAGAGATAAATAGTGGTGTCCCCCAGGGGGCTGTACTGGGACCAGTCCTATTCAACATATTAATAAATTAATAAAATTTGCAGATGATACAAAACTGCTCAAGATAGTTAAGTCCCAGGCAGACTGTGAAGAGCTACAAAAGGATCTCATAAATTTGTTAGTCTCTAAGGTGCCACAAGTACTCCTTTTTCTTTTTGCGAATACAGACTAACACGGCTGCTACTCTGAAACCTGTCAAACCTGGGTGACTGGGCAACAAACTGGCAGATGAAATTCAATGTTGATAAATACAAAGGAATTGCACATTGGAAAACATAACCCCAACTATACATATAAAATGATGGAGTCTAAATTAGCTGTTACCACTCGAGAGAGATCTTGGCATCATTGTGGATAGTTCTCTGAAAACATCCACTCAATGTGCAGCAGTGGTCAAAAAAGCTAATGGAATGTTGGGAATTGTTAAGAAAGGGATAGATAATATGACAGAAAATATATTGCCTGTATATAAATTCATGGTATGCCCACATCTTGAATATGGCGTATAGATGTGGTTGCCTCATTCAAAAAAAGATGTATTGGAATTGGAAAAGATTCAGAAAGGGCAACAAAAATGATTAAGGGTACGGAACATCTTCTGTATGAGGAGAGATTGATAAGACTGGGACTTTTCAGCCTGGAAATGAGATGACTAAGGGAGGGATATGATAGAGGTCTATCAAATCATGACTTGTATGGAGAAAGTAAATGAGGAAGCATTATTTACTCCTTTTCGTAACACAAGAACTAGGGGTCACCAAATGAAATGAATAGGCAGCAAGCTTAAAATGAACAAAAGGAAGTATTCACACAACACACAGTTAACCGGTGGCCAGAGGATGTTGTGAAGGCCAAGACTGTAACAGGGTTCATAACAGAACTAGATAAATTCATGAAGGATAGGTCCATAAATGGCTATTAGCCATGATGGGTAGGGATGGTGTCCCTAGCCTCCGTTTGCCAGATGGTGGGAATGGGTGACAGGGGATGGATCACTTGATGATTACCTGGTATGTTCATTCCCTCAGGGCACCTGGCATTGGCCGCTGTTGGAAGACAGGATACTGGGCTAGATGGACCCAGTATTGCTGTTCTTATATGTTCTTATAAATAGAATATAGCTGCAGTGGCTCAAACTGTGGGACGGACTAGCCACCCAGCTATGTACCTAGCATTTGTGAGGGACTTGCAGTCAGAGTGGCTAGCCTCTCCTGACACGGTAGCAACATTCTAGCTAGCTAGCGGGGTATGTCTCCTTGAACTGGGAATTATCCATCCCCAGCTTGAAATAGAGACATATCCATAGTGGTCTAGACAGAATGAGAAAAGAGAAGGGCATAGCTATGTCCCCTACATGCCTGCTGGCCAGTCACATTGGAGGGTAAGCTGCATCCCCCCCAAAAGCATTCTGCCAAATTCTGCTGAGTTCTGGCAAATACGAATCAGAATGGCTTGTGCTGTTCCCGATAGACTTGTGCAGCTTTGTAACAATTCTTCTGGGGGTTGGGCCTAAATGGCACAATCAAATCCTTGGAATATATGATAAATCTACTGAGCACACAGACAGGGCTCACTATAGCATCCTGCACAGCTATGATTCAGGACAGCTGCTATCACTACTAGGAAACTTCTTGGCTTGATAATTTTATTTGTTTTTTGGATGTCTGGTGTAAGCTAAATAACAAGTTAAAACACTGAATCGTCCAGGAAGTGCAGATGGTGGAGTCTGCTCATTAAGATGAGAAGGGTCTTCTATTACATTTCCCCCCTCCCTCCTACCCCGTGCTTGTTGCAAATGACTTCCTCAAACAATGATAAAGAAAATACATGTTTGTTTTCTGCAAACTGTACAGTATTGAGGAGAATGAAACATTTTGGGCAGTGAGTATGCTGTTGGCCCTTCAGTTAGTGTCTGTTGAACCACACTCATGGCACTATAGCTGAATCATTTATCTTTAATTTTAAGAAACAAGTGGGGAAAGACTGGAGGGAAAACATGTTTTAACCAGCAACTGCCCACCACAGATTTAATCTGGAATGGCACTGTGCTTGGACAGGAGAACTATCTTGAAGACTAAATCCAATTAACTCCCCGCTCTGCTGGGGCGATTGGGACACCAGTCCCTGCCCCACCGTCAAAACTTGTCCTACTGTCATGTACTATCTTGTTTGCTGCATCTCAGTTTTTTGGTCCGTTCTCTGTAGTGTCTTTTTCTCTGTCCTATTTTTTCATTCTTGTCTAATAGTTTTTCTTTTCTCCCCTCACCCCCACATTACTACTTTTTTTTCTTTCTTCTCCCCTGTTCTGTCTGTAGTTCTGTTTGATCACTCCTCTCTGTTCTCTTCCTTTCCCTGTCCTCCCTTCTCTTTCTCTCCCCTGGTGCTCATCTGCCTTCTCTCTCCTGTTCTGTCTAGCTCTCTTCCTGTATTCTCTCCCACCTCTCTCACTCATTTAATACTTTTTTTTCCCTTTCCATACCCTAAGCTGTCCTCAGACCACCTGCATTGCTGATACTTAGGGACATGGGACTGAAAAGGATGTCCTCAGTCATCGAATCCTGTTCCTGCTATCGCAGGCAACCCCGCTATATAATCCTGTTCATAGCCTTATCAAGCTCCATTTTCAAACAAGTTAAGTTGCTTGCCCCATTCCTCTTGTTGTGAGGCTTCCAGAACCTCATTCCTCTGATGGTTATTGTATTCTTCTAATACAAGCCTAAATTTATTCATGGCCATTACAAGAGTGTGTGTGTGTGTGTGTATATATGTCTGTATTGATGTTCCCATTTACGCTCCCACCCCTCCAGGGCTGCACTGTTCCCTGCACACTCTATCACCAGCAGGGAGCTTGCTGTGGAATACCACTGCATTGCAATCCAGGAATGAAGAGACAGCAGTGGCCTGGCAGTTCCCCACATCAGAGGTGGGCTCCCTCATATAGGTCTTGGATTCCCTGCCCACCACAGTATGTGTGAGTGTGAGAACACCTTGAAGGCTGAAATCCCAGGATTGGATATTTAGTCATGGTAATTCTTGCATGTGTCCCTAGATGTGCAGCAATGCAAATTATTGTTAAATGTAGGTTTTTGGAAACATTTTGTTCCAGGGACATTAGGAGGCTTTTTTACCACCTTCTGGAGCACTGGAAACGGGGATGTTGATCAAGAATGCAGTCCCATCGGTGGCCACACACCTCAAACTCCCTTTGAAGATAATCATGGTTGAGAGTACTCAGAATCTTTCAGACAGTGCTCAGCACTGTGCAGGATTGAGCCCTGGGTTAGATGGGTTATCTCACATTATTTTCCTGTGATTTCTCTAGGTTGATCATTGGTGAAACTTGGTCTCTTCCATGTTCTTCTTCTGTCTCTACTAATATGTACTGCCAGCAAAGTAACTGGGAGAAGGTATGCACCTTTGCTGTTCTTCCTTTTCACCAGTTACGTTTCTGACTTTCCTGGAATGATATCAGTCTGTCTGAGCTCTGAAAGATGCATTCTTAAATCTAGATGTAGATGTAGATAGTGTCTACAACTGCCAGCTCTATTCCCGAACACTCTGAAAAACCCAGTTTCTCTTTCACATCCACTTTCACATCGATTCAAGACCCATTGAGAAGGATTCAAGGTCTATTGTTTAGATGCTTAGATGAAGTAATGGGGGGGGGCAGAAATGAGTGAGGATGGGAACCACTGAATGTGTCATCCTAACTGCACAAAATAGAGTCACAGAGAAGATTAAAAGTGTAAAGATGAGATCCAGTCTGGGAATGGAGAATAAATACGGAGTCCAATAGAAGAAAGCTGAAATCAAGCAGAAGGAATTGAGGCTTGACCCTACTGTAATCTCAACTGCAGGAAAATTTGGAAAATTTGGTTTGGAGGGAAGAAAATGTACCAAGCCAAAAAGGAAAAATGTAAACCACATTATACTGTTTGACTGAAACAACTCAGAAAATGATCTGTCTCAGTAATTTTCCCTAAGGGGAGTGCCACTGTTGCTAAGCCATCTATTGCCAGAATATGCAACGTGTAAGTCACCAGCAATCTGGCGGGTATTTTGTCCCTTATATTGACCCAACAAATATAAGCCAGGCTGTTTGTACCATCTGTCACACTGGAGTCAGCAGGAGGGTCTAAAGGTGGACAGATGGTATGCCCAGTTTTGAAATGCTATTTTAGAGGAAAAAATACCAGAACTTGTTTTCAGGGACTTTTAATACAAAGAGTTTCAGTGCTGAAAAGCCTGAAACAAACGCATGTCTGATGGAGTAGTTTGTCTTTTTAATCACTCAGTTCCCTCTTTATGGTTATTAGAAGTTAACTCCCCAGAATGAAAAGGTTGCTGTGCATGTGAAAGAACATGGCCAGTATTCCACAGCACAAACGGAAATAGGTTGGATGCTCCAAGGAAAGTGACTCTGTCTAAAATGGCTGATGATACAGTGCCAATATGTAATGAATCCCTCAGCTCCACAGGCCTGGAATAAAAATGTAGTGCACAAGATTCTAGATTGATTTTTTTTTTGCCAGGAAAACATAGTTACCAGCAAAGCATCCATCAAATGGTGCCCGGCGGCTGACCTCCGTTATTCTGCTCCACCTTGCAGGTTCTTCTTTTGGTAAATAGCTATTTCACACTATTACAAATATGTTGGCAGAAGAGTAATACATACCCAAAAGGATAAGGCTTGGAGAGATTTTTGACATCTCCAAGGACAAATCCACCAGTAGTCAACTACATAGTATGTCAGTCAGTCCATTGGGCAGAGTTTCAACCTGCCAGCTCAACAAATCTTTAGGAAGAGGTCATTAGGAAATATACGGCACTGTGAATTAAAGGTTTTGGTAAAGTGTATTATGGCCATTCTGCTGTAGGAATTACAGCACCAATTTGAAACTGACTGCTAGATGAAAAATGTTGCCAACATAACACATGCAGTAGAGGATTGTGGCTATACATATGTACTTGTTTTGCAAAATGTTGAAGTGTGGTTTTGAGAGACATGAATGACAACTGCAGTGTTGAAAATAGTATCGTGGCTGATCATAAATTGGTTACTTTGTCTGTCTGTTTCATTAAGCCCAGAGAAATCCAGAACAAACTTAAGCAAGAAACATCTTGCCAAAAATCAGCTTAGCCAGGATACTCTGTCTCTTGATTTTAAAGGTGAAGTTGAATAACAAACATCTATTTTGAAACCACCCCCAACATTTTCAGAATAAATTTCACTGAATTCAGCACATTTTCACAGAAAGTTTTGATTTCAACAAAATGGAATTTCCAAACAGAAAATCATTCCATTGGAAAATTTTTGACCAGCTGTAGGAATAACCTATATAGTAAATTCCAAAGGTTTATAATATATGTAGCATTATACTCTACCTTTGGAATTTACAAGATAGATAAGAGAATCTTTAGGTTGTGTGATTTGGGTGATCTGTACAATTTATTAATTCTATGTGCAATATGAATTCTGTTTGTATTTTTATCAGCCTGCAAACTCCATTTTGAATGTGCAATCCTTTGCCTACTCTGTTGTCTTTTATGTCCATGTTGGACTGAAATTCCAACTGTTAGAGGCCCAGAGGTAACAATACATGGTGGTTAAATATTGTTGGTCCTCTATTCAAAACCAAACACATCAAGACACAAGGCTGGCTCCTATCCAGGAAAACTTGGTTTGCCAGTGGAGAGGTCTCTTGGCAATGAAGATATCTGGTAGTGGTTTATTGATCACTTGAGGATGCTGATCAAGGAGTCACCTGACAGAAGGTTATAAAAAGGCAGGAGCTGCTATGTTTGGGGCCTATAGCAACTTTCAGCTCAAGCTGAAAGAAGCTGTTGCAGGATCCTGATGAGCCAGGAGAAACCCTGCATCCCTGAACACAGATGGATTCCTAAGGGAATGGTGAGCTAGAGTCAGGTGTGTTACGTTCAGGGTGTTTGTTGTTTTCCAAATTATCTGTGCTGTCTTGCACTTTATATTTTAAGTAAAAAATAATGATTCTTTAGAAGCCTGTGCAAAGCCTCTCTGTGTCTGTTGTCTGTAACTATTATGAGTCCCTGAAGAGGTAAAATGTAAACCCACAGCACCCACATTGCTGGAGTTCTGGGAGAGAGTGTGTTTAAGCTATGGAGTAGTCTGAAGAGTCAGTACTTGTTCAAGGAGCTGAGCAGTTGGACTGCAGGGTCCCAACTCTCAGGAATAAATGCTACATAGAAGATCTGCCTGCTGAGGGTGTACTAGGTATCGGGGCAGTGCCTGAACTCAGTTCAGACTCTGGAGGCGTAAAACAACTAGGTCCCCTCAAAGCAGTCTGGTGAGTGCCCAACAGAGGGAGCTCAACTGGATCTGGGACAGGCTGTATGACTGATAGGCATTTGAAATGACAAAGCAACGTATAGACACACACAATTATTTTCCTCCATCTGATGGAGTGTTTTCCAGTTTCACTCAGATCCTTCAGGAATCAGTAATGACCATGTAAATAACAGCATTGTGCTAACACTTAACCGGTATATCTATATCCAAAGGAGGGAAAAATACAAAGTGAATCTGACGTTAAAGGACACCTTGTTACATAAGAATATAGATGTTGATTAAAAACAGAGCCACATAGGAATTGCCATATCAAATTGGATCCATGGGCCATCTAGTGCTGATTTCTGTCTCTGATAATGGCCAGTACCAGATGCATAAGAGCACCACTGTAGGCAGATTAGAATGATTCCCCCCTCCCCCTCCACACACACATTAGCTCTCATTCTGATCTTTAATAGTTTGAGATTGGCTTAAGCTCTGAACATGAGACTCAATATCCATTCTGACTTTATCATTAATGACAATTACTGGATATTCTTGATATCCAAATTCTTTTTGAATCTTGCTGAGCTAATAGCCTAAACAACTTCTTGTGGCTGTGAGTTCCAAAGTCTATTCACATGTTGTTCAAATAAATATTTCCTTTAATCAATTTTGAGTCCCCCCCCTTTTAATTTCCTTTAATGCTTGTTCTTGTGCTATAAGATATGGAGAACAGAAGTTCCTCATCTCACCTCTTTATACCATTCATTATTTTGGATATTTCTATCATGATCCCTCTATTTGTCTCTTTTTAAAGATAAACAGTCCCAGTCTTTTCAGTTTCTCCATCGGAAAGTTTTGTCATGAACTTTGTCACTTGTCACCCTTCTTTGAACAATCTGTAATATCCTTTCTGAGATGGGGTACTCAGTATTGCACATAGTATTCTGGACGAGGCCACACCACTGATTTTTAGAAAGTCATTATAATATATTCTGTATTATTCTTCATCTTCATCTCTAACAGTGTTCGCTTATTTGTATATGGAGACTGGATCTCATCTTTACACTTTTAATCTTCTCTGTGACTCTATTTTGTGCAGTTAGGAGGACACATTCAGTGGTTCCCATCCTCACTTATTTCTGCCCCCCCCATTACTTCATCTAAGCATCTAAACAATAGACCTTGAATCCTTCTCAATGGGTCTTGAATCTATGTGAAAGTGGATGTGAAAGAGAAACTGGGTTTTTCAGAGTGTTCGGGAATAGAGCTGGCAGTTGCAGACACTATCCAGATTTAAGAATGCATCTTTCAGAGCTCAGGCAGACTGATATCATTCCAGGAAAGTCAGAAACGTAACTGGTGAAAAGGAAGAACAGAAAAGGTGCATAGCTTCTCCAGTTACTTTGCTGGCTGTACATATTAATAGAGCACAGAAGAAGAACATGGGAGAGACCAAGTTTCACCAATGATCAACCTAGAGAAATCACAGGAAAATAATGTGAGATAACCCATCTAACCCAGGGCTCAATCCTGCACAGTGCTGAGCACTGTCTGAAAAATTCTGAGTATTCTCAACACTGATTAACTTCAAAGGGAGTTTGAGGTGTGTGGCCACCAATGGGACTGCATTCTTGATCAACATCCCCGTTCCCATTGCTCCAGAAGGTGGTAAATAAGCCTCCCAATGTCCCTGGAACAAAATGTTTCCAAAAACCTACATTTAACAATAATTTGCATTGCTGCACATCTAGGGACACATGCAAGAATTACCATGACTAAATATCTAATCCTGGTTTCAGAGTAGCAGTCGTGTTAGTCTGTATTCGCAAAAAGAAAAGCAGTACTTGTGGCACCTTAGAGACTAACAAATTTATTAGAGCATAAGCTTTCGTGAGCTACATCCGATGAAGTGAGCTGTAGCTCACGAAAGCTTATGCTCTAATAAATTTGTTAGTCTCTAAGGTGCCACAAGTACTGCTTTTCTTTTTATCTAATCCTGGGATTTCAGCCTTCAAGGTGTTCTCACACTCACACACACTGAGGTGGGCAGGGAACCCAAGACCTATATGAGGGAGCCCACTTCTGATGTGGGGAACATCACGCCCAAACTTTGGGGACATCCAGTTCGGAACTTAGATCGGAACACAGTGGTTGGCCTTATATATTTAGTGAGATAAATCAGGAAGAACCAGCAGTACTTGAATCTCGGCCTGTAAGGCTACCAGCCAACCCAAAACCCAATACGGTTACCTAACAGCAGCTGTAATCTGACCACTCCCTGTGACCCACAATTTGCCTAGGTTGCACTCCATGGGAAGTTCTGCCTCAGGTGATCCAACTGACACCAATCTCAGTGATCCCTGACTGGCTCCCTGATCTTATATAAGCCCACAGGGCATACCAGCAAGTGTTCCAACATCAATGTGGATCCTATGACTGCCTTGCTTTGGATCTCCTGGTATTGACCTTGGCTCTGACTTGGATCTTGACTCCTGATTGACCCTCCCTCACCCCACAGTCACAATACTGACCCTGATACCTGGACCCTGGGCACAATCCTGACTCCATCTCTGGCTCTGACTCTTGGCTTACCTTCAGACTCTGGCTTTGACCCATGGCTTCGATTCCTTGCTCCTAAACCCCTGCCACTAGTTCTGTCTATCATCACCCATGATCCTGACACCAACCCTGAACTTCTCTGAACTATGGGAAAGTTTGGGTCTGGAGCCAAACTCTCTGCCTTGAGCCCATCTCTGTGCTTCACAGTCCTATCCTCCCAACTGGCCCTTCTCCCTTCCTTCAACAGTCACCCTTCTCCCTCAGTAAACCTTGGAGGTACTTTCATTACCTTTATACTTTTTTGGGGAAAATTTTTCTTAAAGTATTATTGTAACTTTACCTGAACTTACGGTGTTATATGTTGCTTATCCAGAATCAGGTTAATATTCAAAGATTTTGGTTCACTAGCTGGGGAGCGCTTCTCTGAGTGCTCCAAAATGAGTGACAAAATTTATACTTATCCTCTTTTTGACACTTACCTTATGAATATATTTGAAAGCTTTTCTGTTACAAGGACAGTCTGTATTTTACTATACCACGGTTTCATAGGAGGAGAAGTCACACTTTTTCAATGTGCAATCTCTGTGTAGCTGGGTGGTCACCCTGCTCCGGTCCTGAAGGGGTTAAAACAGCCCTGGGAGAGGGCTGCCTGGGGGAGCCAATAGTAAAAGCAGCCCTGGAGAGGGCTGCCTCTGGGAAGAGCTAGGTTGATTGGGGGAAGCAGGCACAGCTGTGGCCAGAGGGCCCAGCTGGCCCTTATAAGAGGGCTGGGGGCCAGGAGTTGGAGGAGTCTCACTCTGGCCCTGAGTGGGATGGGCTAGCTGCCTGAGAGGAAGGTACCTGACCTGGAGCAGTGCTGGGGAACAGGGTGAGAGAGCTCCAGCCTGGTAAAATCCCAGGCTGCAGGCCTTGTTGAAGGCCTATGAAAGGTACTGGGGCTACAGAGGCACAGCCTGGGAATAGGCAAAGGGCTGGTCATAACTCCTTGCCAATGATAAGTGGCCATTACACTGCAATCTGCCCCAGTGAGCGGGGGCTAGATGATGATTGGCAGTAGCCACTGAGGCAAAGTGGGTTTAGAGGATTGGGGGTTCTCTTGGGAGGGGATACCCAGAGTGTGGGAGTACTGCTGGGGCAGAACCCCAGGGTAAAGGGCACTGGAGTCCAGGAGGGATACAGGGCCAGTGGCAGGTGAGACACTGGCTTGCGGAGGGTGCTCTGTAAGCTGGAAAAGAGCTAATTTCCAGATGACCAGCAGGAGGTGCCGCACTGGTGAGTTGTTGCTTCGCTACAGTCTCCAATAGAGCACCTCC
Organism: Dermochelys coriacea; assembly: GCF_009764565.3. Lineage (NCBI taxonomy): Eukaryota > Metazoa > Chordata > Testudines > Dermochelyidae > Dermochelys > Dermochelys coriacea. The sequence continues at coordinate 227,502,723 of NC_050069.1, forward strand.
TTATTAGAAAAAATATGATGGATCTTAACTGGAGTCATATGCCATCTATAGTAATTTTATTAAACAATACAAAGTGTAGCTGCTAACAACAAAAAATAAATTAATTTGGCATTCTCTGCAAAATGTAGATCTTAACTGATGCATTAAGTAAGCAAATTGGGGGATCTCTAGGAAGCCTGCATTTTGTCATAAGATGAATCTTTTTAATTTCCTTACAAAACTGTCTAACTGCTGGACACAGCCACCATTTATGCAAGTTTGTTCTCCTTTCCCTGCAATCTCTTCAACAGAGTGCCTCCTTATTTGCAAAAATATGTTGAATCATAACTGGAGTCAAATGCAGTCGATATAGTACAGTAGAACACCAGAGTTACGAACTGAGCAGTCAGGCACACCTCACATTTGGAACTGGAAGTATGCAATGAGGCAGGAGCAAACACCCCCACCCTCCCCCCAAAAGAAGCAAATACAGTACAGTGCTGTGTTAAATGTAAACTACTAAAAAAAAAGGGGGGGGGGAAGCAGCATTTTTCTTTTGCATACTAAATTTCAAAGCTGTATTAAGTAAAAGTTCAGCTGTAAACTTTTGAAAGAACAACCATAACATTTTGTTCAGAGCTATGAACAATCTCCATTCCTGAGGTTCTACTGTAAAGTTATTAAACTTCTTTTTGAGCTGCACAAATTGAGATGTATATTCCCTTCCCCAGGGGGCCCACTCATCCAGATCACTGTATTTGTCCAAATCCCTCTCCCATCTTTTCATCTTGGTTGTCTTCTTATCAACCTCTTTCAATCAAAATTGTATATACCCTTAAATTTAAATGTTTTGTTCCAACTTAGGTCAACTCCTCAAATTTGGTTAAAGGTCTCACTAGAGTCATCTAGAATCCAGATTTCCCAGTACAATGTTTGACTTGTAAACAATATAAAGATCTCATGTTTTCAATATTTACATTATTACATATCTCTTGGTAGGATTTCAAATAGGACACACAACAGCAGTTCAAATTGAATAATTTCAGCTCTTTCCAAAAGTCATTTTGATATTTTCTAGGAATAAATTCCTGATTATGAATGAAAGGGAGAGGGCTTCATTGACAGGAACTTAAAAAACTTGTCCAATGTTGCTAAGATGGTCGGGATGAATGGGGTGATTTTTTTCCATTTTATTTTTAGTGACCTATTTGTTTGAATCCTACAATTACTACAAGTAGCTATATTTGGGTACAGTCTTGTTTTGTGTTTTACCCAGTGTTTGGATGGTTTATTATTGACTCAATTGATCATGCATAATATGCCAAATTAGTTGATCCTGACTTTGTGGGCTTGAACAGGGCTTTATAACTCACCCTTTCTCTTTCAATGTTAATTTTAATAGTGCATCCTGCCATGTTTTTAATGTCTTCATCTCTATTTTGAGATAGAGAGCATGCCTAATGTATCCTACCATATAGTGAGAACAGAGGCTTTCCTTCTGTCTTTTGTTTTATTGAGCTGGGACAGAGAAGATCCATAGTCCATTATGCATGTTCAGGGCAGTTGGAGAATACAGGACATCCCCTGCACCCTGTAGAGCAAGGGGGATTTTATGGGGTCCGCCTATAGGGCTAGAGTTGGGATCGATCTAGCTATCTATCTGTAGCATAAAACACATTGAAATGTTCATAGAACATCTTTTTAGAAAAAAAACAAAAATACTGTCTCACACTAATTACCAAAAATATATATTTTGTTTTTTACCAAAGGAAACAAAATGCCAAACCATCTGCCTTCAGACTTTCATTAGATAAGCACACCAATGCATATAGGAGGTCAGTTGATTGAACTTTGACTGTCAGTAGTATATTGATATAATTGAAAATTCATCTCGTGTCCCTCTTTCATGGAGTACTTTGACTTTTGGTGCATTAAAGAGCAAAACCTTTGCCAGAAATGCAAGTCTGATCCTACTCGCATGGAAGGTGGTTGACTTCAATTGGCAGTAGAATCAGAACCATGGATTTAAAAATAGTAAATCCTTACTCATTTTTAATAAGTTACAGAATAGCAGATAGCAGAGAATGTGAACTAGTTTAGCACAGAAACATTACATAAGATTATTAAATCACCTTCACTGATGTTTCTCTTTACCAGAAGGAAGATGGCTGGTAAGAGGTCTAGAAGGGAAGAGAGTGCCCGGGAGAGGAAATCATAATTTTTAATGTTTTGTCCTGAGATTTTGGAAATTGAAGTCCTAATGATACCACCTACAAACACAAACAGTGGGACTCTGGAGTCAGATGTGGGGGTGTCAAGGACCCCAAGTAACAGAGCTGAGGAATGGCCCAGGGAAGCTGCAGTAATCTAGGAAGGGACTTTCTCAGACAAAACCAGGAGTTCTGTAAGATGCACTAGGAAGATCAACTGGAAGCTCCTAAAGGACTTCTTAGAAATTGGTAGTTTTTTCTGGAGAACATAAAAATGACCAACTGGGTCAGACCAATGGTCAGTGAAGCTCGGTATCCTGTCTTCAGACAGGGGCCAGTGCCAGATGCTTCGGGGGAATGAACAAAACAGGGAAATTGAGTGATCCACCCCCTGTTGTCCACTCCCAGCTTCTGGCAGGCAGAGGTTTAGGAATACCCAAACTGGGGGGTTATGCCCCTGACCATCTTGGCTAATAGCCATTGATGTGCCTATCCTCCATGAACTTATCTAATGTTTTTTTGGACCACTTATACTTTTGGGCTTGACAACATTATGTGGCAATGAGTTCTACAGGATGACTATGCATTGTATGAAGAAATACTTCCTTATATTAGTTTTAAACCTGCTGCCTATTAATTTCATTGGGTGACCCCTGGTTTGTATGCTATATGAAGGGGCAAATAACACTTCCCTATTTCATTTATTCACACAATTCATGATTTTATAGACCTCTGTCATATCCCCCCTTAGTCATCTTTTCTAAACTGAACAGTCCCAGTCTTTAATCTCTCCTCATATGGAAGCTTTTCTGTACCCCTAATTTTTGTTGCCCTTCTCTATAACTTTTCTAATTCAGACATATTTTTTGAGATGACATGACCACAACTACATGCAGTATTCAAGGTGCAGGCATACCATGGATTTATATAGCATTGTGATATTTTCTTATTATCTATCCCTTTCCTAATGGTTCCTAACATTCTGTTAGCTTTTCTGACTGCCGCAGCGCCTTGAACAGATGTTTTCAGAAAACTGTGTACAATGATGCCAAAAGTGGTAACAGCTAATTTAGATCCCCTTGTTTTATATGTACAATTAGTATTATGTTTTCCAATGTGCATTAATTTTCACTTAACATTGAATTTCATCTGCCCTTAAGACAGAGCACAGTGCCTCTATAGCCCCAGGTATATGTGGGCAGCTGGGACGCTTCTGCCAGGAGCAGTTAGGTGGACAGGAAGGAAAGGCTGGGGAGATGGTTTTGCTCCAGTGTAGGCAGGGAGGTGTGAATCCCTACCTGACCCAAAATATACACTAACGCTGGCAAACCTTCTCTTTGGGTTAGCATACCTTCCTTCGTATACCCTGTCATAGTAGAAAGAGATTGGCAGTCTTTTTCAAGAAGCCTTAGGTGAATATGGGAGAGGGCCTGTGACAAGGCCAGCCTCTCTGGAAGTTGGAGACAAAAGCTGGCCATTGTGAATTGGTTGAGGTAGGCTAGCAAGCTGACCCAGAGGAAGTTCATGCAGGGTGCAGAACCCACCACCCAACTCCTCAGGCCTTGACAACCTTACAGAGGGTGACATTCTTTCCTGAACTACTGACTTTGTATGGGAACAATGGGCCAATCCCCTGCTTAGCCAGGCCTCCAATCAACTTTGATCAAAATGGCAAACTGGGGGAACCCCAATTACTGAATCGGTAGCCTTGTTTTGGTCTTTGGGTTGAATGGATCTATCATACTGAGCAAGACTAACAGATCAACAAAGTCAGACCTTAATTTCTTGTCCCCACAATATATAGGAAGGAGGTAGTGGGGCTAGCCCATGAGGTACCAAGCTGTTGGGAACCTTGGGTCTCAAACCCTGGTATACAGGGCTCTTAGGAACTAGTACATTCAGACCCACCACCTGCTAACACTTGTCATAACTTGAAGCTCAACTTTTGCAGATGATTCCAGTCCTGGGATCTAATTGGCAAAACCTGAGGGTTCTGACTGGTTGCCTGATTCTATTTAAACCAAGCAAAGGAACAGGAAGCTGTGCAAGTAGGTTTTCCCTGCTTAGGACTGCTTCCTTTATCCTACCTGCTCCTACTGCCTGACTCTGACCTCCTGGTGTCCTAACCTGGCCTTCCTCTTGACCCTGACTCCACCCTTTGGCCTGTCTCACACTCTGATCTTCTCATAATCTCTCTCTACTTGCCACCTGACTTTCGATCTGCTCTCTGGCCTATCTTACATTCTGGTCTCCTGGTATCCAGACCCAGCCTGCCTCTTGGCTCCCAACTTCTGCTCTGACCACTAGGTCAGACAACCCCTGTCCCAGCCATGACACATCTGCAGGACACCTGGGGAGAAAGGAAAACCCTCAACCAAATTACAGCCCATTTTTATTGGTCTATCATCCACAAGGATGTGAACAACTACTGTGGGTTCTGTTCAGAGTGTCAGTTGACAGACCTAAGGGGCATCCCTAATATACCCCTCATCACACTTCCTTTGCATATGACTCTTTCACCCTTACCCCGATTCTGAGCAGGGGATGGAGTGTTATGGGGTGTGTAGAAAAAGAGGTTAAAGTTTTGCTATGGCAAAACTGGCCCTGCCTCTCCATCTGTGCTAGTCTTGACAGGCGAGGAATAAGGATTTAAAAGCAGGAAGTTCCAGGCAATTGGTGGGCAGCTTTGGGAGAGAACAGACAGTAGGTCTACAGCTCCCAAGAAGAACTCCTGGAGAACTTCAGGGAAACTGCCAAACCTTTCCTGCCCAGTGAGTATACTGGGGCCAGTCACCTTCTTGAAGGCATGGGGAATTGCTGAATGACCTTTTTTAGGGCAAAGCCCCAAGTTGAGCCATTAAGCATCTGTGCTACAACCCTCCACCTTTCCCGGGGTAGTGAATAGGGTACTATTCTGAAAGGACTTCAGGAGTGGGGAATCAGGAGCCCCGAACTTCTTTGAATGCAGACACTGTTTGGCTCAGTTTAGTATTGAGAAGACTCTCATTTATGTGGGCAGGGGTCCCTGCAGATTTAACAGCAGCAGGAGGTTCCTGTCAGTGACCCAGGAGTGTGACACTATTTTAATTTGTGCCCTAAATCATGATTTAAGCCCAGGTCTTCAGAGGTGACCTGATGATGCCACTGAGCCACCTAAGCCTCTTCCCCCTCCGCCATGTCTTACATCAGTTTATAAATATCAAGCTAATTTTACTTTCAAGATTCTTGTTTTAGAGCCACAAATGTCCCTGTACACTGCAGGCTTCTATTGGAATACCATCATTTATACTGGTGTTGGAGGGCAGAGCATGCTGCTCCAACTCTTCAATATTAAATTCACTCATGTCACCTCACCTTTTCTAGTTAGAAATCATCATTTTTCACTGTAGTATGAAAGTTCATGATCATGGGCCATTAGCTTTGCTTGTAGCTCAGGGTAATTAGTGAACTTTGCTCTGCATTTTCCACACCTGACGACAAACCTCTTGGATAAGTGATTTTTTTTTTTAGACAGCAATTCAGTGCTAAAGCATGTTCAAAAGTTCATGTTTTTTTTTTCCTGGAGTCAAATATTATAACAGTTTGACTATGGGTTTGAATATTTAATTATCTCAATATTTTCCACTACGCTTTGACAGAATTGTACAATACAGTGAAACTCGTAGAAGAGGCCACCCTTAGAAGGCAAAGTGTCTGCTCTTTTTTTTTAAAAGAGAACACCCTAAAATGTCCCCTAATGTTCCCCTGCTTCACCCTTATTTAAAGACTAGCTCTGTTAAGCAACCACTATTCTTGCCAGTTCACTGACTGACTGTGACAGAGTTCATTGTAATTATCTTTTATTGAATTGGTCTAAAAGCATTGAAAAAAGCAGTCTGTTTATGTGTCATACTATGCCACTTTTGCTGTGGCCCGGTATCAGTCAGGACAAGCAAGTGTAGGAGAGAGATGTATATAACAAAGCATGAACTAACACCAAAATCTTGAGCTAGTGCACATTGTTTCTGGCAAACCCCGTGAACATTTATATTATGCCAGCTCTGCCATCAAGTATCATTTTTAATATCTGACAATGGCTAAATCAGAGTTTTCCATTACTGCCTTGACAAGTAATAGTGTAATTGCCACCTGAGTCCAGTAAAATGGATTCTGCATTGCGATATTTAACACCAACTGAATTAGCAAGCTAAGATCAATAAAATGCAGCTTGTAACTTTCTGCTTTGCCTCCTATTTCTTGTTGTTGCCTAAAAGCAATGGATAACTGATGTAAGCATTTAATGTAATATTGGACTCTGCACTCTGCTTGCATAATATTTCTCCATTAAAAACTCTGAAGTTGTCAGATTACAGAATAAGCACTTGGAATATGTTCAGATGGATTTGCTACATATAGTAATCCAATCACAAGATCAGTTTACTACACATTTGACTGTCTCTCAAAGTCTCTTATCCCAAAAGAAAAATGATTGAAAATTATTAATAAAATTAACTTGAGAGTAATTGCTAAAAATATTTGCTTTTGATACCCTTTGAAAATTTGTTCACTAGATTCGTCAAACACTGAAAAGTAAAAATGGCTACAAGTATGCAAAGTGAAATCTCATGTAAAGCAGTCTTCTTTAAAGTTAACATTTACAACAATGATCACATGGATATGAGATTCTACAGGTTTTCTCTTTACTTAGAACATGAAATAACTGTGGTGACTTTGTGTCAGTGTATGTATTAAAGCTGGAAGAATATTACACAATGAATAATTTTATCTATTTCTCCTCCCACCATCTGACTGTCTTGTTTATTTAGATAGCAAGTTCTTAGGCCCTGGTTCCATTGAATATGCAGCAGTAGTTTCACTTGGCTATAATGCAGCTGCATTGTCATGTAGAATGGACTTCCATCTTGAATGGTCCTTTGCAAGTCGTCTTCCTTCATCGAAAGTTGATATGGGAGAATTTAGGGTTTTTTTTTTAAATCCCTCAAAATTGCATCTTCCAACCTCCTTCATGACTGATCTCGTACTCTACTTCCCTTGACCTCAGAGCTGTAAACTTTCCTTTATGGTAGACAACTGGCCTTCCAATAAAGCATATTTATTGGAAATCCCTACTGCGTAACTGTTTGCAATTGCTTCATTGTGAAGCTAATCAACATTGAAACATCTCGATGAAGTAAGTATTAGTCTCTGAAACCCATCTCTGATACAGTGGTGCCAAGATTTCACCTTTTGGTTGTCTGTACAGCATCTATTCTAATCTGTGCAGATTTTGGTTGGGTACTCTACTTGCTAATGTAAGAAAACTACTCATGACAATTACATTTCTTTTGTCCTCAAATGTAGTCATAATTTAAAATTATTTTCTGAGAGTAATGGTTTTTGGTTTTCATTTGCAAGAAGTTTTTTTTAAAGTATTTGATATTCAGAATTTGAAATCTGAGATCTGTTGATTGGACAAATAAGTGAAATGACATTGTTTCTCTTTCCTGAGTGAGTGCCACTGTACTTCATTCTTATGGCAAGGAACTGTACAGCAACAAATGTGGAATATAGAAATTGGCAGGTGGGTGGAAGATGTGATACATGTCAAATATTTACAAAGCCAAAGTGGAGAAATCCTTTAGATAAGGATACAAAGCAGAAATTACTGTGAGCAATTGCCACCAAACCCTGGGCATGGATGACAATGAGGAAAAATAACAAATTGCTTCTCTAAGTTCTGTGAGCCACAGGACCTAGAAATCATGGATGATTTTTACATAGATATCTGTTGGGTAACAAATACAGCCAAACCAACATAATCAAAGAGGATCCTTGGGTATGTAGAAGAATATCTTAGTTTTAGATTTCAGGAAAGCACATTTTGGAGAATTACAGTGAGTGCAATGGGAGGGTATATTAAAATTCACCTTTGTGGGTAATCCTGGGAAATGTTAAAAGAAAACAGAATTAAAGCACAACAGATTAAAATTCATGTGAAAAGCAACTTTTTTTTTAAAAAAAGCAAATGTGAGTTCATAAGGGATTGCTCAAAGATCCCATAATTTTTAAAGAAAAACTCTAAAGGAAACTGGAGAAGGCAAACAAATGCAAATATTCAGTTAAGGCTTGGAGAGAAAAGAGAAGATTAGCAAAACAGGAGAAGGAGTTAATGATTTACAGAGGAGTTAAGGAGAATATAAAAGGGGAAAGTACTAGAGAGAAAGCAGGCTGGTTGATTTAATAAATGGAAGACAAAATTAACAGTGAATCAAAAATGGCTGAAATTGCATTCCTTGTAAAAATCTGTCTTGAAGAAGAAAAATTAAGAAAACAAGTTTGCATATTTTGAGCCAAATCTTGCAAGATGCCTGAATATTATATTATATGGTGTTGTGTGCCATCAATACCTCTTGACAGTAAGAGGGTGTTCAGCAGGATCAGGCCCTTAGATAGAAGGGAAGAATCTGTAATCGTAGTGATTGATAAACCATCAGATAAAAGAATAGTTAAGAGTAATACATTCATCTCAACCCATGCCTTTATGCCCCATCACACTATCATGTATTCCATATACATAGAAAATAAAAACACACAAGCAGTTGGGAAAAGTCTACAGTTGATTCTAAACAGATTTGGTTCCTTGGGCCTAATAAGCCATTGACTTTCAATTAGAAGACCGAGAATGAAGAATACCATTATTCAAGTGGAAAGACTACTTTAGTAACAGTAGTGAAATATCTATGTTCAAAAGATAATCTGTTATCATAAAGAGCCCATTTCAACAGAAACATTATCTTTGAATTACCTGCTTTGTGACATCATAGAAAGAAATCAGAACTGAATCTTATTTGAGGTTTCAAAAATATTAGACTTTTTTTTTTCCCTACTGGAGTTCAATTTCATTTTTTGTTTTCTCTGCTTTTTTCAGTCTAGTCTATAACATTAGTTATAGGTCTTCTGTTAATAACTTTGTACACTTTATAATATGCTGGATGACATTAATGTCACACTTCACACTGGGTTTTGATGACATTTTTAGAATACAGTATAGTAGTACTAATGCATTGTAATTTTTGAGCACATGTGCCCAACGGCCACTGGAAGCCTTAAAAACAAAATTGCATGAAATAAAGTAACTTGTCCGTCAAAATCAAGGAGTCTAGCAAAAGCCCCCACTGCAACCTACCCAACAGCAAATAAACAATGTAAAACCTAGCAACCAAACTAAAAAAAAAAAAGAAACAAAGTTAAGTCTTGCCCTGAAGGAAGCCACAGATGTACAACGAAGGTAGAACAGATCCATATTAGACAAGGCTGCAGGAGCTCCTAGACAAGACCTGCCTCTTGTCTCCTTCGATAATCAACAGGCCAAGCCCACTGACCTCATTACTTAAGCTAGAGGAACAATTCATAAAGAGCAATTTATTTGGCATTTCATCTCTTTATTGGTCACAAATTGCCTGTGAACAAGTAGCAACTTTCTGCAAAGTAGTTATTACTTAGAATTATTCATGTATTTCATCTGTGGTCTGTTACTCATTCATAACAACTCACTGCACTTACTCAAACTTTGCAATTCATGATTTGGGTTATTTATGTAAGCCATGTTGTTCCTGTTTCTTTGCTGTTAACTATATCCAAGTTATCAAGTAATGTGAATTTTGAATTTGTACGTTTGGCCTAAGATTTGCACTTTGAAAGTCATACTTATTTAGTGATTTCAAAATGACCACTTGGTGGACAGTCAAACATTTGAATATTGACAATTAGTAAAGTTAATTTGCTGAATATATGCCAAAGCAGTTGGATGTGGAAGATGTGTAAACTGATTTCTGAATGAAGATCAGGAAGATTGCATGGGCCAATCTCATAAGTTGCAGAGCACGTTTTCAATGATTTCACAAAAGTTAATGTAAAAGCACACTTTTGTAGGTTTGAAATGCCCCACAACAAAATTGCAGTAAACTTCATGGTATTTTTAAAAAACAACTTTGCAGACCTAAAGTAGCCCAGCTAGTAGATGCACCAGTGATATTAGATCTGATCCAACTCCTACTGAAGTCAATAGACAGTCCCATTGGCTTCATTTGCATTGCAATGCCTCTTAGGAACAGGAACCTGTTAAATTAGCTTCCATTTGAGCAAATTGGGTACAATTATGTTGGATCCAAAACTGGCATGGTTTATAGGAATGGGGGAGAAGCAAAATTTTCACTTAAATTGTATGTGTATTTCCAATATGTGTTATGAAATAGGAAATGGCTTTGTACAACAGAGTATTAAGAATAAGAAAAGGAGTATTGCTCTACTAAAAACAGTCAGTCATTTAAAACTGAGCTAAATTTTGGCTAACATATTTGGAGGAGATCAGGAATTAAAAATTCTTTAACGAACTTCCAAATTACTCCAACTGTAGATTTTCATCTTACTGATGGAGGACTTTATTCAAACACATTAGGCTCTTCAGCCAATTTATGTAGAAGACAACTTTTATGGTCCTGGGTACAGTGGCTCTGACCAAAATAATTTTACTTAGCTCAAGAATGAATACAAAAGTACTCACAAAATTTACCCCGAGTGATGAAAAATTATGTAGTGGTGGTAATTACACCTCTCGTTGGGTGACTTTTTTCCCCAAAAATGCATTTTTGGGGGTGTCTAAACTGTTTGTAAATTTGGGTTACATTTGGACAATATTTTCTGCAGAAAATAAAAATTTGGAAATATCAAAATGGTTGGTTTCAACAATTCATTTGATTTTTGAAAATGTTGAAACAACTGGCATTTTCTAAATGAAAGATGTAGTAAATGTTGTTTCAAATCTACATATGAAATGTATTTGACCCAAACCAATTGGTGGTCTTTTTTGTTTTTTTGCTTTGCCAAAGGGGAAAAAATTCAACTTTATTAGAAATAAACCAAAACTAGAAAATCAATTTGCTCAGCTCTAATTGCAGCTGGGATTGCAGTTTTTATTCATTCACTATCACAAAACCTGTGTGTAAAAGTCCATGTTGGTCACATTTCCAACATTATCTTTCAGCCTACATGTAAATTACAGACCACGTGGCCTGGGCTGCAAAGTTCAGATCCATATCCAAACTTCCTGAAACTGAGAGATGATCAAATCCAGGCTTTAATGACAAACCCATTTTGTCATAAACTAATGAAGTCTATTATTTACTTTTGATGTAGCCTTGTTTATTTACAAGGAATGTGCAAAGTCCTGCTTCTGTGAACACAAAAGGACTCAAAACCAGGGAAAAGCTTCTTTGTTTACAGCCCCAAGCCTCTTTAGCAAGCTTCAGACTTAAAAGCTCCCTGTAGGCCTCTCCAAGAGTCACACTGTGTTTACAGATTACTGCCTGGCTTTCTTGCTGCCTCTGAGTCTCTTTCCTCTCAGTTTAGTGGGGGCCAGACAAGAAACAATTTCCATACTATAGACATTCCCCTGGGCAAAACAGTAGCCAGTGGAACTGTCTGCCCACATGGTGCTAGTTTCTAGGAAGACTGTGTAATGCCTTGTTTTAGGTATGTCCCCTTAACTGTCTCTTACAGCAATCTTAAAGGAAGGGTACATCACCCATTAGCTTAAATGAGGTTTTAACTTAACCCATAACAAGGTTTAAACCCCCTCATAATATAAATCACAGTTTTATGAGCAGCTGAGTGTTCAGTCTCTAACTATAAAGCTGCTGTGTAATATGGAGATACGAATAGTAAAATAGGACTGGGAGAAACTGTTAAATGACAATGCTATGACAGTGAACTGCAGGATTATAAAAGGTTTCCTTTTGCAGTAATCGGTTGTATGTTTTAAAAGGGTTGTCTTTTCCTCCTCTACCTCCTAATCCCTCTAACAGAATGGGAGTGAACACACTATTAGGAAAATACTATATTGTGTACGTTTTATTTTAGTAAGGCTTCTGACACAGTTCCTCATGAGGGTCTTATAAGCAAACTAGAGCAATGTGGTCTAGATGAAATTACTATAAGGTGCATAGGCGCCAACTCCATGTGTGCTCTGGGGCTGGAGCACCCACAGGGAAAAACTAGTGGGTGCTCTGCACCCACTGGGAGCTAAGCTCCTCTAGTCTCCTTCTCCCCTAGCCCCGCAGTGTGCTGCGTCCCTGCTCCGCCTCCTCCCTCCCAGTGCTTCCCGCCACCTAACAGCTGTTTGGAGTGGGGATGTGGCACACTCGGAGAGGAGGCGGAGAAGAGGCAGGGTAAGGGCAGGGACTTGGGGGAAGGGGGTGGGAAAAGGTGGGGTGGGGACTTTGGGGAAGGGATAGAATGGGGGTGGGGGCAAGGGCAGGGCCGTGTGTGTGTGTGTGTGGGGGGGGGGGGGTCAGGCACCCATCGGGCGGAGGAGAAGTTGGCGCCTCTGATAAGGTGAGCACACAACTCATTGAGTCTAGTCTTTCAACCAATAGTTATCAATGGCTTGCTGTCAGACTAGGAAGGTGTATCCAGTGGGGCCTGCAGGGTCAATCCTGTGTCTGGTATTAGTTAATGTTTTAATTAATAACTTGGATAATGCAGTGGAGAGTGTGCTGATAAAATCTGTGAATGACACCAAGCTGGTAGGGGAGTTGCAAACACTTTGGAGGACAGGATTAGAATTCAAAATGACTGTGACAAATTGGAGAATTGGTCTGAAATCAACAAGATAAAATTCAACAGTGCAAAGTTTGCTTAAGAAGGAAAAATGAAACACACAATTACAAATGGAGAATAACTGGGTAGGCAGCAGTAGTGAAGAAAAGGATTTGGGGGTTACAATGGATCACAAATTGAATATGAGCCAACAATGTGATGCAGTTGTGAAAAAGGCCAATAGAATTCTGGGGTGTATTAACAGGAGAGTTGTATGTAAGACACATGACGTAAATGTCCTGTTCTACCTGGCATTGGTGATGCCTTAGATGGAGTATTGTGTCCAGTTCTGGAGTCCACTCTTTAGGAAAGATGTGGACAAACTGGAGAGTCCAGAGGAGAGCAACAAAAATGATAAAAGATTTAGAAAACTTGACCTATGAGGAAAAGGTAAAAAACAGGGCATGTTTAGTTTTGAGAAAAGAAGACTGAGGAAGTTTTGGAATAGCCTTCCAAGGGAAGCAGTGGGGGCAAAAGATCTATCTGGTTTTAAGATTCTACTTGATAAGTTTATGGAGGAGATGGTATGATGGGATAATGGGATTTTGGTAAGTAATTGATCTTTAAATATTCAGGGTAAATAGGACTAATCCCCTGAGATGAGATATTAGATGGATGGGATCTGAGTTACCCAGGAAAGAATTTTCTGTAGTATCTGGCTGGTGAATCTTGCCCATATGCTCAGGGTTTAGCTGATCGCCATATTTGGGGTCGGGAAGGAATTTTCCTCCAGGGCAGATTGGTGAGGCCCTGGAGGTTTTTCGCCTTCCTCTGTAGCATGGGGCATGGTTGACTTGAGGGAGGCTTCTCTGCTCCTTGAAGTCTTTGAACCATGATTTAAGGACTTCAATAGCTCAGACATAGGTGAGGTTTTTCATAGGAGTGGGTGGGTGAGATTCTGTGGCCTGCGCTGTGCAGGAGGTCGGACTTGATGATCAGAATGGTCCCTTCTGACCTTAGTATCTATGAATCTGAGAGGACCTGATAAGTCTTCACCATCTTGTTTGTAATGGCCTTTAATATAGTTGATCAGTCATTCTCCATGTCCACTGAAAGTAGGACAAAAAGTAATGTGTGGCACGGCAGATTTAGGTTCAATATTAGAACAAACTTTCTAACTATAACTATCTGTCTGGAATAGACTTCTAAGGGAAACTCCCTGTCATTGGAGATTTTTAAGAAGAGGTTAGAAAAACACTGATCAAAGATGGTCTATACTTGATCCTGCCTCAGCAAAGGGGTTCAGGATGATGTCTTGAGGTCCTTTCCAGCTCTGCATTTCTATGATTCTCTGTAGAAGAGGGAATAATGGCAACAATGTAGACCCCTGTGTGTCTGTGAAAATGTGAATTGGCTGTAGTCCAATATGTCTTTAAAAACCCTTAATAAAGACAGTTTTTAAAATGAACAATCTAAGGGCAGTGAGCTACATACCCTGAAAGAGCCACTCTCCAAAATTACAGTATCAGGTGTTAATCTGAGCCAGTGACTTTATAGGCTAGCTGGCTGAAAATTCTTTAAGTGCTTTCTAATGGTAGTGGCTTACAGAGCAAATCATAAAAATTTTAAAGTTAAAAATAAATCTTTCAGCACATTCTGGTACCCAAACTATGTCTGCTGAAATTTTGAAGAGTCCTGTTCACCATCATTTTGTTAATAACAATAATAGCAACCTGTTAAATATCCAAATGCAATTCAGAGTATTGTCACAATACTATGCTTGATAAAAGATGCATAATAATCTAAATATTGCAACACAATTTTTCTAGCATGCTTAATTTCAACCACTAATTTATATATCATGATATAAACAATATTTTGTTTGATTCTGATGCAGCTGGAAGAGAAAGTAGGGCAGCAAGTGCCTCTCAATGATGTTCCTCCTGTTGTCTCTCTAGATATATGCTTTTTTTTTTTTTCAGTGCAGAGATTTGAATACCATATAGTTGTACATTCAGTGTTGGGGTACTGCTCCAAGCGATGCGCTCTCTCTCATATAACTGAAAAATTGCGTGCACCAGGTTAGTGCCACTAGAGTTTGTAGACCTGGCTGGTGGGATGGAACCCAGAAGAAAGTTCTACCAGATGGAACAGAGGTATTCTCCCACAGATGTCAATCAAACCAGGATTTCACTCATTGAATCTTGTATGCAATTGTCCTGGTCAAGAAGTCCTGAGATGGTGGGGATTTGACAGACAAAGGATACTGTTCTGAAATATTTATACATTTAATGTGTCTCTGCGTGGAAAAGAGGAGGGCTGTGACCCAGAATGGCTGTTATACTGAACCAATATAGAAGATTTAAGAGGGTGCTTTGCTTTTACCTTGAAATGGTCCAAGTCTGTTCATGTACTGTTTTCACTATTTTAAAGCTTGCTGTAATATTTCTTTGGATGCTTGATCTCTCAGTATTCCCTCTGATGATAAGTTAACCCTCTTACCTTGCCTTTCAATAACATAAGTTTAAAATGTAGAGAAAAAATTAAATCTTTGATAGAATACAATATGATTACTCAAAGTGCAAAAGTTGACATTCCATGCACCTTGTAATTTGGCCATTTTGAAAGTATATATCAACGGTCAGATATGAAATCCTTCTAAACAATTAGGAATTGAAAGTCCAGCTATGTCACTGGAAAAGCAATTTTCCCTAGCTATGAAATAAAGTTTTGGTTTAGACTATAATTGTTGTCACAATTTTAATATGGACATTTCTGTTCAGAAAATGAGCAAAAGTTTAATTTAATAAGTAAAAGAGAAACAATTTTGAGAAACAGCTGTTTCCTTTATGCTATGAATGAATGCTAACTATTATGTGGTAATTATTTTTCCAGTAAATTCAATAAATATTCATCTTATGCCAGCCCTATAGTCAGATAGCACTTTTAGTATCTGACGCTGGCTAAATTAAAATAGTTTTCCATTGCTGCCAAGAAAAGTATGTGGCATTTGCCTTATTACAAGTCCAGTAAAAGATATTTTGCTTTGTGATAATTATGAGAGTGAACTGTGAATTTGAGAATAATAAAACATAGGGATAAATTATGGTCCATATCATAATTAGAGCTTACCATCTGCTAGAGCTTACCATCTTCCCCTCCCCACAGGAGCAGCTTCATAGGGGCAGCTGTAAATCAGCTTCCAGCATGTGATTGAGAAGAGTTAGGCCAGGTCTACTCTACAAATTTACATTGGCATAACACCCCTGAGTGACTTGGTTATACTGACCTGCACCGTTCTACATGTAGACAAGCCCTTAGGCTGATAGAGACGGTGCTGGAAGCTCTAGCTTTCCCACAGAGGGAGTGGGTAAGGAGTGAGATCCTCCCCCACTGTATGCCAGCAGAGCTGTGTTGGTAGGGGATGAACACTATAAAAGAGTACCCAGGGCAGACATGCCAACACTGGAAGAGAAAAAAGCCAAAATGAATGCATTCATTTTGCCTAAATTATGCAATGTAGGTTAGGTGCTACATACCTCAACCAGGTTAACTTCCCACAACCATTCATTAGACCTCTCTTCTCCCAGGCCCTCAAGTTCCTTTCTCCTGGTTCATTAGTTCCTCTGACTGCTGGATTGTTCCTGAGGGGAACGGGGAGGTGGAGGTGCTGCCTATCACCTCTCTGCCAGCTTTGCTTCCAGTATTAAGGAAACCGATTGGGAGAGAGGTGGAAGCTCTGCCCTTGGATTTCTGCCAGCTGCTGCTGCCTGTCCTCCTGCAGTTGCTTCTGAGACCTGGTGTGCTTCAAACGTACTTTCAGATTATGGGACCCAATCCAATTGAAGGCAATAAGAAATTCTCTGTTGGCATCAATGAGAGTTGGATCCAGGCCAAATCTGCTAATGGCCTTGGGAAAATAAAAGGAAATATATCTATATATACACACACTGGTATGTTATAAATAGCATGTGCAGTGCTTTGCTGTGTTTACAAGATTAGGGGAGGGAGGCAGGAATAACCTTGGAGACAATTCTATTGGTCCACATTAAAAAGTCAGCCTTTACCAACAGATAAACATAGTAGCTAAGAGACCCCATTCTCACCCCACATTTAGGACTGGACATGCTTTGTAACAACTTGGGAAATGCTAACTTGAATAGTGAATACTGCAGATAAAATAGTTATTATTTAGTATTTCTGTCTTGCCAGTGGTGTACCAGGCTATTGAGTCCTGTAAGCTTTTCATTCCTTGAAGTTGGTAAAAACAAAAAAATACTGCACAGTTACTTACAGTGCAAGGCTTCTGCTTACCAATCCACTATATATTTGAAGGGCTGTCCTCTGTCCAGTGAAGGAGGAACATTCTTCCTTAGATATTATCTACTATGCTGTAATTCTGTAAAGTGATATTCGTCACTTCATTTCTATGAAACTCTGCTCGTTGGAGTATGCGAAGATACAGTCTTTAAAAACAACCTTCAACACCCTCTATAGTAATACAGACCATTTGAGATACTTCCATTTAAAAAAATAACCTATAGTAATTAGACACAACACTAATATAAGTTGCTGTGCTTTGAAACTCTACTATAGAAGATTGTAGATTTTTAATTATGGAACATTGGGGCCCATTGTCATTTTTGAACATACCTTCCAAAACACATCTCATCGTGGTACTGCAGGAAACATGAAAGAGATGCAGGGTAAAATTTTCATGAGCATCCAAGTCCATTGGGACTTTGAACATTTTTGCCCACAGTAAATAATACTTCCAAAATCAACCAGAAAGAATTATTACATCAGATAGAACACATTTCTATCCACTCGATATCCCCACTCTGCCCTGAAAAAAAGAAAATCACAGCTACACAATCTAATTAAGTAAGGTATCCAGTAACTTGAAGGCCTGTATTCTTTTTTTTTTTTTTAAAAAAGAACCTCCAAAATTCTTCACACAGATTTTTCCCTGTGAAACGATTTATGTGTAATTGAGTTAAAGAAAAGTCTTTTCCCCTCCAACATTTGCTGCTGCGTTCTTTTATTTATTGATTTTTAAAAAAAACTAGGGGGTTAGAGCTGCAGGAACAGAGTTACAGTGCTAATCAACATGGGACTTGAACTGGAGACACTGGAAGTGAATCCTATGCTCTAGAGTCTACCTTCGTTTTGTTTGTAACCCACACTACGAGCAGCACAAGATGATCCCGCAGTCCAAGTAAAGCAATTCTTTAATTAAACATACTGAAAGTTAATGGAGAACTACAGGTTAATATCTGTTGTCCCACCTGCACCCCTATCATTGATAGTCCAAATCATCCCCAAATAAGAACCATGGAGCATAGCCGGTGCTAAGCATAAGCAGACTAAGCAATTGGTTAAGTCCCGGAGCAGCTCAAGGGTGCCCCCTATTTGCTTTTTATTATGTGTTGTGTGTGTGTGGGGCCCCCCAAAATATTCCTGCTTTGGGCCCTGAAAGGGCTAGCACTACCTCTGCCTTGGATGACTTGACTCTTGCAAACTGCATCCAAATGAGAGGAGCCAGAGAAATCTGTCAGTTTTTGTCATCTGCCATCAACAAAGATGAAATATATATCCATATTACTCAGTACTTCAAAAGCTCCAATTCCCTGGCTTTCATTCACAACATGCACATTCAAGAATAACAAGTTGCACATATACTTTTAGTGAATGCCCCCAGAGGACTATAAGCCAGAGAGAAAAACTAAACTGCTATCAAACTTTCAAAATTTGATCCATCAAAAGCATTCTAACTAAGATTAAAACACCCCCAAAGACTTCCAAAGCTACATGTTCTTTTAGACACAGTGCAGCTTTTTTCCTGCATATCTATATTTTAATCAACCTCATACAGTATGTTCAGTCCTCCATGAAGGCAATTGAATTCCCAAAGCCAATGGTTTTATCATATTTTTTCCAGTTAGAGAACTCTGCCTAAAAGAAATAATTCCAAGAAATACTGGAAGGGATTGAAAAAATGAAACTTATTTCTGTAAGATCTCCCATTGGTCACAAGACCTCCCCAATTATTTTAAAAACAGCACAGGGAGCTGTAACTGGGGTAGTTTGTTGAAGATACTGGCTGACAGAGGAGCTAAGACATTTACAAAACTGCTTGTTTTTGCCAGCTGATGGCCAGCTGTTTCAGTCCATTACTGAGGTTCCCCAGACAACGGGGCATGTCTGCTCTCTGTTACAAAGGTATAAATCCAGACTAACTACCCTGACTTTAATGAAGTTACCCCAGATATATGCCTGTGTACAATAGGATTGGGCTCACATGTCCAGCACATTACTACATCTGAGTCTCAAACCAAGATTCATGTGATAAGTAGCTTAAAGTGACCTGAAATCGGATTGTTTTCTCATTGAGCCAGTGGACATGCTCATCTGAGGTAGGAGTAATTATTTATACATCTTACTCTGTCCTTATATATCTGGGGAGTTGTGACAAAGTTCCTGCGCTACCTTGGTAGGTCTTGCGCTTACTGGCGGATTTGCTCGCCTTGGAGCTTCACGGCAGCCCTCAGCTTGGCCGGTTTTCTGAATTCACAGTCCAGGTTGACTCCTCCTGTGTCTGACCAGGAGTTGGGAGGTTTGGGGGGAACCTGGCCCACCCTCTACTCTGGGTTCCAGCTCAGGGCCCTGTGGAATGCAGCTGTCTAGAGTGTCTCCTGGAACAGCTGTGCGACAGCTACAACTTCCTGGGCTACTTCCCCATGACCTCCTCCCAACACTTTCTTTATCCTCACCATAGGACCTTTCTTCTAGTGTCTGATAATGCTTGTACACCTCAGTCCTCCAACAGTCCATGTTCTCACTCTCAGCTCCTAGTGCCTCTTGCTCCCAGCTCCTCACACGCACACCACAAACAGAAGTGAGCTCCTTTTTAAAACCCAGGTGTCCTGATTAGCCTGCCTTAATTGATTCTAGCAGCTTCTTGATTAGAACACCTGCAGCCAATCAGCCTGTCTTAATTGTCTCCAGAAGGTTCCTGATTGTTCTGGAACTTTCCCTGTTACCTTACTCAGCGAAAAGGGACCTACTTAACCTGGGGCTAATATATCTGCCTTCTATTACTCTCCTATAGCTATCTGACCTGACCCTGTCACAGGTGTTCAGTAATAAAAGATAGCAGAACACAAATGACTTGTCTTAAGAGTAACATTGCTAAAGATATCAGCAGACAACAAGAGCCTTATGTGACAAAGCACCATGCTATCATATAAAAATCTTGTGTGCCACAGATCCTTGAGTTCCTCCACAGCTTATCAGCATTGTCTCTCTTCAGTTTTGCTGCATTCCATTTTTACTACAGGCTAGTAAGGACAAAATGTTTCTCTTTATCCAGGAAGTCCTTTTGTTTTCTATGGAAATACGGTTCCTTTTTTACCCAAAGGCATTCAAAGGAACAGGTTTCCGTTCGGCCCCAAGTCAGCAAGATGCTTAAAGCAGTGGTTTTTAACCTTTTCATTTGCAGAACCGTTTGGAAATTTCAAATAGAGGTGTGGACGCCTTTGGAAGTCTATTGTCTGTATACATAGTTGAATTCTGTTCAGACAGTTTTCAGTCTAATATTTAGACTGAAAACTGACTCAACAGAATTCAACTATAAATGTTGCATATACTTGGCACAGCATTTGTCACATAGTGAGAAAGGGCATTAAACTGTTGGCTTCTAAGGTAATGACAACACTTCCGGGTTTTGACCTGTAGATGGGGGTATTCACATACTTCTGATTGATCAGAAAAACAGAGTGTCTTTTCTGGAATCTGAAACTTTATTTTCATGATCACCTTTCGCAGACCCCTTTCACAGGTTGAAAACCTCTGTCTTAAAGCATGGTAGTCGTACCAGTTCAGTTATGGTCATACTTAAGGCTGTGTTTTCAATGGAATGGAATTCAGTGAATCTCGGTCTACTTTTATTGATTACTAGCTATCAGTGGGTTTTGGCTAAGGTCCAAACACCTTTGAAACTCATGACATTGAAACATGAGTTTTTGTCTGTGTAGCCACTAGACTTCACGGGACAACATGAAATTAGAAAGAAACAAAAATGTAAAATCCAGAGACCTAAAATTGTCTTGTATAGGAAAAAGAACAAGGAGTACCTTAGAGTCTAGCAAATTTATTTATTACAGTATAGGAGACTAAATCATGATGATAAAGGGTGTAACGGGGAAGCTGGCTGTGGTCAGTGTAGCTGTGGAGAGAGCTGTAGCACCTGAAGACTTTGAAGTCTGGTTTCAGTGCTCAAGATATTAAAGGGTTTACTCAGAGGATTAGATTAGATTAGATTGGATTAGAACAAGAAAAGGTTATGGGGAATCAAATCTGAGAAATGAGTGGGGAAACATTACAGGTCTTGTTTCTCTGATGCCTGGCCCAAGCTAGTGCCATCAGTCCCTTGCTTGTAGGATGCCACGCTCACTCATAACATTGAAACACAAGTCTTTTTTTTTTTGTTATAACAAGAAAGTTTAAAGCCTCTGAACATGATTTGTTTTATGTGACATGGTGCAGCTAACAATCAAATTATACCTTTCCATCTATGTTTTAAATCCAGCTCTTCTAAGTGACATGCTGAATGACACACACGGATGCAACCTCTGTCAAATGACTTCAGCATGCTTCCCTCAGTTTGTGAGGTTACAATATTTCTGATCTGCACTTTTTAAAAACTAGGAGACATCACAGGAAGACTACAAAATGGAATCTTCAACTACACAAATGCGGTGCTGCTAATAAAAACTCCCCAATTTATTTTCACAGGATACAAATAAGCTAGATTCATAGAGTTCCTTAGATTCTTCAGAAGGCTTTTACCTCAAGACCTAGTTTTCTATCAGAAGAAAACTTGTTGTAATAAGTCTTCAGCACTGGGCATATGAAGAAGAAAAAACAATGGTCAACTTTGCCTAATTATGCTATTTTTTTATGACTCGTCAACTAACACTGTAAAAGGCTACAGATGTAAAAATCAGGAGAAAATTAAATATCTTGTATGGCAGGTTTCTTGCTCTTTTGTTTAAACTTTTTAATTTTAAACAGTTTTGATTTTAAATAGTGTTTAGATGTCAAATTTGGCCATTTTTTTTTGGTTTGGCCCCTACATCAGAAAATGCATTAATTGTTCATCTTTAGTTCTGAGCAACTATAGCTGTCAGGTCCTGATTCAGAAAAAGCAGAAAAAGATTCAAGGCCCACTGAAACCAATGGGACTTATGCACACGCTTACAGTTAGTCATGTGCTCCAGTGCTTTCTTGAATTGGGGCATCATTGATTTCAATGGGATTTCTGGGTGATCATCAACACTTCCAAAAAGTGCCTAAATACAGATGTAAAGACTGCCTTTAGGCACCCAGGTTTTAAATGTTTGGCTGTAGTCCTTAAACAAATTCCATTGATTTCAAAAAAATTGTGGGTGATTAGTGAACCAGAGGATTTGATCATTTCTATCTAAATAGAAATTATTAAAAACTGAAATAAAGATCTAGGCTAAGTCCTTTTTTACTATTTTAACCATGCTACAAAACACACAAATGGCTTTTTTTCTTTTCACTGCATTATCTGGAGACGTGTAAATGCATCCAAAGTAGGAAAATCAACCCAAACCTCCAGTTGGTTTGGTGATAGAATTTTAACAAGAAGTTCCCAGCAGGCGCTGGGAGCTCTTCCCAGCACCTTCTTGCAGGCAGTTGTCCTCTTCGGCTCCTAGCAGAAGGCAGGTTGCAATAACTTTGTTGCCCTAATCACTCCTATGATGAAGTTTCCAGGCCAGGGGTGCAGTGGGGTTTGTTTGGATCTATGCTGTCAGAAGCTGGTACAGACCCTCGGCTGAAAGAGTGAGGGATCCTTCAAGAAAAAATTCTATAGACTTCATCAACAGGGATGTGAAGGAAGTGTATTTTTTTTTTGATGTGCATGATTTAGCCTGTATGCCACAACCACTATAAAGCATTTAAGAGATATCCAGCCTGCCAGTCAGATTACTAGAGTGGTCAAATATTCCCAGCCCTATAATCTGTAATAAAGGGTATGTGAGGTTATTGAGTTAACTACTCTTAAATTGTTCTACTTCAAGTGCTGGACTTATCCTTGCTTTTTCACCCTTAAATCTTTTACTTTATTACCAGTGAACTGTACTCTTGGAACAGCTTGTTAACTTTGGAGTCCATATCCTTACCATCAGCATGCAACATACGTTCAGTACGAACACCAACATTTTCAAAATGGCCTCCAGTGTGGTCTGACTATATGAGGGTGTGGGCAATCCTCTGTTTGTAACTAAACATGGACCGAAAAATCTCAGCTACAATTATCAGTGCTAGGCAGTACACCCATTTAAAAACAATAACTCAAAAATTGTGTGTGCACTTAAAACAATCATTTCATTTCAAGACAGTCTACCAGTTTGGGCTGTATTCTCTGTTTTCAGTCTGGGGAATCTCTCTGACACTTTCACTATCTCTAAAACTGGATTAGACTTTTAAAAATAATTTCACATGGAATTGTGAAACTGCAATAATGGAAGCAGAGAAGAGAACCAGATAAAAATTAGGACCTAAATTACACAGCTCAGGTTTTCTGCTACACTTTTTGTCAAAAATTTAACAGAATCTAGTCTAGAAAAGTAGCGGCCAAACTTTATTGCTATTTAACATGACAAAACTCCTATTCCACATGAGCTTGGGAGTTGAATAAATAAGTCTTCCACCTATAACTGTGTTGTCTTTTACTTTTCAAGGCCAGGACACATGTGACCTTGAAATACACAAACATTTGGATTTTAAAATCTAATTTACAGGATGCAAATCCTCTACGTAGCACCCAACCAAATCAACTAGGCCAGGTTCTGGAAACTTCTGGGGTCCAAGGAGAGAGGAACTGTTCTTTATCCCTCCTAGGATGCAGCCCTAGAAAGTCCCTCCCTTTCCAGTAATCACTGAGTATGACCCAAATGCATATAGCCAAAAAGCAGCCCATCAGTTAAGCTTCTAATTCTTGCAAATTACTCCCCCTGCATAGAAAATAAAATGGGTGTTTGTTTTAGATTATAAATAAGAAGAGGTCATGAGAAGGGGAGCTCAGTGCAGCATAGAGAATTTTAATTTCAAGGGACTTCCGCCTCAGTTTATGCCTCTTAGCTTGGAATTCACATTTCAGTTCCCAAAAATCAATTGGATTATCAAATCTATCACAATAATGTGAAGTTTTAGCTTAGCTGACAGCCTCTCTTCATTATGGGTGAAATCCACCTCTGTGTAGAAGGTCAGCAAAAGATCAATGCAGCACTTACGTTGGTGTTAAGCTATATTTTGAGAGCTGACTTGAGTGGTGTGTATGGTTTCTATTGGTTCTCTGCACAGCAATGAGTTTCTCCCTACATGAATACCCCCTTAAAAATACTCCAGTACTATGTAGTAACGACCTGAACTACAGCAGCATCATTACTGTATACAGTGGTGTCATGGGCAGTTACTGCAGATGCTGTAGCACTGTTTATTGAGAGCTGGTTCAGATGGGAAGACAGGACTTTAGGTTAAAATCTTATTTGAAACACAGCACCTCTAATAGCTCAGGGTCAGGCTCTCCTACACCATAGCAGAAGGGCCATCAGCAGCAAACAGGTAGAGCAGCTGCTGGTCACCTACTCAGGGACAACAAAGTGGTTAGTGTTTTCTGACTATATGAGGGTGTGACAATTCCCAATATTCCCAATGTCAGCGCAGAAGAGGAGCTGAAGGGCAGGTACCCACAACTCTGATTCTGAGGTTAGAATTAGTGTGGTGAGGTAGAATGCAGCAGTCAGCATATGTAAGTAGAATTGCACCATGAACACATGACACCAGTGCTCCATGATCTGTACTGGTCTCCTGGAGTCTAACCTTTAAAGCACTAAAAAGCCAAGAACCTGCTTACCTGAGAGACCAAGTTATCTCCCTCTGGCATATTGCTGCAGCTGTGATCAGTGAAGGCACTTGAGTTGGGTCTCTACTGGTATATCAGAGACAAAGAGCAGCCATTTTTGTGAAGGCCTCTTGACTTTGGAATTTGCTCCATCCCTTTTCTGTTTCTCCCTTTCCCCTTCCCTCTCTTGCTCTGATCCAAAATATCTTGCATTTGTTGATCATCTGGGCATAGTTCAAAACTCCTTTTGAACAGGCATTTGGAAAGGATTGAGGTGGCTGGGAGAGAGATGTCTCATTTTTTTCTTTTTGTTCACTGGTGTTTAGCTATTGAGGGAAACTGGAGTGATTTCACTGATTTAGACTCCAATTCAGGAAAGCTCTAATACACATACTTAAGTCCATCTCTACTTAGGAATTTGATCTTGATCTATTTGACTTCATTGGGACTTAAGCTTCTGGTAAGCGGTGCTTAGCTGCTTTCCTATATAGAGATGCTTTCTTGAATAGGGACATAAGATTTTATTTCTAATTGATGGCAAAGAAACCTAGAGATTTGGAGATATATTCTTTTTAAGTTTCTGAACCAAAATAACTAAATAATGGAAAAATGAAGAGAAATAAAAATATAATTAACTTATTTAAAAACATTTTTTTTCTGTCTAGGGTAAGCCTCACATTTTTATGAAAGTAAATACATTTTAATTTCTACAGCACTTATGGAATGATTTATGAGGAGAGGCTGAGGGAACTGGGTTTGTTTAGTCTGCAGAAAAGAAGAGTGAGGGGGGATTTGATAGCAGCTTTCAACTACCTGAAGGGGGTTCCAAAGAAGATGGAGCTATGTTCTCAGCGATGGCAGATGATAGAACAAGAAGCAATGGTCTCAAGTTGCAGTGAGGGAGGTCTAGGTTGGATATTAGGAAACATTATTTCACTAGGGAGGTGGTGATATCTCCATCCTTAGAGGTTTTTAAGGCCTGGCTTGACAAAGCCCTGGCTGGGATGATTTAGTTGGTGCTGGTCCTGCTTTGAGCAGGGGGTTGGACTAGATGACCTCATGAAGTCTCTTCCAACCCTAATCTTCTATGATTCAACAAGCATGGAAAACAGAGTCCCATATTGACTAAAAATAGTAAAATGTATAAAATACATGACAATTATATGTGGACTGAGAGAATATCTGTCAAATTTCAGCTCCATGCAAATTAAAATGAATAAAGTTATACAATGCCTTTTTAACAGGGTTTGCGTAACGTAAATGACAACAGGTTAACCAGAGTGGCATACCCTTATTATGGCTTGAGTTCTGTACTGTACCTGTACCACCATATCGTAGTAGTGAGCTACATCCTTAAACAAGTGAAAAAAAAAGCCACTGATTTTTCTCTATTCTAATTATCTTTGTTCCTGCGGATTAGAAAATGGAAAATGTAGAAGTCAAGCTGGAGATGGTTCTGAACGCAATCACCTGCCAAGTTAAGTCTGACAAATGGCAAGTGTGTATAATTAATACTGTCATCTTTCCTTAGACCAAAAGATGACTGCAGTAACTATAGATAGTTACTATAGATTGTAATTGTCATCTTTGTCACATAAAATGTGCTATTATTAAGTTCAGACTGAATTTTATTGCTGGGAATGCTCATAAATTGAATGGTCAGTCATTTAAATTACCAAGTACAGAGCTTTGTGGCTTGCTTTAAAGCTACTTTCTAAGACAATGTATTTGACTTTAGACCTCCAGAAACTAATTGCATTTCTTTAAACAGACGTTAGGTTGTAACCTATAAGTGAAGATGTTCTGATAGATGCACTGCATCCCACTCAGGTTTTAAACATTACTGCATTTTAATATCTGTTTTTTGTTAAAAGGCAAATAAAATACGTGCTATAATGGCAACTTGTAAAATTGGATTTATTGCCTTGCTAGAGGGGAGGTTAGAGACTGGTTTGAAAAGGTGACAAACAAGGTGTTTCCATCTGAGACTGAAGGGAATGATGAGAAATAGACATACACATAGAAAGGAGGGAATTGGGAGACTACAGATATAAAGTCTTTCACTCCAAGGTCACTATATCCTTTTCTTTCTTTCTCCTCACTTCGCTTAATTTGGTTGGGAGTTGTGGAAATGTTAAAAGGTAAGGGTTGTGAAGATTTTAGAGAGTAACAGTTGTGGTTTTATAAGAAGGAAGTTTTTGGTTTGATGATAAAACCCAGTGATATAAATGTAATTATTTGTGCAACTTGGTACAATCACATTGGGTGGAACCCTGGTAGTTAAACAAATTACACAAGGAGGTGAGGTGGCTACTGGAAGAGGCGCGGGTACTGAGAGCTGCGATCGGCCGAACCTGCGGACGCAGCAGGTAAACAAACCAGCCCGGCCTGCCAGGGGCTTTCCCTGCACAAGCAGTGGAACAAGTTTGGGAACCACTGGGCTAATATAATGTTGTATAGTTGAACTGTGGAGGGGGTGTGCATTTTCCCAGAACATGTGCAGTGTATATTGTAGAAGGGGTAAAAAAAATGCAAACAAAACATGCTACTTAATTAAAATCCTATTAGGCCTCTAAAGGAGCCACAATAGGCTGTGTTTTCTTTTTCAGATGTCTGTGTGTTTTAGAAGCAGGAGTTAAAAGTGAAAAGTAATCAGAACTCTGGTGGAAGTTAATTGTGTCCCTTTAAACACAAAGTCTGAGCTGCTAATAGCTTTGGACCCAAAAGCAAGCCAGAAAGCCTCTGTGTGGGTGCAAATTACCTAGCTGATAGGAGGAGAGAACTGCCCATAAATGGCAGGACAAAGGAGCTGCAAATAATAAATATACCTGGTCAGCAAACAAGCTACTTGTAAGCAAGAAGACTCAGATTATGGCCCTCCAGGAAAGGGAGGTGGGAAAACAAGTCAAATCATCTTTAACAACCCCTAACTTTAATTTACAATCCTCTAGTAGTCTTTACTGGAATAGCACCAAACTTGAAAGATTACTGGAAGCTTCCCATAATGCTGCCGTTACTTCAAACCTCTTACAAGTGGACTTAAGTGCCTCCTTTCCCTGGAAGGCATCCTGTCCCCATGGGCATGGACCTCCTTCCACTACCCATTTACCACAGAGGGTGGGCTCCTCATCTAGCCCCCATCCCTCTGGGTCCCCTAACACTGCTCCCATTTCCTTCTTAATCTCATCTCAGGTTGACCCCCGTACCTGGAATGGGCCCTGATTCTTCTGTATCCACGTATGCAAAAAGACCATTACCCCAGTTTGCAAGGACCACAACTACCATCATGAGAGCCTGCCATAATCCCCTCCAAGCAGCTGCACAGACTGTTGGGGAGGGGGACTTATGTGGCTTCTACTTACCTATCCAGTATGATGCATCCAAGACACAGCACCAAGATGTTAGAGGGCTTTCCCTTCACCCCCTTCCCTGATTCTTATCATGCAGACAGCAAGCAGCAAAAGACCAGAAATCTGAAGCGTAGACAATGCAATGTTTATTGTGGTTAGTTTCCAAACAAGCATATTTTGAAGCCCTTCACACTAGTTGGGCTTATCTCTATACGCCGATAAAGTCTGTTCCCCAGTGTTCCGTTCCCAGCTCTGACGCTGCAGAGCATTTACCCTGTGTCCCCCTTCCCAGCTCTGACGCCACGGAGTGTTTACTCCATGTCCCCCTTACCAGCTCTGATGCTGCAGAGCCTTGCCTGTGTCCCTGTTCCCCATTCCCTATTCCCTGTTCCTGTTCCCATCCCCCCTGTCACTTAGCAAACATGATCCCATTTCCCTTCCACTTCCTGTTTGATCCCAATTTATACAGTAATATTCTCAGCTATACCTTAACCAGTCATCTTACTGAAATTTAATTAACCAATCCTAACATATTGTAACATAATTATTTAACTAATTATATCCCACGACCCTAATTAACTTACACCTAGCAAAATTAATTATATAGCAGACAGAAACAATTAGAGAACCAGACAGATTAACAATAGAAAAGTGGGGGCCATAAAGATAAAACAATACAGAAATGAGGGTTTCACAACCATCGATTAGTGGTTTCTTGCCAGACTGGATGCTTTAAAACTAAGTTTTCGTTAACCATCCTAAGATCTGTTTCTTTATCTGGTAGTGATAGGCACTATCAGGACAGGATTGTCTTCCTAACAGCCCAATACCACTTTATTTCAATGTGACTGGTTTGGTATGTGAAGATGTGACCATTCGCTTCCCAGTTTATGGCTGCCCCTGCTGCTTAGCCTAAGAACAAGGCCTCAGACTATCCTAGTGAGAGAAGGCCCATACACAGGAGGACTGTGATTTTGATTCTTTGTTTTTATACCCCTGCAACTAGCTAAGTGATAAAAACACACCCAAGTTCTTAAAGTATAGGCCTTCACAGGCAGGCCTGAATATCTATATTCTAACAATAAGAAGGACAGTGCTTTCAACAAAGAGCTCTCGCCTTGAAAGTTTGAGCTCATCCTATAGCCACCTATAGCGGATGCAGCTTTTATTTATGTATCAGTAAAAGTATTTACCAGCCTAAGAGTAGCCATGTGAAGAAGAGAGTTACCTGGCCAGCTGTCAAAATGGGATTACCATCTATGGGCTGAGTATCAGAGAAAAATCTTATTCTAAAGCTTTATTGCTTTGTTTGTTGTTTTTAATAAAAAGCAAACTTACAGTCAAATGCCAAAAGTAACGGCTATTTCAACAGGGCAGCTTACTGATGTACTATGATTATCTATCTCATTAGCCTTATTTGCACAAAAGGATTATTCTGCCTTTATCCAATGCATGCTCACAGATTTAGAACACTAAATATCCCCATAGCCAAAGCAGAACTCCTTCCACATACGAGACTGGGGAGACAAACTAAAAGCATTAAATTGGATCCCCAGAGCTTCTCTCTCTTTCAAATAAACTCTAAAATCCTTTTGTATTTTTTCCAACAAAATCCCTTGGCAGAAGATAAGGAATTTATGAAAAAACTACCCTCTTCAACACATTAATTTTGCTTATTAGACAGAGGTGCTGTAATAGGCTCCATTTGAGTAATGGAACTGAATAGTGGCCAGTACAAACACACAATTTACTGTGAACAGCTTGCTAGATTTAGGTGGTAGGATAATCTCCAAGTACAGAATTCAGAGTCTGTTTTGCTAGTTTTAGTAGAAACTGATAGTGAGTCATGATTCCAGCTGGCTCCAAAGGTTTCAATTCAGGGAATCTAACAACAAAACTTAAAACATCCCTGTTGCCTCCACTAGTGTGGGAGTAAATCTTTTTCTGAGACAGCAATAAAAGAACATACTTTTATTCAGACAATGTTTTACAGTCAGTTCCCCTAGCACCACTGAGTCAAATATAGCTGTGGTGAGTAAGGGGTAAAACTCCCTTGACATCAGTGGAGTTACATTTCTTAGCATTAGGACTTTGCCACTGTCAGAATTCTATCGTGGAATTCAGACCAGTGAGAGGTTGTGACACTGCTTGTTCTGTAACCCTTAGTGCAGTGGTCCCCAAACATTTAACCTCACGCTTCTCCTTACCCCTGTCCATGCCTCACCCCCGCCGGGAGCGGGGCTGTAGCTCCAGGAGGGGGAATGCGGACAGGGGTAAAGAGGCTGAGGCTGGGGTCACAGCTGGGGACAGGAGCAGAGCCTTGGCCAGATACCTCAGCTGGCAGCCTGGGCCCCGGGCGTGGAGACTGCAGCCATGGCCAAGAGCGGAGCCACTGGCCGGGGCCAGGGCAAGGAGCAGAGCTGAGTTGCACTCCTTCCCCATCCCCCATGGGGTTGGCCTGGGCTCAGCCGTGTCCCACTGAATGGTCCTTCGCACCACTCTAGAGGGGGTGTGCCCCACAGATTGGGGACCTCTGCCTTCGTGCCTTAAAAATGCTCTGTGGCTGTAGCACCCTGTCTGGACTCTCCCAGCCAGCAAACAAGCATGCTCTGTGTCTGTGCATTGGGTAGCCCCGGTTCAGCAACTGACTCCAGATGCCTGCTTGTTGCACCCCAGCCACACTCTGGTCTCCGCCAGCCTTAGTTACTACTAGCCACGTGACCCCAACACATTGCCAGTCCCAAAAATTCCCCAAAACTCTCTGCCTTGAAATGTCCATCCTCTCCTGGAACATTCAGAGGAGTAATAAGGACTGTTGCTCCTTGAAAGAGACAAAAGCACAGCAGCGTGTTGCTTTAACTGGAGTTAATAATCATTTCAAATCAAACACAGCACTGGGCTGATTTAGAATAAAAGCAAAAAAGTTTATACATGAGTTCAAGGACAAGGGATAAAGACAAAAGTGATTATAAGCAAAAATAGAAATACACTTTCTAATGGTTCAGACCTAATTTAACAAGCTCTAGTGTTTGTTCAAAGTAGATTTCTTACCAATCTTTTTCTTCCCAGCCATGGCTGACTTTCAGTCAGACTTTCCACAGAAGTACAAGGTGCTGGTTTCCCTGGACTTCCTGGCTGAAAGATCTTTGCTGAAGCAGGTTTTTCACCTATATTTTGTTCCCACAGACTTCATCTCCTTTAGCTGAAGGATCCATCTTTCTCAGCTTGCAAAACCTCTGGCCCCTTGTGTCTGTCCAGTAATGGATGCCAAGATGGACACTTTTCTCTCCTTATATCTTCCTAGACTCATTGTTTTGTCCCCAGACTCAGTATGACCTCATGCTGTTCTTCCCTTCCTGTGGACTTCCCATCCCGCTGCCACTTCCTATGTAAACAGGGCGTCCACTGTTTTTGGTCACACCTTGCTTAATTTAATTGGAGACAGGTAAATAGCTGCCTTCCCTGACATTAATGTACTAACTGAAAGCAGACAATTTGAGGTGGGCCATCAAGGCTAACACCTTGGGTCATTGTTTTATGCTGAGGAGAGTTTTAATGCACTTTAAGGGCTTCATTGAGCAATGTTTTTGTTAAGTGTTCTGTTTTGGCTTGCTTTATGGGGTGCATTTAAGCATTGTTAGAGTAATTTTTAAAAAGTTCTTAAGGTTTTGGAAGGACTTCGTACATTCCTTCTTCATAACATGTTCTGACACCATTACTGACAGCACTTATCAGGAGCTATGCATGATTGCTCCCATGGTTTCCAGAGGTAACTGGTTGGAGTTGGGGGAGGGGTTGTAAAAGCACTACTCAGGGTCAGAGATCTTCAGCATTCATTTAGTTTTGTTTCCCTTGTATGTATTATCACTTAAATCATTAACAAAACCCAAAAGACATTACAGTTAAATTGTTTTCTGTTTTTCATTCCGGTGCTCTGGACAGCAACAGTTATTTCAAAGCTTACTTCATTATCATGAATTTTTTTTTTTAAGCATTAGCCAATTCGTAGCAGAGGGAGGGAAAGCGTTGTGGAAAGGATGCAATTCTTTGAATTTCCATGGCACTAGTCCTTTAAGAAATCAGTCATATGCTGTGATTTCTACTACCCGATCCCAGACCTCTGGGAAGTATCTCATTGATCATGCTCAGAAAACAAGGTGCTCACACAAGTGAAGTGAACAGTAATTTTTATTTACATACATACATTAAAAATAGAGCTAAAATGGTGTGTAAAAGGAACAAATGAACCAAAAATAACAAGAGTCAAATTCCCTGAGAAGTGGGCAAACGTTAACATCTGTGGACACAGCTCTTTGCCTTTCCCCTCCCCCTCTCCCTGAGAAGAGGGGAACAGCTGCAGAATATTGTGCGGAGTGGGGGCAAATGGGAATGTCTCCTGGATGGGGTTTGGGGAATGAACACAGCTTGGGCTACAGGGACTGAATCAGGCTAATTGTTGCTCTTCTGAATGCTCTGGCAGGATCCCAGGAGAGGTTTGGGGTGTTATGCTGGGAATCCAGCCTGTTCCACCCTGTCAGGGGTGGTGATAGGATCCACCACAGGCACTGACTTTTGTTTTTGCTGGTGGTTGCTTTGGAAGAGGTGTGTGTGTTTGGAGGAGGGGGAAGGGACACTCTGCCAATTTTGGGGGAGGCTATTTTCAGCATATTTATACACTTCTTTCATATTCTAGTTACTGAATGTGTCTATCATTGCTATCTTTATTATTTTAATAATGATTAAATTGTTATGAACTACATAATTACATTATTATGAATTACAGTGTATTAAAATCATTGCAATCATCTACAAGCTGTCTTTACTAACATCCCAGTTTAAAGACATTATGTCTTACTGTAGCTTTCTGGGTGAAACTGTCAGCAATCTTATTCACATCTAGTTCTCTGGTATTGTTTTGATGCCCATTAAGGACAGCTACATTATCAGTTGCGTCTGTCCCATTGATGACTGGAGATAATTTTTAAGTCTTCTGAAGCTAAAGAATGAGTTCAGGACGATACAGGCAGAGTGAGAAGGATTCTGATACGTGTGCAGTACTCTGGAAACATAGTGCTTCCAGAGTACAGCAAATGACTCCAAGACTCTTTCTTGATGGGTTACAGCTAATTTAGGCACCATCATTTTGTATGTGTAGTTGGGATTATATTTTGCCATGTATGTTGCTTTGCATTTAACATTGAATTTCATCTGCCATTTTGTTGCCTTCACCCAGTTTTGTGAGATCTTTTTGTAAGGATTGTCTGCTGCTTGAAGTCTTTAAACCACAATTTGAAGAGATCAATAGCTCAGACATAGGTGAGAGGTTTTTCACAGGGGTGGGTGGGTGAGATTCTGTGGCCTGCGTTGTGCAGGAGGTTGGATTGGATGATCATAATGGTCCCTTCTGACTTTATTTCAGAGTAGCAGCTGTGTTAGTCTGTATTCGCAAAAAGAAAAGGAGTACTTGTGGCACCTTAGAGACTAACAAATTTATTTGAGCATAAGCTTTCGTGAGCTACAGCTCACTTCATCAGATGCCTTAGTATCCGACCTTAGTATCTATGAATCTATGAATCTTCGCAGTCTGTTTTGGACTTAACTATCTTGAGTAATTTTACATCATCTTCAAACTTTGCCATCTCACTGTTTACCCCTTTTTGCAGATCATTTTTGAATGTTGAAAAGCACTGGTCCCAGTACAGGTCCTTGGGCACAACACTATTTACTCTCTCCATTCTGAAAATGGACCATTTATTCCTACCCTTTGTTTCCTCTCTTTTAATGGAGTGCCTGGGAATGCTTTCAGGATCCTCTAATGATCCTTAATTCAATTTAATGACAAGCCTTTTGTTATCTTAATCACCGTGCCTCTATTTAGAAACAAACTCCCTGCCCCAAGGGCAGAAGCTGGTAGCAGCACAGAACTCATCCCATTTCCGCACTCACACTCTGGCTCCTGTGTGCTGAGCACCCACTATTTTTTTCGCATGCTTGAATCCTGGAGCACCCATGGAGATGGCGCCTATGGGATCCACCATGTAGGCAGCAACCTGGGTGACAGCTGGAGGAAAAGGTGGTGCTTATTACCAGAGAGGAGCAGCAGCAAGGGCAGTAGATGGGCCCAAAAATGTTGTGCCACTAGTTGGACTAGGGACTATAGGAATGCATGATCCCGTTCCCTTTGTGCGCGCTCCCATTGCTTGTGCAGTCTCTCCATATGCAGGAATGACTCATCCTGGCTAAGAGCTCTAGCCTCCATTCCTCTAAGAAAGTTGAACTTTGCACAGCAGAGGCATATTTGTACCCACAGACCTCATGCGTGCTAGCTTTTACTCACTAGTCTGTCCTTTAGGAACATCCTTCTGAGCTTCAGGAGTGGACGTTAGGGGGTTATAGCACAACAACACACGTATCCAGGTACAGTCACAAGTGTAGATGCACCCTTACTGAAGTCAACTATCTTGCTATCTTTGCACTAGAGATTTACCAGAATTCAGCTGTATTCCTTTAGCCAGGTAGCAGCACACTTGTTGTAGGGCTTCTCCCTATAGGTGGCCATAGCTAATACAAGAGATTGTTAAATGTGTTTCCAGCATGGAAAGAAAGAATTAAACACTGAGCAGCTTCATTTGAATTGTACTTGAACCAGATGGCATGACTTCCATTTCCTGGGAAGTTTTAGGGTAGAAAGATTGAGAAACACAGAGCCAGGAGCTTGGGGGATAGCATTGGTGGTATCTCTGGACATGAGTCTGGGGACTGAGGCTTGAGCTGCATCCAGACTGCAAAACGACAGACTTGGACATGGGTTCCACTGGGACTCAGGCTCAGACCTAGGGTCCCCTGGGTGGGTCTTTGGACATGGGTCCTGACGGCTTGTTGACCTGAGTCAGAATAATTTGGGTATGGACAGTGATGGTGGTGGTTGGGCTTAAACTCAGAGGTGAAAGTAAGCTGGTACGCCCTGGTATGGTGTACCGGCAAGAGCCGGTGTGCCATACTGGGACCGGCTTTCCCAGACAGCAATTTAAAGCCCTAGGGTAGTGGCGGTGGGGCTCCGGAGGTGATATAAAGGGCAGGGGCAGTAGCGACTGCCAGAGCCCCGAGCCCTTTAAATCCCCTCCTGAGCCCTGCCGCCCAAGTCCTGGGGTAGTGGCGGCGGGGCTCTGGAGGGGATTTAAAGGTCCGGGGTGGTAGCGGTGGCTGAAGCCTCAGGGCCCTTTAAATTCCCAACGGAGCCCGGCCGCCACTATCCCAGGGCTTGGACAGCAGGGCTCAGGTGGGGATTTAAATGCTCGGAGCTCTGGCAGCCGATACCACAGCAGAGCCCCAGGCCCTTTAAAGCTCTGCCAGAGCCCAGAGCCCTGGGGTAGCAGTGGCAGCCAGGAGCCCTCAGGACTCCTCAGTGATTTAAAGGGCTCGGGGTTCTGCTGCAGTACTGGCATCTGGAGCCCTGGGCCCTTTAAATTGCCGCTGAGCCCCTGGGCTCCCAGCTGCTTCTGCAGCTGGTAGCTCGGGGGTGATTTAAAGGGTCCGTGGCTCTCAGATTTAAAGGGCCTGGGGATTTAAGGCCACGCCTCTTCCGGTTGAGGCCACACCTCTTCCGGTTGAAGCCACGCCCTCTGCTCAGGACTCCGGCGTACTGGTAAGTCCTTTAACTTACTTTCACCCCTGCTTAAACTTGACTCTGAGTCTGTATTTACAGGGCCATGTAAACTTCTGTGGATTTCAGCTGCCCAAACCAGTTCTGCCTGACTCATGAGACATAATTTTCTTCCTTCTTCTTCTCTTTTTCTCTTCTTCACTTTTCCCTCTCATCTTCTCTCCTTTTATGTAGGTTCTCTTCCACAACTCCTTCACTCCCACTGATAAAGTCCTGTTCTGCACTTTTCCACACAAAAACATTGCCTCTAAACTTATCCCTGTTCTATCCCTCCATGTTTTCATTTAAAGTAGGGCTGTCAAATGATTAAAAAAATTAATTGTGATTAATCGCACAATTAATTGAACTGTTAAACAATAATAGAATACCATTTATTTAAATATTTTTGATGTTTTCTACATTTTTAAATATATTGATTTCAGTTACAACACAGAATACAAAGTATACAATGCTCACTTCATATTTATTTTTGATTACAAGTATTTACACTGTAAAAAAACAAAAGAAATAGTATTTTTCAAGTCACCTAATACAAGTATTATAGTGTAATCTCTTTATCATGAAAGTTGAACTTACAATGTAGAATTATGTACAAAAAATGGATTCAAAAATAAAACAATGTAAAATTTTAGAGCCTGCAAGTCCACTTCTTATTCAGCCAGTCACTCAGATAAAGAAGTTTGTTTACATTTGAAGGAGATAATGCTGCCCGCTTCTTGTTTACAATGAAAGTGAGAACAGGCATTCGCATGGCACTGTTGTAGCCGGCATCACAAGATATTTATGTGCCAGATACGCTAAAGATTCACATGTCCCTTCATGCTTCAACCATCATTCCAGGGGACATGTGTCCATGCTGATGATGGGTTCTGCTTGATAACATTGAAAAGCAGTTCATTTTCATTATCTGAGTCACATGCCACGAGCAGAAGGTTGATTTTCTTTTTTGGTGGTTTGGGTTCTGTAGTTTCTGCATCAAAGTGTTGCTCTTTTAAGACTTCTGAAAGCATGAGCCACACCCCGTCCTTCTCAGATTTTGGAAAGCACTTCAGATTCTTAAACCGTGGGTCAAGTGCTGTAGCTATCTTTAGAAATCTCACATTGGTACCTTCTTTGCGTTTTGTCAAATCTGCAGTGAAAGTGTTCTTACAATGAACAACCTGTGCTGGGTCATCAGTGGTGGGTAAAACAGAGCAGGGGACATACAATTCTTCCCCAAGGAGTTCAGTCAAAAATGTACTGCATTTTTTTAACAAACGTAATCAGCATGGAAGCATGTCCTCTGGAATGGTGGCCAAAGCATGAAGGGGCATATGAATGTTTAGCATATCTGGCACGTAAATACCTTGCGATGCCAGCTACAAAAGTGTCATGCAAATGTCTGTTCTCACTTTCTGGTGACATTGTAAATAAGAAGAGGGTAGCATTATTTCCTGTAAATGTTAACAAACTTGTTTGTCTTAGTGATTGACTGAACAAGAAGTAGGACTGAGTGGACTTGTAGGCTCTGAAGTTTTATATTGTTTTGTTTTTGAGTGCAGTTATATAACAAAAAAAAATCTACATTTGTAAATTGCATTTTCATGACCAAGAGATTGCATGACTGTACTTGTATGAGGTGAATTGAAAAATACTATTTCTTTTGTTTATCATTTTTACAGTGCAAATATTTGCAATCAAAAATAATATACACTTTGATTTCAATTACAACACAGAATACAATATATATGAAAATGTAGAAAAACATCCAAAATATTTAATAATTTAAATTGGTATTCTATTGTTTTACAGTGTGATTAAAACTGCGATTAATCGCAATTAATTATTTAAATCACGATTAATTTTTTTGACTTAATTGAGGGAGTTAACTGAGATTAAACAACAGTTGTAATTTAAAGACACCTCTTCCAGTCCCAGGATAGACAAAAAGTCCCCTTTCTCTTGTACCAACTTTCTTGCCCCCCCCACTTATAATCATGTTCCTTCCCTCACCTCAGTTTCCCACCTACAAATAACTTTTGTCTCTGCTCCGTTCATTCTGTCTTCAGATGAAGTTCCCAGAATGTCTTACACATAAAGAACCAATGTTGCTGATCTCCAAAAACACCATGGCATCAGCTCCTCAAATGCAAGAGATGCTTCAAGGTGCAGATTGTGAACCATGAAGATATGAATGGTTCCTGCATGAGAGTAGAAGAGCAAAAGCAGTACAGAATGGGATTAAAAGGGAATAGGCATTTTGGGGGTGAGCAGGGAATATGACTGCAGATATTACCCAATCAGCATGAAAGCGGATTGTAAAACTTAAGGTTTTGTCAGACTAACTGCTTTGTGACTATGTTAATTCTGTGTAAATGCAGAATGCAGGCCTGGCCCTCACACATACTGAGAGTGTCTTTAACTCCAAATTCCCTTCAATTGAACAGTAGGTGACCTGAAGATTGGTCCTTATTTGTCCATATGGTAACTATTGGGCTGGGTTTATCTTCCAACAGCGAAGTCTGATGAGGATATTAGACCCATCTGCTCTGTACACGTCTAAATCTCTTTTATCCTCTGTGGTTTCCCTATCACAGCGGATAAGACTCTAATGCTCATTGAGAATAATGAACTCTGGTAAAAGAGAATGCTTTAAATACAGGAAGCAGACTGACAGGTTTCAGAGTAGCAGCCGTGTTAGTCTGTATTCGCAAAAAGAAAAGGAGTACTTGTGGCACCTTAGAGACTAAATTTGTTAGTCTCTAAGGTGCCACAAGTACTTCTTTTCTTTTTAGGAAGCAGACTGTATGCCACTAATAAGTAGCAAAGTTTGGGTGATATTGTCAGCCTACCACTGTGTATTATATTCATTTGTTTATATAAAACTAGATTATACGGGGCCTAATTCACCCACCACAGGATGCAAATAATTCCTTTGATCCTGCGGTGGGGAAATTGGGCCCCAGCGCTCAAAATTGCTCTTTTTTTGGGGGGGGGATCTCTAAGGAAAACTGAAAAAATAAAAGAAGTACTTGTGGCACCTTAGAGATTAACACATTTATTTGAGCATAAGCTTTCGTGAGCTACAACTCACTTCATTGGATGCTCCAGAGCCTTTTTGGCATGTACTAGTAAGGGGAACTTTTCTACTTGATGCAAGGATGTTAGGGTGCTTGTGTTTAAGCAGAAGCATGTCAGACAATGAATGAAAAAAGCATCCTGGCATTTACCTAAGAGTAGTGTAAAGCTGCTACTGGACATGCTTGGTGAGCACCTACTAAAGATTTGAGAAGAGTCTAATAAAGCCCCACTCCATTTGTAAAATCTTATGGAGCTTGCAAGCTGATGCTGGGACCACCAGCTTGAGGGGGACTCTAAAGTTTTGTTGAGAGATATTGCAAAATCCACCAAAAAACCCTGCAAAATTCAGGGACAAGTGAAAATTGTGGCTCTGAAAAAAATTGCAGATACCCTGATGTAAAGGTCTCTCCTTATTTCTTGCTGCAGTCCACAGCTTACCACAAATCCTAACCCATTGTCCTGAGCCTTTCGGCTATTAGAACTGCACTCTCTTGCAATGCCTTAGTGAATGGATGCCACCTACCCATCCCCCTTTGTAACATATCCCATTACAGTTCCTGCTATCTCCTGTTCTGTCCATTTTCTCTGTCCTTTCACTGTCTCACTCTGCAGGCCCCTCCAATTTGCTTTTTCCTCTCTCTCTCTCTCTCCATGTACTTATTTTGCATTTGTTTTTCAAATCTTTTGTCTTGTTTTTGTGCTCCCCTAGTGGGACTCTTATTGTCTGACCTGCTCATCAGAAATCTTCTTAAGGTGGTGGTTTTTCTATGAAATCTTCACCAGATACAAAGCTGCATTTGCCCAGCAAGCCATTTCATTCACTGAATGAGGCAGGGGTCCTGTGGAAAAAACAGCATGTGCTCATGTAATTAAGGATTGTATCATAATGTATATGCACAAAGAGGCTGAATTAAAGTCATACAAACAACTCTATTTCTGCCATTTCCTGTTCTGAGTGCTAGACTTTGTAATCTTAACATTCTTTTAACTTGGTTGGGTTGTTTTTGTTTCTACAAGTGTTTAAATGTATACACATGATGTGTGTGTGTAAAAATGCAAAAATGTCTTTATAGTGTCTATAATTACTACCAAAGAAACAAAAAAGGGTAGCATCCCCGAGCTTCTTTAAAAAATAAAAAGCTTTGCAAAGAAAAACAAGATCATGTAAAGATTTAACACAACTCAAAGTCAACACAATTTGGTTTGATACATGACCCTTTTATTTTGCTGCCTTAAAATGTCTCCCTCCTGCCAAAACAATTCGTTACCTTTGTCCTTGGGGAAATATGCAAAGACATGGAGTTGCACTCAGTCCTCCCCACTAGAAGTTTTTATTTCAATCCTCTCAGCCTCTATTCTCACCAATCATTTTTCTTTTGTTCTCAGGATCCATTGTTTCCAGTAATTCACTTGAGCTACAATAGCCGAGAAAGACTGAGAGCCATTGTGATTTAATGGAAAAAGATCTCTGCAGGCTAATTTTGTTTCAAGCAGCTCTCTGTGAGAGAGTTTGGTTTGCAGCCTGCAGACAGTTAAATACATTGAGTAAAGTTTATCGCTAATTAAGCCATATAAAAATACTTTTTAATTTTATCTTTGGCAGAAAACGTACTAAAAATGTCAATTAATGTTGATTAAAGCTAGTTGGTGAGTTATACTAGGAGGTCCATTTAAGTAAACACATGATCATCATCTGCAGCAACTGCAACAAAAATGCATCCGATGAAGTGAGCTGTAGCTCACGAAAGCTTATGCTCTAATAAATTTGTTAGTCTCTAAGGTGCCACAAGTACTCCTTTTCTTTTTGTGAATACAGACTAACACGGCTGCTACTCTGAAACCTGCAACAAAAATGTAACTGTAGAGGCACAACTCCCATTGACTTCAGTGGGGCCAGGATGTCACCCCAGACTAGAATGCAATTGAGTGTGGCATATAGAAAGAGGACTGGAGAAGGAACAGCCTATGCAGCCTTTGTACAAATCTGGGGTTGACTGGTCCATGGCCCAAGCAATGAACACTACACAGAACAGTCACGTGTACCCTGTATATTCATCCACTCCTCTTCAACAATGAACCACATGTGTGAAACACACCAGAGGGGCCAAGAAAAACAGTAGGAGAGGGACCACACTGCAACAGTTAAACTGTTATGGTGGCAGTATACATAGTTTGACTGTTTTGTACTTTCATTTGTTTGATTTCTTAATATGCACTTTTTTTAATGTCTTGATGGCAACTGGTCTGCCTATCAGGTTTTATATTAATTATTATTTTCATATGTGTTTAAAATAAACTGTTTAATTTGCACACAAAGCTTCGTATATGGGTTTAATTACATGTTTTAAAATAGAACTTCATCACAGTAATTCATAAGCTGTGTGTTAGGTACATAACCAGT
Source organism: Dermochelys coriacea (assembly GCF_009764565.3). Lineage (NCBI taxonomy): Eukaryota > Metazoa > Chordata > Testudines > Dermochelyidae > Dermochelys > Dermochelys coriacea. The sequence goes on from NC_050069.1 coordinate 227,543,896, forward strand.
TTCTGGAACATGCATAACAAAATTCATAAAGTTTCATCACAGTAATCCAGAAATTGTGTGCTGAGGTACAAGAACACATATCATAAAATGCATAATAAAATTCCATTAAAATATTCCCGAGATGCCCAGCCCCAGAGATAGTAGGGTGAGTATGGCCACTTTAATATTTTTTAGACAGACCTGCAAAATGATCCTTTGCTACTCCTAAATGTAACAAAATCTTACCATCGGCACACCATGAGAGACAAGATAGACGAGGTAATATCTTTCATTGGACCACTTCGTGTTGGTGAAAGAGACAAGCTTTCGAGCCACCCAGAGCTCTTCTTCAGATCTGGGAAAGGTGCTTCCAGAGTCTAAGCAAAATTTTAGCATAAGTAGTTAACACATATTGTAAAGGACCATTCAAGGCAGAATGGCCCATTAACATCTCTGCAGTCATAGGACAAAAAGTAGGTTACAGATTGTTGTTAGGTTTCAGAGTTGTAGCCATGTTAGTCTGTATCAGCAAAAAGAACGAGGAGTACTTTGGGCACTTTAGAGACTAACAAATTTATTTGAGCATAAGCTTTCATGGGTGGGTTGGGTTTTAGCCCACGAAAGCTTATGCTCAAATAAATTTGTTAGTCTCTAAGATTGTTGTTATAATCCATAAATACAGTATCTCTGTTTAGTCCATCTGGACTTTGATTCTGGCCCTGACCGCTAGACCGGGCTGCATATGTCTCGATCCCAACACTGTGTCAACAGACTCCAGCTGTTGGAGCTTGAGCTATGGTGCTAAAAATAGCTATGTTGGGGCATGGGCCCTGAAGCCTAGGGAGAAGGGGCTCTGGAACAGGAGGGGAAAGGGGGCCATGGCCCCATCACTTTTAAAAGTGGGAGGGCTATGCAGTAAGGCAGTAAGCAATGTGAGCAATGTGGGGAAGGTTGGAGAGGAGCAAGGGGGGTGGGGCCTCAAGGGAAGAGGCGGCGTTGGGGCAGGGCCTCAGGGAGAAGGGGTGGTGCAAGGCATGGGGCTTGGGGAGAAGAAGCTGTGTAGGGGTAGGGGGGTGGGGCCACAGTTTGGGTGCTGGTGGTCCCCCCACTTTTAGGGAGCTTCTGTTGCTCCTGCTAGGGAAATGGGTATGTTGGCTTCAGAGCCCAAACTCTAGTCTGAGCCCAAACATCTACATAGCCACTTTTAGCACCATAGAGTGAGCCCCACAAGCCTTCGTCTGTAGTCCTGGGCTCTGAGACTCACTGCTGTGGGCTGTGGCTTCGTGTGTAGATGTACCCCAAGAGGACAAGGACAAATTACTTCTTCCAGTTTGGGTTCTGGCTTATCACAGAAAGGAATGATCATTACTGACTTATAGGTAGAGCTGGTCAAAATGTTTGTGAACAGTTTTGTCATAATTGAAACATTTAATGGGTTATGTATCTATTTGACAAAAATTTTCAACAGAAAAACAAGTCAAAACAAATTGTTTTGATTTTTGTGTTTTGTTTGATTTCTACTTTTATGTTATATATATATATATATATATATATATATATATATATATATATATATATATATATATATATATGAGTTTTGAAGATGTTTCCAAATTGACTTTTTTTCAGAATTTCCATCCCATGACAAATTTCAAAACTTTGAGTTTTATTATGATTTAGCATGAACACAAATTTTGAAACGTAGGAATTTCGCTGGGGATGGCAAATCTGTTTTCCAGCCATACCTACTTCTGAATGGCAAAATAATTTTTATATTAACGTACAAAGATTTCCTCTCTCTCAACCCATCCACTTCCTTGTCCATAGCTTCATTCCTTATATTTCTGCAGTTTGGCCAGATTTCTGCTGTTGGCTCTGTTAAGAAGTGGCTCAGAGACTGCGGAGTTTGAGCGGTCAGCAATTAAGCTGATAGCTGATCTCAGCATAAGGGAACAGAAGAAAGAAGATTTAAACAAATCTTCCTTAGAAAAAAATCATATTATAATTTTTTTCTTTTTATACTCTCTCTCTTTGTGTGATTGTAAAAATAATATTCTCTTGACAGTGCTGGGAACTGAAATTATCTATTTATCCATAGAGTAGGTATGTCTCAAGATCATGACTCAGTCCTGATTTCTAGTGACCATTCAAGGCCAATGTATTTAAGTCTTTGTGCTCACTCAGTAATGAGACTGCTAATTAGTAGAGCTAGTTGGGAGTTTTCCATCCACATAATTTTCCAATGGAAAATTCCCCTTTTGAAAAAATCACAATTTTCCAAGGGAAGATTTCAATTTGGCAAAAAAAAAAAAGAAAAAAATTTTAAAATGGATTTTCTGTCAGGAAAACCTAAATAGTGGCTCCCTGAAAGGTTCTTGTTGATTTCACTTTCTGCCCACAGGGAACAGATTGGCGTTTTTCAGAATTTCTGTCCTGTGAAAATGCTGAGGTTTTTACTTTGTATACTGAATCAGGACAATTTCTTCTCTGAAACCTCAAAATTTTCCAAGGGACAGAAATTCTATTTTGTAGCCAGCTCTACCAATTAGTATAATTGGCGGTAGTTTTCCTTTTTTCCTCTAACGTTTTTCTGCATTGTCCATGAATATAGTCCTGAAATGGAACTGGGAGGGTACTGGAGAGAATTTTGGTTAATGTATATTTTGGGGAGAGTTAAAGTGGGATACTTGATTGGGAGAGAAAAGAATGAAATATAGAATTAAGTTTTTTAAAAGAGACAGGATTTGAGGTTTTGTGTGAGGATGGTCTATGTAAGGAAATTATTATAGTGAAATGAATGTTTTTAAGTTTTAGGTCATGGATAGAATGGTGAATTAAAAGATAAGGAAGAATAAAACTCTAAGGAAGGAAATCCGGATATCCTCCTAGTCTTCTAATGAACAGATAAGCCCTTTTACTGAGAAATAATCTCTGAGTATATTTGCATTTTGATTAGCTGTTTGGTTCACAGCCTCAATTATGTAGAGATGAGTGAGCCTGATTCTCTTTGTCACCTATACTAGCTTTAAACCTATATAATTACTCTGTCTTGGGTAGAGTTACTCTGATCCTGAAGTAAGCAAAACTTATAATCAGGCACTTTTGTTGCTTCCAAGTTAAAGTTTCTATTATAAATCCAGTTTTGATTTATGCAGTTTTGATTTGATTTGACTTCTGCGGAAAAGGACCTAGGGGTGACAGTGGACGAGAAGCTGGATATGAGTCAGCAGTGTGCCCTTGTTGCCAAGAAGGCCAATGGCATTTTGGGATGTATAAGTAGGGGCATAGCGAGCAGATCGAGGCACGTGATCGTTCCCCTCTATTCGACACTGGTGAGGCCTCATCTGGAGTACTGTGTCCAGTTTTGGGCCCCACACTACAGGAAGGATGTGGATAAATTGGAAAGAGTACAACGAAGGGCAACGAAAATGATTAGGGGTCTAGAGCACATGACTTATGAGGAGAGGCTGAGGGAGCTGGGATTGTTTAGTCTGCAGAAGAGAAGAATGAGGGGGGATTTGATAGCTGCTTTCAACTACCTGAAAGGGGGTTTCAAAGAGGATGGCTCTAGACTGTTCTCAATGGTAGCAGATGACAGAACGAGGAGTAATGGTCTCAAGTTGCAATGGGGGAGGTTTAGATTGGATATTAGGAAAAACTTTTTCACTAAGAGGGTGGTGAAACACTGGAATGCGTTACCTAGGGAGGTGGTAGAATCTCCTTCCTTAGAGGTTTTTAAGGTCAGGCTTGACAAAGCCCTGGCTGGGATGATTTAACTGGGACTTGGTCCTGCTTTGAGCAGGGGGTTGGACTAGATGACCTTCTGGGGTCCCTTCCAACCCTGATATTCTATGATTCTATGACCCTGCTAATTTACACAAAACAGCTAATTTGCCGGAAATCTCCTATATCAGTGTAACCCACTGAGGAGTGTGTGGTAGTGTAGCCCATATCTACAGAGCCTAGGCTCACGCTTTAGCTCTCGAGGTTTCCAGGTGAATCCCTGTTATGTTGGCCAACAGGGCAGCCAACCCACCAGGTCTTAGCTTACTGTAGAATTTGTCTGGAAAGTTTGGATTGGCTTTTACCTCCAGGGTATTTTCCTGTTGAGCCAAAACAAGCAAACCAAAAGCCTTAGCTCCAAGACAGTTCGACTTAGATACTGCAAATTGCTTTTGGTCAGATGGTCCTGATTTTTATTAGTTTACTAGTTTTCCAGGGGAAATTCTATGGCTAAAAACAGAGGAACTGAGGTTTGTGCGCATATATATATATATATATATATATATATATATATATATATATATATATATATATATATAAACTTTGCATAGCCAATGTATGCTTTATAAAGCACACACAGGGGCTATGCACCTTTTATAAAGGTGTAATGGAAGATGTACATGATGGGAACAGCTGTATATTAGCACAAAGGCAGTCTTGAGAATTCAGAGAAGAAAATTATACATGTACGTGGAAAGGGTCTGTGGAGAAATAGGTTGAGTTACACACAAGACTATTTCAGTTAAGTGAAAGTTTTGCTTCTTGTTTTGCCTAGACTCAGATTCTCCTCCAAATTTGGCTCATTGGCCCTGATTCCACTCTCAGACAAACAGGCATTAGTCAAGAGTACCTGAATTGATGTTACAGGATGGTAGGATTTTCCTGGTGTGATTTCCTGATAGCAGGTGTTGGAGCCCCACAGAAGCTACAGGTTAATTACTGCTGGTTCACTGGGGGCAGGTGTGGCTCATTAAACTGCATCATCAATATAAAGGAGATGGCAGGGGGCCCTAGTGTCCTGGATAGGCAGTTTCTGAGAGTCTGTATGTTAAGAGAGGCTAAATATTGGGAAAAGTTTAGGCTGGGGTTCGTAAAATGTTATAGTGGAGTTATTTTTTTTGTTAATGAAACTAGCCCCATTGAGGTGACTACTGAGATTTATAACATGAGCAGAAAGAGCACCTGCCTAAAGCCCTGGCCCACTCACCATCACTTGAAAGTTACACTAACTCTACAAAGAGTGTGTCACTCTTATTGAGAGCTAGTGGGGAGCCCTGCCAGCCTGCAGTGGTCTCAAACAGGTAGAAAAACAGTGTAAGAGAGAATAAAATTAAGCCTGCTGCATTCTAGAGGCCTCTGTGAAGGAATAGATCTAGCTGACAGCTTTCACATAAGATAACTACAGTATAGTTAACTGATGAGGTAAGATTAATCTATGAATGTTCAAATTTTGTTAATCACGTAAACTGATGGTTTTCCATGTGACTTGCCATGTTATATGGGAGAAAAGGGTTACAATATTACTAGAATCTTTCTCCATTGTTATATAAAATGCAATATCCCAGATTGATTGATAGAAAGTGGGACAATAACTGAATTGAAAAAAATCTGCTCCACAAAAAGAACAGGGGGCTGGGTGGGGGAGTGGGGCTTCACCACTCTAGATGGGTTTGCAAAGATTTATTGGACTTGGAGCAATCTGCAGTCTAGTAAATTGGCATTTGTGGGGTGTCACAAACAATAATGTACTACATCTTGCACTACAACATACAGGTGTCCAAAAGCTATTACAATCCAACCAGAAAGTAATAACACAGTCTGTATGTGAGTGGGAACCAGCAAACTTTATTTTATTTTTCTATCTTTTTGTTACTACTATCCAGCGAGGCCCCTACCCAATAAAATTGCAGTGAGTGGAGAAATTAAATTTTCTGCTCCTGCTTCAGCAGCTCCACTTGTCAGTAATAACTCAAAGGGAAAATAGTGGTATGTTGAGAGTGTATTCTGAAACTTTTTGTGGTTCTGATTGCAAGCACTGGCAATAGATGGATGATACTGTAAGAACCTGAGCTGCTCTGTGATATTACGAAAGTTAAGCTGCTTTAAGAATTAAATGTACCTTCTTTTCATCCTAGTTCCATGTGGGTTGGCTTGGTCTCTCTCAAAATGGTACCTGTCACAACTTCCATGCCTGGTTGAGTCTGCCAACTATGACGGTATAGCATTATGGTGGATGTGTTTCCCATCTCTAGTAACTTGACTGCCTTAGGCATAACCCCCTAGTGTGTGCTGACAGAAGGAGTCTTTCTGCTGATCTAGGAACACCACTTCTCCAAACGGCATTGCCTATACTGACAGGAGCGTTCTTCTGTCAGTATGGGTGCATCTCCACTGGAGGTTTTGTTGCATAGCGATGTTGGTAGGGGGTGTGGTTATTCACACTTCTGATTGGCATGGCTATGCCAGTATATGTTTGAAGTGTAGACCAAGCCTTACTGGTGGAGTCCTCCTAAAAAGCTCTTGTGCTGGCACAAGATGTAACCCATTCTCATGGAAATCATAATGGCATGTTCTCCTTAGATGTCTTAATGATTACATCCAGTACAGTACTAGTCTTGTGCTAAATAATACTTCACAAAGCAGTTCCTACAATCATCTTCCCCTTAACCTACAGTAAAACTTTGTTTTAAATATAGTTTAATGTTTAAACCTGTGTAATTGTAACCCCTTTGGAGAAGGAGTAGTGATCACGTCTCCTCCATGCTCTGTTCAGAGATAACCACATGGATAGTGCTCAATAAGTTTAAAAATTAAACATCTATATGAAGGGGGCATTCAGTTGAAAGCAAGAACGACAAGAGACAAGGGATCTTATTAATTTTCCTATTTAAACTAACTTTCTCTTCCTTCTAACTAGAGGAAGCACCCCTTGGAGAACAAACTTTTACTAAGGGAAAAGTCAGATTTTTGCTCATGAAAATCATATTCATAGGGTTGCCTCCAGGAACTAAAAAGTAATCTTTAATTAAAGATTGTCAAGTGATGAAACCTCCAGGAATACCTCCAAGCAAAACTGGCAACCCTACATACTAAATATATTGATAGTGTAACACAGCAATCAGGATGTGTAACTTGTGAGTAGGGAAAGCACAAAATGACTTAGTAGAGGGAGCCAGAAGCATTGTCACTTCATATACAAAAGGAATTACTTTGGGATTTCAAAATCTAATGAAGCACATCAGAATAACTGAAGGAATAATGTCCTAGATCAATGAGACCATTCAGTACTGCAGTGTCCATGAAGCACATTGGTATTAAGATTTTACATGGACAACTAAATTGTTGATTAACATTTGTACACTAATGTGAGCTTGTTTCCATGTTCCAAAGACTTCCCGATGATTTAAACATTGGAAGAGGCTTTCTTTGGAGAGTGACAGCTGCAGTTCTGTATGACTAAAATTGAAGAACAGATTAGCTAACTTACTGTACACACAAGATACTCTGAAAATCTCACTGTGAATTCCTGGCTAAGTTGGGGGTGGAGGGGAGGACAAAAGATAAATGAGGATTTTCTCTTCCCAATAGCACTAAAGGACAGCATTGACGGGGAGGATTCAAAGAACTAGAACCCACCTAGTGAAGCAGGGAGATCCAGCTGTACTGAGTGTTAGTTAGATCTCCTGCATATTACCAACAAAAACTGTTTAGAAGCAGTTAGGTTTAAGGCATGGTCTACACAGCAAAGTTTTGCTGGTATATCTATGTCAGCAAGGGGTGTGAAAAAACTGCATCCTCTGGGAGGCAAAGCTATGCCAGCAAATTCCGTGGCATAGATACAATTATGTGGCCCAAAGTGTGCTTCTGTCAGCAATAGCTAATGTTGTTCATGGAGCTAGTATGGCCATAGCAGCATAACTCCTTCTGTTGACTTATGCGGATTCTTCATGAGGGAAGTCTTCCAAAAAAGGATCTGCAGACAAGGCCCGAGGCAGAGCACACTAAAATCTTTAAAGGAATGGTAATAAGCTAAAGGGAAAGAATTGTACATTCCTTACCACCTTCATATTGTTTACAACATTGGTGATAGCATGCTCCATAGCGCTTTAACTTCTCTCTCCAACAGCGACCCCATGTAATATGTACCCAAACTTCATCAAACTTCCACTGTACCACAGAACCTTAACAGTGACTTCACATGTTTCTGTATGAATAAATAGCAATTCTTTTAACAGATCTACACATGTGACTGTCCCACTAGCAAATTCACTCCGGGGGGGGGAGGGTAGGGTTACAAACTGTTTGCACTCATCAATATTGCCAACCACAAACATTAAAAATTAAAACTGTATGTGAATTACTATGATCATGTTAGGAGCCTACAAATAACAACATTTAAAACAAACATTTAAAATAAAAAGCCTTGAGTTTTTTGTTTGCCTTTTGGATGTTGAGCCTGGGAACATTTTCCAACTTCTCTCTGCATTTGTGAGGGCTAGAAGTTTCTGTCTCACATAATCCCTTGTCTTTAGGAGCTGGGGGGTTATGTAAAATATCAAGGATAGCAAAAGTCATAATGAAAACTGAATCATGCAGGTTGACACTGGCTTTGGATTGCCGCTGTTTCAAAGCCAGAGAATGAAAACATATCTATAAACCATCTTTGGCATACAGAGTGATAACTGGCAGTGGTGTTGGAACTAGGGGAGATGGGGTTGCTGCTGCACCACCCCGGTTTGAAATAGTAATAACAAAAACTGAATACATGGTTTCCATCATCGGTACCCTTACTATAAAAATTGTTCCAACACCCCGATAACAGGTGTACATTGGTATTGCAGGAGCTGCTTCAGCTTTGGGATGCAATAGGCTCTGTGGAGTGGCTCCACTACCATTCTGAGACTGCCTGGAGGCAGTTCCTCTGTAGAACCTTACCGCTTGGTTGCATGGGAGGATTTCACCCCAAGTGATGTCAAGGTCTTGCATGAGTCTTGCACAGGGGTGAATTTCACTGCAGTGGATAAATTGGAGTAAATGTTCTCTAAAAGCAAGTTAGTGAGTGAACGCTGATACAGTAAGTTAGTGACAAATTATTGTTTCTTAAAGTAATCCCTAAAGCGCATTTTTATAAATGCCCAGAAATACAGTTCTGTAGGCTCGTCTCCCTTTCCTGCTTCAGCCAGTCTCTATCCCCCAGCTTTCTCTTATTTATCTGATTTCTAGTGTCTTCACCTGCAATAAATGATCTGCTCTACACCCAGGGTGCTTCTCTCAAGCCTCTTTACTGTGTTTTTTTCCATTGATTCTGTTCTGTTGAGCTGCTAACAAAGCCTGAATCAATGGTTGGTGCAGATGATTCACCTGCCACTCTAATAATATTCCCTTTGATTTACTGTCAGACCCCACAAAGAGAAATTGTGATTGTTTTTTCTTTGAGCCAGATTCTCTAACTTCTCAAACACCTCAAGCTGTATGTTTGAAGGATTGCTTGCAGCAATTGTTTGGAGAATACCATGTCACTGTTCTTATTGATAGTTTGGAAAAAGAATCCATTACAAATGACTTATTGCTTTCTCACAACAGTAAAAGCTTGTAGATTACTTTTAGATTTACTTTTATGTTATGAATATGGGATGGACGGCAAAAGCTTACACAACCAGTTACCATAATCAGTCTTGCTTGGGATCAGTATGATGAGCTTGAAAATTAACAAAGTAGTTTGTATTCCATTTGGGCCTAAAAGTAATCAGATTATTTTTGAGGATTACATTTCATGGAAGGAATTTGACGACTAATAAAAAATCATTGTTTAACAAAACTGTTTAGGCTCATTTTCTAAACCAGCTGAACTTTACTTGCTACAAGTTGGGGTGGGGATGGTAGGAAAGCTGATACTAAGTTGCTTTTGCAGTTCCTCAATCATGGGATGGCAGGATGCCAGGCTCGTACACTGCACAGGAGAGAACAGCCTGTAGGATGCTCTATCTTTTGTCAGCTGCCAACACCACACTCCACAGTAGCCTTTTCACCAGCTAGGGATCAACCAGTCACAGAGGCCATACCCCCCTCCCCAGCCAAACCTCTAGACCAGAGGCTAGAAGGGGAGTTGTATAAGAACCTTTACACCAACTCTATGCTCTCATATTCTCCTATTTTTTCCACTAGCCAATTATATCAGGTGTAAGTTGGCTTGTGCTACCAGAGCAACATAAAGCAGACTGAACAGGCCAGAGATTCTGGCCCTTAATATGTTCATATGCTTGTGTATTTGTGTGTGTATTTATATGGAAGAAATGGTAGTTTATTGTCAGCAGTTTATCACACTGTTCCAGTCAAAAATGGGCCAGAAACTCGGGCACTGAGGGTATTCACTTTGTACGGTCCAATAATGAGTCTGCGCTGACCAGGGTGAACACTTATACTTGGTGACATGGTCAAATCCAGCATCCACAGCAATATCCAATCTGTTTTTTGCCAAAAATCTCATTAAATTGTCTTTCTTGTGGTATTTCAGCAGAGAAACTGAAATAACGGCTCATGCCTTAAAAGTGGTTTATCTTTCAACTAGGAATTGTGAATGTGTTTGGGAAAGCTGTACAAAAATGAAACCTCTGCAATGTCTGCCAAATGGAAATATGGCTGTGATACTACATTACTATCTGGTAAGCATTTGTGGTAACTAAAAAGTTGTATTGTAATGAGTACAGGTGAGTTATTACTTGTGGATAAACGAGCCAACAAATTTAGCCCTATTTACTGTTCATAAATTTTTCATGAACTGATCCGAAGTAAGACAAGGCAGTTGTAGAGAAGTGAATGAGATTTTTGCATCAGTCTTCATTACAGAGGATTTGGGGGAGGTCCTCACATCTGAGCCATTCTTTTTAGGTGGCAAATTTGAGAAACTGTCCCAGACTGAGGTATTGATAGAGGAGTTTTGGGACAAATTGATAAATTGAACAGTAATAAGTCACCAGAACCAGATGGTATTCATCCAAGAGTTCCGAAGGAACTCAGATATGAAATTGCAACATTACTAACTGTGGTATGTAACCAGGGGTGAAAGTAAGTCGAGTGACTTACCGGTACTCTGGGACCAGCTCTGGTCCTCGGAAGGGGCAGGGTCTAGAGTGGAAGGGGCGGGGTGGAGGGGGTCAGAGCCAGCCCCAGCCCACCCTGTAAGGTAAGTACCCCCCCCACCGGGGTAGCAGCAGCAGACCGGGGCTCCAGGAGCTGTTTAAAGGGCCAAGGGCTCCCCTCTTCTACCACCCTGGCCCTTCAAATAGCCGCTGGAGCCCTGGGGAAGCCCCAGCCTTTTAAATAGCCCCTGGAGCCCCCCGCTACCCCAGAGCTCTGGGGACTATTTAAAGGGCCCATGGCTCCCCTGCTTCTACCGCCCCAGTCCTTTAAATAGCTGCTGGAGCCCTGGAGTAGCAGCGGCGGGGCTCCAGTGGCTATTTAGAGGGTCCGGCGGTAGAAGCAGGGGAGCCCCAGGCCCTTTAAATAGCTGCCAGAGCCCTGCAGCCGCTATCCCAGGGCTCCAGCAGCGGGGCTCTGGTGGCAATTTAAAGGGCCTGGGGCTCCAGGCATGGCTGGGAGCCCCAGGCCCTTTAAATTGCCCCCTGGGGAAGCCGGGCTGCCCCAGTACGGTGCACCAGCTCTTGCCAGTACGCCGTACTGGGGTGTACCGGCTTACTTTCACCTCTGTATGTAACCTACTGCTTAAATCAGCCTCTCTACCAGATGACTGTTAGAAAGCTAATGAACACAGTTTAAAAAAAAGAGAGTTCTAGAGGTGATCCTGGCAATTACAAGCTGGTCAATCTAACTCCAATAGCAGGCAAATTGGTTGAGACTATAGAAAAGAACAGAATTATCAGACGCCTACATAAACAATACAGCGGGGAAGAGTCAATGTGGCTTTGGGTGAGTCATGATTTCCCTTTATGAATCTATTAGATTTCTTTGAAGGTGTCAACAAGGATGTGGACAAGGGTGATCCAGTTGGTAAACTGTACTTGGACTTTCAGAAATTCTTTGAAAAAGTCCCTCACTAAAGGCTCTTAAGCAAAATAACCAGACATGGGATAAGAGGGAAGGTCCTCTCATGAATCTCAGGGGAGTTTGAGTGGGAGTTCTGTTGGAGGAGAAGATAGCTGTACTTGGTTTTGTATTTTTAGTATTTGTGTGTGTGTAGGGGCTTTGTGCTGGGAGAGCAGCTGAGCCCTGCTTAGGGAGTGGGGCTTCTGACTAGAGGTCCTATAAAGGTAGCCAGCCAGTCAGGCAGCAGCACAGGAGCTAGCAAACAGAGCTGTAAACAGGGGAGTTTGAGTGGGAGTTTGAAAGGGGAGTTTGTATTGTGGTGCTTGTTTGGGGTTTGTTTTTGCTGTGGGGGGTGGTCTTTTTGGTGTGGCTTGTGTTTCCCAGATTAACAGGATTTAGGTGGGAAGGCGATGACAGATACAGAGGCAGCTGTGGGAGTGACTCCTGTAGTGGAAGACACATTGAGGATGACTGGATGTGGAAGCTGTGGTATGTACATGATCCTGGAGGGGCGAACCAGTAAGAGTTTTTTCTGCATGAAATGCCGTCTGATAGAGCTGATGGAGGAAAAGATCCGAGGTTTGGAGATGCAGGTGGAAAGTCTCGAGTTTAGGAAGGGGTTTGAGCAGATGATGGAGCAAAGATATGAGGTATCTGAAGGGAAAAGCTCAGACTCACGGATGGAAGCAGGGCTGGGGAATTTTGAGGGGAGACTGGGTGAGGAAAGTGGTCAGTGGAAGCATGTGACTAAAAGAACCAGGCAGAGGAAAAGACGGGCTAGTGAAGGAGAAATAGAGCTTAGGAATAGGTTTGCAGAGTTGGAAAATGAAGAAGGGGCTCAGCAGGTACTTGTTGAAGGTGGAAGAGTAAGGAAGAAGAGAAGAGAGGCTAGTCCTATAGGAAAAGCGGAAGAGTCAAGGGAGACGACACCAAATATGAGCCCCAGGAGGATACAGGATGGGTTGAAGAGGATTATAAGGGAAAATAGGAATGGAAAGAACTTGCAGCCAGAGGGAACAGGGGAGAGACTGGAGAATAGCACCGTCACCAGGAAAAGGCAGGTCTATGTGATCGGGGACTCTTTATTGAGAAGAATAGACAGGCCTGTAACTAGAGCTGATCCAGAGAATAGAAGGGTGTGCTGTCTTCCAGGTGCTAAGATACGGGATGTAGACCTGAGGTTGAAAAGGATCCTAAAGGGAGCGGGAAAGAATCCCCTAATTATCCTTCATGTGGGAACAAATGATACGGCTAGATTCTCGCGGTAAAGTATTAAGGGAGACTATGCTAGGCTGGGGAAGATGCTTAAGGAAATTGAGGCTCAGGTGATCTTTAGTGGGATCCTTCCTGTTCCTAGAGAAGGGCAACAAAGGTGTGACAAGATTATGACTGTCAACAGATGGCTTAGGCAGTGGTGCTATAAGGAGGGCTTTGGGAAGTATGGCCACTAGGAGGCATTCACGGACAGAGGACAGTTCTCTTGGGATGGACTTCATCTGAGTAGGGAAGGAAATAGACTTCTAGGATCGAGGCTGGCACAACTGATAAAGAGAGCTTTAAACTAGGAATTAGGGGGAGATGGATGGGAGATGTCCAGGAAATCTCCACGCCAGATTTTAGCATTGAGAGGGAAGAAGACGAAGTAAGAAAGGATACAGCCGTGGGTAGGAGAATGTATATAAGGAGCGAGGGCGGTGTGGATACTAGTCTAATAGGTTATACTGGCTGTAGAATGACTATGCCTGATAGGGTACAAAATGTGAGTGAGGCCAAACAGCAAAAATTAAGATGTTTATACACCAATGCGAGGAGCCTAGGTAACAAAATGGAGGAACTAGAGCTACTGGTGCAGGAAGTGAAACCAGATATTATAGGGATAACAGAAACATGGTGGAATAGTAGTCATGACTGGACTACAGGTATTGAAGGGTATGTGCTGTTTAGGAAAGACAGAAACAAAGGTAAAGGTGGTGGAGTAGCATTGTATATCAATGATGAGGTAGAATGTAAAGAAATAAGAAGCGATGGAATGGATAAGACAGAGTCCGTCTGGGCAAAAATTACATTGGGGAAGAAAACTAGTAAAGCCTCTCCTACGATAGTGTTTGGGGTGTGCTATAGACCTCCAGGATCTAATTTGGATATGGATAGAGCCCTTTTTAATGTCTTTAATAAAGTAAATACTAATGGAAACTGCGTGATCATGGGAGACTTTAACTTCCCAGATATAGACTGGAGGACCAGTGCTAGTAATAATAATAGGGCTCAGATTTTCCTAGATGCGATAGCTGATGGATTCCTTCATCAAGTAGTTGCTGAACCGACTAGAGGGGATGCCATTTTAGATTTAATTTTGGTGAGTAGCGAGGACCTCATAGAAGAAATGGTTGTAGGGGACAATCTTGGCTCAAGTGATCATGAGCTAATTCAGTTCAAATTAAATGGAAGGATTAACAAAAATAAATCTGCAACTAGGGTTTTTGATTTCAAAAGGGCTGACTTTCAAAAATTAAGGAAATTAGTTAGGGAAGTGGATTGGACTGAAGAACTTATGGATCTAAAGGTAGAGGAGGCCTGGGATTACTTTAAATCAAAGCTGCAGAAGCTATCGGAAGCCTGTATCCCAAGAAAGGGGAAAAAATTCATAGGAAGGAATTGTAGACCAAGCTGGATGAGCAAGCATCTTAGAGAGGTGATTAAGAAGAAGCAGAAAGCATACAGGGAGTGGAAGATGGGAGGGATCAGCAAGGAAAGCTACCTAATTGAGGTCAGAACATGTAGGGATAAAGTGAGACAGGCTAAAAGTCGAGTAGAGTTGGACCTAGCAAAGGGAATTAAAACCAATAGTAAAAGGTTCTATAGCCATATAAATAAGAAGAAAACTAAGAAAGAAGAAGTTGGGCTGCTTAACACTGAGGATGGAGTGGAGGTTAAAGATAATCTAGGCATGGCCCAATATCTCAACAAATACTTTGCCTCAGTCTTTAATAAGGCTAAAGAGGATCTTAGGGATAATGGTAGCATGACAAATGGGAATGAGGATATGGAGATAGATATTACCATATCTGAGGTAGAAGCGAAACTGAAACAGCTTAATGGGACTAACTAAAAGTTACTTTGACATCTGTAGTATGCATGGTCCTGGAAAAAATTTTGAAGGAGAAATTAGTTAAGGAAATTGAAGTCAATGGTAAATGGGACAAAATGCAACATGGTTTTACAAAAGGTAGATCATGCCAAACCAACCTAATCTCCTTTTTTGAAAAGGTAACAGATTTTTTAGATAAAGGAAATGCAGTGGATCTAATTTACCTAGATTTCAGTAAGGCATTTGATACCGTGCCACATGGGGAATTATTAGTTAAATTGGAGAAGATGGGGATCAATATGAACATCAAAAGGTGGATAAGGAATTGGTTAAAGGGGAGACTGCAACGGGTCCTACTGAAAGGCGAACTGTCAGGTTGGAGAGAGGTTACCAGTGGAGTTCCTCAGGGATCGGTTTTGGGACCAATCCTATTTAATCTTTTTATTACTGACCTTGGCACAAAAAGTGGGAGTGTGCTAATAAAGTTTGCAGATGATACAAAGCTGGGAGGTATTGCCAATTCGGAGAAGGATCGGGATATTATACAGGAGGATCTGGATGACCTTGTAAACTGGAGTAATAGTAATAGGATGAAATTTAATAGTGACAAGTGTAAGGTTATGCATTTAGGGATTAATAACAAGAATTTTAGTTATAAGTTGGGGACGCATCAATTAGAAGTAACAGAAGAGGAGAAGGACCTTGGAGTATTGGTTGATCATAGGATGACTATGAGCTGCCAATGTGATATGGCTGTGAAAAAAGCTAATGCGGTTTTGAGATGCATCAGGAGAGGCATTTCCAGTAGGGATAAGGAGGTTTTAGTACCATTATACAAGGCACTGGTGAGACCTCACCTGGAATACTGTGTGCAGTTCTGGTCTCCCATGTTTAAAAAGGATGAATTCAAACTGGAGCAGGTACAGAGAAGGGCTACTAGGATGATCCGAGGAATGGAAAACTTGTCTTATGAAAGGAGAATCAAGGAGCTTGGCTTGTTTAGCCTAACTAAAAGAAGGTTGAGGGGAGATATGATTGCTCTCTATAAATATATCAGAGGGATAAATACAGGAGAGGGAGAGGAATTATTTAAGCTCAGTACCAATGTGGACACAAAAACAAATGAGTATAAACTGGCCACCAGGAAGTTTAGACTTGAAGTCAGATGAAGGTTTTTAACCATCAGAGGAGTGAAGTTTTGGAATAACCTTCCAAGGGAAGCAGTGGGGGCAAAAGATCTATCTGGTTTTAAGATTCTACTTGATAAGTTTATGGAGGAGATGGTATGATGGGATAATGGGATTTTGGTAAGTAATTGATCTTTAAATATTCAGGGTAAATAGGCCAAATCCCCTGAGATGGGATATTAGATGGATGGGATCTGAGTTACCCAGGAAAGAATTTTCTGTAATATATGTCTGGTGAATCTTGCCCATATGCTCAGGGTTTAGCTGATTGCCATATTTGGGGTCGGGAAGGAATTTTCCTCCAGGGCAGATTGGAGAGGCCCTGGAGGTTTTTCGCCTTCCTCTGTACCATGGGGCATGGTTGACTTGAGGGGGGCTTCTCTGCTCCTTGAAGTCTTTGAACCATGATTTAAGGACTTCAATAGCTCAGACATGGGTGAGGTTTTTCATAGGAGTGGGTGGGTGAGATTCTGTGGCCTGCGCTGTGCAGGAGGCGGGACTAGATGATCAGAATGGTCCCTTCTGACCTTAGTATCTATGGATCTATGAATCAGTAATTGGTTAAAAGATAGGAAACAAAAGGTAAGAATAAATGGTGAATTTTAATAGTGGAGAGAGGTAAATAGCAGTGTCCTGTAAGGGGATGAGTGCTATTCAACGTATTCCTAAATATCTGGAAAAAGAGGTAAGCAGTGACATTTCAAAATTGGCATAGGATACAAAATTACTCAAGGTAGTTAAGTCCAAAGCTGACTTTGAAGAATTACAAAGGGGTCTCACTATATTGGGTGACTGGGCAATAAAATGGGAGATGGAATTCAGGGTTTTTAAATTCAAAGTAATGCACACTGGAAAACATAATCCTAATTAAACATACCAAATGATAGGTCGTATATTAGCTGTTACCACTCAAGAATGAGATCTTGGAGTCATTGTGGATACTTCTCTGAAAACATCTGCTCAATGATAATGGCGGCAGTCGAAAAGCTAGCAGAATGTTAGGAACCATTAGGAAAAGGATAGATGAGAAGACAGAAAATAGCATAATGCCAATATATAAATCCATAGTACATTCGCACCTTCAATACTACATGCAGTTCTAGTTGCCCCATTTCAAAATATATAAGAATTGGAAAAGGTACAGAGAAGAGCAACAAGAAATAACTAGGGATATGGAACAGCTTCCAGATGAGGAGAGATTAAAAAGACTGGGACTGTTCAACTTAGAAAAGAGATGACTTGGGGCTTGTGGGGAGGGAGGATATGGTAAAGGTCTATAAAACCATGAATGGTGTGGAGATAGTGAATAAGGAAGTGTTATTTACCCCTTCATATAACATAAGAACCAGGGATCACCCAAGGAAATGAATAGGCAGCATGTTTAAAACATACAAAAGGAAATACTTCAGAGAATACAGTCAACCTGTGGACCTTGTTGCCATGGTATGTTGTGAAGGCCAAAAGTATAAGTGGTTTCAAAGAAGAATTAGATAATTTCATGGAGGATAGGTCCACCAATAGCTATTAGCTAAGAGGCAAGCAAACATGCTGGGTGTCCCTAAATCTCTGCCTGCCAGAGCTGGAACTGGGTGACAGGGGATGGATCATTTGAAGTTGCCCTATTCTGTTAATTTCCTCTGAAGCATCTGATACTGTCCACTGACAGAAGACAGGATACTGGCCTACATGGACCATAGGTCTGACTCAGTATGGCCATGTTCTGCAAATATTTGTTCACAATTATTTTCTGAATATTTTGGACAAATAATTTTGAACTAACTGGTTTCAGTGGGGGTATTTGTGAGGAGTATTCATTACTTTGTTGTGTGATTGGTTACTTAAGTCCTATAAGATTGACTTGTATACCTGATTTGAAGACTGAAAACTTTAAACAGGAGAATAACAAGTGGCAAATAGTGAAAACTCTTGTTCATATACAAATACCTTTCCCAGTTGTGAATATAGGTATTGGGACAGAAAACTGCAATTTTCTAGGGCGTATAATAACCCGTTCGCATGAATACTCCTGAATAATGTGGCTCAGGCATGTTTCATTCAAACAGCTATTTGCAGTCTGCATGAACACTTCTTTTGCAGCATTCACCCAGCTATGAGAGGAATATATTAAAAAATAAGCAAATGATGAAAAATTAATTTTAAAAATATATTTTACAGTATAATAAATTGGCTTAAATTGCAATAGTATAAATTGGCTGCTTATGTCTTGGATATTTTACTCAACTAGGCTTTGGAGTTAATCATCAGCTGGTTGAATGTATGATGCTGCCATTACTATCTTTCTATTTCTCCACTGTGTATGTCACAAGGCAGCAGACTACAGATTCTGGGTCAGATTCTGCCCCTCTAAACTCATGCAGTTCCTTTGAATTTAATGGAATTCCAAAGGCATAGTTGAGGGCAGAACAGGGCCCTTTATTTACAGCTGGAAGGAATGAGATTTTTTTTAAGGGGGGGGGAGTTTGTCAATAAATCTTCTGAGTCTAGATAATAAAGTAAAATTTGTGGAAAACCCTATTCTCCTAGTAATCTGATTTCCCCCATACCTGTAGATTTCTGTGAGGTGTTTATTAAAATGCCATGTAACAACGAAACTATTGAGGAAAGAATTGCTTTAGAGATCACAAATATTCTAAAGGGAGTTCTGAGGGCTTGTGAAAGGTCAGCAGTGCTGGAGAATGAGGCTCTCCTTATTTATAAAAAGAAAAGGAGTACTTGTGGCACCTTAGAGACTAACAAATTTATTAGAGCATAAGCTTTCGTGAGCTACAGCTCACTTCATCGGATGCATTTGGTGGAAAAAACAGAGGAGAGATTTATATACACACACACAGAGAACATGAAACAATGGGTTTATCATACACACTGTAAGGAGAGTGATCACTTAAGATAAGCCATCACCCACAGCAGGGGGGGGAAAGGAGGAAAACCTTCCATGGTGACAAGCAGGTAGGCTAATTCCAGCAGTTAACAAGAATATCAGAGGAACAGTGGGGGGTGGGGTGGGGGGGAGAAATACCATGGGGAAATAGTTTGACTTTGTGTAATGACTCATCCATTCCCAGTCTCTATTCAAGCCTAAGTTAATTGTATCCAGTTTGCAAATTAATTCCAATTCAGCAGTCTCTCGTTGGAGTCTGTTTTTGAAGCTTTTTTGTTGAAGTATAGCCACTCTTAGGTCTGTGATCGAGTGACCAGAGAGATTGAAGTGTTCTCCAACTGGTTTTTGAATGTTATAATTCTTGACGTCTGATTTGTGTCCATTCATTCTTTTACGTAGAGACTGTCCAGTTTGGCCAATGTACATGGCAGAGGGGCATTGCTGGCACATGATGGCATATATCACATTGGTAGATGCGCAGGTGAACGAGCCTCTGATAGTGTGGCTGATGTGATTAGGCCCTATGATGGTATCCCCTGAATAGATATGTGGACAGAGTTGGCAACGGGCTTTGTTGCAAGGATAGGTTCCTGGGTTAGTGGTTCTGTTGTGTGGTGTGTGGTTGCTGGTGAGTATTTGCTTCAGATTGGGGGGCTGTCTGTAAGCAAGGACTGGTCTGTCTCCCAAGATCTGAGAGAGCGATGGCTCGTCCTTCAGGATAGGTTGTAGATCCTTGATGATGCGTTGGAGAGGTTTTAGTTGGGGGCTGAAGGTGATGGCTAGTGGCGTTCTGTTGTTTTCTTTGTTGGGCCTGTCCTGTAGTAGGTGACTTCTGGGTACTCTTCTGGCTCTGTCAATCTGTTTCTTCACTTCAGCAGGTGGGTATTGTAGTTGTAGGAATGCATGATAGAGATCTTGTAGGTGTTTGTCTCTGTCTGAGGGGTTGGAGCAAATGCGGTTATATCGTAGCGCTTGGCTGTAGACAATGGATCGAGTGGTATGATCTGGATGAAAGCTAGAGGCATGTAGGTAGGAATAGCGGTCAGTAGGTTTCCGATATAGGGTGGTGTTTATGTGACCATCGCTTATTAGCACCGTAGTGTCCAGGAAGTGGATCTCTTGTGTGGACTGGTCCAGGCTGAGGTTGATGGTGGGATGGAAATTGTTGAAATCATGGTGGAATTCCTCAAGAGCTTCTTTTCCATGGGTCCAGATGATGAAGATGTCATCAATGTAGCGCAAGTAGAGTAGGAGCATTAGGGGACGAGAGCTGAGGAAGCGTTGTTCTAAGTCAGCCATAAAAATGTTGGCATACTGTGGGGCCATGCGGGTACCCATCGCAGTGCCGCTGATTTGAAGGTATACATTGTCACCAAATGTGAAATAGTTATGGGTCAGGACAAAGTCACAAAGTTCTGCCACCAGGTTAGCCGTGACAGTATCGGGGATACTGTTCCTGACGGCTTGTAGTCCATCTTTGTGTGGAATGTTGGTGTAGAGGGCTTCTACATCCATAGTGGCTAGGATGGTGTTTTTAGGAAGATCACCAATGGACTGTAGTTTCCTCAGGAAATCGGTGGTGTCTCGAAGATAGCTGGGAGTGCTGGTAACGAAGGGCCTGAGGAGGGAGTCTACATAGCCAGACAATCCTGCTGTCAGGGTGCCAATGCCTGAGATGATGGGGCGTCCAGGATTTCCAGGTTTATGGATCTTGGGTAGCAGATAGAATACCCCAGGTCGGGGCTCCAGGGGTGTGTCTGTGCGGATTTGTTCTTGTGCTTTTTCAGGGAGTTTCTTGAGCAAATGCTGTAGTTTCTTTTGGTAACTCTCAGTGGGATCAGAGGGTAATGGCTTGTAGAAAGTGGTGTTGGAGAGCTGCCTAGTAGCCTCTTGTTCATACTCCGACCTATTCATGATGACGACAGCACCTCCTTTGTCAGCCTTTTTGATTATGATGTCAGAGTTGTTTCTGAGGCTGTGGATGGCACTGTGTTCTGCATGGCTGAGGTTATGGGGTAAGCGATGCTGCTTTTCCACAATTTCAGCTCGTGCACGTCGGCGGAAGCACCCTGACAGCAGGATTGTCTGGCTATGTAGACTCCCTCCTCAGGCCCTTCGTTACCAGCACTCCCAGCTATCTTCGAGACACCACCGATTTCCTGAGGAAACTACAGTCCATTGGTGATCTTTCTAAAAACACCATCCTAGCCACTATGGATGTAGAAGCCCTTTACACCAACATTCCACACAAAGATGGACTACAAGCCGTCAGGAACAGTATCCCCGATACTGTCACGGCTAACCTGGTGGCAGAACTTTGTGACTTTGTCCTGACCCATAACTATTTCACATTTGGTGACAATGTATACCTTCAAATCAGCGGCACTGCGATGGGTACCCGCATGGCCCCACAGTATGCCAACATTTTTATGGCTGACTTAGAACAACGCTTCCTCAGCTCTCGTCCCCTAATGCCCCTACTCTACTTGCGCTACATTGATGACATCTTCATCATCTGGACCCATGGAAAAGAAGCTCTTGAGGAATTCCACCATGATTTCAACCATTTCCATCCCACCATCAACCTCAGCCTGGACCAGTCCACACAAGAGATCCACTTCCTGGACACTATGGTGCTAATAAGCGATGGTCACATAAACACCACCCTATATCGGAAACCTACTGACCGCTATTCCTACCTACATGCCTCTAGCTTTCATCCAGATCATACCACTCGATCCATTGTCTACAGCCAAGCGCTACGATATAACCGCATTTGCTCCAACCCCTCAGACAGAGACAAACACCTACAAGATCTCTATCATGCATTCCTACAACTACAATACCCACCTGCTGAAGTGAAGAAACAGATTGACAGAGCCAGAAGAGTACCCAGAAGTCACCTACTACAGGACAGGCCCAACAAAGAAAACAACAGAACGCCACTAGCCATCACCTTCAGCCCCCAACTAAAACCTCTCCAACGCATCATCAAGGATCTACAACCTATCCTGAAGGACGAGCCATCGCTCTCTCAGATCTTGGGAGATAGACCAGTCCTTGCTTACAGACAGCCCCCCAATCTGAAGCAAATACTCACCAGCAACCACACACCACACAACAGAACCACTAACCCAGGAACCTATCCTTGCAACAAAGCCCGTTGCCAACTCTGTCCACATATCTATTCAGGGGATACCATCATAGGGCCTAATCACATCAGCCACACTATCAGAGGCTCGTTCACCTGCGCATCTGCCAATGTGATATATGCCATCATGTGCCAGCAATGCCCCTCTGCCATGTACATTGGCCAAACTGGACAGTCTCTACGTAAAAGAATGAATGGACACAAATCAGACGTCAAGAATTATAACATTCAAAAACCAGTTGGAGAACACTTTAATCTCTCTGGTCACTCGATCACAGACCTAAGAGTGGCTATACTTCAACAAAAAAGCTTCAAAAACAGACTCCAACGAGAGACTGCTGAATTGGAATTAATTTGCAAACTGGATACAATTAACTTAGGCTTGAATAGAGACTGGGAATGGATGAGTCATTACACAAAGTCAAACTATTTCCCCATGGTATTTCTCCCCCCCACCCCACCCCCCACTGTTCCTCTGATATTCTTGTTAACTGCTGGAATTAGCCTACCTGCTTGTCACCATGGAAGGTTTTCCTCCTTTCCCCCCCCTGCTGTGGGTGATGGCTTATCTTAAGTGATCACTCTCCTTACAGTGTGTATGATAAACCCATTGTTTCATGTTCTCTGTGTGTGTGTATATAAATCTCTCCTCTGTTTTTTCCACCAAATGCATCCGATGAAGTGAGCTGTAGCTCACGAAAGCTTATGCTCTAATAAATTTGTTAGTCTCTAAGGTGCCACAAGTACTCCTTTTCTTTTTGCGAATACAGACTAACACAGCTGCTACTCTGAAACCTCTCCTTATTTATGGAACACATACAGCGCAGATGCAGTGGCTATGCGTGTTTCCTCTTGCTGCCCCAACACTGTCCCATTGTCAGCAATGCCTTGGAGGGAGCACTTCTAGAAGTTAGGGAACTGTTCAGTTCCAGATCTCAGTGCTGTGACTGCCTTTGAGAGTGCCAATTAATAGAAATATGTGGTTTTCGTTGGGGCTGTTGATACTTATCCCTAAGTATGAGGAACTGGACTGAGAGCAACAAACACCCGTCAAATCATAATGACTTTCAGACTTTTCTAGCCTGGGCCTTCATTGAGCCAGTGAGCCCAAAGGCTTTGTATTGCATTACCACCCTGTGAGCCATCTGGGGTGGGGGCTGTATCATATTTTGAAAAGACTGAATACTTTAAGTACCTAACAGTTTTATTTGGTGAAAATGTTTATCTAAATGGGATGTTATTAATGACTTACTCATCCTTTGGAAGCTTATTAGGCCTCCCTTCCTATAGACTTTCTCCCTTATCTAATGCAGCTCAGGTTTGCAATAGCCTTTTAGCCACAGCTGCAGTGCCATGACTTTGAACATGCAATTTCCATTAAAAGAAAGGCTACCATTGGCTGGGTACAAACCAGACCAAATCCAAACCTTAGTCCTTTCTGCAAAGCCTCAGCCCTGTCTATGTGTGAGAGGGGGCCACAGTTATAATTAATTAACTTTCCATCAGTCTCACGTGCTCACTGGGTGGGGAAAAACAACATTCTCTCTTCTTTGAGTGATTGATTATGTGTATTCCACAATAGGTGTGCGTGCTCGCCACGTGCACCAGTACCGGAAGTTTCCCCCTAGAAGTACCCATAGAGGGGAGCGCCCCCCGCAACCCATGGAGTGGTGCCTGCCTGGCGCCAGTATAAGGGGAGCTGCTCTCTCCTTCCACCCTCAGTTCCTTCTTGCCGCCAGCGAAGGTGTGTTGGAACTGCTCTGCTCCAGCTTTGCTGTAGCTCATCCCCAGAACTGTTTGTTCGTTCAGCATTAGAACCTGTAGTTAGTTAGCTGTTTAGTTAGTCAGTGAGCCCAGGCCAGAACATGCCCCGCGCCCCGGGGTTTAAGTTGTATGGCTCTTGTAGGCGTTCTATGCCAAGAAGTGACCCGCACGCAGACTGTTTGCGCTGCTTGGGAGAAACCCATATCAGCGAAAGATGCAAGATTTGCAAGTCATTTAAGCCTTGGACCAAAAGAGAGAGGGTTAGGCTCTGGGCCATCCTGATGGAGTCGGTGCTGACCCTGACCCTGGCATGCTGCTCTGAACCAGTACCTGGCACCACGGCATCAGTACGCGACGACTGTCCGGTGCCATCAACCAGTCGGCACTGCTCCCTGTCCACGGAGCATGCCAACAGGGCCAGGAAGACTCCCTCTTAGCAGCGGCACTGACAGAGGCTAGGCCCATGTCGGGCAGTCCTTGATTCCCACCGGGCTCCAGGCCTCCGACTCAAGTTAAGTGGAGTATCCTGGCCCCTTTGGAACAGGCCTCTCTGGATGCCGTCCACGCCTGAAGCCCTTCAGGCGGCCTGGGACGTTATGTCCATGCCGGTGCCCGGAGTGCCGCCAATGTCAGCCCCGTGCTCCAGAGGCAAGCTGCCCCTGGGATCTCTGCAGTCGCATCCAGCCTGGTACCGGTCTCAGTTGAGGGAATGTTCCCGATGCCGCTTGGGGCAGAGTCCAGGTGAATCGCCCTCTACACCGACCAGATCAGCTGGTTGGGTTCTGGCCGACAAGCACTCACAGCACCGCTCATCCTCAAGGAGCGAATGTCGGCGGGACCGTAGCTGGCATTGCCATTGGCCCTCGTCTCGGAGAGGGTACCGCAGTCGATCATGGCACGGTTGTTGACGCCGTTCCCGCTCAGACTCCTGCTCCAAGTCTCCACGAAGACATCACCTGGGCGTCGATAGCTGGCGTTTCGCTGTTGTCAATCTGCCCATCGAGGTTGTTTGTGGAGCAGCTGTTACCACCGGTACCAGTCCTTCACGTCGAGATCACGGTCCCGTGGCCATCGTGGATCCCGTCACCGCTGCTCCTCCTGGTCCAGAGACAGCAGCAGATCTTACTCCAGCCCAGTCTCCATTTGTAGCCATCCTTCAATGCCTCAGACCAGCCAATCTGAACAGCCGGCCCACCGCTGCCACAGCAGGTGCAGTGGCACCAAGGATCATGGCTGGCCCAATGGTACCAGTGGGCACCATGGCCTCCAGCGCAGCCCCTGGTGGGAGGTCGCTCGATGGCCGGAACTTCGGAGGCACCGTCGGCCTCCTTCTCCAGATCCCCGAGAAAGGAGGCAGTGGGACATGTGTCCTTGGCACTGTGCCTGGAGTCCAACCAGGTGGTGGACCCTCCGGTGCCGGCCGACATCCAGGGCACCGCACCCACCTCTTTGCCTTGCCCAGAGGAGGTGACTGCGGCACCCGCCCCCGTCCTACAGGAGGACTTCAGGGCCCACCAAGAACTCTTAAAGAGGGTGGCAGCAAGCCTCCACCTCCAGGCAGAGGAGATGGAGAAGCCCTCAGACTCCCTGTTTAACGTGTTGTCCTCATCGGCACCCAGTAGGGTGGCCTTGCCTCTCCATGAAGGGGTGGCTATTTTCAAATGTCCTGTGGCAAACACTGGCCTCGTTGGCTCCCATCTCTAAGAAGGCGGAATGCAAGTACTTTGTACCCGCTAAGGGGCATGAGTACTTGTATACCCACCTGGGGCCCAACTCCTGGGTGGTTGAGTCGGTTAACCATAGGGAATGGCAGGGTCAGCCAGCCCCGACCCCAAAGAGCAAAGACTCTTGGAGACTGGACTCTTTCATAAGGAAAGTTTATTCATCTTTGAGCTTCCAGTTACGAGTGGCAAACCATCAGGCTCTCCTGGGCCGGTACGAATTCAATCTGTGGGGCTCCCTGCCCAAGTTTGAGGACTCCCTCCAGGAGCGCGATAGGAAGGACTTCAAGGTTCTAGTGGAGGAAGGGGCAGCGGCCGCTAGGGTGTCCCTGCAGGCAGCCTCGGATGCTGTGGACACAGTCTCACAATCAGTGGCCTCTGTAGTGTCCATGAGATGGTCCTCATAGCTCCTGCTCTCTGGGCGTCCAGCGAGGCGCAGTCTTCCATGCAGGATCTCCTGTTTGATGGGAAAGCTCTGTTTGTGGAGGAAACAGATCCAAGGCTGCATGGTATGAAAGACTCCCGCACAATCCTCTGGACTCTGGGCCTCTATGTCTCGGCTCCGGCAAAACCTAAGTTCAAGACACAGCAGACTCCCGCCCAGGCCACCCTCTCGAAGTACAAGGCCACCCATAAGAAGCAGCGGGATTATAAGAGACGCCCTCAGAGGCAGTCTTGGCCTGCCCCCCAGCCTGGGTCCTCCAAGGGCCTCCATAATCCCCTCCCTGGATCCTGGGGACTGGTATGCTGCCCTTGATCTACAGGACGCATACTTCCACATCCACATATTCGAGGGGCACAGGCGCTTCCTCTGTTTTGTGGTGGGACAGAATAATTACCAATTCACAGTCCTCCCATTTGGTCTGTCCACTGCCCTCAGGGTGTTTACAAAATGCATGTTGGTGGTAGCGGCCTACCTCAGATGGTGGGGGTCCAGATATTTCCCTATCTGGATGATTGGCTTGTCAAAGGCACCTCCCGGTCGCAGGTGAGGGATCACGTGGTGCTCCTCCTGTCCACGTGCACCACCTTGGGCCTGTTGGTAAACAACACCAAGTCCATGTTAGTCCCGGTCCAACCCATAGAGTTTATCTGGGCACTCCTGTATAGTGCCAGGGCCTCTCTCCCGCTAGACAGATTCAAGACCCTGAAAGGTCTCATCGACTCGGTCACAAGGTTCCTGGTGACAACAGCCAGGGTTTGCCTACAACTCTTGGGTCACATGTCGGCATGCACAGATGCAGTCCATCACGCCAGACTCAGGATGAGGCCCCTCCAGCTCTGGTTGGCCTTGAAGTTCTCCCAGGCCATGGACATGATGGACAAGGTCCTCACCATCTGGACTCGGTGATCACCTTCCTACGGTGGTGGTCCGCCCCAAACAACATGCTCCAAGGGGTCCCATTCAGGGACAGGGCCCTGTCACTGGAGCTGGTGTCTGATGCGTCGGACCTGGGTTGGGGGGCGCATGTGGGGAACTTTCAGACCCAAGGCCTGTGGTCGACTCAAGACCTGACCTTACATATAAATGTCAAGGAGGTCAGGGCAGTGCAGCTGGCGTGTATGACCTTCTGCTCGTACCTGGAGGGCAAGGTAGTCACGGTCCTCATGGACAATACGGCCTCAATGTTCTATATCAACAGGCAAGGCGGGGCCTGATACTCTGCCATGAAGCCCTAGGCTGTGGGACTTCTGTATAGCCCACAACATCCACCTGAAGGCCTTCCACCTACCGGGCTCCTGGAACAAGAGGGCAGATCGCTTGAGCAGGAACTTTTCCTCACAACACAAGTAGTCCCTCCATCCGGAAGTGGCCCACCTCTTTCCCGAAGGTAGGGGACTCCCCAGGTCGATCTGTTCGGGACTCGGCAGCACCAGTGATGCCCCTGGCCCAGGCAGCATTGGTATGGGACTCTCACGGGCCTGGCGGTAGCTCTGCTGTGTCCGTTGCCGCTCCACTCTCCACTCACACATCTTTAGCCCTTCCCAAAATGCTTTGTGATGCTTGCAACAGCATTAGCAATATACAGCGCTGATCTACCTTCTCAGGGGACTCCCTAAGGGTAGGAGGCCATTGGGTTGTGACAAAGGAAGAGCCCCTGGCAATTCTAAAGCTGCATGCTAAACATTGTGTTGTTCACTGGCCGACGCTGTCTGCCTAAGACCAGACAAAGTGCTGATCAGTATGGCCATACCTACACTGCAAACGTATGGCGACTAAAGTTATGTTGACATACAGCTGCTGTAGTTTGTACATTGCTTATGAGCATACATATTTGGCTCCTTGTGTTGGCAGTGTGCAAACTCATCAGGAGTGCTTGTATTGATACAGAGTGCAGTGCACCCTGGATAGGTATCCCATTGTGCAACTCACCACTGTCCAGCGCATGGCTTTTGGGATGTTTTGGCAATGCATGAAATGGCTGAAACTAATTGTACCGGGTTGACTGTGAGCATGGAGTCAACTTCCCGGTTTGTAACTGTCTCCATCCCATAATGTTATCTGTGCCCCACAATTTTTCACTTTTTTTCCCTAAACTCCCACAAACCCACGTATCCCTCCTCATTGTCAACCTTCTCTGACAGAACCATGAAGCCTGCACAGCTCTGCACTATTGACATGAGCATTGCAAGCACAGGGTGAATGATCCTGAAGTATTTGCAGAGCTGAAAAAAGAATCAAATGAGTGGGGAACATGATGATTCCTTGGAGGACAGATTGCTTTGGGACATAGAGAGAACCGATTCAAGGTTATTGTTGGCGTTCACAGAGCAGCTGCAGATGGCGGAGGCCACTTCTGGGCCCGAGAAACAAAAACACTGACCGGTGAGATCCTATGGTAGTGCAGGTTTGGGATGATGAGCAATGGCTGCAGAACTTTTGGATGCACAAGGTTGAGTTCCTGGATCTGTGTGCTGAGCTCACCCCAACTCTCCAGCACAGGAATGCCAAAATTAGAACTGAACTGACAGCGGAGAAGCAAGTGGCGATCATACTGTGGAAACTTGCAACACCAGTTTGAGAATCAATTTGGAGTAGGGAAATCCGCCACGGGGGTTGCTGTGATGCAGTCTGCAGGGCCATTGATCACCTCCTTCTATGTGAACTGAACTGTGGTGGAGCGATAGACAGCACAAACATCCCTATCTTGGCACCAGACCACCTTTCCACTGAGTACATTAACAGAAAGGGCTACTGTTCTATGGTTATGCAAGTGCCGGTGGATCACAGGGGATGCTTCACTGACATCAGTATTGGCTGGTCAGGGAAGTATAGGACACTTGCATCTTTAAGAACACAGAACTGTTGAGAGAGCTGCAAGCAGGGACTTTTCCCCCCAACCAGTGCATTACCATTAGGAATGTTGAAATGCCAATAGTGATCCAGGGGGCCCAGCCTACTCCTTGCTCCGCTGGCTCATGAAGCTATACGCTGGACTCCTCGACAGCACCAAGGAATGATTCAGCTACCATCTCAGCAGGTGCAGAATGACAGTTGAATATGCTTTTGGAAGATGGAAGGGTTGCCGGTGGCAGTTTACTGACAAGATTGGATTTCAGTGAGAAAAATATCCCAATGGTTATACCTATCTGCTGTGTTCTGCATAATATATGTGAAACAAAGGGGGGAAAGTTCCAGTGGGGTGGAGATGGAGTGGCTGTCTGTTGACTTTGAACATCCAGATACAGGGCTAATAGAATTGCTCAGCACAAAGCTATATGGCTCAGGGTGACTTTGAAAGACCATTTTAACAATGGGCCAAAGTAGTGTGTTGCAGTGTGCTCTATGTGGCCTTGCTTTTTCTTGACCTGGTAGAAATCATGTGGTGATTGCTGTACATGTTAGGAATATAACATTGTCAGTGTACCTATTAATTTTGTTTTCAATGATACTAAGAGTTGTGAGACAGGGGACTGCAAACTAGTGGATAGGGGACCACAAACAGTGGAGTTTGAGAACGGGATAAGGCGATCCCCCTGCTGAATGAACAAGGTGCAAGTACTTTGGGGTGAGTGAGTTTGTTTGGCTCTTTGTGTTTTTCTTTCTCTTTCAGATTATTTCAAATTACTTTCAGTTATTTCAGTTACTAGTTCAGTTGGGACTGTGTGTCTGAGGACTGTTTGAGCCTTTGTTCCCTGGGTAGGGATAAAAGGGGTAACAAACTAGGGTGATGTCATGGTAGGGGTCTACTATAGACCACATAACCAGGAAGAAGAGGTGGGTGAGGCGTTTTTAAACAGCTAACAAAATCACCCAAAGTACAGGAATGGTGGTGATGCGGGACTTCAACTACCCAGACATCTGTTGGGAAAATAACACAGCAGGGCACAGATTATCCAATAGGTTATTGGAATGTGTTGGAGACAATTTTTTATTTCAGAAGGTGGAGACAGCTATCAGGGGAGAGGCTGTTCTAGATTTGATTTTGACAAATAGGGAGGAACTTGTTGAGAATTTGAAAGTGGAGGGCAGCTTGGGTGAAAGAGTTCATGATTCTAAGGAATGGTAGGAAGGAGAACAGCAAAATAAAGACAATGGATTTCAAGAAGGCAGACTTCAGCAAACTCAGGGAGTTGGTAGGTAAGATCCCATGGGAAGCAAGTCTAAGGGGAAAAACAATAGAAAACAGCTGGCAGTTTTTCAAAGAGACATTATTAAGGACACAAAAGGAAACTATCCCCCTGTGTAGGAAAGATAGGAAGTATGGCAAGAGACCACCCTGGCTTAACAAGGAGATCTTCAATGATCTAAAAATAAAAAAAAGAGTCCTACAGAAAGTGGAAACTAGGTCAAATTACAAAGGATGAATATAAATAAATAACAGAAGTATGTAGGGACAAAATTAGAAAGGCCAAGGCATAAAACGAGATCAAACTAGCCAGAGACATAAAAGGGTAACAAGAAAATATTCTACAAATACATTAGAAGCAAGAGGAAGACCAAGGACAGAGTAGGCCAGTAACTCAATGAGGGGGGGAAAAATAACAGAAAATGTGGAAATGGCAGAGGTGCTTAATAACTTCTTTGTTTTGGTTTTTACCAAGAAGGTTGGTGGTGATTGGACGTCTAATGTATTGAATGCCAGTGAAAATGATTTAGGTTTAGAAGACGCTAAAATAGGGAAAGAACGAGTGTCAAGGTTCCTTCCCCACTCTGAACTCTAGGGTAAAGAGGTGGGGACCTGCATGAAAGACCCCCCTAAGCTTATTGTTACTAGCTTAGGTTAAAAACTTCCCCAAGGTACAAACTTTGCCTTGTCCTTGAACTGTATGCTGCCGCCACCAAGCGCTTTAAACAAAGAACAGGGAAAGAGCCCACTTGGAGAAGTCTTTCCCCCAAAATATGCCCCCAAGCCCTACACCCCCTTTCCTGGGGAAGGCTTGATAAGAATTCTCACCAATTTGTACAGGTGAACACAGACCCAAACCCTTGGATCTTAAGAACAATGAAAAAGCAATCAGGTTCTTAAAAGAAGAATTTTAATTAAAGAAAAGGTAAAAGAATCATCTCTGTAAAATCAGGATGGTAAATACTTTACAGGGTAGTCAGATTCAAAACAGAGAGAATCCCTTTGGGAGAAACCTTAAGTTACAAAAAGACACAAAAACAGGAATATACATTCCATCCAGCACAGTTTATTTTACCAGCAATTAAACAAAATGAAATCTAATGCATTTCTCGCTAGATTACTTACTAACTTAACAGGAGGTTTAAGTCTGCATTCCTGATCTGTTCCTGGCAAAAGCATCACACAGACAGACTAACTCTTTGTTCCCCCCACTCCAGATTTGAAAGTATCTTGTCCTCTCATTAGTCATTTTGGATCAGGTGCCAGTGAGGTTACCTTAGCTTCTTCCCTTTCACCTGTAAAGGGTTTTTTGCCTCTGGCCAAGAGGGATTTTATAGTACTTTCTGTATACAGAAAGGTGGTTACCCTTCCCTTTATATTTATGACAACAAGTTTAAAATTACTTGGACAAATTAGATATCTTCAGGTCACCAGGGCCTGATGAAATGCATCTTAGAATACTCAAGGAGCTGACTGAGGAGATAACTGAGCCATTAGTGATTATCTTTGAGAAGTCATGGAAGATGGGAGAGATTCCAGAAGACTGTAAAAAGGCAAATATATTGCCAATCTATAAAAAGGGAACCCAGGGAATTATAGACCAGTCATCTTAACTGCTGTACCCAGAAAGATAACGGTGCAAATAATTAAGCAATGAATTTGCAAACATCTAGAAGATAAGGTGATAAGTAACAGTCAGCATGGATTTTTCAAAAACAAATCATGTCAATCCAATCTGATATCTTTCTTTCACAGGGTAACAAGCCTTGTGGTTAGGGGGGAAAGCGGTAGGCAAGGTATATCTTGACTTTAGTAAAGCTTTTGATACTGTCTCGCATGACCTTCTCATAAACAAACTAGGGAAATGCAACCTAGATGGAGCTACTTATAAGATGGGTGCAAAAGTGGTTGGAGAACTATTCCCAGAGAGTAGTTATCAGTGGTTCAAATCATGCTGGAAGGGCATAATGAGTGGGGTCTCACAAGGATCAGTTCTGGGTCCGGATCTGTTCATTATCTTCATCAATGATTTAGATAATGGCATAGAGAGTACACTTATAAAGTTTGCAGACAATACCAAGCTGGGAGGGGTTGTAAGTGCTTCGGAGGATAGGATTAAAATTCAAAATGATTTGGACAAACTGGAGAAATGGTCTGAAGTAAATAGGATGAAATTCAATAAGGACAAATGCAAAGTACTCCATTTAGGAAGGCACTATCAATTGCATACTGTGATAGACCCAGACCAGTTGGGTATAGCAGAGTAATCTTATTAGGATCCAGGAAGTGGGTGGGTGAAGCCCATCCACTGCTAAAGGATCGCCCCCCAGCCTAAGAGGGGAGCCCACAGGTCCTGGAAAACCAAATAATTACAGGGGACAACTAATGAGCAACAAGGACATGAGTGCGGTCAAAGGGTCAAATTAAGGGAACCAGACAGGGACACCGAAAAGAGAACCCTAGACAGTGCCCACTGATCCTCGAAGGTGTCAAGGGAGTCAGTGGATGCCGCCCAGAGGAACTCTGCCCGGATACGTGAACGGACAGAGGATCGGAAATAGGACCCACAGTCACAGGAGACTCCATCGGCCAACCTCCTCACCCTGGTTTTATAGATGGCCACTTTAGCCAGGGCCAAGAGGAGGTTGAGCAGGAGGTCCTGTGACTTAGTGGGGCCACGGATATGGAGTGCATAGATAAGGAGTTGAGGGGAAAAGTGCAACCAAAATCTGAACAAAGTATTGGTGAGGAGTCGGAATAGGAGCTGTAGCCTGGCACACTCCAGATATACATGTGCCAGGGTTTCCCTCACGCTGCAAAAGGGGCAGGTGTCCAGGATTGAGGTAAACCACGCCAAGTACACGCCGTGAAGGAGCCGCCAACTGATATCCCCAGGGGGTCTCGGGATCAGGGTGGAATAGAGGCCGGTCCACCGGGGCTCCTCACCCTCTAAGGGTGGCAGGAGGTCCGCCACTTTGTATCTGGGCGGGATGCGAGGGTGAGGCCGTGAAGGGTGGGCAGCACGAGTGTGTATAGATGTTTCCTTGGCGCGGTCTGAAAACGGACCGGCTGCAGCTCGTGTAGCCGGCTCACGGTGAAGGGGCAGGGGCCTGATAAAAAGGTCCGGAGGGCCTGGCATGGAGGGTGGGTGGGGGCATGCCCTCCCTTAGGACCCGGTCAAGGAAAACCCGAGCAGCGGGTGGCAAAGCAGCCCTCACCTCCTAAAGTACGCGCAGGGGAGTACAAGGTCTGGAGAGCCCCATGCGCTGAGCTAGTCCAGGAGGTCTCTGACCCAGGTGACTTCTGCCAGGACCAACCTCCGGCGCACCGCGGGGGACTCTGCCACCTGCACACAGAGCTGGGGGTTGTGTAGCAGGGGCTCTGTGAGGAGATCTTCCCCCATGGAGGCCGCCACAAACCTGGTCGCTGTGAACAGTTTCCAGGTCCGGAGGACCTACCACCCTGCCCTCTAAACTGTGCCAGTTCTCCGACGGAGAGGGATGCATGGCAGAAAGGTAAACGCTGAGATGAGCAGCAGACCCGCGTTCCACCGGATGGCTTGAAGCATGGGTGGGAGGGAGCTTGCCTGCCACCAGTTCCTTACCACCAAGCCAGAGCTATTGACCCAGTTGACCCGGGCAGAGGAGGCTGCCGAGTAGATGGCCTGGCTAGTCTCCACTCGTGCCAAGTCGCCCGGGTCCTGGACCACGAGTAGCACATTGTCGGCGTATGCCAACAGGACCAGCCATAACTCCGGCTCCCGCATCGCCAACCCCGTCAACCTCCTGCGGAGGAGACAGAGGAAGGGCTCGATTGCCAGAGTGTACAGCTGGCCCAAGAGGAGGCACTCCTGCCATACTCCTCGCCTGAAGCTGACCGATTCGGTCAGGGTCCAGTTGAGCCTGACCAGACACTCTGCGGAGGTGTACAGCACCCGGGTCAAACCTGCACCAGAGTTCCAAGGGGTCCTGGACCAGATACAGGTTGTCGAAGATGATGCGGCCTGGGACAGTGTAGGTCTGGTCTGGGTGGATCACATCCGCCAGCACGGACCCTAGCCGCAGAGAGATGGCTTTTGCTACGACCTTGTAGTCCGTGCTGAAGAGCGAGACTGGACGCCAATTTCATAAATCATGGATGTCCTCCTTCGGCAATAAGGCGAGCATGGCTCGCCTGCACAAAAGAGGGGGGACCCCGCTCTGCAAAGACTCGGCCCAGATGTTGACTAGGTCTGGGTCGAGGACATCCCAGAACATGCAGTAGAACTCAGTCAGCCCATCCATGCCCTGAGATTTATTGGTGGGCATGCGGCGGAGGGCTTCCAAGAACTCAGCCAGAGTGAGAGGCAGCTTTAGCTGGTCTTGGTCGCCCGTGCTCACCAGCGGGAGTTCGTCCCAGAGCACTCTGCAAGCATTAGGATTGGTCGGATCCAGGGAGAAAAGGCCTGCGTAGGAGGCAGGTCTCGTGCTTCTTGGCCCCCCTCTTTTTCTCCAGGGCATAGAAGAAGCGAGAGCCGCGATCCATCTCCCGAAGGAGGCGGATGCGGGATCGAACAAAGGCATCCTGGGCCCGATGGTCCTCGAGGGCCTGGAGCTCCTCCCACTTCTCCCAGCACGCCCCGCAGAGGGATGGATCCTTGGGGCTGGCGGCCAGATGCCCCTCCAGCTCTAAGACCTTCCTTTCCAACTGCCCTATCGCTGCATCCCTCCGTCAGCTGGTGCTCCAGGTGTAGTCGTGGCAGAAGAGCTGGGAGCGCACCTTTCCCAGGTCCCATCACCACCGTGCCGAGGGAAAGGCACGCCGCTGCCCTAGCCAGTCCAGCCAGAACTCCTGGAAGGATGCCACGAAGCCCGCATTCTCCCACAAGCTGTTGTTAAAACACCAATAGGCCGGCCCCGGCCTCTCTGCGCAGAGAGAGGCCGTCATGGTGGCTAAATGATGGAGAATGGGGCCGGCTGGATGCTAGCGGAGTGGGCCCGCGAAAGGTGGGAACATGATAAATAGATGCGGTCCAACCAGGAGTGGCGCGACCGATGGGCCTCCACCCGGACAAAGGGGAAGGTCGAGACATTGTCCGGGTGGTGGTCGTGCCAGATGTCCACCAGGGAGTGATGGTCTACTATATCCTGGAGGATGTCTGCGGCGGCGGGCACTGCTCAGTCCCCAAGCGGTCCTGCTCCTCAAGGATAGTATTAAAGTCCCCGCTCAGGACCAGGCACTCGTGAGGATCCAAGGTGCCGAGGAAGGCGGATGCCTGCTGAAAGAAACGCAGCCACTCCGGGCCTGATGTCGGGGCATAGACATTGACAAGATTGACCACGAGCCCCTCTATACGGACCCGGAGGTGCAGCACGTGGCCCGGCACAGCCTCAGCGACCCCCAGCACCTCGGGCCGTAGGTTGGGGGAGAACAGGGTCGCCACTCCGGCCGTATGAACTGTGAGATGGCTAAAGTAGACCCTGTGCCCCCAATCCAGCCGTCTTCGGCCGCCGGAACCGTATGGGTCTCCTCCAGGAAAACCACAGAGTACCCCTCTCCTGAAGGAAGGAGAGCACCTGGCACCTGCGGAGACCCATCCTACAGCCCTGGGTGTTCAACATTGTGATGGTAAGAAGTGTCATGAGGAGGGCTGGGGGGGATCCTCGCTGGTAGGGACGCTCGCGGCTCCCGACGGGCCG
Organism: Dermochelys coriacea; assembly: GCF_009764565.3. Lineage (NCBI taxonomy): Eukaryota > Metazoa > Chordata > Testudines > Dermochelyidae > Dermochelys > Dermochelys coriacea. The sequence goes on from NC_050069.1 coordinate 227,579,760, forward strand.
CGCAACAGTCTGTGACCTACCCCGTAGGTGAGTAAGGAGTCACGGAAGAGGCGGACCCACTGGTAGGCCACGGCGCCCTGCTTCCCAGTCCTTTTACCCTCCCCCATGAGGGCTCTCGCGGCCCAGAGGATTTGATGGAAGTCCCCCCATCGCTGGAGAGCGAGCTGCACCTCGTTACGGGAGCCACGGACATCCCCAAGGAACTCCTGCAGCTCCTCTCGCAGCGTATGGGGGGCCAGGGTCACTAGCCCCCGGCTTTGCTCCTGAGGGACCACCGACACAGCCCCGTGGCCCACCAAGACGGGCAGGCAAGGGGCGGACCCCTGACATGGCACCTGATGGGCTGGCACCACATGGCCCCCCTCAAACCCTGGCTCAATTGGGGGTGGCTGAGGGAAGATAGCCCCCAGGGAGCGGCCTCTGTATTTCCCAGTCCCGACTCACCAGGGGCTGCTATCCTCTGGGAGTGAGGAGATGGTGGTCCCAGGGGTGGCAATGATATCACGGAAGGTTGAGGGGACAGGGACGGGTTGACAACAAGGGCAGGGCAGGGATCCAGAGTAGGAGCAGGACAGGGGTCGGAAGCAGAGTCAGGGAGAAGGGCAAAGGCAGGATCCTGGACTCCAGGAGCCACGCAGCTGGAAATTGGCCCCCCTTGGGTGAGCTCAAGGGACTGGGGTGGGGAAGGGGGCCCTCCATGGTGCTGGGCTCTGGCACCACAGCTGGTGGAGTAGCCACAGCATCTTCAGTGGGGTCCCTGCCCGGGAAGGAGGTCGGTTGCCCCACGCCCACAAGGGACAGCCCGTGGGGCCCGGGTCCCAGCCACATGGCACCGGCCGTTGCCTCAATGGGCTCTGCGGCTGACAGCAGGGTGTCACCTGTGGCTGGGCAGATGGACGAGCCCAGGCAACCCTCGGGCGCGGGAGCAGAAGCAGCAGTTGGGGGGGAGCATGGAGAAGGGGAGGCCACGGTGAGGTTGCTCAGATCAAGGCCCGCTGGCAAAGGGTCGTCCTCCCCCTGGGTGACTGGAGTCAGACCCAGGGCCTCGATCTCCTCGTAGATGGAGGGGAGCTCCCCGCCCACCACCCCAGAGGTCTCCCCGCCAATGCCTGAAGTGACTCTCGCCTCGGGGCTCACAGGGACTCCGGATGGTAACGGGGCAGGAGGGGCTCCATCGGGGGCCTTGGAGGGAAGGGGCTCCAATGGAGGGATGGTACTGCCCTCCCGTGCTGCCACGCCCTCCCCAGCTGGCACTGAGGGATGGAACGCGCCCGTGGGCAAGGCAAAGGGCTTGGCATCAGTGCCCCCTTTTCTGGTCTTCCATGGGGCTTCCGCATCGGTGGAAGGGAGCGGAGCTCGAGCCTTCTGCTTGCCCCGCTTCCCCAGGACTAGGGCCCAGCCCTCCATGGCATCATCAGGGGGCCGGCTAACAGGGGTTGGGTCGGGAGGTAGGGGCGATGGCTCAGGGACTGTGGGAGGCAGCGGTGGAGCGGCATGAGGGAGGGCAAAAGCCCCCTGGGGCAGGCCCTCTTCCACGCTTCGTGGTATCCCTGCCGCACCCTCCTCTAGATGCCCCTCCGGACTGCAGGCAGCAGAGGCAGGGCTCTCCCGCTCGTCTGGGCGTGCTGGGGGAAGCGCCCCTTGGGCCCGAGCAGGAGCAGTGGTGGACTGAGTGGGAGGAGGGGCGGCTCAGGCGCCGGGCAATCGGGGTGCTGGCGATGATGGGGCCGGTAACCCGCCGGGATTCGGGTGTCCTGGATGCCCCTCTTTGCTGGGCCAAGGGGCAGTCCCTCTGGATGTGCCCCATCACCCGGCAGAGGTAGCACCGGGCCTCCCCCGTGGAATAATGCACCCGGTAATGGACTCCCTGGTAGGGGACTAAAAAGGACCCCTCAAGCGCCTCTCCGTTACACGCCGCCAGCGGCAGTTGAAGTTGCACTTGCCGGCGGAACGAAAGGATGTGACGGAGGGCAGGGTCCTTGCAGCCCAGTGAGAGAGGGCTCAGAACGGAAATGGGCTTCCCCAGGGTCGAGAGGGCGGGTAATAGGGTGGCATTGGGAAGGAAGGGAGGGACTGAGGTCAGGACGAGGCGGACGCCCAGGTCGTCCAGTGGCTCCAGGGGGATGAACACGCCCCGCATTGCCAGGCTCTTCTCCACTGCCTCCTGGGCGGCAGCCTCCGATGCTAAAAAGACGACGACCTTCCCGTACATTTTGGAGGCCGCTACAATGGCTGCGGGCCCCACCACCCTCGCCAACGCCCGCACGTAGGTCTCCACGTGGGGCGAGGCGGGCACCAGGAGGCAACGGACGCCGTGCTTCCTGGTCATGGTGGGAAAGGGGCCCCAGCCGCTATAGATGGTAGCGGAGGTGGTGGGCAGGAGAGAGGATGTAGTGGCAGGCGGGGGGCCGCCGCCACCGGGGCGTACGCCTTGGGGGATGAGGGAGGGACACCCGCAGAGCTGGTGGAGGGAGCAGCGGGTAAGGATGCCATGGCCGGTGGCGGAACCGCGGCAGTCCCTGCCATGGAGGGCCTGGTCTTTTTGGTGGGGCCCTTCCCGCTGGCTAGGGGGGCTCCCCCCAGAATTCGAGGGGGTGAGAGATGTGGCAGCAGCGGAGGTCACCCCAGTGCCCGCCGCTGCCGGCGCCCCGGCAGGGGCAGGTGGTTTGGCAACGGCAGGTGAGGTAGAAGCTTGGGGGGGTGATGGAGGGCATCTGGGGCTGCTGGAGGGGCCCCACCTGTCATGTCCCCCCCGCCATAAGAAGTGGGGAGGGAAGGGAAAACACCAGAGAGAGGAGGGGAAAGGGGAGGCAGGTCAACCACTCCTCCCCGCTAGGCTGCAGGCAGGGGAGGAGGGTGCCAAAAGGGGTGGGCTGGACAGGGGGGTATCAAGGGCTCTAGGGGACAGTCATCGACTCAGGATAGAAATCTGGCTCCTCTAGCTGCACTAGGGGAGGGAGGTCACAAGAACGTTAGGGGGTTCAGTGAAATGGGGGCAAACTCAAACAGGGGAAGAGCACAAGCGCATGGGTGGGGGCATAGGCGCACTAAGTAAGGGGCCAATCAGGAAAGGGGTACCACGTGGGGAGGGGGGAGAAACAGGCTGGAGGCAGGACAGGAAACCAAGGCGTTAGCTTCAGAGGCTGGGGCAGGGCAAACAAAGAAAAGCTGCAGAGGAAGAAGGGCGGGGCAGGCAGCAAAACTGAAGCCAGCGAGGTGCTGGGGTAAAGGGGAGGGCAAAAAGGCTGCAAGGGGCAAAATGGGGCAGGTAGCAAGGGACAAAGCTAGGGGCTCACTAAAGGGGTCCAGTCCAGGGGGATGGGGTGGGGGGCATGTGCACCCACATGCGTGTTCAAAGAGTCAGTGCGGGCTGGCTGCTGCTTCAGGCCCAAAAGATGGCGAAAGGGCCTGGCAGGCCAAGCAAGCAGCGGAGTCCCAGAGGCAGGAGCTTGAGGCAGATGGTAAGCGTCCACTGGGTCTGGTGGAGGGGGCAGCGACAACGGTGGTGATGGTGAGGGACACGTGGATGGACAGACTCCACACCACACCCCTGGTGTCCCCCCCCACCACAAGAGCACAGTTCAAAAGTTACTCAGCCTTAAGGCCCCCTCCACAATGGTCTGCAGAGTCCCCGTGCGCTCCCCCAGCAGCAGACGGCCTTGTCCCCTCACTCCCCCCCTCCAGGGAGCGTAGGGGTCCCTCACTCCCCGCCTCCAGGGAGCAGGCCAGCAGCCCCCCCCCAAGGGGCTGCAACTGGAACAGCAGCAGCAGCACCCAAGGGGGGGGGAGTCCAGCAGCTAGTTATCAACCAGGTAGCAGAGAAGCGGGGTGGGTGGTGTCTGGCCCAGCCTAGCCAGGGAAGTAGCTGGAGCAGTGGCAGCAGCGAGAGCCCAAGGCCCAGTAACAGCAGCAGGAATCTTCCTCCTTTCTCCAGGCCAGTTGGGTTCAGCAGAGGAGCCAAAGGCGTGTCTACTAGCCCCTGGATGAACAATTTTCTGTTCCCTGACTGACCAGAGCATGGGCTGCCTCAGGCTAATGAGAACACCTGACTCCAATTAACCTGCAAAGAGTCAGGTGAGGCCATTAAGCTAATGTGGCCACCTGACTCTAATTAAGGCCCCTCTGATACTATAAAAGGGCTCACACCAGTCAGGTAGAGGAGAGGAAGTGTGGCTAAAGGGCTGGTTAATGAAAACACCCCCAAGTCATTGGTCAGGGAGAAACAGGAGAGCTGTGGGGAAGTGGCCCAGGGAAATGTAGCAACTCTGGCAGTGAAAGGTTGGCTGCCCACAGCTGCTACCATTAGGGTCCCTGGGCTAGAACCTGGATTAGAGGGTGGGCCCGGGTTCCTCCCAACCCACTGCTACAGAAACATCTCCTGGGAGGGGAAAATAGGCCCCTGTCAGGACAGGAGGCTAAACTGTTTTGGTATGAGGCCATAGGAGCAGCAGAGACTGTGGGAGTTCTCTCACCAACCTCCTTGCTGGCTTATGATGAAAAGGGCTCAGTAGACTGTATTCCTGGCCCTAGAGAGAGAAGGGCTACGTGGAGGGTTGCAGTGAGCCTCTGAAGCTAGCATAAGCTGCCTGGAAGTGCGGGACCCAAAGGGACAAGGTCAGCACTCTGCCACAATAGATACAAAATGGGAAATGACTGCCTAGGAAGGAGTACTGTGGAAAGGGATCTGGGAGCCATAGTGGACCACAAGCTAAATATGAGTCAACAGTGTAACACTGTTGCCAAAACAAACATCATTCTGGGATGTATTACAAGGAGTGTGGTAAGCAAGACACCAGAAGTAATTCTTCTGTTCTACTCCGCTCTGATTAGACCTCAACTGGAGTATTGTGTCCAGTTCTGGATGCCACATTTCAGGAAGGATGTCAAAAAACTGGAGAGAGTCCAGAGAAGGAACAACAAAAATGATTAAAGGTCTAGAAAACATGACCTCTGAGGGAAGATTGAAAAAATGGTTTTTTTTAGTCTGGAAAAGAGATGACTCAGAGGGGACATAACAGTTTTCAAGTATGTAAAAGGGTGTTACAAGGTGGAGGAAGAAAAATTGTTTTTCTTAACCTCTGAGTATAGGACAAGAAGCAATGGGCTTAAATTGTAGCAAAGGAGGTTTAGGCTGGACATTAGGAAAAAAGTTCCTAACTGTCAGGGTGGTTAAGCACTGGAATATATTGCCTAGGGAGGTTGTAGAATCGCCATCATTTGAGATTTTTAAGAGCAGGTTAGACAAACACCTGTCAGGGATGGTCTAGATAATTAGTTCTGCCACAAGTGCAGGGGACTGGACTAGATGACTTCTCGAGGTTCCTTCCAGTTCTATGATTGTGCAGTATCAGGTAATTGGTTGCTCTCAGAACTGCTGAGCACTAGGCAGCATATATTGTGAATTAATAAGGATGAATAATGGAATTTTATTTTGTAACATAATCAGTGCAAAAAAAGAGAAAACCCTGTGCAATTTTAAAACAAATACATTAAAAACTAATACAACTTCATAAATTCTGTTCTCTTAATTTGTTAAGGGGAAAGAACATTCATATCCATTTCAGCTACATGACTAGATCAGTGTATGTGAAGCTGTGATTGTCTTTTAATGTCCGTTAGACTGGCGTGGTTGGGGTAGTGCACTTATCCCTGATGCCAAATGGAATGTTGTGTGTGGGGAGGTATAGGGAGGTCCTGATATTGAGCTCTCAATGAGCTGCAGAGGGAGGTAAGCATGGGATTGTTGAATCTGTAGGTCCACCAGAGTCCTATCGAGATAGTAACCCACATTAAAACACAATGCTTTTTTAATGCTTTTTTCCAAAAGAAGATTGTTTTTATTGGAAATAAAACCTGAAAATTAACAGAAGCCTATTATAGTCTTAGAAAAAGACAGCATCAAGTGGCACACTTTGGAGTGAAATATTTAACAAATCAAAACTAACATTTTCAGCAAGCACCTACTGCCACGTGAGTGATTCTTATTTACATATCTAATCACACTGACTTCAGTAAACCTATAAGCATGAGTCAGGACCATGCATGTGAGTAAAGATTTTTCAGGATTAAACACACACAGCCAGATTCTGCCTCTCCCACCTACTTCTTCACACCTCCAGTGAAAGGAGCTAGCAAATTGGTTTATCAGCCAGTTGTGAATTTGCCCAGTGTGGTATAAATCTGCACATGATGTAAAGTTGCCATACAGCTATGATGCCCTCTCCCAACCCTGCCCCTATGGAGCATCTTGCTTTGACACTCTCCAGCTGCATAATGCTCTCTTAGGGGCTCCTACCAGCTGGACTAATTTAGATAAGCCCAGAGGCTCCTGTTTAAATGGTGCAAAGGGCAAAACTGATCCCCTACTGCTCCCAGGATTGAGGGAGACCTGGTAAGGTGGTATAATGCCAATTTGCCTACTCCCGACTCCGTTCCCTCTGGTCCTGTGCCAAGCCCCGGGCGCCCCAAGCATCAGGCCTATCATATCTATCTTTGGTGGGTAATGGGATATTATTGCCATTCCTCTTTCATTATTACATTTTCTATTTCATGCCTTCCTAGTTGGGTTTGGATTCATTAAACATGAAGCCTGCATGCCTGAAATTGAAATTGCTGTGAGCTGTGAAGTGGTGTCAGTAATTGCTATTACTCTTGGTAATGGTTGAAGAAATGCTGGTAAACTCACAGGACAAAAAAAAAGAAATCGGATATTTTTAATCCGACTATTGTAGATTAAAACACAACTAATCATCCTCATGTAAAAATCTTATATTTAAATTGGAAGTGTCCCTTTTCTGCTGGAAATCAGCATTCCATTTAAAGTGCTGTTTGTTTTGACTTCCCATTAACCACACAGGGATTATGTATTACATTATTCTTAATAATGGTGGAGCAAAGGGGAAAAAACACTTTAATGAAAGGCTATTTATTTATTGAGGGTATGTATATTTATATCTTTTACAGTTATATCATCAAAACGTTTCTAAAATATTGAAAATTAAATGTTTTCATTGATTTTTGTGAGTAGGCCTAACTCAGCATTTAATTAGCAATTTTTATAGCTCTCCCCCTCTCCCGCCCAGACATATACACATGGAAATAAGTTAATTTGAATAGTGAGCGCTACACTTTTTTGAAACTGGTATGATTATTAGTTTGCTTGCAAGTGGTGTATTCTAGTAACTATTAAGCACTTCATTGCTTCACTTCCATTTGTTTCCTGTGCATTAGGTTACTGTCATTTCATCCAGAATTCCAGAAATTAATCTTATATCCAACATGTGACTTGGACATGGGGTAGGGAAGAAGGAGGAAACAATCCTTTTTCATTTATGGTCAAAGATGATGTCTGAAAAAAGACTAACCCCAAGATAAAGCAATCCAAGAGATGTCTTTACTTGTGGAGGGAATATGAATAGGTAGTCCCCAAAGATTGTCTGAGTGGGAATCTGAGACTTCCACAGTGCAAAGTTTCATGGAATGTCCAGGTCCCCTACATCTTAAAGTGATGATGCTATACTTAGAATTTCAAAAGGCATTTGTCAGAATTCCTCTTAACAGATTAGTGATTATGCTAAGAGCCATGAAATAGGACACATAGTTTAAAAAGATGTGGTAGATGGAAAATTGGAAAGAATAACCACTTAAAAACGGGGGCCTAAATTGTAAATGATCAAAACATTCACTGGCAGCAAACACAATCTTAAGGCATTTTTATTCTAAACTTATTTTTTAGTAGATAATTCTCATCTCAATCATTTTTTCCTTTATTGTGCATGTAACACACATGGTTTGGATTGGTCAATTGAAAATAAGAGCCAGATCCTCCTCTTCTGGCTTCTTTGTGATGATCTACAATCATAAAAGGGCTGGAAAGTGGACAGATCACCGCACCTGGTAGACATAGCCAGCTCCTACATGAAATCCCTCGTTACCTACAGCCCCCAGCATAGGGAGCTTTTCAGGAATAGGATTGGTAAAAAAGTATTCTTGGTATTTCCTTTGGGAGCCAGCTAGCATAACTTAGAGCAACTCCAAGGCTGCTCTATGCTACGTTGTGACCAGAAACATGTAGAACAAGCCTGAGAATCAGCAAGCCACAAACAGTTCCTTTGTGCCACTCATGCCCCAAGCCCAACCTCCTTGCTGCACCATCAGAAACTGGGACAGCAGAGAATTCAGTGGAAGATGTCCAAGTTACAGATGGTGCTAAAACTGGAGACAGAGCAGATACAAGGAGCAATGCAAAGAGATTCAAAAGCATTTTGCTTCTTAAGTGGTTATGGCGTGGCAATAGAGGTTAAATATATATGAATATTAAGAAATACAAAATAAGTCTAGGAGAGGAAGAATGTCAGAGAATATGAAAATCCTCTGGGGTGGTTCCTAAGGAAAATGAGAGCAATCATCTGTCCAGTACGCAACAGTAGTAGAAAACGAAGACACTGGGTTGCATTAATAGGAAGACAGAATACAAAACAAAAGAGGTGAAAATAGAAGAGTCAGACTCCATATGCAGCATTTTGTGCAGTACTAGTTACCTACCAAGGGGAAGAGCTCATGATAAAAGTTCCAAAGAATCTAATTTGAAAAGAAAGATTAAGGGTACATTTTTTCCACGGAGAAAAGATGTCAAGGTAGCATAATAAAACTCTTCAAAATTATAAGAGAGACACTTTTCACACTGTGATAACAGGGAATACAATTTTAAAGTTAGAAATAACTAGAAATAAGCATGTGGAAAAGGTATGAAGAAAGGCTACGGAAGTGAAAAATGAAGATTCCTACACTAGATTTGTTTCTGGGGAATGAGAGAAATGGGAGCAATGTAAATAGTGGTGTTAAAATAAACTATAATGAGACAATGGATGGCTCAAGGAAGTGTTAACCACAACTTGTGAAATTTGTTTATAACATAAAATTATAAAAAAAACATGATTAAAACAAAGATAAGTCATTCTTGCAAGAGACTTTAGAGTTCAAGATTTTGCAAATGACAGGGATGCAACCCCATGTTCTGGGTGTCCTAAGCCTTTAACTGCCAGAAGCTGAGAGTTCATGACAGGGAATGGATCACTCAATAATTGCCCTGTTCTGTTCATTTGCTCTGAAGCATCTGGCATTGGCCACTGTTGGAAGACAGGATACTGCACTAGATGAACTACTGGTCTGACCTAATATGGCCATTCTTATGTTCTTTCTCCTCTATGGCAGTAGTTCAAACCAGGTTCTAGTCACCAGTGACTGGAAGTTGTTACCTCCAGAACATGAGCTATGTAAAATGAGTTGCTGGTCTTAGTCCAGTTCCTGCACTGGTTACAGTACCCATTGCTCCATATTAGCTTCTCATCCCCCATAAGCAGTCTCTTAAGGTTAGGACTGAGGCACAATGGTGGGGCTGCATGTCGCACTTACTGCTCTTGTTGCACCTATTCTGTGCATAAATGGAGGACTTCACCCTGAAAGGTTTTTTATTTAGTAGGTACCTTTCACTGAAAAGAAAAGCACAACAAAAACAGAGCACTTAGTGATTTTTCTGGTTCCTAACACTTTTCATGGCATGTTTTTCTTATGAGATTTAAATTGGCACTTTTATTATTATTATTATTTTTCTAGAAATTAGGGCTGCAACAGGCTGCAGACAAGGAAAAATATAAGCAAATTCTGAACAACCTATGATTTTAAAGATAGCTGATACAAAGTGTATGGTATGGACAAGGCAAAAGGGAATAATTTCCATAATTTTGCACTGTTAGCTTTTTCTGCTCTCATTTGCAGCATCTTGAACTCTAAGGTCTTGCAAGAATAACTGATATTTTTCTGTTAAGTTTTTATCATGACTTTTTTATAATTTTGAGGTTAAAAAACTAATTGATGTGGTTTAATTTATTGTAGTTAGAAACAGAGAGAGAAACTAAAAGCTACTATTGCTTCTTCCTGAAACTTCAAGAATCACTTGAAAGACTTAGGAACATACCTACTCTCTTCAATTTCCAAATTATATTGAGATTTTTTACATCTTATTCAAAGGGAAATTGAGGGCCACCTTTTTTGATGGAACTCCTTAATTCTGTTGGAAATAAGTTTTTAAAAGGTGTTTGGCAAGCAGTGCATAAGCTCAGCCTGTCCTAGAGAAAGGAATGTTGTTTCACCTGCTGGAATGTCTCTAATGTAAATTGAGCAAGGTGAGACCAGAAACAATGGAAGTATAATTAAATAGAAGATAAACAAAGCTCTCAAACTAGCAAGTGGGGGAGATGACCACTTAATAATCATGAACGGGGATGTAGGCTGTACCTCCAAGAAGCCATCCTGGCTCTTGAAACAAAAACAATGGACTTTGGGAGATATAAGCAGAAACAGAAAAGCCATTTTAGCATCCATCACCTGAGGGACACAAGACCAGAGCTCTTGAAATCTGAGAAAGATGGATCCTTCGACTAAGGGAACTGATTATATGTGAGAAACCTGCTTAGACAAAGATTGTAATTTGCTGAAGTTAAGTTATAGTCACTTAGGAAAGTGAAGTTTGTTTGTTTTGTTTATAACCTTTATATCTCTTTCATTTTTATTTGAAATCACTGTGGGCACAAGGCACTCTGAAGGAGATGAGGCCAAGTCCCTGCCTCCTCTTTGCCCTGGTTCACATAGCTGGCTGGGCATGTTAGAGGGATCAGTGTGCATCCTCCAGCCGCTGTTGCAGCATTTGGATTCACCCAGAGTGTTACCTAGGGTTTTCAGAACCCAAAGCAGTGGTAACTTAACTGTTTCTCTTCAGACAGTGTCAGGAATAAATCAAGGGGGACATAGCTCATCCGTCTGCTATATAATTGATACAAACCAGAGTGCTTTCATCTAAAACTACTTTTTTATAAGCTCTTAAGCAGATAGACAGACAGACACACACACACACATACATGCTGTCACAGTAGGTTTAGAGCATTTCAAAACATTTATGTCTACCTGAAGTCAAAAAATGATTTTGAGGGATCAGTTGCCAGGCTTAAGCTGCCTGCCTTCCATCTAGGTGCTGGGGAACTTAGCTGCCAGATCCTTGGCCAAAGAAAGCTTCCTTAGACTGCTCCAAAGCAAATTCTTTCGCCTAATCTTTTATAGCTAACTCCAAACAAAGCACATAACCTACAGTGGCTCCTAGTGGGTTACCAATTCTCCTAATTTCAGCAAAACTACTCATTTCTTATCAAAACATTTCTAGTCATAACAGCAAAATAAAACTTGTATATCAAAGGTGTCAGAGGCACTCAAGACCAAAATTGGCCATCCAAACATTCCTTCTATTTTCACACTACATTCACTTCTTATTCCATTCTCCCATTCTGATAGCAAAACTGCAAACATGCATTGATATGGCCTTGCCTCTCAAGGCCTAAGATTTTCCTACTTATGTGATGTTTGGTTTTCAGCTGGCAGTGACTGAACAAACACAATTGCTTATTACAGTACTATCAAATTGTGGGGTACACATAGGAATGCCTAATTCTGGGGTAATGAGCACAGGAAAACAGGGGTAGTATTTGTGCCTCTTGAAGAACATCCCTCCTGAGGCCAGGCTTCTCCTTTAGTGTCTTGAGGAAATAAATCCAGGTACACATATGCAGGTTAGGACAGGCTGATAAACAAGAACTCCAGCTCATGGAAAATGTTGAGGTTTCAACATTTTGTTTTGCATTTGGAATGAAAATTAAGACCTTTCAAATTTTTTCATGGAGAAACACACATGACTGAAACTGACCTCAGACTAGCCAATATTCCAGTGGCTAGGGATCTCATTTTGGAGAGCTGGGTTTAAGCCCCTGTTTTAAATCAGGTAAAACTCAAACGTAAGTCACCCATATCCTAGATGAGCAACCTAACCGCCTGGTGACTTTTGAGACTCTAACTGTCCTCCTAACCCACCATATTCTGACCAGAAATTTTGTCGGAGAAGACACTTCTGAGAAATATTCCTGTAAAAATTAATAAGTTTCCATGAAAAGTTTCAATTTTGATGAATTGGCATTTTCCAGTGGAAAACATGTTTTGTAGAAAAATTCCCAAACAACTCTACTCAGGGTAAATGGTCTCTTGTACAGCTCCACAGCCTGCTCCACATTCTTAATGACCACTTCACTAACAAATCCTAAACAGGGCTGGCATTCTTAGGTTACGATATAGTATCTTTAAAAGGACATATATTATATCCTTACTCCAATGCTCTATGCGCTGTCCAAGGGCTAATAACGCTATAGTTTTGTTTTTATACAAAACTGTGTCTCTATTACAGTCCTAATCCAGATTTGAAGGAATTTTACCATCAACAGACTTCATGGCTCTTTTGTGGTTTTGTGCAACAGTTTCCTCCATAAAGAACTTGCTTATTTTCCTCTCTGTTATCTCTTAATGAACCAGACTGTAAGGTAGAGGATGCATTCATCTGCCTGGTTCTGTCTTTTCTCTGCTGTATTGTCAATACAAACCAGAGTTCCTCCAACAGCAATTTATTGTTTTTTTCTGTTTATCGTTGCCATCAGTGTTTGGCCTGCATGGTTATTCAGTATTCAGGACCATGCTGGATATTAGTTGGATATTTTTTTGCATGCTTATTTCATTTTAAAAAATATACACAAATTCCCAAACACAGGAGGAAAAAACAATAGCAGACAACTTCTTTGTTGGCAATTTCCAAGCCTGCTTTTCCAGCTGGTTCTGTGGCCACACCAGCTTTGTCTCTCTGCTATTACTCAGGGCCACTCTCATTATGCTTCTCTCGCTTGGCTTCCTGGTGGCTTTCTGCTTCTTTCTGCCTCTGTCTCACACAAACACACAGAGCTGCAACCAATCAATCCCCTAGCCCCTGTAATTTGCATCCAGCCCTTAGCCCAAGCAGTTTAGCTTCTGGTAGAGCTTGCCATGTGGCCCATTGCCAAGGTGGTGGATTCCTAGTGTTTCCAGCTATCATTACATAAAGAGAGATTCATTTGCTCCTTCCATTGTCTGAAAGAAGGGTGCCCATCAGCTTTAACGTGGTTGGTGATTGTGTATAGCTCAAAAAACAGCTATTAAGACCTTCCAGTCTAAGAACACTCCCCTCCCCCATCTTGGGTCTGCCCATTATCCCAATGGCGGTTAAAATGTTGACATCCTGAATGACTTCTCTCCAGACAGAAAGAAAAGAAATAATTTAACAAAAAACAAATTATGCAAGCTTCACTATTTATATATTTCACTAACAGCAGCAATCACACCCCTGAGTGACAAATTATACTGAAGTAAATTCTAGCGTAGACCAATTCTAAAACAGGATCAGTTGCAAGGGCCTTTCAACTCTGAAAATGCGAGGTCGTGCTCTGTTGGGTCCCCTTTCTTGGCCAATCTTTAGTTTTACAATATTGGCAAACCTGTGAATAAACCTTCTATGGAAGGAGCAGAGACCTACAAGACTCTGCACGTCTCGGATTACGTTTTGTCTACTTTGTCACAGCTTCTTCACTCTGGCTTCCAATTTCCTCTTCACAGCATTATCTTTTGTGCAGTTTTCTTTTGCACAAGAATAATCCAATTAATGCTACTGGTGTACCTGGAGAGATTTTTTTCTTCTAATGCTGCTGTCAGGCCACTGCAGCTCAGCCATGCAAAAGCCATCCTTCAATCAACCTCTCTTGGTCAGTATCACCTTCTCTAGCCACTGCCTGAGCAACCCAGAGTTCTGGCATCTTGGCTGTTTTTTTTTCCTTATCCATAGCAGATGTATTTTTCTTTTCCTGTCTTGGTTTTTGACTTGTATTATCCAGGAGAGGAATTGCGCCATGAAGAGGCAAGCTGAGTATCTCTGCTTGGAGATACTACCTACCAAACTTCTGCATCCCTTTTGCAACTCAATTACATTATTTGAGACTTAGCCATCAGGGAGTACAGCTTTGTTTTCTATGTCCAGTGCATGTGACTCTCACGCCATAGCTCATCCAAGTCTAAAAGTAGAGCTGTCCCGCAAAACTTAGTTGGTGAGCAATTTTGATTATCTTGCATTTTGATCTCATGGTACAAGTCACCTGCAGCCCACTCCACCACACACACCAAAAGACTAAATAAAAGCAGTATAACATCAAAGCACTTCAAGACCAAGCTAGCTGTGAGATGTTCCAGCAACACCTATCTGAAAAACTCTCTAACTTGCTTGATAATATCATTGACATTCAATAGCACTGGGATCAATTTAAAAATACCATTCACAGTGCATGGGCTGAAACTGTAGGATATTCCACTCATCGGCACTAAGACTGGTTTGAAAAAAACAATGAGAAAATCCTAGCATTAGTTCAACAGAAAAGAACTGCATTCTGTAACTGGCAAAATGGTTCCTATAACCAACGAAAACTTATCACCTGCTCAAAGCTGAAGTCCAAAGGAGGCAAGGTGACATAAAAAATAAGTGGTGGCAAGAGACGGCCTCTAAGATCCAGGGTTTCCAGGATAACATGAGAAGCTTCTTTCAAGCAACAAAAGCTATATATGGGCCAAGCTCCAAAGGCCCAACCCGCTTACATTCCCAGGATGGCTCCACCCTCCTCAAGGACAATGTCGCCGTTAAACAAAGCAGGAAGGAACACTTTGAGAGCCTGCTAAACTGTGAATCCACAGCCTCTGAAGACACCATGTAGTCTATTCCACAATGCTTAGCAATGCTGATCCCCCATCTTCTGAGGAAATCCGGTGTGCCATCACGCAGACAAAAAATCACAAGACACCAGGTCCAGATGGCATCACCTGCACAAACTATTCTTCACACTACACAAATCACCATCAGTGGAGAATCCCTGGAAAATGTGGACCATTTTCCATATCTTGGCAGCCACCTCTCCTAAACAGCCAGCATTGACACAGAAATTGAATACAGGATCCGCTGTGCCAGCACATCTTTTGGAAGACTTCTCAAACAAGTCTTCCATGATAGGGGTCTGTAAACAGGCATCAAGATCTTGGTTTACAAGGCAGTTGTCACTCCCACCCTTCTCTGTGGGTGTAAGATCTGGGTAACCTACAGCATTCTCTCTGCAGCCAACATAAGCAGTATAGAAGTGCAGGTCATGAAACACCAACTCTACTGGGACGGTCACTGTGTACATATGGCTGACACTTGGCTCCCAAAGCATGTACTCTACTCTCAGGTCTGTCAGGGAAGAAGGGTTCACAGAGGGCAGTGGAAGCACTTCAAAGCCATAGTGAAAGTACATCTGAAAAGAGGCATCAATCCAACAAACTGGGAGGACTCGGTGCAGAAGAGAACACAGTGGTGCCACACCATACACCAAGACACAACTCATTTTGAGGAGAACAGATGTGCTCATGAGACTGAGAAGCGACAAAGGAGGAAAGAAAGGGCACAACAGTCCAGCCAATAACTATGTCTCCTCCAAGATTACACCTATCACTTCTGTGGGAAAACCTGTAGGGAATAAATTGGGCTCCTCAACCACTTAAAAACCCACCAATGAACCCCCGTGGCAGACATCAACCTCGCATCAAGGGATAGCCGAAGACAAGTCACCAAACCCACATGTGAGTGCGAGGTAGCAAAATTGTTCATGATTACCCATGATTCTTGACTTGCTCACCTGAAGACAAATATTTCAGACCCCCTTTTTTGGGAGAGTGAGAAGTGGTGAGTCAGAACTCTAGGGACCTTTTAAAGGAGATATCCATCTGTGCCAGGTGTATTGTTGGATGATAAATCATAATTGCAGTGTAGTTGCAGCCATGTTGGTCCCAGGATATTAGAGACATAGGGTGGTTGTTCACCCACAGGTCATAGGGTGTTTTTGTCTTTTATTACCACAAAACCAATGATATACCTGAAATATATGAGTGACATTTTCATCCTCCGGACAGACAGCTTCAACTCCCTCATGGATTTCCACCACAACTTCATCAACTATTCCCTATCCATTAATCTCTCTCTGGAACACACCCACACCAGCATCAACTTTCTGGATACCACAGTCACCTTGAACAATGGAACCCTAAAGATAACCATACACAATAAACCCCCAGATCACCACACTTACCTTCATAGATCCAGTAACCACCCCAAACACACCAAAAATCCGTTTATCTACAGCCAGGCACTCACATTCCACAGAACATTCCACAGAAGACAAAGTGTAGACCTTAACATACTCAAAACCATCTTCACCAAACAAGAACACTCCACCAGAGAAGTAGATTGCAACATGGAATATGCCACCCAAATACCCCCAGAGAACCTGCTTCAGTACACAAATAAAGCCCCCTCTTATTGCTTACTCCTAGTTGTCATCTGTCACCCTACACTGGAACCCATATGGGGTATAATCAAACAACAAATCATACTCGAGGGGGATCCCATCCTGAAAGAAATTCTTCCTGAAACCCCACTTCTGACCTTCAAACAATCCCCCGATCTCTCCAAGCTCATCATCAGAAGCAGACTCTCCATAAACCAGGATATCCCACCTCAGAATGCCACCAAATCCTGCCAGAACAACAGATGCAAAACTTGCAGACATATCTCTACTGCTGCAATGATCAGCATTCCCCACAACACCCTTTTCAAGATCAACGGGTCCTACACATGCCTAGCACAACATGTGGTGTACCTCATCCAGTGCACTAACCGCCCTAACAACTATTATATAGATGAAACCAGACAATCACTATGCTCTTGAATGAACTCACACAGGAAAATAATAAGACAAAAACACCACATTACCTGTGGGTGAACACTTTTCACAAAGTGATCACTCTACATCTGACCTATCAGTCCTCGTCCTCAAAAGAAACCTGCACAAGACTTTCAAAAGTGTTCAAGCCTGGGAACTTAAATTCATTACTTTGCTAGACACCAAAAATCATGGACTAAATTGAGAAACTGGATTTATGGCTCATTAGAACAATCTGTAACCCACTAACTCCTTCCTTTTGTCCTATGACTGCAGAGGTGTTAATGGGTCACACTACCTTGAATGGTTCCTCACAATCTGTGCTAACTACCTATGCTAAGTATCAGAGGGGTAGCTGTGTTAGTTTGGATCTGTAAAAATGGAAAAGAGTCCTGTGGCACCTTATAGACTAACAGACGTATTGGAGCATAAGCTTTCGTGGGTGAATACCACTTCGTCAGATGCATGTAGTGGAAATTTCCAGAGGCAGGCATAAATATGCAAGCAAGAATCAGGCTAGGGATAACGAGGTTAGTTCACTCAGGAAGGATGAGGCTCTCTTCTAGCAGTTAAGGTGTGAACACCAAGGGAGGAGAAACTGCTTTTGTAGTTGGCTAACCATTCACAGTCTTTGTTTAATCCTGAGTTGATGGTATCTACACCAGCAACACCATCACAGGACCTAACCAGATCAGCCACACCATCACCGGTTCATTCACCTGCACATCCACCAATGTAATATACGCCATCATGTGCCAGCAATGCCCCTCTGCTATGTACATCGGCCAAACTGGATAGTCCCTACGTAAAAGGATAAATGGACACAAATCAGATATTAGGAACGGCAATATACAAAAACCTGTAGAAGAACACTTCAACCTCCCTCGACACACAATAGCAGATTTAAAGGTAGCCATCCTGCAGAAAAAAACTTCAGACCAGACTTCAAAGAGAAACTGCTGAGCTTCAGTTCATTTGCAAATTTGACACCATCAGCTCAGGATTAAACAAAGACTGTGAATGGCTAGCCAACTACAAAAGTAGTTTCTCCTCCCTTGGTGTTCACACCTCAACTGCTAGAAGAGGGCCTCATCTTCCCTGAGTGAACTAACCTCGTTATCCCTAGCCTGATTCTTGCTTGCATATTTATACCTGCCTCTGGAAATTTCCACTACATGCATCTGATGAAGTGGGTATTCACCCACGAAAGCTTATGGTCCAATATGTCTGTTAGCCTGTAAGATGCCACAGGCCTCTTTACCTATGCTAAACAATCTGTTCCATCATGCATTTTGCTGTGATGCTGGGTGTTCCTTTCCCAGACCTGCAGAAGAGCTCTGTGTGGCACAAAAGATTGTCTCTCTCACCAATGGATGTTGATTCAATGAAAGATATTACCTCATCTACCTCATCTTGATACATCTCGGATGACATTTGTGAATGGCAGGAGCCAAAGAGAAGGGAGATAGGTATGGAGCTAATGGTTTTATTAGCAGGGCTGCAGGAGTCCGTCCCTAATTCTAACAGCTCATGGAACGGGATGTTCTTCAGCAATGCTGGGATTTTCAGTTTATGATAAGGTGTCTTTAAAGAGTTGCATCTTTATAGCAACGTATGTCATTATCTTGCACAATTTGTCCCTAAATTTGTTGTTGAAAAAAGATACCTTGAGAATGTAGTAGTATCTCAGAGAGGCACTAAAAGGCATATAATTTTAAAAAGTGACATATTTTCCTTCTTTGTCTACAACCACCTCTAATTTTGCTATTTACAAATATACATCAATCCAAATGTCATAATAAAAACAAATGTCCTGTGCACATCCCTGTCCTATGGCTATAATAAAATGCAGATCTAATATTCCATCCTGGCTAGAGGAAAAATGCACCCATTTTGTTCAGACTAAGATTCTTAGGTTCATATTTTATTCTCTGATATGTAGAGACCTCAGCAGGATGCAGTAGGAGGCTTGTGAATACCAGAGCAAGAACTGGCCCTTTAAATTCAGTCAGTAGCCCATTTTAGCATATAAAATCTGAAGTGTTGTAGAAAATAAAAGTTTTAATTACAGCTGGCATTTCTGAGACTGCTGCTGGCAGTGACCAGCTTGTCAAAATGAGACATCATTTGTGACACCTTAAATAAGGCAATGTAAGCAAACAGACATATTCTCACTCACCCACCTACCCACACATGCTGTCATCCAACCATATATCCTCCCTCGCTCCCTAATCCACCTAGTTCTCTACTCACCCATCCACACCTGGTCATCATTGCTTTTGTTATATTCTAAGTGACAGCTATGGTCTCATGTCATAACTCCTGATCTTTTCAGTAGAATAAACTCATTGCAGGCAACTGGAAGCCTGGGTAGGTGTATGGAATGCATTTAAAGCCCTCCATACCCTAAGTATCACCAAACACATACAGGAAACAGTTGCAGAGCAAAGTTATTTTCTGAGTGTCAAACAGATTGGACAGGGAAGTAGATGCAAATGCAGTGGCTCTACCATAGACTCGAACTCTTGGGGGTCAGGGAAGGGATTCTAAAACTACTTGACTGGGAGAGCTCTGGACATATTCAATAAGATCATAGAATATCAGGGTTGGAAGGGACCTCAGGAGTCATCTAGTCCAACCCCCTGCTCAAAGCAGGACCAATCCCCAATTTTTGTCCCAGATTCCTAAATGGCCCCCTCAAGGATTGAGCTCACAACCCTGGGTTTATCAGGCCAATGCTCAAACCACTGAGCTATCCCTCCCACAAACAAGGTCCTACTGAGATTTGAACTCAGATCACTGATTCAGAGTCCAGAGTACTAACCATTACACCATGGAACCAGCATATTTAGAAAAGCTGGATGAGCACAAGTCCATGGGGCTGGATGCGCTGCATCTGAGAGTGCTAAAGGAGTTGGCGGATGTGATTGCAGAGCCATTGGCTATTATCTTTGAAAACTCATGGCGATTGGGGGAGGTTCTGGACGACTGGAAAAAGGCTAATGTAGTTCCCATCTTTAAAAAAGGGAAGAAGGAGGATCTGGGGAACTACAGGTCAGTTAGCCTCACCTCAGTCCCTGGAAAAATCATGGAGCAGGTCTTCAAGGAATCAATTCTGAAGCACTTAGAGGAGAGGAAAGTGATCAGGAACAGTCAGCATGGATTCACCAAGGGCAAGTCATGCCTGACCAACCTAATTGCCTTCTATGACAAGATAACTGGCTTTGTGGATGAGGGAAAGCAGCTGATGTGTTATTCCTTGACTTTAGCAAATGGTCTTTAGCAAATGTTATGGTCTCCCACAGTATTCTTGGCAGCAAGTTAAAGAAGTATGGGCTGGATGAATGGACTATAAGGTGGATAGAAAGCTGGCTAGATTGTCAGGCTCAATGGGTAGTGATCAATGGCTCCATGTCTAGTTGGCATCTGGTATCAAGCGGAGTGCCCCAAGGGTCGGTTCTGGGGCCGGGTTTGTTCAATATCTTCATTAATGATCTGGAGGATGGCGTGGATTGCACCCTCAGCAAGTTTGCAGATGACACTAAACTGGGAGGAGAGGTAGATATGCTGGAGGGTAGGGAGAGGATACAGAGGGCCCTAGACAAATTAGAGGATTGGGCCAAAAGAAATCTGATGAGGTTCAACAAGGACAAGTGCAGAGTCCTGCACTTAGGAGGGAAGAATCCCATGCACCGCTACAGACTAGGGAGCAAATGGCTAGGCAGCAGTTCTGCAGAAAAGGATATAGGGGTTACAGTGGATGAGAAGCTGGATATGAGTCAACAGTGTGCCCTTGTTGCCAAGAAGGCCAATGGCATTTTGGGATGTATAAGTAGGGACATTGCCAGCTGATTGAGGGACGTGATCGTTCCCCTCTAGTCAACATTGGTGAGGTCTCATTTGGAGTACTGTGTCCAGTTTTCGGCCCCACACTACAAGAAGGATGTGAAAAAATTGGAAAACGTCCAGCGGAGGGCAACAAAAATTATTAGGGGCCTGGAACACATGACTTCTGAGGAGAAGCTGAAGGAACTGGAATTGTTTAGTCTGCGGAAGAGAAGAATGAGGGGGGATTTGATAACTGCTTCCAACTACCTGAACGGGGGTTTCAAAGAGGATGGAGCTCGACTGTTCTCAGTGGTACCAGGTGATAGAACGAGGAGTAATGGTCTCAAGTTGCAGTGGGGGAGGTTTAGGTTGGATATTAGGAAAACCTTTTTCGCTAGGAGGGTGGTGAAGCACTGGAATCCGTTACCTAGGGAGGTGGTGGAATCATAGAATCATAGAATATCAGGGTTGGAAAGGACCTCAGGAGGTCCTCCTTCCTTTGAAGTTTTTAAGGTCAGGCTTGACAAAGCCCTGGCTGGGATGATTTAGTTGGGGATTGGTCCTGCTTTGAGCAGGGGGTTGGACTAGATGACCTCCTGAGGTCCTTTTCAACCCTGATATTATATGATTCTATGAAAACTAGAGTATAGAGAAAAAATAGGTTATTCTCTACCTGAGACAGAAGCACTGTACTTATGACCAGATTGTAGCATTTAGACAAAATGTTCAATATTCAATGGGCTAAAGAGTCAGTCTCTTGCTTTCTCTAGCCTGGTGGCTAGGGCTCTCACCTGGGATAGGGGAGAACTTGGTTTAAATCCTAGCTCTAAATCACATAGGGTGGGGGAAGATTCAAATACAGGTTTCCCACATCCAAGGTGAGTATCCTAACCACTGGACTTTGGGTATTCTGACACTCACTGACACACACACATCTGTAATAGCCAGCCCCCAAAATTCCTGAGCTGCTCACTAGTTGCTGTCTTTTGTATGGGTTAAGTATGCCCTGAGCACACCTACTGGATTAGCTACTGCTTGGGAGTTAGGTGGGGATACCTAGTTTGAAAATCCTGCCAGGACGTCAGTGTGAGTGAGGGCTCTTAACAGTTCATTAACTGTGGGGTGGTATCAGGGCTTAGGCAGCTTTGTGTATGCCCACGAATGGAAATTTAGGCATCCATGGGGATTTAGGCACCTTCAAGGTTAGGCAGAAGATGAGTGGTGGTTTGGTGAATGTCAGTGGTGCCCAAATGTTGAAGTTAGGAACCTAAGTCCATTGGTGACTCTGGTCCCTGGTATTTCAGCATAAGTAGTAGAGGCTTACGGTTTTATAGCCAATAATTCTGGGTTTAGTTCCCTACCAGGAAACCCAACCCCAGATTACTATAATGAAGTAATTCTTTAAGAACAGTATCCTAAAGCAAGAAGGGACCATTGTGATCATCTTGTCTGACCTCCTGTATAACACAGGCCATAGAACTTCCCCCAAAATAATTCCTAGAGCATCTTTTTTAGAAAAACAGCCAATCTTGATTT
Source organism: Dermochelys coriacea (assembly GCF_009764565.3). Lineage (NCBI taxonomy): Eukaryota > Metazoa > Chordata > Testudines > Dermochelyidae > Dermochelys > Dermochelys coriacea. Next base: position 227,601,818 of record NC_050069.1, read on the forward strand.
AACAATTGTGAGGGATGCAGAATCCACTATGACCCTTGGTAAATTATTCCAATGGTTAATTACTCCTCACAGTTAAAAATTTACATCTTATTTCCAGCCAGAATTTGTCTAGCTTCAACTTCCAGTCAGTGGAGGATCTGATACCTTTCTCTACTAGATTGAAGAGCCCATTATTAAATATTTGTTTCCCATGTAATTACTTATAAACTGTAATCAAGTCACCCTTTAACCTTCTCTTTATTAAGCTGAATAGATTGAGCTTCTTGCGTCTAACTCTGTAAGGCAGGTTTTCTAATCCTTCAATCATTCTCATAGCCCTTCTCTGAACCCTCTCCAATTTATCAACATTTTCCTTGAATTATGGGCACCAGAACCTGATGCAGTATTCCAGCAGCAGTCACACCAGTGCCAAATACAAAAGTGAGATAACCTCTCTTCTCCTACTTGGGATTCTCCTGTTTATGCATCCCAGGATCATAGTTCGGCCACAGCATCATACTGAGAGCTCATGTTCAGCTGATTATCCACCATAACCACCATATCTGTTTGAGTCACTGCTTCCCAAGATAGAGTTTCCCTCTCCTGTATGTATAGGCTACATTCTTTGTTCCTAGATGCATTTATTTACATTTAGATCTTATTAAAATGCATATTGTTTGCTTGTGCCCAGTTTACAAAGCGATCTCTGAATCATTGCCTTATCCTCTTTGCTATTTATCACTCTCCCAATTTTTGTGTTACCTGCAATCTTTATCCGTGATGATTTTATGTTTTCTTTCAGGTCATTGATAAAAATATAAAATAATGTAGGGCCAAAAACCCATCCCTGCAGGACTCCGTTGGAAATACACTCACTCAAAGATGATTCCCAGACCTGAAGAAGAGCTCTGTTAGCTGAAAAACTTGTCTCTCTCACCAATAGAAGTTGATCCAATAAAATATATTTCCTCACCCACCTTGTCTCTCTAATGATCATGTAGACAAAGGATAAGATGCTCTTAATCCAGAAAAACAGACAGATGGAGAGAACATCAATTGTAACTGTTGAAAAGTTCTGATAAAAATAATACTTGCCTACAGAGAGGCCAGATTGTTTGAATAGCTACCATGTATTTCAGTGAATTGAGTTACTTTAATTAATCTGGACTGTTTTTATGCATGTTTAGAGCTCTTCAGAATGCTTCATACAGTGTTTTACTGATCAGTGCTAATGCAACAACATTTGCTAAGAGTGTTACATTATATCCTGACATTTGTGTGATGTTTAAACAATTGTCCTGTCACAGAAGGACACTAATGACTTAACAACCTAAAGCTAGCCAGTATGGGAAACCTTGGTGCTTAATCAAGATAAATTTCTAGTTTCTAATCAATGTATGCAGAAGAGTTACGGTTTTTGCAAACATTAGCTCTGCTTTACATAAATATTATGTTTTATCAGTGGACAAATGCATCATTTATACAGCAAGGTACCAAATGCAAAAATTTAGAATTTTAAATAAGTACTTTCTACTGTGCTTTTTATGGCATATAGAGTGTTTATAGGATGCAGTAAAAATTTGTCACACAGCCTCATGAATCATTCTAGCAAGTCATTGATTTCATGCAAATCAAAAGATTATTTGGCTTGGGAAGATTTGATATTTCTCAACCATTAGCTAGTTTGTTTACTCTCCTGACAAATATGGTGTGTGACCAGAAATTCTTAAAAATAGTAGTAGGTATGTGAGTGCTTTGTAAATTTGCCATATCGTGTAAACATAAGCAATGATTTAAAAACATCATTTTTCTTTGCATAGGCTATTGACACAAGGGTACTGTGGCTATCTGTTGCTGTGATCTCAGTGATATGAAAATCACAAACGGGAACATAAATAAAAGCCTTGGATTTTTGAGACTGGTGTTTTAAAATGTAAATCAACATATTGTTCATTGGAAGTGAGTATTTCATCAATACCTCTTCAGTTTGAATTCAGAATGTAAAAGGGTAAATCACTTTTTGGACCAAGGAATCTTTGCTGCTGAGATATAAAATCTATAGACCGATTTAAAAGCTTAAAGACATGGGGAACATAATTAATTCTGATGTAACAGAGAGGACTTATTATATACCCTCTCTTAAGTGAATGTTAATTTTACTCAATAAAATATCCTATGGGGAAAATCCTTGCCCCACTAAAGTCAAGGAGAGTTTTGCCATTGACTTCAGTGGATCTAGAATGTCACCCCATATCTATAACCAATTTATAGACTCTAGTGGCAATCCCTGTGGTGGGTGCATGAGCTGTGGTAATGGATCCCTAGGGGAAGTTGCAGCTAGTCCTTCTTGGGCAGGATGGAAATTGCTGTAATGTGGGGTCTCTGAGAATACATGGATATAAACAAACAAACAAACAAAAAAGGTGGGAGGATTGGGAAACCTCAGGGCTCCATCATCATGTTCTGAAATATAAGGCAAGAAGCATGTCACTGGGGTGATGAGGAGGGAGATATGGTTACGTGGCTCAAGGACCATTTGTCTAAAGCTGCGTGAAGAACTGACTTTTTGGGTTCCCTGGCAATTCCAAAAAATTGAAAAAAAATTGTTTGGGTTCAAACAAAATGTTTTGTTTCAATTTTGAGCATTTTAATATTTTTATTTGTTTAAAAAAATTAAACTGAAGGAAATCTGAAAGAAACTCAGAGGAAACTCTGATTCAAAACTCTTGAAATAAGCCACTTCATCTTTTGGGAATTTTTTTCCCCAGTTGAAACAAGTTGATGAAACTGACATGAATTCACAAACCATTTCAGTGCTGGGGAATCTGCATTTTGCACCAAGATAGAGCTTTGGCTGAAAAATGTCACCCAACTCTACATGTATCTTGAGTCTGATGGGGTGCTCATTCCCCTGGGCTTTCCAAACTCAGCTTCTGCTTCTTCTCCGCTCTTGAGCCATATCACTTCTCTGCCCTACTTCTAGCAATAGGCTAAGCTGCTAGGGAGCTCCTGCTGCACAGTTTGAAAAACTCTGTGCTAAATGGAAGGCAGAAATCAGGGGTGAAGGGGAGGCACATGACCTGCTTGCCCCCCTCGTATTTCCTCTAGTTTGGAGGGGCAATGCCCACCCTTCCCCAATCTCTGCCCCTGATATTAACAATAAGACGGTATGTGTGAGTTTGCGTTGTACTTATTGTACTTATTGCCAAATACTTCATTCTTCTAAGTTGGTTGCTGAAATAATAGAGAATTAACCAGATCTGGGAAAGAGTGACTGCTAGTGTTCTAACATGGATATGGTACACACACAAATCAAGGTTTCTGCATCCAAAAATGTAAGCATTAAAAGATGCTTATACAGAATTTTAGGCCCAAGTTCAGCAGTTTATCTGAAACCCCTTTGAAAATCTGATTCTGTATATTGTGGACAAGCATATAGTAATTATTTTCCTCTCCTATTCAGAAGGAATACAGCACATAGCCTCCATATTTTTTCTTGCAACTGTGACTAGAATGCAGATTCAATGCAAATTGTTTATAAGCAGTTTAGAAATATTTTAAGTACAAGTTATTTGTATTCCATGCCTTGATCTCCATCCTCAAGACCCTGAAAATTCTGACATTCGTGCCACTTTCTGTTGTTTGTTTTTTCATCCACACACATCAGTAATATTCCTTTTCTGTCAATTAATTCTGACTCAACTTCTTTTAATTGAACAGATAGAAAATTTCTCCTGCAGTTTTCTTTTTTGCTCATTATTTGTGAATTACAGGAATTGAAAAATTGCTATCATGGTTGGACAACACAGGCCACTTTAAAGAATTATTTGTCCTTAAAATGTCTCACTTTTTCATATCTGTTTTAATTTCAAAGATAATGAGAGGTTTCAGAGTAGCAGCCATTTTCTGTATCCGCAAAAAGAAAAGGAGTACTTGTGGCACCTTAGAGACTAACAATTTATTAGAGCATAAGCTTTCGTGAGCTACAGCTCACTTCATCGGATGCATGCAGTGGAAAATACAATGGGGAGATTTTATATACACAGAGAGTATGAAACAATGGGCGTTACCATACACACTGTAACAAGAGTGATCAGGTAAGGTGATGAGGATGATAGAAAAGGCGATAATAAAATGCTATACTTACTTATTTATTCAGCTTTAAAGCGAACCAGGACTGACTAATTGTCTGAATAGTCATAACCTTTTCAGTCCCTTAAAGGAAGACATGCATTAAAAAAGAATGTCTGATCAAACCAACTCATTGGGATTGAAAAAGGAAAACCTTGGAAGAAGTCCTATTCTTTTGTATGGCCACTGTTCAACAGCACCCAGCTTCCTCTTAAGCTGCATATGATATAGGGGTTGAAGTTTTGGCACGTTTCTTCCATAGTGTGATGAAAAAACGAAACAAATAAGAATTGCATTACCATAGATAAAGTTAAGATAAAGCTTTTCGAGTGTGGAGAGTTCAACTGATTCTCAGTCCTGTTTGATATTCCAAGTGTTTAATCATTTCCAGACAGGACGATATCCATAAGCTATTTATGCTCCTATAGGCTTTACAATCTGGTAAGGCATGTGTAAAACTTATCTTTTTTATACACAAATTGGTATTCAGCAACTTGGCTTTCTCTGTGTGCAAGCGACTGCAGACAGGAAAAGTAAAATCGATGCACTGAGAAAGAACCTCAGCTGGAATCAGCAGACTTGCATCAACCTCAGTGGATCTAAGCCATTGTTTTCCAATAATACTAAATGGACTTTTAGAGGATTCAGTGTAATAAATCATAGACTGTCATGTCGGTTAGTTGGGTGATGTAGTATGTTTAATTGGACCACCTTCTGATGGTGAGAGAAACCAGCTTTCAAGTTTACACGGAGCTCTTCTTCAATTCTTCAGGTGACCTGAAGAAGAGCTCTGTGTAGCTCGAAGGTTTGTCTTTCTCACTATCAGAAGTTGGTCCAATTAAAGATATTACCTCACCCACCTTGTTGCACTAATATCCTGGGATCAACACGATTACAGCAACACTGCGTACATGTCCTTTAGTTAATATTTGTATTGTTGTAGCATATAGAGGCCCCAGCCCAATTGCACTGGGCATTATGAAAACTTATAACAAAGAGAGTCCCTGCTCGACAGAACTTACAGTCTATGGCTTTGTCCCTGATTTGTGCTCCATGCAGAAGGGATCTAGGAGTGTCATATTGAAAAGTGTCAAGTGTCTCTTGCCAGGTGCTGAACACCCCCTCTCTTAACTTCCATTGACTTAAATGGATCTTGGGAGAAGCACTCAGCATACTGTATTGTAGCGGAAGGCCTGGGAGATGGCCCGAGCCTGGGAGGCCTCAGAGAAAAAGTGTGCAAGCCTGGAGGGCTAATTTCAGGGAGCCCAGGCCAAGAGGCCCCTCTATCCCCAGGGGTGGAGGTTTTGAGGGGCGGTGTGGTAGGGTGGTCACCCGCTCCTGCCTGGAAGGGCTTAAAACGGCGCTGGGGGAGGGAAAAAGCTGGACTGATTGGGAGGCAACCACAGCTGTGGCCACACCCCAAACAGACCATAGCTGGCCCTTATAAAAGGGCTGTGGGCCAGGTGCTGAGAGAGTCTCCTCTAGGTGTAGAGGGAGATGGGCCTGGCTGCTGGGGAGTGTACCATAGTACCTGAGATGGAACAGGGCTGGGGGAAGGCCAAAGGAGCTGGGGAGCTCTGGCCTGGAAACCCCCAAGGCTGCAGGCCTAGTAGAAGGCCAAATAGGTACTGAGGTTGCAGAGGGCAGCCCAAGGGGTAGGCAGAGGCAGCAAATCCAAACCTCCCTTGCCTATGATGAGTGGCATTTACAGTCAGTCGGCCCCAGGGAATGGGGGCTAGTTGAGGACTGGCAGTTGGCATAGAGTGAGGTGAGGTGGGGATAGAGGGTGGGGGTTCCCTGGGGAGGGGAGACCCAAATCTGTGCAGTACAGCAAGGAGATGAACCCTGGATAAAAGGGCACTGTGGTCAGGGAGGGACATGGGGGCCAGCGGCAAGTGGGACACTGGCCTGCAGAGGGCACTCTGGAGGCTGGTAAAGCTAATTCCCAAGGATGACCAGCAGGCGGCACCGCAGGGGTGAGTCCCGACTGTTACGTCGTGGTGGAGAATGCAGGCAGAGGTGGTCCACTCCTGATACAAGGGCAAGAACGGTGTGACTATTGCCCAGAGAGTGGAGAACAGCGAGACAAAAAGGGATGATGGATCCTGGGTATGCTGGGGTGTTTTCTGCTGATTTCTGCAGAGCTGCTGCCGTATTGCTGCCATGCCCTCAAGAACAGTGGAGCTGCCACCCAAAAGACACCGTGGCGGGAAAAGCAGTGGAGCTGCCACCGAATTGCTGCTGCAGGACACGGACTGCTGCTCCATTCTCAATGCCACCCCAAGCACCTGCTTGGAAAGCTGGTGTCTGGAGCCGGCACTGCTGAGGAGGAGCCAAGGCAGCAAAGAGACGGGGAGCCTGCTGGGGCTGCCATCTCCCAGGACATATTAGGAGGCACTGCCCCCTCAAGGGGGTTGAGGGCCGGCCAATGGAGATGCCTGGAGGCCCAGAAGGGGCCGTACTTGAACCGGAGAAGGTGACAGAGGCCGAGATGGTGGGGACCCAGCAGGGAGTTGGGACCCAGACTATCGCAGAGCTGGTCACCAATGGGGAAACCCAGACTGAGTAGGCCCAGCAACAGGCTGAGACCCAGGTGGGCCATGTCCAAGAGACCAAATGGACCCAGACCCTGAAGGAAGAGGGCATGGGGGACCCTAACCTGCGTGCTTGGCTGGAGGTTGTGGAGATGGCCCGCTGGAAGGCAGAAGCCCAGGCCTGGGAGATGGCCCGAGCCTGGGAGGCCTCAGAGGAAAAAGTGTGCGAGCCTGGAGGGGTGACCCTGGAGGGCTAATTTTTGAGAGCCCAGGCCAAGAGGCCCCTCTACCTCCAGGGGTGGAGGTTTGAGGGGGTGAGGTGTAGCAGGGTGGTCACCCACTCCTGCCTGGAAGGGCTTAAAACAGCCCTGGGAGAGGGCTGGGGCAGGGGAAAAGCTGGACTGATTAGGAGGCAACCTCAGCTGTGGCCACACCCCAAACAGACCACAGCTGGCCCTTATAAAAGGGCTATGGGCCAGGTGCTGAGAGTCTCCTCTAGGTGTAGAGGCAGACAGGTCTGGCTGCTGGGGAGTGTACTATAGTACCTGAGATGGAACAGGGCTGGGGGAAGGCCAGAGGAGCTGGGAAGCTCTGGCCTGGAAACCCCCCAGGCTGCAGGCCTAGTAGAAGGTGCAGAGGGCAGCCCAAGGGGTAGGCAGAGGCAGCAGATCCAAACCTCCCTTGCTTATGAGTGGCATTTACACTCAATTGGCCCCAGGGAATGGGGACTAGTTGAGGACTGGCAGTGGCCTAGACTGAGGCACGGTGGGGATAGAGGGTGGGGGTTCCCTGGGGAGGAGAGACTCAAATCTGTGGGGTACTGCAGGGGGCAGCATCCTGGGTAAAGGGGTGTGGTGGTCCAGGAGGAACACAGGGACCAGCGGCAAGCAGGACACCAGCCTGCAGAGGGTGCTCTGGAGGCTGGAAGAGCTAATTCCCAAGGATGACCAGCAGGAGGCACTGCAGGGGTGAGTTCTGCCACGTTACATGCATGATAAGGCCTTATTATGGATTAATACTCTACATGGATCATGAAATTCTATCTCCTGAACAAAATACATCCAAGCATCCTCCTGCCAGACTAGTCTCAGCAACAGGGACTGGAGTTTGTGGAGGATAAGCTTAGAGTTCTGGGTGAGCTCTCCACTCAACTCAGAGCCCCCCGGCTGCCACTCCCAAATTACCCTTACCAGCCTTGTATTCCCTGCACCCCCCACTTGAGGGGACTAATCTCTGACTTTTGCTTTGTACAAAAGGTCTCTGGTGACACTTCCGAAGGTCCATTGTCTGCTTTCTGAAGAGGATGAGTGTCATTGTCATGAGTTCAGCTGCCATAACAGCAACTCCAATGAGATGACTAAGGGGGACAGTGTAACCAAAGGAGTCCCTCAGTGGCAGAGGGCACCCCATACCATAACTCGCGTCAGGCCTGACGCATTCATTGCCCGAACATGCTGCTGTCATAATCTTTCTCTAAAAGGTGTTATGTAAGGTGTCATATGTGAATCAGTATTATGCAAGTCATTAATATTATCGCGTGATGTATGTACGGGTGATCTATAAAGAATTATAGATGTGTGCTGAAAATCTGTTCTTAAAAGGTGTTTTGCCAGGAGTGCATAACCTCAACCTGTCCTAGACAAAGAAATGTTGTTTTGCCCATTTTCTTGCCTCTACAAAGTAACTTGAGTCAGGTAATACCTCAGAGGACAGTGAAAAGTATATATCTACATGTAAGATAAACAAAGCCATTAAATGAATGATGGGGGGTGGGGGGGAAGCGCTTAACAATCACAACAGGGGACGGAGCCTGAACCCCCAAGAAGCCATCATTCCTCTTGAAACAGACAAAACAGACCTTAGAAAATATAAGCAATGTCAGAAGGCCATTTTGGCAACACCTCCTTTAAGCCTTTGAAAACTGAGTCCTCTTAGCCTGGAAGTTGTCTTATCCTGGAAGGTTGCTGGCATTAATGCAAGTGAGAAACCTGCTTAGACAAAGATTGTAACTTGCTGAAATTAAGTTTTAGTGACTAGAAAGTGAGTTTTGTTTTCTTTTACTTGTAACCAAACCTGTCTCTTCTTTCTTGTTATCACATAAATATCTCTTCTTTGTTAATAAATGTACTCTTGTTTTATTACAAAGCTATCTCAGTGTTGTATATTTACTGAAGGGCAAAGTCTTCAGCTAAACTCACAGGCTGCTGTGTGTTCTGTCTCTTTGGAGGCAGCAAACTTAGGAACTTCTGTGAGTATCCAACCAGAGGGACTGGGCACTGCAGGCGAGATGGTTCCAAGGAGACTCCGGATTGGAAGGGCTGTTGGCTGTTACTCCCTGCAAGGAGTAACCAGGCTGGTGGCAGCCATCGTGCTGTGAGCAGACTGCTGGTGTCGAGGCTCTGAGCCAAAGCTGCACAGCACAGACCTACCTGTGGTTACAGGGTAGGTGTTGACAGAACCACTTACCAGTTTGGGTGAAACCCCAAAGCAGAGAAATGAATGAGTGTTCCTTGTTTTTTCCTATTGATCTTAATATTAAGTATTAGCAACAGGAAAGTTGAGGAATTTTTCTGATTTTCTCAACATGTGCTGTTGGAGAAAATCGGGACATATTTACCTAAGCTTTACAGAGATGGTATTATTCCAAGCCAAAAGATTCTGAAAGGAAAGGGGTAGGCAGGAGACCTTGACTGCAAATAGAATCTATTCTATGAGATTCATTCACAGAATTCAAAAGGTCACAGTGGATCTTAAATACAAACTAAAATGTGCTTTTACAAGAGACTTCTGGACAACATGGTTGATAGAGGAATAAGAGAAGAAACAAATTATTTTCCAGACTAACTTAATAGAATCACAAAGAGCCTCATAAGCAAGTGAAGGCCAATTGCTTAGATCTACTTTTTCAGAATAAACATACTATATAGCTTTTGAGACACATCTATAAGCACTGCCCCTGACAGGAGTATTTCATAGAATGACATCCCTGTGTCAGGTTGACTGGCTGGCTAGACCTGGCTATTATAGGTCAGGCAATCTACATTCTTCACTAGAGACTCTAGGGCATTTCTATGAGATACTGGTAGCCATGATATTTCAGGGCCATAAACAAATTAATATCAACAGCTGCCTAAAAAGGTGACAGCAAATGCTACTGCTATTTATTGTCCTTCTTTGAGTTTGCTACTTTTTGGCCTTGGAAAAATCTTGATCTTATTCCCTGCTAACACACAGCTGAAATGAGCAATACTGATAGACTGCGCTACCATCTCTTTCCTTTTCTCTTACAACATTTTATACACTTTTATTTATCTGTTATGTTTTTGATGATTGCTGTGCTGTTTCTTTAAATTATTGCTTTCGGGATAAAGAGGATCCTGCTATAAACCCCACAGTATTTTAGGTTGTTACATTGCTTTTTATATATTGAAGGGCTGGCTTTTCACCACAGTGATACATTTATAGTAAATTAAAATTAGATGGATTTAATTTTAAACCAACATTACAAATTCATTTCCTTGTGTATATGAAGTGTAGACATTTTTAGACAAAGCAATATGTGTTGTTAAACACATATACTAAGTATATAATATATACAGTTCATGCACTATATTTGGTGGGCCAGATTCTGTTCTCACTGAAGTCAGAGTATGTGACACTGAGGGCTTGTCAACACTTAAAATGCTAAGTGATCAGTGCTGCTGTAGCATTTCAGTGTAGACACTACCTATGCTGACAGAAGGGGTTTTCCCATTGGCATAGGTAATCCATTTCCTTGAGAGGCAGTAGCTTGGTGGACAGAATAATTCTTCCATTGACCTAGCACTGTCTACGTGGAGACTTGTGCTGCTATGCCGACCCAGCTTAGGGGTGTGGATTTTTCACACCCCTGACCAACGTAGTTAAACCAGTCTAATGTGGATCAGACCTAAGTAGTGTAAGGTTGACTCACTGTTCTGTAAACTTGGCAAATATCCCCACCTGGGTCAAACTGAGGAGATAATTAACCGATTCACAAGGTGATTCAGTTCCTCAGCTGAGGACAGTTAAATGAGAGGCAGGAAGAAGAGGAGGAAGGCCAGAAGGAAGGAGCAAAGAAGCTGAGGATTACAGGGAGGTGAGATCTCTCCCTTCTCACCCTGTGCCTTGGGAAAAGGTAAACGCCTCATGTTGTGGAGGCACAAGGACTTGTCTAGAACACTGTAAAGAAAGCTCTCGGTGCTGAACTTGCCACAGGAGGCTATGAGGATCGTTGCAGAGAAGAATCCAAGAGGAGTCAGTGGATCTAGAATAAATCCACTGACTCCTCTGCATCTATGTTGGCATAACTGTGATCAGAATTGGGCCCCATTTGCATATTTCATAGAGTACATAACAGTTTGAAAAGGCCTTTGGGATCTTTCTGGTTCAAAAGCATTGTTTGTACATAGATCTAGTACACCAAAAGGTGCACCACCTTTTTTTAATTACAATTGCACACAGCATGTGCACCACAGCTGGAACCCACTCACTGGGAAGGTCTTTTTGGCAGGGCATTTTCCAGGAGTTGGCCTTGGTTTTGGAAGTAGCTTCCTTCCTTGGTCAGTCAGAACCAGAATTTGTTAATCTTTCATGTATGATGCAAAGATCATCCTTTTTTTTTTCTCACACATTTAGGGTGGATGAGCCAAGAGATTAATGGATTTCTTGGTTATCACAGGGTATTGAGCACCTGTAAAAGTCAGTAAGCTTTACTGTATATATATATATTTTTTTTTAAAAAGGATGGGTGGTGTTTAGGGCATGTGTTTTATCGAGAATGTTTCCTATGGTAATATGCATTTGTAGTTTGGCAAAAAGCACTGACAGCACAGGGTAGGAGTTCTTAAACATTAAATGTGAAGAAATAATCAAAAGAAAATAGATCATGTGGGAGAGTGGGCAGGGTGGTTTCCTATGTAAAATTATATGCTGGAATCACTGAGTCCTCTAAGGACTATTCTACTGCAAATCATCATCGGTAAGAGTTTGACTTACTCTCTTAGTTTAGAAACTATGGGAAATCATTCAAACATTGTTTCTGTTTCAGTAGCTACTGTCAGTGGCTGCATTTCCCTCTTCTTCAAACCAGTCCCATGTTTGTCTCCTTCCTTCTTTCAGGGGCAAGCACATGAGCTGTCCTCTCTCTCATCAGCAAGAGCGCAGTGGAGTTATGCAAAACTGTTGCTATGGAACCTAAAACCCCCCCAAATCTCTTTCTGGCTTGGGGTTTCTTAACAACTGGAAAATCCCTCTAGTGTCAAACCTTCATCCAGTTTTTAGCAAGTCTCATTTGCCAAAGTTCTTGCTGAGGTTTTTGTTTTTTGTTTCTTTTGGTGGCTGAGTGGGGTGGGAGGAGGTTCTGCTTCAATGTGTCAATATGTCAGCTCTAGTCTTGCCTGGCTTTGTGGGAAGACTTGTTGAGGGTATGTGAGGATGTATTTTGTGAGCTCCGACATCCAAATTGTAGTGGGGGAGGGTTTGAAACTTTAACCAAGTTTTCTCTTTATTCAAAATGTTAATTAGTCATTGAAGTTCAAGTGTTAACAGCAAACAGAAAATAGAGAACTCTGAACAGTCTGGCTTAAAAATTGCCTAATTGCACTCTCTTGGGTCTTGTGATATCATTTGATTAGTTCCCCAGTGACAGTAGTCTTGCAGGCTAGATAGAACCTGAATTTCTAAATTTAAAGAAAAGGCAGGGTGTGGATGGGGTGGGCGGGCGGGGCAGGGGACAGGACCTGTATAAGTTCACGCTTTCTTTAAGTGTTTTAAGGGAGGTGGGAGGAAGCTCTTTTTGGGGGGGGATGGGGTCACTTTTAGCATCTCTTGTGCATACCTTCCTTGCTATGTATTGGGGGAAAAAGATGAGGGAGGAAAAAAAAATCTAAAGTTCCACTTCTGCCATTAGATCTTTAACAGAACAATCTTTATGCTCATGCAGGCAAACGTTAATGCCTCCCATTGAAATCAGTAGGTCTCTGTATGGACTCGAGGGCCTGCTTGTGCAGAGATGACTGCAGGATCCGAGCTGAGGAACTGAAATCTAAGGTGGTTTTTCCTTACCTGGTTTATTTTTGGAGGTTACAGTTTTTTAAAATTGTAAATCAAGAAATAATTGTAAGTTAAAATTTAAAGGCACAAGCACCTCTCAGGGTCATCCCTAAAGCAGACAAATGAAACTGGATTATAAAAAAGTTGATGGATCAAGCATTTAGAATAGCTATGAAAGAGTTGTAATGAACTGTTTCTTATGGACAGCCCTCCTTTTGTTTGCTTTTACAGAGTTTCACTATGATACCAACACGGCTGCTACTCTGAAAACTAGGATACCATTGTTCCACATAATCAAACAACCACATAAAGTGGGATGATTTATTTGCTATTTCCATTGAATCGTGTTCTAGAAATGGAACAGTTTTCTTTCTTTCCTTCATACACCCCCTCTTTCTTTTAATAAAAAAAAAAGGGGGGGGCAGGGGCACACTACCCCAGACAGAATATCGCTTTGAGCAGATTATTCCAGAAGTGCTAAAATCGCTCCATTTTGCAGTTTTTATTCAATTTCAAAGTTCATATTTAAAAGGCTTCTCTGTACAAGATACAATTATGTCTGAGGCTGCCTTCTCCCTTTTTAAACGAAGTCCAATCGCTGAACAATGTATCCTATTCATAAAGGGGATATTACATTTTTCCTAAATACTTCCTCAGGAACATCTATTACCATTCAGTAGTGAATTAAATAAGTTGGAAACCTTTTCAGAGCCTATATTTTGAATCGTCTGGCAAACTGATAGGCCTATAAATCTTAAATCACCGAGGTTACATTAGATATCTCTAGAGTAGAATCTGTTGCTTGAAATTTTTTCGCCTCTTCTATTTTTTTTTTTTTTTTTTTTACTGCAGATGAAACTTGGAAAACTTTTAAAAGCTTTAAATATGATGGGAATAAATAATGGAAGCAGAGCTAGTGAATTTGTTAAGCTCACTCGTATGCAAATCTTTTATGTCTTTTAACACCATAGAATTGCAGGGAAGGCTGAGATGTCATTATATACGAACAACTATATCTTTTGGCAGTGGATTCACCTCTAAAATCTTTGATACCTGTAAATCCTAGTAATGATGACCTGAGAGACATTATTAGTAGATCCTGAATCATAAATTTTATGAAGCCACCCATCAAGAAGCTTCTTTGCTGTCTAGCTTCAGAGTTGGACTGTAAAATCTGGAGAAATGAAATGAATGATGGATAGCTTGGGATGACAGGACAGCTAATTAAAAGATGGTCAAATTCTCTAAAATGTACAAAAAAAAATCATTACAAGTAGGAAGGGTAAGTGACCAGAGCCTTTAATTCCACCTACATTTTTTGTAGACAATAGAATAAGTAGCAGTCATCTGAGCTGAAAGGAGCGGGGGAAAAAGGGCATTTTGATAATGCAGCTTGTAACAGTGCTTGAAACCTCCAATGAATTTAATACAACAGGGAATCAATTCTGTGCTGGATCTGTAGGTTCCTATATCCAGTTTGTCTGATTGACAGTCATATCGATGAAAGCATTTTGTGACTCATGCATGATTGATAGCCAGCCATCAGAGGAAATAAAGCACACCTTCCTGCAGTCATAGAACAAAGGAAACATTTTTTTCTAATCTCCATTAATTTTAGTCACTGATACTGTTTGCTTTCACATTTAAAAAGGCTGGATGTATTTACAAAGACTGAAAGCGGAACTTAAATGAAACAAAGGCAAAACCCCCTTTGTTCTATGAGTCTGTTTGTGTTCATGCCTCCCTGATCAGTAAGATAGTAACAAACCAGAACAAAGCAAGAGCAAGAAAGAAAGCTCAAACCACTAAGCATTAAATTGATTGATTCTGAAGGAAGGCTGAATGTCTCAGGGATACCCAGCTTTCATTAATGGATGGGGTTCAGGTTTTAGTCCAAGTCAATAATGACTGAAAAGTTGTTACCATCTGATGGTTGTAATTGGTGCTCATGAAGTAAATATCATAGTCTCATTTGAGTTTCTATCCTACCCTAGGAGAAAAACCAGCTCCATGATCCAACAGCCCCATTAACACTGAGGCTTTGTTTACACTAGCACTTCGTTGGCAATACTTTTGTTGGTCAGGGGTGTGAAAAAACACCCCCCCACTGACATAAATTTCACCGACAAAGACACTGGCGTGGACAGTGCTATGTCAGTGGGAGACGCTCTCCTCGCCATTCATTGCGGGTGGTTTAGTTATGCTAGCGGGAGGGCGGCTACATGGGGGACCTTATAGCGGTGCTGCTGCAGCGGTACAGCTGTGTCCCTGTAAGGTCCGTTCTGTAAACATAGCCTAGCTAGCTGGGAGGCTCAGCACAAGCAAAAGACTGAATGAGTCTGGTGAACTAATTTACTCTTGAAAGTGGACCCTTGAAATCAGGATATAGTTGGGGAACATGGGAAAGCTTTACAAGGTTGCTTCTCACACCGTACTTGTTACGTGGTGAGATAGATGACTTTAGTTTTCAAGATTGTTCATGTAGCAACTGTAACTAGCAGTCAAACCAGACAAAAATGAAGGGGGAAAAAATCTTTAAAGTTTGACATACTCTCTATTTTAATTAAAAATCTCATTCATACTGGCATTGAATTCATGAAATTTATCATGATTCTAGAAATTCTTCCCTTTATTATCTGGACTACTTTGAAAAATGCATATTTTGAATTTAATATAAAAGGCATAAAACAAAATGAGTTAAGCAGCAAGCTCTAATAGGACTTGAGTTACTGTGCATTAATCCA
The DNA here is from genome assembly GCF_009764565.3 of Dermochelys coriacea. NCBI lineage: Eukaryota > Metazoa > Chordata > Testudines > Dermochelyidae > Dermochelys > Dermochelys coriacea. The sequence continues at coordinate 227,617,278 of NC_050069.1, forward strand.
TACTGGATAAATCCCAAATGGTTTGGTGGTTTAATTCAGTTCAGATAATGTTCACCCAGGCCAGGTAAGAGGCCTCTCTAGAGAAGTCACAAAACTCATGACATTTGAAGAAAGTAGTGGGGTCCAGAAAAGATTATTAGGTCTGCTAAGAAGTGAGCAGACTTTCAGCAAAGATAGGAAACTTTTTTTAGTAGGGAAGAGAGGTAACTTTCAGAACTTTCTGAAACTCCATAATTGTTCTGCTTTGGTTATCTCTGTGGGCTGTTTGGGCTCACTGAGCTTTTCCAGAGTTTCCTTTTTCCTAATTTACAGAGAATTGTCAGTATCTCTCTCATTGCCATTCAGGATACATTTATACTGCAATAGAAAACCCCCGCAATGAGTCTTGGAGTCTGGCTCAATTGACTTGGACTCATAGGCTTTGGGCTGTGGGGCTAAAAATTGCAGTGTAGACCTTTTGGGCTCAGACTGGAGCCTGGGGTCCGAGACCCAGTGATTGGGGTGGGTCTCGGATCCTGAGCTTGAATGTCTACACGTCAAGTTTTAGCCCGGCAAACCTGAGTAAATTGACCTGGGCCAGCTGTGACCATGTTGCAGGTCTTTTATTGCAGATGTACCTTCTGACACTGACCAGGACCTGGGTTAGTGCACTCTAACTCCCCAAAGTAAAATACTTGGCAAAAAGACATTACACGCAAGCATATGCCTTGTGGTTTGTGCTGAGCTGTTGGCAGAAGGAGGTATAAATGAATGTCTCTTTTTTTTTTTCACCCGGGAATTGGTTTTGATCATATAGACCATAACAGATTGTTGTAATCTGGTGCACTGCACAAGGGAAAAAATGTTTTTCAAAAGTATATGGGAGGAAGGTTTGTCTTGTGCTTAAAGAACGGGACCTTACACCATGAGTAGTCATTTAAGCCCCAACAATGAACCAAATAGATTAATTTAATCACATAACCAAATGCCATTGAAATCAATGAGACAAGGTGGGTGGGGTAATATGGAAATCAAAAGCATTTAAGCATATGCTTAACTTCAATACTGCCTGTGTGCTCTGCTGAATTGGGACCTTATTCCTGTGCAAAGTGGGTGTAGAATGACTTGACAGTATTTTATACTCACTTTTTACATGTGTAGATGACTATACCAGCTGCCTTGTGGTAAGAATCTTAGATTATTTTCCTCCCTTTGACACACTCTTCCTATGTGACTACTCTGTACCTTAGTTTCCGCCTCTGTAAAATGGGGATAGTACTTTTCATCCTCTAGGTGAAATGTGGTGGTTTGTGCATTAACGTTTGTGAGGAGCTTTGAGATCCTCAGATGGAAGGTGCTACACTGGGCAGTTTTATTATTGGGTCAGAGTCTCTGCTATGTACTAGCTGCTTTGTGCTGTTCTGAAAAGCAGCCATAAGCCCTATCTTAACTGGCCAATTACAGTGTGTTTATGGCTGCTTTGTCTTGCCAGAGTGCCACAAGGCAGCCGGAGCATACCCATGACTCTGGCCCAGTATCTTCAACAGCCAATGATAAAAAACATCTCTGGTTACAATATTTAATTCCACCAGAGGCAAGGGAATTCTTCCTTTCCTTTCCCCACTTCAATTCAATAACTATTTTTGGAGCTGGTCCTGTACTCCTCATGCATCCCCGACTGGGTGTGTGAAGAATGCAGGATGAGATCCTAAATACATACATTCATGTGTGCGCTCTCTCTCACTCTGTCTCACTCACACAAAACTATTTTAAACCTCCTAGCTTTCCACTGTGAAAACCAGTGTATGGCAGAAGAGTGGAGACTAATAATTATACCATGAAGACACTAAAAAAAAAAAGGAGTACTTGTGGCACCTTAGAGACTAACAAATTTATTAGAGCATAAGCTTTCGTGAGCTACAGCTCACTTCATCGGATGCATTTGAAGTGAGCTGTAGCTCACGAAAGCTTATGCTCTAATAAATTTGTTAGTCTCTAAGGTGCCACAAGTACTCCTTTTCTTTTTGCGAATACAGACTAACACGGCTGCTACTCTGAAACCTAAAAAAAAAAAAGTTAGCCTACTATTTACTTCCTAATTTTCCTTAATTGAAAAGACAGTCTTATTGACTGTAATACAAATGAATCTTCTATGATGCTGCCTTTTGAGAACCCTATAACTGCTAAAGCCAGGATGAGCTTTTACTTTCCTTTCTGTTGAATCTACACTGGCTATCGCTCTTCAGGTAGCCTCTTTGAAGCAGTTGCAGCTATAGGTGAACCTAATAATTTTCTTCTTGAATGAGACACCATATTTAATTTCTAAATAGATAAGTTAAACTTCACAATAAGACACTGTCCTACTTAATTCCAGTAGCTCTTGTGGATACATTAGGAAGACAAACAATGATGTGGTGAATCAGTTCTGATTAGGTGCAGTGGGTAGGTATAGTATGTTGACAGTATAGTTTGGCATGGAATATTAATAGGCTTGAACAGAATTTGATTTTAATTTTTATGGACATTTATATTTAAGCATTTAAAAGTATTAATTTGAATTGTATACTTGTGTGAAATTATGGGGTTTAAGTATTTTTTTTTCTGTTTTATCTATGTACACGTCTTCAGTTGGGGGAAGTGTCAGACAATAATTAATGACAGATGTTGAGATTCAAAAATTCAGAGTTTTATAACCATTAAAACACGAATTGTCAACATCACATGTCAAAATACAGAGTAAATATCCTTAAATCAAACTCTTAAGTTCTCAAGCAGTATTTTTCTTATTTTACCTATCTGTAAATTTTGATTTCCTATGGAGTTTGTTTGTTTGTGTATAGTGAAATCAACATTTACCAATACAAATCCAATTCTTCCAAGCCTATATAATGTTAACACTAGCAGAAGTCTGAACTGCATAGCTCTGCTCTATCTGTAGAATGAGCTGAACTGTGATACCTAATCAGTACAGCTCCCAAACTTTGGGGAAGCTGAGATTTGGATGTGAATCTGAAAACAAACATCAAGGTCAGACTGAGCAGTGTGGCCTTGTGAACTGAGCACTGGCGTGGAGCTTAGAAGATCTAGGTCTGGCTCTGCTAGTGGTTGCTAGATGACCTTAGGCAAGATGCTTAAACTCTTTTTGCCTCAGTTTCCCCTTCTAGAAAATGATACTGGCTGCCTTTTGTAAAGTGCATTGAGATCTACTGATGAAAAGCATTCCATAAGAGCTAGGTATTATTTATTATCTTCAGTTAAAATGTGTATTAATCAAATCATCCTCCTGGCTCTGCTTCTTTTAAAGATTAAAGTAGATGAGTGAGCATGGTAAGTGTTAAAAGGATCAATGCAGAGAGCTGGTAGAAAAATTCCAATAAATTTTCATGGGAATTAAAAACAAAAAAATCCATGAAAATTTTTTGTTTTTCAGTGAAAAACTGAAACCTATTTGGTTTTATTTTTCCCCCGGAAAGTGGTATTGGTGGGTTTTAAAAAAAAATGAAAATTTTTATCAAAAACGTTTCAGTTTTTATTTTGTAGTTGAATTTCAATCAAAAGGAAAAATTTCCATGAAAAATGTTTGACAATTTTTTTGGACCACTTCTAGTCATGTCTTGAGGAAGGGGGTACCACAAAGTAGAGTAGAAAGTCAGAGGTAAGGAAGGACTAGCTATGAGGAGGAGAAGGAGGGAACTGGAGGGCAGGAATATGGAGCAAAGACAGGGAGGTAAGTGAAAGGAACAAAGAACTTAGATACGACAGCAAATGTCACTTTTGAAATACCATAGGGTTCATCTTGCAAACGCTAATGTGAATAACTAATCTCTGACTCTGTTGTGGAATGATGATTTCCAATGAAACATTGAAATAACTTTTAGCATTTGATTTCCTTGTTGGCTTTATTTAAAAGAATAGTAGCAACACAAAGATGGGAGAAAGATATTGGTGTATTGACCTGAATGTACAATCATTTATCTCGCACATTCAAAGAAACACACATTTGGGGGGTGGGGGGAAGGCCTCCAAGGCTAATGCTGACAGACCCCAGTCATCAGCGGTTGGGATCAAACCTGGGCCCTCTTGTGCTAAATACACAAACCTCTATTGCCTGCGCTAAAACACACCTCTCTTTTAGTCAAGGCTGTAGCACGGTCATCAACGTCTCGCTGGTCTAGCTACCACTAGAGGAGGACAAAGTACACAAGCACTATCTTCCCCTTCCAAGCCACCTCCTCAGGAAATGTTATTTATGAGTCACCAGAAAAAAATCATACTCTTGAAATTCAATACAAATATACTGATAACAAAAAACACTGAAACATTTTGGACCTGATTCTCCATTGGCCTGCACCTTGTGTTGTCTCTTACACGAGTGCAAACTGGATGTGAAATGCTACCAATAATGGTAACTCCTTGCACTAGTATTAATGATTACACAAGGTGTTGGGGCAATGGAAGTTCAGGCCCTTTGATTTACCAGGTGTCACTTATCTGTTCTCCTGCTTGCTTTTCTTTGGGGATGGTACAGTATGGATGTAATCAGAGTCAGCAATGAATGTTCTCCTCTGCAAAGTTTTCTTACTTGATTTGGTTTTAAATTCACCTCACCATTTTCTTGTTCTCTGTTGGGAGGAGGGTCAACTAATGTTTCAGGTCCACTCTGTCTTGATCATTCCACATCCTTTATTTATAAGGGTAAGTGGCAGTAAGTAATCAGAACATAGTTCTAGTTCATAGTATGAAGAGAGAGAAAAATGTAGGAAACTATTTGAGATGTGTTTGCATGGGCTTGGGAGAGGGAACTTTGTGCTTCATTTCTTAAGATGAAGTGCCTGTTTTATGGAAATGGTGTGTGCTGAGATACAGAAATTATGCAAAGAAAGTTTTTAAAAAACAGATGATAAATTGTTTCTTCTGAGTTTCAGCCCTTTTCTCTCATACGAAAAAGGACTTGGCCACCTCTTATTTATAGACATTGAAGAAGAATATAAATTGCCAAAAAATGAAGTCATGAAGAAAGGGGGAGGAGAACAGTCCCAGAAATGTATTCTTGAACATCCACAAAAATTATAAAAATGAGTCTAATTTACTGCAGCTCAGAGGCAGCAGTAACTAATACACTGGAAATTTACCCATTTTATGCATCTATTTTGCTTGCTTTACTATTCTACTGTTCATAAAAAAGAGCATTTATTTCAGCAACTGTCAGGTCACTTGGCATTTATGTGATTTCTGAGCTATGGGTGAAAAATGCACATTTTTTCCAGTTTTTATTGGAAAGTTATTTATTTTTTACAAACTAATATCAAAGTGATTTCTTCTGTATAACTTTGCAAAAAGAAAAAAGAGTACTTGTGGCACCTTAGAGACTAACAAATTTATTTGAGCATAAGCTTTCGTGAGCTACAGCTCACTTCATTGCATCCGATGAAGTGAGTTGTAGCTCACGAAAGCTTATGCTCAAATAAATTTGTTAGTCTCTAAGGTGCCACAAGTACTCCTTTTTCTTTTTGCGAATACAGACTAACACGGCTGCTACTCTGATTTCTGTATAACTTGTTTCACTGTCCTATTTTTATTACTTTCATTCTTATCGCTTGAGAATCAGGATAATCAATCATTTTGTTTTTATTTACTTTTAAAATCCTGTTTCCTATGATGGGATGTGTGTTCCATCTTCTTTACATTGGTATCTTAATGTCATTTAACCATTAACTGAGATATTGAGATTAGTGCTTTTGCCTTACCTCATGTATGGCATGCTTTGGATTGCTCAATGGAGAGTACTCTTTGTTCGTCATTACCTTATGCACACAGATTACCATGTGTCACATTGTTTCCCCTCCATTATTATTTATTAGGACTTCACTAGCCCCAGTCAGGGATCAGGGCCTCATTTAGCTAGGTACTGTACAAACATGGAACAAATACAGGATCCCTATCTCATTTGGGCTTACACTTTAAAGTGTATAAGAGGAGAGACAACAAGAACATACCATAAATAAGGGAAACAGAAGGTGATCATGAAATGACTAAAACCAGCATGAAACTGTGGGTTGTTCCACAGAAGGATTCAAAGGCAGACTAGGAGGTGGTTTGTAGATACTTCTGAGAAGCATGCGAAGTAGAATTTTGGTATTGAGTTATCAAGCATGGTGGTGGTGCTGCTGCATACCTCTGCATTCCTTAGAGTCCTACCGTGAGTACCCCTTTATTTAAAATACATAACTGTGGGTGTGTGTACACAACCCGTGGCAGCAAGCCAGCCCATGTTGACATCTTGGGCTCACACTCTAAAAATAGCACTGTAGAAGCAAGTGCTTTGTAGTTGCAGCTTGGGCTGGAGCTCAAGCTCTGATGTCCATCCCTGTCCTTAGGCTTCAGAGCCTGATCTCTAGCCCAAGTAGCAACATCTATATATCTCTTTTTTAGCATGAGCCTGAGTCTGTCAACCCAGGCTGGAAGGCTTGCTGATGCAGCGGTGTGTGTGTGTGTGTGTGTGTGTGTGTGTGTGTGTACACACACACACACACACACACACACTGTAAAACTTTAGAGCCTATAAGTCCACTCAGTCCTACTTCTTATTCAGCCACATCACTGACAACAATCATTCAGACAAACATGTTTGTTTACATTTGCAGGAGTTAATGCGGTCTGCTTCTTATTTACAATGTCATCTGAAAGTGAGGATAGGCATTCACATGGCACTGCTGTAGCCAGAGTTCCAAGATATTTACATCCAGATGCACTAAAGCTTCATATGTCAGCTCATGCTTCAACCACCATTCCAGAGGATGTGTCCATGCCAATAATGGATTCTGTTCAATAATGTTCCAAAGCAGTGTGGACCAATGCATGTTAATTTTAAGCATCTAAGTCAGATACCACCAGCAGAAGGTTGATTTTTTTTTTTGGTGGTCCTGGTTCTGTAGTTTTTGCATTGGAGTGTTGCTCTTTTTAGACTTCTGAAAGCATGATCAACACCTCATGCCTCAGATTTTGGAAGGCACTTCAGAGTCTTAAACCTTAGGTCGAGTGCTGTAGCATCTTTAGAAATCTCACATTGGTACCTTCTTTGCTTTTTGTCAAATCTGTAGTGAAAGTGTTTTTAAAATGAACAACATGTGCTGGGTCATCATCCGAGACTCATATAACAACATGAAATATATGGTAGAAAGTGGGTAAAACAGAGCAGGAGATGTACAATTATTCCTTAAGGAGTTCAGTCACAAATTTAATTAACACACCATTTTTTTTTCAATGAGTGTCATCAGCATGGACAGCCCTAATTAAAATCATTGCAGTCACCTACTAGTGGTCTTCACTAACATCCCAGTTTAAACACCTCATTGTAGCTTTCTGGATATCTGTCAGCAATCTTATTTACATCTAGTTTCCTGGTATGGTCCTCATGCATGTTAAGGACAGCTAAGTTATTCAGTCTGTCCCACTGATGACTGGAGATAATTTTTAAGTCTTCTGAAGCTGGAGAATGAATGTTCCACAGTTCAGGATGATACAGGCACAATTAAAAGGATTCTGGATAAATTTGCAGTACTCTGGAAGCACTATGCTTCCAGAATACTTCAAATGACTCCAAAATATTTTTCTTGATGGGTAACAGCTCATTTAGACCCCCAAGTTTTGGATGTCAGGATTATATTTTGCCATGTGCATTACTTTGCATTTATTAAACATCTGCCATTTTGCTGCCAAGTCACCCAGTTTTGTCAATTCCCTTTATAACATTTTGCAGTTAGCTCTGGATGTAACTTGAGTAATTTTTGTATCATCTGTAAATTTTGCCACCTCACTGTTTACCTCTTTTTTGCAGATCATTTATGAATATGTTGAACAATACAGCTCAAGTATAGGCCCCTGGGGGACACCATTATTTACTTTTTTCCATTCTGAAAATGAACTATTTATTCCTACCCTTTTGTTTTCTGTCTTTTAATTGGAGTGTCTGGCAATGCTTTCAGGACCATCTAATGATCCTTAATTCGATTTAATGACAAGCCTTTTGTTATCTTAATCACCCTTAAACAAACTCCCTGCCCCAAGCTGTTAGGAGCACAGAACTTATCACATTCCACACTCAAGCTCCATCTGGGGCTAGAACATGCCCTGTGAGCAGACCTCAGGTACAAAACTATGGCTCGTGGATGCTGAGCGCCCCCTATGTTCTTCTGTGGGTGCTTGTGCCCAGGAGCACCCGTGGAGTTGGCACCTATGCATGGCTTCTTGGCAGCTGGGTCCTTGGTCCCCTGCACTGGGGAACCTGCTAGAAGGACTCCCAGTAGAGCTGGACAAAGAACAATAATTCTGTTTCAGGCAGGATTTTGAAACTTTGGGAGTTTGTGCTGAATTAGAATGAAACCAAATTTGAAAATCTCAGAATCCTCCAGGAAACAGAATTACTGGTCTCTGCCTAGCCAGACTCGCAAGCAATAAAATTGCTACTTGTGGATACCAAAAGAATGTACTCTTATCTTAGACAATCTGAATAGCTAGATGTTGTCTGTGGCTATGTCTAAACTACCGCCGTAAGTCGACCTACGCTATGCAACTCCAGCTACATGAATAATGTAGCTGGAGTCAACGTACCTTAGGTTGAGTTACTGCGGGGTCTACTTCGGGGGGGGTTGACGGAAGAAAATCTCCCGTTGACGTACCTTACTCTTCTCGTCAGGGGTAGAGTACAGGAGAGTGATCTGCAGTTGATTTGGTGGGTCTTGACTAGACTCGCTAAATTGACCACCAGTGGATTGATCTCAGAGCACCAATCCCCGCTGTAGTATAGACCTGCCCTAATATTCAAGCCAGGTGGTGGTGCAGCTTAGGTATAAGAGAATATCTCTGCGGGTGTATGTTCAGGATGCAAAAATGTGAGAGGTCTGAATCCAGGAATCAAATCTCTGGAATAGTCACCATGGTTTCACAGAGTGTGCTTTTCCCATCACCTCACATCCCATCTTTACCAGCATTTTTAAATTTTTACATAAGGCAAAGGGCAGTGGAGAATCAGGCCCCTAGAGGAAGAGACTGTTTTGTTTCTCAATATTGGTCCCTTTATCCAGTTAAAAAATGACGTTTTCAAGTTTGAAGGTAATTCTTCTCAATCCTCCCTTGGCAGAAAGTTGGTGGCTGTGCCATCAAACCTTCTAGAGGTGCTGTGAGGGAAATCATGCCATCTCCTCACTTGCAGGCAGCTCCTACGTTCTTCCCCCATTGGTAGCACTCAGTGTGGGTGGGACAACAGCCTATCCACAGCACTCTTAGAGGGGAGGCAGACTGCTTTGATGGTGTAAATCAATGTGGCTCCACTGATGTCACAGCCAGCATTCTTTAAGGGAAGGTTCCACAAATGGAAGAGGTCACTTGTGAAACTTTAGCTGATGAAAGGCTTGTGGCTTCCCTAAAGCTCTTTGCCTCTGGCACATTTTTGATGGCAAGCCAGAGAGAGCAGCAGTAATGAGTCCACCTTCCAACAGCACAGTAGTGAAAGGTGAGGGGAGACTTACCTACTACACCTCTGACCCCCTTCATGGCCTCCTTGGTGCCATGCCTCTTACCTGTCACCTTTCTTGGGGGCAGGATTTTGCTATATCTCCCTCCAGCCGACTTAGGTTACAGACTCCTGCAATTCACTGATTATCTCAGCAGGTCTGAGTATAGTTCAGCACCTACCATCCTGTTTTTCTCATGGGCAATGACTGGGTTCACCAGTGACGAACTAGCCTTCAGAAAACAAAGCACTATTTGTTCAGAGCTAAAGGATGACAGAGAAAACGTATAAATAGCCTCCATGCAGATCTAGCTTATCAGACAGTCACCCATCAGCCACAGGGAAACCCTGATTGGAACAAAATACTTCAGTCTTTTCTACAGAAGCTGTGTTACTTGGAGCGAGTGTGAGTGATTCTTGTCCCTAGGTTAGAGTGGTCACTTTAGGTTCTTTGTATGCCAGGCCTCTTGGACCCGGTCAAACCAGAACATGCTCTTTCCTCAAGGGGCGAAACTTCCACAGTCTCATTACCTGCATTAGGAATTTGCATTAATTACTCACCCTGCCACTCCCAAAGTAACTTTATCTTCTGCATGAAGTGTTGTTTAGCTCCCTCATTGGACCAGGAATATAATAACTAGCCAACAGTCTTGAATATCCTGTATGTCCACAGCACTGCATGTGTCACACCAACTTTCCCCAACTGCAAAAAAAAAAAAAAAAAAAGAGGGGTGGGGGAAGATTAAATTTACTTCAAAGGATGGTTGGACGCCATCTTGGTAATGGAGGAGGGAGGGGAGAAATGTGGGATGATGGGAGGGATAGGAGGAGGCAGTTAGAGATGGGGAGGTGGCAGGGAAGAAGGTGGGGGGCGGGGCGGGGGATAAGGGCAGAGGGGAGAAGACAGTATTCCTGCAGCAGGACTTGGCTTGGTTCGGGAGTGCAGAGGATGCTAGCACAGGAGCTGGCCAAGGGATATCCTGGCACCTCGCTCCATGTTGCCTCCAGGACCATCCATATTGAGTAAGGACTATTCTTCTCCTGCTCCTCCACCCCGACACACACACTTTTTCCTTGTAATTTCAGCATTGTCTATCTGCATCTTAGGGATGGTTCTGAGATGCTGTCAGCTTAAGTGGCCTTGTTTCTGACATAAAACAGTTTTTTTCTTGGTTACTTCTAAGCACAACTGTTACAAGTCTGAATTACCCTTCCAGCTCTCAAATTGATCACAGGAATAAGGGCCAAATGGCTATCGACTGGAAAATCTTATTTGTTGCCTTGGCAGTTTCCAGTATAGTTAGAATCTGAAAACTCAGCTGTGGGTTTTCACTGCTTATGACAAGGACAAACCACATGGCCAGTCTGGTAAAAATATTCCAAGCCCTTCATCTTCCATGTGACAATCCAGCAGAAGCGTCTATACCAGGCTCCCATAGCTTGTCCTTCTAGATTACAGAATTTGTGCTCAAGGGCTAATGATGGAGCGAAATCTAATTTGGTAGAGATTACTGTCTCCCAGCACCTTGGGTTGTTAGTGGTGGACAGAGCTGATTCCTAGCCATGGTAGTTCTATAGCTGCATTCCTGTTGCTGTGGCAGAACCCTTTGCACTCATTTGCAGCACTGTGTGGGAAGTCTTCAAACTGAACGTTAATTGCATTACTTTTTTTGTGCTATAATTATAGCTTGGTCACTGGCCTGCAAACAAACAAACAAAACTCTGGAGCTATAGTAAATTCACAGAGGCTGCTCATTTGCAAAGCTAGGCTTATATTTACCCACAGCAGACAGTCAGACCCTAAAGTGAGGTCTTATGCATGGGATACCCCCCCTTATAATTTAGCGGTGACTCCTGATGTTGAAAGGTGGTGAAGTGCAGTTTTCAACACACTTAATGTCACACATACCTTTTACATTAGCTGTCAGTATTTTTTCTTAATCCTTCTCTCTTTCCTTGGCATTTAGACTATAAACTAGAGAGACAGTTGCAGACCTCAGAATTCAGAGTAGCAGCCGTGTTAGTCTGTATTCGCAAAAAGAAAAGGAGTACTTGTGGCACCTTAGAGACTAACAAATTTATTTGAGCATAAGCTTTCGTGAGCTACAGCTCACTTCATCGGATCGAAAGCTTATGCTCAAATAAATTTGTTAGTCTCTAAGGTGCCACAAGTACTCCTTTTCTTTTTTGAGACCTCAGAATGTAACAACATTGGGTTTGCCAGATCAGAACACTGATTCATCGAGTCTGGAATTCTGTAGCCAACAGTGGCTCTTGCCCAATGCGACAGAGGAAAGTCAAATACCTCAATTTGTGCAATGTTGTACATATTGAAACATTCCTTGCAGACCCTGCAATCAACGGCTTATTCCCTGAAGCATGAGATTTGATTATACGTTTGTTTCCTGGGGAAAAGAGCTGAGAGTATTTAAACCTTCCAGGCAGCAGATCGTGCAATAGATTTAACCTGAAGGAATCTGGGGCCTGTGTGAAACAGATTGTGGGATTCCCCTGGCTGAAAGAGCAAAGCAGCCATAACTAAAGTGCTGTCATATTGCTAACTGGAGCCAAATGACAAATTCATAAGGAATTTTGCCTCTATTTCTGTTCATGAGTTGTCCCTGGATATCTTGGGATTTGTTTAGTGTGAGTATCAGTTTTCTCTGAATCAGAAAGGTAGCCATGTTAGTCTGTGTTAGTCTCTTGCTTGCATATTTATACCTGCCTCTGGAAATTTCCACTACATGCATCCGACAAAGTGGATATTCACCCACGAAAGCTTATGCTCCAATACATCTGTTAGTCTATAAGGTACCATAGGACTCTTTGCCACTTTTTCTCTGAATGTTTTCTATGAATGGTTGTAGACTTGTAGTTTGTTTGCAAACGGTTCATATCCCCTGTAGCAGGGAGGTCACCCTGCTCCGGCTCGGAAACAGTTAAAAGCTGGCCCTTGGAGAGGGCTGGGGCTGAAAGCAGCCAAGGGAGGTTGGTTGGGTAGGCAGCCGCAGGTGTGGCCACACCCAATTAGGGGTCCAGCTGGCCCTGATAAAAGGGCTAGGAGCTAGGCAGGGGGAGGCTCACTCTAGTCGTGGAGTGGGAAGGACCTGTCTGCTGGCTAGAGAAGGATATCTCAAACAGAGCAGTGCTGGGTAAGGACAGGTAGAGCTGGGGAGCTCTGGTCAAGCAAGTCCCCAGGCTGAGGTTGGGTTAAAAGGGCCTGTGATGGTACTGAGGATGCAGCAGTGCAGCCAGGCTAGAAAAAGGTAGCAGGTCCAAACCCCCTGCCAATGATAAGGAGCAATTTCAGACTACAGTTTGCCCCTGAGAAAAGGGGCTAGATGAAGACTGGCAGTTGATCACTAAGGCAAGGTGGGCTTTAGGCAAGGTGGGTTCCCTCAGGGAGGGGAGGATCCCTTAGTGTGGGGGCACTGCTGTGGGGCAGTACCCCAGAGAAGGGGCACTGTGGGCCAGGAGGGATGTGGGGCCTGAACTAAAGAGTGGTTCCTTAAGAAAGGGAGAAGCAGATGGCAGCAAGTGAGACACTGACCAGCAGGAGGTGCTCTGAAGCTGAAACAGCTAATTCCTAGACTAACCAGCAGGAGGAGGCACCACGCCAGTGAGTGCTCCGCTGTGCTACATCCCCATAACTGAAGCCAAACCAACAATTTTGGTTTGCTTTGGGTTCAAATTGTGCCTATAATCTTGGCAGAACAGATGTTCTCACAATATTTCAGGCAAGATGGTGGAGATTTTGTAGGAACAGCTGATCTCATGAGATGTTCATTTTCAAAATGCTGAACATTTCATGAGATTTTGGTGCCATCAGGTCCAAACACAAAACCAGACCCCTTGCGTATGCTGATCTTGGGTCCGGTTCCAGTCACTGCCTTCTTGTTCACCCACTTCTAGAGCTTGGAAAAACTGCTCCGCTGAGGCAAGCTTGCCTTTTGGAAAATCATGATATATCACTCTGGCCGTTGTGAAACTCCATGTTAACTAAGTCCAAAGATTATTTTTCTTGAAAATATTCTGAAATTCCCATCCTGTTTGGCTAATTTGTTTGTATCTTATACGTATTAAGTTACTGTTGGGGAATTTTGGCATGACATGAAATTTCATATCCAAACCAGTCCTTGCTGCTCTTTTTACCTGGCTATTGTTTTTTTTTTTTTTTTTTTTAAAGCTGCATTGTGTTTATTGTTTTTATGTGTGTGTTCATTGTGTTTATGCTATATCTAGAAAGCAGCTAGAGAAGCAGTTAGGCTGCTTTGAAGAACCCTTCTCTGATTGTAGAAAGATGAATTAGAGATCCTTGTTTAGGTTCTTGTCCTAACAGAGCAGGTTTAGAGTGGTCTGAGGCAACTGATGGGGGAGGGAAGAGTATGGGAGATATCCAGGTTTTAGCTGCCTTAGTAGCTAAAAGCCTGAAATATTTGAGAAAGTCCCCACCATACCTGTGATAGGAAATGAGATTAAATTTTAAAAAGAACTTGTGATAAGATAAACCATCTTGCCCTCATTCCATTTTAACCCATTTCATATAAAAAAAAACCTGTGAGTTGATAAATATAATTTTAGATGCTGAGGACTCAGTTGTGTTCCTTTGGGAGCTGGGGCATAAAGAGATCTCATTCAAAGGGTATAAGCAGCCCATCGGAATCTAGCCCCAATCCTCACTCTCCACAGCCATCCTCCAATGATCGCTATGATCTAGTATGTTAGGACCCCTTTAGTGATGACAATGTTGTTTTACTCTTTGTGTGACTCAAAGTTGCATAATAAAAGAAGGTGCCAACATGGCTACCCCCTGAGCAGAAAATGGTGTCCAGCAAAATAGAAATACTGAGTGTCCCTTCAAAAGCAACCCTGAATATTTGAGGCTATGAAACAATGATTAAGGCTAGATTGTCAGAGGAAAAGCCACAGAAGTTATGTTTTCATTTTGTCTCCATTTGGCTGGGAGACATTCTTGTATACAAGTGGAAAATCCCTTGAGTTCACTACGCAGGAGAACATCAAGCAGTACACTGGCTATTCTTCAGCTCTGCTACCCTCTATCTTCTCAGAGCTCTAACTGCATGATGTTCACAAAGAAGGGCTCTTGTGGGTGTGAGGCAGTGTATGGGAAGCACACCGTATTGGCTCTATTCTCCTTGTTCTGCCTACCGCTGGCTCATTTTGCTACTCTCCATTTCAGGCACTAGAGGAGACAATATGTGGACCATAGAACTGAATGTTTTCCCACTATTTTGTTTGTACTGGAGAGATCTAATAGTTATATGGGGAACGACAGCATATAACACGTGGGACTCCAGTCAAAGACTGCTCATTAAAGAATTTGGGCTATTCCAAGCTTTGTGAAGGAGCCATAAAGCTGATTCATCTGGCCAGTTGAGCTTTATGCTATCATACAGAACGTTCTTCGGGGAAGAAGGGAACATGGCCTGATGCCATGGTGCCCTGGATACCCCAATAGCTGGACTGGGAGAATATGAAAACAACTTAAAGAGCTTTGAAGTTGCTCTGAGGATTGTGGGAGCAGAGGTGACATAAAGCCACCTTTTGCCCTGCCCCCACTCTTCCATCCTCTGTGAGCAGAGCTCAGCTGAACATGAGAATGGGGCACTTCATTGTTTTAACCTGCAGTCTACAACTGGGTTTGTTTAGCGGTTATCAACACTCAGTTACACATCACTGCAGTTCTGTTCAGCAACTAAAATTAAATAAATTAATGAAAACAAACCATCCATGAAACCCCAACAGTCCAGCAGACTCTACATTATAAGAAGGGAGCTGAATATTTTTATAGAAGCATTTACCTGGCTAATTCACTTCCCAGTGTTGTGCAGATGTAGAGTATCAAAGTCTGCCTCAGAACCTTGCTGCAGGCAAAGGCTACTTTATTTCACATTTCTGCAAAGGAAACACATTTCAGCCTTCACAGCACAACCAACAGATTTCAAAATGCACAAAAGTCTTGGAATATGTTCCATGTGTATGGCTGGAAAGCTCAAAACCAGAGTGAAGAAATGGCACACTTATCTTTTGCAGGCTCTGTTTCCAAGAACAGCACTCACATGCCTTTTTTTACCCTTTTCCATTTCTGCTCTGTATGAGCTTGATCTTCCAAGGTGC
This sequence comes from Dermochelys coriacea, assembly GCF_009764565.3. Classification (NCBI taxonomy): domain Eukaryota; kingdom Metazoa; phylum Chordata; order Testudines; family Dermochelyidae; genus Dermochelys; species Dermochelys coriacea. The sequence continues at coordinate 227,632,906 of NC_050069.1, forward strand.
TGAGCACTTTCTCTAAAGGTGATGGAGGCCTTTTTGGCTTCCAGTGGGAGTTGAAGGTGCTGAAAGGTTCCCCTAGCTTTTCAGGGCGTATCTCACAGGCTTGGGTCCCATGTGAGCACTCTTACTGCTTCCAACAATAAATAGGGACAAAGAGGTCGGGAAAGCACCAACTTTTATTTACATTCACTTGAACCCATTCCCAGGACTCTGAAAGCAGGAGGTTGTTGCATCTTCCTGTGAGTCAGACAGGTCTGGTTGAAAATGGTGGCTCAGATCATGTCTTCTAGCTCTGCCCATGGTGAGAACCTTCTGCACATGAATCTAGTCCCATTTCAGCAGTGCAGGTGAGCTCAGTTGCCTCCACAGCATCATCTTTGCACCAAACCCTGTGAAGGCCTCTCCATTGGTCTCAAAGTTACACAGGAAAGGGTGATGACTACACAGGATGGGGAACAGGTGGGACTGAAGAACCACTGCCTTGGGAAATTTCTTGGGAAGAGCAATACAATCTTGGGAGGCAGGGGCTCTTCTGTGGTATGGTTTGGGAGCATGGGGAGGCTTTGGGAATTGCCAGGTAGTAATTCAAATGTAATGGAACTATGCCAGCAGAAAATTAGGCCCCACTGGGTGACAAGGTGGTGTGGAGGCTCAAGGCCTCTATGTGGATGATCCAAGATTCATAATGTCTACAATGGTCTCAAGGAATCTATCCTACTGATTTCCAGAGGTTGGGGCAGAGCCCCCTTCCTCCATGAGTAGGTCTCATTGTGAAGAATTTCTTATGGAGATTTCTTCCGCAGAATCCCCACCGTGGGTTGTCATAGTCTAGGCCTGTAGCAGACTCAGCACAATTTCCAATCAAGCCCATTTTTAATGACAGAAAAATGCAATCAACATTTCCAGTTTCAACGATAGGAAATATGAAAGAAAAGGAAGTAGAAAATGTATTGTTTCCAAAGAATCCCATCTTCCCTTTATTATAGTTTCTTGGAGTTGCGCAGCTGATCTTGGTCTGTCTTGTCAACAAACTGTTTTGGTTATTGTAAGCATAGGATATGTTTATATCCTCATAAAGTTGGTCTGTAGGAATGCATATACTAACAGAACAAGAAGACAAAGTTAAGCTTTTTAAAATGTGTTTCTGCACTAAGCAATTACTCTTGCTGACAGCAGGACTGAAATTGACAACCACAGGAAAGAATAAGTCAAATGTGGTGCTGCAAAAATGCAGTATAAACTGACTTAAATGAGACCACACCTTCCAACAGTGTGTCACCTTCCATTTGTTCAACACTAAAGCATGTATTCAGATCTTGTTCCATATACAGATGCAAAACACAAAACAAAGCTATTAGACCAGAACCATCTGTCTGTACTTATTTTGAACCTCCAATCAAAGTTCCTGTGAAGATTTTCTGTTATATTCTTGAAAGGAGTACTGTCAGATAACTTGAGTTCCCTTCCTCCATCCCCAACAGAACCTAAATTTGGAAGTTTCAGAAACCTAATATAAACAGAAATGCTTTCTTGAAATTAATACAAAATTCAATACAAACAAATTGTTTGCAATATTGCACTGAACTGTTTGTAGCCCCAATTGTAACAGCTCATGGGAGTCAGAAAGACAAACTGATCTTTCATGATAGTGAAACTGACAAGTCTCTCTTCACCGAATGAACCAGAGAAACAAATATATAAAAGATTCAAAGGCACTTAATTTAAAAAAAAATATGTTTTAATGGTCTAGGGTATAATTAGTAAAATGGCTAATGGAATTGTTTTAAAAATATATGGGGGCAAATTCTCCTCTCAGTTCACTGATGAAACTTAATTGATCCAGAGTTGCCAAACCTTGTGATGAGTGTTTTTATAGAATATCATGAGTTCCTAAAGCAGTCTCACAAACTTTCACCCTTTTTCAAAATGGCCATTATCTTCCATTACTTTCAATGACTCTGACGCCAGACAGCTGTTTGCTGACATGGCTACCATCACACTAAAACCTTTCTTTGTGGATACATATTTTGTTATTGGGTAGGTTTGTGAGGTTAAAAATAGAAAAATCTCAAAAGGACATCTCACTACTACTGTAACTTTTATTTTATTTAGATTTATAAGAACCACAAAGAGCCACCTATGGGTATGTCCACACTACGAAATTAGATCGAATTTATAGAAGTTGGTTTTGTAGAAAGTGTTTTTATACAGTCAAGTGTGTGTGTCCTCACACAAATGCTCTTAGTGCATGTAGTCGGCGGACTGTGTCCACAGTACCGAGGCAACTGTTGACTTCCGGAGCTTTGCACTGTGGGTAGCTATCCCACAGTTCCCGCAGTCTCCACGTCCATTTGAATTCTGGGTAGAAATCCCAGTGCCTGATGGGGCTAAAACATTGTCATGAGTGATTCTGAGTACATATCGTCAGGCCCCCGTTCCCTCCCTCCATAAAAGCAAGGGCAGACAATCGTTTTGTGCCTTTTTTCTTGAGTTACCTGTGCAGACGCCATACCACGGCAAGCATGGAGCCCGCTCAGCTAACCGTCACTGTATGTCTCCTGGGTGATGGCGGATGTGGTACTGCATTGCTACACAGCAGCAGTTTATTGCCTTTTGGCAGCAGACAGTACAGTATGACTGGTAGCCATCGTCGATGTAGTCCTGGGTGCTCTTTTAACCAGGCGCCTGGACAAACATGGGAGTGACTCAGCCAAGTCATTTCCCTTATTTCGTCTCATGGCGATTGAGTCCTACTGGCAGTGCACTGTCTTTTAATCTGCAGCTAGCAGAAGACGATGGCCAGTAGTCATACTGCACCGTCTTCTGCCGAGCATCCAGGAGGTGACGATGGCTAGTGGTCGTACTGCACAGTCTGCTGCCTGCATGATGTATAAAAATAGATGAAGTGGCTCAAAACAAGAAATAAACCAGATTTGTTTCATATTCATTTTCTCCTCCCTTCCTCCCTCCCTCTGTGAAATCAACGGCTTGCTAAACCCAGTTTTGAGTTCTATCCTTGAGGTTTTGAGTTCTAGCCTTGAGGTGGCCATTCAGTTTCTCGGAAATCCACCCCCGTTGTTGATTTTAATTCCCTGTAAGCCAACCCTGTAAGCCATGTCATCAGTCGCTCCTCCCTCCATCAGGGCAACAGCAGACAATCATTCTGCACCTTTTTTCTGTGCAGACGCCATACACGGCAAGCATGGAGCCCGCTCAGATCACTTTGGCAATTAGGAGCACATTAAACACCACACGCATTATCCAGCAGTATATGCAGCACCAGAGCCTGGCAAAGCGAAACTGGGCGAGTAGGCGATGTCAGCGCAGTGATGAGAGTGATGAGGACATGGGCACAGACTTCTCTCAAAGCACGGGCCCTGCCAATGTGGGCATCATGGTGCTAATGGGGCAGGTATATGCGGTGGAATGCCGATTCTGGGCTCGGGAAACAAACACAGACTGGTGGGACCGCATAGTGTTGCAGGTCTGGGATGATTCCCAATGGCTGAGAAACTTTTGCATGCATAAGGGCACTTTCATGGAACTTTGTGACTTGCTTTCCCCTGCCCTGAGGCGCAAGAATACCAAGATGAGAGCAGCCCTCACAGTTGAGAAGCGAGTGGCAATAGCCCTGTGGAAGCTTGCAACGCCAGACAGCTACCAGTCAGTCGGGAATCAATTTGGAGTGGGCAAATCTACTGTGGGGGCTGCTGTGATGCAAGTAGCCAATGCAATCGAAGATCTGCTGATATCAAGGGTAGTGACCCTGGGAAATGTGCAGATCATAGTGGATGGCTTTGCTGCAATGGGATTCCCTAACTGTGGTGGGGCCATAGACGGAACCCATATCCCTATCTTGGCACCGGAGCACCAAGCCAGCAAGTACATTTCAATAGTGCTGCAAGCACTGGTGGATCACAAGGGACGTTTCACCAGCATCAACGTGGGATAGCCGGGAAAGGTACATGACGCTCGCATCTTCAGGAACTCTGGTCTATTTCAAAAGCGTCAGGAAGGGACTTTATTCCCAGATCAGAAAATAACCTTTGGAGATGTTGAAATGCCTATAGTTTATTCTTGGGGACCCTGCCTACCCCTTAATGCCATGGCTCTAGAAGCCATACACAGGCAGCCTGGAGAGTAGTCAGGAGCTGTTCAACTACAGGCTGAGCAAGTGCAGAATGGTGGTAGAATGTGCATTTGGATGTTTAAAAGCACGCTGGTGCAGTTTACTGACTTGGTTAGACCTCAGCGAAACCAATATTCTCACTGTTATTACTGCTTGCTGTGCGCTCCACAATATCTGTGAGAGTAAGGGGGAGATGTTTATGGCGGGGTGGGAGCTTTAGGCAAATCGCCTGGCTGCTGGTTATGCACAGCCAGAGACTGGGGCAGTTAGAAGAGCACAGGAGGGTGCAGTGCGCATCAGAGAACCTTTGAAAACCAGTTTCATGACTGGCCAGGCTATGGTGTGAAAGTTCTGTTTGTTTCTCCTTGATGAAACCCCGCCCCTTGGTTCACTCTATTTCCCTGTAATCTAACCACTCTCCCCACCTCCCTTGCACCGCTTGCAGTGGCAATAAAGTCATTGTTGCTTCACATTCATGCATTCTTTATTAATTCATCACACAAAGAGGGGGATAATTACCAAGGTTGACCAGGAGGGGTGGTGGAGGAAGGAAGGACAAGGCCACACAGCACTTTAAAAGTTGAAAACATATTGAATGCCAGCCTTCTGTTACTTGGGCAATCCTCTGGGGTGGAGTGGCTGGGTGGCCGGAGGCCCCCCCACCGCATTCTTGGGCGTCTGGGTGAGGAGGCTATGGAAGTTGGGGAGGAGGGCGGTCAGTTACACAGGGGCTGTAGCGGCAGTCTGTGCTCCTGTTGCTTTTCCTGCAGCTCAACCATACGCTGGAGCATATTAGTTTGATCCTCCAGCAGCCTCAGCATTGAATCCTGCCTCCTCTCATCACGATGCCGCCACCTTTCAACTTCAGCCCTCTCTTCAGCCCGCCACCTCTCCTCCCGGTCATTTTGTGCTTTCCTGCACTCTGACATTGTCTGCCTCCATGCATTCGTCTGTGCTCTGTCAGTGTGGGAGGACAGCATGAGCTCAGAGAACATTTCATCGCGAGTGCATTTTTTTTCGCCTTCTAATCTTCGCTAGCCTCTGGGAAGGAGAAGATCCTGAGATCCTTGCTTTTTTGGTAGATGCACTATTGCCTAGTTAATAGAGCACTGGACAAGGACTCAGCAGACCCGAGTTCTATTCGCAGGTCTGTCACTGGCTTGCTGAGTGAGCTTGGGCAAGTTGCTTCACTTTTCTGTGCCTCAGTTTTCCCATCAGTAAAATGGGAAGCATGATATTTGCCTCCTTTGTAAAGTGCTTTGAGATCTAGGGTTAAAAGTGATATAAAAAGAAGGTACTGTTGTTATGTGACTGGGTTAGTAAAATATCATTACTTTCTGTATCATCATCATTTACCTTCTCAAAGCAGCTGGTGGAGGAAAAAAAAAGGACAGTGGTATTTAAAAAGACACATTTTATAGAACAATGGGTACACTCTTTCATGGTAAACCTTGCTGTTAACATTACGTACATTGCACATGTGCTTTTGTTACAAGGCCGCGATTTGCCTCCCCCCACCGCGTGGCTAACAGGGAACATTTCTGTTCAGCCATAGGCAAACAGCCCAGTAGGAACGGGCACTTCTGAATGTCCCCTTAAGAAAAGCACCCTATTTCAACCAGGTGACCATGAATGATATCACTGTCCTGAGGATAATACAGAGAGATAAAGAACAGATGTTGTTTGAACGTCAGCAAACATACACTGCAATGCTTTGTTCTACAATGATTCCCGAGTACGTGCTACTGGCCTGGAGTGGTAAAGTGTCCTAACATGGTGGATGGAATAAGGCTGCCCTCCCCAGAAACCTTTTGCAAAGGCTTTGGGAGTATATCCGGGAGAGCCACGAATGCCAGGGCAAATGAATCACTAAACATGCTGGCTTTTAAACCTTGTATAGTATTTTAAAAAGTACACTCACCAGAGGTCCCTTCTCCACCTGGTGGGTCTGGGAGGCAGCCTTGGGTGGGTTCGGGGGGTACTGGCTCCAGGTCCAGGGTGAGAAACAGTTCCTGGCTGTCGGGAAAACCGATTACTCCTCTTGTTTGCTGTGAGCTATCTACAACCTCCTCATCATCGTCTTCCTCATCCCCAAAACCTGCTTCCGTGTTACCTCCATCTCCATTGAAGGAGTCAAACAACATGGCTGGGGTAGTGGTGGCTGAACCCCCTAAAATGGCATGCAGCTCATCATAGAAGCAGCATGTTTGGGGCTCTGACCCGGAGCAGCCATTCGCCTCTCTGGTTTTCTGGTAGGCTTGCCTCAGCTCCTTAAGTTTCACGCGGCACTGCTTCGGGTCCCTGTTATGGCCTCTGTCCTTCATGCCCTGGGAGATTTTGACAAATGTTTTGGCATTTTGAAAACTGGAACGTAGTTCTGATAGTACGGATTTCTCTACCCATACAGCAATCAGATCCTCCCGTTCGGTTCATGCTGCAGCTCTTTTGCGATTCTGGGACTCCATCATGGTCACCTCTGCTGATGAGCTCTGCATGGTCACCTCTGCTGATGAGCTCTGCGTGGTCACCTGCAACTTGCCACACTGGCCAAACAGGAAATTGAAATTCAAAAGTTCGCGGGCCTTTTCCTGTCTACCTGGTCAACTCCATCTGAGTTGGAGTGCTGTCCAGAGCAGTCACAATGGAGCACTCTGGGATAGCTCTGAGGCCAATACCATCTAATTGCGTCCACAGTACCCCAAATTTGATCCAGCAAAACCGATATCAGCGCTAATCCCCTTGTTGGGGGTGGAGTAAGGAAATCGATTTTAAGAGCCCCTTTAAGTTGGAAAAAAAGGGCTTCGTCATGTGGATGGGTGCAGGGTTACATCGATTTAATGCTGCTAAGTTCGACCTCAACACCTAGTGTAGACCAGGGCTATGTCACAAACTCCATATTCTAACTTATTATTCTTGCATCACATCAAAGGTCCCAGCCTCCAACAAGGTAATATGCATGATATACTCTGAAAAGTAAACAGGCAGCTTGTGGTCACATCATCAAAGCCTCTTCTTCATCATCTTGCCTTTTCCCAAGGTGCTTTGAGGTTTTCGACCTCTTCTACCACTAATCAGTAGATTCCAGGAAGTGTTTTCTCATCAGCTATTTTGTGAAATGCCTTTAGTTAAAACAATGAATCATAAAGTCGACAATAAATTTGTAAAATCAAATCAAAACATGTTTTTCATGTGCTGTGTTTTGATTGGACAGCTGCGATCCTTACACTTTTAGAATTCATTGGATGCCTTTGGCATGATTTGGTACCATGTTTGATACCATAACCCCTGAAAATTTAAAATAATTAATACTGTTTGTTCTAAATAAAGGTCACTCAATGTGGTGATGTGATTCCAAACTAGAAAAAGAGCACAACAGTTCCCACCCAGAATTTGATAAGGAATCTTGTGTATTGTATTGACAACACCAAGCCCTAGTTGCTTAGTCTTTCTATGCAGATGTATTGGCTCTATTACCAAATATAAAATAATAATATCAAAGTGTCAAAATATAGGATAATTTATCATCACAATCTTGTCATTTTCGTGACATTTTGCCTCGTGGGATGCTTGCTACTGTATTTATTAGGAAATACTTTGAACTCTGTCCAGTACATCAAATCTTTTAATTATGTTCTTTAGCAATTTAATACAATGTTTTATTTCATTTATGTATGTCTTATAGTGATCAAAGTAACACGGGTTATTATTACTGAAAGGTGGTATAGCCTAGGTTATTACTATATGGCCTGATTTTACAAGAACTCTGCTTATAAAATCCCCTTTGAAACCATGTGAGAGCAAAGAGGTCTCACAGAGGCTTACTGAAAGCTGGCATGCGTAAGGCATGCTTGAAGACAATCTTTCCTGTTGAAGCTGTTCCACTTTATATAAATACCTGAATAGTCATGGATCCAAAGGAAGAGTCATTCTCACTCTATCACCCACTGGTTAGGGCATTCATCTGGGATGGGGGTGGGAGGACACCTAGGTTTCAATCCCAGTTCCAATGAAGATTTATTCAAAGTGGGACAGCTTCAACAGAAGAGACTGAAATGCATCCCAGAATACCCAATAGTCTGGTGGTTACCATGTGCTGCTCTAGGCATAGGCAAGCTGGGCAGCTGCCTAGGGTAGCAGATTTATGTATAAATGGGTTTACTACTGAAAATTTCCCTCCTTACCCTCTCCCACTGGCTCTCTGAGGCTCACTCTCCTCCCTGAAATGTCCATTGCAGAGATGCTGTAGGTGGAAGAGGTCTGAGGGGCATAAGCAGCCTGTAGGTAGGGCTAGATGGGACTCAAAATCAGAGCCGCCGTGCCACCTGTATGCACAGCCCAGCAGCTGGACAAGCCTGGAATGTCCAAGGGACCCACCATGTTGCTGTGGGGACAGTCTGGCCTAAGTGCAGCCAGCACCCAGTGAGTCATCCCCCTCCTTGGTCTGTCCCTCCCTGGTGCCACTGAGCAGAACTGGGGCTGGTGCCAGTGAGGAAGGGAGTGAGACAGAGGAGGATGGGCCTGTGGAGGAGGGAACCAGACTTATCCACTGCCAGCTGTAGCTATCAGCACCACTACACAGCTGCCTATGATCCCAGCCTCTTACCCAACCCTCCACAACTCCCCTCACAGCTCCCACCCACCTTCCTTCAACCTACACCAAACTCCCAGCTGCTGCTTAAATCCATCCAACCTCAGACTACCCCATCCCCAAATAACCCCCAACCCCTTCCCACCTGTCCAATAAACCCACATTCAGAAGAGCCTGCCACCGCAAATCTGCAGTGAGAGCTAATGGGCTGGAGTGAGGAGCTAGCTCAGACTCATGGGACAGGAGCCGCTGCTGTTGGGTAGATGGGTCTGAGGTGGGCGGGGCTCACTCTCCAATCCCCCATCCCCGCGCCCCCCACGCACACTCTGGAGTGCAGGGTCTGACAGTTTTCTCCCGCCACCTGTGTCTAGGAGGGTGTAGAATGGAGTGTGTGGCGCAGGTGTGAGGAGGGACAAGGGCGAGGAGGGGGCAGAGAGGAAGGGCAGGAGCAGGTATGAGATGGGTAGTGGAGGGGAGAGGGTGAGTGGGGAAGAGGAGGGAGGTGAGGTGGGGAGAGGCAGATTCACTCTGACTTCAGGAAAGTGCCAATAGCCACACCTCACACAGGTTGCTCAATCTTCATGTTAAATAAAATGTTCTGAGATAAATCCATTCCATTCATGGAACTGAATTGATTCTGCTTGGTAGCTGATTATGTCCCCCTACTTCCATCTTTTTTTGTTGCTATTGGGCTGTCAATGCAATTATACATTAATTCTTTCTTCCCAAAGATGACACTCTAATAAAGGTTTCATATATATATAAGAAATGTGCAGAAAAGGCACCTTTTTAGCCTTGTAAAAAAGCGGTGTTGTGTGTACAGCCATATTAGAGAACGGTTGGCTATTTTATACAAAGAAAGTTAAGACTAATTTCCACAGACCTCATATTTGGATTTAGGAGCCTCAGGAGGAGGAACAAGTTACAATAGCTTTAATGACAGGTTTCAGAGTAGCAGCCGTGTTAGTCTGTATTCGCAAAAAGAAAAGGAGTACTTGTGGCACCTTAGAGACTAACAAATTTATTTGAGCATAAGCTTTTGTGAGCTACAGCTGTAGTGAGCTGTAGCTCATGAAAGCTTATGCTCAAATAAATTTGTTAGTCTCTAAGGTGCCACAAGTACTCCTTTTCTTTTTGCGAATAGCTTTAATGATGTCTTGAAAAGCTGATCACATAAATAACTGACCTTTTCCTAACATAGAATACTATGGCTGTTTTTATAAATTCTACATCTTCAGATAGCTGGGACTGTGTTATTTATCTAAGTTTGGGGTTTTTTGGATATGGGAATTAAAAAAAAAAGTTTTAACAGAGCTAATTATGGGTAAGGTTCTGCAAAGCCCACTTTATTCACACTCCAGCATACCCTACTAAGGCTCTGACTTGGAAGTCCATCCCTATTCGGTAAGCACTTAAGCACATGCTTACTTCCCATTGACATGCTTAAGTACTTTGCTGAAGATGGATTTAAGAACATGTTTTAATAATCTGCTGAATTGGAGCTTATGTGGAAAATCTATCAAACAATTTAAGGCGAGTAAGGTTGGCAGAATCAAATGTTGAGTTATTTGAGTATTACATTTGTGTGTGTTATAAATATAGATGAGAACTACTGTTTGCAGTGTTGTTGTAGCGATGTTGGTCCCAGGATATGAGAGAGAGGGGTGGGTGAGGCAATTTTTTTTTTGTTGGACCAACTTCTGTTGGAGAAAGAGACGAGCTAGCTCAAAAGTTTCTTTCACTCACAGAAGGTGGTCCAGTAAAAGATATTACCTCACCCATATTGTCTCTCTGAGAATTCTTGGAAGAAGTTACAAAGATAATCACCTCTCAGATTATTACAAGGAAGCATGTGAACAGTTTGCATGCACACATTTTAAATCCTCTTTTGTGGCTGTATTGAAAGTTGCATTATATAGAGCATCATGTTTCTCCAGAATCAGTTACACTAGAATCAATGTTTGGAGTGTGTGGCTCATGATGATTATCGATCTGTGCTTTGTGACCTTTCTTAGTATTATCTATTGACTCCTTCTACCATTCAGCTATTTTGACTCTCAAACCACTTATTCACTAGAAGTGTCAATAACCATTCGATTTCACTGTCTGGGTTTCCAGTTAAAAAAACAAAAAAACCAAAACCAACTCCCCTTAAAATTGAGAGTTGTGCTTACCATCCCCATGATCCTGGGCACAGTGAGTGGAAAAACCTTCCTATTATGGCCTAAGGTATTTTTACATCCATTCTGCACTGATGGGTAAGTCGACAAAAGGTTCAAGTGAGTGAAGAGTCAGGAGGACCCTCGTGTTTTTCAAGGAGAAATTACTTATAAAGTTGTTTTTCTTAGTTTATGTTCACAGATTTTTAAAATTTCTGCAAAACTGGTCACTTGCAAAAATAAAAACACAAGCAGTATTAGCACTTTTTTTCAGAGCCTATGCACAAACAATGGAATGGAAACAATTTACCATCTCATAGGTAAATATTTACCTATATCAGCTTCCTCTTGATTTGAGGAATGTTAGTCTGAATTAGCCTGTGAAACCTCTGAAACAGAGCCAGAATGTTAGACCCTCTTGGAATCCAATTCAGATGATTCACAGTTTTCATTAACTTCCATGCTGCTTATTTCTTGTTGTAGCTACATCCCTATCTCAATGTCAATCCTGATCCAAATTGAACTGAAGTCAATGGAGTTTTTCCATTGACTTCAGTGAGCTTTGAATCAGGCCCATTGTGATTAACCATTTATATTATGGTAGCACCTTGAGGCCTCAGTCTCAGCTGGGCATTGTACTAGTTATTGTACAAACACATAGTAGGAAACAATCCCTGTCCTGAAGACTTTTCATTCTAAATAGACAAGAGGTGGGAGGGGAAACAGAGGCATAGAGAGGTTGTAGACTGATCTATAGATTGCAAATAAAAATTCCCAATTATCACTTTGAGGGTTGACAGGTTCTTGTCCCAAGATCAGGCCCATATTAAAATTATTATATATTTGGGAACTCCGATGTGCACAGGTGCAACACTCACACTATAGGAACTCTCTTACATTTATACATTTATTAATACATTTAACAATGTCATACACACTCTAACTCAGTAAGATAGATCGAAATAATACAACTGAACATCCATACTCACACCATCCCTTGCAGAACAACCTGAAATGTTATCCATTATCTTCCTCATCACTGTCACAAGTGGTCATCTCTGGCCCCTCCCAAGGGCTACATCTCCCTCCCCTACTGTCCTAGGATGCCACTTTTATTATATGTTACATTGACATTACCATGACTAATGCATATTCAGTAGGGGTTTCTCCCCTCTTCCTTATTTATATTTCCTCCCCTTACCAATGTTAAGGTGATTTCTATAGGTTAGTGTATTTATGATTTCACCCCATTATCATATACGTCAGTTTGTTGCAATGGCACTCTTGCAGTCAGATGTTCCATCCAAAACCTTCCAAAAGCTGGTGTAAGTTCATGTTCTGTGGTTGGCTGATGTCATTATGGCCAAAATCACCCTATAGTCTGCTTTCAGTTCCCAAAACTTATGAGTTACCTAAGTTTATCTATGCCAAAGTTCATAGGCCTCAAGCCTCAGACTAACTGCTGAAGCCAATGTCTTACAGGATACAAGCCTGTAGGTTCCTTGCATTACTGATAAATGTTATAAAGCAAAATATAATGCAAAGCAGTGAATATAATAGACGTAAGCTGGCCCACTGGACTACAAGGTGAAGTGACTTACCCAAGATCACACAGCAAACCAGTGGCAGAACTGGGACTGTATCCCAGGAGTCCTGAGTTAGTCTGGAGCATGCTGCCTCTCATTAGAACAGGCTGATTGACTGGTTGGGTTTGTAAGGTCAGTGGTAATAAGATTTGGTTTGATAAGAGAACTAGCATATTTTAAGAAATCATTATCTCATGGCATTGTAACTAGCTGTGATACTGCTATCTGGAATGTTTACCCATAATGAATATCTATCAGAGGGTTTGTTTTTTTGTTATGATCCAGTTTTTATGATCCAGTTTTTAGTTAAGATAGAAGTCTTCATGTGAGAGTCACATGTGTTCTCAGGTCAGGATCTTCCTTAGTTATTAAAAATAATGCAAGAACTTCTCATTTATCTGACTCTTCTGGCTAGTAAATACGTTACTTTGTTCTCATGCTACTTTTTTTTCTCCTGGCCATTGCAAATACAGTTTGATCTCTCAGAGAAGAAATGCATTGGCATTTAGATTGTATCAAAGGAAATAAAGTGCTAGGTCTCTGATTTTATTTTATGTTATATCTTTAATTCTTTGATGCTCCATTGTTCTGTTGAGTCACTGTTATGCAGTTCACATGACTGTCTTTTGTCTCTTTTTGAAAAGCTTTTCTGTATAATTAGTTACTACCTTCTGGAGCTGAGTTTTTATTTTGAATATTTTATTCAATTGAGTATTCCATTAGCCAAGAGAGTGGTGTGAAGCTGGCAGACATGTTAGACATGAGAGTTATAACAATGTGGTTATAGGTTATTTAGATTTAAGGAATACTTGTAGGATGCTGCATGTTATATATAGTTATACAGTAAAAGCTGTGTTATCTGGTATGTTGAGGGAATAGAGTTGTGTGTGTGTGTGTGTGTGTGTGTGTGTGTGTGTGTCGGTTAATCAAAAATTCTGGTTAACTAAGAGTTATACTTTCCAATGGAATACCAATTTTCAAAGAATTAGAATACATTAAAACGAGTAAAGTATAAAATAGTATACAGGTACTCACCAATCCAGTAGTAGTACTGCATTGCAGAGTGGTTTGTTTCTTAAAGCACTTAGGTGTATATAGGTAAAGTTCTCTATACAGTGGGTTACCCATGACACTTGATATAACTATGGGTAGTGCATGGCATACACCCAGATAACTAAAAATACACTTAACACTAAAACTTTGCTGAACATAATTTAATCTTTCATTGAATCAGAAGCCACTTCAGGATCTTGCAGTGCCTCAGGATCATCAACATCAATTATCACTGTAGAAGGTGTAGGAGATTAGGCTGAATCTGTAATGACTCTATGGGTATGTCTACACTACGAAATTAAGTCAAATTTATAGAAGTCTGTTTTGTAGAAAGCGTTTTTATACAGTCGATTGTGTGTCCCCCACACAAATGCTCTAAGTGCATGTAGTAGGTGGAGTGCGTCCAGAGTACCGAGACAACCGTCGACTTTCGGAGCATTGCACTGTGGGTAGCTATCCCACAGTTCCCGCAGTCTCCGCTGCCCATTTGAATTCTGGGTAGAAATCTGAGTGCCTGATGGGGCTAAAACATTGTCGCGGGTGGTTCTGGGTACATATCATCAGGCCCCCCCTTCCCTCCCTCCCTCCGTGAAAGCAAGAGCAGACAATCGTTTTGCGCCTTTTTTCTTGAGTTACCTGTGCAGACGCTATACTATGGCAAGCATGGAGCCCGCTCAGCTAACCATCACCGTGTATCTCCTAGGTGCTGGCAGATGTGGTACTGCATTGCTACATAGCAACAGTTTATTGTCTTTTGGCAGCAGACAGTGCAGTATGACTTGTAGCCGTGATTGACATAGTCCAGGGTGCTCTTTTAACCGACCTCGGTGAGGTCAGGGGCGCCTGGGCAAACATCAGAGTGATTCAGCCAAGTCATTTCCCTTTTAAGTTTCATTTCATGGCGATTGAGTCCGACCGGCAGTGCACTTTTAATCTGCAGCTAGCAGAAAACGATGGCCAGAAGTCATACTGCACTGTCTTCTGCCGAGCACCCAGGAGATGATGACGGCTAGTGGTCGTACTGCACAGTCTGCTGCCAGCAAGATGTATAAAGGTATACATCTTTGGCTGCTTTGACCACACTTCCTCTTCTGCCACCAGTATATGGCAACATTGTCTGAGGAGGAAACATGATTGCACAGGTATTGCTGAGAGAAAAAAAATGTTCATGCAACTCATGGTCAAGAGATCTATGATTCTGGAAAGGGTTCCAAATCTCAAAGGAATGTGAGAGGGCCACATTCATAGCCCTGGGGCATAAGTGGACATAGCTGCACTGAAGTCACTGAAACTCACAAGTTTATACGAGAGCTGAATTTGGCCCAAAGTATCAACATATCACCGGTTTCTCTAGAAGGGAAAAAATCAAATCTACCATGTGATAAGATGATTTGCCCTCCTAAGGGTAGAGGTGCCTAGTGGTCAGCCCACCCATGGCTTGGTCCTTTAAGGTTTAAAAGTGTGTTTTGTTTTGTTTTTTAAATATACACCTTGGAGTTACTGATAGAGAGGAAGCGGACCGGGGAATAAGTAATGGTAGGGAAAAGATCCTGCCCCTGTCTCTTTCAGGGCCCAGAGCCAGGAGCCTTGCTGAGAAGGCAGGGCAAGGCTCTCCTCTCACCAAAGGGGACCAACATAAATGCTGCCTCCTCCCTCCTAGCAGGTCAGCCACTAGCCCGAGAAGGCTGCTAAGTGAGGCCAGCTGAGAGAGAAGCAGGTTGAAGTGCAGTTGCGTCCAGGAGGAGAGCTGGAGACATCTGGCTTAAAGCTATCTAAACTACTATATGCCACAAGGGGCCACAACAATGGTTCCCGTAACCCACCCAGCAATATTGTTAATCTATCCAACTATACTCTTAGCCCAGCGGAAGAATCTGTCCTATCTCGGGGCCTCTCCTTTTGCCCCTCCACCCCCACGAACGTGATACAGTTCTGTGGTGACCTAGAATCCTATTTTCAACGTCTCAGACTCAAGGAATATTTCCAACACACCTCTGACCAACATATTAACCCACAGAGACCTTCCTGCCAACACTACAAAAAGAAGGATTCTGGGTGGACTCCTCCTGAAGGTCTAAACAGCAGCCTGGATTTCTACATAGACTGCTTCCGCCGACGTGCACGAGCTGAAATTGTGGAAAAGCAGCATCGCTTACCCCATAACCTCAGCCATGCAGAACACAGTGCCATCCACAGCCTCAGAAACAACTCTGACATCATAATCAAAAAGGCTGACAAAGGAGGTGCTGTCGTCATCATGAGTAGGTCGGAGTATGAACAAGAGGCTACTAGGCAGCTCTCCAACACTAGTTTCTACAAGCCATTACCCTCTGATCCCACTGAGAGTTACCAAAAGAAACTACAGCATTTGCTCAGGAAACTCCCTGAAAAAGCACAAGAACAAATCCGCACAGACACACCCCTGGAGCCCCGACCTGGGGTATTCTATCTGCTACCCAAGATCCATAAACCTGGAAATCCTGGACGCCCCATCATCTCAGGCATTGGCACCCTGACAGCAGGATTGTCTGGCTATGTAGACTCCCTCCTCAGGCCCTTCGTTACCAGCACTCCCAGCTATCTTCGAGACACCACCGATTTCCTGAGGAAACTACAGTCCATTGGTGATCTTCCTAAAAACACCATCCTAGCCACTATGGATGTAGAAGCCCTCTACACCAACATTCCACACAAAGATGGACTACAAGCCGTCAGGAACAGTATCCCCGATACTGTCACGGCTAACCTGGTGGCAGAACTTTGTGACTTTGTCCTGACCCATAACTATTTCACATTTGGTGACAATGTATACCTTCAAATCAGCGGCACTGCGATGGGTACCCGCATGGCCCCACAGTATGCCAACATTTTTATGGCTGACTTAGAACAACGCTTCCTCAGCTCTCGTCCCCTAATGCCCCTACTCTACTTGCGCTACATTGATGACATCTTCATCATCTGGACCCATGGAAAAGAAGCTCTTGAGGAATTCCACCATGATTTCAACAATTTCCATCCCACCATCAACCTCAGCCTGGACCAGTCCACACAAGAGATCCACTTCCTGGACACTACGGTGCTAATAAGCGATGGTCACATAAACACCACCCTATATCGGAAACCTACTGACCGCTATTCCTACCTACATGCCTCTAGCTTTCATCCAGATCATACCACTCGATCCATTGTCTACAGCCAAGCGCTACGATATAACCGCATTTGCTCCAACCCCTCAGACAGAGACAAACACCTACAAGATCTCTATCATGCATTCCTACAACTACAATACCCACCTGCTGAAGTGAAGAAACAGATTGACAGAGCCAGAAGAGTACCCAGAAGTCACCTACTACAGGACAGGCCCAACAAAGAAAACAACAGAACGCCACTAGCCATCACCTTCAGCCCCCAACTAAAACCTCTCCAACGCATCATCAAGGATCTACAACCTATCCTGAAGGACGAGCCATCGCTCTCTCAGATCTTGGGAGACAGACCAGTCCTTGCTTACAGACAGCCCCCCAATCTGAAGCAAATACTCACCAGCAACCACACACCACACAACAGAACCACTAACCCAGGAACCTAATCCTTGCAACAAAGCCCGTTGCCAACTCTGTCCACATATCTATTCAGGGGATACCATCATAGGGCCTAATCACATCAGCCACATTATCAGAGGCTCATTCACCTGCGCATCTACCAATGTGATATATGCCATCATGTGCCAGCAATGCCCCTCTGCCATGTACATTGGCCAAACTGGACAGTCTCTACGTAAAAGAATGAATGGACACAAATCAGACGTCAAGAATTATAACATTCAAAAACCAGTTGGAGAACACTTCAATCTCTCTGGTCACTCGATCACAGACCTAAGAGTGGCTATCCTTCAACAAAAAAGCTTCAAAAACAGACTCCAACGAGAGACTGCTGAATTGGAATTAATTTGCAAACTGGATACAATTAACTTAGGCTTGAATAGAGACTGGGAATGGATGAGTCATTACACAAAGTAAAACTATTTCCCCATGGTATTTCTCCCTCCCACCCCACCCCCCACTGTTCCTCTGATATTCTTGTTAACTGCTGGAATTAGCCTACCTTGCTTGTCACCATGAAAGGTTTTCCTCCTTTCCCCCCCCTGCTGCTGGTGATGGCTTATCTTAAGTGATCACTCTCCTTACAGTGTGTATGATAAACCCATTGTTTCATGTTCTCTGTGTGTGTGTATATAAATCTCTCCTCTGTTTTTTCCACCAAATGCATCCGATGAAGTGAGCTGTAGCTCACGAAAGCTTATGCTCTAATAAATTTGTTAGTCTCTAAGGTGCCACAAGTACTCCTTTTCTTCTGGCTTAAAGAGATAGTCAATAACTACCTGGTTTCAGAGTAGCAGCCATGTTAGTCTGTATTGCAAAAAGAAAAGGTGTACTTGTGGCACCTTAGAGACTAACAAATTTATTTGAGCATAGAGCTGAAGAAAGCTTATGCTCAAATAAATTTGTTAGTCTCTAAGGTGCCACAAGTACTCCTTTTCTTTTTAATAACTACCTGGGTTACCCAGGCTCTAGTGAAGCAGTTCTGGAGCCTGGTGTTCCACAAGTGGAATTAAGTGAGTTGAGCCCAGCAGGGTGAAAGATGTTTTGTTTGTTTTGGTGTGTTTCTTTTGGGACTGAACTTTTAAGTGACCTGGCTAGAGGGTTAGGTCTCAGAAGACCCACACAGAGGCAGCCAAGAGGAGGAGGTGACTAAACGGAAGACTCCAGCAAACCTGCATCTAATCACAAGGGGTTGCCAGCCAGTGAATTGCTTCTGTGCATATAAGACCTGCTCTAGGGCCAGCAGAGCCCTATAACCCAACATCTTCCTCTGCTGAAATACAGCATGGCAGCCTTGATCTGGCAGGACAGAGATCAGGTCCCCTCCACATCTCACATAGCACCCCACTTGGCACCCCCTATATCCCATCCTATCACTGCACAGCTCAGAGCTCCCTGAGGCCAGGAACCACATGGACGATGCACCACTACCACAGCCACAGAGGAGGGGAAGCAAAGGACCTACGTAGCCAGCATCAGCCCCAGAAAAAACCTATGTCATGGGATAAGCCAAGGACCCCACAGGGACCAGAGCACAGCACTCCAAGAGGGAGTAAGTGAAGAGACACAGAGCTGTGTCTGGGTTTGCACTTCCCAGCATCCCAGGACTTCTTTTGAAACTCCTGGGCTTTCCTAGTCTTCCCCACCTTTCCCCTCCAAGGTTGCTAACTGGCAACCTTGATGGTTTTCCTACTGCCTTGATGGTTGCTTGTGAAAGGACTTAATCTTCTGTTTTGTTTTGTCTTGTTTTAAAGTGGGAACCTGTGTTCCCTGTAAGTTGCATGCACGTGCAGTGATCTTGTAACTGCTGGGCATACCCTGTGGCTGGGAGCATGGTCAGCACCCAGGTCCTATTCTGAGTGCTGGGCCCTTGACCCGCCAAAAGAATGGTGGCTTCTCTCTAGACTGGGATGAAAGAGGACTCTGGGCTCGCCAGCTGGGAAGGGTAAGGCGCAAGAGCTCCTGGCAGGGAATAGTGTATGTGGGGAAGAAGTGTCTGGTTTTTCTGTGTCTCAGAGATGGCAACCCTATTCCTATTCCCCCCCTCCCGCCTGCTGCATCTCAGCCACTGTCTCTAGCTGAAATCAGGGAATCCTGCCAGCAGTTGGTCACTGAGCAGCCATGTGATAGGCCTGGACTGAGACTGGCTTGCAGCCAAGCCCTTGACATCACTCCTCTTGAAACTACCTAGCCACCTATGTCTTAGTGAGATCCATGAACCTTAGGAGGGGCCTGGTCTCACTTGATAGCCAGGCTGCGATGGCAGATTGGGTCAGGAGGTGCACACAGGCACACATCTCCAGGAAGTCACAGGGAAATGCCACTCTTGAACAGATGATTAAAAAATGCAGCACAGGACCAAAGTGGCCAGCACTGCAATGCTAATTTACCTCCATGGGAGTGAGGGAGCAGCCAGAGGGTGTCCATAGGGCAGCATAGGGGCAATTTTAGTGATCAAGAAATCCAGGCCCTCATTGAGTTTCTGCACACCCATGTCAATATTTTAACAAGCTGAGCCTCAGAAATGAGCATGGCTGCTAGGGACATCCTTTAGGGGGAGGTCCGGGACTGGGCCAATGCCCTGGGAGAAGGAATCTGGGACCTGCCAAGGGAGCAGGCAAAGGCAAGCTTTAACACTAACCCACACCATAAATTTGAGCAGTAGGACAGATGCAAGAGGACATGGCAATGCATGGACTAGGCATGTGTGCTTTATAGATCATTGATCACAATAACCACATTGTACAACTGCAGACTCCACTTTCACTTGCCTCACTGTCCAGACAGGGCTGACAGCCCCAAGGCAGCACCATGATTCTGTTTCTTATAAATCCTGGATCTTCTCCAGGGTCCAGGCACCTAATTAGTGGAGTTACACCTGCGTGGCTTCACTAATTAAGTGGGTGGCCCTTCATTTTCTCATGTGCGGCTGCTCAGACACGCACCTTAGATGGAACTACCCGCAGACCGCCTGAATGGAGCTTGGGGACCACTGGTGGTCTGCAGACCACAGTTTGAGAACCTCTATTCTACGCTATAGCAAAGGGCTAGAAATATGAGCGGTAGTGCAAAAAGTTCACATCAGCTCAGCCAGCTGAAAAGCCTGGCAATCAAAATAACATTGTTACATGCAATTACAGGGACATGAGCCATTTGCATTAATAATACATTTTGAAAGGGAAAGATGATGAAAAATATGACATGGAGGAAAGCTTGCTGGTGATTAAGGAAGGAAACAGTTGAAACCTGTCTGTAGACCACACTAGCAAGAACAGGCCTTCCTTACATTTTCTTTTACATGAATTTTAGGCTTGGAATAGCCTAGTTAACTTTCAGTGCCCGATTTTTAAAGTAGCCTCAACCTGGCTTCTAATTTTTCAACTACACTCAATTCCAGGAGCAGATGATAGCATGTAAGTGATTTAACAATCTGATTGGTGGGTAGAATTAGACCAGTGGTGGGCAACCTACGGGCCGCACACGGCCCATCAGGGTAATCTTCTCGCAGGCCTCCAGACAGTTTGTTTACGTTTGCATGGCTGCCCACAGTTCCCAGTGGCCACCCGCAGTTGCTAGTGGTTGCGGTTTGCCATTCCCAGCCAATGGGAGCTGCAGGAAGCAGCGGCCAGCACGTCCCTGTGGCCCATGCCACTTCCCGCAGCTCCCATTGGCTGGAAATGGTGAACCGTGGCCGCTGGGAGCTACGGCGTCCATGCAAATATAAACAAACTGTCTGGCGGCCTGCTAGTGGATTATCTTGATGGGCCGCATGTGGGCTGCAGGTTGCCCACCATTGAATTATACCATTAGACATATAAAATGCTTACAGTTGCATATGCAACTGATTGCAGGCATGGCTTTAGAGGTTGGATTGTGTTTCCTTTGAAACTGTGACTCACTGTTAGTGATTAGGAAATATGCTTATTGATAACAAAATCAAAGGGAGGTTACTTCAAAAACCAATCACTGACATGATGTAATAACAAAATTACTAACCCAACAAGAGAGAATATTTGCATATGAAAACTTTCAGATAATGCTGGAACATACTTTGCAATAACAGTTGGTGCAAATGCCACAGCTGAAATGATAAGGACTTAAAAGTAAAATGAAATCAATATGTAAGCACAAATAAACAAAAGACTAACCCTAGTCTTTTACCTTTACCCCTGCAGTTTTGTGTGTACTCAACTACAGCTGGTTGGATACATCTTTGTAGGGATTTGAGTGTAAGAAATCCATGTCCTTTTGAAAATTTGGCCCCTAAGCCCTTAAATATAGATCAAAAGTCATGGGGCAAACTTATGTTGAAAGTACTGTTGATGCTTCAGAAAGTTTTGGGGAAATGTTCTCTTCTATTTTCCTAATCCTTCTTGTGTTTGAAGTGATCAAGAAATTTACAGCTGCTTGCAGACATCCCTCTGAGAGCCTATAGGATATTGGATTAACAGCCTCCCTGGTGACAATAATAGCCTCTCCTCCCCCCCAAAAACCCCCCAACAACCCCAAACCCATATCTGAGATAATTTCAGTCTTTGTAGAGCCACATGCCCATCTTAATACACAGAACAGCAATGGAGGGTATAACATTAACGTCCAAGGAAGAAACTTTCGTGATGGATTTATACGTCTTCTGGAAATCTCACCAGTTCTAGCAAGGTTGTATTTAGGTGGGAATTGTCAAAATTAGGCTTTCAGGGGAAGAATTTCAAACAGAACCTGTTTATTTTGCCTCCTGTAATACCTGTATGTACTTGAATAGTTCAGTCTTTGATTGATCTCCTCCCACTCTACTCATTATAGTCCTTAGGATTGATTTTTATCATTTTCTCCTTATTGTTTCTGTCACAGCCTAGCTCACTGCTGCTCTTTGGATGGACACCTGTCAGTTGTTAGTGGACCCAGCTTCTGAATCCCATGTGCTTTTAAGCCCTCTTGGGACTGGGCACTGTCTGGTTACTGTTCCTAGCTCTTGGTCTCTCCAGTACATTGCCAGACATTCCCAGGTGCAGACCCCATGTCTGACACCCTTCTTTGGCAGTGGGATCCCATAGTTTGGTCACAGTTTAGACCCTGAAACCAGTATTCCAGCCCTCCTGAGTGTCTAGCTGTTTTTCAACACAAACTGGGTATCTGAACCCAGCATGGAGGTTAAAATAACAAAGGAAAGGTGGCAATGAAGGTTACAATAAAAAATGGCATTCACAAAACAAAATGGAGTTCACAATTAACAGAGACATACCCCCAATCTGCTACAGTTTACACTCATCAGCAATATTTAGCACTTACGTTGCACTTTTCATCTTCAAAGTGATTAAATTAATGATTTAATGTGATAGTAATGTGTGACTCATGTGGACTGATACTCAACAGGGAAATGTGATAGTTTTCAGAGAATGAAAAAGAAGATAATTTATCCATTGCTGGAGCATAGCTGAACAGAACTAACCTGCAGGCTATTGATATTATACTCAGCTAGACCAAATAACAAAAACAGATGTAACAACATGTTCTGGGTGTGATTAGCTAACTGGGAAAATGTGTGTCAGAATTGTCAGCAGAGATGCAGTGCTCTGGGTCCTGTTACAAGACTGAAGTGACAGCTTCTGAGGAACATAAATGTGAGTAGATGGAAGCATTGCTTATATTAATCAATGGACTTTTCTTGGCTCTAGCAAAGAGGACAAGGCTCTCTACTGAAACTCAGCTAGCAGCAGCAGAGGCCAGCAGGTATAGCTATACCATAGAAGGAGCTGGGGGCCCAGTCAGGGTTATCTTTCTCCCCTTCCCACTCCCCTGGATCCCAGACTCTTCAGAGGAGAGTAACCTGGGGTACCCACCTTGAGGTAACAGGACTCATATAACCCCAGCCATGGGAGCTCCCAGAAGAGAAACTGCTAGTAAAGGCCAGCAGGAACTGTGACAAGCAGCTGAAGCATGGACCTTGGGCACTGATGATAGCATCACCTCAGCGCCTCAATGACTGGTGTTTTTTTTGTTTGTTTGTTTTTGGTTTGTGCTTTGGGAATTTCTCCCCTTTACGGTTGGCTGTTCGCTTCTGCTTCCTTTCATCCTCTCCTTCTATCTCTTAACTCCAACCTTATTCTACCAACCCTCTAGACACTCTTTTTTTTCCCCCTTCCTAGTCTCCCTTATCACTCCTCCCTTCCATGCCTCCCTCCCTCCCTCCATCTCTGTTTAGCTAATTGCCTCCCAACAATACCCCAATCACATTATTTTTTTTAAAAGAAATCCCCCCAAATGGCAACGCTATCAGAAATGTAGGGCTGGAAGGGACCTCAAGAAGTCATCTAGTCCAGCCCTTTGCTATCAGGTAGAACCAAATATACCTAGACCACCCTTGAGATGAGTTTGTCTAAGCTGTTCTTTAAAAAACCCCAATGATGAGGATTCCACATCCTTAGTAACCTACTCCAGTTCTTAACTATTCTTATAGCTCGAAAGTTTTTCCTAATATCTAACCTAAATCTCCCTTGCTGCTGATGACTTCTTGTTCTACCTTCTGTGGAAATGGAAAACAAATGTTCACTGACCTCTTTATAAAACATATTTTATTAACATATTTGAAGACTGTTATCAGACCCCCCCCCCCAACCTTTTATTCTCAAGACTAAACATGCCCAGGTTGTGGGGTTTTTTTTTAAAGCCTTTCCTCATAGGTCAGGTTTTCTAAACCATTTATCATTTTTGTTGCTCTCCTCTGGACTTCAGCTTGTTCACATTTTTTTTTAAAGTGTGGCACTCAAAACTAGACCCAATACCCCAGGCCTCAAAGTGCTGAGTTAAGTGGAACAGTTACCTCCTATGAGTTACATATGATACTCCCGTTATTATACCCTAGAATATTAGCCTTTTTTTGCAGCTGCATCACTTTGTTGAAGAATATCAGTGATTCTCAAACTTTTGCTATGTGAAAAGGGTCACCAGTAAAAGCCTCTGAGTATGACCCTCCTCCATCAATTAAAAATACTTTCTTATATTTTTAACACCATTGTAAATGCTGGAGGCAAAGCAGGTCCCAACTCCCAGTTTGAGAACCTCTGAAGTATATTCAGTTGTGATCCACCATAACCCCCAGATCCTTTTCAGCAGCACTACTGCCTTGCCAGTTAATTACCCACGTTGTAGGTTTGCATTTGATATTTCTTCCTAAGTAAAGTACTTTGCACTTGTCTATATTGAATTTCATCTTGTTGATTTCAGACCAATTCTCTAATTTATCAAGGTCATTTTCAACTTGAATCCTGTCCTCCAAAGTGCTTGCAACCCCTCCCAGCTTTGTGTTATCCTCAAAATCTTATAAGCGTACTCTCCTCTCCATTATCCAATTCATTAATGAAAACATTGAACAGGACAGACCTCTGCAGGACGTTATCAGATATATCCTCCTAGTTTGATAATGATAATGATAACTATTCTGAGTACATTTTTTTAACCAATTGTACACCCAATTTATAGTAATTTAATCTAGACCACATTTCCCTAGTTTGCTTATGAGAGTGTCCTGTGGGTTTCTGTAAAAAGCTTTAGTAAAATCACGATATATCATACCTACAATTTCCCCATCCACTAGGCCATTAACCCTGTCAAAGAAGGAAATTAGGTTGATGTGATTCATCCTTGACAAATCCGTGTAGGGTATTACTTATCACCTGATTATCCTCTAGGTGCTTACAAATTGATTGCTTAATAATTTCTTCCAGTATTTTTGCAGATATCTAAGTTAGCTTGAATGGTATATAATTCCCCAGGTCCTCTTTGTTCTCCTTACTTAAGACAGGTACTATGTTTGCTCTTCACTAATCCTCCAGGATCTCACCAGAGCTCCATGAATTCTCAAAAATTATCGCTAATGGTTCTGAGATTGCTTGAGCTAGTGCCGTAAATACCCTAAAGTGAATTTTGTCTGGCCCTGCTGACTTGAATACATCTAACTTATCTAAATATTCTTTAACTTGTTTTTCCCTATTTTGGCTTGTGTTTCTGACCCCTTGTTAATATTATTTTTGTTAAGCATCTGCTCACAATTTACCTTTTCAGTGAAGACTGAAGCAAAATAGGTTTAAACACCTCAGCCTTCTTGGTGTCATGTGGTGCACTTCTTCCCCTCTAAGCAATAGTGATACACTTTCCTTTGTCATTCTTGTACTTTTAATGTATTTATAGATCCTCTTCTTATTGCCTCTTTATGTCCCTTGCTAGGTGTAACTCATTTTGTGTCAACCTTTTTGATTTTGTCCCTACACTCTTGCACAATTATTTTGTACTCATCCTTAGTAATTTTGCCATTCCTTTTTTGATTCTCAGGTCATTAAAGAGCTCTTGAAGCAGCTGTTCTAGTCTCTTGCTATTCTTCCTATCTTTCCTTTGCATTGGGATCATTTTCTGTTTTGCCTTTAATATTGTCTCTTTGAGAAACTGCCACTTCTCCTGAATTCCTTTTTTGCTTAGATTTTCTTTCCATGGGCTCTTGACAGCTATTACCAGCAGGAGACCAGGGGGCAAAAAACCTTTTCTAGTGATACCAGTCGGAGAACACTTCAATCTCTTTGGTCACTCAATTACAGACCTAAAAGTGGCAATTCTTCAACAAAAAAACTTCAAAATCAGACTCCAACGAGAGACTGCTGAATTGGAATTAATTTGCAAACTGGACACAATTAATTTACGCTTGAATAAAGACTGGGAGCGGATGGGTCATTACACAAAGTGAAGCTATTTTGCCATGTTTATTTTCCCCCCTACTGTTCCTCACATGTTCTTGTCAACTGCTGGAAATGGCCCACCTTGATTATCACTACAAAAGGTTCCCCCCTCCCCTTTCTGCTGGTAATAGCTCACCTTACCTGATCACTCTTGTTACAGAGTGTATGGTAACACCCATTGTTTCATGTTCTCTGTGTGTGTATATAAATCTCCCCACTGTATTTTCCACTGAATGCATCCGATGAAGTGAGCTGTAGCTCACGAAAGCTTATGCTCAAATAAATTTGTTAGTCTCTAAGGTGCCACAAGTCCTCCTTTTCTTTTTAAGAGGAAAAAAGTTCACCTAGAGACACAAGGGGACAGACTGCTCCTTTTTGCTGCTGGGACAGTGTGAGGCAGGTAGCTAAAGAGAGGAGAGTAGGCAAATAAAAACAGAATACAGGTATAGGCTGCTTCCTGGAGCTACTACAAACAAGCACTTAGGGGCAAGTAAGCTGCCATCTTGGTTGACCTCATGAATTGCACAAACACCTTAGCCTGCACTGAGGGTCTATAGCCAGCAGAGGGAGCCCAAGTACACCCAAAGGAAGAATTCTGCCATTTGCAATGTTGGCACACAGCCAGAAGAGGCAGATCAAGTGCAGATAGCAAGACGACATCCAGGAGGCATAACGTTCAACAGGAGAGCAGTAAAATGGCAACTTTTGTGGGCAGTGTTGATGAGTTTAATGAAAACCACGAATCATGAGTGGAGTACGTCAAATATTTTGAGCAATTTGTAACCTGCCAGATGGATGACGAGTTTCAACCTTGTTGACAGTGATGGCATATGCACTGCTATGTGACCTACTGTGTCTGGCATGGATATGTATGCTGCCATTATTGCAGCAATGAAGGACATTTTTTCTCCCCATTGATGATAGCAGAACGATAACGGTTCCATCAACAACAACAACAACAGAGAAGTGCAGAGTTTGTAGCGAAGTTTGTTGCTGATCTAAAGAAGTTGTCAGACCTTTATCAATTCTGACAAACATTAAGCAATGACCTTCCTGACCAATTTGTCTCTGGATTACCCAATGACCAGGTCTAGAAAAAGTTGCTGACTGTATCAGCTGTTACATTCAAGAAGGCTGTTGAGGTGGCCGTTGTCATGGAAACCACAGAGAAGGATTCTCCAGAATTTAGTGTGAACCTAGAAGTTCACCTCCTGCATCAGTGAGACAGAGGACCATGGAAAAGAAAGGAATTTCCAGGGGCCATTGTGCACAAACTAGGCATGCTGAGAAGGATCACTGGGCACACCAGGTTATCTAAGAAAGTGCCAGAAGAATGGACACATTATCATGACCTGTCTCTCAGCTCAATGACAAGCAATAGAGAGTAACTGTCCATCCAAGAAGACACCTATGAAGACTGAACCTAACGAAGGATGGAAGTTGGGAATTCATAATGTGGACAAAGACAAGAGCTCTGGAGAAACTGACCAAGATCTAGGATTACAAATGTTGTCAGAAGCTGGAGTCAGAGATGGCATCTGGGTCACACCCTTGATTGAAGGCATTCCTCCAAGAGTGGAGCTTGATACTGGAGCTGCTGTCTCACAGATTACTTCATGTAACTATCAACAGACTGTCACAGGTTACTCTAGAGGAAACCTCCATGGTATTGAAGACCTATACCAGAGAAATTCCCAATAGGGATATGTGACGGGTTGGATCACAGAAACCCCGATAGGACTGCCACCTGATGTGCCAAGACTACTTCTGCTCCTGCTTTCCTGCCCTGTCAGCTTAGGACCTCAGTGCTCTACCTGGTTTGAGCCAGACCCACTAGCCTGCTGCAAATCCAGACCCAGGTCTGAACCACGTCCCCTAACAGCTGTAGGCTTAACTGAAAGCATCTTACAGAAGTGTTCCTGTCTTTAACACTCAGATGCCCAACTCCCAATGGGGACCAAACCTCCAATAAATCTGTTTTATCCTGTATAAAGCTTATACAGGGTAAACTCATAAATTGTTTGCCCTCTATAACACTGATAGAGAGAGATGCACAGCTGTTTCTCCCCCCCCTTCCGCCCTCAGGTATTAATACATACTCTGGGTTAATTAATAAGTAAAAAGTGATTTTATTAAATACAGAAAGTAGGATTTAAGTGGCTCCAAGTAGTAACAGACAGAACAAAGTGAATTACCAAGCAAAATAAAACACGTAAGTCTAGTACAGTAATAAAAACTGAATACAGATAAAATCTCGCCCTTAGAGATGTTTCAATAAGTTTCTTTCACAGATCAGACACCTTTCTAGTCTGAGCACAATCCTTTCCCCGGTACAGCCCTTGTTCCAGCTCAGGTGGTAGCTAGGGGATTTCTCATGATGGCTACCTCTCTTTGTTCTGTTCCACCCACTTATATATCTTTTGCATAAAGCAGGAATCCTTCGTCCCTCTCTGGGTTCCCACCCCCTCCTTCTCAATGGAAAGCACCAGGTTAAAGATGGATTCCAGCTCAGGTGACATGATCACATGTCACTGTAAGACTTCATTACCCACTTAACAGCACACACGTATACAGGAAGACTGTATATAGAGTGCAATGTCACAGGATACTCCAGGTGAAAGGTCAACTAGAAGGATAATCGGTCATTTTATCCTTGTACGTGCCTGAAGGAAAGCATCCAACATTATCTGGCAAATCTTGGCTTGAGAAGCTCAAGGTGAATTGGACCGAGATCACAATGATCATGAAAGCATTTCAAAATCTTCAAGAAATATAGGACAGATGCTTCAAGGGTTTTGAAAAAGAACTTGGACAGATGAGCAATATGTCAGTGAAGCTCACTGTTATGTCTGACAGCCAGCCAAAATATTGCAAGCCCAAAGTTGTGCCTTATGCTTTGAAACCTCTGATAGAAGCTAATTTGGCCAATTTCGTGACCACTTGAGTCTTGTCACTGGTTTCACATAGCGAGTGGGCTATACCCATCTCTACCAGTGATCAAGAAGGATGGCTCAGTCAAAATTTCTGGAGATTTCAAAGTGATGCTGCAGTTTTATTTGCAGGCCAGTATCCACTACTTCATATTGCAGATTTGTTCACTACTCTTAGAGGAAGGCAGTATTTGCTCAATGCATACATACAAATGGAGATTGACCTGGCACCTTGTAAATATCTTCCAGGAAAAAAAAAAGGCTTATTTTGTTGCCTGTTGCCTTTGAGTATCACATCAGCACCTGCACTGTTCCAGAAAACCAGGGATGAGATTCTGAAGGCACTGAATGGAATTAAGTGCTATTTGGACCATGTTCTTGTTGTGAGAAAGCGTCAGGATAATCATCTTCAAAATCTGGTTGCTGTCTTGCAACATTTGGAAGACCAGGGACTGAAAATATATTGACAAGTTTCAGAGTAACAGCTGTTTAGTCTGTATCCACAAAAAGAACAGGAGTACTTGTGGCACCTTAGAGACTGACAAATTTATTGGCGCATAAGCTTTCGTGGGCTACTGCCAACTTCATCGGATGCATAGAATGGAACATATAGTAAGAAGATTTTACACACACACACACACACACACAGAAGGTGGAAGTTGCCATACAAACTGTAAGAGGCTAATTGATTAAGATGAGCTACTATCAGCATCATATGATATCATATGATGCTGATAATAGCTCATCTTAATCAATTAGCCTCTTACAGTTTGTATGGCAACTTCCACCTTCTGTGTGCGTGTGTGTATATAAAATCTTCTTACTATATGTTCCATTCTATGCATCCGATGAAGTCGGCTGTAGCCCACGAAAGCTTATGCTCTAATAAATTTGTTAGTCTCTAAGGTGCCACAAGTACTCCCTGTTCTTTTTGAAAATATATTGAAACAAAAGTGAACATTGCAAACCTTCAATTGAATATCTTGGACATGCACTTGATACCAGAGGCTTAAGGAAATAGCTAGAGAAAGAGAAGGCAGTTCTTCAGGCACCCCCAGAATGTGTCAGTTATGTTCATTTTGAGGACTGCTTAACTACTATGGTAAATTTCTGCCCAATCTTAGTATAGTACTGGCATTTTTATATTAATTGTTACAAGCAAAGAAAAAATTGGAAATGGAGTTACGAGTGTGATCGTGCATTTAAGGAGGCAGAGACATTGACATCAGATGAAGTTCTTATGTATTTTGATGCTTTGCTCACATTGCAATTGGCTTGTGATTCTTTAACATATGGAGTGGCTGCAGTTCTTTCCTACATTTTTTCCAAACCAATTGTCTTTGCATCACAAACACTCACCACTTCTGAGAAGAACTGTGTGTAAATCACAGTTGCCAACTTTCACACAGTAAACAAGCACCCCGGCTTTCACAATAAGCCAAAGATCAAGGTAATCCCATTTCAAAACAAGCCAATCCCTAAGAACCCCAACACTCTGTGACTAGATCCCGCTGGCGTGCAGTCTGGGATTGTGGGCCCGCTGTGCACCCATGACTCTCTCCCTCCCCTTGCCCCTGCTTGCTGAGAGCCAATCAAAAAAAAAAGCTACAAGACAAACTAGCCAAAAAACAACTCACAAGCCAATTAAGCCCAATTTCTGCGGGTTTTTTTCTTCCCATGGGTTTGGCTTGTCTGGTGTAAATAGACCAAGAAGCTGTCAGTGTTATCTTTGGAATTCAGAAATTCTGTACCTATCTTAGTGGTATACATTTTAGCTTGCTGATGGATCATTGCCTGTTACTTTCAGTTTTTTGGACCAAAACATGAAATTCTATCATTAGCTGTTACTCATATGCAACGACGGGCATTGCTTCTTTCAGCTTATTCCTATATTATTCCATTCCATAAAGGGACTTAGGAATGCTGATGGGCTGTTGTGCCTGCCATGTCCAACCTCCTGTTAACCCAAAGAAATGTTGGATGAAGTATTCTATCTCAATTGGATATCAACAAATAAACCACTAAGGATGATGTGCTTTCTTTTGTGAAGATAATGGTACTACAAGGTACAGTGTTAGATTATAAGAATCCCTAGTTTACTTAGCTGATGTCACGTCAACCTGAATTATCTGTAATTTAAGTTTGCATTGTATGGGCAATGTGAGTGATCATTCTGAAATCACTTCAGTAAGGTTTTGGAAGCTCTTCACAAAGGTCATTTTGGCATTGTACAGAAGGCCATAGCCCAGCATCATGCCTGGTGATGAGGTATTGACAAAGACATTGAGAGAAAAAGGAAGTGCTGTACTATGTGTCAGCAAATTAGCATGGTTGTGGCCCAGCTTATGTACACCCTTGCTTGTGGCATCCGATTCCGAGGACATGTATTCATGTTGATTCTGCTAGACCTTTAGAAGGTTATATGTTTTTGGTGTATTTGATGCCCATTCAAAAATGGCCAGAAATTTTCAGAATGACTTCTATTACAGCTGCCAAGAACACTGAACATCTCCGTATCATGTTTAGCCAATTTAGTTTACTTTTACCGTGAGTGACAATGGACCTCAATTCTGCTCTGAAGAATTTCAGAGGTTCCTAGCTTCATATGGAATTCAGCACATATGTTTGGCCTCGTACCATCCTGCTACAAATGGACTAGCGGAACACTTTGGACAAAAACTTAAGCATACCTTGAGAGCTAACAAATCTATTTTCAGTCATCAGAAGAAATTGAATAATTTCTTGCTTGTCTATGGGAATGCAACTCATGCCACTACCCAGCAGTCACATGCAATTCTTTTCTTGAAGCGATCTTTTGATTACCTTTATGTCCTGATGTTGTATCACTTGGAACAAATCCCAAGATATGCAAACTGATTGATGTAAGCCTTGTCATCCTACTTTTCAAGTAAGAGACTTAGTTTGGACTCACAACTATAGTTGTGGAAATGGGTACCTGGAGTACTTGTAAAATACATGGAACCTGTTTTGTCTGTGTTAAAACTATCAATGGCATTTTATGGAAATAACATATGGACCCGTTGCAGGTACAGCAGGCACTAGACTCCAGGGATATTCCAGTAAGACTTTTTGTTCCTCCAATTGAACCTCCTTCCATTATAAATCCTAATTTTACAACTTGGAGGAAGAAACTTTGGTACCAGATCCAGTTGATTCCTTACCTCTAGTGTTCCTATTGTTCAGAACACTGCCACATCTCCATCACCATGATATTCCAAGAAAGTGTGAAAACCAATTGTGCACTTGAATTTATAAGTTTCAGAGTAGCATCTGATGAAGTGAGCTCACGAAAGCTTATGCTCAAATAAATTTGTTAGTCTCTAAGGTGCCACAAGTACTCCTTTTCTTTTTTTGAATTTATAAATTAATTTAGTTACTGAGTTGCTAATCCAGGGAAGAACTATCTCTTGCAATTTGAGAGCCTGAAGTAGTCCACCCACAATTTTTAGTTAATTATATAGTGTTTCATATTAGCCATGTAAATGATTATCTATCTATTTGGGAAGTTTTTTAAAGTAGGGTGGAGGAATGTGATGTCCTGTCTCTTTAAATATTTTAGCATTGCCCCCTTCCAAGCACAAAGCCTCACTTTCTTGTTCAGTTTTGTTGCCTGAACAATAAAGGTAGAAACACAGCCATCAGCTGTGATACTATCAGCTTCCTCTGTGTCTTTCTCCTTCTCTGCTGGGTCCAGATATAACAGCAGCCATCATTTGCCTGTCATATCTATTTAGACTGTAAATTCTTCAGGGCAGCGATGGTCTCTTTCACTATATTTGTATGAAGACAGTTGTTTGCAAATCACTGTTTGATGGTTTTGCTTTACTGGTCCATAACCTCAGGGACATTTAGTTGCTCGCTGACTGCTTTGCACGTGCAGCAAAAAGTTTTGGTTTAATGATCAACCTAAACAACACAGCAGTTATGGTCCAGCCTCAACTGGGAAGTATTGCAACTATTCCAGTTGTGTCTATTGACTATATGCCACTCAAGGTCATTGACAATTTTTTGCTTCCTGGGCAGTGTTGTTTCATGAGATGGAATGATTGAGAACAACAATTCAGAGTGCATTGATGCAGCCAGTGATGCCTTCAGTATATTTCAGTGATTTCTCTGGAATGAACATGGTGTCAGACTACAAACAAAAATTAATTTTTACTGTGCCATTGCCATCACACTCCTGTGACTGCAATATGTTGACTACTTATCGATACCACATAAAACTCTTGGACCAATTCCACCTATGATGTCTACAGTGGATAATGGGAATTAAATGACATGATTTGGTTCCAAACACCCCATTGAAGCATTTATAGTTAGAGTGCAGCTGAGATGGAGTGGTCATATGGGCCATATGTTTGATAGCCTTTGGTATTTTACTATCTTTTACTGAGAATGGGAAACTGGAACTCATTTTAGTGGCATACCAAAAAAAAAAATTACAAGGACACCATCAAGGCCAATGTACGGTCTTCAGTGCACATTCCTCTATAATTGTCTTCACTTGTGGGGCTGCAGGTCCGAAACTGGATTTGTTCTCATTTCAGGACCTACAAAAAGTGACTGTAGCTCATCTGTTGAACTTTATGGAAGAGTCCATCATCATTGTTTTAGGAGTTCATTGTATTAATAAATGTTTTATTATTACTGAGGAATTATATGTAACATCTCTATATGGAACACATGACAGATGTAAACACCAAGAAGAGTTACACACTTTAAAGGACAATTTGAAACAATGTTTCAAATAAAAATGAACTTTTAAAGTTAAGTGGGTGTCCCTGGAAATCCCTCAGAGGAGGTGTGTGCAAATGTATCCTTCTGTTTATGCTAGAACAAGTCATTTGAAGCTTTGCCATGAGGAGGGGCCTTTTGTCTGCTTATCACCTGTTACATGAGGACAAGATCAGAGGGCCAAATTATATAAAGAAGTGGCTCGCAAGTGTGCTTGTTCTAAGCCAATGTGGTTATGAGCTTGTAACCACAGAAAAACCCTTTTGTGGGGTTTGAAGGACTGACTCCTACCAGAGCGCTTGTTGGGGTGATCTCTGGTAAGCTTATTAGCATTTGTGTAGGCTCTTATATTGTTTTCATATGATTTCTCTGTAATGCTTTCACCTTAAGAATAGATGTGCTTGTTTAGGAAAAGCTAGCTCAGTGGCTCTCAAACTAGGAGCGCCACTTGTTCAGGGAAAGCCCCTGGTGGGCTGGGCCGGTTTGTTTACTTGCAGCGTCCGCAGGTTTGGCCAATTGCAGCTCCCACTGGCTGCGGTTCGCCATTCCAGGCCAATGGGGGCTGCAGGAAGCAGCGGCCAGCACCTCCCTCGGCCAGTGGGAGCTGCGATCGGCCGAACCTGCGGATGCTGCAGGCAAACAAACTGTTCTGGCCCACCAACGGCTTTCCTTGATGAGTCACATGCCAAAGGTTGCCAATCCCTGCTCTATGCTTTTAAAGGTTCCCAATAGAAGCTGCAGATGTGAAAAACAAATCTGGGAATTACACATGCATTATCTGAGCCAAAACTGAAATGCTACTGGAGAAGATGTGTTGCTTCAGCTTGGTAAAACTACACCACTCCAACACAGCTGCAGAGAATGATGAGAGAGAGCAATCCAGGGCAGAGCCAACACTACAGAAACTGATTTCAAATGTATTTACAGAAGGGCTGTCTCAGTGGCTAATGCAAGATACACCAGAAAGAAGAATAGCACTGAGACTGAACAAAATCACTAGACCAGTGTCTATATTATGAACATTAAAATTTGGCAAAACAAAAAAACCCCTCCAGGGACAGCTGGTAATCAGAAATCTCAAAAAGGCTCATTCATTAATGCCATTTACTGACCAAATACAAAATCTGAACAGAGAAAAAAAATTGCAGTCCATGTTTAAATGTGATCACACGTTTGAAATGTCTTTACAGCTCCCTGAAAGAGCTAATGGTGGTAGGAATAGTGCCTGCATCTCTGTGGGAGAAGCAGGCTCAGACTAATTTCATTACCCTGTAAGTGAATGGTCATTTGTTAATTATTAATTATTATTCTAGCTTCCTGGAGACTACCATGCTGTCACATGCACAATGAAATCCATGTGCTTTATTATGGTATTTTCAAGTCTTTGGCATGGATTCCCAGCAATAATAGCCAGATATATTATACAATGCAATAACTCAGGTATACTATAAGTGCACAAATCAATAAATAAAACATCTCAGCACGAGTCTAAACTATTTCCTTAAGTAAATGGCAAGGATCTACTTTCTCTAAGATGCTTACTGCAAACCTATATTTTTGTCCTGTTGTGTGCACATGTTGGGAAGAGAAATAAAAGGTGTAGTCCCTCTACTGCATTATGCCACAGGCAAATCAGCCCCAGCTTATGGATTTTTTTCCCAGCGACTACTAAAATTAAAATAGTAGGTTTTATTGGACTGTAGTAGTACTGGAAGCATGCTTTCTCTGATCAAAAGTGACAGACAGACAAGCTCACCTGTTTAAGACTGATAGATCATATGACTCATCTTCTCCAGTATTAAAGATTTTAGAATAAAGTGTCTAGAAATGCTGACACCCATTTATACTGAATATTTTTCATAGGGGAAAAGATAAAATCAGGAGCCTAAATGTTGTCATTACAAAGCAGCTCTATAAAACAGAAAATAAGGGTTAAACAAGAGCTAAATCACCCACAAGCCAGCCAACAAAGCTAGCCAGCTGTATAGGTGGTGGGATGGAGAAGAGAAAGGGCTGTCTCATCTCTGTCCCTTTAGAGCATCATGTAACTGTGAGGGAGCAATCCCTTCGTTTACAGACAGCAATTCTGCCCGTCCTTTACACAGGTTCCACAAGGCAAAGGAGATTTCGGCTTCCTTTTTCCCCCTGCATGTATATATGCCCATATAAGGGTCAGACAGAATCAGGCCAGTATACTTTTCCCCATGAAGGGTTTTAGAATTTAGATTAGGGTTGGAAGAGACCTCAGGAGGTCATCTAGTCCAATACCCTGCTCAAAGCAGGACCAACACCAACTAAATCATCTCAGCCAGGGCTCTGTCAAGCTGGGCCTTAAAAACCTCTAAGGATGGAGATTCCACCACCTCCCTAGGTAACCCATTCCAGTGTTTCACCACACTCCTAGTGAAATAGTATTTCCCAATATCCAACCTAGACCTCCCCCACTGCAACTTGAGACCATTGTTCCTTGTTCCGTCCTCTGCCACCACTCAGAACAGCCGAGCTCCATAGTCTTTGGAACCCAACTTCAGGTAGTTGAAGGCTGCTATCAAATCCCCCCCTCACTCTTCTCTTCTGCAGCCTAAATAAGCCCAGTTCCCTCAGCCTTTCCTCATAAGTCATGTGCCCAGACCCCTAATCATTTTTGTTGCCCTCCGCTGGACTCTCTCCAATTTGTCCACATCATTTCTGGAGTGGGAGGACCCAAACCTGGATGAAATACTTCAGGTGTGGCCTCACCAGTGCCGAATAGAGGGGAATAATCCTACTAATGCAGCCCAATATGGCACTAAGGGCACACTGTTAGCTCATATCCAGCTTCTCATCCACTGTAATCCCCAGGTCCTTTTCTGCAGAACTGCCACTTAACCAGTCGGTCCCCACCTGTAGCAGTGCATGGGATTCTTCTGTCATACTTGCAGGACTCTGCACATGTCCTTGTTAAACCTCATCAGATTTCTTTTGGCCCAATCCTCTAGTTTGTCTAGGTCACTCTGGACCCTATCCCTACCCTCCAGCATATCTACCTCTCTTCCTGGTTTAGTATCATCTGTGAACTTGCTGATGGTGCAATCCATCCCATCATCCAGATCATTAATGAAGATGTTGAACAAAACCGGCCCCAGGAACAGACTGGTTGGGCACTCTGCTTGATACTGGCTGCCAACTAGACATCGAGTTGTTGATCACTACCTGTTGAGCCCGACAATCTAGCCAGCTTTCTATCTACCTTATAGTCCATTCATCCAATCCATACTTTTTTTAACTAGCTGGCAAGCATACTGTGGGAGACCATATTAAAAGCATGTCCACTGCTTTCCCCATATCCAGAGCCAGTTATCTCATCATAGAAGGCAACCAGGTTGGTCAGGCATGACTTGCCCTTGGTGAATCCATGCTGACTGATCCTGATCACCTTCCTCTCCTCCAAGTGCTTCAGAATGGATTCCTTGAAGACCTGCTCTGCAATTTTTCTGGGGACTGCGGTGAGGCTGACCGGTCTGTCGTTCCCCGGATTCTCCTTCTTCCTGTTTTTAAAGATGGGCACTATATTTGCCTTTTTCCTGAGCATTGGGGAGCACTGCAAGATCTGTGAATAGATTCTATTGCTCACTGTGTAAGGGTGTAACCCCATACTGCTCCCCAATGTAGGGTTGGAGCTAAATGGCGCAATCTAGCCCTCATTGTTCTCTTCATCTCTTACCCAGGCAAACTGCTGTTGAGTAAAGTGGGAGTCAGCTCCCACTATACATCCTGAGTAAAAGACCTACCAGAATGCAGAAGAGAAAAATGATTTTTCTCTTGATGAATTTGATTTAGTCGGGAGTGGAGTGGTCTAAATTTTTCCATCAAAACTGTGGAAAATTGGGTTTTCAATTTTTTTTTGCTGAAGTATCTGTTTTCTGCAGAAAAATTTCTATTTTTTTTTTTGGTCAAAAAACAATGCCTGAAAACCAAAATATTTTGATTTAGATATGGTGCTACAATGCTTGATAGAAGTTGTAGTTCAATTTGCCTTATGTCCCCAGTCTCCTTTATGTGTGAGGCTCCCCAGCTGGACTACATCTCGCAGGATGCACCACCTCCCCTCTCTAAGAGTAGAGACCATGCTGCATTGTGGGAGACAAAATCTGTCATATATCTCTCATTATCCCCTTTTGGAGATGGGAAGACTGAGAAATAGATATTGTGACATGCCCAAAGTCATAGCAAGTCAATGGGAAATAAAAATCCAACCTAGAAATAGTACCCTCCTAGCCTGACTCCTAGTACCAATGGAGACTACACCAAATATGAGCCCCAGGAGGATACAGGATGGGTTGAAGAGGATTATAAGGGAGAATAGGAATGGAAAGAACTTGCAGCCAGAGGGAACAGGGGATAGACTGGAGAATAGCACCATCACCAGGAAAAGGCAGGTCTATGTGATCAGGGACTCTTTATTGAGAAGAATAGACAGGCCTGTAACTAGAGCTGACCCAGAGAATAGAAGGGTGTGCTATCTTCCAGGTGCTAAGATACGGGATATAGACCTGAGATTGAAAAGGATCCTAAAGGGAGCGGGAAAGAATCCCCTAATTATCCTTCATGTGGGAACAAATGATACGGCTAGATTCTCGCTGGAAAGTATTAAGGGAGACTATGCTAGGCTGGGGAAGACGCTTAAGGAAATAGAGGCTCAGGTGATCTTTAGTGGGATTCTGCCTGTTCCTAGAGAAGGGCAACAAAGGTGTGACAAGATTATGACTATCAACAGATGGCTTAGGCAGTGGTGCTATAAGGAGGTCTTTGGATGTATGGCCACTGGGAGGCATTCATGGACAGAGGACAGTTCTCTCGGGATGGACTTCATCTGAGTAGGGAAGGAAATAGACTTCTAGGATCGAGGCTGGCACAACTGATTAAGAGAGCTTTAAACTAGGAATTTGGGGAAGATGTCCAGGTAATCTCCACACCAGATTTTAGCATTGAGAGGGAAGAAAATGAAGTAAGAAAGGATACAGCCGTGGGTAGGAGAATGTATACAAGGAGGAAGGGCAGTGTGGATACCAGTCTAATAGGTTATACTGGCTGTAGAATGACCGTGCCTAAGAGGGTACAAAATGTGAGCGAGGCCAAACAGAAAAAATGAAGATGTTTGTACACCAATGCAAGGAGCCTAGGTAACAAAATGGAGGAATTAAAGCTACTGGTGCAGGAAGTGAAACCAGATATTATAGGGATAACAGAAACATGGTGGAATAGTAGTCATGACTGGACTACAGGTATTGAAGGGTATGTACTCTATAGGAAAGACAGAAATAAGGTAAAGGTGATGGAGTAGCATTGTATATCAATGATGAGGTAGAATGTAAAGAAATAAGAAGTGATGCAATGGATAAGACAGAGTCCGTCTGGGCAAAAATTATATTGGGGAAGAAAACTAGTAGAGCCTCCCCTGGGATAGTGCTTGGGGTGTGCTATAGACCGCCGGGATCTAATTTGGATATGGATAGAGCCCTTTTTAATGTTTTTAATAAAGTAAATACTAATGGAAACTGCGTGATCATGGGAGACTTTAACTTCCCAGATATAGACTGGAGGACCAGTGCTAGTAATAATAATAGGGCTCAGATTTTCCTAGATGCGATAGCTGATGAATTCCTTCATCAAGTAGTTGCTGAACTGACTAGAGGGGATGCCATTTTAGATTTGGTTTGGTGAGTTGTGAGGACCTCATAGAAGAAATGGTTAAAGGGGATAATCTTGGCTCAAGTGATCATGAGCTAATTCAGTTCAAACTGAACGGAAGGATTAACAAAAATAAATCTGCAACTAGGGTTTTTGATTTCAAAAGGGCTGACTTTCAAAAATTAAGGAAATTAGTTAGGGAAATGGATTGGACTGAAGAATTTATGGATCTAAAGGTAGAGGAGGCCTGGGATTACTTTAAATCAAAGCTGCAGAAGCTATCGGAATCCTGCATCCCAAGAAAGGGGAAAAAATTCATAGGCAGGAGTTGTAGACCAAGCTGGATGAGCAAGCATCTCAGAGAGGTGATTAAGAAGAAGCAGAAAGCATACAGGGAGTGTAAGATGGGAGGGATCAGCAAGGAAAGCTACCTTATTGAGGTCAGAACATGTAGGGATAAAGTGAGACAGGCTAAAAGTCAAGTAGAGTTGGACCTTGCAAAGGGAATTAAAACCAATAGTAAAAGGTTCTATAGCCATATAAATAAGAAGAAAACAAAGAAGGAAAAAGTGGGACCACTAAACACTGAGGATGGAGTGGAGGTCAAGGATAATCTAGACATGGCCCAATATCTAAACAAATACTTTGCCTCAGTCTTTAATAAGGCTAAAGAGGATCTTAGGGATAATGGTAGCATGACAAATGGGAATGAGGGTATGGAGGTAGATATCACTATATCTGAGGTAGAAGCAAAACTCAAACAGCTTAATGGGACTAAGTCAGGGGGCCCAGATAATCTTTATCCAAGAATATTAAAGGAATTGGCATCCAAAATTGCAAGCCCCTTAGCAAGAATTTTCAATGAATCTGTAAACTCAGGAGTTGTACCGAATGATTGGAGAATTGCTAATATAGTTCCTATTTTTAAGAAAGGAAAAAAAAGTGATCCGGATAACTACAGGCCTGTTAGTTTGACATCTGTAGTATGCAAGGTCTTGGAAAAAATTTTGAAAGAGAAAGTAGTTAAGGACATTGAAGTTAATGGTAAATGGGACAAAATATAACATGGTTTTACAAAAGGTAGCTTGTGCCAAACCAACCTGATCTCCTTCTTTGAGAAAGTAACAGATTTTTTTAGACAAAGGAAATGCAGTGGATCTAATTTACCTAGATTTCAGTAAGATGTTTGATACTGTGCCACATGGGGAATTATTAGTTAAATTGGAGAAGATGGGGATCAATATGAAAATTGAAAGGTGGATAAGGAATTGGTTAAAGGGGAGACTACAACGGGTCCTACTGAAAGGTGAACTGTCAGGCTGGAGGGATGTTACCAGTGGAGTTCCTCAGGGATCAGTTTTGGGACCAATCTTATTTAATCTTTTTATTATTGACCTCGGTACAAAAATTGGGAGTGTGCTAATAAAGTTTGCAGATGATACAAAGCTGGGAGGTATTGCCAATTTAGAGAAGGACCGGGATATCATACAGGAGGATCTGGATGACCTTGTAAACTGGAGTAATAGTAATAGGATGAAATTTAATAGTGAGAAGTGTAAGGTCATGCAGTTAGGGATTAATAATAAGAATTTTAGATATAAGATGGGGACACATCAATTAGAAGTAACGGAGGAGGAGAAGGATCTTGGAGTATTGGTTGATCATAGCATGACTATGAGCCGCCAATGTGATATGGCTATGAAAAAAGCTATTGAGGTCTTGGGATGCATCAGGAGAGGTATTTCCAGTAGGGATAAGGAGGTTTTAGTACTGTTATACAAAGCACTGGTGAGACCTCACCTGGAATACTGTGTGCAGTTCTGGTCTCCCATGTTTAAAAAGGATGAATTCAAACTGGAACAGGTATAGAGAAGGGCTACTAGGATGATCCGAGGAATGGAAAACTTGTCTTATGAAAGGAGACTTAAGGAGCTTGGCTAACTAAGAGAAGGTTGAGGGGAGATATGATTGCTCTCTATAAGTATATGAGAGGGATAAATACAGGAGAGGGAGAGGAATTATTTAAGCTGAGTACCAATGTGGACACAAGAACAAATGGATATAAGCTGGCCACTGGGAAGTTTAGACTTGAAATTAGACGAAGGTTTCTAACCATCAGAGGAGTGAAGTTTTGGAATAGCCTTCCAAGGGAAGCAGTGGGGGCAAAAACTCTAACTGGCTTTAAGATTACACTCGATAAGTTTATGGAGGAGCTGGTATGATGGAATAACGTGATTTTGATAATTAATTGATCTTTAAATATTCATGGTAAATAGGCCTAATGGCCTGTGATTGGATATTAGATGGGTGGGATCTGAGTTACCCAGGAAAGAATTTTCTGTAGTATCCGGCTAGTGAATCTTGCCCACATGCTCAGAGTTTAGCTGATTGTCATATTTGGGGTTGGGAAGGAATTTTCCTCCAGGGCAGATTGGAAGAGGCCCTGGAGGTTTTTCGCCTTCCTCCGTAGCATGGGGAGCGGGTCACTTGCTGGAGGATTCTCTGCTCCTTGAAGTCTTTAAACCACAATTTGAGGACTTCAATAGCTCAGACCTAGATGAGGTTTTTCGTAGGAGTGGGTGGGTAAGATTCTGTAACCTCCATTGTGCAGGAGGTCAGACTAGATGATCAGAGTGGTCCCTTCTGACCTTAGTATCTATGTATCTATGTACCATACTCTGCCCACTAGACCAGTGATTCTCAAAGCCGGTCCATCACTTGTTCAGGGAAAGTCCCTGGTGGGCTGGACCGGTTTGTTTACCTGCTGCGTCCCTAGGTTCAGCCGATCGCGGCTCCCACTGGCCGCAGTTTGCCAGGCCAATGGGGGCTGCAGGAAGAGCGGCCAGCATGTCCCTTGGCCTGCACCGCTTCCTGCGGCCCCCATTGGCCTGGAGCAGCAAACTGCAGCCAGTGGGAGCCACGATCGGCTGAACCTGTGGACGCGACAGTTAAACAAACTGGCCCGGCCCGCCAGGGGCTTTTCCTGATCAAGTGGCAGACTGGCTTTGAGAACCACTGCACTAGACAATTCCCCAGTAAGTACTGGTCATGCCAGTTAGAGTGCTGGATTGCACAGCTGGAATTAAATATGATTCCAACATTGACAGCTGTATCATGATCAGTGCAATTGGAGACAGAGGGCCCATGTTCTCTGTGGGGACTGTAACTGAGGTGGAAAAAGAGGAAATCCAGATAGTTATACTAGTGAAGAAAAAAGCAGAATTTGGCCCATGCCTTCTGCTGAGGGATATTTCCTGCAGTTCTCCTTGTCCTTGGTGGCCAAGTCAAAGACAGTGTCTAAGTGTAGGAAAGGTCTTCAGCTCCCTAGACAGACAGATGACTTTTGCTAGGGACTTAGGCCCTGATCCAAAGCCCACTGAAGTCAATAGGAGTCTTTTCATTGAGTTCATTGGACTTTGCATCAGGCCCTCAGTGAGCTGACAGCTTTGGAGTGAGTGGCTTATAAAAGACTAAATGGAATCAACATGTTTGAAGATATTTCATCCGTGGTGTCTTAATCCATGGTGTACATCTACCAATACCCATGGCAGTGACATTTCAGTAGGGTTGAATTTGGACCCTGGTTTTATTTTTTAATAGTCATACAAATGAATCAGGTGCACTTCAGGATGGGTACAAAAGAGAAAAAATGAACAATGTGGTCAACTAGTCAATGTCTAGAACTTCATTTCCTTTTACTATATGGGAGACCTTCTCTTTTATTCCCCTACCTTCCTCTCTCTCTCTCTCTCTCTTTCCTCTGATTACGGGATTTTTCTCTTATTTTGTAACTTTTCTTTTTACATTAAATATTTTTTAGTAAAAACAATGATGTTCACTTGGAAGTGGTGGCTGGTAGATAATATCAAAGGTTCTCTATGATTGCATTGACTTTCTTGTATATACAGGAGTGCTGGAACAATTTGTGTAGCAGGGGTGCTGAGATCCATTGAACAAAACTGTAAACTCTGTATCTGATGGAAACCACTTCCAGCCAGGGAGTGCGGTAGCACCCCTAGTTCAGCACCTATGTGTATATATACATGAAGTCCGTAACCTTTCAAGGATACAATTTGTTTTATAATTTAGAGCCAAATCCTGCAGTCCTCACTCAATACCTAATCAGGTAAAATTGGGGTCTTGATCATCCCATCGCATGGCAACATCCATAGAAGGGAACTTTTGAGAAGGAAAATCTCACAGAGCCTCCCTTTTCATTCCACTGGGAGGGGGGAGGAAAGGGTTGGTCCTAAACCTGCAGGATTGGAACAGATCTGTGGGAGACCTTTGCTGTCCACATCGAGCCTATGTGCCTTTCCACCAGTTCTTGTCTCATTCCTAGTCCCTCAGTAGTGAAGTTCTGCTGGAGCTGTGCTGTCAGGAATTTCTACTGCCTGCAGCTGCTCTCTG
This sequence comes from Dermochelys coriacea, assembly GCF_009764565.3. Lineage (NCBI taxonomy): Eukaryota > Metazoa > Chordata > Testudines > Dermochelyidae > Dermochelys > Dermochelys coriacea. The sequence continues at coordinate 227,676,511 of NC_050069.1, forward strand.
GATCCTCAAGAGAGGGGACTCTGCAGATAGTGCAAAATAACATTTTCCCCCATTGTATTATCTTTTTTCATGGGAAAAAGGAGAAAAGATGTACACTCCCCTGGGTCCCACGCCTCCCAGACCTGCAGGAAGAGGGAGACTCATGCACAGAAACTGGCATCTATTAACAGATCTGAGGAGGGACAATCCAGACCTGGAAGTTTTGCCTGAGAAAGTTTGGAAAAAAATACCTCAATGAGTAAGGATCTCAGGATTTGGCCCAAAGGGAGGTTTAATCAGGAAGAGACTGAATAAGACCGCAGAATTAGTCCTGAGGAAAAAGCAGGCCTGTATTAATGAGCAGTTATCTCAAAGTTTCTTTATGATTTGGTGTTTTGCAAAAATATCAAATTAACCTTGGCAAAAGGCCGAAACCTTCCATTAGCATTAAGTTTTTGGTTTATGGCTGCACTAGAAGAGCTTTGAAGTTAGCTACAGAGAATATCCTTAGAATGTGCCATAACCATTACTGTATCTGCAGCTTCATCTAGTCGGCATAAAAGTGTGTTAACGGAGAAACGGAGCAGAGAGCATGAAATATGTTTGCATTAAACTTGATCAAAAATTGTAATTTATAAAGCTTTGAGGCTGTTTAGATTTCTAGTTTTATGAGCATCTATATCATAATTCTTTGTTACACCAACACCACTGCTAACTCCTCTGGTTGCAGTAAAGGCATTTTTCCAAACCAGCAGTTGATCACATTTGTACCAATTTACAAGGAGAAAAGAGTGATATAATCATTTTTTGTTGATGACATTTCCATTGCAATCTCAGATATAAAGTAATAATTAAAAACCTCAAACCTCGCAATCCCTAGCAGTAAAACATCCTGATGCTTCTTTGTTTATGCCACAGCTTTCCTGCCTACATATATCAACTAAATGTTAACTATCTTTGCCACTACTAATGAATAAAATGTAGAGTCTTGAGAAGAGCTCTCTGGGGAATGGAGCACATAAATTCCTCCCTTTCTTTGCCTAGGTCAGCTTTAGATGCCTGCTTTTAAAAGAAAAGCAGCAGGAGCACAATCCTAAACTGTTCGGCACAAGTAATCTGACCTGACATTTTGTTGTTGTTGCAATCTCTTTAGCTCAATAACCTTTTCCAGAAATGTAAACTGCTGCATATAGGCCCTGATCCACTGGCCTTTGAAGTCAATGGAAAGTCCTCAGTTGACTTCATTTGGTTTTTGCTTGAGCTCATAAAAGGAATGGTAGGACAGATAGATTGGGTGAAGGATAGCGGAGGGCATGAGACCTTAAAAGTGGTAGACTTCATAGTGTGCATGACATCCTAGAAGTAACAGCCTGATTCCAAAAAAAATTTGAGTGTGAAAACCCACCACAACCCAGCATTAGAGAGACTAAGAGGCAACACTGCCATCCTGACATAGGCTTTTGGGAAAAGACACTGGGAACAAGGGACCAGATTCTCCTCTCAGTTAGGACAGTGCACCACCATGGAGTCTCAGCAGAGTAAATGAGAAGAGAATTTAGCCAGAGTTTTGCAAACGTAGTTGTTGCTGTTCCTTCTGGAAAGACACAGTGATGAGTGAGAGCCAGATTCATCATTGCATCTCTTAAGAAAGAGATCTATAGTTTATGCTCTCTTACAGTCAGATTTTATACTGAAATGTCCAAACTAGGGCTGTCAAGCAATTAAAAAAACTAATCGCGCAATCAATCACACTGTTAAATAGAATACCATTTATTTATATTTTGGATGTTTTCTGCATTTTAAAATATATTAATTTCAATTACAACACAGAACACAGTGTACAGTGCTCACTTTATATTTTATTACAAATATTTGCACTGCAAAAAACAAAAGAAATAGTATTTTTCAGTTCACCTCATACAACTACTGTAATGCAATCTCTTTATCATGAAAGTTGAACTTACAAATGTAGAATTATGTACAAAAAATCCTGCATTCAAAAATAAAACAATGTGAAACTTTAGCGCCTACAAGTCCATTCAGTCCTACTTCTTGTTCAGTCAGTCACTCAGATAAACAAGTTTGTTTACATTCACAGGAGATAATGCTGCCTGCTTCTTGTTTACAATGTCACCTGAAAGTGAGAACAGACATTTGCATGGCACTGTTGTAGCCGGCTTCGCAAGACATTTACGTGCCAGGTGCACTAAAGATTCATATGTCCATTCATCTTCCAACACCATTCCAAAGGACATGCGTCCATGCTGATGAGGGATTCTGCTCGATATTAATCCAAAAGAGTGCAGACCGATGCATGTTCACTTTAAACATCTAAGTTAGATGTCACCAGCAGAAGATTGATTTTCTTTTTTGGTGGTTCGGGTTCTGTAGTTTGCACATTGGAGTGTTGCTCTTTTAAGACTTCTGAAAGCATGCTCCACACCTTGTCCCTCTCAGATTTTGGAAGACACTTCAGACTCTTAAACTTGTAGCTTAAACCTGGGCTGTAGCTATCTTTAGAAATCTCACATTGGTACATTCTTTGCATTTTGTCAAATCTGCAGTGAAAGTGTTCTTAAAATGAACAACATGTGCTGGGTCATCATCTGAGACTGTATAATGTGAAATACAGGGCAAAATGTGGGTAAAACAGAGCAGGAGACATACTATTCTCCCCCAAGGAGTTCAGTCAAAATTTAATTAACGCATAATTTTTTAAATTAGTGTCACTTTCAGGAGACATTGTAAATAAGAAGTGGGCAGCGTTATCTCCCATAAATGTAAACAAACTTGTTTGTCTTTGCAATTGGTTGAACAAGAAGTAGGACTGAGTGGGCTTATAGGCTCCAAAGTTTTACACTGTTTTGTTTTTGAGTGCAGTTATGTAACAAAAAGATTCTACATTTGTAAGTTGCACTTTCGCGATAAAGAGATTGCATTATAGTACTTGTATTAGGTGAATTGAAAAATATGATTTCTTTTGTTTATCATTTTTACAGTGCAAATATTTGTAATAAAAATAATATAAAGTAAGCAATGTACCTTTGTATTCTGTGTTGTAATTTAAATCAATATATTTGAAAATGTAGAAAAACATCCAAAAGTATATAATATTCAATTGGTATTCTATTGTTTTAACAGTGCGATTAAAAATGCAATTAATCACGATTAATTTTTTTGAGTTAATCACGTGAGTTAACTGTGATTATGCAACAGCCTTAGATCAAACTAAGGACAAATCCCCCTGCCCTTGGAAGTAAAGCTTGGTATGTTTGTGTAGGAACTACCCAGTCTCTCTACCACTTGACTGAAATCAATACATAAGAAATTTCAATGTTCCCTGTTTAAAAAAATATATATATTAAAGCAAGGTACAACTTAGACTGTCATCATATATTGACAAATATTTTCTTCATGAGATACTTCAGTTTTCCTGTTAGCACTACTGCATGTACATAAGAAGAGAAGCCCAAGCCCAATGCGAAAGTACAGCTTGAAACATGGCTTTACTATCTGCATTCTAGGTACTACCACTACATTTCTGTCCATTGCATTACTTGCTATTTTGTAGTGCTCCCCATGGAGCTTCTTTTCCCACATTTAACTAGAGCAGCACAATGTCCTGCATGATCAGGCAACAATGGCACATATGTCTTATACATGCCTAAAAAATAGGGATAGTATCAAGAATACAGCACAGAATATTTCTAGAGAGGATGACTCACTCTGTTTGCCAGCTTTAGTCATAAAGGACAACACTAGTCTGAACTTTAAAAGTGCTACGTGCCTGCAACTCCCATTGTCTAAGCCTCGACAGGTCCAATCCTGTGAAGTACTGAACACCACCTGAGAGTGCTTAGCACATCACAATTTCCATGGAAGTCAATCAGAGTTAAGTGTGTTCAGGACCTTAGGGGGATCCAGGCCTACTGAGAGAGCAGTTTTCCTTTTGCTGTGCATAGATAATTTCCATTTACACTTATAGGAATTACAGGTGTGCATTAAAGGGAGGATATTATAAATTAATTTTAAGGCATCTATATAGTGCTAGAAGTTTTTAGTGTACATTACAAACATCAATAATATATATCCCTTGTCCTGAATACAGGTTTCAGATTAATGTTTTATGTCTTGTTTAAACACACTAGAAAGGTACAATTTATTTGTATAGCTTTTATCCCCAGCTGCTTATTGTAGCTTTTGATGGAGACATTTCCTGTGCTCCATCAGAGCACTTAGAGAGGGAGCTGTTTAAGTAGCTAATGACATTATGCAAATGAAGATGCTGTAGCACATTCTTTTACATGAATTACTGTCTTAAAAGTGAATTTAGGGCTTGTGAATGGTGCTCATTTGACAGGCTTGCAGTCACAAGATGGCTGGCCCCCTTTGACTGAAATAAATTCAGCTGCCCTATGCCAGAGCAGCTGCTTCTAACTGAGCCAATTAAGGGGGCAGGGCTGCACCTAGACTATCAAGGTTCAGGGAGAATTCAGGGAGGGCAGAGTTAGATGGGGAACTGCAGCGTAAAGCTGTGGGGTGGAAAGGTCTCCTGCAGTGGTCCCTGAAGAAGGGAGCTGGGAGTGGGTAAGATGACCCAACTGAAAGCTTTGTTTTCCTTTGGGAGAAGGCAAGGAAGGCAGGCCAGATCTTGCCTCTTCTCCAGCGGCTCAGAGAGCAGAAAGGGATAGTACCTCAGGGAGGAGGGGCTGTGCCCAGTTTAAGGCTGGGGGGGGGGAAGATTTGTTTTTGTGTTTTGCATTGGAACTTTGTGTTAATAAAACCCAAGGATAAGCAAGACTGCATGGAGTTTTTTTTAAGGCTTGTAGGAAGGGGAAAATGGGGACAGGGTATTGCAGAGGCACTGCTGGCGACAAGCGGTGATTGAGTGACGGCCACCATGTTACATCAGGAACAAAGCCCTCTATTTAGCCTTAGAATAAATACAGCATATACAAAATGGCAGTGTCATCTTCTTCTTGGTGCCCTGATAACACCCCTCCACCTTCATGTGGCTTCTAAGGAAAAGAAGGGATTCATTCTCCTTGCCCATTCAGTCCCTGTTCTCTGCTAATTAGGGTTGCCAATTTTGGTTGGACATATTCCTGGATGTTTCATAGCATGACATAATCTTTAATTAAAGATTAATCTTTAATTCCTGGAGACTCCAGGGCAATCTTGGAGGGTTGGCAACCCTAGCTAACACTATCATGCACTTGATGTGGAGTGCTACCAATTGGATTGAGACCCTCACTCACTGGACAAAGGCCACCAAATAGCCATTGGATGGCAGTGGCTTGATAAATACTGACTGAGGCTGGATTCAAGCCAGCAAGGTGAAACACTCCCAAGCCTCCATTCTCTCTACACCTGGTAACTATAGGGCTGGTCTACAGTACAAAGGCTTTGCTTGTACATCTATACCGGGAAAGCCCTCTAGTGGAGATTTAGCTTAGACCAACAAAAGGAGTTCTTTTGTAATATAGTTAAAGCAGTTCCCCAAATGACATTAGCTATTCTGACAAATGGAGGTTTGGGGGTTTTTTTTACTGCTGGTATGAGCTGCCTCTATGTGTTATTTTTGCTGGCATAGCTATGTCATCATGGGGAGAGGGGAGGTTTTTTTCACACTCCTAACTGACATAGCTATGTCAGCAAAACTTTGTAGCGTAGACCTGACTTTAATGATGCTCCAGCAGAATATTAAATGGAGACAAGATTTTTAGGAGTGAAAAATATTAATACTGCTTATTTTTTTATTAAATTCCTAACTCTGAGCACCTACTTCGTACCCCATCTCCCACTGAAGTCCATAGAAGTTTCAGATTATCAGAGCCACTCAGTACTTGGCACATTATTCTGTTTATAATATGCAACATCTAACTCCTTATTCACCCATTTGCCAGCCAGTCACACACACAAAATCTCCTATGTATTTTGTATAGGCAGGGAAATGCAACATAGTATCAACACCTTGACTCTTTCTGTTTGGCTTTGTTGCGATCCACATAGCTCTAGGGCATGCTTTTGATAAATAATTAAGGCCTAATCCTGTACACACTTTGTGCAAGGAGCTGCCATTTAAATCAATGGTTGTTCTGTGCATGGAGCACTTGTCTTTGGCCCTTAATCTTGCAGTGAACTAGGGAGACATTCATTTTGAAGCTGAATGTTCAGCAGGATAATGAAAACATATGGTGCATAGATTTCATCCTTCATAGCTCTCTGCAGTGATTCAGGACTTTGTAATCCTCACACCAAGAACAAATACCAGTGTAACGTAGGAAAAAAATGTGTGATGAGAGAAGTAGGTTTCTGGGAATAATATACAGTGTGGTTTATAAGCAGATTATTAGCTAGCTGTTCAGTACAGTATTTTGTTAAAACATTACTATGATATTACAATCGTTAAAATAGTTACAATTGCCATTTTGTAAATAATTAACATAACCGTGGTTTTCTCTATTCTTATTAAAAAGGCCACAGTAATTTGGCAAAAGGTAAATCTGTAAAAAGGTTAAGAGTGACAGCTGTACTAGTAGTTTAAAAATATAAAAGGACAAAATAACTTAGAAAAACCAAATGCATTAGAATGGTAAATTATAGAATAAACTTCATTGAAATGCTATAATTATTAAAATTCCAGCATGAAAAAAGGATGTGTATACTATTTGCATCAGTATCTGTGTAATTAAAAAAAACCAAAAACTAGTTATTTATTATTACTGCTCAGTTTATCGATGTTAAAAAACCTAACTAGTAGGCTGTGAAATATAGCGTAGAGTGAGACCTTTTGTAACGGATACCCTTGTTCCATGTACAGGGTGTGTTAGTACCTTTATAATCAAAAGAATCCGTGTGCATGTCATTTTCTTATGCTCTTTATGTATATAGGCTGGCAAAAAGGAAGTCTGCCAATGCCCTGTTGGCCTGAAAAGGCATATTATGTCAAACAATGGTTGTTGCATCTGTGTGCGCAATCCTAATTGGCAGGATTTCCTGTTCGGGGAAAAAAATTGCACTATGAAGATTACTCAACATAATTTTTATATCAAAGAAAAACTGCGATAATTGTGTGCAGCCCAAGCTGTCAAACTACCTGCTACTGTTCAAAGCACACTAAATTCACTAAGGCAAGGCTTGCATTAAGATCAGCAAAGGAGGTAGACCCAGATCCTTATGGAGTCACAAAAATTACAGATACACATTGCTTCAGCTGTGTGAAGTGATTTGCCAGCTGCTTTAATGTTGTCACTTGCTGAGTTTCCTTTCTGTTTTCTTTCTTTCCTATTTGGGGGCCAAGCCTTGGCCTGGCTTGCACTCCCTTGTACTGACTCCCCATACCACAAGCAGAGAGCTATGCCTTCCCCATCTTCACCCTGATGGGGGGAGGAAGGCACAAGCTCTGTTTCCCCCACAACATGTTAGCTGACAGAGCTATGCTGCTGCACTGTCTAAAGTATAGGTTTCAGAGTAGCAGCCGTGTTAGTCTGTATTCGCAAAAAGAAAAGGAGTACTTGTGGCACCTTAGAGACTAACAAATTTATTAGAGCATAAGCTTTCGTGAGCTACAGCTCACTTCATCGGATGCATCGGATGCTCACGAAAGCTTATGCTCTAATAAATTTGTTAGTCTCTAAGGTGCCACAAGTACTCCTTTTCTTTTTGTCTAAAGTATACTGTATCAGGTGTAGGCCCAGCAGGGCCCCTTTGAGCAGGATTGGTGGGGTGAGAGGCAGATTGTGACTCAGACAGTGACAATCTGATTCTTGCTTTGCTCTGGAGCAGCCTAACACTGCACTGCCTGCAGTGGTTACCCACGCTGAATGAAATTAAACATGGGGGCAAATTTTAAATAGTGAGAGTAATTAACCATTGGAACAATTTACTTAGGGACATGATGGAGAATCTATCATTTCAAGTCTTTACATCAGAAGATGCTATAGTTAGGGTAACCCTATGTCCTGTTTTGGCTGGGACAGTCTGCTTCTTAAGCTCTGTCCTGGATGTTATGAGTATTTTGGCAAAACTAGGCATTTGTCCCATTTGCTCTTGCCCTGAGGGTTCTTGGAGGAATGTTCAGACAAAAGCAAATGGAACAAATGCCCAGTTTTGCCAAAACACTTGTGATGTCTGCAAGTCTCCCCTGGACTCCTCCAACCCTGGGCTGAGGACCTATGCCTTGTCTCCCACACACCTGGGTTGGAGGAGGCCAAGGGAGAGTTGAAAAAAATCACAAGTTGGCAGGTTGCTCTGCTTGTGGATAAAGACCCAGCAGCACTGGCAGTGCTGCTAGGATCAGCTCCCAAACACCCGAGTTGCTGCCCCCATCTTACCCATGCCGGGAGCAAGTGCTTCCCCAGCAGTGGGAAATATTTCATGCTGCTCTGGCTGGTGGCTGCCCTCTTCCAGGCTCATTGCCCACCACAGCCCATAAAAGGACCAATGGGACGTCTGAAAATCTGCTGCCCCAGGCAACTGCCTAGATTGCCTACACCTACAGCAGCCTCTGCCTGATGCAACCCCATTTGTATGCCTTCCTGTTTGCAATTAGGTCTGATGTCTGCCCTTTGTCCGATGTGGTACTGGGAACTTCCCTCAGCCAGTTGCAATGCCTCCTTATTATTTCTTCCCTCAGATATTTTCCCAATACCGAGCACCTTCACAAGGCATGCATTCCATCAACTGTTTACATTGCAGACCGATTGGAGAGGCCAGTTCCTTAGATGATATGACTCTGTGCGGGGTAAAATACATGTGATGCTCTACAATGTAACACACCATACAGTTAGTGTTATTGCAAATAATTTTTGTCAGATAGCATGGGCCAAATTTATCCTTGTTGTAACATCAAGTTTCATGCCATTGATCTCTCTCCCACTCTAACTCCATAGGAACAGACCCTTTGGTTATTAATTTTTCTAAGAAGTCTCAATTTTGCCATCATCTTCTCTCTTCCCTCTAGTTGTTTAAGTACTGGGAAAAAGCTTGGCAGAGCCTGAAATGTTATAGAGATTGCGTAAATCTCTGAAATACCTTTTTAACTCACAGACTCCACATCCGATGCTTCTGATGTATAAATACTGATGCAACTGTGTATTTCTAATATTGAATAGAATTTTAGTGAGACAAACTAAATAAAATGTCTCTGTATGAATAAATATTGTTCAAAATCTCACTGCTTTTGAGATTAACTTTTATCTAACAGCCTTCTGGAAATGTACTTAACTTCAGAGTAGAGCCAGAATGAGGCTGATATCAAACCCAGAATACATTTCCCTCTTACTGTAAGGCTGCTACCCAGATTGTATTAATTAAACCATTTGTAGAGCTGTATTGCTTAATCTGTTCCCTGCCCTGTCACCAGAATATTTTCTGTTAGACAAAGTCTGGTGTGAAGCTCTCCCAATACTTTCTACTATTGTGGCTGGTCTTCAGCAAACCATGAAACTTTCAATTGTGTTACTAAATAGTAAGGGCTAGATCCTTAGCTGCATCTGAAGAATACTCGCCATAGGTTGCCACAACTGGGAGTAGGGTTGTAAAGGGGTCCTTTGTGTGATCCTGGTCATCTGATCCTGGGGTTCTTAGTACTGGCCTAATACCTGATGGCTGTTCTAAACTGTGTCAGCTACCAACAGCTTGCTATGGCAGTGAGGATTTGTCTGGGTAGAAGGGAACTTGGCTAAGTCCTCTCCCATAGCAGCCCTGAGCGGGGGTAGAATAGGAGCAGGCCCATCAGCTCTTTGCCATGCAAGCTTCCCCCCCTAAGATGGGGAGATCTTCTGAAGGCCAGATCCATCATGTGTGAGGCTGATTGGCACTGATGGATTGGCACAAAGTGGCCAGAATATATCTTAGAAATTGAGCCAGTACTGAGAAATATGGGGATGCCATGTGTAACCTTCTGTTGACCCTTCTAGCTTTTAACTTTCCCTTCCTTGCGGTTTTGGGGCCAGAGTATAATATTCTAAAATATTTGGAACTGCTGACTGCTAAGAAGCATGAGTGGTTCATCTTCCCCTAGGTAGTTTTTTTCCCTTTTGAAAAAAAAAAATCACAGAATGCATGTGGAGCAGCATGTGCCTGGAGTATTTTGCTTGGACTATTTCATGATACAACAGCACAGAGGTTGCTGCAGGAGAAGGGGGTGCTTTAAAACTGATAAATCCATTAGAAATTATTCAAATATTCAAACTCTCAGTAAAAACTAACATGATGTTGTAGCAAATAATGAATGGTAATAACCTCACTGTGGCGTAAGCTGAAATGGGAGAGGGAATTTGACTGTGTATCATATTAGAGTTGCTTCTAAATCAACAGGAAGCCAAAGGTCTGATTTTTTGCTATGAAATGGCCTGAAACAGAGTAGATCAGCATCAATTTCAGCCTTGTCTGGTGAAGGTTAATGGAATAACTTTTGTGCCATATACAAGTAAGCTATTGAAGAAAAGCAATCCAGGGAGAGTAAGCATCACTGCTGCTGGACTTGGGTGGATAAAGACCACTAATCTATCTGCTGAATGAAAAGCCTTCTGGCTTTTAAACCCTGAAATACTCCGGTGTAATGGATCTGTGAATAACTCACTTGAAAAATTAGAAGCGTCTATCACTTCTGATGGATCCTGTGGAAATGAGATCTCTAAATAATGAGACAGAGTTTATAATGTATCATTCCAAACGAGTATGGGGGTAACTTTTTATTTGTATATTCTGAACCACAGGAGTGTTGGAAGGGAATAGTGCTGTCTATATGTTTTCAGTATTTTTGTTGGTATCTTATAGAAAAAAAGCCATGTCTCGTTAAAAGTGAGACATTGTATCAGCAAAAATAAAATAGGAAACAGAATGTTCAGTTGTCAAATCAGCAGTCTAGGCCCAGATTCTTGTGGTGAGTAATATCAATTTCACTGAGACTATTTGTATACCATTTGTATACTGAACCTGAATAAATGTGGCATAATCATGCCCTTGGCATGCACATTACTCCAAGTAATACTGTCAATTAACTACATTGCATTTTACAGCTAAACCAATAGGTTAATGGATAATTACAACATCTCTATAAAGTAAGTCCTAGCCGACTATTAATTTCCTTAATAAATAATACCCTCTATTTTTCTAATGTGCGTGTTGCGAAAGTGTAACAAAATTATATATGCTCAGCTCCACTGGCTCTTGTTAATCCTTGTTGCATTTGGCCCTTCTGTAATAGCACTGAATGACAAACATTGGGACAGCTTAGTATTATGCTAGCCTGGTTTTTGGCCCAATTCTCAATTTAAACGCACCATCCTCAAGTTAAACGTACAATTGGTATTTCTCTGTGCAGGGGCAGCAGGTTTGTAGAAATTTTGGTGATGCCCAGACCTCTCGCCCCCCGCAAACTCCCCCCACACACCTGCCTAAGGCTCTGGGAGGGAGTTTGGGTGGGGGAGGGGGTCTGGGGTTCAGGCGATTGGGTGCATGAGGCAGGTGGGGATGCAGGCTCTGAGAGGGAGTTTGGGTGTGGAAGGGGTGAGAGGTCAGGCTCTGGGAAGGAGTTTGGGTGCAGGAGGTGTGAGGGGTCGGGCTCTGGGAAGGAGTTTGGTGCGGGACGGGGTCTGGGGTGCAGGCTCTGGGATGGAGTTTGGGTGCAGGTTCTGGGCTGGGGCAGGAGATTGGGGTGCAGAAGGGGTGCAGGCTCTGGAAGGGAATTTGGGTGCAGAAGGGGTGAGAGGTTGGGCTCTGGGAGGAAGTTTGGGTGGGGGAGGGGGTCTGGAGTGCAGGCTCTGGGAACAAGTTTGGGTGCTGGGTGCAGGCTCTGGGCAGGGGTGCAGGAGGGGGTGGGTGTGCAGGCTCTGGGAGGGTGTTTGGGGACAAAAGTAGGTGCAGGGAGGGGTGGGAGTGCAAAAGGGAGTTAGGGGGTGCGGGATGCAGGAAGGGATGGGGTGAAGGCTCTGGAAGTTGATGGGGGGGTTCGATGCTCACCTGGGGCACCCCCTCTGGCAGCGGCTCCTAGGCGGGGCAGGCCAGGGAGTCTCCTCATGCAGCTGTCTCCAGGCACCGCCCCCGCAGCTTCCCATTGGCCGCAGGGGCGTTTGGGGCGGGAGCAGCGTGCAGCGGCACAACCCCCTCACACAGGCTGCGAGGACCTGCCAGCAGCCAGGTGGAACCAGCGCGCAGGAAGCCGCTCAGCCCTGCTGCACTGCTGGGTGGCGGCAGGAGCCCCCGGGCTGTTTTAAATTGCCCAGGGGTGGCAGGTGGGGCCAGGGAAGCGCGGGGGGAATTTTGCTGGAGCTGGGCCTCTGGGACAGGAATATTCCTGGTTCCCGGGCATCACGGGCCCATAGAACTCGCCGCCCATGTCTCTGTGCTAGTGCATTGTATGCTGTAGGCTTGCACACATTCACAGTATTGTGATTATTGCAACAACCTGATTACAACGTTTGCCACTCATGTTCTTACAAAATTTCCCAGGTAGCTAGTGCTAGGCATGCTTCAGGGCCAGCCTCAACTACTCTCCAGTGTCTTGTTCCTCCTTTACTGTTCACATATTCTCTTTTGGTACTTAAATAACCATGTGCAAAGAAAGGTTTCAGAGTAGCAGCCGTGTTAGTCTGTATTCGCAAAAAAGAAAAGGAGTACTTGTGGCACCTTAGAGACTAACAAATTTATTAGAGCATAAGCTTTCGTGAGCTACAGCTCACTTCATCAGATTCATCCGATAAATTTGTTAGTCTCTAAGGTGCCACAAGTCCTCCTTTTCTTCATGTGCAAAGAGGTGTGAAGCACTGGTGTGGCAGTGCTGTCACAAAGGATGGAGACTCATTTCATTTTTAAAGTTTTGTTTTAAAAGATAATTTAATAACTACAGAAGAGCTCAGATTGATGGTTCTGGAATACAATCTTCTGTTTATAATCAGAATGGGTATAGAAAACACAGATGCCAGGAGTTTCTATTTTCAATACGCTTCTACCTTGACTTTTTTAGCAACTGTCTCTAGAGATGGAACGGAATTCAGTCTCAAAGCTCACAGACATCTTGGCTTTCCTGCCCAGGTTGTCAAAAAGGGGGGGGCGCTTAGTGCCAATTGTGATGAATGTTCTGCTACAAGGATGGTATTTGCAATTTACTTTGGCTGCGCACTTAAATCTATATTTGGTTGAAACTAGAACTGAGCAAAAGTTGGAATTTCCATCCCAGAGGACATTTTGATGTTTCAGTATTTGTTTTCATCCAGAATTGGGACAAAATATTGAAATATCGACACTTTTCACCAAATGAAAAGTCAGAAAAATTTCTATTCAGAAATGGTAAAATGTTTTGTTTTGGTATTTTTGATTCAAAGTAAACATTTCAGTAGTCCTGAATTGAAATGTTTCATTTTGGTATGTTGAACTGACATCAAATGTTTCATTTAGAGTTGCTTATTACATTTCCTTTCCCTATGGTTGTGCATTGCCTTTTGCAGTTCAGGTTCCTCATGCTCTCATTCTTTTCTATGGGGTGGGCTTCCTGGCGAGACAACATCTCCCATGTTGCATCCTCAACCATGTGACTCCCTTGGTGCACCATTCCATTTGGTTAGAGGGGAGATCACATTGCAGCATGGAAGATTTTATCCAGTTAGGGAGTCTGGTCCATGGGATAGAATGTGGACATCAGGCTTTCATACTCCTATGACGAGGGCCCTACCAAATTCTTGGCCAGGAAAAATGGGTCACGGACCGTGAAATCTGGTCCTTTTGTGTGCTTTTAATCTATTTTATACAGATTTCACGGGGGGAGACCAGTGTTTCTCAAATTGGGGGCCCTGACCCAAAAGGGAGTTTCGGGGGTTCACAAGGTTATTTATGGGGGTCACAGTGTTGTCACCTTTATTTCTGTGCTGACTTCAGAGCTGGGCAGCATACCATACCATGCTACCCTTACTTCTCCGCTGCTACTGGCAGTGGCTCTGCCTTCAGAGCTGGGCTCCTGGCCAGCAGTCACCAGTCTCCAGCTGCCCAGCCCTGAAGGCAGCACTGCTGCCAGCAGCAGCGCAGAAGTAAGAGTAGCAGTACCGCAACCCCCCTACAATAACCTTGTGACACCCCCCACAAACCCCTACAATTACAACACCATGAATTTTCAGATTTAAATAGATGAAATCATGAAATTTACCATTTAAAAATGCTCTAACTGTGAAATTGACCAAAATGGACCGTGAATTTGCTAGAGTGCTACCTATGACGCAATGTACCACCATAGGGAAATGCACTTTGATGTTGAGCTGACTCAGATGAAACATTTAGGGTCAATTCAACAAACAAAATATTTCAGTTGGGTAGAAGTGACCTGAAAGAAAATACATGTATTGCTTTTCTGGATAGAAAATAAAATAAAATAAAATCGAAATTGAAATTTTCTGCAGAAAAATGTCATTACTAGTCCTTACTGTTGACATGGCAATCCATGCTGAGTTTTTATTTTTACATATAAATATGTGGGCTATGACACCACTGCTCTCTTAGCCCAGCAGAAGAATCTGTCCTATTTCAGGGCTTCTCCTTCTGACCCTCCACCCCCACGAACATGATACAGTTCTGGTGACCTAGAATCCTATTTTCGACGTCTCTGACTCAAGGAATATTTCCAACACACCTCTGAACAACATACTAACCCACAGAGACCTTCCTACCAAGACTACAAAAAGAAGGATTCTGGGTGGACTCCTCCTGAAGGTCGAAACAACAGACAGGACTTCTACATAGAGCGCTTCTGCCGACGTGCACGAGCTGAAATTGTAGAAAAGCAACATCACTTGCCCCATAACCTCAGCCATGCAGAACACAATGCCCTCCACAGCCTCAGAAACAACTCTGACATCATAATCAAAAAGGCTGACAAAGGAGGTGCTGTCGTCATCATTAATAGGTCGCAATATGAACAAGAGGCTGCTAGGCAGCTCTCCAACACCACTTTCTACAAGCCATTACCGTCTGATCCCACTGAGAGTTACCAAAAGAAACTACACCATCTGCTCAAGAAACTCCCTGAAAAAGCTCAAGAACAAATCCGAACAGACACACCGCTAGAACTCCGACCAGGGGTATTCTATCTGCTACACAAGATCCATAAACCTGGAAATCCTGGATGCCCCATCATCTCAGGCATTGACACCCTGACAGCAGGATTGTCTGGCTATGTAGACTCCCTCCTCAGGCCCTACGCTACCAGCACTCCCAGCTATCTTCGAGACACCACTGACTTCCTGGGGAAACTACAATCCATCGGTGATCTTCCTGAAAACACCATCCTGGCCACTATGGATGTAGAAGCCCTCTACACCAACGTTCCACACAAAGATGGACTACAAGCTGTCAGGAACAGTATCCCCGATAATGTCATGGCTAACCTGGTGGCTGAACTTGTGACTTTGTCCTCACCCATAACTATTTCACATTTGGGGACAATGTATACCTTCAAATCAGCGGCACTGCGATGGGTACCCGCATGGCCCCACAGTATGCCAACATTTTTATTGCTGACTTAGAACAACGCTTCCTCAGCTGTCGTCCCCTAATGCCCTTACTCTACTTGTGCTACATTGATGACATCTTCATCATCTGGACCCATGGAAAAGAAGCCCTTGAGGAATTCCACCCTGATTTCAACAATTTCCATTCCACCATCAACCTCAGCCTGGACCAGTCCACACAAGAGATCCACTTCCTGGACACTATGTTGCAAATAAGCGATGGTCACATAACCACCACCCTATACCGGAAACCTACTGACCACTATTCCTACCTACATGCCTCCAGCTTTCATCCAGACCACACTACACAATCCATTGTCTACAGCCAAGCTCTACGATACAACCGCATTTGCTCCAACCCCTCAGACAGAGACAAACACCTACAAGATCTCTACCAAACATTCTTACAACTACAATACCCACCTGCTGAAGTGAAGAAACAGATTGACAGAGCCAGAAGAGTACCCAGAAGTTACCTACTACAGGACAGGCCCAACAAAGAAAAGAACAGAACGCCAATAGCCATCACCTTCAGCCCCCAACTAAAACTTCTCCAATGCATCATCAGGGATCTACAACCTATCCTGAAGGACGACCCATCACTCTCACAGATCTTGGGAGACAGGCCAGTCCTTGCTTACAGACAGCCCCCCAGTCTGAAGCAAATACTCACCAGCAACCACACACCACACAACAGAACCACTAACTCAGGAACCTATCCTTGCAACAAAGCCCGTTGCCAACTCTGTCCACATATCTATTCAGGGGACACCATCATAGGGCCTAATCACATCAGCCACACTATCAGAGGCTCGTTCACCTGTGCATCTACCAATGTGATATATGCCATCATGTGCCAGCAATGCCCCTCTGCCATGTACATTGGTCAAACTGGACAGTCTCTACGTAAAAGAATAAATGGACACAAATCAGACGTCAAGAATTATAACATTCAAAAACCAGTTGGAGAACACTTCAATCTCTCTGGTCACTCGATTACAGACCTAAAAGTGGCAATTCTTCAACAAAAAAGCTTCAAAAACAGACTCCAACGAGAGACTTCTGAATTGGAATGAATTTGCGAACTAGATACAATTAACTTAGGCTTGAATAAAGACTGGGAGTGGATGTGTCATTACACAAAGTAAAACTATTTCCCCTTGTTTATTTCCCCTCCTACTGTTCTTGTAAACTGCTGGAAATGGCCCCCTTTGATTTTCTCTACAAAAGGTTCCCCCCCTCCACCCACCCTGCTCTCCTGCTGGTAATAGCTCACCTTTCCTGATCACTCTTGTTACAGTATGTATGGTAACACCCATTGTTTCATGTTCTCTCTGTATATAAAATCTCCCCACTATATTTTCCACTGTATGCATCCAATGAAGTGAGCTGTAACTCATGAAAGCTTATGCTCTAATAAATTTGTTACTCTCTAAGGTGCCACAAGTACTCCTTTTCTTTTTATGGATACAGACTAACATGGCTGCTACTCTGAAACCTGCTCTCCCTTACAGATGGACTAATTTTAACTAATTCCAGAGTTGATCAAGATGAGTTTTTGGAGTATGGTGACTAATCTTGTGGTTGTATGGTAGTTGGAAACCTTTACAATGATGCCTCCATCTCTTTTCATGGAAGACCCCTATAGAACTAGCTGAAGATTCATTCTGAAAGAAAGAATTTCCATATTTGTGATAATCAGATACAAGGCTAGGTCTTCATTTTAACACGAATCCAGTCCCTGTCTTGACTCTGTTTAGTGAAATAGCAAAAGAAGGGAAGTTAAGAGTCTTACTAAAGGGTAAAAATTGATGATATGATTACATTCTGAATAACCAAATAATAATGCTACGTCTTACTTAAGACTTTCAAATTAAATGAAAATGCAGAATTACTAGAAGTACCAGTATTTTTAGTTTTGCTAATTCGCTGAATTTTGAGCTTGACTGATGCTAACCTTAGTAAATACCCAGAATAGGTGTATAGGAATCATTCCCTGTGGTTGTTCCTCTTCTCTGGTTCTTTTGTGTTTGCATATGTGAGGGAATTGGATTGGGAGAGAGGAATGACTTAGACAAGACACGAGTAGAACTTAATTAGAATAGTAAATTATTTAACTACTCTACAGAACTCCTCTTTTTTGTACTGAAATTATCCTAATATTATTAGAGCTTTTTGTTTAAGGTCTTCACTCCAGTCTTGAGTAAGGAAAGATGCATAAGCTGTGTTACCACGGAAGTAGACCTGGGAGACTTTGTGTCTTGGTGCCCTTCTGAGATGCAATTCCCCCACTTCTTCTGCTGTATTTCAGGGGATAATAATTTGCTGCTGGCCAATACCAGCAAAATATAGCTTCGGCTATGCAGGCTCAGCTGTGGTATTTGGCAAAGAGAGAGCCGAGACTCTATCCATTGTCTGCCCATCCTTGCCCACCTGCTCAAGATAGCTTGCACCCCATTGTCCCCTGAGTTGAGTTGTTGTCCACTTTAGCTCTTAATTTCCTATGTACTATTGTAAAGGTAGGGCTCAATTCTCCTTTGGTTACACCAGTATAAATCCAGAGTTACTCCAGTGGAAGCAAGAGCAGAGTCTGTCCTCAAAACTGTTATAAAAATAACATGATTTTGACTACTTTGGAGAAACTCAAACATTTAGACAGACTTTTGGCATGACAGCTTCCTTTTCTTTTTATTATTTGTATTGTTTATTTATTGCTGTTAGAAATTTATTTTGTCCTTCAGACAAGACAAAATTGCATAAAAATATCAGGACAGCATGAATACCTTGTCATATTGGCAATAATATATTCTGTTCAGGTTATTCCTGATTCATTTTGAGGTCCTAAGTACTTGTACAACAATTGCTTCCTCCCACATCTCTGTTTGGTTACTGCACTAAAATGAGGAGAAGGGGCCTTTCCTTATGGGGAGAGGAAAAGGAAGCCTGCAGAGCTTTACTTTACAAATAAAGGGAAGTGACAAGTAACATTTCTCATCTATCTGTGATTTCTTGAAGAGTGCTACCTATATAATTGGCAAAACATCAGATAGAAAGTCAAGTGTCTGATGGAGCCTGGAGATACGTAATCTTATATGGAGTGCATGTCTGGATAAAGACTTCAGGATTTAGCCAGAAAACGCCCATGAGAAATAAATGCCAAATCATAGACTTTAAGGTCAGAAGGGACTATTATGATTGTCTAGTCTGACCTCCTGCACAACACAGGCCACAGAATCTCACCCACCCACTCCTGTAACAGAACCCTAACCTCAAATCGTGGTTTAAAGACTTCAAGGTGCAGAGAATCCTCCACCTATGCCCGTGCCCCATGCTGCAGAGGAAGGCGAAAACCCCAGGGCATCTGCCAATCTGCCCTGGAGGAAAATTCCTTCCCAACCCAAATATGGCAATCAGCTGAACCCTGAGCATGTGGGCAAGACTCACCAGCCAGATACCCAGGAAAGAATTCTCTATAGTAACTCAGATCCCACCCCATCGAACATCCCATCACAGGCCATTGGGCATATCTACCGCTAATAGTTGAATATCAATTAATTGCCAAAATTAGGCTATCCCATCATATCATTCCTTCCATAAACTTATCAAGTTTAGTCTTGAAGCCAGATAGGTCTTTTGCCCCAACTGCTTCCCTTGGAAGGCTGTTCCGGAATTTCACTCCTCTGATGGTTAGAAACCTTAATCTAATTTCAAGTCTAAATTTCCTGATGGCCAGTTTATATCCATTTGTTCTTGTGTCCACATTGGTATTGATCTTAATTCTTCTCTCTCCATGGTATTTATCCCTCTGATATATTTATTGAGAGCAATCATATCTCCTCTCAGCCTTCTTTTGGTTAGGCTAAATAAGCCAAGCTCTTTGAGTCTCCTTTCATAAGACAGGTTTTCCATTCCTCGGATCATCCTAGTAGCCCTTCTCTGTACCTGTTCCAGTTTGAATTAATCTTTCTTAAACATGGGAGATGAGAACTGCACAGACAGCTGCATTGGCACAGGAGCCAGCAAACAGAGCTATAAACAGGGGAGTTTGAGTGGGAGCTCTGTTGGAGGAGAAGTATTTACTAACAGGATTTAGGTGGGAAGACTATGACAGACACAGAGGCAGCAGTGGTAATGACCCAAGTAGTGGAAGACACAATGAAGATGACTGGATGTAGAAGCTGCGGCATGTACATGATTCTGGAGGGGGTACCTGAAAAGAGTTTTATCTGCATGAAGTGAAGCCTGATAAAGCTGATGGAAGAAAAGATCCGAGGATTGGAGATGCAGGTGGAAACTCTGGGTGAGGTTAGAAGGGGGTTCGAGTGGATGATGGAGCAAAGACATGAGGAGGCTGAAGGGAAAAGCTCAGACTTGCAGATGGAAGCAGGACCAAAGAACTCTGAGGGGATACTGCTGGGTGAGGGAAGTGGACAATGGAAACGTGATTCAAGAACACAGAAAAGATAGCTGGCAAATATCCTCCACTGTGCTTGCCCTTGCCTTGTAAAAGACTATTCAAACAAAGGCTCCAGACAACTTCAGTGAGACTATTTTCCAGCAGTGAAATTTATCCCTGTCCTTCTTTTTAATTGATCCTTTGAATCATTAGTGCAACAGAGCAACTTAATAGCACAGAGAAAAATTAATATCAGTGTCCTGTTTCCCGCCTCCGGGAAGCAATTTAACTTCTTCATGGAAATAGAAACACAATTAAATAAATAAGCAGATTCTACCAGGTCTGTGAAAAAATAATATAGAGTGCAATTAATACCAGCAGGAAACTAGAGATAATGTTATCTATATCCAATTGCAATCAATTATAAAATATTTATAGGACATTATAAATGGATATCATCCTATCTCTACATGGAATATTCATTACTGACCATTTCTTTCAATACTTAATCCAGTCTGGAAACACAAGCACAAAGTACACACACACACACTCTCTCTCTCTATATATCTATATCTATATACGTATAGTACCACAACACAAAAGGAGAAGCCAGCCAAAGCTTAAAAGAACTAATATTTCTTGATTAAAATAATGTTGTTGCTTGACATTTCAAATTAAATGAAATCTTCTGTAGTCCTGCATTGTTAATTCATTTGAAGCCTCAACTTTCATCATGAAAATTAATGTTCTGACTATATGGGGTAGGTGGGACTGGAAGAAATGCCTATAATGGAAATCATGTCTATGGTCTCTTCCTTGGGCACAGTCTTTCATTCCAAACTAAAAGAACTCAATAGCCTTGAATGAAAGTGGAACTACATTAATGAGGAAATTTATAAGGATAGCCTCAATTCATTGGCTTGAGGGGAAGGGGAGTAAACTATTATTGATTAATTTACAGGCCAGACTTAATAGGTTGAGCTCAGATAATGAGCCAGTTTTGCGTGCCCCTGCTTTTAAAAAAAAAAAGGAGTACTTGTGGCACCTTAGAGACTAACAAATTTATAAGAGCATAAGCTTTCGTGAGCTACAGCTCACTTCGTCGTATGCATTTGGTGGAAAATACAATGGGGAGATTTATATACACACACAGAGAACATGAAACAATGGGTTTTATCATACACACTGTAAGGAGAGTGATCACTTAAGATGAGCCATCACCAGCAGCATGGGGGGGGAAAGGAGGAAAACCTTTCATGGTGACAAGCAAGGTAGGCCATTTCCAGCAGTTAACAAGAACACCTGAGGAACAGTGCGGGGGTGGGGGGAGGGGTGGAGTGGGGGGGAGAAATAACATGGGGAAATAGTTTTACTTTGTGTAATGATCACCATTCCCCATCTCTATTCAAGCCTAAGTTAATTGTATCCAGTTTGCAAATTAATTGCAATTCAGCAGTCTCTCATTGGAGTCTGTTTCTGAAGTTTTTTTGTTGAAGGATAGCCACTCTCAGGTCTGTAATCGAGTGACCGGAGAGATTGAAAGTGTTTTCCGACTGGTTTTTGAATGTTATAATTCTTGACGTCTGATTTGTGTCCATTTACCCTTTTACGTAGAGACTGTCCAGTTTGACCAATGTACATGGCAGAGGGGCAATGCTGGCACATGATGGCATATATCACATTGGTCGATGCGCAGGTGAATGAGCCTCTGATAGCGTGGCTGATGTGATTAGGCCCTATGATGGTGTCCCCGGAATAGATATGTGGACAGAGTTGGCAACGGGCTTTGTTGCAAGGATAGGTTCCTGGGTTAGTGGTTCTGTTGTAAGGTTGCTGGTGAGTATTTTTTTCAGGTTGGGGGACTGTCTGAAAGCAAGGACTGGCCTGTCTACCAAGATCTGTGAGAGTGATCATCTCAGTTACTGGCATCCTGACAGCAGGATTATCTGGCTATGTAGACTCCCTCCTCAGGCCCTACATTACCAGCACTCCCAGCTATCTTCAAGACACCACTGACTTCCTGAGGAAACTACAATCCATTGGTGATCTTCCTAAAAACACCATCCTAGCCACTATAGATGTAGAAGCCCTCTACACCAACATTCCACATAAAGATGGACTACAAGCAGGCAGGAACAGTATCCCCGATAATGTCACAGCTAACCGGGTGGCTGAACTTTGTGACTTTGTCCTCACCCATAACTATTTCACATTTGGGGACAATGTATACCTTCAAATAGCGGCACTGCGATAGGTACCCGCATGGCCCCACAGTATGCCAACATTTTTATGGCTGACTTAGAACAACACTTCCTCTGCTCTCATCTCCTAATGCCCCTACTCTACTTGCGCTACATTGATGACATCTTCATCATCTGGACCCATGGAAAAGAAGCCCTTGAAGAATTCCACCATGATTTCAACCATTTCCATCCCACCATCAACCTCAGCCTGGACCAGTCCACACAAGAGATCCACTTCCTGGACACTACGGTGCTAATATGTGATGGTCACATAAACACCACCCTATATCGGAAACCTACTGACCGCTATTCCTACCTACATGCCTCTAGCTTTCATCCAAATCCATTGTCTACCACACGATCCATTGTCTACAGCCAAGCTCTACGATATAACCACATTTGCTCCAACCCCTCGGACAGAGACAAACACCTACAAGATCTCTATCATGCATTCTTACAACTACAATACCCACCTGCTGAAGTGAAGAAACAGATTGACAGAGCCAGAAGAGTACCCAGAAGTCACCTACTACAGGACAAGCCCAACAAAGAAAATAACAGAATGCCACTAGCCATCACCTTCAGTCCCCAGCTAAAACCTCTCCAATGCATCATCAAGGATCTACAACCTATCCTGAAGGATGACCCATCACTCCCACAGATCCTGGGAGACAGGCCAGTCCTTGCTTACAGACAGCCCCCCAACCTGAAGCAAATACTCACCAGCAACCACACACCACACAACAGAACCACTAACCCAGGAACCTTTCCTTGCAACAAAGCCCGTTGCCAACTCTGTCCACATATCTATTCGGGGGCACCATCATAGGGCCTAATCACATCAGCCACACAATCAGAGGCTTGTTTATTTGCGCATCTACCAATGTGATATATGCCATCATGTGCCAGCAATGCCCCTCTGCCATGTACATTGGTCAAACTGGACAATCTCTACATAAAAGAATAAATGGACACAAATCAGACATCAAGAATTATAACATTCAAAAACCAGTCGGAGAACGTTTCAGTCTCTCTGGTCACTCGATTACAGACCTGAGAGTGGCTATCCTTCAACAAAAAAACTTCAAAAACAGACTCCAACGAGAGACTGCTGAATTGCAATTAATTTGCAAACTGGATATAATTAACTTAGGCTTGAATAGAGACTGGGAATGGGCGAGTCATTACACAAAGTAAAACTATTTCCCCATGTTATATCTCCCCCCCACTCCACCCTCCCTCCCCCCACCATTCCTCAGATGTTCTTATTAACTGCTGGAAATGGCCTACCTTGCTTGTCACCATGAAAGGTTTTCCTCCTTTCCCCCCCATGCTGCTGGTGATGGCTCATCTTAAGTGATCACTCTCCTTACAGTTTCAGAGTAGCAGCCGTGTTAGTCTGTATTCGCAAAAAGAAAAGGAGTACTTGTGGCACCTTAAAGACTAACAAATTTATTAGAGCATAAGCTTTCGTGAGCTACATCCGATGTGAGCTGTAGCTCACGAAAGCTTATGCTCTAATAAATTTGTTAGTTTCTAAGGTGCCACAAGTACTCCTTTTCTTTTTTCTCCTTACAGTGTGTATGATAAAACCCATTGTTTCATGTTCTCTGTGTGTGTATATAAATCTCCCCACTGTATTTTCCACCAAATGCATCCAATGAAGTGAGCTGTAGCTCACGAAAGCTTATGCTCAAATAAATTTGTTAGTCTCTAAGATGCCATAAGTACTCCTTTTCTTTTTGCAAATACAGACTAACACGGCTGCTACTCTGAACCCTGCTTTTAAAGTTGATCTTTTCTTTTTTTCTTTCATACCATCAGCCCTATATTTGGCAATCTCTGTGTTAAGAGTTCCTGGGACCTGGCATGGTGGCTTAGGTGGGAAATAGAGCTAGAATTTCACATTAATTATTCATTCTCTCTATCTCTCTCCTGTTCTGCTTTATTGATAAGAACATCTTTACATTTGCACTTACATAGCACCTTTTATCCAAGGCTCTCACAGTGCTTTACAAGCATTAATTAAAAGGTGCGTCACCTGTGAAGTAGGTAAACATTACTATACCTATTTTACACATGACATAGGGAGGCTGGGTGCTGTATTTTGACTTTTTAAAGCAGAGGCTACAGAAGGTGGTGTGTGGAGAGACTTGGCTACAGTAATAGTGCTGAACTAGTGTAAGTGGCTCCAGGAAAATTCGGAGAGCACATGCCAGTGTAGAATGCATCTTTCCCTTCCCCCCGTGTTCCATTCCAGTGTTGGGAATGGGAAACAGAACCATGGCCCAGCTCCCATTACAGCAGCTTTGGTCCTGCACTAGTGTGTGCGTCCTCACTTCTTAAGCTCCAGGTGTGCAATGACTTAGATTGTGATTGCCCTTTCTGCAGCAGTGCAAGAATGGAGAGAAGTTCTTTACATGCTTTGCCCAACCTTGCACATCCCTGTAAGGCGAGCTACAATCTGTCCACTAATAAGTTGCTGAAAGCTACACAATGAATCAGAGACAGAGTCAGAAAGCCCAGGTGTCCAGGCTCCCAACCCCCTTGCTCTCCTCACTTGATATCTTCCCTCCCGTGCTGTTCTACAACACCTCTGAGGCCTTGTCTACACTGGCAGCATCATGCAGGGTATGAGTAGCTACATGCCTTATTGAAAAGCAGGATATGTTCATACTGCAATGTGTAGCTACATGTGGCAGTGAAAGGCCTTGGCAGGGGGAAGCTAGTGAGAAAGGCTCCAGCAGCTCCCCACTTTCCCCTCTACAGGGCGCTGCTCGAGCCTTTCTCGCTGCCTCCCACTGCCAGAATCTTTCCCTGCAGTCCAAAAAGCTCTGGCAGTGGGGAGCTGCAGTAACCTGTTGCTTCCCTGCTTCCAGACCCTTCCCACTACTGGAGCCTTTCCCTGTGGTGGGGAAAGGCTCTGGCTGCAGGGATACAGCAGCTAAAAATAGCATTGTAGACGGGGAGTCACTGCTTGGGAGCATAGAGCGTTGTGTAGATACATACCCTACATACCATGGCATGTCTTTACTCTACTTGCCTAAGCAGTGTCTCACACCTACACAGCAGTTTATACCCGTGCTAGGGGTATGTGCACTGTATGTACTCTACATGCACCATGAGTGACTCTGAAGTGTAGACATAACCTCAATGAGCCATTTGTAGGGGTTGGGAGGATAGGTGACCATTCACTTCAATGAGACTTCTTTGGTGTGACAGATTACCAAGTGTAACAGAATGTTGCCCAACCATTCCCAGCAGTAAGCCCAGCTGCCCAGTGCTCCCTGGAAGTAGTGGGTTGTTGACACCTTGTTTATCTTATTAATGCCTATATAGATTGGTTAGTGCTTCTGTGTTCTTGGAGATGAACAGTATTTACCCCAGTCACTGTCCATCTTTCTCCTTGCTTTTGTATGCTGATGCTTCTCAATAGCACTCAAGAGGAGAGTCAAGTTCGCTCTTGCAGAAGCTGACAATTAGGGGGCTGTCAGCTGGCATGAAGGGGAGGGAAGCCCAATGTTTTTGGCTTTCTCTGAGGTGTCAGCCTCCAGGGAGTCAGCAGGAGGTGAGGGAAGCAAAGGAAAAAGGTGGAGTGATGTTGTGGGGAGGAACAGTGGGGGGTGAAGAGATGTGGGATTAGAGAATGAGTGGCTGAGGTGGTGTTGTAAAGAATGGAAGAAGGAAGGAGAGATCAGGTTATACTTGGAGAAATGTGTTAGAGATTTTGAGGGTGCATAGAAGAAGGAGAGTAGGATAACACTACATGTAGCAAAGATGTTTATAGATTAAAGAAAAGAATGGAAGTGGGAAGAGAGAAAGGAGGGAATAAAGAAATGGACAAAGGGAGATTATGATTTGTAAATGTATATTTTATTTATTCCTGTCCCTACATTGTCTTTCCTGCTGTCCCACTGATGTGGAATTTTGTGGACAGGTCAGTGTATGGGTTTAGGATCATTTTGCAATGTCAGTACCCGGTTTTAATATAACTCCTTTTACACTGTAGGTGCTGTAGTGATCTTTGAGGTCTTTAAGAGCCATTGTTGCTAACTAATGTGAAAATCTAATGCGAACATTAGAGCTGGTTGAAAAATTTACAATGGATTTACTATTTACAATAGTTTTCTATAGAAAAATGCAGGAATGTTGAAATCAAAATGTTTCATAGGAACATGTCTTTTGACAGTATTCAATGGGAAAAATTGAAACATTTTGTTTTGACACTGTCAAATGTTTTGATTAGTTTTGTTTTGATTTTATATTGTATGAAGCTATTTTAAATATATTACATTCATATATTTAATTTGTGTATGATATGTACCTCTTTAATATAAAAGTTCAAATGAAATGCATCAAAATGAAACATGTTGATGGTCCTAAATGAAATTTTTCAGAATTTTTGTTTCTCGGGAAACTTTAAAATGTTGTTCCAATTCAGAACAAAAAAAAAAGTCAGAATTTCCCATGGATGGAATGGATAATTTGGTTCCTGACCAGCTCTAGCAAACTTCACAGACTGCCCTTAACACTTGCTGAGCTAGTCAATTTAAATTTTAGGGGGAACTCAAACTTTAACTCTATTACCTCTAGTCGGATCTCCTGTATAGCACAGGCCATAGAACTTTCCCCAAATTCCTGTTCGAACTAGAGGAGTTTCTCGCTGCCATTTAGTTTTTAGGCTTACAAGCAGCAGAGAAACAGTTGTTACTGACATTCTGCACTGAGCAAAGTTATTTGGTCCTGTGCTGTAATTATGAAATCTGATGTTTTAGGACTAAGGAGCATCTGTTACCTTTAAAAGATGCTAAGAACAAAAGGGTTTATTTAGCTGTTTTAGCTGTATTTGAGATATCTAAATGTGGTCAATAGAAGTAAGACTTTGAAGCCAAGAGTATGACATACTACAGTACTAATTCTGTATTAATATGCTTCTTCTTCCTTACATTAATCCCATCAAATGGGGTCCACTTTATGAGCCCTTTCTCTCCAAAGTGCTCTGTTCAGTGCTATATCCTCTATCACATGATATGCTAATATGTTTTCTTTTATGATATCCTTCCATTTCTTCTTGGATTGACCTCTCTTTTTCCTTCAATTTTGATCTGTTGGATTCTCTTAATATGGTTGCCAGGACTGTACTTTACATGATCAAACCATCTGAGCCTGCACTTCCTAATGCTTTTCATTTTTGGGTGTTATTTTGAGTATACCTCTAACATACACATTCCTCATACGAAAAGTAAAGGAGTACTTGTGGCACCTTAGAGGCTAACAAATTTATTAGAGCATAAGCTTTCATGAGCTACAGCTCACTTCATGGGATGCATTCAGTGGAAAATACAGTGGGGAGATTTATATACACAGAGAACATGAAACAATGGGTGTTACCATACACACTGTAATGAGAGCGATCAGGTAAGGTGAGCTATTACCAGCAGGGAGAGCGGGGAGTGGGGGGGAGAAGGAACCTTTTGTAGTGATAATCAAGGTGGGCCATTTCCAGCAGTTGACAAGAACGTCTGAGTAACAGTGTGGAGGGGGAATAAACGTGGGAAAATAGTTCTACTTTGTGTAATGACCCATCCACTCCCAGTCTTTATTCAAGCCTAAGTTAATTGTATCCAGTTTGAAAATTCATTCCAATTCAGCAGTCTCTCATTGGAGTCTGTTTTTGAAGTTTTTTGTTGAAGAATTGCCACTTTTAGGTCTGTAATCGAGTGACCAAAGAGATTGAAGTGTTCTCCAACTGGTATCACTACAAAAGGCTTTTTCCCCCCGGTCTCCTGCTGGTAATAGCTCACCTTACCTGATCACTCTTGTTACAGTGTATATGGTAACATCCATTGTTTCATGTTCTCTGTGTATATAAATCTCCACACTGTATTTTCCACTGAATACATCCGATGAAGTGAGCTGTAGCTCATGAAAGCTTACGCTCTAATAAATTTGTTAGTCTCTAAGGTGCCACAAGTACTCCTTTTCTTTTTGTGGATACAGACTAACACGGCTGCTACTCTGATTCCTCATATGGTCTTTCTTGAACCCAGATACTTGAAACTTTGTGTTTCGATATTGTCTGCCTATCTACTTTCAAGGATACTTCTTCAGTGTTCACGTTATTGAAATTACATGCCATATATTCTGTTTTTCCTGTGCTTATTTTGAGTCTGTCTCTCTGCAACACATCTCTCCATGTATCAAAATGCTCTTCGAGACTATCTTTCTCCTTGCTGAATAAAATATTATCATTTACAAACAGCACACGCCATTGTACCTTCTTCTGGGAGTCCCCTGTGATGGTATACTGGATGAGGATAAACGAGAAAGGGCTCAGTGTTGATCCCTGATGCACTCACATTTTTACTGATAGTTTGTCTGTTTCACTGCTAAAAGTCCTAACTATTGACATTGCACCTACATACATGGTTTGAACAAGCCACACATAAAATTCTGATATTGTTTTCTCCCTCATATACCACCAGATGACTTCTCTTGGAACTCAGTCAAAGGCCTATTCCAGATCAATGAACACAATGTAAATATTTGTCCTTTTCTCTCTAAATTTTTCCACTAACTGCCTCAGTGCAAAACCAGTATCTATTGTCGACCTTCCTGGCATGAATCCATATTGATTTGTGCTAATATCTACTTCACTTCTTAGCCTCTTTTTGATAACTCTGCCCCATGGTTTAATTGTAGGACTTAGCTTCATACCTCTCAAAAAGAAAAGGAGTACTTGTGGCACCTTAGAGACTAACAAATTTATTAGAGCATAAGCTTTCGTGAGCTACAGCTCACTTCATCGGATGCATCCGATGAAGTGAGCTGTAGCTCACGAAAGCTTATGCTCTAATAAATTTGTTAGTCTCTAAGGTGCCACAAGTACTCCTTTTCTTTTTGCGAATACAGACTAACACGGCTGCTACTCTGAAACCCTTCATACCTCAATAATTCATGCAGTTGCCAGCATTGTCTTTTCCCTTATATGTCAGCACCAAGATACTTTTCTTCATGCATTTGGTGTCCTTTCCTATCTCATGATTGAACAGAACAGAGATGGAAGCAGATGGATGCCTCCTAATCTAAGATTTTTCCATGCCTCAATAGGGATTTCATCTGGGCATAGGACCTTATTATTTTTAATTTCTTTTACAGCATTTGTCACTTCATCTGGTGTGATAGGCTCCAATACACCAAAGTTCTTCTGGGTTTTCATCATTTAAATGCTCTTCACATACTTTTATGTGAGTATCATCAGTCAACTCCTTACCAGTTTCATCTTTGATGAACCTCACTTTCTTTATATCTTTGGTATTTCTGTTCCATGCTTTTGCCAGTCTTTTTCCATATCCTTTGTCCTAAGTCTTGCATAAAGTTCCTCAAAGACCTTTGTTTTTACTTTTGCAACTGCATTATTGGCCAATTTCTTTACATCCTTGTATTCCTCTATGTCTTATTTGCTCCTACTCCTTTGTCAGAATTTAAACTTCTTTTTCTTATATTTTATCACTTCTTGTGCTTCTTTGCTTCATCACCAAGTTTCTTTTAGAATAAAAGATTTCACTTTTCATTCACCCACAGGTTGCTTAACATGCTTCAATATATTTGTCACCAGAAAATCCCAAGATGTTTCCACTCTTTTTGCATGTGGTGCTAACCTCATCTTCTCCATAACCAACTCCCTAAAGTCCTTCATGCCTTATCCTGTATTTTTTGCCACCTTACTTTTGGTGTTACTCTCTTTGATTTTCTCTGTACTTTTGTTCTAAAAAACATATCTAAGAGGTCTATGTTGACAAGTAAGACCTTCTCCTGCAGTCACCTTGCAGTCTTTTATATCTTTTATTTTTGGCTGGGAAACAAGTCAATCTGGCTTCTAATCCTTCCACCTTTGGAAGTAATAAGTTGTTTATCTTAAAGTTCCATAGCCATGGCCACCATGTACTCCACTCTGTCCATATCTCTCCATGTCCATTTAATTTGGCACAAATAACTAGCTCCCCATTTGCTGGAATTTTCTGAAGACCAGTGTCTAACATTTCCCAGAAACTTGTCTTCTCATCCTCACCACAGCCAGACTGGGATGCGTTAGCTATGTTTATCAGGTCACATTCAAAAGCCAGCTTGATCAAAATTAACCTGTCACTAAATCTATTTATTATCACCACTCTTTTTTTTATTGACAGGTTTCAGAGTAGCAGCTGTGTTAGTTTGTATTCGCAAAAAGAAAAGGAGTACTTGTGGCACCTTAGAGACTAACAAATTTATTTGAGCATAAGCTTTTGTGAGCTACAGCTCACATGTATCTGATGAAGTGAGCTGTAGCTCTCGAAAGTTTCTGCTCAAATAAATTTGTTGTACTTGTGGCACCTTAGAGACTAACAAATTTATTTGAGCAGAAACTTTCGTGAGCTACAGCTCACTTCATCAGATACATGTGAGCTGTAGCTCACAAAAGCTTATGCTCAAATAAATTTGTTAGTCTCTAAGGTGCCACAAGTACTCCTTTTCTTTTTTATTATTTATTTTACTACTCCATTTCTTGAGTTGGAGGCCCTATGTTAAATTATTTTGCAACCTTCCCCAATATCTTTGGCTTTCTCCCCTTTTCATATTGTTTCCTGGATGTGTGCTATCTGTACCATCCTCCTTTTCAGTGTCTCTGTCAGGCTCATGCTATGGCCAGTTACTGTGCCGACATTCCAGATTGACAGTCTGATCTTAGTTTTCTGGGCTTGCTTCTTTAACTGTACACATCCAAAGTTGTACCCTAGCCCTTGCCTACTTTCCACAGTACTTAGGTGGAGGCACTGTGTGTCATTTCTAGAATAGTCCCTCATTTTCTTGATTCATTTGAGCTCTCATAGTGTCAGTTTATGGCAACATTTTACAGCCTGCTGCCAACCCTCCTCCTTTTTAACTGGGCTTGGGACCAAAGATGGCAGAGTTTCTGTATTAATACATAACTTCTAATTATATCTTAAATAAGTCAGTTATTCTTTATTACTAATGAAGACTTACCCAAAGTATCTTATCCAGAATATCCAACTTGCTAAATTATATTGGTATGATATACAGTCACGGTTCTCATGGGAAAAGATCATGAGGAAAATAATTAAGAAAGAAATGTGGCTGCATAGCTGAAAAAGGATAGCTCAATTTGTGTCAGAGCGAAAGAAAATAATTATACAATCACGTTACTGCTACTTGAACACTAGATAAATTGAGGCAAATTTCTAAGACATATTTTTCTTGGAAAGAGTGATTTTAGGCATGCATTCAATCATATCTGCTGAGAATGCAACACGACAGTATCAGGAAGAGATATAGTACACCATGAAGCTACACAATAGGAAATTACCGGCACAATAGTACTCTTTTTCTTGCTGGGTCCACCTGCTATAATTCTGGAAAATACATTTCAAAAGGCTGTGACCTAATAAGTCACTTGTTGATTGCACCCTGTTGGGTGACTGCCTTGAACTGGGACGTGAGGGCCATGTTCCCATACATGCAATGTTTGTTGGGGTTAATGGAACATTTGTATCTGCTATCTTAAACCTGAATGTTAAGGCACTGGGTGCCACAGCAATAAGCACTAAATAAACATCTAAATGGCATACTTACAAATTGAACTCATGTGTTTCAAGGAAATAAAGTAACTGAAAAATATTGTGTTTTTGTTGTACAAATTTTTATACAGTAAAAGTCATACACTTGTATCACTGTCTCTAATCCTTTACATAGTTATTGCTGAAATATAAGAAAAGGGAAGGCTATATTGATTTGACACAGGATGGCAAGACATCAGGCGTTATATTTAAGGGGGTATCTTACAATAATTGATACATGGTTATCCTATATAATAGCGAAGTAGAACTGACCAAATAACTGATTTTTCACTTCACTGTCAATTTTGAGGAAAATTGGGGGAAAATGTCAAACAAAATGTTTCATTCAATCCAAAACAAAACCTTTGATTGATTAAAACAATAAATAAAATTAAAGGAAACTTTGAAATAAAAAGTCATTTTGAACTGAAAAAAATCTAAATATTTAATTTAGAAAACAACAAAATATTTTGAATTTTTGGGCAATTTTGGGTTTTTTTAAACTAACAATTTGGTGAAACTGGTATGAATTTGCAAAACATTTTCATGTTGACAAATCTTCATTTTTTGCCAAAAAAAGTTTCAGTAAAAAAATTTCACCCAAGCAAAAATGGGCTAGCACCTAAGTTGCTGTAAAACGCAGTCGTTCCATTCAAGTCAAATTGAGGAACTGGCCCAATATATTTTGCAGTTGGGTTGAGAGTTACTCAAAGATTAAGAATAATCCAGCCACCAAGACTCTAGTTTACTACTTTATTCCTCTTTTTGTATGTACCACCTCGAATTAACTCTAGACATATTTAATTATGTTCCTGTAAGTTGGCTCTCTCAGTCGACATGTTTTAATAACTTTGCCCAACATAGTTTATGAATAATTTATGTCTGGTTTTATTCACCAGCACACAGAGAACACAAGAGATTCCTACGGGCAGGTCCCCAGCTTGTAGGCTTCATCTTGCAGTAGCCTTCTTACCTCATCAACAACCAGGCCTATAATTCTTTTGTTAAAGCAACAATGCTCAAAACATAAAAACAGAGAGGCCCACATAACTAACTATAAGGACAACATTACAATTCCTCTGCTACAGTATAAGCACACGCGAGAGAGACTGGTTTGCCAGATTTGATGCAATTTAGTAAGAATGGATTTAAATAAAGTCAGTTTGTGACCTATTTAGGACAAGGCTCTGTGGCTGAAAGAGTGGAGAACAAAAAAGTTATTATTTTTCATGTAAATAAATCATTTTTAAATGGGGTAGGGATGAAATTGCATGTACCTAGAAAGAATGGGAAAGTATTTCTGTTCTTTAATTCCTGGTG
This sequence comes from Dermochelys coriacea, assembly GCF_009764565.3. Classification (NCBI taxonomy): domain Eukaryota; kingdom Metazoa; phylum Chordata; order Testudines; family Dermochelyidae; genus Dermochelys; species Dermochelys coriacea. Next base: position 227,709,566 of record NC_050069.1, read on the forward strand.
ATTAGTTAATGGTGTGTGGCAGGACACTTACGGTTGAGCAACATAAAGGAAGATGTTCAGATTTTCTAGAGCATGATATTCCATTGGACATGCTGCATGTGTGTGTGTGTGTGTGTGTGTGTGTGTGTGAATCTCTCAGCTGGTTGCAGGAGAGATAAGGAATGGTAACTCTTTATATTAATAATTTGCTAATTAAAGGTTTAGCATAGGATTTTGTTGATGTGATACAAGCTGAGGACAAAATGGAAACAGCATATTTGGATCCACCTTTGGATAGAAAAAAGTCTAGCTCCTGTATCAACAATGTGGTGAAGCAGGTTGATATTAGAGCAAATTAAGTTTTCCTCTTGGTCCTTGAACTTAGAGAGCTTTTATTTATTTTGTTAAAGAGCCTCAGCCTGTAACAGGTTTTGCTAAACTCTCATAGTCCCACTCTATTTACTACTGATATAAAGAAGATCTTGAATCAGATCTGTGCAGTCGCAAAAGCCATTGTGTATTAAAACACTTTGTCCCCCAGCATCTCTTTTTGCAACCTCTATTGTTTGCAATGAGCTAGTTAGCTAACCTTCCTCTGAGGCCAGCACAGAGAAAATTCAGCTGGGGATTGTCTGACAAAGGCATGATTGATTACATAATCGTCCCTGTCTGGATATAATGTGTATCACCTATCAATTTGTTCTTTTCCTGCCAGCTAAAGAAGTGAAGGTCCTGACTCCACTAACAAAACAGCTGAAGGTCTTTGGCACAGCAGCAAACCCCTGCTCCAACTATCAGCCTTGGTTGACACCAATTTGTTATGTGGATGAAAGAAACCAGGCTTCCTCAGCTGTTGGGCAATAACTAACCAGGTTGCATGTTAATGCTGTACTGCAGAGTAACTCATGCAGGCAAGGAACACAGACCAACATTGCCCTGCTGTGCTTGAATAGTATCTGTGTCCTGAGGCAGCAATATGGTTCCCAAAGCTTGCAAATACAGGATACATTTAAAGCATGGCAAACACGCTTCAAGTTATTTTATGGAGCTTGCATTGCACTCATAACTAACACAGTCTGCCCTGAGGTGTATAGTAATAGGGTGCTGAGGCATTTGAACCCATAAACCAAGAGATATTTCTTAAAGTTGCCACCAGAAAGTTGGGGACCTGGGAGGTGAGAGAGGGGAATGCAGGGCAGCTCACAGGTAGGGATTAGCAATATGATCACTGTAGCCCTGTTCAAATTTGAGTTATTCGAGCCACTGTTAGGCTAATCAGCAGCAGACAGTCCTCTACTCTGCAGGGGCCCTGATTGAGACTTCTTTCCTGTGAGATAGACTGGAGCCAGCTATGTTCTCACTGACAGATGGAATTATCCTGTTATCAGAAAGCCAAGGTCCTGTTCCCACTTTCACAGAGCTACGGTTTCACCAGTGTTACGAACTCTCAATGATTTTTATCATGAGTCTCACATTTTGTTTTTCTTAAAACTCCTGGAGTCCCATTATTATGTAAAAATCTCAGTTTTCATTAAAAATAAAGTTAAGTTTCTAGTCCTCATGCTTGTGGAAAAAATCTTGAAAATGTGAAACTTAAAGGCTCAAAAACCAGCTGGCAACTAAAAATAGCCCAATATTTATTATTTTCTAAAATCTCGTGATATTTTAAGTACATCTCATTATTTTTTTCAGGTTTGATTTTTTTATGTGTGTTTAATGTCTTAAGTTGGCCGTCCTTCAGTCCAGATACAGCGTATGTTTCAGTGGAAAAGCAGATACAGGCTGCTGATTTGGAGCTGCTGATAATTTTGCTGAAAGGGAAGCATATGCCCAAAGCACAGGGCAAATAAAAATCAATGTTACTTTTTAAAAATTAAAATAAATGTTATTTAAATTGGATTTTTCAGTTTTGTTTTAAAAAATAAAAATTAAGTTTGTTAAAAGCTAAATTTGCATTTACAACTCTGTCTGAAAGTTTAAATTCACCATAACTTACTTTAAATAAATTGGGGAAAACATAGAAATGAATTAATGTCAGCCATATCTATGTACTTTTCAAGATACAAGAAATGTAGACCATTATTTAGATTTGTTGAGTGAGGACCAGGGTATGGGCAGTCAGGCCTTGTGGTCAGGAAGCCAGAAATCAGAGCCAGGGGTCAGCGCCGAAGACAGAGTTAGGAGTCAAGCTAAGGGTCAAAACTGGAGTCAGAGTCAGGGGACAAGCTGAGGTTGAAGCCAGAGTCAGCAGTCAAGCCCTGGGTCAAGCCAGAGGTCAAGCCAGAGTTGGAGTCAGATTAGGGCAGAGGAGCAGGGACCTGGAGTGAAGCTGGAAAGCAGGAACTGGGAGTGGAGGAAGATCTGAGATAAGGAGGACAGAACCATGCAGGGCTCTGGAGTATGGTAAGCAGGCAGGGTCTGAGTGGCACCCAGCCAGAGATTCACCTATTTGTGTAGACAGCTTCAAAAAGAATTTTAGTTCATGGAGGATAGGTCCATCAATGGCTATTAGTAAGGCTACAGTTTGGGCCCGCAGTCATGGATTTAATAACTTTACTGGACCTTTGTGATTTCTTCAGCTTTAGCTGTCAGCAGCTGAAGCCATGGCTGGGGTCATGTGCCCCTGCCCTGCGGCTTGTATAGTTATTATTAGTAAAAGTCACTGGCTCTGAATTTTTGTTTATTGCCTTTGACCTGTCCATGACTTGTACTAAAAATAACTGTGACAAAATCTTAGCTTTAGCTATTAGCCAAGATGGTCAAGGATACAACCCCATGCTCTGGGTGTTCCTAAACCTCCAACTGCCAGAAGTTGGGTCTGAATGACAGGTAATGGATCACTTGATAATTGCCCTGTTCTTTGCCTCTGAAGTATCTGGCTCTGGCCACTGTTGTAAGTCAGGATACTGGGCTAGATGGACCATTGATGTAACCCACTATGGACATTCTTAGGTTCTTATGTTCCTTTGCTTTCTTCTGACTTAAGTAGTGCCTCTGAGCTAACTGGTGGGGCCAGACATCTCCCTGTTCAGAAGCTTCATGGGAAGAACACTTTGTGAACTACAGCTCCACCACCAAAAAGAAAAGGAGTACTTGTGGCACCTTAGAGACTAACAGATTTATTTGAGCATAAGCTTTCGTGAGCTACAGCTCACCACCAGCTTCCTTCTACAGTAGTTCCAGCGAGCCTTGAAAACCCATGGCCGCAGGTTTGTGACCTGCTAGCCTTCACATGTTGGTGGGGTTTTTTTTCCTCTTAGACATTTAAATATGGGAGGTGACCATTGCAATTGAAAATAGTATCTTTTTGTAAAGGCTCCAGAAGGAATGATTGTGGATTTACTTTAGTTAATTTTAAGACCAGAAAGCAAAAGGAGTAGGTCTCATAGGTAAGGCACAGAGTTTTGGCAAGAGGTTAAATATATTTGCAAGTCATCAGCAAAGAGCATAAACCTATATTTATGGTTGTGAATTTTGATTCTAATGGTAGATGAAGGTGATCAAGGGTGATGGCCTGGGATTTAATGATCAATGGATATAATGTGGGGAATAAAGGGCAGCTGTGGTTGGTCCTTCTTACATGCTTAAAAGGTTCTGATTCTACATGAATCAGTCCTGTTAGAGTTGGATTTTGATAACACAAATTGGAACATAGGAATTGCCATAGTTGGTCAGATCCAACACACACATCTAGTCCAAGACACATCCTGTCTCTGAAAGCAGCTAGTATCAGATGCCTTGCGGGTAATGGGGCATAAGAACCCTGACACAGACAGGTGTTATTGTTACAGGCACAAAAATAGTAGGGGCAAAACTGAGGATTTTTAGGGCTGAAAATAATAATAAAACATCCAAGGAAATGCTGTCAAATGCCTTCTCAGAGTTGAGGCTTTGAACTAGTGCATCAGTTTTGTGCCCTTTAATGAAATGACGATTATTCTACAGTCCGTTTTTATTATTGTTGGCTGCCTGTTGATGATTGATTGATACCAACCTGATTGATACCTACATATAATTTCAGAGAGCAAGGAGCTATTGGCAAACTCATTAGGAAGAACTGTAAAGAGGGTGATGGAGCAATGACTAGTACCTAGTCCTGAATTTTTATTAATATAAATATTTCATCATAAACATAAATTAACTTAATCACTAAAAATATTTTACAGAAGAATGTAGTAAAGTCTGACTCCTGAGTTCCTGATTTCATTTGGTGTCCCTAGTCTTCCTTTTGCACAAGAAAGTAACCCTACCTCTTACATAAAACTGACTCTCCGTTTAAATTGAAATCTAGTCATTTTAGATCTAAGACAACTGGGCCCATCCCCATTGATAGAACTTTACTGATAAAGCGCAGAATAAATATGGGCAGCTAAACATGATAAACACTGTATAATATATTGAAAAGTCTCTGTGCTGTGAAGGCATAAACAGTTGCTGATTGTTTCATTTGCAGGGTGAAGCTGAATGCAGGTTAAGTTGAACAAGTGGACCTTCATTAAACCCTGGGCACAGCTCTGTCCATGTAGCTGAGTTGTTTCCAGCCTAACTCCCTGCATTCTCAGTTTTCCTGTTGTCCCATCAGAAACAGTTCCTCTGGGAACATGGACCCTCTGATTCCAGCTCCACTGGTCATGTTACATCTTCCCTATTTTAAAAATATTTTAAGATGAACTTTAACAACAAATAATTGATACCCGGACCCCAACCTCTGTCCCTTTAGATGAATTGGAACCCTTGTCCTTACCACAGACTCAGCTTTTTACATCGTCTTTGAGATAATTTGGTCTCCTCAATAGGTGACCACACCAGGAGTGACCTATCTCTGTGCTCCTGTCACCGAGTTTAGAAAACTATCTTTCTGTAGAGTTTCGTCCCTTCTTGCAGGGTTGGACTATGGATGTTTTTCTGTCTCTCCATTCTTTGATGACTTCTCTATCACTGTAGGATTTCTCAGGATATTGTGTCTCCCAGGGCTTTCATCCTTTCTTTTTAGGCTTCTTCTACTCTCCTCATGTCGAAACAACTGTCTAATCTGAGATCATCTTCTTGGAGCAGCCACTCCTGCAGGAGTGACCCCAAGTGCCACAAACTATCCTGTCCCAAATCAGGGAGTCTGTCAGTCCCCCAGAACCCCCAGGCCCCCATGTAGTAGCCACTGTGCATAAGGCAGTAACAGAGGGTTCTTCTTTGAGTAGTGTCCCTATGGGTGCTCCGCTATAGGTGCCTGTGTGTCCCTGCACCTCTAATGGGAGATTTTTGGTAGCAGTGTCCTGTTGAGCCCACAGGTGTGCACTCCCTCCCTCCTGGTCTGCCTTCAGGCTATTTAGCACTGCATGGGCGGAACCCTCTCCCCCCTTCCTTTTCTATGGCCTTTGGCCTCTGATGGAAGGAACAGTTGTCCCTTCCTTATCTGTGTCATTAGCATAAGTAGTGTTTGTTTGTTACCTTTGTTCTCCCTAAAAGTACTCAGGCTAGTGTTTTGTTTTATTTTATTCTTTTGGTTTAAAAAGAAAAGAGAAAAAGGAAAAGAATTTCACTTTCCTTCCCTGTCTGGGGGCATTTCTCCCTCCCACCCTCAGGCATCTAGGCAGGTAGACTCATAATTTATTTTCTTTTTCAGTTAAAAAAAAAAAGAAAAAGAAAAGACGCTGTTCTTCTGCATATTCCTCCCTGCTAGAGGATGACAACCCCCTGCCTAGGGGCTTGCCTGGCTCTCTCTGCTCCAAGCGGTGCCTCTCCTGCCAGGAGTCAGTTCCTGTGATGGCCAGACACTCACTGTGCCTGGGAGACCCTCACAGAAGTGCTTTACCTGCCACACCGAAAACTGCAGGCTCACAGGAGCTAGGAGCTGAAGTAAAAATTCCTCCCTATAGAGAAAACACTTCAGTCTGCAGGGGTCTCTGGTAGGTGTTGACCCTGGATCATCCCCACAGCCTTCAGGAGCCTTCACTTCAAAAGGGGTTGAGTGGTGAAGAGGAGAAGAGAGAGAGAGAGAGAAAGAAGAAGGAGCCACTAGAAGACTCCCCCGGAAAGGCTCCTCCAAGCAGCTGGCCAGCCAGATGGGTGTTCCCCAGTGTGGCCATCTCGGCCACCTCGGTAGGACAATACCAGCAGAGGAAGCTCTGGAAGTGAAACCTGAGAAGGGGCTTCCTGCTGTGAGCTCTGCCCTGCTCTGAGCTCTGCTCTCCACGGACAAGGGGCTTTTGTAAGCTCTGTGCTGCTCTGAGCTCTACTCTGGGCAACTAGTGCACAGAGAGGGGACAGTTACTGTACCATCTCTAAAAGAGCGACACAGAGAAGTCCTGCTGTTGGCTCTGCTTCGGCACCCAGACACCAGAGGCTTCCACCTTCATGCTCTGAGGGGATGGTACCATCCCCTAATGAGAGGGGACAGTTACCGTACCATCTCTAAAAGAGCGGCATAGAGAAACCCTTTGGTACCAGATGCAACAAAACTCCCATCTAGGAAGTGTTCTGCACCTTCCAACCATTGATACTGTCAAGGTTCCTTCCCCACTCTGAACTCTAGGGTACAGATGTGGGGACCTGCATGAAAGACCCCCTAAGCTTATTCTTACCAGCTTAGGTTAAAAACTTCCTCAAGGTACAAACTTTGCCTTGTCCTAGAACCCTATGCTGCCACCACCAAGCGTGTTAAACAAAGAACAGGGAAAGAGCCCACTTGGAGATGTCTTCCTCCAAAAATATCCCCCCAGGCCCTATGCCCTCTTTCCTGGGGAAGGCTTGATAAAAATCCTCACCAATTTGCTTAGGTGAACACAGACCCAAACGCTTGGATCTTAAGAATAATGAAAAAGCAATCAGGTTCTTAAAAGAAGAATTTTAATTAAAGAAAAAGTAAAAGAATCACTTCTGTAAAACCAGGATGGTAAATACCTTACAGGGTAATCAGATTCAAAACATAGAGAATCCCTCTAGGCAAAACCTTAAGTTACAAAAAGACACAAAAACAGGAATATACATTCCATTCAGCACAACTTATTTTACCAGCCATTTAACAAAAGGAAATTAACGCATTTCTAGCTAGATTACTTACTAACTTAACAGAAGTTCTGAAGAGTTATGAAGAGCATTCCTGATCTGTTCCCGGCAAAAGCATCACACAGACAGACAGACTCTTTGTCGTCCCCCCCTCCAGCTTTGAAAGTATCTTGTCTCTTCATTGGTCATTTTGGTCAGGTGCCAGTGAGGTTATCTTAGCTTCTTAACCCTTTACAGGTGAAAGGGTTTTGCCTCTGGCCAGGAGGGATTTTATAGTTCTGTATACAGAAAGGTGGTTACCTTTCCCTTTATATTTATGACAGATACCAACTACAGACACTCCTCTGGGGTTCCAGATGAGCCCATGGTAACACAGGTGCTCTGATACTCTTGTGGCCTGTGGCCTCAGTACGCAGGGAGAGGCAATTACCATACCGTCTCTAAAAAAATGGCACCAACAAACTTTTTGTACTGGGCAAAACTCTCATTTAGGGAGTGCTCCGTCCAACTATTGGTACTGACAATGTACCACAGACCCTCCTCTGTGGTACCAAATGAACCCATGGTATTACATGAGCTCTGATGAGCCTGGAGACCTGATGATTGGGGAAAAACCACAATCCCCATTACTTGGTACCAGGACCCCGGAATCGAACACATCCTGGCACCCAGAATCGCTCTTAGCACTGGGCTGTATACTGCCAATACCCCAGTCAGCTGCACCCTTACCCACTGACAAATCTGACACTGGCCAGGAGGAGATCATTCCCTGGCCCCTCAAGGTGGCCCACAACCACACTACAAAGGTCATCCATCTTCCATCATGCCAACCGCCCATGCCTGCCTTCCTGCCTCTCCCACCCAAGGCCATATTGTAATTCTTCAGGTATATACACACACATGGTACGACCGTCTCTGGTGTCTCTCAGGGAGAATCCACCAGTTGGTTTGCTACAGCCTGGCACCTGAGCCAGGGCAGGAGAGCACCAGAGCCAGGACAGGAGAAAGTTTTTTTAGAACAGGAAAGAAGGGGGAAGGAGGAAAAAAAAACCTGAAGAGGAAGCTACCTCTTCAGCACACTTCGCCTCATCTCTCCTAGACGAGACTGTGCTGCCCACACCTCATCACTAGGTGAAGGTTTAAGAACTTTCTGGATCTTACCAAGAGTGTGGCAGACAAACTGCAGATTCCCTTACAGGAGGTGGCAGATACACATCACAAGTTGGTAGAAATTCTGCACACTACCTTCTCATCTAGAACTGTCCTCCCAATTAATGAGCTGATTCTAGATCCTACCAAATCATCTGGCAGAGCCAGCCTCTATCGCACCAACCAGCAACAGAGTGTAAACAGAAACAACCCTACATCTCTACTCAAAGAGGCAGCCTTTGTTTTCAACATCCGCAACCCAACTCCATCATAGTGGATGTGGTTAATGCATGAAGCAAGCAACATAATGCCAAGTCAACTCCATATAATCTGGCTTCGCAAGATGGCTTATTCATCGACAACATTACTGTTTAAAGTCATAAATTACCAAACTGTCATGGCCAAAACAATTTTGTTAATCTTGGGAAACTCAGGATGTTTCTGAAACATTACTGGAAACACAAAAAGAACAGATTCAGACCATTCTTAGAGAAGGTCAGTTAATAGCCAGACTGGTCCTAGAGTCACCACTGGATGTAGCTGTAATAGCTGCCCGCCCAGTCTCCATGACAGTGGTACTGAGGTGGGTTGAGGGTTTTTTTTTTATTCACTACACCTCTCCAGATTGCCCAAAGAGCTACAGACTTCCAATTTGAAGGGCCAAACTCTTTGCGGGAGAAGACAGATTTTGTCTCCACATCCTCAAGGATTCTCAGACCGCATTACACTCCTTAGGAATCTACACTGTGGAACAGAAGAGAAGATATACCTCTCAACCACACCACAGATCACAATCTTCTCAATACTCACTATCTCTGTGCTGTTATGAGCCACAGTGTAAGAGGCCCAGGGCTCAAAACTGAGAACAGTTCAGGCACCCCAGTCCATGACTTCTCAAACTGCCTCTTATAAGCACTTTGATGAGCTGGTCAGGGGCCTGAACAATGATACCTTATAGCATCAGCTGCCATCTATGCACCTGTCATGGCACTCAGAAGTCACCTTCCTTTACTTCACAGCAGTTAGGACCAGCTCTAGAGCAAAGAGGTTGATTTCTAGCCCTGAACCTACAGGGTGCCTACTTCCATATCTCAATACAACCATCATACAGGAGATTTCCTACTACTTACCTTTGGGGCAGGATCATTATAGGTACAGACTGCTCCACACAGGGTAGTCTTCAAGATTCACTTCATTGTAGTGGCATACTAACCTCGGTACAGTGACTGGACTTTATCAGCACCAACCTGATGCAGTACAAGTGAGAGTGCTCCTCTCACTAGCCACATTCACCATCCTGGGACACATGACTCCCTAATATGCTGGGGAGCTCACCTACACAACAACAAGGTTCAGAATAAATGGCCTTCCACAGAAATGACCTTCCATATCACTCTGGGACTAGGGGCTGTCAGTAGTGCCTGTGCACAAACTCTGCCTTTCATCAAAAATAGCACACAAAGGTTATGAAGGACTTAATGTGACCTGTATGTTTTGCATAAACTGCCAAGGAGCTGCCAGATCTCCTTCCCTCTGCAAGACAGCATTCAAACTTTGGAATTGATGAACCCATCACAATGTGCTCATCTCAGCTGTCTGTCTACAAGGGATACAGAACAGGATAACCAACAGTCTCAGTTGGAATTTTCTCACAACAATGAGTGTATACTGAATTCAGAGGTGCTTCAAGATATAGCCACCCTTTGGGGAAACATTCACTGGCAGTTGCCCTCATCTTCCCAGCAGATAGGGTCCATTTGTATGTCTTTTCCCAGTTTCCTACCCTATCCAAGATTCTGTTGAAAATTCAACGAAACAAAGCGAGAGTTATTGTGATTGCCCCTCTTGACTATGACAAGTCTGGTTCCCTTACCTGACACAGATGGCAATATGCCCTTCTGTTCCTCTGATGTCAGCCCATTCTTCCCCCACTCTTTCAAAACAATAGGCTGACCCTTCACCCCAACCCATAGGTCCTCCGCCTCCAGGCTTGGATCTTTCTTTGTTCCAAGGCTTAGAAGCAGAATGCTCTGACAAGCTGAAACACATGCTGCAACACAATCACAAGTTGACCACTCCACATATCTATCTACAAAATGGAAATGACTCCAAGTTTGTACTATTCCAAATGGACAGACCCAACCTCATCTTTCCCCCCTCTGATTTTGCACTACATTTTAAACTCTCACTCAGCTCCCTTAAGGTACATCTCATGGTGAAAATGGCTTCCCACTTGGAGTTTGCTCAGCCACTAATGCATAGACTCTTTAAGGGCATTGGGACTTTCTTCCCCCATGTGACACCACCTGCTCCAGCCTGGGACTTTAATCTAGTTCTCAGGGCTCAGACTAGACCTCCCTCCGAGTCCAGGGCAACTTGTTCTCTCTTACACCTGTCCATGACGACAGCATTTCTAATTGCCAGCATGTCTGCTAGCCACATAGGAGAAATAGCGGCCCTGATGGCACATCCATCATTCATGGCCTTTGCCTTTAAAACAAACAAACAAACAAACAAAGAAACAAACAAAGAAACAAACAAACAACTCTAAGGCCATATCCCAAGTTTCTCCCTACTTTTTCTGCACTTTCCATATGAATCAACAGATCCATCTCCCTGTTTTTTCCCAAAACCCACATTGTGACAACTGGGAGACAATTGTGCATATGCTAGATATTAGAAGGACATTAGCATTCTACTTGGACAGGACTAAGGACTTCAGGAAATCCCCTAAACTCTTCCTTTTGTCCACAGAAAGATCCAAAAGCTCTGTGATATCTCCTCAAAGACTATCCAAATGGGTTTCTAGTTGCATTAATCACTTAGCAAGGGCGCAACTTGCTTCCATCCATATGCACTCCATGAGATCACCTACCTCAATCACACTCCATAGGGTACCCCATCTCCCCAATCTATAGAGCAATGATTGGGGCCTCTGTCGCAGAACATTATGCGATCACTGAAGATTTGGTCGCTGACACCATCTTTGACTCCAGTACTCTCTGTAGTAAAAGACTCTGCACCGAAGTCCCAGCCTCCAGTGGTGGGTACTGCTCTGGAGTCACCTAAAGTGGAGCACCCATAGGGACACTACTCGAAGAAGAAGAGGAAGTTACTTACCTTGTGCAGTAACGATGGTTCTTTGAGATGTGTGTCCCTATGAGTGCTCCACAACCCACCCTCCTCCCTTCTACTTTGGAGTTCTCTATAGGGCTTTGTGGTAGAGAAGGAAGTGAGGGGGGTTCGCCCGTGCAGTGCTAAATAGCCTCGAGGCAGATCACGAGGGAGGGAGAGCACATGCACGGGCTCAATGGGACACTGCTACCAAAAATCTCTGATTAGAGGTGCACTGGCACACAGACACCTAAAGTGGAGCACCCATAGGGGGACACATCTCAAAGAACCGTTGTTACTACACGAGGTGAGTAACTTCCTCATCTAGTCTCTCCTCTTTGAATTGGTCTCCAGTGACAAACCTGTGTTATGCCACAGTTTTGTTCTGCTTTGCAGAGCAATAGCTCCCCAAGGCTTCTAGCACAAAGTTGTGTGGTGGTCTTTAGCCCACCATGGTTGAGAACATATCATGTGCTGTTTAAATGTCATGTTTTATCTTTTTTGTGAAGATTCAAATGAATTGAATTCAAAAAGTGAAACAGAGTAAGGAAATTCAGTAGCTACAGAAAGTCCTGTCGTTCAAGGGTATTTCCTGCAATCCCTGCTTGTTGGCCAGGGCCTGAGTGTGTTGTCTTACTTCTGCTGATTTTCAACTCGTTGGTCTAGCACTCACAGCTTTTCAGCCACATCTTTCAGTCCACTAGAAAACTCCTCCAGGACAAAGTGCAGACAGGAATGGAAAGATTTTTTCTCATTATTATAGTAGGTTCTGTGTAATTTCTTCCACATTTCTGTCTGCCAAGCTGGCTTTTGTTGCGCCAGTGGTGCTTGTGTTTGAGGAATTCCTGCTGCTGCTGTTGCTAAAACCATTTTGTTTCTTCTCTGTGCTGGGAGACTGCTGCTTCTTCTTCTGTTTTTGTGCTGAACTAAGTCCAAGATCTTTTTTTTTTTTAAACAGAAATGAGACCAGAGATGTTTCTGCCATTGTAAAATCCTATTTTGTTGAGTATCATGCTGTTTAAGATGGTGATTTTATGGGGAAAGGGAGCCAGAGCTCAGGGTAAATATAGCTGCTAGCTAGGTCTGCTGCACAAAAAACTTAATTGTGCAACAATTTAAGGTTTCTACACAAATAACATAAAAATAGGAAAAGTTAGGGCACCTAATTATATAAACACCGTATTCTCTCACTCACAGACATCCATCTTACCACTAATACAATTATTGTATACCACAGACCACACACTTTACCCTTAAATCTGCCCTTTCTTGGGATGGCAGTTTTCTAGCATCCTCCCACTACCAATAAAAACTTGATAGCCACCTTCTTGGCTGACATGCTGGGAACTGAACTGGAGATCTCCAGAGCTAAAAGTATGAGCGACTCAAGCTTGAACTAAAAAAAGCCAATATTCTGTACCTGAGGTCTGCAACAGCTCAGATCCTCTGTGGGTGACACACTCACCAATGGATTGCATAATTCCTCTGATTAAAGGAAGCTTATCCTGAGCATCAGAGGCTCACAGCCGTTCAAATACCAGGTGAGCCCCCATTTATGCGATAGCCACCATTTTGGTTGAACTGATGACCTCCAGGGCTAAAAGCCTGAGTGACTACAGCTTGAGTTAAAGCTCTGAGGCTGTAACAACTCATATCCTCGGTAGACTGGCATAGAGGAGGACCTGTGAAACATTCACCAGTGGGTTACACCAACGTTATTAGTTTTGGATATTTGGTGTACCAACTGAGTCAACTGAAGATGTATACAGGAGATTCACCAAGAAAGTGCATGTTTTGTACTATGGGTGAATAATGTAAAAATATTAATTTTCATATTTAAATGGATTGATTTAATCTGTAATTGTGTGTATTTCAGAGTTAATTTACCATGACAATTCAGTGATCCCTTTCACTGAACTAAAAGTTTGTGAAATCATACTTTGTCCAGCATACCAGTGAGAGTAGGGGCTGCTGGAAGGAGGGCATGCCTAGGAGGACAGAATTAAGGCTGGGGACCATGGTCTGTGGTGAACAGCAGCTGTGGTAAGGTGTGTGTATGTGAGTGAAGGAGGAGAATACATGAACTGTTCAGTCCCCTGTTTTTATGCAGGGATGTTATATGAATAGCAACATAAACTATTGCACAACTAAGTTTTTGTGTATGAATACCCTAGGTTTTTTTAATGTCTAAGCTGAAAACCATACCTATATGGAAATGTACACAACCCGCACTTTTCTCTTTATTTCCAGCTTCCTCCAGTTAGTGGTAGTTAGTGGTAGTCTTGGGCCAATCAACTTCCTGTGGTTAACCGCTGGTGATTGTCAGATCCATGGAATAACTCAGTAATTGATCTCGGAGATCTGCCTGCCAGTTTTCATCTTTTACTTCACCTTTTAAGGACTTGAATATGGGGGAAGAGGGGACAGAGAGATGGGAAAAGTGGCATACAAATTCCTTTTAAGGACTTGAATATGGGGGAAGAGGGGACAGAGAGATGGGAAAAGTAGCATACAAATTCCTCTGATAAACGGGCCAGCCCATTCAAGGGTCTGACAAACTTCCCAAGAATATATATTGAAAATATTTAATTGCTGCTTATTAAGTGAGTACCATTTATCCTGTGCACTGACTGAAACGGGGGTCTTGGGTATAGCCAAGGATAAAAGATATCAGGTTTATTTAGGATATAGAAGTGATTAAATTAATATAAGTATTAATTAAGGTAGTAACTCAAAAAATTACAGATCACAAGCCTATAAGACAATATTTTAACTAAAGTAAATGAGTCTTAAAGCCTAAAGACTTAATATAAACAACTAACCAGTAAGTGACCCTGTATCACAATATGTCACAAGATAGCATGCTACATTAAGTAAGTGTTGCTAAACTGATTACATGCAACTACAAAATCCCTGTTTGTTTCGGCTTCTGATATTTTAAGTTAGGCGTATCAGCAGATGTTCAACAACAAAAATGTCATGGTAACTAATTGATGTATATGCTAATATACTTGAAGTAAATGGCCTAATTACCTATGGGAGAAGAGCACCTCATCATTAGTGGAGTGTGAAAGTGTAGGCAACGAGAAGGGGGTTGAAACCTTCATAAATATGTATGAACCCCAGTGGGCATCAGTATAATACATTATAAAAACTGTATCCTGGCCTGTGTGCTGTGGGAGGTGCCAGGATAACCCCCACTGGTAGTGGTGATGACGATGAGGATGAAGATAATGACTGAAACTCTGGGGTTCCCTATTAGCAGAGGTAAGTGAGGGCTGAACACTTTGTCTTCTCTCTCGGTTTGTACTATCACTCTACCTGCTGTTGTATTTCAGTGTTTGTGGAATTGTTCATCTGCTCAGTGGGTTGGTTAATAAGGGGATTTGTGATAAATTACATTTTTTTTCCTGTGTGTTCCTCAGATCTCTCATTCTAACAATATTGGTAACAATCTCCCTGGTGCTGTGGCCGCTCAGGAGACTGAACTCTTATTGACTACTGTGGTCCAAGAGATTGATCAATATGCCAATCCATCAGTTAGGCTATATGTGGAAAAAATAGTATATGATTATGTAATTGTAATTGAAGATCTATGTCATAATGCATCTACACAGGCAACCTTAATTCTGACATTTCCTGCCTTTTAAATGCTTGTCTTTGCAACCTTAATAATGTTCGTTTTGTAGTTATCTAGTGTGTGTAATTCCCTAGGTTGTTCAAAATGCAAACTGAACCCTGCACCAAATTCTATCATGTGGCATCGTATTGACAACAACATGAGTCATCAGAAGGGAAGAACCTTTAGAACTACTGCAGAGATTTCTACCACTTGAGCTAACTGAGTAACAGAGAGCAATAGTACATTGTCACCCTTTATGCTGGCCAGCACTAGAGGGAGAAGGAACACTTTGCCTGTTGGTTGCACAGATATTTGTTGACAGCCAAGGAATGGTGAGGCTCAGGAAACTTGGTTTCTATTCCAGGTTCTGGAACGGAGTGTACTCTAGTGGACACAGTATCTTCTGTACATCCCCCCCCACACACACCCTATGTAGAGCCCCTTCTGCCTCATTCCCTCCAATCTATCCCTGTCCCAGTTCTATCACATTCTCCTTGCCTAGTCGGTCACAATCACTACTATTCAGGCTTCTTATCCCTGTGGCAATTTTATTGCCCAGCACCTACTGATCTCTCCCCACAGGACTCTCTCTCACACACACACACACACACACACACACACACACACACACACACACACACACACACACACACACACACTCAATCCCCAGTCTCCTTGCCCAACCAGTCCCAGCTTCCCCTGTCCCGTCTTGTCATCTGATCTGCATTTCTCCTGTCAACCCTGACCTCCATCCCCCAAAATCTCCATCCCAGTTTCATTCTCCCACCCCACCCCCCAGGTTCTCCTTACAGGCTATTTGTCACAATCTACTCTTTTGCCTATTTTGCATTTAAATTAGGCAGCTTTCTTCTCTGCACTGCCACAGGCAAGCAGAGGTCATTGAGAGCACAGGAGAGGCAGGCTTCCTGCTCTCAGATCCATTGCCTTCTCCCACTCTGGCCCAGAGCTGCAACTGCATAGAAAATCCTGTTCATTACTGAGTTGGAGCATGCCCAGTGAAGATGGAATCTTCTGGGAATTAAGTTGCTGAAGCTCTAGCTAGCCTCTACTGTGCATGTGCAAACTGTGGTTTTTTTTAAAAAGCCTTATAACTTGGGCAAATTTGGATGGATTTTCATGGGAACAACTAAAAATTACCTCCCTGATAAATTTCAAATTCCTGCTCCAAATCATGGAGGCAGTAGAATTTCTTTAAAAAAAAAAAGTCACCAGGATTTTTAATATACACAAAATAACATATTTTCTCCTAGCCTAATTTTCAGAAGTGACTGAATCACTTTGACTGAAATGTTCCAGAAACATTCATCCTGAGGCAGACAGAGAGAATGGAAAACTTCTGCCCAAAGGCAAAGTTATAACCAACTGACAGCAGGGTCCTTTAATGGGAAAATGTCAGAAACCTTAATAATAAGCAGTTCTACCAGCCCCACATATAATAATGATATAATGTTGCCCCTTCTTTCTGACACTGGTGTTCTATTCTGATATCAGCTATGGCTCTCTACCACGTGGTAGCAGAATGTTGGGGGTCCTGCCATGGAGGAGAAATTAGTGATGTAGAGTTTGGATATATTCTAAGTGTAGGTGGTTGTATCTGCACATATACAGTGAGCCTGGAACAAGAGGTGGTCAGATGGTATGCATATGCATGCAATGCCTTTTTGCACAAATCTCAGCCCAATACTAGTGTTTGGCTCCAAAAGAGCAACTCTGCCTCAAGGATCAGAGACCAAGGGAGACACCAGACTCTCTTGCTGCTCTCATAGCTCTCTCTATCCTGAATGTGGGTTAACCAAATCCAACAGCATGCAACATGTCTTCCCAAGACTGATCATTGGCTCACACACTACATCTACACTACAAAATTAGGTCAATTTTATAGAAGTCAATTTTTCAGAAGCAATTTTATACAGTTGATTGTGTGTGTCCCCACTAAGTGCATTAAGTTGGCAGAGTGCGTCCACAGTACCATGGCTAGCATCGACTTTCAGAGTGGTGAACTGTGGATAGCTATCCCACAGCTCCCGCAGTCTCCATTGCCCACTGGAATTCTGGATTGAGCTCCCAATGCCTTATTGGGCAAAAACATCGTCACGGGTGGTTTTGGGTACATGTTGTCAGTCGCTCCTCCCTGTGTGAAAGCAATGGCAGACAATCGTTTTGCAGCTTTTTTCCTGGGTTAACTGCACAGATGCCATAGCACTGCTAGCCATCCTCATCAATGATGTTTTGCTCTCTCCACCATTTCCACTGCAACTCTGCTATCCTGAGAGCTGGAGACTTCTGCCTCAGGCTGCTCTCCCAGCTGGGAGCACCACACGGTTGCACCTACCCCAGCCTATCCCTTGCTTTCATGGTTCATGAAGCCTGGACAGAAGTAAGGAGAAGTTCAACTATAGGGTGAGCAAGTGGAGAATGGTGGTAGAATGTGCCTTTGGAGGTTTAAAAGCTCGCTGGCGCTGTTGGTCAGACCTCAGCGCAACCAACATTGCCATTGTTATTGCTGCTTGCTGTGTGCTCCATAATATCTGTGAGAATAAGGGGGAGATGTTTATGGTGGGGTCGGAGGTTGAGGCATATTGTCTGGCATCCGATTTTGAGCAGCCAGACACCAGGGCGATTAGAAGAGCACAGCAAGGTGCCCTGCAGATCACAGAGACTTTGAAAACCAGTTTCATGACTGGCCAAGCTACGGAGTGACAGTTGTGTGTGTTTCTCCTAACTGCAAACCCACCCCCTTTGTTGATTGTAATTCCCTCTAAGCCAACCACCCTCCCCCCTTTGAAATAAAGTAACTATTGTTTTGAAATCATGCATTCTTTCTTTATTAATTAAAAAAAATTGAGATAACAGACAAGGTAGCCGCTTGTGGTTTTGGGTACATTTCGTCAGTGACCCCTCCCTCCCTCCTTGAAAGCAATGGCAGACAATCATTTCTCACCCTTTTTCCTGGATTGCAGTGCTATGGCGTATGTGCAGGCAAACGGGAGCCTCTCTGATCACCGCTGCAGTTGTGAGCATTGTAAACATCTCGCATTTGCCCTTGGAGATTTTGGCATATATATTGGCATTACGTCTTTTGGAATGGAGTGCTGATAGCATGGATTCGTCTCCCCATACAGCGATCAGATACAGTTCCTCCTGTTCAGTCCATGCTGTAGCTCTTTTGCGAGCCTGGAACTGCATGGTCCCCTGCGCTGATGAGCTCGCCTCACTGGCCAAACAGGAAATTAAATTCAAAAGCTCCCGGGGCTTTTCCTGTGTATCTGACTAGTGCATCTGAGTTGAAAATGTTGTCCAGAGCAGTCACAATGGAGCACTCTGGCATAGCTCCTGGAGGCCAATACCATCGAATTGCATCCACACTACCCCAAATTCGACCCAGCGATGTCGATTTTAGCGCTAATCCCCTTGTTGGGAAGGAGTACAAAAATCAATTTTAAGAGCCCTTTAAGTCGACCAAAATGGCTTCGTCATGTGGATGGGTGCAGGGTTAAATCGACCTAACACTGCTAAATTCGACCTAAACTCGTAGTGTAGACCAGGGCTAAGAAAAAGACCTTGGAACACTATACATACTGCGCTCTCTGCAGCCACCTGCCCTAACAATATAATGCACATATGCACAGTCTTCTTTAGAGAAAATAATACATTAATTTGTCTAAAGCTCCTATATATAGTGTTCAGAGTAGCAGCCATGTTAGTCTGTATTCGCAAAAAGAAAAGGTGTACTTGTGGCACCTTAGAGACTAACAAATTTCTTTGAGCATAAGCTTTCGTGAGCTACAGCTCACTTCATCGGATGCATTTGGTGGAAAATACAGAGGGGAGATTGATATACACACACAGAGAACATGAAACAATGGGTTTTATCATACACACTGTAAGGAGAGTGATCACTTAAGATGAGCCATCACCAGTAGTGGGGGGGGGAGGAAGGAAAACCTTTCATGGTGACAAGCAAGGTTGGCTATTTCCAGCAGTTAACAAGAACATCTGAGGAACAGTGGGGGGTGGGAAGGGGAGAAATAACATGGGGAAATAGTTTAACTTTGTGTAATGACTCATCCATTCCCTGTCTCTATTCAAGCCTAAGTTAATTGTATCCAGTTTGCAAATTAATTCCAATTCCGCAGTCTCTCGTTGGAGTCTGTTTTTGAAGTTTTTTTGTTGAAGAATAGCCACCCTCAGGTCTGTAATCGAGTGACCAGAGAGATTGAAGTGTTCTCCAATTGGTTTTTGAATGTTATAATTCTTGACGTCTGATTTGTGTCCATTTATTCTTTTACATAGAGACTGTCCAGTTTGACCAATGTACCTGGTCGAGGGGCATTGCTGGCACATGATGGCATAAATCACATTGGTAGATGCGCAGGTGAACGAGCCTCTGATAGTGTGGCTGATGTGATTAGGCCCTATGATGGTGTCCCCTGAATAGATATGTGGACAGAGTTGGCAACGGGCTTTGTCGCAAGGATAGGTTCCTGGGTTAGTGGTTCTGTTGTGTGGTGTGTGGTTGCTGGTGAGTATTTGCTTCAGATTGGGGGGCCTAATCTGAAGCAAATAATCCCCTCTGTATTTTCCACCAAATGAATCCGATGAAGTGAGCTGTAGCTCACGAAAGCTTATGCTCAAATAAATTTGTTAGTCTGTAAGGTGCCACAAGTACTTCTTTTCTTTTTATATATAGTGTGTGAATTTGATTCGGTGCTTGATCAAATTTGCACCTTTTCCAGTTCACCGGATGCTATATTGAATTAAGTTTAACAGAAATAATGTGTTATATTAGTTATTTTTTGTTAAATCATGCTACAGCATTATCTGGCACTGACTATACACACAACATGATTCATTGCAGTATGGCAAGTTTTATTGTGATGAAAGGTGTCAAAATTGTAGAAAAGTGTTACAAGTTATCTTTATGAGAAAGAACAGCCATTGTCCAGGGAATTGGCATATAGGGAGATAAGCCTGCCCTGAGCTGCATAATCATGCTACTGACTCAGAAGCAATCAAGGTTGCCAGCTAAACTGTTTGACAAGTCTGCTAGTGAATCAGATCCTGCTGCTAAGGAAATATCTTTCAAAGCCCAGAATCTAGGTCCTTTGTTGACATCCAAGTAAAAACAACAATGACTTTTTGGTTGGAGTGTGGTTGGCACAGGCTTAATCCATTACTGGATGGTTTGATTTGCCATTGTCATTGTCTTTTTTCAGGTAGGTCATTTCCTCTGGGCTGCTTATTTAAGTGGGTTTTTTTCTTTGTGATTTTTTTTCTGTAAAGCTTGTTTTTGATAGCACTGTGTGTAATAGGGGTGGGCTGCCCTGCACAACATACTGGGTGTAGGCCTTCGCTCTGTGTGCAAATGGAATCCACTAGTCAGTATGTGTTGTGTCACCCTCTGTGCCCCATCCACACAGGAGGTGAGTTTTTTTTACAGCCCCGGATAGAAAGACTGGTTCTTTAGCTCAAGCTACAGGAATTCAGGTGGTCAGCTGTGGTTAATCCCCAGTGCTGACCAAGAGGGTGGCTGTCACCCACAGGGTATGTAGAATTTCTTAAAATGAAACATATAATGAAAGAGCACAGTCCATATCTGTGCTAGTTTATGAAACAGAAGCTAGGGAAATACTTTGCAGCTGCAATGCAAATGTGTTAGAGTGCAGTAAACCTGATTGGGTATATGGTAGTTCTTGCTGGCATCACTTAGGGCCAGACTCTGATTTACTTATATTTATTTATTCCTTTTGAGAAGTACCTTAGTCCCATGCTGATGGAATAATGGGTTCCTCAGCATGAGGAAAGGGATCAGAATAGTAGGGGATTCATCTCCATATAGGGGCTAAATTGTGGCTTAAAGTGCAGTCTATGGGAACAGGTGACACATTGGCTATGTGGAAATTGGCACAGGTCTAGTACCTCCAGGAAGCACAATGACACCTGAGATGAAGCCACCACGTATGTCCTCTGAGAGGATGCCATGTGCATATTCCCCCTTTGGTGAAACCAGCTCTGCTGGGTGGATTGCAGAGAGGGGGACTGTTCTTCTCTACCTCATTTGTGGGGACTACTGACCATTGCCTTGAGCTCAGGAAAGTGCAAGGATTGTGATGGTGCCCAGTTCCTGTCTTATGAGGTTCCTTGTGCTTTCTTTTCCACATCCTTGCACAGGGCTGGTCATAACCTAGTCTAAGCTTTTTGTGACTCTCTGTGTTAAAGGCCTTCTATGAAATGTTATGTTTTTTAATTATACATAAGGGCATTGTGTCTAAGTGTAACCCTTCTGCCAGACAGAGTCAGCAGTAACAATGGCTGGGTTCAATATCTAGGGTGGCTGGGTTCAATATCAATACCTCTTAACAGCCCAAAACAGAAATGGCTTGCGCCCTCACCCAGTAATCTGGGAAAATTAAACACTACCCCTGGGTGCCTCTAAGAGGCAACACTTGCCCACTCTCAAGCACTGTGTCTGTGTATAACAAAAGAAAACTTTTATTAAAAAAGGGAAAGCATTAATTTGGGAAAACACAACAACCACTTTCAAAAGCATGTAACCACAATTAAACACCCCCCCAAGTATGTTGGACAGTGTCCTTTGTCTCAGTTTCCCACCTTGCCATGCGAAAGTCCGCACAACTGTCCCTTTTACATGCCAGTCCCCTTTTCCTCTGCTGTACATCACATCACTCACAGTTGGTTGTCCTTAGCGAAGACCCAGAATTCAAAGATGCATTCACATGGGTCCATCTCCCATCCCGGGAAGGGGGCTTGTCAAATAATGTCTCCACTGCTGCTGCCATTGTTACCTCTTCCACTGCTTGCCTCTGCTGCTGCTTGCCACTTGCTGCCACTTCTGCAAATCCATGTTCTGAGGTACCCCCACTTAGTCCAGCTCTTTGAGATTTCAGCTGTTAGTGATTTCATCGGGAAGTGGAGAACCTCTATGCTGCTGCCGCTTCTTTATCTTTCTCTGCAGCATTGTCCTCATACCAGCTCTCAGCCCCTAGGCCTGCTCATCAGTGATTTTGGCTCTTTTAATCACTGAATAGAAACAAGCTCCAGCTGAAATAACCCCAGAGGCCCACACTTTCACTAGGCACCCAGATAGTAAAAGGAGCAACAATATTCAGGTTCTTTGGCATGCCCATGTGCTTATTGTCACTCAGACAGCTTTTAATACATAAAATGGTGTCCTGTGGGGGTTTCTCGTGCCATGAACTTTGTCTGTGTGCCAAATCCCCTCAAGATTCTGTTCTTTGTTTGGATAGACATTTTTTTCTTGGTTTTCCTTGACTATTTAAAAAATATTTAGAAGGTGGATGACTCTCAGCGGACCTTATCTTAATTTATCTTAACTAAACTGAATTAAGATCACTTTAATTCTGAATAACAGCATCCACACAGTGATTTAATGTGGTTTAATGAATCCATTTCATATTCACATCTTTAGTTAATTCAGATTCATTTTCTGTGTAACAAACCCTTCTATCATTATTTTGCTATGACCGTAAAAGGGAAAAGTTCAGACGGAACTATGAGGTCTCAGGGCAAAGGTTGGGTGAGGCCCATGCACCAGGAATCAAAGTGGAGAGCTGCATAGGAGTTGGCCATTATAAAGGCTAGGAGATTCTTCTTTCTTAACAGTGAAAACATTCTTTCTGAAATAACATCCCTCATTCACTTCCGGGACAGCTTTGTGGAAACAGAAAATAATTAAAACCAGCCAATCCCTTGGCAGCTAAAAGCAATGAATTGGAAGTAAAATGTTTGCCCATACTTTATTGAAGGCTGCTTCTCCATTGTTCAGAGAGATTTGAACTGTGGAATGGCCAATCTCCTAATTTCTAATTAGTTAAAGTTGCTGGAGTAGTTATTGAGGTTTTCTGGTAGTCTTTCTTTCTTTTTGGTCCCCTCTCTCTTTGGCATTTAAATTCTTTTAGTTAAATGTAAGAAATGTGCCAGCAAATGTTCCTTCCTTAAAATATTCTCTTGTTCTGACTCTCTTGATTTTGTGAAGAGTAGCACTTGTGTTTCTCAACACATTATAGCACTCTTCATTTTGAGTACTAGTAGGTGGATATTTCAAACTTTTTGATTAGAAGAGTGTCAGTGATATATTTTCTCATCTCCATATAATCTACCCATTAGAGTAATAGTGAGTGGTAATTGAGTATCTTCTCCTTTGGGTTTTAATGCATACGTACTGTGCAGCTCCCAGAAAATGCTGATTGGTATTTGCAAATGGTCTGTTCTCCATCTGAGACCTGTAACTACTGGATGCAGCTGCTTTCTGCTTGCCACATTTGTAAATATTTTAAAATATGCATGGTTATCTCTGGTAGATTGCTTCACTTGCAAGATTTACATGTTTTCTGTCCTCTTCTTCATATAATTTGCCACTGTAGTTTCTTCTGTTACTTTATAATGGATTGGAAGAGCCAGAATTTTAGGAACTGACAATATGAAATTATTGAAATGACTTTAATTCTGATGTTTAGAATTTGAATAATCTCACCCCTGGAGAACTTTTTTCTACTCAATGAGTCAAATTAAAACTCAACACCATTGTGCTCATACGTGTAAACTAGACAAGGGGATTAAAACCTAAACTAATCCATATAGTATTGCTGAGCAAAAGGTAAATGAAAAATGGAAATAATAAATGATGAAAAGTATTTTTATGAATTCTTTTAGTTTTAATAATCCAATATGTTATAACACATTTTAACAATTATTTTTACTTTAACAATATCCTTGTGATGGGGTTTATAAAACTCACACTAGAACTGATGGGGTTAAGGTGCAGCTCTGGGCCAGGTGATTCCACCCCCTGCTCCTGCAGAGCCTGCTCCAGCTGGAGGACTAGCTTAAAAGGGAATCAGACAGTTCAGAAGGGGGCAGACAGGGGAGGGAGAGAGACCTACCCTGAGAGCACCTGAAGAAGGGCACTGCAGACTCCTCTTGCTGGGAGGGATGGAGGGACTGCCTCCTGAGCCATGTGGAGTTAAAGTTCATTTATTTTCTCCCCTTTGTTATCTTAACAGACTTTGAAGTCTTTGGTGGGAAGGTGAATGTTAGGAAGTGCGCTAGGGAGGCAGCCTCAAGGCATTTCAGCGTACTTTAACCTGTTGCCTTTTACAGGCCATGGGCTGGAGCTCAGTGGAGTGGGAGGACCTCACCTCCTCTACCAACCACCTTTGTTATGGGGAGGACAAAGATCCTCACTTCCACCCTGTCCCTCAGAAGTAAGGAGAGGGTGGAGCAGTGATATTCAGACTATGGTTTGTGAGCCATAAGCAGCTCTTTAATGTGTCTCCTATGGTTTTTGCAGCACATGAAATTAAAACACTGTATGATTTAATTATTAGCCAATCTCATAGACTCATAGATATTAAGGTCAGAAGGGACCATTTGATCATCTAGTCTGACCTCCTGCACAATGCAGGCTACCAAATCTCACCCACCCACTCCTGCAATAAACCTTTCACCTATATCTGAGCTATTGAAGTCCTCAAATCATGGTTTAAAGACTTCAAGACTTCAAATCCTCCAGCAAGTGACCAGTGCCCCATGCTGCAAAAGAAGGCAAAAACCTCCCAGGCCCTCTTCCAATCTGCCCTGGAGGAAAATTCCTTCCCAACCCCAAATATGGCAATCAGCTGAACGCTGAGCATGTGAGCAAGATTCACCAGCCAGATACCCAGGAAAGAATTCTCTGTAGTACCTCAGATCCCACCCCATCTAACATCCCATCACAGGCCATTGGGCATATCTACCACTAATAATTGAAGATCAATTAATAGCCAAAATTAGGCTATCCCATCATATCAATCTTCCATAAACTTATCAAGCTTAGTCTTGAAGCCAGATATGTCTTTTGCCCTCACTGCTTCCCTTGGAAGGCTGTTCCAGAACTTCACTCCTCTGATGGTTAGAAACCTTAATCTAATTTCAAGTCTAAACTTCCTGATAGCCAGTTTATATCCATTTGTTCTTGTGTCCACATTGGTACTGAGCTTAAATAATTCCTCTCCCTCTCTGGTGTTTATCCCTCTGATATATTTATAGAGAGTAATCGTATCTCCCCTCAGCCTTCTTTTGGTTAGGCTAAACAAGCCAAACTCCTTGAGTCTCCTTTCATAAGACAGGTTTTCAATTCCTCGGATCATCCTTGTAGCCCTTCTCTGTACCTGTTCCAGTTTGAATTCATCCTTCTTAAACATGGGAGACCAGAACTGCATACAGTATTTCATAAGGTGTCACCAGTGCCTTGTATAATGATACTAACACCTCCTTATCTCTACTGGAAATATCTCACCTGATGCAGCCCATGACCGCATTAGCTTTTTTCACGGCCGTATCACATTGGCGGCTCATAGTCATCCTGTGGTCAACCAATACTCAAATGTCCTTCTCCTCCATTACTTCTAATTGATGCATCCCCAGCTTATAACTAAAATTCTTATTATTAATCCCTAATTGCGAGACCTTACACTTCTCACTATTAAATTTCATCCTATTACTATTACTCCAGTTTACAAGGTCATCCAGATCCTCCTGTATGATATCCTCATCCTTCTCTATATTGGCAATAGCTCTCAGCTTTGTGTCATCCACAAACTTTATTAGCACACTTTTTGTGCTGAGGTCAGTAATAAAAAGACTGGTCCCAAAACTGATCCCTGAGGATCTCCACTGGTAACCTTCCTTCAGCATGACAGTTCACCTTTCAGTATGACCCGCTGTAGTCTCCCCTTTAACCAATTCCTTATCCACCTTTCAATTTTCATACTGATCCCCATCTTTTCCAATTTAACTAATAATGCCCCATGTGGCATGGTATCAAATGCCTTACTGAAATCTAGGTAAATTAGATCCACTGCGTTTCCTTTGTCTAAAAAATCTGTTACTTTCTCAAAGAAGGAGATCAGGTTGGTTTGGCACAAGCTACCTTTTGTAAAACCATGTTGTATTTTGTCCCATTTTTCATTGACCTCAATGTCCTTAACTACTTTCTCCTTTAAATTTTTTTCCAAGACCTTGCATGCTACAGATGACAAAATAACAGGCCTGTAGTTACCCGGATCACTTTTTTTTCCTTTCTTAAAAATAGGAACTATGTTAGCAATTCTCCCCAGTCATACGGTACAGCCCCTGAATTTACAGATTCATTAAAAATTCTTGCTAATGGGCTTGCAATTTTGGATGCCAATTCCTTTAATATTCTTGGATGAAGATTATCTGGGCCCTGCGATTTAGTCCCATTAAGCTGTTTGAGTTTTGCTTCTACCTCAGATATGATAATATCTACCTCCATATCCTCATTCCCATTTGTCATGCTACATTATCCCTAAGATCCTCATTAGCCTCATTAAAGACTGAGGCAAAGTATTAGTTTAGATATTGGGCCATGCCCAGATTATCCTTAAGCTCCACTCCATCCTCAGTGTTTAGCAGTCCCACTTCTTCTTTCTTTGTTTTCTTCTTATTTATATGGCTATAGAACCTTTTACTATTGGTTTTAATTCCCTTTGCAAGGTCCAACTCTACTTGACTTTTAGCTTTTCTCACTTTATCCCTACATGTTCTGACCTCAATAAGGTAGCTTTCCTTGCTGATCCCTCCCATCTTCCACTGTCTGTATGCTTTCTGCTTCTTCTTAATCACCTCTCTAAGATGCTTGCTCATCCAGCTTGGTCTACAACTCCTGCCTATGAATTTTTTCCCCTTTCTTTGGATGCAGGCTTCTGATAGCTTCTGCAGCTTTGACTTGAAGTAATCCCAGGCCTCCTCTACCTTTAGATCCATAAATTCTTCAGTCCAATCTACTTCCCTAACTATTTTCCTTAATTTTTGAGTTATTAACCAATCAGGATACTTTTACTATGTTATTAACCAATTGTAGTTGATAAAATAATAATACTACTTGGTCAGTTGTTTTGCTGTGAGAATAATATATATATAATAGTAAAGGGAACAATGAATTCACACTCCTGTTGCTCTTTTGGGTAATGCTGATTGCTAATTTAACTCCTGAACCACTGAGGTCTAAGTATCACTGGGGCAGGGACTTTAAAATGTTGGCTATTGCCAACTTTCTAACTGCTGAAAACTGAACACCCTTGCCCTGCCCCCTGCTCCGCTTCTTCCCCGAAGCCCTACCACCTGCACCCACCTCTCCCCGCTCCCTCCGTTGCTCACTTTCCAGCTCCCCTCCCCCCGCACACGCTCCCTTCTCCTGGGGCTCACCTGCTACCTACAAAGCCAGGCTGGAAGGAGCTGATGTGTAGCCTACCCGCCTGCCCAACTGGGGTACAGTGAGGCAGAGAGGGGGGCTGGGCAGAGTGGGACATGGTGGGGGTTGGTCCCCAGAGCAAAGGGGTGAGGAGGCATTGGTCTCTGGAGTGAGGGGCCAGGGCAATAGGGGCATGGGTTGGGAGAGCAGCCAGGAGCCTCCCCCTCCGCCCAGCCGGTAACACCTATTCTTGGAGCCCGAATCGGAAGCCAGCCACTGCTCTTCAACAGACTTCAGCAGCTGAGCAGAGAGAAGCTTCTCTGTGTGGCTCCAGCCACAGCTGCTGCTCTTCCCATTCCCACAGCGACAAAGGCCAGTTACTGTGGCCAAGCAGCCTTTTCGTGTCCGGTCAGCTGTGCTGACTGGACGCTGCCAGGTTCCCTTTTCGACTTAACGTTCCAGTCAAAAACTGGACACCAGGCAACCCTAGCCAATGCTCTGCCCCCAGGCGCCCCTCCTGCTTCCCACTCTGCGTGCGGCTTCAGTCCCCCTGTGTGGTGGCCCCAGTTGGGGCTGAGGCCGCACCGTCTGCCCTCCCGGGGCTTTGGGGCTCTGCAACCACACGCTGCTGGCACTCTGGGGCTGGGTGGAGATAGCATAGGGCAGTAGCCACAGTGTTGGGGGCTCTGGGCCTTGGGCAGAAGGAGCGGGGCTGGGGGGCTAGCCTGCCCCAGCTGGCAGTTCATGTGCCGTCTATGGGAGGGAAGTAAAGAGGCATTAATTTGGGAAAATGCCACAAGCAAGATTCACAAACATAAAACCATGAGCAAAACACCAATTCCAGTGTCTTCTGCCTCAGATTCTTGAGTCCAACAAACAAAAGTTCCTTTAATATGTCCCTCCCTTCTCCCTCCACCCCACCCCACTCACAATTGTTGTCCTTGGTCAGTGAAGACTCAAGTTCAGAGGTGCATCTGCATGAGTTCACCTCCCACTGTGGTGGGGGGAGGGGAAGAGAGGAAGGCACCTTGCTTGCCCTACCACATGGGAACTTGCTCAGACATAGGTTGCCTGCTGCCCTGATGGCCACTTGCTGCTCCACCAGCTGCCCTGCCAAACTGCTTACTGCTCTGCTGTGCTGCTCTGCTCCACTGGCTCTCGTACCAATCACTCTGCCAGCCACTCTGCTGTTTGTCACCGATGCACATTGTCACTTTCTGCTGCCACCTGCCTCTTTTCTGTGATCTGTATTGGTCAGTCACTTGAGGTTCCACACAGCTCTCAGTGATTTTCAGCTCTTAGTGGGGGAATCTCACTGCTGAGGCAGGCTGGGCAGAAATGCTGTCACACAGCATTTGAGGATTTCAACTCTAGTGATCACTTAACAAATGGAGTCTTAATTTGCTCTGCCTTTGAACAGTAGGGAAGGGCAAGTTAAACAATGCCTAGGACTCTTAGGCAGAGCCCACACCTCTGGCATGAGCCCAACCCCTCTCACCCTTCACAGGGGTCTGACCGAGTCCCCTGCCTTCCAAGTTCAGTTCAGTTGAGGATGACCGCCTCAATCAGGACAGGCTAAGTACAGTTCTGCTCATACAATAAGAATAACAACATTTCATTACCCCTGCATTCAAATTTAATTTTTTTTTATTAAAGCTTGTGTTAAAACTATCTAATACACAGGTTAAGGAAAGAGTGCCTGTACCTCTGGGTATTAAAGTATACAAAAGTACAAAGTTTTATTTAAAAATCATAAAATACATATAGTACATAATCTGCATATCCCAAATTAGGGTTAATAAATTCAGTGATACAGTTAAAAGTGTTAGCATCCAAATATTCAGGCACATCACTCATAAAAGGTTATACTAAGAGTAGGTTGTGGAAAGTAAATATAGCAATGATTGTCCATCAGTAACTGAGAATTTAGGATAGGTTGTCCCTCAGTAAATACAATCCATCAGAGAAGTATTTCAGTTACTTTCCTGACTTCACTTCTCAATGGCACTCCAGCACATCTCTCCTAGTATTGCTGATGTCTGGTGATGTGTTCTAAATAGATGTTCCTCAACCACCTGATGGTGTCCAATACCAGGAGTTGCCGCATCAGCTGAATGTAGCACTGACTGATTCCGCATTCCCGCAACTCTCCTTTGTTACTGCCAACTAAAGTGATTTGTAATTCAACACCAGCCAAAACCATCACTTTGGCAACACAGCACTGTCTGCTCATACTTAGGCAGAGTGGGTGTGTTCATGTAAATACAGGTTGGTTCTGAAGTCTTTTCCATCTCTAGCTGTCTCACTAACTCATCACTAGTTGTCAGAGAAGAGCTCATTCAGAGCCTGCTTAAACTTGTGATTCCAATCATCTGATGATTTAAAAAAAAATAAATAAAATCAGTTGTCCTGGACTTCTGTACAACCTCTACCTTATTGGTTGGATGATTTTTTGTAGTTATCACAGCAGAAGTTCATCTTGATAGATTTGCAGAAGGAGTGGGTTGTGGATTTAACAATGATAAATCCATTTGTTTTCCAAAGGACTGTCTGCTATCCAGATAAAAAATTTAGTAAGGACCTATAGATATGAGCACAAACACTATATTTTAGTAAGGAATATATATATAATACACAGACAGAGTATAGAGCTAAAAGACAGGAAAATATTATTATTATTCTACCCTACCCCAAAGATTTTCACAGCCCACTTACTACCTAATGTGTATTCACTACTAAAAACATCAAAGCAAAAATAAAATTCTTGAACACTGAAAACTAGAGTTGGATTTTGATGTCTCTCAAAATTGCTCATCATTTTGAGTCTTACCCCATTGTTTAGGATGTTGTATAATTGACTTTCATAGGGAAAATAAGACAAGTTAATTCATATCGTAAATGGATTTCAAGGTTATCTTTTCCTGGCCTACCCATAATCCTCTATGAAAAATATATTTCAACTTTTTCTGTCTCTCTGCCTTCAGGAACTGGAATCAATCTTACATTTCTTAATCTGAATTTATTTCCAGGTCATCAGTTTGGTTTCTCAGTGCTTTACAGTGCTTAGTATTCTTTGGATAACATCATGTCCATCAACTGTTATCTCTATTTTTTTTTTCAATTTACCTCTAAGCCACTTTCAATCTTAAAGTGAAGATTTCAAACTTTTTATCCATTGTAGCCTGAATTACATCTAACCTTCTACTTTTGTCTCTCAAGTTTTCTCCTATACCTGTTTTCTCCTGTTATCATTATTTTAAAAATGTAACTAAGATGTTAAATTGTGAAATAAAAGTCATCTATTATCTTGTACCATTACTTAGAATACAGAATCATAGAATATCAGGGTTGGAAGAGACCTCAGGAGGTCATCTAGTCCAACCCCCTGCTCAAAGCAGGACCAAACCCCATTTTTTGCCCCAGATCCCTAAATGGCCCCCTCAAGAATTGAACTCACAACCCTAGATTTATCAGGCCAATGCTGAAACTACTGAGCTATCCCTTCCCCTAAACACAGGCCTTTCTGTGAGCAGGCTGCCCTCAATTTTTTTTTTTTTGGTGTGTGCAATGAAATTTGACATCTCAGATTAAAGTATTTCATTAATGCCTTCCTGAAACACATATCCATAGTATCTTATTTACTAAGCATATTCTGGCTTCTAACAAGGTATGCCACTCTGCTGAACCCCAAATATTCTACACCTCTATCTCACTCAAACCTGGTGTGTTAACTTGCTTGGTTTGCTGCAAATTTACTGACATAAGAGGTCATGCACCTGAGATTTTTAGCAAGCAATATCTCTCCTGAATAACCCCACATCACCATAAGCTTCAACTTTCTTGTTATTTTTTTGTTGTAGTGTAACTCACATGGAAGTCGTGTGAGATATTAAAGTAAGGGACAGAGACTCAGGATGTGTGTTTTCTAATGGATTTGGTGTGTAACTGTGATGCTGGCAGGCCAAATGCCAGTTATTGCTCAGGCTGCAGGCCTTAGTTAAGAACTGACAACCTCATAGCTAGAGACCAGACCAGGTCACCTGTATGTTAGTTTTGCTCAAAATAGGTATTCATCTTATAAGAATGTATTTAGTGTTTAGACTCTATGAAATCCTTGTAAATTGCTGCATTAATCTCACTTGTAATGTCTGTATTCCATGCTATAAGAAAATATGTAAGTTTTGCTTTATAACTTTGAACATGTTTGCCCTAAACCTGTGAACTCAGGCTCTTGACTTTAAGAGACTTCTTGTGCTTAAAGTTAAGCATGTCATGTTCACCTCCAATCCCCACTGAACAGTCCTGGCTCCGACCTTGGCCTCAGATTTCTGACCTGACTGCAGCTTGACACTGGGCTTTGGCATTTGGCATCTGACTTTGGCTATGACTCTCACCTTCGATTCCTGATCCTGATGCTGGCTTACTGGCAGTTGACTCTGGTGCTGACCCTTGGCTTTGTTCCCCAATCTAGATGCCTGTTCCACCCACTAGACCTATCTCCTGCTCTGACTATTAGACCAGACCATCTATAACAACTATTTCAAATTACAAATTAAAAAGAGTTGAACTGTTTCACAGCAAAATACTATCAGAAGTTTTTTCTTTTTCTCCTCGTAGCTTTAATGTTAAGTTAGGAAAAAATCAACATTAGAACTTACAGTTTGGTTGCAAGACATTCTGTAACTGATTCATGACCGATATTAACCGAGCAGTTGAAATTATGGAAGTTATATCACAGCAGACCATGATTATCCAACTTATTTTTTATGGTACCCAAATGCATGCAGATAGTGTCACTATTTATTATGTGTACTGTGTTAGTGTCTACAAGCTCCAGCCACAGATCAGTATCACATCTTACTAGGTGCTGTACAAATACAGAATAAAAAGACAGGTCCTTCCCCAAAGAGATTACAATCTAAGTATAAGGCAAGAGACAATGGGTGCATACAAATAGATGGAGAGTACAAGAAAACAATGAGACAATATTGGTCAGCATGACAGGCAGCAGTCACACTTCAGCAGTTGTCCTACTGTTGTAAAAAAATTGGGGTTTTTTTTTGGAGAGTTTTAAGAAGGAACTTTGAGGACAATGAGGTAGCATTGCGGATATTTATGGGGAACTCCTATCAAGAGTGAGAGGCAGAATGGGAGAAAGCACAAAGGTACTTGTTTTGAGATTTAACAATTGGCCATTGAGGCTGGCATCATTGGACAATCAGAGGCAGAAGTCAACATCTTAATAGCATGTGAGAGATGGTAGGTAGGGTGGGGATAGGCTTTGAAAAGATAAATTGCTTATATTTGATGTGATGGAGAAAGGAGAGCCAATGGAGGGATGTAAATATATGTGTGACCTGGTCACAGTAAGAAGCTAGAAAAATAATCTCTGCAGCAGCATTTTGACTGGATATGAGTTGGGCCAGATTGCATTTGTCAGGGTTGAAAGAAAGGATGTTGCAATAATGGAGACATGAGATGATGTTAGCCTGGGTGAGAGTTTTATCTGTGCAGAGAAAGATGAAAGGGCATATCTTAGAGATGTTATATGGAAAGAATTATCAAGATTTAGACACAGTCAGGATGTGAGGATCTAGAGAGAGGCCTGAGTCAAAGATGATGCCCAGATTACAGGCCTATGTGAAAGGGAGGATGATGGAGTTGTCCTCAATGACTAAGAATGGAGGACTTGTGGAAAAGAAATGAGGAATTCTCATGTTGAGCTTGAGCTCATGACTAGGTATCCACAATGAGATGTCATGAAGACAGGCTGAGATTTTAGTTTGGATGGAAGGAGACAGGTCTGGAATATAGAGGTAGGTCTGTGAATCATCAGCATAGAGATGGTAATTCAATTTGTGTTTGTGGATGATATTACCCAGAAATAAGGTGTAGAGGGTGAAGAGAAGGGGATTGAGCCTTATGGAACCACCACAGAAAGTTGGAGGGGGGGCGGGATGAGAAGAATCCTCTGAAGGACATGCTGAAGGAGCAATTTGAGAAGTAAGAGACCCAGGAGAGGACAGAATCACAAATGTCAAGGGAGGACAAGGTGTGAAGAAGGAAAAGAAGAAGACTGTGGTAATCAGTGTTGAAGGTGGGGACATAATGAGGATGTAATACTAGTCCTTGGCTTTGTCCAGGAAGGTCTTTAGAGACTTTGGTGAGAGCCAATTCAGTGGAATGCATGGGGTGGAAGCTGGATTGGAGAGGACCTAGGATGAAGTTGGAGGAGAAGAATTAAAGGCAGGGATTGTAGACAGTGTATTTAATGAGCTTGGAAATCAAAAGGAGATGGAGCAGTAGGGGCCAAGGGTGGATATTTTAAGATGGGATTGACTAAAGTTTGCTTGTATTGCTTGCTTGTGAGGGGAAGAGTCACGGGAGAGTGAGCTTAAGGTGAAGGGTAAGGGAGAGGATGAGAGTGGGCACAAGAGAGATCAGGAGATATGATTGGGATGAGGTCACTGGATCAAACGGACAAGTGAGAGGAGAAGAGTAGATGAGAAACTTCTGTGTCCATGACAGGGGAGGGAGGAGCCAGTTGTAGGAGAGGACAGGAAGCAGATGGGATGGGGAAGGTAACATATTTTGTCAATTTTCACTTTGGAGAAATTGGTGAGATCCTATGGAGAGAAAAGTGGAGGCAGGAGGGTGAAAGCTTTGAAGAAGGAATCAAAACTGTTGAAAATACAGCTGGGATTGCAAGGACAGGATTCACTTAGGGTTGAAAAATATTGCTGTTCAGCTAAGAACACAGTAGAACTGGAGGAGAGGGAAAATTTGTAATGGAGGAAGTCAGTCTAGTAATGGTGTTTCCACCACAGATGTTCAGCTGTGTTAGAACAGGAGTGGAGGAAGCGGATGTTGGGGATGAACAAAGACTGGGAGTTTTTAGGGTGGACTTTTTAATCAGGGGAAAAGAGTCAAAGGTAGAAGAGAGAGAAACATGGAGAGAATCAAGAACCATATCAATGGAGCAAAGGGAAGAGAGGGCGAGAGCAGAAGAGAAGTCATTAGGCATTGATGGACTGGAAATCATGGGAGGACTGAGTGCAGGAAGGAGGATGCTGATGGGTGATGCTGAAAAAAGATCAGATGCTGGTCAGATGAGGGAACTCAGCAACAGATTGATCAGAAACAGCATGGTTTGGGAAAGACCAAAACAAAAGAATCACCCTTTTGTTGAGTGGCTGAGTTGAACTAACTCTGCAGCTTGAATGAGAAGATGAGGACGATGAAAGGTGAAGTTAATGAGCAGATGAGTCACACACATGGAAGCTTCTGCAGTCACCAAGGAATTGGATGAGTGTGGCAATTTGTCAGGAAAGGGCGAAAGAGAGCCAGCAGTTGAAGTCAGAAGAAAGGCTGATAAGAAAGGAGCTTGGGTGGATGGTATATGACAGCTATGTAGAGGGGGAGAGGAAAGAAGAGTCACATATAGTGCTGTTCAAAAGAAGAGAAAGAATAGCAATGCGGAGCTGGAGGAGCTGGAAGCACATGAGAAATCTAATCCTCACCTCCCCACACCCTCTGCCATGGTCTTATCTAGGGCAGGGAGTGTGAGTGAAGGAGAGGACTCTGTAAGAGCACAGAGGGCCTGTCAGATGCAGGGATCTGTGCCTCGGTGAGAGCCAAAAACTGGAGGGAGAGAGAGATGAAGAGATTATGTCTGGCTATGATATTTTTTAGTGCTGGAGTGAGCCATTCCAGAGACAGCAAAAGAAGGGGAGGAGGGGAATGTTCATGAGATTAAGAATGATGGTACCAGAGGGATGGAGGGGTGAGATGGAGAAGGTTGTGGATGTGGGCTCTGGATTCATGTTGGTGAGAGAAACAGGGGATTGAGATGGTGAGGGGAAAAGGAGCAGGTTGGTTAGTGTGAGAAGCTCGGGACAGAGCTATTGGGAATTTTTCAGTGAAACATTTTTCCAGTGGAAAATACTGATTTCTCTGAAAGGTTTCTCAAGAACAGGATGAAATTTCTGGTAGAAACCAGAGAGAGAAAGAAACAAGCATTCTATTTTCACAAAAAATGTTGAGATTTTGATATTTGTTTTTGGTTCTCACCAGAACAAAGTTTAAAAAAAAACTGAGTGAGAGAGAAAGTGCATATTTAATGATAGACCCAGGTTCAAGTCTTTGCTCTGCCTTATTCAGTCTTTCTCTTTGTCAGTTGCTGCCACTGGAGCTGTTCTACTTTGTATAAATAAATACATATTTATTGGGTCAGCAAGAGTGATTGACTCTATAATCTAGTAGTTAGTGGGAGATGTAGGGATTTGAATCTGGGTTCTCTCTTTCTGCATATTAGGTTCAAATCACTGCATCTCCCACATCAGAGATGAGTGTGTGACCACTGGGCTGTTGGTTATTCCGGAAGTTAGAGGCGTCTGTCTTTTTTGTTGTTGTTTGTTTGTTTAAAAAATATTCATTAGGTCTTGGTTTCACACCACTGTGGAACAGGATTGAAATCTCAAAAATTTTTATGGGATGGGAAAACTCTTTCCGCCGCAGCTCTATTCCCTGAAGGGACAGAGCTGGGGACTCAGGAGCAGGGTGCGGAGGAAAATGGCGGTTGGTCAGTGAACAAAAGTTAGAAAGTAAGTGAATGCATAAATCCTTCTAAGGAAGTTTCATTTGGATACAATTTGAAAGTGACAACTTTGTACTTCAGACAAATTTCAAGGAAAAAACTAAAGGAGTACTTGTGGCACCTTAGAGACTAACAAATTTATTTGATCATAAGCTTTCGTGAGCTACAGCTAAAACTGCCATTAATGTGAGAATTTTCAACAGCAATATGATTTCCTCTTTCTACATATTATGAGCAAATATGAAAACATTAACAAATGCAACATGAGCCCTTTGTTGGTGAGAGAATAACAATTAAGGTGTCAAAAGGACACCTTAATAGAAAATCTTTCCCTCATTTCACTGTTCCTTTGAGACTGAAGACAGGGATCCGCCTTTTCACATTGGTATTTTGAGGCAAATAATTTATTCCTTGGGCATTTTGAACACCACCTGTCTCTACTGAAAAATCATTTTGAAAAAATTATTAGTGTTCTGTTGTGCTTCGTTTTTAAATAAAGAGGTTGAAAAGTTTAATTGACAAGATAGTAATCATTACCTATTCATAGGCATCCTTCATTCTTCACAACTGCCACAGTCAAGTAACAATAATTCAGGCCTGCTGTGGGAAGCAATTTTAAATCCATGATGTTTTTCATTTTTCTTCTCTTTTGTTCCCCTTCTCATGGTCTTAAATGATCTCAAATGAAAACTTATCAGAACAAACGTCCACAAAATTGCTATCTTCTTTTCAACTAGTGGGATACACAATGAAGCACACATAGCCCCATGTTTTCTATGCTTGATAGATAGACATTTCCCTTAATTGCCTGCTGTCAGAGATGTTATCTTCTCTTTTTAATAACAAATTATGGATTTTTCCAATAAATGTTTGGTTATATTTTGAACTGTTCACTTATAAGCAAAGCATGTGTTTAAAGCATATGTCAGTATTTTGTATGATGACTTACCTACTGATAAAATCACCTCCTATAATTCCAACCCCTTCTTCATGAAGTATGGTGGTGAGCTTTGCTCCTTGGGCTGCTAGGGTAACCAGGAAGGCTTACAGGGATTTACTCCAAAACATCCTGGTTATCAGGGCTCCAGCTATACAGAATAGGCTGATTATCCTGGGTAACTGAGCGACTGGTCTAAGAGAAGGTTACTCTGAAAATAAATGTGCAGCCAGCAAGTCCTTCAGTTGTCTTGGTTTATCTTGACACTGGAAATGGTCTTGTTGGCCAAGAGAGTGTGTGAGTTGTTGTGCAACTGCTCATCCACTTTAAACAAATTCTCCACAGCCTTCAACAATCTAACAAGTCCTGTGGCAATGGGGGACCAGCAAAAGTGACAGATGATGGGCATTGATAGGAATCATAGTCGTGATCCTGCACATGAGTGGGTCAGGATTTTGGTTGCATTGACCTGGGATGATATCGTAGTCTGGCAGCATCTTGACTGACTCAGCTGCTCTATTCAGGGACATCACAGTCAACCGCAATCTGAGGAGGAGCTTAGAAAAGGTGCCCTAAAAATTGCTCATTCTGAACAGCCCTGACCAGCTTCCTGAAGCTAGAGGATGTCCCATTATGTGGTCAAAATTCAAACAAGCCTCAAAGTTTATTTTTGTCTCAATGTTGAATGTCCGTACGTTCCTTGATCATCCAAACCAAACTGATCATCCTGTCAGTAGACTGCTGTAGTTGCTTGAGAATTTGAAAGATACTGTATTGACACTGAGGTGCTGAGTGAGATATGTCTTGCTGAAGAAGGACAACTGATTGAGGAGAGTGCTGGGTATTCTTTTTTCTGGAAGGGACACCCACAAAATGAGCCATGCTGTTCAGGAGTCGGCTTTGCAAAAAGAATACTGTATAAATGATAGACTAATGAATCTCTGACTGCTTCTGAGAGCTGGACGTTATGGTGTACTGATCATAGCTTTTGCACTAACATTTACTAACTCTAATGAGGATGAAGAGGACTTTCATTCCGAACTAAATGTCCTGATCTGATTGACTCCCCATGAAGAAAAGTTGATTGTTTTAGGTGACTTTAACATTTGTGTTGGCCATGATGATGCTACATGGCATGGCATACTTGGCAAACATGATGTTGGCAAGATGAACAGCTTTGACCTATTTCTGCTGATGTTCTATGCCAAGCATCATCTAGTTATTACAAACACTGTCTTCTGACTCACCAAAATATAAAAAACGACCTGGATGCACCCTTGCTCACATCATTGGCATCTGACTGACTATGTTTTCGTCCAACAGCAGGACCTATGAGATGTGCTCATAAATCGGGTATTAGGCGAAGCTGATTGTTGAACTGACCACCGTTTAATTCAATCAAAACTTTCCCTGTCTATTTGGCTGACTGTGTAAAACCCAACAATTAAGCATGTAAATATTGCCCAGATGAATGATCTGTCAATTGCCAAACAATATTAAACAGAGATAACTACTGTTTAGAAATTTTCCCAATGATCAGTGATGACATATCTGCTGAATGGGTATCCTTGTGTGACACAGTCTATAACATCATTGTGGTTTGTGTTGGATATATGAAATGCCATCATGCAGACTGGTTCAATGATAATGATCCTGAAATATTGAATCTCCTTGATGTCAAGCAACAAGCACATGCCGCACTCTTAGCTGACCTGCTCTGTGGACTGAAAGAGATCAGATATAGTTTGATAATTTCCATTTTTGACACTTACAACAATTGCTGGATTGCAAATGGAAGGACTGGGTTTCCATCACTGTCATCTTGGTGAAAGCTGGTTTGATAGGCATCAAAACTCATTTGATCTGTGCCCAGTTGAGATGCACTGGCCAGATAATTCAAATGCCTGAGACCTGTAGATGAAAACAAGTCTTGTGTTCTGAATTGCGCTCTGGCAATGGTAAGCATGGAGGGCAGATGAAATGTTTCAAAGACACTCTGAAACAAAATCTTCGCAAAGCAAACATTTCGGACTCAACCTTTGAGCAGCTACTGATTGATCATATTGCATGCTGCCGCACTGTAAGGGTGGGTGTCCATGATTTTGAAAAGAATCGCTTGGAAAAGCTGGAAGCACAGCACCAAGCACAGAAACAACGTGCAGCTCAGTCAACACAATTAGGCAAAGGGTTCTGTGGCCAGTGAGGTAAACATTCCTCTTCCCAAATTGGTGTATGGAGTCACACAAAGATCCATTAGTACACACAATGACTGTCAACAACATCAACGTGATCAGCATCATCATCAGTGATATAGTCCCTTTATAATTTGAAAAATAAAATCTTCTTATTCCCAGAATTTCACATCTACATTTGTATGTTCATTTGCTCCAGTTTCACAAGCCAATGAATCTCTAAGGGTACTTCTACACTGCAATTAGAAGTCTGACTGTAGCACATGTAGATGTACCTGAGCTAAAGCCTTGTCTACACTACAGAGTTTTGTTAGCAAAAGGCAGCTTTTGACGGCAAAACAGTGGATGTGTACACACTGCAATGCCACTTTTAGCAACCAAACACTTCAGTTTTGGTGACAATAGAAAACCACCTTGACAAGAGACATAAGGTTTTTTGCAGCGAAGTTAAAAAGACAAAGCATCAATGTAGATGCTGCCATTTGTTATATCACCAGAACTGGAATTGGCTGAGCCATTGGCCATTATCTTTGAAAACTCATGGTGATCGGGGGAGATCCCAGACGATAGGAAAGGAGCAAATATAGTGCCCATCTTTAAAAAAGGGAAGAAGGAGACTATGGGGAGCTACAGACTGGTCAGCCTCACCTCTTGGCCTGGAAAAATCCTGGAGCAGGTCCTCAAGGAATCCATTTTGAAGCACTTGGAAGAGAAGAAGGTGATCAGGAACAGTCAGCATGGATTCACCAAGGGCAAGTCATGCCTGACCAACCTAATTGCCTTCTATGATGAGATAACTGGCTCTGTGGATATGGGGAAAGCAGTGGACATGATATATCTTGACTTTAGCAAAGCTTTTGATACGGTCTCCCACAGTATTCTTGCCAGCAAGTTAAAAAAGTATGGTTTGGATGAATGGACTATAAGGTGGATAGAAAGCTGGCTAGATTGTTGGGCTCAACGGGTAGTGATCAACAGCTCAATGTCTAGTTGGCAGCCAGTATCAAGCAGAGAACGCCAGGGGTCTGTCCTGAGGCCGGCTTTGTTCAACATCTTTATAAATGATCTGGACAATGGGATAGATTGCACACCTCAGCAAGTTCGCAGATGATGCTAAGCTGGGGGGAGAGGTAGATAAGCTGGAGGGTTGGGATAGGGTCCAGAGTGACCTAGACAAATTAGAGGATTGGGCCAAAAGAAATCTGATGAGGTTCAACAAGGACAAGTGCAGAGTCCTGCACTTAGGATGGAAGAATCCCATGTACCGCTACAGGCTGGGGACCAACTGGCTAAGCAGAAGTTCTGCAGAAAAGGACCTGGGGATTACAGTGGATGAGAAACTGGATTTGAGCCAGCAGTGTGCCCTTGTTGCCAAGAAGGCTAGTGACATATTTGACAGCATTAGTAGGAGCACTGCCAGCAGATCGAGAGAAGTGATTATTCCCCTCTATTCGGCACTGGTGAGGCCACATCTGGAGTATTGCGTCTAGTTTTGGGCCCCCCAACTTCATAAAGGTTGTGGACAAATTGGAGAGAGTCCAGCACAGGGCAACAAAAATGATTGGGGGTTGGGGCACATGACTTATGAGGAGAGGCTGAAGGAACTGGGCTTATTTAGTCTGCAGAAGAGAAGAGTGAGGGGGGATTTGACAGCAGCCTTCAACTACCTGACATGGGGTTCCAAAGAGGATGGAGCTAGGCTGTTGTCAGTGGTGACGGATGACAGAACAAGGAGCAATGGTCTCAAGTTGCAGTGTGGAAGGTCTAGATTGGATATTAGAAAAAAACTATTTCACTACGAGGGTGGTGAAGCACTGGAATGGGTTACCTAGGGAGGTGGTGGAATCTCCATCCTTAGAGGTTTTTAAGGCCTGGCTTTGACAATGGGATGGGCTGGCTTTGAGCAGGGGGTTGGACTAGATGACCTGCTGCGGTCTCTTCCAAACCTAATCTTCTATGATTCTGTGAACTGGCCTGCAGACATGCGCCCCTCCCATTTCAAAGCTCCATGAAGTTCTGACAGCTCAGCCTGCTGCTCTGCTCCGGGCACAAAGAGCAAATCATTAATGTGGAATGTGGTTGTCTCCCTCATGACAACATGACAAACACAGAGGCAGGCAGGGGCAGATGTGTGTGTGAGTGAGTGAGAGAGAGAGAGAGAGAGAGGAGCTGCTGTGCAGAGCCAGTGAGGGAGGCTGGGGCTGATGTTGGGGTGTCCCCCTCCTCCTGCCTCAGGGGCTGATGTTGGGGGTGTCCCCCTCCTCCTGCCTCAGGACTGGTTGCTTTTGCTGGCTGTCTGAACTTAGAGACAGCATGCTGACACACTAACTCTCCCCCAACACACACTCTGTCTCTCTCACATACACCTTGCGCATTCTCTCACACACTCCCCACCCACCCACACTCTGTCCCCCCCCCACTCCCATCACACACTTCCCTTCCTTCCCCCCAAACACTTCAGTTGAAAAGCAGCTGGCAATCTAGTAGGATGACCATGGAATGATGGGATTGAGAAACCTGCATGATGTGGTGCTGTACCTGCACCATGAGGCATTGCAAACCCTCCCTAAGCACCTGCTGCCAGTTGCACAGTGGAATAGCTACCCAGAGTGCACTGCTCTATGTGTCGATGCAAGATCTGAGAGTGTGGATGTGCTCTGCTGACACAAGGAACATAGTATGGACATGCAACAGTGGTTTAATTAAAGCGCAGTAGAATAACTTTTGGCAAGAAAACTCTGCAGTGTAGACATATCCTAACTTTGACGTAGCTTGTTTGAATAACAATAGTGGTGAAGCTATCCTGGCATGGATGGTGTCATGGCTAGCTGCCTGAATACAACCCTGCCCAGGCCCCTGAGTAAGTATTCCGACAGCTAGCCCATGATGCCATGGTTTCACTGCTGTTGTTATTTGAACTAGGTATTACTAGCTAGGAATATCTACATGTGCTGCAATTGCATTTCCCAATTGCTATGTAGACATACCCTGAATTTCTAGGCATCTGGAGGTAGTTACCATTTTGCATTCAGATACAGCCCATTACTGGGGAGACACACACACTATATTCCCTCATGGAGATTACATTTATATTCTTTCTTATTTTGAGGTTTTCCCTTAACCTAAAATAAGTCATTTAGACTGGAAGCGTATGAGTGCTCTTTGTGTGTGTAAAACATAGCACAACACATTTTTCTTTGCTATTTAAAATTCCTGTAGTAGCACTGAGGTCAAATGTCTCTACAACCTTTTGTTAGGCTAGACTTCTTTTTCTTCTCTTTCTTAATGAGAATTTATGCTCAGATTCCTTGGGAGGCTCAGACTTCTTGGAGGCAGCTGCAGTACGTGATGATATTAATCCAGCTGTACTATTCTAGCAGTGTGGGCAGTAGATTGGCTGCTGGGATTTCAGCATGAGAAGTAGTGACATGTGCTACCTTTTGTATTTGCAGTCACCCAGTGGGCAATAACAAAAGGATTTTCCGGCTACAAGTGTTTACCGTATTTCAATTTGCAAAAGTAATTTAGGGAAAGCAGGAGCTGGTTAATTGAGCTATTTTAGTATGTTATGAGGGAGCTGACAAGCTCATTTTTATTAATAGGTTTGATGTAACATGATATTAAAGTATATAATATTCTGTTTCATTTGATACATTGCATGAAATCACCCTGACATTAGTAGGAAACATATTTCATCTTTCATCTTATATAAATTATCAAATGAAATTATAAAAAATATTCTATAAAATATCAACAATTGTTGATATTTTTAAAATATATGGCATGGCAAAATATCATCTCTTCTCCTGCCTCCTAGCAAGCCCATGGTGTCATTACTTAGGTCCCATCCCTCTCTCCCCCTCTTTTCTCTCTCCTTCAATCTCCCCTCTCTGTGCAATGATCAAAGTTTAGTTAATGACCAAACAAATCGTACATTTTCCAGAAATTCCATCTGGCATTCTCTCATGGTGCTGGAAATGATTTCCAAATGCTGAAGAAGATGACATGCATCACCATTTGGGGACCACATCCTTGTATTGCCTGGCACAAGATAGCACATAGGTTCAATTTTCCTTCTCTTCTGGTCCTGACAGATCATCAGGATCCTCCGTGGCTTTAAATAATTTAGACTGCACAAAATTTGGGTGCAGATCAAATATCCTTGGGGGGAGGAAATACCCATAGAGGAGGTTTAAAACACCATGTGTTTCAACTTGAGACATTCCTTACTGATCCCATCATGAGGTTTCCCTCTTGGTGATTTTTCTGAGCATATGGCCTCAAATCTGTCAACTTCATGAAAAAACTCGCACAGATACAGACAGACATCATCTTCCTCTCCAAATGCAAACAGATGGACATCATACCAAAAGGACTGAAGGTAAAAAATCCATTACAATCTACATACCACACAGACTATGCTGACAGCTTGTGCCACACACTCTCAAAGAAACTGCGGAACCACCTGATCAACATCCTCTACAGCAAACAGGGAAAGATTAAGAATGAGCTCTCCAAACTGGATACTCTCATAAAGAACCAACCTTCCACACAAACTTCCTCGTGGCTGGACTTTACAAAAACTAGACAAGCCATTTACAAAACACACTTTGCTTCTCTACAAAAGAAAAAGGACACTAAGCTATCTAAACTACTATATGCCTCAATGGGCCACAACAATGGTTCCCGTAACCCACCCAGCAATATTGTTAATCTATCCAACTATACTCTTAGCCCAGCAGAAGAATCTGTCCTATCTCGGGGCCTCTCCTTTTGCCCCTCCACCCCCACGAACATGATACAGTTCTGTGGTGACCTAGAATCCTATTTTCGACGTCTCAGACTCAAGGAATATTTCCAACACACCTCTGACCAACATATTAACCCACAGAGACCTTCCTGCCAACACTACAAAAAGAAGGATTCTGGGTGGACTCCTCCTGAAGGTCGAAACAGCAGCCTGGATTTCTACATAGACTGCTTCCGCCGACGTGCACGAGCTGAAATTGTGGAAAAGCAGCATCGCTTACCCCATAACCTCAGCCATGCAGAACACAGTGCCATCCACAGCCTCAGAAACAACTCTGACATCATAATCAAAAAGGCTGACAAAGGAGGTGCTGTCGTCATCATGAGTAGGTCGGAGTATGAACAAGAGGCTACTAGGCAGCTCTCCAACACCACTTTCTACAAGCCATTACCCTCTGATCCCACTGAGAGTTACCAAAAGAAACTACAGCATTTGCTCAAGAAACTCCCTGAAAAAGCACAAGAACAAATCCGCACAGACACACCCCTGGAGCCCCGACCTGGGGTATTCTATCTGCTACCCAAGATCCATAAACCTGGAAATCCTGGACGCCCCATCATCTCAGGCATTGGCACCCTGACAGCAGGATTGTCTGGCTATGTAGACTCCCTCCTCAGGCCCTTCGTTACCAGCACTCCCAGCTATCTTCGAGACACCACCGATTTCCTGAGGAAACTACAGTCCATTGGTGATCTTCCTAAAAACACCATCCTAGCCACTATGGATGTAGAAGCCCTCTACACCAACATTGCACACAAAGATGGACTACAAGCCGTCAGGAACAGTATCCCCGATACTGTCACGGCTAACCTGGTGGCAGAACTTTGTGACTTTGTCCTGACCCATAACTATTTCACATTTGGTGACAATGTATACCTTCAAATCAGCGGCACTGCGATGGGTACCCGCATGGCCCCACAGTATGCCAACATTTTTATGGCTGACTTAGAACAACGCTTCCTCAGCTCTCGTCCCCTAATGCCCCTACTCTACTTGCGCTACATTGATGACATCTTCATCATCTGGACCCATTGAAAAGAAGCTCTTGAGGAATTCCACCATGATTTCAACAATTTCCATCCCACCATCAACCTCAGCCTGGACCAGTCCACACAAGAGATCCACTTCCTGGACAGTATGGTGCTAATAAGCGATGGTCACATAAACACCACCCTATATCGGAAACCTACTGACCGCTATTCCTACCTACATGCCTCTAGCTTTCATCCAGAT
Organism: Dermochelys coriacea; assembly: GCF_009764565.3. Lineage (NCBI taxonomy): Eukaryota > Metazoa > Chordata > Testudines > Dermochelyidae > Dermochelys > Dermochelys coriacea. The sequence continues at coordinate 227,754,456 of NC_050069.1, forward strand.
CATACTACTCGATCCATTGTCTACAGCCAAGCGCTACGATATAACCGCATTTGCTCCAACCCCTCAGACAGAGACAAACACCTACAAGATCTCTATCATGCATTCCTACAACTACAATACCCACCTGCTGAAGTGAAGAAACAGATTGACAGAGCCAGAAGAGTACCCAGAAGTCACCTACTACAGGACAGGCCCAACAAAGAAAACAACAGAACGCCACTAGCCATCACCTTCAGCCCCCAACTAAAACCTCTCCAATGCATCATCAAGGATCTACAACCTATCCTGAAGGACGACCCATCACTCTCACAGATCTTGGGAGACAGACCAGTCCTTGCTTACAGACAGCCCCCCAATCTGAAGCAAATACTCACCAGCAACCACACACCACACAACAGAACCACTAACCCAGGAACCTATCCTTGCAACAAAGCCCGTTGCCAACTCTGTCCACATATCTATTCAGGGGATACCATCATAGGGCCTAATCACATCAGCCACACAATCAGAGGCTTGTTTATTTGCGCATCTACCAATGTGATATATGCCATCATGTGCCAGCAATGCCCCTCTGCCATGTACATTGGCCAAACTGGACAGTCTCTACGTAAAAGAATGAATGGACACAAATCAGACGTCAAGAATTATAACATTCAAAAACCAGTTGGAGAACACTTCAATCTCTCTGGTCACTCGATCACAGACCTAAGAGTGGCTATACTTCAACAAAAAAGCTTCAAAAACAGACTCCAACGAGAGACTGCTGAATTGGAATTAATTTGCAAACTGGATACAATTAATTTAGGCTTGAATAGAGACTGGGAATGGATGAGTTATTACACAAAGTAAAACTATTTCCCCATGGTATTTCTCTCTCCCTCCCACCCCACCCCCCTATGTTCCTCTGATATTCTTGTTAACTGCTGGAATTAGCCTACCTTGCTTGTCATCATGAAAGGTTTTCCTCTTCTCCCCCCCCCCCCGCTGCTGGTGATGGCTTATCTTAAGTGATCACTCTCCTTACAGTGTTTATGATAAACCCATTGTTTCATGTTCTCTGTGTGTGTGTATATAAATCTCTCCTCTGTTTTTTCCACCAAATGCGTCCGATGAAGTGAGCTGTAGCTCACGAAAGCTTATGCTCTAATAAATTTGTTAGTCTCTAAGGTGCCACAAGTACTCCTTTTCTTTTTGTGAATACAGACTAATACGGCTGCTACTCTGAAACCTATGGCCTCAAAGGATCATTGTAAAGGGTGGGGGAGCCATCATTTGGAAGAGTCTGCCCTGGCTCACCTGGATACAATGATGTTACAGCTCCCTGAGGACACCTGTATTCACTGCCATTCATCTCCTTTCCCTTTAGTTGGGTTTCCACCATGCAGAAGGACTCTTTTAAAGAGAAATTGTACGTTTCAACCTGTTTTGGGGAGAAATGCTGCCAAGGAGAGTCTCCTGTCCTTCATTTCTTTGGTACTAATGGACTTTATATGCTACTCCCTGGCAATGTGACATGTAGCTATTGAGTTATGCATTCATTCTTATTCTGATTTCATATTTCATCAATCACGTAGTCCACTACAGTAGATTTCATTTGCATTTACCAAAGTGCCGTGTTGTTATGAAAATACAAGATGGTTAAAAGCATCTTGATTGTATGCATGGCAGTATTCAGATGAGCAAAGCACAGATCCAGTCTCCTTGAGAGTACTTGCACTGTAGGTAATCTCTTGCTGTTATAAAGGTAATTGTGTCTAGGTCCCCTGTGTTCAGATAACATTGTGGCATAAAATGCAACTATTTTTACATTTGTTTCACATTACAGTTTATAAAATGTGGAGGCCTTCGGTGAGAACAAGTTGACAGACTTTGAAAATAACAGACCAGATCCTTGGCTTCTGTAAATCAGTTAATGGAGCTACACCAGTTTACTCCTGGACCATCTGCTCTGAAGAACTAATTCCCAGCTACCAATAAAGCATATTGAAATCTACATTTCTGTTTTCTAGACATTTCATAAAACTCTTTCTTGAATATGGGACTTTTGGAAATTTTGTGCTGTCATAAATTAAAGGGCTAAATTTCCGAAAGACCCTCAATGACGTTTCTATTTTTTGTATCTATAATTCTAAAGGCATTATTGTTTTGATGAGAAGGATAGGAGTTACTGCAGCTGCCTACTATGTGAAAAAGATGCCCTACCCCCTTTTTCTTCCTAATACAGTTTGGTTTAACTGTGTCTAGTAAGTACTCCAAACCCATTGAGATTTATTATATGAAATGCATGAGCTAATGAGACCTTGTTTTCTACTATTTCATAATATAATTTTGCAATAAATAAATAAAATAAAACAAAACTTCTTGGATATACTTTTCCAAGAACTAGCTGTGGGATTGGCAAATTGAAACAAACAGTCCCCAAGAAATAATATCATGTGGAAGTTTGTGCAACAAAAAGGCTCAACAAAACATAAAAATGGACAGTGCAAGTGATGCATAACTGGCAGGAGTTAATCTCAAAGGACAATAAATATGCTTCAGAAAAGGCAAACTGTATATTACAGGTCAGTTGCTGTTTGTTTATGTTTTATTAATAAACTTTTATACTCAATTCATACCAGTGATAGGACCAACCTTCAAACCTTCTTACAGCTCAGATGGGGGAGGCATTGTTCATATCTCGAGTTTTGGCTCAGCCTTTTTAAAGAGAGAAGTCAATCACAAAGTTTGGATCTGATCTTTCCCAAAGTTTTGGAAATATTAGATCTAGAGCTGGCTGAAAAAAAATCTGCAGAAAATTTAAAATTTTGGGGAGAAATTTTAATACTGAAAAACTTCACCTGAAAACCAAAATATTTCAGTTTTCAAATGCTGTCATGGTGCTTCATCAGAGTTTTGTAGTTTGATTGCCTTATGTTTCCATTCTCTATAGACCAGGCTCCTAAGCCGGGCTCCTCAGCTGGACTTCATCTCCTATGATGCCCCATGGTCTTCCCTTTTGGAAAGGCAGTCCATAGCCATGGTGCCCCAGAGGGGATGTAGGCTAACTGGGGATCAGGGGGACAAGAGGCAACAGAACTATAACTCTCATGAGGCCCCATGGCAGCATTTGCAAATATTTTGTTTTTCAGACATTTGGGTTTTTAAGAGATATTGATGTTTTCTGTAGAAAGCAGATACTCTTCATGAAAAAAATTAATTTAGTTGAAAATCCAATTTACCCTCAAAAACAGCTTTGACAGAAGATTTTTGACCAGTCCTAGTGAGCGCTGTCATCTTGATTTGGGCCACTCTCTATGTCTTATTACCAGGCCTGCCCAGAAAAAGGAATATCAGTCCCACAAATTTCAGAGTATTTGAGATTTTGATTTGTTCTGAATTGGAATCTTGAACCTAGGAAATTTCCAGGAAAGGTAATATTATGATTCAGAAACATACTTGTTCTGATGCCTATCCCAGGTCTCCCTCTCCACCATCACAGCACCAAGGGGAGGGAAACCCCAGGACTAATGATGAGAGGGGGCAAGAACCCCCTCAGGCTGATGGCAGGAATGGGAGGGGGAATCCCTGGGCTGATGACAAGAGGACAGCCTCCCTTTGGCCTTCGGGGATCCAGGCAGCCTTCCAGGATGGCTGCCAGGGAGGCAGAAATCCTGGGAGTGCTGGCTCGAGAGCTCCGCACCAGGCAGGCTGTGGAGTTTGAGAAACAGGGAGTCTGAAAGCCCTGGGGCTGCCAGCTAACTGAAAGCCATGGCTTCCAAGCTCTTGGCTCCCAGTCAGCTAGCCCAGGAGGACTGCTGAGGAGCCAAGTGGGCAAGCTGGCAGGAATCCAGGCAGGTTTCCTCTGGAATGTAATTGATGTTGGCATGTTCCCATGAAACATTTCAATTTCAATAAATCAGCATTTTCCACAGGAAAATTTTCAACCAGCTAAACTTATTACACTTGATCTTTGCAGTTTTCCCAATGATACCAATAAAGAAAGCGTATCCAGAGAAAAGCATAGGGACTCGTACAAGAAATTATACAAAGATTGCATTTTCTCAGAGTAGTAGTGAATCTTTCCCATTATGATTAGGTCCTACCTGGTTCGGACATACACAAGTACATTTCCTTTTCTACAGGGGAGCTTATTTACAGAAGAAATGTTCCAGTGAGCCAGGCACTTGTGGATATGACATCAGTGAATAACATCTTGTTTCCTCTACTGCTGTGCATATCTGTTCTCTAATGATGAATATTACGGACTCTGAGAGGATTGAGAGCTAAAGCAGAAGAGCATTTAGACCATGAGAAACAGGAGGCAGAATCAAGTCTAAATTAAGATTCTAATTGTTGCTTTGTTTTGTAATTGCTTTTCTCTTTTGAGAATAATTTTGGACACTGGGGGAAAAACTAATCTAAAGAAGGTTGCAGCTCAAAAGTAAAATAAAAAAATGCTATTTTAACGGTGGGCCCAATCCGGCAAACACTCACACAGACCCACATCAATAGTGCCAGTGATCTTAATGGGACTATTCACCTGAACAAAGTTGCTCACGTACACAAGTGTGCAGGATTGAGCACCTACTGTGTATTCAGAAGTGATTTCTAAGGTTCTAGTGGATAGAAAAGGGAAAATGAGTGAGACAGAAAAATTAAATATGGAGCATCTCTTTGCCACTACTGATGGTATATTTTTCCCAGTTGAAAGGGAAGAAGCCTCAGGGGACTCAACAATATGGAGGAGCAAACAGAATTGTCTTCAATAATTTATTCTGCTGCTCTCTATATGTGTGTGTTGGGGGGGAGGGGCTAGGAATCAGGCAGAGAAATGCTAGCCCCACTCCTACCTCCCCCTTTTCCCCCACATTGTTGTCTCCTGATCGTGCCAAAACTGTGGAGCCATTGTTTCTCCAAAATGTCCGTCCCCCGCCACAGTCTAAGAGCACACTCTGCTCCCAAGAGTAGATCTGCAGTCTCCTCTCCATGCACCAATGCCCAGGGGAACACTGGGCTGTAATATTTGCAACAAAATGCACAAAAATGATTCTGCTAAAGCATTACAAGGAACATTTGAGTTTGTCAATCGCAAGAGATCTGTGAAAGGAGCTTAAATTGTTATAAAATGGGAAGTAATGTTACAGAGAATGGAAAATAGCTGAAGGATTAAATTAGAACAGTCAAAACTGGAGTAATTGGATGCTCAGTATAGCAGCTCCATGTATCTAGGTAGCCAAAAACCATATGTAGCAATCACTATTCCCCACAGCTTTGCCAACTTTAATTTATTTCTTAAACCAGCTGAAATAGTTTGTAAACTGATTCAGATTACCCAAGTATAAAATTTACAGTAACTATTCTTATACATGAGGGGGCTGGTGGCAGAGACAAAGAATTGGTGACTGCTAGTGGCTGTTTTGTCTAATCCTTTATCCCATCAGGTTTTAAACTCAGTGAGGCAGAGGATTTATCCCGAATTGTTTAGCATATTTAAAAGAAAGAAATTATAACATTAGGACTAAAACCATGGAGAAGTCCCTGTATTCAACGGGGATTCCAAAAAGTTGGAAATCAAGTGAAATATCTCTAATAAGGTAATGATTGTATAGAACCCACCAATTAGTTAGTGCCTATACATCATCAATATGGACGGTGCAATTGACAGAAGGGGACTACCTGTGTGTGCTCTACTTATGGCTTTATACATAAGAATCAAGGTGGGTGAGGTAATATCTTTCATTGGACTAATGTCTCTTGGAGAAAGAGACAAGCTTTTGAACTATATAGAGTTCTACACCAGCGCTGCAAATGTCTTTGTACGTGACATAAATAACCCAGCTGAAAAGGAACCGTTCAGAATGAGAGATGCTGTTGCTAGCATGTTTAAAATTTTACTTTAATAATAATAATAATAATAATAATAATTAATAATTAATATAATAATAATTAATAATAATAAACCCTTACCTGTAATGTACAGTTAGATAGAAAACTGATTTGAAAAGCAGAGCACACAGATTAGCCGTAGGTGGAAACTTTTCCAATTGAAAAGTGGTTGAAAACATTCTGTAAGGATTAGATTATTTAAAACCTTTGTAGCTCATAAGGATTTGGATGTGTGTATTGAAAATAAAATAATACAACATGTTTTCAGATGACCAGCTGTGATAGGCTATATAAAATAAGCAAACATTAGAAAGTCTGGAAATTAAGTATTTGACCTATTCCACTCTTCCACATAATTTTTCATCATTCATTCTTACTGCACCTGACCAACATCTACCAGGCAATCTTAATCTTTGTCTTTTTTTCCCTTCCAATATGGAAATAGGGTATTGGATGCACACCATTGATATTATGTACTATCAAATGTGTATTAAATATTTCACAAGGGATTTAGTCCTTGGGTACCTTAAGATATTTCAGCTTCCTGCCTGTTTTCTGATAATGTTGGGGACTACAAAAATATTTCTATGAGTACAATTGGAAAAACTGATCTGTTTGATGTTGCAGGTTTATGTAAGCGTATGTATTCCTTGCAAATTTGTATTTGTAACTGTATTACTAAAAAGCAACTCAACCATGTTGTTGTTAGTGTGGAAGGTACTGTGATTCAGTTTTTATAATATATTGTAAATGGATCCTTGAATAAGAAATAGCCTTTTGTAATTAATATTTTCTTATTTTGACTTTGGCATTTTTTTGTAAAAATAAGGGGGTAATCTTTCAGTTGATTGGGTGTTGTAAATTGGGCACGGTAGTAATGAATGATGAAGGATTATATGGGGCTGGTGAACTGGACGGATCCATTAGCTGTTCATTTGCAAATATTTTCCAATTCAGGATTTTTAAACCATGTCAAATTTTTGTAAAGTGGTTGTTGGGGTTTTTTGTTTGTTTGTTTGTTTGTTTGTTTTTGGTTTTTAGTGGTAGCTGGATTCCACTGAAACATACTTCCAACTTTAATTTCTCAGCAAGTCCATATGATATTGTACCAGGGTGCATGTGTGTGTGAGACCAGTGTTCTTCCCAAGTTGGATATAAGGTGGGGAGTGTCAAAAGGATATGCAAGAGTTTTGGAGGGTTCTATCCACAATAAAAACTTTAAGCAGTTGAAGTTTTGTACCTTCAAAATTATAATCATTTAAAATATCAACATGATGAAAGGCTCTGCCTTTCCTCCCCCCTACACCTTCCTAGCTCTCCCATTTTCCTTCTTGTTCCCCAATCTCCTGTGTCCCCTTCATACCTTATTAGTCTCCAGCTCATCGCTGCGTGTCTCTCTTCCTGTCTCCCCTGAAGCATCACTATTCTGAGAATGGGAGCACATTTTCGTGTTTGTACCACTCAGTGTGGTCCCCAACCCACTGCCTGCCTAGACCATGTCTATCCTGGTCACCTCCCTCGCTCTCCATGCCCCACTTCCAGGCAGCAGAGAATTCAGGCACTAAAACAGATTGGATTTATGCATAGTAGAATTATTATAGGCAAGGCTAGTAGCTCTGCCTATTATTAAGGTTGCCATTATAAAACACTATTTTCAGTTGCTTATAACTTTGCAAAACTTCAACCATTCGGTTTGAAATTTTTCATGCCAGGTGTCTGCCTCACGCTGATTTTTTTTTTTTGGCAAACTTCAGCCAAAATAGTTCATCCATTTTCATCCAGACAGTGGTGTTGTTCTTCACAGCTAGCAAATAAGACTGCATGCAAACCTTTCAGCCTGACCTTCTTGTGCAATAGATAAATTTTTAAAGAGAGCCCAGCCAAGTGCCTCACAGAATGAAAGAGTGAAGACGGTGACTTGCAGAAACGATGATTGCAGCTATTTAACGTACGGTTTTCAGCAATCAAAAATAAACCTCATTGTGTTGTGTGTGGTGAAGTGCTAAGTGCTGAAAGCATGAAAGCTTTAAAATTAAAGTAAACATCCACAGTCAAAGAACAAGCCTCTTGAGTTCTTCAAGAGAAGATTGAACAGCTTGAATAGCCAGCAAACACTGATGTGGAATACAAGTAATGTCAATAAGAATGCTCTTGAAGCGTCAGATCTCATGTTACTTGTCAGGCACATACAGTAGCTGAGAATCTCATACTTCCTGTGGCATTAGACACAGTTACAAACATGCTCGGCCATGAAGAGGCAAAAAAGCTTAAAGCTATTCCTTTATCAAATGATATAGTTTCGTGACATATTAATGAAATGGCATTCATGAGCAAGTGAAAGAAAAGTTAAAATTTTGTGAATTCCTAGCTCTTCAGTTTGATAAATCAATGGATGTTTCAAGCTCAGCACAGTTCTTAGCTTTTGTTGGATATAATGCAGATGATTCAGTGGAGGAAAACATGGTCTTCTGTAAAGCTGGTTAGCCACACAACTGGTGAACGTCTATTTAACATGTTTGTTGAAGCTACCAAATATTTTGAAATGTATTGAAAAAAAAGTATTGTTATATGCAGTGACAGTGTCAAAGCAATGATTGGCAAGAACAGTGGACTTGTGGCAAGATTAAAAATAATTATGCTACATGCAATTTGGACCCATTGCTTCTTATATTGGTTAGCACTTGATGCAAAAAGAATGTCTTCTGAGTTGCATCAGGTACTCGATGAGTCTGTAAAAGTTGGGAATTTCATAAAAAAGCTGGCCTCTATCAGCTCGTCTGTTTGCAGCTTTATGTGATGAAATAGGTGCACTTCATAGAAGTTTTCTCTTGCACACTGACGTGAGGTGACTTTCAGAGGGAAAAGTGTTCACCAGACTTTTTGAATTGTGAGCTGAAATACTTATGTTCCTACAGGATCAAGGGTCTCCTTTTGCTATATCATTCAGTGATCCATCTTGGCTTCTTCAGTTGGCTTACTTAGCAGATGTCTTCAGTCATCTGAATGAGTCGAATATGAATTTTCAAGGATGAAACAAAAACATAATTGTGTTGGGAGACAAAGTGAGAGCCTCTGGAAAAAATCTTGGAGCCTGGTCTGTTCAGCTTCAGAATGGAAACTTTGTGTCATTTCCTCTGAGAAGCGAGTTCATGAAATTTATTGCCAATGACAAGAGTGTAGATATTAAACAATTAAAAAACATTACAATTGAGCATATACTTAACCTTAAACAGCTGCTCCAGGTGTATTTCCTTCTTGACAACAAAGAACTTGGCGAGAGATGGATAATTAATCTGTTCAATAAAAGAGTAGTCGAGTCTGCCAAATTTACAGGAAGTCTGCAAGCAAGACAAACTGATCGAGCTTTCATCTGATAAAACACTTCAGTGTTCATTTCCCTCTAAGACGTGTGCACAGAAACATGACTATTCTGAACTTGTAACTGAATCTTTGAAAGTTTTAATCCCGTTCGCAACATCATACTTATGTGAATTGGGATTCTCATCGATGGTTGCAATAAAAACAAAGCAACAAAATAAATTATCTGTGGAGAATGACCTGCTGCTAAGTGTTTTTTCAGTTTAACCCAGCATAATATAATTAGCTGGTACAAAACAAGCACAAGTTTCTTGTTGAATGACGCTATAAGACTTGTAGTTTGTAAAAAATGAATTTATCGTTTGTTTCTGTGTAAAAATAAACTTTGATCTGACACACAGATATTTTGCTTACCTATAATTGAATGATTCATAATCTACTTAATGATATTTAAGGTAGGGGAGTCACAATCTTTTCAAGTCTTTGTAGTGGAGGGGGTCACTGTCAGAGTGATAGACTCAAATTGCCCAATCTGTTTAGTTAAACAAAGAGGTTAAGGGGTAACTTGATTACCGTCTGTAAGTATTCACAAGGGGAATAAATATTTAGTAATGGGCTCTTCAATCTAGCAGAGAAAGGTATAGCACAATCCAATGGCTGAAGGTTGAACCTAGACAAATTCAGATTGTAAATAAGGCATACGTTTTTGACAGTGAAGGTAATTAATCACTGGAACAATTTACCAAGGATTGTGGTGGATTCTCCATCCCTGACAATTTTAAATCAAGATTTGGCTATTTTTTAAAAAAGATATATTCTACAAATTATTTTGGGGAAGTTCTATGGCCTGTGTTATACAGGAGATCAGACCAGCTGATCACAATGGTCCCTTTTGGCTTTAGAATCTATGAATCTATGAATATGAATACTCAGTCTATATATACTCAGTCTGAGACCTTTCCATTTGCTTATCCAGGACACCTCACCCAGTTCTGGGATAACACTTCATCCAGTCGTCTGGGATCTAAAACACTCAGTTTGACTTCAGCTCGTCACTCAGGTTACTTTAATAGGCATGTAACAGCTTGGATGCAAGAAGCTGATACCACAATTCCAATTCATGTCACACACAACACAGTTTATATATATCTTTTCTAGCTACTAAAATCTATCTTTCTTGCCATATAACGACCAATCACTTATCAGTTCAGGTGTTTCTGCCTACCTTGTTTATTATAAATCTACTCACAATAGTTAGTAGGGTTGTCAACCCTGCAAGATTCTCCTAGAGTCTACAGGAATTAAAGATTATGTCATGTGACAAAATCTCCAGGAATTCGTCCAGCCAAAGTTGGTAATCCTAATAGTTAGTTTAGTTAGTTTCTGCCTCCCTTACTTACTACAGCCATATTCACAATAGTGAATTGTTTCAGCAATTACTTGTTTGGGCTTGTGCAGCAGTTATTTGTTCAAGTTTGTCTTATCCTAACCTGGCCCTGATCATGTCAGCCAAGCCAGTCCTGAAGTAATCATGTAATTAAAGATTGTAATAATGCATATGCACAAGGGGACCAAATGAAGGTTTCACAGATATTCTGGCAGTTCCTAACTTCTGAGTGCTTAACTTCATAACATTAATGTTTTTAATGTAGTTTTTGTGAGTGTAAATATAAATATAAATACAATATATAAAATATTATAAATATAAATAAATATTGCTAATGAGTTACTGTAAAAGTAATCTTTGGATCTGTTCTATAGGCAAAAGGTCTTCATAAATTAAAACTATTGACCCAATGCAGGACTGTTGGGGCCATCAAGCCCTGGATGAAATAAAACCTATGTGATACAAATATTTATACCTGATATTATTAGAATCTTTGACATTATATGCAGACTTAGGCATTTGTGTCAATTCTCCTTCCTCAGATAATGGGTCTTGGAAATCTCTGGTCCATTGGGAGTGTCTAGTTAGTGGGAGAAGAGGTGCAGCATCCAGGCTCTGACAGCAAGTGGAAATGAATTATTTCTGCTGCCTGCATGTTAATAGCAATCTTCCAGCGGGTGAGGAGGAATTGTTTCATATCTAGATGATATGTTTGTGATGGGTTGGACTCCCCTTTCATGGGTGCCACCTAATGTGCTGGGGTCCCACTGAGCCTATCTGTCCCACCAGCCTGAGTCCCCCCCCCCGACTCTGTGCTGCTGTGTCAGGCCCTCAAGACCCCTTTCCAGCATACACCCAGGTAGGAACACACCCAACTGTAGAATCACACAGAATCTGCAATCAGTTCTGTGTGGGAGGGCTCAGATCGGGGAATTGCCCAGCACTCTGGGGCACGTACCCTCTGGAGTGTAAATCCAAAATTATATTGTCTTTCATTGTATTGAGATTTATACAGTGTAAACTCATGAAATTCGCCCCCTCCCTCAATGTGGCAGAAGATATGTACAGCTTTTTGCTTACACACACACACACACACACACACACACACACCATTACGAATTGGACAAACTAGGTTTAGAATAAACAAAAAAACAAGTTTATTAACTACAGAAGGTAAATTTTAAGTGATTATAAGAGATAGTAAACAGAACAAAGCAGATTACTGAGCAAATAGAACAAAATATGCAAACAAAGCTTAATACACTAAGGAAAACTGTCTACAAATAATAATTTCTCATCCTAAATGTTGTTTCAAGAAGGTTGCAGAGTTTCTTGGGGGTAAACTGCACTGCTTGCAGCTTAAATCTCCAGGGATTCCTTTTACAGGCTGATCAGTCCCGCCTGGACTCAGCCCCCGCCTCCCCCCCCGGTTAGTTCCTTTGTTTCTTCAGGTGTTTTCAGCAGTCTTCCTTTTTGGGTGGGAAGGCAGTGGAGAAGAGCCATTATTAACTCACTCCCTGGCCTTAAATAGGATTTGCATATGGAGGGAATCTTTTGTTTCCCAGTTTTGACCCCCCAACCCCCTTCCTGTGGAAAAGTAACAGAATTTCAGGATTTCAGAATTTCAGGTATTCTGTACCAGGTGACACAATCACATGACCCTGTCGTGTCAAAGCAGCATCCCAGGAAACTTCTCAGGAAGGAGGGTGATGAGTATCTTCAAAGCCCTATTGTTCTTCCTAATGGCCTATCTAGGCTGATTGCATATTGTCTGGTGGGTGTTCCCCAAGAACACACACAGTTGTAATTATTACATAGTCAATATTTCTAACTTCAGATACAGAAATGATTCATGAATACAAATTGGATAATCACATTCAGTAACTCATAATCTTTCCATCAACCTCAGCCTGGACCAGTCCACACAAGAGATCCACTTCCTGAACACTACGGTGCTAATAAGCGATGGTCACATAAACACCACCCTATATCGGAAACTTACTGACCGCTATTCCTACCTATATGCCTCTAGCTTTCATCCAGATCATACCACTCGATCCATTGTCTACAGCCAAGCGCTACGATATAACCGCATTTGCTCCAACCCCTCAGACAGAGACAAACACCTACAAGATCTCTATCATGCATTCCTACAACTACAATACCCACCTGCTGAAGTGAAGAAACAGATTGACAGAGCCAGAAGAGTACCCAGAAGTCACCTACTACAGGACAGGCCCAACAAAGAAAACAACAGAACGCCACTAGCCATCACCTTCAGCCCCCAACTAAAACCTCTCCAATGCATCATCAAGGATCTACAACCTATCCTGAAGGACGACCCATCACTCTCACAGATCTTGGGAGACAGACCAGTCCTTGCTTACAGACAGCCCCCCAATCTGAAGCAAATACTCACCAGCAACCACACACCACACAACAGAACCACTAACCCAGGAACCTATCCTTGCAACAAAGCCCGTTGCCAACTCTGTCCACATATCTATTCAGGGGATACCATCATAGGGCCTAATCACATCAGCCACACAATCAGAGGCTTGTTTATTTGCGCATCTACCAATGTGATATATGCCATCATGTGCCAGCAATGCCCCTCTGCCATGTACATTGGCCAAACTGGACAGTCTCTACGTAAAAGAATGAATGGAAACAAATCAGACGTCAAGAATTATAACATTCAAAAACCAATTGGAGAACACTTCAATCTCTCTGGTCACTCGATCACAGACCTAAAAGTGGCTATACTTCAACAAAAAAGCTTCAAAAACAGACTCCAACGAGAGACTGCTGAATTGGAATTAATTTGCAAACTGGATACAATTAACTTAGGCTTGAATAGAGACTGGGAATGGATGAGTCATTACACAAAGTAAAACTATTTCCCCATGGTATTTCTCTCTCCCTCCCACCCCACCCCCCACTGTTCCTCTGATATTCTTGTTAACTGCTGGAATTAGCCTACCTTGCTTGTCACCATGAAAGGTTTTCCTCCTTTCCCCCCACTGCTGCTGGTGATGGCTTATCTTAAGTGATCACTCTCCTTACAGTGTGTATGATAAACCCATTGTTTCATGTTCTCTGTGTGTGTGTGTTTATATAAATCTCTCCTCTGCTTTTTCCACCAAATGCGTCCGATGAAGTGAGCTGTAGCTCACGAAAGCTTATGCTCTAATAAATTTGTTAGTCTCTAAGGTGCCACGGGTACTCCTTTTCTTTTTGCGAATACAGACTAACACGGCTGCTACTCTGAAATCTTTCCAATGATGCCTCACATGACTCATCTTGCATAAAACATATCTTCATTATGCCATATTCATATCATAATATTTTTATGAAGAATATGGGGCATAATGTCACAGTGTTCTTTAACAAAAAGTCTGTAATGTGGAGATAATAAAAGAAGGAACTTGGAAGTTTACAGTGTGTTCTACCACCATCCTCTGTTAGATGCAATTTCATTCCTGCCTATGTGTTTGTAGAAAGACAAGGCAGGTGAGGTAATATATTTTATTGGACCAACTTCTGTTGGAAGCCTTCAAGCTTCACACAGCTCTTCCTTGGGATTGGGGAAGGAAATCAGTGTGTTTGCAGTTATTCCACCTTACAGTTCCTGCCCTGAAAAGAAGATAAAATCCTCCATTCTGACCACGAATGGAGATTTCCACTTAGTTCATTGGGGTGGAGACTGTGTTTCTGGTGCAAAAGTTCACCTGCTTGACTTTGCTGTGTGTGATTTAGCTGATGACTGTAACAGTATATATAGCTATGAATCATTATAGAGCAGCATTTGACTTCTGTAGTAAACTCTTGTGAATCCCAGATGCTCATGAATTATCTCTCCTGGGAGATATGTACTGTACTGACTGGTATGTACATGAACTATTGCCCTCTTATCTGATAGACTCAGACCTGCTTGGGACAGTCTGTATGTACTTATCTTACCCTATAGCAATTAACTTATAAAATAAAAGGATTTATCTAATGCTAGATAACAGTCATACTCTGTTAGCTCAAGGGACGAAGGTCTGTGTTCTTGGAATTTTAATCACCATAAACACTAATGGGGTTTTTAGTCAATGCCCATTTAAGGGCCTGTTACAAGTGGCCTATTAGAAGTTTTAAAAAATAGATAAAGGAACTTGTAAGGCTAAGAAACAAGGGTTTTATATATCTATAGTACAGCTGGTGAGAAGTGACATTTCTGTTTCGCATGAAATTCTAACATTTTGAAATTGGTTTTTGTCACGAATCAGGACAACAAATTGAAATGTCCACACTTTTCATGGATGGAGATTTGTGATTCAGAAACAGCAAAATGACCTTGTCAAAATGTTTAGATAATGTAAAATATTATAATGTTAAATATTAAATATTTTATATAGTATAATATAATTTAATGTTAGAATTTAATAGAATATAAAAATCAAAATGAAATGCAGAATTTGGAACAAAATATTCCAAATTATTTTGAAAGTTTTCCATCAAAAATTTATCAAAATCTATGTGTTCCCAGAAAACATTTTGATTTGATGAAACTGAAAATTGTTGAACCAACTCCATCCTAAAAGTTTTGAAAACTATGGGAGATTTCCCCTCCTCGCCCCCCCATTAAGAAAGAAGAAGATAAAGTATATAGATAAGCCTTCACTGATTCTTATTTATAACCATGGCCCTGTGCCTAGCACACTTCTGAGTGCTGTAAAAATAATTGATGATGATAACAATGAATAATGGCCAAACAATTGAAAAGTTTGTCTGAGCTTCTGTAAATAAATCTCTTTTATACAACCTGATTCAAGATGGATTAAATAAACAGATGCTTCAGAATCAGACTGTTAAATGCAAATTTGTTTGAGCTGGATGGATCCAAATCATTGTTTAGTTTCTGTTCTCACTTGACAGAACCTTGATTCAGAATTTAGTAGTTGCTAAATATAACCCTGTGGGTGTACATTCTGTCCGTTTATCTCAATAAACCAATGGGGAATGCTAATCAGAACGGATCAGGAAGACTCTTCTTTGACAGTGGGCCATTTTTTATATTGAACTGTTAGTTGGGGTGGAGAGGAAGAGGGCGGAGAACAAAAAAATCCTTTAATGGCTTAAAATTGGGGCTATTGATTAATCGCAGTTAACTCACACAATTAAGTCAAAAATTAATTGTGATTAAAAAAATTAATCATGATTAATCACAGTTTTAATCGCTATATTAAACAATAGAATACCAATTGAAATTTATTAAATATTTTGGATGTTTTTCTACATTTTCATATAGTATTCTGTGTTCTAAATGAAATTAAAGTGTATATTGTTTATTATAAATATTTGCACTGTAAAAGATAAACAAAAGAAATAGCATTTTTCAATTCATCTCATACAAGTACTGTAGTGTAATCTCTTTGTTGTAAAAGTGCAACTTACAAATGTAGAATTTTTTTGTTACATAACTGCACTCAAAAACAGAACAATGTAAACTTTCAGAACCTACCAGTCCACTCAGTCCTATTTCATGTTCAGCCAATCGCTAAGACAAACAAATTTGTTTACATTTATGGGAGTTAATGCTGCCCACTTCTTATTTAAAATGTCACCAGAAAGTGAGAACAGGCATTTGCATGGCACTTTTGTAGCAGCATTGCAAAGTATTTATGTGCTAGATGTGCTAAACATTCGTAGGCCCCTTCATGCTTTGGCCACCATTCCAGAGACATGCTTCCATGCTGATGACGCTTGTTAAAAAAATGTGTTAAGTAAATTTGTGACTTAACTTCTTGGGGAAGATTGTATATCCCCTGCTCTGTTTTACCCACATTCTGCCATATATTTCATGTTATAGCAATTTCGGACGATGACCCAGCACATGTTCATTTTAAGAACACTTTCACTGCAGATTTGACAAAACGCAAAGAAGGTACCAATGTGAGATTTCTAAAGATAGCTACAGCACTCGACCCAAGGTTTAAGAATCTGAAGTGCTTTCCAAAATCTGAGACGGACGAGGTGTGACTCATGCTTTCACAAGTCTTAAAAGAGCAACACACAGAAGCAGAAACTACAGAACCCGAACCACCAAAAAAGAAAATCAACCTTCTGCTGGTGGCATCTGACTTAGATAATGAAAATGAACATGTGTCGGTCCACACAGCTTTGGATTGTTATCAAGCAGAACCCGTTATCAGCGTGGACCCATGTGCCTTGGAATGGTGGTTGAAGGATGAAGGGACATAGGAATATTTAGCGCATATGGCACATAAATATCTTGTGACATCGGCTACAACAGTGCCATGCAAACGTCTTTTCTCACTTTCAGGTGACATTGTAAACAGGCAACATTATCTTCTGCAAATGTAAACAAACTTGTTTGTCTGAGCGATTGCCTGAACAAGAAGTAGGACTGAGTGGACTGGTAGGCTGTAAAATTTTACATTGTTTTATTTTTGAATGTAGGTTTTTTTTACATAATTCTACATTTTTAAGTTCAACTTTCATGATAAAGAGATTGCTCTATAGTACTTGTATTAAATGAATTGAAAAATACTATTTATTTTGTTTTTATACAGTGCAAATACTTGTAATCAAAAATAAATATAAAATGAGCACTGTACACTTTGTATTCTGTGTTGTAATTGAAATCAATATATTTGAAAATGTAGAAAACATCCAAAAATATTTAAATAAATGTATTCTATTGTTTAACAGTGCGATTAATCATGAATATTTTTAATTGTATGATTAATTACAATTAATTTTTTTAATCGCTTGACAGCCCTACTTAAAATGTAACTAGAATTCACTGTTCTTTTGCCAATTTATAGTTTGCAAATAGCTTCCAGAAACTCATTCCCTTTGGTCTAATTCCATTGCTTCACTACCTTATAAAAATGCTAACTGAAACAGTGGAAGTTGTCATATCTGTATTCCTTGTTCTTTTCTTGATTCAGCCTGTTATAATTCCTGATAATTGCAATTATAGCAGGGGTGTTTGAGTCCATATAGTTAAAGATCCATTATTGTAGTTTCCATGGCACAGACCTATTTTCTGAGGTATATAATTTGACCCATAAACCTTTTCTCAAATCTGAATCTTTGCTGACATATTTTTTATCCTGCAAAACAATCTTGGGTTTTTATTTTATTTTGTATTATGGATTATAACTAGCTGATCTTGTGCTGTTAATATAATCCTCCATGCACTTTTTGTCTTCATCTGTATAATTTAGAGGGGGGGAAATGTAATCTATTCATAGGGCTGAATCCTCTGCTGTTCTGGAGAAGGGACAAGAAGGAGGCTATAAACTGCTTTATGAACTATAAAGTGCATATTGGCAGTCCATAGGGATTGCTATGCTGAATAAGATTTGGGAAGAGCACTGTTTTCTCAGACCACATGCCTCCTGCCCCCAGCCTCTGTCTCTCTTGGCCCCATCCAGAGGGAGTGGAGAGCAGAGGGCATAGAGCCCACTACTCCAGTTTTACACTACCCAAGAATTTTGTTACATCAGTTTCCCTAATCTTGACTACCCTTTTAGGGTAGCTTCCTGTCGGCATTGAACTGCCTGAGTAATGCAACACAGAAGTTCCCCAAGCCTTATCTTTGAGACCAGGGTTTCTGGCCCAGGGTTCTCTTTGAATATGGTACTTAGTTAGTGTCTGTCCTCTCCCAGCATTGAGAGCCTTAGATCTAAGTTGATTTTTCTAAACTGTCTGATATTTCTTTTTGCTGTGTAGGAATTCAATTGTCCCAACTTGCAAGTGAGGATTTCTAGTTTGCTCATTTTTTCCCTGCATTTGTCAAGAGATCAATTTTGCTTTCTAAATTGGACATCTTCATTTATCCATATCTTACTATTATTGTCGATAACATTGTCTTCATGCTCAACTTTACAGCTTCTTCTTGTGTTGCTCTTGTGGGTGGTACGGCACTACTCAACAATTCTGTATCTGATGGATACAGATGAGACATACAGAAACCAGGAATGTGGTTTAACTAGCTGCAGCTTTATTAATTTAACACATCTGGGAACTATCCCACAATAACTTGTCCAGGGCAGCTCATCCTTCCTTCCATCAGCCAGACCACCTGGGTAAGGCCTGCCCTCTACCTAGCCCTTTTTAACCTTTAATTTTGCCCCATCACTGTTGCTGGGCCCCCACTGCCCACTCCTCCTATGAAGTTTGAGAATATGGGGAAAAGAGGTTGCCCCCCCACTGTACCAGATATTAATAGTCCCAACCCCATTCCCCACCTTGTTTAAGGGTCTCCCTTAATCTTGCTTTCAGTTACAATTGCACTGGGCACCAGCCAAGCTGCAACAACATGAACACTTTATAACCTACCCTGTACACTGGGTCTCTGGACTACTGAGGGGAAGTGAAAAAACCCATCCTGCCTGACCCTGTCTGACAGTGAGTGAAGCATTCCCTCCCAGACCTAAAAAAGACAAGTCGCATGGTGGCCACAGCTAAGATCCCAAAGCAGGTCCTACTCTAATCCTGAATAGACTTGGGTGGAGGAAGAGAGAAAGGCAACAGCCGTAGCCCATCAATGCAGAATAGCACTCACTGGCAGAGGAAAGGTCCCTCCCCTTGGACTCAATGGGCATCTTTTACATTTTTCAAACCAGCCATTCAGCTAGGAAGCTCCCCTTTCTCTGCTGTGCCCCAACCCCAAAGCTTACAAGGAAGCTAAGCACCCCTGAGAAGGTGGGAAGACGCATGGGGGCAATCCTTATAGATCTTTCCTCTACTGGCCCAGAGAAAACCTCCCCAGTAAACTCAAAGTCTTTAATCTGAGGTGAGAGGCATGTGGCAGTTAAAATGGTACAAAATGATGACAGCCGTTTTTGGTAGCAGCTCAGTTGAGTAACACTCCTTCAGTACTTTCCCCTGAATGGCCATTGAATCTTCAGTTGTTTCATTTGCCTCTTGTTTCAACATTACTACGCTCTGTAGAGGATTACATTCATTAGCCAAGAAGAGTAATGTCAGGGTATGTATTTCTCCATCACCTGAGTGTGACAGATAAAAATGGGGATATCTTTTTGTTTCAATCAGCTTTACTCAGTGTTCCTGCTTGGTTTTTCTTTCTTTCTTTTATGGAGCCATCCAGTGGTTATTTTTAAATTGAGCCATCTTTTTTCCCTGAAGACACTTGCATTATTATATGGCGTGGGAGCTCCACTATAGTTACGACTGCAACCAGCTTTTGAGCTTTCTACGTTCTCTGAGAGCAACATGCTTAGTCTGATTCTCTTGAAATGTAGTGTGCCTCATGAGGATGCAGGGTAGGTTTAGTCATGCTGGGGTCACTTGACCAGAGATTCCCAAGATACCCCCCAAAAGCCCCAATATTTGTTCAAAGTTTTTACCTTCTCCCCTCCATCCCCACCCCCTGAATTAGGGATCAAACCACAGCTCTGATCGGGCTCAAGGTGGCTTCCATTGCTTGAGTTTCACTCCAGCTAGTGCATGGCATCTGCTAACTCTATGGGAGACCCAAACTGTGAATGGTGTTCCAGAAAAAGTTCATCTTTTCGGCTCACCTAACTACTCTGTCTGCAATATGTGTACCTGTTAGTAGATGGCATCAGAGAGCAAGGGAGATTATTTAGAATGTTATTGCCTTTCCAAGTTCCAAGAGAATGTAGGTAGAAGGGGAGGAGAACCTGGAAATATGGGGAGAAAGGGGCATGTGTGGTAGGGGAGGGAGAAGGTGAGAGAGACGGCAATATTTTTCTCACCAACATTGTCAGCAGCTCCACACTCCAAATATTTCAAAAGCATGACCAACCCTCCAATCCCATTACTCCATAGTTCACAGGATTGGGGAGGGGGGCATATCTGGAAATCACATATGTGGCCCAATGGAGAGAACACTGGACTGGGACTCAGAAGACCTGACTTCTCTTCGTGGCTCAATTGCTGGCATGGTATATGACCTTAATCAGATCACTTCAGCTTTGTGCTTCAGTTTCCCTACCTAAATGAAATTATACCAGTAATGTTTCTGGTTTTTTTAATAAAAAACTAGGAAATTAAAGTTCAAAACCTTTGTTAACTCAGAGTTAAGGTTGTCCGGTGGAATGTTGCCCTCTTGCAGAATGCTGATTTCAGCAAAACTTCTGAAAACAAGGAAATACACAGTTAAGGTTGCACATATAACCTTAACTCTGCCTTCTTTCAGCAATGCCCCAATATGGACTATTAACACATATACTTTTACTCTGCCAAGTTCACAGTTGCTGAAATGTACAAGCTTTTCACCTTCTTTTGCAACCTATTCATAGGATTCTATATAATGCTATCCTTTCACTTACTCACCATTAAAGGCATTGAGAACTCTCATCTCCCACCTCGCAGTTGGCAATCTCTATGCCAAGAAGACCCCATGTGCACTGCTGCTACAGAAACTGTGCGTAATGGTTCCCTACAGGTACACATGCACTCCTTTCTTTGAACATATACATGGGAGGAGGGAGTTAGACCAACCCATAGATTTCCTTGTATCACAGTCACAGCTCTGGCATGCTCCTCAAGCTACTCTGTGCTTGCACAAGCTGCTGCAAGAAATCCCTCCTCTACTAAATACAACTACACCTAACACAATGAAGGCAGCTGGAGCGCGCGCTAGCAGTTTGAAGTGGCTATTGCTAGCTCCCCAGCATTAACATGGAGCTACACCTAACACATTGAACATTGTAAGACTTAGTATGTACCGGTTTCTCCAGCAAACAGCACATTAACTATATATGAAAGACTATTACCAGTATTGTGGTAGTAGCTGGATCAACCTGGTCCAAGCACTAAGGGCTTGATTCTGCACACACTGAGGTCAGTGAAGCAGCTCCCGCTGACTTTTCAATGATACAGGAACAGGCTTTCTATCTATGGAGCTACCTAATCTAGCTAATCGATCTGTCATATTTATATGGCCCCCATCACCATAGTATCTGAGCGCCTCACCATCGTTAATGTATTTGTATTCACATGACACCCCTGGGAGGTAAGGAAATATTACTATCCCCATTTTTTTACAGAATAGTCACTGTACACTTGGTCAATGACAATCCCTGACCTAAAGTGTGTACAGTCCAAAAACATGGGCGAAATAGACAAGTGGATGAGGTAGGGGGAAGGCAGGGTAACAGTAAGAAAGACTTGTATGATTAAAAATAAAAGGAGTACTTGTGGCACCTTAGAGACTAACAAATTTATTTGAGCATAATGCTACAGCTCACTTCATTGGATGCATGCAATGGAAAATACAATGGGGAGATTTATATACACAGAGAACATGAAACAATGGGTGTTACCATACACACTGTAACAAGAGTGATCAGGTATGGTGAGCTATTACTAGCAGGAGAGCGGGGGTGGGGGGAGGGAAGGGGACCTTTTGTAGTGATAATCAAGGTGGGCCATTTCCAGCAGTTGACAAGAACATGTGAGGAACAGTGGGGTGTGTGGGGGGGAATAAACAAGGGGAAATGGTTTTACTTTGTGTAATGACACATCCACTCCCAGTCTTTATTGCCACTTTTAGGTCTGTAATCGACTGACCAAAGAGATTGAAGTGTTCTCCGACTGGTTTTTGAATGGACAGTTTCTACGTAAAACAATAAATGGACACAAATCAGATGTCAAGAGTTATAACATTCAAAAACCAGACGGAGAACACTTCAATCTCTTTGGTCACTCGATTACAGACCTAAATGTGGCAATTCTTAAACAAAATCTTCAAAAACAGACTCCAATGAGAGACTGCTGAATTGGAATTAATTTGCAAACTGGATACAATTAACTTAGGTTTGAGTAAAGACTGTCATTACACAAAGTAAAACTATTTTCCCATGTTTATTTCCCCTCCTACTGTTCCTCAAACATTCTTGTCAACTTCTGGAAATGGCCCACCTTGATTATTACTACAAAAGGTCCCCTTTCCCCCACCTCCTGCTCTCCTGCTGGTAATAGCTCACCATACCTGATCACTGTTGTTACAGTGTGCATGGTAACACCCATTGTTTCATGTTCTCTGGGTATATAAATCTCCCCACTGTATTTTCCATTGAATGCATCCGATGAAGTGAGCTGTAGCTCACAAAAGCTTATGCTCAAATAAATTTGTTAGTCTCTAAGGTGCCAAAAGTACTCCTCTTCTTTTTGTGGATACAGACTAACACAGCTGCTACTCTGAAACTTGTTTGATTACAGATCTTATTTTAAAAAAAATCTCAGGCTGTGATTACAAATGTGCAACATGAATAAAATATTCCCTTTTTGGGTATATATTTTAACTTTTTGAAAGATCCCAAATGTTTCTGAATGCTCCTCACCCCCCATAATTTCCTGGAAGGACAAAAGGGGCTACCTTGCGTTGACTGGAGCTGTGAATTCCGAATATCTGGGGATCTGAATAGTAGGACCCTCAAATCTGAATATAGAGTGCTTTCCGATTCTAGTTACAGTATCCAAGCTGAGAAGTAATATCTTCTTTTACCCACAAGTCTGTGGCTTGTAGCCTCCAGAAGAGACATTACAAATGTAACTAAACATTAGAGCCTGCCAACAAATATCTGTCAAATAATTTATATGATGAATTTCACAGTCTTTTTCTAGTAATTTATTAGGAGTTTCTCCCACACACATGCTGGTAACAGGCTTAATAGCAGTTGTATCTTATGAAAAAGTAATGTCTGATGTAGAGAATAAAAAGAAGACTTACTGAAACGCATGAGCCCTTCCTAGATTTGTAATAAGAGTAAAGAGGAAATACGGAAATGAAATACCTGATCATGAGAGATAGCCTTGCAAAACCACAGAGGAGAATGGGTGCTTGAGACACCTGAACTACAACTCCCAAGATGCAGTGTGGTGCCATTTTGAATTGAAATGTTTCAGTTTTCTATACTTTTTTGAAAAGTTGAAATTTCCGTGCAAGAAAAAGTAACTATTTTCTGACCAGTACTAACTACATATAAATCCATTATAGCAATCAGCTTGACAGCTAATAATGCTGTATTTTCACATTTCCAGGTGACTATCACTGTATAAGGAAGAGAAAATGGGAAAAGCATAGGTGAGTAAAAGTAATGAGCACTGTTGGAAATCCAGAAGTAAATTGAAATCTTTCATAGAAGCTTGTAAATATTTGACCTACCCCGCTAAATGTGACACAGCCCATTCATTTCAATGGAAGTTTCTTAAGAGTCATTTTGTCAGGTATCTTGAACATTTGACCTTCATATCTTCAGCTATCAGTTGTGCCATTATAACCATTCACACCTACTTTAGGCTGTGAAGTTTGATAATTTCTCTTCCATTCCAAACTCTAGTGAGGGCTGCTAGGTGCACACATCTCTTATTGCACTAAGTTCAGGGGGAGTTTTGCCCAACTAAGGAATGCAGAACCAGGCCTTAGGCCCAGTTTCAGTAGATACAGTATAGCATTACATTAACAAACAACTGAATGAATGAATTCTCCCACTCACCATATAAATCATCTTCTGCAGGAGAACAAGCCGTACACTGTGCTTGTGCAAAACATATGCTACCTTACACCCATGTAGGTTTCTTTTGTGAGGAAATTCAGTTAAAATATTTTGCTGAATTTTTGAGACCATGCTGCCTGCCCTGGGGTTCTGCACTTCAAATTTAGCAGCACTTTAACCTGATGTTGAACAGTATTGTCAACACCTTTTGATAATTTTTAAAATGTAATGAGAAGAAAATGAGACCCAAGGAAAATATCCAAAGGGCTGCATTTCAGTAAAATACTGGAATATCGTCTTTCTCTATAGTACATAAAGAAAGTGAGAAACATTTTCCTGACCTCCCACCCCAATCCCCAACCCAAAAATCAGGGAGAGACTGCTTTCATATTTTCTATAAGAATTCAGTACTTGGCTACCTTCCAAAGAAAAACTAGGGTAACATTGACATCTCAGGTCAAGGAAATGAAACTGGGCTATTTAGAGGGGAAGGGATTTGTACTCAGACCATTTTAAAACACTGGTTTTGTTTGTTTCAACTCCAATACCTAAAGAACAGTTTGGAGAAAGAATATCTCTGTTAAATATTCACCATCCTTGACCCTTCAACTGAGTTTGAGGAGTTTCAATGTTTTTTCCATCAGACTCTCAAAAGGCACTCCAGCAAAATTGGTAAAACTAAACTTGATGTTTCTAGAATTTCTTAGTTAAGAAAAGACCAAAAACATAGTTTGTGTTTTTGTGGAATAATCATCTCAGGCCTTCTTGACTTATCATAAAGAAGAAAAACAAGGAAGAAAAGGCTTCAGAGTAGCAGCCGTGTTAGTCTGTATTCGCAAAAAGAAAAGGAGTACTTGTGGCACCTTAGAGACTAACAAATTTATTAGAGCATAAGCTTTCGTGAGCTACAGCTCACTTCATCGGATGCATTTGGTGGAAAAAACAGAGGAGAGATTTATATACACACACACAGAGAACATGAAACAAAAGGACATAAATACATTTTTTTTAAAACGAATCTGTTTTGCAGGTCACCTTTAAAGTTCTGTATTTGAAATTTTAAAAATATATTAAAGTTAATCTGAAAAATAAACAAATAAATAACTAAACAAAGCTAAGGCTATGCCTAAAATGTAGTTCTGGAGCTATTATTTTCTTGCCAGAATTCAGATCGTCTCCCAGAGAAGGTGATGAAGTCATGTTTTGAGGGATTATTTTGGATTGTGTTCTCATGGCAGAAAGCATTTCATTCAAATACCATTTAAGACCCTGATCCTGCCCAGACCTAAGCATGTGCTCTATCTGACAGGCTACGGTTTAGTACCATTGACTTCCATGGGGCTAGTCACAGTGCATAAAGTTATGTACGTACTTATGTTTTTGTGGGACTGACTAAACTAAAATCTCAACAGTACCAATCCCATAGAAGTGATTATTTGTGATTTTATAATATTGGCAAATTACGTTGGATTCCCAGAAATTCAATATGAATATAAAATATTTTAAGTGGATTACAAAAAGGGACTTTGTCAAAGAGCCCCTCTCCCGATCCCACCCCAGCCTGTAGCCTAAGAGACTTTATCTGGGCCAGAAGAGTAAAGAAAACCCTTGGGCCTCTTTAAGGATTGCCTTCCCCTCCTTTTTTTCTCCCTTCCTTCAGAGCACTCAGTCTCGTCTTGTGCTTCAGGAGGGGATCCTTAGCTGATTGATTGGATAAGAGGGTTCAGCAAAAGCCCATTGGCTTCTGTGCACTCAGATCAAGCAGAAATGAAAGCACGATTAGAGGAGGGCATTCCCTAAAGAAGATGTTGAACAGAGTTGGGCTACCTGATGTGTGGTACAGTGAGAAGCCCCCTTCTCCTCATAACCTGGTACAATAGGAGGGTGATGGAATCCAGGTTAAAGGTTTGGAGGGGGATGAGCTGAGGGTTCCCAGGTGGTACGGATGGCGGAAGGACGGATGACTTGTACTGGACAAGCTATAGGGGAAAAGTTCCCCACCTGTTTTAAACTAACAGAGGTGCAGCCAAGTTAAACCACTTCTTGGCAGGTCTGGCCTTACCATGAGGTGAACTGAGCCAGCCACCTCAGGTGCCAGACTGTGGGAGGGCGCCACTAGGACCCAGAGTGTAGAAAATTGTGTCTGCTGCTGGTGCATATGTATTCTCTCTGCTCTAGATGCACAGAGATGGTGGAGTGCTGTGCTGGAGGAAGGAGGGCACAAGAGACATAACAGGCAGGCAGGAGAAAAGGTGAGAGGGAATAACAGAAAGCAGCAGGAGCTGCAGGGAGAGAGAGGAGGAGGCGCCTGTTATGTACCTCTCTAGCACCCCCAGGAGCCTGGACTGATTAACACCAGCTTCTCAAGGAGCTTCCTGTTTCCTGCTCCTTCCCTGAACCCACTTGAGGAGAACAGGCAGTCAACTGAAGTAATAGGAGCCAGTTAGGCCCCTTAAGATGTTGATATCTTCCCTCACTCAGGCCCTGCTACCAGTCTGCTTATTTGTCCCCTTCAATTGAGTGTTGAGAGCCACTATAGCTGGCACAGAACAGCAGTCATGACTGAAAGAAGAAAATGCCCTTCTGGGTCAACATTCAGAAAAAGAAAGAAAGCAAAAGAAGCTTTTCTATCTAAGCGCGAAGGAGCTCTTCTGAGATACAGAGACACAAATGTTCACAGTGAGCCTTCCAGCCCCAGTGAGAATGTGAGTGGTCAGGGGATGCCTGATCTTCCAGTTAGTCAGAGTGCAGGTGACCTGGCAGCTACTGCAGCATCCATATCTCCATCTCAAATGGATGTAACCATGCACATTCCTGAAGAAAAGTGTAGATCGGAGAAAGGTTTTAGAGTAGCAGCCGTGTTAGTCTGTATCCGCAAAAAGAAAAGGAGTACTTGTGGCACCTTAGAGACTAACAAATTTATTTGAGCATAATCTTTCGTGAGCTACAGCTCACTTCATCAGATGCATACTACAATCCATCAGTGATCTTCCTGAAAACACCATCCTAGTCACTATGGATGTAGAAGCCCTGTACACCAACATTCCACACAAAGATGGACTACAAGCCATAAGGAACATTATCCCCGATAATGCCATGACAAACCTGGTGGCTGAGTTTTGTGACTTTGTCCTCACCCATAACTATTTTACATTTGGGGACAATGTATATCTTCAAATCAGTGGCACTGCTATGGGTACCCGCATGGCCCCACAGTATGCCAACATTTTTATGGCTGACTTAGAACAACGCTTCCTCAGCTCTCGTCCCCTAATGCCCCTACTCTACTTGTGCTACATTGATGACATCTTCATTATCTGGACCCATGGAAAAGAAGCCCTTGAAGAATTCCACCATGATTTCAACAATTTCTGTCCCACCATCCACCTCAGCCTGGACCAGTCCACACAAGAGATCTGCTTCCTGGACACAACGGTGCAAATAAGCGATGGTCACACAAACACCACCCTATACCGGAAACCTACTGACCACTATACTTACCTACATGCCTCCAGCTTTCATCCAGACTACACCACACGATCCATTGTCTACAGCCAAGCTCTAAGAAATAACTGCATTTGCTCCAACCCCTCAGACAGAGACAAACACCTACAAGATCTCTATGAAGTGTTCTTACAACTACAGTACCCACCTGCTGAAGTGAAGAAACAGATTGACAGAGCCAGAAGAGTATCCAGAAGTTACCTACAACAGGACAGGCCCAACAAAGAAAATAACAGAATGCAACTAGCCATCACCTTCAGCCCCCAACTAAAACCTTTCCAACGCATCATCAAGGAGCTATAACCTATCCTGAAGGACGACGCATCACTCTTACAGATCTTGGGAGACAGGCCAGTCCTTGCTTACAGACAGCCCCCAACCTGAAGCAAATACTCACCAGCAACCACACACCACACAACAAAACCACTAACCCAGGAACCTATCCTTGCAATAAAGCCCATTGCCAACTGTGTCCACATATCTATTCAGGGGACACCATCATAGGACCTAATCACATCAGCCACACTATTAGAGGCTCATTCACCTATGCATCTACCAATGTGATATATGCCATCACGTGCCAGCAATGCCCCTTCTGCCATGTACATTGGCCAAACTGGACAGTCTCTACGTAAAAGAATAAATGGACACAAATCAGACATCAAGAATTATAACATTCAAAAACACTTCAATCTCTTTGGTCACTCGATTACAGACCTAAAAGTGGCAATTCTTCAACAAAAAACTTCAAAAACAGACTCCAACGAGAGACTGCTGAATTGGAATGAATTTGCAAACTGGATACAATTAACTTAGGTTTGAATAAAGACTGGGAGTCGATGGCTCATTACACAAAGTAAAACTATTTCTCCTTGTTTATTCCCCCCCCCACACACACACACACTGTTCCTCACAGGTTCGTGTCAACTGCTGGAAATGGCCCACCTTGATTATCACTACAAAAGGTTCCTTCCCCCCTCCCCCCCCCAGCCCCGCTCTTCTTCTGGTAATAGCTCACCTTTCCTCATCACTCTTGTTACGGTCTGTATGGTATCACCCATTGTTTCATGTTCTCTGTGTATATAAAATCTCCCCACTGTATTTTCCACTGACTGCATCCGATGAAATGAGCTGTAGCTCACGAAAGCTTATGCTCAAATAAATTTGTTAGTCTCTAAGGTGCCACAAGTATTCCTTTAGATCAGAGAAAACTATGGTGGAGGCGCAAGAAACAGCTGCTGCTGAGTTTAGTTCCTTAAGTCCAGATGATCCAGGACTGTGGGCCCACTTGAGCAGTAGCCTGAGGGACTTCCTTGTACTGCATGGGCCACAGCAAGTGAAAAACTTCATGTTCCCCAAAGACAATGAAAATAGAAGTTTCCATCCAACACATTACTGGCATGAAATCCTCAATGGTGACAAAGTGGAGAGGCCATGGCTTATGTACTCAAAAACCCAGAATTCTGCATACTGTTTTTGTTGCAAACTCTTCCAGTCTAATGTTCCAGCCACATTGGGTTCTACAGGAACAAAGGACTGGAAAAATCTGGCTAGAGATTTGACATGCCATGAGAAGGCAGCAAATCACCAGAGAGCATTCCATACGTGGAAAGATCTTGAGATGAGACTAAGGTTAAAGGCCACCATAGATGATCAGCATCAAGAGAAGATTGCATCAGAGTCTCTTTACTGGCAAAATGTTCTGAAAAGGCTCATTGCCATTATGAGAATGCTTGCTACCCAAAACCTAGCACTGCGTGGCACTTCAGATCAGCTATATGTGCCAAACAATGGAAACTTCCTTAAAATTGTGGAGCTGATGGCTGAGTTTGATGCTGTACTCCAGGAGCATCTAAGGCCTCGGCTACACTGGGACAGGGGGGTGGGGGAGGTCGAACTAAGATAAACAACTTCAGCTACGCTATTCATGTAGCTGAAGTCGAAGTATCTTAGTTCGACTTACCTGGCCGTCCTCACAGCAGCGAGTTGACCACGGCGGCTCCCCCATCGACTCCACTTACTCCTCCTGCTGAAGTGGAGTGCAGGCATCAATTCGGGGATTGATTTATCGTGTCTAGATGAGACATGATAAATCAATCTCCGATAGATCAATCACTACCCACCGATCCAGTGGGTAGTGAAGGCGTACCCTAAGAAGAGTCACCACCACTACCTTGGAAAAACAATTCAAAATGAGATCATACAGTTACTGGCAACAAAAGTCAAACAGAAGATTGTGGCAGATCTGAAGGCAGCAAGTTATTACTCTGTTCTTCTGGACTGCACATCTGATGTCAGCCATACGGAACAAATTACTTTGATGTGTGTTTTGTAACAACAGAACCTAATGAAAATGTCCCTGCACTGGTGACTGTCAGAGAGCATTTTCTAGAATTTATTGGCATTGATGATACTACAGGAGCTGATATTACAAATGTATTTCTTAAAAAGCTGGAAGATACGGGAATTATGATAGCTGACATGAGAGGTCAGGTCTACGATAAGGGTTCCAACATGAGAGGAAAGAACAGAGGAGTGCAGACACAGATCTGAGAGTTAAACCCTTGAGCTTTTTTTGTCCTATGTAGTTTTCATTCATTGAACTTGGTGGTCAGTGATACAATATCAGTTTCTAGTGAGGCTGCTGAATTTTTTAATGTAATTAAAAGTATCTATGTATTTTTCTCTGCATCAATTCATCGATGGCAAACTTTGAAGCAACATCTGGGAACATCCTCTCTGACACTGAAACCGCTGCCACACAATGGGAAAGTCAAGTGGAGGCGATAAAGCATATCAAACACTAAATTGGGAAGATAGATAATGCCATAGTTGCCATTATGGAGGATAATGCTATGACGGGAACTGTTAGTGGGAGAACAGTGGCAGAGGGAAATGGAATCACCACCAACATACATAACTTCAAATTTCTGTGTGGCTTAGTGTTGTGACATGACATACTGTTTGAAATAAATGTTGTAAGCAAGAGACTCCAAGGTGTTGACCTTGATTTATCTGGAGCAATGGAACAACTGGACAAAGCAAAGTCATACCTACAGTCTTACTGGTCAGATGAGAGATTTCAAAATGTTCTGAAGAGTGCACAGAAGTTGGCAGAGGAACTTCACTCTGAAGCTATTCTCCCACCCATTCAAGAATACAAGAGTCACTGAAGAAGAAGACATTTTGATTACGAGGCATGGGATAATCCCATAAGAGACCCCAAACAACAATTCAAAGTTGAATTCTTTTAACCAAGTGCTAGATTGTGCAATACAGTCTGTTGAAGAATGTTTCATGCAGCTCAAGGAACACAGAAGTATATTTGGGG
This sequence comes from Dermochelys coriacea, assembly GCF_009764565.3. Lineage (NCBI taxonomy): Eukaryota > Metazoa > Chordata > Testudines > Dermochelyidae > Dermochelys > Dermochelys coriacea. The sequence continues at coordinate 227,785,372 of NC_050069.1, forward strand.
TGTTGTATGATATTCCAAAACTCGTCACTATACCTGAAGAAGACCTACACCAGCAATGCAGGGCACTAGAAACAGTGTTGACACTGATGACATGCATGATATTGATGCGAGTGATTTAGGTAATGAACTGAAAGTCCCTTCAAGATATATTTCAGCAGGATCAACTCCAAAGGCTGTTCTGGAATATATGTGCACAAATAAGATGACCACCCTCTTTCCAAATGCTTTTGTTGCTCTGTGCATACTTCTAACACTTCCTGAAACAGTTGCCAGTGGAGAACACAGCTTCTCCAAGCTGAAGTTAATAAAAATACATCTACGCTCCACAATGACACAGGAAAGGCTGGTCGGCCTTGCAACCATCTCAATAGAGCATGAGCTGGCCCAGACTGTGGACTTTCAGCAGGAAGCAGTTCAAATCTTTGCAACCAAGAAGGCACAGAAAGCACCACTTTGATTATTCAAATAGATAAAAATGCCAGTGTTTACTGTGCAGACAAGGAAAGTTATATTTGCTGTTCAGGTGTTTGAAAGTAAAGTGTTACTTAAAATTTTTGAATTTTAAATTGTTAGTTCTCCTTTATTGGGGTAGGTAGCAGAGCAGTACCATGAGAGGAGTAGAATAGGAAGAAGGCAGAATTGAGACCTTTCAAAGTTTTGGCCCAAGCGAGGGAGTATGGGGGCGTCATTTGAGCTCCCCGCCTCAGGTGCCAAAATGTTGTGGGCTGGCCCTGCTTCTTGGTGTGTTGTCCATCGCCCTGTGGTGTCTGGGAAGTTCAGATATCCTATTCAAAATTAATAAATGCCTATTTTTACTGCCCTTTGTAGGAAATCTTTAATGGTTTCCTCTTTGTTCCCACCAAATGATTATTTGGCTGGCTGTCTTCTAATCTCAGTCCACACACAGCTTTTAAAACAAGAAAAAGATCACTCAACTTGTGTAGATCAGTCATGAGGAAAATGTTTATCTAATTGGCATTAATTTGCAATACATATTGCACGTCCTTACTAATTCTCAAATTTATTTAGAAGCATGATTTAGCACCATGCTGTGATGGTAATCTGACTGAATTCAAACAACACTTCATCAATCTATGGAAGAAAGTGACATAAGTCAATTTAGCTATGTACAATTTAGCCATGTGTACAATAGATAAAACTAACCTTCTCTGGAGGTCTCTATTCTGGGAAAATAATTATGTACCCTGAAAAACCCCATACCTCCATCAGGCCTCTAGAGAAAACTTGCTGTTCATTTGGAGGACAGGCTCTGTGAAGGCTACTGCCATTGAATTTGGCTTGTCACTGTATTGATTAAAGGGAGATTATTTTTTGTGCTTGATGTTGTGCCTGTTTTTCATATTATTAAATACCTTCAGTACAGCATGTATCTCCGTAAAAATCAATCATTATTTTCCCCTCACTATTTCCATCCAGTTCACAGAAGGGAATGGTCTGTACTCTCCTTGCATTTTTAAAGAAAATTAACATAATTAGAAATAAGCCTATATTTAAATATATAACATAGCTGAGGAGGGTGAGTGCTAACAAACAAAGGCACTGCAGATAACAGCTTAGCTTGCAATTGTATGTGTGAGTTAGGTCTTTGGTATTATCCAGAATGATTACCTTACTTACTAATTAGCATTTAAGAAGATTTGGGGCTAATTTTGAGGTAATATAAATCAATTATAGCTCCACTGACCATAATGATAATACACCCATTTATATCACCTGAATATCCGGCCCTTTTCATTCTTTGTATTTATTGTTGCTTGCCATAAATACACATGGGGCAGGGATGCAGGGGGAACAGAGTAAAGCACTTAATAATCAGGAAAAAAGCTTTTAAACTGTGATAAGAACATGTCTCTCACCCTCTATCTCAATCAATAAGCTTACTAGCAGTGTTACAGGGAGAATAGAGTTGTCCACCTCTGGCTTGCAGGTATTTGAGTATTCCATAGTTGGACAGCAGGATCTAGAACAGTGGTTCTCAATCAAGGTTACATGTTGAGGTCTTCCAGGAGGTACGTCAACTCATCTAGATATTTGTCTAGTTTGCCAACAGGCTACATAAAAAGCACTAGCAAAGTCAGTACAAACTAAAATTTCATACAGACAAAGACGAGTTTATACTGCTCCATATACTATATAGTGAATGTAAGTACAATCTTTATATTCCAATTGATTTATTTTAGAATTATGTGGTAAAAATGAGAAAGTAAGCAATTTTTCAGTAATAGTGCGCTGTGACACTTTTGAATTTTTATGTCTGATTTTGTAAGCAAGTAGTTTTTAAGTGAGGTGAAACTGGGGGTGCTCAAGACAAATCAGACACCTGAAAGGGATACAGTAGTCTGGAAAGGTTGAGAACCACTGATCTAGAATCTAGCCACAGAAAGTGTTGTTCATCCAAAATAGTTTATGTGCTTTGAGCCTCAATATCATCAGTTCATTTCTGACTCTATCGCTAGATTTTAATTTTCTCCACCATTTGCTGTCAGATGCCTTCTGTGTTACCATTTAATTCCCGCCTAAGATATCATCTACTATAAATTGTTTGGCTGTTGACAGCACTAGCATAGGCCTTGGTTCCCGACCTCTTAACAGGTTGTTTTGGGAAGAAAGAGAGAGATGCAGTGAGAACTGACATTGATGGTTTTCAGTAGTTTAATTGTTGCTTGCATAGCAATGCGGATTGTAAAATGATATTATGCTATGTGACAGCAACCCAGCAGCACAGGGGACAGAGCACCAATACCAGGAGCAAATGCAAAAGCTTGTCTTTCTAACTGAGGTTTGATTGTTTTTGCAGACGCCCATCAAAACAAATGAGTGCTGTCCCTATACTGAGTGCGGTCACTCAACAATGTATTGTCATTGTGCTTTTACATCTTTGCCACAGAAACCTATAAAGCAGCAATGGCAAAACTTTGTGAGTCTAATGGCTACAAATTGCCAGGTGCTCAAGGGCCAAATTTAATTTGCGAAAATGTGTACAATTGACATGAATTTATACGTAGCATTGTGTATGTTATTTGTCCATGGACACTATCTGTATCCAAACAGTACCCCAAATGTCAATGTGTGACAGTAAAAAAAACACAAAACAGTATCAGTAATACCCAATAAGACAGTCCTTCACAGCATCCTTCCTACAAAAGTCCTGAGGAGTAGAACTGGGGTGGGCTGAAATGGGTTTTCCCATTATGTGAAAATGTTCAAAGTGTCAAAAATTTTCCCAGTTTCATCAGGATGAAGCCAAGTCCTTTTTACAGAGAGAACAAGAGCAAGAGTGAGACCAATAGCCTGATGGTTCGAGCACTCCTCTAGTATGGAAGCAACTAAGGTTCAAGTCCCCGCTCTCCATCAGGTGAGTGAGCTGACTAATGGGCCATGGGTTATTCTGAGGTGTACATGCCCTCTATTGTGTCAACTCAGTATTTTCTGACAAAAAAACTATTTTGTCAAAAAATTCTCTACCAGCTCTTGCCCTGAACAAAAGATGGGTCATTACTTTGTGCTCCAAATGTCAACACATTCAAGAGACCAGGTGGGTGAGGTAATGTATTTTATTGGTCTGAAGAAGAACTCTGTGTAGCTCGAAAGCTTGTCTCTCTCACCAATAGGAGTTGGTCCAATAAAAGGAAAACTAACCCACCTTGTCTAATATCCTGCAACCAACATGGCTACAACAACACTGCATACATCAAATTCAAGCTCAGTTGAATCAAAAAAAGGAAAAGGAGTTCCACAGCTGAAGACCCTGCACTCAGTCCTCCTAAAGTTTTGGTATGCAGGGATTGTTACCAGAAGTGCTTTAGATTACAAGCACTGGCAGGAGAGAACATAGTGAAATATGATCTGTTGGGTACCCAAACTGTGTAGGGCTGTAAAGATCTCAGAAGTCGCTAAAAAATCTGTGCTGCATACAGTGGACCAGTATAACATATTCTTTGGCTGCCCACCAGCTGTATTCTAAATTAGCGTGACATTGCCAGGTGATCTTCAAGGGTCAGGGTCAGTCCTATTTCTGATGTTCACATTCATGTGGGGCAGATAGTGCCCCATAAATCCTTAGTGTGAGCATCCCAAAGCTTTTTGGGGCCATGGGGGGTGGGCAGTGTGAAGGTGTGGTAGTATTCCTTGCACAAATGTATGATCTTTCCTTTCTAACAGTCCTTAACATATTTGAAAGCTGGTATCAAGTCCCCTCTCAGTCTTCTTTTATCAAGACTAAACATGCCCGTTTTTTAAAATCTTTCTTTTATCATTTGTTTGCTCTCTGGGCTCTCTCCAATTTGTCCATATCTTTCCTGAAGTGTGGCACCCAGAACTAGACAGAGTGCTCTAGCTGATGCCTCACAAGTGCCAAGGAGAGTGGGACAATTATTGTCTTACATGTGACACTCCTGTTAATACATCTCAGAATGATATTAGCCTCTTTGCAACTGCATCAGATTGTTGATTCATATTCAATTTGTGATCCACTATAACCTCCAGATTCTTTTCAGCCAGCAATTTCCCATTTTGTAAGGAAAGGTTAGTCACCTTGTGCAGTGAGAAATAGACTCTGATCGAGCTTATCGTTAAGCCAGTGGTTTTCAGCTCCAATAGGTATTCTAAGATTAATGGTAGTGGTGCTGAATCACTCGTCAAGTGTCTTCCTTGACACCAGGTGGAGAACCTCTTCCCGCTTTGAAGGTAGGTATTTCTCATAGTCAGTTTCCAGCTGTTTAATAACATGTGTTTAACTTGTTCTGAGCAGGTTATTTCGACATGGTGGAACCATTCAGGAGCCACACTTGTAGGTGGAATAGTTCCAGGTTCTGATGGAGAGTGTGACCGTTGTGTTGAGACAGCAGATCCGGCTGGCAAGGGAGAGCACACAGGAGGCGCATATCACCATGTGTAACAGGTAAGGATACCGTGCCTGTCTGGGCCATGTCGGGCTATAAGGATAATTTTGACCCTGTCTGCTTGTATCTTGGGTATCATGTGTAATATCACTGGTGTTGGTAGAAACACATACATGAGTTGTGCCTCCCATTTGATGGGGAAGGCATCCCCTAATGACCATAGTCCCAGTCCTGCTCTTGAGCAGAACATCGCACATTTGTGATTCGTCGGGAATGTGAACAGATTGATGGTTGGAGTGCCCCATGGTTTGAAGATTGAGCTCAGAACTTCTCCATTCCTCTCCTATTCGTGATCCTGAGAGAAGTACCTGCTGAGCGTGTCTGCTATTGCATTCTGACAGCCTGGCAGGTAACACGCTGAGATGATTATGTTGTGTTGTATGTACCAATTCCAAAGTCTCATGGTTTCTGTGCATACAGAATGTGACTGAGCTCCTCCTTGCCTGTTGATGTAGAACATACAGGCGATATTGTCAGTCATAATTCGAATGGATTTGTTCCGTATGAGGCAGGAAATGTCTGCAGACATTGTGGACTGTGCACAGCTCTAGCAAACTGATGTGCAGTTGAGTCTTTCCTGGAGACCATTTTCCCTGTATCGTGTGTTGACACATGTGAGCACCCCAGCCTATAGGTGAGGCATCTGTGGTGATCACTGTTGTCAGGGGTTCCTGTTGGAAAAGGATACCCATACAGACATTTTGTGGTCTTATCCTCTATTGTAATGATTTCAGGACATTTGGTGGAACTATGAGCCAATTGTGTAGGTTGTGTTTGCTTGGTATGTACACCATGCTTAGCCATTGTAGGCATCGCATATGTAGTCTTGCATGTCGTACCACGAATGTTGTGGCTGCCGTATATCCTAGTAATTGTAGGACAGTGCGAGCCCAAACTTGAGGACTGACTTGTATCTCTGAGATGAGGTTTGTGGGGTTTGTAAATCTGGTAAAGGGTAATGATGCCTTGGCTTCTATGGCATCGAGGTGTGCCCCGATAAAGTCTAGTTGCTGGATCGGGTTTATGGTTGATTTCCGTTATTTATTTGTAGACCCAGCTCCCGGAATAGTGTGATAGTGGACTGAACTGCATTCATTGTGTCTTGTAGAGTTAGGCATTTGATAAGGCAATTGTCAGGTAGATGGAAATCATTACTCCATGTTTACATAGATGTGCCACTACCAATGCTAGAGTTTTGGTGAAGACTCTTGGTGCTGTGGATAGGCCGAATGGTAGCACTCTGTATTGGAAGTGTTCTCATGGTACCGAGAATCGTAGAAATTTCCTGTGAGCAGGATGAATAGTGATATGGAAATAAGCATCTTGGAGGTCGAGGGCTGAAACCCGGTCCCCTGTTGCAGCACTGGGAGTATCATACCCAATGGACATCTTGAACTTTTGGGATCTGACGAACTTGTTGAGCTTCTACACATCCAGGATGGGTCTCCATCCCTCACTTTTCTTCTGGGTCAGGAAGTAATGAGAGTAGAATCTCTTCCCTCTCAATTGTAGTGGTACTTGTTCCATAGCACCTAGTTGTAGAAGATGATCAACTTTTTGTTGTAGTAGGTGCTTGTGAGAAGGGGCCCCGAAGAGGGATGGGGAAGGGGATAGGTTAGGTGGGCAGGAGGTAAAGGGGATAGTGTAACTTCCAGCATCTACTGGTCTGATTTATAGTGGCCCAGATGTGGTAAAAGGGATGGAGTCGATAGCAAAAATTGGGGATGCGTCAAGCCTGAGCGTTGTTTTGTGAGGGAGATCGTTCAGACCCTCAACCAACTTTTCAAAATTGCGGTTTTGGAGGTGCTGACTGAGAAGTTGGTACCTGAGATTGAGGTTTTGATGGTGCCCCCCATAAGGCTTTATGGAAATATGCTTATGAATGTATATATATGACATAACTGGAATATGTTTTATGCTACATATGCCATGTAACATATCTCTGTAGAGGTTATGATCTACTGAATCTATTAATCCTATTTGTATGCATGTAACATTTTTGTGTTTGAAGTTATGAATATTGGCTGTATACTTGTCTGATTCTAAGCAGGTTTTAGTGAAGCAGTTGGTCAGCTTCCTGAGAAAAGACTATTCTCAGTAAGTGCCCAATCAAAAAGCCCTTAAGCCAACAATGAATTTGAAGATGCCAATCCACATCTGAGCTTTCCCAGGAATGTGACTTGGCTGGTAAGGAACTCAGTCATGCATGGACATGTGACTTGCCCAGGTGACTCCAAAAACTCCATTTTGTAGCTGGACTTTGCATAGGAGAGAGGAGAGGGTCTCCACCCACAAGAGAAAGTCTATTTAACCCCCTGGGAGTTTTTGCCTCCATTTTGTCTTCAGCTGGCTAAAGAGAGAGCCTCTCCACCCCCAAGGATATCTGAAAGAAACTGGAACAAAGGACAGTATCTACAGGGGGTGTGAGTGATTGCTGGACCCAGATTAGAAGGTAACTAGTCTGTAAAAGGAAGCTTACTGGAACTGGTGAGGTTTTATCTGTATTCAGTTTGATTAGACATAGACTTGCGTGTTTTATTTTATTTTGTTTGGTAATTCACTTTGTTCTGTCTGTCACTACTTGGAACCACTTAAATCCTTAAAACCACTTAAATTTGTTTGGTAATTCACTTTGTTCTGTCTGTCCTACTTGGAACCACTTTAATAAAATCACTTTTTACTTATTAATTAACCCAGAGTATGTATTAATACCTGGCGGGGGAGGGGGGAGGAGCAAACAGCTGTGCATATCTCTCTATCAGTGTTATAGAGGGTGAACAATTTATGAGTTTACCCTGATAAGCTTTATACGGGATAAAACAGATTTATTTAGAGTTTGGACCCCACTGGGAGTTGAGCATCTGAGTGTTAAAGGCAGGAACACTTCTTAAGTTGCTTTCAATTAAGCCTGCAGCTGTTAAGGGACATAGTTCAGACCTGGGTCTGGATTTGCAGCAGGCTAGCGGGTCCAGGAAGGGTATTGAAGTCCTAAGCTGACAGGGCAGGAAATCAGGAGCAGAAGTAGTCTTGGCACATCATGTGGCAGTCCCCAGGAGGTTTCTGTGATCCAACCCGTCACAGAGATGTCCACCGGCATTGTGATCGTTGACGTTGGTGTTGGTTATCGTATGGTCGCTGTTGATTGAGGAGTCTCTAGGTCTCTGATATGGTTGGTATCTCCTTCTTTTTGCAGGCGGTGTGTATTTGTAAATCCCCAAAGTGCAGAGCATGGCCTGAGAGTCCTTCACTGAATGAAGCACCTCGTCCATCTTCTGAGAGAAGAGTTGTTCCCAGTTGAAAGGTAAGTCCTCTATTTTTGTCTGGAGTTTTTTTGGTATCCCCGAGGCCTGAAGCCATGAGGCTCAGTGAATTACTACAGGTGTGGTTGTCATTCTGGCTGCCGTGTCTGCTGTGACTAATGTCACCTGAAGGGCTGTTTTGGATATGAGCTGGCCCTCAGTGACAATGGCCTAGAATTGTGTCTGTTTTTCCTCTGGGAGCTCAGTTGTGAACTGGGCAAGTTTCCCATAGTTGTTGTAGTTGTATTTGGCCAGTAGTGCTGAATAATTAGCCACTCGAAACTGAAGGGTGCTGGAGGAATATACTTTGTGTCTGAACAAGTCAAATCTTTTGTGTTGTTTGTCAGGGGGTGTAATCCAAATTGTGGCTGTTTGTTATGGTGATTTACTGCCTCAGCAAAAAGTAGGGAGTTGGGAGGTGGGTGCGCAAATAGAAAGTCTGTCCCTTTGGATGGTAAGTAATATTGTCTATCCACTCTTTTGCAGGTGGGTGGAATAGAGGCAGTGTCTGCCAGACTGTCTCTGTAGGATCCAAGATGGCCTTGTTGATGGGAAGGGCAATCTTGGAGGTAGATGTGAGTTGCAGTATTTGTACCAGCTTGGGCTGGTTTGTCTTTACCTCCTCTAGTAAGATGTTTTGGCTTTTTGCGACTCTCTTGAACAGCTCTTGAAACTGTTTAAAGTCATCCGCTGAGGCTGGTGGTGGAGGCATAATCCCCCCATCTGAGGAGGAAGATGAATTGTGTACAGGAGATGTGTCATGGTCTGTGCCTAGCTCTGTGTTCTCTCCCCTTCCTGTGCCTCCGAGGTTTGTGGTGTGGGAGATGCTGGGTTAGAGCGCAGTTCACATCTATGTGCGGTGAGGCACTGGAATAAATTGCCTAGGAAGGTTGTGGAATTTCCATCATTGGGGATTTTTAAGAACAGGTTGGACAAACACCTGTCACGGACAGTCTAGATAATACTTAGTCCTGCCTTCAGTGCAGGAGACTGGATTAGATGACCTCTTGAGGTCCCTTCCAGTTCTATGATTCTATGATTATATTTTAAATTCTTAAGTGAAGGATTTTGTGCTTGTCTTTATTGAGTTTCACCTTGTTCATTTCAGACCAATTCTTCCATTTGTAAAGGGCATTTTGAATCCAAATTCTGTCTGACAAAGTGCTTGCAACACCACCGAATTTGGTGTCATCTGCACATTTTATAAGCATACTCTCCACTCCATTACCCAAAACATTAATGAAGATATTGAAGAGTAGCAGACCCAGGGCAGACATCTTTGGGACCCCACTGGATATGTTCCCCCCACCCAGTTTGACAATGAACCATGGATAACTACTCTTTGAGTAAGGTCTTACAATCAGTTGTGCATTCACCTTGTAGTAATTTAATCTAGACCACATTTCCCTAGTTTGCTTATGAGAATGTAATGTGGGATTGTGTCAAAGGTCTTAATAAAATCAAGATATATCATGTCTACTGCTTTCCACCCATCCATGAGGCTAGCAACCCTGTCAAAGAAGGCAATTAAGTTGGTTTGGTGTCCTTTGTTTTTGATAAATCCATCATGGCTACTCCTTATAATCCTATTATTCTCTAGGATCTTACAAATTGTTTAATAATTTGTTCCAGTATCTCTCCAGGTATCAAAGTAAGGTTGATTGGTCTATAATTCCCCAGGTCCCTTTTGTTCTGCTTTGTAAAGATAGGTACTATGTTTGCCCTTCTCCAGCCCTCTGGGACCTCACCTGTCCTCCATGAGTTCTCTAAGATAATTGTTAATGGTTCTAAGATTGCTTCAGCTATCTAAAACTTGAACTAAATAAACCCCTTCCTGTCTTGCATTGTTAGGGTTAGTGTGACGGAATGTCAAGTTCTAGTACCTGGCAGGGGAATGCAGAGCTACATAGCTGACTCTTCCTGACAGCCAAAGTAGCTGGGTCTCACTAGCATCAATTCAGGAGGATAAAAGTTAGAGAGAAGGGCTGACATGGGATTTTGGAGGGAAAGTTCTGGCTAATGTTTATATTTGTGTTTTAACTTAAAACAAAGAATATTCCAAGGAAGGGGCAGAATTTTGGGCATGTAACCTAATGTGTGTGTGGTGATGGGACCAGTGTGGAGACTGACCTGCACCACAGATGATGAAATGGGCTTTTACCAAGCTACAGTTGAAAAAACCACCACGAGGCATTGAAATGGCAAGCTTTTTTTGGTACTGGGTTGTTAAGGTACAGTAGATTTTGCTTGGCTTCATGGTGTGCTGAATTGATGAGGTGTTACTGAGCTTACTCTGTTGCAGTGAAACAAAATGTGTGTCAAAATGTAACTCAAGATTCAAAGTTTTTAAACAGCACTAGTTTTTCTTCTCTTCTTGAGCTTGTCATCTGTTCTGTATTTACTCATTTAAATACACAACTTTGCTGTCAGGAAGGGCAACGAAAATGAAATTGACGACTGTGCTCCCCAATGTACCTATCCTATAGCTTTCTCATTAACGTTTCAGTCTCCAGATTTGGAAGAATCACTGCAGTTGTAAATGCTCTGGGAAATGAACAATTCTTGGCCACCTACTACAAAGAAGGAGAATGCAAATAGTGCTTTGCAGTTACTTGCTGCATTTGGCTATTAGCTGAAACACGTACAGTTGCTCAGACACAGCCAAGAAAGGCCACCAAATCTAGAGGATTTGGAAACAAAAGATGTGAAAAACGTGTCATGTTTTTTATTTTATTTTATTTTTAGTGCCCCACCATCGTTACACAGGAAGCATTGAGAATCCTATAAATTAGATCTGGGGAAAACATATTAGGTCATCAGTCTTTCCTGCTGCTGCCAAAGCAAAAAAAAATGATCTCTGTAGTATGTTCTGAAATGCATCGTTCATTCTTCCGCCTCTCTTGGGAGATTATTCTACATTCCACACACCTCACAGTTAGAGCATATTTCTTAACACTCAGTTTTATTTTTTTTCTCTTCAGTTTAAACCTGTTACTTCTAGTTATAGCGAGAGGTCAAAATGGGCAAGCTTAATGTATGAACGGCGAAACTGGGTCCATCTTGCCCAGTATCCTGTATTTTGATCATGGCCAATGCCAGATGCTTTAGAGGGAATGAACAGAGCAGATAATCATCAAGTGATCCATGCCCTGTCACCCATTTCCAGCTTCTGGCAAACAGAGGCTTAGGGACACCCAGTGCATTGGGATGCATCTCTGACTATCTTGGCTAAGCCATTGATGGACCTATCCTCCATGAACGTGGCTAATTCTTTTTGAACCCAGTTATTCTTTTGGCCTTCACAACACCCCTGGCAATGAATTCACTGTGCTTTGTGTGAAGAAGTACTTCCTTAGACCTGCTGCCTATTAATTTCATTGGGTGACCCCTGGTTCTTGTGTTATGTGAAGGGGCAAATAACGCTTCCCTATTCACCTTCTCCAGGCCATTCATGATTTTAGAGACCTCTATCCTATCCCCCCTTAGTTGTCTCTTTTCCAAGCCAGGCACTCCCAATCTTTTTCATCTCTCCTCATATGGAAGTTGTTCCATCTCCCTAATCATTTTTGTTGTCCTTCTCTGTGCCTTTTCCAGTTCTAATGTTTCTTTTGTGAGATGGGGTGATCAGATCTGCACATAGTATTCCAAGTGGGGTGGGTGTATGATGGATTTATATAGTGGCATTACGATATTTTTTGTTTTAATATCTATCCTAACATTCTGTTAGCTTTTTCACTGCCGCTGTACATTGAGCAGATGTTTTCAAGGAACTATCCATGATGACGCCAAGATCTTTCTTAAGTAGAAACAGCTAACTTAGAGCTAATCATTTTATAAGTATAATTGGGGTTATTTTTTCCAATGTTCATTACTTTGCATTTATCATCAATGAATTTCATCTGCCATTTTGTTGCTCAGAACCTAGTTTTTTGAAGTTACAAAGGGCCAGCTTTTTGTAACCTTTCACAGTCAGTTTTGGACTTAACTATCTTGAGTAATTTTGTATCATCTGCAAACTTCGCCACCTCATTGTTTACCCTCTTTTCCAGATAACTTATGAACATGTTGACCAGCACTGATCCCAGTACAGATTCTTGGGGGACCCCACTATTTATTCCTTTCCATTGTGAAAACTGACCATTTTGGGGTCCTCTTACTGTTTTTTAAATTTGAGGTATACATTTAGTTTGACCATCTGTTATGGTGTTATTAAATAGTTTCCAGGCAGCTTGGAGGCTTTCCTTTTACTTTCCATTTAACTAGCTTTTTCATTTTTGTGTAACTCCCCATTTTGAAATGAAATGCTATTGTTGTGCGATTCTTTAGTATTTCCCCTCCCTTATAAGGATGTTAAATTTAATTACATTTTGGTCATTATTATTGAGCAGTTCAGCTATATTCACCTCTTAGACCAGATCCTGTGCTCCACTTAGGACTAAGAATTGCCTCTCCCCCAGTGGGTTCCAGGACTAGCTGCTCCAAGAAGCAGTTATTAGAATGTCTAGATATGTTATTGATGCATCCCATCTTGAAGTGACATATACCCAGTCAATGTGGACAGGGCCAGCCCTAGACCAAATGACGGCCCAGGCGAGGAGCATCTTCTGCATCCCCCTTCATTTGTTAAACTTTGAATACTTTACAGCACCCTGAGCCCCGCACCCTCCAGGCCTGTCACCCCAGGTGGTCACCTGGGTCGCCTTCCCCTAAGTCCAGCTCTGAATGTGGGAATGGTCCCCCATATTATTGGGTTTTCTATTTTTATAGTCTCTCCAATCTCCCTGTGCATTTCACAAGCATGTCACCATCCTGGTCAGATGGTTGTTACTATATTCCTTCTGCTATGCTATTATTACTTAAGCATGGAATTTCTATCAGGACAGTTTGATTCGTTTATGAGTTTTATTATATTTGACTCTATGCTTTCTTTCATATACAAGTCCACTCCCCCACCAGCATGACCTACTCTGTCATTCTTATGTATTTTGTATCCTAGTATTACCATGTCCCATTGATTATCATTGTTCTACCGAGTTTCTGTAATGCCTATTATATCAGTATCCTCATTTAATACCAGCCACTCAAGTTCATCCATCTTAGTAATTAGGATTTTGGCATCTTAGCAAGCCTGTACACTTGTCTTAAGGTTATCTTGTACCTTGGAATTAGAACCTTCCTTAAAAAAAAAAAGAAAAAAAGAAAAAGGACTGATTTTCTAAACACCCACAGTTCCCATTGAAGTTAATGGGAGCTGTGGGTAGTTACTGCATTGGAAACTAGAGTTATAAAAATCATAAAGAAGTGAACTGAGTGTAAACTAATGCAGTGATGCAGAATTTGTTTGGTTTGTTATAAGACAAAAGATTGAAAAAGTTTAATAAATAAAATGTTTATTAAGTTATACCAACAAAAGCAGATTACTGGCATTAGAAGTGGCATCTATACTAGCAAGATTTACTGGTATAACTTTCCTAGCATTGACTTAGGGTATGTCTACATAGCAAAGAAAGATCCACAGCTGGTCCTAGAGTCTGGGTTCTAATCCAAGCCCAGAAGTCTACACAGCATGGGCCAGCCACAGTTTTTCTTTGCTACTGAGCTCCGTCCTTCAGCTCAAGTGACAGTGTTTCACAGCCCTAGATGCGAAGGTACAGGGCTCAAACCCATCTCACAGTTCAGATGGCATCAGTTGTACATCCTTTACCCAGGAAAGGGGGCCAGGGCTTTCTCTTCCTGTGCGTCAGACTTTGCCCAGCCCCTACTCAGAAGTGCAGGGGTTGGGGAGGACTCAAGGAGCATCTCCACTTTTGCACCTCTTTGCAGTAATTGGCCAGAAGCCAAAGAGAGCATAGTTGTCCTGCCCTCCTAGCTCCACACAGGCCCTAAGTGTCCATAATGGGAGGAGGCGGGTTGAAAGCAGGCAATAGCACTCTCCTTCCCTTCACATTGTCCTGCAGAGCTGGCCAGGCACAGAGCCTGTACTCCATGGCAACCCCACAAGGGGAATTCTTGCTGATTCCTCCAGAATTTCTTCTGTGGGATCTAGCTGAGGTTCAGCTAGTGTGACCAGACAGCAAATGTGAAAAATCGGGACTGGGGTGGGGGGTTATAGAAGTCTATATAAGAAAAAGAGCCAAAAATTGGGACTGTCCCTATAAAATTGGGATATCTGGTCACCCTAGGTTCAGCCCCCATTCAGCTCACCTTGAGAGCAGAGGGCTGCAGCTTACTCTATTCACTTAAAAACTGCAAAATGATAAAACTGACCATCTGAACTGGTAAGAGACACACACATCAGCAATACCTTAGATGTGATAAACAACCCCTTTCCTGGCCATTTGTATTGCTGCACCACATATGCTTCAGGCTTAAATATCATGTGACTACAATACACTGTCTGAAATGCTAGCAATGAGCCTAAATAAGTGTCACATTGACTCATGTTATGAGGGGCCATCCTCCAGACACACCACACTAGGACATGACACAGAACATCTCAATGCAATTCTTTAGCAGTTAAATAAGATTATTTCAGTGTCCTATCATTTCAGACAGGAAAATTATATATTCCTTATTAATTTTTCTCTCTTCTTCTCAGCAACTATCTCTTCCACTCACCCTCTATCCTTCTTCGCCTTAGTGGATTATCCTGTTATTTATAGACTGCAACCAGTGAGGTTTTCTGGGAGGCAGGGGGAGATATTGGAATAGACCAGCGGTTCTCAAACTGTGGGTCGGGATGCCAAAGTGGGTAGCAAGCCCATTTTAATGGGTTTGCTGGGCTGGTGTTAGACTTTCTGCAGCCTGGGGCCAAAGCTGAAGCCCTCAGGCTTCAGCCCTGGGTGGCAGGGCTCAGGTTACAGGCCCCCCGACCTGGGGCTGAGCCGTTGGGCTTTGGTCCCCCATCCTGGAGCAGCCGGGCTCAAGCGGGCTCAGGCTTCAATCCCCACTCCTGGGGTCATGTAGTAATTTTTGTTGTCAGAAGGGGATTGCAGTGCAATGAAGTTTGAGAACCCCTGGAATAGACTAATGCAGAATCAGAGATATTGCTAAATGTGTGCGTGAGGTGGCAATTCAGCAGAAGCACCAGGTCGGGTGGTTCTAGGAACACACCATCTGGAATCCCTGAGAAAGTTCGGCCTATGGTATTGCATGGTGGGGTTACTATTTTGGTGGGGAAGAAAGGAAGATGAAGAAAACAAAATGAAGAGGAGAAGTAGAGTAGGAGAGACCAGAGGAAGGGAAGGATGGCTATGAAGGCAGAGGAGAAGAGCACTCAGAGCAAGAGAGGGAAATAAAGAATATTGTTGAATATTTAAGACAGAATTTGGACTTCTACACAGTGATGACACTTTTCTAGCCTAAAGGCAGCTTTGAGCGGTCATGGAGTCTTGATACTATTTCTCATCTGCAGAGAGTCCTCACAATTTTTTTTCTTGTCTTTGTTTCCCTGATTCTCCATCCAGTCTTCAAATAGCTACTATCAGGACACTGTCCCCCTCAATTGTTCATCAAATCTTCCTTCAGTCTCCTGAATATGAGCTTTTCCCATAGGAGCAGTAGACAAGGTCCAACAGCTATCTTTGATAGAGCTGCATGAGGAACTGCGGCTTGCAACTGGCAGTCATCCACCATTCTGAATCTGTTGTTGCTAATGCCAGAGAAGAAAAAGTATTGTAATGGAGCTAAGAAAATATTTGGGGTACATTTCAAAAAGAAATGTGTGTGTGTATTTATATTTATTATATATAAGATTAGACAGTTTTAGCCTGTTAATAAATAACAAGAAACCTTTGTAAAGAAGCTATTTTAAAATATTCTCTCTACCTATTAATTTCAAATCTGAAGATTTTTTTAAAATGCTCATGAAAAAATTAATGAGAAAGCTTTCATTTGTTTTTATTGTTGTGTTTCGTTCTGCTCTTCTGCAGTGTGGAATCATTTCTGTAGCCAGTAGTAAAAGAGGACTCAAAAAGGTTAACATTTTTGTACAATTAACACCTGGACCAGGAATAGCCAATTTATATTTGTCTTTTGGTAATGTGCTCTGCATAAAATGGCACAAATCTACACATTCACTAAGTTCATTACTGTTTTACATATCATGCATCCTGCATTCAGTCACTTAATTCTTCATTTGTGGCAGAATCAAAGTAACAGCATTCAGTCTGCTTTAAGAAGTTGCCTCATTTGAAATTTTTCTGCATAGAAAGAAACCTGAATGATCACCTATAGAAGTCAGTAAGATTGTTCCCCCCCCTTTAAATCAAAACTCTTAAGAGTGCCTAGTACATTTTGTTTAATGCCAGTGAACAGCAAGGCCTCCTTATAATTTTTCCATGCATTAGTACTAGGTAAGTGCCTTTTTCCATCTGTATCATCCTCTTTAGCACAAATGCCAAAGAACATGTAATTTAGAAAAACCTGATTACTGGAGCACTACTAAATCCCTCAGTCATAATAAGGATGGGCATGATTAATCTGTGTTTGAGACTGAAAATGAAAGCAAAAAAAGATGGTTGAACATTCTATTCCACTGGCAACCTATAAAACATACTATTTCTGTCATAGTACACGTGTATTGGCTAGTCTATTGTTAATCTGATAAAAAATTGTATGTTTGTATATATCTGTGAGCACATATGATATGTGCACCACCTAGGCCCCTTTCCTGTAGCAAGCTCTGAACTCGTGTAAGCATCCATCTGCACAGATCAGGGTCAAAGGCTGTAAAGCACCCATCTGACCATGTGTACTAGCAAATAACTGGTTCCTGCAAGCACATTGCATCTTAGTGGTGTACATTAATTAGGTGTAATCAAATATACATGCATAAGTGCCTGGTTTGAAAACCTGGCCTAATGTGGAAAGGCAAAACATAAAACTCCCAAACAATTTTAATCTGCAATTTCCTATTTTCAGCAGCAATACCACTCTTTGGAGACAGCATCTGGGGCCACAATGCAAAAGTAATCACTAGTCTTCCATTTTTTAAACATAGCTCTAAAAACGTGTATATCTTTGTATCATGACAACCTGCACCGGGGAATGAAAGAGGTCACTGGAGAATGTCAGCAGTGGAAGGTTGTTCAGCAGGAAAGCACAAGCTCCAGTTGGCATAGGCTAAGAAGTCAGAGATCTGTGTAGTTAAAAGGATCCCGGGTAGTAACTACAGAGCTGGGTTCAAGATGAAACATAGAATCATAGAAGATTAGGGTTGGAAGAGACCTCAGGAGATCGTTTAGTCCAACCCCCTGGTCAAAGCAGGACCAACCCTAACTAAATCATCCCAGCCAGGGCTTTTTCAAACCAGGCCTTAAAACCCTCCAAGGATGGAGATTCCACCACCTCCCTAGGTAACCCATTCCAGAGCTTCACCACCCTCCTAGTGAAATAGTTTTCCCTAATATCCAACCTAGACCTCCCCCACTGCAACTTAAAACCATTGCTCCTTGTTCTATCATCTGCCACCACTGAGAACAGCCTAGCACCATCCTCTTTGGAACCCCCCTTCAGGTAGTTGAAGGCTGCTGTCAAATGCTTCCTCACTCTTCTTTTCTGCAGCCTAAATAAGCCCAGTTCCCTCAGCCTCTCCTCATAAGTCATGTGCCCCAGCCCTCTAATAATTTTTGTTGCCCTCCGCTGGATTCTCTTAAATTTGTCCACATCCTTTCTGTGGTGGGGGGCCCAAAACTGGATACAGTACTCCAGATGTGGCCTCCCCAGTGCTGAATAGAGGGAAATAATCAGTTCCCTTGATCTGGTGGCAATGCTCCTACTAATGCAGCCCAATATGCTGTTAGCCTTCTTGGCACCAAAGGCACGCTGTTGACTCATATCCAGCTTCTCGTCCACTGTAATCCGCAGATCCTTTTCTGCAGAACTGCTGCTTAGCTAGTTGGTCCCCAGCCTGTAGCAGTTGGATCTAGTTTCAGATTTTGGACATTCCAAGGTTCTGGGATGCTTGGACTGAGTTTTTGGGTTGGCCCATCTCTAATGACGGGAAAAACAAGCTAAACTGCCACCAGAATTATTCAGAGCAGTAATATTCAGACTTGTAGTGGTTCAGGAGCCAAATTAGCAATCAACATTACCCAAAAGAGTCACAGGAGTGTGAATAACAGGGGAAATATTGTGTGTGTGTGTGTGTGTAATATATATATATATATTGTGACAGGGTCAGGCCAGATGACTACAGGACAGTGTTAGAAGGCAGATATATTAGTCCCAGATTAAGCAGGTCCCTGGGTAAGGTAACAGGGGCAGTTCCAGAATAAGGAGGAACTTGCTGGAACAAATTCAAGCAGGCAGGCTAATTAGGACACCTGGAGCCAATTAAGAAGCTGCTAGAATCAATTAGGGAAGGCTGGCTAATCAGGGCACCTGAGGTTAAAAATGACCTCACTTCAGTTTGTGGCGTATGTGTGCGAGGAGCTGGTAGCAAGAGGCACTAGGAGCTGTGAGTGGGAAGGCATACTGCTGGAGGACTGAGGAGTACAAGCATTATCAGACACCAGGAGGAAGATCCTGTGGTGAGGATAAAGAAAGCGTTGAGAGGAGGCCATGGGGAAGTAGCCCAGGGAGTTGTAGGTGTCGCGCAGCTGTTCCAGGAGGTACTCTAGACAGCTGCAGTCAACAGGGTCCTGGGCTAGAACCCAGACTAGAGGGTGGGCCTAGGTTCCCCCCAAACCTCCCAACTCCTGATCGGACGCAGGAGGAGTTGACCTGAACTGTGGGTTCCACCAGAGAGGAAGGTCTCTGGGCTGTTCCCCGACCCACATGGTGGATCAGCAGAGACTGCGGGGATTATTCTCCTTCCTTTTTCCCATGCTGGCCAGTGATGAGGTTAGCTGAGTGAACGGCAGGTTTGAGCAACTAGCAAAAGCAGCCAAACTGAGGGCTGCCTTGAATCTCTGAGGCAAGCAAATCCGCCAATAAGTACAGGACCCACCAAGGCAGAGGAGGAACTTTGTCACAATATATATTTCTCACAGCAAATAAGTTAATAACTTAGTGCAAGTTGATAACTTAATTGGTTAATAACATAGCAAAAGTGTCCTGATTGGTTAATAACTCAGCTTGGTTAATAATTAAATCACACAGTGTTTTAATGTCATGTGCTGCAAAGAGCCGCAAGAGACACATTAAATAACCACTTGTAGCTTGAGAGCCACCGTCTGAGGATCACTGATTTAGATGATTGTCTTGAGTAAATATTCTATATACAGTTACATGGCCTGTAGAGTTACATTTCTGGGCTATCTGGGCACCAACACATCATATAAGTATTATGGGGGTACCTACTTCGCTCCATTGTCTCAGATAAATTAGTTCTTTTTAAATTATTAATGAAAGGTCTGCAAGGGTGGCAGAGCACATGGAGCCTTTCCACTCCGTGTACAATAGCAGCTCTTGTGCTCCCTGAAGTGCCTGGACTGCTAGTGACTGGCACCACTAGAGCTGTGTGAATTATAGATTTCTTGGTTTGCTGGCAGTTCCGAAAAATTAAACAAGCACCTAGTTTCAGGCTGATCTGAAAATTGATTTGTTTGACATTTTCAGCAAATGAAAAAGTACAAAAATGCTTCAGTTTTTGAGTCAAACAAAACATTTCGTTCCACCCCAAGTGAAACATTGCATTTGGATTTTGCACATTGTATTTGTGGTTTGTGCATTTTTAAACAAAATTGAAGAAAGTTTGGAAAGGAAAAGTCATCTTGACCCTCAAAAATGAAACATTTCATTTTGAGTACTTCAAAGAGAAATGTTGCAACGCTTTTGGAATTTTGTGTCTTGTGGGGGTTTTTTTTATATGAGCAATTCGGCAAAACCAGCATGAATTTTCAGAACGCTTTGGTGTTCCTGAATCTGCATTTTTTTTTAAATTAAGTTTGGGCTCAAATTTTTATCTGTCTCTACAACAGTGATGTCAGAGGATGCAATCAGGTGCCAGAATCTGCAAAGGGAAGGACACATTGTACCACTTTCGGAGTGTTGTAGCAGGTACTTTTCTCCCATTCACTGGTGAGCTCCTGAAACATTTCCATTCATGCTGGGTTCATACTTGGGCAGCTAGACCCTCCCACCACTTACACCACTGCACTTACACCACTCTGTGTTTAGCATACTAGCTCAATCAGAGCTAGCGTGGGTATGGCTCCTCGAGCTGGATTTTAAACTTCCAGGTCCAGTGTAGACACAACCTTACAGTTAGGAAGCCTGAATTCTGTCCCTTGCTTTTCCACAGTTTTCCTGTGTGATCTAAGGGGCGTCACTTAAAATCTGATTTCATAATTAAGTGCATGTGCCTGATTTTTACACACAATTATCACAGTATTGTACACCAGCTGCATAATTACACAAACATGGGACTAGCCTGGTAGTAACTGTGTGTGAAAATTTAGTGCATGTTGTCACACACATTTCTGCATGCACGTAACTTTTAAAATGAGCCTGTTTATGTCACTCTGCCTTATATTCTGCATCCGTAACCTGGGAATAATAATATTTACCTTCTTTCAGGGGTGATGTGAAATTAAATTCTTTAAAGAGCTTGGATGGGAGGGTTTAGATAAATCCAATATATTACTATATTCCCTCCCTAGATTTACGACTTATACCTGGGAAGTGCTGGGAAGCCTGGTACTGGGCCCTCATCAATTGTTCTGAGGCCCTGCAATATACAATGTTGGCAAAAGGCAATTTCACATAAAATGAATCTCATGTACTTTCTCTTTCCATTCTGCAGAAGTTTATTTGCTTATTTGGAGTGATTTAGCTAGCACATGAAGTGTAATGCGTGCTCTGAGCACTTTGTAATTAAGGTTTTTAGGGTACGATGGGAGCTACCTGAGACATTTTAATCTTCAGACAGTTCTGTAGCAGCTTGCAGTAGATACTCTGAGGGAAAATGTAGCTGACTGTCACATTTGGCCACTGGTTCCATTCTTCCAAGACATCAGTAATGAGCTCCACACCGATCTGCTCTGTATTGCGTACAAAAAAGCCTCTCCATCTTGGAATTAGCTCTCTTTATTTTAGCTGCACTCAGTTTAGTAGCAGCTATTTTGGAGTTGTTTAGGTGGTTTTCTAAAAATACTGATGTCAATTGAAATGATGATTTTAGATTTTTTAGGTATTTGACTCTTTAAATGAACTTCTCAGGGCATATTTTTGAGATAATGGAACCCAGGATGCAAAGTCTCAGCTGTAGAAACGCCACCTGGGGAGGGGGCATGGCATCTCCTATGGGCACAGCCCATAGGGTGACTGACCTGGATTTCACAAGCATTCTTCACCAGAGGAATTCCTTTGGAGCCCAAACTAGATTTTAAAGCTTCCCTGCCATGAGGTGATATCACAATCTGCCCCCTCTGAATGAATGTCCTCATTGTCTCAGCGGCTCATGTTAATGCTAAGCAGGTTCAATACACACACCCGTGTATATTTGTGGGTTTTTAAATTTTGTATCTAGTCTGATGTCTAGCAACAAGGTGACAGAGGTGGACCACTGGGTCCAAGAAGAGTCCTGTGTGAACTAAGATACCTGTAAGAGAGCTTCTAGTACATTGACTGCTTGGGGAAGATCATGATGCATCCTCATGTGAAGTCTACTTAAGGCAGTCACTTTCAGCTATAATGTCCTCGTACTTCTCTTGCTGAGGGATTATAGCAGATGCTTTAGTTTTATTCTGTAAGTGAAGGTCATGACATGAAGAATATAATTTTCTTTTGTAATTCTGACTCATTTTAAAAAGAATTGTTCAATTCCAGCTTCTTTGGCCTCTCATTTTATTTTTTTGTTCTTATTGTTTTAGCTGTACTTGTTACTGTAGATTTTTTTTGGTGGCCTCAACCAGAGATATTCAAACATATTCCTTTGATGAAATATTCCATTTGTACATCACTCATTCTTAGTTTCTTTTCACGCTACTAAAGTTTATCAAAACCAGACATTCTCTACAGAATCTATCTGGCACATAGAACATTAATTAAATGGATTCATATTAGCTATGAGCAAAATAGAACTGAAAGCGTAACTGTTTGATAACAAAGAAGGTTCACCTATCTGCCTGGAAAAATGGAAGGTGAGAAATGAATCTGTCATACATTTTGGTAGTGTGTACAAATGCATGTAAGCACCTAACTGAATTATAATTAAAACTGAGAAAATAATTTGCAGCTAATCGTCTATTTGAATTTAGCCTTTTCTTGTTGATTAATTGTTCATTAAATGCTTTTTGAATGCATTTATGGTTATACATTATTAACTGAATAATTTTGGCAAATAATTCTTGCTCATTACAATTCTGTAAGCATTTTGGATCTGAACTGCCCCGGCTGAAAAGTGAGCATTTCCATTGACTTCAATGAGAGCAGGAGTACGCCCATTTGTTCAAAATAATAAAATATGGTTCAAAATAACAAGTTGTAGTAATTAGGGTTGATGAAAACTTGGAATTACCAGTGTGACAGGATCCCCCCAGGGTATCGCCTGGGACTGTGGGACCGCTGTGCCCCCTTAACTCTCTCCAGCCTGGGCTGTCTCACAATGTCTTGGGCTGTCACCATGGCTTGCTAATGACCAGCAGCCATCCTCTCCCGGTGCTGTGATCACTCAGCATAACAGCATGTGGAGCCCCACACACCCAGCTAGATTACATGAGTGCTCCCAGAGCCACTCATGAATCATGTAGAGAAAGGCACCAGAGCCAAATCCCCCCAGGTCCCAGCCTTGTACCTCAGGAATATACCATCTTTCACTGCTCAAGATGGACAGTGAACATTTATTAATTAGTTCACCACTTCATCAATGGAAAGTGGATATACACCAGCCTTTGTCAAACCTGAGCAGATTTGCCCCACAATTCATAGAAACTCACTGATAAAGATAAACAATTAAACAAATTTATTGACTATAAAAGGTAGATTTTAAGTGATATTAAGTGATAGGCAAAAAGTCAGAGTTAGTTATCAAAAGAAATAAAATATAAGCATGCAGAACTGAACTGAACTCTCAACCCTATTAGACTGAACAGCAACTAGATTAAGCAGTTTTTTCTCACCCCACTAGATATTGAAGTCCTTAATATATAGGTTTGTTCCTTAAACCAGGGCCAATCAAACCAAACAATCATACAACATATTCACATAACTTCATATGCATTGATGATATACATTTATGGATAGAAAAATGATTTTCAGCAGATCATAATCTTTCCCCTGATACCTTACAAGGCATGCTTTATATGTAAGATCATGATTATATAAAAATGAGGAATATGGAGCTACAGGGGGTTCTGCCAAAGTATAGAATGTCACAACTAGTCTGTGGGAAATATTGATATTTAGATATTTGAGTTTGTTCATTTGGACCAAATCCATTTTTTTCCAAATTTCCTCTGAACTAGACATTCCAAAAAAAATGTCAGTTCGGAGGTACTGACACATGATGTCTTCAAAATAAAAAAAAGTTCCCTAGGAGTCCAGCAGCGGCTGTGTGAAATTGACATAATTCTTGTCAGTCTCACTGCTGCTCAACCCTGTATATCAGGGCTGAAACTGACAAAAATCATGTCAATCTCGTGTACAGCTGGTAGGGCTTCCAAGGTATGCAGCTAGGAAGCAGCCACACTATGTGGACTGCCCTGGACTGACAACCCTCAGCTGGCTGCCTGAAAGTTGGCCACACCTGTAGTCCCTTCCCCTGGGCACCTGGAAGCCCTGGATATCATGGGAACCCTGGTTCAAGATGGGGCTCTCTCAGAGTCCCTGGTCCGTGTTAGGAAACCAAACATGCAGGGTTCCATCAGAGCCCTGCCTTTGGTTTGACAAAAATCAGTGAAATCCAGTATATTTCTACCAAATGTTTAAGCTTTAATGAATCGGCATTTTCTGATTAAACTGTTTCACCAGAAATTTCCCGACGAGCTGCAGTCCTAATCTGTACTACCTTTCTATAGCTGGTCTCTTCTGCTCCTTATGATGACTAGTATAGTTAATGGACCAGATCTTCAGCTGGTATGGATCAGTGTAGCTCCAATGATTTCAGTTTGGATTTCAATAAGAACAGGTTTGAGTCAAAATGATTAATGATTCAGACACA
The DNA here is from genome assembly GCF_009764565.3 of Dermochelys coriacea. Lineage (NCBI taxonomy): Eukaryota > Metazoa > Chordata > Testudines > Dermochelyidae > Dermochelys > Dermochelys coriacea. The sequence goes on from NC_050069.1 coordinate 227,809,698, forward strand.
ACACAGATAGCACACTGGTTGCATAGGCACATACTGAATAAATCCAATGAACTGTTCAGCCACACTCCACACAGCAAGAGAGACTTTCTGGCAGCCCAAACATTGCAATAAGTCAAGCAGCTCTGTAAATCCATTCCTTTGTCTGCATTAGAATCAGCCATACTTAGGATCATTTGAGTTTGGTCCACAGTTATCATAACATGGCAATAATGGGGTACTATGCCTCTTATAACCACACACCACATTGTCAGGCCAGGATTTGGCTGAAAGTGATTACTGAGAGGGACTCTGTACTGATTACTTAAGTTGTACTCTCAGAAATTACTAGATCTGTAAATTTTGTAATGGAAGGGACACACAGTAAAATACTCTCAGTTCTAGAATACAGAAGATATTTTAAGAAAAAGTGTAGTTAAGTTTTGCCAATAGGCAATGATTGAATAAATAAAAACTATGAGATTACAGAATGTCAGAAACGTGCATATTGCTTTTAATTTTCCAGGCTGCCAAAAGAAACTTTCCTAGGGAATAAGTTGGGGCATGTGTGTATCTGCTTGAAGCCTTTAATGCTACCTTCCTGCAAGATCCCTCAGAGAGCTTTAAAAACAGTGATGGTACATATTAACCCATATATTTTAAACATAAGATGTACATACTCTTGAATTCTGTTGACTTTAATTGGAATCATGTGGCTAAAACTCATAGCTCAGTATTGAAAATGTACCCTTAGCAACAATCTGCTGAGAATATTTTCTGTTTCCAACCCCAGATGAATAACCTTTAGAAAGAAAAGAGCACAACACATTTAATCCAAATAGTTATTGAATGATCAGTTGGGGAAAAGTGCACGGTGATTCCGTATATTCATTTTATAGTGATTGCACAGCCACACCATCATGACAACAGAGAGAGAGGATTTGTGTTATATGGGGATTAGAAGTTTTACAATATGATTAAAGTGTTTATATATTATACAGTGCTAAAAGGATTTTTCAGGTTAGCATTAATATATATGTGCTCTGCCCAGCTGTAATAAGAAATTTGAAACTAAATTTTTAAAATTAAAATGACACTGGTTTTAAATCCACCATGTTTTTTTCAAACATACATGTTCTTTTTGGAAAATGGTCAAAATACAGCCAACTATGATTGGAGTGTTGTCATACTATCAGCTCAGTATTGTTATACTATTTGTCTCTTTGGTGTTGATAATAATCTTTGCAGTAAAAAAAATGATTATTTCCTCTCTCCATTCTGAAAACTGACTATTTATTCCTACCCTTTGTTTCATTACTTTTAACTAGTTTCTGATCCATGAGAGGATCTTCCCTCTGATCCATGACTGCCTATTTTGCTTAAGAACCTTTGGTGAGGGACTTTGTCAAAGGCTTGCTGAAAGTCCAAGTACACTCTACCAACTGGACCACTCTTGTCCACATGCTTTTTGACACCCTTGAAGAATTCTAATACATTTGTTATGTGAATGTCATCTGCTCCTGGTGACATACTACTGTTTAATTTACTGATTTGTTCCTATTGACATCTCAGATGTTCTTATTGACATCTCAGACTGGGACAGTTCCTCAGATTTGTCACCTAAAAAGAATGTCTCAGGCGTGTGAATCCCGCTTACATCTTCTGCAGTGAAGACTGATGCAAAGAATTCATTTAGCGTCTCTTCAATGGTCTTGTCTTCCTTGAGAGTTCCTTTAGCACTTCAATTGTCCAGTGGCCCCACTCACTGTTTGGCAGGCTTCCTGCTTCTGATGTACTTTAAAAAATGCTGTTCATTTTTATGTCTTTTGCTAATTGCTCTTCAAATTCTTTTTTGGCCTGCCTAATTATACTTGAATTGCCAGAGTTTATCTTCCTTTCTATTTTCCTCAGTAGGATTAAACTTCCAAATTTTAAAAGATGTCTTTTTGATTCTACCTGCCTCTTTTACTCTGTTAGTCATGGTGGCAGTTTTTTTGGTACTATTACTGTTTTCTTGTGGGGCTGGGGGTACTTGAGCTTTTCTTATGGTGTTTTTAAAATGTTTCCATGCAGCTTGCAGGCATTTCACTCTTGTGAGTGTTCCTTTTAATTTCTGTTGAACATTTTTGTGTCATTCCTCATTTTGAAGTTAAATGCTGCTGTGGTGGATTTCCATGCGCAACATTTCATTATTTTACATTATTCCCTGTTCTTCTATGTCTCAGGTTCTGGCTTCGTCTGGATTTAAAAAAAAATCAAAGTGGCTGATTTTGCAATATTGACAGTCTTCTATTATCAGGAAGAACCATAAATCTTGCAAAAAGCTACTTAGAAATTTCCAGCCCAATTTTATAGACACTAATGGTTGGAATAGTTCAGATGAGGTTTGAATTGAACTCCCTAGTTTTACCCATCCTTAATGGGTTTAATTAGGCCGCAACAATAAAAACTTTATTATTAGATGTCTGGGACTACCCGGAAGATAAAAGTGTAGAGTGCAGGTAATCCCATGTTCATTCTGTAATTACCCAGGGGGTTTTAATCAGCTCCCACTCTTTTTCATCCAGGTCCCTACAGCAAATTTATTGCCGGGACCTTACCATACCCAGGGGACACCCACCAGCTCCCACTCTTTTCCATCCAAGTCCCTCCAGAAAATCCATTGTTGGGACCTTACCATACGCAGGGGGCTTCCACCAGCTCCCTCTCTTTTCCCATACAGGTCCCTCCAGCAAATCCATTGCTGGTACCTTACCATCCACCCCCCTTGTAGAAGGGTTAAGGTAGGCGATAAGAACTGGGGGTTAGTTCCCTGCCGTACCAATCATAGGTGTCCCCAACCACCCCCCATTCATTCCTTTAAAAAACACCTCTTTTTAAGTCCTTTTCCAAGCCATTTATCCAGTCACTGTATACCTTTCCTATGGAGTACCTGCCCTGGACATCCACCCCACACTTAAATAATGAGTTTTGACATATAGCTTACCTCCCTTCATGCCATGCATGAACAAAGCCCTTCCTGACTCTGCTGTGGGGAAGGCAAAAAAATCCCAACTGCACCAAAGCCAATATGGTGGTAAGGGAAAAATTCCTTCCCAGCCACCCTAAAAGGGGCGGCTAGCGTAATGCCCACAGCAGGTCTTGACCAAACCTGGTATTTTACCACATAAAGGGGAGGAAGGGTGGGTTCTGGTTCAGCATGCTCCATGTAAAGGGAGGCTTCAGGCACAGGGCTGCCCCTTTTAAACCCTGCATTCCTAGGGGATAAGTCAGCGAGCATGCTGACCCCTTTTGCAGCAGTTTTCATCTTCCCCACCCCGCAGCCATAAAGCACAGTTCCCTTCATTCAGTCAGCCAGCCAAATACTGCCCTGCTTAAAGGTCCAGGGCGGTCAATCTCACATGTTCTTCAGGCCTTTGCACACACCCCTATACTAGTTTAATCATTTGTAAATAGCCTTCATCTGTCTTTACTCCATTTCTTCACCCTGCTTTTTTCCATTCAGGTCCCCCTACTCACTCTTGGCATTTCAGTCTCTCTCTAGCCCTTATTATTATTTTTAAAAAAAAGTTGGTGGGTCTGGCAGGTTTAAGTTAAAAGGCAAAATTGTTTTCTCCAACTTGCAAGCTCTGATCATAAACCCACAATAAGATGAATCATTTCCAGTGAAAATCATATGAGAAATAATTATCCCACAAATTATTTAAGAAAAATAATTCTACATTTGAAAAAATATAATTTCTTTAAGGAATTATATTTATATATTTATATTATACTCCTAGAAGGGAAGCTCAGAGTTAAGGATTAAACTTCTAATATCTAGATAGGGTAGGACACAGTAGAATAAACATCCTCAGTTTTTTAATTACAGATGGTATTAGTAAAAGCATTAAGGATTGTAAGTCGCATGGATCTTTTAAAAAAATTACTGGTAAACTAAAAAGTAGACTAGGGATGAACTCTTTTAATTATGTCAGTGTTCTTCACAGGCAGCTGTATTAAATTTCTCAGAAATGGAGACATGTATACAAAAGAGGTCTGCAAACCTTCCCATATATTTCAGGACTTGTTTCTTTTTTTTAATATGGGTAGGGCTTAAAAAATCCACGTGACAATGGTGAGTAAAAAGATTTCCCCAGAAGATGACCTGGGAATGATGTACAATTTAAGCTTTTGTGTGTTTTTAAAAACAATTTTAAGGTCAAAATTTACAAATGTGGGTATCTAAATGTAGGCACCTACAGAAGTTTAGTCCAAATTTCAGATGTGCTGCCCATCTGCAACAGATGCTAAAAGTGTTCTGCACCACTTCACAAGAAGCAAACACATACAAGGATGAAAAAGATATTGTTATTATGGGTTTCCAGCAAAGCACATGCTTTTAAATTGTCCACCTTGATATTGCTGTATAAAGTTAAAAGAAAAGGAGTACTTGTGGCACCTTAGAGACTAACAAATTTATTTGAGCATAAGCTTTCGTGAGCTACAGCTCACTTCATCAGATTCATGTAGTGGAAAATACAGTGGGGAGATTTTATAAACACAGAGAACATGAAACAATGGGTGTTACCATATACACTGTAACAAGAGTGATCAGGTAAGGTGACCTATTACCAGCGGGGAGTGGGGAAGAGAACCTTTTGTAGTGATAATCAAGGTGGGCCATTTCCAGCAGTTGACAAGAGCGTGTGAGGAACATTGGGGGTGGGGTGGCGAATCCCCATGTTTATTCCCCCCTTACTGTTCCTCACATGCTCTTGTCAACTGCTGGAAATGGCCCACCTTGATTATCACTACAAAAGGTTCCCTCCCTGCCCCGCTCTCCTGCTGGTAATAGCTCACCTTACCTAATCACTCTCATTACAGTGTGTATGGTAACACCCATTGTTTCATGTTCTCTGTGTATATAAAAGATGCCACAAGTAGTCCTTTTCTTTTTGCGGATACAGACTAACACGGTTGCTTCTCTGAAATCTGTATAAAGTTAGGTAATGTTCCCCTAACAGTAGCTGAGGGTTCCATCTAGCAAACCAGTTGGAGAACACTTCAATCTCTCTGGTCACTCGATCACAGACCTAAGAGTGGCTATACTTCAACAAAAAAGCTTCAAAAACAGACTCCAACGAGAGACTGCTGAATTGGAATTAATTTGCAAACTGGATACAATTAACTTAGGCTTGAATAGAGACTGGGAATGGATGAGTCATTACACAAAGTAAAACTATTTCCCCATGGTATTTCTCCCTCCCACCCCACCCCCCACTGTTCCTCTGATATTCTTGTTAACTGCTGGAATTAGCCTACCTGCTTGTCACCATGAAAGGTTTTCCTCCTTCCCCCCCCTGCTGTTGGTGATGGCTTATCTTAAGTGATCACTCTCCTTACAGTGTGTATGATAAACCCATTGTTTCATGTTCTCTGTGTGTGTGTATATAAATCTCTCCTCTGTTTTTTCCACCAAATGCATCCGATGAAGTGAGCTGTAGCTCACGAAAGCTTATGCTCTAATAAATTTGTTAGTCTCTAAGGTGCCACAAGTACTCCTTTTCTTTTTGCATCTAGCAAACAGTAAAGGAGATTTCCACATTTCAAGAGAACAGACAAGATGCTGTTCTTTTGTTTTATTGCTTATTTTACCATACATGTGGGATCTCTGCTTTACTGAGATTTAGTAGTCAAAAACCCTGCTCTGTGGAGTTTAACATCTACATAGACTGTGTTCTTGTGCTTTCACTTTCACTTTGAGCTCTGTGGGCCTGAGGTACGGTAGATTATATAGCTGGTTCAGTCAGATGTGTAAATACAGCCTAAACTGTTAGCTGAGCATCCTTATTCTGTGACTTATTCTGGGGTGAACAAGGCACAATTGTGAGTATTCCTAACCTTTTAGACCTCCCAGATAGGACATATTTTTTCCTTTTTGTAACAATCCTATAGAATACTATGCCAGGGATCTAATTTTCTATTGAATTCTATAGGGTGGTCTAAAAAAATTCTATAGATGTCATCTATTTCCATTAAATTCTGCTGATTTTTTTCCATAGGGGTTTACAGAAATCAGTTGTCTCATGAATGCTTTGCAAATAATTAATGGAATATGTGTACGTTTTACTCTATTTGACCAGCTATAGGATTATGGAAGATTGGTAGCTATTTGGAAACTCATTGGTTTCTTCAATTAACAATGATTTATTTATAAATCACACTGATTTGCATATAGCAGTTAGTACATACAGAACTGGTTTATATGCAAAATTGATATGTACATTTAATATATCGGTTTGCAAGTGCTAGATTTATTTTGTCTGAAAAAATTAGTGGCTCATAGGAATGAAATATTGATTTTTATGTGTGGTATAGTTTTATGTTGGCACACAGAGCAGGGGCTGCTTGCATTGCTAGTTTAGAGTCTATCAACCTTTTCATCTTGATCTCTGATTTGAGGGAGTTATAGGGAAGGTCATTAAAAATGACTTTGGGCTGAGTATTCTTCTAAGATGTCTATTTAGGAGCCCTTCTAAACTTATGTAGAAAATAGTTTGCCTATTGTTAAAAGTAGCAGATGTTGAAAATAAAGAGCCATTAGTGCTGTCAGGAAGTTTGTCTATAATTGCTGCAATTCATTTTTTTCCAAAGAAGGAAACATCTGAATCAGAAGATATAATGAAAAGTACAGACAAAGTGCTAGGTCTTTTCTAAATAAGTACAGTGCAGCTCTTCCAGAGCCCAGTCCAGTGCTAACTGAAGTCAACAGGAGTCTTTCAATTGACTTCAGTGGACTTTGGCTGGGCCTCTGACACCCTGATTCAGCAAAGCATTGAATTATGTTCCAAAATTCATCCTCATTCCTCAAAGCACTTAAGCACATTAAAGGCAATGGATCTGAAGCATGTGATTAAAGTTATACATGTTTTTAAGTGCTTTGCTGAATGAGGATACTTTACTGAATTAGGGCCCTAGAGAGCAGATTAGTGCCTCATGGCAAACTATGAAAAACCTATTTAGAAGCAATTCTTGTTGCTATTGGATATAGGACCTTAATTATCTCAGCTGTTCTTGCACTTCTCCCCCACCCCAGTAATCACTCTATTGACCAGTAAAATAATTTCCAGCTAGCTCGGAAATGCTTTGCCAGTTCCCACATATCCCCTGTGTGCAATAAGGTAGGATGGTATCCTGTGCCTTCCTTCACTAGCTTGAAGAGATACTTGCCAGAGGAAGGGAAGCAGTGTGAAAGACAGGGAGCTGCAGGAAGGGGCCAGAATTGTTGGGAAAAGTCACATTTCTGAGATTTTCTCAACATTTGCTATTACGCCTTGGTATGACTTCTTTTTTCATTTTTAAAAAATGTTTTTCATAACAAACTCACTGTCCTTTCAGTAAACAAAGATCTAGTATGAACAGAAGCGGAATTGTTTCTAAATGATTCTATGGATGAACCGAGAAGAATGTTTGGATCCAAGTTAGGCTTAAGCTAGGAGTGAAAAATCTAGGAAAAATCTAGATCTAGAATTCAGGTTTGGCATATGGACAGTATTTATTGCATATGTTTAATGTGCCAGTTCTGTGAAATAAACTATGCCTACTTGCTGAAGAATTGCAGTACGTGGTGTTCTCTTCTGCTTATTTGAATTAGTATATGCAAGCTCCATTAATGAACACCAGCGAGTTCTTCCAAGAGTAAGAAGTAACGTACAACCTCATTTCCATGTATGTGTAAGGTGCTGTGTTTGGATAGCACTTACTCAATGGGCTCTGATCTCAGTCGAAAGCCTCTTTGGTAATATAAATAATAATATATAAACAGTTTTCCATTTCAAGCCAATTATAACATTCAGGGACTGCATATTTTTAGTGGAACTGGTCAAAAATTTCTGAATTTTGATTTTTTAATTTTTTTGGGGTTAAAATATCAGATGACTTTATCAGGAAAATATCAGGAAAAAAAGGGAAAAAAGAAAAAATGTTCGTACTCTGATTTCAAGTTTTTCTTGAACATATTGAGCTAAATACATCCCTGCTGAGACAATTAAGCCAAAGGGGTGACATAAGGAATTCATTTGGGCCAGTTCTTCTCAAATATATAGACAGATCTCATAGTATATAGCCTGCAGCCATGTATACACACCCAGAGCAGAATTCAATCCATTGCATTCAATCTTGTGGTACAGTGAACTTTTCTCTATTTTTTGGACTATGCTATGGATCTACCAAAATCCAGCCCTTTGCATACAACTTGGAAAATGATGTGCTGAAACAGATTAAAGAGAGTTATTATCATTGTTTTGTTGTTATTTGTACTGTGATAGTGCTGAAAGGCTTCAACCCCATTGTGCTAGGCATTGTACAAACACGTGACAAAAAGGGAGGCCGTTCCTCAAAGCATAAGATGAGACAACAAGTGGATACAATAAACAGTTTTGGGATGCCCAAGGCAAAAATGAGACTCTTGTGATTAGTGTACTAAACAGCAGTCACAGAATAACAGCTGGCCTACCCACGGTACGAATCTAGAAAGAGGCAAGTTTTAGGGAGGCTTGAAAGAGAATAATTAGTGGCCTTAAAAAAAAATTAGATTTTTATGAGGAGCTATTTGCATGCATTAGGGATGTCCTGGGTCAAAGCACAAAGGTGTTGGCAAATCTGACAAATGGGTTACCAGAATAATTCTAAAAAACCCTAATTATTTCAGTGGGCAAACAAATTCCCCAAGTACATTGCTCTATTAAAAGTGTTTGCAAAGAACACATCAATAGAATATTTTTTTAAGGAATATTTATTTTCAGTTCCATTTAAACAACCCACTTTTGTAACACATACTGAAATCTTTAAGAAACATTTTAAGAAATGTCAGCATTATAGCTACAGGGATAAATTAAACATATTTCAGTTCTACAGATTAAAATACAGAATATGTTCACATAATTCTGCATTTTACTTTGTTGCTGCCTTATGCTTTACATTAAAAATACGTGACTGACACTCTTGATACCATTAAGCCTTTTTATTGAAAAAAAATATTATTGCATTAAACTACATTCCCAGGAATTCATTGATTAAACTTAAAAAAAAAAGCTGCATTGCATGTACAATAGTGCAATTCACTTAGCTACTGTATAATATAAAACACTTTATACAGAGAATACAAAACAAAATTACTAGTTTACATATTATACTAGTCAGAATATTATTCAGTTTTAATATAAACTAAACACTTTTAAAATCAATCAGGTCAAATGGCATGTTTATGCAAAACTGCACAACAAATGTACGTGTTAGGTATTTTACAGAAATGCCTCAGTTACAAAAAAAAATAGACATTTCATCATTGTGGATTGGAGGCTCAGTTTTGTTATTGAAATTGCTGTTTATTGTACAGTATGGATGACACATATCTCTTTGACTAAGGGCCAAAGAATATATAATTATGCTAAAATATGTATTGATTTTGAGTGCAGCTACCACACTTTCCCATGAGATAACATCCCAGCACTACCCACATACTGTAACTTTCTTTAATATAATTCTGAATAAAGTTGGAACCGGAGCTTTGCTGCACACATGAGACCTAGGAATGCTGGTATTAACAAGGTATATATGTTTTTAGAAATAACATACTGAAAACCAAAGTGTGGGAATAAATTCAGCAAGAAAGTCATATTGAAGTACAACGTAACAAACATTTTCAAGAAAATCCACCTAAATGCATCAATTTTAGCTTATGCAGAGCATAGTGACTATTTTACTTTCATTCTGTTTCTGTTCCTTTTTATCTCTACTTTTCCCATCAATAGCTTTACTTCTTTTTTTTTTTTTACAGTTCTACTTACTAGGTTTTATTGTTTTCATTTGGGTTTTTGGATATTTGTTTCACAAGATCTTCCATATTTATCTGAAGCAATGACTTTTTCTTGATTTTTTTCTTAATTTGATTCTGTTTCAATTATTTAATTTACTTTACACAAACAGGTGATGTGTATAACTAATTTTTTAGATTTTTACAAGCAATCTGATATTATGTGGACTACCTTTTTTTGTTTGGTTGATTTTTTTGCTATCATAAATATTTCTTAATTAGTATTGTTGCCTTTAAAAAGTGAAGACTCTGATCCTGAAAAGACTTATGCATATATGCTTAACTTTACAGAAGTGAACAGTCCCATTGAAGTCAGCAGGAGTACTCAAGTGTGCAGAGATAAACATGTGCATCAGTCTTTGAAGTAAGACCTTGAGGTTCATATGTAAAAATGTATGTGCATTTGCACATATACCTTTGTGCAAACAGTTACTGCAGTTGCATGCACAGTTGGGTATTTAGGCATCTATCCATTTGCAGGTACAATTGTTCAGCATATGCATGCAACTGTGGTAACTACACACGCACACATTTGCTTGTGAACCTTAGACAGTGACAACCCAGGCCTGCCGATGTGGAGAGGGGGCACAGTGAGGGCAGCTGGCTTCGGCATTGTTACGGAGCATGCTCAGTCTGTATGAACATGCTCAGTACAAGCCACACAGCAAATCTGGGGGGCACATGACCCATCATTCCCTCCCCCTCATGCGTTGCCTCCTCATGACATATATTTGTAAAATTTAGCCCAAGTCATTTTAAGAGGCTTGAAAGATAATGCATTCCTGAAGAATCCATAATCTAGTTCCCCTCCTTTTTAATTCGCAAACAGAGTTGAAATAGATACTGAGAATTAAGAATTATTAAAAGCCTGCTAATATGTGTTTATACTTACATGAGCAGGGCGGGGGCTGATAGACATGTTAACTTCTACATCTTCTTGAATAAGTTTAATTCATGTTTAAAACTCTTATATATCACTGATTATTATTGGTGGTGAGGTGTTTTTATACCTTGTCTGTTTTTCACAAAAAATGATGTTCCGGTTGAAATGGGTATCATTTAAAAAAACCACAGTTGATTTAATTTAAATTTTTTTGATTGATTTTAAATTTACTATTAAATTTACTAAATTTACTATTGTTAGTACAACCCTGATTCAGCCACGCACCTAAGCACACGTTTAAGCCCAGCCTTGTTAACAAAGCACTTAGCACATTTTAACTGCATAGCTACTTTACTAACGAGAAATAGACTTAAACACAGGCATTGCTGGATCAGGGCCTAAAATGTCAACATTTGCCAATAGTAACCACAGTGACATGTGAGATATCACACTAATTTCCAGTTTAGTGATTGTATAGTAAATGAATGTGGTATCTCAGATATCACTGGATGTGGTCACTTAAAATGCTTGCCTTTTTAATAGCTGCGCACTGTCCTTCCCTGATAATCCATATGCTGTGAGCTCTTCCTAAACCCAGTTTGACGTCATCCTTAAGTCACTCTATAACTACCGTTCTTAAAGGAGTTTTATAACCAATAGCCCATCTACCTCCCTTGTTTTGGAGATTATGGAATTTTAAAAATTAAACAAAATTATTGTTGAGCTCCCCCCCCCACTCAGTCACTCAGACTGTCATATCTCCCCTTCCCCTCCTCCTTTTGTCAGTGTGTTGTCTACATAAGTCCCAAACTAACTCTGAAAGAATGGAATCACTTGCATTGACATTAATGGATGCTGGATTGGCCCCTTAAATTGTAATCTCTTTGGGGCAGTAAACTTGTTTTATTAGGCTGTAAAATGCCCACTGAACTGTGGTAGCTATAGAATTAATCCAAAAGTTTCAGATGTGTCTACTAATTTTGGGTACCCATTCAGAGTCACTAAAGCCAGGTTTTCAGAGGGGATCAGCTCCCTGGCAAGTGGCTCTCAACATCTCTGAAAATCAATCATTAGTTGGGTCAAGTTGAGCATCCAGAAATAGTGGCCACACTTTAATGTTATGGTCTAATAACACTAGGCCACTCTGGAGAATTCATCTGAAGCTGCAGTTTTACTTGATTGTGATTAGATTATTTTCATTCCAGGTTGACTAAAACCAAGTTAAAAAATTCAGCTATAGATTTTGCTTTAAAAACTTGCTTTCTTCTAACCACAGCTACTTTTCTCTCTTTCTACAGCTAACCGAATATCATGAAAAAAAATTCCTCAAAAGTTTGCTATTATATGTATTGGGAATTAATTCTGGGAGTGTAGATTATCAGCTCTGTACTAAATCCTTTCAAGTTCATTATCTTTTTATCCAAATTAACAGGTGTAATCTGTCAGCTCTTTTGTTGGCCAGTGATATTGACAGGCATAGTTGTACTCCAACTGTAACCAAGAACTTCATTTCATACAGAGTATACTGTGTTGATTATTAGACCAGCATAAAATATAATCAGTTGAGGCTCCGTTGAAGCACATAGATAACTCTAGGTATATGAGTACTCCCATTGATGTCAATAGAATTACTAATGTGTGAAGCTTGGGCACATGGTTCACTGCCTTGCTGAATCACAGCCTTAACTTGAGAATTTTGGAAATTATGTTAGAAACTTCAATGCATGTTCATTGTTTACCAATTGTTTTTTTCAGTCCAGTTTTATTTCACACTGCTGAGAGTTTTCCACTACAGTTGTCAATTCTGCTCTGCATTATACCCATGCATCACTATTCGCTTCAGTGGGGCTGCATAGGACAGAGGTAGAATCTGGCCCTTCTGGTGAAATTCTGGTTCCCTAACCAAAGACCACATACAGAGAATTATTTGCAAAAGGTAACCGTGTTGATGTTGGGCCTAACTGAGACCAGTACAATATAATTTCCAGCAAACATTTTCTGAGAAGGGGTGCACACTTTTTTGAGAAAAGTATATATAGATTCTTTGGGCAAGATTCTCTAGAGCTCTGTTTGGTAGGGGAGAAAACAAAGCATCAGGGTGTCAGGTACGGTTCCCCACATCTCAAGGCCAGCTCCAGCCCCATTGAAACTTAGAGCTACTGAGTTCTGCCAATATTCCAGAGTGAATTAGTCTCTGCAGAACTAAGTTAGTGTTACGGCATCTTTCTAGTTTTAGTTTTCACTTGGTGCTTGTTTCCACTATGGGGAGATTGACACTGCTGCAATCAATGCAGCAGGGATCATAGAATCATAGAATCATAGAATATCAGGGTTGGAAGGGACCCCAGAAGGTCATCTAGCCAACCCCCTGCTCAAAGCAGGACCAAGTCCCAGTTAAATCATCCTAGCCAGGGCTTTGTCAAGCCTGACCTTAAAAACCTCTAAGGAAGGAGATTCTACCACCTCCCTAGGTAACGCATTCCAGTGTTTCACCACCCTCTTAGTGAAAAAGTTTTTCCTAATATCCAATCTAAACCTCCCCCATTGCAACTTGAGACCATTACTCCTCGTTCTGTCATCTGCTACCATTGAGAACAGTCTAGAGCCATCCTCTTTGAAACCCCCTTTCAGGTAGTTGAAAGCAGCTATCAAATCCCCCCTCATTCTTCTCTTCTGCAGACTAAACAATCCCAGCTCCCTCAGCCTCTCCTCATAAGTCATGTGCTCTAGACCCCTAATCATTTTTGTTGCCCTTCGCTGTACTCTTTCCAATTTATCCACATCCTTCTTGTAGTGTGGGGCCCAAAACTGGACACAGTACTCCAGATGAGGCCTCACCAGTGTCGAATAGAGGGGAACGATCACGTCCCTCGATCTGCTCGCTATGCCCCTACTTATACATCCCAAAATGCCATTGGCCTTCTTGGCAACAAGGGCACACTGCTGACTCATATCCAGCTTCTCGTCCACTGTCACCCCTAGGTCCTTTTCCGCAGAATTGCTGCCGAGCCATTCGGTCCCTAGTCTGTAGCGGTGCATTGGATTCTTCCATCCTAAGTGCAGGACCCTGCACTTATCCTTATTGAACCTCATTAGATTTCTTTTGGCCCAATCCTCCAATTTGTCTAGGTCCTTCTGTATCCTATCCCTCCCCTCCAGCGTATCTACCACTCCTCCCAGTTTAGTATCATCCGCAAATTTGCTGAGAGTGCAATCCTCACCATCCTCCAGATCATTTATGAAGATATTGAACAAAACGGGCCCCAGGACCGACCCCTGGGGCACTCCACTTGACACCGGCTGCCAACTAGACATGGAGCCATTGATCACTACCCGTTGAGCCCGACAATCTAGCCAGCTTTCTACCCACCTTATAGTGCATTCATCCGGCCCATACTTCCTTAACTTGCTGACAAGAATGCTGTGGGAGACCGTGTCAAAAGCTTTGCTAAAGTCAAGAAACAATACATCCACTGCTTTCCCTTCATCCACAGAACCAGTAATCTCATCATAAAAGGCGATTAGATTAGTCAGGCATGACCTTCCCTTGGTGAATCCATGCTGACTGTTCCTGATCACTTTCCTCTCCTCTAAGTGCTTCAGGATTGATTCTTTGAGGACCTGCTCCATGATTTTTCCAGGGACTGAGGTGAGGCTGACTGGCCTGTAGTTCCCAGGATCCTCCTTCTTCCCTTTTTTAAAGATGGGCACTACATTAGCCTTTTTCCAGTCATCCGGGACTTCCCCCGTTCGCCACGAGTTTTCAAAGATAATGGCCAAGGGCTCTGCAATCACAGCCGCCAATTCCTTCAGCACTCTCGGATGCAATTCGTCCGGCCCCATGGACTTGTGCACGTCCAGCTTTTCTAAATAGTCCCTAACCACCTCTATCTCTACAGAGGGCTGGCCATCTCTTCCCCATTTTGTGATGCCCAGCACAGCAGTCTGGGAGCTGACCTTGTTAGTGAAAACAGAGGCAAAAAAAGCATTGAGTACATTAGCTTTTTCCACATCCTCTGTCACTAGCTTGCCTCCCTCATTCAGTAAGGGGCCCACACTTTCCTTGGCTTTCTTCTTGTTGCCAACATACCTGAAGAAACCCTTCTTGTTACTCTTGACATCTCTTGCTAGCTGCAGCTCCAGGTGCGATTTGGCCCTCCTGATATCTTTCCTACATGCCCGAGCAATATTTTTATACTCTTCCCTGGTCATATGTCCAACCTTCCACTTCTTGTAAGCTTCTTTTTTATGTTTAAGATCCGCTAGTGAAGACCCGCTAAATTGATGGCTGAGTGCTCTCCAGTCAACCCCGGTGCTCTAGCTTTCCGAGAAAAGTAAGGGAAGGACCAGAGAGCATCCCTCATCGATGCAACGCAGTGAAGACACTGGTGTAAGTCGACCTAAGCTACATCGACTCCAGCTATGTTATACGTGAATAACGTAGTTGGAGTAGGTTTCAGAGTAGCAGCCGTGTTAGTCTGTATTCGCAAAAAGAAAAGGAGTACTTGTGGCACCTTAGAGACTAACAAATTTATTAGAGCATAAGCTTTCGTGAGCTATAGCTCACGTAGCGTAACTTAGATCGACTTACCCTGGTAGTGAAGACTAGCCCTTGGTGGTGTGAAAACTAAATCAACATTCATATTCTGTCAGCCATAACCCTGACTTTTAAATATTGCTGATGTGCCCCTACCACTTCCCTCCAGATGTGTGACTGATTATGAAATATCAATTTTTCTTCAGATTTTTTTTGGAGCAAAGGAGTTGCTAATTTAAATAACTAGAAACCTTGAAAATGTCTCTCAGTCCAGGTAACTGCTGGGTCTAGCTAGAGCAAGAATGGTGGTAACGATCTTGTCCTTGGAACAATGGATGAATTAAAGGATTCAGTTGGAGGGCAGCAGCTGCAGCTGCATTCAGGTGTGGAGTGAATAAAGTAGGGATAAATGCAGTATGTGGCAATGATGGGAGGGTCAGATAAGAAGGGTGGATGGGTGTGGTGGAGACCAAATGCAGTGGGCGTCCTGTCAGTAGAGTAGGGTGGGAAGGAATGATGGTTGGAGCTAATGGGGAAAGGGATATGGGAGTGAAATATGATTCAGAGAGTGGGTGCATATTGGTCAAGGAAAGATGGCTGCTATGGGGATGAACAGAAGTGGAGACCGCAAAGCGTTGCAGAAGGGTATGGTGGATTGAGGTGACAGAAGCATGATGCTGACTGGGAACAGAATGAACTGCTGGTGTTGCAGAGAAGGCAGATGGTCCTGTGGCAGGCAAAACTTTAAGGTGCTTTGCCAGGAGTTGTTTCTGCATATGTTGCTGGGCTTGCAGCTGAAGTAACCTATACTTGTCTATTTCATCAGGTGAAAATGTGATAGGCTGTTGAGTTAAAGGAGGGGAGATGGATTTCCTGTAAATTTCTAGCTCATTTTCTGTCTCATCACACTTATGCTTAGCACTGTCACAATAAATGTTTACATTTCCTTCCACTCGATGCAAGTTCATGCTTACATCATGTACTTCTTCTTTGGTCTCTGCTGAATTAACAACAGAATATCTATTAGAAGGAAAAGCACCAGGGAAATCATTTGGTACTGGGTCACAGCTTTGTATAGAGGGTTGTACTTCACTAATTAAGAGATCTGATTGTTCCTTTATTGCTGTATTCCTTTTTATGCTTGGAGCCTGATAGCCTATTCCTATTTGAATTATGTCTTTAAAAAGACAATTATCATAATTAGTGCCTGTTGTACGAATAACATTATTTGTCTGTGAAGCTTCAAAATTGTCTTTCTTTGCACTGCTTTCTAATGAAGTGGTTTCATCATTCCTTAAAACATTTTCACTTATATCTAGGGCTTTTTCAGGCATAAGTAACATTGCTATGTCACCTACTGATGATGGAAATTTACTAGCAAAGTGACTTTGTGAGTGACCCTCCAATTCCATCCCACAATTGTTTGAAAATCCCTCTGAACCATGTGCGTGTTCTTGGCTTTTCTTGGATTGCACTCTTTCTAAAAGTAACCTGGCTGTCAATGACGTTCTCTCTCCCACTGTGTCTTTTGCTGAGTTTTCGGAAAAGCCAACATGAAATTTTTTTGATTGACAATTTACATTCTGCAAATCAAAATGTGTAGATTCTGTTTTTCCTGGTTCAGTGCTGTAACAGCCTTCTTTTTCTTCCTTGCTTTTATTCAAATAATATACTGTTTCTTTTGAGAAGGATCCTGAACTACTGACTGTTGATCTTCTGCAACTAGGTGATCCTCCACTGCTTCTTGAATGTCTGGTGGAAGAACTTTTGGAGCGGTGGTATCTTCTATTTCTGCTGTATTTTCTGCCAGAATGTCGGTGTGTATTTCTGCTTTGCTTTGATCTCTCTCTATGGTATAAACCTCTACGCCTTGAATGTCGTTGATATTTAATTGTATTCCTCTGTGTACAGTTTCTAGTTCTTTGACTTTTACTGTAGAAGAGGTAATCCTCATCTGCATCATCAGAAGAGGAAATAAAGTTGTGCTTTCCGTGTTTACATTTGTGCCTTTCATCTGTCTTGTTTTTTCTTTTACAACAAAAGAGCAAGTGACTTCTACTGTGATCACTTGATCTGTGACTAGAGGAGCTACTTACACAGCTAGTTGAACTGCTAATGGAAGTGTTGGAATAGCTAGAATGTCTGTCAGAAGATGACTTTTGGGAGGATGAAAATCTCCAGTATCTTGTATAAGCTCCACACCCTTCATTTTCTGAATACCTGCTTTGAGAACTTGATTTATAACTAAGGAAACTTCCAATAGAATCTTTTCCACTGTCACTTACATCACTGTTGCATCTAGGCCAGTTTTGAATGGATTTGCAGTTGTTTTGGTTTTCATGTATTTCTTCAGAATAACTTAAATCACAGTTTGTAGCTTTATGCTTTTTAGTCCTAGACACACAAGGCAAAAAGGAAATGCTTTTATTTCCACCACTGTGTGTTCTTTCACAGCTATGCAAATGGTGCTTTAAAGATCTCCTAGATGTTCTGACATGGAGACTTCTTTCTCTTGTATAATCCTTTTGTGAGACATCAAGGAAAGCAGGCACTTTGGGTATGTTTTCATTCGAATAATGTGAAATGTACTTTTGACCACTTCCATTCATTTCTTTCTCTGTGTCTGAAACAGCTTTTTGCTGGGCCTTGTTATGGGTTTTGGAACCTTTCGTCTTCTTTGGTTTCAGTGACTGATTATCTTGTTCCGTTGACATTTGCTTGTCTTCTATTAAACCTGAGGTTTCATTTTCATCTGCATTCAGATTTGTAGGGGGCTCACTACAGCTTTCTGTGTTTGTTTCACGCTCTTTATGATCGCTCTGGTTTAGAGAAAGTCGAAAGTCAAAATATAATGGATTACATCCATAGGAAATACAGGGTGCAGTTTTTGTAAACAAAAGAAGTTCTGTGGGCCACTGAAGGGCAGTGCTGCCATCTTTGCTCAATACATGAAGAAATGGCAGTGCTTTGGGCTTCATCTCATTAACCACTGTCTCACTTGGTAGCATTTCTGTGTTTCCATTCACAGTTCCTGAACTCTCGAAAAATGTCTCTGTCTTGACCACATTGGGATTATAATGCAGCTCACTTGCATATCCCTGCTCAGCTGGGTGTTGTGGTGGGAACGCTGTTAAGAGGTCACTTAGCATGGTATCACTGTGCTTGTAAGGGTTCTGCTGGGTACAAAGATTGCTAGTTTGGCTTGGAGGTGAAATGAGAGTTTCCAACAATTTCTCAGTATCATTCAACTCACCTTCTTGTTCTGTTTCTCTAAGCGAACTAGTCAAATTCAAATTGGAAAGCTGAGTTTGAAAGCTGGTTTTGCAGAATGAAGGATGAGCGCTGACAATTTCTTCTAATTCTTTATTGCTGTTTTTCTCATTTTCTTTTAGTGTTTTAGCTTTTGCTGCTGTATTGCTTGATGCAATGATATCCATTTGACCTTGTGGGACATTTAATCCTCTAGCCACATTTGCTTTTGTATCCTCATGCAAACCTGTGCAAGACTGACAGCCGTCAGGAGTTTGTTTTGTTTTATGGTTAGGTGATTCACCACCATCATATGCTTCTTCAGTGTTCTCACTGAAAACTGATGCTGATGACTCTAACTTTAAATGGGCTTTTTTAGAGAAAGAAAAAGAAACTCCTGTCCTGTGACTAATATTGGTGCCATCTGAGAATGCTTGTGAGGCTTGATTTCCAAGTGAACAGAGTCTCTCGGTATGTGATTGGTGCCTGCTTAGTGTAAGCGCCTGTTGTTTCTCTAACATGCTTCTGGAGCGACTTTGTCCTTCACACACAACCATGCTCTTGGTACCTGCTGTGATTCTGCCATTTTTATCTATGAAAATTCCTTCCTGCAGTTGTTGCTTTTCCACCACCAGTCCGGGAGCTTTAAACACTGGTCTGCTGCCTGTGATGCTGTAAATAAAGAAATAAAATGAATGGATTAAATAAATAATTGAAATAAGAAATTATTAACATTTCTCATGATCAGTCTGTTGAAGGAGGAGTCATTAATGCTCTTGAAAGTGAAAGCTATTAGATTGTTTCTATATCCTATAAATGCAATTCACCCCAGCCTAGGCCACCTTGAAAAAAGCAAGGAAGTCTTTATTCTCAAAAAGAAAAGGAGTACTTGTGGCACCTTAGAGACTAACAAATTTATTTGAGCATAAGCTTTCATGAGCTACAGCTCACTTCATCGGATGCATGTAGTGGAAAATACAGTGGGGAGATTTTATAAACACAGAGAACATGAAACAATGGGTGTTACCATACACACTGTAACGAGAGTGATCAGATAAGGTGAGCTATTACCAGCGGGAGAGCGGGGGGGGGCATTTTGTAGTAAAACTTCCCCCTTACTTTTTGATACAAAAGGACATGTGTTCTCTCCTTGATGCATGCAGCTGACTTCCATTAATGGTAATGGCAATTACACATGTGCATTGATCGATACTAGTCTCAGTACCCACCAGTATTTGGCTATCATTTTCACATCTCCTCCTCCTGTATTTGACTCCCTTGTATACCATTCCCCCCCCCTTTCTCCAAACCTTTTAGATTTAAATGTATAGCTTACCTTACTGGCTATTTCTTTTCAGTTCAAGATATTCTAATGTGGCTTTGACACAGAACTCTAGCAGTCTGTCCTTCGAATAAGTGACCAACTGGGAACAAGAATGACTGCACCTTGTTGTTTTGCATTCGAGATCAGACATATATGATTACTGGACTAATGGTCTTTTTACTTATGCTTTAAAATGAGTTTTGCTAGACAAATATCTGTTCTTGCAATCAATACAGTGTAGCAGAACTAGTACATAATACATCCGTGCCAAGCATTGTGGACAGGAAATCAGAGTTTGAGTGAAACTGGAAAATATTTTAACTCCGTACAGAGAAAAATTCTACCTGTGTCTAAAAGTATGAGGAGAGGGAGCGTGTGGGGAGTCCATTTATTTGCTTTGCTTCTGACACCTCACAGAGAGGCGGCTCTGCAGGCCTTCAGCAGTGGGAGCCAATAAGGAACGTTCTAGATTAGCATTAGACGCATGTTCCAGTGCTATGTGTTCCAGTGCACATGCCCCTCATTTAGCAAAGAGAGCTCCTATGCCATCCCCATGCCATTTATTGTGGGTCATGCAAGAATAATCTCTTAGGGGGTGCAGTGAGTGGCAGTGTTCTTTTCAGGGTGCCGTTCTGGTCAGAGCAGAAGTGCCTACTAATGCTTGTGTGTCAGTATGTATCCATGCATGTGCTAGTAGTAACTTTGAGTTAGCCAGCATTTAGACCCATCAGTAGCTCAGCTCTTATGGAACTTGCAATACATTACAAAGCTCTAGTTGTGACTCTGGTGACAGCAGGACCTCTGTTTATGGCCACCCTTTCCCCAGAACAATTAAGAGCTGGCAATACGACACCTAACATGGGGGCAGCAATGCAGCACTGTCCTACCATTCTCTGCACCCATTATTCCAGCCACTGTGGATAGAAATAGCAACTACTATTTTTCTTTGCTCCCTATCAAGAGTTAGGGTAGCAGGAGCTTTCTAAAAGCCAATGTATTGGTTCCTTCCCAGCCCAACCTTGGCCTTACCTCCCTACTTTATCAGTCTGTCTGGGGACGGCACACAGTTTATCCCTCTGCCGTAGAAGGGCATAAAGAGCCTTTTCACAGATAAGTGTATTTAATTTAATTAAGTTGTATGAAAACCCAACTTTACCCTAAGTCTATTCCACTGCAGTCATTCTTAGTAGAGCAGGTCAGTAATTTTTTCAACAAAATGTTTTTTGACGGAAAATGCTGATTCATTGAAGCCTGATTTGGAGCAGGGTCTCGAAGCTGGGTCTCTCATATCCCACATGAATGCTCTAACCACCTGGCTGTGGCATCAATGTCTCTCATTCTGCGTCTATGCATTGAGAGGAAGTGTCATTTCCTCCTTGAACTCACATACACACTCTAGCTTTGACTGAGCTAGCACGTTAAAAATAGAAGTGTTGCTGCAGTGGCTCAAGCAGTGGGAAGGGCAGGCTGCCTAGCGTACTATCCTATCTGAGACACGAGGTACATACTTGAGTAACTAGACCCAGCACCCCAGTGCTCATGCCATTTTAAACTATTTTTAACACTCGAGTTTGATCAGTGGGTGTGTCTCCTCAAACTGCAAATTACAGCTTCCGCTCAATGTGTAGATGTGCCCTAAAACTCTCCTGTTGGAGCTGCTCCACTTTGTATAAGTCACTGAATATTTATGGGCCAAAGAAAGAGAGAGAGAGATTGATGCCATAGTCTGGTTCAGAGCAGGGGCCTGAAATCTGCATCTTCTATATCCCATGTGAGTGCCCTACCTACTGGAGTATTGGTTATTGTGGGCTCTTGCACTCATGTTTTTTCATGAGGAATTTCAAAAGGTCTCATTTTTGTTCTCCATCGGATACATTGGCCTGAAATCGTTGCATAGTACACCATGAATGTTGTTATTTCCACTGTACTGAAAGCTTGGTTTGTTTTTAACATAAGGATGACAGTTTAATTAACCCATTATGGTCATAGATTAACATCAGTTGGAGGTCTGGGAACAACCTACTCTGTTGAAGCATTTAGTGTATGTAAGTGTCATTAAACAAAAAAGAGATTTGTCAAACATAAAGGTTTATTAGTATAAACATTGTACTGCACCTCTATTATTATCATCATCAGTTTAACTAACAGTACTGGGTAAATGTAACTGAGCTAATTACATCTGTTTTTCATTCACACAATGATACTGTCATTTACTCTAGGGAGAAAGTACCTGAATAGCCTAAATCTACTAAAAGTAATGAAAGAGGATTTACAGGCTAACCACAGAGACAATAAGGTCTGTTTAGCCTCTTCCTTTCACTCTCTACAAACTACTAAGAGTTATACTAATCGATTCAGGTCAATTTTAATAAGATAAAATGCTGATATTGTAACATCATCTTCAACTCACTCAATTCAGAGGCGATTAGATTAACAAGTTACAGGGGAGAAAACACAAAACCTTCAGATGCCAAGTAATTAATTCAAGGACTTTCAATTTTATGGTTTTCAGAACAGGAACATTTGGAGTCACTGATAACTGAAAATGGGTTACAGTATATGTGATCTCTGTACATTATAGAAAGCAGGACTAAAAGTTAGAGATTTCTTCTGGGAATGGGGAAAGAGAGTGTTAAAATGTAACATAAATTTCAAATACTTGCCATTCAGACTGCTTCCGTAACTCAGCAAGCTGGTGGAGCCGCTTGAGTGCTTTTTCCTGTTTCTTCTCATCTTTCCATGACTTTGAAGCCACATTTCGAGCAAATTCCCTATGTTTTAAATCTTTCAGTCGCTGTGTGAAAGGAGTAAAAGGGAAAGGATTAAATAAGTACAGAGCAAAATGCATTTCTTCTTACTACATTCCTGTGCCCCTGCTGAAGGCAATGTGCAACAGGTGATAATAAAAATGAGCTTAAAATAGTGTCTTAAGTGAAGATTCAAAATACTATTTTCATATGATGTGACAAAATAACGAAACTATTTATGGCTGGTCTCATACAGGCTTACATTAGATGCAGATACACACACATGCACATCCACTTATGGATGGTATGTGTGGATGTACATCATATATATGAACATTATGCACACACATGCAGAGTGAAATCCAGGCCCAATTGAATTCAGTGGAAGTTTTGCCATTGGCTTCAAACAGATCAGGATTTCCTCCATAATATGTATAAATCTACTTGTATGAACTCAGATGTATTTGTATATAATATAATATGTGGTATAGAGATATTTGTGTGGGGATGTATACTCACATGTGAATAGGTGTGTGTGCATGCATGTGTAGTATTTAAAACTCCAGTTGTAATTGAAGGGGGAAAACGGGTGGCCAAAATATTTCATCAGGTGTCTTAAATCTCTTATGATCAAATTCACAACATTTCTGTATACCTGATATGCCTAGATTTCAGAGAACTAATGCTGAGAAATTTATAATGAAGCCATATTATATAGGGTCTTTGAATTCTTTAGTTCCCTGGTGTTAATATTTTAGTTACAAAACTTTGCACAGGTGATACTGTAGGAAAAAAAGAAAGAAGCACTCAGCACAAGAAAATGATGACTGCGTTCTTAGGCAGTGAAGTGAGCTGTAGCTCACGAAAGCTTATGCTCTAATAAATTTGTTAGTCTCTAAGGTGCAACAAGTACTGCTTTTCTTTTTGCGTTCTTAGGGAATCTGATGATTGTCTAGCTTAGAACTAATAAAAATCTTTAAAACTCATAGGTTGCCCATTTATAAGTAGCTCTGATATGAAGCCAAGTAGCCCATCTAAATAATAGGTGATAAGGCCTTTGACTGATGGGTTCCATTACTGTATACACAGTATTTTACTGGTTGCCAACAACTGTCAAGTTCAACTGGCAGTGGAGTATATTTGAACCAAACCTTGGGGAGGACAGAGACTGCAAGACCACCTCCTGTGACTGACTGGAAAAAAATTCAAATACAAGTTACTTTCTCCCTGGCTGCCTTCAGGAAAACATAATGGCAAGTTTCACCCTGTCTTTAAATGCCCCAATTTTCCTTCCCCACCTAGACCTCTCTCTATGTGACACCACTCCCCAGTTCTTCTACTTCTCACAACTCCTCCATTGTCTCCAGCAAGCCCCCTCTCTGAAGACTTCTCTACCCTCAAATCTCCATCTGCCTCTGAACCCATAACACACTTTCACTCCCCTGTCTGTCTGTTACCAGCAGGTAGAGTGCCAAGGGACACAGGCCTGAGCACTGCTGCTGAAAGCAGCCTCAGACTGTCTTCATCCTCTGTTCTTATGATTCCCCTCCTCCTTCTCTACAGCCCACCAAAAGTTGGTGGATTACACGTTGTCATCTGCCAAGCCTGAAAGTTGGGAGGAAGTGTCCCTTGTCTCTCCTTATATTTATGCCCCAGAATCAGCTGGGCTAAGGAAGAAGTGGAATGCAGTAACTGTATAGCAGATACTTAATGACACTATAGTCAATGGCATTAATAGATTTGAGGAATGGAGATGGGGCTGTCATATCATGATGCTCTAATGACAAAAGCAGAATAACTATGGAATTGATGGTGGCTGCTGACATCCCATTGCCAGGAGAGGTAACAGAGCTGGCTTACCAAGTAGTATCAGAAGCACTGGTCATGGAAGCAGGGATAACTGTCTTCTAAACCCATTGTGCCAAATCCATCCTTGGAGGTCTTTAATTAAGTTATACCTAGAATGAATGTGGCTAACTGGGTTTCATTCAAAAGTCCTAAGTGTTCTGTGGAAAGTACTCAGAGCTATATTTGAGGGCTACCACTAGGAGTTTCAGACTTAATATTGTAGCATCAGGGTAACTGAATGGAGACTGCAACACCACATAGTCTAAAACAGAGTTTCTCAACCTTTTTGATTCCAGGGCCTGGCTTGATACCTTCCTAAATTGTGTCAGGGAAAGCTCAGAAACTGGTGCCAATGCACGGAATGGTCATTGAGAAACACTAGTCTAAAATAGCCAATACTTTAATGCAATCACAGTCCTCACACAGCAGTGTCTGCCTCCCCATAGCTGGCAATATGCAGCAGAACCCTCTAAAGAACATTGTGTTACAATCCTATTCCCCCTGCTCTCTCCAAACCACACTCACAGTTAACCAGGGGAGGAGGAAGCCCATTACAATATTTATCCCTTTCATATGAAGGGCAAATCTAAAGTAAAAAGGTGCTGAATGCCAGGATCCCATCTGCGTTTTGTAAAATAATAATTAGTATGTATTGTTCAATGATAGATCATATATAGAACCTTTAAAAACAAAGTTAGCCCCTCTCCTTACAAAAAAATGGGTAAAGGGAAAGCCAAGTGGCTTTAGTATGGTCTTACTTGAAGCCTATTAGCAAAGTAACCATGTTAGTCTTTCCCTTCAGAGCATCAAGGCTAAAAACTGAGTACAGGGCAATTAAATCTAGTTTTATAGGAAAAAATTAGTATTAGTAATAATCTGTCTGATATAGCTTCCCCTTTGCTGAGCAACAGCAAATGTCTGAGCCTTGCGGCTCAATTTTCCATTGGAGGAGACATCAGTGACATAGAGTCTGGATATTGTTTTAATTACACATCTCCATGAGTTCTGGAATGAAGGTGGTCACAAACAGCATGCAGGAAATCCTTTTCCCCCCCAGAAAGCTCATCCAACAGGCAACTCTTCCTTAAGAATTTATACTAATCAGAGACCAAGTAAGAGTCTTCTGTTTCTCACATAGTTTCCTCTACCCAGATCCTTTCATGGCTAAAAGTAACAACACATAGCATGTCTTCTCAAGACTGAGCATTTGCTCATGTGCTAAGAAAGAGAACTTGGAAGAATATATGTAAAAGCACCACCTGGAGACATCTGACATAAGGTGGGGGAAATATAGTAGCACTCCTCCAACCTTCACCCACAAATAAGCCCCACCTACTTGAGACACCAATGTCTCAAAAAAAACCCCATGAGTTATTCATGAGCAGCTAACATGTTTTTAAATACAAGTTTACCTTGTCCATACTAAGGGCAAACTAGTGATTAACATTGTGTTAGTTGATTAACACATTTTCCAACATGATGCATTTTTTCAATGGACACCAGCCAGCCCTCACAGTAGGTTGTGCACATTCTCATAATATGATCTTTCCTTTCCTTTCTTACCTGCTTTGAACAGAAATGAATTAGTTAACAATGTTGACATTTAAATTATTGTAACTGGGCATATGAATAAACACTCCATAAAGAAAAATGGGGCAATTCACACCTTTCAGAGCTATCATTCCATCCTCTCTGCATTCTTGGACAGATGTCACTGCAGTGGTCACATTTGGGTCCAGATTTTTAAAGGCATTTGGACATTGCTCCACTCAGCATTGCAAGGCCTAAGTGCCCTAGCTAACTAAATACCTTTTTCAGAAGTGATGTCAGGGACTTAGGATCCTAAGTCCAATTGACTTTCTAGGACGTGTCTGTCTCTATGGGATGTCATAGTAGAACTTGAAGGTGCTCAGTTGAGCTGCCTGGAAAATGGTATTTCCTTCCCACAGAAAATTTGGCTTTTTTGGATAAACATTTCATTCCAAAATGGGCAGAAATAGCAAAAAATTGAATTTTTTTACAGGAAGAAACATTCCAGAAAATTCCCTTTTGGATGAACCAAAATGGAAATTGTCAGCTTGCTTCCAGCTGCACGACACCCCAGGCAGCTGCCTCCCTGGGCTGCTCAATTCTCAAGGGATCTCGGTGCCTGGGCAGTTGGGCAGCGTTAAGAGGCAGCTGCCACTGGAGTTGGGGCATCGAGGGTGCCTGGTGTTCATTAAAAGTTTTGACAGAATTGACACATTCACACGGAACATTTCTATTCTGTGAGATCAGAATCTTCCATTGGAAAAGTGTTCCCCTGGAAATTGTTTGACCAGTTCTAGTGCTCAGTACCGCAGAGGACTGGATATTGAAATTGCACATCTGCTAATCCCTATTTAAAATAATCAATCCAGCTTTAATTCCTTGAAAACTAACTGTGCACTTTTCACCCACTTTCTTAGATTTCCCCTTTCCCCCATGCTCATTCCCCATTTCCCACTGCAGTTTGGCACAGGTATCCTGTGGTGCCCTTTTCTTCTGAACACGTCTCACTCTCTTCAAGTTATGATAATACAAATTAATGTGTAAAACAAGATTTTTTTTAACCCAAGAAAGAAACTTCCATTTTAAGAATACTTTAGAGACCAAACTGTAGAATAGATTAGAAAAAAATAAAAACCACATTTTTCTGACATCTCTCCAAACTTAACAAGAACATAAAGTTACTCAAACAATGAAGATCTCATTCTCCACAGAACAATGGAAGTAGCCCTTATTCTTATTAACCTGTTCTACTTGAAGAAAGGGCAAAGAAACACCTTTCAAAAATGTCCTTTGGTGACACTTGCTGTGTTTTAGCTGTCACCATGAGCTGCTCAGTGGCACACATACAGTATTCATAAGGAGAAACAGAAACAGTTTCTACCTGTCAAGGAAACAAAGAACAATGTGAAAGCTAGTACTGTGGAAGCAGGTACTGAAGAGTGGTGCCATTTCACTTCTTTGACAGTCAGGATTATAATCAACAAAGCAAATGGACCAGCACTAAGAATAGAACACCTAACTGTATTTTTGCTCTCTAATGGCATACAGCAAGCATCAATGAAATAGGAAAAATAACACAAAGAATATAGCTACAATAGACAGGTAGTTGAGAGCTCATTCATGAGAGATGAAATCCAAAACTTAAAAGCACGTACCAGGTTGACAGTCTTTCTCAACTCATCCACTCCTCAAAACAAAAACTTGCAGTGGCACAGCAGTCATTATATGGTCATCTCAATTAAATGTGTGGACTATATTTGTAAAACAATGGGCCTTGCATATTGCAATTGCTGCTGTAACCTACTGATGTTAATGACACGTAAAACCATACTGACATGCACTTGAACAACGTAAAAATCATTGTGTACCTAAGTGAGAGCATTGAACCAAACAGGCAAACCTGGCAATTAATATTTATTTAAATGTATAGTCACATTTTTCATGTAATTAGGTGCTTAATTGGGCATCTAAATTGAGATATGTGTAATAAATTATGATTCAGTTAATAGCACTCTAGTGCTTTGTCTTACACCTACTACAAGTAGCATTACCAAGGAATTATCGATTTTAAAAAAATCTATGTATCATTTTTTTCTAATTTAAAATTTTCTTTTGTGTTGAATGTTTACAACATTGAAAAGATGGCTGCCCTAATGAAAGTTACTCTTGTTATATAAGCATGGAATATTAAAACAAAAAATATTCACCATTATGGAAAAATATGAATGATAACACATCTTTGTTATGTTGCAGTATATATCTAATACTCTTCCTTTTAGAAGCTGATGTGTACTGATTCTCCTCTTACTGTGTCTAATAGCTGGTGTAATAGCTCCATTTATGTCAATGGAATTACACAAGTGTATGTGAATGAAGAATCAGACCCATAGACTCACATTCAAATTATATCTCACAGTCCAAGTAAAAACAAAAAGTTTCCCAAGCCTGTCCTGAGGACCTTTTTATTCTGTAAGACACTGGGCACAGTGCAATGATCTTGCCTTAAAGTTACATGGACCTGATTGTATAAAACTTTAACTGGAATTTTACCGTTCTTATGTGAAGTGCATCAAGCCAGATAGTCCAAAGCTCTGGCTAGATGTATGCGCTTCAGTGCCTCTCTGTCCAACCTGCACAAATATTTGTGATTGTTGCTCTCTAGTGGCTCATCTGAAGAAAAGATAGAAGTCCTAATGTTGCAAACAGCTAGTGCCAGTTCTCCTTTAGCTACAATAATAGGGGGCCTTTCTTGTCGGAGTTAAAGACCTGAGTTTTATTCCTCAAACTGGAAATGAGTGATTTAACTGCTGTCTGTACATTTGCAGCCCTATATTGATTATAACAGCACCACAAAGAAGTAAAATGTATGATTGTATGTTTTTGGCATATGTCATGGAAAAAAATGAGGAGAGAGAGAGAGAAAAAGATCTTTTACCCTGTTCATATAGTATACAGAAGATGGGCTAGTTTTTCAAAGTATATTTTCAAAATCAGCATTTCAAGGGTATAACTATGACAAATGATATTAGCTGTTAAAAATGAAAGGCTGTCTTAAACTCCTGCAAGAATACCCTGCATCACAAGGTGGGTGGAAGGTCTGATCTCCTGATCCCTACCCTAGCCCTCTCTCTGCCCCTGGGGGTTGATCTCTGACCTTCAGTATTCACTCTCTCTGGAGGTTCAGGGAGCACAATGCTGGGGAGGCAGCTGACTATTTCTTTGACTACACTGCTAAGGGTGACCTTTGGATCATGTTCCAAACTGGTTTGATTGAGCCCCTGCATACAACTGTCCTGGAGATGTCAGGC
Source organism: Dermochelys coriacea (assembly GCF_009764565.3). NCBI lineage: Eukaryota > Metazoa > Chordata > Testudines > Dermochelyidae > Dermochelys > Dermochelys coriacea. Next base: position 227,838,956 of record NC_050069.1, read on the forward strand.
CACATCAATCCAGAAGTGGCAGAAATGGTGATGTAAGTTATTCAACGAGGACTAAATTCAGTTCCCCATTTACACTGATGTAAATCTGAGGTAACTCTATTGACATTGGAATTACAGTGATGCAAAGAGGAGGTAAAACAGGAGATTTGGTTCCACTTTCCATACCCACTTAATGCTAAATGGCAAATTACTGCAAGTTACATTACTTTGTCACTTACATTCTGTTTTTTATCAGTTTACACCCAATCTATACTAGTAATATTTATCATTTTATAATCCACTGCTAGCCTAGAAATAAACCCGGGACGTGCTTCCACTTTATGCAGCAGTTGGCTGAATTTGGCCTGTCACGTACCATGAGATTATCATGTTTGAAAATGAATCCGCACATTCGTGAGTTTTATACAAAGTCATATATCTTTTTACTTTTTAGAATACTGATTACTTTGCTCAAAGGCTGGGTCAGTGTCTTCTAAACAAGGTCATAGTTGAAACTAAAAAGACAACATGCTTTTCAATAAGTTTACTCCTTTTAATGGCCCTAAACTGTAAGAAGAATATATGAGAACCAATAACATTATTTGCAAATTAACTTCAAACTACAAACAATCAAATGAATATGATAAAGTTATTACAGAACATAATTAGGCTCTGTGTCTGAAGCTTACAGTATTAGCTGTCTAAGCATTTGGGGGGATGGGGGAGAAATAGCAATGAGGGAATTTGCTTTCACCATGGCAACTGACATTCTAAAAATAAAATTGAAAGGCTATTAGGTACAGGAATTAACCATGAGAAATGTAACTTACAAATTAATGCATAATTTTTCATTTGTTTTAATTATAACAAAGTACTACCACATATTACTTTAAATATATGGTAGTGACATATTGTGTGGTAGACTGTAGTAAAGTCAACCTTAGCAGATAGGCAATTGTTATAAGGAAAGTTTAAAAGAAAGCATGTATTCTCACAAAAGAAATGTTCCAATTATAGTACTAAGTGATAGGAGAAGGAAGAAGAACTCAATTATCAACCATGGCCTGGAGAACCCATTCTGCTGAATGAGATGAGGACCACAGTACCAAAGTGGCTGCCTTGCATATTTCTTCCATAGTCTCTTTGTAGGAAGTCACTCCTGACCTCTTGATATGGGCCTAGATCCCAGAAGGCATGAGAATATACAATTTATTATGTTTCTTTAGTGCAGGAACTTATCCTCTTAATTATGGTGGCCTTCAAAGTCTCCTTGCATCTGAACCTCAGATGAAGGGAGATAAATGTATCCTTAATCTTCCTTAGCACTTGTATATTTCATATAAATTATGAGTTTCATCCTAATGTCTAGCTTATGCGATTTCACCTCCAGATATTCTGCTACAGGACAAGGAGGAAGGTAAAATTACATCATGAGATTGATAGGGCGTTAGATTCAATTTGAGAATAAATTCCAAAGATGTTTGAAGAACCACATTATCACGGTGGATGGTGCAGAATTGCTTTGTTACTAACAAAAGTGCACACTCAGGTATATGCCTTGCCAATACAATGCCCACTAAGAAAGCAATCATTGTTGACAGGGAATAATACATTACTAAGAGGTTCATATGGATGCTCACACAGATGTTCAGCCCTGGAATTCTGGAATTCATTCTGGAATTTCCTGAATGGCTCCCATGAGTCTTAGAGAGAGAGAGAGAGAGAGAGAATATATCTTTATACAAGTCCCATGGTAGCTATTGAACCTTAATGGAGATATCCATACCTCCCCCCGCCTTGGTTAGCTTCTGCACCTGACCATTGATTCATTCACTGCCTATCACCAGCAAGGACTTTGGAGTTGTGGTGCTTTTCAAGCGGAGTCATTTGGCAGGAAGATTGACAATGAAGTAAACTGGCCAATTCAGCAGCCAAAAGTGTGTTGGTTTGAACTGATAAGCTTGAGAGGTTTTTTTAACATTTAGCAGTGTGGGCCAAATCTTGGCCCCCCGTGCAGAGTTTAAGTAAACAGACATTGTGCCAGAGAGTTCCCTGAGGGTTGGGGGTTAAAGAGACCACTTTGCAGCCACTCTCCATCTGCTGGAGGCTTTTGTAATTTGTGGATTTAAGATAATGATGGAATGACTTTGTCACACTCCTGCCTCTCTTTCACCCTAGTCCAAACCTAAGGAATGTTTTACATTCATGGAGCACTGCTTTACACTGTGAGTCCACTTGTTCCAGTAGCGGTTGAAATGTTGCCAAACATACAGGTAATATAACCCTCCTTTCTCCTACTTGATATTTCCTTGTTTATTCATCCAAGGATTGCATTAGCCCATTTGGCCACAGCACAGGGAGCTCATGTTCAGCTGATTATCCACCTAAAGCCCCAGCTCCTTTTCAGAGTTAACTGTAAGTATAGCCTATATTCTTTGTTCCTAGATGTCTGACTTTATGTTTGGCTGTATTAAAATACATGTTTGCGTATGCCCAGCTTACCAAATCATCTAGATCTCTCTACATTAGTGATCTGTCCTCTGTATTATTTAGCACTCTCTAATAATATCAGTAATTATTTTACATTTTCTTTAAGGTCATTGATAAAAATGTTAATTAGGATAAGGTTAAGAACCAACCCCTGCAGGACCCCACTAGAAATACACACACTCGATTATTCCCCATTTACAATTACATTTTGAGACCTATCCATCAGCCAGTTTTTAATCAATTTAATGTGTGTCATGTTGTATTGTTATATATTCTTAATCTAAATGTCATGTGGTAAGTCTTACAGAAGTCTCAGTATATTTCACCAACACTATTGTCTTATCAACAAAACATATCACCTTTACCCTCCTTTATTCTTTATTAATTCAATCCGTATCAGCCATTCTATTATTTTGTCCAGTATTGTCGTCAGGCTGACAAGTCTATAATTAACCAGGGCATCCTGTTTATCCTTTTAACATACTGGCACGTTAACTTTTTTTCACTCCTCTGGAATATCTCCAGTGTTCTAAAACTTATTGAAAACCAACAGTAACAGCCTGAGAAGTTCTTGGCCAACTCTTTTAAAACTCTTGAATGCAAGTTATCTGGACCTGATGATTTTAAAAATGTTTTGCTTTAGTAGATGCTATTTAACATCTTCCTTAATTACTGGTGAAATGGAAAGTATTTAATCATTATATGATATAGCTACATGATCTGGCTTTCCTCAAATATAGAACATAAATATTTATTGAACACTTCTGCCTTTTCTGTATTATTATTGACATTTCTGCCATTTACATCTAGTAATGGACAGTACCATTGTTAGGCTTCCTTTTGTTCTTTAATATACCTACAAACCTCTTATAATCCTTAACTCTGCTGGCCATAGAGTTTGTTTTATGTCCTTTTGCTTCCCTTATCAATTTTTCCATAGCTCCTAATTTATATTCATTACTGTCAACTTCCCCTTTGTTTGTTTTATACACATATAATTTTTATAACTACTTTCACTTCATAAACCATGTTGGTATTTTTTTAAACAGTGTGGCCTTTCTTGATTGTAGTTTTTTAGGGCATCTAGTAAAATATTCTTAAACAGTTCCAAATTATCATTCACATTTTTTATCAAAATTCTGTCTCTCAAGTGATTCTGCTCATAATTGTTTTCAGCTTTGTGAAATTGGCCTTTTAAAAATACCAGGTAAATAGCTGTTTGGAGTTTACTCTGTTTATACATAACAAAGGTAATCAAGTCATGATCAGTTGTGCTACTGTTGTGTTTAGGTATATCACTGCTGTAATAATAATGTATATTTTAAAAATCAGCTTCTAAGAGTTCAGCAACTTTGAATGAGTTCTGACTTATTTATCTACAGCTCTTTTCTATCATCTGATCTAATGAATGTACTCGGCTTGACACAGGGAAGGTACACATGGGGCAGCAAGTTTAGCGTGATAATCTGTTAATTTTAATCTTGATATGTACACAATTGGGATAACAGTTTACATTCCAATTTTTGGCTTGATTTCAGAAAAACATGAACAGATGTCCCAATCTTGCAAGGAAAATTCAATACTGATGTATTCTCCCAATGTCCTGATTTGACCTTTTGACCAACCTTCCAAGCATTCTCCTCAGTATATTGCATTGATTAAAAAAAACGCTGGTTTCATTTATGGATTAATTTTTCAAAAACTTCATTCAACTCCTACTCCTCACCTTTCCTCCATTGCTTTCTGTGCTCCACTGTTCAATAGCTCCTTCCCTCTTTTTGCCCCATTCCCTCCCACCCATCTTGCTCCTTAATTCAGGAGTGTTGCCCTTTGAAAAAACATAGACGATAGGATTCTTCCTGCACAGTGAACAATGTATTAATTAAACTAGCCCCTTCCATTTTTGTGAAGGTAAACACATTTTAGCCCATGGATTGCTCATTTACTGCAAATATCGCTTAGGGTATTGGCTTCCTGCAATTTGGTCTCATAGGTCACATGGTATTGTTTTTGTTGTCTGATGGAGTGACTGAAGGTTTTATTGAGTGAGGGAGAGATTTCTTTGGTGTGTGTTTTTTTTTCACATGAGTTGCTGCCAGGACACACACAATACACAGAAACCCTTTAAGTACAGGGGTACACACAGACACCAACTTTCTGATTTCTGCAGGGTGCTCAACACCTGCCCTGCCTCTTCCCTCCCTTGATCAGACCCTTCCCCACCTCTTCCTAACCCTTTCTGCCCTCTTCCCCAAGCTCACCCCATCCTCACTCTGCCTCTTCCTGCCTCCGCTTCTCCCCCACTCTTCCAGTGCCTCCTGCCTGCCACTGAACAGCTGATCACTGGTGAGCAGGAGGAGCGGAGGTAGAGGGGGAGGAGCTTATCGGCAAGGTCAACCAGTGAGTGCTGAGCACCCACTATTTTTTTTCCAAGAGTGTTCCGGCCCCAGAGCACCCACAGAGTTGGCGCCTATGGGTGTACATACACATTAAGTTAGACTGTAAAGTGCAATATGAAAATCCTGCCCAGACCCAGGTCTTCCCTATACATCTGCCAAAAAAGAGAAAGAAGCCCCCCCATTTTCCTGTGTCAGGGCAGCTCAGGAAAGCACAGAGACTGTACTAAGCTGATCCTCCGTCACCAACACCTTAGGAGCAACTCACTGGAAAGCAGGTGGCCAGCAGAGAGCAAGCTGCACCCTTTAAAGCCTGTAGAAAATGATTCCTCCCATACTCCCATTTCATGCTGTGGAACTAGCATGGGCCTCTGGGAGGCAACGTCTCGTCTCTCTCTCTGGCATAATGCTTCCCGGTGTTCCCCCAACAGTGTGTCTCTGCACAACTTCATCATCAGACGAGTGGTGCCTTAAAATCTAGCCCGTAACATACACACCAATATCTTTAATATTACAAGAGAGAACTGTTTAGTAGCTCTGCAATATGTTTTGCCTCTTCTTAAATTCTTTGCCTTTCACTTGATATAAACACCCTATTAGACAAGTGTTATTCGATTATTGTGTTATAAAGCAACATGGGGTTTTTTTTGTAACATTTAAAGTTGATCTTTTGTTTATACAGTGGCATGATATTTTTGAAGTCTTTGTAACTTGCTTCTTGGACCTGAATTTGAATCCTTTATCATTAAAAGGAAAGATTGTGAGTTTATATACTCAGAGCCACAATCCCCTTAAAATATGCACCAGCACAGATTCAACACGGTGACAGTGACTTTAAAGCCTTTTTACTAGGTGAGACAGACAGATAAGGAGAAACTGGGCAGGTGATTCCTATTCATCTTACCATTGTATTTTCTGAAACAGTATGTCATTGCTACTCTATGTATTATTGGTCTAACTCATTACAATAACCTTGTGCAGCTCTGCGAACTCTGGAAGTGATGAAGTATTGCATGAACAATACTCTTGGCTTTTTACAAGATTTTCCTAAAATAATTCTTATGTGTTTCACTTGGCTAGTAGGCCAATGTAGATAGACTGTAATGAGACTTGCTATTTTGCATACCTGTTCTGAGGCACGGTTAATGTTTGTTATCAGTTTCCAGGACAATTTGTTTTACTTTTAATTGGAAGACAAAGTATTCTCAGTGTGCACATACAGGATCAGATTCTGTTTACTTAAACTTAAATGGTGTTACTCCTGCTTTATCTTCAGAGTGGTGGAAATCAGAATCTGGCCCATGCCATCTATTGATCTGGAGAAGCTGAATGTCTGACATAACTCACGCTCAAATAGTATGAGTGAAAGTAACTACAAAGCCAGAAAAGAAAAGAGGATCACAGGACCTGCTGAGAGAACTGAGTTTTGCTTAGAGGCAGGAATGAAAGTAGGCCGGCAAGGGCCAGTAAGGCAAACTGGTAAGAATCATAGAATCATAGAATATCAGGGTTGGAAGGGACCTCAGGAGGTCATCTAGTCCAACCCCCTGCTCAAATCAGGACAAATCTCCAACTAAATCGTTCCAGACAGGGCTTTGTCAAGCCTGACCTTAAAAACCTCTAAGGAAGGAGATTCCACTACCTCCCTTGGTAACGCATTCCAGTGCTTCACCACCCTCCTAGTGAAAAAGTTTTTCCTAATATCCAACCTAAACCTCCCTCACTGCAACTTGAGACCATTACTCCTTGTTCTGTCATCTGCTACCACTGAGAACAGTCTAGATCCATCCTCTTTGGAACCCCCTTTCAGGTAGTTGAAAGCAGCTATCAAATCCCCCCCTCATTCTTCTCTTCTGCAGATCTAAACAATCCCAGTTCCCTCAGCTTCTCCTCATAAGTCATGTGTTCCAGTCCCCTAATAATTTTTGTTGCCCTCCGCTGGACGCTTTCCAATTTTTCCACCTCCTTCTTGTAGTGTGGGGCCCAAAACTGGACACAGTACTCCAGATGAGGCCTCACCAATGTCGAATAGAGGGGAATGATCACATCCCTCGATTCCCTGGCAGTGCCCCTACTTATACATCCCAAAATGCCATTGGCCTTCTTGGCAACATGGGCACACTGTTGACTCATATCCAGCCTCTCGTCCACTGTAACCCCTAGGTCCTTTTCTGCAGAACTGCTGCCGAGTCACTCGGTCCCTAGTCCATAGCAGTGCATGGGATTCTTCCGTCCTAAGTGCAGGACTCTGCACTTGTCCTTGCTGAACCTCATCAGATTTCTTTTGACCCAATCCTCTTATTTGTCTAGGTCCCTCTGTATCCTATTCCTACCCTCCACCGAATCTACCTCTCCCCCCAACTTAGTGTCATCTGTGAACTTGCCGATGGAACAATCCATCCCATCATCCAGATAATTAAAGAAGATATTGATCAAAACCGGCCCCAGGACCAACCCTTGGGGCACCCCTCTTGATACCGGCTGCCAACTACACATGGAGCCACTGATCACTACCCACTGATCTAGCCAGCTTTCTATCCACCTTATAGTCCATTCATCCAGCCCATACTTCTTTAACTTGCTGGCAAGAATACTGTGGGACACCATGTCAAAAGCTTTGCTAAAGTCAAGAAATAACACGTCCACTGCTTTCCCCTCATCCACAGAGCCATTACCGGCCTGTACGCAGCCGATGTTAAAGCGCTGCTGCGGCAAAGGCGCCTCCTTAAAGCGCTGCCATGGCAGTGCTTTAACATCGCTGCCCCTTTTGCCCCCCTGCCCGCCCCCTGTCTGTGGCCCTGCCAATAGGGACCTTACCGACAGGAGAGGGCAAAAGGAGCAGCTTCCCAGGGGCCGGCGATTTAAAAGGGCCAGCGGCAGCAGCTGGAGCCCCAGGCCCTTTTAAATCACTGCCAGAGCCCCGGGCGGCGCGGGCCAGGCAGCATGGATGGGCTGGGGGGGGGAGGTTGACCCCCCCTGCCCCACCCCTTCCACCCGAGGCCCCGTCCCTTCCAGGGGGCCCAGAGCCAGGCCCCCGTACCGGTAAGTGTTTAATATTACTTTCACCCCTGCTCAGAGGCAAGAGCAATCTGAGACTTAGGCTATATCTATACTACAGAGTTAAGTTGACTTAAGTTTCATCAACGATCATAAACCACTGTAATTACAAAAAGAAAAGGAGTACTTGTGGCACCTTAGAGACTAACAAATTTATTAGAGCATAAGCTTTCGTGAGCTACAGCTCACTTCATCGGATGCATCCGATGAAGTGAGCTGTAGCTCACGAAAGCTTATGCTCTAATAAATTTGTTAGTCTCTAAGGTGCCACAAGTACTCCTTTTCTTTTTGAGAATACAGACTAACACGGCTGCTACTCTGAACACTGTAATTACATCACTTCTGCATGTTCACACAATGCTCCTTGTGTCAGCGGAGCACATCCACAGTTAGTGCTCTAGCACTGACAGAGAAAGCACTGTGCAAATCGCCACCTTCTCCCGCTAGGAGTTCTGGGAATGGATCGCAGTGCATCATGGGGGTGGGATCACTGCTCCAGGATGCACTTTTCTCCAGCCCATAATTCCAAAGGCTTCTGACTGTGCTTTGCATCATTTTTTGACAGACCCTGTAAACTTTGCGTCCACCATCTCTGCCTGAAAGTATGGATCCTGCACTGCTCACCAGTCTTGTGATAAGCATAATGAACACAACACAGCTGATCCTGCAGTAATTCATGAACTTCGAATCTGAACAGGAATCTGTATTGCCTGCCCTGCTGTGTGCCATGGAAAGAAACAATTCAGATTGATGTTGGCATTCACAGAGCAGCTGCGGACCATCTCTATTGGGCTTGGGAAATAAGCTTTGACTGGTGGGATTGGATTGTGATGCAGCTATGGGATGATGAGCAGTGGCTGCAGAACTTTCTTATGCGCAAACCCACCTTCCTCAAACTCTGTGTGGAGCTCATCCTCACTCTGTGGTGCAAAGACACCAAAATTAGAGCTGCCCTAACAGTGGAAAAGCGTGTGATCGCTTTAAGCTGGCAACTCCAGACTGCAAATAAGTTTGGAGTTGGGAAGTCCACCGTAGGGGTTGCAGTGATGTGAGTATGCAGGGCCATTAATCACCTCTTGCTACGCAGCAATTGTATTCCCTAACAGCGGCAGGGCGATAGATGACACACACATCCCAATTTTGGCCCCAGACCATCTTGCGGTAGAGTACATCTACAGAAAGGACTACTTCTCTATGGTATTGCAGGCTCTGGTGGATCACCAGAGTTGTTTCACTGACATCAGTGCGTGGTGGTCAGGGAACATGCATGATGCACACATCTTCAGGAACACTGGCCTGTATAGAAAGCTGCATGCAGGGACTTTCTTTCCAGGACAGAAGATTCCAATGGGGAACTGGAAATGCCCATCATGATCCTGGGAGACCCAGCCTACCCCTCACTCCCATAGCTCATGAAACTGTACACCTTGACAGCAGCAAGGAGCACGTCAACAACAGGCTCAGCAGGTGCAGAATGACTGTAGAATGTGCGTTTGGCACATTAAAGGGTTCCTGATGCTGCCTTTGTGGAAGATTAAACCTCAATGAGGAAAATATTCCCATGGTCATAGCAGCTTGCTGTGCTCTGCATAACAATTGTGAAGTCAAGGGGGAAAAGTTTCCGCAGAGGTGGAGCATTGGAGTGGATTGTCTGGCTGATTTTGAGCAGCCAGATATAAGGGCTATTTGAGAGGCTCAACGGGGCTATTCAAATTAGGGAGACTTTGAAGCAGCATTTTGGCAATGAGGCTCAGTAATGTGTTTTTCTGTAATGTATTGAGCCAGGCATTGTTTACTTACCACATTGAACGACCCTATAATGATTCCTGCCTGAGTGTTAATTGCAGTCTACGAGTGTGCTGATTGCCACTGTATATGAATTTCTGTTCCAACCACCATGTAGGACAGAAATAAAGTATCACTGTCTTTGTAAGTGTCGCAGGTGATGCAAACCTCGTCCCCTTTTAGGATGGGGCACGGGTCATTATTGGCCTGAGATCAAGTCTGCATGATCCCTCAGGGTCTCAGAGTAATGTGGCCTAACAGCCAAAGTCAATCTATTGTCCCTCTCTTTCAGGGTGGAGTAGTCTAACAGTCAAGAGTTCCAATCTTCGCCCTCTCTGTCAGGGCTGTGCGGCCTAGCAGCAGGAGTCAGTAGAACCAAGACTCCCTGGGTTACTTCCTACCCACTTCTCTGCAGCTTGTAGTCTTGTGGTTCTCCTGGTTTCTTACCCGTCGTGAGTTGCTGCCCTCTGGCTGGCCTTTTTATCATGAAGTACCAGCAGTCCTTCATCAGGAGCCTGCAGCACACCTCCTTCCTCTCCGGTGTTCAGCCCCCAAATGAACTGGGCTGCTCCCTTTTATACCTGGCCTCCGACAGGAGCATGCCCAGCAGGCTCAAGGGGACATGGTCTCCTTGGCCCAAAGAGAGGAATTAATCCCGACAATCCCAGTGTGGGACATACACGCTCTGTCACAGTGAGACTAAATTTTTATTAAACAGCAATACACAGATTAACATTTCTTACAAGGGACATGACTCTCTGAAATGAGGATCTCACAGCTGTGTGTAAATCCTGCTGTCATTATGGAAAATGTCTATAGGGGTGGAGTGCAAGGGGTACTGCGACAGGCTCGGAATGTGAAAGGAATGTATAGTGGGAGATTGGGGAGAGCAAGGAAATCAGTCAAGCACATTTGCAGTACAATCAGGGACCTCAGCATCTCTGTTTGGTCCTCCATGGATATCTGCTCTCAATCCTCTATTATCTAATCCTGGCCCTGTCTCCTCTCCTGGCTATCCATATCTAGTTTTTCATTTATTGTCTCTCTCCAGGCTCTTTGCTCACTATTGGCCTGATCTGACGATTGCAGTGCTTCACGAAACATGTCCTCCTAACACCTCCTTATCTGACAGAGGCGCTCCACGGGTGTATAGGAGCTGGCCCTCAAGGGCAGAGCTGCATAAACAAAAGAAACAATCCACAGAGTCTGCATTGTGTATGCACTCACAGTCTTGAATCATTAAAGTTACATACACCTCTTTCTCACTTTCCCTTGGGAAGAACACAGCATGGCTAGAGCACTAAACATGATGAGTTCTTACTTGGGGTGGGGGTGGGATGCAAGACAGGACAAACTGTCTGGGTGGTTTCAGAAGGGGATCAGTACAAGTGCCTAGGGATGCTATTCTGAATACTGGTGCCATTTTCCACAGATGGGGTGATCAAAGCTGAAATCATACTACTGAGGGTAGCTGAAGGTGTAAGGGTGCATCTCCTGCATGCGTGTGGTTTCGGTATGATTAGGGTTAGGGTTGCTTTGGTTCCTCCAGAAGTAATTGCTGAGCGGTGAGCAAAGTTTCTTAAAATGGAGGAAGAAACAAAGCAGCTCTGCCAGGGAATCTTCAGTAGAGGATTGCAGAGTATCTGCAGAAAAGTTCCCTAGAGATCTCTATGGGAGATTTCTTGAGGAGTGTGAGATCTCCATGGGGGATTTCTTGAGGACGGTGGGATCTCTATGGGGGATTGTGCATTAACAAACCTTTCTGCAGGTCCCTACTGTGCAGTTGCACAGGGCAGCTGCAAACTGTACCTAATGTTAATTTTGAGCCCTTCTCCCATGTGCACCATGTATCAAAACAAAGGACATCTCTACCTCATGTAACCATGCGCAGTTGAAGCAAAATGATTTCTTACTGGAGCGCCCCTCTCCTGCTTCAGGCACGCCAGCTAGACTGCTGGGACTGGCTAGACCCCTCTAGAGTCAAAAAGAGGTCCTGGCTTGCCAGGCCACAGGTCAGCTGTGCCACATCCTCCTCCAGCTCGACTTTCTTGTCCACCACTTCGTCCTTGGGATGGGGTCCGCTGGCTCCAGTCCCCCTGTGTATCCATAGGACTCTTAGTGATGGAGGTGGAGTCGCCGCTAAAGATGGCATGCAGCTTCTTGTAGAAGTGGCATATTTTTGATGCCACACCAGAGCGATGGTTGTCCTCCCTTGCCTTCTGGTATGCCTGCCTCATCGGCTTGATCTTATCACAGCACTGCTGCGTGTCCCTTTCATGCCCCTTCTCATCCACACCATGAGCAATCTGCTTATAGGTGTCAAAGCTCCTATGGCTGAATTGGAGTTGTGACTGCACAGTCTCCTCTCCCCACAGACCCAACAGCTCCTGCAACTCTGGTGTACTTGAGGAGGGAGAGCCTTTGCTGCAGAAAGCTGGCATGGTCAGCTGGGAAGTTGCAATGTGAACTGTCCATGCTGAGCAAACAGGAAGTGGAATTAAAAAAAATTCACAGGACTTTAAAAGGAGAGGTACCTGGCTGCAGGACAGCGGAGTAGAAAGTGCTTACCAGAGCAATCATGATGGGCATTGTGGGACATCTCCTGGAGGCCACTTAGGCTGACATAAGCAAGCACACTGTCTGTACTGACATTACGTCACTCTAACTTTATCGCAAAAATCTCTATGCTGCTCGTTGAGGTGGTTTTATTATGTCAGCACAGCAGGAGAGTTAAATCAGTGGGAGGAGTTTTGTTGTATGTACACCTCAACCATTTTGTTGATGACACCTGACTTTTGTTGACAAAACTTTTTAGTGTAGACAGGGCCTTATTTCAGTATTGTGGTTACCTTGCAAAGGCAGAAATGATGATGCCTTTAGGAAATATTTTCAGTAGAAAAATACAGTTGTTCATAACTATATGCACTAGTAAGTGATATTTTCTTACCCAGTCATCATGAGATTATATCTCCTAGCCATGTTTGTAAAGTGTCTAGAACAATGGGGTACTGGTTCATATCTGGAGTTCCTAGGCAGTACCACAATTCAAATAATATATAAAAATAAGTGCTTCTGGTTGGTATTACTTTCTACCCATTTGAACAGCACAAATCTGCAATTGAAGGTACAAGTAGAGAGTAAAGAGAATGAAAATGAATTTTCCACAAGCGTCATTAACATGCATAAGTGAAAATATATTTATAAATGGAAGGTGGGATGAGACGCCTTTCATCTTCTAAGTCCCTGCACCAAAGCCCATTGCAGTTCAGGGGAAATCCCTGATTTCCAGGGACTTTGGATCAGGCCTTGTATATTTAGTTATTAGTACAGCTGGTCAGGAACCAGAATTTCTGTTCTGTGGGAAAATCAGACATTTCAAATTAATATTAATATTAATAATTTCAATTATTAATTGGAATTTCTCATTTAAATTAAAATTTTGAAATATTTTAATTTAAGACCATCAAAACATTTTGTTTCAGTAAAGTCATTTTGATTCATTTTGTTTTGACTTTTATATTACATTTACATATAAAATATTATATATGTAAAATATTATATATATATATAACATAGTATTAATATATATATAAACATAGTATTAATATTAATATTTAAATAATATACATGTCAAAAGGGAATAACACTAGCTCAACAAAAAGTTTCAACCTTGTTTAAATAAAACATTTTGGCACCATCAAAACTAAACGCTTTGGCTGCTTCCTAGCACAAATTTCATTTAAATCAACACATTCCTGCAAAATATTTAGATTTCAACAAAGCTGCATTTTTTGACAGAAACTGTTCCACTGAAATTTTTTTGATGAGCTCTAGTCCTAGGATTTTATGTGGTATTCACGGAAACAGCATCAGACATACTAGATTCAATAGGTATATTTACATGAATATCATCTGCATTTCCTTTGGTATTTCCTTGTAATTTAGTATTCCTTAGAGACACTTAAAGAGTCATCATTTTCTCTGATGACTAATGGTGACATCCAAGTCTCAAGAAATTGCTATGGCAGTGAAATGAAAATTAGTCTTTTTTATTTTTCCCTTGGAGAGATATGAAAGGATGTTAATTAATATTTCTAACTCACTTTGTCTAATAAATTACTAATTCCACCATTTTATTGCTATCATTGTGATACAGCGACATGGTTTGGTTTTAAAATATTTGTTTCTTCTATAAGTGTCCCTTAAAGACACATTGCACATTTCCTCAAACACAAGAACAGTTGATTAGCATCGCTTTAAAGCTCCACAGGATTCAATTATGCAGCTATGTTATGTATGTTAACCACTACATGGAAGTTACAGATAGTCAAAGTTGGCAAAATATGTCTTACATGCAGATGCTAGGCAGGTGTTCATTGGGCCAGATCCACCTTTGTGGGTGCAAATTGGATTAGAGGAAGGGATTCATCACCCAGAGGCAGGGAAGCCACTGGAGAAGAGAGACCAGCTTTGAAGTTCTGCAAGCATTTGTGCCAGTAAAACTCAATTGCCCACCAAAAAGCTAGCCTAACTGAGGCACAAAATTGACCAAAGGGAAAATCGTGTTTGTATTTGGATTAATAGTCACTGAAGACCAAGTTCTGATACCGTCCTTGGGTTGGGTAATCTTACTGCACAAGTAACTCCATCAGCATCAATGTGGTTGTTAGATAATGACAACCAATGTGCATAAGGTATCATGCCCTCTTTCATTAGTGTTTGCTCAGCTCTACGGAGAACTCTCGTAAAACTAAATTCAGTGGAGTTGTGCTAATTTACATCAGCAGAGTATTTGGCCCATAAGTGCTTATTTATCCCTCTACTTGGTGCTTTGCCAGGGTCAGTCAGTAGAGCAGTGGTGCAAGAGAAGTGATACTATATGTCTGTTTTCAGACCTGTAAATGCATGTGTTTGACTTTCACACACCACTTATTCACTTAAAATAGTGCACTTTGGATGGATATTTTTATAGGAGCAGAAGCATTCTACATGAGAGTAGTTTGAGGGTATGTTGTACCTCTTTGTTTATTTGTTATTTACATTAAGAACCATTGGTTTAAAAAAACATGGTTTTGGCATGTACTTTTTTAAAGGGCAGCAAAGCCATGTGGTTCAGCAGTTTAAATAATTCCAGTGTGTTGTTAATAAAACTACCCCAAAGGTTTATTGAAAACAAGGACATTAATCTAAACCTAAACATTTTTTTAGGTCCTTAATGCTTATCTGTCTTCTGGCAGCATTTATGTCCTGTATATATTAGCAAGTCAGAACTGAAAATCATAGGGTGAATGCAGACAGCATGCTCAGGCTCAGATTCAAATGTGAAATATTCCAGGTGGTTTTCCTACTGCAAAATATGATCTCCATTTTACAAGATGCTGGACACTCTGGCCATAATACAGCAAAGTACTTAAGCAGGTGCTGATCTTTAAGCATTTGAGCAGTCCAATTGATTTCAGTAGGCCTTGGGTATTTAAAATTAAGTATGTGCTGTAAGCATTATGTTAGATTGCAGTCAGAGTGCTTAGCACCCTGTAGGTCAAACCCTATATCAAATGCATACTGTGTATATTTTATGTTAGCCAGGAGACTTTATTATAATTACAATTAACATTAGCATGTGCACCTTATTCAGGAAAGCAACTGGTAGACTGATATTTTAACTACTGATTTTTAATACTTTATTATTTTTCATTTTGTAAATATTTAGTACATAAAGGTGGACGAACAGGGCTAGCTAATTAGGCTGTTATTTTAAGTGGTCTCAAAGTTAACTTCCATGCTATCTTTCTGCAGATTTTCTAATCTGTCTTCAATACTGATCACTCATGAAACAGAAGGTTCTTGAATTTTTATGTCTGCATCACTAAAATACATGTAATCTATCTAATGTCCAATGCCTTTCATCTTGTGTAGTCCCTTACATCTGTGCAGGTTGAGTGCAAAGCAGGGGTAAAGCACAACATCAAATGTCCTTTAGAACTTCAATCTGTACATGCCAGCTGAGTAAGCAGTGCTTGCAGATATAGAAGAACTCACTATGCTGAATTTCATTATTTCTTCTTTCATAATTTATAGAAGCAATAGGGCTGGAGACTGCTGAAGTCAGTGTTTGATTATTTAGGTTAAACAAACATATTGCATTTAAGTCTGTTTAGTTGCAGTGAAACCTGTTAATTAGAGCCAGTCAAAAATTTTCTGAAGAAATGATTTGCTGTTAGAAAATGCTGTTTCATTTAAATTGAAACCTTTTGTGGGAATGTGTTGCTGACATTTTATTTAGAAAAAAATTGAAAAAAGTGTTTCAATAAGGTCAAAACATTCCTTTTTTCCTTAATGGATCTGGAATGAAAGGCAATTTTGAAATGTCAGAATTTTGTACAGAAAAGAAATTCCAAATTTCCACCAGCTTCACTGTTCATTATATCAAAATCTGTGGTCAGTGTGCATGTGTTTCTTCATACTGTTCACTATATATCAGGTGGGGAATTATGAAACTAAACTCAAATCCAAAATAATTGCAACTTTTCAAACCCCAAAACAAGTATTCCTAATCAGACTATCTAGGTTATGGATGCTTGGTTTGGGGTTTGATTGGCTGCAGTTGTGTTAAATTTGAATTTAGCTTCATAATGATTATAGGTTGTGGCGCTTCACCACTGCTGCTATGCTCCATTGTATGTGTGTAAGGATTTGAATCAAGCATCATCTAACCATACTGGAAGGATTTGTATTGGCTGAACTCAAACCAGACACCACGGGTGCAAGTTCAGTGGTCACCTTTGTTGTCATATTGTGGTATAATGCCATAATAATATTACCTCAGAAGATCCCTGTGCTATGGGATACCATCCCCAAAATGCAGAAAGACCCCTACTGGTCCCCATGTGGCTGGCCATTTCCTACTACTTGTATTTCTTCCATGAAAGGGGAGCTTTATAAAGCCATTGTTGTGATGCTAAGGCTCTGTACATTGTGATGTATTGCTCTATACACATCATCACATTAAGGGTGAAGTTTACCAAACTGTGCAGTTGAATCTTGAAAACCTCAGATGTGCTTATCTTTAGTAAAAGTAAAACCTAGCCATGTCATGAAGGCCCTACTCTGGGTGGGATTTTCAACAGATGATCTAATCCTGCTCCCATTGAAGTAGCTGGTAAAACTGCCATTGACTTCAGTGTGAGCGGAGTTAGGCCATCACTAAGTGCTTTTGAAACTCTGAGTTACTATGAGGTGCTTGAAGTCAATGGTAGTTTAGCCTAAGGTTATCAGAATTTGTTTCTTGCATTTAGAATTAAGAAGTTAGAATTCCAAGTTGATTTGCAGGACTTTAACTATAACACTCTTATTAGTTGTAATAGGATATATGCATTTAAAGATTTGTGCAAAGAGCTGAAAAATATAGCCCTTCAGATGCTTCATTTATTTAAGTAACCAATGCACTAGACTGGACGATTTTGTTCATTCTTCCTGCTTGCAAGACAAGTAATAAATTTTCAGTAATTAAAAAGTATACCCTCAGAGAAGACTGGAAAGGAAAATAACACAAACATTAATGTAGAGAACTTCCTCTGACAGACACATCTGATTATTGCTATGCTTTAAATGCAAAATCTGATAATATACTTCTGTAATTCCTTGTATAATGAAATACTTAAAAAATATATTACAGTCATTGGACCATCATTAATAACTATGAAATTAAGTGTCCCGTGGGTTTTTTCCAATTTAAAGAGGATTAAATTGCTAATTTTCATGTTAATTAGCATTTATTCTGAAGAGAAGCAAATGTAATTCCATAGCATCTAGCATTTAACAATTTAGCTTATCTAGACATTAAATTTAAAGGAAGCTCTGCATTATTTGCTAGAGATTCTTAAGTACTAATAATTACGGAATCTCATTATTCAACAACATGCAATTCCAAGAGGACATATTGCTAATTTATAATCTCCATAATAAAGAACACAGCACTTACAGTGCGGCGGTGCATCGGTTGCTTAAAGAACGGACGGCATAGATTTGTGCGTTTAAATAAATATTTTGTAGCTGACATTTGAATTGGAATTTGTTGGCCTCAAGACCGACACTGCACTGGGGGCTGTGCTCAGGGCATTTGATAATCCATTTCTGCTTACCCAAGACAGCATTCAAGGTTATGTGTGATTGAACATCTTCATATAACACAAAAAATTAATGCCTCCTTCTTAAGTTTAAAAGAATCCATCGTATAGAAACTAACTTAGATATAATTATAAATTAATTTGGAATGAGGCAAAAAAGTTATAGTTCATTTAGTGTTATGCATACTGCTCGCGCTTAGAGCATTAGCTGCACCCCCTTTTTTAAAAAAAAGCTGATGTAAGTCAATGGACATTTCCTTTAGTACATCAGGGTTTGTGATGTGTCAGAACCCGAGGGCTTGTTTCACATCATATTCAGAACGCGGATTGCGTGAAGAGACCGATAGAATGCACCATGCAACCCTTCTGGAGCATAGCAGCAGTGGTGTAGGGGCTCTACACATGCTAATTGAAATAAGTCAAATGAGAGCTCATAGCATGAAGGTAGGATGGTGCTTAGGTCAATATAGTATCCAGCGGAAAGAACATGCAGAGAGCTAGAAGGCAGCAATGGTACTATCTATGTCATTTTTATTTTTTTGGGGCCCTTTTTTCGGGCCCTTATTGAGGGCTCTATATTAAAAACATACAATTGTGAGCCAATATAAAATCTGTAGTACCCTTGCTAACTGACCTGTTTGTCCAAAAATGCAGTTCATCACTGAAATTTAAGATGCGTTTGAATCTCAAGTCAGGAAAATCTGGTGTTCATCTCCAAGTTTCAAAAAACTGTGATATAACCTGGAAATATTTTAATGCCAGAATAAATTGGATGCCTTTCCTCTTTTCTTCTCCTTTGATTTTTATTTTCTAGCTTCTGTAGCTTAGGTTTGGTGATTTGGGTTATCCCTGTCATCCAATGCCTTACTAGTTTGACAAACTGACTTTCCTGTCCATAGCTGACAATACGAGCTCTTTCTGACAGGACCTCTTCTTCTATGCTTTCTTCCTGTCTTTCTCTCGTATTCTTGGTCTCCTCTTCTGTTTTCTCCACGTCTTTCCTTTTTCACATCTCCTTGTTTTTCTTTTGTTCTTCTAGCAACCTCTTTCTCAGACCCAGTTTCTCTCTCGTTCTCTCTTTTTCTTTCTCTTTGCTAACTCCCTGCCATTCTCCTTGCTGCCTTTTGTCCCCTCCCTCTCTGGTCCACCACCTTGCTCCTATCCCCATGATCTCTTCATAACCCCATACCTTTCCTTTTCCATACTCTATATCCTTCTCCTCCTATAGTTTCCTGCATTTTACTTCATCTTTTTTTCTGTAGACAAAAGCCTCATTCACTCCACAACTCTGATTCAGTCCCTGAGTAATGTCTAACCAATAAGGCAGTGGTGCTGTTGAAGAAAATGTTATGTGGGCATGTAATTAAAGAATCTATCATAGTGCATAAACACTAGAGGGATGAATTAAGATTTCACAGGCAATCTTAATACTGGAATTTCCTAACTTCTGAGTGCTTGACTTTGCAACATTAATGTTCTTTTAATGAAATTTTTAATGTAATTTCCTATTTGTTTTTTAAAAAAGCAAACCCCCCCAAAATAAATTTTTTATTATGTGTAGCCATACTGATTTCCACATATGTGATCAGCCAGGCTGGAACATTTAGATCCACAGCACAGATAGCTATCTCTTAAATTAATGGAGTAACTGGTAGCTGTAATAGGTTGTTATCTTCTGTATGGACCAGACATTAGAGGGGGATGAAACATAGTGCCAGTGGGTTTCAAAGTTATTTGCCAGGGATTAGAGGAATGTTGAGACTCAGGAATCCTGGGTTCTGGCCATAAAGCTTCTCAACAAAACTTGGAAGAATTTTTTAACATGCATGTGTAAAATCATATAGTTTTCCCAACTTCATTCTGAAAAGTAACTAAACCATTTTTGCTACAGATTTCCTAAATGGTCAGCCTGCGGTAAAGAGCTGGCAAGGAACATTTCAACCCAAACTCTTAAAGTGTGGCAAAGTTATACGCAATTGAAAACAAGATCTTATAATAGATAGCGTTCGGTCACCTTAACTATAGGTACACTGCCAGCTCTGCCTCTAAAAAACCAATACGAACCATGCACTAATCAAATTGTAGTTAAATCTAATTTGAGAACAAATAGGAAGAGTATAAATAATGAATTTCATTCAGCAACTTCTGAAAGAATGAGAACAATTTTGCGTAGCTTTCACTGTGATAAAGCAATTATGGGAAAGGTAGAGTGAGGAAGTGGAAAGTATTCAACAAGAAATTACCATATGCCCCAAGGATCATGTATGTGTACTACTTAGTAATTATTACATTAGGAGCAGATGTAGCCTCAGTGAGGATGAACAAGAAAAGGCAAATTGTAAGAAAGAAAAAAAAAACAAATGAAATGAACAAAATATCAAACACATTAGTGGAAAAGGCGGATTGCAGAGTCAATATCTGATATAAAGTAAAGAGAGTATGAAAATTAAGCAGATAATATAATGGAGGGCATAAGTACAGGCTACAATAAGAAATGCATCACTTTTACAGTGAGTGAGAGATCAGTGAGAGTGATAGCAGAGGTACTGGAATGACAGACAAATTAGCCTCTACAAACAGTATAAATGAATTTGAAACTTTAGTTTTTACTTGGATGAAAACAAGACTGATGCCAGAGACATAAAGAGTATACCATTTCTACGGGAAGAAAAATACATGCTTAAAACAAGGAGCAGAAATATTGAATCGCAGTGTAAGAAAACAAAATGAATGAAGACTGAGTTTTTTTTAAAAATCCCTCAAGGATACAACACAATAGCATTTAAATAAATAAAGATATGTTGATGAAGTAGCATTGTCTAGCAAGGCCAGGTATCCAGATCATAATCCTAAAGGGTCTTCTAGCACTTATTTTAAATATCACTGGAAATAAATGAGGCGTCAAAAGGCTAAAAATAAGCTGATATTGCACTCAAATGGAATAACAGGCCAAAGTTTCCATATTTTGATTTATGTCTTAGAGGTGTCTAGCATGTCTAGGTAGGTGACTATTGTTAATTTTTGTAATCTGAAATAGTAAATAAACAAACACAAATAAATAAAGTGTCCTCTAAAGCCTTAATCCTGCTAAAGCAATGCACGTTCTTAACTTTTGCATGTGAATAGTCCCATTAAAGTAAGGGGGACTGCCTATGTACTTAAAGTTAGGCAAGTTCGTAAATTTTTTATTGTTCAAGACTGGGGATTATTTTGCATACTCACCATTGCACATGTTATCATTGTACATACATAAACAGTATTTGCATATAAAAATCTAGTGACTGCTCAAATTGTGTACTTAAATATGTGGTTTGAATGTAAAAATTGGTGCATATGTAAAATGTACATCTACTTATGTACACCACTATACACACCTACTTATAAGCCAGCTGTTTCAATCTGTCCTATCCCTTACAATTGTATTCTCTATATAACTACTGTAATAGGAAAGCATTAGTATAACAATGGTTTAGTCTTAACTTCATAAATGGGATATGAAGAATGTGGGAGAATATTATGTGGGTCTCTATTGATTTCAGTCCAATGTGCTGTCTGCTACATGGGTGCAAAAAGTTAACTCAGTCCTGGATAGTTTTTGTACATCTGAAGGAACCAAAACTCAATGTCTTTTAGACAGCCCCAATCATTGGTGCTCAACTCACTATACAGGTTGTGACTCTAAGCGCCCCTTTGTGCTAACTAGCATAGGCAAACTCAACACACTGATGTCAGAATATTTAGCCAAACAGCAACTTGTAGGCTATCATATAAAAACTGGACATATGATGGTCATGAATATCATCATATGGTGCATGTACAGGCTTTTTTATAAAGAGTTATGTATGTGAGCTGTGTTATGTTCTTGAAATATATTTTGGAGGCTGCCCTAGACAAAGGCATGTTGTTTTGCCTGTTTGCCTCCGCCTCCAGTGCAAATCGATCAAGGTGAGGCCAGAGAGTCGTAGACTTTAAGGTCAAAAGAGACCATCGTGAACATATAGTCTGCCCTCCTGCACATTGCAGGCCACAGAACCTCACCCACTCCTGTAACAGACCCCTTACCTCTGGCTGAATTATTGAAGTCCTCAAATCATGGTTTAAAGACTTCAAGTTACAGAGAATTCACCATGTACGCTAGTTTAAACCTGCAAGTGATCCGTGCCCCATGCTGCAGAGGAAGGGGGGAAAAAAACCAAAACAAAAAAACAGCCCAGGATCTCAGTCAGTCTGACCCAGGGGAAAATTCCTTCCTGACCCCAAATATGGCAGTTAGACCCACAGCATATGGGGAAGATCTGCCAGTCAGATACCTGCGAAAAAATTCTCTGTAGTAACTCATGGCCCTCTCCATTTTGTGTCCCCCCACCAGCCATTGGGAATTTTTGCTACTGACAGTCACTTACGGGCCACACTCCATTGTTAGTAGTCTCATCATACCATCCCCTCCATAAACTTATCAAGCTCAGTCTTGAAGCCAGTTAGGTTTTTTTGTCCCCACTGCACCCCTTTGGAAGGCTGTTTCAGAACTTCTCTCCTGTGATGGTTAGGCACCAATCCCAGGAAACATGGTGGGTAAATAGGAAGCCTGGACACCCAGTGTAAAAATGGGGTGAATTGCTGGATTGCAGGGAGAGGTTAAAGGTAAAGCTAACCCTCTTACAGTAACAGAGAGCATCAGCTGTTGTTCTTGGGCAGCCATGCACAGTAATTGGTTTTAAAGCTGAAAGGCAATTAGCCCCCTTGATAGAAACGATTTAATCCAAGTTTTTTAGTGTGCCTTTCATGTTCATGAATGGTTAAATTTTCAGACAGGGCATTACCTGGCCTCCACCTGATGTTGCAAGTACTTAAATTTGCATTTTCTAGTTACAGACAGCATCTAAAATTTAAATACATCTGCTTAGCCTTTAAATAGTGTAGCAGCTGCACAACTTCCAGTACTGGAATTTTCACCAACAAGTCCCATTGACATTAATAGGAGCTGGAGGTCAAAAAGTGCACGGTTGTATGTGCCTAGGTGACAGATTATGCATGGCATGCACACAAGTGATAGCATGCATCTGTGTGTTTAGATCAGGGCCAGCTCTAGGATTTTTGCCGCCCCAAGCAACAGATTTTTTGGCTGTCTCCACTTTTTTTTTGTGCCCCCCCAGCCCTCCCCCGGCTCCACCCCAACTCCTTCCCCAAATCCCTGGCCCTGCCTCCTCCCCCGGGCATGCCAAATTCCCCCCCCCATTGCTTCCTGCGGCTCCCCCCCCAACCCCCTAGCTCACCTCCGCTCTGCCTGCTCCCGTGATCATGCCACTGCTCTGCTTCTCCCCCCTCCCTCTCAGGCGAGGGAGAGGCAGTGCATTCAGAGGAACAGGTGGAGCAGAGATGAGCGAGGCGGAGTGCAGAAAGTAAGGGGAGGGGTAGAGGAACCGCTTCCCACCCCAGCTCACCTCTACTCCACCACTGCCGCCTCCCCCAAGTGTGCCGCCACTCAGCTTCTCCTCCCTCCCTCCCAAACAGCTGTTTCACGCGCAGCAAGCCTGGGGGGGGGGGAGATGCGGAGCAGTGGCGGTGCGCTCAGAGGAGCAGGCAGAGGCAGAGCTGGGGCAGCGGGGGCACATTTCTAGGGGCAGCATGGCCAGCGCCGGAATGCCGCCTCTAGAAATGTGCCGCCCCAAGCACCTGTTTGTTTTGCTGGTGCCTAGAGCCGGCCCTGGTTTAGATACAAGCATGTGCTCAGCTGTAGACTGAAAGATCTTGCCCAAATTACACAAACGTACTGTAGATTCCAAACATACTAAGAACTGACTGCATTTTCATTTGGGTGATCATCACCAGCTTTAGTATCTCAAAAACTACAAATAAATACCTGTGATGTCACCAGAAGCCCCAAGATGGCAATACAGCTTTGTTTTTCTTAGTGGCTTATTTTTATCAATATGGTTATTATTATACAATATATGGATCAGATTTATATTTTACAACTTTCTCTTGCTGGTTTCTAAGGAGGCCTTGTTGTTTGCCAAGAATTATATATACAAAATTGGAACTCTCCAACTATTACAGTACTACAATAAATGAATGGATGAATGTTGTGAATGACCTAGAGCAGTGGTTCTCAATTCTGGTCCACCGCTTGTTCAGGGAAAGATCCTGGCAGGCCGGGCCGATTTGTTTATCTGCCGCATCTGCAGGTTTGGCCGATTGCAGCTCCCACTGGCTGTGGTTCGCTGCTCCAGGCCAATGGGGGCTACAGAAAGCGGCATGGGCCGAGGGTGTGCTGGCCGCCCTTCCTGCAGCCCCCATTGGCCTGGAGCAAACCGCGGATGAAGCAGGTAAACAAACCATCCCAGCCCACCAGGGGCTTTCCCTGAATAAGCGGTGGACCAGAGTTGAGAACCACTGGCCTAGAGGCATTGAAAGATTTTATTTGATGCACCAACGAAATGGATATCTCTAACCAAATTTGGTCTCTTTTCTGTTGACATATGAATGTAACTAAGGAACTCCCTTTAAGGAAATATGCTGCCTTATATTATTTTCCATTTTACTTATAATGATTTCATATAAATGTGCATGCTATATTTTCAAACAATAGCTTGTGTTGCCTTCCATACTAATCCCTTCTTTGAACCAAACCAAGGGTATTTGTCCAGTATTGGTATACTTTCTATAGCTCCAGTGAAATTGCTTCTAATTCAGTCAATCTTCTTTTCAAAGAATAATGAGAACTCCTTGCAGCAGGGATCATTCACCTCAGATGCTTGGTGGGGGGCATTGTGGTTTTGTTAAATGGGACATTGCCCAAGCAATTCTGTTGCCCAGGATTCACAGATTCCATAGCCCAGGAAAAAAAAGAAATTGCTAGACTTCAAGAAGGCCAGAAAGTATGCAAAAACTTTCTATTGCATAGCTGGAATTTTGCCACCAATGCTGTAATAATCTTCCTTTTCTCTTTGTTACAGGTAATCATTAAAACATGGTGACCTATAGGTCGCTTTGTTTAGGAGCCAGGGAATCAATACTTGCATAAAGCTGGTCATTTTAATGTGCTAGCAGAGAATCCAAATCCTGCTCTGGAGGCACATATGCTTCCCCCCAGAAGCTTCTAGAAAATAGTTGCATCCATTAGTTGCTGAGAGTGGACCATCATCACAGATCCTTTGCTTCTGTTGGGAGAGTGAAAAGGCCCTGACCAAGTCTGTAAAAGTGGTGATTATTTAGTCCATGATAGAATTATATTCAATATGGGATGAATCCTGAGGTTGTTATTCTGGCAAACCCCTATTGAACTCAATGGGATTTTGCCTAAGAAAGATGTGAATTAAAACTGAATAAAGACTTGATAATTTGATATCTGTGTCTTCAACCCCAACCTCCAGGCCAAAGTTCAAAATGTGTCCACTTGTATGTGTCAGGCCAGAGAGATCGGCTACTTGTAAGCATATGGTTGTTATGATGGTCAAAGGTCCAGGGACCATGAATTCAAGCTCTCAAGAGTACATATTGGAGCTTCTCTGCCCTCCTCTCCTCTCAAAACAATACCAAACTTGATATCAAGTTTAAGAGCAGATAGCTTACGTAGAGAAGCCTTTGGAGAGATGGGAAGGTCTGAGCACAACCAGAATTTCCACACTCACTTTATACTAGGATTTTCAGTCAAAGAACTTAATCTTCAGAAAGTGGCATCTTCTCCATCTAGGCATAGCACAGTATATCTGTACTATGTAATAGGTAAGACATTGGTGATATGAACTAACAATAAGATAATAAAAGAGTTATAGAAATAAGAATGGCTAAAAACTAGTCATAATTACTGAATTATGTATAAATCATATTTGCCTATGCTAGATGGATTTTTGTTAGAAGATACTGCAAAAACAGACATTGGTGGAGAACTTGTATTTGATAAAGCTTTTGATAAAGTACTATTTGGTTAACTAATGTATGAGGTTAGGATAGTACAAATTAGTTAAGTGAACAAGGCCAAGCTGTTATGGTTAAACCTTAGAAGCCTTCAGAGATGAGGAAGGTAATGAGTAGCATACTAAGTATTAGGGCCAAGACTTTGCATTTTAATGAATGGATGAAATCATAAATGGAAAAATAGCTCATGAATTTCATTTTAGAAAAGTGTAATGTTTGGAGATTTTGAGTCAGTAAGGATCAAATGAAATCAGTGTTCTGCAGAACACAGCAGAGGAGAAGAAAATAGATGTATGGTATAATGCTCCATTAAACCATCAACACCTTTGCTTTTAATCACTCCTGTGCTAAAATACCCTTCTGTATTTTATTTCTCAATTACTGAATATTACCACCAGCTGTGAAACTGGATCAGATTTGCTGGGTTCCCTAGCTCGAATGTCTCACATTATGTTTCCATATCTGGTGTATAGTAGCTGATCCAGTTTGCAAAGGTTGGCCCATGTCTAAGAGACACATTGCCGTGCTTTGATAGGTACTATATACAGTATGTGGACAAACAATGCAATTTTCTTTCCTTCGGCTTAGCAGACAGTCTTTCAAGGTAAAAAGCAGTATAATGTGCATCCTCGTGTACAACAATACTGTAATAGACTATCTTTTAGTGGTGGAGTAATGTAGAAGTAGTTTGTCTTCTCTATTATTTTCTGAATGGGGCTACTTTGAAAGTTCAGACCCAAATTAAACAGGGATCGGGGTCCTGGTCAGGATCTTTCATACTCTAACTCTGGGCAGCATCAAGTTTATGGCTTCTGGAGAAATTAATTCCATTTGTTGCTTTCTCACTGGAGTGAATGATGAGCCCCATAACATTTGGGGGCAAGGACTACTGTTGAAAGAGTGAGTAGCAACCTACAGATGAGAGTTAAGGGAGCAGCAGGGAATGACTTTTTTGCTCATAAACTATCCCTTTGGTCAATTGTAGAACATTTCTAATGAGCTCTGAAGGGTCACTCTTTAATTCAGCCCCAATTAAAGAAGACTGTTGGCTCTGACAAAAGTCTTTGCAGGTGATCGTGATACACGAAGTGATGGGGAATCTTCCTTTTTATGATAGAGAAACAGAGGACCTGCTCTATGGGAAGGAAATTAATTTGACATATCAGAAACTTTTCATGTTTAGTGACCTACTATAGAAGTTGAAGCAGAGGGGTGTCCTTGTCCCAGTTCTTCTGCAAACTAATGTTACTGGCATCTTGGCATAGGGTGAAGAAGTGAATGGGCCTGCAGGACTAAATTACCCTTTTCCCAAAGTGAGTAGCTACTTCTGAGCTATTGAAACACTACTGCTTCTGAGCTATATTTGAAAGGGCAGGGTGGAGGAAACTTGCACTGACATTTGATGTACTATACATGTTGTGCATTTAAGTACATGCTGTTAGTCTTGAGTACTGTCAATCTGGCAGCTTTCAGAGCACTAAATTTACTTCAAAATTAAAAAGAGTTTTATTGCTTAAACATTATCTTTTATGATGGAAAGCAGCCAAGAAAAAGTGGTCAGTGCATCAAAATGGCAGTTTTATTTTGCATAAATCACAGGGAGAGCGTAGTGTTGGGGGATGTGGGGAGGTTGTTGCTATGTGCTGGGACCGGATCGGTTTGAGTTCAGATACAATCCTGATAATCCTGGAAAAACACCGAAGGGGGGATATTTATATTAACTTCACAGGTTTGAGATCTGAAAATGTTTTTGTTGTATATTATTATATATGTTTGTGTGGATGAATTGAGTGGTGATGTGAAGAACTGCTATTGTATCCCTAGCCTCTATTTGTCAGAAGCTGGGAATGGGCTGGGAGCCCAGCTGTGCCCCCACCCAGGCTCTCAGCTCTCCGCTCCCGGATGCCGCTGGGATCCCGGGGGGAGCTCTCAGTGGCTCCCAGTGTGTAGTGGGGAGCGGGGAGTCCAAGGCGCAGCCCAGCTTGGAGCTGAGAGTGGGGAGCTGGGTGGGTGCAGCCTGGCAACTGTCTGGAGACTCCCCACCCACTGAAGGGAGCCTGGCAGCTGTACTGGGACTCCAGGCTCCCTGCTGTGAGCTGCATGGCATCTAGGCTCCCAGTGGTGGGGAGTGGGGAGCCCAGGGATCAGCTGGGGTCCTGTCAAGGAGCTGCCTGTGGATCTGAGAGCCCAGGCTCTCGGCCCCCCCACATTGCCCCTCTTAAGTCACTTCTGGTGAAGACAAGCACCACTGACAGAATGAGGGTAATGTGGACATAAACGACTGCAGTAATTACTAACATAGGTCAACTTACATTTCAAGTATAGGCATGCCCTTAGTCAACTACATTGTAACCTAGACTCTGACCCAAAAAGTGCTGAGCATGCACCACAAATTAATGGGTTAATTTGGTGAGTATTCAGTCCCTCTGAAATTAGTCCCTTTGTCAATAATGTGTCTGCCTTGTAGTTAGAAAGTTGTGAGCTAAAATTCTCTTGAGGTTTTGTCTTGATTAAACATTCTGAATATTTCTCTTCTGTGTTAGATACGGATGACTAAATACTTACCCCTTAATTATCTTTATCACCACAACACTTTCTGCATTTCACTAAATCATTTTAACAAACCTTTTTGTTACAGAAATAAAACCACATCAGTTACATCAGAAATTCTGAATGCTCACAGATCTTGGCATGACTTTTTGGGGAACCACTTTGTCTGAACCCTGAAATCTTGGTATGAAATAATAGCACTTTTCCTCTTTGCTGCCATTTTAAATTGACATCCTGTTAAAATCAGTAGCAAAGCAAGATGTAAAAGACATATCTAGCAAGACAGCAGGCACCAGCTATGGATGTAGCTAGCATATATAGCAGTGATTAACTTGTTACAAAACAAATGATAATAAGCAATTAGAAAGTATTATCTGTTTCCTTAAATGACAAGCTGTGTTGTTGCATAACATCGATTATGGTGTGCATGTAATGCTGTAAGAGCTCCACCCTGAGAAATCATAGAATCATAGAGGTGTAGGAATGGAAGGCACCTCAATAGGTCATCTGGTCCAGTCCTTTGCACTCAAGGCAGGACTATGTAATAACTAGATCATTCCTGACAAGTGTTTGTCTAACTTGTTCTTAAAAACCTCCAATGACTCAGATTCCACAACAGCTCTAGGCAATTTGTTCCAGTGCTTAACCGCCCTGACAGTTAGGAAGTTTTTCCTAATGTCCAACCTAAACCACCCTTGCAGCAATTTAAGCCTATGGCTTCTTGCCCTACTCTCAGAGGTTAAGGAGAACAATTTTTCATTCTCCTCCTTGTAACAACATTTTATGTACCAGAAAACTGGTAACATGCCCCCCTCAGTCTTCTCTTCTCCAGACTTAACAAACCCAATTTTTTCAGTGTTTCCTCATAGGTCATGTTTTCTAGACCTTTAATTATTTTTGTCACTCCAATTTCTCAAATTTGTCCACCTCTTCCTGAAATTTGGCTCCCAGAACTGAACATGATATTCCAGCTGATGCCTTATCAGGGCAAAGTAGAGCAGAAGAATTCTTGCGTCTTGCTTACAACACTTCTGCTGATACATCCCAGAATGATATTCATAATTTTTTTTGCAACAACTTTACATTTATATTCAGCTTGTGATCCACTATAACCCCCAGATCCATTTCTGCAGTACTCCTTCCTAGGCAGCCATTTCCCATATTGTATGTGTGCAACTGATTGTTCCTTCCTAAGTATAGTACTTTGCATTTGTCTTTATTGAATTTCATCCTGTTTATCGCAGACCATTTCTCCAGTTTGTCCAGCTCATTTTGAATTTTAATCCTCCAAAGCAGTTACAACTCCTCCCAGCTTGATATCATCTGCAAACTTCATAAGTGTAGTCTCTATGCCATTATCTAAGTCATTGATGAAGTTATTGAACAGAATCAGACCCAGTACCGTTCCTTGCAGGACCCCATTCGATATGCTCTTCCAGCTTGACTATGAACCACCAATAACTACTCTCTGGGAATGAATGGTTTTCCAACCATTTATGCACCCACCTAAGTGTAGCATCAGCTAGGCTGTATTTCTCTAGTTTGTTTATGAGATGGTCATGTGAGATAAAAGCCTTACTAAAGTCAAGATATACCACATCTACCACTCCCTCCCACACACACATCCACTAGGCTGGTTACCATCAAAGAAAGCTATTGGGTTGGTTTCACATGATTTGTTCTTGACAAATCCATGTTGACTGTTACTTATCACCTTATTATCTTCTAGAGTTACACAGGAAAGAATTTTCTGTAGTATCTGACTGGTGAATCTTGCCCATATGCTCAGGGTTTAGCTGATCGCCATATTTGGGGACGGGAAGGAATTTTCCTCCAGGGCAGATTGCAAGAGACCCTGGAGGTTTTTCACCTTCCTCTGTAGCATGGGGCACGGGTCACTTGAGGGAGGATTCTCTGCTCCTTGAAGTCTTTAAACCACGATTTGAGGACTTCAATCGCTCAGACATAGGTGAGGTTTTTCGTAGGAGTGGGTGGGTGAGATTCTGTGCAGGATTCTGTGCATTGTGCAGGAGGTCAGACTAGATGATCAGAATGGTCCCTTCTGACCTTAGTATCTATGAATCTAGATTTTGCAAATTGATTGCTTGATTATTTGCTCTGTTATTTTTCTGGGTACTAAAGTTAATCTGACTATCTGTAATCCCCCAGGATGTCCTTATTCCCCTTTTCATAGATGGTTATAAAACACGTTTCTGAAGTTGAAATGTATGCTTTTATTTTTAAAACAAAATGTCTTCTGCCCTTGGTACAGCATGATCAGACTGTACATTGACCATCTGAAACTAAAGGAGGGATGCTGGATGTTTAAGAAAGCGCTCCTTCTTTAGGCTGGTAATCTGACAATTAGAGATATCATTATCACTACCCATACTCACCCATTATCTTACATTGATGGCAATGATCCTTCGGTTCAATTGGTTAACCCTTGAGAATGCTTAAAACTCAAAAATATGTCACATCTGATTTTTATGAAAAATATTAATTTAAAAATAAGCTCTGTGTGGCATTTGATCATTCTCAGGCTAGCTAGTCTTTAATTTGAGTTAATTTAGACCCTGTCCCTTTAAAAGTATCAACCAGAAAAACGGGGAATCATTGAGTCCTTTCAGGAGCCTGGTCTAAATCTGTTATGATCATAGAACCTCGTCTATGTTAGATATTGAATAAGAACATTAACATGGGAGGCTTGTTTTCCATGGGTCTGATCGAAAATCCATTGAAATCAATCTAAAAATTCCCGTTGATTTCAATAGACTCCGGATCAGAATCAATGTGAATGGGTCTGGGACATATGAAAAGTTACTACAAACAATATTTCTAACCATGCCGTTCAAGGTTATTTCCTATCACTTTGTTCTGTATTCTTCCTTTATGATGGAATACCAATCACATGCATGACTTTCCAAGTTTACCTGCTTGTGAGCATGGTCATAGGAATTGATGTGGTTGTCAAATTCCTGGTGTTTGTGATACTGCTTGTCACATAATTCACAGTAGAAGTTAGCCTTCACATCCTCCAGACCCTTTGCTGTGGCCTTCTCCTTCTCAGCATAACCCTACAAAGGCAGAGGGAAAGGGTAGCATTCTGTTACCAGTAGTATTGCAGATTACTGATCTCACACTTAATTAGCCACATTTTATGTTATACAATAAGGAGCATTTAAAATGTTAGGTCTGTTCCTAACAAACCGAACTGATGATTCACAAAAATCCGCAAAGATATGAAAATACATTTTGATCTAAAGTTACTGACATTAGACTTTACTGATTTTTTTCCCAGACAGATTAAGGAAACATTTACTCTATGGACTAATTACTCTTTCAGCCTTACTTAAATATTATACCAAACGAAGTGCAATAGTACAAGGATGAGGAAAGAGCAAAAAATGAGTGGGCCCTTAATCCCCTTATTGTGAAGTAGAATAGTTAAGAGGATACAAATGAATGTGTGGCTACACACAGGCTGATAAACCTATTTGTTCCAATATCTTTAGTTTGCCCATTCAGGTGTCTGTTTTTTCATATCATTGCTTAGAGGAAGCAATTTTGTACTATATAGTTGCATAGTGGGTCAGATTCTCATTTGTGTTCTGCCCTCTTTACACCACGAGTGGCTCAGAAGGGACAGAAAGCAGCTGGATATGGCCAGCAGAGAATTTTTCTGGGGTAGGGGAACTCTCATCTTGAGCAGATCCTGTACTACTCCTTCCTGTGCTCAGCTTCAGCATGAATGAGCTTGCCAGGTGGCTGGAGTATACTGCACTCCAAATAAACTCAGCTGGCATTCAATCCCATAGGGACCCTAGCTTGTTAGTTTAAATGAACAGCCCCTTGTCGGCGTTGATCTATGACCAGCACTCCAGACAGCAGAGATCCACCCTGAGAATCAACCAGCTATCACTGGCTCTCTAATGGTCCCCTGCTGTGCTGGGAGGAAGCACAGGAAAGCAGGGGTTGTGATCCATTGTTTTTAATATGTGTTGTGTACATATAGATGGGCCAAGGCCTTCAGAAACAGTGGCCTACAGTTAATCTCCTAAAGCCATATTTAGGCACTTAAACAAATGACCTGATTTCTAAAGTAGCAGAAGCTCCCAGTGTTGGTCATTTTAAAAGTATTTTATCATACTCATTTATTTACGTATTTATTTTCTACACTATTTTATTTCGGAGCTTTAACAGCAAACTTCCAATAGGAAGCAATTATTTTCAAAAAGTTTTCAAAATATCAATTTGATCTCCATCTTTACATTCACAATGACCTGTTTGGTGCTATTCATGTGCATGTAATACATTGCCATGTGAGTCATGTAATTAAGCACTTACTGTAATTTTTATACTCATTTTTGGATGGGAATGTGGCACATTACTTTTTATAATGAGGCTTCACAACTGCACAGAACTGCTGTCCGGTTTCTGTGTGCCCTCACCTGGAATGCAAATTTTGAAATCTACATGACAGGCGTTCCAAGGCTTTACTCCATGAAGGTCAGACTTTGCAAGTTTTGAGACTTGAATGTGCATTTTTTTCATAGTAACATGGACATGACCGCTTAGGGCTAGATTCACAAAGGGACTAAGGCACCTAACTGCCACTTTAGACACCTAAATCGCAGAATCAGACCCCAGTGGGATTCATAAAATCCCAGATCAGCTGCCCCCCAAACTCTGTAGATACCTCTAATCATTCAATGCCTAAATTTTTGCAATGAAAGTTCCCTAGGCACCTATATTTCTTCTGGTGCACATGCACACTCTAGCCCCAGACAAGGTATCTGGATGCCAGAGCCTCTGCGTGATGCATGAAGTGAACCAAGGAAAGATAGGTATTCCTCCATTTAACCTGCCTGTGGGACCTAATTTGGTAGGGGTGCGCTGAACTTGACTAGTGGATCAGACTGCTATGGGGAGCTTACACAAAACTGGGAAAAGGGGTTGAGCTCCCACATAATTTTTAGCCCAGTCATTAAGGTAGTCACCTGGGATGTGGGAGATCCCCAGCTGAAATTCCCTTGAGAGGAAGGAGGGATTTGAATAGGGGTCTCCACACTCTCAGGTGAGTGCTGAACTATGGAATAGTCTGATGTGCAGGATCCCCCAATATTTCCTGTGGAAGCAGTTCCACTTTGGCTGAGAGAGAGAGCAAAAGCACAAGAATGACCCTGTAGCTTGATGTTTAGCCCACTCACCTGGGATGGAGAGGCCTAGGCTCCAGTTCCCCGGCACCAATTATTTTTTAAATTATTTATGCAGGTAGAACAGTGATATTGAGGGAGCCTCACATCAGAATTTAGAGTGCTCTTCTGAGAGGTGGCCGACACCTGCTCAAATCCTTTCTTCCCTTCTGGGGGCAGGGAGAGGAGGGGTGGGTGGATTTCAGCTGGGGGTCTCCCACATCCTAGGTAAGTGCCCTAGCCACATGGCAAAAAGTTCTGAAGGTGGTCATCTTCCTCCTCCTTTCCACCCCCAGCCTCTTGCAAAAAACAGCATAGATGCCTAACTCCAAGATGGATTTGCAGCTGGGAAGCCCAATCAGAGGCAGACACCTCCATACAGCCCAAACTAAGGCATGGAACTCCCTGAGAGAGGTGGAGCTTAGGACACACCCCTCTCCTATGCATCTCCCATTGGTTATCTGAGGTGGGGATGTGCCTAGCATCCTGGCTTTTATGAATCTCCAGTCTTAGGTGCCTGTCTCCGTATCTCCCACAGTTCATTGTGTAGGCATCACACTCATCCTTTGTGAATCCCAGGGATTTTCTGGGTGCCTAAAAGTTAGGTGTGACAGTGCTGAGTGTTATGCATCAATGCCTGGAGAAGTCTCTTTCCTGAGTTGGTCTACTCTTCATCTGGCCTGGATGGGCTCACTAGGTCAATGTCACCT
This sequence comes from Dermochelys coriacea, assembly GCF_009764565.3. Taxonomy (NCBI): domain Eukaryota; kingdom Metazoa; phylum Chordata; order Testudines; family Dermochelyidae; genus Dermochelys; species Dermochelys coriacea. The sequence goes on from NC_050069.1 coordinate 227,873,161, forward strand.
AATAGTTTTGAGGTCACCATTTAGTTTCCTTTTATTCTCCTATATGAGCTTTTGTCTCTCAGCAGGATAGGGTTCAAAGGCCCACATGGGAATGCTGCTCTGTGACTAGCAGTACGTTTGAAGATGCGGATGTGTAGTGGGAAATCTCATTTCTAAACTTTGGCATTCCCATCTCATGTGCCAGATGGATGGCAACCCCCAGCCCTTCCTATGGACTTGGATATCCAAGCATCACCAGTGTGACATAGCTGAGTTCCTGTGGCTCAGGTGGCTGAAAAAATTAGGAAGCCCACATGATCTCCCATCACTGAGCAGGCTAATTAATTCTCAGCACTTGACTGTAAAGCTATTGCAGGAAAGTATTCTTGCACTCAAATAGTTAAACTGTTTCATTAGTTATGTGAAATCCACAAAGACCATTAAAAAGCATTTCACTGATACTTTTTAGCTTTATGTTTCAGACCTATTGTTTTCCTAACATTAATTATTCACTGGGCTGTTGGTATAATTAAAATGCATAAATTAGAATGTGCATGCAATAGCGCTAATTATGCAGAGATGCTTTCCCTGGAAGTCAAGTATTGGGGACAACATATTCTTACTGTAAATTTGTAAAAAATGCAAGTTTCTGACTCACTGGCAACCAGCCAGAGCATAATTGTGTTTTTCTGGTTGTGAACTGTCAATTAAATGTTTACAGCTTCATCATTGCATGCATAGAAGAAGCAGCCTAATTGTTTGAGGTGGGCTACATTATTCTCTCTGAAACACAACTGAAACTGCTGTTCATGAGCATTCTAAACTGTCAACTTCATCTTCTCAGCAGAAATTAATACACAGTTCCCTTACCATTAAGATGTTTTTAAAAAAGCAACAAGGCAGCTTCCAGGTGCATCTGAAGATAATCACAACTACATCCATTGCCTTCTTGCTTAATTATACTTCTCCGGCGTGGAAAAAGATACAATTTCCTGCTTGCTTATCGATCAGTTGCAGGGAAATTGAATGCTACAGCACATACTTTATAAAGGTCATGGATTTTCTTTCCCCACAAAGGAGTTAAAACTTCCAGCGCAACCCTAAATTGTGAATAGTCAAATGAATTTACACTTCCAGACCACTAATACTATTTCCTCTGTTCTGCAAAAACAATGCTCATGTTTGGGTGCAATAAAAGAATCGTGTGAAGGAAGGCACGCAGAATCATATCTGACATTTTATCTGCTAATATAAAGCCTGATTCCTTTTTAGATCTGTCCTAGGTAGCTCAAGAAAATAGTAATAAAAAGCTTTATATTATGTGTCTCAGGATCATCAGATTCACTGGAAATGTGTGTCACAACCTAATGAACTTCATTCTGGGTCACAGGGTACATCTTGGTGAGACATAGGCATGATAAAAAAGCATAAAGGTGAGACTATGCAAGTTAGTGATGTTTGACACATGGACAGTCTGCAGCTAGCAGCAAGTACAGGAGGTATTATGATGATGATGCAATCATTATAAGTAGAAACTCTTACACCCAAAGAGTTAATTACCTAGTGTATTGCTGAAAGGCAGATAATATGCTGTATAAGGCTATGGGAATGTGTAAAATATATGTGAATGATTTTCTTGGTAGATACCTGCAGAGCTGTTCCATTTGTAAAGAGAGTAATTACAGTCACATCAATTTAGCCCATAGATGCATATTACTGTAATAAATGTTGATATATTGTATTCATTTACAGTGAATCCATCCATTGTGCATTAGACTGGAAGTGCTTTCACTTAGCAGTTTCTTTAGCTGTTGCTCTTTATTGTGAAAAGGCAATTAATGGTATTTGACATTTCATTTCCTAATATAAGGAAAATCAATGAAAAATACTGTGTAACTGAGTTTTCTAGAATGTTCCTGATGACACCTAGTCAATTAGAAGTCATTTATTAAATGCAGAGTTTATAAGAGATATTTAATAGACTTGCTTGGCCATTAAAGAATGCTGACCTAGACAATTCTACAACTTGTTTCTGAAATTGATCACAAATATCTCTGCTATATCCAAGTGGACTAAGGTGATGAGCAAGTCAGTTCATGCAGTGAAACTTGCAAAGGCAGTTTTTTGTATTAGTCTGGGCATTACTATAAATATGTTCTGGTGGAATAAATACAAATTAATGGCAAACTGAAAAAACAGAATAAACAATAAAGCCTTAGGCCTTTTTTGTCTAAACATTTCTGAATTAAATGTAAAAATAGTAGACATGGTGCTTTCAAATTAGCGTTTGTTATTTGTGGTCAGCAGTTGTTTAAATGGAGAGCTAAACAAGTGAGGGGTTGCTCTTTCTTGAGGGATATAAACAATTGTGTCTGTTTTGAAGTGCTGTTACAGCTTGCTGTTTTAAAAGTAGGTCTATGTACCACATCAGAGACAAGGGCACTATTGGAGCCATTGAGTTGCTGGGTTATCTTCACGGAGTTGTTCCAATATTTCATTAAGGAGCAAATCCTCCACCTACTGACTGGTAGGACTAGCAAGGAAGCACACTGGGCAGGTGCATAAGGGTCCTGGGAGGAAGTCTCCACCAAAGTTGTCTGAGCAGCACTGCAGATGCTGCACAGAAACTGCTTTAGCCAATGGTTCTGCTGCCCTGTACCCACAAAGGGAAAGTTCAATGACCAGAGGATCACCACCATCCTGATCATGTCTTTTCCCCACATGCCTCCATTGCATGCTGTGCCGGCATCTTCTTGAAGCTGTATTGTATAAGGGGCGTGCATAGAAACATGCCCCATCCCCTTTTACAGTAGAACAACACCAGTTCTGTAAGTAAGACAGTCTCTGTGGAGGCCTGAGGTTGGGTTTGCCCCTAGTTATTTACATTATGGTTCATATTTTCAAGGAATCTTGCACGTACAGAGGAGCTTGTAGATGGCCAAGGTCTGAACAAGCACATGGATTTAGGCAGCATGCCCCAAACTTCAATTTTGAATAAGGTGCTTCTGTGTATCATTCAGCTTTAATGCTCATACCTTCACCTATTCCCAGGTCAGCTGCAGCTCTAATTGTCTCCTTTCCACACTCCCCCCTCCAAGCTACTGAAAAGTATATTGAAATGGGATCTAGACAGCTCATTAACTGGGCACAAGTGGAAGAATCCCAGAAGTAATACTCATATTTTTGGATAACTGTATGTTCTAGAACTAGGCAAATGCTACAAGTATTGGAATACACAGGAGATGAGCAGGCTAGCTGTATCGGTGTCTTATCATGGACATATCTTTTCTGTGAATTTTCATGGTTTTCCCTGATAAGATGCTCATTTTTTGACCAAAGAGCTTCATATGGTTGCAGCACAGGGGATTCTTGATTATAGTTCATCATAATATGATAAATATGATTTTGATTATTTTAATAAGAATTGCTGGGGAGGCTTACTGGTGTAGATGAGGCAAATAAGCAAGACATTGATTCATTAGAAAAAAGAAAAGGAGTACTTGTGGCACATTAGAGACTAGCAAATTTATTTGAGCAGAAGCTTTTGTGAGTTACAGCTCACTTCATCGGAGCATCTGATGAAGTGAGCTGTAGCTCACGAAAGCTTTTTCTCAAATAAATTTGTTAATCTCTAAGGTGCCACAAGTACTCCTTTTCTTTTTGTGGATACAGACTAACACCACTCTACTCTAAAACCATTGATTCATTAGAGAGTTTCATTTGCTGGCCCTTTACAATGGTACTAAATAGCCCAGTAGCCATTTGAAATGCTGATGGGAGATCATCTCCACTTGCACCACCTCACTTGCAGCTTCCTAACCAATGACTTGCTTATGTATGAGCACCCTGGGTTACATCCTCAGATTGTAGTGGAATATGCCTAAAGCATCGTAGGAATCTGAAAATAGGTTGCATGTCCATTTACTAGGCCATGTCTACAACCTGACCTGTATGTATTTGCTCATCCTTCAGCATATGCTCAGCCACCCACTTTGAAAATTCCATGTATGCTTTACTCCATCATGTGTCCCTCCCTAAAAAAAAAAATGATGCAGTTATCTCAGAACAAAGGGGTTTTCCTTTTCTTCTTCTTCAGCAGCAGCAAGTACTGCCAATCTCAGCTGACTTTGGGAAGAAGGTTCCCAAGCTTCTCCAAACAAGTCTCCCTTTCCCATCTTTCTGCACTTAGGGTATTCCCACATGGTCCTTAATTGCATATTTTCATCCACTGCTATTTACCACTACAATGCTGATGTCTGAAAAGTGCAATGCTTTTAGCAAGTCTTGCATGTCTTTCAGACTTAGAAACCCGCTGGAATCTATCAGAGAGCTCTTCTTTTAACAAATAAATGGCAAGCCCATTTCTAATTTATCTGCTTTCAAAAGAATTTCTTGATGTGCTGAAAAATATTGCTTGGGCTGCTATATTCATCCAGAGGAAGTCCCCAATAAATGTGATAGTCCCATGATAAATTTATTGTGGCATCTCAAAGTTGACAAGGACATCTTAGTGGCACCACAGGTAATTTATTGCACCAGGAAAATTGCAGTCCTTTGGGACCTCTGTTGAATTTCATCATTCTATTTGTAAAGTTGACAATCAGCTATCACTACAACTATTCATTGTGGAACAAAAGTAACATTTTCAAAAACACCTAAGTGACTTAACTTAATTCCTATTTTCAAGAGTGGCTAAAAGTCAAAGAGATTTAGGTTCCTATGTGCCTGAATCTCATTTGAAAGTGGGACTAAGGCTCAGAACTTCAAGGTATTCAGGCATCTGACTCCCAGTGGAAGTTAAGGCAAATATAGGAGTGAGGTGCCAATGAGAGCTAGGTGACTAAATGCCTTTGAAGATCTGTGCCTAAGTTTCTTTTGGTGCTTTTTGAAAATTTTACCCCAATCTTGAAGTCCTAACTCAATTCTTACTCCAGCAGAACTTCTACTGACTTCAGTGCAAGTTTTACTTGAGTAAGAACTAAGTAAGGACTTCAGGACTTAGGAATTCATTGTATTGAAAGTATCTACACCTATTGCTTTTTTGAAACTGACCAAATGCTATTGCACATTTCTTTAAATGTAGAACTTCATGGAATCTGTGACTCCCTCCCCTCAGGATATTCAAATTTTCATTTCATTTCACTGCATCTCTCTTCCTTGGAATATCACTTTATTATTGTAGCTTCTGCTCAGCTAATTTCTCCAAGCTTGCTCACAGTCATTTAATGGTGAAAATTTATTTTCTCGAATCTGCACTCTGAATCTATATTACATATTCTACACTTGTGAGAATCCTCCATGAGAACAGGTATAGAAAGCAATGGTTAGCATTTATTTGACTCCTTAAAGCCAAAGTTTTTCTCTACATTAACTATTTGCATGAACAGTGGTGCTCCCCACTGTTGGAGCCCCCCTCTGGGGCGGTAAGCCCCCGGCTCTGCCCCTTCTGCTCACATCCTCCCCATGTCGAAGCCCTGAGAACCCCTACCCGCTCCACCCCCCTGCATCTGGAGAGTGCCCCTCCTACCCGACCACAGGAGCCCCAGGCTGGCCAAAGCCCTGAGCCTTCACCCAGAGGAACCTGGGGCTGGCTGAAGCCACGCCGCACCTCCCCTCCCCAGACCCAACCCACCCAGGGGAAATCGGAAATGCATCTGTGATACAAGACACTTTTAGTATGCCCCAGGCAGGTTCAAGGGCAGCTGAGAAGGTGGTTTGTGCCTTTGCCACCAAACCTGCAACCAGGGATCCGGCGGCCGTGGCAGCACAGTGGGAGGTAGAGCCTCCCCTGGCCTATAATACCTACCGCCCATGACTATTGGCACTTCAAAATGCTCATACAAGGGTGGCAGATACCACTGCAATTTTATAATCAGAGACACAAAGCCAAAGTGTGCCTCATGTTGCCAAAACCAGGATAAAACTTTAGGGGCCAAAGTAAATCCTGGTCTAACTCTGTTAAAAGAAATTGTATTATTATTAATTATTATTATTATTTATTTTATTTATTATGTAGTAAACAACTATGTTTAAAATGTTGCAAAATCTAGCATTCAAATGTTAGGAGATGCCAGAAGACCCTGTGGAGCTTCCAGCCCACTATGGACATATTGCTTCATAAGGGCAAGATTTTTGCCCTCACTTTGGTATCAGTCTCAAGAACCTGTTTTGGCTTCAGTGAATTACTTCAGATCTGCAACAGTGTGACTAAGCCCTGGTCTACACTGGGGAAAGGGGTTGACCTAAGATATGCAACTTCAGCTATGCGAATAGCGTAGCTGAAATCGGCGTATCTTAGGCCGACTTACTTGGCCCTGAGGATGGCGGTGAGTTGACTGCTGCCACTTCTCTGTCGACTCCACTTCTGCCTCTTGCAAGCTGCAGTTCCAGAGTTGACAGGGAGCGCATTTGGGGATCGATTTATCGTGTCTAGATGAGATACGATAAATCGATCCCTGATAGATTGATCACTACCCGCCAATCTGGTAGGTCGTGAAGACCTGCCCTAACTAAGAATATGGTCCAATAAGACTACTCCCTCAAGTCAGGGCAACTTGCATGGGCAGAGATTTGCAGAAATGAGCTCCTACCAGTTATGCAAAAAGTGCAAACTAAAAAAAAAAGAATGGCTGCAAACAGTAGCGACATCATTCACTTTTTCTTTAGAGTCCTGCTTTTGTGCACCCTGTCAATCATGACATTATCATCAGTTGTTACCCAGGGATTTCAGAACCCAAAGCAGTGGTAACTTAACTGTTTCACTCCAGGCAGTGTGAGGAATAAATCAATAGGAACACAGCAATTCTGTCTGATGAAAGATGAATACAAGTAAGCATGTTCTTATCTAAAACTACAATTTATTAGATTTAAGCACACAGAGACATAAGCAATAGGTTTAGAACATCCCAAATAATTACCTAGAATCTGAGATGGTATTGACTAGTTATGGTAGGTCCGTGATGGCTGGTCACTTCCCTGCCAGGGAGTAAGGTGTCAAGAAAAAGGTCTCTGAGGATAGCTTCAGAGGACTGCTCCAAAGTACACTCTATTATCTAGTCTTATAGCTAACTTTTACAAAACGCACAGCTCATAGTGACCCCTACCTGGTTATCACCTCTCCTAACACCAATAAACTACTTAACAACAAACATTCCTAATAATCTTAGTCATAATAAGTTTCTATATCAAAGGCGCCCAAAACTTCAGGTTTCCATCCACTTATTTTCTTACAGTCTCAAATTGTTGACTCTATTTCTCCCCTCCTCCTATTCTGATTAGCAGAAACTGCAAACCTCCAAATGCATTTGACCTTGCCTCCAGAAGCCCTGCTTGTTCAAATTAACCCTTAACTATGTGGTAATCTATTTTATTAATTCATGGCAGCTGAATACACATAATATGGTTGCAATTAGCTTGATCAAAATCTGGCATACACATAATCCTCAAATCCAGGGCAACATAACTTTCCATTTAAATCAATTCCTTCAATTTGTTCCCCATTTAATCCTCTCTCTCTCCCTTTTCAGCGATTTTTTAAAAACTTTTTCTCTGATAAGTCCAGCATTATCAGTTAATCTGAAGAGTGTCAGTCCTTCTCCATTTATCTCTTAGCATTCTAGTTCTTCCAACTGCAATTCTTAAGTACAATACACATTTCAGCACAGCATTTAATAGCCTGAGTGATATTGTATCTCATTGTCTGATACCTCTTTTTGAGCTGAAAACCTACTTGACATAATCTTAAGGTCTTCATACATTTCAACCCAACACTTTGTTCTATGAAAAGAACATAATGAATTTTCCCTTCTATGTAGCGTCTTTCATACTCAAGTTAGTGCAAAAGTACTTTATGATAATGAGCTAGATACTTGTTGTGAAGTAACTATGTAGGCAAATGCAGCATCCATTATGCTCTGAGCAATAGTTAGCATACAACCCTTTTTTTAAGTGCCTTCCTCATAAAATGTAGGCGAATCATATCAAATAGCTTTTTATAGTCCTTAAAATCAATAACTTAAAACATTTACATTCTCTTTCCTTTAAAATAGTTTGATTCAGACATTGCAGATACTGTAATATTAAAGCCAATTCAAATTGGCCAATTCAATGCCATAATTGACACTGCCTTGTATCTAATGTCTGTGGGATTTCATTGCTCAGAACCATGGTGGACAACTTGTACATTTGTGATGAAAGACTTGTCAGCTATTAATGAAGCCATTTTCTTTTTGAATAATATGTCTAATATATTTTCACTCTACTTTGGAAACTTACCTTTAGTCTTAGCATCTCGTGTTATAAATTATTATCTCATTTAATTAAATATATGTAGTCCATCTTCTCTTGCATCTTTCCTTTGTAAGGCTGTACTAAATTTGATGAAAAACTTTTTTATGAAAACCCAGTATAACTTGTGTATTAACTTTACTCTGCTGCTTACAGAACTTTCTGCAAAAGAAGTGGCCCAAGTAGGGCCCAAATCTACACTTCCCCAAAGTTCCCCATATAAAAAGGCCCATTTCTAATTTGCGGTCACGAAAAGCTCAAAATGGGTGTGGTAAAGTAATTGAGTAAAGTACTCAATTCTGCAGTCCTTTAGGTGGGCAAAATTCTCAGAGGTCAACCAGAGAAATAATATTATTTCTTCCCAAAATTAAAGCATAAGATTTGTTGGAGATCTGATAAAAACTATAATAGTATTTCAAATGTTATGGAAAGAAAGGGATCTATCCTGGTCTTTTAAACCAAACTGTATCACCAGCTGAAATCACCGGCACCTCAGTCAATTAACTTGAATCTGAGTTGCAATCTTATTTAGACCCTGGAATTGCTGATTAACTGCACCATTCTGGTGGTGACAGAATAGAACTCTGTGAAATCTTCTGTTCAAGAGCCCTTAAGCGAAAAAATAATTACCCAATATTGGAGGAAAAGAAAAGACCAACTCTGTCTATCCCTGATAGGACGTGCAGGCATCAAGAAAACCTTTTGGTCAAAAGTAGCAATAACAGCTGACAGATTTAAAGGAATCATCATGGACACTTAATCTTCACCCACTGTCTGGAGAGGATCATTGATCGAGACAACCAAATCAGTCTTTCTGTCATACTCAGGCCTAACGTGTAATTGACAGTGATCAAGTAAATCTGAGAACTCCACTTATTGTCTGAGTTTTCTTCACTATCTCCTCCTCAGTAACTTTCCTCTAACAGGGACATTTAGAGATACAGTGATAACTGAGATTCACAGCTTCAAGAGATGGTTTCTTCAGTGAGGACTCAGAGTAGCAGCCGTGTTAGTCTGTATTCGCAAAAAGAAAAGGAGTACTTGTGGCACCTTAAAGACTAACAAATTTATTAGAGCATAAGCTTTCGTGAGCTACAGCTCACTTCATCGGATGCATTTGGTGGAAAAAACAGAGGAGAGATTTATATACCCACACACAGAGAACATGAAACAATGGGTTTATCATACACACTGTAAGGAGAGTGATCACTTAAGATAAGCCATCACCAACAGCAGGGGGGGGAAGGAGGAAAACCTTTCATGGTGACAAGCAGGTAGGCTAATTCCAGCAGTTAACAAGAATATCAGAGGAACAGTGGGGGGTGGGGTGGGGGGGAGAAATACCATGGGGAAATAGTTTTACTTTGTGTAATGACTCATCCATTCCCAGTCTCTATTCAAGCCTAAGTTAATTGTATCCAGTTTGCAAATTAATTCCAATTCAGCAGTCTCTTTTACGTAAAAGAATGAATGGACACAAATCAGACGTCAAGAATTATAACATTCAAAAACCAGTTGGAGAACACTTCAATCTCTCTGGTCACTCGATCACAGACCTGAGAGTGGCTATACTTCAACAAAAAAGCTTCAAAAACAGACTCCAACGAGAGACTGCTGAATTGGAATTAATTTGCAAACTGGATACAATTAACTTAGGCTTGAATAGAGACTGGGAATGGATGAGTCATTACACAAAGTAAAACTATTTCCCCATGGTATTTCTCCCTCCCACCCCACCCCCCACTGTTCCTCTGATATTCTTGTTAACTGCTGGAATTAGCCTACCTGCTTGTCACCATGAAAGGTTTTCCTCCTTCCCCCCCCTGCTGTTGGTGATGGCTTATCTTAAGTGATCACTCTCCTTACAGTGTGTATGATAAACCCATTGTTTCATGTTCTCTGTGTGTGTGTATATAAATCTCTCCTCTGTTTTTTCCACCAAATGCATCCGATGAAGTGAGCTGTAGCTCACGAAAGCTTATGCTCTAATAAATTTGTTAGTCTTTAAGGTGCCACAAGTACTCCTTTTCTTTCAGTGAGGACTGAGAGATAACTTCTTTAAGATGTGCTGGCATTGTACCCTCCTGAAGGGAGGTACTTACAATTGACTCCAATATTAGACTAGATTTATATTGTTTTTTGTTTTTTCCAGATGCTGCCTTCAGTGTGAAAAAGGGGGCTGGGCTTTACAATGAAATAGACAGCAGAAGGATATAAAGAGCTTTGAGTTGATAGGAAGTGTCTGAACTGCTATGTTGCACTCTATCATAGGTTAATGGTGCTTCTTCTTAGAGTGATTGGCCATATGGATTGCACTCTTGGTGCACATGCTCCCCATCCATGCAAGACTGGATTCCTCTGGCCAGTGATGTCTGCTGTGTCTGGCTCTGCACCCAACCTGACATGGTCTCACGCTCCTCATCCAAGAGCAGAGTGGGCCCAATCAGCCTTCAGGTCCTTCTTACTGCACCTGGCAGCAAGACAAAACCTTTGTAGTGTTCACCAGACACCTCTGAACGCTGTGCTAGCTTTAGTGGTAGTTAGTCATTAGTTAGTTGTGTTAGTCATTTTACCCCATTGGAAAACAAAAAACAAAATGTTGGTTAGCTTTTATTTTAAAGACACACTTTCCTTGTACAGGGACTCTAGCAATATGGCTAGAAGGGTTCAAAATCTGCCTCTAAAGTGAAGCTTCAGTGGCACATAATGAGGAACATTCCAGGTGCCTCTTCTGCCTCAGAAAGGAACATATTCCTGAATGATGTTCCTACATTGTCCTTCTCTAAGCAAAACTCATAAAGCTAGAGAAGGGTGACTACAATTATTCCTCATGGGGCAAGCCTCCTCAGACAAAGAGAAAGCTAGACCTCAGTCTTCTGGTCTGTCCCTCTTCACGAGTGCCCTGGTGAGCCAACATACCACCCCAAGCTCCTGAGCTATGTTGACCAACAGGGCCAAGTTACCTGCTTCCATTCCATCACCCACAATCTGTGACAGGAAGGAAAGAGCACCTCTACAGAAATGAGCCAATGCTACAACTGAAATCAACGGGAGTTTCAAAGTCAGCCATAATTATGAGAAGGCAAATAAATAAAAAAAAATGCTAAAGCACAAGCCAATAATTCAGGTGAAGGAAGTGTTGTGAAGATTATTAATAATGAGAAAAAATGATGAGGGTTTTCTTGAAGGGGCAGACTTACAAGAAATATTTTAAGGGAGGAAAGATTTTTTTTTTGATCAGTGACAAATTTCCTTCTCTTTTCTGCTATACTTTAAGCAATACAATAATATGGTATCAAAATAAAGGCAGACTTTGGCTGCACTCTTGAATTCATTGGTGCACAGTTGTTGGTTTTAGGATTAACTTGTAAAACACAATTTATAATTTAAGTCTCTGCCAGTGTCTGGGGGAAAAAAGATCCTAAATAAATATTTTGTTGACCAAGTAAAACATATTCCATCCTCATCTGCCCTCAGATGACTAAACTATAAAATGTGGAGCAGCTAATACTATTATAAATACTTGGTTCGGAACATATTATCCAGACAGTAATGAGCACTTCTAGTGGTGCCATAGAGATCTGTGGCTTTGTGAAATGATTCAAGCAGCTGCTTACAGTTTGATACTGTTTCATGAGGCCTCCTGGGGCAACAATTAGTCCCGTGAACTCAGTCCGTCCCACAATTATTTACCAAAAGGACTTGAAATGAATGGCAATGTAGGTTCTTGGTCTCAGAAAGCTGATTTATCCTTACTTCTCTCTCTTGAAAAAGGTGTTTCAGGCTCTACCATCAGTTGTTATAAATATATTTGGAAGTCTCAAGTCCAAGGTTACAAGTATTTAACTTCATACCTTTATATAGAAACTTTCTGCAGAGGCTTTCATTGGTCTTAAATATCAATTGATTTTAAATCTAGCAGTTCTTTTCTGTTTTTTTTTCATTTATTTTTAAAATGTGATTCCCTGTTGAATATTAAATACTTTTTTTATTATGGCAGTCAGCAGAAGTGCTTTATAGATTTGATTTTAAATCAGAATTTGCTACCGCATACAATCTCCAATAAGTACAGGTGTTATAGATCAGTGTACAATTTTATTAGGTAATACATTCTATAGCACATGCCCTTAATGAATATAAGTGTTTAGATCTCTAACTGGTAAATTAATTAAATAGAACTTTCAATGAATTAACAATGAGCAGATATTTCCTTTCAATATTTAAAACCCCTATAGTAAACTGCCCATTCTTGAGTAACGTGTAAAACAACAACAACAACAACAAAACTCTAGTTGTACACTGGCATAATGCCACTGGCTTCACTTGATTTACTCCTGATTTACGTCAGTGTAAATTAAAGCAGAATCTGGTTTAATAGTAACATCGCCTAATAACTAGTATTATTACTTACCTATTTATACTCATTGTTTGAATTCGGAGCTGGTGTAAGTAAGTTGAGATCTCAGAGAAATGTTGGGGCCATGCTCAGTTGTGAAGTGCATGGTGGTGTACATAACATGTTGGGCTGTGCTGGTTAAAAATGTGCATAATTTGTAAAATGCAGTAGTATAACTTGTACTGGTTTGGTATTCAGAAGGTGGGCAAAACAAGCGTAACAGGGAAGGAATTGATGAGGCTGTGCAGAAGGAAAAGCTTTAACAGATGATGTATAGCAAATAAATGTTTTTCTGGAGGAGAGTTGTTTTTCCTGCTTTGTACTCCCTCACCATATAAGTTGTCCTGATTTTGCACACCCAGTGAATTCCTTATGCAGATTACACACTTTACTGTTTACATCTTTTTTATAAACTAACTTAAACTAGTATTTATATCACCACTGAATTTGGTCCATTATATTTAACTCTCATTTCTGAATAGCCTTCCCCTGTATTAAATATAAATAGCTCATATGACAAAAAGGCATAGACCCATAGATTCCAAGTGACCACTGGATCATCTAGTCTAACCTCCTATGTAACACAGACATAAGGACATAGAATTTCACTGAAAAATTCGTAGAGTATATGTAACACCTGCAGACCCCTGTCGTCGGCAGGCAGGATTGAACCTGGGACCTCTGTAGCTTAGTGCATGAACCTCTACAGCATGAGCTAAAAGCTAACTGACTGTTAGTTAAGGCTGTAGAGCAGATTCTTTTTAGCTCTGTCTTAAATGGTCTTGGTGCCACTAGATGGGACAGAACACCACACCCAGAAGGTGTGTGGGTTATACAGATATTTTAGAAAAACATTCAAAAATTGCTGGTGATGGAGAATCCACCATGAACCTTGGTAAACTGTTCTAGTGGTTAATTACCCTCACTGTTAAACACCTATGCCTTATTTCCAGGCTGAATTAGTCTAGCTTCAACTTCCAGCAAATGGATCATATTATATCTTTCTCGGCTAGATTGAAGAGCCTTTATCTAATATTTTTCTGAATATTTTATCTAATATTTTATAGATTGTAATCACATTACCCCTTATCCGTCTCTTTGTAAAGCTAAATAGACTGAGCTCCCTGAGTCTATCACTATAAAGCATGTTTTCTAATACTTTAATCATGTTCATGACTCTTCTCTGAGCCCTCTTTAACACTCTTCTTGAATTGTGGACAGCAGAACTGGACACAGCATTCCAGCAGGAGTTGCTCCAATGCCAAATGCAGAGGTTAAATAACCTGTCTCTCAGAGGCATGCACAAGAATAAAAATGTGGCTGCTTTTGGTCACTTTCTGTGGCCCCTGCAGCCAGAGGAGCTGGTTCTTCCTGGCTTTTCCTTCCCACCCTCGCAGGCAGAGGAGTTGCCTCTCCTCCCCACTTGCAGCCGAAGGAGCTCACTCTTCCCACCTCAACCCCAAAGGAGTTCTGTGCCCCCGCTGACTGGTAAATTTGGGATAATTAACTCGTACAAATTCTACTCTGAACCAAATATAGAATCATAGAATATCAGGGTTGGAAGGGACCTCAGGAGGTCATCTAGTCCAACCCCCTACTCAAAGCAGGACCAATCTCCAATTTTTGCCCCAGATCCCTAAATGGCCCCCTCAAGGATTGAACTCACAACTCTGGGTTTAGCAGGCCAATGCTCAAACCACTGAGCTATCCTCAATACACACACATGATTCGAGGTGGAAATAACTGACATTGCCATCACAAAATCTAAGAGCAGACTTTGCACCTAACATAATCCAATGTTGTAAATACTGTGTATTTTGGAAGAAGAAATAGTGTTATACTGTTTGCTGTGAACCTGATGGCTAATGAATTGAATTTTCATTAATCACTTCAATTAAAATGTATGGCTACTTAATCCAGGATATTAATAAACTGGAATGTAGCAAAGTGCTGCTTTTATTCAAATAAATACTGCAGATTAGTATGAATGCTTAGAGCTCTTGTTTTTAAAGATTTTTTGCTTTTACTGTTACTGCTGAAAACATCTTTTTGCAGTTTCTTTAGTTTTTATTTAAGCTGTCATAAAAGAGGCTACTTATAATATGTGACTTTATGACAAGTTGTATAATTTAACGATCACCACTTTTGTCCCTCATTTTTCAGTTTTAGCGTCTATCCCTGTCTAATAATGAATATCATGATTTGTGGTCGTACCCAAGATAAAATGTGCAGAGTTCAATGAACTGAAGTAATTTTTATAGTAATTACTTTTTTTTAATTCTCTTCATAAAGATCATACTTTAATTCTGGCAAACGTTATCACCACTGTTCAAGATGTACTGTACTAAACCATCACAGCAACAAGCACATACTGGCTTTGCATGTATAATAAACAGTTGTTCTTCCTGAATTTGCTGCTCCTCTCCATTTCTTCACTGGCAAATGCATCACATTCTTGCATGTCGAATAGGATAATGAAATTAATTTTATGCTGATATTTCCAGCAAAAAAGATGAACTATACAATAAAATTATCGAAAACTAAAAATGACAAAGCAAACAAGATAGCCATACAACAGACACAAAAATGACTCATTTCATGAAATAATTTGCAATTATTCTATTTGGAAACACTGCTCCTGCCCGCAAATATATTGTATATACAACCCCAAGATCTTTTTTGTTAAATAATTCACCAATATATATTGTAAAGCATGTTGGCTGCAATATTGGAGAGTTAATTATATTTCCCAATAATAAGAGAGAGTGACAGCAACTTGTTAAGGGTGAAATTACCCGAGTGTAGATGACCTGTACAAGGCCCTGTGCACCACACATTAAAAGTATAAATAGTGCAGAGGGTCTTCTACATTGGGGTGAATTTCATTCATAGTTAGTGTCTGTATGGGCCAGATTTGCGAAGTTACTGTAGGGATGTATTCCTGAAATAAAGACTGTATATGGTCTGGATTGAATCATTAGGCTTATTAAGCTTATTGTCCCTTTGTCTTCAAACTCTTAAAAAATAACCAGAGTAGAATTTTGGATTAGTATTGCAACATGTAGGAATGTTCCCTATTGGTTGGCTTTTATTTTACTTTCATTGAATCGGGTCTTAGGCATTCTAGTCTGGCGAGTTAGACTGCCTTTGTAAGCAGTCTCCACAACCCTGCAGGGCTGCTCAACTGAATCATTCTCTTATCAGGTGCTTGAACTTTGCATGCAAGTGCAATGCAATTATTGCTGGATCATTCCAGCCATGGTAGCCAATAGTCTCAGCCAGGTATGTAGTGAGAGAGGCTGGAGAGGCACAAGGAACTAAGGTCTGGCACATAGAGCTCCTGCAGGGCAAAGCCTAGGAACAGCCAAATTTGAGGAGAAAGTATAGGCTGAAGTTTATGCTGTGGTTGTGTTTAAGTTACTAATATAGCCAAGCTCCGGGAGGAGATTAAACTTGGATATTACACAGTATGTATGTATTCTGTTCAGCGCAGGGTAGATATTCCACTGGCTTATAACCTCTTTTATCGAATTCCATTCCAAATTCAGTCCTGACTGACACCTCAAGCAACTATATTGCCTTTAAAAGAAAATCATTATGAACTTGGTGTGCATCCTGTCTCACACATCACTTTTTCAGGAGACATCTTAGTTGTTGGGTTGCTCTGTAGTTTGTTTAATGAAAGGGTGAGTCTAGCCTTTTTCAGGTTAATTGTTTATACCAATTCCACTTCACAGCCCCATATGCCTCAATTCATTCTGTCACCATGGAGCTGGGGACTACACGCACAGGGTCACCCTGGGCAGGAGTAAAGAAGCATGTCCATTAACAGCCTGTAGTTTTAAAGCAGTAAAAAAAGGTCAGTTCTCAGAATGGGAGTGCTAGTTCTGACAATATAAGAACATGTGCCTTGTGTCACCAGAGCATTAAGGTGACTAAGCTCAGAGATTGATTTTTTTCAAGCAGTCATCAAATGTAGTTTAGGTGCTATAAGCTGTACATTTTGATAACACTGCTGTTAAGTCAATTCAAGCAGAACTGGGACAGAAACACTATCAGGCATCATTTCAATAGTCTGTGGCTGTCTTCCGAAGGTGCAAATATCATTATGCTGTAGCAAAGCAGTCTATGAACTGGGTTAGGTGAACAGCTGTTATCTACACTCAGGAAAATGAGATCAGTGACAATGACTTCACCTGCCTGACTAGTTAAATACCCTGCCTTTCCACACTGATAACACTTGGCATAATTTGTACGGGGAAAGAAGCATGACTTTGTTTGATCCAATTATAGAACCATAAAAATTTCAGTGAGAGAAGCCATACAGTATAGGTCATCCAGTCCATCTTGCAAATGTAGGACTGTCTGGTGTTTAGATACATGGTGCATACTGAAGTAAGTAGTATTGTTCTTTTACTATGCTCTTTTCTGTGAGTGTGGCTGGAAGGTTAAGGTGACCAGGGTGTCATATGGATATTAGGGTCTCTAGGACAAAAGATGGCCTAGAGACAGGATCATCAACTGCAGCTACCCTTTGCTGCAAAGACTGTTTCCTGTCCTCTTAGTTTGTTTTTGACTGATATGTATTTATTGAATAAAGTTTCAGCTTTTGTGTCATTAAAACTCTATGAGAGAAGAAGGTATCTTTTCTGAATGGTCCCCTCCTCTGAGCAGTGCAGTGTTACTGAAATAATTGCCTGAACATGGCACATTATTTTAGTCTCTGTTACATCTGTTAGAGTAGATTCATTTTGACTAGTTATAACTATCTGTAGGGTAAGTTCTGGTGTAAGGAACACTGTGCTGTATACATAGCATACATATTTGGTAAGGTATTGCTGTTTTGTTTATGATCTCATCATTTGATACCAGTACCAGTGTGTAGTAAGTTCCCACAATATAGTAACTCATTAGCCAGTAGATTTACCCATTGTGTGTGCACATTGGTGGAGTCTGCATTATTGTAATACTTTAAGCACAAAAAGGTTCATTAAAGAGTAAACTGCAGTAGCGTATTAATTACTGGGGAAAGGAAGTATAGAAACTAGACACTGACCTTCACTACTCAGCCAAGGTATCAACAAACTCCACTTTACATCATCTATTAATAGCTGCAATTTAATTTTCAAACCTACAAAACAAGTTTATAAAAGGCAGCACTGGCTCATCATTGCAGAGTAGTAATTCAAAAGGAGGTGTAAGTGGGTGTTTCCATCATTGTCACCAAAATGTTATATTCCAGGCAAATAACTACTTTTAGATAATGTTAGGGTTGCAAAGTTGAGCACTTAGTAATTGGGTGCAGAAGTTGATGGCTGATTTCACAGCCTTAACCCCGGCCATGTGTACAAGTATACTGTAGTAAGTCTTTAACAGCAAGGCCATATGCTATTCCTCACCGGGGGGGGGGGGGGGCGAATCACATACAATATTTTCTACAGCCATCCATGGCTGACTAGGGTACTGAGCCCCACCTTGCCAGAGATGGACTTGATTTACTTATAGGCTTAACAACTGCAACATGTTGCACCTAAGAATGAAAACACTGACCCTGAAAAAGCTCCAAATGGTTTAGAATGCAGCAAGTTTGCCTCTTTAGCAACAACAGGTTATTGAAATCTCGTTACTCCAGTGCTCTGCTAACTTCACTGCCTCCCCATTGAACACACAGACAAATTGATTTTTTTATCATAATTTTCAAAGCCATCCATTGTTTTGAATGTTCAAACACCCTTAGAGAGCACCTGTCTCTCTACAACCATGACTTTCTGTGACAGCTTTGTTCCTCAGGGACAATGGACATGTCAACCACAAGGGCTAGACTGGAGAATGTGGGCAATGGAACTTATTCCGCAGCCGGCTTACCGTCTGTGGAATTCCCTTCTGCAATAGATTAGAGTAATCGTGAACCTCATTGTCTTTAGAAAAAATGCAAAACTCATTTCTGCAACATAGCCTTCCCAGAATAAAACAAAATACAACTATGGGGGGGGGGGGAGGAGACAAGCAGAAGGAGATAAAGAAACAGATACCCTTGTGTTCCTTTTAAAATTCATAAAGCTTTAATACTGTGATGAGTGGATATAAATAAATAGCTAATAGTGGTGTAGGTCTCCAAAAACATATGAAATGTAAAGAATTTAAAACAAAACAAGAGTTATAGAAACATAACTCAGCCCCTATTAGCTGTTAGCACTGTGTAAATCCCTCTAGGACATGGGGCATTTTAATGAACAGAGGAAAAAGAGAATGAGCTTTTTACCAGATTCTGGGTATTTCACAGGATTTCAAATGAGTCTGCTTTAGAGGCATTCTGAGAACTGTGGAGATCAGTGCTTAATGCGTCTGGGAGGGAAATGTGAACACACCAGGTAGGTGATTTTCAAATACCGTAACTTGGTCTAAGTAAAATCAACTTCCTCTTAAAAAAAAAAGAAAAAAAAAAGAAGAAGGCTATGCACTGCTCTTCAGTAAGGTCTCATGCCAGGCAACAATGTCACTTTCAAATCTCCAGCCATTTTGACTTAAGACTGTTCAAAAAGAGTTCATAAGATTTGTTTTTAAAACAAGTCTTTTTTTTAACTTTCTACTCACCAAAACATTGTTAAACCACTTTTGCTCCAACTTTCAACAAAACATTCCTCTTGGGGCAGAGACCAAACTTGGACAATTTCAGCATAAAAAGGTTGATGCGTGTGAAAGTAAGGAATGACTGAAAATAGGAAGGGGTAATGGTAACTCATCTCAGAGTGGCAGCCATGTTAGTCTGTATCCACAAAAAGAACAAAAGGACTTGTGGCACCTTAGAGACTAACACATTTATTTGAGCATAAGCTTGCATCTGATGAAGTGAGCGCTAGCTCACGAAAGCTTATGCTCAAATAAATTTGTTAGTCTCTAAGGTGCCACAAGTCCTCCTTTTCTTTTTGCGGTAACTCGTCTGTTTCTCAACCTTTGTGATAGGGGACATTACGTGCTGTATCTGTTTTCTTTAGTGTCCTCTTGTATAGGAACTTAGCATTATGCTGCTCTGTGATTAGAATAGATCAGTTCAATAGTTCCTCTTTTCCTGAAGCTTCTAATCAAGAGCAAAGATTGTATTCCAAACAGTAATATTAGTATAGCAAGATATAAGAATGCTCTAGCATCATCCCGCTAACTCTCAGCAACTACATTTATTAGACACTACTGTAAAGTTTTTAAAAGTACCTAAGTCATGTAGGGCTCAGATTCTCAACATATTTAAGTGCCTAACTCCTACTGAAATAGGAGCCTAAGTCCCAATTCATAGATTCCAAGGTCAGAAGGGATCTGGTCTGACCTCTTGTATAACACAGGCCATGGAACATCCTCCAAAACAATACCCAAGTCCAGATCTTTTAGAAAATCAGCTAATCTTGATTTAAAAATTGTCAGTGATGCAGTACCCACCATAATATTCAACAGTGCCTGAGGGGCTTTTGGAAATTGGATTTGGGCTCCTAAGTCACTTAAATGCTTTTGTAAATTTTACTAACACAGCTGAGAACAAGTAAAATAATAAGAGCTTAGTTTTGTACCCACTGAAGTGATATTGACTTTAGTGCATACAGTTTTAGGTCCCTAAAGAGACATTAGACAATGGCAAAACTTTTGTTTGAATTAGAGTGTCTATGATTTATGGTAAATACAATTCTACACAACTTTTTACAACTAATGGTCAGCTATGCTAATTTACACCAACTGGGGATCTGGCCAAATATCTTTTCTCATAGCAAGATCAGTATTGTGTGGCCACATTCACAGACTATTGGAACATTCAGTGCAAATATCAATTATGAAAAACACCAAAAAGTAATGCTAGTAGGGAAGGGCTAAAGTTCAATGCAAAAATTCTACCAGAAGAAAAAGCACACATTCTCTCAGAGACACAAATGCAAAATCAAAAAGGGGGAAAGGTACAGTTAGAACATTTAATGTAACTCAGTAACAAAAGAACAAGAAAAACAGAAAATCTGGAAAGAATAAAAATAATCTTATTGGGAAAAAGTTAGGATGAAGTGCATGATATATGCCACGAGGACCAAAGGAAACAAATTGCAGTAGACTCAGCTATTTCATCAAACTTCTGAGTATTGACGTGACTCTTTTCTCCAGTCCTTGTGACACTGGCACTGTAGAGCATTTGTGTATCTCTATTTTTTATATATTTTTTCTCAGATTTGTTTACATACAGTAATATTTTGTCACTACCCTGCATTGGAAGTCTTTCTCAAGGGCTTTTTCTGGGACAATTTTTCATTTTACTTTTCCTACATTTTATTTCTTTCTCATATTTTGTTGCTTTCTTTTTATTTGTTCTTGAATTATGTTAACTTTATACCAGGCAGATGTACTTGAAAAGGCAAGTTACAAGTTGGGAGTTAGCTTTATGGGTAGAAAGTATGAGGAAGATTGCACAGTACCAGTCTGCAATGGCTGGCTCACAAATTCCTGAGCACTAACAATACACAATATTAATTTTAAAAATGTGTGTATGAGACCACGATGAAATTCATCACACCCTGGCTATGAAGTCAAAACTATACCCCTGCCACAAACCCCAACCTTCTTCATCCCTCACTCTCCAGATGCCTGGTAAAAGATGAGATGCTACTATATGATAATCAGGTCAGTCCGAAAGGGGAAGAAAGTTATAAATAAATAAATGTTCTGTCTCCAGAAAAATATTATATGCCTGATAGTTGTCTCTTTGTTGGGTGGAATTTGGTGTCATTGTAACTGCAAGCAATGCCTTTCAGTATTGTGACTTCTTAGCTGCTTCACCACTCATGAGGCTGATGCATGAGACAGACAAGATCAGAATTCATGAAGAAATAGGATCAATATACTGAATGCTTCTCTCTGGTTTTATATATTTCACTTTATAAAGTCCATGTCTTGTGGAAAACTACTTTTTCCCATTGGTTTACAATATCATTCATTCAAGTGCCTAGCTCCTGCTATGATTGTATACCTACATGCCCTCACAAAATACTGATAACACCTAAATCAGCGCTCATACAATGGTACTGAAGTAAATATGGAATCTGTGACACTCAGGAGATTAGATTATCAAATTTTCAGGGACTAAACATTGCAAAATTTCTATGGGATTAAGCAAATTATTTCCCCCTTGTATATTCCACAATACTCACCAACTCGATATAGGGCCTAACCTTGGGCACCTGAGAAAAGCCTTTTAGGAATTACGAAGAAGTTGGACATGGGAGAAAGATTCCTCATTTCCAAACCAGACGTACAGCCCAGTCGCCTGCAAGACTAGGCCACATCCACCTGTTGCTATGCACATCTGGGGAGCAGCACAGAATTTGTTACAGTGTTTTTCCTTGTGCCATTTTCTTTACATTTGCCCAGATGTTGTGTTATAATGTGATGAATCAGGGGTGAAATTCTGCTTCTATTGAAGTCAATAGGAGTTTTGCCATTGAGTTCAGGGGGCCAGGATTTTACCTCATGTTTCATTCCATCAGTGAAATGGAATATATTGTAACATGGCTGACATCTTTCCACCTGATGCCTTACAAAGGAACACTTTATCTACGAAATATTATGCAAATGTCTGAGAACTACAGTCTATCCACCCGTCCAGTTCCTTAAAGTAGTAGATTTTAAAGGTTGGTCTTATATACTACTCTGTATTTTTAAACTGTAGATAATTATTACAATCCCTCTATAGTGGTTACTGAAAAGCCTTTCCATAGTTGATTAGTTAGTCAGATATGAACTACTGCACAAAATTCTGATCTGCATCCAAACTCACATCTCAACAGTACCAGAATTTCAGGGTTGTTACGATCCAGAATTTGGGAGCTGTTGGCTCCACCTACTGGAGAGGTAAGTAGTAGGCATGAAGTTTGGAACTGGATATGAAATTCTCCACAATTCAGAGGCGTCTAAATCTTCAGTGTTGGTTCAAACCTGTCCCTTTTATGGACACACCTGTGTTGCCAAAAGGCATGTTGGAAATCCCTGTTACTTTAAAAATATTTAGCAGTGAATATCAAACAGCATTGTATGAAGTGCATATACAAGATATGGCATCTCCATAGCAATAGTCAAATACCATGTGAAAGAAAGCTCCTCAGTCAGGAAAAAGGCGTGTGACATACAGGGTTAGGATGAAGCACTTGATACTGCAGCGCTAGTGATAGTAGAAAGTTATGATAGATAGTTCAGAGCAGCACTTCATTTATGTTTGGAAATTTGAACAGCAGATCTTTGAACCAATGGCAAAAGAATTCGTAAACTGTGAATAATCAACAGCCTTTACAGGCCATTACGCAGGTTCCCTCTTCCCCTCCCCACACTCCTGAGAGAATCCACATAGCAGTGAATCTTCTAACTGCATAGCCCACTGATGGCACAGATGGGCCAAACGTCTTTGTGCAGAGAGCTGATCCGCGGCACACTGCGTAGGGGAAGGGGAAGTGAACCTTTTGCTTGGCTCCTCAGAACACAGTTGGGTGGTGGAACTGCTCTAAGTCCACTGCCAAGTGTACCTCTGTGGCTTCAGAGCTGTCTGGATTTGCCACCAAATGAAATGTAGCCATTTTATCCAAACCGGAATAGAGCATTTGAGCTATTGCTCAGTTCCATTTCCTCACAATTCAATGTTAAAAGGTGATCATTAAATTGTATTGAGTGATAATTGCTAATCATAATGGCTAGAATACTCAGGATCATGTCGAAAGGCACAGTTTAGCCCATTATGATTAACAATTGCCACTCCTATGAGGCACAATCCACCCTTGCTGTCCTCTTGCACTGGGGGAATTAAATTACTTCAGGTCTTGAGAGGGTGCAGCTTACGCCTACCTAATGCCTACCCAGCAATCTTGCCAGAGAGTAGAAGGATGGCACCAAGATATTCGTCCCTCTCAGCCCCCTGGCTCACAAGCTCAGAGATGAGTGTGCCAGGAATCAGATCCATACCAGATCAAAGATCCACATAGGTTTTAATCAGTTGTGCAGGGGTTCAAGGACCTTACACTGTCATTCTCCACTGCCCAGTGTTAATTTGATTTGCTTTTCAGTTTAAAGAAATGCTAAATATTAGATCAAACAAATCCCAGCACTTTCACTATTTGGACTGCTGTAGATAATGCCAGTGAAAGACAAGTCATGCATTAGCCTTAAAGAACGTAGCATTTCATTTTTATTAATCAGGCAGTTTTAATTAAATCGCATGTCATCATTCATTTCATTCAGCTGCATACAGGATGGTTACCAAAAATCACAGTAGGGAAGCAGGTAGATTAAGATGGTGGTGACCTACACAGTGGACATGGCTGTTTGAGCCATTGTCTGATTCATTTGTCAGTTAACATGGTCTTTTGGTGATTGTTTTGAAAGTTAATGAGCATTATGAACACACAACCCAATTTTTACTCCACTCTACAATAAATAAATAAATGTAGAATCTGCGTATCTTTGGCTATTCTCTTTGCTGGACATATTCCTGAGGAATACAAAACCCACAGACAGCAAGGAAAAAGCAGACTTGGATAAGCACTTTTGTGTATAATGTGACTGAGAAGAAAGAGGCTCTCAGGTGTACCGAGTTCTTTGATAATGAAGCAAGTAACTACTTATGTAACACTCAGTATTATGTATTTTAAACTGTTAATTAGTGCTCTTAATACAGGATTTTACACAAACAGATGAGACCACATGCCTGCCTTGAAGAGCAGTGCTATCTATTACAGGCCACATTTTTGCTAGAGTCCCCAACTCACCGTCTTTATGTGCATGTACAACTTTGTGTGTACATATACTTTCATAAATAAAGTCGCACAAGCACACATAAAGGCCATATTTTGAAAATTCGGCCCACTATTTTAATGCTTCAGGTCCTCTTATCTAACAGCGTTCAATTATTTGTGTCAGTGGTGCTGCAGAATGGTCTTGAGGATGTAACTGATTAAATGGCACACCATCTAGCAGTGACAGAGCAAGTGGCGCCTTCAAAGCCAAGGTCATTAGAAGAACTGTCTGGTTTCCTGAAGAAACTGAAGCCAGAAGCAGCTTTTAAGTTTGCATGGAAATGGATTTAATATATGAGCACTTGTACTTTAATTAACATATTGAAGAAGACTCAGCCAATGATCTTTCACTTTTATAACTATTCCTGCAAAATGGAGTTTCTGAGTACTGTGTCTACTGATCTTGCTAATCAGGATGTTTTTTAACTTAAATCAGTTGCTGTTGCCTGTTAACACATTAGAAAAAGATATTTAAGTTTACTTTTTGCTAATTGAAATAGAAGAAATCATTATGATGTGCAACTTAGATTTTTGGGGTCAACAGGGCCAAAGTATTTCCTGTATTTCTGCTCAATAGATTGAAGGTCCTGGAACAGCTGTCTCACAGTTCCCCATGGTTGAAATCATGGCTCCACTAAAGTCAATAGGACATGAGCACAGGTTAAAAGTGAAGTATGTATGTACGTGCTGGCCTGATGTTCTGAGGAGGGATGGACTTCAGCTCATGATCAAGTACTTTCCTGACTCAAGGCCCTTGTTCAGTGCAAGGCAGACAAGGTTAGCCACCATTGTATATCTGAAACTAGATGATGAAAATTGAGTTTGGAGTTAGCTTTGCTTTACAGTAAACTTTGATCAGTCCTTCAGTATTTCACCATTTGCTTGGGGGAGGGGTGGCCTATGCTAGGCCATGTGAAAATACAAGCAATGTGCCAGTATTTCAATATTTATCCCTAAATGTTTTATTGTGAGGATCATTTGTTGTTTACCATCCCATGACCAGGAGGCAGGGATTTAGAGCCAGTTATCCATCCTACTTTCTTAGTTTTTTAAACTTCAGAGGTGTTTTTATTTTTGTCTTATCCCCAGAGTTGAATAAACTGTCATATTCTAATACTTTTGCAACCAGATCCAAAGTCTAATATGTACTTTATTTTGTTCCACAGTGAGGGATTATATCATCTTCTGCCTAACTCCTAAATGAAAAATTTGTACTATTTTTCCCTGTGATAGCTACAAATCTTTTGGGTATGGTGTTAAATAAGAAAACATATCAACATTTTGGGCCAGATCAAGATGTTTATAAATGTTAGCTGTCATAAATGCAAAAATACTCCTAAGTGATGGTAAGTTAGTGTTTCTTTCTTAGGGGATAATGAGTTTAAACACCATTTGGTAAGTCAATAAATGATCTCATTATTTGGAGACAGATACAGAGCCTGCTGAAGATCCCTGTTTATTCTGGTATTATGGTCTCATAGCAGGGCTAGCATGTTATAGAGCTAAGTAAGGAATAAGCAACATTCTGGTTCTTATGGTTTTGGTATGACGGGTAAGAGATCAGGGAATGCACTGCAATGGGTCAGAGAATTTCACTTATCTTTACATTAATTTGTTCTCAAATAACTCAGATGAAAGGATTATTTATTATTTGGGGAATTCTCTATAAGTGCTGGTGCCTTGGTGAAATGGTAAAGGGAACACAAATAAATAATATTGGCCTACAATTATATATCAAGTATACAGTCAATCTCATTAGAGAAATTTGCATGTTAGAAAGGCATGATGAGATAGATTGCTAGGTTACTTTTTGTTTCTTATAACCATCTCACCTCCCATACCAGGTTGGGTGGGTGGAATACTGTTAATATCTCCATCTCATCTGCAGACTCTAAATTTCCAAGTTATAAATTTAACTTCATTTATAATGTGCCTGCCATCATAGAATCATAGAATCTCAGGGTTGGAAGGGACCTCAGGAGGTTATCTTGTCCAACACTTCTGATCAAAGCAGGACCAATCACCAACTAAAACATCCCAGCCGGGCTTTGTCAAGCCTGACCTTAAAAACCTCTAAGAAAGGAGATTCCACCACCTCCCTAGGAAACCCATTCCAGTGCTTCACCACTCTCCTAGTGAAAAAGTTTTTCCTAATATCCAACCTACTCCTCCACTGCAACTTGAAACCATTACTTCTTGTTCTGTCATGGTGTCTAATCCCCCATTGTCTATGCAGATGACTATTTCCACACCCCCCAAAGAGCCTGCAAACATAGAAACTGTTGTTGAGGTTAGCTGAAAACGTTGCCTCCAATATTTTAGCAATAAAGAATTTAACTAGCAAGATAATTATTTAATCTGAAACCTATTAGAAGTTCTTACAACAATTCAGTAGCAGCTTGTGATGTAGTGAAAACTGTGCTAAAACTATAACCTGTCACTTAAATTTCAAGAGTTTTCTTCTCATCCTGCTTGTGAACTTGGTAGGGAAATGTGATCTGGGCCCAGCAGCAGTCAGTCTGCAGCCAGACAGTCTTTAGTAATGTGTGGTGTTCTAGGGAGCAGCCTGCTTTATCTCTCTCTGTTTTGGGGTTATTGTTCTGAATTCTAAGAAATAAAGTGGTGTTACATTGCAACCTTCCAGCAAGAGTATTTATGTTTTTAGCTAACTTCTCTTTGTGCGCCACGAGCATAACACAGCTCACCTTCACTGGTGTTTGGGAGAAAATCTGGGGATACATTCAAGAAAGGGACAAGTAAAACATTTTTAGTTAATATTTTATTATTGGTATTACTTTGGAGATATTCCTCCCTAGGAATCATAACTCCTCAATGGGAAAAATGTTTCTGTTTAGTTTTTTCTTAGAATTATATTTGTAGCTTATTTTCTCACCACTTACAGTTTATTGTTGTTACAATAATCTGTTTGTGTATATACCTGTTGTTTTAATAGTGTTTTATATCACATTTGTCATTATTGTGTTAACATTTTAAAACCCCTCATTAAAAGTTTTTATTAAAATGGCAACATCTCTCTAAGTTTCTGCTACCTTATATATGCTGCACTGTATGCAACTGTCAAATCAAATTAGCTGAGAAAACCTTTTGATTGTAAGTAGCAAATGACACATTGAAGAGCAAGTCAAATAGTAAATAAAAATAGATATTTTTGACAATTTGTGGGGCCAGATTTTACAACATCACATTCCCTTTACTTGTACAGCAGGAGGCTGTCATAAGAAAAATTGTTAGTATCATAAAAGCAGGCATTTTGAGGTCTGTTTCCAAACTAGAGCAGGGATCATGAAAAATCACAAGCTATTTTGCCAAAGGAATAGCAATGATTAGGGTTATCATTGTGCCATTGTTTCCAGCAGCTGCATTGATAATTAGATCAATTGTAATTTGGATACCTAGCCTGCCTTCCTATGTACTCAAAACTTTTATTAATTATTATAGTTTTAGTTAGTTAATTAACCATTCATATTCCAGCAGCACCTGAGGGGTCCAGTCAAGATCTGGGCTCTGTTGCAGTTGGCAGTGCACAAACACAGATGAAGAGACAGGTAGGGAAGTTTACAGGAGTTTTGTTTCAAGGAAGACTGCCATTAGAAAACTGTTGCTGATCAGGAACATTCATAGTTTGTTGGAATTATAGGGCTAAATAGTGAACGTTGAGGGATCCAATGAGCTCTGCATGGGCACAGGGTTTTGCCTGTATGGATTTTATTATAAATTCAACCTAAATTAGCATCTCAAAACATGTGTTTGTGCAAACACCTAGTTGTGCCACAGATGTGGTTAAAACTACAGGTTCAAATGTCAAGATTAAGTTGAGAAGCTTTTGAAAATTTGGCCCCCACAAAAGATCAAAGACCTCTGTATCTTAAATTCATGAGAGCAGGGATTTAACATACTTGAAAACTTTCCCAAAAAGTTGAATGTGGTTTTAAAGCTAAATCTCGTCCCCGTGAGCAGTAGATATATATATACTAAAAAGTAACTTAAAAAACTCTCTAATCATGCCTTCCTAACATTTATATATATATATAACATATATATAAAAATATGTTTATATATATGTTAGGAAGGCACGATTAGAGAGTTTTTAAGTTATTTTTTAGTTCTCAAAGTGCTTCACAACTGACTCCTATATCATGCTGGAGTGGGCAGAAGAGAGTTAAAGCCTCCATCTCATCTGCAGTCTCAAAACTTACAAGAGTTTTTAATCTTCATTTATAATGTGTCCATCATCATAGTGTCTAGTCACCACCTATCTATGCAGATGGCTATTTCCAAACCATAAAAAGGTCTTAAAACCTATTGTTGAAGTTGGCTGAAAATGTGGCCTCCAATATGTACATTCTGCAGATAATTATGACTACTGTAATATGAATAATTCCTTAAGGAAATAATAAAATTTAGGAACTGTTCCACTGCCAGCCTTATAGTATTGGAAAGCTTGTTAAGAAAAGAAATGGAATAAAGATAAATAAGTGTTCTATAAATGAAGATGGAGTACTCTTAAAAAAGGAAATTGCAAGTTTGTGCATTGAAATCCTTCCTGTAACAGAGAAGGATCCACAAATATTGCTTGCCTCTGTATATCAGGATAGACCAAGATTGCATCTTGGTGTCCATTCTAATGAATTACATCTCTTTGTTTGCACAGAGGATGTACAAATTTACATAGTCATTTCATTGTAGTTTTCAAGAGCTCATACTGCATTATAATTGTAGGTATGTGCTCTGCATAAAGCATAAAAAGTCAAAATACTGTACAAGAGCATAGCATAAGGTAGTAATAAAAGAGACTATGGTCTCTTTAAAAACACCTCTTGCTGCGGTTCTCACTAGCACTGTGACCATTTGGGTTATGTTCATTAATCCTTTTGTTTAATATCAGAGAGGAATATTACTTTGTATATTGTATATATTGTATATTAGCAACAGTGCTGAATTACTCTGGCTGCCTGAAGAAAAGGAGTACTTGTGGCACCTTAGAGACTAACAAATTTATTAGAGCATAAGCTTTCGTGAGCTACAGCTCACTTCATCACATGCATCCGATGAAGTGAGCTGTAGCTCACGAAAGCTTATGCTCTAATAAATTTGTTAGTCTCTAAGGTGCCACAAGTACTCCTTTTTTTTTTGCGAATACAGACTAACACGGCTGCTACTCTGAAACCTGTCTGGATGCCTGCACTCTCATCCCTGTACATGGTGTTCTGTAGCTTAAATCAAGATCATTCTGCTCTGAGTTGATGTGAAAAGGCTCATCTGGTATTACCTGTATGACAATGAAATGGATTGTATTGTTAATGTACAAGGCATAACCTTAACTGATGACCACTTTTGTAGATGATTAAAGAAATGGTTTACGGCACATTGTGATTGTGTAAGGTTGTTGGGTTTTTGTGGGAAGGGGAGAGGAATTGGTTGGTTTGGTTTTTGGTTTGATTTTTCCCATCTAACTTTTGGGTGAGTCCAACATAAACCTTGTAACTGGAATTGCAAAGTACTGTACCAAATAATCCTACAAGATACAGCACACATCAAAAGAGGGAAAAATTCTATCCCTGAGAATTGTGGGAGTTGCTATTGAAATATACATCAAAACATTCTATTCAGCCACTAAGCTACCACAGTTCTCCTGAATGGTGGAACTTAGCTGATGATGCTCCTAGAATTGCTAAATGTACAAGAATCTATACTCTGCAAGGATTGTATTTATTACTTAGTATTGTGGGACACCAAAACCAAACTATTAATAATAGCTAGTATCCAATTATGTAGTACTACTGTAGTCAATAAATGTACAATTTTAAAAGTATATAGATTGTGTCTATACATTCTATACAAGAATTTTATATACCTATTCATATGTACAGCTACAGAGAGATTAATCATCTCTATAATCTCTATTAATCATCATGTAAATGATGGGAAAAGAGGAAACAGTTCATTGCTACTTTTTGCTTTTGCATTATTAAAAAAAAAAGATGTGTTTGAAATTGCTCAGAGGTTTGAAATGCTGTTAGCGGTCTCTGCAAAGATGACATAGGGGACAGAGTGCAGATTAAACAACCAAAGATGATTTAGAAATGAAATGTATCGTATGTGTTTGCAATTTAGTACACAGTTATTATTGCATTTTGGGGGAATTTGTGCATGATGGCCAAAAATCTGAGGGTGAAATGTGAGTCAAACTAGACATTTCAAATGAAAAGTTTCTGAATTTTTTGCAGGCAAATTTTGAAATTACAGAAAGCTAAATGTTCTATTCAATTTGATTCTGATCAAAAAATGTAATTCCATTTGGTTTTTGAAAAGCAAAAAATCTGATCACAGTTGGACCCTTGCTCAACATGCTAACAACTCAATGCACTTATGAGAAGGGACTGCCCATTTGCACCCTTAGAAGGGTCACTCCAGACTAGAGTTAAAGCACATTAACAGGGAGGAATAAGAAAGTTTCTACTGCCACTACCTGTACAATGCCCATTCTGTCAATAGAGATTTCATTTTCAGATTATCAGTTTAGCAGCTTTCACAAGCATGATATTTTCTAAAAATTAGAAAACGTGACAAACACTCTTCCTAGTAATGCTCCTGTTTACTACTTGTGTCTCAAATCTCTCTCTTTTACATTATGTATTCTTAATTTTAAAATGATAGACTTATAGGACTTGCCTCATTGCTACCTCAGGGCCTGGGTGGCTTTGTATTGTTAGCTAACACAGCTGTGGTATTAAGCAGATTTATTACATTGATTTAATTATCTGAGCTTTTTATATACAATTAATAATATATTATTTAAATACATATGACAATCTTCAAAGAAAAACTCACGTGAAAGAAACTGAGGTCTTTATTGTAGGCCATGCTACCAGCATATGACTAGCACAATAAGTGCAGCCTCAGGCTGTCAATCAAGGTGTCCATTGTATGACCTTTGTGGGTCTGCACATGTGCAAGAGGGGACCCCTGGCCAGAGCTCAGAAAGCCTCCGAAGCTTGCTTATGATTATTATTCATGTGAAAAGTAGCTGTCTGTCTAACAACAGCTCTTGATTAGTTAGTTTGTTACCCAACAACAGTTCGCTCTGTATCAATTGGTTACTTTGTTAATATATATACTGTATATTGTTATAAGTTCTTTGGACTTATCTGTTTGCCAGGTTGCCCCACTGTGACTCTGCCTGACCAACAGAGATTCAGTGTTTATGATTTCATTTCTATAATAAAAGCTATTGTTTAAAATACTTACCAAAGACTCTGGAATTGGATATTTTGAACCAGGCCGTAGCAGGAGGAAACTCCAAAGGAGCACTATTGTCTCAGAAGGGAATGGCTCAGCAGTGCCCAACATTTCTATTTAAACAGTTAGGAACATGAACGATCCTTTTAAACTACTTGGTAGTCAAAATAAATAGACTTTCCTAATAATTGAGGTTGTATGGTAGGCATCAGGGACCAAATATATCATTAATGTGACTTCATTGAGGTCAAAAGAGATCAATGTATCCTTTTTGGGTATATTATCTGTTGTTTTAGTAAAGACTAATACACATTGTTCTCAACAATACTTAGTTTTATAGGCATGTTACTTTCAAACAATGTTACTATATGTCATTCTGTACCATATTTTCATTAACAAATAATACATAACAATATCAGAAATATACTGGGTCACATTCAGCCAAATGCTGAGTCCAATTAAGCAGAGGCATAAACAGATTTATAAAAAAAATGACTGTGGAGATGGACATGGTATAATTATCTGAGTACAATAGAGTAGGTATATGTTACTCAGAAAATATCTGACAATCAATAGATGTGGAAAAATGTATCACATTTATATGCCAAAGAGGATTTGTAATAATAGGTACAAAATAAAGAATTCCATCTCTAATACACTGAACACCCATTTGGTCCTTTTGTAAAATGGACACAAATCCTATTGGCTTGAAGGTGTCACCAATGCATTTGGCCTATTGTATGCAGCTTAGAGTCAGGGCCTGATTTTTCAAAGGTTCCTTAACTCAGCTTCAGCCTGTGTCTGTGCAACTTTGTGCATGTGCAGATCCGCGCTTCCACTTTCGGTGCATTAACATCTGTGCTCACAAGTGATAGACTCCAACATTTGCATACACAGATGATGCAATTTCTTTAATCAAAAACCAGAATCTGCATGTGAAAGTACATCAAGCGTTTGCGTTGCAAGCTGTGTGCAGTCCAGTGTTGTGGATGGATAACTGGAGGCTGCTTGATGGTAATCAGGATCTAAAAATGTTAAAGAAGTGTACAATAATATAACAAAATTTGGAAAGAACTCATCTTACCTAGGCTTTGCCAGTTCATTTATGCTATATAGTACATAGATCTAGCAGATGCTACACATTTTCTAAAAATCAAAGCAAAGACACAGATTGCATGAGAATTAATCTTCCGTATGGCTTGTATAGTATGTACAGTACTGTGGCCAGTACCATGCAGTGTTTAAAATATTCAATCACATAACCTTTTCTAGGGCAGTCAGTGATCCTTGAGCAGCTCCATGACTCCAGCAAGAAAAAAAAATATGACCTAATCGAATGTGCCTTAAAAATCAGTTTAATCAGGCTTCCCAAGCACTCG
Organism: Dermochelys coriacea; assembly: GCF_009764565.3. Taxonomy (NCBI): domain Eukaryota; kingdom Metazoa; phylum Chordata; order Testudines; family Dermochelyidae; genus Dermochelys; species Dermochelys coriacea. The sequence goes on from NC_050069.1 coordinate 227,906,265, forward strand.
TATGTATTAATTATAATTGTATGGTTATTGCAGGGTATTTCTACAGGGCAGAATTAAGGTTGTTTAAATGCCTTAGCTGTGTATTTCCTTACCTTAACTGGTTTTGATTTCTTTGAAACTTAACCTTAACTACAGATTTCCTGCTTACATAATGCTTTGCTTTTTTAAATAATTACAACACCACTGTAATGTTTTTGCTGTAGATTACTGACATGTATTTCAATCTTAACTCCATCTAAACCTAGGTTTTGTTTGGGAATTTAAATTCTGCTCTTTCATTTAAATTATTTGAAAAGCTGAGCAGAAGTAATTGTAGCAGAATATTGGTTTTAAACATTTGCTTGCAAACAGAAGAATGTAAGAGAGCAATATGCATTTAATAAAAATGCAAAATTCACCTCAGATGCATCTACCTTAAAAACTAACCTGATTACATTTGTATAATGGGATATATACTGTACTGAAAAGCAGTATATTGACTGCAGAGCACTCTATTGAAGGAAGACAATGTACTCTGTTATCATGAATGCAGATGACAGTGAGTATGAGAGGACAAGAAACTTTTTACTGATTCCATTTATTCTAGATGTATTAACAAAAGGAAACCAAACACAGAACTTTTCTCTAGAGTTGCTCTCAGTGTTCTTATTTGTAATGACTTTTCATGTAAAGAAATACAGCCTGTAGTGGGGTGCTGTTGACCTGAGCCTGGAATGGCAACACTACATAAAACACTGTCAGATATTCTGTCTATTTCACAATAGGGCTATTTTGGTATTTGTTTTAAATATTTTTTTAAAAAATGTGATTGGTCCTATTTTTCTTGTCTGTGTAAAGCCAATTACACTCACTATCCTACACAGAAACGGAGATAAAGGACTCTTACCACTGACCTCCAAAAGTTTATCTAAAATAGTTGTTCTGTGTTCTGTTTCCTATATAATGTCATGACATTCTTGTTGCCAAGAAGGCCAATGGCATTTTGGGATGTATAAGTAGGGGCATAGCGAGCAGATCGAGGGACGTGATCGTTCCCCTCTATTCGACACTGGTGAGGCCTCATCTGGAGTACTGTGTCCAGTTTTGGGCCCCACACTACAAGAAGGATGTGGATAAATTGGAAAGAGTACAGCGAAGGGCAACAAAAATGATTAGGGGTCTAGAGCACATGACTTATGAGGAGAGGCTGAGGGAGCTGGGATTGTTTAGTCTGCAGAAGAGAAGAATGAGGGGGGATTTGATAGCTGCTTTCAACTACCTGAAAGGGGGTTTCAAAGAGGATGGCTCTAGACTGTTCTCAATGGTAGCAGATGACAGAACGAGGAGTAATGGTCTCAAGTTGCAATGGGGGAGGTTTAGATTGGATATTAGGAAAAACTTTTTCACTAAGAGGGTGGTGAAACACTGGAATGCGTTACCTAGGGAGGTGGTAGAATCTCCTTCCTTAGAGGTTTTTAAGGTCAGGCTTGACAAAGCCCTGGCTAGGATGATTTAACTGGGACTTGGTCCTGCTTTGAGCAGGGGGTTGGACTAGATGACCTTCTGGGGTCCCTTCCAACCCTGATATTCTATGATTCTATGATTCTATGACCCTAACACCCAATATCTTAAGACTTGCAAGTGCTGAAAATTAAGAATTTCCCTTTCCTCACATTTATTTCTCTGAGTAGACACTTTAATTCTGCCTCTAATGCAGCAGTGAATGTCAACTCTTCAGCACTTTAGATCATAGTATACAGCATGGTTAAGAGTGTAGCATTTGCCTAGAACTCTTAACTGGGAATCAAGAGACCCGAGTCATGTTCATGAATCTGCTACTTTCTTGCTGGGTGACCTCAGAGAAGTTTTCCCTCTATTTTCCCTTTCTATAATATGATCTTTACCTACTTTGGAATTTAGGGCTCAGTTCTGAAAATACCACCATGAATAGTCCAATTGACTATGCCTCATTGTGGCTCATTTTTAGAACTGGGACTTCTGTCCTACAGTGCAATGTGACTCCACATCGGTCCTACATTGTTTGTTTCTCATCCTCTCTCCAGAATGGAGAAACATGTGCAGTGGAGCGTTCTGTTTTGATGAGTCTGTTGGCGGGGTTAGTTTGGGATTTTTCGGGGGGGAGGGGGACAGGGATTAATATTGCTTGTATTTTTAAAGATATCCTTCATTTGGACCGGCTACTAACACTTCCCACAGTATGCCAAGCAGTGTCTTAATAAGTGCCTTATGAGGTAGTTTATCACCTGATTTGTTTTACATTCTATCCCTCTCCTAATACAACCCATTACTTTGTTCACACTCTTTACTGGTGTTGTGCATTGTGCAAATGGTTTCAATAATCTTTCCACAATAACCCTCACATCATTTTCCTAATCAGTATGCTGGGTAACAGTTCAATTTTGCATATATTCTGTAGTTTGCTTCCGTGCTCCCAGGCTAATTTTTTCACATTTGTCTACATTTAGTTCCATTTTCTGTCAGTTGGCCCTGTCACCTACACTCTGGTTGCATTGAGCCTCATTATTTCTTCTGCCTCCAATTTTAGTATTATCTACAAACTTGGAGATTTGCTTTCAATCCCTTCATCCAAATCAATTATATAAACATTATTATGAATAACATGGGTCCCAAAACTGACCTCTGCATTGATTGCAGAAGAATAAGCTGTCAATTGAATCAAAGCTAACAAATATGTAAGATGATGAGAGAAAAGGTGAGGCAGACTGTGGATAACTTGGAAATAACCATTCCTCATTGTGGGGCTGGGGGCTGGGTGGGGTGGAGAGTGATTTTATACAGGTGCACACACACACAGACACTCATATAGAATCCCTCTTATACATATCTAGCAATCATCTTTGTTACTATGTTTGGCAAATTTGTTCTTCCCTTCAAACCAGTTAGGTCTTTTCTACTTTTGGTTAGTCTAATTCTGACTTCTACTGGGAGTTAAAGGTACCTTCCTGTGTCCGCCTGCAGCGACCTGTTACTGGGGATGGGGAAGGCCTGAGAAGGCTCACTGAGCATCGTCCCCACTGAACACGCAGAGCTCACAGGCCACTCCAACTCACTGTGTAACTATAACATCGCTGCTCTTAAGTTTCCCCAGGTAACATTTTGAAAAGTGCCTAAGTGTCTTATGCAGTGGGGCATAGGCTTCTTAATCCTAAGAGCACTTTTGAAAATTTTACCCCACATCTGTAAAAAGAACATTATTGCTTCCCTTCTTTGTAAACTGTACTGAGCTGTGCACATGGATATACAAGTCCTAAGCATTATTAGATGGCACATGGGGCTTGCAGCCACTATTTCTGCCCACAGCCTGGAATAACAGCAGCTGGGGGCTGCAATGAGGTGAAAGTTGCCTTGTGGACCACTTCCTGCCCTCCTCAGTTTGACGCCAATCCCATCGATTTCCATGAGAGTTACACATGCAGAAGAATGGCAAATGCTGTTTTGTTGTTCTTGAGATATTTAGATCAGGAGAAGAAATATATATTTAGATCAGGAGGAGAATCATTTGAACAGAGATACTTTATACAAAATCCACCAAATTCTCATACCAAAGCCTGCTCTGGAGGGCAACAGTACAAACTGATCACCAGAGATCAAATCGTGGTACCCTTCCTCAGGTAGAACAGTAATCATTCCTGAAGTAGTGTCATTGAAATCAAAGGGTCTTTTTGAGGACCAAGGTGCTATTGTAGATAAATAAGAGTACCATAATAGGATTTATGACTCCAGTTCTGTCAACCTTGAATTATTTAAGTGGGATTATTCAATGTTTCTAGGACTTTCGAGGTGAATACAGTGTAGGCATGTCAGGTGAAGGGAGAGATCTCTGAATATGATAAATAGTAAAATTAAAATGAGATCTATGAAAATCATATCCTTATGCTGCTCAGAGACTTTTCCTTGGGTCATGTCAGATGCTCCAAGATTCAGCATACTATAGAACAGCTGTCGTATATTTAACTTGGGCTGTCTGGCCATTGAGATCAAGATGGATATTAGTCTATACTTCAGCAGGGAGCAGATGCTATTGACCATGTGAGAACTTACAACATTTAGATACCATCTGAAAAACTGAGATTTTGCCCCTACTATTTTTTGATCAAGTGGGATGTTTCCGTACAACCTGGAAAATCATCAAAGAAGGCCAGTAGGGAGGTTAATTTCATGCTCTGAATTAAGAATGGAATCTCTGGAAGTGAAGTAATCTCTATTACCACACTACAGTTACAGCACTGCATACAAGCTAAAGTCTTGCATCTGAACCTGAGACGTTTATGCTGAGGTGAGAGTGCTAATATAACCTTTGGGTGGGCTAGAGTTCACTTCATTGCCCTTCTCCAATGCCTAAAACCTCTCCAACTCTCATAGAAAAGTAGCTGGAGACCCAGAGTTCAGTCTCTAAGGATTTTCAGCAAGGACGGCACAGGGGCAACCTCCCCACATTCAAGCCCCAAAAGGAACTAAAGAAATGAATGTAATTAAATAACTTATAAAATCTGATGAAGAAACAAATAATAATCTAATTTTTCAGCATAACATTTTATAATCCACAGACATTATCTTCACAGTTATACATAAACATAAATAAAGAAAACAAATTAATATCTGAACAGTTGAGTCCCCACAGAAACATAGTGAGAAGAAACTGAGAGTTCCCAAAAGCTTAGGCTTAGTTCATCTAAGTCTCAGTTAGAGTCTTGGATCACCAAATCTATACAGTCTGCTGAGTCTAAAACAACATCTTCCCTCCACTTGCTTGTAGGAATCTTCAGCTGGAATCCATGCAGACTCTTCCTCTGCTGAAATTACTGCTACCCAGTCAGCTAACTGACTAACCAACCACTCAGTTAAGTCATAAGTTTATAGATTTAAAGAAAACCTTGCTGCAGAATGCTTCAGAGTTAGGTACAACAGCCTGCTTTCTGCTCCTGGGCTCAGCTTCTCCCAAGTCACACAAGGCACATGGACCTTTGTAAAGCAGCTGCCCTGGCTCCTCACACTTCTGGAGTCTGACCCCAGCAACAGGGAACCTAGGAGGATACCCAAAACTACCACACCCAATTCCAGAAGCTTCTGGATGTGAAGGGCTAAATCTGCCTAGCAACAATGACCCAGACACAACTCATGTCTATCTTCCCCCAGTGGGTCTCTTAAAGAGCTATCTCCCTATTAGGCACATGGGTTACACAAACATGTTAATTGTACTGCGACACTGTGAAGTTGTAGCCCAAGTTCCACAAAACATTCATTCAAGCCTTTGTAGCTTAAACAGAAATTCATCAAAACCCTTAAAAGCCTCAGCATAGAAATTAAGGATGTTTCAATGTGATGACACTTTAGTTGCACCAAATGATTTTTAAATTGTTATGGTCATATTTGTTCATATATCCTGTCTTTTGGGGGTCAGATATAAAAGCAGTATTGATTTCTTTCTCAACTCCTACTAAAACTGTATAACATTTACCAACTGATTATATGAAACAGTATGCCAGGAAGCCACTAGAACATTACGTATCAATTGCAGCTAGAGCTGACTGACTGCTAGTCATTGAAAATATTATTCAGCAAATGTTCCCAGTTTTCAATGAATAATTTATTGAATTTTATTGCTGTCTTTGACCAGTTTTAATTGTAGCCTGTCATGCAGTGGTAGCGTTGCCTAGAAATGAAACTGATAATCCCAGCTATTGCTAGGATATCTAGAGATCTAAGACATCAAACATCACTAGGTCTAGGTTGAAGTTATGAATCCTGCTGTTTTCAGCTTACACTTACTTTACCATATTTATGTATGTTCTTCTCTATTCCTTCCTTTCATATTTTCTTTTCTCTTCCTTTATCTTTTTCCTCTCTTCTTGTTCTTTGTCAACTTTCTGTTACCTAGCAGCTCTGTGTTCTTGGGGAACCAGGGCACAGTACCAGACTGCTGATTCATGAAAGATCTGCCCCCACAGCCTCTGCTTGAAACAAATATGCATCAGAAGAAAGACTTACAAAAGGCAATGAAAAGGCAGTGGGAGAAACACCTAAACCCCTGGGATAAGGATGACAGGATTAAGGAAACTTCCCTAGTCTCATTTGCATCTAAGATGGGACAAGGATACAGACTGGAGAACAGAGATTCCAAGGCAGAACTGCATGGAACTCTGGGACCAGAAAAGCAGGGAAGCACTGCATAATGGGGGAATCTCTGCTCCAGAAGTTAATGAACCCACGCCTGCACACACACACAGCTCAGTAGTTATCAGACCAATTCTAGTAATAAATTCTTTATTGGCATCCAAAATACTGAAGCTCCCTAACTGCATGTGAACACCCTCCAAGAAACACTGCCCAAAGCCAGGAATGATCAGCTCCCATGTCTAGCCTGAACAAAACAACTTAAGTATTTTCCCTTGTGTACACATAAACAAATCTCCGTTGAACCATTATTGTGTGTCTACAAAAACCCCATGGTCAAGTAAGTGTTCTGATGCCTGGATCCAAAATCTGTATCAGTTCCATTAGGACTTCATCTTCTCCTGACTGATCATGCTGGGGGCTCTGCCTGTCTCCAGCACTCGGGACCCTCAGCTACCTCCACCATCTAGGACCCCGATCGATTCAAGCTTCATAGAGTGGTGAGAACCCAGCTCTCTCTCTCTCTCTCTCTCAGTATAGCCATCTGGCCCTGACTTGTGTGAGCACTTACAGTTTTCTAAACCTGACTTTTATAATCAAGTTTAAGTTAGATTTAATGTTATAACTGTTTTGTTTGTTTGGCTCCCCTATGGTTATTAACTGGCAATAAATAACTTTAATGATTAAGCTGGTTGCTTCTCTCTCTCTCTCCCCTCCCCCGTGGGTGTTTTTTGGTTTCCTCTTTCCTTTCAGCAATGCTCCTCATACCTAAGCTAAAAGATCCCTGCAGCGACCAAAAGTCCTGTGGGGTTTGCTCATCAAGTGGATTACTACGAGAACAATTATAACGTGAAAGTAGGAAAAGAGACGTGGTGAACCTGGGACATATGAGGGTGGCAGCTTGGAAGTGCTCCCTGACCCAGCCTGCTTGGGCGTACTCTATTCTGGTGCGGTGCCCAAGCTATATGAGGGTGACAGCTTGCAGGTGCTGTTCGACCCAGCCTACTGAATCCAAGAGCCTATAAGGGTGACAGCTTGGAAGTGCTGCTTGACCTAGCCTACTAAGTCCAGGGACATATAAGGGGTCAGCTTGGGAGTGCTGATTAACCCAGTCCTCTAAGATGTGCTCTGTTAATGTGTGTGTGTGTTCATCTGATTTTGAGGCTGGAAGAACCCAGCCCTGGAGAACCTAGGGCCTGCAGGATAGCTCCATTGGGAGGGAACTTGCAGCAGGGATAATTAGAGCCCCGTATGAGAACACAAGTGACATAAGCAGTAATTGATAGAAGACAGAATCGCTCCCCCTACTCCCCCCCGAAGAGTAACCCTAATAAATAAGCATACCCCAAAGTAATAGGCAAACCTGGTAACACTTTCCATGGTCCCATCTTTAATGTCTTTTCAATGCCCATTTTTCTCTTGCCTGTGCATTGTATATTTTCCCCTCCCTACCATATTTTCCTACCCTTTATTTATTAATATTATTATAGGCCAATCAACCTTTTCTCAGTGAATAGGTCCTTCAGCAAACACTTTTAAATGGATGAATTTCCCCTGTGCTGATGCAGCTCAATGGAGTAAATGCACATTTAAAGAGAGAGTTTCTCTGAGCCATTTGAATTCCCTGTAGGTCGTGGGTAAATATTAGTGGTTATATGACTGTGATAGTATAATGGGTCCCTTATGATACTGTGATTTTCTGTAGCCTCTTCCCATTAGATGTTGCCTCTGTCCTGCCCGGCCTAGAAAAATATGTGTAGATAGATATACAGAGTTTGTATCATAACATCGATGAATACAAAATAAATGGTACCAATTGGAGGAGGAAGAGAAAACTGAATCAATCAATACCTCCATGCCAAGCTGCATCAGCCCATAGTAAGCCACAAAGACAGCTAACCTATCCAAGTGTAGAAAAAACAGATACAAACTCTGATCCTGTTCCCGGAGGAGTCAGAGTCAAAACAGCCATTCACTTAAACTGGGCAGAAGTGGGATCCTTACATACAAAACTATCTTGGAATGAGGGTGGAGGGGTTTTATTTTTAAAAAAGAAAAAGTAAAGAAAGAATGTATACTAATGAGCTCTGAACACCACATCCACCCACGCCTTATATGACCTTCTGTGCAATACAGTTGCCCATGATGTGGGTTACTTGCCTATCAAAAAACAAGATGAAAAAATAGATGGCAAAGCCCGTGGCCTCACAGTAAATCCTGTAATGAAAGAGAGTAGTTGGAATTATAAAATATTCTTGTCACAACGTGGAAGATGTCAGAGGTACTGTCCCAGATTGAGGTGTCAATAAGATGAGGTTTTGGACCAAACTGATAATTTAAACAGTAATAAATCACCAGAATCAGATGCTATTCACCCAAGAGTTCTGAAATATGAAACTACTATTACTAACTGAACTACTAACTGTAGTATGTAAACTATTGCTTAAATCAGTCTCTGTACCAGATCATGGAACATAGCTAATGTAATGCTGATTTTTTAATAAGGCTCTAGAAGCAATCCTGGTAATTACAGTCTGATAAGCCTAACTTCAGTACCAGGCAAATTGATTGGAACTATATTGAAGACCAGAATTATCAGAGCTAACATGGCTTTTGTAAAGGGAAATCATGTTGCAGCAATCTAACAGCAATCTTGGAGTACTTGGACAAAGGTGATTCACTTGATGTAGTGAACTTAGACTTTCAGAAAGCCTTTAAAAAGGTCTCTCTCGAATCTTAAGCAAACTAAGTGGTCCTGGGATAAGCGGGAAAGTCCTATGATGGATCAGTAACTGGTTAAAAAATAGAAAACAAAGGGTAGGAACAAATGGTTAGTTTTCACAATGGAAGGCAATAAATAGCAGGGTCCCTCAAGGATCTGCACAGGGACCTCTGTTGTTCAACATATTGAGAAATGATCTGAAAAAGGAGATGAATAGTGAGGTGGCAAAATTTGCAGATGGTACAAAATTACTCAAGAGAGTTAAGTCCAAAGCTAACTGTGAAGAATTACAAAGCAATCTCACAAAATTGGGTGACTGGGCAACAAAATGGCAGATGAAAGTCATTAGAAAACATAAACCCAATTATACATACAAAATGATGGGTGCTAAATTAGCTGTTACTTCTCAAGAAATAAATCTTGGAGTTCTCTGAAAACATCTGTTCAATGTACAGCAATAGTTCAAAAAAGCTAACAGAATGTTAATAATCATTGGAAAGATAATAAAATAGATAATATCATAATGCCAGTATATGAATCCAGGGTATGCCTCGAATCCATGCTCTCATCTTGAATACTGAATACAGTTCTGGTCACTCCCATCTCAAAAACAATATATTAGAATTGGAAACGTTATAGAGAAGAACAACATAAATGATTAGGGGTATGGAACAGCTTCCGTATGAAAAGAGATTAAGAACACTGGGACTGTAAAGATTAGAAAAGATACGACTAAGGGGGGATATGATAGAGGTCTATGAAATGATGAATGGTGTGAAGAAAGTGAATAACCAAGTGTTATTTACTCCCTCCTAAAAAGAAAAGGAGTACTTGTGGCACCTTAGAGACTAACAAATTTATTAGAGCATAAGCTTTCGTTACTCCCTCCTGTAATAGAAGAACTAGAGGTCACCTGATAAAATTAATAGACAGGAGGTTTAAAACAAACAAAAGGAATATTTCTTCACACAGCGCATGGTCAATGTGGGGAATTTGTTGCCAGGGAATGTTGTGAAAGCCAAAAGTATAACTGGGTTCAAAAAAGGTTTAGATACATTCACAGAGGATAGGTCCATCAATGGCTTAGCCAAGATGGTAAGAAATGCAACCCAATGCTCTGGGAGTCCCTAAACATGCAACTGTTAGAAGCTGGGACTGGGGAACAGGGAATGCATCACATGCTAATTGCCCTGTTCTGTTCTTTCCCTCAGAAGCATCTGGCCACTGTCAGAAGACAAGATACTAGGCTAGCTGGACCATTGGTCTGACCCAGTATGGCAGTTATGTATTTATGCAGAGAATCCATATTAAAAATATGATTTGAATATACAAATGGATAAAAATATAGCTTCAGTAAACCCATCAACCCAATTCTAACAGACTTCCATCTTTGAGTTAATGTCTGTCGTAGGCTGATTTCCTGTCCAAATTCCTCACCACCATTTCAGAATAACAAGAGTATATACTTCCCTCAGAGAATCCTCTGCATATTTTACATCAAACCCAGTTCATTCTAGGACAGGACTTTAGGAATGCGCTGTCTACAAAGATGTTAGAACTGTTATGCTTTTGTATTTGTTCTGTGTTTGTACAGTATCCAGGATGTTAGGATCCTGGTCTGTGACAGGGGCTACTACTTATGGTATCACAAATAATAATGAATAATGATATAATAACTAGACAAAAACAAAGAAGTAGTTTTCAAAAAATTATATGATGGTTCAAGGGAAAGTAATCATATTTGATAAAGATTATTTTGGTGTCTATATATCTTTATTCAATGAAAAAATATTCTTCCAACAAATAAAAGCTGTACTATTCTTACTGTGAAAACATGATGAATGAAGCTCACACTCATGTACCTCAATATAGTAGTGATTCTTAATCCTCTGATTTTAGGAGACGCCTGGTAATCAAGTATATGAATATACCCCTTGTTGAAGTATCTGATTGAGTTAAATGGAATGCAAATTTTCTACACACACACACACACACACACACACACACACACACACACACACACACACAATTTCACTTCTAGAGAAAGCACATAAAAATTCAAATGAGATGTTTCACCAAACACATACTAGTACGTACTTCTTGGTGAACACCATTAAACCCTCTCCCCCACCCCAAACTCAGATTTAATACAACCATTGCCAGACATTTGTTTTCTATGATTCATTGTTAAGATTTGCTGTATTTGCAGTTCTGATATTTATATCCGTGGAAATGCATCCATCTAATCTTTCTATCATATGGTACATAAATAATACCTTTCTGCGTCACTGGTGCAGTTTTAAAACAATAAATAATCTGCTGTAGTATGAAAATTGCACATAGTTTTAGGTTTCAGAGTAGCAGCTGTGTTAGTCTGTATCCGCAAAAAGAACAGGAATACTTGTGGCAACTTAGAGACTAACAAATTTAAGCTTATGCTCAAATAAATTTGTTAGTCTCTAAGGTGTCACAAGTACTCTTGTTCTTTTTACATAGTTTTAGAGAATCTCTTCAGAGTAAAATTAAAACATTGCACCAGTACCAGCTTATATTAAGACAAATGCTTGTTAAACTGTATTGCTATATTGCTCATATACAACTCATTATCTGACTCTTGGGCAAATTAACTCATTGGTATAAACATACAATAAAGTATACTCTAGCAAACTGTGAAAAAACAGCGCATATAATGCTATAATTCTGTTCTGTAGCTAAGTATTGTATACTCTAACATTGGGCAACATGGTCGAATGTCACAGCTGGACAATACATCACAAAAACAACAAGGAATCCAGTGGCACCTTAAAGACTAACAGATTTATTTGAGCATAAGCTTTTATAGGTAAAAACCCCACTTCTTCAGATGGACAGCTGGACAAGACATCACAGTCATTCTCACCAACATTTCTTATACTGTAGTAAATGACACCCTACAATAGTTCATTCTCTGAACCTCAAAAGGACATGTTCTTCATCATCCAAATATTATTCTATGTATAACCAGTTTAATCTTTACAGTACCTAATTGAAACAATAATCGTGACGTGTCTAGCATATATTCTATGGTTATTTAACAAGGCTTTTATACTGGGTGACATTAGCTTCAAAATTATAACCAATTTATCGTACTTCTCTATAATATGGAAAAAAAGTACAGTACCGTAAAACTACGTAAAATAAATAAATAAATACCGTATACAGGCCTCAAAACCACACATACTTCTGCTGTACATCTACTGTGAAGAACACAATAGAGAAACAAATCCAGTATAACCATAAGTTCAGAAGACCTCAGGTAAGTTTCTGAATAACTTTCAGGTACCTTTATCATCTGTTAAAAGGACAGCAATGCAGGTATGTAGTTTTTAAACAGAAAGACAAAATCACAGCTGAAGAGCAGCCCAGAAAATGATAACAGACCCTTTGCTAGCTCCCTTGCCAAATGTCTGTTGCTTTTTTTTGGTAGATTAAGTCATGGGAGATTAAGACAGAAGCTTTGCTCAGGGTACCTACCAGGCAAGAGAAAGCAAAATACTCCACTACATTTGCAATAATGTACCATGTAAAAGGAAAAAAGCTGATTGGCAAAGCAATCATCTTAAAAATGTCCCTGAAGTCTATAAATATTATACTATTATATTTTATCCTGGCTCTCCATGGTATGAATACACCCCATTAACTCAATCAGAATAAGGACACAGGGCCATCAGGATGATAAAGCCGTTTTAATGAAATGCAGACAAAGATTAAAAAGAATTAAAAGTGACAAGTAAAATCCATTAAAGAACAGCCTTTAGCTACTGTAATCAAAGGATTATTATTTACCTTGTCAATGAACAGCTGTGTGCCTATTTTTTCATGCAATACAAACAACTGTGCCAAGTGTCAAAAAGTCATTATTAATAAGAGGCCTCTATTTTTAATTTATTTGGCTTCTGCATATACATAGATCTCCAAATGAATCATGTATACAATTTTAGAAGCCAAAACGCTGGGTGCTATTAACCAACACAATTAGCCATAGCACTCTATGCTATTATTGCACTTACAATTGAGCATTATTAGAGAAAGAAAGGACTCATAGATGGAATTAATTGCAATTTTATTTATCAATGCCTGTAATTTGTGTTGTGTCTAACAGTAGAAAGCACAGACATATGCAAAAATGTTGTATGTATCAAAGCGTGGCTTCACTATTTTATCTCTAATTGGCAGCAGTAGTTGATATAACACAAGATTCCATCAATAGTTCCAGGTTGCATCCTGGGAAATACTGTGACAAAGAAACTTCCAGCTCAGTATCCTTGCAATTAATGGTTTGAAAATGGAAACTAAAATTTAAGAAAACCCACAGAAAATAAAACTTATAACAATTACTCAAATATAATAGACAAACTTTTGCCCTTACTTATTTGAAGTTAAAGAGGACTTGAATGAGGGCATAAGTCAGTGCAGAATTAGTCCCCAGACTAATACTTTGCACTCACACAGATACTTTCATTTCTGGATTTCAAAGTGCTTTACAAATATTATCAATTAACGTGGAGCAGGCCTTTCAAATGTGGTGGTAAAAATATCAGAGTGGGGTTCCTGATTTGTAGCCCCTCCTTGACTTTCAAATAAAATTGGCTCAATTTATAAGTAAAAACATGGGGGGCAGGTACAGAGGGGTGCGTGCAATGGAGCTAGTTATGTCTCCCTGGCCCTCAGAGCTAGAAGCAGTCATGATGCCACTTAGTGCTGCTGCTATAAGAGCTTGTCCCTCTGGAAACATTTACTGTTATAATTATGCCTCTGTGGGTACAGATATGATTTCCAGATTGAGGAGATTTACCAGCACTAGCTCTGATTCAGCTGCTGTGCTAAAAATGGAAGTATAGCTGTGGTGACATGAGCAGCAGGAGGGGCTAGCTGCCCCTTATACATACCAATCCAGGATGGTAGATATGTACTAGGACAGCTAGCCTCTCCCATCACTCACATTGCCCAGGGCCTATGCTTCTATTTTCTTACCAAGCTAGCCGGATTAGAGCAAGCATGAATATCTCTCCTCGGGCTGGAAATTACTCCTCCAGCTCTAGCACAAACATACCCTACATTTATATTGTTACAACTCCCCATGTGGTACTCTGATTCTGGAATAAGAGTGCATTTTTCCAATATAGATTATACTTAATAGCAATACTTTAGCTTTTACTGACCATTCATATTTATTCAGCCCTCTGTGCAAAAACACTTGTCAAATAGAGTTCAGATTGCTATTAACATTCCAGTTCTGGAATAAATAAAGCTGTTTGGCCAAACAATATGTACCATTTCATGGGGGTGATGAGGAGCTAAATCTGAGATAAGAGCATTCTCAAATAAATAAAGTTGCCAGCCTGTCTTTCTGAACCTGTTCAGCTAAAATAAGGACCAGCTTGGACCTTTGTTTAAAACATCAACCAAATCTACATCTGAAATTGTCCAGAGAAAAGTTGAGCTAATTTGTTCACTTGTTGTTTTTCATCTTCCTATCTGTGCAGTCCCTAATTCCAGACAGCCAGAATCGAAAGTACTGAACACCGTAGGAAAGACTATACTTGAAGTATTTCTGGCCATCTGGGAGTAAGAAGTAGGAGTACATTTCTTGAGAGCTCTTGTTCTCAGATTGTAAGCAGAAATACCAAGAACCAAAGAATTAAACTGAAGAAAACTTGATCTTGATGTTAGATGGTAAAAATGGGATATGTTATGGCGTGAAATTAAAACTAGCTTAATAAACATAAAGCACAAACAAATTTTTGTCAGTGCTTAACATACATCATTACAAGAACTCTCCAAACAATAGAGCTAGTCATAAAGTAGTAAGTGTTTTGTATTAAATATTTTGAAAGATATAAAAAAAATTGTTCACTTGTCCCCCAAGAGTTTTAAAGGAAAATTCTCTGTTTTCAGATGAAAAAACAAAAACTGGATTTTTTTCAATTTTTGAAAACCGAAACATTTTTGGGTTTTCATGGGAACACTAGAACTTTTTTCTACAAAAAATTGTTTTGAAAAAAGGCCATTTTTCTTTGGGGAAAAAAAAGTGAAAGAAATGTTTTGACCACTTCTACCATATACTTATTGGGTTTAAGCCACAGCTGTCAAAGATGTAAGACCCAGAACTTGCATCTGCTGTGTGTTTGTCTGAAACAAAAAAGTTTTAGCATATAGCCTCAAAACAACACTCAAAGTAATACAGCCATCCTCTTGTGCCCCAGGGTTTGTGGAATAATTGGAATAATATTAGGACTAATAGAAAATATATGCCAAATACAGTGTGGACCAGATAGTAATTTTATTCTCCTTTCAAAATACAGAATTATTTCGTTCTCGAAATCTTCACACCCTTTGTCAGCAAAACAATGGTGTCACAAGAGATATGATATTATTCAATTGAAAGGGGCCTGTTAATCTGCGATTATCCTGAGTGCACACAAATGCAACACATTTCTGGATGACTGATGAACTGTGTACAGCATTATCTGTAAGTGGAACAGTCACAATATTCATGTATAAAGGTACTATAATACACTTCACCAGGCTTATGGTCAGAAAAGCAGTCATCATGAAACTATGGGCTAGATTTTTAGCTGGTGTACACCAGCTTAATGAAGTCAGTGGAGCCATGCCATTTATACCAGCTGAGGATCTGTCACAATAAAAACAGAGGGAATTTTTTAAAATTTCAAATGGCACCCTTCCCGTGGCTTGCCATGCAAATCCAAGTATCTGTTCCTGTTGTTAAATTGCACTTCTGAAAGCCAGTGCAGATGAGAGTGCTAATATTTTTGTCCATAAAAAACTCCACAATATGCAGTGACACATTGAACATGACATTATTTCTTTTGGTAAATAAACATTTCATAGGGACTCACGCTGAAACTTGTTTGCTGGGTATGGCAGTCATTACCGGCTGCATTATTGAAGGAGATGTGGCTTATAGCCTGGCAAATTGCATTGGAATATACTTCCCATTTTCACCATATGGAATTGCTGACTGAAATCAGGACATCACCAATACCACAGAGAGCAATTCTGAAATCAGACCAAGAGCATGACATTGATGATCTGATATTAGTGCTAAGCAGCCAAAGATGCAACAACATTTGGGATTTATTCATTTATTTTGTTGATGCTTCCGCTAAATTGTGGTTTACTGGTAACATCAGTTTTAATAAACAATCATTCAAGTGTTTCCATTCTTTTTCTCATCTATATTCCTTGTCAGCAATATAAAATGTCCATGACCAGATTAAACTGTGTTAATACTGGATTTATCTGATGCATAAAGTATGTGTGTTTATAGGTGCTGGAACTAGTGGTGCTAGAGATGCTGCTGCACCCCCTGGCTTGAAGTGGTTTCCATTCTATACAGGGGTTACAGTTTGGTTCAATGGCTCTTAGCACCCCACTATACAAATTATTGAAGCCCCCCGTGTGTATTGTGCCTATACAAAAAGGATAGAGTGATTGATAAAGCACAGCTTGTTTACTGAACTGTGTACTTACCATGAGCCTGTAAGGTAAATGTGATATACCTGTACTGCACTCCAGCAGAGGTGCAGAGGAAGCAAAATGAGAATACAGAACTAGAAGGCAATCCAAAATCCTCCTATTAATTCTGTATCTTTATATGCTCTTTAAATTCAGGGTTTGTCACTTGAGAAGTTTCGAAAAAGAATCTGCAGGCCACTGGAAATAACCTTGTTTTCACCAAAGCACATTACAGAACCAATGTTTTCTATAATCTCTCTCCAGTTTAGGAGCTCTTTGTGCTCATATTTTGCCCTCACTGTAATCATTGCTCCAGTGAGTCACAACCTATCATTTCAGTGAATTATTTTCTTCACCCTCTGCCGCAGGAGTGGCTGCAGCAGTAGCAGGCTGGAAGATCTTCAAGAAAGACTCTTGGGGGAATTCTCTCTTTTGTTCTCACTTCCATTACTTGTTCTGTGTCTACTGCTATCACTAGGCAAGTGCTATGTTCTTTCCTGTTCCCCATATCTCCCTAATGCTCCATTCCCCGCATTGTGTTCAAAGCACTCCACTCAATTTGCGCTGGGGTAGAAGAGTTCCTTTTTTTTTTTTTTTGGTTCACTTATCCCACCCTAGAATGACATGCCCATGTTAGGATTTCCCCCCCTTCCCTTTTGAGTTTATCCTCACAATAGCTTTCTGGAGGTCTGTGCATAGTCTTTTCAGAGTGCCTAGAGGAGCTTTCTCATCAGCATTCAAATCTCTGGAGAACAGCTCATTGCAGCACTAGTTTTTAGTAAGACGCATATCCTTTGGCTGTTTGTTGAGGCTCATGCAGTATGTTACACAGGCAGATGTTACAGAGAGCTTCCCACTGATGATGTAGAATACTGGATCGGAAAGTATTTGTTTAACAAAGCTGTAGATTTTGACAGCTTCTGGACGTACTTTTGTAGAATCAAAAAATATCTGTACCTTCTCCATCTTATGTCTACTTTTGTCAGCTTTCCCTAGCAGCTCTGCCCTTTCTCTTTAAAGCAGTAGCAATGCCCAGGAATTATTCACTAAAACCCAAAATAGTGTGTATTTATAATAAATAGGAAAATAGGCAGTTGTGGGAATTTTTGTTGTGCGGAGAGAGATTTTTTTGCATACATTTTATTACCATAAGTCTTACAGCAGCCATTAGGTCTGCTACACCTACTCAATTGTCTATATTAATCTTATTTTTTATAAACGTTAGCTGGAAATGTCTGCAGACCATCTCACTGAGGTTGTTACAGGACGATACAAACTAGAACTTTGTGCACCACAAGCTAAATCCGATGCCCACTATAATAAATGAGAACATCTCCACTGACTTTAGCAGACATTGGATCAATCTCCAGTGTAGCCCACTGGCCGTTATTTTCTGCAATAGCCTGATGAAATGCCTGACAGCATTTCTGCATATGATTGTTCTCTGACTGGGTTTCACTTAAAGATAATGCCGCTGCAGCTTTCTATGAAATAACTCAGAACCTTAAGTCTAGGGTTTCAAAAGCCATCAGTGATTTTGGGTGTCACAAGGTTTAAGTGCCAAACCTGAGTAATTTCAAGGAGCATTGCTATCAGAAACTTCTGAACACACATCCTGTCAAAACCATTCCTCCTCAGCCCTTTAAACCAGTCCTTTCAAAGTGGGCATCCAAAAATCACTAGTTCCTTTTGAAAATGTTGGTCTTTATTTTTAATTCTTCTTGTAATTGACCATTTTATATTTAAAAAGCTACATTCAGCCAAATGACTTTAGCCCCCATTTCTTCAAACAAATTAATAAGCATATGCCTAACTTTAATCATGTGAGTAATAAATAGGTCTATTCACATGATTAAAGTTAGGCACATATTTAAATACCTTGCTGAATCCAGGCATATACTAACTCATTTCTTATAACAGCAAAGCAAAATGCAACTTCCTGTGCTGGTTAATGGCAAAATTAGACTATAAACTTAAAAGTAAATAATCTAATGAGAGAGAGGGCCCAGGCAATACAAAATTAAAGAAATAATGAACCAATATGTAGCAAAATAAAAATAATCAATATTGATTGCAAGTTTTTTAAACATGTTTTAGCATATTCTTTTTATGTTAATAACACCAGTATAAAATTGTATTGTGCCATAGTAAAATTGCTGCTGCATTTTTTTGTTCATGCAAAAATGTTATATTTTATGATCTTTAAAACAATTAGAAAACTATAAAGGAAGAAAAATCATTATAAAAAAAGTGAACTTGCTAACCCACACCGTGCCTTTAAGCTTTTTAAAAATGTCAAATCTTTAAACCTTCAGCAAATACCTTCAATCACATACAATAATTTGATAGTAACATGGCCCAGCCTGAAGCCGCAGTTAGAGTGAAAATCCTGCTCAGTCTTCTGTAGCCCTGTGCTGGAGCATGCTCAGTGTGGACAGAATCTTGGGAATTTGGTTGTGAGGTTTTAGCAAGCCTTCACTGAGCATGTGAAACTGCAGTTTTTCAAAGGCTTATAACTTGGGCAAATTCAGGTGGGTTTTCACAGGGATGGCAAAGCCCACCTACCTTCCAAATTTCACATCCTTGCTCCAAACCAGGAGGGAACTAGAGCTTTTGAAGAAAAGGTCACTAGATTTTACTATCACATGCAAAACAATGTATTTTATCTTAGCCTTGTTCTTGGAAATGGCCGGACAATTTTGACTGACATTTTCCAGAATATCCAGTCTGAAACAAGCATTGAGCATGGAAATTTCAGCCTGAACAATTAAAGGTTGGGAAAGTTATAAGCAATGTAAAGCAAGGTGTGACGCTCTGTACCTGAGGGGAACACCCAGCACTCCCATGTTCATCCTTGTAAAATGATTGTGTGGTAGCCAATGCAAAGTTTGTCATGTTGGGTGTCTTTGGAAGGCTCATGATGCACTGAGCATTGTTATTATAGTGATGTTATAGTAATTGTTACAGTAATGTTTTTGGTTATAATTTCATGTATATAGTTATGAAGCTGAAAATGTGTCCTCACAGCTTAAAATAGCCCAGGCAAAAACTCTCCAAGACCAGAGAGGCAGTTCACACCTCATCAGGGCAGATACGAGACAAACCCAGCCCAGCCTCACAGGAACAAAGGACGCTGGCCTAGGCTGCAACAAAAGGATCTGTTTGAGTGAGTCACTCCCCCTTCCTTTGGTCAGTATGGAACTGCGATGAGGTCATGCTCACCTGACTCTGAAGGGGGCAGGGACAAAGCCAAGAGGGAAGAAAGGAGATGATAAAAGGGAGAGATGTTTACCATATTCTCTAAAAAGAAAAAGAGTACTTGTGGCACCTTAGAGACTAACAAATTTATTTGAGCATAAGCTTTCATGAGCTACAGCTCACTTCATCGAGTGCATCTGATTGTTGCATCCGATGAATTGAGCTATAGCTCACGAAAGCTTATGCTCAAATAAATTTGTTAGTCTCTAAGGTGCCACAAGTACTCTTTTTCTTTTTGCGAATACAGACTAACACGGCTGCTACTCTGAAACCTACCATACTCTCTCTCTCTCTTCCACCTACATCTACAGACACAACCACACCAAGCGACGGAAGTGCTGATCAAGGGGAGAGCCTGGCTGAAGAGCAACCAGTCAGCCTGTAGTGAGAAGCATCTACATTTGTAAGGGCAGTGACAGTGTTAAGATCAGCTGAGAATGCATTTTGCTTTTATTTCATTTCACTAAATCTGACTTGTTATATTTTGACTTATAATCAAAATCTATCCTTGTAGTTAATAAATCTGTTTGTTTATTCTACCTGAAGCAGTGCATTTGGTTTGAAGTGTATCAGAGATTCCCCTTGGGATAACAAGCCTGGTACATATCAATTTCTTTGTTAAATTGATGAACTCATATAAGCTTGCAGCATCCAGTGGACATAACTGGACACTGCAAGACGGAGGTTCCTAGTGTTGTGTCTGGGACCAAAGATATTGGCTAGTGTCATTCGGTTGCACAATCCAAGGAGCAGCTTACATGCCAGAGGCTGTGTGTGAACAGCCCAGGAGTGGGGGTTCTCACAGTAGAGCAGGGTAAGGCTGGCTTCCAGAGTCAAGGATTGGAGTGACTAGCAGATCACTGATCTGGATAACACCAGAGGGTAACATCACACAGGGTCATATAATAGGATGTGTCCGGCTACCTTAATAATAGGTGGGTAGTTATCCATCGTGTTCAATGAGCTATAAAATATTTATAGTTAACTGAAATCAAGCCAAGGTCTCTCAAGTTTTAGTAAGATGAATAAATTGGATTTTTTAAAAGCACTCCTAGTTTTCTGTGCCTGTAAGTGATGTCCTGGCAGCAGTGGCCTTAAAGGGTCAGTAGTATGTCATTTTCCTCTCTTCAGATGGAAGCTGTCCACTGCATTCGTGCCTCACACATTGTGGTATTTGTACAGCTCTGAGTGCCAGCATTTGCCTTTGTAACTAGCTGTTATCAATAATGTTGGACCTCTTAGAAGGGAATGGGGAGTCTTTCCTTTGACTTCAATGGGTATTGGAGCCAGAAACAAGATTTGGCTGGGTTTGTATCATCCTTGGTATATACTGGCTTTTCTTAAATACCTTTTTTTTTTAATATTGTTAATAAACATCACCCAGTATGGATGGGATGGCTGAATTTCTGTCACATCACCATTTATTCATAGAAATGTAATGTTCTGTTTTGACAGAGTTGCATGGCATTTTTTCCCCCAAAGGAGAGTTGACGAGTGTCCATAAGAGATATTTTTAAATGTATTGTGCCAACTGTTTCTTGACAGACAATTTTCCCCCAGTCTTTATTTTACTCTGAAAGGGTCAGAGGTTCTATTTACAGAAAGTTAGATAGTGTGTGTTTTTATTGATTGAGTATGGATAACACCCAATTGGTCAGATACTTTTCTGAACCTTATCTGAACTCGCTGAGACTCATGAATCTCCACAGTGACGCTGTGTCAATTAACCCAAATGTATGCAGGTGCCACCACTCCATTACAATTGTGAGACTGCCTCTCTCTCATTGTATCTCAGCACATCACTCTCTGGAATGAGGAGCTGCAAAGACATGCAACAGCAGAAAGTAATGAGAAAGTTTTACCTGATCATTTTTTAACCTACAAAATGTTTCACTTGTTCATTTTCAGTTTGGGCTTTAAATTTGGGTTAATGCTTATGTTATCCAAACCTGACTGTCCATTCCTACTTGACATTCAAATAGACCTGTTATAAAACAAACAAAAAAGCCATAACATTGACTTGCTTGAGCAGTTATAATGCGCGGAAGATCCCTCTTAGTCTGCCCAGCATGATGCACAATCTACTTGAAAATAAGCGGCATCTTATTCTGAAACCTATTTATGAACAGCCCTTATGCATGCGAGCGGAGAAGTGTGTGGGCAAGAAATCTCTCCAGTCCTTGAGTAGCCTGCAAAAGGGCTGATCACAAAGCAGTCCCTTGCAGTCCTCTTGCTTTCTTCAAGGCAAAAGTCACCCAGGGAGGAAGCAGGGCCATGTTCCTGCCATGCCCCTACTTTCCCTTTGCACTGGCCCAAAGAGAAGGGCTATTGCCCCATGGGTGCAAACTGAACAATTCTAACTGATGGTGCAGAGCGTGTACGTCTCATGTGTACTGAACAGCTCTGGCTGTCCAGAGCACAATCTCTCCTGATGCTCTCGCAGGGGCTGTGGAGTTCTGCACCCTTAATACAGAGGGCTGTGTGCCAATTGAACAATATAGGAAAAAATATGTTTTCAGACTTGAACTAGAGGCACAAGTTGCCTTTTAGTTCCCTGACTGAGCTCCAATGAGCACTGACAGTTTTACAGTTGAAAAAAATAGAGAGACACTCACCAGTTTCCAGCTGTTGGGCTTCAGGTGGCAGTCCCAACACAGGAAAAACTCCCAGTTAATCAATGGCAGTTTGGCCTGCATGGGGACTGTGGGGTTAGCTCTTCCCACTTCCCCCACATTGCTCCAAACTAATCTGACATGCTATTAATAATAATTCATAGACCCTTTCCTTCTCATGCAAAATGTCAGATTGCTTTATAAAAGCAGAAGAAAACAATCTACAATTAATTTTCTTGCATGAATTCCAGCATTTTCTGATTTTGAATGGAATTTCTTCCAGTATATTGCCATCTCCACTTTCAACCAATACCAAGGAGAGCAGGTGTGACTTGGTCCGTTTCTGTTTGTTAGTTACCTGTGGTAGGAGGTTGCTATGGAATGGAATTTGTCTGTATTGGCTATACTGTCAGATTCATGATCAAAGGAACATGATTATTTGTATTATTTATATTACAAAAGAGCTCAAAATTTCACTAAGTGCTGTGGAAACATAGGATTCTAAAGTCTCTGCCCCCAAAATATTATATTCTAAAACCTCTATTACAAAGAATTTATTTATACTGCCAAAGAAACTGCACTGAATATGGAGAACAGCCATTCCCCAACATTTCTGTTTGCATGAATGCTTGCAAATATTGCAAATATGATTATGGTGTAACTAAGTGGCCATTTGGCATTTGAGAACAATATTTGCAAACACTGGTTTTGCAGTATTCATCCAGCTATAATAGTGACCTCTTTTAAAAATGAAAGGATTGTATGTCTGAGCATGTTAAAACCATCTGTCATTTCCTCTGGCAGTAGGGTAAAGCCATTTTATGTCATCAGATGCAGTTTTAGCCAGATAAAATAATGACGATATAGAAACATATATAGTACAGTGCCTGGCACAGCTTTATAAAGGAGACATTTACATCATGATAGCATATGGTATAATTATACAATATATTGATATTAGAACTGGACAGGAACTGGATTTTCTATTTCATGGGAAATTGTGTTTTTTGAATTTTTTTCCATTCCAAAATGGAACACAGCCAAGAATTTTTGAAATTTCTTGTGAAAAAAAAAAAAATCTGAAAAAACATTAATTCTGAGTTGATCAAAAGGTTTCTTTGATACAATCTAAATGTTTCATTCTGATTTGTCTGTTTTAATTAATTACATTACATTATATAATGTAAAATTTAAAACCTTGAAACAAACAGCTCTTTTGATACAGAAAATTGAAATGTTCTGTTCCAAAAAAGCTAGATTTTATTGGAATACTACATTCTGTTTTTTTTGTTTTTTGTTTGTGTGTTAGGGCTGAGTTCTGGGCCCTACCAATGACCTAGAAGAAAACATAAAATCGTCACTGATAAAGTTTGCAGATGACCTAAAAATTGGGGGAGTGGTAAATAATGGAGAGGACAGGTAATTGATACAGAGTGATCTGGATCTCTTGGTTAACTAGGAGCAAGCAAACAATATGCATTTCAATACAGGCAAATATTAAGATATACATCTAGGAACAAAGAATGCAGGCCATACTTACAGGATGAGCGACTCTATCCTGGAAAACAGTAATGCTTAAAAAGATTTGCGGGTCATGGTCAGGGTGGATAATCAGCTAAACATGAGTGCCCAGTGCAATGCTGTGGCCAAAAGGGATATTGGATTCATATTCAGGGGTATCCTGAGAAGATGCAGAGAGGTTATTTTATCTGTATATTTGCCACTAGTGTGACCACTGCTGGAATATTGCATCCAGTTCAGATGTCCACAATTCAACTGTTGATAATTGGAGGAGATTCAGAGAAGAGCCACGAGAACGATTAAAGGACTGGAAAACATGCTTTATAGTGACAGAATCAAGGAGCTCAATCTATTTAGCTTACCAAAGAGATGGGGAAGGGGTGACTTGATCAAAGTCTATAGGTACCTACATGGGGAACAAATAGTTGATTTAGTGGGCTTTTCAGTCTAGCAGATAAAGGTGTAACATGATTCAGTGGCTGGAAGTCAAAGCTAGACAAATTCAGTCTGGAAATAAGACATACATTCTAACAGTGAGGGTAAATAACTTTTGTAACAGTTAACCCAGGATCATGGTGCCTTCTCCATCACTGGCAATTTTAAAACCAAGACTGGATGTTTTTCTAAAAGAGATACTCTAGTTCAAGAGGATTTGGGGGTGAGTGGGAGGGAAGGGTGAGAGTTCTATAGCTTGTGTTTATACAGAAGGTCAGACTAGATTATCCATATCCTATGGAAAAGGATATAATGAAAATTTTATATATATTTTAATCTATGCATTATTTTAATATAGATTAATAAAATACATTCTGCCCAACTGTGGCCCAATCCTTTTAATGGTTAATAATAATTGTATTGATTGCCAATTGATATTAATTAATGGACTGCGGGTAATAGGGTTCCTGTCCCAGAATCAGGCTCCACAGAATTAAAACTGACAAATTCAATAAAGATTCATAGATACTAAGGTCAGAAGGGACCATTCTGATCATCTAGTCTGACCTCCTGCACAGCGCAGGCCACAGAATCTCACCCACCCACTCCTACGAAAAACCTCACCTATGTCTGAGCTATTGAAGTCCTCAAATCATGGTTTAAAGACTTCAAGGAGCAGAGAATCCTCCCTCAAGTGACCCGTGCCCCATGCTACAGAGGAAGGTGAAAAACCTCCAGGGTCTCTTCCAATCTGCCCTGGAGGAAAATTCCTTCCCGACCCCAAATATGGCGATCAGCTAAACCCTGAGCATATGGGCAACATTCACCAGTCAGATATTACAGAAAATTCTTTCCTGGGTAACTCAGATCCCACCCATCTAATATCCCACCTCAGGGGATTAGGCCTATTTACCCTGAATATTTAAAGATCAATTAATTACCAAAATCACATCATTACATCATACCATCTCCTCCATAAACTTATTGAGTAGAATCTTAAAGCCAGATAGATCTTTTGCCCCCACTGCTTCCCTTGGAAGGCTATTCCAAAACTTCACTCCTCTGATGGTTAGAAACCTTTGTCTAATTTCAAGTCTAAACTTCCTGGTGGCCAGTTTATACCCATTTGTTCTTGTGTCCACATTGGTGCTGAGCTTAAATAATTCCACTCCCTCTCCTGTATTTATCCCTCTGATATATTTATAGAGGGCAATCATATCTCCCCTCAACCTTTTCTTAGTTAGCCAAGCTCCTTAAGTCTCCTTTCATAAGACAAGTTTTCCATTTCTCAGATCATCCTAGTAGCCCTTTTCTGTACCTGCTCCACTTTGAATTCATCCTTTTTAAACATGGGAGACCAGAACTGCACACAGTATTCCAGGTGAGGTCTCACCAGTGCCTTGTATAATGGTACTAAAACCTCCTTATCCCTACTGGAAATACCTCTCCTGATGCATCCCAAAACCGCATTAGCTTTTTTCTTAGCCATATCACATTGGCAGCTCATAGTCATCCTATGATCAACCAATACTCCAAGGTCCTTCTCCTCCTCTGTTACTTCTAATTGATGCGTCCCCAGGTAATAACTAAAATTCTTGTTATTAATCCCTAAATGCATAACCTTACACTTGTCACTATTAAATTTCATCCTATTACTATTACTCCAGTTTACAAGGTCATCCAGATCCTCCTGTATAATATCCCGATCCTTCTCTGAATTGGCAATACCTCCCAGCTTTGTATCATCTGCAAACTTTATTAGCACACTCCTACTTTTTGTGCCAAGGTCAGTAATAAAAAGAATAAATAAGATAGGGATCAGTTTTGGGACCAGAGAACTCCACTGGTAACCTCCCTCCAGCCTGACAGTTCACCTTTCAGTAGGACCCGTTGTAGTCTCCCCTTTAACCAATTCCTTATCCACCTTTTGATGTTCATATTGATCCCCATCTTCTCCAATTTAACTAATAATTCCCCATGTGGCACAGTATCAAACGCCTTACTGAAATCTAGGTAAATTAGATCCACTGCGTTTCCTTTATCTAAAAAATCTGTTACTTTCTCAAAGAAGGAGATCAGGTTGGTTTGGCACGATCTACCTTTTGTAAAACCATGTTGTATTTTGTCCCATTTACCATTGACTTCAATGTCCTTAACTAATTTCTCCTCCAAAATTTTTTCCAGGACCTTGCATGCTACAGACGTCAAACTAACTGGCCTGTAGTTACCCGGATCACTTTTTTTTCCTTTCTTAAAAATAGGAACTATATTAGCAATTCTCCAATCATTCGGTACTACTCCTGAGTTTACAGATTCATTAAAAATTCTTGCTAATGGACTTGCAATTTCAGGTGCCAATTCCTTTAATATTCTTGGATGAAGATTATCTGGGCCCCCCAATTTAGTCCCATTAAGCTGTTTGAGTTTCGCTTCTAACTCAGATATGGAATTTCTACCTCCATACCCTCATTCCCATTTGTCATGCTACCATTATCCCTAAGATCCTCTTTAGCCTTATTAAAGACTGAGGCAAAGTATTTGTTTAGATATTGGGCCATGCCTAGATTATCTTTAACCTCCACTCCATCCTCAGTGTTTAGCGGCCCCACTTCTTCCTTCTTAGTTTTCTTCTTATTTATATGGCTATAGAACCTTTTACTATTGGTTTTAATTCCCTTTGCAAGGTCCAACTCTACTTGACTTTTACCCTGTCTCACTTTATCCCTACATGTTCTGACCTCAATAAGGTAGCTTTCCTTGCTGATCCCTCCCATCTTCCACTGCCTGTATGCTTTCTGCTTCTTCTTAATCACCTCTCCAAGATGCTTGCTCATCCAGCTTGGTCTACAACTCCTGCCTATGAATTTTTTCCCCTTTCTTCGGATACAGGCTTCCGATAGCTTCTGCAGCTTTGATTTAAAGTAATCCCAGGCCTCCTCTACCTTTAGCTCCATAAATTCTTCAGTCCAATCCACTTCCCTAACTAATTTCCTTAATTTTTGAAAGTCAGCCCTTTTGAAATCAAAATCTCTAGTTGCAGATTTATTTTTGTTAATCCTTCCATTCAGTTTGAACTGAATTAGCTCATGATCACTTGAACCAAGATTATCCCCTACAACCATTTTTTCTATGAGGTCCTTGCTACTCACCAAAATTAAATCTAAAATGGCATCCCCTCTAGTCAGTTCAGCAACTACTTGATGAAGGAATCCATCAGCTATCACATCTAGGAAAATCTGAGCCCTATTATTATTACTAGCACTAGTTCTCCAGTCTATATCTGGGAAGTTAAAGTCTCCCATGATCACGCAAAAAGAAAAGGAGTACTTGTGGCACCTTAGAGACTAACAAGTTTATTAGAGCATAAGCTTTCGTGAGCTACAGCTCACTTCATCGGATGCATTTGGTGGAAAAAACAGAGGAGAGATTTATATACACACACACACACACACACACACACACACACACACACACACACACAGAGAACATGAAACAATGGGTTTATCATACACACTGTAAGGAGAGTGATCACTTAAGATAAGCCATCACCAACAGCAGGGGGGGGAAGGAGGAAAACCTTTCATGGTGACAAGCAGGTAGGCTAATTCCAGCAGTTAACAAGAATATCAGAGGAACAGTGGGGGGGAGGGGGAGGGAGAAATACCATGGGGAAATAGTTTTACTTTGTGTAATGACTCATCCATTCCCAGTCTCTATTCAAGCCTAAGTTAATTGTATCCAGTTTGCAAATTAATTCCAATTCAGCAGTCTCTCGTTGGAGTCTGTTTTTGAAGCTTTTTTGTTGAAGTATAGCCACTCTCAGGTCTGTGATCGAGTGACCAGAGAGATTGAAGTGTTCTCCAACTGGTTTTTGAATGTTATAATTCTTGACGTCTGATTTGTGTCCATTCATTCTTTTACGTAGAGACTGTCCAGTTTGGCCAATGTACATGGCAGAGGGGCATTGCTGGCACATGATGGCATATATCACATTGGTAGATGCGCAGGTGAACGAGCCTCTGATAGTGTGGCTGATGTGATTAGGCCCTATGATGGTATCCCCTGAATAGATATGTGGACAGAGTTGGCAACGGGCTTTGTTGCAAGGATAGGTTCCTGGGTTAGTGGTTCTGTTGTGTGGTGTGTGCTTGCTGGTGAGTATTTGCTTCAGATTGGGGGGCTGTCTGTAAGCAAGGACTGGTCTGTCTCCCAAGATCTGAGAGAGCGATGGCTCGTCCTTCAGGATAGGTTGTAGATCCTTGATGATGCGTTGGAGAGGTTTTAGTTGGGGGCTGAAGGTGATGGCTAGTGGCGTTCTGTTGTTTTCTTTGTTGGGCCTGTCCTGTAGTAGGTGACTTCTGGGTACTCTTCTGGCTCTGTCAATCTGTTTCTTCACTTCAGCAGGTGGGTATTGTAGTTGTAGGAATGCATGATAGAGATCTTGTAGGTGTTTGTCTCTGTCTGAGGGGTTGGAGCAAATGCGGTTATATCGCAGAGCTTGGCTGTAGACAATGGATCGAGTGGTATGATCTGGATGAAAGCTAGAGGCATGTAGGTAGGAATAGCGGTCAGTAGGTTTCCGATATAGGGTGGTGTTTATGTGACCATCGCTTATTAGCACCGTAGTGTCCAGGAAGTGGATCTCTTGTGTGGACTGGTCCAGGCTGAGGTTGATGGTGG
The DNA here is from genome assembly GCF_009764565.3 of Dermochelys coriacea. Taxonomy (NCBI): domain Eukaryota; kingdom Metazoa; phylum Chordata; order Testudines; family Dermochelyidae; genus Dermochelys; species Dermochelys coriacea. The sequence continues at coordinate 227,935,149 of NC_050069.1, forward strand.
GATGGAAACTGTTGAAATCATGGTGGAATTCCTCAAGAGCTTCTTTTCCATGGGTCCAGATGATGATCCTGTTACTCTAGCGCAAGTAGAGTAGGGGCATTAGGGGACGAGAGCTGAGGAAGCGTTGTTCTAAGTCAGCCATAAAAATGTTGGCATACTGTGGGGCCATGCGGGTACCCATCGCAGTGCCGCTGATTTGAAGGTATACATTGTCACCAAATGTGAAATAGTTATGGGTGAGGACAAAGTCAAAGTTCTGCCACCAGGTTAGCCGTGACAGTATCGGGGATACTGTTCCTGACGGCTTGTAGTCCATCTTTGTGTGGAATGTTGGTGGAGAGGGCTTCTACATCCATAGTGGCTAGGATGGTGTTTTTAGGAAGATCACCAATGGACTGTAGTTTCCTCAGGTGTCTCGAAGATAGCTGGGAGTGCTGGTAACGAAGGGCCTGAGGAGGGAGTCTACATAGCCAGACAATCCTGCTGTCAGGGTGCCAATGCCTGAGATGATGGGGCGTCCAGGATTTCCAGGTTTATGGATCTTGGGTAGCAGATAGAATATCCCAGGTCGGGGTTCTAGGGGTGTGTCTGTGTGGATTTGTTCTTGTGCTTTTTCAGGGAGTTTCTTGAGCAAATGCTGTAGTTTCTTTTGGTAACTCTCAGTGGGATCAGAGGGTAATGGCTTGTAGAAAGTGGTGTTGGAGAGCTGCCTAGTAGCCTCTTGTTCATACTCCGACCTATTCATGATGACGACAGCACCTCCTTTGTCAGCCTTTTTGATTATGATGTCAGAGTTGTTTCTGAGGCTGTGGATGGCACTGTGTTCTGCATGGCTGAGGTTATGGGGTAAGCGATGCTGCTTTACCACAATTTCAGCTCGTGCACGTCGGCGGAAGCAGTCTATGTAGAAATCCAGGCTGCTGTTTCGACCTTCAGGAGGAGTCCACCCAGAATCCTTCTTTTTGTAGTGTTGGCAGGAAGGTCTGTGGGTTAATATGTTGGTCAGAGGTGTGTTGGAAATATTCCTTGAGTCTGAGACGTCGAAAATAGGATTCTAGGTCACCACAGAACTGTATCATGTTCGTGGGGGTGGAGGGGCAAAAGGAGAGGCCCCGAGATAGCCCAGCGGAAGAATCTGTCCTAAGAGTATAGTTGGATAGATTAACAATATTGCTGGGTGGGTTACAGGAACCATTGTTGTCGCCCCTTGTGGCATATAGTAGTTTAGATAGCTTAGTGTCCTTTTTCTTTTGTAGAGAATCAAAGTGTGTTTTGTAAATGGCTTGTCTAGTTTTTGTAAAGTCCAGCCACGAGGAAGTTTGTGTGGAAGGTTGGTTCTTTATGAGAGTATCCAGTTTTGAGAGCTCATTCTTAATCTTTCCCTGTTTGCTGTAGAGGATGTTGATCAGGTGGTTCCGCAGTTTCCACAGATTGACAGAGCCAGAAGAGTACCCAGAAGTCACCTACTACAGGACAGGCCCAACAAAGAAAACAACAGAACGCCACTAGCCATCACCTTCAGCCCCCAACTAAAACCTCTCCAACGCATCATCAAGGATCTACAACCTATCCTGAAGGACGAGCCATCGCTCTCTCAGATCTTGGGAGACAGACCAGTCCTTGCATACAGACAGCCCCCCAATCTGAAGCAAATACTCACCAGCAAGCACACACCACACAACAGAACCACTAACCCAGGAACCTATCCTTGCAACAAAGCCCGTTGCCAACTCTGTCCACATATCTATTCAGGGGATACCATCATAGGGCCTAATCACATCAGCCACACTATCAGAGGCTCATTCACCTGCGCATCTACCAATGTGATATATGCCATCATGTGCCAGCAATGCCCCTCTGCCATGTACATTGGCCAAACTGGACAGTCTCTACGTAAAAGAATGAATGGACACAAATCAGACGTCAAGAATTATAACATTCAAAAACCAGTTGGAGAACACTTCAATCTCTCTGGTCACTCGATCACAGACCTAAGAGTGGCTATACTTCAACAAAAAAGCTTCAAAAACAGACTCCAACGAGAGACTGCTGAATTGGAATTAATTTGCAAACTGGATACAATTAACTTAGGCTTGAATAGAGACTGGGAATGGATGAGTCATTACACAAAGTAAAACTATTTCCCCATGGTATTTCTCCCTCCCACCCCACCCCCCACTGTTCCTCTGATATTCTTGTTAACTGCTGGAATTAGCCTACCTGCTTGTCACCATGGAAGGTTTTCCTCCTTTCCCCCCCCTGCTGTTGGTGATGGCTTATCTTAAGTGATCACTCTCCTTACAGTGTGTGTGATAAACCCATTGTTTCATGTTCTCTGTGTGTGTGTATATAAATCTCTCCTCTGTTTTTTCCACCAAATGCATCCGATGAAGTGAGCTGTAGCTCACGAAAGCTTATGCTCTAATAAATTTGTTAGTCTCTAAGGTGCCACAAGTACTCCTTTTCTTTTTGCGAATACAGACTAACACGGCTGCTACTCTGAAACCTTTATTTCTGTCTTTCCTAAACAGCACATACCCTTCAATACCTGTAGTCCAGTCATAACTACTATTCCACCATGTTTCTGTTATCCCTATAATATCTGGTAGCTCTAGTTCCTCCATTTTGTTACCTAGGCTCCTCGAATTGGTGTACAAACATCTTAATTTTGCTGTTTGGTCTCGCTCACATTTTGTACCCTATTAGGCACAGTCATTCTACAGCCAGTATAACTTATTACACTGGTATCCATACTGCCCTCGTTCCTTATATACATTCTCCTACCCACGGCTGTATCCTTTCTTACTTCATCTTCTTCCCTCTCAATGCTAAAATCTGGCGTGGAGATTACCTGGATATCTCCCAACCATCTCCCCCAAATTCCTAGTTTAAAGCTCTCTTTATTAGTTGTGCCAGCCTCCATCCTAGAAGTCTATTTCCTTCCCTACTCAGATGAAGTCCATCCCGAGAGAACTGTCCTCTGTCCATGAATGCCTCCCAGTAGCCATACATCCCAAAGCCCTCCTTATAGCACCACTGCCTAAGCCATCTGTTGACAGTCATAATCTCGTCACACCTTTGTTGCCCTTCTCTAGGAACAGGCAGGATCCCACTGAAGATCACCTGAGCCTCTATTTCCTTTAGCGTCTTCCCCAGCCTAGCATAGTATCCCTTAATACTTTCCAGTGAGAATCTAGCTGTATCATTTGTTCCCACATGAAGGATAATTAGGGGATTCTTTCCCGCTCCCTTTAGGATCCTTTTCAACCTCAGGTCTACATCCCATATCTTAGCACCTGGAAGACAGCACACCCTTCTATTCTCTGGATCAGCTCTGGTTACAGGCCTGTCTATTCTTCTCAATAAAGAGTCCCCGATCACATAGACCTGCCTTTTCCTGGTGACGGTGCTATTCTTCAGTCTCTCCCCTGTTCCCTCTGGCTGCAAGTTCTTTCCATTCCTATTTTCCCTTATAATCCTCTTCAACCCATCCCGTATCCTCCTTGGGCTCACATTTGGTGTAGTCTTTCTTGACTCTTCCCTTTTCCCTATAGGACTAGCCTCTCTTCTCTTCTTCCTTGCCCTTCCACCTTCAGCGACTACCTGCTGAGCCCCTTCTTCATTTTCCCGTCTCAATGTGTCTTCCACTACAGGAGTCACTCCCACAGCTGCCTCTGTATCTGTCATCTCCTTCCCACCTAAATCCTGTTAATCTGGGAAACACAAGCCACACCAAAAAGACCACCCCCCACAGCAAAAACAAACCCCAAACAAGCACCACAATACAAACTCCCCTTACGAACTCCCACTCAAACTCCCCTGTTTAGAGCTCTGTTTGCTAGCTCCTGTGCCCCTGTAGCTGTCTGATTTTTTAATCTCATTTTATTTTCTTATACAGTTACACCAGTTATGTTCCACAATAGGAGTGTCAGCAACAGGAAGAGAAGGGTGACAAGAAATAACTATGAGTTCAGCAACGACACTTCAAATGCCCATCAAATCAGCAATTATGAACAGCAGTTCTAAAAAAAGGCTCAGAAAGTAAATGCAGGAGGGGCATATTTTTGACTAAAGCAATGTCAACAAAATGAGAAGGCGACAGGCAGTGATTCTGACAGCTTGTTGTTATAGAAAACACTGATTATGATGCCTTATAGAAAGTGTTTATAGAATCATCCCTGCCATGATATACCTGACAGGCTAGTAAATTGTTTGCAGTAGTTGGAACCATGTTGGTCCCAGGATATTAGAGATACAAGGTGGGTGAGGCAATATCTTTTATTAGCCCAACTTCTGTTGGTGAGAGACATAACATTGCAAGCCATACAAAACTCTTCTTCAGGCTAGTACATCGGTAGTTTAGTACCTGCACATTAGTTGGTTGTCTGTATATCTGTTGTTGATGCAATCTGTAGAGACACATAACGAGGTCCCTCCAGGGCCCTCCTGGCTCCTGCCCCCACCAAAATGAGAAAGTCACACACAGAGACCTTAGTGCAGTACTCACCTGGTGCTTTTATTTACAGGCCATGCTCCCACCACCTTTCCAACATACACATAGTCCCCTTCTTACAGTCCACCGGCAGGAGAGAGGGGGCACGCGCATGCACTCTCTCCTTCCCCTCACTGCCTTTCCTCTACTGCAGCTTCCCTCTTTCCAGCTCCTCCCCCTGGCTTCCTTCCCCTGGGACTTTTATCCAGCCCCAGCCTGATGAGGCAGCAGCTGTTCCAGCTTCCCCCATCATGGCCAGGTGATCTACCCAGCTCCAATTCACCTTCCTTAATTGGAGCTGGAGTGACAGAGGGTTGGCTAAGCAGTTTTCTGCTTAGCACCCTGTCACAAGATGTCATGGAATCTTGTACAGTTTCCTGATGCAAACTAAGTATGCATTTTAAATGTTTACCTTGTCTAAAAACTGAACTCTTACTCTAAAATTCCATACTGAAAAACAATGTTGGGACCAGATCAGTTAGGTGCTGGGCACTTAAGAGGTTTGAAACTTCCTCCACTCTCAGTGGGAGTACAGCATGCAGAGCATCTGGTGCTGGGGAACAATGAAATAAACACAAATGTTTAAAAATTAAAAGTGCAGTGGGACTGTTGAACAGTCCTTTCCAGAAGAGAAGAAGGGGCAGAAAAGGTGTGCTTTAAATTCAAGGTCTTCCTTCCTCAGTAGAAGACTGCGATGCATATTCAAGCCATTATTATTCCTGAACTGGACTACTACTACTTCATACCACATTTGATATCTGATCATCTCACTGTAAGCTGAAAGCAACTTAATTGTCTTAAAGTAAAGAAGCATTGGGATTTTAGTTGAACTACTCAGTTTTAAGGCATTACACAGTCTTGGTCAGAGCTGCCTAGAAAAATTGTTTCCCTGTGAAATTCAGTGCTGTTTTTGCAACTATGCTCCCATACCACAGTGATTAGCAATAGTACAAAACCATTAGATAAACTGAGGTCTATTATTTGTCTTCCATGTTTGATCAAGTACTTCAGGAAGATATTTCTTTGGTTTCATGTTTCATCTCTGTGGACACTTTTTCCCTGAGAATGGAGAAAAATTATTTCTTGACCTATTTATTAGTAGATTTTTTTAAAATGCTGTTTGTTTCCATAAAGTGCCTCATGCAAGTGGGTTTATTATTAAAGTTAATACTAATGTAAAAGTTAAGAATCGGTGGCTTGTTAATTGTATCAGGCAATGCTGATCATATGTTAATAAGTATTTGTTTTGTTTTGAAATTTGTTTTCCAGTTATAAATACAAACAAATTCCTTTTAGGCTCTTTTTCTCATCAGTAAAATTGAATTAAGGTCCTGAGGCTCAGTAATGGCCCTTTTACACCACTCTAATGTATACCCATTTTGTGGACCTTACACTGCTAGAGTATTGTAAAACAGCTGCAGAATAAATGAGAATTGGGAGCAACATATAGAAGAAACTATCAGAAGCTGAAAGTACTTTTTTAAAAAAATTCAATCTTAAAAACTCAGCCTGACCAGGGTCAGACCATTTTATTTCATTTTCCTTTTCTTTTCTGGCAACTTCTACAAGATTGAATGACTTTTTTTTGTTAAAAATACCTCATTTTTTTACAAAAAACTTCACGTTCAGCCTGAAATTATTGTACTGACACTTATTTCCTTGACACTTTTTCAACCTTTTAAATGTTCATATTTATCTGAGGTTATCAGTCTATTCCCAGGGTTGGTCACAAACCCAAACATAAAGTTCAAATCTTCATTATCTACCATCAGTCTTTGGGCATTGGGGAACCTGGATCATCAGACTCATTTGGTATGCCAGAGACAGGACTGGTGCTGTGTCTCTCACCACCAGGTCCCCAAGGAAGGATGTGAGGATATAAGTATCTGAGCATATGCAGGGAATGACACCAAAGATATCCCTAATACTGTATTACTGCTATCTGGTTATATGCTTTTGAGCTTTTCTGTCTTTACTGATTGTTTTAATATAAATAGCTTTGCTTTGCCCTCAGTGTGAGGGTCTTTGCCGTACACCCTGTGGTTCCCTACAAGACAGCTGCAGCGGCACAGGAGCCAGCAAACAAACAGAGATGTAAACAGGGGCATTTGAGTGGGAGTTTGTAAGGGGAGTTTGTATTGTGGTGCTTGTTTGGGGTTTGTTTTTGCTGTGGGGGGTGGTCTTTTTGGTGTGGCTTGTGTTTCCCAGATTAACAGGATTTAGGTGGGAAGGCTATGATGGATACAGAGGCAGCTGTGGGAGTGATTCCTATCACGGAAGACACAATGAGGATGACTGGATGTGGAAGCTGTGTTATGTACATGATCCTGGAGGGGGGAACGGGTAAGAGCTTTTTCTGCATGAAATGCTGTCTGATAGAGCTGATGGAGGAAAAGATCTGAGGTTTGGAGAGGCAGGTGGAAAGTCTGGTTGAGTTTAGGAAGGGGTTTGAGCAGATGATGGAGCAAAGATATGAGGTATCTGAAGGGAAAAGCTCAGACTCACAGATGGAAGCAGGGCTGGGGAATTTTGAGGAGAGACTGGATGAGGAAAGTGGTCAGTGGAAACATGTGACTCAAAGAACCAGGCAGAGAAAAAGACGGGCTAGTGAAGGAGAAATAGAGCTTAGGAACAGGTTTGCAGAGTTGGAAAATGAAGAAGGGGCTCAGCAGGTAGTAGCTGAAGGTGGAAGGGCAAGGAAGAAGAGAAGAGAGGCTAGTCCTATAGAAAAAGGGGAAGAGTCAAGGGAGACTACACCAAATATGAGCCCCAGGAGGATACAGGATGGGTTGAAGAAGATTGTAAGGGAAAATAGGAATGGAAAGAACTTGCAGCCAGAGGGAACAGGGGAGAGACTGGAGAATAGCACTGTCACCAGGAAAAGGCAGGTCTATGTGATCGGGGACTCTATATTGAGAAGAATAGACAGGCCTGTAACTAGAGCTGATCCTGAGAATAGAAGGGTGTGCTGTCTTCCGGGTGCTAAGATACGGGATGTAGACCTGAGGTTGAAAAGGATCCTAAAGGGAGCGGGAAAGAATCCCCTAATTATCCTTCATGTGGGAACAAATGATACGGCTAGATTCTCGCTGGAAAGTATTAAGGGAGACTATGCTAGGCTGGGGAAGACGCTTAAGGAAATTGAGGCTCAGGTGATCTTTAGTGGGATCCTTCCTGTTCCCAGAGAAGGGCAACAAAGGTGTGACAAGATTATGACTGTCAACAGATGGCTTAGGCAGTGGTGCTATAAGGAGGGCTTTGGGATGTATGGCCACTGGGAGGCATTCACGGACAGAGGTCAGTTCTCTCGGGATGGACTTCATCTGAGTAGGGAAGGAAATAGACTTCTAGGATGGAGGCTGGCACAACTGATAAAGAGAGCTTTAAACTAGGAACTGGGGGGAGATGGATGGGAGATATCCAGGTAATCTCCACGCCAGATTTTAGCATTGAGAGGGAAGAAGACGAAGTAAGAAAGGATGCAGCCGTGGGTAGGAGAATGTATACAAGGAGCGAGGGCAGTGTGGATACTAGTCTAATAGGTTATACTGGCTGTAGAATGACTATGCCTGATAGGGTACAAAATGTGAGTGAGTCCAAACAGCAAAAATTAAGATGTTTGTACACCAATGCGAGGAGTCTAGGTAACAAAATGGAGGAACTAGAGCTACTGGTGCAGGAAGTGAAACCAGATGATATAGGGATAACAGAAACATGGTGGAATAGTACTCATGACTGGACTACAGGTATTGAAGGGTATGTGCTCTTTAGGAAAGACAGAAACAAAGGTAAAGGGGGTGGAGTAGCATTGTATATCAATGATGAGGTAGAATGTAAAGAAATAAAAAGCGATGCAATGGATAAGACAGTCCGTCTGGGCAAAAATTACATTGGGGAAGAAAACTAGTAAAGCCTCTCCTATGATAGTGCTTGGGGTGTGCTATAGACCTCCGGGATCTAATTTGGATATGGATAGAGCCCTTTTTAATGTCTTTAATAAAGTAAATACTAATGGAAACTGCGTGATCATGGGAGACTTTAACTTCCCAGATATAGACTGGAGGACCAGTGCTAGTAATAATAATAGGGCTCAGATTTTCCTAGATGCGATAGCTGATGGATTCCTTCATCAAGTAGTTGCTGAACTGACTAGAGGGGATGCCATTTTAGATTTAATTTTGGTGAGTAGCGAGGACCTCATAGAAGAAATGGTTGTAGGGGACAATCTTGGCTCAAGTGATCATGAGCTAATTTAGTTTAAACTAAATGGAAGGATTAACAAAAATAAATCTGCAACTAGGGTTTTTGATTTCAAAAGGGCTGACTTTCAAAAGTTAAGGAAATTAGTTAGGGAAGTGGATTGGACTGAAGAACTTATGGATCTAAAGGTAGAGGAGGCCTGGGATTACTTTAAATCAAAACTGCAGAAGCTATTGGAAGCCTGTATCCCAAGAAAGGGGAAAAAATTCATAGGCAGGAGTTGTAGACCAAGCTGGATGAGCAAGCATCTTAGAGAGGTGATTAAGAAGAAGCAGAAAGCATACAGGGAGTGGAAGATGGGAGGGATCAGCAAGGAAAGCTACCTAATTGAGGTCCGAACATGTAGGGATCAAGTGAGACAGGCTAAAAGTCAAGTAGAGTTGGACCTTGCAAAGGGAATTAAAACCAATAGTAAAAGGTTCTATAGCCATATAAATAAGAAAATTAAGAAGGAAGAAGTGGGGCCGCTTAACACTGAGGATGGAGTGGAGGTTAAAGATAATCTAGGCATGGCCCAATATCTAAACAAATACTTTGCCTCAGTCTTTAATAAGGCTAAAGAGGATCTTGGGGATAATGGTAGCATGACAAATGGGAAGGAGGATATAGAGGTAGATATTATCATATCAGAGGTAGAAGCGAAACTGAAACAGCTTAATGGGACTAAATTGGGGGGCCCAGATAATCTTCATCCAAGAATATTAAAGGAATTGGCACCTGAAATTGCAAGCCCATTAGCAAGAATTTTTAATGAATCTGTAAACTCAGGAATAGTACCGAATGATTGGAGAATTGCTAATATAGTTCCTATTTTTAAGAAAGGGGAAAAAAGTGATCTGGGTAACTACAGGCCAGTTAGTTTGACATCTGTAGTATGCAAGGTCCTGGAAAAAATTTTGAAGGAGAAATTAGTTAAGGACATTGAAGTCAATGGTAAATGGGACAAAATACAACATGGTTTTACAAAGGGTAGATCGTGCCAAACCAACCTAATCTCCTTTTTTGAAAAGGTAACAGATTTTTTAGATAAAGGAAATGCAGTGGATCTAATTTACCTAGATTTCAGTAAGACATTTGATACTGTGCCACATGGGGAATTACTAGTTAAATTGGAGAAGATGGGGATCAATATGAACATCAAAAGGTGGATAAGGAATTGGTTAAAGGGGAGACTACAACGGGTCCTACTGAAAGGCGAACTGTCAGGTTGGAGGGAGGTTACCAGTGGAGTTCCTCAGGGATCGGTTTTGGGACCAATCTTATTTAATCTTTTTATTACTGACCTTGGCACAAAAAGTGGGAGTGTGCTAATAAAGTTTGCAGATGATACAAAGCTGGGAGGTATTGCCAATTCGGAGAAGGATCGGGATATTATACAGGAGGATCTGGATTACCTTGTAAACTGGAGTAATAGTAATAGGATGAAATTTAATAGTGACAAGTGTAAGGTTATGCATTTAGGGATTAATAACAAGAATTTTAGTTATAAGTTGGGGACGCATCAATTAGAAGTAACAGAAGAGGAGAAGGACCTTGGAGTATTGGTTGATCATAGGATGACTATGAGCTGCCAACGTGATATGGCTGTGAAAAAAGCTAATGCGGTTTTGGGATGCATCAGGAGAGGCATTTCCAGTAGGGATAAGGAGGTTTTAGTACCGTTATACAAGGCACTGGTGAGACCTCACCTAGAATACTGTGTGCAGTTCTGGTCTCCCATGTTTAAAAAGGATGAATTCAAACTGGAGCAGGTACAGAGAAGGGCTACTAGGATGATCCAAGGAATGGAAAACTTGTCTTATGAAAGGAGACTCAAGGAGGTTGGCTTGTTTAGACTAACTAAAAGAAGCTTGAGGGGAGATATGATTGCTCTCTATAAATATATCAGAGGGATAAATATAGGAGAGGGAGAGGAATTATTTAAGCTCAGCACCAATGTGGACACAAGAACAAATGGGTATAAACTGGCCACCAGGAAGTTTAGACTTGAAATCAGATGAAGGTTTTTAACCATCAGAGGAGTGAAGTTTTGGAATAGCCTTCCAAGGGAAGCAGTGGGGGCAAAAGATCTATCTGGTTTTAAGATTCTACTCGATAAGTTTATGGAGGAGATGGTATGATGGGATAATGGGATTTTGGTAAGTAATTGATCTTTAAATATTCAGGGTAAATAGGCCAAATCCCCTGAGATGGGATATTAGATGGATGTGATCTGAGTTACTATAGAAAATTCTTTCCTGGGTATCTGGCTGGTGAATCTTGCCCATATGCTCAGGGTTTAGCTGATCGCCATATTTGGGGTCGGGAAGGAATTTTCCTCCAGGGCAGATTGGAGAGGCCCTGGAGGTTTTTCGCCTTCCTCTGTAGCATGGGGCATGGTTGACTTGAGGGAGGCTTCTCTGCTCCTTGAAGTCTTTGAACCATGATTTAAGGACTTCAATAGCTCAAACATGGGTGAGGTTTTTCATAGGAGTGGGTGGGTGAGATTCTGTGGCCTGCGCTGTGCAGGAGGTCGGACTAGATGATCAGAATGGTCCCTTCTGACCTTAGTATCTATGAATCTATGAGATTCTTTACAGAGTACAGCAAAGTCAGTAGCTTGCTACTTTTCTGGTTATAAAATGACACTCCAGGGTTCTAGTGGATAGCACAGTAGTCCAGGACTCGGGAGACATGGGTCCAATTCCCAGCTCTGCCCCAACCTACTGGCAAGTCACTTAATCTCTCTGGGCTTTTCCGTCTGTAAATTGGAGCTAATAATATTGATCTCCTCTGTAAAGCACTTTGAGATCTACAGAAGAAAACTACTATATTAGAAATAGATAATTACAAACAAATTATATATACTTTTAAAACTATGCATTATTTAAAGAGATTCAATACAATATTTTGATTCCTCCAGTCTACAGTTAAAAATATTCCACTCAATGGTCTCCCTGGTCTTGTAGTGCACAGGGAGGAACGTTGATTCTTGAAGATTGAATACTTTTCTATATTTTAAAAGCTGATTCTAATACAGAATAGTGAAAAGGTCAGAAACACACAAATCAAGGAGTGACGTCAAACTCTGTAGAGAGAACTACTGGAAGCCCAAGAAATTATAGCTGAAACATTTTGGACATGTTTTCTACCCACTGTAAAATGTTCCCTGTTTTAATATTTTTTCTCATTACATCAAAATACATAGAATAATTTGTAGGCGATCGGAAATTATTAGGTAGCACAATTTCATCAAGACCATTAAACTGTGGGGTGAAAGTGATTTATAATGTCATCAAACACCTCAAGACATACATTGTCATTGAGTCTTTAGATGTCCTTGCGCAAATAATAATTATACAATTCCTCATTGCTTTTTCTTTGTTAACCCTTGGCTCACTGTTAGTCTGCCTAAACCTGTTTGTCTTACAATAGTTTAACAGTGTTTCCCTAGGTGTTGGGCAAGGCACCCAGTAGGACACAAAGGACTAGCTGGGTAGCACAGAAGATTGATATAGTAGGATGTGTTTCAGAGTAGCAGCCGTGTTAGTCTGTATTCACAAAAAGAAAAGGAGTACTTGTGGCACCTTAGAGACTAACAAATTTATTAGAGCATAAGCTTTTGTGAGCTACAGCTCACTTCATCGGATGCATTTGGTGGAAAAAACAGAGGGGAGATTTATATACACACACAGAGACCATGAAACAATGGGTTTATCATACACACTGTAAGGAGAGTGATCACTTAAGATAAGCCATCACCAGCAGCAGGGGGGGGAAAAGGGGAAAACCTTTCATGGTGACAAGCAAGGTAGGCTAATTCCAGCAGTTAACAAGAATATCTGAGGAACAGTGGGGGGTGGGGTGGGGGGGAGAAATAACATGGGGAAATAGTTTTACTTTGTGTAATGACTCATCCATTCCCAGTCTCTATTCAAGCCTAAATTAATTGTATCCAGTTTGCAAATTAATTCCAATTCAGCAGTCTCTCGTTGGAGTCTGTTTTTGAAGCTTTTTTGTTGAAGGATAGCTACTCTTTGGTCTGTGATCGAGTGACCAGAGAGATTGAAGTGTTCTCCAACTTGTTTTTGAATGTTATAATTCTTGACGTCTGATTTGTGTCCATTCATTCTTTTACGTAGAGACTGTCCAGTTTGGCCAATGTACATGGCAGAGGGGCATTGCTGGCACATGATGGCATATATCTCATTGGTAGATGCGCAGGTGAACGAGCCTCTGATAGTGTGGCTGATGTGATTAGGCCCTATGATGGTGTCCCCTGAATAGATATGTGGACAGAGTTGGCAACGGGCTTTGTTGCAAGGATAGGTTCCTGGGTTAGTGTTTCTGTTGTGTGGTGTGTGGTTGCTGGTGAGTATTTGCTTCAGATTGGGGGGCTGTCTGTAAGCAAGTACTGACCCGTCTCCCAAGATCTGTGAGAGTGATGGGTTGTAGATCCTTGATGATGCGTTGGAGAGGTTTTAGTTGGGGGCTGAAGGTGACGGATAGTGGCGTTCTCTTATTTTCTTTGTTGGGCCTGTCCTGTAGGAGGTGACTTCTGGGTACTCTTCTGGCTCTGTGAATCTGTTTCTTCACTTCAGCAGGTGGGTATTGTAGTTGTAGGAATGCATGATAGAGATCTTGTAGGTGTTTGTCTCTGTCTGAGGGGTTGGAGCAAATGCGGTTATATCGCAGAGCTTGGCTGTAGACAATGGATCGAGTGGTATGATCTGGATGAAAGCTAGAGGCATGTAGGTAGGAATAGCGGTCAGTAGGTTTCCGATATAGGGTGGTGTTTATGTGACCATCGCTTATTAGCACCGTAGTGTCCAGGAAGTGGATCTCTTGTGTGGACTGGTCCAGGCTGAGGTTGATGGTGGGATGGAAATTGTTGAAATCCTGGTGGAATTCCTCAAGGGCTTCTTTTCCATGGGTCCAGATGATGAAGATGTCATCAATGTAGCGCAAGTAGAGTAGGGGCATTAGGGGACGAGAGCTGAAGAAGCATTGTTCTAAGTCAGCCATAAAAATGTTGGCATACTGTGGGGCCATGCGGGTACCCATCGCAGTGCCGCTGATTTGAAGGTATACATTGTCCCCAAATTTGAAATAGTTATGGGTGAGGACAAAGTCACAAAGTTCAGCCACCATGTTAGCCGTGACAGTATCGGGGATACTGTTCCTGACGGCTTGTAGTCCATCTTTGTGTGGAATGTTGGTGCAGAGGGCTTCTACATCCATAGTGGCTGGGATGGTGTTTTTAGGAAGATCACCAATGGACTGTAGTTTCCTCAGGAAGTCAGTGGTGTCTCGAAGATAGCTGGGAGTGCTGGTAATGAAGGGCCTGAGGAGGGAGTCTACACAGCCAGACAATCCTGCTGTCAGGGTGCCAATGCCTGAGATGATGGGGCGTCCAGGATTTCCAGGTTTATGGATCTTGGGTAGCAGATAGAATACCCCAGGTTGGGGTTCTAGGGGTGTGTCTGTGCGGATTTGTTCTTGTGCTTTTTCAGGGAGTTCCTTGAGCAAATGCTGTAGTTTCTTTTGGTAACTCTCAGTGGGATCAGAGGGTAATGGCTTGTAGAAAGTGGTGTTGGAGAGCTGCCTAGTAGCCTCTTGTTCATACTCCGACCTATTCATGATGACGACAGCACCTCCTTTGTCAGCCTTTTTGATTATGATGTCAGAGTTCTTTCTGAGGCTGTGGATGGCATTGTGTTCTGTATGGCTGAGGTTATGGGGTAAGCGATGCTGCTTTACCACAACTTCAGCTCGTGCACGTCGGCGGAAGCAGTCTATGTAGAAATCCAGGCTGCTGTTTCGACCTTCAGGAGGAGTCCACCCAGAATCCCTCTTTTTGTAGTGTTGGTAGGAAGGTCTTTGTGGGTTAATATGTTGGTCAGAGGTGTGTTGGAAATATTCCTAGAGTCTGAGATGTCGAAAATAGGATTCTAGGTCACCACAGAACTGTATCATGTTCGTGGGGGTGGAGGGGCAAAAGGAGAGGCCCTGAGATAGGACAGATTCTTCTGCTGGGCTAAGAGTATAGTTGGATAGATTAACAATATTGCTGGGTGGGTTACGGGAACCATTGTTGTGGCCCCTTGTGGCATGTAGTAGTTTAGATAGCTTAGTGTCCTTTTTCTTTTGTAGAGAAGCAAAGTGTGTGTTGTAAATGGCTTGTCTAGTTTTTGTAAAGTCCAGCCACGAGGAAGTTTGTGTGGAAGGTTGGTTCTTTATGAGAGTATCCAGTTTTGAGAGCTCATTCTTAATCTTTCCCTGTTTGCTGTAGAGGATGTTGATCAGGTGGTTCCACAGTTTCTTTGAGAGTGTGTGGCACAAGCTGTCAACATAGTCTGTGTGATATGTAGATTGTAATGGATTTTTTTACCTTCAGTCCTTTCGGTATGATGTCCATCTGTTTGCATTTGGAGAGGAAAATGATGTCTATCTGTATCTGTACAAGTTTTTTCATGAAGTTGACAGATTTCCACTCTATACAGCTAAACTCAGTGCCTTGCATAATGACAGGTTTCAGAGTAGCAGCCGTGTTAGTCTGTATTCGCAAAAAGAAAAGGAGTACTTGTGGCACCTTAGAGACTAACAAATTTATTAGAGCATAAGCTTTCGTGAGCTACAGCTCACTTCATCGGATGCATTTGGTGGAAAAAACAGAGGGGAGATTTATATACACACACACAGAGAACATGAAACAATGGGTTTATCATACACACTGTAAGGAGAGCAATCACTTAAGATAAGCCATCAGCAGCAGCAGGGGGGGAAAGGAGGAAAACCTTTCATGGTGACAAGCAAGGTAGGCTAATTCCAGCATCCTTAGAGTGTGTATGATAAACCCATTGTTTCATGTTCTCTGTGTGTGTATATAAATCTCCCGTTTTTTCCACCAAATGCATCCGATAAAGTGAGCTGTAGCTCACGAAAGCTTATGCTCTAATAAATTTGTCTCTAAGGTGCCACAAGTACTCCTTTTCTTTTTGCGGATACTGTAAGGAGAGATCACTTAAGATGAGCCATCACCAGCAGCGGGGGGGGGGGGGAAGGAAAACCTTTCATGGTGACAAGCAAGATAGACTATTTCCAGCAGTTAACAAGAACATCTGAGAAACAGTGGGGGGTGGGGTGGGATGGGAGAAATAACAAGGGGAAAAACACACATGACATGCTTGAAGGGGTTTCTGCCTGGTTTCACTTTCCTGAAAAGGGCTCTGCTACCAAAAGTCTGAGAAATAAAAGAGCAAAATCACAGATGACAAACAGCTCAGTGGTGGGCAAACTACGGCTCACAAGCTGGATCCAGCCCACCAGCCATTTTATCTTGCCCTCAAGCTGCCACTGGAGAGCAAGGTCTAGGGCTTGCCCAGTTCTAGCCAGGGAGCAGGGTCAGGGGCCACTCTATGTGGCTCCCAGAAGCAGTGGCATGGTCCCCTCCCTGGCTCCAACGCATAGGAGCAGCCAAGGGGCTCCACTCCACATACTGCCTCCACCCCAAGCATCACCCCCACAGCTCCAATTGGCCAGGAACTGTGGCCAGTGGGAGCTTCAGGGGCAGTGGCTGTGGATGGGGCAGTGTGCATCAGAGCCACATGGCCATGCCTCTGCATAGGAGCTGGAGAGGGGCCATGACGCTGCATCTGAGAGCCTCTTGAGGTAAGTGCTGCCCAGAGCCTGCATCCCAAGCCTCCCTCCATGCCCCTGTCCCAGCCCTGATCCCTCTCCCACCCTCCAAACCCCTGGGTCCCAGCCCGGAGCACCCTCCTACACCACAAACTCCTCATCCACAGCCCCACCCCACAGCCTGGAGATGGAGCGTTCCTCCCCCCCCCCCCCCACCCCAACCCTCCTACCCCAGCATGGAGATCCCTCCTGCACCCTGAACTCCTCATTTCTGGCCCCATCCTAGAGCCCTTACCTGCTCCCACACTCCAACCCCAATTTCATGAGCATTTATACAGCATACAATTTCTATACCCAGATGTGGCCCTCAGGCCAAAAAGTTTACCTACCCCTACTATAGCTAGTAAAGAATGTTAGAGACCATAAATCATAACCATGTATTAATGTGGTTTTTAACCTTAATACTACACTCTTTTACAGTATTGCTCCAAAATGCTATAGCATCAGTATTGTCTGCTAGGGCTCTGATTCAGCAAGGTACTTAAGCACATGCCTAACCTGAAGTGAGTGAATAGTCCTGTTGAAGTCACATGATCAAAGCAAAGCTCCCACTTAAGCACTTTGCTGTACTGGAGGTTGGACATAGAATATATTCCTGACATTTAGGGAGTGACCAACATAACTCTGTCTGAATCCATCCATTGTCTCTTGCCTTGTATTTAGATTGTAAGCTCTTTGGGAAAGGGTCCATCTCTTTTGTTCTGAGCTTGTACAACTCCTAGCACAACAGGGTCCTGGTCCAAGACTAGAGTTTCTACAGAAATATACATAATAACAATCACTGCAGACCTACAAGTTTAACTTCTGCTATGAGAAACTGTCACCCTGCCCAATCTCAGCTTGGTTTTTATCTGTGATCATTAGGTGTTTCCTCATCATTGGGTGGACTTGGCCCTGCAAGCAGCACACCTCAGAGGACTCCTTAGTTTGGACCCTTTTGACCAAGAATCCCCAGCAGGTGAAAGCTTGTTTCACTTCTTCAAAACTGTCCATTCCCAATAACAGCCGAAAACCACAGGGGTTGTAGGAAAAGCTGTATTAAAACCTGAGAGAGAGCAACTTAAAAGAAAACTAAAAGAATAAACTGCATAACATATCTGGTCTTTAGCTGCAAAATCTAGTCTGGAGAGATCCTGTGTGTCATTACAAGAAAGCCAGCCGCCTCTTACATTTTTCCCCTCTGATCCTTTGCAGGCAGCTGGTCAGTGACACTGCTTGTAGTCTCGGGAGTCTCCTGTCATCATTCCTCCTCTTCTACCTGACTCACAGCACTATTCTTCTTTTCAGGTTCCTTTGATGTGCCTGACTCATTATCATACCAGACACCCTCCACCTTCATCTCTCTGCAGAGGGGCTTATTAGTCTGGCTCTTGGCTGTGTCCCTTGTATGCTTCTCCAAAGTCATTCAGGGCTGCCACCACTGCTTTATATAAAGATTTTAGGTTCTTATGTTTTCTGTAACCCTTTCATATCTTATTTTCAAACTTAGGTAAGGTCTACATAAGACATCTGCTGGCATCGCTATGTCAGTCACCTCCAAAATGTGCCTTCATTGATATAGTCTGTTTTGCTAGTCGGGGTGGGATTTACTATACTGAGAAAGTACAGATTTGCTGGTATAGATTCATAGGACACATTTACATTTGATCTGGGAGGTGTCACTCCTAGGTTATGTAGATGAACCTGCACTAGCTCTGCTTGAGCTAACATGCTAAAAATAGCAGTGTAGCTATGGTAGCACAGGTGGTGGCTCTAGCTAGCTGACCAAGTACATACTCACTGGACCCACTGGGTTCCCACTTGGGCACCTAGCCCAAGTTGCTGCCCATGATACCTCAGCTACACTGCTATTTTTAGCACACTACCATGAGCAGAGCTAATGCAGGTTCACCTACTCAAGCTGGGAATCACACCTCCCAGCTCAAATGGAGACATAGCCATAAGTTCCATGGCCTGAAGGGACCATTGTGGTAATCAGACTAACACAGCTACCACTCTGAAACATGAGGTCTATTAGTTGTCTTCCATGTTTGATCAAGTACTTCAGGAAGATATTTCTTTGGTTTCATGTTTCATCTCTGTGGACACTTTTTCCTTGAGAATGGAGAAAAATTATTTCTTGACCTGTTTATTAGATTTTTTTTAAATGCTGTTTCCATAAAGTGCCCCATACAAATGGGCTTATTATTAAAGTTAATACTAATATAAAAGTTAAGAATCGGTGGCTTGTTAATTGTATCGGGCAATGTTGATCATATGTTAAGTATTTGTTTTTCAAATTTGTTTTCCAGTTACAAATACAAATTTCTTTTAGGCTCTTTTTCTCATCAGTAAAATTGAATTAAGGTCCTGAGGCTCAGTAATGGCCCTTTTACACCACTCTAATGTATACCCTTTTATGGACCTTACACTGCTAGAATATTGTAAAACAGCTGCAGAATAAATGAGAATTGGGAGCAACATATAGAAGAAACTATCAGAAGCTGAAAGTACTTTTTTAAAAAAATTCAATCTTAAAAACTCAGCCTGACCAGGGTCAGACCATTTTATTTCTTTTTCCTTTTCTTTTCTGGCAACTTCTACAAGATTGAATGACTTTTTTTTTTGTTAAAAATACCTCATTTTTTTTACAAATACTTCACTTTCAACCTGAAATTATTGTACTGACACTTATTTCCTTGACGCTTTTTCAACCTTTTAAATGTTCATATTTATCTGAGGTTATCAGTGTATTCCCAGGGTAGGTCACATACCCAAACATAGAGTTTGTTTCAGTATTAGACTTTAACCTATTTTGAGGGGGACTGATTCCCACCCCACACAACTCTTCTTTTTCAACCTTCTTCCAGACCTCCCTTGTCCATGAATGCCCACACTGAGTAGATCCCTGTGGCATCTCTCCTCTCCTCTTCCAACTCCCCTCTCAAGTCCCACCTCTTCTGTGATGCCTACAAGAAACCACCCAGCTAATAATAGCTATAGAGTTAGCTTAGCCTTTTATTTCACTCAGCTGTACCGCAAGGAACCTACAGGCCTGTATCCTGTAAGACATTGGCTTAATCAAGTTAGTACAAGTAAATTAGGCCTATGACCTTTACTATAGATAAAATGGCCCAACAGTTACTTGAGATTTTGGAGACTTGGGAATAGCTTGCTCAACAGAGGGAGTTGGTACATAATGGTACCAGGCAACTGCAGGAACATTGAACTGATACTGGGCCTGGATATTTCAGGATAGAATCATTGGCAGATGTCTAACTACAAACTTGCTTGACCAATAGATGACATATAAGATAATGAGTTAAAAGGTATTAATATGTTAACCTATAGGATAAGTGCACCCTAATATGATGCGGGTGAGGCAGTTAAATTTGGACATGGAAGGCTGGGCATCAGAATGAATATTCATGATAGTTCCAGGCCCTAAAATAGGCCAAGCAACGTAGTGGAGGCTAGCTTTCCATCATTGGCCTTTCAGATCTTAATTATCTACCATCAATCTTTGGGCATTGGGGAACCTGGATCATCAGACTCATTTGGCATGCCAGAGACAGGACTGGTGCTGTGTCTCTCACCACCAGGTCCCCAAGGAAGGATGTGAGGATATAAGTATCAGAGCATATGCAGGGAATGCACCAAAGATATCCCTAATAC
Source organism: Dermochelys coriacea (assembly GCF_009764565.3). Lineage (NCBI taxonomy): Eukaryota > Metazoa > Chordata > Testudines > Dermochelyidae > Dermochelys > Dermochelys coriacea. Next base: position 227,955,232 of record NC_050069.1, read on the forward strand.
TGTATTACTGCTATCTGGTTATGTGCTTTTGAGCTTTTTTGTCTTTACTGATTGTTTTAATAAAAATAGCTTTGCTTTGCCCTCAGTGTGAGGGTCTTTGCCATATACCCTGTGGTTCCCTACAAGATATGGAATTTGTCAGTTTTAATTCTGTGGAGCCTGATTCTGGGACAGGAACCCTATTACCCGCAGCCATTAATTAATATCAATTGGCAATCAATACAGTTATTATTAACCATTAAAAGGATTGGGCCACAGTTGGGCAGAATTTATTTCATTAATCTATATTAAGATAATGCATAGATTAATTATATAAAATTGTATATATTTTCATCATATCCTTTTCCACATCTTTAATCATATTGCATGCCTTTGATTGCAAGCACTTAAGGGCAGGAACTACATATTGCCATGGATAGATATTGCTGTGCATCAGCATACAAACAACAACAAAAATAGTATCCAACCACTCATTCAGGTCACCACACAAGAAGGTCTCAATTTCCATCTCCACATGGAAATGTCATTGTGTCTCATTAGGAAAGATTGCTTAGAGAATGCAATGCATCATAATAAAACATCACTTTTATAAGTGACATATCATTGAATCATTAATAGAAATCATAAGGAAATTTCTTAATAGGTCTCACAAAGAAGCCATACAAACATCATCTGGTGGAGATCCATTAATGGAGAAAGTAGGCACATTTTCCCTATTGATGGTTTGTAGAGCAACCACTTATTGGCCTATCACAATCTAGGCCATAGAAGAGATTAATGTAATAAAATGGTCAGTAATTTTGAGCAATTTTAAGAACTATTACTTGATCTTCACTAGTTTCAGAGTAGCAGCCGTGTTAGTCTGTATTCACAAAAATTTTTTTGATCTTCACTGGAACATTGCAACATTTTGGCTTCCCAATAAAACCTTTGAGTTTAACTTCTAAAGCTGGATGAAAATTTTATTGACAAAACAGTTTTCTGTCAGAAAATGCAGAGTCCTTGAAATCAAATGTTTCTAGGGAACATGTCAGTTTCAGCAAGAAAGCGCTGAAATTAATCATTTCTACTTTCACATTTTGTTTTGTTAATATTGAAATGTTTAGTTCTGATAATATCAATGTTTCATTTCAGTAAGGTAAAATGTTTTAGTGTCAACTTTATCATTTCGATTCATGTTGTTCTTACTTTTATATATTAAAGTATTTTATAATATATGTTTTGACATTATTTGTATGAGATGTGTTCACCTTATAGGAACAAAATGATTCAATATTATCAAAACTAAGTATTTTCATAGCTACAAATTTAAGTTTTTGGAGATTTGCATTTTGCAAGGAATTTAGTAAGAATTACTAAACTTTTTAAAAAGAAAAGGAGTACTTGTGGCACCTTAGAGACTAACAAATTTATTAGAGCATAAGCTTTCGTGAGCTACAGCTCACTTCATCGGATGCATTTGGTGGGAAAAAAAAAACATACCACACAGACTATGCTGACAGCTTGTGCCACACACTCTCAAAGAAACTGCGGAATCATCTGATCAACATCCTCTACAGCAAACAGGGTTTTTTTGTTTTTTGTTGTTTTGTTTTCTTTTTGCGAATACAGACTAACACGGCTGCTACTCTGAAACTAAACTTCTTAAAAGATTCAAGGATTTAAATTACTATTTCTTTAAAGATCCTAAATCCTAAAACTTTTTCCCCTTTAAACTTCTGACCTTGGACTTGCATATCCTAGATACTACAAAAGAAAATCTTAGATCCAAATTAATCTGAGCATCATTAAGAAAGGGATAGATAATAAGATAGAAAATACCATATTGCTTCAATATAAATATATGGTTCACCCACATCTTGAATACTGCATGCAGATGTTCCATCTCAAAAAGATGTATGGGAATTGGAAAAGGTTCAGAAATGGGCAACAAAAATGATTAGGAGTATGGAACAGCTTTCGTATGATAAGAGATTAATAAGACTGGGACTTTTCAGCTTGGAAAAGAGACGAGTAAGGGGGGATACGATTGAGGGATATAAAATCATGACTGGTATGGAGAAAGTAAATAAGGAAGAACTAGGGGTCACCAAACGAAAATTAATAGGCAGCAGGTTTAAAACAAACAAAAGGAAATATTTCTTCACACAACGCACAGTCAACCTGTAGAACTCTTTGCCGGAGGATGTTGTGAAGGCCAAGACTATAACAGGATTCAAAAAAGAACTAGATCAATTCATGGAGGATAGGTCCATCAATGGCTATTAGCTAGGATGGACAGGGATGGTGTCCATAGCCTGTTTGCCAGAAGCTGGGAATGAGTGACAGGAGATGGATCACTTGATTATTTATTCTGTTCATTCCCTCTGGGGCACCTGGCATAAGCCACTATCGGAAGACAGGATACTGGGCTAGATGGACCTTTGGCCTGACCCAGTATGGCCGTTCTTTTGTTCTTATGATGTTCAACTGGCACTGGTGCTCTGTCAGCAGGGTTCATTCCTCCTAGATCTTCAAGAGATGCTCTTATATGCCCACACTCTTACCCTGATCTCTTGTGGAACTCTAGAGGAAGCAGTATGAACTCTCATCTTGCCTTGCCTAACCCTTGGGCTCTTAGAGAATGGTGTTTGGGTGAGTATGACTCCTTTGAGATTGAAGAGCAACTATTGACTGTGTGGCAGTTTTGGGGGAAGAGGAAAACAGCTGGAGATTTTCATGCAAGAACGTGGTATGACTTCTACAAATTCTTTTTTCACAGACATATGGCTCTTGATTTATGTTCCAACCCCAGGTTCTATGAGTTGCATATATAGTTGAGTAGCTAAGACTCCTCTATGCATATCTTTAAAATGACCCTCATTTTACTTCAAGGCATTCAATTGTTCTTTTCCCTATTAGTATGCCCCAGTGACCACTGGCATTCATCAGTAGTAATGTCAGATGAAACTGAGTATTCCTTTAAAAAGTCATTTGTATATATTAAAAATAAAAGAACTTCTATAGCTCTAGCTTTCTTCAATTTGTCCTCTATTTATGTTACAGTTGTCCTTGATTTCCATTGCATGAGTTTTAAACCTTTTATTAGAAAAGTGTAGCTATATGTAAGTGTAGAAACACACACCCTTCCCACACTTTTTTTAATCCTTCTTTTATTAATTACCTAAAGTACTGTTCTTTCAGACCAGAAATCTGAGTATACAATCAAAAGTGACTTACTCCATGTACGCACTATATATTTTGTTAATTAGCTTCCCTCTGGCACCGCAGAACAAATCAATTTTTCACTGGATTTTTTTTCTTTGTTGTAATAACATTTAGTATTTGCTGGCATTTTAAAAAAAAATGTATTTTGAGGTATTTTTATGGAGTACCAAATTAAATGTTTCAACTAGAGCTGTAGTGAGCTGTCTAGCAAAGATTTGAATGAAACCCTGGGGCTAACCTTAAAAAAGAATTCTTCAGGCCTCTATTTGCATGCACTCTGTGAACATGTGTCAGACTCACAGTTTAAATCTTTTTTTTTTTTTTTTTTTTTCAAATCATAGAATCATAGAATCATAGAATATCAGGGTTGGAAGGGACCCCAGAAGGTCATCTAGTCCAACCCCCTGCTCAAAGCAGGACCAAGTCCCAGTTAAATCATCCCAGCCAGGGCTTTGTCAAGCCTGACCTTAAAAACCTCTAAGGAAGGAGATTCTACCACCTCCCTAGGTAACGCATTCCAGTGTTTCACCACCCTCTTAGTGAAAAAGTTTTTCCTAATATCCAATCTAAACCTCCCCCATTGCAACTTGAGACCATTACTCCTCGTTCTGTCATCTGCTACCATTGAGAACAGTCTAGAGCCATCCTCTTTGAAACCCCCTTTCAGGTAGTTGAAAGCAGCTATCAAATCCCCCCTCATTCTTCTCTTCTGCAGACTAAACAATCCCAGCTCCCTCAGCCTCTCCTCATAAGTCATGTGCTCTAGACCCCTAATCATTTTCGTTGCCCTTCGTTGTACTCTTTCCAATTTATCCACATCCTTCCTGTAGTGTGGGGCCCAAAACTGGACACAGTACTCCAGATGAGGCCTCACCAGTGTCGAATAGAGGGGAACGATCACGTCCCTCGATCTGCTCGCTATGCCCCTACTTATACATCCCAAAATGCCATTGGCCTTCTTGGCAACAAGGGCACACTGCTGACTCATATCCAGCTTCTCGTCCACTGTCACCCCTAGGTCCTTTTCCGCAGAACTGCTGCCGAGCCATTCGGTCCCTAGTCTGTAGCGGTGCATTGGATTCTTCCATCCTAAGTGCAGGACCCTGCACTTATCCTTATTGAACCTCATTAGATTTCTTTTGGCCCAATCCTCCAATTTGTCTAGGTCCTTCTGTATCCTATCCCTCCCCTCCAGCGTATCTACCACTCCTCCCAGTTTAGTATCATCCGCAAATTTGCTGAGAGTGCAATCCACACCATCCTCCAGATCATTTATGAAGATATTGAACAAAACGGGCCCCAGGACCGACCCCTGGGGCACTCCACTTGACACCGGCTACCAACTAGACATGGAGCCATTGATCACTACCCGTTGAGCCCGACAATCTAGCCAGCTTTCTACCCACCTTATAGTGCATTCATCCAGCCCATACTTCCTTAACTTGCTGACAAGAATGCTGTGGGAGACCGTGTCAAAAGCTTTGCTAAAGTCAAGAAACAATACATCCACTGCTTTCCCTTCATCCACAGAACCAGTAATCTCATCATAAAAGGCGATTAGATTAGTCAGGCATGACCTTCCCTTGGTGAATCCATGCTGACTGTTCCTGATCACTTTCCTCTCCTCTAAGTGCTTCAGGATTGATTCTTTGAGGACCTGCTCCATGATTTTTCCAGGGACTGAGGTGAGGCTGACCGGCCTGTAGTTCCCAGGATCCTCCTTCTTCCCTTTTTTAAAGATGGGCACTACATTAGCCTTTTTCCAGTCATCCGGGACTTCCCCCGTTCGCCACGAGTTTTCAAAGATAATGGCCAAGGGCTCTGCAATCACAGCCGCCAATTCCTTCAGCACTCTCGGATGCAATTCGTCCGGCCCCATGGACTTGTGCACGTCCAGCTTTTCTAAATAGTCCCTAACCACCTCTATCTCTACAGAGGGCTGGCCATCTCTTCCCCATTTTGTGTTGCCCAGCACAGCAGTCTGGGAGCTGACCTTGTTAGTGAAAACAGAGGCAAAAAAAGCATTGAGTACATTAGCTTTTTCCACATCCTCTGTCACTAGCTTGCCTCCCTCATTCAGTAAGGGGCCCACACTTTCCTTGGCTTTCTTCTTGTTGCCAACATACCTGAAGAAACCCTTCTTGTTACTCTTGACATCTCTTGCTAGCTGCAGCTCCAGGTGCGATTTGGCCCTCCTGATATCTTTCCTACATGCTCGAGCAATATTTTTATACTCTTCCCTGGTCATATGTCCAACCTTCCACTTCTTGTAAGCTTCTTTTTTATGTTTAAGATCCGCTAGGATTTCACCATTAAGCCAAGCTGGTCGCCTGCCATATTTACTATTCTTTCGACTCATCGGGATGGTTTGTCCCTGTAACCTCAACAGGGATTCCTTGAAATACAGCCAGCTCTCCTGGACTCCCTTCCCTTTCATGTTAGTCCCCCAGGGGATCCTGGCCATCTGTTCCCTGAGGGAGTCAAAGTCTGCTTTCCTGAAGTCCAGGGTCCGTATCCTGCTGCTTACCTTTCTTCCCTGCGTCAGGATCCTGAACTCAACCAACTCATGGTCACTGCCTCCCAGATTCCCATCCACTTTTGCTTCCCCCACTAATTCTACCCGGTTTGTGAGCAGCAGGTCAAGAAAAGCGCTCCCCCTAGTTGGCTCCCCTAGCACTTGCACCAGGAAATTGTCCCCTACGCTTTCCAAAAACTTCCTGGATTGTCTATGCACCGCTGTATTGCTCTCCCAGCAGATATCAGGAAAATTAAAGTCACCCATGAGAATCAGGGCATGCGATCTAGTAGCTTCCGTGAGTTGCCGGAAGAAAGCCTCATCCACCTCATCCCCCTGGTCCGGTGGTCTATAGCAGACTCCCACCATGACATCACTCTTGTTGCACACACTTCTAAACTTAATCCAGAGACACTCAGGTTTTTCCACAGTTTCGTACCGGAGCTCTGAGCAGTCATACTGCTCCCTTACATACAGTGCTACTCCCCCACCTTTTCTGCCCTGCCTGTCCTTCCTGAACAGTTTATAACCATCCATGACTGTACTCCAGTCATGTGAGTTATCCCACCAAGTCTCTGTTATTCCAATCACGTCATAATTCCTTGACATCACCAGGACCTCCAGTTCTCCCTGCTTGTTTCCAAGGCTTTGTGCATTTGTATATAAGCACTTGAGATAACCTGTTGATCGCCCCTCATTCCCAGTATGAGGCAGGAGCCCTCCCCTCTCAGACATTCCTGCCTGTGCTTCCTCCCGGTATCCCGCTTTCCCACTTACCTCAGGGCTTTGGTCTCCTTCCCCCGGTGAACCTAGTTTAAAGCCCTCCTCACTAGGTTAGCCAGCCTGCTGGCAAAGATGTTCTTCCCTCTCTTCGTAAGATGGAGCCCGTCTCTGCCCAGCACTCCTCCTTCATGGAACACCATCCCATGGTCAAAGAATCCAAAGCCTTCTCTCCGACACCACCTGCGTAGCCATTCGTTGACCTCCACGATTCGACGGTCCCTACCCAGGCCTTTTCCTTCCACGGGGAGGATGGACGAGAACACCACTTGCGCCTCCAACTCCTTTATCCTTCTTCCCAGAGCCACGTAGTCCGCAGTGATCCGCTCAAGGTCATTCTTGGCAGTATCATTGGTGCCCACGTGGAGAAGCAGGAAGGGGTAGCGATCCGAGGGCTTGATGAGTCTCGGCAGTCTCTCCGTCACATCACGAATCTTAGCCCCTGGCAAGCAGCAGACTTCTCGGTTTTCCCGGTCAGGGCGGCAGATAGATGACTCAGTCCCCCGGAGGAGAGAGTCCCCGACCACCACCACCAAATGAGCTGAGAGTGATCACATCTCTTTTTTGCTCAATTACCCATGTTTCTTATTTCTCTTCTTCCTACTGCATTCTTCTACCCAGGCCTCTCTGGAGCAACAGATCTTGATCTAGGATCCGTAAGTCCAAGGTCAGAAGTTTAAAAGGAAAAAAAGTTTATTTTGGAAATCTTTTCTCATGCTCTTAGTTTTTCCTTTAGTATCCATCACCATATTATCATCTAGGCCAGGGGTGGGCAAACTACAGCCTGCATCCAGCCCTCCAAATGTTTTAATCCTTGAGCTTCCCCCGAGGAGAGGGGTCAGGGGCTTGCCCCGCTCCCTGTGGCTCCCAGAAGCAGGGGCATATCTCCACTCCGGCTCCTATGCATAGGGGCAGCCAAGGGGCTCTGCATGCTGCCCACTCCTCAAGTGCTGTCCCCGCAGCTCCCACTGTCTGGGAACCATGGCCAATGGGAGCTGCAGGGGCAGCACCTGCAGATAGGGGAGCACACAGAGCCACCTGGCTGTGCCGCCGCATGGGAGCTGGAGCAGGGATATGCCGCTGCTTCTGGGAGCTGCTTGAGGTATGCGCCGCCTAGAGCCTGCATCCCTGACACCCTCCTGCCCCCCAACCTCCTTCCCTAGCCCTGATCCCCCTCCTGCCCTCTGAATCCCTCAATCCCAGCCCTGAGCACCCTCCTGCACCCCCAACCCCTCATCCCCAGATCCCACATCCCCAGCCAGAGCTCTCACCCCTTCCTTTCACCCCCTACCCCTCCTGCACCCTGAACTCATTTCTGGCCCCAGCATACAATTTCTATACACAGATGTGGCCCTTGGGCCAAAAAGTTTGCCCGCCCCTGATCTAGGCACTATCAGGCCCTCTCCCATTTCATGTTTCATGGATAAAGTAAGTTCATTCATCACACCATGAGATTGTTCCCCACTCACCCCCCCAAGAGCATTTCCCTGTTTGCCCAATCTCCTGCCTCTATTCTTGGTACCTTATCCTCCTCAGACTTGGTTCTCATATATGGTCATTAGGTATTCTCTGTGTCTGTCAGACTGAAGCCCTGTGAGTGACAAACTTTAGGAAAGGATATGACAAAGGTGCTGTTAGCTATAAATAGAGCCTTTGGGAGCCAACAGATTGGTCACTTAGAGCACCCAGGTTACTGGATGTGGTTGGAGTAGGAGGAGATTAGGTAGTTTCAATTGGATTGAAAGATTAGAAGGGATCACTTGCACCTGCAGAGAACATAATGAGCTAATTAGCTCACTAGCTGGATAGCTGGGAAAAGACCACAAGCACTATAAAAAGCTGAGCCATTCAAACTGGCCCTGTCAACTCTGGTTCTCCACTTGTGAGGTAACTCCTTTCTCTTCATGTGTCAGTATATAATGCCTGCATCTGTAATTTTCATTCCATGCATCTGAAGAAGTGTTTTTTACCCACGAAAGCTTATGCCCAAATAAATCTGTTAGTCTTTAAGATGCCACCGGACTTCTTGTTGTTTTTGTGGATACAGACTAACATGGCTACCACCTGATATTAGACAAGTTAGATGTCTTCAAAGTCACCAGGGCCTGATGAAATACATCCTAGAATACTCAAGGAGCTGACATCTGAGCCATTAGCAATTATCTTCAAAAAGTCCTGGAAGACAGGAGATATTCCAGAGAACTGGAAAAGGGCAAATATAGTGCCCATCTATAAAAAGGGAAATAAGGACAGTCTTGGGAATTACAGACCAGTGAGCTTACCTTCAATACTTAGAAAGATAATGAAGCAAATAAATTAAGCAATCAATTAGCAAACAACTAGATATAAGTTGATAAGTAACAGTCAGCATGTATTTGTCAAGAACAAATCAAGTCAAACCAACCTAACAGCTCTCTTTGATCGGGAAACAAGCCTTGTGGATAGGGAGGAAATGGTAGATGTGGTATATCTTGACTTTAGTAAGGCTTTTGATACTGTCTCGAATGACCTTATAAACAAACAAGGGAAATACATCCTAGATGGAGCTCCTATAAGACGGGTGCATAACTGGTTGGAAAACCATTCCCAGACAGTAGTTATCGGTGGTTCACAGTCAAGTTGGAAGGGCATATCAAGCAGGGTATTGCAGGGATTGGTCATGGGTCTGGTTCTGTTCAATATCTTTATCAATGATTTAGATAATGGCATAGAGGGTAAACTTATAAAGTTTTGGATGATATCAAGCTGGGAGGGGTTGCAAGTGCTTTGGAGGATAGGGTTAAAATTCAAACTGGAGAAATGGTCTGAAGTAAATAGGATGAAATTCAATAAGGACAAAGGCAAAGTACTCCATGTAGGAAGGAATAATCAGTTGCACACATACAAAATATGAAATGACTGCTTGAGAACGAGTACTGTGGAAAGGATCTGGGAGTCATAGTGGATCACAAGCTAAATATGAATCAACAGTTTTGCCAAAAAAGCAGACATCATTCTGGGATGTATTAGGAGTGTTGTAAGCAATACACAAGAAGTAATTCTTCTGCTCTACTCTGAGCTGATTAGGCCTCAACTGGAGAACTGTATCAAGTTCTGGGCATCACATTTCAGGAAAGATATAGACAATTTGGAGAAATTCCAGAGAGGAGCAACAAAATTGATTAAAGGTCTAGAAAACATGACCTATGAGGGAAGATTGAAAAAACTAGATTTACTTTGTCGAGAAAACAGAAGACTGCGGGGAAACATAACAGTTTTCAAATACATAAAAGGTTGTTACAAGGAGGAGGGAGAAAAATTGTTCTCTTTAACCTCTGAAGATAGGAAAAGAAGCAATGGGCTTAAATTGCAGCAAGGGCGGTTTAGATTGGACATTAGGAAAAAACTTCCTAACTGCCAAGGTAGTTAAGCACTGGAACAAATTGCTTAGGTAGGTTGTGGAATCTGCATCACTGGACATTTTTAAGAGCAGGATAGACAAACACCTGTCAAGGATGATCTAGATCAGTGGTCTCCAACCTTTTTAAGTATAAGATAAATTTAAAAAGTGAAGTGCAACCTAGGATCTACCTCAAAGAAAATGTAGAAATAACAGTAATCACACAAACCCAAACACCCTTGCCCTGCCCCTGCCCCGAGGCCACGCCCCTGCCCCACCTCTTTTCTGAGGCCCTTCACCGCTCACTCCATCCACCCTCTCTCCGTCACTCACTCTCTCCCACCCTCGCTCACTTTCACGAGGCTGGGGCAGGGGGAGGGGTGCAGAAGGGAATCAGGGCTGGAGCAGGGGATTGGGGTGTGGAAGCAGGTGCAGGAGGGGGCCCAGGGCTAGGGCAGGGGTTAGGGAGGTGTTTGGGGTGTGGGCTCCATCCTCGTGCTGCTTACCTCAGGCAGCTCCTGGCGGTGGTGCAGTGGGGCTAAGGTAGGCTCCCTACATGCCCTGGCCCTGCCCCACTCCCAGAAGCTGCTGGCATGTCCAGCAGCAGCTCCTGGGGGGGAGGGGAAAGTGTCTTTGCATGCTGCTACTATCCGCAAGCACCACTCTTGCAGCTCCCATTGGCCACAGTTCCCCGTTCCCAGCCGATGGGAGCTGCGGGGGTGGTGCCCGCAGATGCGGGCAACACACAGAGAGCCCTGACCCTCATCCTATTATTTCTACATGAAGCCCATAATTTCTGTTGGGAGCATTAATATTTCAGAATTCATCAGTTCTTTTAAGCCTTACTCACGTTAGACCCAGTTTAGCTAAGCAGTGACACCTGCAAATCCCACAGAAGTCAGCGGGACTTAAGCACGTGCGTATGTGCTTCAGTTCTTCCAGAACAATCCAAATATGAGAACAAAGGAAAAAAGGCTGATTAGAATGTTCATTTATTATTTAATAATTACTTTTTAAACTAAGAAACAAAAAATGGCAGACATCACTCTAAAATTGAATATGTCTCTGCAGTCAATGGGCAAGGATGACACTAATGACACTGTCGCAGGATATCTCACAGATAATAGATGATTTCAGGGAATTCAGTAGCATGAGGAAGAAAAATGTTCAACTGATCTTCTCTGAGATCCTTCCTAACCCATGAGCTAAAGAAGACAGATTCTAGAAGATTCTAGAAGTGAATTACTGGCTAGGTGAGTGGTATAGGGCTTTAATTTTGTGGACATTGGTTCACTTTCTACTGAGATGGAAGCCATTTAAACTATACAGCCTCCTCTCCCCACAAAAGATCTCCTTGGGGACAGGCTGGCTAGAGTAGTCAGGAGGGCATTAAGCTCACAACAAAAGGAGGAGTAGAAAGAGGGAAGGTATGAACACAGCACAAAACCGAGATCTTGGGAACAAAATTAATCAAGGAACCAAAGGACATAAAGAGCAAAAATTCTATATGCCAATGCTAGGAGCCTGGGTAACAAACAAGGGTGACTGAAATTTTTCATTTATTAGCATGAATTTTATCTAGCTGGCATTACTGAAACCTGGTGGGATGATTCCTAGGATTGGACTGTGAAAATTGATGTTTATAAATCATTTAGGAAGGATCGAGTGGGCAAAAGGGGCGTGGGAGTGGCACTTTAGGGGGAAAAAGGCATTACCTGTTTCTGAGTCACTAACAACTCAGAAGAAAATGATCCTGAATACTTATGGATCAATATCCTAACCGATGAAGCAGAAGATGGATTATTAGTTACTGACTGCTAAAGATCACCAAATCAAACTTGGGAACAGATGACTAGCTCCTTAAGCCCCTCTCTCAAATGTGTAGCTGTGTGATCCTGAGGGTCTTCAGTTTGAGTGACATATGCTGGAATTCTCATGCTGCCTGTCCTAACAATTCCTACAAAATTTATTATAGATGACAATTTCCTAAATCAAAAAGTATTGCACCCAACATAAGGGAATTCTCTATTAGAACCTGTCTTAAAAAATAAACAGGAACTGATTACAGGAGTAAAATTTAGTGGTACAAATTAAGTGATCACAACTTGATCATATTTATGATATGCAAAGGATCAAAATTAAAACCAGTAATATATACATGGTGCATTAAAAGGGCCAATTTTAAAAAGCTGAAATCATTTATGATTCAAATCAGCGGGGAGGAAGAATTTAATGAGAAAAATGTTAATGAAATTGGGAATTGTTTAAGAACACTTTACTAAGTGTCCAAACAGCCACAATCAAGAAAGAAGACTGTACTGGTTAAAAAACCAGTGGTTTTGAGTTGAAGTGAAGGCAGCTATAAAAATAAGGCAAGTCAACAGTAATGGATATAAATGAGAAGCATAGGCATAGGAATTTTAGAAAACTGATAAGGGAGCAAAGGGACACAAAAAAGACCTATGGTCAACACAGTTAAGGACAATAAGGTGTTTAAGTATACAAAGAACAAAAAAAGTTTCAGAGTAGCAGCCGTGTTAGTCTGTATCCGTAAAAAGAAAAGGAGTACTTGTGGCACCTTAGAGGCTAACAAATTTATTAGAGCATAAGCTTTCGTGAGCTACAGCTCACTTCATCGGATGCATACAGTGGAAAATATAGTGGGGAGATTTTATATACACAGAGAACATAAAACAATGGGTGTTACCATACAGACTGTAGCAAGAGTGAGCAGGAAAGGTGAGCTATTACCAGCAGGAGAGCGGGGGCGGGGGGGAACCTTTTGTAGTGATAATCAAGGTGGGACATTTCCAGCAGTTGACAAGAACAGTAGGAGGGGAAATAAACAAGGGGAAATAGTTTTACTTTGTGTAATGACACATCCACTCCCAGTCTTTATTCAAGCCTAAGTTAATTGTATCCAGTTTTCAAATTCATTCCAATTCAGCAGTCTCTCGTTGGAGTCTGTTTTTGAAGTTTTTTTGTTGGAGAATTGCCACTTTTAGGTCTGTAATCGAGTGACCAAAGAGATTGAAGTGTTCTCCAACTGGTTTTTGAATGTTATAATTCTTGACGTCTGATTTATATCCATTTATTCTTTTACGTAGAGACTGTCCAGTTTGGCCAAGGTACATGGCAGAGGGGCATTGCTGGCACATGATGGCATACATCACATTGGTAGATGCGCAGGTGAATGAGCCTCTGATAGTGTGGCTGATGTGATTAGGCCCTATGATGGTGTCCCCTGAATAGATATGTGGACACAGTTGGCAAGGGGCTTTGTTGCAAGGATAGGTTCCTGTGTTAGTGGTTTTGTTGTGTGGTTGCTAGTGAGTATTTGCTTCAGGTTGGGGGGCTGTCTGTAAGCAAATACTGGCCTGTCTCCCAACTATGAGAGTCATGGGTCGTCCTTCAGGATAGGTTGTAGATCGTTGATGATGCGTTGGAGAGGTTTTAGTTGGGGGCTGAAGGTGATGGCTAGTGGTGTTCTGTTAATTTCTTTGGGCCTGTTCTGTATGAAGGTAACTTGAATCCTAACAGTGGTATTGGTCTATTACTAGGTGGAAATGATGCTAGTATCAATAATGATGCAGAAAAGGCAGAAGTGTTTAATATATATATTTCTAAAAAGAAAAATGTGGGTCACAGTGGATAATCAGCTGAACATGAGCTCCCAGTGCATCTCTGGGGCCAAAAGGGCTAATGTGATCCTTGAATGCATAGACAAGCAAATATTGAGTAGGACTAGAGAGGTTATTTTACCTCTGTATTTGGTCTTGGTGTGACTGCAGCTGGAATACTGTGTCCAGTTCTAGTGTCCACAATTCAAGAAGGATGTTTATAAATGGGAGAAGGTTCAAAGAAGAGCCATGAGAATGATGAAAGAATTAGAAAATTATTTTTGTGACAGACTCAAGGAGCTCACTCCATTTAGTTTACCAAAGAGAAGGTTGAGGGGTGACTTGATCACATTCTTAAGTACCTACATGGGGAACAAATATTTGATAATGGGCTTTTCATTGTAGCAGAGAAAGATATAACATGATCTAATGGGTGTAAATTCAAACTAGACAAATTCCATCTGGAAATAAGGTGTAAATTTAACAGTGAGGGTAATTAATTGGAACAATTTACCAAGGGTCATGGTTGATTCTTCAGTAGCAATTTTTAAGACTGGACATTTTTCTAAGATATGTACTCTAGTTCAAAAGGAATTATTTTGGGGAAGTCCTGATGATCAGTGGTCCCTTATGGCCTTGGAATCGACAAGATCAAACTGGCTATATATCCAATAATGCTGTACTGGAATGTTAACTTGGCCCTGTTGCACATACATATGATTCATGATGTTTTCTTTGTAGCATGTAAACATTAATGTGCTACTTTGCTGTATAACACACACATTGGGGCTGAGTTAAAATTTTGATGGAAACCTCGGGACCAATTCACCTCTATTGTAACTCCACTGAAATCATGGGAATTACTCCTAAGCTGAATTTGACCCTCTAACTTTTGGAATGTCCTCATGACTTTTGAGGTATTTGATTTCTCAACCCTAACACTGCATTAACAAAAGTAAATATATTGATGTATACTTGAAATATTACCATACGCTGATAGAAAGTGGTAGCTTTTTCTAAAGCATTGTTATATATTTCTAAATTTCAGTATAATAAGATGAGGAATGTAAAATGGCTAAAATCCTAGTTAACTGTTAATGGAATCAAAACTGTGCCACAAGGTTAGAAACACTAATGAAGTATGTTTCATATCAAACACCACATTGAATATGCTTCTAGGCTTTCATTCTGATAATTTATATGTCGCTTGACTTATATCTTCTATCACAAAATATACATCTGCATACATCTTCCAGCATATAATCATAATAAAAAGTGAATATTGCTGCTAAAAATACAGGATATTGTTGTGCTAACAGCACAATTGGTTCCTGTGGCAGGAAATTAGACATCACACCCAGAGGAGTATTTTGAGCTATAATAAAATGAAATAAAAAACTCTCTTCATTGCTATTGGCAGAGCCTAATAAAATGGTTCATACTAAATTGCCTTTGATGCATCTGTACATAGAATTAATTATGCAAGTAATATAATACCTTATCTTTATGGATAATTACAAGAGTAATCATGTTTGCATCTTTTTCACATGTGAACATTTCCAGCATGTCATTTTATTAAGTAAAATATCAAAAAGTGATTAAAATGTTCAGGATCAAACTTTCCTCTCATTACCTTATGTATGTCCAGGTTGAATTCATCAAAAAAGCGATGACTGTAGAAAGTTAAAGGTCCACAAAGATCTTACAAATTCCTACTCACACAATTAGCCTTCTCTTCTATGGAGCTCTGACCAGTTGAGAATTTGCCCCCAAATGCCTGGAATAGCCCCCTGGACCTTGTGCACAACATATCCTTACTTTCCTCCTTCAACTCCTTCTTCAAAAATCACTTCTTGTGGTTAGCCTTCCATTGCTGGCTATAGCCCAGTGGCCACTCACTGCCTCCTGGTAGCTGGGGGTGTTTCTGTGGCCATCCCACCTCTACCTCCCATTCAGCCAGGCCCCTTTTAAAAAAATTTTAGTCTCCAGTGGTCTTCTAAGCCCAAATTCTTTAATTCACTCTTCACAATTCTCCTCAGGCTGCCAACAGATAGTCAAAAACAGAACACAAAAATCCAAAACAAGCCAAGTTTTTCATCAGTTCTTTAAACTGGATGCAGTTCCTCCTTCCACCAGGCCCAGAACATAGTTATCCACTTCCTGTTTCTGGCAGTCTCAACTACTCTCTCAATCATACTCTTTTCTGCAGCTTCCTGCTGCTTTTGGAGTGGTATCACCTGATTCCTCTCAGGTGGGGCTGATCTTGTAATCAGGGCTGGCTTAGCCCCAGACTCTCCAGACCTCAGGCAAGGCACCCTGTTGCATTCACAAGCCTTCATTCGAGACGCTGCCCCCACGCTTTAATAGCTTTAAAATCTAATTTATTGATTTTAACCAAAAACAAAATCAGAACTAATAGAGTATGTACCAAACAAAAGGCAATTTTCTCACGTTTGCCCTCCACATTCTCCCGCCTCCGCCCTTTGTTTATTGTCATCCGTTGCTGTGCTAATTTAGATGGCAAGCTCCTTGAAGTAAGGAGCTGTCATTTTTTATCTGTCTGTAGAACACTATGCACACCTATGGCACTCTATAAGTAATGATAATGAGCACACACAGTGACACAGAGTACACTGTAACAAAGCTTTACATGTTGCATGTATTGATTCAGAAATATATGCCAGTTTTCTAAGACAGTTAGAATGATATGTTTTTTTTCTTGTTGGTTGACCTCTACTACGTTCTTTATATAAAGGCAAAATATATTATTGTTACCTTCTTGATGCATAACTCAGATTTACACATGCTGCTCTTTAGAAATTAGAAGCTAGTTTTGCAGTCAAATGACATCACTAATTATATATATATTTACATTTTACTTTAGCCAATGTAACTTAGGTGAATGGGGAAGCCAGGAAGTAGGAAATCCTAAATCCCTATTCAGCTGGAACTCCCCTGAAGTCAGTGGGAGTTATTAGTTTCCTCCGCCAGCAGAACAGGACCCTTTGCATCTAAGGAGGTTAGATAAATTCCAATGATCTGCATGTCATTAACTTACATATATACAAATTCAATTAATTGAAAAAGGGATGATTTTAGAAAGTTAAGGATCCACAAAAAACTTACCAATCCTGACTCATGCAATTAGCCTTATTGATGTGTAATCCCATTGAAGTCTATGAGACTATTAATGTAAATAATGACCACTCATGTCAGTAGAGTTTGCAAAACTGGGTTTGATATCACTAGTTAGTGTATTTGGTTGAAGAACCTTAACATTTTCAACAAAAAAACTGTTCAACATTTTGAAGGGATTTTTTTCCCCAATCAAAAATAATTTTTTGAAGAAAAGATTCATCAAAAATTCAACATTCAGCAATATTACCCAGTTCACCTAGTAAGTGAGTATCCTGAATCTGTTTGGAGTGTATTGCATATGTGTGGGAGGTGAAGCGACAAATATTGTCCACATACAATCTGATATACTTATTATTATCATGTACTTTTATTAAAAGAAAGGGAATAATGTTTACTAGGCCTGGCCAAAGTATTAGTTGAGAACTACGTTTTAAGGAAATTTAGCCTTTTCTCTCTGTGAATTGTTTGCAAACAGATCACCATTCTTTTATGAACTTGTTATTTGAAACTGTACAATAACTAGCTTGCTAGAATGTATATGAAGTATGGAATGATAGTTGTGGCTATTCAGCTGATTATTCAAGTCAAATTCACAACACAAATTTGTCACAAGTCACCTAAATCACATGGCACTGTTTCCTTGATTCAATGTCCTAACACTAGCACAGTTGATCCAAAGATAGGTTTGGAACCTCTATGCTCTATTGTAGTACAAATAAGAATTAATAACAATTACCTTTATGAAGTACTTCTACTTCACACTGAAGTTTATTTAGTCATAAAAATAATTTTGTATGTTTTTTTAGATGTCTTTTGGCTATGGACCCAAAATTCCCTGTTTGTGAATATTCTGGTACAAGTTTTCTTGTGCAATTTTGGTGGGATGAGTTTATCAACAGGCAGAATCAAAATCTAAATGGTCACATCGGCACAAAGAGGTTTGCACACTTTTTGTACAACTTCTGTAGCTATTGTTGAATCTTTGATTCTGTTGCTTTTTAAGGTGGTTGCAATATGAGCCCCAAATCCAAAAGAGTGGAAAAAGTGATGATAAAGCTCCATGAAAGTAGAAATCCCCAGGGAGAGCCAGTGGGCAAACAATTGTCCTACTATGTGGACCAGATTTTTCTTTAAAGAAACTTGAACCCCTGCAACTGACTAAGTAGGAACCAAAAGCTTTATTTATCAGGACTTTTTCAAATTTGCATATTTTTATAACAGTTAAAATCAGACATTTTCTTTCTTTGCAGTCTTGATATTATAGTTTGACATGCTATTTTCAAATTGAAAAGTGTGATAGTTTTCTGTAAATGTTTCAAAAGATTAGTTTAGTCTTATCATATTCAGCAGCTTAGGGTTTCTTTCATATAAGAATTGTTTTATGTGCTGACTCTATGCCAGAGAAGCTAGCTAGTGTTTTATTAATATTTCGCAGAGGAGACTCAGTTCAAAAGTGAGACATAAGATGTAGATGGCTCTAAGCACTGAGTACAAAGTTCATGAATAAAAAAGATACATAAGCACGTAAACACCACAAAAATGCCTGCTTATCGAGTCAGGTTTGTTTATGACTCATTCCTGAATGGATGGGAATATACAATGTCCCAAGAACAAAAGTTTGAATCAAAGCATAATAAGTATAAATGTGCAATGTGGCCTAGACACAAGAAATGTCAGAGTAAGAAAGGAGCTTTCTCTGAAGGAGATGCAACTGATATATTCAAAATGATATTTACAGCAGTTTATTAATATTATTAATAAAAGCAACAACTATATCTTATATTTATAAAACATATACATGAAAGGGCTTTACAAATGTTAATCAATTCTCCCAGCCCAGAAATGCAGCCACCTCTAGGTAAAACAAGACAGTTGTTCAACCGTGCACAATAACTCTAGTTAACTGTCTAAGGAAGGAAGTGAACAATTCCTTATTCAATTAAATCTGGGGGAAGGGGAGGAACTTAAATAGGGAGAATGTGGTCTTTAAGCATTTGTTTGAAAATTTTCAGGACCTCAGTCTGGGTGGGAGTGAAATTTCACTTCTTTTAGATCTAGGAGTAAATATAATATTTACACCAATGGCAAATAGACAAAACAATTCGAATATTGGGATTTTCAGATATGGAATAGTGAGAAGGATATATGAATAGAGCTGACCAACACTCAGGGTTCTCAGTGCATGAAAAGTTTTGCCGGAAAATTTCCAACCAGTTCTAGACATGAAAGAATGCATAAGGAGTTACTGGGAGACTACAGTACATGCACAGCCCATTTGAATTATTGTTGCCTAAACTAATAGTTATTTAAATAATTATTTAACAAAGGTGCTTTGCATGATATGTGAGGTACTGGGAATTGCAATGACCATAGGCCTGAATCCCATTTACACTAGAAACTTTTTATGCCACTATGTCAATGTAAAGGGCCTTAAACTGGATGCAGATTATGCTGACTTTAAGATTCAGAACTGTGTGAAGTAGGGCCGGCCAGAAAAAAAGATTTCTGTTTCGTGAAAAATCCCAATGTTTTGATATATGTTTCCATTCTGATGAGGAATGAACCCATGACCTTTAGAAATTTTTCATGAAAAAAGAGAGTGTGTGTGTGTGAGAGAGAGAGAGAGAGACCTTAAGATATTCAATAAGCTGGTAGTTAGCAAAGTCACCTGAGATGTGGGAGACTCAGGTTCAAGTCCTTGCCCTGCCTGGGTCAGACCAGGTGAATGCCCTAACTGCCAGGCTATTGGTAATCCCGGGCACTCACTTGCTCTGGTTTAGATCAGATATTCCATCCTACACTTGAGAAACCTTCCCAATGAAAGTTTAATCAAAACTGGTATATTTCCATGAAAAGTTTTGGTTTAGTATTTTCCAATAAACAAACATTTTGTTTAAAATTTCCCAAGCAGCTCTAGTGTAAAGCTACATTAGTGTACCTGAGAATTGGGCCTTGTGTGTGATTACTTTATCTTTAAGGTCTGGAACATTCTGGCCTGTTAGAGTCAAAAGATTTGCCAAGTAGAAGTTGCAGTTGGTGACACATGGATACTGACCTTAAGAAAAAAATGATGCTGAGGATAACTAACAAATTAGTTTTTGTTTAAAGCTATATGGGAATACATATTGTTGCATGGTTTTATTCCTTTTTATGATAACTATTTTCTTCTAAACTTAATGCAAACATCAAAAAGATTTTATTGAGTGGTTGTTACAGATGTATTTGAGCTCTCTCTCTATTTGACACTCACCAGACTACTGTGAGGGGATCCAAATACTGAATCCTTGAGTGCTTTAAGCTTCCAGAATCTGAACAAAGTCCAGGCTCTATCCCTTTCTGGGCACACTCTTGGGATACAGATCCTCTGTGTACCTCCCTCCTAAAAGCTGACACCTTGATGTCAACTGTCCATCTCCTGGGACCACTGCTGACCCCTCACACTCACCAGTAGCTTGAACATGCCCTCTCCCGAATTCGAGCCATGAAAGTGCTTTGGATTTACAGTTTCCCTCTTCCAGGGCATGTGATGGGGTAACACAGAACATACAAACAAACAGACTTTGCACAAGACTCTAAACCCCATTGTTCTTTACCTAATAACACAAGAAATACCCAGAGCTCATTTCCCTGCTTCAGTTTCCTCACTACTGAGTTGGAGTTTAGGTCTTCTAGGTGTCCAGAATCCTTCTGCTTCAGCTCATGGCTAGACTTCTAACCATGAAACTTCTCTCTCTCTCTCTCCCTCTCTTGGATCAGTTTGCTTTCTCTTACCTTGGTTAGTCCAGCAGCTAAACTGGACCCCTCACTACAGAAGTGTTCCTCTCTCTCCTCAAAACTTGTGTCCTGTGTGTCGCCAAAGCCTTCCCCACGTTCTTAAATCCATGCCTTGTCCTGTTTGGGAATTTTCCATTCTCCAAGTAGCAGCCCCCTGTTGAGGGGTTGGAGAAAACTCATTCTCCTATCTTCAGCCACCCTCAGATTCTCTAAATGGTCACAATGGTACATTTCTAAATCAGGTTTTAAATCTTTGGCAGAGGCAGAGTTTAGCCTTTTTGAATACCTGCCTACAAAATGGAAAATTGTGTAGCTGTCTGAATGACACAAGGGAAAAGGATCTTAATTCCACTGTCTAGTTTTTCAAAGGACTGCGTTGGGAGATCCCCCTAGGGACAGAGTTTCACTATCAACATTTTGACAGAACAAATACAATGGTGTTTAAACATACATTAGCCCCCACTTACACAGGCTTTGATCCTACAATTCTTGCACATCTGGGGTGAACACTGGTCCCAATTGAAGTCAATGGGGCCAGGATTTCATTCCTTGAAGAGCTGCAGGATTGAGCCTATAGTTTCTTACTCATACATTTTTATACCCACAATGTGCTTCATTCTAACTTTTAAATACAAAATTACTGACAGTAACATTCCCCATCACATTCACTCTTCCTATGTACAGCAGCTCTAGAAGTGTAAGCATCAATGTTCTGATAAGAGTTATAGAAATGCTACTTCTGGAATGTTAGAGACTAACAAATTTATTAGAGCATAAGCTTTCGTGAGCTACAGCTCACTTCATCGGATGCATTTGGTGGAAAAAAACAGAGGAGAGATTTATATACACACACACAGAGAACATGAAACAATGGGTTTATCATACACACTGTAAGGAGAGTGATCACTTAAGATAAGCCATCACCAGCAGCAGGGGGGGGAAAGGAGGAAAACCTTTAAAGGTGTCATGAAAGGTTTTCCTCCTTTCCCCCCCCTGCTGCTGGTGATGGCTTATCTTAAGTGATCACTCTCCTTACAGTGTGTATGATAAACCCATTGTTTCATGTTCTCTGTGTGTGTGTATATAAATCTCTCCTCTGTTTTTTTCCACCAAATGCATCCGATGAAGTGAGCTGTAGCTCACGAAAGCTTATGCTCTAATAAATTTGTTAGTCTCTAAGGTGCCACCGGTACTCCTTTTCTTTTTGCGAATACAGACTAACACGGCTGCTACTCTGAAACCTGTACTTCTGGAATGTTTTACAGTGGTTTTAAAACATATGTTACAGAAATGCTACTTCTGGAATGTTTTACAGAGGTTTTAAAACATTTTATTGGGACTATTTCTTGGTTGCCAGTGCCTTGGAACCAGATACTGGAGAGCCTGTCCACAAGGGGAGTTATACTGACATAGAGATAGCAGTATAATTATACAACTATAGTTTTGCCAGTCAGTGTTCCCATGTAGACAAGTTCTTAATTAATATGACTAAAATTTTCAAAGGGGGCTAAGGCATGAGATGCCCAATTACTATCGAAACATAATGGTAGTTTGTCACCTGATGTCCTCAGGCTCCTTTGAACATCTCAGCCCATAAGTCTAACATGTGCAGGGTTCAGAGGGAGAGGAAAAATCAAAACCAATTAATATAAAACCTCCCAAAATGGCCTAAACTACTTTTTCTAGACACAAAAAGACACACTGGTATCTTGAGCCCCTCGCAGACTAGACACAAATGTTGGTCTGATTAGGGATCTGGGAATTCCAAAGAGGATAACACTCCTGTGAATAGCCCTGTAGAAATACAAGATACCAGACTTTAGAGATATGATGTTTTAACATGTAGAAAACCTGTCATTGGTCTGGAGCTAGATCTTCTCTGTCTTGGGCCTCAGGCAGGGTAGTTTGGGGTGAAAAATTCACATTTGTGGGGTGAATAAGTAGCTGTTCAAAACAGAGGTTGAATGAGAAAAAGCATATTGGCAGCTATTTGAGGCTGCTTAAGGGGTTGAAACATCAGAGAAAGTCCCAGGAATATGGATTATGGACAGGTGATAAAGTCATAGGCATATGATTACATTGTTACCACCTGCACATGTATGATGTAGTCTATTTATCTGTAGGTATATAATGTATACATATATTTTATACCTCTGTATCTAAATATAGGTACAATCAGAGTTTATGTTCTAACTGTATTAAAGTCTAACCAAAAATAAATGTACCTTACGACTTGGTTCCTTCCTTTCCTCATCGGTGGAAAGTCTACTTAGATTATGGGTGTAGTAATGCAAATTTTCCACAAGACCTGCTCCACAGAGGGGCCCAGAACCATCCAGTTCAGCACACAAAGTGGGCAGAACCAAGGCACATGAGATGCACTAATTCATAGCTCTCCGGGGCAGCCTCTGCCAGAAGAAGTCACGTGAACTCCTAGCCAGAGTTGAAAGATTGCCATGGTCTGGTGGAGGATGGCAGTGACACCACTGCCTGCTCTTCATCTCAAGGGCAGCTTTGATTCCCAGTGCGAAGTGCATCACTCTGGGCTCATGGGGGTGAATCAAGCCTGGTAACTCGCAGCTGTTTTAGATTGCAAACTTCTCTATAAGTAATTTTTATTCTGATGTCTCTCTCAAAACATTGTGTTCTTACAATATTATGGAAAATGAAAATGCTGGGATAAGATGACATCTTTCTCAGACTGATTGTTGATCATTAGTAGAATATTTAGTGTACTGTGCAGTTTATGGCATGTATCAGCTCCTGGACTCTCAATCCTCCAGGGAGCGTCATGTGTCTGAGTCCAAGGATTTGCAATTAGATCAGTTATGGCAAAAAGCTAGTACAACATTCTGTCACAGCAGCATGGTTATCTTTAGTTTACAACAATATAGTGAATCCATGGTATCAGTGTAATTAGACTAATAACACTGTATCTTTCACATATGAATGCATTGTCACATTTTGTTATGTGGCATAGCGATTTATTGGCTGAGAGGAAATGGTCCATGTAAAGAGCATTTGCTGATTTTTTGCATTTCCTCTTTCTACATCTAAACAAAGATTGATATGCAAATAGTTGTCATAACATGAAATCTCATCCAGTAAGGTATACATCCGAAGGGTCATGGGCCAAGAGATTTAAAACACAAGCCTCTTCTTAGCTAATAGCCTGTGAAGGCTAAGAAAGGTAAATTACTTCATTCAAAATCAACTGCAATATCTATGTATGAAATTGTCTGAATCCAATTGAGAGACTGTAGCATAGCCTTCAGTGATGCATACATACTTTAGAAGCATTCTTCAATGATGGAAGGTTGTTTTCCTAAGATAACAATAGTGTTAACATTTTTCTCTGTTAGAGACCAATAGTAGCCATTAGTAATACTATCAATGGGAGAGATCCTGAAAGTCCTTAACCAGTTTTTGTTCAGTCTTTCTTTGGGCAGAATTCTCTTTAAAATCAATTAGAGGTGGGCCTGATTAAGAGTCGAGTAAAAGCTAGGTTAAGGATTTTAAGGTCCTTGTATAATTAGGCTTGTGTTTAAAAGAAAGTAATACTCTCTGGCTAAATTATGCCCCTAGTTACCCAAAGTTCAAATCCAGAGTAACTCTGGGGACTTTAGTGGAGATAGTAGAGATTTCATAGAATCATAGAATATCAGAGTTGGAAGGGACCTCAGGAGGTCATCTAGTCAAATCCCCTGCTCAAAGCAGGACCAATCCCCAACTAAATCATCCCAGCAAGCGCTTTGTTAAGCCTGACCTTAAAAACCTCTAAGGAAGGAGATTCCACCACCTCCCAAAGTAACGCATTCCAGTGCTTCACCACCCTCCTAGCAAAAAAGGTTTTCCTAATATCCAACCTAAACCTCCCCCACTGCAACTTGAGACCATTATTCCTCGTTCTGTCATCTGGTACCACTGAGAACAGTCAAGCTCCATCCTCTTTGGAACCCCCTTTCAGGTAGTTGAAAGCAGTTATCAAATCCCTCCTCATTCTTCTCTTCTGCAGACTAAATAATCCCAGTTCCCTCAGCCTCTCCTCATAAGTCATGTGCTCCAGCCCCCTAATCATTTTTGTTGCCCTTCGCTGGACTCTTTCCAATTTTCCACATCCTTCTTGTAGTGTGGGGCCCAAAACTGGACACAGTACTCCAAATGAGGCCTCAACAATGCTGAATAGAGGGGAATGATCACATCCCTCGATCTGCACCAGTATAGCTGAAAACAGAATATGATTTGCACCAGTTTTGCTGAAAAGAGAATATGGCTCTTACACAGTTAAGTAAATAAATAAATATTTACTAGGGGCCTATAGAGAGGTCTTTCCATAACCAATTACCTATGAAGTTAATGAGAGTTCACTTGAGTTTAAGACTTTGCAAAACAGGAGTATAAACCAGATCAGTACTGTAATAGGGTCCGTCATCTTCATGACGTTTCCCAACATGGATTAAAGTTTAATGACTTAATGTAGGACTGACAATAACAAGTCAGATCTTCAGCTAGTGAAAATTGGCATGTCTCTATTAATTTTAATGGAGTTACTCCAATTTACATCTGCTAAGGATTTTTCTCATCCGAAAGCATAGAAAATCAGAATGTTTCAAAGTTGTTTTGACATAATTTATTTGAATTCTATTAATATGTTTATAAAGCACTGATTTAGATTAGAAATAATACTGAATTGGAATAATACAGGTGTGGATTTCTTGGAAAATAAATTTGTCACTTGGATCTGCTCTGTGGTTTTTCCAGATTATCATAGCTAATAGGAGCAGAGAATTGACACCATTATGATATTTAGCCTGTATGTAACACAAAATTTCCTAAAATTGATGCTTTTCAAAGTACAATGCAACTCACAAAAAAATAGAAGCTTGTTAACAAGAAAAAAATGAATATAAATGACAATTTGCACAGAGCCATTTAATCAACCTAGGAGGCTAACTCTCTAGATCAAAGTGATAGAAAAGCAATTTTGTGGTGGAAATTAATAGATCTGAATGAACTTTCCAAGGATCAGTTCGTATGGTTTCTGTGGCTTCTGCCCACTGCAAGTTCATTTGCAAGTGTGATTTCTGTAGAACTGTGCCTCATTTGAAGAACTCCAACCACTTCCTCCATGGAGAACATCTGTCCTCTTACAGGCCTTAGGGATTCCCTTCTTCCGCCCACCTCTCAACCTTACTGGGAGAGGATGGATGCCTAAGACTTGTGGCCTCTCTCTTTCCAGAGAGCAGGTATAGTCATTTCCCCTCTCAGGTTCAGGAGAGAAGGGACCAGAAAGGGTCTTCCATGGGAACAGGAAGTACCTCCTTTAAAGGTTAGCTGTAACTGACAATGTCTCCTGTGTCTCCTTGCAACAGCTGTAGCCTGAGCAGAATGGGTCAAGCATGGGAACTTGGCAACTCACTGATTGACAGATCCTGAGATGGAGGGATAGAGACATGAACTTCAACAGCCTATCCACTTTTCCAATAAGTTAAACCTTATTGACCTGGATTGTTTGTTCATGGGATTGGCTAGAACCCAAACCCATCATGACTTTGGGTGAGTTACTCTTCTAGACAAACTTTTTGCATGGCCCTAAAAATGAATCATTCTCTAAATGAATCTCTGAGCCCAGGGTATCAGTACCTAACTAACCTGGAAGGTGAGCTATTAGACCTATCTCTAGGAAACATCTGACAGGAGGCCAAGATTTACATGGCCACTTTAAGGCCTGCATGATTATCCATAACTTTCTTTACACTGACAGGTTTCAGAGTAGCAGCTGTGTTAGTCTGTATTCGCAAAAAGAAAAGGAGTACTTGTGGAACCTTAAGGTGCCACAAGTACTCCTTTCCTTTCTTTACACTGTATGAGTAGGTAGAGAGGATTGTATTCATAAGTCTGTTTGCCTCTCCAAACCGTTGACTGATCTTCCATTTGTCTTTCCTAATTAAATATGAAATGTTGCTGGCAAAAAATTCAAATATGTATGCAATGTTTTGTTCCCACAGAAAGACCTGCAAAATCCTAGCTGAGCGGGCACAATTGCATATTTGTACTTGCACTTCAGGCACCTGTGTGGCTAGCTGCTCATTTACAGACACAATTGCTCCATCTGTGCACATGGAATCATGGAGATGTAGGGTTGGTAGGGATCTCAGGAAGTCACGTTGTCCATCCTCCACATGCTGAGGTAGGATTAAGAACTCGATGAGGACACAACTGCTTTGAAAACACTGGATCTAGCAATCTACCTTCTGCTAACAAAGTCTGATGCTGTCCATTCTAGCTACAAAATCTGGCACATTTGAGACAAAGGAGAAAACCTGGCAAAAATAAATCCATTGTCACTTCTGGAATATTTACAGTGTAATTAGAAAAGAGAGAATTGTGTGGCTAAAAATGGATATGTGCATATGGTTTTTTGCTTGTTTGTTTTTGTCACTTAGCATAATAAGAATAATGCGCCAGTGGCAGAAATGATCGGAGTAAGCTGTACCGATTCGCAAGCTGGTGCTCGTTTCTCTAGACCACATTTCCTCAGTCCAGACAGCTGCTCTATTGTATGTCTAGCATTCTCAATGGGCCTTTTTGGTGGGCAGAGACTGCCAGGCTGTAGGGACTCTGTAATCACACTCCTCTCCACCCAGGGGGCATTCTTAGGGGATAGGAGTTTGAAAGCTGCTATGGCAGATGCAGACCATCTGCTGTGCAAACCCTCCTGGGACCAGTTCTGCTAGCTTCACAGCTGCTTTCCACAAGAAGAGCTGCACAAATTAGCCAGAGAAGGGTCAATACATCTGTGACTCTTCAGAGTGACATAAATCTCAGAGTAGTGAAAAGAGAACACAACAGTAAGCTTAACTCTCTGTATGAACCCAGTAATAAACTGGGGCATTCTGATTAGGAAAAGCCACAGGAGTGGCACACCATTTTCAATGGTTTAATGCATACTATGCATCTCTAAGCAAAGCAACAGTGTTTCAGTACAGACAAATCCCTTCTCTGTGTTTATTATGCAGATGGACATGCATGTCTCGTGTAATCATCTTGGCCATCTTCCTAACATTGGGCCAAAGCCTGAAATGTTGAGTCAGTCATTAACAAAGTCCTAAATCAAACAAAATTTACTGTGAATTTAGAGGGGGGTTGCTTGAATAAAGAACATTTCAGGATCTGGCCCTGAACTATTAGGGTAAATTCTACCCCAATACACAGCTCAAATAGCTAGGCTCTTGAGGGAGCCATCCTGAGTAAAGGAATCCTGCCTTCCAGTCCTTCTCTGGCCTTGAGACTCTGGCTGGGGAGGCACAGGGGAAAGTAATAATGGGATGGGGGAGATATAATTAAGTGAAGAGTTTTAAAAGAATTAATAGGGAGTCAATTATAGAGGAGGAGAGAGAATTAAGTTAGGTGCGAGTTAAAGAAAAAACCAAGCAAGAAGAATCAAAGACTTAAAGAGAGAGTTCAGAGGGAACTCACGGAGAACCAGGGATGAAAGGAAGTAAAGACACAAAGAGAAAAAAGATAAGGGTTGCCATGGGGGGAGAAGATTTATAATTATGGGGAGAGTCAAGGTGGAAGAGAGGGAAATAAAGAAGGGGACACAGAGAGAAAAGAAAGACAGTTCAGCAGGAGGCTGGAGAGAATTAAAGGTGAGGTAATTAGTGAACAGAGATTCAAAATGTAAGGGGGAAAGATAAGATGTACTAGAAAAAAATAAAGGAAATCTGGGAAGAGGCATTTAGAGAGGGGAGAAAGTGGATTCAGAAAGAGAGAGTATAGAAGGAAGGATGAAAGAGAGATGGGCATAAAACCAGAAAATTGAGCTTAGAGTGAGGCAGGACAGATAGTAACACTTTGGATGGGAAAGAAAAAAATGTGAAAACTCGGGAGAGTATAGTGACAA
Organism: Dermochelys coriacea; assembly: GCF_009764565.3. Classification (NCBI taxonomy): domain Eukaryota; kingdom Metazoa; phylum Chordata; order Testudines; family Dermochelyidae; genus Dermochelys; species Dermochelys coriacea. The sequence goes on from NC_050069.1 coordinate 227,983,551, forward strand.
TGGGAAGGGGAGAAGAGATAGGTTGCCTAGAGGCATATGGGGAACCAAAGTGGGAGGGGAAGAGGGAAAAAATAAAATACTAAAAGGTAGATAGGTCGATTGAAAGAAAGGAAAAATAACATGGAGATGAAGGTGGGAAGTTAGAGGAGGGAAAAAGAATGGAGTGATAAAATGGAAGTAAAATTATACTCAACTTTAAGATTAGGGGTTTGATTCTTTTCATTCATCTTCCTACTATTCTTGGGAGCTGAAAGGAGATAGGAAGAAGGTACTTTAAGCCACAGAAGGAGTGAAGATATCTTCAAATTGGTTACGGCCTGGCAGGTATTGGACACAATAACTTTTCAGCCAGTCAAGCCCAGGGGCCAGAGGTTAAGATTGATTGTGGCCCAATGGTTGAGGAGCCTGTACATTAGCCTGAACATAGCATTAACCAGCAATTTATTCTCCCCCTTCTTTTGAGCACTGATTAAAATATTAGTGAGAGAACAGACTGCAAGGAAACAAAATGTGACTTTAAAAGAAAAGCATCAAAGCTAAAAACTATACTCAAAAGCAATCAATCAGAAAACAAGCCTATCTCTGCAGAGTGTGAGCGGAATAGAAAATTCTATATGTAAAGCTAGTTTGAGCTTCATGTCATACTGCATATGCGCTTGTTGTCAGTAGTCATAAACATGGATAAGGAGAGCTGAGATAGTTCTAGTATATTTAGTATCTCATTTTTGTATTTACCCATATAGCGAAGCTTTATAACCATTTTATAGTCAGCAGCAGCAATCTCCTAATTCCCTGGAGTGTGTTCTCAGTTAATTGCACTCATGACTTCAGCTAGTTTAGACTTACTATTCTCCAACAACTCCTCACAACTCCATGGCCAGGCTGCTGCTGGTATGAGTTAGATAATATAAGTTACATTATCACCTTAAAATTCTCATCTAATATCTTAATGGATTTTTAACATTCATCTGCTGAAACACCTTGAATCTCGCATACAAAGGAAGAAATAGTAAAAATATATTTTAAGGAAAGTTAAAAGAATAGGACGTGAAATGGTGCTAAAATTTGCAGGGGAGTTGCCAGTGATAATTGATGAGCTCTGTTTCTTTTTAAGGCAATGTATTATCTCGACCTGTTGGAGATGGCTGATTCTATTAACCACTGGTTTTATGGATTCTTTCTTAATAACAAGACTAAAAAAAATGTTTCAAAGTGTCCAGGGCCAGATTCTTAGTTCTGTTGACTTCAGTGAAAGAATGCTGATCTACACCTGCTGAGGATCTTGCCATAGTTGTTTTGAAGGAAATGGTAGAAGTCTAGATATCTTGAAGTCTGTTCTGTCAGAGATTCTGTTGCTAACTGCCTGAGCTTGAAAACTCTCTTTTTCCTTATACCCTACCAGTTTCTGTGAGGATGTGTATACTATTTCTTCAAATCTGTAGCACAAAACCAGACAGTAGAAGGTTGTGGGAGGCAAAGTTGTTAGTGTTAATATTATTTCCTTATTCTAACAAAGTCCCGACTACTAGATGCTCATTCTCGTATTCTGCCTTATTGAGTCCAAATGCTCTGCTTGTTGCTATAGAGCCTACATAAAGGTTTCCACTCTTATTCCAGGTCTGGAATAAGACCTTTGATATAAGATTGTGACTGCCCCCATGTGCAGGAGATCGGGCCATGCAAGAACCACTCACAAACGGATCCCCTGTGCTCAGAATGCACATCACTCCGAAGAGGGAAAATAGAGGAGGAGGCTGGTCCATGGTCTTGTCTAACACACACACTTACCAGCCAGTGAAGCAGGCCAATGACACTGAGGGAAGCAGGCTGCCCATCAGTGTTTCCCCCAAGTACTCCCCCCTGGAGCAGGGCTGCTCTGATCTGCCCTCAATGCAGAGCAGTTGCTAAATGCCATAATTTGGTCCCTAATTAATTACAATTGCAAACCATGTTAAAAGAAATCCTTGGAATTTATATGGGAAATGTGTGGGTTGTCTTTTTTAGTATCATCTCAAATGCTCTCATTTTAACAAGACTTTAATAGTTCACAAATAATAATTGTATTACAATAATGCTTAGATGCTCCCCTCAAGACTACAGACCTGTTGTGCTAGGCGTTGTTCGTCCATACAGAAAGAGGCAGACCCTGCCCTGAAGAACTTGCAGTGTAAGTAGATGTGACAAAGTATGGCAGAAAGGACAAAACATACAGACAATGTGAACAGTGTGGTAGTTTGCAAATGTCATATTCGTTCCGTTATGCGTGGTTTTGTTTACAGGTAAACACTTAAGAAGTACAGGCTAAGCATATCTTGATGCACATAGTCTTTTCTCTTGCCTTACAAGACAATGTTCATCTCTCTCACGGATACTTTCGTGTGGCTCTCTTCTTCACCAACCCTACATCCCTTATGGAGTGCCCAGGTTGTCCTATCCTCTTTCCCCCTATTATATCCTACCAACCTGGTAGCACCACACTGCTGTCCCCATTTTTCCATGTTCGGTCAACAGGCTAGGACTCTCTACTTGACCCCATATGATGGAAAGCATTCTCTTTATGATTAAGGGCCTGATCCACAGCCCATTAAATCAATGGAAAGACTTCCAAATGACTTCAGTGGGCTTTAGATTGGGCCCTTAAAAGATAAAGGGCGCTACTTTTCTCCCATTTAAATCAATGGAAGATTTGCATTTGACTTCATTGGGAGCAGGAGTGAGCTTTAACTGACATAGTCTCAAAGGTGCTCCCTTTGCAGTTTAATGCTCTCCTTTTCAGGGGGTGCTCACCACCTCACAGGGTCAGACTCAAAGTGAGGTGGTGATGTCTAGAAGTGATCACTCAGTTTCATCAGCTTTTAACTGGTGTAGTAGCACTGTCACCTCTAAGTCAGATAATTTTCACTTTTCCCTCTAGCCTCTTTTCATACTCAATAGCACAGCCTAAAATTAAGGGGACACTGGACAATTCTGAGTGATTCTCTATTAGAGGAGACTTTTATATTTTAAGGATTTCTTACTTTAAAAATATAATCTAATGTAACCACTAAAAATATTCACAGCTGCATAAAAAAGCAAAGTAGATTGAACAATAGTAGTAACCATGGTTACATGCATACCATCACTATGCCGTGACGCTACAATTCATTCCTATGAATAACACAATTATAGTCTAACATAATACAAAATAATATCAACCAAAATAAGAAAAAACATACCATTGTAACTATTTAAATCAACGAGGCGTCTAGCTTCGTAATAAAACCAGTACACCCTGCATGACTAATTCAAGTACTTCACATGTACACCTTCAATTTTAGAATCACATTCCAAGCAACAAAATAAATAAGCAGATTTTTTGAAGCAGGAAGTTTATAAATCATTGTAAAAATGGCAAATAACAGCCTATTTAGGGGGGAAACCCCCACAAAATTAGATTTTCAGCACCAGATGTTTCCATTAAAGAGGATAGCTAAGTAATTATAATTGGGGTCCCTAATTTGCATTGAACCTTCTTGACTAGTACATATTTCACATTATAACCATGGTGTACCAGTGCGCTCTAGCATCCATTGACTATATAAAGCCTGTGGAATTTTCCCAAATCAAATTTTGGCTTTTTATAACTTACATTTACCAGCAAGTTTACAATATTGTCTTTTATATAGTGTCTTTCAAAAACTGCAGCCCAAAATGCCCCGTAGAGTTAAATATAGCAGAGGGAAAGAAGCATTGTCAAGGGAGAGAAGATGTTTTGAGACTTAAAAGCCAGAGATAGTCAAGGAAGGAGAAATAGACAGGCAGTTGCTTCAAAATGGCAGGAGGGGCAAAGAAGAGAGGTTTTACATCAACACTGCTAAGTTTGTATGAAGGGAAAGAGAGGGGCCTAGCACTCGGGAGAATGGTAGTGGGGCTGTACTATAGAGAGGTAAAGTCCATGAGATAAGAGAGAAAATATATGGAGAAGTTTTTGAAAATGAGGGCCACAAGCCTGCAATGACCATCACATGGACAGATATCTGTGATCTGAAGAAGAATAGTCCTGTGATTAGGACACTAGCTAGGATTTAGGAGACCTGGTTTCAAGTCTATCCTTCCACAAATTGCCTGTGTTACCTAGAGCAAACCACCTAGCCTCTCCGTGCTTCAGTTCCCAATCACTAACATAGGAAAGTGCTCTTCTCCCTAGCTCACCGGGGTGTTACATGGATAAATACATTAAACAGTGCAAGGTGCTCAGACATTATGGCAACCCGGGCTTCCTAAAATAAGACTGCTGGATCAGCACCTAGAAGAGTGATTTTTAAAAGAATCCCAAATTGAATGCGAAGAGCTCGAGAAGGCATCTGAGTCCAGGGATGATGGAGTTGTGTTGTTTTGTACATGCGAAAAAGGCAGGCAACAGCATTCACAGTGGAACTGTCCACTGAAGGCAAAAGGAATCCTTCCATTGACTCCTCTGGGCTTTGAATCAGGCGCAAGAAGCTTACTAGTAAAACGCACATAAAAAACCCCTTGGTCTGGTACACAAAAGCATGGTTTTCTTTCTCTCTAAACACAACTCTGCATACTGCAATCTCTGCACACCTAATACATAATAGCGCATAATACATTTCTCCTACTGTAATTTCTTAGAGCAGCTGAGTCGTGTTATAAGTGAAAAAAATAGCATTGGGGTACCAATTATGCTCTGAGAGTGTTATCTTCTGTGTGGACCCAGAGAAAGAGCCACAAAGCAAAGATGAAGGCATTTGATTTACATAGCGTAAGGAAGATGACACATCATAAGAGGCTCCTGGGATGATAATACTTTATTAGAAATAATGATTTTTCATAAACATAGATGCCATTCTCTCCATGTTTTTGTTTACAGCACTTTTTGAAATGGAGTCCACCTCTTGGAATCTACCAGGAGGAAAGGTAACATTCTTATTGGCTAGTCAGGATTCTTCCCGGATGTGTCTGTGAGCTGGTGGCAGACATTAGGTTGAATTTAGCCAATTAGTGGAATCCTGCTGCTGAAGTCATAAGGCCAAATTCAGAAGTGATGTATACAATTGGATGCAAGGGAATCTAAGGGATAATAAGTTGGTTTAACTTACACATCAAAAGGAATGGAATTGAAGGTATAATGCAAGAAAAGCAACCTCAGGAAGCTGAAAGAAGATTAATATTAAAATAGCTTCTTCTCCCCCCTTTGCCTCCCCACTTAAATACCTACTTCTGGCTCCTTGGTGTGCTAATTACAGCATTTTAGAGTCCCATACACCCACTTACTGACATGTAACTCACCTTTGAATTTGGGCCATTGTGTTTGTGAATCTTCCCACACTGAATATCGCCACAGTCACAACTAGAGCTGGTCAGAAAACAGAATTTCCATTCCATGGGAAATATTTCAAAACTTCTTTTTTTGTTCCAAATAGGGACAAAAAGTTGAAATTTTGACATTTCTCACAAGAACAGAAATTAAAATAAAAAAATCTGAAAACATTTTGTTTTGAAAATGTCACCAGTTCAGTGCAATAACATTGAAACATTTTCTTTCAAAATGATAAAACATTTCATTTCAACTATTTCAAAACATTACAATATAAAATATTAAATATAGATGTTAAAATTAATAATACAAAAGTCAAAACAAAATGCAACAATAAAGTAAAAAGGACTCATAATGAAATGATTTTATCTTATTGAAACAATATAGTTTGCCATTTTTGAAACGCACTGAGAAAGTCTAAATGATTTGTTTTGACATTTTCCCTTCAAATTTTGTCAAAATCGCCATGTTTCCGCAAAATATTTAGATTTGAAACTGCATTTTTCTGACAGAAAATTGTCCCATTGAAAATTTGACCAGCTCTAATTACATCTCAAACCAGAACCAGTTGTAGTGCCAGGTGTACAAAAAGGGAACCCTCCTTTTGCCCCTCCTTGTGGGAATATTGCTAATGCCATCTCAATTAGACGTTTGTCGTTGCATATCTTGCAATTTTTCATTGATTCCAGGAGTTGCACATGACAGGTGCCCATTCCCTTTGCTGACTATTGTATCTGCCTAAATTGGAATTCAGTTTTTTGCATGTCATACACCCTTGTTTGTGAGTTGCCCAGGACAAGACTGTACTGAAATAACATTACATTTTAAAAAGTCCGGGATGTAGCTTGACTAGGTGGGAGGTAAAGCTTTAAAATTGTCCTGAAACAGCCTCAGAAAATGTTCAGTGCCAAAATCTGGATCTGTTGAAGTGAACAGAACTTGCACTTGTAACTGACATTGGAACTTGACCCTTCAGTCTTAATTTTAACACATCTGTTTAGTTGGCCTATGGTCCAGTCATATTCCCATGGAGATTTTCCACTGACTTCAGTGGGAGCAGATTCATCCAGAGGTCCTTATAATGGTGGATGCTTCTGTAGTGCTTATTTTATGTGCACAAATGAGAATAAGAATGAGACTCCAAAACTCACTTGTTACCTAAGCCAAGATTTAAGCCTAAATAGGAGTCAATTTAATATAGTATTATGAAAGAGTTGTTTAATGATGACTTCTACTTGTAGGTCACTGCCATATAACTTACGTTAGCTTTTGTATCTTACTTTTAACAAGCACATTCTGAATTAGCATTTTGTTTTTTGTCTTGAATTATTCCCACATATTACATTTTTGTCCCAAAATATAGCTGTAGCCATTTGTGCCAGGCAAAAAGGAGACACCATTCAAAGATAAATGAATACTTTAGTGGCTCAAGTGAAAGGCAGTACAAAAAGATCCTAGAGAGAGCGTAAAATTGTTTAATGAATAAACACTTCTGCCTTTATGTATTACTTTAACATTTAAGGGCTACAGCTGTCATGGCTCAATTCCGTGGGATGAATGGGAAGAAATGTTAATTCTTTTGGCAATATTCACAGGCTTGTTAATCCTAGCTGAGGAATTTCCTCTTACAAAAAGTAACCTCTTTAATCAGTCTGGTGGTCTGGGAAGAAGTACAGATGTACTTCTCAACCTCTGGGATGCAACTGTGGCCAGTAGACCTTGCTTAACATGCGTTCTCCAGACAACTGTGTGATCCAATAAAAACATGTTTCCCAAATCAAAGCCAACATCTGAGGGCTTCTTTTGTCACTTAAGTCATGCAGAACATCTGGTTCTGACTTGTGAACTTGTAAAATGTTGATATGGGAGTGAATGAGGGCTGGTTTATGACTAGAGACACTGCCCTGAATTGAGAAGATTTTGGGGGACTCAGAACAGCCAAGCTGCAGCAGGAATGCGAAAGGGGATTCTAGCCTACTCATTGTTGTTACTCCTGGGTCTCTTCAGGACAATACACAATGGATGCACTCTACATTCCCACCTGTGGCCCAGCTACCTCGCTGTCAAGTGGGGCTAGACTTCGGCCCTCACGCAGCCCCTTCCTGTTAGGGAGGGTAGCACTGGCTGCGGCACTAGCAGGGAGCAGTGGCTCCGTTCCACAGCCTGAAATGTCTGGTCACTGTGCAGGGCCACATGCTGGGATGGTTCCTCTCATCCTCTCCCCACTTTCATGCACACCTGCGCAGACTGAGCCACAATCTGGCCCTAAACCTGGAGAGACCAAATGCCATTTTCACAAGTTTAGATAAATTAATATGAGTGAAAATGCTTCGATCCAGGGTCCTAGGAGGAGCCTGCTCCTACTGTGAAATACATGGACATGCATTACTGTGGCTTTTGCTATAAAAATCTTCACATTTATGTACAAATATATTGATGAGTCTGATTTTCAGGCTGCTGAGTCGAGTTGATATAAAAATGTTGGGTTATTTTTAACCATGGAAAATTTTGATCTTTTTTTTTCTGCAAGAATTTCAATACTATTGTGAGCTGGGTTAAAACTGATCTGTGAACAAACACACCCTTCATTTAAGACTGCTGGGAAGGACAGTTAAGGGGACACTCCATAAATGAGGCATAATAGAGTGTTCCCATTCACTACTTCTGCGTGGGCAGAGGGTTCCACCGGATATTGTTCTGACTGAGGGTGGGCCTGTCTGTGGGTATGTGGGAGGGGATGTTTAATGGGGAGGGGATAGAGAGTCAGTGGCCGGAAAAAAGCCAAGCAGCAGCCTGTAACCACATTGTGACCCTGGGAGAAGCTTAGCAAGAAGTTCTGGATTGAGAGTGCTGGATGAAAGAAGCTTGGGCTGTAAGCAAAATAACTATCCCCTGGTTTTGGTTCATCCTGCATTTGGAGAAGCAGGACTTTGCACTTTCCTTGTAAGTAAACAAGACTGCATCAAATAAAATACCAGGCTCCATCATCAATTACTACTCCCATCTGGAACATCCCCAGGGCCCTGAAATTATAGGGTGACCATATTTCCCTATGCTGAATATGGGACACTTGGTAAAATTACTTGTATTCAAGTGAGTTCAATGGCAATCAATCAGAACTATCCAGTACAAATGTTCAAATTAACATCAAGTTGACTGAGCCCCCGTTAAAAAGAAATACTATGTGGTTGGATTCTTTTTATTTACCTTCTTATCCTTAAGGCTTTAGAGTTCACACAGGGAAAGGTGACACACACATAGTCCCATACACCTCTCTCACACATGGGGTTGACTGACTGACCTGAACCTCCCTGCCCGGCGCTCTCTGCCTTCCACGCCTGGCTGGGCCTCCAAGACGGATCCGCCTCTCCTGGTACCTGGCACTGCGTCTTCCCAAGGCAACATGTGGCGGGGGGGAGGACACACCAGGTCACATGCTCCTCCCCCAGATTTTTCCAGGTTTCACACTAGAATGTGGCCAGCAGCAGCCTTTCGGCACTGTGCAGGAGGGAAGGGACAGAAGCTACTTCCAGCCGCAGGGGGGGGTGTGGGGGGGCATATGACCTGGCCCATGATTTGCAGAGCTCATCTCTTCTGCTTCCCTCCCTCCCCCCACCCTTGGATGGAAGCAGTTTGACCCTTCCTGCCCGCATGATGTCGAAAGGCAGCTAACACCTCCAGGCTGCTGCTGGCCATTGACATAAGGGCTCAGAGAGGTCTTGCAGGCTAAGATGAGATCCCTGTTGGAGCAAAATGTCTGGACTGATTGGAAAATCCAGCCAAAATGGCAAAATAGATTGAGATGACCAACAATCTGATTGCCACTGACCAGAAGTATCTCCACAAGATAATGGAGATGAGCAAACTGAGGGGTGGGGGTGCAAACTGAGAACTTGCTAACAGAGATGAACTGCAACAAGGACATAAGGAGCTGAAAATACAGCTGCAGAAGGAAATCAAAGAGTCACAGATCACAGTGGAAGGCAGCCACCTGGACAAGGAATTGAGGACTTGGTTAAGTGTAGATATTTACAATTGATTTCTATCCCGTTTGTAAACCTCAGAGGCCCAGAAGGGAGAATTTGAGCACTCGGAGCTCAAATGATGCAAAAGCCCACTGTCTTTGAGGGAAAAGTCTGGGAGGCTTATTTGGCCCAATTCAGCATCAAACGAATGGCTGGCCCAGTTCTGACTGCACTGCAGAACTTACTTCCACAAAAGAGATTGATGCAAACCCTTCATATGTGGCTTGGCGCTACCATCAATCTCAGCTTGCCAAGGCACAGCTAAAAGCAAGGAAAGGGAAAGAAGAAACCATAGCTGAACTGTCAGAGGACCTGTGGAGATTTGTGTTCCTGGAATACCCAAATACCACAGAGTACATAAGAAACATAAACATAAGAAGGGCCCTACTGGGTCAGAACAAATGTTCAAATTAACAAGTTGACTGAGCCCCCGTTAAAAAGAAATACTATGTAGTTGGATTCTTTTTATTTACCTTCTTATCCTTAAGGCTATAGAATTCACACAGGGAAAGGTGACACACACATAGTCCCATACACCTCTCTCACACATGGGGGTGACTGACTGACCTGAACCTCCCTGCCCGGTGCTCTCTGCCTTCCACGCCTGGCTGGGCCTCCAAGACGGACCCGCCTCACCTGGTACCAGTATCCTGTCTTCTGACAGTGGCCAATGCCAGATGCCCCAGAGGGAATGAACAGAACAGGTAATCATCAAGTGATCCATCCCCTGCCACCCATTCCGAGCTTCTGGCAAACAGAGGCTAGGGACATCATCCCTGCCCATCCAGGATAAATTGTCAGTGAACCCAATTTACAAATGCACATCCTGACTTAGACCTGTAGATCAAGATCAATGAAAAGAGACCAAAGATACTCCAAAAGGCTGTGGAGTTTGCCACAGAACTTGAATCTTTCCTTGCAGCAGTGCACCAGAAGAGGAAGCTGCCACTAGTAAGGAAGTCTGAATGCCATGAGTCCTGTAAGTACAACTCTGTATCTAATGTGTATAGGGAAAAAGGGATTCTTATCTGGTTCATGACCTTATTGATTAATTGGAAAAATTGATAAGTTTGGTTTTTAAAAGGGAAACTAGCAAATTTTAAAAGAAACAGTTCAGTTACATGCAGTTCAGTTGCATCAGTTGAGCTGACAAAACTGGCCACAAAAAGGATTGTTATAAATGTAAGGCAGGCCAAGACAAAGTGTCACAAATACATAGGGAAAAGCCTCTCTCCAAGTTCAGGAGATGGGGGAACACCAAGTTGAAGGGGCAAAGCTTCATGGTACAAGGATCAACACCACTGTTTTTGTTTAGAGCTGGGCAGTTGAATAACAGCAATGGAAGTTTGGCTACTGAGTGTGTAACAGAATCTGTGAAATGCAATGTTTGACACTGGCTGAACAACAGTTATTAGACCAGATATGCTAAAACAGCTAGAGAATCAGGTATCCAAAACTGAACAACCTAAAACTGTTTTGTGGGACTAGTGACAAAAACCCAAGGGGCTTGTGGAGTTGGCGGGGTGGGGGTAGGAGTGGTGGCTACTCTCAGCAAGGTCTAAGTTCTCCTAAAAGATCTGAGTGGAAGTAAATTCTTTTGCGTTGGGGATGTGAAGACATTCTGACATGTATATAGATGTAAATAGTTAAACTTGCACCATTTGTAAATTGTTATTTCTTTTGTTTCTGTTTGGGCTTGGTTATTGGGTCACCATTTTAGGCCTCATCAAGGTGGTAAGTGAAGCAAAGATGGGGATGTTGTTATGAGCTGGGTTAAAACCTCATTGAAACTGATGTCTGAGTGCACCCTTCATTAAAGATTGCTGTAAGGGATGTTAAGAGATGACACTTAAAACAAGGCATAATTTATGCTCAGAAATTAGCACCATGTGGGCAGATGATCCCAGTGGTATTGTTCGGAGTGTGCGTGTGTGTGTGTACGTGCATGTGCAAAAAAGTCTCCTTGGGGGAATCGGAGACAGACAAGAAACATAGACTCAGAGACAGCAAGAAAGCCACGCAGCAGCCTGTAAGCAGGGTGTGATTGTAGAAGAAGCCTAGAGGAAGGTTTTGGGTCAGTGTGCTAGCTGAAAGAGCTTCTTTGCTTACAGCTCAAGTTTATCTCCTGGGTTAGGTTCCTCCTGTGTTTGGAGAAGGAAGGCTTTGTACATTCCTTGTAAATAAATAAGAGTGCGTCAAAGAAAATACCAAACTCCATCACCAATATCTACTTCTGTCCGGCAGTCCCCAGGGCCCTGAATTCTGACTAGCTGCTCTGGTCTAAAAGGGGTAACAATACTGAAATATTTTGGCTGAGAACCAATTTTGATTTGGAAATGCTGCCACAGTGTCTCCTAGGTGTTTTAGTTTGGATGTTTCACATTCCCATTCTTTACTATGGGCTAGGTTTCCTGGTTGTATTGCATCTCCCATGAAGCACTACAGACAATGCATCCTGGGAATCCCTGACCATGGTGCATCATGGATGATGTAGTCTGGCTGGGGACCCCACTCTATGGAGAAGAATGAGGACACAAAGCAACTACAACTCCCATGGGGCATGAGAAGCATTTCCAGATCAAAATATTTTGGGATTTTTGTTGTTGTTGTTTGTTTTTTTGTTTGTTTTAGTCTTTGAACATTCAGTTTTTCATTGCAAAAATTAATTTTTCCATGGAAAGAAGACACTTTTTGTGAAAATTGTTTTGTTGAAAACCAAATGGTCTATCAAAAATGTACACGTAAATTTGACTAACCTTACTTCTGAGCACCCACTGCTCACACTGACTTCACTGAGAATTGTGGATGCTTAGCAACTCTGAAAATCTGGGTGCTCAAACTGATTTATAAATTATAAAGCAATATGTATTCCGAGGATTGAGCCCTATTCTAAAAATGATACCAAAGAGAGAATTCAATAGACTGCAGCTTGTTTGATGCATCTTGTTGTGTGATCTAAACACTGTACTAAAGCATTATAGACGAAGGCTCTTAGTGATTCTGTAAATTTACATAATCCTTTGATATCTTGGTGACCTCAATACCCTACTGCAGCAACAGAGCTGATGGTCTGAAATAACATTCTGTGTATTGTAAGCTCTTTTCAGGTCTCATATGTACTTTGCATTCTGCACAGTTCTTATGAGTGCTAACTGGTAATTGATATGACTCAGACACTTGAAAACAAAAAGGGACTATCCACTGCCTCTCAGCAAAGATGATGTTTTTTAGACTTGGCTCAATTGTGAATTATATTGTTGTGGCATACCATTACCTTTTTGTAAGTAGGCAGAAAGCACTGACTTTGGGGGTTGAGCAAAGGAGCCTGAACAAAAATACAACTGGTCCTGATTTTCAGATGGTACATATTTTCACATTTTCAGAAGATAAGTGTGGATTGCTACGACGTCTTATTTAACTTTTCATGCATTTTGTACCTTTTAAATTAGTGGCCCCTGATATCTACAAGATATAATATCACTAGAGAGGTAAGTTGTGTTTTTTTTAATATATCTGTGTTCTTACATTATTACCATATGGCTAGAGAGAGGTTGAATTTGAATTTGAAGCTAGGCCCTAGAGGTGTAGGACTCTGTGTGCTCTATAGAGAGACCAGAGCCAACCAATCTCTTCTAATTACAGATAAGTCTTTTTAAAATGTTCTGTGCCAATTCTGCTCTGTTTCTGTGAAATCTTTGGATCCTGGTGTATAAGTGAGGATGGAATCTGGCCCTCTGTTTTTAGAAAATATTTCAAGGAAGCATATTTCCATTACTTTGCTCTTTGTATGTTTACACTTCAATAAAACATATTCACTGACATCCATTTTTTAAAAATCTCTTTTTTTTTATGCTGCACTAAAACATGTCTGATATGCATTGAAACGTCAGGAACATTATATGAGAGGGCATGACATCACAAGTCAATGACAATAATTCACCCTTGAAATTTGCATGGGAAAAGAACAGGACTCTCAGAACTGCAGTATGTGCTTTGCCGGCTTGTTATCATCTCTGTTGTCACAAAAGTGTTGTGCGCAGCAGTAATTGAAATGTTTGAATTTACTGATTCCTTTGTCTATACAGATTACTGTAAAAGTGCTATTTTAATTTGAGTTTGCATACAGCTATATTTTCCCCTCGTGTAAGGAAGAGGAAGGATGGTTCAGTGGTTAGGACAGTAGCCTGGGAGTTGGTAGACCTGGCTTCAACTCCCTGTTACATCCCAAACCTCCCGTGTGACCTTACATAAATCACTTAGTCTCTCTGTGCACCCTTTTCCCATCTTTAAAGTAGAAGTAATAGCATTTCTCTTCCTCACTGGGCTGTTGTGAGGATACATTAATGATTGTGATTAATGTGTGTAATCATTGTGTAGTACTCAAGTACTACAGTAATAGGGGCCATGTAAGTATCATGGATAGAGTATCAACTCTAGGTAGAATAGGATAATAAACCCTCTTTGATTACATGCACTTATTATTTCATTGGATGGATTAAATGGACCAACGCATTCCATTTTGGAGATTAAAAAATAAAGCTCAAAACAGCAGAAATCACACAGCATTTTATAGAAATTCCCTTGAACACAGGGCAGCCCATTTACACTCACTTCTGTTTCTACTATCCAATTTTCTCATAGAAACACTGAAACAACCTAATCAAAAATGACAAATTAGTGAACCACAGGACCCTTTTCATGCTTTGACAGCCACACTGGTAGGGCAAAACAAGATATGTGCTGCTGCTCTATCACTTTATTCAATGTAGAAACACAAAATGCTGATCCTAATACTATACAAAATAAGCCATTCACCCCTTATAAGCTGTCACTCTATTTATGCATTTCCACTTTTGGATGAAACTTCTCAGTATGTAACTGGCTAAGTGTGATCCCCCTTAAAACAGCTACTTAATACTGCTAAACTTAACTTGGGCTGTACTCTCTGAAATTTGGAAATACTGGGAGCTCTAGGCTTTAATTAGTTTGAAACTGTCTCTAAGAATTCTATATTCTTTTGCATTTGTAGTTAGTACATTTATGGCCTCAACAGATGTCAGAATACAGCTGGCCAAGTTATTTGTTGTAAACAGAGCTGGCAAGGAACTGGAACTCCCATTCCATGGGGAATTCCAAAATTTAACAACAGCAAAATTATTCCAAAAATGATACAAGACATGCATTTTTGAAATTTTGCACAGAACAGGAATTCCAATTTCCATCTTAAAACAGTCAAAATGACATTTCATTTCAACTTTTTCTAAATGATTCCAAGCTCCTTGAGTTTCCCAGAGCACTGGCAGCCCAGCAGGCATGGAGCAGGACAGCTCAGGGAGCCTGTAAGTCCTGGGAGATCCAGTGCTAGCACCAACAGCAGGGGACCCCAGAAGCCTTTGAAGCCCCTGCTCAGAGGCAGTTTTGTCTGGTGGGCTCCTATGGCATTGAAAAGCCTTGGAAATCTGAGGAGTCAGGTGGTCAAACCGGCAGGAAATGAGGCAGGAATTTCATTAAAGTCACCACATTCCTGCATAACGTTTCAGTTTGAAGACTTATGACTGAAAAGTTCTAGTGGAAAAATTTTGACCATCTCTAGATAGGAATAATATTTTTTATGAATTTAGCCTCATTTTATGGTTTGTGAGTCATTCATAAACCAATCCTGATTTTGTTTGAATCTGTTTATTTGTAAGTATTCTTCAAATGGTTTGGATGAATATTTTTCAAATTCCAGATTGCCACAAACTGCTTCAGCTGTTGATTATTTGTTATTATTTGTGATTGGTTACTGAAGTCATGGGTACTGTTTCTGATCCCTGATTAGCTGAGTTAAATGCTCTATATATGGGAACAACAAAGAGCAAATGGTGAATAATACAGTTTATAGAAACACAGGGATAGACTATCATAGGCCTAAATAGGGTAACTGGGGGACAAGAAAGCCACATTTATTCCCTTGTTTTCTCCTCCTCAGATTTTGACTCAGTCTACAGGAGAACAGTGGGTACTTGCCTGATACACCCACCCGGCAAGTGAGTGTGGAGAGTGAGAAGAGCTCCCATTCATCCCACCCATGCAATCCCTGCCATTCACCAGCCAGGAACACCACGGGGAGAAAGCTGTTCCTTGAAAAGGAGTTAAATCACTAGCTTCCCCTACCAGACCAAGAAGGGAGGAGAAGAGGAATTGTGACTGAGTCATAACTGGAGTTGTGTCAATAATTGATTTTCTTGGTTCACTAGCCAAACAACAAAAATTAAACATTTTTTTTAATTTTTAGGCAAACCAAAAAAATTGATTTTATGATGAAAAATAGTTAGTTTTCAAGGTATTTTTAAAGATTTAAAAAAAATAAAATTGAGAAAATTTGAAATGAAAAGTTGTCTCAAATCAAAATATTTTGATTTTTTCCCAAACTGTGTTTTTTTACAAAAACAAGCTGGTGAATTTGACACAAAATTGCAGAATGTTTTGGTTGACTCAAATCTGCCTTTTTCAGTCATAATTTGTCCTCTGTTATGCTCTTTGAGCAGTGCAGCTATATGTTCCCCCTGACTCAGGGCACATTGTCTAGCCTGTACTGAATAACAAACTTAATAGATGGTTTATTAAGCCCTACGGATCTGCAGTGATCCCAAGGAGACCAGGGCCATCTGCACAAAGGCTCTCTGCCTGGGTGTTGGCTCTAGGGTACCTTGCTACTCTCTCATGTGTTCCCTGGCATCACAATTGCAGTATCATGGACTCCCCTGCTCACTTTTGCACCGAACCATGGGAATGCCCCAACTTAGAAGCATCTGAAATGATTAATGCTGCATTAACTGCTGACCAGTATTCCTAACAGTGTCCAGGAGCAGCAAAGGAGAAGGTTCTCACACCAACATGATAAGATTGTGTGAAGGGACTGAAAAAAGGCAAGATTAAAACAGAGTTCACTTAACAACTGAAGAAGAGGCAATGAGAGATGTGTTACAGAGTGACCTCATACAAGCAAAGGAAGAAATGAGTTTTGCTGAATCAGTCCATTAATTCATCTAGCATTTTCCTAACTGTGGCACCAACATGCTGTCAATGGTTTAAATAACTAGTTGACTATGGAACATTGTGAATGGGAGAAAATGCCTTCTTAACAAACACAGGCTTAAATTCCTAAGACAGAGGTTTGATAACCTACATCATTATGTTTGCTTATATGGCTGCATATATTGTTAATTATCACAAAATGATCCAGGCCTTTTTAAAATCAATCAGTATTTGTCTCAATGGTAGTGAAGTCTACAGGTTGGCTACACCATGAATAAAGTAGTATTTCCTTTTGCTGGTTATAAATTTAGTACATTTCAGTTCATTGACTATCTCCTTTATAACAATTCAAAATATGTAACTGACATTCCAGGTTGATACATTTGAAAGGGTGAGCTGTGATATGTTGATTCTTCAGTTTTCCTTTCCTCCAGTAAAGAATAATGAGCCAAATTCTTCAAATTGACAATTAGGAAATATTTTTCCTCTTGCATTGTCAACCAAAACTAGCACTCCTATCCATTGTTTATCGAGACTTAGGTTTTAATTATAACTTCTAGTGATAATTATTGACCTTCTAAACATACTGTAAACAGACACCAGCTTTCTCTGTTCATCAAAATCCAGGAGATACGTGAAGAACATATCTTTAATATTTATGAACTGCTATGTTTAGCTAAATGATAAAGGTACATTTTAGTGTTGTAATATTTCTTACTGTACACTATGCTACTTTTAAAAACCTGCACTAAGTTACACAATTAAAGCTGAGAATTCAGAAAAATGCTGGCACTTCAGACTTGTTCATGTAAATGACCCTGATGTGATACTTTTGTTAAAGAAAAACAGTCAAAATAATAACAGAAATAAGAGCTAGAAAATCCCTGCTGTATAAGATCATGTCCATCCCCCTATAAGTGCAGGGATGTTTCCTATAATACATTTCTAATATGATGCTGGGGCTAGTGTTAAATATCTCTAGGCCCAAACCAGTGAAAGTTTATTCTGGTTGCATTAACTCCCCATGCAAAGGGAGTATAGCACAGATCAGTTTTAGATAAAAGATGCCTGGCTACCCAAGAAGCTCTGCTGCTATGGAAGAGAGAGGTTCTGGAGAGAAGCATGGAAGTGGCCTTCTTCGGTGGCTGAAGCTTCCATGGCCAACAGATGCCCAAGGCCTTTGAAGGGAGCAATTTTCCGGTACTCTGTGAGATAAACCAATTTTTTTGTTGGCTGTGCTGTGGGTTTTAACAATATGGCCCTTTATAGTTAGTTATTGTCAAAGAATATGCTCAGATAGAAGACATGAATGGGCAAATGTATTGTTGCATTGCATAACCCTGATCTTTCGCAGCTTTTAAGCAAGAAGAGGACAATTAGGATCATAATTGCATAATATAAGCCATAGAACATCATCCACATCAAGTCCAATTACAACTGGTTGAACTAGAGCCCATCTTTTAGAATGACATAGAATCATGATTTAAGGATTTCAAGTTACGGTGAATCCATTTCACCGCTTGGCAGCCTGTTCATACATAAGAACATAAGAAGGCCCTACTGGGTCAGATCAAAGGTCCATCTTTCAACAGTGGCCAGTGCCAGGTGCTCCAGAGGGAATGAACAGAACAGGTAATCATCAAGTGATCCATCCCCTCTCCCAACTTCTGGCATACAGAGGTTAAGGACACCATTCCAATGGTTAATTATTCTCAGTGATAGAAATATGAGTTTTATTTCCAATTCAAAATAATCTAGCTTCAACTTCCAGCCTTTGGATCTTGTTATGTTTTTGCCTACTGGATTAAAGAGCCCTCTAGTATCATATCTTCTCATCATGCAGGTGTTTATAGACGATGAACAAGTCACCTCTTCTTCATCTCTTTGATACCCTCGGTTCATTGAGCTCCTTAAGTCTCATTGAAAGACCTCTTTTCTAGACCTCTGACTGTTCTTGGGACTCTTCTCTGAATGCTCTCCAGTGTTTCAGCATTCTTTTTAAAGGAGGGATGCCAGATCTTGCCAGACACAGTATTCTAGTAATGATCTCACCCATGCCTTACATAGCAGTAACACTAACTCCCTCCTCCCATTTAATATCCTGTTTATACAGCTAAGAATCACATTGTACCAGCATTGTACTAGCAGCTTATTTGATAGTCCACTGTGTCCCCTAGTTTGATGTGTGCTGTAGGGTGACCAGATGTCCTGATTTTATAGGGACAGTCTCAATATTCAATACTTTTTCTTATATAGCACCTGTTATCCTCTGCCTTGTCCCAATTTTTCACCCTAGTGTGCTGAAACCTTCTTCTCAGGGTCCAGCTTTTGACTACCATTCAGCCTAGCTCCTCCGACATCCAAGCCACAACCCCAGTCTATTGGGAGATCAGAACTTTACTTTGGCAAATCTTCAGAGGTTTGTCAGACAAAGAAGCTGCCTTGATAGTAAAACAGTGAGCTCTACTTCACAGACTACTTCGGCTCCAGCTCTCCTCAAAGACGTCTATTGCTGATGGGCCTAGGGCATGGTAGAGGGGTCAGAGAGAAGTGAAGATTTGCAGGCAAATTTGTCTGAGAAGCACAGCTTCCAGGTCTGTAATGGAGGCAGATTTTCTATCTGGTAAATGGTTCACCAGAGTGAGATCCCAATCTGATTTAATCTTACCTCATCCATCAGACCAGAACTTAAAACTCCCGAAGACTGTCATGTAGCAGAGGTGGATAGGGGAAGGACTAGAGCAGCGAGTCAAGATGGAAAACATAGTGAGCCAGGCAGACAGCTTAAGAAAATGGAAGAAGCTGGCACTTCTAAGCTATCTGTCAGCTTTTCTTTGCAGAGCTAAATTAGTTTGTGATGAACAAGGGAAATAACTCTTTTTGTGATAAACTGAAACATTGGAGAGCTGGCCTATGTTTGAGAGATTGTGAGGATGAACGTGTGATAAAGTTTAGAGTTTTAGTGACTTGTCCTTTTTTTGGAGAAAGAAGAGTGACTGTAAGGACCAAAATTTCAAAACTGATTGTTAAATGTTATTTGAAATGTTAGGGACTAATTTATCAAGATGTCATGGAAAATCTAAACTATATTCTGGTCATTAATTGTAGTAGATTCAGACACTAAATTCAATCACTGAATTGTGAAAGGGACTTTAATCTTACTTCCAGAGAAAACTACCTTAACTATGCATTTACTACCACCACTTTCAAAACGAAACCTACCCATTCCATTATTTGGACTTTGTTTAGTTTAAGATGTTCACACCTTGCTGAGCATTTTGTGTAGATAACACATTATGTCTGTGGTGTTAGTAATAAAGTATTTATACTGTACACATACCATGCACATGCTGCCACCTATTTACTCTTTTCAGCTGGATGTGTGTGTGAATTACTAACAGTAGTATGCAATGCCATTCTTTGGTAATGACAATTGTAAACTACATCTCCCTTGTCTTAGAAAATATCAGCCAACAAAAAAGATACTATTATGGATGGTATTGTAATTTTCGGGTCAGCTTTGATCTGTGTCTTGTGTTATTTTGATTTCATCCTGATTCATCTATTTTGAGTGCTACTTGATTCTATGCTTTCATGATCAATAGTCTTGCTTGTTTTCTTGTTCTTCCCCTCCCTGCCTTGTCTAGGTTCCTAATGAGCAGTTATACATTTCAGACTTGTAAAGACTACAAGTTAGTATTGTGAGAAAGAACAATTCTGATAACAAAACAAGTTATGAGAATGAAGCAACTTGCAAAGCCTTCTTGAAGAATGTCAGTGACTCATCATCTAAATTATGGAACACTTCAAGAAAAAATGTGTCATTACTTTGTGTAGAGGCAGAGTGCACATTAAGTTAAATCCATTTAGAAGAACATTAGGCTCTTCACCAGTGCCAGAGCATGCATATACTATGGCAACACTTTTGTATGGAATGTCCATCCAAATGTGTGGATCCTATGGGGAAAAAAAACTAGTCTGGAATCAGACCTGCTGCTGCAAGCACTTTTGAATAGCTGCCCTAAATGCAAACACATTTACTGGATTTCCTGAGCAAGCAATATGATGTAATACAGTGCAGAAGAGGTTAACAAACTGAATTTAGACTTTTAGATTTTGAATAAAATATTTAGACTTTGTTAGTTTGAAGTAAAGAATTTACAACAGCAGAAAGACAGTTTGATGAGTCTAGTTTCACAGAAATAGCAGGATGTTTATCATTTGAATGAAGGTTTGCTAGTTTCGATACCTTGAAATATGTACACTGATGTTGCTGCCTATATTCTATTCAATGCCAAAAAAAACCTCCACCAACCCCAAACAAAACCTGTGTTAGTGGTAAAATCAAGGCTAGGGTTCAGAGCCACAAAAGCAAAGAGCTTTAGAACTCAGACCCCAATCCTGTATGTGGGTTGTGCCCTGCCCTGCCTGATTCTCAGTGCAAGAGTAGACCCTATGTTTGTTCATTCTCTCTCTCCATCTCACCCCACTCATTCTGGAATCAGCCCACATCAGGCACTCTCCCACATTTCCCTGCCCTACATTTCTATGACTCTATGTGCCAGCCAGTTTCAGACTTCCTAGTGGAGCCAGGATTGTGGGAAGCTGGCACTGTTGCATCCTGCTCCAGACAGACTTTCCACTGCCAGGAACCCACAGCCTGACAGCAATGCATTTAGCTGATAATGTTGAAGTAGTGCAATGAAAATTGCTCTAAGACAGCGGTTCTCAAACTAAGGCGCATGGGAATGTGTCAATGGAGGTGTGAGCTGGGGAGGGGTTTTTTTTTTTGGTTTTTTTTAAAGAGTTTTGGCTGTGAGCCCTGGGTAGATGGGGCTCATGCAGAAGGGCCATGCACACCTGGGAGGTGGAAATAAAGGGGTCAGCCAGAGCCCCATCACCCGGGCTCAGGATCTCCTTCCCCTGCGCCCAATCCCTCACCTGGAGGCAGTGGGGCTCCAGTTGGCAGCCCCAGGGTGGCAGCGGCAGTGCAGAAACACGAATGGCAATGGGACAGTAAGTTTGCTGTGAAAAGTGATGACAAATATCATTTTTCACATTGCCTCCCTCACTTCTGCACTGCTGCTGGCATGTCCCTGCCTTCTGAGCTGGGTGCCCAGCCAGCAGCCACTACTCTCGGCTCTGCCTTCAGAGCTGGGTGCTAGTATATGTGATTGGGAGGGGAGGGATGTAAACAACTATAGACACAAAGAAGAGGGGGGGCCTGATCAGCTAAGTTTGAGAACCACCACTCTAAGAAACACACATCCAGTAGCATCCCCTCTCTAAATCACATGTATAGCATATATCTTTTACTTATATAATACAAAATACTGCAAGGTAAGGTTGTAGTTCTTGCATTTTATTGCTCTATGAAGTATGCAAGTGAAATGAACTTGAGCTATGTGCCCAGCAATTTATTGTTAGCTGCAATATTTTCTCCTCCGTGCTGCTTCTTAGTTTGCCTTCATTTGTCTTAAAAGGGAAGATAAAGAGAAGTGCCACTTTAAAGCCAGTAATTGTTTCTTAATGGCAGACACTGTCAAATTAGCTTTAGCACCCTTCTAACAGAAACCTTTGATGTGATTTGCCCAACTATTAAGCCTATTAGTTGAAACTTGAAATTGATTAATTTTGCCCATGGCATTAACCTTCTCTTGCACGTTCATCAGTTTCTTATATAAAGCAAAGTAAATGCACCTTGCTGTTTAAAAATTTTAAAAACCCGAACACATGTAATCTTGTTATAAGTAGAACGGTACTAATAAGTGGGTGACTAAGACTGCCCAAGAATCTTAGTCACTGGCAACTAAAGAAGCTTTTGTAATAGACCATATTAGAAAATTAATCTGATACTATATAGCATATGTAATTAGTAGCAAGTAAGTTTCATATTGCAGATATATGGGGATCTGTGGCCTATAAAGCAAAGATAAGGGGAAAAAATTTAAAGTACCAGTACCAGTGAGACAATATAGGATTTCTGTTTTAACAAAAACTTAATTTATCTAAAGCTCAGTAGACTGACATGCCAGTAGAGAAAACTCCTAACTGGAAAGTAGAAGGATACTACTACAGAAGGGAACTGGAAAGCCTGGGATTATATCCAGCCATTATTTTGTAATGTGGAATTTATTTGAAACCAATAGTAGCTCTGCATAAAAACCTAATGGCAGGGTATGGGTAAAACCTTGAACCTAATGAAGCTGTACAGATCAGTGTTCTCCACCAGAAAAAAAGGTACAGCATGGATTTCCATATGAGAGCCATCTGTTCAGTTCCTTATTTGCAGATCAGGAAGACATTTCAGTGTAACACACACAAGATATCCTATCATGAATTCAAAATTTATGTTCATTATATTTCTTCTGTGTACACAGAAAGTTGTTTGAGATAAAGATGCTTGAAATGTCATATCATCTGCCTGCTACAATCTCCCCAAGTTACATAGCAAAAAATAAAACACAGATTTTAGTTTTATAAATTAAGCCTGTAGGACCAATTGTCTGTTTCATCTCAGTAATATTCAACTGGACAGTATATGCAGTGCAAGTGTTCAGGTACTATGGTGATGAGGGGCATATAAGTACTTGATCTGCAACCCAACTATCCAGCCAACCAACAGTTTGAGTTGGGTGTTGAGCCTGTGCATAGTCCAATAATGGAAACAAATTATCTATTAAGAAATAGCAAAACTGTCCCCTATCAGGCATTACTAACAGATGGTATTTCCAAGATTTCAGCCCGATGCATGTTATCCTGTACAGAAAGAGGATGTATCGTAATCACTGTACCATTCACAATCACAAAATGTCACCTTCTTAACACCCTTTTCTCTGCTTCCTCCTCTCTCTTCCTTGCTGTAAACTGTGATTAACACTTGGTGTTTCAAGAGAATACACAACCAGGTCTTGCTGTTTTGCTTTCATATTTTTCTTGTTGTTTATCTTGTTTTTTTTCTGAAATTGTTTTTGCTTCTTGGGACTTGAGAGAAGATTTGTTTTTAGATAGCATTTTAAAAATTCTGGCACTTCTGTTTGGCAGAGGCAGTGAAATAAACCAACAAATTTTTACTATCCAGTGACCCACTCCATGTAGTTGAATAGTAACCTGTAAAAATTAATAGAGTCATGGGGTTTAACCTATCAGCTGTCCCTGGTTCTAGCACAGAACTCCAGGATAAAATAAGGGGTAAGGAGGAAGTGTCTTGTGAGTTGTGCTCCTAACAGGGTTTATTGGACAGGGAGAATTACCAGCGAAGACTGGCATGCTATGATGGTGAGCTTGAATCCTGCATTAGATGCGGGAGGTCACAGAAGAGGGGGTGCAGACAAACCCTGCAAGCAGCTGCACGGCTGCTGTTGCAGGAGTTCCATGTTAGCCAGTAGGGGGAGCTGCTAGCAAGGAACTCCAGTAAATATTGTCACATCTGTGAATACTGAAAAGAATCATCCCTGAATATTTGTGTGCCCTAGGCTGGAGGACGGGACCTTTTTCTGCTGATCACTTGTTTTACTTGTTCAAAGACAAACTGTACAAAGGAGTACCTGACTTACTCATGAACATGCTAGTTCTGAGCTGAAACTGTAATGAACTTATGACTATAGGAAGAACCTATGGGGGGGGGCAGCAAAAAACTAATCACCAACCACAGCCCTTGTCAGAATGAGGGGTTAATCTCTGGTAAGCTTATTAGCATGCACGTACATTCTTTTATTGTTCTTAATATGTTTTCTTCTGTAATTCTCTTACCTTAAGAATAAATGTGCTTGCTTGGAAAGAGCTGTATGGTAATTTAACTGTAACAATTGCACTGTTTACCATCACTGAGGAGAAAAGTAAAGCCTGACTTTGCTGGGAAGGTCACAGTACAGGCAGGGAGCTGTGCACTCTGTTCAGGAGGGAGAGAGACATGACAGCAGAGGAGCAGACAGTCTCAAGTGGATGCCCTTGTTGGACCACAGAAGGTGGAATATAGATGCAGTTGCCCAGAACTTTGACACTTATGGCTTAGTTTGTGGAAGGATCATAGGATTTCATTTCATATTTAAGTTTCCTGTAGGAATCCCTTTCAGGATTCTATTGTCAAGATGTGGTGGTTTTTAGTAACAAAATGCATTAGTGGTTCTGTACGTATCACACTGGGAATGATTTTGAAGCAGTCCTGAGGGAGTCATAAGGGATTTTTTTAGCAAATGATAGTCATAAGGGAGTCCCTCGTGCTATCACTCAAGTGTTTTTAGTACTCAGTAGCGGAGAATGTAGAGGTAAAAAAAGCATTTTGTGCATCAGATGTGGTACTAGCAGGAGCATAAGTAGCTGTTGGATGTGTTAAGGTAGGTGATCTAACTATTCCTTGTTCACTTTATGCTAAATGAATTTGTCAATGTGAAATAAATCTATTAACCTGCAGGCTTTCACTGTTCCTTTATACAGCCCTCTGAAAAGAATGTGTGTGTGAGGTTACAGCTATTTATTAGAGATGCTTTAGTACATATGACACCATTTCTGCTGGAGAGAAGATCTAGAAGAAGTTTTGAGGAGGAAGTACTGAGTATCTTGATGAATGTCAGCAGGAAACATGCTGTTGCTACCAAAACACCAAGCCTCTATGGCACATGCACATTGGTATTTCCCAACCCCACTGTGTTCCCAAATATTTGGAAGTGCCCAAATATTCGCAAAGACATCCCATTGTTTTAAACTGATTGAGTTGTGCTCTCTGACACTGGGTTCACACCAAGTGACTAATATTTTACAAGATATACAGCAATGCTGACCTCCTGTCTATATGGTGAAAAGTCACCCTTGTGCAGAGTGCCATCACAAGGCCTAGGCAATATGAAGTCTCACTTAAATGGCATATAGGCCTGGTGGTGGCCAGAGGTGAACTCCACTGTATAGAGGTGGAATGATCCTTTGAATAGTTATCTTCTGTCAAGTTTAAACACAACTAATTGGGGACGGAAGGAGTCAACTTTTTATTATACAGGTCTAGGAGGCAGAATATTATTTAGAAGAGAAGTATCTTGTTTGAGAAGGATGAAACCTTTTTGCAGTCAGTAGAATATAAACATCACACTAAATGCCGAATACTTCTTTCTGAAGCTTTCTGAAGCAAAATGTAACGAACAGTATTCTCCTGAAAAATTTACTGTTTGGTACTCCCTAAGTGCCTGTGAAGTCCCCTTTTCACAGGAGATATAGCTCAGAAAAGATTTATGAAATATGGCAGGGCAACATCAAGGCCTTAAAACCATTAATTTAAAGTGACTTTCTCCATCATTCTCTAGTATAAAGTGCTGAGCAATCATGATTTCTTTTTACCGCATGCTCGCAGTAATATAAGTTTGTGTCATTGTACAATCACAGTTCCTTGACATTAATTATACATGACTAAGACACACTCCTTTTTTTTTTTATCTCAACCCCATGAGGGAAAATTGTGTGAAGAGGTACAAGATGCACTGAACAGACTAGCTGTTCTTACTGATTTTCATTTCAGCTGTGCACTTTTTTAAAACCCTGCTTTGAAAGCTTTTTCATTTTCAAAACTGTAAAGGGGTCACTGCTACATTCAAAGCTGCTTACTGTTGGGTGTCTTAAAATACAGGATGATAATGTAGAAAGAGAGTCCCTCAGGACTGTTTACTTCTGTGTAACTACAGTTAAACGACATGGCAAGGATAACAATCTGATCTTAACCTAAAACCACAGTAATAATAAAATAGAATCATATAACTCAGAGATGAAAAACACCTACAGTATTAGGTCAACAAGTCTGTATCCTGCCAGTGCAGGATTACTACATCTCATATATTCTGCCGTGTGAATTTAAACCCCTCTATATTTTTAACTATAATCTCACATTATCATGATTCACCAATATATTAAGAGTAGTGAAAAACGACAGCATATTACATTAAAATAAATGCTAAAAATGTTTTTAGCAATGTACACAGTTAATAGGACCAAATTCTGTGCTCAGTAGGATATATGCAAACACATCAGACTTGATTCTGATCTCACTTGTGCCAGTCACTAACTGAAGGAACTATATTGACTTCAGATTTCAGAATAGCAGCCGTGTTAGTCTGTATTTACAAAAAGAAAAGGAGTACTTGTGGCACCTTAGAGACTAAAAAATTTATTTGAACATAAGCTTTCATAAGCTACAGCTCATTTCATCAGATGCATTCAGTGGAAAATACAGTGGGGAGATTTATATACATAGAGAACATGAAACAATGGGTGTTACCATACACACTGTAACGAGAGTGATCACTTAAGGTGAGCTATTACCAGCAGGAGAGCCAGGTGGGGGGGAAAAAACCTTTTGTAGTGATAATCAAGGTGGGCCATTTCCAGCAGTTGACAAGAATGTCTGAGGAACAGTGGGGGGTGGGCGGGGGAATAAACATGGGGAGATAGTTTTACTTTGTGTAATGACCCATCCACTCCCAGTCTCTATTGAAGCCTAAGTTAATTGTATCCAGTTTGCAAATTAATTCCAATTCAGCAGTCTCTCGTTGGAGTCTGTTTCTGAAGTTTTTTTGCTGAAGAATTGCCACTTTTAGGTCTGTAATTGAGTGATCGAAGAGATTGAAGTGTTCTGTAAATGGTTTTTGAATGTCATAATTCTTGATGTCTGATTTGTGTCCATTTATTCTTTTACGTAGAGACTGTCCAGTTTGACTAATGTACATGGCAGAGGGGCATTGCTGGCATATGATGCCATATATCACATTGGTAGATGTGCAGGTGAATGAGCCTCTAATAGTGTGGCTGATGTGATTAGGCCCTAAGATGGTGTCCCCTGAATAGATATGTGGATACAGTTGGCAACGGGCTTTGTTGCAAGGATAGGTTCCTGGGTTAGTGCTTCTGTTGTGTGGTGTGTGGTTGCTGGTGATTATTTGCTTCACGTTGGGGGGCTGTCTGTAAGCAAGGACTGGCCTGTCTCCCAAGATCTGTGAGAGTGATGGGTCGTCCTTCAGGATAGGTTGTAGATCCTTGATGATGCGTTGGAGAGGTTTTAGTTGGGGGCTGAAGGTGATGGCTAGTGGCGTTCTGTTATTTTCTTTGTTGGGCCTGTCCTACAGTAACTTCTGGGTACTCTTCTGGCTCTGTGAATCTGTTTCTTCACTTCAGCAGGTGGGTATTGTAGTTGTAAGAATGCTTGATAGAGATAATGTAGGTGTTTGTCTCTGTCTGAGGGGTTGGAGCAAATGTGGTTGTATCATAGATCTTGTCTGTAGATAATGGATCTTGTGGTGTGGTCTGGATGAAAGCTGGAGGCATGTAGGTAGGAATAGTGGTCAGTAGGTTTCCGGTATAGGGTGGTGTTTATGTGACCATCGCTTATTAGCACCGTAGTGTCCAGGAAGTGGATCTCTTGTGTGGACTGGTTCAGGCTGAGGTTGATGGTGGGATGGAAATTGTTGAAATCCTGGTGGAATTCCTCAGGGGCTTCTTTTCCATGGGTCCAGATGATGAAGATGTCATCAATGTAGTGCAAGTAGAGTAGGAGCTTTAGGGGACAAGAGCTGAGGAAACGTTGTTCTAAGTCCGCCATAAAAATGTTGGCATAATGTGGGACCATGCGCGTACCCATAGCAGTGCTGCTGATTTGAAGGTATACATTATCCCCAAATGTGAAATAGTTATGGGTGAGGACAAAGTCACAAAGTTCAGCCACCAGGTTTGCCGTGACATTATCGGGGATACTGTTCCTGACGGCTTGTAGTCCATCTTTGTGTGGAATGTTGGTTTAGAGGGCTTTTAAATCCATAGTGGCCAGGGTGGTGTTTTCAGGAAGATCATGGATGGATTGTAGTTTCCCCAGGAAGTCAGTGGTGTCTCGAAGATACCTGGGAGTGCTGGTAGCGTACGGCCCGAGGTGGGAGTCTACATAGTCAGACAATCCTGATGTCAGGGTGCCAATGCCTGAGATGATGGGGCGTCCAGGATTTCCAGGTTTATGGATCTTGGGTAGCAGATAGAATTCTCCAGCTCAGGGTTCCAGGGGGATCCATTACAATCTACATACCACACTATGCTGACAGCTTGTGCCACACGCTCTCAAAGAAACTGCGAAACCACCTGATCAACATCCTCTATAGCAAACAAGGAAAGATTAAGAATGAGCTCTCAAAACTGGATACTCTCATAAAAAAGCAACCTTCCATACAAACTTCCTCATGTCTGGACTTTACAAAAACTAGACAAGCCATTTACAACACACACTTTGCTTCTCTACAAAAGAAAAAGGACACTAAACTATCTAAACTACTACATGCCGCAAGGGGCCACAACAGTGGTTCCCTTAACCTACCCAGCAATATTGTTAATCTATCCAACTATACTCTTAGCCCAGCAGAAGAATCTGTCCTATTTCGGGGCCTCTACTTCTGCCCCTCCACCCCCACGAACATGATACAGTTCTGTGGTGATCTACAATCCTATTTTTGATGTCTCTGACTCAAGAAATATTTCCAACACACCTCTGAACAACATACTAACTCACAGAGACCTTCCTACCACCGCTACAAAAAGAAGTCCATTCTTGGTGGACTCCTCCTGAAGGTTGAAACAACAGACTGGACTTCTACATAGAGTGCTTCCACCAACTTGCACGGGCTGAAATTGTGGAAAAGTAGCATCACTTGCCCCATAACCTCAGCATGCAGAACACAATGCTATCCACAGACTCAGAAACAACTCTGACATCATAATCAAAAAGGCTGACAAAGGAGGTGCTGTCACCATCATGAATAGGTCGGAATATGAACAAGAGGCTGTGAGGCAGCTCTCCAACACCGCTTTCTACAAGCCATTACCCTCTGATCCCACTAAGGGTTACCAAAAGAAACTACAGCATTTGCTCAAGAAATTCCCTGAAAAAGCACAAGAACAAATCTGCACAGACACACCCCTGGAATCCCGGCCTGGGGTATTCTATCTGCTACCCAAGATCCATAAACCTGGAAATCCTGGACACCCCATCATCTCAGGCATTGGCACCCTGACAGCCAGATTGCCTGGCTATGTAGACTCCCTACTCGACCCCTATGCCACCATAACTCCCAGCTATCTTCAAGACACCACTGACTTCCTGAGGAAACTACAATCCATTGGTGATCTTCCTGAAAACACCATCCTGGCCACTATGGATGTAGAAGCCCTCTACACCAACATTCCACACAAAGATGGACTACAAGCCGTCAGGAACAGTATCCCCGATACTGTCACGGCTAACCTGGTGGCTGAACTTTGTGACTTTGTCCTCACCCATAACTATTTCAAATTTGGGGACAATGTATACCTTCAAATCAGCGGCACTGCGATGGGTACCCGCATAGCCCCACAGTATGCCAACATTTTTATGGATGACTTAGAACAATGCTTCCTCAGCTCTCATTCCCAAATGCCCTTACTCTACTTGTGCTACACTGATGACATCTTCATCATCTGGACCCATGGAAAAGAAGCCCTTCAGGAATTCCACCATGATTTCAACAATTTCCATTCCACCATCAACCTCAGCCTGGACCAGTGCACACAAGAGATCCACTTCCTGGACACTATCGTGCTAATAAGCGATGGTGACATAAACACTACCCTATACCGGAAACCTACTGACCACTATTCCTACCTACATGCCTCCAGCTTTCATCCAGACCACACCACACAATCCATTGTCTACAGCCATGCTCTACAATACAACCGCATTTGCTCCAACCCCTCAGACAGAGACAAACACCTACAAGATCTCTAACAAGCATTCTTACAACTACAATACCCACCTGCTGAAGAGAAGAAACAGATTCACAGAGCCAGAAGAGTACCAGAAGTCACCTACTGCAGGACAGCCCCAACAAAGAAAATAACAGAATGCCACTAGCCATCATCTTCTTCCCCCAACTAAAACCTCTCCAACACATCATCAAGGATCTACAACCTATCCTGAAGGACGACCCATCACTCTCACAGATCTTGGGAGACAGGTCAGACCCTGCTTACAGACAGCCCCCAAACCTGAAGCAAATACTCACCAGCAACCACACATAACTCAACAGAACCACTAACTCAGGAACCTATCCTTGCAACAAAGCCCGTTGCCAACTGTGTCCACATATCTATTCAGGGGACACCATCATAGGGCCTAATCATATCAACCAACTATCAGAGGCTCGTTCACCTGCACATCTACCAATGTGATATATGCCATCATGTGCCAGCAATGCCCCTCTGCCATGTGCATTGGTCAAACTGGACAGTCTCTACGTAAAAGAATAAATGGACACAAATCAGACGTCAAGAATTATAACATTCAAAAACCATTTGCAGAACACTTTAATCTCTTTGGTCAATTGATTACAGACCTAAAAGTGGCAATTCTTCAGCAAAACACTTCAAAAACAGACTCCAACGAATTGGAGTTAATGCTGAATTGGAATTAATTTGCAAACTGGATACAATTCATTTAAACTTGAATAGAGACTGGGAGTGGATGGGTCATTACACAAAGTAAAACTATTTCTCCATGTTTATTTCCCTGCCCACCCCCCACTGTTCCTCAGATGTTCTTGTCAAATGCTGGAAATGGCCCACCTTGATTATCACTACAAAAGGTTTTTTCCCCCCACCCGGCTCTCCTGCTGGTAATAGCTCACCTTAAGGGATCACTCTCGTTACAGTGTGTATGGTAACACCCATTGTTTCATGTTCTCTATATATATAAATCTCCCCACTGTATTTTCCACTGAATGCATCCGATGAAGTGAGCTGTAGCTTATGAAAGCTTATGCTCAAATAAATGTGTTAGTCTCTCAGGTGCCACTAGTACTTCTTATATTGACTTCAATGTAACTCCACAGCCTACCTGACTCCACCATTTGTGTGAGTGGAGAATCAAACCTTTTCACTTCAGTACGTTTGCATCTGAGCAACTAGAAATGTATGTAACAAAAATGTAAGTGACAACACCCAGTCTTCCTAACACTTCCTCTGTGCCTAGTGAGTATGGCAGAAAGAGAAAGTCGGTTGCAGTCATCATAGCAAATAATCTTCCGGACAAAATAAACAAATTAATGGGAATCCGTCTTTTTGTACATGGATCTTTGTTTAAATACTTCTGGATATATATGGTGATATTCTTAAGTAGGATTTCATACACACACTTTTTTCAAATTTGCTTTGCATGGTTTATGGATCCTCCAGAATTTTTTTTGCTGTGAAATTTTTGGGGTTCCCCAATTTCTGGATCTCATTTGTAATTAGATTTTTAATTTCAATCTTTGCTTGAATTTCCTGATTCTTACAATTCGGTACACTTAAAATTTCACACAAAAACATTATGGCAGCAATCTTTGGCAATTCTGACTTGTAGCAAGAAGACAGGAAAAGGTAACTCAAGATACAGAAAGTCACATATTGTGACAGGGCAAGGCCAGATGGCTATAGAAAAGTAGTGGGAGATTGATATATTAGCTCCAAGCTAAACAAATCCCTAGTACCAGGATAAGTGAAATGGCAGCTGCTCCAGGTCAATTAAGAGACCTGGGGCCAATTAAGAACTTTCCAGAAGGCAGGGAGAACGCTAGATTGATTGGGTGAATGCTAGATAGACTGAAGCCAATCAGGGGCTGGCTGAAACTAGCTTAAAGCCTCCCAGTTAGTTAGGTGGGTGTGGATTTCAGGAGTTGTGGGAGGAAGTTGTGCTGTTGGAGAGACTGAGTAGTACACACCACATCAGGCACAAGGAAGGAGGCCCTGACATAAGGGTGAAGTGGAGCTTGAGGAAGTGGGGGCTGCTGTGGGGAAGTAGCCCAGGGAATTGTATGTGTCATGTTTCTAAAAGGTCAGCTACCATAGCTGATACTATTAGGGTCCCTGGGCTGGAGCCTGGAGTAGAGGGTGGGTCTGGACTCCCCTCTTTGCCTCCCTCCCCCGATTAATCACTGAGACTGGGAGACAACAGAGACTGTGCAAGGGAGGATAGCTTCTCCTCACCTCCCTTGCTGGCTTATGATGAAAATGGCTCAGTAGACTGTGACCCTTGTCTCTAGAGAGAGAAGGGTTACGTGGAGGGTCACAGTGAGCCTCTGAGGCTAGTGAAATCTGCCAGGAAATGTGGGACCCATGGAGACAAGGACAGTGCTTTGTCACAATATATATTTGTAGCATCTGAAATATTCAGATACATGCCAGAGTCCTGATCCTGCAAAGCACTTAAGCCCATGTATAACTTTACACACAGGTGTAGTCTTATGAAGACAGTGTGACTACTCTTGATTCGCTGAATTGGGACCTAGGTCAGGAAAGAACAAAAGTAGCCAAGGAAATATGCACTGTGTTTCCACTTCCAAAAGAGAAAGCCAGAGGGGAACGGGGGTTGCACAAGCCAGTAGCGTTGTATAACTTTAAACCAGAAGTTTGGACAGCCAGAACAAGGGAAACAAGTTTCAAGCTGACATATACAATAGTTATTGCTACTGCTATTTTAATGGTGTGGCAGCAGATAAGCAGCCCATTTCCTTGCCAGTATACTGCAGTACTAATGCTTGCAAATTTTACTTTACAGGCTTACTGCTTCCCTCCCTCTTAGGCACAAGGAAGTGCAATTTACATGCTTGCTTCAGTGGGAACAAAAGTGGCTAGGAAGAATTCACCCCTGCAGTGATCAGGTGGCAATACTCTGCAGGACAGGGGGGAATATGATCCTGAGATTGCCAATTCAGGTAAAGAGCTAATTTACATGAGGCCTCCAAATCCAACCTCCCAAAGCTGTAGGGTCGTATCTCTGGAACAGGCATAATGCAGCAATTTTAAAGCTAGTTGCAACTACATTCTATTGTTAGCACACAAGCTCAATCAGAGCTAGCACAGGTATGTCTCCTTAAGCTGGGAATTACACCCCCACCTTGAAGTGTTGACAAATGCTGTGTGTATCGAATGTGAGTTGGTGTAAAAATTCCAGTTTATATAACATTATATATTGTACAGGATATAATGCCTGATTCAAAGCCAACTAAAGGCAATAGAAAGACTCCTTCTGAATTTAGTGGCCTTTTGATCAGGCCCATACAGAATATACTTAAATTCATATTAAGGTACCAATATCAGTGGCTTGATTTTCAGAGGTGCAATATTTAGACTAGTGTAGAGGTACTTACACTTAAGGTACATTGAATCTTAATGTTCGGAATTTTATTTGATTAGAGTGTATTACAATTATTTTCTGCAAAAATATAAAGATAAAACAGTAACTTAGTTTAGTATTAGTAATCAGCTGGGTGATTATGCTTCAATATTGTATCTTATATTGTGCCAATGTGTGTTGTGCTCTTCCATAGGTAAGTTCTTGCTGACAATTCATGCTTATTTATTAGTTCCTTATATGCTTTATGATTCTAGCATACATGATAAAATTATCCATTTCTAAAAGTTTTAAAAAATAGACAAATTCATCACTTACCGTCTTGAATGCACAAATTCCCACTTTGGACAAAAGTACTTCAAAAATGGTCATACACTTCTTTAAATTCTTCAGTTGTTTAGCTAGTGGGGTTTGTTTTCTGTTTTGAGGTATCCAAGTTGCTGCCATGAGGTTGCTTGACTTCCTGTTCATGCTCAGACATTCCAAAATTCAATAACCTGGGGATGTCAGTATCACCGCTGATCAGTGATGGAGGAGGGAGTTTAGTCTGCCTAAAAGAAAAACGTAAGTCAGCTGTTCTTCAACATTGAGTGGATCTATACCTACAGGATACAAAATAAGAATATTAAATAAAACAAACAGAGACCCGCTCAGTATTGAAGAAAAGCTGACTTACCATTTCCTCACAAGTAGACTCATGCTGTAGTGGTACTAATGATGTCACTAGTTCATTGCATGCTGGGAAGTCCAAAAAGCCCAAGCAACAACTTCAGTAACCTAAAGCAGAAAAAAATGCAAAGTAATAAACTGAAGAATTTCAGAATTTAATGTTTTTGAGGAATTTAGGGTACTAAAATAAATTAATAGATTTCAATATGAGAAAGGACCATTGAATCTGATCATCTAGTCTGACATCCTGCATAGCACAAGCTATAAAATTGTACCAAGTGATTCCTACATCCGCCCCTTACTTTTAGTTGAACTAGAAGATATTTTCTTGGAGAATCCACCACATCCCTTGGGAAAAGAAAAGGAGGACTTGTGACACCTTAGAGACTAACACATTTATTTGAGCACAGGCTTTCGTGAGCTACAGCTCACTTCATCGGATGCATTCAGTGGAAAATACAGTGGGGAGATTTATATACACAGAGAACATGAAACAATGAGTGTTACCATACACACTGAAACGAGAGTGATCACTTAGGGTGAGCTATTACCAGCAGGAGAGTGGGGGGAAAAAAACCTTTTGTAGTGATAATCAAGGTGGGCCATTTCCAGCAGTTGACAAGAATGTCTGAGGAACAGCGGAGGCAGCGGGGGAATAAACATGGGGAAATAGTTTTACTTTGTGTAATAACCCATCCACTCCCAGTCTTTATTCAAGCCTAAGTTAATTGTACAATACCCACCTGCTGAAGTGAAGAAACAGATTGACAGAGCCAGAAGAGTACCCAGAAGTTACCTACTACAGGACAGGCCCCATAAAGAAAATAACAGAATGGCACTATCCATCATCTTCAGCCCCCAACTAAAACCTCTCCAACGCATCATCAAGGATCTACAACCTATCCTGAAGGACGACCCATCACTCTCACAGATCTTGGGAGACAGGCCAGTCCTTGCTTATAGACAGCCCCCCAACCTGAAACAAATACTCACCAGCAACCACACACCACACAACAGAACCACTAACTCAGGAACCTATCCTTGCACCAAAAACCCGTTGCCAACAGTATCCACATATCTATTCAGGGGACACCATCATAGGGCCTAATCACATCAGCCACACTATCAGAGGCTCATTCACCTGCACATCTACCAATGTGATATATGGCATCATGTGCCAGCAATGCCCCTCTGCCATGTACATTGGTCAAACTGGACAGTCTCTACGTAAAAGAATGAATGGACACAAATCAGACGTCAAGAATTATAACATTCAAAAACCAGTCGGAGAACACTTCAATCTCTTTGGTCACTCGATTACAGACCTAAAAGTGGCAATTCTTCAGCAAAAAAACTTCAAAAACAGACTCCAACGAGAGACTGCTGAATTGGAATTAATTTGCAAACTGGATACAATTAACTTAGGTTTGAATAAACACTGGGAGTAGATGTGTCATTACAGAAAGTAAAACTATTTCCCCATGTTTATTCCCCCCACTCACCCCCCCCCACACTGCTGTTCCTCAGACGTTCTTGTCAACTGCTGGAAATGGCCCACCTTGATTATCACTACAAAAGGTTTTTTTCCCCCGGCTCTCCTGCTGGTAATAGCTCACCTTACCTGATCACTCTCATTAGAGTGTGTATGGTAACACCCATTGTTTCATGTTCTCTGTGTATATAAATCTCCCTACTGTATTTTCCACTGAATGCATCCGATGAAGTCAACTGTAGCTCACGAAAGCTTATGCTCAAATAAATTTGTTAGTCTCTAAGGTGCCACAAGTCCTCCTTTTCTTTTTGCAGATACAGACTAACACAACTTCTACTCTGAAACCTGTCATCCCTTGGTAAGTTGCTCCAACAGTTAGTTATCTTGACTGTTAAATATGTGTACTTTATTTATAGTTTGGATTTGTCAAGCTTCAGCTCCAGCCATTGGATCTTTCTATGCTTTTGTCTGAGAGATTAAAGACCCCTTCTACTAGCCAATAAATAGGCAGGGCTATATTGCGTGAGTGTAAAACATCATTTCCATTCTCTTTTAGATTAAGCTCATTTTGTTACTTGTCAAAATATAGACTAGAAAGCTCTAAAAATTCAGGGGGGTTCTATACGATTCCCATTTCCTCCCATAAATAATGTAACAACATATACTGTCTTTATGCAGTCAATATACTAGTAAACCAAATTTCCTTCTTTCAAGCATTTGTTGCCTAGGAGGAAAAACTTAGCACCAGCCTTCTACAGGTAAAATTTGCAAGGCACTACAGAACAAACCCATGTTTCTGAGTAAAGCAGGATTTATATATATGGAACCGCTTTACTTTCTTCACCCTGCCCTGAAACTTTGACTAATAGTAATGAAAATGTTTATTCCCATAAATAAACCTATTGCTATGACTGTTAATCTACAGATTTCTTGAGTACAAAAATATGAAACAGTTATTAATTAATGTATAACACTGAAAACTTTTGCTTGGGTGTCAAGACGTGGCATCAAATACAGACTTCAAAAGAGATGCATGCAAATTATAGTCATTAGTGTTTTAATCTTTTGCAACCAAGATGTTGCAAAAGAAAAATCTCATTAATATGTGGGGTAACAGGAAGATGCACTGTACATGCTCTTTGTCTCCAAAACAGATTAGTTGTTGAACAGTTGATGAAAATAGAGCCACATCTGCATAGTTCTTAGTATAAGCTAAAAATGATTGTATAGAAGTCCTTTCTCATCTTGGCTGATTTTTCACAAAGAATAAGATTATTTGCTGTGTGTACAATCTGGCTTCATGAATTGGACTTTTAACACGCTGATGGATTTTAAAGGTGAAATCCTAATTTTTAATCACCTTTGCCAAGGGTATTCAAGTAAAATAAATGCCCAAATACCCGTACCCTTACCTCTCATTGTTCTCGAACATGGCTTTTGAGTAGCAACTCAGTTCTCATGGAGAGCGCCACTGCAAAGTGACCCTAAAGCCACCATAGGCAGTTATGTGAGTTTCACCCCAGTAGGGACTTGTCCTATGGCATAGA
Organism: Dermochelys coriacea; assembly: GCF_009764565.3. Lineage (NCBI taxonomy): Eukaryota > Metazoa > Chordata > Testudines > Dermochelyidae > Dermochelys > Dermochelys coriacea. The sequence continues at coordinate 228,020,782 of NC_050069.1, forward strand.
GCCAATGTAGAGTTACTAAAAGGGTTTGAATGTTTCCTTTGTTAACAACGCATAGCAACAGTGTATTTGTTTCCCATGTCCTTTCACAAAGAGGTTATGAATGTCATTAACAGTATCAAGTGTAAAGGGAGACCTCTCTCCATTTTTAAAAATGCCTCACAGGTTCGAGAGGGAGTAAGTTTGATTACATGAGAGAAATCTTCAAGGAAAACGTCAAGAGGATATTTTTATTTTGAGCTTTCCTCGACTCGAGATAAAACCACCAAATTGCTTTTCATCCTTTATTGAATGGGTGAATAGTTGGGAATTGGTGAGCTTTTCCAAGTCAGTCTAAAGGGCATTGTTCCCCAGTGTTAGAGAACAGCTCTATGATCTGATCTATTTAATATATTGTAGAAGTCTAGTTTACTGAACTTCAATTATTCAATTATTTCAGTAATGTAATAATACACAAAGGGCGGAAAGGGTGGCAAACCAAAACAATTCACATAATTATTTCAGATGAAATGGCAAATAGCTTCTGTCAGACTCTGCCAGCCATTCCTGCTAGAAAAATCAATTTTCATTCCCTTTTATAAGGTTTATTATTCGTTTGAAATTAAAAGCAAATAATTAAACTAGTAAATTCAGCATTCTCCACATTTTAGAATGAATAAAATGTTAAACATTTCTAGGGACCATGTACTGTACATGGTCAGTTATGACAGGCCTCTTCTGGTCTCTTTTTTATTCTTTTTACTCTCTCTCTCTCTCATGGTAACTTGCATGCATGCGGTGTTTGACTCAATAAGTGGACTGCTGTAGTGCGTGCCATATAACACGACTAAAGTATCTGCTCGATTGCCCAGTAGGTGAAGAACATGGCAGTGGCAATTGTTGTCAGGAGAGAGCAGTAAAGATGCTGCTTATCTGCTGCTTCATGCTCTGGGCTAGTTGTTGGTTGGTGCAGACTGAATTCAAACTCTTTATTTTAACATTAAGATTTTAAACGGGTTCCAAGGATCCTTGTTGGCTTCTCATGACCCATCTTCCATTTCTGCCTCTATATTTACAGGGAGTGAGATTTTTAGTCAGAGTTTTGAAGCAGAGCGAGAGAGTCTAGTATTCTGGATACATAATTGGCAGGCAAGAACTTCGAGTTTGAATCTTAGCACTGATACTGTACCTATGGGCACTTAAGCAACTTGCCTAAGTATTCTCCTTATCAGTAATCTCAATTATTTGAAACTTTGTTATCTGAAACATGGGCATGTTGCCCGATATATCTGAAAGTATCCAGAATTTTATTATAATCCATACGTTTTATTTGGTGTCTCCCATGATTATTTGGATAATCAAGGTCTCATTTCATGTATGTGTTAGGTGATGTTATTGCACAGATAGACTAGGTAATGCTTTTACTTTTGCATTTGCAGGCTCAGGTTTTTATCATCCTTCCATAACTGAGACTACCAAAGACTGTTTCTTCTCAAAGTGGCATTAAGCCTGATCTTTCTCTGTAGAAGTGTCTACAGAAAGGCCCAAGAATTTAGTGGACAATAATATAGAAGGATCTGGTCCCATACCTACTGATATTACCAGTGTTGCACTCGCTACTTACTTATATAGCACCCATTACAGAAGTATGTGAGCAGCTCACAAACAATAATTAACGTACCCTTACAACACCTGGATTTACTTTCACCATTTTATAAGGGACAAACTGAGGCACAAAGAGACTAAGGACCTGATTCAGCTCCTGCTGAACTAAGTGATTTGTCTAACTAAGCTCAGATCTCCTAAGTCCAGTCAGTGTCTTAACCACTGAACCACCAATCCTCTCCACTGCGGAAGGTCCTGGGAGACCACTTTGCTTTAAGTTATTGATGACAGACAGACAGAAATGGGCATACCTCCAAACATGGAGCATTTTGAATAGTCTGGCTATTCTGCTACCAGTGCCACTGCTTATTTTCAGAAGGGACATCATATCCAAAGAGACAATCATGCTAAGATTGGGGAATATCTGCCAGTTACGTCTAAAAATGAGACTTTAGTCCTTGACACACTGTTCTGTTGAAGCTGAGATATTATTCCTTAAAAACCACTTGTGGTCAGAGTGTACTTACAAGTGTAATTGTAAGTTAGTTTTAATGATGTGCCTGCATAGTTTGGTTTGGTTTTTTGTTATTGTCCAAACAGGTATTAAAGATCCTGGACAGATTTCCTGGACAGACGTCAGGATATGCTTCTACGGGTACAATGTTCTGAAGATTCAGAGCAGGCTGCGCAATGGAGACTGTAGGACGGTGAAGAAATTTGGCAGCATGTGTCCTCCAGAAGAAGAAAGGGGAGCGTCTATGTACCAACAGCGCAGATACAGGTAAGCAACCGTTTCCTTCTTCTCTCCACAGATACTAATGCGGAGAGTGGACTAGATGATACATCTGAGGGAAGGGAACAGAAGGAGACCGATTGGAAGGCATGAGATGCACTGTCCTAGGGTTGGGGGTTCCACGACCACCGCTCCCAAGAGAAGGAGGCGGGTGGTGGTGGTCGGGGACTCTCTCCTCAGGGGGACTGAGTCATCTGTCTGCCACCCTGACCGGGAAAACCGAGAAGTCTGCTGCTTGCCACGAGCTAGGATTCACGATGTGACGGAGAGACTGCTGAGACTCATCAAGCCTTCGGATCGCTACCCCTTCCTGTTTCTCCATGTGGGCACCAATGATATTGCCAAGAATGACCCTGACCAGATCACTGCAGACTACGTGGCTCTGGGAAGAAGGATAAAGGAGTTTGAGGCGCAAGTGGTGTTCTCGTCCATCTTCCCCGTGGAAGGAAAAGGCCTGGGTAGAGACCATCGAATCGTGGAAGTCAACGAATGGCTACGCAGGTGGTGTCAGAGAGAAGTGTCGGTTTGGATTCTTTGATCATGGGATGGTGTTCCAAGAAGGAGGGGTGCTAGGCAGAGATGGGCTCTCCCTAACAAAGAGAGGGAAGAGCATCTTCACAAGCAGGCTGGCTAACCTAGTGAGGAGGGCTTTAAACTAGGTTCACTGGGGGAAGGAGACCAAAGCCCTGAGGTAAGTGGGGACATGGCATATCAGGAGGAAGCACGAGCAAGAAAGCGCGAAAGGGGAGGGTTCCTGCCTCATACTAAGAAAGCAGGACAAACAGCAAGTTATCTCAAATGCCTATACACAAATGCAAGAAGCCTGGGAAACAAGCAGGGAGAACTGGAAGTCCTGGCACAGTCAAGGAATTATGATGTGATTGGAATAACAGAGACTTGGTGGGATAACTCATGGAGTACTGTCATGGATGGATATAAAGGGTTCAGGAAGGACAGGCAGGGCAGAAAAGGTGGCGGAGTTGCATTGTATGTAAGAGAGCAGTATGACTGTTCAGAGCTCAAGTATGAAACTGCAGAAAAACTTGAGTGTCTCTGGATTAAGTTTAGAAGCATGAGCAACAAGGGTGATGTCATGGTGGGAGTCTGCTATAGACCACTGGATCAGGGGGATGAGGTGGATGAGGCTTTCTTCCGGCAACTAACGGAAGTTACTAGATTGCAGGCCCTGGTTCTCATGCGAGACTTCAATCACCTGATATCTGCTGGGAGAGCAGTACAGTGGTGCACAGACAATCCAGGAATTTTTTGGAAAGTGTAGAGGACAATTTCCTGGTGCAAGTGATGGAGGAACCAACTAGGGGAAGAGATCTTCTTGACCTGCTGCTCACAAACCAGAAAGAATTAGTAGGGGAAGCAAAAGTTGATGGTAACCTGGGAGGCAGTGACCATGAGATGATCAAGCTCAGGATCCTGACACAGGGAAGAAAGGAGAGCAGCAGAATACGGACCCTGGACTTCAGAAAAGCAGACTTTGATAACCTCAGGGAACTGATGGGCAGGATCCCCTGGGAGAATAACATGGGGAGAAAGGAGTCCAGGAGAGCTGGCTGTATGTTAAAGAATCCTTATTGAGGTTACAGGGACAAATCATCCCGATGTGTAGAAAAAATAATAAATATGGCAGGTGACCAGCTTGGCTTCACAGTGAAATCCTTGTTGATCTTAAACACAAAAAAGAAGCTTACAAGAAGTGGAAGATTGGACAAATGACCAGGGAAGAGTATAAAAATATTGCTCAGGCATTCAGGAGTGAAATCAGGAAGGCTAAATCACACCTGGAGTTGCAGCTACCAAGAGATGTTAAGAGTAACAAGAAGGGTTTCTTCAGGTATGTTAGCAACAAGAAGAAAGTCAAGGAAAGTGTGGGCCCCTTACTGAAGGAGGGAAGCAACCTAGTGACAGAGGATGTGGAAAAAGCGAATGTTCTCAATGCTTTTTCTGCCTCTGTCTTCACGAACAAGGTCAGCTCCCAAACTGCTGCACTGGGCAGCAGAGCATGGGGAGGAAGTAACCAGCCCTCTGTGAAGAAAGAAGTGGTTCGGGACTATTTAGAAAAGCTGGACAAGCACAAGTCCATGGGGCCGGATGCGCTGCATCTGAGAGTGCTTAAGGAGTTTGCAGAAGACACTAAACTGGGAGGAGAGTAAATACCCTGGAGGATAGGATACAGAGGGACCTAGAAAAATTAGAGGATTGGGCCAAAAGAAATCTGATGAGGTTCAACAAGGACAAGTGCAGAATCCTGCACTTAGGACGGAAGAATCCCACGCACTGCTACAGATTAGTGACCGAATGGCTAGGCAGCAGTTCTGCAGAAAAGGACCTAGGGGTTACAGTAGACGAGAAGCTGGATATGAGTCAACAGTTACTACCAGATGGGGTGGTGGGTTTTTTTCATGTGGTTACTTGGTCATAGGAATTGGACCTGACCCTTTTTATTTTATGTTGTCTGTTCTATTTAGATAGTTAGTGACTGCTGTTGGATAACATATTAAAGTAATTTTTTGTGCTTTGCAATTGTCATATTGAAAGGAACTTGTTTCTTGTAAAGGTAATTGTGCTGCATTTAGATGAAACTTTTCACTGCTTTATTTTTCCAAGTGTTTGAGACCAATGACTTATACAGCAGTGCTGGCATATGTACATAAGCAAAACAGCCTTCAGGCACTCACCATCTGTGTTTAACTGTCAAAAGTTATATAAATGCCAATTAATGCAAATATTCACAATGCATTGGATCATAAAATCATAGAATATCAGGCTTGGAAGGGACCTCAGGAGGTCATCTAGTCGAACCCCCTGCCAAGAAGGCCAATGGCATTTTGGGATGTATAAGTAGGGGCACTGCCAGCAGATCGAGGGACATGATCGTTCCCCTCTATTCGACATTGGTGAGCCTCATCTGGAGTACTGTGTTCAGTTTTAGGCCCCACACTACAAGGATGTGGAAAAATTGGAAAATGTTCAGTGGAGGGCAACAAAAATTATTAGAGGATTGGAACACATGACTTGTGAGGAGAGGCTAAGGGAACTGGGCTTGTTTAGTCTGCAGAAGAGAAGAAGGAGGGGGGATTTGTTAGCTGCTTTCAACTACCTGAAAGGGGGTTCCAAAGAGGATGGATCTAGACTGTTCTCTGTGGTAGCAGATGACAGAACGAGGAGTAATGATCTCAAGTTGCAGTGGGGGAGGTTTAGGTTGGATATTAGGAAAAACTTTTTCACTAAGAGGGTGGTGAAGCACTGGAATGGGTTACCTAGGGAGGTGGTGGAATCTCCTTCCTTAGAAGTTTTTAAAGCCCTGGCAAAACCCTGTCTGGGATGATTTAGTTGGGGATTGATCCTGCTTTGAGCAGAGAGTTCGACTAGATGACCTCCTGAGGTCCCTTCCAAGCCTGATATTCTATGATTTTATGATCCAATGCATTGTGAATATTTGCATTAATTGGCATTTATATAACTTTTGACAGTTAAACACAGATGGTGAGTGCCTGAAGGCTGTTTTGCTTATGTACATATGCCAGCACTGCTGTATAAGTCATTGGTCTCAAACACTTGGAAAAATAAAGCAGTGAAAAGTTTCATCTAAATGCAGCTCAATTACCTTTACAAGAAACAAGTTCCTTTCAATATGACAATTGCAAAGCACAAAAAATTACTTTAATATGTTATCCAACAGCCGTCACTAACTACCTAAATAGAACAAACAACATAAAATAAAAAGGGTGTCAGGTCCAATTTCTATGAGCAAGTAACCACATGAAAAAAACCACCACCCCTTCCGGTAGTAACTGGAAGCCCTACTGGAAGATAGGTTATTGTTCAGATGAGCCTGGACACTGAATAAGACTGGATATCTTTCTACAAGTTATGATCTAGCTCAGCCAGAAGCTATGGACTTGATGCAGGGATTACTGCGTGAAATTCCATGGCTTCTATTCTGGAGGAGGTAAGACTCCATGATCATAACAATACCGTCTGGCCTTAAAACAGAGGAACAACTCCCTTAGTTCTAGATAGGGTAAGTGCTGGTGCCTGTGCTTCCCCTGTGGCTAACATGGACTTCAGGCTCCAACCATGTAAATCCAGCGCCTTTCACCACTTCTAACATTATGTATTTTGGAAATATCAACTAGCTAAAGCAAGACTTGATAAATATTATCATCTGGGTTCGCAAAACCAGTGCCATTATGCTCATCAATTTCAATAACTATATGAAGCAATTAATGTGGCCACCCACAATATTCCAAAGTGGATAACAAAGTTAATCAGTAACGCTAGGTAAAATATGCATGTTACAATCCTCCACATCTCTTTAGCACCTGTGCAGCAGCTGACATGCAATAAATTAGCCTTTATACACTAGGACACCATGAATGATTCAGATAGTATATCGCAAAAGTCTAGACACACATCCCCACAAATGTGATGTCAGCTGCCTGAGAATTTGCTGTTGAAGTCAGTTACATATTTCCGTTAGGCACAATGGCCCATATGTCTGTCTAGCATAAACACCTCCCGGAAGCAAGTCATCTCTGACAACACCAAATGCTCCTGGCAGCTTGCTAATCTCCCTTTGTCACTTACAGAGATTTTAGATGTTTTTTCCTTCACCTCATTCAAATCCTTCCCTAAAACTAAAAGTCTTCTGATGTTTTGCAGAAGGGGAGGGAAAGGGAGAAATGAAGTGAGGGGAAAGAGCAGTGATAAGAAAACAGTGGAACCATCAAATCTCTCCATAGAATCACATGTTCTTTTTATTGTCCCCCTGGTCCTTCCTCTCTCTTTTGACATTCATCATTGTTTTGTGGCCCTTATTTTTTGTGTTAGGTTGCACTTAGATTGCAAATTCCTTGGAATGGGACCTGTGTTTTACAAAGTGCCCAGTAAAGTTCTGGGCCCTCGAGAGATACCTTGTCTCACAGTTTTTTTAATTAAAAGATTCTTTTAACAAAATATTTTCTACGCAGTATTTTTATTTTTTTATTGTGTTTTTCACTGGTCCACTAGTGCTGGCACCCTACAGTTTATTTTCAATCATTTTGTAATTATTATTATTATAGGAGAGTCCAGAGGCCTTGAGATCAGAGCCACGTTCATTGCTATGAGCATTGTTATGCCTATAGCATTAATCAAATGTAATTTACCATCTGAAAACTTTATTCATTATGCATGTAACTCAAATTTTCCTATCATTTGCTCTGAATCCCTAATTATTAAATTTGATTTCCTTGAAAGTGACCGGCTAATAGCACAGGCTCAAGCCAGCTATAATGTCAATAGGGGTAGTAAGTCAAGATTCAACCAGACTCATCTGATGTCCCAAATACTGGTGAAAATAATTGTGGCTGATTAGTATTGAGTACTAAGTATGAACCAAATTCAAGTTACTTATTCTAAAATTATATCCTGCTTCCCTATCAAGACTCCAGTTCATCAGAGCATTTGAGCATATGCTTAAGCACTGTGTTGAACTGATGGGAGTTAAGCTTTATGCTAAGCTTTAAGCATACACTTAAGTTCTTTGCTTGAGTCAGGGCCTAATTGGCTGTGTTTGTGCAGTGTGGAGACTGGGTCCCTGCTTCTGAGTAGGATTTCTTGAAGCTTCTGTAATCTGAATAGTGTGCCATTGGGGTAACCAAAGGAATGAGGGGAGACCACATTGTCTAAAAGTTCAACAGATTTGAATTCAGCCAGAGCCCTCACTCAACAGTGCCTGCCTTTCCTAGACCAGGGAACACCACCTATCATAGAAACACTTTGCGTCATTATCCTGTTCCTGGGGAATATATCAATATCTCCCTTATCCTGGGGATATCCTGTTCCCTCACATTCTTTCAAATACCACCCACGAGCTAAGGGAGTGGGGATACACTAATAATTATGGTAGGTTACTGAGGACTAGCAACACAAGCTCTGAAAAAAAATGGAAGCACCAAGTGTTCTCATTTTTTGAGAGCAGACAGGGTAGAAAGAAGCAGAACTGGGAACAGAATGTGGAAAAAGGAGTATCCCACAGGGATTGGACTCCATGGTGGTGATGGTGGGGTGGGCATTGGCTTTCCACAGTCTTGTCCTGGGCTGGTGGAAAATGTTTCATCAAAAAACTGTTTTTGACAGAAAATTTGGTTTTCAATCAATTTTTTTAAAGTGCTACTTTCCATGGGAAATGTTGGTTTGTCATAAAAAAACCCAACCCCCACAAAACTGAAAAGAAATATCACTGTGGCATATTGTGTGAGTTGTAATGTGGCTGCCTAGAGGACCCATTCTCCTCTAAGGGCCAAGTGCCCCAGCTGGACTGCATCTCCAGTGATGAACCATGGCAGCTCAGCAAGTGGGGAAATCAGGAGCTGTAGATGTACACAGGAGATCTAGCCCAGAGAGGAGAATGGGCACATGGGGTAACTGAACTATAGGTTCCATGAGGCCCTGCAATTTTTTGTTCCAGCTGAAAGTTTTGATTTGCTCCTGAAAGTCATTTTTTTACAGAAGAAAAATTCCAATCAGTTGTACTGTCCTCCTTCAAATTTGGAACTAGTAAGAACATAACTTAATACTGCTCCCATTGGCATTCATTTACACAGGTTCCCCATCTTACATCAGAAACATCAGGCAGGAGCCTGTGAAGCCATCTTCACAGGTCCTAGTCTTCCTCAGTTCTCAGACCAACAGACTGAACATCCTACCCCCTCTGTGTAGGGAAGAGGGATGGGCAAATCACAATGGAAAAATCAGGTGCAAATTCAGGAAGTCCAAACTCTCTGGGTTAAAGTCTCCCATGCAGGAATAGCACATGTGGTAGTCTGTCACAGAGTGGGCTAGCCCTTTAAAGGGACTTGGGTTCAGCCTCACCTCTAGGGCCAGAATTAGGGGCAGGCGACCCATGCGACTGCCTGGGGTGCTGGGCTTAGGGGCACTAGGCTTGGGGTGCTCTTTTTGTTGTTAGTGACAAAAGAGAAAATAGAATGTTTGAAGTACGTTTCAGGTATTCCATATGTGGATTAATTTTTCACTAACCTCCTAGAATGTTCTGGGCCTTTGCAGAATCTCATGGAACTTTCCAGACTTTCTGAAAACTACATTTTCCTTAAACCTTCTAGAAAGTTGTCAGCCATGCCCTCATGCATATATAAGGGGTGGGACATTGCCAGTCAGTCAGTGAGACATAAGAACTAAGAGAATGAAGTGAGAGCCCAGCTGAAATATTGTGAACCTTGTTTTATTGTGTAATTGTGAAAGTGTACCTGTGTTTTAAGAATTGAAGAGTGTAAATAGTGACTAATAAAGGACATATTTAATGAGACATGAGAGACATCTATCGAACCCCTATCTACATAACAATATAAAAGAAATACTGTTACTACTTTTGCCATGCTTAACCCGTAATGTTTGATGACTTTCTAAAAATGCGGAACATAGACTTTTGCTCTCCCTAATACTGTCTGTTTTCCCCCATAAAAAATAAAAGATGCCTCCAAAAAGCCTTCAGGAGCTCCGTATAGGAAGCAAAAAGCTCAGTTGCAATCTAGTTTACAGCAAGGGGCAAACCTGACAAGAAAATATCTGAAACAGAACGACATAGACCGGGCTTAGGCAGTAGCGATTGTCCCAGTGCAGAAAAAACTGAGGAGCAAACGGTAAATGATTGAAGTCCTATTACTAAGGAATTAGCAGATTTACTTAAAGAAATGGAAACTGTGAGGAAACTGATGGAGAAATGTCCAGTTTTCCTGGCAGCATGAAGGAGAGTGCTGATAAAGAAAAAAATGGTTCACATAAAAGGAGAGAAACGATAAAGAAGAATCAGACTTGCATGATGCAGAAACAGCAGTGAGAAAAATTGCACACCACAAATCGATACATCAGATCCTTCTTTATGGCCGGCCAATCTAAATTGTGCCAATATTGATTGGACAATTTTGAATGGGCTGGGCAAAATCGAGGTTAGAACGTTTCCAGTAAATGAGCAGAAGAGCCATGTCTCAAAGTCACATTGCGAACGAGTGCTAGAGAATGGTGAGAAACTGAATCAACATTGGCTAGTTTATTCAAAATCAACTGACAAAGTGTTCTATGTTTGTTGCAAAATATTTGTCAAGAATGCCAAATTGTTGTTTGCACTTGCCGGGTACAATTACTGGCATAACTTAGCTGATGCTCTGAAGCAACGTGAAAAGTCACCCAGCCATTTTACATCCTACTGCAAATGGATGGAAATCAAATCCAGGCTCAAGCTGAACAAATGCACAGTTGCAGAAAACCAGCGCATTATTAATTATTATTAACCCAGCATTGGAGGAACGTGCTCATGCGTCTGATCTCAATTACTCTCTTCCTTGCAAAGAATAATTTGGCTTTCAAGGGCTTGTTGGATAAGTTGGTCACTGAACATAATGGTAATTTCCTTGGTTTGATAGAGTTCCTTGGGAAATAGGATGTCATGCATAAGCACCTATGTCGAGTAGTTCGTAAAGAAGCTACGGACCATTACTGCAGCAAAACAACTTAAAATGATTGATCTTATGGCAAGGAAAGTGCTTGACAACATATTGATGTGGCTCAGTAAAGTGAAGTACTACGCCATAATAATGGACTGCACTGCCGACATTAGTCACAGTGAAAAGATGTCATTTACAGTAAGATTTGTTGACGACGCGGATGACTGTATCCAAGAAACACTTTATCTATTTCTGGACTGTGGAAAAGGCCTAACAGAACTGTTTATGAATGTTTTGAGTAAGAATAAAATAAAGCTTCAGGACTGTCATGTTCAAGACTGTGACAATGGCGTGAACCTGAAGGAAGAAATGGTGCTGTTCAGGCAAAAATCCATGCACTAATCCAAGAGCTTTCTTAGTGCCTTGTGGCTGCCATTCCCTCAACCAGATTGTATCAGATGCAGCAGCATCTTCTTTAGATTCAGAGTCTCTCTTCAGAGTACTGCAAAGGATATACGTCCTGTTTTCAGCATCAACTATCAAGTGGAAAATCCTCACAGACAATCTTACAAATCTGACCATGAAGCCACTAAGTAACACTCACTGGGAGAGCCATATTGACAGTGTAAGGCCAGTGAGGTAGCAAGTGACTGAGGTTTACGATGCCCTGATGGAACTGGTGCAATCGAGTAAAGCCAAGGTCAGAATCTAACACGAGGCGCAAAACCTGGCAAACCGGATCACTGACTTCAAATATCTGGTCTCAGTTATGATTTGGCACCTGTTCTAAGTAAATATTGGAAGCAAGGCATTACAAACTCAGTCAATGGACATCACAACCACTACTACTTTGATAAGAAGCTGCCTTGATTTCATTGTGGCCTACAGAGACAATGGATTTGAAGATGCCATCAGTGCTGCCAAAGAAATGTCAGAAAACTTAGGAGTTGAGCTTGTCTTCAAGGAAACTCATATTCATCAGAGGAAGAGACAATTTGGTTATGAGGGGAGAGATGAGGTTATGGGAAGCTTGGAAAAAATTCATGAGGCTTGTATGATCTTAGTAAGCTGCTGATGGATGGGAAAACACTCTTGAACCATTGTACGGATCTTCACCAGATGCTGACACATGGGGAATGTTTGGACATCAGTGATAAAGACCTCTATGTCGAATTGGACCTCATCCATCACATTTAACAACACAGGAAGCACTCTCCACTCCAAGTTCTCCAATTCATTTATGATGCAGAGCTGAAGGACACTTTTCTTAATGTGTAGATAGCTTTGAGGATTCTGCTCACACTGCCAGTCATGAGTGGTGAGTGCAGCTTTTCGAAGTTCAGGCTCATTAAAACATATCTTCGATCAACAATGGCTGATGAGAGACTGACATCGTTTGCTATTTTATCGCTTGAAAATGCCACTGGCCAGTCTTTGGATCTCTCTGACGCTGTGCTTCAGTTCGCAAGGGCAAAGGCAAGAAAAGCGACCTTTTGAACTAAAGGACTAGGTTTAATATTCTAAGGCTGGTCCACCCAATATTGGTGCACAGTTCAATTTCTTAATGTTAGTACATTTCAGTTATTCTTAAAATTAAAAAGTATCTGTAAGCGTAGAGGAAAAAAATATTTGCTTATATATGGCATGAATAAATACAGATTTACAGATCCTAGTGTGCATATTTATCATCTTATGACAGGGATAAATCATGCATGCAAATTGTGCATCAGAGTCATGAAATGGACTACAAAAGCAATAAAAACTAAGCTATTCAAAAGTTTAACAAATGAATGGGTGGGAGGTAGCGCCGAAGATGCTCCTCACCTGGAGCACCATTTGGTTTGAGATGAGCACCTGATCATCTCTGCCTAGTTATCTGCATCCCAAGAGAGGGATATGGGTTGGCAGTTGGGTGAGAGGATCAGGCATCACATGACAAAGCTGGAGGTAGTGCTTCCTGCAGAGAGAGAGAGACCTATAGGGAGTAGGTAGGATCTCCTGCAATAAAGTCAGGTGGGTGACAGGTGTCCTTGGGTGGTTCTCTATATGGTTTAGGAAGCCCAAAGCTGGATCCCTGATAGAAGTGATCAGTCAGACTTGTGAGGCCCTGGCTTAAGGGTGATTGAGTAGGCCTGGGAAAGGGCCAAAAGAATGTGGGAAACCTGCGCTGAAGGTGAAGCACTGAGATGAATTAGTTTTGTTGGACTTCTTGTTTACTCCCACAAGAGAGGATACACTTTGCAATTTGGTTGGAGGACTAAATCATTCAGAAGGACTGGAACTGGCCCATCCAAGAACAGGAGATTGAGGTGTCTGAAGCTGGAAGAGGGAAAACTGAGGCACAGAGCACTGGCTACAAAGAGGGTGTAAAGTGACCTTGTCACATGGACAATTATGAAATCTGTTGAGAAAGTAAAACAGTTTAATGAGAACTGAATTTTTGTTTTCCAAAAACAGCCCCATTTAATCTAAAAAAATTTTGAATGAAAAATATTGACTAGGTCTAGATAATCTTGACATTGGACAATGAACCTTCACAACCCCAAAGAGCATGTGAAAGCAACAAAAGCAGACAACATCAGCTTTCTGGTCATTTGAAGTGACAGCACCTGAACAGTAGTGGAGTTACATTGCACAGAATCAGTTCAAAGACGCATCTCCTACACATATGAATGAGGCTTCAAATCTGTTAGACTATTTGGTATCTAATAAATACAATGGGGATTCCAGTGACCACCCTTATTTCTCAAAACTATATGTTACCATCAGAAATAATTTATATCTTCATATTTATTTAGACTTAGTACTAAAATCTAAGTTATTCCTTTCCCATAGAGTCAACCTACATTACTAACTGCATGGAAGTATACCTGGCTTACAGTGGAACTATTATTTTTTAATAAACATTGTTACCATTTGGGGAATTAAAAGGTATTAGTTCTGTCCTGATATTTCCATATTCAGGTATTAGTGCATTAGATACATTTGGCCAGGTGAAACTTAACTTATGGTGCTTTTTTTCAAACTGAAACAAGATCTCTGCCTTTCCACATTACTATATTTGTTTTCTGTGCAAGCGGTAAGATAAATGAAAGTCATAGCGGTGTCAATTAAAAATAACTCAAATGTCAAGAAAAAGTATCTGTTACAATTGAAGTAAATAATGGAACATAAAATATGCCTGCTTGAAATAGAACAGGTGATCACCAAAAGAAATGAATCAGCTAAATAGTAATTGCTGTGGAGATGATTGTGATATTACAAACAGAGACAAGGACTTCAGATAAGCAATAAGCAGCAGGATAGATGAACTCTTGAGAAACAAATTTCCTATTCAAGCAAGTTTCTCTAGAGGCTTAAAGTTTGGTAAGACCCCCTCCATCTGACAGAAAATATATACTGTATACATAGAATTGTTTCTTGACTGGATCTTACTTTGAAAGTTTAACAAAACACTATTATGTAAGTAAGTAAATTCATGTTTCTCACTCTCCACCAACAAGTTTTGATTGATGTTCTGAGATCCACAGTTCACAGTCTGAATTTTCTGCCAAAGACTATATTGCCAATAGGCCCCTCTAGAATGCACTGGGGCTTTTGTTTATTTATAATATTAAACAGCTTGGGGGAAAACATATGGTACAAACATATAACAGCATTATGTCAATCCAAATAGAAATAATTTGTATTGAGAGAGGAATCTTCTCTAAAATAACTAAACTGTATCCACCATTTCTGTCTACCAGCCTGATGCTTTTATGCAGCTTTCGTGCTTGGGTTTTTGTTAATATAAAGTATGATATAGTGAATAAAAGATAATATACCACCAATTTTTCCCCACATGGATACATTTTATTAAAATTAGCCTAATTTAAAGAAAGTGTGCTTCACATTGACTTCAATGGGAGTTCACCCACACATGCCAGAGTTAAATTTAGTCCATTCTTCTTTAAATGTAAATGCGAACTTATTATTTAATTTGAAAAGAAAGGGATAAGTGTATAGCATAACACAACTATAAAGAAACTCTTCTGCCAAGGAATACTTCATCCTGTATATGCAGCTTACACACTAAAGAACTGCAATTCAACTGACTTGTTGAAAAAAAATACAAGTCAAACCTGGCTGATATAGTAGCTGAACACACAGGCAGCAACATAGACTTACTGAATTATAAATGTCATGGTTCAATTCCCATGCCCCTGACCAGATTGGGAAGAGTAAAGCAATGGCTAGCAATAGCAGAATATTATCTATTGAAGCATCCTGCATTAATGTCACTGCCTTTCAGTAAAGAGAAATCTTTTCATTAACCCGCAAAACATTCTGCCCTCCGTTACACCACTGCAAATTTGTTACAGTTAGTGAGGTTGTACGAATATGACTGAAGACAGAATTTGGCTCTGACTTTCACAAAACTAGCAATTATTTTTACTTGAAATAATTAAAGTATTGTCAACCGTTATGCAGATTCTTATGTTCCATAAGCATAGGCCACTATCATTTCAGCTACAGAAGCATGGCTAGTAGCTGTTTCAGTATAGTACAGTATATGACACACAGAGCTGAGCTGGTCTAAAGCTATCCTGGAGACGGCAGTGGTAAACTAGCCAATTACTTACCATATATTGACCATCAATTACATAACTTCTTTTGGAGCTAAACCAGTGGTCCCCAAACTGTGGGGTATGCCCCCCT
This sequence comes from Dermochelys coriacea, assembly GCF_009764565.3. Taxonomy (NCBI): domain Eukaryota; kingdom Metazoa; phylum Chordata; order Testudines; family Dermochelyidae; genus Dermochelys; species Dermochelys coriacea. Next base: position 228,036,313 of record NC_050069.1, read on the forward strand.
GGGGGGGGGAAGGAATGTTCAGGGGGCATGACAGGGCCCGGGCCAGCCCCCAGAAGAGGCAGGGAGGGAGTGCCACATAGCCGTGCTCTACCCCAGCCATGGCCCCAGGTCACGGCCCCAGCCCTGACCCCAGCCTTGGACCCCAGCTGTGGCTTCACTCCTGGCCCCAGCCCTGCCCCCAGCCCCACTCCTGGCCCCGGCCCTGCTCCCAACCCCAGACTTGCCCCCAGCTTCAGCCCCAATCTTGGCCCCCTTGCTCCTGTCCATGCCCTCCCAGCCGCAGCCCCACTCCTGGCCCAGGCTCATGGGGGGTCTGAAAGGGGTAAGGATAGGTGTGATGTGAAAAGCTTGACAACCACTGAGCTCAACAAATCTGGTACCCTTATGCATTTTCCAAGGTTTAGGTACCCACACCAATAAACCTCCTGTGTAAAATTCTGGAGAAGACTGGTCAATTATCAACTGTTTAATCTAATGGGACTCATTGTTTTGTCCCTACTAAGTACAGTTGACAGAATCTAAGCTTCTGTTTCAATTTATAAAAAAAATCAACCTGCTACTTTAAAGCTCACCAGAAAGTGCTGGTAAAGCTGAAGACTTGAAAACTGATGAGAGCAATGAACAGTCATACTCAACAGTGAGTGAAAATGACATACAAAGAAAAATTTAGAATAAACATGATCAGACTTAACAGAAGTTTTGTTATTCAGAGACAGATCACTCCATCTCACCAAAATCCACAAGAGAAGGTCCAGAAGGCAAGGTTCCCACATGGAGTTTTCTGTAAAATATCCTCCTCCAGGAAGAGGGGCTAAGACCAAAAAAAAAAAGGTTTGGGGGAAAGAGAAGAGGTCCCAGGGAACTATAGACCAGTCAGCTTAACTTTGATACATGGAAAGATACTGGAACAAATTATTAAACAATCAATTTGTAAGAAGTGAGGATAATAAGGTGATAAGTAATAGCCAACATGGATTTGTCAAGTACAAAGCATGCCAAGTCAAGATAATTTCCTTCTTGGACAGGATTATAGGCTTAGTGGGTAGAGGTGGAAAAGCTATATCTTGATTTTAGTAAGGCTTTTGAGAGAGTTCACGTGACATTCTCATAAGCAAACTAGGCAAATGGGAGTCTCGATGAAATTATCATGCGGTGGGTGCAAAATTGGTTGAAAGACCACATTCAAAGAGTAGTTATCCATGGTTTGCTGTCAAACTGGGACCCTGCAGGGATCTGACTTAGGTCTTGTACTATTCAATATTCTCCATTAATAATTTAGATAATGGAGTGGAGGGTGTGTTTATAAAATTTTTGAATAACAACAAGGTGGGAGGGTTGCTAGCACTGTGGAGGACAGGATTAGACTTCAAAAGACTTTGACAAACTGGAGAATTGCTCTGCAATCAACAAGATGAAATTCAATAAAGACAAATGCAAAGTACTGTACTTAGGAAGGAAAAAACAAAAGCACAAATACAAACTGGAGAATAACTGGCTATGTGGTAGTGCTGATAAAAGGATCTGTGGGTTATAGTGGATCACAAATTGAATGTGTAAACAATGTGATGCAGTTGAGAAAAAGCCTAATATCATTCTGGGGTGTGTTAACAGGAGTTTCGCATGTAAGACACAGGAGGCAATTGCCCCACTCTCCTCAGCACTGGTAAGGCCTCAGATGGTTACTGTGTCCAGTTCCTGGTGCCAGGCTTAGGGATGATGTGGACAAATTGGAGAGCATCCAGAGCAAAGCAACAAAAATGACAAAAGGTTTAGAAAACCTGACCTAGAAGGGAAGGTTAAAAAAACTTGGCATGTTTACGCTTGGGAAAAGAAGAGGGGGTGCAGGGAACCTGATATCCTTGAAATATGTTAAAGGCTTTTATAAAGAAGAGGTAATCAATTGTTCTCCATGTCCACTTCAGGTAAAACAAGAAGTCATGTGCTTAATCGGCAGCAAGGGAGAGTTAGATTAGATATTAGAAGAAAAGTTCTATTTATAAGGAGGTTTCCAAGGGAGGTTGTGGAAATTTTACCAAGAGGTTAGACACGCACCTATCAGGGATGGAGTAAGTATACTTCAGGGCGGATAAAAATCAATGATTTTTTTAAAAATAAAAAAATTGGATTTTTTTAAATTTAAATTGCATTTTTTGATAAAATGCTTTTTGAGAAAAAAAGCTATCTAAAGATCATTTTAATTAAGATACATTATAGCTCAAAGATATCTCATCATGGAATAGGGATTATAAATTCTAATTCTATAGTATGAGACAATATATTCATGTAATGTTTAAGAAAAGTTTTGTAAATGAGTTCCAATAGTTCATGGATGAGGGACCCAATCTTATGGGGTTCCATAGGCTTCTGTATAGATTATTTAGGTTAATCATTCTATCTACCCAATGGGACTTAGTGCTCAGTCTAGAAGATACTATCAGAGATGTTTAGTTTTGCAGGTCTCAAACTGTGGATTTGTCTCTCCAGAAGTAACATGCTTGTTAACAGCAAAAATGTTTTAAATAAATAATATATAGAGGTGAGAAATAACAGACCTCAACTCTGTTGTCCCTCTGCAAATTTGTATACACAAAGTCAATCTCTTATCTCTCTCTAAAAGTGCAAAGTTTCAAAAAGTTCAATGAATAGAAGATTGCTGTGGGCGGAATAGATCTGGACAAGAAGCAGAAGTCTGGAGATAAATGTGTGAAGCGATGGACATATGCTTTTTTGTTTAAATTTTCTATGTTTGCTGTTGAAGAAAAAATCCAGAATACTTAACGTTGTTGTTTTAGTTAAATAAAACAATTTAAATGTCTGTCTGGTGATGTTCTCTTCCTAATACAGCATGGCAAGAAAATCCTTCAAATATTAATGATTAACCTATTGAATTGGAGATAGTTCACCTCCCAATGACTTCATAAATATTTGCTTCAATTACCTTTGGTAAATGAAATAACCAATCATTCATTTTCTGATATAGCTGTAAAACTAATCTGAAAGATTTCAAAATAAATCACTGTTTAAAAATGTATGTGTATCTTCTAAAAATGAAACGTACATCTATCTCTGAGTTGTGAAGAATATGTATTAAGGTTATAACAACCAACAAGAATGCACTTTTATGAGGAAAACCATGAGTAAATTGAGTCTTCCTGACTAGTGATTTTAATCATGATTTAAATCAAATCCACCCTGGTACACTTGGTTCTGCTTCAGTGCAGGGCACTGTACTAAGACCCCTGGAAGCCCCTTCCAACCCTAAATTTCTATACTGTAATTGCAGGAGGCAAGGGATCTTTGGTGAAGTCTGTCCCTGAGTTCTACGACCCAGGAGCTGACCTGTATGGACTGCTATGCTTTTCTGGAGCTTTGCAGAGTCATTGTCCCCCTGACAGCTCTGCTCCTCCAGAAGCTGCAAAGCTATTGGCAGCCTCATCTGGATGCTCAATAGCAGCTGCAGTGAGATGTAAAAGGTCCCACTCAGAAAAGAGGCACAGTTTCAACATGTGTTAACAGCCTAGTTTAGATAAAGCACACAGCAGTTTCAATACATGTTAGCTGGTTGAGATAAATCCTAGCAAGGAACCTAGACCAGCAATGTGTTAAAATGACAAGTCTTATCTACACTAGGATGATAACATGTGTTAGTTGACGTTAAAAATGCACCTTTCCCCCTAGCATAGATGTGGCCAGAGGGAGTTACATAGTTCTAAGCTGTATTAAGATTTCCATGCAGAATACAGCCAGCCTCTTCCCACCCTCTAAACTGTGTGTACCCCTGTGCTCCCTGACCACCCTCTGAATGACAGCTGCAGGGTTCTAGGAAGGGAGAGGAATCGCAGGAACCTCACTCCTTTCACAGTTGTGAAAGGACTCTCCATACATGGAAGAGCCTTTCCAGATCCAAACTATTAGCCAGGGATGGTCCTGAACCAAAAGCCCAGATCTGAAAAAAAATCCCCAAATTTTGGAGGTGTTAAAAATCTAGATGCAGAGTCAAATTTTGTGGTGTGAGCCAATTTCTGTAACAGCATTCACCATTAGAAAATCAGCCTTCACCACACAGTGGAATCTGAGATGCTGTACTTTGAATAGGAAGTACTGGTATTTTGAAAATTGGTATCCTGTGAATTAATCTCAAGCAAAAAAATTCTCCCAAGATATTTTCTCCTAATTCCTGTATTAATTCCACGGGAAGAACTCTTTCTTTTCTGCATCACTTTCTTGACAGATGGTCTCTCTAGTTTTATTTCACCTGTAGAATTTAACCCATAGACCAAAGTGCTTTTTCATTATTTTATTCCTATCTGTTTTCAAAAAAGATGCTGTACACTGAAACTGCCATTTGTCTGAGACTACTAGAAGAAAATATTTTACACTGCATTACACAGATCTCCAATAATTTTTTTTCAAACTTGGATGCCTAAAACTTAGGCTCCTTAATCTATATTTAGTTACTGAAGTAAAAGTGATCTGAAAACAAACTCCCACTATAAATAGGGGTCAAGAGTTCTCACTACCTCTGAAAATCAAGCTACTTTTATTTAGATACCTATATAGGAATTTAGGAACCTAACTTTAGGTACCCAATTTTGAAAATGCTGATTTCATGCTCTTGGGTAGGAGTCTCAAAAAAGCTCATTGTTGGCCTAATTCTGCTCCCATTAAAGTCAATACTAAAACTCCACTTGACTTCCAGTTGGTACAGAGAGATCAGTACTGTGTGCTTTTGAGAATCCCATCTCTAGTAGGTTTGTATTATTGCCCAATTGAATACTTGGTAATATTTGGTAAACAGAAATGTCCAAATTCTATTTTCAGTCATACTGCTTGTAACACTGGAATAATTTCACTGCAGCTAATGATGTTACTCTGGAATTCTAGAGGTGAAAGTGAGAACAAAATTCATTCCAAGAATTCCAGCAGGTTTCTATGCATATCTCCCTTTAATATTAATAGGAGTTAATTATTTTGTCCAGAACACAGAGGCTGCACATACAGTGTGCAGGCTTATAGATCAAACCGCTTAAAGTTTTTTAAGAGAGAGTGCACTACAAAAAGAATAAAAGCTAGATTCTGATAGGACATCATCAAATCAGATGCAGGATATTGTCCCCTCTTGTCCTATTGTTCCTGTGATTGCCAGGCTGCAGCCCAGCTTAAATGAACGACCCTTACAACTTCCAATTTATAGTACACGATTAGCTGTTGTGGCTCTCACTTTAATGGTATGCCAACAATCATTATTGCTGTGATTTTAAAAGACTCTCACGGGGGCAAGGAGTGCTGTATTAAAAATTTTATTCCACAAAATGGAATTTAGTCAGCAAGAGCACTGGGTTTTTTTGTAAGTGTTCTGCTTTGGAAAAGTCTTTCTTTTTACCAGCTTTCTATTATGTTCTAAGTCAGGGATGGGCAAACTTTTTGGCTTGAGAGCCACATCTGGGTATGGAAATTAATGGCGGGCCATGAACGCTCATGAAATTGGGGGTTGGGGTGTGGGAGGGGGTGAGGGCTCAGGCTGGAGGTGCAGGCTCTGGGATGGGGCCAGAATTAGTTCAGGGTGCAGGAGGGGGCTCCAGGTTCGGGCAGGTGGTTGGGGTGCAGGGGGGGGGTGAGGCTCCAGCTGGGGGTGCGGACTCTGCGGTGGGGCTGGGGATGAGAGGTTGGGGGTGCAGGAGGGTGCTCTGGGCTGGGTCCAAGGAGTTTGGAGTGCAGGAGGGGGATCAGGGAGAGGGAAGGGGGTTCAGGTGCAGGAGAGGGTCAGGGATGCAAGCTCCAGGCGGGGTTTACCTCAAGCAGCTCCCAGAAGCAATGGCATGTCACCTCCCCGGCTCCTATACAGAGGCGCAGCCAGGCGGCTCTGTGCCCTGCCCTGTCCACAGGCATTGCACCTGCAGCTCCCATTGGCCGAGGTTCCCAGACAATGGGAGCTGTGGGGGCGGTGCTTGGGGCGGGAGCGGTGTGAGGAGACCTTTGGCTGCCCCTACATGTAGGAGTTGGAGGGGGGACATGCCACTGCTTCCTGGAGCCATGCGGAGCAGAGCAAGCCCGTGACCCCATTCCCCAGCTGGAGCGCTGGAGTGGGGCAAGCCCCAGACCCTGCTCCTCTGCGGGAGCTCGAGGGCCAAATTAAAATTCTGAAGGGCCGGATGTGGCCCCTGGGCCGTAGTTTGCCCACCCCTGTTCTAAGTGAACCAGTTGTCCTGGAATAAATATGTATCTATTTTAGGGTTTTCTATTGTACCATAATATCTAAGCACTTGGTCATTTTCTTAGCAAAACTGTAAATAGACTTAAAAAAATAGATCCAGCAATACCTAACCTATTTCACCATTTCCAATTGCTTAGGGTCAGGCTCTCACAGAGTAAGATACTAATTAACACAAGTAAGAATGCCTAGAGCAGGTTCTGAATAATTAGAAATGGTTATACAGGGATTGATCGAGATATGTTTATTTTGGTTTATTTACAGCTTCCCTATTATGGTATAATGAATAAGAATGAGAATGAGAAACTTTAACATAGAAACGGAAATAAACCCATACCCAGTAAGTCAGTACATAAGTAGTAGAGTTTATTCTAGTTTATCTTGCTTCCTATAAATTTCAATTCAGAAAATATAGGGCCTCTATCAAATGGATTCTGCGACCCTTTCTCACCCTTACTCCTGCCAGTGGTCCCAGTGAGTTCTTGGCAGAAAGAGACTACTGAATGAGATTAACGTAAGCGAGAAAGTGCTAGTCAGAAGTGAGTAAGGATAACAGAGTTGGGCTCATTGTGATGAACTACACTAGTTATAGTTACTATAGTATATATTTTAACAGTCAGTGGTAAATGCTGTTCTGTATTTACTGCACTATAGCACATATTACACTGCACTGGTAAATACGAGTATGTCAGAGCTTTATTGCATGTAGTAGTACAGCTGAGGCTCACTTCACTGAAGTTAGAGCTTTGCCATTTGAATTCAGTGAGAGCACTACTGTGTTCATAATTCTACAGAACTATGTTAGCTCCTGCAGCTCCGATTGACTTGCTAGGCTCCAGCGCTTCCATTTCATTTTGATCTTTAAATGTATTTTCCACCAGCAGCAACCCCTCATTATGGATATAGCCATCAGTTTTAACATTTTTAGACAATCGTTTTTAACTGACTATATTTTTTTTAAAAAATCAATTCACGACTGAGTGTAATTAGAGATCTCCCAGGACAGCAACAACCACTCTGAAATTTCACCTAACAGGTGTCCTGTGTATAAATAAGCAAAAATGACTGAATTTTGCCTTTACAGTAAAAGAGAAAAACCCAAATGCACCTAAGCAAAAGTTGGAAGAAAAAATAGTTTGTGAAAGAGAGGAAAAACAACTCTATTATTTTATATACTACTTTATTTTCTCGCCACTGTTGTACTTTTTCTTACCAACTCATCTTGTGTTTTCTCTGTCTCTTAAAATATTCATGAGTCAATATGTGGCACATCCATTGGTAGGGAACTCTTAACACTTATTTCTATAAAAACCTAGCTTTAACCCACTTGAATTTAGAAGCAGCTCTTTTAGAAATAGAAATTAACCACAACTGATCAATGACTTTCATACCCGTTGAAATTACACTATTTAAACATCCTTTAGCCTAATTGTGAACAAAAAAACAACTTGTGTTTTCTTTGGACCAAATTCAACCCTGCCCAAAACAGGTTTAACTCTCAATGAAGATAATGGGAGTTGCTCCTGTGTCAGTCAGAGTTTGGCCTTAATTTGCCCATGGGCTTAATTTGGCCCTCTGACCTTTCACTTTTAGGGTCCTTCCAGTCAATGACATTTAGAGGCATTGCAGATGTGTGCAGAGGCAGAGGGGCTATGTGTACAGAAATTCAGATAAACACAGAAATATTTATTAAGCTTACTGACAAAGACAATTCAAATCAGCTCTTCAGTCTGGGAGCCCAAGTCTCCACCCTCAAGAAACTCCAGGAGCCCCTAAGGTTTAGTCTTCTGTTCACAAGTGTGCCAGTAGGCAGTATCAGATGTTTCAGAGGGAGATGTAAGAACCCGGTAGGGGACAGTTATGGAAGAATTTGCCGATAGATAAATGTCTTCCTAGCTGCCATCATTTAGTGGTTGTTATTATTACCATAGCATGTAGGCACTCCAGTGTGGCACCAGGACCCCACTGTGCTAGGCACTGTACAAACACAAAACAAAAAGAAAGTCCCTGCCCCAAAGAGTGTACATTCAGCTTAACTCTGATGCTGCAGGGCACTATATTTTAATGTTATTCTTTCCAATGTAATTTTAGAGGTCCTCATTATCCATATCAATATCTGCTTATTTTGGGAATCTGACTAAACTCTCCCCCCCCCCCATGACATATAGTGACAATGAGTTCCTCAGGTTAATTAGGCTCTCTGGAGAAGAATATTTCTCTTTATCAATTTTAACCTTTCCCCCCCCCTTTTTCCTGTCAATTTCAATGTTGTGCTGGAGGAAAGGATAAGTGGGAGCACCCAGCTTACCTTCTCTGTTTCATTCAATAGCTGGTTTTAATTGTCTTGAACTTCTGTAACCAGGTGTTGCAGTATATGTAGCACCTTATGTGAAAGAAAGACAAACCACATATTGATCTGAAGGACCTGAAACACTAGGCACTAGAAGATGAATTAAGAATGATCTGTAAGCTTCTAGAATCACATTTTATAAAAGTAGCAGAAAGGCCGGAGGGTATTAAAAGGCAGTCAAACAAAAGATCCTGAAGAAGGTGAATGACAGGAGGCAGCAGTCTGACCACTGTTTATTGTCTGCTGGCTAAATAAAATGGGACGTAACTTATTGCCTGATGGCTTTTCTGCCAGTTTGATAACATGCACCACAAAACCAATGATATACCTGAGATAGGATGAAAATATAATTGACCTCTGGGCAGATGACTTAAACTCCCTCATAGAGTTCCATCTCAACTTCAACAACCACCACCCAACACTACCACACCAGCATCAACCTCCTGGACAATATGGAATACCCACATATCACCACACCTATATTCATTTGCACACACTCTCTCTCTCTCTCTCTTTTGGCCCCTGGATGTTGTTCTTGGCTCACTATAGCCCTTGGTGTGTCTGGAACATAGGTACACAGGGCACTATTATCCATTATCACAACATGTACAAGTGTAAATATTGGATACCAGTACTATTTTCCCAGTAATATAAATCTCCCTAGTAGTTAACTACTTACAAATTTATTTACTAGTATGTTGGTTAAGACTGCAAGAATCATTCATGACACAACCTAGATAAGATGCTACTACAGCTTAAAACTGTATTTGGCATCACAGACAATGTACTTATTTTTGGAACTGAATGATCTGTGGTTGCAATAGATTATCTTGTGAGCTGTTTTCATGATGGAAATGTGTGTACAGTGTTAAAAAACTAACTCATTATTTGCTGTTGGTTCTGTGTTTTTCTTGAGAAACAAAAATGTTTAACTAGTCCTTGATATAGCTGAATAGTTCTCTTCAAAGTAGCACAATCTATATTTTAAATATCATATCATGTGATAAAATAATAAAACCATGGCCAGATAGGAACTTCAGTCATAGTCAAAACAGAATTCTGATCCTTTTCCAAATTGAGGTTGCTAACATGTGAACTAAATAAGAATGGCAGTTAGTTGTTAGGCCTGTAGGCCTGACCCTAATATGGACTATACTCATTCCATCCAGCAGAGGGCACTAATACATACACGCACACACATGTAGCAGTGTGGATTTTGCTGCTCCGGTGGCAGCTCGAACTCTCATGACAACCTGACCTCCTGGATCTGAACTTGGGTGGCTGGTCTGAGTGTTCACCAGAGCTGCAATATCCACACCAGTATTTTTAGTGCATTAGATTGGTCCCAATAGCGCGAGTCTGTCTACCCGGGCTGGAAGGCTCACTCCCAGCTGCAATATAGACACATCCTGACAGTTCACAGAAGTTCAAATTTTGCTTCTGACACCAGTGTAACAAATCCATGTCTACCTAAGTACCTTGTGGTTCTTACTGTGGCTGTTTAGATTTTACTGGAAGCAATAAAGATAGAACAGATTCTCCTGCACAGAACGAGTGGATGGCAGTATATAGCACATGCCACAGTCCAGCCATTCTGATTCCTTTCAGTAGGCAGAAGTGGTATGCCTACATACTAGCCAGTTCATTATAATATTATTAGGATTCTCTTGTGGAAAATATCTGTTAAAACGTCTCTTGCTTTTAATTGTGGGACTGTACTTATAAATGCAATTTTTATACATGCTGCATGGGTGTAATTCACTAAAAAATCTTGTCCCAAAAGTTAATTAAATATTTAATACATACTACACTTTTCATCCATTAGTATTCATTTCCAAAAGCTCAGGACACCTCACCCATTAAGTCCAGATACATATAATTTGTTCTTAATGTGTGCTCATTATTTTCTGTGAGAATATGAGTGTCTACACAAAACTCTTGTTCAATATCATTCCATGCATAGGCAAATAGGTTTTATAAATAGCACCGCTTCTGTATTTAAAATGTTACATCATGCGGGTTCAGGTTCCAAGCACCTGCATTATTAGATTGCAAGTTTAAAATCTGTGCCATCATAAGCTGATTCATGAGCACCCATTCAGATGATAAGCTGTCACATAGGAGCCAAGTGCTGTTTTAAAAATAACTTCCTCAGGCACAGTCCAAATCTACTGAACTCTCTCATATCTGAGCTTTTCCAAACCTGACTTTCAATAACCCTTTATTACCTAAGAGTTAACTATTTTATTGACTACGTTAATGAAAATATTTGCTTATGAAATTTCATAAATATCATCTTTATATAATGATGGTAATTTATACAGGGCAGATAAACTATTCCATCTGTAAATTTTTGAGATTTAGGTAGAATTGTTATGCCAGGACGTAAAGTCTCCTCTCAGCTGATCCTACGTTCTATCTCCAGTCAATAATTCCCTAATGCTAAACATTGGCTAACTATCCTGTGCTAAGAACAAATCAATAAAACTCCACAATTAATCAATAAAGCGCAGCAAGATGGGACTTCTAAATGTGTAGCTTTGACTCACATATGCAGAGTAATGGCAAGAGAACTAGTTCTCTTGTCCTTAAAAGCAGTCCCATTGAAAAAGGAGTAAAACACATAATCTCCCATATCACCTGAATGCACTGCACTATCACTGGCCTACTAGGGTAGTCCACACATACATTTTCCACAGCATTGTTGTACAGTCTATGGACCCCAGCATTTCATGAAATGGGTAATGCAATTTATGGAACCGGAAAGGTGGATGACTTTCCCTTCACTAGGTGAGAAGTCACAAATTCCAATCCCTGAAAAGACACTCCAGATTTATCAATATAGAAAGCTTTGTCTAATTTAACTTTCCTTATTACTTTGGGCAGCAGAGGCAGAAGGGGGGAAAGTACACAAACTAGCATCTTTGATCCCTTTTTGAAAAGACAGAATTGGCTACTTTTAGCTAATGTAGAACCATTTTTCAGTGTGTACCTTTTCACAGTCTGAATAGTGTATCAGTGGAAGTATGACTATCTAAAGTATTATTTCCAAAGGAAAATCAATTGGCTGGTTATGGAAATTCTCAAACTGTCCACTGAGGCATCATATAAAAGCTAGCGGTTAATCAAATAGCTTTCTATGTTTCTTGGAATCTTTTCTCCGGTGTTTGAAGTGAATGCAGCTATCAAGAAAGGTGCTACACTGACAGCCCTGGATGTTGAAGTTCTTTATTTGTCTGAAGACTGGATGCAGCACAAGAAGTGCAATTATCTCTACATATGGAGAGTCCAGGGTGAGAGATCTAGTCAGTCTCACCTCGGTCTATCATATGCTGACACTTCATAAACTAGTGTAGGCTAGTGCTATTTATAATAGTATTATTGGGACACAGACAACTGAGGCATTGGCAAGTGAGTTTCTAACTTATTTTATATTAACGGCCATCAATAGGACAACTTGTCCAGTACGGTGCCACTCAGCAGGACAGAGCTATCACAGGCTGGTGCTAAATGAATAGTCATGAGAGAGCCCTACAGAGCTGCATTGGATTAGCCACTAATCTAATAGTAAAAGGTTCTACATCGTATTATCAGTCCCTAAGCCATGTAGTTCCCCTGCTGAATCCTTTCTGTGAAAAGTCTTGTTCTGCAAAGTAGGAAAGTGAAGTGCATTCAGAATGGGAGAAGGACTTTTCAGTGCTAGGGCCTATGAAGGTACAGGCTTTATGGTGCAGGGATACCTCAATCCAAATTGATAATCTGGTCATTGGCAAATAATCAGTTGTTTAAAGCCACAAATTATGTACCTCATCTCATGAGAATTGAAGGGTATTTCTAACGGATATGAAATTGTTTGCTAGAGTTGTGCAGGATGCTAGGCAGTCTTCCCTGGCTGCATGTAACCGCTCCACTTGACTTCAGCTGGGAAGAGCTTTCTTCCAGCTGCTGTGTGTGTTCTGTGTTTGTGAGTGAGAGCTACCAGAAATTATGAGTTCACACATGTCAAATGAAAGGCTAAAATTTTTCATACTAAGAGAATGACAGGAGAGAGTCAAGTGAAAGGTCACAAATCAAATGCTGTCAGAAGTTAAATGCAGATGAGTGAATCAGCCACACACAGATATGTCCTACCAATATCCATTGCAATATCCACACTCAAACATTCCCCACTGAAATATTCTAGACCCATTAACATGATTCCTTTCACAGTGCAAACATGTTCTTTATGCAGTGGTGCCTCCAGAGAAATTACAACCGGAGGAATTTTCTTTCATCTCAGTAGCACTGTCAGAGGAAATTATGCTAATATGTCTGCACAGAACCCTTCAAAAACAGGAAGAATGCTCCCTCATGGGAGGAGACGAATGAGAACTCTAGGAGGTTTTGGTTCTGGCTATTTGTTTTTGCTTCTTGCTTGAAGCACTCTGAGATTATGTTAGGAGAATTGAAATGCTAGAACTAAAAAACATTTTCCATTTAAATTTCTGGTAATTTAGTGTTTGTCAAACTGGAAAACATCCAGATTAATTGAGCTGCTAAACTCAGAAGCATCCGGTTTAACAAATTAGTCTGGATGAAAGAGAGAGAGGTCTGTAGTGCCCTCAGCAACTTTTTCCTGCCTCCTGGGCTGCATACAGATTAGCCAACTCACCTGTCCAGTAGGTCTTTAGGGACTGATCCCAAACCCAATCGGAGGCTTTCCATTGACTTCAGTGGGCTTTAGATCAGACCCTAGGGGCTTGGTCCTGTAAATAGGAATGTTGCCATTGAATTTAATGGGAGTAGGATCCCTTGGTTCGGGAAAGCTTGGCAAAGATACCTGGAGTCAGAAATAGGCTGAGATGGGGGAGACCAGTCGCACAGAATCTGGTGGGAGGAAGTGGGTCTCGGGGGGGGTGAGGGCAGGAAACAGATATCCTTCTTGAGACCTGCTTTACCAGGCGTTTCAAAGAACAATCTGGAAAGTCTATTTTTAAAGTTAAGAAGGTAACAAGCCCATCAATGTTATCTGAAATGCTGATCTGCAGCAGGGACCTCTGCCCGAGATAAAGGGAGAGGGCAGACCCAGATATAGTCCTGTGGGCACAGTAGTTTTACCGAGCACACACTATAGATTCCCTACTGATTTCTATACTTACTTGCACTCCATCTTTTTTGTATACATAGGGCACATTTAGGGCAGATTGATTTAAATCAGCAATTTAAATCACCAGCTGGAGTCTCAATTGAAATAGTAGATTTTAATCAACTTTTCCATTTGTCCTTGAGTTCATTTTCTAAGAAAGGTGCTTTCTCATTGGTTGATATAACCATTTAAAACATATTGATTTACAGCCAAATACAACCTTTACACTAGATTTCGTACACCTTTTTGCTACCTGGAGATACACTATAACTGTATACATTCAAGCTTTATATTTTCAGATTCTTATTGATAGTACATTTTATTATCATAGAAAATTGTGAATGATATTGCTTATTTACTAGATAATTAACTTTTTACTCATAATTTGTGCCAAGCTGCACTTGGATGGTAACTACAATTTAATTAAACACACAAAACAGCATAAACATTTATTTTTATTAGACAAAATAACCTTCAAGTTATATAGTCGTGGCTATATAACTTCTCTTATCAAAACATGTTTCACATGTACAACTAAATCAGTTAGTGACTTAATTTGATTATTTCAGGTCAGCCTGGGAAAATTTTCAAATATGCCTACATAAAAGTGACTGGAGCTTACATTCCGACTTGCCTAAATCTCTTTAAAAAAGGGACAACAGGTTCCTAAGTATGTAGGCAGTCCTTCAAACTTTTAAAACTACTAGATCTCATTCCCTCCCTCTTCAGTTTTCATTTGTAGACTGGAAGAGAAGACAAGATTTTCTGCTTTTTCAACTCCCAATCAATTTCTTAACTTCGAATGAATTAGTCCAAATGAAGAACATATTCTTTCTGTGCCTGTAGAAGAGATTACTGCTGTCAAAAGCTGGTTTAGCACTTCAACTAACTCTGGTTACAGGTGCTTAGCTAGTGACTTCCAACAGTTTAGTGATTTGACTTTCTTTAAATCATCCTCAGCAAACATGTACTGCTTAAATTGTTCACCTCCAGCCCTGAAATTAATTATGGCTGGCATGACTGATGGGTGATTATTAGATGCCCATGTCATAGCTGCATCTCCTTCTTCAGCAGTAAGTCATCTACCCTGGTACTTTGGTTTGAGAATATTGTCAAGAAAATGAGGTAGAGTAAGTGCTTGATCCATCTGCTTCTTTACTGCCTGAACTGTAATGTTGCGGTTTGATATTTCTTACTAAAATGTCACTTGAAGTTCTTTCAAAACTTCCACAGCATCAGCAATACATCAGCAATCTTTCTGAAGTTTGTCCAAGGCTATGTCCAGGGGATGTTGTGAAGCCAAAAGTATAACTGGGTTCAAAAAAGAATATGATAAGTTCATGGAGGATAGGTCCATCAATGGCTTTTATTCCAGATTGTCAGGGACTCATTCCTATGCTCTGACAACTAAACCTCTGACTGCTAGCAAATGGCACTGGATGTCAGGATGGCTCACTCAAATTGCCCTGTCTTGCTCCCTCTGAAGCAGCTGGCCCTGGCCACTATTGGAAGAGAGGATACTGGGCTAGATGGACCATATTGGCTTGATCCAGTATGGCCACTGTTACATTTTTATGGAAATAGGTTCAGTATAGTCAGCATATATTCTACACTTCTCTTTAGACCAATGTTGAGTACTTTGGCTGCGATAGTTCCTCTATTTTGTCATGATTTTCTTCACAAAGTGTCATAAGAATAAGTCAGAGTTCTTAATAATAGCTCAAAACAATCAACCAGTGAATTCCATCATACATCTTTGGGGAGAGTTAATTTGGATCCTCCTGCTCTCTTCAGCGTAGCTGAAGCAAAGTGGGTGTTACAGAACTGTTTTGCCATTTCAACAACATTTTTCTTTATTCCTGGAGTGGTATTTAAATCTTTGGCTAAAAGGAGTATCAAATGAGCACCGCACCTGCATGTTATAAGCTTCAAGTTCCTTTCATTATCTTCTTCTAGATTTCCTCTCACCCTTGCTACATTTGCAGCACTGTCTGTAACAAAGCTATGCATTTGATATTAAAATTTTTGTTCACAGTTTGTTATAGTTTTTACTGCTACTTCTTTTGAGTATTCTACTGTATGGGCATTTCCTGATGTATCTATTTTTCATGTAAGATATATAACACCATCTTCTGTTGTCACACAAGCACATATTACTGAATAATTGTGTACAATACTCCACCCAACAATGAATTTCCAGTCAATGTTTTTTGCACACTGTTCAATTTCCTTCTCATACACTGTATCTAGCAGCCTTCCAGCAATGTCTGCGTGGAGTATAGTCAGGTCGTAATGACTGAACCACGCCAGTGAAATGTTTGTTCTGAGCAAGATGAAAGGGACAATTTGTTGCATAAATTAAATGAGCAATCTACGCAGTCCTGTTGGAAGTTGCTGGTCCTGATTATCAACTCATCCATGGTTTAACTAGATGATGAAGAAAGTCTTTTTTTCCCAAATACAGATAATTTTCCATCTGATGTACTAAACAGAATGAAAAAAAACAGTTTAAAATGTTAAATATTCATAAATTCCCGCTAAAACTTTACCTTTAAACAAGAACTTTTTACCTGGGATGTTTGATTATACTGAGCAATAAAAAAAAATTCACAAGTTCAGCAGTAACAATAAAAATGTAATTACCAAATACTCCCACCACAAACCAAAATACCAATTGTATTTTGAGCACAACCTTTTGGAACTTCATAAGTAACTAATCAACCCAAAACACAAATTTATGACGACAATCTAAGTTATCATTTTCTAGGATAGTTAGACATGGTAGGCAGTCCATAAGAATGGTGCAAAAATAAATTTACTAACCAGTTGATCCAGATTGTTCAGACATTTTCACTTCATCATCCTCAAAGGCATTGCCTTCTAAGGAGCATTTTTTTATAATGCTGTCTAGTTCTGCCAATCAAGCCTCGAGTCTCTTTGTTTGCACTCATTATATTTGGCACATGTTCCTGGCACATGTTCTTGACATCTTCCCAAATAGGGTATTTTCTGCTACCTGCCACTATGACAGTTATTTTTAACTCTGGTTCCCAGGTGTTGAAAGCAAAAATCTAGAAGCTGCACCCAGCAGAATGTTGTCCATTCATCTCACAGTGTCCAGCTTTGACACCAGTCTTGTTCCTTTCTGGTTGCATATTCTGCTCTTTCCCACTTATTACGTATCTCCTCCACTCCACCCCCAGAAAAACAAAAGAACTAACAACAATCCAAAATGTCTGCTTGTGTAACCCACATACTATTTGTACTACAGAACTTTATTTGGTTAGAGGCAGAGGGGGAGACAGTTGAGAAATTAATAGATTTCTGATTATATCTCTTTCTGCAGACAGAGCAAAGCCATTTACTTGAAATGTCCAGAACAGTCCAGAAGCAAGGTCTGCTAATTACTGGGTAGATCAGTGTTTTTCCATGAGCTGCAGAGTAGGTTTCCACGGTAGATGGTGTTGTGCAGTGTGCACACCACGTCCTATTTCAGGGCGAGGTGGGGTTGTGATATCACCGTAACTACCATCTATCAGACCATCCTCAGGCTGGAGGCAGCACAGCTCAGTGTTCAGGGACAAGATGGCTGCCCTCAGACAAAGGGCCAGGCAGACTAATTTCTGGAGTCTATACAGCTGCCCTTGGGTTCAGAGCTGCGCAGCCTAGTGGCCAGAGTCAGTACAACTGCCCTTGGATTCAGGGCTGTGCGGCCTAGTAGTCGGAGTCAGTGAAGCAGGCCACCATCTAGGGGTGAGGTGGATGGCAGCTGGGGTGGAGGGACCCGGGTCCTCCCTCTTCACCAGGTCCCAGCCCACAGCCCTGTTGGCAACAAGTATGGTCACGACCCAGTCAGCGAGTATCCTACTGCAACATACTGACTTTCCTCGGATGGGAGATACCACTCACCCCACCACCGTGGGCCACTTCCTACCATGAGTCCTAGAGCTGGAGTCCATTCATCATCGTCGGGGTCTCCTAGCTCCCTGATGTCAGTAGCTTGTTGGGACTCTGACTCCTGTCGGCTGGCTGTAGGCAACCGTTCTCTTGTCTGGACATCATGGTCTCTGGTTCCTGCAGTCAGGGCCTGAAGCAGCTCCTGGGCTGGAGCCTCCACCGAGCGTCCTTCCTCCCCGGCAGTCAGCCTAAAATGAACTCCCTTTTATACTGAGGCTGCAGTTGGCGCATGCCCAGCACTGTCTGAGGGGTGGGACTTCTAATTCTATCTCACCTAGTGTGGGGTATGTATACCCCATCACAATGGAATCACAGATATCTATAATTTGATAACTGAGCCAATCAGAGAGAAGCTATAAAATAGGAGTTTGAGATCACCCAGATGGGTGCTCAATGGATAATCCTGTTGAGATACATGATGGTGTCTCTCAGAGTCTGCCGGGTCCCAACACTTGTGATGACTTTTTCAGTTTCTTGCACCCTGTAGCGCAGCCCATGGGTCCCCACAGGATGAAACCCTTAATACAGCACATTGTGCCACATTTATAAAGCTTGACCTCAAAGTTAGATACTTTTCCCCTGATACTTTCTTTATATAGAAAAGCAACCTTCAAGTCAAAATTTTTGATAGAGACTCATGGAGTCAGCATACTTTTTATTTAAATGTTTTAAGAGATTGTAAATTTAGTCCTTAATATAGTTTGTGTTAAATTCAGATTTAATTTTAAACAGGTTTATTTTAAAAAATTAAAATTTACTATAATTTAAATAACAAAATCAAAAAAATCCAATTTTTAAAAAAAATCCTGAATCAATTTTTTTTTCAAAAAATCATCAATTTTTATCCACACTGATATTACTGCACACAAATCATTCCCCCCTTGGTCCTCCACCGCCGGTAAATTAATACACCTTTGAGTTAGTTGGACGGGTTATCTCTGATCGACAAGTCTCTAGATAAAAGGCCAAATCCTCAGCCCAGATATACTCCCTTGTTCTGCTGCCATAATCTCAAAACTGGCAGCATAGCTTTAAGGATGGGCTGTGCCTGGATTTGGGGCATGACTAAAATGCTGTAGGAGTGCCAATGATCCCTGACCAATGCTTTGTTCCCAGGGGCCATTTCAGAGTACAAATTAGAGCAGCCCTGAAGCTGCAGTAACTTGTGCTGGAGCTGGAACCAACCCAGCAGCCCTGGGGTTTCAGAAGCTCAGCGACTGCATACAGACCCCTTTGCTCCCCATATATCCTGCAAAAGCCTTTCCTCAAACAAAAAGAGCCTACAATAGAAAGAATATAAGTCTTTATTCCCTTTGGTTTCTCCTGGGCAGAATCTACCATATTCATATTTTGCACCCTTAGCTACTTCAGTGATGTGCTCTACAGAAAACCCTAATATACACTGAGCACAAATGCATAGGTGCTTGTCTAAACAAGATGGAAGTACAGTACAATAGACACTAGAAGCAGAACATAATTTCAGCTGAGAGACCTAGACAATGTGTAATGAACTGTGGTCACATGTACACCAGATTGGTGAAGGGGATGACGAGAAAAAATGGCTTGCAACTTTTCATTCTGTTGTAAAATAGTAATGCAATTCCTTCAGTGTATGAAAAATAGTTTTTGCATCACTGTAATACATATCTCCTAGCTATTGTCTGGAGCTGTTTGCATGTTTAAATATTTATTGTCATCTAAGGTAACATTTCAATGAGATAAACATAACATTTCTCTCTTCTAAGAGACAGGAAGACATTTACTCAAGCACCTCCTGGAACAATGAAAAGTAGAAGGTTTGAAAATGAATCCTCTTAGATGGACCAACTCTGCTTTCAGTCTTGAAGTCAAGGGAGTAGCCATAGCTTTCCCATCAGTGGAAATGAGAGCCAGTCTATTCTTTCACCTCCCCATAAACTGGGCATAGCCGTTCAAGCCACAGACGATCACAAATACTGGGAAGATTACTCTGCTTATGCATCCAATGAAGTGAGCTGTAGCTCACGAAAGCTTATGCTCTAATAAATTTGTTAGTCTCTAAGGTGCCACAAGTACTCCTTTTCTTTTTGCGAATACAGACTAACACGGCTGCTACTCTGAAATCTGCTTATCACTGGTGACCAAAAATTACTTTTCGAAACAGAGAATGTCTTCAGTGACCTAGTAAAAAAAAGTAAGAGATAAAGTTGATGTACAGGTTAAGTCTGCTGTGTGCTGAGATAGCCTAAGGCAAAGTCTGCACTTTATCAGTTTCACTCACTATGTTTATTCTTTTTATCTGTTTGTTTTATAGAAGTTGCAGTATTTGCTTGATACAGCAGCATTTTTACATCATAAATGTTAATTGTTTTGTACGACAACTGAGCATTAAATTATATCAATACAAAGAAGAAAAAACTGTATCTGAGAACAGGCAAAACCCAAGGGATATACTGAGTAATGCAGAATGGAAAGCTTTTGTGTACTAAAAAGCCACCCTGCAATGACAGCAATGCCAACTATGCCAGTAAAACCAACCCTTGCTGCACATCAACATATGCCAGGTAATTAGTGCTGTTAAGCAAAGTGCGGTATCAACAGATCATGTAATAAACAGTAATCAAGCCAAATTGACTGCTAGAGAAATAGAGGGGAAAAAAGACCAACAAAAAATAAATTCCAAATGAAGAAACTTACTAGAGCACACAAATATGAAGCCAAATTGATTGATAGGGAACAGGAACATTAGCAAGGCAAGAAAGCTCCATATACCTGACATAAAAACTTCTAAGCAGACATAACCACAATACAGCATGCAAATGACTTTCATTATTTATAAAATTTGAGACAACTCAGTATATTGCATACTGCATAGGCTATCAGATAAGGCACTACGGTAGAAGTAATATAATATACAAAAGTGGGATAAGCCTACTAGACTCTTAGTGTGATTAAAAAATATAGATTGAATGACTGAGACACAACAGACAAAGTTAATTTGACATAAGAGAACATGCAATTAGACATACTGGGTGACAGAATGTTCGTCATTCCCAGAGAGCCCAAAAGAAAGCAGGAAGTACCAGCAATTTCAAAGCACATCATAGTCCTGTACTAAAGGGATGGATTATTATCCAATTATTTGTATGCTTATTTGAATGGAACCTCCTAAATCATGATCTTTTGAGGTTTGACAATAATAATAAATACAGGAACAATGGAATAAAACTCCTGTGCTTATCAGTAAGGGCTTCCAGCCTGCCAGGTGAGAAGGGGTTGAAAAATGAGTGTGAGGCAAACCCACAGCCAGACCAGAGCTGCTTACTCAACTGCTATGATTCCCTATTTCCGCTTTTCCCTGAAGTTATGTCTTCATGCAGAGTTCCTCGAGGCCATGTCCAGTGGCTCCCTGGACGCCTTCGAGGAGCAGTGGATGCTGTCTGGGGTTCTCTGCTCAGCGTCCCCTTCTGGCACACTGCTTTTGATTCTGTAACCTTCATTCCCATCCCTGTTTTCTTTCATTTGTTGTCCCCATATTTACTTGAGCCCTGGGTTCAGTAGCTCCTTCTCTTTAGATGTGGGCAGGCGCACCAGAGCTTCAATAGGTGCCATGACTCACGCCTGCAGTACAGCCTGAACCCTCCACCTGCCCTGGGAGGTACACCCCTGAGAGCGGGGGACACAGGCCAGGGGCTGCTCTTGGGATGCCTGGCCCCCAGCCCAGGGCAGGTGGAGGGTCCAGGGCTCCCCACAGCAGCCCAAGCTCTCTGGACAGCTCTTACCACCACCCTGCTTCAGCTTCTGGACTGTCCAGGAGGTGGGACCTCAGGGGGAAGAGGAGGAGCAGGGGACGGGGCCACAGAGCGGGAAGGACTCCTGTATGTGTCCTGTTTTTGCATTTTGAAAAGTGGCCACCCTAGGACATACAGGTACATGGCGGCCACTTGGAGAAGTGGGGGACTGGCCACTGTTAAAAGTTTCGGCCACGTTCTTTGGCAGAGGCTGTTAGTGCCCCATTCCATAACAGAGAAGGAGAGAGAGAGAGAGAGAGAGAGAACAGAGTAGTTGTACTCTCTGTAGAAGCAATAGACAATATAATCACACTATCTCATGGATTATCTATAACTCACCAACATCCTCTAATAAAAAATAGCTCAAAGAAAAACAAATAACATCAGCTCCAGTGTCTGCTGTGAAAGAAAATCCTCTAAAACCTTCCAGGAGGGGAGCGGAGGAAATAAAAGAAAGCTTTTTTGCCATAAAAAAAATTCTAAAAGGTATCTATGGTATTAATGATGCTTTCCTTTTCTGTTCCTCTTCACCCTAACTGTCACTTCACACTCTCCTTAAAATATAATATAATCAGATTTAAAAAAACTCACATACTCATAAAAACCAAAACAAACAAATTCTTCTTCCCCCCCAGACTTCCACAAATAGCCCTGCTATCCAGGATACAGTCGTCCATTCCAGAGGGATGGCCTGGCATTCCTTGTTTCTAAACGTAAACTTTTGCATTTAGCTGCATTGGAACACATTTTGTTTAAATGGGACCAGGTTAACAATTTACTATCCAGACCACTCTGTATGACTCTCCTGTCCTCATTATTTACCACTCCACGAACCTTTGTGTCATTCACTAATTTTATCAGCAGTGTCTTTATACTTCCTAGATCATTGATGAAAAAATTGAATCACACCAGGCCTAGCACTGATCCCTGCAGAAACCCACGAGAAACACCCATTGGATGATGATTCCTCAATGACCTACCACTTTTTGAGATTGGTTAGTTAGTCAGGTTTTAATCCATTTAACATATGCTTTATTCATATAGTACAGTGCTTTTTAAAAAAAATCAGAATGGTGTGGGGTACAAAGATGATTGTCATCTTTGACTACAGGATGCCCCAAACTAACGGGATATAAATACTCTGCTGTAATCATTCTAAAATAAAAATGCGTGGCTCTCCTTTAAGTTCAAACACTGAAGATTTCAGAAGCTATGGGTTTCTATAAGTATGCTGGATTTTTAAACTACCTAACTCAAGGGTGGGCAAACTATGGCCAGCGGGCTGCGTCCAGCCTGTCAGACCTTTTAATTTGGCCCTTGAACTCCTTCCAGGGAGCGGGAGCAGGAGCTTGCCCCACTCCAGAGCTTGGGTCGCGGGCTTGCCCCACTCCACCTGTGCCGTGGCTCTGCACAGCTCCCAGAAGAAGCGGCATGTCACCCCTCTGGCACCTACGTTTAGGAGCAGCAAGGAGGTCTGCATGCTGCCCCCGCCCCAAGCGCCAGCTCTGCAGCTCTCATTAGCTGGGAATCGTGGCTTCATGTAGGATCCAGAGGGGGGACATGCCACTGCTTCTGGGAGCTGCTTGAGGTAAGCACCACCCAGAGCCTGCACCCCAACCTCCTTATATGCCCCAATGCCAGCCGATCCCCCTCCTGCCCTTCAAACCCCTTGATCCCAGCCTGGAGCCCCCTGCTTCACCCCAAACCCCTCATCCCCAGCCCCACCCCACAGCCCACACCCCCGATGGAGCCCTCACCTCCTCACACACTCCACCTCACACACTCCACCCCCACACACTCCCCTGCCCCAGCCTGGAGCCCCCTCCTGCACTCCAAACATCTTAGCCCCACCATGGAGCCCTCTCCCCCACACCCCAAACCTCTGCTCCAGCCCAGAGATCCCTCACACACCTATAAGCCCTCATTTCTGGCCCCACCCCAGAGCCCCCAGCCCAGAGGCCATACCCTCTCTCAAACCCCAACCCCCTGCCTCAGCCCACAGCCCTCTCCCATACTCTGAATCCCTCTGCTCCACCCCCAGCCCACAGTCCCCTCCTCTACCCCAAACCACTCGTCCCTGGCCCCACCCCATAGCCCCCACCTCCAGCCAGAGCCCTCACCCCCTCCCACATCCCAACCCCCAATTTCGTGAGCATTCATGGCCCGCCATTTGCATATCCAGATGTGGCCATCAGGCCAAAAATTTGCCCACCTCTGACCTAAATTGTTTGCTATAATTAAATAGCATGAAAGTCAGAGCAGTCGATGCAAACAGCACCATCATATAACAAACTAACACTTTTTACTCCAAATGACATCTCTGTTGGAATTCATAAGTCCCGTTTCAGAAGATCACTCTCTCCTGCTTCTGAAAAGCTGGAGGAGCTAAATATGGGTCAACAAAGAGCTAAATCAGACAACTAGATATAAAAGATGATACATGTACAGATAACAAAGAAAGAAGCAAAAGCTACAAGAAACTGACAGTTCATATAGAAAGAAAAACTCAGCATAAGAAATGAAGAAGCACTGGAAACAAAGCAGCAAATTGGTCAACTTAGAATAGACTTCAGCCAATGAAGGAGGAAGATGATGCAAAAAAATTGAAAATCAATCAGACTATGTCCCAGCTATGAAAAGGATGTCTGAGACTTAATTTAGTGGCAGCTTCAGTACAGGGGGAAAATAAAATACCCCTAAAACCTCTGTTCTTTTAAAAGAAATATTGAGGGCCTCAAGGTTATGGATCGATGGAACAAATTTGGAAATTCAGGGTCTTCTGTATTTAAAGGAACAACACCAACACCCAGGTGGATAATAAAAATATACCTGCTAGCTTTTGAAATTATAGGGTTGAACTGAGTTGCAGTGGTGTAGTTGAGACCAGAATCTGCTTTATTATTTTCAATTAGTGTAAGAAAGGAGAAAGCAGTATTGCATTTAAATAGTTCTCTGAAGATAGAAGCTTAAATATAAAAGCAGACAACACATGGATCACAGACAACAGTGCATGACTAAAAAGGATCAGAGATAACATTATAATCTTTCATACAAAGGGCCAAGCTGTGGGTGACTTCTCCATAGGTGTGAAATGTGGGAGAGGGGACAAGGCACCTGCCTTCTACCCTTTTGCCCATCCTCCAAGTGGTTCAAGTGGATTGAACAAGGCAGAGAGGAGATATGGTTGCTCACCCCAGGGGTGAAAGTAAGTCGAGTGACTTACCGGTACGCTGGGGCCAGCTCTGGCCCCTGTAAGGGGTGGGGTCTAGGGCAGAAGGGGCGGTGCTGAGGGGGTCAGAGCCAGCCCCAGCCCACCCGTAAGGTAAGTGCCCCTCCCTCCTTCTCGTCCTCCTCCCACTCCCACCAGGGTAGTAGCAGCAGTCCGGGGTTCCGGGGGCTATTTAAAGGGCCCAGGGCTCCCCTGCTTCTACTGCCCCAGTCCTTTAATTAGCCACCGGAGCCCAGGGGAAGCAGCGGGGCTCCAGCAGCTATTTAAACCACCGGGGCGGCAGAGGCAGCTGGAGCCCCAGCCCTTTAAATAGACCCTGGAGCCCCCGCTACCCCAGGGCTCTGGGGGCTATTTAAAGGGCCTGCGGCTCCCTTGCTTCTACCGCCCCGGTCCTTTAAATAGCCCCTGGAGCCCTGCAGTAGTGATGGCAGGGCTCAGCGGCTATTTAAAGGGCCAGGGCGGTAGAAGCAGGGGAGCCCTGGGCCCTTTAAATAGCCGCCGGAGCCCCGCAGCCGCTACCCCAGGGCTCCAGCAGCGGGGCTCTGGAGGCAATTTAAAGGGCCTGGGGCTCCAGCCACTGCTGGGAGCCCCAGGCCCTTTAAATTGCCTCCTGGGAAAACCAAGCTGCCCCAGTACGATGCACTGGCTCTTGCCGGTATGCTGTACCGGAGCGTACCAGCTTACTTTCACCTCTGCTCACCCCTAAAGGAAAAGAAGGGGGAACTCCCCTTTGATTTTACTAGAGAAGAGGCAGCTTTCCCTCTCCCACCCACTCAGTTAAGGAGCCAGCCACAACTGAAATTATTACACTCACCCTAAAAAGAACGAGGAGTTCTTGTGGCACCTTAGAGACTAACAAATTTATTTGAGCATAAGCTTTCGTGGGGGAAAGCCTCCTTCATCACCATGAGTTCAAAAATTTCCATCCCACCATCAACCTCAGGCTGGACCAGTCCACACAAGAGATCCACTTCCTGGACACTACAGTGCTAATAAGTGATGGTCACATAAACATCACCCTATACTGGAAACCTACTGACCGATATACTTACCTACATGCCTCCAGCTTTCATCCAGACCACCTCACACGATCCATTATCTACAGCCAAGCTCTAAGATACAACCACATTTGCTCCAATCCTTCAGACAGAGACAAACACCTACAAGATCTCTATCAAGCGTTCTTACAACTACAATACCCACCTGCTGAAGTGAAGAAACAGATTGATGGAGCCAGAAGAATACCCAGGAGTTATCTACTCCAGGACAGGCCCAACAAAGAAAGTAATAGAACGCCACTAGCCGTCACCTTCAGCCCCCAACTAAAAACTCTCCAATGCATCATCAAGGATCTACAACCTAACCTGAAGGATGATCCCTCACTCTCACAGATCTTGGGAGACAGGCCAGTCCTTGCTTACAGACAGCCCCTCAGCCTGATGCAAATACTCACCCCAACCACACACACCACACAACAAAAACACTAACCCAGGAACCTGTCCTTGCAACAAAGCCCGTTGCCAACTGTGTCCACATATCTATTCAAGGGACACCATCATAGGACCGAATCACATCAGCCACACCCTCAGAGGCTCGTTCACCTGCACATCTACCAATGTGATATATTCCACCATGTGCCAGCAATGCCCTTCTGCCATATACATTGGCGAAACCAGACAGTTTCTACGCAAAAGAATAAATGGACACAAATCAGACATCAAGAATTATAACATTCAAAAACCAGTCAGAGAACACTTCAATCTCTTGGTCACTCAATTACAGACCTAAAAGTCACAATTCTTCAACAAAAAAACTTCAAAAACAGACTCCAATAGGAAACTGCAGAACTGGAATTAATTTGCAAACTGGACACCATTAAATTAGGCTTGAATAAAGACTGGGAGTGGATGGGTCATTACACAAAGTAAAACCTATTTCCCCATGCTAATTTTTCCCCTACTGTTACTCATACCTTCTTGTTAACTGTTTGAAATGGGCCATCCTGATTATCACTACAAATGTTTTTTTTCTCCTGCTGATAATAGCTCACCTTAATTGATTAGTCTCATTAGAGTTGTTATGGCAACACCCATTTTTTCATGTTCTCTGTATATCTATATCTATATCTATCTTCCTACTGTATTTTCCACTGCCTGCATCTGACGAAGTGGGCTTTAGCCCACGAAAGCTTATGCTCAAATAAATTTGTTAGTCTCTAAGGTGCCACAAGTGCTTCTCGTTCTTTTTTGCTGATACAGACTAACATGGCTACCACTCTGAAACCTGTCATTAAATATAATACTATTCACCTTTACATAACCAATCTTCGGATCCTGAATTCATAAATGTTGCTACTTTCTGCGTTGGAGGATCCATTCTACAAGGCATTTGTACTATGAAGCTCCACTGACATTAAGAGCAGAAAACATACCACAGGAGTGCTCAGCATCTTGGAAGATCAGGCCCCATGATGGGACATTATATTTCTGTAGTACTTCAGATCAGAAAATGTAAAACATACCTGATGCAAATTATAAGCTAAGAGTCCATCTAGGAGTCACAACCTTGCAAAAATATACTTGCCACACAAAACAGTTGTCAGAAGTGCAGATATAAGCATTGACCCATATCTGTATAAAACATGAAAATGTCTACAGTGGAATTCAGCTATTACAAGCATTTACCATAATTAGACTGCCAGATTAGAAGCTGCCAGTGGAGAAATGAGACAAGGCATTACAGTATGCCAAAGTACAGCACACCACAAAATCCCCTGCTCCTTACGTATTACCGAGTGCTCCTTAAACCCTACATCATGCCCTCCCTTAGGATGAAATAAAACCATGAGGTTCAGAGGGTGGAGTTTCTCTGTTAAGTGAGAAAGAGGTTGCAGCCTTGCAGAAGGCAGCACAGCCTCCAAACCCCACCTGAGGCTAAAGATCTGTAGAAAAGGAAACTCCATCTTCACAGATATTGAGAATGACCACATGAAAGGCCTGCCCCTCAATTCTTCAATGCAGGCTACCAATACTCCATGGCAATGATGCTTCCATCCTCTCATCTCTCCCACAGTGCGTGTCCTGTGCTCCACCAAGGGGAGTAAATGGCAGGAAGAGAATTAATGTGGCTCCTGGCAGCATGATTGTCTGGTGTCTCTGCTGAAAGAGCATCAGGTGTGGAAAGATGCCTGGAGATCACCTATTCCCAACTTCCATCCTGGACCTATGGAGTCCAAACCATGCAGTGCAGTTTGTAGGGATCTGGGAAGGAAAGAGCTTGCTGCTCATGTTCCATTCCCGTTTGTA
Organism: Dermochelys coriacea; assembly: GCF_009764565.3. Lineage (NCBI taxonomy): Eukaryota > Metazoa > Chordata > Testudines > Dermochelyidae > Dermochelys > Dermochelys coriacea. Next base: position 228,064,260 of record NC_050069.1, read on the forward strand.
GCCTTTTCCTTGGTCCGTTGCTCTCCTCCATGGCAGATTGCAGGATAGGGCCCAAGAGTAGACAGTTGGATTGTTATTTTTGCCTGGATTTAAAGGAAACTGTATGAAGTTGATTTGTTGGGAGCTGAGATGCTGAAAGGTTTGAGGGAAGATAAAATGAAAATGAGTACTGTCTCAGACTATGATCATAATATTTGCATTTGGAAATGAATTACTGGGTCAAAATAAAAAAATATCTAGGTATTGCAAATGCAGCAGATCTTTTTTATCTGGATGTAGAGAGAGGAAATATGTTATCAAACAAATATGTCTGCATTCAGGAGCTTCCAATTTTTCAAATAAAAGGGGAGCAAGCTGTTTGTTGGTTAAAAAAGGCTGCAGCGTTCTGATTTGATATCAAAATAGATCATCCACATACATCATCTTGAGAGAAAACAGTAAGTGGGGAAAAAATGAATGACAGTACAGATACTATGACTAAGATGGAAAGGCATAAATCACCAGCCAGAATTGTGAATTGTTAAAAGGATATTTCAGTCTGTGATTTATAACCACAAGAATGTGCCTAAGACTTCTCTCATCTGCATGAGTCAAACAAGTGCAGTTATGCATTTGCAAATACTTAATCAAATTAAATTAGACTAAATAAGACAAATTCATATAGCTAAATATCCCCAGGATAATATTTCTCCCTAGTGCTATATTATTGAGACAGACCAACAGCCTGGGGTCTGAATCCACCAAACTTTTGCCCTCCTCATCCTATCACTCCAGCCACCTACTACACCTCCTGAAGTATTCATCCTTCCACATCCCTGAGCCCCTTCCTTACCCCCTCAGTGCCCCATCTTCCCCCTCCAAATCCAAGGCTTCCCTAACTGCCGGTCTGACTGGACGGGAACAACCACAATTAGAAAAAAAATCAAAGTACTTTTTTCCCAGCTGCCTTTTCTCCATTGCTTGTCATCTGCTCACTGCAGGAGTGGGAGAAAGAGGAGTTGGTACGGGAGAGCTAACAACAGGAATTATTATTCGTGGGAGGTCAGGGAGGTCCAGTGAAAGGGAGAGAAGCTGAGGATTTGTATTCCACAGACAGAGAGCTGCAAGGAGCAACATCATGTTCCTGTAGCTGGTGACAGTCATTTAGCAGCCTGCTGCACCCCATCAACCTTCCATCAGGACAGAGCATGGCATGACTAGGGGAAACATGTGCCTGGCCTGCCTAGCCTCTGGGCTGGCTTCCATTTCAGCTGAGTTTAATTTCCCTCTGGTCCTGCCCACAGCTTCTGTATGGTGGCCTGTAAGGTCAGGACTACAATCAATCGAGAGAATAGCCTACCTGACTCTGCTTTAGCCCTGAACAAACACTTGCAGCAGGGTGGGGTAACTCACCTTTGACCTTCCTTGGGCCCCTCTGGATTTAGAGTCAGGATCCACAGATGCTCAAAGTGATAATCAAGCAATATCCTACAAGCAAAGAATCATGCTGACACTGTATCTGAACAGATTAATTTGTTATAGAACATTAATAGTTTTGGTAGGTGGCAACTGCAAATTTGGCAAACCAGAAAGTACTTGTCCTTAAAAAAGGAGTACTTGTGGCACCTTAGAGACTAACAAATTTATTTGGGCATAAGCTTTCATGAGCTACAGCTCACTTCATCGGATGCATCTGTAGCTCACGAAAGCTTATGCTCAAATAAATTTGTTAGTCTCTAAGGTGCCACAAGTACTCCTTTTCTTTTTGTGAATACGACTAACACGGCTGATACTCTAAAACCTGTCCTTAAAAAGGCTCCCTATGTTGGGAGAAATGTCATCGAGGTGTGGAAAATTAGCAGAGATAATAATGTTTTAATTGCCAAAACATTCCTTCTATGCATAAGCAGAGCTGGTCAGGTATGTTCCAGAGAGACAGGGTTTCAACAGAAAATGCAGATTCATCAAGCCCAAAATGTTTCACTGAAACACAACTGGTTTGAAGAACTTTTGACAAACCAGTCAGGTTTTTGTCAGAAACCTGCCTCGTTTTCTACCAGCTTGCTTGGTACTGCTGTGGGACACCAGGGCTTCTAGCGTTCATGGCTCCAGGGCAGCCCCACCAGCCCCCACCACACAGATTCTCCCAGGGGCTGGAGACCCAGGGGCTTCCAAAGTCCCAGGCCAGATGGCTTCCCAGGCTGCCCAGTTCCCACAGCCTTGGGAGCAAGCTGTGTAGAGTCTGGAAGCCTGGAGAGCCAGCTGGCAGCCTGGCAGCCCTGGGAAGTCCCAGCTCAATCAGGGCTCTCAGAGTGCAGGTTCCTGGCTCCTCAGCAGAGAGTACAGGGATGGGCTTCCAAGATCTGCAGATTGGAGGCAGCCCCACCATACAGACTGCCCTGGGCTGAGTACCACAGGGCTTCCAGAATCCTGGGCCAGCTGGGTCCCCAGGCCGTGAATCAGAATAAACTCACATTTTAAAATGCCACAGTGTCCCACAAAATGGAAGTTCTGAGTTACGACTAGCTCTAAGTATAAGTGTAAAATAGCATCCAATAGATGCCTGTACTTTTACGAGTCCAAAGAGGAGAAGCACTGAATTGTGAGTGTAATTCAGGCAACAGAACAAACTAGTGAATAAGCACACATCCTTTGCTCTCTGTGTAATGGGCAAAGGGGGTGTTGAGAGAATATTATGTTTAACTCTATTACACTCCCCCCCTTTTTTCCCCTGTACTCAGCTTAACTCTTTGCTGAAATGTAGGCCCCAGTTCTATATTTTCCAGACTTTTCTAAAGCATTACACAGAGTTAAATCTCAGAGTTATTGTACGTAAAACCCTGAATGTAGGGGTTAAATACTGCTCCCAGTCAGTTTAAGAGAGAGAGATTTTTTTGGTAAAAAAAGTATTTTAATAACACAAAAACATTGTAATTAGTATTAGGGATAGTTTTAAGAAAAAGCAATTAGGCAATAAACCTACTGGTATTCTTTACATAGATTTTGTTTTTATAAATATTTCAGTATTAGGTCTGACAGACTACTTAGACTTTAGAACACACATACACACACATCTTCCTCTGATCTCCTGTCAGATGTTTTCTCTGTTTCCACAGTGAGACCTCAAAATGCATGTGTGCATGTCACAGGGGGACTCCAGGATCTGTGGAGAATTGATTGCCTCCAAACAGCCCAGAATCAACACAACAAGCAACAGTCCGAAGCTCTTCACACCCAACAGTCATTTCAGTTCCTGACCCAAAAGCCTACTATCTCTTTGGTTACCAGCAAGATCAGGGGTCTGCAGACTGCATCCAAAGTGATACAACTGCAACTTCCATATTTATAACGTTTTCCCCCTGAGCTCTGATTGGATTAGCTCTCAGATGGTAGATGTGTGGAGGCATCAAGGCTGCTTGCTTTGCATATAAATCCTCTGCATGGCTTCAGAAACCGCTATGAAGCATGTCCAGTAACTATCAAATCCCTTCTCTATATGACTCTGGGCCTTTCTAACTAAGTTACCCTGGCCTGCTCTCTGCACATGGACTAAGACAGAAAGGGTTCAACTAAAACCCATGTCTCCATCCCACTGCTTCTCTCTACCTTCAAATGCTGCAGCATAATAAGCATTGGGGGTCACATCTGCTGGAGAGGCATGACAGAATCTGGAGTCCTCTGGGGAAATAAGGTACAAATCTCCTGGGACCAAATTTATCTTGCCTGTAACTGTATAGACTTAATTGGATTTACACCAGAGATGTACTTGGCTGCTCCTGAAAGACTAAGACAAGGGTGAATATGATGAGTGAGATGGTACTGTAGTGATATATTATTGAAAAAAATAACTAATCATAATAAGGTATATAAAGATCAACAAAAAAGAACTGCTTCAACCTAGAACCTTTGATGTCTGACTTTCTTTGAATAGGTACACAGGGAATAGATTATTTATATCTGGATAAAACCTCTCAGCTCCTCATAGACAGGGATATGCTATATATGGCAGTGGGAAAGTTATAACTATGAGATTTAAATAGGAGACTGAATATCCTCAGAAATATAACGATTCATAATTTAATTATAACTTCAGACAAAGGGCCCAATTTTGCTCCCATTTACTTCAGTTGACTAGATTAGGTCTGAAAGCCAAAATATTAATCAAAACCAAATACTGTGTAGACCAGCATCAGAGGAACAGAAATTCTGTGCAGCAGTACCTGTTCCTCTGAACATTCCTCTGTACATGCTCATGCAGAAATTGTTGGGTGGACCTTACAGCACCATCCTGAAAAGGCAAACCTTTTGCCCACAGGTTGTGGGGATGGAGTAGTAGAACCATCACCATCTAGAGGGGAGTATAGAATCTTGGAGATGAAGAAGTAAAGGGGGATTTGGAGACTGGAGAACTATGAATGGGGCAAGTGGGGAGGATTATGTCCAAGTGATAGGGGTCTGTGGGGTTAAGAAGAGAGCAGGGGTTGTTAGGGAGAATGCAGAGGAAACAAAGTATTGGGAGATGGGTGGGAGCTGCTTGGAGATGGAGTGGGGAGATGTATAGTGTATGATGAGAGAGCTGGGAAGGGAAGGATTAGGAATCTAACGAGGAACAGAGAGATGGGACTAAAATAGCTGGCGGGATCCTGAGCCTGGTTAGACCTGGCATTGTTGATAAACAGAATGGAGGAGCAGAATTGTCTGTAATACAGACCTCTATGCTTGAGGACCGCTGCTAAGTAACCAATTCACAGCAACTTACACTGTAGGAGTCCTACCAATTGAGAATAGCATACAGTAGTCACTTTCCTCACTAGCAACAGCTTTGATGTCCCTGCCATTAGGATGAGGAGCACTATGCTGATGGCTATGCATACTGGATATGAAGAGTAAACAAATGAAACAAATAATCAGTGCATGACATTAACACAGTCTACGCTTCTTCCTTTAGGATATAAATAAATACCTGTATAATGGTTAATACTAGGTAAAACACTAAGATTTACAGGACTACACTTGAGACAACTTCACAATTGCCCCAACAACATTGAGCTGTAGTTCACGAAAGCTTATGCTCAAATAAATTTGTTAGTCTCTAAGGTGCCACAAGAACTCACTTTCTTTTTGCTGATATAGACTAACAGAGCTGCTACTCTGAATACTCTCTGTTTGTGGTTACTCAGCCATTGGTCTAATTGTTTAAAAAGCATTATCCATACCATATTTATTCTTTAAGACCATTATCCTCACCACATATTTCTTTAGCCTATTATATAGAGCACTATCAAATCCCTTGCTGAAGTTGAGATATGTCTACTTTATTCACCCTTTCTACCAAGCTTATTATCTTGTTAAAGGCAGAAAACAAGTTAGCTTGACATGGTTTATTTTTATGAATCCATACTGCCTTACTGCATTATCTTCCTCAAAGTCCTCACAGATTGACCACCTTAGTGTTTGTTCTAGTATTTTAACTAGTATTTAGAGCCTGTAACTTTCAGGACTTGCATTTTTTACCCTCCCTTTCTAAAAAATATGTAACTGCATTTGGTCCTCTCTGATACTTTGTCTTGAATTAACAAGTTAAAACTTCACACTGATTGTTGGCTACCAAAAGTCATTCCCATCACAACCTAGGTAAAATAAGTGGATGACTTCGGTCCAGTTTCTAGGGGGCCATTATCAGTATCTTGATAACACTATCACAGCTAAAAAGAAAAGGAGTACTTGTGGCACCTTAGAGACTAACAAATTTATTAGAGCATAAGCTTTCGTGAGCTACAGCTCACTTCATCGGATGCATTTATGCATCGGAAGTGAGCTGTAGCTCATGAAAGCTTATGCTCTAATAAATTTGTTAGTCTCTAAGGTGCCACAAGTACTCCTTTTCTTTTTGCGAATACAGACTAACACGGCTGCTACTCTGAAAACTATCACAGCTGATACGTAGGGCTTCAATCTTTCTACTGCCGCTGCCACTGATTCTCTTCTGTTCAGACTCTGATACCGTGCTGAATATGGTATCTGAGCTCCTGACTGATCACTTCTGTGGATAAACAGAGAGCTTCATTTTTCAGTGCTGTCATTCTGACCCTTTCTGACATTACTAAAATTCACTTTGAAAAGAAAAAGAAGAGGATGTAGGCAGAAATGGCTATTAATTGAAGTGTCTAAAGATCAACAGACAACAAAAATATTTTGCATACCTCACCTACCTTCATCAAAGTTGAGCATTTAATCCTTCCAGAAAATATTGACCCTGAGAGAACTACTGTGGATGAGTAAGCTGCATTAGAAGACATTGGCTGGCTGAATACTTTCTAGAGGCATCCCAACCAATAATTATGTCAAAATATAACACACTACCTGAGAGGAAGAGAATGCATTAAAATTTTTTAAAACCTATAATACACTGGATACCCTCTGAGGTACCTAATAGTGAAATGCTTAAACTATATGAATAGTTCATCGATATAACACTTATTAACATTATAAAAATACTCTGTAAAGAATAGCACATATGAAATTTATGTCACATCATTCAAAATTGTATGGGCAAAATCCTGATGTTCTTACTTTGTTTTTTTCATACATTTCTATCAGTGAGATGTTTTTCTGAGTAAAGATGGAGTAAAAGCCAAGTATGCACTCCAGAGTCTAGCTCATTGACTTCACGACAAGTTTTTCTTAAGGCGTGATATAAGCTGAGAGCTGAATTGTGCCTGAAAGGCACAGTCCTGCACATGTGTGTGTGTGTGTGTGTGTGTGTGCGCACGCACATGCATGCCTGCACAGGCATATTTATAGAAGAGCCATGATACAGCAGGAGCCCCAAGAAGAACTGTGGCTGGCTGACTGACCGACTGCACAGGGACTCTTTGTGGAGCACACACTGTATTGACAGCTCTTGTTCCCCTTTGAAAGGAGGCAGCATGCCTTCCACTCTGCGTACGGCAAGCTCTGATCCTCACTGTACAGGGGCTAGGGCCACACCTCCCCCGTTCCCTGTGGGGAGGGTAGTCCCTGTGGCCTTACCAGCACAGCTCTGTGACTCTGCTCCTCAGGCACATTTTTTATTTACTGAGTAGCTAGACTCTGCACCTAAGTTCAACAGACATTCATGATATAAAGCATCAGAGGGGTAGCCGTGTTAGCTGGGATCTGTAAAAGCAGCAGAGAGTCCTGTGGCACCTTATAGACTAACCAACGTATTGGCGCATAAACTTTCCTGGGTTAGTTTATAAGGTGCCACAGGACTCTTTGCCATTCACGAAAGAGTTTACAGTAGAGGGGAGAGGCTTCTTTCTGCAAGGCCAGACACAGCCTGGCCCTGAGGAAGGACTTCAGGATTTGGCTCATTCTAGACTTCTATGGTAAAAAGGAAATGGTTGTCAATAAGCCATAGCTGTCCTCTTGGGTTTAAAATGCAGTAGTCAAGCACATTCAGGTGTTTACAGAATAAAAATCCCTTTGAATGTACAACGAAACTACCCAAGAACATACAAATATAAGATATGACTATATCATGAATGTCTAACTGGAACACACGTAATCTGCCATTTTTCTGACACACTATTTGTCAACAAGGAACAGAGAGAGAGAAAGACACCTGTCTCGGAACACTCTTATCCATACTTGAGAGTCAGACAACAGAACATATGAGTTGATTTCTTGACCCATATAACACAGCCACTGTATAGAAGGCAACTCAGTGATTCATTTTAGTCTGGTGAAGAAAAGGGTATTGTCAGCAGGGGCAGCTTGTTAGTACCAATTACATTATTAGTCAAAGTACATTAGGCTGAAGAAGAATTCGTTTAAACTGATGTTTCAGCATTTCTGATTCACTATTCTGGACTGATAGGTTACTTGCAGCATCCAATAATGGCGGAACATTATGTCTTATGGTAGAATGTTATGATGGGTGGACTCAGGGCTGCAGAAATGAAACAGTCCTAACTAAACCAGAGCTGATGAAAATCTACCATCCTTTTGTGGCTGATTAAATTGTGAGACTCAAATGTGGATCACCTGCAAGCCCCCAGTACTATAAAAAAACAGGTTTCAGAATAGCAGTTGTGTTAGTCTGTATCCGCAAAAAGAAGAGGAGTACTTGTGGCACCTTAGAGACTAACAAATTTATTTGAGCATAAGCTTTCGTGGGCTACAGTCCACTTCATCGGATGCATAGAATGGAACATATAGTAAGAAGATATATACATAGAGAGAAGTGGAAGTTGCCATACAAACTGTAAGAGGCTAACTAATTAAGATGAGGTATTATCAGCAGGAGGAAAAAAAATCTTTTGTAGTGATAATCAAGAGGGCCCATTTAGACAGTTGACAAGAAGGTGTGAGGATACTTAACATGGGGAAATAAAAAACAGAATTTTTGAATCACATGAGTGAAAACATCAATATAATTATTATTTTAAACTATTTTTGCTACAATTACACCACTCTTATGTCAGAATGAACCTTGAAAATTCATAAACATACAATTATCCCAAATTACAAGCATTTGCTGAAATATAAATTTTATAGTAACGGTAATTATCGTATTAGTTTCATCCACCTCACAATCTAATGATGGAAATGGCAAACTTGTGTGCCAAGTACTAGATAATAATTTTGATATCATGCAGGGAGCCACGATACTTGTGTAACGTCGAAAGACCCCGGTTGTCAGCGGGTGGGATCGAACTGGGGACTTCTGGAGCTTAGTGCATGAGCCTCTACCGTATAAGCTAAAAAGCCAACTCTTAGCTAAGGTTGTAGAGCAGACTCAGTTAACTCTCTCTCTTTAAGTGGTCTCCGTGCCATTAGATGGGACAGAACACCACACCCAGACTGTGTGTGGGTTACACTTGCAAACATCTCCTGCCCCTGGAAAAATCTGGTCTAGTTAGTAACCAAATACCGAATCCCTGAAACATTGTTTCTGCAGGTGTTGATGTCACACTGCCCTCCATTATGGTATCATACCATAACCACTTTGGAAACATTATATTCAATACAGTGTGCTAAATTTTCACGAAATTAAGCTTTTTAAAAGGCTTGCTTGTGCGAGGCTTGCTTCTACTGAAAACAATGAAAGTTAGGAGCCTGAGTACCTTTGTGGATCTGGGCCTTTGTGCCAGCATTTTACACTAACAACAAGTAATTGTGGGGACAAAGTGTACTTCTAACTACTCAATGTGTACCCACAATTAAGCACATATGGTGCTTAATGGTCTTAGGATGGAAGAATCCAATGCACCGCTACAGACTAGGGACCGAATGGCTCGGCAGCAGTTCTGCGGAAAAGGACCTAGGGGTGACAGTGGACGAGAAGCTGGATATGAGTCAGCAGTGTGCCCTTGTTGCCAAGAAGGCCAATGGCATTTTGGGATGTATAAGTAGGGGCATAGCGAGCAGATCGAGGGACGTGATCGTTCCCCTCTATTCGACACTGGTGAGGCCTCATCTGGAGTACTGTGTCCAGTTTTGGGCCCCACACTACAAGAAGGATGTGGATAAATTGGAAAGAGTACAGCGAAGGGCAACAAAAATGATTAGGGGTCTAGAGCACATGACTTATGAGGAGAGGCTGAGGGAGCTGGGATTGTTTAGTCTGCAGAAGAGAAGGATGAGGGGGGATTTGATAGCTGCTTTCAACTACCTGAAAGGGGGTTTCAAAGAGGATGGCTCTAGACTGTTCTCAATGGTAGCAGATGACAGAACGAGGAGTAATGGTCTCAAGTTGCAATGGGGGAGGTTTAGATTGGATATTAGGAAAAACTTTTTCACTAAGAGGGTGGTGAAACACTGGAATGCGTTACCTAGGGAGGTGGTAGAATCTCCTTCCTTAGAGGTTTTTAAGGTCAGGCTTGACAAAGCCCTGGCTAGGATGATTTAACTGGGACTTGGTCCTGCTTTGAGCAGGGGGTTGGACTAGATGACCTTCTGGGGTCCCTTCCAACCCTGATATTCTATGATTCTATTCTATGATTCTATGGACACAAGTACTTTGAATTACATTTGAATTCTCAGTGCAAATTGTACTTGCAATTTTTTTTGGGGGGGGAGGGGAGGGCAAGGGGGTCAAATTGTTCCAACAAACCAGAATAAGAACATAAGGATGGCCATACTAGGTCAGACCAAAGGTCCATCTAGCCCAGTATCCTGTCTTCCGACAGTGATCAATGCTAGGTGCCCCAGAGAGAATGAACAGAACAGGCATTCACCAAATGATCCATCCCCTACTTCCCCACTCCCAACCTCTGACAAACAGAGGCTAGGGGTGCCATCCCTGCCCATATTGGCTACTAGCCATTGATGGGCCTATCCTCCATGAATTCTTTTTTGAACCTGTTATCTAGGATCTGTTGAAAATCTGGTCATTTGTGAGTATATTAACCTATTTTTCTTTAGGAAAGTTATTAGCTGAGCCAATCATGTGTTTTTAATCTGAGCTCTAAGAAGGTAGTAGGGAGTTATTTGTTTTTTTATGTAGCTGCCTTCTGGGGACCCGTGTCCTCAAGTATGGTAGTGTCCACTTGATCCTTTCTCTCACTTGGCTGTATCCCACCTTAGCACCAATGGGCCCTGATTTCTTTGTGCTCCTTGGGTTGATGTCTATTGTGAAACTTCAGCCCATGACCACTGGCGATAAATTTCATTCTCAGCCCAGACTCTCTCTACCAAGTGCCAGATAAATAAATTAATATGCAGCCCTATGATTTTTAGGACATTACAAATCAAAAGAAATCAAGAACCAACCAAGTTTAAAAAAACAAACACTATATTAGTGGAAAGGACAAGGTTAATATAAAAAGTATAAGGACAGGAATTCAGCAAAGGGGCAGAGGAACCAAAAGGAGAAGATTATTGAATGAACTGGCTAAACCCCACAAAAATAATCAGACCCTCCCCAAATATTCAAATACCCATACAAAATATGAAAACAGGTAAGTGCAACTCAGAACCTGCCCCTGGGTCCCAGGTGGCTGACACACTGTTCTTGTGATGAAGCTTTATAGGGCAGGCAGAGCAGAGGTAAGTTTGTCCGGTAAATCAATCAAAGAAAGGCTGTAGGGCCTGACAGTTGGTGGTGGTGTTGTACCATGCACACCTTCACCTCCAGGTGAGCTTTCACCTGCCTGTGCATTAACAGATCAGAATTTTCCTTACTACTGGAGTCCTTTCCTATCTAGCTCAGTGAAATATCCCCAGTATACCCTGGTAAAGTGTCAAGACAGATCCCTGACTGGGTGGAGTAGGGGAAAGGCAGCTTTCCCTTGCTTCTAGAGCAAGGCATCCTAATGGGTGAGGCCTGCAAATGATCTTCTTCCTCGGAATATGGAGTTTGGGAGATCTCGCTCTCCCTTTTGGGTCTAGCATGTGGCTGATGATTGTGTTAGTTAAGGCACTGGCCTCTCTCACTGCCCTATAATTTCAACAGCCAAGCTGTTTCAGAAACAGCTATCTGACAGACAACTCCCCCTGGGAAGCTGTGTGCTTCTAGTCAGCTTGGTCTCTCTGGGTGAGCTGCAAACTGGGATTCTCTCACTTACGCTGTCACAAGCAAGTCAGGACTTCTGTCTCCATTCTCTTGCTAGTAGCCATCTTCCTTGCCCCAAACACCGAGTCTGTCCATGCTTAGCGCACATTGCTGGGCAGTCTCAGTGCTATATGTAGGCTATCAGGGCTTGCTCTTGATTGTCCTGGCAGGTCAGTAAAGCCTCTGGCCTGGTAATCCTTCATTGCCTTTCTCCCACCCACAGCGCTGGTTGGTGTCCAAGCACAAACCAAGCAATTTCAGTTTCTGCAGCCTCTGCAGTGTTCTCTTTGTGAGCTGCTGGGAGCTATATTTCTCAAGCCATCCAAATGGCAAGGGGATTATATTTTATGCTTCTGATAGAATTTGTATTTATATTTATGAGCACCTTAGTTCTGTTGGGGGGGTTATGTAAATAGACTATTTATTGATAATGTCAGTAGTGAAGGTTGACTTCATCTGCTTTTCTCCAGACTATTTGGCTATTTGACAGTAGATTTCAATACTCTGTGTGAATGCACAAGCTTCCATGCTTGAACATATCATGTGATTATACGCTAAGAGGGTCCGTCCTAATTACAACTGTTTTCCCGGAAAGAAAGACAAGTGTAAATTCATTGGTACTATGTTTAATCAAAATTGGGTAATATTTTATGTTTTCCTACTAGCCTGGTTTAATAAAAAATGAGTTGGAAAAGTTCAGCTCTCCTTGTCAAATCCAATTCACAGCTTCTTTGAATGCTTTGTGTTTGTTAATTTTGGTTTAGTAATAATTTCACTGGCAAGCCACTGCTTGCTTTGCTTCCTAATCCACTAAATATTTTACACCAAATGTATTCAAGCAGCTTCTGTGTTCTCTTCATACCGGGATTCTCAGATCCACAGAACAGATCAAAGAGAAAGCTACAGCTCTAAACCTAAAGCAAGTTTGCAGGCTAATCTTGTTGCTCTGAAATAGATTTTTTTAAACCTGTATTTTATTGTTGATCTGAAGAGCCATTAGAAATCTCAAAACAGCTGTGCTGTTAGATGAAGCTTTAGAAAAGAAGCTCACTGGCTTCTATATATGGCTCTAAATGTAGGATTCTTAAGATTTATCACTTCTTTACAAGCACATATCCTTGCTTCTTTTGCAGAGCTTTTATGCAGCAGGTGTAATATGATACACATGTATCATACATGTGTAAGCAACTGCAGCATAGATGACATGAATAGTGTGTAGACAAACCAGAAGCTGGCCTGTATGCATATTTAAAGAGCCAGGGGTCAGAGAAGGTGATTAGCACTGCCAGCCATGCTGGCACAACCCGGAGGGTGCATGATTGGGCCATATGCCACTGAGTGCTATGATGGCAGCCTGGGACAGCACCTGCATATCTTTATAGATGTCGCAAGGAGCACCCGTACAATGATCCTCTGGGCTCCTTAGGCATCGTGTCTTGAAAAGGTATGCAAGGGCTGCTCCTAACACAGCAGAGGCATAATAAAGATTTGTGTTTAAAGAAACAAAACAAGCTTTGTAATCCATCTGTTGTCATTACTTTTTAAGAATAAAGCATTATTGTTTAAAAATTTTAAAGAATTTAATTGGCTGTAACAATGTTGTATGTTATTTAGAGCAAAGTCCATGCAATGTATTACTTGCACATCATTTTGTCTATTGTAAAATTCAGTATTTTATCTAGCACTATTTTCATTTAATATGTATGTGATCTGACTTTCTGGTGAGATTTTTTTTTCTGTTTACATTATTGTGAGTGACTGTTGCATTACCTCTACAGGGATTCTGGCTATTTGCGAGAATGTGAGAAATTCTTGTAGCATTATCCCGTACAAGTGAGTATTACATAAGCTGAAGCTGCCTGGGGTCAGCTTTCACTTCCATGACAGATTTCTTTGCATTTGACCATTTTTGGATGGAGGTTGAGGGAGAGCAGAAAGAGAGATGTTCAAGTTGCTAGTTTTCACCAGTTTTACCTCTTTTTACCTGGTTTCTGCCACTTTTCTGGGCTACCTCCCTAACTATTTCATAAATACCAAGGACAATGTAATGCCAAGAACTTTGGGGAAGACAAATATCAGTACAATTTGTCTAACTCACCAACTGTACATTTTCATGTAAACGTATATATAAATATAAATAATGATGTGTATAAGAGGAGAGGTTTCAGAGTAGCAGCCGTGTTAGTCTGTAATCACAAAAAGAAAAGGAGTACTTGTGGCACCTTAGAGACTAACAAATTTATTTGAGCATAAGCTTTCGTGAGCTACAGCTCACTTCATTGGATGCATTCAGTGGAAAATACAGTGGGGAGATTTATATACACAGAGAACATGAAACAATGGGTGTTACCATACACACTGTAAGGAGAGTGATCACTTAAGATGAGCTATTACCAGCAGGAGAGCGAGGGGGGAGGGGAGGGAGGAGAAGGAAGGAAGAAAACCTTTTGTAATGATAATCAAGGTGGGCCATTTCCAGCAGTTGACAAGAACATCTGAGGAACAGTGGGGAATGGAAGGGGGGGAAATAACATGGGGAATAAAAATAAATAGTTTTACTTTGTGTAATGACCCATCCACTCCCAGTCTCTATTCAAGCCTAAGTTAATTGTATCCAGTTTGCAAATTAATTCCAATTCAGCAGTCTCTCGTTGGAGTCTGTTTTTGAAGTTTTTTTGTTGAAGAATAGCCACTCTTAAGTCTGTAATTGAGTGACCAGAGAGATTGAACTGTTCTCCAACTGGTTTTTGAATGTTATAATTCTTGACATCTGATTTGTGTCCATTTATTCTTTTATGTAGAGACTGTCCAATTTGACCAATGTACATGGCAGAGGGGCATTGCTGGCACATGATGGCATATATCACATTGGTAGATGCACAGCTGAACGAGCCTCTGATAGTGCCACAAGTACTCCTTTTCTATAAGAGGAGAGACACCTACAGAAATCATATATGACTGGAAACGTAACGGAGGACTGGAGGAAAGAAAATGTGATACCAATATTCAAGAAAGGAATGGAAGAATGATCTTGACCTTTACTATCTGTTAAAACTAATCCTGATTAAGCAGAAGTCATCAGTAAACATCATCTGTAATGCTCCCAACACTGACACAAAAGTGAATACCAACCCCAGGACAGACTGTTAAAAACCAGAGGACAAACCCCAAATTGATTGAGAGTTCTAAACTTAGATTTCACCAACCAACTGCACCAAGTGCAAACTCCTCAGGCACATTAACAACCTAAACATGGAGTCACAGACAGTCCCCTTGGATACTGTGATCTGTCTTGCCACCCAGGTGAGTGTATCTCTGTGACAGATGGCCTCTTACACCAAGAATCACAGCAATATTCAGGTTACTCCTAATTCTAGTGGACCAGTAACTTACCCCAGGTCAGTTGTGCATTAGATTAATGCTTGTAGCCAATTCTATAGTAAACTACATGAAGATTTATTAAATAGGAAAAGGAAATAGAGAATTATTTACAAGGTTACAGCAAGAAAACATAGACACCCAAATGAGTTACAGTTTTAGGTTTCAACAGGTAATATGGGCTTTTGTAATCAGCAAGCTTTATTTGTCCGTTAGGGCTAACCCTGTTTAAGCAGCTGGGGAGCTCTAGAAACACCTTGTCCTCTCCTTAGAGGCCAAGCAGCATAGAGATACCTAATTCTTTTTGTCTGGATTTTTATCCTCCTCCTGCCTTGAGTTCTGAGCTGCAAACTCAGTTGATGGGAGGAGTCTACTTGCATCACTCATCTTCTCCGGGAGGAGAGCAGAATAACAACAAGAGTCTTTAGTCTTGTTGACAATTCTGCAGTCCAGATGTGGGATGTTTTCAGTTTTAAGATACACCTATAGCTGGTCTGGTCTCCTCTTTTGGAAGGGGCATAACAAATTCTGTAAAAAAGCAGCTCTTCACACTAATTAATGTCCCTCTCCTGTATGGCAAATCATACAGTCATAGAGGCTGACAATGCAACCGCATTACAATATGGAATGCAGATATTACAAGTAATGCAGGCAGCAATGCACAAGCATTTAATGGAGTCTAAACACTTTCTTATCATTCTAATACCTATTTAATCCATAATAACCCACAAGTAAGCCAGACAGATTCCAGCTATGTATCTGTTGAGACATGGGGATCTTGGCATGATCTGGCAACTGGCCCACTAGCATCACACTATCATTGGGCAAATCCAGTTTCTTAGAAAATGTTTGATTAATTGATTAAGTACTATCTAATTAAATCATGTATGTTGTAGGAGGCTTGATCCAACTGGCCAGAATGGTTTTAGAAGCTCAGACCGCCATCTTGGAGCCATCCCAGATAATGAATAGATCATCAGAAGACATGGAATATTTAGAGGATGTTTCTGTGAGATGCTGAGCACATCCTGAAGTATTATGAACCACTTAATGCTCATTCTCTACAAAGCAGTTGATTATGCTCAGCTCTATAAAGATCAGACCCTTTGCAATACACTCCATTGTCTGTTTAACATACAAGACACTCCTTGGGATTCAGATAAACAACTGGTAGGGTTAGGTCCTAAATAAAAAGGGAATGAAGCCTCAAGGGTAAAAGATGGGATGGTCTGTTTCTGAAGACCTGTTTAGGAAGAGGACAATAGTACATACTGAGGAGGGTTCGGATTCCTAGAGCACAGGAAGTGCTTCTCTGATGGGAAGCAACTGGCATTCTCCAAGTAAGCAGAAGGAATACCAGCCTCCTGGGTTCATAATGACAAGACCCATTAGATGGGCTTTAAGGTAGGAAATGAGGGGAGGATGAGATTTTGCTCGACACTCATAACAATAGCATGAATTTTCACGCATTTAATGTAAAGGAGGCAGATTAAATAACATGAAGGAGGAAATGTACTGAAGTTTCTATGCACAAATTCAACCCATATGAGAAATAAGCAAGAAAAACTATATGTGTTACCAAAGGATAGAGAAGCATGGCAGGCTGATTGATTTAAAGTGGAATGGAGATGGATACACTCTATATACCACTGAGCAGAGAGGGAATGGTGGCACTATCTATAAAATATCTACATTGCCAAATGACTTGAATGCTTTGCTTACAATATGTATATTCTTCATGCCACCTTTCTTTTATGCTCTCCAGGTAATTCATGAATAGACTGTGCCCTTTTGTCTTAGAAAATATTACTTTAGTTTAATTCTTACTGAGAATTCTCTGCCTATAATAGGAAAACATGGCATTTTGAAATATCCTGGGTAATCAAGACAATATGCACGAAGATTAACTATGCATTAAGTACTTTAGGTCATCCTCTTTTAATCTGATATATTGAACTCAGCCAGAATAAATATTTTTAGCAGTCAAAATTTTCATTCCATTTGCTGTCTTGTTCTGTCTCTGACCTTTTAATCTTTATTTACATTTGGGTTGCCAACCCTGCAGGATTGTCCTGGAGTCTCCAGGAATTCATGATAAATCTTTAATTAAAGATTATGTCATGTGATGAAACCTCCAGGAATATGTCCAAACAAAACTGGCAACCCTAATTTACATATCTTGTGGCTTTACAAAGTTTATGCAACCCAATCACTTTCTCTGAACAGGAGCTATAAATCAGCCTCAGATCTTTGTGCTTGGGGTTTTAATTTTCTAATGTTAGAAGGCAATAAACCAGCCAAAATATACCATGAAAATGAACACATTCTGGCTTTTTAAATGACATGCATAATTATATTTTTATTAAAATAAAGTTAAACATTTAAGGCACAAACTTGCATCCCTTACTTATGTGAGTACTCTTTATTCATGCAAAAAAACCATTAGAAATTGACATTATAGGTGTGTGTGTGTTGGGGCTGGATGACTCCAGCTGTCACTTGTGTGATCATTGCACGTTTTCCCAATGAAAGAATTTTGCCACTATCATTTGAGACAAATCCCAGACCATCAGAACAATATTGTGAATGGAAGTACGCTCTACTGTCAAAGGCAGTGTTATGAAATCTTAAGTTGCAAAATAATGTGTACACTCAGAATGTCAGGGCAAAATGAAAAGCAAAGTTATAAAGAGATACTGTTCATAAAAATGCAGAGCCAACTGAGAAATACACTATGCAGTAATTCAGCATAACTACTGTACTGTAACTGTAAAACAAGAAAGAAAAGGAGTACTTGTGGCACCTGTAGCTCATGAAAGCTTATGCTCAAATAAATTTGTTAGTTTCTAATGTGCCACAAGTACTCCTTTTCTTTTTTGCAAATAGAGACGAACACGGCTGCTACTCTGAAACCTGTAAAACAAGAGTTTTCAGAAAATGTTGTATTTTGACTGACATCCAAAAAATAACATTGTTTTATATTTTTGTTCTGCAAATGGACCAAAAACAATTGTAAATGAAACTAATGTTAAAGCATGGTGACATTTTGTATTTAATTTTTCAGAGGTAAACAATAGGGGACGTATTGTTTTAAGTATAGTTCACTTCAGCTGACATCAGAGTATTCAGTAATCAATAACACAAGTCCCCTTGATACCATATATTGTAAAGAAAAATGTTCTGTATAGTTGAAAAAGTAAATCCCAATATACGTATTTCCTTTCCAGGAAAATTCAAACAGTCTTCAAACAGAATAAAAAAGCAGTTAATTCCTTTCTACCATATATTATTTTATACAAAAGAAGTTAAGAGAATATTGAAGGTGCACAGTTAAACACTTCATAGTTGGGAAATGCCAGAATTAAGGCTGAATGTGTATCCTTAATGCCTTGTGTATAGTAATTACAATATAGCATGAGGGGTGATCACACTGGGTATGTCTGCACAGCAAAGTAAAACCAATGTCTGGCCCATGCCAGCCAAGCTTGTGGGGCTTGGGCGGTGGGGCTGTTTCACTGCTGTGTAGACTTCCGGGCTCATTTGTAATGCAGCAGCTCCCAAAGACCCCAATCAGAATCAAGACCAAATTGTGTGAGGTTATACAACAGAGTGTCAAAGATGTACCTTCCCCAAAGAGCTAATTGATGGGAAAGACATACAGAAAACGATTTACCCATTTACAATGATCAAGAAAAAACCTAGGGTCAAATTCACAAGCCAGCATCTAGTAAATGGGTGGTACAGCAGTCTCAAATGTTAAACTTCATTATTAGGTCTGCAGATTAAATTTATATTGTAAGCTCTTTGGGCCAGAGACCAGCTTTTTGTTCTGTAATTGTATTGTGCCTAGCAGGGCCCCTGGGTGCTACTGAAATATAAATAAAATGATAAAAAGATATGATAGTCTGGTTAATGTAAACCCCTATTAAGGCACCAGCACTAATTTAATTAGAACAGGATCTATGTCCAACAGTAAAATATGAGGTGGTACCAGTGACCATCCCAACAAATTCTGGCCATGTAGGCATTTTTCATGATTTAATATTTATATTACAGTAGTGCCCAGAAGCCAGTAGTGGTGCACCCCAGGCAATGCATGTGGAACAGGCAGCATGACTCCTGGTAGGGGTCTGTTTTTTGGAACTTCCTGTGTTGTGTTCACCAACGGATCAAGGACATTACACTTAGCACAGTTTTGGGACTCTATTGTGGTAGGTGCTGTATAAATGCTTATGAAGAATCAGTCCTCACCCTAAAAAGCTTGTGGGAGAAAATCTGCACAAAACTGAGCTCTTTTCCTTCACCCATGTCTCCCTTGAACACAACATAGGCTCCAGTCCTGCAAAGTACTCTATGCAGGTGGACCACTTGAGCTCTGAAATGGTGCCAGCATCCACCTGCATGAAATAATTTGCTGGATTGGGAACACAGAATTTAGCCCTTTCCCTCTCCTCTCAAAAATGCTGGGGTTGGGGAAGGGGTGTGTGTTGAGAGGGTATGGGATGAGGTTGGAATTATTTGTTCAAATAGGAGACAGCTGTGAAGAGGGAAATTTCAGAGAAAGAACAGGCACAAATATGGAACAAAGGGGCACTGTCCTCCGTAGTTAGGAACATTGTTAGAAGACCCAGTTCCAAAGTTTCCTCAATCCTACTAAATGAGACAAACTTGTGTATATGGAGAAGAAGATTTTCTCCATATTTGGTGGATATATTGGGCTGTCTTAGAGCAAATACATTTGATACCTCCTACAGTCTTCCAGATAATCTAGTATTTGGGAAAGTATCGGGCCTGCAAACTCCATTCCATGCGAATCTCACACTTACAGCAGGGAGACTGGGCTATCCTGACAAGTACCCACTGGAAATGCAGGATCATGGAGATCTTTACAAAATAAGACAATGGAGACCAAAAAAAGTATATCTCTAGACCTCTATTTGTCTTTTATTCAGAAAAGGAACACTCACTTCCTGTTAGGACACAACAGCTTCAATCATTCTTTGAATATTTATAATTATATGAAATAGATTCCTTGGAAGCTCAAAGTCTAGTCCAGATTCACCAGGAATACAAAAATGAATAGTATTGTATACTATGTGCATTGTAACCCAGACAATACTTAGAAATATATAGAAATACTTATGCTCCTGAAAGAAGATGTATATTTCCTTAAAGGAAAGGTATGAAATCAAATACATGTGTGTATGGTATTGTTTCCACCATATCTTATGTTATGTCCTTATGTATCTGTTGACAAATTCAGAAAAAAAATACAAAGTTTTTTGTTGTTGTTGTTTTAAAGAAGGAACTTATTTAATCAGAATCGAGAATTATCTGTCTATGCAGCAGCAGAACCTTATCCAACACCATTTAGGAAGCTGACATGATGGAGCCTTCTTTTGTATGCAATTTAGATGGTCCAGAAGAAAGAACCCTTCTGCTGCGAACCACAGAAGCATTAGCGTATGGCTTCCGCCTAGGTGCCTATCAGAGCAGACCTTTCTTGTGAATTGATCTGGATGGGAGTTTTTCAGCTATGGTGTAGTTTGTTTTTTTTTGTCAGAAGATACTGATTCATTGAAACCAAAACAGTTTGTGGGAAAGGGTAAGTTTTGACTAATTTGCCATTTCAACAAAACTTTGAAAAATTTTTTTGAAATGGTCAAAAAGCCCTGTTTTGACATTTTTGAAATGAAAAAGTTCAATTTTTTTTAAAATGACTTTTAATTTAAAGATGTAAATTAATTTATGGAAAAAAAAGTTTTAAAAAGGTCAAAATGAAAATGAAACATTTCAATTGAGCCAAATTGTTGGGGTTGGACTTTTTGGTTTTGGTTTTTGGATTTTCATGTCACAATTTATTTTTTTTTAGATTTTGCCTTTTTGTCCCAATTTAAGATAGGGAAATTTTCTGAAACTTTGAAAATTCTGGCAGGAGAGAAAAAACTTTTCCTGGTTGCCTGTACTTTGAGCACCTCACAAAAGTCAGCAGACTAGACTTTTCCTATGCAGCTAAATAATCCACGTACTCAAGAGCAGTAAACCCTTTCTTTTCTAGTGCACTTTAGACCCAGTCCAGCTCTCATTCAAGTCAATAGAAATACTTCCACTGACTTGAATGGGAGCTGGATTGGAACCTTTAAATTTAGGGTCAACTGTGTCTTTAGGGCAGTGTGAAGCCAAACTTCCCCTGGGAGAATGCACCCTCTGCTATGAGATATCATTTAAGGGGCAGCAGTTCCACTGGCTGATCCATAGCAGAAGTGGAGCCATGACCTCACCTGTCCTGCCCATCTACAACCACTTTGTGCTGGAGTGCAGGACAGTGGTGCTGGAACTAGAGGTGTTGCTGCGCACCCTGGATTGAAGTAGTAATTACAAACACCAAACACATGGATTCCATCGTTAGCACTTCCGTTATAAAAATTGTTCCAGCATCCCTGGTGCAGAGGCTGCAGGTTTATCACTTTGCTGTTCACAAGTGCAAAGGATGGAATCTTGTGTTCTACGTCACCCTCACTGGAGCGAGCACTAGTTCTGGAGCTTGTACTATTACTATTATTACTTTAGGAAATAATAGATGTCCACATCTCATAAAACCCTAAGAGAAGACACCACAGGTGGAAAACTGTGCATGCAAATTGCTGTAATGTAAATATTCCTGTGATGCTGACATATCAGGTGTGACCTCATGCCAAGGCCACTGGGCTCACTGAACACTGACAAATGCATAACTGGATACCAATCTGGATTGCCTGTGTGTTAGTACTGTTAAAATAGACATTAGACTTGTAAGAACATGTTTAGACTTTATGGATGGCTTGTAGGATGCTGCATATATTAATCATACATATACTTTATATATACCTTACTTATAAAGTAATATTTAAGTGTTTGCTGTGTAACTATAAAAATATTTGCTAAGACCATAAACCCCCCTCCCAAGTCAGGGGAGAGGCATTGCCAAGTACGAAATACTAATTTACCACAGAGATGTCATCTCCTCCTCAACAAAAGAAGGCCTATAGACACCTGCCAAACCATTGTGGAACATCAATGAATAAAATGTGTTGTTGATTGCCTCCCTCACACCATGAAGAGGATACTGCACAAGCCCTGGTCCCATCACAGACTGATCACTGGGGGAAGGGAATAAAATTCCTGTTAAGAAGAAATCATTATCCCCATGCTGCTTGAACTCTGAGGGTTGAAGAATTCAAAACTAAGAAGGGGATCCACAGTTGGTATTCTATTGTTTAACAGTGCAATTAATTGTGATTAATTTTTTTATCGTGATTAATTTTTTTGAGTTAATCGCATGATTAACTGCAATTAATCAACAGCCCTACTCATCATTACTATCAGCAGCTCTAACCCCAAAAAGATTAGACTCAGGCAAACTTCTCAGGCAGAAATCTGGGTTTTCACTGATCGGCAACAGAACAGGAAAAGGAAGCATGTTCAGATGTGGAACCCTATGTAGAGTTGGAGGATAGATGCACAACAGTTCTGGATTAAAGGAGGAGCCCCGCTGCCCCTGCTGCATATGGGAGTGGAGCCAGACTAAGTTGATTTTTTAAAAAGGCAGATAGTGGTTTTATTGTAAGGAAGCAGGTGTTCTGTGGCTTAACTTGGCATTAGCAAAGTAAAGCAAATGGGGGAATTCAGCATATTAGTCCTCATAAATGTCACAGACCCACTTGGGCAACTGAAATGCAGTGGCTGTGCTTCAGTGCCTGTGACAAAGCCAGGTCAGTGTAAGGAAGATTTCAGAGTCCTCTGCTGCAACAATTCCATGCAGCAATACATTTGAACACTCTTCTAGTACTGTATGCCCACACAGAGCAACACGAGCGATAGAATAGATCCATCAGGGGCATGACATTTCATATCCCTTGGAGGAAAACATAATAATCCATCGATACTGACTGACGGGAAAGTGGTCCCAGGCATACAGGCAGCCTCTTTAAGTTGTCAAAACAACCCCCACGGTCAAGCAAATGAAAACACCAGGAACAAAAATTACCAGAAGAGCCAATTAATCCTAATCAAGAGCAGTACAAAAATCATACATGACCCTAACTACTATAAATTAAATCCAAAAGAAGGCTTGTACCTGCTTTGGAGCCTACCCAAGATCTCATTAGTCTCAAGATACACCTTTATTTGAAAAGCCAGTATACACTCAGGCTCCTACCTTAAATGGCAGGCATTTGATATTGCATGGTAGCTGGAAAGCTCTCGGGCATGGATTTCTGTTAAGACAAGAATATTAGCACAATCCCCTTGCTAAGCAAAGCACTAATTTATTCAAATGTCTGACCATATCCTGAGGAAGGATCAGCATTCACAGTTCTGCAGGCATATAGGTCCTCAGGTTGTTCTCAGAGCTGTTGAGAGCTGATAATTTCTGTAAATAATAATTGCACAGCCATGTCTATAGTTTTCAGTAGCCAGATGGGAAAAAAACTACAGACATCAGCATAAAGGATGGTGAACCCAACTGTGGAGAACAGTCTATTGCGAGATTGCAATTCTAACAATCAAAAGGTCCATTGAGTACAACCCAGAATCTCTTGATCTTTTCTGCACAAAATGTAGCAAGCTCACCACAGAATTCATATGAGGAAACTAATAGTAGTGAGAATCAGTCTAGGTTAATCAGAGTGTGACCTACAGGAAAGAGGTCAGCTGGAAGGTTCTATACCTTGTCTATAGCTGAGAACGAGGAAAACCTCCCATGGCCTCAATGTTTACATGGTACAGCAAAGGGCCAGGAAAGCAAGAGCTCCCCATTACTGCTGATAATAACTGTTGTTTAAACATCTACAACCCATAGAAAAAGGGGGATTTAATTGGTAACAGAACCACTAAAAGAACCGCAGAAATCAAACGGAATCAACAACCTACAGGACCAGACAGAAACAGAGAGGCATAGGCATTGATCAGGGGTGAATTAGTAGCTTCTATGATGAAATGCTCAAGATCACTGAGCTCAGGTCACCAGCAAAATATTCAGCCGAGGTTGAAAGACTAGTTTAAGTATATAGTTGGTATTATGGGAGTATTCCTCAGCCCTCCAAGGAAAATCCAGAGTCCATTTCTTCCTTGAAGATACATTCTAACACACCTCCAAAATGACAATAGAGACAAGAATCCTCCAGGATTCCAACAGAAAAGTTCTAAGGCTATGAAATGCCTCCAAACAACCTCAGAACCTATGTGTCTGCAGAACTGTGAATTCTGGTCCTTTCTCAGGATACAGCCAGACATTTGAATAAACTTGGCTCAGCTTTTGGCAATCAGGATGAAACATACCTCTATTATTCATATACTAATGAGAACCATAACAAAGGGTTGTATCAAAACAGAAATCTGCGTATCAGTAAAAGTCTAGGTTGCAGGGCAAAGAGTAATAAAGGTGGTCTGTGTCTGGCTGTAGTTTGAGGAGGGGAGAGTAAAAGACGCTTTCCCTCTTACCCTGCACACTTCATGTAAGAACCAGACACAGCACCACTCCCTAAACACAGAGCGGTGCAGGGACCACTCCTTCCTAGTAAGTCACATCAAAGTGGTAGGGAGGAGACAGTGATATGGGATGCTGGTCAATTGCTCTGGTAATGAGAAAGTTGAACCATCCAAAGGGATGGTAAAGTGTGTAGATTCCCCCTGTGTACAGGCAGCACTGGGAGCAATTGTGACTCATGAGGCACTATTCCTGTTAGAATTCCCCAACAGCTCCAGACCTCCCCCATTGTGTACAAGTGCCTATTTGTCACAATCTGGCTCCAAAGGTGCCTTTATCATTGGTCAACAAATCATATACTGCCAGGTTCCTGGGTAGAAGTCCTGCACCATACAGTGGATAACAGTGGTGCAGTTGCAAATGTTACGTGCAGTGATGATTATGAGTCACATTTTTCAGCAGGCAGCAAGCATATCTACAGAATATTTCCCCACAATCCCAGGCAGACCTGATTTTGTCATGTCCGATTTTTATCACTGTAATTTCTAGCATTAAACCATGGTGAGGAAATATCACTGAAAACCCAGGTTCCACTTATATATGATTTCAACTTTGTTTGGGGCCTGTTGTGTCCCCAGTTGGTCCATATTTCTCACATCTTAAAGGACCATCATTACATATCTGCTCTTTGATAGACTGAAAGGGATAGCTGATGAGGATCACATTCTTACATTTTTCTGGGACATTGGCTTAATTTACTTTAACATTTCTGTGAGCAAATCTAACTCTTAGCAGCAAATATGACCTTGGTAACACAGAAAACCAAATACAGAGTATGCAACCTCACACTATAAAGTTTTAACACTTTGTGCCAATGATATCAATAAAACACGACACATACTTCTTTAGTTATCACATTTTGGCAATCTTTGGACTTACTGAAATGTTAACCAAATATGAATGTGTGCTCTCAGATGAAAAAGAGACAGAACAAGAATCATTTATAAGTAGAGCATTTGCAACTTTTCACTTAGACCTGATCCTGCAAACAGTTATGCACATGGTATACTTTATGTACAAGTAGTCTCATTGAAGCCAATGGTTCAACTTGTGCATAAAGTTGAATGTTTGTAGGAGCAAGGAGCCAGTTTGTAGCTATCTCCAAAAACAATGGGGTGGGTGAAAAATGCCCCCATCAAAAGTTAGTAGATTTCAATATAATCTACAATTTTACAAGTTAAAAAAGCTTTAAAGATGAATGTGTACTTATTTGCGATTTCTAATGCTACCATAAACTCAAACATTGTTGCACCGTATTTAAAAGACAGAAGGCAGAAGCTAATATACAGCATTTCTCATACTGTGAGGCTAAGTATCCCTGAGGAAGCCTTGACCTCGTCCAAAAGAAGTGCAAGCCACACTAGGAAAAAATCAGAAGAGAGCAATATTTTTTATTTCTTGCTGCTGCATTATTACTGAGGGTTCAGCAAAAGTGGAACAATTTATTGACTACTGGAGACTAAATACATAAATATTATCTACTCAGTAGACAGTTTTCCTAAACTCTACATAGCAATGACCCACCAAAGAATATACAGCCAAATACATCTATTTTTTCTTTCCACATATTTTCCAAGGGAATTCTCCTTAATCTATTGTTAAAATGTTTCCATTAGAGAAAGCCAGTAATTACAGGAAAAATATCATAGTAGTATTTGATGAACCCTACTTCAGGTATACGTCAGGGGAACGTTTATAGAATTGTATTTGAAAAAGGTGTTCTTGTAATATCATTCCTCTGAAAGACTCATCTTCTGTGAGACAAACAAACACTAACCTCCATCATGCACCCTAACCCCACTCCATCATTCCGTTACTGAAGAAGAGGGTTAGATCAAACTAACTTTAAAAAAACCTAACTCCCCCTGTGGGCCCTCCAGTGTATTCTATTCTTTTCTACATTCAATTTTTGGACACCAACCAAGCAACTACTTAAGCACGTGCATAAATGAGGTTGTGGTCCTCTGGAAAAACAGTATGTGATCATGTAATTAAACACTGTACCATCATGTATATGCACGGAGTACTGAATTAAGGTTTTCTCAACCAAAAGGTTGTAAGAATGTTTAACATGGACAAAACAAGGTATTCTCCCCTAACTTTGTTTTTCATAATGGCTCAACAGTTTTTGCTGAAACTTGAGATAGAAACCTGGCCTGAAAAATTTCAGCCCAAATGGTTATTGTTTTGCTATGTTGTAAGTAACTGAAAACAGGGTTTTATAATGGAAAGTATTAGGCAACCTTAACTATAAGTTTCACTACCAGTCCCACTATAATTCTGGAAGCATTAATTGCAACATCAGGAGTAATGTTGAATTCCATTTTGCACTGAAATTAGGCATTCAACTGCTTCATTTTGTATGAAAATTATATAGAGAATATCCTCCTCAAACTTACAGTACTTATTCTTTGAGTACAGAATGAGTTTTCTGAGAATTTACAAATCAATCAATCAATTAGTTTAAGTTCAAGTTAATGAAAAACTGGATCCTTTAAAAAATGTAACTTGTATCAGTGTTTTGTTATTTTCAAATGACTGTAACAATGGATAATTCAGATACTTCAAACTTTCCATATAGTTAAAATTAATCAAAACCTTATTGAATCTTATTGAAATTTATTCATGGACTATATTTGAAAACAAATCAGGTTTTATTATTAACAATTATTTTAACAATTATTTTGTCTAATTGTTATTATTAGAGAGGCTCAAGTCAACCGCTCAGGTAACTCTAAAGTGAGGTCATTGTAACATCAGAGATAACACAACCAATCACCACCCTTCCTCTACAGATAATTTGCAAGCACCAATTCTGCTGGTTGTAATGATTCAGCGGTATGAGGAAGACTTGTCCACATATGCTAAGAGTTCTCATTGGCAGATTCCATGGCCAACTGTCACTGCAGTTTAAAGATTCCATGGCTGCATGCTAGCTTGGTCAGCAGTGCTTGAAAGGCTCCCCAGGGCACTGCTTCCTTGACCCCATGGCATAGTAAGACAGTACTGCCATGGGAACTGAGGCAGGGAGTGCAATGGGAGCCTTTAAAGAAGAGAGATATTTGGACTCAGGGACTGAGCTTCCCATCGCTCCTTTCACACAGCACCAGTCTTTCAACACAGCCCTCCAAACCAGTAAGTCTATTGCAAATTAAGGGGCAGATTCATCAGTACATTTTGGCTGCTTTGTGTTGTTCTGGTGATGCAAAGCAGCTGTACATCCAGCTTAACTGACTTGTGGATTCTGGCCTTTTGCAATGCTCTGGCATACCAGTGAACCTGGCATTAAAGGTAAAAGTTTTTAAAAACTGATTTAAGACTTCATATCTTAAAATCAATAGTAGTATTGTATGGTAGCATTCACTTTGGATTTCTTGTTTAGTATTTGAATATGACGTTTATAATAATTTTTAAAAACTAAGAAAATTCCTAGACAAAAACCTAAGTTAAGATGGTGTTAAGGTTAAGATATTTATAATGTAAGGGTAAAAATCATTACAGGGATATTTTAATTATCTCAACAACAAACATTAAAAACTCAGGAAATTCACAGTTAACGTTACACTTGTAAGAAAATCAAATATGTAAAGTGTTATACTCTGATACACTCCCAAATAGCAATCCAAAAACATACCGAAATGAAGCAAAATATACAGATAGGTTGTCAATGAAAACATGTAATAACCATGAACTAGTTAGCTCAGCAACTGTCTAAAAAAACATGACAACAGCCCAAACAGCTGATATATAGCAGTGGGCCATGAGTAGCTGCACACACCCAATGTTATGCATGCAAACATAGTCTTAAACAGGAACGGGAACACTGAGTTCAGGGAGCAAGAACCCAGAAGCAGAACAGAAACAAGGAGCAGGAAGCAGGGAGGCAACACACACCAGTCATCACACTTTGCTTCCTTCTCCCCCAGAGTTCACCGGTGCCTGGCTGAAGACACCAGGTGATCCCACAGCCATAGCTTATACTTCTGATTTAGCTCAAGGGGTAGATGCTGGTGCTGTGGTGCAACATCACCCAATTGGTCACATGACATAATCATATGCAGAAAGAGCATCCTCTTCCCTATCTTTTCCCCTTTCAGTAGGCAGTAGATCTCTCTAGTGAACAACATATTCTTCCTGTGGTTCTTGCCATGCTCTATACCTGCAGCCCGCAAGATCACATCACGAGTATTGAAAATGCTTCCAGACCCTTGCATAACAGACACTGCGGGTCCAGGATAGAATGCCTGGACTCTTCCATGGATATGCTTGTTGGAACTCAGATATTTCTTAGTCACATCAGTCAGCTTCAAGGACAGCAAAGGGTTGGGATGAACCTTTTCCATCAGCACAGAAACCTTTTCCTCATAGGTCAGCTGAAGAACTGTTGGAACAGGGCCTCTCCAATATTTTCATGAGGTGTATTCTGAATACTATATAAAGTATGACTTCATGTAATGGGGAAGTATGTACCTTGACATTCCTCCAGTATGCAAGCTACATGCTTCTTCAGAGTCCATGCAGTCTCTCCATTATCCATTTCCTTGAAGCTGGTACACAGCAGATTTATACTGTACTGTACCAATACTCATCAGAAAACCTTCAAACTCTTCAAATTGAAAAAGGTGTCCCATTATCTAAAACAAGGCCTTCTGTAGGCCAAAACTGCAAATAAAGTGGTTAGGCAAAATCTGAACTCCTTCGAGGTGCTTTGTGACATTATGAATGCAAAGGGGTAATACGACTAATAGTCTATAACAATGTAACTATGCAGTGCAATCAAGGAGCTAGTAACATCCATTTAAGTTCTCTGCCATGGTCTTTTTTCAACAACTGGTTTCAAAGGAGGAAAAGTAGTTCTATGCGTTGTCACAGGAGGCTCAATGTCTGAGTGCAGCCCTAAGCCACCAAGCATAACTACAAAGAAGTTCTTTCATCTTCATTACTCCCAAAAGCCCTTCATGAACCACATCAAGGATTGCTTGTCAAAACATTGCTGGAATGATCACTCTGTCTCCTGTGCATAAGACATGTTGAGCAGCACGTCTTCACCATGAGCTCAGAATGAATTTTGTAGAATGTAGACAAAATTTTCTTGTAAAGCACATATCACCTTGCACAGTTCAGCATCCTGAAGAGTGGCATCAGCAGTCCATCCTAAATCAATTGTTGTATCTTTGTGTAAAAAGCATATGGTGCACCATTTCAGTATATGAGCTTACCAAACTAGCAGAATCTCTTGAAAGAGCTTTGACAAGTAAATGATATCTTCCTTTGATACATATCAAATCAAAGTCATACTTCTGCAAATGAATAATCCACCTCTGCATCCTCATGCTCGGCAGGTCAATGGCCTTATGATAGAGGGCCAGAATATCATTATGCTCAGGAAGAGTCTTCACAAAGACAAGAATGTCATCCAAATAGCAATATACTCCCTGAATATTATCCAGGAGTTGAGAGACCACTCTCTGAAATACCTTTGGAGCACAGAGTAAGCCAAAAGGGAGTCATTGATAGAAGTACCTCCCAAATGGCATGCTCCAAGTCAGTAAGAACTGCAAACTTCCAGCCATGGGTATTTGTCAATAATCAGATTGGTAGTCTAACGGAGAGAAAATCCAGGATCTGCTTACCTGGTAAATTACGTTTTTGAAGGTTGGTAATTGAAACTGCTCACCTTTCACATATTTATTAAGTGCCCTAAAATCTGTGCACTCAAATATCTTCATTCTTCTTATATACGATCACCATGGCTGAGCACCAATCTGTACTCTCTCCCAAATGATACCATTATCTTTTGTGAGCTGCCTTTCTGCTCAGACCTTGTCCACAAGTGCAGGAGGTACACAATGTTCAGGCAGTACAAAGGGCTTGGCATTCAAAACCAACTGCAGAGAATATGCATATCCCATGGACAAAACACCATCACCTTTAAATAAATTACAGTATCTCTGAACGATACTTTGCGTATCCACTTCTACTCTAACCTGTAAAACATCACTGAGTTGTCCTGTGCGAGTTCATGCATAATGCCAAGCTGTAAACATAGACCGTAGGACAATAATGGAACAACATTCACAGCCATGACTTTAACAATGTAAAATTTTGCAGTCAAGGCTATGCCTTTCTAGACCACAGGGCATGCAAGTTCACCCACTGTCTGCAAGAACATCTTGCAAGAAATTTAACATGGTAAAGTAAGAAATACACTGTTAAGGTACCCAAACAATCTTGACTCCACCATTGTTAGCACAATTATTTTGAGCTAGTTTAATTTGACGGAAAGGCTTCTGAGGCAGAAGGATTGCTCTAAACTCAAGACTCTGGAATAGTCCTTTTAAGGCTGGCAATGACTTCCAGGGACAGAGAACTTTTTTTTAGAGACTGGGAAAGTATAACACACAGCAAAGGGGGCTGGACTAAGCACCAAACTCTAGAACTGTTGTTTTTTGTTGCCTGTCACTCAAGCAGAGGAAAGAACACCGAGCATTCAGCAATTGGTGAGCTGATGGATGCATTTTGTTCAGTTCGAAAACCATAATTATTTAACATCTGTTTTATTTCCTGTTGGAGGTTTGATCTGAATATATATATTATGGTAGCACACGGAAGAGCTGCATATATATATATATATGCAGCTCTTCCGTGTGCTACCATAATAACGGGCTCTCACACAATAATAATTGTGGTACCATAATGTCAGCTCTTCCATCATTCCTTTGAATGACATTTTTAGCATGACTATTACTTTTTAAATATTGTTTTAAATAACGGTTAGATTTGGAAGGTGACATCTGAAGTGCCACAGGGAAAGGCATTACGTACAATCAGTGATCTGCGGAAAGGGACAAACTGCAGTAAAGTGTGTATGTTTGAAGATGAATAAATTACTTAATACTAAACAGGAAAATAACCATACCCAAAGTGATGTGGAAATAATGGAGATATGATTAGACACATGGTCATCTCATTTAGTATGTACAAAGCTAAAGAAATAAGTACTAGGTCAACAAATGGCAAAATGAATGATACCTTAAGGAAAAATGCTTTTCTAAACTGATTTTTTAAAAGATCTGGATGTTGATGGTAGAAAATAGTAACAGCTAGGAAAGCAAACAGAATCCTGAGGTATCTAAATAGAAGAGGAGAGCACAAATTAGAAAGGGAGTTAATTTTGGCACTGCATAAACAGCTGATGGAACTACACTTAGATTATAGTGCATAATTATGGGTTCCAAGGGCTGTTAAAGCAACTGATTAAAGTAATGAATTACTTTTAAATCATGAGAAGTAGTATAATTCCTTTTCAGGATGGAGAGTGAGCTATATTATTGTCAGCTACTTTCCTTGACATTCTTTTCATTTTTGTCCTTGAGAGTGATAATTTAATGATACAATAGTTAAACTCTACTTACTGTGTAACTCACAATACAATGCAAAAATAAACAGCAACTTACCATGATGAGTGCTCAGGTACTATACCATAGTGATGATAGGCATGATATAAGGATATTAATCAAGAGACAGACAGGCACACAAATAATAAAGTAACCAATTATGTATTTGTGATAATTTTTCAGACCCAACAATCCTTTATTTGTAACACCTTTGATTTCCAATACTTTTAGAACCAAATGGATAAGACATTGCAGGAAGAATATTGGAAAATTTAAAATGATGCAAAAGAAGACAAAGGCTGAGGTAGTTATGAGGAGAGGGGAAGAAAATTAAGCTTGTAGTTATCACCAACCTGTCCCTAATGATATACACAGAATATTTCCTAGCTATCTAATTGTGTATTTTATACTAATCTGATCATCATGATATTTGAACAACTATTTCAATTACTACAAATGTCTTTAATCCCTTTCAAGGGTGGAGAACCTTAACCTGCTCTTCAATTCATCCTGCAGCATTAGTTCTGTTTTCCAAAATGGCCCACCTTGCATTCTTATTCCACCCTGAGGTCCAAGCCATTTGACACTGCGTTTTGAGTATGGGTTAAGACAGTTCATACCCAATACCCATATCTTTATCTTATAACAATCAACTTAATTTTACTAAATAAAACCATGGATACAGATGACAACCTGCTGAGTCTGAAGATAACTTAGGGCAACCAACTAATAGATGGTTCTATTAGCCTTTGGATGGTTTTAATTGATTTATCATCATTATATCTGACAATTGATTCATACAGCAGGATTGCTATAAAGCTTGACCAGAGTTTTTCCTGGTTTCACCCTATCTGGGCATATCTGACCACCTTTCAGCACCTAGAGTGTCCTCTCATGCTTACTTTTTTTAAATTTCACACTGTAAAAGCCCAAATTTCATCTGCTCTGACCAGCCCACAGATCCCCAGTGCTGTTTATTATCTACCCTAATCTCTTCACCATAAAACATGAACAGATTCGTGGTCCTTCCTTCTCCATGGAGAGGCAAGAGCGAGAGAGAGGAGATGACATTAAGGAGAAGAATGAGACCATTGTATCCAGCGGATATATTCAGAAGTGCTCAGATAGGTCGTTGCATGACCCTTACTACCTTAGATAGATAGACAGCTGAACCCAAATAGGCCTGTATATTTGCAGTAATTTTGTGAAAAGGAGTACTGTCCATCAATTACTTAGTCAAGATAATCTAAAGTTTTTCCTGTGAGACCTTACATCAGATTTAACAAACAAATAACATCATAAAAACTTTAAATGCCTGGTTCTAGATAGACTGGTGAAATTCAGTAAGTCAGAGGTCTAAAGTTAATTGTCCTTATTATATTTCTTTTCTGCCCTTAGAACTAATTGATTCTTTTCAAAATCAGCTCATGGTTTCAAATACATCTTATCCAATTTAAATTTTCCATTTGATTGCACACCATTATATTACCTTTCTCAGATGGACAAGAAAAACAAGAATATGATTTGCATGGTATTTCTGTAATAAATTATCCAAACCTTTGTGCTGTGGATCATTGCCTTTTTTCATCTTTTTTCCTCTTATGTGTTTATTGACTTATATTAGATCTGATTACCTTTAATATGGAAAAAGTAATAAAGCTAGCAAGAATTCACTCAAGTGTATAGTGACATGTCTTTGAAATGCAACCAAAGTGGGAACCAGATTTCCAATATATAAAATCTGCTTATGCTGTTGTAGGGAACTTTCATCCCAAATCACCTGCAATGAGCAGAAGATTAAACCTCAGCAATGAGAAAGTGTAGAGAGTGAGTAAACTAACTCTTTAAAGGCTGTGCCTACTCCCATAGAAGTAAAAGGGAAGTTTGCCATTGACTTCAATTAGGATCAGGCCCTAATAGATGTTCATGAAGATAAATAGATCCAGTTCTGAGGAGTGGTAAGTATCCACTCCGCCTCTAACTAACCTGGGCCCTAAAGCTACACCCCGTAAGGCTGTCTGTAAATGAATACAGTGAATACCATGACCAAAGGCATCCTGGCAATGTGCCATTTGCATGGAATACTATAAATGATTCCTATACATCAGGAAGTCTCAACAGTTTCAAATGGGAATTTATCCATGTAACTGGTAAAATTTGGCCAAAATATGTGAATTGTACTTATCCTCTTACAGACACTACAGCAGTCTATCAGAACATATTTAAAAGCCAGGATGCGTAGCCTGATTCTAATAGTTCTTCCACAGACAATGACCTTTTCAATGTGGAAATACATAAAGAGAGAAGAAACATTGTACTCTAATAGAAACCTCATGGCTCAAGAGCTGCTGTAACTCAGATTAATATGATCCTGAAAAATATTCTTTTTTCAAACATAAAGAACACTTCTAAGACTTATAAACTAGATTTTTGAACCTGGTTGACTCTTCATTATTTTACATCCACTTTTATTTATTTGTATTCCTGGGGGTGGGGGGGAAGAATGCTAGTCGGGGCATAGCAAGGCCCGGTGCAAAAATAGATTAGGGGCCCCCTTCCCAATTCCAAAATCTAAAATGTTGCTGGCTTTACCATCTTGGAAAATCAGAATATATCCATCTAATCCATAAATACACAAACACAATATGCCGGCTCTCTATACACAGAAAAGTTCTATTTGCACATTTATGCAAATTGCTCACTGGCAGTGATGCTAAATTTTACTGTGCAGGAGCCCTGCAGACAAGATCACAAGTTGGTAATTCTGTCACATGTGAGACAGTCTCCAAAATCTATCTTGGGTTTGGCATAATCATCAGATAAAGCTCCCACATTCACAACCTAACTAAGATTTTACCTGTTTATCTAATAGAAAATCTGCAAAATGGCAATTGTGAGACAAAACAAAACACCACAAAAACCAAAAAAACACATGCAAACCCAGCTTTTATATGCCAAACTTTAAACTAAGGTTTGGTCTACACTGGGCCGGGGGGATCAATCTAAGTTCTCCAACTTCAGCTACGTAAATAACATAGCTGAAGTCAACACACTTAGATCTACTCACTGCAGTGTCTTCACTGCGGTGAGTAGGTCAGGTCCCCTGTCGACTCCCCCTGTGCCTCTCGCTCCGGTGGAGTACTGGAGTCGATGGGAGAGTGCTC
Organism: Dermochelys coriacea; assembly: GCF_009764565.3. Taxonomy (NCBI): domain Eukaryota; kingdom Metazoa; phylum Chordata; order Testudines; family Dermochelyidae; genus Dermochelys; species Dermochelys coriacea. The sequence goes on from NC_050069.1 coordinate 228,099,243, forward strand.
GGCAGTGGATTTATCACGTCTAGACTAGATGTGATAAATTGACCCCCGCTGGATTGATCACTGCCCGTCAATCCTGCGGGTAATGTACACAAGCCCTAAGTAGTAAGGTATATCCAAAGCACACATATAGTCAAAAAGCCCAGTCACTTGAGTCAATATTGTGTTACTCCACTTTCAAATGGGTGCAAATCTACTGGAACTAAATGAAAGGAGCTACACTGTAAAAGAGAAGTAATGCAATGGGGAATCAAGCCCTAAATCTTTATACCTGAACCCACAATTTTGCCTATGGAAAAACTTGCAATTCAAGCACAAACAGCATTTGCTTTGTATTCACCAGTCATGTGCACCAAATGCAAAAAGGTGTTGTCACAAATATACAGACCACTCTTGAAAATATGGTCTCTGTGTCAGAGAAACAAAACACAAGAATCCCTACCTCCATTCAATTAAAAAAACCCTATTAAAACAACTATATCCTCAGCATTTTTCAAAGATCACGATAGCTAATCCATTTTACATTACAGTCACTTATTATCTGTCTACTTCTATACCATAGAAATGTTACTTGACCAAGATAAAAAGCCAGACTCACCCACATCTGTAACAACATCTAATTACCTCTAAGGGCAGGTCCACACTACCGCTGCTGGTCGATCTAAACTACGCAATCTGAGTTAAGTTAGTAGCGTAACTCAAGTCAACGTAGCTTAAATCTCCTTACCGCAAGGTCCACACTACGCTATGTCGATGGGAGACACTCTTCCATCAACATTGCTTCCACCTCTTGTTCAGGTGGAGTACAGAAATGGATGGGAGACTGCTCTCCCATCGATTGAGCATGTCTTCACTAGACCAGCTAAATTGATGCTGCTGCATCAATTGCAGCAGCACCGATTTAGCTCCATAGTGAAGACAAGTCCTAAAATGCACACACTATTCAGATAGGCTTTGACCCTACCCCATGTGCAATAAGGTTCACTGGCATGCTCCATCTACTTTTGGACCACTGCATCACCCAATTTAACTGGCTGATTAGATCAGGTTGACAATGGTTTGTCAAAAAGCTGCATAGGAGCTAGAGTGCACCAGTGAATCTAGCCTAGTTAAGAGAAAGACAAGGCGTGTGAGGTAATCTCTTCCATCAAGAGAGGTTGGTCCAACAAAAGCTATTACCTCACCCACCTTGTCTCTCACATCTGCTGGGACCAATATAGCTGCAACACTGCAAACGACAACAGTTAGGAGAAATACATTCTAACAGAGTAAAGAGACTAATTGTGAAATGGGGCCACTCCCCATCTGCCTCCTGCAATCTACCCCCCCCAATTTATTCCTTCTCCATCCAACAGGGCTGGGCACTCCTCCTTGTCTACCCCCACAAACCTTGCTGGCCTCCTCCACCCCCCAAGCCAAGCCTGGAACTTGCTCCCCATCCATCCTCCACAATCTTTCCCCAACCTTCCCCCCCACTGTCCAGTTGCCCCCACAACCTCCCACCGCACCTGACCTGCCTCCCACACCCTACATCCCCCACAGCCCATCCCAGCCTGCACACCCCCCCCACCCAGCCCTCAGCAACCCCAGACTTCCCAGTCCACCCCTGCACCTTTCTGGATGAGCTCCTCCCTCTTGAAGTGATTGCCTCAATATGAGTCCAGGGTGGCAGCAGTGATGGGGCAGGAACTAGCCGGGCAGCACAGCCCACAGGAAACAGGCACAAAGGGACAGCGAGAGCTGGGTGCCACCGGGAGCAGCCCATGTTGGGGGCAGGGAGCAGCTGGGGAGGGTATGGGGGCGTTTCCCTGGCAACCCAGCTGGCAGGAGGTCATTTCCTGTGCCTTTAAGCTGCATGGGGGCAAGAGGGGAGTGCTTAGCATGATAGATATCAGGGTTGGAAGGGACCTCAGGAGGTCATCTAGTCCAACCCCCTGCTCAAAGTAGGACCAATCCCCAACTAAATCATCCCACCCGGGCTTTGTCAAGCTGGGCCACTTGCTGGCAGCAGGCTGCTTCTCGCTTCTCAGAGCCATGTCTGCCTATAGACTTTGTGGGCCCTGGTCTGACTGCACCACTTGCACCATTATAGCTAGGCCTCTGATGCTACATGGAAACTTAAGGTCTGAGTTTACAATCTGAACATAAAAATGTTTAAAATTCAGGACCAGTTTTTCCCCCAGTGTTTGAAGATAACTACCCACCCTTGACCAGTTTTAAACAGGTCGACAAAAGTAAGAGTAATGTTGAGATTTGAAGTACAGCCATGGGAAAAGATTTTTTTTTAAATTAATTGTTCTTAATTCTGTTTCATTTCACACTGACAGTTTTTTATTCTCTTTTAAAATTTATAACATTCCTATAAGCAACTTGAATTGCAATAAATAAAATGTTTCAGACACAGAAAGAGAGATCTGAATATGTTAGAGACAATAAGTGTCTGATTTTCAGCAGGTCAGGAAGCAAAATGCATGAACAGAATGTGTGTGCATTTACACCCTAATTTGCACATGCAAAAACCATGATTGCATTCAGATAACCATTTATGTGTCTAACTAGTCATTTGTGCAGCAAATACTAGGTGTAATACCATGTAAATTAGAAATGCATATTCGTGCATATCTTTGCATGCACAATTGCATGCCTGACTTTAGAAAATCAGCTCCTATTTTGCTGTGATTCACACACCAGGTCGGTGCGGTTTTGTATTAGGGTGGAATCTCAATGATCTAGACTGGCTCATGTCTAATTAACACATAATCAGTATTCACTTTGGCCAGATCTGTACCACTTAGCAGCATACTTTTGCTGGTGTGCAAGGGGGGTCAGAGAAATAACAAACAGGATAAACTCAAAACGACAAATGAACAGCAAATCCTGAATAAAATAAACTTGGAAATATTTTTTTGGAAACAAAGCAGCTGAATGAGTTAAATTCTCCCCAGCAGCAAACAGTGAATACCCTGACACTTTAGAAGACAGTGCTATAAGAGTTACTCAGAGCCAGATTCAATAAAATTTTCATCCAGCTCCTGTAGCATAAAAGGATGTGGAAACCTTGAAAAATCTTTTTTTTTAGGGATTGTGCAACCTTGCCCAGAAGTCAGCAGCATAGAAATTGGGCAGGTTTCAGAGTAGCAGCCGTGTTAGTCTGTATTCGCAAAAAAGAAAAGGAGTACTTGTGGCACCTTAGAGACTAACAAATTTATTTGAGCATAAGCTTTCATGAGCTACAGCTCACGATGAAGTGAGCTGTAGCTCATGAAAGCTTATGCTCAAATAAATGTGTTAGTCTCTAAGGTGCCACAAGTACTCCTTTTCTTTTTTGAGAAATTGGGCAGAGTTTAACAGAATTTAGCAATCAGTTATGTAGAAATATAGGGCTAAATTCAGAAATGGAGAAGCAAAAAGGGATTATATAAGTAAATTAGTCTTTTACATGGGGCAGAATGTACAAAACAAGGGCCTGATAATAAGAGGAGCTGAACTCCCACCATTCCCCTTGATTTCGGTTGCAAATCGGATTTCCGTAGGAATTCAGGTTTCTCAGCATCTCTCAAGCCCTAGCTGTTAAAACAGGTGTAAGTCCCATGGCAGTGGATGAAGGATGGGAGAAAAAGAATGTGACTGATGGATGTGGAGTGTTGCACAGTGGAGGCTGCAGAGGCCAATAGAAAGCTGATCCCTGACACAGCAAGCTGCATTTGTGACAGGCAGACAGCTAAACATAGAGGAAGAGAAAACACAACCTTTGTAGCTGCTCAGTCCACTTCAATAAGAAATTCCAGAGAAGGTCACCTAGATATTCCAGGACAATCAGAACCCTCACTCCCCCACTCCAATGGGAGAAATATTTTATTATATAAATATATAAAATCTGAGTAATGCCTTCAGTGTCTGCCCAGGTACAATTATTTAATTATAACAATTCCCAGCTCTTATCTAGCACTTTTCATCAGTCAATTTCAAAGCATTTTACAAAGGAGGTCAGTATCACTAGCCCCATTTTACATATGGGGAAACTGAGGCATAGAGCAGTGAAGTCATTTGTCCAAGGTCACCCAAGAGGCCAGTGGCTGAGCCAATAACAGAACTCCAGACTTCTGAGGGCCAGTCCAGAGCTCTATCTACTAGGCCACTTGCAGTAAAGGAGACTACTAAAGCAGTATAATATTACATCAAACATATACATGAATACTATGTGAATGATATATTTAAGAAAAATAGATGGCTTACAATATATTTTCAATATCTGTCACATATTTAAGTATTATACAAAGCTGTCAGATTTGTAATCTGTTTTTAATAGTGTTGAAAAGCTGCTTAGTCCAATTGCAGCCTTTCCTGAGAGACTGTGATTTAACGTCAGCTTTGATTGTGCTGCAGAGAACGTCTAGACGTGAGCCGTGAGCAGTGCTGGAATCCTAAAGCAGGAAGCACCAGAATGCAGGGTAATGGGAGGCCCCAGGAGGAAGTAGAGGAGAGAAGAAGAACCTGGGGAGTCGCAGAGGAAGCTGGGAGGAAGACAGGGACAATGAGGGAGCTGGGGGAGGCCCAGGGAGCAGGGGATGAGTCCCCGCAGAGTCTGTCCTGTACATGCCTTCCTGCACCTGTGCCTGGCTGCTTTTCGCTGTTGGGGGCCTGGGACCAGCAGAAGTATTGGAATGCTGTTTGGGCTCCTAAAATCAGTGCCAAAACGGCATTCTGGAGCATTCCAGCACAACTCAAGGACTGGTTATGAGTTAAAATAGAGGTCAGGATTAATTTCTCACTGGTCTCTTGTTAGTCACATTTTGAGGTTTGCACCACAGCTGAATGACTTTAATGGACTTTTCAAAGCTCCAGAACATCCCCCTCAAGCCCTACTGTGTCCACACCCGATTTTGCAGCTTTCACCTTCCAGTCTCTGAGTGACCACATAAACTTCAGCTCCTCTTGCACAGCTGATAAATTACAGATTGCTGCAAGTTAGACTACTGTGGTACTTACACCCTTTTTCTAATTTACATCCAGTGCTCAACCCACACTACCAGGAGCACTGGTGGATTTAGCTCATTTAACTATTGCTGGAGGACCTAATCCTGCTGCCATTGCTCTGGCTTTGTTTGGGAAGTTCCCTGTGGCAGTGGGTGCACCAGGCAATATCTCTCTATGCCCACACTGTATCTGCTAGTCCTTACTTGGGCAAAACTCTCCTTTACTTCAATAGGAGCTTTGCCCCAGCAATGGCGCTAACACTGGGTCCTTACATTTTACACTGCCATGTATAATTAGAGATGTAGTACTATACACAAATGTATACCCTACTGAAACATTTGAAATGTGAAAAAAAAACGTTCAGTGGATTTTTAATCCATATTTTATTTTTATATTGATACATTTAGAAAAAATCTAAAGAAAATGCTACATGAATGACAAAGAACCTCAGACTTCTTTCTGATGTTCATATAGCAGGGAAGACAATAACCTTAGGGGTAAAAAAGCCATTGTTTTAAAATAGTCAAAACCACAATATGCAATTACTGATAGAATTCTGCTCAAATGTCTAAGGTACCACAAGTACTCCTTTTCTTTTTGTGAATACAGACTAACACGACTGCTACTCTGCAACCTGTTTTCTTACAAAATGTCAGTATTTTAAGATAAATGTGTTATTCAGACACCTGATTATTGTGACAATTCAAGAAATAATAAGCAGCATGAGTACCTTGTTGAGCAGAATTTCAGTTCCTTTCCTGATATCTATCCACAGTGCTCAGTAGAGAACCAGGAGAATCAGGTGCCCTCAAGGAGTGCAGAACTACAACCCCCACCTGTTCAAAAAGCATGTGGGGGGGGGAAGATCATGAAATTGGTTTAAAAATCCTGAGATTTAAAAAATTATACAAGTAGGGTTCTATTAATTTGCTTTCAAGTGTTGGAGTGTCTAAGATTCACATTTTCAAGCTATTCTCTGCAAACACAACGTAGTTCTTTTTTAAATGAAAGCTGAAATTCTCACATAATAAACTGATTTCAGCAGTTGGGGAAGCACCACATCTCACAAGACTAGTGATAAAATCACTGGCTACACAGAGTGTGGTTTGTAGTTAGGTCTTGTCTCATCACCCTCCCCAAACTGACAACCAGGTAGTTTTCTCAGCACCAGAGATCATATGCTGTTCTTTGTCAAAAAAGTGAATCCTTCACTTGAAGTATATGGCTTTGTTTGGGAAGTTCCCTGTGGCAGTGGGTGCACCAGGCAATATCTCTCTATGCCCACACTGTATCTGCTAGCATACTATACCAGCCATTTAGTATAAACCGGATTATCCTCTCTGGAGCTACATGCATAAGGGTAAGAAAAAAGAAGGTAATGTCACATCTTCAGTGCTGCTCCCTTCTCCTGCAAGACTATAGCTTCATGGAGTTTAGTGTGGGGCAACAGACAGAGGACGTGAAGCAAGAGAAGTGCTGCTCCTGTGGGCTTGTCCTTAACAGAATCTGCAGATTTCCATATGGAAATCTGGGCAAGGAGTAATATACTTCAGAGCTGTGATTTTAGTACCCCCGCTTCCCTCTCTTGGCTCTGTCCCACATGATGGTGAGAGGGGAATGGTTCATCTGGCCCTCTGCTAACCACTCACTGTACAGAACACTAGATTCTCCCACTCTTAGACCAGGCTCTGGGCCACAACACCCTGTGTATCAACCATGCCTACCCAGAAGGTCTGATTGAGTTCAGCACCTGTGGAACTTCCCTTGAGAAGTCCGTATATATAGTGACCAGACAGCCTTCTTATAACCAAAATTCTGTTTATTCTCCCAAAGGATCAAGGCATAGAGAGAAAGAATTTTAGAACAAACAGTCTCAACACATCTCTCTTATCTAAGATTTATTGTCCCCGAACAGCAATCTACTCAAGCCTACCATTTCTTCAGTCACCCCACCTGGTGATTGTGCATCAGTTTGGCTTCCCACAACAACTCGCTAATGGCTCCCTCCTCTCTTGAGAAGAAAGTCAGTCCCTTATTCTCCAGCCAGGGGTCCTTGGTTCTTTTTAGCTCCTAGGCTTTTGCACTGCTTGTCAGAGTCAATTCAGCAGGTTCAGCAGCAGGTCGACCCGGACTCCTCAGAGCCAGTGGCCAGAGGCTGCTCAGGGCAATCTGCTTTCTTAGGCAAAACTTCAATGTGTCACCCCTCTACTACCCTTTAAAAGAGAGGGTCTCAACCATGGTGCACATCAAACTTTCAGGGTGGGCACAGGAAGCCTTCTGATGGGGTTCCATGGTTCTAGGGCGGAGACCGGGGGGGCAAGCACCAGGTCTCAGTGCTACTCACTCAGATTTGGCATGACCAAATTTGAGAGACTGGCATTGTGACCTGGTGCATAGGGTTGCAGTGCCATTCAGGTTTGGCATGGCCACTCTAAGGAGAATATGTCTAAGTTGCCTAACTTGCCTATAGCTAGAGTGGTGTCTGCCAGTTTCCCATTATAACCTGCAAGTGTTTGCTGAAGAGTTTCTTAGCTTGAGCCACTCGTCTTCCCTTCCTGCAAGTTTTCCTTACAGATTGCTGTTAAATGAAACCAATATATTCATTTAATAAATATCCCAATAACCAGGTCAACATACAGTATTAATAAATTGTAACAAGGCGGCTCTGCATCCATCACAGCTTCTATTTTAAGGTACTTTAAACAAAAAACTCTTTGGACTACAAATTTTCATGCCCGAATATGAACTTTGTTTTGGAATAGCTGGTAAAATTCCATTTAAAACTGTCCAAGTGAGACAGAACCTCATTGCGGTGTATGCAGTGCACATTAGCACAATATGTTTCCTATGGGCAGAATCAAGTCTGCTTTAAGAGCTATATTCTATAGCCTGATGGTTAGGGTGCTCACTTACATGATGAGAGACTCAGGTTTAAGTCCTTCCTCTGAAGTTATTCTTGTGTCGAAGAATCTATCTCTCACTCACCCTTCAAGCAGAATTTCCATCCTGGACATGAGAAACCTTTCTGATTAGATTTTCATCCAAACCAGTTCGTTTCCACAAAACTTTTCAGTTTTGACTACTAAACAAAATATTTTGACTGAAAAAAGTTTCAAGAAAAAGTATTGACCCACTCTTGTTTCACTGTATTCACATTGCTGTCTCTAACAGCCCAATAAACCCCCTTCTGTAGAAAAACCCATGGGAGGGAGGACCGGCGGAGAGAAAATTCCACAGGATTTTCTTCATTGAGTTTTTCTAGATTGTAATATATAAGGAGGGCTGGATTTGCCACCTCAGGAAATGTTCAGCCCTCAAGCCCAAAATACACTGGTGGCCAGAGCCATCCTTTGGAGGCTGGCAACTTCAGTAGCACCAGATTGTCAGGGGCTGCCTCCACAGCCTCCCATGGAGTTGTACTTTGCAGAAGAGAGTCACAGAAAAGCAAATACAATCTGGGGTTAAATTATCTTTTTGCTTGTTCTGCCAAATATCCCCGTCCAATTGCCCTCCTACCTGGATACATGGAAGGTGAGCTTCAGGGTCTGGTGTGAAAGAAGATAGAGGAAACAGTATCATTGTGAAAAGAAAAGGAGTACTTGTGGCACATTAGAGACTAACAAATTTATTAGAGCATAAGCTTTCATGAGCTACAGCTCACTTCATCGGATGCATTTGGTGGAAAATACAGAGGGGAGATTTATATACACACACAGAGAACGTGAAACAATGGGTTTTATCATACACACTGTAAGGAGAGTGATCACTTAAGATGAGCCATCACCAGCAGCAGGGGGGGAAAAGGAGGAAAACCTTTCAAGGTAGGCTATTTCCAGCAGTTAACAAGAACATCTGAGGAACAGTGGGGGGTGGAATGACGGGAGGGAGAAATAACATGGGGAAATAGTTTTACTTTGTGTAATGACTCATCCATTCCCAGACTCTATTCAAGCCTAAGTTAATTGTATCCAGTTTGCAAATTAATTCCAATTCAGCAGTCTCTCGTTGGAGTCTGTTTCTGAAGTTTTTTTGTTGAAGGATAGCCACCCTCAGGTCTGTAATCGAGTGACCGGAGAGATTGAAGTGTTCTCCAACTGGTTTTTGAATGTTATAATTCTTGACGTCTGATTTGTGTCCATTTATTGTTTTACGTAGAGACTGTCCAGTTTGACCAATGCACATGGCAGAGGGGCATTGCTGGCACATGATGGCATATATCACATTGGTAGATGCACAGGTGAACGAGCCTCTGATAGTGTGGCTGATGTGATTAGGCCCTATGATGGTGTTTCTCTACAAAAGAAAAAGGACACTAAGAAAAGAACAGAATGCCACTAGCCATCACCTTCAGCCCCCAACTAAAACCTCTCCAACGCATCATCAAGAATCTACAACCTATCCTGAAGGACGACCCATCACTCTCACAGATCTTGGGAGGCAGGCCAGTCCTTGCTTACAGACAGCCCCCCAACCTGAAGGAAATACTCACCAGCAACCACACACCACACGACAGAACCACTAACCCAGGAACCTATCCTTGCAACAAAGCCTGTTGCCAACTCTGTCCACATATCTATTCAGGGGACACCATCATAGGGCCTAATCACATCAGCCACACTATCAGAGGCTCATTCACCTGCGCATCTACCAATGTGATATATGCCATCATGTGCCAGCAATGCCCCTCTGCCATGTGCATTGGTCAAACTGGACAGTCTCTACGTAAAAGAATAAATGGACACAAATCAGACATCAAGAATTATAACATTCAAAAACCAGTTGGAGAACACTTCAATCTCTCCGGTCACTCGATTACAGACTGGAGGGTGGCTATCCTTCAACAAAAAAACTTCAAAAACAGACTCTAACGAGAGACTGCTGAATTGGAATTAATTTGCAAACTGGATACAATTAATTTAGGCTTGAATAGAGACTGGGAATGGATGAGTCATTACACAAAGTAAAACTATTTCCCCATGTTATTTCTCCCTCCCACCCCACCCCCCACTGTTCCTCAGATGTTCTTGTTAACTGCTGGAAATAGCCTACCTTGCTTGTCACCATGAAAGGTTTTCCTCCTTTCCCCCCCCTGCTGTTGGTGATGGCTTATCTTAAGTGATCACTCTCCTTACAGTGTGTATGATAAACCCATTGTTTCATGTTCTCTGTGTGTGTGTATATAAATCTCTCCTCTGTTTTTTCCACCAAATGCATCCGATGAAGTGAGCTGTAGCTCACGAAAGCTTATGCTCTAATAAATTTGTTAGTCTCTAAGGTGCCACAAGTACTCCTTTTCTTTTTGCGAATACAGACTAACACGGCTGCTACTCTGAAACCAGTCTTTCTTTTGTTTTTTAATGCTCCCCTAATCTATCTTGATACTTGTCAGCTGTGTGATCTCTGGCTACATTATGGAATTGATTCTTCACTGTCCTGCTCCTTGCTAGTCATTTATGCATGAGCAAAGTGTTTATGAAATGCTGCCATTTTGATTTGGCCCAGACTGACTGGCTGTGGATATGAACGAGTTTGGTCCTTGCATCTCTGTGAGTAGGGTGCGGGCTCAGAGAGCTGTAAACTGTGTCCTGCTATTGCTGTTTAATATCTTTATTCAAAGGTGTACATGTGGAACACAAAGACAAGTATAAAGTATCCATTGTTTGTGTGAGGTCATTTTTTTCCCTGCAAGGAGATAACCCCTTGTTTGGGTCCAAATCTTCCTGATAACTTAGAAGTCGCAACTGTATGTAGTAGAGTTACCCGTACAATCTTATCTCCTTTTTGCATTACTTTTCAATTCTATGTTAATTGAATTTGTTTTTTTCACTACCTCTTTTGTGTTAATGTGATTTATTTTGAGTGGGAAATGCAGCCATCTAACAAAGTCAAGAAACCTTCCCTGAAGCTTAATGAGATGCAGAGGAACAAAATCATACGCTTTTATCATTTGTTCCTTACTAAGCAAACAGATTGCTGTATGTTACTGTACATTAAATATTAATTTGTGTGTTCCTATTAAACTTTTAATATAGGTGATTGGCTTCATATCTGACAATTTTTATGAAAAATATAATTGCTTTGTATAGTAGATTTTATATCTTAACTTTGTAAAATTGTCTCACCTTTGAGTGAAAAATTATAATGTGAACATATTTTTCCATTTTTCAGGGAAACATGTCATACTGTTAACCTTTAGAAACATTTACATTTTCATCAATATCTAGCCAATCATTTCCTGTGGCTCTCAGGGTCAGAATACATTTCTAAAAGACTCGATATATAATATAAATTACATGTATTGTGACTGAGGTGAGCAAACAGTAGGAGTAAAACTGAATTTAATTAACCTGATTTTCCTTTCTCACTGGTGTAAATCAGGAGCTCCTAGTTAAGTCCAGAAAGTCTCACTGATATAAAACTGGTGTAAGTGAGATGAGAATCAGATCCAGCTTATAATGAGAAAGAGTCCTCAAAGAAAAAAAATATTACTTAGTGTAAATAATGCTAGCAGTTTCTGATACCAAAACAAAAAACAAAAACCTAACTACTACATGGGATTGCTATTTCTCCTTTGCTTCATGACCACAGATGCAATTTTTAAGTTTAAATTATGACAATTTATTTGTAACCAATATGATTGTACTAAAACTTCTGCTCTAGCATAGGATGGCCAGGTGCCTGGTTTTTGACTGGAAAGTCCAGTCAAAAAGGGGCCTGAGAGTGTCCGGTCACTGCAAGTAGGGGATGTGGGGAGGCGCCGGGTCTACTGGGGCTGCCTCCTACCTGTGTTGGGTGGCTGCAGCTCCTGTCTCAGCCCCGGCTCTGCAGGTGCATCCCTCCCGAACCAGGCAGATGGTACGGGGAAGAGGGAAAAACCAGTGAGCGATTGGTGAGGGTGGGGAAGAACAGGGAGCGAACAGGTGCAGGGCCTCAGGGGAAGAGGTGGGGTAGGGGTGGAGCCTCAGAGGGAAAATGTAGGACGGGGAGAAGCCTCCAGGGAAAGGGTGGGGGAAGTTACAGAACTCGTGCTGGAGTGTCCGGTTTTTAAATATTACAAAGCTGGCAACTCTACTCCTGCATCTGTACTCAGTAGTTTGGTAGAGGCTCAACTTCTGCTGTTGGGTTTGTGCAGTGGGACTCCTTGCAGAATAAGGCACTACTTAGAAGTGAATAAGGGCGGTAGAATCTGGCCCTTAATGCTTTGTTCACTTAGGTAAATATATATTATGATGTACAATATAGAGGTCACCTTTAAAAAATAAATATTTATCAATTGCTACCATACAGTAGCATCTTAGCATCTTTCCTATTCTAAATATAGAGTAATGATAGTGATATTGTGTGGCAACAGTAGATAAATGTTGACTATGTGATGTCATCTATTTAATTTAAGTATATATGTACAATTGAGTACATAAGCACTTTAGCCCTTTCAAAAACTTGCTAGTTCCCAGTTTAAAATGTAAGTTATGCACATTTCTAAAACCATGAATGCCAAATTTCAGCCCAAAGCAAATTGTTATGGTTGTTATAATTCCTTGATGGAAGGTTGTAGTGGAAATGCTTACATGTGCTTATTTGCTATGGCCAGAAAAGATGCATACTTATAATTAATTATTAACAAAATCAAGAAAAAAGTATATAATGTCACTAACTGAACTTCTGCACCAAATCTCTCTAATTAGGTGTCCTATTACACATTGTTAGCTGAGATGGTTCCTTGGTAAATTGGCCATGCTCTTCCCTGCAGGTGGTAAAGTATACAGATCTGTTGGGCTATGCAGTTTAAAATATTGTCTGGAAGCATTGCCCTGTAGAATGCAAACATGACATCTAAGCCTGGATCCCTCTAGACAGAGAAAGCTAACTAAGTACAGAATCTTTCAAAGATGCTGGGAAGATCAGTTATGAACACTGCAACTCCGAACATTTGTAACTACTGCTATTCACAGAGCAATGAAGCACATTTTTTTTTGGTAAATAATTCTTCTATAAATAATTGTTTTACCAGTGTGGTGCAGTGTTTCATAGTATTTCTAGCACTTCAATCCTGCTAGTTTACTTCGAATAATGGGTAGCCTTGTACACAGAAGCAAGGTAGAACATGTTGATAGGGGCCACATAAGAACCGAGACAGACAGTAGGGGAAGAGAGGAAGATCCCTATCCCTGTTCGAAAAGAAAGATGAGAAGAAATATTTTCCTTTTTAGTTAAATCGTATTGTTTTACAAAAAGGATGTTCTGAAATGAGATAATTTGTTTTGGTTAAGTAAAAGCAGGCTCCTCACTGATCTGCAGAAGAAATTGCAAATAACCCAGATATGGGGGATCATTGCCCTGATATCAATTTAAAGAGAGAGGCTCTAATCCCTCCTGTGTGTATGGAGTGTGTGTGGTGAGTGATGGAAAGAGGGTTTTTCAGTCACCACAATGATACTTTTCAGAGTAGCAGCCGTGTTAGTCTGTATTCACAAAAAGAAAAGGAGTACTTGTGGCACCTTAGAGACTAACAAATTTATTTGAGCATAAGCTTTCGTGAGCTACAGCTCACTTCATCGGATGCATTTGGTGGAAAATACAGAAGGGAGATTTATATACACACACAGAGAACATGAAACAATGGGTTTTATCATACATACTGTAAGGAGAGTGATCACTTAAGATGAGCCATCACCAGCAGCAGGGGGGGAAAAGGAGGAAAACCTTCCAAGGTAGGCTATTTCCAGCAGTTAACAAGAACATCTGAGGAACAGTGGGGGGTGGAATGGGGGTGGAGAAATAACATGGGGAAATAGTTTTACTTTGTGTAATGACTCATCCATTCCCAGTCTCTATTCAAGCCTAAATTAATTGTATCCAGTTTGCAAATTAATTCCAATTCAGCAGTCTCTCGTTAGAGTCTGTTTTTGAAGTTTTTTTGTTGAAGGATAGCCACCCTAAAGTCTGTAATCGAGTGACCGGAGAGATTGAAGTGTTTTTGTTTCCTTTTTGTTTCTTACTTTTTAAATGATCATTGTATCTGCATTTATGTGCACTCACCGTTTGAAACAAGAAGTTGCATAGGCACAAAAACAAATGTGTAGAGTATCACAATTCACAGTTATATATAACTGATTTGTAATATATTTGAACTCCCCATGATTTTTAGTTTAAATTAAATAAACATTAACATATGATATTCTATGATATTAAACAGAGTCTTACTTCAATGAAGTTCCAGTTTTTTAGTTTATCATACATTTTACACTGAGGGTTTTCATTCACGGTAAAATTTTGCCAATTTAATTAAGTGGATTTTTGTCAGAAACGTCACTGGTGTAGCCCTACTGAGCAAGAACTGAAAGTCTATCAGCCACTCAGTACAATTTTAAATTTTTCTCTCTCTCTAGAACTAACAGCTGCCAACATTCTGCTTGCTGTTTGGAAAATAACTGAGCCGGGGAGGGCGATAAGATAAGTCTGCTTGAAAAATAATTTTTTCCCTTTGACTGGATTCAAGTTTTTAGGACTTTAAAACTTGAGTCCATTCAGAAAATCTCGCTTTCTGAAAAAACAAGCTTTTCTCAGGATAGTCATTTCCCTGACATTCTCAGGTATCTTCAAAGGTACATGAGTGCACAATGTTCCTTTAGACGGAGCTAGAAAATGGACAGGTTATCCGTGATGTGATCACATTTGGTCCACAGTGTAGATCCCAACTGTCATGTTTAACCAATCACATTCCAGAAATGTTTAATTCTGTATTATTTTATTCAATGCCCAGGGAGCAGGAGTAACCAGGGGTGCCTTTTTCATTTCCATATGACTAGAAGATTTCAGTCGAGAGGATCTTGTCACTGTTATCCAGACCTTTGTCACCTCCACACTAGCTTACTACACCATGTTCTACGTCAGTCTACATTTGAAGGTCACGTGGAGAATGTGGCTGGCTGCTTATTTAGTTGTGTTTCACAAACAGCATATAATACCTGTGCTCCCTAACCTAAACTAGCTTCTAGTTCATTTCCAGGTGTAGATCAAGATGCTGATTTTGACCTACATAGTCCTTCATGGTTTAGGACCTGGCTACTTTAGATGACGCCTCTCTCCTTACCCTCTTTCCTGGCAGCTGATATCATCTGAGGTGCTTGAGCTGACAGAAAATACTGCTGTATTTTTTGTTGTAACTCACATTGAAATCTAACTTGTCTCCCAGAAGCAGTCCAGTAGAGGGATAAGAGGGTTACCTTGTTCGATGGGGTTTCTCATGTCTACTACCTATCTTGTCCCTCCCTCTATTAGAGACAGTTAGGTGTCAGCCTGTAAGATTGCACTGGCCAAAGTTCTGTCTCCTCATATATGATCTCACTGGAGGCTGTTCTCCATTGTTTTCTCATTGCTCTTCCTTTAGGCAAAAATTAGACATGAAGCCCCACCCTGCAGCTTTGATTATATAGGCCTTATCCCTGCACTTACAAGCCTGGTGTCCCTTTGCCTTTGGGGCTAACACACAGTCAGGTCAAAACAACTAAGTTCCCAGGTTAATCCACTGTGTGTGGTGCATCTTTGCTGCCACAGCTTATTTACTGCTCATTTCAGCTCATGTTCATTTACTAACCCCCTGTGCTCATGAGAGTTCCCTTCACTGCTCTCTCTGTTCCGCTCCCGGATTGTAAGGTCCCCTGGCTGTTTCCTCAGAGGCTTTGTATAAGACTTCTATGCTGCTGCTTCTATCAGCAACAACCTGTCTCCCGATGAACTCTCTGCTTTTCATGTCCAACTCCCAGGCTACCTAGTGGTGGGCTTTCCTCCAAAGCTAGCTCCCAGCCTTGTGCCTTGAGCCTGTTGCTAATTCTCACACACAGCACTCCTCTTCAGCCTTTCCCCCTCTGGATGCCATTTCCTTATCTTGCTCACTAGACATCATGGAGTCCTCTACTGGCAAGATGCTGAACTGGGTCTGAACGATCCCAGAATGATGTAGGAGTCAATCCTTTCCCTCCAGTGCATTCTGAGGGGGGAGGAAGTATCCAATACTGAGCCAAAAGGTTCATTACAGTATTATTCTCTGTCCTCTTAACAGTTCCCAAATGTATCATCTCTGCAAACTTAATTAAACCAATACTTATCCCTTCTTCTAAATCATTAAAAGATAGAGGATAAAAATGGACTCAAAACCCTGTGGCACCACTCTACACACTTACCTAGAAATCAGTAAATTGTCATTCAATACTGACAATTTGTCTACAGTCCTTCAGCTTTAAATCCATGAGGCAATCTGAACTAAGTTTTTTTTAAACAACATTTTGAGAGACAGTACATCAAATGTTCTATTAAAGTCTCAGTATATTACATCTAGAATATTCTTTTCCTCCATTAATGTTGCAATTTGATCAATTTGATTGTTCTGGTTTGTTGGTTAAAAACCCAAGCTGCTAGTGGCACAGTTAGCTTCTAAGAATTTATGTAACCCATAGTAACTCATAGTGCACTTACAGATCTTTTCTCTTAATACTTGACTCAAATTCATAAGGATTGGTGGCTTCCCCCGGGGCCTTTCAAGTAAAAAACTTTCTTAAACACTGGGCTAGCATAAACAACTCTGAAACCTAGAATATTCATTAGGTAGCTCCACACATTGGAATTCAGTGAAATGTCTTATAATTAGCATTGGTGGTATTATGGTAATCACACATGATCATCCAAAGCTAATGTATTAAGGATTTCCTTTTAGGAAAGAAAACAGATCTTTCAAGTAACGATATGTATGCTTAATTTTGATAGACATCTGAATATGGTGAAACACTACACCATATTCATGAAAGCTTTATTCAGACTAACACTTTTATTCTTATTTTTGTTATCAAATAATAATAAAAATGCAAACTGTTCTCATCGTACATCAGTTTTTGTCATGAATTCACAGAGATTTTGTTCATTTAGGGAAGTTTAAAAAGTCAGTTTCCCACAGGCTACATCTATACTTATGGGAGCATTAGAGTGCAGTTGCTACATGTGTAGTTACATGCGGCAGCGAGGAGGCAGCAGGGAAAGGCTCCAGCAGCTCTCTGCTATGGAGTTTTTCATTGTAGCAAGGAAAGTCTCCAGCAATGGGGAGCCTTTGCCCACTGCCTCCCCACTACCTGAGTCTTCCTCTGAAGCTTTCCCCACACCAGAGCCCTTCCTCTGTTGCCAGAACATTTCACTATGGCAGGGAAAGGCTCCAGCAGCAAGGAGGCAGCAGGCCAGAACACTGCTAAAAATAGCAGCGTAGATGTGGGAAGCACTGCTTGGGTGTGTAGTGTGCAGAATACATACTATAGGGTTCGGGTGCGTAGGGCACTCTACTCACCTAAGCCATGTCTCACCATGTGCACTGCTACTTATAACCATACTAGTTAGGCATAGAGCCTCTGTACTCTACAAGCCGCCATAAGTGTAGATGTAGCCATAGACATCTTGAACCAGATTCTGGTCCCTGGTGAAGCCTCTTTATGCCACTGTCCCTGGAACAGCACAGATTTAGGAAGTTGCAAAGTTGACACTGAACAACCTTTGCCTCCACTTTGCTGAGCTGTGCCTTCTGTGTTGTGCTACTTCAGAGGTGCAGTACAGAATCTGTTCCTTTGGATTGTGGTTATGAAACAGATTCTCAGCTGATGTAAACTGGCCAAGGTCCAATCTGTCAATAAATCTCGCCCACAACATTTGTGAAGAGGCAAGTATTTCAGATATCTTTTGGAAACTGTGAGGCCCAGCAAAGAGAAAAGTATGATATACTGAGTATATATTTACTCAGATACCCTGTTTCTATAAAGACTGACAAGGCAGTATTGCAGGGCAGTCTGCCCCTGTAAGGGCCTGGAGAGCCAGGGAGCAGCAAGTCCTTGCCTAAGGAGAATCCCAGGAGACAGGTGCAGGGAAGCAGTGATCCTGCTAAGCAGCAGCTGATGATTGGCTCCGATTCCCTATAATGGAGGACCTCTCTCCCCAAAGGGGGCTGGGCCAGAAAAGACAAACACTTCCCTGGCCGTCAACACTGTGGTCCTGCTGAGGCTCAGGAAGGGCTGGGAGCCTTAAACTACTAGGGGACAGAGAACCCTGAATTTAAGTTCAGGTCAGCGTTATCACTTCTGTTATTCTTCCATATTTTTCCATTTGTGTGGCAGAAGAATAAAAGAGCCTGGGTAGAAGGCTAAAACAGAGTTAATAGAATCATAGAAGATTAAGATTGGAAGAGACCTCAGGAGCTCATCTATTCCAACCCCCTGCTCAAAGCTGACTGTGTGTGGCTATCTGTTTTTTGCCCCAAAGCTGGTGGACAAATCCATCATACTACAGCAGGTTACAGGCAGGATCAATTAATGAATGTCATTACTGAGGTTTGGGAGTTCTGTTGCTATCTACGTACAGTATTGCTATTTGCAGTGTTATAATGAAGTGCCACAACATTTCCATTTCTATCTCCAAATCTGGAGTTTATAATTCGATCAGCAGTTTATTAGTCAGGGTATTAATACTAAATGTGCAAAGTTAGGTATAATAGAATTGGTAGTTAGATAAAATGTCGCTCAGGCACATAGGAAATAGCAAGCTTCTGTACATTTTCATTTTTTGGAAGATGAGAAGATGTTTTGAGAAGGGTAAATGGTTGATTTTTGACCTGCCTTTTTAATATAGATTATTTGCATTAGAGTAGTAAAGTGGAATCCTAAAATTTCCTGATTATACCAAAATAGGAGGCACATATGAAAAGAGAGAAATTTGAAAGGATTTAGACAAGACACACACAGCAAAAGTCCAATGCAGTTTAATGCCAATGAATGGTAAAATACAGAGTCAAAACGAAGGAAGTAAAACTGGGAAAATGCATGGAAGTGAACAATCATACATCATAAGCCCTGGAGAAAATATCTAAGTATAACTGAGAAAATCTTGGTAACCTTTAGCCTATCACATAAATCCAGGAAATGAGTAATGAGGTATTGGCTTCTATAAGCAGAAGGATAGAATTTGAATCAAAATATATGATATTGCTACCATACAAAGTAAATGGTAAAGTATGTCAAATGTATTCTATTTTTCTTATCACCTAATCATAGTAAGATTTTTACAGTACTAGAGAAGGTGCCATAGAGAGCAGGAAAAAAGATAGCAGGTCTCAAAGAATCAAGATTGTAACTCAAAAATGATAAAGCAAGTTGGGTTTATTTTCCTTTTGCAGAAGGAAACTTGGATCTGACTTAAATGAATCTTAAATTTTGGGAGGCAGATAGCTAAAGCTAGAAAACAAAATAAAGAGAATTGAAAACAAACTTTTCAGGGACTGGAGAATGAAACATACTGAAAGTAAGTAGTATTTCAGCAGAGGAAGGCAGAAATGCCTGGTGTATGCTACAGAATTAGGTCGGCATAAAGCAGTTTACATTAACCTAACTCTGTAAGTGTTTATACAAAAAATGTACCTCCCAATGACGTAACTTGCCCATTACACCAAGCAATGGAATGCTTAGGTCGATATAGTTAGGTCAATGCAGTGTCAGTGTAGACACAGCGTTGTTTACATCAACTATTGCTGCTTTCAGAAGCCTTCCCACAATGCCCCACACTGTCAGTTAAATTGGTGCAAGCGCTCCTGGCAAGGACACACACTGATGACACAAGGAGCATAGTGAGGACATGCAAAAGAAATTTAAATTACTGCAGTGGTTGTACATTGATGTAATTTAGGTCGACTTAATTTTGTAGTGTAGACTTGCCCTGAGGCACATACAGCTGAGTCTTGCTAATCTGTACTTTGCTAAATCACACACTTTATAAGCAGCACAAAAATTAATAGCCTCTCTCCATCTCTCAGCAAAGGTTTAATAACCGGAGCTATAGTGAGATCTCATTTTAGTAAGAATATTCCAGTACACTTATAATATTGGGATGACCTGGGTTGGATTAAAAATAAAAAAGAACTGATGTTGCTTAGGAAAATGAGAACAAAGCTACCAGTGCCCTTTTAACAGACTGAAGAGAGGACAGAGAAGAATGAGGGGAAATGCAGACACAAGACTGTGTTAAGAACTTGGCAAAGGAATATGATTGGCTGGGAGGAAGAGTCACTAAGCATATAAACAAAAACAGGATGGGTACGAGTTTGGCCTGAGAGAGAGAACAGACTGTTCAGCAGAGAGGAACTAGGGGCCAGTATACAGGCAGACTGTTTTATAGCCTGTTCAAGCTCAGAGCAATGGAGTAATTCCAGGGATGAATTTGGACCCTTATTTTCTAGAATAAGATTAACAGATTCATCATTTTTTAAGGCCCAAAGGGATCATTGTGATCATCTTGTCTCACATCCTGCATAACACAGGTTATAGGACTTCCCTGTATTAATTCCAGTTTCAGGTCAGGTAGCTGTATTTGAATTAAAGCATGAAACCTTTAGAAAAATCTCCAATCTAGATTTAAAAATTTGCAGTGATGGAAAATCTAATGCAACCCTTGGTAAATTGTTCCAATGATTAATTGTCCCCACTCTTGAAAATTTGCACCCTATTTCCAGTCTGAATTTTTCTAGCTTTAACTTCCAGTCATTGGTTCTTGTTATATCTTTGTCTATTAGATTGAAGAGCCCTCTGTCATCTATACAATAACCTGGACTTAGCAAAGTCTTTATTTCTTGGAAATTTTAGGTATGCTCTCTTTTTGTAATTACAGTGAAGTCATAATATTAATAGCAAATCCAATAATGGTGCATATTTAAACATCTTTATTTTATTCTATCAAATCTAGCAGATAGAAATAACCATTACATATAGATCCAGCTTCTAAACAGAACTGCTCCCTCTCAAACACACAGTCATATCTCTAAAAGGCTCTTTCATTCATTCATTCAAGACATTACTACTGAAATACCTATCAATAGGTTGTAGTTAACTCTAATAGTTTAACATTACATTACTGACTGTTCATCCTAAGCAACTTACATATACCAAACATACACTTTTTTAAAAAAGAAACATTCTGATTTCTGACAGTATTCATGTAAATCCAAAAGTAACAGGACTACAGAAAGAAATCTGTCCATAAACTAAAAGAACAGACAAACCATAAATGTTAACAAAAAAAAAATCATTGTTGCATAATTGTGAGAGCATATTGTTTCTGATCCCAAGACAGAGTCCGTTTAGAAAATGTTTGTTCAGATGGAGCAAATCCATTAGAAAAGGGCCATATCATGAAAGTGAGCAAGCCACCTCTTAGAGGAGTGGAAGTATCAGAAACATTACTGATAAAAGTCTCTTAGTCCACCTCATAAGCACCTAAATATTACAATAGTGCCCATAAAGAAAAGGAGTACCCGTGGCACCTTAGAGACTAACAAATTTATTAGAGCATAAGCTTTCGTGAGCTACAGCTCAAGTGAGCTGTAGCTCACGAAAGCTTATGCTCTAATAAATTTGTTAGTCTCTAAGGTGCCACGGGTACTCTTTTTCTTTTTGCGAATACAGACTAACACGGCTGCTTCTCTGAAAATAGTGCCCATGAATGACTAGAAAGGAAAATGACAGACATCCCTACAAGGATAGATTTTTTTTTAAATGTCTTCATGGATGAGTCTTCTACCATTATCCTTAGGAGTCTATCTCATAACAACATATATCTCAGTGTCAGGAAGTCGTTCCTGAGATTGACCAAAATTGTCCTTTTTTATTAAAATTACATCCCAAGTCATATTCCTCTTCCAATGTGGTAAATATCGCACTGGGACTGTTCTAACTGAATTGGTGAGTATCTTTCATATCTATAAACAGTTATGTCACCATCAGTCATTGCTTACCCAAGCTATACATATTTAGGGTTTTTTTTCTTTAAGTCAATCCATCCAGCCCCTTAATCATTTTAACTGACCTTCTCTGAACTCCCTCGAGTTGATTTTTTTTTGTTTGTTTTACACTTTTGGATAAGAAAATGCCCAAAATAAACATTGTATTCCCAGCTTCATACTTCAGTGTCTTCCCTAGACAGCCAAAATTCACAATGGATATGGCAGAAGAAAATAAAGCTAGCCACCAACTCAGATTCAATTTGCTGATGGAGCAATAGTGCTGATGAGAAAAGGCAGCAAGTGAATAGCTAAATTTTCTACATATGTATAGATCATAAGATATAATATCTTTCTTTCCCACCCCTTAGTTTGATGTTTAGTTACTTACTTGCGTCTGTTATATATGCAAGTGTAATATGCTGAGCACCACTTAGTGACCTGTGCATTTTAAGTTTAAGGAGTTGAATTCATTCCCTTCAGAGTTCAGGTCCTGAACAGTTTCCATTAACGCTTTGATCCTGGAAGTACTTGCATGGTGCGCAGCAGAGAACACGAGGTCCCTGTGTCAGTACGGCAGGCTGCTCACATGTGCACATTAAATTAAGCACTAGGTGTCTTGCTTCCCACTGGAGCAAAAAAGGCAGAGTGTGGGAATGTCTCAAAAGACATGCAACAATTCTCACCCTTAGCCCTGGTCTACACTACGAGTTTAGGTTGGATTTGGCAGTGTTAGATCAGTTTAGCTCTGCACCTGTCCACACTACAAAGCCATTTTTTCCTGACTTTAAGGGCTCTTAAAACCACTTTCTGTACTCCTCCCTGACGAGTGGATTAGTGCTAAAATCGACCTTGCTGGGTCCAATTTGGGGTAATGTGGACACAATTCGATGGTATTGGCCTCCAGGACCTATCCCAGAGTGGACAGCACTCTCATCTATCTCCGGGACCTATCTGGACAACACTCTCAACTCAGATGCACTGGCCAGGTAGACAGGAAAAGCCCCGCAAACTTTTGAATTTCATTTTCTGTTTGGCCAGCATGGCAAGCTGATCAGCACAGGTGACCATGCAGAGCTCATCAGCAGAAGTGACCATGCAGTCCCAGAATCGAAAAAGAGCTCCAGCATGGACCAAATGGGAGGTACTGGATCTGATCGCTGTATGGGGAGATGAATCCATGCTATCAGAACTCGATTCGAAAAGACAAAATGCCAAAATATTTGAAAAAATTTCCAAGGGCATAAAGGACAGAGGGACCCACAGCAGTGCCATGTGAAACTTAAGGAGCTCAGGAAAGCCTACAAAAGAACCACAGAGGCAAATGGCTGCTCTGGGTCAGAGCGCCAGACATGCCACTTCTATGATAAGCTGAATGCCATTCTAGGGGGCGCCTCTACATCTACCCCAGCCCTATGCGTGGACTCCATCAATGGACTCTCACACAACAGGGATGAGGATTTTGGGGATGAGGAGGAGGAGGTTGAAGCACAGCAAGCGAGTGGAGAAACCGTTTTCCCCGACAGCCAGGAACTGTTTTTCACCCTGGATCTAGTATCCTCCCAACCCACCAAAGGCAGGCTCCCGAACCTAGAAGACGGAGAAGGGACCTCTGGTGAGTGCCTTTTTAAATATAATATATGGTTTAAAAGCAAGCGTGTTTAATGATTAATTTGCCCTGAAGACTTGGGATGCATTCGCGGCCAGTACCACTACCGGAAAAGTCTGTTAACGTGTATGGGGATGGAGTGGAAATCCTCCAGGGACATCTCAGTGAAGCTCTCCTGGATGTACTTCCAAAGCCTTTGCAAAAGGTTTCTGGGGAGGACAGCCTTATTCCATCCTCCATAGTAGGACCCTTTACCATGGCAGGCCAGTAGCATGTAGTCTGGAATCATTGCATAATAAAGCATGGCAGCATATGGTCCCGGTGTTTGCTGGCATTCAAGCAACATCTGTTCTTTATCTCTCTGTGTTATCCTCAGGAGAGTGATATCATTCACGGTCACCTGGTTGAAATAGGGGAATTTTATTAAGGGGACATTCAGTGGTGGCCATTCCTGCTGGGCTGTTTGCCTGTGGCTGAACAGAAATCATCCCGGCTGTTAGCCACACGGTGCTGGGAGGGGTGAAGCTATCATCCCAGGGAATTGGGTCTGTGTGTGGGGGGAAGGGGTGGGGAAGTCAGTTGGGTTTGTGCTGCACATTAACCCAAAAACCGCAGCCCCTCCTTTTAAATGGCCAACCCATTTTAAAGGGCCAACCCAATGGGTGTTGGTATGTGAAATGAGGGCGCTGCTGTTTGAAACCATTCCCACGTTAGGAAGATTAAAGAAGCCAAAAGACTGTGGCTTACCATGTCTGCCTGCAAGCCAAATTCTGTTTCCCACCAGCCCTGTGTGTGTGATCTCCCACACCATACTAGCAGGCCCTCGATATAAGAGGAAAAATGCAACTTTGTAAAGAAAGCACACATACTATGTAATGTTAACAGCTTTGTTCACCTTGAAAGAGTCTACCCATTGTTCTCTAAAATGTCTCTTTTTAAAGACTAATCTCCCTTTTTTTCCCTCCCGCAGCTGCAAGTGTTTCATCGTTCCATGTATCATCTCCGTCCCAGAGGCTATCAAAGATTAGAAGCTGAAAAAAACGCACTCCCGATGAAATGTTATCTGAACTCATGCAGTCCTTCCATGCTGAAAGAGCCCAGCACAATGCATGGACGGAGACAATGTCAGAGTCCAGGAAAGCACAAAATGAATGCGAGGACAGGAAGGACGAGCAAGAGGAGAGGTGGTGGCAGCGTGATGAGAGGAGGCAGGATGCAATGCTGAGGCTACTGGATGATCAAAGTGATATGCTCCGGCATATGGTGGAGCTGCAGGAAAAGTAGAAGGAGCACAAACCGCTGCTGCAGCCCCTGTGTAACCAACAAACCTCCTCCCCAAGTTCCATAGCCGCCTTACCCAGATGCCCAAGAATGCGGTGGGGGGCCTCCGGGCAGCCAGCCACTCCACCCCAGAGGACTGCCCAAGCAACAGAAAACTGGCATTCAATAAGTTTTAGAGTGCAGTGTGGCCTTGTCCTTCCCCCTCCACCACCCCACTCTGTGCTTGTCTCCTCTCCCACTCCTCATGGGCTACCTTGGCAGTTATCCCCCCATTTGTGTGACGAATTAATAAAGAATGCATGAATTTGAAACCACAATGACTTTATTGCCTCTGCAAGTGGTGATCAAAGGGGGGAGAGGAGGGTGGTTGGCTTACAGGGAAGTAGAGTGAACCAAGGGGGTGGGTTTTCATCAAGAAACAAACAGAACTTTCACACCATTGCCTGGTCAGTCATGAAACTGGTTTTCAAAGCTTCTCTGATGCGCAGCATGCCCTGCTGTGCTCTTCTAACTGCCCTGGTGTCTGGCTGTGTGTAATCAGTGGCCAGACAATTTGCCTCAACCTCCCACCCCACCATAAATGTCTCCCCCTTACTCTCACAGATATTGTGGAGCACACAGCCAGCAGTAATAACAATGGGAATATTGGTTTCGCTGAGGTCTAACCGAGTCAGTAAACTGAGCCAGGGTGCTTTTAAATGTCCAAATGCACATTCTACTGCCATTCTGCACTTGCTCAGCCTATAGTTGAACAGCTCCTGACTACTCTCCAGGCTGCCTGTGTATGGCTTCATGAGCCATGGCATTAAGAGGTAGGCTGGATCCCCAAGGATAACTATAGGCATTTCAACATCCCTAACGGTTATTTTCTGGTCTGGAAAGTCCCTTGCTGCAGCCGTTCCCACAGACCAGAGTTCCTAAAGATGCAAGCATCATGTACCTTTCCTGGCCATCCCACGTTGATATTGGTGAAATGTCCCTTGTGATCCACAAGTGCTTGCAGCACCATTGAAAAGTACCCCTTTTGGTTTATGTACTGGCTGCCTTGGTTGTCCGGTGCCAAGATAGGGATATGCATTCCGTCTATCGCCCTACCACAGTTAGGAAATCCCATTGAAGCAAAGCAATCCACTATGACCTGCACATTTCCCAGAGTCACTATCCTTGATAGCAGCAGGTCAGTGATCATGTTGACTACTTGGATCACAGTAGCCCCCACAATAGATTTGCCCACTCCAAATTGATTCCTGACTCACCAGTAGCTGTCTGGCATTGCAAGATTCCAGAGGGCTATCGCCACTTGCTTGTGAATTGTGAGGGCTGCTCTCATCTTGGTATTCTGGTGCTTCAGGGCAGGGGAAAGCAAGTCACAAAGTTCCATGAAAGTGGCCCTACGCATACGAAAGTTTTGCAGCCATCGGGAATCATCCCAGACCTGCAAAACTATGCGAGCCCACCAGTCTGTGCTTGTTTCCCGAGCCCAGAATTGGCATTCCACGGCATGAGCCTGCCCCATTGCCACCAGGATGGCCAAATTGCCGGGGCCCGTACTTTAAGAGAAGTCTGTGTCCATGCCCTCATCACTCTCATCACTGTGCTGCCGTTGCCTACTCGCCTGCTTTTGCAGGTTCTGGTTCTGGTTCTGCATATACTGCTGGATAATGTGCATGGTGTTTAGAGTGGTCACAACGGCCGTGGTGATCTGAGTGGGCTCCATGCTTGCCGTGATATGGCATGAGCAGGAGAGCAGCGGAAGCAGTGGGTGGATGACGATGCTGACAGCAATACGATACCCACACGGAAAAAGGCGCAAAATGATTGTCGGCCATTGCTTTCACTGAGGGAGGAGCAAGGGGTGGGCTGGCAGCAGACTGTGTTGCTGGCTGGGAGAGCAGCCTGAGGCTGAATGGCCCCCTCAAAGATTGAACTCACAACCCTGGGGTTAAGCAGGCCAATGCTCAAACCTCTGAGCTATCCGTCTGCCTCATAGTGTAGACTAGGGCTAAAGAGTGAGGATTGTTGTCTGTCTTCTGAGACACAACCACACTCTGCCTTTTTTGCTCCAGTGGAAAGCAAGACACCTAGTGCTTAATTTAATGTGCATGTGTGAGCAGCCTGCCGTACCTACACAGGGGTTTGACAGCCTCGTGTTCTCTACTGAGCACCATGCAAGTACTCCAGACAGGACTGAGTCTCCATTAGACAAAACTTAAAGAAGAGAATGACCTGAGTCACTCCCATTTATGTGCAGGTGCCCCTTATGAGGTCTGCCAGGAGCACCCATGTCTATCCAAGCGCCCCGACCGACCTCACTGAGGCTGGCCAAGAGCACACAGGAGACGACGAGGATGGCTACTAGTAGTACTGTACTATCTGCTGCCACGAGGCAATGAGCTGCTGCTGTGTTGCAATGCAGTCCCACGTCTGCCTGAACCCAGGAGACATACGGTAATGGCGAGCTGAGCAGGCTCCATGCTTGCTGGGGTATACTGTGTGCACAGGTAACCCAGGAAAAAAAGCACAAAACAATTGTCTGCCATTGCTCTCACAGAGGGAAGGAGGGAGGGGGGGCCTGACGACATGTACCCAGAAATACCCGTGACAATGTTTTTTGCTCCATCAGGCAATGGAATCTCAATCCAGAATTCCAATGGGTGGCGGAGACTGTGGAAACTGTGGGATAGGGATAGCTACCCACAGTGCAACGCTCCGGAAGTCGACGCTAGCCTCAGTACTGTGGACGCACTCCACCAACTTAATGGTCTTAATGGTTTTAAGTGGGGACACACACAATCAACTGTATAAAATCGCTTTCTAAAAAATCGACTTCTATAAATTTGACCTAATTTCGTAGTGTAGACATACCTTATATGCACTCCTCTCTTTGGCCTTACTCCTGTTGTCAAGTAGGAGTGATTTTGCAGTTGTGCAGCATTACTCTCATTAATGGAGACCTGGGTTCCTGAGCTCCCTGACCTGCTCATCTCTTTTTACCTTGGATTTATCGATTACCCTTCTCACCTGCACTACATAGAATTGAGCCCAAAGTGGTGTTACATGCCTGAAAGGAAAAAAATATCTGTACATTAACAACACCAAATGTTGCTGACAATTACAGATCAGGAAACTTTACTCCAACAACTTTGCACATTCAATTTAGCCAACCACCTGGAAAGCTTCTTTTATAACTTCTGTTCCCCTTTCATGCCATTTTAGTTGTAGTTCCTGGTCGACATCAGCAACACACATGGGCAGTCTCAGAAGATGCTTTTTGAGATCTGAAATGTGGAAAGCTTCTTGTATTGAAATGATATGTAAGCAGTGTCTGAATGAGCTCTCCTCTGACATCTAGTGATTAGGTGTGGGGAAAGACGCCTGGAGCAGACCATGTTTGCATAGACACCTATTCTGCCTATGTGTGAAGCAGATATAGCCACTTTGCCAAAATGATGAATTTTGGCTGGGTTTGGGTTACAAATCAGTCTGTATTTGAATGCAGGGTAATGAAATAATATTATCCTTACTGTATGAGTAAATGGCAGCAGAACTGTACTTTGCATGCCCTGACTTGCTAAGCAGGAGATAGGGATGCCAAATTCCAGTGAAGATGAGAGGGGGGAGAGGGACAGGTGTTCCTATCTCAAGGTGTGAACTCTGCCCAAAGAGTACTATATATCATTTGACCTGCCACTCTCCAGCACTGAATGACAGAGATGATTAGAGTCAAATGAGAGTCCTTGTTTCTGGTTGGTGATTCCCAGAGCTATCATCATTGCTGAGCAGATATAGCTGCTAAGCCTTAGACCTTGCGTGGGGGCAGTGAAAGACAACAAAGAGACTGCACTGGCTGTGAGGCTTCCTGCTGAAATCACTAAGAGCTGGGTGAAGTGGCTGAATCTCAGAACATGGCCTCATGGGAGCAACAAGCAGTGACTAGCGGCAACAGAGAACCAGCAGCTGTAATGAATCCGTAAATCCGGAGGTTGCACCCTCTGACTGGAGAATTGCTAATATAGTTCCTATTTTTAAGAAAGGGCAAAAAATGTTCCAGGAAACTACAGGCCTGTTAGTTTGACCACAATTGTATGTAAGGTCTTGGAACAAACTTTGAAAAAAAGGAGTTAAAGACAAAGAGGTAAATGATAATTGGGATAAAATACAACCTAGTTTTACAAAAGGTAGATCATGGCAGACCAACCTGATCTCTTTCTTTGAGAAGATAACTGATTTTTTTAGAAAATGGGAATGCAGTACATCTAATCTACCTGGATTTTTGTAAAACATTTGATACAGTTCCACATTGAAAATTATTTGTTAAATTGGAGAAGATGGGATTTAATATGAGAACTGAAAGGTGGATAAGGAATTGTTAAAGTAGACTACAACAGGTCATACTGAAAGGTGAACTATCAGGCTGGAGGGAGGTTACTAGTGGAATTCCTCAGGATCAGTCTTGGGACCAATCTTATTTAACATTTTTATTACTGATATTGGCACAAAAAGTAGGAGTGTGCTAATAAAATTTCCAGATGACACAAAGTTGGGAGATATTGCCAATATGAAGGCAGACTGGAATATCATACAAGATGATCTGAATGACCTTGTTACCTGGAGTAATAGAAATGGGATGATAGTGCAAAGTGCAATAGTGCAAAGTGCAAGGTCATGCATTTAGGGATTAACAACAAGAATTTTTCTATAAACTAGGGATGTATCAGGAGGAGAAAGACCTGGGTGTGTTAGTTGATTACAGAATGGTTATGAGCCACCAACGTGATGTGGCTATGAAAAAGGTTGATGCAATCCTAGGATGCATCAGGTAAAGTATTTCCAGTAAAGAGAGGGAAGTGTTAGTACCATTATACCTCATCTGGAATACTGTGTGCAATTCTGGTCTCCCATGTTTAAGAAAGATGAATTCAAACTGGAACAGCTGCAGAAAAGGGCTATTAGGATGATCTGAGGAATCGAAAACCTACCTTGAGAGGAGACTCAGAGAACTTGGCTTGTTTAGCCTAATCAAAAGAAGGCTGAGGGGAGATATGATTGCTTTCTATAAATACATCAGAGGGATATATATCAAGGAGGGAGGGGAGTTATTTAAACACCAATATGGACACAAGAACAAATGGCTATAAACGGGCCATCAACATGATTAGGCTTGAAATTAGGTAAAGGTTTCTAACCATCAAAGGACTAAGTTCTGCTACAGCCTTCCTAGGAGAGAGGTGGAGGCAAAAAAAACTAAGTGGCTTTAAGATTGAGCTTGATACGTTTATGGAGAGCATGGTATGATGAGACTGCCTACAATGGCATGTAGCTGATCTGCGACTGCTAGCAGCAAATATCTCCAATGGGTGGTGATGGGACACTAGATGGGACAGGCTCTGAGTTACTACAGAGAATTCTTTCCCAAGTGTCTGGCTGGTGGGTCTTGCCCACATGCTCGGGGTCTGATCTCTATTTGGGAAGAAATTTTTCCCCAGGCCAGATTGGCAGAGACCCTGTGGGATTTTCACCTTCCTCTACAGCATGTGGCAGGGATCACTTGCAGGTTTCAACCAGTGTAAATGGTGAATTCTCTGTAACTTGAAGTGTATAAATCATGATTTGAAGACTTCTGTAACTTAGCCAGAGGTTATGGGTCTATTACAGGTGTGGGTGGGTGAGATTCTCTGGTCTGAAATGTGCAGGAGGTCAGACTGGATGATCATGATGGTCCCTTCTGAGCTTAAAGTCTCTGAGTCTATGAGCAGCAACAGTAGCCAGTGGCAGCAGCAGAGAAGCAGTGGCCGCAGGGGCCAGCAGCAGCAGAGAGATGGCACTCAGTGGTGGACAGCGCCAGCAGCAGAGAGTGGTGGCAGAGAAGAAGCGGTAGCAGGGAGCCAGCTGCAGAGGCCGCAGCAGAGATATTGCTCAACATCCCCATGCCCATAGGTGGAAGTGGAACCCTGTGAATGTACCTCTGAACTCTGGGTCTTCGCTAAACGAGGATAGCCAGCTGAGCGGGGTGCAGTGGAGGGAGAGGGGATGTCATGTTAAAGGGACACTCATTTGTTGGACTTTCCCAATATAGGGTGGGAAACTGAGGCAAGGGACATTGCCTAGTGCATTGTGGGGTTGGGGTTGCTTATGATTGCATGCTTTTATTGTGGGTGTGGTGTTTTCCTGAACTAATGTTTGGTTCCCTTTCCCTTTTAATAAGGGTTCTCTTTTGTTATACACAGACGCAGTGCTTGCAAGTGGGGAAGTATTGCCTTTTAGAGGCATCAAGGGGTGGTGGTAGTTTTACCCAGATTACTGGGTCGGGGCTTGAGCCAGTCTTGTGTTGTATTAAGAGGAATCCCTAAATATTGAACCAGGCCGCTGTTGCTGCTGACACCACCTGGCAGAAGGGATACAAATAAATAGCAGCATATGCTGCAAGAAGACCATTAGACTGTCTGGGTCTTGAGGTGTTCAGATCCTGCAACTATAAGTATTTCAGAAAAGCCTATAACAATTACATGAGAAAGAACTGAAAGGAAGCAGAGAATTCTTTCTTGTCTAAAGCTACTTTTATAAATGATTTTTTATGTAACCCCAGTCTGAAGCATGGCTCAAGGCTTCTCCCTGTTGCCAAATGATAATCTAGGAGTGCAGTCCAATACACTATCACAATCCACAAAGTAAACTTTATTAGGTATAGGGAACAAATGATAGCAGATAAGGAAAGAAGTAGAATAACAAAATAGCAACAACACATTAAACCTTCCCCTTGCCAACATTTATGGCAGACCCAAACCAACCAGCTCCCTTTCAGCACCTGCCTAGGTAGAGAGTGAGTTGAGAATGAGTTCTTTACTCATGCAGTACTGTAATCATCATTTGACTTAAAACTCACAGGCACAATAAATAGACATGGTATGTCTTACAACGTCTTTACCCCTAAAAGGATAGTATCCCCCTGCAACTCCCTATCCTGGAGTGGGATGGCCACTGACACATCCCCAGAACACAGGACATTCCTTTGGTTGTTCCCATTCCCACCTGTGTGACCCCCCTCTCCCACGCCAATGACATGACCACACACAAACCATGCATGCAAGGTTATGCTGGTGAGGGCAGACTGACACACACGGCAAAATGGCATCCTCAATGCATGATATCAGACAAAACCATTTCTAGTTTTATATCAGTACTGGACACAGAAAGGAAAGTTAGGCTGGCACTTGGTAGCACTGATCAGGAATCACTCCTCAGCCTCCAGGGTTGCTGGTCTTTGCTGGGCTGACACCCTTCAACAATACAGTAACCACAGAGTTCAAAATTTCCCTTTGGGTAGGAATAGGAAGCTCAATGGTGACCTCCCAGACTTCAATGAGTTTCTCTCAGCTCCACTCCAACTACAGCCAAAACCAAAAGTAAAACCAAACCCTTTGTCTCGGAATTCTGGCTTATGATTGTTGTTATGACCGTTTTATGAGGAGTTTGACCAGATGCTGGGCACTGAACCCAGCACGGAGCCAACCAGGGTGCAGTATGACCTGGTCAGCCAGAAAGGTGTCCTGCTGGCCACAGAATCCAGCACGGGGACTGATGGGAGCTATCAGCAGGCACTGAGTGGGAACAACGAAGTCATTGTGTTGCTGTAACAAGTTCCAGGAGCCTTATTTGACCCCTCCAATGTGGATGTCTCTACCTCCCTACCACAACACCATATGCATGGCAAAAGGGAAAAGAAGGGAAAAGAAAACAGATGGGAATTACAGACCAGTCAGCTTAACTTCAGCACCTGGAAAGATAATGAAGCAAATAATTAAGCAATCAATTTTCAAACATCTAGAAGGTGATAAGTAATGGTCAGCATAGATTTGTCAAGAACAAATTATGTTAAACCAACCTACAAGTGTCTTAGACAGGATAACAAGGCTTGTGGATGGGGGGAAGCAGTAGATGGCGTATCTCGCCTTTTGTAATGTCTCGCATAATCTTCTCATAAACAAACTAGGGAAATGCAACCTAGATGGAACTACTATAAGGTGGGTGCATAATTGGTTGGAAAACCACCTGGAGAGTAGTTATCAGTGGTTCACAGTCAAACTGGAAGAGCATGTCAAGTGGGGTCCCACAGGGATCAGTTCTGGATCTGGGTCTGTTCAATATCTTCATCAGTGGTTTCAATAATGGCATACAGAGTACACTTAAAGTCTGTGGACGATACCAAGCTGGGAGGGGTTGCAAACGTTTTGGAGGATAGGAATAAAATTCAAAATGATCTGGACAAACTGGAGAAATGGTCTGAAGTAAATAGGATGAAATTCTATAAGGACAAATGCAAAGTACTTCTGGGGAAAGGGATCTGGGGGTCATAGTGGATCACAAGCTAAATATGAGTAAACAGTGTAACACTGTTGCAAAGAAAGCAAACATTATTCTGGGATGTATTAGCAGGAGTGTTGCAAGCAAGACACAAGAAGTAATTCTTCCACTCTATTCTATGTTCATAAAGCTTCAACTGGAAAATGGTGTCCAGTTCTGGTCGCCACATTTCAGGAAAGATATGGACAAATTGGAGAAAATCCAGACAAGAGCAACACAAATGATTAAAGGTCTATAAAACATGACCTATGAATAAAAATAGAAAAAAAATGGGGTTTTTTAGTCTGAAAAAGAGAAGACTACAAGGGGACAGGATAACAGTTTTCATGTACATAAAAGGTTACAAGGAGGAGGGAGAAAAATTGTTCTCGTTAACCTCAAAGGATAGGACAAGAAGCATTCAGCTTAAATTGTAGCAAGGTAGGTTTAGAATGGACATTAGGAAAATCTTCCTAACTGTCAGGGTGGTTAAGCACTGGAATAAATTGCCTAGGGAGGTTGTGGAATCTCTGTCATTGGAAATTTTTAAGAACAGGTTAGACAAACACCTGTCTGGGATGGTCTAGATGATACTTAGTCCTGCTATGAGTGCAGGGACTGGACTAGTTGACCTCTCGAGGACTCTTCCAGTTCTACGATTCCATGATTCTACAGCCAGAGGACATGCCATGGTACAGGGTTTCTGTCTTGCACATGGTTTCACTGTTTGCACTTGTTCATGAACTTTGTTTTTATTGGATTTTTTTTCTGAAAGGTCCTGTTGTTACTGATGTTTTTTGTGTGGTAATGGCAGGGGGCCTGCCTGGGAATGGGTGAATGTTGTAGCCCTATAATACGTGTTTATAAAGGTTATTTCATCAAGAAAGTTCATTTCTATCACTGTTTCACACCATATGATGTGTATTCAAAATAATGAAGATAAACTCATGCTTGGGACAATTAAGAATTAGTGTGCAAAGACTGTCTCTCATATAGTTATCTATAGCAATTTATACTTCAATCTCTTCCTTACATGAAGCCATACTGTGAATAGCTCCCCTCTCATTTCATAAGTGCACTGCATGGCACTAAAATTCCACTCCTCTCCCCACAATCAATGAGCCCCCATACAATTTGCACCCACACAAGCCATTCATAAAAGTACTATTCCCCCTCTTCCATTGGGCCATGCAAGTCCATAATGTGAGAACACCAAGCATCCCAGACTTGTGTAGCTCAGGTGCATCTAGCCCCAGCTGTGGTAGGTGCACGTTCTGGCTGAGTGTACCAATTCAGCGGCCCTGTCATAGGCCCATTCAGGGGGAAATGGCTTATCCCTGGCATCACAAAGATTGTGAAGGGCACAGCAAGCCACAGTAATACAGACAACATCAATGGCACTGGCATCCAAATGGGTTTGTAAACATCTTCAAAAAGATTTCACGTCGGCTAAAGGCACATTCAATAACCATTCTTCACCTGCTGAGAGTGTAATTAAACCATCTTTTGCCAGAGCTCTGAAATCAGGGTATGGTTTCCGAAACCAAGGCAAAAGGAGGTATGCAAGATCCCCCAGAATAATGGTAGGGACAGTAACTCCATTTATGACAATGTGATTTGGTGGGAATAGTGTCCCAGCCTGTCCGTAAATGTAGACTCCTGATCAGTGGAAAACTGATGAATAATGAACTCTTCCAGTGTAACCCTTGTTGACATTTGTAAACCGACCTTTGTGGTCCATGAGGGCCTGCATAACAATGGAGTAGTACCCTTTGTGGTTTATGTGCTTCTTGAGGAGGACAAACTATGGACATGAGTCCCGTCAATGGCCCCTGCCACTTTGGGGTAAACCACACACCCGATTGCTACAGAAACTTATGCAACCACTTAATCCAAACTGGTTTGCAACAGCTCTCTAGCAATCTGGGGTAGCCAGCTTCCAAACAGCTTTAGCAACCCACTTCTGAACTGGAAAGGGTGGCCTCATGCATGTGTGTTTATGCTGGAGGACAAGGACTAGCTGCTCACAAAGCTCTAGAAATGTAGCTTTCTTCATGCAAAAGTTCTGGATCCACTGCTGGTCATCTCAGTTCTGCATGGCAATGGGATCCCATCAGTTTGTGCCTGTGGCCCTCCTCCAGAAGCATCGGTCTATGTAGGGAGCATCAGAGGCTGTACCGACTGTACTGAGAAACATCAGCTAGCTTGTCTGCCATGCCTGGGTACTCCTCCTCCTCTGCCACCTCCTCCTGCTCCATCATAAACTGAGTCAGGTAACTTTGTTGGGTCAGAAAATGCCACCAAATGTCCACCAGCATCTCACAAAAGCTCTGCCCATTTCCTGACACAGGAGTGAAAGCGCAAGCAAGAAAGCTCTTCAAAAAGGAGCCTCTTCCATGTGCTGGATCCAGCAGCTGGGAGCACACAGACCAAAATGGCAGCTCAGCAGGATATGCTGGCAGGCTGTTCAAACTTCCTGTAATGTGCAGGATGGGAAATCAAAGTTTTCCACAGTGCACCACAGTCAAAGTACTACAGTGGTCACATATTGGGCAGGTGCTAGTGCGTCTTGGATATGGCTGGTTTGACTCAGATCGGCGTGTTGCAGTGTATACACCAAAGCCCCAGGTTCAAACCCAGGTCAGAAAATTCTTAACCCAGGGTTAACAATCACTGTAGATGCTAAAGCCCTGGGTTCTCTAACCAAGGGTCAGCTGACTCAAGTCCCACTCACCCTGGGCTTCCATCACAGTGTAGATATATGCTTAGAGGACCAACCAGCTCTAGAGGGCATGACATTTAGTAGAAACAATCTCTCTGTACAGGTAAATTATCCCTTACAACAAGAAGGATCAAACAGTGAGGAAATTCATCTGCCAAAAATTCAACCAGATCAACACAAAGAACTTAATATTCAAATATTAATGGACTTTCACATTATCTATCCTATGCTGGAAATATTCTGTGATCTCTGTTTTCTTATAAACCAGGAAGTGTTGCCCAAATTTGTTGGATACACAAGCACAATTTCCATATAAGTGTATATTATTTTTTTGTGGATGGAATTTGATGGAATCAGATGGGATTTGGCCTTTTGTAATTAGTCAGATTAGTGAATTAGCAGCAGAAAATGGTGTATTCATTGCCTGTTCAGCTGTCCTGTATGAGACAGAATAAAAGGCAAAATAGGTGGAGGCCAGAAAGGATCTTGGAAGAGTCTTAGTTATCTTCAAATGTCTTATTAATCACCCAGTTGCTGCTTCAGGCAGTACAAGGTGCTCTTTCTTTAGCAACTACAGTGCCATTGTGAAGTTTCAGTGAGGATGTGCATTTTACATTAGTTTATACTATTAATTGAATTTAACCTTTTGGACAGTAGCTAATCTATGGAAGCTAGGGAGTGTTGTGACACAAAGAAAGCAGGGATTCCGGATGTCAGGCGGCATGCCAGGTCAAGGCTCCTCATGAGTAAGTCTCAACTGTCTCCACCTCACAGAACTCCCTCCTTCCTTTGGCCTTCCCTTGCAATGTGTCCAGATCCCCCACAGCCAGTTTGCATACCCTTCCTTGGTAAGGAAACTATTAAGGGAAAGCAAATGAAGGTAAGCAGGGATATGGGAGAAGTAGAAAACTAGAATAGATTCCAGATTAGCTCCTGTCGGGTGATGGGGTCACCAGGAAGAGTCAGGTGGACTAAAGAAAAAGAGATGAAGGCCCAGTGATCTGGACTTCCAAGTTCACTTTGCATGACTTATACAGGGGGACTCTTGCCAGCATCAAGCATAAGGAGAGGAAGATGGTGTGTCGGGGCACAACAGAGCAAGGTTCTGCTACACCCAGTTCTCCACTGGCATAAATGACCTCGCATTAGTAGTGTGAGTTAAAGCTGTACCCCTGAAGCTTTAATTTGCACTGGGGTTGGGTTGGGCAGCAGAGAATCAGAGAGCCAAGACCAGCTACCTGCCAGCTCCAGTGCAATGAAGAATCAATCCTGGAAAGAATCTCTTTTGTTGGGAAGGCATGAGAGGAAAAAGGAGTGGAGAGAGAGGCAGAGCTCAAGTTAAAGAACTGGGAGAAATGTAGTGAGGAGGGCTGTACTCCTTCCCAGTATTTCAGAGCAGTATGTACAGGGCATGCATACTTGTCTTTGTTGCCCTAAGGATTAACTAAAAGCAACAGCCAAAACAAGCAGATACCATTCCAATTAGAAATGTTCCCCTTGCCCCACTCCTGGCATACTACCTCTAATCCAGGGATCGGCAACCTTTGGCATGCAGCCCGCCAGGGAAATCCACTGGCGGGCCGGGATAGTTTGTTTAACTGCAG
Source organism: Dermochelys coriacea (assembly GCF_009764565.3). Taxonomy (NCBI): domain Eukaryota; kingdom Metazoa; phylum Chordata; order Testudines; family Dermochelyidae; genus Dermochelys; species Dermochelys coriacea. Next base: position 228,136,568 of record NC_050069.1, read on the forward strand.
CGTCTGCAGGTTTGGCCGATTGCAGCTCCCACTGGCCATGGTTTACTATTCCAGGCCAATGGGGGCTGCGGGAAGCAGCATGGGCCAAGGAATGTGCTGGGGGGGGTCGCAAGGTTATTTTGGGGGGGGGGTCGCAGTATTGCCATCCTTACTTCTGCACTGCCTTCAGAGCTGGGCAGCCAGAGAGTGGCAGGTGCTGACTCGGCCCAGCTCTGCAAGCAGCAGCGCAGAAGTGAGGGCGGCAATACCACATCATTCCAGCCTTACTTCTGCGCTGCTGCTGGCAGCGACTCTGCCTTCAGAGCTGTACTCCTGACCAGCAGCCACCACTGTCCAGCTGCCCGGCTCTGAGGGCAACGTCGCCGCCAGAAGCAGTGCAAAAGTAAGGGCAGCGGTACCACAACCCCCCCTACAATAACTTTGCAACCCCCATCCCACAACGCTGTTTTGGGTCAGGATCCCTACAATTACAACACTGTGAAATTTCAGATTTAAATAGCTGAATTCATGAAATTTACAATTTTTAAAATCCTATGACTGTGAAATTGATCAAAACGGACCGTGAATTTGGTAGGGCCCTACCCATGAATCCTAAACATCTCTTTCAGTGGTATTAACAGTCATAGCAATTAATTTACAAACAAGCCATAGAATAAACAAGCCATTTGTACAAACCACTCTTCAAAGTGTAAATCAAGAAAAAGTTAAATATCAAATCTTATTCTCAGATAATCCATGGATAGAATAAAGGGATAGATTTGTTGGATACATTATTCACTATTAATAATTTGAGCAGCTCCATCCAGGGATACACTTGAGATATTGTTACAAATGAAAACGTTCATATTTTCAAAGGATCTTTAATGACTGATGGAACTGTGTTCAGAAAAGTAATTAAACTTTTTTTATAAGAGAAATATTTTACTGTACACTTTGTCATGTCTCTTTTCCTCTCCCTATCTGCTCCATATGCTTCAGGTTTCTGAACATGCTTTAACCTTTAAATATCTATTTCAAAGTGCAACAGGGCAAAGTAGTCTGTGAAACACAAGTATAGCCTAAGCAAGAGAGGGAGAGGGATAGCGTAAGTAAGAACTAGTAACTGAACAACAGCTCTGTAACTTCTCGTGACTATGCTCTGCCTTCCACACTTCCACCCCCAAAAGACACATTTAACCAAAGCTCCATGATTTTTACTATTAGCACTCCAGTGCAGTGCTAAGTTATTATTTGGAGTTGCTTATTTTCCTGAGTGCATCTCCTGTGTTGACATATACGGAGATGTTCTACATCAGCATTTAAAATAATTGTGCCAAAATAAATTTCTTTATTTCAATACTGGTAATGATGTTTCTCTCTTAACTTTCCTGATTCACTATACATAGCGTGTAGGATCAATGTCATAACATAAATAGTAGATATATTTTATAGGCTCAGAATATTAACATCATGAATCAGAAATTTTAATTATGACAATACGATTAATCAATTTAGGGCCAAATTCACCCATGGCATAAGTAGGCACAATTCCATTGGCTTTAAATTGATTGTTCACATTGAATTCCACTGGCTTCTTCCCAGGTTGATTTTGACCACAGACACAAATGGCTTCAGTGTCTGGATAATACCTGGAAGAAGAAGAAGAGTCTTTATTTGTATAAATTTATTCTGCATTAAAACTGTAATTTAACACAAGTCTCATGTGAATGCTGCTATGCAGTAAACAAGATAAGTCATATGAGATAGCATCCTGTCACCTGCTTCTTGCACATCACAAACAAAACATTCCACTTGTAGTTCTGCTAGACAGGGTATGCAGGAGGCCAGACCTAATACCTGTGTATATTTAGAAAGAATATATTAAGGCTTCAATATGACACAAGATGAGTGGGTAGTGATAGTTTTTGAAAAAAACATCTACTAGCTACCCATTGGAATTGAAAGTTCCTTTTTGGCACCTCTTTCAGCATCTTGATAAATAGGCAGTATATGTTCACTATCACACCAGAACTACTACTGTAATATGTTCACAGTTGTAATGGAACTATTGTAGTTGATATTTATTTGATAATCTTATTAAAGGGGCAATTCAGGTTTATCCCATAACCCGTTTGGTCAATGCCCTGAAGCACGAGTTTATGCCCTGAAGCATGAGTGTTTTATATCCCACATAAAAATCTTGTCTAATGTAAGTGTGGATGTTCTTCCTATTCATATACATGTCTCATCCTCTTTTAACCTTTCGATATCTTGAAGCAACGAGTTTGGTATCTTATGGCACTATGCTGTGTGAAAAGATATTTCCTTTTATCTGTTTTAAAATTAAATATGTTTCCAGTAAACCTTGATTGCTTACATGTCCATGGAAAGACGAGGAAGTGGGTGCAAGCATGGTTCACTGAGTAAATGAGTTCACTGAAAAATTTTCAAACCAATATTAGTGAGCCTTTTTTGCATTAATTACTCAGTTTTAGGGAGTGCCATCTTTTCTGGGTGTATGGCTGCCTTATACCAAACATTTTTACTGCCTTGAGGTCTCATAGGATCCATCATTGTTTAGGGATTTTCCAGATAGCAAAGCCTATTCCAGTAGTGCCTATTGTCATCTACAGCTGGTCATGAGGTAGAAATCTTTTCTTTCTGATTCATATCTCACAAATGTCATACATACCTTTGTCACCTCTACTTCATTCTTCTTCAGGCCAGCTTTGAAATCAATTCAGAAACTAATGCTGAATTGGATGAGATATAATTTCTGTGCTCCACCCTTTGCCCTGGCTTCCACTTCATTTCTGAGCTCCATTCAAGAAGCTGGTGATTATTTACAAACCTTTTATGGATTGAGAGACAGACTTATAGAAGGCTAATGGCATATTGGCTGCATTAGTAGGAACACTGTCAGCAGATCGAGGGGAAGTGATTATTGCCCTCTATTCGGCACTGGTGAGGCAACATCTGGAGTACTGCATCCAGTTTTGGGCCCCCCGCCACAGAAAGGATGTGGACAAATTGGAGAGAGGGCAACGAAAATGATCAAGAGGTTGGGGTACATGACTTACGAGGAAAGGCTGAGGGAACTGGGGTTATTTAGTCTGTAGAAGAGAAGAGTGAGGGGAGATTTGATAGCAGCCTTCAACTACCTGAAGGGAGGTTCCAAAGAGGTTGGAGCTCGGCTGTGCTCAGCGGTGGCAGATGACAGAACAAGGAGCAATCGTCTCAAGTTGCAGTGGGGGAGGTCTAGGTTGGATATTAGGAAACACTATTTCACTAGGAGGGTGGTGAAGCACAGGAATGGATTACCTATGGAGGTGGTGGAATCTCCATCCTTAGAGATTTTTAAGGCCCAGTTTGACGAAGCCCTGGCTGGGATGATTTAGATGATATTGGTCCTGCTTTGAGCAGGGGGTTGGACTAGATGACCTCCTGAGGTCCCTTTCACCCTAATCTTCTATGATTCTTCTATGATAAGGCTATTGGTGCAATTTTCTAAAGTAAACTCCTCCTGTGCTAATGGCAGGGCTTCCATAGTTGAAGGTCCCACCTTTGAAATTAAATATCCATGACTCTTTACCAGTGAGCTTGAGGGGCATGATACAAGATATGGCTTTTTTATTTTTTTCTTAGTTGTTTTATATATTTATTTTAATTTTGCAAATATGTGCCTACTTGCTATGGAAACAGGTGCTTTGCAAATCATAAAGATAAATAAGCAAACATCTGAAAAAGTAACTCATCAACTCACTTTGGCTCAGTCCCGCTACACAGGATATTATGCTCTAGCATAAAAAAAATAGATGGGTAGAATCATGCATACAAATAAATCTGAATATAGCACACATGGGTACAAATGACAGGACATGCTGTGCACATTCATACTGAACAGACAGGGGGATGGAAATAAAACATTTAATTGTGTTAGTGCACATCACACATTCAAAATTCCTTTCACTGTGATAACAGATCAGCGGACTATGTCATCAATACAGTAACAACTCTGGAAAAGTAACAACGGCAGAGATTACAGTGGAGGCACTTAACATTGACAAATTGTGCTGGCATAACAGTTTATTCAGAATGTATTTGGCCATCTTGAGTTATCTAGGAAAAAATTAGGCATTTTTAAGGCTGAGCTTTCAGATTCTTTGTTCTGCTTCATAGGTTTTTGGATTGGTGGTATGATTCTGACTGTCTATCAGGAAGAGGTTTATAATACATATTGTAAGATTTTACATAATTTGTCAACAATAAAAATTACAGTCTTTGGTTTATTTGTTGCGTTGCAGCGTGCACTGAGTAAATCAAAACTTGCCTGAAACTTATGCTTCACATCATCCACTTGAGTCTATAATGTGAGTCTCTTATATGATATTTTCCTAAGTGCTCTGGTAAAAGCATACCCTAATCTCATGTTATTAATCCAAGAAAATCACTTAAAGATCTGATGCTCAATTTACATAATATAAAATACAGCAATGTTGATGCAGCTGAAGTAAAGAATAGATAACCTCCCAAATACTAGAAGGTACTTTCCACTGAAATAATTAAATGCCACAAGCACAGAGGGGCCAAACTACTTGTGAAGAAGCTGAGTATGTATTTTTACCCTTCCGCACTTACCTTATGAGAAGGAAAAGGAAAAATAGAATAAGCAGCTCATTTTTTAAAGTGTCCTAACCTGATCTAGGGAAATATAATTGTGATTTTTCTTACCTCACTTTTAATTTCTATCTTATCTATGGCCACATGCTTCCCTTTGCTTTGCTGAGGGTGGCAAAGAGAGGCAGGTAAGTCCCCATATGAGTGTTCTGTTTGAACAGCACCTAGTACAATGGGGTCCAAGTCCATGACTAGGTAAAACAAAGAATAAATAATAGGTATAGTAATAACGGTTCCTAAAAGCATGCTGCCTATGTCTCAAGACACTGTGAATGATCCTCTTTGCAAAATCCTATGAACTGAGGCCTTGGAGATGTTTTGGAGGAAGAAAAGAGGAGAAGCTGGGGAAACTAACAGTTTAAAAGCTGTCACACTACGAGGGAGGTGCTGTTGGAGGTTGTGAGGAACAAGGAAGCCAAAAGCAGATTGTGGTTTTGCCTTTGAAATCCTCTCCCATGCACCACATTTAGCAATACTTTCCTTGAGGCTAGACTAATTCTAATTCTGTTACTGAGTTCGTCACTAAAGCTATATTTTGAGCCAAACAAAACAGCGGCCTACAGCAATAAAAAGTAAGATTAGCAAATCAAAGCTTACCCAGGTCTTCAGTGAGACTGCCAGGACTGTCCCCCACACCATACCATATATATGGAGATGTAAAATAGTCAGTCTTACATTGATTGTTGGTTTTACGGCTAAATATTCTTTCTATTACATTTGTGTTGCATAAAAGACACACTCCACGGTCATGAAGGTAAAATCCTAAATATGCTTCCATGCCAGTCTCTGTATTTCAAGGAAAAACTATTGCAGTAGTATAAATAAAAGCAGATTTCAGTTATTTGTTATATTTACCATTGGTCCGGTTTAGTAGGGATTTATTTTTGAATATTGGCATTACTTAAAGAGTAGGGGGTGAGGTTTGGTTTTAGTTTCTTTCCCACAAATGGAAATAGACAAATGGAAATAGACACTGTATTTTCCCTTTCCACTTATCTTACAAAGAGACAATTTGATGTGAAATGTTAAACGTATTACAGAGGAAACCATAACTTTATATTCTTTCTGTTTTCTGTCAGAATACCAGATTGGTTTAACTCAATATTATCAACACAGGCAATTTTATCATGACTCTAGTGATTTCAGAGTAGTTTTTTCACCTGTCACATGATAGAGTGACCAGATGTCTCAATTTTATAGGGACAGTCCCGATATTTGGGGCTTTTTCTTATATAGGTGCCAATTACCTCCCACCCCCATCCCAATTTTTCACACTTGTTATCTGGTCACCCTATCACATGAAAACATGATGAAAGGCAACAAACATAAGCATGTTTCCCTTATTCAAAATGGCCACCATCTGCTATCACTGTAAATGGGGTTGAAGTCAGCAAAGCGGTCGGCACTTCCCTACAGTCTATCTGCATGTGGAAGTGAGGATGCCCTTAATAAAGTTGGCTGCCACCTCCCAGTCTTTTCAATGAGACTGAAGCCATTCCCACAGGCAAAATGGCTGTTACTCTATGGTTCAGGGGGCACAAGATAGGACACAGGGACAGTGAGGAGAAGCAGACGTACCGAAAGGTGGAAGGAGAGAGTGAGGGGGAACAGGAGGCAGATTTAGGGGGTGCAGGGGAATGGGGTACTGGGGGATGTGGGGGACAGGAGGGAAGTGGGGAAGAGTTTGGGCAGTCCAGACCAGGGGGAGGCAGGGAAATGTTGCTTCTTGCCAAAGACTAAATCAATCCCATATTGATTTTACCATGACATTATCACCATGATGTAAGTTTAAAGTTCTTTGATATGTGTATCAGACATGCATTAACCCTAAAAAGTAATATATAAGGTCTATATATATATATATATATATATATATATATATATATATGTGGGTGAGTATGAATCATCACGCCTTAATTAGGTTGGTGGCTCTCAAACCATTTACCATCCAGCCCTTCTTTTATCAAAGGAAATACATTAGAGGGGATGGAGTCAAGTAATAGGAAATGGATGGCAATTCCACTATATTAAGGGTAAGGAGAGGGTAAGAGGAGTCTCCAACTGAGCAGTCTGTGAGAGGCATGACTTTTCGACTGAAATTCTCTCTCTCTCTCTCACACACACACACACACACACACACACACACACACACACACACACACACACACACACACACACACACACACACACAGAGAGGAGTAGAAGGGAGTTAAAAAGTCAAAAGACAGACTAAAAAATATGATTTGATGCTTTTTAAAATCTCATGATTTTGGGGTGGTCCGACTCATGATTTTTGATATCTTGAGGCTAGAAATACTGTTAAATACTTCTCATATTACAGAAATATATGCATTGAGTACAGCACCTATATAATATCTAAAGAGATCTGTAATAAAAATGATGTCTCAGTCTTAACTACAAGACTTGCTACCACAAGACTGTATCTGGAATGTATTAAGATTACTTGGTTTTTTGCTTTTATTAGATTTAGATCTTGATCCTGCAATTCCTTGTGTCATGAGCAGCAGGAAGGCAAAGATGTAATGCTCCAGTGCAAGCGTGAATGGCAGCTATATGCAGGCACAGTTAAGGTTAAGCACTAGGCATAGTCCTCTTCATTGAGCCAAAGTCATTTTCAAGATTGTTGTACTCCCATTCAGTACTCTCAAGAGCACTGAATAAAAAATGGGCAAGGCGTAGATAAGATGAGGTGCATTTTTGTAGACATGAGTTTAAACCTTCAGCATGTAAAGGAGTCTCTCTCTCGATGTACCCTTAATTTTGGCCTTAATTCAGGTTGACCACACAACAGCTCTCTCATTAATGGCAGGACAGGTTTCTCTGCATCCTATGTCCTGCTCATTATTGTTTACTTCCATATTTCCATGTGTAAGATCAAGCCCTGAGACATATGGGGTGAGGAGAGGGGAGGGGAGAATTTTCTCTTATAAGAAACTAGGTAATTGTTACTTACTGCAGACATCTTCACATCTCATTTGCCACTCTAAAAGTCCAACTGTTCTCAAAAATACAGTTGTTGTCTAAAGATAAATGAACTAAATTTTATTTTTAATCCAAACCACCTTATGTTGTTTTCTGTTACTAAAATAATATATTTTTGTCTATAGTACTGTTGCCAAAGTACCTATACAAAACTAATATAGAAATATTTTAGAAGTTTGAGAAAAGACTGATGCACTGTTTAACGCCTGAACCTTTCCTTTAAACTGTCACAGTTTGCAATAACCTTTGAAGAATGAATTTCTGCAATTCTAAAATAAATACATTTGAAACAAAATCTATACATCTTTGAAAGAAGATAACTTCATGTCACCACTTTCTCTAGAATTTGTTTGAATTACACATCTTGCTTGGCCTTTAAGTGAACACATCTTATAGAAGCTACTAGGCACCTGTAAAAATATATGAAAGAAGATGTTGAATGTAATGGAGGGTTGAGTTGTTGGGTTTTTTAATTGTAATTTTAAGTACTCCCAGTAAAAGACATGGAATTTGTATTTCCAGCTAAGGAAGCAACAACTTAACATTTATGCTCTCCTAAAATATTATCATTTTATTAAATGCATTAGGCATTTATGAAGATCCAAAAAATAACAAATCCAAATGTAAAAGCCATAACAATTGCTCACATGGATCTCTCTTAACACTAATGAATGTAGATAAAAACACATGCTGTATCATTAGGGTCATGCTCAAGAAACCACTTCTAATGCTGAGACTCTCCTCAGTTATGTTCTCCACTTCAGCATCCCTTTTTCGGGGTGGGGGTGCGGGGTTGTTGAGCTCTGTTAATCTAGTTTTAAGTCTTTCTTTGGTACAAACACTGACTTTTCTGGTCTCATTGGTTGATGGACTTCTGGCATTACAAGAAGGCCAAGCATCCCAGTCAATTTTGTTTCATCCGTCAATTGCCTCTGATATCCTTGACCATAAGGTGTTCCTGAAATGTTTTCAAACCTTGGCAAGGATCTATTGGGTTGTACTTGAATGGTTCCATTCTTTTGTCTCCAAAAAGGCCCAAATGGTAGTTTCAAGTAAAGCACTGAGGGCTCACTCATGTGGTGTACTACATGCTTCTGTTCTGTCACCCCTTCTATTTCAAACAAGGTTTGAAATCTAGAAGCCTCTGTACATTGGCTGAGCCTTAGGCAGGGTGCGGGCTATCAAGAAGGTCAAGGCTTTATAAAGGAGTGAGCAAGCGACCAGGGAGTTTCGAAATGGAGTTGGGAAGGGGAGTGGGAAGGGGGCAAGGTACTCTTGCCATTCTTTAAAACCTTTACACTAAACTATAATCAAAACTTCTTTATTTAAACAAAAACCCTATAATTAACCTAGGTAACTGTAGGAGAAAATGCAGGCAGAAGCCCAGCAGCAGAGTGGGGGCTATTCTGTTTATTGCACTCAGTGTAGCTTGTTTGATTACCTGCCCTATGGGTGGGAGGTGTATGTGTGCATTCGGTGCAAGGAGCTCCTGGCCCTCAGTGACCATGTACAGGCTTTGGAGGCCAGGGTGGCGGAACTGGAGGAGCTAAGGGAGGCAGAAAGGTATGTTGATGAGGCTTTCCGGGACACTGTAGATTTGTCCCACCTCCGGTCAGACAGCCCCTGCACTGTTAAGGAGGATGAAAGGTCCAGAGAAGGAGAGCAGTCAACGGGAACAGAGGGAAACCTTCCCATAGTTGGGACTCTCCTTCCAGATTATGTTGGGGTATCCTCTCGCACTGAGGTTACCTCTCCAGGGGAGGGAACTCCAGTCATTATGAAAATGCAGGTGTTAGTAATGGGCAATTTGATCATTAGAAACAGATAGCAGGGTTTGTGATGACCAGGAGAACCGTATGGTGACTTGCCTGCCTAGTGCAAAGGTTGGGATCTCTCAAGGCATCTAGATAGACTTCTGTGTAGTGCTGGGGAGGAGCCGGTAGTCGTGATACATGTAGGTACCAATGATGTAGGGAAGGGTAGGAGAGACATCCTGGAGGCCAAATTTAGAATGCTAGGAAAGAGACTGAAATCCAGGACCTCTATGGTGGCATTCTCAGAAATGCTACAAATTCCGTGCGCAGGGCCAGGTAGGCAGGCAGAGCTTCAGAGTCTCAATGCTTGGATAAGACAATGGTGTAGAGAGGAGGGGTTTAGATTTATTAGGAACTGGGGAAACATTTGGGATGGGGGAACCTATACAGGAAGGATGGGCTCCACCTAAACCAAAGTGGATCCAGACTGCTGGAACTTAACATTAAAAAGGTTGCAGAGCAGTTTTTAAACTAAGAGATGGGGAAAAGCCGATTGCTGCAGAGGCGCACGTGGATCTGACAGAGACTTCTCTTAGAGGAGAGTCTATTGATAGAGATTCTCCAGGGTTTAGTCAGGAGGAGGGGATAAAAGAGGACAAAGTATGGACCAGATCAGACGAGAAACATTCACATAAAGAATCTGACAGAAAGAATCAGAAAAGGGCAGACAAATAAACAGTGACAAGTTTTTAAAGTGCTTGTGCACAAATGCTAGAAGTTTAAATAATAAGATAGGTGAACTAGAGTGCCTCATGTTAAAGGAGGCTATTGATATAATGGGTATCACAGAAACCTGGTGGAGTGAGACAATCAATGGGACATAATCATTCCAGGGTACAAAATATATCAGAAGGACAGAACAGGTCATGCAGGGGGTGGTGGGGAAAGTGGCACTATATGTGAAAGAAATGTAGAATCAAATGAAATAAAAATCTTAAATGAATCCACGTGTTCCATAGAATTTCTGTGGATAGTAATTCCATGCTCTAATAAGAATATAACAGTAGGGATCTATTATCGACCACCTGACCAGGATAGTGATAGTGACTATGAAATGCTAAGGGAGATTAGAAAGGCTACCAAAATAAAAAACTCAATAATAGTGGGGGATTTCAATTATCCCCATATTGACTGGGTACATGTCACCTCAGGATGAAATGCAGAGACAAAATGTCTCGATACTTTAAACGACTGCTTCTTGGAGCAGCTGTTACAGGAACCCACAAGGAGAGAGGCAATTCTCGATCTAGACCTGAATGGAGCGCATGATCTGGTCCAAGAGGAAACTATAACAGGACCACTTGGAAATAGTGACCATAATATAATAACATTTAACATTCTGTGATGGGAAGAACACCTCAACAGCCCAACACTGTGGCATTTAATCTCAAAGGGGAACTATGCAAAAACGGAGGAGGTTAGTTAAATAGAAATTAAAAGATACAGTGACTAGAGTAAAATCCCTGCAAGCTGCATGGACACTTTTCAAAGACACTAAAGTAGAGGCTCACCTTAAATGTATACCCCAAATTAAAAAACACAGTAAAAGAACTAAAAAAGAGCCACTGTGGCTTAACAACCATGGAAAAGAAGCAGTGAGAGATAAAAAAGGCATCTTTTAAAAAGTGAAAATCAAATCCTAGTGAAGTAAATAGAAAGGAGCATAAACACTACCAAATTAAATGTAAAAATGTAATAAGAAAAGCCAAAAAGGAGTTTGAAGAACAGCTAGCTAAAAACTCAAAAGGTAATAACAAAATGTTTTTTAAGTACATCTGAAGCAGGAAGTCTGCTAAACAACCAGTGGGGCCCCTGGATGATCAAGATACAAAAGGAGTACTGAAAGATTATAAAGTCATTGCGGAGAAACTAAATGAATTCTTTGCTTCAGTCTTCACGGCTGAGGATGTTAGGGAGATCCCCAAACCTGAGCTGTCTTTTGTAGGTGACAAATCTGAGGAATTATCACAGATTGAAGTGTCATTAGAGGAGGTTTTGGAATTAATTGATAAACATAACAGTAACAGGTCACCGGGACCAGACGGCATTCACCCCAGAGTTCTGCAAGAACTCAAATGTGAAATTGCGGAACTATTAACTATGGTTTGTAATCTGTCCTTTAAATCAGCTACTGTACCAATGACTGGAAGATAGCTAATGTAAAGCCAATGTTTAAGAAGGGCTCAAGAGGCGATCCTGGCAATTACAGACGGGTAAGTCTAATGTCAGTACCGGGCAAATTAGTTGAAACAATAGTAAAGAATAAAATTGTCAGGCACATAGAAGAACATAAATTGTTGCGCAAAAGTCAACATGGTTTCTGTAAAGGGAGATCATGTCTTACTAATCTATTAGAGTTTTTTGCGGGGGTCAACAAATATGGACAAGGGGGATCCAGTGGACATAGTGTACTTAGATTTCCAGAAAGCCTTTCACAAGGTCCCTCACCAAAGGCTCTTACGTAAATTAAGTTGTCATGAGATAAGAGGGAAGATTCTTTCCTGGATTGAGAACTGGTTAAAAGACAGGGAACAAAGGTAAATGGTAAATTTTCAGAATGGAGAAGGGTAACTAGTGGTGTTTCCCAAAGGTCAGTCCGAGGACCAATCCTATTCAACCTATTCATAAATGATCTGGAGAAAGGGGTAAACAGTGAGGTGGCAAAGTTTGCAGACGATACTAAACTGCTCAAGATAGTTAAGACCAAAGCAGACTGTGAAGAACTTCAAAAAGATCTCACAAAACTAAATGGCAACAAAATGGCAAATGAAATTTAATGTGGATAAATGTAAAGTAATACACATTGGAAAAAATAACCCCAACCATGCATACAATATGATGGGGGCTAATTTAGCCACAACTAATCAGGAGAAAGATCTTGGAGTCATCATGGATAGTTCTCTGAAGATGTCCACGCAGTGTGCAGTGGCAGTCAAAAAAGCAAACAGGATGTTAGGAATCATTTAGAAAGGGATAAAGAATAAGATGGAGAATATCTTATTGCCCTTATATATATCCATGGTATGCCCACATCTGGAATACTGTGTACATATGTGGTCCCCTCATCTCAAAAAAGATATAGTGGCATTAGAAAAGGTTCAGAAAAGGGCAACTAAAATAATTAGGGGTTTGGAATGGGTCCCATATGAGGAGAGATTAAAGAGGCTAGGACTTTTCAGCTTGGAAAAGTGGAGAGTAAGGCAGAATATGATAGAGGTATATAAAATCGTGAGTGGTGTGGAGAAAGTGAATAAGAAAAAGTTATTTACTTGTTCCCATAATATAAGAACTAGGGGCAACCAAATGAAATTAGTGGGTAGCAGGCTTAAAACAAATAAAAGGAAGTTCTTCTTCACTCAGCGCACAGTCAACCTGTGAAACTCCTTGCCTGAGAAGGTTGTGAAGGCTAGGACTATAACAGGGTTTAAAAGAGAACTGAATAAATTCATGGAGGTTAAGTCCATTAATGGCTATTAGCCAGGATGGGTAAGGAATGGTGGCCCTAGCCTCTAACTCAGTGGGTAGAGATGGATGGCAGGAGAGATCCCTAGATCATTACCTGTTAGGTTCACTCCCTCTGGGGCACCTGGCATTGGCCACTGTCAGTAGACAGGATACTGGGCTGGATGGACCTTTGGTCTGACCCAGTATGGCCGCTCTTATGTTCTTATTTAACGTATAGAAGAGGCCATTTGGGGAGATAGTGAGGCTAATAGGACTGTAGTGCCTTCAGATAACACCTATCTGGTAGTATGTTATGGGGGTGACCTTATAATATCTTACATTAAACTGAAATTATATGACTGCACTGCAACAGGCTTGAGAAATTTTACAAATCACATGTTGTGTGTAAACCCCTTGAAGAACATGCATTTACATAATTTTTTAAGTTACATATGCATCTTGAAAAGAAAAAATAATCTATAAAAATACAATATAATTTGGTTGGCATGAACACTGTAAAGCCTATTAACATATGAACTTTAATAAAATCATCCAAATTTCTTTCTGGATATGTAATCTGGCATTTAAAGTGCGTACTTTTGTGTCCTACAACTGAGTAGCTAACTATGGGATTTAGACATCTTACTGAGGCACCCACCTTTGAAAACACAGTATTTACTTTAAAAGAAACTTGGGCATGAGATTTTTCTCTTTCTTTTATTTTTTGTTTAATTTTCCAAAAGATACTTTATATAATGGCATCTACAGTGAGTCTCACCTTCACCCATCCCCACATCCCCAGTGGTATCTCAGAGCAGTTCCTTAAATTCTGCTGAGATAGTTGCAATATTTTATTTTCCTTTCTGTCACTTTTGAACTGAATAATTAAAACAAAACATGCTAGTGCAGTTCTAGAAATACCAATGAGCACAATAGAGATAATAGAACCATATATCCATCCATGGAATACCAGACTGGCCACAAAACAGCAGCACTCTATTTTACAGGTATATTAAACTTCTGTAATATTCAATGTCTAGAGGCAAATTAAAAGAATTAAAAAAATATAAAACTCTTATTAAGATAAATAGTGTAAAGTTAAATCAAGTCTCCTGCTTAGACCCTTTTCAAATACAAAAGAGCTAAATACAGTAGTTCTGGAAGATCAAACATTATAGTGTGATACTTAATCTTAGAATTAAAAAATTATATATTATGGAACAATTTTTAAACTGAAAAACAACAATTCATTTTCCTCCATAAAGAATGAACTTGAACAAGATGTAAACCTTCCATCTTAAAAGAACCTTTTCTTCAACATCGTTTTTGAGCTACATAGCTAAGGATCAAGGCCATGTTAAGGTTTTCTGGAGCCCTTTGCAAATCAGATCAAAGAAAAGAGCATTAGAGGCACCCTGGCTTATTTTTTTAAAATACTATTCATGGTCAATGGATTCAGAAGTGTTCTCTCTCTTGTTCTTTCTGATTTACAACCTGTAATCTTAAACATGAACATTTCTTGACAAAAAATAGGATAAAGTAGACCAAGATAAAATAACAAAGGTTTTCTTTTCTAGGTAGAAATAATTTTGAAGTTAAAAAGGGGACACTTGGCCTCTCTCTCTCAATCCCTCCCTGAATTCTTCTGGATCATATTGGAATTGTGTGGTACAATTCTTTGCCAGACAGGGAAAGAAAAAGCCAGACTGAATATTAGGTCTGTCCTGATGTTGAACTATTTCTTCAGTAAGACAGATTTGCCTTTCATAACAGGATAAATGAAAGCTGAAGAGAACATGAATTTAGAAGCTGCAACTTTATAACATCATAGTGATATCTTCCTTTGTTAGCATAAACCTGATATTGTCATCCTACTACAGGGCAGTACAGTACATGTATATTAATAAAAAAACCCTACCAAAACAAGACTCTCCAGTGCATATGCTTCTCCCCCTGAAGAGAGGATGAGGGAACAAACAACACGTGACAGATATGTAGTCACAATGCTTAATGCATTAATGGATGGTGCTCAGACAGTATGGTGATGAACGTGGTATAAAATCCCATATAATATAGAACAGAAGAGGGCAGAATAGTTTCCAGATTGGTTCAGAGGAACTATTAGAAGAGCATTTTTTCCAGCAGGACAAAAATCTCTTTTCTGCTTTATTTCTGAACACAAAACCAGAATTTTAGGAACTGCGAAGCACTGCACGACCCGAAAAGCAACATGCAGGACTAGACCTTGCTATGCCAAAATCTTCTGACAAATAATGTATTTGGCAATGACCAGACATCCAGCTTACAATTTCTGGCAAATGTATGGTCTGAATTTCAATCTGCATTCCTGAACATATGGAGGTCATAAAGCTAGTGATTTTGTCATGAATGTTCTTGAACATGCTGTCAGGCAAGGATTGTGTAATAATAAAGCAGGTTGAAGTATTTGGACACATTATAATAATACTTTGCACTTATGTAATTAAATGTGATACCAAAAGGATGGGAATCCTCTGATTTCTTGGGACTTCACAAAATATATGAACATATTCATCCAACAACTTTTTGGCCATTCCAAATCAAACAAAAAAGATTGACTTTTCCTGAATTGTGCCCAGTTGGCTTCTAACAATGGATTGTCCTTTCCTTCAGCAATTTCAGGTTTAAACAAAAGAATTGCAGTACATTGATTCATACCCTATGAAAATTTGAATTCGCCTTTGGGATGAACTTCAGAGCTCAGAATCATTTTGTCCACATAAACAGATAAACTTTCCTTTATTAATAAAGCTAGTAGATAAATGCAGCTATTAAAGTAATCTTCCTTCCCACCAGCTTGATCACATCATTCTCCTCTTTGAATCCTTCCAGTCACTTTTTTTTTACCTTCTACATCAAGTTGAAAAGTCTGATTCTCAGCTGAAGTAAATAAGTGCAGCTTCTTTGACTTAACAGATCTAAGCCAATTTGCACCCGCAGAATACCTTCACCTTCAAGGCCCTGCAAATTTTAACCTCTCTCAACATTTCTGCTGTCCTCTTCTCCGCTGCCACTTCTGCGACTCTCTTATTTTTCTCCTATCGTCTTTTCTGTATCTTTCTCTTACTGTGGTCTCTCATCTTCTGAGGAATAGGCTCAGGGGGGACACGTAACACAAACTGACCAGTGGGTTACTAATGCACAGCATTAAAACACACTGTAGATACTACATTAATAATTAAAATAGTTCATTGCTGGCTGAGCATAAAGCATTAGAAAAATGGTGTTAACTGTTATGTCGAGAATTTAGTGATAATGACTCATATCTGGGGAAAGTTAATGCCCTAAGAACGAAATGTATTTTTCAGGCAGTTGAGTGTTAGCTGGCATGCTGCTTCAGGAATTTCACAATAGCTGGGTGAGCTATGCTGCGGGTCTCTCTCAATCATGCCTTTTGAAGCTGATCCTCTTTTTATAAAATGATTAAATAGTCATTGTAGCAAGGACATGCACTTGGGACTCCCACATTGCAGAACGGTACACTAGCCACTATGCTAAAGAGTCACTCCTACTCTCTCTCTGGCTCAGCGACTATTTAGTTATTAATACACAGTAGTTTCAACAGGAGATACCTGCATCTGAATATCTCATAGCCCAGTGGCTAGGACACTTCTATTGTGTGGGGGGCCCAAGTTCAAATTCTAGGCGGGGGGGGATTGAACCAATGTCACACACATCCTACGTGAATGCCATAAGTGCTGAGCTAAAGTTTAAAAGATCCTTCTCCTGTTCTGTGAATGGCACCTACATTCCCCACCCCCCAAAAAAATGTGCCAAAACTATTTGGAGAATTTGTGTCAAATTGTGAATAGTTTTGGTGCTCCCAAAAATGCTTTGGGGGGGGCAAATTTACTATTTTCTGAAAAAAACTGCACAGCTTTATAGTTTATAGTGTGCATAACAAGTAACCATTCTTGTTCTCTATGCCACTAGGCTGAGAAAACCATCCGGGTTTGGTCACACTGTTGTGCATTTCAAGTGGCTAGCTCTGATTAGCACAACCTCCTTCCGCCAAAAGGTTCCTGAGCTTCCTGTGACAAAGCCTTCTCCCTGACCTGATTCTCCATTGCCCAAACCCTTCTGCAGTCCTTGCTTACAGACAGCTCCCCAACCTGAAGCAAATACTCACCAGCAACCACACACCACACAACAGAACCACTAACCCAGGAACCTATCCTTGCAACAAAGCCCGTTGCCAACTCTGTCCACATATCTATTCAGGGGACACCATCATAGGCCCTAATCACATCAGCCCCACTATCAGAGGCTCGTTCACCTGCACATCTACCAACGTGAAATATGCCATCATGTGCCAGCAATGCCCCTCTGCCATGTACATTGGTCAAACTGGACAATCTCTACGTAAAAGAATAAATGGACACAAATCAGACATCAAGAATTATAACATTCAAAAACCAGTCGGAGAACACTTCAATCTCTCTGGTCACTCGATCACAGACCTAAGAGTGGCTATACTTCAACAAAAAAGCTTCAAAAACAGACTCCAACGAGAGACTGCTGAATTGGAATTTGCAAACTGGATACAATTAACTTAGAATAGAGACTTGGGAGTGGATGGGTCATTACATAAAGTAAAACTATTTCCCCATGTTATTTCTCCCCCCACCCCACCCCCTACTGTTCCTCAGACGTTCTTGTTAACTGCTGGAAATGGCCCACTTTGATTATCACCACAAAAGGTTTTCCCCCTTTCACCCCCTCCTTCCTGCTGGTAATAGCTCATCTTAAGTGATCACTCTCCTTACAGTGTGTATGATAAAACCCATTGTTTCATGTTCTCTGTGTGTGTATATAAATCTCCCCACTGTATTTTCCACCGAATGCATCTGATGAAGTGAGCTGTAGCTCATGAAAGCTTATGCTCAAATAAATTTGCTAGTCTCTAAGGTGCCACAAGTACTCCTTTCCCTTCTGCAGTACGTGTATGATAAGCCCTCCACCACCCCATAGTTGGGTTATGGCCCTCCACAATATTAGAAAATAGTAATTTGGCCTTTCTACTTGTCAATATATATGAGCCATGCTCTACAGATGCTAGCAAGCTCTCACTACTTACATTTTAGCTCCTTTCAAACACTCCTCCAAAGAAGACATTTCTTCCTGACGTTACAGATTTGACATTATTACCCGTTTGTGGTCTTGCTTGCAGTTTTTCCCCTCAGTGCTGTCACCTAAGCTCACTGGTCTAGCACAGTGAGATTCTCTGGATACTCAAAATGCATAATTTGTTTGAAAATATAGTTTCCACTTTGCGTATATATATGGCAGGAGTGGCCAAACTTACTGACCCACCGATCTGCATACGACAATCTTCAGAAGTTTGAGAGCTGGGCCATGCTTGCTGGGGTTTGGGGTTTCAGCCCTGCTTCTGCTGAAGCCCCAAGCCCCAGCAGGTGTGCCCCATGGGCTGAAGCCCTGATACACCCTTTCCTGCTGGACATAAGCTGCTACCCCACCACCCAGTGCAAGGCAATGGTCCTGAGTTTCCCCCCACCCTGGTGGGTGGCAAATGGGGAAGGGCATGGGGGGGAGCAGCTTTGTTCACTCCCTGGAGCTTGAGGAGGAAGGAGGACTTGCTGCCTTGCAGGCTGAAGGCAACAAGCACCCTGGACAGAGCAGTGCTGCAGGAAGAGATGGAGGGAGCTAAAGGCAGCTCCTGGCAGGCTGCAGGGATCTGCAGGCTGAGGCAAGGGCAAAGAAGGTGCTGGGCTTTGGGGAAGTGGCCCAGGGAGATCTACAGAGGAGTCGCAGCAAGTGGTGGCCATCTATAGGGTCCCTGGGCTGGGACACGGAGTAGTGAGTTGGCCTAGCCTCCCCCTCCCCCCGCTTGCCACTGAGGAAGTGGCCAGACATTGGACTGCAGTTGCCACTGAGGGAAGTGGTTGGACTGTCAGGCTGCAGTACATTCCCCCCACCACCAGCACCCAGAAATGGGGAGCATAGAGTGTGGCACAACCAGAAGGCTGTGTCATTAAAAGGATGCCACAGTCCTGGGAGTGATGTGGGTCTCTGGAGCAGAAGTGACAATGGTGAGTTGCCACCAGAAGAGGGTGCACTGGCTAGCAGAGCTGATCCCTGGGACATCCAGCAGGGGGTGCTGCAGTGGTGAGTCACACCCTGTCACACACCCTATCCTTTACTTACACACAATTATATTTGGTAGTGCCATCTACCTATTTTAGGTACTTACAGGACCCCCATTACAGTAGTCTCTGAAAGTGTCTCAAATAGCCCTGTGACGTACAGAAGTACTATTAGACCCAATTTACAGATGAGGAACTGCAGCACATAGAGGATAAGTGACTTTCCTGAGGTCACACAGGAAAGCTGTGGTGGAGCATGGAATTGAACCTTGGTCTCTTATGTCCTAAACTAGTGCCCTCACCACAGGACAACTCTTCCTCTCACCTTAAATATGTACAATATTAAGCTTACTACTAAAGTTGTGTGGAATTTGCAACTCAGAATCATCCTTTAAAAATAATTGGATGAAAAACTACATGTTCATGCAAGCAAATAAGACTTACTTTCACAAATTTTCCATTGGCACATTTCTTCTTTTGTACTATCTCTATGTCCATGAATATTTTCAGACAGCTTTATACAAATGCATTTTCAGTTTCAAGTGAGTTAGTTGGACTGGTCATATTGTAGAAGTCACATAGTTGATGCCACAGGGTATTTCTTCTGGTTCCCTGATTGGCTTATCCCACTATGTATTTCATATGAATCAGCAGAAGCCATTCTTAATCTACTTTCTCCGAGAAAGAGGCTATATTTAGTACGTCCTCTCCAAATCTTATTAAAAAAATATAGAAAAAAACCCTAAGCCCACATTATCTACTTCTTTTTTATTCTGATAGACAGCTTAGTACTGTACCTTTTACATTCTTCTAGTTCTCTCCAGCTGGTGGGAACTGCATTATTGTTGGTTGGTATTTTGCATGTTACATCTTATACTTTTGCAAGGTAAATTAGGGGACCAGTATTTAGTTTTACGGTATTACTGGAATGAATTAACTCCCATAAACAATTAATTCTGCATTCCAGAATTCCTTCACCATCTGGGCACAGATTTATTGGAGAACAATTTGCGGATGCTTCACATGTGTGGGCATAGTAATCTCTATGTATGTGCCAGGACCACCTCCCTTGCACAATGTTTACGCTATGCCTATTAGATACCCTTTGCCACATCCAGGTTAAAAGGACCCTCTGCCTTGGAGTGCATTATGCTCAGTCCTGCATCAATAACAGCTGCATTCACAGCCTTCTCTCCCTCTACTACAATACCAAATATATATATATGTAGATATGTAGTGGTGTTGTAGCTGTGTATACACACACACACACACACACAGATACACATTCATATATTAATATACGTATGCACATAGCTACATAACATAAGACATCTGCAAATTCCTCCTAATTCTTTGTAAATTGAACATTAAAAATAAGAGTTTTGCTACACTGTTTGACATATACTGAGAATGTCAGAGAAGAAAAATAAATGCATGGCAGAATAAAGTGGTTGCTTTTATCATTGCAAGTGTTATTTAGCAAGCACCATAAGTGTGTATGGTGCTTTACAAAACATTTAAATATACAAAGCCCCTGCTGGTGCCAAGATCAATACTGGAAGGACTCTCAAAAGTAATGGGTTTCAAGTAGAGGGTTAAAAGAGAAGAGTGAGAGCCCTTGTATGGGAAGTGGGAGGCTGTTCCAACAGAAGAGGGTAGCATGAAAGTAGGTGCATAGCGGAGAGGAAGGAGAGAAACGAAGCAGTTCTGAGAGGAACGGTTTAATACTAGGAAAATTAAAATTTATGGCATGTCCCACAGAGCAGCAGATGTGATCTGAAGATGAAGATAATGAATAGCAATTGACATTTAATAGATGCTTTTTAAAAAAAACTACATCGTTTTGGCTATCCCTTTTCCATCATCACATCTGTCCAAGTTCATGCAATGACTTTCTCCCCTTGTGGTGCAATACCCTACAGCAGTCGTTCTCAAACTAGGGGCGCCACTTGTTCAGGGAAAGCCCCTGGTGAGGCCGGGCCAGTTTGTTTACCTGCCGCGTCCGCAGATTTGACCGATTGCAGCTCCCACTGGCCTCGGTTCGCCACTCCAGGCCAATGGGGGTTGCAGAAAGCAGCACAGGCTAAGGGATGTGCTGGCCTCCCTTCCCGCAGCCCCCATTGGCCTGGAGCGGCGAACCGCGGCCAGTGGGAGCTGCGATTGGCCAAACCTGCAGATGCGGCAGGTAAACAAACTGGCCCGGCCTGCCAGGGGCTTTCCCTGAGCAAGAGCGGCACCCCTAGTTTGAGAACCACTGTCTTAAGTAGTGCATAAACCTTGAGCTGGCCTTCTGGCAAAGGTGAATTTTACCCTGGAAGAGCAATTCTGCACTGTCACTTCCACAGACAGTGAGTAAGTGGACAATTTTGTCCTTTTAAGCAGAAAACAAAATATTTGAATGTGAATTTTGGATGTACATGACCCCGACCCTCTGCTTTTTCTTCTTGATTGCTGGTAGAGGTCCAACAGTTAAACTTCTACATCAGTGCAGGTGTGGGGTCAGCTGAAGCAGCAGTGGCTATGTGAAGAGAAGGTAAGGGTCTTTTCATACAACATCTTCAAAGACCTACAATCCTAATGTACTCAGAGATAGATGGCAACTGGGTAGCCTATTTTCTTCTGAACCACTGCTATCTACCTACCTAAATTAGAGTTTTATTAAGCTATTGAATACTTTCCCTGATCTCTGTGAGGAATCCTTGTTGATAGTGGATTTAGCTGTTTGAAGAAACATTTAAAGAGCCATCCTGACATTCAGAAGATCTAAATGTTAGTACAAATTATACAGCAGCACTATAAACTACTCAATCCATTTGTCAGACACCGTGTGACAATATGCCTGGAGGAATGGAGCATTAATGCCTAAGGCCTGATTTTTAAAAGGTGCTGAGTCTTATCTCCTGCTGATATCAAAGTGAACCACAATGCTTAGTACTTCTGACTATTAGGCCCTGGATGTACAGTAGCTTACATGCCCTTGCCTAAAAAGAACAGTGTAAAGTACAAAATATACATACGCTACTTAAAAAAAACCCTTTGGGTTCTTTTTCTTTCTTTGCTGAGTACTTTAAATTATAACTAAACATCATAATTTAAATCACAGAATCAGAGATGCAGACTGGAAGGGATACTGAGAGGTCACCTAGTCCAGTGCCCAGCAGAGTACACCTAGACCATCACTGACAGGTGTTTGTCTAACCTATTCAGAAAAACCTCCAATGACAGGGATTCCACTTGAAAACCTATTCCAGTGCTTAACTATCCTTATTAGTTAAAAAGTTTTTTTCTAATATCTAACCTAAAGCTCCCTTGGTGCAAACTGAAGTGTTCTTGCTTTTGACTTCCTTCAGTGGGCTCACTTTTACATGACACAAATGACAGGTGAGGAACCATTCTTCATACGTCAGTATATGGCTGCTTAGGGTTTGTCTACATGAACTTTTTATCTGTGGCAAGCTGGGATGTGAATCTAACCCACACTACCCTGCTGCTCTCTAAGTAACCAGGTGGCTCCTGCTGACATGTACTAACAGATCTTTCACTTTTATCTACTCCTTTGTCAAAGCAGGATAAGATCAATGAGCACTAAGGAACTGTTAGTGTGCATCAGCAGATCAGTTAATGCAGATCATCAGTTAATGCAAGGTAGATTCACATCCCAGCTTGCCAGAAACTAAATGATTGTGTATATTAGCTCTACTTTAACCAGGCAGGCACTTGTGCTAATGATCCTAAACTAGCCTTTGGATATGTAGTTACCATCCTCTGAGGTACCTGAACTGCCTTGTCTTAGAGAGCACATTCTTACTTTGATATCTTGCAGCTTTGCATCCTAAGAAATGTCTGAGCATTATCCATTGGAATGTATTTGTAAACCTTTCATCATATCTATAGATACATTGGACTTTTCTTGGTAATAAAAAGTGTTTACCTTTGCTTTCTGAACATCTATGGCAGGCAAGTGATGTTCACTATGAGCATGAAGTTAGCTTCCCAGTTCTCGGACACTTGACTAAACTAGGCAATATTCATTCTATTGTTGGTTAAGGAACTCCTTTGAGATTGAGGACCAAAGTGCATTCTTTGGCATCAGTGTAGGTAACAACCCTCTACAGACCTATATACTAATTATTGTGGGACCATTCAGGCTGCTATAGTTAAGGGTCTTCCTACATTTCTATTTAAGTCTCCATTTTCAGAGGTCTCAACTCCGGCCCAAATGTTTTCGTTACTGCTCAGAAGGATAAAGAGTCCTCTGATGATGGTGCACCAGACATATATCTACAAATTATACCCTCGCAATCTTAACCTGTACCCTGAAACTCCCCCAGTGAGTCAAATGTAAGTTCTGGTGTCTATAATTTTCCTGCTTTTCTGTCTCACATTACCATGGAGCCTTTTTATCTGTCTGTAGAAAATAGGACCACGGCAAATCAAGCCAATGGTACAGCTAGTCAAGTACGGTCTCTTGAGAGTGGCCGATTTGAAATACTTCAGAGGGAGGGGCAAAGAACACCACAATGGACAATCAGAGAACAACATACTTTAAGTTGCTTCCTACCTTTGTACTCCCTACTGCTTTGGCCTTGCTGGCACAACACTAGTTTAGAGTTCCCTACCTCATGTCTGGGCTTTCCCCACCCATACCTGCTCCTGCCAGTTGGGCACTGGTGTGCAGTCATTCTGCCCATATTTAGGGTCCTAACTAAAGTTATGACACAAACCCATTGAAGTCAACAGAAAAGACTCCAACTGGTTTCAGTGAACTTTTGAATAAGCCCTAAGAGACCTTATTTTCTAAAAGACTGACCACACAGTAGTTCCCACTGAAGTCACATCTGCTAAGTGCTCAGCCCTTTTAAAATCAGGTCGCTAAATTAAGCTCCTACATGTTGATTTAGGAGCCTAACTTTAAGCACCTTTTTAAAAAAAATCATGATCCCTAATTTTTAATTTGCGGTAACATTAGATTTTTTTTTCTGGACTGCATGAATCTTGAGGTGTACTATGTTAGGGATTGTTTTATGCACAATGTTTTGCTGATCCATTTGCCACAGCATTGTGGTGTTATACTCAAGTAACTAATTAAGCATTTGTATTGTGTTCTTTGAGTTCTGGAAGGAGCTTCTTTAAATAATTTCACTGGACCAGATCCTTCCCTGCATTAGGGCAGCTTTGTCCTGCTCTGGTGATGCAAAGCAGCCCTGAAGTTTTCTTAGCTTGTCACTGGAGGATTTTTCATGCATAGAGGAATCCTTGGGTTAAAAAGAGCAACTGTAGTGGCTCCTGCATCTACCTTCCCAGCCACTGGTGCAAAGATTATGACTAGGACCATTGGCAGGAGGCAAGATTGTTCCCAAGACTGGCATGCAGACAGCCCTAGTATGTGGGGAGCATAGAGGTAAGTCAAAGCTACCAATGGCCCCCTCAGTTAAAGTGCATGAAGCTCTCCTTGTCTGTAACTCAGGATGTGGAATTTGTCCCTTGGAAATCTATCTCGTTGGTTTTGTGTTTTTGCAAAGTGTAAATTTCATTGACTTAAAGTTTCTCCCCTGAGTGCGGTGTAAATAATGATGAAAAGGGGCCTTCATAGAGATGAGAGGGACACAGTTAGGTCAGCAAATTAATTGTGAACATAACTTATAGTGTGCACAGCTAAGTTTCTATTTATTATTATTAAAGTTGTTCTAGTGCCCAGAAAGCCCAAACAAGATTGCAGACCCTATGTAATAGGCATGCTACACACACATGCAAAAACATGGTCCTTGCCCTGAAGACTTTACAATCTGATAGTGATGAGCAGACACTTCAGGTTTGTGATCAGTGACACATTTGACTCCTGGGCAAGCCATTTTAAGAAGATGACAAATTAAATTAAGGATATACATAACAATGTGAAATGCTTCAACTAAAGAGTAATAAGCACAAAGTAAGAACAACATTAGCAAGACAAATAGGCCAAAAGAGAGAAATGCAGGCAGATGTAAAATATTACCATGTGGAAAATTTTGTGAATCAAAGTTAGTTCTCGGTTCTAGTCTCCAATAATTTAAAAGGTAAAAATGAAAATATTGCTTTAGGTTTCAAAATACTGAACAACAAATATTTGTAATTATATATATACACACATACACAGAGAGAGAGAGAGAGATTTATAATGTCAGACATTGTGAAGTATAAAATAGATATTTTTTTTAAAAAATCTATGTAAGCTGTTGGAAGCTATTAAAGTTATAAATTATAACTGGGGTAAAAATGGGAACATTTAGGATTTGCATTTTCTCACCTTTTGAAATACTTTGGGATATACATTCAAGGAAAAGAGGTGACTGGTGGGAATGGGGTAGAAGGTGGATTACAATCTGAGACTTAGAGTCAATAAATAAAGCTACATTTTTATTTGCTGGCTATTATTGTCAGATATCCTCAGCATTTGGATGAAAAAATACTGGCTCCTTAGGGAAAATTCTTCCACACACACTCACCCTTTTTTTCCCCAATTTTCTTGCGATTTTTATATATGCTGCCAGAGATGCTGCATGATCTCTTTATTCAATTTTTTATTATAGCATTTAGGGCCTCATCCTGTCAAAGCTTGCTAACTGCCTCCCCATCCAGTCTTGGAACAAACCTGGAACTAACACTGTAGAGACATGCTCAGATCTAGAGATTCAAATCCAAATTCCTTCTTGCCACCTCAAATTTGAAAGGATTCAGATCCAGGGTTCTAATTTTGTCTCATGTTTACTATAAGACAAAGCACAACTAACACTAAAGACACCGCTGTACATTTAAAAATGCCAAATAAGTAAACAACTGTTGTAGCAAATATTACTTTTATTTTCTATATCATTTCCTGAACTGAGAAAGCTTAAATTCCAAAAGTATGAGATGAGATTCATGTATTTTTCAAGTGTCTGATAATTCTAGAGAAAATAATCAAACATAAATTTTTAACAAGCTTTAGCTATAAAATTAATGTATAGGGAACAGTTACAATACTTTATGTTTACAGCTAGCATGCTTCAATATATTTCAGAGTAAGAGTTCTCTGGTTTTATGTCTGCAGCACGAATATAAAAAAGCTGGCACCCAGCATCAGGATATCAACTGCCTACTCAGAGAATGATTAATTTAAGATAAATAGATGCTGGCTTCAGCCTCGCTGATTGTATTTCCCATCCTGATGCTGCAGCATCAGTGTTTCCACTCAGAAGTTGTAAAACATATTCAGGAATCATTCTTCTCCACTCACAGATGCATCACAGATATTATCAAGCTTTCTGTACTTTGTGGCTGAATTTAATTTTACTTATGCCATCAGCCAAATAGACACAAATCTTTCCTTTTTATTTTAATACATAAACTTTAAATTCATGTTATTCTGATTTTTTCCTGTTTGATATCTGATACAAAAGCAAGAAATTCATACAGCCTAACTCTAAATACAGAAGCATAATTAGACTACTTGAAACAAAGTATTTCATAAATTGTAGCATAATTATAGCATACTAATTGAAAACATCAGTAACTTGGTAATAGTCAGGCTCAAATGGTATACCCAAATGACAATTTCTGCATAGAGTAACCTGAGATAACTTCATGTATCTGTTTTCTACCATCAGGGATGGAATTTTCCCTGTGAAAGAAAGTGAGGCAGAACCTTACAAATACAATGGAGCTCCCAGGACAACTCCTAAATGGGGCGGGGGTGAATCTGCATTGTTGAGGAAGGGCCATTATGAATGTAATACATCCTCTAGCCATATTACATTGCTGAAGGAATCTCTTCGTGACATGATATATTTCACTTCACCTTTGTTCTTGTCTCAACAAGGGTCCCCAGGTTCCTCTCTGGTGTCAAGGCATAAGTGAGGTAGAGGAGATCCATTCATGAAGTGGACCTTGTGCATGTAGATCAAAATGGCATAGCCTGGCCCATAGTCCAGAAAACTTCATGTTTGTAACATGATTTGTTTTGGTACCCAGTGGAGTTCTGTTTGTTGACAAGCAGGAGTTGACGTGGTTTAGATTTTTAGGGGATGCTACTGTAGGTATGGCCATTTCTTGGCATGAGTGCAGAAACAATTGGGAGCTTAGAGGAGAGAGAGAAGAGTGGGTGAACTCCTGTTTAATCTGTTCATTTTGCGTTGCATCTGAAAGCCTGGAAAGTAGGCTGGAAGAATTTGTTTAGGCGAAGTTCTAGTGTATTGGAAATTAAGCCATTTCAAAATATAATTTTGTTTTGAGAGTCTTTTTCTTTTATGGTCATCTTTGTAGATGATACCATGGCAATAAGGAAGAGTTCTCACAGCTATTTTCAGGAGTCGAACTATTTCTGGATCTGACTGTGAACCCCTTAATCTCTGGTGAGCAGTTACTTGCCTAAGTAGTTACATTGTAGTCAACAGACCAGAGCTTCAGCTATGTGTAGGTCTATTGAAGCCCATTAGGGAAAAGGGAGATACTAATTGTTTGCTTTCTAAATTCTTAGTAAGTAATCTTCTGTTTTTATTTGTTTTCTTCAAGTGGAGAATTTCATAACACAAAATCTGTCAAAGGATAAGTGTAAATTGTTTAAAATTTACTTTAGGAAACCCAAAACACACACACATATGTGCATGACTATTATGATGACAGAACCAGAATCCAAAGTTCTCACTTAAAAAAATAAACAAAAAACTTTAAGTTCCAAACTTTACAGATATGATGTATAGTTACTGACTATAATTGGTGTTTTTAAATAATATTGTATTTGTTTTTCTTTTTTGCTAGAAAACATTTTATTTCAAGTCTGTTAATTGTTTCTGCAACAAATTCAGATTCTAGCAACTGAGAAATTGGATGCAAAAAGCCAACTGTAGCTCAGTATCAACAGATCTTACAGAAAACTAACAGGTCAGGTATTGGAGATAACCCCTTTTGACTTGGCAATGGTTTTAGTTTTTTGAAAAATTCCTTTGTGACAAAAAAACAAAAATCATCCAACTGGCACCTGAGGGGAAAGGCTGAAAGTGTTTTGTATTGGTTAATCCAAACTCTTGTTCAGTCCCAAGGGTTCTTGGGCTGTTTCAAGTTTCCTTGGCAAGAAAGATTCACACAAGCAGCTCATCTCTATTATTAAAGAGATGACTTTCATAAACACAGAAAAAATATACACTATCATAAAGCAAAGACAGAATGGCTATGGATTCTGCTTTTGATTCACAAAGGAGTAGTATGTGTAAAGGGTTGTGCACTAGATTTAGGAACAGCACTGTTTAGGACCTGTACCTATGTTCCACATAAAACAAATATGACCATGGGAAATTTTTTCTCTTTTAACTTTGAAAATGTCTTGGAGCAGGATCTTGTATAGAATTTATTAATAACTTTGTTTTTAAACATGTAACGAGGGGCAAACTTCAAACAGTCAAGGATGAGTCACTGAAAAAGAACAAATCAGACTGAATTCACAGTATAGCAACTTCCACAATTGTTGTATCCATCAACACAAGACTTATGGTAAACTGGTCAAAAAAAATTGTCAAAACAGTTTTCCATCAGCAAAAGCCATTTTGATTGCACAATTTTTTCACAAAACAACATCAACTTTACTGGAAAAAATATTCAAAAATACTGAAATGCCCGATTTCAACATTTTTGGAGTGGAAAGTTTTGATTATTTTTTTTAAGTTCTGAAACAACATTTTGTTTAGAAATCATTTTATATTAAAAAAATTAAAAATGGTCAAATCAAAACATTTTGACTGACAGAAAATGAAATATTTTTGCAATTTAATTTAGTGAAAATTTTCAAAATTATGGCTATGTCCAATTTTGAACAAAATATTCTTCAAAATATCAATTTTTCATGGGATGGAAAATTTTCTGACCAGCTCTAGACTTATGCAATGGATCAGGTAAGAAGACTTTTAGCTGGCCAAAAGAAAAGCAACCAAAACATCATATGTATTTTTAAAAACATCACATTGCTTAGTATTTGGATTCCTTTGAGTAGCTCTGAGTATTTTATTTTTTATTTAAAACATAGAATCATAGAAGATTAGGGTTGGAAGAGACCTCAGGAGGTCATCTAGTCCAACCTCCTGCTCAAAGCAGGAACAACCCCACCTAAATCATCCCAGCCAGGGCTTTGTCAAGCTGGGCCATAAACCTCTAAGAATGGAGATTCCACCACTTCCCTAGGTAACCCATTCCAGCACTTTACCACACCCCTAGTGAAATAGTTTTTCCTAATATCCAACCTAGACCTCCCCCACTGCAACTTGAGACCACTGCTCCTTGTTTTGTCATCTGCCACCACTAAGAACAGCCTAGTTCCATCTTCTTTGCACCCCTCCTTCAAATAGTTGAAGGTTGCTATCAAATCCCTCCTCACTCTTCTCTTCTGCAGACTAAATAAGCCCAGTTCCCTCAGCCTCTCCTCATAAGTCATATGCCTCAGCCCCCTAATAATTTTTGTTGCCCTCCGCAGGACTCTCTCCAATTTGTCCACATCCTTTCTGTACTGGGGGTCCCAAAACTGGATGCAGTACTCCAGATGTGGCCTCACCAGTGCCAAATAGAGGGGAATAATCACTTCCCTCGATCTGCTGGCAATGCTCCAACTAATGCAGTCCAATATGCTGTTAGCCTTCTTGGTAACAAGGGCACACTGGTGACTCATATCCAGCTTCTCGTCCACTGTAATCCCCAGGTCATTTTCTGCAGAACTGCTGCCCAGCCATTTGGTCCCTAGTTTGTAGCAGTGCATGGGATTCTTCCATCCTAAGCGCAGGACTCTGCGCTTGTCCTTGTTGAACCTCATCAGATTTCTTTTAGCCCAATCATCCAATGTTAAGCACCTGTGAAAAGTGCAAGATCTACAACCTCAAACTAAAATCCTCTGTTTAGTCACAGAAGAGACAACCACAGACAGCATCAGAGCAGGCTTCACAACACTGCACACCAGAGTGTCCCAGCTATGAACTTTAGGAACCACACCCATGGATAAGAGGGTAGAGTAGTCATGCCCATTTATTCCCTGGCAAAGAGGCTGCCAACAAGGCTGCCAATTAGTACCAAGTGTAGAGCTGATTTGGGGATATGAACATCTGGCCACAAGAAATTAACCTGAAGTCAATAAGTCATTTTGTGTAAACTACCAAACAGCCATCAGATGATGGTAAGAAATTTCAACTAAGAATTTCTACTTGAATCCATGTGGACAAGACTAACTCCATATCAAATTGCTAAAATCATTATCAGCAAGTATTATTTAACTATGTACATGATTTTAATATTTGTTTCCCCCGCCTAAAAAATAGTGGAAGCTACATCATGGGAATATGTAACGCTTATGGCCCATCTGGCCATGGCTCCTTGCCAACTGTATGAGGCAGCAGCTCCCATCCCTACCAGCCAAGATTGTCCTGCTGGGTTCCCTGAACTTATGATGCCAGGTTGTATACTTGATTGCAAGGGAGGGTCTTCTTCCCTTCCTTGCTCCTTTCACGGGACTGTGCTGGCTAGCATGCTGCATTTGGAGAATATGGAATAACAGAATTGGGTTGCTGTCCCTGCCCCCAGTGCAATAAAAAGCTGCTGGATCAGCCTGAGGATTCTTTTGCTTCCCTGCTAAGTTAACTGCATTTCTGCCAGCCACCCACTTGAGAGTAGTTTATATGTAAAGTTTCTAAGGAGTTGGAGACATACATATATTATGTGTCCTTACAGGTCAGGTCTCACTGGTTGGCGTTTAAGGAATTAAAGTATATTGCAACTGGTTGATGTGAAGCTCTGATGTGGTCTTATGTGAAGGTCTTGAGTAGTCTTCGGGCTACTGTCACATCTTCAGGTTGGTAGGTGCTCTTTGCCAAGGATAGCAGGAATTAAGCATTCGGAATAGATTTCTAGCTACCCCCATAACTACATCCAAAGTTGAAGGATGGACAAAAGCTACAGTGACAACTGCAAGGTAAAGCCCATTCTACAAGCAGGCTCAATTTGGGCCTCAGGAATCCTCTATACTTCACTTAGTTCAATTGTTAGAGCCCTGCAACTCTGCAGATACCTACTCTATATCCATGGACCATTTTTGCGGATCACAGATTGGATGCAAATACAAATTTTGTATCCATGCAGGGCTCTACCTATCATGTACCAGAATTATTTCAAGGGTCAAATTCTAGTCTCAGGTGCATCCATACCAATCTATTTACAAAAAGAAGGCAAAAATGTGGTCATCAAGCGCAAGAAACCAGTGCATGGATTCAAGTGTTTCAGCATCTCAGATGTCCAATGAAAAAGTACATGAAATAGATAGTAAAATGCCCACTGTAATGTCACATAAATGCCCACACAGACACTAGCATATGCTTTAGTACTATAGGGCATGTGAACATAAGTCAATAAGATTAACAGAGGGGTCAATTATGTAAATCTACAGATCAGAGTATGTTGCTGGTAAAGCATATTGGGAAAGAAGAGGCAGACAATCTTCAACATAAACAGAACTGAATAACATCAGTGGCATCAACTGGGTTAACCATGGGCATAATGAAGGAAGATCTTAGTGGGGTTTTTTTATATTACACTCATCAACCTATAAATTCAGGTGCCAAATGCCCTGTCTTGTTATGTCTTCCAATAAAAACAGTCCCTTTATTCACACCAATAGTAAATATTTTCTGTACACAGCAATAATTTCAACAAACAAACCAAAAAACCCTAATCCGGTATCTTGCTGGTGAGAAGGAAGAGGCACATCACTTTTGTAACTTTTTACTTTTGTGAAGCATTTGGCTATTGTGGAGAAAAGTGCCAATATAAGAAACTGTATGGATAGACAGATTGTATAGATAGACAGAAGTTCAGATCAAACCACTAGATTATTAAATGAAAGTCAACAGTAGTTTTTCATCAGTGAATGACAAGCTGCTCCTGAATTCACTATACAGGCTATGATTTTAAATACAAATTGTCTTGGCAAACATCCAGGTGACTGAGTATCAAATTCACATATATTAATTGAATTGATTTATTTTAAAGATGTGTGAACCTAGGTTTTTGAATTTAACTTCTATGCATGGAGGGGAGAGAGGGGTTGTTATATTTTTTAAAAGACTGAAGTGTAGCAGTGGCAATATGAAGCTGTGCAGTTATGTTTTACACAGCTTCATAAACTGTAGCCCTCTGTATAATATAAAAATTCTCCCTCCATAATTTTCAAGTTGCGCAATTGTCGTTAACAATTCTACAAATTTTAAAACACCCTCTGCAGCCACACATCTTAACTGGGGTACTATGGAGTCCCATGAGGCACCATAGAATTGCAAAGCCATAAAACTGCAGTCCATGGAATACAGAAAAACCTAATTGATGTGTATTTTGTTGCACAGACATGAGCATGAAAGTTTAGTAGGTTAGTAGTTAGAATTCTTATAGTTTATAAAATTTCAAACTTGCCCCATCACTATTCCTTAGTATGGTCAAGTGATATGTAATATTTTAAGTTTTAAAGTTTAAGCCATGTTTAGTTGTGTGGGGAAAAGTCTTATTTTTTAAGATAGGAAGAATATACATTTTGCCACATGGCTAATTTAATAGCATGGACTATTGTGGCCAAAAAGGAGAATTTTTCAAAATGTTCCAAGAGAGTGAAATTAGGGGATTATATTGAAAGTAATGTCTTCATACTAGTCATTACTCATAAAAGTAGTTCCTTTGACTCCAGAAGGAACTACTAGCATGAATAAGTGCAGGATTGGGTCCTTATTTCCGAAAGCTAAGATACATTAATAGTGATGTAGTTTCCATATCACAATTATCACAGTTCGGAGCATTATTAAGTGTCTGCTCTGTGAATCTGCTTACAGGGAGTTCTAGTATTAGTGGCAGAGAATTGGATGGCAGTGCAAATGGATTGGAGACAAGCTGCCAGGGAGCTGATGAGGAGGAAATAAAAGTCTGAAAGCTAGTGTGAAGGCAAAGAGGCATAGGCCTCTATTAGGATTTATATTGCAATACAAAATGCTTATTTTCTATAGCCTTCATCCTATTGAAGATGGTAAGATCCTGCAATTAGCAGCCAGCAAAGAAAAAGAAGACTGTCTTTATGTAAACAGAAAGTCTGTCGGTGGTGCATTTAACTAGCCCTATGATTAGTAGTTTCCCAATATTCCACCATCAAGAGCAGAACAGAGGTCTCTGGATAGCTCACCTCTAAGGCTAGCCTGAAGCATGCCTGTACTCTGTTTCAGATTCAGTCTGTTTTTACCCATTAATGTTTTTATGTCAAGTGTTCTAACCATTTAAGCTGATTTCACAAACTGCTACAATAGATAACCATTAATGTCTGGATCACAAATAAGCAACTTTTACTTAGATTGCCAAGCAGGCCAAGGCTTTTCTTAGTGATATTCCAGGAATGCAATACTCAACAAAATGAGAATATAAGAATGGCCATACTGGGTCAGACCAATAATATGGTGTCTTCTGACAGTGGCCAACGTCAAGTGCTTCTGAGGGAATAAACAGAACAGGCAAGCAGAGGGATCCATCACCTGTTGTCCACCTCCACTATCAGAGGCTAGGGACACCCAGAGCATGGCATTGCATCCCTGACCCTCTTGGCTAGTAACCATTGATGGACCTATTCTCCATGAACTTATCTAACCCTTTTTTGATCCGTTATAGTTTTGGCCTTCAAAACATCCCCTGGTAATGAGTTCGACAGGTTGAGTGTCTTTTATGAAGAAGTGCCTCCTTTTGTTTCTTTTAAACCTGCTACCTATTAATTTCATTGGGTGACTCCTGGTTCTTGTGTTACGTGAAGAGGTAAATAAAACTTCCTTATTCACATTTCCCAAACTATTCATGATTTTATAGACTTCTATAATATCCACCTTTAGTTTCTTTTCCAAACTTAAAAGAGGGTTGGAACATCTCTATGAACATAGCGATTGCCCCAACAGTAAAACTGGAAATTTCACTATGAAAAGGGGGTGGAGGTGGGATTTAGGAAGAGCGGTTGTAAAGGGTGCACATCCGCTATGCAGCAAAGGGCCTAGCACCACATGTAGTCAAAGAGTGCAGAAAGGCAAAGAGAGGGGCCTGGGCAGGGTCAGAGCATTCACAGCTAGTCTCCAGTCCTCCCACACATGGCAAGAGACATAGTGGGCTATTTCAGCCATAGAACCAAAGTAGCCTTCACAAACAAGATGCAGAGCCACTCTGGATGCTGGGTAGAGAGGCGAACAGATACTCTGCAGTGATAAATGCCAAGCTTTTTACTTCATCCAAGTGCAGGATCCTAACATTGGGCCCTTAAAATGTAAAATGCCCTCTCCAGTTTCCTTACAGATAATGGCTGTCAGTTAGTCGCTGCTACATATTCTGTAAAAGGAAATGATCAGAGGGTAAGATGAGCTTAGAACTCTGAAAATAAAACTAAAAGGATTACAGTACAATCAAACTTGGAAAATCCATCTTATATTGTTGATAACTGTCACCCAGTAGATTTCAAAACAATATGAAGAAGGCACTTGTGCTGTAGTAAACAAGTCAGATCTTCAGCTGGTGTAAACCAGTATAGTCCCAGTGAAGTTGTTAGAGCCACCCCAATTTGCATCAGCTGAGAATCTGGCCTTTGCTGTCCAAAAATCTGTTTTTTTTAATTTTAAGCCTGATAAAGATTTTTAATTTTTTAGAACTCTATTCCCCTCTCCCTCCTCAGCTAAATTTCCCATTGGCTTTGCTCTGGTGAGTAACTACAAAATACTGTAATTATGCTTTTCACTGAAATCTGATTTATTCCAACCAGACATCCTGGACCCTGAAAGCAAGCGACACTGGTGCAATCATGAATAACCAAAGTATGTTACATAATACCACTCCATAGTGAATAAAGCCAGAATTGTTCCTCATAATAGCAGTATGAGGCAAGTGAAAATGAATTGTGAGTCAAACTGTATGCCACCGTAAGAGTTTGCAAACCAAAGAACTGCTGAATAGCCAAGTCATCTGATGACAGTGAGACTACATGATAAGCAGCAGTGTACCACTGCTCAATAGTATAAAGAAAGTAGGCACTGTGCAAGGAGTCCTAAAAATACAGAGGCATGATTTTGGAATTTAATTTGTACTGTGATGGCACCTAAAGGTCCATGTCAGATCTTTCTTATTAAAATTTCTATAACTGACCCACAATGGGTACCTTTTACCATCAACTTGGGAGGGCATAGTTATTTTGTGTTCACCAACTTTAACTGACGAGCTACCTCCTAAATAAACTCTGAGGGCCAGTGCCATTACTAATACACCCATGGGAGGTTTTGGATTTCAGCTAAACCAAGAATATGGAACTGGGACAAAGCTTCACACATGTTATAGTGCGAACTCTGGACATTCACTAGGCTATTTGTTTAAGGATTCCTTAACCCATTCTTTTATTCTGCGGCTTACAGTCTTAGCACTAAAGTGGAGTTTTCTTTTATAGAGCTGTGCATCTGTGTTGTGTTTATGGGGATTCCTGGGACAGCACAGAGGTGATTCCTCATATTAGAGCAATAAATTAGGTTACTAAATGGTAATATTGTACTAGTGAGTAATTAACTGGGAGTCCTAGGTTGATGAAACCACACCAGTGCACATAAGGTTATATTGGTCTTCCAGTCCTTCTGCACTTCACTATATTGCTCCTACCCCCTTCTGCTTCTCCCAGTGCATTATTTGCCACACATTCAACTAATACACAGTTATACTAAGTGTTCAAATCCTTCTCCACCTTGACCTTTCACTACTGTTCAATCACAGATCTCCTTCTGAGTCAATGCCATGTCAGATTTTGCATGTCTAAAACTGAGCCTTTCTTCCCATTGTTTCTATTTTTGTTGACAAAACAACCATCCTCATGACACCAAAGATAGCAACCTCTGGGTAATCTTTGACTTCTTTCTTTCCTTTCCCCCCACTCATCGAGTGCCTGGTATAACTGACAGTTTTCCCCCCTTTAGGATATCTCCAGTAGTCATCCTTTCCTCTTTCTCTCCTACTGAAACACTAGTCCATACTCCAGTCATTTCCCACTGTGATTACTTTAACCTCTCTATTCTAATCCTCCCCTGCTTTGAGTCTCAACTCTGGCTTACACTCTTTCCAAATAACGTTCAGGCATTTTCTTACTTTCAAAGCATTCCACAACTCCACTCATGCAGCATCTCTGTCCTTACTACTGCCTAAAACTCTACTGTAATCTACCTACACACCACACAATCTTCCCTCCATACTGCCTTTTATCTTAGAGCCAGAATATGCTCTCAGGTGCCACCTGCAAAAATCTGGGTAACTCCACTACATCCATTGAGTTACTCCAGATTTACACTGTGAAATAATAGCAGAACTTTATCCTTAGTGCTCTCTTTAAAGCCTCCCGATTTGCATACATCAAGCCCACTCTCTCTCCTCTTTCCAGTCACTTCTGAAAAACAACCTGTTCTGCAAACCTGCTGGTAATATCAGCATGAGATGTTTTGTTCACTGCACTGTTCCCTTTAGATTGTAAGTACGGATTGTCATTTTTATTAAATATATTCTACCTGTTGTAAAGGACCATGTACAGTTATGGCATTATATGAATAAATAATAATCATAGTGCTCTGTGGGTTATTCTGTTTTAATATGCATGTATAATCAAAATTTATGAGTGCCTCTAAACAGAAAATTGACACCTTTATATTTCATAACATGCTGCATATACATTTTAACTCTTAGGTTTGAACCCTACAATTTACTGTACAGCATATGCTATAATCAGAAGCCTAATTTTAAAGAAGCTAATGAAGTCTAATATCTAATGCATGCTTTTGCCACCACTATTAGCCACATGCAGTAGAACCTCAGAATTAGGAATTGACCAGTCAACCATATACCTCATTTGGAACTGGAAGTACACAATCGGGCAACAGAGACGCCCCGCCCTGCCAAAAAAGAAGTAAATACAGTACCGCATTGTGTTAGCCATAAACTACTAAGAAATAAAATGAAAGCACCATTTTTCTCCTGCATAGTAAAATTTCAAAGCTGTATTAAGTCAATATTTAGTTGTAAATGTTTGAAAGAACAATCATAACATTTCAGAGTTCTGAACAACCTCCATTCCTGAGATCTTCATAACTCTGAGGTTCTCCTGTAAGTACATAAAGATGATAGAAAAGAAAGCAGTTTTTGTTATATTGTATAATATGAGAGAAGTACTTTTTTATTGTAAGGAGACAGCTCCGACCCACTTTAAACTTTTAAAGGTCTTGCATGTATGACACCGCAATTACTGCATTAGTTATCACTCAACTTGCATGAAGAGACACTAATTAGGATTCGCATACCTGCTCTCAGGCAAGTGGAAGAACAAGTTTACCTGAACAGACTAAGAAAAGAAAGGCAGGCAACTGCATCTCATTCTTAGTGATCAGCCTGGTATATTTTCTTGCTGTATTTTCTGCAACTGTTTCAGAATTGAAGTATTAAGCAAAAGAAACAAACAAAATTACTAGTTGAAACTTTCAGAAAAACTGCTGATTTTGACAGCCTGAATGTCATAACATAAATTGTTAAACTAATGTGCTACAAACCCTTGTGTGATCCTGTACTGAAAATTACTACTAATTTACACTTATTACCTTAATCATAACTAACTTGTGGCTTTCCTTAAATTGTTTGTTTAAATTGTTCTCAGAATGTAGAATGTAACTAGCTCAAAACCGCTACAAAGGCGTGCAAATATCACTTTGTCCGACTCACTATCAAATACAATGACAAAATATTTAAATATGTTATGCTGTTGGGACCCATGATTTTCATCAGAATATTGATTGTTCTTCTGAGAATCCTATGCAGAGAGTAAGCAAGACAATCAGTGCTACTGCAGGGAAACATTTCTGCCTAATCACAGTGGGTGAACCATGTTTTTTTGGGGTGGTGATGGAGAGGTTGGTAAGACTTCATTTCGGTGAACTCTGCACAAACACAAAGATTTCTCTCAGTGACTGAATTTTTCTGCTCATGGGTGCCAAATAAATAAGTGTACATACCATAAATATAATCTCCTTTACTAGAGCCTGAAACATCAACCTTAAATAGATACAGTTGTCCAAGTTCTGCCCTGAATTATCCACATGTAACCTCATTGACTTCAGAGAGGTTCTGCTTGTGTAACTAAGGGTAGAGATTCTCAATGGAAAAGGCCATAAAAATTATGTATACATAGATGCTTTTTGTGATGTTACAGGTCCGTGGCCTGTAACATTTGAAAAGGATCAATTTCTTCATACATTGACTCAACTATGGTATGATCTCAGATAAATCCAATATATAAAACTAAAGTTTCTTCTACATACACATTTCAAATGTGCATTTTAAACCCTCCTCTTGCCCCACGTTCTGTGTGGGTTGCCCTAACACCTCTCACTTGTCCTCCTTTCCCCTTCTTCCCTGTCTGTTCTTCCCCTTTCTACATACACTCCTGTGTGCGCACAAACATTCTCCTAAACTACTCCTATGTGGGGAGATGTCCACTTTCTCATGTGACCTTCAAATCCTTCTCAATTTTTTGAGCCCCACCTGCTCTAGGTGATCTTACTCTGTGCAGTTTCCACACCATAGGCTGCCAAAACTTAGAATGACAACAAGCTGTGTTCTCTACCCCTTCTGCAAAAAAAAAAAAAAAAAAAAAAAAAAGAGAGTTGAAACAAAACAAAATATTTTTTCTGGGTCGCTACTCCTCAGAAACAGCCTGATCCACTAACATGTAACTTCTGAAAAGGGCAGAATACTGGTGGTGTGCAGAGATCCATGAAAATGTTACACTTATGTGTTAAGGGTAGAATTTTGCTGCATTTCCCTAACAACATTTTGATACATTTCTGTTCCATTCCTTTAGACTAGTACAATTGATGAGAAATGTGAACATCCTGGCTCACAAGCAGTGTAGAGCAAGTTATATTGTATCCTCTGCTATAAGAATCACAGATTTATTTTTCTGATGTATAAAATATGCCTTATTAACATACCTCAGGGTGCATGTACAAGTTTAACATACCATTTTTTACCTCTTATCTAAGATACAAGAGTAAAAGGACATTCCACAGATATCACCAGGCACTCAAACCTCTCCACTCAAGCAAATATTAAAAAAAAAAAAAAAAAAAGAGAGAGATGGGTCTTATACTGTGCCCTAATGCTCAACAGAATTGGGCTTTGTCAGATGAGAAAAGGAAGTGAATTTCAGAGTCAAGCACCCTCTACTGAGAACACCTTCAAGACATATAAATAAAGGTTATCAAGTGTCTCAGGTAACCTCATCTGCTACTGTAGTATGTGGAGAAAAAGAGGCAGCAAGAACATTATAGATCAAAGTCAATTTACTACCAGAATCTCTTTCCCCAAACAAACAGCATCACCTCCATCTTATCCAAATTGAGCGTCAGCCAGCCAATTTGTTCTCAGCCAACCCCAGTCTCTATTTATCATCCAGTCTTGATAAAAATATAACAGAATTACGTATCATGTACATACTGATGACACTGCATCTTAAATTATTATTATTTGTTAGTGCTGGCAGAGTGCTTGGCACTGAGTAACCCACAAGTAATTTACAGTCTGGCTTAAATAAGATGGGATGCAGTGGTAATGGAGGAGGGAGGGTTATGCAAATTAATGTAATGAGAGGGTTTGCTTTCAAAAGCCACACATCATGCTAGTTCCATTAATTCTGTTATACTGAATGGAAGGTTATAAGGTCATTTCAGGCATGAACAAGAGTGGGCAAAGGAAGCACTGAGTTGGGCATAGTTGGCAAACTTAAGTGAGGAGAGTTGTTAATTATGCAATAAGAAGCAAGTGTTGCTACATAAGCGGGTTGGAATTCTTCAGAGCTTCATTGGGGAGGAAGAGAACTGTAACATTCTTTTAAATTGTTACATTACTTAGTTTTGGTGAGTCTTGTTTACAAGCTTCTTAAAGGAAGCATGTGACCAGGCCCACATAAAATGTTGTTAATGCAGGCACATAATCTTTCTGCACTCCAGTGCTCAGGATGGCAGCAGAAGAGGGAATTCTTTGATTATATTGCATGATCTTTTCTAAAAACATTGGGGTAAATTGTGCCTCGGTGTTACCCAGAGCTCCTTGCTAAATGGCCTGATATGACAGACGAGGCAGAGGATGGTGCAGCATAGGCTTAGTTTCACCTCTTCCCTACCTCTCCTCTATCCAAGGGTTGTACCAAGAAGCCGTACCTATGCTCCAGGAGGTATGACACCCAGGAGTGCTAGTAAAACCTTATTTCCTGGCTCCAGTCAGGACAAGGGTGAGGATTACACCAACATCTCACATTACAGAATACTCTGACTCCAGTAGTTACTGTTAGAGGAATGGCTGTTTTTATTGATCTCTGAAGAGCTGACAACAAGAGGAAGAAAGTTCCATTAACCATTCTTACCTTGTGTATTCATGCAGGGGCAGGCCACCTGGGTGTAGCTTGCTCACTTTCTTTCTAGTGCACACTGTGCAACTGACAGGATGATAAGGTCCTATGAATGTAAACTTTCCTTCTCTGGCTTTCAAGCAGATTTCTTTGGTTTTGGTCTTGTGCTATACAAACATTAGCAAGGATCTATGAGTTAATTTTGAAGAGCAGATGGTTTTAAAGCTTTTCCTAGAAATCAAATGTTATTTAAGTTTTTAAAACGTTACCTCTTTAGCTGAAACTTGCAATCTGGGTAAAACCAATATGCATATTTAACAGTTACCAACTGAAGGACTGATCCTACAGCCTTTGGGCACCCAGGCTGTGCCATAAGAAATCAATGGTTCCTTCAGGTGAGACAGGAATACATACCCTGAATAGACAGTATGAGCTTTAGAGATGTCCAGTGTGAACCATTAAAAGGACCAAACCCTGGCCTCATTGGAGTCAGTATCAATACTCCCACTTACTTCACAGGATGAAAATTTGCCCCCAAATATAAGAGGAGACTTCCAAATCCACATTGCACAGATGTTAGGCTTTGCGCCATGTCTAGAATGTTATCTTTTCCCCTTTCTTATGGCTGTTGAAGAGAATGTGGGCTGTGATAGCTAAATTTAGGGGCAGTCCTTTGGTTTATGTTGTATTTTTAAGATGCCTGGGTGCCCATAGTTATATTTTAAAAATCTGAAGTGATAAACAATAAATAAATAATATAACGCATTACTGAGCAATTAAAGCTGCTACATTGTCCAAGGAATATTAATCCCTGTTCTACAGGGTATTCAAGACACCATAGAGATAAAATGATCTTCAATAGGGAAGTATACAACCAGAAGGTTCACATATTCAATATTTATTTTGATACTGTTTTCATTTTATAGGGTCTGGATATGATTTCAGCATCAAGAGGCACAAGCTTATGATTTTTCTATTGATTATTAATAACTAATAGACATTTTTCACTCACCAAAGAAGGTAAAACTACCTAAAACAACATCCATATTGTGTATAAATCATTCTGCAATGTTGCTAAGCCCCTCTTAGGTTGTCTATTTGCCATAGAAAATAGCTTAGGATAGATTTACCACTTCAGTAGAAGTTTAAAACTTTTATTCAAGGGCTCTGTGTATAGCACAGACCTTACTTGGTTGAGGTCACTAAACTTCACTTTTCCATTTGAGTTTTGGTTTCCTTTACTTTAAAACAAAATAGAATGAATGCTATAGGAGACCATATGCTATACAAATGCATGCTGTGTAACATCCTTACTTCTATGAAGAAACAGTATAGTGTAGGTTTAAAAAGGCTGTTAAGCATTTAGACAGCTAGGAAAAACTGGACTTAGCTGCATACTCATTCAGTGACATCACATGGGGTGTGCATTCACCAGTTGATACATGTAAACTACTTGGGTGTGCATATACACTAATCCATTGTGTGTGCATATTGAATTGTGAACCTACATAACTGGACCTCTTAATAAATCAGGAAAATATTTCTTACTATCTCTAGGCCAACTCCTGATGCTGCTGCCCAGCAAGTTTGGGACCCAGCCAGGCTGAGAGGAGAAGTTACTACCTGGGTAGGGCCCACAGAGCTGCTCCATGGCTGCCCAAGCCTTGCCCACTCCTCAGACTCTGCCCCCACCACCACACTGTCCTACATTGCAGTAAGAAAAGGAGGACTTGTGGCACCGTAGAGATGAACAAATTTATCTGAGCATAAGCTTTCATGAGCTACAGCTCACTGTGAGCTGTAGCTCACGTAAGCTTATGCTTAAATAAATTTGTTCATCTCTACGGTGCCACAAGTCCTCCTTTTCTTTTTGCAGATACAGACTAACACGGCTGCTACTCTGAAACCTACATTGCAGTGAAGTTCTCAGAGTCACATTGGGAGGAACGCAATGCCTCTCCTACCTAACATCCCTAAGGGAAGCATCCAGCCAGATGAGTGAAAGATTGTAAAAGAGAAAGTGGCCAGCTACTCTCCCACAGCAATGGAGTCACCTGACCGCCTTGAAGTGGAGTCTTCGGCCACCGTTGGGGCTTACGGGGATCAAAAAATTTCTCCACTCAGTGGGCAATCAAAGTAGGGAGAGAGCATCACAGGCCTCCTGGAAAATCCTCTAATACCCATAAGTGCTGCTTCAAAGACTCACACTAAATCCCCTAATCCAGCGGTTCTCAAACTGTGGGTTGAGACCCCAAAGTGGCTCGTGACCCCATTTTAATGGGGTCACTAAGGCTGGCTTAGACTTGCTGGGGCCAGGGGCCAAAGCCCGAGCCCCACTGTCTGGGGCCGAAGCCTGAGGAC
The DNA here is from genome assembly GCF_009764565.3 of Dermochelys coriacea. Classification (NCBI taxonomy): domain Eukaryota; kingdom Metazoa; phylum Chordata; order Testudines; family Dermochelyidae; genus Dermochelys; species Dermochelys coriacea. The sequence continues at coordinate 228,179,452 of NC_050069.1, forward strand.
TTCAGCCTTGGGCAGTGGGGCTGAGATTACAGGCTCCCTTCATGGGGCTGAAGACCTTGGGCTTGGGCTTTGACTTGCCCCTCCCCGCCCGCCCGGCGTAGGGCTTTGGCCTCCCACCCAGGGTGGCAAGGATCAGGCAGACTCAGGCTTCGGTCCCACGTCCTGGGGTCATGTCATATTTTTTGTTGTCAGAAGGGGGCTGTGGTGCAGTGAAGTTTGAGAACCCCTGCCTTAATCCATGAGCTCCCTCCCATCAGAACCAGATTTTGCAAAGATCGTGTCTAGTACAGAGCTTAGAATGACATAGTTAAAAGCGATAGTCCGCAAGTGAGGAAGCCTAAGGAGCTAATTTAAGAGACACTCTCTCCCTGCTGGAACGCCCCCACAAAATACATCAGCGTTCAGAGCTTTTCATAGATCACATCGTTGCACTCCTAAACAGCTCCTAAAGTCCTGAGGAACTGGTGATAAGTACAGACCAATTATCTGTATTGTTAACTTTTAAAATACATGCGAATCATGATTACAAAAAACACCACCACAAATTTCCACTGAAAATGTCATTGAAAAATATGTGAAATGGCATAATTATCAGACTGATGAAGATGCATATTCCTGGCATGTATATTCACTGGGAGATAATTGCCTGGGCTCAAATTTTCAGTACTCAATGAGATCACAGTCTTTATCTAGGTTATAAATATGAATTTAGACATTTATTTAATTTTTAAAGCAAAACTCCTTCTGTCAAAATGTTCTACTATCAAAGATAATATGTAAGGAAGTTCTGTTTCTTATACTTTGTGATCTAGTTTCACAAGCCTTCCTTACATGATACAATCTAAGCTGGAAATGCATGCTGCAGATTTATTGCTGATTACAACTGAGAATTTTCTCACCAACATCAAATACTTCTCTCCAGTTCAGTCTGAGCAGAATATAGATAGAACATTTCTGTTGACACAAATGTACTAAAACTATTCTAGAGGATTTTGTGGGAAAAACATCAATTGAAAAATTCATAGCAACTTGAGTTGATTAATGTATGCATTGTTTCAGAGCTGCATGCAATCTTCTTGGCAATAATTCTATTTCCCTACTTAAGCCAATTTGCCAATTATCAATATGCATAACTATGAAACTGGGACAAAAAAAACTTTGATGATAATGTTTACATCTCATCTGGTATGCACATAAATTTAATCTAGTATAACAGAAAACCCCAAAGCTGCCCTTTTGTTACCAAAGTAGTAATGGTTATCTTGCAGAGTATAATCATAAACCAAGTATTTTTACACTGTTAACTTCTGAAATGTTTTTTTAAAACATATGAGTGAACAATAGAGCTAGTGGAATACTGCAAAAACAGTGTTCATAGATGTTCATTTGAATTTCAAAAACCTGTTTGGTTCAATCATATTAAAGTCCCTATTTATTTGCTATTCAGGAACATTTGCATGGATGGACTTTTGCATGCATACATGCTTGGGGCATTATTGTTCTTCCTTATGGGGATTACTTACATCCTGGAGTTGGTGAAACAGATTCTTAACAATGCTACACTTGAGGTTGAGGGTTCCAGTTTTCCGCAGGCTCACTTATGTACATCTAGTGGTCTTTGGCAATGACTTTACACTTTTGAGGGCAGATTTTGACTCTTTATGTAAACCATAGCTGACTTAGGAACACAATATTGTTTTGCGGTGATGTCCTAGATCGGGGTGGGCAAACTTTTTGGCCCAAGGGCCACATCTGGGAATATAAATTGTATGGTGGGCCATGAATGCTCACAAAATTGGGGTTATGGTGCAGGAGGGGGTGAGGGCTCTGGTTGGGGATGCGGGCTCTGGGGTGGGGCTGGTGATGAGAGGTTTGGGGTGCAGGAGGGTGCTCCAGGCTGGGATCGAGGGGTTTGGAGAGCGGGATGGGGATCAGGACTGGGTCAGGAGGTTGGGGTATGGGGAGAGGCTCAGGGGTGCAGGATCCAAGTGGTGCTTACCTCAAGTGGCTCCCGGAAGCAGTGACATGTCCCTTCTCTGCCTCCTATGTGGAGGTGTGGCCAGGCAGCTCTGCACACTGCCCCATGCACAGGCAGTACCCCTGCAGCTCCCATTGGAGCACCAGAGGGGGCCACTGGAGCACATAGGAGCCGGAGTGCCAGACTGGGGATAAGACGCGTGGTTCGGCCCCTAACCCCACTCCCCAGTGGGAGCTCATGGGCCGGCTTAAAACGGCTCGTGGCCCACCCCTGTACTAGATCATGAGCTGTCAAAGAAGGATCAGATTTTGTGGTATGGTTGTGATTCTCATGATGCACCATCTCCCCTCACAAGGAGGGGAGAATGTGGGCATCCTGGGAGATGAAATTTGGGTAGGAACCAGATCTTAAACAGGAGAGTGGGAGAATAAGACAACTAAACTGAAACTCCCATGAGGCACTACAGTGGAATTTCAGAATAGAAATTTTCCAGTTTTTGATTTTTCACCAAAAAGACAATTTTCCACAGGGAAAAAAATCCTAAGAGCTCTACCTCTCTTCTCCTGCCTCCTCACCAGATATCCTAACACTGGTGGGACAAGTGACATTTCTAGTTCTCAAAGTATGTTTCCCACAAGAACTAGGTGAGATGGAACACAAGGACTTAAAGGTGCTTAACAAGCATTATGTGCCAAACACAAATCTAGCTGAAAGAGATAAATTCTATTTAATAAACCTAATGAAAAGAGAAAATATCTCTGCATTCTAGCCAGTCTTCAAAATCCTTTTTTTTGTTTTGTTTTGTTATTTTGATAACTTTTTACAAGAAGCCCCTACAAATAATTTGTTCTTGGGATAAGGAAACCTGAATTAGAGAGACTACTGAGCACAGTTCATACAAAGAATCTTATCCTGAAATGAGACGACTCACATAAGTAAAGTTACTCACTTCAAGGGCACAGAGAAAAATTCTTTACACCTTGAGAAGCACCTCTGCCAGTTTTCTACGTGAAGGGAGCAAAGTCTAGTCCATGGGCAAAGATGACTATATAGATCACCACATCCCAGATAAGCAAAATGGATGAGTCAGTGTTTCTGTCACTGGGGAACCAGAGTACTGTTTCTTCAAAAAGCTATAGTGTAGGAGCTATGGTAAGAAGGGACAGCATGCTGCTCAGGCTCAACGCACCACAACAGTTGAGAAAGGACTGTGCTGAGAAGTAATTAATGCTTACCAGAGTGAACCACCAACCTAGCTACTTGAGGAATGGCGTACTTCAGAAACTGTTCCTCTTCATTCTATATCATTTCTCAAAACTGTATAAAGAAAAGGAGTACTTGTGGCACCTTAGAGACTAACAAATTTATTAGAGCATAAGCTTTCGTGAGCTACAGCTCACTTCATCGGATGCATTTGGTGGAAAAAACAGAGGAGAGATTTATATACACACACCATCTCTCCTCTGTTTTTTCCACCAAATGCATCCGATGAAGTGAGCTGTAGCTCACGAAAGCTTATGCTCTAATAAATTTGTTAGTCTCTAAGGTGCCACAAGTACTCCTTTTCTTTTTGCGAATACAGACTAACACGGCTGCTACTCTGAAACCGGTCAAAACTGTATGTAACACAGAATAAACTGAACTGAAAGGCTGGGGTGAGTGTAAATATACATGAATTGAAAGTGAGAGTAGAAGTGGATACAAGGGTAGCAATGCCTATGATTTCTGAAGAAACAAACATTTATTGATGCAAAACTGAGAGAAGCTGATCTAATTTTACAAAACTATAATCAGGGAACAATAAAAGTATCAGGATGGCAGGAGAGCATGTCAAAACATAAATGCACCTGCTTATCATTACAATTAATTGTGGATGAAGGAAATGGCCCTTTGCTGATAGCAGACATTGGCTGAAGAAGGTTAAATTGGATTGTAATTCCATGCAAAATGTGTTGAATCCAGTGACAGAATTAAAAACAAACTATGAAGCTATATATAACACATATACAGGATTAATAAATGGTATAACAGCAAAGCTGCATGTGGCTAAGAGTGCATTTATACATTTCTAAAGGCCTGTCCTGTTCTTTATGCTTTGCAGGAACTCATAGAAGGGCAGCAAGAAGAATTGAAAAATCAGGAAATCATTTCACCTGTGAAGTTCAGTGAGTGGGCTGCATGATTGTTTATGCTCCCAAAAGGGGTAGAAGTGTTAGAATTTGTAGGAAATACAGCACAACTCAGCAGGAGACACAGGAAAATCTCTGGTGTGTAAAATGTCTGAAGTTTAGAAATATCTAGATGTATGTGGGAGTGACTTTACCTAGTTATTGCACCTATGCCTACAAAGGTGCATAATTTTGTAAGTGTGCTGTATGTTTTCATTCGGGGGGGGGAGAGTTTCCTGGCAGGTGGCCACAGTCTACTGCTCCTGAGATAGCTCTCAGAGACTTTTGTCACAGAGGAACGTAAATGCCGTTTTCTTTTTTCTTTTCTGTGTTACCTCTCTCTGTTTTGTTGCTTTTTGATTATTTTGTAACTTTGATTCCATTTATCCTGCCTTTTCACAGAAGCTGAAGAAGAAACTCTACAAGTTAGTTTATTTGTTGCAGCTGTTGGTTCATTGTTTGTTCCTTTTTATGGAATTTTTTTTAATCAAAAGGTTTTTTTTTTATTTCTCTGCCTATAGTATTTTCCCTATGGTTTCTATGGCAGAGCAAACAGCAGACCCATTTTCATTGCTGTCAGAACTGCTAAGGGCACACAGCATTGTGGGATGATGTGTTTCTGCTGAGAGATATACTGGTTATGTGGCCTGTCAGCTACTCACTCACACTTACTTCTCTCAGGGGGATCCCTCCTTTCCAGCAGCCACCATCTATTTCTAATTTCATATACTGTGTGTTGGACAACTGCCTGGCCCTTAACTTGCTTTCTTAGTGTGCCCCATAGTGGTGCTTGGTGCAGGTCCCTCCTTCATGGTGGCCATGAAAAGGAACTTTCTTTGTTCAGGTCCAAAGTAGCTAGCAGCTCCACAGTAAGGGAAAATTGAGAGATTCCTGTGACCTGACCCAACCCTGCTGTTTTGTACTTGGTGTGCATAATTCCACCATCCTCACACCATCTTCTACTTCCTGAGATGTTTTTAAAACTCCCACTGTTGCTACTTGCTACATAGAGGGATGGGGAGAGGAGACAACTGTAGAGTCCTTATTGCACCTGCTTGTGTGCCTGTGCCCACCTTATATTATTTCTAAGTATGTTTGAATTATTTTTATTTAATTATTGAAACAGTGCATACGCAGACCCTAGCCTCTACTAACAGAATGAGATGTGCATTTTTGAAAATTTAGCCTTTTAGAACTGAGAATTCACTTTGCACATTGGTGAAATGAAGCCACTGTTGAAACATAATATACCAGCCCTTTAACCCTTACTACAAAACAGTACGGGAAAGGAGGTGAAAAATACTGTATTCAATTGAAGCTGCAGGGAAATTTATCAAAGAAGTTGAAATTTGGCTAGGACATTGGATTTAACTCTGTTTTTGCAAAAATAACAAGGATTTTTTGAATAACCACAAGTAATGTGGTTTATATCTCAAAGTTTGTATCTGAAAACCTTCAAGCCGCATAGTGCACACTAACAGCTTTGGCTGAGAACTGGGAAGAGAACCATCAGCTGAATCACCAGCACCACTTCTTCAAGAGGCCTGAGTTCTCCTTGGAAGTTTCATATCCAAGTACTTACCTTGCTAAGCCTGTGAGACCTGACAGGATGACTTTCTGAAAGGGTGGGCCACAGATCAGTATCACAATATATCTGTCACAGATGAAGAAACTATATACAGTGCATGGATCAATGTAATCCATTCAAGGCCATAAAAATCCTCCAGAGAGTGTTACAAATCCCTTGTAAATGCTTGATTTTGTGTTTGGATCTCATTGCATTTAGCTAAGAGATGGGGAGGAAGTCTTGTAGTCAGAAAATTTCCTACCACCGACACATTAAAGGCTCAAAACCTAAGTTACTCCAGCTAAGGTCAGAAAGACTAAATATCTTCATGACAGAAGGGCTTCTCTTGGATAAGATATTTCTCTTCTCTGTTCAGACCACTCATTCTTTTCCATCACCTTGACATCATACTTGAATCTGAAATTTTGTGGATTTCCCACATTCTTTGTGTCCATTAATATACCTGTACTGCCTCTAAAACACTGACCATATACAACTCCATGATGTGTGCTACTGAGTCTACTCCACTTCTGTTAAAATCCTCACCAGTACTTTCATATCCCCCCTCTTTTACTTCCATATTTGAAGGTCCTTACATAGCCCCTTTCCCCTAAGAGTGAGGGATGGTGAGGGGCAGACAAACCATTATAGTACAGATCCTATGCCACTTCCCCTCCCCTGTATCAATGTCATATCACCTTCCTCTATACAGACAGAGTGCACATCTACTAGTAGTCTCCCACATATCGCCACACTCATTATGCCAAAGGACCTTCTACAGACATGGAGGAGGGGCTGGATTTGCTTACTGAACAATAGCAAAATACTAAATAAATACTATGAAAGAATGCAGTCTGAGAAACCCTTGTTCACATAGCCATGAAATTTGATAAAGGGATTTAAAATATTCACTACTGTTCTCATTTCTGAAAGTGTAGCCTTAAGCCTACTGACATTTCATGGTCTGTTAATACAGAACTCTTTAAATATAGAAAAGTACACATTATACATTAAAGACTATGTAGACTCATGCATGATTGTAATGTATCAACCTAGGATTGCTTAATGGTACAAATTATAAATATTGAATATTGAAGACTATTGCCATAAAAAATTACCGCAAGACATAAACCTATATCTTTCAAAGTTAAATTTCAAGTTATTAAATAAAATCACAAATACAGTATAGTACAGAAGATATACATGTCTCATGCTCAAAACTTCCCTTCTGAAACTTTAAATCATAACTCATTCCAGGTTATAATGTAGATTACAAGGAAGGTTTCAATCCTGCAAATACTTAAAAGACATGAGTAATTTTACTTATGAATAATAACACTGGAGTAAATTGGAGTTTTGTGTGGGTAAAGTGAGCCAGTCTTGGTCTTGAGTGACCACAGATGTAATTATGTAGGTACTGGTTATTACTCTGTAGTTAAAGTTTGGTTCAATGTTTCCACTTAAAATAGAGATTCTTGGATTAAGTGTAAAAAATAGTGTTAATGCAATATTCAGATTCAGAAATTAAGCACTCAGAAGTATAGAAATTCAAGACTTAAGCTTACTCCCAACATTAACTCAGCAATGTTACACATCCTATACACTTTATGGTGTATGTTAATAAAAAGCAATGATACGTTATTATTTACAGGTAGCCCTGAGAACAAGAATAAAAAAAATAAAAAAATTACTTCCTAAAAAACCTTAACTTTTGAATTTTCTGACATCTGAGTGCTTGATTTCTCCATCCCATTTCTTTATACCAGCATTTTCTTTTCCTTTTTGTTTTTTTAAAGGAATAGCCATTAATATATAGATATAGATTTGATTGGTTTGGTGTGATTACAGCCCAATAAAACTTATAAATTTCTTGAACTAGACCAGGACTAAAGTCAGTGCAACTAAGCTAAGTTTTTATTTAATGATGTTGCTACAAGTGAGAGGAGCAATTCTTTATAAAGCTAATTTATCATACACCTGTGTTCCCATCACCTGCCTACTAAGCCATCTCCCCATGACTTAATCGAATCCAGCGGATCTCAACCAGGGGTCCAGGACCCCCTGGGGAGCCGCAAGCAGGTTTCAGGAGGTCCACCAATTAGAGTCGCTGGGGCCCAGGCCAGAAGCCAAAGCCCCAATGGATGGGGCTGAAGCCCAGGTCCTTGAGCCTTGCCACCAGGGGCTAAAGCCAAAGCCTGAGTAACATAGCTTTGTGGGGGCCCTTGTGGCATGGGGCCCCAGGCAATTGCACTACTTGCTACTCCCTAACACTTTCACATGCAGAAAACCAGTCATTGTGGCACAGGTGGGCTATGGAGTTTTTATAGCATGTTGGGGTGGGCCTCAGAAAGAAAAGAATTGAGAAATGAGAACCCCGATCTAACCTTCCAAAACCCTGAGCAAGTTCAAAGAGCAGCCATAAAAAATCATCCCTGTTAGAAAAATCCTTCTTCTTTCCCTCCAAATGTGGAATTTCCCCTGGCAGTTAGTTATTCTGGATGAAGGGTCAGGATTGGCAAGATTCAGTTGTGTCCCTGTGATAGCATTCCTACAATTTCGCAACTTTAACTCTCATGACCTGAGAGTCCAGAAACAGGAGTTTTTGTTTTTATACACTGGAAAGGGGATACAAATGGGACCTTTTCTCTCCCACTGATCTCTGTACCGTGCAGCCCATGATTACTAAGGCACTTGACAGACAGAGGGAAGCAAAACAAACACCAAACAATTTTTTTAAACTATTTATTTTTAATTATTTTTTTAAAGTTTCTTGTTCATTGTGTCTGTTCTTCGGTCTGATACTTGTATCAAAACAAAAGTTACTTCTGGGTTCCCAAACAATCTTACATGATTATCTCAAAGGTATTATATGCTAATGAGAAATAAAAATGTTACATTTATTTCATTTGGTGCCTAGATTCAGAGGACTGGTATCATACCCCACTGGGCAGGGTCGTAGGCTGAAAGGGAAACAAGTTGAAAACAGAGGGAAATAGTATATTCCAACTAAGATTCATAGATATTAAGGTCAGAAGGGACCATTATGATCATCCTGCACAATGCAGGCCACCGAATCTCATCCACCCACTCCTGCAATAAACCTCTCACCTATGTCTGAGCTATTGAAGTCCTCAAATCATGGTTTAAAGACTTCAAGGTGCAGAGAATCCTCCAGCAAGTGACCCATGCCTCATGCTGCAGAGGAAGGCGAAAAAATAGTATATCCCAACTATAATTTTAGGATGCATATTTCCAATTACCTTTTTCCAATTTGAGCACTGATAAATTGAATACAAGGAAAGTTCTACTAAATATAAAATGAAAAGGAGTACTTGTGGCACCTTAGAGACTAACAAATTTATTTGAGCATAAGCTTTCGTGAGTTACAGCTCACTTCATCGTCATGAAAGCTTATGCTCAAATAAATTTGTTAGTCTCTAAGGTGCCACAAATACTCCTTTTCTTTTTGTGGATACAGACTAACACAGCTGCTACTCTGAAACCTAAGTTTAAAATGTTACAGTTAAGCTATCTCCCACTTAGATAATATTGGATCCTTTTGGGGGAGTGGGTGGAAAGGGTATTCACCATTTTTACCTCTCTTTATAACTTGGATAGAAATATCATTTTGAATATACCACAAATAATCTACTCATAGAGTTCTAATACCTTGTGCTAGGAATGCATAAATGCAAGAAATGCAGAATTGGGCCTACATTTTAGAACGCTATCAAAGTAGTTTGAAAAACATTTACTATGGATATTAGATAATCTATCACTGAAAAGTAGGAGAAAAAAATCCACATGTGTTTTCTCTTTCTTGGCACATACAAATATGCATATTTCATGCATGCAGAGACACAATTCATTTGTACATGCAGTCATAAACGGATAAATTGTTACCGAGGATTTTTACAAGACTTTCTGTTCCAGAGTTTTACACGAAATACTGTGAGCTTCATTCTGCTATTACTAGTAGTGATGTAAGCCAGGAGAAGCTCCAGTGAAATCAATAGACTCACACTGGTGTGAAACTTGTGTACGTGAGAATAGAATCAAGCTCATTGTACAAGGAAAATATATATATATATACACACACACACACCCCCCTCTACCCTGATATAACGCAACCCGATATAACACAAATTCAGACAGAAAGTGGTAAAGCGGCGCTTTGGGGGGCGGGGCTGAATGCTCTGGTGGATCAGTGCATCAGGCTCTGACACGCTGCTCTGAGCAGTGTGTTAAGGGTGCCGGGCCAGGGCCAAGGAGTTGAATAAGGGGAAGAGGGTCTTGGGGGGGCGGTCAGGGGACAGGGAGCGGGGGAGGTTGGATGGTTCGGAGGTTCTGAAGGCGGGGCGGTCAGGGGACAGGAAACGGGGGTATTGGATAGGGCATGGGAGTCCCGGAGGAGCCTGTCAGGGGTGTGGATAGGGGTTGGGACAGTCAAGGGACAGGGAGCGGGGGGGAGAGGAGTTGGATGGGTCCGGGGTTTTGAGGGGTCAGTCAGAGGGCGGGAAGTGACTATTAATAATGGAAATGCTCGAGGCCAAAGCAAGTTTGATATAACGCGGTTTCACATATAACACGGTAAGATTTTTTGGCTCCCAAGGACCACGTTATGTCAGGGTAGAGGTGTATTTTTATAAATATTTAAAGCCTGATCCACAGACTTCCACTGACTTCAAAGGGGTTTGGATCAGGCACTTAGGTCAGAGATCCTGAAACAGTTCAAAAAGTATTAGACTATGGTGAATACAATACCAGCAGTTTTACTATACTGGTGATAAAAATAAAGCAATGGAAGTAAAATCCCCACATGTGAGGTCTCAGCATCCTGCCCTCTTACACTGTGTAGATTTCAGTTATATATGGAATTATTATTCAGATGACTCTATTGAATTGGTTTTGAATTATGAAATAAATAGGAAGCAGGGACTTTAACTACAACTGCATTTTCTAAAGTACAGACTGATACACATCAATAGGGGGAAATCTGGCCATATTTAACTTAATGAGAGTTTTGCCAGGGACATCAATGGGGACAGGATTTCACTTTTTGTACACTAGCAGTGTACTGTAATTATAAGCTCTGTTTATGTTCTCTGAGCTTCAGTATCCATATGTAGTTTACACCTTCAGTTTTAACAGGTTTGTGAATGGAACAACTACATTTCAGTCACTGAACAACTTAAAAATAATGATGTCACCATAATTATTCAGATCAAAGCATACAAAGATACTGTGCATTCTAGTCATTCTTATAACTAACAACTGGAATCAGACCTACAGTACCTTCTCTTGACGTGATTCATAGAATCATAGACTATCAGGCTTGGAAGGGACCTCAGGAGGTCATCTAGTCCAACCCCCTGCTCAAAGCAGGACCAATCCCCAATTTTTCCCCCATCCCTAAATGGCCCCCACAAGGATTGAAGTCACAACCCTGGGTTTAGCAGGATTCTCTACCTTATTTCTACAGCCCTCTTAAGGAAGGGGAACAAGTACCAAACCTGCAGTCCCATGAATTCTTAATCTTTAAGGTCACCTACCAAGACAGACACTAAGTGGTATAAAATGCCTTTTAGCAACCCAGAAATGTTTTGTTTAAACATCTTGACAGTCTATATTTTTAGCAACCTATCCCAAAACTTGATAAATTCTAGATCATCTTCCAGGATTGGTCTTGATAGGTAGTGCTTGTACCCCCAAAGTCAAATAGATGCGACATACAAGTTCAGTTTTAACAGACAGGAAAACAAATAACGGTTGAGCATTCCTCGGTCTCCACATTGCATAATCTACTAAGCCATTCTACCTGAAGCCGATCAGGCAAACGTTACGGCGCCTCATCTCACCGGCTAACTTTTCTGTAAAACAAAAAGCTGCTGCAACTCACCAGTCATCTACAAAAATAACCCCAACAGCTTTCAGTTTGTGTCACCTGGCTACAAAGCGTTAAGAAGGAAATCCCCCCCCCCGCGCACACACACACACACACACACACATCAAAGCAACAGAGCCACTGCAAAACCCCTTCATCTCAGCCGCTCACATCGCAAATAACTGTCTCGGGAGAAACTTTTGCAGGGGGCACACAGAGGCAGAGGGACAGAAACAGCAGATCTCTGTGAAGCACGCAGACGACCGGCCCTCGCTCGTGCCCAGGCAGAGCGGGACAGAGACCCCCGCCCCCCGCCCGCCCCAGTGCGCGGCTATGTGTCGATACCCGATCCCGGGGCGTGCCCCCCGCTTGGCGTGTCTACCTGACGGAGTGTACGGGAGTGAGCAATGCCAGTTACCGGGGAGCGAGCGCCTTTCTTGCAGAGCGGTCCCCTGAAGACTCCTTTAATGCCACGGTAGTGCCCGTTGCGGAGGTGCCTGGAGCTGATGACCAGGTAGCACGCCATGCGGGTCCGGGCGGGCTGAGGACGGGGCAGGGGCTCAGCCCCGCCGTGCGCTGCTTGGGGGGGGGGAGGGGGGGAACGCGGGCTGGCCCCTCCTCAACACCGGCGGCGGCGGCAGCAAGTGCTACCCCCGCTGCGGACCCCGCCCGCGTGAAGCGGCGACGCGTCCCCCTCCCAGCGGCAGCGGCAGCCCGAGCGCAGCGAGGGGAGCCGGGAAGCGGCCAGTCCGCATGCTGCTCCGCCGCGCTCCGGCAGCTCCGCCAGGCACCCGGGCAGGGCGCAACTTCCAGGCCGGGGGCGGCACCTCGCTAGCCCCGCACCCCCCAGCCGCGGGCACCGGCAGGCGCAAGCCAGGCGGGGCTTCCTCCGCGGCAGCCGGTCCCCAGGGCCGGTCCCGCCGCCCGGCGGGGCGCTGCCCGCAGCGGGCTGGCTCCGAGTCCCGGGGCACCCAAGTCCTTGGCGTGCCGCCGCCGCTGCGGCCAGCGCCCGGGGAGCCCCTCAGCCGGCCCGCGAGCGAGGCGGCAGGTGGGAGCCGCCCCCGGCCGCTGCGCTGCCGAGCGGGCTCGGAGCAGCAGGGGCAGCGGCGGGAGAGGCGCACACGGGCGGGGGCAGCACGGCCGCGCCTGGCCCCTGCGTAACGGGGTCAGCCTGCGAGGAGCCCCCGAGCGCCGGCACCATCCTCGGCCCAGCGCCTTGCCCCAGCTCCTCTGCTCAGGACCGGTAGGGTCCTCTCCGCCTCTCCCGCCCTGCCTGTCTCTCCGCCCCCCCTCACTCCTTCCCGCCCCCCTCCCAGGCTGAAGGCAGCCGCCACAGCTCCCCAGCTGGCTAGGACCGAGCTCCTCCAGCCCCCCGGCTGCGTCCAAGGTATGGTATCAAAGGGGCACACGGTGGTCTCCCAGCCATTCCTACCCGCTGAGTGGCGCTGAAGTGCAACGGGGCCCTTCCCTGTAAAGCAAACCGGCCGGGAATCAGGCTGCTTGGGGGGGTTGGACTCGGGCTGCTTGAGACGGAAGGAAATTCCTGTCTGCAGCCACCTGGTGTAGGAGCCCGGGCCCCCGCAGCCGAAATTAGGCTTTCTCCTTCGCCTGGCTGTACTGGGGAGGGTGAGTGATCGCCGTCCCCCAGCAGCCAGCTACGAGAAAGGAAGAGATTCCTGCCAGTGCTTCCACTGTTGACTAGAAGCACAGATTTACAGGGGACAAAGATGAGAGAGGCTAAAGTTGCACGTGTCTCACAGTTGAGCAAACTGCCTGGAAATCTTCCCAACTTCTGTCTCTGCCCTTGTCATGATTTCCCCCCCCCCCCCCAAAAAAAAGCTCACGAGTTTAGGTGGGTGGTGTCACTTACAACCTAAATAATGTACACAGTACTATAAGCATGAAACGTTTCCTACATTAGGCAGCTAAAACAGGTTGTCACTTTCCTCTTTGCAAGGTACACTCACCATAAATCTCCTAGCTTGCTATGCAAACTCAGCTTCATTTCATCAATGGATAAGCATTGTCTCTGCAGATGAACTATAATTCAGCTAATTCATTAAAAAATAAACCACGAAGTCTTAGTAATTACTTGTAAGCTGCATATTTGTTTCCAGAATAGTGTTCTATATTTTAAATATCCAGTATAAGTAGAAACTGCTTAGGAATCCTCCCTTTACAAATCCAATAAGATCCTCTGTATTTCCAAACATAGTGAATTAACGTAGTAAACCTGGCAAGTTCTAGTTTAGGGATCTGAAGGTATATATTTCTTTTGCACAAGACAAATGCTGTAATAAGGATGTCAAAACTTAGAAGATCACATGGCTGTGACAGTTTACTGTCTTGCTTTGACTTTCTCAATTAAATAGTGTTAATAAGGTATTCATGTACTATATAATCTTGAATGAACATACTTGAGAACATTTCATATACTGTATCTAAGACTAGATTTGAATATATAGATATATACATACATACACATATATATACACACACACCTAGAGAGAGAACAAAATAGGGCTGACAGCCTTGCAAAATGAGTCTTAAAAGGCAACTTTAGAACATAAAAATTAACTATACAGAAACAATAATATTCTACATTTATGTAGTGTTTTTCATCCTAAAGGATCCCCTCAGTTATTTTAAAACTATAGGCACAGAGAATTATTGAAATTCAAGGATCCTGGGGTGAAGAGTGACAACTAGTCAGCATACTGTCAGTTATTGGGGGTGCGGGTGGGGAGAAATGCTGGTCAAGCACACAAGTGAAAATGCTATATTTGGGCCCATTAATATTTATATATTTTATATTGGGAAAAGTGACTTGAGTCCATTAATATTTTTATAAAACAAACCAGACTTTGGGACCAAGTTGAACTGCATCTGAAATCAATGTCCAAACTATCATCGACTTTAATGGAAGCAGGATTGAGCCATTGTTTTTTAAGTGTGGTTCTACTATGGAAAGTGATATGTGCAAATGGTAGTCTCTTACCCAAAAGGCCTGATATCTGTGTTAACTAAGAATGACATCCTTTTATGCTAGTGACAAAAACATGTTTTTCTATTTTTCTCCTGTTAGGACTCCATAGCTAACAGAGAGTGAGCCAGAAATTATTCTTTCTTTCTATGATTTATACACCTGATTAACAGAATTGTTAACCACATTCCAATGGCAGAGGTAATTCTTCCCTAATTTATTTCTTTGCAACCCTATTTCAAACAATAGCATTGCAAAGATGTAACTTTGGGTAGAATTTTGGCCTGCAGCTTGACTTTCAGATGCAAGGCTGAGTTTGCAGGTCTGGAAGTTAGAAAAACATCTTTCTCAGCTGTGAACTGAGTAAATTTGCTTTGTAAGTCATTTATATCATGGAGAATCATTCTCATTTTCCAGATCATGAAAGCAATTTAAGGACCCATCTGAAAGACCCACACAAAAGGCCAAATTCCTTCAATCCATAAAGTGCCATGAACAGCCTCCCACACTGGGGAAGTGGTGCAATTCCACTGTGAAGTTAAAGAGAGGATGTAGAGCAATTCACACCTTCTACACCCCAGAGACCTGTACTCTTTCCACTCTAGAAGGCAGAGGGGTTTGGTGGGTGGCAACGACACAGCTGGATTGGCCACCCCATACCTCCTGCTTAGGGAGCTACAACCTTGAACATGTAGCAATGGATGTGCAGTAGCTTCACGGCCTGGTAGGACAGGGAGAATATTTTCCTCGTCAAACCTCACAAAGCTTTGCCAGTTCATTCACCGAGGTTGTGTGTAAGGAACATGTTTTGCCATGGAGTAGAGTGCACAATACTCATTTTATTCACCTGGGAAGGGCTCAATTGACCTTGCTGTATTTTGATAACTAAAATTCATTTTAGGCTCATTCCAACTTGCAAGATGGGGAAATAATAAATATTGCTAACTGGATCTATTTTATGAGCAACTTGGTAGATACAATCATGAGGAAATGTGATTAATAGGTGTTAAATGGAACAACTAGAAACTGTCAGTCTCTAAACAAAAAGAAAAGGAGTACTTGTGGCACCTTAGAGACTAACAAATTTATTTGAGCATAAGCTTATGCTCAAATAAATTTGTTAGTCTCTAAGGTGCCACAAGTACTCCTTTTCTTTTTGTGAATACAGACTAACACGGCTGCTACTCTGAAACCAGTCTCTAAACAGTACATCAAGGCTGTGGAGGTATTGTGCCAGCCTTTCACTAATCACAGGTAATCCAGAATTTTGATTCTTAATTATATTCAAGATACTTTATACTGTCTGGGCCTAATTCTTCACTGCCTTGGACCACGTGTTGTCATTTCTAGCTGTGTAAATTGGTGTAAAATGCTACTATTCTGCTTTGGTAACAATTTACACCCACTCTATGCTCCCTTTGCAGATGTGTAAGTGACTTCTCAAGATGCAAGGAAGCAGGTCATCTGTCTGTAATGTTAATTGGAATAATGAAATGTTCTCCAGCTCATGTGTCCACTCAATTTACACAAGGTTAGTATTATTAATAAGTGCACTTAGCATTTATTACCTTGAAATTGCTTTATAAACAATAATTAATCCTTACAGTCTCTTGAGAGGTATTATTATCTCCATTTTACAGAATCAGATCCTGAAATCCTTATTCAAGCAAAATTCTCATTGAAGTCAGTTTTGTCTGAATAAGGAGAAGCTAAGACAGCAAGGTTTAGACCAAAATTTTCAAACTTATGTCTGAAGTTAGCTACCTACATAAGTGTTTATCTTCATTGAAAAGTTAACTCAAGTGTTGTTCTCAACTCAGATTCTATCCACACACTTTTAACTCAAATTAGCTGCTCCCTTAGGGGCTATTGGCTAAATTCCGAGTGAATACAACTCATCAGCAGTTAACTTGATCTCTCTGCAGTAGGGATGCAGGCTAGTTCCACTCAAGTGCCACTATTCCTCCAGTGCCTTCCCACATTTCTTTCTAGTGCCCATAAAGGATAGACAAGTCCTCCCATGATTCCCTGGGAAAGAAATGAAAGAGCAGCTCAGTTTAAAGCAGTGCAAAGAATGCCCCCCTGGGATATGCCTCCAGAAGTCTTTAGTGCCATACCCGAATGAGTACAGTGAGACTGTGGATACACAGCTTGAGTGTTATTTCAGTGTGGCAACTCTCACTCAAGAGAGACTAACTTGAGAGAGTTAACGCTACAGTGCAGTCAGACCCTAAAAGTGATCTGATTTTCACAAATGCTGCTCTCCTCTGAACATCTATTGAAGCTTAAGGAACCCTGAACTTCTGAAAATTAGATTACATACTTTGGTGCCAAAATATATATGTAAATGCTTGACTTTAAGCAGCCAAGTTTGATAACACCAGCCTAGAGTACACGTTAGCTGCTGCCACAGAGGAGATAATATTAAATCTGGGATTAAAATGTTTGAGTTCCTTGCAACTAGTTGATGCCCATAACTAGACCATAACCCCAACACCCTTGTATTTATCTATATATTTTTAATATCCTTAAAACAGTGTAGATAAATTAGGTTGTTTCATTCATTGGTTACTGTGGAAACTGACATCACTTTACCTTGGGTGGAGCTTTTGAAAATCCACAAGTGCTGACTAGTCAGTTTATATATTATAGCTTGCAATTCATTCCACAGTTGGTAAAATGCCACAGTCTGAATGATGGTTGTACTAAAGCAGGAGAGTGGTAGGCCTATTTTCCTTATTGGCCCCAAAATCCCACTGACTTTGAGAGGGGTCAGATGTAGTAATTTGTGTAGCTGACTGAGAATGTAATTCACCAACTTGAGCTCTAACTCTGCTGTGACATGGAATCTTTTCTGTGGCTTTATGCAGCCACTCTGCATCAGTTTCCTGATCATTGATTCAAAAAAAAAAAGTGAGATGGTACTTGCTTTACTCACAAGATTACTGTGAGGACTAGTTAATTAAATAAAATTTTTAATAAGGAAACTGTTAAATATTACATAGATAATAGCCACTCAAACTGGCCATTTCTTAACCAGCTAAGTACTGAACAATTAAACTATTATTTTCAGAAGAATGCTGAATAAATCCGTTTCACACCAGTGAGCAGTTCAGTTAAAAACTCCACACCAGCATTAGCAAAAGCCCAATATTTCAAGTGGGTAAGAGTGTCCACTGATATCATGATCCTTTCCTTTAAGAAGTAGTATTCATTGGTTTCTCATCACTGTTAGTTGTGCTGTGAATTAGGAAAAGCTAAAGAATAATATGTAGCCACTGGTGTGAAAATTGTAGAGAATGACTCCAATGTTACAATTCGGTCCTATCTTTATAGCAAAGAGGTTCTTTATAGTAAAGATGAGATACGAAAGTGATGAAGATGTAGTAATGTTTTCATATACTTGCCAATTTAATATGTTTTCATAAATATTTAATACATCAATCTCTTTATGAAGAACGAACATGCTCTGCATTTCAATATATCTCTTTATATTACATTTGCCTACTAGTAAATTCCACAAAGAAAATTTCATTAGACAGACATCTGTAAGAGAGGTAACTCAAATTTTAATTTCTCTGTGACGGTCTTTACTCTGTTCAGTATCCTTGTATTTGCAAACTATGTATGTGCTGATGGTCTGGATATCGAAAAACTGCATAAAGCTGCTTTATTATATTCTTGTCCATATGAATGGGGCACTAGAACTGAATGTTAAATGCAAAACAACTCTATTAAAATGACATTAAAGCTTAGATGTAAACAGAAGGGAATGTTGTCTAAGCTGTTACTATTAGCTCTCCCATATCATGCAGAGAAAGAAAACTGTGGAAGTACAGGGAAGGCGACATCTCCTCCTTATTCCAGGAAGACTCTGTCAAAGAGTTAAATTAAAATCAGGGTATATTAACCAGCATACCTTTTAAATCTGGTGTTAGGCAGGGCTGTCTCTTAACCTCTGCACTCTTTTGTTGGCCAATGGATTTCATAAGGTAGCATTCCATCAGCTTCATAGGCATTAAAATTGGTGATTTCTTGCTCTCAGACCTTGACTATGCTGATGATGTTGCTCTTTCTAGTACAGAGCCCCGATAGGTTTTGCGAGGTACTCCAGCTAATGGAGGAGGAGTTGGCTAACGTTGGCCTACATGTTTTGTGGTCAACGAGAAAGCTGCACCCATCTAGGATCAGATCCACGCATGACTCCAATCTCTTTGAATAATCAAACTGTCAAAACAGTCTCCAACTTTTCCTGTTTGGGTTCTCTACTCACCAGTTCCTCCAACTCTCACAATGAGGTTCTCCACCGGATTGGCATCACAGCATTTGCCAGGGGTCGTTTACAACCAATATGGAGTCAACATCATCTTGGCATGTCAATCAAGTTCAGGATCTATTCAAGCTGTATCATCTCTGTACTGTTGTATAGGTGTGAAACATGGACACTATGCTGCTCAGACTGGGCAAAGCTGGAGGCTTTTCACACAAAATGCTAATGTCATAAATTGGGCATAAAGTTGAATAATTTCGTTTGTAAGGTAGATGTTTCTGGTCACTCCAGTTTACAGACTACTGGGGCTATTGTCCACAGTTGGCTTCTTACACTTTTCAGACATGTTGTGAACATGGCACAAGATGTTCCAGCGAACACCATTTTACGGGTGGCTTGTAATATCTGGGATAAAATTCTACCAACCGAGGGGGTGGAGGCAGCACATAGGTAGACTCCCTATTACATGGATGCGTCAAGTCTGCTCTGACATTGGACTCTTAGCCAGAGCAGGTAGGGAGCCTGCCTTAGCCCCACTGCGCCACGGGGCTGGCAATCCTGCGGGCTGGATTGAAAACTCTAACAGCCTGATCCAGCCCACGAGCCATAGTTTGCCCTCCCCTGCTCTAACAGATCCTCTCTGGAGCCAGAACTCTCTAACCGTTCCACAGTGGAGCAAAACCTGCCTACACAATAGAATGATGAAGACTTCCCTCCTTTGGATTTTTCCTAGAGGTAAGGGCATTCAATCTCCTCCTCCCCTGGTATTATCTGCATTGATATTTATGTTATATGGTCAAGATGTCACATATTCATGTATTTGGCTTGATACTGCCCTAGTATTCACAATATTGTCCCCATTGACTGGCACTGAGTTTTACCTTATCTTGACATTTTAGTCATCATCCATGTTGCCCTGCCATAAGACACCCACAAATTGTCCACACACATAAGTTAGCTTAAAAGGGTACAGCCTAAGACTCAGGGGACTGTTAACTGGACATAGTGCCTGTAATGTTTATGAAGGACTCAGGAGTCATGTTTGCCAGTAAAGAAGGTGCAGCACTTTTTATTAAGTTCACAAGAACGCAACTCAGGGAAAGGAGTGGAGAAGTTGGTGGAGGAAGAATGCTGAAGATGCAAAGCACATGACTTTTCTGCCACTCTTGTGGCAACAGTTCAGATATATTCCAGCCACAGGAAGCTAATGTGTCAGTGAAGGGGGACTATCCACTTCTTTATGGGTGGGCACTTCACATGGCAGTTCACCAAATGCCTCTGGCCGGAGGCCTGAAAATGAGCAAACAACTATTTAGTGTGAACACAATAGGAGAAAAATTAATGTAAAGTCTGCTAAACAGCCAATAATAAATCTGGCTTATGTCTCTCACCCTCAGCCAGGAAGGGACAGAGGTATTTTAAAATCTGGAATCAATATACAGCCAAATATAATGCTTTTTATTATGAAAAAGAAAAAGGCTTAAAATGTCCATAAATCTCCATGCCTGCTTATTTTCTCATCTCTCTCTCTCTCTCTCACCCCCCCTCTGGAGTGCTCCCCCCACAACCCTGTCAAAGTACCTTTGGTATTCCAGTTCTTGCTTCCCTTTAGCAGTGGCTGTCAATCACATTGACCTATCATTTTGGGGCTGGGGGCGTGATATTGGCAAACTTCCACTAGGGACTACATTTAAATCAACAAAACTCACATCCACTAAACTAGATGTTTACTCAGGCACCACTTGGACTGCTGCACAACCTACAGCATCCCTATATATTTCTATAGATTTTATTATGCACCACCAGGAGACCACAGTGTTAGTTATGCACGAATCATGGTGCCAACATTTTATCAATAGTCCTTGATAGTTCATCAGCAGACAACCTTTAAAGAGCTTTTACAAAGAAAGATATCACACACCAGAGAAATTTTAGGTTGACAGCAGTTGTCTATTGGCGTTCATAATTCTGATACTAATTGAACATGAATATCCTTACATTATTAGTTGTCTATGAAACAATAGTTTTAAGATTCCTCATTCCTGGATCATTGTAGAATGTCATTGTACCTTGGAGTAGAACAGGGGAGGAGACAGAATTTTGCAATGATTTAAACATTTCAGTGATAACTGAAAACAGGAAAACAAATGAGTGATGAGATCAGTCTGTGAAATTCTCTTCTGTGCAGAGGGCTAGAAGAACAACAGCTCCCCTGTAATTCCAATTTACAACCTCAAAAGATGGCTTAAGTGGACTTCTGCTGGCTTCCTCACAGTGGTGAATTTCACCATAAGTATATTGCAATGACAACTTGCTTTGTGGCCAAGGGTGTCACAGTACTGAAGAGCAAAAATAAAATAGATTCTTACTTAAATATAAATTCAGTTTTTATTTTTGCAGTAATTTTTGGTTCTAATTATAACAATCTAATTTGTAAACAACACATGCTGAGGTTTTTGACAGTGAAGTTCTGATGAAACACAGTGTACTCATTTTAACTACATACAGTTCTAAGAGAGTGAGCACTGCAGCATTTCTGTCATCTTTGAAATGGTAACAAAATGAAAAAAGTTTTTGAAATATGAGCATGAAGGTAATGAGATCAATAAATGTCAACTAGAAAAAGTAATCACAACTCTGGAGACTCACTAACCTTTCTACAAGTTCCAGAAATAATAGACTAGCTTGGGATGAGGAATTCTTTAACAATGAGAATCAGATCAATTAGAAGAGGAAAGAGAACCAGGAGAATTTAACTAAATAATTCTTTTGTTTTTCTCCTAAGCTCTTCACTAGTCTAGACTTCTATCTACTCTGGTCATGAAATCCAAAAATGTAATGAATAAACATATATGGATAACTTTATTGTCAGAAGTAAAAAGGAAACAGGAGTGTAGCAATTCATATTAAGGGTATGTTTCTGCTCCCATTGAGGTAAATACTAAAAATCAGCTGATCTCCATGGAAAATGTAGGTTCTTAGCACACCTCAGGATCTGGCACTAAATTGGCTCCTATATATAATTTATGCAAACTCAGTATTTGAAAATGAATTAAATCAAAATTAGAAATTATGTGCTATGTTTTAATGCCCCGTGGTAGGATCTAACTTGAATAAGAGAAAATTATTTAGTATTCAAAATGTTAGATTAAATAATATTTGAAATGGTAATATTGGTATTTATTTAATTTAATTAAAATGTGCAAGTGGCATTGAACCTTGGGTGAAAAAGCAAAGAAATAACATATTTTGTTAAACCTATGAAGAAAGGCAATAAATTCCTCAACATGAGGCATACAATCTTCTTGAAAACATTAACATTTAATGAAAGAATGTTCAAAATTCACTAAGGATTTATATTACAAATAGATGGATTTCAGGGAAATTTACTTTAAAAAAAAGAAAAGAAAGGAACACAATACACAGGAATCAATCCATAATGTAGATAAGTTATTAGAGAAGCCCCCTTCTCTTTGTATCCGTGCTATTGAGTCCCACCACATGGTGGTGACAAAAAGACTGAAGCAAGTATGTATTCTCCAAAGGCCTAGGGCCAATTTAAAGGTGCTTGCAGGACAAAAACAAATGTAATTTTTATTTATCATCATTTTCATTAATAAAGTTACTTCTAAATGCTACTGTGTGCATTGAACCTGCCTTGGCACACTGCCAATATAATTTTCAATTCTACTGTGCTTGCCAGAGATGATTATGTGAAAAGCATTCTGCAGATTATAAAAGAGGTCAACATAGACGCACATACAGTACATGAAAGTGGGATTTTCAGATTCTCAGTTATATCTCTTTTCCCTCTCAGAACATTTTCCAATTAGAATCATAGACTCGTAAGACCGGAAGGGACTTTGATAAATCATCTAGTCCAGTCCCTTGCACTCATGGCAGGTCTAAGTATTATCTAAACTGTTCTAATATTCATATGTCCAATTTCCTTAAAAAGAACAAGGTGAAAACATAGGCCCCAGTCCTCCAAACACATACTTATTTGCCTACCTTTAAATATTGAGTAATACCATTGGCTGCACTGGGACTATTCACATGAGTAAAATTATGCACATGCATAAGTCTCTGCAGAATTGAGGCGTTAGACTGGGAAGAAGATGTGCAGCTTGTAGGCAACCTGAACCATATCTAATATCAAACTAGTTTCATGCTGAGATACCCTGTTGTTTTCACTGTGGGACCTCAGAACAGAGAATTATGAAAACAGGGTAAATATGTTCTGGAAATCTATGATTATTCATTTCAGAGCTAAATAAAGCTATTTTCTCTTGCTCGTATTTGTTTGTCACGTGGTTTTTAAATACTCCTGGCCAGACACTGCTTGCATGCTCTTCTATGTTTCTCACACTACATGTGTATATTATATATATGATTTATGTGAGAGAGGCATGGTCAGGGCAAAAATCACCATGCTGTACCCAGGGACAAAGCTTATTCATGTTTTGGAGTCCATATGCAGACACTGTGCTAAGTACAAGAGTAACTTATAATTCACAGTTTGAAGATGTCAAGTACAGAAGGCCGTGACAGTGCAAGGACTGCATATGTGAGCAAGCAAATGAGGGAAAACATGGTTGATGGAGAGGGCTAGCTTTACTATTGAGCTGTGTGTTTGCCTCACTGGCAATATGTGGGCAAAAACAGTAGTGTCTGATGAGTCATGGTAACTCAAGAAGTACCCTCCGTCAGGCCAGGTCAATACATGGACTGTCTGCAAAATATAGATGGTGGGCCAAATTCAGCCTCACCTCAACTCCATTGAATTAGATGAACTTACTCCATGGATGGATGTGGCACAATGCTACATGAAAGATTAATATGTTGTGTGTTCCCTTATCAACTAGAACCAGGAGGAAGCTCCTTGGGATAGTACAGTCTGCCACAGTCAGTGTTACAGGCTGGTTGGCCATTAAGGAATAGTTAAGATGTATCCCATAACTTAGTATGTCCTTGCTCTCTAGCAGAGCTGGTCAAAATTTTATGACTTATTTTTTCACCCTTTTTTTAAAAAAAAGCCCTTTCCAACAGAAAGACTTTTTGTGAAAAAAATGACTATCAAACTGTTCGTTTTTTGTAAAAATGTGCGCCTTTCATATATTTTTGATATTTTTCCCAAAATCATTGCAATGTTTGGATTGTTTGTTCATTTACCAAACAGCAGGCTTTCTTGTGTTCCAATATTTTACCTATTCTTAACATAATCTCTCATTTACATCAGTGGCCTTTATCCCACTCTGACCAAGTCAGCCCCTCTTCATATCCCTCCATCGGCTTCCTCTTAGCTCCTATATAATTTTCTCATCCTAGGGCCTGACTCCCAGGTCTGGTAAGGCCATTTTATGTCACATTAGTGTCCCAAAGAGACCAGAAAAGTCCAGTGGAGAATCCTCCCTGAGCAGGGGCAGTCTGCTGACTAAGGCTGCTCTGTTACCTCCTTGTTCTTACCAGCCCCAGTGTAAAGGGAAAGGGGAGGCATCTAATGCCACTGGTAAAAGACAGGGTTGCTGCTGTACAGGCCCTAACCTGTGCCAGGATTAGGTGGCCTTGAATTGAGGAACTGCAACCAGCCTTCCATCCACATTATCTCAGCTTCGCTCGAAAGGAATGGAGAACCATGCCCCAAATAAGTGACTTCCCCATCTCCAGTTTACATTTCTGATTAAGTTTCCCCATCCCACTGACCCTGCAGAGATGGGGAGGGAGCAACTGCAGAGCTAATCAATAGAGGCTACTTTGACATAACCAGAAACCCATCCCATACACATGGATTGTTTCCCTTGATGCAGGGAGATAAAGTCCATAGTGGGCAAGGAGTACAGTCTGTCTGTGAGAATCCATCTACTCAAGCCCCCTCTTGTGCAGGAGAACACTGGCTCTGCTTAGAGAGGGGACCTTCTCAGCCACAGAGCTGGCTTGCCCCCCAAATGGCATTCATTCTATATTCAAAACACCCTGCTTCAAAGCAGCATTTCAGAGACAGAACCTCAAAGAAAAAACTGTTTGTCAAAACCAAATCAAAAGTGACGTATCTGCCCCACATTGAGCTTAGACTTTCAACCAATAACCTAGTCTGTAAGAGTCTGAACTGTAGCATATGTCTGAATTAGAAAGAAGAAAAGAACTGGTTATCTTCTGTGTTGTATACAGCACCAACCATAAGGCTCTCTTCCGTGGAGAGTGCAAAACTTCTGTTGTCATGTGGCACTCACCCAAGTTGAACAATTGCATTTTAAAGCAGAGAGAGGTGTCCATGCAAATGCACACACACACATTAAATCTGTATCCGTGCTAGTAGTCAACTAAGGTAAGTGAAGACTTCTGCTTTGATGTTTTAGCTTTAAGAAAAGTTATTTAATAGTGCAATAGAATTCTGGTAATTGAGAGCATCTGCTGTGACAGATATGTATAAGTAGTTAGAATTCTGGAGGCCTAAATACTATTATTTATTTACAGTATGAACTATCACTTTAGGGAAGCACAGTGCCTCCCTGAGTCCTTCAGGAAAGGCAAGTTCTTTCTGCTGTCAGCCAGGCAGAATGAAGGGGTCAGATGGAGAAAGGACAGCCCTAGCTGACAACTGCAAAATGGAATCTGAGAAAAGGCAGAGGGGTTTTGCCCTACTAAGGGTTGTGGGATCAGGTCCTATACCCAGGCAGATCTGTATAATCATACTATTTTTGGATTTCATTTTGGGAGAGTACTAAAGAAGATCTATTCCTCAAGTTTACCACAAGATGGAGGCACTGTAACTCTCAACCACTCATTAAGCAATCAGGAAGATGGTGGGTGTTGTACAGAGGACTGCAGGATTTCACAGAATGTATTTAAGAATGCATTTTAAAATAATTATGACATTACCATTATTTTATTATTAACACATTTCAAATGAACTGTGGGTCATTTTAATATATCTGACCCTGGGGACTGCAATTTGCTATACAGAATACATTATTTGAAAATGGGATAGCTTCAGATTTGCATTTCTGGCCAAAGACTAGAATTAAAAATATCTGTAAATATTGATTCTGCATCTCAGATCTACCAATGTGGCTGGACATGTAAATTCTCTTGGATTGACAAGCAACAGGAATCAATGCCAGTATAAAACATAAGAGAACAAAAAGCAAGATGTTCTCTGGTACAGGGATGGTGCTGATTGTGCCGACAGATTTTCACCCTATGGCCTTAAGCAAAGCATCCATAATAATGTTTGCTTGAGCTATCAGCAGATTTTGATACCAGTCAGTCAGTCATAAGGTACAGGACTATTAACTTGCCTATGAGACTTGGATGGAATGGATGGAGTCAAGTCAGGTGGGCTACAGTTGTTTTCCTCAAACAGAGCCCAAAAAGTTGTAATGAGGAGCTGCTCCTCTTGCCTAAAAGCTGTCTGTGTGGGATTACACAGGGCTAAATCCTGTTTTCCTCTCTCTTGATCTATATAAAGCCACTAGAGGAAATTGTTAGACCCATGTATTACAGTGCTATAAACAGGCTAACACCCCAAGCTGCCCCTTTCCTTCTTCAAGAATGAACAATATTGTCTCCTAGCTGTTTTACGTTTCAGCAGGTGGGGGTGGAATTTGAACTCTGGATGAAAAATAGCTGGCTCAAGATGTATTGGGATAAAATAGAGAGAATAGTAATCAGAAAAGGAAAGTACTTTGAGGATCTGGTAGAACTAGCAATTAGTTGCCCACAGAAGAGGGCATCTGCTTGCCATTAGTTAAGGTAGTGTCTCAGGGCCCTATGGATGCTCAAATAAACTGTAACAGCTAGAATGTGGCTCTACCTAGCTAAAAATATTCACTCCTTGCTTTGTCTTGCAGACCTGGGTATAGTGATCCATACTTTGTGTGTTCCTAGATTAGATTACAGGAACTGGGAATGGGCAAAAGGGAATGCATCACTTGATTACCTGTTCTGTTCCTTCAAGGGTGACCAGACAGCAAGTGTGAAAAATCAGGACGGGAGGTGGGGGTGGAGGTGTAATAGGAGCCCATATTAGAAAAAGACCCAAAAATCAGGACTGTCCCTATAAAATCAGGACATCCGGTCACCCTAGTTCCGTCAAAGGCCAAGGCCAGGTGCTTCAAAAGGAAGGAAGACAGGATACTGGGCTAGATTGGTCTGACCCAGTGTGGCCGCTCTTATGTTCTTGATTTCGCTACAATGTGAAGGCTATTTGGAAGCTGCAACTGCCCATTATGCTGCAGCCAACTGCCGAAAGATAAAGAATAGGTGAGAGAAAATAGCACCGATGCTCTGCATATTCTCCTTACCCAATTCTAATTTCTATTTAAATTATATTGGGCTAACCATACAATAGAGAAACATGTTGCTATGAAAATTTTGAGTTCAAATAAATACTAACATCAGTTGTGATTGCCTTTTGTGTTCACTTTCCCACAAACATTAGAGCACTCCAGTTTTTCTAGCACAGTATCTTTTGACTTCTGTAACTAGCCAACATAAACACATTTCGAAGTCTGAATATCAAACAATCACAATATGGTACGTTTGCTATTCAAACTGAAAGAACAAATTCATGAACAATTCTGAAGAACAACAATTCAAGAATTTGAGTAGCTGCTCACTAGCATTTTGCAAACAAACATTGGAGGCAAAATTGTAAATCATTCACCTGCAGTGTCATGATCCTCAGAGTACCTAAATTATCTGGCACAAAGTGATCTTGGTGACCGCCTATCCCTGCACAACCAACTACCGCAGCTGTGGCTGATGGGCCCCAGTAGCTCACAAATCTAGGAAATGGAGCAGTCTCACTGGGGGTCCTAGGCTTTGATTCCTGGATATGAGAGATCAGGATGAATACAATTCTTTCCACTTTTAGGATCCAGTGCAAGTTTCATACATTTGGTCATCCCTTTCCCCGTCCAAACAGTTAAATGGGCAACAACTTCATCCTGGCAGACAACCACCAAGATAAATCCTTCAGAGTTCCTCAAAACAATCCCACTCCATTATACTAAGTTTATGCTGATAGAATCATAGACTTTAAGGTCAGAAGGGACCGTTATGATAGTCTAGTCTGACCTCCTGCACGAGGCCACAGATTCTCACCCACCCACTCCTGTAACAAACCCCTGACCTATGTCTGAGATACTGAAGTCCTCAAATCATAGTTTAAAGACTTTAAGGTTCAGACAATCCTCCAGCAAGTGACCCGTACCCCACACTGCAGAGGAAGGTGAAAAAAACCCCAGGGCCTCTACCAGTCTGCCCTGGAGGAAAATTTCTTCCCGACCCCAAATATGGCAATCAGCTAAACCCTGAGCACGTGGGAAAGACTCACCAGCCAGACACCCAGGAAAGGATTCTCTAGAGTAACTCAGATCCCACCCCATTTAACATCCCATCACAGGCCATTGGGCATATTTACTGCTAATAGTCAAAGATCAATTAATTGCCAAAATTAGGCTATCCCATCATACCATCCCCTCCATAAACTTATCAAGCTTAGTCTTGAAGCCAGATATGTCTTTTGCCCCCACTGCTCCCCTTGGAAGGCTGTTCCAGAACTTCACTCGTCTGACGGTTAGAAACCTTCATCTAATTTCAAAGTCTAAACTTCCTGCTGGCCAATTTATATCCACTGTAATGCTATTGATTATTAGTGGAGTTGCACTTGCTTAAAACTAGTGTAACGGTATGGAAAACTGAGCCGCTTCAGATTTAGATTTAGGTATGAAGACTTGCACTCCTACACCTTGCACAATACCTCTCAATTTGGCCCACTGAGTGACAGGAGTCTAAGATAGCATAAATCACAAACTAAGGGGACAGAAGAGAATGTAGCAAGGAAAGCAACTAACAGGAATGTGTAAGAATGTGTAAGTTAAAGCAGGGCAAACTTTTTAATGTACACCTTCTGTCCTAAACTTCTTTGTATTCACACATTGCTATTGGTTATAAGTAGATCAAAGAGAGTTCAACTGTGAATAATTGGAGTCTAAAGGCTTTATGGCAAATTGCCAGTATGATTATAATGGGTCCCACACTTCCTCTTCTGGGGGGGGGGGGTTCAGGGTGCAGTTTCCTGCCCCTGAACTAGGGTATCTACTGTCCCACTAGTAACCCAGGGGTAGTGGAGAGGGAGAGACCTGGGCCCACTCTCTACTCCGGGTCCCAGCCCAGGGGCCCTAGGGATAGTGGTAAACCACTTGAACTAGTGTTTCCTTCCCCTGGGCTACTTCACTCTCCTGATCTTCAGCTTGTGGGGCTTACTGCCCTCTCTCTCTGCACAAGCAGGGTGTCTCTTTACCTAGGGTCTTGGTCTTCTAGCCAGCCATGGCCCTTCTTCAAACTGCACTCTGCTCCAACTCCTTCCCCTGGCTGATTGAAGCAGGGGAGGGGAGGTTATCAGGTGACTAGCTTCAGGTGCTCTAATCGGCTTCAGGTGCTTTTAATTAATCTATAGAAACCTTTCTTCCCTCTATAGGGAATAAGGCTTCTCCTCATCCTGGAACTTGCATCTCTCTCCTATATCACTCTCCTGCTGCCTTCTGGCCATGCTGTATTACAGCTTGTCTACACAGTGCATTAGCTGGGGTATAAATTCTAGTATGCACTAGTATGTCACGCAACAGCTGTCTGCGTGGACTCCCTGCTGAACTCTAAAAGTTCTCTAGTGTGCATTTATGTAGTTGCATTTCAAACTGTACTATGTCAATGCACATTAAGGAACTTTTAGTGTGTGCCAGCAGGGTCCACAAGCATAGTTATGGCACATCTACACTACAAACTTTTGCCACCATAAGTTTCGTCAGCATAAGGCTCCTGCAGTTAGTATATCACTTGTCTGTGTTCATGCTTGGCTCCCTGCATACTCAGTGCTTGTTTTGATGCACAGTGAGGTGCACAGTGGCTAGGTATGCCAGTGTGCAACTGTCCACCATGCTGTACACACTGTCTTTTGTGAAGTTTTGGCAATGCATGATGGGGCAGAAACAAGTTATGTGGGGTGACTGGGATGGCAGGGTCAAGTTCCCCACCATGTGATTTTCTCCACTCCATAATGCCATCTCACGCCCATAATTTTTTCACCTATTTTTAAAATGCCACAAACCTGTGCAGAATTTGTCACTGTCCACCATTGCTGACAGGGCATGGAGTCTACAGAGCTCTGCACTACTGCCATGAGCATTTCAAGCACAGGACTCACAATCATCTGATATTTGCAGAGATGCAAGAAGAGCCACAGGGAACATGACAATTTTCTGGGGGGCAGATTGCTGTGGGACATAGCAAGAACCAATTTAAGGTCATTGGTGGCATTCACAGAGTAGCTGCAAAAGGTGGAGCACTGCTTCTGGGCTTAAGAAACATCACTGACTGGTCGGATCACATCATAATGCAGGTTTGGGATGATGAGCAGTGGCTGCCAAATTTTCAGATGCACATGGCCACATTCCTGGATATCTGTGCTGAATTCACCACAGACCTCCAGCATAGTGGACATAAGAATGAGAACTGCACTGACAGTGGAGAAGTGAGTGGCGATCACACTGTAGAAACTTGCAACACCAGATTGCTACGGGTCAGCAGGAAATCATTTTGCAGTTGGAAAATCCACAGTAAGGGCCATTGTTATGCAAATGTGTGGGGTCATTAGTCATCTCCTGCTACACAGGAGACTCTTGGCAACATGCAGGTTATAATGGATTTATTTGCAGGAATGGGGTTTCTGAACTTAAGTGGAATGACAGATATCACATATATCCCCTTTTTGGCACCAGACCACCTTGCCACAGAGTACATTAACATAACTACTTTTCTATGGTTATGCAAGTACTGGTAGATCACAGGGGATGCTTCACTTATAGCTGTGTTGGCTGGTCAGGGAAGGTGCATGACACTTGTATATTTAAGAACACAGGACTGTTCAGAAAACTACAAGTAGGGACTTTCTTTCCTGATGGGCAGATTTCCTTTGGCAATGTTGAAATACCAACAGTGATCCTGGGTGACCTAGCCTACTCGTTGCTTATGAAGCTGTAAACTGGCCACCTCAGCAGCACCAAGGAAATAGTCAACTACCAGCTCAGTAGGTGCAGAATGACAGTTGAATGTGCTTTTGGTAGATTGCAAGGGCACTAGCATTATTTACTCACAAGATTGGATCTCAGTAAGAAAAATAGCCCAATGGTTATAGCTGTGTGCTGCATCCTGCATAATATCTGTGAAGAGACTGGAAAGTTGCTACTGGGTGGAGGGCAGCGGCTGTCTGCCAAGTTTGAGCAGCTAGACACAAGGGTTATCAGAAGAGCACAATGCGGCACTATGCAGCTCAGGGAGGCTTTGAATGAGCACTTTAACAGCAAGCCACAGCAATGTGTTGTGGTGTACTGTGCTCTACCTGGCCCCGCAGGTTGGGGGCCTGTTAGGAATTGTGTAGTGCTTGGTGCACATTGTTAGAGGGCTTTCTGTCTACCCTCCTACTTCCCTGGTTCTTGCCACATAAGCAGCAAACGACCAGAAGTCCAAAGTGCAGACAATGCAATGTTTATTGGGGTTAATTTCCAGCAAGCATGATTCCAATCTCCCTACTTACTTCCTGGTTGACCCCAGTTTATATAGTAATAGATTTCAGTAAAAATGATTGGTTAAGGGATAGCTGAGACTATCTAACCAATCTAACATATTGTAATAATTCTCTAACCAATTATATCCCACTACCCTAATTAACTTACACCTAGCAAAATTGATTATACAGCAGACAGAAACAATTAGAGAACCAGACAAATGAACAATAGAAAAGTGGGGGCCATAAAGATAAAACAATACAGAAATGAGGGTTTCACAACCACAATCATTGATAAGTGATTTCTTGCCAGACTGGATGCTATCAAACTAAGTTTTCTTTAACCATCTTTATCTGGTGGTGATAGGCATTATCAGGACAGGATTGTATTCCAAACAGCCCAATAGCACCTTATTTCATAGAATCATAGAATCATAGAATCATAGAATATCAGGGTTGGAAGGGACCCCAGAAGGTCATCTAGTCCAACCCCCTGCTCAAAGCAGGACCAAGTCCCAGTTAAATCATCCCAGCCAGGGCTTTGTCAAGCCTGACCTTAAAAACCTCTAAGGAAGGAGATTCTACCACCTCCCTAGGTAACGCATTCCAGTGTTTCACCACCCTCTTAGTGAAAAAGTTTTTCCTAATATCCAATCTAAACCTCCCCCATTGCAACTTGAGACCATTACTCCTCGTTCTGTCATCTGCTACCATTGAGAACAGTCTAGAGCCATCCTCTTTGAAACCCCCTTTCAGGTAGTTGAAAGCAGCTATCAAATCCCCCCTCATTCTTCTCTTCTGCAGACTAAACAATCCCAGCTCCCTCAGCCTCTCCTCATAAGTCATGTGCTCTAGACCCCTAATCATTTTCGTTGCCCTTCGTTGTACTCTTTCCAATTTATCCACATCCTTCCTGTAGTGTGGGGCCCAAAACTGGACACAGTACTCCAGATGAGGCCTCACCAGTGTCGAATAGAGGGGAACGATCACGTCCCTCGATCTGCTCGCTATGCCCCTACTTATACATCCCAAAATGCCATTGGCCTTCTTGGCAACAAGGGCACACTGCTGACTCATATCCAGCTTCTCGTCCACTGTCACCCCTAGGTCCTTTTCCGCAGAACTGCTGCCGAGCCATTCGGTCCCTAGTCTGTAGCGGTGCATTGGATTCTTCCATCCTAAGTGCAGGACCCTGCATTTATCCTTATTGAACCTCATTAGATTTCTTTTGGCCCAATCCTCCAATTTGTCAATGTGACTGGTTTGGAATGTGAGGATGTGACCATTCGCTTCCCAGCTTATGGCTGCCCCTGCTGCTTAGCCAAAGGCCTTAGCCTAAGAACAAGGTCTCAGACTATCCTAGTGAGAGAAGGCCCATATACAGGCAGACTTGTGATTTTGATTCTTTATTTTATACCTCTATAACTAGTTAAGTGATAAAAATATACCTAAATTCTTAAAGTATAGGCCTTTACAGGCAGGCCTGCATATTTATATTCTAACACACATCTTTAAATGTAACAATGATAATGCACCTACTAATTTTGTGGTGCTTGCTGTACATTTATGATTATTACATTGTGTTTGACACAGCTTGTTGGATCAGTGACAAAGTGCATAATCACAAGTTAAGTGGGTGCCTTCAATACTGCCAGCCATTCTGCAGCAACAAGTTCTTGTAACAAGTTCAGCACTCACCTCTCATGAGTGCCCCACAGTCTAGTGCATGTGCCTGCAGTCACTCAGTTTGTGGAATGGGGTGGCACCCACCTCTCAATAGCACCCCACATTGGTCTATAGTTTCTTCAGTGACTCGGCCCTCCAGCTGAGACACACACACACACACACACACACACACCATCTGTAGGTGGAAAAGAACAAATCCCTTTCAAGGCATACAGTCTTTACCTTCTCCCAGCCCTGGTATGGGAATGTACCTCTAGGGCTTCCTCCCTGGAGACACTGTCTTCCTGCAGTCCTCCCTGGACTCAGTCTTTACTCAGTCACAGCAGCCAGCCAGCAGCTCTTTCATTACTCCCCCTGTCCCTACCCGAACTGAGCTGTCCATGGTCCTGCTGTTCTTTTAGCCATCCAGGAACATGATCCTCTCTTTCAGTTCCAGGCAGCAAATGACTGACTCTGTCTCTGCTGCTCCTTTTTATATGGCCTTCCTGGCTCCTGACTGACTGATCCTGCAGCCCCTCTGATTGACTGTTTCCCCTGCATCCACTATAGGATGCTTGGAGGACTTCTCTTCAGCTCCTCTCTGGAAAGAGGTGTGGCAGGACACTGAGGCCTCCATCAGGGGGCCTCTGAGCCTAATCCACCCTGTCAGAGGAACTAATAAAAATTAATTATTTTCCAAACAATAGAGTTGTATTGAGTAACACTTCAAAAAATTCTGTGCAAGTTAAAAGCAAATACATTAAAACCTTAATAAATTATGGAACAGGGTTTAAAGAAGGGGAATTCATGTCCACTTTAGCTACACACATATCAGCTGTGGCTGTCACAAGTCACTGTACATGAAGTTGTGTTTGTCTTTAATGTCCCCCTAGGTGAAGTGGTAGGGGTAGTGATGTGGCCCTAATGCCACATGGAATGTTCAGGGAGCATAGGAAGATGCTAAAATGGACTTCTCTACGGACTGCAAAGGGAGGCAAGTATCGGATTGTTGAATCTGTAGATCCAGAAGAGCCTGCAACACCTGTGTTTGCTGATGGAGAAGCTCCATTATGTCTTGGTGCATCTTCTTCACCTTTTGCAGCTGGGACTCCTAGGCCTTTCTTCTGTCTGCACTTTCCTTCTCCATATAATCTACAATATTCATCCTCCAGCCCCTCTGTTTGTGGTCTGATGCAGCACTGGCTCACAGGATCTCTCTGAACATGTTAACCCAAGTCTGCTTCTTTCTCCTCCTTGTCTGACTCTGGTGTTCCGCAGTTGTGGAGGGAGAACCCCTCAAAGCTGTAATGGCAGCAGCTACAGATAAAATATACAGAGGTACCATTGTCAATGTAGTCATAACAGGAAGTGAAAGTTAAGATTCAGAACTCCCTTCTTTGCTCCCCTAAAGTATTAAACGCGGCATGATTATTGACACTTCTGCGTCAGAGTGCTTGTGCATGGCACCACTCACAGCTCCAGCCACGGTAAGTACAGCCTGCCAGGCATCAGGGATATGAGCAGGGAATTGCTCACTTGCATGAAACTAAGAGTCTAGGGCAATAGCACTGCATACTTGCAGCATTTCACACAGGCAGTGGTGATTTTAACTGATATCTCACTCCTGAAGGTAACAAAGGCATAGAGAGCACAGCTACTACTGGCATCCCAAAGCTGCCGGGCCTGAATGCTGCTAACCCATTTACTGCAACCCTGCCAATGTTATCACAGACTGGACTGTGAAGGGTCCTTCTGGGGGAAGAAATAAGACTGCCATCCCTAGAAATCTTTGGGAGACCACTGCAGAGTACCTCCACGAAAGCTTCATTGAGATCTCTCAGGAAGATTCAAGGACATACCTGTATACATAAACAAACTGCTCCTTCCCCACTTCCCCTGCCCCTGCCTAACTCTGTAGGGGAATGAAAAGCAGACAGCTCTAGCTTTCTTTATTTTACTGCTACTTCTTCTAGTATGAGTAAATTAATGAAAAATCGATAGCTGTGTTGGGGGCACCATCACTGTAATGGGAAATACATATGCACACTTATACAAGGTTCCTTCCCCTGCATCAGGCTCACCCATGCTCAGCTGCCAGGACTGACTGGATTGCAGCATAGCTGGATTCCCCAGCTGGATGTTCCCCATTCTCTTCCTCCACCTCCTCCTTGCTGTTCATGTCAGGGACCAATGACTTGGGTTCCTCTAAGATATCCCCAGTGGGGTCTCCACCAAGCATGGCATGCAGCTCTTTGGAAAAGTGGCAAATCTGAAGCTTGGTACTGGCCTCCCTGGCCTTCTGATATGCCTGCTGCAGTTTCTTCTCTTTCACGCAGCACTTCCGCTGATCTGTGTTGCGCCCATTCTCCTGCATCCCCCATGAAATCTGCTTGTAGATGTCCATGTTTCTTCTACAGCTGGTCCATAGCTATGTTTGCACAGCCTTTTCTCCCCACAGGCCCTGGAGATCCAATATCTCCTGTCTACTTCAGAGTGCATCTGGAACATTTAGCTGGCATGTCAGCTGGGAAGTTGCACATAACAGTGGAGAGATGCTAGGTGTTCTTGCAAGCTGGACAATCATGAAAAGACATTCAAAAATTCAGTTTTAGAGGGGGAGCTTCCAGTCTCCATGATCCCTGGACAGCAGAATTCACAATTGTGACCAGAACAGTGAGTGTCAGACATTGTGAGACAGCTGCTGGAGGACTGTTAGGTCAACGTAGGTAACGCAGTGTCTACCTTCATGCTGCATCAACCTCAATACATTGACAATGGTTCAACATCAGACGGGAAGGTGGTGTTACTATGTTGGCAATAATCGGAGATTACATCGGTGGGAGACAAAATTTAAGTGTAGTCATATTTACAACTAGGTCAATGCAAGGCAGCTTACATTGACCAAACTTTGTAGTATAGACCAGGCCTTAGTGGTGCACACTAGAATTCACACCATGCAGACAAGCCCTAAGCTACACAATTTTACAATCTGGTAAACTGATTCAGCAGTCACGTGACCTCCCCCTCCTCTGAAATGGAGTTCCATCTAAAATAAATCTGTCAAGCATCATGGCCAGAGTACAATGTTTGGTTGTACCTCTGTTTCATTTTTAGAAACCTTGTACCCTGCTTTCCTGGCCTCACAATATCTTAGATTTTTTCATCATATTTATTGCAAGTAAAAATGAAAAAGTGTCCACAAGGAAAACTGAAATGGAGAAGGAGCTTTCTGAGGCAGAGCCAGTACTGTCATAGAAGAGAGAATAAGAGGGGACAATGAGGCAGGAAAGCCCCCAGAATATTCAGTACTTCTATTAATTGCTGTTGTGACTCTTAGTTATGACTCCTAACTGGTGGACTCTGAGGTTACAAAGTTCTATGTGCTAGTGAAAAGTTCATTTGCTCAACAGCCAAAACTGTAGTGTGCACTATGATGGTTCTATACAATGCAGAGATACACTTAATTATGTGATAAGAAACTACATACAATAGCAAGAAAATGCAAAAGAGCAGTGAAGATGCAAGGTAGAACCCTGTAGTGAATGCAGGCAATACCTAAATCAAAGATCTAGCGCTGTAATTCTTCACAAATGAAGATTAATTTGAATCAATGATCTTAAAGTAATTCTCATTGTCCCAGAGATGATGATGATCAGTCCTGCAGGGCTTTCAAAAGTATACATAGATTGGATGCGAAATATGATTTCAACTACAGAGCTGCTGTCAGATCCATATTACCTCTTGTTTCCAGTACATTATTAGAAAATGAATTAAATGTAAGTTGCCTCTGATTACACTGCCAGATAAAAAAAAGTCACCTGCTGTGGGAATATAAGTACAGTAAGTTGATCAAAGAATTTAACTGAGTGTCTAAAATTAAATGGAAATATTTCCAGTCAGTATTAATCATTTTGACTTGGACATACCAGCATGCAGCAGTGGTAGTAATAATAACTCTCTTGTGCTCCAGCATCTCTTGTGCTCTTCTGTATAAATATAAAAACCTAAATGTATAGAGGTAGTTGGAAAAATTCTGATGAAATGTGTTTTCAGAATTAACCCATTTGTTGAAATCTAACAGATTTGTGGAGACAGTTTGATTTTGACTGTTACGCCAGCAGTCAGGCAGAGGTCCTTCAGAACCCTGTTAATCAAGTTTGCCGCCAGCTTTCCCAGTGAGCTTCTTGGCAGCCTGCCTGGCTGACTGCGTCCAACTTGGAGCCATGAACCATAGAAGCCCTGGGGTCCCAGATAGATTGCCATGGAGCTGGGGCTCCATTCCCTTTCAGGAAGAATTTCAAATCTTGGGTTTTGCTCCAATGAATGAATTGAATAAAAGTAAATTTCAAAATATTGCATTCTTCTATGAAAGGGAATACCTTTCTCTGCTCAGCTGAATTGCTGTATAATTCACTTTCTAGATTACTACACTAGAGCCATTGTGGACCCAAAGTTAAGGTTGGGTCCTATTTAGCACTTAAAGCTTCTGTTTTTTATATGATACATAGTGTATCTACCAATACCTTTCAGCACTTAATCTGAGTAAATCTTTTCATATTTAAGTAAATCTATGAGCTTTCGAGTTCTAAGAAGTTACAAACTGGCCAAAAAAGTTCACATCCAAGACTTTTGACTTTTCAGGCTCCTCTAGCTTAAAAGCCATAAACTGTAGCAAGTCAAAACAATCCTACATATGAGAAATAAGTGATATCTTGGGGGGGGGTGGAGGGATCAGACAATTTTTTTAATTAACAAAAATGCATTATTCATGATATCTGAATTTTATGCACTGCAGTTAGCAGAAGGAAAACATTTTCGATATTGGCTACTTCTGTTCTACAAAGCAGTAGGCAGAAGCCTTTTTAAATGGCTTAGGACCGGGATATAAGTCTGCCTTTTGTTGTATGTCCCTAGTAATGGTCCCTGCATCCAAAATCTAGGGCTATCATGACATATGGGGAATGGATTTAACTAGTCAAGGGGCATGTGTGTTGCTACAAAGGAGATCTTTGACAAAACAGCTTTGTCAAAACCAGGATCTCTGTGCATCATTCACCATGTGGAACAAAGCTAAATGCTGAAACCTTGACAGTTGATGAAGAATAGAATTCTTGTTTCTGAGCCAGCTCTACTTAGGATCTTCACAAAAAAGCCCAGCCAACTCAGAGCAGAATCCTGTTCTTTGTGCAGTGAGCCATTTAGCAGAGAAACCCAACACTGCCTGTTGTCGCTAACCCCTATAAGGTGTGCCCTCCATCTGAAACTGGGAACTGACATGGTGGAAGGGAACATGTTTTATTACTCCAGCAGCATATGCAATATGCTGTAGAGGAAGACTGTTGACAAAATAGCAGCTACTTTCATATGTTAATGGCTGTTATAAAGAGATCTGTGATCAATTGTTCTCCATGTCCACTGAAATAGGGCAAGTAGAGATGGGCTTAATCTGCAGCAGGGAAGATTTAGGTTAGATAATAGGAAAAATCTTTCTAGCTATAAGAATAGTTAAGTTTGGAATAACCTTTTGAGGGAGGCTGTAGAATCCCCATCACTGTTTTTAAGAACAGGTTGGACAAACACTTGTCCGGGATGGTCTAGGTTTATTTGGTCCGGCCTCAGATGACTTTGAGGTCCCTTCCAGCCTGACATTTCTACAATTCTATGAAAAAGTGAGCTTCCTGAAAGTGCCCCTTCCTGAAAGTGGAGCTCTTGAGCCAGCCTGTCCATCAAGGAGCTCCAAGTCCCAATAGTCCATCAACTTCAGAAAGTCTGGCATTTGTAAATGCGGCCATTGCTAGGCTAGAAATGCTTTCTTAACCTAAACACTGGGAAATGAATACACGAAAACACTATGTTATATGAGTGTTAAGGGTGGTTTCTATATAACCTAGCACAAACCCACTAAAGTAAGGAAATAAAACTAGGCATCTAACAATATTTAATGCTACTTGTTCATCCGGAGACATGCCTTGTGCCCCTAAAACAAACACCATACACCAAAACAACACACCACAGCCTAGGAGGGAGCCCAGGCTTCCAGCACATCCTTCCCCAAACTTCAATGAGTGTGGCTTTCCAGAGACATTCAAACGAGAGTCACATCTGTTTACAGTGGCCGGGAGTTTGCACAGACCAACTTTAATATGCTCCACCACTCATGTGTTTTTGTGTATTAATTACACAAATTAATACAGTGTATACTAACCTCTACTGCATGGATTTGATTGACTGCCTGGTGCCTGCAGACTCCAGGCTGTGTATTTCTCTATTGGCGAAAAGGCAAGCAGCCTTTATCCATCACTCTATGGGGGGGCCTCAGATTTAACATGCACAATTTAGAGCATAGCTTATTGGGGTGGGAGGTCAAGATACCTTAGAGATGTCCTAGAGATGCACTGAGTCAGGAAAAACTATTACAAGTGCTATCATTATAAACATCAGATATAAAAATAAAACTGTCTTCCCTTGGTGAAAGCTCTTAGTGATGCCCCAAACTGCTTGCCGGCCCCTCACTAATATAGGAATATAGTGCAGGAATATAAAAATTGCTATACTGGCCCAGACCACTGATCCTTCTGGTTTGGTATCCTGTCACTGACAGGGACCAATACCAGATGCTTTAAAGGCCAGTTAATGATCAGTTTACATGGTTAATCTCTCTTTACATCTGAGATACACATCAATTTTGTACTATTTCAGTTAGGAGTGCAATTTAAAAAAAAAATCACAATAGTTGTACTAGTACAACTCCTAGCATGGATGCAATTACACTGCTAAAAAGGTGCCTTATAATGGTATAATTTGCTCCCTTTTCCATATGGAAATAGCTACACCAGTGTAAACATTTTTATACCAATAAAACTGCATCCCCACTGGCTGAGAGGAGGAGTCATCCCATTTTAATTATACTGGTGTACTTAAAGCAGTAAAACTTTTGTGTTTAGACAAACATTTAGAATTTATTTATATACTGCCTAATGCCACTGTCAATGTCCTTGTTAGGAGTGCTAGTGCCAATGTAGAATTCAGATCTGTATTTTTGCCTGAGATAGTATTTTATGTTTTGCTTGCCCGTCTGATTTTTCGATACACATTCATGCTTACTAATATGTGTAAACAAAGGACAAAGACACTGTGTATGTTGCTTCTGCCTAGCCAGATGGGTTTGTTAGTAAAATGGGAACAGATAAGAGCAGCTAAAATGTTAGTGGGCATGGTGGGAGTATAATATATGACAGCACACTTTAAGACTGCCTCAACTCCTATCTCAAGGCAAAGTCAAGCAACCAGCTGGGAGGGGCAAGGGGAAATTGGGGGATGGTAAAACACTAAAAGGCCAGAGAAATGCCTGCTCACTTCTTACCCCTGCCATGGGGTATAAAAGAGGTGGGATGAAGACCCCAGACCCACGACATCCCAAAACGGAACATGACTATAAATTGTAAGGGGTGGGACTGTGGGTGTGCATGTCAGGTATAATTATGCCTGCTAAGGAGGAGGGGAAAGGACACTGGGAAACAAGGCTCAGTGGCATCAGGGTTATGGGACACATGCTTGCTGGAAACTAACCCTACTAAGTATCACATTGCTTGC
Organism: Dermochelys coriacea; assembly: GCF_009764565.3. Lineage (NCBI taxonomy): Eukaryota > Metazoa > Chordata > Testudines > Dermochelyidae > Dermochelys > Dermochelys coriacea. Next base: position 228,220,125 of record NC_050069.1, read on the forward strand.
ACTTCAGACTTCTGGTCTTCTGCTTTCTTTCTGCATGACAAGAACCAGCGGAGAGAAAATGAAGACTAAGCCCTCTAACAGTCCTTATTGCCCACGTAAATATGCAATTCTTTCCTGAATCCTCCTAAGCATTTTCGCTCAGTGTGAGAAGGTGGCCCCTTCCTGAGGTGCCCTCCTCAGGCAAGCCATGGCATGATTAGTGCACGTCTCAATTCCCCTTTTCTTCCAGAGCCCCCAGTAACTCCACACAAGCTTTCCAAGTATAAATAGCCCTTTGTGGGGTTAATTTATTACAAAAGTGCCACAACTATACTACAATTACTTAGTACAATCCTACCAGTCTCTCTTTCAAGTCCCAACAGCCTATCACCACCAAGTACAACTCAGTATCTCTCACTACAACTCATGGTGACAGAGGTATGGCTCTCTCACCACACAGTATTCAAATATGCAAAGATTTCAACCTCTTTATATTAAAGTATCACTGAAAAAATGTCAAACACTAGTTACAACCTTCCAGTTACCTGGGTAACAAAGTGTGGGTATTTAGGATTGAATTCTGCCATCAAGTACCCTGACGATACACCACTGAGTCAATGTAAGTGATGGCAGAATTTGCCTCATTCTCTAGCAAATATGACCATTCTGCAAACTAAATAGAGGGGCAGCAGTAAATCAATTTTTAAGTGATTCAGGAAGGATATAGGTTTAAAACATTCTTTGAAAGTCCACCGTTTAGAATTCTGAGTCTTTGAAAACTTAAGCCAAATATTAAAATTAAATTGTATTAACGATAACAAACTATTTGCTGATTAACCAGAAGACTGAAGAAGATGAACAAAGTATAAAAGCAGAACATGCATGAGGTGAAGAACAGATATAAAACCTGTGGGTCACAAAATTACAGCTGAAAGTAGCTAGAAAAACATTATGTAGACCTCCCAGTACTGCCCTCTCATAAACCCATTATGTGTAACTCACTGCCTTGATAAACTACACTTACTTTTCCAGTGAAATGTGCTGGGGAACCACAACATTGACCATTGACCCATTGAAAGTAAAAAAAAAACCACCCAAAGCACTCTTTGAGGGCCAACCTTAAAATAATTAGAGAGTGTCCAACTCTTTCTAGGAGATATTTGTTGAATATTGTTCCAAGAGCACAGCACTATTTTTTTTAAAAAAAGAAGCTTATATGTCTTTAGTGAGGATAAACCAGACATTTTAGCACAAAACCAAGTATGTATCGCTAAAAAGTTATTATATAATAAACTTATCTATTACCATAGTGCCTGGAAGCCCTAGCCACAGACAGACCCCTTTATGCTAGGCAGTACAGCAATTGTTTGACTTACAATATTAGATTCTTGTTTCACTTGAATTCACTGTAAAGTGGTGTTATACAGTAGGTCTGGATTTATTTACGATTTATAATGATCTTGTTACATTAAGTGGTTCTACTCTGTACACTGGAGTATTTTTAAGGCTTAATAGACACTGCACTAATAAAGAAGAACACTACACAGGTATATTTTTCTTCTGAAATGGAGCCAATTCTAGGAATAATTCCGCCTTATTTAATTATGATAACACTATCCTAATTAAAATTAGAAAACAGCCTCCAAATACCTTCTGCCTGGAGAAGATCATGTGTGATATTAATACCATAGTAATTTCTTACTCAGTAATTGTACAAGTACAGTAGATGGTTATTAATAAAGATCCCCTTTCACCATACACACAAAACAAGCTAGTCACTAGAGAATATAATAAAAATGAACAATTAGATGTCTCAGAGATAACCACATAATTTTTAGCTCTTTGTCATCAGTTCTATCCAGTTAAAATAAGAAGAATAAATGCATACAGAATTAAGGAGGATTTTGTAGACTCTTATGTGAAGATGGAATAGTCGAAGAATGAACATGGCATGCATTCCTTCTGAACAAAAAAGCAGCTCTAACACCAAAATTTTAATTTAACAGAGAAACAGTGCATTGAGAAGGGGCAGAAATTTCTGTTGAAAAGTGGATTTGATTGGGCCATATCATGAGCCTGGGAAAGTTTCCCTGAATGCATGTGTGCATTGGGCAACTGGTCTGCAGCTGTTTCTTTTGTTAGCAACAGAGTAAGTTATAATCACATATCCATATTATGGTAGCATCTAGGAGCCCGGTCAAGGATTGTGCTATTCCATTTACAGACAAGTGTAGGGAGACCCAGAGGGATGTCCTCCATCCAGTCCTGGCTAAGACCACTCATATCTCTGGCTCCAAACAGGAAACACAAGAAAGACAGAAATCAGCAGCTCAGTGACAAAGCAAGACAAGCAATAATAAAGTGAGAACACAAAAAGTTATGGAAGTAGTTAATGAAAATCATTAAATGAAGCTCCACACTTCCTAGAGCACTTCCAAAATTGATGGTGCTCTTCATAGATTTACCTGCTCTGGAATCTGCATAGCAGGATGTAATCCCTGTCTCTTGATGCATGCAAAGCTCAGCACACAGGACAGAGTCATTCAAAGCATTCTGTGATGAGGTATCTACTGGTTGGATTTCCCAGAGGCCCCCCACGCACGCACACACAAAAGCTGATACAGGGCCAATCAACTAGAACCACAACCCAGTTTTCTTGCCAGGTCTCCAGGGTAGGAAACCAGGCCAAAAAGCAGTGTTGTGACCAATGGCAGCTGTGGGGGTGGGCTGTGGGTGCTAGAGCAGTGCATGGAGCCTCCCCGGCTGCCCATGGGCCTAGGGGCCACAGGGACCGGACAGCTGCTTCTTGGGAGCCACGGTAAGCGCTGCCGGGACCCAGAACCCCAAACCACATCCCACCCCCAACACCCGCCCCAGCCCAGAGTCTCCTCCTGCACCCACACTCCCTTCCGTAGCCTGCACCTTGCACCCCCCCAACACCTCAACCCCCTGCCTCAGCCCCGAGCCCCCTCCTGCACCCCAAACCCCTCATCCCCAGCCCCACCCTAGAGCCTGCAACCCCAGTCGGAGCCCTCATCCCCCCCCACACACCCCAACCCTCTGCCCCAGCATGGAGCCCTCTCCCACACCCTGAATCCCTCATTTCTGGCCCCACCTGGAGCCCACACCCCAGCCCAGAGCCCATACCTTCCCCACATCCCAACCCCCTACCCCAGTGCAGAGCTCTGTCCCGTACCCAAAATCCCTCATCCCTGGCCTCAGCTGGAGCCTTTACCCCTCTCCCGCACCCCAACCCCCTACCCCAGCCTGGTGAAACTGAGTGAGGGTGGGAGAGAGCAAGCGATGGAGGGATGGAGGGGGGTGGAGTGAAAAGGGGGTGGGGTGTCAGAGAAGGGGTGAGGCAGGGGCAGGGACTCAGGGAAGCAGCAGGGTAGGGGCAGGGGTGTTCAGTTTGTGCAATCAGAAAGTTGGCAACCCTAGTGCAGGTACTTTTAAAAATTACTTTAAATCTGGGTAAGGGGAGAGAGAGCTCTTGTTTGTTTTTTTGTACGAGCGACCCTCATTGCTGGTGAGAGGATCTGACCCTGTAGCAGGCATTGGCTCAAATCAAAACATATGGACATATACAAGTGTGCGCTAAATGCTATAGGTGCTATGCATCTGCTTCAGAAAACTGTCCCATGCATTGTGAGATAAGTGCAAAAATCCACAGGCCTGCAATGTTTTCAGTGTGGATGCAGTGTATAGCATGCATCCAGAACAGCATGCTCTCTGTGGACACATTGTACCACTGGAGCTAGCACTGGTTCACTGACATCAGTGCATATTGCAATGGTGCAAGTCTCCAAAGTAGGTACACCTGTGGACTGTTTGGCATACACAAAGCGGTACACAGTACTAAAATATTTTACTAATATATCTGAGATCGTAAAAAAAATTATAAATTCTCATATGTAGTTAGACTTTAATTTATGGTAATGCTCATGTACAATATGGCAAAGTTAAGCCTGTAAATATAAACTGACATTTCCCAACTTCGGAGCAGAAACCAAGCAACCTTAACATTCTTTTGTCAATAACCTTGCTAATAGATCCAGAAATAGCTTTCTGCAGAAAGCACAAGCTACCAAAAGTTTTGACTGCTGAAGAAATTTTGGGCTAGATATTCATTAAGGAAATGACTATTTATTGAGTTAAGCAAGGTAATTCTTGTGTCTACTCCAGGAGGATTCTTTCATCATCTTTGTAAAAATATATGTTTAGTAGTATATAGTATCTTTGTCTAGCCTAAACTATATATTTTGACATTTGGGATATTTACCATCTTTACTGCTGTATATTGCTGTCAGATTACATGTCACGATAGTGAACTCAGAAAAAGGCAGACTAATTTCTTCAGCTTTAACTAGTACTATTTATGTCAACAGAAGGATTGCTCTCCCTTAATGATTTATCCCATGCCCCATTTCTGTGAGTAGAAATCTAAGGGCAGGCATCATTCTGTAATAAATGTCAAAAGCATGTTTTATCTAAATAACTCAACATACTGTACTGACAAAATTTAGTTAGGGATAATTTATACTCTTCAGTGGCCAAAGCAAGCTATAGGTTTTCTCAAATTGCTTATGTCTATAAAATAAACTCAGTTTGCATGAAGCAGAATTTAGAGCATTATTTCATAAATCTGTCACTGGAGATTAAAGTAATCTTTAATTTACGAATACTGCTGCCAGTTCTCCGTGTTTACTTTGAAAACCCAAGACCAGATTCTCAAAGATATTTAGGAGCCTAACTCCCATTTATTTCGATGGGAGTTTGCTCCTAAATACCTTTAAGGATCTCAGTTCAAGATTCTGTCATCTCTCATGCACTATAGAGATGTTGACTCCTGCCTTTGACTGACCCATATAGGACTGGGAGGAACCTTGCATCGAAGCAGGAGTAAGTATTTACTAGATGATCCCTGACAGGTGTTTGTCTAACCTGGTCTTAAAAACCTCCAGTGATGGAGATTCCACAACTTCCCTCTGTAATTTGTTCCAGTGCTTAACTACTCTTACAGGGAGGAAGTTTTCCCAAATGTCTAACCTTGCTGTAATTTAAGCCCATTACTTCTTTCCCTGTGCTCAGTGGATAAGGAGAACAATTTATTACCCTCCTCTTTATAAGAGCCTTTTACATACTTGAAGATTGTTATGTCACCCCCTCAGTCTTCTCTTCTCTGTACTAAACAAACCCAATTTTTTCAATCTTTCCTCATTAGTCAGGTTTTCTAGACCTTTAATAATTTTTTTCTATTCTCCTCTGGACTCTCTCTAATTTGTTCACATCTTTCCCAAAGTGTGGTACCCAGAACTGTACACAGTACTCCAGGCCTTATCAGTGCTGAGTAGAGGAGGGGAATGACTTTGTGTCTTTTTACAGCCCTCCCACTAATACATCCCAGAATGATATTTGCTTTTTTGCAACAGTATTACATTGTTGGCTCATATTTCATTTTTGATCCACTTTAACCCCCAGACTCTTTTTTGCAGTACTCCTTCCTAAGCAGCCATTTCCCATTTTGTATTTGTGCAACAGATTATTCCATCCTAAGTATAGTAGTTTGCATTTGTCCTTATTGAATTTCATCCTATTTATTTCAGACCATTTCTCCAGTTTGTCAAGATCAGTTTGAATTCTAATCCTGTTCTCCAAAGCACTTTCAACCCCTCCTGGCTTGGTATCATCTGCAAACTTTATAAGCATACTCTCTTTGCCATTATCCAAATTATTTATGAAGATATTGAATAAAACAGAACCCAGGACACGTCCTAGTAGGACCCCACTCAATATGCCCTTCCAGCTTTACAGTGTACCATTGATAATGACTCACTGAGAATGGTTTTTCAAACAGTTCTGCACCCATCTTAGAGAAAGCTCATCTAGACTATATTTCTCTAGTTTGTTTATGAGATGGTCATGTGACACAGTAACAAAAGCCTTACTAAAGTCAAGATATATGTCACATCTACTGCTTCCCCCCATCCACAAAGCTTTTTGCTCTGTCAAAGAAGGATATTAGTATAGCGTGACATAGTTGTTTTTAACAAATCCATGTTGACTCTTGCTTATCACTTTATCTTCAAGGTGTTTACAAACTGATTGTTTGATTATTTGTTCCATTATCTTTCCAGGTACTGAAATTAAGTTGACTGGTCTGTAGTTCCCTGGGTTCTCCTTATTCACCTTTTTGTAGTTAGATACCATATTTGCCCTTTTCCCATCCTCTACCACAGTGGTTCCCAAACTTGTTCCACTACTTGTGCAGGGAAAGCCCCTGGTGGGCCGGGCCGATTCGTTTACTTGTTGCGTCCACAGGTTCAGCCGATCTTGGCTCCCAGTGGCTGCGGATCGCTGCCCCAGGGCAATGGGAGCTGCTGGAAGTGGTGGCCAGTACATTGGCCCAGCCTGCCAGGGGCTTTCCCTGCAGAAGCGGTGGAACAAGTTTGGGAACCACTGCTCTACAAGTTCTCAAAAATTATTGCTAATGGCTCAGTGATCTCTTCAGCCAGTTCCTTAAGTATTCTAGGACATATTTTGTCAGGTCCTGCCAATATGATGCCATCTAACTTGTCTAAGTAATTCTTAACTCATTTCAGAGAAGCAGCTGTGTTAGTCTGTATTTGCAAAAAGAAAAGGAGTACTTGTGGCACCTTAGAGACGAACAAATTTATTTGAGCATAAGCTTTCGTGAGCTACAGCTCACTTCATCGGATGCATTCAGTGGAAAATACAGTGGGGAGATTTATATACACAGAGAACATGAAACAATGGGTGTTACCATACACTGTAAGGAGAGTGAGATGAGATAAGATGAGATATTACCAGCAGGAGAATGGGGCAGGGGGGAGGGGGAAGAAGAAAAAAAAACTTATTGTAATGATAATCAAGGTGGGCTATTTCCAGCAGTTGACAAGAACGTCTGAGGAACAGTGCGGGGTGGGGGAAATAAACATGGGGAAATAATTTTACTTTGTGTAATGACCCATCCACCCCCAGTCTCTATTCAAGCCTAAGTTAATCGTATCCAGTTTTCAAATTAATTCCAACTCAGCAGTCTCTCATTGGAGTCTGTTTTTGAAGTTTTTTTTGTTCAAGTATTGCCATTTTAGGTCTGTAATAGAGTGACCAGAGAGACTGAAGTGTTCTCCAACTAGTTTTTGAATGTTGTAATTCTTGACGGCTGGATTTGTGTCCATTTATTCTTTTACATAGAGACTGTCCAGTTTGACCAATGTACATGGCAGGGGGCATTGCTGGCACATATCACAGTGGTAGATGTGCAGGTGAACGAGCCTCACCATCAGAGGTTTTTTCCCCCCCTGCTCTCCTGCTGGTAATAGCTCACCTTAAGTGATCGCTCTGGTTACAGTGTATATGGTAAAACCCATTGTTTCATGTTCGCTATGTATATAAATCTCCCCTCTGTATTTTCCACTGAATGCATCCGATGAAGTGAGCTGTAGCTCACGAAAGCTTATGCTCAAATAAATTTGTTAGTCTCTAAGGTGCCACAAGTACTCCTTTTCTTAACTCATTGTATCCCTACTTTAGCCTCAGTTCTTACTCCATTTACATTGATGTTCACTATGTCAGTCGCCCAATCACTGCTAACCTTTCTGGTGAAAACTGGAATAAAAAAGGCATTTAACACTTTCATCATTGCTTCATTTTCCGTTATAGTCTTTCCCTCCTCATTGAGTAATGAGCCTACCCTTTTCTTGGGCTTTCTCTTGCTTCCATTGTATTTGTAAAATATTTCTTTTTACCCTTTATGTCCCTAACTAGTTTAATCTTGTTTGGGCCTTGGCCTTTCTAATTTTGTCCCTACCTGCTTGTATTGTTTTTTTATATTCATCCTTTGGAACTTGTCCTAGTTTCCTGTTTTTGTAGGACTCTTCTTTGAGCTTCAGGTTGTTGAAGTTCTCCTGATAAAGCCAGAGTTATCTCTTATCAAACTTCCTATCTTTTCCGTGCCCTTAATAATGTCTCTTTAAAAACTGCCAACTTTTGTGAACTCTTTCTTCCCTTAGACTTGCCTCCCATGGGATCTTGCCTATCAATTCTCTGAGTTTGCTAAAGTTTGCCTCCTTGAAGTCCATTGTCTTTATTCTACTGTTGACATGATGACAATCTCAAATCGCCCACTTGTTACATGTTATAAACAAGCACCTTTATACTTTCTCCCATGTTGCCCTGCATGCTTGGAAGAATTTACCCATAAATATCTACAATGCTACCTTATTATCCTCCTTAAAACTCTCCTTTGCCATGATGCCTATGAAAAACTTGACAGTGATTAGGCCATCGGTGAGCCAAGACCAGTGCCTATGATGCCAATCAGTATTGTCTCAATGTTTGCTTGTATTCCTCTGTGTCTGTATCCAACTGTTGTCTCTTGTTTTATATTTATATTGTAAACTCTTTGGGATAGGAACCATCTTTTTATTATGTGTTTGTACAGCACGTAACACAATAAAGTCCTTGTCCATTACTATGGCTCTTAGGAGCAATGGTAATACAAATAATAAATTACCACAACATAATAAACAGCTATACTATGTTTGGTAAAAACAATTATGTCATTGTGTTCTGCTTCCAGATACACTGAAGAACTATGCAGTAGTTCTGGTGGAATAGGTTACAATTTCATTAAAGTGAAGGACCACATAAATGCTAATATTTATACAAATACTTTGTCTAATGCAATCTCCATGAGCAGAGAAAGTGTAAATACTAGAGCAGGCTGGGAAATTGGTTCCTCTCAGCTCCATCGGAAAATTCCAATCTTTCATCAAAACAGTGAATGCCAACAATGTTCTTGTTATTGGGGTTGTTGTCCCCCCCAGTAAATTCCTTGGTTTTAGTACTTTCCTTAAAAGGGTAACTAAATTTCAAAGACTAGGAATTTTGGACTCCTAAGTGATCTTCACCCAGGAAAACTTTCCTAATCACTTGCTAATTTTGTGCATGTGATGAATAGCCAGGGACTAACTCAAACACTTAAAGCTGAGCATGTATCTTCAGTTCTTTTTTAAAATTGGGTCCATGAGTACAGATCTGAGGACATTTTTAGGAAAAAAAAATCATAAGGTTTTTAGGATCATCATGTAAAGGGCAAAAGTCAATAGAAACAGAGGGAAAAAAGGGGCAAAAATCAAGGCCTGAAATTGAACAGATTGAACTGGGGCAGTATAGATTATGTTTGGCTGAATCCAAACTTCTGGATTTTGGCCCTCAGTGCATCAACAAGTATCCTTTCAGTTCCAAAATCATCTAAAATACTACAAGAAAGTAGGCCAGATATATCTTCGCATGGTGCTCTGAAGGGTTTGTACATGTTGGAGGTGATTCCTTATAATTACGTTAAGGTTAGTATGGAAAAATGCTATCCTAACCTGCCTGTGAAATGGCCAAGAAATGTGCCCTGTACATTCAGAATCCGGCACATGCTCTTTCTTGGACACACAGTATCAGCTGCCTTGAGACAAACCTGACTCCAAAGGTAAGAAGTGTCTGGCAATTAGAAAACCGTTCTTACCCATTCAAATGGTACAACAAATCTGTTGGACAGATAAAAGAATGAGGGTTTGATTCACCTTAGCTTTGCACTTTGGGTTATCATTTACACCAATGTGGGAGCAAAATTTGGTCCTTATGTTTCCCAATCCCTTATACACCCTTTAGGCTTACTCTATGCTGGGGTCCAGTTCATTCCTAGTGAAGTTAAGATAGTCTGTGACCGTGCTAACTTCAGCCCAGCTGTCATTGGCCTTTATATGTAGGATGCATTTATGATATTTTCCCCACTATTATTAAAAGTAACTTTCCTGGTATTCAAAAGATACCTTGGCCCACTATGCAGTAAGAGGACAGATGAGTGTGCTAAAGCATTAAAACTAATTTTTTTTAAAGGCAGTGAATGGCAAAATGCAGAGAACATTCAAGCCATTATTTTATAAGTCCCCTTCATAGACTCTCCTTTGAAAGGTAACTACTCTCAGAGGGAAATGGTTCAGGCCGAATTAAAAGCACAAAGCCATTTGTAAAAAAAAAAAACAAAAAAAACCCCACACACCACAACCACCTCTCTCAATAATCAATTCAGTATCAAAGGGATGACTAGCAAAAGAAAAAGGCAGCCTCAAATAAAAGGCTGTTGCTGATGTTTTAAAGGAAGATTTCTTTAAAGCAGTCTTTTAAAGAAAATATTAAGTACTTAAATATACCCAGACTATATTAGAAGTACTACACAGTGTATATAACAAAAAGATCTTTGCACATTACAGTATGAATTGAAAGAGTGCATGCACTGAAATCTAATTCTAGCCCAGAATAGTCACAGCCTCACATATTAGATTGTAGGCTCATAATTTCCAGGAGCATGATTGTGGTATTCAAACAGCATATGCAAGTTAAATCTACTGTATGATGAATTATGATTATTAGGCCAAACACAGCTCAGTAACACTGGTGTGAATTGGGAGTAGGAATCTTTGAATTAAGAATATTCATTACAAATGTAGCTCCTTTGTACCTTCATGCATCATTCACAAGCTTATCTAAATTTCTTCCTATATATATATATATATATATATATATATATATATATATATATATATATATATATATTTGTTATTTTATTCATTGAATACATTGGATGAGTAATTGTAAGAATAGGGATTGTTTGTGAATTGTTCACTTAGCCTGGAATTTCCAAAGGCATCCATCTCATACAGGTTTCTTTGGACATCCCAGTCTTAAACTATTAGCCAGTTTTGGTTGATGTTGTATAGTTGACTACCTAGTCTCATAGTATTGTTTCTGATGCCCAAATAGCTGGCCAAACTTTTTTAAACAGCGAATGGTGAATAACAAAACAACAAAGTGAATCAAGAACTTCAGGTACGAACTTTCTGAAAGATTTGTCATTTTTTCTAAGGTTTATGAAAATTTTAGGGATTCACAAATTCAATAGTTGCCTGGATTTTAACAAATAAGACTCCACATGTAGCAGGGCTCAGATTCTAAGTGAATTAGTAACTAAGTATTTTACTATTCAATCAATTCTAATCTGAGTTGCTCTGGATTTACACCATTGTAATTTAGAACAGAATCTAGCCCACTACCATGTATATTAAATTAACATGGGGCCATTGGATTCTATCCTTTGAAGCTTTTACATGTGTTTCAGAGTCTAATTTAGCAAGTTATTCTAACAGTTAATAATAATAGTAGTTACATGCAAAGATTATGTCGAATTTTAGGCAAATAGAGACACTTAATCTTTGCTCACAAGGTTTACAAGCTGAAAGGACAGGTGAAACAATATAGCTACAACAAACCAGAAGAAGGCAACTATAGCATTGCAGTGATTTTTAAATTAATAGGCATGCAACAGCATATATTAGTGGAATCTGACCCTTTTTAAACCTCAAAATACTTACTTTTTTATTCTCTTTTTAGAGAAGAGAAAATATTCAGAACAAAATTTAATTCCAGACAGTGACTTGAAGGTTTCAGCTTCAGATTTTAAGTTTTCCTCAACCATGGGCATAATTTGAAATAAGTAAAGTGCCACAATTTCTAAAGTAGAAGACTAGATTAGGTAATCCAATTATTTTGTTTTAAACAAAAAAAAATTAAAGTCAGAAATGACACAAGAACACTAACTTCATACCAATTCAGCAAAGTTTTTAAATCCTATAGACTTATTTTTATTTAAATACTAAAAAGATGCCTATCCAAGGCTTTAGGTCTCCTAACATAGTTAACAGAATTAAATCAGTATGATCAGTTCAACAAGAACCCAGCCAGATACATATGAAAACCCATTTCCACCTCTTCACTCTTGGTAGCATAGCCTCCATGTTTTCTACAAACCTCTATATAACCATGCTTTAGTGGGTCACAACTGAGGATGCCTTTTACCACTGGAGTTCCCCCTATTGACGGCAGCTGTGGTATCATGACATGGAAAAGGAGGCGATCCTTTGTTTATTTGCACTGACTTCTGAAAAACACAAGTTTTTGTAGTTTTATTCAGTAAAATGCATATTTCTAAATATAAAGTAGAGTGCTGACAAACATCAACTGAGTTACCGAAGACTTGTAATAAAACAGCTTTTAACACATTAAACATAAAAGCAATTTTCATGAATCTATTTTCACTAATTCCATCCAATCTACCTGAACATATTACAAAAGGCAATTTTTAACTCTACTCATACATAAGCACAATGACAAGTCCTGTCATTGTTGCATCTTAAGTATATTTATAAAAATAATGGCTCTGGCAGCTTAATTACATGGAACCTTTTATGTAGATTTGTTTTGATGTATAAACCCCTTTTTCATGCCAAAGTATAACTTGGGACATACAAATAGCTCCAAAAGATGGAGAAATCGATTATTTCATTATGTACTGAAGCCTTGATTCAGTAAGGCACAGGCCTGTACTCCATTGAAACTATTAGTGAAAATAAGTTTTTTAAAAACCAGAAAAACTGCTCTTCTGCTTAATGTTTTTAAAACCATTTTATTACACATCTTTAGCAGCTCCACTAATGTTTGTCAGCACTTTATATTATACTTAGAAAATGCATTTTACTGAATAAAACTGCAGAAACTTTCTGAAGAGCTTATTTTAAATACAGCATGCAAATAAATTGAATAGCGTCTGTATGTCATTGTAACCACTGGGTGAGTTAGTAGTGGGGACTGAACATGGAACCTCTGGTTCAAGAAGTAAGTTTCTTTTCAAGTGTCTGAGCTAAGAGGCACAGCTCTATTAGCCAGAGCTGTAGCAGGCTCAACCTCTATGTAGCCCAGCCACCACTGAATGGGTATGGATTACACTACCTTCTGAAAGAATATCTCCAGCCATTAAACAGCTGGAAAGATACATTAAGGTCACTGCATCTAGATGTCATCATCATCAAGAGTCCAGAATATCAGATCTTTGTTCTAAAACAAATCAGAGATTATAGAAACAGCCAACATTTTCAAATCCAACAGTCTAGATTTAAATACTAAAATCCACGTTTAGACCCCCACGCTTTGATTAGTTATATTTTGGCACTACTGCAATATATTCATTATATTTGTATTATTGGCTAATTTTTCAAGGTTCCATATATGCCCAGAACTCACTCAATTCAATTGGGACTGTTGGGTGCGCACCACTTCTGAAAGATCAGGCCACTTTTTAGGTGCCTATACATTGATTTACTAACCACACACATTTTAATCATTTTTTTTCCTCAGATACAATATGCTTGGTCCAAATATTCACCTGCCGCCTGAAGATGCAGCATTCACAATAATGCCGTATCACTGTAGTTATGTTAAAGGTTATTTGTAAATGATGTACAGCAAGCCTAACATTGTAAATGTGTTATGAGTGCTTCAAATAACTAAGTTATTAATAATTTAACTGTGCCCCTTCTTGTTCTTTTTTGCTGATTCAGAGGGTCACTGATCTCTTCTTGGTGTGATGTCCCAACATGCACTAGGATGATGGAATTTTATGACCCTTGATCGCTTCTAAATCCTTATTATAGTTAAGCTATTCAAATTATTCTGCTCTCTGGAGTTGGTATGGTCACATCATGAGGATGTTTATACGGATGTTGATCCCTATGACAATCTGGTCAATTGTTCTTGTAACTGAAATGGCCATAAATTTCTCTGCAGCAGAGGCCAAAATGACCAATTAAACCCAGCAAAAGGTCCATTCAGTATCCCGTGTATTGGTGGCAAATGTCAGACTACATTAAGGACCTAGCCAGAGATAAATCAGGGTGGCACTCAAAGGAAGCCATGTCTCTCTTTTGGATTTGCCATGATGATGATGATTCAAATTATTATAGCAGGTATGAGCCTTAGTCATGGACCAGGACCTCATTGTTCTAGGAACTTTAAAAATACAAAAAACAAAACAAAACAAAAAAAACAGTCCTTGCCTCAGAGAATTTACAATCCCCATATAAAAACAAGAAATGGATACAAATACAAGGGAGCACAAGGAAACAATGAGACAATATTGGTCAACATGATAGGTTTTCTGTAGGCATCATTTTGTGGGGAAGGGAAGAGCCAGAAGAGAGCAAGAGATTAAGGAGAAGAGTGAGGGAGGGGATTTGGGTGGGCAATCAAGAGATAGGATTACTGGGGGAAGCTGAAGGACTAGAGGAGGAGAGAAGATGAGAAACTTCTATGTATATGACTGGGGAGAAGGAGGAGAGAGTTGTAAGGGAGAGAAGGAATGGCCACATTGTATTCTGTCAATTTTTTCTGCCAAGAAATTTGCCAAGATCCTATGCAAAGAGCAGTGTAGATGGAGGGTTTGAGGAGTGAGTCAAGGATGGTGAAGAGGTGGCTGGGAATGAATTAAGTTGGAGAAGGAGATTTGTTAAGCCATAAATACCGCAGAACAGAGAGGAGATAATTTTTAATGGAGGAAGTCAGCCTGGTCACAGGATTTCTGAGAAAGATGTTCTGGAGCATAAGAGGAGGAGTGGAAAAAGTGAATGCTGGGTGTGGGCCCGGGTAAGGAATGGCAGGGGAGACCTTGCAATGGGAGAGGGGGGAAAAGAGTCAAGGGTGGAGGAGAGTGAAGCATGGAGAGAATCAGCAACCATATCAGTGGAAGAAGGGGAGGAGAGGGCTAAGAGCAGATGAGAAGTCATCAGTGTTATTGGACTGTAAATCATGGAAAGGCCAAGTGACAGGGTGTGCAGGAGGCTGATGAGCAATACTGAAAGAAACCAGGTCATGTTCAGAGACGTAGAACTCAGAAACAGAGAGATCAGAGAGCTGTGTTTAGTGAAAAGCAAGTCAAATGAATGGCTCTTTTGGTAAGTGGGAGAGTTGAACCAGAGCTGAAGGTTGGATGAAGAGGTGAGGGCAAGGAAATGTGCAGCTAAGGAGTCAGATAGGTCATTACCATGGAACTTGAAGTCACCAGGAATGAATGTGGGAGACTGAAGAGAGAAAGAGACAGGAATTGAAATCAGAGAAAAAGGCTGATAGGGAGGAGCTGGTTAGATGGTAGATGACAGCAAGATGGAGGAGGGGAAATAAAGTCAGATACAGTATTGCTCAAAAATGAAAAGCTGGATGCAACATGAATGGGAGACATGTCCCAAACCCCTACCATTATCTGATCTAGGGTGGGAGTGTGAGAAGGCCTCTTTAAAGAGACAACAGCTGCAGAGGCAGTGCCAGAGATCTAAATTTGTCTGAGAGCCAGGAATCAGAGGGAGCAAGCTATGAAAAGATTATGGATGATTGAGATCTTTAGGAGCTAGCGACAAAGGACCCAGCAAACAGAGCTGAGAACTGTCAGGATGAAGACAATGGCCCATAAAAACCTGTGACTACAAGAACAAGGAGGAGAAAAAGATCTGCCAAAGGAGAAATAGCGCTGAGGAACAGGTTTGCTGAGTTGGAAAATGAAGGGGAAAGGCAGGCTGTAACAGAAGATGGAAAGACATAAGGGCAGCCAGGGGGCTCTGCACACTTCCCCCACCCCAAGCACTGCCCCTGCAGCTCCCATTGGCCGGGAGTCACAGCCAATGGGAGCTCCAGAGAAGGCACCTGTGGACAGGGCAGCATGCAGAGCTGCCTGGCCATGCCTCCACGTAGGAGTTGGAGGGGGGACATGCCACTGTTTCTGGGAGCTGCTTGAGGTAAGCACTGCCCAGAGTCTGCACCCCTACCCCCCCACCCCTTGCCCCAGCCCTGATCCCTTTCCTGCCCTCCAAACCCCTTGGTCCCAGTCCGAATCACCCTCCTACACCCCCAACCCCTCATCCCCAGTTCCTTCCCAGAACCGTCCCCCACACACACATACACCACAACCTCCTGCCCGAGCCCGGAGCCCCCTCCTACATCCTGAACTCATTTCTGGCCCTACCCCAGACCCCGTTCCCCCAGCCAGAGCCCTAACCCCCTCCCCCCCCGCACTCCAATCCCCAATTTCATGAGCATTCATGGCCTGCCATACACTTTCCATACCCAGATGTGGCCCTCAGGCCAAAAAGTCTGCCAACCCCTGATTTAGTTTAGGCTAAATGGAAGGAGAAGTAAAAATAGGACTGAAACCAGAGTCCTTGATTTAAAAAAAAAACAAAACACACCACCTTAAAAAAAATTGAAGGAATTAGTTAGGATAGTGGACTGGACTGAAGAACTCAAGCATCTGAATGTGAATGAGGCTTGGGATTACTTTAAGTCAAAGTTGCAGGAACTATGTGGACTCTGCATTGCAAGAAAGGGGAAGGGTTGTAGACCAAACTGGATGAACAGCATCTCAAACAGGTTATTAAGAGAAAACAGACAATCTACAAGAAATGGAAGAAGGGAAGAATCAGTTAGGAAAGCTACTTATTGAAGTCAGAAAGAGAAGGGATAAAGTGAGAACTGCCAAAAAGCCAAGCAGAGCTGGACCTTGCAAAGGGAATTAAAACCAATGTTAAAGGTTCTTTGGACATTTACATAAATAGAAAATAAGGAAAGAAGAAGTGGTACTGCTAAGCACTGAGGATGGGGTGGAGATTAAAGATCATCTAGGTATGGCCCAACACCTAAAAATACACTGCCTCAGTTTTTAATAACAATAATGAGAAACTAGAGGGCAGTAGCAGGGTGGCTAATGGGAATGAGGATAAGGAAGTAGAAATTACCACTTCCAAGGTGAAGGAGTACTTGTGGCACCTTAGAGACTAACAAATTTATTAGAGCATAAGCTTTCGTGAGCTACAGCTCACTTCATCAAATGCATCCGATGAAGTGAGCTGTAGCTCACGAAAGCTTATGCTCTAATAAATTTGTTAGTCTCTAAGGTGCCACAAGTACTCCTTTTCTTTTTGCGAATACAGACTAACACGGCTGCTACTCTGAAACCTGTCACTTCCAAGGTGGAAGTCAAACTCAAATAGCTTAATGGGACCAAATTAGGGGGCCCAGATAATCTCCATCCAAGAATATTAAAGGAACTGGCACATGAAATTGCAACCCCAATAACAAGGATTTTTAATTAATCTGTAAACTTAGGGGTTGTACCTCAGGACTGGAGAATTGTACATATAGTACCTATATTTCAGAAAGGGGATAAAAGTCATCCGGGAAATTACAGACCCATTAGTTTGACTTCAGTTGCATGCAAGGTCTTAGAACAAATCTTGAAAAAAAGAGTAATTAAAGACATACTGGTAACAGTAATTGGGATAAAATACAACATGATTTTACAAAAGGTAGATTGTGCCAGACCAACCTGAGCTCTTTCTGTGAGAAGATAATGATTTTCTAGAGAAAGTAAATGCAGTGATCTAATCTATCTGGATTTCAGTAAAGCTTTTGATACAGTTCCACATGGGAAATTATGAGTTAAATTGGAGAAGATGGGGATTAATACAAGAATTGAAAGGTAGGTAAAGAAGTGGTTAAAAGGGTGACTACAACAAGTCATGCTAACAGGTGAACTATCAGGGCTGGAGGGAGGTTACTAGTGGAGTTTCTAAGGATCGGTCTTTGGACCAGTGCTGATGGGCTGTCACACCTGCCATGCCCAAGCTCTAGTTGGCCCAAAGAAACTTCGGATGAAGTGTTCTATCTTAGTTTGGTGGATGGGTTACCCACTAGTACCACACACATGAACAAAGAAACTGCTACTTGAGAGTCTGCAGTAGTCCACCCGCAACTTTTAGTTAAATTATATAATGTTTTATGTTAGCCATTCAAATGATAATGTATATATATTTGGGAAGATTTTTAAAGTAAGGTGGAGGAATGTGATGTTCTGTCCCTTTAAATGTTTGAGTGCTCCCTCTTCTCCAGTGCAAAGCCTCACTTTGGTGTTGATTTCAGTTTTTGCTGTCAGAAGAACAATAAAGTCACCAGAGATTTCTATCAGCTCCCTCTGTGTTTGCGCCTATCTCCTTCTCGGCTGGGTTCAAATACAATAATGAAAATGCTTGCATACCAAAGACCGTGTTATAAAGAGGCCTGCTATAAATTACTTTCTGTTAGCAATTCAACAATCAATGTGATTAGTAGTAGTTCTTTAGGTTTTCATCTAAGTGTTTAAATCTTAAACACAACCCCGAGCAATCGTATTCTTTCTTATTAAAAAAAGAACCTGTGAAAAGTGACCTGAAATAGCTAAAATAGCCTTTGAAGTTCTCACATCACTGCTGATCAGGAAAAAGAACTGAACTGTGATACATGGAAGTTCATCACATTAAAATGCACTGAAAACTTTAAAACATTGTGGTATGTGTCATAAATGTGAAAAGGTACACAACAAATAAAGCTTTCCCTGAGGAGAACTACTCTTTTGAAGAAGAAACTGCCAACCAAACCTGAATTTAACTAAAAAGAAAAGAAAAAAGTAACAGCCTGCACACATATTTCTGTAGATGCCTGAGGGATAAGCGGATGAAAAACAAAGCATTTGTTGCAGTGTTTGAACTTTTTGTCCTTTGACAATACTTTTCTCCACAGTCTTTTCAATATGCCTTTTGGAAAAGGTTCATGCAGTATCTAAGCCAAAACATAAAAAGAAAATCAGGTGAAAAATAAATTAGAGTTTCTTTTCAGTGCAAATGCACCAAAATAGTTTTGAGTATATGCAAGATGTGATTTTAGGAACTGTGAATGCAATCAAATATAATATCATTAGTACTTCAACTTGCTTTGAGAAATTCTCACATTTTTATATTAGGGTTTTTTTAGTTCCATACCTGTTTTAGTTGATGGCATTAATACATTTTCATTCAATAAATATTTAAAGAGGTATGTACTTGGAGGCATGGAAATGCTGACCAGCGTAAAGCATTTGTTAGCCAGCAATCAGTCAAAATAAGTGTGACTGGTTGTTGCATATGAGTCTAGGGCATTAGTCTACTTCTGCTGGCAATGATAAACAATGCAATAATCTGATCAGCCATTTAGCAAATGTGGCAGAATTAACCAGTCTTGGGGAACATACACGCACTAGGCATTGTGACAAAGTTCCTGATCTACCTTGGTGGGTCTTGCACTTATTGGCGGATTTGCTACCTTGGAGCTTCATGGCAACCCTCAGCTTTGCTGTTTTTCTGAACCCACAGTCCAGGTCAACTCCTCCTGTGTCTAACCAAGAGTTGGGAGGATTTGGGGGGGAACCTGGGCCCACCCTCTACTCCAGGTTCCAGCCAAGGGCCCTGTGGAATGCAGCTGTCTAGAGTGCCTCCTGGAACAGCTGTGCGACAGCTACAACTTCCTGGGCTACTTCCCCATGGCCTCCTCCCAACACCTTCTTTATCCTCAACACAGGACCTTCCTCCTGGTCTGATAATGCTTGTACATCTCAGTCCTCCAACAGTCCACGTTCTCACTCACAGCTCCTCACATGCACCACAAACTGAAGTGAGCTCCTTTTTAAGACCCAGGTGCCCTGATTAGCCTGCCTTAATTGATTCTAGCAGCTACTTAATTAGAACACCTGCAGCCAATCAGCCTGTCTGTCTTAATTGTCTCCAGAATATTCCTGATTGTTCTTGAACCTTCCCTGTTCCCTTACCCTGAGAAAAGGGACCGGCTTAACTTAGGACCACCCTCCCCCCCCCTGCAAACTTCTAGCCTGGAGGGAGAGGGCTGCTGCTGCTGCTGCTAGACTCTGGGCTCTCCTTGCTGTTGCTGCTCTAGCTGCTCCCCTTCTGGCTAGGCTAGACACTACCCCCCCTCTCTGCTACCTGGTTGCTGGCTGGCTGCTGGACCCCCCCCAGGTGCTGCTACTGCTCCAACTGCAGCCCCTTGGGGGGCGGCCTGCTGGCCCACTCCCCAGAAGGGGGAGTGAGGGACCCTAGTCATTGCTGCTGTGAACACCACCACCTGAGAGCGGTCCTTTCTGCCTGCCTGGACCACCACCTGGAGCTGCTGCTGCGGAGTCTGCTTCCTAGAGCTGCTGAACCCCGAGGAGGAGAAGAAGAAGAGGACCATCTACCAGTGGGGGAGCACCTAGAGACTTTGCAGACCACCGTGGAGGGAGCCTTAAGACTGAGTAACTCTTGAACTGTGCTCTTGTGGTGGGGGTCTTGACTGTGTTTCCAGGGACACGGGGGGTGTGGTGTGGAGCTGCCCCCTGATTCATCTGTGTGTCGCCCCCACTGGCTGCATACCATCTGTCTCAGCTCCTGCCTCTGGGACTCTGCTGCTTGCTTGGCCTGCCGTGCCCTTTCACCACCTTTTGGACCTGAAGCAGCAGCCAGCCCAAACTGACTCTTTGCAAGCGCATGTGGGCATATGCACCCCCCATCCCCCTGGAGTGAACCCCTTTAGTGAGCCCCAGCTTTGTCCCCCATTACCTACCCCATTTTGCCCCCTGCAGCCTTTTTGCCCTCCCCTTTACCCCAGCACCTCGCTGGCTTCAATTTTGTTTTGCCTGCCCCGTCCTTCTTCCTCTGCAGCTTTTGTTTGGTTGCCCCGCCCCGGCCTCTGAAGCTAGCTCCTCGGTTCCCTGTCCTGCCTCCGGCCTGGTTCTCCCCCCCACCCCACGTTGTACCCCTTCCCTGATTGGCCCCTTACCCAGTGCACCCATGCCCCCGTCCATGTGCTTGTGCTCTTCCCCTGTTTGAGTTTGCCCCCATTTCACTGAACCCCCTAACGTTCTTGTGACCTCCCTCCCCTAGTGCAGCTAGAGGTGCCAGATTTCTATCCTGAGTCGGTGACTGTCCCCTAGAGCCCTTGATACCCCCCTGTCCAGCCCACCCCTTTTGGCACCCTCCTCCTCTGCCTGCAGCCTAGCGGGGAGAAGTGGTTGACCTGCTTCCCCTTTCCCCTCCTCTCTCTGGTGTTTTCCCTTCCCTCCCCGCTTCTTATGGCGGGGAACACGACGGGTGGGGCCCCTCCAGCAGCCCCAGACACCCTTCCCCCGCCTGCCCCTCCGTCACCACCCCAAGCCTCTACCTCACCTGCCGAGGCCACACCACCTGCCCCCGCTGGGGCGCCAGCAGCAGCGGGCATCGGGGTGACCTCCGCTGCTGCCATGCCTCTCACCCCCTCGGATTCCAGGGGAGCCCCCTCAGCCGGCGGGAAGGGCCAGGAGAAGAAGAAGGGGAAGGGCCCTGCCAAAAAGACCAGGCCCTCCATGGCAGGGGCTGCCCCCACTGCCGCAGCCCCGCCACCAGCCGTGGCGTCCCTACCCGCTGCTCCCTCCACCAGCTCTGCGGGTGTCCCTCCCTCGGCCCCCAGGGCGTACGCCTAGGTGGCGGCGGCCCCCCCGCCTGCCGCTACATCCTCTCTCCCACCCACCGCCTCCACTACCATCTATAGCGGCCAGGGCCCCTTTCCCACCATGACCAGGAAGCACGGCGTCTGTTGCCTCCTGGTGCCCACCTCGCCCCATGTGGAGACCTACGTGCCGGCGTTGGTGAGGGTAGTGGGGCCTACGGCCATTTTGGCAGCCTCCAAAATGTATGGGAAGGTCATCTTCTTTTTAGCATCGGAGGCTGCCACCCAGGAGGCAGTGGAGAAGGGCCTGGCAGTGGGTGCATGTTCGTCCCCCTGGAGCCTTTGGACTACCTGTGCGTCCGCCTCGTCCTGACCTCAGTCCCTCCCTTCCTTCCCAATGCCACCCGATTACTCGTCCTCTCGACCCTGGGGAAGCCCATTTCCGTTCTGAGCCCTCTCTCACTGGGTTGCAAGGACCCTGCCCTCCGTCACATCCTCTCGTTCCGCCAGCAGCGTGTGACGGAGAGGCGCTTGAGGGGTCCCCTACCAGGGGGCCCATTACC
Organism: Dermochelys coriacea; assembly: GCF_009764565.3. NCBI lineage: Eukaryota > Metazoa > Chordata > Testudines > Dermochelyidae > Dermochelys > Dermochelys coriacea. Next base: position 228,241,886 of record NC_050069.1, read on the forward strand.
GGGTGCACTATTCCACGGGGGAGGCCCAGTGCTACATCTGCTGGGTGATGGGGCACGTCCGGAGGGACTGCCCCTTGGCCCGGCAAGGAGGGGCATCCAGGACCCCCGAGCCCTGGCGGGTCACCGGCCCTGTCATCGCCGGTGCCCCTGGTTGCTTGGCACCCGGAGCCGCCCCTCCTCCCACTCAGTCCACCACTGCTCCCGCTCAGGCCCAAGGGGTGCTCCCCCCAGCACACCCAGACGAGCGGGAGAACCCCGCCTCTGCTGCCTGCAGTTCGGTGGGGCATCTAGAGGAGGGTGCGGCAGGGATACCACCGAGCGTGGGAGAGGGTCCGCCCCAGGGGGAATTTTCCCTCCCTCATGCTGCTCCACCGCTGCCTCCCACAGTCCCTGAGCCATCGCCCCTGCCTCCCAACCTGACCCCTGTTAGCCAGCCCCCGATGATGCCATGGAGGGCTGGGCCCTAGTCCTGGGGAAGCGGGGCAAGCGGAAGGCTCGAGCTCTGCTGCCTTCCACCGATGCGGAAGCCCCCGGGAAGACCAGAAAAGGGGGCACCTATGCCGAGCCCTCTGCTTTGCCCAGGGGCGCATTCCATCCCTCAGTGCAGGCTGGGGAGGGCGTGGCAGCACGGGAGGGCAGTACCATCCCTCCATCGGAGCCCCTTCCCTCAAAGGCCCCCGATGGAGCCCCTTCTGCCCTGTTACCATCCGGAGCCCCTGTGAGCCCCGAGGCGAGCGTCATTTCGGGCATTGGCGGGGAGACCTCCGGGGTGGTGGAAGGGGAGCTCCCCTCCATCTATGAGGAGATCGAGGCCCTGGGTCTGACCCCGGTCACCCAGGGGGAGGATGACCCTCTGCTAGCGGGCCTCGATCTGAGCGACCTCACCCCAGGCCCCCCCCTCCATGCTCCTCCTCCCTAACTGCTGCTTCTGCTCCCGCCCCTGAGGGTTGCCTGGGCTCCTCCATCTGCCCAGCCGCGGGTGGCACCCTGCTATCGGCCACCAAGCCCATTGAGGCGACGGCCAGTGCCATGCAGCTGGGACCCAGGCCCCACGGGCTGTCCCTTGTAGGCGTGGGGCAACCGACCTCCTTCCCAGGCGGGGACCCCACTGGAGATGCTGTGGCTTCTCCGCCGGCTGTGGTGTCAGAACCCGGCATCATGGAGGGCCCCCTTCCCCACCCCAGTCCCTTGAGCTCCACCAAGGGGGGGCCAATCTCCAACTGTGTGGCTCCTGGAGCCCAGGATCCTGCCTTTGCCCCTTTCCCGCCTCTGCTTCCAACCCCTGTCCTGCTCCTACTCTGGATCCCTGCCCTGCCCTTGTTGTCAACCCGTCCCTGTCCCCTCCACCTCCCGTGATATCACTGCCACCCCTGGGGCCACCACCTCCTCGCCCCCAGAGGAAAGTCCCCAAGGAGCAGCCTCTGTATTTCCCAGTCCTGACTCACCAGGGGCTGCTATCTTCCCTCCGCCACCCCCAACTGAGCCGGGGTTTGAGGGGGGTCATGTGGTGCCAGCCATTAGGCGCCACGTCAGGGGTCTGCCCTTGCCTGCCCATCTCGGTGGGCCACGGAGCTGTGTCGGCGGTCCCTCCGGAGCAAAGCTGGGGGCTAGTTACCCCAGCCCCCCATACGCTGCGAGAGGATCTGCGGGAGTTCCTCAAGGACGTTCGTGGCTCCCGTAATAAGGCGCAGCTCACTCTCCAGCGATGGGGAGAGTTCCATCTTATCCTCCAGGCTGCGAGGGCCCTCATGGGGGAGGGCAAAAGGACCGGGAAGCAGGGCACCGCGGCCTACCGGCGGGTCCGCCTCTTCTGTGACTCCTTACTCACCTATGGGGTAGGTCACGGACTGTTGCGCAGCCCGTTGGGAGCCGCAAGCATCCCTGCCGGCAAGGATCCCCCCCCCCAGCCCTCCTTATGACACATCTTACCATCGCAATGTTGAACATCTGCAGCTGTAGGATGGGTCTCCACAGGTCCCAGGTGCTCTCCTTCCTTCGGGGGGGGGGGGGTACTCTGTGGTTTTCCTGCAGGAGACCTATACAGTTCTGGCCGCCAAAGACAGCTGGTGGCTGGATTGGCAGGACAGGGTCTACTTTAGCCATCTCACAGTTCGTAAGGCTATAGTGGCGACCCTGTTCTCCCCCGACCTACAGTCTGAGGTGCTGGGGGTCGCCGAGGCTGTGCCGGGATGCCTGCTGCACCTCCGGGTCCATATGGAGGGGCTCGTGGCTAATCTTGTCAACGTCTATGCCCCGACATCGGGCCCGGAGCGGCTGCGTTTCTTTCAGCAGGGGTCTGCCTTCCTTGGCACCTTGGATCCTCGCAAGTGCCTGGTCCTTGGTGGGGACTTTAATATGAGCCTTGAGGAGCGGGACCGCTCAGGGACCGAGCAGTGCCCGGCCGCCACGGATGTCCTCTGGGGGATAGTCGACCATCACTCCCTGGTGGACGTCTGGCACGACCACCACCTGGACGACGTCTCAACGTTCACCTTAGTCCAGGTGAAGGTCTAGTGGTCGCGCCACTCCCGGTTGGACCACATCTACTTATCCCGTTTCCACCTTTCACGGGCCCACTCCTCCAGCATTCGGCCGGCCCTGTTCTCCGATCACCACCTAGCCACCGTGACGGTCTCTCTCTGTGCGGAGAGACAGGGGCCGGCCTATTGGCACTTTAACAACAGCTTGTTGGAGGATGTGGGCTTCATGGCGTCCTTCCGGGAGTTCTGGCTGGCCTGGCGAGGGCAGCAGCATGCCTTTCCCTCGGCGCAGCGGTGGTGGGACCTGAGGAAGGTGCGCGCCCGGCTCTTCTGCCCTGACTACACCCGGGGCGCCAGCTGACGGAGACATGCGGCGATAGGGCAGTTGAAACGGGAGGTCTTAGAGCTGGAGAGGCATCTGGCCACCAGCCCCAAGGATCCATCCCTCTGCAGGGCGTGCTGGGAGAAGCAGGAGGAGCTCCGGGCCTTTGAGGACCATCGGGCCCGGGGTGCCTTTGTTCGATCCCGCATCCGCCTCCTTCGGGAGATAGATTGCGGCTCTCACTTCTTCTATGCCCTGGAGAAAAAGAGGAGGGCTAAGAAGCATGTCACCTGCCTCCTCGCGGAGGATGGCACCCCCCTCACGGATCCGGCGGAGATGTGCAGGAGGGCCAGGGCCTTCTACGCATGCCTTTTCTCCCCAGAGCCGACCGATCCTAACGCTTACAGAGTGCTCTGGGACGGACTCCCGATGGTCAGCGTGGGCGACCGAGACCGGCTAGAGCTGCCTCTCACTCTGGCCGAGTTCTTGGAAGCCCTCCACCACATGCCCACTAATAAATCTTTGGGCATGGACGGGCTGACCGTGGAATTCTACCACGTGTTCTGGGACGTCCTCAGCCCAGACCTAGTCACTGTCTGGGTCGAGTCTTTGCAGAGCGGGCCGTGCTCGCCTTATTGCCGAAGGAGAGGGACCTCCACGATTTACGGAACTGGCGTCCCGTCTCGCTCCTCAGCACGGACTACAAGGTTGTAGTGAAAGCCATCTCGCTGTGGCTAGGGTCTGTGCTGGTGGACGTGATCCACCCAGACCAGACCTATACCATCCCGGGCCGCACCATCTTTGACAACCTGTATCTCGTCCAGGACCTTTTGAAACTTGGGTGTAGTGACGGTCTGTCGTTCGCCCTCCTGTCCCTGGATCAGGAGAAGGCGTTCGACAGGGTGGATCACGGTATCTCCTGAGCACTCTGCAAGCGTTTGGCTTTGGACTCTAGTTTGTGGGTTTTCTCCAGGTGCTGTACGCCTCCGCAGAGTGTCTGGTCAGGCTCAACTGGACCCTGACCGAACCAGTCAGCTTCGGGCAAGGAGTACGGCGGGGTGCCCCTCTCAAGCCAGCTGTACACTCTGGTGATCAAGTCCTTCCTCTGTCTTCTCCGTAGGAGGTTGATGGAGTTGGTGCTGCGGGAGCCAGAGCTGCGGCTGGTCCTGTCGGCGTACACCGACGATGTGCTCCTCATGGCCCAGGACCCGGGCGACTTGGTGTGGGTGGAGGTTGCCAGGCCGTTTACTCGGCAGCTTCCTCCGCACGGGTCAACTGGGTCAAGAGCTCTGGCTTGGTGGTAGGGGACTGGCTGCAGGCTAGCTCCCTCCCACTCACGCTTCAGGCCATCTGGTGGAGCACGGGTCCGCTGCTCTGTCTCGGCATTTACCTTTCTACCTCTCTGCCAGAGAACTGGCATAGTTTAGAGTGCAGGGTGGTAGAGTGGCTCCGGAGATGGACAGGACTACTCCGGTATCTCTCCCTTCGGGGGAGGGCACTGGTGCTTAATCAACTAGTCCTGTCCATGCTCTGGCACCGGCTCAACACCCTGGTCTCGGCCCCAGATTTCCTGGCCAGCCTCCGGATGTTGATTCTGGAGTTCTTCTGGTCAGGACTGCACTGGGTCTCTGCAGGACTTCTCCATCTACCCCTGCAGGAGGGAGGGCAGGGCCTGAGTGTTTTCGCATTCAGGTCCGTGTCTTCCGCCTCCAGGCCCTGCAGAGGCTCCTTTATGGTGCAGGTAGTCCGGCATGAAGCGTATTGGCGCACGCTTTCCTGCGCCGCCTCCGGGGGCTCTGATACGACCAACAGTTCCTTTATCTCCATCCGAGAGGTCTTCTGCAAGACCTCTCCCAGCTGCTGGTCTTCTACCAGGACCTCCTCCGGACCTGGAAACCGTTCTCAGTGACCAGGTCCATGGCGGCCTCTGTGGAGGAAGATCTCCTCGCGGAGCCCCTGCTACACAACCTCCAGCTCCGTGTGCAGGTGGCGGAGTCCCCCGCAGTGTGCCAGAGGTTGGTCCTGGCAGAAGTCACCAGAGTCGGAGACCTCCTGGACTATGACCAGGGAGACTGGCTGGATCTCTTGACGCTCGCTCAGTGCATGGGGCTATCCAGACCTTGTACTCCCCTGCACGAACTTCAGGAGGTGAGGGCCGCTTTGCCGCCCGCTGCTCGGGTTTTCCTTGACCGGGTCCTGAGGGAGGGCATGCCCTGCTCAGCCTTCATGCCAGGCCCTCCGGACCTTTTCATTGGGCCCCTGCTCCGTGGACCCGACCGGGCCCCCTGCCCCTTCACCTTGAGCCGGCTACGTGAGCTGCAGTCAGTCCGTTTTCAGACCGCGCCAAGGAAACATCTATACATCCTCGTGCTCCACACCCTTCACGTCCTCACCCTCGCATCCCGCCCAGATACAAAGTGGCGGGACCTCCTTCCACCCTTAGAGGGTGAGGAGCCCCGGTGGACCAGCCTCTATTCCACACTGGTCCCAAGACACGCTGGGGATATCAGTTGGTGGCTCCTTCACGGGGCTGTGAGCACGGGCGTGTGCTTGGCGTGGTTTACCCCAATCCCGGCCACCTGCCCCTTTTGCGGCATGAGGGAAACCCTGGCGCACGTCTACCTAGAGCATGCTAGGCTGCAGCCCCTATTCCGGCTCCTCATGAATATTCTGTTAAGATTCTAGTTGCACTTTTTCCCCTCACCTTCTTATCTATGCACTTCCTGTCCGTGGCCCCACCAAGTCATGGGACCTCCTGGTCAACCTCCTCCTGGCCCTGGCTAAAGTGGCCATCTATAAAACCAGGGTGAGGAGGTTGGCCAATGGCGTCTCCTGTGACTGTGGGGCCTATTTCCGATCCTCTGTCTGTTCACGCCTCCGGGCAGAGTTCCTCTGGACAGTGTCCGCTGACTCCCTTGACACCTTCGCGAAGCAGTGGGCGCTGTCTGGGGTTCTCTGCTTGGTGTCCCTGTCCTGTTCCCTTCGTTTGACCCTTTGTTCATTAGTTGTCCCCCGTAATTATTTCACTTTCCAGGTCCTGTGGACACCCCTCTTAGGCTGAGGGGGTATCCTTTAGCAGTGGACGGGCTTCGCCCGCCCACTTCCTGGATCCCAATATGGCTACTGCTGTTGCTGCTCCAGCTGGTCCCCTGGCTAGGCCAGACACTACCCCCCTTCTCTGCTACCTGGTTGCTGGCCGGCTGCTGGACCCCCCCCCACCCTTAGGTATTGCTACTGCTCCAACTGCAGCCCCTTGGGGGGGGCTGCTGGCCCACTCCCTAGAGCGGGGGAGTGAGGGGCCCCAGCCGCTGTGGACGACACCACTACCACCACCTAAGAGTTGTCCTTTCTGCCTGCTTGGACCACCACCTGGAGTTCCTGGAACTGCTGCTGCTGCTGCGGAGTCTGCTGCCTAGAGCTGCTGAAGCCCTGAGAAGGAGAGGACCATCTACCAGTGGGGGAGCACCTAGAGACTTTGCAGACCACTGTGGAGGGGGCCCTAAGACTGAGTAACTTTCAAACTGTGCTCTTGTGGTGGGGGTCTTGATTGTGTTTCCAGGGACACAGGGGGTGTGGTGTGGAGCTTCCCCAATCCATCTGTGTGGCCCCCCCCCACCACTACTACCACCACCATCACTGTCCCCTCTTCCACCCCCACTGGCTGTATACCATCTGCCTCGGCTCCTGCCTCTGGACTCAGCTGCTTGCTTGGCTTGCCATGCCCTATTTCTACCCTTTGGACCAGAAGCAGCAGCCAGCCTAAACAGACTTTGTGCAAGCGCACGTGGCCGCAAGTGCCCACCCCTCCGGACTGCCCACCTCACAGCTTATCCCCTTGCAACCTGCCCCATTTGCCCTTTGAAGCTTTTGCCTCCTTTTTGCCGCAGCCCCCCTTACTAGCTTCAGTTTGTTTGCCTGCCCCGCCCATTTTCCCTCTGCAGCCTTTGTTTGTTTGCCCTGCCCCAGCCTCTGAAGCTAGCCCCTTGGTTTCCCTATCCCAACTCCAGCCTGCTTAGCCCCTTGCTCTGTGTGCCCATGCCCCCTCCCATGCACTTGTGCAACTCCTCATTTTAGTTTCAACCCTCTTCACCGCACCCCCAATGCTGTTGTATCTTCCCCCTCCCCTGGTGCAGCTAGAGGAGCCGGAATTCCATCCTGTGTCAGCGACTGGCCCCTAACCCCTGATTGCCCCCCTGTCCAGCCCACCCCTTTTGGTGCCCTCCTCCCCTGCCTGCAACCAAGCGGGGAGGAGTGGTGGACCTGCTTCCCCGTTCCCCTCTTCCTTCTGGTGTCTCCCCTTCCCTCCCCGCTCATGATGGCGGGGGGACGAGATGGGTGGGGCCCCTCCAGCAGCCCAAGCTGCCCTTCCCCCGCCTGCCCCTCCGTCACCACCCCAAGCCTCTACCTCCGCTGCCGAACCATCTGCCACCGCTCCCGCTGGGGCGCCAGCAGCGACGGGCAGCGGGGTGACCTCCACTGCTGCCATGTCCTTCCCCCCTCAGATTCTGGGGGAGCCCCCCCAGCCAACAGGAAGGGCCAGGGTAAGAAGAAGGAGAAGGGCCCTGCTAAAGAAGACCAAGCCCTCCATGGCAGGGGCTGCCCCCAATGCCCCGGCCCCACCACCAGCTGGGGCATCTCTCCCCGCTGTTCCCTCCACCAACTCTGCGGGTGTCCCTCCCCCGGCCCTCAGGGCATACGCCCAGGTGGCGGCAGCCCCCCTGCCTGCCGCTACATCATTTCTCCTGCCCACCGCCTCCACTACCATCTATAGCGGCCGGGGCCCCTTTCCCACCATGACCAGGAAGCACAGTGTCCATTGCCTCCTGGTGCCCGCCTCGCCCCATGTGGAGACCTATGTGCGGGCGTTGTCGAGGGTGGTGGGGCCCACGGCCATTGTGGCGGCCTCCAAAATGTATGCAAGGTCGTCTTCTTCTTAGCATCAGGGGCCGCCGCCCAGGAGGCAGTGGAGAAGGGCCTGGCAGTAGGGGGCGTGTTCATCCCCCTGGAGCCGCTAGAGGATCTGGGCGTCCCTCCCTCCCTTTCTTCCCAATGCCACCCTGTTACCTGCCCTCTCTACCCTGGGGAAGCCCATCTTTGTCATCAGCCCTCTCCCGTTGGGCTGCAAAGACCCCACCCTCCGTCATGTCCTCTCGTTCCGCCGGCAAGTGCAGCTTAAACTGCTGCTGGCGGCACGTGACGGAGAAGCGCATGAGGGGTCCTTCCTCGTCCCCTATCAGGGGGCCCATGACTGGGTACACTACTTCACAGGGGAGGCCCAGTGCTACCCCTGCCGGGTGATGGGGCACGTCCGGAGGGACTGCCCCTTGGCCCGGCAAGGAGGGGCAGCCGGGACCCCCAAGCCCCGGCAGGGCACCGGCCCAGTCATCGCTGGTGCCCCTGGCTGTCCGGAGCCCAAACCCACCCCTCCTCCTTCCCAGTCCACCATTGCTCCCGCTTGGTGCAAGAGGCACCTCCCCCACTATGCCCAGACGAGCAGGAGAGCTGCGCCCCCGCTGCTTGCAATCTGGCGGGGCCTGTGGAGGAGGATGCGGCAGGGACACCACTGAGCATGGGAGAGGGCCCGCCCCAAGGGGAATCTTCCCTCCCTTGTGCTGCCCCACTGTTACCCCCTCGAGTCCCTGAGCCATCGCCTCTGCCCCCTGACACGACTCCTGCTAGCCAGCCCCCGGATGTTGCCATGGAGGGCTGGGCCCTAGTGTAGAGGAAGCGGGGCAAGCGGAAGGTTTGAGCTCCGCTCCTCCCATCTTATGTGGAGGCCCCCTGAAAGACCAGGAAGGGGGGCACCGATGCCGAGCCTTCCGCTTTATCCACAGGTGTGTTCCATCCACCAGAGCCTGCTGGGGAAGACGTGGCAGCACTGGAAGGCAGTATCTCCCCTCCACGGGAGTCCCTCCCCTCCCAGGCCCCCGAGGGAGCCCCCTCTGCCCTGGCACCATCTGAAACCTCAGTGTGCCCCAAGGTGACCGTTGTGTCAGGTGCCGGCGGGGAGAATCCCGGGGTGGCGGAAAATGATTTCTCGTCCATATATGAGGAGAGCGAGGCCCTGGGTCTGACCCCGGTAACCTAGGGGGAGGACAACCCTATGCCAGCGGGCCTCGATCTGGGCGACTTCACTCCAGCCCCCCTTTACCCATGCTCCCTCCCCCTAACTAGTGCTTCCGCTCCCACCTCCAAGGAGCCCCTGGACTCCTCCATCAACCCGGCTGCAGCTAGCACCCCCCTTAGGGCCACTGAGCCTGTTAAGGCGACGTCTAGTGCCACGCGACCGGGACCCGAGCCACCAGGGGCACCCCTCGTTGGTGAGGAGCATTCGACCTCCTTCCCGGGAGGGGGCCCTACAGAACAGTCCACCTGATGCCGTGGCTGCCAAATCTACCATAGAGCCTGCTCCCGGCATCACTGAGAGCCCTCTCCCCACCCAGAATCTCGCCTCTAACCCTGTCCCTGTCCCTATCCAGTCCACTTCCCGAGATGTTATTGCCACCCCTGGGGCTGTCTCCTTTCCTTTTCCCATAGATGACCCACAGGGAGTGGCCTTTGTGTTTACCCGTCCTGACCCACCAGGGGCTGCTATCCTCCCTCCGCCGCCCCCTATCGCTCCAGGGTTCGAGGCGGGCCTAGTGGCGCCAACTCATCAGGAGCCCCGTCGGGGGTCTGCACCCTGTCTGCCCGTCTCGGTGGGCCATGGGGTTGTATCAAGGGCCCCATCAGGGAGTAACCAGGAGACCGTAACCTCACCACCCCATGTGCTGCGAGAGGAGTTGCGGGAGTTTTTAGAAGATGTCCGTGGCTCCCACAACAAAGTACAGCTTGCTCTCCAGCGATGGGGGGACTTTCATCAAATCCTCCGGGCAGCAAGGGCTCTCATGAGGGAGGGTAAAAGGACCGGGAAGTAGGGCACCGCAGCCTACCAGTGGGTCCACCTCTTCCGTGACTCCTTAGTCACCTATGGGGTAGGTCACAGACTGCTCTGCGGCCCATCGGGAGCCGCGAGCATCCCTCCCGGCGAGGATCCCGGCCACCAGCTCCATCCTCCAGAAGATAGTCGAACACCACTCCCTGGTGGACGTCTGGCACGACCACCACCCAGATGACATTTCCACATTCACCTTTATCCGAGTGGAGGCCCATCAATCGAGCCACTCCCCGTTGGACCGCATTTATTTATCACGCTTCCATCTTTCATGAGCCCACTCCTCCAGCATCTGGCCGGCCCCATTTTCTGACCATCATTTAGCCACCGTGACGGTCTCCATCTGCGTGGAGAGGCCGGGGCCAGCCTATTGGCATTTCAACAACAGCTTGCTGCAGGATGCGGGCTTTGTGGCGTCCTTCCGGGAGTTATGGCTGGCATGACGAGGGCGGCGGCGTGCCTTTCCCTCGGCGCGGCGGTGGTGGGACCTAGGGAAGGTGCGGGCCCAGCTCTTCTGCCCTGACTACACCCGGGGCGCCAGCCGATGGAGGGATGCGGCGATAGAGCAGTTGGAACGGGAGGTCTTAGAGCTGGAGAGGCGTCTGGCAGCCAGCCCCGAGAATCCATCCCTCTGTGGAGCGTGCCAGGAGAAGCGGGAGGAGCTCCAGGCCCTCGAGGACCATCGGGCCCGAGGTGCCTTTGTTCGATCCCACATCCATCTCCTTCGGTAGATGGATTGCGGCTCCCGCTTCTTCTACACCCTGGAGAAAAAGAGGGGGGCCAAGAAACATGTCACCTGCCTTCTGGCAGAAGACTGCACCCCCCTCACGGATCCGGCGGAGATGTGCGGGAGGGCAAGAGCCTTCTACACAAGCCTTTTCTCCCTGGATCTGACCGATCCTAACGCTTACAGAATGCTCTAGGAGGAGCTCCCTATGGTCAGTGCGGGCGACCGAGACCGGCTAGAGCTGCTTCTCACTCTGGCCAAGTTCTCGGAAGCCCTCCATCGCATGCCCAAAAATAAATCTCCGAGCATGGACGGGCTGACCATGGAGTTCTACAGCGTGTTCTGGGACGTCCTCGGCCCAGACCTAGTCACCATTTGGGCCAAGTCTTTGCAGAGCGGGGTCCTCCCTCTTTCGTGCAGGCGAGCCGTGCTCGCCTTATTGTCGAAGAAGGGGGATCTCCGCAATTTACGAAATTGGCGTCCTGTCTCGCTCCTCAGCATGGACTACAAAGTCGTGGCAAAAGCAATCTCGCTGCGGCTAGGGTCCGTGCTGATGGATATGGTCCACCCAGACCAGACCTACACTGTCCCGGGCCGCAGCATCTTCAACAACCTATATCTGGTCCGGGACCTTTTGGAACTTGGGTGTAGGGATGGTCTGTCGTTCACCCTCCTGTCCTTAGATCAGGAGAAGGCGTTCAACAGGGTGGATCACGGGTATCTCTTGAGCACTCTGCAAGTGTTTGGCTTCAGACCGCAGTTTGTGGGTTTTCTCCGGGTGCTGTACGCCTCCGCAGAGTGTCTGGTCAGGCTCAACTGGACCCTGACCGTACCGGTCAGTTTCGGGCAAGGAGTACAGTAGGGGTGCCCCCTCTCAGGCCAGCTGTACGCTCTGGTGATCAAGCCCTTCCTCTCTCTCCTCTGAAGGCGGTTGACAGGATTGGTGCTGCGGTAGCTGGAGCTACGGCTGGTCCTGTCGGCATACGCTGATGACGTGCTCCTCGTGGTCCAGGACCCGAGCGACTTGGCGCAGGTGGAGGCTTGCCAGGACATATATTCGGCAGCTTCCTCCGCACGGGTCAACTGGGTCAAAAGCTCTGGCTTGGTGGTAGGGGACTGGTGGCAGGTGAGCTCCCTCCCACCCGCGCTTCAGGCCATCCAGTGGAGCACGGGTCCGCTGCTCTATCTCGGCGTTTACCTTTCTGCCACGCATCCCTCTCCCCGGAGAACTGGCAGAATTTAGAGGGCGGGGTGACAGAGCAGCTCCGGGAATGTACAGGACTACTCCAGTGCCTCTCCCTTCGAGGGAGAGCGCTGGTGCTTAATAAACCAGTCCTGTCCATGCTCTGGTACTGGCTCAACACCCTGGTCCCAGCCCCGGGTTTCCTGGCCAACCTCCGGACATCGATTCTGGAGTTCTTTTGCTCAGGACTGCACTGGGTCCCTGTAGGGGTTCTCCATCTATCCCTGGAGGAGGGAGGGCAGGGCCTGAAATGTCCGCTTTCTCAGGTCCATGTCTTCTGCCTCCAGGCCCTGCAGAGGCTCCTTTATGGTGCAGGTAATCTGGCATGAACCATACTGGCGCATGTCTTCCTGCGCCACTTCCCAGGGCTCCGATACAACTGGCAGCTCCTTTATCTCCATCCGAGAGGTCTTCCGCAAGACCTCTTCAGGCTTCTGGTCTTCTACCAGGACCTCCTCCGGACCTGGAAACTCTTTTCAACGACCAGGTCCGCGGCGGCCACCGAGGGGGCAGATCTCCTCGCAGAGCCCCTGCTACAAAACCCCCAGCTCCATGTGCAGGTGGTGGAGTCCCGCTCGGTGCGCCAGAGGTTGGTCCTGGCAGAAGTCACAAGAGTCTGAGATCTCCTGGACTATGACCGGGGAGACTGGCTGGATCCCCTGATGCTCACTCAGCGCCTGGGGCTCTCCAGACCTTGTACTCCCCGGCGCATACTTCAGGAGGTGAAGGCCGCTCTGCCACCTGCTGCTCGGGTTTATCTTGACCTGGTCCTGCACGAGGGCACGCCCCGCTCACCCCCTACACCAGGCCTGCTGGATCTTTTAATTGGATCCCTGCCCCGTGGACCCAACTGACCCCCCTCACCCCTTCACTGTAAGCCGGCTGCACGAGATGCAGCCGGTCTGCTTTCAAACTGCGCCAAGCAAATATCTATACATGCTTCATGCTCTCATACTTGTGTCCCGCCCCGATACAAAATGGCGGGACCTCCTGCCACCTTTGGAGGGTGAGGAGCTCCGGTGGGCCAGCCTATATTCCACCTTAGTCCCGAGGCCCACCGCGGATGTCAGTTGGCAGCTTCTTCACGGAGCCATGAGCACGGGCGTGTTCTTGGCACGGTTCACCTCAATCCCAGACACCTGCCCCTTTTGCAGCATGAGGGAATCCTGGCACACACATTCCTGGAGTTTGCCAGGCTGCAGCCCCTATTCCGGCTCCTCACTCAATATGTTCTTATGTTTTTGGTTGCACTTTTCCCCTCACCTTCTTATTTATGCACTCCCTATCTGTGGCCCCATAAAGTCACGGGATCTCCTGGTCAGCCTCCTCCTGGCCCTAGCTAAAATGGCCATCTATAAAACCAGAGTGAGGAGGTTGGCCGATGGAGTCTCCTGTGATTGTGGTGCCTATTTCCGATCCTCGGTCCGTTCACGTATCTGGGCAGAGTTCCTTTGGGCGGCGTCCTCTGACTCCCTTGACGTCTTTAAGGAGCAGTGGGCTCTGTCTGGGGTTCTCTGCTCGGTGTCCCCGTCCGGTTCCCTTCGTTTGACCCTTTGACCATGCTCCTGTCCCTGTTATTTCATTAGTTGTCCCCTGGATTTATTTGGTATCCAGGTCCTGTGGATCCCCCTCTTAGGCTGGGGGGGATCCTTTAGCAGTGGACAGGCTTTGCCCGCCCACTTCCCAGATACCAGTAGGATTACTCTCCTATAGCAGTGGGCGCTGTCCGGGGTTCTCTGCTCGGTGTCCCCATCCAGTTTCCTTCGTTTGACCTTTTGACCACACTCCTGTCCCTGTTATTTCATTAGTTGTCCCCCGGATTTATTTGGTGTCAAAAAAAAAAAGGCAAAACAAAAAAAAAATTACTCTCCTATAGCAGTGGGCACTGTCTGGGGTTCTCTCCTCGGTGTTCTCGTCTGGTTCCCTTCGTTTGATCCTTTGACCGCACTCCCGTCCCTGTTGTTCATTAGTTGTCCCCCGTAATTATTTGGTTTTCCAGGTCCTGTGGATCCCCCTCTTAGGCTGGGGGGAATCCTTTAGCAGTGGGCAGGCTTTGCCCACCCACTTCCTGGGTCCCAATAAGATTACTCTCCTATAGCCATCTGGCCTGACCCTGTCACAGCATATAATAGCCAACTGTAAGTGCTACAGAAAAAAAACATGCCTGAAATACCCAATCATATCAGTACACAATATTATCTATAATGTTTGTACATTCTTGAATTTCCTCTAATGCACAGCCTGTTTCCAGCTTTCAGTGATGTTTTGTCTTTTTTTCATCTGACCAGATCACACGTTAAAATAAAACACTCCTCAAAACAAGTTTTAATGACTATATGAAAGCTAGAACATACATCAAGACTTCTTCCTTTCTTAAGCTCATACAGAGCAGTGTAAAAGGAAGAATCAAACAAGTGACAAACTTTCTTCTGCTTACACATTTCATTTACTCCGTATCCCACCACTCAAGCTGTAAATTTGCCTCTCCAGGTCTTCATGTTCACAGAGGCTTTAGTCTAAGAATAGCTTCTTCTGTTGCAGGTTCTCCTGATATTTCCAAACTGTCCTTCAAAAGATGAGTAATAGTAATTACTAATACGGTTCTATCACAGAATGTTGAAATATCAACTAGAACAATTAGTCTTCACATTATATAGATGCAATTTGTGCAATTTGATAAGATTACCTCATCTTGTTCTCTTTTTCCTGACTCTGCCTGCTTGTCTTTAGAATGTGAGCTCCTTGGAGTAATAAAAAGAATGATTGCTTGACTTTCAGATCCCTGTTTGAGTTTTCAGCGATGACAGAATAAATAGGATGGAGACAAAGGTGACATGACAGAAGCATATCAAAATATCTCATAGTATGGACAATTTTACTTTAATTTTGCAGCACTCTTTAGGAGTGACTTAGCTTACCTTTTACAAATGGAGAAGTGATAGAAAGAGGTAAATATTGAATAATTAATTTTCATGTGTTTTCTATAAAAACAGTAGGTTTAATTTCTTCAAATTCTAGTTAGGGTTATGTGGGCTTCATTTAACAAAACTTTGTGCTATGTATATTTGAATCATGCTCCCAGCTATTTGGAGGAAGTTAACTGAAGCATGAAAATGACATTTAATATTTGATAGGAACAAAGTAAAAAATATTATCTGTCAGATTATATTTGTGTGTGTGTGTATATATATATATATACACACACAAAATATAAATATATCATGATTATAAGGCACTATTTTACATCTATTACCAAACTCAGGGTGATAATGCAAGTTACAAATTACTCCCTTTTCATTAACAGTTTTTGTTTTATAAGAGGCAGGATTTCTGTTTGCTACAAATACAGGAATTGCTATTTTCACCAGGTGGTGAAAAAACTAGCAATTTTTTATATTCCATACATTACAAAATATGAGTGTGATGCGGCAACGTAGCTAATAGCTTGTTTTGATTATTTAAAATTCAGCTGTGAGTGATTTCATATTTGAATATTTTGAAAAAGTGGGATAGAATCATGCAGTTAGAAATAGAAGAGACCTCTTCCATCTTTTCAACTCATCCCCTTGCTAGATCAGTCTGTAATCTCTTAGGGCTGGTCTACACTACTGCTTAAATCGATGTAACTTACATCGCTCAGGGGTATGAAAAAGACACCCCCCTGAGCAATGCAGGTTACATCGACCTAAGCTCTGTCCACACCAGTGCTAAGTCAGCGGTGGATACTCTCCTGCAGACATTGCACCTCCACAACAGGCGGAAGCTTTAATTATGCCAATAGGAGAGTGCTCTCCCATCGGCATAGTGAGTCTTCACGAACACACTACAGCACACAGCTGTATCAGTGCACCTGCACCGACGTAGCACTCTAGTGTAGACTTGCCTTCAGGAGAAGACATTCCAAATTAATATTTGTCATTATACCTCTGGAAAAAATAAGAGCCTCAGAGTGATCATGGGAGGCTAAGAAGCATCACAGATCATGAAATCTGGTCTTCCCCCATGAAATCTGGTCTTTTGTGTGCTTTTACCATATACTATACATATTTCATGCGGGAAGAACAGCATTTCTCAAATGGGGGGTCCTGACGCAAAACGGAGTTGCAGGAGGGTCACAAGATTATTTCAGCGGGTCATGGTATTGTCGCCCTTACCTCTGTGCTGACTTCAGAGCTGCGTGACATACCATACCATGCTACCCTTACTTCTGCGCTGCTGCTGGCAGTGGCTTTGCCTTCAGAGCTGGGCTCCTGGTCAGCAGTCACAACTCTCTAACTGCCCAGCTCTGAAGGCTGCGCCTCTGCCAGTAGCAGCAGCAGACGTAAGAGTAGCAGTACTGCAACCCCCCTACAATAATCTTGCAATACCTCCCCATAACTCCTTTTTGGGTTAGAACCCCTACAATTACAACACAGTGAAATTTCAGATTTAAATAGCTGAAATAGTGAAATTTACCATTTTAAAAATACTCTGACCACCAAATTGACCAAAATGAGTCGTGAATTTGGTAGGGCCCTACTCATGGGACTACCCCCATCTTTAAGTACCTAGTTGAACTGGGGTCTGTGAGTAGGAAATGAATTCTTTTGGTCCCCACAGGATACAGACACACACACACACTTTCTTGCAGCTCTCTGCTCCTTTTTTACCCTATTTTCCCTCTTCTCCTTTTGAAATATGTTTCTTTCTGCCCTCTTCCAGCCCTCAAGGCATCACTGTTCATTTCAGAGTGTGCATGTTTTTGACTTTTTATTAAATGGACATCTTTTGCTTCTGAATGAACTACAGCTCTTTGTAAAGCCTCTATCGGTCTTGCTGGGAGTCCTGCTGGTGTTTTTGTGAGTTAAAAGTAGTTTGATTAAATATTACACTTAAATATTATATTTATAATGAATAATTATAAATACAAAATGAAATGAGTGCAGCAAATTGATATTTGAAAAGTTTGAACATTAGAAACAAGCCATAGTATATGGCTTTAAACAGAAAGTTTGTGTCACTAAGAGCAGCAGGAACCAATGATGATTTACATTACACAATAAAAATGATGTAAAAAGAACATTACAGTTGCAAAGTCAAGCACTCCAAAGTTAGGAAAAGTCAGAATTAAAGTTGCCTATGCAACCTTAATTCAGCTCCCTTGAATATATGCATTACGATATACCCTTTAATTACATTATCACATATTATTCCACCCCTCTAACACACACACACACACACACACACACCTCTTCCTCATTCAGTACACAGGATGGACCTGTTTTGGGGATGAATCAGGGTTGTGTATTGAAGGAAACCTATCTGTAGGACTCCTGCCGCATTTGTTGCAGAAGTTGGAAGGTGAGTAGTGAATGAAGCAGGGGATTGCAGGAAGAGGAGGGACAGTCTCAAGGTTAAGGCACCTGAATACTGCCCTAGAGAACTGGATTCCATCCCTGCCTCCGCACCACAGTGTTGCCATGGGATGCTGGCAAGTCACTTCAAACCAAACTGTTCAGCGTTGCTCACTGGTTGTGTCTTCCTCATTTTCTGGGTACCCAGCTTGATACCCTGGGATCTGATATGCGGAAGTGCTGAGCACTCGCAGCTGCAGAAGTTTTGCCTGAACTTTTCCCCAAGAAATTCAGCCTGAGGCAGACACCCAGCATGTAAAATTTCAGCGTCAAGGGTTAGAGCTAGGCAAAGTTATAAGCAACTAAAAGAACAGCATCTTATAATGAAGACTCAGGAGACATTTATAGATGCTCCTATCAGCCGAAACCACAATATTACAGAGCTAACTTGCAATATTCTAATTCATGCTAAACATTAAATTGATCCACAAGTTATCCCATTGATATTGCTGCAACTGATTGTAAGGAAAGATAGTACTTCATGTAAACTTATCATGAATCAGATTAATTGTTATCCTTGATGTTTAAATCAATTAATCAGCTTACTAATTAGTGTATTTTACCTTATACTTGGGGGATGTGCAGGATAGGTCGGGCATGTTTTATAAAAGTCATCATGGAAGGTAGCTGTGAAGAGGGAGGCTACCCAAAATACATTATTCAGATGCAATAAACAGCATGTCAGAACAGTGGTCATAATTCATAGATCTGAATTTTAAGAAGTGATTTACATAACTGACACAAATATGATGATTCCTCCACATAGGCAAAGCACCAGGCAATGAAAAAATAAAAATGATGGTGTAAGTTGTGGCACTAGAGCAGTAACAAGCTTTTCATTTTTACTTTGTGAATGTGAACTTTGATTTTTACGTGTTTGAGAATTTGCAGATATAGAGGAAGGAGATTTTGCCATTTTGACCACTTGAACACCATCTTTACTGTAACTATGACACAGTTTCATTCTGAGCAAAATCATGTTTTTTTCTCAAGGTGATATTTCAGTAAATCATCAATAAATATTGCTGTTTATGCAATGAAGCAGTTGGTCCCATCTTCACTAACAAAATCAAAAATAAAAAGCAAGATGAACCAGTTGTCATGTGAAAAAAAAATCAAAGTTTTACATTTCCATCAATTTTTCTGGCTGTCAGACTGTTTTAGCAAAGCCGAATTCAATGCTTCATTTATGCCTCTACTGTTCCCCTAAAAACTGTCTTCCTCCAAAACTCATGGTTGCACCTGCTGACTGCATTTTTCAGTCATAGATCATTTGAAAAGGCTTTGTCTTGACCTTAAATGGGAAGAATGATCAAAAGATTTTACCATTGCTCCATAATACTGCTCTGTAATGGTTTTTCATTAGAAAAAATGCTCTCCTGGTCTTTGCTTTTTTTCCAGCAGCAGAGGTAGGAAATATTCATGGAAGGAGACCCACCCAAAAAAATCCACTGAAAGGCATTATTCTGCCCCTCTTTCTTGACCCTTTTTAGAGCAGCTAGGACCTTAAGTAAAAGTAATAGAGGCCTTACCCTCAGATTCAGGGTAGGGTAAAATATCATACAACCACCCCAGCATGAGAGCTAGGTGGATTTAGATGGAGGCATCAAAAGACACAGAAAGAACCCTTCCAATTTCCTGCAGCTGGAGCTGATGGGAGGAAAGAAGAGTTTGGCTTCTTACAACAGGGCCTCCTCCCCTTTCATTTCTATCTACCCATGACTAGATCAGTAGGTTTAATCCTGCAGCTATGTAATGTGGTTTACAAGCCCCATTCTGAGCATAGGCAGAAGGGAGAGGAAGGTGCCTCCTGGTTGCAGACAAGCAGCCTGATCACACTCCCACACAGCTGCCAGAACTGCCAATCATGGCGACAGGCACCCACAGCTGTGACCAATAGAGAAAACAAAAGCTGCTATAAATAGGGTGACCAGATGTCCCAATTTTATAGAGATAGTCCTGATATTTGGGGCTTTGTCTTATATTCCCCCTTGTCCTGATTTTTCATGCTTGCAAGTTGGTCACCCTAGCTATAAAGGTGAGAGAACAGAGAGGGAAGAGGAGGCCTGAGATAGCAAAGGGGCAACAGCCTTGCACCAGGCTGCCTCTGAGAAAACAATAAGGAGACAGAAGAAGACTGTAAGCTTTGGAATTGAAGGGCTGATAAACTCAATTTAAGGAGAGGGTCCATGAATTGATCTAATTGAAAACAAACTGAGGAGGGTCAGTTAGGAAATGCTGAGACCCCCTAGAAAGACCACACCAAGAGATGATGACAAGCTAGTAAACAGCTACATTTTCCAAACCCTGATCCTGGACAAAACAGAGTTAAGAAATGTGTCTGTTTGGAAAAAGGGAAAAAATAAACAAGCCATATTTTTGTAGATTCTCCATTGATTAATGTTCTTTCGTATTTGCTGTTGGAGACACTGGCGTTTTCACAGAGTATTGATTATTCTTCAACCCTAGACACAGTTATTAAGACAGCCAGTGCTACTGTAGGCAAATGTTTCTCATGTCCAACAACCTTTAACCGCTAACAAAAGTTGTTTTTGTTTTAATGGACTTTTGTTTCTGAGCCACAAGGAAATAGAAAGATCAATATGGTCTGTACTTCTCTAACAATTCCTTCGAGCCAACATATACATTGTGGTAACAGTAGGAAATGTAATAAGTAGATATGCATTCAGACAGCACCTCATTTTAAATTTGATTAAAAAACTCTTTAGGATCAAGAGTATATCTCAGAGGTGGAAAAAATATTCAGGGTCCAATCCTGTTGCTAGTGAAGTCTATAGAAGTTTTTCCATTGGCTTCCACAGGAGCCAGACCAATACAGCAGTAAAATCCATTCATTGATGGACTTCAGAACTACTAGGCAGTGTCACAAATTGCTAGTTCAAGATTTTGTATTTGTCTCTGCATTTGCCTTTCGAGGTTGGTAGTAGCATAAGTCCATACAACTTGGTGTGAAATCAGTACAGAAAGCAGTTCACAACAATGTGACCAATGCTTAGGCCAGTTCTTAAGTGAATTTTTAAATGGAATGATCTAAATTCCTCCTCAGAGATCTCTGTGTCGCTCCTATTTAATTCAACGGGTTTATTTTGGTTTCCACTAAAGGTAAGACTTGCCATCTTAACCTAGCAAATACCTGAACCAAAACCCCAGACACGAGCTCTCGAGTTCTGAGAGAGCTAGAAGACAGAATCTACACCAGGCTGGGTGGTCCCAATTTGTATATTAGCCAGAAACAAACCAGCAGATTTTTCAGAGTTCAGAATCTGGATCTGAATTTTGCAGCTCAAATCTAAAGGGGCAAGCCTGCAAGAAGTGCATGGGCAAGCACTTTTAATATAAGTTATCTGTACTACATGCATTCCTCTGTTTTTGATACAGAAATTCAACTGATAAGACATGTTTGTGCAGTAACAATTGTATCGGCACATCCTCTTTATCATAATTGTGGCAACAGTAGTTTAGCAATAGCATGTTGAAAACCTGACCTCTGTTAGCACATTAAAATTTCACTCTCTGTCTCATGAAATGTTCAGTATTGTGTACTGTGCACAGAACATAGCATGAACTATGTAATATACACTTTGTGCATATATTCTGAAACTTAATTCTGTAACAATGGGCTACACCAGCAGTAATTTCATGCAACTATTTTCATGTATAAATTGGCATGAAGGTACACTAAATGACTTGCAGTCAGTGCTCAGACAAGTCTCTCATGCTTGCATCCCCATTCCGGAGCCATTGCTAGCTTAAAACCTCTGCTCCCCAACCAGTCCCCAGGCTAAACTGAGCCAAGAAAATCTTGCTACATTGCAAGTTGCAAATGAGCCAGAATTTCCCATTTAGGGCTTTGTTCTCCCTTGTTTCCCAGGACATCAATAAAATGTAGTGACATAAATATAAAACTGTTTATATAAATTCTGTCCTTAAAAGTGCATTTCTCTCTTGCTATTTTATTCCCCTCTTCATATTATTTTCCATCTCTCCGCCCACTTTTTACTCTCTTACCATCTCTCTTTTGCTCCCCCTTGTGCAGATCTCCCCCATCTCTAGTTACCCCAATTCCTTTGTTTCCATCAACTTATTCCTACTTACCTCCAGAAGACCTCAATGCCACTTCCACTGATCCGATCTCTTCAAGGTTCTGTTATCCCCAGTGAAGATCTCCCCCCCTCATCTGATAAAGGTGGATCTCTTTCCCTATTCCTTAGGGTGTGAAGAAAGGAAAAGTGGGAAGATGAGAATATGCTCCATGATGGAGAAGACTAACTGAATTTGTATCTCAGATAGAAGACATTGTTTCTGCCTACTCTTAAGAAGACAGTCAAGCAGGAGGCCAGAGGCAAGAAGGAGTAACTGCTGCATTTGTCTTGGAGCATAATGCAGTAAAATCTCATTCCATGAGTAAGTTAATGATAGGTAAGAGAGGTGTCATTTGATTCATAAAAATCTATGGAAACATAATTTCAATGGTGTCACCTTTTGTGATGTGGCAACTTTTTAATTATATTTTAACAAAGGGATGCATTGACTTTTGTTAATCCCAGGGAAGTGAGCCTTGACATGCAAAATTGAAAACGTTTATCCATCAAAGTAATCAATAGTGTCATCTCCATCTAGGGCACCACTGCTGGACACGTTATCACCCTGATCCTCATCCATGCTGCACTCATACATCTCCATACAAGGCAGGCTTCTGGCCAAACATTTGCATGGTAGTGAGCATCTGGTCTATGTAAATAAGCATTTGTTTAGCTGAAGGATTGATTTGGTAGCTCATGGTAATTCATGCGTACCTGATGTGATCAGGAGATCCTCCAAGACTCAGCTATGCCTGATAGAGGAGGATAGTTTTGGATGTGCTCAGTCATCCCAGAGCCATTCAATAGTTTGATAATTTTCCCTTTTGATAGCTGGCATAAATGTGCCCCTTGTCAGTGGAAGTTTTTGCCCATTTTTCTGCTTGTTGGAAAACTTCCACCAAAGTAGCTCTGCAAGTGTTGTAATGTTGGTCTTCAACTAGTAAACTCAGTGTACGAATGCCTTCAGTGCATTTATTGCCTCATCAGTGTTTGTCTCAGCCACTCTGAGCACTTTCAGAGTGAGGAGATAGTCTTTGGAGGCTGAATCAAAGGCTCTCCAGTAAGCTAATTTGGTCTTTCCAGCCTGTCTTCCAATAGTGTTACCTCCCAGCAGTGACACATCTTTTAATGTCCCCCAGCAGCAGGGACAAAAACAGAATCGTGTGGAAGTCTTACCTACCATGTCACAGAGAGCTCTAGAACATCTGTGTCATGTGCAAAAATCTGGAGTTTAGTAGTTCTTTTCTCTGTGGCACTAATGGCATGCAAGATAATTTTAGTGTCAATCTTCTCATGGGAACTACGAAGAAACTCCACTGAACAGAGCAAGGCACCAGCTTCGTTATGCCATGTGATGACAAAACTCTTCCAGCAAGGTAGATTATGCATGTTCCACACAGTTGTCATGTATGTGTGACAAACCTGCATTTCACTCAAGCACTTGTACATGAGGCTTTGTGAGAAAATGGCAGCCTTGTGTTCCACTTGCTTACTGTCAAACTTGCTGGTACTAGAAGTCACTGCAACCACCAGTGCAACAGGTAAAGTAGTAATAGAGCTTATGCAGTATCATTTTTTCAAGTTTGGCATCAGCATTGATCCCTGAAACCATGTACTGCAGGATAAAATACTTTGCCAGCAAAGTTTAGCAGCTGCAAACAGAATCCTCACATCAGCGATTTCTTCCACTTTTGCAGCTTTCAAGGATATGTGCTGTGATTCATTTTTGTGGATAGGATTGCTAAAAACTACATTCATATTCCACAGTTCATCTTCAATAAGTGCTTTAAGAGTCTTTCTGCTAAGCATTTGTTCTTCTTCAATCCTGTTCAAAGCACATATTTCTCTGTACTTAGCCTCTGCATTGGCCATAGCCACCACTGTCCCAGCCATTAGAGCCTCTGTGAGGCAATTCATGAACTCCAGCTGAGTCACACAGTTTGCAGGAGTAAAAATCAGTATTTGTATTTGATGTTACACCAAGAATGCAATGTGTTACCCTCGATGCTATACACAATATTTTAAGTGTGGGCATCTTTTGGGGCAATGCACCCACTTAACTTTACTTTCTACACAACGTTCTTGCTAAGAGTGACTACTTCATACAGTTTCCCACCTGTCTCATATGTGTTAAATTGTGCTTAATGGATGCCTTCGGGCTTTCAGCATACTGCAGAAGAAGCAGGTGTTCTTGAAACGCATACCATGGGACCTAATATAAGGCAAGTATCACTCACTGCTGGAACTTGTCCTGATTACATCAACTGTTCCTGAAGCTCAGTGTATTTTTCTCGCCAAACTTGCCAAATTCAGTGTACAGGTGCACTTCTTATAGCATGGAAGGTGCCACTAAGCATTGTGTTCAACCAGGTCTGCCACAGTGGTATTCTCTAAAAATTCAGCTACTAGACGGTACTCTTTGTCTTTCCATTGACGCCTAATAATGATTAAGACCAAAGTAATAACAAGAATTTTATACAAAATTACTTTAGAATTGTAATTAATTATGTAATATATGTTATGTATCTATGTGCATCCACTAGCTCCTTATGTGAAAGACAGAAGAGCTTTAGTTTGCAGGGCTGCCAAATACCTTGTATGAACATTTAATCCCCCTACAAACTGTTTCTAGAGGACAAGACATCAACAACATGGGTAAATACAAAGTAAGTGTGTTCTAGTTGCAGAATCTCTAAGTGTAATGATTACTGCTACCTCTGTCTTCAAAAGGGATGCGGGAGTGTCAGAAAAGCGGGGGGGGGGGACTTAATAGTTTTAACCATGCTGTTAACATAATGGTAATGCAAAGTCATGTTGGTTTTTGTGACAAAAAAAGTAACTTAATAAGGAATGCTTCTCCGACTCATACTCCAAAAAAACAGCTAAGTAGAAACATATTTCCCAGCAGAGCAATATCAAACATTTATGCTTTTACAGCTCAGCTCGTGTCAAACATGCAGAATGCAGAACAACATTCCCAAGTTCAGCTTCATGAACAAATTGCTAAAAATGTTTTATTCAAACAAAGTGGCTTGATACAAAAAATACTAATGATCTCACTGTAATTAATAAAACACAACATTCCATTAAAGCAAAATGGGAAACAACAATTGTGGCTTAACATAGCCATGCTAATAGGATCTGACTGTGTACAATTCCTTGGCTCTGGAACTATGTCAGACTTTTTAATAATGCAGAGCATGCTAACCAAACAGGCCACAGATAAATGCAGGAAAGTGATATCACTATAACCACTGAAACCCCATTTCTGAAAAGACCTGTCCGTAATACAAACAGTTCAGCACACTGGGGATTAGAAAAGGAGTTTTCAATAAATTTGCAGTGGCATGGATGTTAACGTTTATCACTACACAATAGTATTACTCATACAGTTTAAGTGGGAATATAAAATGCTTGAGTAGTAATTTGTACATAGAAGACATTAAAAATAAAAATTTCCTTTTTTCCTCTTGTACTGTCACAGTTATTGACAATACACCCTGGAAATTTGGCTGTTATCTGACTCTTGAAAACTATCATTTCCTTCTAGAGTGCTCATAAAAAGAACACTCCTTTATAAAGCAGTAATCTTCTTGAGTTTCTGTAAAATCTACTTTTCCATGTTTCTTTCAGAAGTTACTGCCATCAGCATTATCTTGCAGATAGACATGTTACAGATGCACCAGATAGATGTGAAACTTACCACTGGGTCCTACTAAAGTTAAGTTTGTGCCCAGGATGTGATTGTAGTGGTGTGATCGGATACATTCATATGTGAATTGAGTTAACTCTTATCTGAATTAGCTCCTGCAGATTGTTTTCTCCAGCCATGAGCATTGGGGGAAGGAGGAAGAACCATTAGGAAACTAGTTGTGGCTTCCTAATCCCACCCTGACCATCCCCAGTACAGGTTAGAACTACAAGGGAGAAACTAACACTACTCTTTAAGGTCCTTTATTCTAGTGGAAGATCAGACTTAGGAGAACATTGTTCCACCGTATCCCCTCACTTCTTTGCCCCATCCCACCCACAGAATGTCCCCAACAAGCAAAATGTTACAAACAAGGGCACTTCCTGCTTAGTCTCATCTGAAAGACCCCACGCAGAGCACCCTGCACAGCAATAAGTTATTCTGCCTTAGAAGGCTGAAGGGCCCATTGATCCCTCTCAGTATTTGACCTGGTTCAAGAGGGTAATGGAATATGTGGCATAGGCCACAAGGTCCTCCTGCATAGATTGTACAATGTGTAACCCTGTTGTTTACAAAGACAACTCTTGTAAAAAGTCTGAATTTTCTGCCACATAATTTGCTGCCCTTCAGTTAGAAAGGAAGAATATGGTTAATTCCTAGAGCAAGATGCTAGAATGGAATCAGCATCTTCCAGTTCTCTTCTATCAATGGTAACTTATTAATCTTTTCAATTTACACATAGCAGAGGGCAGACCGTGGACATTTGCAGTTTTTTTGCTCAGATACAGTGAATGTGAGTCTGTGAGAAAGTCATCTATTACATTACATTTTTCAGGACAGAGGGGTAAAATCTGAAGGGCCAAATTCAGATCTTGGTTGCTGTGGTGAAATGCTATGAAAGTCAGCTCCGGTGACCAACACCAAAATTTGGCCCATTATTCCTACAAACAGTGTAAAAGATGTGTAAGAGAACGTTTTTGTTTCCATTAATTTTGGATTTCACATTTGATAAAAACACACTTAATTTGCATAGTAAGGCCTCACTCTTGTAAAGCACGTGTTCAATATAAGCACATGAATAATCTCTTGGAGACAGCAGGACTTCACACAAGCTTTAAGTTAAGCACATATGTGAGTGCTTTGGTGGATTAAGGCCCAACAGAATTGTCATATGTAGTCTCATCAACAAATCTCTTTATTGCCTATAAAAGAAGTCAAGGCTGGGCAAAAGGGGCATGTCCAGTGCTTTTCTGCATCCAAGCACAGAGCTGGCAACCTGCATAATTTAGAGCAGCCTTGAGGTTCTCTATCTTACACCAGGAGCCATCCTGGAGCACGGCTGGCCCAAGCTCAGGTGTCTTCTAGCAACTTTGGGATGAGTCCCGCAGGCTAAGTTGTGCTGTGTCTTTCTCAGCCACAGCCAAAATCTGGGTCAGAGGCAGATACACTGTGTTGCAACTGTTTAGTTAATGCACATCTTTTTTGTACCCATTACACAAAGATATGCCAGTGACATAACTTATGAAGTAGTAATAACAGGCACTGCCAATTTCCCACAGGTGCTGTGTACAGAAGATTTATAAAAGGGACCTCACTTGGCTACAGCATCTACTTCAAGTATCTGAGAACAGGAAAAGGTATGTTATCAGTGGCATAGTGCTTAAACTCTGTTCCAGACAACCAAATTGCACATGCTTATGTCAGCAGTTAATTTGGCTCTAGATTAATAAGAGGATCTAGGTATTGATCTGATTACTATTAGTGCTTCACACTGCAAATAAAGCCAAAATTTCCAATATGCAAGGGCCTGATCCTCTTCCCATTGAATCAGGGGAGTTTTGCTATTGACATCAATAGGAGCAGCAACAGGCCCATACTTGTAGAGTCCCTTGGTTGTGATCTCTGACTTTTGTTTCTCTGTAGCCAAGAGAGGCTCAATAAAAACATTATTCAACTCAGTAAAAAATAAATCTATTGCCTTGGATTTTATTTCTTTCCTCATGGTTCTTGTAGGATATTATTCCAGCAAAATCCTATTCTTTGGTCTCCATCTCAGAGTCAACTTGTGATTATTGAAATCACCCTTTTGACTAATTTACACATGCACCCTGACTTATTATAGCATTGTCCTCCCATTCCATCCATTCTTCACCTTTCTCTAAATCAGTTAGAAATTGTAAGCTGTTTGAGGAAAGACAGGTTTTGTATTATTTATTTATATGGTGCATAGACAAAAGGACTCTATTCCAAACAGAGGGCCCCCAAGATGCTACCGCAAAAGAAATAATCTTAGTTAATAAGATACTTCTATCGTGCTTATTTACCTAAATTGTATTTGTTTGAAAGGCTACTAAGTTTAAAGCTCTCGGGATGCAACAGACAAGTTTCTAAAAGTTTTGTGTCTAGTTAGACAGGTATATAACATTTTAAAGCTGTGTTGTAGCACACTAGAGCTGTGGGTGAAAAGAGTATTAGACCTCAGATTTCTCACTAATAAAAATCCACACTTCCGTAGCCAACATGATGTATCATGTCTGGACTAGTATATGAATTATTTTAATGCATCAAATAGAGGGACAAATTAAGGGAATTGGTTTTAAGTACTACTCCTCCTCCATTAGAGCCCAGCATGAGCTTTCTCTATCTTTTATCCAATGCATGATTTGTTTTAATGTTGAATGAGTCATGATACAGTATAACTTTATATTAGGAAAGCAGGATCCTTTTTATTACTTTGGTTAGATAATTTAGCAAGAGATCATTTTTCCCCTTGTACCCCAAATGAAGCTCTGACATCAGCTATTTAAATCGAGAAAGTATTTAATACTTAATATATCAAATTAATGCATAGTTTTTTAGCCAATTATCTATGCTCATTCCATATATTAAAAATGGTGTTTTGCTCACACTTTTTCCATGGGATTTATGGGCACTTGAAGCTGCCATTACAATCCAGGGGCATGATTCAGCTAAGTGTAGAGTGCCCATGATTGGATTGTCCAAAACTAGGGAGAACCCTTACTCAGAAATCCCATGTACCCTTTTTTCAGAGGGACATAGACTCTTACCTTAGAATGAGGACACACATACTCAACAGACTGCTCTACAAAACTAGATATGCCAGTCATGGCCCTACATTCCCATTTGTTCTAATTTGCTTAGAATTAGAAATGTTTAAAGGTGTATTATACTCAAAATATACTGGCACTGTCTTACTACCTGGTGGGCTATAAAGTGGATAAAAAGCTGCTTAGATTGTCAGGCTCAACAGGTAGTGATCAATGGCTCGATGTCTAGTTGGCAGCCAGTATCAAGCGGAGTGTCCCAGAGGTCGGTCCTGGGGCTGGTTTTGTTCAACGTCTTTATTAATGATCTGGATGATGGAATGAATTGCACCCTCAGCAAGTTTGCAGATGACACTAAGCAGGAGGGAGAGGTAGATACACTGGAGGGTAGAGATAGGGTCCAGAGTTACCTAGACAAATTGGAGGATTGGGCCGAAAGAAATCTGATGAGGTTCAACAAGGACAAGTGCAGAGTCCTGCACTTAGGAAGGAAGAATCCTATGGACCGGTAAAGGCTGGGAACCGACTGGCTAAACAGCAGTTCTGCAGAAAAGGACCTGGGGATTACAGTGGAAGAGAAGCTGGATATGAGTCAGCAGTGTGCCCTCGTTGTCAAGAAGGCTAATGGCATATTGGGCTGTATTAATAGGAGCATTGCCAGCAGGTTGAGGGAAGTGATTATTCCCCTCTATTCAGCACTGGTGAGGCTACACCTGGAGTATCGTGTCCAGTTTTGGTCCCCCCACTACAGACGGGATGTGGACAAATTGGAGAGAGTCCAGCAAAGGGCAACGAAAATGATTAGGAGGCTGGGGCACATGACTTACGAGGAGAGGCTGAGGGAACTGGGCTTATTTAGTCTGTAGAAGGGAAGAATGAGGGGGGATTTGATAGCAGCCTTCAGCTACCCGAAGGGGGGTTCCAAAGAGGATGGAGCTCGGCTGTTCTCAGTGGTGGCATATAACAGAACAAGAAGCAATGGTCTCAAGTTGCAGTGGGGGAGGTTTAGGTTGGATACTAGAAAACACTACTTCACTAGGAGGGTGGTGAAGCACTGGAATGGGTTACCTAGGGAGGTGGTGGAATCTCCATCCTTAGAGGTTTTTAAGGCCCATCTTGACGAAGCCCTGGCTGGGATGATTTAGTTGGTGTTGGTCCTGCTTTGAGCTGGGGATTGGACTAGATGGCCTCCTGAGCTCTCTTCCAACCCTAATATTCTATGATTCTATCATAGATACAGTCCAAAGCCTGCTCATATTGTAGTCCCATTAGCCATCTCATTATGAAAATAACACAATGGTCACGCTTAATGCATGGCAAATCATTTTAGACT
Organism: Dermochelys coriacea; assembly: GCF_009764565.3. Classification (NCBI taxonomy): domain Eukaryota; kingdom Metazoa; phylum Chordata; order Testudines; family Dermochelyidae; genus Dermochelys; species Dermochelys coriacea. The sequence continues at coordinate 228,271,177 of NC_050069.1, forward strand.
GGTATACTGAAAACATCTCTGTTATTTTTTCTTGTTTCAAATGTAACTGCATAATCTCTTTTTGAAATTCTTTTCTAATAAATGATAGTTACTATAATGTCTCTGTCTTTCAGATGAGATGTTAAACAGATGTCTTGTGGAACTGTGTCCTTTAAGGATCCCATTGCACTGGAAGACTGAGCCAAGACATCTTAGCTGAATTCCAGTCTGAGTCAGTGTTTCAATTTAACTTAACTCCTACAGTTTAAGGCCCTGATCTTGCAAGGGGAATCCGTCTACACAGAGCTCATTGCAGTATCAGGACCTAAATGTGATAGGATTCAATATCTTATTTTTTACTTCCAAAATTGTTAGGACGTGCTGCAGTAGAGTGTCAAACATTTTCATGTGCCTCTTCAGAATGGCTACATTTCAGTAGTGAATGATTTGATTCCTGTACATACTGTTATGCTGGGTTTGGGTTAAACCTCAGAAACTAGTGGGCATCTCTGCAACCCCTTGTTCTGGATAAAAGTAGGAAACAAGCTTCTTTATGGAAAACTGAAACTATAGGAATCACCACCCAAAACACAGGGCCTGCGGGGCTGATCAGAAAATGAGCTGTGTGAGTGGATAGTGTTCACTGGTATTGTTTTCTGGGGCTGTGTGTGTGTGTGCGTGTGTGCGCGTGTGCGCGTGTGTGCGTGTGTGCGTGTGTGCGTGTGAAGATGCAGTGAGAAACACACAGCACCAGACACAGACACAGAAGCACTGGTAGTGTGACCCTGAGAAAAAACTAAGAAAGCTTTTGGGCTAAGAGCTATGAGCAAATAAACTCTTTCCTGTTGTTTATTCCTGCTGTGTTCAGGGAAACAAAACTTTATGCACATTTTGTAAATAAATAGGACTGCATCCAAAAAAAACAACAACCTGACTCCATCATCAATATCTCCTCTTACTGAGAACAACATTTTAGACCTTGAAAACCAGCTAGCTGCCCAGTCAAAAGGGCTAACAGTATATTTTAAACATGAAAGTCTACGTTAGAAGGATGCTACGATGGCAAAGTAAACTACTCAAAAGCAGAGAAATCTCTAAGATTGCCTGTCCTTCCATTGAATTCAATTTTGTCACCTTCATTCTTTAACCTTTTATGACTGCAGTTTGCCTAATAATTTGTTAATCTTTCTCCTCAATGATACTGCATTACATAGCTGGGTAAATACAATTTACAAAATACAATTGGGTAATACCCCTCATACACTGGAATCTAAAGTGATGTCATACTTGAAGAAAATTCCTATTGAATGGGAAAACACATTGGAAAGGTTATCTTGTGGATTTTTGAGGAACATTTCATTTTGACCTCTGACCTAGCAGTGCAATTCTGCTTCATGTGAAGTGTTTGAAGCAGAAGTAGTTATGTCTTATAAGTTGGGCTATTGTACAAAGGTCATTTTTAACTACATAGGCAAAACCTGTGAAGTCATAAAGAGAACACATATCCAGTGCAGTAAAGAGATAGGTGCTGTACTTTAATGTCACATGAGAAGGGATATTCCCTCATTTCTGATAGTTGACCATCTAAAAGTTATTACATAACCATTGTCCGGGGAAGTATTCTCTCCCCACATCAGGTCCTAACCTATAGGGTTGTGTGTGTTTATTGGCATGAGTAGTATTGTTGCCTTGCACAGTTACCACACAACTAATGTTATATCTTAATGTTTTGCAATATTTTGAGTATAGAAGTGGGCTATGAAATAGAGCTGGCTGAAAAGTCTGTGAAAGAGCTGGTATCCATAGTGGTCTCCATACAAACAATGCATTAACTTATATTTTCCTTGCCGTTCTAAAAATGAAAAGCTTCATGCAGATTCTATAAGAGTGATGTCTATATTTTTGCTCAAAACTAATTCAGCTTAGGTAACACAAAAATATTATTTCTTGAGATTTTACAGCAGAAAGACACAAACAAAAAGATGTTCACTATAGTATACATCCTCCCTCACAATGATGGCATCTCTGCCTTCCTCAAATATATACAGAACAATGGTCAACACTCAGATATCCACTCCAAATACATGGCTAAATTTCATCCTCAACACCCACAACAATTTTACATTCAACAACAAACACTTTTTCCAAACCATGGGAACAGCCATAGGAACTAGGATGGCTAATCTCTTCATTGGCCACCCTGGAGGAAGAATTTCTGGACAAATGCACCACAAAACAGATGATATACTTGAGATACATCAATGATATTTTCATCTTCTGGACAGATAACCTAAACTCATTCATAGACTTCAACAACCACCACCCATCCAACTCTCTCTAGAACAATCCCACACCAGCATCAACTCGCAGGACACGACAATCAGCTTCAACAATGGAACCCTACAGACAACTATAAATAAGAAACCCATGGAGTTAACCACACTTACCTCTACAGATGCAGTCATCACCCCGAAATACACCAAGAAATCTGTTATCTACAATCAGACCCTCAGATACCACAAAATATGCTCCAAGGAGAAAGTCTGGGATACACACCTAAAACACACTTAAAACCGCTTTCACCAAACAAAGACAAGTTTCAGAGTAGCAGCCGTGTTAGTCTGTATCCGCAAAAAGACTAATAAATTTATTAGAGCATAAGCTTTCGTGGGCCACAGCCCACTTCATCGGATGCATAGAATGGAACATAAGGTAAGATATATAATATATACCACACACATAAGGTAAATTGGAAGTTACCCTACAATCTGTGAGAGGCTAATTAGTTAAGATGAACTATTAGCAGCAGCAGAAAAACTTTTTAGTGATAATCTAGATGACCTATTTAGACAGTTGACAAGAAGGTGTGAGGATACTTAACTTAAGGAAATAATTCAATATATGTAATGACCAGCCACTCCCAGTCTCTATTCAAACCCAAGTTAATGGTATCTAGTTTGCATATTAATTCAAGCTCAGCAGTTTCTCATTGGAGTCTGGTTTTGAGCTTTTCTGTTACAAAATTGCCACCCTTAAATCTTTTACTGAGTGGCCAGAGAGGTTGAAGTGTTCTCCTGGTTTTTGAATGTTATGATTCCTGATGTCAGATTTGTGTCCATTTATTCTTTTGCATAGAGGACTGTCCGGTTTGGCCAATGTACTTGGCAGAGGGGAATGCTGGCACATGATGGCATATATCACATTGGTAGATGTGCAGGTGAATGAGCCCTGATGGCGTGGCTAATGTGATGAGCTCCTATGATGGTATCACTTGAATAAATATGTGGACAGAGTTGACATCGGGCTTTGTTGCAAGGATAGGTTCCTTAGTTAGTGGTTTTGTTGTGTGGAGTGTGGTTGCTGGTGAGTATTTGCTTCAGGTTGCGGGGCTATCTGTAGGCGAGGACTGGTCTGTCTCCCAAGATCTGTGAGAGTGAGGGATCATTTTTCAGGACAGGTTATAAATCTTTTGATGGTGCATATATACAACTTATCCTGAAACTTGGGTTTGAATAGAGACTGGGAGTGGATGGGTCATTACACATATTGAATATATTTCCTTAAGTTAAGTATCCTCACATCTTCTTGTCAACTGTCTAAATGGGCCATCTTGATTATCACTAAAAAGGTTTTTTTTTCTCCTGCTGATAAGAGCTAATCTTAACTAATTAGCCTCTCACAGTTTGTATGGTAACTTCCAACTTATATGTATGTGTATATGTATATGTATATCTTACTATATGTTCCATTCTATGCATCCGATGAAGTGGGCTGTGGCCCATGAAAGCTTATGCTCTAATAAATTTGTTAGTCTCTCTAAGGTGCCACAAGTACTCCTGTTCCAAACAAAGAAAATCCACCAGAGAAGTGATTGCATCATGGAATGGGTCACCCAAATACCCTGAGAAAACCTGCTTCAATATAGGGGGGGAAAAAAACTTCTGACTGCAGACCCCTAGTTGTCACCTATTACCCCACACTGGAACTCATATGGGGTATCATTAAATAATTAAAACCCATACTCAATCTTTCCTGAACCCCTTCTTCTGACGTTCAAAAAAACCAAAAAGTCCAGCCTCATCAAGCTCATCATCAGAAGCAAGCTTCCCACAGACCAGACTACACCAACTCAAAGCAGCATCGGACCCTACCAGAATAATAGATGCAAAACCTGCAGACATATATCTACTGCTACAGTGATCAATATCCCTCACAACACATTTTTCAAGATCCATTGATCCTACACATACCTATCACAACCTGTGGTGTACCCCACACAGTGCACTAAATGCCCCAACAACAACTATGTGGGTGAAACCAGATAATCACTACAGTCTCAAATTAACTCAGAAAATGGTAAAAGACAAAAACACCAAATCATCCAGGTCACAAGATGATCACTTAATATCTATCTCTCAGTCCTCAGCCTAAAAGGAAAACTGCACACCTTTCACCAACAGAAGTTGGTCCAACAAAGGATATTCCCTCAACCACCTTCAAAAAGAAAAGGAGTACTTGTGGCACCTTAAAGACTAACAAATTTATTTGAGCATAAGCTTTTGTGAGCTACAGCATCATGAGATGCATGCATCCGATGAAGTGAGCTGTAGCTCACGAAAGCTTATGCTCAAATAAATTTGTTAGTCTCTAAGGTGCCACAAGTACTCCTTTTCTTTTTGCAGATACAGACTAACATGGCTGCTACTCTGAAACCTCAACCACCTTGTCTCTCTAATATCCTGGGACCAACATGGCTCAATACTGCAAATTACAAGAGATGTAGTGTGAAAGTACACTGTAGCTTTTGATCACACTAGCTATCCTCCACAGTGACATGATTATCATGCCTTTTCTTCAGTATCACTTCAAAGTTACCGATAGCAGTGTAGAATTGGATGTAAACTAACATTCTAATTATTCAGGATATGTTTACTTCCCTCAATCAGAGACCTCTTGAATAGATCCCAGTTACTAGATTTGGTTGAATACCACAATCTGAGGCTACCTCTAGACTAAAAGTGCTATAGCTGCACCCATGCAGATGTGCCGCTGTAGTGCATCTGGTGAAGATGCTCTAAACTGACAGAAGAGAGCTCTCCCATCGGCTTAATTACTCCACTTCTCACAAGAGGCGGTAGCTGTGGTAGCAGGAGAAGCTCTCCCACCAATATAGTGCTGTCTACACCGATCCTTAGGTAGGTATAACTTAGGTCGCACAGGGGTGTGGATTATTGACACCCCAAGCAATGTAAATTATACTGAAGTAAGTTCTAATGTAGACAAGGTCAGAGTGGGCTGGTTCCAAGATGTGCCAAAATAACTTAGGAATGCTCGACTTTGTGCCAGCAGATATGGCTCCTGAGGGCTCTCTCTGCCAGCCATGGTCCCTGGAGAGAAATGATCCCATTCCTTTTCCAGCCCCAAACCCTCCCTGAAATCCCCCGAACAAGGGAATTCTCAGCTGCTGCCTTAACAAAGCTTTCCTTATGAAGGGCCATGGCTCTACCTCAGTGTTTAACATTCTTTCAGATTCTAAGTGGCTGTTCAGTTCAGCTATGTCATATCTCTTATAACTTGCTATTCATGAGTATTCATACAAACAGGTTTTGTTCACACAACTGCTTGCTGAAGGGCTGTTTTTCATATGAATATCTGTACTGGCATGGAAACAAAAGGTATTCACTCATAAACAAGAGTAATTGCTACCCATTATTCACTACTTGTACATCTCTTATTCTCCCGTTTAAGAAGTTGTAGTCCTACATTACACACAGCGAGCTGGCTTCTGATACCCTTATTCAAGATGCTTGGCCCCATTGACAAAACTGGAGTACTCAGGGTAAAGTACTACTCACAGGAAGAATGTAGCAGAATCTGACCCAGGAAGTACAGTTTATCAATAATACACAGGATGAAAATTTTTCACCCAAACTATGTTGCGAAAGTTTAAAAATCAGAATCAGTTTGTAAACAGTAGGGCTATATTCACAGAATGATTATTTGCCATGAATAATTTGATACACTGTGCCTATTACTTTTCCTTTTTTTAAACTGGTAAATATTGCAAGTAACGACATTCCTTAAATAGACACTATTAGCGGATCTCCTACAAGTCCACTTTGAGAGTTCATTTGTACTATGTAGGTTAAGGTGCTTAATTTGCAGAGTAGTAGAGAATATGCAAACGGAAGTCCAAAGCACTGGAGTAGAAATGAGGAGCATTTGGAATATGGGTTTAACTTGCTACAACACTATATTCTGTTTTTGTGTGATGAAAGCGATCCAGGACCTGAACCTGTAACATAGAAGATGAGCACCACCAAATTCTTTTAAGTCAATTATGTTCAATATTTCTCTGTATCAAACAAAATTTCCCCACTGTAAATATTCTTAACATCTTTCTTACCAAAGTGTATTAATAATCAAATATTTTAATATAAATAGTGCTGGTAAGAAGATGCAATCCAAACCAGTAAAGATACATCTACCCAACAGATGTTTATATGTTTCTAAAAGTGTTCACCAATGACTTCCAAAGCAGAACAAATAATTTATTCAGTAACTTTTCTGTTCTAGGGATGAGAGAAAAAAATTGTAATTTCTCTACTTAGTTAATTGAAATTATTCAACCTTTTTTGCTTGTTTTTTCCTTCAATGTATCATTTTTTATTCAAATTCTAAATCTGAAATTCTGAGTTGTATGGTTTAGTTTGACTGGTCACAGAAGTGCATGCTATTATTTCTGTTCCTTGTTTGCTGGAATTCACGTCTTATAAGCAGGTTGCCTGGTGTCAATTCTTAAAAGAAGTGCATTTGAAGTCTGTTTTTCATGAGTATTTCCAAGTATAACTTTCAGAGTTTACTTTCTCTGAGCATTCCTGTTAGTAAACCTAGATTTATTCATGAAGAGTAGACACAAAGAGGTGGTGAAAATGGCAAAAGCAAATTGAATAATGTTAAAAAGTGCTTTGTAATAATTAATTTGAAGAGGTCTAACGATTTAGTCCACTTTCCCACAAAAGCTAAACTAATGTCAGAACTGAGTGAACTATTCTGATTACCCTTAATTCTGAATTTAGACCCCTTTTTGGCTTAGTGAAACATTAATGAGTTACTCCCGATTTTCTGCAAGTGTATTGGTTATTCATAATATTCACCAAGAAATTGACAAATAATTTTTAGCCCATTGGCTATAATGCCAACCAAATCGTTGTTATTCATTTACTTGTGTTGTTAGTCACACAAAGTCACAAGGCATTGTCACCCAATCAGAGAGCAGAAACAAAGTTTATAAAGTAAATAATGACTCATAGATAACAATTTTTTTAAAAATACATTTTTGGAAAAATCATTCATGCAGCAGTTCAGTGAGTTTCAGGTTAATCGTCTTTTAACAATGCCCGGTAGTCATGCAAATATAATAATCTGAAGCATGGACTTACCTGGTCTACTTTGGCCTGTCCACTGCCTCAGTTTCTGTTCAATATAATGCCTTTTATGCTCATCTACTAGCTTCCAGTGCTTTTAAAATCTTTGAGGTAACTTAGCTGCAGGACTAAGTCAAAAAAAGCCCAGGCTTCCAGAGATAATCAGAGTCCAAAGAGAAACAAAAACTATCATATATTTTGGTGAGAGATAACCGTGCATGGTGCTAAAATTCATCCTCCATAATACATAGGTTAGCCCCTGCAGCAGCCAGATAACATTTTTGAAGCAGTTGAGGTACTGAGCGGGTGGCAGTATATTATGAAGCCATTTATATTTTGTCAGATTGTTAACAAGATTTGTTTATCTGCACCATGCAATAGGACTGTCTCAGCAGAATCCATAATAACTTCGTACTATCCATGCCAAGTTGTTGGTGCATTTGGCAAAGAGAGGAAAAGAAACAGGGAATGATATTACTTACCCATTTTAGACAGCCTACATGAATTGGAAGTGAAGTGGCCCTAACCCTCTTTATGCCGTAGTTTAATTAAATTGACACTACACCACCACCATCACAGATCTTTAATATTGTATTTACTAAATTCTTGACGTCAGAACAGAATACATGATACATGCAATTCTGGCTACCAAAAACACATTAGATTATGCTTTCTTATCAATCCTGCACATGCAGATTATTAAATAATGTTATCACAAGAATGATTGATTACAATGATTCCATTCTTACCTATCTTTTTAGTCTGAATACTGAAAAACATTATGTGCCCTCAATTTCTGTTGCCTTCAGCTGGAGTTCAAGGTACTCAGCACCATGCAGCATCAGGCCCTCTATTGGGAATAACACATATAAGCTATGCCAGTGTTGTTAGACCTCTTAAACCTAAATACTGTTGACATGCTGCACTAATCACGATTTAACCCTTTTTGAAACTAAAATTGTAGTCTCCCCCTGCACTTGAAGAGCACAGGCATGCTAAGTGCTGAGCACTCTCCCCTCTAACCTGAAAAGTGTGTGCAGTACTTTAAGTAGATGAACGCTCCTATCGAGGTCACTGGCACTAAACACATGCTTAAAGTGCTCTGCTAAATAGGGGCCAGAGTGCTCCGTGCTTTGCAGGATCAAACTCAGAGGCGGGAAGTTAAACACTTGCTCTGCTTTGGGTTTCCTAATTTAATAGAATGGAAACAACCAAACAGGCAAACACAGTGTCCAAGTAAAGCTAAGAGAAGGGAGACAGAGGTTCAGTAAAACACTCTGCAATTCTATGTATAGCACCAACATCCGCTATCAGGTTATCTGTGGGGGATTGAACACAGGCTCTAAGAGAAAAAGCCTCAAGTGCTTGAGCTAAATGACCATCTTCATTAGCTTACATGCAGTAGCAGACTCATAAATCTCTCTTCATGGTTGAGCCACACACTGTCCCAGCTAGGGAAAATCAGCCTAAGTTTCAGAGGTCCACACCTGTTCAACTCCACATATGGACTATTGCTTGTAATGCAGCACCCTTGGAAGGGTCATCTGAAAGGAAGGAACACAGACTCTCTGGATCTAAAAGCACAAGTTGCTATTACCTGCATTGACCAGGTCCATTAGCTTGAATGCAGTACCAGATACTTAAACCTGTATATATTATCCAACCAAGAGATGGGCAAAGGGACACACGGTTAGTGTGGGTTACTGCTGCATGGCCTTACACTGTAAAACTTTGGTTCCTTTTACAGGGATAAGAACAGATTTCTTTACTTCCTTCATTGTGGGAAATTAGATGAGGAGGCAGATCCCATGGACCTAAGGGAGCGAACGCAAAGTACAGAGGGACTGTCCCCTCCTCACTGCCCTCTTGGCTCTCCCTCTATCCCTACTGGCATGTTTGTCATTCTCCAAATCATCTCATTCCCAAAGCTAAGCCTTACACACACGCAGAATTAGATTTAAAACAACAGTGCTGCATTTCCACCAGGATAGATGAGTTACATGCTGGGTGGAACTACTGCTTCTTGGCCCTACCACCTCACAGCCCAATCAGAGCCCAGACTATACAGGCGATTCTGGCACAGGAGATTGGGCAGATCGGGACAAAGTGTGCTGAAGAAGCACTGTTCCTCCTTTCTGTACCTCCCCCGCCTGATTTCTCCTGGTTTATGGTGTTCTCTGCGCATTTCCATCAGCATAAGTGTAGGGCACCAGACATCCCTAAGCAAGCTTAAAAATTGTAGGTGTATAAATGTACTTATTGAAACTAAACATTTTCAAAGGATCCTTAATTCTGTGACTCCAAGATGATGCCATCAAACTATGCTGGTGGAACCATCCAGATCTGTCACTGACTGAACCAAGAATTACATCTCTAAATGAGAGGAAGTAAGAGTGAAATATGACACAGGTGATAAGAAATATATTACTGCATTCTGTGCATGTGAAGACTGCCTGCCACTCCCCACAAGTGAAAGAATATCTCATGACAATAGCAGCCATGGATATTGATTGATTTCAGTAGACAGAGCCTTTTCACTAGAAACTCAGTCGCAAGTTCAAGACTAACTGAAGCCATTTGGCTACTTGACCCCAGGTGGGCTGTTAGTTACAAACTGTTTGCAGAGCAGGTTACGCTTACCACGAGCTTCGTTTTAATTATAATACTGACATTCACTATGCTAAAGGTAATATCAATGTTACTGAAATAATACCTAGCAATTTTTTATATGATCATTTTAAAATGTTAGCAAATAACATAGTATAAGTTCCAAAGTCGTATTATGGCATTTTCATATATGCCTTTATTCAAAGAAGTTTATGTTCAGTAAAAGGATTTTTGTGCCAAGATAAAACTAGAGATAGCAATTAAGTAGATAACTATATCATTTGCTGGTATCATATTACTCTTAGTAAATATTTAAAAATTATTGTGGTAATTGCTTATTAGCTCTATAAATATTGTTGATTTTTAGACTGGTCTAATTCACTTGATAAAAAGCTTGATTTGAATTATTCAGTTGCTAACTGAGCCCCATGAGTAAAAATGTAAAAAGGGAATGAAAAATCTGTTTTTAGATTATGGTTAAGGTTTTTTCCCCCTCTGGGACTAGAACTACGTATTTCTACACATGAGTTTACAGTGCTTGACCCTAAGGTCCCAGTCCTTTTTAAGACTGTAAGTGTTTCTAAGCACTTGTCTCAGTTCCTTGCATTGATATAGTTGTATCAGAATTTTCTAGACATTTTTACATGCTGGGGAATACCAGTGGGAGATCCTTCTTCTTTTCTCCTGCACAAGGCAGTAGAAACTTTCAAAGAGACATTCTTCAAAATCTCATCCCAAGCAATAGCACTTTAAAATTTACTATAAATCCCTGCTCAAGTTCTTTAATTCTTGCTCTCTCCTTGTTTGTAAAGAAAGCATAGGCAACTTTTCCAAGTGGGATAAATACATGAGAAGTTCTCTTTTGAATAATCTTATCTTCACTAGAGCATTTTATTGCTTTAACTATGGCCGTACAGTTAAAGTAGTACTTTTTCCCCCACTGTGTGGATGCAGTTATATTGGTAAAAACGTGCTTTAAACCTTTATCACTATTTCCCTACATGAAAGGAGATAACTCATACTAGTATAAAGGTACTTTATACCTCTATAGCATACACACTAGGGGTTGTATCAGTCTAACTATATTGGTAAAAAGAAAAGGAGTACTTGTGGCACCGTAGAGACTAACAAATTTATTTGTTAGTCTCTAAAGTGCCACAAGTACTCCTTTTATATTGGTAAAGAGTCACACTTCCAAACTGCATAGTTAGACTGGTACACCTTCCTAATGTAGATCAGTCCTAACTCACTCTAGTACATACAGAAAAATCTTGAGGGCTTGTGCTATTGAATCTTGTCTGGTAGAGCAGCTGCAGGTGCCAAAAAGCATTGCCACATTGGCACAAAGTGACACTGATAGGTGGATGTGAACTGATACTCTGGAGTCACAGTCATCAGCTGTGAGGAGCTCATTGCTTGGCACAGCTGAGGTGGGGAGGCACAATGGTCGCTAGAGCTCCCTTACACTCCCTTGATCCTGGGCCATCCAGGGGACCAAAGTCACCCTGGTGCAAGTTAGAGTAGCCACAATGTTTCTTTGACTTGCAGGGTATGTCTTCACTGCAGAATTAACCTGGGTCCAACCACCTGGGTCTGGGAATCCAGGTTAGCTTAGCCTGAGTGTGAACAAGCTACACTAGAGTCATACGCTATAGCTGTGTCCACACTGGTGCAGTACCACCCAGGTGGGGCAGTAGGATTTTAGGGGGTATATCTATGCTCCTTAGCTCTTCACTAAGTTGTGCCACTCTGTTAATTGTTTTGCAGTGTACAGTGTCTGCCCTTCCTGGGCCACGTACAGAAATGTTCTTAGCCTGCCATCTCTGTGAAGAGCACTTCTAGCTCAACATGCTCCAGATTGCTGATTGTCTCATTTACTTCATACTGCAAGAAAACATTGCTGGCATACATGTACTATCCTGAAAGACAAACCAATATCCCAAATAAAATAATGGAACAAATAGTGAGAGAAGAAGAAAAAAATCACCCAAAATCCAGAAAAGAATAAAACCCTGAGCAATAAACAGCATGGAAGGATAAGAACAGATCTTACCAAACAAGCTTAGAGGCTTTGCTGGTGCAGCACGTAACACAACCTCAAAATTAGTAGAGACAGGAAAATCAATGCATGGATTTAGGCTTGTCAGAATTTGATTTTTTAAATATAATTTGACATATATCAATATTGATTTTTAAGGATTTTTTTCCAATTTTGATCAATTTACATTTTCACAGTTGCACAAAATTATGGGTTTTAAAGCATTCCCCCCCCTCCAATTTTATCTATTTCAATTTTCCCAGTAGTGGGAAATTATGGGAGGGTCAGATAATTATTTTGTGACAGCAGACATTGAAATTCATAAAGTTAAACCTTTATAACTGTTAGAGCACCAACTGTCAGCATCACATGTCAAAATATACAAAGTAAGTATCCTTAAATCAAACTCTAATAAGTTCTTAAGCAGAATTTTTGTTACTTTGCCTATCTGTACATTTCAATGATTATCGATGGAAGTTTTTCGTCAGTTTGTGTATGCAGTGAAATCAATGTTTATCAACATTTACCAATAAAATTCTAATCCTTCCAAACCAGAATATATTTGATATAAATAAGGCATTTGAGACAGTGACTAATGGAATCTTGCTCATGAAATTAGTGCGGACTTGGATATGAAGTGTGTCACATGGATTACAGACTGAAAGATTGTAAATAAATGTTTATTCCCACACAAAAAAACTTTGTGAAGATGGAATTAAAACAAAGTGTCAATAATTTAAAGGGAAAAATTAAGTGTTACAGTTTTAAAAATGGAACTGATAAAAGGTAGGAAATATGTTAAAGTTAAAATGTAAAGAAAAGGTTTGATTGGTAAGGAAATTCACATTAAGGAATCCTGAACCAATGTAATTTTCCTGTATACCCACTACCCCACGCACCTTTATGAATAGTAATAGATTGTGACAATACCTTGTTAGACAGCTAGTTACTCTAACATTTATTTATTATTTTATTACAATTTATACCTTGGAAATTCAGCCAGTAATCGTAGAAAACATTAGATCCCAAATTCAGCAAAGCGTGTGCTTAAACTCCATTGACTTCAACCAAATGGCGCTTGTTACATCTACTTGTGCACTGGTGAAAATGACTACACAAGGTGCAGAGTACAGAATGAGACCCCAGGGCCCTATGTATACAAAGCCCTTTGAAATCAACTGGAATTTCTTCACTGTCATCAGTGGGTTTTGGTTCAAGTTCAATATTATTTATAAGTCTTCATGCTTTTGGTGTTTTAGGCAATTGCACTGTTTGTGGAAGAAATGTAATATGAAACATGGATTAATATATTAAATTGGTGAACTGAAGCATAGGAAGTCTAAAGCAGCAGAAATTCTGTATTTTTTTAAAAGGAGGGTTCTATCTTCTATCAACTGGGAAGTCTTAAGAGAATGATTTTATACAAATATTTCTTGAAAACAGAAAGAAAAATTATTTAAGAAAAGAAAAGCTAGGCTGTAATCCTCTAATATTGGGAAACTGAATTACCAGTTACTAGCACACTAGGATATTTTGAAGTAAATTATAACTGATAATGAGCTGTATTTTTTTCAAAATAGACAATGGGTGTTTTGTTGCATCTGAATTCATACTAGAACCCTAAGAGCCCTCGCCTCCATATCCAATCAGTCATCAGCTTGCTGCTGTCTTCTGTAGACCACTGGAACTGGGGAATCCCAGGTTTAAATTCTTTGTTCTTCAAAACAGTATATCATAGCAGTGAGTTCTCTTATCTATATTTAATGGAATATCTCTGAAAATCTCAGGGTGACTATACATGTATACAGATCCTCGTAGTACAGAATGGCTGGTAAATGGGTATTCTTATAGGGTCAGATTACAGATATCAAAACAGCACAAAAAGAAAAAGCAACGAAAGAACACAATAGAAAGAAAGCAGGAAAAGGGAGTGATCACATATCTCTGTATGTCAATCCATTCACATGCTTATAGCAGCATCTACCATTTTCCATTGTAATTTATACATATGCTTTGGCGTACCAGGCATAATTTTTTAAAACATGGTATTTTGAATGCATAACATGTGCCCATCTTGTATGTATAGTGCATTTCTTAATTCATTATAGAAGAAGGTGACTGAGAGCAACTCCACAGGCTGTGCTCATGCCTCATTTAACATCACAGTCTTCACAGATGAACAAGGTGTTAGACTCCAAAGTGGGAGCAGGGGGACATTCCACAGTCATCCACTAACCAGCATGAATTATGCCATTCCTGAAGCAACTAAGGTGACAAGGATATATTATTTCACTCACTGACATGTCATTAGGGTGAATCAGCCATGTGCCCCTCTAATTGCTTCTTCCACAGAAATAAAAAATTGACTGAAATTGTTGCATTAACAGTTGGGTTCAATTGTCTTAGGCACCAAAGCTTGCATAACACTTTGTTTATCTGTGTTAACAGATGATAGGATGCATGGCACTAATATCTATTGTGGCAAAATACCTTGTTCGCCTTAGTAGGCTCAGTCCTTCTTAGCTTTGGAGACTCAGGTTTGGGACCAGGCGAATCCTTATAGGCACAGGGTCCTGCTATCCTCTCCTCAGTCAGTCCCTTGTGCTTGTTTTCCTTCCCTTCTGGGGTGCAAGTGCAGCCTCCCTGCTAGGAAGGTCTGGTGTCTTGCTGCAAACAGCCTACTGGCAACTTTCCTGCTCTCATTCCCTCACTCTCCCCCTTCTACCACCCAGGGGAGGATTTAAAAAGGTCCCAAGTAGTTGGAGTCAGCTGAACCTAACTGGTTCCCTAGCAACTCCTTTCCAGCTGAATCTATTGCCCCATGGTTCTCTCTCCTCAGTGGATAGGGAGGGGCCTTTTAATCCCTGGGACTAATTACTACCCCACTTTTGTAGCTTTTTGTCCTGGGTTTACCATACTATCTCTATAGCAATCAACTTACGACCAGAAACTAGAACACATTGTACAGGAAGTCTGCTTTTTATAGTTGCTAGATTATAGGCGAATTAATGTTGGGTCTAATTCTTGAAGCAGGATATCCATTTCCCACTCATTACAATCTTTCTCGCACGTGCATATGGCATCTGAAGAGCAACATTCTACACATACAATTGTAGGTCCATAAACCATTTTGAGGTCTCTCTGTGACATTGTGGAATCATCCATTTCACCACTGAGGTCAGGTCAGAAATGAAAACCTGCTTCTGCTATGACCATAAGCAGTACAACCTGTACTGGTCAATGCTGAGTGCTGGGCGGTGGTTAATTAACCCAGAAACCTCAGGAAGTGCCGGTGGCTTCTGGCTGATGAGTGCCTGAGGAAGGTCGTGGAACCCTTGATGGAGGAAATGCAATTCAAAAGGCGGATGAGCAAATTCACTCAGTGCTTTTGCCAACAACATCAACACAGGACAGGTTTGGCCTTTCCACTGTGGTTGATAACCAATCTAGGAGTGGAGCTCCAAAAGGCAGGCAGATGGAAGTTTCCTCTGCATTGGCAACTCCTGTAGCATAGCTAGTTCCAAATGTAATGATTCCTGTCCTTCCTTTGGTCCAAACCAGTGAAGTCAAGAGGGGGAGGCTGACAATGCAACACCTTCATATCAACTGCCCAGGCTGTTGCAGCCACGTCACATGGAGAGATCACTCCATTCTTGTAGGCAACATGGACACAACACAGAGGTGGCAGTTATGGCTTATAAGCTCTCACTTGATTGGAGTAGAGGAGGGCACCATGGATCACCTTCGACGATGGGAGGAATCACTGCATTCCACTGGTCAGCTACCACCTGCCACAAAGCCGGGCAGCCCCTGGACTGTTAGGTGCTGATCCGCCATGATCTGTCTGCCTCATGGGGAGCATGGCGCTAGACCAAAAGTTGAAAGGAAAACGGAAATCTGGCACCAGGCAAAAATAAGAAACCAAGAACTTTGTGGCTTGGAAGCTGGAATGTCAAGACCATGTGTCCACGATTGACAGACGATGATGACCTACAATACACAAGCAGCATACAGAAACCAGCTTTGATAAATCATGAGCTGTACAAACTCAATGTTGACATTGCAGCACTTCAAGAGACAAGACTTGCAGATGCTGGTTCTGTCCAAGAGGCCAATTACACATTCTTTTGGCAAGGTAAAAGCAATGAAGAAAATTGTCTACACAGTGTTGGTTTCGCTGTGAAAACAAGTGGGTAAAGCTCCTAGAAACACCCATTGGGAAGTCAGAATGTATCATCTCACTTAAACTTCAGACGACCATCAGCTCCGTGAACATCATCAGTGCCTATGCACCAACACTCAAATCTAGCCTCAAGCAGGATACATTTTACAACTCTTTGCATCAAGTCGTAAAAAAAACACATAAACTGAGCAACTTTTCCTCCTTGGTGACTTTAATGCAAGAGACGGTGCAGACAACAACTCATGGCCAGATTGTGGATATTTTGGCATTGGCAAGATGAATGAGAATGGCCAACAACTTCTTGAATTCTGCTCCCAAAACCAAATGTTCATTACCAATTCATATTTTACAGGAAAGGATCAGCACAAAGTGTCATGGTGACATCCACGATCGGGCCACTGGCACCAACTAGACCTTGTTATCGTCAGGAGGAAAGACCTACCCTTAGTGTAGAACACTCACATGTTCCACAATGCTGACTGTGACACTGACCACTCCTTGATTATTAGCAAAGTGAAGTTTACAGTCAAGAAACTACATACAGCAAAACCTAGGAGCAAGCCCAAAATCAATGCTATTAACACCAAAAACCAGAGGAAAAGCCAAGACTTTGTGAAGGCTTTTGAACTTAGCATGCATGGGAAGTCATTTCCAGAGAAGGCAGAGGAATTTTGGGAAGATTTAAGAACAACAATCCATGAAACAGCTTTAGCTACATTTGGGGAAAGAAACAATCAAAAAAGGACTGATTTGAAGAAAATGAAGTGGAACTATTACCTCTCACCAACGTTAAAACACAGCCTATCTGGAACACAAGAAGTAGCCAACAGAGAGCACCAAAATAAGACTACGACATGCAAAATCTGAGGTGCAGAGAGCAAGCAGATGCTGTGCAAATCATTACTGGATGAAGCTCTGTGAAGAACTACAGCACAGCCTCAGACACAGAAACCTCACAAGTCATGTATGATGGCCTGAAGAAAGCTCTGGGTCCCACTGTAGCAAGGTTGCCCCTCTCAAATCGCACAGCAGTGAACTCATTACAGATAAAAGCAAGCAGTGTCTCATTGGGTTGACACTATTCCAGAGCTATACCTACAAGAAAGAACCATCACCAAACGAATCACTGAACCAAATACCAACTCTACAGGTCATACCAGACCTAGATGTGGAGCCCACTGTAGAAGAGCTAAACAATGGCCTTGATTTGCTATCAAGTTACAAGGCTCCTGGAAAAGATGGCATCCAGTGGAAATCCTCAAGTGCGGGAAAGACAGCCTCTTTCCATATACTTCATCAGCTGCTACTTAAATGCTGGAAAGAGTGTGAGGTACCACAAGAGATGTGTGATGCAAACATCATCACTTTGTATAAAAATAAAGGTGAAAGGGGCAACTGCAACAACTACAGAGGTATCTTGCTACTAAATGTAGCAGGAAAAGCTTTTCACAAAAGACATCTTAGTGCACCTACAACAGCTGGCGAATCACATCTACCCTGAATCACAGTGCGGATCAGGGCTGGAAGATCAACTATAAACATGATATTTTCTCTGTGACAACTCCCAGAAAGTGCAGAGAGCAAAACTGACCATTGTACATTGCCCTTGTGCGACCTTACCAAAGCATTTGACACAGTCAGCAGAGCAGGTCTATTTGCAATACTAGAAAGATAGGATGCCCACCGACCCTGTTAAGTCCTTATACGTTCATTTCACAACAACATGACAGCAACTGTCCAGTTTTGACAGGTCCACTTCAGACAGCTTTGAGATGAAAGCTGAGTGAAGCAAGGATGTGTTCTTGCCCCTACATTCTTTGGAATCTTCTTCCTCAGTAGTCTTGAACTGTTCATTTAAGGAATATAAGAACAGAAGGATGGCCCTACTGGGTCAGACCAAAGGGGTCCATCTAGCCCAGTATCCTGTCTTCCGACAGTGGCCAGTGCCAGGTGCCCCAGAGGGAATGAAACAGAACAGGTAATCATCAAGTGATCCATCTCCTATCACTCATTCCCAGATTCTGGCAAATAGAGGCCAGGGACCCATTCCTGCCCATGCTGGCTAATAGCCATTGATGGACCTATCTTCCATGACTTTATCTATTTCTTTTTTGAACCCTGTTATGGTCTTGGCCTTCACAACATCCTCTGGCAAGGAGTTCCACAGGTTGACTGAGCATTGTGTGAAGAATATTTCCTTTTATTTGTTTGTAAACTGCTGCCTATTAATTTCATTTGATGACTCCTAGTTCTTGTGTTATGAGAAGTAGTAAACAAACCCTTCCTATCTAATTTCTCTACATCAATCAGGATTTTATAGACCCTCAATCATATCTCCCCTTAGCCGTCTCTTTTCGAAGCTGAAAAGTTCCAGTCTTATTATCTCTCCTCATACGGACAAGAAAGATGGAGTGTATCTCCACACAAGATCGGATGGGAAACTCTTCAACCTGTCCCAAATTAAGATCTACTACAAGAACTCATGGACTGCCTATCAAGTGCCTGTCAGGCATTTGCTCCTCACTATCAGCATCAAGAAAACTGGTGTATTAGGACAGGGGTTCTACAAGATCCTTCAATTCTTTAAATGCAAACCAGCTAGAAGTAGTCAAGAAGTTCAACTATTTTAGGTTCTACAGTGACACCAACCTCTCACTGGATGAAGAACTAAATGTTCACATTGGAAAGCTGCCACCACCTTTAGCAGACTAACTAAAAAAGGATGGAACAACTCAAAGCTTACCATCAAGACCAAAATGCTAGTATACCTAGCTTGTATCCTCAGCCCTCTCATGTATGGTGGGGAAACATGGACACTTATGCTCATCAGAGAAAAGGTTAAAAGTTTCCACCTATACTGTTTACACCGCATACTCAACACCAAATGGCAAGATAAAGTCACCAATGCAAAGTTCTTGAAAGGGCAAATTTACCAATTGTGACGCCCTGATCAAGCAAAGACGACATGCACTGGTGGGCCATCTGATATGTTGGAAGATGGAAGCATACCCAAAGACATGCTATACGGGAGGTATCATAGAGAACAAAAACAATAGGGGACGCCCCAAGCTTCACTATAAAGGACCATGCAAGTGAGCTATGAAGGAATTGGAATTAATCGTGACAATGGGAAGTCTTGGCAAGTGATCATAACAATTGGCGCCATCGTCTCCATCATGGTATCAAAGTCCATGACAGAAGTTGGCTCCTACAGATTGAAGAGGAAAAGAGCCATAGGAAGCAAGCAGCTCCCACCAAGATACATACATTTGCAATAACTGCCAAAGATCATGCAAATCTCGGATTAGATTATTCGGTCACATGAGACATTGCAAACCATCTACATCATAGGCTGCAATTCCCACCATTTTTTGGCAGTTGAAAGGATGCCACCATTTCACCACTGAATCCATATATGAGGCACTGTGTTATGATGTTTTTGCTGGTTTGGATGTTCTTGCCACAGTAACACAAAAGGAAGTCTCTGATTTCCCACTTGTGCATCAAGTAGATGTATCTTGCATGGTTTATTCAGATGTGATTCAGTGTGGACCAAAGTCTGCATGCAGGTCAAAACTGGGCGGGTGGCTTATTGGGTCAGTGATAATGTGCTTAGTTGAATGGTGGATGACGTCCAGACACTTTGCCATTCCCAAAGACATGAGGTGGTCACATGTGGGCCATAGCAATTTTCTCAATTTCACCCATTGTTGGGGTATGTTGCCTATAACCTTCTTCATGAGAATTCCTAGGTAGTCTTTGCACATTTAAGTTCTTGTTCTGTGGCTCTATCTCGATGGATAGCTGCAGGTTGGTGTTTGCTAATACAGAAAATCACATTAAAGCCATTGATTTAAAGTTTCCATGATGATTCACATGGTCTGATTCAGCTGCCTATCCACAAGTTGGGTCTGACAGTTTCTTGTCCACACCAGTGCACAATATCCCCACAACTGAGTACTGCAGGGACCAAGGCTGATGTTCGTAGCACTGCAACAGTTGATCCGCAGCTTGTTCATGTTAACCTTAGGATAATATCAAAGTGAGTCTTCACTTTGGAGGCTTCTTTCTTGAAGTGGTCATGAAAGGTGAGTGTGCAGTCAAGAATGACACCAAGGTATGTTGGCTTACAACATCACAATGATGAGCCTTACTGCCTAACATAATTTTCAGTATTATCTTTCATTAGTGTAGTACTGTGCATAGATGCAAAATATTTTAACTGTTTATTAGTTGTGGTCCCTTCCCAAAATGAAGAGGAGAATGAATATAAAACACTGCCATTAAGTAGAACTGTTACTACAAATACTATTGCCAAGTTTAGCCATAGTTTTGATATTGCAGTTTCGTCCCAATCTAGATTTTCCAGTAAAAAACATCTAACTTCTAGTCATTAAATATGCCAAGCATTCCATCAGCCAGCTACACACACATTATTTGATGGATCTTTGGTGGATCTTTGCAATGAAAAGTAAAATAAATCAGGGTTTCTTGAAGCCAACCAACACCCATTTTAATCACCACTGCTTTTGTCCACAATTGATGCGAGCGGGTGTTTAACTATGCACTAATTACACATTAGCCAACCTGTTTGCTAAAAACATAGTTCAATTTTCTACTCTTAGTGAAGGCCTTAAAGGTCAAATACACAGCTTGCTTTATGCCTGTTTATTCCCTAGAATGGCCTAAACACCTAGAGAATGTGATTTTTCAAAGGAACCTATGGCGTTGACTTCAAGGGAAAAAAGGTGTTTTCTTTGATTTTCACTGCCTGCCAACATCAAGGAAAAGTGTCACGAGCAACATCGACCTCTGTACATGGCTTTCATCGACCTCATGAAAGCATTTGATTCCATCAATCATGAGGCTCTGTGGAGAATTCTCCTTAAATTTGGATGCCCGCCAAAATTTGTTGCCATCCTCCAACTACTCCACAACAACATGTCTGTGATGGTCATCAGCAATGGATCCAAAATGGACCTCTTCCTAGTTGAGACAGGAGTTAAGCAAGGCTCTGTCATTGCTCCAACTCTTTCTCTCCATCTTCCTTGCTGTCATCTTCCTTCTCATCGCTAACAAGCTCCCTCTGGATTTTACATCCAATACAGAATGGATGGCAAGCTCTTCAAACTCAATCGTCTTCAATCCAAGACAAATCTAAATCAATCATTGAACTCCAATATGCAGGTAACTGTGCCCTGTGCACCCACTCAGAAGATCTTCAAAAATAGTCAACACTTTCTCTGAGGCTTACAA
The DNA here is from genome assembly GCF_009764565.3 of Dermochelys coriacea. NCBI lineage: Eukaryota > Metazoa > Chordata > Testudines > Dermochelyidae > Dermochelys > Dermochelys coriacea. The sequence continues at coordinate 228,292,667 of NC_050069.1, forward strand.
CCAAGTCAGCCTCACACTCAACACCAAGAAAACCAGATTATTTCACCAAAAAGGCTCTGAATCACCAGGATGCTGCTTCTGTAATTCAGGTAATAACAAGAGTCTTGAAAATGTGAGCACTTCCTTTACCTCAGCACTATCTGTCACAGAAAGTTGACATTGATGAGGGAATTCAACACCGCCTTCAATGCATCAGTGCAACTTTTGGACACTTGAAAAAATGTGTCTTTGAAGATCGTGATATCAAGAATCAAATGAAGCTTCCTATGTACCAGGCCATTGTTATCCCTGCTCCCTGTTATGTTGCCAAAACCTCGGTCATGTACATTAGACACCTCAAAATTCTTGAATGATACCATCAGTTGTGCCTCCGCAAGATCTTCCTAATCAAGTGGGATGACCAACACACCAACACCAAGCCAAATCCTCCAACAATGAAACTATGATCATCCACCTCCAATTCTGTTGGGCTGGTCATGTTCTTTGAATGCCAGAAAATAAACTCATGAAGCAAGTCATATTCTCACAACCTGAGCCATGGCTAACAGATGAGGGGTGGGCAAAAAAAGTGTTTCAAAGACACCCTCAAAGCCAACATGAAGTGCAATATTGGCATAACTTATTGAAAACCCAAGTGCTCAACTGACCAAACTGGAAAATGAGCTTGTGGCAAGGATCCCAGTATTTTGAGATCCAATTGCGATAACAGAAAATGGAGAAATGAGAAAGGATGAAAGAATGCACCATAGCCTGCCTCAACACTTCGTATCTGCCCCTTCCATTGAGAAATGTCTGCCCCAATTCTGACAAGATCTGTGGATCCCAAATGAGTCTCATTAGCCATTTGCAGATCCACCAGCGATAACTGGCTATCATTTTATGGAAGACAATCATCGTCGAATTTCTAGGGATCACCACCGACGTGTATGTGTATAGGGAGCAGGTTTCCTGGTCCTGCTTGCAGGTTGGGGGCTCTGTGGCAAACTGTTTGTCTGATTCAGGCTGGAAATAGCCAGTTTAAATTAAAGTGAAGTAAATTGCACTTGGCTGCCTTAAGGAGCAGGCTGTTTTCTCTCTTTGTTCAGTGGCTCTTGTGTGTTATCATTCTGTATTCTAAGAAGCAATGTAGTGTTACACTGCAACCTTTCAGCAAGGGTATTTATGTTGTTATCTAGTTTGTCTGTGTGTTATGAACATAACAGATTTTACCTCATGCTAGTAACCACGTAGCTAACAATGGCATGAACACACTTTTATCCTAGTGAAGGCCTTGTTCATGAACTATAGTTCATGCACATTAGTTACCCAGAGGTAAAATATACACCTTATCTAAATAAGGTGTATATTTTACCTCTGGGTAACTAATGTGCATGAACTATAGTTCTGATCTACCTAGTTTACCTTGTAGTAAAACTAAAGTGATTGGTCTTCAATTTTTTTTTTTCCTCAGAATAGCTCAAGTCTGTTAGTTTATGCTGAAAATATAAATACACTGAGAGAGAGAGAGATAATACTCCCAATTACCTGAATAGCATGGGAGACTGAGATTATATTCAGATAATCAGAAGTTGTAATAACCAAAAGGCAGGAGCTCTCACAGTCTTTCTAACAGTGGATCTTAACTGTACATGAGAACACTTAATTTTTACACAATCCGATTTAAATGATTTTTTCAAATAGAATATTTCAGATGTATAAATTCATCAATTCCAAGGCCAAAAGGGACCATTTTGATCATCTAGTCTGACATCCTGTATAACACCGCACATAGAACTTCCTCAAAATAATTCCTAGAGTATATATTTTAGAAAATGTCTAATCTTGATTTTTAAATGGTTAGTGGAGAATGGAGAATCCACCACGACCCTTGGCAAATTGTTCCAATGGTTAATTATTCTCACTCGTAAAAATTTACGAGTCTGAATTTGTCTAGCTTCAACTTCCGCCATGGGATTGTATTATACCTTTCTCTGATAGATTAAAGAGCCCATTATTAAATATTTGTCCCCCACGTAGATACTTATAGACTGTACGCAAGTCACTCCTTAACCTTCTCTTTGTTAAGATACTTGAGCCTATCACTATAATTCATGTTTTCTAATACTTTAATCATTCCTCTGAGCCCTCTCCAATTTATCAACATCCTTCTTGAATTGTGGACACCAGAACTGGACACCATATTCCAGCAGAGGTTGAACAAGTGCCAAATACAGAGTTAAAATAGCCTCTCTAAAACAACTCAAGATTCCACTGTCTATGCATCCCAGGATCTCACTAGCTCTTCTGGACACAGCATCACACTGGGAGCTCATGTTCAGCTGATTATCCACCACAATCTTTCACAGTCACTGCTTCCCATGGTAGAGTCCCCCATCCTATAAATATGGCCTATATTCTTTGTTACCAGATATATACATTTACATTTAGACATGTTTAAAACACAGATTGTTTGCTTGTGCCCAGTTTACCAAGCGATCCAGATTGCTCTGAATCAGTGAGCTGTCCTTTTCATTATTCACCACTCTCATAGTTTTTACGACATCTGAAAACTTTATCAGTTATGGGTTTATGTTTTCTTCCAGGTCATTGATAAAAATGTTAAATAGCTTGGGGCCAAGAATCAATCATTGCAGGACCTACTGGAAATACACCCGCTCAATGACTATTTCACATTAACAATTACATTTTGTGACCAATCAGTTAGCCAGTTTTTAATCCATTTAATACGTGGCTTGTTAATTTTATATCGTTCTAGTTTTTTGATCAAAAGGTCGAACAATACTAAGTCAAAGACCCTAAAGAAATCTAAGTATATTACATCAATATATAACTATAAAAAATTGTAATTTCATCAAAAATTATATTAAATTAGTTTGACAGGATCTATTTTCCATAAACCCATGTTGATTTGCATTAATTGCACAGCCCTCCTTTAATTCTTTATTAATTGAATCATGTATCAGCTGCTCCATTATGTAGCCCAGGATCAATAACAGGCTGACAGGCCTGTAATTACCCAGCTCATCCTGTTTACCCTTTTTACACATTGACACAACATTAGCTTTCTTCAAGACTTCTGGAACTTTCCCTGTACTCAAAGATTTATTAAAAATCAACATTAATGATCCAGCAAGCTCTTCAGCCAACTCTTTTAAAACTCTTGAATGCAAGTTATCCAGACCTGCTGAGTTAAAAATGTATGTCTTTAGCAGATTCTGTTTAACATTCTCCAGAGATACTAATGGTATGGACATAGTCCTATCATCTGCTTTTCCCCAAATGCAGAAAAGAAATATTTATTGGACACTTTTCTGCATTATTATTGATAATTCTACCATTTCCATCTAGTAATGGACCAATACCATTGTCAGGATTCTTTTTATTCCTAATATATATTAAAAACTCATTCTTATTGTCCTTAACATTCCTGGCTATTGATTTCTCCTTGTGTCACTATCAATTTTCTACAATTCCTACCTTCTGATTTAGGTTCATTACTGTCAACTTCCCCTTTTCTTCCATTTTTTATATAATATTATTGTTTAAAGTTGTCTTCACTACTCTCTAAAGACAGGTCTGAGTTTTTAATCAGCACAGCCTTCTTCCTTTATTGTGGCTTTTGGGGCATCTAGTAAGTTGGTCTTAAATTATTCCCAATTATCCTGATTAAATTCTTCATCCCAGCTTTGGCTAATAATTGTTTTCAGCTTTGTGAAACTGGCCCTATTAAAATACCAAGTGTATACTTGTATACAGAAACTGGGAATGAGCAACAGGGAATGGGTCACTTGATAATTACCCATTCTGTTCATTCCCTCTGGGTACCTGGCATTGGCCACTGTCGGCAGACAGGACACTGAGCTAGACTGATCATTAGTCTGACCCAGTATGGCCACTCTTATGTTTTTATGCTCTTATATATTGCTAGTCTTCACTTTATTCTGCTCCCTCATTATAAATGTGATCAAGTCATGATCACTTATACTAAAGCGACCATTAATTTTTAGCTCTATGATCAGTTCCTCTTTATCTGTTAAAACAAGGTTTAATAAAGAAGTGTTGGCTACAACACTTTTTGTACTCTGCCTTGGTTACCCCTTTCACAATAAAACCCAAAATCATATGAAACTCAACTGGTTTGGAGAGAGAATGATGCCGTATAAGCTTCAGGAGAAATGTGTTGTACCCTGTAAACCTTTCAAAGCCAAACACATTGCAACTTCTGGGGAGGCATGACATTTTTGAGACTGAGTTCCATAGTTTCTTTTTGGGTTCTGTAAATGACATGAGGTAGTTCTTTTGGATTGAGTAAGACCTGCACAACACTTGGAGATTAACAAATTTAAACTGGGTTTGTTTTGAATTTTGACTTCAACCCATAGATTAACTCAAATCTTAATGCAAAACCCAAGGAGGACTTGATAATAGACCAAGCCATAACTTTGTAGTGCTAACAGCAGATTCTGACTCCTCCTTAACAGGTGTGCAAAGAAGGGAGAGATCACAGGAAGCCTATCTCACTGTGCCCCTGCACAGGCAGCAGCCAGAATCCAGGTGCTTGTGCTTCCTGAGTGAAAAATATGGGTATTATACCAGCATCAGAATGAGATAATCCAAAGAAGAATGAGTCAGGCTGGCACTGGGTGAAACAAATAGTGTTCCCTGTCATAGAATGCAACCGTTGCCACTGCAGCCTGTACATCTCCAATACAGAAAAGCAAACTGGCTGCCCCAGCACTCCATAAGCCAGATATCTTCAGGAAACACCACAGATGAAGTGCCTTTCCTCACCTCTATAAATGCAGAAGCAGCTATAGGCACATCAGAGGTTTTTAGTTTTCCCCAGGAAACTGAATAAGGCCCAAAAACCAAATTCAATATAATATAACTCCACATTGCTATAATAAGTGCCAGTCAGGATTGGAGTCCCACTGTGCTGGGAGCTGCACAACATATAGAAAGACAAAGGGCTAAATGCACAAAGGTATAAGACATTGCAGCACCAGACTCCTAGGCTTTCTGCCTCCAGTGGAATCCTGAGCCCTGAGTTATGCATACAAGCTCCCCATACAATCCCCAGGGAGAGGAAGAAGGGATACCCAGAAGGCATAAAGCTGAGCAGGGTACTGCCTAAGTTCGGCAGGAATGAAATGAAGAGGAAAGCGGTGGGGATTAGGCCTAGCTGTTCAGAGATATTTTGGCTGATGGGTCTGAGGGAGATGCCCCCCCAGTTCAGGATTCTCAGCTGTGAACGTTTCCTGGAGTTAGGCATCTAAGTTAGGTCAGCCACTTATATAGTCTATATCCTAGCACTGTAAATCCAACTTTTCTCACACTGAAACAGAGAGAACCCTCCCACACACAAACTCCATTACTGCCAATATCTGGGAGATGTGGTTTCAATCCCTATTCTGCCTGCTATATAGCAGGGACTTGAAAACAGCTCTCCCACATCCATGGTGAGTACCCAAATCACCCGGCTACAATCTAATTATAGTGGCATTAATAATTTGCTTGGTTTTCATCCTCCTTATTAGGAAAATACATACAAGCCTCAGAAAGTGAAAGGAGAGATTCCTGACACATACAGTACTATACAATGCCAATCAAAAGATAAATTAAGTTGTACATGAAGCAGAAGAAAATTCCTTGTGACATTACCCTATAGGGAGAGATAACAAAACTATAATTACATTACAAAGAGAGAGGTGAGTTTTCTGTATTGAATGTGATGAGAATAAGACATTAAAATCTTGCAGATGGATGACAGATGACAGGAAATAAATTAGGTTTACACTAATCTAACATAATGTTAGGCTGCTGCTATTGCTCAAGAGACTAGGGTGTTGTGTATGAAAAAGCTAAAGTGACCAAAATGTAACTGGCAGTAAATTATGATTCACGTGATTTACTGACTTACTGTGACCCTTTGGCAAGTTGTTTTGGGCCCAGTTTTCAAAAGGGCAGCCATGCAACTGTACAAGCAAAAGAGCTCCCACATGTGCACACCATATTCATGATTGTGTGCACACACTGGCATGAGAAAATGGCTGGCTATGTGACTGAATGACCCATCAATGGGAGTTTGCCTGAGTAAGGGCTGAGTGAAAACAGAACCTTGGGATTTGGCCCATTCTTTTCATTATAGTGCAAACTTGCAGCAGCTGCAGGTTAATATGTTAAATGGATGTAGGCTAACTTTAATTTCAAACAACTCCAGGCTCTCATAGAGCACCCTTTCAATAGGAGTCCTGAATTATTCCTCCTTTTAATTCCTTTTTTTTAATTGCTAAGGGTATGTCTACACTACTAAATTAGGTCGATTTTATAGAAGTCGATTTTAGAAATCAATTTTATACAGTCAACTGCGAATGTCCACACTAAGCGAATTAAGTTGGCGGAGTGCGTCCTCACTACCATGGCTAACATCGACTTACAGAGCGGTGCACTGTGGGTAGCTATCCCACAGTTCCCACAGTCTCCGCCGGAATTCTGAATTAAGCTCCCAATGCCTGATGGGGCAAAAACATTGTCGAGGGTGGTTTTGGGTACATGTCATCAGTCGCCCCTCCCTCCATGAAAGCAATGGCAGACAACCATTTTGCGCCTTATTTCCGTGCAGACACCATACCACGGCAAGCATGGAGTCCGCTCAGCTCAGTGTCACCACTGCTGTTGTGTCCTGAGTGCTGCTGTCAGCAGACAGTGCAGTATGACTGCTAACCGTCATCATCCACCGCTTCTGCTGCAACTCTGCTCTCCTGCTCTTGTAAATGAGCTCAGTCTAAATAGCAAATTTCACCATGTTGTCGTCATCCACCACTTCCGCCGCAACTCTGCTCTCCTGGTGCCATGAATCCTCTCGTCATTCTGAATAAACATCTATTCTCGTGGCATCCATCGTCATCCACTGCTTCCACTGAAACTCTGCTCTGTTGCTTTCCTGCAGACTCCATACCACAGCAAGCATGGAGCCCGCTCAGCTCACCACTGCTGTTGTGAGTATTGTAAACACCTCACGCAATATCCTGGAGTATATGCAGAACCAAGCTAAGCGACACCAGCACGAGGACGATTTTTATGAGGACATGGGCTGTGGCAACTGGGACATCATGGTGGCAGTGGGGCTGGTTGACACAGTGGAATGCCGATTCTGGGCCTGGCAAACAAGCACAGATTGGTGGGACCGCATAGTGTTGCAGGTATGGGATGATTCACAGTGGCTGCGAAACTTTCGAATGTGTAAGACCACTTTCCTGGAACACTGTGAGTTGCTTTCCTCTGCCCTGAAGCACAGGAATACCAAGATGAGAGCTGCCCTGAGAGTTGAGAAGCGAGTGGTGATAACCCTCTGAAAGCTTGCTATGCCTGACTGCTACCGGTCAGTCGGGAATCAATTTGGAGTGGGCAAATCTACTGTGGGGGCTGCTGTGATCCAAGTAGCCAATGCAATCATTGGCGTACTGTTATCTAGGAAATGTGCAGGTCACAGTGGATGGCTTTGCTGCAATGGGTTTCCCTAACTGTGGTGGGGTGATAGACGGAATGCATATCCCTATCTTGGTACCGGAACACCCTGCCAATCAGTACGTAAACTGCAAGGGGTACTTCTCAATGGTGCTGCAAGCACTGGTGGATCACAAAGGACGTTTCACCGACATCAATGTGGGATGGCCCGGAAAGGTTCATGACGCTCGCATCTTTAGGAACTCCAGGCTGTTTGAGCAGCTGCAAGAAGGGACTTGCTTTGCAGACCAGAAAATTACCATTGGGAATGTTGAAATGCCAATAGTTATCCTTGGGGACCCAGCCTACCACTTGCTCCCATGGCTCATGAAGCTGTACACAGGCAGCATGGACAGCAGTAAGGAGCAATTCAACTATAGGCTGAGCAAGTGCAGAATGGTGGTAGAATGTGCCTTTGGACTTTTAAAAGCTTGCTGGAGCTGTTTGCTGACTAGGTCAGACCTCAGCGCAACCAACATTCCCATTGTTATTGCTGCTTGCTGTGTGCTCCATAATATCTGTGAGAGTAAGGGGAAGATGTTTATGGTGGGGTGGGAGGTTGAGGCAAATCGCCTGGCATCTGATTTTGAGCAGCCAGACACCACGGCGATTAGAAGAGCACAGCAAGGTGCGCTGCCCGTCAGAGAGGCTTTGAAAACCAGTTTCATGACTGGCCAGGCTTCGGTGTGACGGTATGTATTTCTCCTTGATGCAAACCTGACCCCGTTGTTTATTTTAATTCCCTGTAAGCCCACCACCCTCCCCCCTTCAAAATAAAGTAACTATTGTTTTGAAACCATGCATTCTTTCTTTATTAATTAAAAAAAGAGAGAGATAACTGACAAGGTAGCATCGGTGGGGTGGGGTGGGGTGGGGTGGGGTGGAGGAAGGAGGGAAGGACAAAGCCACATGCTTATTGTAGCCACATTACAAATCAAACTGTTTGAATGACAGCTTTCTGTTTCTTGGGCCATTCTCTGGAGTGGAGTGGCTGGGTGCCCGGATCCTTCTACACCTACGTTCTTGGGCGTCTGGGTGAGGAGGATATGGAACTTGGGGAGTAGGGGAGGCAGTTGTACAATGGATGCAGCGGGGGTCTGTGCTCTTGGCTTTCCTGCAGCTGCACCAGATGCTTCATCATGTCCTTTTGCTCCCCCATTGTCCTCAGTATCACCTCCTGCCTCCGCTCTTCGTGCTCCTGCCTCTGCCCTTCGCGCTCACTTAGTGCTTTCCTAGCCTCTAACACTGAATGCCTCCATGCATTCAGCTGTGCCTTATCAGTGCAGGAGGACTGCATGAGCTCAGAAAATGTCATCGCGAGTGTGTTTTTTTCACCTTCTGATCTGCAATAACCTCAGAGATGGAGACGATAGGGGGAGCCTAGAAACATTTGCACCTGGGGGGAGATAAAAAGGGAGAGTAAAATTTAAGATGATACATTTCTGAGAACAAAAGGGAGACTCTTTCACAGTGATTCAAGCAATTCACAGCAGACAGCACATGTGCTTTAGGTACAAGGTCGCATTTTGCCTTTTATAGTGAGCGCCTGCCAGTATGGTGACACATCACACATGGCTGGGCAACAGAATTTGGTTTCCATGCAGCCATGGTAAGGCAAAGGTTACGCAGGGTTGGCTTCTTACGCGTAACATGTGAGAATGGTTTCAAACTGCAGTGCCATCCTTTCCCATAGCAACCAATGGGTTGGGTTTCACATTTAAAAGGAGGGGCTGCGGTTTTCAGGTAGATGTGCTGTACACACCTCTATTTCAACTAGGTGATCATGAATGATATCACTCTCCTGAGGCTAACACAGAAAGATATAGACCAAATGTTGCTTGAATGCAACCAAAACCCAGGACCAGGACCATTTGCTGCCATGCTTTGTGCTGCAATGATTCCAGAATACTTTCAGAATACCTCCAGGAGAGCTTCATGGAGATGTCCCTGGAGGACTCCTGCTCCATCCCCAGACATGTGAACAGACTTTTCCAGTAGCTGTACTGGCCGTGAATGCATCCCAATTCTTCAGGACAAATCAAACATTAAACACTATTGCTTTTAAATCCTGTACTGTAGTTACAAATGTGCACTCACCAGAAGTGCCTTCTCGAGCTTCAGGGTCGGGGATCCCACCTTCGGAGGGTATTGGCTCCAGTGTGATGAAAAAGTTCTGGCTGCTGGGGAGAACAGATTCACCGCTTGTCTGCTTCACATTCTCCTCCTCCTCTGCCTCATCCACAAAATCCTCCTCCCTGTTGCGTGAGACTCCCCCCTTGCAGGTGTCTACAGACAGTGGTGGGGTAGTGGTAGGATGCCCTCCTAGAATGGCATGCAGCTGATCATAGAAGCGGCATATATGGGGCTCTGACCCAGAGCAACCATTTGCCTCCTTTGTCTTTTGGTAGGCTTGCCTCAGCTCCTTAACTTTCACTCGGAACTGCTGTGTGTCCTTATTGTAGTCTCTCTCCAACATGCCCTGTGAGGTTTTAGCAAATATATTTGCATTTCTTCCTTTTTATCGGAGTTCTGCCTGCACAGATACTTCTCCCCATACAGCAATCAAATCCAGCGTCTCCCTTTTGGTCCATGCTGGAGCTCGTTTGCAATTCTGGGGGGACTGCATGGTCACCTGTGCTGCTCAGTTCGCCACGCTGACCAAACAGGAAATGAAATTCAAAAGTTCCCAGGGCTTTTCCTGTGTACCTGGCTAGTGCATCGGAGTTCAAAGTGCTGTCCAGAGCGGTCACAGTGGAACACTCTGGGATAGCTCCCAGAGGCCAATACCGTCGATTTGTGTCCACGCTACCCCAAATTAGACCCAGCATGGTCCATTTTAGTGCTACTCCCCTCACTGGGGAGGAGTACAGAAGTCGATTTTAGGAGCCCTTTAAGTCAATGGAATGCGGTTAGTTGTGTGGATGCATTTATTTTAAAATCGACCTAATGCAGCTAAATTCGAGCTAACCCCGTAATGTTGATCAGGCCTAAGGGTTTTCATATTACCTGATGATGTTTATAAATGTCTTTTCAGGCAAAGTGAAACTAAGAGTATGTCTACATTGAACTCTAAGCCTGGGCTCTAACTCATATTTGAGCCCAAGCGTCCCTTCTGTCCACACACAAATCAGTCTGACTCAGGTCAGTGAACACACAAGAGACGGATCCTAGGATCCTTTTCGGGGGGGTGGGTCAGAGCCTGAGTCCAGCTATGACTTGGGTCCAACCCCTGTCATTTTGCAGTGTGAATGCAGATCAGGCCACAGACCTAGTCAGAAAGTCTGATAGGGCAGTATGGACATGTTAGCACTGCTGTGAGACACAGTTCCAGCAACAATAATCCCAGGTTTACAATGCAGTGTGGAAACTGAAGCATGGGCTTTGAAACACATAGTCCACAAGCCCAGGTCCCACAGAACAAGGTTTACAATGCAGTACAGATGTACTCAGAGTGACTGTTAGTTCCTACCACAAAGAGCTTACAGTCTATGTATGCATTATGTGTGTGCACGGCACCTAGTAAAATGGCACCACAGTCCTAACTGAAGCCAGTAGGCACTACTGAACTACTACTACTACTTATTATATTAATAATAATAATAATAATAATAATAATAAATAATTAATAATAATTCAATTTAGTTTACAGGGAAACAATGAAATATACTATGTATAAAGTGCTATCAAATGTCCCAACTAAACAGACTGAAATAGAGAAAATAACACTTTTTTTTTTTGCCAATAGGGTCCGCTTAGCTACACAATCACAGCAGATGAATTGAGCCATGCTGTCTTTTTAATAGGCAAAATTATTATTGACTCAAATTGTAACTGAAAAGGAATCAGGCAAGCCCCCAGGATGCCCAGCAATCATTTGAATAGTTACCTTTCCCAATCAGATTTTGGAGTTAGCTCCTGGAAACTCCCTAATCTCACAGACGATATAAGTTTGTTGTATATTGCACCAAGTTTTTACCCTTAAGTGCAATTGTCCATTTTTCTCCAGGAATAAATTGTCATTAGCTCTTCATTCCAATCCCATAAACGTCTTTCTCTTGAACATTTATTTGAGAGCCCAGCTGTAAACACTTCTTAAGTAATGCATGATATAGGGGAAGGATGGTCTTGCAATTAAGGCCCTGGACTGAGAGTCAGGAGGGCTGTGTTCAGTTCCTGGCTCTGCTAGACTTCACAAAACAGATGAGTATTGAGAAATGATTTGAAGCAGGAAAGGCAGAAGCTTGGTGCAGACTAACTTGTAGCCTGTTCCAAGCAATGGCTGAAGTAAAGTAGCACCCACTACCACCACCACCAATAAGCCTTGGCTGGTGTGTTAAGAGCTCCCTCTCCTGTTTCAATCTACTTGAACTACTGGTTCCCAACCTTGAGAGGCAGCATGGAAGAAAGTGCAGTCAGCAAAGAGAAAGAGGTGAGCATAGCAGTGAAGTTAAATGTGTCAGTTAAAAGATGAGATGTAAGAATGGATGAGAGCACAGTTGCAGTCTAACATATTGTTACGTCAGTTTTGCAAAATCCTTTTCGCCCACTTGCCTGACGTGAGTATGATATTTTGATTGGCTAGTAAAATAGCATTAATTTTTGTCATTATCACAATCATGATAAGAGTAGAGGAGCAGCTTTTGGGTCACAGCTGGAAATTTGGCATGATTTTTACATAGATGCATAAAAACTGATGGTGTTTTATATGTACTGCCATCTGATTTTTAAAGCTTTTCTTTGCTGGATGTTTTTGTTTTAATGTATTTGCCCCTGGGAACACTTTTATTTAATTTTGAGCTTGTTAATAGAAAAACTTCTATTACGAACTTTTTAATATACCTAAATTGCTGTGGATCCCCTGTTCAAGAGGGCCTTGTTTCTGATGAGACAGTAAATAAAAATAAAGTTTATAAAAATAATTACTACTGGCCAGATTTTTTTTTTGACTGAGCCCCCAAAGCAGAGAATTTTGATTATGCAAAGAATTGACTATGCAGAGAATTTTGAATAACTCTAAAAATCAGTCCCTAAATGATGCTAATGCTGTGATTAGATCATGAGTCCCTTTGGTTTCACACTATGGGGGAAGATCATTGACCTTGCTGTCATAATGTGCCCTCACTCAGCTCAGGGCTCACAGCCCATGTCACAAACTATTATCATCTCACATTTCTGCCCAGGGCAGCAGGTGCTATGGCTTGACTAGCATATTCTATTCAAACTACATAGATGTCATTTAACCTTGAACCTGTGCCCAGACTTTGAGGCTGGTGCGTCTACTAATTAGTTATTCCAAATTTAGAAACAAAAATTAATTAGGAAATTCATTGTCTCTAAATGCATGACTTTATGAAATGTGACAGATCGAGCCAGGTGTTGCTGAGCACCACTTTTGGAAGGTAGGGTCACCTCAAGTCCCGTCAAAGTTGATAGAAGTTGAAGTCACTCAGTATCCTGCAGGATTGGGCTCAAGAGTGTCACAGCACTTACTTCTCTGCACAACTCTTCTCAGACTCTGATTCCAGTCATGGGGGTTCCCTCCTGTGAACAGGTAGGAGGGGAGGGGTGAACAGCTAAGGGGAGTTGTTGGAGCCATCTCTGCATTGCACCAACCACAGTTGCCCATTGGGCACACAGAGGAGCAAGCTTCTCCAAGAAAAGGGGTGAAGGACGTTACTGCAAAGACAGAGCAAATAGGGAGCAGGGTATGAACCCCCTGAATCACATTCATTATCTGTCCTAGTCTGTGGTTAATGCACCTATGCACTGCACCTTACTGAGGGTGGCTTATAAAGTTGTGGCCTAGCCCATAATCATCATTAAAATAATCTTTATTAATTACAGGAACCCATTGCAGCATTAAACAAATGCCAAGTCCCCCATGGATTTTAAATGTAGATGCAATAGTCAAGCAGAAACTTGTAAGAGATGTGAATCGATACCGCAGAGGTGCAATATAAAAATAAAATATTGCAGAGAACCCCTCAAATTAAGATGTTTTTAATTGGTTAATCAATCACTCCCATCCAAATAATAGGTTTTTTACATAGAATCATTAGATGTTTTCTTTGTAACAATGAACAACCTGCCAAATTCTGAGAGTCCCAACTGTGTAAGATGATTTTGCCACAGAGCTGTGCATGATAATTAGGCTTCCATGTAGCATTAGATAATAGACAATGATAGAATCTATTAAAATATTTATGGCGCTCAGAACAATGAAGACAATCAAGTACTCAGAAAGGATCCAAACAAATTGGGGAATGAGTAACTAAATAATGGCAGATTGAATTTAACATTAATAAGTGGAAAATAATACATATAAGGTGAACTAATCTAAGATTTCAGCATGCACTGGCACTAAGTAGCTGCAACCCTCTGGGGAAAGGACCAAAGAGGTCATTGTGGATTTTTATTATTTACATCCATATAAAACAAGTACTGATGGAGCACCCAATGTGCTGACAACGGACTGGGAGAGAGGGATTCAACACAAGAGTGCTATATTGTTTCACGTGTTTGTTTTCCTATACTAACACATAGCTACAGAATGGATTCTTGCCCCCAAAGCCTTGCTTTCACTCTATGTATGAAAACTATTTTCTATTCATCATCTTTCTAGGAAACTTAAACCTTAATACATCACCATTCATACACACCCATGCCTTTGATCTTCCTCTCTGCCTCTTCCATGCACCATCTTCCCCAGGGTCATTTCCACCCCTCACTCTTGTATATCAATAATTTGGTGTTTCACTGACATCACAGGTAGGGTAACATGACTGTGTGCAGCCACTTTTGCTGCTGGAAGATGTCCTCATGGGGTAATGGATGTTAGAACATTCACTGGCTCCTACACAAGTGGTCTAGTGTAGGCACCAGATTGCGGGTGGACTGCCAAGGGCCTTGTGCCCACTGTCCAGGCAGCATGGGTGCTTAGTTGGCCTATGTCCCACTAGTGCCAAAGTTTAAACATTCTTTGTATAGTTCAAAGAGGGGCTCTGAATTGCTTTCACATAGGTCAGTGGATAATTGCACCTAGAATATTGCATTGTGAAGGAGGAGATTTCACAGAGGTGCTGAAGAAAGTATATGCTGCATCCCGCCCAAGGGTTGCATGTCAGCTGTCAGACCTGGAAGGCTGGGGCACTAATCTCACTCACACTGGTGTATATTGGAAGTCAGTGGAGTTATGCCAGTGTAAAACAGAGGTAAATCAGAGGGTAATCAGAGCCCTTGTGCCCCCAGGAGCTCCCACAGAAACAGTATGCAATCACATCATCACCTACCATGGGCTTCATCACAGTACAAACACTGAGTACTTAATTTATGGAATTAATTTTTTAAAAATAATGATTTAATCAATTAGTTTAGTGGAATTTAAGAGGATCCTGCTATGAACATCTGCACAAATATAACTCAGAAAGCTAACTCTATTGTAGGAGGAGAGATCGTGCCAAATTAATGACACAGGAAAGCAAATTCCATGCCTCAGCGAATGAAATGATCATCCTTGGGGTAAAATCAGCAGGCAATTTTTCCCTTCAAAGTTTGCATAATTAACCTGTTATGAATATATGTGTGATGGGGATCCAAGGGGGGTCCTGAGCTATCTGGTAAAGAACGTGTCAGAATCAGATTAGCAGGCCGACCACCATTTGGCAAATTCTACTGTATCCCTAGATAATGGAGATGGATTATCCATGCCTTCTTCCTGTCCGATGCAGGGCTAGACCCAATCTAGACCTTAAAATTGTAAACCCCATTGAGCAGTGACTGCGCTTTCCCTTGCTGTCTGTTCAGCACCAGGCACAATGACTGTTCTCAATGAAAATAATAATAATCAATGCCACACCTTAAAAAACCTTTCCCCCTGCTATAGTATGTACAGATACTCCTATAATTATCCTCATTAGTCAATCTACCTTTAGTATACTTTACATATGTTAACGTTTCATGTAGTGTTCTTATATTATTATGACTGATTATCAAGAATGCATTGAGTTTAACAGCTGAGCACTCAGGGAAGACTAACGTTTATACTGTGTGCAAACCACAAGGACAAGAGGGAAGAAGCTGTTGGTGTAAGTGCATGCTTTCAAATGAATACTATTTAAGACAGAATGAACTGAAAACATAGATGAAAGACAACAAAGCTAATACATATTTGTGATGAGCTCTTTTGGCTTTCCACAGGGTATAAAGTCTGATTTTTATTGATTTGGTGAATGACACTTCAACAGCCAAAAGGATATCTAACTTCAAGAAAGAGACCTGAATGTGATACGTATCTTATTTTTAATCTCTGCAGTCCAAATATCATTCTGTACATGTGAAAAAGGATGAAAGAGTGAATAATAGAGCAAAAGGGTACTGAAGCTAAAACCTTTCATATATGTTTGTGCATATGTAATTTGTAAATATTGATTATTTTATGTAATAAAACCTGCTCCTATCAATTTGACTCTGTGGAGCAGGGAAATTAAACCAGACTTCACAAACCTCCCAGCAATAATTGAATAATGAGCTCAATTAGTAAATCCACTAAATTATTTAATGAGTTTCATACATATAACCACATTATCTCATAACTTCCTCATCCCTCTTCTAAGTACTGGAGCTTTTCAGAGTAATTGGAGCCAGAGGTCATCATAAGCAATAGGTAATAATCTGCAGAAATGGGATTTCAAGGGTAGGCTGTTCATCAGTTTGAATTGAGTTTTTCTGGTAAAAATATACAATTTGCCTTCCAGTCCTACTATGGCTAGCACAACACAATACAGCCTTTGATATGCACTCAGAAGAGCTAGTTATATAGACCCAAATCCTGACCTCCTCACTCAAGCAAAATTCCTATTCACATCAATGAGACATGATGGGTGAGGTAATATCTTAATGGGACCAACTTCTGCGGGCGAGAGAGACGCGCTTTTCTTTTATTCAAGTCTGTACTCTGAGTAAATTTCCAGACCTGAGGAAATGCTGAGTAAGTGTGAAAGTTTGTCTCTCTGACGAGCAGAAGCTGGTCAAGACAAGATATTACCTCACTCAACTTGTCTTGCTGATATCTTAGAATCAACATGGCAACAACATACAGCATATTAACATCAATGAGTTTTGCCTATACATGGACTAAGGAGTTTGAATTTGAAACAGAGTTTGTCATTTACAGTGTAAGTTGCCCTGCCTTTGTGGTGCAACATTACCAGTGAAATTTATAGGATCTGTATCTGACAATGTACACCAATTTTATCATCAAATACATGGGTCCAATGTACTGAGGAGGCAGTGGTGCCAATATTGCAGTGCTGCCAATTATACAGGTTTTCCACTTAGATGGCAGGTTTTCAGACCCATCTATGGGGGAAATATGTCAGTCTACAGGAAATCCCCCCCCCCCCCGATTGGCTATCCTTCCCCACCTCCTGGTAAGGGCAACCAAACAGATTTTCTTCACCACTTAAGGGGCTTCCTCTTCCCACAGTACATGAGCAGACAGAGCTTTCACCTCATCCTCTCCTTAAAGCACTGTTCCTGAAGCACTAAGTCCTCCAGCTGGCTCTGCTGCTCTTACTGTCTGGCTCTCAGCACTGCCCTTCTCCCAGGGCTGTAAACAGCTCTCCTGCCACCCCATACCAAGGTCCAGGGAGGGGGGGAGTGGTTAGAGACTTCCTGCTGTCTTCCCACCCAGTCCTGGTGTGTCAGAGAAACTTCTTGTTGTCCCTTTCCTGGGAGGGAAGTCGGTAAAGAGATTCTTCTTCCACCTCACCTAGGGAGTGAGGGAACACAACAGCAAGGGAAGGAGCTGAAGCCCAGTTCTAATGAGAACAACAGGGCCAGAAGCAGCAGTAGTAGAACATATATGAAAATGTATGTTGGGGCACACAGTTGGAATTGGGATTGGAGGGGCAGATTAAATCATAAGGCAGGGGTCTCTGTATACATGTGGGGAGCAGATGAAAACACAAGCACACATCTCAGTGTGTAGGTGGAGACCCCTGTACAAGCAGCAACCACTCTAAAGAGGCCTTGTTTAGACTGGAGATATTTGCCCCAAGGAAAGCCATCGGTGGCCTGTTTGAAACAAGTGCAACTTCTACTGGTGAAAATTGTGGTTTTGCCCATCTGCACTAGAGGATGCACTGGTACAGCTTGATAGCAAGGGAAAATCCCAGTCTAGAAAAGGCCAAGTGTATACAAATTAAAATGTACTTGTTTTTGCCTAAAGAGCATGGCAGATAGGGTGGCTGCATCAATGTAACTAAGGGCAGAATTAGGTCCTCTTAGAACAAAATTAGTCAGATGGCTGTGTAAATAAATTTGGTGGACTGCTTCTATTGCAGGCTTTATAATGAGTGTTCTTTGAATTAGATTAAAACGACACTAGTTCTTTATACCAGTCAAATGTAATTGCATTTCATACTTCGTCATGCAAATAACCACATTTTTAAACAGTTATTGGTGGTGGAGGAGGCTTCAAAGAACTATGCAATTAAGCATTACAGCTGAGAATCAATGACATCTTGGCAATAATTTCTGTGGTAACACAATTTGGAATAAGCAAGCCATTAGAAGTGCAAGCCACATTACACATTCCAGGGACGTGATCAAATGCTATTGACAAAAAAAAATCCATTCCATTGAAATTCTCTATATTGATTTCAATTTTTCATTAACTATATTAAAACAATCTGCTCAGTTAGTTCTTAGATATTACAGCGATGGGCACTTTACAGATATTATAGACTCTGGAGTAACTCCACTCAAGTTGCAGATGTAAATGTGTGTAGTTACTCAAGATTTTCATCTGGATTATACTGAAGTCTTGTATTAGCTGAATAGCCAACAAATAGAAGAAGTAGCAGTTTAGTATAAGAGTTCAGCCTAGCTACGTATAAAAGTAGTTCTGCTTTTTAACTTAGATTTCCCACATGTGCTGGCCAGAAGGAATTTGACAGTGATGTATTCACTGGAGAAGAAATAATACAGGAACTATGACCTCTTTAGACTCAATTCACTAACAGTATTGATTTCCTAATGGAGTCTGAAGTGGAATTTCAGTTGATTGACATCAAGGAGGAACAAAAATTGTCACTGTATTGTAGCTCACGAAAGCTTATGCTCTAATAAATTGTTAGTCTCTAAGGTGCCACAAGTACTCCTTTTCTTTTTGTATTAAAAAAGAAAGTAAAGAGAATGGTAACCTTATTCTGAAACAGGAGGTGATGTGCTGCTGAATGAGAACTCTAGTGTTAACAGTGCATATTCCAAAAGTGCTGTTTATTCAGTTTCCAGGAAGCCACGCTAGTTGATATTTCTTTCTAAGTTTATATAACTCCCCTTCTTAGTCTATGTTCATTATCTGGAAGACTGCGGCGAAGTTCCAATTATCTAAGGCTAGATACCGTGCTCCAGCTGCTAAATAAATTTCCCTCAGTTTCCTTAGATCAGAATATGAGGGCTCACCTTTTCTACAGCCAACAAGGAGGTTAGTTTCTGTGATGAATAGGATCATAATAGGCCTCAAACTTTAATTTACTATAGCATGGGTCTATATGGAAAGGAAAGGTTTTCATAAAATTGTCTTAGTAGAATGAATGTGCGGGTATCATCTCCCAATGAATGTCAAGTTAGGCCACAGGACTGGTGTGAGCTTACCCCATCCATACAGCTTGCTGAAAAATTCCATTTTTTCATTGGAAATTAAAAAAATATGATAGGTTTTTGTTCTTTGGTTTTTCAATTTTTCATGAACAGTTTCTGAGTCATATTTAATTTTTGAAACCCATTATTTGATTAAAAAAAGTTTCTTTCAGAAAAACAAACAAACATATCCTTTTAACAAAAACCAAACTTAAAGTTAAATAACTGTTTAAGCAAAAAGAAAACTTTTCTTACCAAAATCCAAATGGTTTTACTAAAACAAAACTATTGAAAAACTGAAAAATTTCAGCCAAAATGAAAATTTTCATCAAACATTGTTTTCAGTATTTTTTGACTAGTACTACTCATTAGTGCCAGCCAATCAGTACTAGTAAGCAAGCAAGATTTCTATGACTGAAAACTGTAGATGGCTACTGGCATTAACAACCTTGTGTGTATAGAACTTACTTCCAATTCTAATGTGCAACTGTAACTCCTTGAAGTTTTGCTGATATAATGAAATAACATGTTCTAGAGAGTCCAGTTTTGATATTGTAATGTTTAACCTGAAACATAGATATTTCTTGCTGAGAAGTATAATTTCCTGAATCTCATATTTTTTTAATTCAAACTTTTTTTTTAATGTTCTGGCATTATTTCCTCCAGATTCCTCACCAGGACTTGGTAACAACTGAAAGAGTCCAGCCCAAGGAATCTTTCCAAGGTTTAGAGCTTCCTGAATGCTGGGACAGGCTTAGGAGTGTAATAAATGCTATGTGTATACTCACACAACACAGACATGTTTTAATTATAGGCATCCATAACTAATAAAGTGCTTTGATTTAAAGACCTGCCAGTAAAAAAGGGACAAAACTAAATTATTACATAAAAAGCAGCAGACAAGGGAAAGGAATAAATCTGTCGCATTCATTCGTTCTGAGAAATTCTATTTCTACCACCTCCTCCAGCCAAATTACAAGCCGAAGGAGGTAACTGGCATGGACAGATTCTGTATAGAAACTCAGCAGAAATCCCATATTAAGCAAATTAACCCTGTGCCAGGGTTTCTGGTCATTTACAGGGTTGTGGGTTGTTGGTGTTCTAGCTTTGACATAACCAAAATAAACCAGAGTAGCAAAGCCTCTGTGAGTATTCCCTTTAGGCATCTAGTGGTCTAAACACCAAAACAATGTGTGGTTTGGAGCTCCAGACTGGGTTTTCAGTCTTATCTGGTGGGGTCTCCCTTGCAACATAACATAACAAACTTCATACATTTATCTGAGTTAATTGGGTGCCAGGCCACCAAGCCTAGTTTGAACTGCCTGTCCTAGAGTCTAGTCAGCAACCCCTTGCTCCCCAGCTTTTTGTAAGGCCCTGAAAAGAGCACAGCCACATTTAAAGGCTCAGAGTTCAAACTAGGCTTTGTACACGATTATCTCAGGCAAATGTATGAAGCTTGTTACCTATTACATTGGAAGGGAGAGACTGCCAGATGAGACTCTGAAAACCCAGTCTGGAGCCCCAATCCATATACAACAGGTTACAGGACAGAGCCTTTTGCTTGGGGTACCAGTGGGCAAAGGACATTACATCTCAGGGGCTACCACTGGACCTATATACCCGCCTCACAGTAACTAAAGAAATAAATGTTTCCATCAGCAGACTTCACATGGGGCAAAGCTAGCCATCACATTCTAGTACTGAACTTCCAATGGGACATGTATGTCAGCCAAACATTCTTTCCTGGTATCAGGGGTAGCCATGTTAGTCTGTATCCACAAAAACAATGAGTCCAGCGGCACCTTAAAGACAAACAGATTTATTTGGGCATAAGCTTCGAGGGTAAAAAACCATGAAGAAGTGGCTTTTTTTACCCATGAAAGCTTATTCCCAAATAAATCTGTTAGTCTTTAAGGTGCCACCGGACTCCTTGTTATTCTTTCCTGGAAATTTTTATCTCAGCTTGATTAATCTGTCTGAACAATCTACTGCTAATAAAAGGCTGTGATCAAGAGACCCAAAAAAAAAAGCAGCCAGAGGCAACTAAGGATTGTTATTAATGCAGCCACAGCCATGCTATTGGGAACTGTCCTTTCTATGGATAAGAATACTGATATGGCAAATGGAATCATTTTGCCAAAATGTGCATCTCTGGAAAGGAAAAGTCCCAGGGCAAACACATTTACCCTCACAGAAGCAGATTAGTACTCACAAGATCTGTTCCTCAGTATGCTGAATACTGAGTCTCCCCAGGATGAGTAGAATGTGAATTTGCTTATTAATGATCACAAAACCATGAGATTTAAAATTGATACTGGGCCATAGGCAGTGTGATATCTTTAAAGCTATAACAGTCTTTAAGAGTTGAAACACTTCACTGCTGAAGTATCTGGCTGATAACCTATTCAGGGAAAAATTGGAAGTACGTGGCAAATCTACCTTGGACTGTGAGTATCAGGATAAGAAAGCATGCTGGAATTTCAGATGGTGGAATTTGACTCACAAGCCATACTGGGCTTTCAGGCAGTGACAAATTCAAATTTAGTGTCAATATGGTTAAAGAAAGAACAAGACGTGGCCAAAATATTTAAAGAATACAAGGATGTATTGGAAGGTTTAGGGTGCTTGCCAAGAAAGCATATCATAAAAATGCACTCACAAGTACCACCTGTAATTTATACACCTTGTAAAGTTCCAGTGGTGTTGAGGGACACAGTAGAAAAAAACTGCATTACATGGAACAGTTGCAAGTAATAACAAAGGTGAAATGACCTACAAAATGGGTCAATTCTATAGTAATTGTAGACAAAGCAGGTCAAGATGAAATAAGAATATGTTTTGATCTGAGACATATGAATAAAGCAATACTAAGAGAACATTTTCAATTGCCTACAACAGAAGAAATCACCAGCAAGTTAGCAAAGTAGTTTTTGCTACTATAGTTAGTGTTCACTGTTTTAAACGCCAGTAGTGGATTTGGCAAATGGAGCTGGATGACAAAAGATTTAGACTCTACATTCAACACACCATTTGGCAGGCGTAGGTTCACAAGCTTCCTTTCAGTATCTGTTTAGCTTCTGAGGTGTACCAAAGAGCAATCCAACAGACATTTGAAGGTCTGGAAGGTGAATTTTACACAGAAGACTTGCTGGTGTGGGGAAAGATCAGATGAGAACAAGATGAAAGGCTCAAGAGGATTTTAGACAAGTGTCACAAAAAGAACCTGCAACTGAATTACAGAAAATGCAAATTGGCTCTGACAGAGGTAAAATATTTGGGGCATTGCTTGACAAAAGAAGGTCTAAAACCTGACAACTCAAAAACTTCTGCAATAACTGAAATGGCCACACTGACCTTCAAGGCTGAATTGCAATAATTTCTTGGAATAGTTACTTATCTTGGGGAATTTATCCCGCACATGTCAACAGTAACAACTTTAAGATACCTGTCAAGATATCAAGGTTGCCTGGATGCCAGTGAATGAGTATATGAAGACCACTGCAAAATGTATGTGGTGGCATTACTTAAAGGACCCCCAGGCCAAAGTACTTTAATGTTGAAGAATTGGTTACTGTATCAGTGGATGCACATTTTACCAGCTTAGGGGCCACACTGCTACAAAATGGAGGTCCTGTTGCTTATGCCTCTAGAACTCTGAGAACTACACAACAGAGCTATATCCAAATGGAAAAGGAAATGCTGGCAATAGTATTTGACTGACCTCGATTATAGCAGTTTATCTATGGGGGAAAGCTGTTGTGGAAACAGACCACAAGCCTCTGGAGGCCTTTGTACAGTGTTCCACCAACGATTCAAAAACGGTTGCTAACACTCCAGAAATATCAACAAGAAGTTGGATACAGACCAGGAAAGTTGGATACAGACCAGGGAAAAAATTAGCCATTGCTGATGCTTTACCCAGAGCATACATGTTGCATGGTGCAGGACTAAGTTCAGAGGAAGATGATGTTGCAATACATCTCATGATGTCTTATTTGCCTATTTCAGAACAGACACTGAAGGAATTTCAAGCAGCTACTGCAAATGATGTTGTGCTGCAAACCTTAAGATGAACTATTTTGTAAGGAGGGCCAGACAAAAGACCTGAAATGTGGTCAAATTGAGGACATGGCACAATCTTGCAATCAGTCAAACCTTCAGAAACAAAACTCATAAGGAATCAATGCTACCACATGAGGTTGCAAACAGACAGTGGCAGAAACTTGGCGTGGACCTGTTTGAGTTTCAAAGTGAAGATTATCTTATTCTGGTTGATCATTATTCAAAATCTTTGAAGTCTGCTTGTTTTAGGACACCACAAATACATCTGTCATCAGATACTGCACATCAATATTTGCCAGGTATGGATACCTGAAGAACTCATTAGTGAACAGACCACAGTTTTGCTCCAAAGATTTGCAATTGGACTTTATTCACAAAACAAGTAAGTTGTTGCCACAACTGAATGGAATTGCTGAGAGCAGTTCAAACTGTAAAAAGGATTATTTAAAAATGTAGTCTGGATAACACTGACTGCTATTTTAGTCTGTTAGACTATTTGGAATACACCTTTAGGAAATTTAGGCTCGCAGGCTCAACTCCTCATGGGAAGACGTTTAAGGATCAGATTGCCAACTTCATCACAGATGTTTCAACTCAAGCTGATACAGAGGACATACAAAAAAAAACAAATTGAGACTATCAGAGCATAAATGTTTCTTTGACCAACATGCAAAGCCTTTATCACCACTGGAAAATGGAGAGACTTTTGTATTTGTCAATAAGGAGCATGGAAACCTGCAAAGCTGATTGACTAACACACTGCTCCAAGATCTTATCTTATTGAGACAGAGGAATGAGATGTCGATAGAAGAAACAGAAAGATTTGATGAGCACTCTGATTGTCTTTGCTTATGGGGAGGTGGTCAGGGTATTAGGCCCTTCAATATGCAAATAGGGGATCAACAGGGGAGTCCGGGTCCTCCCATTCCACTGGCTTCCAGACCAGGCCCCTGTGAGTGCAACAAAAGGGTCTGAGACCCAGGAGGACCTCAGAGATGCCCTCTCTGGGCCACTTTTTATCACCTAGCTATTCCCCAAAGTTTGCGGTCTGTAACAAGAAAGTGTGGAGGTGGTCAGCTCCCCAGCTGGCACCTCTTCACAGCCAGGTGTGGTGTGGTAGCTCTCTTGCTTAAGGTAGCAGTTGCTTCCTCTCATGTCTTGGCTCTCCAGCCATTTGTCAGTTCCAGGTCTCTCCCCTTCAGAGGTAATCCACAAACAAAACCGAGGGAATCAACACAAATAATCTGGGTTAGTAGGCAAAAGGGGGAAATGTCTCTCTCTCAGGGTCCATCAGAAGCAGGTCCTCCCTTCTCTCAGGAAGGAACCTTCAGGCAGTTGTTGATGGAGAGACCCTACCTTCCCTCAGCCCTTTTCTCAGGAACCGCAGGGTAAAGGTCCTTTCTCTTCCCTGGCCTGCACACAAGTGAGCTATTCTGCTCCCTTTTAACTCCTCCACCACTCTGTGCATCTCTTGCAGGTGTGGCAGGGTGGGGCTAGCTGAGCCCAGAGTTGCTCCTTAACCCCTTGTTGGCCAATATGGGGTTTGTATACCCCATCACAAGCACCAAAATAATTGTGCAGGAGAGGAATGAAAATTTGGAACAAACAGAAACGATGTCAACAGCCAACTGAGAAATTCAAGTGAAACCAGACCAGATTGCTGAATCTTTTGAGCCTCAAATGGTCAGTTCAAATACAGAAAAAATGGGATACTGATAGTCCTGTTAAAGTGTTCACTGTTACTTCAAAAGTCTCCAGTTATCTTCTTTATGTTATAATAGCAAGTGGGGAACAGCTATTATACTATCTGTGGACTAGTCTAAATTAGAAAATTATGTTGGTTTAACTACATCACTCAGGGTGTGAAAAATCCACACCCGAGAAGTGTAAATAAGACGACCTAACCCCAAGTAGACAGCACTAGGTCGACAGAAGAATTCTTCGTTGACTTAGCTACTGCCTCTCAGGGAGGTGGATTACCTACGCTGACAGGAAAAGCCCTTCTGTTGGTGTAGATAATGTCTGCACTGAAGTGATACAGCACCGCAGCATTTCCCTGTCTTGATTCTTCTGGAGTCTGTTTCTATGTGCTTTTCCTTATCCTCGTTTGCTCTTTTGTCACACACACCCCATATCCCCCCAAAACAAAATCCAGCAATCCCCTCTGTCCAGATTCTTAATTTCTGAGCACTCTTGCATTTGCCTTTGTTTTGCACAGGGAGATATGCCTGTGCTGGGGTTTGGAGACTGCAATTATGTCAGTCACCTCTTTACATTCATCCTGAATGAAAGGTGATGCTTATGCCCAACCCATAACAATAAGTTTTGTAACTGGGCAAGGCCAGACGGCTATGGAAAAGTAGTGGGAGATAGATATATTTCCAGGCTAAACAAATCCCTGGTACCAGGATAAGTGAAATGGCAGCTGCTCCAGGTCAATTAAAACCTGGGGCCAATTAAGAACTTTCCAGAAGGCAGAGAGAACGCTAGATTGATTGGGACACCTGAAGCCAATCAGGGGCTGGCTGAAACTAGTTAAAAGCCTCCCAGTTAGTCAGGTGGGTGTGCATGTCAGGAGCTGTGGGAGGAAGTTGCGCAGTTGGAGAGACTGAGTAGTACACACCATATCAGGCACAAGGAAGGAGGCCCTGAGGTGAGGGTGAAGTGGAGCTTGAGGAAGTGAGGGCTGCTGAGGGGAAGTAGCCCAGGGAATTGTACATGTCATGTTTCTAAAAGGTCAGCTACCATAGCTGATACTATTAGGGCTGGAGCCTTGAGTAGAGGTTGGGCCCGGGCTCCCCCCGTTTGCCCCCTGATTAATTACTGAGACTGGGAGACAACAGAGACTGTGCAAGGAAGGATAACTTCTCCTCACCTCCCTCACTGGCTTATGATGAAAATGGCTCAATAGACTGTGACCCTTGTCTCTAGAGAGAGAAGGGTTATGTGGAGGGTCACAGTGAGCCTTTGAGGCTAGTGAAATCCACCAGGAAACGCGGGACCCATGGAGGCAAGGACAGAGCTTTGTCACAAGTTTAATACAAACCACAACAACTGTCCCCACCTTAGCTTCACCCATTGTCCTGATGGACGCTAAAATGGTGAAACCCAGCATGACCCATGCCACATAGAAAGAAAAGAAACAATTTAACAAATTACACATGAGAGAAGCCTAACTATTTACATATTTGGAGTGTCTTTCTGTCAGGATATTTTCATATCACAAGCACAATGAATTTTTTATTCCCACCTATATCTCTTTGGGATTTCTGAGCACCTGCTAAATTTCCTTTCAACCACTCAGGAGGGGCCTCTTTCAGTGAGCCCTCTGAAAAACTGCCATTTTTTCTGTGAAATCTGCTGGCTGAGACAGTCTCTTCCTATTTTGTTCTAATGGGGAATTAATTGCTGTCATGACCTTTCAACCCTCAGCTTCCACAGCTACAATATTCATTTCAGGAGGCAGCCAGGCTGAAATCCTGTCTCCCTGATATTTCTTTAGGTTGTGGAATCATACCAGAACTCCTCTTTTAAAAAAAGTTTCCCTATGTGACCTTACATCATTCAACTTTTTCAATAATTTCTCACAGGAGAACTAGAACTTTTGTTGTGATAAGCCACCAGTCCTTCAAGTTATTTGAGTTCTTGCATCAGTACTGGCCCCAAGCACTAAGTATTAGTACTTGTGTCTACTGCTAGGGCTATATGGCCCCGCAGTTTGGACTACAGGAATGTGAACTGAACCTTTACTAGCATGGTGGCAAACAGCAGAGAGGCTAACAGAGGGAGTTTGCCTGGGATCGTCTGAGGAGGTATGCTAAAGGCTGCATTAGGAAGGCTGTGTTGGTGAGTATCTGAGTGTCTGTTGTGAGGACAGTTTGACAGTTTGACCGTGTGCTTGACTGGTTGTTTGAAAAGTGTGAATTGGGAGTGCTTTGTTCCAGGTGAGCCTTGAG
The DNA here is from genome assembly GCF_009764565.3 of Dermochelys coriacea. Lineage (NCBI taxonomy): Eukaryota > Metazoa > Chordata > Testudines > Dermochelyidae > Dermochelys > Dermochelys coriacea. The sequence continues at coordinate 228,319,834 of NC_050069.1, forward strand.
TGGGCCTGACTGTTATAAAAAGCCAGTCAGCTGACCGGCGTACAGCAGAGAGGCTAACAGAGGGAGTTTGCCTGGGATTTCACCTGGGGAAAGCCCACTGAGGCTTACATCTTGCCGGCTTCTCTGAGTAGTCACTACAACTCCTGAGGAAGCTCGTAGAAAGAAGGTAATATGGATAGGGAGTGTTCAGCTGTTGTGACCTGCACTGGATGTGCCGTGTTTGTCTTTCTTCCACAGGACAAAAGTGACTTTGTCTGTACAAAGTGCAAGCTGGTCTCCATATTGGAAGAGGTTCAATGTCTGGAGAAACAAGTATCGACTCTGCGTTGCATAAGAGAAACTGAAGATTTCCTGGACAGACGTCAGGATATGCTTCTAAGGGCACAACGTTCTGAAGATTCAGAGCAGGCTGCGCAGTGGGGACAGGAGGGTGGTGAAGAAATTTGGCAGCATGTGACCTCCAGAAGAAGAAAGGGGAGCGTCCATGTACCAGCAGCACAGATACAGGTAAGCAACCGTTTTCATGTTCTCTCCACAGGTACTAAAGCGAAGAGTGGACTAGATGATACATCTGAGGGAAGGGAACAGAAGGAGACTCCACCGATTGGAAGGCATGAGATGCACTGTCCTAGGGATGGGGGTTCCACGACCACTGGTCCCAAGAGGAGGAGGTGCGTGGTGGTGGTCGGGGACTTTCTCCTCAGCGGAACTGAGTCATCTATCTGCCGCCCCAACCGGGAAAACCGAGCAGTCTGCTGCTTGCCAGGAGCTAGGATTCACGATGTGATGGAGAGACTGCCGAGACTCATCAAGCCTCGGATTGCTACCCCTTCCTGCTTCTCCATGTGGGCACCAATGATACTGCCAAGAATGACCTTGAGCGGATCACTGCAGACTACGTGGCTCTGGGAAGAAGGATAAAGGAGTTTGAGGCGCAAGTGGTGTTCTCGTCCATCCTCCCCGTGGATGGAAAAGGCCTAGGAGAGACCGTCGAATTGTGAAAGTCAACAAATGGCTATGCAGGTGGTGTCGGAGAGAAGGCTTTGGATTCTCTGACCATGGGATGGTGTTCCAAGAAGGAGGAGTACTAGGCAGATACGGGCTCCACCTAACGAAGAGAGGGAAGAGTATCTTCGCAAGCAGGCTGGCTAACCTAGTGAGGAGGGCTTTCACCGGGGGAAGGAGACCAAAGCCCTGAGGTAAGTGGGGACATGGGATACCGGAGGAAGCACGAGCAGGAGAACTCAAAAGGGGAGGGCTTTTAAGAAAGCAGGACAAACAGCAAGTTATCTCAAGTGCCTATACACAAATGCAAGAAGCCTGGGAAACAAGCAGGGAGAACTGGAAGTCTTGGCACAGTCAAGGAATTATGATGTGATTGGAATAACAGAGACTTGGTGGGATAACTCACATTACTGGAGTACTGTCATGGATGGATATAAACTGTTCAGGAAGGAAAGGCAGGGCAGAAAAGATGGTGGAGTTGCATTGTATGTAAGAGAGCAATATGACTGTTCAGAGCTCTGGTATGAAACTGCAGAAAAACCTGAGTGTCTCTGGATTAAGTTTAGAAGCGTGAGCAACAAGGGTGATGTCATGGTGGGAGTCTGCTATAGACTACCGGACCAGGGGGATGAGGTGGATGAGGCTTTCTTCCGGCAACTAACGGAAGTTACTAGATCGCAGGCCCTGGTTCTTATGGGAGACTTCAATCACCCTGATATCTGCTGGGAGAGCAATACAGCGGTGCACAGACAATCCAGGAAGTTTTTGGAACGTGTAGGGGACAATTTCCTGGTGCAAGTGCTGGAGGAACCAACTAGGGGCAGAGATCCTGCTGCTCACAAACCAGGAAGAATTAGTAGGGGAAGCAAAAGTGGATGGGAACCTGGGAGGCAGTGACCATGGGATGGTTGAGTTCAGGATCCTGACACAGGGAAGAAAGGAGAGCAGCAGAATACGGACGCTGGACTTCAGAAAAGCAGACTTTGACACCTCAGGGAACTGATGGGCAGGATCCCCTGGGAGAATAACATGAGGGGGAAGGAGTCCAGAAGAGCTGGCTGTATTTTAAAGAATCCTTATTGTGGTTACAGGGACAAACCATCCCGATGTGTAGAAAGACCAGTAAATATGGCAGGCGACCAGCTTGGCTTAACAGTGAAATCCTTGCTGATCTTAAATACAAAAAAGAAGCTTACAAGAAGTGGAAGACTGGACAAATGACCAAGGAAGAGTATAAAAATATTGCTCGGGCATGCAGGAGTGAAATCAGGAAGGCCAAATCACACCTTGAGTTGCAGCTAGCAAGAGATGTTCAGAGTAACAAGAAGGGTTTCTTCAGGTATGTTAGCAACAAGAAGAAAGTCAAGGAAAGTGTGGGCCCCTTACTAAATATGGAGGCAACCTAGTGACAGAGGATGTGGAAAAGCTAATGTACTCAATGCTTTTTTTGCCTCTGTCTTCATGAACAAGGTCAGTTCCCAGACTGCTGCACTGGGCAACACAGCATGGGAAGGAGGTGACCAGCCCTCTGTGAAGAAAGAAGTGGATCAGGACTATTTAGAAAAGCTGGACAAGCACAAGTCCATAGGGCCAGATGCACTGCATTCGAGAGTGCTAAAGGAGTTGGCGGATGTGACTACAGAGCCATTGGCCATTATCTTTGAAAACTCACGGCACTCGGGGGAGGTCCTGGACAACTGGAAAAAGGCTAATGTAGTGCCCATCTTTAAAAAAGGGAAGAAGGAGGATCCTGGGAACTACAGGCCAGTCAGCCTCACCTCAGTCCCTGGAAAAATCATGGAGCAGGTCCTCAAGGAATCAATTCTGAAGCACTTAGAGGAGAGGAAAGTGATCAGGAACAGTCAGCATGGATTCACCAAGGGCAAGTTATGCCTGACTAATCTAATTGCCTTCTATGATGAGATAACTGGCTCTGTGGATGAGGGGAAAGCAGTGGACATGTTGTTCCTTGACTTTAGCAAAGTTTTTGACACAGTCTCCCACAGTATTCTTGCCAGTAAGTTAAAGAAGTATGGGCTGGATGAATGGACTATAAGGTGGATAGAAAGCTGGCTAGATTGTCGGGCTCAATGGATAGTGATCAATGGCTCCATGTCTAGTTGGCAGCCGGTATCAAGTGGAGTGCCCCAAGGGTCGGTCCTCGGGCCGGTATTGTTCAATATCTTCCTTAGTGATCTGGAGGATGGTGTGGATTGCACCCTCAGCAAGTTTGCAGATGACAGTAAACTGGGAGGAGAGGTAGATACACTGGAGGGTAGGGATAGGATACAGAGGGCCCTAGACAAATTAGAGGATTAGGACTTGCACCACTACAGCTAGGGACCAAATGGCTAGGCAGCAGTTCTGCAGAAAAGGACCTAGGGGTTACAGTGGATGAGAAGCTGGATATGAGTCAACAGTGTGCCGTTGTTGCCAAGAAGGCCAATGGCATTTTGGGATGTATAAGTAGGGGCATTGCCAGCAGATCGAGGGACATAATCGTTCCCCTCTATTCAACATTGGTGAGGCCTCATCTGGAGTACTGTGTCCAGTTTTGGGCCCCACACTACAAGAAGGATGTGGAAAAATTGGGAAACGTCCAGCGGAGGGCAACAAAAATGATTAGGGGACAGGAACACATGACTTATGAGGAGAGGCTGAGGAAACTGGGCTTGTTTAGTCTGCGGAAGAGAAGAACGAAGGGGGATTTGATAGCTGTTTTCAACTATCTGAAAGGGGATTCCAAAGAGGATGGATCTAGACTGTTCTCAGTGGTAGCAGATGACAGAACGAGGAGTAATGGTCTCAAGTTGCAGCGGGGGAGATTTAGGTTGGATATTAGGAAAAACTTTTTCACTAGGAGAGTGGTGAAGCACTGGAATGCGTTACCTAGGGAGGTGGTGGAATCTCCTTCCTTAGAAGTTTTTAAGGTCAGGCTTGACAAAGCCCTGACTAGGATGATTTAGTTGGGGATTGGTCCTGCTTTGAACAGGGGGTTGGACTAGATGATCTCCTGAGGTCCCTTCCAACCCGATATTCTAGGATTCTATGCTGCACTGCAACTCCCATGTGTAGGTGCAAACTAAAAGGTACTAGTTTGCATTAACATAGTCCTCTTTTAACAGGTTTAAGTCCAGGTCTACACAACAAACTTATATCGGTATAATTATGTCGCTCAGGGGTGCGAAAAATCCAGACCCCTGAGCAATGTAGTATACCAACCTAACCCCAGATTAGACAGCACTATGTTAATGGGAGAGCCTCTGAGGGAGGTGGATTAACTACACTGATGGGAAAAGTTCTCCCGTTGACATAGTAGCGTCTCTATTAAAGCGCTACAATGCCGCAAGTGCACCACCACAGCACTGTACATGAACACGCTCTAAGTTCATGCAAAGTAGGTTCCCTTTTAGTTTCCATGCCAGCGACCATACAGTGGAGTTACACGGCAATTCACACCCCTTAGTCCAAACTGTGGGGCCATGTAGACAAGCCGTAAAATGTTTCAAAATTGGTAGGCTAGGACATTAATCGTCACAAGAGTGTTTTTCAACTGTGAAAATATTAAATCACACTCTGCTGACCACTGAAATGGTTTCCCCTTCTCACTCAACCTATGCAGTGGTTTTGCAATATTGGCAAACCCACAAATGAACCTTCTGTAATAGGAACAGTCATAGAAAACTCTGCACATATTAGTGTCTAGGGAATTGGCCAGTTCTGCACAGCCTCAATTTTCCCTTTTGTGTGTGTGTGTGTGGGTGTCAGTGGAAATTCCCCCTGGTACTTTTCCTCAAACGAGCATTTCCAATATTCATTGGTTCACATTTTGCAAGCATGACTCCCTTTTTTAATTTTTAATTTTTTTAATATCTGCTGCTTGTCCAAAATATTCAGCAAATGAACAGAGATCTGCTCCTCTAGCTCTGAATCAGGAATGTTAGCAGTCTAGATTCCCCTCTGCCCCCATGCAAGATCCTGTGTCTCTCAATTGATTTTAACTACTCCCCATCTCTCCTTTGCTAGAAAGTAACCATAGCTGCTATAATGGTTTCTTCCTCAGGAGGCAAGACAACTTGTTCACTACAAAGCAATTATCTACAAACTCTCTGTCTCACTTGGACCATATCTGTAAAGGGAATTTCCACAGACTGAAGTTGCAAGACATTTTCCCAGGCATTGATTACACAGTTATTAGCCACCAAATAATTAGTAGCTCATGCACTATCTCAGCTATCCAGCCTTCTTCCTTGAATTCCAGAGGCCAATTTTTCCCAGTTTTTGGACAGGCACCCTTGCCCAGTCACAGTATCCACTTGAGACCAATGAGGTATTTCAATTTTGAATCCCATATTCTATAGTTTTTTTAGCATGCTGGCATAATAACAGTTATGGTTGAGCTAGTGTAAGCTCTTTCTGTACATTTCACAGATCATAGATCCTATTACATATTCAATAGCCAATCTCTCATTATTGTTGTTTAACTGTCCAGATCTAAACAAAAATCATGGGGTTGATCCTTGTGCTTCCAAGATTTGCCTGTTCAGCGAGATGCATAGGGTGACCAGATGTCCCGATTTTATAGGGACAGTCCCGATGTTGGGGGCTTTTTCTTATATAGGTACCTATTACCCCCCACCTTCTGTCCCTATTTTTCACACTTGCTATCTGGTCATCCTAGAGGTGCACCCCCATTTCCCAAACAGGCAGAGTGGCTTTAACTAGACACTTGTGGTACTGTCTTGGCCCACCTTTTATTTATGTCCTTTTTATGGCCAATTTTTTTTTTACTGTGCCAGCAATTAACTGAACTGCTTCACTTAATTTTTGCATTATTGCCAATGTCTTTGTTTTATCAACTGTTTTATAAACTTTTTTCTATTATTGCAGATGTGTCACACAGGATTAGAATCCTCTTTTCCATCATACATTAGACACAGAGCTGTTCTTAGAGGGCTCATGCTGAACTACTGTCATCTTCCTCACTAGTGACTACGACTTCTTCTGGTGCACCATTGCAAGGAGTGATTCAAGTTCAGTGGCAAATTCCACAGCTTCTCAGAGTGTCTTTGGCCTCCATTTGTTCATGTTGAAAATGCAGATCAAGTCCAGTTGAGCATCTCTAAATCAGTCCCCTTCCAATGTATCCTGGAAGTCCTCAGTGGTATCTGGTTATACAGGAATACAAGTCTCTGCAGGTTCCCTGTCAGTTCAGATGGAGTTTATTCTTTCCTTCTCTTAGCTCTTAGCTGTGCCCAGCCAGCTCATATTGATGGCTAACTCAAAACCGCATGTCTAGGGCTTGTGTCAGGTCTGGGTGCTTCAGTTTATTTTCTGGGAGTTCTGCAGCACCATCAGAGTTGGACCACCAAGTTGATTGCTAGAAACTCCCCTTTCCATTCCTCTTCCCAGCATTCATTTGGATTATGATGTTGAACTGAGCCAATTAAGCCTTCCAATAAGTTTTCCCTCAAGGACAGTGGACTTGTGAATTATTTGAGCTGGAACAATCCAACCTCTCCCCTCAGATATTCTGTGGGTTACAACAGGGTAGGAAACAGTTGTAAATGTTCAGTCTTCCCCAAGTCCTTTGACTGGCCCAATTCCACATCCAGATGACTGACTTCCACTGTGGTCTGTGACCCTTTAATTTCCTTTAGAACTAATTTTTAACTCCTTAAATCCTTGCTGCAGCTCATCTCTGTTAGCAATTTCTAAGTTGGCCAAAACTTTCCTGGTCTCCTCTACTTCAGGGAAAAACTTCTTATCGTCAATCAGTATTGTCATTCCAGACTGGAAATTCTTCATGCGGATTTTCCAGTCTGTCTGGATGCTTTGTAGTAGTTGCTTCAACAGAGATTTCAGCTCTTCTTGCAGTCATTTTTCAGTCCTTTCTGAGTAGCTTCCAGCTCTCTTTTTAGATCTTGCTTCAGTTCCTTTTGGCCATCTTTGATTTATGCAATCAGTGACATCATTTGCTCCATCTTGGTTCAACAGGAGTATTGATTCACAATTTCTCCCCTTGGAAACAGGATCCAACATTTAATACCAATGCTACCACTTTTGACTCACAGCGCCAAATTCAGGTTGTTGCAGGTATGCCAGTTTGAAGAATAAATTGGTGATAGGTATTTTCTTTGATGCAATCTTGCTTATTTACAAGGAACATACAAAGTCCTGTTTTTCCAAACATAGGAGGAACCAAAAACAGGAGATAGCAACTTTGCTTTTAGCCTGAAGCCTCTTTAGCCAGATCCAGACCCAGAAGCCCCCTCTATAAGCTTCTGTCAGGGTCATCACCGTGCTTGCCGGATCATGTCTGTCTTTGTCTTGCTTCTTTCCAAATCTGTTTCTATTGGCTTCTCTGTGGTATCTCTCACACATACACATACCCCCTAGCCCTCCAAACAATACCCAGCCAACCCTTCTGCCTAGGTTCTTCAAAATTCTGAGCAGCCTTGCATTTGCCTGTTTTAAGAAGTGTTTGGATTTGGAGACTGCTATTATTTCAGTCACTTCTTTACATTCATCCTGAATGAATGGTGGTGGTTACGCCCAACCCATAACAACAAGTTTTAAGCCAACCCACAACAATACTCTGCACTTTATAATACTTTGTATCTAAAGGTCGCATTATGCTGGTAAGGCTCACTATTGTGCAGTGCATCTTGGTCCTGTCCCCTTATGTCCCTGACATCCTTCAGACACTGTGTGGACAGGAGGTCTGATGAAGAGTTGGTTACATCACTTTTATGCCATTTGCAGATTTGTCCATGCTAAGGCAATCCTTTGCTGCACATTAAAGGCAGCTTTGAGGTCCATTCACAGTTCTTAAGTGGCACAAAGGACTCTTAGCATAGGCCTGCACCTGGCCCTGGGCATGTTTTGCATTATTTAAGCTTTGTCTATTTCTGTTGGCTTTAGTGGAGATCACGTGTCTAAACCCCATGCACGATTTGAAAGTTCACCTTGAAGTTTGCATTCATCTCCCTGTTCCTTTGTGACTGTAACCAAAGCCAGATTTAAAAATCCTGGGCTTGATTCTCTTCTCATTGACACTTATGTAACTCCATGGACTTTAGTGGAGTTTGCACCTGTGTCACTGAGTGGAAGATGAGGCCCCTGCTTCCAGATGTGACTAGTAGATATATTAAACATTTGTGCAAGCTGGCCCCACAGTTCTGGGTTCCACGTCTGTTGTCACATCTAGTAAAGATGATTGACGGCATACGGGGAGTCTATGCTTTTAATTAGAAATAATCTCACACTTTAATTTATTAAAACCTCTCCAACACATCTCTTTATTTGCAACAATTGATGGTTCCCTCCTGCCTCATTCATTTTATGTACAATCTGCATCACACCCAGGGAAAATATGAAAGCTTTTTAACTGTCAACATAAACATCATTGCAGTACAGAACAGCAAAAAGGTTTTTGAAGTGAGAGAGGAAGTTTTAGTTTAATATTTAAAATCTATTTTCAGTAGTGCTACAATTCTACTTAGTGATAACAATGATCACATCATATAGCATCACAACCAGACCTGGAGCTTTATAAAACAGTCAGACACATTCTGTATACCAGAGACTTTGCAATCGAAGGGGTTGATCCTGAAAACCCTTATTTGCACTTCTTACTCCTTCAAGCAGTCCCACTGAAGCCAGCAAGGCTACTCACATGTGTAAGGGTGTCCTAGACCAGGCATAAGACAAGATGCAGGACAACAGTAGAAGTAAGGGAGAACAAAGAAACTATTGCTAAGAAGAATGATTTAGGCAAAAGATATTGAAAAAAATGGACATTTATACAAAAAGAGAAATGGAGAAAAAGTGGAAGACTGTTCCAAGAAGACATCCCCATGTACAGGGAGAGCACTATGAAAAGCATGCAGCCTTGAGTGGCGATCATATGAAGGCAGCTGGATTAGCAGCAGTATATGAATAGAATGAGACAATTTAGAGCTGTAATTAGGAAGAGATTATATGGGGCCTTGAAGGTGAGACAAAAGTGATAGAATGTAAAGACTAGCAACGGAGGAAGATTACTTTGGTGAAGATGCTTTGGAAATAGGAATAGGTGAGAGAGATGAAGAAAAGTCACAAAGAAGACATTAATAAGTACAGTGAGAAATGACCACCACAAGTAATTTTCCCTGAAGAACTGGAAGTATTTTTTTAAAAAGGAATATATTCCACTGATAAAATACACTGTGGACCAAATTTGCAGCCTGAATTTCACCAGGCCTTCCTTTTTTGTCCCGGAAATCATTGTAGATTTTAAGCTATTTGAGACAGGGACTGTGTTTTTATTCTGTCTGTACAGCGCTTACCACAATGGGGTCCTGGTCCATGTCTATAGCTCCTAGGAATTATGGTCATAAATATATATTATCATAATTGAAGGTACAGTTAATTAATGGTACAGTTTTGCCCCCACAATAAATTGTGTGTGAAGTTTGGGTCACTTGGACAACTACATATCAAAAAGCACCCAAAACAGGTACTTTACCATCATCTAGGCATATTTCATGGGCACAAATAACTGCAGACAAAAAATTACACCCACGATTATTTGAATCTGAAATTTCTGCAAACGAAAAAGGAAGGCTTCTTTTGAAAATATGTCCCCACTATTTAATACTAGTACTGTGCTAAATATATTTATTAATTAAAAAACCCTACTAAAAACAGTATAACATTTTTGCTTCCGTTATTTTTAATAAAAAGAAAAGGAGTACTTGTGGCACCTTAGAGACTAACAAATTTATTAGAGCATAAGCTTTCGTGAGCAGCTTACAAAGCTTATGGCCCTCTATGTTCTCCTCACTGGTGCTGGCGTGTACCTGACTTTCCCTTTCAGCTAAGTGCAGTTATTATCAGCTGTTAGGGAAAGTTCAGTTCTCCAATCCATTGTGTAAACTAATTGTTTCTCATGTCCATAGGACACAGCCATTTGAAAGTGAGCAATGGGAATTAAAACAGCTGGAGCATAGATGGGATGAGATTACTGCAATCCAGCCTGGATTCTGATCTTCTGTACAAGGATTTTATCTAAATGGGCTGAAGAGCTATGACTGAGGCCAAGTGATATACTCATGGACTAAATGAGAAACCACCTAGCTAAATTAACTTAGCCTGTCTTGCCAAGTTAGTATTCCTTTAACTAATTGTGATGCTTTTGTTATTTTTTCTCAACTAAGACAGAGCAGCAGCAGCTGGGTGTCTCTTACTTGAACTCTAGCTGAGTTGTCAACTTCTGATGGATGAACTACCTCCCTTTGGTTGTATTTGATTTGCCTTTTGAGAAGGACATTCATGGCTTTCTGAGATACTTGAGATCCCCCTACTGCAGTGCCTGTGGATGTAACTTTTAGCCACACCCATGCAATGTGATGTGGAAATATTTGTATTTTGGTTTTTCTTTGGGGGGGATGGAGAGGGAGGGTTCCACTTGCACAACTTGTGAAGGGTATAACATTATTATTATAGAAGGCAATGTTGTCAGGGAATGAGGGACTAATTTATGACTCAGGAGACCTGGATTCTGTTCCTGTCTCTGCTACTGACCTGCTGCATGACTATGGACAAGACACTTCATATGCTATGCCTCAATTACCTCATCTGTAAAATGGGGATAATTATACCTATCTACTTTGTAAAGCACTGTGAGAGCTGTAGTGAAAACTCCTACATATTATTTGTTACAAAAAGTATTTCACTTTGCCTTATATAAGAGGAGATACTATGGAAGGCTGAATTGAGGTTAAGAGTTTGGAGATGCATGGAAGCATAAGAAGGTTGACTTCCTTATACAAATCAGCAGAGCTTCTACCTGGGCCGGAGGCTTTGTTGGGTTTTAACAGTTCCTGCTTGACTAATTTCCATATGTATAACAGGGGCTTCCGACTGTGACTGTGTTAGGGCTAAATAAAATAGGCTTGGTAGCCTATCAAAAATGGTGCCAGAGAGATAAATCTTTGGTATAGGTCTTGACAGAGGGTATAGGTCTTGACAGACTTGTGTATAAAGTCCCCAAGCCCTTAGCTGGTTCAGTCATTTGATTTTTTTACTGACAGATTTGATTTTTGCTGGGTTCGTTTTCAAGATATTTTGTGAGGAAGTGACCCCTAACAGCCTAGAGACAGCAGAGGGAAAAACCTAACCTAGTGCATCAGGGATGCAAAGCAATGTAAGTCTTATATTTTAACTTAGCATATGTATTTGTTTTCTGCCTATTTCTTTTCTTGAGAGATTTTGGGAGTGACTCTCTTAAAAGTTTGTTACCTTATTATTTCCCTAATAATAATAATATACCTAATAATGGCTACCACATCTTCCCTACTGTAGACTGTACCAGATACATTGGGAGGAATGTTGATGTCAGAAAAAGAAGTCATAACATTAACACTTACATTGTAATCTATCAAGATATTTAATCCCCAAGTTAAGGTTCTGAATCTATAGGACTAAGGGCCAATTCAGCTCTCACTGAAGCCAGGGGGGGGGAGAAAAGGGTGACTTCCCATTGATTTTAAGGGGAGTTGGATCAGGCCTTTACTGAACAGAAAGATTTTCATGCTCTTAAATTCTCCTTTGCTACACTGTGCAAATGAAAGAGCATCAGAAAGTCACCAATTACAAAAAGAAAGTGCAACTGACCATGATGATCAGTCTATTGTTCACTGTCCAGGTATAGTGCAAACAGGACTCTGAAATGTTATTAGTAACAGTTAGGGACTGTTTTTAAAATATTTTTATTTGGGTTATATCCTTGTAAAAGAAAGTAATTTTTTTATCATAGAGGAGTGAAGAATTCAGACACTATCTATTAGCATCCACCTCTACTGAATCACTAAGAGCATTTCCTGCAGTACTTTGGTTTTATTTTTAAAGGTTTTTTTAAGCATTGACTAGACCCCGAGTTGCTTAGAAAATTAACACACAGAAGAGCAAAAAGGTAGAAATGTGGGGTAGTTTTTGAAGCATGGCTAAAAGTACATTCAAAACCAGAGCAGGAGTGGTGAGTGAAATAGATATTCAGTGATGTTAACTAGTACAACCACAAACTTTGGATCCAGATCCCCTTTATTAAGCCCTCCCCTCCAAAAATCAGGAGATTTTGGATTTGTGTTTTGGGTTCTGCTCACTGTGGAGATACAAATCAGCTTTGAAGTTTGAATCCAGATCCTGGTTTGTTTAGTCTCTGTCATACTTAAGAAGAGACAATTGTAATTAATATAAAAGATAATTCAGAAAATATCCTGTTGTTCTCTCTGGCTTTTTAGCTCCATGACTGACCAACACAACCCTACCTGTCTTGATTATCACACTGCACAGGATCTTTGTGTGGACTACGCAGTTATGGAATTCACTGCTAACTACAGCAGGAGTTCTCAACCTTTTTCTTTCCAAGATCCCCCCCACCCCCCAGCATGCTATAAAAACTCCACAGGCTGCTTGTGCCACAACAATTGTTTTTCTGCCTATAAAACCAGGACCAGCATTAGGGAGTAGAAAGCAGAACAACAGCCCAGGGTCCCACGCCACAAAGGGCTTCATGAAGCTAAGTTACTTAGGCTTCAGCCCCAGATGGCAGGGCTTGGGGCCCCAGGCTTCAGCCCCTTGTGTTGGCACTTTGGCTTTCTGCCCTGGTCCCCAGCAAGTCTAATGCTGGCCCTACTTGGTGGACCCCCTGAAACCTGCTCATGGCAGACCCCTAGTTGAGAACTACTGGACTACAGTACAGTATAGGGTCATGAGCTGTCTGGACTCATGAAGACTGTTGAGTTGAATGATTGTGATGTCACTTTTTCTTGCTCTATATAAATCCAAATTGTTATAAAGATACTATTTATATATATGTTTTGTATGCTACTCAAAAGAATATAACTATTTCTGCCTTCATTAAGCATCACTTTAAAGAAATGTTTCCCAAGCAGAAAACCTGACAAGTAAAACCCTATAGAAGAGATCATCTATTATATTCTGACATTTGAAGGTGGTTACATTTCTCTGGGTACCAGCCAACTGCCCAGATTGGCTCATCTTTATCTGAAATGAGACACAGTTATGCATTGTCAATTCAATGTTAAATTCAATAAAAAGCTTTCAATAAACTAATGAAAGATTACTTTGAATATGCAGGAAAAATCTGTAGACTCAGAACACCTATCTTCCTACTCATACAGGGCCTAGAGAAGAACTCGCAAGTAAAATCTCTCTCTTCAGTCAGGGATAAGAACTGAAAACAGATAAGCAGGTTAACCAGAATTGGGAAGCCTCATTACTTGTAATATACTTCATATTTTCCGTATATAAAGTTAGCAATGAAACAGCTCAAATAATTAATAAAATTGTTTACATTAAGAAATTACACTGTATAATTAAATTACATGATCAGACTTCAGGATCAGACCCTTCATTTACTCTCTTATTTATGCAGTAAAATGTTTCTTGAAGACAGAGAAATGACAACCATCGTTTTGCAAGTAGCTAAAATTCTGAGATGGCAATGTGTGTACAGATTATCACAGAGCATGAATCATACAGATCTTATTATGAGATTATGGAGAAACATTAATTATACAATTACAAGCATCTATGGCAGTGAAATTTAATTAATTATTACAGCTTGCTGAATGTAATACTGTGCTATTAACTACTAACGGTCCACAGATGTGTTTCTTCTTTTGATTGAGTGACATTTTAATGTTACGTGTGAATGCTATATTATTGTCATAGCAGATGATAAAAACAGATGGAATAAACTTTATTGAACCCAAGAAGATTTACATAACCTTAAATTGAACAGTTTGTGTATTTAATCCAGCTTTAAAAGTTTTGCTCCACGATTATGATTTTCTGCTTGAGAAGAAAGTTTACAAACAAGTGAATACCTATTAGGAAAAGGCTTTTTAAACGAGTATTTTAAAATGATAAACAATAATGTGATGAAAATAAACCATGAAAGCTCACTTAATCTCCTAGTGACTCAGCTGCATTGGGGGAGTTGGAAAGAAAGTGGGCAGGGAGAACTGCCCGAGTTTCTGTGGCTGAGGATGTTATGCCTATAAAGCAGGAATTGGCATAGTGCCTCCAGTAGTACTGCAGGAAGCATATAATAACGTCCAGCCAGACTTTCTGCAGCTTGTTGTCACAGTAACATCTTCCTCATGATTGCAATGCATGGGGCTCAAGGCCCCACCTCATCTGGACATAGCCCCTCTGAAATGTTCTGCACTGACTTTGGCAATGCTGCAGCAGGGCAGCTTCTTAAATGGGAGGACTAAACACCCACCACAACCTCTCCCTAAACCCTTTCTGCTTCATCCCACACTCAAGCAGCCATAACTCAGCCTTCAGGTGCACCACTTGCAAGGCCACCATGCGTGGAACTCCCATTGATCCCTACATTTAACCACAGTGGAAGTTCTGGCCGTGGAGGACCTGCAGACTCTGCCCTACTACTGATAATTAGTTGTCTAAGATTTGAAGGTTAAGGCAAGGGATGTCGCGAACAGCTATTATACTTGAGCTGTATTTGAAAGCAGTAAAGTCTAATACTGGGTTTAGTGAACTTGAGACAAAAGCAAGCTGATGGGGGAAAGCTGCCACAACTTAATCACCATATACTGTCTTCTGGGTGTCTATTTTTTCACTTCAAAATGAAGAGCTGATTTATATATGTAAGTGTCACACACAAAACATGTTCCCTTCTAAGTGCTGAGGTGGAACATTTCAAACACTGATTACAAATGGGGGTTCCAAGGAGTAGGAAATTTCATTGTGAATATATTTATACCTATAATCAGCGTATCTCAGACACACACAAAATCCTTTTATTTTGTTGGATCTGAATCTAGTTTATCAGAGTTTTTAAAGAAAATACACTCATTAAAAAGTAAGTGTGGTTCTTTGTGCTCTAGTGATTTATTTAGAAAACAGAAATAGCCCACTCTAGAGAATGCATTGGTTAAAACAGCATTGCTGTAGAGTTATAGGTGAATTCTTGGCCAATTTAGTAAAGATTTTCTTTTGGAAAACAAGTTCATGGATGGGATTCTTTAAACCGAACTCAGTGATAGCCTAACTCTGTTCCCACTGCAATCAATGGCAAAACTCCCATTGACCTCAGCAGGAGCAGAGTTAGTCCAGTGCTAAGCACTGTTGAAGATACCCACATGCTTTTCATGTTCCTTGGTGGTAAACTCTTGGAGTGTAGCAAATCTGAGGTAGTCAGAAAGAAATGCCAATTAGTTATTAAGAGCTGCCACTTCTCTAGTGATTGGTACAGGACTCACTTCAGATTACACAGTGTGAAAATGCTTGTGCACTAATACAATCCAGCCTCATCACCAAGAACAAATCTTTGAAGGGCTGACTCAGCAAAAACTGCCTTCTGCTTCATGGTTACCTTCTCAAGCCCTGACTTGTATGAATTTTCAGTGGCTTCTTCAACTTTCCGCAGAGTTTGTACAAGCTGGACATGATTTTCACTGAAATAGACCCCAAGTCTCTAGATTTTTTCCCCTTTGTGCTAAACTTCCAAGCAAGTCAGTGTTTAAGATACACTGAAAAGACAAAGTAATGGCAGCTGTTTTCTAGAAGGAGAAGAGTAGAGTGGTTATAGATTGTTTTTGCAACAAAAGATCAAAATCTCCCAACTCCATGTCTGTGGAACTACATGGGGGCACTCTCAATTAACCTACCCAGTCCCAGTGGCTGGATTGCCAACTGCTTTGCTGAATATCAACGCAGTGGAAGTGTTTGATAAAATAAAATAGTCCAGTCTTTGGCAGTGCCTTACGGAATTTGGATTCAAGGAAACATGTATGGGTAAATATACAGCAGGGCTAAGATCCAGCCGCCTAGTTTGTAGATATAACCTCATTAGTTGCACCTTTATCTAACTGATTTACACCCACAATCAGAGGTGCAGCAACTCAGATTTATGTGAAGTGGATATCAAAGTAGTATAATACAGTGGTTAATCAGTTCCAAAATATTAATTACCAGTATTATACAGTAGCCCTTACTGTCTGCTTCCAAGAGTGATCTTACTAATATTTTTGGAGGAGACTATGACTGCCATATATAACACGGATAATCTTATTATATGTTAAGCACTGACAATGTGTTCATGCTCCACAGTACATAATAATAGGGTCTCTGTCTCAAAGTGCTTACAGTTTAAGAGAATATATGGACCCTAATCTTCTGCTATGGACAAGGTATGCAGTCCTGGATTGGTTGTGTGCCAGGCCAGTTGCTCAAAATAAACTGGGCTGATCTTAATTTGGTTGTCTGCAATCAGCCCCAACGGTTCTCATACAGCATCTAAGGATCAGCAGGACATAATCCTAGCTACACCTCTTTCAATTGGGCAACATATATTATGCCAGCAGTAGAGAAGGGGTTATGTTTAGGAAATGCTATACAAGTTCTACACCACTAGAGGATACTCCTGCTCACTGGGCAATTCTTGCATAAGCAACTATGCAGAATTTTGGGCCACTTTCTGCCAATGGGATGATGCAAAGTGGTCACAACACAGGAGAGAATGTGGACACAATGGTGGATGAGAACAGAAAAGCAGCTAAGAAAAGGTAAAACTCTTTCATCCTGCTTGGATTAGACAGAGAAGGGATGAAGGCTGAGCACTGCCATTCTCCAACATAGAAACATTGTTCAGTTTCACATAGTCCTAATCTTAAAACCCCCAGTTCATTGAGTATAAGACTGAAGTAATAGATAACATACAGTAGTGTAGCATGAAAGCCTGGAATTTAATCCACTATTTTTATTCTGGTCTTTCAACATTTTACCTATTAATAAAAACAGAAAAAAAAACCTCTTAGGAAAATCCTCATATATGTAATATGACCACTTAATGTAAAATATTTGCATACTGACCAAGCAGAAGTCAATAATTCTCATAGTAACAAATTGGTCTGTTTAAGATGTAAATGCAAGTTCAGCTCCACTCTTTATTTGAAGCAATTGCTTCGGGCCAGGTTTGATTCAGATTTTCAAAATCTATAACACTGTGATGCTTGCCAAAAATCTGTAATTAGATCGGAGGAGAAGCAAAACTGTCAGATGTAATGGCACAGTACAACAGAGGAACAAAATGTTCCTAAATTAATTGAGTCAGTTCATTCGCCATTTTTGCCAATCTGCTTTTACCGTATGATTTGCAGACTAATAATGAGGATACAATTCTTACAGTAATTAGTAGAGTTGGATTCCTCAAACACATTTCACTTACAAGACCCACATAATTGTTTATACCAAACAAGCCTACAATGGAAAACCTGCCTTCCCACAGCACACATAAATTGTGAACTCCGTGTGAACTCGACTGGGTGTCAATTTAGGTATGGTGCATGCTTGAGAGCTGTGTGAGAAGCAATGCTGTCTTAGTACTTCAGAGAAGCTCAGACTAAGGGATTGTACAAACTATCACTGATGTTGATATAACTTATGTCGCTCAGAATAAGCCACCCTCCCGAGTGATGAAAGTTATACCTACCTAAGCACTGGTATGGACAGCCCTATGTCGGTGGGAAAGACTTCCTGCTGATATAGCTTCCCCCTCTTACACAGGTGGTTTTATTATCCCATTGGCATAGAGTGTTTTCACCAGATACACTATAGTGGTACAGCTGCACCACTATATAGCGCTTCTAGTGTAGACTAGCCCTAAAGGAATCCTCTGGTTTCATATTACACTTGATTCTCCAGGACCTGAGAAGCGGGTTCCAACTTTAAGTGAATCCAGGAAGGAGGGAGAAGGAGATACTAAATCAGTCTATGGGATTTAGCAAGGACTGCCTGTAAATCATTTCACTTGATCCCCACACGGTTAATTAGCCTATAATAAAAGGGGACTTCTCAGCCCAATTTCCATTGCATTTTACATTTCTAACAGTCTTCTTCAGCAATATACTTGGGTCTTTTCGGAAGACTAGCCACCCTTTTGCAATTGCAAATTTTATATGCTTCTCTATTTTGTACGCTTCACAGGAGAGTGGAGCATTTGATCACTAGAAAATTTGCCCACAGGAAAATTATAATTCCTCAAATTTTTATGGTACAATACACAGAAGCCAGTCTGCATATATTTTTAAGATGCCCTTCAGAGCCTTTAGCTGAGTACCATAAAGCTGCATTGTGTATAATACTTTAAAATGTTCCTCTAGATAACTAGCCTCTTAAATTCCAGGCCAGTGCACAACTGCGGATATGATGATCTCCCATATCATCACAAAGCCACTGGAGAGGGTTGTTCTTTTGTTGAAGGATGCATGTGGTGATTTTCTCTTTTGAAAGGGAAGGAAAAAAAGCAGACTTGTCATTTGATCTAAATGTTATCTGCTGACATAGTAACTGGTCCTCAGAACCACTGTCAGAAGGTTAGTAAACAATTTAAAAGACCTCTCCTGTTAGCAAATCTATAGGTCTTCTAAGAACAAAGCATTTTGCAAAGAATACTAGATACAAAGAATTTTGAACAGAGTTGATTGATTTCAATCTTCATGTTGGAAAACTATATTCTGAAGTCAAGTGATCTTAATTTGATTCCTGCGACCCAAACTACCTTGCATCATTCATAATGTACTCCAGACTATTGAGTGGAACTGATGAGCTTTGAAGTGAATCCCATCCAGTCCTGTGCAGTTCCAAGGAGATTGGCTAGCAAGTGTAAGCTTGAGAATAGGAGATTTTAGTTGGAGAAATTTCAACCCAAATCCAGCCCTCAGTGCCCCAGTCAAGAAGCAGCTAATGGAAGCTGGAGATATGCAGAAGGAATTGTCTTCCTCCCCAACCCCAATATCCCTAGATTATACAGCAGTTTTTGACCTCCTCAACAGCAGACATTACTGCAGTAGTGAAGCTGTAGTCAGATTCCTGCAGCCCCAGTGCAGCCCCTCCATGGTTGGAGAGCATTAGCGGATTTGCTTATCAATGGATGCTCCAGCCCCATCCTTGTCCCTACTTGCCCCATGCATTAGTACAGGGAATTCTACCCTAATGCTGATCTTTGCATGTCCCCCAAATCCCATTCCCCCTGCAGTTGCACTGCCAGGGGCCCCTTGAAAAGCCATAAGGGTGAGAGCAACCTGACCTTTCATCAACGGCAGAGCTCCCATTGCTATAACTATTAAGTACTTATCTATAAAATTAGGTTAAATTAAATACAGCACTATGACAAAAAAGGAAAAAAATAATAGCTATGCCAAATGAATACCTCTTGCATTATGCCTTGATGCTCACTAGCCTTGCATCCTCATGAACAGGCAAGGAGAAAAAATTTCATAGGATGGGATGCCTTGGACAAAGTTACCATGGGAACTGGCAGCCAGACATGCATTTTAATTGATGCGATGGGGTACAATGTGTGAGGCACATGTTCAAGACCATTAAGGCCTTTATAGATCATCAGCACTTTGATCGTCATCGAGAACTGAACCAGAAACCACGGTGAAGAATTGAACACAGGAGCAACGTACTCAGTGTTTCGGTACATTTGGGAGGCAGGAAGGCATATTTTCCATTGGCTGTACCTTCTGGGTGGATTGCAAGTGTAGCAATAAAAAGACAACTGATTAGGAACTCAAGGACCATTCCCCCCATCCCCTACATCATCTCGCTTGAGATAGAAAGGAGAGTACTATGCCACTTCCAAAGGATTTATTACTCCAGTGCCTCTTGGCATGAATCATGATCAGCACAGAATTATCCTCTCTGTTCCTCTTGTAAAGACATTGTGCCTGATTGCAATCAACTGCTATGTGTGCATGTGCAAGCACAACGGGGGATGTTCCAGATACTCTACTGAGCTATGTTTGCCTCTGTGTATCAGATTGGAGCGAAGAATACATTGTGAAAATTACTGAAACCAATATAGAAAAGGAGTACTTGTGGCACTTTAGAAACTAACAAATTTATTTGAGCATTTGTTAGTCTCTAAGGTGCCACAAGTACTCCTTTTCTGTTTTGCGAATACAGACTAACACGGCTGCTACTCTGAAACCTGAAACCAATATGTAATTCTGAGTCACAGAAATCTGAGAAAGAAAGGGGCAGGTAGGCTGGGCCTGGGGTCTGAACCTTGGGGTTACAAACAGATCACAGTGAGAGACATGACCATTCTCCCTTTCTATATGGCAAACTACAGTAGAAAGATTAGAATATAAAGTATTGAAAAATTACTCAATAGTTGTCCAAGATAGTGCCAAACAGTGTGATCTGCAGCCCCATACTGTTGGTTGAGACAGATATGCAGGAATATAAAGGTTGCCTTCAGTGCAGTGCAATATTGGAGATTTCTGCTAAATATCAGTGTTAACAGAGACTGTCTTTCTTCAGAGAATGTTGGTATGCGCTGTCTGTGAGTGAGCATTTCCATAGGAAAAATAAAAACTCCAGAACATCTGGGATGAAGAATATGCAGTGGATACAATAGGCCTAATTCCTGTCTGCACCGTCCCTGCTTTGCACTTCCAGATGACTAAGGCATGGACTGCTGTGGCTACGTCTGCATCGGATAGATTAGTGTGCAGTATCCTAGCTAGCTAAAGTCGTGAAGAGGCATTTCTGGCTACTCTTGCTATAGGGGAGTCCAGGAGTAGCAATGAAACCAGAAACTGCTAAGCAACATCTTGACAATCAGCTTGCCTTGTTGTAGGCCTTCAAAAGAGAGTGCAGTCAAAGCTACACCTAAATCCCTGAAGTGCTTTCCCTGCTTTCTACCAGCATCACTTCTGTCTTATCTGGGTTGAGCTAACTGTTTTTCATCCAGGTACTTAACTAAGGCCCTGAGACAGTCGCCACATAACCCACATTTAATGAGAAGAAAAAATGGACAGCAAAGTGTCAGCAGGATATTGCTGGGCATGTACTATATACATTACAATATAAAGCATATAATGTTAGGCTATCGGCTATTGATATGTGAGCGGAGGAATGGTCCCGCTATTGTGAGGAACTTTCCTGGCTTATACACTACCCCAGTGAAATGGGCTAGCAAAAGGATCTGAGTCCTCACTCTCATTTCTTTTATCCAGAGATTTGTCTGACCTCAAGGACTCCCCTTCCACTCTCCTGTGTGGCAGAGTCCTTGCAACTCCGACAAGGCTGAGCCCAGGATTCCTGGGGGGCTCAACCCCCAACTTTGTCATAGCCACTTAGGGCAGGGGCTAGGGTGTCCCCACTCCAGGGTGCTCTCTCTGCACTGGATGCTTCCCTGACTCACTGATCATTACCTACATTTTAAAGCAAATACAATTTATTAAACAGCAATCGATTTTTAAAAAATGAGGAAAAAATGGGAAAGGTTAAAGGAAAACACATAACCCTGCTCTGTGGCATGGAGACATCACAACCAGCAGCCTCTGGAAATAAGGGAAGTTCACAGTCTGTTCCTCAGGATGAAGCAGGGGTCCTGGGGGGGGGCAGTCAGGGAGAAGGGGTGGTTGGATGGGTCGGGGTCCTGGCGGGTCAGTCAGGAATGAGAGGAGGGGTTGGATCGGGTGGTAGGGGGTGGGCAGGGGCTCCGGGGGCAGTCAGGGGACAGGGAACAGGGGGTGGTGGATGGGGGGCGGGGTCCGGGGGGCCATTAGGGGGTGAGAAGCAGTCAGATAGGGAGCAGGGGGGGGCCACACCTAGCTGTTAAGGGGAGGCACAGCCTCCCCTAACTGGCCCTCCATACGATTTCGGAAACCCGATGTGGCCCTCAGGCCAAAACGTTTGTCTGCCCCACTCTAGGTGGCAGCATGCTTCTTCCCAGCGTCACCCCCGCCCCGTCGGAGGTATGTTCCCCTTCCAAGTCTTGCCCGCAAGACGTCTTGGCTGGAGGTGTCTCCCTGCGCTGGGCCCGCTGCCCAGGGTCCCCCTCGTTCTCCCAGCTGCTCCCCCGCACCTGGCTGTGAACTGCTCCAGCTCCAGCCCCAGCTCCACTCTGCTTCAGCACAGCTACTGCTGCTACTGGTACTCTGCCTCCAGCTCCCTGGGTTGCTTCTCTGGCCCTCTAGCTCCGGTTACTACAGCTCTCCTCCCAGCACAGGTCTGCTCTGTGGGCTGCTTCTGCAACTCCGCTCCCAGCACTGACCTGCTCTGTGGGACCTAGGAAGACAGGACCTCCCCCAGCCTCCTGATTCCCTGATTAGCCTACCTACCCTGTCAATCAGGCTGAGCTGGAGCATTGACCTCTCCCCATTGTTCTGGGGTCTTTCAGTCTCAGGGTCCTGATTTCCCATCGACCCTTCCCCTTTCTTTGGGTACTGGAAGCTAGCCAGCCAAAATACGCCCAATGAGTTTTAGTAAGGGGACAAGAGTCCCCTTACAGATATATCGGCTTTAAGCTCTATTAACTACAGAGGCATAGGAAATTGTTTTGCAGTCCTGTGAAAATGTCCAAGATTTCAAAAAAAATTTCCCATCCCAAATTGGGACAAAGTCAAAATCTCAAACATTTTCATGGACTGAGTATAAAAAAAAAATCAGTTGGGTTAATAGAAATAATTCATTTTGATGATTTTAAAATCTTTTGTTTTGATTTCAACCCATAATTTTTTACTTTAATTAGGTTAAATTTTTAAACAAAAACTTGTCTTGAACTGCAAAACAAGTATTTTTTTCATTTAGAAAATAGTGTGAAAAAAATTCCAACAATTTTAAAACTTTATTTTTCAAAAATAAAATATTTTGAGTCAAGAAATCTATTTCTTGAGAAAAATTGGCATTTTCCAACAGAAACAGTTAGTCAAAAAATTCCCAACCCCAACTCTACTATTAACATTGGTGCCAGCCAGATGTCCAAGTACTGATAAAAAAACAGTTGTTCTGACAAATTGAAGAAATGGGATGAATGCCATAAATGAAATTAAACAAAAACAATGTTCAATAGTTTATAAGCAGTAGAAAGAAATTGGTCCCTTTCACAAATAAATCATTTGCTATAGTACAGCATGAAAAAGCCAAGTATTAAAATGGGTGACTAACTGAATAGAAGAGAAAAATGGCATGTTATAGGAGTCTAAAGGGTAAATGTACCGAGTTATTGTTTATAACAGTATCCTGTGTAAAATAAATCACATTATGATGTGCTGCTGAATTCAACACTAGACATGAATAAATTTGTTTACTTAGTTTTAAGCCATCCCCTGGAGTATTTGTTTTGTTTTGGTAGTCACTTTTTTTAAAAAAGACAAACTGTAGAGGATTCAGGGCAACACAACTTATAAAAGATTTGGAAAATCAGATCTCTGAAGAAAGGTTAAGAGATGTGGGCATATTCAATCTAGAGAAAAGGCAGCTAAGGGGAAACAGGAAAGCTAAGTATTTGATAGGATGTTATAAAGAGAACAGGAATCAATTAATCTCATTACTCAAGAAAGGCTGATCAAGAAGTAGTAATAACTAGCTTAAAGTGCAGCAGGGAAAATATATAACTAGAACAGTTATATAATGGAACAAACTGCCAGTGGAAGTTATGGCATTTCCATCCTGGAAGGTATTCAAGGCTAGCTTAAGAATAATGAAATCAATCCTACAGAGATGCAGGCAGATGGACTAAGATGACCCAGTAAAGGTCCTTTTCCTCAAAATGATTCCATTATTCTATAAATACTCCTAGGGTTAGCAGTAGCTGCTAACTCAATTAAACTCTGATTAATTGTTTGAGTTTCTAAGAAGAAATTGTGCTGCAATAAATATGAAGTGAAAAAATAGCTTTTTACCCCAATTAAAAGAAAATTAATTATATTTATGCTATCTTAATTCTGCAAGATGTCTGTTCCTTTTTCAGCTAAATCTACTCAGACTGCAATTCCTCCAAGAAACAATTATTTTCACCAGCAAATTCAGAGTTCTCCCATACCTATAATTAGGACAACTTACTATATGCATCTATCTTGTATATCAGTGTTTCCCAAACTTGGGACGCCGCTTGTTCAGGGAAAGCCCCTGGCGGGCCGGGCCGGTTTTTTACCTGCCGCGTCCGCAGGTTCGGCCGATCGCGGCTCCCACTGGCCGCGGTTCGCTGCTGCAGGCCAATGGGGGCTGTGGGAAGCGGTGGCCGGTATGTCCCTTGGCTCAAGCCGCTTCCCGCAGCCCCCACTGGCCTGGAGTGGCGAACCACAGCCACTGAGAGCTGCGATCAGCCGAATCTGCAGACGCGGCAAGTAAACAAACCGGCCCGGCCCGCCAGGGGCTTTCCCTGAACAAGCGGCATCTCAGGTTTGGGAAATACTGTTGTATATTATACATATGTTTAAGACAAAATTAAACTGCTAAATACATACAATACTATATTCATAAGCTTCATTTTTTTGTCATGTAAAGGGTAAAAATAGCCACTTGAACATCTTTCTTATTTGCTGAAAGCGTTGTTCAGAATTGTATTACAGGTATATTATACAGCCTGGGAGTCAGATAGGGCAGGAAAGAGTGCAGAGCCTGGGGCTGAGTTTTCTGAACCTGGAAGGCTGTGTGTGATATTGGGAGAAGCGTTCTTTGAGACTAGGTGTTTTGGAGGGGAGTGTTGGTTTCAGAATGGAGAGGATGCTTCTGAGCCAGGGAAAGGATTGGTTGTCAGCCTGGTCTGCTTTGGATGGAGCTGAGAGGTATAATTACTGGGACTGTTCAGTACACCAAACCACTAGGGTGCCAGTGGTGTGCCAGACATAGCGTGACAAAGAGGCAAGCAATGGAAGGGGTTCATCAGCTAGATCCTGGGGAGCTTCCAATAACCACTTAGACACATGGCTAAGTGAAAAGATATTTTACTAGGGACAGCAGGAAAGGGAAAGAATGCAAATACCCTACATACAGAAGCTTAAACAATTACAGTTCAAAGTGAAAAGAAAAGGAGTATTTGTGGCACCTTAGAGACTAACAAATTTATTAGAGCATAAGCTGAGTGAGCTACAGCTCACTTCATCGGATGCATTTGGTGGTCCACCAAATGCATCCGATGAAGTGAGCTGTAGCTCACGAAAGCTTATGCTCTAATAAATTTGTTAGTCTCTAAGGTGCCACAAGTACTCCTTTTCTTTTTGCGAATACAGACTAACATGGCTGCTACTCTGAAACCCGTCAGTTCAAAGTGAGCAATAGCAGTTCTTGTTTGGGTTCCTGGGGCAGTCCAATCAAGAGTTAGGGCTTCTCAAGTCTAGCACCAGGAGTGCCTTCTCCAGTCCAGTCAATATTCTAAGTAAATAGCTGTTTGCAGGTTTCCAGGCTCAGTTGTCGTTCCACTCAGACCTGCACCCAGCTATAACATCAGGCAGTCACAGACTGTTCCACCTGTGACTCTGAATACGGCTTCCGGGAATTCTGCTTCTATCCAGCTCACTGCTTGCCATGCAGTTGCTGCTTCAGGTTTCCTGAAGCCAGGCACCACTCCCAAACAGAGCCTGGCCACTTCCTGATTCAGGACCTTGGCCCTTCCCCCCTCCCATCCAGGAGGAAGGGGATGGGCAGCGGGGAGGGGGCTGAATGGAGTTCTAGGCCCCTGTTTAGGAGATCAATCAGACAGGTTTAAGAAGATTCTGAGCTGCCAGTGGGATGAGTTGTGCTGGCAGTGGGGAATAGAGTCCACTAGTAAATGAGATCATGGATGAACTATGGTATGTATGTGAAAGATGGTGGGGGAGCTGGTAGGGTAAGAGCAGCACTGGAGGAAAAGAGCTGGAGAGCTCTAGAAAATAGAAAACAGAGGAGAGGTCACAAAAGAGATAATTGCTGTTTTCTCCCACCTTGCCTCTCATGGTGAAGTGTCCCAGTTTTTCATTTTGAAAGGAGGAAGGGATGCTCCTTTTTCCTCTCACCTCCCCACGCAAACACTTCCCTGTGATACCCCCAAATGAAAGTCCCATTTTTTCCACTTTAAAAATATGATCAAGCTGCAACAGTGGTGGAATAGTAAGGAGATTGGTGGTACTGCAGATAGCACTTTGGACATGAGCTGCCATTGCGTGAGAACTTTTACAACATTTTAACATCTCCTCTACTGAAGAAAACAAGTTTTCTGACTACACTTAAACACCTGGAAGATTATAGTGCTTCCTAGACCTTGTATGGCCTGCATGAAATATTCATATATTTTCTCTGGA
This sequence comes from Dermochelys coriacea, assembly GCF_009764565.3. Classification (NCBI taxonomy): domain Eukaryota; kingdom Metazoa; phylum Chordata; order Testudines; family Dermochelyidae; genus Dermochelys; species Dermochelys coriacea. The sequence continues at coordinate 228,345,957 of NC_050069.1, forward strand.
AAAACAGAACATTATTAAAAACTGGTATAAGGGGTGAACAGGTTGCTACATTTCAAAAGCTTTCACTAATTTGGGGTGCCCAGGCTGAGACTAGGGTTGACAACTTGCTAATTGCTGGTAACCTGACTCCCAAACCCCCGCTCCCTGCCTCGCCTCTTCCCCCAAGTCCCACACTCCAACTCTTCCCCCCAAGGCCCAGCCCCCTTCGCTCATTCTCTGCTTCCCCTCCATCGCCCGCTGGATTGTCTCAAGGAGCCTGCCTGCAGGTAGGAGTCAGCCCTGGCTGAGCAGGGACTGCTGCAGGTTAATGACCCAGTGCCTCCCCTCAGCCCTATGGTAACTGGACTTTTGGTTTGGGTGCCATTTAGGGTTGCCAGGTCCCTGAAAACTAGGCACCTGGCAACCCTAAATGGAACGTGGACACAGAAGCCAAAAACTCGACTGTCTGGGTAAAACCCAGATGGGTGGCAACCCTAGTTGTGACCCATAGAGAAGTCCTGATTCTTAGAGGTACAGAGCACCTGTAGCTCACACTGATTTCCGTGGAAGTACTGGAAGTACTGTACCTCTTCAAATCAGGATTTTTGTTGTTGTTGTTATTACTGTCTGCCCTGAAGTGCCATCCCTCTCCTGGAACATTCAGAGGAGCAATAAGGACCGTTGCTCCTCTAAAGAAACAAAAGCACAGCAGCGTGTTGGAATTAATAATCACTTCAAGTCAAACACAGCACTGGGATGACTTAGAATAAAAGTAAAACACGTTTGTTTAATCAAAAAGAGATAGGGGTTGTACATAAGTTCAACTACAAGGGATAAAGTCAGAAATGGTTACAAACAAATAAAAGTGAAAAACACTTTTTAGTGACTGTGACTTAACAAAACTATAGTCTTGGTTCAAGGTAAGATTCTTACCACACTTCCTTACAGCCAGATGGCTGAGGACCCTCTCAGTCAGGATCTCTGACAAAGTCCAAAACTGCTCAGTTCCTTTGTCTTCTTAGGTGAAATACAGAAAGGAGCAAAGAACCCCAAGTTTCTATCATCCAATTAACTTCCAAAATGCATTCTTCTCAAAGTCCAGTGCCCCTGCTGTGAGGAAAGGTGCCATGGAATCTGAGGGAGAAGATTCCATGCTGGTTTCTTCCCTGCTAATGCTTTCTGCAATGCCAATTGATCTGTCCAATATGCTAATGAATGGCCACTTGACTGTTTGCTAATTGTCTGTCATTGCACCTACATGGAGGTAGCAGCCTTTCCTTTGTTTGGAAAAACCCTATTTACCCACTCCGCAAATACATTTTTGTCCCACAGTTCATTAATTTGTACAGTGGTGCTTTCGGCAGTGGCAGATTAAATTGGTGGGTACAGAGCACCCACCAGCAGCTCCCTGCCCCGCCCCCTGCCCCAGCTCACCTCTGCTCCGACTCCATCTCCCCGAGCACGCTGCCAGGTCCTGCTTCTCCCACTCCCTGCCAGCACTTGTGCACGAAACAGCTTCACACGGCTGGGAGGGGGGGGAAGAGAGGGCAATACCACACACTCAGGGGAGGAGGGGGCGGGGCGGGCATTTAGGGAAGGGGACCAATAGAGGCAGGGAGGGGGTGGAGTTGGGGTGGGGACTTTGGGGAAAGGGGTTTGAATGGAGGGGGAAAGGGATGGAGTTGGGGCAGGGCCGGGGACGGGGGGCACGAGCACCCACCGGCGGGGGAAGTTGGCGCCTCTGGCTGCTGTTATAAATTTTCTGTCCCTGCAAATTTTCTGCCCTAGGCCTAGGCCCTTGTCAGCCTAGGCAATAATATGCCGTTGGCTTTGGGTGTTTAACATACATACTCCATGCAAGAATATTAATGATCAGTGTATTATTGGCTTACCAATACTTACTCCATACCTACGTAGATATAGATTAAGACATAAGTGAATTGGCGTACACTGAACTGGTCAAACAGTTCCTGATATCAGTGAGCCCTTGCCTCTTATACTGGGATGCTCTTAGGGTCTCACTGACACAGTAATAGTAATAAACATTGTATTTTCAGTATAATGCACCAGAATATACTTCCCTAATACAAGTTGTATTTAGCCATATGAACTCAAGGGAATCAAGGTTATTTTCATGGGGGTTTTTTTATTTGTATCTTTTCCAAAAGCACAAACAAAGCCAAAAATACAGAGTTCAAAGTTATGGATGTTGTGCTGGGGTTACTGGGGAACAGAGGGTCAAGGAAGCAGCTCTGGGGTCAGAAGGCTCCATCCGACCATGTCTTCTGGCTGGTGCTTGCAATGGAGGGGGACCTTAAAAGGGCACGACACAGCTCACTCAAGATGGTCAGTGCGATGGAGCAGACTTGCATTGGTAGCTCCTGTAGGGATACAGCAGGACCCCCATGCTGCCTGGAGCAGACTCCCAAGATGAAACTTCAGGCTGCTGCCAGAGAGACAGCAAAGCACCAGCCTGTGAGGGGAAAGAACACTGGGGAGCACAGAGGCAAGGGAGAGGAAATGACACAGGGAGCATTGCCCAGGTGACCCACCTGAACTTGCACCCCAGGGCCCTGGAAACGTGGAAGAAGTGATATAGCCCGAGGTTCCTCTACTGCCCCCACAGACTTGAGCCACTAGGTGTTACTGCCAAACCACAGACTGGAGCCTCAAGTAGTGACCACTAGGCACCACACTCCATCACATATGTGCATAAAGTATTGGCAGGACTGAGGCCTTCTGCTGTAAGCTCTTTGGGGCAGGGACTTTTTTGTCACATCTGTGCCACAGGCCTAGCACAACAGAGATTCTTGCTTGGGGCCTGCAGGCGCCCCTACAATATAAATAAAAATCATAGAAATAGGTGGTCTTCCAGTGTGCAGCAACCCTCATAAGCTGCTGAAGATAGAGATGACAGGAAAGCAACTGCATCATCACTAGAGAAAATCTCCAGTTTAGAGAAATCAGTTCCACTAGAAGTTATTGCACACCCACCCACCCACCCCACAAATATATTACTACAAAGAATTTACTTTTATTCTTAAACTTCGATTCAGAAAGCAAAGGAAAAAAGTGCTTCGTATGGCTAAAAAACAGGATGGGCTGTTGTCAATGTATGTTCTATTTGAGTTTCTGTTAACATCAGAACATCCATCAACCCATATCAGGATATAAACTATACATGTCAACATATGAAAGTCTAAAAGTAAGGTTCAGGGGCCTTGCCCACCTGAGATAATCAGTGTATGTGCGGGGGTGATAGCTTACTGCGAGAGCTCCTGACCCTCCAGGGCATGGGATGATGGTCAGCCTAGACAATAGCTTCTCAGCTATAGCCGGAAATTTGTTTATAATGTTTTATTTGATCTAGGAATACATCTGGACAACTGGTTTTTAAGGTACCTGAAGTTTTGTTTAGCTATTCTTTGGCACAAGAAAGCTTAAACTATCACGTATTTGAAAACTAAACAAAAATTGTAAAGCCTATATTAATCCCAAGATAGTTTTCAATATGTCTAACTGATTTTCTATAACTCTTCAGATGCTATTGAATCATTTATGGAAATGGTATGGAAAAAAAAAACATTGATATAAATCCAATTAATTGACTTCACTGGAATATTGTCCTTAAAGTAATATATATGCTGAGAACACAAGAAATGTAGACTCAGATTTTCAGTATGGCCACTAAATTGGATGCACCAAAATGCTAAGAAACTAACACCCCATCTAAAGTAATAGGCCAGATCATCAGCTTATGCAAATGAACATTGCTCTATTGAAATCAATGGTGCGCACCAAATTATACCAGCTGAAGATGTGGACCAGTGAAATCTATAGATGCACTTCTGAAAATCAGGCCCTAGCGCCTTAAGTTGGGTTCCTAAATTACAGATCACTGTTGAAAATGTGGCTTACTGATAATTTATTTTATCGAATTATATTAAGAGCTTCATTTTTTACAATAAACCATGTCACATGCACATGATTCAGGTGAAGATCTCATACTCACCAGTGGAATCTTGTACACAGCTGGGGGAAAAGTCCAAAAAGGATACATTATTAAGTGCAGGGATGTACACAGGTCAACTTCATTCATTCATCTGTAACTCCCAGCCAATGCAGATGCACAAGGAATTAATGTGGCAAGCAGTATTTAGTGGAGAGAAATTTTTTTAAATGAACTCAAGCTTCAGGTACTGATGAAGTTAACAAGAATTCTAACATCTCAGATGAAGACTGCTGTGATATTTCTATTACAATTTCCACTGAAATAGAGAGTCAGACAAAAATATGAAGTAAGGTGTTTTTAAAAGATTTTAAAGCTCCTTATCTCATTTTAGAACCAATCCTACTCAGTTGCCCATGGAAACAGCAGCCTGAAGACTTCAGCTGAGTTGTTCGAAATTGTGCAGATTCCAGCTGAGCCGCAGCTGATCTTTGAAAGGACTGTGAGTTTCCCAAACAACACCTAGCTTTAGGACCTATTAATCTTCTAGAGCCTGCAATGTTCTAACTACTAACCAAAAGATTTGCCATAACACATTTTTTAAAAGTTAAAATTGTTTTCATGTACTTATAACTTTACTCTTTAAAATTAAACTGTTATTTGAATAAAAGCAAGAGAATACTTCAGAAGTGCAGTTGAATTTGATACCTCTACCTCTTAGGGCACAGGAGAATCGAGACATCAGAGGACACCCTAGGCTTGTACATATGTAGTATCACAATATTAATAGAATGGCTCACTTAGATGCTTTTACTTTTAAAGCAATTTTTGGCTGCTTTAAATCTAGCTGTCTAAGCCACTCTGTTACGTTTAAAACAGTTATGAGTTACCTAGCTGAACATGGGCTCGATCTTCCAAGCCATTATTCAGATAATGAATTCTTATCCATTGCTGTTAATAGGACAATACAGATAAGTAAGAACTACTGGTGAGCGTTGGGGTTTATAAGATCAGGCTATTTATAAGCTAGCTACTTCTTATGCACTCCAGCTCCTTTCCATAATACTTTCAATTCTATCTAAATTTCATAGCCTTGATATTATAACAAGTAAGTCATATTTATATGTAATATGATATTTCTCTTGAGTTTGCATATTAAGAATAGTACAGATATAGCCACAGTCACGTTTTAATGCCCACGCTTCTAGCATTCTACAGCACATGTACATAGCGTGATATCTGAATGCGGGCTAGATACACAAACCAACTAAATTCTATTCTAGCTGTTACACTATCATGTCATATTTTGCATACTGTTAGACTGTTTGTTTTAGACCATATGAACATCACATGCATTTGAATGAGAAGGTGAGTCGCAAACTACAAAAATCTTTAACAAAAATATGACAATTAGAATTACAAGAAACTCCATTGAAATAATTGTCTTTAGTCCACAGATGAAGAAACTTCAGCATTAAGACCATCATAGCATGTTTAACAAAAACAAAGTGAACCACTCATTGAAAGATGGATACTGAAAGAAAGAGTGGAATATCATGGAGCTGCCCAGTGTCTTTTGCCTCACCCGCTGGCAAACATCCAGTTTGATTTACTTTCTTTCATTCTCTCCATCAGTGGCTGCTTTTGGCTTATTTGACTGGGAACCCAAACTTGGCCATACTGATCTAATTCTAACCAATGAAGTTCTGGGAGTCAGATAATATTGTGAAATAGCTTCAGGGCATGATATTTGTGTCATATTTGCTACACGCCTAAATGAGCCTTGCATCAGGAGGCCATCAGTGGAGGAAAGGGGGATAGTTTGGGTCATTGAATATTGCTGCTAGATCCAAACCCAGCCTTCTCATCCCTATACTGTTGTGTCTTGCTTATCATGGGGAATCTTGTTGACTGAGCAAAAGTTCATTTTGCTATCTCCCCACCTCAAAAGTAATAGACAAGATAAAGCAAGAGCTCTGCATTTGGAAACCAATATAAAAGAAGACCAGAACAAATGGGCTGCTGGGCTTGTTTATCTTATAATAAGACAAAAACATGTGTGTCACCTAAAAATTTTCATTCTCTTGGAAATCTGTGTTCATTGTTTCAGGAGCAGAGGAATAGCTACCCTTCTAAAGGACACAGTCAGCTGAAAAGAGGTTTCAGCAATAGCACACACAAATGAGAAACACAGTCAGGATGTAAGGCAGACTTAACAGAAGCCTGCACATGTAGATTTTTTGTTAAGAAGCATATTTGATTTCTTCCAAGCCTCCATGTTAGGGGATTATATAATTGTCAGCACTTATGGAGAGAAGACCGCTATGAGATGTAAGGAGGGATGTGACATAAAATGTTTGCGGACCACTGCTGTATTGCGTTTATCAAGAGCAGACAAATGCTTCGTAAATTACCTGGAATTCTGGTCTGCAGCAGTCAGAAAAAAGTTTGAATAGTTTCCTGACAATGGAATCATTGGGGAACTTAAGCTCTTATGCAAGTGAAGTGTGGAGTCTAATATGTTATTAATAGTCCCTGAAATAAGAACTTTTGATGGATCTCAAATCAACTTTCAAACCAGAAAAAGAGGCTGGTCTTGTTTTTTGTTTTGTAAAAATAAAAACACACAACCAAAAATCAAAGAAATGTTATGAAATCAAATCCTCAGCAATCAAAATGAAATAGCATATGATACTTTTAGAAGACAGCACTTTGAAATTTAAATCACTTTGAATCAGAAGCAAATACTGTAAGATATGCAGACAACAACGTCCAGCTGAGTCAAATTTAGCACAGCCCCTATGGGCATGGTTGCAGGGAAGGCTCCCTTTTGGTTTACCTATGTTGAGCTGATGCCTGCAGACCAGCAGAGACAGAGACAGCTGTCATGTGCACACAGTCAAGTCAGTGGGACCAGGATTTCACCTAGTGAATCTAGCCACCAGAATGCGCGCTCTGCCAAATGGAGTCTAGTCTTCAATAGAATTTGCACTTAGAGAATTCTCTTCTTTCCTCAAGCAATGAAGTGGACAAAAAGTAGGTGCTAAAATTATGATCTCATATGCAGTTTTAAGTTTCTCCCTTAATTATGCAATAGGGCTTCCTTGTTCTCTCATGAGCTGCTAAAAATCTCTTTAGACTTCAACAGTCACTCACAATCACACAGCATAATCTGTGAGTAATACAGAGGTCACCATTAAAAAAGGTAATATTAATTATTAGATAACAGTTAGCTACTGTTGTAGGAATAGCAAAAACCCCCCGGAATATGAGTTTCTTGAATGCAGTAATCTGGCAAATATTTTCATTTTTGTGGTGACCTATATTTATATAGTATAGAAAAATATATCATCTGCAGACAACAGCCTGCACTCATACTGTAGCATATTAGTGGAATTCACAAGAAGAGCCCTACTGTTGTTGATTGAAGAGAAAAATATGGAGCAATCTTTTTTTGACAGAAATCTTTTGATATGGGTAATCATAAAATGCTGTTGTCCAAAATTGTAACAACTTGGCTTTTGCTGGCATTGTCTTATCCTGGCTCTGCAAATGTCTATCTGTCTGAAAAATAAAAAGGAAGCAGTAAAAGAAGTATGCCATCAAGATCCTGATCCTCTCTTTCCTTTGCTGTCACTCAGCTGCCTGCTCCAATCTGGTGAGGCAGCTTTAAGTAATGGCTTTTCGGAATGTTAAGAATAGGTTCTGAATTAATTTTGAGCCTCAGACCTCTTTAGGTACCATCCATCCTTTGATGGATCTCTTTCTGTCATCACTGAGATTGTTTCTGCTGTAATCCTCCAAGATAAGCACTCATTGATTCATTTTTCAGTGATTCCCCAAAACAATCAGCAGTTCAGGCAATGGAAAGGTTGCCAAATATATGAGACAAAACTTTTCTATGTACTAAATGCAAGAGTCTGCATTAACAGAATGTTGACTATTAAAAATATTAGGGAATTTGTAATTAAAGCTGCAGCAGCAACTATTGCTCTGTACAAATGTTTAAAAAATTGTTTTTGTTTAATATTGCATAAGCAAGGATAAATATAACAAGGCAAAAATAAACTGAGTAAAAGCATGTGATCCCAAATATTTACACAGTGCACTGGGGAGTCACTACTGACTAATAAAACACAGCCAAGATATGTTTCCTTAAAAGGAGATCTGACTCCAAAAAGGTGGTGCCAACATCTTAAGAACATAACAAAGGCCATATTGGGTCCAACCAAAGGTCCATTTAGCCCAGTATCCTGTCTTCCAACAGTGGCAAATGTCAGGTGCTTCAGAAGGAATGAACAGAACAGGGCAATTATTGAATGATCCAACCCCTGTCGTCCAGCCTCAGCATCTGGCAGTTAGAGGTTTAGGGACAATCGGAGCATGGGGTTGCATCCCTGACTATCTTGACTAATAGCCACTGACAGACCTATCCTAAAAATATAGTTAAGTATTCTGCGTGGGCCAACCTGGAGGCCTGTGGAAGAGCCATAGACAGCAGCAAAGCCAACATATCACCAACAGAGCCATTGGAGCTATATCCATGAAGATGGGACTCTTCTCAGCTTGCAGACTATTTAGCAGCAGCATGAAGGGGCAGCTTTCTCCACACCACAAAATGGAGGAGTTGCCATTGACTTCAGTATGATTTGACCCTACCATCTAAATATAAAAGATGAGCCAGCAAGTTCAGATAAAATAAGAACATCTCAGAAGCCTCAATCAGAAGTCATACTGAACCTGAGCTGAATCTGTTGATGTGGACACAGAGGCGAAATGAGGACAGACACATGGAATTAAGTGGCAAGCTGCAACTTTTACTAAACTTTAGCACAGAGAGGGATGTTACCCGCCCATCACCTATACCTTCCTATACCAGGCATTTAATTGGTTCTACTGTGGGGATTAGAGGGCTCCTTACTTTTTAACCCATAACTTGTGGTGTGCTCTACTCTGCCTTCCCCCATCAGGACTCAGCTCACTCCAAATCCCAGCATCCTCCCCAGGGAGAGGGCCAGATAGGGTTGCCAGATGTCCTGTTTTAGACTGGAATGCCCAGTTAAAAAGGGACCCTGGTGGCTCCAGTCCACCACTGACTGGGCTGTTAAAGTCTGGTCAGCAGTGCAGCAGGGCTAAGGCAGGTTCCCTGCCTGCCGTGACTCCACACAGCTCCCGGAAGCATGACATGTCCCCCCTCCAGCTCCTATGCATAGGTACAGCCAGTGGGCTCTGCACACTGCCCCCACCCCACACATGGGTTCCACAGCTCCCATTGGTTGGGAACCACGGCCAATAGGACCTGTGGGGGTGGCGCCTGCAGATGGGGCAGTACGCAGAGCCGTCTGGCCACACCTCTGCATAAGAGCCGGAGATGGGTACATGCTGTTGCTTCCAGGAGCTGCTTGAGGTAAGTGCCACCCAGAGCCTGTGAAAAAAGCTAATGCGGTTTTGGGATGCATCAGGAGAGGCATTTCCAGTAGGGATAAGGAGGTTTTAGTACCGTTATAGAAGGCATTAGTGAGACTTTACCTGGAATACTGTGTGCAGTTCTGGTCTCCCATGTTTAAAAAGGATGAATTCAAACTGGAACAGGTACAGAGAAGGGCTACTAGGATGATCTGAGGAATGCAAAACTTGTCTTATGAAAGGAAACTCAAGGAGCTTGGCTTGTTTAGCCTAACTAAAAGAAGGTTGAGGGGAGATATGATTGCTCTCTATAAATATATCAGAGGGATAAACACTGGAGAGGGAGAGGAATTATTTAAGCTCAGTACCAATGTGGACACAAGAACAAATGTGTATAAACTGGCCACCAGGAAGTTTAGACTTGAAATTAGACAAAGGTTTCTAACCATCAGAGGAGTGAAGTTTTGGAATAGCCTTCCAAGGGAAGCAGTGGGGGCAAAAGATCTATCTGGCTTTAAGATTCTACTCGATAAGTTTATGGAGGAGATGGTATGATGGGATAATATGATTTTGGTAATTAATTGATCTTTAAATATTCAGAGTAAATAGGCCTAATCCCCTGAGATGGGATATTAGATGGGTGGGATCTGAGTTACCCAGGAAAGAATTTTTTGTAGTATCTGGCTGTAGAATCTTGCCCATATGCTCAGGGTTTAGCTGATCGCCATATTTGGGGTCGGGGAGGAATTTTCTTCTAGGGCAGATTGGAAGAGGCCCTGGAGTTTTTTTGCCTTCCTTTGTAGCATGGGGCATGGGTCACTTGAGGGAGGATTCTCTGCTCCTTGAAGTCTTTAAACTATGATTTGAGGACTTCAATAGCTCAGACATAGGTGAGGTTTTTCATAGGAGTGGGTGGGTGAGATTCTGTGGCCTGCATTGTGCAGAAGGTTGGACTAGATGATCAGAATGGTCCCTTCTGACATTAGTATCTATGAATCTATGAATCCCTGACCCCACGCCGTGCCACAACCCTCTGCCTCAGCCTTGATCCTCCTCCCACCCTCCAAACCCCTCAGCCCCATCTCGGAACACCCTCCTGCACCCCAAGCCCCACATCCATGGCTGTACTCCACAGCCCGCATCCCCAGCCAGAGCCCTCACCCCTCCTGCACCCCAACCCCCTGCCCCAGTCCCCTCCTGCACCCCAAATCCTTCATCCCCAACCCCAGCCTAGAATCTGCATCCCAAGGCAGAGCTCTCACACCCCTGCACCCCAACTGCCTGCCCCAGCCCCTGCCTCACTTTGAACCCCTCAGCTCCAGCCTGGAGCCCCCTCTTGCACCCCAAATCCCTCATCCCTGGTCCCAATACAGAGCCCACAACCCCCAGCCAGAGCCTTCATCCCCATCCCACACCCCAACCACCTGCCCCAGCCCAGAGCCCCCTCCCACACTCTGAATGCCTCAGCCCCAGCCCAGAGCTCCTTCCTGCACCCCAAGTCCCTCATCCCTGGCCCCACCCCAGAGCCCCTCCCCACAGACAGAGTCCTCACCCACTTCTGTACTCCAGCCGGGAGAAAATGTACAAGTGACTGAGGATGAGGAAAGAGAGCAATGGGTGTTGGGGGGAAAGGAGTGAGCGGGGGCGGGGCCTCAGAGACGGGGTGGGACGGGGCAGGGCTTCAGATGAGGGGCAGGGCAGGAGGCATGGCAAGGATGTTCAGTTTTGTGCAAGTAGAAAGTTTGCAACCCTAGGGGTAGAGGATGAAGAAGGCTGGGGTCCTTGGCCTGCAAAGGCCACAAGATCTGACCTCAGCCTGCAAAGGCTATAAGGTCTCACCCTATTGCATGAACCTGAGGCCCATCACCAGTCCCAGGTATTTTACCCCTGAGACCTGTCCATTTTATCCTTCCTAACTGCACTGGAAGCTGACCATAAGTTGCAACAAACAACTCAACTCATGTACCTCAGCTAGGTACTAAGCACACTGTGGCATTAGGGTGCTAAGAGGAAGCCAAAAAAGTTCCTGATCTTCTTCCAGTTGGCCCATGGGAGAAAAAATTCCTTCCTGACCCTCAAATGGGCAATCAGCTAGACCTGCGGCATCTGTCAGGCGGAGTTCCCATTCCTAGCTCAGGGTGAGTGGGAGCAGGGGGTAGAAGGAAGCTGCTGCAATGGAGCTGAAAGAAGGTCCACTTGGAATCCACTCCAGGTTAAATCCTGTGAACTGGGGAATGCTGGGCAATGAGCACCCTGTCCGCCAGGCTGGCCAATGGGTGCCAGAGACTCCTGGGAGGAAGGAGCTACCTAGTGTCCCACAGCAAATGTCCCGTCCCTTGCTGCTGATCTGTCTCCCTTCACCACCAGCCCCATCAAGTCCCCTCCACCCATTGTGGCAGGGAGGTGGCATTTCTGAGGCTTTTACAGACAGACTAGATTACCTGCATGGTGTGAATATATGTTAAAATGGAGTGGTATAAACGTACCTCTACTAAAACTCGGCATCAAGATCTGAAATGTCTTAGCAAATCCTTAAGTACGGGGATTTACAAGTGTAGTTGAATATTAAGGGACTGATTCTAGCAATCTTAATCATGCTGAGTAAGTAGTGCCTTACTTCATGAGTGGTTGCACTGAATTCCATTCTACTTCAGAGGGCTACTTTTGGAGTCAGATGCCACTCATTGTGAATAAGGGTACAAGAATCAGGTCCTAAATGACCAACAGAGTTCTAACAAAAGTTTTAGGACAGATCGTCAGTAGGTGTAAATCAGCAGACCTCCAAGTAAGATGCTAACTATCTGGCTCAAAATCTCTGGTAAGTGAAATAAATGATCAATTTTTCTTAAATGATCACACTCAGGTATTCCATGTGGGAATGTGTCTCTTTGTAGCGGCAGCCAACCTATCTTTGCAGACCAGAAAGAAAATTTCTAGGTTTTTTTTCTCCCACTCAAACAATCCATTTCTCAACCATGCATTTAAGTGGCTAGATGGTTTCTTTTCAAAAAACCCATCTAATTCGTAGAACAATGCAAACATTTGTGTGACAGCTTGTCATGATATTACTTTTCACTAATGAATGTGCTTAGTTATCTGCTAAATGCAGCCAATGTGAGTGGTATAATTGGCACCCCTGGTTTTGACAGTCCTTCAGCAACTTCCCTGGGCAACCATGTATTGTAATTGACAAATTACATCTATAATGCAATACATATACTCCGAAGTACAATAATGGACATTAAAAGCCTGCACTATAATAGGTCTATTACATCTTAATAAATTGTCAAAATAAAGTAGATCACCCCCACAAGGTTGTTTTTTTTAAAAAAAATAAACAAAAACCTGTTGTGGGCAAGAATGTCCAATATTAGGCCTACAGAAGTGAACATTTCAGATGTATTGTAAAGTATAGTGCCAAATATAAAGCCCTCATTGATTTTAGTAAGTATCACTATGCTACAAAAAGCATCCTATATAAATCATGCAACATCCTGCTCAAGCTTGCAAATATAATAAAGGTGAGGGACACTGGAGTACTGGTAAGAGACGGGTCTTTATTTCCTGGCTTCAGGGTTATATAATGTTATACCCAGTGATGAGCTGCCAAAATCTTAACAACCAGTTCCCTCCTCACCCCACGAGGGGGTCATGGCCCACCCCTCCCCCTGGAACCCCTTCCCCATCCACCCCCCTTCCCTGTCCCCTGACTGCCCCCAGAACCAGGCAGGAGGGTCTTGTGGGCCACCGCAGTGGGTGCCCACCCCGCCCCTAAGAGCCAGAGGGACCTGCCGGGGGGCGAGGTGGGGAGTCCTGGTGGTGCTTACCTGGGGCATCTCCCAGGAAGCATCTGGCAGGTCCCTCTGGCTCCTGGGATGGAGTAGCATAGCAACCGCTCCCCCCACTGATCACATCAAAAGTGGCGCCTTAGGCACCGACTCTGTGGGTGCTCCAAGGCTGGAGCACCCATGGGAAAAATTTGGTGGGTGCGCGGCAGCTCCCCACCCCGCGCCCGGCCACAGCTCACCTCCGCCTCCTCCCCTGAATGCACCGCCCCGCTCTGCTTCTCCCCCCCGCCCCCCGGTTTCCTGCGAATCAGCTGTTTGCGCGGGAAGCCTGGGAGGGCTGAGAAGCAGGCGGCAGCTTCGCGCTGAGGCCCAGGGAGGCGGAGGTGAGCTGGGGCGGGGAGCGGTTCCTCTGCACGCCCCCCCCCAGGTTACCTGCTGTGGCGTGGGCAGCCCTCCTCGCGCCCCAGCTCACCTCTGCCTCCCCGGGCCTGAGCGCAAAGCCACCACTTGCTTCTCAGCCTCCCCAGGCTTCCCAGGTGACCAGCTGATTCGCGGGAAACCGGTGGGTGGAGAAGCAGGGCGGCGTGGCGTGTTCAGGGGAGGAGGCAGAGGCGGAGCGGAGGTGAGCTGGGGCGGATGTGGGGCGGGGTGGGGAGCTGCCGGTGGGTGCTCTGCACCCACCAAATTTTCCCCGTGGGTGCTCCCTGGAGCACCCACGGAGTCGGCGCCTAAGGTGCCACTTTTGGCCGGTTGTTACATTTAGAAGCCCTTTTAGAACCGGTTGTCCCGTGGGTTCTAAAAGGGTTCTAAATTTAACATCCGGTTCCAGCGAACCAGTGTGAACTGGCTCCAGCTCACCACTGGTTATACCCCTTCTACTAACACTACTGGTTAATGTTACAGCAACCATTGGGGAATTCTTCTCTGGCCCTGTCCCCTCACATCCAGGCGTTCTCAAAATCCTGCCAACTCTCCCTCTGCATCTGATCCCCATTACTAAAGAGATATTTATCCTTGCTCTTGTCATCCTGAACACTGAGATAGTGTGTTCCGGTCTGTGGGGATCAACGCAAAGCAGCACCAGTCCCCACCAGAACAACAGATGCAGACATCTCTCCACTGTTATGATGATCAGTACCCACCAGTGGCATATTAATGCCTAGGCCGACAAGGCCTAGGCCTAGGGCGGCAAATTTGCAGGTGCGGCAAATTTATAATAGCAGCCAGAGGCTGCTTCCCCCGGTGCCGGTTCGCGCCCTCTGCCCCAGCCCCGCCCCAACTCCACCCCTTCCCCACCCCCATTCCCCATCCCCTCCCTGCCCGTATTGGTCCCCTTCCCCAAATCCCCGCTCCAGGCCCGCCTCCTCTCCTGAGTGTGCCGCGTTCCCCTCCTCCCCCCCTCCTTCGCAAAGCTGTTTTGCACACAAGCACTGGCAGGGAGTGGGGAGAAGCAGGACCTGGCAGCGTGCTCAGGGGAGTAGGCGGAGTCGGAGCGGAGGTGAGCTGGCGGTGGGGAGGTGGCAATTATTTCTGGGCCTAGGGGCGGCAAAATCATTAATCCACCACTGGTACCCACCACAACATTTCTTTCAAGATCCGTGGCTCCTACACATGCCTATGGTGTAACTCATCCAGTGCATCAGATATCTCAAGAACAGTTGTGTGGGTGAAACCAGACCATCACTATGCTTTCAATTAACTTGCACAGAAATATGGTAAAAGACAAAAACTCCCTTTCATCTATGGATGAACACTTTTCACAAAGTGAGCATTCCATATCTGACCTCTCAGTCTTTTTCCTCAAAGGAAACCTGCACAAGACCTTCAAAAGATGAGCCTAGAAACTTAAATTCATAACTTTGCTGGACACTAAAAACTTCAGTCTAGAAGGAGATGTCTATGCTGCGCTGGTCAAATGACACATTCTGTAGTGCTGTCTTTAGGAAGGACCTGTCCAAGAAAAAAACTTGACCTATTTTATTTTAATTTCAAGATGTTTGGACCTTCAGCTGTGATTCAAAATATACGTAGAATGATTCTGCTTATGACATTATTTTGCTGTTAGTTATATTTGATTATTTGCATTTAGCTGACAGTATGCTGACAATTTTGTTCTTCCCTGGAAATAGTGTAGTGAATCTAATTTGCAGTCATTCCTTATAGCGGTTGGGTAACAGACTATACTGCTGTGCTGTTGAGCACTCAGGAGCATCTAGCTACATTAGAATGAACACAATGAAGACCTGATTTTTATTTCTTTTTTAATTGAAAGAGCAGAAACTTAGAAAGTGTGGCAAACAGTAAATCCACAAGAGCACATTTGGACATGTTTGACAGGGCTCCTACTGTCCATGCTATGCTGATGACTTTCCGCAGCTCAGTAATGTTTGATGAGTTTCGCCCAATTTCAACATTTTCAAGACCAATAAGACATTGTAAGAAAACTAAGAACTAAACAGTGCCAGTAGATTATTTTTATTTATATATGAAGCTTCTGAATTTGGGTTTGAGGAGCCCCTGGCTGCACTAACTCATGGAAGCCCGTCCTAGACTGCCTACAAGCTGTGGTGCAGTCCAGAAAGCTATAGCTTGCAAGCCGGGCAACATAGGGCCACCCATGGAAGTCTTAGGCTGTGCCTGCAATGGGGAATTCACCCCCAGCTGCTAGCAGCTCCCATATGTAGTGCATGGGAGCCACAGACAGGAGCAGATTCAGTCCTTCATTATATTAATAGGGCACCTTTGTTGTGTGTTTTTCACTTTCAGTAGTCATTAGACTAGAGAAGGAGGGACAGAAAACACATAATGGAATTCTTTAAATCTGCCAAAATAGTCTGATCTAATGGAATACTTCAGGGTCATACTTTTTTTACAGTTGCATTGAAGTTTACACAAACTTATGTTTACAGCTCAGATATACAAACCCTAAGCTCACATAGTAAGTCATGTGCCATTGGTACACAGCATGGCTCAGTCAACTGCACTGCAATGATCATACAGGAAAAAAAACAACAGCAAAAGTGTAAAAGTTCAAACAGCTCATCTGGTAAAAACCTCACATTATGCACTGTCTGGAAAGTAAACACAAGCTGTAGGAAATTTTCTAAGAGATCCAAATAACTGCATAGCTCAAACAAAACAGCAGAAGCACACATTGCAAAAAAAAAAAGTGAACACATGGCGGAGGAACAGAAAAATGATAAACTTCCCCTATAGGGCCTCAAAATGTATGGTTCATTTTTGAAGTCAGTATGACCCACTTCAATTAAGATGACTGTAGATCAGAAAATTAAGACTGTTTTGTTTATTTCTTGGACACTTTGCCTACAGGATCCTCAATATTTTAAGGGATGAAGATGATACTTTGAGCCAAGAATCTAAAAACTAGTATTGTTCTCACTGATTTATTTGAAGTTGAGGAAAACCTTCCTTAAATTAAAGAGATTCTTTCAAATTATGACAGGTTTCAGAGTAGCAGCAGTGTTAGTCTGTATTCGCAAAAAGAAAAGGAGTACTTGTGGCACCTTAGAGACTAACAAATTTATTAGAGCATAAGCTTTCGTGAGCTACAGCTCACTTCATCGGATGCATTTGGTGGAAAATACAGAGGGGAGATTGATATACACACACAGAGAACATGAAACAATGGGTTTATCATACACACTGTAAGGAGAGTGATCACTTAAGATAAGCCATCACCAGCAGCGGGGGGGAGGGAGGAGGAAAACCTTTCATGGTGACAAGCAAGGTAGGCTATTTCCAGCAGTTAACAAGAATATCTGAAGAACAGTGGGGGGTGGGGTGGGGGGGAGAAATAACATGGGGAAATAGTTTTACTTTGTGTAATGACTCATCCATTCCCAGTCTCTATTCAAGCCTAAGTTAATTGTATCCAATTTGCAAATTAATTCCAATTCAGCAGTCTCTCGGAGTCTGTTTTTGAAGCTTTTTTGTTGAAGGATAGCCACTCTTAGGTCTGTAATCGAGTGACCAGAGAGATTGAAGTGTTCTCCAACTGGTTTTTGAATGTTATAATTCTTGATGTCTGATTTGTGTCCATTCATTCTTTTACGTAGAGACTGTCCAGTTTGACCAATGTACATGGCAGAGGGGCATTGCTGGCACATGATGGCATATATCACATTGGTAGATGCGCAGGTGAACGAGCCTCTGATAGTGTGGCTGATGTGATTAGGCCCTATGATGGTGTCCCCTGAATAGATATGTGGACAGAATTGGCAACGGGCTTTGTTGCAAGGATAGGTTCCTGGGTTAGTGGTTCTGTTGTGTGGTTGCTGGTGAGTATTTGCTTCAGATTGGGGGGCTGTCTATAAGCAAGGACTGGCCTGTCTCCCAAGATCTGTGAGCGTGATGGGTCATCCTTCAGGATAGGTTGTAGATCCTTGATGATGCATTGGAGAGGTTTTAGTTGGGGGCTGAAGGTGATGACGAGTGGCGTTCTGTTCTTTTCTTTGTTGGGCCTGTCCTGTAGTAGGTGACTTCTGGGTACTCTTCTGGCTCTGTCAATCTGTTTCTTCACTTCAGCAGGTGGGTAGTGTAGTTGTAGGAATGCATGATAGAGATCTTGTAGGTGTTTGTCTCTGTCTGAGGGATTGGAGCAAATGCGGTTATATCGTAGAGCTTGGCTGTAGACAATGGATCGTGTGGTATGATCTGGATGAAAGCTAGAGGCATGTAGGTAGGAATAGCGGTCAGTAGATTTCCGATATAGGGTGGTGTTTATGTGACCATCGCTTATTAGCACCGTAGTGTCCAGGAAGGGGATCTCTTGTGTGGACTGGTTCAGGCTGAGGTTGATGGTGGGATGGAAATTGTTGAAATCCTGGTGGAATTCCTCAAGGGCTTCTTTTCCATGGGTCCAGATGATGAAGATGTCATCAATGTAGCGCAAGTAGAGTAGGGGCATTAGGAGACGAGAGCTGAGGAAGTGTTGTTCCAAATCAGCCATAAAAATGTTGGCATACTGTGGGGCCATGCGGGTACCCATTGCAGTGCTGCTGATTTGAAGGTATACATTGTCCCCAAATGTGAAATAGTTATGGGTGAGGACAAAGTCACAAAGTTCAGCCACCAGGTTAGCTGTGACATTATTGGGGATACTGTTCCTGACTCTTGTAGTCCATCTTTGTGTGGAATGTTGGTGTAGAGGGCTTCTACATCCATAGCGGCTAGGATGGTGTTTTTAGGAAGATCACCAATGGATTGTAGTTTCCTCAGGAAGTCAGTGGTGTCTCAAAGATAGCTGGGAGTGCTGATAACGTAGGGCCTGAGGAGGGAGTCTACATAGCCAGACAATCCTGCTGTCAGGGTGCCAATGCCTGAGATGATGGGGCGTCCAGGATTTCCAGGTTTATGGATCTTGGGTAGCAGATAGAATACCCCAGGTCGGGGTTCTAGGGGTGAGTCTGTGCAGATTTGTTCTTGTGCTTTTTCAGGGAGTTTCTTGAGCAAATGCTGTAGTTTCTTTTGGTAACTCTCAGTGGGATCAGAGGGTAATGGCTTGTAGAAAGTGGTGTTGGAGAGCTGCCTAGTAGCCTCTTGTTCATACTCTGATCTATTCATGATGACGACAGCACCTCCTTTGTCAGCCTTTTTGATTATGATGTCAGAGTTGTTTCTCAGGCTGTGGATGGCATTGTGTTCTGCATGGCTGAGGTTATGGGGCAAGTGATGCTGCTTTTCCACAATTTCAGCTCATGCACGTCAGCGGACGCACTCTATGTAGAAGTCCAGTCTGCTGTTTCGACCTTCAGGAGGAGTCCACCCAGAATCCTTCTTTTTGTAGTGTTGGTAGGAAGGTCTCTGTGGGTTAATATGTTGGTCAGAGGTGTGTTGGAAATAGTCCTTGAGTCGGAGACGTCAAAAATAGGATTCTAGGTCACCACAGAACTGTATCATGTTCGTGGGGGTGGAGGGGCAAAAGGAGAGGCCCCGAGATAGGACAGATTCTTCTGCTGGGCTAAGAGTATAGTTGGATAGATTAACAATATTGCTGGGTGGGTTACGGGAACCACTGTTGTAGCCCCTTGTGGCATGTAGTAGTTTAGATAGCTTAGTGCCCTTTTTCTTTTGTAGAGAAGCAAAGTGTGTGTAGTAAATGGCTTGTCTAGTTTTTGTAAAGTCCAGCCATGAGGAAGTTTGTGTGGAAGGTTGGTTCTTTATGAGAGTATCCAGTTTTGAGAGCTCATTCTTAATCTTTCCCTGTTTGCTGTATAGGATGTTGATCAGGTGGTTCCGCAGTTTCTTTGAGAGTGTGTGGCACAAGCTGTCAGCATAGTCTGTGCGGTATGTAGATTGTAATGAATTTTTTACCTTCAGTCCTTTCAGTATGATGTCCATCTGTTTGCATTTGGAGAGGAAGATGATGTCTGTCTGTATCTGTATGAGTTTTTTCATGAAGTTGACAGATTTCCACTCTATACGGCTAAATTCAGTGCCTTGTATAATGACAGCCGTGTTAGTCTGTATTCGCAAAAAGAAAAGGAGTACTTGTGGCTTCATAGGGCCTAATCACATCAGCCACACTATCAGAGGCTCGTTCACCTGCGCATCTACCAATGTGATATATGCTATCATGTGCCAGCAATGCCCCTCTGCCATGTACATTGGTCAAACTGGACAGTCTCTACGTAAAAGAATGAATGGACACAAATCAGACGTCAAGAATTATAACATTCAAAAACCAGTTGGAGAACACTTCAATCTCTCTGGTCACTCGATTACAGACCTAAGAGTCCTTCAACAAAAAGCTTCAAAAACAGACTCCAACGAGAGACTGCTGAATTGGAATTAATTTGCAAACTGGATACAATTAACTTAGGCTTGAATAGAGACTGGGAATGGATGAGTCATTACACAAAGTAAAACTATTTCCCCATGTTATTTCTCCCCCCCTCACCCCACCCCCCACTGTTCCTCAGATATTCTTGTTAAATGCTGGAAATAGCCTACCTTGCTTGTCACGATGAAAGGTTTTCCTCCTTCCCCCCCCCTCCCCGCTGCTGGTGATGGCTTATCTTAAGTGATCACTCTCCTTACAGTGTGTATGATAAACCCATTGTTTCATGTTCTCTGTGTGTGTATATCCATCTCCCCTCTCTATTTTCCACCAAATGCATCCGATGAAGTGAGCTGTAGCTCACGAAAGCTTATGCTCTAATAAATTTGTTAGTCTCTAAGGTGCCACAAGTACTCCTTTTCTTTTTTCAAATTATGGGCTGCTACTCTGCCCTGCTGTATTCAGTTTAATATAGTTACTAACATTTTATTAAAAAATAAGAAATGATGACACTGCAAGTTATTGTCATACAAAAGTATTAAATAAGAGGGTGGCAAATATAGAAAAATGACAATACAGCACAGTTGAAGCAGTATAGTTTGATTTACAGTAAGTATACATGGTGTTATGATAGCAATGATTTGTTCTTGATTGGTTCATCCCATTTGGCCTATCATTCCTTAAATAGTTCAGTTTTTATTCTAACACAAGCAGTAAGTCATTTCTATTTTTAATTCTTGTCAACCACCTTTCTATAGTGGAATTTTGTTTTTGCAACCATAGTAATAAAGCACATTATTGATAGCAGTTGCAAAAATTCTACACAAGAACCTATCTCTGTTTAATTCCAGCAAACCAAGACAGTTTTCTAACACTGTAGTAATAGAAATTTTGAATAATATTTCCCTGAAATAACTCTTGCATTCATTTTCTAACATCAGACTATAAGCTTTTGAATTTGGGACAATCCCAGAAGATTGGAAAATAAATCCCTGTACCATTTTTCTGTGAATCTTTGGTCTATTCTGTTTTGCAAGATGGGTGTATGAAAACAGATAATCAATTTTCCACTGATATTCTCTCTGCTTCTAGTGACTATTATGTCTTTCCAATCTTCTGCAGAGATTTGCTGATTCATTTCCTTATTCCAACTTAACCTCACATTGTCAATATTGCCCTACAATTTTCTAGAAAAAATATACATACAACATATTATTTGTTTTTAACAGGGATCTGAACATCTTGTAATTTCTTTATATTGTTCCCCATTGAGGATAAATCCCATTTTACCTTTCCCACTTCTTGTGACTTTATAAATATAAACTGTGAGAAAACACAACATTTCCTATCTTTGTAACTTATTGTGCTTGCCATTGTGTGCAGGATTTGAGCTCTGTGTTGTCAAAGATCCGAGACAGGGTTGCACATTTAAGGTACATTTACATTTCCAACTGAGGATGTGCGTCCTAGCTCAAGGAGACATGCTCAAGCTAGCTCTCATCAAACTAGTGTGCTGAAAAGAGAACTTAGCCACTGCAGCATAAGTGGCTAGCTTATGTACCGAGTGATGGGCACGTGCTTGAATGGCTAACCATTCATTCTGCAATGGCTACATTCTTTTTATCATACTAGCTCAAGTCGGTCTCCTTGAGCTGGGAAGTACACTCTCAGCTCTACATGTAGACACGTACCCATAGTCTTCATCAATATTGGGTCTGATTACCACACACTTCAAGGTAGAGAAACTTATGAGTCCTATTTCACAGATGGGGAACGAACTCACAGAGAGTGAAATGGCATCCAAGGTCAGACATGTAGACTGTGACAGAGCCAGGACTTTGAACCCAGCTCTCCTGAGGGCTTGTCTACATGTAGAGTGTGGCAGTGACACAGCCACACCGATACAACTGAGCAACTGTACCGCTTAGTGAAGACACTACCTATGCCAGCGGGAAAGCATCTACCATCAGTGTAGATACTCCACCTCCCTGAGAGGAAGAAGCCCCCGCCATTGACATAGCGCTGTCTATACCAGGAGTTTGTCACTATAACCATTGCTCAGAGGTGTGGATTTTCCAACCCCAAGTGATGTAGTTATACCGACATAAGTCTGTAGTGTAGGCCAGGCCTGAGTCCCAGTCCAGGGCCTTAACCAAACCCTCCTTCATCCCTTAGTGTGGCTACGGAGGTTAGGAGCACAACCCAGCCCTAGCTAGCTCTGAACACCAACACTAGAAGATGCCCTTGCCCTTTTAATGGGTATAGTAGTTAACTCTGCATGCATCCGATGAAGTGAGCTGTAGCTCACGAAAGTTTATGCTCAAATAAATTTGTTAGTCTCTAAGGTACCACAAGTACTCCTTTTCTTCTGTGAGTGTCACTCACCCTGCCCAGCTCTGTCCTCTGCAGTACATCTCAGTACCTTCCGACACTTTTGAATAGCTGCACTGGCTCTCAGAACCAGAATCTTGCACAGAAACACATCGCTTACAAGTGATCTTGTCAAATTGCTGCTGAATGTTTGATTTATTGAATCTGAAGTGCTGATGGAAGATGCATATTTGAGCCCTTGGAAAGCCTGAGTGGAAAACTGATTAGTTATTTGTAGGGTTTTGGTCTCTATTTATACCTGTCTGCCCCTCAAGCCTTTTTAACTTTTTAAAATAAATATCTCTTCCTACTGCCTTAATGTACGATAGTGTTCTTCTGCCAGGCTGCTGTGTGTCTTAATCTTCAGGTGAACTGGGAGGATTCAAGTCAGAGTTCAGTGCCACTGCCCTCCTTTTAATCACACAAGTTTTGGAGGCCTACCCAGAAAGGCTATTTGGGGTTAGGTGGGGGAAAAGAAGGAGAATGTTGCACTACTCAGATTCTGGTTACAATGCAATTGAACACAATACCCTGACAGCATAAGGAAGTTCATTAAGAATGATCCACAGCTGTTTCCTGCACACAGAAAACTTATCCCTATGCTGTACTGCTGTGGACTCATTTACTGTCTCCTACACAGAGAAGGGAAACGGACGCCCCGGTCTTCACTCAGAAGTACTTTCTGAGCTCAAGTCCTTCCTTCATAGCAGGAACTACAAACTTTTGAGATGTGTCAACATCAGCATTCACCCAACCTGACAATTTGATTACCACAAATTACCCTTTTCAGACAATCAAAATTAGAGGGCATTAGTGAGCTAGGGGAGAAATGAAGGCTGATTTACTGGCACTAAGTAAGATAAGTGCCGGAATTAACTCACCTATGGACAACACTTAACTCGTACATTGTAAACACTGGTCATGGTTAAATCCTAAATGCTCAAGTCTAGGAAGCCAGTTTGTGGAAACTCAGCTGCACATAGGGTTGACAGGTGTCCAGTTTTCGACTGGAAAGTCCGGTAGAAAGGGGACCTGTACAGAAGTACTGATGGGGCACTAAAAGTCTGGTTACTGCCTGCCCTGCCCACTTCAGAATCACCACATCTTTGTTGGAAATCACTCCGGGGCTATGAGACACACGTGACCAGCTCTGGAGCCACAATCTGAGCTGGGGATCCTATGTGGGGCGGCCGTTTCCCCCCCCTCAGCCCCCCGGGACAGAGGTGACTTTGCAGCACCAGCTCCTGCTTTGCCTCCCTCCCTGTGCCACTTGGATGGGGACTTGGCCCGGCCCAGCTCAGACCAGGAGGCTGTGGGAGCAGCGCCCTTAAAGCTCAGGGCATGTGACTCATTGCGGAGCCTGGCCTCCAGCTCACACACACAGCGCAGGGAGGGAAGGAATTTTCCCTACCCCGGCCCATCTCGCCCGGACAGGCAGACTGACAACATCCCCCACCCCTCCCATGATCACTGCCTGCAAACACCACTGCCAGCCTGGCCCAGGGCATGGGGACTGGGGGTGCTGGGTCATCAATCCGCACCAGCCCGTTCTCAGCCAGGGTCAATTCCTATCTGCATTTCGTGGGCAGACTCTGCTTCAGCTCCCACCCCAGGTCTGCAGATAGCAGGTGACTCCCAGGGGGAGAGGGAAGCAAATGAGGAGGGGCGGGAAAGGAGTTAGTGCCCGGTTTTAAGTTGGCAACCCTAGCTGCACACTGCATGCTCTCTCCTCCAGTACCAGAACAACTGAGCTTGCCCACCAAGCACCCTTTGGAAGTTCCCATTATACCCTCCCCTCTATTGTCCCTAGGGTAATATGGGAAAGGTGCTTGGAGCAGCAAGAGAGTGTAATGCCCTACTGGAGTGTGTTTTAATAGTTCTTTTGTTTGCTGAAGAGATAAAGAAAAATGGAGATGGGACAGAAAGAGTGAAGTAAATACAAGGATAGAAAAAAAAATATATAGTAAAAAAATAATAGTAATGAAAAGAGAGAAAGGGGATAAAACCTGAGAAATCATAACCGCAGAGAACAAATCTTGAAAAGGAGAGATTAATAAATAAGAGGTAATTTAATGCTGAAAAAAGACATAAGAAATGTAGAAAAGAAGAGGGATATAAACAAAGGAAGAGATGAGATTAATGAATAAAAGAAACAGAGGGTACACCATTAATTCACTGGGCTCTAGTCACCCCTGTTGAAACACCATTGAAGCTATAGTGAGATGAATATAGCTCATTATATTTCTGTAAGTGTTTTGCCAAAGTCTGTAGCAGGCTAAGATAAAGGGAAAATCTGTTGTAAATTCTCTGAGCCTCTTCTCATCTTTTAAAAATCACACACAAGAAAGCTGATAAATTAACACTCTTGCTCTATGTCATTACAGATGGAGAGGAGTTTAACTACAATGCTGTTTTGAAAAAACGAGCTTTTATTTTCCAAGTTTATTTTCCAACCATCATACACAATTGTGATTTCCAAACAGTGTATTACGATCACAGGAAATTATTACCACTGCGTAAATTATATAAGGACTAGAAACCCAGAGAATGATAACAGCTTTTCACATAAAACTGATTACATTGCTTCACACTCAGAAGTGTAAAACACTTAAACAATGCAATGGCTTTTAAGGTGGTATTTATATTCATATAATACAGTAAAATTGGGCAGTTTTTCATACAGATTTCAACATTTTTAACTTCCATTAGGATACAGCAACTCCAGTATTTTCAGACATTGTTGTAAAAAATTGCTTATATAACCACAGTGCTTTTCCAACCATGCTCATGGTTTAATTATTAATAATAATTAATTGTTATTATTATTATTATTATTGATTCAGCACCAACCATATTAGGCACTTTACAGACAGATGACATGATCCCTTTCCAGAGCGTTAAAATCCTGAATTTGATGGAACTATGAAAATAATGATTTAAAACAGACAAAGAGCTATTTGACACTTTCGGAAAACACATCAGATTTGCATTAAATATTCTGTACTACAACATCTTGTAGATCACAGAAGAACTTTCCCAAGTTCTTTCAAGAAAGGTTGTGATGCAATAAGATATATTATTTAGGAATCCATTCCTCTCTCTCTATACATTTGTAACACCCATCAGTATTGATGGCATGTGCATAGAGGAGGAAAAAAGTAAGTTTAGCTTGGTGATAGCTGCTGCCTAATGTGTGTATATGCTTTTTTGGTCTTTTGGTCCCAGGAAATTAGAACAATTAAGGATTCAGATACTTCAGACTCTCCTAGACCTACTTCTGCGGCATCACCTGAGTGTTTACACTGTACACACAAAAAAAATGGAATCACCAGCTTGCCCCAATCAAGTACCTAAATAATTGTATATTCCTATCCTTTGTCCCTCCAGCTCCATCCTCTTCCTGGTGTTTTGTATATCCTTACTTGACTGTCTCTAGTCTATCATCTAGAATGATTCTTTGAGGGGGGGTACGTGAATTATGTGTTTTTTCTGTGACATGCCTACCACTGCTCTGGGAGCTATAAAACAATTTTTAAAAGCCATACTAGTTATAGTAATACTACATCATGCAAATCATGAGTGCCATCTAGAGTGACTAGATGTCCTGATTTATAGGGACTGTCCCGATTTGGGGGCTTTTTCTTTTATAGGCACCTACTACTCCCACCCCCATCCCGATTTTTCACACTTGCTATCTGTTCCCCCTGCTGAGTTTCTACAGACCAAGCTAATAATGTAGTTAGATATACTTTAAAGACTGCTGAGTAGAGCTGGTTGGAAATTTTTTGACAAAATGGGTTTTAATTGGAAAATGCCCATTTGTCACAACTGAGACTTTTTTGTAGGAAAAGGTCAGTTTCAACAAAAGTTTAGTCAAAGGTATCTCAGAGTCAGAATAGACTTTCTAGTCAACAGCAAAGCTAGATCCACCCCAGAATAATTAGTTGGTTTGGGCACTCGCCTGAGATGCAGGAGGCCTGTGTTCAAGTCCCTGCTCCAAATCAGGGATTGGAACTTGAGTTTCCCACACCCCAGAAGAGTGCTCAGGTTCAAATCCCTGCTCTGCCTGATCTGGAGCAGCAATTTGAACTCAGGTGTCTTGCACCACGGGGAGTACCCAGCCCCCAGACTGTTGGATACTCTGGAGTGGCTCTCTTAGTCTCTCCTGTTAGAACTATTCCACTTTGTATAAATATTCAACAGGCCAGAGAGAGAGATTGACTCTATAGCCCAGTCATTAGGACATTCCCTGGGATCTGGGAGACCCAAATTCAAGTCCCTGCATCTCCCATATAGCAGGTGTGTGCCCTAACTACCAGTGGGCATTCAGAGGTGGGATGCTGGCTCTTGAAATATTTCATAAGGTCTCAGTCTCGTCTCAATGAAGAACAGGAAATATTTTTAAATCTCAAATATTTTTATGGGATGAGAAAACTGTTTCCTACCTAGCTCCAGCACTGAGCACTCCCAATGCCAATTAAGGGAAAGCCAAAAGGCTCAGAGTGGAGAATGGGGGTAGAAAGGGAGCAATATTATTTTTAAAGGATGATTTTTCAAATCAGGCAGTGGTTTGGGCCAGGGTACTGGAAGGTTTGGGCACCTTCTGGTGAGTCTGGGTGACTTTTCTCTACTTTTTTTTCTGTCGCCCACTCAGAAGAAAATGACAAAAATTACCAGAATGCACATAAGACTGTGCAATCAGCCGGGGGCCTCAGGGCTCGAAGATTCCTTATTAAGAGACTCCTTCCTAGTAATTGTCTTCATTATGCACCAAAGGAAGAGAAGGCGAAGAAAATCAGGGGTTTGAACTAGGAGCAATGAGAGGGAAGATAATAAAGAGAGGGGGAGAAAGAGGGTGCTGAAATTGATACAGAAAGAAAGTGTGGGAGAGAGGTAAAAGGGACAGAATGTTGAAAGAGAGGCTGAGAACTGGGGTGTCGCAAAGAGGAAAAAAGGAGATAATTAAATGGAAAAAATCACCACATAAAGAAAACAACAAGAAGGGATTGAGAGAAGATGAAAAAGTATAAAAACCAGGAGAGATGCAGCCATCACATTAGGGACAGATGCAAGAATCCATCCTAAATATCTTGGGCTGCAGCCCAAATAAGTTTGGAAACACTATCTTATATGATTTCATTGCTGGTTGCCTGAGAGACTTCCTCTCTCCCTGAAAGAGCAAACTGGTTGCTTGAGCTAACAGCCCCAAGCATCAGGGTGCTGTGAGTGAATGGCTGTCAGCGCAGGCCTACCAGTGCCCTGAGTCTGCTGGTCCTCATTGCATGGTGTGCAAGACTCCTTTCTTCTCCTAGCTTCTTGCTCAAGGAGGATGTTTTATGGGCCAGGGGTCAGTTGAGCGGCAGATGAGAGCGCATCAATATTGACATTAAACATTGTTCAAGGCCCAGAGAATTTGTGACCACCACTTATAAGTGAAAAGTAAATATATTTGCAGTGTGATTAAGTTTTGCTGGGCTGGCTGAAATGAAACCTGCACTGACTGATAACTGGACAGGCTGAAATACCCTGAGATTCACACAAATCAAAGGCTAATTTAATGGAGACCACGAAAGCCTTTTGAAAATAAATCCCAAGACCAAAATATTGTATGCCACCGAGCAGTCAATTCTTGCGGCAGTTACTGATTTTTCTTGTCCACAGCCTTTGACTGCAAAAGAACAGCTGGGGTTTCAGCTAAGGAAACTGGACAAATGGCTGTTCATTACACTGTCTTCACATCATTTTTCTTCTGTCCTATCAGGTGCTGAAAGGGCACCTGGGAGAGAGATAGTTAAAATTACGCAAGACCCGTGACACTAAGTGAAAGGCTTGAGTGTTCCTGGTTGCAAGCTGAATGGAAGGAAGTCTCATGGAAAATCCTGTGTAACGAGATTCACGTCGGATGGCTTGGGCCCCAAAATTATTCCTCAAGATAGTTTTTGAGAAAGGCAATGGTGAATGGTTTCACCACCACCCGACGACAGCCACACCGGAGTGAGGATGCTAATTGAGGCAGTTCTGTCAATTAGACACCCATCACTTCTGTGCGCCGCTGCTCCTCCCACATAAGATTTCTACTCAACCATCAGACACCTAGTCCCCCCAGACATTTACCCTCACCATATGGCCTCCTCCATGGTGGACACCTGCCAAGATCTTCTTGGCAATAAGACTTATTTACCCAGGTATGCTCCCCCTCTATGCTATATGACACACTGCGTGAATACATGCTGCTCTCCTCTATAACACAACAGGCCTTTTACACTGAAGGATAAAAACTGATATTGTAGTAGGATGAGGGCCTGAAACATAAGCCTTTGTATCAGAGGCCTGGTATGAGGCCTGAGATATGGACTAACGTAATGGTCAAAGTTTTGCTGATAAAAAGTAAAGTCAAGTTGTGAGCAAGAGGAAGGCCCTGCTCACAGAATCTGGAAAGAACAGGGTTGATATTTCAAAAACACACATTCCTAAGAGGTGGCAGGCACAGAGGACTCATGCAAACACAGTCCAGAAGGATGGTACCATAACATCTCAATACCAACACATTCCCCAAAGATAACAGGAACATGCTTACCCATCCTAAAGATAAGGTCAGGATGAGTGTGTCATAAATATAAAGGGAAGGGTAACCACCCTTCTGTATACAGTGCTATAAAATCCCTCCTGGCCAGTGCCAAAAACCTTTCACCTGTAAAGGGTTAAGAAGCTAAGGTAACCTCGCTGGCACCTGACCCAAAATGACCAACGAGGGGACAAAATACTTTCAAATCTGGATGGAGGGGGAAGGCTTTTGTCTCTCTGCGTGATACCTTTGTCAGGAACAGATCAAGGATGTTTAACTCCTGTAAAGTTAATAAGTAACTAACTCCTGTAAGTTAGTAAGTAACTAGCTAGAAAATGCATTAGGTTTTCTTTGTTTTGGCTTGTAAATTCACTGTGCTGGAGGGACTGTGTATTCCTGTTTTTGTGTCTTTCCGTAACTTTAAGGTTTTGCCCAGAGGGGGATCCTCTGTGTTTTGAATCTGAATACCCTGTAAGTATTTTCCATCCTGATTTTACAGAGATGATTTTTACCTTTCTTTTTTTTAATAAAATCCTTCTTTTAAGAACCTGACTGATTTTTCCATTGTTCCAAGACCCAGGGGTTTGGGTCTTTGATCATTTTGTAACCAATTGGTTAGGATATTATTCTCAAGCCTTCCCAGGAAAGGGGGTGTGTAGGGTTTGGGGGGATATTTTGGGGGAAGACGTCTCCAAGTAGTCTCTTCCCTGATTCTTTGTTAAATCACTTGGTGGTGGCAGTGTACCAGGTTTTAACCTAAGCTGGTAGAAATAAGCTTAGGGGGCTTTCATGCGGGTCCCCACATCTGAACCCTAGAGTTCAGAGTGGGGAGGGAATCTAGACAGAGTGCGTAATTGTGAGAGGTTTCAATCGGTCCACTGAGCCTCTAGAGGGCGATGGAGAGCTACTGTCCCACTGGCAGACCTTAGTCACACCTTTCAGGCAGAATTTGGGGAGAAGGAATTAGCGGAGAAGGTGCGTCGGCACGAGTCTTCAGCGTGCCTCTCAGGCAGGGGAGCGGCGGCACGGGTCCGCGGCGCACCCCTCAGGCAGGGGAGCGGTGGCACGGGTCCGCGGCGCACCCCTCAGGCAGGGGAGCGCTGGCATGGGTCCGTGGCGCGCCCCTCAGGCAGGGGAGCAGCGGCATGAGTCTGCCGCATGTGATTCTGCTACCCAAGGCAGGTTGGCCGGGATAGGGGAATGCAGGCCCACCCGATTCCACTGCGTTCCAGCCCAGGGCCCTGACAGTGGTGGGAGGCGAGGGTCCCACCGCTGGGTTAGTGGAGAGCCTCCCGTGCTACTTCCTACCCAGTCTCTCAAGCGGGCCTCTCCGGTCCCTCCAGCTCGTCTGGGTATTCAGCTGCAGGTAGCTCCAGCTCCCCCTCTGTGTCGGGCTCGCGCTGGCCCGGGTTACAGCCTGTCCCCTCCAAGTCCTCCAGGTACTCAGCAGCTGGCAGTCCTGGTTGGCTCAGCCCTTACTCCCGGTCAGGTTCCTCCTGGCCCAGGGCCTCCCCGAGGTTGGCAGCAGGGTCTGGAGGGAACAGCCAGCGGCCTGTGTCTGTCTCCCTCCCTGGTGCTGCCCCCACTGGGCTAAGGGCCCTAAGGGTCTGGCCCCGCCCACTCAGGCTGAGAGGGTGGCTTTTTACCCTCTGGTTCGGAGGGAAGCCACCCTGGCTCCCTACAATAATGAATAGAGATGTTTTGATCAAACCAACACGTACAAGGTAATGAGTGGCACCGAGATATGTTAGAGGGTGGCACCTAGCCACATCCGAGGGGCAATACATAACTTGTTTGTATCAGTGTATAAAGTGGTATCTCAGAGGGAGTGTATTTGGCCACCCTGGTGGGGGTGTGGGAGGGCGGGAATGGAAAGTCCTGCATCCATTGTCACGGGCATACATGTGCTAGTATAACTGTAGACATTGATCAGGGGAGCTAGGACAGTGCTTCGTTGACAATAAACTTAAGTGCCTTCATACCTTAATGGATCGTGTGGTCATTGGGTGGTTCTACCAAGGTCTGCTGTGCCCGCTGTCAGCAGAGAGCTGGGGCAGCACACAGAGGGAACACATGCAGCCAAACATCTGACTATGGATGTGATCTCCTAGAGCCCAACTCACTTTCACCCAACTGAGGAGAAATGGGAGCTTCTTGAAGACTGTTACTCTCACTCCTTCTCATTCACACCAACCTCTGAACCTCATGCCTTCTGTGGTTTCCTGAGGTTAAAATGCACTGTGTACCTGAGGTCTGAGATAAACATTCATGAACAACACGTTGAAAGACAACTGTGGAACCACCTAGTGAGAAGTACCAGACCCGCATGAACCTCTGCTGAATATTGTTAGCTGTCAACAAAGGAGTGGACTGGTGCTCAGAATATTTTGATATGTTAAAAGAGATTCAGATGAGTAATTCATTTTTCAGCATCAGATTGTCCACTGTTAATATAGATAATACCTAGCACTGAAGCAGCCATTTATGTCTCCAAAGCAAACATCAGCTGATAATTCTCACCATATCCTGGTGAGGCTGATGTTACCTTGCAATCTTTTACAAACACAGGAAACTGAGGAAGCACCTTGCCCACATCTACAGAGGAAGTGTCAAAGCTGGGATTAGAAGACTGTTTCTAGTTTCCAAACCCATTGTTCAGACCACACTTCTCTGACTAACTGATTTCCTTACTCACATGAGTAATCTCTTTTGATGTCAATGGTACTGCTCACGTAAGGAGGATGGCTATCCAGAGCCTCTCCCTGTGACTAGACAAAAGGCTAGTGGAGACGATACTTTCTTT
Organism: Dermochelys coriacea; assembly: GCF_009764565.3. NCBI lineage: Eukaryota > Metazoa > Chordata > Testudines > Dermochelyidae > Dermochelys > Dermochelys coriacea. The sequence continues at coordinate 228,377,616 of NC_050069.1, forward strand.
AAAACAGGAAAGAGAAAACTGCCAGACAATTTCCCAACTTCAGTATTGTTAGCTGTTGCTAAATTAACAAAACATCCAGTACGTGACCAAATTATCAAATGGCTAACATACAATTATAGTGCATTTTAAATATCAGTTCTAATTATATTTTCCTTTGACAAAGTAATTACTGCAATCAGAACAATTTTTCACTGCCAAATCTGAGAACAGAAGGTGAAAAGGTGCATTTAGTTTATTTTATAAATGACTGGCTAAACTTTATATAATAAAAATCATAATAGTAGAACAGGTTAAAAATAGACTGGAAAAACTCATATTTTAATCTTATTTTAAGCCATTCACTGATTTGTAATTTACTGAACCTTAACAAAAAGCTCATATTTAGTCTTCTTTTCCTCCATTAACTTGCTTTCTTTATATTTAAAATTGCTGGACTGTGTGGATAGGCTAATATTTTTTGATCCAAAATTCACATGTGAATAAAAAGGAATCACTCCTCCCCTTGCCTCAAACACACAGGTAAAAAGCTACACAAGACTTAGTTCTAGTACCTCTGCCAAACAAGAATTTAAAATAAAAAACTTTAGTAGTATCTTGCATTGTCTGCACTGTTTTAATCCTCTATACCAGTGTTTCCCAAACTTGGGACGCCACTTGTTCAGCGAAAGCCCTGGCAGGCCAGGCCAGTTTGTTTACCTGCCGCGTCCACAGGTTTGGCCAATTGCAGCCACTTCCCACAGCCCCCATTGGCCTGCAGCGGTGAACCGCAGTTAGTGGGAGCCACGATTGGCCGAACCTGCAGACGCGGCAGGTAAACTAACTGGCTCGTCCCGCCAGGGACTTTCCCTGAACAAGTGGCATCCAAAGTCTGGGAAACACTGCTCTATACAATGTGTGTTTGTGTGCGTGCACATACATACATACACACACACACACACACACAGAGTACTACTTGTTCTAGACAGCATCCCATCTGCCTCTCTGTGATTGAAGAGGGAGCGAAGTAAAATTCATAGACATTCCAGAATTTCCATTAGAACTTCAACTGCAGTCTCTTTTTAAACTGTCTCATCTATCTTCCAGTTGCTGGCTGCCTAGGAAAAGATGTTACCAGTGTAACTACAGCAAAGTAGCCACTGTGGGAAAAGAATCCTTGACCCCCCGCTCCCCCCCCCCAATTTTTAAATGCTTTTTTCCCCCAAAATGCAAAGCAAAGGGAAGAGTTTTCAAAGACACACAGATGACTTAAGCACCTACTCCCACTGAAAAGCACTTCAGTGGAAATTAGGTACCTAATTTGTGCTTTTGAGAATTTCCCCCTAAGAAAACATATTAGACGTGGATACAATGCAGATACAGATAAGCAAAGAGTTCAATGCATAGCTTATCTGTACAACCAGGCTAGCTGCATATCAAGAGCAGAAGGAAGCAGATATTAGAACACAACCACTATACAATATAAGAAGAAAGTTTTATTTTTATCTGCTATTTGTGTTTGTGGTACCATTTTTGTTCTAGTTTCAATTGCAGGAGCCAGAAACTCCTTTTTCTTTTTATCCCCCGTTAATATTTCTGTAATTAAAGGATCCTAAATGAGTTTGGAATTAAGCAGTTGCATCCGAGGCCTCTTTTGCCAATGTTCAGCTAATGAGCAACTCGCAAAATCCATTAACTCCTAGATTAGCTTGGTGACTGCAAAGTGCTCCTGCCCTTTATAGAAAAGTCCAAGACTTCCTCAAGGCCCCACGAGTCCTTTTGCATACATCTAAGTAGTTCATAGCCATTTTCGTAACGAGGGAGGTAACAATGAAATAGAATTCTTAAGCAATTATGTTATCATTGCAGACATTGCTGTTCTTTACCATATTGAAAAGCACTGCTCTTGAAGCAGGGGTGAAAGTAATATTAAACACTCAGGTGGAAGGGGTGGGGCTGAGGGAGTCAGCCTCCCCCAGCCAGCCCATCCACGCTGCCTGGCCCCGTCACCTGGGGCTCTGGCAGCGAATTAAAAGCTGCCCCTTTTGCCCCACCCCCCACCCCCTGTCGGCAGCCTGGGGGATGGGGGGCAAAAGGGGCAATGATGTACTTGGAGGAGTGTTTGGAGACTATGGCTCAGGTTATTTACTTTGCTTTGCTACAATACCTCACAACAGTAATCAGTTTTCCTGAGTACCTTCCAACTCATCTCTCAAGTCCACTTTATTCCCTCTCAGTTAGTGCTCCAAACTTTCCTGCTGTGTAGATGGATGGGAATAATACAGCTTACTCCTCCTTGGGCAGGTTAGTATGGCGCTACCAGGCTGGGAGAGGGGGAAACAGTATAATACCACCACAAATCAGGTGCAGTTACAACTTCAGCTCTCCCCTTATGACAACTTGAACTTATAGGAGTGCTAAACTTAATACCCTGAGGTGATATACTAATAGGATTAAACATATTTAATTGCTGTAAATATAGCCAGGTGAACTCTATGGCTCTGGACAGGGAGTACTCTGGATAACGTGCTTAGAGGGAGGAAAAAGCATGCATTAAAGTCAACCGGAGCAGAGTGAAAGGAAGAAAGGAAAGCACACGGCTACAGAAAGATGGAAAGAGATGAAGTGCGACTGAGCAATTTAAGGAAGTGCTTTACGTAACCGTGAAGTCTTCTGCACTAAGCACAAAGAAAGACACTGAGTAAGCAAAGCCAGGGGAAGGGGGAACTTTTTCACTTACCAAGCTCTTATAGCCTGTTTCAGTACAAAAACTCCCATTGCAACTCCTTCAAAACAAAGCGCTAACATCGGACTGAGGACCAAATAGTTAAATTAGTACTTGAGAAACAGACATTGTCACTACTTTATTACCAAGAGTGAAATATAAGTAACACTCGTTTGGGGCATAAATAAAGGAAAGCAAAGTTGTTGGAATAATAACAAAGCAAATTAATAAATAAAGGCCATTTTCACTGCTTTTATGGGGTCCTTCATTTTTTGAAAATATCTGAATGTCTGCCTGGTATTTGTGAAGATGTTAATGAATCACTCAAGTTTCATGAATTTTAGCATGTTTGAAGTACTCATTCATCATTTGGCGATATTTTCTTTTTCCCAAAATGTAATCTAATCAGAGCAGAAACTATTTGACTTAGCATGTGACTTAGATTACCATTGACCAAGCACACATCATGAACAACAAAAAGAAAAAAGCCAAAAAAAACAAAATTTCACAAACAGTTTATTTTAACAACGTAAGAGTGGCCCTACTGGGTCAGATCAAAGGTCCATTTATCCTGTCTACTGACAATGGCCAATGCCAGGTGCCCCAGAGGGAATCAACAGAACAGGCAATCACTAAGTGATCCATCCCCTGTCACCCACTCTCAGCCTCTGGCAAACAGAGGCTAGGGACACCATTCCTGCCCATCTTGGCTAATAGCCATTGATGGACCTTCCTCCATGAATTTATCTAGTTATTTTTTGAAGGAACTGTTATAGTCTTGGCCTTCACAACATCCTCAGTTCCACAGCTCATTGCATTGTGCATTGTGTGAAGAAATACTTACTTTTGTTTGTTTTAAACCTGCTGCCTATTAATTTCATTTAGAGACCCCCAGTTCTTGTGTTATGAGAAGGATTAAATAACACTTCCTTATTTACTTTCTCCACACCAGTCATGATTTTATAGACCTCAATCATATCCCTCTTAGTAATCTCTTTTCCAAGATGAAAAGTCCAAGTCTTATTAATCTCTCCTCATACAGAAGCCGTTCCATACCACTAATAATTTTTGTTGCCCTTTTCTGAACTTTTTCCAATTCCAATATATCTTTTTTGAGATGGGGCAACCAGAACTGTATGCATATTCACAGTGTGAGAGTACCAGGGATTTATATAGCAGTGTTATGATCATTTCTGTTTTATCTTTCCCTTTCTTAATGATTCCCAACATTCTGTTAGCTTTTGTGATTGCCGCTGCACATTGAGTGGATGTTTTCAGAGAACTATCTACAATGACTCCAAGATCTCTTTCTTAAGTGGTAACCACTAATTTAGACCCCACCATTTTATATGTATAGTTGGGATTATGTTTTTCAATGTGCATTGCTTTGCATTTATCAACCTTAAATGTCATCTGCCATTTTGTTGCCCAGTCACTCAGTTTTGTGAGATCCTTTTGTAACTCTTCACAGTCTGTTTTGGGCTTAACTATCTTGATTAGTTTGTATCATCTGCATATTTTGCCACCTCACTGTTTACCCCTTTTTCCAGATCATTTAGGAATATGTTGAACAGCACTGGTCCCAGTAGAGAGACCCCTGAGACACACCACTATTTACGTCTCTCCATTCTGAAAACTGATAATTTATTCCTAACGTTTGTTTCCTATCTTTTAAATATCTTCTGAAAATTGTTTGCCAGGCTCTTTAGTAAGTAGCTAAAAATAACAAATACAGAAATCAAGATTGGTTTGAGAAGGATTCATGAACGGATAAAAAGGCTAAATCTACAATGAATGATTTGACCAGCCTGACCTCCTTGACATCTCCTACAAGCCTAAAAAGTAAAGATAACGGTTGTAAGATATTATTGAGATCATTTTGTTTCTTGTGACCTACAGTCATGAAGTGACACGCAGTGATTAGTTATTTCAAGATTTATCCGAAGTTTATGATTTATCACAGGCTTGTGATTCTATTTTTTAAGATTAACTAAATGATGTTACATAAGACATTACAAGACTATGCAGTAAATCTTTTGCAATGACTGGGCAATTACCACATGTCAATATGTTAAACAAGATTTGAAACTACGTTTCTTGAAGTTTAAAACTAGAGCATTAGCCTCCTTTGCTACTCCCAGTGCTGTAGATAAAGGCAAGCTTTCACTTTGATACATATAGTAAAATACTGGGAAAATCACTATATTTGTTAAGATAATTGCTAAGTAAATTGCTTGCATTGTATCCACTGGCTGACAAACTCTTTTTATGCTGCAGTAACTTTTTACTATAATTGTTTTGGTATAATCTAATTGTTTTTAAGATTGTACATGTATATGTAACTGCCAGATTGCTTAAATGCATGGTTACTGATTTATTGGCCAGTTTAAAATGAGCGGTACATTGAGCTGAAGGGTAGTTTAGTTAGATTGCATTATTCTAACCAACCACTGAAAATTTACTCCTTCATTTGAGTCTGTTTTTATTGCTATTCTCTCCTGCCTTTCTTTTTCTCAGATTGCAGCCCTCTTCCTCCCACCCAGTCACACACCCTGAGTCTTATCTTCCTTCCCAAGATAAAATTTGAGGAGGAAACTTCTAGGTTCATGGGAGGGAAGGGGGAGAAGAGATCATAAAAATATAGTAAGAAAGGTAAAAATCTAAGTAAATGATTCCCAAATAATTTTTATATTCATTTTTATGGTCCAAGCATCAAGAACAACGCATGGGCTGTGGTATCACAAAAATGGTTTGAACAGTTTACTGTTCTGGAGCCATCCTTTGTAAACCCAAGTCTCAGATTTAATTGAGAGGCTCTCCTTTACTCAAAGGAAAGAGAGCCTCATGGTGCTTGAACAGTTAGAGTGCTCACTGGAGAAATATGCCAATTCTAATTTACTCCTCTTTTTAGGAAGCCCAAAACTATTGGGTTCAGAGTACAGGGTTCTCACTTTGTGTGGTTTGATGGAAGTTTGGTTTTCCTAAAATCCAAAACTCCAAGCAGATCCTGCAAGTCTTCCCAAGGTCTATAATGAAATGGGCAAGTTTCTGCTTTCTGACCCGCCTCTTTTCCACTAGCCCAAAATTCATGAAATTTTAGGTTTGACTTTCAGTCTAAATATTTTGCAGAGCTTTCCCAGTCAGTCCACTGTTCTAAATCCTTTGGGCCACTTCAGTGTTGCCATTAAACATCTGTTCTTTACTAGTCTCCCATGCAACTGATGTTTTAAATTTTGCAGCTCTCAGGGCTTCAGTCAAATGTTTTCAACCCTTTAACATCACTTCTACCCACTCACTCATTCATACACAGAAATGTTAACAGTCATATTTTAAAAATATAAAAGCCGTAGCCATGTGATTCAAAAGGGAGCCAGATAGATTCATGGAAGACATGGAAGACATCCTGTTAGCCAGGATGGGAAGGAATGGTGTCCCTAGCCTCTGTTTGCCAGAAGCTGGGCTTGGGTGACAGGCCATGGATCACTTGATGATAACCTGTCTGTTCACTCTCTTTGGAGCACCTACCATTGGCCACTGTCAGAGGACAGGATACTAGGCTTGATGGACCTTTGGTCTGACCCAGAATGGCCATTCTTATGTTCTTATGACAGTTGCAGCAAAAATTCAGCCTTATGTATAACTAATTACGCTGACACTAAAGATGATACATAATAGCTAAATTGCAAACAATTTTGTGTTAGTTGTTCTGGTCGCAATATTGAACTGTCCTGTGTTAATTTAAGTAAGAGCAGTTTCTATACTTTGGATTTCAATGATGAATAAATTAAGTATAACTACTTTAATTTCCTTCACCACTGTTTTTTGATGTTACAAAAAGACCAATTTGAAAGAAAGGAAGAACACAGTAAGTTCTGGCTCAGCGGGATATATACTTGCAGTCTGATCCCTTCTTTTCATATTTCTCATAAATATACAACTGTGTTACCACCTGCATTTTTCTAATGTCAGAAATTTGAAAATATAACAATCAAAACTGCAGAGGAAAACTAGTGCAACTTTATTGCCACGGTAAAAATCAGAAGCTGGATTCAAAGCTAAAATATTGAATTTTTTTATTTTTCAATTTTTGCCACTTTTGCATATGTGATTCATCATCATCATCAAAGAGTTCTCTTAAATTGTACTTAGTTGTACAACTTAAGTTGTACTGTTGGCTTAAAAAAGAACTTTAGATATTTATGATTAATAACAATTTTATATTATAAATTAAATATTAATTTATAAAAGTGATTAACTTAAGGCGCTGTCCCTGTGATGTAGGGTAGGTAAATATTATGCCCATTTTACATATGGAGAAACCAAGGCATAGAGACTAAGAGCCAGAATGAATACATTGCCAGAGTATTTGCCAAGGCAGGAATGGTTTCTCAAGACATGAAGCTGAAGGAGAAAGACTGTGCAACTTGAATTCAAATACAAATAAATGAGTTGCCATTGACATCTGGCAACCTATTCTAAATATTATGAAGCACCATTTCTAAATGTTCACTGTTTCATCCCAAGGCATGAAAGGGAGATAAAAGGTACAGAAACACCAGACCAGAACAAGGCAGCCCAAAATCTGCCCCTTCTAAAGGTAAGAGGAGGGATTAGTAGTAAAGAAAGTGTTGCTCTGGAGAAGGACTGTGGTTTGAGAAGTTGGGATTAGATTTCACTCACAAGGTGGAAGGGGGAAATGGTGTCACTGGCTTGGTGAGAAAAGCAGGGGTGAGAATCATGCATGCCACATTTGGGAGTGGAGGGACACAGGTAAGGAGGGAAGGAAAGGGCATGTTATCTTCACAAAGTCCTTGCTCCATAGTAGGGATTCAAAGTCGGCTCTCCCACATTGGAGGCAAGTGCCCTATCCATCGGCCTAAAGGTTATAAAGGCACATACACAGGATAAAGTGTTCATACAGGCAAGTGTTCACAGCAACAAAACTGATAAAAGGTTTAGAAAACCTGACCTATGAGGAAAGGTTAAAAAACTGGGCATATTTAGTCTTGACAAAGGAAGACTGAGCAGGGACCTAAGAAGTCTTCAAATATGTTAAAGGATATTATAAACAGAATGGTGATCAATTATACCACTGAAAGGACAACAGAAATAATTGGCTTAATATATAGCAATGTCAATTAAGTTAGCTGGTAGGAAAAACTTTTAAACTATCAGAATAGTTAAGTGCTAGAATAGTTTACCAAAGAAGGCTGTGGAGTCCCCACCATTTGGGAGTTTTAGAACAGATTAGACACATACCTGTCAGGGTTGGTCTAGATACATGGTCCTGCCTCAGCACAAATTGGATGACCACTCAAGGTCCCTTCCAGCCCTACATTTCTATGATTCACTATATTTTTCTCTTAATTCTTTATTAATCAAGTCCCATATCAGCCATTCCATTATTTTGATCCAAATCCCATTTATCTTTTTATTCCAGTCTTCTGGAACTTCCCCAGTGTTATTGAAAATCAATATTAATGGCATAGATGCTGGAACTAGGGATGCTGGGGGTGCTGCCGCACTCCCCTGGCTTGAAGTGGTTTCCATTATATACTGGGTTTACAGTTTGGCTCAATAGCTCTCAGCACCCCCACTATAGAAATTGTTCCAGCACCCCTGATTTAATGGTCCAGTAAGTGTATCAGCCTGGTCTTTTAAAACTATTAGAAGCAAGTTACCCAGACTTGCTGATTTAAAAATGGCTAATTTAGTAGCTGCTGTTTAACATCCTCCTTGGTTACTGTTGGAATGGAAAAAGTGTTTCATCACCTCATATATGACATCATCATCGGCTTTTCCCATCACTCCTCCCCAGAACTACAATTTGCAATACTACTGATGCAGACTGAATTCATTTCCTCTCAGTTTCTATCTACATAAAAATAAACAAAATAGGGCCAGAATTTGATCTTATTTATACTGGTCTAAATCAGGGGTAATCTCACTGAAATTAATGGATTATTCTGATTTTACTAGTTTATTCTGTGACCAAGATTAGAATCTGGTCCATGATCTATATTTTCTCCTCAGGCATTAAAAAAAACAACAACATAGTCTCAGGCACTTACGTATCACTGTGGTACAGGCTGTATAGAACTGGATGGATGGTCTAAGGACAGGACTGGATGTCTGGAATTTCCTGACTTGTACTCTGGACTCTGACTCCCTGGATGAATATCAGTAAGTCAATAGTTTCCCTTTCTCTAATATGGGGCTAACAGGTTCACGTTTCCTGTCTCACTATCAAATGTAACTCACCAAGACTTCTAAGGCTTCTTAAAAAAACATTGAAAATATTTTAATATATAAAGAAATAAGGAACTATAGAGTGACTGGCTTTGTAACTATTTTGACAGAATATATGAATGTTCAAATTCTGACAGATTTCTGGATAAAAAGCTGTCCATATATAGTACATACATATGTAACCTTTCTGCCAGGTTTTGTCAGCAGCAGCAAGGGCTGGGTTCACGATTTAGGGATTCCTCTTAACACAAAAATAGAATTGGCTTCTATTCACCCAGTAATCGGGGAAAATTAAACATTTCTTTATTAATCGAGTCCCATATCAGCCATTCCATTATTTTGACCAAATCCCATTTATCTTTTTATTCCAGTCTTCTGGAACTTCTCCAGTGTTATTGAAAATCAATATTAATGGCACAGGTGCTGGAACTAGGCAGCTCTGGCTGCCTCTGAGGGGTAATACTTCCCCCCTCACAAGCACTGAGTCTGTGCTATCAGAAGAAAACTTTTATTAAAAGGGAAAGGGAACTCAGCATTAAATTGGGAAAATATCACAACCACGATTCAGAAGCATGGGCCCATAAGTCAACCCTTACCCCACAGCATGCTGGGCAATGTCCTTTGCCTCAGTTTCCCAGTGAATGTTTGACAAATGAATGTCCCTTCAACACATCACTCCCCTTTCCCTCCACTGCACCCCACTGAGGGGCAGTTGCCATTGGTCAGCAAAGACCCAGAGTGCAGAGGTGCATTCACGTGGATTCCCCTTATACCCCTTGAAAAAGGAGGATGAATTCAGAGCAGAGCCTCTGTTGCTACTGCCACCTCTTCAACCATCTTATTGCTGCTGCCGCTATCTCTGTCACCACCTGCTGCTCACTGCCCCCTCTGCCGCTGTTATTGCTGCTCATTACCACTTCCATGATGCCACCTTTGAGGTTCTACCAGTTCTTCTTCTGCATGATTTCCGTTCTTAGAGATTCCACTGGGTAGTGGGGAACCTCACTGCTAGGCCAGGCTCTGCATTTTATTTCCATGCAACACTGCCCTGCACCAGGTCTAAGACTTACTTCCTAGCCCTGCTCATCAGCAATTTTAGCTCTACTAATCACCAAACAGAAACAAGGACTCTCATTGAGTCCAATTAGCCCTGACTTTAGGCACTGGAGTGGAGAGGGCCAAACAGCATCTAGGATTCTTTAGGCAGAGTCCAAACAGCCAGGATAGGAATGAACAAACATCCACCCATCTTCACTAGGATTTGGCATTTCTACCCCCTACTTAACAAGTGTGGTTTAAGTTAGGCTGACATCCTCAGTCAGGGCATGCTAGGTACAGTTCTGCTGCCTTTTACTCTTACAATAAGGATAAGATTTCATTATCCCAAAAAGAAAAGGAGTGCTTGTGGCACCTTAGAGACTAAAAAGTTTATTTGAGCATAAGCTTTCATGAGCTACAGCTCACTTCATCACGAAAGCTTATGCTCAAATACATTTTTTAGCCTCTGAGGTGCCACAAGTCCTCCTTTTCTTTTTGCGAATACATACTAACACGGCTGCTACTCTGAAACATTTCATTATCCCAGCATTCAAATTAAAAAATATTATTAAAGCTAATGTTAAAAAATTATATAATACACAGGTTAAGAAAAGAGTGTCTGTACATCTGGGTATAGTGTACTAATGTGCATTGGAAGCCAAAACTGATCACTTTGGCAAAGCAGCTCTGTTTGCTGGGTTCATATGCCTGTGCAAATACAGTTTGCTCCTGAAGTCTTTCACCCCAGTTTATCACCAGATGTCAGGGGAGAGCTGATTCAGACCCTGCCTACATCAGTCTTATTAGATGGACTTTAGTAATTCTCGTAGGGTTGGATCTTTGCAAAACATGAACAATAACGGGAGGTACTGCACAGAATTTTACAGGATTGACAAATAACACAACAAGATAAGCCCTTTTGGAGAAGGAAATAAATTATTTCAAACTAAATGTTATTCACAATTAACAGCATGGCATGTATTGTAATTGTTCTGAGTGGTTTTGCAATTCTTACATTCTTGGAAGAAGCAGAAAACAGGATGTTTTAATTACACACTATGAATGATTCAACACTTTTAGGTGTTATTATAAAGACTGAATTTTGAAATTCTTTACTGGAGGGCCTAGTTCATATGGCGCTTTTCTCCCCATGGTTTTAGAGCTTTGGATGATGTTTTATTATAAAAGTAAAGAGAGACCACCACTATGGGATTTTTGAAAATATTGCACCTGAATACCATAAATGAAAATTATTTCAAATGACCTTTAATAATATAACAAAGGCATGTAGTAGGCTTTTAATGTCTTAAATAAATGTTTTACAGTAATATCTTACATTTCTATAGTGTCTTCCATGCTCAAGACTCCCAAAGTGCTTTAAAAACTTTAACTGTTATATACACACAGGATTATATAAATTTTACCAGCCACTGGGGTGGAACAGTTCAGGTATTCAACTGCTCTCAGCAGCTCTGCGTAGCAGTTCTGAACATGGACTGCAAGGGGATATAGGGAAAGCAAAATATAAAATATATCACTAGTGGATGGAACTGGAGTATGGCTGAGGATTCAGTAAGGGCACCACACAGTGAGGCTCAAAACATCCCACTGTGAGATGATTGCAGCTGCTGAGATGTAAGGTCCAAGGGGGCTGCCACATCTAATTCTGTCCAAGCTAGTGGATCTCAGCTAGCAGCTGCAACACTGGGAACATCTATACTGCAATGTAAGCCCAAGCATAGTGGGACTTGAGTCAGCTGACCCTGGGTTTGAGAACCTAGGGATTGAGTGTCGACACTGAGTGTTAGCCCTAGGTTAAGAATTTTCTAACCTGGACTCAAGCCTGGGGCTCTTGCATCCACACTGCAGCATGCAGACCTGAGTCAGACCAACCATATTCCAGATTCCCTAGAGCCCAAGCAAAATGTGCCCACTCTAGCTTTTTCACTATGCTGCACGGTGGGACAACTTGCCTGTCCACCCAGCACATTACAGGAAGTTTGAACAGCCTGTCAATGCACTCTATTGAGCTGTCATTTTGATCAGTGTGCTCCCAGCTACTGGCACAGCAACATGTAGGAGGCACTTTTTGAAGAGTTTCTCTTGCTTGCACTTTCACTTGTGGCAGGAAATGGACGGAGCTTCCATGAGATGCTAGTAGATGTTTCGGCAGCATTTTCTGACCCACCAAAGGCACATCCCAGCTTATGATGGAGTAAGACAGGTACCACCACCTAGGCATAACAGATGAACTGGCTGATGTTTCTCAATACATTTGGTACAACCTCTCATGCCCCCCACTTAGACCGGTGCTTTCGGAGCTGGGCCACAAGCAAACTGGAGAAATCAGGCATGCAGACCTGGGATGACCATCAGTGGATCCAGAACTTTTGCATGAAGTAAGCCACATTTCTAGAGCTTTGTGAGCAGCTTGTCCTGACCCTCCAGCATAAAGACACGCACCAGGCCATCCCTGCCAGTCCAGAAATGGGCTGCTATAGCCGTGTGGAAGCTGGCTATCCAAGACAGCTACAGGTCCATTGTAAACCAGTTTGGTGTTAGGAAGTCAACTGTGGGTCAAGTGGTTGCGGAGGTTTCTGAGGCAATTAGGTGTGTGGTTTACCCCAGAGTGCAAGGGGCCATTGATGGGACTAGTGCCCATAGATGGGACTTGTGCCCATAGTTGCCCTCCTCAAGGAGAACAAACCACAAAGGGTAATACTCCATTGTTATGCAGGCCCTTAGAGTACAGAAGGCGATTTATGAACATCAATGGGGGTTGCACTAGAAGAGTTCATAAGGGACAGGCTGGGACACTATTCCCACCAAATCACATTGCATTTATGATAATTAAGGTCCCCACCATTATTCTGGGGGACCCTAACTACCTCCTTTTGCCTTGGCTTTTAAAACTGTACCCTGATTTCAGAGTCCTGGCAAAAAACAGTTTAATTACACTCAGGTACAGAATGGTTGTTGAATGTACTTTTGGCAGATTGACCTGTTTGGATGCCAGTGTCATCAGTGCTGTCTGAATGACTGTGGCTTGCTATTCTCTTCACAATCTTTGTGAAGCCAGAGATCAGCTATTTCCCTTTAGTGGACCTAGGACAGTAAAGGGGGGCTGAATTGGTACACTCAGCCAAAACATGTACTTACCACAGCTGGAGCAGGATGCACCCAGCAACAGAAGCAAGGGATGCTTTGTACTCCCACATTATGGACTTGCATGGCCCAATGGAAAAGGGGAAATAGTACTTTTATGAATGACTTGTGGGGGATCATTGATTGTAGGGGATGTCTGCTTGGGGAGTGGTGTGGAATGTTAGTGCCATGCAATGTTCTTACGGATGACCTGAAATGCAGGGAGGAGGGTTATTCACAGTATGGATTAAAAAAGGACTTCTAAGCAGAGATGGGGTCCACCTATCAAGGAAGTGGGAAGAGCATATTTGGATACTGACTGGCTAACCTAATGAGGAGGGCTTTAAACTAGGTTCAAGGGGGCAGGTGACCAAAGCCCACGGGTAAGTCAAAAACATGGAGACGTGGGAGAAGGGCCAGAATTTGGGGAGGAACATCGTCTGTTATAGCAGGGAAAAGGGAGGGACAAGACAGAACTGGAGGGGGAAATCAAATCAGTATCTTAGATGTCTGTTTACTAATGCGAGAAGTATGGGGAATGTCAAGGAAGAACTCAAAATGCTAGTAAATAAACACAACTATGACATAGTTGGCATCACAGAGACCTGGTGGGATAATTCACATGACTGGAACATTGGTATAGAAGGGTACAACTTGCTCAGGAACGACAGGCAGGGAAAAAAGGGAGGAGGTGTTGCCTTATATAGTTAAAAATGTATACAATTGGACTGAGGTTGAGATGGAAATAGGAGACAAATTGTTGAAAGTCTCTGGGTAAGGATAAAAGGGGTAAAAAAAGAAGGGTGATGTGATGGTAGGGGTCTACTACAGAGCACTTAACCAGGAAGAAGAGGTGGAGGCGGCTTTTTTTAAAAAACTAACAAAATCATCCAAAGCAGAGGACTTAGTGGGACTTGGGGGACTTCAACAATCCAGACATTTGCTTGGAAAAATAACACAGCAGAGCACAGATTATCCAACAAGTTCTTGGAATGTATTGGAGACTATTTTTATTTCAGAAGGTGGAGAAAGCTACTGGGGAGAGGCTGTTTTAGATTTGATTTTAAGAAATAGGGAGGGACTGGTTGAGAATTTGAAAGTGGAAGGCAGCTTGGGTGAAAGTGATAATAAAATGATGAGCTCATGAGTCTAAGGAATGGTAGGAGGGAGAACAGCACAATAAAGACAATGGATTTCAAGAAGGCAGACTTTAGCAAATTCAGGGAGTTGGTAGGTAAGATCCCATGGGAAGCAAGTCTAAGGGGAAAAACTAATTGAAGACAGTTGGCAGTTTTTCAAAGAAACATTATTAAGGGTACAAGAGCAAACTATCCCACGGCGTAGGAAAGATAGGAAGTATGGCAAGAGGCTTCACCAGGAGATCTTCAATGATCTAAAAATAAAAAAAAAATGAGTCCTACAAAAAGTAGAAACTAGATCAAATGACAAAGGATGCATATAAACAACACACACCAGTATATAGAGACAAAATTAGAAAGGCCAAGGCACAAAACAAGATCAAACTAGCTAGACACAAAGAGTAACAAGGAAACATTCTACAAATTCATAAGAAGCCAGAGGAAGACCAAGGACAGGGTAGGCCTGTTACTCAATGAGTGGGGAAAAACAACAGAAAATGTGGAAATGGCAGAGGTTCTTAATGACTTTTTTGTTTCAGTTTTCACCAAGAAGGTTGGTGGTGATTGAACAGCTAATGAATTGAATGCCAGTGAAAATGAGGTAGGATCAGAAGAGGCTGAAATAGGGAAAGAACAAGTTAAAAATTATTTGGACAAATTAGATGTCTTCAAGTCACCAGGGCCTGATGAAATGCATCCTAGAATACTCAAGGAGCTGACTGAGGAGATATCTGAGCCATTAGCGATTATCTTTGAAAAGTCATGGAAGACTGGAGAGATTCCAGATGACTGGAAAAAGGCAAATATAGTGCCAATCTATAAAGAGAGAAATAAGGACAACCCGCGGAATTCAAGACCAGTCAGCTAACTTCTGTACCCGGAAAGATACTGGAGCAAATAATTAAGCAATCAATTTGCAAACATCTAGAAGATAATAAGGTGATAGGTAACAGTCAGCATGGATTTGTCAAGAACAAATTGTGTCAAACCAACCTGACAGCTTTCTTTAATGGGTTAACAAGCCTTGTGGATGGGATGGGGTTGGGGAAGCGGTAGAGGAGGTATATCTTGACTTTAGAAAAGCTTTTTATACTGTTTTGCATGACCTTCTCAAACAAACTAAGGAAATGCAACCTAGATGGAGCTACTATAAAGTGGGTGCAAAACTGGTTGCAAAACCATTCACAGAGAGCAGTTATCAGTGGCTCATAGTCATGCTGGAAGGATATAACAAGTGGGCTCCAGCAGGGATCAGTTCTAGGTCTGGTTCTGTTCAATATCTTCATCAGTGATTTAGATAATGGCATAGAAAGAGTACACTTCTAAAGTTTGCAGACGATACCAAGCTGGGAGGGATTGCAAGTGCTTTGCAGGCTAGGATTAAAATTCAAAATGATCTGGACAAATTGAAGAAATGTGCTGAAGTAAACAGGATGAAATTCAATAAGGACAAATGCAAAGTACTCCACTTAGGAAGGAACAATCAGTTGCACACATAAAAAATGGGAAAGGACTCACTAGGAAGGAGTACTTCAGAAAGGAATGGGGGTCAGAGGGGACAACAAGCTAAATATTAGTCAGTAACACTGTCGCCAAAAAAAAAAAAAGGAACATCATTCTGGGATGTATTAACAGGAGTGTTGTAAGCAAGACACAAGAAGTAATTCTTCTGCTTTACTCCAGGCTGATTAGGCCTCAGCTGGAGTATTTTGTCCAGTTCTGGGCACCACATTTCAGGAAGGATGTGGACCAATTGGAGAGAATCCAGAGAAGAGCAACAAAAATTATTAGAGGTCTAGAAAACATGACCTATGAGGGAAGATTGAAAAAATTGGGTATGTTTAGTCTGGAAAAGAGAAGGCTGATGGAGACCTTATGATAAGTTTTCAAGTACATAAAAGGTTGTTACAAAGAGGAGGGAGAAAAATTGTTTTTCTTAACCCGAGGACAGGATAAGAAGCAATGGTCTTAAATTTCAGCAAGGGAGGTTTAGGTTGGACACTAGGAAAAACTTCCTGTCAGGGTAGTTAAGCACTGCAATAAATTGCCTAGGGAGATTGTGGAATCTCCAGCATTGGAGATTTTTAAGAGCAGCTTAGACAAACACCTGTCAGGGGTGATCTAGATAATACTTAGTCCTGCCATGAGTGCAGGGGATCAGATTAGACAACCTCTCAGCCCCTTCCCATCGTATGATTCAATGTAAGGAAGTAATTGAAGTATGAATTGCTATACATATATATGAGGATAGTCTTTGCATACTAATTCTTAATTGTCCCTGATCATGTGTTTACCGTTCTTATTTTGAATACACGTCATATGGTGTGAAGTAGTGAGAAATAAATTTTCTTGATTAATTAAAAACATGTATTATAAAAAGCACAACATTCACACATCATCAGGCTGGTCTCCTGCCATTACCACATCAAAACAAAAAAAAAACCAGTAACAGGACTTCGCAGAAAAAAATCCAATTTAAATGAATTGCATGAACAACAGTGAAACCCCATACAAGACAGAAATCCCCCACCATGGCATGTCCCCAGCAATCTCTTCTACTTTCCATTCTGTCCCCATTTGCCATGCATGTGGTGCTGTAGAAAGGAGGTGGAAGCATCCACAGGGGATGGGGTCAATATGGAGGGCTGCATGGACAAGATTGCCCTGCCCAGCTGCTCATGGGGCCAACTGCATGTGCCAACCAGCCATGAAATCTTCCAAGCTGCTTCTGGATCGCATCACAGGGTAGCACACCAGGGGCAGGCCATGGTGTTGGTGATGCAGCAGGAGTCGCTACTCTTGCGGTCACTATAGATATAAGCCACTCAAACAGCACTTTCTAATGAGCTCTGTCTTCTTCCCTTAGCCACCATTCCTGTTACAGGAACTGCAAAGCAAGTACCCGCTCCCATGCTGAAACCCTGTCCTCAAGCTGTGCAGCCAGCCTGAGCCTTTCATCTTCCCTGTCACCATGCCTTTCCTCTAGCCACAAGTCCCTCTGTCTTTGGTAACAGACCTGGTTGGCCCTCTCCAGAACTTCAACCATAACTTCACCACAGAAATGCTTCCTCTTGGAATGGTCCATGAAGTATTGGCCCAGGCTTGTACTACAGTGTAGGCGAGCTGTAGAGGTCCTGCAGCCAGTAGAGGTTGAGGGGTCTGGAACAGGACAAGACACAGAGGGTTATTGTCAAATAGCTCAGTGCAGGAGCCCAGAAAAAATCCTTGTGAAATTTCAAAGCCATAAAATGATACTACAACAAATTGAACTTCAGTATATTGTGAGAAGGAAGCTTCGACCACAGAAGCACCCTGGACATAGCCTGGTTAATCCCAGTAAAAGAGTTGCAGACACAATGGCAAGTTAAAAATGCAAAGCGGCTTTTCTGATTTTAGAAAATTGCAAGACTACCTGGGTGTGGGTGGACTGCCATCAGTGGCTGTGGTACCTTTTTTCTAGGATTTCAGGCCTTCCACATTGTGGAGGATGTAATAGTTCTTGTGATGCCTGACTGGCAAAGGGCGATGTTATTCCAAGCTGCTGGTTTATAAAATGAAGTATTCAAATGTGTAGTGATTGAACAGCATATCTATGAATAGTGTGAGCTGGTCAGCTACTGAAGTGGACCTGGAAAATACACCCTTACCCCACATATACCCTACCTATGTGAAGTTCCTGCTTCAGGAAAAGTTTACAGCTATCAACACCCAGTATAGGGTCAGAATTCATGAAGGAATCAACGGGATGCTGTGTTAGCTTCCACGTGGCTTAGCCTGTTGTGACTATATGCAAAACTCCACAGCCTTCCTCCTCCCCATCCCTGGCACATTGCTGGACAAAATTTCAAAACTGAAGTTATATTTGGGACAAATGATTTTGGACTGTATGGACTACCTCTACATTCAATAGACTAGATTTGTGAATGGAACACATTTCCCCAAACATATACAGAGTTCACTGTTTCCAGATGTCTCGATAGATGGCAGAATGGTTATAGAGTGGCATGCTTACAGGCATGACAATGTAAGGTTATTTTTAAGAAACCGGAATAGCCCTAGCAAAAATGTGTACTTTTGCAGTAAAAACACACTTTAAAAAGACGTTTTGTACATGTCCTGGTAGCCATTTAGAACTCCATGTGGTTGTGGGCAGGGGAAGCCATCCCACTGGCATACAATCCATCATTAGCAGACACATGCTGCTAGCCAGGGCCTCTCATAACTTCTGCATTGGTTGATAGAGAGGAAATCCCTCCCATCCCTCTCAGCAAATTTGCGGATGATACTAAACTGGGAGGAGTGGTAGATACGCTGGAGGGGAGGGATAGGATACAGAAGGACCTAGACAAATTGGAGGATTGGGCCAAAAGAAATCTAATGAGGTTCAATAAGGATAAGTGCAGGGTCCTGCACTTAGGATGGAAGAATCCAATGCACCGCTACAGACTAGGGACCGAATGGCTCGGCAGCAGTTCTGCGGAAAAGGACCTAGGGGTGACAGTGGACGAGAAGCTGGATATGAGTCAGCAGTGTGCCCTTGTTGCCAAGAAGGCCAATGGCATTTTGGGATGTATAAGTAGGGGCATAGCGAGCAGATCGAGGGACGTGATCGTTCCCCTCTATTCGACACTGGTGAGGCCTCATCTGGAGTACTGTGTCCAGTTTTGGGCCCCACACTACAGGAAGGATGTGGATAAATTGGAAAGAGTACAACGAAGGGCAACGAAAATGATTAGGGGTCTAGAGCACATGACTTATGAGGAGAGGCTGAGGGAGCTGGGATTGTTTAGTCTGCAGAAGAGAAGAATGAGGGGGGATTTGATAGCTGCTTTCAACTACCTGAAAGGGGGTTTCAAAGAGGATGGCTCTAGACTGTTCTCAATGGTAGCAGATGACAGAACGAGGAGTAATGGTCTCAAGTTGCAATGGGGGAGGTTTAGATTGGATATTAGGAAAAACTTTTTCACTAAGAGGGTGGTGAAACACTGGAATGCGTTACCTAGGGAGGTGGTAGAATCTCCTTCCTTAGAGGTTTTTAAGGTCAGGCTTGACAAAGCCCTGGCTGGGATGATTTAACTGGGACTTGGTCCTGCTTTGAGCAGGGGGTTGGACTAGATGACCTTCTGGGGTCCCTTCCAACCCTGATATTCTATGATTCTATGATTCATTACTGTATTAATAAACACTAAAATTGAACCAGAAACTTACTGGGCTTAGCTTCTGTCCGCTGAGGGCTTTTCACTGGTCTGTTCCTCAGGGAGTGCCTCAGCTGCCCCAAGTATGGATCCAGAATGTGCTGCTACTGCTGCTCCAAAGCCCAGAGTGCCTCCATTGTCCCCACTCAGGGCCTGCCACTAGCTCCCATCAGTACCCTGGCTCAATCGTGGGCACCATTCTGACTGACCAGATCATCATGCACCATGGTTTGCTCCATGCTAGGTGCAGTGTCCAGCATCTGGTCAAACTCCTCATAAAACGGACAAGATTCTGATGAATTGCCCAAGGTGCGGTTCTGGTTCCTTGTTTTCTGGTACTCACTCTTGAGCCATTTAATCTGCTCCCTGTATTGGTTGCCGGTCTGGTAAATTTGCGGAGACACCAGCTTCTTTGCTCTCTGCTGGCATATGTGATCATACCTGGTACTTTTACTGAAGTCCACAGTTTTCCTATTGTTGCAAATAATAGAGTCACCAAAATCAGCCTGTGCACCCATGACCATGAAGCGACAGACTTTGCAAAAGACTTGTTCTGTTCAGTCTCCATTGAAAACATAGAAAGCTCTCTGATGGTGTGTTTGCAGCTCCACAGTGAGAAGACAATGGAAGGGTTAACACTGACTCACTGAGCTGCTGTGGTAAATCAAGGATGGTTGCTTCTGTTTTGACAGAGTAGATTCAAAATTCTTGGGATCGAGAGGACAAAAGAAGTTGGCTCATGGGATTATGGGATACTTTGTGGAGGACTCCCAGTACTTGAATCAAGCAGGGCTATGTCTCTATTGCAAAGCAATAGTGTTCGAACCCTGGGTGAAGACTTGACCTGGGCTCAGACCCTGAAGCCCTGCTGGATCCTGGGACCCTGGATCCGAGCCCTGGGTTAGCACAATTTGTGTGTGTGTGGATGGAAGGAGGTTTAGGCTTGAGCTTGAGCCTGAGCCCAGGCTTACATTGAAATGTAGGCACACCCTCTGAGTGCTGAAGGCAGATATATAGTAACTGCTGCATTGGGCAATTATGGCCAAAAGGGAATTATTAGGGTTATAGGGTTCACCTTGTGATCCTTTATTTTTGGAAATGCCTACCTCTTGTATGGCAAGTGACCTCCTATTCCTCCAAATCTCACTCTTCCATCAATCTTTTCATCAATGATTTCACCCAGGTATTAACTTCACTTTCAGTTTGAATTGTCAGTTGCTTTGTCCTCTATCCAAGTCTGATTTCAGTTGCAGGCTCTTTGAGGGAGAGACCAGATGGCAGATTCTCAACTAGTGTCAACTGTCATAGCTGCACTGACTTTAATGGAGCTGTGACAATTGATACCAGCTGAGGATCCAACCCTATATGCTCTTCTGCTTGTATACAGGGCACAGCACATGGATAGCATTGACTACATAATAATTTGATATAAAGTGCTAAGGATTTGTCATGTATCCTTTTCCTCTGAAGATGGTAATGTGGATTTTCTTCCAGGCTGGTGAGCCAAATTCAGGAATACAGGAAAATAGACATCTATAAGCTCCCACTGAACTTGATAAGAATTTCATGTGCCTACTAGAGGGTAAACATTGGCTCTGAGCCTTTTAATGTGTTATTTACAAATCTGTTAGACCAGTAGGGCATGTTTTCACATTTGACTTTCCTTCAAAACACATAGTTTAGAAGCATGAAAATGCCGATGGAGAGGTTAAAGAAAACAGGAGTTTAGCTAGGATATCCTCATTTTGCATTCCTGAAACTCAAACATGACTGCTACAAAAATGAAATGGACTGATGCCTTTATACAGAATGGGCTATGCCATTTTAGTATTTAAAAAATAATTGAGGCGTTATTAATATTGAAAATGTGGCTACTGTGCATGCCCAGTAATTTTTTCATACCTTTTAAATGTGTACACTGGTATTAACATAATGACCACTCACTGCACACTAGGAATTGATAACATCTCAGAAGCTATAAAGAGCCTAGAGATTAGTCTTTTGAGTACATTATACCATGATAAGAATTTAATAATTGATTAAATACATAACCTATTATTGAACACTTTATAGTATCATAATGCCATCTAGAGGTGGCATATCAAAGAGGCATCCAATTTATACATTCACCAGCAGAGAAAGAGTACAATGTTGGAGGTCTAATGACCTGTATGCTGTAGATACGAGAAAAACACTGGCTAATAAAAGGGAGCTAGATCATGCCCCCCGTATATTTAGAAACCTATGCAAGGGAGCTAGTGGGTATGACAAACTGCAAAGCTGAACACGTGGCATTTTCAAGAACTGTCCTTCTAGTGGCAGTGGTTTGGTGGGGAGCATAAAGTGGACTGACCTGCCCTAATCTGAAAATCTGCAGACAGGGCACCCCCAGATCCACAGAGGCAGGATTTATCCAGCTTGTCCCTCTGGATAGCTTGCTGGCTGGCCTGGTAGCACAGCTCTACCAGAAACTGGGCTGAAATTGGCAGACTCCCAGTTGGAGCTGGACATGGAAATCTCCATGCTGAGCAGGGAACAATGCCCCAGAACATCCCCTCCCAACCCTGGGCTCAACCACAAAACCTTCCAGAAGGATGTCTCCTCAGAACACACATGGGGAGGTTTTCTAGGAGCTTTGGGGAGACATGTCAAAGAGGCCACACACACACACACACTTCCTGCAATCTGAGTTACCTCCACTCATGTAAGGAAAGGGGACCATCCAATTCACTTTGATTTTAGAAGGTTACTCCCTTGCACTAGATGAATTTCAACCAGGACAGTGTCAAAGAGGACAGAGCACTCCCCAAAGGATCATCTCTCTTGATCCCCAGACCTCCCTATAGTCACCCCATATCTGCAATTCAAGGTTTTACAAAATTTTATAGTTTGTCACTCAAAGGCAATCAAACATGGCTGACAAAAGCGGAAAGAGCAGCAGTTGGGAATCAATATAGGAAATCTCTTCCCCACATTCCCATGCATGTGAACACCTTCTCACATTTTTTTTGTGCTGGAGGACAGAAAGAAGGGAGGGAGGTGAAGGGGAGTAGGCATAAGGATGCTGTGGATGTAGGTACTGGTGAAGACAAGCAGCGGAGATGCTCAGTTATGATTCTCAATCTCCCTTTTCACTGTCAAAATGCTTCTTGTCCTGCTACAAGATTACAATAGCAGTCAATTAAACATGTATATTCCCATTGCAAAGGTACATATCAGAAAGAAACCATCCTCCCCTTAGCTAAAGCTTAAAAGTAGATAGTAAGCCAGCCTCAGCATTCATCTCTGCATATGAAAACATACAGCAAGCTAGCTTCTGTACTGCAAAATGACATATAAAGTCACGTGGTAGATCAACCTCAACACACTACCATTGCAAAACCACATTGAAAGGCACACAGTAAACCAGCCTAAGTATCAGAAAAAAAATATAAAACTACTCATGTGATTATCCCTCAAGACTTGGTATCTGGTTTAAATAAGAATCTAAAAGTTGGGATGCTTATCCACACCTAAAGGGGAGCCTAGCAGGACCCACAGCCCTCCATCCTCACATAATTCTCTTCCAAGCATTGTTGTAGTACATTCCCCTGAAAGCACCCCATTCCTCCACCTGCTTTCTGCTCTTGGTAGGAGACCAGCATTCTGCTAAGTTCAGTTAGTGTTTTTGGTGGGCAGCAGGCCTGCTCCTTCCATTATGCTTTTCTGCAGGTGTTTCCACTCCTTCTCTCAAAGGTCCAAAACAAAACAAAAAACAGGTCATCATGGTTCCAGCTCACACTACTAAGCACATGGGACAGGCTCAGCCAATCAGGGACCCAGCTGAATATCATGTGAGAAACCTCAATACATCCAATAGGAAATTTGAAAGTGTACCAAGAAATCATCACTAACATCCACTTGTCAGGAAAAAAAAAAAGTTGACTGACTAAATCTGCCGATGTGAACAATTTTGCATGAAACTAATTTCCAAAAAGGCTAATTTTGTCACAAATATTTTGCAAAGCTCTAATGCTATTTCTCTTCATTTTGATACGAGTTAGCAAGTCGACAGGTACTCTGTGCTTAGCAGGGAACTGTTTTGTTCTTTCAAGTAACTTGGATAAATTACAAATTCTTGCATGACTTTTTTTAAAGAAAGGAATTACAAGAATATTCATGCCAGGACATGCCTTTAGTCTAGCATCCTGTCTGAGAACTGCAAATACCAGAGGCTTCAGAGGAATGATAGCCCTAAGAATTTTTTATCTGTGCTAGTGTAACTGCAGATGCTATTATTTATATACATTCCTACTCTCCTTTGAAAATATACAGATATAATAGATTATGTTTTTCTTAATTCTGGCCAGAGAGCATTTTCTCTCTAATGTTTTTTCAGAATAGTTTTGTGCATTTAATTTGCTCACATTCAGGGCCAGATTTTCAAGTGCTCAGCACCCACAATTGGGATGAGGTTTTCAAATGGCACTCTGTGCGTTGAGATTTTTTTGAAAATCTGGCCACTTCTTTCGGTGCCCTGAGCTCTCTCAAAAAATCTGGCTTTCAATTATAGGTGTTGAGTGTCCCTCAAAAATTCTGTAAATAAAACTCCAGCAAAACATTTTTGGGGGTGGGGGTACTCTTTATATTGAGATCTCATTGCACTTCCCCTCCGTCCATACACAAAAGATATATTTATCAGAACACCAATGTATCACAGTTTTATAAGCTGGTTGCTTCTCAATTCACAAATCTGGACACACTTGGTCCTATAATTCAGAATAATAAAAGTTTATTTAATTTTAGTTTTCTCGGGGGGTAGCAGGCTGCAGTGTTCAGATTTTGTAATTTAGCTTTATGTCATTTAGTGCTAAATTTCTCAACATGAGTCTGCTCCATGTGCTGATCTTACAAACTGATAATCAAAAGTGACCCAAAAAAAGTATCTCTGTCACTGACAGAAATGGCACCTTAACAGGGCAGAAAATAGAAAGAAAAGCAGCTGTCCACTGCAATGAGAGAAAACTTGTACATGATATCCCTTGAGGGCCAAATTCTATCATGCCATATTGAATTGATAAGGAATGACAACCACCCCTAAACAAAGGTAGTGTCATAGTACTGAATAAAACATGAATGAAAGGATGTAGTAACATGAATGGCAGTGAAATATTTCCAGCAAAACTCCAAATGAGGAAGAT
This sequence comes from Dermochelys coriacea, assembly GCF_009764565.3. NCBI lineage: Eukaryota > Metazoa > Chordata > Testudines > Dermochelyidae > Dermochelys > Dermochelys coriacea. The sequence continues at coordinate 228,402,262 of NC_050069.1, forward strand.
ATCAGTGGAATCACTTGACAATGGATAGAATTGGACTTCATAAGTGAACGCTCTTCATGGCAAAAATGAAGAGCGATCATTCGGAAAAAAAAAATCACAATGACATTACCCTTTAAAATGCCGCAACAAGGGAGTTAGAGAGAGAGAGAGTAATGTAAGGTGGAGTTGCCAGACAAGGAGCTTGAGAGATGAATGACAATTTTCCATTGACAGTCCCAAGCAGTTTTTCCAGCTAATCACTTATTCTTTCTAACTCATCTTTTTTCTCGTCTCATTCAGATGACATGTCATTCCAAGAGAATTAAGCACTGGGACCAAATTAAAAAGAATCCACAGAAATTTTTGCTTCTTTGTCCCTAAAGCTTTATTGGGAATAAATGTGGATCTGATGAAAGGCACGAAGGCACCTTCATTCTAGCACAGGAGGGCACTGTTGCACAATGCTGATTAAATGCACAGTAACTCTTAGTTCTTAGAGTGCCAGAGAATAGGGATAACAAGACTCCCTCAGCCTCAGTATATTCAATACTCTTGATGAAGAGCGTTTTGATAAGATTTTGTGCATCTACAACTAAACTCCATTAGACTGGCTCCACTGAGCTAAAGAGGCCATACACTCAGCAGCGGAGCACATGGGTAATTCCCCCCAGAGCTGCCATACGGCTCCATCACCCCACAGGGAGCCCTTCCCAACAGAGGGGATGTAACAGGGGAAATCCTGGGGAATGGAGGCATGGCTTGAATGCCATTTTTCCCAGACGCTGCAACAATCCCATGCAACAACAGGCAATCAGACACACATTAGAGCAACTCTGGGGCTGTTCTAATCTGCCCCAGGGTTTTAAAGTGGCCCCAAAATGGGACAGCATAATAGTGGCATAAGGCCCCTCATCCCCTTGGCCTCTTCATTCATGTTCTTGCTTTTCTGTATGCCATGATGCTTAATGGTCTTTAGTAGAAAGCCATATTGTTGTAATATGTCAGTTCCAGGATATTAGAGGTGGATCAGGTAATATCTTTTATTGGATCAATTTCTGTTGGAGAGATAGACACACACAAGCTTTGAACTTCCCCTCCTGTTTTGATCACAGGACACCCTGAATTTGCTTTGAGAAACATTAACAAGTTCCACCAACAGTGGACTCAAAATCTCTCAGCCTGGTCCATCTTACACTTAGAAGTATAACATACACCAGCTTGTGTATTTCAGGTTACATGTCCCCAAGAATGTTTGTCTAGTGAGAATTCATTGACCAGTCTGGCAAACCTAGATCCTGTATTATTTTGGGTAGAATGTATGATGCTACAAGCTACTGCATTTCTTCTGGTATTATGAAATATCAGGCAAGTCATCCAGCTCTATTAAACATTAAAATCTTTACCTAATTTGCTAATTAAACCTCATGTATTATTTAAGATACACAAATATACTTATGTAAATACCTGCAATACCTCGACTGTGGAAATGTGAAACGAATTTAGGCCCAGATCCACAAAACTCCAACTCAGCTGACCTAATCCCACAAGTGCCTAAACTCACTCACGTAATGCCTAAATTTTCAGGGTAAAAATTCCCCGAGTTGCCTAAATGTCTGCCTCTGGATAGGCGCAATGCTGCATCGCTCTAGGCCAGTGGTTCTCAACCTCTCATTTGCAGATCCCTAAAAAATTTCAAATGGAGGTGCAGACCCCTTTGGAAATCTTAGACATAGTTTGCAGACCCACAAGGGTCCACAGACCACAAGTTGAGAACCACTGCTGTAGGCACCTGTCTTCCACCTAAGCCCCAGGGTGACCCACAAACCTTGAGAGGACAAGCACTCCTCTGCAACTCCTGATCTGCTAGGCTAAAAGTTAAAGTGGGCATCTTCTCCTCTAGCCATTGTGTGTGGAATGAGGCAGGTACCTAACTCATTCTCAAAAACGTAGGTACATAAGCTGCCTGACCCCAGGCAAGGGTTCCTGGTTGTGGATTGCAAGCAGAGGTAGGTGTCTCCAGGCAGCCTGGAATTAAGTTCCTAGCTCCATGAGAGGAGTGGGACTTATGACACACCCGTCTCACCATCATCTCCAACTAGATAGATTAGGTGGCTCCCTGCCTAACATGCTGGCTTTAAAAAAAAAAAAAAAATCACATTCTAAGGCACCTATCTCTCCACATTCATTGTATAGGAACCTAGGCACCTAACTCAGGCTTTGTGAGTAGTATTGTTGTTCCTGTGACTTCCTAGGTGTCTAAAAGGCACTCATTGTGACGCTCAGTATTGCGTTGCCCAAGCCCCTTTGTGGACTTTCAGTATCATTTCACTTGTTTTCTTGACAAAACTGAAGAAAACATAAATAAGATAGGAAATGCCTGCAGTTTTTTCAGGCTTGGGCCTAATGAAATCTGATGTGATAAACACTTTCTTGAAATAACTGCATGCATTGTATTAATGTTAGCTAATCTATCCTCCCTGATTCCATAGCTTTCTGGACAGGAAGTCTAAGGATTCATCTCCAGTGAAAAGACTATAATTATTTCTAGCCTTTTTTCTAACCTTATTTCACATTCACATTTTGTCAGAGGAATTCAACACTCTGCTGTGAATATCCATGGGCTTAAGTCAAGGGAAGAGCTTATATTAATTATTTCCTGTTCTAACAGCATTCTATGCTATTCCTTTTTGTTCTCATTCCAATAAAGGTAAAATTCTAAGATTTCAGTGAGCCTTTTATCATTTGGACTTGTTTGACATCGCTGAGGATGTGCCACCTCAGGTGTGAAAAGAGAAAGGAGCCAGATACTTACTAGCTAGGAGAAATGAACAAATCGCAAGCCTGTAGTAATCAGAAGGCAAATTTTACTAGCCTAATACTACAGGGAGCTGTCTCAGATTTAAAGGGCCAGCAACCAGTGTAAACCCAAATGAGGAGCTCAGCGATGACATAGCACTCAGAACGCAGGTCATCTGTACATGAAAGGGGCAAAATTCCCATCTTTTGTGAGCTAGAGATCTCATATCCTAATATTTGAGGGCTAGGTATATTTTTCTTTGACATCACATAGAATTACTATTCCGATCCTTTGTGGATATCATTGATGTCTTACTTGAGGCTTATCACCATAGCATCAGACTTTTTTGTAAACAGTTTTGTCCAATATGAATTAGAGTAAGTGTTTTGTCAACAGTCCTCTCATCTGATGATTTCTATCTAGTACAGGTAGTGGTTGCAGTACAGGTAGTTTCAGTAGCATTCAAGCAGAGGTACCGATTACCACTGTCATGTTAAAAAAAGTGTCCCTAACATCTTAACTGCAGAGTCTACAGAAAAAAAGTTAGATCTTCATCCAAGACTATACCATGGCCAGCAATATCTTTAGATGTATATACATTTATATCCTCCTATTAGCATATTACATAGTGCTATTTATCACATCCCAGCTAATACAATTTTGATTCTTTACCATACAAAAACATATATAGACATATATTCCTTTGATAATCCCTATCGTGTGCAATACTATGTTTATTGAATAGCTGTTAGTCTCAAGTGTTATTATAATGCACATTGCAAAGATGTAGCTCACACTAGTATCTTAACTGTAGAATATTCCTTTTGTCTCCGAGTGTTGTCTCTTGTAAGATATCACATCTTGTAGAAAGGCCGAGAACTAGGTTACTACTTGTTCTCTTGGCATGCTGGAGATCACTTCTTATAGGAAGGCTGAGTGTCTTATCTTTGTAAAGTGTTCTGGCTACATACTGTAGATATATCTCAACTGGATCTTATTTTAGAGAATGTCATCTACTCTTACAGTTGCTAGCTCTTCACTGGGATCTCATTATCCATAATGTCACCTTTAAAAAAAGGTGAACAACAAATCAAAACAACATTCAGGTAGATTGATGCCATAAATGAACCTTGAAAAAGAAAATGCACCCTCATACTAGGAGGAAGGAAATTCAGCAGAATTTTTAGGTAATAAAAGTCACCTAAGCCCTGAGAGTGACATTTTTAATTGATTATTTGAAACCAAAGCTTCCAGCTTTATTTAATCTTAGCTGTACCCTCTGAGCTTTGACTGCTGGCACTGAGTATGCTTTAACTACATTTTAAAGTCATTCCTGGACAAAGGCTACCAAATCTAGTGATTACTACTACCACAAATAGGCCCACTGAAATCAGTAGTGAACAGTATACTCAGCAGCTATCTGCAAGATAGAAGATGGTTGAATAAGACATACTACAATGAAGACTAATCATCAGAAACAAAATTTCTGAGTATAAGGAAACAATCTGTGTTTTTAAATTGAATTTCATCTGAATTGCCATCCCTCAAAACAATTTTGTTTATTATTATTTTTAAACTAATTGAGTGTCAGGATCCCAACCGGGGCAGTTGGGGTCAAGGGTGAGAGCAGGTGCAAACCTCAGTCTGGCAGTAACTGTGGAGTTCATAGTCAGGTTCCTGGCTAGGGTCAATAACAAGGGTCAGAGTCAAAGTCAGGAGACAAAGTCCAAAATCAAGCTGAGGTCAAACCCAGGAATTCAGGAGCAAGGAGCAGATACGGTCACGGCAGCTACAGGAAATCCACACTGTTGCCTGGACACTTTATGGAATACCCCCTTAGGTTTATATAGGGTAGGGAGCCAATTAGGAGCCATTAAGCTGTTGTCTGTCAGACCCTTGAGGTGGAACTTCCCATGGTCTGTATCCAAGCAACTCATGGGAAGTGGAGCACAAGTTGCTGCAGCTGCCCCTGGGTGGCAGCCTAGAGATACTAGCTGCGTGGTGAAAAGAAAAGGAGTATTTGTGGCACCTTAGAGACTAACAAATTTATTTGAGCATAAGTTTTCGTGAGCTACAGCTCACTTCATCGGATGCATCTGATAGCTGCCTGGTGGCTCTATAGGCCTGGATTCTAGACCTGCAGGGCCTTACATTGAGTTTGATGCTTCCTACTGAATTTGTTAATGCCAAATCTCTGATTTACAACTGGAGACATTGTATGGTAGGTTCTTTTCTCTACTAATATTTTTGCAAGAGCTGTTTGTGTTAATATACACTAGACAAGAAATGTGGTTTCATTCCTAGGTAGTGGGAATTAGGGCATCAGCATGAATCCTTCTCTAATGTTTTCTTTGCTACTTTGTCTGCACATTTCCAAATATATCTGTGTGACTAGAGGCCCAATCAAGATCAACAGCTCCAGTCAATTTAAACTATTCACTGTAATGTATGATTTTAGGGCATCTCTCTTGTCTATTTATTTGGATTGCTAGCAGAGACCCAATAACATTCTGTAGGATTTTATCTGCTTACGTATAACTGCATCATGGGTAAATATTAACTAGCCATTTAAGGCTAGTATAATGTTCAGCTATACACACACGTGATCACCCAGATCATGCATCGTTCACGCTGGTGAAGACTTACATAAGTAATTCCATTGACTTCAGTGGGACCACTTGAATGAGTAAGTGCTCAAGCATGAGCAGAGGACATACAATTTGACCTTTCTGAACCTGCACAATTCAACTCAATGGAAGTTTTGCCATTGACTTCATGGTAACAAAAATGGACCCCTATTTAATGTATATTCTTTGACTACATATATATTGATAACAGTTATATTTCCAAAACTCCTGGCCCCATTCACATTAAACAACTATTCTGTTACTTTTTTCATGATTTAAAGTTACATATATTAATGTGTATATTATACACCCCAGCTATAATCTAAACACACAATAGACTACCATTACAACTGTGATAGTGCACTCACCTTTTGTGACTGAGAGTGCCTCCTGTTGGCTGGTGTGGTACTGCAATTTTCTTTTTCTCCTGGGAACTTTTATAGGTTGTTGACTTCATCAGGTGGGTCTTCAGTGGCTCAGCCCTCCAGCTAAGTCACACAGTCAACACTGCTGAATGAACCCTTCCAGGGTAATCAAGATCCAACAGGGCCTATCACTGTGCCCTGTTAGTGTCTTTAGCCCATCGCTAAGCTCAGGTCTCAACCCCTTCTGAGCTAGCTTTAAGTCCATCCCTGCTCTGTTATAGAGCTCTGACCCCAGGGCTTTCTCACAGAAGGAAAAAGAGTCCTGACCTGTTGCTGCCCCAGCTCTCCAGCCAGGTCATCTTTTAAATTCAGTCCCCTTTCAGGGTAGCAAAATTCAGTAAATGGTTGGCCATCTTCAGGGTCTTCAGCCCATCTCTGGGCCTGTTTAAACTCCAGGCCCTTTCTTGGGCTTTTAGTAAAGAGTCGTATCCCCTTCTCAGGGCTTAGGCCACTTCCCCTGTAGCCATGCCCACCCACTACTCCATGTAACAACCACAGGAACCCTACAAATAGCAGCCATGTGCTGCTTCCTTTAACTCCTTCAATTAGCTGTTACTGTTTTCCTTGTGCTTCTTCCTTTTCACCTGGTCCCTTTTCACCTACCGTTTCCAGGTCTGCTCTCTCCTTGCAAAATGCAGCCAGAACTCAACTTCTAGTTCTCTCTTAGGTACCTACGGCCAAGAGCAAAGCACCCTTCCTTGTCACTCAGATGAACTGCCACCACCCTTGAACTGCCCTATTAAGCCCCTACAGCTCCTTTTAACTGAGTCTGCGGGACTCTGATTGGCTGTTTCTTATGAGGCCCCTCTAGGAAGGCCTGGAGGACCCACCTTTGCTGCTGTTCTCCTGGGTGGGGTGTAATAGGGCCACAGGGCCTCCTCCAGGGGACCTCAAAGGCCAGATACATCCGTTACAACAACAAACGGAATTCTAACTGAATCTACTGTTTTTCCTCTTTTCACTCAAGAATTTAAAATTGTCACGTGCTTTTTGGAGTTTGTTCTATGTGGTCATTGCTACATCAGCTACTCAATAGTATACAATAAAATCATACTTATTTATAGCCAACTATTGGGAAACTTTGCATTACTTTAAAGAAAGTGATGCTAATGGGATGGGTATCTTATCAGTGTCCCATTTCTGAGCACACTCTGAGAATGGGCTCTAGATACTATAATATGTTTAGTGAAGATTTCTATAGGATTAACAATTAGCTTCATGCTGATGAAACTTTTAGTCATATTTGAATAACTTCCACTTCAGTTACTTAAAATTTCACCTTTACTTTTTTATCAATTACTGCTAACATATGCAGAAAAAATCCTTTAGGGAAATGATCAATTGCTAGTGGATCTTTTCATAAGACTCTCCAGTGTCACTTGTGAGCTAGGTCTGCTTAATACAATTCTACATCAATAAGATATAAATGGACATTAATTAAATTCATTCCTGATATGCTCAGCGTAGGTATCACTAAATTGAAGTAATTAATCAGATCCTCCAAACATTTATCATTATGGTCTAATTTTCAGCAATCACAGATTGGACTAAAATCATTAAACTCTACACTTACGACAAAATAGCTGTGAAATCATTTATGACTTCCCACTGTTTTTCTGATTGTAAGCACAGACAGAGGTAACACTGCACTGTATTCAGATTTACCAGGAATAGTTTAATTCCAAAATCAGTTACACCAGGCTGTATTCACTTGCAAGTTGAAGCTCCTTATAACACATTTTGACCTGATTGACTATTGCCTTGCACCTTATGCAGTCAGTTACAACAATGCCAAGTAGGTATAAAATGCTATCAGATCAGAAGGGGAGCATTTTGCATACACTTTGTACGTGAAATGGAGAATCAAGCCCTCTGTCTCTAATAAAGAAGCATGCACGGTGTCTTAATCATATCATTCTATTTTCCCTGATAACTTTAGAGCCTGGAATTTTATAATCTAAGCTTAGTTTTAACTATGTTTCTTGAACACTAATTACTTTAGGGTTTCATATTCTCATATGAATACACATATGAAAATGTGTGTGTGTGTGTGTGTGTGTGTGTGTGTATTTACCATTTGAGATTAAATTAAGAGCACTGAATAAATACAACCATTATAAAGTGTACTTGATGTAAGAAGCTTGTGTTAATTGTCACTGGAGAAGCAATTTAACAGTAAACGCATAGATGGCAAGCTATATGGGCCAGTGGTGCCCGTGCTCCACCAATATTCAGGAACGCGGGCCCAGCTCCACCAATGTTTGGGCTTATATTTTCAGAGCTCTCCTGTCCATAGGATGGACCGGGGCAACTGCCCCAGGCCCTGTGCTTCGGGAGGCCCCATGCTTCAGGGGGACACGGGGTCCAGGGTGGCCTGGGGAGTTAGTGGGGGGCCTTGCTGCTGCCAGCAGCAAGCAACCAGGCCCCAGCCCGCCCCACTCTGCCCCTTCCCACCCTGACCCGCCTCCACTCCATCGCTTCCCCCAAGCCTCCACCCCACCTCTTCCTGCCCCTGCTCCGTCCCCACCCTGGCTCCATTCCACACCTTCCCCCGTCTTCACCCCCGCCCCACCTCTTTCAGGCTTCCACCACCTCCCCCAAGCAACGCCAGGAGCCAGCGGGGTGGAGCAGAGCGGGGCAGGCTGGGGCTGGGTTGCTCACTGATGCCTGTACCAGGCCCCCCGCTTACCCTCCAGGCCACCATGGACCCCGCATCTCACTGAAGCATGGGCCCCCATAAAACATGGGGTCCGGGGGGTTGCCCTGCTCCGTCCTATGGATGCGACGGCTCTGCTCGGACCCGCTCTGGGCATCACCAAAAATTAGGCAAACCTGGCATCCATGACTAAATGGTTTTCTGCAGCTTTAGAGATAATTTTAAGACTCATTTTTTCTGGTGTCAGAGAGAACAGCAATAAGCTGGCTATTATAAACCAGCATGAGTTTCCACTATGTTTGCAATATTTATCAGGATACTTCTCCATGACTGCTGCTTCCCTTATTGGCCCATGTTTTATGGTTAGTATCACTTATTGTGCCAGAATTTTATTGCACCATCCTACTGTTACTGGTCCAGACCATTCTCTCCTGCAGCAAATCCTACGGGATGCATCTGAAAGGGAGGCAATCTGCATGAGGATATACTCTACATGATCACATCAGGGAGCAGAGTTTGCTCTAGCATGAAGTCACACTTTTCCCCCAAACCTGGCTGATGCCCAGATAATCACAGGGAGGCCAGGAGACAGTACACACAAGCACTGTGCCTCTGAAATGCCTCTGGCCCCTTGCCATCCTCTCCCACACGCACGCATCCTTATAGCAGTGCATCTGCATTTAAGCCACACTATCCAGGGCTACCTCTCAGAAGTCCTGGGAGGAGAGAGGAGCAGCACCCAGAAAAATGGTACAAACCCAGGTTATATTTATCCTTTTTTTGTTGGTTTAAATAACAGTCCCAGAAAATACTCAGATAAAATCTGATGGTGCCAAAAGGGGAGATTTTTGCATCCCACCAGTGTGGTGGCTACTGACACCTCCCAGTCGCCAGACAACTCTCCACCCCTCCCCTCCCCCAGTGCAGACCCCAGCCCACACAGAGGCCAAATTTGCATACAAATTTCAGAGGTGCATGCTCATGCAAAACAAACAGCTGAAAAATATGCACTAATTTTAATGAAAGTTTTTCACTACTTTTGCACATCTACCCTTTAAAATCACACTAGATGGTGAAGTGGTTTATGGAGAATGGGCTATAACAGGCCAAAAGCAGGAATTAGAGCAAAAAATAAGCTGCATTTTGATTCCTAGTTGATGTCTGCTAGGAAATTCCAACAGACACTTATTCTGAATCATACACAAGAACCAAAGGGGAGAGACACTTAGAAGTTGAAACCCACAATAACTAATAAAAAAAATTTAGTTTTATCAGCTTTGCATCAGTTACCTGTACACTGGGAGTTGGGGTGTGATTCCCAGCTTGCGTAGATGTACCCATGCACTCTCTGCTCAAAATTTGCATGCTAAAAAGAGCAGGGTGGCCAGGCTATCATAGGCAGCCTCTCGGGCTAGCTTTCCAAGTACATACGCGGGGGTCCAGGCAGGTACTTGCATGGAGTGACTAGCCTGAGCCATCACCTATGCTACCCCAGCTACATGCCACTTTTAGCTTAAGCAGAGCGAGTCTGGATATATCTACGCAAGCTTGGATTCACATCCCCAGCTCCAGTCTAGACATAACCATAGTGTCACATCTGTTTCGGTGGAAGGTATCCACATACATTGTTAATCTATTGCCAAGGGTGTCAAAGTCTATTGATAAAGGGTTAATGCAATTTAACCCAATTGCTAAATATGTTCCTGGGGAGAAATCTGGTAGTAACAGACACTCTGTCATGGAGCCCAGTATCGCACTCAACTACCCTGGAACTCAAAAGTGACATAAAGGCATATGTGGATGCATGCAGACCAGCATCAGAAAAGAGACTACAGCAGCCACAGAAAGCAACTTCAGCAGACACACCACTTCAGAGCTGGTGGAGGGAACAGCGGGGAGGGATGCCCCAGCTGGTCGTGGGGCCGGGGCATTGGGGGCAGCCCCTGCCATGGAGGGCCTGGTCTTTTTAGTGGGGCCCTTCCCCTTCTTCTTACCCGGCCCTTCCCGCTGGCTGCGGGGGGGGGTCCCCCAGAATCTGAGGGGGGGAAGGACGTGGCAGCAGCGGAGGTCACCCTGGTGCCCGTCGCTGCTGGCGCCCCAGCGGGGGTGGTGGCAGATGATTTGGCAGCGGCAGCAGAGGTAGAGGCGGGGGGGTGACGGAGGGGCTCCACCCGTCTTGTCCCCCGCCATCGTGAGCAGGGAGGGAAGGGGAGACACCAGAAGGAGGAGGGGAAAGGGGAAGCAGGTTGACCACTCCTCCCCGCTAGGCTGCAGGCAGGGGAGGAGGGCGCCAAAAGGGGTGGGCTGGACATGGGGGCAGTCAGGGGTTAGGGTCAGCCGCTGACACAGGGTGGAATTCCGGCTCCTCTAGCTGCACTAGGGGAGGGGGAGATACAACAACATTGGGGGTGCAGTGAAGAGGGTTGAAACTAAAATGGGGAGTTGCACAAGTGCATGGGAGGGGGCATGGGCACACAGAGCAAGGGGCTAAGCAGGCTGGAGTTGGGATAGGGAAACCAAGGGGCTAGCTTCAGAGGCTGGGGCAGGGCAAACAAACAGAGGCTTCAGAAGGAAATGGGCGGGGCAGGCAAACAAACTGAAGCTAGTAACAGGGGGCTGGGGCATAAGGGGGGGCAAAAGCTGCAAAGGGCAAATGGGGCAGGTTGCAAGGGCAAAGCTGTGAGGTAGGCAGTCCAGGGGGGGAGGCATGTGCACTCACGTGCGCTTGGACAAAGTCAATTTGGGCTGGTTACTGCTTCTGGCCCTCGGGTGGAATCAGGGCACGGCAGGCCAAGCAAGCAGCTGAGTCCAGAGGCAGGAGCCGAGGCAGATGGTATACAGCCAGTGGGGGTGGTGGAGGGGGCAGCAGTGGTGGTAATAGTGGTGGGGGTTGGGGGGGACACACAGATGGATTGGGGGGCAGCTCCACACCACACCCCGTGTCCCTATAACCACAAGAGCACAGTTTGAAAGTTACTCAGTCTTAAGGCCCCCTCCACGGTGGTCTGTAAAGTCTCTAGGTGCTCCCCCACTGGTAGATGGTCCCCTTCTCCTCTTTGGGGCTTCAGCAGCTCCAGGCAGCAGACTCTGTAGCAGCAGCAGTTCCAGGAACTCCAGGTGGTGGTCCAGGCAGGCAGAAAGTACCCTCTCAGGTGGTGGTGGTGGTGTCCACAGCAGCAACAGCTGGGGTCCCTCACTCTCGCCCTCTGGGGAGCAGGCCAGCAGGCCCACCCCCAAGGGGCTGCAGTTGGAGCAGTAGCAGCATCCAAGGGTGGGGAGTCCAGCAGCCAGCCAGCAACCAGGTAGCAGAGAAGGGGTGTGGGTGGTGTCTGGCCTCGCCAGGGGAGCAGCTAGAGCAGCAACAGCAGTAGGAGCAGGCAGAGTCCAGGGCCCAGCAGCAGCAGCAGCAGCACACTCACTCTCTCTCTCTCTCTCTCTCTCTCTCTCTCTCTCTCTTTCCAGACCAGAGGGATGCAGGAAAGTAATCAAAGAGATATCTTGGTCCCAAGTTAAGCTGGTCCCTTTTCCCAGGATAAGGGAACAGGGAAGGTTCCAGAACAATCAGGAACCTTCTGGAGACAATTAACACCTACAGCCAATCAAGAAGCTGCTAGACTTAATTAAGGCAGACTAATCAGGGCACCTGGGTTTAAACAGGAGCTCACTTCAGTTTGTGGTGCACGTGTAAGGAGCTGGGAGCAAGAGGTGCTAGGAGCTGAGAGTGAGAACATGGACTGTTGGAAGACTGAGGAGTACAAGCATTATCAGACACCAGAAGGAAGGTCCTATGACGAGGATAAAGAAGGTGTTGAGAGGAGGCCATGGGTAGCCCAGAGAGTTGTAGCTGTTGCACAGCTGTTCCAGGAGGCACTCTGGACAGCTGCATTCCACAGGGCCCTGGGCTGGAACCCGGAGTAGAGGGTGGGCCCAGGTTCCCCCCCAAATCCTCCCAACTCTTGGTTAAACACAGGAGGAGTCGACCTGGACTGTGGGTTCACGAAAATGGCCAAACTGAGGGCTGCCGTGAAGCTCCAAGGCGAGCAAATCTGCCAATAAGTGCAAGACCCACCAAGGTAGAGGAGGAACTTTGTCACATTATCTAAAGGACACTAAGAAAGTGACGAGACTACTTTGTGGTACACAGACAATTAAGCAAGTCAAATGGACTCATGATTAAAGATGATTACACTGTCATTCCAAATGAAATAAGAAGAGAAATACTAAACTTCATCCATGAAGGACACCAAGGATTAACTAAATGCCATGAGCAGGTCAGACACAAAGCCAGCCTCTTCCCAGTGTATGTGTTTGCAGGGGCTGAGGTGGGGCAGACAGAAAATTGGGATGGATGTGCTCCCTCCCCCACCCCGCACTGGCCATGAGGCTGCACCCTTAGGTTGGAAGCCAGAGCCAGGCAGCAGGGGATTCTGCCTGCTCACAGACAGTAAGAGCTGCCCTGGCAAGGGAACCTGGCTCCAGGGCTGGCAGAGCCTTTGGGAGCAGTGACTGTAGGAAGCAGGGCCCAGGAGCCTGGTCTGGAGTGGGTCAGTCAGGGCCACTGTGTGGAGCCACAGACTCTCCACCTATCCTGCGTGGTTTGCCCCAGTGGCCAGGGACACAGGCCACAGGCTTCTCTCAGGCACCCCGGCCTGGGCTTAATTCTCTACTGCTGCCAGCAGCCACTCTTTCTACTCTGTCTTCAGAGCTGGGTGGCTAGAGTGTGGCAGCTGCTATGGGGAGAGGGTGGGGAAGGGGGAGCCAAGGCAAATTTTGGGATGGCTACAGCCCCTGCAAGTCCTCTTCCCTCCCCACCCTCAACCCCAGTATCACCCCTGGTGGTGGCAGAGTATCAGCAAGGACATAAAGAATAAAGTATCTGCATCTGAACATTGCCAAACTAACAGACCAACAGCACCTCTACCACACAGAACTTGGACAAAACTAGCTTTATGTGAATTCAAAGGACATCATTGCCTGGTTGTAATGGACTATTTTTCCAAGTATATAGAAATAATATACTTAAGACATATTATATTGCAGTGTTAGAGGAGCAGAAGTGCATTTTTATTCATGTTGATATTCCAGAACGACTAGTGATGGACAACAGACCACAACTCACTGCAGCAGAATTTACTAATTCCAATGGGATATGATTTTGATCATATTACTGGCAGCCCAAGGTACCCACAAATGAATAGAGAGCCTGAAAGAGCTGCACAGAGGGTCAAGAAAATCCTACAGCAAGAAGATCCATTCCTTACTCTTCTGAGCTACAGATCAACACCACCAGCAGCTACTAGTCTAGCACAACTCCTGATGGGAAGACAACTCAGGTTCTTTTCCAAAGTTGAACACTAGTTCTGTCTCCAAAGTGGCCAGACATGAAGAGACTGGCCAAATTGGATAAAAAAGGAAAAAGATCTTAAACATTTTTACAACAGATGTCACTCAGTTGGAGAATTGCTGGGTCTAGAACCTGGTGACTGTGTTCATGTCGAGCTGGATGGAGAAAAAGGAGAACTCCAGCTGTCGCAGATCATGTGTGACTGAGACTGATAGTGGAGCGTTCAACATCTACAGTTTGTTCCTCAGAAAGAACAACTGACAGAGAAAACCCCACAGGAGGCAGATACAGAACAAGAAGAAGATTCAAGGGACTCCAAACCGACCATAGCTCGTCATTGCCACTAATGGCTAGCCAGATCACCGAGTTGTCACGCATTCAGGATGTGTAATTAGAAAACCAGTATAATTCAGAGAAGTTTGACAGACACTGAATTTCAAAGACAGTGTAAATTTTGTACATGTTAGGAATATAGGACTTAAAGGAGGAGATGTAATGGAAAGTTAAAGTATATTATGTAGTTCAGCCAATAGGTGGTGCCGTGTGCAACATATATTTAAGCTAACCTCAGTCATACCAGGCAGAACATTAAAGATCTTTAGTGAAGATGTCTGGTGTGGATTTCTCTAAGAAGGAAGCTCTGTAGCCACTCCATATGCAGTACAGAAGCCTGACCTGCTAGTAGAAGCACTGCAGCCCACCACGTACAAGAAATGAATCACACCCACCATCCTGGTAGATCATGGCTGGACAACTACAATACAGCATGAAGGCATCTGCCCTTAAGATACTCCAGCTAATTCAGAACAGTAATACATCTCCTCAGCCACACGGGCTACCGTGAGCACATCAAACCTATCCTCCTTTCTCTGCACTGATTTCCCATAGAAGATTTAGTCAAGTTCAGTCTCAGCCCTTAACCTGAAGGTTCTCAATCACCTGGGCCCAGCATATCTAACAGCTGCAGGACAAAGTTTCTGGTCAGCAGCTCTGCTTCTCTGCCGCAATGGAGCTTTCCACCACAAGAATAAAGCGTGTCTGTCCAAGAGACAGCTTTCTCGGAGGCTGCTCCTAGACTGTGGAACAAACTCCCATAGAAACTAAAATTACCATGAAACTCACCATCTTTGGTTCTAAGCACAAGACACACTTCTTTGACCCTGCCTTCTACAGTATAGACACATAACACTGTGTACGTGTTTTTTTTTTAAATCCTACCGAAGTGTTACACGGTACACAGAATTTTCCCCCGGGAAAGGATGAGAGAGAAAACAAAGCATGATTAACAGATGTTAGTCACATCGCTTAATGCCTACTGGAAAGTGCTAAGATACACTAGTGATGAGTGTGATACAGGAGCTTATATACAATACATAATAGAATCTGAAAATAAAATTTGTATGCATCTTTCTGCTGTTCTGAATTTTCTTTTTGTGGTTTTGAACTCGTTCTTTATGATAACTGATGGGAGTGTAGTTGGTTTCAATACTCTCCCTCACTCAGCAGTAGAATTGCAGGGAGAAGATAATTGATGGATTATTGGACAGTGTTACGAGAAGGTTTGCAATGCTCCTTGTCGCAGAGAAATGAATTATTTGCTTGTCCTTTCCCTTATTGTATTGTCTATGGTTTTCTTCGGAAGGTGAGCATGCTGGAAAGAGGGTAACCACTCTATCCTGACTTTTGTTTTCTGCATTCCCAGGTTCTCTTACAATTTGCCTGCTCTGAGTTGCTTTTGGTGGCCTTGATCACCCTCTTCCACCCAAAATCAGCACAAAGGGGCTCTCATGTATTCCCCTTCACACCTCTGCACATAAGGGCTGGCTCAGCAACCTTAGCAGCAACACCCTCTTCTCCCTCCACTTCCTGAGTCTGGGTTAACACTGGAGGAGGAAATTAAGTTGAAGCAGGCTAGGAGGAGGCATAGAGGGATGCACTTCGTATCCCTTCCTGTTGCTTTAATCAGAAAAGATAAAACCAATCTGTGGCTGTATATTTTTTTTTCCCCCCACAGAGCTCCCTTTGGTTCCACAGGGGCAGCCACAGGCAGGTAAAGTTCCTGGTTGAACAGCTTCAATTGAATCACATTGCCCAAGAGCTAGCGGGGACATAGACTACTGCTGGTGCAGAGTTCCTGGACTACTGTCTGGATAGCCCTGTCCTCATGCGGGTAACACAGAATTTGTGGATTCCCTGCGGGGAGGGGGTGTCCTGGAGCTTTTTCCTGCAAGATAGGGAAGCAGGATGATGGATGGGCAGTCTCAGTGAGACTAGTATTGTAGAAATGACCTCCGAAGAAGCCTCCCCTTTGGGTTTCACAATGGGCACGGATGAGCTAGCCCCCTCCGAAGACTGTTTGGGTCTGCCTGTATTCATGCTATTTTTAATTATGTATATGTATTACAGTTGCATCTAAAGGAGCCAGTCAAGGATCATTACTTCAGACAGATCTGTTTTTCCTCAAATAACTTCCTATGATGTTAATAGCAGATTGTTGACATAAGTGTGGCTTTGTAGGCGTCCATTCCCACAGGGGATGGTTCTATTCCCTAGTCCCTAATTTTGGTCACCAAAAAAAAAATTCTCACATTACTAAAATTAGTCCAGTGGGCGACTTCTCTTTCCTGGATCTAGTCATTCTGGTGCAGATGCCTCACAACTCCTTACGAGACCAATTTCATTTAGAGACTTGTGACTTCCTACCATGCTAAAAAAGAACAGGATGTGGGGGGAGGGGTCAAATTGATGTAATAAAGGAGACTGTATTAGAGCGATGCACATGCGGAAGAATATGTAACCACTCAGGATTTAACCTTAAGCACTAACAGGAAGTGTTTCAGGACATGATTATGAAATTAAATGCCTGATTGTAACAGAGACAGCAGTCAGTAAACAGGACTGCTGAGACTTTCCTGTAATGTGTCTCAATGTTTGAGCTTCTGAAACCATCATCTCCACCCAAATCCACTGCTTGAATTTTCTGGAATGTTCACCTTTTACCAAGTCCAAACACCATAGGTATTGATTCCACTGGGCAGGGGATAGAAGGTTAATGAATCTCCTAAAGCACTGGGCACAAGCTACCCTTCTTCTCATCATAAAAATAAAGATATACCTAGACTGCTTTCAGCACATTCCCAGGATATGGTGACCAGTCAAATATTGATTATGCTATCTTAAATTTTGCATCCTTGGCTATTCTTAAAGGACCTCTAATTCCCATCACATTGCAGTAGCTGTAAATCCTGCCTCCAGAAAAATGTATTTCATGTGAGTGGAATGTCAGATCAGAGCAAGAAGCAGGAAAGGCTGCACCTAAGGTAATGGGGCCAGACAGAGAACTTGGAAAGAATGAAATAAATCAAATAAAACAACTGAGAAGAAAAAGAGGGAAGAGAAAAGAAGAGTGGAGCAGAAGGTGGTGGATACTGTGAGGATAGGAAGATGGAGGGAAGAGGAAAAGGTGGGGAGAAGAGTTGTCAAGGGGAAAATGTGCATTAGAAAGTCAAGGTCAGACACAGGAGCTTTTGGGAGAAGAATGGAGTGGCACAACCCATCTCCTAGGAGTATACAGCAGAACATTTATACAAATGTACACTTCAATCCACGTTGAATGTGTGTCTGACCACTGATGAAATTTGAAAACTCAGCAAGTAACTTAGCAAGTATGGGCTTTTGAAGCTACTGAAGAACAATAGTTACAAGAAAAAATATTTCAAAATACTAGCTTCAGGAAGACAAGGCTTGCAACACTCGGGCTATGTATCTCTGTAGAGTTAACACAGGCAATAGGCACCTGGATCTGAGTACCTGAATTAGCTTAGTGCAGGTGTGAGCAGCCACACTACAGAGCCAGATTCAAGTTACTGCATCCTCACTGGTTCTGCACTCCCCATGTGTATTGCTAGGACCTCTGGGGACAAATGCCATGATTCTTTCCTAGTGAATTGTGGGTGAACGTGTTTGTCCTTATGGACACATAGGGGAAATCCTGGGAAGACATTGGAGAACGATCTGCGTTTGGGTGATTTAGCCTGGGTCCTCACTGCAAAATGGGTGGGTTACCTGCCTAAGGTGAAAGCAGAACCTGAGCTGTAGCCTGTACCCTTGCAATGCTTGCTAGACTGGGTTGAACAATGTCTATCTGCTTTCACTTGGGTTGGTAACCTGCCTACTTTGCAGTGAGAATGCAGGGAAAACCACTCCAGTGCGGATTGTCCTCCCAGGCCTCCCTACAATCCCACCCCCCACCCATGTCTCCAGAAGGACAGACAAATTCTTCCACAATTCACTGGGAAGAAAGACTCACAGGGCAGCACAAAGAACCATGGGATGCGTTCCCAGACATCACAGCAACACACCTGGGTGAGCGCAGCACCGGTGAGGTAGCTGTAACTCAGGTGGGTATGGCTTTGCAGTATTGCCGCTCACACCCAGGCTAGGCTAACCCAATTGCTCAGATATGGGTACCACTCACTCAGTCTAACGCACACATATTTTACCTCTATTTGGCACTGGAGCAACCATACTGGAATACTGTATTCAGTTCTGGTGCCCACAATTAAAGAAGGATGTTGATAAATTGGAAAAGGTTCAGAGAAGAACCACACGAATAATTAAATGATTAGAAATTATGCCTTGGTGATAAAGAGCTCAATTTAGTTTGCCTGAGTCTAACAAAGAGAAGGTTAAGGGGAGACTTGATCACAGTCTGTAAGTATCTACATAGGGAACAAATATTTAATCATGGGCTCTTCAACCTAACAGAGAAAAACTTAACATGATCCAATGGCTAGAAGTTGAAGCTAGACAGATTCAGACAGGGAAATAAAGGTGTAAGTTCTTGACAGTGAGGGTAATTAACCATTGAAACAATTTACAAAGGGACATAGGGGATTCTCCATCACTGACCATTTTTAAAATTGGGAATGGATGCTTTTCTAAGAGATCTGCTCTAGGAATTATTTTGGGGGAGTTCTTGTGTGTTATACATGATGATGATGGAGGATTATAATGGACCCTTCT
Organism: Dermochelys coriacea; assembly: GCF_009764565.3. NCBI lineage: Eukaryota > Metazoa > Chordata > Testudines > Dermochelyidae > Dermochelys > Dermochelys coriacea. Next base: position 228,421,115 of record NC_050069.1, read on the forward strand.
GACCTTGAAATCTACAAACTCTGCAGTGAAGTACCACCATAACTGGGTTTCATTGTACTAATCCCTTTGGAATGCAGCAGCTGTGGTCTACTCGTCGGGGGATAATTGATGCGTTTCACTGGAATCATCACCTTCATCCTCTCCCTTTTAATCACAGCAGAGAAGTTGGCACATCCCCACTGGAGGAGGGGGCAAGGAGGAATCCCTAGTTCCCAACTTGCTACAGCTACTCCCCCGCTGTGAGAAAAGATGGGCCCTTTCAAAGAACATGTTCATAACCCTGCTTGCCATTGTCCTGAAACTGCAGGTCCTGGAGAGAGGCCTTGACATCACACTTGGGGTGTAATAGAGAAGGGGATCTTTTGTCAGACAGGTCCTTTCCTATCCTAGAGAAACTCAATTTATAGCAAATAATTTTTGTGACGAAAAACCATATCACTAAAGGAGGGTGTGACGTTCCCCTGGTGTTATCTGGACTGGTGATCTGTTAGGTCATTCCAATCCTCGACTCTGGGAGCCAGCCTTACCCTGCTCTGCTGTGAGAACCCGCACTCCTGGGCTGTTTACGCACAGCCTCTGGCATGTAAGCTGCTCACAGCTACGCGAGTGAGCACTTTTGGCCAAATGCTGCTTGGATTGTGCAACCGAACAACACTAGCCAATATCTCCGGTCCCAGACACAACCCTGGCAACCTCCGTCTTGTGTCCAGTTATGCCTGCTGGATGCTGCAAGCTTATATGAATTCGTCAATTTAACAAGAAATTGATATGCACCAGGCTTATTATCTCAAGGCGAGTCTCCGACATGCTTCAAACCAAAACGCACTGCTTCAGGTAGAACAAAAACAAAAGATAGATTTTAAGTGATTATAAGTCAAAGCAGAACAAGTCTGATTTGACCAACTGAAATAAAAGCAAAACGCATTCTAAGCTGATTTTAACACTTTCAGTGCCCTTACAAACTTAGATGCTTCTCACCACAGGCTGGCTGGTTGCCCTTCAGCCAGTCTCTCCCCTTTGATCAGTGCTTCAGTCACTTAGTAGTGGTGTCTGTATATGGAGATGGGGGAGAAAGAGAGAGAGCATGGCAAACGTCTCTCCCTTTCATCATGTTCTTTCTTCCCTCTTGGCTTTGTCCTCCCCCCCCTTCAGAGTCAGGTGAGCGTTACCTCATCGTGGTCCCAAACTGACCAAGTGAAGGGGGGGTGACTCACTCAAGAGTCCAACAGATCCTTTGTTGCTGCCTAGTCCAACAGATCCTTCCTTCCTGTGATGCTGGGCTGGGTTTGTCCCATACCTGCCCTGATGAGGTGTGAACTGACCCTCTGCTTCAGGAGAGTTTTGCCTGGACTTGTTTTAAGCTATGAGGACACATTTTCAGCTTCATAACTATATACATGAAATTACAACCTATCACTATAACAACAATGTTCAGTGCATCATGAGCCTTCTGAAGACACCCGACATGACAAACTTTGCATTGGATACCACACAATCATATTATAAGGATGAACATGGGGGTGCAGGGTGTTCCCCTGAGAGTTCCAATGTATATATTTTGAGAGAAATTCGTAATCCCTAAATCAACTAGCAAATAAAACATTTTGAGATCTACTAATGAATAGCACTAAATAAGAGCTAGATATTATTTACTTCACTGTTCTGGTAATCTGATCACTATATTTCATGTCTGAAAGGTCATAAACATTATTTTTAAGAGAACCCAGAACAACCTGTACAATATTTAACAATAGGGTTGCAGTATTCAAATGAACTTGTCATTTGTATGATAATTAGCTGAATCACCTCCAATGGCACAAACAAAGCAGTGAGTATCTGTCTTGAAATTGAACTGTAAACTTAAGAGAATAGTATTCCTCTAAATGTCCTGAATGTAATTTCAAAAAGTCAAAGGACAGTTTTGCATAACCATTTTAATAAACATGCATCTGTGACATAATTCAATTACACCACACACTAAACACAAAGAACCTGAAAGGTGACTTGACACATTTCAGAGGTCTGATGACATTAGAAACCACTCAAGCTCTATCCTGGAGCTTATCATGCTGTCATCAGAAGTTATTTACCCATCCAAGTATAGTTCATTTTGGTCTTAATATGCATAGTTATCTATGCATTACAATCTGTCTCTGCAATTAACTGTGCTATCACAAAAATGGCAAAGAGTCCTATGGCACCTTATAGACTAACAGACATATTGGAGCATAAGCTTTCGTGGGTGAATACCCACTTCTTCAGATGCATGTAGCAGAAATTTCCAGAGGCAGGTATAAATATACAAGCAAAAAATCAGCTAGGGATAACGAGGTTAGTTCAATCAGGGAGGATGAGGCCCTCTTCTAGCAGAAGGGAGAAGAAACTGCTTTTGTAGTTGGCTAGCCATTCACAGTCTTTGTTTAATCCTGAGCTGATCGTGTCAAATTTCCAAACAAATTGAAGCTCAGCAGTTTCTCTTTGAAGTCTGGTCCTGAAGTTTTTTTGCTGCAGGATGGCTATCCTTAAATCTGCTACTGTGTGTCCAGGGAGATTGAAGTGTTCTCCTACAGGTTTTTGCATATTGCCATTCCTAATATCTGATTTGTGTCCATTTATCCTTTTACGTAGGGACTGTCCAGTTTGGCCAACGTACATAGCAGAGGGGCATTGCTGGCACATATTACATTGGTGGATGTGCAGGTGAATGAACCAGTGATGGTGCGGCTGATCTGGTTAGGTCCTGTGATGGTGTCGCTGGTGTAGATGTGGGCAGAGTTGGCATTGAGGTTTGTTGCATGGATTGGTTCCCGAGTTAGAGTTACTATGGTGCGGTGTTTCGTTGCTGGTGAGAATATGCTTTAGGTTGGTGGGTTGTCTGTGGGCGAGGACTGGCTTGCCTCCCAAGGCCTGGGAAAGTGAGGGATCGTTGTCCAGGATGGGTTTTAGATCACTGACGATGCGTTTAAGAGGTTTAGCTGAGGACTGGATGTGATGGCCAATAGAGTTCTGTTGGTTTCTTTCTTGGGCTTGTCTCGCAGCAGGAGGCTTCTGGGTACATGTCTGGCTCTGTTGATCTGTTTCCTTATTTCCTCGTGTGGATATCGTAGTTTTGAGAATGCTTAGTGAAGATCTTGTAGGTGTTGGTCTCTATCTGAGGGGTTGGAGCAAATGCGGTAGTACCTCAGCGCTTGGCTGTAGACAATGGATCATGTGGTGTATCCAGGATGGAAGCTGGAGGCATGAAGGTAGGCATAGCGGTCGGTGGGTTTCAGTATAGGGTGGTGTTAACGTGACTATCCACTTATTTGCACCTTGGTGTCTAGGAAGTGGACCTCCTGTATAGATTGGTCCAGGCTGAGGTTGATGATTGGGTGGAAGCTGTTGAAATCATGGTGGAATTCTTCCAGGGTTTCCTTCCCATGGGTCCAGATGATGAAGATATCAGTGTAGCATAGGTAGAGAAGGGGCGTGAGTGGATGAGAGCTGAGGAAGCGTTGTTCCAGGTCAGCCATAAAAATGTTGGCATATTGTGGGGCCATGCGGGTGCCCATAGAGGTGCCACTGGTCTGGAGGTATATATTGTCACCAAATTTGAAATAATTGAGCATGAGGATAAAGTCACAGAGCTCAGCAACCAGTTGTGCTGTGGCATCATCAGGGATATTGTTCCTGACAGCTTGTATTCCATGTGTGTGTGGGATGTTTGTGTAGAGAGTCTCTATATCCATGGTGGCTAGGATGGTGTTTTCTGGAAGATCACCAATGCATTGTAGTTTTCTCAGGAAATTGGTGTCACGGAGATAGCCGGGAGTGCTGGTGGAGTAGGGTCTGAGTAGAGACTCCACATATCCAGACAGTCCTTCAGTGAGACACACAATAGCAGATTTAAAGGTAGCCATCCTGCAGCAAAAAAACCTTCAGGACCAGACTTCAAAGAGAAACTGCTGAGCTTCAGTTCATTTGCAAATTTGACATTATCAGCTCAGGATTAAACAAAGACTGGGAATGGCTAGCCAACTACAAAAGCAGTTTCCCCTCCCTTGGTGTTCATACCTCAACTGCTAGAAGAGGGCCTCATCCGCCCTGATTGAACTAACTTCGTTATCCCTAGTCTGATTCTTGCTTGTATATTTATACCTGCCTCTGGAAATTTCCACTACATGCATCTGAAGAAGTGGGTATTCACCCTCGAAAGCTTATGCTCCAATACATCTGTTAGTCTATAAGGTGCCACAGGACTCTTTGCTGCTTGTACAGATCCAGACTAACATGGCTACCCCTCTGATACTTATCACAAAGATATCATCATATACCTGTCCTATTGAAATTGACTAATGACATCAAAGGAATTACACTAGCATTGAATTTGACCCTATATCTTCATCTGTTCCTACTGCTTGTTCCTCAGTTGTTTAGAACAGTAAACAAAAGAAAGGGAAATGTAAAACATATGTGGTCTGAAGAACTGGCAACAGAATAGGATATTTTTCATGAAACTTCAGCCTTTAACTCCTTAGTATCAGAAGTTCCCAGCAAGAAGGCTAGTACTGAAAATGAATTTTCCAGGAGTCGATAGCAAGATAGATTACAAACAGTAAGCTAAATACTGTACTGTACATAATCAACAGATCTTTAGTTTGATTGCCTGGTCTGGTTTTCATTATATATCTTGTTCAAAATGTAATTAACTTTTTTTTTTTTTACTATAGCTTAAGTTCATTCACTACATTTTAGCTTCAAAGCTGCTAAATATACAACATAAAATATTAACTGTGGTTACTGCAGCAGAAATACACATTTGTGAGAACTTATACAGCACAAATATTGAGGGGGGGGGGAAAGTTGCCAAGTGGCCTCCTGCTCAAATATAATTAAGTCATAATACAGAAATTTAAAAATTTCTGTCCGATATCAGAGTCCTACCAAGTGAGCTGGTTTCAGAAAATTATTATGAAGAAACAGGCATAAAATCCACGGTGAGATGGTTGGCTTTCCACAAGACATCCCATAGTAACCCTGTCCAAACACAATAGTATTGCTTTGTGGAATTGACATAAATCCAAATAAAGGTATAAACAGGAGGAGAAAACACCAGCCTTGGCTCATGGACCTTGCTGAATAAACTTTAGGAAAAGGCCAGATTGATAGATATGTTAGGATAGTTTATGGCAGCGGGGCCACAGGTGGGCCACGAGGCTCCGCGCACCCTTTCAGGTGGGCCACGGGGCTCAGTGGCTAAAACCCAGAGGCCGAGTCCCAGCACCTCCCACGGGGCTGAAGCCAGGAGCCGTGGAATTGAAGCCCCGATCCCCAGTGCCCCCCGCAGGGCAGAAGCCCTGAGCTCATGGGAAGAATTGGGGGGACATGGGAGAGTATCCCCCCCAAACTACAATGCAAGAGCTTAGGTGAGTCAGGGGGTAGAGGTGACGCTCCCTCCCTGGACCCTGCTGTGCGGAGCTGGCTCAACCCCCATGGACTCCTGCCCACCCAGAATAGAAGTCAAACTACACCTATGCCTGAGCACCCCAGCCCAGAGTTCCCCTCCTCCCGTGCTAGGCCCTGGAGTTTTTATAGTACATTGTGGGGGGGCCTCAGAAAGAAAAAGGTTGTGAACCGCTGGTTTAGGGGACACCTCTAAGCAACTATTCAAGTCTGGTCTAGGCTGAGAGAAGCTGACAGAGTTTACTATCTGTTCAGAGGTCTTTATGAAATAAGTCAGCCAAATAGCCATTCTCATTCAGTCTCTCTATTCTGTTGGACATGCAGTCACAAAACAAAAATAATTTGCCTGAATCTGTGAGGTGCTCTGCACCCATTGCTGTCATTGTCCGGTGATGTTGCTCAGCAACTTCCAGAACAAAGCACTTACAGTGTCAGACACCATCACAACTACACAATAGCTCACATCCCATTGCAAAAAAATGTACCTTTCTGCACCACCAAGAGTAGGTCAAGCCTTCACAGCCTAACTCTGCCCCTGCCTATCATTTTAAGAATTTTTATCTATATTTTATGTCAATTATTTTCTTTCATTTGATCTCTTGGTGATGATGCTATTCTAGTGAAACTTCAGTTACAGGTATTTTGGTTTCCACCTGAGATTAAAAACACACACAACTTTAAAACTACCCATCAGACAAGATACATAACTACCATGAAATATAGGTTTCAGAGTAGCAGCCGTGTTAGTCTGTATTCGCAAAAAGAAAAGGAGTACTTGTGGCACCTTAGAGACTAACAAATTTATTAGAGCATAAGCTTTCGTGAGCTACAGCTCACTTCATCGGATCCACCAAATGCATCCGATGAAGTGAGCTGTAGCTCACGAAAGCTTATGCTCTAATAAATTTGTTAGTCTCTAAGGTGCCACAAGTACTCCTTTTCTTTTTACCATGAAATATAATTTCAGGGGGTTGGTAAAACCTAGAGATCACTTTTGTCTAGGGTGTCAGTTATTTTGATGAGGATGCTTTAGCATATTGGCAACCAATGTAGTCTGCAGAGGGCATATTCCAAGAAGCAAGAGAACACCCGTGTTCTCCAGTGTTGTAGCCTTGGAATAATTGTCAAGGAAAGACTAATCAGGAGCACAACAGTCAAGCCTGGATGTGACAAAAGTATGTATGATTATGGCAAGATCTACATCGCAAGAAACACTATTGGATTTTCAAGGTAAGACAGACTTATCAAGCATGACTTTTGCCTATGGTCACAACATAATCATATGCTGAAAGAGAAAGCAATGGTGATGACAAATTGCACAGCCGTTCCAACACTGGGAGACCTGACTTATGATTAAGGGGCAACCACCACCAATCAGTATCTCACACTGCAGCATCTCACAACACAGCAAAGACTATATAATGCCCCAATGGCCACTAGTTAGTCTTTGCTGCATTGAGTTTTAACCAATTGTCTTTAATGCCAATGAAAAAAAAAGTTGGCTGGCAAAGAAACAGCCTAATAGCCAAGAAACAGGCAATAATAGAATTGAAAGTGCTGCATGTAGTGCTGCATGTTGCCATCCACATACTGATATTATCGCAGATCAGTTTCATATGATCTCCTCCACTAGCCTTTATGTATGTTTAAGAGTAAGAGAATACTATGGCACTCTATAAGTACAGATGAACAAATGCCTATGAACACTCCTCCTTTCCAGGAATTATCAGAGTCATTCAAGAACAACCCACCCATTCCCACCAAGAACCACAGCCTCAGACAGACACTGTCAATGGCTGTTGGAAGATTTAGCCATCAGCAATGGCAGTTTATCAGTGTTGTTGTTGTAGTCCTGTTGGTCCCAGGATATTAGATAGACAAGGTGGATGAAGTAATATCTTTTACTGGAACAACTTCTGTTGGTAAAGTTGGTCCAGTAAAAGGTATTACCTCACCCACCTTGGCTCTCTAGTTCCTTTGCCCACAGTCTGCAATGTTTAGACTGTGTCCTGTTCCCCTTCCCAGCTCTCTAATTCGTTGTCTTGTGATTGGCATGAATCCCAAGGGAGCGAGTTTGGCATAGCATGCTGCTTCAAAGTACTTATTATAGCAAACAGGAAAGTACTCAGACATCATTGGTGTCCATTCCCTTACTGTGTCAGTTTGATTTTGACAAAAAAAAAAAAAAAGTGTCCCTCTTCTCTCCCCCTTACTTCTTAAATGCTGTACTTTCTCCAAAGAGAACAGTAACACCTTTTATGTTCTGGGTCAGTGACCAGGTTGGGCAAGACCAGTGATTTATTTAGAGGAAGGTAGCTGGAAAAGTCACCCCCTCTCTCCAAAAGAATGAGCTGTTCCCTGGCTTTTAACATTTGATAGCTCCCCACACTCTCTGTATATTAGTCTTGGCCTGCATTATCATTTGTTCGACACATTACAAAATGTTGTTTCCTTGGATCTGCAGCTTCAGGACATTTGCGTAACACAGCCACTCCAAACAGTTCCCATCTAGGAGTTTTACAAATAAATCATTGGGCAAGAAACAGACCAAAGCCAGCCAACTTTCTGGAGCTTGCACATAGTAGTAACTGGGAAATTCCAACAATATCGAAATCGCTGGTATGTGTTCACAAACCAAAGCCTCTATTCTGATAGAATGCCCCTGTGCTTTCTGGCAAGGCAGCTACAGAGAAGATTTGGAAGGCTTGGCCCCTACATGGGGGAATTATGGGCTAAAGCCCCCCCAGAAAACAAGCTGTTGCTCAAAGCCAGTCGACTAGCGGTTATCTTCCCACACTCTCCTGGCTCCATGGTGAGGCTTCCCAGCAAGGGGCTTGACAGGTGACTGCTGCTGCCTTCCAGCCAGGGTGGGCCACAGACACCTGCAGATCCTGCCACTGAAGGGCTCGAACTGAGGGTAGCTCCGCTGAGTTTGGGGAGGGTGCAAGGCCCCATCTCAGGGGGCCCACCCCTATTTTTAAAGGCTCAGGTTCCCACCGGGGCTGGGCCTGGCGCTGGGGGGGGGAGGGGCAGGGCTCAGGCCCTTTTGAAGCCGCCAAGTCACTTGCCCCTGTTCAGGACCCAGGCCGAGCCCGGGCACCAGTTAGGCCAGTTTCAGGGCCGCTCTCCTGCCCCAACGCTGGCGGGCAGCCGCGATCAGCCAGAGCAACACGCTGCCCCTCCCGGCCTGAGCCCAGAGCCAGCCCCGTGCCTAGGGCCCCGCCGCAGGGGCCGGAAGGCCTAGGGGGCCCCTGCCGCAGCCAGGCCCGGCTCGTGCAGCAGCCGCACCCCGCAGGTCAGCCAGACCCGGCCGGGCGCCAGGCGTGTGGCGGTGCCAGCATGGCCCATGCATCGCCCTGCACGGCCGCGGGGCTTTCCCGGGGGTGCTGCCGGGAAATGCTCACTGCACCGGGGACACACTTGCAAAATCCCTTCCTCCCCTCCCCCCATCGCCGCCGATTGATAAGTGCCTGGGACGCTCGCCAGTCCCAGAGCGCTTCCACTCCGCTCCAAGCTGCGACCCGATCCCGGCTGGGGAGGCGCGGGTTTGCCTGCCGCAGGCATCGTCCCTCACCGAGAGCCGCGCGCGGGGGAGGTAAGCAAGTGTCTCAGCTGTCCCTCGCCTCCTGCAGCTCCAGCGGAGGGGGGACTGCTCGCCAGATTGCTCCCTGCCCTCTCTCTCTGAGCCGAGGCAACTTATATTTTTGCCCAGCCTGCCCTATTCAGCTGGCCACGAACTCAAACTTCTACAGTGTCCCCTCAGAGCTTGCCCTGACTTTCCCCCGTGACATACCTAGAGACGGCTTGCTTCCTTTCTTCCTCCTCTGTTAATCACCTTTCACAAAAGGTGCCCCGCCAACAGGTGATGGAAAGGGGCAGCACCAGAGATTTGTTGGGACTTGTTTTGGGAGATAAAAATTAATGGGGAGGGGGGTAAGAATTCAGTTCAGTCTGTTACAGAGTGCATAGTTTTTTTTTTTAAAGACACAAAATCTGATCCCAAGTTTATTCAGCCTTGTAAAGGTATTCATCATATTTAAAGGAAGTAAGCAAAGCACCCAGAAATACTGCTTTTGTTAAAAAAATAATTACTGACTAGACTGAAAGGAAGAAATTCTGCTTAACTTAACCAGAAATTTTGGTTTTTAGCAATCAAAGCAAAGACAGTCCCATGCTATTTGATTTTCCTGATCCTGTAGTTATAACTCATCAGTTGTTGAAAGAAGAGCTAAATACTGCAAATTTCTTTTTCCTTCTGCAGATTCAGATATGGACATCATTGTTTCTATGCTCAGAAATCAGTGTTCCAATACTGTATTAGTGTTTAAAACGTATATTTTATAGGTTGATAAGCAAATGTCTCCATTGTTGCAGAAGGAAAAGGATTTTCCCTTAACAATGACTTGTACCAGACTGTTAATTCAGAGACCACTTGAGGCTCTCAGAAATATTCTTATCTTTGATATATGAAAAATTTCATATTCCCTGTAAACCTGCAATCATATAAAATATCACTCAAAGTACAGCAGATGTTTTTCAGATTCTTGTTTTTATAAAAAACACATTCATTTATTTTTTTGAGATATCAGTTTTCCAAAGTTCCTAGATTTGTTGGTAGTAATGATTCAGAATTGCATGAAATTATAACAACTAAAAAAAAAGTACTCTTCCTGCACCAAAATATTTCAATAGTCTGTGTGAAATCAAGTTTACTAGTACTTTTTTCTTCCAGAGTGAAAAGTACTTAACATGTTTGTATAGCAGTGGGCCAGACAGAATGTTCCAGTTACTTCCCTTCTTAGAAGACTGAAGGCACGTAGTTGGCTAAAGTAGCTCACTTAGTGATACACAGGAGAATTACAAAGTACATTAAGGATGATATCTTAGATCTGTACATTCTCAGCCTACTCTTTATCCAAATCCCTTTTCTTAGTTAATTTTGAGATTGTCTTAGGACAGAACGGAAGGCGAGAGCAGCTCCAAAACATACTAACAAATGGTAGAATGTGAATTTTTTCATTTGATTGTCAAGAGATTTTCTGGACGATATGATTTATCTCATTTTTATTTTTGAAAAATGAGCTTTCCTGTTTTAGGGCATCACTCCTCATAAACACTTTGTCTGCCTTTATTCTTTGTCACTGAATGCAATAAAAACAAACAATATCCAGGAACTTACCCTACTCCCACCCACACTCCTTTTCCACTCCAACTTTTCAGAACTTCTCCAACTTTGGAAAAGTTACCAAGGGTCAAACAGAAAAGTGAAATTCAAACTTTGCAAAAGTTATCAAGTTGGAGAAGCTCTGAAAAGTTAGGTTGGGGGGGAGGAGAGAAGGAAAAGGGGGAAAATGAAGACATATGGGAGGGTGTAGCACCTCTTGCTGGTCATCTTGGGAATTAGCTCTTCCAGCCCAGAGTCTCGTTTGCCACTGGCCCCCATGTCCATCACAGACCCCAGTGCCCTTTATCCTGGAGTGCTGCCCCAGCAGTACCCTCACACCCTGGGTCTCCCCACCCTGGGGAACCCCCAACCCTCTAAACCCACCTTGCCTCAGTGGCTACTGCCAGTCATCATCTAACCCTGCTCACTGGGGCAGACTTCAGTGTAATGGCCACTCATCATTGGCAAGGGGTTAGGACCTGCTACCTTTGCCTATCCCCAGGCTGCCCCTCTGCAGCCCCAGTACCTTTCTGGGCCTTTAACAAGGCCTGCAGCCTGGGGGTTTACCAGGCTGGAGCTCCCCAGCCCTATTCCCCAGTACTGCTCTGTCTCAGGTACCCTTCTCTCCCAGGCAGCCAGCTTCTTCTCTCTCCAGAGCTAAAGAAACACTGCACTAGGTACCTTGCTCCAAGGCAGCTCATCCTTCCTACTTCAGAGTTACAATAAGACTCCTTCAGCTCCTAGCCCCCAGCCTTCTTATAAGGGCCAGCTGGGCCCTGACTGAGCTGGCCACAGCTGTGGTCAACTATTCACTCAGCTTTTCCCAGCCGCAGCCCTCTCCAGGGCTGCTTTTAACCCCTTCAAGGTTGAAGCAGGGTGACCATCCCGCTACAAAGGGCAGCCTTTGACATTATTTGTATTATTGTACTCAGTCACTAAAAAGGAGGGGCAATGGAGATGGGGGGCAAAACTTTCAAATTCTTTTCATCTTTCAAAACTAAAACAAAATTTCAATTTGAAATGTCATTTCAAAATTTCCCCAGCAAAAATAGAAGAAAAAAAATAATCAAAAGTGATATTTTCCTACAGAAACACTTTGTTTTCAATGAAACCTCATTTTTCAACAGGAAAAGTTTCAGCCAAAAAATTTCAAGCTGTATTCACTAAACACACAGGAAAATCCTGCTCTCAAGTGAGGCCAGGGGTCTTTATGCAACAAAATCCATCTCAAAATTAACTATAACACTGGATTTAAAATCACACACACACACACACATCCTAGTTGTAGCTAGGCTTGAAAATCTGTTTTGTGGTAGAGGGCATGTAAGGAACAGCTTAAGATCAATTCCTGCATGGGAGACTCACTAGCATTTATCCACACCAGCCATAATAAAGTTTCTGAACCTTCAGTCATTTTACACATAAAACTCCCATTCAAACATTACTGTTTTTTACTTTGCATTGCAAATGAGAGTGAATTGGAATAATAAGAATATTGCACCTGATACCACTCCATGAGGTTGGCTAGTCATTCATCATGTTATCATGGAGAGGAGACCTAACTTTCAGAGTACTGTACCTCCAGAACTCCTGCAGGGCTTAGAGCTGCCACCAAAATGCTAAGAGCAGAACAAACCCAAATCAGCATTATGTCTTATGTATCATGTTCTAAAGTGCATGGAAAAAGGAAACGTGGTGTTTCTATAAATCTCTATTGCCTTAGCACCATTATTGGGCGGCAGCAGTCTTCAGAGGGAAGCCACCGTAGTTTCTATTATCTAATTTAAGTAACTCGTGGTCTCTGAGTAAGGCTCATCCCTGGTTTAATTCCACTTATTTCTTTCTACCTGAAATGTGAGAGATTGTGGGAGAGGTGATGCTTTTGGTCTTAGAAGGTTGAAGTTAGTTTATACCACACTAACAGGGGGCTTTAGGGGCTATGAGTACAGTTGTAATGAAGAAACAATGAATTATATTAGAGAATGACAGGGTGGCTGGAAAGCCTTGATTTATGTGCACAGACACCTTTGTGACTGACCTTATTTGGTCAGGAAAGGAGTAAGAACAAAAAGATTTCTTTTTGATACCTCTAGTCCTTCTGATTCACAACAGATTAAGAAGAAAAAAACCCACAAGCCTGCTGCAGGAAGTAATTGGTTGTTATTTTGATAGGCAATTTAGATCAGAATAATTTTATTTTAAATTAAACAATGGCATATTTAAGAGATTATTGTTTTTCTAAACACTCTTCTCAATCTGCATTTTATTAATCAACATGACCATTGACTGGGGCATTTCTCTTAATAAAACAGCTTGAATGGTAGTGCTTTACACTGTTGTGTCAGAGACCTGACTACAGTATCTAACAATGGTATTTAAGAGCAAAATTCTCTTTTCAGCTTTAAGTGATGGAAGTACTGACTGATATTCCGGTGTCCCTGCTGGAACAGACCTTCCATTAATGTTAATGGGAAAAGAGAATATCAGAATTTAGATTTGCTGTGTGTATTTTAGAAGAATTGTCCCCTAAACATCTGAGCAGTCAAGGTCTGAGAGCAATTCCAACTCATTGACGCAAATTCTGCCCAAACTGTTTATCTTCCCTGAAGTCAATTGAGATCCATTGGGTGTAAATCAGAGCAGAACTGAGCTTAGTCCAGCTGCCTGGAGGTAGAAAACAGTGTGCCACATTGCTTTGGGACTGTCCACCTGGACACAGAACTGGGTCACCCTCTGCTGCTGTTTTAACAAGGAGAGGCAGGAGGAAGTAAAGAACTGAGTTGTTGTCATAAACATGTTGTTAACATTATGTTACTGCTTGATTACCAACCAGATATGAATAGCCATGTCGTCAGCTCTTCTTGTTCCTATATTGTGGGACACCACCTTCAGAATATCCTAATTCCAGTGATGCCAGCAACTGTTTTGCTGTCCAGCATGTCCAGCAGACAACCTCTCCAATGTGTAGTGTCGTACAGCCAGACCTCTAAGGAACTTGTTCATAGTGTTGACATCACTAATGGACAGAAGAAGATAGATTGTAATAAAATACATAGGGAACTATTTACACCATTTATCAATCAGTTTTTAACAGGTGATCTCATTGGATCTAGTGTATTATAATTGCTGCCATATTTATATAAGTGGCATGGTTTGGGCTGTGAGGGGTCCAAAAGTATTTATTATTATTCTCTTCTTCTTGAGTATATTATGCTATTTTTGGAAATTGCACATTTTAAATAGTTTTTCTATACATGCAAAATATTTGCAAGTGTTGCTGTTCTGTTTTAGAAAATATATTCAGGGGAAATATCAAGAATTTCAAATAAGAATTGATTTAACCCTGCCACTTTCTAAATTGCAAAGTAATTCAGGAGTTCTGCAATTTCAGACATACAGATTAAGAGGCCCAGGTTATTCACTCCATTTTGTGTTTGTGCCTCCAGTGCAAAGTAGTCTGAAAACCAGCACGGTCAGTAACTGAAGGAGAAGCCAAAGGGCATTGAGCCTGCATAGAAATATAAAGGGTTGGGAAATGAGTGTGACCAAGATTTCCCTGCAGCACTGACCTCTCAGAGCCATTGGCAACTGCCATAATTTAGAGCAGTCTTCAGATGACCAGACCAGTACACAGTGTTAGAAACCTGGACATGGGCAGTCCTGCCTAGTTGTCAGAGCCGGGCTCATTTAATGATTGGAGCAAACATCCAGAGCAGGGAAACAGAAGCAAGGGTCAGCACCAGAGTCAGAAACCAGATGCTAAAGCCAAGGGTCAAGGTAGAGTCAGAGCCAGAAATCCAAGGCAAAGGTCAGAACTGGGTTACCTGGAATCAGGGAACACAGGAGCAGGGCTGGGAAAAGGCAGGAGCAGAAATTAACACATCCACAGGCAAATGCTTTGAGCAACCAGTGCCCTGCTGCTGGTTTTAAGAACATATCTGCTGATCCCCCCCAGCCAGTTGTGCTCAGGTGACTGTGCTCTTAAATTGCCTGGGGATTAAGCTAGCAGGTAAACAGACTAGCTGTGGCCTGACACCCAGGAACTCAGAGAAGGTAAAATGGCTTACACTAGCCACCTTTGCGTTGACACTATGAGCTCTTCAGACACATCCAGGGAGTACAGTCATACTATCACACTAGTAGCAGAAATCTTTACAGGTTAGTTTGTTAAACATTTCATTTCTGTAACAAAATATTGAGTAGTTACACAAGGGAAAAGTCTCCCTCTTCCACATTCCTTAAAATTATCATTAAATTTATGTTCATATTACACAATCAAGAATTATTACATAATTCCTTTATGGGCATTGCCTACGTTAGGTTAAAAGGTGTTGTAAATATGCATTACATTAAGAAATACCAAAAAGTTACAGTCTGCGCTGTCTGGGGAACTTTACAAGAAATGACTCTTATAGTGTGATCTGATTGAAACATCTGTTGACAGATCTTTAGTCAGGTCTGTTGGACCAGTGCATTCTCTAATGATTCTCCCCAGCAGGGATAATAAGCCAGAAGTATTGCAGCTGGATCAAACTGTCTCCCTCACTTTGTCACTTTGTGAAGTGCCTCAAATTTGCAAATGATTCAAAATCCCTGCTTTCAGCAATACTACCTGGAAAACATGGTTTACAAGGTGTCCCAAAATGCACTGATACAATCACAGTTGTTAGGTAAGACGGGTGTGTACATACCAAAATGGATTGTCAAGAATGATGTTACTATGTGGACACACAAAATTGCTGCAAGGCCAGGGATATATAAAACATCTCATCACTTTTTGATTTCATAAGTATAGCAGCATTTGTTCACGCAAGCTTTTCAGCAACTACTTGCAAGGCTGACTGCTAGCCACTGCTTGGGGCTTTTCTTCATTGGCAGTTATTTCCCAACTCTTCTGTTTGCAAGTATCACAAGTATAACTTGTACTTACTCAGGGGTGCCACCCATCACAAGGCATCTGGGACACTGTACACAAGTTGCAACTATAAGTTAGAAAGAATGTAAGCCAGAAGCTCGGGCGGGGTAAGAAAAAGAGAAAAATGAGCCAATCTGACAAATAGCAGAAAAGGAAATCCAGAAAAGAAAAGGTGATAAAGGGAGGCCAAAATGGGCAAAGCTGAACAGAGCTGCATAGGGAGGCTTCATATCAAGCTTTGAAAACTACAGAAGGTCTCTGCTGGACATAAACAGGGAAGGGGAGATCATAGGAGGGAATGCTGAATTGAGAAGGTGCAGCTCTTAGTCCATTCAGGACAGAACCTTAAAATGAATGGAAAACAGGGACAGCCCAGAGGATCTCAGTTGTCTTGGTTAGGAGGAGATGGCTAGATGGTGCCTCAGACCTCAGTTCAAATATTATATTGGGTGACAACATTTCAAGTTTACTTTGTTATTAATCTGGCCAGGTTTACATGTAAGTGCTAGAACCAGTCCTTCCTTAAGACTCTGGAAAGAGGAATGATCAGTTTCAGAACAGTCTTGGTAATATTTTCAATGTAGTGATCACTTCTTACAAAAGTTACAGCAGAACTGGGTCTTTGCCCCTCAATTTACCTTGAATCCAAAGTACCCTGAATCTAAGCACATGTTTTGTGGGTGCAACATGACTGTGATGCAGGCTCTAATGAGAGAGAAAGTGGATGAGTTCTTCAAGATTTGGTCAAGGACATAGAAAATAAGCAAGAGGGAAAGAAAGGATTATTTTTCTTAAAAATAGTATTTTATCAAAATATGGCAGTCCACAGGATTGTGCAAGCAAGAATGCAGATAAAATGAATGTACTGTAAAATCAGTTCTGGACCATATCCAATGTGTCTTTGATCCTGATCACGTATTCTGTTTGTTTTGGCAGGCAAAATTCTTGCTTGAGCTATTTCTCTTTTAATAATTCCAACTTGTTCTCCCTCTTTCTCTCACCCTGCAACTTTATATTTTGTAATGGAGAGCCAAGAAACCCTACTGAAGCCTTGCCACAACAGTAGGTAGCCTGCAGTTTAATTTAGTCTATTCATCTGCATTCCAGAAGCGGTAGATAGCAAAGTGGAATGGGCCTGATTTTCCTCTCAATTGCACCGGCACAGAAGCAAGAGTAACTCCACTGAAGTCAACAGTTATCCTCGTGTAGGTGCAAAGAGAATCAACCCCATAGTATGTTTCCATAGCTGAATGGGTTGTTTTCCGTGTATTGTTCAAAGTGACTGGTTTTGAACGAGCTGTGTGAGTAGTTATCTGGATGCAAGAGCACAGCCAGCTAGCTAGTTCATGGATATGTCTAGCAGTGACCTACTGATGGACTTTCCAAATATTCTACTACCTCATAGTTCTAAATCTTTGTAGAGACCAAAATAATATAAGAGGAACATAATTCAAACACGTTTGCTCACTTGCTCTCACTAACCTCCTTGTCTTTTGACAAGTAGAGAATATTATATACATATATAGAGCTATATGTACACCTTAGGCGCTTTTAGGATACCCATAATTATAATATTACTGAATATTAAGCACAGGTTGCCCTATTGGTTAGGTTAGCCCCACATTGAGGGAGTAAGCAGGAACTCCCAGAGGAATTGTTATCTGGTGCACAGGGGATTTGAAAATGTGGGTTTAGGTGACTTAGCCAAGATCCCAGAGCAAGTCATTGGTCTAGTTGTAATAGATCTCCCAACTCTCGGTCCTGTGCTTTAACTAGGCCTCAGACGTCTGGCGGAATCATTTTCTATTCTGTGTGCAGCTCACTGAATTAAATTAGTGCTTGATACTTTTAAAACTCTGAACAGTTTGATAACTCTGAAAGGGCAGAGGAAATAACTTGACTTTTAGCTGGGTCTTATGTATTTATGGGAACAGTCTGAGGCCGTGAGATTTGCAGCTTTCTCAGTACTGTGTTATGATTTAGACAACATTAAGCACACCTATTAAGGTCTATACTTCATATATTTGAAGATCCTTCAGACAGCTTTAGTGTTCTCCTAATAAAAAGCAGATGTGGGAAACAGAATACCTGTGTGTTGTCTGTAGTAGGATTTATCATCTCCAACAATTCGTTTGATCAGCTTTGTCAAACTCAGAGCTCTGGACCTTTTTCTGAGAGTAACTGCCCGGGAAAGGACCTCATTTACTTAAAAGTAAATTGGCCAATAATTGGTTGTAATATGTTTTTAAGCCTTTGATCCCTCACATTGTTTTGTTCTCTTCTGTGTGGGTTTTATATGAGAAACAGTGTAATTCATAGCATAATAATCCAGTTTAGTCACATATAAGTCTCCCAGTTGTACATGAATTAGAAGGCAGATTATATAATGTATAAATGAGGAGGGCAGGAACTGTTTTTACAATTGTGCACTAATAAAAAACTGAGCATATTGTATTTTTATTTGTGACAAAGCCATATATATTTCAAAATAGTAAAATAATTCTTTTTTACATAAATGAAACTAGCTGTGGGTATCGCATATATATTTTAAGTTGCTTTTTAAACCACATTATTCCGTTGTTCTCCAAAACGCATGAAGGTAGTTGATTAAAACACACACGGCAAAATACTTAAAGAAAAATACATTCAAAATAACGGTACTATTCAATATACATGTCATATAAAATTACTCAGTCTCTTTATCAAGTTGCTGGCAGAGAATTTAGTTTAAGTGCATTTGGTCAGACAGTTAGTCTAACTTGCATATCCATAGCTATCTTTTTCCCTTTGATAAAATTATTCAGGCCTCAGACATTCCATCACAAACCAAGCATCTCATTACAAGGAGCAGTCAGAGATTTCTTCTGCTTGTGAGCATATGCAGGAATCTGTCCAGGAAGTGATGAGGCAGGATTTACTTCTAGGGCAAGGGCATTTTGTCTGACTCTGTAGGGCATGGAGGGGGGAAAGACTGCCAACCAAGACAGGTGAATTCCTCAACAAAAATGTGTACTTGTTTATGCAGAAAAGATGGAGTCCGATTGTGCCCAGCCACTACACAGATGTGCCAGGAAGTACCCTCCACACAGAGGTCAGGCATAATCAGAGCCCCTGCTCTCCCGGGACCTGCAGACTGTTCTCTTACAGAGCTACGCTGGATGAAATAACCGCTAGAACCATTCAGGAGAGGCAGAGTGAAGGTGTTGATTTGCAAGGAAGGGCACAGTCCTCACATATGTTGGGGGGTGAAATTTATGTAGGTCGATGTGAATGGGGGGACAGTTGATGAACCAATCTGACTGAGAGCACGAGTTAAACATTGGACTCCATGTGAAGCTAATAGAGATCAGCAGCTGAGGGTCAACACAGGAGCAACACAATGGACTAAATTACTGGCCGGTCAGTGAGAGTACTTAGTTCCAAGGTCTCATGAGTTTTTCCCCATGCTGTTAGGTAACTATAAACAACTCTTTTTCAATTTGGAGGGGTAGATTTGGTTCACAAAGGTGAATCTAGAAAGCAGGTTTGATATGACATTTTTATCATGTCTCCTCTATGACTTTCTGTAAATTTATCCTGACAAACCTCAGGCCATGTCTACACTACAAAATGATGTAGGGTGCAGCTGGATCCACTGGTCACTCGTCCCCCACACTCCTCCTTCCTTGTCCACCTCCTCCCCCTCACTGTTCATGGTTGGGGTCTGTGACTTGGGCTCCTCCAAAGTATCCATGATGCTCTTGGGGATGGGGGTCTCTACCAAGGATGGCTGGCATGCAGCTTTTTTAAAAGCAGCAGGTCTCCAACTCCATACTAGATTGATTGTTGACCTCCCTTGCCTTCTGGTATGCCTGCCAGAGCTCCTTGGCTTTCACATGGCAACTGTTGCATGTTCCTGTTGTAGCCCTTCTCCCGCATCCCCCGAGCAATCTGCTCATAGAGGTCCACATTTCTACGGCTGGATCAGAGCTGTGCCTGCACAGCCTCTTCTCCCCACAGGCCCAGGAGATCCAAAACCTCTTGTGTACTTTAGGTAGAAGTGTATCTGCAGCATGTCACCGGCATGGTCAGCTAGGCAGTTACACTCAACAGTGGAGAGCTGCTAGGTGTGCTCACCTCACCAGGCAACCAGGAAAAGGAATTTCAAACATTCATGGGGCTTTAAAGGGGAAGGGCAGCTGACTCCTGGGCAGAGGAGTTCACAATGGTGACCAGAGCGATCAGTATGGGGCATTGTGGGACAGCTACTGGAGACCAGTAATAGTCAACATAAGTAATGCAGCGCTCACAGTGACACTGTGTTGTCCTAACTACATTGACCCTGAGTCTACGCCGCCCACAGAGGTGGTGTTAAGTCAGCATAGTGGGGCAGTTACGTCAGCAGGAGCATCTGTCCTCTGGTGTCCGTGCCTTGTCGTGGCAGGACAGCTTGCGTGCTCTAACGATCCCCAAAGTCTGTGTTGGTGGGGGCTTTTTGCTCCTGGTAGGTTCAACCATGCTGGATTGGTCTGTGGGGGAGGGCCCAGACAAAACAGACACCCTTGTCCTCCAGGTTGGGGGTCAGGCACAGGGCTAACAACCCTGTCCTGTAAAAAACAAAATATGTTACAGAAACAGCAACAGAGAAATTAACCATTACTGTGTGTGATGGCTTTCAGGAGTCAATGACCCGTATGATTGCCAGTGGTGAAAGCCGAAAGGAAGCCACTGGCATGAAGACTGAAGTGCTCAACACCAAGACAAAAACCAAACTTAGTTTTTGGAACATACGGACAATGTATGAAGCAAGGAAGCTAGCTCAGGTCAGAGCAGAGATGAGATGCTACAGCTTACATATCCTGAGTGTCAGTGAAAGCAGATGGATGGGATCAGGAAGATTAACAACAGCCTCGGGAGAAACTTTGCTGTTTTCTGGACAGGATGATGGACAACACCATGAGGGTGTTGCCATCCTTTTGAAGAAGGAAGTGGAGCATTCCCTGCTTGAATGGAAGGAAATCCATCAGCAGCAGAATTATGAGAGCCAGACTGAAAGGGAAACATAATAATATCACCCTGATTCAGTGTTATGCTCCAACAAATGACAGTGATGAAGACTTAAAGGACGAATTCTACCTTACACTACAGGCAGAGTTAGAGAAAGTACCACGCCATGACCTAACTATCACCATGGGAGACCTGAATGCCAAGGTCGGTAAGGACAACACAAACAACGACAGAGCAATGGGAAGACATGGGTGTGGCACTGTGAATGAAAACAGAGAAAGGCTTGTTGATTTCTGTAATATGAATGACCTAGTAATCGGTGGAACCCTATTTGAACATTGTGAAATTCACAATCTGACATGGTGTTCTCCAAATGCCAGAGATAAGAACCAGATTGACCATATCATGATCAATGGCAAATGGTGACACTCACTGACAGATGTGAAAGTGAGAAGGGGTGCGGATGTTGGCAGCGACCACCACTTTGTGACAGCCTCCATCAAGCTAAAACTGAGAAGTGTGGGTCCACCAAACAAGGGACATAGATGTTATGATATTAACAAGCTAAAGTCCCTTGAAATACTGAAGGCCTCTGTTCTGCAGTTAAATAACAGGTTTCAAGCACTTGCAGACCTTGATGAAGAGGAGGGGAATGCAGATGAGGAGATCAACAAGAAGTGGGACAAAGTAACAGCAATTTATAAACAGAGCAGTGAAGCCTGTTTAGGGTACAGGCAGAAGAGAAGGAAGGAGTGAATTACACTCAGCACATGAACGCCATAGAAACCAGACGAGCCCTGAAGAAAAAAGTTTTAGACACAAAATCCCAGAAGCTAAAGGCCAAATACCATGAGCAGTATAGCAAGGCACACTGAGAGGTCAAACGCCTTGTGAGAGCAGACAAACTGCATTATATTGATAATCTAGCAACACAAACAGAGGATGA
Organism: Dermochelys coriacea; assembly: GCF_009764565.3. Taxonomy (NCBI): domain Eukaryota; kingdom Metazoa; phylum Chordata; order Testudines; family Dermochelyidae; genus Dermochelys; species Dermochelys coriacea. Next base: position 228,442,568 of record NC_050069.1, read on the forward strand.
AGCTGCTTGTGGTGAACAAGGAACCATTTATAAAATGACGCGGCTTATCAGTGGTAAGTGGCAGACACCAACAAACAATCTCATCAGGAACAAACAAGGACACCTACTAACAACCGAAAAAGAACAAGAAATGCACTGGACAGAGCATTTCAAAGAATAGCTGAACAGGGAGCCACCTAAAGAGGAAGCAAACATCCAGGAGGCAGAAGAAGATCTTGATATCAACACAGACACCCCAACTAAGGAAGAGATCATTCAAGCCATCAAATCCTTAAAAAATGGGAAAACTCCTGGCAAGGATAACTTGAATGCAGAATTGTTCAAGATAAATCCTAAATTAGCAGCATCTATCCTGGCCCCTCTATTTACATCAGTCTATGAAAGGGAAAAAGTGCCAGATGAGTGGACCAAAGGGATTATAGTGAAGATACCAAAGAAAGGAACTCTGTGATTGTAATAATTGGCATGGTATCACACTTTTATCTGTGCCAATCAAAGTATTGTGTAAGATCATAGACCCAGCATATATCAGAGGCAGTTGATAACGTTCTCAGAAAAGAGCAAGCTGGTTTTCGGAAAGGGCGTGGACGCACAGACCAGATCTTCAGTTGGCTAGGACTCTATATTAGGAAGCAAGCAACAATAACACTGCAGAGCAAAAAGCAGATAAGCAAATCGTTAAAGAACTTATATAAGGATTCTTTTCCAAAGAAGTCAATCTTTACCAAAAAAAAGAAAAAAAAATTTATGGTAGAAAAGTCAGATGCCATGTATTGATAAGCATTTCTTTGGCATTCATCCTATAGTATCTGAACACCTAAATAAAAAACTAAAAATAATTCTTGTATGTTTTCTCCCAAGCATTATGTACTGTCATCACATCATATCACCAGACTAACATCACAGAACAAAGCTAGGTTATGTTGCCATCTACTGGCTGAACAGAAGTATAGTGGCTCTCTAAATAAAATTTACAAACCCAAATCCAAAAATCATGCAAAATGACCATGGTTTGGAGTTTCATTACAAAAGGCAAATTCTCCAAGAAAGGCTCACAAACAGAGGCTAAAGATCCATAAGAACCTGAAGAGGAATCAGCTGTATTTTTCCCCCTTCCTCTCCTGTAACAGGACTCAGTCCACTTGCTTTTAGCTATTGCTGGATGAGCGAGAGGCAGTGGCTCACAATCACTTCCTCTTACAACATCTGTTCTTGGTCTCCCAAAGAAAGTGATGGAAGCCTTTTCCTTTGGAACACTGAGAATTAGACACGCATAAAGATTCCATTTGCTGCTGTGGATGTCAGGGAACTCCCTGATTCTCTGCACTAGGGACTTGGAAATTTCCACTCCCTTTGCATCAGAAGCAGACTACATTAGAAAATCTGTCTCAAATGCTGGAAACAATCCTATATTGGTAGAGAATTGGACTGTATAACATCAGAGGTTTCGTTCACTGTCTTACGTGAATCTGATTAATATTGTTTAAATCAAACTGATTCAGTTTTAGAACAGGTTGAAAATGGAAAACCATTTTTAGTGAAAAAAATTAAAAAATTGAAGTCACTTGCATTCTGCAGGTTTAGAAAGAATTTTTTAAAAATTTAAAATATTTTGTTTGGCAAAAGTTTATTTTCAATTTTTGGGGAGGTTCTTCACACTTTTCTTTTACTCCTCTCTCCCTTCATTCCCTTTGGCTACTGAAAAAGGGAAGTGCAGGAGACAAAGGGTGAAAATGAAAAAAACAAACTGAACACCTTCCCCATGCCACAAACACACACTTACTTTTCATTTTCTAGTTTGTTTGGTTTTGGGGGGGATGTGGAGAGTAATTGAAATTTTCTGAACAATTATTTTGAAACTTTAACTTCGTTCTCTTTTTTTCCCCTTCCCAAACATTTTAAGGAAAGACACCAAGGGATATTTCACATTCAGTTACTTTCCTTGGTGTTTTACAAATTATTTTCCTCTGAAGTTTCTCAAAGAAGCGGTGAGCGGACAAGTTATTGAATGACTGAATTGGAAATGGGGAATATATATGTGTCTAGATTCCAGGAAACAAAAGATTAGATTCCTCAAACGCCTGTAAAAGCACCAGCCCATGTAAACATAAGAGAAGTGTTTTAGAACAAGTGAATTACATCTTCACATTCATTGTACAAATACGACAAATAGTTATAAGAGAGTGTGAAGCATCCCAATATAGGGCACAATCCTGCAAAGTTTTGAACTCCCTCCTCAACTCCCAGAGCAGTGATTGGGAGACAAGTTCATTATATTAGTGTTCTTCTTGCTAAATGAATATTAACAGACATGAAATGCTGACTATTTTAAAATAGTAGGTAGTACACAAGCTTCCACCTTTCAGAAGACACTGAGCATCTCAGAGGATCAGGCCCTGGCTAACAGCATGAGAATCACTTTAAAATGTATTCAATGATTTTGCATCAAATGCAGACTGTAGAACAGTGATACTCAGACTCATGAGACTCATGAGCCGCAAGTGGCTCTTTAATGTGTCTGCTGCGGCTCTTGGCAGCACGTGATATTAAAATATTGTGTGATTTAATTATTAGCCAGTCTAAGTTTTAACCAATCAGGATGCTTATACTATATTGTTCATCATTGTAGTTGATAAAATAATAATACTTGGTCAGTCATTTTGTTGTGAGAATAAATGAAACAATGACTTCACACTCCTGTGGCTCTTTTAGGTAATGCTGATCACCAGTTTGGCTCCTGAATCACTGAGGTCGGAGTATCGCTACTATAGAACCAGAACAGCATGATAGCTCATGCTACAAAGTAGTTATTTAGCATTAGGTCACAATGTAACAGAATTCTCCCATAAAATATCTGTAATTTAGTGCCCAGCTTTTATTTATTTATTTATTTATTTATTTGTATATTTATAGATTTGTAATATATCTTAATGAATAACATTTAGAGGGGAAGTAACTAAATCTGTTTCCATGTGATTTTTTTTCATCGCTTCCCACTTTGCTGATCTATTTCATAAGGCTGCAACTCATTTTAATTGAAAGAGTAATAAAATATGCATATATCCAAACCACACAACTCCAGAGTTGTTCAAAAGAAGGCTAAATTTAAAGTGCATATTAATTTTTTCTATACATTTTTGGAATAAGTGGTAGGATGAAACTTGTGTCATTAACTGGATATTAATTATGGCTATTTTGAAAGATTCAGCATTAATATTCCCTTAAACACTGGTGTAAGACTTCATGTTCATCAGCACTTAGTTTTTTTTGTTTAGTTTTTTAGCTAATTACAACAGAATCTACAAGCTCCAGCAAAGATCAGAATCACATTGTGCAAGGTGCTGTGCACACATGCAGCATGAGACAGACCCTGCCTTTAAAATCTTACAGTCTAATAGACAAAACAGACAAAGGAAGTATTCCCATATGACAGCCTGGGAATTGAGGCACAGAGAGATTAAGTGACTCAGCCATGGTTACATAGGAAGTTTGTGACAGAGGTGAGAATTGAACCCAGTCCAAAGTCCCGGAGCTTGGTCCTGGAAGATACTGAGCATTCCGTCCCTCATCCAGCAAAGCACTTAAGCAAGGAACAATCAGTTGCATGCATACAAAATGGGAAATGACTGCCTAGGAAGGAGTACTGCAGAAAGGGATCTGGGAGTCATAGTGGACCACAAGCTAAATATAAGTCAACTGTAAGTCAGTGTAATACTGTTGGGGGAAAAAGCGAACATCATTCTGGGATGTATTAGCAGTAGTGTTGTGAGCAAGACACGAGAAGTAATTCTTCCACTTTACTCCATGCTGATTAGACCTCAACTGAAGTACAGTGTCCAGTTCTGAGCACCACATTTCAGGAAAGATGTGAACAAATTGGAGAAAGTCCAGAGAAGAGCAGCAAACACGATTAAAGGTCGAGAAAACATGTCCTATGAGGGAAGATTGAAAAAATTGGGTTTGCTTAGTCTGGAAAAGAGGAGAATGAGAGGGGACATGATAACAGTTTTCAAGTACATAAAAGATTGCTTCAAGGAAGAGGGAGAAGAATTGTTCTTCTTAACCTCTGAGGATAGGACAAGAGGCAATGGGCTTAAATTGCAGCAAGGGAGGTTTAGGTTGGATATTAGGAAAAAATTCCTAACTGTCAGGATCATTAAGCACTGGAATAAATGGCCTAGGGAGGTTGTGGAATCTCCATCATTGGAGATTTTTAAGAGCAGGTTAGATAAACACCTGTCAGGAATGGTCTAGATCAGTGTTTCCGAAACTTGTTCTGCCGCTTGTTCAGAGAAAGCCCCTGGCGGGCCAGGCCGGTTTGTTTACCTGCCACGTCCGCAGGTTCAGCTGATCGCGGCTCCCACTGGCTGCGGTTCACCACTCCAGGCCAATGGGGGCTGTGGGAAGCAGTGATCGGTACATCCCTCAGCCCACGCCGCTTCCCACAGCCCTATTGGCCTGCAGCGGTGAACCGCAGACAGTGGGAGCCGCAATCGGCCAAACCTGTGGACGCAGCAGGTAAACAAACCATCCCGTCCCTCCAGGAGCTTTCCCTGAACAAGCAGCGGAACAAGTTTCGGAAATACTGGTATAGATGATACTTAGTCCTGCCGTGAGTGCAGGGGACTGGACTAGATGACCTCTCGAGGTCCCGTCCAGTCCTATAATTCTATGATACTATGTGCTCAACTTTAATCATGTGAATTGTCCCATTAAGTCATGCTTAAAGCAAAGCATATGCCTAAAGCTGTTCTCAAACACTTCATGGGATTGAACCCTGAGCCGCAAAACGATATAGATGTTCTTCATGTAGAGTCCTTGATATTGATGTTGTATTAAAATACATCAGCTGATGTAGTAAAGTTAGTAGTAGGGATTACAGCTAAAGCTGTGGGAAACTCACTAGGTCTTTTGGTCATGACACTTGTTAGTTTTGATTTTCACACATTCATACCGATTGAGTTGCACTCTCAGTTTTAATTTTGAACCAAATGTGCACAGGAAAGCCAAAACTCAGAACAAAATCAGCATTGTCTGTAGGTTTCTGAGGTTTTGAGATACCCAGATGAACCACCCTATGAACTTATCACAGAAGATCCATTACAAATCATAAAGTAGGCCGGTACGGGCCAGTACTGCATACCGGTGAGAAGTGGCCACTGATACCGGGCCGTGGCAGTGCTTTAACATCGCTGATCCTTCTCCCCCTCTTCCCCCAGAGCCATCGAGGGTAGGCTCCCTACCGGCAGGGCCACCGACAGGGGGTGAGGGGAGCAAAAGGGGCAGCTGCCCCAGGGCCCGGTGATTTAAAAGGGCCAGGGACTCTCAGCTGCCGCTATCGTGGCAGCGGCCAGAGCCCCACGCCCTTTAAATCATCACCGGAGCCCCAGGCAGCATAAGCCAGGCAGTGTGAAAGGGCTGGCTGGGGGAGGCTGACCCTCAGCCCCACCCCTTCCACCTGAGGCCCCGCCCCTTCCGAGGACCTGGAGCCAGGCCCCTGTACTGGTAAGTAATTTATCTTACTTTCACCCCTACATAAACCTTAGTCTAGAAAAAAAATCGGGCCAATTCAGCAAGAGCTGGAAATTTTACTGAATTTTGACAAAAAGCTTGGGGGGATAATAGGACTGAAAAGGGGTTAGATGGAAGTCAGCTCATTTCATTTCCATATTTGTTCTTTTAACTAGGCAAGTTACAGATGGCTTGCAGCTTCAAAGCCAACTTTTTCCGTATCACTTAGTACAGTGCTGTATTCTTGGATTATGTCTTGCAGGAACAAATGTTAAGCTACACAAAGTTACTAAACAAGATTTTACAATGTATGATATTTATGAAGACATTAACTACTGACTAATTTATCTCTGGTATTTGTGTGCCACCAAATCACTAAGGTGATAATTATAAGCACTGTTATCGTTCATTCTGACACAGTGTCATGTCTGACACTCAGTACTTCCTAACAAAAAAAGCTGAATTCTCCTTACTTTATTCATGCAAGTGGTCTCACCGCATGAAATGGGACTAGTTGTGAGAGTGAAGCAAGCAGAATTTGGCCTATCAGCTCTAAGGACCCAATCCTACAAGGTACTGAGCAACTTCAGCTTTACTAGGAACTGAAGATGCTCAGATCCTTATAGGAGGCTGTCAGCACCTACTTGGATAGGGCCCTAAATAGTAAAGCAAAGGGGAAAAAAATTCTTCTGCAGACTTCTCTCTAGGAAAGAGGAATGGAGCATTCTAGAAAGGGATGAAAGAGAAAAGAGCCCAGTGTGCTATAGAGCAGGGGTGCCTAACCTGAGCCTGAGAAGGAGCCAGAATTTACCAATGTACATTGCCAAAGAGTCACAGTAATACGTCATCAGCCCCCCCTCAACGCCTCCCCCTCCCTCCGTGCACCTTCTGATCAGCTGTTTCGTGGCGTGCAGGAGGCTCTGCAGGGGGAGGGCGGAGGAGCGACGGCATGGCAAGCTCAGGGGAGAGGGTGGGAAGGGGTAGAGTGGGGGCAGAGCCTGTGGCAGAGCCAGGGGTTGAGCAGTGAGAACCCCCCGGCATATTGGAAAGTTGGCGCCTGTAGCTCCAGCCCAGGAGTCGGTGCCTATACAAGGAGCCGCATATTACCTTCTGAAGAGCTGCATGTGGCTCCGGAGCCACAGGTTGGCTACCCCTGCTATACAGGAAAAGGCATACAGACAGCCTTCTTCAAAGGCGTTTTTGGGACCTGAGCCTGCCACCACTGAAGTCAAAGACAGAATTACCATTGACTTCATTAGGAACAGGATGGGCCCTGAAATACAGTCATTTAATCATCATTGCTTTCTGACACAAGCCAGTGCAATATTTATAACTTTAAATAACTCTTATACTTTTGGCTCCTACAAAACTGTTTATTACCACTACACTATGCCATAGCCAGCCCAAGTGTGATTACTGTCACCCTGAAGAGCTGTAAAAGACTATGTTATCTGTCATTTGTTTCAGATGTGGGTGAATTCAGTTATGTAATCTCTCCTGCTCCAGTTCTCAAGAATCATATGGCAAGGCCTACATGGGGAACATTTAGTTTTGAGAGTGCTTGGCCTGTAATTGGAGGCATATAAACAGAAAACAATATTTAAGGTCTCTAGAGGTCAGAACATTGCTTGCTGGATTGTTTGGGCAAGTGCTTAGCCCCAAACAATCATCAGCAAATTAAATGTTTGGTATTCTATTTTAAAGAACACTAGAGACACTTTGTAAATTTGTTTCTTATTGCTGTAGCTTTCATTAAATAAAATGTTTATGATATTAGTTAATTCTGCATGTCACATAGAAACAGCCATTTGATTTCCATTCAAATCTCAGTTAGGAGAGGGCATGACTGCCACACAGTTCATTCAGTGCCAGCTTTCTGACTTCTTACGGTTGGAGGCACTGGAAGATTTGAGCGGGATACTGCCATATTTCAAACAAGGTCGATCATCCATTTTATAGTACAGAATATGTTAAAAAAGGAATGTTGCATTTTACTATATAGTGGCTCAGAGCAATTATTCAGTATTACACATGCTGCTATTCTGCTTTGAAATATAAGAATATCCACAAGAGGGAATTTTACAGTCTTCCTCCCCTTTGAATCTCCGTAAAGGGGTTCACTCATCACAGTTGCACTTCCTTAGCAGTATCTGGGAATTAGCTTTCACCCTGTCTTGTACCCCCTTCTATCAGTTGCTCATATTGTGGCCCCTTTCTCTCTGTGACTCAGGGTACTCCCTCTTTGTGACTTGTCCCTCCAGCCAGGTCACTATATAGTCCTCTATATAGTTTCAAGGTAACAAAGTCCCATCAGACAAGCTGTCCAAATGCCCACCTCAGACAGTCTTTCATTTCACATCGCTAGGTCCTGTGCCACTTTCCCAGTGGCTGGTAGGGAAACTCAGGCCCTCTTTCTACACTGGGTTCCAGCTCAGGAACCCCATAACCAGCAGTCACAGTCTGTGCAATCCCACTCGTTGCTGCTGTTTCCCTGGGCGTCTTTCAACCCAGCCTCTCTCAGGCTTTCTTCCTCGTAACTTCTCTGGGTAGACCCTTCTTTCAGGGCTAGGATCAAGGGTCTATTCTCCTCCCTGGGTGTCTTCTTCACCACCTCTCTGTACCGAGAGAGGAACTGAAGACTCCCTCCCTTTAGCCCTCTTCTGCTCTCATCTTCCTGGCTTTATGCTAACCAGCCTGCTCCTGCCCAGCTGGGCTTCATGATCCATTAAGCCTGGCTCTCCCTCCAGGTGCAGCCAGGTACCATAACTGACCTCTCAGGCTCACATTAACCCTTTCAGGGCCTGTGGGTTACACAGCACATCACAGTCTCCCAGGACATCAGCAAACCCAACAGAAAGTGATTTTTAAACATGTCCAAAGGAAGCACAATGTAGTATCACATGACAGAACATACAAATAGTAGCTTCTTAGAACTTTTCACTTATGGGTCCTTTTGAATAGGTTTCCTTTGTGAAATATGTATAGATACATAGAGAAAGGATGGTGGTGTGTTTGAACGCTACCAGGGACTCAGGAGACCTGGTGTCAATTCCCTGTACTGCCACAGACTTCTTGCATGACCTTGGGCAATTCACTTGGTCTCTCTGTGCTTCAGTCCACCATCGGTAAAATGAGAATAATAGTCCTTTCCTATCTCACAGATGTGTTGAGAGGATACATAGACTGTCTTTTTGTCCTGTATTTGTAGAACATCTAACACAGTGGGGTCCTGGTCACTGGGGATCCTAGGTGATACCACAATGCAAATAAAGATAAAAAAAGATTGTGAGGCACTTAGATATTACAGAGAAGTGTGTCATATAAGTACCTACTAGATCAATATTTATACGTTGCTTATAATAGAATTATTATAAATAAAGGAAATACACTCTAATAGCCCAGTACCTCAGTAGTCCCTTCTCCTGGGTTCTTTCCTAATCAAACACATTGGCATTGAAGAGCAATAACAATAAAACACTTGAGTATGGGAGGTGAGCTCCCAGCTTGCTCCTTTTGTAATGTCTCTTCTTTGAGTTTTCCTGCAAAGAGCCTCCAGGTTCTGATTTCTGTTGGTATGTTCCCCTTTAACTTGTTTTTGTCAACAAAGTAAGCAGAAATGACCCAGAAACGTGGGGCAGATGCTATTCCTTCCTCTCTCTTTATCCTGCCCTCTCTCCCCCTTATCCCCTCAGAGAAGAGAACCGTAACAGTTCTTCCGCATCTAGGGTCTGCATCTATCAGCTGGGGGCAAAATAGGGCACTATTAGCCCCTGGAGAGAAATTAACTTTACTTTTCTATATAAAATGGCACAGTAAGTCTTCTGACAATGTGTGTTAATTGTTAGACTTTCCTGCGAAATAGTTCAAGAAACAAAGAGAACTTTAATATACATTTTGGTATAATCAAAGCACCATGCTAGTTTGTCCTTTTCAAAGTATTCCTGTTTTTCATATTCCTGTTTTTTAGATATGGAGAAAAATTCTTCCAACATGATCCCTCTTGCTGAAAATTCTCCTAATAAACAAGAGACTGTGTGTATTTTTGGAACAGGAGATTTTGGAAGATCTCTGGGGTATAAAATGCTCCAGTGTGGCTACTCAATAGTGTTCGGAAGCCGAAATGCACAGACTTCCAGTCTGATTCCCAAATGCACAGAGGTGCTGAGCCATGGAGAGGCTGTTCAGAAGGCTGACATTATTATTGTAGCAATTCAGAGACAACATTACAACTTTCTCACAGACTTAACTGAAGTTCTTCATGGAAAAGTATTGGTGGATGTAAGCAACAACCTCAAAATAAACCAATATCCTGAATCCAATGCAGAATACCTTGCTCAACTGGTGCCAGGCACTAAGGTAGTGAAAGCATTTAACACTGTGTCAGCATGGGCCTTGCAATCAGGCACGTTGGATGCAAGCAGACAGGTAAGATGAAAGAACAAGAGCTTCATGTAAATTATATCATATGGCAATTTCTGAACAAAACAGCAAAATACATGTAAATAATAGAGAAAAGTATCAGACAAGGTTCAGATGCAACTTTCATTATGATCCCCTGTGTTCAGTCAAATAACTAAGCCAAAAAAATCCTTTCATGCTCAAATATGATTGTTTGATCTTAGCCTAGAAATAAATCTCTATCCCCAACATTTAAAAAACATTGATTTTCCCTGCCTTTTGATCGTTAAGCACATGTCCCCGACCCCCAAACCACAGGAAGATGTTAACAGAGATCAAAGAAGGGAGCTGCTATTATGGATCTACAGTGTTGGGAGGATTTTAAACTAATCTAAAAATGTTAGTAAGTTACAAAAGAGGAACGTTAAAAAGAGGGAGAAGACCAGGATGAAATGAGGGTTTTAGGAAGCTGAAAATGGGAAAGACTAAGGAAAGGAATTGAGAAGAAAGAACCAAAGAATCAAGAGAAGAGGGAAAGAAGAGAGAAAGAAGCATAATGAGGGCACTTGGACAAAGCAGGAGGAGAACTGAGACAGAAAGGAATATAAGGTGGAGAGGAAATATCAAGTTGAATAAATCATGCTTCCATTCTGGTTACTTTCAGGTAGTGGATAAGCGTGGAAGCAGATATGTACCTTCCCACAGAGTTCAGAAGCAAGGTTGGACTTATCCAGAGTTCAGACATGTTGGGGAGAGGGGGAGGGGGCAAGAAGGGCATGGAGATTCTGATACTTAGGCAGCTTGGGATGGCTGGAGGAACTATGGAGTTTGTTAGCCGTCTTCATGGTTCTCTGACCCTTGGTCCACTGTGTGCTGGGATAGGCCTGAGAAGCAGCTTATTGCAACTTCAGGGGTTACTTTAAGCTGCTCCAGGTGCAACTCTCCCCAAGGGACTGCTCTGGCAGCCAGGAACCATGAGAATTCCCTTATGCCATGTGCTGCCTCAACTAGTCACTTAAGCCATCATTAAACCTGCTTTGTGCTGCCAGGGCAGAGCCAAGGATCTAGTGCCTTGTACTCCTGTCCAGGCTTATCTCTGCACAGATGTAGCTCCCTTCAAACTGCACTATGGTCAGAAGCTCCAAAAATCCCCATTATTGTGGGTCTGAATGAGAGCAGATTGCCTTTTTTCTCCAGACTCCAAGATGAGTACTGTCTTTCCCAAAACACCCCCCGCCCATCCTTCTGCTGCTGCCCTGTGCACATGATAATTGGCTGGTAAGGGTACGCTTTTCTATTACCCTGCATACTCATATGAGAGAGGCTCCCTCTACATTGTTCTCAGAATCCTTGAAGAGAAATATTTATTTTAATGACAGGTAATCTATATTCCTATTACCTGTATCCTGATTGCTCTGGGCCCCTTGGGAATCACTGCTTTTTATGTGTGGGGCAAAAGTGGAAGATTGTGACCATTTGTATAAAATCCTAGAGAACTCTTTGCCAGTAAGATGCAATTGTGTTTACAAATTGCTTGACAAAGTTGTCTTCCAAAGCGTGTGCTAAAATCCAACAGTTCTAGCTAAATGTCATTGTTAAATGTATTATATTTTGCTATTTTCATATATATGATTGTTTCACTTTAAATCTCCCACTTCCCCAATGAAAAGGTTTTGCCTCTGATTCTGATTCTCAGTAGCAGAGCATGTTATTGTTTGATCCTTGCATCAAAGACTAGCAAGAAAGCCAATGATTTCTAGAAAGTCTGGAAATACAATAAACTTTAAGGTCTTATTTTACAAGTCAATAGTAAAAAGTCTGTCCCAAAGATTTGTCAAAATAAAGCCCATTCTTTTTATTGCAGGTGTTTGTCTGTGGAGATGACAACAAAGCCAAACAAATGGTGATGGATATTGTTCGGACTCTTGGTCTTACACCATTGGATCAAGGCTCTCTCTTGGCAGCCAAAGAGATAGAAAATTACCCACTGCAGCTCTTTCCAATGTGGAAGTTTCCCATCTACTTGGCTATTGGCCTAAGTGCATTTTTTTTCATCTACAGTTTGATCCATGATGTAATCTACCCCTACATATATGAAAACAAAGATTTATCATTTTTTATTGCAATTTCCATTCCAAATCGGGTCTGCCCCATAGTGGCACTCATCCTTCTTGCTTTGGTTTACCTTCCTGGCATAATTGCTGCAATTCTCCAGTTACACAGAGGTACAAAATACAGTCGTTTCCCAGATTGGCTAGACAAATGGATGCTCTGTAGAAAACAGCTTGGATTAGTAGCCTTGGGTTTTGCTTTTCTACATGTTTTGTACACTCTTGTTATCCCTATTCGCTATTATGTAAGATGGAGATTAAATGTTTACGTCATATCTCAGGTAAGTTTCTGTTCATTTCTCCCCGCAACCCATGTATGCTACTATTTTGTAGGTTGAGTTTCAGAATTTCATGTCAAAAGTCATATTTGTGTTGATTTTATGCTAGTGAATTTGTTTGTATCGTTGGTGTTTCCTCTAGGTATCTGTATTTCCAAAGATCACTGGTGCTGTGGTTAAATGGGGGACTTCTGATCTCAATCTTCCTTCTGGCTAGTGTAGTGATTAACAACAGGTGCAGGAAAATATTAATTATAAATAATTTTGAGGTACATGTTCCATATTTCTGCATATCCCTTTGAGAGTGGCACATTTACTGACATTCAGAAAGTCATGCCTTATTTTTAAAAATAACCATATTCCCTCAATCATCAATAGGTCTATCGAAATGTACTGTTCACGTTACAAAGCTATATTAATGCTACACTAAGGCTGTATGCAACACTGTATCTGCTGCCTCTGAGTGGCACATGCTATGGAAGGTCCTGCATGCTGGCAGTTCAGAACACCCCACTCTGTTCATGAGACAATCTGATCTGCTATTTCAGATTGTTTTAATCTATTTACAAAAACCTTTTCACTTCATCTTAAAGGAAACCTCATGTTAAAGGGCATTTTTCTGTCATTGGAGCTGCAGCTACTGTACTATTAAAGTATATGTGATTTTTTTTGCTTCTTCAGATAAAGGACAACAGAACAGATCCATTTAACAACACTAGCGGCTGGATTAGTGACTCTTACGTGGCTTTAGGCATCCTGGGATTTTTTCTGTTTGTCTTGCTGGGAATAACTTCCTTGCCCTCTGTCAGCAACAGCATCAACTGGAGAGAATTTCGATTTGTACAAGTGAGAAATATACCTTCTTTCAACTAAAAAACTAAGTTCATGTCCTTTCTCTCTGCTGCATTCCCTGCACTCTGCTGTCAACTTTCGTGTTTCCGTGGTAGCTCATGATGGTGGCATTGCAGCCACCACCTACATAAAGTAAAATTAGGAAAACTGAACTTCCAAACAACAAATGAGAAGTTGCAATGACAAATGTGTTGCTTTCAGAAGACGGTTGTACAAAACAGAGTGATCAGTTACATCGAGTAAACCCCTGAAATATTCAGCCACTGATTAAAAACCCAGGTTCTTTCACTAATTATTTTGACTCATGAAGTATTTACTCCATGTTGAAATTTCAGTTAACATTAGTCTGGAAATTCACTGTGTTGAATAAATTGACAGTTATTGTCACTGTGAAGTGCCAACAATATTCAGGCAACATACAAGCAACTATACGATCACTTTTTGACATTTCATAAAAGAAAAGTCAATATTAACAATCCATTTTCCCCTCTCAACACTGGAAAAATGTGGTGATTTTTTAAGTGATTGTCATGAAATGATGCACTCTATCTGACAGGAGGTAGCTTTTCTTTAGACACTCCATATAAGCAACCCAGCCTTCCCCCCATCTTTGTGAGATCATAAGCATCTCTTAAAAGGAATTGGGCAAAACATGCCCCATCGCCCAGAACAATCAGAAGTATTAGCCAAAAATATGTTTATGTGGGTGAGGGTGAGAGAGTTAGCTCGTATTTCACCGCCGCATTTACCTCATTTTCAAACATAGCAAATGGACATCGTTCAGAGGTCCCGGGGTTTGAAAATCAGGACTTACATATTTGTAGTAGTACTGATTCTATTGTGCATCTGTAAAGGAATGGAGTGTATGATTAAAAGGGTACTGTTCCTTTAAGGGGACAGGCTGGAGCCTAAAGCCTAGGAATAATCAAAGAGGCCCTGGCAGGGCTGAGTTCTGTAAAAGGAACAGGAAGCACAGGGAGAAGTAGGTGTCAGGTAGGCTGATGTGAATGACAGTTGCTCTCATAGGCACTAGGAGACAGACTTGGAACTGATTCAGAGACGGGTGTGGACTTTAAGTTTGGGCAGCTTGAACCAGGGCCCTACAAGCTGTTTGTTGTGATGGTTCCTGGGTTGAAGCCTGTTTAAAAGGGGAGATGGTATTTTGTTTAAAAAAAAATTTACTTCTTCTTGCCTGGGCTGTTAAACTGAAATCTACTGCTGCTCCGCTTAGGGCAATCAAGGTGGGGCACTCCAGCAGTGTCGCGCTGGGCTGCAAGGGGGTGCTCCTCAGCTGCCTGCACCTTTATAGCATTCTAGTCAGATGAGAAGTTTATGCTCCATTTATGGAAAAGAATTTAAGGCTACAAAATGGTTTTAATCTATAAACTGTAAAATGGTTAGTCCACTGAGGGGGTCAGTGACGGACAACTTTTTGGAGCATAAAGTATCAACATTTAATTCGGTATAGTGCCATCAAGTGCCAGTCTTAGTCAGGCTGAAATTGCCCCTGCTCATGTGTACTTGTTCTTTCTGCCTCCTCTTCAGCCCCTTTATGCCTCTGCTTCATCTTTGACCCTTTTCCTCTCTTTCTTGTAAGTTTGTCAATGGCACTCGACTGCATCATTTGCCCCTTCTGCTCACTCGTCCTGACACTGCTTGTCCCACCTACAAAGATGTGGGCCATCCACACTGCTAAACCTACCTCACCAGATATCAGAGAGCCAGTGGGGCATGTCACAGTTTGTTTGGCTGCATTAGCAACCATCCCTGCTGCTACAAATCCTGCCTCCCCACTCCGTTTTGGACACCTATAGGGAGCCTGCCTTTCCTCTAGTGAGTCACCTGTTCTAAGGTCCAGCTCATGTGCAAGCAAAACTGGAAAACTCATGGCACATGATATCATGTGGGTATAAATAGTACAACCCTGGTGACAGTGCAACACTGATTACTGTTAGCTTCCTGGTTCATAGGAAGTATTGCAGCCACTGGTTGGCTTCAATGCACCCATTCTGGGTAACGGGGGGGAAAGTCTCCTGTCAAGAAAGCTTTGGTGTATTGAAGAAACCTGAATGATATGAAAACTCTTGTTGGATTATCATTATGGCTCTAAAGAGCTAGGGCCTCTGGATTAATTTTCACCAATTTTCATGAAAATTACAACCAGATGGACATAGGTGGGATCTGGCAAAAATTATCAGAATTGGCAAGCAAACATTTTGAGAAGTAAAAAGCTTTGGTTAAGAATATAAAGCAATTTCACCTAAACAGTCTCAGTTCAGTCCCAATTTTGGTTCTATCCCAATAGTTATATAGTTTGTAAATAGCATTTACTGTAGAGTTTATTTTACAATCTTAACTGATGCTCTTTTTTTCCCTCCCAATAGTCCAAACTGGGATACCTGACACTGATTTTGTGCACTGCACATACGCTGGTCTACGGTGGGAAGAGATTCTTGAACCCTTCAATGTATAGATGGTATCTTCCTGCAGCATATATGCTTTCTCTCATTGTTCCTTGCATTGTCCTGGCCATTAAATTTGTTCTGATATTCCCATGTATAGACCGACCACTCACACATATTCGACAGGGCTGGGAGAGGAACGCCAAAGGTTCAAAACAAGCAAATTACAATGATAGCAAGTTAGCAGTATAATCACTTAGTAAACACCGAATCTATATATCATTGCAATATCTCAAAAACTTAAACTTTTATATTAAAGTAATGTCCTTTCCCAGTTTTATGTGCAGGAAAAGGCAAAAAGGAGGAAGCTTTGCCAGGTCTGAGCAATTTATCGATATAAAAAATGACATAGGGCCAGTCTTAAACACAAATAAAGCCAGAAGCCACTGGGAATGCTCTGTGACCCAGGAGCTGGTTTCATCTCCCTCTCATTCACTTTATAAACTCACTGCCCAGTCTGACCCTTCCCACTCATCTGGCATCAAGACAGGAGGAAGAAACTCTGCCTGATTTCCATCCTTTTATTAGTATGGAATCCCACTCTGGACAGGGCACCACCAATTGTTAGGCTGGCCCTGCCTCCACCATGGGCAAAGAAGAGCTTAGCTCTTTGATGGCTTTGCTTGCTCTCCATTAACCTCTGTTTCAGAAGAGGTATATAGCTACACGCCATATATACCTTAAAGATAGCTGGCCAAGATTTGTTTGGTTTATGTACAGAAATGTTATTGTTGGAAGTGGGTGGACCAGTGGGCCTTGCCACACTGAACTACTGCAAACTCAGGTATGATGGCTGCTGGGAAGCGGGGAAGAGAGAGACTTTTCAAAATCATTGGATAAGGAAAGTGGTGTCAGGAAAAGACATACCTTAGTTATGGTGATTACAAATGTGTGATTCTCCATATAGTGCAAATGAAGAGTGACCACTGATTGAGATTGTGATTATGCTGCATTCTCAAGTTAAATCAATTAGTCATTTTGCTTAATATGAATTTGTGGCCAGATTTATTTAGTCTATGCTTGTAATGAGTTATAATCGTTGGTGTAATATGCTGGTTTATTGGAATTTTTTGTTATAAATTCAATAAAGAGGAGGTCTTTTGCTTTCCAAAATCCTGGGGTTCAATATGACCAACTGTTGCTCAGCAGCAGTTATACTGTGCAATGAAGAAACAATGATGAAATGACAATGAAGAAAATTCTCAAAATAATTGATTTCTGAGAGTAATTTTGGAGATCTTGCAACACAGAAGGAGTGTAAATGCTCTATAGATTTATGCTTAGCCACCAAGTCACCTATGTGTGACCATGCTGCTGATAAACAGAGAGCAGATGATGAATGATGACTTGGTACTAGAACTGAGGTGATTAGAGAAACCACCAGACCTCTTTGCACTGGAAGGGAAAAGAAAAGAATGAATAATGGGTTTTAACAGGAACAGACTTGCTCACCAACTCTTCTGTCGTATGGCCACTGTTTCAGAGACAAGATCAACACAGACAAATGGGTAATTGTAATCATGAAACGACTAATTGAAATTTCAAATGGGTACTATCAACCAGGCCAGAATAAACAAAAAATCATTATCGGACGCTTTCCAAAACCTTTACAATATGGGAGTAATTTTACTCCACTACATCCACCATAAAGAAAAAAGTACTTAGCATGTACTTGACTCCTAAAAAAGTGTAGGCCTGATGGTGGAATGATAAACGAGACAAATGTATTAGTGACTGGCCCAGCCAGATTCCTTATGTCTAGTCTAACACCAGTGTTATCGACCTGCTAACTACAGCCACTAGTCACTGGTGCAAACTTCATACCTCAAGGTGTATTAAGCTGTACGTACCATTGGTGCAATTAAGAAGTTTTCTTTCCCCTTTTAACTGATAGGTGAGGGTCCACAGAGAGTCCATTTAAAGTTGTTTCAAATTAATGTTAAGAAATCATTGACTGAAGAAAGTGCAAAAGTCACAGTCCTACCTCAGTGTCCTTTTGGCTAAGTAAAAACACAGACAAGATTATCCTTAAAATTCAACCCTCTAACACGCCAAGGGTAAAGTGGCTGGCTGTTGGGAGAAGAAAAGCTGAAAATAAAAAAATAATGGATAGGTAGAAATCTTACAGACTTGCAGTCTAGGGGCAAATTCTGCCTTCAGTAAAACCTGTGCCAACAGAGTTACCTCAGAATAACAGAGGACAGAAATATTTCCAGATACACCAATTGCTTGTGTTGCTTGTAACTTCAGGAAATTACTGTTAAGAGCTCTGCAAATATAGGTGCAATTTCAGGAATTCCCCTTTCTACCTATCACTGCAAAACTCCTAGGAAATTATCTCTGGGCTAGAGTATAAACTTCATTAATGAGTGCCAAGTAACGTACGTCCAGTAGCTTTGATTTACCAAATACAAATATAGTGTGTACTTCATTGCCCCTTGTTTTAGAGAACAGGGCTTCACAGGTGCCAATTTTCCATTGTGCCAGAGGGTGCTTGACCCCCGGCTCTGCCCCAGGTCCTGCCCCCGCTCCACCCTTTCCCTAAAGGCCCCACCCCACCTCTTCCCAACCCCGCTCCACCTCTTCCCATCCTGTTCCGCCCCCCCTTCCCCAAGCACGCCACGTCCTTACTCCTCCCCCCTTCCTCCCAGCCTCCTGCATGCTGTGAAACAGCTGATTGCGGTGGGTGGGAGGTGCAGGGAGGGAGAGAGAAGCGCTGATTGGCAGGGCCGCTGGCGGGCACGAGGCGCTGGGGGAGGAGGAGGCACTGATAGGGGGGCTGACAGTAGGTGCTCAGCACCCACCATTTTTTCCCCATGGATGCTCCAGCCCCGAAGCACCGACAGAGTCGGTGCCTATGCAGGATTCTATGTACAGGGTTCTTTGTGTCAGGGTACTCAATACAAGGCCAAACCCTGTAGTCTTTACTCAGGCAAAACTCCCACTGCAAAGTAGTCCCTCTTAGTACAAAATTACAGCTGCATGATTTCATACAATCATTGTACTCAGTAAGGGTGGTCACAGATCCACAGGATCAGTGCTATGGCCCCAGCTTTGGAACAGTCTCTGGGAGGACCCCACTCTTTCTTCAGGGTAAGCCGCGCAGCTTCATTGCCTCCTTAGGCCTTCAGCACTCCTGTTTCACATCATGAGTGCCATTCAGCAAGTCCCACTGAGGCAGGCCCCTGAGGGAAACTTGTATAGTCTTAAGGAACAACGCATCTCCGCAAGCACCTGCAGTCACACTCCACCAGCATTGTGAAACAGTAGGGTTTATGAGCTGAATGGAACACAGCATAGGAAGACTTTGGTTAGTTTAGAGAAATTAAGGTTATAGAGCAATCCATTCTGGGTAGCCAGAGCCCACTCAAGCTGCAGTGAGCCCCCATTATTCAAGCTCTGTCTGTCCCTCTGTCTGATCTCCTATGTCAGACTCCTACATGTGCCCACAACTGCTTCCCACAGCTGGCCCTTAAATTCCACCTCATCCCAGTTCTTTGACCCCAAGCTCGAGAGATTCAGCTTGAAGTCCATATCTCTCTGGATCATTGGTTCCTAGGTGTCCAGGTCCAGGCAATTGAATTTGACAGTGTCTTTTCAAGAGCTCCATTGGTATGGAATCTAAGGCTCCAGAAAGTGAGTCACCCTTTGCACCTGTGTCTTAGTTTGCCCCAGGAACAAACAGTCCCTTTTCACCCACTAGGTCAAAATGCAGCATATAGGGGACACGGAGGCACATATAGGCTTCATTAAAATATTTTTTAAAATTCCCACTTCATCACACGGGCTAAATAGTACCACCAAATGAAGTAAAACCATGGAATATATACTTTGCCTCATGGAAGACTGAGGGTAGGGGGCCCTTTCTGTAAAGATTGATATCAAATTTGTTTTGTGACTAGTATATGAATTAAAATGATTCGATTTTTTAAAGTGAGACATATTTTTACTAAGGGTTTGTCTATATGAGGAAGTTAGTCCAGAGTTGCTAGTATGCTTTAAATTCACACCCTAATGTGAATTCCCCCTGTGAATGTTCTTACTGCACACTACAAGTGTGCTTGAGTAGTTTAGCTTAATGTGCTTCCAAAGTGCACTAACTACTGCACACAAAGGCACTCTCAATGGTCAGTAAGCGTGTCCACATGGGGAATTAGTGCGGAGTACCTCCCGCACATTACCTGCTGTGGCCTTTTTCTGCATGTAGACAAGTCCCATGATGTTTCATAGCTGTAGACTGCAAATTTTTCTTTAGTCTGAGTTCTTTTGCATTACTCCAGCTGGAATCAGACTAAAGCCCTAGAATCTGATGTGGTCAACCCAATAAAGAATGACATCTTGTTTAGTGTTGGGGATGGTGAAAAGGAGTGTGGGTGCAGGCAGCTCTACGGAATTGATCCAAAGACTGTTAGGGAATGGTCCAGGGATGTTTCCAGTAAAAGTTTTTTCAAGTCTCCGGAATGGCCCCGAGTGGTGGAACTTCCCTCCAACAGGACACATTTTTCTCTCTGAGCTGGAATGATTTCATATCCTGTTGTCCTGGGGCAGAATTATTGTAACTATTTATTACCAGAACATTTTAACAGAAATCGTAATGTGTAAGTATATTTATTTTTCTGTAGTAATCTTTACATATTTGAACTATTCCACAACAACTTTAAAACAATAATGGTCAGCTGTGTAAAACAGCACCTGCACATTGTACATATGGTTACTGGCTGAGTTTTAAATATGCCAAGTATGTTAGAAGTGTTATTAAATTAAGAGCATATAGATTTTGAATTGGGTGTGTGCTGTTCATTTCTCAGAAGCCTAGAGAAGCCTTTGTGTGTGTAAGTGTCTAATGCCATCTTATGACTCCCTACTTTAACAGCACATTAGCTTTCTGACTACCCTGTTAAATCCAAATCAATGAATAGGTGCTTTAGAAAATGTGAAATGCAGCCCTTTAAGCAATCGTTAAAATACAATAGGATACTGGTGAAATTTACAGACTACATGGAGATCAGCACCACAAGCCAGGCTTAGGGTTCATAGCATGGGAATGCTTTACTCTGATGAACAGGGACCAGCATAAGATCTTTTAAAAAAATCTACATACAGAACAGTAGGTGTGACTTAGATTTGCTTTTGTCTTTTTACCAGTAAATGTTATGAAAATGTTTAGGGAATATTTGTTGGAACCAATAAAATAATACTTTTCCTATTAGTAACAAAACCTGAAAACATTTTAATTGCATCCAACTGTATGTGGGGCTTGAGACATTTTGGGGTGTCATGTATGCACCAGCATCCAGTGCTATAGCTGGCACATGGATAATAGTATTGTTGGGACTATAGAGAATTTGGCTGGGTTGATCATTAGTTACATTTGGTTCCACTACCATTACACCAAGAGTCCCACAGTTTGCACCCTATTTTATCCTCAAGCAAGATCTTATGCAGACTGTAAATTGACAAATCTGAAATTCTTCCTAGCATCTGAATTCCTTGGCCAGAGCTTTCTAACCCTTGCTTCTAGGCTCAATCCCAAATCCAAATTGTGACTTCTCAGGATTCTTTCTATAAAGAACCCCCTTCTCCTGCTTGTCATGATTTTCTCCGGGCCTCATTATTGTCACCATCTATTAGACAAGGTGAATTAGAAAAGTGTACCGTGTCCCAAATACAGTGACCTCTTCAGATCCAGCAACCCAGATACTAGAGTGATGAGTGGTATAAATAGGTAGATGGAACAATTTTTCTTAACATGCTGCCCCAATCAGAAACATCTTATTTTTAAGCCCTCTCAGCTGCTGTTTGCTAAAATTAGCATGTTATTAAGTCTTTAACATGCAAGCAATAGCCTCTGTTCATTTTCCTTTTCACACACTCCTAAAGCGTTTCTTTAGTTCAACTTTTTTTCCATTTTATTTGCTTTTGCCCTGATCTGCACTTGTTTCTAATTCTGCTTGGTAAACTGAGCAGTTATTTCATTAAAAGGAAATCTACAACTCCCAACAGGTACTTGGGTATCACGTCAGTTGGACAAATAGCACATATCTCACTGTTATGGCTTGTCTAACAATGTTCTCGATTTTGAGGGCCCAGAATTGCCCTAAATATGTGGTATAGACATCTTCACATAAATGATGGCCCAGACAAGACTAGAGCCATTGAACTATTGATTTCTGAGGAGGAAATTTATAAAACACAGCATTACAGAGCCCAGAAAAGATACAATTAATCACTTGTGCTGACCACAGGGGTGTGTGAACCTAATAACTTCTTAGAAGCATGCAAACCCAAACTGACATTTTTAGTTCATATGTGTTCACAGTCTACCAAGTTTGCTTAGCTTGGGGCTCATTCAGACACAATCCCTCTAAGCACACCTTGTTGAAACTTAATATCTGAGTCTCCTCTCACTTACATGGATTTAAATCAGGAATAATTCTACTGAAATCAATAGTCACATCTATGTAAAACTGGTGCAAAACAAACCATTACCCTTTAGCATTTTACTATGCCCTTCTTTTCCTACAGTTTTCATGAGTGACCAGCTGCCCCTTTCTCTATATCCAGCTCATCAGAGAGTTCACCAAGTTCACCTCTGCCTTCCTGCCTTGACTGACTGGAGGAGAAGAACTTCATGATAACAGGGGATGGACCAAACCTGAAATAAAAAATACCCCAAACTAGATCCAGATTTGAGAACCTGTAATAATATTAGAGTCTCTCATTACATATGAAACAAATCAAATGTCTCCCATTTTCATGTTTTATTATCAGAGAATCATAAAAAAGAAGGTCTGGAAGGGACCTTGAGAAATGACCTAACCCTTCCCATTGCACTGAGATAGGACCAAGTATATCTAGACCATCCCTGACAGGTACTAAAGGGGTCTTTAATTTAGCAGAGAAAGGCATAACAAGAACCAGTGGATGGAAGTTAAAGCCAAATAAATTCAAATGAGAAATAAGACCCAGATTTTTAACAGGAAGGTTGATTAGCCCTTGGAATAAACTAACAAGCGAAATAATGAATTCAACGTCTCTGATGTCTTCAGTTTTAGATTGGATATCTTTCTGGAAGATATTCCTTATTCGAAGACAAGTTATTGAGCTCCATACAGTGGTAACTGGGTGAAGTTTTATGGCCTGTGTTATACAGCAGATCAGACAAGATGAGCTAATGGTCACTTCTGACCTTAAAAATCTATGAATTAGTCTATGACTGAACTGTGAATATGTAAAGCCCTGTATAAATGCTGAGTATTCTACAAATTAACATACCCTTCATGTACTGTTCAGGGAGATCCTTAAATGGAAAATGGAGATGAGAAAATAGGCCACCTTGTAATATGTATCCAATATTTGTAAACTAAAGAAAAATGGATTTTCCTCTGAGCCATTTAGAAGGAAAAGTTTCAACGATCAGTCCAAATTACACTCTTGCTGCTAGAGCTATACTAATATTAATACTTAGTCAAAATAAGCTTTTTTGGCAAATGCAGTATGTGAAAGGACACAATCGAGTGTAAACTAAGCAGCTGTTACAAAATAACACAGGAAGTAATTCGATTTCTCCTCTATGAATGAAGGAGGAAGTAAAAGGAAATAAGGAATGTGGAAAGATCAGTCAGTTAAAAACATGATCTTATCCCAAATGTAATAAGAGTTAAAAACAAAACACACACACACAGTGGCAATTCAGAGTCATTGGGCCCTCTTCTGTAATGTGGGACACCCGTGTTCAAATCACTCTTTCATGTCTGGCAGAGGGGGGTACTGAACTCAGGTGTCCCACATCCCAGGGAGTGCTTTAAGCACTTGGTTAAAGATGTAAATGTAAGCGGGGGAATAGTCCCGCTATTGTGGGGAACTTCCCTAGCTTCTGCACTACCCTGGTGAAGTGGGCTAGCGAAAGGATCTGAGTCCTCGCTCCCACTTCCTTCACCCAGTGGCTTCCCTGCCCTTGAGGACTCCCCTTCCACTCTCCTGTCTGGCAGAGTCATCGTAACCCCAACAAGGCTGGGCCCAGGATTCCTGGGGGGCTCAACCCCCAACCCTGATGTGGTCACCTAGGACAGGGGCTAGGGTGTCCCCACTCCGGGGTACTCTCTCTGCACTGGGCACTTCTCTGACCCACTGACCATTACATGCAAGTTAAAGCATATGCAAGTTATTTAATCAACAATTAATTTAAAAAAAAATAAGGACAAATGGGAAAGGTTAAAGGAAACATGTCACCCTGCTCTGTGGCAGGGAACATCACAAACAGTGTCTCTGGAATGTCCGGGCAGTTCACAGGCTGTTCCTTGTAAGTCCCAGGCCTCCTTCTCAGGCCCTGGCTGTGCTGCAGGGATGCTGTGGGTTGGACACTTGCTCTGGTGGTGGCTACATGCTCTTAGGCTCTAAGTGGTAGGACCCTTCCTCCCAGTGTCGCCCCCGCCCTGTCGGGGTTACGATCCAAGCCTGGCCTGCAGAGCCTCTTGGCTGAGGTGTCTCCCTGTGCTGGGCCCGCTGCCAGGGTCCCCCTTGCTCTCCCCAGCTGCTCACCACGCCCAGTTCTGGACTGCTCCAGCCCCAGCTCCACCGCTCTGTCTCAGCACTGCTGCTGCTGCTCTGCCTCCAGCTCCCTGGGCTCCTTCTCTGGTCCCTCTGCCTCTGGTTGCTGCAGCTCTGCTCCCAGGACAGGTCTGCTCTGCAGGCTACTTCTGTGACTCTGCTCCCAGCACTGACCTGCTTCGTGGGCTGCTTTTCTGGCCCCTCTGGCTCTGGTTGCTGCAGCTCTGCTCCCAGGACAGGGTCTGCTTTCTCTGGGCTGCTTTTCTGGTCCCTCTGGATCTGGCATAGCTCTGCTCCCCAGCTCAGCTTGGGCCCCTGCTTTCCCCTTAGCTCAGCCCCACTCTGTCTGGCCTAGCTCACACGGAGGACGGGACCCCCCTGGCCTCCTGACTCCCTGATTAGCCTGTCCACCCTGTCATGCAGGCTGACCTGGAATATTGGCCTCTCCCCATTGTTCTTGGGGGCTGTCAGTCTCAGGGTCCTGATTCCCCATCGACCCTTCCCCCTTTTTAGTACTGGGTGCTAGCAATTAAAACACCCCCACTGAATGTTAGTAAGGGGCAACAGTCCCCTTACATAAAGATGGCCTCCTCCTCCCCTGCCCCTTACCAATTCTCCCCATCACCACCAAAAAAAAAAATCCATTTTGGGTCCAACAAAACATGTGTCATTTGACCTGAAATAGATTTCTTTGATTTAACCATTTAATCCTCCCCCCCGTTTTTTTAACAATTTTTGGATTTGGTTCAACTCAAACTGATTTTTTTAAAAATTGGAACTGCCAGAGAACTGAAAAATTGATTATTCAACCAGCTCTAGTTATCAGAGCTCAATAGGTGCTGAGCACTCTTGTCCAGATTTTACCAAGTATTTAAGCCATGGTTAAAGTTAAGCACATTTTGCTGGATTGGAACTAGAGTGCTTGAATTAAATTCCAAAAATCCATGCTATATATTGGGGAAGGACACTATAACTGGAAAAGGGGGACAAAAACCCAGGAAGAAGACAAGGATACAAAAATTGTGAAGGAAAAGAAGATCAAAGCAGCAGGGAGTGGAGAGGAGGAGGAAAAATGTTTGAATGATGATTTCCGTAATTAAAAGTATTAACTGATGTTTGTTTATTATAGAAAGAGCTTATGGTTTTTAAATTATTAGATTATTCAAATATGTTTGGTGTAGTCATCAATATTTTTGTCTCAGTGATCAAGGATGGATGAGAATGTGCTATAACCAAGTAAAAAAGTTTATGGCTGGGGTGCTTGCAGCAAATAAAAGTGCACAGAATTGGAATATACATGTATATTTTTTAACTTTCTTGTAAATCTGTGTGCAAAATGAAGTAAACATGATGGACAATATGCCCCCTTGTGGTGGATGTTCATCATTTCATTTGATGAGGGAAATTTTTAATAGAACAGTTACAAATACAGTCTGGAGTTCTTCTGCAGATGGGGAACTTAGTTGGTGTAATCATGGAAATCCTAGACAGTGAGGTTTGTTATCATCATAAAACATGTATATCATCAATGTAATATAATTTTCAAGTGTCCCTACAAAAAGCAGTTGTGGGAATAAGACAGAACTTGTACATTCTGTCTGCTCCAGTACTTCCCCCCTCTTCCCCGCCACAAACTGCATGGCATGTCTCACCCAACTCCCATTCTTCTTCTTAGTATATCATTATCACAAACTGGTTCAAGCACTGGCTTTGTTATATTTAAAGCCAGCATCCATTTTGTTTTCACTGTTAAGACACATGCTTCCCGCTGTGGCCCAAATAACTCACCTGTTTTCTTTTACATTGAAAAATTGTGATAAGCTCTCAACTCTATTTAAAAGCTAAAATGTAAAAAACCCTCAGGCTATGGAAGCCCTTGAGGAAACTTGCTCCCATCGCAATGTGGCAGATGAGAAAGTTTCTTTTTTTGTTTGAATAATCTTTTATCTTTTAAGTGAAAACAAAATAATCCTTACACACTTCTGCACAAAATCCTGAAATTGTTAGTGTGCCCACACAGAAGCCTCGTTGACTTCATTGCCACTCTGTGCAGGCACAGGAGTGCACACATGTATTATCAGTTGCAGGATCAGGATCTTAAGTTTGAAAGCTGCTCTTAAGTTCAGAGCACTTTTCCGAAGTGCTTGCTACCATCATCTGAGTGCCTTGTAATTCAGGGTACTGTAAAACAGAATGAGGCCAACAAGTCTCTGCTCCTAGCTCTCTACAATCTAAAGACATGAGCAGGTGCAATACAGAATACAAAGCTGCATATGGTTATTATACACTAGCTGTAAAGATTCCTGGAGCAGGTGAGTTGCATAAAAATGTATATCATTTTATAATACTATACACAAATAATTATCAGAACAATTGCTAATATCAGAACTATTGCTACAATAGGAGTAATATCCTTGAACTGCTTGTAAAAATGCCAGAGCTGAACTTTACAAGGCATATGATAACAGACAGGCCATATGATAGCCTCTCTTTGATTTCTGTTTCATCCTATGCATATTTTCAACCACCTGTTGAAAAGAAGGAGAGAAAATAATCAACTATAGGGTAAGTATTAGTGAAGTATAAAAAGGATTCAGCTACAAAGAAATGGATAAGAAATGAACATCAATTTGACAGTGAATGAGAGTATATCTAACAAATATTATATAAGAAAAATCCATTTAAATAAACTTCATCTGTCCCTGAAATTCATATGACCAGATTTTAGAGGTGAATCAAATTATAATTTACCCAAATATTGGCTATATTTGTCCATCTGAATATGTCTGGATTGCATCCCAAATGAAATGAAATGATCAGAGAACGCAGTGGTGTGAAAGATATTGTTATGGAAAGCAGACGTAATAAGATGCGATAGGCGGGCCACACAGCGTGGCTCATGAACAATAGGTGAGTGGTACCCATGAGAACAGAAAAGACCACCTGGCCAGCCTCCAAGAAGATGGGAAGATGATATTGTTAAACATTTCGGATGAATGTGGAGAAGAAAGGTGAGAGTGTGAGAAGAATGGTGGACGTGTTGTGATCGGCACAGTCTTAACGACAGCGGAAGACCAATCGATCCAAGTGATCCAGGTGACATTGCCTGCTAATGACACTCTTTAATTTGCCCATCTCTATAAGCAGTGCTGCCTCTCTGCCTGGCCTGGACATAAATTATCTATCCCTTGCCACACACCCTTCCTCCCAGTAGAGAGAAGATTCTTGTGATTCATATGCCAGTAAGCAGAAAGGAAAATCTGGGCTTGGGGATGGGTGTGACTATCTGGGTGGGGAGGTGGCCAAAACAATTAAAATTGGTGTGATTATAGAGTAGTATTTTGACAAATAAAATTTGCAGAATTTTAAAATATTGTGCGCAGAATTTTTAATTTTTTGGTGCAGAATTCCCCCAGGAGTATACAGAAGTGGGGATTTCATTTTATATCTGTGAGATCATAGGCTGACTGGAATCAGTATCTGAAGATGAATCATTAAATAATCTTAATTTTTTTTGTGTTTGAATTCAGGAAATGATATCATTTTTTTAAAAAAATGAAAGAGCTAGCAGTAAATGACCAAAAATGGCTGTATTAAATATACTAGTGTGACACCTAGTGGACACTTTATTGGAAAGTGATAGTCACATTCTGTAAAGTTTTAGAAATTCACAAAAATGAGAAATATGAGACACAAACAGTTGAAGACAGGAAGCAAGGGGATCAACATAAGGAAAGGGGGCTTAAAAAATAGTGGAGAACTGCAATTATACGTGGGAGAGAAACTGAGTTATTACAAAAGCTTTAGACAGAAGGGATAATTCTGTTCACTAGAATTGTAGTAAGAGGGTACTGAAGAGTAAGTTACATGACAGAAGTTATAAACAAATCTAATGTTACCATGTTTAGGGGGCTTTTTTAGCATAGCTAGCAATTTCAGTAATAAAAGTATTCATAAACATGCAAAATTTGTTTTCTAGAGTGTACTATCCAATCAATTGCATGCACACAACTTCCACTGAAGTCAATAAGTTACATGCGCTAAGAATGGGATAAATGAGCCCTCAGACATTTTTCAAAACTACTCCGCATTTCTATTATCCCTATTTCCCAAGGGAAATTTAAAATCAGCAGAGAAAGGATTAACCATTGTGACTTGCAGTTGTTCCAGGCCTTAGCTTAGGTAGGCTCTTAGCAAGGTAGGCTCTTAGCTTAACTACCACAGGGGAGGAGCATAAACAACATGGAGCCAGATTTTCAAAAGACCTTAGTGCATGCTGAGTGCTGAGCACTTAGAAAATTTGGCCCCAACTGTGTATGTGTTGGAGGTAAGCCCTTATGAAATTCTGGCCTGTAGACATCAAGCTATTTTCATGTTTGTTAGAAAAGGAGCAGGAGCATCTATGAAGAAGGCTACCAAGTTTCTTTATGGAACATTTTTGTCTTTTTTATTTTAATTCCGTCAGTTAAAGAAATATGCAAAGCCAGAAGTGATTTGAGGTTTAATATTACAACTAGTATAGCACCTTCCATTGGAGGATCTCAAAGTGTATATCAAACAATGAAGCTCACAGTATCCCTGGGAGGTAGGTATTTTCTCCATGTTAGACATGTGGAAAGTGAGTCACAGGTATACAATGCAGTAACTTATCAAAGGTCATAGGTCTGTGGCAGAGCCAGGAATAGAAATCAGGGGCCCAGTTCCCTGTGGCCCTGCATTTTTTTTTGTATAATCATTTACAGTAAATGCGAAGTGCTACCGAATCTGAAAGGTACTCCCTTGCACTGATGTAAATGACTACACAAAGAGCAAGGCAAGAGAGACTCAGACTCCACCTCTTCTATCTACCATTCCTATGCTTTAACCACTAGACAAAGCTCTCCTACTTTTATAAACTGCCTCTCACTTTAGTTTTGCACAGAGTTGGCAAGGATCCTGGTCCCATTTAATCTAACCAAAAGTGTAAGCCCTGGTCTACACTAGGCGTTGAGGTCAAATTTAGCAGCGTTAAATCGATGTAACCCTGCACCCGTCCACATGACGAAGCCCTTTTTTTCGACTTAAAGGGCTCTTAAAATTGATTTCCTTACTCCACCCCCAACAAGGGGATTAGCGCTGAAATCGGGTTTGCTGGGTCGAATTTGGGGTACTGTGGACGCAATTATATGGTATTGGCCTCCGGGAAGTATCCCAGAGTGCTCCATTGTGACCGTTCTGGACAGCACTCTCAACTCAAATGCACTGACCAGGTAGACAGGAAAAGGCCCACGAACTTTTGAATTTCAATTTCCTGTTTGGCCAGTGTGGCAAGCTGCAGGTGACCATGCAGAGCTCATCAGCAGAGGTGACCATGATGGAGTCCCAGAATCGCAAAAGAGCTCCAGCATGGACCAAACGGGAGGTACGGAATCTGATCGCAGTATAGGGAGAGGAATCCGTGCTATCAGAACTATGTTCCAGTTTTCGAAATGCCAAAACATTTGTGAAAATCTACCAGGGCATGAAGGACAGAGGCCATAACAGGGACCCGAAGCAGTGCCGCATGAAACTTAAGGAGCTGAGGCAAGCCTACCAGAAGACCAGAGAGGCAAATGGCCACTCCAGGTCAGAGCCCCAAACATGCCACTTCTATGATGAGCTGCATGCCATTTTAGGGGGTTCAGCCACCACTACCCCAGCCGTGTTGTTTGACTCCTTCAGTGGAGATGGAGGCAACACGGAAGCAGGTTTTGGGGATGAGGAAGACGATGATGAGGAGGCTGAAAATAGCTCACAGCAAACAAGTGGAGAAACCGGTTTTTCCGACAGCCAGGAACTGTTTCTCACCCTGGACCTGGAGCCAGTACCCCCCAAACCCACCCAAGGCTGCCTCCCAGACCCACCAGGCACAGAAGGGACCTCTGGTGAGTGTACCTTTTAAAATACTATACAAGGTTTAAAAGCCAGCATGTTTAATGATTAATTTGTCCTGGCATTCATGGCTCTCCTGGATATACTCTCAAAGCCTTTGCAAAAGGTTTCTGGGGAGGGCAGCCTTATTCCATCCACCATGCTAGGACACTTTGCCACTCCAGGCCAGTAGCACGTACTTGGGAATCATTGGTTTCTGCCACAAGTACTCCTTTTCTTTTTTGGGGAGAACAAAGCATTGTAGGGTATGTTTGCTGGCATTCAAACAACATCCGTTCTTTATCTCTCTGTATTATCCTCAGGAGAGTGATATCATTCATGGTCACCTGGTTGAAATAGGGTGCTTTTCTTCAGGGGACATTCAGAGGTGCCCATTCCTGCTGGGCTGTTTGCCTATGGCTGAACAGAAATGTTCCCTGCTGTTAGCCACGCGGTGGGGGGAAGCAAAATGCGACCTTGTAACGAAAGCACATGTGCTATGTATGTAATATTAACAGCAAGGTTTACTGTGAAAGAGTGTACCCATTGTTCTATAAAATGTGTCTTTTCAAATACCACTGTCCCTTTTTTTTTCTCCACCAGCTGCATGTGTTTCAAGGATCACAGGATCTTCTCCTTCCCAGAGGCTAGCGAAGATTAGAAGGCGAAAAAAACGCACTCACGATGAAATGTTCTCTGAGCTCATGCTGTCCTCCCACACTGACAGAGCACTGACAAATGCATGGAGGCAGACAATGTCAGAGTGGGGGAAAGCACAAAATGACCGGGAGGAGAGGTGGCAGGCTGAAGAGAGGGCTGAAGCTGAAAGGTGGCAGCAACGTGATGAGAGGAGGCAGAATGCAATGCTGAGGCTGCTGGAGGATCAAACTAATATGCTGCAGCATATGGTTGAGCTGCAGGAAAAGCAGCAGGAGCACAGACCGCTGCTACAGCCCCGTGTAACCAACAGCCCTCCTCCCCAAGTTCCATAGCTTCCTCACCCAGACGCCCAAGAACACGATGGGGGGGGCCTCTGGCTACCCAGCCACTCCACCCCAGAGGATTGCCCAAGTAACAGAAGGCTGGCATTCAATAAGTTTTAAACTTTTAAAGTGATCTGTGGCCTTGTCCTTCCCTCCTCCACCACCCCTCCTGGGCTACCTTGGTAATTATCCCCCTATTTGTGTGATGAATTAATAAAGAATGCATGAATGTGAAGCAACAATGACTTTATTGCCTCTGCAAGCGGTGATCGAAGGGAGGTGGGGAGGGTGGTTAGCTTACAGGGAAGTAGAGTGAACCAAGGGGCGGGGGATTTCATCAAGGAGAAACAAACAGAACGTTCACACCGTAGCCTGGCCAGTCATAAAACTGGTTTTCAAAGCTTCTCTGATGCGCACCGCACCCTCCTGTGCTCTTCTAACCGCCCTGGTGTCTGGCTGTGCGTAACCAGCAGCCAGGCGATTTGCCTCAACCTCCCACCCCGCCATAAACGTCTCCCCCTTACTCTCACAGATATTGTGGAGCGCACAGCAAGCAGTAATAACAGTGGGAATATTGTTTTTGCTGAGGTCTAACCGAGTCAGTAAACTGTGCCAGTGTGCTTTTAAACATCCAAATGCACATTCTACCACCATTCTGCACTTGCTCAGCCTGTAGTTGAACAGCTCCTGACTACTCTCCAGGCTGCCTGTGTATGGCTTCATGAGCCATGGCATTAAGGGGTAGGCTGGGTCCCCAAGGATAACTATAGGCATTTCAACATCCTCAACGGTTATTTTCTGGTCTGGGAAGAAAGTCCCTTCCTGCAGCTTTTGAAACAGACCAGAGTTCCTGAAGATGCGAGCATCATGTACCTTTCCCAGCCATCCCATGCTGATGTTGGTGAAACGTCTCTTGTGATCCACCAGTGCTTGCAGCACTACTGAAAAGTACCCCTTGCAGTTTATGTACTCGCTGGCTTGGTGCTCCGGTGCCAAGATAGGGATATGGGTTCCGTCTATGGCCCCACCACAGTTAGGGAATCCCATTGCAGCAAAACCATCCACTATGACCTGCACATTTCCCAGGGTCACTACCCTTGATATCAGCAGATCTTTGATTGTGTTGGCTACTTGCATCACAGCAGCCCCCACAGTAGATTTGCCCACTCCAAATTGATTCCCGACTGATAGGTAGCTGTCTGGCGTTGCAAGCTTCCACAGGGCTATTGCCACTCGCTTCTCAACTGTGAGGGCTGCTCTTATCTTGGTATTCTTGCACTTCAGGTCACAAAGTTCCATGAAAGTGCCCTTACGCATGCGTAGAAAGTTTCGCAGCCACTGGGAATCGTCCCAGACCTGCAACACTATGCAGTCCTACCATTCTGTGCTTGTTTCCCAAGCCCAGAATCGGCGTTCCGCCGCATGAACCTGCCCCATTAGCACCATGATGCCGACATTGGCAGGGCCCGTGCTTTGAGAGAAGTCTGTGTCCATGTACTCATCACTCTCGTCACTGCACTGATGTTGCCTACTCGCCCGGTTTCGCTTTGCCGGGTTCTGGTGCTGCATATACTGCTGGATAATGCGGGTGTTGTTTAATGTGCTCTTAATTGCCAAAGTGATCTGAGCGGGCTCCATGCTTGCCATGGTATGGCGTCTGCACAGAAAAAAGGCGCGGAATGATTGTCTGCTGTTGCCCTGACGGAGGGAGGGGCGACTGATGACATGGCTTACAGGGTTGGCTTACAGGGAATTAAAATCAACAAAGGGGGTGGCTTTGCGAGAAACTGAATGGCCGCCTCAAGGATAGAACTCAAAACTGGGTTTAGCAGGCCGTCGATTTCACAGAGGGAGGAAGGAGAAAATGAATACAAAACAAATCTGGTCTATTTCTTGTTTTGAGCCACTTCATCTATCTTTATACATCATGCTGGCAGCAGACTGTGCAGTACGACCACTAGCCATCGTCACCTCCTGGATGCTCGGCAGAAGAGGGTGCAGTATGACTACTGGCCATCGTCTTCTGCTAGCTGCAGATTAAAAGACAGTGCACTGCTGGTAGGACTCAATCGCCATGAGACGAAACAAGGGAAATGACCTGGCTGAGTCACTCCCATGTTTGCCCAGGCACCCGGTTAAAAGAGCACCCAGGACTACGTCAACGACGGCTACCAGTCATACTGCACTGTCTGCTGCCAAAAGGCAATAAACTGCTGCTGTGTAGCAATGCAGTACCATGTCTGCCAGCACCCAGGAGACATACGGTGACGGTTAGCTGAGTGGGCTCCATGCTTGCCGTGGTATGGCGTCTGCACAGGTAACTCAAGAAAAAAGGCGCAAAACAATTGTCTGCCCTTGCTTTTACGGAGAGAGGGAGGGAACGGGGGCCTGACGATATGTACCCAGAACCACCGGCGACAATGTTTTAGCCCCATCAGGCACTGGGATTTCTATCCAGAATTCAAATGGGTGGTGGAGACTGCGGGAACTGTGGGATAGCTACCCACAGTGCAAAGCTCCGGAAGTCGACTGTTGCCTCGGTACTGTGGACACAGTCCACCGACTACATGCACTTAGAGCATTTGTGTCGGGACACACACACTCGACTGTATAAAAACGCTTTCTACAATACCGACTTCTATAAATTCGACCTAATTTCGTAGTGTAGACATACCCTAAGGGAGTTTGGGTAAATGATTGCAATTTTGGCCCTGTTTAAAATCCTCCAAACTTCCAGTAATAATTGAAGGTTCCTCCCTTTCCCCTAGGAAAATAAACTAGGAAGGAATACACAGTGCAAAATAAGTAGACAGGAAAATTGTCTTGGCCCAAAATATATAACTCCTCAGTTTTCCTTATTTATTTTTTAAAGATGCAGTACAACATCCTTTGGAACCATTAACCTGCAAAGTTACTGGGACTCAGAAACTAACTTTTCTGCCTTGTGACTGAAACAATACTTTAGCTTTAATTCAGTTATCTTTGTATAAGGTTGACACTGACCCCAGAGGAGTTTGAAAAGTTATTTAATGAGTGTACAGTGCTTTGAACATGTAAAGCACAAGATACATGCTAACTGTTATTATTTCAGGAATAGCTGATTGTACCTGCTGGCTCCTAAGTCAACAAGGGATAACAATACCACATTATAGGCAGGGCTAGCTATGCCTCCTATTATTAAGGTTCACATCATTCCCATTATCAGACCCTGTTTTCAGTTGCTTATAACTTTGCCAAACATCAACCATTCAGGGTGAAGGTGTACATGCTTGCTGTCTGCCTCAGGGTGATTTTTTTTTTTTTAAAGTTTGAGCCAAAATGGCTCGGCTATTTCTGACAGTAAGGCCAGAGGAAAATATGCTGTTTTCCCCATGTTAAAAAATTCCGTGGACCTTTCCTTTGAACTCCTGAGTATTCCATGCTTTGGAGCACGGACTTGAAATTTGGCAGGGCTTGGCCTTAGTATGAGAGGAGTTCCTTTTGCTGTTTAGATGAAAATTCACTCAAATTTGGCCAAGTTATTGGCCTTTGAAAAATTATACAAGCTCAGTAGAAACTTTCAATTTAGCAGCTGAACACTCCAAAGATTCCATCCGCTCTGAGCATGCTCGAGTCTAGCGTTGCCAAGTCTCCAGGATTGTCCTGGAGTCTCCAGGAATTAAAGATTAGTCTTTTTAAAAAAGATTATGTCATGTGATGTAATCTCCAGGAATGTGTCCCACCAAAATTGGCAACCCTACTGAGCCTCATATAGCTCCTAGTGCTGACCGGATTACTCATATGCCATCCCCACAGTGTGAATGAGTACACACCACCCCCTCACAGCTCCTACTTTGACCAAACTGTGCACCCACAATCCTCACAGAAAGAAAAGGAGTACTAGTGGCACCTTAGAGACTAACAAATTTATTTGAGCATAAGCTTTCGTGAGCTACAGCTCACTTCATCAGATGCTGTAGCTCACGAAAGCTTATGCTCTAATAAATTTGTTAGTCTCTAAGGTGCCACTAGTCCTCCTTTTCTTTTTGCAAATACAGACTAACACGGCTGCTACTCTGAAACCTATCCTCACAGAGCAATTGAGCATGCCCCAGCCCAGGGCTATAGGGGCAAAGCTAGATTTTCACTGTAATGGCTGCACTAGTGTCAGGCACTGGAACTGAGAGCGTGAGCCTCTCTCTCTCCTATACTCTCAGTGATCCCCCTGTTGGCATTCAGGCAGCTTGGAGGAGGAAACCAGCTGATATAGAATGAGTGGAAGAAAAGGAGTAGATTGGGACAAGGAACAGAAATTATTACTGGGAGTGGCTGGGCAAGGAGACTCAGAGCTGGTGGGAAGGGGAAGGCAGATTGGTTGGGCAAAGGGACTGGGGCTCATGGAGGAGACTGGGAGTGGGAGAGTGATTCTGTAAACAGATGGGAGAGACTGGGAGCCAGTTGGCTGGTCAGAGAACACTGAGATCGGATGCGGAGTTGTGGGGAGGACTTGATGGACACAAGGACTCTGAGTAGGAACCATTGCTGATGAATCATGTGCATGTCAACATGCTGGAATTTCTGTTTTTTTCAGTTTGCTTTTTTAAATGTAGGAAATTACACACAGAAAACGGTGTTAAAAGTAGTATTAGATCATGTAATTAAAGACTATATTGTAATGCATGCACATAGAGGAGCGAATTAAGATTGCACAAGCAAATTTAATTCTGGAGTGTCCTAACTTTTGAGTGCTTGGCTTTGTCACCTTAATAATGCTCTTTTAACATAGCTTTGTGGGTAGTTATTTATAATGTTATTGCCTTCTTACTGAATTTATCTTTCAATGAATCTTTACATCACCTCTCAAGTTTATTCTCCAAGGTAACCCTTTCTTTAATATTTACATTCTTAAATATTTACACAAACCCACACCCACAGGCCACCAGTCATCTGTTTGCTGGCAAGCAGTTGAAGCAATTGTAAAGGTAATCTGCAAACGTTTTTCAATTAAAAATTTTATGGCTTGCTGTCCAATGCCTTAAATACGCCAGGTAGCCATGTCAGCAGCTCTGACCTTTAATCCCTAATTTCCTTTCCATTCTTGCTCCACAGCCACTTGTACTGTATGTCTGGGAAGGGCAAATTCCTCACCCAGCTTGCCAGCTAGCTTAGAGGCCTAAGCATGCAGTCACCAACACAGGACAGTAAAGTAAGTTACAAATATAGTGCAGTTTAAGGCTTTTAATACAGGGGGTTTGACGTTAAGGTTTGTATGTGAGCCCATGTCATGTTTAAATACTAATAATGTTGGTTATTGTGAGCAATCATGGTAAGCAAAATTAATATCTCTTGTTAACAAACAAACAAACAAACAAAAACAACTCTTGTCTGATGCTAATAGTGCTTCCCTATATAAAAGCTCCTGCCTTAAGAGAATCCCACTTCCCCTCTTAAGTAGGGGACTCCTCTAAGTTAGTAGTGAATTTACTCTTAACATCTTTCTCTCCTATGTATCATGAAGAACCTAGCAAAATTCATGTACTATAAAATAATAAATAATAATGTTTTGTTTCCCGGGGTAAGAAATTATTTTAATGAACACATTCTCTTCAGTAAGCAGAGTAAACTCTCTAACATGGGCCACTCCATTGGCCTTTTCCATTTCTAGACTCCTATCTTTCCACTAGAGCAGTGGTCATCAACCGGTCAATCACGATCAACTGGTCGATCCTAGAGGATCTCCTAGTCGACCGCAAACTCTGCCACTGCAGCAGGGCTACAGCTAAGGCAGGCTCCCTGACTGCCCCAGCCCCACGCCACTCCTGGAAGCGGCCAGCACGGCCCAGGGGTCTCCCACAGCGCACTTCTCCTGCTGGGAATGGGGAGCTGTGGCCAATGGGAGCTGCAGGGACGGTGCTTGCAGAGAGGGGCAGCGGGCAGAGCCACGTGCCCCCTGCTCCCCCCTTGACAATATGCAGATAACACCAGCTTCATTTAAAACAAAAACAACACAAATTGATTTAATAGTCATGTTGAATCATCTTCACAGGATAATTATTTCTTTCCTGCATAATTTAAAAAAAAAGTCACTTTCCAATTAATTGTATCAAGATCAATTGAAAATGCAGCCAGGTTCCTCAAGCTATTAATTTTCATGTAGCAGCCTTGTAATGTAAATGAATTCATATTATGCACATTTAACATACAGTACATTATTTTTTTCCTTTTTGTAAACAAAAGACTATTATAATATACGTAAATGTTCAGCAATGCACACGGTAATGTTAGCTGCTGAATCACATTAATATTATTAATAACTATCAGGTTAGCCCTCCTTTCACACCACAGTGAAAATCAGCCTCTTAATTTTAGAAGAGCAGATACTGCCAAACTATATTACCAGTAAAACTGTTTGGGATTTTTTTTGACAAAACATTTTTTCACTGGAAACTGATTGAAACTTTTCATGGAAATGTATCTGTTTCAACAGAGAGACACACCCACCTTAGAATAGCCCAGTAGCCAGAACACTCATAGGGA
Organism: Dermochelys coriacea; assembly: GCF_009764565.3. Taxonomy (NCBI): domain Eukaryota; kingdom Metazoa; phylum Chordata; order Testudines; family Dermochelyidae; genus Dermochelys; species Dermochelys coriacea. The sequence continues at coordinate 228,480,118 of NC_050069.1, forward strand.
AAATCCAGATTCAAGTTCCTGTTCCTAGTCAAGGTAGCAGGGGAAATTGAAACTGGGTCTCCCACATCACATGTGAAAGCCCGAACCACTGGGCTGGAGTCAATCTCATGTTCAAGCTCTCATATCAGAGTTGGTCTACTTATTTATATAAAGTAAATAGTCATTGGGCCAAAGTAAAAGATACTGACTCTATTAACTGGCAATCAGGGCATTCACCTGGATGTGGGAGACCTGGATTCAGCTACTTGCTCTATGTGATTCAGAGCAGCAACTTGAACCTGTCACCCATCCCAGATGAGTACCCTAAACACTGAGTTATTGGCTATTCTGGGGTGGGCGAATCTATTTCCAGAGGTGCTGGAACAATCTGTATAGTGGGGGTGCTGAGAGCCATTAAACCAAACTATAAACTCTAAGTATGGTGGAAACCACTTCAAGCTACGGAATGCTGCCGCATTCCCAGCACCTCTAGTTCAGCACTTATGTCTATTTCCCTCTCATTATTTCACAAAAAATTCAAAATGTCTCATTTTCATTCCTCACCAGAACAGAACCAAATGTCAAATCCTCAAATTTTTGTGTGAAAAGGAAGGCTTGTTTTCTGGCCAGTCCTAACTTCAAATTCCTGCTGAAGTTCTTTGCATCCCAAATTCCCATGTAAATGCAGCGGCATGTTTTATTATGTTCCAATGGTATAGTCTTAATTCACTATAGCAAGAGCAAAATTCTCAAAAGCAGCCTCTGATTTTGGGTGTCCAGTTTGAAAGACCTTATATATTTAATTGCTAAACACGCACAGCTTTCATTGCATCCGATGAAGTGAGCTGTAGCTCATGAAAGCTTATGCTCTAATAAATTTGTTAGTCTCTAAGGTGCCACAAGTACTGCTTTTCTTTTTACAGCTTTCATTGACTTCAAATGGAGCTTTGGATGCACTTCTGCAAAAACAAATTGTTTCTGTTTTTTTCAGAACAAATGTTCATGTTACAAGAATGAAGAGCTGGCCAATAGTGCTTAATGTAAATATATGGCTTGCTTTCATTTGGCTTTTCAACTAATATAGAAAGCATTCATAATTGCTTGTTGTTTCATTGCATGTTGGAATCAATCAATAATTTTTTTTCACTGCTCTCATTTTTTCTTTCTTCTGTTTTTTTGCACTACCAGTTTTCCTTTCCTTATATGTATTGTGACGGGGCAAGGCATATCTTCTCTTATTCGAAAGGACTGCTCAGCATGAGGCGTGGCCCCAGGAGCAGTGGGCCAGCATTCTCGCCCCTTTTTTGTGTGGAGAGTCCCAGAAGGCCTACTTTGACTTGCCTGCCACGGATGCCACTGACCATACCCATCTGAAGGCAGAGATCCTAGCACAATCGGGGTAATGGCAGCGGTAAGGGCCCAGAGGTTCCATGAGTGGAAATACCAGGAGAACAAACCTCTGAGGTCCCAGCTATTCAACCTCATACACCTTGCGCGGAAGTGGTTACAACCCGAGGTATGCAGGCCGGAGGAGATTTTGGAGACCCTGGTCATAGACCATTACATGCGGGGACTGCCACCAGATCTCTGCAAATGGGTAGGCTAGAACAATTCGTCCACGTATGACGAGATGATCACACTGGTAGAAAGATAGATGACAGCCAGGGAATTGACCCAACTACCCAAGGAAGGCCCCTTTCGAAGCAAGCACCCGACCCCAACCCTGGAAGGTTGGGCAGCCAAACCCCTGGGGAGTCCTAGGTGGAAGAAGGGGGGGCCGAAAACCAGTGAGGACCCCAGAAGGAAGGGATTGACCTGAATGGGGGGAACCCTGGGACTAAATCCCCTAACCCCTGGGATAGGGGAGTGATTAAAAGCAATTATAGATGTTATGCATGTGGGGAGTGGGACACATAGCATCACAGTGTCCCAGCATCAAGGAGCCCATGCAATGTAACTTGGGGGATTGGGAGGTCCCATGCTCCCTTATCCACCTTGCAGGGGTCGCATTAGCCCCGCATAATTACACCAGGCCAGTGAGGATAAATGGAGCAGAGACTACAGCGCTTGTGGACTCTGGGAGTGCTATCACCCTTATATCAGGTAAGCTGGTAAAAAGTAGTCAGCCGCTACAAGCCAAACACATAGCAGTGACATACGTGCATGGGGCTGTGAGGCATTACCCTACCATCCCAGTGGAGACAGAGGTTCAGGGAAACCCCATTGAGGTGCCCGTGGGAGTAGTTTCTAAACTCCAATATCCTGTACTCATTGGGAGGGACTATCCAGGACTTGATAATTTACTTCCTCCGGAGAGGCTGGAGGGAGGTGGGGACCCTGAGGACAGTGACTTGTCACCAGGGGAATGTCAACCCCCAATGTTCGCTGAGATTTCTCAGGATCTGTTCTCAGCCCTCCGAAAGACCTGGAAGACAAAAAAAGAGAGGAAGGCCGCAAAGGCCTTGGGAACCCAGATCCTGACCCAGGGCCAGAAGATCTCCCTAGTAGGCAGATGGATGTAAGCAGCCAACAGAGAAACTTCCACCACAGAAGGTGAGCCAGAGGCTTCCCCCAGCCATGACGTCGGCGAGCCATTGGAAGAAGCAGAAGCCACCCCGTGGGAGCTTGGGCAGGTTGGTCCTGGGAGAGAGACTTTTGGGCAGCACCAGGCAGAGGACCCTAGATATGATAACGCCAGGAAAGAGATGGCCGAGATTGATGGGATACCCATGGATGGGAAGGTCCGGGGTCCCGGACCTTACTTTATAGTGAAGAAAGATCTCCTGTACCACGTGGTGCAAATGCAGGAGCAAGAGATACAACAACTTCTGGTGTCACGAAAACATCAAAAAGCCATATTGAGTCTCGCCCACAGTCATCTGTTTGGAGGACACCTAGGGGTAGAGAAAACCCAGGCATGGATCCTGTGGAGGTTCTTCTGGCCAGGAGTACATGAAGATGTTCAGCGATACTGCACCTCTTGTCCGGAGTGTCAGTTACATATCCCTCGCCCGCACTTGTGGGCTCCTTTGATACCTCTTCAATAATAGAAGTTCCTTTTGAACGGATAGCCATGGATCTGGTAGGGCCCCTAGAGAAGACAGCTTGGGGCCACCAACATGTGCTTGTTGTACTGGACTATGCAACCCGTTACCCGGAAGCTGTTCTCCTATGCAACACAGCTTCCAAGACAATAGCTAAGGAGCTAGTACAGATCTTTGCCCGGGTTGGGCTACCCAAGGAGATATTGACTGATCAAGGGACACCTTTCATGTCCAAGTTGATGAAAGATCTCTGTTCATTGCTCCATGTACAAGCCCTACGGACCTCTGTATACCATCTGCAAACAGATGACCTTGTGGAAAGGTTCAATAGGACCCTCAAGGCCATGATCAGGAAAGTGGTGAGCCGGCATGGGAAAGATTGGGATATCCTATTGCCTTACCTCAAGTTCGCCATCCAGGAGGTTCCGCAAGCCTCCACGGGTTTCTCTCCATTTGAACTACTATATGGGTGCCACCCTCAGGGCATATTGGATATAGCCAGAGAAGCCTGGGAAGAGGAGCCAAATCCCGGAAGGAACATAGTTGAACATGTACTGCAGATAAGAGATCGGATAGCCCGAGTTACGCCCCATTGTACGGGAACACTTGGAGAGAGCACAGGAGACCCAACGAACCCATTATAACCACCAAGCGAAGCTTTGACGGTTCCAACCAGGGGATCGGGTGATGGTACTGGTGCCCACAGCAGAAAGTAAACTGTTGGCCCAGTGGCAGGGACCCTACGAAATAATCAAAGCCGTGGGAGAGGTGAACTATAAGGTGCGGCAGCCAGGCCGCTGGAAATCGGAGCAAATTTACCACATCAATCTTCTAAAACTTTGGCACGATCGAGAGGCATGCTTAGTCATGAAGGAGACCCTTCCCCAGGAGGATAATTTACACGAGCAAGTGAGGATATCATCCAACTTGACACTGATCCAAAAGATCGAGGCAGCCGACATGATTAATCGCGACCAAGATGTGTTCTCTACAAAACCAGGGTGGACAACTGAGACCTATCACCATATCCGCACGATTCCCGGAGCCAAGGCAACCCTTGAGACCCTACCGAATCCCAGCAGCCAAAAGAGAAGAAATCAAGGACGAAGTAAAGAAAATGTTAGAATTAGGGGTTATTGAAGAATCTTACAGTCGGTGGTCCAGTCCAATTGTTCTAGTGCCTAAACTTGACGGTACCATGAGATTCTGTAATGACTTTCGCCAACTGAATGAAATATCCCAGTTTGATGCATACCCCATACCACACATCGATGAACTGGTTGACTGACTGGGTAGTGCCCGATTCTTGACTACACTGGATCTGACAAAAGGGTACTGGCAGATTCCTTTGACCAAAGAAGCTAAAGAAAAGACAGCATTCTCCACTCTGGATGGGCTATTCCAGTACACCGTCCTCCCTTTTGGGCTACATGGGGCCCCAGCCACATTCCAGTGCCTCATGGATAAGCTGCTGTGCCCCCATACTTGTTATGCAGCTGCATACCTAGATGTCATCATCCATTTGCCAGACTGGGGAACCCACTTGGAGAAAGTTGAGGCAGTACTGCGCACTTTAAGACGGGCTGGCCTCACTGCTAATCCTGCTAAATGCACCATAGAGCTAGCAGAGGCTAGGTATCTGGGATATGTTGTGGGAAGGGGCATAGTGAAGCCCCAAACTAATAAGCTAGAGGCCATTCAAAACTGGCCCCAGCCGACCCGAAAGAAGCAGGTCCATGCATTCCTAGGCATGGTAGGCTATTACCGACGTTTTATTCCCCACTTCACCACTAGGGCAAGTCCCCTAACGGACCTGGTGAAGGCCTGAAGTCCAGACATGGTAAAGTGGACCAACGCAGCAGAGGGGGCATATACAAACCTTCGGATGGCCCTCTGTAATGACTCCGTACTCATAGCCCTGGACTTTAACAGGGAATTTATTTTACAAACAGATGCTTCTGAGGTGGGGTTGGGAGCAGTTCTGTCGCAAATGGTGGGAGAAGAGGAACACCCGATCCTCTACCTAAGCAGAAAGCTTCTCCCAAGCGAACAGAAATACGCAGTAGTCGAGAGAGAATGCCTTGCTGTCAAATGGGCTATGGAGAGGCTGCGTTATTACCTCTTAGGCCGGCGATTTACTCTTGTGAAAGATCATGCACCCCTCCAGTGGATACAGCGGAATAAGGAAAAGAATGCAAGGGTCACCAGGTGGTTCTTATCCCTCAAACCATTCCAGTTCCGCATATGGCACAGGGCTGGATGCCACCATTGCAACGCTGATGGTCTGTCACGAGCATACTGCCTGGCATCCCAAGTTGCCCAACTCTATGGTGTTGAGCAGGGGAGGGGCATATGTGACGGGGCAAGGCCAGATAGCTATAGAAAAGTAGTGGGAGATAGATATATTAGCTCCAGGCTAAACAAATCCGTGGTACCAGGATGAGTGAAATGGCAGCTGCTCCAGGTCAATTAAGACACTTGGGGCCAATTAAGAACTTTTCAGAAGGCAGGGAGAAGGCTAGGTTGATTGGGACACCTGAAGCCAATCAGGGGCTGGTTGAAACTAGTTAAAAGCCTCCCAGTTAGTCAGGTGGGTGTGCATGTCAGGAGCTGTGGGAGGAAGTTGTGTTGTTGGAGAGGCTGAGTAGTACACACCATATCAGGCACAAGGAAGGAGGCCCTGAGGTAAGGGTGAAGTGGAGCTTGAGGAAATGGGGGCTGCTATGGGGGAAGTAGTCCAGGGAAATGTACATGTTATGTTTCTAAAAGGTCAGCTACCATAGCTGATACCCTGCGCTGGAGCCTGGTGTAGAGGGTGGGCCTGGGCTCCCCCTAAACCCCCCACATTTGCCCCCTGATTAATCACTGAGACTGGGAGACAACAGAGACTGTGCAAGGAAGGATAACTTCTCCTCACCTCCCTCGCTGGCTTATGATAAAAATGGCTCAGTAGACTGTGACCTTTGTCTTTAGAGAGAGAAGGGTTACGTGCAGGGTCACAGTGAGCCTCTGAGGCTAGTGAAATCCACCAGGAAATGCGGGACCCATGGAGGCATGGGCAGAGCTTTGTCACAGTATGGACTCAGTGCTGTGCAGGATAAAAACCACTTGTTAAAAATCTGATAGTACACTGAAAGGAAGTTTGGAATGATGTCCTTGCCTCCGATGGAATTTACTCCCCATATTAGATACTGCTGGCTCACCCTGCTAGGAGTGGCTTCTCCTTGGGCTTCAAACTTCTGAGGAACACATTTTTTTACCTTTTTGGAATGCACCAGGTTATATCAGAAATCATTTAAAAAATCTGTTGAAAGATACTTCAAGTGCCTCCCCCCCGAAAAGTCTTCACCCACACATCTAATTATACAGGCTGAACATTGTGCTATGCTCTTGATAAATTCAGTATCATTTTCAGGAACAGAGTATAAACATTTCCAGCAAATGTACTTAAAATATACTTGTCTGCCAAGTGGTGCTGTTGCCACTTTCCCTGCTAACGTTTGTGAGGATGTGGTTTTATTTTAATAGAAAAACAAATGAATAGATTCCCCTAGTCCCTCAGCTCCCTGAAAGAGCACTCATGTGAACATAGGGTTTATCATGGGCTATGTTTCTAGGAACCTCTTGTTAAATTATTACCAGCACATCAGTGTAATAATTCATATTTTCGATTTAGATTTATTAGCAAACCAGCCAAATCTATATTCTTCTTCCATATCCCACTATGTTGCCATCTTCTGAAAATTAAGCCTGAAGAAGGAAAAGATTATTAGGAGTTTTCAGTGATGTATGCCTTTACACTCTCATCATTGAGACTGCAAACAAGGGTGACAATTGGGATGGTGTTTCTTGAAATCTTGTTACTATGAATATTATATTGGCAACAGTGTTTTTTGTAGGCCAAGACTCTTCCTATGATTCTTCAGTATTATCACAAGCCAAGACTTTTTCTTTGATTATTAAGTATTGTTACATAAGTAATGCTCACTCTCCAAAGTGATCAATGTATCTTATGTTATATGAGCCAGAAGATTAAGAAGCTGGCAAATGGCAAATCATGTAAAGGTGTATACATCTTTTTGTGAGATCACAGAACTATAGAGATGTCGGACTGAAAGGGACCTCAAGAAGACATCAAGTCCAGCCTCTTGCACTGAGGTAGGCCAAAGTAACCTAGACCATCCCTGACAGGTGTTTGTCCAAACTGTTCTTTAAAACTTCCAATGACAGGTATTCCACAAACTCTCTTGGAAGCTTATAGTTACAAAATTTTCCCTAATAGCTAACCTAAATCTCCCTTGCTGCAGATAAAGCCTATTACTTCTTGTTCTCCATATCCACTGAAGGTAGGACAATTGATCACTTTCCTCTTTATATCAGTCCTTTCATTAACATTTGAAGACTATTATAAGGTCTCCCCTCAGTCTTCTTTTCTCAAGACTAAAGAAGCCCAGGTTTTTTAACATTTCCTCATTGGTCAGATTTTCTAACTCTTTTATAATTTTTTTTTGCTCTCCTCCTAACTCCGTCCAATTTATCCCTATCTTTCCTAAAGTGTGGTGCCCAGAACTCTACCAGTGCTGATTAGACAATTACCTCCTGTGTCTTACAAACAACACTCCTGTTAATTCACCCAAAATATTAACATTTTTCACAGCTGCATCACATTGTTGACTGTCATTCAATTTGTGATCCGTGAATGCTAATATTAAAGATGCTAAAGAATGGACTAGCAAGGATGCTGTAGGTCAGCACAGAACAGCATTGGAAGAGCTGCATAGGAAAGCAGGCATGCCAAGGTTGAATGAATGGTTGACATGAAGAAGAGCTCTGTGTAACCTGGAAAGTTTCTCTCTCTCACCAACAGAAGTTGGTCCAATAAAAGATATCACCCACTCTGTCTCTCTAATATCCTGGGACCAACATGGCTACAAAAACACTGCATATGAGGTTGAATTAGCTTTTTGTATTATATTTTGGACCTTTCACCAGATCTGCCAGTACTATGTCTTGATCTAGGCTTGACCAATAGCCCTTCAACTTTACTCTTTCCACATGGCCTGGGAAAGGGGCTGTGATTCTCAATTGTCTGCATGTTAATTTTTTCTAACATATAAACTAAATAATAATAAGAGGAGTCACTTCTAGCGTCCTCATTTAAAGTCTCTGATGTCTGGAATACCATTATTACTACTTCTAGTCTTGTAATATTAGACTGAATGAATTACTGGAGAACACTGCAGGAAAGAATCAAACTTTAGTCGATATGGGGACACGGTAAGTATCTGGCTTTTGCAACTAGTACTGTCGGCTGCGACTTTAAATGAGGAGCCTCTTTGTATTGCTAGCAGCTCCCATTCAACTACATACATTCTTTTAAAAACTATACACTGCTTAGGGCAGGGACTGTGGTCCTATGTGTTTGGAAACTGCCTGCCAGCACACAGCGAGCGCTACTACTGCTGAAACAGGTTTCAGAGTAGCAGCCGTGTTAGTCTGTATCCGCAAAAAGAAGAGGAGGACTTGTGGCACCTTAAGAGACTAACACATTTATTAGAGCAGAAGCTTTCGTGAGCTACAGCCCACTGCATCGGATGCATTCGGTGGAAAATACAGTGGGGAGAGTCATACACACAGAGAACACGACACAATCTCAATCCCTTTCCCACAACTCATCCGTCTCTCTTCCGGTGTAGCTCACGAATACCCCGCCCTGTGGGCCGGACCATTACAGCGGAGGGGTGTTTCCTCCCTTCTGAGCGAGCCAAAGGGGATCGTTTCCTAAAATGGGGGTCTAAGAGAGCGGCGAACCGCGCGGCGCCCCAGCGATTCGCCGTCGCTCCCGCCCCGCGGGAGGGAAGGGAGAAGCGGCGCCGCGAGTGGCGCGGCCTGCTCCGGGTGTGACCCGGGCGCTCTGTGGGGCCGCTGGCAGGGACGGGTCAGGGAGCAGCGGACCGAAGACGGTAGACATGGCGTATCCTGGGCATCCCGGCGCTGGCGGCGGCTACTACCAGGGCGGGGTAAGGCCGGGGCCGTGCAGGGCGTTGAGGGGCTGGGACGAGCCTCCCGCCGGGCGCAAAGCAAGGCCCGCCCCGCTTGACTGTCTGTGCTGGGGGAGGGGGGCGAGAGGAGACTTCCCCCCCCCCTCCCACTCCCAGCCTTGTGCGGGGGGGGGGACTTCCTCCCCCGACTCGGGGGCCGTGTCCTAGCTGCGGGTGCCTTGCTGGGGGGGGGGGGGGTCGGACGGGCTTTGCAGCCCATGCTCGTAGCTCGGCTTCTCTGAGCAGCAGCGTCTGTGCGCCAGCCACGGAGCTGGCGGGGCACGGGCCAGGGCTAAAGCGTAAGTATCCGTGCAACGTCCACCGCCCCAGCACCCCTACGGCCCTGTCCTGTCTTGTGGGGAGCCCCCTGCGCGTGGCTCCTGTGTGCTGGCCCTGGGGCTATGCGGCCTCCGCGCCATTGGCACTAGACGCCCAACTAGCCTCAAATCCTTCTCCCCGCAGCACCGATCTAGACGATTCCCCTTGCAGCGCCCAGTACCTAGCCCACGGTCCCTAGCAAAAGCGGTGGATTGTCTGAGGCTTTGAAGAGCCACCGAGCTTGATCGCTGTGTGTCCCCGCCCTGCTTGTACAAGGGTTCAGACTGAACTGGTTCCTAGTTCTGTTGAACGCATTTGTCTGGTTAGGGTAATCACGTAAACCGTTCTTAGATCAAAAGTAAACTGGGTGGAGTACATGCATTTTACAAGCTTGCGGGGCTTGGGAGGAGAATGAGTTAGGAGAAGGACATTTCTGTAGCAAGCCCGGGGTGGGGAATGGTGCTGTTTTCCTGTTACAGTTGGGGATTTGTGCTGCTGCCTCTGGCGGGCTATGAGCTGGTTCCTGTCACAGCACATAGTCTCTTCCTTTCCTCTTAGGATAACAAAAGCTGCTGGCTCAGGCAACTGATTGTAAATGATAGAACTGTAGAAATGGCGAAGACTTTTTCAGTGTGCTGGTGTTAAGGGAAGCCATTGAAATCAGTGACAGTTGTAGATGCCTGATACCTCAGAAAAGCAGCCTACTTGATTAGACTCCCCTCCCTGCTCCAGCAAATCCAATTCAAGATCTATTCTTCCATCACCCTCAGTAGAGGTAATAGCATACTAGACTTATCCTTTGTTAAATAAAACTAATTTAGTTAGAATCAAAGCTCTGGTTAAAACATGAATATTCCTTTTGTGGGTACAAAGAACACTCAGCTTCTTTGAAAGGAAGAATGGGCTTTTGCTCTGACAGACAGGAGCATAGGCCAGGCCTATACCGGAAATTTTGTCAGTACAGCATTCTTGGTTAGGGAGTGTGGCGGTGTGACATTTCTATACCAGCAAAAGCTCTAGTATAGACATAGTTTACTGGAATAAAACTGCTTTAGCTGGTATAGCTTATTTTGCTCACCAAGCCTGTATAAACTATACCAGGAGAAGCATTTCTATTGCTGCTATAAGCTGTATCTGCACTAGGAAAGTGGTGCCTATAGCTATACTGGTATTGCTGCCCCAGTGAAACTTAAAGGTAAACTTGGCCTTAGGTGAGCTGGGTTCAATTTCTGGCTCTAATAGTCTTTCTACATGATCTTTAGTAAACCATTTTACTACTTTGTGCCTCAGTTTCCCATCTGGAAAAGGGAAATACTATTTTTTCCAACCTTTGTCTTTGTCATTTTAAGCTCTTCTGTGCAAGGATTGTCTCTATGTATTTGTACAGTGCCTAGTATATTGGGGCCCACATTTTAGAAGTGGATTTTATATGTTGCTCTAAAGCGGGTGTTGGCAATAATTTTCACAGGGTGGGCCACTCCACGAATTTTTTGTAAGTTGTCATGGGCTGCATATTTCTACTATATTAATGGAGGGGGTTGGAGTCTGGGAGGGAGTTTGGGTGCAGGAGGGAACTCCAGGCTGGGGCAGGGGGTGGGCTCTGGGAGGGAGTTTGGGTGCAGGAGGGGACTTGGTGCAGGAGGAGGTGTGTGGTCTGGGAGGGAGTTTGAGTGCAGGAGGGGATTCTGACTTGGGATGGGGTGCGAGGTGCAGGTTCTGGCCGGGGGGCGCATACCACAGGTTGCTTCCAGCCTGCGGTGTAGCAGGGCTCAGACAGGTTGCCAGCATGCCGTGGCCCCATGCCGCTCCTGGAAGCGGCTGCTGCTGGCATGTCTCTGCATGCCAATTGGGGATGGGGGGGGGAGCGGGTCTCCATGCACTGCTTGTGCCTGCAGGCACCTCTCCAGCATCTCCCATTGGCTGGTTTCTGGCCAATAGGAACTGCGAGGATGGTGCTGGGGCAGCATGTGGCGCTGCCTCCTGCCCCTGCTAGGGGTGCGCAGAGACATGCCACCAGCGGCCGGCCACTTCCGGGAGCAGCGTGGGGGCATTGGCAGGCTGTTTACCTGCCTAAATTCCCGGCTGCACTGTGGGACTTTTAGGGGTCCGGAGATCGCGAGGGGGCAGCCAAAGAGCCTGGCGGGCCAGACGGAAATGTTAGATGGGCTGGATGCAGCTCGTGTGCTGTAGTTTGACCACCTCTGCTGTAAAGAAAATTATACTAATAATTTGTGGTTTCATCTCAGTCAAGCAGGGTGCGCTCTTTCAACCTCAAAGCACTAGAGCAAGGGTGGACAAACTACGGCCCTTAGGCCATTTTAAGCCAGCCCGCAAGCTCCATCTAGGGAGCAGGGTCGGGGGGCCACTCCACGTGGCTCCCGGAAGCTGTGGCATGTTCTCCCCTTCCCCCATGCTCCAGTCGGGGAGCAGGATCCGGGGGCCGCTCCATGTGGCTCCTGGAAGCTGTGACATGGCCCCCCTCTGGCCTCCTCCGGCACTCCAATGGGAGCTGAAGGGACAGTGTCTGCTGACGGGGCAGCGTGTAGAGCTGCCTGGCCATGCCTCCATGTAGGAGCCGGGGAAAGGACATGCTGCTGCTTCTGGGAGCCGCTTGAGGTAAGCGCTGCTCAGAGCCTGCACCCCTGAGCCTCTCACCATGCCCCTGCCCCAGCCCTGATCCCTCTCCTACCCTCCAAACCCTTCGATCCCAGCCCCACCCCAGAGCCCGCACCCCTAGCCAGAGCCTGCACATCTTCTTGCACCCCAACCCGTTGCCCCATTCCTGATTCCCCTCCTGCCCTCCGAACCCCTTGGTCCCAGCCCGGAGCACCCACCTGTATCCCAAACTCCTCATCCCCAGCGCCAGAGCCCGCAGCCCCCCTTCGCCTGCACTCCATTCCCCCATCCTGGAGCCCCTTTCCACATCCTGAACTCCTCATTTCTGGCCCCAACCCGGAGCCTGCACCCTCATTCAGAACCGTCACTCCCTCCCGCACCTCAGCCTCAATTTTGTGAGCATTCACTGCCTGCCATACAATTTCTATTCCCAGATGTGGCCCTCAGGCCAAAAAGTTTGCCCACCCTTGAACTAGAGTATAAATTTGACTCCCTAATTTAGGCATATTTGCTATGCAACTGACAGTGCTGGTGGCTGATTCTGAAGGAGGTCTGATGAAGTTAGTGGAGATTACATATGGTTTAGAGTTGAATGTGGACAAGACAAAAACTATGGTGGTATGCAAGGATCCTGTGAAAACATGCAAGATTCTAGTGTATAACAGTCATACAGCAAGTGAGAAGTTATTGCTACTTTTAGGAAGCATCATTACAGAAGATGGAAGATCTGATACTGAAATCAGCACCAGAATAACAAGAGCGAAAGAAGAAAAGGAGTACTTCTGGCACCTTAGAGACTAACAAATTTATTTGAGCATAAGCTTTCGTGAGCTACAGCTCACTTCATCGGATGCAGTTGGTGGAAAAAGAGCAAAAGAGACATTCTGGAAGAATATATATCTGAGGAAAAGGGATATAAATCTGAAGACTAAATTCCGACTCTTAAAAACCTATATTTGGTCTGTATTACATTACAGCTGTAAAACATGGACATTCAAACAAAAACTACAGTCCTTTGCATTATGGTGTTGTAGAAGAATTCTGGAAAATATGGATAGACTATGTAACCAATGAAAACATACTAGAGAATTGAGCAAATGCTAGTGAGAAGACAGACTGAGTTTGCAGTGGGTGATGTATGTTTACAGGCACTTCAAGGGTAAGTTGATGGCAAGAGAACAACACAGAAAAAGAAGATCTTTGATGGACAATGTGGTATCCTGTGTGGATCAAAAGAACTAGATTAGCAGAGGATCATACAACATGGGCTACCATGGTTGCAAACCTCCAGTAATGGAGATGCCATATACGAATAATTTAGGCACTCTGTGCTACTATTAGATCACTGGGCTGAATCAAATGTAAGATTTTATGTAGGCCTGCTTTACATTGTAGCAAGTATATACACCAAGTTGTGTGCTCTCTTTTAAAGCAGTTATATATTTTGACATTTTGTATATAAAAATGACGCTCAAAATTGATGCTGAAATGTAAGATTGCAAATATTGTTATCAACTAAAAGCATTAATTTTATCTTAATCATTTATTTCTTGTTTTAAAGTATGGAGCTGCTCCAGGAGGACCAGTGTTCCATGGGCAGACTCAAGATCCTTTGTATGGTTATTTTGCTGCGGTAGCTGGGCAGGTATGTTCCCCCTCCCCCCCAAACGATTTGGTTGAAGTTATGACATAAAACAAAAATATTCTCATTGTATTACAACTTCAATATTGGACATCAGTGTTTGCCACAGAGATGCATGTATAGCAGGCATATTGAAACTCTGAATACTGGAAACTGTGTGTGAAGACAAGCTGGGGAATCAAGTCAAATTGGATTAAATACTGTTTGAGTTTATGCTGACTCACTTTAAAACTATGCACATGGGTGGGAAGGGCCAATCACTTGTAGTGTAAGAATCCAACCAGAAATGGCAGCTGCATGGATGGCCTCAACAAGAGCCGGGAGAGGTTAGTAAGAGTTAGGTCATTATGTAAGGGGATGGCTTCACTAGGTGTGGGAACATGGGAGTACCAGAACCTGGTGGCATGAACGACCTGGAGTAGCTTGCTGGACAGAGTGAACATAGTATAGAAGAAGGGTGCATTTTTTTCTTCAGATGTTTGCATCTTAATTTTTCTATGTCTGGTTTTGACTGCTTATTTATCACTCTAAATGATTTAGTATACTATAATTTTGTATTTTCTACATAATGTCTTTAAACGTCTATATATTCCTGTAAGTAACAATTTCTAATCCATTTTAAAATCTTATTTTAATCAAGTAAGCTCCCTAGAGCTAGAGGTTTTATTGCTGTGATAAAATAGACTTTACATCTTTCCAGTCCATTTTGTCTAATAAATCCTATGTATTGTCCAGTAAACAACTTGTCTGTCCAACTGTTGGTTTATTTGCAAAAAACCATTAATGCAGTTTCAAGGGTGTAATTGTGGAAGACAAGACATTCAGAATTAAGGATCCCAGAGTACTCCTGGTCTCTGCCCTCTTTTCACTATTCTCTTTCAATAACTAACTTCTTAAAGTGTAATAGTTTCAAAAATACACAGTTACTGAATCAATGCATTCTGGCAGCAAAGATGACAAATGAGAATATTAGAACAAACCACATGAAGGTAGTCAAATGAGTACATATATAAGGATTCTCCTTATTTGTAAAGAATCTGGTTCTTCACTGAAATAAAGTAGAGACCTTTAGAAATGTTTCTTACTGAGCTAATGAAGAATCTGTTACCTACCTGTAGTAGTCCTTGTGATGAATAAACCTGTAAGCAAAGAGTGACTGAATAGATAAAATGAACAGGACTAAAGTATTATCACGTGGCCATCCATGAAAATACCTAACAGGCCAAACCCACCTAACTTTTCAAGTCAAATTATTATAGAATCTCAAACTGCCTTGACTGTCCTTTTTCATTTGCAGCCTGTTGTCACTCACAATATATTTATCGCAGGATGAATTTGTACATCTGCGATATCAATTTGAGTTTTTATATAAAATTTATACTGGAAATTATCTTAAAAGGAAAAACATATGAATGTTAATATCTTAGATATTTAAAATTCAAAATTGAAACCATACTAACCTTTTTTTCAGAATCTCCATTCAGTGAATTGAATTTGTCTCTGTGGGAACTATTCATTTTATTACTTCTTGTCTGTAAAGCCCCATCTAATGTAAAGTTGAACTGTTAAGGTTTTTTTACATAGGACTTGCTTTATAGATCTGTTTCCAATTTCCATTCTTTCAGTTCTCCTTCACATTTTCAAGTTGTCAAGATACTGGCTTCTTGTTTGGCTTCTTAATTTAAAGAATTTTTAAAACATGATTGACCACTTCTGATTTGATATAATTGAATTTCTTATACTGGATTTTTCCTGTGTTTCTACCACACCTGTAGTGCATATAGCACACTGTTCATAAAGCTGGCCTGAAGACCAAAGATACTAAAAGTTGGGGAGCAGTGTATTGAATTGGTCAAAAGGTACAATTGCCTTTTGTCAGGCCTTGTAAAATTAAATGTCCGCTAGAATAAAAACCATTTATTTACAGGACATATTCAGAGGAGTGTATCTGGAGTTGATAGATAAGCATGTTTTTCCCCCACTATTCTCTCCTGGAAGTACTGTAGTTATAAATTTGAAGACTGATATCCTTTCTCTGATTTTTATCTGGGTATCCAGTTTTTATCGTTCTTTCAGGCTTAAATTAGATATGTACCAGATATACAAAACTCTCAGGAAAATGCTGGGGAAAACTAGATAGGCTTCAAATATAAAACAACTCTTGTTTTAGTACTCGATGCTTCTGGAATTAGTCAAGTCTATTTGCATCTAAAAACATTTCATCTTAGAATGAGGTTAAATTGCGCTTCAGAAATTTTTATGAACTTTAATCGTGGGTGTGAGGAATGTGACATGCAATTCCAACTCCACTTTTGACAGCTCATTGCTTTACCTGACTTGGCAGTTGTTCATAATCTCTGACTGGCCTTGAGAGGAATGCTTTGGAAGGAAATTGTATTCCTAATTGAGCAAATAGGTATTTTTTTCTGTTTTATTCCTTTAAAATACTTTACTTTCTGCTTTAATTTGCTCTATTAACAATTTACTGTTCCAAACTGACAGTTCAAAAAAAATTGATCTAATATCTATCTCGGGAAGTGGGGATATACGTTCTCTCATATAGTTTACTTTGTTTTGTAGAGTCCCATTATAGAATCTAGAATGCAAATCTTTAAACCAGGATTGTCTATGTTGTCCTCAACAAGCTCATAGCACTTTTAGTTCTATATTATGGTAACTAATCTTATCTCAGGAGTCAGGAAGAAGGGTTGTTCCTCCCCGGCCCCCCCAATGCACATTTGTAATCTTCGGAATGTTTTTCTCCTTCCTCTGAAACATCAGATTGTACATAACTAGAGATGATGGGATTCCAGCTGGGGTGGAGTGGTGCTCGGAGGTGGTACAGCGAATTCTCTGTGCCTTGCTGATGTCTTGCTCATACGTTCAGGGTCAAACTGATTTGCCGGATTTGGGGTGGGGAAGGAATTTTCCCTCAACTCAGATCAGCTAGGACCTTGCTGTTTTTTACGCCTCCACAGCATGGGGCATGGATCTCCTGGTAGGATCATCTGGACTTATTTCACCGAGTGAATTCCCAGCTGTCACAGGGGCATTGATGGCATATCAGTTTTTCCTGTTCTCTGCCTCTGGCATGCAACAGTTCAGTTTTCTGAGGATTAAAGTACTTTAGTTTAACTGAGGTCATTGGGTGCGACAGAAGTATTTGGTTTCAGAGTAGCAGCTGTGTTAGTCTGTACTCGCAAAAAGAAAAGGAGTACTTGTGGCACCTTAGAGACTAACAAATTTATTTGAGCATAAGCTTTCGTGAGCTACAGCTCACTTCATCGGATGCATTTGGTGGAAAAACATCCGATGAAGTGAGCTGTAGCTCATGAAAGCTTATGCTCAAATAAATTTGTTAGTCTCTAAGGTGCCAGAAGTATTTGGGTGATATTTAAATAACCTGTGGTATTCAGGAGGTCAGACTAGATGATCTAGTGGTCCATTCTGGTCTTAAACTCTATGAATAAAATAATTTGGAGTGAATTTAAATTGAAATTAGTATGCTAGGTAGAACCAGTCTTTTGTATAAGGTTCCATGCATAGGTTTATCAGTGAACATGGATCTTAATGTGAAAGTTTATCAACATTTACTAATGAAAAGCTAACTTTTCCAAGCCTACTTTTCTGTTTTCAAAAGGATGGACAAATAGATGCTGATGAGCTGCAGAGATGTCTGACCCAGTCGGGCATAGCAGGAGGGTATAAACGTAAGTTGATGATTTAAATAAAAGTATATTTGATTCATATTAGACAATCATTAGTTGTACTGTTTGCATAGTTAAGTTCACATGGTAAGAAGCACTTAATTTGTTTTTGAAAGTAGTCTAACTGCTTCCATACATTGCACTCTGGAGTCTCTTGCACTATGCTGCAAGAACTTAGTCATAGGGAATAGTTGGCCCCGATAACACTTCTTTACAGAAGGATTTTAGTTTTGCCTTCTCACTTTCTATTGGCTGACCTGGAACTGCTAATGTTTCACCAAATTTAGTTTTTTATCCATTAGGCTAGCAGGTACATTACTATGAGATAATTTTTAGGGCTGTCAATTAATTGCAGTTAACTCACACGATTAACTCAAAAAAATTAATCCATTTTAATTGCACTGTTAAACAATAGAATACCAATTGACATTTATTAATATTTTGGATGTTTTTCTACATTTTCATATATATTGTATTGTGTTGTAATTGAAATCAAAAAGTGTACAAAAACAAAACAATGTAAAACTTCAGAGCCTACAAGTCCACTCAGTCCTCCTCCTTGATCAGCCAATCACTAAGACAAGCAAGTTTGTTTACATTTACAGGAGATAATGCTGCCCTCTTATTAGAATCATAGAAGATTAAGGTTGGAAGAGTCTTCAGGAGGTCATCTATTCTAGCCCCCTGTTCAAAGCAGGACTATCCCCAACTAACTCATCCCAGCCAGGGCTTTGGCAAGACAGCCCTTTAAAACCTCTAAGGATGGAGATTTTACCACCTCCCTAGATAACCCATTCTAGTGCTTTACCACCCTCCTAGTGAAATAGTTTTTCATAATATCCATCCTAGACCTCCCCCACTACAACTTGAGACGATTGCTCTTGTTCTGTCATCCGCCACCACTGATAACAGCCTGGCTCCATCCTCTTTGGAACCCCTCTTCAGGTAGTTGAAGGCTGCTATCAAATCCCCCCTCACTCTTTTCTTCTGCAGACTAAATAAGCCCAATTTCCTCAGCCTCTCCTCATAAGTCATGTTCCGCAGCCCCCTAATCATTTTCATTGCCCTCTGCTGGACTTTCCCCAATTTGTCCACATCCTTTCTGTAGTGGGGGGGCCCAAAACTGGATGCCATACTCCAGATGTGGCCTCACCAGTTTCGAATAGAGGGGAATAATCACTTCCCTCGATCTGCTGGCAATGCTCATACTTTTGTAGCTGACATTGCAATGTATTTACATGCCAGATATGCTAAACATTCATTTTCCCCTTTGTGCTTCAGCCACCATTCCAGAGAGATTCTTCCATGCTGATGACTCTCGTTAACAATATGTGTTGTTTAAATTTGTGACTGAAATCCTTGAGGGAGAATTCTATGTCCCCTGCTCTGTTTTACCCACATTCTGCCATATATTTCATGTTACAGCAGTCTCAGATGACCCAGCATGTGTGTTTCATTTTTAGAACACTTTCACTGCAGATTTGACAAAATGCAAAGAAGGTACCAATGTGAGATTTCTAAAGATAGCTATAGCACTCGACCCAAGATTTAAGATTCTCAAATGCCTTCCAAAATCTGATCGGGATGGAGTATGGAGCATGCTTTCAGGAATCTTAAAAGAGCAACACTTTGATGCAGAAACTACAGAAACCGAACCACCAAAAAAGAAAAATCAGTTTTCTGCTGGTGGCATCTGTCTCGGATATGAAAATGAACATGTGTTGGTCCATGCTGCTTTGGATTGTTATTGAGTAGAACCAGTCATCAGCATGGCTGCATGTCCCTTGGAATGGTGGTTGAAGCATGAAGGGACGTATGAATCTTTAGCACATCTGGCACGTAAATATCTTGAGACACTGACTACGACAATGCCATGAGAATGCCTGTTCTCGCTTTCAGGAGACATTGTAAACAAGAATGGGCAGCATTATCTCCTGCAAATGTAAACAAGTTTGTTTGTCTGAGCCATTGGCTGAACAAGAAGTAGGACTGAGCGGACTTGCAGGCTCAAAAATTTTACATTGTTTTATTTTTGAATGCAGTTTATTTTGTACATAATTCTACATTTGTAAGTTCAACTTTCATGATAAAGAGATTGCATTACAGTATTTATATTAGGTGAATTGCAAAATACTATTTTGTTTTTTTAGAGTGCAAATAATTGTAATCAAATAAAAAGTGAGCATTGTACACTTTCAATTTTGTTATGATTGAAATCAATATATTTGAAAATGTATAAAACATCCAAAATTATTTAAATAAATGGTATTCTATTGTTTAACAGTGCGATTAATCACAGTTAATTTTTGTAATTGCTTGACTGCCCTGATAATTTTGTGAATGTGATATTCCAATGTCCAATTAAGATTTATTTATGTTGGACCGAGTGTTGTGGACACCCAGATTCAATAAACGAGAGATCCTTCCACAGAGTCCATTAGAAACCAGCATAAAAGGTCCCCTTGAAACAGGCCCTTCTATTGAGAAGGTAAGAGTTCTCTTTTCATCCCTAGGCCCATGGCTCCTTGAGTGTGTTTAGTACCAGATTTTCAGAGGATCAATTCAAGGACTTTTTGATACAGTTTCTCTAATTAGTCTGTCACAGAATTCAGGGGTTTAAGTATCTTGTTGATTTTTCACTCTACAGTATTTGGCTGTCTAGGAGATATCTGTCTGTTTCAGATGTTGGGTAAGTTTTAACTCAGAACAGCCACTCTCCAAATATTAATGCTTAGAATTTTGAATGGTAATGTGTAAAAGAGTTCATGTTTCAGAAGTGGTCTTTCTGCAATTCAGTTGCAACATCTATTTGACTAGATACTCATCTCTGTAAAACCTCCAGTGAAGGAGTTTTACACCTAATCCTGTTCAAACGGCTGATGACAGTACAGGTTTTATTGATTACTACGTCAAACAGAGGAATTTGATGACCTAGGATGTAACCTTTTTAAATATCGATCTTGTCTTCATGATACTCTTCATACAAAGATAATAGAGGGTTTATACAGCAGAAGCTGACATACCTTCAGTTGAGTTGAGCCCCATGTGTTTACTTAAGCACAGGTAGTAGGTGTAGGGCTTCCAATTGTGTTCCTTCATGACATCTTTAATTAAAGATTGAGATTTAATTCCTGGAGACTCCAGGATAGTCCTGGAGGGTTCACAACCCTGAGTAGGTGGTTACAATGAGGAAACTTCTGTAGAATATGCAAAAGTTATATTTTTAATTTTTATCGTGAGCAGTAAAGAAATCTGGAGTGAAGGCTACAACTTGGACTACAAATCTGGGTTGATGCTCTTTAGACAGTACAGACAGAATGTACGAAGCTTACATTTAGACCTTTCTAAGCTTAAAGTTCATGCAACAGACTTTTTAAATTTTTAAAACAAATGCACAGATATTTTAATGTGAAGCTGTGTTCTGAAAAGGTACTATAAAAGTAGCAGAATAGATTCCATGTTTTCCTCTGTGAGTCCAACTCTAACTTGTACAGTTATAAATAAAGATTTTTCTTGCTGCCTGCTTTGGAAACTTGATCTGAAAATCAAGCTTTTTTTTTTTTTTTTTTTCCCCCTCCACCTCCCCTGCTGCTTGCATCATCACCAGTAATGAAGATTGTGTGGGTCAAATTCTTCCCTCTTTTACACCTGTGCAGCCCCATTTCTCTTAGAACATAAATTCCAAATGAAGTACCAAGTTCTCTTAACTAATCTGACATGCAGCGAGACTAACGACAAGAGTAGTGTGGATTCTCAAGCAAGCAGGTATAATTCTGAATCCACCAAGAGCAGATCTGTTTTGTAAGGATGTGCCATTTTTCAAAGAGTCACTTTGCAGAGTTGGCACACATTCATAGTGTCTAAAGCCTTGTACTTACAGTAACAAAACAACTTAAAGCACAGTTAAAGGCTGGTAATAAGACTGCAAAAAACAGCTCTGTGTCAAGCTTTTGAGAAGTTAAAAATAAACTATGTACACAAGTGTCTCAGGTTTTTAACTTCTACAATAAACTAATTCGAGAGAGCCTTCATAATTCCATTTTTATCCCTTTATTTTGTAATAAGTCACTCGGAAAACAAGTTTTTCTAGTTCAATAACATCTATAACATATTAAAATGACCAGTGTTAACACATTTAGGAAAGTGACATCCACATGCATCTATTGATGTTCACCAAAGAATGCTATGAGTAGACTTGATGATACAAGTTCCTGAGATACCGTGTCCACAAAGTTAAATTTGTGTGTTGAGTGGCGCTGAATTGCTCAGGCCACCAGTAATGGTCTAGATGTGAAACATTCTGTATCCCAACAGTTTGATTCCAGTCTAGGCTGGTAGCATTTACTGTTACTACTGTCCTGATCAGACTACCCATTTTGATGTAACCAAATGAGTTGAGATTGACTAAAAATTATCTCATTTGTAATTTAAGACTGGATTCCAAAAAAGGCTTAAAATAATAACCGTTTGCACCACCCAACTCATAATATAAGGTTTTTTCTTTATTTGAATCAGAGTGAGATTGCTAATTGCAAGACTGCAGCTTTCCAGTGGGAGTGATGTCTTATTTCATGTACATAGTATGAAACCAAACTGAGAAATCAGTAATTCATATTTACTGCTACTAATCTATTTTTCCCCCTCATTTAAACAGCTTTCAACCTAGAGACATGCAGGCTCATGATTTCTATGCTGGATGTATCCTTTGTCTTGTGTGTACTACATAAGTATTACGAAAGGAAACTGCTAAAAGAACATTAAGGTTGCAAAATCAGGCACTCCTATGTTAAGAAATACCAGAATTAATTTGCACAGGCAACCTTAATTCTGCCTCTTGTATTTATGTATTTTGATATAGTTTTCAATTTCATGATACTTTTTTCTACAGGACCCTGTCTCATTCATTGAGAAAAGAGGACTGGGTGGGAGCGGGAACCTGGTATCAATAATCAAATATGTTAAGGGAAGGGCTTTTATAAAGAGGATGATAATAAATTGTTCTCCATGTCTGAAAGTAGGACAAGTAGTAGTGGGATTAATCTGCAGCAAGGGAAATTAAACTTTCAAACTATAAGAGTAATTAAACTCTGGAATAAACTTCCAATGGCAGTTGTGGAATCCCCATCATTGGATAACCTATTCTTTGACTTTAGCAGCTAAAATTTCAAGATGTCTCTATTGAACTTGTGTGAACTGTGGTTTCTCTTCCCTCCCCCTCCACCCCCCCATGATTTGGGCAGTTTTTCCACAGGGATACCAAAAGACACATTTCTGGCCAAAAGGCCATAGACCTGCCAGATTTCTTGTCCCTGTTTCAAAGCATGGGGACATTAAAGCTGTTCAAAGAAATGTCTGTCATAATGTTTATAATGGACAAAATGTACTTTTCCCTAGGCTCGTTTTCAGAAATAGCTGAACCATTTTGGCTGAAATTTTCCAGGCTTTTGTTCTGGAAAATTTCAGACCAAATGGTTAAAGATTGGTAAAGTTATAAGTAACTGAAAACAGTGTGTTTATAATGGAAAGTGTCTGGCAACCTTAATATGTGCTGCTATCAGGCCTGTAATTGCATTAACATGAAAGCTCTGATGGCTTGAAGTGCTTTTTAAAAACACATTGGTTAATCTTTATCTTGTAGGCAGAATGAGTTGCTAGTTATTTGTCATTTAAGTAGAAAGTCTCCATGGAAGAGTATTTAAGGTAGTATAGCTCTAACGCACAACTGAAATTGGAAGGATTAGCTACAGTCGAACCCCTATTCTATGAACATCGATCTTATGAAAGATGGGTTATATTAATCTTTTTTTCTTTTGCTGGCCAAGTCCTTTTTCTGCCACAGAATGTGACTTCAGTCCTTCAGCTGGCATTCAAGTGGCTGCACATGTTTGTAGTTCACTCAAAAAAACAAAACAAAACAAAAAAACATACTGTATACATTGGTTATGAACGATTAACTTATGCATTATACCTATGTAATTCTGAGATGTTTGATATTAAGAACTGAATACCCAATTGATAAAATAGGGGTTCTACTATATACATTTATAAAGTTTCTCTGCACTGATGTGACTAATTGGTACTCACTGCACCGATAGATCACTTGATATTTAGCATACCGATAGTAGACTCTTGTGAGTGACAGAATTGAGAACACAAAGCATAAAAAAATGCCTTCATTTTCTAACTCAAAATGCCAAAGGACTGAAAAGGGAAAAATACAAGAGGAGGGTTGGTTTCTTTTTACACTATTGGAACTATAACCACTATTCCAAATGCTTTGCTGCAAGACATTATCAGAAATAAAATAAGAATCATTAGGACCTGTAGGCTCGCCACTAACAAAATATTTAGATGATGAGCTCCCCTATAGTTCTCTGGTCCACTACCTTTAGAGTCTGCATGGATGCAAAAACTATAACTTTTTATATTTATCCGCACCCTATCACCCTATCTTGCTGTTAAAGCCCTGTGCAGATATAAAAATTTGGATCCACATGCAATTCGCAAAGATGATAAACAATACAACCACATTTGCGGATATAAAGCAGATATCCATGGATTTGCAGGTCTCTAACTACCTTAACTTCCTTATTTTACTCTTAGTACCTGGCCTGCAAAACAAATCTTGTTTTTATGATATCAAATACTAGTATATGCACAAGCCTTTATTTTATTGCTTGCTTTTCTGATGTTTGGACAAAGCTACAACTGCACACTAACGATGAAAAATGCAAGGAGGCAGAGGAAATGCTGTATTTCTTTTTCAGATGGATGGAGGAGTACCACCTTTGGCTTTCTGATTGCTGACTTTTGGCCAAAAGTATTCTGTCTACCTGAGTTCTAGGATAGTTTTTTGCTCTAGAGGAAGATAACACTAACACAATGATTTTTTTTTTTAAGATATCTTTTATTTCCCAAACTTCAGTAAATAAATTTCAATCCAGCATGACTGAATATAGATCCTCATTGAGGAATATTTAGCACTTGTTTGGAAATTAAACAGTTTTTCCTTAGCCATGATTCAGAGGGATATGTCTTGTACATTGGGATTCAATGAATTTAAAGAGCTCTGGGCTGTATTGAATGGGTGGAGACAACACTTCATAAATTTTGACAGTGACAGAAGTGGTACAGTGGATCCTCAAGAGCTGCAGAAAGCCTTAACTACTATGGGTAAATTGTGAAACTTCCCTATTACTGGGTATTGAAATTTCTCCTGCTTCTAATATCATGACTTGGTGGGATTTCCCAATATAATAATGTTTTGCATTAACTGGCACACAACAAATCTTCCCATAAAAATTGCCTTGGATCACTGTAACTTGGCTGTCATTTCACTATTTTTCCCGACTCTTTCAATTAGGATTTAGGTTGAGCCCACAGGCAGTGGCTGCAGTCGCAAAACGATACAGCACCCATGGGAAGATTACATTTGATGATTACATTGCCTGCTGTGTAAAACTCAGAGCTCTGACTGGTATGTTATCAAGAAGTATCTGGTAATACATTTTGATTTTATGAAATTGGGTTAATCTAAGGTGTCTCAGAAAACTTTAACCTCTTAATCCAGGGAGTTGGCTCTTCCTACAGCAGTCAGAGCTGATACCATATATTATTATTGAAGTTCTCCCACCTGTCCTCTTCTGAAAGGGCTTAATCACTTCAGGGAAACCAACTTTTATATCACATCACAAACATAGCAGTGGTTATAAAGATTGTGTGTTAGCCAGACCAGAAGTCTCTTCAACTATTCATTACCATAAAAGTGTGTGGAAAAATTCCAAACTGTTGCTTTGAAAGACTGAGGTTAAGAACCTAAGGAATTACCATCTTGGGAGTTTCAACAGTAGTATGAGTCGTTTTCTGTCTGAGCTCAACTATTGTCTTCCCCGCCTCTTTCCTTATTTCTTCTATCTTCTGTTTTGTTCTCTTGTCATTCACCCCCTTAACTTCTTGCTGTCATCCTTTCTCCAAAACCCCCTCCATTGCTCTCTTCAGCTCTTTCCCCTTCTTGCTCCTGCCCTATAAGAACGCTGCTCATAGTGCTTCCTCCAGTAGCGAATAGTGCACTTATGAGAGGGCCACAGCCTACTCTGCTGAACCAGTGTTCACAGTTGAAGGTGTAGAATGTTAATTATTTGGCAGCATCAAGCTTCTGCATTAGCAAGAGACCTATTAATCCTCACAAAACCAGTCTCCAGGTCTTTGCTGAAAAGAAAAACTAGCCTTTGGACAAACTGACACATGAAAACCTTGTGCCAACTGAGCAGTGCTTATAAGCAACAAATTTTAAGTAGACTACAGGATATATATATATAATATGTTTTTGCATATGCTGCTTAGTAATAAAGGAGTGGTCGATTTTAATCAGAAGGATAGCATCTAAATACTTAATGTTTTGATAAAATAGAGTGCTTCCATTGATTCCAGTAATACACAATTCTTTACATATTTTTGCAGACAGTTTTCGAAGAAGGGATACATCCCAGCAGGGTGTTGTGAATTTCCAGTATGATGATGTAAGTGCACCTAAGACACTTGTTTACGCCAACCTAGCTAAAATTATAATTAAAGAAAAAGTACTTAGAACTGGAGCCAAAAAATCATTTTGCTAAAGACTATTACAAGTGGCACCCTTATTTACTATCTTAACTGAGAGCCCAAGGATAGAATAGGTATTGAGAAAGTTGTCTCTTTCCATCCACTCTTCTCTCCTAACCAATTGTGGAGGGGAAAAAATGGTGATGCATACTCATCACTCTTCCCTCAGACAGTAGGTGTTCTGGATCTTCAGAATATCGTGTGCTTTCTGGGCTGGGATCCAGGTATATTTAGGTTTCTGTTTCACTCCTCCGGCTTGGCTTGGCATAGCTTCTCCTCAGTGAAGCTCTCATGCCCTCAAACTTTTTTAGCCTGCCCCCCCCCCCCCCGGAGGGGGACTCTGATGCTCTGGTAGCCTCCTTGGGCGTGGCTCCCTGATTGCGTCTTGTTTGGCTGACGGCAGTTTGTGGAAAATGGAGTTGACAGCAATGGGTATATGTGGAGAGCATTTCAAGCAACAGAGTGGTTGGGGGGAGGAGATTATTTATGTTCCACTGCATGTGGTTAATATGGATGTCTGTTTTCTTTCAGTTCATACAATGTGTTATGAGCATCTAATTGAAGAGGAAGGAAGATGTGGAAGGCATGATTAACATTCCATTTTGTCTTTTGCTTTGCACCTAAATTTATCATGGCAATGTAACTAAATATTGGTATTTGCATATTTTATAATGATGCTGCTTTGTGATTTTTTTTTTAGTTTTGATAAATATAAATGAACAAAGGATCTTTTTAAAATGAAAGATCAGCTCTCATCCTTAACCTTATTTTTTTTTTAAATTTTGCATATACTTGTAAATCACCTTTTATGTATAACTTAAATGATTATGTAAATCGTAAGACTTTCTGTAGTGTTTACACTTCCCCCTCTCATGAGCTACTAAAACATTCACCACAGTGCAGCTTGTCTTATTTCCTGTCCTACATAGTAGCATGGAGCCATGGTGGTGGTTTTGTTCCATGACAATACTGCATAGAAGAGTCAACATAATAGGGTAATGATCATGCTGGAAAGCAAGATGGAAAATTGGGGAAACTACAGTTAATCTGTAACCTGATTTTTTCAGGATGGACTCCACCCATTTTGCCATGGATAGCAAGTTGCACATCCATGTGCAGAGGCCATTTGAAGAACTTCTTTTCCCATCCGGTGATCTTGTAATGGGCTGCTCTCGTTGCTTTAAGAAAACTAACTGGTCAGTTTGTGACACTTGAAAATAATATTGGTTTATATCTTCTATACATATATGTAGTTATTCACAGAATTAGGTTTATATTTCCCATAACTGTACCTTCAGCTTCCACCTTTGCAAGCAAAAATACTTAAGCCTCCATAAGCTGAAATTCATGTTTCCTAGCTTAAAGGGCTCTTTACCTTAAAGTAAATGTAGGCCTTCTTTAAGTGACAAATAACCCAAAAGGCACAAACCCAGTTTCTATAAAATTCTTTGCAGCCCAAGAAGGCTCCTATCTCCTCAGTCACCTGCCTAAAGAGTCTTGGTGCTTTCCAGCAGCTTCTGTGGCTGGCTCTATAGTTCGCCTGGCTTATTTTAGTTTTTCTTTGTATTAAAACAGCTGTTACTTTTAATTAGTAGTAAAATCTTATTTTTGTGTTCAAAAGGGTTGGTTGATATGAAACAGTTGATGCTTTTAACAAGAAAATTAAATAGCCTGGAAAAATTATTCCAAGCTAATATAAGGATATTAAACAGCTGCTTCTCTAATTTTTAGTGAGTGCTTATCTAATGTTCTTAAGTACTAAACTGTTTCAGTAAAACATGCACTTTTAACAAGAAAACAAGATGTCTTACTCCTTAGTAAAAGCTAAGTCAAAATCAAGCCATTTCGCTTAGTAAAAAAATTAAACTGAAGTTTTTCAGAATGTCTGTTCTGTGGGAAATGTTGAAATGTTCACTTTTTCATCTAAACCTAAGTAATTATTTTTCAAAGTTTTAGAGTTCCCACCAGCTCTAAAGAAGCAAACAAGCCAACACCAACCCCTTGGCCAAGAATATAGTTTATTCTACCAGAAAGAAACTAACTTTTCCTGCCAAAGCAGATAATGTACTTTTCCTTTCCCAACACAGTTATTTGTTTCTGCTTAAAATATTTAACATCTTAAAGGCAAACTTTATTTAAATACTTTTGACATGGTCATAACAAGTACTCTTTATGTAATGCTCTTGTGCACAATGTGTTAAGTCTGTGTTTATCACACATTGGGAACCAGAACTTTAGCCTTCTGCATTATTATAAAGGAGCACTTTTTAAATCCATGTAACTTAGACCAACAAATTCCATACAGGAGCTCTAAGTTTGTGGTAAAAACTTGGAAACGTGATCCAGTTGCATCCAATCCACTAGGATAGATGCAGAATTCAAGGCCAGAAGGGATCTTCAGATCTAGTATGACCTCCTGTGTGTGTCAGGCTGTCAGCACCACCTCTCCACCACCCTCACACTAAACACAGCTGCTGAAATTAGACAAAAGGATTGCAGCCCACAGGAGCCTAAATTATTATGTATCACATGCTGAGAACAGGGAAATGGTACACCTACAAAATGAGGAATGACACTCCTCCTTCCCCTTCCCCCTAGTTACTGCCAATTTGACCTGAAGGAAAATTTCTTCCTGATCCCACGTACGGTGATCAGTTAGATCCTGAGCATAAGAGCAAGAACTGGTCAGCCATGTACCAGAGAAAGAGACTGCTTGATGCCATGTTAGAGCCCTGGCCCACCTCCATCTGTGGCCATTTTTGATGCTTTCAGAGGAAAGAGATAAAAAAACACACTCAAAAAACCCTAGAGTACATGGGCGGAGGGGAAATCTCTTCCTGATCCCTTCTGGCCAACCAGCTGACAACCTGAAGTATGAGCTTGTAGCACAATAAGATATAAACCAGTTCCACATCCATCTTACAATTCTTATACTGATCCCCAGCATCTCTAATTTTACTAATGATTTCCCATGTGGTACCAAGTAAAATGCTTTACTGAAGTCCAAGTATATTAGATTTACTCTTCCCTTATCTAAGAAATCAGTTATTTTCTCCAAGAAGGAAGTCAGGTTAGTCCAGCATGATCTACCTTTGGTAAACCCATGTTGTGTTACATCCCATTTGTACTTTACCTCCATGATTGTAATTATTCTTTACAATTTTTCTAAAGCTTTGCACGCTACTGAGGTCAGATGAAAAAGGCCTGTAATTGCCAGGATGACTTTTTCCCACCTTTCTTAAATATTAATACATCATTAGCTGTTCTGCAGTAATATGGTTCACCTCTCTCCCTCCTCCCCCCCAGTTGACTTATAGAAATGTAGGGCTGGAAGGGACCTCAAGAGGTCATCAAATCCTGCCCACTGCGCATAAGCAGGGCCCAGTAAACCTAGACCATCCCTGACAGGTGTTTGTCCAACCTGTTCTTAAAGACCTCCAAGTGATTGGCTGGGAATTGTGAACTGTGGCCCCTGGGAGCTGCGGGGGGCTGTGCCTGCGACAGACAACATCAGCAAAATGTCTCTCAGCCCGCAATCAGATTACCCTGATGGGTTGCTGGTTGCCTACCACTACTGTAAACTAAGCCATACAACTACATTTTCAAGAGCGATAACTGATTTTGAGTGCCCAGCTTGACACACCTGGCCCTGACATTGACTTCATTCAAATCTTGTCGGTGTTCAGCAATGCTGAAAATCAGGCCCAAGATGGAAACCCAAGTCAAAACCTTTTACCTTAATAGATTCAGCTGTACTTTGGTTACTATTGCCTTAAATTTTAATTGGAAAAGTCATTTTAACTATTCCCTGTCCTTTTGCACTAAAGGAGTCTCAAGCTGCTTTATAAACATTAAGGAATGTAACCTTCTTACGAAGTATGGGGAATATTCAAGTTCATTAAGAGAAGTTTTATTTGAATACAGCCTGGGGCAGTTAACATTTCAGTTTAGGTTTTGTCATGACCTAACAGGCTGAATTTCAGATGTCCAAACAATCAGCCTTTAATTGACCAAACATTGCCAGATTTCAAGCTGAATTATTTACCCAACATTCATCTCAGCTCTATGTTTATTTGCATTTTTACATCTGAGAAAATCTGAAGTAGAGAGCTATTAGATGATTTGACTAAGGTCACAAAGTCTGGCAGTGCCAGGACTAGAATTCTGGTCTCTCAACAACTAGTCTTTGGCCTGATCCAAAACCCATTAAATCAATGAGAATCTTTTAATTGATTGCAGTGGGCTTTTGGCCTTTGTGCCTTAACAGCAATAGTTTGTTTCTTGCCTGTTAATGTCCCACTACAATTCCTGAGACAAGACTTTTTTACTCTAGGACTCAATATCTGTTAGTTTAAGGGAAAACAGAGATAAGTTTCTTTTTTGGCACAAAACTATTTATGACTACATGAATGGGACTTTCCTGCCATAGATGAGTACAGTAAAATAAACAGTCTATTCTGGGTTTTCAGGGCCTCAAGTTGTTGTGTGAAAAGTTGTGCCTCTAATGCAATGACGATACAAATCATGAAACAGGTGCAGATGAAACTACGTGGTGTAAAGTTTGGTGAGGTGTTTGAAAATAAGGTGCACAATAATACTTTTTTGGGAGGCGGAGGGAGAGAAAAGCATTACGGAGTAGTTGTGGGAGGGGCATAGTAACTCACACTTTGACTTTACTTTCCAGGCTTCGTTCCCTTGTCTAGTTCTGATCTTAGTGTGGGCTAGCTATTAGGCTGGAAAATACTACAAAAGAGTCCACAAAACTTTTTTGCTCAATTTACCTCCTTTAAGAGCATGCACCTACATCTGACCCAGTTTACGCAACAGATGAAAAGTGAGTCTGTCACTCCACGAGAGGAAATAGTAGTAGAATGCTGCCTCAAATTATTTTAAGACTCCTATGTGCCTAATGCCAAGAGTTCTTACCTGTTAAAGTTCCAGATTCCACACTGCTGTATCTGTAAAATGAAGCCTTGAACAATCAAGAAAGTAATGTGGTCAGTGAAAAATAGGGGAGTGGCCTTTGGTTTGTTAAGTTGTTAAGCTTCATTCAGCAGCCTGAAATAAAAAACCTTATATATGGCCTGTGCTAATATCTCTAAATACTTTGTTAAGAAAGCTGTTCACCTCACTGGAGCTCTATAAGGGTCAGTAAGAATTATCCAGCTTTCTGACCTTTTAAACGTGGTTCTCAAAGCTTTGAGAGCACATGTTCATTTTTGGAGTTTCAGAGGCCCTAGGATATGTCCAGGGAGTTGGATCACTTAGGGGATGGTAGGCTATAACATTTTTCACTTCTCTCTAGGTTTAAATCAGGCCTTGGTTAGCAATTAAATAAAATTGCCATAGGATGACTATATGTCTGTATGAAGGTGCAATCATCTCAGGAATAAGAATTGGAGTTAAGAATAACAGGAGTTAAGACTTACTAGCTGGAAACAAGGGCACTATAGCAAGCAGCTGTCAGCTTGTCAGCAAATGGAGCTGCAGCTGTGTCTCTTTGCTAGGTTAAATGGTCCAACCTGAGAAAGGCGGGGAGGGGGAATCCTATATGAGAGTAACTTTGGCCTTGGCTACACTTGTGAGTTACAGCGCAATAAAGCCGCCCAGAGCGCTGTACCTCACTTGCCGTCTACACTGGCAAGGCATGTACGGCGCTGCCGGTACTCCGCCTCCCGAGAGGAAGAACGTTTATTGCGCCGCCACTGGTGTGCTGCAGCGCCAGAGTGGCCGCCCAATGCGCTCTGATTGGCCTCCAGAAGTATTCCTGAGTATCTCACAATGCCTGTTCTAGCCACTCTGGTCATCAGTTCGAACTCTACTGCCCTGGCCTCAGGTGACCAACCATCAGACCCGCCCTTTAAATTCTCTGGGAATTTTGAAAATGCCCTTCCTGTTTGCTCAGCCAGGCGTGGAGTGCTCTCAGCGAATCCTTCCAGGTGACCATGCCTCCACACGCCAGGTGAGCCCCAGTATGGAGCAATGGCGAGGTGCTGGACCTCATCAGTGTTTGGGGGGGGAGGAAGCTGTCCAGCCCCAGCTGCGCTCCAGCCATAGGAATTACAATACCTTTGGGCAGATATCAAGGGGCATGAGGGACAGGGGCCATGACCGGGATGCTCTGCAGTGCCAGGTTAAAGTGAAGGAGCTGCGGAGCTGCAAAGCCTGCGAGGCAAACAGCCTCTCGGGTGCTTCCCCCACGAGCTGCCAATTCTACAAAGAGCAGGACGCGATACATGGGGGCGACCCTACCTCCACTCTGAGCACCACCATGGACACTTCAGAGCGGGAGGAGGAGGAGGAGGAAAGCAGGAGTGAGGGTTCTGGGGTGGGGGGAGACACCCCGGAATCCCTGGAGGCATATAGCCAGGAGCTCTTATAGATTCATAGATACTAAGGTCAGAAGGGACCATTCTGATCATCTAGTCCGACCTCCTGCACAGCGCAGGCCACAGAATGTCACCCACCCACTCCTATGAAAAACCTCATCCAGGTCTGAGCTATTGAAGTCCTTAAATCATGGTTCAAAGACTTCAAGGAGCAGAGAAGCCTCCCTCCAGTCAACCATGCTACAGAGGAAGGCAAAAAACCTCCAGGGCCTCTCCAATCTGCCCTGGAGGAAAATTCCTTCCCAACCCCAAATATGGCAATCAGCTAAACCCTGAGCATATGGGCAAGATTCACCAGCCAGATACTCAGGAAAGAATTTTCTATAGTAACTCAGATCCCATCCATCTAATATCCCATTTCAGGGGATTTGGCCTATTTACCCTGAATATTTAAAGATCAATTACTTACCAAAATCCCATTATCCCATCATACCATCTCCTCCATAAACTTATCAAGTAGAATCTTAAAACCAGATAGATCTTTTGCCCCCACTGCTTCCCTTGGAAGGCTATTCCAAAACTTCACTCCTCTGATGGTTAAAAACCTTTGTCTGATTTCAAGTCTAAACTTCCTGGTGGCCAGTTTATACCCATTTGTTCTTGTGTCCACATTGGTGCTGAGCTTAAATAATTCCTCTCCCTCTCCTGTATTTATCCCTCTGATATATTTATAGAGAGCAATCATATCTCCCCTCAACCTTCTTTTAGTTAGGCTAAACAAGCCAAGCTCCTTAAGTCTCCTTTCATAAGACAAGTTTTCCATTCCTCGGATCATCCTAGTAGCCCTTCTCTGTACCTGCTCCAGTTTGAATTCATCCTTTTTAAACATGGGAGACCAGAACTGCACACAGTATAAATTTCATCCTATTACTATTACTCCAGTTTACAAGGTCATCCAGATCCTCCTGTATAATATCCTGATCCTTCTCCGAATTGGCAATACCTCCCAGCTTTGTATCATCTGCAAACTTTATTAGCACACTCCCACTTTTTGTGCCAAGGTCAGTAATAAAAAGATTAAATAAGATTGGTCCCAAAACCGATCCCTGAGGAACTCCACTGGTAACCTCCCTCCAACCTGACAGTTTGCCTTTCAGTAGGACCCGTTGCAGTCTCCCCTTTAACCAATTCCTTATCCACCTTTTGATGTTCATATTGATCCCCATCTTCTCCAATTTAACTAATTTAACTAATAATTCCCCATGTGGCACGGTATCAAATGCCTTACTGAAATCTAGGTACATTAGATCCACTGCATTTCCTTTATCTAAAAAATCTGTTACTTTTTCAAAAAAGGAGATTAGGTTGGTTTGGCACGATCTACCTTTTGTAAAACCATGTTGTATTTTGTCCCATTTACCATTGACTTCAATGTCCTTAACTAATTTCTCCTTCAAAATTTTTTCCAGGACCTTGCATACTACAGATGTCAAACTAACTGGCCTGTAGTTACCCGGATCACTTTTTTTTCCTTTCTTAAAAATAGGAACTATATTAGCAATTCTCCAATCATTCGGTACTATTCCTGAGTATACAGATTCATTAAAAATTCTTGCTAATGGGCTTGCAATTTCAGGTGCCAATTCCTTTAATATTCTTGGATGAAGATTATCTGGGCCCCCCGATTTAGTCCCATTAAGCTGTTTCAGTTTCGCTTCTACCTCTGATATGGTAATATCTACCTCTATATCCTCCTTCCCATTTGTCATGCTACCATTATCCCCAAGATCCTCTTTAGCCTTATTAAAGACTGAGGCAAAGTATTTGTTTAGATATTGGGCCATGCCTAGATTATCTTTAACCTCCACTCCATCCTCAGTGTTAAGCGGCCCCACTTCTTCCTTCTTAATTTTCTTCTTATTTATATGGCTATAGAACCTTTTACTATTGGTTTTAATTCCCTTTGCAAGGTCCAACTCTACTCGACTTTTAGCCTCTCTCACTTTATCCCTACATCTTCTGACCTCAATTAGGTAGCTTTCCTTGCTGATCCCTCCCATCTTCCACTCCCTGTATGCTTTCTGCTTCTTCTTAATCACCTCTCTAAGATGCTTACTCATCCAGCTTGGTCTACAACTCCTTCCTATGAATTTTTTCCACTTTCTTGGGATACAGGCTTCTGATAGCTTCTGCAGTTTTGATTTAAAGTAATCCCAGGCCTCCTCTACCTTTAGATCCATAAGTTCTTCAGTCCAATCCACTTCCCTAACTAATTTCCTTAATTTTTGAAAGTCAGCCCTTTTGAAATCAAAAACCCTAGTTGCAGATTTATTTTTGTTAATCCTTCCATTTAGTTTGAACTGAATTAGCTCATTATCACTTGAGCCAAGATTGTCCCCTACAACCATTTCTTCTATGAGGTCCTCGCTACTCACCAAAATTAAATCTAAAATGGCATCCCCTCTAGTCAGATTCCTTCATCAAGTAGTTGCTGAACTATCAGCTATCGCATCTAGGAAAATCTGAGCCCTTTTATTATTACTAGCACTGGTCCTCCAGGCTATATCTGGGAAGTTAAAGTCTCCCATGATCACGCAGTTTCCATTAGTATTTACTTTATTAAAGACATTAAAAAGGGCTCTATCCATATCCAAATTAGATACCGGAGGTCTATAGCACACCCCAAGCACTATCGTAGGAGAGGCTTTACTAGTTTTCTTCCCCAATGTAATTTTTGCCCAGACGGACTCTGTCTTATCCATTGCATCGCTTCTTATTTCTTTACATTCTACCTCATCATTGATATACAATGCTACTCCACCCCCTTTACCTTTGTTTCTGTCTTTCCTAAACAGCACATACCCTTCAATACCTGTAGTCCAGTCATGATTACTATTCCACCATGTTTTTGTTATCCCTATAATATCTGGTTTCACTTCCTCCACCAGTAGCTCTAGTTCCTCCATGTTGTTACCTAGACTCCTCGCATTGGTGTACAAACATCTTAATTTTTGCTGTTTGGACTCGCTCACATTTTGTACCCTATTAGGCACAGTCATTCTACAGCCAGTATAACCTATTAGACTAGTATCCACACCGCCCTCGCTCCTTATATACATTCTCCTACCCATGGCTGTATCCTTTCTTACTTCATCTTCTTCCCTCTCAATGCTAAAATCTAGCGTGGAGATTTTCTGGACATCTCCCATCCATCTCCCCCCAGTTCCTAGTTTAAAGCTCTCTTTATCAGTTGTGCCAGCCTCGATCCTAGAAGTCTATTTCCTTCCCTACTCAGATGAAGTCCATCCCGAGAGAACTCTTCTCGAGCCAGGAGGAAGACAGCCAGTCACAGCGGCCGGTACTTGGTGGAGGACAAACAGAAGAGCAGTTTCCCAGTAAGCGGCTTTTTTTTTTTGGGAAGGAATTTTTTCGGTGCAGGCTATCTGGGCGAGGAGGGTTAGGGCTGCATGCATGCCTAGATGTGGAATAGCGCATTGATGTGGTCTATCACATCACAGTAATCGGCCTCGGTAATCTCTTCTAAAGTCTCATCCAGAACATGGGCAATGCGCTTGCACAGGTTTATTGGGAGAGCCACTGTGGTCCTTGTACCAGTAAGGCTAACTTGTCCACGCCACTGTGCCGTGAGGGGTGGGGGGGATCATTGCTGCACACAGGCAAGCTGCATATGGGCCAGGGCGGAAGCCGCATTGCAGTAGAAGACCCTCCCTTCCTTCCCAGGTCACCCTCAGCAGGGAGATATCTTCCAAGGTGAATTCCTGTGGAAAATGTGGGGACAGTGTTCAGTATAGGGGCCCCCTGCAGCTTTTGGTTCTCCCCAAGGCACAGAAACCCAGAGGACAGTATAGCTGTGAAACAATCAGTCTCCCTTGACCCTGTGTTTACTCACCATTTTGGGGCTCCCATGGGTTATATGCACTCTCTTTGGGACGGGAAAATTATGCTATTGTGTAGGCAGTGTGTGCCCTCCTTAAGTTCGGGGGAATCATTACTCTGTCTGGTATAAACAATGCTGTCTCTGTTAAGTGTTGCATTTTGCCTTTACAGATGCAACCTTGAGATCTCAGCCATCCGTGTTATCACTGGCCGAGAGACTGCAAAGACTTAGGAAGAGGCCATGAAAAAGCAAAGAAGACAAGCTGCAAGAAGTGATGCAGCAATCTCTTAAAGAGAATCAAAAAGCGCAGGAGTGGAGGGAGAGCGAAAGCAGGATCTGCCAGGAAAACGCAGTGCACCGGCGACAAAGCACGGAGCTCCGGCAGCAAAGCACGGATCGGCTGATAAGCATCATGGAGCGCAAAGCAGACTCTATCCAGGTGCTTGTAGCCATGCAGGCGGAGCACTACTATGCCCGCCCGCCCCCCTCGCAGCCATTGTCCCAAAACTCTTTCTCTTGTGCCCCTATGTCACCTCCAACCCACTTTCCCCAACCTCCGGGTTCTTATCGCCACCAGCTGCCTCCAACATCTGTAGCTTCACCACCCAGCCCTGAAAACTACAACGCTTACCCACTGCACTCAACCCCCATCCTGAATTATAGCCATCCTGAAGTGCAGCACTCATTGCACAGCACTCCACACAGGAAGGCTAAGTATGAGAACAGGACATACGCAAATCTGTGATTGAACCATTCCCCACCCCGCCCATCTTGCCCTTTCTGTTTCCCAGGCAGTTGTGTTTCTTTTCAATAAATGAATTTTCTTTTCAATAAATGGATTTTTTGGCTTTGAAACATTCTTTATTATTGCATTAAGTAAAAGATATCTTAGCCCAGGAAAGAAACAGGCACTGCAAGTCAGAACCACTGCACTTCACTCCCGTGCAGGGCACCAGACATTACTGGTGGTTTTCAGCCTCAAATTGCTCCCTCACGGCATCCCTAATCCTTGCAACCGAACGCTGGGCCCCTCTAATAGCCCTGCACTCTGGCTGTGCGAATTCAGCCTCCAGGTATTGAACCTTGGAGGTCCATGCCTCAGTGAAAATTTCACCCTTCCCTTCACCAATATTATGGAGGGTACAGCACGTGGATATAACCACAGGGATGCTGTGTTTGGCCAAGTCCAGCTTCCCATATGGAGATCGCCAGTGGTCCTTTAAATGGCCAAAAGCACACTCCACAGTCATTCGGCACCAGCTCAGCTTGTAGTTGAACCATGCCTTGCTGCTGTCAAGGCTCCCTCTGTAGGGTTTCATGAGCCACGGCATTAACGGGTAAGCAGGGTCTCCAAGGATCACAATGGGCATTTCGACTTCCCATACTGTGATCTTCTGCTCTGGGAAATAAGTCCCGGCCTACAGCTTCCTGAGCAGGCCAGTGTTCCGAAAGATGTGTGCGTCATGCATCTTTCCAGGCCAGCCTGCGTTAATGTCAATGAAACGCCCACGGGATCCACAAGTGCCTGGAGAACTGTAGAGAAATACTCCGTCCAATTATCGTACTAGGTGGTGCCAGAATAGGAATATGCGTCCCATCTATCGCCCCTCTACAGTTAGGGAAACCCATTTGTGCAAAGCCATCCACAATGCCCTGCACATTACCCAGAGTCACAGTTCTTCTGAGCAGGATGCGATTAATGGCCCTGCAAACTTGCATCAACATGAGTCCAACGGTCGACTTTCCCACTCCAAACTGGTTCGTGACCGATCGGTAGCTGTCTGGAGTTGCCAGCTTCCAGACTGCAATAGCCACCCGCTTCTCCACCGTCAGGGCAACTCTCAATCTCGTGTCCTTGCGCCGCAGGGTGGGAGCGAGCTCCTCACACAGTCCCAGGAAAGTGACTTTTCTCATCAGAAAGTTCTGCAGCCACTGCTCGTCATCCCAGACTTGCATGACAATGTGATCCCACCACTCAGTGCTTGTTTCCCGAGCCCAAACGTGACGTTCCACAGTGCTGAGCATGTCCGTGAATGCCACAAGCAAGCTCGTGTTGTACTCGCTACATGACTCGATATCATCATTGGACTCCTCACTGTCACTTTGGATCTTAAAGAATAGCTCGACTGCCAAACCTGACATGCTGGCGAGACTTGTCAGCATACTCCTCAGCAGTTCGGGCTCCATTTCCCGCAGACCGAAATGGAACACAGATCACGCTGCACAGAAACTTTTGAAAGATGGCGCCAAATGTGGACAGAAACACAGGGATTTCTGGGATGCAAAACGATGCATCACGGGGCGTTGGGTCAGGACCCAAAATGCCCTGCACCCCAAGCTCCCTTCCCACAACCCACAACATCAGAATGGGAAGAGGTGCTCTGTGGGATACCTGTCCATAATGCACCGCTCCCAATGCCATTGCAAGTGCCACAAATGTGGCCATTCTAGTGCGCTGGCACCTGCCAATGTGGACAGACTGCAGCGCTTTCCCTACTCAGCTGTACAAAGGCGGGTTTGTACACAGCGCTGTATCTCTGCAAGTGTAGCCAAGGCCTCTGTGTTGTAAGAGTCAATAGCGATCAGGTAATCATTATGAATATGGCTGTTATTTCTATGTTGTGTGGTTTATGCCTACAGCATTTTGGCCTATATAAAATAAGTTGTGGTTAGTCTATTTTTTTTAATGGAGAAACATTTTTCTGGCAAGCAGCTTGTGCAGACAGCCTATGGGAAGAGAAACTAAAACTAGGCTCTTATCTCTTCAGATAGTTCCTCCTGCACACATCGGGGCATGCTAGGAAGTCATTGTGTGAGAGGCTTGCCCTGCTATTTACCATGCTGCATCTATAGTGTTGTTTAAAAGTATTTGGAGTCCACTGTGGTAAACTGGATATCTGCTGAATGTTGAGTGTTCTTATTTAAGAGGCCTTTTAATAAAAGGTATCTATATATGAATTTTAAAAAATGCATACACAACACAGCCTTATTCATTGAAAGTCACTTTACTGATGTTACAATATGTCAGTAACATTGAAAACCACAGGCATTTGTATTAAATACTCTCATAGAAGTGGTTATTACGATGTTAATAAAACTGTGCAAGAATTTAGAACCCCAAATTACAATGAGTTTATTTTATAAAAGCAATGTTTTGTTTAGCTATAGGAAAGCCAGTTTCACTCACTTGAATAGCCCAATGCCTCTAATGTTTGTCAAAAATATCACACTCAAAGCTGCAATGATAGAATGTGCAGCATTTCTTGTTGGTGTTTGTCAGAATCTGATGTTTGTGTAATGTAGTGTAAGAATTAGGAGGGTTTCAGGTAGCAAAGACAATGATTTGCAAAAGTGATTGTTTATGTCAACTTTAGCCAGTCCCCAATCGTGAAACCAAGTACTTGTCCACTATGAATGTTTTACTTAAGGGGGTAGCTTCAGAAATTAATAGATCTTTTTATAGCAACACATGATAAAAATACTAGCACAAAACAAAGCTGGCAGACTCTACTGATATGTACAATGCCAAAAGCTTTTCTGAAAGTGGTCATATTGTAAATAGTATTTTCTCCTGCAGTTTAAACAGTCCATAATTTGCTATTTTGGAAAAATAACATTTTGCATCTACGCAATGATTGTAATAAAAAATGAAAAGTACAATAGTCTATATAAAACACTAAGTACTGAAACATTTTTTACCCATAAGAAAAAGCAGGTCATATACTCATAGTTTGAACCTACACTAGATTATTCCCTAGCATAAAATACAAAAGTAGTGAGCAGGAATCCTTCTGCTATTACAATATGATATATTAGCACTTACTGTATTACAGCCTTACAGTATTGTATGTTTATCTGCTAGCACCACTATACTTAAAGGTCAGTCAGGCAAATTTACAGGCGTTTCTGACCTGCTTGTAAAAAAATACTCAGCATGCTAAAGCTTGAATACAGTCTTAAGGCCTTGTGTAAGTTTTTAAAAAGAAAACATTTTTAAGTCATAATAATGCAGAGAAACAGAAATAAATTGGTGTCTTGGTTTTGAACTCCTGTAACTAACACCAGCATTAAAAATGTTACCAGCTGAATTCATACCCCACTCTGACTCCTGAGTCACTCAGCCCTCCCTCCGCAGAGAGTGCTTTTTAGTTGCCTTGTTCTTTGTATTTCCCCTAATCCTCATTTCTCTCTGAATCCCATGACAATTCAGGTCTGTCTACACTGCAGAAAAGTTCAGACTGGTTCAGCTAAAGTGACTTTAAAACTGATGGAAACTGTGGTTTAGATCTGGTTTCAGAGGTTAACGAAGCCAGACTGGCTTAGCTGAATTGGTTTTAAAACCAGGTATAAAGTTTGCCCAGTGTAAGACAGGCCCTTAAAACCCCAACACAGTACAGCATTACTATTTCCTGCCATGGTTTCCAGCACTTGTTCCTGTTACCTGCTTTAAGCAACACAGTTGTGGACTTTTCTCAAATGGTTGTTGAAAACTGTTCTGGAGACTTAGACTCTATCCCATGGGCCTGAGAAATACTTTTAAAAAGTTATGTGCTATCCACACAGGCTGACACCAACAGTCACACGAGTCTGGCCAGCAATCCCATATTGCCCAATAGAGGGGATAATGCATGGAAGCTCTGCACACCGTGGGGCATCAGCAGCATGTGAGACAATGCTCTCTAGGATGTCCTATGGCACACATGGATGGAGGAGCCAAACGTGTAAGGAGGTGCTGGTTAAAATGTCCTATAGTTTTTACAATTTACATGCAGGAATGTCTGTCCACAAACTACGCTCAGCCAACCAAGCAACAAACTGGTTACATATTTGGTTAGAAATTGTAGTGTAGAAGGTCCTACATCAGCAAATGTGGCCTTGATGTTGAAAACAGTTGTTGCACTGGTGTAGATAGACTCAGATGAGTTAAATTAACACCAGTGGAGATGGGAGGGGAAGGAAAAGGCTTGATATTTAATCTGTTGTCAAAGTTCTCTCTTTTTTTTAATTGTAGCCATGCTCTAAAGGCCCATTATTTTATAATCACCCAAGACAGTAAAATGTACTGTATACATGGGGCCTACATATAACAGCTTAGCAGGTTCAAAGTCTCAGACACCAAGGAGAAAACTGTTAGTTATTTAGAAGTATCTGTACTTAAAGAAACATGTCCAGAAAAATCTCATGAGACTTAAGGTTAAATTCACAACATATTTATACACAGACACACTGTATAATTAAAGAATTGAACCTTTTTTAACTAGATGTGCTTATTTGTTTGCATATAATACTAATGTGCAAATTAGCAATCAGACATTTCTGATACATTGTATGAATTTGTTCATCAGAAACTGTAGCATGGGTTCCTTATGATGTTCCCTCCTCCTTGTTGATAGCTTGATTCTCAGCAAATCCAGAATCAGCAGGTAAGCTGTGGCATGAAGAATTTAATACACAGAAGAGTAAAAGCATGGTGCAAAGTTACTATTTGAATGCAGTACCTGCTTTTCAATCCTCAACATATTGGTCATATTAATCTTATTTTAAATACACAACATTCTTAGCCCACGGTATGAAACAGATCATTGCTTTTAAATATAGCTCACTTTACTAGTAACCAAAAATCCTTATAATCAGACACTTATTTATGGCATGTTTGAAATAATTTAGGCCCAGATCCCTCAAGGTATTTTGGTACCTAACTTCATTTGATTTCAATGGAAGTAAGGAGCCTAAATCCCTTTGAGGAGATGGGCCTTAGTGACCTCTCAGCACCCTTAGTCAGCAGGTATGTGCATCACAGTTGGCACCCATATTGGAAGACTCAGCAGAAAAGCCAATTAACTCGATGGGCCATGACAACTGGGTATCTTCTCCACTCTGTAGTTGCTCCATCTTGAGCAGGGTGAAGTTTTGCATGGCAACCTATGTCACCACTGCCTGTGCTGCAACTTATGTGATTAGAGAAGTCTGCAATCTCCAGGGTTATCCAGGTAGCTTCTTTCAGAGGCATTAAACTAAACTAGTGGCAAATTATGTAATACAAAAACCAAACAACTGTTCTGGGTTTAACCTGGTCAATCTTCACTGGCGTTTGAGGTTCATACACCCTACAAGTTCCTGTTTTTGTACAATTACTTAATTTACTGTTCAGGTCTCTAACTTAGTGCAGAATTTTTCTCCCAAATGCAGTTCCTGTTTTTGTACAATTACTTAATTTACTGTTCAGGTCTCTAACTTAGTGCAGAATTTTTCTCCCAAATGCAAAAAGGCAAAATTTCCATTAAGTGCCAAGTGTTTTCACTCTCTAGACCAGTAGTTCCCAAACTTGTTCCGCCACTTGTGCAGGGAAAGCCCCTGGCGGGATGGGACGGTTTGTTTACCTGCCGCATCCGCAGGTTCGGCCGATTGCGGCTCCCAGTGATCCCTCGGCCCGTGCCGCTTCCAGCAGCCCCCATTGGCCTGGAGCAGCGAACCGCGGCCACTGGGAGCTGCGATCGGCCGAACCTGCGGACGCGGCAGGGAAACAAACCGGCCCGGCCCACCAGGGGCTTTCCCTGCACTAGCGGCGGAACAAGTTTGGGAACCACTGGTCTAGAATACCAAAGCACAAGCTAATATTTATTTAATTTAATTTTAGTGCTTACATCTAGATTACCAATCACTGACATTTCCAAATGTCAATCATGTCCATTCAATTACCCTACACACAAATAGCGGTATCATCAAATCCTACGAATGAGAGACACCAGAAAGAGAAAAAGGCTGCAAGTACAGAATACAACATAGATAATACAGTTAGGAGATCTATTCATTTTCAAAACAAGATACTATGAATGTTATATAATCTGCCACTATGTTACATTCAGTTTTGGCCGCCAAATCTTGTTGTGTCTTAATGGAAAGGGAGGAACAAATGAATATATAGAAAAATATAAACAAGATTATTCAAAATTACACACGAGTTTGTATTCAAACAAAATATCTGAAAAGGCACATGATAAACATTTCAGTTATTAAGGACAAAAAACTAATGCATGGAGAAGTTATCTTTCTTGTGGTAGAACAATGAGTTGGCCATTTTTACATAAGAATTTCCTTATTTGGGAGAAATATTTAAGGGCCTGATTCTAAAAGCCCCTTGATGGCAACAGGAGTCCCTTTGACTTCAGTGGGCTATGGACAGGGCCGGCTTCAGGCACCAGCAAAACAAGCAAGTGCTTGGGGTAGCACATTTCTAGGGGCGGCATTCCGGCGCTGGCCATGCTGCCCCTAGAAATGTGCCCCCACTGCCCCAGCTCACCTCCGCCTGCTTCCCTGAGCGCACCACCGCTGCTCCGCATCTCTCCCCGCCCCAGGCTTGCCGCGCATGAAACAGCTGTTTCGCGCAGCAAGCCTGGGAGAGAGGGAGGAGAAGCCAAGCAGCAGCATGCTCGGGGGAGGCAGCGGTGTTGGAGCGGAGGTGAGCTGGGGCGGGGAGTGGTTCCTCTACCGCTCTCCTTACTTCCTACGCTCCCCCTCACTCACCTCCACTCCGCCTGCTCCCCTGAACGCACTGCCTCTCCCTCGCCTGAGAGGGAAGGGGGAGAAGTGGAGTGGCGGCATGTTCAGGGGAGCAGGCGGAGCAGAGGTGAGTTAGGGCGGGGGGTTGCGGCGGGGGGGAACCGCAGGAAGCAATGGGGGAGGGAAAATGCGGCACACCGGGGGAGGAGGCAGGGCTAGGGTTTTGGGGAAGGGGTTGGGAAAGGGCAGAGTTGGGGTGGAGCCGGGGGCAGGGGGGGGCACAAAAAAAAGTGGGGGCAGTCAAAAAATGTTTTGCTTGGGGCAGCAAAAATCCTAGAGCCAGCCCTGGCTATGGCTCAGACCCTTCTTCCATAAGATGTATGTTAACAGTTCTCCGTCCTGTTGTCTTTAGCCTACGTTCAAACTAAACCTTTGCAAAACTAGAGAGACAAGGTAGGTGAGGTAATATCTTTTGCTGGACTAACTTCTGCTGGTGAGCGAGACAAACTTTTGAGCTACCCAGAGCACTTCTTCAGGTCGGTTCCAAAACTAATCAATTACATACTTCTGTACCGACAAATCTATTATCTTCATTAAAGTGCAGAATCTTTGCCAAAAACCATTGTAGATGCCAATGCTTTTCAAACCCACACTCTCTGTTCTCATTCATAATTGTAATAAGTCACAATGCTTACCAATATCTCTTGCCATGAAGGGGATAAGTTCCTCTGCTAGGCCAATGTTGTGTAGATGTAAACCTGCACACTGTCTTATAAATAAAATATAATACTTCTAAAATCTTACATACTTAACAGTTGCTGACATCTTTAAAAATGTCTTAAATTTAAAACTAACCTAAATTTGACTAAGTATCAGTGGGGTAGCCATATATCAAAAACAGCGGGGAGTCAGGTGGCACCTTAAAGACTAACAGATTTATTTGGGCATAAGCTTTTGTGGGTAAAAACCACTTGAAGTGGCTTTTTTACCCACAAAAGCTTATGCCTAAATA
Organism: Dermochelys coriacea; assembly: GCF_009764565.3. Classification (NCBI taxonomy): domain Eukaryota; kingdom Metazoa; phylum Chordata; order Testudines; family Dermochelyidae; genus Dermochelys; species Dermochelys coriacea. The sequence continues at coordinate 228,524,805 of NC_050069.1, forward strand.
AATCTGTTAGTCTTTAAGGTGCCACCGGACTCCTCTAAATTTGACTTGCTTTAATCAGAGAGAGAAATTTGATAAACTGAACTCTGTTACATTAAAAGGCTGTAAGTGGTAAATTTAGTAAGTAAATTCCACTTACTAAAGGAATATGTGAAAGAGGTAGAAGATTCATAAGCACACATTATGTTCCCATCAGCATCTAATTGATTTTATCACTGTGGGCCATGTATTCTAATATTTCTTATTAGAAGATATCTTTTGTTCTGCAATGGAATTACCAGAGGCTGGACATTTGTCACTTCTGGAGAGGTACTGACAGGAGAGGTGTTTCAGCTGATTTATAATTGTCATTTTTATTATTTAAAGAACATTTACAGTTGAAAATGCCCAGGGATTTTACAGCATCCTTTGGAATCCTTCAAGTGTTGTAATTATATCTACTCTACATCCTGTAGCACACTGTATACAGTTGACCAGCAGTCAGGCTAATGCCATCTTGCTGCATGTCTCCTTCGTAATGAGTTTGTTTTTGCATCCTCAATTTCATTGGTCTGGATCCACTTGTATTCAGCTCAAGGCCCATGCTAACTGCAAAGGAGACCTCTGCTGCTACACGTGTAGGGTATGTCTACACTGCAGGTGGCAGTGAGCCGCCCAGCCAGGATAGACAGACTGGGACTTGAGCTAGCTCTAAAAATAGCTGTGTGGCTCTGGCAGAGACTCCAGCTAGCCAACTGAGCTCAAAAGCACCCAACCTCTAGGCTTCAGCTCAAATGGCTAGTCACAGTCTCTGCTGGAGCTGCAAAGTCCACATAGCTATTGTTAGCACACTAGCTCAAGCCTTGCTAGCATGAGTCTGTCTACCCATGCTGCGAGACTTACTCCCAGCAACAGTGTGGACGTACCCACAGTATGCTAATATATGGTACAAGTGATACCAGTAACAAAAAAAGATATTGGTCAGTTTCCCAGCTTTCAATTTTTGTATAGCACTATGATAGCATCATGCCCATCACAAGCTGTATACTCTGCCATGTTGCTCCAGCATTGGGTCTGAAGTGCTTTACACACACACACACACACACACACACACACACACACACACACACACACACATCCCAAATCTGCCATAGAGACCCCACTTCCACCGCCTTAACTGACGACCTTGAAATACTCCTCAATTTCCAGTAAATGTATGTTCACTGTTAGTTAAAGACTCCAGCTCTGATTTCAGTGGGGTTGCATCACACATCACCACTATCAGACAACTTATTTTTTCTTGTGGCACCTTAGAGACTAACAAATTTATTTGAGCATAAGCTTTTGTGAGCTACAGCTCACTTCATCGGATGCATTTGGTGGAAATGCTCAAATAAATTAGTTAGTCTCTAAGGTGCCACAAGTACTCCTTTTCTTTTTGCGAATACAGACTAACACGGCTGCTACTCTGAAACTTATTTTTTCTGGTTCCTTAGGTGGTGATTTAAGCCAAAGCATCATTGAACTTTGGTTTTTCCGTTGATTATAACAAATATATTCCCAGATTGTGGAGATTTTGGTCAAACACCAGTTTGCTGAGAAACACATTTACAGTACTAGAACTGTTGTATTTCCAAGGCTGTCTGCTCATAATATTCAGAACACTTGAAGTGTGATGATGTTAGTCATGACTGTTGCTTTAGGCATTTGGCAAAATACATGTGTATTACAGCTCTTTTCACATTTTAAAATGTTTACATATATACAATTTGTATATGGAGATTATAAACACAAAAGGTAAAAAAGATATAGTTCTTGTTTGTTTGAAGTTTATGCCCCTCAAAACTTAAGATCCTGTAGCAAAATTCTACATTTCTTACTTTTGCATGCTAATTTATACTACAGTATGTTGTTTATCCCTTACTTGTGGAAACTAAAGAACAGAGGGTTCATGCACATAGCATAATGTTTAAATTGGTCACGTGCTTCAGAATACAAAATTCTGAACTCAATTTTGTTGTTATTTGGGACTGCATAAACCAAAGAAAACCTTTTTTTATTTGGGACTTGTACATGAATTTTAGTTGTATTTCTACACATATTGGTCATCATGCAGAATAATCTTATCATATTCAATCTATTTATCCCATGTTAATTTTTGTGATTTTTGGTTATTCTTTACAGATTTAATAAAATTCTAATCAACAGCAAAAATGTTGTTTTTTCCCCCTTGGGTTTGAGAGCAGGTTCTCTCTGTGATCACTGGCATCTCTGTTGTTCTTTCAAATTGTCTGAAGAGCAGATGAATGTGCAATGACTCAGTGATGCTGAGTTTCTATAAAATTTGAAGTAAACAGTTCTGATGTCACCTAGGTAAACTGTAGAACTAAATGGAAGTCTCCCATAGCTGGAGGGGGGAAAAGGAACACACATATACATTACCAAAGTTATAATACCGTTATTAACTAAATTATATGAGAGTTTTGTTGGGGAAGAAAATCTGCTTTGTTTAGGTCTCTAGTCCCTAGTGGATATCTGTTCATATCACAATGTCATCAAATGATTGGGAACATTTCAGCAGGACTGAAAGCTGCATAATAAAAGCCCAGGACTGGGAGAATAGAATTGGAGAAACAATGTCAACTTAAACTATCAAGCTTGTGTCAGAATGCTTTTATCCACTATTGTTACAACTAAAACTGATGTTATCATAACTAAGGTTAGAGAGAGCCCAAAATTTCCCCCTACAATTTGCCTGCTCAGAACTTCTTTAATTTATGCCAGGGGACTGGATAGGTACTCAGGCATAATCAACTTATGATTGAGAGAAATAAGTGTGGCTTAACTTCCTTTATACCCTTTGCTCACACTGTGCTGGCCCAAGATCTCCTTGACCGATGAAGTGAGCTGTAGCTCACGAAAGCTTATGCTCAGATAAATTTGTTAGTCTCTAAGGTGCCACAAGTACTCCTTTTCTTTTTGCGAATACAGACTAACATGGCTGCTACTCTGAAACTCAGTGGGTGAGATTCTGTGCTGTGCCTTTAAGTGTTGCAGCACAGAGCTCGCAACACAGTGGGATGGGGACATGAAGGACTATTCTGGGCTGCTCTAGGGGTTGGAGCAGATCCCAGTGTAATTTAGACAGTGCTGGCAATAGACAATACGCTCCAGAAATCCTGGCCAGGAACAGTTTTTTAGGATTCGTTATTTGCCAGCACAAGTTAAAGAATTCTTGTGCTAGAAGCCAGCTCAGCCCCCAGCAGTCTCCAAGCTTATAGAGGAGGAAGACTGGCACCTGTGCCTGCACAGCTCCCAAGGTGCCTTGGCTGCTGCTCTGACATATCTGGGAATCTGTCTCTGTTTTCCTTTTAAAGACTGACAGCAAAATTAGTCACTATGTTGCAGGCTGGCTGGCCCTTTAAGGCAGCTATCCCTCACTCTCATGGATGAGCTGGCAACATAAAGGCCAATTAGAGAAGACAGCTGGATCTAATGGGGCTTAATTGGAAAGAATGACCCCAGCTGTAGTAGTGAAGCAGGGAGAGCACAACTTTGAATAGAGGGGGTAACTGGGAGTGGATGACAGGGGATGTATCCCTTGATAATTGCCTGTTCTGGGCATTCGCTCTCGAGCATCTGCCATTGACCACTGCCAGAAGATAGGAGTCTGGACTAAACAGACCATTGGTCTGATCCAGTATGGCTCTTCTTATGTGCTTAATTCAGAGAAGGAAGACCCTGGATAGAGGAACAAGGATAGTTCTCCTGTGGGAAGTGCCAGAGGAAATCAGACTGAATCAGCCATTAGGAGCAGGGTAGGCTACAGTGGGAGAGAGCCTTGAGTTAGGGCCTGCAACAGGAGAAAGAGACCCACAGGGAGCAGAGTAGACTCCTGTGAGGGAGCCCTAAGATAGGGCCTACAAGGAGCCAGGATATCCTCGGAGGCACGATGCTGGAGTTCCTGGTGAAGGAAGAGAAGCTCTGAATGGGCTAGGAAGCACAGGATTTCAGCCAAGCCAGAGAGGGGCAGATGAACTATAAATATTGACATTATTTGAACTTTAAGTTGGACTTTTATTCTCCCCTTAAGAGGACTGAATGATTATGAGCCTTGGCCATAGGGCCAAGTCACAAGAGACCCAGAGCAGGGATCAGGAGAAAATGCTGGCTGGGACTGGCCATTGTAGGGCTAAGGAAGTGGCCATCAAAAGGTGCAAGCGGGAAATCCCCTGCAATACCATGTCCAGGCATGAGGGGGGCCACATTTAAATATTTCCTTAATTAAGAGTTTTCCTCTGACTATACATAAAGAAGGAGAGACACATACCCTGGCACTTTGTCTGTTAGCTTTCTTCTCCTCATCAGGAAGTGGAGGCATCGGGTATGGATATTTTCTGCTGGAGGCAATAGATCCAGTAGAGGAAGATGGAGACTTTGCAGGAGACAGAGTCCTGAGATGTTGAAACACACAAAATAAATATGATGTCTTTGGACACCGGAACTTCAGCAGCAACTGCAAGTACTTGGAAGCTTGATTCAGAATGTAAATGCATACTTTATGAACTCAGTATTAGAAAAAAATTGATCATTACTCTAAATATTAAATGATTATAAATAAAAATCACTCAAATGCTTACAGCTTCCTTAATACTGGAAGGAAAACTTAAGGCTGCTTCTTATCTTTCATTAGTGTAGTTTCCCATAATAATCATTTTCTTAAACTATATTACATAGCATCATATCTTATCATTATAAAGTTAACAAACCAAGTCACCTATAGAATAGAGAACTAAAACAAAGAAAGGACACTGACCTTTAAATATAAACAATGCTAGTATATTCACAACTAAATATTCTACCAATGAGTGAATAAATGGCAATAAATAGTGGTCTTTTAAATAGCTTTTATACATTACAATGCTAAAATATGAATGCAGAGGATAAACTACTATTTATACATATTATATTAATTTACATAAAATGCATGCACTTGGAGGCCAAACTGTTAGTTGTGAAGAAACAAAGGCAAATACAAAGTGCTAACAACAAATTATTAGACATGCAAGCATCAAACAGTGCATAGTGTTCCAGCCAAAGAAAGAGTCTGATGAGAATATACAAAAATGGACTGATTAGTCAACTGCAATCAGCATTTCTGTACAAGGTGAGCAGAGTAAGCAGGAGCAAGTCAATGTTTGTATCACATGAAAGGCATTCTTTTTATGTGAATAAGGTGGCAGGACTTTATTGACTGGAATTTTACACGTGGGAAAATCTCTTGACACTTCCCTTTTGAGATTCTGCACTTTTATCCACTGAGAGAATCCTATGAGGCCCCATCTTTGGATAATAGAGAAGAAAAAAAAAAACCCTGGAAGTAGAAAATCTAAATTACCCTAGCTCGTTAGTTTCATTTTGCAGACAGAAGGCCAAACTTTGACAAGGGGCCTGCATATAGCTGCCATTTGCATGTGGCCATGTCCCTCACACACTTTTTGAGCACTTTTACCTACATGCTCCATTTCTAGGATGTGCTTGAGGAAAATGTTGCCACTCCATTTGTGCATGTACATTCTCAATCGCTGCACACATAGCAAGAGACTGCAGTGGTGAGCTACATTAACATCACAGTCATCAGGAGCTCAAGTCAAACAGGACTACTCATAGTAGTCAATACAATGCCCAGTAGTAAATTTTTGTAGGGTTGGGCCCTTATATACTAGTGTAGGCGCAGAAACAGGCTAAAGGCTCTTTGTGTCTGGAATGGTCTGATGAAAACTTTGCTCTCTGTTATATTTAATAGCAACTCATTTAAACGTAAAGAGTTTTTAAAAAACTTTTTTAGGCTAATACATTGTCATGATTGTGTCTGCGATTGCCTATAACTGCAAGCTCTTGTTTCCCCTACAAACAATGGCTGATGGTATTTATGACCACCAAGATATCAATGGAAATTACATAGTGACAGGTGTGAAATTGATGTCATCAGTGTACATGTACTGTACTTCTAAAGTCCTGTGCCGTAATCTCTCAAATGTCATACTAGTTTAGGAAAGAACAAGATTATAGCCATACAGTTCTTTACGATATTAAAAAGTAACTGCATTTTGAGCACACAGTGTGATAGACCAGCACACACACACACACACAGATTTTCAGGATGACAATTTTAAGCCTCTACTGAAATATGAAATATAGTATTTTTGTGTGTAATATTGCAAATCTAACTGAACAGCAAACTGCCAATGCAAAAAATCAGGCTGTTTTTAAAAATCAAGGGAAAGGCTCACAATTTTTCAGACCCGTCCGCTCACTAATGCTAATCTCATTTGCACTGACAAAGGTTCGTAATGGTATTTTTCTCCTTCATTCAAAGGAACAATGGGCTCTGTAGTCAAAAAGAAAACCAGGAGCCTATTTTACACTGATAATGAGACCTAAAGGTTAAAAACCCTTCATTTTCATTTTTTAAAACACAAAATATGAAGTAGCAGGAGATCAGAACTGAGAGTGTTCGCTTTGGATTCTGATGTCTTTATCTGAGAATAAGATGTTTATCTCAATATCATGGCAAAAGTGTGTGTGTATGGATGCACAGGGATCAGGGAAGAGAACATCCTTCATCCCAGGATCAGGCTATGCTCCCTCCTACTGCTCCTCTTGGTGATGCAAGCCACCCCAAGAAGAGGAAGCACAGAGAAGAGGCAAGGCTATGGTCCTGTCTCCCCCTCCCACCCCCGCCTGCACCAGTCTATGCATAGAGCTGCATAGAGACAGAAGCAAGAGCGGCAGCCCAAGGAATGGTGGCGGATGCACATTCTCTCTCTGCAGCAGGGTCCCTGGGGAGGATTCCTAGCTTACCCGGTGGAAACTATAGCTCTGCATCACTGGCCAAAGTGTAAATGGCCCAATCTGACCTGGTGTTTGTTACTGGGAGGGGTGGGGGGATCAGAAATAGATATGTTTCAAGTTCTGCTCCCAGGCACATCCGTGCAGTCCTACTGGATTTATAGGGGTTGCACAGATGTAATGAGGAGCAGAATTTGGTGTAATGGGCTAGATTCTCCAACATTTTTATTATATCACAACTATCTTTGTTAGGTCTCATTTATAACCACCTATCACAGATTTACAATGTATATGCATTGTCTTTTTTTGGTTTTCTATATTTGTCACTGTAGTGGGTTTTTTTGTCTTAAAAACTTTGTAGAAACAGCAAATAAGGAATTTTGTAAATGACTTCAAAATCAGATGCGTATTACCCAAGAAAATTTTTTGCTTTGCCTTGTAGGAAATAGAAAACCATCTCCAGGGGAAATGCTTCTGAATAAATCAGTTCTCCATGGACACACAATGCTACATTTTCAAACTGGGGGTGAAACTGGTACACTCACAAAATGGTTTGCCAATGTGTTGCTCCTACAAAAGGCCCACCTGTGCACATGAGCCATTGTGTGCACACATTACTGCATATACAGCTACCTAACTGGCATACAAATACCAATGTCAACGAGCAAACCTAAAGTGTTTTGAGGCGCACCAGTTGCACCTACATCTGTGAAGTTTAGATGCCCAATTGGAGGCCTACTACATTGAAAATGCAGTTGCACACTTAAATAGATAAACATGCCCTTCCCTCACAATCCCTGGCCACTTATTTCTGCTACTCATTTAGGTACTCTGTATTTTTTTAATAGTCTTGACTAATGTACCACCTGTACAGAATGTGAAAACATATCGCAAGTTCAGCTGTGCACGGAGTCAGATGCACAATCCCTGATTTTTTTTACATGTAAAATGCTGTAATTTTGAAAATATCATGCTAAAGACTCTATCCTGCCATTGTTTATGTGCTGTGTATCCCAGATTTATATGCACTTTAAATGAGAGAGCCATGTAAGAACTGTCTCATTTACAGTATGGAAGAAAGTCAGCATCCAGCTACAGGGATACTTGCGGGTAGTGCCAGGGTTAGCGCTGGACAAAACTCTGCAGTCTGGGTTCAAGTGGGTTTCATTGAGCTTTTACCATGAGTTTCAGTTCTCATGGTTTCACATCTGTTAACTTTCATGTCAAGTTTTGAACTCACATGCAAGGCCTGAAATACAATGAAACTCATAAGTTTAATTCATTCCTGTACATTGTATGGAAGGTTCGATCACAGATTTCACTAGCAACCCAAAATGAAGCCATGAATCTCAGGGGGTCTGGGAGTTTTCATCCTGGGGTCTGAGATCAAGAAGGACGAGTTAACGACTCATTTTTTGTGTCTATGTTTGAAGCAGAAACTAAGAGATTTTTGTAATCACATTGGGTTTCAAAACAACACTAATGATTTAGACAATGCTGAGGTCAAAAGGGATGGTGTGAAATAAATGTCACTTAGCCCACAGCTTAATGACACATGATCTCCTAAACACACAGTCAAAATTAGAGAAGACAGCTATGCTGGGTGCCCCTTATTCCTCAGCGGTGCTGTTTATCACCTCATTTTGTAAACTGCACTAAATCAATTTAAAAATCCCTCTGGTTAAAGTGGCACACACCCCATTCTCCACTGAATGCATCCGATGAAATGAGCTGTAGCTCACGAAAGCTTATGCTCAAATAAATTTGTTAGTCTCTAAGGTGCCACAAGTACTCCTTTTCTTTTTGCGAATACAGACTAACATGGTTGCTACTCTGAAACACACCCCTAATGCCATCAAACTGAAATAAAACATTGCTTATATTGGTTTAGCTTAAATCAGTAAATTATCAGTTTATGAGTATCTGTACTAGGAGTTTGCACCACTTTAACCAGATTGATTGCATTAAACTAGTATATATTTGTTCTAGTATAGATTAGGCCATATTTTAAAACACAAATATGCCCATTTGTCCTCTCAAGTTTTTTTCAGGAGTGCAGGAAGAAGAGGGCTGAGTAGAAGCTGAAAGTGGGGACAGAGTTTTAGTTCTAAGGGTGGATCTGCAAGAATAGGCTGAGGTTCCAGTTTTGGGACATTCATTCTAAATATTGCATGAAGTTTCTAAAAGATCCTACATGTGCCCAGAGCACCAGATTCACACAGCTTATTAAATACATTTATCTTCAGAATCTCAAGGTGAAATCCTGGCTCTACTGAAGTCAATGGGAGTTTTGCCATTGGCTTCAATCAGGGCCAGGATTTCACCCTCGCCACTAATCTTCTCCATAGAAAGGAGTCAACCTACTTAAGAAAATGGCTCTTGCCATTACAATGCCTTTATTAAACAGCTCTTTTCCATAGGAACTGTAAATCCCCCAGATAGAGCCTGTCAGAGTGAGAATCAGGGCCTTCTTCATCATGGAGCCATGATGTGGGAACTTATTACTGGAGAAGATGAGTGACTATAAACTGCTCCCTGCCTTCAATACGCAGTACAGAGCTTACTTGTACTTTCCAACAATTGCAACTAAATACAGAAATGAAGAAGAAAGATGTAACTGAAAGTAAAAAGGAAGAGAGAGCGCTATTGAGAGAAAGGGGTGAATGAGGCAGGAAGGGAGGAAGGAAAGAAACAAAAAAATCTTTTTTTAAAAAAAGCACAATCTGACCGGCCCAGATGAAACAGGGAGAAAATGAGCCCGATGGCCCTGAGCGACTATGACCTGTCAGAGATGTGCTCATACACAAAGGCAACGGATGGTGGGGTAAAAACCTGGAAATTTGAGGTTAGAACTGATGGCGCAAAGCAGAGTTAAAGCTGGTTTAAGTGGCTAGCTGAGGAGGAGCAGAGGAGAAAGCGCAGAACAGGAAAAAGCAAACAAAAGCAGAAAAATATGAGAGGGGAATGGAAGACTTATTCTCCCTTCCCTTCCATCCCTCCTGTAACATGTCCCCCACGCCACCCTCCTCCCTCCACCATCCTCCCTCGAGACCAGAGTCTGGGTTTTCACCTTGAAAATCTTGTTTCTCTGTAAACTATTTCCTATTACTGTAAATACTTGCAGTAACTCAAATTCGGGCAGCTTGGTGTTTCAGAGGGACCCTTTGCATCACTCGTGCACAAATGAATCTATGGGACTGGCATACTTAAGGCTTTGACAGTTCACATTCTAATGATACCATCACAATCTTGAGAGTCTGGCTTGCCTCAGTGAGGCCTGCAAGTAGTTCTTGATCACTGTTCAAAAGGTTACTTTCAGGAGAAACTGCAGTAGTAGGCACAGAGCTGGCATGAAAGGGACAAGTAGTCTGCCTCTAGTGTAAGACCAGTAGCAGACTCCTCTCCCCCTGGAGCAAGGCCAGGTGCCAGGAAGCTATTTCCCTGCTTTGTCCACTGCTGGGGCTGTGCAGCAATATGCTGCCCCTTACACAGATTGTACATATACAATAAAAGGAAGGGCTAGATTGTAAGTGAAAGATGAAATTCTCTTTTACAGTTCTTGGTCTCTCCTATTTGGGGAACCCACAGCTGGGGGCTTTGTGGGACCAGAAAGGCCAGCTCTGATTTTTAACCATTAAGAGTAATTATTCCTATGTATATATACACAGACTTGACTCCCCTGTGGAAAAGGTTCAGTAAATAGGTCAATAGGCTACTATCAGTAATCTAGGACCAACTTTGACTTACTTAAACATTTTTTTTAAAGTCTGCTGGGGGACGTCCTCACAATGCTCTGTTTTCTGAAAATCTACAACCTCATAGTTCAGCTGTTATCAATGTTTTGTGATTCTATCTTCCCTCTGCTGGCTTCAATAACAGCACTTAACAACATATTATTCCCAGAACTATGCTGACATCACTGAGGGTAGCATAGAAACAGGGAAGTAAACAAAACAGCTGTGTTAATTTCAGCTTTCTTTAAAAGAGAGCACCAATGAAACAACTACCAAAAAGTATTATTCTGTATTAACTGTCTTCATTCTTAGAATCAGAGAATATCAGGGTTGGAAGAGATCTCAGGAGGTCATCTAGTCCCATCCCCTGCTCAAAGCAGGACCAAGCCCAACTAAATCATCCCAGCCAGGGCTTTGTCAAGCCTGACCTTAAAAACTTCTAAGGAAGGAGATTCCACCACCTCCCTAGGTAACCCATTCCAGTGCTTCACCACCCTCCTAGTGAAAAAGTTTTTCCTAATATCCAACCTAAACCTCCCTCACTGTAACTTGAGACCATTACTCCTTGTTCTGTCATCTGGTACACTTGAGAACAGACTAGACCCATCCTCTTTGGAACCGCCTTTCAGGTAGTTGAAAGCAGCTATCAAATCCCCCCTCATTCTTCTCTTCTGCAGACTAAATAATCCCATTTCTCTCAGCCTCTTATCATAAATCATGTGCTCCAGCCCCTAATAATTTTTGTTGCCCTCCGCTGGACTCTTTCCAATTTTTCCACATCCTTCTTGTAGTGTGGGGCCCAAAACTGGATGCAGTACTCCAGATGAGGCCTCATCAATGCCGAATAGAGGGAAATGATCATGTCCCTCGATCTGCTGACAATGCTCCTACTTATACAGCCCAAAATGCCATTAGCCTTCTTGGTAACAAGGGAACACTGTTGACTCATATCCAGCTTCTTGTCCATTGTAAAGTCTAGGTCCTTTTCTGCAGAACTGCTGCCCTACCGCTTGGTCCCTCGTCTGTAGCAGTGCATGGGATTCTTCCATCCTACGTGCAGGACTCTGCACTTGTCCTTGTTGAACCTCATCACATTTCTTTTGGCCCTATCCTCTAATTTGTCTAGGGCCCTCTGTATCCTATCCCTACCTTCCAGCATATCTACCACTCCTCCCAATTTAGTGGCATCTGCAAACTTGCTGAGGGTGCAATCCACGCCATCCTCCAGATCGTTAATGAAGATATTGAACAAAACCAGCCCCAGGACCAACCCTTGGGGCACTCCGCTTGATACTGGCTGCCAACTAGACATGGAGCCATTATTCACTACCCATTGAGCCCAGTGATCTAGCCAGCTTTCTATCCACCTTATAGTCCATTCATCCAGCCCATACTTCTTTAACTTGCTGGCAAGAATACTTTGGGAGACCATATCAAAATCTTTGCTAAAGTCAAGGAATAACACATCCACCACTTTCCCCTCATCCACAGAGCCAGTTATCTCATCATAGAAGGCAATTAGGTTAGTCAGGCATGACTTGCCCTTGGTGAATCCATGCTGACAGTTTCTGATCACTTTCCTCTCCTCTTGGATTCTTGGATCATGGTTTCTAAAGCCAAGCATAAGATGGCATTTTTCTTGAAACCACTTGAGTTATAAAATAGGCCCTTGAAACAATTAATTCATTAGTAGTTTTTTCCCCAAGCCTACACTTTATACTATAAGCTACTATCTTTGGTCATTTTTCTGAAGTTTTGCAAAGTTATTTTGTTCAAAAATTGCTTTTAAAATATTGTATATTTAAGAGCTCACAAAAACTGCTGTGTGATTTTTAAACAAAGTATCCTTAATAGTAATAATGTCTTTTTTCTTGTGTCTGAGAAGAAGCATCAGTTTAACTAAAATAGTTGATTACAACTGATTTAGTGAAGTGTTGCAAATTGCTCTGTGGGTTTAAACTTAAGTCAATTTCAACCAGTTTCCCAGTTAAACTAAATCTATATAAGTAGATACAAAAACCAAAGGAAATGTCCATGCAGGGGTTTGCACGGTTTAACTAAATGGATTTAAATAAAGTATGTTAGTTAAACTGTGCAATTTTTGTGTTCCATCAATGCCTTGGTCTGCTGAAGTTGCAGGCTTCCACTACATTTTGTTAAGTACACCAGTAGTCAGCATACTTCTGTTTCTTCTAGATGGTTTCCTAAGGAATTTAATCTGGAGCTACTGCTGAACTGGAAAGTTGTGCAGAAAAGTTCTGTGACATTTAATATGTACCTTTCTGCCAAAGCACTTCAGTAGTTCTTAAAATTATATAACTAGTCCCTAACTCTTTAGGGGGTGGGGAGAAAGGTGTGAAAGATCATATTCCTAGACAGATTGTCCTCAGATACACACATTCAATTCCAAGAGACTTCAGGTATTTGAAGCCAAATTTTGGCTCAGGGATTAACTTAATCTAAATAATTAGTTTGAAGCTAAGGTAAAATGAGATAAAAGTTCTAATGCTACTAAGTTGCTAAGAGCATCCAGTTCTTTTTTTTAATGAAAAGATATGCAGTAGGGTACTTCAGATGGATCTTTTGCCTCTACAAATATCTTTTTGCATTTTCAAAATGCAGCTTTTCTAAGTAACATGTAGATGATGTAATGGAAATAATTCACAGCTATTATTTAAAATACTAAAAGTATAATTGTGGGATTCTGAGTTCACCTGCCTTTTTTAAAAGTTTCTTTATGCATTTTTGGTGGATGGTATTCACTGAACACTTCATTTCTAATGCACTGCAGAGATCCAATCATGTTAACGGCACATGATATGGCTAACAAACAAGAACGGCTCTTTCCAAAGCACTGTGGGATTAGCAAATTAAATGTCTTCTCACATTTCCACAGATTGTGTCTGCTTCATGCTTTTATATTGTGCTGTTGAAAACTAGGAGCTAGTTCTCAAATACAGAGAGAGGTTTGGGGCCTGATTCTCAGTTTTACTACTGTCCCTTTATGCCATTGTTTGTACAAAAGGAGTAGAAACGTGCCCCGATAATACTGCCTGTGCAAGCGGACTCTTTGGTTTATAGAACTGGTGTAAGCACCCTGACCTTGCTTCCAGGCCCCAGAATAGGGGGTGTTTTGAGGCGGGCAAGTGTTTTGGGGTGGGCTAGGGGATAGGACATATTCTCTATTTCCTGGAGCCTACAGGGGCCATAGGAAGCAGAGCATAAGATAAAGCAATTCTATGGCTCTTCCATACACTAGACAAAACAGTGGCTTAAAGCTATCTTTGCCCCTAACCTGGAAATGGGGGAAACTGAGAATTGTATGAAGAATCAAAGTTTCATTATTCAGGTGCAAGATGGAGGCTGACCTAGTTTTTCTGTTTACTTGGCACTAAATTCACATTTTTCTCTTTAAAAATAAGTATTTTCAGTAGAACCCTACACTCAGTTGTACCAGATACATTAGGTAGTTAGATCTTCCCAGTGCAGAATGTAATGTCATATTTCTCATTTTTAATTCTGGTCATGTTAATTATTTCATCCCCATTGTATTTTTAAGGTAAAATTCCATTACATTTTAATCTTTTTCTTTTCATTGAAGTTTAGTATGCACTATATAGACAGTGGGTAGAATAAATGTGTTTTGGGACCATTTGTTTCAGTAAATGAAATCCTATTTAGGTTAAAACTATTTTATTAGTGGTAAATACGTCTCATGCCCATAAAACACTACTTGGCATAAAATGAAGAGAAAGCTACTAAAAGCTATAGATGATGGTGGGAATGCATGCACTACAAACACCCCTTTCAATGGCTTCATTAAAACATTCAGAAAAAGAATTGGAATTGCACATGAAGCTGAAAAAAAAAGACACCAAAAGGCAGCAAATGAACAAGGGGCCCTTTGCACCTACAGTAACTTGTACTGATATATACAAGATAGGAATCCCAACATATTTGTATTTGCTGGAACAGCTCTTACAAATGATATAGAATTAATTTACAAAATACCTAAAGTATGGTCCTTCAGTGTTTTTATTCACATCTTCTACCCACTTAGCTACATTATATTCTCTTTTGAACCAGGGGTTTAAATACCTGCAGAAAGCAATGGAAGGAACAGAGAAGGCAGAAGAACAAGAAGAATAGAAAATCTGAGAACACACAGCACAAGCTCAGCAAGGATGTCTTCATCCCCAAAATGCAAGTGAGTATGGCAAATAAATCAGTATGGATGTTGGGTGAGGAGTAGGCAATGTGTACAACTGCATGAGAAAATTTGAACTACAACAAGGCTCAAGTTCAGTTAATCTGGAAATTGTTGAGGACACATTATTCATTTAATTTCCTAAGGGTGAAATTTACCTCTATGCAGAGGGTCAGGAATGATCACAAGGTATTTGCACCTCTTACATCCTCAAAGTAGTGACATGATGAGTTTTTGGCTCCTGTCCTGCAATTTACTCTCTGCAAGAGCAGGCGATCTACCCAGCTGGAATGAATTGCAGGAATGAGGCCTTAAGTGCTGCAGAGACTTTGGGCTGGCCCTCTGTACATGGATGAATTTCAACCTCACCATTTAAAATGCTCTTTTTGCATCCTCTGGTAATTTCTTTACACCTATATTGTGAACAAAAATTGGTTTTAATAATTTTGTGTGATCTGGTAAAATTGTAAAGAGGGTTGCATAATTGATCTGATATTTTACCCTGTAAAACCTTGATTAGCAAAAGAACCACTTAAAAAACCCCATGTATGTGTTTGTTTAAGTTACACACAAACTATTGTTATTTTATTCCATGGTTAGCAGTAATATTACAACAAGTGAAGACAGTTGTTTTGTAACTAACTTCCCTTGCCCACCAATAGCAAGTTCACTTAATTGTATTGAAACTTTTCCTCTTCTCCCTTTGTAGTGTTAACAATAAAATGGGATGTAGACACTGCACAACTTGTTTAGTGCAATTTAAATTCTGCATTTCTGGTATAATAATCACAATAGTGTAACAGTTATTTATATCACTGCATTTATATAATAGGGATCAACACAATCTGAAACAGTAAATGAAATGTAACAACAAAAAATGCAAATATTCTTTTTTAAATTACTGTAAATACCTTTGGGTCAGATCCCACAGCTCTTATTCATGTGAGCAGTCCACTGATCTCATGAGTGAACTGTTTCCTCAAGGGATTGATTTTATGAGGACAGGACAGGACAGAACAGTTTTCTTTTTCTTTTTTGAAACTACAACCCAGTGTTCTACAATATGCCAAACCATGTCAAAGTCTAAAACCTGTCACAGGTTGTTGTTTAAAAAAAACCTCCTTAGACCTCCTTTTTTGTTCTGGAACTTCATCTCCCTGCCCTGCATAAGCACAGCCACAGCTTTCAAAAAGTATTCGTCCCCAGCCACAGTTGCCTCTAACTTATCTGTCTTAATTACAAACGAGTGAAATCAGTAGTGCTTTATGCTTTCCAACCTGGCTTCTTCGTAAAAAGTAGAAGTTTAAAGCTGTGGTGCAGCCAAAGATGAAGTGCTAGTAAATCAACAGGCTGGCGCCGGTATCATTTGGATCTGCTGTTACAGTTTTAACTGCTGATGTAGCTATGGATTCCCTGGAGACTCTGCCATAGCTGCAGTCCTTTTAACCTGAACTTTTTATTTGAAGAGGTCTTTTGGTAACCATGAAACACTCCTGATCTATCTTTTTAAGTAGAAAATAAAATGTAATATGGCAACAAAGCTTGCAGTTGTTATACAATAATGTTTGTGAGCTTCCTAGGCCAAGTTACATACAGATAACTTCCATTCCTTCCCATCAATCTGCATATAGAAAGGTTTATATTATGTCACTGCAGACCACTGAATTATATCACGAGAAAGCTCTCAGATTGATTTTTGTAGTCATCTGTGCATCAGTCATCGATGAAATCCAAAATTACTTTGAATGATAAATTCTTATTTGGAATAAATCTGTCATTAAATCTAAGGCTAAAACTAGACCAATGGCTTGATTTGGCTTGCAGCGCAACATGCACTAATGCAAAAGACCCAGGTCCAAGAGGGATCTTACCCCTCAGGTTGGCAAGGAGGAGGGTTGAGCTAGCGCTGCATCAGCAGGAGCACCTCCAAGCGGTCAGAAGTGTTTTGCCACAGTGAGACTACTGAATACTCAGGGGAAGGGACTTTTCATGGGATAAAAATGGCAGCCCAGAATGAAGGAGCAGGTGAAACTGACCTGTGATCCCGATTCCCTGTATGGGGGTGGTGAGAACCCCCTTGGCTTATGCCTTGGGTTGGGATTTGTTGGGCGAGAGAAAGCCCAGGCTCAGATACATGGGTTACCCTGCTGCAAAAACACAATATATAATAGAAAAATCTAAGCCAAATCATGTTTATATCAATTATAACAATGAGGAAGATGCACACTTAAATGAAAAGAATTAACAAAGAGAACCAGTACTGCTAATTGGCAAAACACATCTTACTAGGGCATGTTTTAACACATCTCCATTTTATTGTCAGGATATTCAGAAAGTCTGTATTAGCTTTCTTGAATAATACTCATTGATTTTAACAGAAAACTATTACTTTATCAGACCACTCAATCAATTCTGTTGTAGAAACTTTGGAAGAACATGCTGGCCCTGTTAGTAAACATTTTCTTTGTATGGAGTGAACCACCTGACTTCATTAAATAAAAATTCTCAATTTTTTTTTTGACTCATCTGGAAGCAATTAAAAACTGACAAAAATAGTTGTAAGTGTCTAGGTAGAGCTATGACATTTATCAGGAGCCTTACATCAACCAAGAAACAATCTGTTAGATTTCAAGGCACACACAAAATAAAGCCTGGTACGTTTTTCAGGAATTGCATGAGATGCTTGCTATGTGCATCCCATACTAATACTAATGAGAGCATATGGCTGAAACCCTACCCAATGCTTCAGAAATTTAGAGGAAGCTAACAGTTTAATTTGTGGGCCAATTTCCAATCAGTTGCACAACTGTGCACACAAAACAATGCACCTAATTAGTGCATGCAATCACTGCAAATATATGCATAAATCAGGTATGTGTGTATGTAAATGTACATCTGGTAGCTTCCTGTGCAAATACTTGAATTCTGCACACATTCACAGTATGGCACAAATCAGGCTCATAATGGGTTAATTTACAGTGGATCTTGTTTACTTATTGGAGACAATAGTTTGGCACCTTATTATTTTCTTTACACTGTGTGCACTATTCAGCTCCCAGATGTCACATAGGAAATATTCCAATCGCTATTATCCATTGTCTCAGGATATATTTTATTAAGATTCTTCCACATTTACCTGAGAAGTTAATGAGGTGAATTTGTCTTGAAAATATTGTATGGACCCTAAGGCACCCTTAAAGCAGCTGGCATCATATTTTTGTTAAAACAAACAACAAATGTTTTGGTCACAGTTAGTAACAGATCATTCATTATCAGTTCTTTTCAAAATGTGATTTCATATTTCTAATTATACCCTATGTGTGACCTTCCCCCCCCTCGCCCCCGTACAATTCTCTCCTCTCCTCACTGCAGAAGTGTTGCTTGGGAGGATCCAGTTTTGTAGCCTGTGAAACCTGCTCACCTCATGGCTGATCTTCTTGCAGAACAGACTCTTGATAAGGAGTCTTTGCAATCACCAACCTCTCTCACCCATCCCCAAAGCAGACACCTTCAGGGGAAAAGGTGTCTCCCCAGCCCACCTAGTCTGGCAAGTATATTTCAGGAACACAGATGCTCTGTGCCACCCCCTTATAGGTTGCTGCTCTGCCCTCTGTAACAGAAGTCTGAGACTTACTTTTCAGCACCAGGTGCTGCCTCTGACTGTTACCATTTCTGCTTACACTATACTCAGCAGCAGGGAGGAAATGAGAGAATTAGATATGGCAGAAATTATAGGTCACATTAAAAAGAGAAAATGATACAGACCAAGACAGGTTTTTAAGTTACTGTGACCCTCGCTATTGATTCATTCTCATTTATTTATTTATCCTGAAGTTCTCAGGTATTTTAAATACACAAGCTAAGCATCACAGAACAGGGGAGAAGATGCTTTCTGCTCTTTAACCTTTACTAGAAATATGATTCTCTTCCCAGGTGATGGGTTAATGTTAGAGTAAAAAAGTTTATTTGTTTTCTATAGGCCAAATTCAGCCCTGGTTAAGCAGACACAGCGCCACTGACTGTAACAGAGTTGTGCCAAGCCTGAATTTGGTGCTATGTTTTTAAGCCTTGTCTTCAGAAATAAAAGTCAGAAAATGAAAGAGAGCACAAAACAAGTTTCTAAAGAAGAACTTGCAATCTCATCTGCACTCTGAGCAGGTTAGTCAACCAGGATAATTTGCTCTTATCAAATTGTCTCATGCAAAGGAAGAAAACCAAACAATCAACATTCCAATAAGAGTTTATCAGCATTAAGACCAAGGGGACAGGGGTGCTGCAGTCACTTGAAAGTTAAACTCCTCCAAGGGATTTAAGAATAATGTTACCGGTTTTGTATTGCCATTTTTAATCATGCAATGTTGTAGCTATTACGTCTCAAACTAGCAATGTTTGTAATTTGTAGCAAAGACTCATCTATGTGAACCTTTGGAAACTATGTATGCAACAACTATATATTGAACTTGGAATACTCAAGTTTTGGAACAAACTCAAAATCCTTTAGCTGAAAAAGGCCAGGCCCACAGAAAATCTAGTAGTATCATCGGCAATACCAGGAGGTACTCAATACCTGGAGGGCTGATGAAAAGCACAGTCAGGAAAGTTACTGAAATACTTTCCTCATGGATTGTATTTTCTAAATGGACAACCTACCTAATTCTCAATTACTGAGGGACAATCTCCACTCATTGATATATTTTGCTTTCTACAACCAAATCTCTGTAAAACTTTTCATGAGTGATGTACCCGAGTATTCGGATTCTAATATCTAAACTGAATTGTTAAATCTATTCACCTACATTTGGGTTATTGCTGATTATGTACTCTGTGTATCATACGACTATTAAAAACAAACTTTGTATTTGTGGATAATCTAAGCACTATATCCAAATGTACAGATACTCTTTTCTCAACCTATGTATTATATAATTTTTTTAACATTAGCTTTGATAACATTTTTTAATCTATTAGCTTCCAGCAGGACTGGTATCAAACTCTTCTGCCAGTGTGGGAGATACATTAGTACTGATGACATGGGGAGAGGGAATAATCATTTCTGTCACTGGCAGAGAATTATAAATTCTTAAATGGCACAGTAATGACAAAGGAAGCCTAATGGAAAATGTTTGACAAGCCTAGAGGTTACGGTTCCACCTATTCACCATCCTTTCAGATAAGGGGTATAACTAAGTAGACACAGATAATATGGAGTATTTCTCACAAGGAGAATAGCAAATATGGGCCTATTCAACAAATTAAAAAAAACAAAGGAGGCAAGAAAGCAAATCTAATAATTCTGTAACTGTCTATGTGAAGCTTGTACATGTATGACAGTTTTACAAATGAGCTCAATTCTTATTTGTTTAAATTAATACATACATGCCCATTTCTTATTTTTTCCCTTACTGGATCAGATCCAAAGCCTATTGAAGTCAATGAAAAGATTTACACTGACTTCAGTGGGCATTGTATCAAAGATTGTGCACGGACAGTCTCATCATGTTCTGATCCCCGTGGTTTGAGAAGATATTCTAGGTCAGACATGATGGTTTAGAGCCCTAAACTGTAAATGTGTCCTCAAAGCATAGTTAGGTTCTTTTCCTAAAACCTCTGGGTGGGGACTCAGAGATAGGAATGTGTGTCCCCAAGAGGACCAGTTTCCTCTGAAGTGGTTCCATCTGGGGTGAGGGCAAAGGAAGGAAAATAGGTTATCTGAAATTCACTACTTGAACAGGACACACTCAGCAATGGCAGTTTACTGTAGACAAAAGCCTATCGTGATGGTGCAGCCTATCTGACTGCTATAGGTCTGACTGCGAAGAAGAAAAGTAATAATTAATTGTTTTTTAAAAAGTAAGAGATTAAAAACACCTTTGTTAAACCATTTACCAGTCGGTACTTTGAGTGGGCCACGGGACATCTGTAGTTTCTACTTTAAAATGCTCAATGTAAATGAATATAGTATTAGTTTGTAAGCTGTTCTTTTCTGCTTTGCTGTTAAAGGGTCGACTTACTCAGTTGAATTAGACCGTGGCCTATATTTTTTGCCTCTGATTTTCTTTCTGTTTCCTCCTA
Source organism: Dermochelys coriacea (assembly GCF_009764565.3). NCBI lineage: Eukaryota > Metazoa > Chordata > Testudines > Dermochelyidae > Dermochelys > Dermochelys coriacea. The sequence goes on from NC_050069.1 coordinate 228,545,646, forward strand.
TATTACCTGAAAGAGATCAGAGGATAAAGGCAGACCAAATAATATCTTGATATGTACATGTATAGCATTCTAAAAATGTTTATAATTCATATTCGTTACCTCCCTGCCAAACTAGTGGTATTGCCAGCTTCAGCCATTCAAAAATCAAGAGTCAGGCCTCCCCAAAAAGCCATGAGCTTTTATTTGACATCCGGTTTCTGAGCCTTTAGAGCGCATTTGGGTCACATTTTCAAACTTTTCTCTGCAACCATGAGAGGTAGAAACTTATGTTTTAGCATATAAAAGCTGAAATTCTCACCCAGTTAGAACCTGCCGGAGCTGGGGCAAGTGAGCTGAAGCTCACGAAAGCTTATGCTCTAATAAATTTGTTAGTCTCTAAGGTGCCACAAGTACTCCTTTTCTTTTTGCGAATACAGACTAACACGGCTGCTACTCTGAAAACTAAATATTGTGAAACTCACAATACAATCATAAGGGTTGGAATCACTGAGCTCCTTGTGGTTGATTTCTCCACATTTTTCATGTCCTCTCACATTGGTGTTAGAACAATGGGTGAAGCCAAGGTGATGTAATTTCTATGTAATGAAACATCGCACTAACAGCTTTGTGCTAGTGATCTCTTCCTAAACTATTTAATATATTTAGAAAAAATGTCCAGTACACGAGCTAAAAGGGACCCTGTCAACTTGAATCTTCTGAAATTGACTCAAAACAATACAGTTTGCTAACAGAACACACGTTAGTCATAGCCCCAATGTTTTTAAAAATTCCTTTAAGAAAAAACTGTTAGGGGCTTTTCTATTCCTCTTGCCTGTTGGAAGGGTCTTTTATGTGAGCGTACGACCCCATAGTTTCATTTTCGGCTCTACTGCTGGTAAACACCAACTATTACAGGGCTTGTAAAAAGGCATGCACCATCAACAACACAGCACAATTGGCTATGCACAAAATGCTGCTGAAACAAATACACTGAAAACAAAATGAGTAAAATGCCCAAGTCTCTTTCAATTGTACTAATCTTAGTAGATACAGGTAGCAATAACTGGTAAAATATTGTGAGAGAATTGTGCATTTCAAGTTACCGGTGTCCTTTTAATGCCCAACCCTGTGAGGGGCTGAGCACCAAATGCAGTGGGCTAACGTCAGTGGGAGTCGAGGATGCTCTGTACCTCACTAAAGGTAGTCAGCTCTGCACAGGATCGGGCCCCTTAAAAATTAAAACAGGATCATTGAGCGACGGATTCTCCACTACTTTGCATGAACTCAGCAGCAGTGGAGAGGAGAGGCCACAGGGAAACAGTTCCAGCTCCCTGATCCTGCACCAATGACCCAATGAGAAAGCAGCTCTAACTCATGAGGTCTCTCCCTTCCCCACCATCCCCTTACACTAGGGTAAGGAGGTGGCTGGTACTGGAGCCAGCTCTGTGCCACCAGAGAACCCCCCTGTACTGATTATTTCTGGCCAATCAAATTCCTCTTTGCATCGCTTGACTGGTACATAGAGGACCAGAGAATCTGGTATGCATGTGCACACACACACACCTGTATATAAAATTTGGGCATTCTGAATATATGAATTTTTAGACTGGACTTCCTCTTAGAAACTATTACGAATGGAAGGCTGCATGGAACGATAAAGATAATTTCCATATATTTGCAATGTGGTCTTGAATTTAACCTATAACCTCAATATCATCAGGCATTAACAACCTTGACTTCCACTGTGAAAAAATATACACATCTAAATGTACCAGAACACATTTTTAGCATAGTTGCTAAAACTGTATTAAATTTACAAAGACAAACAACGGATCCAGTATTGTTGCCCATACACTGGTAAAACTCCTAGTGTAGCTGGTGGGAATTTTGCCGGAGGGGCTGCAGGATGAGGCCTTACATTGGCAGAAGCCTTTAATTTCTAAAATTTAACTGATTTATGTTTAACATAGTTGTTTTCAGATGAGTAGCATCATCTGGGCGAGACTGTTATTTTACAGTCTTCCATGCATATGGGGAAATGTGTACTTGTGCTCTCCCCAAGAGAAGACTAAGAAGTAAGACTGTGCCTTCCAGTTTCCTCCTGCTCTGGGTGCTGTATGTGGAGGAGAAAGGTAGCTTGTGCCAGCCCTAAACTTGGTGCAGTCTGTTTCCAAGCACAGCTGCACTGGCTGGAACATTTGGCCGTGAAACTTTGCCCATATGCAGGGAGAGAAATTGTGGTATGGATAGCCAACACAGGAGCAGTTGGGACAAGCCACAATCTGGATTTTAGTAATAATCTAATTCAATAGAATTTAGCCTTGGTGATCAGTGACTGTAATGATCATTTGGCTAAAAAACTTAAGGCCAGGTTTTCAAACGTAGTTAGCACCTAAAGATGCAGATTGGTGCCTAGTAGGATTTTCAAAAGCACCTAATCACTGAAGTCAATGGGAGTTAGGTACCTAACCTGCTTAAGCACTTTTGAAAATCCGCCTAGGTGCCTGCCTGCATCTTTAGATGCCTAAATACCTTTAAACATCTGGCTCTCAGAACCTTATTTCCAAAACTTAGCATTTCCTGTTTTGATATGTTTGGCCCTGTTTGCAATGATCAGCTGATTTCAAGCAACAGGGATAAACCTCCAAGGAATTTAGTTCCTTGTTAAATTCTTAAATATACATCTCTTAATTTCTGCCTTTGAAAAGCTGCAGTGGGGCCATTCTGATGCTCTTGTGTGCAATTCAATTAGAGGGTTAAAATTCTTAATTTTTCATACAAAAAGAAAATTGAGAGATGTTTTTCTTCTCTGATATTTATTTTTTTCATCCAATGTATCACCTCCAGGTATTCTCAAAGGTAGACCTTTCCAAGGCAAAATGGCTACAGCCAATGGAGTTGCATGCTTTATAACATATCAAGCCATAGAATCTCGCCCATTCTGCTCTAGTGGCACAAAGGAAGCAGAACTATCTGTATCTTCCCAGCGGACTCAGACCCAGGGCATCTGCATCCTAGGCCTTCCCCACCCCCAGACTCTGAGTGGGCGTGAGTAAAGATGAAGCATGTTGTGCCCTCTGACAATAACTAGCTTGTGGGCAGGTCCTTGGGATCACTACTAGCTACTAAAGTTTAGAGCATCCCTGATGCTGCTCTAAACTCTGCAGGAGCTGTGACCAGCATAAAACCAGCAAGAAACTTGGAGAGCTGTAAATGGCTCACTTGTGATTCCCCACTGTAGGCACAGCAAAGAATTTGGGCCATTATATTAGGGTTCCTCTTAATTGAATATAAGCTGCATATATGTTTCAGGTTTGCACTCAAAGGACTGTTTGAAAGTAACAGTTGAATAGTACTGTCTAAAATTTTATTTAAAATTGCAGTTTGGCCCATTGCCACAGACCTGGAATAATTCACCTCTTGGAGTTGAAGGGTCCAGAGCTCTGCTGTTAGTGATACAGCAAAATGTACTAGTGTGTTGTGCTGTTAAATCCAAACTCCCAGGTTAATAACAAAATGTACACAATTTTAGGGAGTCATGTTCTTGTCCATAGAACATTTAAATTGTCAGCAAATCGGTGGTGACACCCAGTGGGTTCTTTCTGTAGTCAGCATAAAAGTTCTCCCTTACCTTGCCATGAGTTACTTCTAGGTCTCCCATTTTCACAGATGTCTGAAATATGCTTTGTATCTGGGATCCTTTCACTCCATGAATGAGATAATCCATTTGACCTGCAATAGGAAGGCTCATCTGTGACTGTTGTTAGGTTACCTTCTGATAATTATATATTGGTCTGATGAGTTAGAAACATTCACAGTTCCAGGGTTGGGTCACAAAACAAAGCCCAAAGGTCTGTCTGCACCAACAGAGTGCACTGTTTTATGGTAAAGCACTGCAGCTAAGTTTTGCTAGTACTAGCCGTTCCTGCAGTGGTTCAGTGTGTCCACATTCACTAGCCTGGGTTCTGTAAACTGGTTCAGGGTGATCACTCATAGCACTTCATCCAACTGTTGCTATCCCAGTGCACTGCAAGCTTCCTAAGGCATCTTTCTAGCTATCTGTTCCTAGCTGTAGCATGCCCTTCCCCCACTCCCCAATCATTGATTCCATCCTGATTGAGAAATGCATGCTAAGGCCTCACACAACTGGAGGGAAACATGATGATGAAGATGGTTAGGAGGATTCCCCATTACATTTCTTCTCCTACCTCTAGTCCTGGAAGCCCAGGATGATCATGATGAGCACCAACGCACCTAGGTGGAGGTGCTCTAGGAGCTAAAGAGTTCATTCTCAGCTGAATAAACGGGCATGGGTTAGGGCTGTCGATTAATTGCAGTTAACTCGTGTGATTAGCTAAAAAAAATTAATCTCGATTAAGAAGTTAAATCGCAGTTTTAATTGCACTGTTAAACAATAAAATACCAATTGAAATTTATTAAATATTTTGGATGTTTTTCTACTTTTTCAAATATATTGATTTCAATAACAGCAGAGAAGACAAAGTGTATATTATTTTTGATTACAAATGTTTGCACTGTAAAAATGATACATAAAAAATAGCATTTTTCAATTCACCTCATACAAGTGCTGTAGTGCAATTTCTTTGTCCTAAAAGTGCAACCTACAAATGTAGATTTTTTTTGTTACATAACTGTTTTGTTTTTGAGTGCAATGTAAAACTTCAGAGCCTACAAGTCCACTCAGTCCTAATTCTTGTTCAGCCAATCGCTCAGACAAACAAGTTTGTTTACATTTACAGGAGATAATGCTGCCCTCTTATTTACAATGTCACTGGAAAGTGAGAACAGGCATTTGCATAGCATTTTTGTAGCTGGCATTGCAAGGTATTTGCATGCCACATATACTAAACATTCATATGCTCTCACTTTCAGGTGATATTGTAAACAAGAAGTGGGCAGCATTATCTCCTGCAAATGTAAACAAGTTTGTTTGTCTGGGTGATTGGCTGAACAAGAAGTAGGACTGAGTGGACTTGCAGGAACTAAAATTTTACATTGTTTTATTTTTGAATGCAGGGGTTTTTGTACATAAATCTACATTTGTAAGTTCAACTTTCATGATAAAGAGTTTGCAATACAGTACTTATATTAGGTGAATTAAAAAATACGATTTCTTTTGTGCAAATACTTGTAATAAGAAATAAATATAAAGCGAGCACTGTACACTTTGTATTCTGTGTTGTAAATGAATTCAATATATTTGAAAATGTAGAAAACATCTAAAAATATTTAAATGAATGGTATTCTATTATTATTTAACAGAGTGATTAATCGCATGATTAATCGTGATTTTTTTTAATCACTTGACAGCCCTAATATGGATATCTTATTCTTTTTGTGAGCTGGAGATTGCAGTGTGCACTTGCAGGCCAAAGTCACGGCAAAGTGGGGTCTATATACTCAAAACCTATATGATGAACTAATGTATTTCTTTCTTCTTATGTTTTCCTCTACGATCCAGATATGTGTTTGCTGAGGGCCAGTATCTACAGGGAGAAGATCCTTAAAGAAGACTCCCTGCAACACAGCTAGTTCTGCTTCCCATCTCCTTTGCCACATGTGGTGGTGGCAACCCAGGATGATTGTTAGGTCTACAAGAGGGGATGGAAGTAGACAAGTGGTACCTGGATACTCATGGCAAGGTAAAACAGAGATTGTTTGTTTATTTACTTGGGAGAAGCTCGAGTGCATTTGTATATTTTAACTGTATATCTGAATATACTAATGTTCTTCCACCTGTTTTCTCCTTTGGAGGGCAAGAAACTGATGGAGACTGCGTAGGTAGTTCCCAGGAGTTCAGGTCACTCACAGGTCACCCTAGGGTATTTATTTATTTATCACACCAATATTTATTGATTCAAGCATATTTCCAGGGTTAAATATCTTAAAACTGATACATTCTTGGATAATTTTTCTCCTACTAGTTTCTATTATAGGTGTAATGGGTGGCCCCCACTTTTTACTGTGCTTCAAGTTCACTGTTTTATACTGGAGAGAGAGTTATTATAAAGTTAGCTGTTAATATTTTAATGACATGCTGAATTCTCTTCAACTAACCATTCATAGTGTTTTCCAGCATCGATGAGACCAAATGAGTAAAGCCTCAGCTGCTCTTTGGTCTGCCCAGAGATGTGGGTATTTGTGGACAGAGTGCCCTGAAGGCAATTTGCCTGATAGGTGGGTATAACATCATGGGGACTGAACTGAAAGGATCAGTTAACACTGGGATCATTTCAGTGCCTTGTTTTCTGTCCACATTGGTCCTGCCATAGTATGGAAGAGGCATTAGCCAAACTTGCTCAACAGTGGTGCAACAGCACCTGAACTATTGAAGTAGCAACATTCAATTTCTCTAGCATAAACAGACCTTATCATTGTACAGTAAATAATAAACAAGTGAAAGCAACATGAAAGAAATGGATGTATGAGGCGAAACAAAGTATATAATGAAGAGAAGAGTTACATAATGGTCAGTTAAAAAAGGTAAACAAATTTTGCTTAGCTGGAATGCAAAACTGCTCCACTGCTGAATACAAGACCTATGGAATCTTGCTTTCCCAAGATTTGATTAGAACTGAGAAATGATTTTGCAACTGAAGACATTGGATCATTTTAAGATTAACTTTCACTCCCTGGAAGTAAATTATTGATCCCCCCACAAATATAAAAGTTTTAGCCAAAAAGGGGAGTGTGGTTAGTTAATTACATCGCAAGTACTGTTCCCTTGAAGGATACATTTGTCTTAGTCATGGATTTAAATGGGATACTTTCAAGGAAATGGAATGTGAGGCCTATATAGTATATACAGTTTCACATACTTGCTATGTTCAGCAACTTTAAATGAGCTAAAAATTGTGTGAATTTTATCAATTGCTCATTTATAAATTATCCAAAGGGAGAAGAAATAGGAAGTTTTAAAAAAAATTCAGTTCTCCTATGAGAAGGACTGCATTCCTATTACACACTGCTCCTTGTAAATCATTTTGAAGTGCCAGTTAAAAACGAGTTTCATAATTAAAGTATCTGATTGCAAAATGATGGCAGAACATGGTGAGTTTATCAACTACTAATTTACTATTAACATTTTGCAATGAACTTGTCATTTTAAAATGATGTTGATGTCTTTTCTAAGCAATTGGCACCACAACATACCAGCAAACAAATGAAAAATGTATCTTTTTGGATTAGTACTTAACAATGGTACAATCTACTGCTCCGAGGGACTACTCACAATAGTCAGCACAAGGTACAAGTGTTTGCAAGATCAAGTCCTAGAATAACACTTGATTGAAAGTTTAGTATATTAGTCTAGAAATAACATTTATATAAACTGTAAGCACCACACTCATTTCTGCAAGTCAGCAAGAATAAAAATATTTTTCACTATGTCTAGGTCAACTACAACTACAAGGAGTTACCAATGAAATTTACAAATAAGGATACAAAAATAACATTCATATTAACTAGTTTATTTTTATAACTCTTATTGAAACATGACAGTATCTCTTTTCTTTGATTACTTGAACATGATATAAAATTCACAGGATTTTTTATTTGTTTTGTTTTGTTTTTGAACCCGTCAAGAACACTATAGTCTTCTTGGAAAGCAATTTCCGAGCAGAGAAAGATGCTGAAAATTAGATTATACAAACCTTGGACAGCAATGTAAATTATACTTATTCTGCTTTGATTTTTAATAATCAACAGTTTGGAGCACTTTATGTAGGGGTGAAAAAAAAATCAGTAATCAAAGAATAAAAGATGCCATTTTTAACATTCCACAAAGAAAGAAGAAGGACTCAAACCTGCTGCAAAACAATGAAATGTTCTGACTAATGGAATAATGGGTGATGGAACAGGTAGAAATCTGAAAATGCGACAGAAAAGCAGACCTCTTCTTAGAACTAGATGCAGAATTTGTGCTGACTCCAGGAGGCATGTCGCTATAAAAAGAGTCGGCCTCTCCAGGCTTTTTTACATAATCTCCCTGTGGTATTTGTCTAAAGCATAATAAACATTTTAAAGTTAGAAAACAAGACATGCACACATAAATATTAGTTTAGGAGAAAGAGGAAGAGATAACACTCTACAGGAGGAAACTCTTATATCACACACAATAAGAATATTAGTAAACACCTCAGACTTGAAAGAGAAGTCCTTCATATTTTTGAGAATTCAGAAATGCAATGTCAGAGGTTTAATTCAGAGAAACCTGCCTTTTAACTGAAAAAATCTGGCTGAGATTTTCAAAAGTCACTAGTTAGTTTTGGATGTCTCAGGTTTTGGATAATCAATTTCAGATGTCTTCAAGAGGCCTAGGTATCAGGAAGTGACAAGGACTATGTGACAAAGTACAGGTGCTGCAACCTGCAAAGGATAGTCAGCAACTGGGCATATGGCTATTCAGGGCAGAGACTAAAAGGAAGTAGAAGTTGGGTCAAAAGGGCGCTAAGGGAAAGGATTGTGTGTTCTCCCTTCCTGGCTAGTTAACGCAGGGAAAGCTTCTGGGAAATTATTGCTCAGTGTTTTTCAGTTGCTTTGGTTTTTGTTTTTGAACCAAATGAATGAACAAACCCCAAAGAAAGAGTCTTAAAAGAACTTGGAGCTTTATATCCTAGCTGGTGAAACTGCCAATCAGTCTGCATACCCATTCTCTGAAAATCAGGCCTCTTTAAGGTGTCTCCAATAAGGACACCCCAAATCACTGTTCAATTTGAAAATCTTGACCTTCATCTCAAACAAGGTTCACTTTAAAGCCTTCTAGCACTCTAGAAGCAAAAACTGCAAGTCCAGAATTGTATTTTTAAAGCAAATTTAGTGCTTGTGAAAGGGATTAGGTTGTTTGGTCAGACAGAGAATTAACAATGGCAACTCAGTTTTAGTAGGATTTACTCCTGGATCTCCAAGTAGGTTTAAAATGCACATTTTTTTCCCCTCTGAAAGACATGATGCTGACTTCTTTTAATTTGCACTAACTTCCACTTTGCTAAAGGTACTGGTTTGAAGGATTTCATTATCTGCTTGCTTCAATGACAGCTCCTAGTTTCAAGTTATCCTGTGGTGCTGCTGCATCTTTACAGTTCAATGTGTCGGAAGTTTAGATAAGGGGAATTTTGGATTACAGCAGCAGAACTTATTTTTTTTCTGAGCTACTGTGTACAGGTTGAGATTTTTTTAAGTACAGTGTTACTTGGCTACAGTATAGTAAAGTCACTATCTTGAAATATTCATCTGAGCACCTCATTTAAAATGTAAATCATTACTAGGATGTTCCCTTTAGGCTTATATTTTAACTTTTAATTCTTTTCCATTTTGTCAACAATCAGTCTCTGAGTAAGTATTACTCATGAGATTGCTTGAAGAAGAAGAGTAATAGGAAAGACAAAGACAAGCTGCTATCCTAGAAGTATTATACGGTTTAGTATAATCTTTACATCCTTTTAGATCATGCCTTCTGTTCTGTGTTCCTTCTGTCATTCATCCAAGACTTGTTTCTGTTCTGATTAAACAACCTTTTCAATTATCAGAGGGGTAGCCGTGTTAGTCTGGATCTGTAAAAGCGGCAAAGAGTCTTGTGGCACCTTATAGACTAACAGACGTATTGGAGCATAAGCTTTCGTGGGTAAATACCCACTTCGTCGGATGCATGTATCGTATTGACTCACGAAAGCTTATGCTCCGATATGTCTGTTAGTCTATAAGGTGCCACAGGACTCTGAATCTTTTCAATGTCTGCAATTAGAAGCAAATTATTTGCAAAGAGATTGAAATGTTCCATGTTTCTGAAGCACACAAATTTATCAAAATATATAATCACATCCCACTCATCCCTTTAGCCATGATTTGAGGAAAAACATCCAATTTGTGAACAACCGATCCCACTTTTCCTCTGATAGTGAATGTATAGCCATCGGTTATCACTGTCCTTTGCAGATAATTCTAGCAGGTCAAAAATGTCTCCCTAATTCAAATGGATAACTTGTCTGTTCCTTTAATCATTAGCAGAAGATGCTCAGTTCAACATATATATTCAATATATCTGAAAATGTAGAAAATTTCCCAAGATGTTTGTTTCTGTTTGTCACCATTAATAAAAATGCTCATTAACCAGAAGGTTGACTTTCACTTTCACTTTGGTTTTCAGAAATATAGACTGTGTCCTCTACAGAACTTGACTCTGTTAAGATTTCCTTCACTTCCAGATTTAAATTTCAAAAGCTCCTTATATGTTTAAAATATATAATCATACACCAAAAGGCTCACAGACGGTAATCTTTTTGGTTCCTTTCATTCCATACTGAGTCTCACTTGTAGTTTCAATCTTCATACACCCCAGGAATATTTCAGAGGCAAACTTATTGTGATTTGTGGGTATCGCTATAGAGTTTAATGGTTCTGCAGTCTACTACTTAACAAATTGTCACTCTTTGATCAAACTAATGTTTTTTCCATATCTTTGTGCATGTCAAGCTATCTCAGTCGATAGATCCTTTGACATTTTACTCCTTTCAGTTTTTTACATTTGACTTGTTTCAGTTGCTTTGCTCCATCAAATAGCAATTCTTATGTAACACTGACATGCATACTGATGATTTGTTTTCATTTTGGATTAAGAGCTAACACTAACTAATTCCAATGAGGGCTTTCCAGTCGACTCTCTTGTATTTTTTTATCTACTGAATCCTTGCTTATATATTTTCATAACTATTTCTTCAGATATCAGACTATAGGATTCCCCTCTTCCTACAGTAAGGAGGTTTGGTTGCTAGGCATTACTGGCTGTTTCATCATTTCCAAAAAGTCTTTGCCTATACTAGTTTCCATCCTGAACCTTGGAATGGAAACTGCACACAGAATGTGTCCACATTTATAGGTTTCCATCTCACTTAATAAACTTCTTGGATGATGGAACCTAAAAGTTCAGCAAGAATATATTAAAATTTGATATTTTAGATTCTCTCAATCCTCTCATGCTAATTTTGCACTGGTATAGGCTGGGTTTCTTTGATATTTTCAAGATTTAAGTTGCCCTGTCCTCTGCCAATGTAGTTGTATCTCCAATCAAATGGCTTTAAGGCCAACTCATTCTGCACATAACAGATATGTAGAGAAAGAGTCAACATGGCTTTTGTACAGGGAAATCATGCCTCAACAGTCTGTTAGAATTCTCTGAGGGAGTCAACAAGCATGTGGACAAAGGTCAATATAGCAAACTTGGACTTCCAGAAAGCCATTGACAGGGTCCCTCACCAAAGACTCTGAAGCAAAGTAAGCAGTTGTGGGATAAGAGGAAAGTTCCTTGCATGAATCAGTAACTGGTTAAAAGATCAGAAACAAGGGTAGGAATAAATGATCAGGTTTCATAATAGAGAGAGGTAAATAGCGTGATCCCTCAAGGAGCTGTACTGGGACCTGTGCTGTTCAACATATTCATAAATGATCTGTGAAAGGGAGTGAACAGTGAGGTAGCAAAATTTACAGATGATACAAAATTACTCAAGATAGTTAAGTCCAAAGCAGACTGCGAAGAGTTACAAAGGGATCTCACAAAACTGTTTGGGCACCAAAATGGCAGATAAAATTCAGTGTTGATAAATGCAAAGTAATGCACATTGGGAACATTATCGCAACCATACATACAAAATGATGGGGTCTAAATTAGCTGTTACCACTCAAGAGAGATCTTGGAGTCATTGTTGATAGCTCTCTGAAAACATCCACTCAATGTGCAGCAGCAATCGTAAAAGCTAACAGAATACTAGGAACAATTAGAAAAGGGAAGGATAATAAAACAGAAAATATTGTAATGATGATGTACAAATCACTGATATGCCCTCACCTTGAATACTGCATTTCAAAAAAGGAATATTAGAATGGAAGATATGCAGAGAAGGGCAAATGATTAGGGGTATGGAACAGCTTCCATATGCAGAGAGATTAAGAAGACTGTGACCGTTCATCTTAGAAAAGAGATGACTAAGGGGGGATATGATAGAGATCCCTAAACTCATGAATGGTGTGGAGAAAGTAAGTATTATTTACCCCTTCACATAATGGAAGAACTAGGGTTCACCTGATGAAATTAATATGTGGCAGGTTTAAAACAAAAATAAGGAAATACTTCATACAATGCACAGTCAACCTGTGGAACTTATGCTGGGAATGTTGTGAAGGCCAAAAGTATAACTGGGTTCAAAAAAGAATTAGCTAAGTTCATGAAGAATAGGTCCATTAATGGCTCTTAGCCAAGATGGTCAGGGATGCAATGCTATGCTCCACATGTTCCTAAACCTTCATGTGCTTGAAGCATCTGGCAATGGCCACTTTCAGAGACAGGATACTGGGCTAGATGGACCACAGGTCTGACCCAGTATGGTCTTTCTTATGTTCTTATGATAAGAGACTCCCACAAACCAGTCTTCCATCGTCCCTCTGCTGTACCGATACAGCTGCGCCACTGCAGCGCATCTAGTGATCTATGGCAATGAGAGAGAGCTCTCCCATCAGCATAATAAAACTACCTCTGCAAGTGGCAGAAGCTATGTCAGCAGCAGAAGCTCTCCCACTGACATAGCGCTGTGCACACTAGCGCATATGTCGGTGTAACTTATGTTGCTCAGAGGAGTTGTTTTTTTCACACCCCTGAGCAACATAAGTTATGCCAACATAGACTGTAGTGTAGACATAGCCTAAACAAATCTGCATTTGGCAGGACCTTGCTGCTACATGCCAAGCATTCTAAGTGACAGAGAGAGTACTACAAAGGTAGAGGGCATGGAATGCAAGTTCAGCAGGTGGCAGCAGCAGATATAGCAGTATCTTGGACTAAGACAGTGTAATAACTGCATTAAACAGGAGGGGATTGGTTGGTGGGGAAAGGAAGAAGAATAATCAGTGAGCAACTCTCTCTTTGGGTCTGATCTACCACCCTGAAGCCTATTTGAGTTTGGCCTTTGACTTGAATGAGTGCAGGATCAGGCCCTTGCAGTGAGGAATGGTTAGAACAGCAGGGTAGGTGGAAGGAAGCACAGTTTGGGGGAAGGAGTGGGTTCTTCCTGGAATCAATAGCTGGACCTTGGTTCGTGGGAAGAGTGATTCAATTAGTTTTACATTGCTTATCTGAATCAATGTGAATCTTTGAACAGATCAAATCTTTGAACAGATTTGGTTTAGACAGTGGAGCAGATTGTGTCACATTTTTCCAAACTGGCTCATACATACTCACTGCTGATTCTGATCTCACACTAGTTTTACACTGGTGTAACTCCAGTGACTTCAATAAAGTTGCTCCTGATTTATATCCATGTGAACTAGTCCTGGAATTGTATTCTCATCTTGGTATATTCTCGTACATATTAACCCATTTTTATCTAAATCCAATTTTATGGATCCTCCTTGTTCTGAAGTGCATTATCCTGAGTTCCTGGTTGTATATAAAATGTAACTCAAATATAAACTTGCAGGATATATATGAGACTATTTGAGTTCTAACAGCAACATGGACTTTAACATCTATCTCTGTCATTGAAATTATTTTCTTCAAATTTATCTCTGAATTTAAATTTCACTAAAATGTATTTAATTGAAAGGTGTAACTACAGGAATGAATTTGATTTGGATAATTTAATGTACATCAGGTTCATATTACTGCTCACTCCTCTTAGACCTCAAGAACATTTTAATCTCTAAAAGCATATTTGGTTTTTACTCTGCTTTTATCTTTAATTATTTTTTTTTATATTTTCCTGTTCTTATTGGATGAAATACTGGCCCCACTTAAGTCAATGGGTGTTATGCCATTGACCTCAATGGGGCCAGGATTTTAGCCATTGTGTTTAAAGCGTTCACAGCATTTTCAGATATTTCAGGTAAGTATTCCTTTATAAAATCATAAGATAATTTAAGGCAGTGGTTTCCAATCTTTTTTCATTTGCAGACCCCTAACATTTTCAAATGGAGGTGCGGACCTCTTTGGAAATTTTAGACGTAGTCTTTTGACCCCTAGGACCTGCAGACCCCAGGTTGAAAACCACTGATTTAAGGCAACATTGAAATATGACAATTCATTATCCATTGGTGCTCTCCACAAAATTCACATCATCACAAAAATGGAAAAAGACAGAAATAATCATCATTTAAAGCCTTCCTAAGGGATGTATTCACTTTATTTTTATCACATACCTCTGTCTCCGATAGTTTCTTTCCATAGAAAAGAAGAGAAAGAAATAAGAATGAATTACCAATGTGTATATATTAGGGAAAATGTGGCTGTATTCAACAGCATAAACAACAAGTAAATATAAAAGCAATGTAGGCCAAAGTGAAATTTTGATTCTTGACGATTCCTAAATAAATAACTTTTGGAAAAGAGAACAGATGTATTAGTTCAAAACAAACCTGTAGGATTATATTCAGATTGGACTGTTAGCATCTCTAGGATATGCAGTGCAATGTTTTATCAGTATCTGAAACATGCTTATTAAGTCTGGGAACATTTGGAAACCTTAGTTCTGTTTTTCAATACATATTTCTGTATTACTAGGAAAATTCACTAAATTACTGCCTAATCATACCCCAAAACATGCATTAAGTTTTGAAGCTGTATTTCAAAGAGGGGTTCAGATCTTCAGGCACTGCCAAAATCAGTGGGTGGTAATGCAAAGGTGGCTTAAAGCTGTCCTTTTATTAACCTAATCCTCGTAGTATTCTATGCATGCCCTTCTCCTTGCACTGTTCAAGAGCAGCTCTCAACTCCCCTATTTTACACCAACTTTGAATGGCACAGGGACCTGAAATTATAAAAACAGCTGGAATATGTTCCTTGTAGCCAGGTTCTCAGCTAAGAAAGGGCATAACCTCCTGGCATGTTCTTGCATTTAGATATAGGACATTCAAAATACTTAAGTCATGTATTTAATCATGTTGACATCATAAGAACATAAGAATGGCCTTACTGGGTCAGACCAAAGGTCCATCTAGCCCTATAACCTGTCTTCCGACAGTGGCCAGTGCCAGGTGCCCCAGAGGAAATGAACAGAACAGGTAATCATCAAGTGATCCATCCCATGTCGCTCATTCCCAGCTTCTGGCAAACAGTGGGACTACACAGTATAACTAAGAACAGCACTGGCCCAATAGTCTGAATCATTTTGGTATTATCCAAGTAATGGTATTTGAATAGTCGAGCTTGGTTTCCTTTGTCAATATTCCACATAAAGGGGGTTTATATCTTAGCCCATATTGTAGCCATTCCATTTAAATCCAAATGCTGCTGACTTTTTTCTAAAAGCACATGCATTAAATCTTAATTTAATATCTGCAAAAACACTAAAATGTTTTGTTTACAGAAGAACTTCAGCACAGAAACAAAACTAAAAAAAAAAGAACATTAATACTGAAAGAAATGGACGTGGCCATTTTGGCTCTGATTCAGCAAAACACTTAGGGCCAGATCCTCAGATAATATAAACTGGATATCAGCTGAGAATCTGAAACTTAATCGTGTGCTTCAATCCCATCCCCATTCAACAAACTACTTAAGTACAAGCTCACATTTGGTATTAAATTAATGGGAATTAAGCATATCCTTAAACTTAAGCATGTCCTTAAATGCTTTGCTTACACAGGGGTTATCTTTCTAAATTCCCTTGACCATTAATAGAGATAATTCACTTTCTATTTGATCAGCCACCCTAAATTTGTATAATTTTCAATATTCTTGCTTTATTACTTCATATTGTAAACAGCTATCCACTGAACATATATACGTATTTTCAAATTCATTAAAAATTGCACATTATACTTACTTGTAACCCCATCCAGTTATTCCTAAAACGAGAGCCAACACTAAAATGGTGCCAGCAATAGCCCCTATTATTATATTTGTACTAACAACACCTGGGGAAAAGTGAAAGACAAAAAACAAAATATACAGAAATTTAAAAATAAAAATATACAAAGCAGTTAAAGCACTGTTCTAGAGATTTGTTTGAGCAACTATATCTGTGCTGAATAATTTAAAACAGAGCTAGAGTACTGTAAATAGCATTAATATGTTTAACAAGGAACTTTTAAAATTAGAAGCCATTGAAGTTTGACCATGTAACAGAAAATGAACTGAATTAATTGATTTCAAAATCATGTTATAACTTCTGGAAGTAAATTAATCATAAAAAAAATTCAAGTAAAAAGATAATACAAAGCCACTAGAAACACCTGAAATATCTATGGAACCATATGTATGAGTCTGTGTGAAAGTATAAGAACATTAAATCTGTGATTAAAACACGGATATTCAGTCAAATTTGATCATTCAATGGGCTGAACATTCTGAGCTTTCTAAATTTAAATAGGGGGTATCTCATATAATGAAATAGGATCTGTAATAAGATAAAATATCTTTATACCTGTATTGGAGGGGCAGGACAAGAGGACAATAAGACTTAGAAAATCATTTTAAAATATTCAATTTAAATTAAAAATACAGACATGTTGATACTCTGTATAACATTTATACAATACGTTGAGGCTCTCTTTATTTGGTATAGAAGTCAGAGATTAAGACTTTCTGCTTCTCACTATGATTATCTAGCTCAATGCTTCCCTTTCCAAAAGGTGATGTCCAAATACAAACCTCCAAGTGCCATATAAAGATATAAAAGTAGACCCATATGCATATTTCTTCAGTTATTTATAAGTAGTGCTTATAAATATGCTGTAAGTATGTACAATGAAATCTACATTAAGTGATCTCTCAATGAATAAATAAAAAGTGAGGTGTGAAGGGAGAATGTCTTTTGATAGAGGCAAATGATAATTTTACTTTAAAAGCTGAAGGGAATCCTACATGAGATTTAATCATACTTATTATATGATGTCATACATTATTTTCATTTTTATATCATACTTAAAATATAAATACACAATAAAAATAGACTTTTACCATACAAAGGAGTATTTGTAGACAAAATATCTATCTGACTGTTACCCTTGACAGAGGACTTGTTTACATGGGAAAGTTTCATCAGTTATACCAGTATAATTACACTGCTATAGTCAGACTACTATAATTCCCCTTGGGACACTCATTCTCAAGTAAGAATGCCTTTTTCAGTGTAGTTTATGTTGCTTAGGAAGGGGTGTAAGCTACACTGAAAAAGTCATTCTTCTTTCAGAATAAGAGTATCCACCTGGGTTGTTATACTGGTGTAGCTATAAAGGTTTAAATTCACATTTCAGCTATTACCAATATAACTTTCTTATATAGACAAGCTCAGAGATGAAATAAAAAATGTGTTTACATAAATCACTTATTAAATCTGAAAGTATACATTCTGGCATGTGTGCACATGTTATGCACAGATATTATATGTTTATATGATGTGCATGTATGCAACAAGAGGCCATGTTTTAAACATTTGGCCCTGGAGAATAAGACAATTAAAAATATAAGCAGAGCTCATTACCTTTTTATTTGGTAATGGGGGGCGGGGGGGCACTGGTAAAATTCTGCTAATCTTAACCAGGAATAATTTCATTTATTTTAATTGGTTCATTCACATGAGTGAGGCAAGCAAGATGCACCTGCATTCACTTCTAGAACCCACATGGCACTCTTATGAATTCTATAGGAGTCAAGTTGTGCAGATCCAGTTGCAGGATTGAGGCATTTTTAGACCATTTGTTTTGTTTTGTTTTTTTAAAGAAAGAGATCAGGCTATCTAGGACAGTGCTACTCAAAGTGGTGGTCCGCGGACTGGTGCTGGTCCGCGAGCCATCGGCTGCCGGTCTGTGTGCACATTGGAAAAAAAAATTGCCGGTCCCCCACATCAGATAGCTCGAGAAGCACTGGTCTAGGATATTGCTATATGCTAAGTGAGGGAGTAGCTGATCTAGCTTTGCTTGCTGGACCTTCCCCCAAACCAAAGACTAGCCTCTACAATTTGTCGTTTATTAAAGTATTACCACAAATATATGCATTACACACCTTTGCCTGCCATATCTTCATTAAAAATTGAAGCATCTTTGTAAGCGGTGCTGCAATCATCTCCTACCCAGAATCGATCACAGACACACTTGATTTCATTGCTGCAAACCTGCAGTTCAAAATGTAACCCAGAATAAAATCACAAAATGAACTTTTTTCCCCACTATTTAGAATACGAGTTAGGTAGAGATGTGTGGAACTGGTAAAAAATTGCCTGCAAAGTTCAGTACAATATTTTTGTTGTTTCATTTTGGGAAACTGTGTCCCTCAGATTTCAGTTTTCTTTTAAAATAGATTAAATTGATAATTTCACATCAAAAACTGAGTTTCAGCACAGTAGAAATAGGAGCTATCAAGGAGTATGTTATGGCTCCCTTAGGGCAGGGCAGGTTTGAGCAGTCTGGGGATTGCTTTAAACTATGACCGGGACCAAGAGACTCTATGCCATCTTGGAATAGCCAGAACTCAGGGCACTCCAGCAACTCCAGAGTCTAGCCCAGCACAGGAACCAAATACAGTAGCTGTGAACTGGCCAAGAACTCCCCACTCTGGGGGAATTCTCATCTGATAAGATCCAGCCGGTTTATGGACCTTTTGTGCAATACAAAGGGTCCAGAATATGACAGACAATCAAAACTGGACCTATATATTTTAAAGTTTCCCAGAGCATGGTATTAAGTCCTTTAAATTCACATGAGAAAAGATAAAGCAAGTTGGAAGAAGTGATGAAAATGAAGTAATTTATATAACTTTTGTAATAATAGTATGTACACTGACTGTAATAGATAGCTCAGACTGCCTTGATTCTGATGTATTCACCACCTTTATAATTGATACACAGTCTTTAAAAGTGTATCTAGAAAATTAACTTGTATTAACTTGTAACAATCCAGGTTACTTTAATAAAAATTATTTACCTTGTAAAATAAATGCATAAACTTGGAAGCATTCAATAAAGGCAGCAGAAATGTGAAAGTCAAGGCTAAAAAACATGAAAACATACTCCATGTCCTGAACAAATTTTGTCATCTGTAGTGCCTGGGCAGATGCTGAAGTTGAAGGAATCAGTGGGGAGACATCTGCGCTCAAAACACATCATCTCTGGGCCACATGGTGTTCCATCCTCAACGTAGCCTAGGTCTGTCTCTTCATCTAGCTTAACATGTCCACCACTGTAAAACAAACAAAGAGCCACAATAAATTTGTGCACTGCTTTCAACATAAGACTGTTCAATACACTGGATTCTTGGGTGGCACATTCATTTTTGTTTGTGTCATTTTAATGTGCAGAAACTAGGCAGGATCCATAAAAAATATTGGGGAGGATATGGGTTTTTTGTCAGCGGCCCTAATAAAAAACAAACGAAGATACTATATTTCTACCGTAGACATGCTGCCCAAAAAACCCCTTTAAAATACTCAGATTAAACATACATAACTCCTGGAGGCTGATATTCTATTTAGCCATAGAATAAATGCAGGAAGCAGCAAGGCAAGCTTCCCCAAAATGACATTATTATGTGCCTCAATACAAATCTAGAAGGAGCACTGGCAGGGGTCAGACTGAAGTTCAATTTACATCAGTTTTTGTTTTGAATTTAATGGCAGCAGTTGCTTCTCACTTAGGAAGGAGTTTGCTGACATTTCCGTAGCAGAGGAATTTGGAGGGCAATATCATCTCTGTTCCATTTTATAGGGTTTTAAGAATTACCTGCAGTTGTAGAATTTCCCCAGCTGTATGACTGAAGATGTGATTTCACCATCAAGTTCTCCAAGTCTTGGGACATTAGAGATATTGGTACACAGAAGATAACCACATAGCACATCCCTGTATTGAGGGGTTAAATAGACATTCACTGAGAAAAATAATCCAATAAAAATAGTTTACACTTATATAAAAAAAATCTTTTGTTTTTTCACATGTGCTCGTAACTGGTACACAGCCCATCAAAATGGCAGACCACCACTTATTTCTCCCTCACTTACATAAGTGCTCAAGTCCAATATCACAGACAAAAGGGACCATAATTCTCTATATTCCCATCCTCAGGAAAATTTTCTCTGCTTATCTGCCTCACATATTTTCCTGTTATCTTTCTTTGCTATTGCAAATACCTCAGTGGCCAGACTCTTTGAGCCTGTGGTCTTGTCTACACATGAAAGTTTTATCATTTTAACTATACCAGTACAATTTCCCTAATGTGGATGCAGTTATACTGGTATAAAACTGCTTATACTGATATAGCTATTCCCATACAGGAAGGGGAATAACCTAGACCACTATAATACACCTTTATACCAGTGTAACTGTGGACTTGGCTATGCTTACATTTTGTAGCGCTCTAACTTGCTGGCTCAGGGTGTGAAAAATCACCCCCCTGAGTGCAGCAAGTCAGAGCACTTTAAAGCGGTAGTGTAAACAGGCTCCGAGCGCTGGGAGCTATTCCCCTCATGGAGGTGGATTACCAGGAGTGAGAGAGCTCTCTCCCAGTGCTCGCGGGCGACCACACTCGCACTTCAGAGCGCTGCCGCGGGAGCGCTCCCTTGACAGTGCTTTGAAGTTTCCAGTGTAGCCATGCCCTGTGTCCACCTTAATGGTTGTAGCAGTATAACTATTTTGGTTTTAAAAAAATCACCTCCTACCTGAAATAGTTATACTGGTACATGTCTGATTTTTCAACTGTCTTGCATCTGAGCTGTCATTGACACCTAATTAGCCCAGGTTTAAACAATTACCTAAAGTACAAGGCAGTGGAGAATTATCTCATGAACTGGCATGCCACCCTCTGAGCCTCACTTAAGGCTACACTAGGAAAAGAGGCTTTTTATAAAAGGATTTTAATTGTTGTTTCAAAATGTGTTAGCACCCAGTGTACACAAGTTTCAGGCCAAGGCTCTCAATAGCAACACTGATTTCTGCCAGAGACGTCCGGAATCTATGTATTTCTTCACAAACAAGACACAGCAGTATTTACTTCAAATATTTGTAGAGCTGGTAAAAACATATATGATACTGTACACAAATCTTCCAATCACCATTTTATCTACTTGAGGATTTTATTTGTAGGAGAGAAGAATGTGGACTCAGACCCAAGCTTTCCCAAAGTTCTGGTGGTAGATGGATCCAAATTTCTGTTTTGAGATTATCTCTACTATGTACTGTCTCTCTGGCATCCATGATTTGGGTCTTCATTTCAAAAACATTTATACTCCATACAGTGGGCCTGATTCTTCACTGCCTTGCACTTTGAGAAGTCATTTGTACCTGTGCAAAGTGGGTGCATAAGTTACAAAATCAGAATGGTGGCATTTTACACCAGGTACATTTCACAGATGTAAATGACTTCTCAAAGTGCCAGGCCATAGAGAATCAGGCCCAGCCTTGCATTTAGGGTCTGACTACACTGCAGCTGGGAGGTGTGATTTCCAGAGTGGGCACACAGATTTCATGCTAGCTCGGTTCAAGCTAGCACATTAAAAATAGCGGCCTGGACATTGCAGCACATGCAGTAGCTTGGGCGAGCCACCCCAACTCAGACCCAGGTGGTTGGGCAGGCTTGGACTCAGGCAGCTAGCCCAAGCTGCCACTGGTGCTGCTATGTCCACACTGCAATTTTTAGTGCGCTAGTGCAAATGTCTATCCACAATGGGAATCACAACTCCCAGCTGCAGTGCAGACAGACTCTTAGAGCAAAGCGAAGGAGTGATATTATGTACTGCCTTTCAGAGCCTTGGAGCAATGAGGAGGCAAGTAATGACTTTAAGCCACCTTAACACATCCTGGATTCTGGGTTGCTGTGGTGGCCAAAGTGGCCATGGCATAAATTTGGCTGATCTGAGAGCTGTTCTGATACAGAATCCTCCTCCGCCTTCTACTGGACTGCTCCACAGTCTGTTGCAGATGACAATCCATGAAGCTGGTGCAGACTATGGGGACTCTCCTCCAACCCCTGGCCCCATTCCTGACACCCTAAACTGGGTCTTGAGTTGTAGGTGGTTCTTAGAAGACAGCTGTCTTCTTTCAGTTCCTGTGCCAGGGGAATTCTCCCCCAGCCAGATTCAGGGCTTTTAGAGTCTGTTTATGACAGGTGAAGGGTTGGACCGGGGCAAGAATCTCACACAAGCTGCTTTCCAGAGTAGATGAACTTACTGTTTGTTGCACTGTATCCAAGTGTCCTTGCCCCTTCCACAGTTACCTTTCTCAGTCCCTTCAATATTCAGTTTCTCATAGCAGTATCTATCAGCAGCTGTCACTTCTAAAAACAGAAACAATTTTCTTCTAATAAGAATATGCACATTTTTAAAAGCCTGATGCAAATTTGATGTTAGAAATCAGGTTGTAGATCAAATAAATCAAAAATTATCCTCTACTTTATTCCAGGGATATTGGCTCTAATGATCTCTCCAAGGATTTCTTCATTCCAGGCCTTGTTTACAAGTAAAGACTAGTTTTCAAGGAAAAATGTTTTTGATTATGGCCAGTTTGAGGCTCTAAAGTGTTCGGGAAAAATCTTGAGTTATAACAGCACTAGATTATAAAACCAAATACTTGCCAGGAACCCTGGATCTCTCTACTTATCTTAAATGATGGAAGAACCAGTTCAGACAATAATAACACCAAAACCTTAACTTAAGACTCAAATCTAGTTTTTAAAAAATTACAGCTAATTTCTCATCCTTTCCTCCATTATTTTTCCTTTTAATGTATTTCCAGGTTCTATCAGGGACCAGTAGCATAAGTGCCTGAAATACAACACAAGCTATTCTCCTTTGTTCTGTCCCAAGCAGTAGGAGGTACTAGATAGCTTATGACATGGCTGCTCTCATGAGACTTCCAGTCCAATTATTCAGACTCAACATGTTCCTTGGATAAGCTTTATAAAAGCATCTGAACTTTTTGAGTAAGAATCTAAACCAAACGTAAACTCTGAACTCATGGTTTGCCTGTAACAATTTATATTGTTTTTCTTCATCTCCAAAGAAAGTTGAAGCTCTGGCAGAAATCATTTCGCTTCTGCCAGTACCAAGAGTGACAGAGTCAATGCTGAACTAGCTGAGACAGTCAATGCAAAAGCACCCTTCATTTGTACTAGAACAGCAAGCTAGGAGATAAGAGCAGGGTGAATATCTTTGTTCAAGACATAGCAGGCACAGCAAGTGCTGGTCTGTGACTGACCAGCTACTGAAGACATTTCCCACAACATTTATTATTATTAATAGTAGTAGTAGTATTGGTTTTGCAGTAGTGCCTAGAAGTGCCTCATGCACCGGGATTCTGTTGTGCTAGGTGCTGTACAAACACCTAACACATAGACAGTCCCTGCCCAAAGAGCTAACAGTCTAAGGCTATGTCTACACTACCACTTATGTCGGAAAAACTTATGTTGCTCAAGGGTGTGAAAAAATCACACCCATAAGCAACATAAGTTACACAGATAGAAGCGCCGGTGTGGACAGCACTATGTCAGGAGGAGAGCTTCTCCTGCTGACATAGCTACTACTGCTCGTTGGGGGTGGTTTAATTATGTTGACGGGTGAGCTCTCTCCCATCAGCATAGAGCAGCTACACGAGAGATGTTACAGCAGCGCAGCTGCATCGGTACAGCTGTGCTGCTCTAAGCTCTCTAGTGTAAACATAGCCTAAGTTGAATCTTAGTTTCTACACATTGTTGTGTTCAACACACAAAGTTACATAAGTTTAACTAAACGTGTGATTTTAAACAAATTTTGTTAAACTGGTGGGTGCAGCTCTGTGTGCGGAGACTCTTCTATTGGTATTTCAAGTAACGGGTTTAAACCCACACAAAATTCCACACATTTAAATAAACTGATATGCACTAAATCAGACAAGAACTCTGGCAACCATTTTTTTTTCTAGCCATGGTTTCAAACATGTTTCTAACTTCTAACTAAATAAAGTACACCAATCAGTGTGAAGAAACTGATCACTATGGCAACCTAGGGAGGTCCTGGGCTTGTTCTAAGCTCCAAGGGCCAACAGGGACAAAGCAGAAGCAATTGCTCAGTCCCTTGAGAGAAGAAACTCTTGAGTGACCTCCTCTGACTAATGCATGGATCACCAGTGATGGTCTTTGAAGAGTGTCAAGCCAAGCACTCGTTGGCTGGAGACATGGTTGCTATGCTGAAGGGTCTTCAATAGCCAGGGACAGAAGTAAAGTGAGGGAATGAAGGTAGAGGATCACAGAGCAACTGCCCACTCCTTTTCATAAAAAAGTAAAGAATATACTAAAAGGGGGTCCAGGCAAAAAAACAAGAACTAAAAGGCAAATTTCGCAAATTTCCTCTTTTACATATGGAACCCGGTCTCATGTTGAGTACATATCATGGCACACAGCCCCAGCTAAATTCTGACTGATTTTAATGATTCCAAGTAGGGGTATGTCTGCAAGATATTTGACTTTTTAGAGCAATAATGCTTAGAAACAATAATGTTTACTTACTTTCACCCCAGATGTATTTACACTGCCGATCCCTGGTTTTACATCTTCCTCCAAAACAAATACCCTAAAGAGACAAAAGAGACACAAAACAACGTTTTTTCACATTTTCACAACTGGGTCAAATACACTTTCAAATCAGGTAAATTACTGTTATTCAGTTTATTTTGCATGTAATGGAAAGACTAATTAACATGTAATGTGGTTCTACTTTCTAATTGAAAATACTTTGTGAGCCTAGATCCAAATCTCTTTGAAGTTAGTGGAAAGACTCCTACTGATTTCAAAAGATCTCAGATCAGAACCTATAGGAATATGTTTTCCCATCTATAAAAATAATAAAAATATAAATCCAAATTATAATTACCTGTTTGTTATCACATGAATACCCATCCATTTTGTGACTATTGGGAGAACACTATAGAAAGAGAAAACAAGCACTTGATAATCCAGATAGTGAGCGGGCTATAAAAACAATTTATAAATCTAAGGCAATTAGTGGCATTTCAAAATTTCTTTCACTATCACTTTCCCCCTTAAACTTAAAGTAATTTTTATACAACATTTAAACAACTTACAATACTACTACAATAGCTCTCAGACTGACTGAGATTGTGCATGTGTTGCACTTGTTCACTTTTTGTGAAAGAATTTTAAAATATTACCTGGCTGGAGTTTCCTGTGCAGTTTTCTGGAATATCACAATCATTTACCGCATCTCGGCACACAACTCCTTTCGATTCAAACTAAAACAAGTTTGAAAAATCGCTTTCTTATTATCTCTATAACCAGCTTTTTCATGCAATGATTATTTCAACAGTTTTAACCATAATCAAATGATGGGAAATTTTCAACTTTGGGAAGCTGTTTTGACTCAGTTTAGATTCCATGCATGTCACCAGGATTAAGAAAACCATCACCTTATATTTTCAGTTACAAGTGTAAGGGCCAAATTTTGCTCTCACTTCTATTAATCTACCTAAGATACTTGCATGTCTCCCATCACTGTAGTACCTGAGCATCTCACAGTCTTTAATGTTTATCCTCACAACACCCCTATGAGGTAGAAAAATGCTTTTACCTCCATTTTACAGAGAGGGATCTGAGGCACAGTGAGACTAATGACTTGCCAAAAGTAACACAGGGTGTCTGTGGAGGAAGGGAATTGAAACTGAGCCTCCTGACCTGAAGCTAGCACCTAACTACTGGATCACGCTTCTTTTCTTTTATAATTTTCACTTCTGCCAGCACAGCTACCCCAGGTCATTAGTAAGAGATCATTGGGTCACTTACATCTATGTAACTCCATTATAACAGTGTAAATCAGGGTAGAAATTGGCCATAACCATTCTTGGATTCCACATCATTTTATACCCACTTCTAAAGTATCCATACATTTAAGGATGAGAAAGTTAGTAGTGACAGAATGTATGGTGTTTAGTTTCTGAATAAACATTTTATACAGTTGCCAAAAGCCTCATGACCTGATGAAATGGCAAAATATCCCACAAGCGGGGACTGTCCGTGCTGTGCACCCTGTTTGCCAGTGAAGCATCACTACTTCCTTCTCAGTCGCATCACCAGTTACGGACATGCCTCAGGTCCACTTCAGAGCCCACAGTTTTTCCGGACTGGGTCTGTTAATCTGCATATCCCAGTTCACTTTTTTCATTTGTGTTCTCTTTCTGTGCACAGATTTTGTATAAGATTTGGCATGCTAGTGTTCTAGATCCTCAGCTGGTGTAATCAGTGTAGCTTCATTGACTTTAGTAGAGCTAAATTGATTAACATCAATGGAAACTTTTTTCTGACACCTGACTTAGTTTTTTTCTCCCCTGCCAGCTGTGGAAAAAATAGGTAAGATAGACAGATAGGGTAACATTTTCAAAAGTGCCTCAGTGATTTAGAAACCTAAGGGCTTGTGTACACATCCAGTTGTTCCTGATTAACTCCACATGTGGACACACTTATTCCAGAATAAGAGTGCCTGTCACAGGATGACTGGCCCTTTCAAGGGGGAGTGAGGACCAATGCATCGGTGACCTGCTGCTCAATTAGGCTTAAGGGAAGGCAACTGGGCCTTATAATGGGCACCGCTGACAGGAAACAGGGAGGAGAAAAGAAAGATGCTGAGCCAGGTAAGAGAAACCCAGGTCCTGGGCTAGACAAGAAGTTGGTCTCCAGAAAAGATCCCTGAAAAGGCACTATCTGGGGAAGGGTGGCAGGATTCATAGTATGCTTAGAGAAGCTTATCTCCTGAGGGAGAGCCTGAAGAGATATCACCTGGCAAGGGGCTGGCAGGATGTTTAACCCCCATTAAGCACTGTGGTTGAAGAAGAGGAGCCCCTAGGAATGGGTGAACTGGAAGAATTGCAAAGGGAAGGAAAAAGAGCTGTTTCTGGACAATATGGTTTTAGAACAAGGTGAATCCTCCTGTTTGTGGATCTGGGGGTGACAGTGTTAAGGTGACATTGTACCAATAAAGAAGTCCAGATTGGGCATAAACACAGATAAGCCTAGTGTACTTATTATATGGAAGCCCTAACTTGTGGGGAAACTGAGGCAAGGGTGCTACAGAGTCACACTTGGCCAGCAGGGGACGCTATAGGGCAGGCACACTCTTTTACATTGCCTTGTTCCTGTTTAGTTTAACCCATTTTCACAACTCTATGTGGCAGACAGCCCTTAATTCCATTTTCTAAAGTGACTTAGGCATTTGGGAGCCTAAGTCTTACTGAAAGTCAATGGGACTTGGCTGCTAAGTCATTTAGGTGCTTTTGAAAATTTTACTCATAGACATCTTCTGGGTTTTTTAAAATTGCATTTTAAAAGAAATGTGCTTAGAAAAATGAGGTCTATTAGAGTATAATTTGCACCTTTTTTGCATTTAATGATGAGCCCAAAGTCAAGGCAGAGTGTGGCACTGAGCTATTACTTACATTTCTCCTATAGGAGTCAGACACATCAATGCACATTGATCAAGATGATAATATCACATATAAGTACACTGCATAGATAACATTATTAGTATTTATTGGATGAGCAGTGTCCTTTATTAGAACAGTATCCTCAGCTTGAAGACAAAAGGTGAAAATCAGAAGTGTGTTTAGCTGGACTCCCTCATGAACAGACACTTGACCTACTTCTACCTATTGATTGATTGATGAGTCTAAGGCTGTCTACATTAAACCTCTACAGTAGCACAGCTGTACCTCTGTAGTGCTTCAGTGCAGACACTCACTACAGTGATGGGAGGGGTTCTCCTGTCGTAGTTCTTAATCCACCTTCCTGAGAGGCAGTAACTAGGTTGATGGAAGAAGCCTGAGAGCTGTCTATGTCGGGGGTAGGACAGTTTAACTACATTGCCCGGGTGTGTGGGTTTTTCACACCCCTGAGTGACATAGCTGGGACGACCTGACTTTTTAGTACAGACCAGGTGTTAGGGGAGTTTAAGCGTGTGTAATTTACATAGGGCCTGATCCAAAGCTCAATAAATTAAATAAAAAGACTTGCATTGTATTAAATGGGCTCTGGATCAAGTCCCATGTTAAGCAGCCAGGGGAAGGTGTAAGTTAAAGTAACAGCAGACCTCCTTTAACTTACACATCCTTACACCTTACTGCTAGTTGGTCTTCTTACTATACTCTTCTTTGTGACCCTCTGTTCTATAAGTTTCCCCAACAGAAACTCCCTCTGATTCAGAGAGGCAAATTCAGAGGTGATGTGTAAGTGATATGGTGCATGCATCTAAACATGTCAGTCCAAAGGAGTCCAGAAGGAGTCCAAACTGATTTGGACTGGTTTGGGGTTGGAAGAAGGTATAAATTAGTCTAGACTTAAACTCACCTCTGAATTTGGCCCACACTCCCTACCCCAAGTATTTTATAATCTAAAAGACAAAAATCAGAGTTAGATTAACCAGCTTTTGATGAGTTTTAAGGGTCAAACTTTCTGAAAGGGAGGTCCAAGGTCTGAGAGCAAAAATGCATGTGCAATTGTGCCTATAATCACCTAAACTTACTAACTCCCCATAAATGACAGCATAAGTCACTTTAAATGCATTGTACTTACCTGACACTTTCTACAGCAGAGCCCATTGCTGCACTCTGAGCCTGCAGTCAGGGTGCATGAATGGCAGCAATCTCCTCCTTCAATGGCACACTCCTGGGGAACAGACACACATGTGAAATGTTACAGAGAAAAGCCTATTTCTCCAAAAGCTCCATTACTGCTACGAGGTGCTTTTAAACTCAAGTAGATTTTAACCAGGCTCACTACGAAGCTGAATATATACTATATGCATGCCACTAAAACATCAGGATTTCCACATAGTAGAGTCTGAGATGCCACGGTTTCCCCTGTATATAAAATAGGACACAATTGTAATAACTGTGTGGTATCTGTTGCCAAATGCTGACAATTTTAATGGTGACCACTATAAACTCTTGATATACTAATACCATTTTCCAAATATTAAAAAATAATCTTGCAGGGCCTGATTTTGCAGCCTTAATTATGATTATTATTTAATGTTTTATATATATATATATATATATATACATACACTTATACTTGTATATAGTATATAAAACATTAAATAATAATCATAATTAAGGCTGCAAAATCAGGCCCTGAAAGATTATTTTTAGTATTAGTATACCAAGAGTTTATATATATATATATAAAAAACCAAAAACCACCACCACACTGGGTCCATTGCAGTAGGCACCGTATAAACACATAATCAATGACAGTTCCTGCCCCAAAGATCTTACACTCTGTGTGCATCCCTCTCATTAATGTTAGTGGAAATTGTGGGTATCAATGATTCCTGGATTAATACCCAAGCCTGTAGTTATTGATCCAAAATATGTTGTACTTACTGCAGTAGTACCACAGTCACATTCTTCTCCATCTTCAACAAAACCATTGCCGCATTCTGGAGGATCTAGAAGCTGCAGTGCAAAAATTAAGAAAAACAAAATGCTACAAATCTTTCCCAAGATCCCAAGTGAACTTCTCAACTCTTAACTACGTATAATTTGTACAACAGGACTTAAATAAATTAAATTAATCACAAGGTAACATTTTCACTGTTCGGGGTGGGGGTGGGGGTCTTAATTGGCTGATCTTGATTTTAATATCAGCCTTCCAATGGAGTGTTGTAGGACAATACCCAGAAACATGTGGATTCATTTCCCCCATGCTTCTTGTAAAGAGGCCTGTAATACCTCTTCCTTGCTAGAATGAAGCATGCATCTCTGAAAGACTTCTGAATTAAATAAACATTCATTTAAAAATATTGTTTTACTTTAAAAGATTTTGGATACAATGTTTTAAATCGCAACTTGATCACTCTGGCTTCCACTTCTTTCTTTCACATTTTCATATCCTATAAAAGAAAAATCTAAATGCTGCTAATCTAAATTGTGATAAGGGATACAAAAACCTTCTACTGAATTCTACTAATTTTTGTGAATTAGCATAATCAGTAAACAAAGCCATGGTGAGCATACATTCTATTAAAAATCACTTTGTTACAAAAAAGAATCCACCCAGTGAAGGGATTTAACAATCAAAATGTCTCATCATCTGTCATGAGATGTGAAAAACCAGACCTGCAAAAGGAAGGATAAAGGTGTTCAAAAACAAGAAACAGTTACATCTTATCAACAAAATAAACAGCGCTGACTATCCCTTATATCATTAAGTACATCTGTTAAAAGAAACACACAACACTTTGCAGATGTACTCCCTATTATAATCATCCAAATGAGAAGACAGCATTTCATATGTGAGCTTCGTGAGATGATTTTCACTGGGGTGCTGAGAGAAAAAGCGAATTCATTCTTGTTTACTTAATAAAGGCAGCTCTCTCATAATGAGAAATCTACAAACCTGCAGCCATAAACTATTCAAGTGAAGAACAATGCCCCCCTCTAGTGTTTACTGCAGTTATGCAGCTGTGCAATTGGTCATAAAATTTACTCTATTCCTCCAGCTACTGAAGAAATAAAAATCCTGCTTTGGTAACCCCTGTTTTCTTTTGCATTTGTGGCAATCAACACTGCCAATTTAGCCTGTCTCCATGTTTCCCCACTAGTCCCAGGATTAGCATTGTAGATGATAGCATCAGTTATAAACAAAGGATTCAAGATCCCCGTCCTGAGTACCTTGGGTTTTGACTACTGCTGCAATAAACGAAGCTGGTGTTCACCAACTAACCTATTGCAGAAGCTACCATCCTAAAGGCGCCGACTATTTTGCTAGGGCTTTCTTTACCTCTAATTTATACTTTGTAGTCTGAAGTCTCTGATGGCTGGAGACTGTGTGGCCAGTGACAGCCCTGACAACTCAATTCCCACAGAACACTGAAGTTACACCAGAGATTTGATCTACTGAATATTGTCCCTCCATCTTTTTGATCCTTTTTTTTCTCTGTATCTTTAAGCATTTGGCAAGTCACTTCTATCTTTCAAACACTATTTAAAAAAAGTTATAGTTGCAAAACAACTTGTTGCAAAATAGCAGGAGGTCAGGGAAGCAGACTCTTTGAGGACTAATGACAAAATCATAATTACTTCAGAAGTGGTTGGTTTATTAATCTTCCCCTAGTGACCAAATATGTTATATTTTCTGTTTCCAGTAATAAGAATACACCAAAGAGACTACTAGTACCTGGAGTCTGCATGGCAGCTTGCTGCCCTGGTACCAACCCACCAAATTTGGTATCATGTTCCATTTCAAATGTCAAACTCAGTCCGTGGAAACCGGTAGAGCAGAACTGGTTGACTGATGGTTTTGTGTCAAAACCTGGTGAAACGTTGTGGTTTCGCAATGAGTTTTGGGGTCTGAGCCACTAAAGCAAACATTAGGGGATGTGTGAGGAGCACGAACCCACATGCATAAACAGTACTTAAAATGTTTGCCCAAACCCTTATGAACTAAAATTACCAATTTTCACCCATCTGTAATTGGAAAATCTGAAATGGGAAATGGGCTGGAAACCTCACAATCACAAGTTTTTCATGATATGACCAAGTTCTTCCTGTTTCAGCTGGATCAGAAATACCACAGGAATGACTTTCCTTGTGGTATTTCTTTATCATCATTTTGTGTCCCACCTGAATAGGTGGATTGCAAGAAGATAATTTGTTCTAATGTATCCTGAACCTTTTCAAAACTTTAGAAGGGTATCAGTTCAATCCAATTAAAGCTGAAAACTCTTGAGGATTACTTTATTGAACTATAGAACACATCCCTAGCCTCAGCAGGTGTGTACTATATTAACAAGGCACATAATCTTCTCCCATCCAATTCCTGACTGTCCAAAAAAGTAACGCCAAAGTGGGTTGAAGAATACTTTTAGTTACATTGATTCCAGGATGGCTTTACCAAAATAAGTGATTAGTATTGAACCAAACCAATAATGTTGATTGAAAGTGTGCCCTGATCTGATTTGTCCACCCAACAAATGCCAGTTTCTTCAGCAGGACAAAAAGAACCAAAAAAACCCCAAACAAACAAACAAAAAAACCCCAAAACCATTTGTTCCAAAAATACAGGCTCTAAAATTATTATTCGGTGTTACACTGAAGATTTATTCTGGTGTATGTGAGGAAGAGCTTTTCTCTGAAAGAAAGGGTCTAAAATGCTGGAAGAATCTGTTCAAGATTTTGTTAAAGCACAAGGATTACATGATGTGTGTGTCTTATGCTGACCCCTTTGCACAGGGCAAATTTCACCCTCTGAGTCTTGGCTAGAAAGGGTAGCTTCCTTCTTCCAAGAGTTCTGGCTGCAAAAATATATGTATAAGATTGTGGAAAGGTAAGAAGTAAAGCATACCACTGTTTCCTTTCTCAATAATAAGCTGTTAATTACCTTGGATGGTTTATTGAAGAGGCAGGCACCACCTCCGTTGTTTAAAAATTCATGATACTCCTCTATGTCACACTTGGAGAACTTGCTTGGAAGATAATAACTAGAAAGAAATAGGGTAGTTGGTTATTTATTTCTCATGTTGCTTTTGACCATTATACAATATTTTGTCTGCTTCCAAAATATGGGGGGAAACATATGGTCTTATTCTTGGAAAGGGGTTGCTAGAATACTTGATTCAGAGCCATGTGGTGAAAATATCTGCTTGCAAATTAGTACTGCCATTCTAACTTCTATGCCTTTTTGTAGTGCAAGTGTTTGTAGCATTTGGCTACAGCTCTGTAACTGAAATTTTTAATCTCTCATATATTGAATATGTTCCTTTTCTCACTGTTGAAAGAGTGTTTAATATTGCCCTAAATGATGTACAACTTTTTCATAGTAGATGCTCAGCTCAAGCATGAAAGGTATTTGAACATAAGCTTTTGTGAGCTACAGCTCACTTCATCGGATGCATTTGGTGGAAAATACAGTGGGGAGATTTATATACACACACAGAGAACATGAAACAATGGGTTTTATCATACACACTGTAAGGAGAGTGATCACTTAAGATGAGCCATCACCAGCAGCGGTGGGGGGAGGAGGAAAACCTTTCATGGTGACAAGCAAGGTAGGCCATTTCCAGCAGTTAACAAGAACATGTGAGGAACAGTGGGGGGTGGGGTGGGGGGGAGAAATACCATGGGGAAATAGTTTTACTTTGTGTAATGACTCATCCATTCCCAGTCTCTATTCATTACAAAAAGAAGGATTCTGGGTGGACTCCTCCTGAAGGTCGAAACAGCAGACTGGACTTCTACATAGAGTGCTTCCGCCGACGTGCACGGGCTGAAATTGTGGAAAAGCAGCATCACTTGCCCCATAACCTCAGCCGTGCAGAACACAATGCCATCCACAGCCTCAGAAACAACTCTGACGTCATAATCAAAAAGGCTGACAAAGGAGGTGCTGTCGTCATCATGAATAGGTTGGATTATGAACAAGAGGCTACTAGGCAGCTCTCCAACACCACTTTCTACAAGCCATTACCCTCTGATCCCCCTGAGAGTTACCAAAAGAAACTACAGCATTTGCTCAAGAAACTCCCTGAAAAAGCACAAGAACAAATCCACACAGATACACCCCTAGAACCCCGACCTGGGGTATTCTATCTGCTACCCAAGATCCATAAACCTGGAAATCCTGGACGCCCCATCATCTCAGGCATTGGCACCCTGACAGCAGGATTGTCTGGCTATGTAGACTCCCTCCTCAGGCCCTACGTTACCAGCACTCCCAGCTATCTTCGAGACACCACTGACTTCCTGAGGAAACTACAATCCATTAGTGATCTTCCTAAAAACACCATCCTAGCCACTATGGATGTAGAAGTGGCTACACCAACATTCCACACAAGGATGGACTACAAAGCGTCAGGAATAGTATCCCGAATAATGGCATGGCTAACTTGGTGGCTGAACTTTGTGACTTTGTCCTCACCCATAACTATTTCACATTTGGGGACAATGTATACCTTCAAATCAGCGGCACTGCAATGGGTACCCGCATGGCCCCACAGTATGCCAACATTTTTATGGCTGACTTAGAACAATGCTTCCTCAGCTCTCATCCCCTAATGCCCCTATTTGCGCTACATTGATGACATCTTCATCATCTGGACCCATGGAAAAGAAGCCCTTGAGGAATTCCACCATGATTTCAACAATTTCCATTCCACCATCAACCTCGGCCTGGACCAGTCCACACAAGAGATCCACTTCCTGGACACTACGGTGCTAATACGCGATGGTATTTTACGCGTGGTATAAACACCACCCTAGATCGGAAACCTACTGACTGCTATTCCTACCTACATGCCTCTAGCTTTCATCCAGATCATTCCACACGATCCATTGTCTACAGCCAAGCTCTACGATATAACCGCATTTGCTCCAACCCCTCAGAGACAAACACCTACAAGATCTCTATCATGAATTCTTACAACTACAATACCCACCTGCAGAAGTGAAGAAACAGATTGACAGGGCCAGAAGAGTACCCAGAAGTCACCTACTACAGGACAGGCCCAACAAAGGAAATAACAGAACGCCACTAGCCATCACCTTCAGCCCCCATCTAAAACCTCTCCAACGCATCATCAAGGATCTACAACCTATCCTGAAGGATGACCCATCACTCTCACAGATCTTGGAAGACAGGCCAGTCCTTGCTTACAGACAGCCCCCCAACCTGAAGCAAATACTCACCAGCAACCACACACCACACCACAGAACCACTAACCCAGGAACCTATCCTTGCAACAAAGCCCGTTGCCAACTCTGTCCACAAATCTATTCAGGGGACACCATCATAGGGCCTAATCACATCAGCCACGCTATCAGAGGCTCGTTCACTTGCGCATCTACCAATGTGATATATGCCATCATATGCCAGCAATGTCCCTCTGCCATGTACATTGGTCAAACTGGACAGTAAAAGAATAAATGGACACAAATCAGTCGTCAAAAATTATAACATTCAAAAACCAGTCGGAGAATACTTCAGTCTCTCCGGTCACTCGATTACAGACCTGAGGGTGGTATCCTTCAACAAAAAAACTTCAAAAACAGACTCCAGCGAGAGACTGCTGAATTGGAATTAATTTGCAAACTGGATACAATTAACTTAGGCTTGAATAGAGACTGGGAATGGATGAGTCATTACACAAAGTAAAACTATTTCCCCATGTTATTTCTCCCCCCCACCCCACCCTCCACTGTTCCTCAGATGTTCTTGTTAATTGCTGGAAATGGCCTACCTTGCTTGTCACCATGAAAGGTTTTCCTCCTTTCCCCGCCCCCCGCTGCTGGTGATGGCTCATCTTAAGTGATCACTCTCCTTACAGTGTGTATGATAAAACCCATTGTTTCATGTTCTCTGTGTGTGTATATAAATCTCCCCACTGTATTTTCCACCAAATGCATCCGATGAAGTGAGCTGTAGCTCACGAAAGCTTATGCTCAAATAAATTTGTTAGTCTCTAAGGTGCCACAAGTACTCCTTTTCTTTTTGCGAATACAGACTAACACGGCTGCTACTCTGAAACATGAAAGGTATATTTGTTGATTCATTTGCTTTACATCGTTACATGGAAGTTCCTATAAAGAAATGTCTTACCCAGTGTCTCCCATTATACATCCAGACCATGTGTCCTCACACTTACACTCACCTAACAACAACAACAAAATTAAAATTCATACTTTGAGTCTGACAATTTTAAAATCTCTGCATAACATATATTATGTTTCTCATCTTAAAAAGAACACTGAAAACCTATATTCCTAATTTCCTCCAAATACAATATAGAACGAAACATTTACTTTTTTCACTATGCACAGGTCTCAAATTTATGTGTACACATTGGCCAAACTTTCTTCCATAAAACCACACACATTACTATGCAATCTTGACAATCTTAGAAAAAAATTCTTGCTTTTCATTTCTTATTTTCCAATAGAAGCAGGAGGAAACTCCTCCACTGTATAAAGATCTTCACTTGAAAGAAGAAAAAACAAACAAGCAAACATAAACTTACCAGTTAGTAGTTTTCTTTTATCTGAGAAAATGCCAAGATTGTGGCCTAATGACTGCGCCAATGTCACTGCAAGAAAGTCTGACTTTCCATACTGAAAGAAACAAAACAGGATGGGAACAATAATCATTCTGACACAAGAATCTGAAAACATAAATACACCTTTAGTACATTTTAAAATAAGATTTTTTTAAGGCAAAAGCAGATCAACAGTTTTATGGCTCTTACTTCAGTGAAGACTCATTTAATTGCAGCTGGATAATGGATCAGCAAGGAAGACAAACCACAGTATTAAGAATAGGCCAGGTAAGATTTTTTTCTTACCAGAGTAGCTTCAAATGTGAAGGAGAGAAAGCTGCAGACTCTCTTTTGGAAATTCAACTGAACCCAAACCCAACCTTATTCCGTTTGCCTTTTAGCATTATCCTCTAATTTGAACTTTATTTTGTCGGACTGTATTAATGTTCTGTATTGGTCATGCAATAAGGGAACATTTTGAGAAAAATGCTTGTGTGGACACAGACACTGTGGCTACCACATCAATTGGTGCTAGTATGAATATTCACACCTACTTCATTCACACCTCCACCTTTTAATAGTGAACAAATTCCACCAATGTAGGCTGCACCACTCCGACTGCTCTGAAATTGACTCCCCCTTTAAAAAACAAAACAAAATGAGAAAGTTTACTTCTTACGTTAGCCAATTCCTCTATTTACCTCTCTTATTTCCAAATGCCAGTTGCAATTACTGTGCTGTTCACTGCACGCAAACAGAACAGAGAGCTGTGAAAACCAAAGAAGCTTTCACAATTCTTTCGAGGAAACCTTTCCCAAAACACACTAAGGAGGAATAACATCTGTTCTCATGCACAGGCAAATTCTTTGAGGGAGAAACTCCCCTATAAAATAGTTTCATATTTTCATAAAGTTTAAGGCCAGAAGGAGCCATTACATCACACAGTCTGACCACCTGAATTAAATTTTAACCAAATACCCCTATATTAAGCCCAATCACTTTAGTTAGACCCTGAGTATGTGAGCAAGACACACCAGCCAGGCATCATTAGCAAAGAGGATTCTTTGAATCCCCTCAGAGCACTGGTGCACCCTGTCTGGTGTCCCGTCTTCAGCTGTGGCTGACCACTGATTCTTCAGAGGAAGGTGGAAAAAAACAAAACCAACCCTCAATACATTGTGCCAATTATGTGTCAAGGGAAAAAAATCTTTCCTAGCCCCTGCAGATGACTGGCTGAAGCCCTGAGGCCCTTAGAGCTGCAGATGGGAGCATGCGTAGGGCTATACAGGCAAACCTGTTTCCCTTGGCCATGACAGAAAGGGATAAACAGGGGGATTCATAGATTCACAGATTCCAAGGCCAGACAGGGTCACCACACAACCATCCAGCTCGATCCCTCAATTCCACTGTTTGTATCCCTTCTAAAAAGACGTAATTGTAGGATCTGCTATTTCTAGATGATCTAGGAATTTAATGTTCTCAGATGTTATTATTATTATTAGTATTTGTATTATAGTAGCACATAGAGGCTCCAACCAAGATCAGGGCCACACTGAATAAAGTGTTCTACAGCCACACAATAAGAGACAGACCCTGCCCCAAAGAGCTTACAATCTGAACAGACAAGACAAAGGGTGGGGAAAAGAAAGTATTTTACCCCAGTTATACAGATGATGAACAGAGGCACAGAAAGATTAAAAACCTGATCCTACAATTACCATTCTTAACTTTACTCATGTAAAGTCAGATGGACTAATTTAGCACATACCTAAATGTCTATGGGATTAGGCCCTAAGTGACTTGACGAAGGTCACACCAATAGTCTGTGGAACTGAGGAGGGAACTGTTAACAATTACCATTCTTAACTTTACTCATGTAAAGTCAGATGGACTAATTTAGCACATACCTAAATGTCTATGGGATTAGGCCCTAAGTGACTTGACGAAGGTCACACCAATAGTCTGTGGAACTAAGCAGGGAACTGAGCCCCAATCCAGTCTCTCACAAAGAGACCACCCTTTTCTCTTTTTCGTTAGTGGATTAATGTAATAAAACCTACCAAAACAATTCAGAGAATTCGGTAAGAACAGAAACATTCCTCCCAGTAATGATACTCATTTTATGATCCTTCTGGTGCACTTGTATTGTATCAAACTATTTTGAGGGAACAGAGAACCTCAGTAATCCTGCAGTATGCAAGGCTCTGAATAATATCTACTGGCACATATTGTGCCAAATTGGCTTTTAAGCAGAACTCCAAATTGGTTTCAATGTTCGCTATAAATGAATGATGTGAGTGGCCCACTGTCAGTATTCTGTTGCAACACAGTACCATGCACTATCCATCAGGGCAGCTGTGTTGGCAGGTAATTACACAAGACAACAGGAGTTCACAGCACATGCAGCTTGTGTTTAATATATTGAATATATTTATATTTAATAAATATATTTATTAATATATATATTTTTAATTTAATATAAATATATTTATAATATATTTATAAATATATATATTAAATATATTTAATATATTGAAACTAGCATGAGAGTAGTGTCTAGTTACATGATTAGTTACATTGTTCTAACCTCCCTCCCGCCTCCCTGTCCCTACGCACTATTGTCAGGATTACTATACACTGCATAACACCATAGAAAGGAAAGGTTTTGGCCACTAATAATAAAGCATTCCCCATGGAATGAAAAAATAGTAATAAAATGGCATACGAAGTTACGTACGAAAAAAGGTGAACTGCATCACTTTTCTCTCTGATAAAATCTCTCCTATATTTCATAAACTCACGTAGAGTCACCAATGGGTTTTCAGATATGGTGAACTTGTTATCAGTAGCCCAGGTTTCCATGGCAACCAATACTATCCTGGTGTTAAGTTGTTCTTTATATATCTAGTACATTAACAAAATGAACAAATATATTATATCATATAGAGTATAGTTGCTTCTTTTCCCTTTTTTTGTAACAACTTACGTCTGTAATAATGAACATTTTGTTCCCTGAGGCTCATTAACTTTCTTTTTTAAACAGGAACTAGTACAGCTAAAATCCAGATTTTAGGTCACACCCCAGTAAGCAGTTCTGCATGACCACAAGGGTCCACCAGCAAAGAGCTCCTGACAGGATCTGAGCCTTGCAAAGATCTCTGGGCCTCTAAAACCTTTGTAAGAATAAATTGAGAGATTTGATACAAATCTCTAAAGGACCACACAAGAATTCTGGATAACTCAAAGATTTAGGTTCAGAAAAATCAGGGTTTATCTGTATTTTACAGTGTCCAACATACCTTACTTACACAACAGAGCTCTATACTCCTCAACAGATATATGCAACAGGTATCTGTATCAGGGAGACATGACCACTTCCACTGTTACAGAATTCTTCAGCAGTGCTTATCCTCAGACTGAGTGACTTATCAGGAACCATGGTGTCCCAGACCAAAGGATTTCAATGGTGGCAATACTATTTTTCATTTGCAAATCCTGAAAATGTTTCTGGATACAGTAGCCATCTGTTGTGTGATTTATAGCCCCAACAACTACCTATATTCCCCTGCCCCATATAAAATAGTATGAACTCAAATATATTAAAGGCTGAATAAATCATACAATTTCTTCATATATTTTAGTGCACTATAGTTTTAGACACCTTCCTGATTGCAGCTGTAGTTAATACATTACCCTTTCTGGGTAGTTTTCTGAATAAGATGTACTTTAAAAACTCATTCAGGCCTCAATCCAGCAAGGTACTTGAGCATGTGAAGTCACAGGAATTATTTAAAGTTAGACACATGCTTAAGTACCTTGCTGTACTGGGAGCTAAATAAATATCTGCAATCTTCACATAAATTAATATCATGTATATCTGTGAAATAACATTTCCTAAAATTATTGGCACTACAACCACATGGTTCATGACACATTTAGAAAAGCATTTAGTTGAGTAATACTTACTAAATCTGCCATGTTCACCACTGATTTAGCATAGCTGTTTGTATGGCCGACTGATAATCTATGTTTTTTACACTGAAAAACAAACACAGACCAGTTAGAAACATAGTTCTAAAAAATAATTTTAACTGAAAAACATAAAGCAAAAGATGAATCTATCAACAGCAAAAGCTGTGCTCACGCTGCTTATCTTTTTCACTGACTGGAATGTTAAAAAATTGTGTCTAGCAAATTGTTCAGATACTCATATTACCTATCCGCCTCACAATGGTGTTGTGAAGATTCATTAATTAATGTTTAGAAAGTTCATTAAAGAAACCCAACTCCAAGGAGGAGAGCTAGAGACTCCTAACTTGAGAGAGAGTAGGGTTGCCAGTTTTGGTTGAACGTATTCCTGAAGGTTTCATCACATGACATAATCTTTAATTAAAGATTAATCTTCAGATCCTGGAGATTCCAGAACAATCCTAAAAGAGAGTGACCATTTGAAGTACAACTCCAGCTCCAGGAAGGAGGCTGAGGGGCCTCGTAAACAGGGGGGAAGAAAAACCTACCAGGACTTTTATACAGACCCATAGTGGGCGTGAACTTGAGCTACTGAAGAAATGAGTTTCACTCTGCAAAAAGAGTTAATAAACCTACAAAAGGAATAAGTGCTTTGACCTAATCTGCTCTGTGTAATTGACTGGAACAGTCCAAGTGGATGTTCTGAGCAATGCACTTTTAGGACCACAAGGGGATATTCTGAAGGCAGTTCACCATGACATAAGGTACCAGAAATTGGCTGTGAGGCCTCCTCCTCTCAAGGAGAGAATCTGAACAGCAGGGCATAAACAAACCACTGTGGGACATTTACCCTTCCAAATCTGCATATGGGGGGTCCAGCAACAACCGCAGGAGGACCAGCTCTCTTTTTTTTTAAGGCATCCAGCAATTAGAACAAGACAGATGTCGGAAAGGAAGAAGTCATGGGGTTGTAATTTAGGGAGTCCCTCTTTCTCTCCACAAGATGAGAGTCCTCCCAGCTTTTCTCCTTGGAACTGGGGTTGTAACTTAGGCCAGCTATTGGGCCACAGCCAGCTTCTCCTACTGTAGGGCCCTTTTCCCAATTACTCCTCAAGCTCAGAGGATTCAGTAGGTTACCCTTCTCCTGCTATGAGGCAGGAGGCAAAAACTGGGTATATCTTTGCAGGGCTGTGACCTTATATTGCATTTTTAAAGTTATTTGTTCTGAATTTAGAATATTTTAAAAAACCCTTTAGAAAAACTAAACCCCAAAAATATCTCAGTACTGGTAGTTGCACTACAGAAGAGCTTTTAAAAAGAAATATTTTACCTCAGCTAAAGCTAATTTGTTACCATGCACTGGACATGCAGAAATATTACAAAAATTGTATCTTCCCTTATTGTTTGCAGTGTTGTTGTAGCCATGGTATATCCAAGGATATAAGAGAGTCACAGTGGGTGAGGTAATATTTTTTATTGGACCAACTTCTGTGTAAGATCAGAAGCTTGTTTCTTCCACCAACAGAAGTTGGTCCAATAAAATATATTACCTCACCCATCTTCTCTCACAAATATAGTAGTTATTTAAACATTATTTTCAGTTATGTTTTGAGAAGTTTTTCAAAGACACTGGACACTGTTATCTACATTTTCATTTTTGTTTTTAATTCATCACTGTTTACAGTATCTTCTTAGAGAAGAGGATAGGGCAGTGGTCCAGGGTTCTGGTCTCAGCTCTGCCATTGATTTACTGTGTGACCTTGCACAAATCACATAAAGTTTCATTTTCAAGGAGTGCTGAGCTTCCACAAGTTCAACAGAAATAGAAGTGGCTCTGACAATGCTTAGCCCATTCTGAAAATCAGGCCCTGAATCTCCCTATACCTCCATTTACGTATCTTTGAAATTAAGATAATGATGCTTACCCACATTTACAAAGGCTTCAAGATCTACAGATGAAATATTCTACATGCATGCTAATTATTCAGAATCAATAGTAAAAGACAATAAAATGTATTTTCAGATCATTTTTGTTCTTTTCAGCAAACACTGATATTTTCCAACCAAAATTTTTCATGGAGACATTTGGTTTACTTCCTAGTTTGTGACCGAGTTATGTGAGCACATCTCTAGAAGTAACTGCTGCTGAAGATTCAGCATTGATCACTCACTCTTTGTTTTTAGATGATTGCCTAATAGGGGAAATTGTATTGGGGGTTTTTGTTTTGTTTTGTTTTTCATTTAAATCCATCTCCCCATCATAGAGAAATTAACAAACAATGTGAATTTTTATGCATTACCAGGCAATACAAAATTTACAGTAAGGCAAAGTTTGGGTCTAAATGACCAGACAGTGAGCATGTTGTATATGACAGTTTCTTTTCAGCTACCATAAGATATATCCATCACAGATTAGAGTAAGAGCTAGGAAACTGCCTGTGGGTAAAGTTACATCCATTTAGAATTCTGCTGTATTTGATGGTTCTGTCCAAGTTCCATAGTCACAGTTTATATTCTATATGATATAAAATGAGAATATTAAGCAAGAAGTACTTCAGAGTCAATGAGCCCTGGGAACAGCTTGCTTACCCTGAACAGACAGATTCCAACACTGATTTATCATGTCTGTGAAATCACCAAGGTCTGGTCTACACTTAGAAGTTCTATCAACATAGCTGCATCGCTCAGGGATGTGAAAAAAGCTGTAGCTATGCCGACCTAAACCCCAATGTAGTCATGGCCAGGTCACCAGAAGAATACTTCTGTTGGCCTAGTTACCTACACTACAGCATAGCTGCAGCGCTGTAGTTGTGCCACTGTAGCATTGACATGGCATAACAGTACATACTCAGCTAGGCAGGAATTCAGCAATTATAAAGCACTGCTTTTTGTGGACTCAGCAAAAAAAGGAAGAAGGTAAGTTAAACAGACATATATGCTAGCATATTATCTAATTCTAATTGTTTGGACATTCAGCAACATAATGTGTGATCCCTAAAAAGATACAAGGTGCTTAGAGTTCAGATAGTGTTGTAAATGCAAGAGGATTAGCATAAAGTATACTGCCTAAAATATAATGAATACCTCTTTCTAATATGTATCCAGGTTCACAGTGTAGGAAAATGAAATAATCACTGCGTTTATTCAATTAACAGACATTTTACCAAATGTTTTTAACCAACAAGAAAATTAATGTGCAAAAGTTTAAACAGGAAACAGCTGTGTTTAAATGGGTATATCATGTAGCAGGCAATGACGCCTGCTCTTCTGGCTCAAACACAACCACTATAATAAAGAAAATTCTGAACACCAACTACCATCTTCTGTTATGAAATAGAAATCACTGTCACCCTCGACATTATTGCTATGCTCATCCAACACAGGGGTCAAAGGAATAAAGCTCTGTTATTTAAATTATTTAAGGATGGCCGTGTATTCCTTCTAGAACTTGATAGTATCTTTGCAAATGTGGGCATTGCTTAAGAGAAGCTGTTCATAATTGAAAAAAGCCTAGGGAAGCATAACAACTATAGATCTATAGATTTTAAGGCCAGATCATCTAATCTGATCTGCTATATAACATATGCCATAGAATTTCATTTAGTTACTCCTGTATTGACCCTATCATTTGCATTTGGCTAACCAATAGCTTCCAGAAATGCAGTCAGTCTTGATTTGAAGACTTTAAGAGATGGAGCATCCACAACTCCTCTTAGTAATTTTTTCCAATGGTTAATGACCATCACTGTTAAAAAATTGTGCCTTATTTGATTTGAATTTATCTGGCTTTAACTTCCAGCTGTTGATTCTTGTTATGCCTCTCTTTACTAGGTTAAAGAGCCCTTTAGTTCCGTACAAAGTAAGTGAGGTGCATTCTCATTAAAAAAAAAACTCCAATGATTCTGCGCACAGTCACTATAAACTGCAGACTAACATTATAGATTGTTTAGTTATTATAGGTAAATATAATGTACCATCAGCTTGGAGTCAGATATGCAGCAGGTCACTCTGTGTCAAATTCTTGTTCTGTACATTTTTTAGGTCTAATTCTGTTCTCAGTTATGCTGGTGAAAATCAGGAGTAACTCTACTGGAGTCACACAATGATATAAGTGAGATCAGAATCAGCCCCAGTCTTTAGGACATAAACTGTATTAATAAGATCATTGGTGTACTTTATTGTTTATGCCTTGAAGGCAGGTAAGACAATAATAAATTATTGATGTATTTCAACTAGCGAAGTATGCAAGTCTTACCATTAGATGATCATTGACAATCATTAACTCAATGTATTTTGTTTCCTCCTCAACTTTACGTGAAATCTGATGAACCTGCAGAAAGATTAACAAACAATAGCTGTTTAAAGGGCAACTGGAAACAAATCTTAATTTGCCACATCAACAAGGGAAAAGTTTTTGATATGGTCTCCCACAGTATTCTTGCTGGCAAGTTAAAGAAGTATGAACTGGATGAATGGACTATGAGGTGGATAGAAAGCTGGTTAGATCGTTGGGCTCAAAGGGTAGTGATCAACAGCTCAATGTCTACTTGGCAGCTGGTATCAAACTGGTTTTATTCAACATCTTCATTAGTGATCTGGGTGATGGAATGGATTGCATCCCCAGCAAGTTCGCGGATGACACTAAGCTGGGCGGAGAGGTAGATACGCTGGAGGGTAGGGATAGGGTCCAGAG
This sequence comes from Dermochelys coriacea, assembly GCF_009764565.3. NCBI lineage: Eukaryota > Metazoa > Chordata > Testudines > Dermochelyidae > Dermochelys > Dermochelys coriacea. The sequence goes on from NC_050069.1 coordinate 228,590,282, forward strand.
TGACCTAGACAAATTGGAGGATTGGGACAAAAGAAATCTGATGAGGTTCAACAAGGACAAGTGCAGAGTCCTTCACTTAGGACTGAAGAATCCCATGCACTGCTACAGGCTGGGGACTGACTGGCCAGGGCTGGCTCTAGGATTTTTGCCGCCCCAATCAAAAAATTTGTCTCCCCAAGCTCCGAGAGTGCAACTGCCCAAGCAAAAATAAAAAAATTTAAAAATGGTGACTGGAATGCCACCCCTGGAATTGTGCGCCCCAAGCACGTGCTTTGCTGGTGCCTAGAGCCGGTCCTGTGACTGGCTAAGCAGCAATTCTTCAGAAAAGGACCTGGGGATTACAGTGGACGAGAAGCTGGATTCGAGTCAACAGTGTGTCCTTGTTGCCAAGAAGGCTAATGGTATATTGGGCTGCATCAGTAGGAGCATTGCCACCAGATCAAGGGAACTGATTATTTCCCTCTATTCAGCATTGGTGAGATCACATCTGGAGTATTGTGCTTTTGGGCCCTCCACTACAGAAAGGACGTGCAAAAATTGGAGACAGTCCAGCAGAGGGCAATGAAAATGATTAGGGGGCTGAGGCACATGTCTTGTGAGGAGAGGCTGAGGAAACTGGGCTTATTTAGTCTCCAGAAGGGAAGAGTGAGGGGGATTTCACAGCAGCCTTCAACTGCCTGAAGGGGGGGATCCAAAGAGGATGGAGCTTGGCTGCTCTCAGTGGTGGCAGATGACTGAACAAGGAGCAATGGTCTCAAGTTGCAGTGGGGGAAGTCGAAGTTGGAGATTAGGAAAAACTATTCCCTTTGGAGGGTGGTGAAGCACTAGAATGGGTTACTTAGGCAGGTGGTGGAATCTGCATCCTTAGAGGTTTTTAAGGCCTAGCTTGACAAAGCCCTGTATGATTTAGCTGGGGTTGGTCCTGCTTTGAGCAGGGGGTTGGACTAGATGACCTCCTGAGGTCTCTTCCAACCCTAATATTCTATGATTCTATTAATTCATCTCCCTGTGTTCTTGTTTATTACAAATGCTGCCATCCTTCCACCATTTTAAATTTATACTGATTGTAGCACTATTAAGAAACGATTGTATATTTGTATGTATGTCAGATCTGTCTGTGTTTCCAAGCTATAAATAGGGACAATCTTTTAACTCCACATCTGGTCAGCAGATTATTGTTAGAGGGTCAACAGGAAAATTGTATAATAAATGTATATAAAATGTAGTGTGTCCTCTGCCCCCGTTCCCTCCAAAATAGGTGTAAATTCTACAAAATAAACTTAGAACTTTCTAAAAGAACCCTAGATTTCTGAGAGAGAGCCTAAACAGTGTCTACATCTTTAAAAACTTTTTTGGTACCAATTGTAAACTCACAGAATTGCTACAAACTCTCAGAATGGCACAATTAACTATTTTTCCCCAAAAAGCCTTTTTGTAAGGGCTGTATTGTTTATTCAAATTCTAAATCAGTCAAACAACTATCATTAAAACACAGTCAATTAAGTGTCACATTTCCTTCCAGTTTACAGATGTTCACAGCCAGAGATGAAAGTAAGCCGGTATGCCCCGGTACGGCGTACTGGTAAGAGTCGTTGTGCCATACTGGGACCGGCTTTCCCAGACGGCAATTTAAAGCCCTGGGGTAGTGGCGGTGGGGCTCTGGTGGGGATTTAAAGGGCCCCGGAGCTCCAGCCGCCGCTACCACCCCGGCCCTTTAAATCCCCACCGGAGCCCTGCTGCCGAAGCCCTAGGGTAGTGGCGGCGGGGCTCCAGAGGGGATTTAAAGGGCTGGGGCAGTAATGGCTGCCAGAGCCCCAAGCCCTTTAAATCTCCACCTGAGCCCTGCTGCCGAAGCCCTGGGGTAGCGGCAGCAAGGCTCTGGCAGGGATTTAAAGGGCCCTGGAGCTCCAGCAGCTGCTACCGCCCTGGGCCTTTAAATCCTCGCCAGAGCCCTGCTGCCCAAGCCCTGGGGTAGTGGTGGCTGGGCTCCGGAGGGGATTTAAAGGGCCGGAGTGGTAGCAGCAGCTGGAGTCCCACGGCCCTTTAAATTCCCGATGGAGCCCAGCCACCGCTACCCCAGGGATTGGGCAGCAGGGCTCAGGTGGGGATTTAAAGGGCTCCGGGCTCTGGCAGCCGCTACAACAGTGCAGCCCCAGGCCCTTTAAAGCTCTGCCAGAGCTCAGAGCCTCGGGGTAGCGGTGGCAGCCGAGAGCCCCCAGGGCTCCTCAGTGATTTAAAGGGCCCGGGGCTCTACTGCGGTAGTGGCAGCTGGAGCCCTGGGCCCTTTAAATTGCCCCCAAGTCCCGGGGCTCCCAGCTGCCTTTGCAGCTGGTAGCTCAGGGGTGATTTAAAGGGCCCGGGCTCCCAGCCACCACTACCGCAGCTGGAGCCCCAGGCCCTTTAAATCAAGATTTAAAGGGCCCAGGGATTTAAGGCCCTGCCTCTTCCGGTTAAGGCCACGCCTCTTCCGGCTGAGGCCACCCATCCTGCTCAGGACTCCAGCATAGCAGCAAGTCCTCTAACTTACTTTCAACCCTGTTCACAGCCACGTTTCTAAATGATGCCTTTATTTTCCCTGTTCTTCCTAGCAGAATTATGTTATTATTCTTGCTGTAAATCTAGAGCAACTACTTCTTATTTGTGAAAAGTCAGACAATCCCTCTAGCACTATTTGATGTAAAGTGAATTTCACAAAAGTTATTTATGTGACCCATTTTTTTTATTTGCCTGTTTTTTTTCATGGCAGTGAATATGCGCTTAAATTTTATTTGAGCCATTTAGTCTTGTTTTTCATTCAATACCTGCTTCTTTTCTGGGATGTGTTTGTGCATGTATCATACGCATGGAGATAATCATGATAGCAGAGTATCAATACGAGTATATATTTCTAAGTGAATTTAGTGCTCATAAAAGGTCATGTAATGCCACCTTCTCCTCACTGGTCTCCCCACTTCTCATCTCCCTCCGAACAGCTGCTGCTGAAATCATCTTCCTCTTCTGCTGCTCGCACCTTCTCACTCTGTGACAGAATGTACCCCTTTGTTCAAACCCTACACATTATTGTAATAATCTTTGTACAGTGTAAGTCTTGTAAGGTACCATTCGAAAACTCATAATTTGGTGATCAATATTGTTCTGATAAAAGATGTGTGGCAACATTGTATGTGAAGTTTTATAAAATTCCACTGCATAGTGTTCTTAACACATGTTCCAAATTGAGGCTGGCAAACAGGTCTGTGTGCTCTGCTTAATTTGCACTTAAGCGGTAAATAGAGAAGTGGTGGACAACCTACAGTCTGAGCTCCACGAGCCTAAGTCAGCTGATCTGGGCCAGCTGTGCATATTTAATTGGTGTGTAGACATAGTCTTCATAATCAGTGATGTCAGAGGTACTGACAGATGTAAAACGCAATACAGACACATTACGTTTGTCCATCACCAACAGATCAGCACCATCTCTGTGCAATGCCGAGGTCTAAAATCAGACTCAAGAGAACTAAGGAACTTTTGCAAACTCCAAAGAGTGTTATATCTGCCTTACCATAACCTCTGACAGAGCTCCACTAAATGCATATCTGTATTATCAGAACAAATTTTAAAAGTGGCATATATATTTGACATGGCTCATTATGCTATGGGAGATTTATTTTTTTTTAAATAAAAGCTACAAGGAGTATCTACTGAGAGCACATTAAAAATCTGAACTTTAGTGAATCTAGTGGAATAAAAAGTTGTTGTTTTTTATCTGGTCATAACACTCATCCCAAATAGAGAGGATCTATATTATATTTTCATACTTAACATAAATTTCCACAATTAATGACCTCTCATCATAATAAACAAGAATTGTGCTCTCAGTTTATAATAGTAAATTTTAATTTGTCCTGCTTTCCTTTCATATAACTACATGACTTGCAGCTACTCTGTTAAATGCAATTTTCTTTTCAATGAAGGAACCAAACACTATATTTCAAATTGGTACAGTATTTCTAACTTCAATTAAAGAACAAAGATCATTTCATTCTAGAGGTAACAACAACATCATAATCCCCAGATGTTGCAGTTTGACAATCCAGTAATGACAGAATAAATGGAGCTAAAGTTTGCAAGAGAAAAAGGCATGGCAAAGCATGACAACATCAAAATGATTTGGGATGTCTGTTCATTCTCTTGAAATTGCGTTTCCAGTAGCTCGTGGTTGCATGATACAACACAGATGCTTAGCGCCTAAGAAGGGATTTCTTCAGCAGGTTCCAGCAATGTTACCCAGATGTTAGATACTGCCTTTGCAACTGTTTTTATTTATTTATGTAGGTCTCATGCTAAAACAGCATGAGCAATAGGACTTTATTTGGAGAGATTCCTTTATTAGCTGCAAACCAAGTCTGGTGGCACATTCTTTAGAAATTGTACGGGCACATACCTGCCTTTTACTCCTTTTGTGTCTTGGCTTTAGAACAAACTTTTGTGATGTGGTGTTCATTTGCCAGAATTCTAAGTGGAAAACAAAGCCAAATAAATCTAATGTTCACAAAATATATCTATATATATCTATATCTATATCACTTCATTCCATAATCTTGGGGCAGCATGAACAAAATATGGATAGTTTCATTTTCTGTGAATTAGATCTGATAATGATTTCATTTTTCAATTCTTCTTCTAGAAAGGAGGCAACATTACAGCTACTTATCTTAACAGTAAAGAAATTATAAAAATTCTGCTATTAATAATGCAGGTCTGCTAATATAGCCATTCTGTGGACTTCATCCTCAGAAGGTGTAACTCATGTTCAAAGACTAAATTTCACCAAATACTGTGTAGTGAATATTATTAGCATGGTGCTACTATGCACTGAATCATATTTTCTGGAATGCAGGAAACAGCCACACTTGCAATGGCTACATTAATTCAATTTGATTTTTCTTTGTGTTAATTTACGCTTTAAGGTGACTATATTCACAGGGTATAATACATGTTAGAGTTGGAAGAGACCTTTTGGGGTGTTTAGAATCCCCACCATCAGTATGATATTACCCCACACTAATCCCCCTAGGTCTTTAATTTTTTAAAACTTCTAATCATGAGCACTGAGAAGTTTGTTCTTTTGCCAAATCCCATTTTACAAGGTGCTCATAAACCCCAGTGATAGATAAGCTAAACAAAACACAAGGACTCACCATTTTTAATATCCAACCTGAACTTTTCCCTCTTTAGTTCTAGATTCTTATTCCTTGTTTCAACGGTGTCCACTACAGACAGAAGTCCCTTTCCTTCACTTGTATTATCAGCTCTCACATTTTTATAGTTTTTGCATATCCGTTTAATCACCTTTCAGTGAGACTACATGAAAGTTCCAGCAATCTCTCTCATTTTATATCATATCCTCTTTAATATTCTAATTTCCCTTCTCTGCTCTTTCTTTACCTTTTGGAGGTACTAATCATGAAGGGCTGAGAACCGTTTTCCATATTCCAGAATAATTTTAGCAAAGCTGGTAAAGAGGGCTGTGCAAAATTAGGCACTTCCAACTCACATATCTTTCCACTCAAGGTTTGGTTTTGTAATGAAATCCCAAACCACCTGCGTTCACATTTGGTTATAAACATTTCCAATATCTCCACTTCTGCTCATACTGCATATACTTTATACCAAGAACTGCATTTGTACACATGATCCGAACACCAGGATAAAACAACAATGCAGAGTTAGAAAGTGAAAGGATGGCAATGGCTGCTAAGACCTAAAACTCAAAGTGGACCTGCATGTTTTACTGAACTACACCTAGCTATAGGACATCAGGTTGTAGTAATCAAGAGTTTCTAGTGACAATACATATCATAAGAGCTCATCTCCCACAGTGGGGTATGAGAAAAGCACAGTCACAGATGCTATACTTATTGTTAGAGCTGAGTGAATAACTGATTTTTTGGTTCGATGGCCCAAACAAAAAAATCCAAAATGATTTTTTTCCAGGACAACCAGAATCGAATTTTTTCATTTTTTCTCACTGAAATGTAAAACTGATTTTTTTCGTTTTAAGTCAAAAAATAAATTTCGTTCAATCCAGAATGAAATTGTTATCTGTTGTTGTTTCAGTTTTTTGGTTTTTAAACAAAAAATAAATCCATTTAGACTTTTTAAAAATGTTCTTTTCTTCCTGGACGAAATTATTTGCCAAATCTGACTCAAAATCATGAATACTTTCTGTTCATGAAACTGCATTTTTGGTGAATTAACTATTCATCCCAAAAATTATTGCCCAGCTCTACTTATAAACTTTCTCATCAGCTAATGTCTGGTACTCACTTAAGATCCAATTCTGCAAAAATGTATGCATGTGCATAACTTCACTCATGAAACATTTGAAATAAATGGTATTACTCATCTGAGTGAAGTTATTCACCTGCATAAGGGTTTGCAGGGTCGGGTCCTCAGTCTGTATTCCACCATATGTTCTACATATTCTTACAGTTTTTCTTATAGAATAGAAAATGTGAATACATTTGAAGACATTTTGCTGCAGTACAGTAACTGAAATGCTAAGTATAACATGCTCTTCAGTGAGAGAATAATAGGAAGATGATCAGACTAATTCAATCACAGCTAGGGTCAGCTACCTGGGGCTTCTGTTATCCCTGATGACCACCACCCAGATCTCACAACGAATCAACATGAACCACTTTCAAATTTATTGTTAATTGTCTGTTTTCTGTGAGTGCTTTTATATATCCTACCTATACTTATATTGTAGATCCAGTCCATGTTTTGGTGTCATGCCACCAACTCTTAACTTTTGATTTAAGGATTTGTAGGGCCGCCAGAAGAAAAATGGTAAAATTACAATATTTTAGTCGGTGAAATAAAATATCTTACATTTATATAGCATCTCAGACTACTTTAATAATTTACAAACTATTTAAGGATCATTTCACCTACCATAAAAATGAAGCCATATCTGGGGTGGAATGTAGCAGCTTTGTAACAGCACATAATAATACTTCACAACATTTTACAAGTGAATGATAATGACGAGAACATGCATAGTGCGTTCCCATCCCAAAGTATCTCAGGAAGAGTACCATGACCAATTGAAATTACAAAAGAAATTGAAATAGAAATAGGGATGTAACAAACCAACTTGGAATTTGATAACTCCTATTTTGAAAAAGTCCTATGAAAACTTGTATGGCCACTGAAGATCATGACATCTACTTTGTCTCATCTGAAAAACAGCACCTCCAATGGCATAGTGTCTGCTATCATCATGCCAGAGCACTGACTCATTTAGTATGGACTCTGAGGAAAAAGTACCACCTATTGAATCGCCAGCCTCTTGAAGAACCCTGGATTTTCTCTCTTCAAAGTCCTAATCCTCCACAGTCAGTGACATTTTACAGGTGCATAACATAAAATGGTATATCTGCTGGCCATCACACAGAGGAGTATAATTTATTCTCTAATAATATTTTTAATTCCCATGGAACAGAAGAATATAAAAAGCTATGTTGCTACTGATGAGATATCATATCATTTGCTTTGGTTAATACTGATATGAAGTCACCCCAGTCTGTTAATCCACCATCAATGTAAAAGTCGTGTGGTACATCAAAGTACATTCATAATGCAGCACTGACAGGAAATCTTAAATTATGCACAGAGCCTACTAAGGATAAAAACAAATAATTCTTGAATCAAATTAGAAGTTTCTGAAGGCATGTAAGTCCACAAAGAAGATCGGGGGATAAAGAAGAAGAGAAATATTGGCAATATAAAGTACAGGGTAAAGCACTTTTTGTTATAACAACAGTCTTATAGGACAGGATTAGCAAATAGTCCTGCTGCAGTAAATAAAAAAGTAAAAAACAAAAATACTACAAGCTAGCAATTGCAAATATATCATATCTGTTAAAGGAAACAGACAGAAAAGTTTAAGCACTGTAAAGCGACTACTCCCAGTTATGATACTATATATATCACTGAAGATCCAGAGTGAAATCCTGGCCCTTTTCAAGTCAATGGGAGTTTTTTATCGCATGTTAAGTTATTTATATCGCCACTCAGCATATGTATATCACACAATGGGAACTACACATACTCTTACAATAAAATTAAAGACTAAAGGCAAAGGAAACCAAAATAAACAGCTCATGGAAATAATGAAACATTAGTTTTTCATTAGTATAAAATCTGCTGCAGCTGCTAAAACTTTCATTACAAACCTGAAACTGAGGACAGGTTTAGTGATTGCAAGCGAGCAGTCAATGGGATAGACAAAGCCTATAACATGTTGTTATGAAACTCGCTAGTTATAATTAACCTATTCACGAATGGGATACTACTAAGCAGCTGCACAAGATTAGTGACATATGCAGTTTCTCCACTTTGTTAGTAGTCATATACTTAAGTTATTTTCATTAGTATTCCACAATTTGATTAAATGGCAACATTTCCCCATCTCAACCAACACAGAGTTTTCTGAAACTGCCCCAAATGGAAAGTATCAATTTTTGCAAAGAAAGTTTGACATACTTTGAAGGTCAAAGGGTTTTTGGGAAGGTGAAATGATAGATATCTGCTTGCAGAAAAAATGCTTTTCATAGTCATAAAAAATTCAAAATTACATTTACTTTTTTCCTCCAAAAGTCTGTGAAAACATAACGTTTTACCATTGATAAAGTCTTTTGCCTACAAGACACACAATTCTAGTTCCAAAAGATCTCATCCTTTATTAACCCCTTTGAAGAGAGAAGCTGCTGACTCAGTAGTCATACTACCTCTGTCTCTTTCAGAAGACATCCTCCAGAGTGCATCTCACACAACGTGCATTTCATTATTAGGCTCATATTCCATATTCAGTGCAACACAGCCCCAGTCCTCAGTGCTACCACACTATAAACTAGACATCTGTAATTGTCTTGAAGAAATCAGCAGTTTAGTACAGGTCTCATTCCTCCAGAATAAGCTATATAGTAGGAAACTACATTTCCAAACTGATAAACCCTTGACAAAATGGGGATATGCCTTAAAAAAGTCTGGATTTTCAGCTTTGGCTACCAAGTTGTCTTCTCACAATCAAAGTTGATTTTTTTAAACCTTGTCTAATTCCATACATAATATAAAGTGTTTATGAAGATGCATCAGTAATACTATGCAACTCTTTTCCATCTTCAGAGTCCTTTACAATTAAGTAAACTTCATGACACCCCAATGTCATTTAAGATGGAAAGACTGAAGCAGAAATGTTAAGAGTCAGAACTAGGATAAAACTTGAAAAATCCAGTTTCCTAGTCCTACACTCAGACTAGTAGACCATTCCTATATCTCATAGTGGGGGAGGCCACTGTTGTTCATCAGTCCTTGGTAACTAGGGGATTATTTTGATCAACCTTTAGGTTGCCATGACTTTTTATGTAAAGTACTTATCACATGTGTAATGGCATATAAAGCATTCAATTCTTCAAAGTTTATTAAAAAAATATCAACAATATGAAGGTTGAGGTGAAGTTTCGAGTTAATTGTTAGGTTTCTTCTCCCCCACTCCTCCGCCAGGTTTTTTGGTTTTTTTTACTTAAACAGAAAAAGAAAGATTCAAGTAAACAAAAGAGTAAAACTCCAAAGAAGATTAGCAACCAAATATGATACACAAGTTTGGCAAAATAAGACACAAGTTAAAAGAAGAGAGCATTAAGAACATCATACCAGATGGCAGGTCATCCAAAGGAAATTCAAATAACATGGATTTGTAAACAGAGTGGAAATGGAAATCCTCCTGAAATAGTAAACAGTGGAATGCATTAAGCCAAGATAAAATGAACCATCCCATGAATATTAGGGAGAAAGAAACCCTTTTGCATTAGGTACCAAATCAATATGTTGGGGAAATAATGGAACACTGGAGGTTATCAAACCTCAAGGAACTTTATCCACATTGTAGATTCTTCTCCTCCTCTCCCAATTACGATGTGATCATTAAGGCCCTGATTCAGCAAAGCACTTAAACCTGTATTTCACATTTAACATACAAGTAGGTCCTTTAAAGTGAACAGGCCTAATCACATGCTTAAAGTTAAGCACATGCTTAAATGTTTTGCTGGATTGGGGTCTAAATTTTCTAAAGTTAAATAATATGAAATGCAAATTTTCAGTACTGGCAAATGATCAAGAGGTTGTTTTAAAGAAACTACCAAGGGGTAGCTAAGACATGTATTATTGGAGGAAAACTTCTGTAAACCCCTCCTGTTTTCCTGATACTGTATTTAGATACTGGGAACTCAAATACTAGACGCCATATACTGCTGTTGGTTTGCACCTTTAGAGCAATATATGAACTAGCTGCTGAGAGTGGGAGGACAAGGACTCCCACTGTGACCAGCCCCAATGCTAGAGGTGCAAGGCTGAGCATAAGGCTTCTTTTGTTTTCTGCCTCCCTTGTAAAAAGAAAAGGAGTACTTGTGGCACCTTAGAGACTAACAAATTTATTAGAGCATTAGAGAATGCTCTAATAAATTTGTTAGTCTCTAAGGTGCCACAAGTACTCCTTTTCTTTTTGCGAATACAGACTAACACGGCTGCTACTCTGAAACCTGCCTCCCTTGTGTATCTGAATACTGGATTAGCTGAAGGTCTACTTACATGTGAAGTGTGGTTTTCTTCTGGTTCAATAAGATAAGTGTGTTTCCCATCATAGAACATCCCACTGTTAAAGGCAGGAAAAGTGGTAACATTGAGTAGAGATTTACCAAACATTTATTAAAAGATTAAAACAATTTAAACATGAAGGGGAGGCTATGAACTTGAAATATAACCATTAAAAACAAAATTAAAAGCAATTTCAGGTATTATCCCAGTGTCTAAATCCTCGTGCCAATTTCTGTGATTTTACAACCAACTTATCCTTTTAAAAAAATGTTTTTCCTCTTCCTCGTTGTAGTGATAAAGAGCTAGACAGAAAGAGAAGCAGAAACTGACTGACTGACCCAGTTCCCAAACCTAGTGTGAACTCCACTCCCTGTAACAGATTGTTCCTACTTCTGACAGTTACTTAAGAGGTCTCTTTACATACTCTTGGAACATATGTATAGCTTGTCATGACAAAATAAAGTATTAAACTGAGCTGACTCTTAGATTTTAAGCTTTTTGGTGCCATAAGTCGGTCTGCCTGCATGCTCCTACAAGTCCTAGCATAATGGGGACACTTTGGAGGTAAACAAAAGAAGGTAAAACAAACTGAAAAAAAAATCAAAAATAACAATTTTTTTCTCACACATCAATTTAAATCCCTTATTAAATTGTTTCTGGAAAAGACATGAATAGGTTTTATATAAAACAACATCATCAGAAATATTCCATGAACTGCCAGAGCCAGTCTCCCATGCTATGTTGCCCTTTCATGCAGTACATATTCTAGCATATGGAAAGCTTTCACTAGCTCTTGTGGTATTCCTCATTATATGTACAGGGAACAGCTCTCACACAAGTAAAATCTTCCAAATGGTAGAGGAATTTTAAGGGTGCCAACTATATGCATGCTTGTTGTATATGCTAGAAAATCTGCTTCTGTAATTGGTCTCATGTGAACAATCACCAAGTTTCCAAGCTAACAAAGGTGGCACATGGTTCAGTTCTAACCACAGGATAGGCTCAAGCTTTAAGAGATCCTAAGTGAATGTAGATAGCCTATGGTAATTAAATTACATGGTTGTGCATTACTGTTTATAAGTAAATACACAGCAGTGGTGATATTCACCACTGTGCACTCACACAAGGCCTATACACCACTTAAAATTCAATTTAAATCCTATTTTGAGTTTAAATGGGGTTTAAGCCTAAGCTTTGCACCGGATTTATGCACAAAAGTTAATTTCACCATAAAATAAAATGATCTGATATGGAAAATGCTAATTGACAGTATACTAAAGAGGTACATTTCCTACCCCCACCTCCCTTTTCATCTTTATCTAAGTCAGCCTTTTCTTGCAATTTTTTCTTTATTACAGCAGCATGTGTGTGTTGTTGAGATTAAGTTGTGTCAGTATTTCCTTTCTAAAGTGCTTCTTTCAAGATTTTTAAGGCTAGCTATAAATATGAGCTGTAGGCTTAGACTTGATATATACTGCACAACCTCAATAAGGGAGCAAGATTTTTTATTTTTATTTTTTTTGCAAAGTTTGAGAGGGGGGAAAAAAAACCAACCCACCACATTTCATTCTTTAAGTGACAGAAATCAATATTGGCTTTTTGCTTATGCGAGTCAAAAATGACATTGATTTTTAAAATATTTTTATAATTAATTTTTGCATTTTTTTCACTAAAATCAGATCTGACTTTGACTATACCCAGGGAGCAGCTGTATTGAGTAAAATGATATCATTTTACTCTGTTGGGGTTTTTTGGGACCAATACTACATATTAAACTTTTAAACCATTACAGCTTTACATAAACCTATCTAATATTTTCCTAAATGTTGTATATTTACAGCTCCACTGAAGTAATTATGGATATAATATAATGTAATATAATATAATATAATATAATATAATAAACTCATATTAGCAGTGGTTATAAATACATATTTAATTCAAAGTTATTCCATCCCTTTACAGATAACCTGTAAATATTTTGTAGAAATTAACTTGTTCTATGATGTTTAAAATAAAAATCCTAGAGCCTGATGAAGGCCTTCATTCTAAGAATAAAATGAGATTTGGGACTCATCCTGCAGATTTTAAGTATCCAAAACTTGCTTTGCTATCCATGGCAATATTACATGAGTAAGGTCTGCAGGATTGATCAGTGTTTGAGGACTTAATTCACATTCTCAGAATAAAGGGCCTCCTATTTGATCATTTCACCCAGCAGCATGGACCTTTGATCAAGTCAGAATTTGATCAATCCACTCTTTAATAATAGTACATGGTAATAACATATTTACAATCAAACTGCAAACCTGATCTGACTTAAGACAATGGATTTTTTGCAATAGACTTCAACTTAAGCAGTCCATATATTTGAATAATACACTAATAAAAAAGTTAGATCCAAAGTAGTCATAGAATATAGACCATTTTTGAAATCTGAATCTTTACTATGTCAAAACTATACCCAAACATATTGTAACAATAACATCTTGTAAATCAATTTGATCTTAAAATAGCAAGACTTTTAATTTCAACACCAGTGGGCAGCAAATTCATAGCCAACAAGAAAACATATCTATCCATGTTACAGGCCTTCAAACTCTTATTTTAAATTAAGCCTTACTATAGCATGTCTATAGCTATTCTGATAAGGTCCTTCATTTCCCAAAAATATTTCTATAATTCTCAAACTGACACCACCGTCCTATAAGCTGCTATGTATGATGCACCCGGTCCTCACATGCTACTTTCAATTGGGGCGAGGAAGGAGTCTGCCTGTGTGAAGGAGCTTGCAGGATCATGACCTAAGAACATATTTGAATGTTTTAAATGCTGTTACATTAGAAGAGATCATTACTCAATAATCTATCATCCATTATTAAGAATCAGTGTACTTTATGCTATATAATACATAAAGGAATACATGGTTCTCTTTCAAGGAGCCTGTATTGTAATAGAAAAGGCATTCAAATACAGATTAATAAGAATATACAATTAAGCACATTCTTTGAAAGAGGTTCAATACTGTATTCCTATACTCCAACATTTCCAACAGGTAATAGATATGTTTGCATCACTTGACTGCAATGAAGAAAACAAAATGAAAATGGCAAGTTATTTTGCATTTATTTCTATATTCTTCTGTAAGGAACATTAACCCAAGAGCTAAATTTAAGAAGAAACGTGGACACTAGAAATCCTAATAATGAGTGTGGCTTTTTTTCAAAATGTTATATTTTTGTTTGAATCTCTGCATTAACCCACTGAAGACTGTGGCTACTGGACATCCCAAATAAAAACTTGGCCAACTAGGAGTTAAGGCCACAGAAGTATATTGCTTCTTCAATGCAACTACCAAAAAGAAAGGAAATTAAGAGTTATGAGGATTCCACCATTGAACACACTACCTTTAATTTACCGAACGAGAGATAGACATCCCTAAAAAGAATGCAGGCATTAATAGCTAAAAAAAATCACAAGATAAAGTTAAATAAACAATTCTGGCATCAACCTTGGCAACTGATATACAACCTCCCACCAATAATATAGCTGTTATAGGCTGGGACCTGGAGAATGTATTAAGCAGAGGAAAAGGCTTGAATTAATACTTGCCTGGACATGGAGAACATGGAGTTTATTGCTCCTTTAGAGGCATCTTCTCCAGCTGTTACAACTCATAAAGTTCACCAAGTTCAGCCCTACAGACTTTATTAGATGGTAATAGCCCCCAGTTTCCTCTGCTCCAGAGAAATACTCCAGATCGTGGTTGGAGCTAATCAAATTAAATGCCAGCATGAATCACAGAATATCAGGGTTGGAAGGGACCTCAGGAGGTCATCTAGTCCTACCCCCTGCAGGAAAAATCCCCAATTTTTGCCCCAGATCCCTAGATGGCCCCCTCAAGGATTGAGCTCACAACCCTGGCTTTAGCCGGCCAATGCTCAAAGCACTGAGCTAACCCTCGCATACTTATTCAGTATTTGAGGTCTACACATGAAAAACACTATTTAAAAGATTATACAGATGATGGTGACGATGATGCAGTACCTATTTTAACATGACTTATTAAAGAAACACTGTATTCTCATACAGGGTCCTGGAACACTCCAACCTCTCATATTGTTTCAAACTGTCCCTGCCTATTGTGAAATAGGAATCCATTGATTTTTGTTGCTGATATACTTGAAGGTACTTGAAGATTCCTCCCGAAAAGGAAAAAAGAGATGTACCTAGGAGGGCTGAACAAAAAAGGAAAAGATAACAACTCTTCATCACTCTAGTTATGTAGCTGCTTTAGAAGATACCAACACTGATAATTAAGCACTGAGAGAATACAGTGAGAGGGTTTCATCCTGAAGAACAAAGCACCAAATAAAGGCCAGAAGGGAATTTTTGCAGTCTCTTTTTCCCTTTCTCCCTAAGCCTCTGAAAGTTAATAGGGTTCACAGACTACAGTCCAAGATCTAATGGATCACAACTAATGGAAGTCATGCTGTTAAATCTCTGCAGAATGCACTAAAATGCTACTGTTTTTAGATTCACCTTCAGCACAGAACCTGAAGTCAGATTTCTTGGGTTAGTCCTCACTCCTAAATCTTGATTAGATAAAAGCATTATGGTACAAATAATCAGACAGAAAAATGCAATGATGCTAAAATAAAAACAAAACCCAACAAATTTAACTAAAAGAAACTAATGGAAAATATAGAAGTCTGATACAGAATTTACAGAACTACTGGAGAAGGAAAAGGATCAAATCAATGAAAATCCCCATCAGATACGTGCCTGCCTTTCAGTGAAGCAGGAGGAAAAAAGAGAAGCATAAGGTAATTGTTGAGTGCTCCTATCTTTTTACCATTCATCACGTGACCCTTCAAGCAATGTCTGACCTCAATATCAGGGGATATCCTGTAATTCGTAGTGAAGTCACCTGAAGCTGCAGTTACATAGTACCTCTGAAAATCAGGCCAGGAATCTTTTTGAACCGGTCCAAAACTATGATACAAACCCTGAGAGGGGCTATGTGGGATTTTTGTATAGCTGTTTGAGATCCTCAAATGGAAGGTGCTATTAAGTACAAAATATTGTTAAAATCATGCAAAGTTTTTAATTTGCCATCTAAGAGCTACTCCTTTCCTTCAGATTTACAAATATATTGCCATATATGCTAAGTACCGATCAGTAGGTAAAATCTAAGATCAGTGTCTCTGTGAAAGAAAAGAAAAATGACTTGAAAACCCCCACTTCACTGGCTCAGTTTTGTTTTGTAAATGGGGTCAGAACAGAAGAGAAATATGCCATCTACTCATTGTAGTAATCAGGAAAGAGCAAAGCATATTCTGAAACAGTTAAAGAGTAACATCTAGAAAGGTTTTTTATTCCCCCTAGGAAAGAAATATTTTGGGTTGCTCTCACCCTAGATTATTTATTTGTAAGTTAGTTTTAACTTGAAAAAATGGTATTATACAATATCAGTGTATCTATGTGCTTAATAAAAACCAACTCAGGCACTCTGTAAACTATTTGTAAAAATCTCAAGATTTCTTTATAGGTACAAATTCAACCCATAATTTGTGAGGGAGGGTAAAATGTTTAACATTTTGCTGCAATAAGAAAACAATTAGTAATTCTTTTACTCTAGAATTTGTACTTGTTTTAAGAAATTACATACAGGCCATTAAAAAAATAACCTGGGGAAACTTACTGAAGTCCATGGCATGTTGACAAGGCAACAAATGATTCTGGGTTTCCTCGGATTTGGCCCTGGTAATAGCAATGCTCTCCTCCCTGCAATTGAAAATAGAGACTGTGACTCCATCATGTCGCATAATATCATACACATGTCATGTCAAACATGGCTTGTGCCATGACTATGTTGCCACGCCTACCAGCATGGTGCCCACAATTCACAGTCATTCAGAGTCAAGAGAAAACTGCAGAGGACATTCTTATCAAATAGATCAAAGTCATAAGTGTCCCCAGTGCTCTGAATTTAAAGGAAACATGGTGTATAATCAAATGATAAAAGAGTGCAATGAAAATTAACACTTGTCTTTTCTTTCCTGTAAGCAGGCATATACCACACCTGCCAAATCCTGCAGTCTTTAACTTGACAAAACTGCCACCAAAGTCAGGGAAAGTTTTGCCTGAGTCAGGTCTTCACCTTATGTCTGTCTAGCCATATGTATCTCCAATGCACTCATCACTGTACAATCTAGGCACTGTATACAAAATATGAATAACCTCATTTCTATCTGAAAAAGTCTTCTACATCTTAGATCATTATTCCCATTTGAATCAAACTTAATTGCTGATTCCTAGGAGAAACTCATCTAGGTCATTATGCTGTTTTGTTGTTGGTCAACGGCCGACTTAAAGAGAGGGGCCTTAAAAGCAATAACACTAGAGCTCATCCTAATTTCTGGTAGCAAACATGCCCTCCCAACTACCCCCAGTAAGAACAACCTACCCCACCCCTACATATCCAGGAGTGCAAATATTTAAGTGTATTTACTGAGATGGAAAGCATGATTATTCGCCTTCATGAGCTGGCAATCACTTGGGTGATAGTGATACAGAGCCATAAGTTGCTGTTCATACTTACCGTGTGAAATTAAATGCTCTCAGATTCTACCCTTCAAAAGCATATTTATAACAACTGTTTCACCAACACAAAATTAACTGAAGTTTAAAAAATAAAACAAGAGTATGTTAGTAGCTTTTGGGATGTGACAAGGAAATCCCCTTCTGTTTTCTATAGGAACATACAGACTAAGAATTTCAAAAGGGACTAGTGATTTTCGGTGCCCAACTTGAGACACTATAAAGGGGCCTGATTTTCAGAGGGTGTATGCACTGCACTTTCTGGAAATCAGGTCCCTGGAGTTTGGGCACCAAAAATCACTAGTCCCTTTTGAAATTCTTCTCCTTCATGTTTTGTTGGCTGATACAGGGACTTTGATGCCATTGTGTAAACCTAGAAATGTACTGTTCCATGAATCTGAAGGTAGTGCTCAGATACTATGATGATGGCTGCTACAGAAAAAAAAAACTAATATATGATTAAAGAGATTGAAGGCCTACTAATATCTAGCTTGTTTGTTGCTTCATTTTACAAAGACTATCCTTCTGGCAAATTTTCAATTAGAATCACAGAACCACAGAGTTAGAAGGGACCGCAAGGGTTATCTAGTCTAACCCCCTTCCACGATGCAGGATTTGTTACGTCTAAACCACCCAAGACACATGGCTATACAGTCTCCTTTTGAAAACCTCTAGTGAAGGAGCTTCCATGACTGCCATAGACAGTCTGTTCCATTGCTCTACCATTTTTAAGGTTAGGAATTTTTTCCTGACAAGTAATCTAAATCTGCTATGCTGTAGTTCGAACCATTGCCTCTGGCCCTGCCCTCTGTAGCAAGAGAGAACAACTTTTCTCCATCTTTTTTATGGCAGCCTTTCAAGTATTTGAAGACCACTATCATGTCCCCCCTTAACCTCTTCTTTTCCAAACTAAACATACCCAGTTCCTTCAGCCTTTGCTCATATGGTTTACATTCCATCCCTTTGATCATCTTTGTTGCTCACCTCTGGATCCTTTCCAGTTTCTCTTCATCCTTGCTATAAATGGTGACCAAAACTGGGCACAGTACTCCAGTTGAGGCCTAACCAGCGCCGAGTAGAGCAGTACTATCACCTCCCGTGACTTGCATAGCATTTGCTTTTTTTGCAACAGCATCACACTGGGGTTGTGATCCATCCCACATCATGCTGGGGTTGTGATCCATCACAACTCCCAGATCCTTCTCAGCAGTGCTGCTGCCAAGCCAGTTATCCCACATTCTATATTTGGGCATTTGGTTTTTCTTCCCTAAGTAGCACCTTAAATTTGTCTTTGTTGAATTTCATTTTGTTGTCTATAGCCCAGTCCTCCAATTTATTAAAATCTCTCTGAATTTTAGCTCTATCCTCCAAAGAGTTGGCAAACCTCCCTAGCTTTGTGTCACCTGCAAATTTGATCAGTATGCGCTCTGTTCCTACATCCAGGTCATTAATAACAAATAATAATACAATATACTTATATATACTTATAATAATAATGAATATGCTTTTAAGTTGCTTCACAATTTTATCTCCTGTTTATCTGCTCTTGTATTTTATTGTGTCACCTTTCACTCTCTCCACTCCACTAACAGAGGCAGCCTCCACTGCTTGTCAACGCCTCTCACACCTCTATGTTTTCCTCCAGGCTCCCTGTTCATATGTTCCCTGAATTAATCTGTAAAGCAACTAGCCTGTCCCCAACAAATTCCTCCCCAGGATTCACTTCTACCAAGATGTCTACAGGAAACTGCCAACTGATTATATCTAGATACACGGTCAGGAGGGACTGCTGATATCTATCATATTTATATCTTACAGTTTATTATAAGAATACAATTTATCTGATTCAGAACCATCTAGCTGTGGACATCTGGCCTACGTAAACATATGTTCTTCTAATTGTTTGCCTCATTCTGCCTTACTCCTTCCAACAATTTATTACTGCCATTCACTTGTTGCATCTTTTCTTTATTAAGTGCAGTAAGCTCTTAGGGGCAGGAATCATCTTTTGCTTTGTTTGTTACAGTGCGTAGTACAATGGGGCCCCAGTCATCATCTTGGTTTGGGCCTCTAGGCTCTAACATAATACATGTAATAAAAATTACCCTGATGAGTTCATGTCAAAAGAAATGATAAACTAGATGGATTTTCTGAAGACGGTATCCTATGGCATTTAAAAGATTTTTTACCATATCATTTTTGTAGCAAAGTATTACAGGAACATGTGCATGGGTGTGAGAATAATATTGGAAAGATGATTGATGGAGTCAAATGGATTCTAACTACTTCTGGAAAGAATTAGTCAAGACTCTGAAACTAGTCAAGACAAGCTTATCCTCACATAATGTAGTGTAATGTGTATCTGCACTAGTGCCTGAGGCTCACTTATTCTACAAAATGAAATCTGTATAACCAGGAAGAACATTTTTCATGCAAAAATTCTGAGCCAGCATGAATCAAGTGGCTCAAAAAGGGGTTTTTATCTCCTTAATGAAAATCAAATAAATGTCCCATGATAACACTCCCAGCCTTTCCATAGCTTTTCAGTTAAATTATCCCATAACATATCTGTGAAAGAAATAATTTTTCTATCTATCAATCTGGAAAAGACAGAAATAAACAGAGTTAAAGGTGTTGTCTGGAGATAACATACCTTGGAGATTCCACTCTATTTAACTAAATCAGATCAGTTAATTTTGCAGTTTACCCATGGTCACACAAATTCTGGCAGAGCCAAGAATAAAACCCAGATATCTTCACTCCTGTGCCCATATTTTTTACAGCTACGGAACATTCTGGCTTACATCTTGTAACAAAGCTGGTTCTGGTGGGACCCAACTGAGAATGCCAATTCAGGACAAACTGCTTAAATCAGGGCAGTTACAGCCCAAGGCTGGGGTTTCTATGCACACCAAGGCAAACCAAACCAGCCAGACAGAGAAGACTTTGGTTTTACCCCACTGGCTAAGCACAAGTCACACTAGCAATTCCCTTAGACACTCCAGTTTCCCAGTATCACCACCAGTGCCGCTCGTTATGGGGACAAATGGTTATGAAAACCAATCCCCCCATAAAAGAAAAAAAGGTTCTCTCGATCCCAAAGGACCAAGCCCCAGACCCAGGTGCTAGGTAATGTGCCTTTCAGATATCTACACAGTTTCCAAATTGTTTAAATTTTTACAAAGGGAAATAAATATTGGCCATGAACAAGGGTTCAGATTAGAATCTCATAAAACTGAAAAACAGTTCCAGGAATTTTTATTTTTTCTTAAAATAGGTTACAGACTTTTCAGATGAGGCTCCTGGAAGGTAAGCATTTATCATAAGTATTAACATAATTTGAAGTCAAAGTGCAGTACTGAGTGACTCTAGGACAGAGTTTTAGAACCATTAAAGATACAGCCTCATTATCACCACTGAAGCTTTCCCTGTAAAAACATTTCAAGGCTGTTGGCAGCATTCTTTTAAAAGATAAGTGTATTCTTTTAAAAGTACATAAAAACACAGAGTTGCACCAATTACCATATTGTATGTGGTTTATGACTGATGCTTTCAACACTAGGCATCTGCTATTAGACTAGATCTTTGAGTTCAGATGAGGTCTTGTGTTTACTGGCCAAAAGCTACAGATACCATGCTCTGTGCTTTCAGCTTTAGGGCATGTCCGGCTACCTCGGTAGTCAGCACACTGCCATCTGGCCAGGGAACTGCACTAGCATCTGGCAGCCTCTTGACTCACTGTCATTCAATGTTAGAGAAAATGGTTTTAAGTAACACCTGTCTAAAGCAGATGAGAACAGGGCTATTTACAGCTTCCTTCCTACTGTGGCTAGTGCCACAGACATAGAATATCAGGGTTGGAAGGGACCTCAGGAGGTCATCTAGTCCAACCCTCTGCTCAAAGCAGGACCAATCCCCAATTTTTGGCCCAGATCCCTAAATGGTCCCCTCAAGAATTGAACTCCCAACCCTGTATTTAGCAGGCCAATGCTCAAACCACTGAGCTATCCCTCCCCTACCTTCATGGAGTTGTTGGTGGCACTGGACATAACGCTAGGTAACTCGGGAGGATGGAAGACCATGAGTGTCGATGAAGCCCTCCTGCTCTAGACCTAGGCAAGCCAAAACTCCTCCGTAGTAAACCTTCTGCAACCCTGAGGTTATGCAATGGCAAACAAACTAACATAATTACACAAAAAAGTGCTAGCCTAAACTGGTATCAGCCAGCTGTAAGAGCATGTCTGTGTCTGTAACCAGATATGGAAGGGGATGTTTAGCAATAGCCTCCATGCGATAGTAACTCGAGTATGACCAAATAAGGAAGGGCTTGAACAATGCAAATATAATTGGCTGCGCTATGGAACAGGGCAACAGGTGATTGGGTGCATATGCTTATGTAGCTGAGTGAAAAATAGGTATAAATTGTATGATGTAATCTGCATTTGGTGTGCAGGATTTGAGACAGTTCAGTCTCCCTGTGCCATATCTGAAGCTTCAAATAAACTCTCTGCTTCTCCACCCCGTTGTGATAATTGGCACGATGCACACCGGGCAACGAACCCCCCTTATTGCTGCCTCGGGCACTCTGTGCCGGCAACAGTTTTTGGCGCCCAACGTGGGGCCCGAGGTTGCTATTTAGCCTTGCCCAGACCCCTCCCGGCGGTCAATGGATTGCGGTGACAACTGACGCCCAGACCACACCGGAGAGTTCATCGGGGGCCTTGGAAGAGACGTGATTTAATCGACCCCAGAGGGCACAATGATGCAACGCGCTCACATAGTGGAGAAGCGACTGCGGGCGACAGTGTGGAACCGGTCCCTTGGACAAGGTAGGAACAGTCCAATGGTCTGGACTTTCCCTGTTAAGATCTGGGGACACCCAGTGTCTTCCGGGAACATGGGACAGGGACAGAGTATCACAGGCAGGGCACAGTGCACGCCCCTGGAATGCATTCTAGCAAACTGGAAAGTGTTTGGGTCGGATCCGATGACTAAAAGCAAATTAAGACGGTTCTGTACAGTAGACTGGCCTCAATATCAGCTAGAGGACCAGGAAAGGTGGCCACCCGGAGGGTCAATTAATTATAACACGATCCTTCAATTACTCCTGTTCTGTCAGCGAACGGGTAAATGGAATGAACATCTGTATGCGCAATTGTTTATGCTTTACGAAATAGAACAGATATTTCACAAAGGTCTAATTTGACTCCGACAGGATTGGTAGTAAGTAATATTAGTCCCCAGACTTCCCCTACAGTTGTAATGGCAGATTTGGTGTTCCCTTCAGCCCCAACGCCCCCACCATATAAAGACAGGGTGCCTCGGGTTCCAGAGATTGCCCCCTTGGCGGGATTCTATCCTTTGATTACTGAGACCGTTGTGGTCTGCCCAGGAGCAGAAGGGTGCCAGGCCTCTACCATGCAGGTTTACACCCATGTGCCTTTTAATCCGGTAGATTTAGCAGCTCTGCTCCTCCCTTAACCCAGCCACCTTTTTGCCAGAAATAGAGGAACAGGAACACGACTGTTTGGATATCATAGATGCCCAATACTCCAACCGCCCAGACTTAAAGGATTGACCACTCCCAAATGTGGATTATGAGTGGTACACCGATGGTAGCAGTGCTGTGATAGATGGGCAAAGACGGGCGGGTTATGCTGTTGTGACCCTCCATAATACCGTGGAAGCTGAGGGTTTGCCCGCTGGGACCTCTGCCCAGCTTGCCGAACTAGTAGCCCTGACCCGTGCGCTCAAACTGTCGAAAGGAAAACGGGTCAACATTTTTACAAATTCAAAATATGCTTTTGGAGTGCTGCATGCTCATGCTGGCCTATGGAAGCAAAGGGGAATGCTGACAGACCAAGGCTCCCCGGTCAAGCATGGACCCCAAATTCTCTGGCTCCTAGAAGCCGTACAACTCCCCTCGGAAGTGGCGGTGGTGCACTGGAAAGCCCATCAAAGGGAAGATCAAGATGTGGCCAGGGACAATGCCCGGGCGGACAGAGAAGCCAAGCATGCTGCCACCCTGAAACCACCAAAAACTGAGAATGCCCATATGCATGCCCTTATCCCATCAGTGGGGAGCTTCTGACCCCTCAGTACTCTGGCGAAGACAGAAAACTGGCCGATAAACTAGGTCTCCAGGGAAAGGAGGGATGGCTCCATTCCCCGGAAGGGAAGATCTTCCTACCGAAGGGCTTGATCCGGCCAGTAAAGCAGAAACTGCACCAGACCACTCATGCCAGCAGAGAAGCTCTTATCCAGTTAATGGGTAAATACTTTTTGACTTCTGGACTCCGACCCCTGGCTACCCAGGTACAAGCCGACTGTTTAGTCTGCCAAAAGAATAACCCTCGACCGGGACATCCAGTACCACCAGCTACCCTGGAACCCACTCCGGGCCCCGGACTGGTTTGGCAAATAGATTTTACTGAGCTTCCCCGGACGCAAGCATTCAAATATCTCCTTGTCTTGCTGGATCGATTCAGCGGCTGGCCCGAAGCCTTCCCATGCCGTAATTGCACTGCCAAAACAGTGGCCTTCAAGTTAGTTAGGAGATCATTCCTCACTTCGGGCTTCCCCAGTGGATGGAATCTGACAACGGGACGCACTTCACGTCAAAAATCATTCAAAACATATCTAATGCCTTACAGATCCCCTGGAAGCTTCATACCCCCTGGAGACCGCAAGCCAGTGGCGTAGTGGAGCGTACGAATCAGACCCTCAAGCGACTCCTCTCGAAAGTTTGCCAGGAAGCCTCTCTACGATGGCCCAATGCTTTGCCCCTTATCCTGCTCCGTGGCCACACTCTCCCAAAGGGCAGATTAGGGCTTAGTCCCTTCAAGATTATATTTGGAAGGGCATGGCCTATGAACGGGACACCGGTTCTGGCAGGGAAGTGGGAAATGGGGTGCGGCTTCTTGTCTCAGTACATGTGCTCTCTGTCTGCTGTTCTCTCTTCTCTCCACGGGTATACCAAAGACTTACAGCCTCTCCCATTGGATGCTCCTGTCCACTCCTTGCATCCAGGAGACTCAGTGCTTGTTCATACCTGGAAAGACAAACCTCTCCAAGAGAAGGGGAAGGGACCCCACACTATCCTGCTGGTTTCCCACACAGTGGCAAAGGTTGAGGGACACAAAAACTGGATCCACCACTCTCGCCTGAAGGCTGTGCCCACTCCTCCGGCAATGGGACGGTGGACCATCCAGCTCATCAACACTTCGCCTGCCGACGATCTTGGACTCAAGTTATTGTTTAAGAGGCACTAAGGGGATTTAAGGGGTCTACTTGTAGCATAGCCGCCCCATCTGGTTATGCTCTGTCCCCTGGGGCCTCCTTTGCCTTAAACAAGAAGCTACCGCTAACCATACCTGATTTGCTGGAAACAGTACCTGTCAATTTTATCCCTCCCCTTCAGGTCACAGCCCAACTCCTTAGCGCTTAATCAATTTTTGTCCTCAGAATATGAGAAAACTCAGTCAAAAGCTTGTTGAGTGTTCTCAAAGGAGGGAGTTGTTGGTGGCACTGGGCATAACGCTAGGTAACTCGGGAGGATGGAAGACCATGAGTGTCGATGAAGCCCTCCTGCTCTAGACCTAGGCAAGCCAAAACTCCTCCGTAGTAAACCTTCTGCAACCCTGAGGTTATGCAATGGCAAACAAACTAACATAATTACACAAAAAAGTGCTAGCCTAAACTGGTATCAGCCGGCTGTAAGAGCATGTCTGTGTCTGTAACCAGATATGGAAGGGGATGTTTAGCAATAGCCTCCATGAGATAGTAACTCGAGTATGACCAAATAAGGAAGGGCTTGAACAATGCAAATATAATTGGCTGCGCTATGGAACAGGGCAACAGGTGATTGGGTGCATATGCTTTTGTAGCTGAGTGAAAAATAGGTATAAATTGTATGATGTAATCTGCATTTGGTGTGCAGGATTTGAGACAGTTCAGTCTCCCTGTGTCATATCTGAAGCTTCAAATAAACTCTCTGCTTCTCCACCCCGTTGTGACAATTGGCGCGACGCACACTGGGCAACGAACCCCCCCTGTTGCTTGCCTTGGGCACTCTGTGCCGGCAACAGAGTCCCTGCACTTGGATTATCACAAGGACTATCACACTGTGCCAGGTTCCTGTGCCTCTGAATGTAGGAAGAAAGGAATGAGTGCTTCAAGGCACAACATGAGAGGATCTTTGTGCCTCTCTCCAGGACTCTTGTGCCCCAGCACAACAGCCAGGCACAACCCAACCCTAAGGGCACGCCGACGCTGCACACTTTTTTCCACAACGTATAGGGTACATGCACGGACAGTGTCCCTAGCATGGGTATAAATAACAGTGTAGATGGTGAGGCATGGCATAGGCGAGTAAAGACACACCTGAAGGGTGAGGGTATGTACTCAATCACGTACCCAACATGGCTCTCTACTCACCCGAGTTGTGTCTCCTCACCTACAATGCTATTTTTCACAGTGCAGGGTCCCACTGCCTCCCAGCTGCTGGAGCCCTTTCTCCCTGCAGGGAGAGACTCTGGGGAAAGGTTCTGGAAGTGGGGAGGCCTCAGTGCAGTGAAAGGGAGCTGCTGAACCTTTCCCTGCTGCCTCCCCATCCTGCCAGAGCCTTTCACAGTCATGTGTAGCTACACACCGCAGCATGGACGCAGCTTGCTTTTCACTGAGGCATATAGCTACATGTGCCCTACCGTGGTGTGTAGTGTAGATGTAGCTTAAATTTTCAGCAATTACTTTTTTCTCTTTCCATCCAGGAATCTACATAACATGCAGCCCCACTCAGAAGACAACCCCCTGCAGGCACGCACATATGCAGACATTTACCAATCAGAAGAGGGGAAAGCCCTGTGTACAATGGAGGAGGAAGAGATTAAAAACACAAGCAGAATTTACTTACTGACTCTTCATTATTTCTGAGTGATGGAAAGTCCCTTCTTGGTCCTTCCAAATGAATATCCAACCACTTATAACTGCATCTAGAATAGTAGTTCTCAAACTGTAGGTCAGGACCCCAAAGTGGGTCGTGACCACATTTTAATGTGGTCATCAGGGCCAGCTTAGACTTGCTGGCGCCAAGGTTACAAGCCCCCTGCCTGAGGCTGAAGCCCTTGGGCTTTGCCCCCACCTTCCCCCGACCCAGGGCAGCGGGGCTTAGGCAGACTCAGGCTTCGGTCCCCACTCCTGGGGTCATGTAGTAATTTTTGTTGTCAGAAGGGGGTCATGGTGCAATGAAGTTTGAGAACCCCGATCTAGAAATTTTAAGTTCCCACATGAAATAATGATATGCTGGTTTAGTGGCTCTAGGAAACTGAGATAACAAAACATGGGATGTGTTGAGCCATTTTACTATGACTATGGATGACACATGTAACATGGAAATATCATTGGACTGCTCCCACTGCTTCAGGCAGTTGAGGGTGGAGGAGGGGGAAAGGAACAGTGTGAAGTGACTAACACTAGAGGTGAAACCCTGATCCTACTGAAGTAATTGGGAAAACTCCTGTTGACTTCAATGGGGCCAGGATTCCACCCTCAGTATGCCAGAATATATTTTAAACTCTTCACACCCTTCACTTCCATGTTTTTTCCCCTTCTCTTCCCTTTTCCCCTCTTCATGCCTTATTTTATAAGCACTGAAAAAAATGTCCTCTTAATGAAAATGTGTTGCTAGGTAAGATGGGGTGTACGCTCCACGCTGGCCCTGAAAGAGTTGAATTAGGCCAAGAACACCCAATCAGCCAACTAAGCTGCGAATGAGGGGGATTTAGGCTATATGTAGGGTGCTAATTAGCAAGAAGCTCACCGGTGAGGGAAAAAGTGAGGCTTCTATAAAGCCAGGAGGCTGGCAATGGCATGAGGTGGTAGGGACGAAATTTGCAGTCTCTATCCCAGAGGTAAGGGAGAAGGGGATAGGAGCCTCTAAGAAAAGGAACAGGAATCCATGAGGAAAGGTTTACCTGGCAGGCCTAAGAGAGAAGGGTCTGACTATGAAGGCTGATGAAGGAGAAGATTAAAGAAGCATGGTAGGAAGTAGTCCAGGGAAGAGAGCAGTAGGGTTGGTGAATACCCAGATCTTAACTTCTTGCTATAGGGCCCTGGACTGGAACCCAGAGCAGAGGGTGGGACTGGGTTCCCCCATTATCTACCACAGAGTAGTATTGCTTGGGGCAGTGAATGGGAAGACTGAGTTACTACAGCAGTAACATGGTCAGGGAATCAGGCATGAGGGCTGCCTGATGCTGCTTGGGAAGACAGACTTTGAAAGATTCCTCCAGAAGGAATCACTGTGTCCTGTCTGGAGGGCTGAGTCACAAAGCAGCTGTACTGAGACTCCATGAGCAAGAGGAGTGCTGCAATGATGGAAGAGGAGAAAGGAGGCACTGAACCTGGTAGTGCTAATCACCAGAAGAGGACGCCACCCAGCAGTAAATAGAGTACCCTGTAATATCAGGTTTTGGTAGAAGAGAAATAATTAAAAGAGGGAGGACAGGGTAATCAAACCTACATGATCCTACATGAGTCATGATCTAAGAGTCTTTCTAGCCAATATGTTAAAAAATGCAATTCAGTACAAGACTACAGCTGACAACTGCTGCTGTTTAATTTTTCATATTCCCATAGCAGGATGCACATAGAATGTAAACTAGTAATAATTCATCATCTTTTTTCCCCCTCCCAAGTCTTGTATTTAAGACTACTTACAACCCCGAAGTACCATTAGGTAGAGAAGGTGCAACATACAGAATGACTGAGCTACGTTAGCCTCCTGTGCCCTACAGAGAAAAGTAAATTTTACTTAAACTCAGAAGGAACTATCTCTATAATGTAAACTAAATTAAAACAGGAAAACTGAGTCCTTCCACAAATCATATTGATTGTAAGATGGTAGAATAACATGTCTAAACAAAAGATTTTCAGAGAAACTGAAAGTGTGCAGAAATTTTAAAGCGCTGTCAGCACCTATAATATAAACTGAATTCTATAGTGCAGTGAGCTTCAGATAAAACAAATGCAGCTATAGAAAATTCTGTGGGGAAAAAAGCTTGTATATTATATGTATGGGCAAGGGCTCAGGGACAGTATAAGTACTGAAGAGGGGGCTTTGGGGAAACTTGCAGAAATCTGATTTTTAAATCTTTCCATCAAATAGAAGAGAGGTGTATCATGGTGCTCGGAAGAGCAGACAGCTTAGTGGTTGGGGTGCCTGACTTCCAGCCCCTTGCTTCCCTGATGGAGGTGCCTCAGTCCTTAAAGAGGTGTGGTAGAGGGACTCAGGGTCTTCCTCCCCACTGGCTCCCAACCAAGGGCCCTGTGTGAAGCAATGCCACAAGGATCCTCCTGGCAGAGTGTGTAAGTCCACTGCACTGGGCTACTTCCTACCTCAATTTGGGGCATGGACCCTATAGTCCAAACAGTCTGTAGTGGCACAACTCAAGTAGCAACCCCTTGTAGACCTGTTGTGGCATCCTGTTGCAGCCTGAGGTCCCTCCGGGTAGAGCAGACATAAGAGTGGTGATGCCTAATCCCTACCCCACAATGTTTCTATAGTTCAGTCACATACAGTTCACTCACTGCTGGTGTCCGTGGTCTCCTTAGCTCTTTCCCTCAGTCAGGGATGCACTGCTTCTTCTCCAGTCCCAGAGGCTATCCCAGCTATCAGGCTACTAATGATGTTCCCCTCACATAGGGAGGCAACTGTCTCCTGCCTCTTCACCAGTCAGCCCTGAACTAAGCCAGGTTGTCTCCTTTTCTTCTCCCTCCAGGCCTGGCATTGGATGCAAGTACAGTGGGGTGGGTCTAACTGTGTCCATAAGCTCTCTTTAACCCACTGATTCTTAACCTTTTGGGGCTCAGGTCCCACTTGTAAATCTTTATGGACTGTTGCAACCCAGTAAATAGTTTGGGGGTGGAAGCCCTGATGTGGTTTCAGTTGCGTCCTGTCCTCACTGCACAGTGGCAGCTCCTGTACTGTGGGGCTGGCTGGGTTTGACTCTCGACTCAGGTGTTGCAATCTCTGGGGTTGCAGAGCTGCTCAGGTTTGGCACCGTCCCCCTGATTGAACTAAATTTGTGAGAGTGGAGTTGTGACCTGGCTCATGGCATTGCAGCGCCACTCACTCAAATGTGACCTATCCGAGCTCCCGTTTTCATGATGGCTGGGCCAAACCTGAGTGGTACTGGAATCCCAGAGTTTGCAGTGCGTGGAGCAGGGAGGTGAACTGGGAGGGACAGGAGACACAGGAGCGGCCATGCAACCCTCTGAAACATTCTGGTGACCCAATT
This sequence comes from Dermochelys coriacea, assembly GCF_009764565.3. Classification (NCBI taxonomy): domain Eukaryota; kingdom Metazoa; phylum Chordata; order Testudines; family Dermochelyidae; genus Dermochelys; species Dermochelys coriacea. Next base: position 228,619,822 of record NC_050069.1, read on the forward strand.
ATGGGTCTCAACTCATGGGTTGACAAACCCTGATTTACCTTTTCATGCTGGTGTGAAAAGAAAAGGAGTACTTGTGGCACCTTAGAGACTAACAAATTTATTAGAGCATAAGCTTTCGTGAGCTACAGCTCACTTCATCGGATGCATTTGGTGGAAAAAACAGAGGAGAGATTTATATACACACACACAGAGAACATGAAACAATGGGTTTATCATACACACTGTAAGGAGAGTGATCACTTAAGATAAGCCATCACCAGCAGCAGGGGGGGGAAAGGAGGAAAACCTTTCATGGTGACAAGCAAGGTAGGCTAATTCCAGCAGTTAACAAGAATATCAGAGGAACAGTGGGGGGTGGGGTGGGAGGGAGAAATACCATGGGGAAATAGTTTTACTTTGTGTAATGACTCATCCATTCCCAGTCTCTATTCAAGCCTAAGTTAATTGTATCCAGTTTGCAAATTAATTCCAATTCAGCAGTCTCTCGTTGGAGTCTGTTTTTGAAGCTTTTTTGTTGAAGTATAGCCACTCTTAGGTCTGTGATCGAGTGACCAGAGAGATTGAAGTGTTCTCCAACTGGTTTTTGAATGTTATAATTCTTGACGTCTGATTTGTGTCCATTCATTCTTTTATGTAGAGACTGTCCAGTTTGACCAATGTACATGGCAGAGGGGCATTGCTGGCACATGATGGCATATATCACATTGGTAGATGCGCAGGTGAACGAGCCTCTGATAGTGCGGCTGATGTGATTAGGCCCTATGATGGTATCCCCTGAATAGATATGTGGACAGAGTTGGCAACGGGCTTTGTTGTCCTACTACAGGACAGGCCCAACAAAGAAAACAACAGAACGCCACTAGCCATCACCTTCAGCCCCCAACTAAAACCTCTCCAACGCATCATCAAGGATCTACAACCTATCCTGAAGGACGACCCATCACTCTCACAGATCTTGGGAGACAGACCAGTCCTTGCTTACAGACAGCCCCCCAATCTGAAGCAAATACTCACCAGCAACCACACACCACACAACAGAACCACTAACCCAGGAACCTATCCTTGCAACAAAGCCCGTTGCCAACTCTGTCCACATATCTATTCAGGGGATACCATCATAGGGCCTAATCACATCAGCCACACTATCAGAGGCTCGTTCACCTGCGCATCTACCAATGTGATATATGCCATCATGTGCTAGCAATGCCCCTCTGCCATGTACATTGGCCAAACTGGACAGTCTCTACGTAAAAGAATGAATGGACACAAATCAGACGTCAAGAATTATAACATTCAAAAACCAGTTGGAGAACACTTCAATCTCTCTGGTCACTCGATCACAGACCTAAGAGTGGCTATACTTCAACAAAAAAGCTTCAAAAACAGACTCCAATGAGAGACTGCTGAATTGGAATTAATTTGCAAACTGGATACAATTAACTTAGGCTTGAATAGAGACTGGGAATGGATGAGTCATTACACAAAGTAAAACTATTTCCCCATGGTATTTCTCCCTCCCACCCCACCCCCCACTGTTCCTCTGATATTCTTGTTAACTGCTGGAATTAGCCTACCTTGCTTGTCACCATGAAAGGTTTTCCTCCTTTCCCCACCTGCTGCTGGTGATGGCTTATCTTAAGTGATCACTCTCCTTACAGTGTGTATGATAAACCCATTGTTTCATGTTCTCTGTGCGTGTGTATATAAATCTCTCCTCTGTTTTTTCCACCAAATGCATCCGATGAAGTGAGCTGTAGCTCACGAAAGCTTATGCTCTAATAAATTTGTTAGTCTCTAAGGTGCCACAAGTACTCCTTTTCTTTTTGCGAATACAGACTAACACGGCTGCTACTCTGAAATGCTGGTGTGAGGTTTCTCAACCTCTTCACAGGAGAGTTGTTGTGATTTCCCTGGTTCTAACAGAGTAACCTCCTTTCTGGATATGGCAAAAATTGTTCTTGCCCAAAAGGACTTACCACTATGGCTCAAATTACTTATGAGCACACTTTTTTTTTTTTGCCTATGGAATGCACCATCAGACTTTTTTTTTTTTAAATATCTGACACCTGATGCAATTATCTGAGGGATAGTACCCCATGACACTCCCTATCTCACAATGCCTACTTCCTCTCCCTTCCCCCTTACATGTTACACAAGTTGAACACTAAGATCCTATCGATGTCCTAAATGTGTTTTTCAGGAACAAAGTATAAACACTTCCAGCAAAGTGCACTTAATATATATGTGTGTGCCAAGTCTTATTGCTTCCCTCCTGGTTATGAGAGAGTTTTTGTTGTTGAACTGGGAAGAGACATGACTGCATTCTGCTATCCTACAGTCTTCCTCGTAAGCAGATACACCTCAGGTAGACAGGGCTATTGTATTCGAACTGGGGGACTGGGAGTCCTTTGCTAAATATTGGCAGCACATCACTTGATCTGTTATAAAGCAGGATTGATGCAATCAGTGAAAAATTGTTTTTCAGTTATATCTTGAATTATAATAAAGCTGTGATCAGTCAATACCTATGGAAATATGCTACCATGGCATGTCTGAACACTAATCAGTATGTCAGTATGAGGCTTAATAAAATAATACATGATAAGATGTAATTGATACTTCACTTGATTTCAGCTATTGGGTGGTAATGACTTCTAGTCACTGCTAACCCAGGTCAGATTTGAAGTAGTGACCTTGAGAGGAAAGGCTACATATCTCATTATCAGTCCCCACAGCCATCCAGTCTCCCCACCTTCTGGGGGGCTTTTTAATACTCTGCAATTCACTTCTGAATTGTTTTTCTATAAAAAGAGAATATTTTATTTAAACCCTCTGCTCCCCAAACCTATGATACTGGCATATTAAGACTGAGATTTTAATTGTATAAAAAAAGAAGGATCCAGAGTTAAAGTTCTCCCAGCACTGTACTATTTCCCCTTGTCCATATGCATTAAAACAGTCTTAAATTATGACAACACACACTAGGTGATGTACATACTATTTGGCTAATAACACAGTATATTAAGGAGTTGCAATTATTTCTACAAACTTAGACACATGCATGGTATAAAACATTTAATCTTCATATGTTGTCTGGTATTGTAACAAAAATGATTTTGTAATACATATATGTATAAGGAGAGTTAAAGTTGCTTTCTGAGTTTTACAGAATTAAAATCTCAACCTTTCAATTGCATTAACATGCATTAAAATTTTTAAGTGCCTAAAGCTAGGTACCTAAATACACACTGAGATACTTAACTAAGGACATGTCTACACTACAAACTTTGGCCAACTCAAGTTAAGTCAGTATAGAGCTGCCACAGTTAGTATATTGCTTGTGCACGAGCATACTTGGTTCATGATGTCAGCACCGCACATACTCTCTAGGAGTGTTTGTTTTGACACACAGTGCAGTGCACCATGGGTAGGTATGGGCCACCATCTAGAGTTCTGTCTTTTGGGAAGTTTTGGCAATGCTTGGTGAGGCAGAAACAAGTCGAACAGTGTGATTGGGATGGCAGGTTCAAGTTCCATTCATGCAACTTTCTCCACCCTATAATGCCATCTCACTCCCATAATTTTCACACCTATTTTGAAAATCACACAAACTGACATGTGACTTGTAGCTGTCCACCATCTCTGACAGAAGTATGAAACCTGCACAGCTCTGCATTATTGTCATGAGCATTGCAACCATAGGACACATGATCCTCCAATATTTGCAGAGCCAAAAGGAAACCTGTGGTGATCATGATGATTTCCCAGAGGGCAGATTGCTGTGAGATGTAGCGAGAACCAGTTCAAGATTGTTGGTGGCATTCCTGGAGCTGCTGCAAATGGTGGAGTGCCACTTCTGGCCCAAGAAACAAGTGCTGACTGGTGGGATCGCATTGTAATACACGTTTGTATGATGAGCAGTGGCTGCAGAACTTTCAGATGCACATTCCTGGATCAGTGTGTGTGGAGTTCAACACAGCCCTTCAGCAAATGAGAGCTGCACTGACAGTGGAGAAGCACTGGTGATCACACGGTGGAAACTTTCAATGCCAGATTGTTATTGGTCAGTGGGAAATCATTTTGGAGATGGAAAATCCACTGTGGGAACCATTGTCACAAAGCATGCAGGACTATTAATCATCTCCTGCTATACAGGACTGTGACTTTCGACAACATGCAGGATATTATAGCAACGAGTTTTTGAACTGCGGTGGAGCAATAGATGGCACTCATATCCCTATTTTGGAACCAGACCATCTTGTCACAGAGTATATCAACAGAAGGGGGCGATTTTTCTATGGTTATGCGAGTGCTGGTGGATCACCGGGGATATTTCACCCACATCAAGGTTGTCTGGTCAGAGAAGGTGCTTGATTCTTGCATCTTTAAGAACACAGGACTGTTCAGAAAGCTACAAGCAGGGATTTTCTTTTCCAACTGGTGGATTACCATTTGTGATGTTGAAATGCCAATAATGATCCTGGGGGACCCAACCTACCCACTAGTCCCCTGGCTTTTAGAGACTGTACACCAGCCACCTCGACAGCACCAAGGAAACAGTCAACTTCCAGATCAGTAGGTGCAGAATGACAGTTGAATATGCTTTTGGTAGATTGAAGGATTGCTGGTGTTGTTTACAAACAGGATTGGACCTCAGTGTGTAAAATATCCCAAGGGTTATAAAAAGAAAAGGAGTACTTGTGGCACCTTAGAGACTAAGTGTCCTGCATAATATCTGTGAAGCACAGTGGGAAAAGCTGCTGCCAGTGGGGAGTGGAGGCACTGTCTGCTGAGTTTGACCAGCCAGATATAAGCATGGCGAGAAGAGTTCAGCATGGAGCTATATGGCTCAGGAAAGCTTTGAAAGAGCGCTTTGAAAAAGCACTTTAACAGCGACCCACAGTTACGTGTTGTGGTTTACTGTACTCTACCTGGCCCTGCAGTTTAGGGGCCTGTTAAGAATTGTGTGGTGCTTGGTGCACGTCTGTGAATATCACTGACAGGGCACCTATTAATTTTGTGGTGCTTGCTGTACATTTATGATTATTACACTGTTTGTCATTGATTCTATGAGTTGTGTCACTCTGTAAAACAATAAGTGGGTGCTTTCACACCCACTAAGTATTCTGCAGTATATGTTGGGAACTAATAAAGATGAATTATTTTCCAAACAATAGAGTTGAACAGAGTAACAAACACTTCAAAAAATTCTGTGCAAGTTCAAAGCAAAAACCTTAATAAATGTATGAAACAGAGCTTAAAGCAGAAAGAAGATTAATGTTCATTTTAGCTACACATACATCAACCATGGCTATCATATGTAGGCGTATGTGAAGCTGTGGTTGTCTTTTAATGTCCCCCAGTGTGGAGGAGTAGGGTAGGGATTCAGCCCCTGACACTACATGTAATTTTGAGTGTCGTCTGTAGGGAGGTGCTATGCTGGAGTTCTCCATGGACTACAAAGGGAAGCAAGCCCAGGATTGTTGAACCTGAAGGTCTGCAAGAATCTACCGCATCTGTGTTTGCTGCTGGAGAAGCCTCATCATGTCCTGGTGCTTCTGGGCCTTTCTCCTGTCCAGCCTTTCCTTGTCCATACAGTCTGCAATATTCATGCTCCATGCCCTCTGTTCATGCAGCACTGGCTTGCAGGATTTCACTGAACATGTCATCCAGAGTCCTCTTCTTTCTCCTCATCTGGCTCAGGTGTTCCACAGGTGTGGAGAGGGAACCCCTAAAGGCCACAATGTCAGCAGCTACAAATAAAACAGACAGAGGTACTATTGTTACCCTAAAGTTTTAAACAAGACATGCTTCTGCATCAGAGTGCTTGTGCACAGCACGACTTACAGCTCCAGCCGTGGGGTGTATGGCCCACCACGGGTGAGAGAAATGAGGAGGGAATTGCTCAGTTGCATGAAATTAAGTATAGGGCAATGGCACTGAACACTGGTACCATTTTCCACAGGCAGTGGTGATTTTAGCTGATAGCTCACTCCTGGGGGCAACAAAGGCACAGAGCCCAGCTGCAGCTGGTGTCCTGACGCTGTCTGGACCCATAAGCTGCTATTCTATTTATTGCAATGGTGCCTGCCAAAGTTATTGCCAACTGGCACAGGAAAGTGTCCTACTGTGGAGGAAGAAATAAGGCTACCATCCCTAGAAATCTTCAGGAGAGGATTTCAGAGTACCTCCATGAGATCGGGAAGATTTAAGGGATGTCCCTTTTACATAAAGAAACTGCTCCTCATAGCCCACCCCGCCAAATCTATAGGCGCAGATAACAATTCTACTTCTTTTTGTTGTACTGCTACTGTAACCCATGTACCTAAGAGATCTGTTGGGGGTGGATAGGAATGAGTTGGGTCTGGTTCATTGCTAGGCAGATGCACAATTAGCTCTCCGCACTCAGAAGTTTCTAGAATTGGGTGCGGTAGTTTTGAGTGTGCTCAGTAAGTTCCGTGTTGCTGAACTCAGACTCCACAAGGGCAAGAGATCAGGGCAGCTGCTTTACAAAAGGCCATGTGCCTGATGTGGGCTGGAAGAAGCTGAGCCACGGGAGCAGAAAGCAGGCTGTTTTTGCTGACTGTGAAGTATTTTGCAAAGGGTGTGTGTGTGTTAAACTGAGTTGTTGCTTAATCAGCTGACTGGCTAGAAGAGTCTGCATGGATTCCAACTGAAGATTCCTACAAGCAAGTGCAGAGAAGATGTTGTTTTTGACTCAGCAAACTGTCTACATTTGGTGATCAAGACTAACTGAGACTCAGCTTAAGCTTTTGGTAACTCTGAGTTTCTTCTCACTATGTTTCTGTGGGGACTAACCTGTTTAGATTTTAATTTGTTTTCTTTATTTGTTTATATATAACTGTGAAGATAATGTATGTTGCTTATAAAATAGCCATGTTATGTTGTAAAAATTATTTGTTTCTTTATCATAAGATTTTATAAAGTTGGTACTTAAGAATTAAGTTCATTCCTTTTGTTCTTTTGGAACTTGAATGTGGGGAGGTTGACCTTGTTCAATTCTTGCTGAAAATCCTTAGAGCCTTAATTCTGGGTCTCCAGGTGCTTTTCTATGGGAGTTGGGGTTTTAGGCACTGGAGAAGGGCAGTGAAGTAAACTGTAACCCGCCCACAGGTTACACAATCTCTTGTAGTACAAGCAACTTAATGAAAAGTCGATAGCTGTGCCCTAGTAAGTTGGGAGCACCATCACTGTTATGGAAAATAAATTTACGCACTTACCTACATTTTCTTTCCCTGCATCGGGCTCGTCCATGCTCGATATCCGGGACTGACTGGACTGAATTGGAGAATCAAACAGATCCTGGCTCATGGCAGGGCCTGTGACTCTGGATCCTCTGAGGTATCCATGGTAGTGGTAGTGGGTTCTCTGACAAGTATAGCATGCAGCACTTTGTAAAAGTGGCAGGTCTGCGGCTCAGCACTGGATCTACTGTTGGCTTCCCTCGCCTTCTGATATGCCTGCTGCAGTTCCTTTGCTTTCATGCGGCACTGCTGCTGATCCCTGTCATACTCCGCCTGCATACACCATGCAATCTGCTCATAGATGTCTATGTGTCTATGGTCTGTAGCTGTGCTTGCACAGCCTCTTCTCCAACCAGGCCCCGGTGATCCAATATCTCCTGTCTACTCCAAGCCAAAGTGTGTCTGGAACGTGCAGCCAGCATGGTCAGCTGGGCAACTGCACACAATAATGGGAGCTGCTAGGTGTGCTCTCCAAGCTAGACAATCAGGAAAAGGCATTTCAAAAAGTCACAGGCTTTAAATGAGGGGTGGGGGTATTCCAGTCTCCATGAGTCCCAGGCAGTAGAGTTCACAATTGTGACCAGAGCAGTCAGTGTTGGGATTGTGGGACAGCTGCTGGAGAATTATTAGGGTCAACAAAATTAACACATAATTCACATTGCGTCAACCTCAATACATCTACCTTAGCTCAACACCATTCAGGGAAGTGGGATTACAATATTGGCTTACTGAAGAATTTACATGGGTGAGAGACAAATTTAATTGTAGACATATGCACAATTTGGTCGACATAAGGTGGCTTACATCCACCTGACTACATAGTATAGACCAGGTGTAAGTTGCCTGATTTTGAGAAGTGCCCACAGATCCCACTGAGGTCAATGGGAGCTACAGGTAGTTAGTACCTTTGCAAATCAAACTATTAAGAGTCTGAATATGATCCTGAACAATTAAGGATATGTCTACACAGCAAAGAAAAACCCATGGATGGCCAGTGCCAGCTAACTTGGGTTCATAGGACTTGAGCTGTGGTGCTGTTTCATTCCTGTGTAGATGTCTGAGCTCGGGCTCTAGGGCCTGCGAGGTGGGAAGGTCCCAGAACTCGGACTCCAGCCCAAGTCCAGAAGTCTACACAGCAAGGAAACAGCCCCACAGCCTGAGCCCTATGAACCCGAATCAGCTGGCACTGGCCATCTGCAGGTTTTTCCTTGATGTGTAGACGTACCCTTAGTGGCAAAGCTCTCAGTGCCTTCAATGGTGTAGGATCAAGAACTTAATTAAGTGCCTAAATATGGATTTACATTCCACTTCAAACATTTTGGCCAAAGGCTGGGTTGGTTTGTTTTGCATAACATATGTACAGCATGTTTACAACTTGCATACATTGTGATTTATTGGATTATTTGAGAAATAGACAAACTGCTCTCTAGTTACAATTAATCATGCTGTCTAAAAATATACATATAAATCCACCTATAAAATCTCTGCGATTTGGACACTGTATCTCCGCTTAATTGTCTCAAAACTATTATCTAGAAACCTTTGTAGGTCCACATGACAGCTTTGTTTGGATAATGAGCAGAATGCATATGGCTCTAATGTGAAAAAATGAAAATATTTTATAAGAGAAAATGTCACTGAATAGATATAAGTTGTTCAGTCTAGGAAGAAAAAGCCCATGGTGTAGATTACTCAGCAGTTCAAGCTGTATTTTGCCTTTCATCTTAGAGACAGCCTCAATGACAGAATGATAACTAAAAAGAGATAAAAGGACATGGAGATATACTGCAGTGAGGTAAAGTATATGCAAGCTGAGCATCTGTGTGCTTGGAAAGATCTGTACTGACACAATCAGGAAAAGGTAATGCATGAGCGGTGTTTTCTGCTTCTTGTTAAATGATTGATTGAGTATTCTCTTTGCCTCTAGACAGAGTTCAGAGATCAGGATGACAGATCAGATTTCCTTACTGGTAGCAAAATTTCACTAACACGCAGACCAATCCCCCTCCCCCCAAAAAACCTTAACCCTTTGGGTTTTTTTTTAATATTCGGCATTGCTGGCTGATATAAAACATTGAAGGTCCTGCATACCTAGCATTTGAAGCAGCTAGCAAGGAGGTGTGCTTCCCTGCCTCATTCAGTGATGTTCTGACACTTAGCAATTACAGAGTATAGTGCGTTTCATCTTCAAAGTGCTCCACAAATACTAATTAATTGTGCCATAATTAAATTAGAATTTACCCTCTTTTGTTACAAAAGGATATGTTAAATTGAAGTGCCTGTTATTAAAAATCCCTTCATTCCTTAACAACTGGATCCTTGAACTATAGATATTTTTCTTTTTTTTCCCCCTCCCCATCTCCATAACACTGGAAGCAACAACAGAAAACCAAAACATTTTCTACAGAAAAGGAAATTTTGGTTAGGGGATCAGAATTGTTCTGCCCAATTCTACAAAGAGCAAAAGCTAGAGCAAGCATCTGTCCAGCCCCTTGGCACATACATGTATGTAACATTGTTAAACGACGACTGCATATGCAGCTGCATTCCCATAGCGCATTAGCGCTCCCATCTGTTTCCCATACTGCCAACAGCAGTGGCAATATCTGCTACGTGCATTGTGCTATGTGATGTAGGAGAAAGAAGAAGCTAAAGAAAGCACGTCACTGTAAAAACAAATATTTTAAAACAGGACTATCCTCACCACACTGCCGAGTGCCAAATAGGGAGAGGGATTTGAGAAGGCCATTTAGTTGCCTTTGCAATCTGGCTAGAGCTCTGTTTTCTCATCCAACTTCCCCAGAAATGAGAGAGAGTTGACAATGAAGAGTGAGGTTTTTCTCTTGTCACCTGCTCCTAGTCAGAAGAGAGGTGGTGGGTCTCCTCTATCCCCTCCCATCACAGGAGAAGGAAGAACCAGTGATGGAGATGGATCTTCCTGTAGAAGGAGCAGATGGGGTCTTCTTGCTGAAATACCTATACTTCTCCCTTCTGGCACTGCTACCAGCTCCACCAACTAGTAGTGTTTTCCCCCAAGAGGAGTAGGAGCTCCACAGCGTGCCCCCTTCCTCTCATACAGCTGGACCATGTCAGCTTTGATGTGTTCAGGGCCTTCCACATTTGCAGTAGGAAACAGCAAGATTTGGCCTTTAATATACGCCAGATTCAGTCTCCTCATTATATAACTGACAGACTCAGAAATGGAGCTGGATAGCTTAGGAAATGGCACAAAGCAATGTGGTCTTTATTATGCAATTTATTTTTGTTGCAAGTCTGGCCCTTTCAGTAGCTTTTTCTTTTTTAACAAGTATTTAAGTAGTCTGCATGATATCTTTATTTTTGTTGTTGTCTATGTTTTGACTGGTTTATTAGAACTTAGAACAAGTACCAATTTAGCAGGATTTTATGACACAATAAAATAATCGCAGAATTTTAAAATATTGAATCGTCATCATGTAAGGAGCCTATGTCTGTATATGTATATTGAGAACAGTTTGAACGACAGAGTCCAGATTCCAATATGCATAATAAACATTTCTGGACTTTTTCTCTGCTTTCAGTATCTTAAGGAAGTGGTTCTTCAATGGTGATCTATGGACCAACAGCTTACTGATCATGTGGGGCCAGATTTTCACAAGAGCCACCAGTTAGATTTTCAAGTGCTTAGTACACAAAATTGGGGCCACTTTTTTTTTTTTCAAAAGAGTTCTGCTCCCATTGAGGCACTGAAACCACGGCCAGATTTTGAAGCGTGCTCAGCGCTGACATGTACCCAGCATGCTGAGCTGTCCTGAAAATCTAGCCACTTATTTTGATGCCTAAATAGGATCTGAGGGTTTTGGGTTTTTTTTGAGAATCTGGCACTAATTGTGGCTGATGAGCTCTTTTGAAATGTGTGGCCATCAGACTGGTTCTCCCCCTTCTCGACATCTGATTTGTGTCCATTTATTCTTTTACGTAGAGACTGTTCAGTTTGACCAATGTACATGGCAGAAGGGCATTGCTGGCACACGATGGCACATATCACATTGGTAGATGTGCAGGTGAATGAGCCTCTGATAGTGTGGCTGATGTGATTAGGCCCTATGATGGTGTCCCCTGAATAGATATGTGGACACAGCTGGCAATGGGCTTTGTTGCAAGAATAGGTTCCTTACAGACTGCGCCCCAACCAGAAGCAAATACTCACCAGCAACCACACAACAAAAACACTAACCCAGGAATCTATCTTTGCAACAAAGAAGAAATGGACACAAGTCAGACGTCAAGAATTATAACATTCAAAAACCAGTTGGAGAACACTTCAATCTCTCTGGTCACTTGATTACAGACCTAAAAGTGGCAATTCTTCAATAAAAAAACTTCAAAAACAGACTCCAACGAGAGACTGCTGAATTGGAATTAATTTGCAAACTGGCTTGAATAAAGACTGGAGTGGATGTGTCATTACACAAAGTAAAACTATTTCCCGATGTTCATTCCCCCTCTCTCCCCCGCTACTGTTCCTCACATGTTCTTTTCAACTGCTAGAAATGGCCCACCTTGATTATCACTACAAAAGGTTTTTTTTTCCTCTCCTGCTAGTAATAGCTCACCTTACCTGATCATTCACGTTACAGTGTGTATGGTAACACTCATTGTTTCATGTTCTCTGTGTATATAAGAGAGTAGTCCCGCACTCAGTAGTCCCATTGAATTCAAAGATATTACTCACTGAAGTAAGGATTACTCATGAGAGGGGGATGGAGAACTGGTCCCTAATTTAGTACAGTAGGCCTTACAGGCAGCCAAAAAAATGTTTAAGTTTGCCAATTTGTATATATTTCCTAATACAGAAAAATGGATTAACTTTTTTTTTTATTAACTACAGCTGTTATCTTGTATTTCTGCTTGAGTCAAATTTTGGATTAGAGTCAGATTTTTTGATTCTATATTATAGCACATGCTCATTGTGAAAATGATCTTTACAATAAATGAACATGTGTTTCTCCATGTTCAATTTGGCACTGCATAAATATATACTTTTTGTTCCATAGTTTATAATATATATGAAAATTCTAGGGAAGGGCAAACTGATTATTAAGTAGTTGAAGTGAACAAATATTTCTGTGCGTTCAGTTGACCAAATTTTTGCTTTGCCCTTTCCTGCTTTTGTGGTCACATTATAAGGGAACATTTAATTGTTTAGAGGTTTGGGTAGTCTTCAATTCAGGGGGTGTTGTTTTTTACAAAAACTAAATTTTGGGCAACATTTGGTTTGACAGTGTCCTTTAAAAAGAGCGACTATTATGACCCATTCTCACTGCTATACATACTATGTACAGTCTACGTTTATTTTATTGCCGTACTTCCATGAGATGTTGTCTATGCACCAGAAGACTCTTTCACAGCAACTCTGAGGAGATATATGTATATATTGATTTAACTTTATTCTTTCTGAAGTTACTGATGGTTTTGTAAAATCTAATGTTAAGTACAAATGTACGTGGTATCAGCATATATGAATTCTTGAAAATACAGCTGGTGTATTCAGGGAGACAGAGTGGATCATCAGGCTAGCTTTCATTGAATTAGTATAAACACACAGAGAGAATAGAAACTAACATCCTGCAAAAAGGACCCAGCCTGACATATTTCTTAGGAGACAACTTTAACAATATTTCTCAACAAACCTTTTACAAAAGGAACCTATTTTAAGATGGCTAAATATTTGGAACTACTATCCAGTATAACTTGCTCTACTCAAATATATGAGGAAATCCATAAAAACAGCAATCCTGGTCTTTTAGTAAGGTTACGAAATGATACATTATGTAAAAGAGTTATTGTGGCTCTTCAGTTGGCACATATGTATATAGAACAAAGGAAAGTAAAAAAAACTACAGCGTATACATTTCTCATAAGTATAATTTTGTCATGAATATTTATGTAATGTAAAATAAAAAAGGAGCTTAAAAATTAGATGAAACAAAACTTGTCCGACTCATCGGAGGAATTTATGCTAAAATCAGAATTCACTGGTTACAGCGAAACCAGGGAGTGTCCATTAAACAAACATTTAAAAAATGGTGGGAACCCTCATAACCCCAAGCAAACTCTTACTTTAACTTCCACTGTCTTTCCTCCATGCTCGATATGCCTCTCAAGGTATTCTGAAGACAGCAGATCACTGTAACAACAGAAAAGGAACCATGAGCATTGAGTACATAAACTTTTGCACTACATCTCAGCTAGGCTTGTTTAAACATTTACATCTGAAAAGCACAAAAACAGCAGGATACCTTCCCTGGCATGTTCCGAAAACTCACTGAAACAATTAGCTACAGCAGAGATGCATTCTGTGTGTAATAGATTTATATTTAAACACAAAAAAGGAAGACTAGAGTCTAGGCTGAAATTTTTGGATCCAAAGCCTCAAAAACCAGTCACTGATAATTGAAAGACCAGGTAGGCTGTTGACATCCAAAAGAGGGTGGGCAAAACTGACAAGGAAAGATTATTACATTTTTCCATACATTAAAGGGAAACCATATACTTTCAATCTGAATGATTTTTTCTGGTTTACATTAGGAGTAAATAATAAAGAACACACTGCAAGTCACCTCTATAACATATTACATTTGAGCTGAACAAAAAATGGCAGCTGCCTTTAGCAGACCCCTAGAAAAGTAATGGTGCAGTATTAAGAAAAAATTCATAATACACAAGTGCACCATAAAAGTGAACTCAGAGTCAGTCTAAAGCAGTAGGTAAGATCATAATGCACAGGGGAGTCGAGCCAGGATAAGGTCTGGCTATCCTGCTTGCCTTTGGCCATTCCACTGGGATCGATCAGGTTTTTGTATTGGTTTGTTGACTAGCTGACAGAGTGTCACTCTCAGACTCTTGCAGTGGATCTGTCTCAGAGCCATTTATTTACTCTTGCTTTCTCCAGGAGTTCAAAGGCTTTTATCCATATTATTTAGCCAAATGTCTGCAGGGACATTGCTAAGCAAAACTTCAGGGTGGCCCAGTCAATGGGAATTTTGCCATTAACTTCTGTGGGATCAAGATTTCATCCCATTGCACAGTGCTAAGTAGATTAAGGAAAATAAACAAAAATACAAAGCAGACATTGGACTAAGGGCAACATAGTGCCTCTCCTCATAAGTCATGTGCCCCAGCCCCCTAATCATTTTCATTGCCCTTCACTGGACTCTCTCCAATTTGTCCATATCCCTTCTCTAGTGCAGGGACCAAAACTGGATGCAATACTCCAGATGTGGCCGCACCAGTGCTGAATAGAGGGGCATAATCACTTCCCTTGATCTGCTGGCAATGCTCCTACTAATACAGCCCAATATGCCATTGGCTTTCTTGGCAACAAGGGCACACTGCTGACTCATATCCAGCTTCTTGTCCACTGTAATCCCCAGGTCCTTTTCTGCAGAACTGCTGCTTAGCCAGTTGGTCCCCAGCCTGAGGCGGTGCATGGGATTCTTCTTACCTAAGTGCAGCACTCTGCACTTGTTCTTGTTGAACCTCATCAAATTTCTTTTGGCTCAATCATCCAATTTGCCTAGGTCTCTGTGGGCCCTATCCCTACCCTGCAGCATATCTACATCTCCCCCCAGCTTAGTGTCATCTCCAAATTTGCTGAGGATGCAATTAATCCCATCATCCAGATCATTAATGAAGATATTGAACAAAATCAGCCTCAGAACAGACCTCTGGGGCACTCCCCTTGATACCGGCTGTCAACTAGACATCAAGCCATTGATCACTACTCATTGAGCCCGACAATTTAGCCAGCTTTCTATCCACCTTATAGTCCATTCCTCCAATCCATACTTTTTTAACTTGCTGGCAAGAATACTGTGGGAGACTGTATCTAAAGCTTTGCCAAAGTTAAGATATATCGCATCCACCGCTTACCCCATATCCACAGATCTAGTTATCGCATCATAGAAGGCAATCATGTTAGTCAGGCATGACTTGCCCTTGGTGAATCCATGTTGACTGTTCCTGATCACCTGCCTCTCCTCCAAGTGCTTCAAAATGGATTCCTTGAGGACCAGCTCCATGATTTTGCCAGGGACTGAAGTGAGGCTGACCGTTCGGTAGTTCCCCGGGTTCTCTTTCTTCCTTTTTTAAAATATGGCCACTATATTTGCCTTTTTCCAATCGTCTGGGACTTCCCCCGATTGCCACAAATTTTCAGAGATAATGGCCAATGGCTCTGCAATCAGAGCCATTTCTAATGGCTTTTGCTTTCTTTCCTTCTGCTAACTTGTCATGATTTTACACATGCAAATCAGCTATTTGTAGAAAGCTCGAAGGCCTAGATGATGTTTTTCTGACTACATCCCTTCATGGTTTAAACCTTTTGGGAGAAATGGTCTCTTTTAAGATATGTTTAATCCATGCCTGCTAAGATAATATATGGTATTTCTTATTGCTTGCGGCCTGTTCCATCTAGCAACAGTTTATCCTTTCACTGGGATACCAAAAGCATTACTATAACCAAAAGCACAAACTCTACCCTCAATTACTCTTGTGCAACTCCACTGAAGTTACAGTTGTATCTGTGTTACTGAGGTCCGCAGGGAGCTCTGTGCTACAACATACAGAACACGATAAGGTCCTTTTCCCATAGACTGTATAGTCTAACTAGGCAGACAACAAAAAACACACTGAGACCAAACATCATAAATTGGAGAATGTGTGTGAAGTTTTTTGGGAGTACTATGGGGGACTGATAATGGGTGGGTGACAGTATTATTATTATTATTTTATTTTTAAACTGGCATGGGGTATTGTAGCCTTCACAGAAGATGTCAACATGACTTGTCTGCCCCCTAATTGTACCGCTATAATAAATCTTTTAATTACACGCAGGAGTGTTTTGTTTATAAACATAATTTCCCACAAAGAATGCCTTATGATAATATATTTATTAATAATTTTAGCACAGTGCATGGGAAATATCACAAAACACCAACACACGCAGTTCTATTTTCACCTTCAATAATAATGAAGCATATAGATTTGGCTAAAATAAAATAGTTATTTCAAAACCATATGATGTAAATTCCTGGCCAAGGCCAATGGAATTAATAATTGCTTAAGAAGCATAAATCAACGAGCAATCAGCAATAAAATAATTTGTATTTCAGCTGGAATAAGTCACATGGTCCTTTATCTATACAGTAGTGTTGCA
Source organism: Dermochelys coriacea (assembly GCF_009764565.3). Taxonomy (NCBI): domain Eukaryota; kingdom Metazoa; phylum Chordata; order Testudines; family Dermochelyidae; genus Dermochelys; species Dermochelys coriacea. Next base: position 228,636,286 of record NC_050069.1, read on the forward strand.
ATAGAAGCAGTTTGGTTGACAGCCACCCCATCCTTAAAATCTATTTCTGCTGGCTTAAATATATTTTTTAAAACCATACAGCTACTATAAATGAAAATCTGCATCTGAATACAATAAACAACAATAAAAAAAATCTCACAAGAGCTAAGGACATAGAAAATCATGGTGACAAAACACCTATGAGCATAAACTGAACAGGCTGTGATACAATGTTTTCAGAACTATAAGCTCAATCAGTGAGATAAACTCCTTGAAAAGGAGCGAGCAAAAAATCCCATATGTTAAGTTCTGAAAAAACATTTCACAAGAAACACATGTGAACTATGACTCTGAAAATGAGAAAGTAATTATGATAATGCCAACAATCTGCTTTTGGAGTTTTTGTTTCTTATGAAAACTACAAGAGGGAAAAATGGTTATTTTAAAAATGTACACAAATAGAACAGGCTAATCACCATCTGTTTACAATACCACCAGCTTTTAGCACTATTTTAACTCTAAGTCATATCAGCGATTCCATATGGATCAAGAAATAAGAGTGATGTTTTATAAAAACAGAGATGGAGTCCCTGCCTTGAACAAATTACAGTCTTAAGAGGTCAGATTGCTGCTACCCTTCCTAGCCAATTAGTCCCAGTGATAGAACACAAGGAAACTAGAAGGCTTAGGGAATAAGATTTGAGTGTTAAAGAGGGGTCCCAGTTCAGGAAAGCACCCTTATTCAGGAAAGCACATAAGCATGTGCTTCAGAGTTGTCTTGAATAGGTACAGACTTAAGCATGTGTATACATGGTTTTCCTGAATTGAGGCCAGGAAAAGGAGTCCACAGAGAATAGGTGGAATGTGAAAAAAACAGTCAAGGTGTTGGAGATTAAATGGGTGCAGAGACTATGAGGGAGAAGAATCTGCTGTGGAGATGTAAGTGGGTCAGAACTAAGTCTGGAATGAAGATCATGGAGAAAAGAAAGGAGAATATAAAACAATCAGACTGGAAAGAAGAGGAGACAAGTCCATAGATCTTGAAGACTGAGAGAGAGAGAGAGATTTGTATTTTATTCTGGAACAGAAAAGAAGACAAGGAATATTTCTAAGGATGGAAGAGATGTGTTCCCTTTTCCAGGTGCAAGTGAGAGGAAAAAAATGGATTTTGAACAAACAGACACCTCAAGGGTGGAGATTTAGGGAGAGCATAAAAATGGAATTAAGGCATTCCAGATGACTGGATCTGAATGCAGGAATAGAAGTTATGAGAGCAGAGACAGATGTCCTATGTAGAAACAATAGACAGAATTCCAAACCTAAGAGATATGGGAAGCACAAGAGAGCTCAGAATCATAATCCTAAAATGCAGTCTTGTGTCTGCATATGATACATCAATGTTATAGGTGAGAAATAATGATTGAATTTACTGTATCTGATATTGTTGCCCTTTTCCATTGTACCTTGTGGAACATTTTTGTGAATGTTTTTCTTCCGTCTCTTCTCTGTCTTTCTTAAAGTTCATCCCTTTCCACAGTCCTCCATTATGTGTAACTAAAAATTCAGCAAAAGACTTTAATGAGAGTTTAGCTTCAAGTCAAACACAGTTTCTGACAATAGGATCAAATATGAGATTTGAGTTGGGAAGTTTTACAAAAAGGAAAGTGGTGGAGTTTTGGCTGAAATGCTCTTCCTACCAAATTAGTAGATAGCCTTTCTGGACATGTTGGATTCGAGGTAAGTTACACAAAGTATAGATGTTGAGAAAATTCAGACAAAGAGAAAATGATGAAAGGCCCAAAAGAATGAAAGAGAAAAGGCTTCAGTATCATCTGCATGGTAATGATAACCCAAGTTGAAGAGATTGGTTCGAGGGCTGAACCCTTCGGAACACCAGAATGGAAATATCTGTGCAAGAAGAGTGCATACTGCCTGTCACAAGAAGTAGCTGATGGAAAAGTAAATATGTAACTAGTTTCAGAGTAGCAGCCTTGTTAGTCTGTATTCTGCAACAAAGCCCATTGCCAACTCTGTCCACATATCTATTCAGGGGACACCATCATAGGGCCTAATCACATCAGCCACACTATCAGAGGCTCGTTCACCTGCGCATCTACCAATGTGATATATGCCATCATGTGCCAGCAATGCCCCTCTGCCATGTACATTGGCCAAACTGGACAGTCTCTACGTAAAAGAATGAATGGACACAAATCAGACGTCAAGAATTATAACATTCAAAAACCAGTTGGAGAACACTTCAATCTCTCTGGTCACTCGATCACAGACCTAAGAGTGGCTATACTTCAACAAAAAAGCTTCAAAAACAGACTCCAACGAGAGACTGCTGAATTGGAATTAATTTGCAAACTGGATACAATTAACTTAGGCTTGAATAGAGACTGGGAATGGATGAGTCATTACACAAAGTAAAACTATTTCCCCATGGTATTTCTCCCTCCCACCCCACCCCCCACTGTTCCTCTGATATTCTTGTTAACTGCTGGAATTAGCCTACCTGCTTGTCACCACAAAAGGTTTTCCTCCTTCCCCTCCTCCTTCCTGCTGGTAATAGCTCATCTTAAATGATCACTCTCCTTACAATGCATCCGATGAAGTGAGCTGTAGCTCACGAAAGCTTATGCTCAAATAAATTTGTTAGTCTCTAAGGTGCCACAAGTACTCCTTTTCTTTTCGCGAATACAGACTAACACGGCTGCTACTCTGAAACACTCTCCTTACAGTGTGTATGATAAAACCCATTGTTTCATATTCTCTGTGTGTGTATATAAATCTCCCCACTGTATTTTCCACCAAGTGCATCCAATGAAGTGAGCTGTACCTCATGAAAGCTTATGCTCATATAAATTTGTTAGTCTCTAAGGTGCCACAAGTACTCCTTTTCTTTTTTTAAAAAAAAATGTGATTTACAAAATCTGCTTCTGAAGAGCCACTGAGATGGCACATTCCTGCATCTGACTGGCTGCAGCATTCAGAATCTCTTATCCTTATGCCCACTTTCTAAGCCAATCCACCCAGTCTTCTGCTTTCCCCTCAACCCCCAGTCCTCCATTCTGTTCAGGAAGGATTTGCTAACTCCAAACTCCATTGAGAACATCTGTTTATCACATTATATTTGTAAAGCTTTCACCGCACTCCATATCCCCTCTTCACAATTACTAAAAAAATTTTCCAATTGATATTTAATTTAATGGATATAGCTATTAAGTTAACCAGATGGGTATCTAGGGAGTATTAGCCTGAAAGAAGAAACAGTTCTGCTTCTCTGAAGCAGTAGCAGGAAGTGCAGGACAAGGCTGTAGGAGAAGAACTACTGTTTGAGGTGTCTTTGGGAGATGTGTACAGTGGCCATTTTGAGAGGAATGAAAAGGCAGTTTGAAACGTACATGTATGTTCTGACCTGAAGAACTTCAAGCTGCTCTTCACTTTCCAAATACTCTGGCCCTGCTATTTTCTGCTACTAAAAGCAAAACTTTTTTGGGTGAGGGAAAGGGGAAGGTGATTCCATGTACTCCCTCGCCTCTTCCATTTGGGTATTAAACAACAAACAATTACTCCAAAAAGAAATTAGGGATGTATGAGTAAGTTGAGTCCTCAACAGATCACACACAGACCCTGTCCAAACTCAGTACTTTCCTATTATTATTGTTAAATCAAAAACTGTAGCGCAATATGAACCTCAGCTAAAGCATCTGACACATGCTGGTATGTGCCTGGGATTTCCCTCTCCAAAACCTCTTCAGTCCTAACTCCTGACTCCTTCTTACCTAAAAATACACTCTGGCTCCATTGATAGCCTGGTGGGAGATAATTGATCACACCTGCCAATATGACTCAACAGTAATTACCCTGAATCTTACTGCAGGATTTAAGCATGTGATCTTAGAGTGGCTCAAGAGAGGAGCTCTGGAATCCTAAACAGGCCAGTAATGGGGGGATAAAACTTTACAACTAAACATAACGTTCTGATTTGTGAACAGCCAAGGTTTGGACTCCTGGAGAGGGTTAATTTCTTGGTGGAATGAGCATAAACTGCCTCAAGATGTTCTTGACTATTTTCATTTTATTTACCTTATGTCCATAGTTCCTATTATCACTTTGAAAAAGGAGTGGCAGCAAAAGCAGGGAGAAAAGCTTTCACAAAAGTAGCAGCACTTTCACTGCTCCATCACAAACAGCTCCTGGTTCAAACTCCAGCCTGACTGCTGACATGCGTAATTTTGCCAGCTTGGGTTCACCTGTCAATTTGTAGTTGTTACACCAAGGGCTTTTCTGGTCCATCTCTTTTCAGCCCTTGTGTTCTGACTAGGTAAGGTGTTCTTGTCTGCACAACGTTACTCCTTTTGACCCAAGTGGCTGGCCAAAGTTAAGGGCCCTGAGAGTTGCTTTGACTAGGAAGAGAAACTGATGATGGAGTCGGGTATCTGGTGACACAATCCTGATTATTTACACAGAATGTACAAAATCCTGTTCCCCTGAACACAGGCGTCAAACAACAGGAAACAGTTTCTTTGCTCATATCTCCAGCACCCTTTCAGCCAGTGCTCAAATCCAAACTCACTCTCTCTACTCTTTTCTCAAGGCCATGCTCAGTGCTTCTTTCGGCTCTGTCTTGCTGCCTACTCTATGCTTTTATGTGTTTCTCCCCTTCTTACACACACACAGATGCACAAATCTCTATCAAACAACACCCAGAGAAAACCCTCCACCCACATTGTTCTAATTCCTGAGCAGACTCAGATGGACTTTTTTTTCTAGGCAGTGAGGTTTGCTGGTGTTTTAGTGTGAGGCCCTTCTTTATCCCAAATGAAGGACAGCTGCTACACTCACCAGTTTCAATGATGTTTCACCCAACCCATAACAATAATAGGCATATAGTCAATTTTGTGGGAAATTACTGAAAAATTCTGCATGTAATGTCGAATGCTTAGTGCCCTTAGCTTCCAAGAAAAACACAAGAGCTAATATTTTGTACTGTAGGTACCGAGAAAAGAGATCTAGTCATGGTCTGACTTTAATATACCATACCATTTTAAACTATTCTTTTATGAAATCTAAATATAGTTTCCAACACAATAAAAGCAAGAATAATGCTTTCAAAGCTACTTAAAGTGCAATTAACCATTTCATAATTATACTTTTAAAAGAAAGACCCTTTGTAGAATCAGTGCTGCAAGGTGCACAAACACAATACAGTAGTTATTTTTTCTGCTAATACAGGGATTGTAACTACAGCCTACTTCTTCATGCCATAACAAGACTCCATCTACTTCCAACACAATGGATCGGCAACACCTCATGCAGAAATTCTTTGCAGTAACCAACAGGAGGCACTACTGCTGGAGATGCTCTAAAACTAGAATACGAATAATGGGCTGAAGATGGTATAAGGTATCAATCTTCATTGGAAGGGTGATGAAATAAGGTTTTTCTTGCTCTAACTTTCATGATCCTAAGTCTCAGGGCTTGCCTACATAGCAGAGTTGCTCCCTGGCAAGCTAGGGCGTGAATCCACATCGCACCAGCTTGCCGCAAACACAGTAACACTCTCTGTGGACTCTGCTCAGCCCAGTGAAAGTTCTGGAGTGTGGCTTAGTCTACAACACCAGGACTTTCACTCTGCTGAAGCAATGTCCACAGGGGATGTCAGTGCATGGCAAGCTAGTGCACTGTAGATTCATACCCTAGCTTGCCACACTGTAACTTCCCATGTAGACAAACCCTAGAAAGCTGAAAGCAGCCTGGGTAAAGGACAGGTACTCTGTTGTTGATTTACTCCTATTTCTGAGTACAGTAGCAATGGCAACACCAGCATCAATACAGCATCATGCTGTTTTTATTTATGAATAATTTACACAAGTATATCTTCATGCATTTTCATTTTTTTACTGAAATTTCTGAAGAAAGCCTATTAAAATGAACAGACATTTTTAGACTGAGTTTGCACCTCTACTACAAAGTGAAGAGAGCTTTATCAATGCCATTCTGTCCATGTGTCAATGTTGGGGGCGGGGGGTTCCTTTAAAGTTTGAGTGAATATAATTAATTTTAGTGTTTGAGCACATGAATAATACGGTGGGAGGCAAGCACAGAGCAGACAGATGCTAGACACACTTCCCACACAACTTTCCCAATGCAGCTCCATCCCAGCCTTTAATGTGCCTTTTCTTGCAATAGCAGAAACTACCTCCCTTGTTGAGGTTTTGTGATATGGAAAACATTTTCCCGAGTCAAATTTATTTCACTTGTGATCTAGGGTGCATTTAAATCCAGATCTCCATACTAAAATGGTTGTATGTTCATCTATTTTAGTACAGTAGCACTAGTCAACATTTGGTGCCAATTGCCCTCTCACAAATCAAACTAATTTCAGATTAAGGTACGTACCATAGTACCAAATATGAAATTACATCCAAAAACACTATGTTAAAAGATCATTAAGGTTGCAAAATCAAACACTGAAAAGTTAGAAAATGCCAGACTTAAGGATGCACAGGATGCTTAAGGATGCTTCATTTGGCCCCGTCGTGCATATCCATCATGACACAAGCTTTAATTACATAATCACATTCTCTGTTGTGATTCCTGTCTCACTTGGTAAATGGATAGTTTTTCTTCTTATCCCCCTCTTACAATGTGTGGCCACAGAGCTCTTTTAATTATACACTGTACAAACCCAGTATTGAATACAAAATTATTAATTTCTCCCTGGGCATTTCTATGATGCTCTCATTATCAGATCTGAGAATTTCACAAATATTAATGAATTTATCTACACATCACCCCTGTAAGAATAAGTCGCATTATCAGCATCATAGATGGAGATTAACACACAGAGTAAAGCCAAAAATATCAAAAACATCCTAGTGTTGGATGCCCAACTTGAGATACCTAGGGCCTGATTTGTCAGAGTATTTAGCATTACATAGCAGTTTGTATGTTCAAAGCACAGCTCCTATTGACTTCAGTTGTAGCTGTAAATGCTCAAACCCCCAGGGGTGTCACTCACACTGAGCACCCAGATAATGAGGAACACACAATTAGTAGCCAACTGTGAATATTTTGGTTAAAATGGCTTGCCCACCATCATATCGGAACTCTGAGGCAATCCAGTTCTACAGCGCAACATCCAACTGCCTCAGTCACAACACCTCCTCCTGCAGTCCCCTGCTCATTCACAACACTTCTTCCACAACAAATGAGAAGGGTTTCTACAGCCTCATTCCCTACATGACCCTAACTCATTCCCAGAACTCTGTCCCTCCTATGGGAAAAATAGTATGTGATCAAGTCATTAAAGATTGCGTCATAATTCATTCACACAAAGGGGCTGCATTAAGGTTACAGTGTTATAAACCCCTCTGTCCCCAGGCCTTCACCCAGCTCCTGTCCCCCTCTCCTCCTATCCACCCCTGCAATCTCCTGGTTTTTGCCCCTCTTCCGTTCTGTTCCTATTCATCCTCCTTCTTCCATTCCTGGGGGCTGGCGGATTCAGCCTCAGACAGATGCCCAGCATGGAAAATTTCAGCCTAAACAGTTAAAGTTTGGAAAATTATAAAAAAAGCTGAAAACAGGGTCTTATAATGGAAAGTCTTGGGTACTCAACTATTGACAGCACCATCAGCTAAAATACATACCATATACCAGATCCTCTGCACTAATCACCATGATGTCAAAGAACAAAATTACCATGTATTTTCTTAGATATTGTGAATTCTTCAAATAAAAAATGTTGTTATTAACATTATGAATTAAAAATATATAATAATTCAAATTATGGAGACATTTATCCTTATTAATGTCAACCTAATAAAAGTAGTGTCTACTGGACCAGAAAGGAGGGGAACATCACTTACCAAAAGAACAAAACAAAGTGCACCTGTTGTAACACTGTAATTTGTTCTTTCAAAAAGGACTTGTATGCTAATAGCATAGATGTTTTTCTGGGTTAGAAGTCGGTGCTCCCACTCATGATATTTGGCAGGTGAACCATTGCCAGAGATAGTGGGCAACAATGCAAACAAACCCTCAACTTGTCTGCCTTAACACATGCATAAGACAGATGGAAAAGGGTGTTGCTTGAAGGAGCTATCCACAGCAAAATGGAGCCATAAATTGCCAGTCTAGAGACATCACAAAATTACAGACAAAGTTAAAAAAAAAAAAAGTCCCAGCTGATCTTAAAAATGAACGAGCAAGCACAAGGACACCAGTTGTTTAACTATATAATCCAAAGGAGCTACAAATGGAAATCAACACTAATTATTTAACCATAGAATCCAGAATATAATCACAATACCCTGAGTATAAAGCCATCAATCTTGATTTAACACATAGCATGTACACCAGAATAGCTAGCATCCAAAAAGACAAATGCCAGCAAATTATGACTCCTTGGTCTTACTCTGTGCTGTTTGGAATCTGTATGGTTTACTGAATGGGAAAACAGTTGACATGCAAAGTTGACTGGCAGATTTGCTAGTCTCCCTCTGGCATGTATATTTTTTTAAAAAATACCTGGCTCATTAACCAAATCACATGCTCAATAGTAATCTCCACAACAGCTGTTCAAAACGATGCTCCACAGGTAGCCAACACATCACGAGGACCTACCAATATAAGTGCAGTGTTTATTACTTATTCTCCATTGCCACATGGATTAAAGTATGAGCTGATTCACACTGACAGGATTCAGTAGTGAAAACGACTTGAATCCTTGGGGAATCAGAATATATCCCTCTTTTATCTTGGTTATAGCTGGTGTACATTATAGGTTTTCTTCCATCCTCCCCTCCCAAACCTCCAGTTTAAAAGGACAACTACATCTATTGGCCTCATGATTCTTCATTCCCAAAATAACACTCAGAACAGAGCCAAATTCTGCACTGGTTTACACTGGCATATGTAATAGTAGTACTGACTTCACTGGGGTTACTACGGATTTAGAGCAGTACAAAGGAGTGGAGAATTTGATCCCCGATCTGGGCATATTAACCTTTTTCAGACACCCAGTTAACATGGCACAGATAGCACACAAAATCTTAGCCCATTCAAATAGTTCTGCTGCGGGCTCTGATATGACAGAAGCCATGCTGCTGACATCCACTCTACACACACTGCCGAGGGGCATCTGCTGGAGAAATACTCTAAAACATACAAACACGAATAAGTAAAAACACAGTTGTATTTCTTTTCTTGCTTCCGCTGCTCATCTGTTACATTCGTTTATTCACGACTTCCATTTTCTCCATCATTCATCTATTTCCACCATACTGTTCAGTATTTCCTTTGTCCCATTCACGTATTCTTGGCATGCACTGAATGAGGTCCTAAATTAGGACTAATCCCATTGCCTTGTTTGAAGAACTCAATTTTGTAGAATTCTCAAGATTAGAAAATAGGGGCCTGTATACCAGGATGTGTTGCACATTTCCTTTACTCAGAAAGGTGTACTGAGCTGCATTTTGCTGAATGTTACATGTGTGTTTAATTTAATGTACAATTGTTCTAACACATATTTAAAGAATTTAGTACATTTTATTCAGCCCTGCTCAACAATAAGCATCTGTATTTTTTCAATTTATCACATGATCAGTAGTTTAAATTTTAAAACTTATCGCATTATAAACTCAAATATTGATATAGCAGAAGCACTGAAATGCACCCTATGATGAAAAAATGATGGGAGTCAAAGTAGATTGCAATTTGGACTGCAAAGTACATTATTCTTTCCATGGTACTTAGTTTTCACATTCCCTAGAATCTGAATGACCACCTCCATTTTCCTTGCAGGAATGCCTCCCTCTGTGGGTGAAATGATGTCTTTTGCTGGCACCCGTGGGCCCACTTCAGTAATAGATCACGATTCTCTTTTCAGCATACAGCAGTTCACTGTGATTAGAATTTCTTCGTAGTCTGTCCTTATCCCTCATAGTCAATGTCTCATTCAAATTTGGTTTCCAAGATACTACCCAGTATTCCTCTTCAACATATAAAAGCATCTTCCTCCATGCTTTAGCCCACTACTTCTGATCATCATTTTTCAAATACTATATTGCATTTTCACCCAGAATTTAGTACCCATTTCATTTCCTTCAGGTCTGTCACATTTCCAATGACTTCACAAAATGTATCTTGTAGGAAAAGAGTTAAAAGATGCAACCACCTCCAAAATTGAGTATGTAGGATTTGGTTTGATTCTTAATGTGTCCTATTATCCTCTGTCAACAAATCCTGTAGTTTGGCAATACGCTTTATTTTCCTCTCAGAAGGCACAAGTGAGTGTTTCTTCTAAATAACTGAGGACTAAATTTTCCTCTTAGACAACTCTGCTCAGAGCTAATTTTTCCACAGCAGCCTTATAGCTGTCTCCTTGTTCATAAACACTACAACAGACTCTTTCATTACATGATCATTCATACAACATATATCCATTAATAACAAAAAATACTATATGCACATCAAATGGTGGGGAAATAATGCAGCTGCTGTAATTATTATATTGTATTGCTGTGCAAGTCTGTAGAGGGAATGACAGTATTACATACAGCATCGAGTACTGCTCCTCACAGTGCTCACATTTTAAATTCTGTATAGCCCTATCTGTGTAGCACCTCATCACAGGGACTTCTGTAGGTGCAAAGTGCCACTGTGACTAGGTGGAAGAGGTATGCTGGGGGCACAATATAATTTCATTTCTGGCACCATTCCCCTTGTTCTCCACCCCTTTCACTTAGCCACACTGCAATCTGCCCCTGGAAGCTCCCCATCCAGAACCATATGCTGACCAGGAGTTGGAAATACAGCTGAGTGACAAGGACTGATATTGGAATAATGGACACCTGCAATACAAATGAATCTATAAGGGTTCTGGCCAAATGGAGACACTTATGGGTGTGATTGATACCTGATCGTAGACTATAAAGTTGACTTAAAATTGTGCTTCAGTGAGTGTTGAGTATGAACTCCAGAAAAGGACACAAGATTTCTAACAAGAATCTTAACTTCAAATTTGCAGATGTCTTTGCATCGAATCTGATGTGCTCATGGATGCCAGGTTTGTATAATTTTTGGTGGTGCTCAGAACGGGTCCAAGCAGAGTCATCCCATCCATAGGATGGACCGGGGTAACCACCCTGGGCCCTGCGCTTTGGGGGGCCCTGCATTTCAGGGGGACACAGGGTCCAGGGAGGCCTGGGGGGATAGTGGGGGACCTGGCACTGGCAGCAAGCGACCTGGCCCCCGCTCACCCCAATCCACCCCGCTAGTTCCCGGTGTCACTCGGGGGAGGAGGTGGAAGCTGGAAAGAGGCAGGGTGGGGGCTTAGCGGAAGGGGTGGAATGGAGTGGAGAGGGGGCAGGGCACAGAAGGGGCAGGAAGAGCCAGGGCGGGGGTTTGGGGGAAGGGGTGGAGAGGGGGCAGGGTGGAGCGGGGCGGGAAGAGGCAGGGCAGGGCAGGGCAGAGTGGGCTGAGGCTGGGTCGCTTGCTGCTGCTGGCACCTGGCGCCCCACCAACCCTCCAGGCCTCCCTGGACCTCACGTCCCCCTTAAGCAGAGGGACCCCCAAAGTGCAGGGCCTGGGGCAGGTGCTCCTGTCCATCCTATGGACAGGATGGCTCTGAAAATATAAGCCCAAACCTTGGTGGAGCCGGGCCCATGTTCCTGAATATTGGTGGAGCATGGGCACCACAGGCCAATATAATTTGCCGCCTATGGATGTGCTGCCAGTGTTTTAACAAGGGATGCCCACAGATTCCTTATCCTGTCTTTCCCCTGTGGTAAACCCTGTGTCCCAGGGGTAAGTGTGGCAGAGAAGTGGGATGGCAATGTGTAAGAGGTGAGGAAATCATCCCAGCTCTTTCTTATTTTGGTGACAGAATTTAAACAAGGGGCTTTACTGGAAACCTCCAAGAGCTTCCTCTAGCACATCACTGCTAATCGGTTTTAAGGCTGTTTTGGAGTCATTCATGCAAACACTAATTCCAATAAGTGGCACTGCAATTTACACCACAACTATTTACAACTTGACAAAAGCACAAGTCCTTGAACATTTTATTATCCTCTTCACTATGTAACGTTATCCTCATTACTACACATATTTGGAATCTTCCTCAATATTTCTAAATGATTTATGTTCTAAAACAAGTTCCTTCCAATGTACCATGTGCTATTTATAATACAAAAAATTGAACTAATTTGAATTCAGTGGTTCTGTAGTGTAACAAAGTTGACAGTCAAGTACAGGGGAGGAGGACTGTGGCTTTCAGAACAAGGAAACACCTTCAGAAAGCTGTACATTATTTAGAAGAATATAATGCTAAGTTGAACAGTAAATTGAAATAAAGCAACCTCCAGTGATGCTAATGATTTTGATTTACTTTTTAAAAAATGAAAGGGGGGGGGGGAAGCATGAAAATGATAGTTTCCTCCATGGATTAGAAACATGTCAAATGAAAGTACCCATTTTATTCTCATCCACAATTGTTTTTAAATTAAAATAAAATAAAGAGAACCACATTTACAGAGTTGTTTCTAAGGCTCAATCCTCCCATTGCAGTAACTGGATGTGCTCCTGTGGGTGAGCTTTGCCTATGGGACTAAAGCTTTCAGGATTTTGCCTTAGTGTTGGGTGGTCAGAACCAATATAAAAAATGCAGCTGTGTCTTAATGCATAAACACGTAAATTGGTGCACATTTCCCCAGCAGTCTTCTGATTTCTCCCCTAACAGCAGCACACAGTTAACAATGTTTGGGATGGGACAGTGTCATCTAAAACTGCCACTTACCATACTCTGTTTATAGCAAATAGCTGTTTGAAAGGAAAACAGTTAAATTGCTGGGCAAATCAAAGGAAAGCCTTAATAGGAATAAACAACTTTTCCTTTTTACAGCTGTGTGGGTTGCAGATCAATGTTATGATGAGATGGAGATGACAGTACGCCAGAGCAGCTAGGAAAGTAGAGCATAAGAATAGATAAAGTGATGCCTGTGACACCTCAGAAGCCCTAAGAATGTGTTCTGAAGGATGTTCTCTCTAGATTCCCAACTGGCATGCTCCCATCTTCTGTCAAGAGACCAAGGCTAATGTTTTCAAACTCAGGTGCTTGAAAATATGAATGATGATGCCAACTTGGGCACCTAAATAAGACTTGGGATTTCCAGAGGTGCTGAGCACTCGTGTCCATTGACCTGAACAGGAGTTATTAGTGCTCAGAAGCTCTGGAAATCAAGCCTCTCTTATTTAGGAGTCTAAATATGGATGTAGGGTGCCTAACTTAATGCACTAGAGTTTGAAAATGTTGGCCAAATTGCATTATGGGAAAGATTCAAGATGTTCAAAGTTCAAAATTGGGACATAAATCCAGTTGTGGAGAGGAATCCAGCAGAGACAAATGAGCTTCATAGGAGCCCATTTGGTGGGAGTGCATGGGAGAGACAGATAGACTGTACAGATGGTACACACATTGCAGGGTGGAAAGATTTAGTGCCTTCCTATATTCCCATGTGGTTCCCCTACAAAACCCAGGCTCTATGCACTAGTTGAGAATTTCAGTTTATAGCAGTAGAGCAAAGTTCTGCTATTTTTCCTGCTAAAAGGACTCTGCAGTTATCCCTGTCCTCATGAAACCTACTGAACAACTACTTTGCAACTTTTTTGTAATATTTTAAAGCAGTGGCTCTAGACCTTTCCAGACTACTGTATCCCTTTCAGGAGGCTGATTTGTCTTGCGGACCCCAAGTTTCACATCGCTTAAAAACGACTAGCTTACAAAATCAGAAATAAAGATACAAAAGTGTCACAGCACACTATTTCTGAAAAATTCCTTACTTCCTCATTTTTACCATTTAAATTATAAAATAAATTGTGACTCCCAGGTTGAGAAACACTGATACAGTATATAGTGCAGTATAAACATGTCATTGTTCGGATGAAATTTTAGTTTGTGCTGACTTCGCTAGTGTTTTTCATGTAGCCTGTTGTAAAACTAGGCAAATATCTAGATGAGTTGATGCACCCCCTGGAAGACCTCTGCATATCCCTGGTTGAGAACCACTGTTTTAAAAAGCTAAGATTAAGAGAGCCTGTTTTTAAAAACACATCTGTCTTTCTCGTTATTTAAGGGCATAGTCTTTCTGATATATAGATGAGAAATGTGTCTACATACCCACATGATCAAAGTAATGCACTTAAATTTTTTAAAGCAAATTTCACTTTGAAACAAGGCATACTGCAGCCTTCCTTGGTGAAATAATGAAAAATGACATAGAAATAGTCCAAACATTTTTTCTATTTGGTATCACTGTATTTGTCTGAAAATTTCCCTTAAATAGAGTCTAATTTAACTGCAGGAATACTTGCAAACTACTCAGATGCTTCAGTGCATTTCCCTCAGAAGATCTTATTCCAGATGCCCAAGTGGTAGGCAAAAAAAAATGTGTTTTGTTTTTTAAAAATAAAAAAGCATCTCTCAGATTGAGCCTACTTTCACTGACGTCAAAGCTCCCTACTGATTTCTACTGCTTCTTTCTTACAACTCAGAACCTGAAGTACTTTACAGAGTTAAATAATACATTTGCAGTGTTAAATAATATATAATTGCACCAGGAAGAAGGCATTAAGGACAACAGCATGCAAGGAAACGTGTTTTCAACTTGAAATGACCTGAGTCAGAGGCAGAAGATGAAGAAAGGCTGCTCCAGGAGCAGGAGCTGCAGCAAGGACAGAGTGAGACTGTGTAGAAGAACAGAATTTATACTTTAATCCTTAGTTTCAATTTGATCCTTCAAGATATTGACTGTCTCAACTCCCATGTAAGTCAATAGAAGTTGAGGGCACTCAGCACCTTGTAGGATCAAGCCCTCTGTGATGATCAGAGAAACCACTTACACCAGTTTAATTTAAGATTGTATGTATGGTTCTACAAAAACGGTATCCTTAAACATTCATGAGTATTTCTGCCTAACTCAGTCTATGCCTTTTATTCTCATTCACAAAAAACAAAACAAAACTAAAGCAGACATTTACACAAAAAACAGGCATTCAGATTTGCTACTTGGGTGCACTAGAAGGCAAGATGGTGTCAAAAGAACACACTCAGCAAGAAGCAGGATTCCAGTTCAGTGCTCAACAGAACTGTAAACTGATGGACTGGCTTCTGGCTGCCTACACTAGCACACCACATCCTCAAGAGGGTATGGTATGCTGCCTTGGCAACATAGGCAGCCCTCCCTCCCAATATGCTGGAGGGTAAAGCAGTAGCAGGGGACACAAACTGCTCCTTTCTAAAGGAACACTACTCTGAGCTCCTCCTCTCACAGACAGCCTAAGATAGCTTGTCCTGAAACAGCAGGATGTGCAGCCATTTTGCTGGCATGCGCCGCTCTCAGCACAGCTCACGGATGTAAGGGGTTTTGCCCACAATCTATTAACACAACTTTTCCAGACTATATTTCTAGGCACCACTCAGTTAGTATTATAAGTCACATAGTCGATAATTCCCTTACTACCAAGTCCATTTTATTTGGCAGTTCTTCAAATCTAATATGCAGTCAAGGCTCAGATAGTTGTATTTTATAAACATTGTTGTCGTGAAAGAAATGGATCATTTGTACACACACTTTACACTTACATCTCTACAGTTTTAGTTCACTAGTTTTGCCCTAACTCAACGTACAAATATGAGTCCCTTTATTCAAACTAGAAAGAATGTATTGACCTTTCTTCTGAAATGCGTTCCCACCCCTCAAGCAATCCTTTTTTTTTAGTCTTCAAAGACACATAAATAAGAGAGACTCACCAAAATAATGCCTTAGTCATCTTGCCCAAACAAGTAACTTGTTGAAAAGCATTGGGAGACAATTCAAAATAGGCAATTCTTGTTTGCTACTCAACCACTTGAGCCCAAGCACTAAGTTATGTTTTAGCCAGGATACAAATTCATATTTTTCTGTATTACTGAAATTTATTTCTGAAAGGATATGGAACAATTCTATGTTTTACTACCACAGACCAGTAAATAATTATTCCTTTCTGACATGACACAATAAAGTCCTTATCTCAAATTCAAGTCATCCAGAGCTATGGAACTTATTTGCAGTGAGCAACCCTTCAAAGTAACTGAAGAAAATCCAGCATGTAAGTCTCAAATAGACGTTAATGGTTACATCTAAGAATGTATAAAAGATAGAGAACAAAAAAATATAATATAGTTTGTAGAAAAAAATTAGCATAATAATAATGAAAAGTTTATAAATATATGCTTGTATACCCACACCCTACTAGATATGGTTGAGATATGGGGGAGGGGCAAATTGGGGAAAATTTGCAAAACTTTCAAAACCTTTTTTGAATCAAAGTTTTTGAAAAGAACATATTTCAAAAGTTTTTGCACCATCTTTTACCTAAATTTTACTTTTTGCCACTGCAAAAAGCTGTTCTTACAGTTTCTATCTCAGAACCGCTTACCCTAGCCATCCAGATCCTCTCTCCTCAGAGAGTCACTCCCATTTTCTTTATATCCAGGTGGGGTGGTGGAGCCACTTGCCTCAGTGAATCAATAGAACCTACTTAACCTTTTCCCAGCAAGACTGATGGAGGAATTCTATTCCCATTCATTCACAGGGATATACACACACCCACAACCCTACAAACAACAAAACTAAAGTTTGCATAGAAGTTGTAGATTCTCTCTGCTACACAGGTGCTCTAGTGAGGGAGAAATGAGATGCCCACATTCAGCAGCAAAACAGGATTCTAATCTAGTGCTAAAGAAAATTGTAAGCTGAAAGACTGCCTCCTGCCTCAATTAGTGAGCTGCCGTCTCAAAATGACGTGGCTCGATAGTTGGGTAGGGGGAATGGGCAACCCCTATGCATACTGCATGGTATATCAGAGAGCAGCAAGGGATGCACATTGCTCCTTCTAGGAGTTTCCCCTGACACAGCTAACCTAAGCCATCATGCCCTGAACCATCAGGATGGCTACAGAATGCTTCAGACAAAGGCTTCCAGTCTGTTACAAATGACTATAGAGCAGAACTAGAATTACACCCTTTCTTAATCAACCTTGAAAGGAGAGCGTAAGTTCTGACGCCATCCCTGCCAAAGTAGCATGCATTCCCTGCAACAAAAAGGTCTAAAGATCATAAACTTAATCGAAATAAAAATATAATCCACTCCTGCACATCAGTCCCAGGCCTTACATTAATTCTAACATCCAGAACAATGGAGCATACGCTTCACCCAAAACAGAGTAATGTTCAAGACACTAAATTAAAAACTAAACAGAATTGGTCCATACTTTTTATGTTGGTGGTCGCGTAGTCATAGTGAACACATACTTTTCTTTCAAGCAGATGCTCTCAAAAGTTCTGAAGGTACAAATAGTGAGGTCTGCTAAAGTATGTCCAATTAAATAAAATAAATATTAAAAGTATCCATTGTTAAAACCCATGGTCACCTCAAACAATATTATAGGTATTGTGGAGGATTCAAAGAGAAGTTATCCTTTTTGCCTGATAGCGCAGGTGAAATATGACTTTAGTTCTATTTGTTTATGGATTTGAAGAAAACCATAGTTTTATTTCAGAGTAGCAGCCGTGTTAGTCTGTATCCACAAAAAGAAAAGGAGTACTTGTGGCATCTTAGAGACTAACAAATTTATTTGAGCATAAGCTTTCATGAGCTACAGCTCACTTCATCGGATGCATTCAGTATATTAGCTTTATTATATATTGTGAGAAACACATATTAGGAAAATGTATTCCACTTAAATCTTCCAATACAAGCACCTTAACCTGCAGCTTTAGGTCTTACATCAAATGTATTCATTTTTCAGGCTGTTGAATGTAATATAAAGTAAGTTGTGAGCAAACTGCCCCCCACTGTACAAGAAGAATAATGTTTTGGGGATGTTGTCAGAGCTCAAGAGCCAAGTATGGAAACATTGTCTCATCATACTCCAACTTTATTTTCTAACATGTTATTTTATGAATCCCTCTTTATCTTATACTGAAAAATGAGAAAAATTACAGCACTGTACAGTGTTAGTACATTAAACTTGCCTATGCAATTTTTAATTAGCAAATTTGATGCATGAATCTATAAATAACTCAAAGCTTATTAAAAGTGATGAGATTTTTGGAATGAAATTTCACTCAGAAAACATCACCAATTTGTTTTGGGCAAATTTGAGTCTTTGAATATTTTTTTTGTGAAATTTTGGGGCAATGGTTATCTTTGACAAGGAAAAACTCCTTCACCTCAAAACTTCATGTACCTGAATTTAGAGAGAATACATCTTTCTTGACCTCTACCTTTCTGTGAATTTCTGTGTGAAAAGAGAATGATGGGATAGAGAGAAATGAACATCTATCATGATGCTAGATGCTTCTGTGCTACTGCTAATAGTGACCTCTTTCCCATTGCCCAAGACTCTTCTTTCAAAGCTGATCCAGTGCCTCATCACACACATTTTGTCACTACTGGGCTATGTCAGTTCTGAGGTGAATTTGCATGAATCATCAAATCAATAAATGATACTGGCAGCATATTGAGCCATAAGTGGCAGTATTTTAATCAGCTCTGCCTCAGAGGAAAGGTAGATAATGGCATTTAGATCTAGCATGACACAAAATCACTCAGCAACAAACATCAGCCATAGCAGGATCAAAAAACAAGCAGAGATAAGACTACAAAGCATAAGCACAATTACATTCATAGAACCATGAAATAGAATCATAGAATCATAAGACTGGACGGAATCTCGAGAGGTAGGACTAAGTATTATCTAGACCATTCCTGAAAGGTGTTTGCCTAACATACTCTTAAAAATCTCCAAGGAGGGCTGAGGGATGTGCTGGCCTCCGCTTCCCACAACCCCCATTGGCCCGGAATGGCAAACCATGGCCAGTGGGAGCTGCGATCGGCTGAACCTGCGGACACCGCAGGTAAACAAACCGACCCAGCCCACCAGCGGATTTCCCTGACGGGCTGCATGCCAAAGGTTGCCGAATCTCTGATCTAAGATATGGGAGGTAGTTGTCCTGCTCTACTGGTGAAGTCTCAGCTGGAGTATTGTGTCCATTTTTGGGCACCACAGTTTAAGAAATATATGTATAAATTGGAGAGCGTCCATAGGACAGCAACAAAAAAAATATACAAAAAAACTGGGCATGTTTACTCTGGAGAAAAGAAGACAGAGGGGAGATCTGATTCATAGATTCCAAGGCCAAAACGGATCATTGCGATCATCTAGACCTCCTGTATAACATAGGGCATAGAACTTTCCCAAAATGATTCCTAGAGCATCTCTTAAAAAAACATCCAATCTTCATTTAAAAATTGCTAGTGATGGAGAATCTACCACAACCCTTGGTAAATTGTTCAAATGGTTAATTGCCCTCACCTGTAAAAATGTATGGCTTATTTCCAGTCTAAATTTGTCTAGCTTCAACTTCCAGCCATTGGTAAGAAAGAGTAGTGTCCACCCCCCATGAAGCCCATCAGCATGAGGGATCGAACTTGGGACCTCTGAACCTAAATACAGGAGCCTCTACTGCCTCAGTTAAAAGAGCCAGTTCTGGCTAAAAGACCCAACTCTGTAAATAGTCTTCAAATATGGTAAGGGCTGTTATAAAGAGAATCATAGAATCATAGATTTTAAGGTTAGAAGGGACCATTATGATCATCTAGTCTGACCTCCTGCACAATGCAGGCCACAGAATTTCACCCACCAACTCCTGTAACAAATCCCTAACTTATGTCTGAGCTATTGAAGTCCTCAAATCGTGGTTTAAAGACTTCAGGGTGCAGACAATCCTTCAGCAAGTGACCCATGCCCCACGCTGCAGAGGAAGGAGGAAAAACCCCCATGGCCTCTGCCAATCTGCCCTGGAGGAAAATTCCTTCCCAACCCCAAATATGGTGATGTGGGCAATACTGAGCATGTGGGCAATACTCATCAGCCAGACACCCAGGAAAGAATTCTCTGTAGTAACTCAGCTCCCACCCCATCTAACATCCCATCACAGGCCATTGGGCATATCTACCACTAATAGTCAAAGATCAATTAATTGCCAAAATTAGGATATCTCATCATATCATCCCCTCCATAAACTTATCAAGCTTAGTCTTGAAGCCAGATATGTCTTTTGCCCCCACTGCTTCCCTTGGAAGGCTGTTCCAGAACTTCACTCCTCTGATGGTTAGAAACCTTTGTCCTATTTCAAGTCTAAACTTCCTGATGGCCAGTTTATATCCATTTGTGTTTGTGTCCACATTGGTACTGAGCTTAAATAATTCTTCTCCCTCCGTGGTATTTATCCCTCTGATATATTTATAGATAGCAATTAGCTTTCTTTTGGTTAGGCTAAACAAGCCAAACTCTTTGAGTCTCCTTTCATAAGACTGGTTTTCCATTCCTCGGATCATCCTAGTACCCCTTCTCTGTACCTGTTTCAGTTTGAATTCATCCTTCTTAAACATGGGAGCCAAGAACTGCATACAGTATTCCAGGTGAGGTCTCACCAGTGCCTTATGTAACAGTACTAACACCTCCTTATCTCTACTGGAAATACCTCGCCTGATGCATCCCAAGACCGCATTAGCTTTTTTCACAGCCACATCACATTGGCAGCTCAAAGTCATCCTGTGATCAAACAATTCTCTGAGGTCCTTCTCCTCCTCTGTTAATTTCAAGTGATGCTCCCTTGTTAAATTCTTGTTATTAATCCCTGTCATAAATATAACGGGAAGGGTAAACACCTTTAAAATCCCTCCTGGCCAGAGGAAAAACCCTTTCACCTGTACAGGGTTAAGAAGCTAGGATAACTTCGCTGGCACCTGACCAAAATGACCAATGCGGAGACAAGGTATTTTCAAAGCTGGAGGCGGGAAGAAACAAAGGCTCTCTCTGTCTGTGTGATGCTTTTGCCGGGAACAGAACAGGAATGGAGTCTTAGAACTTAGTAAGTAATCTAGCTAGATATGCGTTAGATTCTGTTTTGTTTAAATGGCTGATAAAATAGCTGTGCTGAATGGAATATATATTCCTTTTTTTGTGTCTTTTTGTAACTTAAGGTTTTACCTAGAGGGATTCTCTGTGTTTTGAATCTAATTACCCTGTAAGGTATTTACCATCCTGATTTTACAGAGGTGATTCTTTTACTTTTTTTCTTCAATTAAAATTCTTCTTTTAAGAACCTGATTGCTTTTTCTTAAGATCCAAGGGTTTGGGTCTGTGTTCACCTATGCAAATTGGTGAGGATTTTTATCAAGCCTTCCCCAGGAAAGGGGATGTACCATTTGGGGAGGATTTTGGGGGGAAAGACGTCTCCAAGCGGGCTCTTTCCCTGTTACATATCTGTTAGACGCTTGGTGGTGGCAGCAATAAAGTCCCAGGGCAAAAGGTTTGTAATATACAAAAAATAGTTTGTACCGTGGAGAAATTTTAACCTAAGCTGGTAAAAATAAGCTTAGGGGGTTTTCATGCAGGTCCCCACATCTGTACCTTAGAGTTCAGAGTGGGGAAGGAACCTTGACAATCCCTAATTGCATGATCTTGCACTTTTCACTATTAAATTTCATCCTATTACTTTTACTCCAGTTTACAAAGTCATCCAGATCTTCCTGTATGATTTCCCAGTCCTTCTCTGTATTGGCAATACCTCCCAGCTTTGTGTCATCCGCAAACTTTATTAGCACAGTCCCGCTTTTTGTGCCAAGGTCAGTAATAAAAAGATTAAATAAGATTGGTCTCAAAACCAATCCCTGCGGAACTCCACTAGTAACCTCCTTCCAGCCTGACAGTTCACCTTTCAGTGTGACCCACTGTAGTATCCCCTTTAATCGGTTCCTTATCCACCTTTCAATTTTCATATTGATCCCCATCTTTTCCTTCTCAGCTAATAATTCTCCATGTGGAACTGTATCAAATGCCTTACTGAAATCGAAGTAAATTAGATCCACTGCATTCCCTTTGTCTAAAAAATCTGTTACCGTCTCAAAGAAGGAGATCAGGTTGGTTTGGCACAAGCTACCTTTTCTAAAGCGATGTTGTATTTTGTCCCACTTACCATTGACCTCAATGTCCTTAGCTACTTTCTCCTTCAAAATTTTTTCCAAGACCTTGCATACTACAGATGTCAAACTAACAGGCCGTAGTTACCCGGATCGCTTTTCTTACCTTTCTTAAAAATAGGAACTATGTTAACAATTCTCCAGTCATACAGTACAACCCTCGAGTTTACAGATTGATTAAAAATTCTTGCTAAAGGGCTTGCAATTTCATGTGCCAGTTCCTTTAATATTCTTGGATGAAGATTATCCGGGGCCCCTCTTGTCAGTTCAGCAACTACTTGGTGAAGGAATCTATGAGCTATTGTATCCAGAAAAATCTAAGCCCTATTATTATTACTAGCACTTGTACTCCAGTCTATATCTGGGAAGTTAAAGTCTCCCATGATCACACAATTCCCATTAGTATTTACTTCTTTAAAAACATTAAAGAGGTCTCTATCCATATCCAAATCGGATCCCGGTGGTCTGTAGCACACCCCAAGCACTATCCCAGGGGATGCTGTAGTAGTTTTCTTCCCCAATGTGATTTTTGCCCAGACAGACTCTTTCTTATCCATTCCATCACTTCTTCTTTCTTTACAGTCTACCTCGTCATTGATATACAATGCTACTCCACCACCTTTGCCTTTATTTCTGTCTGTCCTAAACAGCACATACCCTTCAATACCCATACTCCAGTCATGACTACTATTCCACCATGTTTCTGTTATCCCTATAATATCTGGTTTCATTTTCTGCACCAGTAGTTCTAGTTCCTCCATTTTGTTACTTAGGCTCCTCGCATTAGTATACAAACATCTTAATTTTTGCTGTTTGGCTTTGCTCACATTGTTTATCCGATTGGGCACAGACATTCTACCACCAATATTACCTATTAGATTGGTATGTACACTGCCCTTCCGCTTATGTCCATTCTCCTACCCACGGCTGTATCCTTTTTTACTTCATTTTCTTCCCTCTCAAAGAGAAAATATGGAATGGAGATTACCTGGACATCTCCCAACCATCTCCCCTGAATTCCTAGTTTCAAGCTCTCTTGATCAGTTATGTCACCCTCCATCCTAGAAGTCTATTTCCCTCCTTACTCGGGTGAAGTCCATCCCGAGAGAAAAGTCCTCTCTCCATGAATACTTCCCAGTGGCCATACATCTCAAAGCCCTCCTTATAGCACCACTGCCTGAGCCATCTGTTGAGCATTATAATCTTATCACACCTTTGTTGCCTTTCTCTAGGAACAGGTAGAATCTCACTGAAGATCACCTGAGCCTCGATTTCCTTAAGCATCCTCCCCAGCCTGGCATAGTCTCCCTTGATACGTTACAGTGAAAATCTAGCTGTATCATTTGTTCCCACATGAAGGATAATCAATGGATTCTTTCTCCCTCCCATTAGGATCCTCTTCAGCCTCAGGTCCACATCCCATATCTTAGCACCTGGCAGACAGCACACCTTTCTGTTCTCTGGATCAGCTCTGGTTACAGGCCTGTCTATTCTTCTCAGTAATGAGTCCCCAATCACATAGACCAGCCTTTTCCTGGCGATGATGTGATTCTCCAGTCTATCCCCTGTTCCATCTGGCTGCCCGTCCTCTCGATTACTATTGTCCCTTGCAATCCTCTGCAACCCATCCCGTATCTTCCTGGGGCTCATGTTTGGTGTTAACTCCATTGACTCTTACCCTCTTCCTATAGGACTAGCTGCTCTTCTCTTCTTTCTTGCCCTCTCACCTTCAGTGACCACCTGCTGTGCCCCTTGTTCATTTTCCAATTCTGCAAATCTGTTCCTGAGCTCTATTTCTCCTTCACTGGCCCATCTTTTCCTCTGCCTGGTTCTCTTAGTCACATGCTTCCACTGTGCACTTTCCTCACCCAGCAGTCTCCCCTCAGAGTTCGTTGGTCCTGCTTCCATCTGCAAGTCTGAGCTTTTCCCTTCAGCCACCTCATGTTTTTGCTCAATGATCCACTCGAACCCCCTTCTAAACTCAAGCAGAGTCTCCACCTGCATCTCCAATCCTCGCATTTTCTCTTCCATCAGCTCTATCAGGCAGAACTTCATGCAAACAAAATTCTTTTCAGGTACCCCCTCCAGGATCATGTACATGCCACAGCTTCTACATCCAGTCATCTTCACTGTGTCTTCCACTACTTGGGTCACTACCACTGCTGCCTCTGTGTCTGTCACAGCCTTCCCACCTAAATTCTGTTAGTCTGGGAAACAAAAACCAAACCAAACCACCACCACCCATAGCAAATCAAACCCCCAACGAGCACCAAAACACTTCCAAATTACCACACACTCCCTTCACTAGCCTGTCTATTCCTCTGCCTGGCTCTCTTAGTCTTTACTCCAAGTTCCCCTTACAAACTCCCACACAAACTCCCCCATTTACAGCTCTGTTTGCTGGCTCCTATGCTGCTGCAGCTGTCTGTGCCGCTGCCTGACTGGCTGGCTACCTTTATAGGACCCCTATTCAGAGAAGCCCAGCCCCCTAATCGATTGTTCTCTAAGTCCAGCTGAAAATAGGACAAAAAGTGATTGGCTTAATCTGCAGCAAGGAAGGTTTAGGTTAGATATTAGGAAAAATGTTCTAACTACAAAAAATAGTTAAGTATTGGATTAGGTTACCAAGGGACATTATGGAATTCCGATCACTGAAGGTTTTTAAAAACACATATACAAACATCTGTAAGGGATGGTCCAGGTATATTTGGTCCAACCTGAAAGTAGGGTGATGGTCTAGCTGACCTCTCACTATCTGTTCCAGCCCTACATTTCTATGAGCCTATGATTTGAACCTGGGATCCTTGATCAGGAACCTTCCTCACTATTGTTCATGAGTAACCAAAGCTGTACACTGAAGAGTGTTTATTCAAATAACACAGGTACAGGTTGAGACTCACTCTTTTTTCCATAATGACGAGGCATAAACAATAATTCTGAAAAACTATAATATGTGCTATACAGGTTACCTTTCATTACTATGATTTAACCAGACACGATGGATTTTCACCGGGGGAAAAAAAAAGTCAGCGAATCCAAAAGAAGAATCCAGTATCTTATAGCCAACAGTTTCACATCATTTGACACTATGAAACAAGAAGTACTACAAATTTTGTCACTATCTAGTGTTGTGTCAAATTGATGGTTAGCTTATTCTTCTTATTAGTATCAATTACAGAACTATGAAGAATTTATTGGTATATATTTTATTTTTTTATTACCTATAGTTAGTTAAAAGGCAGCAATAACAGACAACTATTATTAATTTTTCCTATCCAAATAATGGTGGTAGTAAACATTTCCCTTTTGAGGATTCTTGGAAATTTAGAGAGAGGAAAAATCATCCTTACCAAAACAATTTTAAAAATTTCCTACATGCTCAGTTAGCTAATTGTTTCAGCCATATAGTATACAAAATATGAAAATAAATATGTGTGAAAAAACAAACAGCAAAGAAGTATAATTAGTCACAAAATCAGCATAGAAATTATTTCCATATGTGTTAGTAAAACAAAACAGAATGTGCTAGCTATCTTTCAGTCTGCATGAATATTTAATATTACTATCTGGCTAACAGGCAAAAGGCATAAGGAAGACGATTGCATGAGTGATTATTATATTTCTAAAAATTGTGCAATTGTGCTCCTCTCCTCTCCTTTCACCCCACCTAGAAGCATTATAATGCCTACAGGTTTACTTTTTAGTAAATAACGACTAGTAATGACTATTGAAAATAGTAGCTTTGCCTTTCAATTGGTTGGGATGGTTCATAGAATACTACATCCATTTACCATTAGAAATGGGTCAGAACCAAAACCTCTGGCCAGAACACTTCTAAACTTTCCAGCTCTGCTCCTTCTCTAAATCAAACTGTGAGACATCTGAAGAGTAGACTTCTCAGGTGGAAAGTGGCATGGTCATCCAAGTCAGGGGTTGGAGACGCTGAAGCTCACCAGTAATGAGAACTAAAATCACGTTCGTAATTTTTACCTCCTACCACCCCGACATAAATACAGGTTTCTTTATTTCATGCTCTTTTCTCTTAGCACATATGGTACATAAGGTCATATACTTCTCTAACCATTGTCATTGTCAGTGGTTTTCATGAATATTGTTTGGGAAGGCACATTTCAAATGAAAATACTGATTTTAAAACAAAAAGTCAGCTATAAAATTTAAGCCTTGTAACAAAAACTTGGAACTGTATAAATAGACATATTTCCTGCTTCCCTCAAAGCCCCTCCCTGAAACACTTTGGATAGGATTTTCTATTTCTGAGGCTTCTGCATGCTTTACCAGCGTTATGAATGTCTACTGTTATCTTATGCATTATTAAAAAGATAAGAGTTTAAAAATAGCTCTATTTTGCAATGGGAAAATGGAAAGAGTACTGAGCCCAAAGCCACTGAGATTCTTTTACAATTGTAAAAGCCACTGAGATTCTTTGACTATTGTAGCATGTGAGACTTCACCAACTTCTTCCACTTCCTCTTCAATTTAGTATCTCTGTTAAGCACCTATATGTCCCCTATTACCATAGTATCTGAGCACCTCAGAATCTTTCATATATTTCTCCTCACAACACCCCAGGAGGTAGGAAAGTGTTATTATCCCCATTTACCTATGGGCAACCGAGGCACAGAGAGACTAAGTGACTTGCCCAAGGTCACACAGGAAGTCTGTGGCAGAGCAGGGACTTGAACCAAGTCTCCAGCTAGCCTTCTAGCTACTGGAACATGCTTCTTTTCCTTTGGACAGCAAAACAAACCATTCAAAAACATCTGCATTTTCAAGTTTTGAGGCCTATAAAGAAGATGCTGAGTCTTAAGGAGAGGGAATAAAGATGAAGATACAACTGCATAATAAATGCACATTTCACATACAACTAAACATTGTCTGAGCACAGAAATTTCCTCGTGAGATAAAAATCGACACAAGAATGGAAAGTGATAAATCCTTCAGAAGAATATAAAATAAAAAGATTCTGGGGTAATCTGGAATCAGGAAGGATTTTGACTCAGTTGATTTTGTTGGTAAACTGAAAGCTAAAAACTGTTGAACCTGGATGTAGTTAATAATCTTATGTGTCATGAACAGGGCTCCTGGAACTTGGCTACAAAACAGAAATAAATGGCAAGAACTCTTCTAATAGCTGGGTTAGCTAGACTCTGCTTCTCCCTATAGGAGAAAGGAAGAAAGCTAGCTCCATCAGACTTAGTTTACATATTTTAAATTCACCCCAGAGCATTTGTGGGATGTTGTATGTATGTTGTATTGTGTGGAGTTTTTTTGTAAATTATATTAAATGGTGCCTATAAGTGTATTTACTGTAAGGAAGGGGAGAAACTGTGAAATGATAGCCTGAGGAAAGTGGGTCTCCCTGAGCTAAAGGTAATGGGATCTAGGTACAGAACCAAAATTCAAGGCAGGATAGAGACCTGAAAGACTCTCTTTGAGACACCAGGTGTTTGGATTAGGAACCATGTGTAGAGCTCACTCTGTAGGGCCTGACCAATAATGCTGAGTGGATTCTGTGGGGTGGGACTGGAGATTTGACTTTGCAGGAGCAGATCAGGAACAGTGCAGTGGACGTGATTCTGTAGAACCAGAACAGTGGAGGCAAAGTATAGTAAAACAGGATTTAGTGTTGCTGGCTTTGCTGGACTGAAACCAACAGGCAGGCGAGAGCTAAAATCCTAATAAACACTTTACCACCACTGAATCTAATCAGGTTTGAGTTATGTTTATGTGGGTGGGAACTGAATTCTTGGCTGTTAGTGGGGTAAATTAAATGGGACTGTGGGATGGGCCATGTCCCTTATAGATGTTCAGGTTTTACTAATTTTAATTTTTGTGAATACATGGTTATGCTTTCCCAGAGAAAAGGTTTTGAAGTTTCACATTACAAAGGAGTTGTGAGTGGGAAGAAAATACTTGGAAAGGTAGCCAGGAATGTTACATTTTAATTTCCTGCTGCCGGGAGTGGGAGTACAGCTCTGTATGCTGTCTTGAATCATACACCTCATTATTTCAGAAAGGCTCCCCCAGACTTATTGAACCCAGCCCTTGTTCCTGCCATCAATACCTGGCAGAGGGTCACACCTATTTGTTATGTATGAGACATATTTCTTTCTTAAATGCAGCAGGAGATTCAGCTGAGGGCAAGATTCTGTTTGTTCTGGGTCTAAATCACTGACTAAAACAAAGAGGAAAGAAGATTTTCAAAAGTTGTTTTGAATTCTTTGAGGGGGTCAACAAGCGTGTGGATCAAGGGGATCCAGTGGATATAGTGTACTTAGATTTTCAGAAAGCCTTTGACAAGGTCCCTCACCAAAGGCTCTTACACAAAGTAAGCTCCCATGGGATAAGAGGGAAGGTGCTCTCATGGATTGGTAACTGGTTAAAGATAGGAAATAAAGGGTAGGTATAAATGGTCAGTTTTCAGAATGGAGAGAGGTAAATAGTGGTGTCCTCCAGAGGTCTGTTCTGAGACCAACCTGTTCAACATATTCATAAATGATCTAGAAAAAGGGGTAAATAGTGAGGTGGCAAAATTTGCAAATGATACAAAATTACTAAAGATAGTTAAGACCCAGGCAGACTGCGAAAAGCTATGAAAGGATCTCTCAAAACTGGGTGACTGGGCAACAAAATGGTAGATAAAATTTAATGTTGATAAATGCAAAGTAATGCACCTTGGAAAACATAATCCCAACTATACTATAAAATGATGGGATCTAAATTAGCTGTCACCACTCAAGAAAGAGATCTTGGAGTCATTGTGGATAGTTCTCTGAAAATATCCACTCAATGTGCAGCAGCAGTCAAAAAAGCAAACTGGGAATAATTAAGAAAGAGAGAGATAATAGGACAGAAAATATGACGTTGCCTCTATATAAATCCATGGTACGCCCACATCTTGAATACTGTGTTCAGATGTGGTCGCCTCATCTCAAAAAAGATATATTGGAATTGGAAAAGGTTCAGAAAAGGGCAACAAAAATTATTAGTGGTATGGAACGGCTTCTGTATGAGGAGAGATTAATAAGACTGGGACTTTTCATCTTGGAAAAGAGACGGCTAAGGGGAGATATGATTGAGGTCTAGAAATCATGACTGGTGTAGAGAAAGTAGATAAGGAAGCGTTGTTTACTACTTCTCTTAACACAAGAGCTAGGGGTCTCCAAATGAAATTAATAGGCAGCAGGTTTAAAACAAACAAAAGGAAATATTTCTTTACACAATACACAGTCAACCTGTAGAACGCCTTGCCAGAAAATGTTGTGAAGGCCAAGACCTTAAAAGGGTTCAAAAAAGAACTAGATAAATTCATGGAGGATAGGTCCATCAATGGCTATTAGCCAGGATGGGCAGGGATGGTGTCCCTGGCCTCTGTTTGCCAGAAGCTGGGAATGAGTGACAGGGGATGGCTCACTTGATGATTACCTGTTCTGTTCATTCCCTCTGGGGCACTTTTCACTGGCCACTGTCAGAGGACGGATACTGGGCTAGATGGTCCTTTGGTCTGACCAGTAGGGCCTTCTTATGTTCTTATGTAACTAGTGGTTCCTGGTTCCCTTTTTTCTTCTTCTTTTTTCTTCTTTTTTTTGGCTGCCCGAGACACCTCAAGGAGGTCTGAATTACAAAACGTGCTGAGAATCCACCCTCTGGAAATCAGGTCTGTTTAAGATGTTTCTAGTTGGGCACCCAAAATTGGAGATTCCCAAAAGCATTAGTCACTTTTTGAAAAGCTTGCAGTAACCTACTTGAAGAAAGAGTTTATTGCTGAGAAGGTTACAGTCCTCCATCTTGCAGGCAGAACAGTGCTGTCTTTAATTAAAAGATATATGGAACATTTTGAGGAAAGATAATCACCAGCCTTTTGGATATTGTTGTAGTTGCATATTCTTTGAAGGTTAGTTCTTTTTCTAGCATCATTTTGAATATATTATGCAAGAAGAAGGTAATTCAGATAATACTACATACTTGAGTTTGGAAAGACAAGTAATTCACTCTGACATGAGACACATTTCTAGCCATCGTTGTGATATCAATTTTACTGCTGTCAAAATGCAGACTGTTTTCAAAGTTGTAAGGGGATCAAGCCTATGAATACAATTTTTTCTTCTTTTTGTTTTTGTTTTCATCTGCACTGAAGGAAGGAAAATTTTCTGGTATCAAAAAGTGTATGCCCAGCTCAGAACATGGGAAATTGTTCAACGTTTTCCATAAGTTTAGATGCAAAGTAAATTTGTCTACTTCAAGCACAGCAGTGGAAACAAATTCATGCTTTTGACCACATGTTCCAATAGTAGATCAAAGACTATTTACAGCTAAAGGCATAATGGACTCCCCAATAGGGACAAGTTTATTGAACCAAAATAAAACATTGCCAATTAGTGTTAAGAATGGAAAAGGCATGATTGAATCTGGTATGTCTTAATTTCTGACTTTGAGGTGTGTCTTAACCCAGCCTCTAATATTGCACCCAGCTAGGTGACTACTTGATTTATCAGTACAATTGAGTAGACTCCTAAGATCCCAGTCCTGCAGTAAGATGCATTCAGATGGACCACACAGGCTCTGAACTCAGATTTCCGTCTACATGCATCTTATTGCAGTATCAGTGCATAAATGGATGAAACTACGGGAACAAATAATTGCACCTGCAGTTTTGTGCCCCAAATTTTGGAGACTGCTTTAGAAAATTTAAATCCCACTTTTACATTCCAGTAATATGGGTTTTTCACATTTATTTTGTTGTTTCTTTTAAAAACTACATAATTGATATTATGGAAAGCACAGGATTATTAGGGGTGATATTCACCCCAATGCAAAGATCAGTACAGCATTTACGCACAACTTAATCACATAAGCCTTGTGCTGGCACTCTGCACATGAGCAAATTTCACCCTAAAATATTATTAGCCCAATATCATTGAGAAGAATTATTCCATTTTATCTTTGACATTTACTTTACACTTTTCACAAGTCTGAAATAGAATACAGAAAACATGAACTCCATGACTAAAAACAAGCTTTTAGGTTTAGGTAAGGCAAGTGGAATGCATAGGCAGGAATGAGAATAATCATATACTTAATATACAGTCTACTCTCTTCCTCTCTAGACCATCTACACGCAGTAAGAGAGACAGAGCATGGAGTCCTTGACAACCTCTGTTCTATGATATGCATCTTCCAAATCAGATACCACTTTGTCAGACTCCCCTGACCATTGGGTCATCTTTCCTTGGGCCAGAATGTCCCCTCCCACAGAGAAGCCTTATGAAAGGGGGACAGACAGACAAGAAAACTCAATGAGGTTGACCTTGCAGTTTCCTGCACAGCACGTCCTTAAGCCCTTCTGTGGCTCCCTTTGAGTGGCTCCCGCCCTTGCATATCCTAGGGATGTATGTAGAAAGAAGCCCCTAGAGCGGCAGAGACAAGAGCCTCCAGACTCTCTCTGTGGGCTCCTACTGGCCACCTCCCCATGGCAGCACAGCTCCCTCCTTAGCTGGGTCACCCTATGGGCTGCTCACTACCAGCCAAGAATGCACTTACAGGATGTTAATGCATCTTTAAATCATATGAACTCACAACCAGATTTTAATGCAGAAATATGATAGGGCTGTTGGGAGCAACAGTGTGAAGAAGAGCTAATTCTCACCAAGTCTTTTTCCAGAGGAGGATCATTGGTAGGTGCCAGGGAGCTGGAAGGGATGGTAGTTCGGACGTGATAGTCCCTACTTCCATGCACTCCCAAGGAGGATCACATTGGCAATATGGGATCCACCCTGCTGGTGCCAAGTGGCGAGAAAATGTTGTCCATTCATTGAATTCAGAGTGACTCACAAAGGATTTTAAAAACATTTCACTTGGGCCCCTTCAGGCCTCCTCTATTCTCCACAAAGTAAAGTAAAATGTCCACATTTTTTTCCCTTTGAAAGTAAACTTTAAGGGCCTTTTTCATTCCTGCTGCCCCAATTAAGTGTTGACCTGTCTGCACATAACCAGCTTCTTTTTTCCACAATAGCTTGAGGCTCAGAGATAATGAAAGATCCCCGTTATGGCTTCTCTTCAATTTAAATAGTTCATCCCAACTCTCCACTCAAGGACAAAATAGTAATTGCCCTATTTCTCCCTGGTACGTGGCTATTCCAGTCTCATAAGAAATATTAGCGGTTCTCAAAAATTATTTGCATGATTAAGCAGAATGCCGATTAAGTAGAAACAAACACTCCTGAAGATTCCATAATAAAAGTCTGTGGGAGAAAGGTGTAAATACCAAGGCTGAAATAATGCAAAAAATTTGCAAAGGGACAGCAATAAAGAATCAGTAAAAAAAGGGGGAAAATATAGCTAAGATCTTTAACTTTTCTAGTGAAGGCCAAGATGATACACTTCGGATGTTTCTTTACTAGGAGGTAGAAGAGAGAAGAGGACATTGGGAGATTTTAAAGAATTCTCCTAGCAAGTGCTCTAGTTCAAGCTCCTCCAGTGATAGTAATTGTGAAAGTGCTACATCAGACCATCCCCCAGTATTTTTATCACCATGTTTCCACCATGCTCAGACAAGGTCTAGACAAATTTGTGGTAAATACTGGCCTTCTGCTGTTGCTAGCAACACAGCGAGAGCACTTGGGAGAATTGCTTAAAATCTTCACTGTAGCCAAGGCTAGAGAAAAAGAACATAAAAAATTTAAATGAAAATGTCTCCAATAGGAAGTTATATATATGATCAGTTTGGTAGTTGTCAAGAAGGACCACATGATCTCAGAACTCCTGATATAAATCACCTTGTTTGATAGTACCAGATTATTATACATGGTTTCTTTAGATTTTCTGGACAAACTTTGGCTATATCCAAGTGAATTAAACAATTAACCAAGAGTTTGATTGCAAGCTTCCACTTGCAGGAGTCTTATGGAATTGGTCAAAGTCAAGATTTTCCCATGGATTCATGAAATAAACAAATGTAATCAATTAAATAAATAAAGTTTGATTTAAATTTTCTCTTTCCTTTGAAATTAGATTTCCATATAAGTCTGATAAGTGCTGAATAATCACAACTCTCATGAAAGTCAGTGGAAGCAGTGGGTACTCTACCTCTCAAGGCCAGATCCTTATAATACATTTGATCATCTGCCAATATTGTGCGGAAGTTCATTAAAACTCTGATACATTACTAACCAGACAGTCAATGAGATTTGCTCCCTTCTTTATACTTATTGGTTGTTTCAGAGATTGTGTATATGGGAGATTGAGGAAAAGATGTAGCCTGGATAAAAAAATTAAATAGTTAATGACAATTTATTTATACTGAAATTTGATACAGAATCTGTCCAAGAAGCCTTCACAAAATAATTGTTTCCTAACCCTCCCCAAGTGGTTTTGAGAGGACACATTTCCAGAGAAGATGATAAAATTTAACAAGTTAAGGTGATTAATCTATAAAGAAATCAGATAATTTTTAATTGAAATCAGTGTTAATATATCCCCCAGCAAGGTATGCACTTGACAAACTTGAGAAAAGCAACAATCAATAGATGGTAACATATTAGTTTAAAGAATTTTTAAAAAAAACCTGAGAGGTAAAGCAGACTTTTAAAATATAAGTATTGTTGGCAGGGTTTCTTTAAGGTCTAGCTTCAAAGTTTTTTAAAGGCTAGTAGAATCAAAAATAGAATAATAGAAGATTAAGATAGGAAGAGACCTCAGGAGGTCATCTAGTCCAACCCCCTGCTCAAAGCAGGACAAACACCAACTAAATCGTCCCAGCCAGCGCTTTGTCAAGCCGGGCCTTAAAAACCTCTAAGGATGGAGATTCCATCACCTCTCCAAGTAACCCATTCCAGTGCTTCACCACCATCCTAGTGAAATAGTTTTTCCTAATATCCAACCTGGACCTCCCACACTGCAACTTGAGACCATTGCTCCTTGTTCTGTCATCTGCCACCACTGAGAACAGCTTAGCTCCATCCTCTTTGGAACCCCCCTTCAGGTAGTTGAAGGCTGCTTTCAAATCCCACCCCTCACTCTTCTCTTCTGCAGACTAAATAAGCCCAGTTCCCTCAGCCTCTTCTCATAAGTCATGTGCCCCAGCCACCTAATCATTTTCATTGCCCTCCGCTGGACTCTCTCCAATTTGTCCACATCCTTTCTGTAGTGGGAGGCCCAAAACTGGACACAATACTCCAGATGTGGCTTCACCAGTGTCAAATAGAGGGGAATAATCACTTCTCTTGATCTGCTGGCAATGCTCCTACTAATGCAGCCCAATATGCTGCTAGCCTTCCTGGGAACAAGGGCACACTGTTGACTCATATCCAGCTTCTCGTTCACTGTAATCCCCAAGTCCTTTTCTGCAGAACTGCTGTTTAGCCTGTCGGTCCCCAGCCTGTAGAAGTGCATGGGATTCTTCCATCCTAAGTGCAGGATTCTGCACTTGTCCTTGTTGAATCTCATCAGATTTATTTTGGCCCAATCCTCCAATTTGTCTAGGTCACTCTGGACCCTATCCCTACCCTCCAGCATAGCTACTTCTCCCCCCAGCTTAGTATCATCTGCAAACTTGCTGAAGGTGCAATCCATCCCATCATACAGATCATTAAAGAAGATGTTGAACAAAATTGGCCCCTGGGCACTCGGCTTGATACCAGCTGCCAGCTAGACATCGAGCCATTGATCACTACCTGTTGAGCCCGACAATCTAGCCAGCTTTCTATCCACCTTATAGTCCATTCATCCAACCCATACTTTTTAAACTTGCTGGCAAGAATACTGTGGGAGACTGTATCAAAACTTAGCTAAAATCAAGATATATCATGTCCACCACTTTCCCCATATCCACAGAGCCAATTCTCTCATCATAGAAGGCAATCAGATTGGTCATCCCTACATATACCATAATAAAAGTCTACTGGGTAATCAATGCTGTATTTAATTACTGCATTTATTATATGATTCCTGAGACGAAACATTTCATTTTCAGAGTCCTCCCAGAATAACATGACTTTGTCTTAGTCCACATGTATTACTAACAAAGTGTAAAATATCTTTGCACTTCCATATATTGTTGACTGACCAGTTCTCCTCCTCAGAGAAATAACTTTCTATCAGCCTTGCAGTTATATAACAACGTGCAATAATAAGCCTATAAAATGCAGAAAAACAACAGACCATGCTCTCCAATGTTTCTGGTATATATGAAAAACACTTTTTGAAATATAGTCCAATGTGTTCCCTGGCCAGATTAAGTTCTTTTTCCACAGTCAACAACTAGGTCATACCCATGGCTGTATGTATTACTATCTGCTTAAAAATGTGCACAGAAAACCCATATATATGTTCAAGCAAAGGCATATATGTGTACTTAGACCATGCTGCCATGAGTCCTATTAATAATTGTAAGGCACCATTGTGCTACGTGCTGTACATACACATAGTAAGGTGTTTATGGTCAATTAGTGTGCAGCAAGCTGGCATGCTAATCGACAGTGCTGTAACTTGCCACACACTAATTGGCCACGTTGACCCTGCTACTGGGTCCTATTAATTCCACAGTGTGCTTTGACGTACTGCTCTTTCAAGCATAGGTGATAACGCACTACATAACTTTTAGTGTGTGCTAGTGGGGTCCACACAGCAATTTAGTGTGTGGCAGGCTAGAGTGCTATAGGTTCACTCCGTGGCTTGTCCACAATAACATTTCTTGTGGACAATCCCTTACAGAGGTCCCACCCAGGGTGTTTACAATCTAAATAGGTAAGATAAACAAAAGATAGGAGAAAGGGGGTATTGTTACTGCTGTTTTTACAGCTGGGGAACTGAGACACAGAGATTAAGGGAGGTGCACAAGGACACAAAGAAAGTCTGTGGCAGAACCAGAAAATGGATCTGTAGTTCCCCAGTCCCAGTCCATTGCCTTAACCATAAGACCATCTTTCGCTAATATCTATAAATCTCACTACCTGATTTGCAGGACCAAATGTGGGGTTTGCTGGGGCAATTTTTCAGAACACCTTGAAACCAAATGAAAGTTTGGCATGGTCAGTTTAGTCATTCTATTTATTATAAACCCTAATGAGTTTATCTAGGCCAGAAATGCAGGAGGAAGATATGATGTTACTAGAGAGCAAAGGGAAAATGTGTAGAGAGATCTTTTGAAGGATTTTGTCCGTTATGTTTCCAGAATAGGCAAGTGTTCATCCATTTACATTTTTGTATTTCAGTATGTCTACTTCCAAGGGCCATAGTTTGTCACTTGCCCTTATCAATCCATCGTTACGACAGTTGGTAAGAAACAATATTGTGCCATTTACTAGAGAAGCAAAGTTCACTATTTTAAAGATTTTACACAACTTCCTCAAATTCTGTTTTCCAACTCATACAAGATTCTAGATTTTACATTAAATACACAATATAAAATTGTCAAGTGACACAGAATTTCCTATTTAATTTCACAGTGATTGCTGGTTGCAAAAAACACAAAATAGGTTTCTCAAAAATATAATGGAAGAACAAATGCTGAACAATTGCCACGATATCATGAAAGGATAAAATATAGAAATTTGAGGCCTAGGGCACCTTGGAAACTCTAGGATTTCTTGAAACCATCTCTGAAGATGTAAAATAGCTGAAAAAGAAAAACCATTTGTATGGTTTCTCATCTCTTATACTTCCTCAATATGTTATCCTCTTTCTTTCCAAACAAGCTTCTTCCACCACACTGCTTCTTTTGTACCCTTTTCCTTGAAATCTGCAATCTATAGCCATATGTATCTGTAGTAATTTATTGTGGGATAATATTATTGAAGTAATCTATTTAAGACAGTTGTTTTTTATGCAATATCGCTCTCAGAGACCATCCTGACCTAATGCTTACTAATTTTTAAGTAGCAGATTCTCCAAGAGATGTCCATCCTTCCTCTCTTGAAGAACTAGAGCAAACCAACGGATTATGTTTCATTTCTCATATTGGTGCAGCAATTGGGTATGAAAACTTGGCAGTTCTAGTGATAAAGAGACTAAATATTATTACTGACAAAGAATCCTATTATGTGAAATCCAACACCCAGTATCAGAGACTGGGAGGGCATTGATGAAAAAAGTTTAAATCCTCACTAACCAGCCGACTTTCATGGGAAGGTTAGAAGTATCAGCAGCCAGTATACTTGGGAATTTGGGTACCAAATACTTCATCTCTATTACTCTTAGATACAGCAAGTCCTAAAAGAACGTGAACTCATATGCTCTTCACAGTCAGGTGTAAGGCTAGATGAATCCATGTAACTACTTGATAATTAACTACTTGATCATTCTTGATCATTTTCATATCCAAGAAATCCAGCAGCCCAGGATTAAAAGTGCCAATCTGCAGTCGCAAAACCCACCATATATCTGCATAGCATTTGAACATTACTGCATCTATTCCAAATGTAAAATCATAAGCATGCCAGAAATCCATTAACAGTGACTTTCTGGCAATCCACTGAAGAAGAGTACATTAACTTATATGAGAAAAGAACTGGAGATCAAAGAATGATTATGGATATGTACAGGCAAAAGATCAGTCAGCTCCCTCAGGAAATGTGTTGTAATGTAAGGGTTATCAAATAATTCTTTCAAATCAGAAAAAAAAAGAAAACAAAAAAGAAAAAAACCCTTCACTTTGTGCCACAGCAAAAGCAGTAAAAGATGAATAAAGATCTCCAGCCACCTTTTCTCAATAACAGTGAGAGCTCCTTATATTAATCTCTTTTGCTAGATTTTGCTAGATTGTATATCAGATAATTCTCTACAAGTTGCTTATTTTGTTATTTCTGTTTATTATTAATTGGTTGATGTGAAGCCTAGAGAAGATATTCCAGTGGTTGGGGCACTAGCCTAGGACTGCTCTGCCACAGACTTCCTGTGTGATCTTGGGCTAGTCACTTAGCTTCAGGTCCCCATCTGCAAAATGAAGATAAATGCATTAAAGACTGTGAAGTGCTCAGATTCTGCATTAACGGAAACTATATAAACAGCCAAGATAAATAGGCCAAAATTTAGTGATATTTCCTCAAGGACAAAAGTGGCACTTTTTACGTAGATAGAGTTGCACTGGTACTCGAAAGGTTTTAGGTGCAGTGCTGGCCCCCTTGAAGTTAATGGGAGTGTTGTCATTCAATGGGACCAGGATTTCACTCCACGTGTAGCACAGAAGACTCTAAAGGACAGAATAAAAATAAAAATTTTCCTCACTGATGGTTAGAAATTGCCATAGTCTGGAATTTCTTGGCTCCAAACATAAGCAAGTGCAGTTCAACACATCTAAAACCAAGCTTGTGGTTCCCTGTCTTCTATCCTGGCACTGTTTCATTGACTACTAGCAGGATCAAATAGTCTTTCCTGACAGACACACTTAAAAGTAAGAGACATTAGAATAATATTAGCTAGCACAGTGACAATAAGAATTTTATTGCCACAACAGAGGCTATCTTTGAAAAAAGTAGTTTGAGTGGGTAGTGCAATGTATATAATCAGCTACATTTTTAATGAGACTCTGAAATGAGTCTATGAATTTGTACACACAGTTTTGCTTCAACTGACAACCCTAAGGATGAACATTTTTTTTTCTTTTTTTTTTCTGGGTATCCTCACCAGGGTACTAATGACCAGAAATACACATTCTTCATAGAA
This sequence comes from Dermochelys coriacea, assembly GCF_009764565.3. NCBI lineage: Eukaryota > Metazoa > Chordata > Testudines > Dermochelyidae > Dermochelys > Dermochelys coriacea. The sequence goes on from NC_050069.1 coordinate 228,675,042, forward strand.
AGGACCAAATGTGAATTTTGTAGAAACTTTTAAATGATCTAAATACATATATTTACGTGAACCCTTGACTTCAGTAACCAGGATTTTAGATCCTGCAACACAGAACATTCAGTGGCCCCTAACTAAAGGCTTAAAATCTGTTGTGCTCCTTGCATTTCAAACTCTGTCTCTGGTTTGTGCTGAAGTAAATCCCTATTTTGGATTTTTATGGTAACCTTAAATATTTTCTTATCCACTTCAGTAGGAGTTTTACATTGAGGGATGGACTGATGGATTGTAAAAGCAACTCGAAAAGCATAAAGGTATTATTTAGAAGAATATCTTGTATCAGCACAGAAGGTTACAATGTCATTACAGCAGAGATGAGAACAGTATGGCTGAGTTAAATTGGACTTTGTGCCCTTTTTTAAAATGTATAAAGAGTGTCCACAATATACATGCTCTGAGACACACACACACACACACACACACACACTTACTCACTCATGTACTCCCCCAACAGATCCTAGGACAAATTCAGGAAAGACCAGACTTGACATTGCTGAGGTTTCTAAGATAAAGAAAAACAAGCAGGGGGGAAAAAAAGAAAAACTTTTTGGAGGAGAAGGGGGAGAGGGAAAACCAACTTCTCAGACCCTCTTTGTACATCATAAACAGGTGTACAAAGTCCAATTTTAAAACAAAGCAAATCCTTTTGTAGTTCATCTTTAATAAAAGTTCAAAATGAATTCTCATCACACTCTGCATCACACAGAATTGCCATACTCTGCTTTCTTTCAGATGGAAGAAATAAAGTAAATGGAACAGAATGAGGGCACAAGATAAATACCTTCTAACTTTTTGACATTTATTTTTCTAAACAATAAAAAACTATTTAGCATGAGACAGTATTTTATTCAGTTGATATGAGGCTTTTCTCCCCACAAGAACTTACTTGTGTGCTGGAGTAGGAGAATTGGACATTAAAAATATAGTTCACTTCAATAATGTATCTAAAACATTTTGCTATTAAGGATTAATATGATTGCATATTTCATTGAATAAGTAAGATTTTGATGTGTTTATGTGATGCAAATTGTTTTGTATTTCACTAAAGAAGTCAGCCTTGTGACTTCATGCCTTATTTGAAATGCATTGTAAATATACCACTTTTGTTTTCAGTGCTTGATTCTTTGGTTCATTTACCATCATTTAATAAGACCACAGAAAATAAGCAAGTAAAACAAAATAGAAAACAAAGAGATATTTGAAATCATTTAGAGAAACATATACAGTGTATCCTGAGTTGCTCAAATCAGAATTATATAAAAATGAAAGCTTTATTGTTAAATTTTTGCAGGAGGCCAAGGTTTACATGGGATATATAACAGTCAGATAGTAATAGTGCAACCATCTCCCAAACAAGTGCATATATATCTTAAGTGCCTAAATTCTAATATTTACCCTTATGGAACACTTCCTATGAAGAGAAGGAATAATCTACATGGGAATATTTTGCATATCAGCCAGAGGGCACAAACAAATACTAACATGTGAGCAACACTCTCAGATCCCTGGGCAACACCCTTTCTGTGAAATGTGAGGGTATGTCTACACTGCAAAAAACCAGACAAACAAAAAAAACCCCACAGCAGCAGGTCTCAGAGCCCAGGTCAACTGCCTCAAGGCTAAAAATAGCAGTGTACATTCCCGTTTGGGCTCTGAAGAAACCAAGCAAGGGGAATGGGTAGACATAGACCACAAATGAAGTGGCCACCTTCAGCCCAGTGCTCTCACTGCTGGTTGGGAGTCTACTGGTATGTGCACCATCTCCTGGGATTTGGTCTTGTTCTGTGCATGAGAGTGGTAGAAGTGGTCTTCCAGTAAACACTGGGCAGAATGATGTCATACTGAAGATACTTCTGTTGCTAATACAGGTAGAAAGTGACTCAGTTAGTGTGATATGTGCAAAACCCTTTATGCTCAAAGTTTTGTTTTTTAAAGTCAGAAGTACATTTTACTACAAAATTTAAATTGTACTGAACATCAATGGCAAAATAAAAAAAGAAACTTAAAGATTACAAATTTGACCACAGAACCAAATCTCTGTATAATTCATGAATAGCCCTTTATCTTTGTCATAGAAATTGTGATGAAAGCAATAGAATCTATTGTTTTGATAAGACAATCGAATTTGTGTGCAACACAGTCCAGCATTGCTATATGCCATCTGCAATGTATTATATGCTATCAAAGTAAGATTTTAATACTGTATGTTAATTCTCAGTCTTGCAGAATAAAAATGCATTTCATATTATTCTTGCTCATGTCCTTAGTAAAAGAGATTTTAATTACTTATTTTGCCACACAAATAGTATGATAACACCCATTGTTTCATGTTCTCTGTGTACATAAATCTCCCCACTGTATTTTCCATTGAATGCATCCGATGAAGTGAGCTGTAGCTCATGAAAGCTTATGCTCAAATAAATTTGTTAGTCTCTAAGGTGCCACAATTACTCCTTTTCTTTTTACATCAGAAATTATCTTCATATATAAATTCCCAAAGTTTAAAAAAAGAAAATTAAATACGATTCTTTCACAGACACACATGCACACGCACACTTGTTCATCTTTAACCAAGATAATTTTAGTCACCAGTTCCCTCTTGGAGTCCTGTTAATGTCCACTATTTTCATTCCCCCAAACCTCCTCTCCCCACTAGAGACCCTGCTTTTCAGTGATTCTCCCTCCAACAGAAAGGGTTGACAAGATTCCATTCAAACCAACATCAGTCCCATTGCTCATCTAACAACATTATTTTAGTGCAAAATTGAGGCCTGATGCTATAAAGTGCAGAGGATTCCCCTCCCATTGAAGTTAACTGATTAAATGGGAATTGAGGGCACTCAGTACCCCCCCCCCCCCGAATCATGTTTGTCACCTTTTCTATCTCTTCTGCAGTGGAATGACTGGAAATCTACACCGCATTCCAAAGGACCTTTGATTTATAAAAGATCATGATCTTATATTCATTTTTATATTCTATCCTATTCCTTGGGCATTTTGTTGGCTATTTTGGCTACTGCTCCATCGCGAGAGCAGAGGTTTTGCCTGACTATCCATAATGACATGTAGGTCTTTTTCCTGAGTGGTGGCATTTATTTTAGAACTCAATCATGTGTATACGTAATTTAAATTATTCCTTTCTATAGGCACTACCTTACTTTTCTCAACACCAAATTTCATTTGCCAGTGTGCTGTCCATTCAGCTACCTTTGTTAGGTCCCCTTGAAATTCCTCAGTTTTCATTAATCTTGACTAACCTAAATAATTTTCTGCCATCTGCAGATTTTGCCATCTCCCTGTTTTCCCTTTATTCCACATCATTAACAATTGTGTTAAATACTACCAATATTAGTCCAAGACTTGGAGCTCCCAGCTGTTAACCTTTTGCCATGTTAAAAACTGACCACTCATTCCTACTTTTTGTTTTCTATCTCTGAGCCAGTTTCTAATCCATGACCTTGCTTCACCTCTTAGTACTACTTAGTTTGTCAAAGACTTTAAAAGTCTAAATAAAATGTGTTAACTCGTTCTCCTTTTTCCACTATTCTGTTGACTCATTTGCACATATTTGCAAAACTAATTATATATCAACCTATTTTGCATCTATGAATGTCTATTTGTGTTCCCAAATGCAGATTTTGCACACACAAAGTGATGTATGTATCATTTTTGTACATCTAAATAGATCTAGAGGCCATTTTTTAAAAACCTGGCCCATAATGTCCAGTAAATGCCAATTGGCTATGGTTTTTCAAAACACTTATCCACAATGCTATTAACACTTATTTCATATTATTAAAGCTTATTTGAGATTTAGATGCTCTAGATTAAGCTATTTTAAATGAAAAATTAAATGGTGAAAGCCACCATGACTAAAGTGAATGCTTTTGCTATTTTAATGTATGGCCACGTGCAATCAGTTAAAGAAAAACGTTTACTACATGAGAGGGTTTGAATATTCACTGGATTCAACGGCATTTTGTCACAGCAACCTTTAACTTTTATGTAAAAAGCTGTAGAAGGTTTTCATCATTTCTGATTACATTTGTAAATGAAAATTACATTTTTTATTAAATTAAAAATAACAGTGGCTGCCTCCGATTTTGGGTTTCCTACTTCTGAAACATGATTTTCAGAGGTGATGAGCACACCCACAACTCTCAGGGCTTGTCTACACTAGGGATTTTTGCCATTACCCCAGTTAAACTGCCCAGGATATATGTAGTGCACTGGTATGACTTACTTCAGTTTCAAATGGGACTTTATATGGGTGCAAAAATCTCTAATGGAAACAAAAAGGGGTTGGCACCCCGGAAAAAAACATGCCTCAGGTTTCTTAAATTGGGCAACCAAAATTAAAAGCCAGGGTGCAACTTTTGAGAAAATTGCTATGGTTTGGGGTAAGCAGCAAGTACCCTGGAAGAACAATTTCAGAGATGGGGCAAAAGAGACAGCAAGCTTTAAAAGGGAAGCTCCTGAGGTAATGGAGCAGAAAAGATTTAAGGAAAATAGGGGCTTCAGGGAAGACTGGGGAGCAGGAGAAAAAGTAATGATGCTAGAGCAGGGAGGAGGTAGAAAACAGAGGGTGGTTGGGTAACAGAGCCTCAGCAGAATAGGCTATCAAGGGAATAATTATGTCAGCTGGCAGGAGACCTGCTGATTCATGGAAGAAAAGCTCTGTAAATGACAGTACACAAAATACAAGTTAGGAATTGTGAATAAGGCACAGTGTTCTCACATCACCTCAGGTGGCTTTTATGATTACCATGGTGTTTTCAGAATTCCACACTGAACAGTATATATAGCCAAGAAGTCACAACAAAGGATTTATGGTATTATCTATAGGTCAGGAGCGTTATGAGCCAGGACTCTTGTGACCCAAATTCACTATTCATATAAGCGGCTATAATTCCATTTTTAGGGATAAGTTCAGAAAAAAATTCTCCCTGTAAAATCCACATTTCAATATAATAGTTAAATCTAAAAAAATAGTTTAAAAAAATCCCCACACTACCCACGGGCTTTTGTTGCTGCAGTAGTCAATGGCATTTAGAGATGCTCACAACTTTTCAGGATTCGGCAATAACATACGTTAGTCAACTGTTAAGTCCCTTAGCCCAAAGCCATTTTTAAACGAGATCATAAACATAATACATTATTTATCTGTATGGATTAACAATACATATCTCCCAAGTGACAGAAAAAAAGTAAAACCAGAGTAAATCTGGGCACTGTCACCAGTAAACAATGAAAATCACTGTAGTAGTAAAATGACCAACATGTCTTCAAAATGATTATAAAATTTTTGTGAAGAAAGTCTTCAAAGTAAAATGTTTATTTTCCTTTTACTATTTTTCTCAATGAAATCATTTAGCACCTTGGAAATGTAATTCACTTGGTGCTGATAATCCCATCTCCAACATCTGTTTCAATCACTGCACCGTAAACCAACACATATTGCTTACAATTTATGCAATCAACTAAAAGCTGTAAAGTATGCAAGATACTTTGTTGTTTAATGGTTTGACCTTTTCGGTAAACAATATTTTTGTTTATGGTTTAGTACATTATCACGAGAAAGAGAGGACATAGATTTTGTATACCTATATAAACGTTGTTAAATTTTTTATATGGGAAGTTAAGGATCATTGTGCTTTAAGTGGTGTTTCAGAAGCCTCAGGGAATTCTCATCCAGGTACTTAGAACAGTCTCACAGAGATGTACTTAGACACATAAAATAATACAGGCTACATTATGAAACTGAATGAAATTGCTTCCTTTTTCAGATCAACAAATATGCCAAATAAGCACTTTCAAATGTTTCTGTAGGCACCAGTTAAACTTTCCTGTACTATCAAACAAGCAGCAATATAGGACAAATCATGGTCCCAATGAAGTCAAAGGCAAAACTTCTATTGATATCAATGGGATCAAGTATGGATTGGATGAATGGGCTATAAGGTAGATAGAAAGCTGGCTAGATCATCGGGCTCAACAAGTAGTGATCAACCACTCAATGTCTAGTTGGCAGCCAGTATCAAGCAGAGTGCCCCAGGGGTCGGTCCTGGGGCCGGTTTTGTTCAACATCTTCATTAATGATCTGGAGGATGGGATGGATTGCACCCTCAGCATGTTTGCCGATGACACTAAGCTCAGGGGAGAGGTAGACACATTGGAGTGTAGGCATAGAGTCCAGAGTGACCTAGACAAATTGGAGGATTGAGCCAAAATAAATCTGATGAGGTTCAACAAGGACAAGTGCAGAGTCCTGCACTTAGGATGGAAAAATCCCATGCACCGCTACAGGCTGGGGACAGACTAGCTAAGTGGTAGTTCTGCAGAAAAGGGCCTGGGGATTACAGTGGAGGAGAAGCTGGATATGAGTCAACAGTGTGCCCCTGTTGACAAGAAGGCTAATGGCATATTGGGCTGCATTAGTAGGAGCATTGCCAGCAGATTGAGGGAAGTGATTATTCCCCTCTCTTCGGCACTGGTGAGGCCACACCTGGAGTATCGCGTCCAACTTTGGGGCCTCCACTACAGAAAGGATGTGGACAAATTGGAGAGAGTCTAGTGAAGGACAATGAATATTATTAGGGAGCTGGGCACATGATTTATGAGGAGAGGCTGAGGGAACTGGTCTTATTTAGTCTGCAGAAGAGAAGAGTGAGGGGGGATTTGATAGCAGACTTCACCTACCTGAAAGGGGGTTCTAAAGAGGATGGAACTAGACTGTTCTCAGTGGTGGCAGATGACAGAACAAGACCAATGGTCACAAGTTGCAATGTGAGGGAGTTCCAGGTTGGATACTAGGAAAAACTATTTCACTAGGATGGTAGTGAAGCACTGGAATGGGTTACCTAGGGAGGTGGTAGAATCTCCATCCTTAGAGGTTTTTAAGGTTCGGCTTGACAAAGCCCTGGCTTTGATGATTTAGTTGGGGTTGGTCCTGCTTTGAACAGGGGTTGAACTAGATAACCTCCTGAGGTCTCTTCAAACTCTAATCTTTTATGATTCTATGACATCCTGATAAAACTCCCATCAATCTCAATGAGACCAAGAGTTCACCCCTAGAATTACTGTTTATAGAATAAGTAAGGGTCTGATCCACTTCCAATCCAGGTCAATGGAAAGATTCCTATTCACTTTAGTGAGCTCAGGCTTTAATGTAGTATTGTAACAATATCATACTGACAGCAATAATGACTTTTATAAATGAGCATTGATTTGGGATTAACGAACAGAAGTCTTTGCCCCTCAACCACTATTACATTTCACATGAATACTTGCAAAGTACAAATAAACCCCAATATGTTGTGTTTTTCCCCCTTAGGCTTGTGTTGTGATCTTCCATTAACTTCAATGAGTGCAACATTTGAAGTTTGGATGTAAAACAAACAAATAGACGATTCAAATGCTCCCCAAACACAGAGACATCATAAAATTCTAAAACTAAAAACACCAATGCTTCACTCTTGTGATTTATGTCATCATAAGAGCCAGCAATATCTCAGTGAAATTTGCAGGCAGGATCCAGGGAAGCAAATCTTATGAATCTTATTCACAATTCCTTCAGCTGTGATTCTGAAAATGTAAAATACTGCTGTGTTTAAATGACAAAGATATTTCTTCAAAGAACATAGGGCCTGGTTAAAATGTGAATGAATGTACTGGCATTAATAAAAGGAAAGATGATCAGATTTATTTTGTAATTGAAGACTAAATTATAACAACATTCAAAACCTAAAATTTCATTGTCAGAGGGTAGGTGGTCCCTGTGAGTAGACCAGGCCCAGCTCCCATGTCAGAGCAGGTGAGCCCTATTGAGCAAATTAAACAAGGCAGGCTACACAGGCCTGTCAGAGGGCAGGAAGAGAAGAAATGACTGGGGCAAGCTGGGGAGAGGAACCACAGAGGAGTGAAGCTAACTCTAGTGGTGGATCCCTGGAACAAGGGTTCAGATGCTGAGGGGGGCAGCATTGGGGCCGGTGTTCCAGAAGGGAGCAGAGCTAACTGGCTATGAGATGGGAAGCTGGTTGGAACTTGGAAGCTTCAAGAAACAGGATTACCAGAGACCTCTCGGAGGAGAGGCTGTGACAACCTAAGACAAATGGGGGAACTGAGGAATTACTTTTGTCTATTATGTGCTTATGTTTGGACAAATAAATCCGCTTAAAGGAGACTGGGCATGGCAATGAGTGCTTGTTAAGATGTGGAGAAGCCCTGCCATCTCCCATACACAGGAGAACACAGGCACTTGGAGCAGCCCCCGATAGAAAGGGAGAACGAGGTAGATCTTTGGTGCTCAGTGAAGAGGGGGAAAAACAGAGGCAACATGCACAGAACAACCTTTGGCCACAAGGGGGTGCTCGGGTGGTGGCCACTATATTACATTAATACAGTTATTGAGAGCAATTCACCTTTTTAAAACCTAGAAGAAACAAAATGGAACTTTACATAGTACAAATTAAAGGAGGGTAATATAACTAACACCAGCCAACATGAATTTATGGAAATTAGATCTTGTTAAACTAATTTGATAGCTTCTTTTGATGACACAAGCTTGGTTGATTAAGATAGTAGGACTGATATAATGTACTTAGAATTCTTTAAGGCATTTGACTTGGTGCCATGTGACATTTTGATTAAGAAACTTGAACAATACATACAAGATCAACATGGCACACATTAAATGGATAAAAGCTGGCTCACAAATCACAAAATACACTTGTAAATGGAAACAATCATTAAGCAGGTGTATTTCTACTAATCCCAAAGAGATCAGCTCTTAGTCCTATGCTATTTAACATTTTTATCGGTGGCCTGGAAAAAATATAAAATCATCACAGATGATATAGAGATTGGCGTGATAAATAATGAAGAGGACAGGTCACTTGATACAGAGCAATCTGGGATTGCTTGATAAGTGGGACCAAGCAAAGAATATGCATTTTGATCTGGACAAAGGTAAAATCATACTTCTATGAACAAAGCATTCAGGCCAGAATAGGGAATTCTATCTTGAGAAGCAGTGACTCTGAAAAGAACTTTGAGGTCATGGTGGATAATAAGCTGAATATGAACTCCCAGTGCAAAGCTGTAGTCAAAAGGGCTACTGAGATCCTTAGATGTATAAACAGGAGAATATTAAGTATGAGCAGGGAGGTTGTATTACGTCTCTATTTGACACTGGTATGACTTCTACTGGAATTCTGTGTCCAGTTCTGGTGTCCACACTGCAAGAAGGATGTTGATAAATTGGAGAAAGCTCATAGAAGAGCCATGAGAATAATTAAAGGATTAAAACATGCCTTGTAGAGAAAGACACAAGGAGCTTAAATCTCTTTCATTAACAAAGAGAAGGTTAAGGGGTGACTGAATACAGTCTATAAGTACCTACATAGAGAATAGAAATTTGGTAAGAGGGCTTTTCAATCTAGCAGACAAGTGTATACCAAGAGCCAAGGGCTGGAAGTTGAAGCTAGACAAATTCAGACTAGAAATAAGGCACAATTTTTTTAACAGTGAGGGTAATTAACCATTGGAACAGCATACCAAGGATTGTGGTGGATTCTCCATCACTGGCACTTTTAAAATCAAGACTTGATGTTTTTTCTAAAATATATGCTCTAGTCCAGAAGGAATTCAGGGAGGATTTATGGCCTGTGTTATACAACAGGTCAGACTAGAGGAGCACAATGGTCACAATTGAGCTTTAAAATCTATATGAGATCATAAATAAAATCTCAGATTTTGTCTTACTTACACCAAGAAGCATTGGCACCAGTAATCATATTTCTGCACAGTAGATATGTTTAATGATAAAAACTTTAAAAATAAAACTTGAGCCAATTGAAGTCAGTTTATCCAAAAAAAGTACATGATTCCAAAATATGCTAATATATGTTGGGGTGTATAATAGTTAACCCTAGTGAACACCTAGTGGGTGTTATGTAAGTTTGCCTCTAAAGATGAGGGTGGGATGAATTCCTTTACAAAATGGCATTATGAAAGCATAACTCAAACTACCCAACTAGGGTTTTGACCCTGTAAGTGTCTAGTAAAACTGATTGGATTGGGAATCATAAGCACATGGTTACAAAAATATAGCAAAAGACTTTAGACCAATTACATCTGAAGGGCTTGATTCTCATTTACATTAAGGTCTCTTTACATCACTTGACATTAAACTGGACCTTAAAGTGTGTGTGAATTAGACACACACACTCTTTACACTGTAAGACTGGCACAAAGGGCTTTGCTATAAAAAAGTAGCCAGTAACTATACTAGATAGAGCAAGGCCAGATCCTCAACCTCTCACTATCAGTACAAAATAGCTGTGATGCTACAGGATCTGACCCCTCGTGATTCCCCCTGCACATGGGAATTCTCAGGTGCTGTAGCGCCAGTGCTTGGGAGAGGGAGCATGAGAAAGGGGCAAACTTTGAAGCATCTTCAACTCATTGAGCCCCAGCTGCGAGAACAACTGGGGCTACATGCAGCCCGGCATAGTTTAAAGCAGCTTTTAGGGGACTGACCTGGCTTTCAAGTAGACCCAGGATTGGGGGGCAGCAAAGATGGTTTGAAGCCAACTTTGCCCCACCAAGTGACTCCTCAAGTCTCGCCCTGAGCATAACTCACCCACACAGGAGGATCTGGCCCAGCAACGCTCCTTGGATTTACACTAGTGTAATGGAGAGAAGAATCTGGCCCAGTATTTACACCAGAACAGACAGTCATGTGGTCTTGTGTGAGGCACCCAGGAGTGGACTATAGCACACAGTCTGAAATCACTTAACTGCTTCACAAGTGCTGTAGGTGAAGATTCAAAAGTGGGGATATACTATAAAGACTTACCTGTAGAGAACTGGTATACCTTTGCACATGTCAGCGCCCATATCCATCTGAGTTGCATGTGTGCAAAAGTTTTTGATTCAGGGCACTCTTCGAAATTTTTCATTTATGGTTTACACGACACATTTATAATAATATTAATCACTAGTTGCCAATACAAATTTCAAGAAGGTTTTAGCAGCTTGTCTTCTCATGGGGAAAAAAACCTGGCTTTTGGCTTTTAAATTGTCTTTCATTTTGTTTTGTGTTGTTTTGTTTTTAAATGAAGCTTATGATCTGACATAGGATTGCAAAACCTTGGTTGAAATATGTTCCCATAAGAAATATTCCCACTTGGAATGTGTAATATTTCTCTCTCTCTCTCTCATCACAGACTACAAAAATTTGTTTGGTGGTTTGAATGGGTTTTTAGTTACTGTAGTGCTATTTACCTTCTAAGTGCCATTAACAATAACTGAAGTTAAACATTAAAAATTCCAAATGCCTTTTTAATTGTTATTTAATGAATGCTGCTATGACTTTGTATGTTTGGCGATAAAAGAAAAAGACATTTGGTGACAATATACTTGTTCAGCGCTTCACCTCCCATATTTTATTATTGTTATTGATTTCTAATGCAGTATTATTTTATACTCTCCATTCTGCAAGGTGACTTTGAGCTTTGTTTCAAAATATCTTTCTTGTTCCAGTTATCCTCATCTCTTACAGCAGTGTTTGTTCTCTGTGTATCTATCTTAAGTACTTATTGTGATAGATAGACAATATTCTGCAATATACTGAGCAAACCTTATGGAATTAAGATAAACTTTACTGAGTTAAGTTAAAACTTATTGAATTAGAGTTAACCCCTCTGGGAGAATTGTATTAAACATGCAATGGTGTATGTGTTATTATGGAATTATGTGTACCCTCTCTAGTAGGAGGACAGTAATGAACTTCCTCAGTTATCAGCCTGCAGAGACACAAATATTCTAGTTCAAACTGGATTCTCTCAGGTTTTGGATAAAAAGCCTGAGTTTAAGCTGACATGAGGTCTATTTCCTAATCCAGCAAATAGACAGAACCTCTGGTCCATGAAGGGCCCCAATGCTTAGAGAAGGATTTCAAGGACTTGGCAAACTAAGGCCCTATAATATTGGGTGCCAATTCTGAGCTGAAGCTCTGATTAACTTGTAACCACAAGGATGCCCCTAGGGTAGCATATTAAAAGACTGCACTTGCCAGAGCCCATGTGAGAGTTAGGATGAGCTCTGGTAAGATTACTAGAATGCATGTAGGTTCTTTTATTGTTTTTAATGTTTTCTCTGTAGTGCTTTGTACCTTAAGAATAAAATAGGCTTGCTTAGAGAGAGCTGTGTAATAGTATTTATCTGTAGCAATTACACTGTTACCTGTCTCTGAAGAGAAAGCAGGCAGGTGTCCTATGGCAACCTATCTGTGCTGGGAATGACACAATGAAGGAAGGAAACTGTCCAGCCTGGGAATATTATAGTCAGAAGAGAGATGGACATGTGTCTCCACCCAAGAGAGGCAACAGCTGGGGAGCTGAAAGCCAAGAGTGGGTACCCCGATGAACCACTGAGGGAATATACAGGTGCAGCTGCCCTGAATTGTGACCCTTAGATAGATCCCATTACTGTAATATCTGAGTACTTCACAATCTTAATGTATTCATTTTCATACCACCTCACTGAGGTAGGAAAGTGCTATAATGCCCATTTTACAAGATGGGGAACTGAGGCACAAACAAGCTAAGTGACTTGTCCAAGGTCACACAGAAAGTCTCTGGTGTATCAAGGAACTGAAACCAGTCTTCTAAGTCCCAGATCAGCCCCCCTGCTGCTGGCCCATCTTAATCATACAAGGGCCCAAGAAAACATTCTGCTTTCCATTACACACAGCAATTCCACTGATTTTAGTATCTTATTCTAGATTCAAAGCCAGGATGCAACAGAGCCCCACATGAGTGCACAAGTGAGGGGAGAGTGCAAAGATCCTCTCTCCCCTCTCTCTCTCCTCTTGCACACCCTGCTCAATGACCTATTATAACTGCCATCCGGGTGCTCAGGGGAATGCAGAGACTGGTCCCTTGGTGCCCCCCTGGGAGCACACCATGTCTCAAAGAAGAGGTAATGGCAGAGAAGAGGCATGGCTATATCCCTTCACTGTAAATAATCCCCACACTAGTAAATAATAGTGATAATACACATACTACTATAACTTTCAGTTTGTTCAAAACATAGCGACCTTCTACATGTGAGCTATCATGACCATATAAAGACAAACCCTTCATCTTTATACAGACTGCCTATAAAATGATGGTTTGCTTCTAAGACAGGTTTTTAAAGCCTCTAATGAAAACAGTGCTGGCTAAAATAGAGATCTGCACCCCAAGTCTTGTGCTGACTGGTACGTTCACACAACACCCACTGTTGAGAGTTTCCACCATTGCATTTTAAGTCAGCAGGCATCTGTGCTTTTTCTAAGGCCTGGAAAAGGCCTTTTCTTACTACAGCTGTAAATTGACCTAAATTACACTACTTCGGTTACGTAAGTTACGTAACGGAAGTCGACATAACTTAGGTCAACTCACAGCGGTGTCTCCTGCTGACTTACCTTACTCTTGTCAGGGAGATGGAATACAACAGTCGATGGGAGACCACTTTGCTATCAACCTAGCATGTCTTCACCAGATCTGCTAAATCGACACCACTGCATCAATCACAGCAGTGCCGAGTTAGCTGGTAGCGCAGACATGGCCTAAGATGGGCTGGAGGGGTGAAGCTCACACACTCCGTGCAATCCGCCTCATTTAGTCCTTCTCCAGCTTTAAAAAAACACCTATGGCTTTTTTGTTTTGTTTTTTTTCTGAGTATGAAAGGTAAATAAAATCTTACCTTGCAGTTATATGTATAAAGAAAATGTGCTGAACAAGGTGTCTCTACTCCCCTATTCTAAGCTTTCCATGTACTTCCCCTCAGAGAATCCCTCCACATTTTGAACTCTCAATCACTAATCCTGCTATAGATAATCCTATTTACTGTACTGTAGAACAATCTTATAGCTGCCCCCTCCCCATCCAGTTAATGAGCTTTCTTTTAATCCATTCTGTGACAGATTAGCTCCCCATAAACAGATGGATACACTATGGCCCAGTTCTTATAAGGCAGATATATGTGCTTCACAGCAACGGGTCTTTTCAGAAAAATTCTGGAAGGAGGCCGGGTGGACAAAGTTGTGTCAGTAACTCCCACTTATGCCTCCCTGCTGAGGCTGTGACTGCTTGCGGTAGGTTGGTGGGCCTGTCCCATCCTGGAGGAGGGCAGGCAGGTGGATAGGGTTTATGGTGGGGATCTCACCAATGATTGGCCTAGGGCAGGGATCAGGGCTTTGTCACTCCACATTCAGCTCCAATCCAGGCCACCGCTGCAGCTTCCTGACCAGCAGTGCAGAGAGCAGGGGTAATGCCAGAGGCTATTCAAGACAAGCTGCCGCCCCCTTCCTAAAAGGCTTAGCATGGCAGATTGGGTTGGGCCAAATCTGACACCTTAGACAGATGCCCAAAAGTTGGCGGGGGGAGCAAACCAAGGTTTTGCTGGCTGCCCCACATAGCACATGACACCCTGCTTCACAAGACTAGAAATGCTTCAGACTCAAATATGTTGATTTTCCAATCCAATTTCTTACTTAATGATATAATTACAAACCAACTTCGAAGTATAAATGGTCACATTAACTATTTTAACAGAAATATTCGGCATAAATTAAGAAATACCCATTTCACTAGATGCCAACCAAGCTTCACAAACTTGAAGGAAAAGGAATAAAAAACCAAGCTCATTTAATTGTTATGCATCTCACACATGATTCTGGGTTGATCGCCAGATTTAGATGTGCTCTGAAGTAGAGAAGCCTAGAGCAGCACTGTGATACCACCGCTAACAGTGAATTCTGAGATTTGATTTGATAACACTGAAAAAAAACAATAATGACAATGACCATGGAATGAATGCATAGGAGGCAACGGTATCATAAAACACTGATGCCACTCCTGCATTTCTAACTCTTGCCTGAGGGATTGAACCTTTTAAAAACACAGCTAGTTTAGCCTGAAAGCTTCTTCATAAATGCTTTAGCAGGCTAAAAAGACAAACTTGAAAAAGACACGGTATTTTATTAAAGCGTACTGTAAAGATATTATTGCAACTAAAAAAAATTATACAGTGGAAAAAACATTGACTGCACATAAACATACATAAAACTTATGATTTTCAGCCCCAAACCCTCTATTCATAACATTCAGTTTATTTTATGTAGGAAGGCACATTTATTACATATGAACAAAAATGCATTTTAAAACTGCTTCAGATTCACAATAAACACCATATGCACACATTTAAATTCTGAAGTAAATCAACATGTTATAACAAAGCATTGCAAAATTATTTCCTCTTTCACTTTCCTGCTCAAAAGACTGGTCAACACACACACACATACACATATTCAGGGCCCTCAATTTTTAGCAACCCTTCACATGCCAGTCTCCATCTGTTTTTGTTTGTATTTTTAAATGTGTGTTTCTAGCCCTTTTTGTTGCAGAGATTGCCTTCAAAATATAAAGAAAGCTCCATGGTTGACAGCTGACTGAGTAATTTTTTCTAAAAACCAGCGATTACTCATGAGCCACACTAGAGCCAACCAAGGCTGGGTTTTGGGGCTTTTGAAGCCCATGGCCATCAGTTCCTATTTTTTGATGGAGGGGAAGGAGCCCAAACTGAACTCTACTTTTGTAGGGAGGGGCCCCAGGATTTTCACTAGTGGTGAAAGGATTCCACAAACTCCTTCTCAGCTTCTTCACAGCTAATCCAGTTCTTCTTCTGAGCTACGAAAATGGTCTCCAGCTACAAAGGGTGGGGCAACAAAGCGGAGGAGCCAGCTAGGCCTGTAGTTGCTGACAAATAATGTGGGGGGTGGAGGAGGCAAAGGACAACAGGCCCTGCTTCCCCTTACTCCCAGATTCAACAGTGGCAGCCACTCTGGGAGGGTGAGGAGGCAATGCACAGGATAAAGGGAAAGGTGGGTGAACCCTTATGAGAGGAGAGGTTGCCAGGAAGCATGCAGAAGCCAGAAGGGGAGAGGATATTCAGTGTGTAAACATTTGGGTTGGAGAGGAAGAGACAGGGCTGTCGTGGGGGGAGGAGAAGAGAGAGAGAAATATAGGAGTTTGAGGGGGAGAGATAAAGATGCTGGAATGTGAAGAGACAATGGAATACAGATGAGAACAAGGGGAAGACACAAGATAATAGGAGGGAGGTATCAGGGCATGGATGAGAAGGAATAGGGCAAACATAAACAGACAAAACAGAGAAAAGGGAATGGTGATTTTCAAATAAAGAAACAGACAAACAAGGGAGAAAGGAAAGATAGTAATGAAAAACAGAAAAAACAGTAATCAGAAATGAGAAAATGATATGAAGATGTATACAATGAATCTGGAGAGGTACAGAAAGAAAAAGCAGGGCATGAAAAATGGGAGAAGGGAATGAATGCAAGAAAAAGTCCAAACTGTTAAACTAGTGAATTTTATTGAATCAATTTATGTTCCTTTCTTTCCCCAATGACCTCTTATTTCTGTTGAGGAATAGAATGGAATCACAATTGTGAATACATATTTCTACTAGTGGCTACTGCACATAATGTATAGTTAATTAACTAGAGAAAAAAATAGAATATAATCCCAAAATCACCAGAATCCATACTAAACCCTTGGGTAACAAGTAGCCCCAAGACCTCCAGCTTAACTGGAGAATTGTCTACAATTTTCAAATGATGGTTGTGACACACAGACCTATCCAGGTTTTTTTATACTGCTCCCAACATCAAGGCATCTGAGCAAAGGCAGATAAGATCCATGTTTTCTGGAACAGAGGAGACCGAAAGAGGCTTCAAAAATTGCCCCTTGCTACCACCTACTAATTTAAATTAATATAATCCCAAAAATTTGCGGAGGCTTGGAAGAGGCAAAATTATCTCCTTGACACTCCCCAAAATACAAGGGCCAGCAAGAGCTGATGATGCCATCAACACATGCCTGCTTCAGCACTGTTTTAGGTATGAGTGCAGAGGAAACCAATCTCTAACTTGTCTTGACAGGCAAGTGATTAACTGATTTTCAAATATATTGTTATCATAGAATCATAGAATATCAGGGTTGAAAGGGACCACAGAATATCAGGGTTGAAAGGGACCACGGGAGGTCACCTAGTCCAACCCCCTGCTCAAAGCAGGACCAATCCCCAATTTTTGCCCCAGATCCCTAAATGGCCCCCTCAAGCATTGAATTCACAACCCTGGGTTTAGCAGGCAAATGATCAAACCCCTGAGCTATCCCTCCCGCTAAGGTCCAAGAGGGCCCTTGCTATTATAGAGGGCCAAGTTTCCAAATTGGCTTCCAAAACTCCATCCACAAATTTTGCATACACAAAATTGACATTCCTCTCCCAAACCCCTCAGAAAAGCTTTTATTTTTCATAAATAAAGGTCTGATGCTGCCATAGATATGTAATATACAAGTCTGGAAATAAAAGCAAGAACTCACTCTAATTATAGTAAAGACAAAATATGTATCATTATGAATATAACATCTGTTCCTGGGGACATACATTAAAAATACATTTTCCATATTGTTCTGGCATCCTTAGTCCTTCCTTTTATTTGATAAGATCTGTACATGAGCAAATGCAATTCCAGAAGCCCTTTTGAAACTTTCCATAAAATGTCATATTATAGGCCAAACAGCACTTTCATTTTCATCACTACATGGGGGAAACTGGGGACAGAATTTCATTTACATTATATTACTGGTTTGAGAGAGAACAGATTTTTAGATTTTGAAAAACATCAAAGTTCATCACTTAGGACTGTATTGTGGCAGCGTTAGTCACATTAGGCCAGTTCCAATGCTCATTGAATGCCCTTTAAGGAAAAATAGGTAGCACAATCGGACCCCTGTAGGAGAAAAAAATTGATCCTCTCCTAAAATAAGCTTAATTTTAAATAGTTTAAATATGTAAATGTACAGCATATTTCCATAAAGAGTAAAAACATAAATTTAATAGAAAGAGCTATTGAAGAAGTTCATAGTAAAATAATGTCCTCTGCTTATCTTTCCAAATACTATTAATATTTGATTACTTCTTATTACACAATCCTCAAGCTGACACTACCTGAAATCCTGAGCCTACTGAAGTCAATGGGAATTTTGCCATTGGTTTCAATGGAGCCAAGATTTCACTCTGTAATGTTATCTGTACATGTGCACCTTTATATGTACATACATATGCACACACATACACATACAATATATGCTACTTCTGTTCTGTACAAGGGTGATCTTCATGCATTGTATAATGCTTTTAAACAACATAAACTTTCTGTAAACCCTTACTCTTATGATAGAACATAAAAGTCTAAATGAAGTGCTTCAACCTTATCAAATTTAAATGTATCAATAATTTTTGTCAAATTTCTACCATATTGATACGTTCACCTGAAATGTTTCAATTTTGTCAGATGAGAATTTTCCAAAATAAATCCGTTGTATCAGAATTAAGTATCAGGTTTCATTTATAAGTTTGCTATTGTTCAATCACTTTCTTTAGTCTGAAATTCACTATGCTAATGTCTTATAATGTTTCTCTTTTCTCAAAAGATGAGGAACTTATCTGCAGAAACATCATTTACATCATTCACCTTAGGCTTTTGACAACTAGCTGTAAGTGTTATTAGTGGACCTCTAACATAATATATGCAGGGATTAAAAAGCAAATAGCTACCAATTTTCAGTAGCTCTTTGTCCACTGGGCCACAGCAGTTTGCCTGCACACTATCAATTGCAGAATTGCAGACTAAATAATAATATTTATATCTTACAAAACATCTTACAATAAGTTTCTTAATAAGTAGCAATATTTGAAAATATGCCAAAACATATAGAGATATTTGACAAAGCAAGAAAAAACAAATACTATTTCAAATCAACTAGATACATACCAATATTATTTATTATTGGTATTACAGTAGCACCAAAATAGGCATCCCATTGTGCTAGGCACTTTACAAATACAAAATAAAAGACAGTCAATACTTACTGGTTTAGCATTACATCTAGAATGAATGATGACCCAAATGCATCTACCTGGAAGCTGGCTCGGGCAACATGAGTGGACTGCAACGTTAAAAAGATTGGAATGTATTAGCAGTCTGCTACGTAAAAATGCACCACATAGATTTGAGAACATAATATAGACAAAAATGAAATAAAAGTACTAAGCAGCAATACGCCATTAACCCAGAAAAAATTCATACTGTTTAGTGTACAGATATGTTGAATAATGAATTTTTTTACTATATTATCTGATTTTATTCAAGATGTAGAAGTAGCAGGATAATAAACCCAAATAAATAAAGGCAATATTCTCTTTAATAAATTTCTACCTTTACAACCTATTGTCAAACTTAGCATCTCTGCAGGTAGGAGTTTTCGATGCAGCATCCTGTACTGGGTGTTATTTGTCTCATGTTACATCACTGTTGATCCGCAGGAACTGCAGGACACAATACCTTTCTTTGGAATTCATATTCTCAACAGAAAGGTAAAAACACCACAAGCCAACCTTCCCTGACTAACCATCTAGATGGCACCTGGATCTGTAGACAAATCTGTGGAGAATAGCTTGACAGCTGCTAATATGAAGCATGCTAACTTGGTTAAACTGCTTCATTGTGGTCTGGTCTAAACACCTTCAACCCTCACTGAAATTATATGGAGATGAAAGGTACTCAGCACCTTGCAGGATCAAACCCGTGATCTTCTTGATCCATGGAATTTTCACTCCTAAGCACATACATAGAAGTGATAGCAGTGTGATAAATTGCTAAACCATACGGTCAGCTACATTTATCATGTGATTTCTGGCCGCCTCACTTACATTCTACCCACTAATCCATCTCTGCCAGAACAACTTCCAACATTCCAAATCCCTGAGCAGCTACAAAGAGCTGCCATTTAAAAAAATCTAAACAAACAATGTGCTAGAGAAGTCTCATTCCTTCTCTCCTAGCCAAATGTATCCTACCTTCATTACCACCAAAACTGCACTAGTCCAATATTTAGTCCTACTCAATGACATGTATAAGGTCTGATGTCTCACAGCCTACAGAGCTAGAAATGGGAGCCTTCCCCCACTCTCCATTAGAAAAGGAAAATTCCCAGTTTTCCATGGGACACAGAGCACATGCTTCTAGTCCTAAAAGTCCCAAGAAACTAAACTGCAAAACTGATTTTTGTTTAAATAAAAAGATATTTTTAGACCACTTTGGAGGAGTTTTAAATTAGTTGCAATTCTTCTTTCCCCCTGAATCCTGTACAGTTGGACTTGTTGTAACTAAGTCAGAGGGATTTAATGGCTTTAGAGGCAGAGGGATTAAAAAAGTACTATTTTTTTCTTTAACCCCCCCCCATAATATATTTCTGTAAATAAATGCAATGCAGGCTAGTGCAGAGGTTATCAAGGATTTACAAAGTGGTCAGTTGGGATGGGCTGCACAACTCACTCCAAAGGTGTGGAAGCAAAGGCCATTTTTTCATGCTTCTCAATACTGGGAAGTCCAGGGAGTAATTTACAGAAGCCTCAAGTTTGCCCTAATTGATGGTCATCTGCCCATTGACCAAAGTGTCTTTCAGCATCTGGAGATTGCACCCTTTCCCCTCAGAAACATCCCTATGCCTGAGATAGTAGGGGCTGTTGTGGCCTAGGGACATATGCCATATCTGTGCCACTCAGGTACCCCACGTTTACAAGTGGAATCCTCACAGAGGCAGATAAGCCAGTTTTGGGGCTACTTTACAGAACAAAGTAGCCAGACCAGAATTGGGCCCAATAGATTTTTACATTTCATAAATGGGGTTGTGATAATAGGAAAGTTAGCCTGTAACACACGTCGCTCCCTTCTACAAAGTGCAGAGGCACATCACTTCCACAAAGGGGTCCACGAAAAGAAAAGCCTGGGCAGCTATATTGGGCACAGTGAGTGCTCTACTCACACTGGAAGGTCATGTGTTGAGAAAAAGCTGTTCAGTAAGCTTTCAGCATAAAGAGGGAAGGAAAATAGTGAAGTACAGTAGAACACAATTTGAAACCCAATCTGTCATGTTTGTACCGACAAAATAGTGCAACCAGCTCTCAGGCTGGTAAAAGCTTTGAAAAGGAAAAAATAGGGAAGGTGGCCCAAAAAACTACAGAGAAAATCCTCCTGGAAAGGCTATCTGGAGGATGCTCCCGGTTAGAGCTGTGGAGCGGAACAAGCCAATCTTCCTTGGCTTTAAGAAGAGGAAAGTTAGTTTAGTCTGTTCAGGGGCTCCCAAAGGTCCATCCTCTTTCGTAGGGAGAAGCTCTCCTCAGTACTGCAGTTGCTAATGATATCATCAGCAAGGTCAGAGCAGCACTGACTGCATTAAGAACAAAAACTCAAGCTGGCTGATGCCCTTAGAAGGGGATTGGTAGGGAAAAAATGGGATCTCCTCCAATGGTAGCTATTCCCAGGGAACTGGAGAAACATCCCCATCTGCATAGCATATGAGGAACAGCAAGGAAAGCTCAGCTGGAGGAAGAGGAAAGGACCAGAGCCTCTGAACCTCTCTCTCTGGAAAGTCAACATTATTTTACAAAAAGATTCCTGAAGGATTAAGAAGGGATGAAGGCCCGGTAGCCTTGCCTACTCCTTGACTTTGGAATGCAGGGAGACATTACACCTGGTAGAGTTTACAGCACTAGGACTCTCCTATCTTTCCTTGTCTACTTCTCTTGAAGCACTGAACTGCTCCCAAGTTCCCTGTGCTACTCGCAGCCCACAAAGAGCTACCAGGATCAAGTTCTCACAGGCATCACCTTATCTTTTCCATGCCTGGAAATATATAGTGGAGATACATTCGCCATCAGTTTCCCTGGTGGAATAGGAAAACATGATAAGTAAAGGGAATTACACCCTTTTGGTCTGCCAGCTTATTTTTTAAAGTAGGCTGCATGGGTATTTTGTTGAAGTTCACTATTATGGGAAGTTCAGTGTAAGAGTATTAACACAAGTGACAGGGTTCCCCAAAAATGTAGACCCTAAATACAAATTTTAAAAATTGAGTGATTTTTTTAAAGTGCTTAGAATATCAGAAGTATTGCTGAATCCAGTGGAAGTTTGAGAGATAACTCAGATTGGACCTTCTCTTCAAAACGGTCCAGTTTTGGTAATGAAATGTATGTGCATATAAATCCCAGGAATTTAAATCCTGCTTTAGGTGTAAGATCCAATGTAAAATTAACTATGGAGCTGCCAAGATGCCTCTTTTATTGATATCTTTTTATGCACAAAATTCACATATTTATAGATTTTAAGGCCAAAAGACACAAGACCATTATGATCATTTAGTCTGACCTCTTGCATAACACAGGCCATAGAATGTCATGAGGTGATTCCTCCATCAAGCCTTTTATTTCTCATAGAGCTAGAGCAGATCTTTTAGAAAAAGACATACGATCTTGATGTAAAGACTTCAAATAACAGAGAGTAAATTGTTCCAATGGTTAATTACCTCACTGTTAAAAATATGTAGCTAATTTCTAGTCTGAAATTTGTCTAGTTATGAGATTCCAGGCATTGCATGCATATTTTTATACACACACACACTTCTACACATACAAGTTACACACAAATATATATATATATATATATATATATATATATATATATATATATATAAAATACACACACTCTTCATGTTATGACTTATTTATTGCATTAAACCTTTAAAAAAATGTGAAGTGCTACAATTTTTATAATAATCCCTTTCATGTAAAATTAGTCAATATCAGGAGAGTGGGAGCTATTCTGAAACTTTAAAATTATAGGGTTTTCAGGATATTTAGAATTATTCTGAAGCCTTCACTGAGTCTGCCTACAGCAAAATTGTTCAAAACCCCTTCAATTCTCTCTTTGTTATGCAATAGAACTGAAATGGTGACATCATTTTTAGGTGACTTTGATCTGCTTTGCTGTGGGGTTACTACTGATGCCTTGCAGTAGTCCCCAGTTTGCATTTTATGTTCAACCCAAGATTCCACCATTTACATCTGTGGTCCCCAAGAGTTCTAAGACTGGAACCCAAGGAATTTAGAGAAGCCCAGACCTGGTACCATGTCCCTCTCTTGCTTGCCATTGCAGCTACTAGCACCCCCTGGATTATCAAAATTATCTGTAGCAAATCAACAAGTTTGCATTCCTTTTTCAGTTCTCAGCCAGCAGTGTATGCTCCTGATTTGTGTTCCAAATGCCCTCTTTTCCAGTTGGATTTTGCCTCCTTTTTTTGGCAATTCCTCCATCAGAAAATGATGGTCCAAGAACCTATTTATCTGCTAGAGGCCAAAATATGTTCCTCATCTTTTTTGGTTTAATTGTTTGGTTGTTCCACGGAGGCATGTTTGCTAATCTCTCACTTCAGCAAACCAGTCAGTTGTTTTGAACCTGTTTATACATCTGCAACTGCTGTACAAAGATCTACGCTGTTAGCTGTTCATTACTATATTATTAAATTCAAAGAGCATTCTAGAGCACATTTCAAATTCTTAACAATGGGCAAACTTTCACAATTGTTAGTTTCTTTGTGTGAGACAAAACTGATTATTCCATATGTCATTACACAATTACATAGCCCATGGCTAATTTCATAGTAATGGAATTCCAACTATGAGAGGCATGAGGGTTTGTTGTTTGGAAATTTTTTTTAACTATTAAGAATACTGTGCCATATTGATCTGATCTGGAAAATTTCCTCTCCCAAACATGTATCTGAGATATGCAATTACTATGCTATTGGACACTAGAGCTGACCTTGACCACTATTATTTCCAGACAAAAACTAAAATGTTAAAATGATGTTAAGGTAAGAGTAGGTATCGGTAATTTAAAGTAAAACATTACACGGATGTTGCGATTATCCAAAACTCATAAACTTAAAAGAAACCCAAACATGTTGAGACATAGAAATGCGGAGTTTCAATAGCCATTTTGATTATGCTTTTTATAACATTTTTGTTAACAATACCGTGCAATATGAAACATTTCAAAAAAGTAACCTTTTTTGGCAATAGTTCATTGGTGTTGTTTTTTTTTAAAAGGCCATTTTGGACCAAAATCCTGTTTGTAGAAGAAATGTTGATGAACTCTAAGAGACTCAACAGAAAAAAGATATTTCATTCTGACTGACAAAGTGGACATAGCTTTAACCAGAAACTGGTCTCTGTAAATTGGTCAAGCACAGGATTGAGGGAGGAATCCTACTTCCAACAGACTGGAAGTAAAGAGGGCTCCCTTACAAAAGCCATCCCTTAAGAAACAGTTTGCTGTAATAAAACAAGGAATATGCAACATTCCAAATTATCAATGAGGAGAAAAGAACAGAAAAAAATCCTCAGTCCATCATCTGACACTCTGAAGTAAAATCAATTCAGTACTAGATCTGGTCTGGAATTTTTTGTCAAAAAAATGTCAATTTGTCTAAAGCAGGGGTAGGCAACCTATGGCACGCATGCCAAAGGCGGCACGCAAGCTGATTTTCAGTGGCACTCACACTGCCCGGGTCCTGGCCTCCAGTCCGGAGGGCTCTGCATTTTAATTTAATTTTAAACGAAGCTTCTTAAACATTTTAAAAACCTTATTTACTTTACATGCAAGAATAGTTTAGTTATATATTATAGACCTATAGAAAGAGACCTTCTAAAAATGTTAAAATTATTACTGGCACGCGAAACCTTAAATTAGAGTGAATAAATGAAGACTTGGCACACCACTTCTGAAAGGTTGCCGAGCTAAACTTTTTGCCGGAATGTATCGAGTTCGACAAAACTTTGTCAAGAAAAATTTCTCTGGTTCAGGATGGATTTTTGAGTCAAAAATCAGAAGGAGAGAGACCCACCCCAGAAGAACCAATAGCCTAGTGGTTATGGCACTCAGCTGCGATGGGGGAGTCTCTGCTCTACCTGATTCAGACCTGGATCTTCCATATCCCACGTAAGTGCCCTAACCACGGTACTCTTGGCTATTCTGGAGTACTTCAGTCAGTCATAATGTGTGCGTGTGTCTGTTTGTCTCTCTTTCACTCCCCCACCCCATCAAAAAACTGTGAAAGTCTCTGTTCCATCCTGATGCACAATGGGAAAATTTTCAAAATCTCAAATTCTCATGGGACAGGAAAACCATTTCTCACCCAGCTCTGTTCAGTATGCTTCCTAGACTCAGGATAATACTGAATATTTCTGCAAGATGCATGAAGTAAAAAACTTGCTTCTACATTATTTTTAAACAAGACTACTAATAATCATATTTTGACAATATGAAGTGCTTAGAGAAGAGGTAAAACAGCTAACAGAATTAACTTCAGATTCCCAGACACATGACAACAAAAGAACCAACCAAAGGGAAGGAAATCAGTGGATTATTTTATGCCATCTAACTCTAGCAATGGTAGCTAGAAAAGCACCTGCAAGGGCTCTTCTCAATCACTGAAGCAAGATAATCAATTATGTCATTCAGTTCTCAAACCAAGCAACTTTCCCAGAAAACTGAAACATTTTTAGCAATCATAGATGTGACACATCAACATGTGACAACTGAATCATAAAAATGGAGTTCCACTGACACAAGGAAGAAGCACACTATGCAACATATGAACAAGAGACAGAAGTAGAAAATACCATTATAATGAAAAAGCATAGTGCTTCCAGCTGTAGAACAATCTAGAAGTTCCAGAACCACAAAGCTAACAGCTTGCATGCAAGTAAATAAAAAAAAAAGACAGTATGATTAATCTACCTCTAAACTAGGATGATTGCAGTACAACATATCCCAAAGAATGTTGTCAAATTTGCATCAGTGTATAACATGGAGGTCTTGAGATGGCTCCTCTGTAGACAGTACTGAGTGCCATACACAGCTAACATGGGGTAGTTAACAATTGACTTTATTAAAGATTGTGAAGTTAAAACAACATTCCTATGTGAAATATTACAGGAAGTTTTGACACAAGTAATATTAAACTGAAGGGTCTAAATTACATTCAGGGTAATGTACAGTCAATATAATAGAGTGCTAAAAAGGTACCTTTGGGCTTGTTTACATGAACTTTTAGTTCGGGGCAAGCTGAGCTGTCAATTACCTAATGCTAACAAGCCATGCCCTGATTGTGAGTGTGGGCCCTGCTACCGCACACTCATAGGTTTGATCTATGCTGCTTTGAAATGGGAGGAAATCACAATGCACTAGGGAACTGTTAATGTGCTGCAGCAGGGCCCACACTGACAAATGGTGCATGGCAGACTTGCACCATGTACAGTTACACTCTAGCTTGCCCAGAACTAAGTGCTTGCATAGATAAGCGATTACTGTACACAGTACTCTATGTATGGGCCAACGCCTGGTCCTAGTTATATCATACAATCACAGAAATGTAGGGCTGGAAGGGATCTTGAGAGATCATCTACTCCAGCCCACTGAGGCAGGGCCAAGTACCATAATGAATCCAGAATAGAT
The DNA here is from genome assembly GCF_009764565.3 of Dermochelys coriacea. Classification (NCBI taxonomy): domain Eukaryota; kingdom Metazoa; phylum Chordata; order Testudines; family Dermochelyidae; genus Dermochelys; species Dermochelys coriacea. The sequence continues at coordinate 228,701,581 of NC_050069.1, forward strand.
CCAGTGATTTCATTGCTGCAACTGAGACCAGAATTTAGTCCAATGTATTCAATCCGGTCACCTCCTCTGAAACTTCACACAGATGACCAGTCTTCAGAAACATGCCTATTTCAGTAATAGAAAAATCTCAGAACAAAAGAATCAGTCTTTTAAATGATATACAACACAAAAAATATAAATAGAAGAGGAGCAATTGTGGTTCCCTAGGTCAAATGGATGTGGTGGCCACTTTAAATATCTAATATTCACTAAAATGTTTAGAATCATACAAAACTGAATGTGGTAAAATTATTGGATTCAGATATGATACCACCTGAAGGAAGGTTTCAGAGTCGTAGCTGTGTTAGTCTGTATCAGCAAAAACAACGAGGAGTCCTTGTGGCACCTTAGAGACTAGTAAATTTATTTGGGCACAAGCTAGCTTATGCCCAAATAAATTTGTTAGTCTATAAGGTGCCACAAGGACTCCTCGTTGTTTTCACCTGAAGGAACTGTCAAATCTCCATCTTGTCCCCACCATTCTTAGCAAGTACCTCTTAAAATACTTGTAGACAACAATTTACCATTTCTGTAGTTATTCTCTCTCTCTGTTCAAAAGCTCTGTCTTTGGTCACACCTATAACTATATCAAGATACATATGGCAATTTCTTAAACAGACACCATGCAAAAATGCAGAAACAAGAGACTGCGTTAGTGCTGTGTAAAGATTTAGTTAGAATATGTGTGGGATGCTCGTAACTCCTGAGTGGCAAACATGCCACAAACTTTGCTGAAAAACTAGAAATGAGAAAGGCTATTTAAACGGTTTCTTTCATTTGTTTGCTTTGTTAATACTGAACTATATTTTTGTAACTCTACACCTGCTAGGCTCAGAGGGTGAGAGAAACATTATCAGTCAGCTCCTCAGCTAGTGGAAAATTGACATCACTCCACTGGCTTCAGCAGAGCTATGCCAATTTACACCAGCTGAAGATCTGGTCCTGAGTTCTAAAATAGTTTCTCTCCATACAAACATCATGATACCAAGAGACTGTCGGAGCTAGAAGCAAGGGCTGCATGTCCCATTGGAAAGCCAGGAATCTATTCTTTCCAGTAGTAAAAAGGTTGTTTAATTGTTTGTGGTTATTAAATTAGAGGCTGCTTGAATCTGTTCAGTGGGATGAAATATTGAGTCCTGGGGAAGACAGATGAGTGGACAGACAGCTGATGGAGCAGTGTTAATTGCATGATCAATGCTGTTTATCACATGGACATCACTATTGTATGGGAAACATCTAAGTGGTAGTGGTGACAGTTTTTAAGCAGCCCCTCTGACCACTTCACCTAAACTCTGCCTACTCATCCATCTTCTCCAGAACTACTTCTACATTCCAGACTTCTGAGTAGATTCAGTCACCATTTATAATAAATAAATAAACTCCCAGAAAAGTACTTCCCCCTCCCCAAATGAGAAATCCTCCCCACAACCACCCTAAATTAATGTGACCCAAGGGCGAGGTGAGGCAATATTCAGTCTTGCACCTGTGACAGGTTTAATTCCAGACTTCTCATGGCCCTCCAGAGTTAAAAAGGCAGCTTTATATAACCAAAAAGGGTAAGTCTCCACTTCCTAATGAGACATCCAGCACTTGCTTCTAGCTTTAGAAAATTCTGAGATATTGGACTTTATATTCATGACAACTTTATGTCTAGAAAAGTTACTTTAGTTTATTTAGTTTTTTTAATTTAGTTATAATTTTCATCTCCTTCTGAGACCAATTAGCATAACTTTTGTTGTGGAAAAACTCTTTAGGGGATTTCTCGGAAGAACTTCTGGAAAAGCAGGAGAGCAGGCAAGGATTCAGGTATGAGAGCAGTGGTGCTTATCTAATCTGCTGGATGTCTTTGAATATATCACTGCCATGACAGATAAGGGAAATTCTTATTTTGGATGTTGTACCCTTAGGTTTTCTAAAGTGCCTTTGATAAGGTTCCACACCAGAGATAAAGGGCTAAAGCAAAAAATAATGAAATAGAAGATAATATGGTGTGATGAATAAAGTACTAGATTAACAGTAGGGAACAAAGAAAAGCCTTGGATGAATACTTTTCAAGATAGAAATATATTACAAGAGGATTAACACAGGGTCAGTTTGAGAGCTTCTAGTTATTGTCATAATTATATTAATACAAAATGATTTTGACTACTATTGAAGATAAGGCTTTTAAGATAGTAGAAGTGGAGGCAGAGCAAACAGGGCCTGATCTTTAAGACTTCAAGGCCAGAAGGGACCATGATTATCTAGTTTGACCTCCTGCACATCACTGGTCACAGAACCTTATGAAGGCACTCCGGTAATAGACCCCTAATTTCAGGCTGGGTTACTGAAGTCCTCAAGTCTTGATTTAAAGATTTCAAGTTACAGAAAATCCACCATTTACTCTAGTTCAGATCAGCAAGTGACCTGTGCCCCAGGCTACAGAGGAAGATGAAAAACCCGCAGTGTCTCTGACAATCTGACATGGGGGGGGGGAATTTCTTCCTAACCTGAAATATGGCCATCAGTCAGACCTTGAACATGTGGACAAGACCTACCAGCCAAGCACCTGGGAAATAATTTTCTGTAGTAACTCAGAGCCCTCCCCATCTAGTATCCCATCCCCAGCCATTCAAGATATTTGCTAATAGCAGGCATAGATGGGCTATATGCCTTGGTAGGCAACTTGGTCCTATCATCCCTTCCATAAACTTATCAAGCTCCACCTGGAAACAAATTAGGTTTGTCTGCCCCCACTGCTCCCCTTGGAAGGCTTTTTCAGAACTTCACTCCTCTGATAATTAGAAATCTTCATCTAATTTCAAGCCTAAACTTGTTGATGGCCATTTTATATTCATTTGTTCTTGTTCTTAATTAATCAAAAAGTTAAAAGAAAAAGTTAAGGGACTTGTGCTTATTCTCGCTGGAGAATATGCCACTTTAAAGTAACAGAGACTTTCAAAGCACCTTCTTTCTGAATGTGTTGTCAGCTCTTAGGCTAGAGCCTGATTAAGAAATGCTGAGTAATGCCTTACTCTGCAAATAGTCTAATTGAAATAAGGTCCAACTCAGCATGAATAAGGGTGGCATAATAGAGTCCACCTTCAGAGTCAAACCACTCATTACAGATGAGTGGGAAAATGCAGTTAGTAAAGTTATTGTAAAGGTCACCAAAAGGAACTGTCTATTGGCTCATTCCCAACAGCTATGCCTAATATGCTAACTTTTCTTGCTTGGATCCAGTTTTCAAGCTGCTCTGTTGTTTGCTTTATTAGTCAAATTATTCTATCGCTAATTGGCTGTTTTCCCTTGCTTTTTGGTTACCTTTTGTCACATACTTATATACATCATTCATTTTAGTAGACATGATAACTTCAATTTCCAGCACAAGAGTTACTTTTTCAGAACTTTCTAGCTACCATTCCAGAAAACATTTCAGAAGGTGGCAGTGAACATATATTATACAAACACATAATATGGTTTGAAAAGATCCAGTCCGGCCTGTTTCCTTGGACATAAGGCCGCTCGGCTACTTTTTCCTTCTCTTTTGTTTGACTATGAAGTTTCTGCAGAAAATTAAGTTTCCCCTTAATGAGTCCTCCCACTAGAAGATCAAAAAGTTTGTGCAGGATTCAGACTTCCTGCTGTAAAAATCCCCACCTCCGTGAGCTTGGTCTCAAAAGAAGCAGCCAATTCTAGTCTCCTTTGGGCTCATGATACATGTCACTGCTCCCTCACTTCCTTTAAAAAGTTCTCCCCACAGCCACCAATGATTCCCTTTCCTCAGGCACACAAAGATGATTGCAGGAGTGCCCAGCAAGGAGCAACTGTGACCATAAAAACCAAAGGCTCAAACCCCATCTGCCTTTGTGTCACATGCTCCAAACTGTTTTCTGGTAATTCTACAAGCCATCCCAGAAACAATGAGAAAACAAAAGGAAAAAACAGACAAAATTGCTTCCCCGTCTGGAAGCTTTGCATCTGTATAGCTGGCAAACTGATGTCATGTTTGAAGCAAAGATGTTGATATTGAAAAATAGAAGAGATGATATCCAATGAAGAGATATCCACAGAGGGTCACTGCAATCTTTCCATAGATAAAATGAGGATTTGTTAGCTCATGGCTTGACGAGCTTCAGATGTCACATCCATTACATGCAAGCTTGTTTGATCTCCTTTGTTTGTTTTTATTGAGAGCATATATACACACATGCACAATCTCAGTTGGTCCAGTGTTTGTAGTTTTTAGGAAGTAGAATGAAGGAAGTTTATTCAGGAATCAAAAAAGACCCATTTCAGCAGAAGGACGAGAACAGCAAATACAAGATTGGCAATATCATCTTTAATCCACTGTCACAGGGTGAGCTGGCCCTTTTAGGTAGTTGGGCTAAGCTCCACTAGTTATCCGTCCCCCGGTGATGGATATGGGCTTGGGCCAGTGGTTAGATGTGGTGTCAAGGATTATCTGAAAGTAGCTGGGGGGACTTCCTATAAGCAGGAGCCTTCTGTATCAGTGAGAAAAAGGAGAGAGAAAACTGTAGGCTCTTGTTTCAGATCTAGAGGGGACCTGGGTTCAAAGAGGGCTGGGGCAGGAACTCCCCATACCAGCCAGAGGGACGAACCTGGCTACAGCTACCTGCAGAGGGGAAGGAGCAGAATCCTTAAAGGAGCAACAGACTGAAAAGGGAGACAATTGAGGAAATGCCAGGCAGCAGAATCTGCATTTTGGGAAAAAATGTTGAGCCCAGCAAGAGGCTGAAGAACCTGGGAACTGGGGGAAATGCTTGTTTTGACTTCAGTTGAGATTTGAACTGTGAGGTTCTTGTAATAAACCAGACCCCACAAAAGAGTGTTATTTGACTCACGTGAAAGGCTGGGTGCAGCTATTGAAAAGTCCAAGAAGGTTAAACGGAGGAAGTGGCAGGGTCCAATGACAAATCGGGCAGGTCCTGATTACACTCCTTTCTTTGGAATGGCATTTTGGATTTAGATATTGTGACAGGGCAAAGGCAGGTGGCTATTGGAAAGTAGTGAGAAACAGGTATGTTAGCCCCAGGGTAAACAAATCCCTGTTACCATGGTAACCAGCTGGTAGTTGCTCCAGGTTAATCAAGACACCTGGGGCCAATTAAGATCCTTCCAGAAAGCAGTGGAGACAACTAGGTTGATTGGGACACCTGAAGCCAATCAGGGGCTGGCTGAAACTAGTTAAAAGCTTCCCACTTAGTTGTGGTGGGGATGTCAGGAGCTGTAGAAGGGAGTCATGCTGCTGGAGAAATGGAGTAGTACAACCCTTATCAGGCACAAGAAAGGAGGCCCTGAGTAAGGGTGATATAGATATTGAGGAAGTGGGGGGCTGCTGTAGGGAAGAGGCCCAGGGAATTGTACTTGTCCTGTTTCCAAAAAGTCAGCTACCAAGAGCTGCTACTATCAGGGTCCCTGGGCTGGAGCCTGGAGTAGAGGGTGGGGCTTGGGCTCCTCCCTCCCTTCCCTGACTAATCACTGAAACTGGGAGACAACAGAGACTGTGCAAGGGAGGATAACTTCTCCTCCCCTCCCTTGCTGGTGTATAATGAAAATGGCTCAATAGGCTGTGACCCTTGCCTCTAAAGAGAGAAGGGCTACGTGGAGGGTCATAGTGAGCCTTTGAGGCTAGCATAATCCCCTAGGACCCACTGAGACAAGGTTAGAGCATTGTCACAATATGTAAGGGCAACAAGCAAGGCTAGTAATGCAGCTAGCTATGTGTTAACAGCACATATCATAACTATTACAATATCTGTAATGCAAGTCACCTCTAAGCAACATGAATGTAGTGTAATAAGAAAATGTCTGCAGTATGGGCCATGTAAGTAAGTTATCTGAAATAAGAAGTGGAAGAGAAATGTTGGGTTTGATGCTGAACTCACTGATACCAGTGTAAATCATGAGTAATTCTACTAGTCAGATCTGGGCTCGCTCCCTATCAAGCTTAGATCTGATAAGGCATATGATTATTATGATGCACATGGCAGAACAAGCAAAGACTGGAAAAAGATTCATCACTTCCTATAAGCCTTACTGACCCCTAATCCTTTTAAGGCCTTACATGCTGCATATGTGTGGATGCTTTATGGAAGTAAGGGATGGTTTCTGGAGTCAATTTTTTTTTCCCCTCCTCTGGCAGTAACATGATTAAAAACCTCACAATGTGCAGGTTTCATTGGGATTTGGACATCTAAATCCCTTAGGAGCCTTGGAAAATCCCAGGCCTAATATGCAACATTACAGGAATGTGTGTTCTAGGATAGTAATTTTCACACTATGAAATGGACTTGGCTTTTGGGATACTGTTTTTAAGTAAACTCATCTGTTCTTGATTGAGAATCTGATTAGCGAGGAGGGAATTCTCCTGAAAGAAGTTTGTATAGAAAGGGAATTTTATATAGAGATGGCCAAAGTGGACTATAAAATAAAAATATGCTATATTACTAAAATGCCAAACACACTACTTGCAAGTCAACTTTAATTTGCAAAAGTGCACATCTGGTAGCCCTGTCCCCATCAGAACTTCAGAATCAAAGGGTAGAATCCCATTGAAGTTGTGCTGCCCTTACTGCAGGCTGAGATTAAAAAAAAGTTTTGGTTTCAGCATTTTTTTCCCCTTCTTGAGGGCAGAACTTGCACCTAAACATGGTATTGTTGTTTTTAATTAAATATCAGTCACATATTCATGAAGAGATAAGGTGGTTGTGTGTATGCTGTTCATATGTTTATGTTAGGAGCTCCATCAGAGAGTCTAAAAACAGTAAAGTACTGCACATATTTTGCCAAAACCCACTCAACTTTGTTTTATTGTGGGGAAAGGAGGCTGAGCCTGGCAGCAAACAGAGTGGACATGTTTCTTAGCTGCTGTAGTCTCAGTCCAGACTTAGCCTTTGTTTTGCCCTAAGTTTCATGATGGATTTATTACAAACTGTGTCTGTGTTTCTACCAGAGCCATCAATTACTGGCCAGTACACTGAAGGGGACAAAAGAGAATGGAGAAATCAGACTATTTTTCACCATGTGTCTCTCTTCAGCAGTCATTGCCTTGTCACTCCCAGAATCTTGCGCTGCTTCTTTAGCCTACGGTACAGTCAGAGCTCTGTTAATTACTATTAGTTACTGTTTGAACTACTTAACATGAAAAATAACAAAACAGACCAATCTGCCAACATCAGAACAGAAAATAGAAGGGAAGACAAATACATTTGCAAATTCTTCACTTGACTCCAATTTTATGAGATTAATAGTATTTGTGTATTATAGTAGTATCTAGAGATCCCAATCAAGAATCAGGGCCCTCATTGTGCTAGGCTCTCTATAAACAAGTCATAAGATGACATACCTTGCCCCAGAGATCTCCCAATCTAGCTTTATGACAAGATGCAGAAGGTGGGTGAAACAGACAAATTAAGTTAGATAGGACAAGGTAACTAAAGCTAGTACATTATTATATAGCGGGCAGTAACCTACTAATCTACAATAGGCAGAAAGCTCTCAGATATCAGTGGTACAAGATCAAGTCCTAAACAAATACAGAATTCTACAGGAGATTTAGAATAGATTTGAAATCTACATGGTTTATTTCTCAGATTATATTCTTTTTAGAGTCATTATAATATCAAATTGCTGGCTGGCTAAGGAACTGTTGGTATCATCATTTAGCTAGATCTTCACCTTTGACTGATCTTAACTTCAGTTCTGAATGGTGAAGATGAAATTCTCCCATGGTTTTAGATCCCGCACACGGTCCTTCACATGAGAGAAGGCACAGGAAGAGTGCACGGTGGGAACTGAAAAAGTATCTGACCCACAGGGTATTCTGTGTACTCCCATATGTGCCACAGAAAGTCTCTGCCACACATGTCAGTGTGGAAGGCCACAATGGGGATTTGACTTTATAGAGATCCTGTTGCCCTTAAAACTCCTGCAACTGGCACAGGGGGCGGCGGCCACTATTTCAGCCCATAAATGAGGTTAGCAGATGTCAGAGAAGAAACATACAGCCCAGGTCTCCAGTCTCAGGCTAGGAAGTGAAATTCACCTCTCAAACCACAGCACTCCACCCACAGAGAGCCTGAATATTTGGGCTCTGTTCGGGTGGAGTGAATTTCAACTCGAACTTTCAACTGTTTGTTTTGTTATTTAGCAACAGGACTATTTCTCAAGCCACTGATGTCGTTAAAATGCTACAGGACACCAATAGCATGCTTTGTTTGTTGTTTAGGGTCAAATGCCCTTTGTACAGATTAAAAAGATTGCTAAGAAGTAGTGTTTTAATTGTCTTGTTGTAGGCTTCAGTAAATGATCATTCCTAAATGCAGACTTTTTGTGCAATATGGTTTAATCTTCTAGAGTCTGTTCAGAACAAATGGGGTGGGGGGGAGGGTATTGTTGTTTCTTTAGCGCTGCATTTTTTAGCGCTGCATTTTTATGTGGAACATAACACACGGTTGACCACAGAAAAGCATCAGGGAACTCGCAATTCCCCTGGAGCTTCCTGTCATATCAACAGGATGGTCATGTCATAGGGCAATACAAGGTCATTTCTACTTTCTGTTGGAAGATACTGTATCAGTGTCTTGTTCTGGGTTTTTATTTTAAATAAAATATCTAGAGTTTCCTGCCTCATGAAGACATTATTTACACCACGGGGTCCTGCTGCTGCAGGTAGAACAAAACTCAGCATAACTTATTAAGTGCCCTTTGCTATGGTATCAGGGTGCACTGATGAGGATACTTGGCACCCTCTCTTGCACCTTTCATCCAAAAGTCCCAGCATACTTTAGAAAGATAAACAAATTAAGCATGATGGGGTAGTTGTATATTATAGTCCCCATTTTGTAGACAGGGAGATAGAATTACAAAGGAATGAATTCTTGCAATGATAGAATCAGAAATGGAACCCAAACTTCTTGGCACCCAATCCTGAGCCCCTTTACATCTGACCCCATTCCATCCTGTAGATCAAAATATTACCAACATCAATATATGGCTACCTAGAATGGGCAGTACTAATTGCCATCCTGCTATTTACTACCTGCCCATCATATGGAATAAAGCTTCCATAGCTTTCACATGATCAATGAAACATTTTGACAAATATTTGCCTGGCACTATGCTCTGAAGACCAACAGCCTGGGGCATTGTAATTGGAGATCCATGGATCCATACATTAGGTTTCTCTCGCCAGCATAGTCATAGTCTCCCTGGCATTAGGGCACTATGTTGCAGGGGATTTTGCTTCTTTTGTGCTCCCTATTTATCACTTCTTCAGCCCTGTGATAGTCCGTCTCCATCCGAGTCTTCCATGGCCTGGCCTTCCAGCCAGGTAACCTCTTCAGTTCAGCCCCCTTCCAGGGTAATAAAGTCCAAATGATCATTTGTCTGACTCTTTTGAGCTACACTGAAGTTCTCTGATTCTTGGCCCTTACCCCCAAACCCTGCAGAGCTTTTCCTATGGTACTTCATCCTAGCAGGGTTTTTCCCCCTGTCTGGGGACTCTGGAAGCTTATTTCAGGGCTGTGCCTGTTCCTTGTAGGCTCTAGCTCAGGGCTTTCCCATGGATTCCTGCCCTGCTCCCTTTAGGCCTTCCAGCCTAACTTCCCCAGGAACTCTTCTTGCTCCTCTCTCCTGGGTCTCCCCCTCTACTGCATTCACAGCTCTATTTAAGGAGTTCTCTCCCTGATCCCCCTCAGCTGGGGTATCTCATTAAGCTCTATCACACCCAGCTGGATCATTGGTTTCTAGATTACCAGAAAGAAAAGGAGTACTTGTGGCACCTTAGAGACTAACAAATTTATTAGAGCATAAGCTTTCGTGAGCTACAGCTCACTTCATCGGATGCATTTGGTGGAAAAAACAGAGGAGAGATTTATATACACACACACAGAGAACATGAAACAATGGGTTTATCATACACATTGTAAGGAGAGTGATCACTTAAGATAAGCCATCACCAACAGCAGGGGGGGGAAAGGAGGAAAACCTTCCATGGTGACAAGCAGGTAGGCTAATTCCAGCAGTTAACAAGAATATCAGAGGAACAGTGGGGGGTGGGGCGGGGGGGAGAAATACCATGGGGAAATAGTTTTACTTTGTGTAATGACTCATCCATTCCCAGTCTCTATTCAAGCCTAAGTTAATTGTATCCAGTTTGCAAATTAATTCCAATTCAGCAGTCTCTCGTTGGAGTCTGTTTTTGAAGCTTTTTTGTTGAAGTATAGCCACTCTTAGGTCTGTGATCGAGTGACCAGAGAGATTGAAGTGTTCTCCAACTGGTTTTTGAATGTTATAATTCTTGACGTCTGATTTGTGTCCATTCATTCTTTTACGTAGAGACTGTCCAGTTTGGCCAATGTACATGGCAGAAGGGCATTGCTGGCACATGATGGCATATATCACATTGGTAGATGCGCAGGTGAACGAGCCTCTGATAGTGTGGCTGATGTGATTAGGCCCTATGATGGTATCCCCTGAATAGATATGTGGACAGAGTTGGCAAGGGGCTTTGTTGCAAGGATAGGTTCCTGGGTTAGTGGTTCTGTTGTGTGGTGTGTGGTTGCTGGTGAGTATTTGCTTCAGATTGGGGGGCTTCTGTAAGCAAGGACTGGTCTATCTCCCAAGATCTGAGAGAGCGATGGCTCGTCCTTCAGGATAGGTTGTAGATCCTTGATGATGCGTTGGAGAGGTTTTAGTTGGGGGCTGAAGGTGATGGCTAGTGGTGTTCTGTTGTTTTCTTTGTTGGGCCTGTCCTGTAGTAGGTGACTTCTGGGTACTCTTCTGGCTCTGTCAATCTGTTTCTTCACTTCAGCAGGTGGGTATTGTAGTTGTAGGAATGCATGATAGAGATCTTGTAGGTGTTTGTCTCTGTCTGAGGGGTTGGAGCAAATGCGGTTATATCGTAGCGCTTGGCTGTAGACAATGGATCGAGTGGTATGATCTGGATGAAAGCTAGAGGCATGTAGGTAGGAATAGCGGTCAGTAGGTTTCCGATATAGGGTGGTGTTTATGTGACCATCGCTTATTAGCACCGTAGTGTCCAGGAAGTGGATCTCTTGTGTGGACTGGTCCAGGCTGAGGTTGATGGTGGGATGGAAATTGTTGAAATCATGGTGGAATTCCTCAAGGGCTTCTTTTCCATGGGTCCAGATGATGAAGATGTCATCAATGTAGCGCAAGTAGAGTAGGGGCATTAGGGGACGAGAGCTGAGGAAGCGTTGTTCTAAGTCAGCCATAAAAATGTTGGCATACTGTGGGGCCATGCGGGTACCCATCGCAGTGCCGCTGATTTGAAGGTATACATTGTCACCAAATGTGAAATAGTTATGGGTCAGGACAAAGTCACAAAGTTCTGCCACCAGGTTAGCCGTGACAGTATCGGGGATACTGTTCCTGACGGCTTGTAGTCCATCTTTGTGTGGAATGTTGGTGTAGAGGGCTTCTACATCCATAGTGGCTAGGATGGTATTTTTAGGAAGATCACCAATGGACTGTAGTTTCCTCAGGAAATCGGTGGTGTCTCGAAGATAGCTGGGAGTGCTGGTAACGAAGGGCCTGAGGAGGGTGTTCCTCTGATATTCTTGTTAACTGCTGGAATTAGCCTACCTGCTTGTCACCATGGAAGGTTTTCCTCCTTTCCCCCCCTGCTGTTGGTGATGGCTTATCTTAAGTGATCACTCTCCTTACAATGTGTATGATAAACCCATTGTTTCATGTTCTCTGTGTGTGTGTATATAAATCTCTCCTCTGTTTTTTCCACCAAATGCATCCGATGAAGTGAGCTGTAGCTCACGAAAGCTTATGCTCTAATAAATTTGTTAGTCTCTAAGGTGCCACAAGTACTCCTTTTCTTTTTGCGAATACAGACTAACACGGCTGCTACTCTGAAACCTAGATTACCAGAGGGGCTGAAGAATAGCTGCTAAGACACAGCCCAGCTTCCCTTAAAGGGCTAGCCAGCCTTTGACAATCCTCCACAGAGGACACCCTGCTTCCACTCCTTAAGAGCTCAAGTCTAGGGGTTTCCAATGAGTGGCTATATGAAAACTGATTAATTTTTCTATTTTTGTGTATTACACCAAGGCTCAGAGCCAAAGATGCCCTTGTGAGTTGAACACAAATATGACAATTAGCTGCAGAAACTCGGTTTTTAGAAACCTGGACAAAACTTAAACTGTAAATCCATCCCCTCCTGGCTGCTTTTGCCCTCATTCATCCCCTTCTCTCATCCTTCTTTTTGACCTCTCACTCTCCTCTGGCTCCATCTGCACACAATACAAGCATGCTGTGGCTCCCTCATCCTCAAAAGGCCATCTCTTTACTCACTCTGTGTCTCAGCTGCTTCCATTCTCTTCTTTCTCGGGACTCCAAACTTCAGTTTAGATCCCATCTAGTGCAGCTTCTGCCCTTTCCTCTGGACTGAAACTGTCAGTCATTAAGGACCTCTTCATGGCCATATCTCAGAACTTGAACTCCCTCCTTGACATTTGACACGGCCTTTGACACTGTCAATCATACCCTCCTTAATATCCTGTCCTCCTTGGACTTCTGTATCCTTCCTCTCCTAATACCTTCAGCCTCTTTCTGTAGGAAAAAGAGAGGAGAACCCAATCTCTGTAGGAATCTATTTCCTTTATACCCTCTTGTTCAATCTCATTCACTCGCATGATTTCAGCTACCATCTTTATGCCAATGATTCAGAAATCTACCTTTCCGGTCCTGACCTGTCTCCCTCAATCCAATCCCAAATCTCCACTAGACCTCTGACATCTACTTCTGCACATCTCAATAACAGCTTAAACAAAACAGCTAAAAACAAACTACTTATATTTCTTCCTATACTCTCCCCCCTCTCTCTTTCTGTTACTATCAATAATTCCACAACCTCTCTGTCACTCAAGTCCATAACCTAGGAGTCATCTTTCACTCTTCCCTATCCCTTAACCCACACATCCAGGCTAGGTACAGATCTTGCAGCTTTCTATTCAGTTCTGTATTTAAGATCTAACCTCTTCTTTCTATTAACACAGGTAAAACTTTCATTCAGCCTTAATCATATCCCATATTGATTAGCATAACTTCCTCCTCTCTAGCTTCCCTGATATCTATATCTCCCCAGCCCTCCTATCTTTAATCAATTCAAACACAGCTACTAAAATCATCCTCCTTCTCCAGTGTTCTGTGATTGTCATCCCCATCCATACTTCCTCTGGCTCCCCATTTTCCTTTCCCATCACATCCAGTACAAGCTTGTTGTCCCAACCTTCAAGGCCTTACAAAGCTCTGCCCTCCATACACATCTGCTCATTTCTTATCATGTTGTCCCTATGCCCATTACTACTGCTCTGCCAAAGATGCTAGCCTAGACTGCTTCTCCTACAACCATTTTGGTGCCTTCTTGAATGCTGCTACTTATGCATGGGAAGTCCTTCCTGAACTAATTCATAACTAATCCTTTCCTTCAAGTCTCTGCTCAAGACTCATTCTCTTTTATAATTCCTACAAGAAACTGGCCCACTAGTCCATGGATAGAATGAAGAACCGTCTAAAATTATTAGATACATACTACTTATTTGTGTGTGTGTGTGTGTGTGTGTGTGTGTGTGTGTGTGTGTGTGTGTGTGTGTGTGTGTGTATACAAATTGTATTTATTGTGATTGTCATTGTTCTCCAACCCTTTATGTCACTTGTCTTCCTAGATCATAAACTCTTTCAGGCAGAGACTGCATGGGTGTGGACAGTATCTCGCACATTGCAGGCACTACAGGGAGACCATTAATAACTCAATAATAAATGTATAATGTAATCTTATAAGGTACTCAACTTTTGCTGAGCCACTAGGTAGAAGCAAACCCAAAAGTTAACTCTGTTAGCTGCAATTTTGGTAGTTTCGACAGCAGTAATGTGTTTTATTACTGGGGTGTTGCACCATAATAGCCAGCATATTGAATTATCCAACTTCAACAATACACTTCTCAGACTTTACAGTGTTGCAAAAATACTTTCCAAACAGGCAGCTTTCTCAAAGCTTTCTTTAAGCAAATGTAGCAGAGCTGCAAATCATATGTTGTCAAGATGACTCAGAACTCCGGGATGAGGCAGTGCAATGCCCTTTTCAATTAAGAAGTATCCATCCTTCTAAAAGAAAAATGTATAAAATCAGTGCAGACTTATTGATTTTTTTTTTGGTCCGTTTATATTCCAAACATCCCTTCCCATCACAACTAATTACTGATTCCTTCAATGGGGCAACAGCCAGCTACTATACCATGGGAAGGACTATGAATGTAGCGGGTAGCAGAAGGAGGCTTATTTATGAAGCAGGAAAGCTTCTAGTTGCATGCTGATATTCTAGTAATCAGCAATGGTGGGAAGAAAATAGATCACTTAACATTTTTTTAAAGCTTGCCTCTGTGTAGAAACTTTGCTGAAAATACAATTCAACTTTTTATGTTAAATCAACAGATATTTCTCTTTTTTTGAGTGAAAGGGATGAGATTAACATTGCATAATAACTGTTAAACATGGATGAAATGCAACATCAAATTTTTCAGGAACAGCAGGGTTGGTAAATAAAAAAAAATCTGAAATCATATGTATGGAAAGACATGACTATTCAAGAACCTAGGGAGTCATATTGGGCTCCGGTTTAGGCAGAGTTCCAGGCCACTATTTTGAACTGTAATGTTGTACTTGATTGCAATTTTAGATATTTGTAACAGATGTGGCATGTGCTGTTACAATATGTGAATGGCTCAAACTTCAGGAGTCCTCAAGTGATTTTTGAAATGCTGACACAATTTGATTTTTTTTTTAATTATACACATCTTGAAAGCATTTAAAACTGTTGTAAACATTGTATCATGTCATAAATATAGTCTCGGCACCAGGAAATTCAGAGGATAAAAATGAATGATGTATACAGGTAACTGAATGTGCTATGAAGAAACAATGTATTACTGAACCATACACAGAGAACAAAACTTCCTTCAAAGTTTGTCAGAAGAAAAAAAATGTAAAAATTTACTGTGTATATATTTAGGGTGGAAAATTAAGCCTACTATGATCTTGGATTGCAACAGTCACCATGTTTATTCCAGGATCTGTCTTTGACAACATGTTCTGAGAAATGTTTTGTAATATTAGGTAAAAAGATAGCCCTATCAAAACACATAATATATTTAATTGGATTTACATTGACTAAAATTATTTCCCTTCATATTAGTTTTGTAGTGATTGCAAATGTTCACGGTTTAGGTACTAATATGCAACCACTTATATAAACAGTTTTTTAAGTGATAAGGATAGCAATCACTTTACTTTTTTATATTACTGTATTTGTTTCAATTTTAATAAGTATGTCTATACTCATTTAAACACAATCATAATGCACAACATTTATTCAAAAACTGACATTGCACTAATTTACTGCTATGAGTATCTTTTCAGCAGTGTTGTTGCAAATAAATTTTTCTTCCTCTAGGTGAATTTTAAAAAACAAGCAAACAAAATCAGCCTGTCTATACAAATCCTTAATTAGATTCAAAAAGCTAGAAATCATCTCTCTCTCTCTCTCTCTCTCTCTCTCTCTCTCTCTCTAATTAAAAAAAACACCTAGGGCCCACTTTAAATTAAGAGAAATAAAAAAGGTAATGAAACTCTCCCTTCAAGTTCTGGACTAAGTGGTGTGCGGTTTTTTGTTTTTTTGTGTGGTGTGTGTGTGTGGTTTTTTTTTTTTTTTTTAAAAAGCGCTGCAGTAGGATTACTGTTCCCCCAGGACGCACAGGAAATGAGATATGCATCTCCCTGAGAAAACATTTAAGTAAATACTGCTTTTATCTGATGTACCCCTATAGTACATTCCTCTGTCTGGATTACAAATACCTTTCTAAACACAATTTCTTACTTTCCCAGAAAAAGTAATTCTCTCTGTTCTGTGTTTGTACAAAGCTATTACCATAGCCCTAAATAGCATTCCAGGAAAAAACAAAGCTTTCCTAATTTTAAAATCTGAGTTAAATGCACCCATATTCTTAAAAGCAAGTGGATCAACCTAACGCCAGATTGTCACTGATGCAGGAAGTTGGAAGACGCATATCTTCCCGGCATTCATAGATCAGCCACACTCAGGGAATGTGCAGTAAAGGATCATTTGGTCCATTGCCTCTACCTCAACCTAGAGTGACGTAGCTATGAAACCCTCCCCACACCTAAAATAAGTTTTAAAAGAATAACCTGAGCTAACCCAGCGTCACTGCTTCTTGCTACAGACTAAAGCAGAGAGGGTCACTCTCAGCTGCAGGAGGGTTTTGTGATGATCAGTGCAAGGTTGATAACTGCATCCTGGGTACTTCATTGGTAGGTTGACTTCGAAGCCCCCTCCCCCTTTGCTGTGATTTCTATGCATGGCGCAGCATCATACATGACTAGCATTTGGAAAGAGCCGATTTCACCAAAGACACGTCTCCGGGGCAACAAGCAACCAAATACTCAGCTGCCGGCTCCTACCACTTAAAAAGCCCGAGCCAATCGCGAGAACCAAGCACCTTCCTGACCTGCTTCCGATCCGAGCGGCTGCTGACCCGAGTGTTGAGCACCCCATGCCCAGTCTGGGGGCCGTCTTCCGGGCGGGGAATCAGACGGAGGGGGACGATATTCTGCCTCTCCATAAATCGGTTTTCAGCCCTTCTCTCCATCAACAAGGCGTCTCCTCGGGGAGGGAGAAATGCACACGATCACGCCGCTGGCCACGCTATGCTAAGCTGTTCTCGCTGCAATTACAAATCCCCTCCTCCCCCATCTCTCTAGCTCTGCGTGGACAGGGGTTGGTGTCTGAGCCACGCTTACTGCTCACAGGGCACAGACAGCGATGTGGTGGGGGCAAGATCTCCATCTTAATGTGGCTTTTCTTAAAAATGTACCCTTACATATGCACTCTCTCCCCCCCCCAACACATAGCCATGAAATTTAGCTCGTGTTCGTAGCAGCTACATGATGTGTGAATTGCACCGGTGTGGCTCCTACCATGCACCTGACAGACACATCCTTGCCACTGGAAAGGGTAAGCCCCCAATTAAAGGTCATTGCATGCGGCAATCATAAACGGTGGTAACTTACCTGCCTGCCTGGAATGAACCAGAAAGAAGGTCCCCAAGGCACAAAGCATCAAGGAGAGCAGGTAAGCAGCAGGCTGCATGGCTGTGTCCTTCCGTTCCCCCCCACCCAACTGCCTTGGAAATTATCAGAGACAGGTCTGCATGGTGCAATATTGAGCAGCTTTGCGCTCTCGCCCCCTCTGTCCTGTGTGTTCTATGGCCAGCCGTGCATTGCTGCTCCCTCAGTACTGCATTGTGTTTTACTGGCTTCCGTTAGCTTTCAGGATCTTTTACTGCATTGGGTGGTTTGCTGTAGCTTAAGTGAATTCACGCTCCTCCCATCTCTCCTCATCCACATTCAGAACCCTCTAGTAGAGAGACTATATCAATAGCCAGCTAGGCTTCCTGAAAAAATCGCTCTCCACGACTCTGGAGATGGAAAATGAGTGAGTGAGGTTAGCTGGGAAATGTAGTTATTAAAGCCCTGCAAGAAGGACATTTAAAATTATACTGGTCAGAGCATTAGAGGAAAAAGTATAAGGCACAAACTTGCCCCAGGAGGGGTGCACTCAATAATCTAGTACTTTTCTTTTACCTCTATTTTCCATGACACAGGTATTATTACTGACATGCCATTTGCATTTTGTTTAAAATGTGTCAGTTGCTGAGATTCCTCTTTGATGGGGTCCCCCAGGGTGCCACCTGGAACTGGGGTACCACTAAGCCCTCTGACCCACCATCCTGAGCTTCCTCACACACTATGCTGGTGTGACAAGCTGCAAAGACCTTCAGCCTGCACTTTCACCAGCATTCACAAAAGAAGGGACACACCCAGCTGCAGTTACACACAGGCTCTTAAACACCAGCTTCCCAGTCTAGGACCCCAGAGCAGGACTATCCTGCCCTGGTCAAATCTGGCCAGTTTATGGGGTTAATACCTGCTCCACCTCTCCCTTAATGTGGTAACTAAGCAGAGATTTTCCCCAAGCACTCCAGTCAAAGCTCACTGGGTTAGATTAAAATATGAAATGTTTAAGTGATAGAAAATAGATCAAAGCAGATCACCTAGTTTGCATTTTTTTTATTTACTAAATCTAAACTAGAAAGATAGGATATGAACTAGCAAATCCCCACTCTGGCTGATGAGACAGGTGGGCTCTAGATTCTTATGGGACAAGCTGCACTTGCTTTACAGCTTGGAATCCCCAGGTCTTTCATACACAAAAATCCCTTTAGCCTGGGTCCAGCACTTCCCCCCCGTTCAGTCTTTGTTCCTCAGGTGTTTCCAGGTGTCGTCTTGTGTGTGGAGTGAAGAACCAAAGATTACGTCCCTACCTTATATAGCGTTAGCATACGGTGGGAACCCTTTGTTTCAAAACTTGGTTCCCAGACCAGTATGTAGGAAAACACTGACATCCCAAGATAAAGTCCAGAATCATGTGGCGTGGTCGCATGTCCTTGTAGAGTCATAGCAGCAATTACTTACAAGCTGTCTGGACTGTTCTCAGGAAGGCTCAATAGGTAGGAGATAAGCTTCTAAGGTCTGTTTTCCCTAATGGTTCATTGCCCTGAATAGACCCTTCCCAACCAGCTATCTAGACTGAAAGCATCTTGGCTAGTGGGCATTACCCAGGTGTAACTACATTTGAAATACAGATACATAGTCAATATTCAGAACTTCAGATACAAAAATGATACTTGCGTACAAACAGGATAATCATTCAGCAAATCAGAACTTTTCAATAGCACTTAACATTACTTATCAATCATATCATAATATTATTACTGTGAAGAATGAGGTGCAGCGTCACATCCTCAATCAGGTGAAAACAAACACCATAAACAATACTAACTAAACAGGTAAAGAATAGGTGACCCATTTTGTGCAGGTATGTGGAATTTAGTGGGACCTTTGTGCTGGATCTCTGTCCTCATTTTCTTCCTTCTCCTTCCCCATCCTCAAGAGTCTTAACTATTCCCTGCATTTTCCCCCTTCTGTTTCCTCCTGTTCTTCCCCTTTTCTTCTTTTAGTCTGTTCTCTTTTTCTCCCTGCTGACTCCCCCTCCTGCAGAACACCCACCAGGAATTTCTAAAATTGCATACAGAACAATAGCATGGAGCATGGTTGACTTGAGGGAGGCTTCTCTGCTCCTTGAAGTCTTTAAACCATGATTTAAGGACTTCAATAGCTCAGACATGGGTGAGGTTTTTCATAGGAGTGGGTGGGTGAGATTCTGTGGCCTGCACTGTGCAGGAGGTCGGACTAGATGATCAGAATGGTCCCTTCTTACCTTAGTATCTATGAATCTATGAATACTGTTCACATTAAAATGTACTGTGCGGAACCTCAGGGTGAAACAAAAGGTATACAGAATTCCTCATAGTGTAATCCTGTCATACCTAGGAAAGCTTCTTTCCTCAGCAGAGCAGCCTCTACATGTGTGACTCATTCTACATTCCCACCCACTAGGAATTGTATAGCAGTATTAAGTTATTGCAAAATTATTTGACAGTCTTCAATTAATCCATTTTTCAGAGCTTGACAGGATTAGAAACTGCATGAGAAAAAGAAAACCAACAATTTCCAACTTGGCAAAAGGCTAACAGTGGGGTACCCTTAAAATGACCCAATATTGAGATTAGTTGAGAGGACTGTCAGAAACTTCAGAGGGCCCTGACTACGCAACACAGTGGCAGATGAAATTGCATTGACCAACTGTGATGCTTTGGGATTCAAGCGAGACCAGTAAGGTGTTGTGTCACTGCCTGCCCTGCAACTCTGGTGCCAAGCATGCAGGTCGTACCCTGGCTTCCACCACTGTTCCTTTTTGAGAAGTGACCCCAACATCTTTCAAATCCTGAACTTCCCCAAAAACTGTCACCCTGCAATGTCTAGCCCTCTTACTGAACATTTACAGAAGTGATTGAATGTGTTGCTCCTTTAAATAGACTATACACTGCAGCTCATTAATCTAACTGTGAGTTGACAAACACTCCTTTCACTCACAGCACTGCACTGGTTTATAGTAACAGTCAAACAAGTTTATTAAACAAAAATTCATAGGTTTAAGTGATACCAAGGATAAGGAATGAAGATAAAAAGGGCTTCAAGCAAACAAAAGTAAAAAACACTGTTCTAAAGACTAATACTTAAATGCCAGCAAGTTACAAGGTTTGCCTAAGCAGGTTTCTCACCTTACTCAGTTCCAGAGACTTCAAACCCCTTGGTTGAAAGATCCAATGCTCTGTGATTTCAAGAGCTCTGGCCCCTTGAGCCTTTCAAGTGATAGATGCCCAGACAACACTTTTTTCTCTTTCTGGGGAGAATACACCATTCTGTCTTCCCAAAGTTCATTGATCTGCCTTCAAGAGACAGGAAGTCCTCCTGGGGGTGGAGTCTCCATCCCCTGTTGAGATTGTTAAGAAACTATCTCCCTCCCCCCCCCACCTCTCTAGGTTGATGGCTTTGTTCACCCTTTATGTAAATATACCATCAGTGTGTCTGCCTGATGACCAGGCGGGTTAGACAAGCAAATACACATTCCTCTGTCTAGGACAAACTGGACTTAGGCATTGTGTGCCAAACACATTTTAAGACCATAATTCTAGGACATATTTATAACATTTTGTACACACCTCATACGTACATCATGCAAGTATATTAATGATCAGTGAGTTATTAGTTTTCCAACAGTATATTACATTTCCCATGATATATTTGGGTTTATATCATGACAACGTGTTAGGTGTAGTAGGTAGGATAGGAATCACACAGAGTAGTGAACCACCATTGGACCTCTGTGTAATACTAACACAAGGCAATAAACATTGGAAGGCACAGTGTGATGAATCCAGTAAACAGAAAACTGATGTTAGTCACCTCTATTTCAGGGACAATGTTGACCATCATAGTTCGTACTCCATAGACCAATTTGGGAAGAACATTTACCACACTAGCCACAGAGCCATTGGCCTAGCTGTGCTGATCGAACTGCATGTTGTCTCTGTGCCAGGCACTGTCCTTCCATCTGCTCAGTGTGATTCTTAAAGTCCTGGATGCCCATCCATATAGGTGTGGCCTCATGAAATACAAATCAATCACTAGTTGCTCAACGGTCATGTCAGAAATGTTTATTTTGCCTCTGATATGTCCAGGTGTGGGGGTGCTGGAATCAGGGTCAAAGTCCACCCTGTTCATCACCTTCTGGCCAGATAGGAGGAGGCAGAAACTCTATGGAAAGACCCTGACCCAGGAAGTCACCTGGCACTTTGGGTAAGCAGTGGTGGCATGGCAAACCAGAAGCATCAGGGAAGTAGGATGCAGGGAGAACAGCCCACAGAACTGCATGCAGAGCAGGCTTCAGCAGAAGCCAGGGAACCACATGGGGAACATGGTGTGGGGAGGGATTTGATGGGAGTGATAGTTGCTTGTTTTGGAGTGAATCCCTGCAGGCCTTCATGGCCACCATAGTGGCCCCGATAACAGAGCTCACCACCACCTACAAGGCAATCTATAAAGTCACCTACAAAGCCTAGCAGCTGAAGTGCCTTCAGAACTTGCCCTTGGGTTGCAGTACACTTGGCATGCTATTCGTATCTTAGGGTCCAGCAGTGAGCAACTATAATAATTACACTAAGCTGAAATACCATACACCTTGCTGGGTTCTAAATGACCTGTAACCCTTCAGAAAAAGACCAGAGGTGGTCACTATGGACAATTCCAACAAAAACTGCTGTTCACTATACACTGATAGACAGAAAAGGAAACAAAATGATAAGCTGTATAAAGAACGAGTCAGAAAATATAATGCTATTACATAAATCAATGGTACATTGCTGTGCTCCAGCAAGGGTTAGGAACCACCTGACATGACACCTGTCACCTCCTCTTCCAAGCACTCCAGCCTGCCAGACTTGCACTGACTCCCTTCTTGCAGAGTACACAAGGAGATAAAGCAGCTTAGCGGCTGGTTTTTGCCTTCTGAGTAGGTGACCACTCCTCACAGTTCAATGCTACTGTCCTGAATCTTCTGAGATGGCATTCTCACTACCTCCTGCTCTGTTTTTTTTAAGGGTGGCAATAAGGGATCTGGTGAAGGAAACTCAGTGAACTTCCTTTTATGGGAATAAAACTGAATATGCAGACTGGGAGGGGGTAGGCAAAACCATGGCTGGACAAGCGAAAGATGGCAGAAAATAGTGGACAGTGTGGTGTACATAGAAATTTCCTCATCAACTGGGGTGGGGGTAAAAAGCATGTTATGTGGCATGTTGTGTGGCCACACATTTGTACTGCACATCTTCTCATGCTCTACAAACAAGGAACAACATCCACTGGGAATGCACTCTAGGTGCATAGTTACTTTTCACAAAATGCATAGTTACCTTGTGACAGATCCACAAGCTATCATGGGGACCAAGTATGTGGTAGAATTAAAAAAGACAGTTTTATGGATAATGAGAACATCCAGAGTTACAACAGAAAGAATTAAAATATAGTTTGGAATGTTATAAAATCTGATGCCTCTAACTTATAGGGGTTAAGAAGAAACTTACTTCAAATATCCTCTTTAAAGCATGTCATACTGATCACCAGCAAAGACTGGATACAGGACTAGACCGATCATTGGTCTGATCCAGTATAGTTTTTCTTTTTCAGCTACCATTACCACTGTCCCCACCACATACCATAGGTTCATCAAGCCAGCACCAGCATAAAGCATAGGACATTTATAGTGACTACTACAAATCTCTTAGTCTAGTTTCTGTCAGAGAAAGGTCAAAGGATTGGGGTGAGGAAGGGTGGTTGTATACACAGCAATCCCTTTGTAGACCAGCTATGGCCTCTGCTTTAATTTAGGTCCCATGAAACACAATCTCTTTAAGAATAATATTTAGTATTTGAAGATACAAACCAAATGCAAAGAGGAAAATTTATAAAAATGTGTTTAACAGAAGTGCATAAGACATTAGATTCCTTAGCTAAGCAGGAATTCTAATGGTAGAGATTTAAACAAGCTAAAGAAATCTTTTAAATCATATTCTCTGTGACTGAAGGAACCACAGAACTCCCATCTGCACAGGAAAACAGGAGTACTTGTGGCGCCTTAGAGACTAATACATTTATTTGAGCATAAGCTTTCATGGGCTACAGCCCACTTCATCGAATGCATAGAATAGAACATACAGTAAGAAGATATATACATACAGAGAATATGAAAACACATGCCTAGAATCCCGATCAGGGGTATTCTATTTTCTACTCAAGACCCATAAACCTGGAAATCCTGGATACCCCATCATCTCAGGTATTGGCACCCTAACAGCAGGATTGTCTGGCTATATGGACTCTCTCCTCAGGCCCTACGCCTCCAGCACTATCTTCGAGACACCACTGACTTCCCGAGGAAACTACAATCCATTGGTGATCTTCCAGAGAACACAATCTTAGCCACTATGGATGTAGAAGCCCTCTACACCAACATTCCACACAAAGATGGACAACAAGCTATCAGGAACAGTATCCCCGATAATGTCACGGCAAACCTGGTGGCTGACCTTTGTGACTTTATCCTCACCCACAACTATTTCACATTTGGGGAAAATATATACCTTCAAGTCAGAAGCACTGCTATGAGTACCCGCATGGCTCCACAGTATGCCAACATTTTTATGGCTGACTTAGAACAACGCTTCCTTAGCTCTCATCCGCTAACATCCCTACTCTACTTGCACTACATTGATGTACACTTCATCACTTCACTATATCACTACACTTCATCGTCCGGACCCATGGAAAAGAAGCCCTTGAGGAATTCCACCATGATTTCAACAATTTCCATCCCATCATCAACCTCAGCCTAGACCAATCCAAAGAAGCGGTCCATTTTCTGGACACTACGGTGCTAATAAGCTATGGTCACATAAACACCACCCTATACCGGAAACGTACTGACCGCTATGCCTAACTACATGCCTCCAGCTTTCATTCAAACCACACCACACGATCCGTTGTCTACAGCCAAGCTCTAAGATACAACTGCATTTGCTCCAACCTCTCAGACAGAGACAAACACCTACAAGATCTCTATCAAACATTCTTAAAACTACAATACCCAGCTGCTGAAGTGAAGAAACAGATTGACAGAGCCAGAAGAGTACCCAGAAGTCACCTACTACAGGACAGGCCCAACAAAGAAAATAATAGAACGCCACTAGTTGTCACCTTCAGCCCCCAACTAAAACCTCTCCAGCGCATCATCAAAGGTCTACAAGCTATCCTGAAAAATGATCCCTCACTCTCAGATCTTGAGAGACAGACCAGTCCTCTCTTACAGACAGGCCTCCCAACCTGAAGCAAATACTCGCCAGCAACCACACAACAAAAACCCTAACCCAGGAACCTATCCTTGCAACAAAGCGTGATGCCAACTCTGTCCACATATTTATTCAAGTGACACCATCATAGGATCTAATCACATTTGCCACACCATCAGGGGCTCATTCACCTGCACATATACCAATGTGATATATGCTATCATTTGCCAGCAATGCTCCTCTGCCATGTACATTGGCCAAACCGGACAGTCTCTATGCAAAAGAGTAAATGGACACAAATCTGACACCCGGAATTATAACATTCAAAAACCGGTAGAAGAACACTTCAATCTATCTGGCCACTCAGTAACAGACTTAAAGGCGGCAATTTTGCAATAGAAAAGCTTCAGAAACAGACTCCAATGAGAAACTGCTGAGCTTGAATTAATATGCAAACTAGATACCATTAACTTGGGTTTGAATAGAGACTGGGAGTGGCTAGGTCATTACACATATTGAGTCTATTTCCCCATGTTAAGTATCCTCACACCATCTTGTCAACTATCTAAATGGGCCATCTTGATTATCACTACAAACTTTTTTTCTCCTGCTGATAATAGCGCATCTTAATTAATTAGCCTCTTACTCCACCTTTTCATGTTCTCTGTATGTATGTATGTATGTATCTTCTTACTATATGTTCCATTCTATGCATCCGATGAAGTGGGCTGTAGCCCACGAAAGCTTATGCTCAAATAAATTTGTTAGTCTCTAAGGTGCTACAAGTACCCCTGTTCTTTTTTGTGGATACAGACTAACACGGCTGCTACTCTGAAACCTGTCATCTGCACATGAGTACTCATCCTTTTCTGGTGTGTAAAGTGGGAGACATGACAAGTTTCATCCTCCAAAAAGAACTCTTCCTCTCTATTGTGCCTCTTTACAGTTAACACCACTGGGTCATTTGTGAAGTCTGCCAGAAAACATTTCCCATGTTTATTTATCTATGTTGCCCTATTGGTTGCTGAGGCTCTTTGAAGCTGTTCAAAAGTATGTGTGAAATCTTTACACATCTGAGCAAACATGAGTTGTTATATCTCATGGTTGAGCACTGATGTGGACTTCTCCCAGTGAGGGAAAGGGAGGTGTCAAGCTAAGGGTCCCCTCACACAAATGCTATTTTAGCAGGTTTCAGAGTAGCAGCCATGTTAGTCTGTATTTGCAAAAAGATGTTCTCTGTGTGTGTATATAAATCTCCCCTCTGTATTTTCCACCAAATGCATCCGATGAAGTGAGCTGTAGCTCACGAAAGCTTATGCTCAAATAAATTTGTTAGTCTCTAAGGTGCCACAAGTACTGCTTTTCTTTTTGCTATTTTAGCAAGTGTTGTTAGGTTGATTTCTTAGTATTTTATTTATTGTCCTGCTGGCCAAGCACACACAAACTTGGGTGGGTTTTTTTTTCTTTACTAGGTTGAAAAGTTCATCCTAATCCATTTTTATATAAGCATGTATTAATATATGCTTTCCCAAGCTGCAACATCTCCACAGTCCCGAGACACAAAGAACTCATACAGCACTATCTATATACAACAAGAGAGATTAAAGTTAAAAATGTCATTGGTTGATGGGGGAATCTAGAATAGGTAAATGTGATTTTTAGAAATAAAAGTGGCCATTGATTTACTCCAGATATTGAGGAGGTTGTTTTGCAATTAGAATAAATTACAAGTAATGGTTAATTTCAACATTTTTCAGATATAATGTTTAAAGTTTACTTCCTTTCTCCCCATAGAAAATATAAAAATTACAGAGTCCAACATGAGCAGACAAAAAAGAAAAAAAGCCCAAACCCCCCAAAACCTAAAACTCAAGAAAAGTACTGACATAGTCTAAGATCTAAGTATGATTCCTGATAGAAACTTTTGTTGTATAAAGTTTACTGGTGTTGAACCGAACA
The DNA here is from genome assembly GCF_009764565.3 of Dermochelys coriacea. Lineage (NCBI taxonomy): Eukaryota > Metazoa > Chordata > Testudines > Dermochelyidae > Dermochelys > Dermochelys coriacea. Next base: position 228,727,995 of record NC_050069.1, read on the forward strand.
GCACGCAATCTCAACTCTGACTCTAACCATCTGAATATATCTGGGATTCAACAAGTTAATTGCATTATCTTTGCACTGAGTGTTTAATGCTAATAATTAATGTTGGTAATAAATATATTCAAGCCCTTTAAGTAATGGATTGTAGGGCCACAACCCTGCTCCCAGTGAAGTCAATAGCAAAACTCCCAAAAGCAGAAAACCTAAAATGAGATCAGTTACGACTCTGGCTAGCAAAATAACTGACAATAGAAAAGAAGGTGACCCGTGTGGAAAACCTCTTAGTTAATCACCTGTAAAAATTTGCAAAGCCCAGGAATCACTTTACCCCTTGCATATTTGAGGGTGCTTTCCATTCTGTGATCACAAATACATTGCTGGAGTCCACAGAGATTTCCAAAAAGCTGTTGACACAGTAGCTAGAACAGCCTTACAGATGTTACTACACCACTATGGAATCCCCAAGAAATTTGCAAATATTATCCAGAATTTCTATGTAAACATGACATGCCAAGTAATACGTAACAGCAAACTGAGGGTCAGACACACAGCTGGCTCCCAGCCTGATTGCTAGGCAATGCAGCAAGCTCAGCTGGGCCTAATGAGACCCCTCCAAACAGCTGCACTTCCTGATTGGGCAGAGGTGCCTGTGGTCTCCTACTTGATCCCTGCAGGAGCAGTACAGCCACTGCTTAGCATGTACCATACCTGCCTTGGTGCTTACTGTGCTCCAGCCTGCTTCCAGCCCTTGCTCCCAGTCCAGCCCAGCCCAGTCCAGTTCAGCTCCTGCCTTGCTCCTAGCCCTGCCCCAGCCTGTACCTACTGCCTTCTGGCTCCAACTCTTTGCTATGTCCCTGTCGACGAGTTCAGCTTAGGTGTTGGCTTCTGACTCTGGTTCTGACTTTTGGCCTGGCCCCTCAACCCTGACCATTGGACAGTATCTATGTTGCCCTGGATTTGAGAGGTGTATATACCCCAGAATGTGATCAAGCTAATTGCAATCATATTATGTGCACTCAGCCACTATGAATTAATGAAATAGAACACCACATAGAAAAGGGTTAATTTGGAGACAGGGTTTCAGAAGCAAGGTCATAACTACTGGCAGTTTTGCTAATCAGTATAGGAGGAGGGGAAGAAAAAGTAAATAACTGAGAACGAAAAAAAATTATGTGGATGGACAGCCTTGAGTCTCGACACCTCTGATAGTAAGTTTATTTAAAGGTAGGAAAAGTGCTGATTTAGTAGGGGTCATTATGACCTATCTGTTTAGTAGAAGTTAGTTACAAAAAGTTCAGATAACAGAATGTATTTGGGAGCAGTCCTCGGGAGCCATCCTGGGAGAGACATTTTTCCTGACATCTTTACTCCCTGGCAGGGAGGTGTTTGGCCAGCGCCAACCTGTCGTTGATTACTCAATACCGTCTCAGAATATAGGTAAATATCTGGAATGTTCTAAACCTATTGCTTATGTCTGTGTATGCTTAAATCTAATAATCTGCAACGTTAGATAAAAGCATGTTTACTTGAATTTCTCCTTGATCAGACAGAATTGCTGAGTTCCTGTTGATTTATTCCTTACACCTCCTGGAGTGAAATAGTTAAGTTGCCCCTCTTGGGGGTTCTGATAACCCTGGGTAACACCTGATCCTTGGGTCTTCACTTGTCATTACCTGAACAACCAGAACAACCACCAGGCAAGGTCGTGCTCCACAGTAGGTAGACCAACCATGGTCCAGCAGCTTACAATTTGAGTGCTCCAGCCCCTGAGACTCTTGGAGAGGCAAGCAGCTGGCCCAGCCACACCTAAAATTCTAGTTAAATACCTGGAGTTTGCTAGAGTATTCAAAAGACAGAAGATGGACTTCCTATCACCCCACTGCAGTTAGTATCCTACTGAACTTTTGCCCAGGAACAGAGGTTTCCTTCAGATGCATTTACACTATCCTTTAGGCCTTATCTATGTTACTGCAGTAAGTTGACCTAAGTTACGCTATTCCAGTTACATGAATAACATAACCGAAGTCAATGCAGTTTAGGTTGACTCACCGTGATGTCTATGCCGTGCTGGGTCAATGGGAGACGCTCTCCTGCTGACTTACCTTGCTCTTCTCGGGGAGTTGGAGTAAAGGAGCTGACCAGAGAGAACTCTGCAACTGATTTTGTGGCTCATCACTAGACCCGCTAAATTGATACCGCTGCATCCATTGCAGTTGTGCCAATCTACTAGTAAGTGTAGACATGGCCTGAGCCAGACCTGCAAGCCCTCCAGGAATATCTAGAGGAACACCCACAGAAGGGATTTATTTGTCCCGCCACCTCCCCAGTTGGTACCCCTATATTCTTCATAGCCAGGAAGGATGGCTCTCTCCAACCATGCACTGATTACCCAACACTAAATCAAATCGTGGCACACAACTGATATCCCTTTTTCCTTAATAATGTGCTCGTGAAGAGACTCCAATCAGACCTTCATGAAATTAGACCTGTGTGGAGTGTACAACTTTGGCAGACTCTGGCCAGGGGTTGAGTGGAACACAGCATTCTGATCTAGATATGTTTATTTTGACTCTTTGGCCATTTGGCCTCTGTAATGCTCCTGCTACCTTCCAGCATTTTATGAATGAGATCTTTCGGGATATCCTTGATCAGTTCATGATAATCTATTTAGATGACATTCTAATCTTCTCTGAAAATCAAGAGCCCCATAACCACCATGTACATATCCTTCTAGATGGCAGGAAGTTGGTTCTAAGTCTAAGCCTAAAAAATGCAAATTTGACATACAAATGGTGGCGTTTCTCAGTTATGTCATCTCCCTGGCAGATTTCACTGTGGACTTCAGCAAGGTACTAGTGATCACAGATTGGAAAGCACCCTCAAATATGCAAGGGGTAAAGTAATTTCTGGGCTTTGCAAATTTTTACAGGTGATTAATTAAAGGGGTTTTCCACCCTGGTTACCTTCTTAATGTCCCTTCTTAAGAAGGGGATCAAATTTGCCTGGTACGCTACATGTAGGCTATGTCTGACAACCTAAAAGGGTCTTCACATCTGCCCCATCCTAACCCACGCAGACTGTGCTTGTGTCTTCATCATTGGAATTGATGCCTTGGACTTTTCTGAAGGCGCAGTCATTTCTCAAGTCACAGGACTCTGCCAGCTACTCCACCCCGTGCCCTTTTCTCTTGGCAACCGAGAGAAAAACTATGATATTTGGGAGAAGGAACTCCGGGCCTTTGAGGAGTGGTGGTTGCTCCTTGGAGCGGCCAGCACCAACATCCAACTTTGCATGGACCACAAAAAACAGCATCTACAGCCAGCCCAACAGTTAAACCAAAACCATAGCAATTGAGCACTTTTTTTAAAACCCAGATTCAATTTTACAGTTACTTATCACCCAGAGACTAAAAATGGGAAGATAGATGCCTTGTCCCTCAAGAATGAACAAGATGAAGTTGAGAAGGATGTTTGTATCCACTTCATCGGAGGGATGGGCATTAACCCTCTGATTACCGCTATCCACTTTCTGCTCCTCAGCGACCCATGTGTGGTACCAATCTGCCAGTCCCTGGAAAACCCTGGGCCCTCCTCCAGGTCAAACTTCCATCTAAAAGGAGATTGCCTTTACATCCCTGAAGGAGAGCCCCAACTCAAAGTACTGAGCTTGTACCATGATTCCCCCATGGCAGGGCATTTTGACCAGTTTAAGACCAGGAATCTGATTTTCAGGTATTTTTTGGTGGCCAACCTTATGAAAATATGTTAAAGACTATATTAGGATGTGTGATCTCTGCATTTGCACTAAAAGGCTGTGCATGAGACCAGTGGGCCTTCTCCAGCCCCTTTCCACACTTCCACATTCTTGCTCCATCTTCTTGGTGGACTTCATTGTAGAGCTGCTTCACTCCCAATGGCACAAAATGCTTGTAGGATGCTGTATGTATTGATCTGATTTATAACCTCTATAGCCCATGGGGTAAAGTTGTATGGAGTGTTTGCGTTATAAACCTTTATAATTGCGTAATTCACCAAACAGGAAAAGAAGCATTAACGTAAAGGGCTCGTCCTGCATACACAATGGCCCACTGAAGGTAGAATCATAGAATCATAGAATATCAGGGTTGGAAGGGACCCCAGAAGGTCATCTAGTCCAACCCCCTGCTCAAAGCAGGACCAAGTCCCAGTTAAATCATCCCAGCCAGGGCTTTGTCAAGCCTGACCTTAAAAACCTCTAAGGAAGGAGATTCTACCACCTCCCTAGGTAACGCATTCCAGTGTTTCACCACCCTCTTAGTGAAAAAGTTTTTCCTAATATCCAATCTAAACCTCCCCCATTGCAACTTGAGACCATTACTCCTCGTTCTGTCATCTGCTACCATTGAGAACAGTCTAGAGCCATCCTCTTTGAAACCCCCTTTCAGGTAGTTGAAAGCAGCTATCAAATCCCCCCTCATTCTTCTCTTCTGCAGACTAAACAATCCCAGCTCCCTCAGCCTCTCCTCATAAGTCATGTGCTCTAGACCCCTAATCATTTTTGTTGCCCTTCGCTGTACTCTTTCCAATTTATCCACATCCTTCCTGTAGTGTGGGGCCCAAAACTGGACACAGTACTCCAGATGAGGCCTCACCAGTGTCGAATAGAGGGGAACGATCACGTCCCTCGATCTGCTCGCTATGCCCCTACTTATACATCCCAAAATGCCATTGGCCTTCTTGGCAACAAGGGCACACTGCTGACTCATATCCAGCTTCTCGTCCACTGTCACCCCTAGGTCCTTTTCCGCAGAACTGCTGCCGAGCCATTCGGTCCCTAGTCTGTAGCGGTGCATTGGATTCTTCCATCCTAAGTGCAGGACCCTGCATTTATCCTTATTGAACCTCATTAGATTTCTTTTGGCCCAATCCTCCAATTTGTCTAGGTCCTTCTGTATCCTATCCCTCCCCTCCAGCGTATCTACCACTCCTCCCAGTTTAGTATCATCCGCAAATTTGCTGAGAGTGCAATCCACACCATCCTCCAGATCATTTATGAAGATATTGAACAAAACGGGCCCCAGGACCGACCCCTGGGGCACTCCACTTGACACCGGCTGCCAACTAGACATGGAGCCATTGATCACTACCCGTTGAGCCCGACAATCTAGCCAGCTTTCTACCCACCTTATAGTGCATTCATCCAGCCCATACTTCCTTAACTTGCTGACAAGAATGCTGTGGGAGACCGTGTCAAAAGCTTTGCTAAAGTCAAGAAACAATACATCCACTGCTTTCCCTTCATCCACAGAACCAGTAATCTCATCATAAAAGGCGATTAGATTAGTCAGGCATGACCTTCCCTTGGTGAATCCATGCTGACTGTTCTTGATCACTTTCCTCTCCTCTAAGTGCTTCAGGATTGATTCTTTGAGGACCTGCTCCATGATTTTTCCAGGGACTGAGGTGAGGCTGACCGGCCTGTAGTTCCCAGGATCCTCCTTCTTCCCTTTTTTAAAGATGGGCACTACATTAGCCTTTTTCCAGTCATCCGGGACTTCCCCCGTTCGCCACGAGTTTTCAAAGATAATGGCCAAGGGCTCTGCAATCACAGCCGCCAATTCCTTCAGCACTCTCGGATGCAATTCGTCCGGCCCCATGGACTTGTGCACGTCCAGCTTTTCTAAATAGTCCCTAACCACCTCTATCTCTACAGAGGGCTGGCCATCTCTTCCCCGTTTTGTGTTGCCCAGCACAGCAGTCTGGGAGCTGACCTTGTTAGTGAAAACAGAGGCAAAAAAAGCATTGAGTACATTAGCTTTTTCCACATCCTCTGTCACTGGAGGTAAATGGTAAATGGAGTATTGTATAGCATCAAAGGAGAGAGGCCCTGTTGATTGCATTCCTAACTCCCTCCAGTAAAGAGATCCCCACACATGAACTGTTTTTTCATCAGCTATACTCTTGAGTGGATTAAAAATCCCAGACAAGGAAAAACTGGCTCTCTCTTTGCTGTTTGGACTCTTACAAGGGTTGGAGCTAAGAAACAAAAAGCAGAGATCCCCAGGGTCAACATGGGTTGGCCCTGAAAGACATTCAGTGGAAAGATTACTACATCACTGTTCCCTTTTAGAACCACAGACTGAGACTCATTTGTACTTACATGTTGCCTGCTTTAACCTGTAAATAACTCATTTCTTTTTCCTAGTTAATAAATCCTTAGTTAGTTTACTATAGGATTGGCTACCAGCATTGTCCGTGTGTGAGACTGAAGGTATAAACTGATCTGGGGTAAGTGACTAGTCTCTTGGGGCTGGGAGCAACCTGAATATTTTGTGATTTTTGGTGTAAGTGATCATTTATCACTAAGTCCACCTTGCATGGGTGACAAAATAGACTGTAGTGCCCAGGGGGACTATTTGTGACTCCACTGTAAGATTGTTACAGTGATCCAGGAGTTCACACGTGTTACTGGGTTGGTGAAATCTAATTATAAAACATACCACCAGTTTGGGTTGTCTGCCCTGCTTTTTGACCATCTGCCCTGAGACGGGTATGCAGTCATGAACCACTCCAGATTGTATGACAGAGGCACCCAGTTCATCTCCCGGGGCTGGCAGGAATTCCCCTACTATACTGGCACCAAGCGCCTCATTTCAACTGCCTACCACCCTGACCAAAATGGTCAGCCAAACATTGGAACAGTACCTCCACTGTTTACTGAATTTTCACTAAGATGATAGCATTCCCCTATTATTGTTGGCAAAATGTGCCTACAATAACACAACTCATATCTGCATCAATTCAGCCTGTTCTTTGCAAACTTCATTTTTCACCCCTGGTTTCACACTCAGAAGACTACTCTATTCCAGCAGCCATAGATGGAGTCTTCCATCTCCACCAGATTCATCAGGAGTACACAAAGCATTTGGCCACTGACAAGGAATCCTATGCTGGTTGACAGTGGCAAGCCACCCCAGACTTCAATGTAGGCAATAAAGTGTGGCTTTCCAGGCAGAATTTGAAATCAGCCTATCCCTCTGTCAAGGTCAACTACAAGTGCCTCAGCCCCTTCCAGATCAACCAGGAGATAAATCTAGTGACCTTAAAGCTCCAGCTCCCAGAGTCCCTCAAAATCCACCCTGTCTATGTCCCTCTTCTCAAGCCATTTGTCAGCAACCCCCTTTTTGGATGGAGGATGTGACACTCTGTACATCAGGGGAGTGCCCTGTAACCCCCATATTAATCATTTATATATAATTGTGATATTTCACAAAGCATGCCATGTGAGGTATTAGAGGAAAGGTTATGATCTGCTGAAAGCCATTGTTCTATCTAAATATGTATATCATTAGTGCATATGAAGTTATGAGATTGTGTTGTATGGTTGTCACTAAAATATGCTGAGAGTTGGGGAACTGCCCAGATATTTGATCCCCAAATACAAGGACAAGGGAGCTAACCAACGCCTGGGCGGGTGTTGAACAATCATCAATAACCACTGTCCAGCAAGGGAGTTACAATTCAGTGACTCATTTGCATAAGGCAACATCGGGGAATTACTCAACCTTGCCTGGTGACTCGGCAATGTCCACCAGACATGCCTGGACTTGTGTTCTCCAAGCAGATGGACTAAAGGTATAAAACAGAACACAGGGGCCCCATGCTTGGCCTTTTCTCCTCCTGCCCACCTATGCTGCACACAACAAGGACACTCTGAAAACTCCAACAGAGAAGACTGTTCCAGGTTTCAAGGGTGAAATCTGCGTACTATGAACTTCAATATCCAGTGAGGTGAGAAAAAGTGTTTAATTTAGATGTTGCCCAGTCTGATAGGGTTGAGAGTTTAGACTGTGTGCTTATATTTTATTTTGGTAACTACTCTGACTTTTTGCCCATCACTTATAATCACTTAAAATCTATCTTTTGTAATCAATAAGTTTGTTTTACTGTTTATCTTTACCAGTGAGTTTGCCTGAAGTGAGTGGTAAATCTGCTCTGGTTTACAAAGGCTAGTGTATATCCACTTTCCATTGATGAATTAATCAACTTTCACTATTCGTCTTGAGCAGTGCAAAACAGTATATTCCTCAGGTACAAAGCTGGGAGGATTCAGCTAGTGCCTTTCTCTGTGTGATTCATGAGTGGCTCTGGGAGCGTTCATGCAATTTACACTGTGTGGGGTGTGGGGCTCCACATACAGTTGGGCTGAGCGATAACAGCAACTGGAGGGGTTTGCTGCTTGTCAACAGTGACATTGTGAGAGACAGCTCAGGCTGTAGAGTTAAGGAGGCATAGTGGTTCCACAGTCCCAGGCTGCACCCAGGGGATCCCATCACAGATGGATCCATCATCATTACCACCCATAGTGATCCAGGGGCAGGAAAAGTATGAGGTCCACCAAATCCTTGATTCCTGATCAGTAAGGGGTAAGCTCCCGTACCTTATGGATTGGAAGGGGTACAGGCCAGAGGAGAGATAGTGGGAGCCCATAAAAAAAAAAGAGCCATGCCCCTGCTGTGTTACAAGAATTCCACCAACAATACCCAGACAAACCAGGCTCAACAGACCCTAGAAGAAGATCTACGGCAGGGGCACAGCTGACTCCCAGACTGGTCACTAGGCAACACAGAAAGCTGAACTGGGCCCAGTACAAAATGGCTGCACTTCCTGATTGGACAGAGAAGCCAGTGATCTGCTACTTGAGCCTTGCAGCACAAGCACAGCGGCTGCTGAGTAAGTACCATGCCCACAGCTGTACTTCCCTTGCTCTCATTGCTGCTTCCTGCTTCCAGTCCTTGCTCCCAGCCCCAGTCTCTCTGTGCCATTCTGGCTTCCGATTTCTGGCTCTGACTCTTGGTTACATCCCTGACTGTGACTCCGGCTTACCCTTTGATGCCCGGCTCTGAACCCCCGGATATGACTGGGACTTTGACTTATCCTTCAGCTTAGGCTTTGGATTCTGACTCCAGTTCTGATCTTCGACTTGGCCCCCTTGACTCTGACTCCAGATTCAGCCTTAGACCAGGGCCTGCTCCCTGGATCTTCCCTCATTGTTACCCAAACTGCCACCACAATTACCAGGCAAAGTTCTGCTCTACCCACTAGGAAGGCCACCCATGCCACAGTAGCTTACACTGACTAAGACTACAAAGATGCCTTATGTCACCCAGGGTCTTCCTACTGGTAACTGAGTGGGTAATGAGAGAGACCATATTACGGCCAATGGATATATAGTAGATTTCCACACACAAGCTAGAAGACCTGAACTTTGCAGATGACATCAACCTGCTGTCCCATACTCACAGAGATATGCAAGCTAAAACAAATAATCTCCAGACAAATGCACAGTTAGTAGGGCTGTAAAACAACATTGAGAGAACTAATTCCATGAGGAACAATACACAACAAGAAACACCAACAACATTTTCTGGAATTGACATAAAAGGTCCAACACTTCACTTAGCATTGTAGCTAAACAGGTGGAACAGATGAAGACATTAAAACCAGAATAATGAAAGCCAGACATGTCTTCATAACCCTAAAGCTGATCTGGAGACACACAGATTTGCCCTCTGAATTTTGAGTATTTAACACCCTTGTAAAATCTATCTTACTGTATGGTGCTGAAACTTGGAGACCTATCAAAACTTTATTATCTAAACTCCAAGTTTTTATAAATGGCTGCCTTAGACAAATCCTCATCATGGCCAGAACCCCCCCCCCCCCCACAAATTAAGAACTTTGGAGGAGGATGAAACAGAGACCGATATGACAGGAAATTATGGAATGAAAAAGGAGGTGGTTATGCCACACATGGAGGAAAGAACCAACAACCTAAGTAGACAGGTGCTGGACTGGAATCCCCATGGCAAAAGGCAATGAAGTAGACCTAGGACAACTTGGAAATTCACAACAAAAGCTGAACTGAAAGCTATTAAAATGACATGAGGAAAAAAAGCAAAGACTGCAGCAAGAGACCACCAAACATGGAAGGCAGTGGTGAAGGCCTTAAGGTCTGCATGGAATAAGGAGGCATAAGTAAGTAAATAATACCAGAAATAACCAAAGCAACAACTTTAGATGTGATTTTTTCAGAAACCTAAGTCACTTAATACAAATCCCATTGACTTTTCATGGTAATTGGTATGGCCATACCAAATTCATTGCCATGAAAAACGTGTCACGGACCATGAAATTTGGTCTTCCCCCGTGAAATCTGATCTTGTGTGTGTTTTTACCCTATACTATACAGATTTCCTGGGCGAGACCAGCATTTCTCAAATTGAAGGTTCTGACCCAAAAAGAGAGTTGCAGGGGGGTTGCAAGGCTATTTTATGAGGGTTGTGATATTGCCACCCTTACTTCTGCACTGTCTTCAGAGCTGGGCAGTCAGAGAGTGGTGGCTGCTGACTGAGGGCCCAGCTCTGCAGGCAGCAGCAAAGTAGTAAGAGTGGCAATACTATATCATGCCAACCTTACTTCTGCGCTGCTGCTGGTGGCAGCTCTTCCTTCAGAGCTGGGCTTCCGGCCAGCAGCTGCTACTCTCCAGCTGCCTACCTCTGAAGGGACATCTGCCGCCTGCAGTGGCACAGAAGTAAGAGAAGCAATACTGCAACCCCACCACCACAATAACCTTGTGACCTCTCTCTCCCAACTCCTTTTTGGATCAGAACCCCAACAATTACAACACCATGAAATTTCAGATTATAATAGCTGACATCATGAAATTGACAATTTTTTAAATCCTAAAATCATAAAATTGACCAAAATGGACCATGAATTTGGTAGGGCCCTAGTAATTGGGCTCCTAAATTACTTATGCAATTTTGAAAAGTGCATCCTTATTGGATTATTTTTTTAAATCCTAGTATAATGGTTTCTGTTGAGTTGAAATTTATAATTTTTAAGTACCTTAGTTGGTTGAAGTTAATACTATATAATGCTAATAAAACGGCAGAACATTCAGCTTGCACTGCTAACACAAGTTTTTAAATATTAAAAAGATTCAAATTAATTAAAGGTATTATTGTAGTTTTTTAAAGTTTTGATTCAACATTCCAGCTTTGCTGTGTCTAAATTTTTTTGTGGTACTCTAAGGACACTATAGAAAAATATAAAGTGTAATGTTTAGTTCAATTACAGAACATTTATAGCAAAATATATGAAAAATATTGACTTTTTTACTTAAAAATAAGTAATGCACATTTAAACACACACACACACACACACACACACACTTACTTCAAGCAATCAATATCAAACTATGATTTATTCAATAAATTAAAAAAATCCATTAAGGCTCTTTCCTGGGACAACATAGAATTTTAGCTGTATTGTTCTGAATTTTTCAGTGTTTTTCTGTTCATTTTGTTCAGCTAATAATATTACTAGTACACCACTGTATATTTTTGACCAGATAAAGCTAAATTATAACTAAGTATTATGAAACATTCAAATTCTGGACACATGAAGCTTTATTTGGTGGTCAGTAATTTCATATCAATAATATCCAGTAAATGCAAGGCTCAACTTATAAATATAACTGGAGTGTGTTTTTTGGCTAATGTAGATCTCAGGCTTTGACCTCAGAAGTTATATTTAGCCCAGGATATAGATATTACCTAAACAGGATGCATCCTAAAACTGTCATCTAAATGTAGAGCAAATTATGCAGATAATCCATTCTGAAGTCAAGTCAATGATGCAGCTTCATCTGGAATGCTGTGTGCAGTAGTGGTCACCCCATCTCAAAAAAGGTAATGAACAATTAGTGTGTTCAGAAAAGGGTAATAAGAATGATTCAGGATCTGGAAAAACTCTCATATGAAGAGAGACTGAAAGAACTGGGACTGCTTATCATAGAAAGGAGATGAATAAGAGGAGACACGGTATAAGGAGCTAAAATAACGACTGGTACAGATAAAGTAGAATGGGAGCTATTGTTCTCCCTGTCTCAAAGCACAAGGGGACTTTAGTATTATTTATTATTCGTATTATCATAGTGCCTAGAAGCCCACTCCTGGATCAGGACTAAGCACTATACAAACACACAACAAAAAGACAGTTCTGGCCCCAAAGAGCTCATAATCTAAGTATAAGATAAAAGAATGAATGGGTACAGACAGACCAGTTGGGGAGTACAAGGAAACAATGAGACAATATTCATCAGCATGATAGGCAGTGGTCTCAGCACACCAACAACCTAACCATTGTCAAGTTTTTTGTAAGCATCATGGCAAAGCAGTTTTAAGGAGGTATCTGAAGGAGAACTACTAGAACGCCCCATGCTCCCCAACAAGGCTACTGTGCTGGCCATTGGCCTTGCTGCCACTGTAGTGCGGTGGACGGCGCAGAAGGTTCTGGTGCCTAATCCCATCGCTGAGACCAGGGCGATGGGCTGAGCTGGGCCTCCGGGCCAGAGAAGCCACATTCCGGCAACTAGGGAGGCACCGTCTATGCCTGAGTCTGTTTACTGGTTGAGGCTACTGGTGATTGTAACTGAACAGTGACTTTACTGGGGAAGAGCGGTCCCAGTGCCAGGGGGACTGGCGTCAGGGGTATTGGTGCTAGGGTGGGGGGGGGACCGGTGCTGTGGAGACCGGCAATAAGATGAGAAGTGTTCCCATGGTGCTGGCGATCAGGACCGATGTCTAGAGGTAGATCAGCGAAAGGGTGAGTGATACCAGTCATAGTATGGAGAGTGTCGATCCTGTTCTGGAGAGTAGTGCCAAGTGGACTAAGAGGGTCCAGGCCACCGACAATGAGTTTCAGACCTGCCTCAGGATCCTCCATGCAGTGGAGACTGTCGCTTCTTGTCCAGCATCAGGCGGCGCTCCCCTGCACTCTGAGGGGCCTTAACAGCAGGCTTGACCTCTCGGGGAGCGTTAGCCTGTTCCTGTGGCACCAAAGACCCATGTTCTCTCTGCTCCTGGGCTTGAGATGATGATGGGACAGGTAGGGTTGTGGGTCCCATACCGCTCCCAGGAGTTGGTGGTGGACCTTTGAGGGGGCTAAGAGCCCCAGACGTGGAGGCACACTTGCGCAGCTCCAGAGAAGGCTGGCAGGCAGGCCCGGGTCCCTTACTGGATGACCCCTGGGCCTTCTTGCTTGGTGCCGGAGAGTTCTTCTTAGCCCTCTTTTTTGATACCGGCGACCGTGAATGGTGTCGGGAAGAGGCCGGTGCCAGCGGCACACTGCGCACGGACGCCGAGGCACTCCGTGCGGCCTGTGTAGAAGGCTCGGAAGCCAGGCAGACTCCATCAGGAGAGCCCTGAGGCGAATATCCCTCTCCTTTTGGGTGCAGGGCCAAAAGTTCTTGCAGATTGATCAATGCTCCTTAATGTGCGACTCCCGCAAGCACTTAAGGCAGCTGGTATGGGGGTCACTCACAGGCATAGGCCTGCTGCAGTCCGAGCAGGGCTCAAACCTGGGAGCCTGGGGCATGCCGTGCTCTGGGGCAAAGTCCCTACTGGGATCCTAACTATTAACTACTACTTAACGCTATCAACAATGTACAAGAGGCCCGAAGGTACAAAGTCCAAGGGAAGAAAACCGCTAGCTCTTGTCAAGCAAGAGAGGCACTCCGACTGACCACCACGGGCAGTAAGAAGGAACCGAGAGGGCATGGGCTGGTAGCGCCTGATATACCACGACACGAGCACAGCAGTCTAGAGGGCGCCACAGCCACAATAGCCAGTTATTCCCGATTTTGTAGTTGTGCATTTCATTTTTCCTTCCTAAGTGAATTACTTTGCACTTCTTTACCGAATTTCATTTTATTGATTTTTAGAACAATTCTCCAATATGTGAAGGTCATTTTGAATTCTAATCCCGTTGACTGAAGTGATTGCAACTTTCACCACCTCAGCTTGGTGCCATCCACAGATTTTAAAAGCATACTTTCCACTCTATTATCCAAGTGATTAATGAAAATACTGAATAGCACCAGAGGCAGGAAAGACCCAAGTGGGAGATCACTAGATACAATCTCTCATTTTGACAGAAAACCATTGATAGCTACTCTTTGGAGTATGACAGGTTTCAGAGTAGCCACCCTATTAGTCGGTATCCACAAAAAGAAAAGGAGTACTTGTGGTCCTTTAGAGACTAACAAATTTATCTGAGCATAAGCTTTCATGAGCTACAGCTCACTTCAATCGGATGCATGCTGTGGAAAATACAGTGGGGAGATTTATATATACCGAGAACATGAAACAATGGGTGTTACCTTACACACCGTAACAAAAGTGATCAAGTAAGGTGAGCTATTACCAGCAGGAGAGCAGGGGGGGTGGGGTGGAGAAACCTTTTGTAGTGATAATCAAGGTGGGCCATTTCCAGCAGTTGACAAGAACGTGTGAGGAACAGTAAGGGGGGTTGGCAGGAATAAACATGGGGAAATAGTTTTACTTTGTGTAATGACACATCCACTCCCAGTCTTTATTCAAGCCTAAGTTAATTGTATCCAGTTTGCAAATTAATTCCAATTCAGTAGTCTCTCTTTGGAGTCTGTTTTTGAAAATTTTTTATTGAAAAATTGCCACTTTTAGGTCTGTAATCGAGTGACCAAAGAGACGGAAGTGTTCTCTGTCTGGTTTTTGAATGTTATAATTCTTGATGTCTGATTTGTGTCCATTTATTCTTTTATGTAGAGACTGTTCAGTTTGGCCAATGTACATGGCAGAGGGGCATTGCTGTCACGTATATATATATATCACATTGGTAGATGTGCAGGTGAATGAGCCTCTGATAGTGTGGCTGATGTGATTAGGCCCTATGGTGATGTCCCCTGAATAGATATATGTGGACAGAGTTGGCAACGGGCTTTGTTGCAAGGATAGGTACCTGGGTTAGCGGTTTTGTTGTGTGGTTGCTGGTGAGTATTTGCTTCAGGTTGTGGGGCTATCTGTAAGCAAGGACTGGCCTTCAGCCCCCAACTAAAACCTCTCCAATGCATCATCAAGGATCTACAACCTATCCTGAAGGATGACCCATCACTCTCACAGATCTTAGGAGACAGGCCAGTCCTTGCTTACAGACAGCCCCCCAACCTGAAGCAAATACTCACCAGCAACCACACATCACACAACAAAACCACTAACCCAGGTACCTATCCTTGCAAGAAATCCAATCCCCTACTCAGAGCAGGATCAACACCAACTAAATCACCCCAGCCAGGATTTTGTCAAGCCGGGCCTTAAAAACCTCTAAGGAT
Source organism: Dermochelys coriacea (assembly GCF_009764565.3). NCBI lineage: Eukaryota > Metazoa > Chordata > Testudines > Dermochelyidae > Dermochelys > Dermochelys coriacea. Next base: position 228,743,184 of record NC_050069.1, read on the forward strand.
GGAGATTCCACCACCCTCCTAGGTAACCCATTTCAGTGCTTCACCACCCTCCTAGTTAAATAGTTTTTCCTAATATCCAATCTAGACCTCCCCCACTGCAACTTGAGACCATTACTTCTTTTTCTGTCATCTGCCATCACTGAGAACAGCTTAACTCCATTCTTTTTGGAACCCCCCTTCAGGTAGTTGAAGGCTGATATCAAATCCCCCCTCACTCTTCCCTTCTGCAGACTAAATAAGCCCAGTTCCCTCAGCCTCTCCTCATAAGTCATGTGCCCCAGCACCTAATCATTTTCGTTGCCCTCCGCTGGACTCTCTCCAATTTGTCCACATCCTTTCTGTGGTGGAGGGCCCAAAACTGGACGCAATACTCCAGATATGGCCTCACCAATGCCAAATAGAGGGGAATAATCACTTCCCTTGATCTGCTGGCAATGCTCCTACTAATGCAGCCCAATATACCATTAGCCTTCTTGGCAACGAGGGCACACTATTGACTCATATCCAGCTTCTTGTCCACTGTAATCCCCAGGTCCTTTTCTGCAGAACTGCTGTTTAGCCAGTCAGTCCCCAGCCTGTAGCAGTGCATGGGATTCCTCTGTCCTAAGTGCAGGACTCTGCACTTGTCCTTGTTGAACCTCATCAGATTTCTTTTGGCCCAATCCTCCAATTTGTCTAGGTCACTTTGGACCCTACCCTACCCTCCAGCGTATCTCAGTGAGAAGGAGCGAGGGGCAAAGGCGTGTGCTTCGATTTTGTCGGTACAGATGGAGCTGAGTGGGAAGGCACTATTGGTAAGTCTGAAATAAATGCTGCTGATATGGAGGTAGATGGTAGTGGGGCCCTGCCAGCTCAGTGTTTCTTCAAAGTGCTCTGGGATCTCCCTGTTCTGCCAGTACTGGTAGAAGAGTCTTTCACCTCCACAGGACCAAGTTCAGAGGCTGAGCACTCCAACACCACAGATCTACAGGAGATCAGGACTTCTTGGGAGCTGGCTCCTTGTGGCGGGAGCCCAAGCTCCTCCGCTTCTGAGCTTTTTCTGAATGCTCTGAGATCTTCCCCTTCTTAGGTGACCTTAGCCTAAGTCAAAGGGGCATTGGATCTGTCCAGAGACAGATATACGGGGTGGGGGGGGGGGGTCTCCTGATTTGACTCACAAGTGTGTTGAAGGGCATCCTCCCTCATCATCATCTCCGGTTTGGTCTCCTGATTTTTTGCAAGCTCTAGATTTGAGCCAGGCAAAAGTTACATTTTTGGCAGATATGGGACTCTCCCAAGCAACAGATACACTTAGAGTGGCCATCGCTGATGACAATAACCCTCCGGCCAAGTCACACACTGTCTGTCTATTAAAAGCAAAGCAAACCGCTTCCGGGGTACAACTCCAACAGGGGCCTCTCTCAGTGCCCTCTGTAATGTCTCTCTCAGTTTGTCTCTGCTCTGGAACAGAGGAGTGCCCCAGGGCTCCTTCCCTGGAGGCAATGTCTTCGCCCTCTCAGGCCCCAGCTCTTCAGTTGGGCCATTACAGTTCAGTCCCCCTTCTGGGGTGCCTTAAACTCCAGGACACTTCCCCTAGTGACTAATTGGGGATTGGGGGGGATTCGGGCCCGCCCACTACTCCAGGTCCCAGACCAGGGACCCTGTAGATAGATAAAGGCATACAGCAACAGCTGCTAAGTTGCGCTGTTGCTCTACTTCCCCGGGCCACTTCCCCATGGCTCCCGCACATTCTTCGCTCTTACCTCAGGGACTGGTCCTTGTGGAGTCCCAGCCACTAGCCTGAAACACCATTCACTCTCCTCCAGATCTCGCAAGGAACTGCACTCACTCGGGCCCTGCAGCTCTTCTTATACTGACGTGCTGGCCCTGATTGGCTGCTTCCCACACAGTCGCTTTAGGCAGGTTGGAGGACCTCTCTACTGCCCTTTTGTGTGGCAGGGCCTCAAGGCCTAGTCCACCCATCACACACCTCCCACCCTCAGACAAGATTGAGGTGGTGCTCTTGCAGGTAATATCTCTGCTTACCCAATCTTTTGCCCTTGTTCAGCAGGATATTTACTCTCTCCAACCTTTCTATCTGGAGAGTTCCTTTGCACATGCCCCCATTTGTGAGGGCTCTCCCTCCCTGGCCTCTTACCCAGGGAGCTTTAGTAGTCTTTGCCCCAGTTTCTCAGGGTTTCCCTGTCACACGTCTCTGTACAGAGAGATTTGGCAATCTCGCACCCCAGTGGATCAGAGTCTTCTCCCTCAGGCCTTTCTACCTGGAGAGGCTTTTATAATCTCTGCCCTTTTGGTCAGGGTTTCCTCCCAGGCCTCTCTGCCTGGAGAGATTTTCCACTTCAGGCTCCTTCCTTAAGTAGCTCTGTGACACACCTACCAATTTTGCCCTACTTCCTCAGGTTACTTCTCTCCCAGGCCTTTCTACCTGGAGAGCTTTTAATCATCTCATTGCCCCAGTTAGTCAGGGTTCCTCTCAAACCTCTTTCTCTGGAGAGGTTTTAATTGTTCACACTCTCTGGGAGCTCCTTCTATTCAGAGCCAATCTATCACAAAGGTGGGCTCAACCAAAGTTACCCTTTAGCCATGTTCTTTAGCCAAGGGGGTACTTCTTGTGTGGCTGACACTAGTAAATTAGCCAGGTCCTTGGCAATATCCTTGTCTTCCTCAGAGAAATATGAAGTTACCCCACCACAGGGTCCCCCTTTCTGTAGGTAGTCCATACGGTGCACATAATCCTCCATAGTCAATGGCATGTCAATTTAACACATGTGGGATGTTCAGATCACCAAAGTCTTTTACTGCCTCTAGGCTGGTTAACAAAGCTGGGATTTCCCCAGAAATAAACTCTCTTACTGCACCCTCCTGATCTGGAGAGGAGTCGTTCTGGATGCATCTGCATGTACAGCCTTCAGAATTATGGATCTCTCTCTCTCTCTATCTGGGTTCAGATCCCTTCCAGAGTTTCCGAAGATCAGACACTGTATTGTTTTGCCCACTACTTTCAATACACAGCCAAGCAATACCCACTTTTGTTTTTTCTGTACCCACATATTGTGTGTACAACATTCAGCAGGTTAGGACCATTTTTAGCTTCCTTTTTTCTCTGGGAAGAGCTCTTCTTTTTAGCAGAGGTCCTGTTGTGGCCTTGCTCTGCTGCCACATCAAGATTCCGGGGTTTTAGAGCAGCAGGCAGATGTATGTCCTCGTCCAAGTCATCTTCCTTCTGTAGTGGCCCCGATCCACACAACTTCAGCTCTTTCTCCTCAGCCAAGTTGGATTTTGATCCTGGCTGAACCGTGAGCAGGTTCTGGAGCTTTAGCAGGTCCTTTTGCAGCAGAAAGCACTGCTATCCCCCTTCTCCTTCTCCACTCTGAGGCAGGTCAGCTCTTGCTCCTGTTTTACTGCTTGTCCTACAATCCTGTCCCGTGAAGAGCAGATCTCTTCCAGCTGCTGCCGGTATTGGACAACTTGTGTCCGTAGTTCCAGGATTTCAGCCTACTTCCAATCAGCAGTAGCAGCCTTCTCTTCTAGCTCACCCCAGTCCCTTACAGTAGAGGTCTGCTGTGTAGCTGAGCGGGCTACTGCCATTATTGCAGCCTCTGTTGTGCATGGGATCTTAGTGTTTCTGCCACAGGACATCTGCTTCTTTATTAGACTGCTGCCCGCTCTTTTCAGGTCTTTCTGGATGTCTAGCCCATAAGTCAACCCACTGGTATCCACACAAGCCTCTTGATACTCCCTTTCTGTGCTCACCATCTTATCATGGGTTTCCAGACATGCCTCAGTGCTTCAGACCTCTACACCTACAAAGGTGTGGATCACTTCTCTGGTCTTAGTCTCTAGCAACTTTCTCAGTGTGGTAAGCTGCTCCTCTGAGGCTTGCCATGCTTTTTCTAGATCTAGCTTCTGTTGCTGGTTGTCCTTCAGCATTCTGCTCAATGAGAGGATCTCTCTCTCCTGCACCTCTATTTCTGTACAGGCCCACTGGTCTTAATGCTAGGCAGAGCATTCCATCTCCAAAACAAGCAGATGCTCCAACTCCTATCTTTTATGTTGAAGACTTCTTCCTCCAGGTTTCAGTTCAGCTCATCTCCTTCACAGGGTTCCTGCCCATAGTCTCTTGCGTACCCAGTGTTTCTCTCCCTAGGCAGACATCTTTTCTTTCCTTGGCCAACTCTTTGCATTCAGCCACCAGCAACAGCTTCGCCTTCTCAAGGTCAACTAGGTCTTGCTTGGTCTGTCCCAGCTGCTTGGACATCTCTTTCATGGCTTGAAACGACCTCAATCTTGTGGGGGGGGGGGAAGAGGGGGAAAGGTGTGCAACAGGGTGGACTAGGCCCCTGGAGCCCTTGAAGCCCTGCCACAGTTCCTGCGACACATTAGATATATTGCCCATGTTCTCTTCCTTTAGGACAGAGACCGGAGGCTGAGTCTTGCCTTCAGGAAATGGATTGTTCAAGCCCCAAAACTGTTTTCACATTTCTATCATATCATGTCTAACCCAGGTTTGCCAATTAGGGGGAGGCCTGGGTCTATGACAATACCAGTACTGCCTTCCCAAGAGTTTTTATTTCAGGGCAATACCTTCTTATGTGGCCCATTTTCTCATACTGGAAACAAATTGTTCCTGGGGCAGCCTTCCAAGCCCTAAACTGAATCACGACAGTCCTCTGTTCTGCCTTTACTATAGCCTGGGCCTCAACCATTCGGGCCAGGTGTCTTGGTCAGTCTGGCCATCACTGATCTTGGTGGCGCTCAAGGCAACCGGGTCTGGCCTTACAACCATGGCTTGTCTCAGGGTAAACCCATCTCACCTGCCCCACTTGCCTATTGTACCTGCTGCTCTATGGTGGGGTCTGCTGACTCTTTTCTTTGCGGCATCTGCGGTGGCTGGGCCTGGGTGGACGCTATCATGGATGCCAAGTTCCCTGACAAGCAAGAGACTGGTGATCCTGAAGTTGCTGTTGAAGCCGCTCCAGGGTTTTGCTTGTTGTGCTGGGCTGTTTTCTGGGGTTTTGCACGTCCCTCTGGCCTAGAGCGGATAATAGCTCTTCCACGGTCCCTTTGTTTGCAGGGGACAGTCTGAACAATCCCCGCTTCTGGTACCAGTGTAATGGGCTCACACTCACCTCTCACGAGCACCCTCTGGCCGAGTGCACGTACCTGCACTCTCTCTCTACCTATCTGTGGTAGTCTTCGCTGACTCAGCCCTCTGGCCAAGTCACACACTGTGTTAAAAGCAAAGCAAACCCCTTCCGGGGTACAACTCCAACAGGGGCCTCTCTTAGTATGTCCCTGCTCTGGAATAGAGGAGTGCCTCAGGGCTCCTTCCCTGGAGGCAATGTCTTCGCCCTCTCAGTCCTCAGCTCTTCAATTGGGCCACTACAGTTCAGTCCCCCTTCTGGGGTGCCTCAAAGTCCAGGACACTTCCCCTAGTGACTAATTGGGGAGGATCCGGGCCCGCCCACTACTCTGGGTCCCAGAGCAGGGACCCTGTAGATAGATAAAGAGACACAGTGACAGCTGCTAAGTTGCGCTGCTGCTCTAATTCCCTGGGTCACTTCCCCGTGGCTCTCACACATTCTTCACCCTTATCTCAGGGCCTTGTCCTTGTGGAGTCCCAGCAGCTAGCCTGGAGCACCATCCTCTCTCCTCCAGCTCTCGCAAGAAACTACTCGCTCTGGCTCTGCAGCTCTGTTTATACTGCCCCGCTGAGCCCTGACTGGCTGCTTCCAAAACAGTTGCTTTAGGCAGGTCGGAGGACCTCTCTACTGCCCTTTTCTGGGTCAGGGTGAGGCAGGGCCTTGAGGCTCCGGGCAGGGAGCCTCACGGCCTAGTCCACCACATCACAAGGCCAAATAAGCTCCCCAGAAAAATGAGGAAGAAAAAAACTGAAATCTCTGACAACGATCTAATTCTATACTAACAACAAAACAACACAGCACTACACTAACTAAAACAATTACAAAACATGTTGAGGCAGGCATGAAGCAGACATGCTAGAGGTCTGTCTCAGGCCAACGCAGAAGAGAAGGAACTGAGACTGGTTCGCCTGTACAGACCTGTATACCCTCAGAGCAAGGGATGAAGTTGTGTAGAGCATGTGTGCACGCTGAACAGAAACTGCTAATGGAAAATATCTGATCAAAGGCTCAAGAAACGTATGCATATGTGAAGTAGAACACGCATAGGGACACCACAGAAAAAGATTTGTTCCAGTATCTTTTCGGGTATCCAAATTAGGCTGAACTTCCCGGTCCTCTTTGTTCCCCTTTTTAATGATAAGTTCTACGTGTGCCCTTCTCCAGTCCTCTGAGACCACACCTTTCCCCCATGAGTTCTTGAAGATAATTGTTAAAGATTCTGTGATTGCTTCAGCTAGTACTTGCATATCCTGGGATAAATTTCATGAGGCCCTGCTGCCTTAAATATATCTAACTTATCTAAATATTCTTTAACCCGTTTCTTCCCTATTTTGGCTTGCATTTCTTCCCAGTTGTTTATATTAATTGTGTTGGGTATCTGGTCACTGTTAACATTTTTAGTGAAGACTGAAGCAAAACATGTACCACAATGGGAATAAAACAAATATATGTGTCGAAGTAAAAGGCTAAGAAAAATATAGCATAGGCACATGCATGAAGGCTCAAGAGGCAGACATAATTAATTAAGCCTTGCAATAATCCCTGTTGAAGCTGTAAATAAGCCCTGCTGCATTATATCCATTTTATAGATATAAAAACAGACACAGAGCTTGTGCAAGGTCAGACAAAGTCTGTAGTGGAGTCAAGAATAAAAAACGGACCTGCTGACTGCCAATTCTGTACTTTAACCCTAGAACCATTCTCCTTCTAATCTATGCCAGCTAGTAAGACTGATGGATGACTATTTACTGAGGAGAGAAAAAACAACTCAAATCTAACAAGAACTTCAGTCAATCAGAAACCAACTACTTTGTTAAAAATAAAATATACTGTGTGTATATACACAAATAAATTGGTTTTTTTATTGTCTGAAATTCACAATAAGCTACATGATGTATATAGATCTTGGCTAGAAGCTGGAGTTAAACACATTGTATTTTAGGCTATAACCTATTTATCAGCTGTGATAAAAAGTGGTTTGGTTTTTTTTGTCTTTTTAAGAAAAGCACACCAGGATTATCTTTATTCTTCAGATTTACTCATGTTTTTGCATGTATATTTGATATAACAAAACTTGAACACATAATTTATAATACAAGAATTAGTTTCCATGAATAAAATCCTCATCAGTTTGCAAATTTATTCAAAAGTCATTGTTTTAAATAAAGCAGCATTAAAATCCGATAAATGGGGTTGAAGAGGAAGAAGAAAATAATGACCACAGAGAATTTGCATTTTGTCCTTCCCAAATATCTTTCAGGCAACTTGAATTGTTTTTCTCAGGATAACTTGTAAAACCCCCAAAATCTGAATTTACTTCACTTGTCTGAAATAATTCCACCAGAGTCTGCATTGGGGAGCAACATGCATTTTTCTTTTCTTCAACAACAGATAAATCAGTTTGCTTTACACATAACTCCATATTCTGTTTCCGGTTTCCTCTTTTATTTTTTCCTGAGGAAAGTTTTACTTTTCTGTGCAGCTTTCTAGAAGGTGAACTGGGTGCACTATTGATAGCACATTCACTAGTTGCTTTGCTTGTAGAAAAACAATGTGATAGCGTCTCCGTCTTCAGAACTATATGATGCTCTCTCTGTGGATCGTTATCCACACCAAAATCTAACTGTTTTTTGTTAAATGCTGAATTGGCATCTGTTTTCTTCAAATATTTTGCTGGTAGAACAAATGGATTATTTAATTTTCGTTTTGGCTGTGAGGTATTTTTGTCTTTTTCGCTACTATCAGTGACATGACCATGAGTATATAACTTTGTTTGCACTCCTTGAAAATTCTTTATATTTAAATTTAATGCAGGTTCAAATACTTCATTACTAGAATGCCCATAAAAGTCAGATAAGTTCTCAAGGTATGTTTTGTTGTCTTTCTGGGGAGGTAGCTGTATGAAGTTTGGTGATAAACCAGTCTCTTTTAGATTTAAAGCACAGGAATCTTCTATTTTACCATTTTCAGCATTACTTTTGAACTTACTTACTACTTTGGAAGGAAATGATGGATGACAAGGAAGAATAGAACATACAGATTCAGAAATGGAGTTAAGTTTTTGTACCAAACTCTGGGATACTTTTGTATGTTGATAATCCTGTTTTAATTCCTGCACTTTAGAATCTTTCCAAGAATAATAGTTGAATGAAATGTGTTGTCTTTTTAGTCGTTCTTTCAGCTCATCTGTTTTAGTTATGTTTCCAATAACAGGAGAAAAGTATCCCATAATACATTTTGTCCTAAAATTAAACAGTTTACAACATTAGAATCCAAAAGAAATATTTGAAGGAAACAAAAGATATCAGATTACTTTAACAAAAACTTAATCTGTTAAATGTATCGAGTCGAATATTAAGATTGACAAAACTGTCTTTATTCTTAGAACAAACTTATTTCCTCTAGTAAATACTTATATTACCACAAGATCAGAACGTACCGTATACAAACTTCAATATTCAGAATGATTTCTGCAGTTTCTTAAATCATTTTTAAAATATTCAAAGAAAATGGCTTTGCGTTTAAACAAAACCAAATTCACAAATGGTAATCGGCGTTTAAAAACAATGACCACGTTAAAAAATGTGATGCAAAATGATAACATGCTCAAAGCAATTAAATATTGTATAATTTTTCAGTTTCATCAGATTTAGCTTTTCACCCTTAATAAGCATTTCCAAACCACAAAAGGAACAGGAGAAGGGGAAACACTAATGGATTGATCCTGCTCTTGTTGAAGTCAATGAGACTTTTGCCATTGCCTTCAACTTGGAAAATCTGGTGTCTCCATGTCATTCTTCTCTATTATACTTTTAGGAAAGACAGAAAAAAGACAAGAGGGTTTGCACATCTCCTGAATCCTTGAGGGAACACAATAGAGCAATCTCTATTATTGCCACAGTTGCAATCAGTGAAGGGATTTGAGCTGGAGTCCTTTTATTTTAAGAGTGTGTATTCACGGACGAACATTCTCTGAAAGATTCTCACATATGGAACCTATTCCAATTCTTGGTTCAATACACACTGTACATCCTGTCTTTTCACTCAGACTTTGGCAAAGGGAGGTTGTGATGGGGGTGATTTTGGTGATGGGGGCTGGGAATGGGGAGAAGAGGATTTTGATTTGAGTGCTGAGCTTTTTTGGTGTTATAATAGGTTAGCTGCTGATTTTAGTTGTATTTTTCTACATATCTGCCAAGGGAAATAGAGCAACAAGTAGGTGCCTTTTTTGTATAATTATAAATCTAAATAAAATAAATAAATACGATGGATAAACTGTTAACAAACCTTAATTATAATCTATGTTAACATGTACCACTGTAACAGTTCTCTTTTTTTCTAGAATACTTGGCAAATATACCCAGTGAAATAAGACAGCTGAAGTACACCAGACTTACTTTTTCTTTTAAAACCAGGTCTCTTATGTGTAACAGCAATAAGTTTCAGTGAATGCTCTAATAAATTTGTTAGTCTCTAAGGTGCCACAAGTACTCCTGTTCTTTTTGCAGATACAGACTAACATGGCTGCTACCCTGAAACCTATCTAAAATTGAAAACTATTAATTAGTTCTTTACCAGATTTATATTCCCAAAGCTACACCATCTTGAAATCTCTGATTGGCTAACTCATTTATGGTGATTTTTAAAGTTAGTAAATGTGAATTACCTCTTCATTTTTTGTGTATCATCTCTGTAGTCTACAAAATCATAAACAAACTTGGATATTATATCATCCACAACTTGATACTGGGTGCTCTGTGCAAAGTTTTGGTGTGGTTCACTTTCAAGGTGCTGAAATTAAAAAAAAAAAAAAAAAATCATGAGACATCTTGTACTGCAGACATCCGTATAGAAATAAAATGCCTCCACTAAAAATAAAACAGTAGCTTCTTTCTGAAACAAGTAGTATACTGCTACAGGAAAATACTCCAATATTAATAATGTAAACAGCACATGCAAACAGAGTTTAGCATTACAGGAGGAGCAAGATGAAAATACATGGTCGTATGGATTTGGGTCCTTAGACTCCTATTCGAGAGCAGCAAAAGTTAATTATACAGAATAGCAGCTTTCAAAAAAGTCTCTCTCTGATACTTTTTTTACGATTAATTTTGCAGGTCAGTCTAGATATTAATATACTAACATTTGGTACAAAGGCATTCATTCACTCCCATAATGGCTAAAATAAAATAAAGTTGCTTCAAATACTCAACGTGCATAAATGGGCAATTCAAAAGAGCAAGGGTTGCTAAACTCTTATTGAACGTGTTTCTGAGATGTAATATAAGTAACCTTAGCGGCCCTTCATGTAGTCAGCAAGCTAGCACTAAATTCCACTAGAGAGAAGATTTCTGTTTTTTTAAAAAAACTTTTGAGTATATCATTAAGTCAATTAATATCCATTAGGCAGAAAACTACATGTTGATGCCACATTTCTAAGCACCGTATAACAGACTGGGTTGAGCATATAATCTATGATATACTTACAGTTTGCAGATCTTCATATTTCCTCATACAACATTCACAATACCCTTTCTTTTTCTTATCCTTTAGAGGAAGTTGAACTGGACCACCACAGTCTTGGTCACTATTTGTTTTGTTTCTGTTAGCACAAAAGTTGTATGTAAAGAGTCAGTTATCTGTCCATATGAAGTTGGGCCTTTAAACTTGCTAACTACAAAATGGTACAAATGTTAAGAGAACCAAACATTTTAGATCAATCAAATCAGAGTGAACAAAGATTCATTTCAGAGGACAGAATACTGGACTAGGACTCGGGAAACCTGGCTTCTGTTCCAGGCTCTGGCAATGGCCTGCTGGGTGACCTTGGACAAGTCCCTTTACAGATGGGGGAACTGAGGCATAGGGAAGCAAAGTGGGGACAATGATAGTTACCTCCTTTTGTAAAGCACTTTGAAGTCTATTGATGAAGAGTGCTATGTGAGTTAGGTATTAACGGCTGAAAGTGTAAAATGCCCCTGATCCTTCTCATATTAAACCCCAGAGGGTTGTTTCCAGCAACTGTTCCTCTACTTCCAGAGCCCTCACCTGTGGAGTCCTATAAGGCACAGTTCTCTACTCCACATTCTTCAATAGCTACATGAACATGTTGGGAAGCAGGTGTGACAAGAATGCCGTACTAGCAGTAGGCTAATAGCACCCAGCCCCACATCTTCTTTCAGGGCCGGCCCACATTTTGGCACCTGAAGTGGGGAGCTCAAATGACACCTTCATGCCCCCTCACTTGGGCCAAAACTTTGAAAGGTCTCAATTCTGCCTTCTTCCTGCTCTACTCCTCTCATGGTACTGCTATGCTACCTACCCCAGTAAAGGAGAACTAACAACTTAAAATGCCTTGTTCAAAAATTTTAAGTAACACTTGACTTTCAAATGCCTGAACAGCATTTTCTTGTCTGCACAACAAACACTGGCATTATCATCTGTTTGAATAATCAAAGTGGTGCTTTCCATGTCTTCTTGGTTGCAAAGATTTGAACTGCTTCCTGAAGTCCAGGGCCAACTCATACTCTAATGAGATGGTTGCAAGACCAACCAGCCTCTCCTGTGTCATTGTGGAGCATAGATGTGTTTTGATTAACTTCAGCTTGGAGAAGCTGTGTTCTCTACTGGCAACTGTTACAGGAAGTATTAGAAATATGCGCAGAGCAACAAAAGCATTTGGAAAGAGGGTGGTCATCTTATTTGTGCACGTATATTCCAGAACAGCCTTTGGAGTTGATCCTACTGAAATGTATCTTGAAAGGGCTTTCAGTTCATCACCTAAATCACTCGTATCAATATCACGTCATCGTGTGTCAACACCGTCTCTAGTGCCCTACATTGCTGGTGTAGGTCTTCTTCAGGTATAGTGAGGAGTTCGGGAATATCATGCAACATACCAAATATATTGCTGTGTTCCTTGAGCTGCATGAAACGTTCTTCAGTTGACTGTATTGAATCATCTAGCATTGGATTAAAGAATTCAACTTTGAATTGCTGTTTGGGATCTCTTATGGGATTATCCCGTGCCTCGGAATCAAAATGTCATCTTCTTCGGTGACTAGTGTATTCTTGAATGGGTGGGAAAATAGCTTCAGTGTGAAGTTCCTCTGCCAACTTCTGTGCACGCTTCAGAACATTCTGAAATCTCTCATCTGTCCGGTAAGACTGTAGCTATGACTTTGCTTTGTCCAGTTGTTTCATTGCTCCAGATATATCAGGATCAACACCTTGGAGTCTCTTGCTTACAACGTTTATTTCAAACAGTAGGTCATGCCACAACAATAAGCCACACAGAAATTTAAAGTTATGTTTGTTTTTGGTGATTCCATTAACTCCTGCCAGTTGTCTCATGAACAGTTCCTGTCATAGCATTATCCTCCATAATGGCATCATCTATCTTCCCAATTTGGTGCTTGATAGGCTTTATCGCCTCCACTCGACTTTCCCATAGTGTGGCACTCAGTGGTTTTAGTTTCAGAGAGGATGTTCCCAAATGTTGCTTCAAAATTTGTCATCTGTGAGTTGAAGCAGAGAAAAATACATAGATGCTTTGAATTACATTTAAAAAATTCAGCAGTCTCACTAGAAGCTGATGCTGCATCAATGACCACCAAGTTCAATGAATGAGAACTGCATGGGACAAAAAAAGCTCGAGGGTTTAACTCTCGGATCAGTGTCTGCACTTCTCTGTTCTTTCCTCTCATGTTGGCACCATTATCGTAGCCCTGACTTCTTATGTCAGCTATCTCAATTCCCGTATCTTCCAGCTTTTTAAAAAGCACATTTGTCATACCAGCACCTGTAGTATCATCGTTAATAAATTCTAGAAAATGCTCTCTGACAGTCACCATTGCAGGGACATTTTCACTAGGTTCCGTTGTTGTTACAAAATGCACCATTAAAGTCATTTGTTCCGTATGGCTGATGCCAGGTGTGCAGTCCAGAGTAACAGAGTAATATCTTGCTGATTTCAGATCTGCCACAATCTTCTGTTTGACTTTTGTTGCCATTAACTGTATAATCTCATTTTGAATAGTTTTTCCAAGGTAGTGGTGTGTGTACATTTCTTGGGTGGTGACTCTTCTTATACGCTGCTGGAGTACAGCATCAAACTCTGCCATCAGGAAGTTTTAAGGAAGTTTCCATTGTTTGGCACATACACCTGATCTGAAGTGCCACACAGTGCTAGGTTTTGGGTAGCAAGCATTCTCACAATGGCAATGAGCCTTTTCAGAACATTTTGCCAGTAAAGAGACTCTGATGCAATCTTCTCTTGATGCTGATCATCTATGGTGGCCTTTAATCTTAGTCTCATCTCAAGATCTTTCCACTTATGGAATGTTCTCTGGTGATTTGCTGCCTTCTCATGCCATGCCAGATTTTTCCAGGCCTTTGTTCCTTTAGAACCCAATGTGGCTGGAACATTAGAGTGGAAGAGTTTGCAACAAAAACAGTATGCAGCATTCTGGGGTTTTGAGTACATAAGCCATGGCCTCTACACTTTGTCACCATTGGGGATTTCATGCCAGTAACGTGTTGGATGGAAACTTCTATTTTCATTGTCTTTTGGAGGACAAAGTTTTTCACTTGCTGTGGCCCATGCAGCACAAGGAAGTCCCTCAGGCTACTGCTCAAGTGGGTCCACAGCCCTGGATCATCTAGACTTAAGGAACTAAACTCAGCAGCAGCTGTTTCTTGCGCCTCCACTACACTTTACTGTGATCTACGCTTTTCTTCAGGAATGTACATGGTTACATCCATTTGAGATGGAGATATGGATGCTGCAGTAGCTGCCAGGTCACCTGCACTCTGACCAACTGGAAGATCAGGCATTTCCTCACCACTCACACCCTCACTGGGGCCTGCAGGCTCACTGTGAACATTTGTGTCTACGTATCTCAGGTGAGGTCCTTCCTGCTTAGATAGAAAAGCTTCCTTTGCTTTCTTTCTTTTTCTGAATGCTGACCCAGAGGGGTGTTTTCTTCTTTCACTCATGATTGCTGTTCTGTCCAGCTATAGTGGCTCTCAACATTCAATTGAAAGGGACAAATAAGCAGGCTGGTAGCAGGGCCTGAGTGAGGGAAGATCTTGAGATCAGCATCTTGAGGGCCTAACTGGCTATTACTACTTCAGTTGACTGACTGTTCTCCTCAAGTGGGTTCAGGGAAGCAGCAGGAAACGGGAAGCTCCCTGAGAAGCTGGTGTTAATCAGTCCAGGCTCATGGGAGTGCTAGAGAGGTACATAAGAGGCTCCTCCTTCTCTCCCTCCCTGCAGCTCTTGCTGCTTTCTGTTATTCCCTCTCACCTTTTCTCCTGCCTGCCTGTTATGTCTCTTGTGCCCTCCTTTCTCCAGCACAGCACTCCACCATCTCTGTGCATCTGGAGCAGAGAGAATACATATGCACCAGCAGCAGACACAATTTTCTACACTCTGGATCCTAGTGGCACCCCCCCCACCCATGTCTGGTACCTGAGGCAGCTGCCTCAGTTCGCCTCATAGTAAGACCAGTCTTGTCTTCTTTATATCAAATGAGCAGTACCATCTCCCCGTCTAGCCAAAATCAGCATCTTCCTATTGATTCAGACTTGGTCACAGTAATCCAAACACGTGACCTCTAGGCTTGATTGCCGAAATTCATTATATGAAAAAATGAAGCCACATGCCCTAAAAAAGCTCCTTCTGGTACAAAACGTAGCAATACGTCTGCTTAGCACAACAGGTTGCCTTGAGTATATAACCTCAGAACTCTACTTTCTGCATTGGCTCTCCACTAAATACAAAGTGCAATTCAATGTCTCTTCCCGGTGTTCAAATTCCACAGGACTGGATCTAGCTACTCATATTTTCTCTAAAATCTTTTTTTTTTTTTTTTTTTACCATATATCTGTTCCACTGGAAGCATGGAATTGTCGAACTACTGGGAAAAGTTTGTGAGCATGGTAAGCAGAACTTACATATGACCAGGAACAAGACTGTGGAACTCAATATTTGAAAAAAGAAGAATGACCACATGCCTTAATGCATTCAGAACTAAGTGTTTCTGACAACTTTCCTGCAACAAATTCTTCTCTTTCAGATTTAAAAACAAACAAACGCCCAACCTATCAAACTATTTCTCCTTCAGGCTGGGAAGGGAGAGAGATCATTATTTCTAATTTTAATTATTAGTTAGGAACTCAGATGGGACAAGGACCAAATAAATAGATTAAGGGCTTATCTACACTTACAGTGCTGCAGCTGCATCGCTGTAGCACTTAGTGAAGACATTACTTACATCCAGGGGAGAACTTCTCCCAATTGGTGTAGGTATTCAACCTCCTCAGCAGGCACTAGCTATGTCGACATAGCGCTGTCTACACCAGGGGTTAGGTTGGTATAACTACACTGCTCAGGGGTGTGGATTTTCCACACCTCTGAGCAACAGTTATATGGACATAAGTTCCTAGTGTAGACTAAGTCAAAATTAAGCAGAAGAGCATAATTCCAGAGGTTTATAACTATCAGAGGATACCTTCCTTGCCCACCCTAATTCCTGACCAAAAAAAAAAAAAAAGCACACTACTCTCTCTCTCTCTCTCTCTTTTTTTTTTTTTTTTTAAAAGGAGAAATATTAAGTCAGGGGTCGGCAACCTTTCAGAAGTGGTGTGCCAAGTCTTCATTTATTTGCTTTAATTTAAGGTTTTGCGTGCCAGAAATACAGTTTAATGTTTTTAGAAGGTCTTTTTCTAGAAGTCTATAGTATATATAACTAAACTATTGTTGTATGTAAAGTAAATAAGGTTTTTAAAATGTTTAAGAAGCTTCACTTAAAATTAAATTAAAATGCAGAGCTCCCCAGACTGGTGGCCAGGATCCAGGCAGTGTGAGTGCCACTGAAAATCAGCTCACGTGCCGCCTTTGGCGCACGTGCCATAGGTTGCCTACCCCTGTATTAAGTCCAGGAGGGTGCCTTCCAACCATCTCACCTCTATACTCCTATTGCTAACTTTAGTGATCAGGGCATTGTAGGGATTTCTGGTAGTGCTCCTAATGTTTCTGCTGTGTTTCACTTGCCTCATTTTTCACAAAGCCATATGCACAGCAATCAAAGCAGATGGGAAACAGAGAGAACCACTAGCAGTGTACAATCAAGAGTCATGAAAAAGGACTGCGGCAATGCAAAAGCTATTATGTATTAAGATAATAAACATAACTGACTGTCAATTTAGATGATTTTTGACTGTGCTCTTAATTTTAGAAGAGGTAGTGATAGGTGCACTATTTAAATTTCAACCCAAAAGGACAAAGTGAGAAAGTTATGAGAAACGGAAAAGAGAATTTTAGAATGAAGTTATCATCTCAGCCCACTATCTCTAGAATTCACTACAGTGAACGCTATAACATCAATTTTAGAAGTCAATGCCATAAAGCAGTTCCAGCGGACTAAATGACTAGTTGGAAGGAGTTCAAGGTCAGAATCAGAGCCTGATACTTAATTAGATAAAAATCACCTATGTAATTTGCCAAAAAGCATAACTTTGAACCGCAGCACTCAACATGCAGCCTGAGTGCCAAATACAGCATGTGACCATTTAAGTGCAGGGTAAGAACAAAGCTGATCAACTGCATATTCTTATTGCCTGTATACTCATACTGTAAGTATTCACTGTTCACCTCTCAAGGAAGTTTAAGCAATATTAGGGTATGGAACATTTTGTTTTATTTAGAGAAAATTAAGTTTACATGTAAATTAAGTGCATTATTCACAATCACATAGTTTGGGCATCATGACTTAGGATGATAGTTTTAAACAAATTTAGTTAACCTTTAGCTTTTTATTGGCAAGTGACAAGTTAAAGTGACCAGCTCCGGAGGAGCCAAGATAATTCATTTCTTGCTGTACTTAGAGGCAAGGTATCAACAGTGGAAAGAAGAAGTGTCACAGCCTGCACTGACCCACAGCAATATGTTTATGATGCCTGCATCCGTACATCCAAAAAAGGAGGGAGAGAGAAAAACTGACAAAATTACCAGTAGATTCAACAAATGAGATACTGGTATTGTATAGAGCCCCATGTAAACTAATACTAAGAGGATCAATTTCTTAGAGACTGAAGAAGGAATTTCCATATTTTTTCTCAACAAACCTTTGTTTAGACTGAGTTTGCTTTTGGCCACTAGCATTCTTCTTATCTACATCAAATGGACTATAAGGTTTTGGTGCAGAATAGTTGAGAACAGGAAAGCTGGATAATTGTAGATAAAATGGTCTGTAACGGCTGTAATAAACAAGAAAATAGTTTTATTAGAATAATCAAACCTGATATACAGACAATAAAACATCTATTTCTAGCAAATTAAACACACCCTTGCATTAAGAACCAAAAAATACTACTATTTTTTTTTCTTTCTGGCAGCTCATATACATGTAATTTATTATTGCCTCCTATGAATATCAAGCAGTTAGCTATCAGACAAGATTATGAAATATTTTTCTTCTTCCTTCCCTCAACTTGCTGCTTTTTTCAAATCATAAGATTTGCCTCCGGTGGCTATAACTGTTTTATGCATATCATCACATTGATGGCTTTTGTCCCTCCTCTGCATGCAATCTGGGAGCTGGCTAGAGTAGATTGCAAAGTTAAGAACTGCTCAGGTAAATAGTGTATTCATGTCCCTGAGGAATACAGATAGCACTTCTGAACATAAACCCATCAATTTTATATCTTTTGCACATTTTACAGTTTATTAACTTAAAAAAAAATCAACTCCAAGGAGGGAGAAAGATCAGTGAACGTGTATGTATACAAAATACTTTTATAAACAACTTAAGGGAATTATTGCTGTACAGAACTGTGCCTGAAGCTACTGGATCTAGAAAGGTTGCCTAATCTGAAAGTACATTCAAATATATTTTAAATATGTGAGTAGAGAAGTTCTTCATTAAATAGGAATTCTGGTATTTGGCTTTAGCTCAAATTTTTCAAATCTCAAATAAAAGCCGAATGGTCTGAAGAAACCCATTGCTCTCACCCAGCTACCTGCAGCATGCCCAGCTCAGCTGCTTGATCTCCCTTTCTCTTTATGAACAGATATTTGTAAATTACGTAAACAGCCAGAAGCCTGTTTAGGTGCTTTACATATATTGTGAGGTCAATGCCTCAAAAATAGCAGTCTAAAGGGCAAATCCATGCTTATTTGTGCTTTTCCTTTCCTCTTCTATTCAGATTCTTATGCTGCACCTATACTATAACCTTGTCTATTTGCCAATCTCTGCCATGTTTATTTGCCTAATTCATGTCAACCTCCCTCCCCCTTTCACTAGTGCTAAATCCCTACCACAACTATGGAGCCTTCTGATCCACTATAAAATTATGAGGGCTCAGAAAAAGTCTTCAGATGTGTGACTGGCCGGTGAGCCTGGACTAGACAAGGACCAGCATAAAATGGAAGCTAATTACAAATTGAGATGGGAAATAAATTATAGCACAACTGCATTTATGTTTTCAGACTTGACTAAGCTCACATTTTCTTGTTGAGCTTTCTTGTTTCTTGCCAACTCTCACATTTATGACTGAGACTAAGACTATATCTACACTACAGCCTATGTTGGCAAAACTTATGTCACTCGGGTGTGAATATTCCTCCCCCCGAGCGACATAAGTCACACCAACATAAGCGTTCGTATGCACAGTGCTCTGAGAGCGGGAGAGTTTCTCCAGCTGACATAGCTTATGGCACTCACAGAGGTGATATTTTTATGCCGACAGGAGAGCTCTCTCCTGTCGACAGAGTCTTTACCACATGTGCTGCAGCTGCAGGATTTGAAACTAAATCAGCTCTCAGAGACAATCTGGTCCACAATATTCACATTTGGAAAAATATATAGCTTTTCTTTTAAAATTGGAGTTTGGTACATTTTAATATTTCAACTGCATGAAGGATGGGGGCCAAATCCTCTGATGTGCCAAGCTTATATTTGTCATAGCTGAGGAAAGGAAGGAAAGTTGGTTCCAAGTCACCTTTCCATTTCCCTGGTGCAGAGCTGGCTAGGGGTCATAACAGCTATCAGCATAACTTAGAGCAATGTAATGACTTCTTTAAAGTTATACCTGCTGCAGCAGTCCCTATAAGACTTCTGTGCCAGCCAAGGACCAGGCAGCATGCCATGTGCTCTGGCACTACCCCTATGTTGATGGAGAGAAAATCCTACACTGGCTCTTTAAGATCACTTTCGGGCTACATCTGGCTCCTGTGGCAGCGTAAAGCCAGCTGAGGAGCTATCCCAAGGAACTTATATCCTCTTGACAATTTCAACTGTTATTTAGAATAGTTATGGTAGAAAAGCATCAGAGTCAGGCTTTCAGTTGTTTAAGAAAAACAAGACAGATTTTCCAAGAATCCTTTTTAGTTACTGCAACAACCAGAAAAAACGCTGACATGCTCAGGCCACTGAGATAGTTGTTATGTGCTATCATCTAAGGGGTCTCATACCACGTCCCGCTGGCCTCCACATATTTGGAGTCACCTAATTTCTCCCTGTTCTGCTGCCATCCCTACTCTGTGGTCTGGTCTACACTGCAAAGTTAGGTCGACCTAAGTTGACTTGTTTCAGCATAGTTTTACATGCATACACACCTTAATTTGTCTCCCACCAATGTAAACACCCCGTACCATTAACGCAATAACACCACCTCCCAGAACAAGCATAGCCAAATCAACCTATTTCTGTCAATGGAGTGCAGGCGACGCTAAACCTAGGGCAGGACAGGGATGAGCAGCAATGCTGGGTGAAAGCCAAGGAACTCTGGCAGACGTATCAGAAGGCAATGGAGGGCAACAACAACCTCCCTTTTCTCCCTATTTAAAAATGGTGCCCATCTGATTCACGTGTTTAGAGAAAAAAGCACCGACTTTTCATTCTTCACTTTACTTGTAAAATGTTAGAAAATAAACTCAGAAAAATATGACAGTCTAAATTACACAATCACATCACTGTTCTGTGCTCAGATAGAGTTAGAAGAAAGGAGGCAAAGGTGGCTTGTTAGGCTAGGCAGGGGGTCCAAAATTCTCCCCATGTGGAGTACTTTGTTTATCTGAACAGGAATGTCCATTTTATCCTCTTGAATAAGCTTGATGAAACTTTCATGGAAATACTCTGCTATCCTCTCTGAAACATTTATAGGGCTGGTGGCCTTGTTTCTTCTACTGCAATAGGAGACATTCCCAAGCCACTCTGTGATGAGTTCTGCTGGCACCATTGCCGGAAACAGGCTACCAGCATATAGACCCAGGTGGCCTCAGGCACCAGCAGCAGCTGGGTTCTCTGTGCCTTTGTCACCCTAGAGCATGAGATCAGCCAAAATCACCACTGCCTGTGAAAATATTGGCAAGATTCACTCAAACTTGCACTTTCCCTGTACTGAGGCCCAAGGGCTCCCAGCGTCTAAACCAGGGATCAGGAACCTACGGCCCGCAGACCAGATCTGGCCCACTGCTTCAATTCATTTGGCCTGCAGCAAGTCTCCGCGCTGAGGGCTGTAAGCCCCGAGCCTTGGCGCCCCCCTCCGAGGCTGGAGCCATGAGTACCGGCTTGCCAGCAGCATGTCCCTGAGCCCCTAGGTGGAGAGATGATCAGGGAAGCTCCACGTGCTGCTCCCACCACCAGCTCCATAGCTCCCACTGGCCAATGAAAGCTGCAGGAGTGGTGCCTGCAAGGGTGGACAGTGCACACAGTGCAGAGCTGCCTGGCTCCTCTGCCAAGGGGCTGACCGCTGGACATGCTGGCCGCTTCCAGGAACAGTGAGGTAAGAGCTGCAAAGCCGGAGTCAGCACCCTGAACCTCTCCTGCACCCCAACACCCTGCTTCAGCCCCACTCCAGAGCCCACACCCCCAGCTGGAGCCCACAACCCATCCCCTACCCCAACCTCCCTCCCATACCTTGAACCCCTCATTTCTGGCCCCACTCCAGAGCCTGGGGAAGCCCCAAGCCTCTGCCCTCCTTCCCCATGGGGCTGCAACCACAAGCGCCAGCTTGCCCCGCTGCGGGGGAAAGCCCTGAGCCTTTATGCCCCCCCCCAACGGGGCTTTGTGTTGCCCCCAACTGATTTTTCCTGTGGGTCAATGGCCCCGACAGGGGTAAAAAAAAAAAAAAAAAAAAAAAAAAAAAAAAAAAAAAAAGATTCCCCACCCTGGTCTAAACCTTCCATGCAACAATTTCCTCCTCCCACTAGTCCATACTCACCTTGTCTTGAGCTGCAAAGCAGTGCTGCAATGAGGTGCTCCAAAGCTAACATTTTTTATTAAAGATTTATTTATTATTATTATTATTATTATTATTTCTTATTTAAAAAAGGTATTTATGGAGTAAGGGAGTTTTGAGACTTCTCTTTCCCTTTGTTACGTCTGTAAAGCTAATTATGTATCTATCTGTTTTAGTCAGCAACCTCCGGCATGGTGTGCTTGAGAGGTGGTCCCTCCATGCCGGCTGAATATCTGACCTGGATCAGGCAAACAAGGCGGGATATGTTCTGCAAGATCCTCCAGTTCTCTACAGATGCTGACTGTGAGCACAATGACTGGAAGGACCAAATGACCAAGAGTAGTGTGAAGAACCAAGATCTACAGCCAAGCGCTACGATATAACCGCATTTGCTCCAACCCCTCAGACAGAGACAAACACCTACAAGATCTCTATCATGCATTCCTACAACTACAGTACCCACCTGCTGAAGTGAAGAAACAGATTGACAGAGCCAGAAGAGTACCCAGAAGTCACCTACTACAGGACAGGCCCAACAAAGAAAACAACAGAACGCCACTAGCCATCACCTTCAGCCCCCAACTAAAACCCCTCCAACGCATCATCAAGGATCTACAACCTATCCTGAAGGACGAGCCATCGCTCTCTCAGATCTTGGGAGATAGACCAGTCCTTGCTTACAGACAACCCCCCAATCTGAAGCAAATACTCACCAGCAACCACATACCACACAACAGAACCACTAACCCAGGAACCTATCCTTGCAACAAAGCCCGTTGCCAACTCTGTCCACATATCTATTCAGGGGATACCATCATAGGGCCTAATCACATCAGCCACACTATCAGAGGCTCGTTCACCTGCGCATCTACCAATGTGATATATGCCATCATGTGCCAGCAATGCCCCTCTGCCATGTACATTGGCCAAACTGGACAGTCTCTACGTAAAAGAATGAATGGACACAAATCAGACGTCAAGAATTATAACATTCAAAAACCAGTTGGAGAACACTTCAATCTCTCTGGTCACTCGATCACAGACCTAAGAGTGGCTATACTTCAACAAAAAAGCTTCAAAAACAGACTCCAACGAGAGACTGCTGAATTGGAATTAATTTGCAAACTGGATACAATTAACTTAGGCTTGAATAGAGACTGGGAATGGATGAGTCATTACACAAAGTAAAACTATTTCCCCATGAAGAAAAGGAGTACTTGTGGCACCTTAGAGACTAACAAATTTATTAGAGCATAAGCTTTCGTGAGCTACAGCATCCGAATGCATCCGATGAAGTGAGCTGTAGCTCACGAAAGCTTATGCTCTAATAAATTTGTTAGTCTCTAAGGTGCCACAAGTACTCCTTTTCTTTTTGAGAATACAGACTAACACGGCTGCTACTCTGAAACCTATTTCCCCATGGTATTTCTCCCTCCCACCCCACCCCCCACTGTTCCTCTGATATTCTTGTTAACTGCTGGAATTAGCCTACCTGCTTGTCACCATGAAAGGTTTTCCTCCTTCCCCCCCCCTGCTGTTGGTGATGGCTTATCTTAAGTGATCACTCTCCTTACAGTGTGTATGATAAACCCATTGTTTCATGTTCTCTGTGTGTGTGTATATAAATCTCTACTCTGTTTTTTCCACCAAATGCATCCGATGAAGTGAGCTGTAGCTCACGAAAGCTTATGCTCTAATAAATTTGTTAGTCTCTAAGGTGCCACAAGTACTCCTTTTCTTTTTGAGAATACAGACTAACACGGCTGCTACTCTGAAACCAAGAATGGAGTGTGGCTGCTGCATTAGAGGCAAAGAGATTGAAAGTTGCAGCAAGAAGTGCACCAGGATATTATGGTTTTGCTCAGGCAACAAACACAGTTGTTGCAGATCCAGAACATTACTGAACTAAATGCCTGAAGACCTGGACATAACATCCATTGCAATCACTGGAAAACTCCATGGTCACTGCTCCCTATGCCTCCCAGCATAACAGGTGGCAGCATGACATGAACCCTTACTACCACTCCATGCCAGGGAAAACAAGGAGAATTATGACTGCACCTACACTAATCTGATAACTACAGGATCAGCCACCAATCATAGTGTTTAACATTAATGAAATATTGTAATAAGACTTTAATATGTAAACATGTATGCTAATTATTTTCTTGGTTTTTATTAAGTATGATCACCCTGTTGGAATCCACAAAATCCTACCTCCATACTTCAATGTTGGTATGGGGGTGAAGGGGATTCGACAGCGAAGTATGGCAGAGTGTATGCTCTGGCAAGTCTTACCAAGCCAAGAAGATGTCAAGTGAGCAGCCAGGGTAGTAGGGAGTCCAACTGTACCTCTATTACTCCAGGGCAATCCGGCCAAAGTTGAGGGGGTACCGCAGCTACAGGACAAAAGGGCTGGACCCCGAATGCACTGCTTCAAAATTTTCCTCCCAAACAAGCCACACAAAGCAGAATAAACCAGGAAACTGAGCACAGACTCATTTGTCAGCCTGACCAACGCTCACAACCCGGGATAACACAGGATGAAAAACAGAAAATGGCTAAAAGAATAGTCCAACTATTTGTTGCAAGTCACAACACAAGAATACTATCATCTGATCTGTACATCAATACTTATGCGGAAGTCACAAAATCAATAAAAGCGGACATTGGGATATGCGAAACAAGAAGAACTAAAGAAGTCATTGCACAATGGAAAAGCAGAGAGCAAGTATTCCTAGGAAGATCATTAGACAATAGAGCAAGGACTGGAGGCATTGGATTCATTGTCAGGAAAGAAACATTTCCAAAGATAGTCAGCTGCGACATCATATCACCCCGGATAGCAGTTCTCACGCTTCAGATAAAACGAAGGAGAACGATTAAAATTATTCAGGTGTATGCTCCCACGCAGCAAGTGGAAGACAAAGAAATGGAACATTTCTACAAAGAGCTGGAAGGAGCAATGCAGAAAAGATCCACCTACACAATTATCCAAGGGGACTTCAGTGTAATAGTAGGTGGAACGGAGAGTGAGAAAGAAAAAGTATGTGGGAAAATTTGGTAAAGGTGTAAGAAATTATCACGGAGCATGTCTGTTGCATTCACAGAGGCAAACCACCTCTACCTAATGAACACAATATTTCAAAAAGAACAGTGTCTTTTCAAAAAGAACAGCATGGCAGTGGACATGGAAAAGCCCGGATGGAGTCACACTGAATCAGATTGATTATGTAATGATGGATACCAGAAGAATCTTCAACAATGTAGTGATAATAGCAGAATGAATCATTTGCACAGGCTCAGACCATCATACGTTGTGCTCAAAACTATGCGTTGACAATGCCTACAAAGGCTGAGTCAAGAGACGCCAGAAAACAAAGCAAAAATGGCACTTCAATGAAGAGATATTTGCACAGGAAGTAAGTGAAATGGACCTCGATTATAAGGTCAACAAGGACACTGACGAGGACTACGAAAATAATCTCAGCAGCTAAGAAGGCAAAGGCATTGAAAACACTGGGATGCAAGCAGAGGACCAGTGAGGAAATTGTAAATCTGATGGCGAGGAGGGCGTGCATGAAATTAGAAGGAAAAATGGACGAAGAATACAGAACACTGTGCAAAGAAATTCGTGTGAAGATCAAAGACGACTACGAAGACTTTAGGAAGAAGAAATTGAGAGAGGCGGCCGAAAAGAACGAGAATCTGGAGAAGGTAGAAAGAGATGTTAGACTGAAACAGATTATTCCAGCAGAGCTGAAAGATAAAAATGGTGAAAGGACGTTGAAAAGGAGCAAGATGAACGAAATATGTACAAAATTCTACAATGATCTCTACTCCTCACATGTCAACGTCCAGCGTACACCATCAAGGCAGCAGGTTACAGAAGAAGTTCCAGACGTTAGGTGAGAAGAAATTGAACACGCAGTTCGTAACATAAAGAGAGGGAAGAGTCCAGAAGTGGACAATATTCGGCCAGAATATCTGAAAGCAGGGGAAGATGCTCTCTTCAAAGCTTTGGTGCAATCCACATCAATAGCAAGCATGTTCCAGATGCATGGAAGAAATCAAAAGCAATACTATTGATGGAGAAAGGCGATCCAGAAGAACTGAGTAACTACCATCTGATCATACTCCTTTCACCAGTGTATAAAGCAGGGGTGGGCAAACTACGGCCTGCGGGCTGGATCTGGCCCCTCAGGACTTTGGATCCGGCCTGCAGGACTGGCCTGCATGGCGCCATGGGCCCCGCTCCACTCTGGGAAGAGGCCGGCACCATGTCCCTGTGGCCCAGGGGGAGAGGGCTCCGTGAGTTGCCCTTGCCTCCAGGCACCGGCCCCCACAGCTCCCATTGGCCGGGAACGGGGAACCGCAGCTAATGGGAGCTTCGGGGGAGGTACCTGGAGGCGTGGTAAGGGCAACATGCAGAGCCCTGTGCCCCCCACTTCAGGGGCTGCGCAGGGAGGGGGTTTTGGCCGCTTCCCGGAGTGCCACGGTGCCCTGGTGCACGCTGCTGCCACCCCGGAGCCGCTTTAGGTAAGTGGTGCTGGAGCAGAGCCTGAACCCCTCCTGCACCCCAACTCCCTGCCCTGAGCCCCCTGCTGCACCCCACATACCCCAACCCCCTGCCCTGAGCTCCCTCCCGCAGTCTGCACCCCTCCTGCGCCCCTGTCCTGAGCCCCCTCCTGCACCCCAACCTGCTGCCCTGAGCCCCCTCATACATCCTGCACCTCTCCTCTGCCCCAATCCTTGCCCTGAGCCCGTTCCTGCACACTGCATCCCCTCCCACACCCTGCACCTCCTCCCGCACCCCAACCCCGTATACAATTCCCCCCCCCCCAGATGTGGCCCTCGGCCCAAAAAGTTTGCCCACCCCGGTATAAAGTCTTCACCCACGTCATATTCAAATCGGATTAAGAAGGATCTTGAAATGCACGAAAGCAGAGAACAAGTTGTTTCTGCTCAGAGTATTCGACAATTGATCACATCCGCTCAGTTTGGCAGCTCATCAAAAAAATGCAAAGAATACAAAGTACCATTGTGTACTTCATTTCTTGACTACAAAAAAAGATATTCGACTCGGTGGAAATTAACACTGTACTCAACGCACTCAATGAAATTGGAATCGATCCGAGGTACATTGACCTACTGGAAGAAATCAATCACAATTGCTTGACAGAGATAACATTATTCAATGTACCCTGCATTATTACTATACATACATTACTATACATAGAGGAGTCAGACAAGGCGACACAATCTCACCAAAGCTGTTTGCAGCAGTACTGGAGTCGCTGTTCAAGAAATTGAATTGGGAAGAAGGAATCAGAATTGACGGAGAACAGTTAACACATCTTCTCTTTGCTGATGACTGCGTAATACTGGTAAAGGGCACAGCAGAACTGGAGAACAAATTGCAGTAACTGCAAACACTTTCGCATGATATTGGATTGGAAGTAAACACGCCAAAGACGAAGTGGATGTGGAATGAGCATTGTGCAGAAAGAATCATAACTGTAAATGGGAAAGAAATTGAGGAGGTTGACAAATATATTTACCTGGGTCAGCAAATGAGCAGAGACAGGGCAGGGGAATGCAATAGGAGATGAAAGGCAGGGTGGACAAGTTTCAACAAAATAAAGATGTCTCTAATGGATGATGAACTGCCAATGAAGAAAAGCAAAGAACTGTTTAACTCCACTGCTCAGCCAGCAATGATATACGGAACAGAAAGCAAGTCAACAACGAAAGTGGAGAAAGAAAAGCTTGCTGTCACCCAGAGAGCAATGGAAAGGCGAATGTGTAAGGTATCATTCAGTGATCATATACCAAATGAGGAGATTAGAAGGCATACAGAGGTGACTGATGTAGTGCACGCAATGTATGACGAAAAGTGAAGACGGGAGGGTGATGTAGTCTGCAGGCAAGACAACAGGTGGACAGTTCGCATCACTGACTGGATCCCCAGAGACCACAAGCAACTGCTAGGCAGACCGAAAATGCGCTGGACAAAAACTCTTTGGCCAGAAATGGAAAGAACGTGCTCGCAATAAAATAGAATATGTCTGTGTGGCACAGACTTGTGTTGGTGGAGGGATGGACGAGGACAAGCTACACAAAGGTGACGATCACCTTGATACAATGCAGCTAAAATGCTTGTTTATTTGCACTTTAACTTTGTTTCCTGTTTATTTGCCTGCAATAAAATTAATTTTTTGAAACTTAAGAATATATCTTTTAGTTTGCAACAAGCATAAATGCCATATTACAAAATTATTTACCAGGAGCCAATAATCAGCCCATATTTAAATTCAGTAGCTCACAAAAGCATCACACAACACTACTATGGCTGACTTAAAATGGCTCTTCTAACAGCACTTTCGTCTAGCTGTTCAAATTCAACAGCCAGCTGGTCCATCTCACCAACTCCCATTCCCACCAGCCAATTGCCTTTCTCAATCATCTCACCAATATTATGTGATATACAACATGCAGCAACAACAGAAATGTTTGCCTCACTGAGATCGATTCTAGTCAGTAAACTATGCCAGCAATCTTTTAAACTACCAAAAGCACATTCAAAGTCATCCTGCACTTGCTGAATCGGTGGTTGAAACTTTCTTCAGTGCTCTTGAGGTGGCCAGTGTACAGCTTCATGAGCCAGGGAGCAAGGGATAGGCTGGGTCCCCCAAAATCACTGTTGGCATTTCAACATCACCAGTGGGAATGTGCCAGTCAGGAAAGAATGTCCCAGCTTGCAGCTTTTAGAAAAGTCCTGTGGTGATAATATATGCGCACCATATACTTTCCCTGACTAGCCCACACTGATGTCATTGAAGGTTTCCAGATAATTTACTCCACCAGGGCTGGCATAATCATGGAAGAGTACCTCTTTTAGTTTATGTATTCATTGGTAAGGTCGGGTGGTGCCAGAAAAGGGATATGCATCCCATCTATGGCAGCACCGTAGTTCAGAAATTCCATTGCTTCAAATCCAGCTACTACTTCCCGCACATTGTCAAGAGTCCCAGTCCTGTGCAGTAAGAGACCCTTATTGGCCTTGCACTCTTGGGATGACAATGGACCCCACTGGATTTACCAACTCTGCACTGATCGGCCACTGATCAACGCAATCTGATGTTGCAAACTTTCAAAGTGAAACTGCCACTTGCTTTTCCACTGTCAATGCAGCTCTCATTCTGGTGTCTCTGCACTGGAGGGCTGGGGCAAGCTCAGCACACAGATCCAGGAATACAGCCTACTGAATTCTGAAGTTCTGCAGCTACTGCTCATTATCCCAAATCTGCATTTTGATATGATCCCACCACTCAGTGCTCGTTTCTCAGGCCCAGAAGCACCATCTACCAGGTGGAGTTGCTCCATAAATGCCAGAAACAACCTGACATTTTTATTCTGTGTCCATCATCACCCATTCATCATCCTTGAACATTTCCTCTTCTTTACAATACCACCAGTTATAGTAATATTCATTCAAGTTCCACAAATACAAAAGAAGTGTGGATCTTCTAATTAGCAATGGTTATTAGAATTGTGCAGACCTGTGCAGAGTCCAGGCTTCTAACAGAGAGATGGTAGAGATTGAAAAGGACAGGCAGGATTTTGGGAATTTTAAAAACAGTGCAAAAATTATGGGATGGAAGAAGTTGCACTGGGGAAACTTGACCCCTAGTTCCCAGGAATCCCAGGGCAAATTGCTGGTATCCAACAAAACAGTAAAAATATCCCATGAGGCATTGATCTGGATGGTGGCGCAGGACAATGGGATAACCTGTCCCAGGTAAACCACATTTATTGCTGATGCAACCACTTGTGGTGAGGATGTGCAGTGCTGACAAACAGCCAGGTATGCACACCCAAGCGATATACAAAAGTTGGTGGAGGTAAGATGATGCTGACCAAATTTTGTAGTGTAGATACAGCCTGTGATGCATTGTAACTAATTCAGTGAATAAACATAAACTTCCAATCAAAGACTTTGGGTTCTCCTGGAGGTTGATTATACCACCACAGCCTCTTATCTGAAGTCAGCAAGTCCAAGGAGCAGTAATCAAATCAGTTGTCCAGAAAGACTATCAAGTGTTTTCAAATGATTCAGTTTGTTGAGCATATTAAAGAATAAAACAGCAACCCCTCCCATCCAGAAATAGCACTTACCAGCTTCTGTCTTCCACTTTCACAAATGGATTTTTCAGTCGACCTGCTCAAAAAAAAAAAAAATCAAAATCTTTTCCCCCACCTAACAATAAACTTTGTTTATTATAACAATAAACTACATGTATAGATAGACATCCAGCTGATTTTTTAAAAATATCTGCCAATATCTGCCAATAAACTTATTACCATGAGATATTTTTGTACACTTTTCTCAGGCCAACTAGATTAAGAATATGTCAAGGGTACTCCCTTAGACAAAAAATGTATTTTTCAGCATTCAGAAAACAAGACAACATAGAAACTTCAACAAGTGTCAAAATACTTACTTTTTGATTTCTGACCACCACATCGTTTCCCCTAGTTAAAAGAAAAAAAGTTTGAATATTGTTTATATTTAACCTCAACATTTAGTGAAAGATTTCTAAAAACGTGTGTGCATCTGTGTGTGAAATCATGATTAACTGAAATGCAAATTAGGCACATGAATATTCTGAAAATCTGTCATGTCTATTTCTCAAAGAAATATTGCAGCTTTGCATTCATTAACAAATGAATAAAATTTCAATCTTTTTCCTCATAACCATCATGGTAAAGACTCATGAAAAACTGGCTGATTCATGGTATTTTTGCAATACTGTTTTATTATAAATGGAGATAAGTAAAAATGCTGTTAAAAATTGTAGAAGGCAACTTTACTGGTTTCATAACATTTATGGCTCCTTGCATAAAAATGTTACTAATTTATGTGATTAAAAGTGACAATTATTCCATGTTATTTAGCAATAAAGGCTGTACTACAGGAAATATTTTCAAATTTCAAAATATTAAGTCCTTACATTTGTTGGTTAAAAACCAAATCCTCAGATTCCCTAACCTCCTCAAGTTGTAACTCTACTTAAGACAACCTGAAATGTGGCAAGATACTGACTCAGCACTACATTTTGTATTACTGAAAGAAATCAGGCCATTACAAGATCCGGAAAGGAAAACAGATACACTCAAGAGATTCAGCAAAGGCTTCCAAGTGGCTCCAAAAAGTTAATTTGTACTGAATTTCAGAGCAGCATGTACAGTATTGTCTGCTATTTACACACTACAGATCAGGTGAACTGGGCACCCATAAAAATTCACTGCCTTAATTAAAAAGATAAAGCTGCCAGCCAAACAACAGTAGCCTGAATAGAGTTAGGCAGATCATAAACCAGGAACTGGGGGGGGGACCAATAAGAAGTTATATGCTAGCTCTACACCACACTTGGAGTAGCTTTAAGACACTGTACTCCAGTGAGAAGACTGAGAACCAGGAGACTTTTGCTGTGCAAGCTGGGAAGAGTCACACTCTGTAGAACAAATGTTTCTATGTAGTGTTGTCACTTTGATCTGCACTGCTTATCTAGCTCTGGAAAGATCACCCCAGTGCAACTGGGATCCTTCTAAAGTAAAGGGTCTTGCATCCATAGCAGGGAAAAGATGGCTATGGTTGGGATACCCTTAAGGCATGACAATATCCCAATTTTCTGGCTTGCGGGGACCTTAGTAAACAAAGTAAATTAGAGCAGTCCCCAGTTTACTCTAGCTTGGTGCAGAGGGAATGGCCCTTTCAGAAACTTCACCACTCTGAAAAAAAATGTGTCTAGGAGCCAGTAGCAGTAAACTAGAGACACTAAGGATATCACAAATTTATCTTTTTTTTAAAAAAAAAAAAAGAAAAAAGAAAATGATGCTCGTCAAACATATAGCAAGCATTTCCCTTCTGATTTTTAAACGGATCTGGTTTAAAAAATTACTGAGGGCCCACAAGACATACCAGTTATCAGCAAATTAATACATAAACTCACCATTAAGAGTTTATTTAAATAAAATCAATCAGCATCTTGGAAGGAACTATTTAACTTGCCTACAATATTTGTCATTGCTAATAATTATTTTATTAAGTTAGAAAGGACTCACTTACCACATCTTTGATTGAAATGCTTGCTTTCTTGATCAGGTAGAGCTCCTTTTTCTTTTGCTCAAGATAATTTTTAATATCTTTCAAAAAAGGAGAGAATTTATTTTAGCCAAACTTCTTTTTTGTATGCTTGAAGTTATTTGTTGTTTTTAACAATACTTTTGAAAAATAACAAATCTTGTCAGTGATTTAATTAAAATGAATTTCACATGGTTTGACTAAAAGTTTATAAAACAAATACATTTACCATCAACATGAAGTATTTTCACTCCCCAACTCAAGGCATTGGATAGTATAGTCCCTGAAGGGATTAATTCCTGCAAACGGTAAGTGTTATTAATATTTAATAAAAGAAATACATTTAAAGGTTTGATGTAAAGCAAGACATAAGAAAAGCTGAGGTGAAGACATGGTATTTTCCCACACAGCTTTCTGCCAAAAGATAAGGATGACTTTCACTTGCCTCAACTGCCTTCACAATCTTTATGTCACAGCATCTTTCCATCCAGAAGATAGTTGGCTTCCAGAAAGCCCATGTAGCTCATATTGTTATATGATTTATCAACTGGGAATCCTGCAACTGCTGAATTTATTCATATATATAATTTTGATTTCATGTACATGGCTCAAATTCTATGTGTATTAACTACCGGAAATGCATAGACCTTGATAAAATATCAATTATTAGACATAAATCTTTAAAAACAGATCTTTTCTCTCCTTCCCGAAGTTTCCAGGAAATAAATGGAAAAACAGGTGAGTCTTGCAACCAGTCCTGAAGGTAGCGTGTGCTGGTGAGAGAAAGCACAGCACATCTGGCTGTACTTCTCATCGGTGTATTTTCCCTCAGATAACTACTGTACTTCTGCTGATGTTCACTACTATGCATAATAGCGAGAGTAATATTCTTTAGTAAATCCAAATTTACGGACTGCTCAGCTTACCTGTTCTTTGATAGCTTTTTCAACTAAAGATTTTCCTCTACTCAGACGTACCTAAATTAAAAGAAACTTTGCTTATTGTATGCAACACATTAGTGCTCATTTCAGACAGTGAAACAAAGTGAGTTATCTTTTTATGTTAAAAATTAGCTTTTTGTACAAATTGAAATTAGAGGTTGTGTGTCAAATACCTCTATTAAACCAACAAAATACTATATATTATAACCATGTGTTAATCTACTTTATTTAATGTACTACCACTTTCTATCAATTTTCATTCATCAATCAGATGCTGAAAATCAGCACCCTTTTTGCAGCGTGCTGTTGGGATCTATATAGCTAAAAGCTTAGTATTTTCACTGTTAATAGTTGCAACTTCCATGAGAGTTACTAGCAATATGTTTCTAAGGAACAAAATTTTAGCACAGTGCTATCTCAACAGCCTGGGTGAAACTGTAGAGAAGGTAGTGCCATATTAGCCCTCTACTGGCAAGGATTTATATCGCTTTATGAACACCCATATATTTCAGATTCCAAACATTCTAAGTCATCTCCAAGCAGGAGGGACACACAGAAAAGAATTAACCTCATCCTAGAGGTCAAATATGATTTTGAAAAGCCTGAATTTATGAATGTTTTCATGGCCACAGTTGCTCAGTGTTAGGACTGTGAAATGTCTTTGATTTCTGGATTTTTTTCAGTGATTATTTTGGGACTATCGATTACAGAAAATAATCAACAAATACGGAACACACAAAGATGTGGTAAATTGGTGTTACCAGTTTTCATGTCCTCTATTAGAGCCAATGAAGTTTAACATTATAGTCTTTGCCTAAGCTTCCAGTATTGTTTACTGAAAAGACAGATTTCACAATGCGCATCAATGTGCAGCTGCCTGATAAGGGATATGCTTGAATAGATATTCAAGGAAATTGTGATATTCAGCTATGGGCATAAGACATTTCAAATACTTATTAGAAGCTAAACACCAGAGAGAAAGTGCTCCCCCAGGCACCTGTAGGATAACCAGCTCTGCTGCTGCTTTTTTCCAGAGCTTTTCATGTCAGAATCTTCCTTAGCGGTCAAGTCCCACTCCTACCCTGACCTCTCCCACTGCAAGACCTCCGACTCCCCTACTGTATGACCAAATTTCTTAGTAATGAACAGAGACTTAGGAACGTAGGGATGCTGGGTAACCTATTACATACACAAGATTAAGTGTCCCCTTCTACAGAGAATGGCCATATTAGAAAGTACTGCAACCTGGCTTGTGTATCTTAACTAGTGCATGGTGAACTTTTCTGGATTAATAGTTTATTTGTTGAAAAATGCAGTTTCAGTTGATCCAAAACTATTTGTGACTATTCAAGTATTTTTTACAAAGTGGAACAATGCCAACAAGAGACACTAAGAAAGAACCCCTGTAGGCTACCTGATAGCGCAGGGGTTAGCGCACTCTCCCGCACCATGACAGACCCAAGTTCAAATCCCTTCTTCACCTCAACTGTGGGGAACTGAACCCAAGTCTCCCCCATCCCAGATAAGTGCACTAACCACTGGACTAAATATTGCAAGGTGGGCCCCTCCATATCGTTAATCTAGACCTTCATTTCATTTACTTACATGTGAAAATGTGCCCAGAAACAAAATGGTTAGTTTTGGGCCACACAAAACATTTTGTTCAATTTGAAATGAAATTTTGTCAACTTCTTTCAATTCAGTGATATTTTCTGGAATTTTAGGATTGGTTCAAGCTAATTTCTTTTTCAGATTTTTCACAGCTGCCAGGAGCCAGAACACTCAGTTTTTCACCACCCCTGGTGATAATCCTATTCCTAAACAGGGATCAGACATGGTACGCCCACATAGTTTCTAACTGTGTCACATGTGGACATAAAACTTGCTCAGTCAACCATGTTACAAACTTGGTGGAAATCAGTGCAGTGTTCAGGGAAAGGGCATGAGGACTATTAAAGTCAAATATAGCAAAAAAAAATTTGACCATTGAAAACAGACAGGTTTACAATATTTAATTTGTGTGTTTATTTCCTAGATGCCAATCCAGCTACACAAATCTTCTATTAGTGTTGATAAGATAGTGAAAGTGGATTGACTGTATCACACAAAATCTTGTAGAATGATGTTAAAAAGGCTCTACATATGTAGCTGCAATTCCTAGGTTTCTAAAGAATATTGGCAATGGCAAATGCCATTGCAGGTCTTCTTTACATTAGGGATCAAACTGTGTTCTGAACCATTTTAAATTACACTGTTTCAAAGTTGTTAATGATATTGCTGTTTAAGCAGTTTGGCCATCCTATGCTAGAAAACAGTTTTCAAAAATGTGGTTTAAACATAGTTGGCTTCAGTATGGAAAGAGCCAATATTTGAACTTTATTTCTGAGAAACACACTCTAGCTTAGGCAGGGTAAGCCATATTTAACTATCAGAGTTAGTTTTAAACTGGTTCAAACTATATTTGTTATGTTGAACCAAGTCAATCTCAGCTCCACAGTTTACACAACCTTTAGAAAACAAAATAAGAGGCCATCAGTTGAGCAGGTGGGGTTGGATGCACTTGATTTGCAGAATTTTTCCCAAGAAACTTACTGTATCCACCATCTTAAATGAATTTCCATCATGTCGATCTCTTCTGCTACTGGGATGAGGTGAACTATTTCCGCCCGCAGAGCCTGGGCTTGGGACTGGAGAAATTTGTCCAAGAACTTGAGCAAATTTTGCTTCCTTTTTATTAGAAATCAGATAGCTGATATCTTTGCTAAGAAATCCCTCCACACTCTGAATTTAAAAGAAAAAAGTGAGTAATTATCTCAATCATATGCTCTTTGATTTATTTAACCAACCAAGCAGCAATAAAATATCCTTACATTTCTTAATCGCAGTTTAAAAAATGCTGCATTAACCATAGTGAAATCAGCGGGTAGTACTGCCTATAATTAAAGGTGATGACCCTTCCGATTATAAAACACTGTTTTCAGTTGCTTATAACTTTGACAAACTTTAACCATTCAGGCTGAAAATTTTCAAAATTGCTTGCTTCAGGCTGAATTTTCTCACAATTGAACAGTTTCAAAGAATGAGGCTAAAGAAAAATAAGTTTTGCCCATGCAACTTCTTTGATTAGTTCAGCGCCCTCTTGCTTTGGAGCAGGGACTTGAAAGTTAGCCAGGGTGACCTTTGTGTCTGGTATGTGCATTTTGCCGTCCCCATGAAAATCTGCCCAAATTAGCTAAATTCTAAGACTTTGAACAATTGCAATTCACACATGCTAAGTAGAAATTTACCAAACTTTGGGACTAAATATCCTGAAGATTTTCTCCACAATAAACATGCTGCAGTCCAGTGCTGCAGAAGGACTATCCCTGCAATTGCAGCCCTGTGCTACTACGGCCCAGGGGATGGTCCCCAAAACTTAAATGATGGACCCTGCCTTTTCTCCACCCTAAATACTCTCTCTGCTAACAGCCAGGCAGCATGTAGGAAATACGCTGTCCGATTTGAATGCAAGAGTCAGATTGGGGTGTGTCTAACTGGAGATTGGACAAATAGCTTGAAGGGTTTTGGGGAGATTGGGATTGGAGGCTGGCAGGAGGGGACTGGGAAACTGGGCCTGGGAGTTGGGTTGGAGGAGATGGAGACCAGCTGGGCGAGGAGAGTAGGAGCCAAGCTGGGGAGACTACGACTGGGAGCCAGGAAAAAATGGGCTGGGAAGGAGAATGAGATTGTCAAGGAGCCTGGGTGGTGGGACTGTCTGGGCAAGAGGACTGGGAACCAGTGGGGATGGAAAAGGATATAGAAGGAGGGCAATAAACAAAAATTCACAGAAGCCCTTGACCTGTCCCTGACTTTTACTAAAAATAATTGTGACAAAGTGGGTAGGGAGGAGGGTCCAGTATACAGAGCTGCTGGAGCTCCAGGGTCCCCTCTGCCACCAGCGGCAGCTGGGAGCTGCGGGAGCACTGTCAGCCCGGGGATGAAGCGGAAAATGTCGCAGAGGTCTCTGAAAGTTACAGATTCCATTACTTCCGTGAGAAAATCTTAGCCTTAAGTATGAAGCCCTCAGATACCACAGTGATAGGAATTATTCAAAAGCCCATGAGGAAATTAATAATTCTGTCTTCAAAGCAGGATTTGAATACTGTGCAGTAAATAAGGATGGCCTCACACTGAGCAATGAGGATAAAAAAATTATTGAGTAGCTGCTCATTAAGTGAGAACAGTTCATCTTATGCACTGAATGATGAGTGGCCTTATACAAAAATTATGATCACATAATTAAAGACTATCATAATGCATATGTGCACACAGGCTAAATTAAGTTTGCACAGGCAACATTACTTCTTGTATTTCCTATCTTTGGAGTGCTTGACTTTCTAACCTTAAAAATGTTCTTCCAATGTAAGATTTTTGTGCATAATTGTAAAATAAAATTAGTACAATTTATAATGGTCTACCTGTAATTCTTTCTGAACAGAAGAATTCAAACTGCTACAAAATGAGATTACAGTATTGCGATTTGAGAAGTTTCAAGAAAATAGTGAGTATACATAATAAATAGATTAGAAAAGAAGAAAATTGTCAGACACATAGATTAACATAAGTTGTTGGGGAAGAGTCAACATGGTTTTTGTAAAGGGAAATCATGTTTCACCAATCTACTAGAATTCTTTGAGGGGGTCAACAACCATGTGGACAAGGGTGATCCAGTGGATATAGTGTACTTAGATTTTCAGAAAACCTTTGACAAGGTCCCTCACCAAAGGCTCTTAAGCAAAGCAAGCTGTCATGGGATAAGAGAGAAGGTCCTCTCATGGACTGGTAATTGGTTAAAAGATAGGAAACAAAGGAAAGGTATAAATGGTCAGTTTTAGACTAGAGAGAGGTAAATAGTCATGTCCCCCAGGGGTCTGTTCTGGGATCAGTCCTATTCAACATATTCATACATGATCTGGAAAAAGGGGCAAACAGTGAGGTGGCAAAAATTGAGGATGTTACTAAACTGCTCGAGATAGTTAAGTCCCAAGCAGACTGTGAAGAGCTACTTACTTACTTTCAAGTACACACCCACAGACAATAGCAAAGAATCACACCTGTAAACTGGAGTTGAGAGC
The DNA here is from genome assembly GCF_009764565.3 of Dermochelys coriacea. NCBI lineage: Eukaryota > Metazoa > Chordata > Testudines > Dermochelyidae > Dermochelys > Dermochelys coriacea. The sequence goes on from NC_050069.1 coordinate 228,780,775, forward strand.
ACAAAGCATCTCACAAAATTGGGACCATGCTGCTTCCCCAGGAATAGCAGTACAGAAATAATACCCATTTCATTTCTCTAGCTTGTGTGCTTATCCTTCCCCAAAAATAATTTTAAAAGTTCTGAGCTGGAGAGAAGGAGGACAAGAAAGAAGAGAAAAAGATTCTACTGTTAAATTCAAAGGGACACCTTCAAGTTGAAATCACAATGCTGTGAAATTTCATCCCTAATAATTTCATACAACACTTAACCTTGCAAGAGCCAATATAACATAATTCAAGTTGACAGTTCCCCAGTAGGCTCGTATTAGTTCACACAACAGTAGCCTTATAACTTTCCGAAAAGCAGACATGGTAAGCAACTCATATCAACTGTTGCAATTATAGGGAATGGAAACATTTTTACTGCCAACACTTTTTTATACAAATTCAACTAATTCAACTTTTACATGGAGTTCCACAGCTTTCTGTGTCAAAGCTATGTCCTGTTTTGAGCTAGGAACAAATTGTTTCTTCAGACCAAAAATGTAAGAGGATTAAAAAAGATTTAGTAGGATTTCACAGAATTTATCATAATTAACTGAGAGTTCAATAAAGTATTGTTAATATTTAATTAATGTATTCTTTGGAAATGACATTTATTTAAATTTAGATTTCAATCATATTCTGAAAGGTTGAAATCTGGATCCCACAACAATGCAGTTGCATGATCATATAATTGCTAGGTTAATTTCCAAAAAGTGCTAACCAACGTTGACTTTCCAAATAGTAACACAGGCATAATGCATCTGATTAGATAAAAATGTAATCATTTTTTCCAATGCTATGGGCGTGCACAGTGCTTCTCAGTCAGAAAGAAGCCAGCCCCTGACCTGAACGGTTTATGATCTGATGGCCAATTCTGCTCTCAGATACACTGCTGTAAATCAGAAGCAATTCCATTGATGTCATCAAGTCAATCCAAATTCTAACAAGTGTAATAATAGAGAGCAGAATTTGGCCCCACTCTTTAGATGACACTAAGAATGGAATAGCAACAATAACAGGATTAGTGCGGGGGGTGGGAGGATGGACAACAGTATTAGAGTAAAAGTTAATGTGATTATTTGAACGTCATAATGATTCCATGTTGCTGTTGTTTTTCTTAGATTGTAAATTATGGCCCAAATCCTGAAAATATGCTTAACTTCACATACGAGTAGTTTCACTGAAGTTAATGACTATTCATGTGCATAAAGTTAAGCACACACATAAACCTTTGCAGGACTGGGGCCTAAACTAACAAAGTCCTGTGTGTTTTGGTGCAAGCTTACAGGGGCAGAGGGGTTGAAGAGAGGGAGGCAAAGAAGAAGTATGGCTCAGATGAGTAAAAACAGGACACGAAGAGACAGGGAATGGAGACGGCAAAAGACAGCAAGGATGTCATAGTGCACTTTCTAACTTGATACAAAAATTACTCATCCCTTCCCACCCAGCTGCAGAAACCTGCAGAATTTACAGGTAAAACAATCTTGCCTTGCTCCTGTAGCAATTTGGAACCAACTACAATTGCACAAAGCCAGTTGAAGAAATGGGAATTTTGGGTGGCCCACTGAACTAAACTGAAGGGAAAAGATATAAAAAGAGAGAAAAGGATAGCTGAAGAGAAGATAAATACTGAAAACTGCAGAGAAGAGCTGGAAGAAATTCAGCTGGACACAGCAGGGTGGCTTTTTTTTGTTTTTTAAACACAGGGGTTGCATGAATCCCACATTTTTTCTTTTCCAGGGGTTTGGGAACACAACCTACAAAATCAGAAGAATCTTGCAAAAGTTATCACAACTACATCTGTGCTATTGCACAGTTTTGCTTTCCTAGCAGAAAGAGCAGTGTAAGTGATCGCACAAACCTACTCAGGACACGGTTATACTTGCAAGTTAGAGCGCTTTAAAAGAGCCCCGGGCACCCTAGCTCACACTGGCAAGGCATGTAGAGCGTTCTGACTCCGCGGCTAGAGCGCTCCTGGTACTCCACCTCGGCGAGTGGAATAATGTTTGATGCGCCCCTGCTGGAGCGCCACAGTGCCAGTGTGGTCGCCCTGGTTGTTAATGCGCTCTGATCAGCCTCCAGAAGTGTCCCACAATGCCTGTTCTAGCCACTCTGGTCATCACTTTGAAATTTACTGTCCTGCCCTCAGGTGACCAACCATCAGACCCGCCCTTTAAATTCTCTGGGAATTTTGAAAACGCCCTTCCTGTTTGCTCAGCCAAGCGTTGAGTGCTCTAAGCGAATCTTTCCAGGTGACCATGCCTCCACATGCCAGCAAGCCCCAGTATGGAGCAATGGCGAGGTGCTGGACCTCATCAGTGTTTGGGGGGGAGGAAGCTGTCCAGCCCCAGCTACGCTCCAGCCGTAGGAATTACGATACCTTCAAGCAGATATCAAGGGACATAATGGAAAGGGGCCATGACCGGGATGCTCTGCAGTGCAGGGTTAAAGTGAAGGAGCTGCGGAATGCCTACAGCAAAGCCAGCGAGGCAATCAGACGCTCCGATGCTGCCCTCGCAACCAGTTGTTTTTACAAAGAGCTGGATGTGATACTTGGGGGCGACCCCACCTCCACTCCGTGTCCCACTATGGACAGTCCAACAAGGCAGGAGGAGGAGCAGCAGCAGCAAAGTGGAAGCGAGGATGCTGAGGAGGAGGAAGACACCCCGACATCCCTAGATGCATGCAGCCAGGAGCTGTTCTCAAACCAGGAAGAAGGTAGCCAGTTGCGGCGGCTGGTGCTTGGGGAAGGACAAACACCAGAGGAGGTTCCCGGTAAGCAGCTTTTATTCTGGGAAATAAATTCTTTGGTGCGGGCTCTTGGGGCAAGGAGGGTTAGGGCTGCATGCATGCCTAGATGTGGAATAGGGCATTGATGTGCTCTCTCACATTGTGGTAATTGGCCTCAGTGAACTCTTCAAAGGTCTCATCCAGAACTTGGGCAATGCGCTTGCACAGGTTTCATGGGAGAGCTACCGTGGTCTTTGTCCCAGTCAGGCTAACATGTCCATGCCACTGTGCCGTGAGGGGCAGGGGGACCATTGCTGCACATAGGCAAGCTGCATATGGGCCAGGGCAGAAGCTGCATTGTAGTAGAAGACCCTTCCTTGCTTTCTAGGTCACCCTCAGCAGGGAGATATCTTCCAGGACGAACTCCTGTGGAAAATGTGGGGACAGTTCAGTATAGCGGCCCCCTGCAGCTGTTGGCTCTTCCCAAGGCACAGGAACCCAGAGGACAGTACAGCTATGAAAGAATCAGTCTGCCCTGACCCTGTGCTTACTCACCATTTTGGGGCTCCTGGGGGTTATGTGCGCTCGCTTTGGGACGGGCAAATTATGCGATTGTGTAGACTGTGCTTGCCCTCCTTAAGTACAGGGGAATCATTGCTCTGTCTGGTGTTAAGAATGCTGCCTCTGTTAAGTGTTGCATTTTGCCTTTACAGATGCAACCTTGAGATCTCAGCCGTCCGTGTTATCACTGACCAAGAGGCTGCAAAGAATCAGGAAGAGGCCAAGTAGAAGCAAATCATGAAATCATGCAGCACTCCCTTAATGAAAGTCAAAAAGTGCAGGAGTGGCGGGAGAGTAGAAGGAGGGTCCGCCGGCAGAATGCGGATCACCGGCACCAAAGCACAGAACGGCTGATAAGCATCATGGAGCGCCAAGCCGACTCGATCCAGGTGCTCGTAACCATGCCGGCGGAGCACTACTGTGCCTACCCCCACCTGCAGCCCTTGTCCCAAAACTCTTTCCCTTGTTCCCCCATGTCACCTCCAACCCACTTTCCCCAGCATCCGGGTTCTTATCGCCACTAGCTGCGTCCAACACCTGTAGCTTCAACCCTTACCCACTGCACTCAACCCCCATCACCAGTATAGCCATCCTGAAGTGCAGCACTCATTGCACAGCACTACAAACAGGAAGGCTGAGTATAACAGGACATACGCAAACCTGTGATTGTACCATTCCCCACCCCACCCCTTTGTGTTTCTCAAGCAGTTGTGTTTCTTTTCAATGAATGCATTTTCTTTTCATTAAAGACTTTTTTTCTTTGAAAACATTCTTTATTATTGCATAACGTAAAAGATACCTTAGCCCAGGAAAGCAACAGGAACTGCAAGTCAGTATCATACATAGCAAACACAGATTCCTACTAACGTTGGAACCACTGCACTTCGATGCCCAGCATGGGAGTGAACATTACTAGCGGCTTTCAGCCTCAAATTGCTCCCTCAAGGCATCCCTAATCCTTGCAGCCCTGTGCTGGGCCCTTCTAATAGCTCTACTCTCTGGTTCTTTAAATTCAGCCTCCAGGTGTTGAACCTCCGAGTTCCATGCCTGAGTGAATCTTTCACCCTTACCTTCACAAATGTTATGGAGGGTACAACACGCAGATATAACCACAGGGATGCTGTTATCGGCCAGGTCCAGCTTCCCATACAGAGAGTGCCAGCAGCCCTTTAAATGACCAAAAGCACACTCCACAGTCATTCTGCATCAGCTCAGCCTGTTGGTGAACTGCTCCTTGCTGCTGTCAAGGCTCTCTGTGTCGGTTTTCATGAGTCACAGTATTAAAGGGTAAGTGTGGTCTCCAAGGATCACAATGGGCATTTCGACTTCCCCTACTGTGATCTTCCGCTCTGGGAAAACAGTCCCGGCTTGCAGCTTTCTGAACAGGCCAGTGTTCTGAAAGATGTGTGCGTCATGCACCTTTTTGGGCCAGCCTGAGTTAATGTCAATGAAACGCCCACGGTGATCCACAAGCGCCTGGAGAACCGTAGAGAAATAGCCCTTACGATTGATGTACTCGGAGGCTAGGTAGGCTGGTGCCAGAATAGGAATATGCGTCCCATCTATCGCCCCTCCGCAGTTAGGGAAACCCATTTGTGCAAAACCAGACACAATGTCATGCACATTACCTGGAGTCACAGTTCTTCTGAGCAGAACGCAATTAACAGCCCTGCAAACTGCATCAACATGATTCCAACTGTCGAATTCCCCACTCCAAACTGGTTAGCGACCAATCGGTAGCTGTCTGGAATTGTCAGCTTCCAGACTGCAATAGCCACCTTGTGGGGGCCAGCTCCTCAGACAGTCCCATGAAAGTGGCTTTTCTCATCCAAAAGTTCTGCAGCCACTGCTCGTCATCCCAGACTTGCATGACTATGTGATCCCACCACTCAGTGCTTGTTTCCTAAGCCCAAAAGTGCCGTTCCACAGTGGTGAGTATGTCTGCGAATGCCACAAGCAATCTCGTGTCGTATGTGTTACTCGCGTCGATATCATCGTCGGAGTCCTCACTGTCACTTTGGATCTTAAGGAGTAACTCGACTGCCAAATGTGATGTGCTGGCGAGACTCGTCAGCATATTCCTCAGCAGTTCGGGCTCCATTCCCACAGACCGAAAGGGAAGCCAGAGCGTGCAGTACAAAAAACGTTGAAAGATGGTAACAATTGTGGACAGAAGCAGAGGGATTGCTGGGATGCGAAGCGATACATCACGGGGTGTTGGGACAGGACCTAGAATGCCCTGCCCCCTTCCCACAAGCCACAGCGCCAGAATTGGAAGAGGCGCTCTGTGGGATAGCTGCCCACAATGCACCGCTCCCAATGCCATAAATGTGGACACGCCAGTGCACTTGCAGCTGTCAGTGTGGACAGACTGCAGCACTTTCCCTACTGCGCTCTACAAAGGCTGGTTTAACTCAAAGCGCTCTACATTTGCAAGTGTAGCCATGCCCTCAGTTTCACAGATTCTTAAGTACAATTGTGCTGATTTTTACTTTCTAATCAGATCCCCCAGAAGAATTGACATTTAAGGAAAGGATGGAAAGAGATCTAGAGAGTAGAAGAGTAAAAAAATTTTGACATCCTTCAATTTGAAAGAATCGAAAGAGAACAATTCTTCAGACTAAACTTAAACCCTAACTATGAAAACAGTTTGAGCACTTATAATAAAAATATAATCATTAAAAATTACCATTGACATTGCATAGCATAGTAATCTCCACAATATTATAAAATTAAAGTATTTCTAAGAGCTAAAAACATGCAAAATTAGTTCTGATTTTATATTTGATTTTAAACGTTTGCTCTCAGCAGCAGAAGGCCTATAAAGTTTGTGGGAATCCTGACCTACTCGCATCTGAATGCCACTATAGCAAATGTTACTTACATATGAATTTCAAGCTGTTTTAGAAATAATTGAACTGTTATAAGGTAATACACTATTATTAGTGTACCTATGTATGGGAGGCTTAATCCACAATTAATAATAAAAAATTACTATTTTTTCTTCCTTTAATTGCTCTACTCTGAGACAAGCCAATAAATCACTGCTTTAAATTATCATTGATCTCACCTGATTTTTTTAAAAAAATAATTGATTTAAATCAGGTTGAGACTTCGTAAAACAAAGTTGAAAATCTGTGCTATTGCAACTTTAGATTAAAATTTATAAATAAAACTAAATTATAGATGCTGTTTACAAAAAAGAAATGCCATGATTGGTAAGATATCTTATTTGAATTTTACAAAAGTGCTATAATCAAAAAACCAAAATATTGAAAAATTAAAGTCCTAACCCTGCAAACACTTAATTGGGTATGTAAATTTACTCTCATAAATAGTTCCATTGATTTCCACTATGCATGTGCCTAAATGTATGCAGCATCAGCAGCTAAAATTGTATTTTTATTAGAAACTTTTTTCTCAGCTTAAAAATCTCTCTCACTTCAAAATAAAATTACTTCAGTTTTAAAAATGAAAAACTACACAGACTTCCAATACGTTATTGTTAACTTATTCAACAAGTTATTGTGAATTTTTTTTTTTTTTTTTTTTTACACACACACACACACACACACACACACACACACGACAACATTTTGAAAATCAGGAGCTTAAGCAGCTCACTCTTTTGATACCTATGGGTGGGACTTTCAAAAGCATTTCTCTGATTTAGGAGCACAAGTTCCATATGACTTCAAATATGGAGGAATGTAACCTGGACAAAGCATTTCAGCTGTCTTGACTTGTGGATTTTTAATACATTGGAGGGTGTTTGGATTTGCAAATATAGCAGGGATATTTGTTTATCCATTTTGTGTCCAAGTTTTTATTGTTCTTCTATCAAGGATGCTAATGAGATCCTAGATGTACGTGTCCTTTGCAGCACAGATTAACATTTTAAGTGTGAAATTTCTTAGTAGCATTCCTAATGTAAAATCAGAAGTTCTACTAACAATTAGAAAACCAATTAAAGAAACAAGTACTAAATATCCACTTTAGCCACCTAAAACTATAAAACTGGAAGTAAAGAATTAGCAACTTGTAAGAAGTTATACAATTTACATTTTTAAAAACTGTATTTTTAATTAAAAAAACATTATTTTTATCCACCATGGTTTGTCTTAAAAATGCAATTCTTTTGTCTGTTTATTAAGGTAACTAGGCGATGTTAGACTACATTTTAAACAATATTTTGTGGCATTCAGAGTGAATTCCTAGACCATAAGACGCTATGTTCTGAGACAGTCAAAATTTAAGACACTTTCAGGCTTGGTAAATTCACACGCACCTTTCCCCAACACCTCTTGTTGGCAGTTGATGAGGTTGGGTTTTCTGGTGTGTTTTTTTTTTTTTTTTTTTTGGAAAGTACATAAAATTATTTGTGAGATTCAACAATCATTTAATCCAGTCCCAGTATTGTCTAATTACATTATCACATACCACTTTTCCACAGGACCCTGCCCTATTACAGGGTCCCGTGGAAAAGTATGAGTAGTTATTCAATATTTCTATTTTATTGTTTTCTTTCAATGTATTGCCATGGACCTTATTTAATGTACATCATCCAAAACTTGCACCAAATACAAAATTATTTATTTCCTCTTCGACTTTTCTATGGTGCTCATAGGATCTGAGTATTTCACGGATATTAATGAATTTATCTTCACAACATGCTGTGTAATTAGGTTCTATTGCTACCCTCACTTTACAGATGGGGAACTAAGGTACAGACAGATTAAGGTCCAAAATGTCATAAGTGTACATTAACTGTAATTGCCCAATTTGAGACACCTTGGGCCTGATTTTTACTTAACATTTTTATAACACTATGTTGAAAACTTAATTTAACACTATAAAACTTAACACTATAACACTATGCTGAAAACATAGTTCCAATTGACTTCAGTTGTGAGCATTCAGCATTTCTGCAAATCTGGCCCCAGGTGTTTCACTATGGGAACTCAGAAAATTAGCGGCCAATTGTGAAAATTCTGGTGAAAATGACTTGCCTCAACTCACAAAGGAACTCTCTGACAGAGGCAGGGATAGAATCCGGGTCTCCAGAATTCAATTACAGCATAAAACCATTCCGTTACTTTCTGCAATCCCCTGCTTCCTTCTACGCACATTTCAACTCTCTTACAAATGAGGCTGGCATCCTATAGACGTCATTTATTATACAACCTTGATTCATTCCCAGATCACTGTCCAACCTGAGCACTGTATGAAATGGGATCCTGCGATTTAAAAAAAAAAAAAAAAAAAAAGTGCATGTTTGCAGGGCTGGATTAACCCATCACTGGGACCTAGGCAGACATACACTTCCGGGTCCCTACCTTCTAATATAAACAACACATGACCATAGAGTACACCATGAACAGCCACTCGGGGTGCTGCTCACCATAACAAAGGAGCAGCTGGGGCAAACCCGAGTGGTGCTGTAATCCCGTGAGCCAGGTTGCAATGCCATTCACTCAAGTGAGAGAAGTTTTTTCAGTGTGCATGTAAATCAGCATCACTGGTTAAAAAACAAAAAAAACAATCCATTTTGGCCCCAACCCACAAATTTGGGCCCTAGGCATGTACCAACTTTGCCTATGCATTAATCTGATTCTCCATGATTGAGTAATTAAAGGCTATCTAATAATGCATATGTACAAAGGTCTGTATTTAAGGTTGCAGGAGTAATGTTCATTCTGGCATTTCCTAACTTCTGAATGCTTGACTTTACTACCTTAATGTTCTTTTAATGTAGTTCTTTGGGGGGGAAAAACTAAAAAGAAATTCTGTCCAGTGGAACCATAATGACCCCCACCTTGGGTCATCAGCAGAATCTGGACCGTTAGATTCATAGCAAAGACTACCTCTTAAGATAGCAGAATAACTGGTAGCAGTAGAAGGCTGTTATCCTCTATGTAAGCCAGCCACTAGAATGGGCTGAGACATACACTTTGCCAATGGGTTTCACAGCTCTTTCACAGCAGAGGAATGCAGGGACACAGAACTCCTGGGTTCTGTAGGGGACCATGCTGTGGTGGCTATTAGTCATTCTGTCCCTGTGCCCCCATCCTGTCCTTCCCCCCCTTTCCCATCCATCCATCCCTAGGCTCCTGCCCCCTCCTCCTCTGTTCCTATCCAACCCCCCACCCCAATGGTGCTGTTCTTGCCTCCCACCGTCTCTGGTCCTATCCAAATCCCTCACTTCCCGGCTCCAGCCCACTTCCATCCTTGATCCTATCCAACACACTCCACCCCCCAGCACCTACCTCCCCAGCCACCTTCTGGCTCCTGCAACACCCCACACTTTTATCACTACAGCCCCAACCCTCTGAATCCAAATCAGGTCACCTCCACACTGCTTGGGAGCAAAGAGTGCTGCACAAGAGATACTGTCCCTGACAGCATGGAGGAGCAATTGCAGGCAAAGAACTATTCAGCCCTTGCAGCTCTGGGCTGAAGCATGCTCAGGTGAAATATTTGGAGAATTTAGCTATTAAACTCCAATAAATCTCTTCCAAGTATTTTTGAAATGAGATTCTTTTGAGGCTCATTACTTGGCCAAATTTAAGCAAAATTTCATGTGGACAGCAAAAGGTACATCCCTGGCACCAGTATGAACTTCTTGCCAAAGTCTGCTCTGAAGCATAGAGGCACCGGAGCTTCTCAATAGAACTGTTGTAAAAATGTTTTAAACATGGGCAAACAACATATTTTCCCCTAATCTCATTTTTGGAAACAACTAACCCAATTAGACAAACTTTGAAATAAAAATTTAGCTTGAGACAGACACCCAGCACAGAAAATTTCAGCCAAAACGGTTAGAGTTAGGCAAAGCTATAAGTAACTGAAAACAAGGTCTTAAAATGGAAAGTATTGGATGACCGTAATCTTATAGGCAATGCTACCAGCTCCATTAAAATAGAAAAAAAAATTGAATAAAAAAATTATTTTTTAGTTAAGCTAAGGGTTCATTATAAACAATGAGAAAAACATAGAAAATGAAATTATTTGACAACATTTTTTAAATTATTCATTTTAGCCATGTATATACAGAACATAATGTATTGAAAAAATATTCAGGACTTGCATATCATTTTTCCCACTTTGTAAACACATATGATTTTTAACTTACCCCTCCTAGTTCCTTAAGATCCTTCTCTAATTTTTCAGAGATTAGATTAGAGGGAATATCAAGATAAAACACCTTCCCAGTAAGTGGCTTATATTTAGATTTCTCTGCCTTTGTGATATCTTTTTTCAAAGTTTTCAGAGAAGTTTTATTTTTTTCTGTTTTTCCTTGCGTTCCACCTGCTGTCAAAAGGGTAGATAATTTGAATAGGATTATATTTTATGTACTGGTGTGTTTACAAAAATACATTTCCCTGTTTAAGGCCAAATTCAAGCAGGGAGAGTAGGGGAAGGATAAGACAAGGTTCTGCATGAGCAGGATACATTTTTGATTAACTGTGACCCTAAAGCATACAAAAAAGAAAAGTATCTTAAAAATAATAGAGCACCTAGGTTTAAAATAATATAATATTAAAGTTTTGTTCATTATTTCATTTTTCAGAAGTCATTTTGATGCCTATCCAAAATAATTTAAAAACAATGACACAAATATTAAAGGGGAGCAACCACCAAAGGCCCCAATCCTTCAAACAATCACTTATGCATATCCTTAACTTTAAGCATGCAAGTTTACTCAATGACTCCATTGAGCTGGATTATTAACAGCTTAAAGTTAAGCATGTGCATAAGTATTTGCAAGTGTGGGGACTAATTCATTCAAATTGTTCTCTTAGGGCATGATCCAAAACCCACTGAAGGCAATAGAAAGATTTCCAGTTAATTCAGTGGATATTGTTACCAAGTCCTTACAATTCTACTGTTAAAATCCTCTTTTACAGTTGATTTTCTTTTTTACCATTAGCAGTATAATGTCCTCTTTTCTTTCCATCCAATTTGCCAAATATTATGCTGCGTTTGTAATGATGCACCACTAGTAAATTTACCGGTATCATCAAGGACACACAATGTTCTGGGAACTGAAAGTACCTCTCTTTACTATTCTCTTAAAGTAGCAATACTACGTTTGGGTATGCTATCTGCAAAACAAATATTTAAAGACAAACAAAATATCAAAAAAGAAGATTAACGACTAGTTTCTCCTCTGTCACTTGACTTCAGATTTGTTAAACAGGTAGAAGAACTCAATCCAACTCCCATTTAAATCATTGAGAATTGGATAGGGTCCTAAATGTGGACAAAATTTGGATCTAAACAACCAATAACCACTCAATAATTCCATTTTTCTAAACAGCAAAAGAACGTTAGGGTAATATCTCACTGCAATCATTCATGGAAGAACTATTTCCATGGGACTTCAGATTAAAATTTTGCAAACATACTAGATTAAAAAAAACTAAGTATGTTTTAAAAATTAATAATGTCTTTTCTTCTGCTCTTTCAGTCATTTTATTTAGATTGTAAAACCTTTGTGACATGGATTTTCCCTTGTTATATGTATGTATACTGCCTAACAGAATGGAATTCCATACTGGGTGGAGGCCTCTAGGTGCTGCCATAATATGATTAAATAAAGTTACAATAGTATTATGGTAGGACCTACAGGAAGCTCTCATGTGTGGTATCCCAAACAATGGATGGGTGCAAACATTGACATAAGTTTAACTTTATGCATATGATTAGTCACATAAGGGTCTATCAAAATATTAGTTTTAACAGCAAATTTTTCAGACAACAAAAATAGCTCTTTCCCTTGAAGAGCATGCAACTTAACATATACCTAAAACAAACCACAGTATGGTTCCAGCCTTTCAACTGGATGTGTGTGTGTGGACCTCTCTGAAGCCCAGTAGATCCACCCAGACAAACATAATTGCAAGATTAAACCCTTAAACATGCAAATGAATAGCTTTATTCAAGAGATTAGAGACACTGAATCCAATCCTGTGATTATTTTCTTCTTCTTCATATGAATAGTGTCACAGATGTCAATAGATTAACTTGAGTTATGAATATGGATTTCAAAAAAGATCAAAATCATAAAACTCCACCTTTCCAGGATATCATATAATTTAAAATAAAAAACAGACTCTCTCAAAAAGTGGGGGGATTAACTTTTTCTTGCAACCACATAAAGGCCATGATCCTGTAAAATGATCCACACAAGATGTCTCCCATTAGCGAAGGCAGAGCCATGCACCCAGGAACCCCACTGACTGCAAAAGCCCTCATCCTGAGTCAATCAACTTGCAAGAGTGGGACCTTAAACGGAAAATGCAAAGTAACTAAAATAATTTATATATCAATTATCTTATTTGGTTACTTTAATACCAGAAATTAACAAGACAAATACATTTTTAATACCAAAAGCCTCATTCCTGCAAGCTGCTCTGTGAGGATGGGTTTCAGAGTAACAGCCGTGTTAGTCTGTATTCGCAAAAAAGAAAAGGAGTACTTGTGGCATCTTAGAGACTAACAAATTTATTTGAGCATAAGCTTTCGTGAGCTACAGCTCACTTCATCGGATGCATTCTGTGAGGATGGACCTGCTGCAAGGTCTAATGGTGTCATTGGGGGAAAGGGGGTCTCTGCCTGCATGGGGCAGTTTATAGAGCCTAGGCCTAATCTACTCTTCCATATATCTACTAATTACTTTTTTTTTTTAAGCACTTCAGACAGCTTGTACAATAAACAGGCTAACCAGTTTCACTTATTTCTAGTCAGTTTCACTTTTTGTTCTCATGTATCAGCATAAAGCAGTATTGAGCTTCCAACACTAGAGAGAAAGGTTTTAAACACCTAACCATTTCAGCTTTCTTTTGAATTTTCAATTAGTGGAAGGTGGTGGTATTTACAAATACAGCAGAAATATTCATTTATCCATTTTGTGTTTGAGTTTTTGTTAATAACACTGCTTCAATGGGACTATCTGAACATATAAAATTAAACATGTTTATGCATTTGTAGGACATGGTACATCAGGCTTCAGTCCTAGAACCACTGCCATGCTCCTAGACCCTTGAGCCCACCAGGAGACAAAATGCTGGATTGAGGCCCCATTGTTATTTGAAGGACTTGAGAAAAGCAGTTCCCAGTTAGCAATTTATCCAAATTAACTTGTTAAAAAAATCCATTCCAGCAACTGAATGAGATTTACAATCACTTTGAACTGCTTTCCATAATAGCTTAAAATCACATGGGGCAAGATCATTGCCTACTTGTAATTTGTCTTTTGTTGCTAATCCTCATAGCATTTGGTTTCATTTTTCTGGCGAGTCACATTTTTCTGTCCGCTTTCTTTCCGAGGGTTATGACCTGCAGGAGAAATAGTTCAACAGAGAATTTAAACGCCCAAGAGAGGGACAGAGGCAGCCCATTCACACTCCCCACGCCGAGTTACTGCTCCCTGGCTCCCATCCCCAACACACCTGCTGCTTCCAAGTCCCACTTACTTCTACCCCAGCCACCATGCCTCTGCTCCTCCGTCCCTCGCTCCCCACGCCCCAGCCAGCGCTCCCCTGCCCCTCTCCCAACCGTCACCCCCGCCCCAGCCACCACTCCCCCAGCCCTTTTCCAATGGTCACCCCGCTCCAGCCACCGCTCCCCCTGCCCCTCTCCCACCGCTCCCCCAGCCCTTTTCTAACCATCACCCCCCCCAACCACCGCTCCCCCTGCCCCTCTCCCATCGGTCACCCCCGCCCCAGCCACCGCTCCCCCTGCCCCTCTCCCAACGGTCACCCCCCCGACCACCGCTCCCCCTGCCCCTCTCCCAACGGTCACCCCCCGACCACCGCTCCCTCTGCCCCTCTCCCAACGATCACCCCCCGACCACCGCTCCCCCTGCCCCTCTCCCAACGGTCACCCCCCGACCACCGCTCCCCCTGCCCCTCTCCCAACGGTCACCCCCCCCCACTACCGCTCCCCCTGCCCCTCTCCCAACGGTCACCCCCCCCACTACCGCTCCCCCTGCCCCTCTCCCAACGGTCACCCCCCCCACCACCGCTCCCCCTGTCCCTCTCCCAACGGTCACCCCCCCCACCACCGCTCCCCCTGCCCCTCTCCCAACGGTCACCCCCCCACCACCGCTCCCCCTGCCCCTCTCCCAACGGTCACCCCCGCCCCAGCCACCGCTCCCCCTGCCCTTCTCCCAACGGTCACCCCCCCACCACCGCTCCCCCGCCCCTCTCCCAACGGTCACCTCCCCACCACCGCTCCCCCACCCCTCTCCCAACGGTCACCCCCCCCACCACCGCTCCCCCGCCCCTCTCCCAACGGTCACCCCCCGACCACCGCTCCCCCTGTCCCTCTCCCAACGGTCACCCCCCCCACCACCGCTCCCCCTGCCCCTCTCCCAACGGTCACCCCCCCACCACCGCTCCCCCTGCCCCTCTCCCAACGGTCACCCCCGCCCCAGCCACCGCTCCCCCTGCCCCTCTCCCAACGGTCACCCCCCCACCACCGCTCCCCCGCCCCTCTCCCAACGGTCACCTCCCCACCACCGCTCCCCCAGCCCCTCTCCCAACGGTCACCCCCCCCCACCACCGCTCCCCCTGCCCCTCTCCCAACGGTCGCCCCAGCCACCGCTCCCCCTGCCCCTCTCCCAACGGTCACCCCCCCCCGACCACCGCTCCCCCAGCCCCTCTCCCAACGGTCACCCCCCCCCCGACCACCGCTCCCCCAGCCCCTCTCCCAACGGTCGCCCCAGCCACCGCTCCCCCAGCCCCTGCGCCCTGCTCGCGGATGAGGAGGGCGCTGTTGTTGCTCGCTCACCGTAGGCTCTAAGGCGGGGAACTGGGGCCGGGGCCGGGGCCGAGCCCCCCCGTAACTGGGGCGCTTTCCCGCCTCACGAGTCCGACTTCAACAAGGGCCTACTAGCCTGGCCTCCTTCCTTCCCTGCGCGGCCCGCCGGCGGGCGGGGCTGACTAGCGCCACCCCCTGAGGAGGCGGCACGGCCGACGCTGCCAGGCAGAGGGGGCTGCTGGCGCAAGGCTAGTGTCAGTGCCGGGGCTGCCCTTTCCCCCAGCGCTGGGAGCAGTGACTCGAGTGGGCTCCTGCCTCCCAACAACCCGGTACGGGCCAACGCGCGGGCGGCTGAGGGCCTCGGGGGGCGAGCTCTCGGGGTGGGAACGCTGCAGTGGAGGGCACAGGTCCCTAAGTGGGGGAGCGACATCAGTGGCCGCAATCCTGAGGCGATGGTGCTTGGGGAAGGAATGGGGGCAGTTGTCACTAGTGGGGGAGGGTGTGGGGGGATGAAGGGGAGCTGTAGTCACTAGCGGGGGAAGGAGATGGGGGGGCTGTAGTCACTAGTGGGGGAAGGAGAGTGGGTTGTAGTCACTAGTGGGATGGGTTTGTGTGGACAGCGGGGGAGGGGTGTGTGTGTAGTAGAGGCTGATGTTCCTAAAGGGGACTGGGTCGCGGGGGGGGGGGGGGCGGCGAAGGAGCTTTTCTATGAAGAGCTCAAATTCCCTTCAGCCTGGGGTGTGGGCAGAAATCTGTAGGAGGACATGATCTTGAGGAAGGGTTGATTATATCCCTTCAGTTTCCAGGATTGAAGTTTCTGAGGCCTTATCTTTACTGGGGGTGGGGGGGGGGAAGTGTGTTCTTAACTACAGTTAGCTAATTCAAGGGAAAATCCCTGTGAATTTGAGTTAGCTCACCCAAGTTAAGAGCACACCTTTTTCCCCACTGAAAGCCTATGGGGGCATGAATGATACCAGCCTTTTGGCGGCGATACATGGACTCTCTGGAGGTATATGAGCTTGTGAGAAGATCTGTTTAGACATAAAGAAAGGCTCTGAACCATAAGAGATCAGGTTTGTTTATACTAGAAACTTTTGCAGCTTTAACTATATTGATATAAAAATGCATATCCGTTTCAGGAAGCAAGGTAAGCAATAGTGATATAATTGTGCCCAGACTAGGGCTTATACTGGTGTAATTATACTGGCAAAAAAAATACCTGTAAGAACCAGCAGTGCTGCGACCAAAGGGATTCCGTGCTGCTGCATAGCTAGTGGAGGCTTAGGCTGGGCTCCTACAGGAGGACTTTGTGAGGCTGGGCTTAACAGGAAGTACTGTCCAACAGGACTTGAGTGGTGGTCCTTCGGAGCCTGCTGATTGGCTGGTACCAGTACTTAACCCTGGAACCTAAGCAGGGAAGAAAAGGAGTACTTGTGGCACCTTAGAGACTAACAAATTTATTAGAGCATAAGCTTTCGTGAGCTACAGCTCACTTCATCGGATGAAGTGAGCTGTAGCTCACGAAAGCTTATGCTCTAATAAATTTGTTAGTCTCTAAGGTGCCACAAGTCCTTCTTTTCTTTTTGCGAATACAGACTAACACGGCTGCTACTCTAAGCGGGGAAGGTGTCTGAGCAACAACGTGGACCACCTGCTTTCCACCACTCTAGACTCTGCTTGAATTAGCCCGTAGACTCCAGCTTCTGATCCTGATTTGTCCTTGGCTTTGCTCTTCGATTGCTGTTTGTAAGCTGGCGTCTGACCCTCATCTCCTGGTAACCTGCCGACATCCTGACTCTTAGTTTGTCCTCTGGTCTGTCTTGGACTCTGACCTCCTGCTACTTGACTTGGCCCGACTCCTGTTCCGACTACTAGGTTTGACCACCGTTGTCCAGTTGTGACACAGACATAGTTTTAGGGTAGAAAGAAAAGGAGTACGTGTGGCACCTTAGAGACTAACAAATTTATTAGAGCATAAGCTTTCGTGAGCTACAGCTCACTTCATCGGATGCCTTAGGGGTAGATAGTTTTAGGGGTTTAACTTTTCTAGTTTAGGTGAGGCCTACGTAGAAAGATTGCTGAGACACCATTGGTGAAAATGCTATAATAGCGGTTATATAAAATTTTATGATTTAAGAGTTCCTATCTATACCTGATGTATATGATTTTATGGCATCCCATGGCCCATTTTTATAATCTTATTATACTCAGACTTTTTTTCTGTCCTTCACCACTGTGCATGCATGGCTGCTTGAGGTCTGTTTTTTTTGTTTGTTTTTGAAGAGTTGCTTATAATTAGTAGACTCCTTGCATTGACATAACCTTTGAAGAAAACAATATTATAATATTTATTTTTCAATAAGGAAAACAAAGAACAGGATCTTGCAGATGCAAGAAAATAATTGACAACAATGGTAAATCTACTGCCGTTTTGCAAGTTATAGCTTTCTATGCAATTATATTTCAAGTTTCAACAGAATTCTTATCACGTCATGAAATATATCTTGTAATTAATGAATTGGACCACAGGTTTGTTAGAATGTTCCATCAGTTCAAATGTATTTTTTCCTAATGAATCCTGCTTTATTGCAACACAGCTGAGAATTTTTTAAAAGAAATCTGAATTTGCCAGAAACTGGGTATTTATAAGGTAACCACCGCTTGCTCAAAATGGCGCTATGTCCCCCTCTAGTGGTGGCTAGGCACCCGAAAGAATGATGAGTCTGCTACACCTTGGCTAACAGATATTTCTGAGGGCATTCTGCACCAAAAAATTAAAAATTCTGAGCACAGTATTTTAAAATTCTGCACGTTTTATTTGTCAATAAATAAATGCAGAGGCTCCAGCATAGCAGTGCATGAAGGTGGGAAATCACCCTGCAGCCTTCCTATCCTGGGGACATGAACTCAGTGATGAGGCTGCACCTGACCCTGACATAGCTCAAGGCCTGGGCTTGCCCCAGAAACACTCTGGGGCCCTGCCCCTCTGTGCTAGGTGCACCAGGTGTGGGGCAGGCAGGTTGCCTCAATCAGGCAGTAGCCAAGTGTGGAGGGGCTCAGTGTGGGGGGGATCCAGGTGTGGGGTCAGAGGATTCCAGGTAAAAGTGGTTGGGGCTCAGCGGAGGGGTCTGGATGTGGGGTCTCAATAAGGGAGTCTGGGTGCGGGAGTGGGGCTTGATGGGGTGTGGGTCTAGGTACAGCTAATTGGGGGTCAGTGGTATGGGGGTCTGGATGTGAGGGCTCAGGGTGGTGCAGGGGTATGGTGCTCATCAGAGTGGGAGTTTGAGTGCAGGGAGCGCAGTGGGGGGTGGTTTGGGTGCAGAGGTGGGGGTCCAGAGGGAGGGAGTTGGGGTGCAGAGGGCTCCAGATTCAGGGGTTGAGGTTCAGTGGGGTTTGGGTATGGAGGGCTAGGAAGGTTCTGGGTGTTCGGGGTGAGGCTTGGTGGTGGTGTCTGGATATAGGAGGTCTGGATGCACGGGGTTTGAGCAGATGGGGGAGCAGCTCCCTGTACAGTGACCCTTCCTCCTCCCCCCCAACCCCCTCCCCGCAACTGAGGAGTGATGGGGGTAGGAAGCAGGGGAAGATGCTAAGCTTCCTGCAGCTGGGGGAGATTTCTGAGGGTGGGTCTGACATAGCCCCAGCCACTCCTTGCAGGGGAAGAGGAAGTTCTGTTCTCTCCTGCCTGTAGCCCAGCAGGGATTAGCAGCTGATCTCAGCTCAGGGTAGGAGCCACTGGCTGTGGTATGCCCAGTTCTGTGGTGATTTACCTCTTCACTGGCTGCTCCGGGTGCCTGAAACGATGTACCTGTGCAGCTAGTGAGTGGTGTGTGACTGCTCTTGCATTTTCCCTTTGCTTCCCTGTCAGAAAGTCATGTTTCTGCAGGGAAGCAAATAAATGTGGGGAACATGAATTCTGCGCATGCGCGGTGGTGCTGAATTCCCCCAGGAGTAGACAGAGATGTAAACAAAGATGTAGCTCATGCAGTAGAAGCTCTTGCATTTAGCTCTTGAGGGTCTCAGGTTTGATCCCCACTACCAATGCCCATGTATAGGTTGGCGTTACAATAACACATCTGTGTTTTTAATATTCACAGGTCTTTATAGGATTTTAATGGAGCTGAACTACAGGCTTATTAAAAGAAAATAATTTAAAGTAGTTACTACATGTCATAATGTCTACTTCTCCATTACAATGCCCTTCTCAGTCTTTTAAAAATTTATTATTCTCAAGTAGTAACTTCTTTAAAATGCCTTTTAAAGCTTCTTTGCTGTTCATCTTGAATAAAGCACTAAAATTAGGGATGAATGTGGAGCTGAAACCTCCCTTTAATATAGGTGTGATGGGCAGGATTTCTCCTACGAGACTGATCTTCATTTACTGTTCCTTTGTGTGTGAGACTGGTCAACTTTTTTTTTTTAAACTCTAACTGATATTTATGTTGGTATTTAGAGTAGCAGCCGTGTTAGTCTGTATTTACAAAAAGAAAAGGAGTACTTGTGGCACCTTAGAGACTAACCAATTTATTAGAGCATAAGCTTTCGTGAGCTACAGCTCACTTCATCAGATGCATTTGGTGGAAAATACAGAGGAGAGATTTATATACACACAGAGAGAACATGAAACAATGGGTTTTATCATACACATTGTAAGGAGAGTGATCACTTAAAATGAGCCATCACTAGCAGCAGGCGGGGGGAAACGAGGAAAACCTTTCATGGTGACAAGCAAGATAGGCTCTTTCCAGCAGTTAACAAGAACATCTGAGGAAAGGTGGGGGGGAGAAATAACATGGGGAAATAGTTTTTTACTTTGTGTAATGACTCATCCATTCCCAGTCTCTATTCAAGCCTAAGTTAATTGTATCCAGTTTGCAAATTAATTCCAATTCAGCAGTCTCTTGTTGGAGTCTGTTTTTGAAGCTTTTTTGTTGAAGGATAGCCACCCTCAAGTCTGTAATCGAGTGACCGGAGAGATTGAAGTGTTCTCCAACTGGTTTTTGAATGTTATAATTCTTGACGTCTGATTTGTGTCCATTTATTCTTTTACGTAGAGACTGTCCAGTTTGGCCAATGTACATGGCAGAGGGGCATTGCTGGCACATGATGGCATATATCACATTGGTAGATGCGCAGGTGAACGAGCCTCTGATAGTGTGGCTGATGTGATTAGGCCCTATGATGGTGTCCCCTGAATAGATATGTGGACAGAGTTGGCAACAGGCTTTGTTGCAAGGATAGGTTCCTGGGTTAGTGGTTCTGTTGTGTGGTGTGTGGTTGCTGGTGAGTATTTGCTTCAGGTTGGGGGGCTGTCTGTAAGCAAGGACTGGTCTGTCTCCCAAGATCTGTGAGGGATGGGTCGTCCTTCAGGATAGGTTGTAGATCCTTGATGATGCGTTGGAGAGGTTTTAGATGGGGGCTGAAGGTGATGGCTAGTGGCGTTCTGTTATTTTCTTTGTTGGGCCTGTCTTGTAGTACGTGACTTCTTATGTTGGTATTGTAACCCTTCTGCCAGGTACCAATGGCAGCAACAAGGCTAACATTCAATAAAACTATGGCTTGAGCCACCACCCACATCTGTACTCCTACCTCTGGCTCTGAGAAATCAAAAAAAAAACCTCCCTGGTCACTTCTGAGAGTGGGTTTTCCCCACTCAGAGCCCTGGAGAAACATGGAGTCATAAGTATTTTTTTATTTAGGGAAAAACAATAAAAACAAACATGAAAACCATGTTCATATTAACATACAAGAAAATGAACAGCCCAAAATCAGTGCACCAAGAGTCTGATCAACCATACAGTTCCACATTGTAATTGTCTTGCTCCTTGACCCAGAACTCTTAGTGTTGTCAGGAAGGAGTTAAAATTCAGCCAGCAGAAAAGACAGAAACTACTGAGAAGCAAGGACATAGTTTCTGTCAATACATACCTTAACTCAGCATATATGGACAGTGCCCGCCCAGTAACTCAGATCTTAGAGCAGAACAAGCTCCCTTCACAGCCTACCAGATATCTAAGCACTCATCCCTATCTCCCACCCACTTCGCTTCTTTCCCCCACAAGGTAGTATAGAGGTTTGATGCAATTAGGATGACCTCTAAATGTATGTACTGTTCTTATATTTATCTTTGTTCAGGGTTCTCTTGACTTGTAACAATGTCTGTCTCTGTATGAACAAATAAATGCAAATTGTTAAGAGAATGTATATAACTGGCCACTGTGGTACCATATCTTCGAAGTTGCTTGTCAGTGAATAAACCCCCGTCAGTATTGTCTGTGCATGTCTGATTCTTGGGGAAAAGAATATTTTCCCCAACAGTGTCGATACAAATCACACTCACCCCAAACCCCACTCACTGGTCCAATTAGATTCAGTAGAAGCTGAGAAGTTGCTCTGCTCTGTCTGACTGTACCGGTCCAGAGAGAACTACTTCCCCATGTCCCACTCTGAGGCATAGCAACCTGATCCAATTCTGTGATATTACTTTTGTTTTTGCTGGTATTGAGAGCCACGGCATAGCAAAGTCAGCTTAGTGCTGTTGCCATCTGTACAATCGGCCTTGTGTGACTACAGCCGTTGTTCCAGTCCTGCAGATTTACTCCACACAGGGCAAAGAATCTTCAGATGGAAAACGAAGACAAGACCTTGCAACTGAACTCTTAGTCTTTAGGATAAAGCCCTTTTCCCCTTGTTTTGTGTTGGACTTGAGTTTTCTTACAAAACCAAAGTCCCTATATAATCAGGGTCAGTGGTTCTCAACCTTTCCAGACTACTGTATCCCTTTCAGGAGGCTGATTCGTCCTGTGTATCTCAAATTTCACCTCACTTAAAAGCTACTTGCTTACAAAATCAGACCTAAAAATACAAAAGTGTCACTGCACACTATTACTGAAAAATTGTTTACTTTCTCATTTTTACATAGAATTGTAAAATAAATTGTGACCCCCAGATTGAGAAACACTGATGGTATATAGAACAATATAAATAAGCCATTGTATGAAATTTTAGTTTGTACTGACTTTGCTAGTGCTTTTCATGTAGCCTGTTGTAAAACTAGGCAAATGTCTAGATGAGTTGACGAACCTCCTGGAAGGCCTCTGTGTACCCCAGGTTGAGAACCACTGCTCAGGGTGATCTATTCACTCCAGGGCATACCCTGCACAATTCCTATGTCCTTTCATGAGTACAGTAATAATAATCTATTATTATTTATACCTTTGAAAACAAATTCCAACTAAAGCAGCAAAACTCAGAAGATGGAATTATAGATAAGCAATATTGTTTTTGTAAATGAAGCTAGTCATAGGTGGCTTTTTCCTTTCTTCCCTATAGAGGGAGCAGAGAGTTCAAGCCTTCTGTCCTGGGACTTGCAGCATGAATGCAAGAGAAAACAATACAAATCCAATATAAAAAATAGCCACTGTGTCATGGTTGAAGCCAACTTTGATGGGTTGAGGTCCTATCTGCAGTTTCCACCCACTGCCCAGGATCCATCCTATGTTCTCTCCCCAGTTGTAGTACCCCTTCTGCTGATGAGGCTCCCTAATACTTCTCCAGCTTAACATGCTTGCACAATGTGTTTCTTTATATATTGGAGTTGCAAGTGATTTCCTTATGGAGGTGCAGGGATTGTGAATAGTTAATGTGATGTTTGGGTGTGAAAGCATTTCTTCACTTTTAAGAATGTCTGGGGGTTTTGCATGTAAATAACCTTAACTTTTAACCAAATTTTTGTTTGGTGAAAATGTAAGTTCCCAAAATATTTTGACTTTTTGTCCTATATGGCTTGTTTTGCTTCAAAGAAGAGTGTGTGTGGGGAGATCTTCAAATAAATCAGCTAGGCTCCATCACTGGGAGTGTGGAATCCTTTTCTGAACCCAAGTTTATAAACCACATTACAGATGTTGTATATCTTCCTTCCTACTGTGACCAAGGGTTTGGGAACTTGTGAGTTTGCTATATGAAGGATTCTCCTTTTGAATAGGATTACTACCTATTGGGGAAATGTGTGTGGTCTATGTTTTGACAGTAGTTTTAATACAAAATAATTTTTAAAAAAATGCTAAAGAGACAATGTGGAGTGGTTGGCAAGCAAGTTCCTTATTTGTTTCACTAACAGTCAAATGAAAAACATGCTCTAGAACGGTGGTTTTCAAACTTTTTTTTGGTGACCCAGTTGAAGAAAATTGTTGATGCCCTTGACCCAACAGAGCTGGGGATGAGGGGTTTGAGGTGTGGAAAGGGGCTCTGGGCTGGGGAAGGGGGTTGAGGAGCAGGGGTGCAGGCTCTGGATTGGGGGTGCAGGCTCTGGGCTGGGGATGAGGAGTTTGGGGTTCAGGGAGGGGCTCAGAGCTGGGGTTGGGGTGTGGGATGGGATCAGGGCTCTGGGCTGGGGGTGCAGGCTCTGGGGTGGGGCTGGGATGAGGGGTTTGGGGTGCAGGAAGGGGCTCCAGGTTTGGGGGGTCAGGGCTGGGTCACGGGCTTACCTTGGGCAGCTCCCGGTCAGCAGCGCAGCGGGGGTGCTAAGACAGGCTTCCTACCTGTTTTGGCACCATGTACTGCGCTGCGCCCCAGAAGTGGCCAGCAGCAAGTCCGGCTCCTAGGTGGAGGCGCGTGGCTCCCACCCACAGGCATTGCCCCCCACAGCTCCCATTGGCCAGGAACCCGGCAATGGGAGTGTGGAGCTGATGGGGCAGCGCACGGAGCCCCGTGGGGCCCCCCCGCCTAGGAGCTGGACATGCTGCTGTCCACTTCCAGGGTGCAGCATGGTGTCAGAACAGATAGGGACTAGCCTGCCTGCCTTAGCTGGGCAGCACCGCCGATGGGACTTTTAATGGCCCGGTGCTTTACATTCTGTGAACCAGTACTGGGTCATGATCCACAGTTTGAAAATCACTGTTCCAGAAGAGTTTTAAAGAGATTTGTCTGCATCATGTAGCCCGTTAAGATTAGCCTTTATAATGGGGAGATTAAAGACATTAGGTAGTAAAGACAAATAATAAAACACAGCATTTATGTAGAACCCTTTAAAATTTACAAGAACTTTGCAACAGCAATAAAATAACAGCTGCACTAGTTATATGTACATCTAGTAAGACATGCCTTGACTTGTCCCACATACTATTCTTTGGACTTGTGGCTTTCCTGGCTGGTGAGGACAGGCTGCTGGCTTCTCCTGGCCTTTGTTCAAGAAATGAAAACTTGATGTCAATAATCTCATTAACTATTGGTCAATACTGCATGTTCTATTTCTGGGTAAGATTATAGAGACTTTTTTTTTTATGAGAGAAGCCTGAGTATCCAGATGTCTCAGTTCTTGAGTCTTTTCAGTCTGGGTACAGACCTGTATAAGGGACAAAAACAGCATTGGTAGATGATTCATAGATACTAAGGTCAGAAGGGACCATTCTGATCATCTAGTCCGACCTCCTGCACAACGCAGGCCACAGAATCTCACCCACCCACTCCTACGAAAAACTTCACCTATGTCTGAGCTATTGAAGTCCTCAAATCGTGTTTTAAAGACTTCAAGGAGCAGAGAATCCTCCCTCAAGTGACCCGTGCCCATGCTACAGAGGAAGGCGAAAAACCTCCAGGGCCTCTCCAATCTGCCCTGGAGGAAAATTCCTTCCCGACCCCAAATATGGTGATCAGCTAAACCCAGAGCATATGGGCAAGATTCTACAGCCAGATACTACAGAAAATTCTTTCCTGGGTAACTCAGATCCCACCCATCTAATATCCCATCTCAGGGGATTAGGCCTATTTACTCTGAATATTTAAAGATCAATTAATTACCAAAATCACATTATCCCATCATACCATCTCCTCCATAAACTTATCGAGTAGAATCTTAAAGCCAAATAGATCTTTTGCCCCCACTGCTTCCCTTGGAAGGCTATTCCAAAACTTCACTCCTCTGATGGTTAGAAACCTTCGTCTAATTTCAAGTCTAAACTTCCTGGTGGCCAGTTTATATCCATTTGTTCTTGTGTCCACATTGGTGCTGAGCTTAAATAATTCCTCTCCCTCTCCTGTATTTATCCCTCTGATATATTTAGAGAGAGCAATCATATCTCCCCTCAACCTTCTTTTCGTTAGGCTAAACAAGCCAAGCTCCTTGAGTCTCCTTTCATAAGACAAGCTTTCCATTCCTCAGATTATCCTAGTAGCCCTTCTCTGTACCTGCTCCAGTTTGAAGTCATCCTTTTTAAACATGGGAGACCAGAACTGCACACAGTATTCCAGGTGAGGTCTCACCAGTGCCTTGTATAATGGTACTAAAACCTCCTTATCCCTACTGGAAATACCTCTCCTGATGCATCCTAAAACCTCATTAGCTTTTTTCACAGCCATATCACATTGGCAGCTCATAGTCATTCTATGATCAACCAATACTCTGTTCTGTTGGAGGAGAAGGTAGTTGTACTTGGTTTTGTATTTTTAGTATTTGTGTGTGTGTAGGGGCTTTGTGCTGGGAGAGCAGCTGAGCCCTGCTTAGGGGGTGGGGCTTCTAACTAGAGGTCCTATAAAGGTAGTCAGGCAGCGGCACAGACAGCTGCAGCAGCACAGGAGCCAGCCAACAGAGCTCTAAACAGGGGAGTTTGCATTGTGGTTCTTGTTTGGGGTTTGCTTTTGCTGGGGGGGGATAGTCTTTTTGGTGTGGCTTGTGTTTCCCAGATTAACAGGATTTAGGTGGGAAGGCGATGACAGATACAGAGGCAGCTGTGGGAGTGACTCCTGTAGTGGAAGACACATTGAGGATGATTGGATGTGGAAGCTGTGGTATGTACATGATCCTGGAGGGGGGAACCGGTAAGAGTTTTTTCTGCATGAAATGCCGTCTGATAGAGCTGATGGAGGAAAAGATCCGAGGTTTGGAGATGCAGGTGGAAAGTCTGGTTGAGTTTAGGAAGGGGTTTGAGCAGATGATGGAGCAAAGATATGAGGTATCTGAAGGGAAAAGCTAAGACTCACGGATGGAAGCAGGGCTGGGGAATTTTGAGGGGAGACTGGGTGAGGAAAGTGGTCAGTGGAAGCATGTGACTAAAAGAACCAGGCAGAGGAAAAGACAGGCTAGTGAAGGAGAAATAGAGGTTAGGAATAGGTTTCCACCTTATCTCCTCCTCTGTTACTTCTAATTGATGCATCCCCAGCTTATAACTAAAAATTCTTGTTATTAATCCCTAAATGCATAACCTTACACTTCTCACTATTAAATTTCATCCTGTTACTATTACTCCAGTTTACAAGGTCATCCAGATCCTCCTGTATAATATCCCGATCCTTCTCTGAATTGGCAATACCTCCCAGCTTTCTATCATCTGCAAACTTTATTAGCACACTCCCACTTTTTGTGCCAAGGTCAGTAATAAAGAGATTAAATAAGTTTGGTCCCAAAACTGATCCTTGAGGAACTCCACTGGTAACCTCCCTCCAGCCTGACAGTTGGCCTTTCAGTAGGACCCTTGTAGTCTCCCCTTTAACCAATTTCTTATCCTCCTTTTGATGTTCATATTGATCCCCATCTCTTCCAATTTAACTAATAATTCCCCATGTGGCACGGTATCAAACGCCTTACTGAAATCTAGGTAAATTAGATCCACTGCGTTTCCTATATCTAAAAAATCTGTTACTTTCTCAAAGAAGGAGATCAGGTTGGTTTGGCATGATCTACCTTTTGTAAAACCATGTTGTATTTTGTCCCATTTACCATTGACTTCAATGTCCTTAACTACTTTCTCCTTCAAAATTTTTTCCAGGACCTTGCATACTACAGATGTCAAACTAACTGGCCTGTACTTACCGGGATCACTTTTTTTTTTTTTCCTTTCTTAAAAATAGGAACTATATTAGCAATTCTCCAATCATTCGGTACAATTCCTGAATTTACAGATTCATTAAAATTCTTGCTAATGGGCTTGCTATTTCAGGTGCCAATTCCTTTAATATTCTTGGATGAAGATTATCTGGGCCCCCCGATTTAGTCCCATTAAGCTGTTTGAGTTTCGCTTCTACCTCAGATATGGTAATATCTACCTCCATATCCTCATTCCCATTTGTAATGCTACCATTATCCCTAAGATCCTCTTTAGCCTTATTAAAGACTGAGGCAAAGTATTTGTTTAGATATTGGGCCATGCCTAGATTATCTTTAACCTCTACTCCATCCTCAGTGTTTAGCGGCCCCACTTCTTCTTTCTTAGTTTTCTTCTTATTTATATGGCTATAGAACCTTTTACTATTGGTTTTAATTCCCTTTGCAAGGTCCAGCTCTACTTGACTTTTAGCCTCTCTCACTTTATCCCTACATCTTCTGACCTCAATTAGGTAGCTTTCCTTGCTGATCCCTCCCATCTTCCACTCCCTGTATGCTTTCTGCTTCTTCTTAATCACCTCTCCAAGATGCTTGCTCATCCAGCTTGGTCTACAACTCCTGCCTATGAATTTTTTCCCCTTTCTTGGGATACAGGCTTCCGATAGCTTCTGCAGCTTTGATTTAAAGTAATCCCAGGCCTCCTCTACCTTTAGCTCCATAAATTCTTCAGTCCAATCCACTTCCCTAACTAATTTCCTTAATTTTTGAAAGTCAGCCCTTTTGAAATCAAAAACTCTAGTTGCAGATTTTTGTTAATCCTTCCATTCAGTTTGAACTGAATTAGCTCATGATCACTTGAGCCAAGATTATCCCCTACAACCATTTCTTCTATGAGGTCCTCGCTACTCACCAGAATTAAATCTAAAATGGCATCCCCTCTAGTCAGTTCAGCAACTACTTGATGAAGGAATCCATCAGCTATCGCATCTAGGAAAATCTGAGCCCTATTATTATTACTAGCACTGGTCCTCCAGTCTATATCTGGGAAGTTAAAGTCTCCCATGATCACGCAGTTTCCATTAGTATTTACTTTATTAAAGACATTAAAAAGGGCTCTATCCATATCCAAATTAGATCCCGGAGGTCTATAGCACACCCCAAGCACTATCGTAGGAGAGGCTCTACTAGTTTTCTTCCCCAATGTAATTTTTGCCCAGACGGACTCTCTTATCCATTGCATCGCTTCTTCTTTCTTTACATTCTACCTCATCATTGATATACAATGCTACTCCACCCCCTTTACCTTTGTTTCTGTCTTTCCTAAACAGCACATACCTTTCAGTACCTGTAGTCCAGTCATGACTACTATTCCACCATGTTTCTGTTATCCCTAGAATATCTGGTTTCACTTCCTGCACCAGTAGCTCTAGTTCCTCCATTTTGTTACCTAGGCTCCTCGCACTGGTGTATAAACGTTTTAATTTTTGCTGTTTGGCCTCGCTCACATTTTGTACCCTATTAGGCACAGTCATTCTACAACCAGTATAACCTATTAGACTAGTATTCACACCGCTCTTGCTCCTTATATACATTCTCCTACCCACGGCTGTATCCTTTCTTACTTCGTCTTCTTCCCTCTCAATGCTAAAATCTGGCGTGGAGATTTCCTGGACATCTCCCATCCATCTCCCCCTAATTCCTAGTTTAAAGCTCTCTTTATCAGTTGTGCCAGCCTTGATCCTAGAAGTCTATTTCCTTCCCTACTCAGATGAAGTCCATCCCAAGAGAACTGTCCTCTGTCCGTGAATGCCTCCCAGTGGCCATGCATCCCAAAGCCCTCCTTATAGCACCACTGCCTAAGACACCTGTTGATGGTCATAATCTTGTCACACCTTTGTTGCCCTTCTCTAGGAACAGGAAGGATCCCGCTAAAGATCACCTGAGCCTCAGTTTCCTTAAGTGTCTTCCCCAGCCTAGCATAGTCTCCCTTAATACTTTCCAGCGAGAATCTAGCCGTATCATTTGTTCCCACATGAAGGATAATTAGGGGATTCTTTCCCGCTCCCTTTAGGATCCTTTTCAACCTCAGGTCTACATCCCGTATCTTAGCACCCGGAAGACAGCACACCCTTCTATTCTCTGGATCAGCCCTAGTTACAGGCCTGTCTATTCTTCTCAATAAAGAGTCCCCGATCACATAGACCTGCCTTTTCCTGGTGACGGTGCTATTCTCCAGTCTCTCCCCTGTTCCCTCTGGCTGCAAGTTCTTTCCATTCCTATTTTCCCTTATAATCCTCTTCAACCCATCCTGTATCCTCCTGGGGCTTATATTTGGTGTAGTCTCCCTTGACTCTTCTGCTTTTCCTATAGGACTAGCCTCTCTTCTCTTCTTCCTTGCCCTTCCACCTTCAGCGACTACCTGCTGAGCCCCTTCTTCATTTTCCAACTCTGCAAACCTGTTCCTAAGCTCTCTTTCTCCTTCACTAGCCCGTCTTTTCCTCTGCCTGGTTCTTTGAGTCATATGCTTCCACTGACCACTTTCCTCACTCAGTCTCCCCTCAAAATTTCCCAGTCCTGCTTCCATCTGTAAGTCTGAGCTTTTCCCTTCAGATACCTCATTGTTTGCTCCATCATCTACTCGAACCCCTTCCTAAACTCAACCAGACTTTCCACCTTTGATCTTTTCCTCCATCAGCTCTATCAGACGGCATTTCATGCAGAAAAAACTCTTACCAGGTCCCCACTCCAGGATCATGTACATACCACAGCTTCCACATTCAGTCATCCTCATTGTGTCTTCCACTACAGGAGTCACTCCCACGTCTGCCTCTATATCTGTCATAGCCTTCCCACCTAAATCCTGTTAATCTGGGAAACACAAGCCACACCAAAAAGACCACCCCCCCACACACAGCAAAAACAAGCGCCACAATACAAACTCCCACTCAAATGCCCCTGTTTACAGCTCTGTTTGCTAGCTCCTGTGCCGCTGCCTGACTGGCTGGCTACCTTATAGGACCCCTAGTCAGAAAAGCCCCGCTCCCTAATCAGGGCTCAGCTTTTCTCCCAGCACAAAGCCCCTAAAAGCCTCTACACACACACAAATACTACACATACGAAACCAAGTACAAATGCCTTCTCCTCCAACAGAACTCCCACTCAAACTCCCCTGATATCTTCCTGGTGATGAGGAAGGTCAAATGTCCATGCTGATATTGATAGATCTGTTAGCCTTTGGTAGTGTTGACCATGAGGTATTATTGACTTGTTCTTGGATTGCAGTAGGGATGGATGTGCTGCTCTTTAATGGTTCCACCCTTTCCTTACAGAGCACACCCAGAGAATGGTGTTGGGCAAGTGCTCTTCCTCCTTAAAAACAATGTTGTAAAATTCTGTAGGGAAACATTACTCCTCAGGGAATTCTGCGTCACTGTCCATGTGCAGAATTCATGTCCCCCGTAAATTTCTTTGCTTCCCTGCAGAAAAATGATTTTCTGACAGGGAAGCAAAGGGAAGATGCAAGAGCAGTCACGCACCACTCCCTAGCGGTGCAGGTACATCATTTCAGGAACCCAGAGCAGCCGGCAGAGAGGTAAATCACCACGGCGCTGGGCACACCCCAGCCAGTGGCTCCTACCCTAAGCCGGTATCAGCTGCTAATCCCAGCTGGGCTGGAGGCAGGAGAGGATGGGACTTCCTCCTCCCTTCAAGGAGTGGCTGGGGCTATGTCAGACCCACCCTCAGAAACCTCCGCTAGCTGTAGGAAACCCAGCATCCTCCACACTTCCTGCCCCCATCGCTCCTCAACTGCGGGGGGAGGGGTCACTGTACGGGGAGCTGCTCCCCCATCTGCCCAACCCTCAGACATCCGGACTCCCTATACCCAGACACCCCTGCCAAGCCTCTCCCCCTACACTCAGAACTCCCCTAGCCCTCCATACCCGAACCCCACCCCATTGAACCTCAATCCCTGCACCTGGAGCCCTCTGCACCTAAGACTGCCTGCCTCCAGACCCCCACCCCTGTGCCCAGATCACCCGCCACTTAGCTCCCTGCACTCAGTCTCCCACTCTGAGCACCACATCCCCGCGCCACCCTAAGCCCTAACACCACTGATCTGCAATTAGCTGCACCTAGACTCCCACCAAGCTCCTCTCCCCCAGCACCAGACCTCTTCACTGATCCCCAGTCACTTTCACCTGGAAGCCCCTGCAGAGTCTCATTGCACCTGGAACACTCCCCCTCCCCACCCCCCACGAGCCTCTGTGCATCCAGATGCCCCCACACCTAGACCCTCTACTGAGCTGCCTGCACCCAGATTGTCCCACACAGAATCCTCTGACTCCACACCTGGATCCCCCCGGACTGAGCCCCTCCACACTTGGATCCTGCCTGCCCCACACCTGGTGCCCCTAGCGCAAAGGGGCAGGGCCCCACGGTGTTTCTGCGGCAGGCCCACGCCTTGTGCAGTGTCAGGGTCAGGTGCAGTTGCACTGCTGAGTTTGTGTCCCCAGGATGGGGAGTGGGGAGGCTGCAGGGTGATCTCTCACCTTCGTGTACTGCCATGCTGGAGCCTCTGCATTTATTTATTGACAAGTAAAGCTTGCAGAATTTTAAAATATTGTGTGCAGGATTTTTAATTTTTTGGCTCAGAATTAGTAATTTTTTGCCGCAGAATGCCTTCAGGAGTAAAACATGTATCTTCTCCTGTTCAGCATGAGTGTGGTGTTGCTAGGATGGTTAGCGAAGAGGTATGGCCTGCAGGGCTTTCAGAGTAGTGGCAACATCCAGCCGTTTCACTTGAACTAGCAAATGCTGTTGAGCACCTAGCTTGGGAAGATGTGGACATGGATTAGAGCCTCTTTATTTTTAATGTTTAAAAGGTATTAAAAATCTAAAGTTAAATATGTATCAGTTTTTTGTTTTTTATTTAACTAAACAGAGATCTAATTTTTTTCAGAATAAGCTGTGGAACAAAAACATTTTCTAACTTTTACAATAGATAACTTGATAATATTGGCATGCAAACAGAAGACTTTATACTATACTACTATTGCTTTATTTAGTCATCTGTTTTTTCTAATGATTTTTCCATAAGTTTTTTGAAAACAATCTCGTTTGTTTCTTAATAGGATGCTTTTCTATGAGAGGAAAATTATGGGTTCTAAAGAGAATACCAAAGAATTGTATAAAATAACCCCTTCTCAGCAAGCAATTGCCTCTTGTTGTGGAGCTATTGTTACATCGCTCTTGGGTAAGACAAAATATTGATCAAGCTTAGCATAAAGTGTATCATAATTCTATCTTTGTTTAGACAACTTTGAAAGATCTTTAAACATTTATTTTACATATGTTTGTTCTGCTGTGCTATAGGACAATAAAGCCTTTTGATGTGCTGTCTATCAGCATTACCATTTAAGTATTTTGAACCCACAAATACTTTGGAATCTTTCCAGTCTCTTGACAAAATGAAGTCACTTCCAAAAATGGGAACAATTTTTATTAACTTTTATCATTGTTTCCCCTCCCTTACCCTGTAATGTCACAGAATAATTTACTTTTTTATCTATAATCAAAATGAGACTAAACAAGTTTTGATTCAGTAATTCCTACTTCTGAATCATGGATGACAGATAAAGATCTGTGTTGTAAGTGGTCTGTTTACTATGCTAGTCTTCAATCCTGAAAACACTATGCATGTGAATAATTTTACACACGAGTCATCCCACTCAGTTCAGTGGGGTTATTCACCTGCACAAGTGTTTGCAGAATCGGGAATTCAGCTATCATGAACCTGAAAAGTAAATGTATTGGAGAATTTCTTCAATGAGAAAAAGAAATAATTATAATTTTTTAGCGGCAGCATGATTTAGTGGACTGACCACAAGGCTGGAAAAAAAAGACAGGACGCCAACAACTTTCAAACTGCATCCCAATTCTGACTTGCTGCATAGACTTAAGCATGTTCCAGCTGCATAATGAGGATAACACCTGTCTTGTAGGAGAGTTGTGGAGATTGATTCATTACTATAAAGTGCTTCAAAGCTGAAGAATATTATAAAAGCTAAAAGTGGTGTTTAGTTAGAGGAATTCTCGGTTGAGTTGGCTGGAGGGAGAATAATATGTGGAAAGTTTCCTTTGTTTCCCCCTCTGATGTGGCTTGCGTGCACTTTTGTGTGGATACATCTTCACTAGCAACATAAAAGCACTGCCGCAGCAGCGCTTTAACGTTGCTGTGTAGTCACGGCACCAGCACTGGGAGAGAGCTCTCCTAGCGCTATTAAAAAAACCACCTCCACGAGGGGAGTAGCTACTAGCACTGGGAGTGCAGCTCCCAGTTCTGGTGCACTATCTACACTGCCACTTTACAGTGCTGAAACTTGCAGTGCTTGGGGGGTGTTTTTTCACCCCCCCAAGCAAGAAAGTTGCAGCACTGTAAAGTGCCAGTGTAGACAAGCCCTGTGTGTTTTTAATGGCATCCAGAAGTGAGGGGTACTTAGACCCAGTCCTGCAAACAGTTAAGCACATGTGAAACTTTTTGTAAAGTTATGCATTTATTTAAAAATTTACAGAATCAGAGATGTACTTTCTGACTCTTTGAGATACTGAAGATATTTGGACACTCTTATTGTTAATCCTTTGCTACTGGGTCCACCCCTGACGATTAATGGCACAGCTACTGACAAAAAGTCAGTGTCCATTTTCAAATACATGTAGCTTCTTTAGAGTAAATAGCAAGATTTGGGATTATTTTTATTTTGAGATACTTTTTATTTTTTGCCAACTACTGCTTCACTTCCTTTTTGGAGGCATGGATTGATTGGCTTATGGGGGAGAGGCCATGATTCCGAAGCTTGGTAAAGGAGTGTGTGTGCGTGCGTGCGTGCGTGCGTGTGCTCTGATAGTCTCTCTTGAGCAGTTCTTAGCCTGGGCATTCCTGTTATATCAGGACTGCTCTTGATTGACAGTGTTGCTCTAAAATGGGATTTGCCAGCAGGAGTTGGCTTCTCTCATTTTGCAGCAGAGATCGAATGCTGACCTCAGCTATAACTAGGGCTCCCTATATTCAGTGGGACCTGATACTGCCACAGCAATGCCTAAAGTTCCTCAGCAACCACTGCTGAATTACATGGCAATATCAATTTATTCTATTCCCTCTCCTCCAATACATGCATCTGATAGTTTAAAATACTAATTGACATATAATATGTTGTTTGATTATTTTAAAGGATGAGTTTTTCACTATGCTCTCCCTGAACACTGCACAGTCCTTGGCTTCTGCGGTCTTCTGCAAAGAACCCAGATCGGAACCTCCTTCCATGTTTTTGTAAGGGAAGGGACCAGCTTATGGCCTCCTTTAGCAGCTCATTTCCCTGGATCTTACTAGCTGCACTATTCTCCATACTGCCCAGCTCATTAGTTTATGCTTCTGGTTCCCCCTCTCCCTGGCTGTAAGCTAGATTTCAACTGTGTGTGACTATATGGAGCAGTGCTGATCACGTTCACTGTAATCCAACTGTCACTGCATAATGGAGAAATCTGGAGAGCAAGAGCCAGCTGTTGGCAGGTCCCAACGAGGAGGGAAGATGGAAAACAAAATGTTGGGGTTTCTGCAGCAAAAAAGACAAACTTGAAGCAAAAGTGCATAATTCCATAGCATATTTGGGCTTGTGTACACACAGAAACTGTAGCAGTATAACTAAATTAGTTTCTAGTTCATTTTCATTGCAGACTCCTTATGTGGACACTCTTTAATCTATTGTATTAAAGTGCCTAGTATTGATTTATCTTCATTTTGTTGGCTAGTGGAAAATAGTTAAAGAAAACATATGAGCATCCATCGCTTTGTTGTTGTGCAGAGATCACATGTGACATGCTATAGTTTTTTTTTTTTTTTTTCAAATAGAGCCTGAAATAATTAGCAGGTGTTGTAGTTTGCAAATATAAACTTCCATGCTATATGGTTGCTAAATGAATTGCTTCAACTTTAGTATTGTTGTTTTAATCATTGACATGCTGTGGAAAATACTTCAGTTGAGCTGCAGAGGATTTTTTTGTTAATTGGGTTTTTGCCCTTTTTCTGCTATATTATGATGTATAAAGAAGGCCAAAATAAGATGATGTATGATCTTCCTTGGATTTGCCAGAGGACCTTTTAGGAGTCTCCAACCATGTGTATTATGAATTCTTACACCTTAGCTGACAGGGCGGATGTGTCTGGATCTTTAATAAAACCATCCTCCTCTCCCCCGCAACCTTCCATGTACGTTAAGAATTGTAATTATATTAGGTGTTACATTTCTTGTTTAGCAAATAGTCTCACTAAAGATCCCTTACCTCTTAGTTGTTCTGCTTTCAGGCCTTGTCTACATTGGGGAACTGTTAACCAATGGGGTGTTGTTTTTTTGGGGGGGGGTAAATATTTCAACATCGATGTGACCTGGGTCTCCTCAGATATCATATTTCACTACTCCTCCAGTCACTGTAGCTTTCAGCTTAGACAAACTTTAATTTCTAAAGTGAAAAGAGAGCTGATTTTTAACAAAAAGGCCAGTCTCCTGTATATCTGCATCTAAATGCAGTGTAAAGAAGCAGAGGAGAGCACAAGTCAACTTTTTTACTTTGCAGATTGCCATTAAAATCAATTAATGAAATAGATATGTATATACTAGGACACTGTGGGTACTATGTTGCTCTGATAATATGGACAATTGCTTAATTGGCATGCACTGTTTCCACTGTGTTATGCCATTTAAATGATTCTGCTGTGCAGTTTTATACAAATTCAACAGTACAGCTTAGTGACACACATCTCTTTGATTAGGTTTTGAATAATCCCCGTGCTCTTCTAAACGTTTTTTGTCAGTCTGTCTGGTGGGAAATTAGACAAAGGGATAGCTGGTCACCTACAAGCCACATAGGATATTAGCTATTCTTAGTCCAGCAAAACATCTGTTAAGCAGCTTCTCTAGCTAATACCTTGTGTGACATTCTGTACCTTGGGGGAGCGCCCTGTAAACCCCATGTTCCTCATTTATATATATTTGTGATCTTGTGTATAAAGCATGCCGTGGAAAGGTTCTGATCTGCTGAAACCCACTGTTCTAAATATGTACATCATTAATGCATATGAAGTTGAGAATGTGCTGTATGGTGGTCACTAAAATGTGCTGTGGGTTTGGGGAGTGCTTAGATACTAGCTTTCCAGAGATAATGACAAGGGAACAGGTAACCAAGGCCCTGGTGGGTTCTGAACAGACATTATCACCCATTGTCCAGCAAAGGAGTTACAATTCAACAACTCACTCACAGAAGACACATCAGGGTATTGCTTAATCTTGGGACTCAGCAATGCCCACTAGAAATCCCTGGACTTGTGTTCTCTAAGCACATGGACTAAAGGTATAAAACAGAACACAGGCCCACTGTGTGGCCTTTCTCCTTCCCACACCTATGCTGCAAGCAGCCAGGACACTCAGACTGAAGACACCCATAGAGGGGACTGACCCAGGTTTCAAGGGTTTACGATGGAGTGCAATATTCAGTGGGGTGAGGAAAAACTGCTTCATCTAAATGTTGTCCAGTCTAATAGGGTTGAGAGTTTAGATTGTGTGTGTGCTTTTATTTTGGTAACTAACTCTGACTTTTCACTTACAGTCACTTACAATCTATCTTTTGTAGTTAATAAATTTGTTTAACTGTTTGTTTAATTTTACCAATGAGTTTGTCTGAAGTGTTTGGTAAGGTAACTTTCCATCAATGAAGTAGTGAACCAATTAATAAATTTGCACAAGTTGTCTTGAGCAGTGCAAGATAGTATATTCTTGAGGTACAAGGCTGGGAGCTGGGGGGGATTTGGCTGGTGCCTTTCTCTGTGTGATTCATGAGTGGCTCTGAGTACATTCATGTAATCTAGCTGGGTGTGGGGCTACACATGCGGTTGTGCTGAGTGATAGCAGCACCTGGAGGGGCTTGCTGCTTGTCACTAGCAAAGCATTGTGAGAGACTGCCTAGGCTTGAGAGTTAAGGGGGCACAGCGGTCCCACAGTTCCAGACTGCACCCCGGGGATCCAGTCACACCTTGCAAAATGATTATTTTCTTTTTCTGAGAAATAATTATTGTAGTAGTTGTGGAAGCTCATGACATTGCATCAGAATTGATGTGCTGCTACTCTTCCAGGGCTTGCAGTGTGTTCCTAAGGAGGAAATAATACATCTAAAATGTATACATCAAAAAGTCATGTGATTCTTTTTTGGTTTGTTTTAGTAACACCTTTTGATGTTGTCAAAATTCGACTGCAAGCCCAAAGCAATTCATTTGCTAATGGTAAATATACAGGGTTTTAAATAATTAAGGTAATCTGATACCTTTTAAATACTTCCATCTTAACTATTTTCTCCAAATCTATTTTAAGTGTACTTCTACTCTGAAAAATGATGACATAGGGTTCTGTGTTTGTCTCAGTGGCTTTAGTTTGAATTTGCTTATTTTATTTTTTTTTTAAAGAAAAGATTTCCACCCCTTTCCTGCCCCAACTTTCAGCCCTGCAGACTCAACTAGGACCAGAAAGTCCAACTGTGTGTTCTTTCTGACTTGCATGTCATCTCTAGTAGTAGTGTTTTTGAGGTCCAAATTCTGCCCTCAGGTACAACTCTTCAACTCCAGTATTGTTGTTTTGAGTTGTACAGATGTAACTGAAAGCAAAACTTGATCTTGCAGTTTGTACTAGGGTTAACAACCTTCCCAGTTTTGCCAGGAAGTCTCCCGGAATCAGGCTCTATCTCCTGGAGGTTTCTGAAGCCAAGCTGGCAGATTTTAGGCCGCTAAAAGTCTGGTGGCGCAGCAGGGCTAAGGCAGGCTCCTTGCCTGCCCTGGCCCCACGCCACTCCCAGAAGTGGCTGGCATGTCACTGCAGCCCCTGAGGCAGCAGGGGGCTCTCCGCGCACCGGTCCTCCCCCGAGTGCTGACTCCACAGCTCCCATTGGCTGGGAACAGTGGTCAATGGGAGCTGCAGGGCAATGCCTGGAGGCAGGGGCAGTGCGCAGAGTCTCCTGCCCCCTCTCAAGGGGCCACAGGGACTTGCTGGCTGCTTCCAGGAGCAACGCTGGGCCAGGGCAGCAGGAAGCCTGCCTTAGCCCTGCTGTGCCACTGACCAGGAGCTGCCCGAGGTAAGCGCCACCTGGCCAGAGTCTGAACCACTCACCACCTCCCGCACCCCATTCTCCAGCCCTGAACCCCCTTCTGCACCCAAACTCCCTCCCAGAGCCCACACCCCTCTTGCACCCCTTCCCCAGCCCGGATCCCCCTCCTGCACCCAAACTCCTTCCCAGAGCCAGCAGCCCTGCCGCACCCCTGCCCCAGCCCTGAGCCTCCTCCAGCACCCAAACTCCCTCCCCGAACTTGCACCCTGACTTGCACCCCAACATCCTGCCCCAGGCTCAGTCTGAAGCCCCCTCCCGCACCCCAACATCCTGCCCCAGGCTCAGTCTGAAGCCCCCTCCCACACCCCAACATCCTGCCCCAGGCTCAGTCTGAAGCCCCCTCCCACACCCCAACATCCTGCCCCAGGCTCAGTCTGAAGCCCCCTCCCACACCCCAACCCCCTGCCCCAGCCTGTGGTGAAAGAGAGTGAGGGTGGGGGAGAGTGGGCGGGGCCTCAGGGGCATGGCAAGGGTGTTTGAGTTTGTGTGATTAATGTGTGATTGGCAACCCTAGTTTGAATTTACTTGACAATTATGTTGATGCTGAGCCAGAGAAGATTCTAGTTCTCTCTTCTATAGCTGTGTTGACTCTATGATGTCAATAGGAGTAAAAAAAGTAGCAAAAACTTATTTTAGTCAATTGAGTGTCCAGGGAGATTGAAGTGTTCTTACTTAATTTCAGATCTAAAAGTCACAATTCTTCAATTAAAAAAACTTCAAAACAGACTCCAACGAGTAACTGCAGAACAGGAATTAATTTGAAAACTGGACACCATTAAATTAGGCTTGAATAAAGACTGGGAGTGGATTGGTCATTACACAAAGTAAAAACTATTTCCCCATGCTAACTTTTCCCCTACTGTTACTCACAACTTCTTGTCAACTGTTTAAAATGGGCCATCCTGATTATCACTACAAAAGTTTTTTTTTCCTGCCGATAATAGCCCACCTTAATTGATTAGTCTCGTTAGAGTTGGTATGGCAACACCCATTTTTTCATGTTCTCTGTATAGATTATATATATAATCTTCCCACTGTATTTTCCACTGCATGCATCTGACTAAGAGGGTTTTAGCCCATGAAAGCTTATGCCCAATTAAATTTGTTAGTCTCTAAGGTGCCACAAGTGCTCCTCGTTCTTTTTGCTGATACAGACTAACATGGCTACCACTCTGAATTAGGTATAACTCAGTACACCCAGGAAGATCTCTTTACCTAAGAAGGTGCCGTTTTTACATAGTCACTCTTCTGACCGTATCAGTATTTCAACTATGAAGAGCACAGGAGCATTGCAAAACTATATACAGTCGAGTAAGGAGAAATAGACATCAATATATTTCAGTTAAATATTCCTACAAGAGATTTATTATTATAAAACCATGATTACTGAAATCTTAATTCAATAGTAAAGCCCATCTCCAGAGCTTGAGGAGAATTTTGAAAAGGAGGAATAATTCTTATTTGGTCACTTGTGTAAACAGAAAGCTAAAATGATATGTTGTGGTCTTACACTTCTGTCAAAGATCTGCCAATTTATTCTTGCTATTTACTTATATATAATTAACAAAGGAGAGAGAGAGAGAGAGAGAAAAGAAATGAGAAGGTGATCAAGATACATAAGTCCCTGCTCTGCCACGGACTTCCTGTGTCACCTGGGCAAAGTCATTTAAACTCCCTGTGCCTCAGTTTGCCCATTGGTAAAATGTGGATAATAGTACCTACCTCACAGGATAGATGGTATAAATGAAATCTGATTTAATTATATCCAAATCCTTTCCTGTTTTCTTGCTCCTTCAACAGCTACTAATGTAGCGCCAGCTCCATTAATCCTTAACTCCTAGGTTTTGGGGTCTGGGTAAGCAATTTCATTTAGTCTGGCTGGGATTTTTTGGCAGGTGTTTTTGCTGCTCCCCTCCCTTTCTTTTTTTAATACCAGCCTTTATTGGCTTTCCAAGTTTATTCTGCTCCAGTTATCAGACCAGCATATTTGTTACCTATATGATTGATTTAGAAATGCTATTGAATGGTAAAGATATTGCAGGAGTTAACTGTTTCCTTATATGTAACATTTTATTAGGAAAATGTTTTGTATACTCCAGTGGCCTTATGGATCATGTATATGTCTGTGAGGATCAGAACAGCAAACCCTTGAATAAGAAAGCTGGCCATTTCAGAGGGATGTTGGTAAGGAAGTTATATTTATAATACTAAGTATATTGGGAATGTGTTAAAAATAAACATTGATATACTACCAATTAAACCTCTTAAGGAGTTCATGTACTATCCAGTGTTGTTTGAGAGGGATTTCATATTGCAAGACAATATCACTAGGAGTGTACATACTTTGACAGTGCAGGTTTTATAGAAGATTTATCAACATGTTTAAATATAGCAAGTATCTCATAAGATTTTTGCTTTTCTTTCTGACACACTACTTACTGTAAAAGAGTAAGGTGCAGATCAGATTGCAGGGTTGGTTTTTGCACTTTTGTTAATCAGCCTGCAGAACCCAAGCTAAAACCTTAAATGTAGACACAAAACAGTACTTAGTAGCTCCCATATTTTTCCTTTTTTTTTTTAATTGGAACTTCAACTCTAGGAAGAATGGATGAATGCTGAGCTTATTATTTTTGTGTGTCCAGTTTTGTGATGATTGCCAAGCATAATGGCTCCTGCAGGGCCTTGCCTAATCCAGTCAATGCACATCTGACAAGATCTGCTGTGTAGCTAATGATATTCTGCGCATATGTGCATATGCAGAATACCATTCCTTCACTTTAAATTATGGTAAAAAGTGCTAAAAATCATAACAAATTAAGCGTCTGAACCAAAACTAGACCCAGGTCTGTTGGTTCCACTCACAATTCCTAAGCCACTATTCTGAGTTCCATTTTATTTTAGTTACTTTTATCTGTTATAACAATACAATTATTAATAGTTATCCAAAGTGTTTGAGAAGGGATCTGTCTTTTTTTTCTCTCACACACGCATTCCCCTAGAACAATCATAGACTAAGACAAAGGAGAGGTGGAAAGGGAAGCCATAATTTCTTCCTGCGAAGATACTGACCCACTGATCTTCCCTCCCCAGTCTGAAATACATGCATAATAAAAATTATCTGTACTTACTGTACTATTCTATTTGTAGATCTTTCAGGATTTTATTGAGTTGTATTTGCATTATTAGCCCAATTTAAAGGTTCTCCTAGTTAAGTACAGGGATGAAATCCTGGCTCGATTGAAGTCAATGGGACCAGGATTTCACCAGGTGATTTGAAGCAATTTTGTAGAAGAGACACTAGAATCTAGAAATTAAAGCACAGGACTCCACTTCAGCCACCAGATTTCTTTTCTTAACTCTTGTGTAAACTTACTACATAATAGAGGTATTCGAGAATTTTCTAAATTTCAGTGAGCTTTTTTGCAATTTTTTAAAATTATTCATGAAAAGTATTGGACTTTTTTACGAGCTTTTCACGTGGTTGAAGTTTTGTGAAAATTCATTGAAATTTTCAAAAAATAGATTTTTTTTTCACAAATATTTGTCTGCATTTTTCAATCAACTCCACTGTATAATCTTTAATAAGTCACTTAAATTCTGTTTGTTTGGTGAATGATCTTGTGCAAATTTCTCCATTGGCATTTTGTGGGGAATACAAGAGGAGGATTAATTTTACCAGATTCTGGAGTTTTCTTTTACTTTTGGAAAGTAGTTATGGACAATTCTGAACCTAATAAAACTATCCTTTATTACCATATAATTGGGTGTCTAATTTTCAAGAAATTGTGGTTTTTAAAATAATATTTTAATATTTTTGCCCTTGAAAGCCTCTTGCATGAACTAACATCAAATTCTGTTAACATAGCATGTAACTAATAAAATGCATGTTTTCCCTGCTCAGTCACTGCTTTTTGTTGCATCCCTTTCCCGTCCTCCCTCTGTATTGTTTTAGACTGTAAATTCTTTGGAGCAAGTTTTTAAAGTGTCCAGCACACTTTGGGCCCTATGTAAACATTAATTATCTTGCTAGAATCACATCACAACAAAAAGTATATTGGGGAACAAATGTTTGGCTAGATCCTCGGCTGGGGTAAATCAGCCAATGGAACTGTGCCAATTTACCTCCCTTGAGGAAGTGGTTCTTTATATTCAATGGTATAACAAACAAAGGGCATATATTCAAATGCAGTACAGGTAAGTAGTGACAGAAAATCATCATCCTATAATGATTGATGACCAATCTGAAACTAGCTAGTGGTCCACATAGGTTTTATTGGTGGTGTATACATCACCATAAAACCCCATCCTAATTGGCCAAGCATAATAAGCATTCTTGCTGTTAGAGGCCAAGTACTAACTAAGCATGGAGAGTGAATTTATCTTCTGATACTTGAAGGTACTTCTTTGAGGTGACAGTAGAAGTGTGTGGGTGGGATAGTTTGGAGAAGCTTTCACAGTTGCTGCCTGTGCTGTACCTGTTTTGAAAGTAATTTGTTCTCAGTCTTATCCATCAAGCTTCTTTGATGGCTACTGATGTTATAAACTAAGGTCCCGATCATGCAAATATTTATGTACGTGCTTAACTTTATACATGTGAATATTCTGATTGATACCAATGAAGGAACTAGTACTTAAAGTTAATTATGTGTGTAAGTATTTACAGGATTGGGGCCTTAGTGTGACAAACCGTTTTTAGTGTACTACTTTCTCCTGCAGTGTATATTTATTTCCATCTCCTGCCCACCAACATAATTGTTACATGAATTGGAGAGTTAAATAGCTAACTAATGATCTGCATTTGGTTATTATTTTAGGATGCGTTTGTGAAAATTATTAAAATAGAGGGTATTAAATCACTGTGGAGTGGACTTCCTCCAACGCTGTAAGTTACAATTTCATATATTCCATAACATGTTTTAAAGGGTAGTTATACTTCATTATTTTGACCAGTGAGTATGCTTATTCCTAAGTGTTTAATTTTAGACAATTCACAAGTTTCCCAAGTTAACTTATCAGTTACATCTAGTGTACTGGAAACCTTCAGAAGCAAGAATATAACTTCAGGCAGACAATGAGATTTCTCCATCCAGCCTCTTTAATGCATCCTCAGTAGCTGTGCAGAGACCTCAAACCTTTGACTATGCGAATACTTTTCACACTTCCAAGTGCAATATCATTGTTCCCTCTTTGTCAGGTGTGGTTTTTTTTTTTTGAGTATCATATCATCCTGGCAAGAATAGGAATTAAGGCCCAGATCCATAAAGGTATTTAAAGTTCCTAACTTACATTGAAATCAGTAGAATTTAAGGGCTCAAATATCTTTTTGGATCTGGGCTCGAGCTCTATCTCCAGAGTACCGATACTGCATTTTTCATGCCAAGAAAGTGGCTGTCAAGGCAAACCTATCATTATGCCTTAAAGCAAACTCCATAACCTATAAATCACAGAACATAGTGCTACAATCTTCTTGACCCAAACAGTAGCACTAAGTTTGCCTTCAATGTCCACCCAGCACTATAAACGTAAAGACAAAAGTGAAGCTCTGATGAGATAAAGCTTGTTACTTGTGGTCTAGAACCTGGCTATTTCAAGGCTTTAAGGTCATAAGTATCTAAGTGGATCAGGTAGTATATACCTAAGCCAGGCAAGACAAAAAGTTATTCTTCAGCACTCAGGCTACACTTCCTAGGAATAGAAATGGCCTCTTGGGTGGAGGCATACATTGCTTAGGAAGGAATCTGCACTGTTGCCTAATTGTTCTCCATACATTTCTTCAGTAAATATATCAAAGTTGACTTGTAAGACTCATCCAGTGTTGTTTTAGGGACAATGGTGTTGCATGATATAGTAACTCAGGAAAAAGACTCTATGCATATTTATTTCAAATTCTGTTTTATGTTAGGCTAAGTTATTTTACCTACTTACACACTGATGATAAAATTTAACTGTAGGATCTATGGTCCTTATTATGCTGAAGAATAGGAAAATTTAGATGAGCTTACCCCAACATTTTCATTCTTCAAGAAGTAAGATCCACAAATGTGACCCATGCTGGATAAGATAAAAGAATCACTGTCTAGTAGCTAAGTGAGTAACTAATCTCAGTTTAGTAAATAAAGCCCAGATCCACAAAGGGACTTAGTCATTGTGACACTGAGAGTTGTGGCACCTAAAAGTTAGAAAATCTCAGCGACACTGTGATCCACAAAGTCTGATTTAGGCACCTTGACTCCCTATACAATGAATGGGGACAGATAGTGATCCATAAAGCTAGCATGATAGATAGGGGAGTTGCCTAAGCTAGCCAGTGGGAGATGCAAAGGAGAGGGGCGTGTGCTTATTCCCAAACCTGTCATGGAGATAGTGCTTAAGTCCAGGCATAAATAAACCTGCCTATATAGCACGATCTTGCGCCCTTCCATACGGTCCAGCAGAGGGGATCTTACGGTATGTCTACACTGTAGTAAAA
The DNA here is from genome assembly GCF_009764565.3 of Dermochelys coriacea. NCBI lineage: Eukaryota > Metazoa > Chordata > Testudines > Dermochelyidae > Dermochelys > Dermochelys coriacea. The sequence goes on from NC_050069.1 coordinate 228,825,343, forward strand.
CACCCACAGCTGGCCTGTGTTAGGTAACTTGAGCTAAAGTCTATAAAATTGCAGTGTAGACCAGTGCTACTCAAAGTGGTGGTCCACAGACCGGTCGGCTGCCGGTCTGCACACACATTGGAAAAAAAAAATTGCTGGTCCCTCACATCAGATAGCTTGAGAAGCACTGGTGTATACGATCTGGTTTGGGAGCCCGAGCCCAACTCCGAACGTCTACACGGCTGTCTTATAGCCCTGAAGCCCAAGCTACGTAAGCCTGAGCCAACTGACACCAGCCAGCTGTGGGTGTTTTATTGCAATGTAGATATACCTTTAGAGTCCCAGTGCATGGATTTAGAATTTTCTACTGAATTTCAAATGTCCTTGTTGCAGCAGATAGTGCTTGCCTTTAACCTAGGCAGTAGTATATTTACTTTATGGGAGGAAAAACTAATTGGGGTTATGTTTTTCACAAGTTTTACCAGCCTAACATGCATCAACGTAAGATTCGGTTTGGTAAGAAATTGATTATTAGATAAATGTTGTTTGTCATAATCATTAAAGGCCAGATTGTGCCACCCTTGTCTGTATTGAGTAGTACCTTTACAGCATGAATAAGGGTGGCACAAACTATCAGACTTGAAAGAAATTGTATGCATTGATAAGACCTCTGAGTAACCTATCAAGGCAGATTGTGAAAATAATTGAGTTCAAGAGGAACCCAGTGTGCATGTATGTTTACCACACAATTGGTTAATGGAAATTTGGTAGACATTTGTGAATTGCAAGAGATGGACATGAGTTTTTTCCTTCATCCATAACACAGTTAAAATGCTTATCCTTTTTTATTTACTCTTCCCCCCCCCAAAAAAATCTATACTTGATAGCTGATCTAAATTATGTTGGAGACATCTGGTTTTCTTTGTGACAATTGATAGACTTCCTTTGTTTTTGTATTTTAGAATAATGGCAGTTCCAAGTACAGTAATTTATTTTACCAGCTACGATCAACTGAGTGAAGTTTTGATATCTAAACTAGGAAAAGACAATGACCACATTCCAGTTCTTGCAGGCTCCATAAGCAGATGTGAGTCATAAATTATCTGTATATTATGGTATTTTCTTTAGTATTCCTTTTCCAGCTATTTTATATTTTAAGCCAAATTTGCTATCATTCCAAACTCAATAGTCCTTCTCCCCTTGTGTCAGAATGTTTCACCATCACCTACTTAAGTGGACCAGAAGGGAACCAAGGCTCTCCATCTCTTCTGTGTTCCAATCTAGGGACCCTGTTGTGAGCAGCTAAGGTCTGCTACTTCAGCTTCTTGTTACTTTTGTGGATTTCTGTTAGGCTTTTTCCACAGCGCCTCCCTGGGCTGACTGTAGCTCTACTTCTTTCTAGACCTTTCGTCCATTTTAGTAACCAGAGGGGGACTACAGTGGTCTTTTCCTGGCCACCCTCTTCTTAGCTGGGCTTTCTCCCTTTATGCATACCACCCAACTCCTTCCCCAGCTGGGTTTCACCTTTAGTTGGACCTGGCCCACCCTCCCAGGTGCAACCAGGTTTACTAATTGCTCTCTGTCTCTAGTTAACTATTTCATTACCTGGCTATGGTGCTACCCATCATATGCTGCTAAAGACAAATTAATTTCATTCTCATTCGTTGACTAATAAACAATAAATAACACTGATCACACTCTAGTTTAAAGGTTACTAGCAAAGGAAAAATAATTTGAACTTATGCACCTTTTTGCCTCTTTATGATGTATAAAGAGCTAGATTTTTTTAAAACTTTTTTCTGCATATTTCTACACAAGAAATTCAGGTCTTCTCTCTTCTTGTTTTCCTAGGAGTCCTTAGGGACACTGGAGAACTGGTAGGATTGGGCTGTGACAGATATAGAACATGGTAACTGATTGAGAGGGTACTGAATTTTTATTAAAATTGTTTAAAGATCTTTGATTGTCAGACAAACATCCTGTAAACAATTGGGAGACAACATATTGAACTTGATCACCGCAGTAGTTGGAGTCAGTGAGTTAACCTCTCCCTATATTTACTAGGAAGTTCCTCAAAGTTCAGTCTTGGGACTAATCTTATAAAATATTTTATTAATGACTTTGGCACAAAAAGTATGAGTGTACTAATGAAATTTGCTGATGATACAAAATTGGGAAGAGATACAGAGGAGAATCAAAATATTATACAGGAACGTTTGGATGTCCGTGATGACTGCAGTGACAGAAATGAAATGAAATTCAATAATACACAGTGCTAGGTCATGCACTTAAGGGCTAATAATAAGAATTTCTGCTACCGCTGGGTGCTCATTAGTTGGAAGTGACAAAACAGGAGGGAGACCTGGGTGAGTGGGTTTGATCACAAGATGACTGTAAGCCACCAATGTGATGTGGCTATGAAAAAGGCAAATACAATCCTAGGATACGTTAAGCAAAGCATTTCCAGTAGATATAGAGAAGTATTAATGTCATTGTAAAGGGCACTGGTAAGACCTCATTTGGAATACAGTTCTGGTCACCTATGTTCAAGAAAGATGAATTTAAACTCGAACAGGTGCAGAGAAGAGCTAGTAGGATAATCAGGGGAATGGAGGGCTTATATTATGAGACGATACTGGATGAGCTTTCCAGATTAATGTACCCCATCAGGAATCTGATTTGTCTCGTGGATCCCCAAGTTACACCTCACTTAAAATCTGCTTGCTTACAGAATCAGACATTAAATGAGCTGTAGCTCATGAAAGCTTATGCTCAACTAAATTTGTTAGTCTCTCAGGTGCCACAAGTACTTCTTTTCTTTCTTTAGACATAAGTGTGTCACAGCACACTTATTACTGAAAAATTGCTTAGTTTCTCATTTTTACCATATGATTATAAAATAAATCAATTGGAATATAAATTTGCACTTATATTTCAGTTAAAGTATATAGAGCAGTATAAACAAGTCATTGTCTGAATGAAATGTTAGTTGTATTGACTTCTCTAGTGCTTTTTATGTACCCTGCTATAAAACTAGGCAAATATCTAGATGAGTTGATGTACTTCCTGGAAAACCTCTGCGTACCCCCAGAGGTACGCATTCCCTGGTTGAGAGTCACTGTGATAGAAGGCATGATTGCTGTCTATAAATTCATTAGGGGGGTAAAGATTAGGAAGAGTGAAGAATTATTTAAGCTAAAGGACAATTTTTACACAAGAACAAATGGTATAAACTGGCCAGGAACAAAATTAGGCTGGAAATTAGAAGAAGGTTTTGTAACCATGAGAGTAGAGTAAGGTTTTGAAACTGCTTCCCAATAAGAGTTGTAGGAATGAACAACTCAATTATTTTTAAGAGAGAGCTGGTCCAATTTATGACTAATTCTATGACAGGGTTGCTTGTGGTGGTAGGGAGGAGGGCTCAACAGCTCTGAGGTTTGCTTCCAGATTATGTCTTATGTTCTTAAAATATCATGCTTCAAGGTTTCAGCCAGCAATCTACAGGGGTTAGGAAGGGATTTCTTTCATCCATGGTTCACCCATGTAGTCTGGGTTTTTTTTTGTTTTTTAATTTCCTTCCTCTGAAGCATCTGGGATGGCTATGTCTGGACATTGGATAGGAACAGCCAGTGTTGTGAGGTGGTATTGAGCATTCTGTGTCTCAGGTGCATGGCTGGCTAGTTCTTGCTCACGTGCTCAGGGTAACTGATCACAATGTGTGGGGTTAGAAAGGAATTTCTCCCATGTCAGATTGGCAGTGACCTTGGAATGTTTTTGTTTGTTTTTTCCTTTACAGCATCTCAGTGTGGATCATATGCCAGGATTGTTTGGATGTATCTCATTTAATAATTTCCCTGTCACTGCAGGGTGCCTCAGGCATCGGTGCATCTTGGTCCTTACTGTTCTTTGCCTGTGGCACATAAGCTAGTTTCCTGTGGGCTGTAATATTTTGGTCTAATTTCAGTGTTTGGGTTTAGTGTGCAGATGTTAGGTTGTTGGTGGCCTGTGATGTACAAGAGGTCAGACTAGATGATCTGGTGGTCCCTTCTAGCCTTAACTCTGTGAAATATCCTTGTTTGTTAATGAGTCCGCACTCTGTGCTCTTTAAGGGGTTAGAGAACTTGGTGTACATATCTGAGATCCGAGTCTTCCAACAAATGGAACGCCAGACTTGATATTCCTTATATTTCTAAAGTCAACAAAACTAATAGAAAGGTACTTAAAAATACAAATATTTTTAAAAATACATCATTTAAAATTAAGCTGTCTTTTATACACCACAAAGAAGCAAAAAGGCAGGCCCATGTTTTCCCTATTGCAAGTCACCTTAAGTAACATTTAAGATTAATGAAAGAATTGACATTTTAAAAATCAGGTTTATTTATAGAAATACATTTAAACCCATTTGGACCTAGGCCTTTGGATCAAGTGTATGATCAAGTTATTCTCACCAGGAAGGAAGGTTGTACAACAGAAATTTATTTAGGCCTGGTCCACCCGTAAAACTTGTGCCAGCATATTTGTCAATCGAATGTGATTTTTTTCCCCTCTCCCCCAACATACTTTTGTTTGGGGGAACTGGTATAAGCTATACTGGCAAAAGAATTATTCTGTTGGTATAAGCTATTCTTTACTAGGACTGTGTGCCATTATTAAATATATCAGTAAACCTTTTCTAGCATAGACAAGGTGTTAGGCAACAATTGTGGGAGAGTTAGGGCTTGTCTTTGTGAAGACTTAGACCATGTCTACAGTTCAATCTTTGGTCGACACAAGTTACAATGGCATACAATGACACAAGTTACAATGGCATGCAGTCACCAAAGTTAGTATATCCCTCATGCTCCTGCATACTTGGTTTCTTGCAGTGCTACGTGTACTGACCAGGGGTGGTTGTGTTTATGCAAAGTGCAGTGCACCACAGGTAGTTATCCCAGTCTGCCATACACCACCATCTGGCTCAGTGCCTTTTGGAAAATTTTAGCAATGTGTTGTGGGGAAGAAATGAGTGGCATAGAGACCTCTGGGAGCTAAGGATCAAGTTCCCATCAAGCAACTTGGTCCATCCATATCCCATATTTGTGTGTGCATTTTTTAAAAACCTGCCTACCTGTGTGGCACTTTTCAGCAGGGTGAATACAAATGAATAATTCTTTTTGAAAGTATCAAAAAAATTGTATTTTTTTAATTTAAAATCAGATTTTTTTCCTTTTGTTGTTTAAACTATAATTTTTTCTTTTTAAAAATAAACTTGTTTAAATTGAGATCTGAATTGTTAAGGCCTAAATTTATTATCTCTTAAAACATTTGCATAAAAAATAAATATGCAGAATCCATGAGCCGCTATCAAAAACTTTGTGTTAAAGGCTGCCTTTCTATATAAAGAAAGAATCAGGGGGAAAATATTTAGCTTTGAGGTCAGGCCAGGGGTGAAAGTAACACAGAAGACTTACTGATATGGGAGCCTGGCTTTGGGCCCCCAGAAGGTGCAGGGCCTTGGGTAGAAAGGGGGCGGGGCTCAGGGGCTCAGCCTCCCCCAGCCAGCCCATCCGTGCTGCCTGGCTCGCACTGCCTTAGGCTCTGGTGGCGATTTAAAAGGGCCTGGGGCTCTGGCTGCTGCTGTGGGGGGGGGAAGGGGCAGCGACGTCTGGACCGGTACTGGCAGCCATTTCTTACCAGGTCAAGCTTTATAAATATGGCACAATAGGTAAGCCTAAGTCACTTAGACTGTCTCATTTTTTAAGAGACTTATGTGAGCAAAAACTTATGCTCCAAGCACTTTTACTTTGGTGTATTTGAAAAATTTCCTAGGATGACCTGAAATAATCAGTTTAATTCTCCGCTGAAAGTTAACCCTCCTGATTAATATAAACTAAATATTTCCCCTTGTCATACAGTTAAAATATTAATATATAGTACTAGGGTAAATGAAACAACAAATTCACACTACTGTGGTTCTTTTGGGTAATGTTGATTGCTAATTTGGCTCCTGAACCCCTGAGATCTATGTATCACTGTGCTAGCTTATTTACTGCAGTGGTGCCTGTTGAAGTAATCACAGAGTAGTGTGGGGAAGTGTTCTACTGCTATCATAAATATAAAGGGAAGGGTAAACACCTTTAAAATCCCTCCTGACCAGAGGAAAAAATCTTTCACCTGTAAAGGGTTAAGAAGCTAGGATAACCTCGCTGGCACCTGACCAAAATGACCAATGAGGAGACAAGATACTTTCAAAAGCTGGAGGGAGGGAGAAACAAAGGCTCTCTCTGTCTGTGTGATGCTTTTGCCGGGAACAGAACAGGAATGGAGTCTTAGAACTTAGTAAGTAATCTAGCTAGATATGTGTTAGATTCTCTTTTCTTTAAATGGCTGAGAAAATAAGCTGTGCTGAATGGAATGAATATTCCTGTTTTTGTATCTTTTTTTAACTTAAGATTTTGCCTAGAGGGATTCTCTATGTTTTGAATCTAATTACCCTGTAAGGTATTTACCATCCTGATTTTTACAGAGGTGATTCTTTTACTTTTTCTTCTATTAAAATTCTTCTTTTAAGAACCTGATTGCTTTTTCATTGTTCTTAAGATCCAAGGGTTTGGGTCTGTGTTCACCTATGCAAATTGGTGAGGATTTTTATCAAGCCTTCCCCAGGAAATGTTTGGGAGGATTTTGGGGGGGAAAGATGTTTCCAAGCGGGCTCTTTCCCGATTATATATCTGTTAGACGTTTGGTGGTGGCAGCGATAAAGTCCAAGGGCAAAAGGTAAAATAGTTGTACCTTGGGGAAGTTTTAACCTAAGCTGGTAAAAATAAGCTGAGGGGATTTTCATGCAGGTCCCCACATCTATACTCTAGAGTTCAGAGTGGGGAAGGAACCTTGACAACTGCAGAGGAAGAAAAAAGGTTGCCATCCCTAGAGATCTTCCAGAGAGGATTGCAGAGTAACTCTATGAAAATTTCATCAAGATCTCTTAGGAGGATACAAGGGACATCCTTATGTGTATTTAAAAAAAATGTGCTTGCCCTCCCGCAACTCAACAGGGGAATGAAAAGCAGATGCCAGCTCTACCTCTGTTTGTTATACCACTAGGAGCAAAATAATGAAAAGTCGATACCTGTGTCTTGTTAACTTGCGGCTGAGCTGGGCACCATCTTTACATTTAAACACTGTAAGAAAAAAATGCATGCACACACTTAGCCAAGGTTCCTTTCTCTTCATCAGACTCATCCATACTCGGCAGGTGGGACTGGCTAGACTGTGGTCGAGTCTCGAACAGGTCCTGGCATGGCTGGACACACCTCTCCCCATGATTCCCCGCTCCTCCTCCTTTTTCTCCTCCTCCTCACTGTTCATGTACGGTGCTCTGGCTCCAGCAGGGTATCTACGGTAGTCTGCAAGGTACTAGTGGGGTCTCTGCCACTCATGGTATGCAGCTCATTGTAAAAGTGACCAGTCTGCAGCTCCGCACCAGATTGATGGTTGGCCTCCCTGGCCTTGTGGTACTTCTACAGCAGTTCTTTCTCTTTCATGTGTCATTGCTGCTGATCCCTCTCCTACCCCTTTGCTTGCAACCACTGTGCAATCTTTCAGAGATGTCCACGCTTCTATGGCTGGTCTGTAGCTGTGCTTGTACAGCCTCTTCTCCCCACAGGCCCAGGGTACCCAGTACCCGCTGTCTACTCCCAGCAAAAGCATATCTAGTGTGTGGAGCTGTTATGGTTGGTTGGGCAGTTGCACACGACAAGGGAGAGCTGCTAGGTGTGCTTGTGAATTTGGGCAATCAGGAAAAGGCATTCAAAAATATGGGGGTGTTTTAAAAGATGGTGGTGGCTTCTGGTTTCCGTGGCAGTGCAATTCATAATTGTGACCAGAGTGGTCACTGGTTGGGCATTGCAGGCCAACTGCTGGAGAACTGTTAGGGTCGATATAGGTCACATAGTGTCTACATTCTCACTGTGTTGATCTCAGTAGGTCTACCGTCACTCAAGGCAGTTCTGGGACATAGTTTTACTAAGTCACTATAACAGGGTGCATACGTTGGCCAGAGACAAATTTCAGTGTAGATACATGCACTAACAGGACGACCAAAGGCAACTTACATCAACCTAAGTTTGTAGTGTAGACCAGGTACTAGTGTGCAGCAAGCCATGGTCGAATGTACAGCTCACTAGTTAGTCACACGCTATGGGGACTGCTACCATGCACTAAAAGTTTTATAGTGTGCGTTATGGAACTTTTAGTATGTGATAGCATTGTCCACATAGCCAGCTGGTGTGTGGCAAACTAGTACAGTTTGTCACACACTGGGGGTATTTCTACACCCTAGTGACACAGCTATGGTGCTGAAACTTTGCTGCTGTAGTGTTAATGTTTCCTACATTGATGGAAGGGGTTTTTCTGACTTTACAGATAATCCACCTCTCTAAGAGACGGTGTCTTAGTTGACAGAAGAATTCCTCCATCGGCAGAGCTGCTATGTCTACATTGGGGTTGGGTGGACCTAACTATATTGTACAGAGCACAAAATTGTTCACAGCCCTGAGCAATACAGTTAGGTTGACCTAAGTTTTATGTGTAGACCAGGCCTAGGTCTCTATGAAGACATAGCTTCTGATCTTTTTGGCTGAAAGGAACCAAAAATATAGGGGTGGGAGAAAAGTTGGATTATTTTTAGTGTTTGGGAAATTGCTCTATTAACAGAATTGACTGTTTAAGTCTTACTAATGAACCTTAATCTTTTCTCATTTTCAGTGGGTTCATTAACTGTAGTAAGTCCACTGGAGTTAATCAGAACTAAAATGCAGTCTCGCCAATTATCTTACAAGCAACTGCGTATATTCATCAATAATACAATGGCCAAAGATGGTTGGCGTTCACTCTGGAGGGGGTGGGGTCCCACTGCTCTGAGAGATGTACCTTTCTCAGGTAAGGGTTTATCTCACAAAGTTTGTGTTATGGAGAATACTTGTTTGTCAATTCCTTTACATTTTTTCCTTATACTTCGATAACATTATAGCATGTGGCTCTAAGTAAGGTTGAGAGTGCTTTACTATTCTAAGTGCTTTAAAATCCATGTGCTGAATTGGACTGTCTTCAAATTTGCTGTGCCTCATGGGGATGTGGAGTAAGATTAAAGGTTCAAATTTGGGGTAACTTGAGCAAGGAGTTTCCCAGATATTGTCCTCCTAAAAAAAATGTTTACAGTATCACCTGCTTTTTCTAATTTTTTTTTTTTTGCACTCAGCTAGGGTTCAAACTGTACTTCTGATCCTCCCCAAACTAATTTCACTCACTCAAGATTTATCTATTTAGCTAATGCATGACACTCACTGACCTTTTGGGGAAGCAATATTTCAAAAGCCATTGAGGATTAAGTTTGTAACTCCAGCTCAGCTTAAGGTAAACTGATCTGCCAATGAGAGTGAAACGTGCACGTGCAGCAAGACTGGGTCTCGGTTGCAAGTTAGAGACTTTGCACACAGCCTGATGCCAGCAACTGAGTGGGCTCACTGTGATATGCTATGGCCATTGAACCTGACCAGCACGCAAAGTACTGTGAGTTTGAGTCCTATCCGTGGCAACTTTCAGAGCATGTGTGTTGTAGATATTACTTTCTGTCTACATTCTGCCCTTCTGGAGCCTTATTGGAAGTTTTGTCCAGAGATCAATATTTCTGATTTAAGAACCAATATTTCAAAGTGCTCTAAGAGCTACATGCAGCATCTGATTTTACTTTTAGAAATCTTGCCAAGGAAAGTAGAATTAAATAGAGAGAAGGTGAAAGACTCTCATAAGCAATTACATTATCCTAATCAACTCATGCTTGTCAATGATTTCATGAACAATGGGACTGAATGAAAGACCAAATGATCAAAGAAAAGTCAGAGTCATTTAGTCAAGGGATAACTAATATTCAGCCCCCCTGAAATAAGCTGCTAATAACATTTTTGGAATCTGATAGATCTTCCATTGCTTTGCATCAGAAAAGTTAAGAATTCCTTCCTTAAATGTACAGCATGGACTGCCACTAGGACCAGCTACTGAACAGGACCAAGAACCAATTCAGAAATGTTTCAAGTTATTGCACTACAAAAGCTTTTGTACCTCTTCTTATAGACACAGTCAGACATCTGTGCGAGCTATAGCTTACTCAGAAATACTTCTGTGAAAGAAACATTGATCATATTTATTATTATTAGAGGCTCTTGTGCAACCCAGTAGGACACCCCAGTGTTTCCACCTGTCTAGTGCAATGTTTGTTTAATTGTAGTCTACTTCCATGACAGATACATGTTTCTCAATTATTTTCTTATATGTTATCTGTTGAGCTTTTCCCCCCCCATCTTCTACCAAGGGGTGTCCAGTCAAGGGCTTGTCTAGGAATATGTTTTTTTGGCATCTGTACAACATTCCTAAAGTACTTTAGCCTTCTTTCTTTAATTATTGTCTCTCCGTAATCTGTTGGCCGATCCAACACATGATAGTTACTTTATCCTACCAATGAACACCAAGTATTCTCCACAAATATCTGTGATGCGTTAAGTTTTCTTTTGTTGGCTTGTAGCATTTGCCAAGTTTCCAAAAATATAACTCAATGACATTATAGAACTTTATCTTGGTTCTTGTGTGAATCTCTGCAGTTTTCCAAATATTTGCCAATCTCTACAAAACTCCACTTGCATTCCCAATTCTTGTTTCCACCTCCTAATTGAGTTGGCCAGCAGCACTGATTGTGCTTCCAAAATATACAACTTGTTAACCATACCATATTTATCACTATCACATAATTACCATCATTGCTGACTCCTCTTTCAATGACCATGAATTTCATTTTCTTTTGGTTGATTCTTAATTCTATTTTGGCAGCCTCACATTTGACATTGATAGTGGTCTTTTTCATGGCATCATCATTTGTGTCCAACAGAACACTGCCATCTGCAAAGTCAAGATCTTGAAGTTTTCCTCTACTCTACATAACTTCTGTATCTTCCTTTGATGTTGCTCCTCGCATCTCATGATCTGTCAATACAGAAAAGAAGGGGTTGTAAAATGCAATCTCTGCTGCCATTCCAGTGATGCTATCAAACCAATTGGTCTCTCCACTCTCTGTCCTTACATATCATTTTGAACCTTCTTACAGCTTCTTGACTAGTGATTCTATTTTTCTAGGAAGCGCAGGTTGTCTTTCCATGATGACTCTCTATGAATTCACTCAAAAGCCTTGATTAAATCTATGATGTTTAAGAAAATCCTCTAGTAGGCAAGCCCTTTGCAATCAATTGTCTCAGGGCAATGATGTGATCTTCACACAGTCTTTTCAGTTTAAAGCCTGCTTGCTCATTATGCAGTTTTTCATTTATGACTACTTTTGATTATGTTCAATAGCATACTGGAGAACAGTTTTCCAGGTTCTAGAAGTAATGTTATTCCTCACCAGTTGTCACACACAAGTTGGTTGCCTTTCTTTGATAACTTATAGATGATACATTTCTTCCAGCCCACTGGGCAACGTTCTTTCTCTCATATGCTATATTACAAAGTTCATGTACTGCCACATTCTCACCAACTTAAAGCACTTCAGCAGTAATCTTATGTTGACAAGATGCTTTGCTGTTTTTGAGCTGCTTAATTTCTAACAGTGAAATGTTTAATTCTCCACCTTCTTTGCATCCACCAACTGGAATTGTTGGTTGAGTACTTCAGATGTTCTTGTGGCACCTTAGAGACTAAAAAATTTATTTCAGCATAAACTTTTGTGGGCTAAAACCCACTTCATCGGATGCATGCAGTGGAAAATACAATAGGAAGATATATACATGTACATGGCAGAGAGGCATTGTGCCAGCAATGTACATTGTCTGGTTTGGCCAGCCTCTACATAAAAGAATAAATGGACACAAATCAGATGTCAAGAATTATAACATTCAAAAACCAGTTGGGGAACACTTCAATCTCCCTGGTCACTCGATTACAGAACTAAAAGTCTTATTACAACAAAAAGAACTTTAAAAAACAGATTCCAATGAGAAACTGCTGAGTTGGAATTACTTTGCAAACTGGACACCATTAATTTAGGCTTGAATAAAGACTGGGAGTGGATGTGTCATTACACAAAGTAAAACTATTTCCCCATGCTTATTTTTCCCCCTACTGTTACTCACACCTTCTTGTCAACTGTTGGAAATGGGCCATCCTGATTATCACTGCAAAAGCTTTTTCTTCCCCCTCCTGCTGATAATAGCTCACCTTAACTGATCACTCTCGTTATAGTGGGTATGGCAACACCCATTGTTTCATGATCTCTGTGTGTGTCTGTGTCTGTCTACCTACCTACCGACTGTATTTTCCACTGCATACATCTGACGAAGTGGATTTTATCCCACGAAAGCTTATGCTCAAATAAATTTTAGTCGCTAAGGTGCTACAGGTACTCCTCATTCTTTTTGCTGATACAAACTAACATGTCCAATGTTCTTGCTATCGCTCCTTTTGTTCTGCTTCTTTTGTTAACAATCTTCCATCTTTCACTTTTTTATGATATAATTCTGACTCTGGAACTGGGATAAAAATTGCTTACGTACCTGAAACAGTTACTTAGTCATCTCTCACTGACGCTTCTTTGGCTTCTAAAACTTTTTTAATCAGGCCATTCTCTTTTATCTTTCCAACATAAACTTCTTTACTACTTTGTCTTTCTCTATATACTGCCATTGCAATAGGTGGTGGTCTTCTTGGGTCACCTGTACTTGCTTCTTGGGGGGGGGGGTTCGTTCTTCAGTCAATTTCCATGCATGTAGCTGTATCCATTCCCTTTTCTTTGATCTTCTTGGTCCAGGTGAAGTTGTGGCAGCTTCTTTGCAGACATCTCTGAAGCATGCCCATTGTTCTTCTATATCATCATCTATATACATCACCCACCACTCTTGAAATCCATTTGAGAGCTGGCTTTAAAATCCCTTTTGATTCCTGGGTCAGACAGTTTCTTCAAGTCAAATGTAATTTCTCTTTTCCTGTTAGCTTATATTTTTGGCCTTATTCTAATGGACTGTAACCATCTAATCATATTGTGCAGCATGCTCACTAGGTGGTTTAACAGAACAAATGCTATCCCTTGAACCCAAGGACACTGTCATTAGCACTCTCTCTCAGTGCATGGCATAGGTACCCAGGGCTGAGATCAGGTGGGGAGGTGAGAACAATCATGCTCAGCACAAGTGCAGGCACAATTATTATTATTTTATTTTTATTTTGTTGTATTATCAGAGTGCCTCAGAACCCTAGTCATGCGCCAGGACTTCATTGTGCTAGGAGCTTTACATACACATACATAAAAAGATCCCTTTCCCAAAGAGCTTAAAATAAGTATATGACAAGAGACAACAGATTGATACAGACAAGAAGTACAAGGAAACAATGAGAGAGTATTGGTCAGCATGCTAGACAGTGGTCTCAGCTCACCAGCAGCCTAACTGTTGTCAAGAGTTTTGCTGGCATCTCGGCAAAGGAGAGTTTTTGAAGGTGGATAATGAGGTAGTTTTGCAGATGTTTTTGGGAGTACCTTCCAAGTGTAAAGGGCAGCATGGGGGAAAAACACCAAAGGTGCTTGCTGAAAAATTTAACAAGTGATGGAAGCAGGCATCATGGAATGATTGGAGGCAAGTGTCAACAAACTCAATAGTGAATGACAGATGATAGGGCGGTGATAAACCCTGAAGAGCCTTGAAAGTGAAGACAAGCTGCTCATAGTTGATACAATAGAGAAGAGGGAGCCATGGGAGGTATGCAAAGAGAGGGATGTGATGGTCAAGAGAAAGTGTTAGGAAGGTGATCTTTGCCGCAGAAGCATTCTGAATTAATTTGAGCGGGGCAAGATTGCATTTGTTAAGGCCAGAGAGAAGGATTCTGCAATAATTGAAACATGAGGTGATGAGACCTTGGATGAGTGGCTCATCCTGTTGAGTCTGGGTGGGGATATGTGAACAGGCATCCTCAGTACATGGCACAAACCCACAAACTGCTTGGGGGGTGGGATGAGAATACCCACTGAGATTAATAGAACAGTTCACACCTCTAAGCTATTATTTCTGGCTCTATTCATCTTTGTGGGGGTGTTCTTATTCAGTTTAGTGCATCTGGTGAAGCACAATCCTGTCGACATAATTACTCCACCTCAACAAGAGGAGGAAGCTATATTGGCGAGAGAGCGTCTCTCTTGCCGACATAGCGGAATGTAGACACTGCTTTAAGTTGATGTAAGTTATGTCACTCAGGGGGGTGGTTTTGTCACACCTCTGAGCGACATAACTTACATCGATTTAAGCAGTAGCATAGACAAGCCCTGAGATGAATGGGCCATTTCACCCCTCTCTGAGCCTCCTGTGCTGTAGATGGATGTGTAGAGCCACTTCACTATACACTGGACTCAAATTTGGGTAGGGCTCTCTGCATTTCCACTCTTCTGTCCTTTCCTACCTTTACAGCCCCACCGCCTTCCTTTCTCTGATCTTATTAGAGACACTGAGAGACAAATAGGAGGGTGGAGCAGCTGGGACATGGAGATGGATATAGCTGTGGGTATGGTGGTGGGTTTGGAGCTGTAAGGGACTTCATGTCAGTCTCTGCATCTTCTCTCCAGCTACTTAACTTGCGGAGTCCTGCTTATATCTTGTCAATAGGGAGGAGGGCTGGGAGAAAGGACTGGGTTGTGATGATCATGCAAAGAGATGGGAGATGATTTAGAATTGATGTGCAGCCAGTGCCTTTTGTGACAGGTGTAGTTACTGCCAGGGAGTCAGAGACACAGAGGGGGAGAGCTTGGCTGTGGTTCATGAGAAAAATGGAGATTTTTTTTAAAAACATTTTTATTTTTAAAAACAGGGAAATTAACTGCCCCAAAACTTCATTTACGCAGATTAAGGTTATTCAGTGCTGCCTTGTGCCCTTCCAGAATGTGGAGAGTGACTAAATTATAATCCTCTGAACACCAGGAAATACAAAGTAAGGTACATGCCATCACTGCAATGCAACTTTCTCTGCCTCTTTGAGCAGTACCCCTGCACACCAATAACACACATACTAGCACTCGGAATTAGCTCTAGTTAACCCCTTTTGAGTTAGCTTAGCTTGAGTAAGAGCGGCTACACAGTAAAATAACACTTGAGCTGCACAGAGTGATTAAATTAGCAATGCAGAGTAGCGGTGTTCCCACTGCATTACCTGCTTGAGCATCAGCAATATTTGAACTTTAACCCATATCCCCTGACCGGCCAGCTAGCTTGAGTTTAAAATGCCACCTAACTTGAGCTAGAGACTTTTGAGCAGACAGGAGTCAGGATAGGGGCAACACTGAAGTTATACCACAAGCCCACACAGCAGTGAAAACAGACTCCCATATGCTGCAGAATCCCTTAGGAACTGAGCACTATTGGACAAAATCTCACGCTTTCTCTTGCTAAGGCAAAACTTGGGTCAGGCATAAAAAACAGCTGGCAAACACTGAGACTACTCCACACAAACCACCCCACACTTAGAACATAACATAAGAATGGCCATATTGGGTCAGACCAAAGTATCCTGTCTTCCGACGGGCCAATGCCAGGTGCCCCAGAGGGAATAAACAGAATAGGTAATCATCAAGTGATCCATCCCATCGCCCATTCCCACCTTCTGGCAAACAGAGGCTAGGGACACCATCCCTGTCCATCCTGGCTAATAGCCATTGATAGACGTATCCTCCATGAACTTATCTAGTTCTTTTTTGAACCCTGTTATAGTCTTGGCCTTCACAACATCCTCTGGCAAGGAATTCTACAGGTTGACTGAGTTGTGTGGAAAAAATATTTCCTTTTGTTTGTTTTAAACCTGCTTCCTATTAATTTCATTTGATGACCCCTAGTTCTTGTATTATGAGGGGGAGTAAATAACAGTTCCTTATTTACTTTCTCCACACCAGTCATGATTTTATAAACCTCTATCATATTCCCCCTTAGATGTCTCTCTTCCAAGCTGGAAAATCCCAGTCTTATTAATCTCTCCTCATATGGCAGCCATTCCATAACCCTAATAATTTTTGTTGCCCTTTTCTGAACCTTTTCCAATTCCAATATATCTTTTTTGAGATGGAGCGACCACATCTACATGCAGTATTCAAGATGGGGGCATATCATGGACTTGTATAGAGGCAATATGATATTTTTTGTCCTATTATCTATCCCTTTCTTAATGATTCCCAACATTCTGTTCGCTTTTTTGACTGCTGCTGCACATTGAGTGGATGTTTTCAGAGAACGATCCACAATGACTCCCAAGATCTCTTTCTTGAGTGGTAACAGCTAATTTAGAGTCCATCATTTTATATGTACAGTTGGATTATGTTTTCCAATGTGCATTACTTTGCATTTATCAACATTGAATTTCATCTGCCATTTTGTTGCCCAGTCACCCAGTTTTGTGAGATCCCTTTTTTAATTCTTAACAGTCTGCTTTGGACTTAACTAACTTGAATAGTTTTCTATCATCTGCAAATTTTGCCACCTCTCTGTTTACGCCTTTTTCCAGATCATTTATGAATATGTTAAATAAGACTGGTCCTAGTACAGATGCCTGGAGGACACCACTATTTATCTCTCTCCATTCTGAAAACTGACCATTCATTCCTATCCTTTGTTTCCTTCTTTTAACCAGTTACCAATCCATAAGAGGACCTTCCCTGTTGTTCCATGATAGCTTAACTTTTGGAGGCCTTTAGCGAGAGACCTTGTCAAAGGCTTTTTGAAAATCTAAGTACGCTATATCCACTGGATCCCCCTCGTCCACATGCTTGTTGACCCCCTCAAAGAATTCTAGTAGATTGATGAGGCATGATTTCCCTTTACAAAAAACATGTTTACTCTACTCCAACAAATTATGTTCATCTATATGTCTGACAATTTTGTTCTTTACTATAGTTTCAACCAGTTTGCCCAGTACTGAAGTCAGGCTTACCGGCCTGTAATTGCCGGGATCACCTCTGGAGCCCTTTTTAAAAATTGGTGTCACATTAGCTATCCTCCAGTCATTTGGTACAGAAGCTGCTTTAAATGATAGGTTACAGACTACAGTTAGTAGTGTGACCAAGCTCTGTTCTTGCCTCCGTGGGTCCCACATGTCCAGGCAGATTTCGCTAGCCTCAGAGGCTCACTGTGACCCTCCACATAACCCTTCTTTCTCTAGAGACAAGGGTCATGGTCTACTGAGCCATTTTCATCATAAGCCAGCGAGGGAGGTGAGGAGAAGTTATCCTTCCTTGCACAGTTTCTGTTGCCTTCCAGTCTCCGTGATTAATCAGGGGGCAAAGGGGGGGGGGGGGAGAATCCGGGCCCACCCTCTACTCCGGGCTCCAGCCCAGGGACCCTAATAGTATCAGCTATGGTAGCTGACCTTTTAGAAACATGACATGTACAATTCCCTGGGCTTCTTCCCCCACAGCAGCCCTCACTTCCTCAAGCTCCGCTTCACCCTTACCTCAAGGCCTCCTTCCTTGTGCCTGATATGGTGTGTACTACTCAGCCTCTCCAACCACACAACTTCTTCCCACAGCTCCTGACATGCACTCCCACCTGACTGACTGGGAGGCTTTTAACTAGTTTCAGCCAGCCCCTGATTGGCTTCAGGTGTCCCAATCAACCTAGCCTTCTCCCTGCCTTCTGGAAAGTTCTTAATTGGCCCCAGGTGTCTTAATTGAACTGGAGCAGTTGCCATTTCACTTATCCTGGAACCAGGGATTGTTTAGCCTGGACCTAATATATCTATCTCCCACTACTCTTCCCTAGCTATTTGGCCTTGCCCCGTCACAGTAGTTTTGCAATTTCATATTTGAGTTCCTTCAGAACTCTTGGGTCAATGCCATCTGGTCCTGGTGAGTTATTACTATTAAGTTTATCAGTTTGTTCCAAAACTTCCTCTCAGGACTCCTCAATCTGGGACAGTTTTCAAATTTGTCACCTAAAAAGAATGGCTCAGGTTTGGGAATCTCCCTCACATTCTCAGCTGTTAAGGCCAATGCAAAGAATTCATTCAGTTTCTTCGCAATGGCCTTATTGTCCTTGCGTGCTCCTTTAGCATTTCGATTGTCCAGTGGCCTCACTGGTTGTTTAGAAGACTTCCAGCTTCTGATGTACTTAAAAAAATTTTGCTTTTATTTTTTGAGTCTTTGGCTAGTTGTCCTTAAAATTCTTTTTTGGACTTCCTAATTATATGTTTACACTTAATTTGCCAGATTTTATGCTCCTTTCTATTTTCCTCACTAGGATTTAACTTCCACTTTTTAAAGGATGCCCTTTTGCCTCTCACTGCTTCTTTAACTTGGTTGTTTAGCCATGGTGGCACTTTTTTGGTTCTCTTACTATGTTTTTTAATTTGGGGTATACATTTAAGTTGAGCCTCTATTATGGTGTCTTTAAAAGTTTCCATGCAGCTTGCAGGGTTTTCACTTTTTGCGCTGTACCTTTTAATTTCTGTTTAACTAACTTCCTCATTTTTGTGTAGTCCCCCTTTCTGAAATTGAATGCTACAGTGTTGGGCTGCTGTGGTGTTTTCCAGGGATGTTAAATTTAATTATATTATGGTCACTATTACCAAGCGGTCCAGCTATATTCACCTCTTGGACCAGATCCTATGCTCCACTTAGGACTAAATCAAGAATTGCCTCTCCTCTTGTGGATTCCAGGAGCAGCTGCTCCAAGAAGCAGTCATTTAAGATGTCAAGAAACTTTATCTCTGCATCCTGTCATGAGGTGACATGTATCCAGTCAATATGGGGATAGTTGAAATCCCCCATTATTATTGAGTTTTTTATTTTAATAGCCTCTCTAATCTCCCTGAGTATTTCACAGTCACTATCACCATCCTGGTCAGGTGGTTGGTAATATATCTCTACTGCTATATTCTTATTATTAGAGCATGGAATTGTTATCCATAGAGATTCTGTGGTACAGTTTGGTTCATTTAAGATTTTTACTTCATTTGATTCTATGCTTTCTTTCACATATTGTTTTCCACCATCATGACCTGTTCTATCCTTCTGATATATTTTGTACCTTGATATTACTGTGTCCCTTTGATTATCCTCATTCCACCAAGTTTCTGTGATGCCTGTTATAGCAATATCCTCTAGTTCACCCATCTTCTTATTTAGACTTCTAGCATTGGTATATAAGCACTTTAAAAACTTTGAAGCTGTCTACCATTACATGATATAATTGAATAGAACTTTTTTTCATTTTACTGTTTCTCATCAGATCCTACCTGTATTTTATCATTATCCATTCTCTCCTCCTTACAAGAACATAGAGAATCTCCAATAGATCCTCCCCTAAGGAATGTCTCTGTCCGAACCACGTGGTCCTCCACACTTGTTGGCTTTCCCCCAGCGCTTAGTTTAAAAACTGCTCTACGACCTTTTTAAGTGCCAGCAATCTGGTTCCATTTTTAGTTCCCCTTCACTCTTGCCCTGCGGATTTTTTCTGAGACATTGCCTTCACTGATTCCTCACTAGCCCCTAATGACCACTGTCATATGTGCCACCAAACAGATAACAATCCCCATGACAAGAAAATGCTTTTGTGTTCCTCTACTGCCACAGAATTTAGTGCTGAAATTAGGCATAGTTGATCTTTCAGGGTACACATGCACCTCTCAACATTCACAGCAGCAATTCTGCCAGCCTGCTCCAGCTTATCCCACCTCCATTCAGTACAGCTGCACCTAACTCAGTGAACGGTAGTTGGAATTGGAGGCAAAAAAATGCTGCAGTTGAAACGTGTGGAACACAACACAAAACAATTGCACAGTATTGTAGTTGTTTCTCAGGTCTCTTTATTATGGAACCTACACTAACCGAAGCATTCCCAGTGGCTATTTTGCCATCTTCAGGGGAAAGAGTTAAGGTCATGTTTGAAGGGGTAGCTTGTACCTTGATTTTGTATTTCCTGTTTTTCAGAGGGTTAAGTTAAGCTTAACACTCTCTCTGCATCACAGAACAGCACAAAGCAGCACTGGACAACCTTTGCTCTGTGTTGTTAAAGTTTTTATGTTTAAAATGTGAATGGGAAATAACACTGAAAATATACATAGAAATGTAACCAACTTTTTCAGTTAATTCATGAAGGGAAATTAATTTTAAAAAATATCCTGTTATGTCTTAATTTTATGATCTGTAGGTTCTTACTTTTTACTTACATAGGAATTGCTATACTGGAACAGAGTAATGATTACCCTAGTGCAGAACACTTTTCATATGAAAATATTTACAATATGCTAAGGGAGAGAAGGGGAAGAAAATGCCAAGTTGCCTAGAGAGGGTCACAGAATACACTTTTGCTCCCACATCCCTACTTCTTGTTCTCTACTGGGCTGAGGAAACTTGTTTTATCGGATTTCATAGGGATAAAACTCTCAAACCACAAAACCAACAGATAGTTTCATTATTCAGTCTCTATTCCTTGCAACGATCAATTTGCATACCCCAGAGCCAGTAAATAACCTCATGCAAGCATGGAAGAATTTTAATTTTATTGTTCAGAATTAATCTGTCTTGGAACTGTATATAGCACATCCTTTTAACTATAGACATGGAAGTTTGAAATAGTTTTTTGGAAATTCCCTACAGGAAATCCTGCCATCAACACAGATGTTAGGTGTATATGTGATTTTTGAGCTGCTAGTGTTAATTTGCTTGATCTACTTCAGTGGTTCACAAAGTTTTGTACTGATGACACCTTTCACGCAGCAAACCTCTGAGTGCGACCTCCCCCTTATAGATTAAAAACACCTTTTAATATATTTAACACCATTATAAATACAGGAGGTAAAGCAGGGTTTGGGGTGGAGGCCGACAGCTCACGACCCCCATGTAATAATCTCGTGACCCACTTGAAGGAAACCTGTTTTCCTCAAACAGTTTTAGAACTATCATGCTGAAATCTTGGGCTGCCTTTCCAAAGTATCTGAAAGATTATCTAGTTTATCTATGTAGCAAAGTTCCAAGATAAACTCAGTGTCACTGTAAACCTCAAGTTCAAGTAGCATCAACATTTTTTTGTTTCCCACAGAATAATAGCCACTTTAGAGACAACTTTTATTGAGACTATCGTTCAGAATTATTGTAATCGTGACTATCCCTTTGGCTGTGTTTTGAATTATGAGTATGGATGTGAGGAAGAGCAGAATGTGTACAGCCTTTTATGAAATGTTCAGATTTTTTTTCACTCTAACAGAAAATGGATTATTTTTAAAATTGAAAATTTGTTATAGATTTAGTTCTCAATAAGTGCAAATGCCTTTGTACTCTGTAGGAATTTGGTTTAGAAATAAAACTTTCCAACCACATTTGGTGAAAGTGAAGTATGCAATTTTCTATTAATTTTAACAGCATATTGAATTATGGTTTCCTCTAGATAATATGTGACAAGTATGTATGGGTGTGCAATTATGCACATTGAAATAAACCTAGCTGTATATACATATTCAGCCATTTATTACTAATAGTACACATTCAAATAAATACACACTGTTTTCAGTCTCTTGATCTGTTGCTTTTAAAAAAACAAAAAACCAGCACAGCTGTTGGTTGTATGTCCTACTCATTCAGTTCTTTCATAAATATGAGGGCTACCACTTTCCTTAGTACCCTTCTTTTGATTTTTGCCGGTACTCTTCTTCCTTTCTCTTTCCCAATCTCTTCTGTCTCCTTCCTTCTCTTTTTAAATTTGCATCCTTTTCTTTATTTCTTTCTCTCCCCTTTTTTTGTTTTTGTTTGGATTTTTCTTCCCTTTCTTTGCTCTGGCATTCTTAGGGTAAGAGCATGCAAACAGTAACGTTTTTAGACAAGTAAGAGATATAAAAGGGAAATGAATTAGTTCTTCTGTGTTTGGTACACAGATTTATGTTGCTTATTGCAAGTTTCTGGTTTTGGAGATTTGTTTTGGTTGTGTTTTTTTTTTTTCTATCTCCATAGCAATGTACTGGTATCATTATGAACTCATGAAGAAGCGGTTGTGCAAGACATTGGATGCACGTGAACCAACGTTTATGATCAGCTTTACTTCAGGGGCAGCAGCTGGCTCTGTAAGTCTTTTCTGTTGCTGATATTTCTAAGCAAACTTAATCCCATCAGATGGGGTTCTCTCTACGAGTCCTCTCCCTCCAAAGTATTCTGTTCAATGCCATATCATCAACCACACCACAGACTAACATGTCTTCATTTAGGATGTTTCTAATAAATAAACTGTTCAATTCATTGGGAGTTTGTATATGTAATTAATGAAGCACAAGGAGTGAAATTACATGAGCTTCTCCCACAAATTGTGAATGTTGTTGAACACAAGGCTAGAATCAACGTGTCTTTAGCTATACATAAAGTTATCTGGTGATTAAAACATTTGAATTCTTATTGCTTTTATTTGTAAGTGAGGCAAATTGGAAAATATGTAATAAAATGTTTAAGTAAAATACAAGTGTAAAAGATATCTAGGTAGTTTTGATTGGAAATCTTATTAAAACTTTTTTCTGTTACTACAAATTTTAGCAGCCTGTTAAGTCATGGAGCATGTAGCTGCAATTAACAAAAATAAAATAAAGTATTGGCAGAGTTCAGGCAACAATCACAGCTGAAGCCTACAGTTAGCCGGAACTTTGCCAAAGCTGGCTGTTATTTCCACATTACTTCTGTCATGTTAACTTGGTGAAAATAGTTTGTTTGAAAAGAAGCACTATATGGACAACTGTTAGGCATCAAAATAACCACAACAGCAAAGCTAGAATGTGCTGTTTTCAAATACTTGATGGCTTTTAGATCTATTTTAACATATACATAGTATAAATGCTGCCTTTTCACTTTTTCTAACAAGGACAACATGACGTATGCCTGGTGGGGAGGGGGAGTTAATGATATTGAAAGTATTCTCATCCTTTCCTGCGTGTTTACATTTTTAAGATATTTGGCTGTTAGATCTAATTTGTTTTTAAACTCACAACTTCATTTCAAGATCATTATTAACATAATGGGATGGTGGAATCACAACCTCTCAGGAAACTCAGTTGATTGTTACATGGTTGACTTCAGTTTATTTGGACAATTTACTGTAAGCAGCAATCATGTGAAAATACTGTTGTCTTGGGGTTTTAATCATACTTTAAAAATAATTCTGTTTCACATGTATTTTTTTACAGATGATAAACACAGCATTGTGATTAGTATAGCCATGACGTATTTTCTATAGCATATGTGTACTGTATGTTACACAACATACATATGTTTTCTCAACAAAAAGAAAAACAATTCAGGATTTTTAAAATTAATACTTTTTAGTAGCTAGCTAATGTTTTAAAAACTCTTTTAAATATATATAATCAAGTGAGGGAATACCAAACCATCTGTGGGTAGATACAATAGCAGATTTTGTTTTGGTAGAGAGACCTCATAGTTGAAATTGCAAAATAAACTGTAGTGTATAGAGTACTGTAAAGCAAAATTGAATGTGTTTGATCATGAACAAAGCACACACCTCAGTATAGTCACTTTTCCTCTGAGGTTTTACAATCTAAAGTCCAGATCCCTCAGTGATGCACTGGAATAGAAGCTAGTGGATCCAGTTTCAGGATTAGGGCTTGAAAGACAAACAAATGACAAGAAACACCAGGAATCTAAAAGAAGGAGATGCTGGAACTGGGGTGCCACTGAGCCCTCTGACCCACTAGCCTGGGCTCCCTCTCGCACTGTGCTGCTGTGACAAGCTGCAAAGCCCTCCAGCCTGCACTTTCACCAGCATTCACAAGATGGAGTCCAGAATCATGTGGCCTGGTTACATGTAGAGTCATAGCAGCCATTACTTACAGGCTGTCTGGCATGTTGACAGGAAGGTTAAGTTCTTCCAAGGTCCATTGCTTTTGTTGATGGGCCATCAGCATTGTCTGGCTTCTTCATTGTTGTACCAGAAAAGCTAACTGTGGGTGTCACCCAGAGTAAGCACGATTTGAAATACGGATACATAGTCAATATTCCTAAATTTTTTAGATACAAAAATGATACATGCATACAATTAGGATAATTGTATTCAGCAAATCATAACTTTTCCAATGACACCTCACATGACCCGTCTTGCGTAAAATGCATCATAATTATGCTATAATACCATTACAATATCACTATGAAGAATATGGGGTGAAGTGTCATACTGTGGTTTAATCTTCTGTTTGTATATCTTGCACAAATAGAAGACCTGTTACTTGTCTTATGTTTATTATTGCTGCAAGCTATATATACAGATAAGCAGCATCTTCCAGAGCTTACACCAGAATTTAAGAACAGACCTACATTAGAAGCATTTTGCCAGTATAGCTGTGCCAGTATACTATTCCAGCAAAATACTCCTAATGTGGATGCACCTTCTGCTGCAATACTGTGTTTTTTGTTGTAGCTTATTCCAGCTCCCGTGAACAAAATAAGCTATACCAGAAAAAGTGCAGTTTTGATATGTTAACTGCCTCTATACTAAGGGCTCTTGCTGGCACAGCTCCGTCAGACAAGGATCCGTCTCGTCACACTCCTGACTGACTTCGTAGTGTAGAACTTTGTAGTGTAGACCTGGACTAAGTAAGCAACCCACAAGTTTAGTTTTACAGAGAAAGTGTACCTCAATTATGAGGTCTACTGTCCAAGTTGGTTGTGAAGGGCACTTGAGTAATGCACAACAGACATGCATTTATGCTAAAATGGAAACTTTTACAACCATCAGGTTCAGTACAAAAGAAGAAGCCACTTTGGTTCCCATCCCTGCTTCCATTGGAAGTCCTTATGAGAAGGATTGGGTTCTTTTGGCATTATGCATAAATTTATATCATGTCAGTAATGTATACAGTCTAAGTTTTCTAAGCAGCTATTCTATTTTGTGTATTTAATGAGATTTAATTTTGGCTTGCTTCACGAACTTGTTAAATAAAGTGATATATATGACCATAGTAAATCTATGTTTAAATTATAACCAACTCACTTTATTAATATTTCACGTAAAATGTGATAGCATCAGCAAGCTTATGCCATAGTCTGTTTACTCTTTAATAGATTGCAGCTACAGTAACTTTGCCATTTGATGTGGTGAAAACACACAAACAAACTGAAATTTGGGAAGATGAGACCTTAAACTGTAAGTTCTTTGGAATTAGATTACTGCACATTCTTTACATTTTAAATTACCTCAAGCGCTATCTTTATCTATCATTCCACTGTTCAAAGGTGAAATTCTCCCCAGCACAGAGGGCTCAAATAAAGTTGACTGCACCACTTATGTCTTATTGGGGGCTTAAATGGGAAGAAGAGCCATTGTTGGGCTTGTGCACTGGAGTGCATATTTCTAATTGGAAGTAATAAAGATGGGAAATCTTAAAACATAATTCTGTTTAGTTACATGGATTTCTTGTGGGGATTTTAAATCTTTCCCCATCTCCTTTCTCCTATGATGTATTTCAAAACTCTGTAATTTCCCCTGTTCTGTTTTCCATGTGCTGTAATATCTTCTGGAACACCTCCTGGGAACTATTCTATTTTATATATTTTTTTAATGACTTGGAGGAGGGAAAAGATGAGCTGGTGATGTTTACTGGCAATACTGTTTCAGTTACAATAATGTTCTACAGTTTTTATTATGTCTAACTTGACATGAATAAACCTTCATTTCTCAGAGGATGTGAATGGAAGGTTAAGTTTTAGATAAGGATGTAATAAGCATTAGGCTGGAATCATTCTAGCAAAGATAGGTTTCAGAGTGGTATCTGTGCTAGTCTGTATCAGCAAAAAGAACAAGGAGTACTTGTGGCACCTTAGAGACTAACAAATTTATTTGAGCATACGCTTTTGTGAGGTAGAGCTTTAGGCCACGAAAGCTTATGTTCAAATAAATTTGTTAGTCTCTAAGGTGTCACAAGTACTCTAGCTAAAATAAACAGGAACACCCTTGTACTAGGGACAATGGACAAGATACGCCTGGAATGTAGATATCAGGTTATAGTGAACTGCATATGGACAGAGCATGCTGTACAGGGATTAGTTCCTGAAAAGCAACCAAGCCAAGCATGAAGTACGTGATATAACGTGTAGTAAGACATGCAGGTGTTTAGTAAATATGTATATAAGGAAAAGTTTGGTTGTATAACTTGGTTTTGTGATGTACCCTGCATCCACCCCCTGTGATTGAGCCTGGCCAGCTTGGGCCTAGTGTTGCTAAATAAAGGTATCTGAGGGGTGAATTCTGGAGTCGAACTGAGTGGAAGAGGGTTTCAGGGGATTCTAATATTTATCCAAATTAAAGGCAACTCTTATGAGGCAAAATTTTTCTAAGTTTCTTCTATAAACTGAACTTGAACAATGTTCTGTGGAAAAAGTCTTTTGAGATGACAGGAATAATATGATAAAATTGTTTGCATATCTAGCCCCACCCACCCTGTTAGAAAATAGGAATGTCAACATTAGCTCCCCTTAAATATTTTTGTTTTTTAACTTTAATCCAAAAAAGTCTACATTGTTCTCAAGAGGTTTTTTTAAATCTTCACTTTTTAATGGGCTCTGCAAAGAAAAGACAAATAAGAAATGGGACCATAATGGTGAACTATGTAGTAGTGCATACTCTAATAACTTAAAGGGATGAGTAAGACAAAAAGCCTTTTTTCCAATCTCCATTTTAACTCTTGGTCACCATTACACTTAAGGCAGTGCATTCAGCATATAAATATCTGTTTTTCTCTATCATCTGGGGGCTGGATCATCAGTGAAAGACTCCCATTAACTTTAATGGCTACTGAATCAGGCCTTTACTGTGAAATAATCAAAGACTGAATTTACTTTGTTAGCAATCCATCTGTTATGAAACAGATTTGAGCAGCCTGATTCAGAATCATAAGTTGCATAGACGCTCTCTCCTCTAGAAAATAAAGTGGAAACAGTAGAAGTTTCTTTTAAAACTGTGGAAGAAAATATTCTTAATTTCAGGCTAGTAAAAAAAAGTTCTGATCACTTTGCCTATAGAATCATAGGCTGGAAGAGACCTCGAGGGGTCATCTAGTCTAAGTATTTCATTCTAGAATATCCCTGACAGGAGTTTTTCCAACTTGCTCTTAAAAATCTCCAGTGACGGAGAGTCCACAACCTCCTTTGGCAATTTATTCCAGTGCTTAGCTGCTCTAACTGAAGGTTTTCCCTAATATCCACCCTAAACCACCCTTGCTGCAGTTTAAGCCCATTGCCTCTTGTCCTAACCTCAGAAGTTAAGGAGAATAATTTTTCTCTCTCCTCCTTCTAACAATCTTTTATGTATTTGAAAACCATTATGTCATCTGTCTTGTCTTCAAACTAAACAAACCCAGTTTTTTCAATCTTCCCTCGTAGGTCATGTTTTCTAGATCTTTAATCATTTTTGTTGCTCTTCTCTGGACTTTCTCCAGTTTATCCACATCTTTCCTGAAATGTGACACCCAGAACTGAACACAATACTCCAGCAGAGGCCAAATCGGCACAGAGTAGTGTGGAAGAATTACTTCTCATGTCTTGCTTATGACTCTCCTGCTAATATATCCCAGAATGATGTTTGCTTTTTTTGCATTACAGTTACACTGTTCACTCATATTTAGCTTGTGATTCGCTATGATCCCTGATCGCTTTCTGCAGTACTCACTCCTAGGCAGTCATTTCCCATATTGAATGTGTGCAACTGGTTGTTCCTTCCTAAGTGGAGTACTTTGCATTTGTCTTTATTGAATTTCATCCTATTTACTTCAGACCATTTCTCCAGTTTGTCCAGATCATTTTGAATTTTAGTCCTATCTTCCAAAGCACTTGCAACCCCTCCCAGCTTGGTATCATCCGCAAACTTTGTAAGTGTATTCTCTATGCCATTATCTAAATCATTGATGGAAAATATTGAACAGCACTGGATCCAAAACTGATCCCTGAGGGACCCCAATCGATATGCCTTTCCAGCTTGACTGTGACCCACTCATAACTCTCTGGGAATGGTTTTCCAACCAGTTATACACCCACCTTATGGTAGCTCCATCTAAGTTGTATTTCCATAGTTTGTTTAGTAAGACTTTTGATACCGTCTTGCATGACTTTCTCATAAAGTCAAGATATAGCACATCTACCACTTCTGCCCCCATCCACAAGGCTTGTTACCTTGTCAAAGAAAGCTATTATGTTGGTTTGACATAATTTGTTCCTGACAAATCCATGCTGTTACTTACCTTATTATTTTCTAGGTGTTTGTAAATCGATTGCTTGGTAGTTTGCTCCATTATCTTTCCCGGAACTGAAGTTAAGCTGACTGGTGTAATTCCCTGGGCTGTCCTTATTTTTCTTTTTATAGCTGGGCACTATATTTACCCCTTTCCAGTCCTCTGGAATCTCTTCCATAACTTTTCAAAGATAATCGCTAGTGGCTCAGATACCTCCTCAATCAGCTCCTTGAGTATTCTAGGATGTATTTCATCAGGCCCTGGTGATTGGAACATATCTAACTTGTCTAACTAATTTTTAACTTGTTCTTGCAAAGCTAAGACTTAAAATGTAGATGGCCAACCAGAAAATATGGCTGTCCTAATGTTTAGGCTGGGGTGTCATTATCTCAAGCAAACTAACTGTTGTTGGTGGTGTGATCGTCCTAAGTCATTTCTCTTCAGGTTGCTTGTTCCATTTTGGACAATTGTGCCAAGGTTTTTAATTTTAATTCTTTTCCAGGGTGTGTCTTTCTTTGTTGGTCATATGTTTTATCAATTTAGTATATATTAAAATGTCACTGCAACCACCACTTTGAGTCAGAAGTGAGAATGTAATAACTTATTTTGAAATTCATGTAAGTAGTCTAGTTAGATTAATATCTAGTTTGAAATTTAGCTTTGCTTATCTAGAATAGCACTAGTTTAGTCTTTCACTAGGACTGGTTGCTGTTGCAGTTGAGTGTTCTCTGTGACTGCATCCAGAAGTGTGTTGTGTTCTGTGTCCCCTTTCGAGTCAGGGCTGGAAAGCACCTTCAGCTGGGCCTCATATTTCCTTCAATTGTGAAGAGCACTTTTGCCGCATATATGGGTGTGGGTTTGTTTTGATTAAGTCCCTGGTGGAAAAACCCACATTATGCCACTTTGGTGTTTATAGGACAATGAGAACAGTATGTCAAGAGCAAAATATTATGAAAGACAGATGATCTCTTTAAGATCTTTCTTAAATGTGGATGTGCACACAATGTTGTGGATTTAATAGTGTAAGTGTAATTTTAGAGGGAACCAGTGGCATAGGGCACTATTTTTTTTTCCTCCCACACTCAGTACCTGCATAAAGTGATCTTGTAGATTCAGTTTGCCACAATGGGCCATTTTTTTTTCTTGTTTTTTAAATCACTAGGCCCAGTGTTGCCTATTGTTCACTAAGCTAAAGATAACTGCACACTACAAAAAGCAAAGTTTATAACTAAGTTTCAGTATAGGTAAATATGCAGTTTGGTTTAATGGATTGGAACATCAGAATTAACACACTGTATGAATGGTATTGTCATGGTTACAGGGCAAGCTACATTTTAGACCCTTTTTAGTTCCTGTTGAGTATACCCTTAGAGTGACAGGTTTTACTACCTTCACCCCTCTCTGGGTGGAACTACATGGTTCTTCCAATCAAGAACTGGATCTCTGAGCATTTACCAACTGTGTTTGCCCAACAGGCCCAGCTTTGTTTGTCATCTGCAAGCCCTTTTCCTCTGGGCCCTGTGACAGCAGCTGATTCAAGTGAAACAAAAACTGTTTCTTCAAAGTATATCTATTTGTCAAAGGGTCTAGGAAAATGGGTTTGTGACCAGGGTCCGAGTGGGGGCCAGCTGAAGTGACTCGATTAGGGTGAATTGCAAAGAATAGGGCAGATGATTTCCAAAGCTGGTGGATATTTTCAATACTTAGATTTATACCAAGCCAGTATAAAGCAGCTTCTTTATTACCTCCCTGGTTGCCCAGAAACCAGCAACACAGTTCCCTCAAAGTAACCTAGCCTTAGGCCTCCATCCAGGTACTCAAATCCAATATGGTGAAGATTGTAGATAAATCTCTGCATTAAGCATCTTTGCATAACTATGTATCATTTTCATATGACTTTGTATTATGCCTCTTCATATAACCTTGTATTAAGTCTTTCCATATATAACCTCTATTTTCATATAACTTTGTATCAAGTCCTTTGATATAGGAACTTTGTATCAAATCCTTATATAGAAACTTTGTATTGAGCCTTGTTATAATGTTATAGCCCCTAAGGATAGTTAAGGTAGAAGAAAAATGTCTTCTCGCTAGGAGTAGAACATGATCTCTCCCCTTTTAATCAATTCCCCTGTTGAATGAATGAGGTGTGAATGAGTAAGGCGTGGAAGGCAAGCACCTCCAGACAGCTGCAACAGTTGGAGAGGATGGAAGCCAGACCCAAGAACAATAGAACTTGTCAAATTGGCTCATTAAAGAAGATCAGACATATAGATGGCCTTGGGAGTTAGAAGCGAGCACCTTCTTTTGAAAACACCCTCTTTGAAAATAAATGTGGCAGCATTAAGACAACACCCAGAAGGAAGCGCCACAGATGACCTACTGACACAGACACAGATTTTGTATCTGGTATAGATTTGCATGAGAGGGAAGCTGCTATAAATGTGAGGTGTCTTGCAGAGGACCCCAAGTCTCATCTTGTCAACATCAGAGCATCGATCTGGATCGACAGAAGCCTGGTTCCACTCCAATCCAACTCATCTGACCAGTGAAGTTAAGGGGAGCAACTAGTTGGTAACAACAACAAGACAGAGTGTGCTTGTGTGTGTATGTGATTGCATGAGTGTAATATATATCTCATGCATATGATACAGTATTGATTGATACATGTATTACCAGTAAATGTGGCGCTTTGCCTTATCCCCCCGAAAAGATTCTGTGCAGTACTTTAAGTACAACAAGATTTCTGAAAATTTTATTTCATCAAATAAAAGAAAAGTTTCTACCAATCTCAAAGGATTGGACATGTTACCTCCCAGGTTATTGAATATTTCAGATCTTTCCCAAATACGCACATACAGCCAATTCTTATTAACTAAACTAAAATTTATTTTAAAAAAGAGAGAGAGTATAGTTAAAAAAATCAATATACATACAGACATGAGTTCAATTTTTGAGGTTCAGATTCATAGCAAAAATGGTGAGCTTTGTAGTTTCAAAGAGTTCCTTTAGAATTTAGTTCAAATGTTATAATCCAATGTCTGATATCGCCTTCAGGGAGTACCAGCATAACTGGGACCTCAATTTTGCGACTCAAACTTCCCCGGATGAAGCTTAAGCAGATCTGAGATGAGAAGGATTGGGACTCAAGGATCTTTTATTTAATTTCAGGACTTCTTTAATAAGTCGGAGTCCCTCGGAACAATAGTAATCAGGGTGTCTTTGAAGTGGGTCAATCACCAGTACTTAGCAATACGAATTAACATAAGACAATTGCCTGTTCTTCCTCCATTCACAGATTATTTGGTATACATTTCAAAGAGAGAGGAACACAGAGATATCCCGTGTTTACAATTCATTTAAATGCTAGGATGATCTTCTTCTTCGACTGCTTGTTCATGTCAATTCCAATCAGGTGTGTGTATGCGCGCACGTGCACAGTAGCCAGAAGATTTTTCCCCTAGCAGCAAACATAGGGTTGGCCTGGGCTCCCCCTGGAGTCATGCTTCGTGGCGTCCAATATAGAGCACCCCCTCAGTTCCTTCTTACCGCCAGTGATGATAGCTGGAACTTCCCTTTGCTCTTCTCTTGTTTCGGCAAGTGGAGTAGCAGTACTTTATACGCTGTACATAGTTAGCTTCCACTAACTTGTATAGTTTAGTTTAGTAGTTTCTTTATAAGTTTTAGTTATGGGGGGTCCCACCTCTGTTTCCTTCCCCATTTGTTACTGGGGAATGCTGCAATCCCCGGGCTTTGACTTGCCAGATCTGCACGAAGCACATGCCAAAAAATGACCCTCCCCCCACACGTCCTGCTTAAGATGAGTTGGTGAGAGTCACCAGCTGCAAGATCTGTCAGGAGTTCTGACCGAGAACCATTAAAGAGAGGGAGCAGCATCTCAAAATCCTCCTTATGGCGGCAGCTGTCCAACCTCAGTCAGATCCAGACATCGGGGATCCCAGCATGAAGCACCCAGGATGCGGCACTAAAAAAAATGCCGGCAAGGAAGCTAGGCACCATCATGGAACCTCTCAGGGTAATTCCAGCCTTCGGCACCAGTGCCAACTGTTGGCGCAGAAGAAAAAGAGGTTGGAGAGTGGTTGATCTCACTCAGTAAAACCTAGGGACCAGCCACCAGTGGCACCTCAGTCGGGTCACGGCTCAGGAACTCAGAGTGGGGCCACGTTGACTCCTTCCCAAGCGAGGCAGTCGAGTCCAGGCCTGTCTCTCTCACTGCACCCATCAGAGCATCTACCACTCCCTTCCACCCCAGAGGCTTTTGAGGCGGCACAGAACCTATTGAAACTCACAGTGCTGTTCTCACCACCAAGAGAGGAAAATGTCTCGGCACCACAGGTTCCATCTTAACCCCCCCCCCCGCCCGTGCATTCTGAGGGCAAGCCGGCGATAATGGCACGCTGAACCCCATCACATTCAGCACCCATCTGCTCCAGCTCCTCCATCCAGAGAGTGCAGTCAGTCCCCTGCTTCTCTATGCTCTAACTCGAGAGGAGTAGTGCCTTCCTGGTCATCCTTCTCAGAGTTGGACTCATACCATTCCAATTATAGCAGGAGCAGAAGATCCTCCTCATGGCACCATAGGCGGTCCCACCGATGCAGTGGGCCCCTCAGTGGCAAAATCCATAGCATGTAATTTACACAAACCTTTTGGACTCCGTGGGCTTCCCATCAAGCCCTTGGTCAGAGCCAGGGGTCCCACTCGGGTGCAGCAGCATCAGTTGCCTCCGCGACATTGTTCCACCATGATTGCACCGGAGCCAGCGCATCAGGCTTAACACACTACACTCGCGTGCCATTCTAGCCCAACTACGTTGGCACCGGAGGTATCAGCGCCCCATTGCAGACACCTCAGCACCGATGCATGGCACCGGCACCACCCCATCATTGCACCAGCTGCAACGGCACCCACAGGAACCCCGGTATTCATGCTGCACCAGGCAGGCGCCGGCACCCACGGGGGCCCGAGGTCGGCACTGACACACCCGTGTCTGTCACACCTGCAGGACCAGACCAACGTACCGCTTTTTCCATGGGGTCCAGAGATCTCTCAGGTGGGGATGGTAGGGAGCAACCACCTACCCTGGTGGTCTCCTCCTCCTTCTCCTCACCAAATGAGGCACCAGCGGGCACTTCAGTAGCCCCAGCTCTGGAAGACTCCAGAGTGTTGCAACAGTTGCTGCGCCGGGTCACCAGGGTCTGGGCAGTAAGGCGGAGGAAGTTGTGGGTGATGCAGACCCTATGGTGGACATCCTGGCTCCCTATGGCCCTGTCCGTATCAGCTTACCACTAATAAAAAATGGACATGACCAAGACCCTTTGGCAGACTCCGACCTCGCTGCCACCTACGGCCAAGCACAATAAGCACCTCTATTCCCACCCCCAGCCTGATTCCCTGGTGGTGGATGCTGCTAATCATCAGGAAAGACAAGGATTTCAAGGCCCTTCGCCCAAGAATAGGGCTGCCAAAAAATTAGACCTTTTTGGGTGAAAGGTTTACTCCACAGGGGGACTGCAACTCCTTATATCCAACCAACAGGTCATCTTCAGCAGATACTCCTCCTACAATGCCTGCTTGGCAATGGCAAAATTTACGGAGTTGCTCCCCTCAGACTCCTGCGCTGAATTTTCAACTTTGGTTGAGGAAAGGAGACTGATCTCCAGGGCCTCCTTTCAGGCGGCACTGGATGGGGCTGATGTGGCAACCAGGGTTATGGCTATTGGTGTGGTCATAAGAAGGGTCTCATGGCTCCAGCTTTCTGGTCTCCCCTACGAGGTACAGCAAAGTAGTCAAGACCTGCCCTTTGAGGGTGAGAGACTCAGAGAAGACGGACAAAAGGCTGAACAGCCTTAATCATTCTAGAGCCACCCTCGGGTCCCTGGGCCTCTCTACTCCTTCGACCCAGTGGAGACATTTCCACCTATAGCCCCAGCAGTTCAGTCAGCAGAATCACCAAGACGGATCCAGCAGGAGAAATTGGAACGGCAGGAGAAGGCCACGCCAATATTCTGGCCAGAGCTTGGGACACCCAAGCCATCTTCAGGACCCAAGCCAGCCTTTTGACTGGCACAATCAAGGACAGTGTACCATACCTAACAATGGATCCACCCCGTCTTATCTTCTCATCCCGACTATCCCCTTTCTACTATGGTCCCGTAACACCTCAGACCGATGGGTGCTCCACACTGTAGAGTGGGGATATTCTATCCAATTCTGTGCCCTCCCGCCCTTCCACCCCCTTCCCCATCCCTCTTCAGGGACCCTTCTCACAAGCAGCTCCTTGTCCAGGATGTGCAGTTGCTCCTATTTTTAGGGGTGGTGGAGGAGGCTCCTCAGGAGCATGGGGGCGAGGGCTTTTACTCCTGGTATTTACTAATACAGAAAGCCAAAGTGGCCTCAGGCCCATCCTGGACCTCAGAGAACTCAACAAGTTTGTGAAGAAACTCAAATTCCATATGGTCTCTCTGGCCTCCATTATTCCCTCATTGGATCCAGCAGACTGGTATGCTACCCTCAACTTGAAAGATGCATACTTTTATATCGCGATCACTCAGCCCCACAGGAAGTACCTCGTGTTTTCACCAAGTACATGGCAGTCTCGCTGCGTTTCTGCGCAGGCACCGGGTACAGGTGTTCCCTTACCTTGACGACTGGCTGATCAAGAGCCGCTCTGAGACCCAAGTGGAAGCTCAGGTCAGATTCATTAGAGCCACCTTTGACAGCCTGGGTCTCCTTTTAAACAAAGTGAAATCGACTCTGTCCCCTGTTCAGAGGATAGAATTTATAGGGACGATATTGGACTCGACCCAGGCCAGGGCATACCTGCCGCAAGCGAGATTTCAGGCCCTGACCAATATCATCTGAGGCCTCAGTTTCTCACCACCACAGCAAGAAAATGTCTGAAGCTTCTCGGACACATGGCTGCCTGTACCTACATGATGCAGCATGCCAGACTCAGGCTTCGACCTCTTCAGTCGTGGCTTGTGTCAGTGTACCGCCCATCCAGGAACAGCTTGGACAGGATAGCGGTCCTGCCTCGCCCCATCCTCTACTCCCTCCTGTGGCAGCTCGACCCTCAGGAGGTATGCTCAAGGATCCCCTTTGCCAGTCTGCAGCTGTCTCTGTTGCTAGTGATGGATGCATCAGACTTGGGCTGGGGAGCACAGGTAGGAGACTACAGGACTAACGGTCTCTGGAATCAGGCAGATCTGGCTCTCCACATCAACATCAGATTGCTGAGAGCAGTGTGCCTGGCATGCCAGACCTTCCGGGCATACTGAACGGGACAATGTGATCAGTCATGATGGATAACACCACGGCAATGTTCTATATTAACCAACGGGGGTGCATGTTCCTCTCCCCGTGCCAGGAAGCCCTCATGTTGTGGAACTTCTGTGTAGAGCATTCAATGCACCTCCAGGCATCATACCTCCCTGGAGTACAGAACGAGCTGGCGGACCACCTCAGCACATCATTTCATGGCCACGAGTGGTCCCTTCACCCAGACGTTGTGATTTCAATCTTCCAGAGGTGGGCTTTCCCCAGATAGACATATTTGCCACTTGATATAACAGAAACTGCCAGCAGTTCTGTTCCTTCCAAAATCGTACCCCAGGCTCCAGCGCAGATGTGTTCCTCCTCCATTGGGGAGATTGCCTCCTATACACCTTTTCACCCAGTCCGCTATTTCACAGGGTACTCCTCAAGATCCGGAGGGAACAAGCTCAGGTCATATTGATAGCAACAGCCTGGCCCCATCAGCACTAGCCTTAGTGCTGCTCAGTTTGGGCTATCGCCTACATCTGAAGCAGCAGGGGCTTTTGTTAACATCAATAAGGGTGCACCTAGCTGCTATCTCGGCCTTTCACCGAGGCGCGGAGGGCCGCTCTGTGTTTGCTAACCAGCCGGTTCTTAAGAGGGCTTGATAGGCTATACCCTAACGTCAATCAGCCTGTCCCTGTCTGGGACCTCAATCTGGTCCTCTCTAGGCTCATGAGACCCACCTTTGAACCATTAATGACATGCTCCCTGCTCTACTTCTCTTACAAGGTAGCGTTCCTAGTAGCAATAACCTTGGCCAGGAAGGTGTTGGAGCTCATGGCCCTAACATCAGAGCCTCCCTACACCGTGTTCTATAAGGACAAGGTTCAGCTCAGGCCCCATCCTGCTTTCCTCCCAAAGGTTGTGTCACAGTTTCACATCAACCAGCACATCTTTCTCCTGGTATTCTACCCTAAACCGCATTCTAGTGGCAAGGAGCAGAGACTCCACTCACTAGATGTTCTCAGGGCACTAGCTTTCTACATCGAAAGAACAAAGCCGTTGAGAAAATCGATCCAGCTGTTCATGGCGATAGCAGACAGAATGAAGGGCCTACCCTTGTCCTCACAACGCATTTTGTCATGGATCACATCCTGCATACACGAGTGCTACAACCTGAAGGCAGTTCCCTCACTGCACACTCCACAAAGGTGCAGGCTTCGTCAACAGCATTCCTGGCTCAGATCCCTACTCAGGAAATCTGCAGAGGAGCGATGTGGACCTCCATACACACTTTTACCACACATTATGTGATTATACAATAGGCCAGAGATGATGTGGCCTTCGGCCAAGCAGTACTCCAATCAGTGGATGACTCCAACCCCATCTTGTGAGTCACCTGACTGGAATTTACACGAACAAGCACTCAAAGAAGAAAAAATGGTTACTCACCTTCTCGTAACTGTTGTTCTTCGAGATGGGTTGTTCATATCCATTATAATACCCCTTTGATGGAGTAGCTGGCAAGAAGGAACTGAGGGGAT
This sequence comes from Dermochelys coriacea, assembly GCF_009764565.3. Classification (NCBI taxonomy): domain Eukaryota; kingdom Metazoa; phylum Chordata; order Testudines; family Dermochelyidae; genus Dermochelys; species Dermochelys coriacea. The sequence goes on from NC_050069.1 coordinate 228,862,402, forward strand.
GCAGGGTCAGCAGGTCTCTATGTTGGACGCCATGAAGTCGCTAGTCCAGGGGGGTGCACAGGCCGACCCTACACTTGCTAGTAGGGGAAAAAAATTCTGGCTACTGTGCACGTGCACGCACACCTGATTGGAATGGACATGAACAACACATCATCTCAAAGAACAACAGTTACGAGAAGGTCAGTAACAATTTTTTAATCTCTTAATTATCTGAATACAGCATAGACGGGCTGTTGATTACATTGTTGACAACTACCCATATATATGTAAATACACAAAAACAAACATTATCTCCCCATATGTCTTTAAGGGTTGAATTTGAGTCATTTATTCTGCAGGATGTTTAACCCTTTCTGGCCATGCGTCACAGGGTTAAAACGGAGTTCTGTATGCGTTTCTTTACCTAGGCTTAACCTTTCTATCCATAGCTGAGTTAGGCCCAGAGTATTTCCATATCTGAATTGGGAGAGCTAACCTGCTTGCTGCAGTTCCTTTGTATCTGTCTGCGAGAGGCTCATTTCTAGCCACTACTGCTGACAATCCACTCAGTCCCTTTCCTTCCTGGGCCAACATCTTTAAGGTTTAGGATCACCTTTGATCCTAGGCTTTTGGCCTTGAGCACAGTAAACCAGGTCAGCCTTATGGAGCCAAGCAGGAGCATTCCCCAATTTATAATTTCCCCAGCCTTATCTTTGCCACTTTTTTTTCTGGTTTGCTTCTCCCTTAGCAGCCTCATTGGATTTAATTCATTGCAATCAGGCAGGATAATATTTTACTGATAAATTGAGGTGCATGCAATATTTATGAAATTATGAAATAACTCCTTCATTCTTCATCAGTATGGCCAACATTAATGTAAAACAGATTTAAAACGTGACTAAAATAAAAACAGCTAGTGCATTTCATTTTCAATTTCACTCTAATTTTCAAGAGTATTGCTTTTCTGTTGTGGTATTAATTTGTATACTGCTTAATTCACACTTTATTTTGTTGTACTCTATCTAGTATCACAGAAGAGGTCCACCTCAGCATGGACAGTAATGAAGAAAATTGTTGCTGAGCATGGGTTTACTGGATTATTCGCTGGTAACTGCTTTCATATATTTTCAAGAAAAAAGGAAATTAAGCGGATTTAATCATTAACAAGGTTTTTATAGAATCTATCATGGGCAAGATAAAAAATACTCATGTCCTTCCACATGAATGTTGTTAGCTGTGGAGCATTCATGAAAATAAAAATATATAAAAATATGCAATTCTAGCCAACTCTTAATTGAGAGATTATCAATTAACATGTCTAACAGTGTCTAAGAAGAGAGGTGGGTTATTTTTCAAGCATGTGACAATTAGTATGTAGCACATGTATCAGTTATATCAATTAATGTAGTTGTATGTATCAATTAATTATTTTCCAAAATTGTCACTGACAGCAAAGTAGTGTGCCAAGTTCTGCAACTAAAGAATTGTGAAAAACAAAACAAAAAGGTGTTTTACGTCCAGTTGATAGGGATAAAAGGTAGTTTTTGCAGGTGAAAATAGCTTTTCCAGCAGGTGAGAGATACAATTTGCAAAGCAAACACAGAACTAAGATAGACTGGAACCTGGAGACACTTAAGAACTCTGTTCTTGGGGGCAAGGGAGATCCAACTCTCTTTAGGGGCCCAGTGGAGGCCTAATTTTATTGTGGATTGAATGTAATTTATCTCCTACCAGTCACTACTACTTCCACATCAATGCTTAGGAACATCCAGCCCCACATGACAGCCCCTTTTTTTGATTCTACTTTTTCTCACTAATCCTTTTTGATATTTTCTGTCTTCAGGAAAAAAAGCTGCAGCTTCAACAGCCTTTTTTGTCTGCAGTCATAAGTGTTTATGGAAGTTTTGCTGAGATCTTGATTTGCAGCTGAGTAGAGGGGTGGTAGCTGGGAATAGAGTTTACTATGGTAAATCACTCTGGACAGTTGCTGGCTTGTAGGATACTGCGGGCTAATGAATGCCAGAAGGCCCAAAACAGAATCAGGAAGATTATGTAACATCATTGAAAGTTGGGCTTTTGTGTCATGATGCTCTGAGGGAGGGCTAGTCATATTATGGCCTTGTATTACTAAATCCACAAGACAGGAGTGGTGGTATTGGATGTTCCATATAACTCTGGAACATCAGTTTTCACAGCACCACTGACTTCAGTTTATTTGTTAAAAAGGCACACTATCAGAATAAAAAAAACATATTAAAAATCCTCATCTTTATCACATTAAATTATTAAAACACGTTTCTTCTTCAAGTGCTTGTTCATGTCCATTCTGTTAGGTGCACGTGTGCCGTGTGCATAGAGATTTTTCCCTCAATAGTATCCATTGGCCCGGCTCCAGCATCCTCTGGTGCTGCATGCTCAAGCGCTAATATTAGGGGCCCAGCTGGTCCTGGACCGTCTCCATTCCTTCTTGTCGCCCGTGACAGTCTCTGGAACAACTTCTCTTGCCTCAACATAGCATTCAATCAGTGGTTCCGTTTCCTCCTTTCTTTCTCAAGTTTAGTTACCTTCAGTTTTATTCTTTAGCAGTAGTGTGTACAGTTAGACTCCCGCATTTTGCTTAGAGCGGCATCGTCTGCCTTTGAGGTTGGGCATGCCCTGGTCTCTGGACTTCAAACCCTGTGCCTCTTGCGGCAAGCCCATGCCAGTGAGCAACCCACACTCCAGCTGTCTGAAGAGTCTGGGGGAAGCCCATGTGTGAGAGCATTGCCAGATCTGCCGTGAGTTCAAGTCTCAGACAAAAAAAGGACAGGGAGGCTACGCTAAGGGCCATCATGATGGAAGCTGTACTCAGACTGGCGTCGGAGCCAAGCTGGTCAGACTTGGCACCAAGTACCTTGACATCAGTACAGAGTGCTCCTCCAGCAGCATGGGTGTCTCAGCATAGTTCCCCTTTACCGGTGCTGAGAAAGAAGCACAAGAAACAATGGTCCAAGAGGGAATGCTCCCCGGAACCGAGGAAGAACAAGAAAGGGAAATCCAGCAGACTGCGAACTGCGTTGGGCCATTCCTCCACCCCCACTCAGCAAGTGACACCGTCAACTCCGCCTTGCTCACAGGTGCCATTGAATCTGATGAAGGACCATCCACTGAAACCTGGGGGACACCGTGGCATCAACAGGAAGCGGGATCACAATACTATCCACCCTGGAGGCCTTCACAGTGGCCAAGGACCTGATGACTCTCCTGATACTGCTGACCCAGATGGGACAACTTCCGGCACTGGAGAGATCATTGAGTAGAAGGAGGCATTTTGTCCCAAGCTCTAACTCTGCACCAGGTCCTCAGATACCTTTCCAAGGGAAACTGGCCCTGCCAACATCAGCGAAATTTCTCTGCTCTGGCACCGATCCCTGGATCCTCAGCACTGGCCAGCGGAAGCAAGACGTTTGACCCCCTCATGGTCTCCCCAAGCTGACTTGGAGTCAGAGGTGGAGTCCTGCACCCAGTCAAGGGGCTGTTACCCGTACCTGACTACATTCCACTCGATCCCCATGCACGCACCTGCCCCAGAGGGCAGTGGCCTATGCGGGTCCAGTGACAATTTTGGAATCCATGGGGATTCGTCCCAGTACTGGGGCTGCCTTCCAACTGTTCATAGTCAGTGGTGTCTGAGAGAAGGGCCCCTCCACCACACTATCCAGCACCTGATCCTGACTCGAGTACCGACACTCGGGAGTTAGGCCTGCGTGATGTGGTTGGTGCAGAAGCCTAGGAGATAGGTGCCCTCTTGGAACAGGTCTCCTCCTCCTCTTCCCCAGAGGAAGCTGTCAAGACTGAGTGGCTTGGTACTGCAGGATGACTTCAGTGCTCATCAGGAGCTATGGAAAAGGGTGGCTTCTAACCTGGGGCTAGAGGTGGAAGTGCTTAAAGAGTCCTCTACAGCCTGGTCAACATCTTGGCTGCGGCGGTCCCATCAAAGGTGACCCTAGCCCTCAACAAAGCCTTTATGGGTCTAGTCAGGTCCCTATGGCAGACCCATTCTTCTGGCCCAAGCTACCTTCCGTGCCCTGGGCCTATTGATAAACAGGCAAAAGTCTACTCTTGTCCCTTTCCAGAGGATAGAGTTTAGCAAGATGGTGCTTGATTCTACTCAAGCCAGAGCCTTCCTCTAAGAGGCTCGATTCCAGAAAATGTCAGCTCTGATACCCAAGGTCAAGGCCCACCCAGTCATGACAGCCCATTTTTGCCTCAAACTTTTAGGTCACATGGCCGTGTACACTTACATGGTACAGCATGCAAGACTGCACTTCAGACCACTTCGAACTTGGCTGGCTGGCCTCAGTGTACTCACTGAGCTGCCATCACTTGGACTTGGTGTTTACAGTTCTCTCCCTGGTCCTCACTTCCTTCCATTGGAGAGGTCCTAATCGGTGCATGCCTGCATTCTCTTTGACACCCCACAATGAGCAGTATCCGTAATTTTGGAGGGCTCACCTTTAGCACCTCAAGATTCAGCGCCTGTAGTCTCAGGAAGAGCTCTCCTTGCACATAAATGTCAGAAAACTCAGAGCAGTCCACGTAGCATGCCAGGTGTTCTTACCCCAGATCATGGGCAAAGTCGTTGGAGTGTTCATTGACATCATGGCAGCCATATTTTACATCAACAGACAGAGAAGAGTGCTCTTCTCCACCCTGTGTCAAGAGGCCATTCGCCTGTGGGACTTATGTGTGAAACATTCCATTCACCTTGAAGCTTCCCACCTTCCAGAAGCCCGGAACACTCTGGGCAGATCGTCTCAGAAAGTCTTTTTCTTCTCACCATAGGTGGTCCCTTCAAACGGATCCATCTTCCAGAAGTAGGGGTGGTTCTTCGAGTGCTTGCTCATGTCCATTCCATATTAGGGGTGTGTGCTCACTATATGCACCGGTGCCAGAATTTTTTTCCCTCAGCAGTATCTGAAGGGGACTGGCTCTGGAGTGATGCCCACATGGTGCCATATAAGGGACACTGCCACCTCTCCCCACCCTCCGTTCCTTCTGTTTCGTTCTCTGTTCTTGCGAACTTCGAAAACCTGTAATATAGTTGTATATAGTTAGTGGTTTATTAGTTATCCTAGGTAGTCATTCTCAAACACTTCATTAGTCCCAAATGGGACTCAGTCGGGGGATGGGGCATGTCCCAGTCCCCAGGCTTTAAGCCCTGCGATAACTGCAAATGGACTATGTCCATCAGCGATCCACATACCAGCTGCCTAAGGTGCTTAGGCGAAGGGCACATAAATGACAAGTGCCGTATCTGCAAGTCCTCTAAACTTAGCACAAAGAAGGAGCGTGATAGACGTGTGAAAGCACTCCTAATGGAGTAGGCACTCACTCTGGCACCAGAGCAGCGGTCCGACTCCACACTGACACCGCGGCCTTCATGCACAGTGCTCCACCAGCACCATCCATGAGCCAGCACCGCTCCCCCTCCACTGCTCTGGTCAAGAAGCCAAAAAAGATCTCCTACCTCCGCTAAGGGAAGGCAAAGGGCTGGGAACGAGCTATGACCCATGCAGCTCAATGCACCCTTCAGGAAGGTGGGCCACAGCTCAAGTCAAGCAGTGCAGCCCATCCCATACTTTGCCTGCGACTCCGGATAGCGGTGCAGGCCCCTACCAGCTTCAAGTGTTGACACCCGAAGCTCTTCAAGCAGCTCAGGAGATCCTGATGCTCCCGGTGCCGCCCACACTGACTCCAATGGTACCCCAGTCTTGGGGAAAATCCATGGTGGGACCTATGCGCGTGTCCCCGCCTCAGTGGCACCATTCCCTATCAAGAGGGACATCCCGCCATTGCTCGCCCCCCCCCGAAGCCGTCACGCCCCAGGACTAGATAGGCAGGCCCAGTGGAGCTGTAACCGTGCCTCAATGCTTCACAACTGAGGATGCCAAATTCAGGATGAACTGCTGAGAAATAGGGCAGATACACCCCAAGATTGGTCGCTAATCCCCCATAGGATATACCAAACCAGCAACAAAAGTAAACTTCTTTTTCACCACACTGACTGACAAGAAAACATAAAGGCAGTTTTCTCAGGCATTCCAGTTCTTATATCACCACCAAAAACACTGATTCAGAGATGAGTGGTTCTTTACAACCAGTCTCATTAAATAATAGGTTCTTCTGATCCCAAATGACCAGCCACACACCCAGGTCAATATATAACTTAGATCTTACCCAAATATCACGCTAATGCCAGTCCTTCAGTATCTAAAATCTAAAGGTTTATTCATTTAAAAAAAAAAGGTGAATTAAAATTGGTTAAAGGAATCAATACATACAGTAATGGCAAAGTTGTTGGTTCAGGCTTGAAGCAGTGATGGAATAAACTGCTGGGTTAAGTCAAGTCTCTGGAGTACATCCACAACTTGGATGGGTAATTTAGTCCTTTGTTCAGAGCTTCAGTTTGTAGCAAAGTTTCTCCAGAGGTAAAAAACAGGATTGAAGACAAAATGGAGATGTTTCCATGGCCTTTTATACCTTTTGCCATGTGGAGGGCATCCTGTTGTTATTTACTGTGGAAAATTACAGTAACAAAATGGAGTTTGGAGTTGCAGGAGCAGGTTACATGTTCATGCCCAATTTCCCTCAGTCATTGCAGGAAGCCATTACCTACATTCCAGACAGCATGTTTACATGACAGTCCACTCAGTGTAGATGGCCATCTCCTATGGTCTATTGTCAACCAAGTGTTTCTTAATGAGCCACTTAATTTGAATAGTCCCTTCAAGATGTGCTGGCTAGCTACCTTGTGGGCGGTACCCCAGGAGCAAACATTTGAAATCCAGGTATAGAGCCAATACTTATAACTTCAAATACAAAAATGATACATGCATACCGACAGCATAATCATCACCAGAAAATCATAACCTTTTCAGAGACACCTTAGTTGACAACCTTTGTACAAGATTTGCTGCAAACATATAACAGTAGTTGCAACAATGATCTATATGGTCATATTTTAATCGGATAACATCACAGGAGCCCCTCTTCGGTCTCCGTACAGGGACCACCGATTGAGGGACTGAAGACATATCTCGCCAGTAGATCCTCTGAGGCACGTGCTGCCCGGCAACAACTCCGGGCCCAGGCCCAGCTGTCTCCCAGGGCTTGGTACTGATCACAGGACTGTTCAGAGATCGCAGATTGCTGGGCCATCATCGCCCCTCTCCAAGCAGTAGGTTGCCCTTGTCAGGAAGATCCTCCCAGCAACCGGCCCATTTTAGCTCCCAGTCCCGGTCAATGTCCCTGTACCATTTGAGTAGCATGAGGTGTGGATCGCCGGGTCTCCAACGCGATCCACCAAACGCCATTGGTCCTCAAGATCCCAACCAAGACACCCGTCTCACTCAGATAGGTCAGCTTTGGGATGAAGTGACTGGCACTGATCAGACAAGAGCCACTGCTCTGCCCAATCCTGGTCATCCAGTACCCACCACTCCGTTTATACCTCCAGCACGGAGTGAAGTTCCCTGACTGCGGGACAGGCCCCGGTACCTTTGGTGCCACCTACATCATTAGCACTGAAATCTGTCCCATGGCCCCAGACGCAGCGGCCGGTGCCATGGAACCCACGTGCTGCGCTCTCGGCCTATTGGTAAATGACAAAAAGTCAACATTAGTGCCAGTGCAGAGGATAGAATTATCAGAGCGGTCCTCAACTCAACCTGCACCAGGGCGTTCCTGTAACTGAAAATGTTCCACACATTGACGAACCTCATCGAGGAAGTCTCCATGTTCCCTCTGACTACAGCCAGGGTTGGTCTGCGCCTGCTGGGTCATGTGGCAATGTGCACTTATGTGGTCAACCATGCCAGGCTCTGGATGCGGCCCCTGTAACAATGGCTGAGGATGGTCTTTTCCCAGTCCCAAGACCCCTGGAAAAGATCGTTACCATTCCCCAGGCGATACTTACCTTGCTGCAATGGTGGACTGACCACAGTACAGTCCTGGAAGGGGTTCATTCGATAACCCACCTCACTCCATTGAGTTGGTGTCGGATGCCTTGGACCTCGGCTGGGTTGTGCATCTCGGTGACCTCCAGACACAGGGGATGTGGTCTTCGGAAGAGGCGAAGTTGCACATAAATGTCAAAGAGCTCTGAGCAGTCCGACTGGCATGCGGAGTCTTCTTGCTCCACCTGGCAAGCAAGGTGGTACGAGTCCTGACGAACAACACCGCTTTAGCGTTCTACATCAACAGGCAAGGAGGAGTGTGCTCATCAGCTCTCTGTCAAGAGGCACTCCGTTTATGGGACTTCTGCATCGGCCATGAAATCCACCTGGAAGCTTGTCACCTTCCCGGCATCAAGAATACACTGGTGGATCAGCTCAGTAGGGATGTCTCCTCTCGCCACGAGTGATTGCTCCATCCAGAGGTAATCTGCATGATCTTCAGAAAGTGGGGAACTCCCCAAGTGGACCTGTTCGCTACCAGGCAGAACAGGAAATGCCACTGGTTTTGGTCTTGGCAAGGTCTGAGTAAGGACTCCCTCTCCGATGCCTTCTTCCTGTCATGGTCAGGGAGTCTGATGTACACATTCGCTCCGATTCCACTCATCATCAGGGTCCTGGCAAGAGAGACAAAGTGCAGGTTGTAGTGATCGCCCTGGTGTGGCCTCGCCAGCATTGGTTTGGCATGCTTATGAACTTCCAAGCCCATGCCTAACTGTCTGGACCTGCTATTGCAGGACCATGGTTGGCTCCTACACCCCAACCTTGAGTCCCTCCACCTCTTCAGTGTAGATGCTGCGTGGCTGAATCCAGAGGAGCGGACCTGTTTGGAAGGAGTCCAACAGATCCTCCTGGGGAGTAGGAAGCCCTCAGCTAGACTGAATTACCTGGTCAAGTGGACAAGGTTTTCCCACTGGGCATCCGAACGTGGCATCTCTCCCTTGCGTTCTTCCATTCAGGTTGTCCTGGACTACCTGCTCCATTTGAGGAATCAGGGCCTGGCCGACTCTTCCATGAGAAGAAAGAACAGGAGTACTTGTGGCACCTTAGAGACTAACAAATTTATTAGAGCATAAGCTATCGTGGGCTACAGCCCACTTCATCGGATGCATAGAATGGAACATATAGTAAGATATAGACATAGATACACATACAGATAAGTTGGAAGTTACCATACAAACTGTGAGAGGCTAATTAGTTAAGATGAGCTATTATCAGCAGGAGAAAAAAACTTTTGTAGTGATGATCAAGATGGTCCATTTAGACAGTTGACAAGAAAGTGTGAGGATACTTAACTTAAGGAAATAGATTCAATATGACCCAGCCACTCCCAGTCCCTATTCAAACCCAAGTTAATGGTATCTAGTTTGCATATTAATTCAAGCTCAGCAGTTTCTTGTTGGAGTCTGTTTTTTGAAGCTTTTTTGTTGCAAAATTGCCACACGTAAATCTTTTACTGAGTGGCCAGACAGGTTGAAGTGTTCTCCTTCTGGTTTTTGAATGTTATGATTCCTGATGTCAGATATGTGTCCATTTATTCTTTTGCATAGAGACTGTCCGGTTTGGCCAATGTACATGGCAGAGCGGCATTGCTGGCACATGATGGCATATATCACATTGGTAGATGTGCACGTGAACGAGCCCCTGATGGTGTGGCTAATGTGATTAGGTCCTATGATGGTGTCACTTGAATAAATATGTGGACAGAGTTGACATCGGGTTTTGTTGCAAGGATAGGTTCCTGAGTGAGTGGTTTTGGTGTGTGGTTGCTGGTGAGTATTTGCTTCAGATTGGGGGGCTGTCTGTAAGCGAGGACTGGTCTGTCTCCGAAGATCTGTGAGAGCGAGGGATCATTTTTCAGGAGAGGTTGTAAATCTTTGATGATGTGCTGGAGAGGTTTTAGCTGGGGGCTGAAGGTGACAGCTAATGGCGTTCTGTTATTTACTTTGTTGGGACTATCCTGTAGTATCCTGACTTTTTGATAGTCTTCTGGCTCTGTCAATCTGTTTTTTCACTTCAGTCAGTGGGTATTCCATGAGAGTGCATTTCATGGCCATGTCCGCTTTTCACCCGCAAATCCAAGGGCAGATGGTGTTTTCCCATGACTTGACAGTCAGATTCTTGAGAGGACTCCAGAGACTCTTCCCACAGGTACAGGCTCCTGTCCCACAGTGAAGTCTTAACTTGGTCCTCTCTAGACTCATCGGTCTGTCCTTTGAGCTGCTGGGTTCCTGCTCCTTTTCCCAGCTGTCATGGAAGGTCGCATTCCTGGTGGTGGTGACATCAGCAAGACTGGTCTCCGAAATTAAAGCATTGGCCTCAAAACCGTCGTAAACAGTCTTCTACAAAAACAAGGCTCCTGGTGAAGGTGGTGTCTACCTTCCATATGAACCAGGACATCTTCCTCCTGGTGTTTTGTCCCAAACCGCACAAAACCAGCGAAGAGAGGCGTCTTCACACGCTGGATGTCCGAAGGGCCTGGTTTTTACTTAGAACATACCAAGTCTTTCTATAAATCAGCTGAGCTCTTCATTGTTACAGCAGATAGGATGAAGGGCCTTCCGGTGTCCTTACAGAGGATTTCCAATTGGATCACCTCATCCATAAGGACATGTTACGACCTGGCGGGGGTTCTGCTGCCACCGATTGTCAGAGCCCACTCAACTATATTTCAAGATTAAATCGATAAGTTTATGGAGGAGATGGTATGATGGGATAACATGATTTTGGCAATTAATTGATCTTTAACTATTCATGGTAAATAGGCCCAATGGCCTGTGATAGGATGTTAGATGGAGTGGGAGTTGAGTTACTACAGAGAATTCTTTCCTGGGTATCTGGCTGGTGAATCTTGCCCACATGCTCAGGGTTCAGCTGATCGCCATATTTGGGGTCGGGAAGGAATTTTCCTCCAGGCAGATTGGAAGAGGCCCTGGGGATTTTTCGCCTTCTGCTGTAGCACGGGGCCCGGTTCACTTGCTGGAGGATTCTCTGCACCTTGAAGTCTTTAAACCACGATTTGAGAACTTCAAAAGCTCAGACATAGGTGAGAGGTTTTTCGCAGGAGTGGGTGGGTGAGATTCTGTGGCCTACATTGTGCAGGAGGTCAGACTAGGTGATCATAATGGTCCCTTCTGACCTTAATATCTATGAAACTAGAGCTCAGGTATCTTCGGTGGCCTTCCTGAGGCACATCCCTATTCAGGACATCAGCAGAGCAGCACCGTGGTCCTCAGTCCACACATTCACTGCTCATTATGCCAGCACTCAGCAGGCCAGGGATGATGCTGGGTTCGGCAGAGCTGTGTTGCAATCTACATGTCCGTGAACTCCTATTCACCTCCAGAGGCACTGCTTGGGAGTCTCCTAATATGGAATGCACATGAGCAAGCACTCGAAGACAGTTACCTTTTCTGGAACTGGTGTTCTTTGAGATGTGTTGCTCATGTCCATTCCACAACCCGTCGTCCTTCCCCACCGTCGGAGTTTCCGGCAAGAAGGAATTGAGGGGGGGGGGAGCTGGCGGTGCCCCTTCATACCACACCATGCAGGCACACTCCAAGGGCGCCAGAGCCGGTCCCCTACAGATATTGCTGCAGGAAAAACTTCCAGCACCAGTGCATGTAGCGAGCACACACACCTAATATGGAATGGACATGAGCAACACATCTCGAAGAACACCAGTTATGGAAAAGGTAACTGTCTTTCTTTTTCCCCATGTAGACCTGTTCGTAACCAAGCAGAACAGGAAATGTCAGCAATTCTGCTTGCTGCACAATCACAGCCCAGGCTCTCTCTGGGATGCCTTCCTGCTCCCATGGACAAAGCTCCTGTTCTACACATTCCCTCCCATTCCTCTGGTACACAAGGTCCTTCTACATGTCAAGCGAGATAAAACAAGGGTTATATTTATAGCCCCTGCATGACTGCACCAACACTGTTTTGGCATGCTACCAGATCTGTCAGTAGCAACCCCGCTGCCGCTCTCGCCCCTCCCAGGCATGATTTCGCTAGATCATGGCTGTTTGTTCCATCTTAACCTCATGGCCCTTTACCTGACTGCATGGAAACTCCATAGTTGAATTCAGTGGAGCTGGCTGGTTCAGAACAAGTCTGCCAGGTCTTCCTAGGTAGTAGAAAACCATCTACTAGAGCAATTTACCTAGCCAAACGGAAGCGTTTCTCAGTGTGGTCTTCCCAGTGAGACTTCTCACCAACTTAGTCACCCCTCCTGTCCATGCTGGAATACCTGCTCCATCTGAAACAAGTCCTAGCCATTTCATTTATCAAGGTGCATCTAGCATCAATCTCAGCCTTCCGACTTCTGGTGGGCGGTAGGTCAGTCTTCTCACATGAAATTCCTTAAGGGTCTAGAGAGGCTTTACTCTCAAATTCGCAAGCCTGTCCCTCCATGGGACCTACACCTGGTCCTGTTGAGACTTTCAGGACCTCCCTTTTAGCTGCTGGCATAGTTCTGTTGAGCTTCTGGAAGGTTGTCTTCTTGGTAGCGATTACCTCGACCAGGAGAGTCTCAGAAATCAGGGCCCTTATGTCAGAACCCCTATTTAAGGTGTTCTTTAAGGACAAGGTTCAACTCCCTCCCACCCCCAACCAAGCATTCCTCCCAAAGGTATTCTTGCAGTTTTCATAGTAATCAGGCTATTTTCCTGCCCATTTTCTTTCCAAAACCACACAAAAATACAGAGGAGTGGCATCTCCACGTGCTTGGTGTTAATGTGTCCTAGCCTCCTACATGGAAGGAAGCAAGTCGTTCCATAAATCCACTCAGCTCTTTGTGGCAGTAGCAGACGGATGAAAGACTGATCAGTTTCGGTCTAGAGAATCTCATACTAGATCATTTTCTGCATTCGAACGTTTTATGAGCAGACAGGAGTCCTACCACCTGTCATCTTGGCAGCCCATTTGATGAGAGCTCAGGCTTCATCATCAGCATTTCTGGCGCAAGTCCCAACCCAAGACATCTACAGGGCAGCGATTTGTCAGTATATACTTTTTCATTACGTTCCTAGAGAGTAGTTATCAGTGTTTCACAGTCAAGCTGGAAAGGCATACCGAGTGATTCCCTCAGGGTCTGGTTCTGTTCAATATCTTCATCAATGATTTAGATAATGGCATAGAGAGAGTACACTTAGAAAATTTATGGACACTACCAAGCTGGGAGGGGTTGCAAGTGCTTTGGAGGATAGGATTAAATTTCAAGATGATCTAGACAACCTGGAGAAATGGTCTGAAGTAAATATGATGAAATTCAATAAAGACAAGTACAAAGTACTCCACTTAAGACAGAACAATCAGTTTTCACACATAAAATGGGAAACAACTGCCTAGCAAGGTGTACTGTGGAAATGGATCTGGGGGTCATAGTGGATCACAGGCTAAATATGAGTGAACAGTGTAACACTATTGCAAAAAAAAAAAAAAAACACCTCCCATCCTTCTGGGATGTATTAGCAGGAATGTCATAAGCAAGATACGAGAAGTAATTCTTCTGCTGTATTCCACACTGATTAGGCCTCAACTGAAGTATTGTGTCCAGTTCTGAGCACGAAAATTCAGAAAAGATATGGATAAATTGGAGAAAATCCAGAGAAGAGCTACAAAAATTATTAAAGATCTAGAAAACGTGACCTATGAGGGAAGATTGAAAAAATTGGGTATGGTTAGTCTAGAGAAAGGACGACTGAGGGGGGATATTAAAACAGTTTTCAAATACATAAAAAGTTGTTACAAGGAGGAAGAAGAAGAAAAATTGTTCTCCTTAACCACTGAGGATAGGACAAGAAGCAATAGTCTTAAATTGTAGCAACAGTGGTTTAGGTTGGACATTAGGAAAATCTTCCTGTCATCGTGATTAAGCACTGGAATAAATTGCCTGGGGAGGTTGTGGAATCTCCATAATTGGAGATTTTTAAGAGCAGGTTAGACAAAAATATGTCAGGGATGGTCTAGATAATACTTAGTCCTGCCTTGAGTGCAGGGGACTGGACTAGGTGACCTTTCAAGGTCTCTTCCAGTCCTATGATTCTTCTCCCACTACCCGATTACCTAGTAGGCTAGGGATGACACCAAGTTTGGTAGATCAGTGTTGCAATCCTCATGCCCATGAACTCCAAGTCCACTTCCTCAGGTACTGCTTGGGAGTCACCTAACATGTAATGGGCATGAGCAAGCACTCGAAGAAAAAACTGTTTCTATAACTGTTGTTCTTTTGATGTGTTGCTCATGTCCATTCCATGACCCACCCTCCTGCCCCTGGCAAGTTAGCTGGCAAGGAGGAACTGCAGGTGTGGGGCTGGTTGGCCCTTTGTACTGGTGCATGAGCACATGGCATCAGAGGGTAATAGAGCCGGTCTGAGGGATACCACGGAGGGGAAAATCTCCAGCGACTTTGCACATGGCGCGTGCTTGCATCTAACATGGAATTGACATGAGCAACGCATCTTGAAGAACAGTAGTTACTTAAAGGTTAGTAACAGTTTCCCCCGTCATTTATATGGTTTATTTTTATTTTATAAGCTTGACTGAATTTTAAAAAGTAAACAAAGTAGGACATTTATTTCTGGTTCTCATGCATCAGCCACAGTAGGATGGCAAGCACTCCAGGAGTGTGTTTAAATAAAAAAAAAAAACAAAATTAATTTTTTTTTTTATTTTTAAAGCCTATGTTTTATAAAACCAACATTTTTCTTCTAAGACGACTACAGTGTCCTTTATGAAAATGTTGAAAGTCAGTGCAATACATTTTAAACAATTCAAATGAAAATCAAAATGTAATCCAAAATGCAGTCCAAATCAGGAGCACAAACCAAAAGGAAGTGTACCACTTTAATGTTTCTCCTAATCTTTAAGTCATAACTTAACATATATACATATAAAGGGGTTTTAGAATTTCAAAATTTGCATAGTAGTTATTTTTGTCTAAAGCGACAAAGTCTAAACTTACTGTTACGAGAGTTAAATGGATTAAACAGATTAGAAGCTTTACTTCCCATGAACAACTATCATCCACAAAACTATGCACGTTAACTATGGGCCTGATCCTGCACATGTATACCTTTTGTACTCAAGTAGTCTTAGTAGAATTGCCAACTTAAAAGCCCACATGAGTAAGAAAATAATTTGAAAATTAAAAAAAAACAGGTAGGGGCTCTATCTTGTCACTTTTGAACCCCACCTACCCACATCAATTGCCTGTATGACAGTTACAGATTGAAAATTCAATATTAAATGCATATAAAATGTACACCCAAAAATGCAGGCATCTGTTCCTTTTGCACCTGCTTCATGACTCCCACTTTCCCAATGTCCTAAATCCTCCTGACTCCCAGTGTGCCTGCTCCCCTCTGACAGACTACAGTAGCCAAACAGCCCCATACAGGTTCTAGCAGCTGCCCCTTCTCCAGTGCACAGGGGAAGAGCTTCCCCTGAGCTCATACCTCCACTCACTGTACTCTACAGGGAAAGGTGGAAGTGGGGCTACTGTTAGATGGCTGGGGGGAGTCCATAGTGCTGTACCTGCTCTGAGTGTACAGAGGATGCCACCAGTGGCTCTAGCAGCCAAAGGGGAAAACTGTAGACAGCTCAGATAAAAAGCTTCCTGTAGTTGTTCACATGGTCACTGGTGCAACTTGCCAGTGTTTGCACCACTGGATTGGTTCCTTGGGACTGCTTGGGTTTAATACATACATAAGCGTTTGCAAGACTGCGGCCTATATGTTTCCTTAAGAATAGCACTTTTTACCACTTTACTTGCTGCAGTGAGAGATACTACACAGTGTTATAGAAGCCTGTGGTCTGTCTTAGTCTGAAAATGAGTGATATTTATGGATAATTGGTGAATAATTTTTTTTCCCGCAGGTATTGTTCCACGGTTGATTAAAGTTGCTCCTGCTTGTGCCATAATGATCAGCACATATGAATATGGGAAGTCCTTCTTTCGTAAATTAAACAAACAAAAAAATATACAAAGCTATTAATTCTCACTCAAGCTGAGAGTGCGACGACAGTCAAGGTATATGGTCAAGGTTGTGCTAACTTTGACTGTTGACTAGAATTTAAAATATTCCAGAGTTACCAGATAAAATTCAGCCATGAAGTTTGCTAACCAGATGCAAATGCCTTTACTTAGCACTTCCCCCAGGCTGATTATGCACCTTTATTTCTGAATTCAAAAACGTGTAAGAGTGCTATGTGATGTGTTTATTCCTAGAACCATTGTGTAAAATTTCTTGTGAATTCTCTCTTTAAAGACAATGCTCCTAAAGAGCTAAGGAAGCAAATTGATAGTTTTATAATCATCTTTAGAAATGGTAAAAAAAAAAAAACAACTTTGAGATTGGTCAGAAACATGAAACAGTATTTTCCACCTGTATTAAAGAAAAAACCTTTCAGTGGAAAATGAGACTGGTATGGAACATGATCATTTCTGCCATGCATTTTAATATTTCTCTAAATAGCCTGTTTTAAATGTATTTATGCTCTGAGAATCTATAAGGATTTGTGTTCAGAAAAACAGACAAGATGTAAACAAACATGCAGAGTCTTTGATGAATGCTCAATCATGTACCTAGATATGTTTAAATATTTGTCCCTTCAATGAGTGGTTGTCTTGGCATCAGTCGTCTTTGTTATTGAAAGTTAGGTTCAGTGTTTCAGTGAGACCGATGATAGAAGGGGGTACCACTAAATAGCCTTGAAACAGAACCCTAAAAACATTTATATTTGGCCTATCATATATGTGGTTTGAAAATTGTAAGTAGGAGTATGCTATAGACCACAAATACAATAGTTAAGAAGCCTGTAACTTTTACTCGTCCTGAATGGATTAGAAACTTTACATTACACAATCTTGAGTTAAATGAATAATCAGAGTTAAGTTGTTTGCCATGTAACTCTCTGCATGTTTTTCACTTTCTGTTGCCATTTAAGTTGGAATTTTAAAGCGAAATAGTTTAATATTTGGATTCCACTGCAGAGCCATGTATTAAGCTGATTAGCTGGTTTATTTCTAAAAGTTGGAAATCAAATTTCCCATTCAGAGCCTGATCCTGGATTTTTGCACATCCAAAAACTCCAGAGGGAAGCTTTGTGATGTACAAGCAAGGTAGGAGGGAGCCCGCAGGAGGGTAAAGTGTGCTACCTATGACTGACTAGTTGTGTTCAGTCCTATTTTTGAAGTACAGTGGCTATTTGCTAAGGAATTTTAAATATTAAAGATGTCTTGGATTACTTTTGGGTATATGCAAGAGGTATAATGAAAGCTTTCACAAGCTAATTTCACTTCCATAGCATCTGAGGACCACAACCTAGTTCTTTAAGTATTGGCATTTAAGGTTTCTTGGGGGTGAGAGGGAGAGGAGCTAAACTTTGTCAGGAGTTCATCTTTATCACCCCAAACTAGAGTAAGTACACAGGTGACCTTTCTACAGCCCTGAAGCAGTAAGCTAGAAATCACCAGTTCATTTGTGGCTCTTCAGGTTTTTATCCGTTAATTAATTCTGGGCTGCTATTTGTCCCTACTGATCACATTGTAGGCTTTGTTTTTGCTACATTTTTATGCACACTACTAGAACACCCACTTCATAGTGACTAAGTGTTGCCTGTCCTGCTCACAGTAAACTAAGATAGTGCCCACTACATGTTATGTGGTCAAGGAAAAAGGGCTTTTTTTTTCTTGTGGAAAAAGTCTTGCACCCATATTTTGCTAGCCATCAAAGATGAGGATTAAGAGTCCTGCATGTTAAAAAGCTACCTGCATTTCTGAAGCTGAAAAAAAGATTCAGAATAAAGAATGGTGTGAGGGGGCAGGAAAATGAGTTCTCATTCAAGTGATCCATGAAGAATTCTTTCTCAGGATAATTTACACTTCAATAATATAAAAAGAAATTGCACTTTAAGAAAAATACATAGATCCCTATAAAAAATGTGAAACGTTCACTATTTTCAAAATGGAAATAGACTGTAATACATGGTTTAATCAGTATGGAAATGAGTTCATATACTAGCCATGGATGGGATAAAAATGTTAATGTTTAATAAAATCAAATGTTTTCTTATTTTGTGATCCTGTGTACTGATGGATAATTAATTTTGTTTCTGATAGTAGAAAGTTTAAACTCTTATTTATGAATATTTCATTAATTTGATTGTGGTTTAATATAATGTTTTGTGATTTTTTTTAATTGGTTGTGTTTTGAAACCTCAGCTCTGTTCTGACACCTTACACTTCATGTAAAAGAAATCAAAGAATCAATCCTGAAGCACTTAGAGGAGAGGAAAGTGATCAGGAACAGTCAGCATGGATTCACCAAGGGAAGGTCATGCCTGACTAATCTAATCGCCTTTTATGATGAGATTACTGGTTCTGTGGATGAAGGGAAAGCAGTGGATGTATTGTTTCTTGACTTTAGCAAAGCTTTTGACACGGTCTCCCACAGCATTCTTGTCAGCAAGTTAAGGAAGTATGGGCTGGATGAATGCACTATAAGGTGGGTAGAAAGCTGGCTAGATTGTCGGGCTCAACGGGTAGTGATCAATGGCTCCATGTCTAGTTGGCAGCCGGTGTCAAGTGGAGTGCCCCAGGGGTCGGTCCTGGGGCCCGTTTTGTTCAATATCTTCATAAATGATCTGGAGGATGGTGTGGATTGCACTCTCGCAAATTTGCGGATGATACTAAACTGGGAGGAGTGGTAGATACGCTGGAGGGGAGGGATAGGATACAGAAGGACCTAGACAAATTGGAGGATTGGGCCAAAAGAAATCTAATGAGGTTCAATAAGGATAAGTGCAGGGTCCTGCACTTAGGATGGAAGAATCCAATGCACCGCTACAGACTAGGGACCGAATGGCTCGGCAGCAGTTCTGCGGAAAAGGACCTAGGGGTGACAGTGGACGAGAAGCTGGATATGAGTCAGCAGTGTGCCCTTGTTGCCAAGAAGGCCAATGGCATTTGGGATGTATAAGTAGGGGCATAGCGAGCAGATCGAGGGACGTGATCGTTCCCCTCTATTCGACACTGGTGAGGCCTCATCTGGAGTACTGTGTCCAGTTTTGGGCCCCACACTACAGGAGGATGTGGATAAATTGGAAAGAGTACAACGAAGGGCAACAAAAATGATTAGGGGTCTAGAGCACATGACTTATGAGGAGAGGCTGAGGGAGCTGGGATTGTTTAGTCTGCAGAAGAGAAGAATGAGGGGGGATTTGATAGCTGCTTTCAACTACCTGAAAGGGGGTTTCAAAGAGGATGGCTCTAGACTGTTCTCAATGGTAGCAGATGACAGAACGAGGAGTAATGGTCTCAAGTTGCAATGGGGGAGGTTTAGATTGGATATTAGGAAAAACTTTTTCACTAAGAGGGTGGTGAAACACTGGAATGCGTTACCTAGGGAGGTGGTAGAATCTCCTTCCTTAGAGGTTTTTAAGGTCAGGCTTGACAAAGCCCTGGCTGGGATGATTTAACTGGGACTTGGTCCTGCTTTGAGCAGGGGGTTGGACTAGATGACCTTCTGGGGTCCCTTCCAACCCTGATATTCTATGATTCTATGTAAGGCAGCTTCTAAAAGCAGACATTAAACTATCCCACCTGGTTTACTTAAACTTGTAAAAGGAAGGATGGTAAATTTGAAATACAGAAAACATAAACGCTATAGCTGAGCCAGTGGACAGAGTAGGCCGAATACCCTGAAAAATAGTAACATAAGAACAGCCATACTGGATCAGCCCAATGGTTCAGCTAGCCCACTATCCTGTCTTCTGCCAGTGGCCAGTGCCAGATGCTTCAGAGGGAATGAACAGAAAAGGTAATCATCAAGTGATCCATCTCTTGTCACCCATTTCCAGCTTCTGGCGAACAGAGGCCAGGGACGCTTCAGAGCATGGTTTTGCATTCCTGCGTACCCTGGCTAATAACTATTAATGGACCTATCCTCCATGAACTTACCTAATTCTTTTTTGAACCCTGTTATAGTTTTGGCCTTCACAACATCCTCAGGCAAAGAGTTCCACAGGTTGACTGAGTGTTATGTGAAAAAATACTTCCTTTTGTTTTAAACCTGCTGCCTGTTCATTTCATTTGAGACCCCTAGTTCTTGTGTTATATGAGGAGGAGTAAATAACACTTCCTTATTTACTTTCTCCACACCAGTCATGATTGTATAGAGCTCTATCGTATCCTCCCTTAGTTATCTCTCTTCCAAATTGAAAAGTCTGTCTTTTTAATCTCTCCTCCTATGGAAGCTGTTCCATACCCCTAATCATCTTTGTTGCCTGTTTCTATTCCTTTTCCAATTCCAGTTTATCTATTTGGAGATGGGGTGACCACATCTGCACATAGTATTCAACAGGTGGGTGTACCATGGATTTATACAGAGGCCGTATGATATTTTGTGTCTTATTATTAATCCCTTTCCTAATGATTCCCAGCATTGTTAGCTTTTTTGACTGTCACTGCACATTGAGTGGATATTTTGAGAGACCTATCCACAATGATTCCAAGATCTCTTTCTTGAGTGGTAACAGCTAATTTAGAGTCCATCATTGTATATGTATAGTTGGGATTATGTTTTCCAATGTGCATTACTTTACTTCCAGTGTGCATTTATCAACATTGAATTTCATCTGCCATTTTGTTGCCCAGTCACCCAGTTTTGAGAGATCCTTTTGTATCTCTTTGCAGTCTGCCTGGGACTTATCTTGAGTAGTTTTATATCCTCTGCAAATTTTGCCACTTCACTCTTTCCCCATTTTTTCAGATCATTTATGAATATGTTGAATATTACTGGTCCCAGTACAGACCCCTCAGGGAAACCACTGTTTACCTCTCTCCATTCTGAGAGCTGACCATCCTTTCTTTCCTACCTGTTACTGATCCATAAGAGGACTTTCCATCTTATCACGACAGCTTAAGAGCCTTTGGTGAGGAACCTTCAAGGCTTTCTGAAAATCTAAGTACACTTTATCATCCCTCTCCACATGCTTGTTGATCACTTCAAAGAATTCTAGTAGATTGGTGAGCCATTATTTCCCTTTACAATACCATGTTGATTCTTTCCCAACAAATCATGTTCATCTGTGTCTGATAACTCTGTTCTTTACTATAGTTTCAACCAATTCGCCTGTTACTGAAGTTAGGCTTACCAGTCTGTAATTGTCGGGATCACCTCTGGAGCCTTTTTTTAAAAATTGGCATCACATTTGCTATTCTCCAGTCATCTGGACCAGAAGTTTATTTAAATGATAGGTTACGTACCAGAGTTGTTAGTGCTGAAATTTCACATTTGAATTCCTTCAGAACTCTTGAGTGAGTACCATTTGATCTTGGCGACTTATTACTGTTCAATTTATCAATTTGTGCCAAAACCTCCTCTAATGACATCTCAATCGGGGACAGTTCTTGAGTTCTGTCATCTAAAAAGAATGACTCAAGTTTGAGAATCTCCCTCACATCCTCAACTGTGAAGACAAATACAAATAATTCATTTAGTTTCTCTGTAAGGGCCTTATCTTCCTTCAATGCTCAGTAAACGTCTCGATCGTCCAGTGGACCCCCGGTTGTTTAAGAGGGTTCCTACTTCTGATATACTTAATTTTGTTTGCTGTTACATTTTGAGTCTTTGACTAGCTGTTCTTCAAATTCTTTCTTGGCCTTCCTTATTATATTTTTATACTTCTTTTGCCAGAGTTTATGCTCCTTTCTATTTTCCTCAACAGGATGTAACTTCCACTTTTTAAAGGATACCTTTTTGCCTCTAATTACTACTTTTACTTTGTTTTGTAGCCATAGTGGCACTTTTTTGGTCCTCTTGCTATGTTTTTTTAAATTTGGGGGTATACATCTAAATTGAGTCTCTATTATGGTGTCTTTAAAAAGTTTCCATGCAGCTTGTAGGGATTGGCACTACCTTTTTAAATTCTGTTTAACTCACTCTCTCATTTTTGTGGTATTCCCCCTTTTTAAATTAAATGCTGTCATGGTGGGTAACTTTGGTATTTCTCCCTCCCCACAAGGATGTTAAATTTTAACATGTTATGGTCATTATTACCAAGCAGTTCAACTATATTCACCTCTTGGACCAGATCCTGTGCTCCACTTAGGATTAAAGCAAGAATTGCCTCTCCTCTTGCAGGTTCCAGATTAGCTGTTCCAAGAAACAGTCATTTAAGGTGTCAAGAAACTTTCTCTCTGCATTCCATCATGAGGTTACATGTACCCAGACAATAGGCAGTAGCTTAAATCCCCCATTATTACTGAGTTTTTTATTTTTATAGCCTCTCTAATCTCCCTGAGCATTTTATGGTCACTATCACCGTCCTGTTCAGGTGGTTGGTAGTATATCCCTACTGCTATATTCATAAATAAAACAGCCATTTACTTCACTGTGACAGACCCATAGTTTTTCCAATAACTCTTATTGTTGAGGTCACAGTCTATACAGGAGGTATGGCGGGAAATGGCGTCACAATGACTAGTGCCTCAAAAGGTCAAAGATCTGAGTCATCAAGGTTGTTTATCACCAGCCTTCTGCCATTACCAGGGCTCGCCTTATCACAAGGCGAACTGAGGCGGCTGCCTCAGGTGCCAGACTGGAGGGTGGGGGAGGCGCCCATAGGACCTAGAGAGTAGAAAATTGTGTCTGCTGCTGGTGCATATATATTCTCTCTGCTCTAGTTGCACAGAGATGGTGAACTGCTGTGCTGGAGGAAGGAGGGCACAAGAAACCCCGGGAGGCAGGAGAAAAGGTGAGAGGGAATAACAGAAAGCAGCAGGAGCTGTAGGGAGAGAGAGGAGGAGGAGCTTCTTATGTACCTCTCTAGCTCCCCCAGGAGCCTGGACTGATTAACACCAGCTTCTCAGGGAGTTTCCTGTTTCCTGCTGACTGCCTGTTCTCAAGTGGGTTCAGGGAAGCAACTGAAATAATAGGAGACAGTTAGGCCCTTAAGACGCTGATATCTTCCCTCACTCAGGCCCTGCTATCAGCCTGCTTATTTGTCCTCTTCAACTGAGTGTTGAGAGCCACTATAGCTGGCACAGAACAGCAATCATGAGTGAAAGAAGAAAATGCCCCTCTGGGGAAGCATTCAGAAAAAGAAAAAAAGCAAAGGAAGCTTTTCTATCTAAGCAGGAAGGACCTCACCTGAGATACATAGACACAAATGTTCACAGTGAGCCTTCCGGCCCCAGTGAGGGTGAGTGGTGAGGAGATACCTGATCTTCCAGTTAGTCAGAGTGCAGGTGACCTGGCAGCTACTGCGGCATCCATATCTCCATCTCAAACAGATGTAACCATGCACATTCCTGAAAAAAGGTGTAGATCACAGAAGAGTGTGGTGGAGGCGCAAGAAATAGCTGCTGCTGAGTTTAGTTCCTTAAGTCTAGATGATCCAGGGCTGTGGACCTACTTGAGCAGTAGCCTGAGGGACTTCCTTGTGCTGCATAGGCCCCAGCAAGTGAAAAACTTCATGTCCTCCAAAAGACAATGAAAATAGAAGTTTCCATCTAACACATTACTGGCGTGAAATCCTCAATGGTGACAAAGTGGAGAGGCCATGGCTTATGTACTCAAAAACCCAGAATGCTGCATACTGTTTTTGTTGCAAACTCTTCCACTCTAATGTTCCAGCCACACTGGATTCTAAAGGAACAAAGGCCTGGAAAAATCTAGAAATTTTTAGACTAGAAATTTTAGACTGGCTAGAAATCTGGCATGCCATGAGAAGGCAGTAAATCACCAGAGAGCATTCCATAGGTGGGAAGAGCTTGAGATGAGACTAAGGTTAAAGGCCACCATAAATAATCAGCATCAAGAGAAGATTGCATCAGTCTCTCTTTACTGGCAAAATGTTCTGAAAAGGCTCATTGCCATTGTGAGAATGCTTGCTACCCAAAACCTAGCACTGCGTGGCATGTCAGATCAGCAGTATGTGCCAAACAATGGAAACTTCCTTAAAATTAAAGGAGTACTTGTGGCACCTTAGAGACTAACAAATTTATTTGAGCATAAGCTTTCATGAACTACAGCTCACTTCATCAGATGCTCCGAAAGCTTATGCTCAAATAAATTTGTTTAGTCTCTAAGGTGCCACAAGTACTCCTTTTCTTTTTGCGAATACAGACTAACACGGCTGCTACTCTGAAACTTCCTTAAAATTGTGGAGCTGATGGCTGAGTTTGATGCTGTACTCCAGGAGCATCTGGAAGAGTCACCACCCAAGAAATGTACACACACCACCTTGGAAAAACAATTCAAAGTGAGATCATACAGTTACTGGCAACAAAAGTCAAACAGAAGATTGTGGCAGATCTGAACGCAGCATGATATTACTCTGTTATTCTGGACTGCACACCTGACATCAGCTATAGAAATGACTTTAATGGTGCATTGTGTAACAACAAGAGAACCTAATGAAAATGTCCCTGCAATGGTGACTGTCAGAGAGCATTTTCTAGAATTTATTGACGATGATACTACAGGAGGTGGTATGACAAATGTGCTTCTTAAAAAGCTGGAAGATATGGGAATTGTGATAGCTGACATGAGAGGTCAGGGCTACTATAATAGTGCCAACATGAGAGGAAAGAACAGAGGGGTGCAGACACGGATCCGAGAGTTAAACCCTCAAGCTTTTTTTGTCCCTTGCAGTTCTCATTCATTGAACTTGGTGGTCAGCGATGCAGCATCAGCTTCTAGCGAGACTGCTGAATTTTTTAATGTAATTCAAAGCATCTATGTATTTTTTTTTCTCTGCATCAACTCACTGATGGCAAATTTTGAAGCAACATCTGGGAACATCCTCTCTGACACAAACCACTGAGTGCCACATGATGGGAAAGTTGAGTGGAGGCGATAAAGCCTATCAAACATCAAATTGGGAAGATAGATGATGCCATAGTTGCCATTATGGAGGATAATGCTATGACAGGAACTGTTGGTGGGAGAACAGTGGCAGAGAGATATGGAATCACCTTAACTTTAAATTTCTGTGTGGCTTAGTGTTGTGGCATGCCATACTGTTTGAAATAAACATTGTAAGCAAGAGACTCCAAGGTGTTGAACTTGATATCTGGAGCAATGGAACAACTGGACAAAGGAAAGTCATACTTACAGTCTTACCAGTCAGATGAGGGATTTCAAAACGTTCTGAAGAGAGTGCACAGAAGTTGGCAGAGGAACTTCACACTGAAGCTATTTTCTCACCCATTCAAGAATACGCTAGAAGAATACACCGAAGAAGACAACATTTTGATTAGGAAGCATGGGTTAATCCCCTAAGAGACCCCAAACAACAATTCAAAGTTGAATTCTTTAACCAGGTGCTAGATTGTGCAATACAGTCAGTTGAAAAATGTTCCATGCAGCTCAAGGAACACAGCAGTATATTTGGGGTGTTGTATGATATTCCAAAACTCCTCATTATACCTGAAGACTACCTACACCAGCAATGCAGGGCATTAGAGACAGTGTTGACACTGATGACATGCACAATATTGATGCAAGTGATTTAGGCAATGAACTGAAAGCCCTTTCAAGATACATTTAGGCAGGATCAACTCCAAAGGCTGTTCTGGAATATGTGTGCACAAATAAGATGACCACTCTCTTTCCAAATGCTTTTGTTGCTCTGCGCATACTGCTAACACTTCCTGAAACAGTTGCCAGTAGAGAACGCAGCTTCTCCAAGCTGAAGTTAATAAAAACACCTGTATGCTCTACAGGAGAAGCTAGTCAGTCTTGCAAACATCTCAACAGAGCATGAGATGGCCCAGATTGTGAACCTTAAGGAAGCAGTTTAAATCTTTGCAACCAAGAAGGCCTGGAAAGCACCACTTTGATTATTCAAACAGATAAAAATGCCAGTGTTTACTATGTAGACAAGAAAAGTTAACTTTCAAATGCCTGAACAGCAAATGTAAGTGTTACTTAAAATTTTTGAACAAGGCATTTTAAGTTATTAGTTCTCCTTTATTGGGGTAGGTAGCAGGGCAGTACCATGAGAGAAGAATAGGAAGAAAGCAGAATTGAGACCTTTCAAAGTTTTGGCCCAAGCAAGGGGGGATCATTTGAGCTCCCCGCCTCAGGTGCCAAAATGTGGGCCGGCCCTTGCCATTACTCTCTTCTTGGGTGAAAGAACAGGCAACTCCACCCGACAGAATTAACTCTGGATGCTCTCAACCCAGGCAGGATGTTGCCTTCAGATAAATAGGAGCTTAAAACAAAAATAGAATACAAAATGGACAAAGTAAGTATGACAATTGTGCCAGTGCACAGAAGAGGGGAGCTGAGGGCACTCTGTCCAACTATTAAAATGACAAAGGATTTTTAGCAAAAAGGTTAGGAATCCACTTGTTAAATATTTATTATAGTGGCAACCAGTGACATCCTTGTGTTCTATAAATACAAGAAAGAGAATCCCTGCTCTAAACAAAGCGTAAGATTAAACTAGAAGATGGGTTTAACACAGAAAGAGAAGTGCTTTCTGTGATGGATATAATTCAGTTATGTAATGCCCCTTGATCAAGGTGAATGTCTTAGAAACCTAAAAAGAGATTTAGATGGGGAAGGAATAGAATTTGCAGTTAGAGTGCAATGGTTTTCAGCCCTCATGCTTCAGAGTGTAGATGGTGGAGCAATCAATAAATCAATCTTATTTATAATGTAGTGCATAAATACTGCATGAAAGTTTTATGACTTCCTCTGGAGTATCTTAGCTTTGAAAGCTCTTAAACCAGAGGTGGGCAAACTATAGCCTGTGGGCCACATCTGGCCCACGGGACCCTCCCTGGCCCAGGAGGCTAGCCCCGGCCCCTCCCCTGCTGTCCCCCCTCCCATCCTGTGGGCACAATGCTCTGGGTGACCAGGCAGCACAGTTGCAGAGCCACAGCCTGACCCAGTGCTCTGGGCAGCGTGGCTGTAGCTCTGCCAGCTAGCGGTGCTCTGTGCTGCATGGTAAGCGGGCAGGGGGGGTTGGATAGAGGCCAGGGGAGTTCAGGGTGGTTGTCAGGGGTGTGGATAGGGGGTCAGGGCAGTCAGAGGGCAGGGAACGGGTTGAATTGGGTGCAGGAGTCCCGGGGGGCAGTCAGGAAGGAGCAGGGTTGGATGGGGCGGTGGAGGCCAGTCAGGGGCAGGGGTTCTGGGAGCGGTCAGGGGACAGGATGGGGCATGGGGGGGGATGGGGCAGGAGTCCCGGGGGGCCCTATCAGGGGGTGAGAAGCAAGGGGGGGCAGAGGCACAGCCTCCCCTAACCTGCCCTCCATACAATTTTTGAAATCTGATGCTGCCCTCAGGCCAAAAAGTTTGCCCACCCCATCTTAATATCTATCTCAGGCTATGGCATATTGTGGCAACAACATGTACTTCAGAGGAAAGTGCAAGAAATGCCATAGTGGATATTTGTAAAATAAGATGCCCCTAAGAAAAGTTTGTCTTTGTTAGTGGTTAATTTATGTCCTAAAGCAAATGTTTAATACACTTTTTTTATCCTAACTAATTGGACTGTGGATGTAAACTTAAGGCTATGTCTACACTGCCCTGCTGTTTGGACTACAGAGATATTAACAGTAATGCCTGTCAATATGCTGCGCTGCAACTTCCCTGTGTGGATGCAGCAGGTGCAAATGAAACGGTTCCTATTTTGCATTAATGTAAGCCAGTCTGAAGAGATTATGTTAATGCAAAGCAAGAATATTTTAATGTGCATCTGCACAAGGGAGTTAGAGCATACCACTTTGACCCCCAGTGCTATTCACACCTCTCTAATCCAAACTACAGGGTAGTGTAGACAAGCCTATGGTTACCTAATATGTTTTTAAATCCTGTCGAACTCTTGGCCTCAATGATACCTTATGGCAACACCTATCCCTTCTTTGAAGCCCCCTGAACCATCATTTTCTCATTTCAAATGTAAGCTTAGGTGTTCCTTTCTTTATTTCAAATGATTAATTTGCCTGTATGAAGTATTTTATTAAGGAGACTGTCAGAAAATCATACGTTCAGTTGATAAAGGAAGGAACTTGAGCTTAACCTTATGTTTTGAATCTAAACCAGGAGTTCAAACTTTCATAACGCAGATCACATATTAAAAGATTTCATGGATTTCCTCCTCTCCCCATTCATGACTATTTAAGGTCCTTGTGCCAACTACAGTAATTATGTAAATAGAAAAAAGAAAAGGAGTACCCGTGGCACCTTAGAGACTAACAAATTTATTAGAGCATAAGCCCTCACGAGCTACAGCTCACCTCATCGGATGCATCCGATGAGGTGAGCTGTAGCTCGCGAGGGCTTATGCTCTAATAAATTTGTTAGTCTCTAAGGTGCCACGGGTACTCCTTTTCTTTTTGCGAATACAGACTAACACGGCTGCTACTCTGAAACCTATGTAAATAGAAAATCCTGGTGTACTGTTAGCTGCATTGCAATTTAATGGGAATATTTAGTAGATAAAAATTGGGAATAGAGCCAGCACCTTAAGGTGAGTGTTAAAGATAGCTATTCTATAGTTTAGAATAGCTATCTTTTTC
The DNA here is from genome assembly GCF_009764565.3 of Dermochelys coriacea. Taxonomy (NCBI): domain Eukaryota; kingdom Metazoa; phylum Chordata; order Testudines; family Dermochelyidae; genus Dermochelys; species Dermochelys coriacea. Next base: position 228,890,914 of record NC_050069.1, read on the forward strand.
TAAAAAGGTGATTATACTGTTTTTTGGTTTTTGTTTCGTTTTTGCTGGCACAGATTCCAGGTCAAAGCACAATTTAAATGTTTGGGATTAATTTATAGTCTCCATATCACTCATGCTAAAAGGAATGCATATTCTTTGATATTACTTCATTTAAGGTCTTCTGAAAGTCTAGTGTTAATTTTCACTTCTTTAGGACTATTACAGGGGTGGCCAACCTGTGGCTCTGGAGCCACATGCAGCCCTTCAGAAGTTAATATGTGGCTCTTTATAAAGGCACCGACTCCAGGGCTGGAGCTACAGGCGCCAACTTTCCCATTGCCAGGGGGTGCCCCCTACTCAACCCTTGGCTCTGCCACAGCCCTGCCCTCACTCCACTCCTTTCCACACTCTTCTATGCCTTCATTCCCAAGCCTCCTGCATGCCACGAAACAGCTGATCGGGAGGTGCAGGCAGGAGGCACTGGGAGTGGGGAGCTGATGGGGGGCTGCTGACATATTACTGTGGCTCTTTGGCAATGTACATTGATAAATTCTGGCTCCTTCTCAGGCTGGCCACCACTGGACTATTAGAACACAATTAAACTGCTTTATGCTTACATGATACTAGTGTGTAAGTGATCTTACTTTACACTTGATTAGAAGAGTACAGAGACAAGAGCTAGTAGTGGCAATGGTACAAAATGTTTAATTTACATGCAACAGTTATAATATAGCAAGGCAACAAAATACACACATTTTGGCATTTATTTTTGTTCAACTATTTCTGGAAAATGGACAGCATTTAGAACGGACACACATACAACCAGCTTCCTCATGCACAAACATTGACATTTACAAACTAATACTAGTGTGAAAGATTACATAAAATTTAAATTACATGACAGATGAATTTTATAGCAGCTCCTCCAACAGAGCTATCTGCTGACATGACTAAAAATCATGATTATAGCCAAAGAACTGATGTATTGGGAGAAATGTTTAAAATAGCACAAGTTGCTCAAGTTACTGTACACAAATCGGTAATGTCACCTTTATGGACTCCTGCTTCCATCATTGTCTATGTATTAAAAATGAATATTTTTGAAATTAATATTTAATGAATATTGTTCAATTAAGCTACTAAACTGCCATGAGAGCAGGTTCTTAGTGCAAGAACCAGGAAATTACTTTATGCAGTAATAGGCATTCTGGTAGACCTTAGGAAAGGAGCACTACTGTTTTCATTTTATTTCAGATTATTAGAGTGGATTAGTCAGTTCTGAAAATGTGTCATTTCAGATGTTTATCAAGGCAACATTCCTGCATTCTTCTGTTTACAAGAATGATTAGATTGCCTATTTTTCTTTATCCCACCCTTTGAAAAATTAGTAGTTCCAAGGGTAAGATTACAAGAGGCACATTTCTCTGGCAAATGTAAATAAAGCAAAGAGTATAGAATATAGTATCTGATTGATTGTAAACAAAAATCTATCTGCAAGTATGCTCTAATTAGATAACCCTATTAATATTGAAGCCACTCATGTAAACAATATTTTAAACTTCTTTGGCACAACAAAGCATTTTCCTCTTGATTAATAAATACAAACACACTTACATGCATTTAATATTTTTTAAAAGATACTGCTAAGCATTACCTTAGTAGCAAAATTCATAGATAAAGGACTCATTACATCTTACAAAGATGTAAGATTACAGTTTGCAGTGTAAGACTACAGTTTGCAATTCAAAAATTAATTTGCAAAAACTTTAAAGGTGAGTTAAACTGGGAAGATGTAAAATTTAGTTTCACCCTAAATGTTTTCAGGTAATTCATATCAGTAGCTTAATTAGAGGCATAGAATTTTAAAGGATTAACTTCTGTTTAAGTATTACTGCACAGCATAATCAAGAAAAATACCTATCCAAAACTCTTTCATGGGAGAATATTCGTCATTTAAATTGTCAAAATTTCATTCTAATCCTTTTTTACTCCTGAGATCCTTTACAATGGACATTGGGGGGAGGGGGGTTCCCAAAGCTCTACGGTGATGACATAACCATGTTTCCCCAACCTTTACATTAACATAAGTCAGTAACAAAAAGCAACTAACTAAGATGCACCTTCTACCTGCAAAGTTCTTCCTCATTGGGGTCCCACAATCACCTGGTGACTCACCTCCTCATCCATTCTTAAAAGTTGGAAGTAAACCCGATTTATAAGATTTGTTACTCTGTCCCATCATCAAAACCTAGGAATGTATACTGTTTCTTAATATGGCCTTATCTGAACATAAAAATCAACTCTCTAAGTGGCATAATGATAATGGGAATGCACGTTTAACACAGTATTTCAAAACAACGGGTTAAATAAGTTATTTAAGATTCTATGCAGGTTAAAAATATTTAAACAAGCAGTGTTTTGTAATATAATGTAAACGGGAATTCAGATATTCCTTTACTAGTCTGCCAAGACTTATTCCCTGTCTCTTCTGCAAGTGTAGACAAATATGCAGAGCAGTGCAAGGAAGTGCTCTAGTTAAGAGCCCGAGGAACATAGATCACGACAGTTTAGCAGAAGACTGATGGTCACATATTTCATTCTAAAAGGTAATCATTTGATACTAAATCATACATACATTCTGTACCTGACTGGGATTCTTAAACAATTTAAGATCTCAAAGGGTAAGTCCGGGAAAAATCCTTTTAAAGAAAAGCATGACAGACAATGGATGCAAGTTTTGTGACTTTTCTTTAAATAGATCATTACAAAAAAAAGGACAAAATAAAGCAGCATATTCTTTAGCTTGCTTGAACCTTTAAGAGTCTTCACAGCAAGTCAAATTATGTTTGAATGCATACAACACAAAAGCTCTTCCTTGTTATGTATATCTGCTCAAGATGGAGTTAGACCTGGACTCGTCATCTCTGCTGTAGGACTTGCAAGGTATTCACTGGATTTCAGACTTGTAAGAGATTTATAACTTGCTACAGAAGTCAGAGAGCCACAAAGACCAAGCAGTGATGGAGTGTCTTCTTTCCCTGTTAAAACAGAATTACGTTAATCACTATTACAGTGAAATTCTTAATACTAGATTTACCTGAGCAGGGGTAACACTGAGGGAAGAGAGGAGGTCAGTATATGTATCATTTTATAGAATGTTCATCCTCAGTACAACATAGCATATATGCACAAATGCAGTCACCAGTTTTTAGGGAAACATGCTACTGTGCCAAGCATCTCCCACAATTCTAGATGTCTAGACAGTTCTCTCTCTACAGCTCACAGAGGCAGATCAGTGTTTTGGTGCCACATGGTTTGACCATGCCTCTTCTACTTCTTCCTTCCAGATTCTCTGCCTCTGCAGCACCACACAGTGGTGGTTTCTTTTGCCTCTGCCCTTACTCTTTCTATTTTAACTCTTCTGACCAGTTTTTTGGACAGTCAGGAGCAGCATTCTTCCTCCTTAGCATTCCTCCTTGGGTTGGTTAACTCTTCAAGGTTGAGCCTCTACTGCAGTGAGTCTTTGCCAGTGGTTGTGACCCATAGAGACATGGCAAAAGGTGCTGTGAGGCAGTCTTCCCAGGGTTGGCAGATGGCAAGATGGGCCAAACCTGCACCCAGCCTTCCATCCCTAACTTTGTTAGGTCCCAGGGCTACGAATCCAACAGGCAAGTGGGGTTCCCTATTAGGGATGTAAATATCATTTTAAAAGTTAACCATTTAAACGGTTAACTGATTAAAGGGAGGAGGCTGGGGCTGCTCTGGCCAGCACAGCTTGTGGCTGAGGCTGAGGCTGCTCCGGCTGTGGGTTAACTGTTAAGGCGGGTTAACTAGTAAGACTAATGCATCCCTATTCCCTACCCACTGAAGCAGCCACAAGTCCAATGTGGAAAAAATGGACAAGGAACCCCAGTGCACAGCAAGGAGAGGCTCTAAAAGTGAGGAGGACCCTGACCACTGGACTCAGGGAGTAAGTCCCAGGGGACCCCTGCAGAACAAAGAGGGGAGGCTTGCAGGGTCACCAGTCCTGTCCCCAAGACTTAAAGTGGGTCTTGAGCACCCGAGAAAAAGAAGCATGGCTTCTAAATTAACCCCCCTCCCTTCCAAGCAGATCAGGAGGGCTCTCGCTACAAGTTCTCCTTTCAGAGGAAATAGGACCCAGTAAGGGTGAACTCAAACATCTCTCAAGAGGGCTCCAGGCCCTAAGGAAGGCAAGCCACAAAAGGCCTCAGCAAAGCCACTGCAGAGCTTCTATACTCCCAAAGCACACTAAAAAGGTTGAAAAAATTTTAAAGGGAAAGATAGCACAAAAATCCAGGAGATGAGAGTCCTCTTCCTCCTCCTCTTAAACTGAGGAAGGTGAGCTGTCTGGCTCTGAAACCTGAGCAGGTTCCCGTAAGTAAGCCTCAGAATAAATTTTTCCCTACAAAATCCTCCCTTGAGGCTGCAATAAAACTGATTAGGGATGAATGGAACAAGCCTGATAAGGGCAAGCACATTAACAAGTGCAGCCTCAGGCTCTATTACATTCAAAAACAAAAGGGACACCAAAGGTTGACACCTCTGTGCATTTCTTGCCAAGGATATGATTATTCCCTCAAAAGGAGAATTCTACCCTCAGAACCCCAAGGCTGGAAAGATGGAGGCCAGTCACAAAGAGGGATCTGAAGCCTCCTCCACCTTCTGAATATTCCTGGCAGCTTCCTGCTTTGCAGGAGCATCTCTTTCCTGTTTGGAACATTTGCCCTTAGGGCTTTGAGATGACCCTGACTTTGGCTCCACTTTCAAGAGTCTTCCCAGAAACAGCCTTTGTCACTGACACCTCAATGGATACAATAAGGTTTTCAGCCCAAGCCACGGTTTCCAGTTCAGTAACCAGGCACCGCCTATGGCTTCAACCCTTGAAGATGGATACTTACTCTAAACAGGTCCTACGCTCAGCCAAGTTTACAGGCTTCCTCATTTTTGAAGAAAAACTGGATAAGATAGTGGCTGACAAGATGGCAAAATCTAAACAGTCTCTCCTTTCCCCACTAAGGGTCCTCAGAATAGAAAATAGACCAGCCTTCGGACAGAGGCATTCCTTTTGCTTCTCATCCTCACAGAGGTACCAAGTTTATCATTTACCAGCAAAGGGACAACAAATTCACAGAGGGAAAAACTAGAATGGAAGTACCGGGGAAAATTCCAGGGGGACCTCAGCCCCCAACCTTCCCAAATCCATTTTATGACAAAGATTGCATAGGCTCCACCCAGAGCGGAAGCTCGGGGCAGAATTTCCCATTTCTTAGAAGAATGGTTTTCACTGACCACAGACAAATGGGTCAGGGATGTAGTGAGCGAGAGAGACCCCCTTGAGCTGCAGGCTCCAGCCATCCAGTCTTCATCCAGTCACCCAATGGCCCTGTAAAACACAGTCTGATATAGAACAAAATATATCTTTTAGATATGGGAATGATAGAGTGGGTTCCCTCAGAAGAAAGGTTCTCCGGGTTCTACTCCATCTTCTTTATTATACAGCAGCAAATGGTGAGCATCAGAGCCATTCTCGATCTCAAAAGCAACAAGTGGATAGAGAAAAAGTTTTGGATGGATGGCCTCTCCAGTATCATACCTGTCCCAGAAGGGACTTCTTGACTTCAGTTGACCCAAACGACACATATTTCCATCAGACTCTGCCCCCACAGACTTCTGTAGTTTGCAAACAGCAGGAAACATTGGAAATACCTAACACTCCTGTTTGGCCTCTCCTCGGCCCCCAGGGTTTTTACAAAGATGTTGATTGTGATAATGGCCAGACTCAGGTCACAGGAAACTCACCTGTACCCCTTCCTGGATGACATTCTGATCAAAGCTCCATCACATCACAGAAGGTCACATCTTGAATGTGAAATCTTCTCCAGGCACCCAGCTTCAATGCCAAGAAAAGTTCTCTGGGTCCACCCAGGAATTTTCTTGCTCCAGAGCCACAGGAAACCTATTATAGCACTATGCCTCCAACTGCTAGGACTTGTTGTGTAATGCATATGGATCTCCATGGGCATAATCATGCACCAGAAGTCTTCAAGCTTTCATATTAGCAATGTGGGATCACACTATGAAACACAAGGAAGATAAAGTATAGGTTCCAGCACTGGTGTTCAACTCCTTACAATAGTGGTCAGCCCACAACGACGTCTGCAAAGGCACACCCATCTGCCTTCCAGATCCTTTAGTCCAAGCAGCCAACTTGTGAATTGTTCCAAGGCAGAGACCAAAATACTTCTCAGGCTCCCTGGAAGACAATCCACAGGTAGTAAATTGCTTTGAGCAGTCTGGTTAGCCAGACTGACATGCCACTCTTCACCAAATGGGATCTTTCACTATTTTTGTGGGCTTTGACAAGCCATTCCTCTGAGCTTCTGACTTCAGTGTTCGCCTTTTATTTATCCATTAAGAATTGTTTCTTAGTAGCTGTCACATCTGCGAGCCAAGTGTCGGAGCTGGCAGCCTTATCTATACAGGAGCCTTACTGCGTGTTCCATAAGGCAAAAGTGGCACTCAGAACACCAGAATCCTCTCTTATTAAGGTAAATTTCTCCGTCTATACTTTCAAAGAACTTGTGCTTACTTCATTCTGTCCAAAAGTACAACATCCAACTGAAAAGGTGAGACACACCTTAGAGGTCAGAGGAGTTTTGAAAATCTCTCTCAAGCATACAAAAATCTGCAAGAAGATTGGTCTCCTTACTCATGCCCTCCCACCCAAATGCCAAGGACTCAGAGATTTCAAATCCTCTGTTACTCAGTGGATTAGATTATGTATTGTGGAAGCCTACAAATCATCAGAGACTTCTGTCCCAGAATGGATCAAGCACACTTCACAAGATCCTTACCAACCTCCTGGTTGGAATGAGCAAGTGTGTTCACTTTGGAAATTTACAAAACAGCTAGTTGGTCTACAGCTAACACCTTCATTAAGTACTACAAGGTGGAATTTGTCTTCTGCAGAGGCTTCCTTGGGCAGGGAGGTGCTGTGTGCAGTGGCCAGAAATAAACTTTTGAGCAAGCTCACAAAAAGGGGACAGAGGACTTCTTTCCTACTAAACTTTTGTTTCAGAACCCTCCCTATATCTGTTCAGTGCTCACTACTTCCCAGATGTCCAGAATTGTGGGAGACACTGAATTCCAGAATGTAAAATTTCTTACTGATTTCCTTTCTGCTAGCAGTGTCTCCTACAGTTCTATCCACTCTGGATAGCTCAATAGTTGAGGGTCAGATATTAAGTGGAATTGTTACCGTACGACCATCTTTCTTGGTCTAATGTATGTAGCTATTTCGTTATCTATGGAATACTTGTTCATGATGTTATGCAAATTTAACAGATTGGGAATAACTCATCTGGCAGCAAGAAGGGGCAGAGAGGGTGTGGCCAGACCATGCAACACCAAATTTCTGATCCGCCTCCATGAGCAGTGAGACAAGAGCAGCCCAGATGTCCAGAATTGTGGAAGACACTAACAAAGGAAATTAATCAGTAAGAAACTTTTCCATTAAGGCTTCAACCAAACATCAGCAATAAATTACCAGAATTATGCTATGACCAGAGATTTATTGCTTTTAATCTTTGTTGAAAAAAAAAAACATTGGAATCATTAAATGCCATTACTGAAGATAAGCATGTTTTGTTTTTCATCCCTCTTGATAATTCCTCATAAAAGAGATCAGATTTACACTGTCAGTGTCAGTGCAAACTTCCCATATTACTTCACAAACATGCAACCTGGAGGGACCAGATCTCCAGAGATGAGGCTAGGTCAGGCAACATGTCAATTTAACCCAGGTCCTCCCTGCCAACAGTGGAGCTAATTAGTGCCAATTATGGTAGTGCATTTTGTGACAGGCAGACACTTACGCAGTGAGATCACCTTATTTCCACAAGCCACCAAACAAGGATCAGATAACAGCTTTTGGTTGCTACCAACCTGAACTGGGTCTGAACAGATGACTAAGACATCTCACGCACTATATTGCATTTGCAACCCAATCCACCAAAAGTTCAAGGAACTTTTGCATCTGTAAAAGTAGGCATTTCTGAACACTGTGCCTCTGGATTCTCATTTAAAGGGAAGCCCTGCCTTTGGGGAGAAAAACCAGTATAGTGAAAATAGTCCGCTCTCTTTCAGCATCTTCCAATGAATCTTTGAATAATTTAAGTCTTACATCTGCTGAACATTTTAAAAAAAGAACTGAGTGACTAAATACAGTGCTTATAGAATGAATTAAAGTGAACACCCTTAGAGATCTACACTCACTGTATCCCTAGAAAAAAAAAGATTTTTTTTAAACTTAATATTCTGAGAAAATATATGGGAAAGCTGGGAAAAATAATATAACTACTTCAGTTCAGCAGTATGCATCCACCATACAAGTTCTAAAACTTTGGATGTGGTGAAAAGGGATTTTGGAACATAACATTACAATTATCAGGAAAGTTACCTAAATTTCCAGCTGGATAACTGGCAACTAGGAACATCTCAGAGATGAGATAAAGGTGGTGTAGAGGGAGGCATTAGCATTTATAGTTGAGCTGAGAGATATTCATGTCACCTGGCAGAGGCAGCAAGAGGTAATGGTGGAGTTAGTTATTAGGTGCCAGAGCACTCTTGGGTGGGGGAGGTGTAAATTATGTTTAGCATACAACAGCACTCTTTGGGATCAGCAGTTGGGTTTGACAACTGAGAAGCTAAAATATCACTCTCAATGGACTTTACAACCCCTTTCAACAGTACTTTATATTAAAAATCTGCAATTCAGAACACCACATTTTCAAATGTTACCATAAGAATATATATGTCGTATTGTGACAGGGCGGAGTGGCACGCCTATCTTCTGCTCTGTCTATGCAGACTATTCAGAGGCTTTCAGTTGTTAAACATTGCTGTGTAGTTTATTTCCTTACTCTTTTCACCACGTTACTGATCCATACACCACAGCACTTATCAGTTTCTCCTCACCCTTCTCCCAAGAAGAGGAGAGGGAAAAGCTGTCTGCACCTTCTTGATTCTGGCTCCACTAACCTGCCTCTCCCTCCAGCATTTCCTTCTAGTGCCGCCTTCTACCCTCTGCATTAATGGGCTAACTAACTCTTTAGCAGATTAGAATGAGCTGGGAAGGATTAATTAGGTACAGTCAGGTCCACCCTGTGGGGAAAGCTGTTGGTTCCCAGCACTCTGCCACATGTAAGACATAGGGGGGCACTGTCCTGCTCTACTTGACACTGGCAAGGGCTCAGAGTACCATGTCCAATTCTGGGCATCACACTTTAGGAAAACATGGACAAATTGGAGAGTGTCCAAATTATAAAAGGTTTAGAAAACCTGTCCTTTGAGGAAAAGTTAAAAAACTGGGCATGTTTGATCTTGAGAAAGAGAGACCATGGGAGTGAGGGGGACTGATAACAGTCTTCAAATATATTAAGGATGTTAGAAAGAGGATGGGGGTCAGTTGTTCTCTGTGTTCACTGAAAGTAGGACAAGTAGTAATCGGCTTAATCTGCAGCAAGGGAGATTAAGGTTAGATATTTGAAAAAAAAAAACCTAACTACATAGGTAATTAAACTCTGCAATAGACTTTCAAGGAAGGTTGTGAAATCCCCATCACTAGAGGTTTTTAAGAACAAGTTAGCAAAACACCTGTTAGGGATAGTCAACCAAGTTTACTTGGTTCTGCCTCAGTGCAGGTGTCTGAACTTGAATTCTTGAGGTTCCTTCCAGGCATACATTTCTATAAGTCTATGATAATAAATGCAGCACTGCATTAAAAAAATTCATCTTACAACAGATAGCAAAATCTGAACCATCTAAGGCCCTGACTTCCACTAGATGTGAGAGATCTCAGTAACCCCCTAAAATACATAAAAACAAGTTACCTACTTTTCTGTAACTCTTGTTCTTCTAAATGTTCTTCTGTTCTACTGTAGGTGTGTGCTCATGCCTCATACAGAGTTGTTGGAGAATTTTTTCTCTCAGCCATACCCATCAGGGTGGTCTGAGAAACCTCTGTTGTCATGCGCCACTTTGTGCTGGAATAAGGAGGCAGAGCCACCCCTGACTCCCCTCAGTTTCTTCATGCTGGATAGACTCTGATAGGGGAAGATTGGCGGGTCGTGGAACGGACATGTGCAACACACTCGAAGAACAACTGTTAGAGAAAGGTAGATAACCATTTTTTCTTCTTTGAGTGCTTGCATAGGTCCATTCCACTGTAAGGAATTCACAGATAGACAATCATAGACGTGGGCTCAAGGTCAACCTGAACAGTGCTTGTAAGACCACCTATCCAAAACTGTCATTATCCCTGGGCTGAGGAAGCAAAGGTAAGGACAGATGACCAATCTCCAGTTTACAAATGTCAGTGATAGGTACTTGCACCAAGTAAGCCACTTATATTGCCTGTGCTCTAGTAGAATGTGTCAATACCCTAGGTGGGGGGCTATATTAGCCAGCAGGTAACAAACAAATGTATAAAGAGATCCAGAATGAAATCCTCCGAGCATCTTAGTTCTGTCCGCAATCACAGCGAACAACTGAGTAGAGGTCCTAAATAACTTAGGATGTTCCAGTTAGAAAGTTAGAGCCTCTCTCACATTCAACAAATAAAGTTTATCATCACTCTAGGCATGAGGTTTCAGAAAGTCAGCAGATAGGTTATTCGATTAACATGAAAATTAGAGAGATCACCATAGTGAGAAATTTTGGGTGAGGATGAAGATAAGCCTTAAACCTATTAAAAATTGTATATGGAGGCTATGACACTAGGGCTTTCAACTCTTCCACTCTTCTGGCCAAGGTGGTGGCCACCAGAAATGCTACATTCACATAGAAGTAAGCAGAGTGCAAGTTGCAAGGATTTAAAGAGCAGTCCTGTCAACTTTATTAGGACCAATTTCAGATCCCATGATCTTGCATGTGTGGATTTAATCTGACCAAGCCCTTTAGGAATCTGATGATGATGGGATTGGAAAAAAGGGATCTACTGTCCACCAAGTTGTGGAAGGCCAAAATAGCTGCAGATGGAACCTAATAGAGCTAATAGCCAAACTCTGTTTTAGATATAGAAGACAGTCCAGTATGCGGTCCAGGCCCACTCTGGAGATGCAGCTTTCTGACAGGACCAAATGGAGAAGCATTTTTACTTAGCCGGGTAAGTGCTCCTAGTTGAGGGTTTTCTACAATTTAGAAGCACTTTGTGAATGTCCTTTGAATAGGATCAAAGGGTGTTATCCATTAAGCATCTAAGCTGTCAGATGGAGGGAACAGAGACTGGAATAGAGCAAGTGACCCTGGTCCTGGGAAATCACATCTGGGTCCAACAGGACAGACAATCGAGGCTCAATTAGCAAGGTTAGTAGAGTTGAGTACAAGTGTTAACAAGGCCATTCCACTGCTAGAAGGATGAGATGAGCATGGTCTTGTGTCACTTTGGACAAGACCCTGAGTAGCAAAGGAATTGAAGGGAAGGTGTATAATAGGGGATTCTCCCAGAATAGGAGAAAAGCATCTGTCAATGAGCTACCAGCTGAGCTGGTATACCTCCCCGGAATAACATTGATGGCATTTTCTTATAGTCTTTGTTGCAAATAAGTCCACTTGGGGAATTCGCCCAGAGCTGGAAGATAGATCTAGCCACATCTGGGCATAATGACCATTCAAGAAAGGATCTGTTCAGCTAATCAGCTAACATGTTCTATATTCCTGGAAGGTAAGCCGCCTTGAGATGAATCAAGCTGGTTATGCGAAAGTCCCACTGCCTCTTGGCACACTTGAATTGATTGTGTTGCTCTCTGTCTGCTTACGTAAAACATAACTGCAGAGTTGTGTGTTAAAATTGAATTATTTCCCAATATCTGGAGGAGGAAGGCTGAGCAAGCTACATGTACTGATCTTAGCTCTCTGACATTTATATAAGTCTTTTGATCTTGAGATGACCAGAGACCCTGATTCTTCAGGGACCTCATATGAGCTCCCCAACCCAGGGATGATGCATCTGGGACTAGAGTGAGGTTGGTAGCAGAGAGACAGGGGACCTACACACACTTTCAGAGGGTCCATCCAACAGTAACAACACCGACACTGGCCCTGGAACCACTTTGTCCAAATTACGATTCAGGGCACACCCTGAAGCTAGGCATGCCTGCAACTTTCCAAGATGCAGCCTGGCATGCTGAACTACGCAAGACCATGCTGCTATGTGACCCAGGAGACTGAGGCAGCTGTGTGCTGTGGTGAATGGGTATGTTTCAGACTCAGCAGTAATGTTTCAAACCTGAATTGTGGCAGAAAGGCCTTGGCCTTTGTGGAGTCCAAGACTACCCCAATGAACTCTATTCTCTGTATTGGTTTTAGGATTGATTTGTCCTGAGTCAGCAGAAGTCCCAGTGCATCAAACCTTGACAGGACGGTGGATACACTGGATAACACGTGAGCCTCAGACTGACCTCTAATCAACCAGTCATCCAGGTACACAAACACATGGACTCAATTTTTGCAGATGTGATTTTTCCACCCTGCTTAAGATGAACCAATATAATGTTATGTGGGTCCAATTAATTAATTTTGACCTTTATGCCTCATGACTTGTGATGACTTAAAATCCTTCTTTCTATAGTTAATAAACTTTTTACTGTTTTATCTTAAGCAGTGAATTTGGATTAAAGTGTGTGGGAGACTGCTTAGAACAACAAAGGTGGTGCATAATTATTACCCGTTGGAATAACGGAATTATATGAGCTTATACTGTACAATGAATGGACTGCACAGTACAAGACATTTCAGGGGTGCAAGGCTGGAACTAGAAAGTTGGCAAGTGTCTTTTGTGTGGTGCATCAGTGGGTGGGAGAGCATTCATGCAACTCAGCTGGATGTGACTGCATGCTAAGGGCTATGAGTGAACAGAGCCTGGCAGGGGTTTTTTGTTCATCAGCAAACCACTACCAAACCCACCTTGAACTGGAGAATTAAGGGGGCACAGCAGTTCAAACAATCCCAATTGTAACCTGTATATGGGATGATTTAGTTTGGGATTGGTCCTTCTTTGAGCAGGGGGTTGGACTAGATGACCTCCTGAGGTTCCTTCCAACCCTGATATTCTATCATTATGTGTCACAGAAGGTGTCTGCCAAAGCGCCTTAACAAGCTCTATAATGACTATGTTAGTTGGCAGAACCACCCTGGTGGGGCCATCGATACTGGATACGTCGATACTAGTTCACCAACTAGTGAGAGCCTGCACATACCTCCTCTGCCTGAATATCAAAGACAGAAACCAACCTTCTCAAAAGATCTTGATGAGCTCTGTTGTCCTCTTGTGGTGGTGAATCATTTGTCAGCTCAATAGCCTCATCTGGTGAAAGGACTAAGGTGGCTCTAAAGTGATTTATGTCTTGCAGAGGAGAAGGTACCCATCTTAGCACTGAGTATGATGTATGATGTCCTCAGTTCCAATGCCCCCAAAGAGCTCTCAAGGATACCGAGTGAGATGGTTGGGGAAAGGTCCTAGCTGGAGGGGGGACATGCCAGGGTGTCCAAAAGAGCCACTGATATGGACCAAGGCCCCATCCTTGCCCAGGCCACTGTCCATTAGAAGGATTTCAGTGTTGAGTTGCTGTATGGCCTGTGGTCCCAAAGACTGTGATGGAGGGTATGTTCCTTGTCTTGGATGTCAGACAGACAACCTCATCTTCAAGACCGAAGAAAAAGAATCCGACACTTCCAGCAACAGAGAGGTAGAATCAGTTGGAGCTGGTGAGAGGCAGTCGAAGCCCAGAGATGGGTGGTACTGTGGATACCACCACAGGCTTGCCTGTCTATTGCACAGGCTTTTGCGGAAGCTTGGGCAGTAACAGTTCTGCAGTTTCTTGACATGGTGAGGTAAAAGCTGCAGGCATCAATACTGGCTGTAGTCCTTCTTGAAATATTGGTGATACCAGTACCAAGAATCTATGTTGGTCCCTTGCAGCTGCATATGCCTCTGGAGTGGTAGTGATCGGCACTGTCTGAGGGCTCCACGAAGTTCTTGGATAGCCTCAACTTGGCACAGGTTCTGGAGGCAGCAGTCCCCTCTTCCTAGGCAATGAGTGCCCCAGGGAGAGCCTTCCTTATGAACATTTCAGAGTCTCTGCCTCTACATGGCTTTGGTATTGACCCACTGAGCCTGAGGAAGGCATAAGCATTTTCTTCAGTACCGGCAAATGGGACTGAGGTGCCACCAACATCTCTGGTGGGGTGCTCTGTTGATGTACTTAGGACGCTTTTCCTGTAAGATGATTCTGATGGATGGCGAAGCGCTGCCTCGAAAAGTAAGCACTTGAGCCTCACCTCTGTCTTTCTTTGAGCAGGGCTGGAATCCCTTACAATTGTAACTAATGTGGTATTCTCTCAAACATTATAATCTGGCCGGGTGTGGATCGCTGACCAGCACAGGTTTAGCGCAAGTCTGGCAGAACTTAAACCTCAGTGAGCAGGGCATTGTTTTGGTACCAAAAAGTGGTCAAGAGACCTAAAACAAAAACCTAGCACTAAAAGCTAGCTAAACAAACTACCACTAAACTAATTAACTAACAACAACAGGATATGTACACAAAAGGAGTGAGGGGAGCACTGTTGCAACAAATCTGCAATCACTCCAACCACCACCACTTGCGGTAACAAGTAAATGAGGGGAGTCGGGGCGGCTTTGCCCTTGAATAACAACACGCAGTGGTACGTGCCAAGAGAAGACGGTTGGGCAATCTAAACAGGTACCGCTCAGGGAAAAAATTCTCTGACAGCTGTGCACGAGGCACGCACACACCTACAGCGGAAAGGACATGAGCTAGTACTCGAAGAAGTAAAATGTTGTCAAATGTGGTAAAAATAAAAAACAACACTGCTATTACAACGGGACCAAGCGCAAGGTGTATCTTCTCAGTGTTAACCATAACACTGAACTAGTGCACGCAATGGGTCTTGAAATAGATTTAGATTTTAAGGCACTGTTCATGACGACAGTTTTTTAACTGGAAAAAAATATCTTTAAGGCTATGATCAGGTTATGTTTAAAAAAATAATTTTTTATTTCTCAGGCTGCACATGATTAAAGTTTGAGGGATTGGGAGGAATTCTTTATAGTAACTCATATTAAACATTTAGAGTCTCAAATGTCTTGTTGCACCTTCCTGCTTATCCACAGTTGGCCACAAGAGGTACTTGAAAGAAAACTGAAGATATAGATGTGTAGTGCTAGCCACTGATTTTGTCTATTGCCTACCTTATTTCGTTATCCCTTAATTTTAATGGAAAACATATGGCAGCCTGCAGCATCACAGACAAAAGCAGCATCTGAATGCCAGATAAAATTAGACTGGACAGTAGAAAAGAAAGTAAAAAGTGTGGGAGAATAACATTGAAAGGGAGCTGCAAAGCCCAATGACTGGACTCATGGAACCTTGGGTTAATGGTAGCAGAAAAATGACACCAGATCCCACATGGTGAAGGGGGCAATGTAACAATCATATTTGAAGTCAATATAAAGCCTTGCCTTAAACACAGCACAAAATAATGTACTACTCATATCATTGGGACTTGATGCATGCAAACATATTTTCAATAAGGTGCTTGGGAAAAATCAGTCAAGTCACACACATTAACTTTGAAAAGGTACATTTTATTTCCTTGCGCATATCAGGTTGAAAGTTTGTTCCCTAGAAGAAAAGCAAGATGCCTTGATCGCTGAAATTGAAGAGTACTTGAAAGTATTTATTAAAAAGTATTAACAAGGACTTGAACAAAGTGGAACTTTTAGGCAGTATTTTACCTTCACTTAGTAAATTTAATCCATCTTGCTTTCCATCTCCATCTTGTGAATTACTTGGGTCCAGAGATGTCTGAGAAAGACTAACTTCCGCTGAGAGTTGGTCCAGACTTTGAAAACTTTTCCTGTAAAACATACATTATTTTTCCTAACTTTCAAAGAAAATTTAAATGACATTCTATTGAAATTTTAGTGTGTTTAATCACTGTCTTTTAAAAAACAAACAGTGCCCAGCTAATCTTGCCTTCCTTCAATATTGTCTCTATTCAGTTTTTCTACCATGAAAAGATGAATTTGGTGAATCCACGAGAAAAAAAAAAGAATACTATAGTAATGAAAAAAATTAGAATTCTCACTACAAAAGATCGAAGCCTAGAAGAATGAAAATTCATTACTAACACCTCTGTTAGGGTTATCAAATATAACACAATGTACTTTCTTTTTCCCCTTGATTAAATGAACAATATTAGCAAAAGCATCTGAAGATGAACTGAACTTATGAACGTATATTATAAGCTCTTTAGCACATAGGAAAAGCCAAATGCAAAATTAAGTCAGTGTGATCATACCCTTACAGTTTATGTACACAAACTTTGTGTTCTTCAGTGCATCCATTTAATTTCTCACCAGAAAGTTAACCCTAGTTAAGACATTTCTAGACCTAAACACCACCTCTTTAGAGCTACAAAATTTTCCATTTTCTTACTCTGAATAGGGTTCATAATAATACAAATAACTTAAATGTGTGAGAAATTTAAATTCCCTATTTCACTGCCAATGTGAAGCTAATAAAATTTGCAAATGTGTTTCCCTCTGAGGGGAATGGATGCAGCCACTTGCCAAGAAGACAAGACAAAAAAGGGAACAAATATTCCAACTATAAGTTACTAAATCTGCTGGAACTCTACAGCTAAACACTAATAGAAGATGCAAATAAATATGCAGCAAAGAGGCATGCGCTAGATTCCATCTCAGTCCAAAGGCAGTTGAGAAGGAACTGAATGTGGTTCACCTGCACAGCCCTATGTAGCCTCAGTATGGGACATGAGGATGTGTAGGACTTGGCACCAAATGGGCACTGCAACCAAAAATCTCCAATCAAAGGCACAAGAGTGCATGTGCACCAAATGTGGAGAACCCACAGGAATGCTACTCAAAGAAGTATTAATATATAAACTAAATTATTACTTAATTGGCATCACAGACTCGATTGGATAAGTCTCATGACTGGAATACTGGTATAGAGGGGTACAACTTGTTAAGTAAAGACAGGTAAGAAAAAAAGGGAGGAGATGTTGCACTGTACATCAAGAATGTACTCACTTGTACTGAGGCCCAGATGGAGTTGAAAGGCCAGCCAGCTGAAAGTCTGTGGATGAAGATAAAGGGAGGGGAAGGGGTGACGTAATGGTATCGGCCTTCTATAGACCACCAAATCAGGAAGAGAAGGTGGATGAGACATTTCTAAAATAAACAAATATCCAAAATACAAAATCCTGGTAGTAATGGGGGACTTTAAGTACCCAAATATCTGTTGGATAAGTAACATAATGGACATTTTGTGTTTTGCTAAGTTCCAAAATGTGTTGAAAAATTTCTGGTTTCAGATGGAGGAAATAACCAATGGCAGCCATCTTGAACTTGATCCTAACCAACAGGGAGGAATAGCTTGTGAATCTGAAGGTTGAAGGCAATTTGCTGAAAGTGATCATGAAATGATGATTTCATAATTCTAAGGAAAGGAAGGAAAGCAGTAGAATAAGCACAGTGGGCTTCAAAAAACCTGGAAGGTAGGGACCCATGAGAAGAAAGCCTAAGAGAAAAAGGAGCTCAAGGCAGCTGGAAGTTTCTCAGAGAGACAATATTAAAGACAGCAGAAAACTATTCCACTGTGAAGGAAAGATAGGAAGAATAGTAATAGGACAATATGGCTGCACCAAGAGCTCTCTAATGACCTGAAAATCAAAAAGGAATCCTACAAAAAAGTGAAAATACAGACAAATTGCTAAAGATTAGTATAAAAGAATAGTGTAAACATAGTAAGGATAACATAAAGGTTAAGACACAAAACAAATTACACCTGGTTCTACAAGTACATTAGGAGCAAGAGAAGGACAAAGGAAAATAGAGGTCCACTGCTTAGTGGGGAAAAAGTGCTAATAAGGAACACCACCATTAAGGCTGTGGTGTACAATACCTATTTTGCTTCATTCTTCACTTAAAAAAAAATCAATTATGACCATATACTTAACACAATTAACAACAACAAGGTGGAAGGAACACAAGCCAAAATAGCAAAAGAACAGGTTAAAGAATATTTAGATAAGCTAAAGGTATTCAAGCCAGCAAGGCCTGATGAAATTCCCGCTAAAATACGGAAGGAATTAGCTGAAGGAATTTTGGAATCACTAGTGATTATCTTCGAGATCTCAAGGAGGACGGGTTGGTCTCAGAGAAGCACACACATAGAACCTATCATTAAAAGAGGGAACAAAGAGGATCCAGGGAAAAACAGACTAGTCAGCCTACCTCTGATACCTGGAAAATACTGGAACAAATTAAACAATCAGTCTGTAAGCACCTAGAGGATAAAAGGATTATAAACAACAGCCTCAGCTGGTGTACTGTGGACAAGTTTGGGTGTCACGCTTTAAGAAAGATGTGGACAAACTGGACAGAGTCCTGAGGAGAACAACAAATATGATAAAAGGTTTAGAAAACCTGACCGATGTGGAAAGGTTAAAGAAAATAGGTATCTTCAGTCTTGAGGGGAAAAAAAGACTGTGGCGGACCAGATAAGCCTTCAAATACATTAGGGGCTTTTACAAAGAGGACAGCAACCAACTGTTCTCCATGTTCGCTGAAGGTCTGACAAGAAATAATGGGCTTAATCTACAGCAAGGGAGATTTAGGTTAGATGTCAGAAAAACTTACTAACTATAAAGTTATCAAGGCAGGTTATGGAATCACTATCGTTGGAGGTCTTTAAGAATTGGTTAGACAAATACCCAAGAGGTGTACTCTAGGTATACCTGGTCATGCCTCAGTGAGGGGAGATGGACTAGATGACTGCTCAAAGTCCATTCCAGCCCTACATTTCTATGATTCCATAACAGGTTTAGCAAAATACTCTAGGGTAGGTTCAACCATGGATATAATTACACATATTATCATACCTATTTTAAAGGTAAGTATACTGCTCTGGAGCCTATGGATATCACTCTCCAAGATCTTGCCACCTAAATTTCTCCCTTAGCAGTGACAGCACCTCAGACTAAGCCTGGCAGGTTTTTTTTTTTAATAGCAATATGAAACAGAGGGTGGTGGGTGGGGAGAAGGATCTCAATTCTGCTCAAATTTTGACCTTCCTGAACATCCATTCAGCCTCAAGAAGCAGCTATGGGTTCTGGCTGCTGGTGCTAAGCACTCAGGAGTGTTACAATATCAGTACTCCTGATTTGACTGTACCTTCCCCATCCCAGCCCTCATGAATCCAGAGAGCACTGAGAGCACCCACCTTTGAGTTCCTAACTCCAAGCAAATTGCTTCACTGGACCTGGGTCTCTTCACATCAGCGGATTGGCAAGGTTCTACAAAGTAATACAATTTTGTTCTGTCTGAGGTACTCTATCCCTTTTTTTTTTTTCCTTTAAATTCTTCCCTTCCCCATTGATGATTTTACTTAATTTCCCCCATCTAATTGCCTAGATTCTGGGTTTATAGTAAATCTGAAAATATTCATCCACTTGCCTTAAATGTACACTTATAAGAGATACCACATCTAAACAATGTAATGAAGATTTCAGTTTAATGATTAATCTTTTCAATTCCCCAAATATGAAGAAATCTGATCTCCTAAAATCCTATCCAAGAATAATTTTTATATCACTGGTTATGATTCACCAAATTACTCAGAATGTGTTAGTATTAATCAGTCACTTGTTTTTTCCCCAATAGTATTAGTCCAAGGTGGTTTTTTTAGTTTTTATTTTTGTTAAATGAGTTGTAAAAAGTGTTGTGTTGATGTATATTGCTGATATAGCTATTGGGCAATAGCATTCAGACTATAATCCAGCATGGACAAGACTCTAGGTGACCACACTTAGGAAGAACTGTTCTTCTAATAAACCCTTATCTGCAAGTGATCCAATTAAATAACTTTATTCTATCAAACAATTTGCATAACTTTATTGTATTTCTATTATAGTCTTGATCTTAAATTTAGATACTGGCTTCCCCTACTACCACCACTTTTTTTTATGTTGTTATGAATAGTGAAGAAACCATGCCCTCCCTTGTTATGAAACTATTTCTTGTTTATAAAGCTAAAGGGAATCCAACTATATCCCCACCTGGGTGTTTTGGGGAAATGGGGGGAGTAAGTGATGAAGTCATCCCCTGGTAAGCCTCCTTGACTTCTTGAACTCCTTGAGTTCTATTTCCATTTGGATAAGATTTATGTATTTTAAGTGATCTTTGGTCAGTTTGATCACTTCATTTCTTTTTCTCAGTTTTTCTACCGTTTTCTCTCATTATACCTGTCTTATATTTCCTGGTCTGCCTTACCCTCTTCCTACAGGAAACCTACCATAATGACCTGGAGGCAGAGAAATTTAGAAGGTAATGGATGGGGAAAGAAGTGTTTAACAATTTCTCCTCCTCAGCCAATATTGGAGCAATATTATTTCACCAGAGACTCAATTTACACATTCTAGATGTAAATAAAGATGAGGAAGATAGATTTTTGCTAGTGAAAGCTAAGATCTTTGACTCTGTATATACACTCTAATAAATACAGATAGACCTAGTAAAGATAATCCAAGTTTTTAATTTTTTCCCCAAATTAATTAATATCCCATTAGGCTCAGTCATCATAGCAGGAGATTTTAATAATGTGTTGGCCTTTCTTTCTTAAAAAAAAAGATCAGTTGGCCCCAGCATACACAATCGCATGCTTGAAACATTATAAGAGACTATATGGACAAATTGGGATTAAAAAATGCATGGCAGTTGCAGAACCCTCCAGTGAAGGGTTTTACTTTTTATTCTGCCCCACATTAGATGGCAACAGACAAACCTCATATCATAGCATCCTGTTCCCTAAGGACATTAAAAACATAGTCAAGATTAACCTAGCCCCATTAATCATGCAATTAGCAAACAATTTAAATAGATGGCAGGCACTACCCATCTCCCTTTGGGGAAACAAATACAAAAAATTAATGCTCTTCCCAGGGTCCTTGTCATTGTCATCCCTCCCTCTATATTTTTCCCTTTTATTTTACCACCAAAATCAACATGTTCAGGTCCTTCTTGTGGGGTGCTGGTAACAAACCCAGAATCTCTTGAAAAAGACTACAGCTCCCTATCAAAACAGGGGGGTTTAGATTTCCCAACTTTAAAGTTCACCATCAGGCAATAATTCTTAGCTGAGCAGCACAATAGTTCATTCCCTTGTGCTGTAGGGTCCTGGACTGGCTCCAGCTGGAAGCCGAATTGGTTGCTTTTTTACCCCTTTCCCTGCGCTTGGATTACTACTGATTCCCTAAAGAACAATTACTGACTATTGTGGGAGCCAGAAATACTTGGTGTACTGTGTTTACTAAATTTTAAAAATCACCCTCTTCTACATACCAAGGTCTGTATTTGGGGCAACCCATCATTTGGCCAGACCGGATTAGGAAAGGGATTTTGACCAGTCAACTGATTGAAAATGATGCTTTCCTCCCTTTTACAATATTAAAAGAAAGATTCAATCTAGAGACTAAGAAGGAGTAGCAACATATCCAGCTTAAACATACTATATCCCATCTGTTTGACCCTGATGCTTTTACTACCCTGACCCACCTGAACAGCTTTCATTTCTCCAAATATTACTCAGATTCCCAAGACCAAAGGCAACACTATATGCACAACTGGTCAGAAAATTTGAACTAAACATGGATTCTCTAAGAAAGAAATGGGAGGAAGAACTAGGCCCATTATCTGCAGAGGTGGATTTAAAGTGAAACACAGGGTGCCCTGGCATGGGGCCCCCCAATGACAGGGGGCCCCCAGGCCAGGCAGCTGCAGGGGTAGAAGCTTGGTCCTGCAGGCTCCTGGAGCTCCTTGCTGCAGGCTCTGCACCCACCAGCAGTCAAGCTCCCCTCTCCCCCACTGTTTGCCAGCTCTCAGGTCGCTCCAGGAGGGAGAGGGAGAAGGGGGTGGAATCGGAGCAGAGCAAAGGCAGGGCCCCCGTATTCGCCCTACACCTACTCCCCAAGGCCCCTGCCGTGAGCCGCTCATGAGCCCACTCCACCCCCATGAGCCCAACCCACACACCCAGCCCCACGCCCTGACTCCTGCAACCCCCCTCTCACACACTCCCAGCCATGACTTCTGCACCCCCCTGACACACACCCAGCCCCCTGCTCTCCCTGACTCCTGCACCCCCCCCACATCCCAACCTTCACCCCTCGTACCCAATGGGAGCTGTCCCAGGTAAGTGCTCCATACCCCTCCCCCAGCCCTAAGACCCTGCCCTCTAACTCCTGGCCAGACCCTGCGCCCCCAGCCCTGCACCCGAATCCCCAGTCTGCTCCTGCACCCTAACTCCCTCCCAGACCCTGTGCCCCCTCCGTACCCTAACTCCTGGCCAGACCCTGCATCCCAATGTTTTTTTTTCCTTTTTTTTTTTCATAAAGCGCTTTACAATCATTCGCTAACAGTACAAACAATATTTGGAAAGATCATTAAGTGGTGAGCCAAGACCCTCAGTGATTTTCAAGTGGTATGTGGAAAAATAGACTACAAAAACAATCAAGCTACCTTACTATTTTCATTTACTTCCTATTACTTATAGGAGGAGAATGAAGAAAAAAAGAAGGTTATCTAACTTGCTCTTAAAAAATCTCCAATGCTGAAGATTCCACAACAACTGCTAAAAGACTAGTACTACAGAAATGGACATTCAGAAAGTGACCAACAGTTGAAGACTGGAGCATAGACGTTGTAAGCTTGACCACTAGGGAAACAATTGTATACCATAATAGAAATACCCAAGAAAAGGGATGCTTTCCTGGAAGTATCAGAACGATCTATTAAATACATGATCCTCCCTCAACTCTCCCTCTTCTCTACCCACTTCCTTCCCTCTCCATCGCTATCCCCCCCCTCTGAATTTTGCTTCTATTCTTTATCTTATTTTAATAATTATTTAACTAGTTGGATTTTTATAAGTAATATTTGTTTGTAAATTGTGTAATACAAAAACTGATTTATATTTTAACCATTCATATTATATATAAGTAAATGTTGAAAGTATAGTAAATGGTTAAAATGTATTGCAAGAATTTTATGTATATTTCATTAAGTTTATATTATATTTAATAAAAAGCTAATAGGAAAAACATTGCAGTGTGAAGCAGATGTATAATCCACCCACAGGGTGTTGTTAAAGACTTTAAACCAATTTTCTTGGAAAGAATTTGTTAAAGGGAGAAAGAGCTAGAGCAACTGTACTTATGGAGACAATGAGGTATAGCAACATAATATAAAAAGGGAAAGGAGAAAAGCAGCAAGAGGATTTTTGTTACTCATTTTCTAAAATGACTTCTCAAATTCAATACAACATAAAAACTAAAGAAATCTTGTGACACAGCATTCATAGCCATCATGAGATTCTATTACCATTATACCCTATTAGAATTTGCTCTTGGCAACAAAGCATTTCCTATTTACCAGTTTTGTTATACATCATAGAATATCAGGGTCATCTAGTCCAACACCCTGCTCAAAGCAGGACCAATCCCCAATTTTTGCCCCAGATCCCTAAATGGCCCCCTCAAGGATTGAACTGATATCATAAATTCTAATTGGATTTCTATTTAAAATTTAAAAGCAATATTGTTATCTTTGTGGTTGAAATTTTTAGTTGATTGAATGACCCCTAATCTATTGCAATTGAAGATCAAATAGCAACATGAAGATGCAATTAATAAAAACCTCAGATCAATATAACAAATTGATCATTTTGAATACTAATTTCTCCACTATCCTTGAAAGCTTAGAACTGAAAACTTAATCCTCCCATTGCCCCCCCCACACACACATGCAAAATGATTCATTTATGTGGGGCTGCTCAAATACTGGTCTGCTGGCACTATTTTCATTTTGGAAAATATATTGAAGTATTTGTTTTAAATGAAATAGTTGTATGTACTTTGCATCTGATGTGATGCAGATCAAATTTTGAAGTATTCATTTAAGGATTAGGAGTACTTGTGGCACCTTAGAGACTAACAAATGTATTTGGGCATAAGCTTTCGTTGGCTAAAACCCACTTCATCAGATGTATGGAGTGAAAAATACAATAAGCAGAATATATATTATAGCACATGAAAAGATGGGAGTTGACACCCACTTGGTAAGGCAACTCCCATCTTTTCATGTGCTATAATATATATTCTACTTCCTGTATTTTTCACTCCACGCATCTGATGAAGTGGGTTTTAGGCCACGAAAGCTTATGCCCAAATACATTTGTTAATCTCTAAGGTGCCACAAGGACTCCTCGTCGTTTTTGCTGATACAAACTAACACGGCTACCACTCTGAAACCCTGTCATTTAAGGATTTGCTCCCTAAAATTTGGGATAACCTGCAATGAAGTGGCTCATTCTAAAATAGGAAAGAATACAGCAATGTCATATAATTTGTGGCCCCAATTCAGCAAAGCACTTAAGCATATGCTTAACTTTCAGTGGGCACCCGTTGCCCATTCTGTAGCATTCACCTCAATGGAACAAAGACAAACTTAAAATTAAACATGTGATCAAGTGCTTTGCTGACTTGAGACAACAGGTCCTGTAAATTATCATAGATAAAGATAACTGTAATGATGTATTAAAGATTTCTGCTGTGAGTAAGCAAATAATGGAGTTTATGCTGATGTTTTTGCATCTTGATTTGATTGCAATAATTTGCACTTTCTGGAAGAAGCCACATTAAAAAAAATATTTGAATGCTCATACTTCATTATTCTTGTTTTATTGCGTCATATCAGTCATCCAAAGTTAAGCAAGCTGAATTAAGTGATTGTTTAAAAACTATATCAATCATCAGTAGTATTATATGCTAGTTCATAACCAAACAGATATTCATTAACACCACCAACCTGCTGTATGTCAGTTCTGACATGAAATTCTAAAATTGCTCTGTGAATTTCCTCCTCCTTTTTATTCAATGCTCAGATCCTCATCCGGTACCACAACTGTACATGTGGTACAATTGTACATAGTGTCTTAGTTCCAAACTGCTAAATATTTAAACTGCATCCTAACCCCTTCATTTTCTGCATCATACGCAGGTAGCCAGGCCCTAAGGACACTGTTAGTACTAGGGGGTATATTAGCAGATGATGTGTCACAGAAACAAGAGAAATATTAGAATGATTCTGAGTACTGCGTATCCCAATAAGAGTGAACAAAAAATATTTAACTTACTCATCCCATTGTTGACTGTGCTTTCTATAGAGTAGAGTATCCAAGGCAACAGCATTGACATCCAGAGCTCCCAGAGAAGGCCACTGATTGGTGAGGTGGGTAGTTAACTCTTGTCTTGATCTCAAATCATTATTCTTTAGCACAGTTCTGTTAACATAAAGACAGTGAATCTTATTCCATTAAATGTAATGTTTCAAGTCACAGTAAGGAAGCATATCACAAAGAATCCTATCCAGGTTGATGTTCCCTCTTGAATGATGTCTGCTTGAACACTATTCTGATACAATTAATAAAAGGTAATTTTCATAAATTCTCTTTTCCTAAGAGAAATCAGTGTGTAGGAACAAAAAAACAAAAAGCTGAAATTACATTTTACCTTCTGAAAAAAAAATTGCATCTTAAAGATACATTTTTGACTGCATTGCTGATCAGCAGCAGACCTATTATTCTGCAGGATAGATAGAGGATCAGTTGCATAAATAATATCTGCATTTAAAAATTGTGATTTCTTAAAGGTTCTTTTGCACAAAATAAAAAATCTAATCAGAAAACATTTTTTCTGGAACAGAACTGTTTAGACAAATTTAGTTATAGGATGACAGTGTGCATACCATATGTCAGTCCAGAAGTACTAACAAAGACTAGTTGTAAATACCTTATAATAATTACTAGTAATAATTTGCATGTCTAAGCCACTCATATAGAAAGCACTATTGAGCATTTTACAAGCCTGAATTAGTTTAGCTTCACTTTACTCCTGTGGAGTGGACAACAGTTCTCATTTGAAGGATAAGGAAATGGAGGAATCAAGGTATTAAATCACTTGCTCAAGATCACACAGGTAGTCTTTAAGAGAGACAGGAGCAAGACCCAGGTCTTTAGATTGCCAGGCTTTGTCTTAAGTACAAGACCACCTTTTTCTCCCCAAACAGTATAATGGAAACAGCAATCAACTCTTATAAGAGAGCAAAGCAGAAGGTTAATAAAAAGGTAGCTTCATCTGTTCATTTATCCAGGAAACCTTAAATGCTGCTTCACACCATATTTCTCACGTCTGTTGTGAGAAGTCAGTGTTGAACACAGTCAGACATTCAATAATTGGAACACAAGATCCTCCTGACTGCCAGTGCTTTGTTTGAAATACTGAACCGCAGTACCAAGTTCGATGATATTCTCTCATAAGTTAAACTACATTTGTATTTATGTGCATTAACAAGTAATGTATAGGGTGGACTTTTCTTTACAGAGGTGTTTTGTTTTTGCAATGCAGTTTTATCTTCCGGACAATCAAAACATTTAGACCAGAATCCTGTAGAGGCGCCCCAATCCCAAGTAAGGAATCAGAGGCCTCCAAAAGGGTAAAGTAGAAGGGCAGGTTACTGTCATCCCCAGATTTTTTTCTCTTTGGGTGTGGTCTTCCCCCATCATTATGAGGCAGGAACGTTGTGCATAAAATGTTGCCATTTTTGTAACAGAAAAAATGACGAAGTTCCACAGTGGGGAAAATTTTTAGAAGCTTTTTCCCCACCATGAAAGTTCACAAGGCAAAAATGGGGAATTTCACATAGCTGGACACAGCTACAATTTGGTTACTTTCCACTACTTGAATTCTTCTACTCCATCATCTCCTTCACATCTCTCCTCTCTTTCTGGAGTTTGTAGTGACCACCACTCGGACAACCCAAATCTGTTGAAATTTAAAATGTCACCTATATGAGCCCAGGCAATTGTGTATGCGGAGCGTTAAACTGCCCTTAACCATGTGCTACTACCACACAGCTCTCAGTGCCAATGTTTGCTCTTTGGAGAAATAGGTAGCTGAATAACAAGGGCAAAATCTGGATCTATGTGAAGATGACAATAGTAGAATTTCAGTTACTAGTGTGTAAAGTAGGTTTCTGCTACTCAAGGTGTTTTCCTGCAAGTCTTCACCATCAGGATACCCAAAACATTCCACAGAGAAAGGAATAAATTTATAACAATTTAGAAAAATAAATTTTGAAACTCTGTCTAACCAAACTTGGTATCTCTCCAAAGGAAATTAAGAAAGTAAAAATCTACAGATACCATTGACAAGATTCCACGTTGCCACTCCCCAGTGCTCAAGAATAGACAAGTACCTACAGTAGTATGTAGACGTAGATTCTCCTCTCACTGAACATGCTTTCCCTTTTGAAACAAGAACCAAAAACAAACATCTGACTTGATTTCCTTTATATTTAGATTCACATTTTTAATTGTTGTTTTACTTACAAGTACTGTAACTGAAACAAGTTAGTACTGATCAGTGTTGGAGAAAATACTGAGTCGTATCCACATTGCTTGGATTCATGTTTTCAGATATTAGCCATAAATGGCAATTGTAAAATCAGCTGAAAATAAATTTCTCTTTAAGTATTCTTTGCAAATCTAACAGTAAAATTAATATATTTTGAGCTACCGTATAGTTAGTAGAAGATGACATTTTCCATTGCAAGATGGGACTCAAAAATCACACACAGCACTCAGAGTACATACAGCAGCTCTCCAATAATCCCAGGAGTACTGAAATAACAATGTGAAAACGAAGTACTGGCAGTGCTCTTGGTGCTTGTAACATATCACTAGTATTGCTGAAGGAGCTTGATTTATTCTTTAACAGTCCCTTTATACAGTATCATAGGGCTCCATTGTAGCAGGGACTCTATGGAAAGTCATGCAAATATGATGCTTGCTTCCTAGACGTTAAGGGGGATTACCTAAGTATGTAGTATCAGTTTACAAGATAAACTGATTTTGAAAGTCAATTACAGCACCAAACTGCACAATATTCTTGGGTAATGAAGAGTTCATTGCTCTTCATTACCCAAGAATGGCTAAAGGAGCGACCACACCAAAAAATCTGGAGTGCCTACTGTAGGAAACGGGAGAGATGGGTTACATTGACCTGAATTGGGGGAGCAGGGAAAGAGGCATGAAGGATGGCAAAAAAAAAATATGGAAACAAACATTTTAATTTTCCAAACACACTGAGAATTATAGGTTTCAGAGTAGCAGCCGTGTTAGTCTGTATTCGCAAAAAAGAAAAGGAGTACTTGCGGCACCTTAGAGACTAACAAATTTATTTGAGCATAAGCTTTCGGGAGCTACAGCTCACTTCAAGTGAGCTGTAGCTCCCGAAAGCTTATGCTCAAATAAATTTATTAGTCTCTAAGGTGCCGCAAGTACTCCTTTCCTTTTTTTACTGAGAATTATGTAAGTGTACTGGAGATGGATATACACATTCAATATCAAAATATTGTTGAGCACTCCTCTATTTTAAAGATGGAAAGGGGCACCAAACAGCATGAATTCCAAACGCTACACCACTCTTAGAAGGCAGCTATACTCATTTTACTCAGGATAGTACTCTGGAAGCAATTATGATGTGAACCTGAACATTACTTCTGAGAAGAGTTATATTTAAACATTTGAGTTTTCTGCTGTCATCAGTGCTTCAAAAGTGCAATTTTTGTCATTAGAGTGAGTATGCTGAAGATTGCAATCCACTCTGTATTCTTATTGTAACACTAACAATTGGAAGATTATTATTATTAAAATATTTAACAAGATAGTTACCATTTATACACCAAAGATTTTTTTGATAATTTAGCATTCCAATAAAAAGTTCACATAGCAAAGGAGAAACAAAAAAATAAAAAAATTGGTTAGGCAAGGACAATTCGCAGATAAAGTTATTTGTGCAAGACACTGTAGAAAACAGTTCTTTTGAGACACACAAAAAATAGAGCTGTAAGAATCTGAGGGCGGTGGTGGCTAGAACTTTAAAATCCATGGCACAGTGCTAACTTCAGTTACAATTTTATAAAAAATTATGGATGGAAATTATAACATTGTTGCTAATTTATTAGTGCCTCCTTAACTCCAACTATAACATTTCTTCCAGACAATTTAAAAATGGAAGTGTTTCTTTACTTCTTTGAAAATTAACCTTCAAGTCTTAGCAAACTAATATAACTAAAACAACTCGGAAGAGATCTCATGAAGGGTCAAAACTAGGTAAAGGTATGTAATAAAATTAGGAATTTGCCATTAAAAGGAAATAGTAATAATTACATCTACTTTTATTTGTAGTATTGTAAAGTAAATTGGATATTTCAGTTGTGTGATTTAAAGCTTTACACAGTATAACCACATTCTCATTGTTCAATAAACAAACAACATGTTTTTAGAGGGTAGTGGAGTAAGTAAAAAAAGTTTCCCGTTTTGTTTTGTCCCAAATCCTACCGTCTTGAGCTTAAAGCTTGGTAAAGGCACAAGAGAAAAAGTAGTAATGCATCAAAATATTTTATATAGCACAAACCCAGGTACCCGTCCAAGAATAACGTCCCAGATGACAACTATACAGCTTTATCTGCAAATAAAATGTAACAACATTATGTTGGCATTTAGCCAAATATGTTGACAAAACTATAACAGATTACAGAAGCTTTAATTCAAACCCTTCAAAAGAAGAAATCAGAAGTAAAACCAATCATAGCTGTAGGGTTACATTCTCCCATTAGAAAGTTTGCATTCATGATTATAGGTTTCAAAGTAGCAGCCGTGTTAGTCTGTATTCGCAAAAAGAAAAGGAGTACTTGTGGCACCTTAGAGACTAACAAATTTATTTGAGCATAACGTTTCGTGAGCTACAGCTCACTTCATCAGCTCACGAGAGCTTATGCTCAAATAAATTTGTTAGTCTCTAAGGTGCCACAAGTAGTCCTTTTCTTTATTTATAATTATGATTGCAAAGTATAATATAAAACAACAAAATCTTTCAAGGACAAGACAAAATAATAGAACTTTTCTACTGTTTTTGAAAACCATTAGATGTTTATTTACAGCTTGTTTACAAAGGACACATGTAGTTTCTCATGTGTTATATAACAAAAGAAAAATAACTTCAGACATCATAAAATAGAAAAATCATAAAAATAATCTCTTTCAAACTACATCAGAATCACTTAACTGAACAAAGGGCTCGAACTGGGTCACAATGCATAATGCTACAGTGTACATGCATTTCCTCCCTGGTCCTGAACTTTGATGTGAGAGCACCACTCCCATTGGATCAACTAGCAAAGGGCCCCAGTTTAGCTTTCAGTTCATACCTTCACTTAAAGAAAAGTTCTGATCTAAGAGCCTTGCCTCCAGAAGCAGTATCATGTGGCAGTAGTATTTTTTGTATAAAGAGGGATGAGAATGATAAAATTAAAAATGAATATATTTTCGTGTTAAGTGGTAGATGGCCCAACCTCGACCCCCCCCCAAAGAAAAAGAAAACTCAAAATGTCAGCATACATTTTGAATGTCTGAAACATAGATGCTGTGGCATGGACTAACTTCCAACAACTTGCAAGATATGAGCATGTACTCTGTGAATGACATCTCAACCACCACTCAAAAACCTTTGAGCATGAGGTTCTGATATTTAGTAGTATGATTATTGCCTTTTCCCCATTCCCAGTGTTTCTCTCTGGCCTGAGAGCCATCCCTCATCCTAACAAATATGAATGGTTCTATCAGATTATATAATATTTTTGGCACCTTAGAGACTAACAAATTTATTAGAGCATAAGCTTTCGTGAGCTACAGCTCACTTCATCGGATGCATCCGATGAAGCGAGCTGTAGCTCACGAAAGCTTATGCTCTAATAAATTTGTTAGTCTATAAGGTGCCACAAGTACTCCTTTTCTTTTTGCGAATACAGACTAACACGGCTGCTACTCTGAAACCTATAATATTTTTACAGCCTGTGCCATTTAAAATGTAGAAAATGTTGTAGCACGACTGAATACTGAAGAGGAAGAGAGGGAAATGTGCTGCATCTCACAGACTGATAATTCAGCGCTAATGGATGTTAAGTGCAGCATATGCACAAGGATATGGTCTAGGTCTTGTCAAAGGAAAGGGACATCAATAATCATGGGGATGGAATACATTTTGAAGACGTTTATTTAAGATAACAAATGTCCAGATGTGCTAAAATGCCCTCATCACATTTCATGACATTCACTTCCCATAGTGCATGTGTGACAGAACAAATGTGTATGTGTGTAAAAGATACACGTGCAAAAATAGAATTTACATATATTGCAGAGAACCTTTCACATGTAATATATTTGAGGATTCAGAAGGTTTCATCTAGCCATTATTGGTGCTAGATTTTTTTTAAAAAAATATCTTTTGTTAAACAACTCTTACATTCATCAAAGAATTTTAAAAATCTGAATGGATTCAAAATGCTATTGCATTTAGTAACTTTTTAGGGAGAACAGGGAGTGAGAAAGATCAGCGAAAAGCATGAAAAAATAAAATATATGACTAAAATAACATGACTCAGGCCAGATGTATAAAAAAATCCCTAAGCCAGCGGTTCTCAACCAGCGGCCCAATTAGCAAACAGCTAGGTCTGGCTAAAGGCCGGCCAGCCCATGTGGCTGGGTCTGGGTTCCCAGCTGCCTGGTGGGGTGGGGCCTGGGCTGTCCCGCACAGTGGGGTCGGAACTCCCAGCCAGCCCTGCGGGGTCAGGGATGCAGGGCTCCTAGCCAGCTCCGTGAGCTCTGGGGCAGCTGCATGGCTGCCTCTGCCCTGCCACCCGGCTCATGCGGCCTAGGTAACACATTGTGAATGTGGCCCACAAGGATAAATAAGTTGAGAACCACTGCCCTAACCTTACAGTACATCTCCATTCCATATACCATTTTAAAGCAATCTCCCCGCTTTAAAATAACAATCATGTTTTCTGTCTTATTAATGGATCATTGCTTATTATAGTGGAAATACTGGATGATGCATTTTCTAAATCAGTGCTAACATACTCTCAACTGTTGCTAAGCATCTGCTGCAACTGCAGACATCTGCTCTGTTAGTGAAATTGCCAGGCACTCAAGTTTTCTTATCACTATCCAAGAGAGTTCAACAATGGTCATTAGTATCAGCATTAGGTTTAAACAACTATTCATAGCAACTCTTCTACATAGTTCAGACTTTCAAACCTTAAGTTGTTTATTTAAGAACTAGGGAGAAATTGGATTAGTGAAGCCTTCAGGTGAAAACACTATGGATTCCTAGGGCTTTAAGCGTTTACAGGCCCTGTATCTCAGGAACAGATGTCTCTATACAATCACCTCCCCACCTGAATATTTACCAGCTGTTTTACCCAACATTGATTAACTTAGTGTATTTTATTTTTTCAGATAGCTGAGGAAAACCTGTACAGCAAAATGCAGGATATTAACAGCATATGACTAGTGTGTGCCGAGAGAGAATACAAAAAATTCTTTTTAAATGTTACACTGAGGTGTAAATTTCACAAAAACATAGGCTACTACTACTATATAAGACTTTTCTGAAGCCCTTCCAGTGTATAATTCACAATGTTGTATTATGTTATTGTATACATTAAAAATAATTAAAATATCCTTAATAATATTATGCTTAACAATTATAGAATAGTTTACCCAAAACTCAGATTACAAATTAGTGTTCTATTAATGCTCCTACTCTAATTAGGTTTGCTAGACTCTGTGCTACATTTACTTAAATGAAATCAGGTAATCAAACTAAAAGCTGGTAATATTTTTACTGCTAAAGATCATCAGACTGCAATTATTACAAATTCCCTTTTTTTTTGGATCAGACAAAGCTTTCCTGGCTTATCTTTTTAAAACATATCTTTTTAATAGGTCTGTTTACTGCATATTAGATAATATTGCGTTCAAAGAAAATATGGAATCCTTTATATAGAGTTGCTACTACATATACACAAAAACAGGTAACAAGATTAGGGTTGAGTATTTGAACGGTCCAAAAATAATTGTTCAACTGACTGGTGAAATACTAGTCAAACATTGTCAAATACATCAAATCATGTCAGAAATGGTCATATATTTTAAAGCACTGATTTATTAGAATAGCAGAACAGTAACAACAGAGAATAAGACTTTATGATCTCTAATTGGCTAAAATAAAAATATCACCACCTTCTTTAGCAAGTTTAAGTTGGCATTTGAATGTGAATATTATCCACGACTGAAAAATTACAAAAAGGACAGAAATAAAACATACACATAGTAACTATAAAAGAAAAAAAGTCATTTTTAAATGCACTTGTGCTAGGTAAGCAGCAGGCCAACTCTTCAAGCAGCCTCTATTCTCCTTGTTAGGGATGAAATCTAACGAGTGTGACCCCTTTTCTCCCTCCCCAACTCAGTTCTGAGTTAATTTCTGTATGTTTGTCTAATCCTTTAGATTGCATGCTATTTAGGACAGGAACTGTGTCTTTTAACTAGTTGAATTGCTTTGTAAAGTGCATGTGCATTGATGGCCTGGTATACAAATAAAGATATAGGCCTGGTCTACACTAGAAAATTAGGTCAGTTTAACTACGCTGATCATAATGTGCAGAAGATTCCAGCCAATTAAGATGATCAGTTTTCAATTAGTTCACCTTTTCCCCAACAGGTGCATTAGCATTTATTAAAAAGTATGCGATCAAGACATTTAAGTAGGCTACCAGATGGCTACCTATTAGAATTTAATTTTTGGCATTATCATCTACATCAGGGCATTATTACTGGAATATTTGACCATATTTGATAAGTCAAATTAACAGGCAGCCTTGCCAAGCCTAAACAAGATGACTCATATAACTAGATAACACAATGAATAATGATTAGGTAATTTGAGAAGCTCTAGTAACAAAAGAATAAAAACTGTAATTGTAGATTGAGCTGTGTTACTCATTTGAAGTTTCTGGGTGCAGGCAGACAAGAGATAGGTAGCTATTTTGTGCTCTTGCAGGTAGGATTCTCAGCTAACGTATGTACCATAAACATTAAATTTGGGAATCACTATGGGAGTTAAAGTATTAACTAATCTCAAATTCAGATAAAATAAATCTAAAAAAAAGCAAAATTCATGTCAATGGGGTTTGAATAAGACAATATTTACCCAAACGCTTTCATTTTTAAGTAAATTTAATCTTTCCACTTATACCTATGTAAAAAAAAAGGTAATTTCTTACCTGCAAGTTTAATTTCTCCAAAGCCAAAAAATACCAGTCTAGTGGGCAATATGATCTCCTACCAGCAGACAGAGACATGATATAAACCAAACTTTGAGACTTTAGCCCCTAAAAAAGGGATCTATACTAGTTATGTACTACAGTTCAAGAACTACGTAAGTAGTGAAGAGTAAAAGTGAAAATAAAACCTCAAAAAATAATTCCACTTGAAGAAAGAACAATCTTAAAAACTTTATCTAGGACAAGCGTGCACTGTAAAGGAAACATGAAAAGCAAAATAGAAAATAGCAGCAAAACCTCAGGATAATTAAAATCTGTAAAACATCTCTAGAAATAAAGAGGTTTCAGAGTAACAGCCGTGTTAGTCTGTATTCGCAAAAAGAAACGGAGTACTTGTGGCACCTTAGAGACTAGCAAATTTATTTGAGCATAAGCTTTCGTGAGAAGTGAGCTGTAGCTCACGAAAGCTTATGCTCAAATAAATTTGTTAGTCTCTAAGGTGCCACAAGTACTCCTTTCCTTTTTGAGAAATAAAGAGGGAACTCTCAAACTTTTAGTACGGTAACAAATACAGAGTGGGTTCTCTGGGCTGGTATATTATTGGACTTTGAGAAATTAGATTACCGGGTCTGAAAATAAAATTATTTACCTGTAGATTTAGATGTTGCAATAGACCATGAATCTTGGGTAAAAGCCCTATGCACAGACATAGAGTGCCAAAACAATTAACTCACAATGAAGCATCTAATGTCAGCCTCTGCAATAAAAACAGAAGGCAGCTTCTTGTGCTCCACACTTTCTTATTGGTTACAGCTTGTAAAGGAATCTCCACATGTAGCTGCAAAAATACCATACTGGCTGCATCACAGCCTGGGCTCTTAAGCACTCTTTCTAGTCCTTTCCTCCAGTGTCTCATAGAAAATTTTAAAGATTTATGTCTCCTCTTCCAATCAGAGTCCATTGTCATCAATTCCATGGGGACTCTGATCTTCTTGGCTACAACTCCCCTGAAGTATTTTGCACCAGCTATTTTGGCAGAGATACCAGCAGCTTTGGGCTTCAAATTCCTAATTTCTCATCTAGTTCTAAGAGAAATTTTCTTTCACAATTAATATAAAAACATCCAGCTAGACAAAAATATATCTGCTTTACCATAGCATATCAAGTCTTTGACACACTCAGTACTTTGCCGTGTGGTGGTGGACACAAATACCTCCTCAAGCCCTCAGCCAAAGCACCAACCGTAGTCCCTGTTGAAAGGAGGCTAGTCAACATAACTTGCTTTGCCTTTGATTAGGTTCTAAGTCTAAAATCTTGAGATATAGGAGCTCACTAGCAATCACAACCTATTTAAAACCATTGGAAGAGTGAGGCATGTGGCCTAGAGATATTGGAGGATTATAGAAGCTTCTAAATTTAATCCTCAACTGTTCTTCCTTCATTTGAAGAGTAAAGAGTTTTAACAACTGTTTCTAGCAAGCTATCAGAGATCTTAATTTGTTTTTCTTGCAAGTAGTAGTTTGCCTTCCACTAGAATGGGAAAAAAATATTCCCTCTTTCAGTTCAGGCACATGAAGTAGGAGTTTCTTACCCATAATTTATTCCTTCTCTTTTAAAAATATTTATGAAGAAATCGGAAAAAGCATAACCTTTCCTTTTATAAGAGATCTTTGGTGAGGATTCCAATACCTTTGAATTTTGTTAACGTGTTTTTGTCATTTAGACATGTTTCTCTTGAGAACAACAGAATCTACTAGTATCAAGTGAAACAAAAACTGGGCGAACTTTGTGGTTGTCAGAAATTACTTCTCTAACTTCCAAAGATACCAGTCACGATAGTGGGAGCTTCTGCAGCATTACCCAATGTTAGAACGGGCCTTCCACATGGATAACCTTGTCCAAGTAGAAATCTGCAAAAGCCTGCACGCAAATTTTGTAGTGACACAAGAAAGCACAGACTGATGTCTAAGTGGCAGTCTTACATCTTGCAACAGAAGTTGCCTCTTCTACTCAGAAAACCAGGTAGCAATTGCCTTGGTCACCAAGCCTTGATGATCATGGACTCTTTGCATGTAGCTCAGTGAGGCTCCCTGATTCACTCACCCACTTGGCTAAAGAAGCCTTAGATTTCAAAGCTCTTTCAGAACTCTGATACAGGATGAATAAGAGACATGAACTCTTCATTTCTAGCATCCTTTTCATAAATGTGTGTAATGCCTTCCTAACATTCAAGGTGTGTAACTTTCCCCCCTCTCAAACCTAGAAGATGGACAAAAAAAAAAAAAGGAAGGAATGCATCAAGAGCCAGACAAAAGCAAATAATCTTTAAGAGGATTCTTTAGCAAATAAGCATCTTTAGGAGGATTCTTTAGGCCATTAACTACGCCAGGGACGTACTAGTTGCTGCTTCCCACAGCCTCCATTGGCCGGGCACAGCGAACCGCAGCCAGTGGGAGCTGTGATCAGCCAAACCTGAGGACGCGGCAGGTAAACAAAGTAGCCCGGCCCGCCAGGGGCTTTCCCTGAACAAGCGGCGTCCCAAGTTTGGGAAATGCTGCTCTATGGTACTCATTTTAGATACAGTTGTGATAAAAAAATAAATAGGCAGATCTTCCTTTTACAATTTCATCTTTAGTACGGAGTGTCAGTGAATGCAAGGAGTAATACTAAATGAGCAGTATGGTAATAAAAAAAAATAACTGCATTGACTTATTTTGTTTAGGAGAATCCATCCTCAACATACAGGATTCTGAAGACTATACACCTTCAAGATAGCCATTATTTTCTATAGTTTCAGAGTTATCTGCCAATGATAGTATTTCAGTCACATCATGTATGTCACAGCCACAAGAAAAAAGCAAAGAAAAAAAAAAACCTCCATCATCCAGAAACAACCACAGATAAGTTTATGATAAGAACCAGCAGATTACAAAAAGAGGTAACTGATGAAAAAATTGCCCAGTTTGTTTATACAACAAACTCTCCTTTCCATATGATTGAGAACCCACACTTCATCAACATGATTCAGTCATTAAGACCAGGATACAGTCCACCCAACAAAGCAGATGCCCCTGGCAAATTTCTGGATAAAGTGTATGAAAGAGAAATTGAGCAGTGTTCAAAAGGTCTAGTGGGTAAAATTGTCAGCCTGAGTCTTGATGGGTGGAGCAATGTCCACAATGATCCTGTTGCATGTGCTTGTGTGACAACAGAAGGGAATGTCTTCCTTACAGAAACAATTGATATATCAGGAAATGCACATACTGCAGAATACTTACAAGTAGCAGCAGTAAAAGCTGTAACAAACTTTGAAAAAAAATTCAAATGTCTAGTACGCAGCTCGGTCACAGACAATGTTGCAAAATGTATCCAAGATGAGAAGAAATTTAGGAGAGAGTGAAGAGAATCCCAAACTAACAACATACGGTTGCAGTGCTCATTTGATGCACCTCCTAGCCAAAGACTTCAGTGTTCCAGAAATAAAGGCTAATGTTGTTGAAATTGCAAAATACTTCCATAACAACCACTTTGAAGCAGCTGCTCTGAAAAAAGTGGGAGGAACCAAGCTAACTCTCCCACAAGACGTGCGATGGAACTCAGTAGTGTTTTGAGCTCTATATCAAGAACTGGACTAATCTGATGACAGTTTGTGAACAAAATTGTGAAAAAATAGATGGCACTGTCACAGCCAAAGTTCTCAACATCGGCTTAAGAGAAATGTTGAACACATGTGGAGTACCCTGAAGCTTATTTCTGTAGCCTTGAACAAAATGCAGGGAAATAGCTGTTTTATTGCTGACGCTGTTGACATTTGGAAGGAACTGAGTGAGATCTTAAAAGAGAAATATGCAATGACAGAGTTAAATTACAAGCATTAAAAAGGGGGGGAAGGGAGGGGGGTCAAGCACTATCTCCAGCTCATTTTCTTGCAAATATTCTCAATACTCAGTACCACGGTCAAACCTTAACTGCTGAAGAAGAAGAGTTGGCTATGACATGGACATCCAGCAATTATCCCTCCATAATGCCAACTATAATAAACTTCAGAACTAAGAGTGAACCATTCAAGAAATATATGTTTGCTGATGATGTTTTAAAGGAAGTCACACACAAAGAAAGTGGAAGTCACTTAAGACCTCGGATTCAGACACTGTTGATGAGAGAATCTCACTTTTAACAGCAGTCGAAATCGTTTGAGACCTGAAAAAGCAGGAAAGCTTGTTTTTCTTTTCCAGATTATGAACAAACAGGAAAATGAAGGTGAAGACAACTGAGTTAGCTACAGAAGCCAATATTTTAAGTTTCTCATGTTGACTTGGCTGACAGTCTATTTAAATTTTGGGTTTTTTTTTAAATATATTTCATTTAACTATTTTAGTTAAACAATTTTAACAAAAACAATCCTGATTTTAAAAAACTTTAATGTTTAACTATATTCAAAAATTCATATGCTCATTTTGTTAAAATATTCTGTTTGCTGTTGAAGAAAAAATCCAGAATACTTAAATGTTATTGTTTTAGTTAAATAAAACAATTTAAATGATGTTCTCCTGGTGATGTTCTCCTCCTAATACAGCATGGCAAGAAAATCCTCCAAATATTAAATGATCAACCTGTTGAACTGGAGATAGTTCACCTCCCAATGATTTCATAAATATCTGCTTCAATTATCTTTGGTAAATGAAATAACCAAACAATCATTCATTTTCTGGTAT
Source organism: Dermochelys coriacea (assembly GCF_009764565.3). Lineage (NCBI taxonomy): Eukaryota > Metazoa > Chordata > Testudines > Dermochelyidae > Dermochelys > Dermochelys coriacea. The sequence continues at coordinate 228,929,974 of NC_050069.1, forward strand.
AGCTGTAGAACTAATCTGAAAAGTTTTCAAAATAAATCACTTTAAAAATGTATAGTGTGTACTTTCTAAAAATGAAACCTACATCTATCTCTAAGTTGTGAAGAATATGTATTAAGGTTATAACAACCAACAAGAATGCATTTTTATGTAGAAATCCATGATTAAATTAAGTCTTCTTGATTTAAATCACTAGTCAGGATTTAAATCAAATCCATCTTGCACCCCCTACCTGCCGCAGCTGGGAGCTGCAGGGTACTCCCACTGCCCGTGGTGGCTGGGATCTTGGGGGCCCACTGCCTCAGGCAGCAGGGATACCTCACAGCTCCCTACCACTGCAGGAGGTGATGGGACCCTGCAGCTCCCAGCCGCCAGGGCTGAAGGTCTTTGGAAGTCATGGATTCCGTGACTTTCATGACCTCCATGACAAAAACCGCAGCCTTACTTATCACCATATTATCTTCTACATCTTTGCAAACTGCTTAATTATTTGCTCCATAATCTTTCCGGGTACTGAAGTTAATGTGACTGTTCTGTAATTCCCCGAATTGTCCTTATTCCCTTTTTATAGATTGGTACCATGTTTTCCCTTTTCCAGTCCTCTGGAATCTCTCCTGTCTTCCATGATTTTTTTTTTTTTTGAAGATAATCTCTAATGGCTCAGATATCTCCTCAATCAGCTCTTTGAGGATACTAGGATGTGTTTCATCAGGTCCTGGTGACTTTAAAAACTTACTTACACAAGTTAGATGTCTTCACTTGTTCTTTCCCTATTTTAGCCTCTGATCTGACCTCATTTTCATCGACATTCACTATGTTAAATATCCAATCACTACTAACCTTTTTGGTGAAAACCAAAACAAAATAGTCTTTTAACACTTCTGCCATTTCCATATTTTCTGTCATTGTCCCCCCCATTGAGTAACGGGTTTACCCTGCCATTGGTCTTCCTCCTGCTTCTCATGTATTTGTAGAATTATTTTTGTGTAGACAAAGGAAAACAGTAGATCTAATCCACCCAGATTTCAGTAAGGCAGTTGATACAGTTCCACAAAGAAAATTATTAGCTAAATTGAAGAAGAGGGGGATTAATATGAGAATTCAAAGGTGGATAAGGAACTGTTTAAAGGGAAGACTACAACAGGTCATACTGAAAAGTGAACTGTCAGGCTGGATTCAGAGTAGCAGCCGTGTTAGTCTGTATTGCATCCGATGAAGTGAGCTGTAGCTCACGAAAGCTTATGCTCTAATAAATTTGTTAGTCTCTAAGGTGCCACAAGTACTCCTTTTCTTTTTGTCAGGCTGGAGCGAGGCTACTAGTGGAGTTCCTCAGGGATCGGTCCTGGGACCTATCTTATTTAACATTTTTATTACTGACCTTGGCACAAAAAATGTGTGCGTACTAATAAAATTTGCAGATGACACAAAGTTGGGAGGTATAGCCAATATGGAGGAAGACTGGAATATCGTACAAGAACATCTGGATGACCTTGTAAACTGGAATAATAGAAATGGGATTAAATTTAATAGTGGAAAGTCATGCATTTGTGGACTAACAACAAGAATTTTTGCTACAAACTGCAGATTTATCAGTTAGAAGCAACAAAGGAGGAGAAAGATCAGGGTATATTAGTTGATCACAGGAGGTTTATGAGCCATCAATATGATACAGCCATGAAAAACTGCATGACAGTGCAGTCCTAGGATGCATCAGGTAAGGTATTTCCTATAGAGACAGGGAAATGTTAGTACAAGGTACTATACAATGTATATATTATACATTATACAAGGCATGGCTGAGACCTCATCTGGAATACTGTGTGCACTTCTGGTCTCCCATGTTTAAGAAAGATGAATTCAAACTTGAACATATGCAGAGAAGGGCTACTAGGACGAACCAAGGAATGGAAAACCTACCTTATGAGAGGAGACTCAAAGAGCTTGGCTTGTTTAGCCTAAGCAAATAGAAGGCTGAGGGGAGATAGGATTGCTCTCTAACACATTAGAGGGATAAATACCAGGGAGGGAGAGGACTTTAAATCATGATTTGAGGACTTCAGTAAATCAGCCAGAAGTTAGGGGTCTACTTCAGAAGTGGATGGGTGAGGTTCTGTGGCCTGCGCTGTGTAAGAGGTCAGACTAAACTAGAGGATCACAATGGTCCCTTTTGACCTTAAAGTGTATGATTCTAACTATGGCACCTGGCATGGGCTTAGTTAATAACTATATTGTATCACTATTTCTCAAAAACAATACTCCCATGATGGTTTTCCCCATCTAAGTTAAACATAAGTAGCATATACAGTGTAAATAGTGTATATGCAAAAACAGAAAAAGTGTAGTTCATTTACAAAAAAAAGTATAAATAGAACTATTAATAGTTGATGTATGTTTACTGATAATTTTCAATACAAGAGGCAACATACTGTATCTACTGAAAGTTAAATTAGTGCAGTATAAAGAAAAACATTGTTAACTAACATTTTACCATACAAGTCCTAAAATTACAGATTAATAGTATAAAACTTATCTATGTTAAACCTCTTTTTTCCCCATAAGCGTACATTAAGGAGTAAAATGGTTACAATATTAATGAAGATCACATTACAGGATTAAAATGCTAGTGACTCTGCAGCATTAACAACTTAGGCTAAATTTGAACAAGTGGTCAATACGTACCCTATTACTAATCTTCTGAGGCATACAGTTCCATCCCCACTTTTCTAGGTAATAGAATTTTCAGGTCCTCCCTTCATAGATATTAAAAGACCATTCCCAAGCAGGAGAGTTTAAGGATCAAAATATCAATATTTTGTAGGCAAAGAGATTCTAAAAAACTGCCTTACCAAAATGAGTAACTGTTTTGTCAGAGTCCAGATTGTCAGTAAATACTGACTAAGGAGGAAAATCCAGGAATCCGCACAACACTTGTCCTTTGTGGGAATGTACCTTTCAGGAGTGATTGAAGTGACTTTTTTTACCCCCAATCAAATGTGCTCTGAGGCATTCAAAAAGCAGATGTTTTTGATTATCCATTTTGAAAGGCCTTGCTTATAGATGATAAAAGTGTACTAGATTTAACCATAATCTATAAATTCTATAAGCAGGGTACATATTGTATAACTAGGACAGTTTATCAAATGTTAACTTCTGAGTGAGATATAATAGCCTTCTTGCTATTCTGTTTATGTAAAATATCCTCACCTCTGGAAAAAAGAGAAAAAAAAATACCACCATGAAAATGACTGAATGAAGTGGAAGCTGAAAGACAACTTGTGAAGGAAGAGGGAATTTGTATATACTGTCACCTTGTTATGGTAATCTATATATAAAATGATCTATAGGAAGCACTTTCAAAATTCTCTCATTCATCAGGCAGCCAATACAATAAAGAAAAACACCTGAAAAGGAGAAATTGAATCTACATTTACACATTGAAAAAGCGACATTCAGAAAAAGCAAGGCAAGTACTCAGCATACTAAATAAAAACATATGGAACTGAGGGAAGACCAGAAGTCAGTACAAGGGATTTAAAATAGACATTGCCAATCTGAAAAGAATGTGTCTGAAAAAAGGAAAATGTTCCTAATGTAAATTGAGTTTACACAACCTGTCTCTCGAAAGGCATTTAGAGAAAGGAGGATTAGTATTCTGAATTTTGCCATAGTAGGAAATGAATTTAGCAGCAAGATCAAATACTGAACTGTATCCTCCAATTTCTGTGGAGTGAGGAAATAAAGTAATTAGCTAGGCAAACTGAATTTATTATACTCAAACTGTTTAAGGAATGAATTTCCTTTGAGAATCTTGCAAGAAGAATCCCTTAAAAATGGACAGCAAGAAGTGCTATATCTATATTAAAAAGATGCTTTCCCTATTGCTCCAAAGAATTTAGCATTCCTAGAAAGATAAGATTACAAAGGCCATGGCAACCCAGACTTAACAGTGACGTGGAGGTGAATATGGAATAAGAATTAAACAGGGCGTTGACTCAGTACCAGAATAACCATATATTTCTTGACAATGGTTCTGTTACCAATCTTTTGTACAAGATGAAGACGGATGTCTCCCGCAAAGGTACAGAAAAAACAAAGTCTTAAAAAACTGATCCAAAACAAGTTCTTGCTAGAATAAGTTGCAACATAAAAAGCTCCTGATAATGGACATTCAAAATCCTTTGTACTTTGCAGCACAATCAAGAATAATACCCTAGGGTTATAATATTTTGATTTTGCTGTCCTCATATGAAGATGTTCATAATATAGAGCAGTGTTTATGGTTCCTTTTTTAATTTCCCTGCTCATTCCTAAAACACTGAACAGGAGTATGATGGTTTAACTGCCTTTTCCTTCATCTGAATGAAAAACATTTTAAGGAAGGAGAGGATGAACTTTTAGTGTCCGTAATGGAATCCTGCCCTCTTAATTAATAATTGAGCTGTTAGCAACTCATAGGTTATAGTGTAGCAGGATTCAGTTATTTTTCATCTAGGACTTCTTGTATTTGTATGCTTTTCTTATTTTGATTAAAATGTGTTGTACCAAAAAGAATTAAAAGGGTCAAATTATACCCTTCACTTGTATATACAGAGCAGTGGACCTGGAGAACACAATTAGGAATGCCACTCATGCTGCATCATTACCTTCAATCTCATAGAAGACCACAGCAGACTATCAGGATCCATCCATAAAAAGAAGTAAAAACAAAAATTTGTATACTGCAGACAGATAATTACAAATTATGCACACAGAGGGAAGTGAGGAATAGGATTTTTACAGTTATTTTAATTATTATAGTGCTAGGAATCTGTATTTCCAACTACTCACTGTTCACAGATTTTTCTACAAACAGGAATTAACACTTTAAAACATGTGCTATTCTTTCAGGCCTGGATCCTCAAGATGTTCTTGATAGGTGGTAAAATCAAATGGGGAGGTGGAGAGTCAGTCATTGGAAGAGATTTTTAGTTCCTCCTTCTAGGAAGACTAGGCTTCGGCTTTTTTTCAATAGGCATTATTTATCTTTCTTCAAGAAACTCTTGACTCTGCAAATATCACCTTTATCAACTGGTCTCTAACCTTCCTTTTTGGAAAGACTGAAAAAGCAAGACAGACAACTCTGGCAATACACTGAATGATAAAGCTTAAGCATTCGTACACATTTATTTAGATCCATCAGCATTTTTTGGAACATTTGACCGCAAGGTATTGCCCATGCTTCTGCAGACTATAGCAAGGATATATGGAGCAGCTCAGATACTTTGTTTGTATTTTCTTTTGGAGAGAAACAAGAGAGCAACACTGGGTAAATGGTGAGAGTGCTCATGCAGACATACAAAGGATTCCAGTTCATTATCCCTTCTATCTAATGTGTACATAAGCTTCCTGAGGAGAGAGGCAGGCATTATAGACTGAAGCATGTAGATGATGTCCATATGTAGATGAATTTCTCATCTCCTTTTCACAGGATCTGGATAAGGCAATTGTTTGGCTTTTCCAGTGTCAACAAATTGTTGCTGGGATAAGACCTAGCTTGCTGAAGCACAACCTAGATAAAATGGGGGTTTATGGTGATGTGTCAAAAAAGCAACTGAAGGAAATAGCCGTTACCAGCTATCCAGTCAGCAGCAGTCATCAGTGCTGGTGAGAAAGCTGTAATCGTTTCTTTCAGATGCAAACCTACCCATAGATCCACGCTTTTCCCACCTCTGTAGTGGATTACTGAAATTTACATTGATCAACAAGTGAAGACCACTTAAAAATGTCAGCAAATATAAAATATATCTGAGGGTTTTCATTAGCTGTGCTTCTCACAGGGAATGTATTAAGTCTGTTCTTTGTGATCTACAGGGCCTTGCATTTGTTTCTGGAAATTACTCATGCTACTTGTTTTGATGTACAATATTTCTACACGATTTGGGTCCCAGCTACCTTAGACTACCCATCTCCATTTGTGATACTATGGCAGTTCAGATAAACTGAGCTGCTCAAGCTTACAAAGCTCCAGGTTAAAGAAGAGCTGAGGGCGGGATAATTTTAATAGAAATCAACTGCAGTGGTATTAAAGATTCATAGATACTAAGGTCAGAAGGGACCATTATGATTATCTAGTCCGACCTCCTGCACAACGCAGGTCACAGAATCTCACCCACCCACTCCTGCGAAAAACCTTTCACCTATGTTTGAGCTATTGAAGTCCTCAAATCATGGTTTAAAGAATTCAAGGAGCAGAGAATCCCCCAACAAGTGACCCGTGGCCTCTTTCAATCTGCCCTGGAGAAAAATTCCTTTCTGACCCCAAATATTGTGATCAGCTAAACCCTGAGCATATGGGCAAGATTCACCAGCCAGATACCCAAGAAAGAATTTTCTGTAGTAACTCAGATCCCACCCCATCTAACATCCCATCACAAGCCATTGGGCCTATTTCCCATTCAAAAACCAGTTGGAGAACACTTCAATCTCTTTGGTCACTAGATTAGACCTAAAAGCGGCAATTCTTCAACAAAAAAACTTCAAAAACAGACTCCAACAAGAGACTGCTGAATTGGAATTAATTTGCCAACTGGATACAATTAACTTAGGCTTGAATAAAGACGGAGTGGATGGGTCATTACATAAAGTAAAACTATCTCCCCATGTTTATTCTCCTCCTCCCCCCCCCCACCATTCCTCAGACATTCTTGTCAACTGCTGGAAATGGCCCACCTTGATTATCACTACAAAAGGTTTTTTCTCCCCTGCTCTCCTGCTAATAGCTCACCTTACCTGATCACTCTTGTTACTGTGTGTATGGTAACACCCATTGTTTCATGTTCTCTGTGTATATAAATCTCCCCACTGTATTCTCCACTAAATGCATCCAATGAAGTGAGCTGTAGCTCACGAAAGCTTATGCTCAAATAAATTTGTTAGTCTCTAAAGTGCCACAAGTACTCTTCTTTTTTGTATCCAATGTGACATCCTGTACTCCATGTTCACCACTTTCATATGGCTGAGATATTTTGTACAAAGTATGCTTTGTGAGATATTTGAAAACTCACAATCTGCTGAACATTACTGTCCTGTTAAAATGTGTGCAACATTGTGTGTAAAAGCTATGAGATATTATATGTTTCTTACTGAAATATGTTGTAATTCTGGGAAACACCCACAGACAACCTCCTCATAGACAACAAAGAATTGACCACAGGTGTGAGAAAACTTAACTGATGAAACAACCATTCACCAGCAGGGGAGACTAAGAATTTACATGTTGAAGGGCCAAAATCCATTTGCTGTGGATGTAAGATCCTTAACTACAGTTTCTGCTAAGAACTTTTCGTATAGGCCCGGATGAGGACTAGCTAATAGAGAACAATACATGGCTAAGAGAAAGCTGGGGTAAACAGATAACCTTGTGTGTTTCAAGTCAGCGAGCAGAGTCAGCAAAACGCCGAATGTAATTGGGTGTCTTTATTGCAAGTTATAGACACATGAAATGCTGAGAAAGGCCTCACGGTTACTCCCTAATGCAGGGAGGAGATAGTGGTACAATACCTCTCAGATCCCAGACAGAGTTCGGGGAGAGGCCTAATATGATTGACACGAGTTATGACATCCTCCCCGACATGACAGATGTACGCCAATCCTAGCCCACAGAAATGCAAGGATAAATTTATAAACAATTGTTATTAAGTACTAATTACTGCTTTTTTGCTTTAAATCTCCAGGAATGTACCTGTTGATCAACTGTGAGAGCTGCTACCTCATTCCCCTGGACCCCAAAATTAGGATTTAACCTATATACTTCAATAGACATAGGTTAGGGGTAATTACCTGTGTGTTAGCAATATGTTAATATGAGCCATGGTCAGATCCATTATGTAATCTTTTAGACCGTTGGCCTGTTGTGCTTATCTTGTCTTGCTGCTAGAACCTATCCAGGGGCTTGGGAAAACCTGTCCCCATAACTTCTCTCCGCCCAATGAGCACCCTATCAATTGTAATCAATTGTTCTGCAGTGTCTCTGAGCCTAATAAGCAAAGTGACACTCCGCCAGCGCCGTGCCTAATAAACTCCTGTGCTTGACTCTACACGGTGTGAATTACTGTTCCTTCACATGTCATCTCCAAGACAGCTCAAACTTCATGTACACAGAAGGTGAAAGCAAGAAATTTATAATTCACCTAAAAGATGTTTTGAATCTCACATATATGAAGCGTGACACCGTATGGAATCTGGGAAACACTTGAGGATATTATGACCATTATATGGTAAAATTGCAGTGAGGGGAGTTGTGCCAGATATGCCATGTAAAATATCTGAGAAAAAAAAATTATAATTTGCCAACTATGATAATCTCATTTCTGTGTTTGTATCACCTTTGTATTATGGGTTATAGATATGTCTGTCTGTATTACAAAGCTTGTGCTATGCTTCTGGGTGACACTCCCAGACAGTTTGGCATCAGTACTACCTAGCTTGTTTGATGGCCCATTAAGGACCATCAGTGATACAACTGACCCATTGAGAGAAGAGAAGGAATACACCTTATGACTCATCAAGGCATGCAGGAGCATGCCTATGGACAGAAAAGGCTTCCAAGCCATGTGCTGGGAAGCTTGTGTTTGAAACAAAGGAAGCACAAGCTGCATGACAAAAAATTATAAGACAGCTCCATCTTCTCCATCTTGTCTTCAATACTGCTTTTTACCTCTGGAGGAACTTTGCTACAAACCCAAGCTCTGAACAAAGGACTGAATCACCCATCCATGCTGTGGATGTATTCCAGAGGGACTTTCAAGCCAGCTAACTCACCAATACTGCTAAGAACCTGATGGACTTTGAAGTCTTTGTATGTATGTAACTGTTTTACCATTTAACCTCTCTCTTCTTGTTCTTGCTTTTTTCTTTATAATAAACCTTTAGTTCTAGACACTAAAGGATTGGCTGGCAGTGTGGTATTTTGGGTAAGATCCAAACCTATATTAATTGGGTAACGTGGTTGACACTTTGGGATCAGAAAAATATTTTGTATATGTAAGCAGAGTTTTAAATAACTTCTCACTGTACTGGACCTAGGTGCTGACTGGGAGCCAGAGGACTGGAATGATATAACAGGGGCTGTGAGATTTCTTTTTTTGCTTCTTGATAACCAGTGTGGGGATCAGAAGCACAGTTGGTGACTGGTTGGAGGGTTTAACTTCAGTGTTACTCACCAGTCTTGGTAGTATCTGCTCTCCCTTTTGCAGCCTGCCCTGATCTTAGCATTTCCAGGGAGGGCTGCACCAGGCACCAGCAGTCACATAGGGGACTGTTTTGTCTACACCCCAACTGGGGGTAATCTTCAAAGAAGGAGAAAAAGTATTGGAATAGAGAACTCACAACCCACAAATAACTTCTCCCCCATCTCTACTCACAGCAGCTACAATGCTTGAAAGAAAAAAAGAAGCTTTTGCAAAGCTTTTGACAGTCTTCCACAGTATTCTTGCCAGCAAGTTAAAGTAGTATGGGCTGGATGAATGGACTACCAGGTGGATAGAAAGTTGGCTAGATTGTCGGGCTCAACGGGTAGTGATCAATGTCCACATCTAGTTGGCAGTCGGTATCAAGCAGAGTGTCCCAAGGGTCGGTCCTCGGGCCCATTTTGTTCAATATCTTCATAAATGATCTGGAGAATGGTGTGGATTGCACCCTCAGCAAGTTTGCAGATGACATTAAACTGGGAGGAGAGGTAGATATGCTGGAGGGTAGGGATAGGATACAGAGGGCCCTAGACAAATTAGAGGATTGGGCCAAAAGAAATCTGATGAGGTTCAACAAGGACAAGTGCAGAGTCCTGCACTTAGGACGGAAGAATCCCATGCACCGCTACAGAGTAGGGACCAAATGGCTCAGCAGCAGTTCTGCAGAAAAGGACCTAGGGGTTACAGTGGACGAGAAGCTGGATATGAGTCAACAGCGTGCCCTTGTTGCCAAGAAGGCCAATGGCATTTTGGGATGTATAAGTAGGGGCATTGCCAGCAGATTGAGGGACGTGATCGTTCCCCTCTATTCAACATTGGTGAGGCCTCATATGGAGTACTGTGTCCAGTTTTGGGCCCCACACTACAAGAATGATGTGGAAAAATTTGAAAGAGTCCAGCAGAAGGCAACAAAAATGATTAGGGGACTGAAACACATGACTTATGAGGAGAGGCTGAGGGAACTGGGATTGTTTAGTCTGTGGAAGAGAAGAATGAGGGGGGATTTGATAGCTACTTTCAACTACCTGAAAGGGGGTTCCAAAGAGGATGGATCTAGACTGTTCTCAGTGGTAACAGATGACAGAACGAGGAGTAATGGTCTCAAGTTGCAGTGGGGGAGGTTTAGGTTGGATATTAGGAATAACTTTTTCACTAGGAGGGTGGTGAAACACTGGAATGCATTACCTAGGGAGGTGGTGGAATCTCCTTCCTTAGAAGTTTTTACGGTCAGGCTTGACAAAGCCCTGGCTGGGATGATTTAGTTGGGGACTGATCCTGCTTTGAGCAGGGGATTGGACGAGATGACCTCCTCAGGTCCCTTCCAACCCTGATATTCTATGATTCTATGAAATTAGGGGAAGGGGTCTTAGCTGGAAAGCCTTCCGGCTAGTACAGACTGCTGTAAGCTTTTGGGTGAGGGGAAAAAAAAACCCAAAAAACAAAAAACCACCTTTGTCATTGGTGTTTTCAAGATCACTTAGCTTGGTAAAATTTAGGTATTAGCTTGCATTTTTAACATTTCTTTTGTAACCAATCCTGACTGATATGCCTTATCACTTATAATCACTGAAAATCTCCCCCTATATATTTAATAAACTTGTTTTGCTGTTTTATCTAAAAAAGTGTGCTTGATTGAAGTGTTGGGAAATTTCTACTCAGGTCAAGAGGGCTGGTGCATACTCATTACCCTTTGTTGGAATGACTGACTAATTATGAGCTTGCACCATCCAGTGGGTTACCGAACAGTACAAGACACATTTCAGGGGTGGGGTATAAGGTTGGGACTGAGGGATATGCAGGTGTCACACTATCTATTCATGGCTGGTTGGGTATAGAATTCATGTATTCATCTGGGAGTGACTATACATGCTGTTCACTAGCAAAGGAGAGTAAAAGGCATCCAGGCTGGAGAGCCAAGGGACAACAGTTCAGGTTGCACCCTGGGGAATGTCACACCCAGAAAAAATATAGCAGTTACTATCTGGAAATAGGAACAGAATACGTAATAAATAGGAGCTGGCACATTAAGCTGACTCAAGAAGAGGCCCTTCATAAGTTCACTGTGGAGTGCACTGTTCTTAAAATAAGCAACCTTCATCTCTCATAGCACTACATCTTTATCTTTTACAGCTGATCCTTTTGTATCCTCCATGGACAATTTCAGATTTAGCACACATTTACAAAATACCTTTTAAAATATTCTTGAATAAAAGCAAGGAAATGGAAAGTCAAATGTTTCAAATTGGAGCACACAACTGTCTAAAAGACCAAGGTCAAAGGCAACCTAAAATGTATTTAGCCTTATTTTCAGCCGTAATAAAATGGTAATAAGCTAAAACAGTGAAATTCACTACTTCAGCAAAAACAGCAGCAGAGCAGAACAGTTTCATTAAAAAGAAAACAGACTATTTAATATAGGAGCACTTTTCATTAATATAGCAAAGGACCTTAAATCAGAGAACTGAAGGTGCTTTACAAACTTTAATAGGTTCTACCTCAACACCTATATGAATTAGGGAAGTATGACCATCCCAAGCTTTTTTATGGCAGTTAGGAAAAGAAACTGCAGCACACATTTCACTACTTTAATATGCTAATAGTGAGTATGGGGGGAGATGAGGAAGGACATAAAACTAAAATACTTGTCTGTACTTGGAGTTCTTTAAACACAGGTTCGACCATTTCAGAATGTTAATAGCAACTGGACAAATTAATGCTTTAATGAAGGCAAACTAAAGGAACAAGGCTGCCTAGGTGCCCTACCAACTCAGTTTCTGTTTAAGTATGAAGCAAAGATCAAGGATGGGCAAATATGGAGGAAATACGTATGAAAAAAGGCCAGTTGCTGCTAGTTTTCACCCTCAGGTTCCTCCTCCAAGTCATTTCCTCTGCCCTTCCTCTAACTCTCTGGGCTGATTAACTAACTAAAATTGTTAGTCTCTAAGGTGCCACAAGTACTCCTTTTATTTTTGGAAGAGTAGATCTGACAGATTTGCTGCACTCAACATTAATTTGTGTAAAACTGTACATGGATCTCTAAGTAGCTGCCTTACATTTATGAAAGGAGACTTAGGCCAGAGCCCCAACAATGGCATCTCAAATGGCCATGTAAGGCAGGATTTTGTCTTAAAAAGCACCACATCATCGTACTCCAGAATCTAAGCTAGCTAATACTCCAAGAGAACGTTGAGATTTTCAAAACAGTGCCAAGTTTAGCCACACATCTTCCCTTTATACTGAGCACCCATAACTCCAGTGGAAATCAGTTGAAATGACAGATGTTTAGTACCTTCAAATATCAAACTAGACCAAAGTTAGCACCCTCAAAATCAGGAGCCACTTTTGAAAGTTTTGTTCTAGGAGATGAAAGACCAGTTATTAGCCACAACTTCTAAATTGTGGGTCAGTACTAGAATTTTACTACAGGCACTTCTCACAAAGCTTGCAGCCAGACTCTCTCTAGTCTGGATCAGAGAAAATGAAGGGGGGAAAACCCGCTAAGAACCTTTAAATCATCACAAACGAAATACAAATTATTCTGTGAAAGTCAGAAGGAATGCACAAGTTACAAACATCAGCAGTTCCCTGATCTAATAGAACGTAGAAGACAAACTTTTTTTTTTAAATTAACTATACACCTTTAAATGCATACAGAGTGAGATTCAGGGATGCACCTCTAAGAGGCACAGCCCAGGAGAAGCCTAAGGTGCCTTTAAGACATGCTTGAAATCTCCCAGATCCTAGGCTACTCCAGGGGCCAAAGTGGACACTAGTGTAACTTATGACTGAGCTGGTGATACTGCCCAGAATCTCCACAGCGCTATGTGCTGTTGCCCTGCCCATCACCCAGCTATATCCCAGCATACCCCTATGTCAGAGCTCACAGAATGTCTTCAGAAGAGATCTTGAGGCTGTTGTCCTTATTTCCTTTCCCTGGGGGAATTCTCCCATCGCTGGAGGCAGGTTACCAGACCCAGAGAAGGATGGTTCAGTGGTTAGGGCCCTAGACTGGAATTTGGAGACCCAGGTTTAGTTTTTGCTCCACAGACTTCCCATGTGATCTTAGTAAGTCATTTATTCTCTCTGTGTCTCATTTCCACATCTCTAAAACGGGGATGATAGTACTTCTGTACTTCACAGGGATGATGTGAGGATAAATACATTAAAAATTGTGAGGCTCTCAGACGCTATAGTAATGGGAGTCACATAAGTACTTAAGATAGATGAATTAAAGCCCCTTTATGTTACTCCAGCCCTTTTACCAGACATAAAAGTATGGGTGAGAAGCCCATGGTGTGTCAAATAATGAAGCCCTCAGCTCTAGCAGAATTGCTTCTAGTGTTTCAGCGCACCATACAAAACAGAATAGAATAGTAAAGCAGGAGTCTCTGAAGGTGCATTTGTGAAGGAGAAATGCCTTTTTCCCCAATAAATGAAAATCTTACTACAGCCAAAATAATATTTTGCCTCCCACAAAATGTTTTGCATTACAGAACTTAAACATACTAGTGATAAAATGCAGTATAGCAATTTTAATTTAAAAAATGATGATGAAATAGGAATAACTATTTTCAATTCAGCTGTCTTAGATCTTTAAGTAGTTGCTTTTTAAAATTTCTTACAATTTTAGTATTCTATATACTATTGCAGGGCAGCTGTCTTTGAATATAAAATTTGTCAGCTGATGAAAAATTATTCTACATTTATAAAAAGGAGAACTACTTCAATTTCTTCAAGATTAAGTCTTATTTGTTTTCATGGGACCAGAAATTCATATAAATCGTACAGGAAAATACAGGAATCCAGAGAGATTATGTTACTACTCTAACCAAGTTTCTCCATCACAGTCTAACTTACAGCTGGTCCTGGAGCTCTACAATTATGTACTCCAGCTGTTCCTTCTCCATTTTATGTGCTAGATCCATATCTTCAATCCTCTGTAGCAGTAGTTTGTTTTGTGAGACAGATTCAGCCAGCTGGGTTTCTCTGAGGCGTACTAGCTCTTCAAGATAACCCTGAAAATGCAGAAACAAACAAAAACCTTTAGTGAATAAGAAATGGTTACTCACTGTATGCAGTAACTGTGGTTCTTTGACACGTCCCCCTATGGGTGCTCCACTCCAGGTGCGCTGGCATCCCCTACACCTTTGATTGGAGATCTCGCATAGCAGCGTCCATTAAGCCCATGCTCGTGTATTACTCAATTTTGTGCTCCGTGCTGTTATATAGCACTGCACGGGTAAACCAACCTCAGTTCCTTCTGTACTGCAAAGCTCCACAGCAGAGAACTGCAAAACAGAGGAGAAGGAAGATATTTAATGAATCATCCAAAGGAAGACAAATCTAAAGAACCAGTTACTGCACAGGGTGAGTAACCTGCCCAGAGCAAGTAACCATTTCGTTTTCTTCAAGTAGTGTCCCTATGGGTACTCAAGTCTAGATGACTAACAAGAGGTTTCCTCTGAGGAGGAGGGGGCTTCAACAGAGTCCAATATCGAAGAAAATATAGCTCAGCCAAACACAGCATTGGAAGCAGAGTCCTGAGCAGTGTTCCCTCTAAATTTTCCCACCCATGTGCGGAATGAATTTAGTTATGTGCACCACTATGGAGGTGATGTGTGACACAAATTCATGTGGTGGGGTTGGGGAGGGGGCTGGGCCATGGTTGGGGTTCGGAGTGTGGGAGGGGGCTCAGGGCTGGGGCAGAGGGTTGGGTGCAGGAGTGAGGGCTCCGGCTGGGGGTGCAGGCTCTGAGAGGGGGCTGGGGATGATGGGTTTAGGGTACAGAAGAGTACTCCGGGGCTATGGCGGGGAGAGAGAACTCCCCTCAGCTCTCTCTCTCTCTCCCCGCAGTAGAACCTGGGCTGCAGGATAGGCGCTCCTTCCCCAGGCCCAGCAAGTCTGGGCCAGGGGAGAGCTGCTCTGGGCCTCTCCGGGCCAGGCCACCCTGGCCATAGTTGGGGCTGGGCCAGTCCGCTCCAGCAGGTCCGGACTGCGGCAGAGATGGAACCGGGGGAGGGATGCCCTAGCCGCAGTAGGTTGGGGGCTGGGGGAGGGACGCCCCTCCCCCATCTGTAGCAAGTCCCCAGTTGGGTTTCCTGAGTGCCTGCGCAGTGCTAAATAGGCAGCTACGCAGCTTACAGGCAACTTAGGTCATGAGTTATTGCATAATACTCAGCAAACATTTATAGAGGTCTAAGTCATGGCTCTACATATTTCAATGATGGGAACATTATTGTGAAAGGCTGTAGAGACTTAGAATGAGTGTGTGTGTTTGAGGGTGCTTGAATATTACAAGATTGGTAGCAATAACTAATGCACTCAGTCAGTTGGAAAGTCTTTGTTTAGAGACCACAGACCCTATTCATCTGTCTGCAATCAAGACAAATAATTTGGGAGTCTTTCTGAAAGGTTTAGTCCTATCAAAATAGAATGCCAGAGCTCTCCTGACATCAAACGTATAACTGCACCTCTTCTTTGCTTAGCTGAGGTTTAGGGTGGAGGACCAGAAGATGAATGGGTTAGTTAATATGGAACTCAGAAGATACTTTTTTGTAAAAGCTTGGGATGTGGTCGTACTGTTGACCTTGTCCTTGAAAAATATTGTGAAAGGTGGGTATGTCATAAAGGCCTTTACTTCCCCAACTTGTCAAGCGAATATGATGCCTATCTGAAAAAAATGGCGGAGTGAGCAGGAAGCCATCAGTTCAAATGGTGATCTTGGAAGGCATTTAAGAACCAGACTGAGATCCCAAACTAGAGTAGGACTAGCGGAAAGAGATTTTTGTGCCCCCTGAGGAACCTCATTGTTGTTGGGTAGACAATTATGGAATAACCATCTACTGGAGAATAGAAAGCTATGGTGGTTGCTAAGTGGATTCTAATGGAGCTCAGCAAGAACTCCAAGTTTTTAGGTCTAAGGTGCAGTTCAGTATATCTGGAACTGATATGGTTGTTGGTGGAATGTGTTTGAGGTCACACTAGCAGGCAAATCTTGTCCATTTTTGTAAGTAAGCGTAGTGTGTAGATCATTTTCTGCTGTGTAATAGCACTCTTTTTACTTCCTCCGAGTATGTTGTTTCTAATCCCGTTAACCACTGAGCAACCATGCTTTGAGACAAATAAATCTGAGATTGGAGTGAAGGATCTTCCCACCTTCCTATGAGAGCAGAGGCCTGGAGAGTGATCAACAAGTAAATGGCCATCTGTATCAAGCAAGGGAACTACGTTTGTTTGGGCCCAGTCAGAACTGTTGGAATAACTCTGGCCTTTTTCATTTGAGTAGAACTTTGGATATTAGAGGAGTTTGGGGTGGGGAGGGGGAGAGAAACACAATAGAGCCGACAATCAAAGGTGAAAGGCATCCCCCAAGGATCAGTGATCACCTCCGAAGCAGAACTGGGTGTTTTTCTTGTTTATTGCCATGGTGAACAGATGTATTTGAGAGGTTTATCACTGCCGGAATATGCAGTGCAGTATGATGGGATCTATTTCCCACTCCTGGTCTTGAAAGAAGTGCCTGCTAAGTTTCTCTGCGGTCCCATTCTGAACTCCTGGAAGGTAAGCTGCTGTGATAACCTGATTGCATATGCACCAATTCCAAAACTTGACAGCCTCTGTGCCAAGCGAGCAGAATCTTGCCCTGCTCTGGCAGTTGATATAGCACATGCATGACATATTGTCCCTCATGTGTCCCTTTATGTGTTTGCCCTGATTAGTGGTAGAAACGGGAGACAGGCATATGTGACTGCCCTGAGTTCCAGGAGGCTGATGTGCAGAGTGGTTTCTTGAGTTGACCACCTGGCCTGGGCCATGTGAATGTCCAGATGTGCTTCCCAACCCAGCAGGGATGCATCCGTTATTGTGATAGTTGGGAAGGGCGGGCGATAGTGACTCCTGCACAAATCTGAGGGTTTTTCCACCAGCTAAGATTCCTTGACACAGGTGGGTGTGGAAAGTAATGTAGTTAGACTGTCTGTTGGGTAAATAAACAAACAGTCATGAGCCACCCTTGAAGGCACTGCATTCTGAGTCTTGCATGATCTATAATGAAAGTACCAGCTGACATGCGTCCCAACAGCTGAAGGCAGTTCTTGGCCAGGGTTTGAGGGATAATCTGGATTGTGCTGACTGTGTTGGATAGGGCCATGAATCTGTGCATTGAGAGGTGGGCTCTTGCTGCTACTGAATTGAGATAAACTCCTGTTAATTCTAATTGTTTAGAATTAATCCAAGGTGGATTTTTGAAAGTTCAATTGTAGACCCAATTTGAGGAAGAGGTCTATGACCTCACAAGTTGCCTGTGAAGTTACATCCAGGGAGCCACCTTTCAGAAGCCAATTTTCTAGTTAAGGAAACGCTAAAATTCCTTTTCTGTGGAGGTGTGCTACTAATACTACTTATAAGACCTTCAGAAAGACCTTTAAGGCAGATGATAGGCTGAAAGGGAGCACCCTGTATTGAAAATGGTCCAGACTGACAGTAAAACATAGCAATCATTTGTGAGATGAGTGGATCGCTATATGGAAATGTATATCCTGAAAGTTGAGGGCTGAGAACCAATCCCCTAGGTCCAGTGACAGAATTATTGCTGCGTCACTATTTTTAATTTGTGTGCCTTCACAAAGGTCTTTAACAGCCTTAAATTTAGGATGGATCTCCAACCACTTTTTTTTTGAACCAGGAAATACTTGGAATAAAACCCCTTCCCTCTGTGCTGCATGGGAACAGGTTATATAGGTCCCAAGAGTATGAGAGAGTCTATTTCTTTCAGAGTAGCAGCCGTGTTAGTCTGTATTCGCAAAAAGAAAAGGAATACTTGTGGCACCTTAGCGACTAAAATTTATTTGAGCATAAGCTTTCGTGAGCTTAAGCTCAAATAAATTTGTTAGTCTCTAAGGTGCCACAAGTACTCCTTTTCTTTTTGTCTATTTCTTGTCATGGCAGGTTCTTGTGAGAGGAGTGGTTGAAGATGGATGGGGAAGAAGGGGCTGACAGGTGGAAGACAAGTAAAGTGGATGGAATGCCCTGTAGAGATGATCTCCAAAACTTACTTGTCCATTCCTGCTGGAATTGGTAAAGGCGGTCACTGAAGGGAGGAAGGCAGATGAATCGATGCAGCTGGTAAGAATGGGAATGGTACTCAGGACCTTGACCAACCTTCCAAAATTTGTGCTTGGAGATGGAAGGCTGTGAGGTCAAAGGTTGAGAAGCAAGTGGTTTTTTGTCTGGAACCTGTCTCTTATGCTGAGGTTTGTACGATATCTGGGAGCTCAAGAATTGGGTGGGATGGAATCTTTGCACCATCTGGGACTTGCTAAACTCTGTCTTGTTGGTAGGTGTATAGATCCCGAGAGAATACAAAAGTATCCTGGAGTCCTTTAACAGGCACAGAGATTCATTCATGCTGTCAGTGAACAGTTAAATACAATCAAAGGGTAGGTCTTCAATCATAATTTGGACCTCCTCTGGAAATCCTGAGAGCTGGAGCCAGGAGGTCCATCTCATAACTACTTCTGTAGTGATCGAACAGGTGGCAGTATCAGCAGTGTCAAGGGAGGCCTACAAATACATTCTGGTGAGCAGATGGCCTTCCACAATAATTTCAGCAGGTAGGTGCTGAATAAAAGAGTTCAACTTGGTATAATTTGTAAGATTGTATTGCGCCATTAATGCCTGGTAGTTAGCTATTCTGAATTGTAAAGTAGCTGATGAACACAATTTTCTAACAAATTGGTCAAGGCACTTATGATCTTTGTCATAGGGTGTAGATTTAGTGTGGTGCTGCCTTCTGCATTGACCACCAAAAAGTTAGGAGAGGGACGAGAAATAAAAATTCGGAGACCTTTTAGACAGAACATAATATTTCTTATCTGTTCTTTTGCATGTAGATGGAATTGTGGCCAGGGTGTGCCAGATAACCTTTGCAAGGTCCAGTAGAGCCTTATTAATAGGCAAAGCAATGCAGGCAGATGTATGGAGGATGTTAAGCAACTTACAGTGCTGTCCTTTAACCACCTTAAGAGGTATCTGCGAAAAGGCCACAGTTCTCTTGACCAGTGCCTGACACTGTTTAAAATCAGGGATGGAGGAGGTGGCATAACTATTTCATCTGGGGATGAAGAAGAAATGTTGGACAGTGGAGAGACATCTTCATCGGCGCTAGCATTCTGTTTAATCAAAGGTTTCTTCCTGCACTTCTGGTCTCCTAGAGAGGGAGGGTGATGAAGGCTGTCTATCTCTGTAACAAGTCATTAGGTTTTTAGGTCTAACAGTGCCCTCGGTACCAGAGAAACCACCAGCCTCATAAGTACTAGGTCTGAGAGCAATGGGTGCCAAAGTGGCTGGAGTCAGTGGAGACTTCTTCAAGGTTGAATCCCTTCCTGGAGAACTTGGGAGATGGTCTTTAGGAATCTTATGGGAGGAATCTTGAGTCTTCCTCTTAGATGCCCTGGAATAGTGGGGCTCAGAGACAGTGAAGGCAGAAGACTTACTCGGAGACCAGTGAAGTGAGTGTGGGGTGGGGACCTCTGGCCTGGGTCAGAGGAAAGAAGCAGCAAGAAGAAGTTGAAGTTTGATCTCCCTGGTTTTCTGGCTCTAGATTTCAATGCCAGATAGAAGTTGCACTTTTGAGAAATATGAGATTCCAGAGACAACTGATGCACCGGGAGTGTCGGTCACTCATTAGGATTGCCTCCCAGCAATGGTAACTGGGAGAATTGGGTATATTATATCCTCCCAGTAAAGTAAAACTCCCAGGAGAGAGAAACTATTCATATATTTAAAAAAAAAATTCAACTACTACAGCTGAATTAAACTACTGATTACTATTAAGAACAACTATAATAAACCAACTACTAAAAGAGTTAAGGGGACACAGTTGAGGTAAACCTCCATGCAGACAACTGCAAAGGCTCCGTTTCAGGCTGAGGTGTTTGAGAAGGAATTGAGGGCAGTTTGCCCATACAGTGCTATATAATAATGGCACAGAACATGAGACTGAGTAACATGCATGTATGGGCCCTATGGATATTGCTATGATAAATCTCCAATCAAAGGTACAGGGGGTGCAAACATATGTAAAGTGGAGCACTCGTAGGGACACTACTCAAAGAAAAATTAAAGTTACAAATTAATATGTTCATATTTTGCTGGCATAGGACAGAGTATTCCTGTTTATTTTTTATTTTATTTTATTATAGTGAGCGGACATGAACGTAACTTAATTGGAGCATAGGGTCCCTGACACAATACGAGAGCATCTTATGGGTTATTATGGCTTGTTTGAACAATCGATCCATGTTCCATGAAGTGGAAGCAGCAAATGGAGGAAGAGATAAATTAGATAAATGATCAAGAAACTGTGACTGATGGATGAATGCTGGAGGAGGGGGGGGACACCCTCACCAGAAATTGATTACAACTCTATTACTTAAGTAACAGTTGCCAGAGACACTGAAGGTATATAAAAGAATCAGAATCAAGCTACACAGTAAGTCGATGGGATCTGACATAAAATATTTGCAATTCAACTTCTACAAAAAAAATTGAAATGAAAGAAAAGCTACATAGTATCAAATTAAGCATGGAACCAGCAATACTGAAGGTAATATTTATCACTTGTAATGAACACTCAATATACAAATAAAAGATATAGGGCAGGAAAACACAGAAGAGAAGGTTACTCACCCTGTGAAGTAACTGAGGTTCTTTGAAATCTGTGTCCCTATGAGTGCTCTATTGTAGGTGCAGTAGCGCCCCCTGCGCCTGGAATCTGAGATCTTCATCAGCAATGCGCGTCGGACCACACATGCACACCTTCCCCCTCTAGCGCCATAAGCAGGACATATATCTAGCACTGTGCAGTCCAACCACCACAGTTTTTTCTCTGCCTCAGAGCTCATGTGGCAGCTCCGAACTAGAGAGGAGGCTGGGTAGTGGAGCACCCATGGGGGAAACATCTCGAAGAACCTCAGTTACTGCACAGGGTGAGCAAACTTCTCTTCTTCGACTGATGTCTGTTTGGGTGCTCCACTATAGATGACCCGAAAGTGGTGCCCCTAATTGGAAGGCTGGCGCTTCGAAAGAGTATTTACTGCAGATAATAGAACAGTAAGTCCCAGGAGAGTGTCTGCTATGGCATCACAAGAAATGGCGTAGTGATTGAGACACTGCATCCCATATTCTTCAAAGTGATGTTAAGATATGATTATGCAATAATTATAAGGCATTTTGTACAAGATAGGGCGTTAAGGAGTCATTGGAAAAGTTATGATTTTCTGGATATGATTGTCCTATTTGTATGCATCCATCATTTTTGTATCTGACATTATGAATATTGACTATGTATCTGTATTTCACATGTAGTCGCACCTGGGTGACACCCACTAGGCAAAATGCTTCTAGTCTAAATAACTGGTTGTGAAGGACCCATTTATGGTAATGGGTCATTAGGGAAACAATAGGCATTAGGAGAAGCTTATCCCCCATCTGGTGAGCCCCCTGGATGTTTCGGCCAGCCTGTAAGCAATGGCTGCTATGAATCTGCAGGGGCATGTGACCAGCCCAACATGACTCTGGACTCCATTTTGGGGGCCTGTGTTTTTCCACAGGCTGGTCTGGGAAATGAGTTTGGAACGAAGGATTTCCACCATATGCTAAAGCTATGTAAGGCAGGGAGTGACATTACTGGTTCTTTTTCACTCCCCACTCAAGAGAACTTCTGGAAACACCTAAGTTACAAAGACTGAACTGGGGGACGTGCTGAACTCAGGCTAAAGGGATTTCTAACCTGTGTATTGAAACCTGGGGATCCCAAGTTGCAAAGCAACTGCAGCTTGTATCTTAAGAATCTGCAAGCCTGCTTGTATCATCAGTCAGGGGGACAAACTGCTAATTCATATCCAATCTATCTAGTATATTAACCTTAGCTCGCATTTTTGTTTATTTGTTAGGTAACCTGCTTGATCTGTTTGCTAGCCCTTATAATCACTTAAAATCTATCTTTTATAGTTAGTAAACTTGTTTCTGCTTTATGTAAACCAGTGAGTTTGAATGAAGTGCTTGGAAAGCTTAGCTCAAGGACAAAAGCTGTTGCATTTCCTTTCCATGTTGAGGGGGAGGAAACTAGACAAACTCATACTGATCAGGGTTTTGACAGGGCAGGATAGTACAGCTCTGGGGTCCTAGGCTGGGAAGCTGGCAATTATTTTGGCTGTAGCCACTCTTATTGTTAGTTTATGCAGTGGCTGGTCAGCCTGCCTGGTCAGCAGCTGGGTGTGTCCCTGCATGAGTGAATGCTGGTGGAAGTGTAGAACCGGTAGTGGGTCTGCAGCTTGTCACTGCAGCACAGTGTGAGAGGGAGACCAGGCTGGTGAGTCAGAGGGCTCAGTGGTACCCTAGTTCCAGGTGGCACCACAGGGGAAATCCATCACAGTGATGGGCCAGTGTCTGCCATTTTGCAAAGGTCATCGGTGAGGACATTACTGAGAAAAACATTGGAGGTGGAAAGCGAGCGGGTGGAATTTGCTCTAATTGCAGTAGGAGGTTGCCAATTGTGTAGTTAGGACAGATTTATACACTGCGAGATTCAGTTGGACATGTGTTGTTTAGAGATGGCAGAGACTTTGGATCTTTTGGCTGTTGAAAGGAAAAATGTGATGATTCTAAAATGTTTAGTTCTGTCCACATAGACTAATGCTCGCCTGATGTCCAAGGTGTGCAGTGCTGCCTCCTGTTGGTTGCTCTGAGGCTTCAGAAAGAAACAAGGAAGGTGGGTAGGTTGACTAAGATGGAAAGATGATGGAACCATAGGCAAAAATTTGGGATGTGGATGGAGCATAAAACTTTGTCTTTATTAAAAAAAAAGTGTGTATGGGGGAATATGCCATAAGGACCCCAATTTCACTGACCCACCAGGCAGAGATGATAGTGACAAGAAAGGCCATTTTCATTGGTAAATGAACGTAGGAACATGTTGCCATCGGTTCAAATGGTGGTCTAGCAAGAGAGCATAGAATGAGGCCAGGTCGGATCTCATGTGTGAGGATAAAGATTTCGGAAACCATTCAGGAAACGTTTTGTGAGTGGGTGTGTGAAGATGGCAGTGAAAAGTGGTGATGGTTGCCAAATGCACATGAATAGAGCTGGTGGATAACCCTGGTTGTTTAAGGTGTAAAATATAGTCCAGGCTAAATGACAGTGGAACGCTTATTGCATCAACCTGATGGGAGGCGCACCAGCATTGGACCCTAGTACATTTGTGAAGGTTAGCACATCTAGTCGTGTTGTGCTATTCAAGAGTATCGGTTTAACTATGTCTGAGCAGGTTATTTCCGAATCCCAGAACCCCAGAGGAACGAGTTTTTGAGGTGGAGAATCTGTGGATTGGGATGGAGGATTCAACCCCATCCCATGAAAGGAGTAGTGGAATTGGATAGAGAGACATTTGTCGGCATACCATCATGAGGAAGGAGGTGAGTATACCAGATCTGTCATGGCCATGTTCGAACTATAAGGATGATATGGGCTCAGTCCCTCTGAACCTTGTGGAGTACTCAAAACAGAAGGGAGAAAGGAGGGAAGGCAGTAGTGCATCCCATGTGATGAGAAATGCGTCTCCCAGAAATCAGTCTCCCAGTCCCACTCTCGAGCAGAATTGAGGGCATCAGGCATTTTGTGGTATGGCAAAAAGATCTATGTTGGGGAATCCCCAGTGGTTTAAGATAAGCTAAAGGATTCACGTATCCAGTTCCCACTCGTGATCGTGGGAGAATCTCCTGCTCAATGAGTCCGCAGTGATGTTCTGGTGTCCAGGGAAGTATGCAGCTGAAGTATCCACCAGAATAGTGAGTCCTTGACCATCCTTAGAATGGATAACAGCTTGTGGATGCTGTGACTGTGAGGGACATATAGTGTATGGAGCCACACCTGAAGACATTGCACATATAACCATGAGTGCTTTACCATGAACGTGGGGACTGCCATGTGTCCTAGTAGCTGGAGACATGTTCTGGCAGAGATCTGGGGGACAGGCTTGTACCTTGAATACAAGATCCACTGTAGACGAGAATCTGGGAGGTAGAAAGAAAGCTATGGCTTGTATGGCATCTAGTTGTGCACCGATGAACTCCAGGTGTTCTATCAGTGTTAAAGTAGACTTCAAGTTCACGCAGAGGCCTAGATTCATGAAGGGGTCCATTGGGATCTGTATGGTGCAAAGAATTTTGGCTTTGGAGGAGGGCCTTGAGAAGACAGTTGTCTAAGTATGGAAAGATGATGATGCCTTGTTTCCTTAGGTAGGCATTGACCACCGCAAGGACTTTGGAAAATACATAAGGGGCCACTGACAGTCCAAGAGACAGTACCTTATACTGACAATAGTCAGTATCTCCGGTTTTATTGTGATATGGCAGGGTTTTATTGCGATATGGAAATACGCATCTTGGCAGTCAAGGACCAAGAACCAATGCCCCTGTTCCAGTGCTAGGATAATGATAGAGAGGGTAACCATCTTGAAGCATTACAGTTTGACCAATTTGTATAGGTTTCGAAGGTCCAGCATCAGCCATCAGAGACTGGATTTCTTCTGAATCAGAAAATAATGGGAACAGAAACCCTTTCCTCTATGCTAGGAAGGAACCGGTTCTATGGCTCCCAGCTGCAGAAGATGATTTATTTCTTCTCGTAGAATGGGTTTATGAGAGGGGTCCCTGAAGGACAGGGAAGGAGAGAGGTGGAGCAGGATAGATAGGAAAGGGATAGAGTATCCTTCCCCGATGATCTCTAGAACCCACTTGTCCAAGGTAATTAGTCTCCATGATGGAAAGAATGGAGCTAATTGGTCGCCAAACTGGTGGGACGTTTAAGATGGTTGGTATGACTGGAACAGGGGGAGGCTTCTTGGGGCCTTGACCACACCTTCAAAATTCTTGCTTGGCTGGAGGTTCATGAGAGGTAGCTCCTTGAAGAGTGGCCTATGTTTTGTATGGGGCTTTTGTCAGCACTGAGAGTCATAGTGCCACTGAGGAGTGTACTGCGGTGGTCAGCAGCGGGAGTCTCTGGTGCTGATGTGTAAATGCAGAGGGAGCAGACACTAATTTAGGAGTTTTTAAGGGAGTGTAGGGAATCATCCGTACGTTCCACAAATACTTTGGGACCTTCACAGGGTAAGTCTTGAACTGTGGTTTGTACCTCCTTAGGAAAGCCTGAGAGGTGCAGCCAAGACACATGCCTCATGAATACAGCGGTTGCAATGGAGCAGGCAGCTGTATCCGCAGAGTCTAATGAAACTTGTTGGGTTATATGGGCCAGGAGGTGTCCCTCAGATGTAAGTGCCTGGAATTGTTCTTTCTACATCTCAGGAAGGTTATGGCAAAATTCCTCTATTTTGGAGTAGTTGAGGTAGTTGTACTTGAGCATAAGAGCCTCCTAATTAGATATTTGAAATTGGAATGTGGCAGATGAATAAGTCTTGTGTCCGAATAAAGCTAAGCGTTTCTAGTCTCTATCCCGATGGAAAGATCAAGATTCATATTGTCATCTTCTCTCTTACACCGCATTAACTACTACAGAATTTGGGGTGGGTTGCAAGAAAAGAAATTCCACATTTTGGGTCTGCCCATTTGCAGGTCGGAAGGATGGACACTGCGGTCTGCCAGAGTAATTTCGTAGGATTGAGAAAAGCCTCGTTGATAGGGCAATTTTGGAGGAAGAAGATGGATGCAGGATATCGAGCAATTTATGCTGATGATTTTCACTTCCTCCAAAGAAATCTGGAGGGAGTCAGCAATCCCATGCAATAATTCTTGAAAGTGCCTGCAGTCATCAGCAGCAGGAGGTGGGGGCATGATGAGGCTATCAGGGAAAGACAAAGAGGAGAAATTTAGTGTTCATGGAGCTTCCTCCTCCTGTTCTTCCGCCTCACCCAGTACCGAGGGAGGTTCAGTCTCTGGTGGGTGAGAGACCGATGGAGAAGGGAAAGGTGTAGGTCTCCGGCTTTGCTCCATGGGCCATGTATATGGCCCAAGGATACCAATGTGGAGGGAGTGGAACATGTGATTGCATCCACAGTGGTCCATACCAGGATTGTGGTCTAGATATGGATTGCAAATAATGAGGATGTGTACATGAAGTCATTAGAGCCTGTCTTGAATAAGAGAGCACGATGGAGCACTCTTCCTCATCACTGGGGAAGAGGTGCCATCCTCAGTGGGGAAGGGGAGGAGGGAGGAATGTTATGAGTCCAGAGAGAAGGGTAGAAGTGTGGGGAGGTTGTGTGTGAGCAGAGGTGACTCAGTCATGTCAGATACAAGCAGGTCTTTAGGGTATCTGAATTTCTGGAGAGGGAGGTCGGAGCAGCATTGGTACCACACATGACTTGGTACGAGGAAGAGGTGCATTCTCTTGAACAGCCAGCAGGTGGAGCTGAAGACTTGGTCAGTGCTGAAGACTTGGTCAGTTCCGGCAGTTTCAGTGATGCCGAGAATTTGCTCTGTACTGAAGGCTTCAGCGGTGCCTACTGCTTCGGCAGTGCCAAAAAGGACAGCGGTGCCAGCGGTTTTGTTGGTGACGTAGCTCTCAAAGACAGTCTGCCTCAGTCTCCAGAACTGAAAGATGGTGCCAAGGGCTGTAGATCTGCCCGGTTACGGGTCCTAAGACCATTGTTTCATGCCAGTCCTGGAGGTACTCAGATGGGCCCTGGACTTATGTCCCCTATCAGATGATGTTGAAGTGACTGACCTTACATGGGAAGGCGTTCTGGCAGGCTGTGCCTCAGAGTGTGAGGAAGTAGCCCATTTCTTCTTGTCAGAGTGAGAAAGAGACAACTTCCTCTTAGAGGAACGTGGGAAATAAGGATCAGCGGATGACCTGGCAGAGCATAAGGATCGGCGGATGACTTCCACCTGGGGAAGAGTCTGATGCTGGACATAGTGATTTCTCCATGAGGAGAAGTCATAACCAAATGTTCTGGTCTTTTCAGACCCTGGCAGTCAAGTCATGACAGTGGGAACACTTCTGTGGGATGCATCCCTCTCCCAGACACCAAAAACACTGCGGGTAGCTATCTGCTACTGGGAAGGCATCCCAACAAGAAAAACATCTCTTAAACCTGGAAGATCCAGGCATAAGGGTGAGGAAAAAAGCTTCCTGGTCAGGAAGGGTGGGAAGCAGGGAAATGAAAACTAGTCTATGAGGTAACAATAAAGGTAAAGCAAAAACAAAAAAAAAATCTTTTGTTAGAGGAAAGAAAAAAGTAAACTACACTAAAACTGACAGGTAAGCCACTATTCTAATGAAGGAAAAAGGAGAAGCAGGAATCCACAGCAGAGCCATCCCAGACCAAAAGATGGTAGAGAAGGAACTGGCGGGGGAGAAGAGGGGGCAGTTGGACTGCACACAACTATATATATATATATAAGTCCCACTCACAGCGTGAGAATGGAAAGGTGCACACGTGCTGTCTGACAGGCACTGATGATAAAGATCTCCAATCCCAGACATAGGGAGTGCTGTGCACCTACAGTGGAGCACCCATAAGGACATCACTCAAAGAAGAGCTTAGAAATGTGCATAGAATAAGGCTTGCAAAGTGTAGAGAATAATGTTTACTTTCTCAATTAAATAGAACAAGAGGAAGCAAGGAAATACCTGAAGAACAGTATGTAAGAAAAGCAGGAGTGCTGTGCTTTTTTTTTTTTTTTTTTTTTTTGCAGCTTACAGGCAAACATGATAACTGGATGTATAAACAGAGGAATTAATTACAAAGCAAAGGAGATATGGATGCAGTAGACATGATTTAAAAGTGTGGTGTCTAGTTCTGGTTATCAAAATTTAAGAAGAAAGAAGGTAGCCAGGGTAATCTGAGACAGCAAACAGAACAGACTACCCAGCAACACTGAGAGACTAATAATTCTATATTTATGTTAAAAAAGCAAACAATATTTTGATATAATGTAGATGAATAGCTAAAAACCTGAAAGATCTAAAGATGTAAAAATAATGTAGCAGTTAGAAATTGGTATGCCAAACATTTTGGAACGCCATCACCACACAATTTTACAAAAGAAAAAAAAGTAAAAAAAGCAGAGAGAATGAATGCACACTGTGCCTAGTTTCTCTATGAGGGTATGTCCAGTGGAGCTGGCGGTGTAATTTCCAGGTCAAACAGACACACCTTCACCAGCTCTGATTGAGTTAGCTCACTAAAAATAGACATGTAGCAACCTTGAGGACATACTTAGGGTTTCAGACAGGATTATACTCAGGGTAGCGAGCCCATCCTTCAACTCATGCTGCCACAGCCACACTTCTATTTTTAGTGTACTACCTCCATTGGAGCTAACAAAGGTACGTCTACCTAAGCTGGAAATTATACTTCCAGCTCCTGTGAAGACAACCCTGATACTCATTGGCTATGTCTACGTTACTACTTTTGTTGGTATAACTTATGTCACTCAGGGGTGTGGAAAAAAAAACCCCAATGCTGAGCAACATAAGTTGCACTGACAGTACTGTCCACACTGGCACGTCTATGTTGCTCGGAGAGCAATTTTTTTAGTCAAAAAAAAAAAAATTCCCCACTATTCTAACTAACAGTGGTAGTAAAGATGAGCCACTAGAATAAAAAAAAAAGTACTGTTTTAGGGTATATCTGTAAATTCCAGCTCAAGGAGATGTACCTGTGCTAGCTAAGACTGAGCTAGTGTCACAGGCGCTGACTTCCCCTCTTTCCCATGGGTGCTCGACCCCCCTCTGCCCCTATCCCCATCCCCATCCTGCCCCCACTCCACCCCTTCCATGAGGCCCCTTCCCTCCCCTGCCCCCCTATTCCAACCCTTTCCCCAAAGTACCTGCCCCAATTCCACCTCCCCTCCCTGCCCCTATTCCAACTCCTTCCCCAAGTTCCCACCCCTGCCTCTTCCCCTCCTCCTCCCCTGAGTACATACACATTCAAGATGCTAGGCACATACTTGGGGCAGCTAGTCCTTCTCACCACTGCTGCACTCTGTTTTTGGCACACTCACTCAATCAGATCTAGTGCAGATATGTCTCTCAAGCTGCAAATTACACCTCCAGCTCAAAGTGTAGACATATTTCTCATGCCAGGCTACGTGATACTTTAGGGTATGTTTACAATGCAGCTGGAGTGTGTAATTCCCACTTGCGTAGACATATATGTGCTAATTCTGATTAAGCTAACTTGCTAAAAATAGCAGCATTGCCACAGTGGCACAGGCTAGCCACCCAAGTACAGACCTAGGATCTCAGACCTTGGACAAGAGTATACCAGGCAGCTAGCCAGAATTGCCACTCGTGCCACAGCCACAATGCTATTTTTAGCATGCTAACTCAACCAGAACTAGAATGTGTAGACCTGGAAATTATACCTCCAAGCTGCAGTGTAGATGCACCCTTAGAACTGTTCTGATCAGTGCTAGGTATCATGGTATTAAACATTGTGGAGCTTACAGGAGTTCTAGCTATCCTAATAGTGGTGGTATTGCTAGGAGTGGTGGAGTTGGACTGGTGTTAGCAATGGTGGGAAATTTCAGGGTGATAGAGGGAAATAGCGAAGACATAGCCAAACAGTTTCACTTCATCTTTTTATTCTATATAGCTTGCCCTTTTTCAACCCATGATTCTACTTCCTTTGAAAGCAGGGGCAAGGAGTAGAATGTTGAGTCCCAGTTGCTAGGTTGGGATGCTATCATTTGGAATATGAACATCCACCTTTATCCCTCTCCTTCCACTAAGGGAGTGCTTAGTGGAGCAGGTATAGCCCTATGTTTTTCCTTTCCCAGACTATCCGCACACCCACGCACCCCTATATATTTTATTGTTTCCCATACTTTACTTTTCTAGGGTTCTATTTACAATTTTTGCATTAAATCTTCTATTAAACGAAGCCATTAAGCAGAATTTTTTTATAACATAGTAGGTCTCCCTGTAATGGGGCAGCTGCCACTCACTGGCAAAAAGGGGTTAAAAGCAGCCCTAGTGATGCTGCGCCAAAGGCAGACAATCAGAGGAGGGCTGGGAGGAGTAGCCAATCAGAGCCAAGTAGGCCCATATAAAAAATGAGCTGCAAGGCAGAGGAAGGCAGTTCTCTGCTGAGAGCACAGGGAGGAAGGACTGTGTCCCTGAAGGGCCAAGAGAACTGCCAGCACCCTGGACACAGCAGTGCTGCAAACAGGGGCCAAGGAAGCCAGACACAGCTCCTGGCGGGCTGCCAGTGGGGGTTGCAGACTGAGGCCCTGATACAAGGGTAAAGAGGGTGCCGGAGCCACATGGGAGGTGGCTAGACCGTGGACTGCAGTTTGCCACTGGCGGGAAGTGGCTGAACAGCAGACTGCAGGTCCCCTGGAAAAGGGGAGCACAGTGTGTGGCATGGCCGGAGGGCTGTGTCACTGAAGAGGGTGCCACGGTCCTTGGAGAGACGTGGGCCAAGAGCGGGAGTCACGGTGGCAAGGCACTGCCCAAAGGAGGTGCACTCGCAGAGCTAATTCCCAAGACAGGCTGAGGAGGCATCAGAGTGGTAAGCGAACCCTGTTACACTCCCTTTATGTATTCCTCCTCTTTTCTTTCTCTCCTTCTTAATTTTTCTTTGTTTCTCCCATCAGCTTTAATTTTATTTCCATCTGTCTGTCTCACTATATCACTTTCCTCTCTTTTCTGGGTTTTGTTACTTCAAAACACTCTCTTTTTTAAAAACCAAGGACACTTACACTTACCCCCCTCACACACTTTGTCTCATTTCTTTTTTCCAGTGTGTTACTGCCTAGTTCTTGAGGGTAGCATTCTGTGTCAGAAATATTGCTGAAATATTATGCTGTAAAATGGGTTGGACATACACTATACTTGCAAACCACCTGAATATGCTTCAAACCTTTGGCATTAAGTCTTGTTTTTGAAAAGCTACCTAATTCTGGTACTTTTATGGCCTTCTTCATAGTATTTGAGTGACTCCAAATATTTTGCCCCCGCTTCCCTTCCACACTCTAACCCTCTCCAGTTTGAAGGAGAAATAGCTTGATTAGTTTATATATTTTTTGTTGTTTATGTTTGTGAGTGAGAGTGTGTGTGTGCTGTGCACCTGAGACAAAGTTAAGTCAAAGAAACGAGTTTTGCATTTCTCCAAGTGATTTGTTTGATAGTCATTCTTATTTCTTACAGAAGTTCCATAGAACTTTCACAAAAGCTGGTCCTAGACTATCTCCAACACTCACAAACCTCCCCGACTAGTCAACACTTTACATTCTACCAGAACAATTAGCCATCTGATGAAGAGGACAAAGGATTATGAAACCGGCAACTCTCAGATAGCTAGGCCAGTCCCAAGACATGCAGCTATACCAGTTATAACCAATAGCTTTTATACAGTCTACTAGCTAGAGATGGAAACTGGAAGCCAGGAATTCTGCATTAGGTTTTCAAATCTGCCATCAATTCACTGTGATACCTTGGACAATTGAGTTAACAGTGCCTCAGTTTATCCAACAATAAAGTGCATATAGTAAATTCCTATGTATTGTACCACATTGGGGTCTCATAGGGACTATTTTAAAGTAATTTGAAATCCTCTAATTAAAAGGGGCTATATAATGCTAAGTATTATTATTTATTCTGTCTAGATATTAAGAGACCTTATGTAAACTATTAGATTCAATAGTGACAGGGCACTCATCAGTACTTAAATATATGGAAGCCAAAGAACACAAAGTAGTGTTACCCTGTTTGGCTTGAGCAGCTAGCAAAAAATTCAGCATCTTGCAGGTTGCTCCAGTTAAAAGGAGAAACTGGTGATGAAATCAGGAACCTCTGATACAAGGAGGAGAAAGCAGAACAGGGAGCTGCTCTACAAATAAACATTTCCCCCCACCATTCCTCAGACGTTCTTGTCAACTGCTGGAAATGGCCCACCTTGATCATCACTACAAAAGGTTTTCTTTCCCCCCCCGCCCCACTGCTCTCCTGCTGATAACAGCTCATCTTAAGTGATCACTCTCCTTACAGTGTGTATGGTAACACCCATTGTTTCATGTTCTCTGTGTATATAAATCTCCCCACTGTATTTTCCACTGAATGCATCTGATGAAGTGAGCTGTAGCTCACGAAAGCTTATGCTCAAATAAATGTGTTAGTCTCTAAGGTGCCACAAGTACTCCTTTTCTTTTTGCGAATACAGACTAACACGGCTGCTACTCTGAAACCTATAAAAGGAGTATAACTATCTTACAGCCATCTTAAATAAAGTGTGGCAGTCTAACCCACCAACTTCAATGACATTTAACCTTATCCACAATAATAGCTATATTTGTTATGTTTTCACAAAAATATATGAATAGAAAAAACCTATTTACAGGATCTTATGTCTTGTGAGTGACAATAATATTTGACATAAAAATACAAAATTAGTTTAGTCACCCTCACCCCTCCACAAACTGATTTTTTTTACCTTCTGCTCCAAGGTGAGTCGATACTTCTGTTCTACCCTTTTGCATTTGTTGTACCAACTGTTTTCATCCATGATGAAAGGAGGTCCAATATTTTCTGGAGTACTGCTTTCACTGCCGCTACTTCCCAGAGTCCTTAGCTCTTCTTCATCACTGCTGATGCTATCAGAACTGAAGGACCAAATTTATAAACCAAATGAAAACAACAGTTAACTGATACAAAACCTGCCTTGAAACTGAAGCACTGCTACTCTTAAAACATGAAATGCAAAGCCTTCTTTAAAAAATAAAATAAAATAAATAAATCAGTAATGGAATAGCTATAGGTTAAACATTACAAGTAGCGTTTACAAGATAGTCATTAGATGCTCAGCAAACACAAAGTTATTTCACAACCACCAAAAGTAATGCCAGGACTATGTGTCTACGAAGTCATCAGCTGTGTACGGCAGCACAAAAAGGAAGATTTTGCTATGCTAAATTGGGGAGGCAGCCATTAACTCAGAAAGGTAAGAATTTTAGCTTATCCCCTTACCTTTTTCTTTATTACTAAGTTTTCTGCTGCATCATCAAGAACTTTTAGCTAGTTTTCAGTGATGAGAGTTCTGCATAATTCACTTATTTTTCATGTTTTTTCTAGAAGTATTTAGCATTGTAAATAGTGTAAATCATAGTATTTATATGATTCTCTTCATATATGCAATTTAAAACAGTTCACTGTTGGTATACTTCTTGAAGGCATGCTATTATAAACACACTCATTACCTATGGATCTTTTAGGCCTCATTATCAAGGATCAACATAAAAGTGTTTGAATCACTGCTCTAGTACCTATGGGATGTAATTTGTTTTGATTTTAAGACAAGTCAGGGAATCTGCCCTGCTGTGACAAACATGGGTGCCCATTAAAGCTTATTAGACTATATC
Organism: Dermochelys coriacea; assembly: GCF_009764565.3. NCBI lineage: Eukaryota > Metazoa > Chordata > Testudines > Dermochelyidae > Dermochelys > Dermochelys coriacea. The sequence continues at coordinate 228,963,578 of NC_050069.1, forward strand.
AGTACAGTGGTGACCCTGAACAGACATAGGGTTTTCTTTAAGATTTGTGTGAGTATTTCTCAAGTGTGCACATTCTATTACTGATTTGGGTCAAAAATAGTTTTGTAGTTTAACTTAAATTGAACTTTGCAATTAGGCAATTAAAAAAATATAATGAGATCATCATCTCTAGAGAACAATTAGAAATTTCATTTTTCAGCCATGTATCTTAGCGACAGTACATCAAATGTTTCATGGGAGGACATCTTAATTCCCACCTGCTTTTCAAAACAGTCAAGTCTAGCAACAAAATCTATAGCAGTATTTCCATGCTCTTTCGAGGTGCTGAGTGGGACTACTGATGGTCTCACTGTTCTCAGTTAGATACAGATATTAACTCAATGATCTTTGTCAAAAAGGACCATTATGCTAAACCAGATAGTTAAAAATTGGTTGAAGAGACTCAGGCATCATACAAGTAACCACAGGATATTCCTGAAGGGCTAAATAACTAATACCACATATAGACAGACTTTACAAAATGCAATGGAAGTCAACAAGATATAGGTGCAGATGTGATTTTTATCACCTTTATACGAACAGTGCCATTAAAAACACAGGCTATGAAGAAAAAAGGTACACACAGGAAGGAAAAATGTAATTGGCATGTCTTCCTACAGAAGAAAAGCATTGATTTCAGCTGCTCTACAGTCTGATATTGGCTCTAATTAAAGTCTAAGCTTCAGTGAGAAAAGTAATTTCTCTTTAAATTTAGCGTAAGTATTAACCACCTGAGTATAGACGAAAATTTCAGCATGACTGCTTATAGCTCATAAGTCACACAGTATTACAGCAATAAAAAGCTAAGCATCCCATGCTGGTCACCAAGTGCAGAATGTCACAACATACTGGAAGCCAAATAAACTTCAAAAAAGATAAGTAAAAGGCAAAATATTCAACTACCAAGTGAAGCTGAAAAGTAAGATGAGGTTTCAGGATGAAAAGTACCTTTGGGTGAACTTCAGATAGGGTGTGTAATCTATTACAGCTGGAAAGTTGCCATCCAATCCCTCTCCCTTCAGGCAGAAACTGACATAATACAGAGAATCAGTAACTATGTTACACCAAGAAAATGAAATGGCAGTGACACAGTTCAATCTTAATAGAATATAATTTGATCTTCTTTACCAACAAAATCAAAGTACTTAAAAAAATTGTGGGGTACAGTTTTCCATTACTGAAATACCATCACATAGCCTGAGTCTAGATTGTTAGTTAAATTACTAAATAATTTATTTAAAAAGTGAAAAGTCATTGACTCCGTTTTAGAATGATGTAATTTTTTATACATATCCACAGTTTGTGTATTAACACAGACAACTTAATACATTGTTCAGGGGAAAGGGGAGTATGTCTTAGTTTGCCTTTTCTCAAAGGTTTGAAAGAGCTGCCAATGCATGCAAAAGTGCATGGAAAGTTGGAGAGACATTCCTTTAGATACAATTCTGTTGTATATTGCTGCATTTTCTGCACATTAAAACTATTGAGACTACAAATTTCCGAAGAATGTTCAGCTCTTTCCAATTGTATAGGAACAATCACCTTAAGTCCAGTTTGCTACCACTTAAGTCCTGATTTCACAAATGTTTACACAGATATGTGGAGAAAGAAGTGGTTTGGGACTATTTAGAAAAGGTGGACGAGCACAAGTCCATGGGGCCTGATGTGCTGCATCTGAGTGTGCTAAAGAAATTGGTGGATAGAAAGCTGGCTAGGTCGTCGGCCTCAATGGGTAGTGATGAATGGCTCCATGTCTAGCTGGCAGCCGGTATCAAGCGGAGTGCCCCAAGGGTCGGTCCCCGGGCCGGTTTTGTTCAATATCTTCATTAATGATCTGGAGGATGGTGTGGACTGCACCCTCAGCAAGTTTGCAGATGACACTAAACTGGGAGGAGAGGTAGATACGCAAGAGGATAGCGATAGGATACAGAGAGACCTAGACAAATTAGAGGATTGGGCCAAAAGAAATCTGAGGTTCAACAAGGACAAGTCCTGCACTTAGGATGGAAGAATCCCATGCACTCCTACAAACTAGGGACTGAACGACTAGGCAGCTGTTCTGCAGAAAAGGTCCTAGGGGTTACAGTGGACGAGAAGCCAGATATGAGTCAAAAGTTTGTCCTTGTTGCCAAGAAGGCCAATGGCATTTTGGGCTGTAAAAGTAGGGGCATTGCCAGCAGATCGTGGGATGTGATCATTCCCCTCTATTAGACATTGGTGAGGCCTCATCCAGAGTTCTGTGTCCAGTTTTGGGCCCCATGCTACAAGGATGTGAAAAAATTAGAAAGCTTTTGTTGCCCAGCAGAGGACAAAAAAAATGATTAGGGGACTGGAACACATGACTTATGTGGAGAGGCTGAGGGAACTGGGATTATTTAGTCTGCAGAAGAGAAGAATGAGGAGGGATTTGATAACTGCTTTCAACTACCTGAAAGGGGATTCCAGAGAGGATGGATCTAGATTGTTCTCAGTGGTAGCAGATGAAGAACGAGGAGTAATGGTCTCAAGTTGCGGGGGGAGGTTTAGGCTGGATATTAGGAAAAACTTTTTCACTAGGAGGGTGGTGAAGAACTGGAATGCGTTACCTAGGGAGGTGGTGGAATCTCCTTCCTTAGAAGTTTTTAAGGTCAGGTTTGACAAAGCCCTAGCTGGGATGATTTAGTTGGGGATTGGTCCTGCTTTGAGCAGGGGATTGGACTAGATGACCTCCTGAGGTCCCTTCCAACCCTGATATTCTATGATTCTATGATACTTGACCTGATTGTAATGGAACTACTCATATGCATAAAAGCAAGAATTCGTGTAAGAGGTTGCTAGTTCCAGGCCTAAAAGACAAGATAAAGGAATGGAGAAAAGGATGTATATATAAGGGAAGTGATCAGAGCAACTGGCATACACTTTATTAATTCTGCTTTTTAAATTCTTTATTTTTTACTATAAGGGTGCAGATGGAGGGAGGGGGAATAGCATGAAGCTACTAGCAACCAGGCGGAAGAAAGAAGAGGAAAGCTTCACAGGAGAAGAAAGGGTTGAGAAATTGAGGATTATTACAGATATTTGGAAGAAAAAGTTTGCAAAGAGTTAACTTACTCCTTCCGCTTATTCAGAAACAAAGAGTGATTTATAACATCACAACCAATTACTGCAATTAGTTTTTGGGGTTTGTTTGTTATTTTTACTTCAAGTGACGAGTAGCAGGAATAGATGAACATTTTAGAAACCAACATTCAGAAATGTTCCTCTGTATCCATATAGCTTTCTAAAATTCAGATATAAAGATCACAACATAGATAGAGATAAGATTAAACATGGTTCTAATAGAAAATTAAGGTTTAATTACAATAGTTACACAAGATTTCCAAGAGACTCAAATACAATTTTTTCATTTCTCCTCTCCCTCCCTCATCAAACACCACAATATACACCATCTAAAATTTGCTCCTCAGAGGGAGACAGTTCCTGCAGTCAATTTAGAAGCTTAAATTTTGTTAAAGAAATTCCTTTCTGATCAAATAAAAAAAAAAAAACTGTTCTGAAGAAAGTGTCAAAGTGAGCTTTTCCAGAAGTCTTAAACCTTTAAACAGGGGCTGCAGGAAACGGCGTGGGCCAAGAGATGTGCTGGCCACCGCTTCCCGTAGCTGCAATTGGCTTGGAACGGCAAATCACAGCCAGTGGGAGCTGCGATTGGCTGAACCTTAGGACACTGCAGGTAAACAAACAGTCCTGGCCTGCCAGCAGATTTCCATGATGGGCCGCATGCCAAAGGTTGCTGGTCCCTGCATTCTACAGACAAGTCTAGCTAAAAACAATACAGAAATCTAATTTATGGTACACCTCAAATCGGTGTGCCCAGTGTGTGGAGCAAAGGCACTCAGACAAAGCTGAAAAACTGTGATAGTTGCCTCTTTGTTGCTACTGAAAGTGTTATAGTAAGAAGATGACGACAGAAGAGAAAATCAACTATGGTATCTCAATGTAGGGGCAGATGTTCTTCTCTCAGCAGAAGGAATTAACTTAAGAAACTGGGCAGTAGACCATGTATTCCTTTAGCTTCTCCAGTGATTCATCTGTTTGATTGCTAAATAGATTCTCCCCTTCAAAGGAAAAGTCCTCTATTCTGAACCTGTTTCACAGGGAAGAGTAGATGATCTTAACCCACGATGTCTTCTTAAGCTAATGCTTAAGATGCTGTCGCTTTAGTCAGAGTATGAAGCATCAAATGATATTCTAAGACAGTGGTCCCCAAACTTTTTACCTTGCGCCCCCCCCACCAGAGATGGGAGTAGGGCCATGGCTCCAGGAGTGGGGGATACGAACAGGAGTAAGGGGGCCTACAGCTGGGGTGCGAGGTCAGTGGCGCTGCAACATTTTTAATAGTGGGGGTGCTGAAAGCCAACCCCCTTACCCCTGTCTGGACCCACCCCGAGTTGGGACCATGAGCAGGGCCGTGTCTCTGGGAGGGGGGGGACCCAGACAGGGGTAAGGGATCTGAGGCTGGGGCCACAGCCAGGACCCCGGGCACGGGGCCAGCAGCTGAGACCCCACGTAAAACCTACACCCCCAAACCTTTAGTTCCCACACCTGTGTCTGGGCTGTGCTCCCCCAAATGTTCCTCTGAACCCTCTTAGGGAAGCACATCCCACAGATTGTGGACCTCCGCTCTAAGAGCATGTTTCACTATGTTCTGTCCACCAGTTAAAATATCATTCACCAGTTTATGCTGATCTTCTGATAGCACTTGAATAAAGGTGGCCATCTTTTCTTGTAGGTGAATCTGATAAATGGACATAATACTCAGAGAAGATGAAGAAAAAACCTTTTGTCCTGAAGTATCCAATCTTTACCCTCCCTGACAAACAACATGGAATGTGCTGTCGATAGCCACTGCTACTACTAACAAGTTAGGGCTGGGCTGCATGTAGTGAAAATAACTCCTCCTCCTCATAGGACAGGTGGTATAAAATTTAGCAGCTTTTTAAAAAATGGGCTAACAAGAAGCTGACGTAGACCAAACAGATTTGACCATGACAACAGCCCATCCAATATGGGTAAAGAAATTCTGGTCTGTGAAGGGGCTCCCAAAATATCAAACTGGATGGGAGAATTCTTTCATTGTCACAGAAGGTAGTTTTAGAGGTACCTATCCACCAATTCACAAAACAGTAGGGCATCCTCAGAGGAAGACAAAGCAGAAGTGATGCCCACATTCTGACCAGAAGAGTCCGGCTCTGTTACTAGTTGCTGGTAGTCCATCTGTGGGGCTAATTAGTCTTCCTCTTCAGATAGAGAGCCTAGTACCTCCGTCAGATATTCTTCACTGAAGTTAGGAGAGGGAGACAAATCCAGAAAGCTCAAAACTATTATACAGATCCTTTCTTGATCTTTAGCAGGAGAATGATTCATATGCCAAATCATAGCTGGGAAACTCCATAAATCCCCTTGATGTATACCAACAGAACCATGCAGCTTAAGGAGCCCATTCTTGACAGTACCCACCCACAGGGGCCATTTTGTAATCAAGGGGTAAGGAGGATTAAAAGGTTCAATATCCAGGTGTATATCTTGCTCCTACAGAATGGAACGTAGGGAACGTGTCAGGTTGTTTAGGTGTATCCTACTCCTCTTCCAAATGTGGATCCAACCTCAGATCCATAGCCAAGAAGATTGGAGAACTACCAGAACCAGGATGTGATGCGTAATAAATGGTGTTATAGAGAATCCGAGGGACTTGAGGCAGTAGAGAAACTTCTGAGGAGAAACTAGGTATTGCCTCCATTCTACCTGTCTTCTCCAGGGTATGACCCCAAACACAGACATGTGAAGGGGCTTTTCCTCTCTCCCCACCCTGAAGGTATCTCTTGTAGATCTGTTGCCCAATCTAGTTGTAGAGCCATATGGCAAGTTTTGGCTACTACAGTAATTCTGTCTGGTTCCGATGACTCCACTGTTGCCAGTTCCCGTCAGGTCTTCGCCATTGTCTTTAGATGCGTAGGAACCCTCACATCCAGTAACAGAACTGTCCGTCTAGATTTTTTCCTTTTTAATTATCTTCGGTCTGGGAACGGACGTGAATGGATTCAGGTCTGACGGACCCAATGAATCACTCATCTGGGATCCAGCCCTGCTAACACTGGATGCTCTTTTCCTATCCATCTTCCTCAGAGCTGCAACCAATGCATCTGGTGGCCTTTCACATGGCCTTGACTTTGGAGCGTATGAAGCCAGTACTGACAGAAGTTTAAGAGCTTTTAGTTTAATCAGATCCAATGTCTTGTGTGCCATTAGCACTGCTGGCCTTGGAGTTACCTCTGGTGCCGATTTTTTCATAGGCACCTTAGTCTTAGTAGGTGCCAAACTCTGAGATGACACAGGTCTCTTCACTCATAGTACACGCTCTTGAATGCGCCAGATACAATAGACTTTGCTGCTATTGCTTCCACAAGAAAAGATTACTCACCTTGTGTACTAAACTGTGGTTCTTTGAGATGTGTCCCCCTATGGGTGCTCCACTTCGGGTGTGTTCACGCCCTCTGCACCTCAGATCGGTGATTATAGGTAGCAGTGTCTATTTGGTCAGCACATGTACTCTCGCAGTCTCATGCCCTGTATCAGGACTAGATAGCTCTGCGCACGCAAACTGCCCTCAGTTCCTTCTCTATCGCAGAGCTCAATGGTAAGAACTCCGAAGCAGAGGGTAGGAGGAGGGATAGTGGAGCACCCATAGGGACACTCATCTCAAAGAACCACAGTTACTGCATAAGTTAAGTAATCTTTTCTTCTTCGTCAAGCAGTGTTCTTATGGGTGCTCCACTTTAGGTGACTCTACAACAATACCCCTAAGGGAGAGGTCAAGTCTAGAACTGAGGATAAGACAGCCAAATATGGCATTGGACGCTGAGTTGTGGATGACTGGATAATGTTCAGCAAATGTATGAGCAGATGTCCAATTTGCTGCTTTGCATATTTCTGTGACCATAATGTTTCCACTTCCATAGCCTTCCTCAGAGAGAGATCTCGTGGAGTGAAAACGAGGAGTCCTTGTGGCACTTTAGGAACTAACAAATTTATTTGGGCATAAGCTTTCATGGAGTGGGTTATAGCTCACGAAAGCTTATGCCCAAATAAATGTTAGTCTCTAAAGTGCCACAAGGACTCCTCATTGTTTTTACTAATACAGACCAACAGAACTACTTTGAAACCTGTCATCATGGAGCGAGTTCATACTCTAGAAGGAGGTTGAAGATTGACAGCATGAAAGCAATAGGTAATGCCATCTAATATCCATCTAGAGAGTCATTGTTTAGAGATTGAGGATCTTTTGATCTGTCTGCAATGGAGAGAAATAGTTTGGGAGATTTCCTGAAGGGCTTAGTCCTATCTATATAGAAGGCTAGTGCTCTCCTGACCCTGATGACCTGACCTGCAATGTCACCTCCCTTTTGGAAAGAAAACTGGGAGGTGGATAAGATGGTTTATATGGAACTCTGAAGATATTTTCAGTAGGAACTTGGAGTGTGGTCATAGTGTAACCTTGTCTTTGAAAAAGACTGTAAATGGGGGGGGGTTCACCATTAGAGCCCCTCTCTGAGCAGACATAAAGGTTACTAAGAATGCAGTTTTCACAGGGAAGTGTAGAAGAGTGCAGGTGGCCACGGATTTGAAGGGAGGCCTTGTAAGGCAACTGAAGATAAGGCTGAGGTCCCATGCCAGTGTAGGGCATCTGACTTGTGGGAAGAGGTTACCCTTGAGAAACCTTCTTGTTGTAGGATGAGTGAAAACAGAATAACTGTCTATAACTGGTAAAAGGTGGTGATGGCTGCAAGAAGCATCTTTATGAGGTTAGAGATAATCCTGATATTTTTGGTTCTAGGATGTAATCTAGCACAAGCAGTAGCAGAGAGGATGTAGGAATAATTTTCTCAAGTCAGAGCAGAGTTGGAATCTCTTCTACTTTTGAATACATGTGCGATGAATAGTTTGTTTCCTGCTATGTAACAGCACCAGCTTTACATCCTCAGAGCAGGTAATTTCCAAGCTTTCAAACCATCAAGGAGTCATGCCTTGAGCCAGAGAGCCTGTAGATTGGGGAGATGGACCTCAACAACACCCTGAGAGAGGAGATGAGGAACAGGCTGGAGAGTGATTGGTTGGCAAATCATCAGTTGCTAAGGCATGGAAACCATGTTTGTCTTGGCCACATGGGAGCTATAAGTATAACTCTGGCTCTTTATTTTATCAGGACTTTGGCTATTAGAGGAATTGGTGGAAAAAAATACAACAAACATGTGTTCCATTGTAAAAGAAAGCCATTGTCAAGAGAATGATGACCCACACTGGCCCTGGAGCAGAATTGGGAGCACTTTTTTCTAGCTATGGCGAAGTAGTATCTTTGGGACTCCCCAACATAGATATATGCCAGGGGTGGGCAAACTTTTTGGCCTGAGGGCCACATCAGGGAATAGAAATTGTATGGCAGGCCATGGCAATTGTATGGCAGGCTCACAAAATTGGAATTGCGGTGCGGGAGGAGGTGCGGGCTCTGGCGTGGAGCTGGGGATGAGAGGTTTGGGGTGCAGGAGGGTGCTCTGGGCTGGGATCAAGGGGTTTGGAGAATGGGAGAGGGATCAGGGCTGGGGCAGAGGGTTGGGGCATGGGGAGAGGCTCAGGGGGTGCAGGCTTCAAGCGACGCTTACTTCAAGTGGCTCCCGGAAGCAACGGCATGTCCCTTCTCCGGTTCCTATGCAGAGGCACAGCCAGGCAGCTCTGTACACTCCCCCATCTGCAGGCACCGCCCCTGCAGCACCCATTTGAGTACATAGGAGCTGGAGTGGGGCCATGGCATGGCTTCTGGGAACCACATGGTGCGGCCCCTGACCCAGCGCCCTGGCCGGAGCACCGGAGTGGAGCTGAGCCACATGGTGCAGCCCCGACTTAGTGCCCTGGCCGGAATGGGGCCGAGCCGCATGGTACAGCCCCCGACCCAGCGCTCTAGCTGGAGCAGGGCCAAGCCACGTGGTGCAGCTCATGGGCCAGCTTAGGCCCGGGGGCCATAGTTTGCCCACCCCTGATGTATGTTTTGGAAAATGGAGGGTTCTATTTCCCATTTGTGATGCTGGGAGAAATGCCTGCTGAGAGCGTTTTGTATGCCTGGGAGGTAAGCTGCTGATGTGGTGGCAAATGCACCTGTCATGGGATCCACCCACTGCTAGTGGCACCTCCTGCTGGCCATCCTGGGGATTAGCTCTGGCCAGGTCTCTCCCAGCGTCCTCTCATCCTACAGACCGCTCTCACTCCAGGAACTGCAGCCTCCTCTTCATGACTCAGGCCTCTGGCCAGGCCACTACATGGCTCCCCCTTCCAGGGTATGTAACAAAGTTTTTCCCAGATCGAATAATCCAAGGCAGTCCACTGTCCTCTGCCTGGTATTTGCCACATCCCGAGAGGCTGGTAAAGGACCCCGAGCTCACCCTTTACTCCAGGTTCCACCTCAGGGACCTTCTGGTTAGCAGCCAAAGCCTGCACTGTTATTCCTTTCTGCTATTCCCGAGCTTTCTCCTACCTTCCTGGCTTCCTCCCATTTTGGGTTTTCCAGCCTCCAAACTCCCTCTTTCCAGGAAGCAACTGTGGACTACTTTCTATAGTCCCAACACACCTCCCTCCTCCCAGGGCTGACAGCAGCCTGCTTTCCTGAAGCCACCTTCTGTTGTCAGCTTCCTGGTGTACATAGGCTCTGCCTGTCCCTTCCCAGCTGAGCCTAGTGTCTAATTAGTCAATCCCTGCTCTCTGGCTCCTCTTCCAGGTGCAATCATGCTTATGAACATGTATATGACATATTTCCATAAAGCCTTACAGGGGGCACCGTCACAACATCATCTCGTGTATATTTTACATGAACTGCCACGGAGGATTAAGATCACCTTCCCTTTGTGCCGAAGCTTTTTACTTATTAATTAACCCAGAGTATGTATTAATACCGGGGGGGGGGGGAAGAAGAGGGGCAAACAGCTGTGCATCTCTCTCTATTAGTGTTATAGAGGGGGAACAATTTATGAGTTTACCCTGTATAAACTTTATACAAGGTAAAACAGATTTATTTAGGGTTTGGACCCCATTGGGAGTTGAGCATCCGAGTATTAAAGACAGGTACACTTCTTAAGCTGCTTTCAATTTAAGCCTACAGCTGTTAGGGGACGTGGTCAGATCTGGGTCTGGGTTTGCAGCAGACTAGTGGGTCTGGCTCAAACCAGGCAGGGCGCTGAAGTGCCAAGCTGGGAAGGCAGGGAAAGCAGGGGCAGATGCAGTCTTGGCACATCAGTTGGCAGCCCCAAGGAGGTTTCTGTGATCCAACCCATCACAGTTGTCTATCATGAATTTTATATGCTTGCCTCTGATCAGTGGTAGAAAATGTGTACAGGCATTCTTGACTGCTCTGAATTCTAGCAAGCGGATATGTAGCATGAATTCATGTGGGGATCACTTGCCTTGACTATTTGCCCGATGGACTCCCCATCCCAATAGGAATACATCTATTGTCAATATTAATGGTTGGGGTGGTTGAGTGACACTGAGGGCCTTTCCAGTGGTCAAAGGACTTTTTGACTGTCAAGGGAATGAAGAGAGGCTTGTTTAAGCTGTGCTTGCTTGGCACGTATACAGTTCTGAGCCACCCTTTAAGGCAGCACATGTGGAGTCTTGCTGCCAAGTGTCCCAGTAGCTGGAGACAGTTTCTGGCTGAAGTCTGAGGACTGGCCTGGATTGTCAAGACTTTGTGAGGGAAGGAAAGCTTGGGCTGCCACTGCAGCTGGATAGGCTCCGTGAATTCCAGAGGTTGTACTGGAATTAATGTGGACTTTTGGATATTTAATTGGAGTCCCAGCTGGAGGAATAATTCCATGGTCTTGTGTAGCCCTCAAAGAGTCATTGAAGGAGCATGCTTTGAGCGGGCAATCATTTAAATATCATAATTCCTTGTTTGTGAAGGTGCTCCGCTACCACAGAAAGGACTTTTGACAACTCTTTGGGTGTGGATGATAGTCTGAATGGGAGCACTTTGTATTGAAAGTGATTTTATCCAAGAGTGAATTGTAGAAACCTTCTGTGAGATGGGTGGATTGCAATATGAAAGTAAGCATCTTGTAGGTCAAAAAGCAGAAAATCAGTCTGTTTGGTCCAAAGATAGAATTATTGCTGTGAGAGTAACCTTTTTGAAGTGTTATACCTTTACAAAATGTTCTGAATGATCTTAGATCTAGAATGGATCTCCAACTGCCATTCTTTTTCAATATCAGGAAGTACTTGGAGTAGAATCCCTTCCCTCTGTGTTCAGTGGGAACTGGCTCTATAGCACTAGCTTCAGGAGAAAGTCTGTTTCCTGACATAAAACGAGCTCATGAGAAAGGTTCCTGAAAAGGGATGGGGGGGGTTAGACGGGGGAAAGGAGGTAAAATAGATCGAATATCCTATGGAGATGATTTTCAACACCCATCTGTCCATAGCTATATGTTCCCAAGTTTTGACATAAAAAGCAAAGTGGTTGCTGAAGCAGGAGAGATGTTTGGGTTGCTGCAGCAAATAAAAATGGAGGTAGTAAAGCAGAGCCTCAATCAACATGTCAAAATTGGTGGTTAGACATAGATGGCTGTAATGTTGATGTTTGTGGAGCAGCTGGTCTCCTCTTTTGCCAACTTCGTCTTTTTCATTGGGGTTCATAATGCCTTGCGGAGGAGGAAATTGAGTAGGCTAGGATCTCTGTGCTGTCTTGGATTTACTATAACTTCTTTTTGTGTGCAGGCATGTAAATTACCAGTGAGTGCAGAGTGGCTCTAGAATCTTTTAGTGTGAAGGGATTCAACCATGTTCTCTGCAAATATCTTTAATCCCTCAAATGTAAGGTCTTCCACAGTAAATTGGACTTCCCTTGGAAAGCTGGAAAGGTGAAGCCAAGAAGCCCTTTGCATGACCACTGCTATGGAGATAGAGCAGGCGGCTGTGCAGCGACGTCTAGAGAGGCCTGAAAGATGTCCTTACGAGAAGTTGACCTTCAGCAATGATTGCCTGAAATTGTTCCCTCTGATCAGCTGGAAGATGTTCAATGAAAGTGTTCAGGCTGAAAATAATTGACATGACTGTACTTTGCCACAAGAGCTTGGTAATTGGCGATCCTAAATTGTAGGGTCACCGATGAATATGATTTTAGTCCAGATAACTCAAGATGTTTCAAGTCCTTGTGACAGGGTATCGATTTAGCTTGGTGCTATCTGCCACATTCATGTACAGCGTCAAGAAGGGAGTTCAGGGATGAGTGTGAAAATAAAAAGTCCAAGTCGTCAGAGAGAACATAGTATGTTTTGTCTGCTCTCTTGAATGTGGGAGGTATTGTGGCTGGTGTCTACCATATAATTTTTGCTGGGTCCAGCAAGGCCTCATTAATGGGAAGTGCAATGTGGGCATGTACAGGATGTCGAGCAGCTTGTGCTGTGACTCTTTAACCTCTTCCAGCGGAATTTTTAAAGGAGGCATAATGGCTTTATCAGGAGAAGATGAAGAGATATTGGTTGCAGAAGTAATCTCTAGTCTCACTCCCTGTTTCTCAAAGCTCTCCTCTTGCAGATCATGAGGTCTAGACAGAGAAACTATTGAAGATAGTGTTTCTCATAGGGATAGGAGAAGACAATGGGCCCTCAAGAATTGGTGTCTCTAGGCTACCCAGGAGTCCCAGTAAGGCCACTGAGGTAGTGCAAAGGGGATGGGTGGGGCAACCAAGGATGTCCATACCAATTGGATATGTCGTGTCTCTCAGTGTTAAGCTGCTTCTGCAGAGGCCTCAGGCTAGCTCACTCTCTGATAGTGGAATGGAGAGCCTTGAACTGATGAGATTGAATGACACACAGTTGCTGAGCCGGTCTTCTGCAGAGCCGAAGAATTCAATACTGGGGCTGTAGAGGCCTGTGATAGTACTGATTTAGAGGAGCTTGTTTTCTCTCTACCACTCCATTCATACAATGGTACCAATCTTCTGGAGCCTGAACTCTCAGAGTCCCTAGGCTTGCTGGAGGTGCTGATACCTGAGGAGCCTGCAGCCTTGTAGGCACAGAGTCAGACATTGGTGAGTGCCAAGGAGGTAGACCTTGTCAGGGATCATCTCTGTGATAGATTATCTATCCAGTGGACCTGAAGCCCACTTTTTTTTTTTAGTCTTTTTGAGGGAAGCCAAATATTTCCTCTTCAAAGCTGCAGGGGAATACTGAGCAGAGGAAGTCAATGGAATGGGCCTCATTTGGGACCACTGTACGTGGTGAAGGGGAAGGCTGGTCGGATTGAACTTTCCACCATTAGCAGCTGGAGTTTTAGCTCATGGTTCTTTCTGGCTCTTGATTTTAATTTAAGCAGAAAGTACACTTCTGAGGCACATGTGACTCCCCAAGACAGCAAAAGCAGCAGAAATTTCTGTCATGGACCAGGATTGCTTCATGGCAGGAGAGGCAACAGTTAAACCCGGGAGAGCCAGGCATACTCTGGACAGACACTGCTACCTAAAATCTCCAATCTGAGGTGCAGGGAGTGCGAATGCATCTAAAGTGGAGTACCCATAGGGACACTACTCAAAGAAGTAGTAAGAGTTCCCGTGGTCCATTCTGTCTGGTCTGGACGCATTCTTGGAGTAAATGTACAGCAGATGGAGCTTCTGGGTGGAGTGTGCCTTTCACCAAGACATGTAAGGTATCTTACATTAACGTTTGATGCTGGAAATACTTCTGGACACAAAGCGCATCTTTTGAAGACTGCTCCTCTGATTTTTGGCTCCACTATCATAGTTAGAACAGAGAGAGATTAAAAATTCTAACTCTACTAACAGTATTAAGTATGAGAAAGACAAGATAGATGAGGTAACAACTTTTATTGAACCAACTTCTGTTGGTGGAAGGCACAACCTTTTGAGCTACACAGAACTCTGCTTTAGGTCTGGGGAAGGAAACAGAGTGTCTGAGATTAAGTATCTAACATTAACTCTAAAATACCTACCTATGTAATGGTACTATAGATGAGAAAAGCTCCGGATCCAAGAGATATGGAGAGGTTCACTTTTGTCTAATGCTGCGGTTGGAAGGAACTGGAGAACAGATGCCACATTATAGCCTTGCCTTCATAACATTTTAGAGGGTGTGTGAGCACAGGTACTGCTTAGAACAGGTGCAGCCTAGACAGTAGAACCAACTGGCACAACCCAAGAATGGGAATATGCAGAGGACACTCGAAGATAAACAGGAAGCTAGAATGGAACCGTTAGTGCCACTACCTTAACTATACTCCTTACTGCAGATCCTGCTATAGTATACAGTAGCTGAAGCACTTTGACACATTTCTGAACATTTAAAGCAAATATTTGTTTTAAGATCAACTACAGTATGCTAGAACGGACAAACTTAAAATAGTATAACATTAAAAAGAATCCTTTTAGTCACTTAAATCAGTGTTTTCTCTGAAATTTGAGCTGCAATTCCGAAGTACTCATGCAACTGACAAATTTTGACAGATGTCAAAAATTAATCAATCATTCTCATGTTAATGAAGGAACACTTTGTTATGTGAACAACATTTTTAGTCAGTACAGAAGGAAAAGAACTGAAGAATAATGGATGTGATGCAAAAGTGGTCTCTCTTAATGCATCAAAATATCAGCAACTGAAGCCATGATCATAAGTTGAAGTTTAGACTAGGACACACAGAAGTGTGTGTTTTGGTTGCCTTAATAAACTGAGACAGAAGAAGAAAGAAATGAAGAACCATGTATACACAAGCCAAAATCCATGTTGGAGCACAGTTGATATTCTCTTTCATGAAGGATATTATTTATTTTTATTATAGCAGCATATGCGGGCTCCAATCAAATTAGGGCCCCATTGTGCTAGGCACAGTATATAAAAAAAGACATCTTTCACTACACTGAAAACTGGTTTAAGGTTCAAGAATCTATAAATGATCTTAAAAAAAAAAGTTTTTTTATACTATACTATAGTTTTTATACTATAGTTTAGTATATATCCTGACAGACAGACTGAATACCTGAAGTCAATAGCATTGAGTCCCAACAGCATGCCAGCAAGCATATTTGCTTCCTCTCCCAGGACAATTGCTCCATCTTCATAAAATCTCCTGCAAGAAACAAAATAGTTTTCACCTCACCCACACACACACACACACACACACACGTCCCCAGAAACGAGCACCAATCTCTGTTCTAAATAATAATTTAGCTATCACATTGACTATTCAAGTTATTAAATTTTGTAAAAGACTTTTTAAATCCAAATAAATGAAAACAGCCACTGGATGCCCAGATGGCATTCATATTTCACTTCTGGTAAAGCAAAGAAAGAGATCACTATAAAGCAATAAATTCAAGGGGGGGGCAGGGAAGTGCTCCATAATAATAAAACTATTTTAAAATGTATAAAATCCAGACAGTGCCAAACAAAATAACTAGATATATGTTAATTAATGTATTATGAGTCTATTTAATGCCCTTGAGAAATAACTGTAGAAAAGGATAAGCCAAAAACCAACTCCCTGCCCCCCAAAAAGAAAGAGGGACACACAATTGGAGTTTTACTTGTGACTGAGAATGTGTGTCATGCCCACTGAAAGAATGACAATTGATGCCACTGTAGAAAGCCTTTTTCATCTATATTTCTTAATTGTACTTAAAGTCAAATTTAAGACCAACTATTCAGATTTAACTTTCAACAGTTGACTATATTAGCAATCTACAATCCTATTTTTAGCAGCATAGTGTCCCACTGCCTCCCTACTGCTGAAGCCTTTCCCTTCCTGAGGGAAAGACTCTCACATCATGCATGAAAGATCACTGAAAGGCTGGGGCCTAAGGTAAGACTCCAAAATCCACATTTTAGCACTTAAATAAATGGCCTGATTTTCAAAAGGGGCTAACCACATCCATCTCCAACTGAAGTTAATAGCACCAGCAGATGTTCAGCACCCTAAAAGTTAGGCCATTTATTTAGGTGCCTAACTTTAGGCACTCATGTTTGAAAATTTTGGCCATCTCTATTAAAAAATAATTAATGAAATAAATCTCTAAATGATAATTCAACTGATATTGATATAATTATACATAAATTTATATGACAATTCAGTTAACTCTATAGCAACACACAGGAAATCACTGGTTTAGTCCTCTGCTGCTTGTGGATCAGGAACCCCAAATGTTTTGCTTTAGTGCTAAGAAACTGGAAATCTAAACTTCCAGTGCCAAAAGTTCAACATTAATAGAAGTAATTTCATAAGTTGAATGTATAACAACCATTAATTTAATCTTAAAAGATCTACTGAAACATAGACTCTGTATACATTTCAAGGTTATTGGGAACTTCCTTTCATTCCAAATGAATGGTGAAAAAGGTTTGTTTTCTAAAAGCTAAACTAGTGAAACAGCCAGCTAATCATAATAATTGTTATCTATTACCTAGCAAGTTAAACTACTGGACATGAACAAGAAGTGACCGCTTAAGAGGACTTTTTTGAGAACAAAATTCTTCAGAAGAAAAAAATTAATAAAACAAGAGTTTTATTAAAAAAAAAAGTCATGCTTAAGTGCTTTCAGAATTTCTCACACACTTCAAGATGTAAGTATACCGGATATGTGCTTATAATTTTAAGCAAAGAGCATGTGACTGGAAGGCTCAGTTCATTCATCTGTAAAATGGGAATATCATCTACCTCATGCTGGTGCAATTTAAGATCTGTAAAGCACTTTGAGATCCATGGACAAAAAATGTTACAGAAGAACAAAATATGGCAAGTGAAATTATTTTCCCTTACTCAATTTTGTTGCTGTTCTTTGAATATTCTCCAGTCTATTTAAGTCTCTCTGATATCGTGAGGCCTGATACTCGCATTATTATAGGGGCGGTCTCAGCTCTATATACAGAGACCACTCTGCTCTATGAGATGAAGCCCCTGCAAGAGCAACCCAAAACAGCAGCAACTTATTTTGATACCATATCTATCATACTACAAGCTCATATTAGATTTCCTAGCCACTATTGTCTTCTCTTGTATTATGGGAATGAACTTGGTACTTGATATTTATTATATAAAAACTATATAGTTGGTATATTATCAAATATAACCAAAGTTATTACATTTTACAACAGTACTTCACAGCTGTAACCAGCACTGGCGTGCAATAATTCTAACATTTTCCTCTGTCCTTTCTAAAGTACTTTACCAGAAGTCTCTTCCTTCCCCCCCACAAGTTATCCCTGGGGAAATTTTCCATAATAATTGGGACAAATTTAATACTTCTTCCACTGTGTTTCTGAAGTCTTTTTAATCTAATGGCACTTCCTCTATCTTGAGAAGAACACCTCAGACCAATGTTTAATTTTCTACCTTTATGTAGGCAACAAGCACCAACCCCTCTTCCAAAGTTTAGTTTCCTATCTCACTGATCCTCTCCAAAATGTCCATTTAAAAAAAAAAAAAAAAGCCAAACTTATCATCAGAGAGGAATATACGAGTTTCCAATTATGCCAATGCTAACATATAAATATAGGCCTCTAGGTCAGTCTGCAAGGGCAGCAACGGATACCCCTCACACAAACTAAACACACTATTTCTGCTATTTACTTCTTATTCTTATATAGATCAAGTACCAAGTTCATTCCCAAACCCTGATCTTTTGCCGAAGCAACATTTTGAAATTTAGCATTAAGCAAATAAAAGGACTTTAAGACCTGGTTGTTTTGAAGTCTCTTAGAGCTGCAGAAATATATTCCGACAAATGTTTTTCCATAAGTGCAACTCTGATCCACGCTCTGCCCTGAAAGGAAGAAGAAATATGTAAATCGCATACTAAAAGGCATTCTTAAACCTCTGGAAAGCAAATCAGACCACTACAGCTGGAGGGGGAAAGCCACTACACAATTTGCTACTAAATATATAAATTTGGTATTTAAATGTATACTTGACTACAGGAATAAGAAAAAAAAAACTATAAAACATATTTCTCACATTTTAAAAGGGTATTCAAATAAGAATTCTGAAGTAGCAATCTTTCCTTCAAGAATATAGGAGCGGCTAACTTTCACTCAGAATTGTACAAAATATTTCTAATTTAATGAAAACAGATGTCAAACCTTTGGCAACTTTCCATACCTATTTCTGTAAATAAGTTTTGCAACATACCTTTACTTTGGAATTCCTTGTAAACAGCATTTTTGCAATCACTGAAATCTGTTCATTAATCAGTAATTTTACACAGAATTATATTATAAAATGGCATCTGTCTGTACATAATTTTAAAAGCTAAACTTTTTTTGTGTTCTTAAATAGTTGGCCGTGCAGTCTACAATGTTTTCTAATTTAAATTTTTTCACTGGTATCAGTCAAATATACCCAAATCAAATGCCAGTAAACAGGTGGCATGCTCCAAACCAAATAGTCATGAATGAGACACCAGATACTTTAGATTATACAAAGGCTCATCACACAATTCATAGATTCTAAGGCCAGAAGGGACCATTTTAATCATCTAGGCCAGGGTGAGCAAACTTTTTGGCCTGAGGACCACATCAGGATTCTGAAACTGTACGGAGGAACAGGTGTAGTGTATTAAATTGCTCCTTGTATGAATGCGCTACTTATGGTGTACTACTTACGGCTGCGGTCCTGGTGCTCTGAGCAGCATGGTAAGGGGGTGGGGAGTGGGAGCATTGGATAAGGGGCAGGGAGGTCCCAGGAACAGGGGGCAGTTGCATAGGCATGGGAGACCTGTGGGGCCTGTTGGGGGCGGGGCTGTGGATAGGGGTCGGGGCAGTCAGGGGACAAGGAGCATGGGGGGGTTGGATGGGTCAGGAGTTCTGAGGGGGGCAGTCAGGAAGTGGGAAGGGGTGGATAAGGGTGTGGGTCAGGCTGTGTCGGGAGGCACAGCCTTCCCTACACAGGTGTACTGTATTAAATTGGTCCCCATAGGAATGTGCTACTTATGGCTGCCAGTCCTGGTGCTCTGTAAGTAGCACATTCCTACATTACACCATGCAGCTTTGACGGCATGGTGACAGGGGACAGCAGGGGAGGGGCTGGGGGTTAGCCTCCCTGGCGAGGAGCTCAAGGACAGTCCCACAGGCTGGATGTGGCAGGACGGTCCCGCGGGCCATAGTTTGCCCACCTCTGATCTAGGCCAAAGAGAGCAATTATAGCAGACACCAACTATCACTATCATCCATATCAAGAGTTTAAAAATTGTATTCAAAGAGTAAGGACTTATGTGTACACACACACACATGCTTTAGCAGACTATTGACTGAAACAGTAGTAAAACCTGGGCATGCTTTCTACAATAAAGAAGAAATTTTTATATGATAGTTGATCTTAATTCAAAAGATAGGAAATAATTCCAAACAATCTGTTTGCAGTAATCATAACTGTTGCCTAATTAAAACAATCAGGTCAAGTTATTTCCAAACTATATCAAATCTACCGGCAATTAATTATGTGGCAAGTCATCTTGTTAGTTATTTTTTAAAATTATATATGCAACTCTTATTAGGTCCATTTCACTTCTGAATCATTATAAAGATTTTAGCAAAAATACTAGCTAGCCAACTGCAGCCCATGTTCTCCGTTTATATAAACCCAGATCAAACTGCATTCATTAAAGATAGACAAATGGAAATATAATGGATATAATATCCATATATCCTTGGAATGACTCCTAGTGCCAAATAAAAAACCCACACATTTTTTATTATCAATTGGTGTATAGAAAGCTTTTTGTTAGACTAGAGAGGAACTACCTATTTAATATCTAGTCCCATATGGATATTGGCCCTACTTCTTAAATGGATTAGTGCTTTTTATGCCAGCCCAAAAGCAGCTATGCAAGTCAATAGAGCTAAATCTCCACTATTTGTAGGGGGGAAAGGTTTACTAACATGTTCTGTAACTGTTGTTTTGCAAGATGTGTTGCACATGTCCATTCCACTTCAGGTGTGTGCATGCCAAGTGCACTGGTGTCGGAGATTTTTTCCTCAGTGGTATCCGTTGGGGCAGTGCACACCCTCTCTGCTGCCTTGTGCTGCTGCATGATAGTATAAGGGCAGAGCCATCTCCAACCCCCCTCAGTTCTTTCTTATTAGATAGACTCTGATAAAGAGGGAAAGAAGGGGGGGTTACGGAATCAACATACAACACAGAAAAATAGTAATAGAACAGGTGATTTCACATGTCATTCCACTTCAAGTAACTAACAAGCAGTTCAATCTCGAGGTGGCATTAGAGTCTACCAGAAGAATAATGGAAAGACAAGCAGCCCAAATCTGGCATCATCACTATATTATTACATTTGCCTCTCATTATGCCATCCTGCATACACTGAAGACAAGTTACAGCTCTGCAAATAACCAGAATATAGGCACACAGGCTAGAAAGACTGCAGAGGCAGCATGCGATATGGTTGAATGAGCCATTACCCTACTTGGTGGAGTTACATTGGCCATGTCATAGCACAAATGTATACAAAATGAGATCCATGACAAAATTAAAAACTGAGAAGAGACCAGAAGGCCCTTCATACTGTCTGGAACTGTCACAGACAATTGGGAGGATCTAAATGGGTTAGTTCTCTCCAAGTAAAATGCTAACCCTCTCTTAAAATCTAATGGGTGGCGTCTTCTTATCCTTATGAGCATGAGACTTAGGGAAAGAAGTTAATAAATATAATGTCTGATTGATGTGGAAGTGAGAGACCACTTTGATGAGAAATTTCAGATGAGAGGGTAAGTTTACCTCATCCTTGTAGAGGACTGAATACAGAAGGTCAGACACTAGAGCTTGTAATTCATCCACTCTCCTGGCTGAGGTGATTGCCACTGAGGTGGCTACTTTCACTGAGAGATGGAGAAATGAACAAGTAGCCAAGGATTGAAAGGGAAGATGCATTAAGGGTAGAAAGCTGAAATAGCTGCTTCAGTGGACCTGGATGGAACTAATGGCAAGCCCTAGCTGTTTCAGGTAAAACCAATAATCCATGTGATGGGGTGGACTGAAAGGGCTTAAGATGGCCAGATAGGCCTATTAATTCCAGAGGCCTGGAAGGAGAACCAGGGAGTAGAGGATTGATTGCAGGCAGGTTCAGCTGGGCACAAAGTGATAGGGCCTATAAAACAAGGAAGCTGGCAACACACAGGGGCGACTGCTGGGAAAGGCTGCAGTCACACCCTAGGAAGAGGAAGTTGGAGCTGATATACTCAGAGAGTATATCAGAAGAGTAGGAAGCAGTCCAGGGCAGGAGCAGTGAGGACTGAGAGAGCAAAGCCCAGAACTACTGGTTTGAGGGTCCCTGGGCTGGAACCTGGAATAGAGGGCGAGCCTGGGTTCACCTACCCCCTGGGAAGGAGCACTGGTGGGACAATGAACTGGAAGACTACCTGGGTCACTGTGCCTTTGAAGAACTATACCCCAGAAAGGGGGGGGGGCGGCAGCACTGAGTGACCTGGCTGGAGGGCTGGGTCATGAAGAGAACGCTGCAGTTCCTGGAGTGAGAGAGGGGCAGCAGACCAGAGAGAGCAATGGAGTGATAGCGTGCAACTACAGGAAGGGGCATTGTCCTGATGAACTAATCTTGAAGCACCTCTGAATTCAGTGTACACTCACTGTCATGAGAAAATTCCAACTGAGACTGTTGGTTATCCTGTTCTGTATCCCTTGTAGACAGCTGAGATGAGCACATTGTGATGGGTGCATCAGTTCCAAAGTATGAATGCTGTCTTGCAGAGAGAAGGAGATCTGGCAGCTCCTTGGCAGTTTATACAAAACATACAGGTCACATTAAGGCCATCATAAACTGTGTGTGCTGTTTTTGATGAAAGGCAGAGTTTGTGCACAGGCACTCCTGACAGCCCTTAGCCCCAAAAAAGAGTGATATGGAAGGTCATTTCTGTGGAAGGCTATTTGTCCTGAACTTTGTAATGGGACCTGTATGTTTTGTATAAACTGCCAAGGAGCTGCCAGATCTCCTTCCCTCTGCAAGACAGCATTCAAACTTTGGAATTGATGCACCCATCACAATGTGCTCATCTCAGCTATCTGTCTACAAGGGATACAGAACAGGATAACCAACAGTTTCAGTTGGAATTTTCTCATGACAGTGAGTGTATACTGAATTCAGAGGTGCTTCAAGATATAGCCACCCTTTGGGGAACCTGGCCTACGGATCTCTTCACTACTTATCAGAACAAGAAAGGTCCTTGTTACTGCTCCAGGGACAGCTTGGGGAAACATTCACTGGCAGCTGCCCTCATCTTCCCGATGGACAGGGCCCACTTGTAAGTCTTGGACTCAGAGGGAGGTCTAGTCCAAGCCCAGAACTAGATTAAAGTCCCAGGCTGGAGCAGATAGTGTCACATGGGGGAAGAGAGACACCCAATGCCCTTAAAGAATCTACACATTAGTTGTTGAGCAAACTCCAAGTGGGAAGCCATTTTCGCTATGAAATGTATCTTAAGGGAGCTGAGAGAGTTTAAAACGTAGTGCAAAATCAAAGGGAGGAAAGATGAGGTCAGGTCTGTCCCTTTGAAATGGTACAAACCTGGAGTCATTTCCACTTTGTAGACAGGTATGTGGAGTGGTCAACTTGTGGTTGTGTTGCAACACGTGTTTCAGCTTGTCAGAGCATTCTGCTTCTAAGCCTTGGAACAAAGAAAGATTCAAGCCTGGAGGCAGAGGACCCATGGGTTGGGGTGAAGGGTCAGCCTATTGTTTTGAAAGAGCGAGGGAGGAATGGGCTGACGTCAGAGGAATAGGAGAGCATATTGCCAGCTGCGTCAGGTAAGGGAGCCAGACTTGTCCTAGTCAAGAGGGGCAATCACAGTAACTCTCGCTTTGTTTTGTTGAATTTTCAACAGAATCTTGGATAGGGTAGGAAACTGGGAAAAGACTTACAAGTGGGCCCTGTCCGTCGGGAAGATGAGGGAAACTGCCAGTGAATGTTTCCCCAAGCCGGCCCTGGAGCAGTAACAAGGACCTTTCTTGTTCTGATAAGTAGCGAAGAGATCCATAGGCCAGGTTCCCCAAAGGGTGGCTATATCTTGAAGCATCTCTGAATTCAGTATAAACTCACTCTCATGAGAAAATTCCAACTGAGACTGTTGGTTATCCTGTTCTGTATCCCTTGTAGACAGACAGCTGAGATGAGCACATTGTGATGGGTGCATCAGTTCCAAAGTTTGAATGCTGTCTTGCAGAGGGAAGGAGATAGGCAGCTCCTTGGCAGTTTATACAAAATATACAGGTCACATTAAGGCCATCATAAATTTTGTGTGCTGTTTTTGATGAAAGGCAGAGTTTGTGCACAGGCACTCCTGACAGCCCTTAGCCCCAAAAGAGTGATATGGAATGTCATTTCTGTGGGAGGCCATTTGTCCTGAACTTTGTTGTTGTATAGGTGAGCTCCCCAGCATATTAGGGAGACACATGTTCCAGAGTGTTGAATGTGGATAGTGAGAGGAGTGCTCTCAGTTGTACTGCATCAGGTTGGTGCTGATAAAGTCCAGTCACTGTACCGGGGTTAGTGTGCCACTACAATGGAGTGAATCTTGGAGAATACCCTGTGTGGAGCAGTCTGTACCTATAATGATCCTGCCCCAAAGGGAAGCAGTAGGAAATCTCCTGTACGATGGCTGTATTGAGATATGGAAGTAAGCACCCTGTAGGTTCAGGGCTAGAATTCAATCTTTCCTCTAGAGCTGGTCCTAACTGCTGAGAAGTAAGGTAAGGTGACTTCTGAGTGGCATGACAGGTGTATAGATGCAGCTGATGCTGTAAGGTATCATTGTTCAGGCCCCCGACCAGCTCAAAGTGCTTATAAGAGGCAGTTTGAGAGGTCATGGACTGCGGTGCAGACTGTTTTCACTTTTGAGCCCTGGGCCTCTTACACTGTGGCTAATAACAGCACAGAGACAGTGAGTATTGAGAAGATTGTGATCTGTGGTGTGGTTGAGAGGTATATCTTCTCTTCTGTTCTACAGTGTAGATTCCTAAAGAGTGTAGTGCAGTCCAAGAATCCTTTAGGATGTGGAGAGAAAAATCCATTTTCTCCGCAAAGAGTTTGGCCCTTCAAATTGGACGTCTGTAGTTCTTTGGGCAATCTAGAGAGGTGTAGTGAACAAACAAAAACAAACAAACAAACAAAAATAAAACCCACAACCCACCTCAGTACCACTGTCATGGAGACTGGGCGGGCAGCTGTAACAGCTACATCCAGTGGTGTCTCTAGGACAGAGTCTGGCTATTAACTGACCTTCTCTAAGAATGGTCTGAATCTGTTCTTTTTGTGTTTCCAGTAATGTTTCAGAAACATTCTGGGTTTCCCAAGACTAACACAATTGTTTTTGGCCATGACAGTTTGGTAATTTATGACTCTAAACAGTAATGTTGTTGACGAACATGCCATCTTGAGAAGCCTGATCATATGAGTTGACTTGGCATTATGTTGCTTGCTTCATGCATTAACCACATCCACAATGATGGAGTTGGGTTGCGGATGTTGAAAACAAAGTCTGCTTCTTTGGGTAGAGATGTAGGGTTGTTTTTGTTTACGCTCTGTTGCGGGTTGGTGCGATGGAGGCTGATTTTGGTAGTATCTAGAATCATTAATTGGGAGGACAGTTCTAGATGAGAAGGTAGTATGCAGAATTTCCACCAACTTGTGATGTGTATCTGCCACCTCCTGTAAGGGAATCTGCAGCTCGTCTGCCACCCTCTTGGTAAGATTCAGAAAGTTCTTAAATCTTCACCTACTGATGAGGTGTGGGCAGCACAATCTCGTCTAGGAGAGATGAGGCGAAGTTGCTGAAGAGGTAGCTTCCTCTTCAGGTTTTTTTTCCCCCCTTCCCCCTTCTTTCCTGTTCTGAAAAGGCTTTCTCCTGTCCTGGCTCAGGTGCCAGGCTATAGCAAACCATCTGGTAGACTGTTCCTGAGAGACACCGGAGACAGTGGCACCATGTGTGTGTGTATATACCCAAAAAGAGTTACAATATGGCCTTTGGAGGGAGAGGCAGGAAGGCAGGCATGGGCGGTTGGCATGATGGAAGATGGATGACCCTTGTAGTGTGGTGGTGGGCCACCTTGAGGGGCCAGGGAATGATCTCCTCCTGGCCAGTGTCAGATTCGTCAGTGGGTAAGGGTGCCACTGACTGGGGTATTGGCAGTATACAGCCCAGTGCTAAGAGCAATTCTGAGTGCCGGGATGTGCTCGATACTGGGGTACTGGTACCAAGTAATGGGGATTGTGGTTCTTCCCCAATCATCAGGTCTCCAGGGTATCAGAGGTCATGTAGTACCATGGGTTCATTTGGTACCTCAGAGGAGGGTCCATGGTACATTGTCAGTATTGATAGTTGGGCAGAGCACTCCCTAAATGAAAGTTTTGCCCAGTACAAAAAGTTTGTTGGTGCCACTTTAAAAAAAAAAAAAAAAAAAAAAAAAAAAAGATTTGGTATGGAAATTCTCTCTCCCTGGTACTGAGGCCACAGGCCTCCAGAGTATCAGAGCACCTGTGTTACCATGGGCTCATCCGGAACCCCAGAGGAGTGTCTGTAGTCGGTATCAATGGCTGGGAAGGTGCAGAACACTTCCTAGATGGGAGTTTTGTTGCATCTGGAACCAAAGGGTTTCTCTATGCCACTCTTTTAGAGATGGTATGGTAACCGTGCCCTCTCCTTAGGGGATGGTACCATCCCCTCAGAGCATGAAGGTGGAAGCCTCTGGTGTCTGGGTGCCGAAGCAGAGCCAACAGCAGGACTTCTCTGTGTCGCTCTTTTAGAGATGGTACAGTAACTATCCCCTCTCCGTGTACTAGTTGCCCAGAGTAGAGCTCAGAGCAGCACAGAGCTTACAAAAGCCCCTTGTCTGTGGAGAGCAGAGCTTAAAGCAGGGCAGAGCTCACAGCAGGAAGCCCCTTCTCAGGTTTCAGCTTCCAGAGCTTCAGTGCAGAACAGTAAGGCAGCTGAGTTCACAGCAGGAGGTTCCTCTGCTGGTATTGTCCTACCGAAGTGGCTGCTCCAGGGAGTCCCACTGGCTGGCCAGCTACTTGGGGGTCGGTACTGAGATGGCCACACTGGGGAACACCCCTCTGGCTGGCCAGTTGCTCGGAAGAGCCTTTCCAGTGGGAGTCTGCTGGTGACTTCCCCCCCCCTTCACCACTCGACCCCTTTTGAAAGCGAAGGCTCCGGGGATGATCCGGGGTCAACACCCACCAGAGTCCCCTGCAGACTGAAGTGTTTTCTCTATAGGGAGGAATTTTTACTTCTGCTCCCAGCTCCTGTGAGCCTTTAGTTTTCAGTGTGGCAGGTAAAGCACTTCTGTGAGGGTCTCCCAGGCACAGTGAGTGTCTGGCCATTACAGGAACTGACTCCTGGAAGAAGAGGCACCGCTTGGAGCAGAGAGAGCCAGGCAAGCCCCTGGGCAGGGGGTTGTCATCCTCTAGCAGGGAGGAATATGCAGAAGAACAGCATCTTTCCTTTTTTTTTTTTTTTGTTAACTGAAAAAGAAAATTATGAGTCTATTAGATGCCGGCGGGGGGGGGGAGAAGGCCCCCAGACAGGGAAGGAAAGTGAAGTTCTTTTCCTTTTTCTCTTTTCTTTTTAAACCAAAGGAATAAAATAAAATAAAATAAGCCTGAGTACTTTTAGGGAGAACAAAGATAAACAAAACAACACTACTTATGCTAATGACACAGATAAGGAAGGAACAACTGCTCGAGAGAAGGAAGTGAGGGGGGTTCGCCCATGCAGTGCTAAATAGCCTCCAGGCAGACCACGAGGGAGGGAGAGCACATGCGGGGCTCAATGGGACACTGCTGCCAAAAATCTCCCATTAGAGGTATAGGGGCACACAGACACCTAAAGTGGAGCACCCATAGGGACACTACTCAAAGAAGAACAACGCTTCCTCAGTCCCCTACCACCCTTCCTCTACTTATGCTACATTGATGGCATCTTCATCATATGGACCCACAGGAAGCAGGCCCTTGAAGAATTCCACCTGGATTTCAACAATTTCCACCCCACCATCAACCTCAGCCTAGACCAGTCCACACAAGAGGTCCACTTCCTGGACACTACAGTGCAAATAAGTGATGGTCACAAACTATCCTGTACTATACACCCTATACTGTAGGGGGCGGCAACTTTTCAAAAGTGGTATGCCGAGTCTTCATTTATTCACTCGAATTTAAGGTTTCGCATGCCAGTAATACATTAACCTTTTTAGAACGTCTCTTTCTATAAGTCTATAATATATAACTAAACTATTGTTGTATGTAAAGTAAATAAGGGTTTTTAAATGTTTAAGAAACTTCATTTCAAATTAAATTAAAATGCAGAGCCCCCCGGACTGGTGGCCAGGACCCGGGCAGCGTGAGTGCCACTGAAAATCAGCTCACGTGCCACCTTTGGCATGCGTGCCATAGGCTGCCTACCCCTGACTTAACCTATATCCTTATGTTAATAAACTTGTTCTATTTTTCCTTCAAACCAACTCAGTGTTGTTCTTGAAGGGAAGGGTGCATTACCGCAATTAAGTTACTAAGCTGTAATGCCCGAACTCTTTAAAACAGCAGCGAATATCTTCAGTGAATGCAAAGTGATAGGGTCTGTACATTGCAGAGAGACAACTCCGAGGTGCTTGGGGGCTGGAGTTAATTGATTGTTACCAGCAAGGCTAAGACTGGTAGAGTCTCAAGAAGTTTGCTGGTTCAGAAGACACCTTGGGGTGGCTGGTAGCTGACACACAGTGTCTAATCTCCAACAAAGCTCACTCTTTCTGTGGCAGAGAGATAACACAGTGGCCCAGTCTCCTAAGGCAATTTCAAGTTAGATATTATTTTCTCCACTTTCTAGAAAAGTGGTTTTTATACAGAAATTAACTTTAATAGAAATGTTGGCTTCTGGTCAATTGGGGAGAAAATATTATCAAACTTTGCAGACAACTTTCCCAACAAAGAAACGTCCCCATATGATACAGAAGAAGAAGGATTTGTATAGACAAATTAGCCCCAGAGGAATGTGTTTTGATCTGCGAAACAGGACCTGCAACCTCAGCGTGTAGCATGATAATAGAAAATTTCTTTAAGATACTGTTTCAATAGTATGCCAGTCAGGTTAAAAATTATTTTATTTATATATAAAAATTGAAAAGAGTTTTATGCACGGAGTAGACAAGTTCAGAGAGTATTGGGATTCACTTCATAACCAAACTTCCCAAAAAATATTATTGTATATTACCCCCTGGAAATCCTCCTGGGGCTTCCTAGAGGAAACTGTCACAAAGAAATGAAGAATTAATCTTTCATCTGCTAGTAGCCACTAGATAACTGATAGCCTTTCGCTTGAAAAATAGCCTAAATTGAGAAGAATGGTTCCAAAATAAATGGGAGGATGTTATTGAAAAATTTAAAAAAAAAAAAAAAAAAAGAGGACAAAGGTACTTTGATATTTGGTTTCAGAGTAGCAGCCATGTTAGTCTATATTCGCAAAAAGAAAATGAGTACTTGTGGCACCTTAGAGACTAACAAATTTATTTGAGCATAAGCTTTCAGATGCATTCGATGAAGTGAGCTGTAGCTCATGAAAGCTTATGCTCAAATAAATTTGTTAGTCTCTAAGGTGCCACAAGTACTCCTTTTCTTTTTGATATTTGGGTACCATATATTCAGGACTCAGACAAAGTACAGTAACCTGCAGGAAAAAAACAGCACACGTCTTTTTCTAAAAAATATTAATATTTGATAGACGTGCCTGATTTGATAAATATGAGTAGAGTCCGTAGTTTCACTCAATTTAATAAAAACCACCAGAAACAATATGTTTTGGATGGTGTGAACAGGCTCAACCTGTTATATGATAAACACTCTGTTAAATAGAAAGATTTGATGAGATTTATATTCCTATATTTTTCTCTAAACAAAAAAAAGCTCACTGTTGTAATGATTATCATTTTGTTTCTGCTATTTACATGGCAAGGATTTATACAACTTCCCAAATAAATAGTTAAACAAACAAAAGAAAAAAAAACACAAAACAAAAAACTTTGAAGGATTTTACAGAATAAACTTAGCCAGTTATATTTTCCTGTTGGGAACAAAAAATAAAAAGATTAACATGCTCATACAATAAATGGTAATTTGCAGCCACCTTGACGTTTTATTTCTTACCTTTGCTCTAGAAGAACTGACATTCTCCATATTCTCAATGCTGCAGATGCAATTGTGTGAAACCTTACGGCAAGCTACTCTGATATAGTCCCAGAAGCTACGAGGGCTTTCATAGCCAAACCAGGTGATCTGACCTTAATCAGAAGGCAGAAGACACAAAAATACAGGTAAAGAATATGGATTGTTAGAAACAACGAGGACACATACCCAACATTTTAGATACACCTCAAGCTCTGTTACCACTGTTATTGCACTGGTATAGCACAAGTCCCTAGTGTAGATGTTTTGCACTTGCACAATACGTGACTTGCACTGGTGTAGCTTACCTTGCTTTGAAACCAGTGCGTAGATAAAGATTTAGTTTTGTCTTACTTTTTTTTTTAAACTATTATATTGCAATAGCACCCAGAGCTCTAAACTGTAATTAGGGTCCCAGTAAAAAGAAAAGGAGTACTTGTGGCACGTTAGAGACTAACACATTTATCTGAGCATAAGCTTTCGTAAGCTACAGCTCACTTCATCTGATGCATTCAGTGGAAAATACAGTGGGGAGATTTATATACACAGAGAACATGAAACAATGGGTGTTACCATATACACTGTAAGGAGAGTGATCACTTAAGATGAGCTATTACCAGCAGGAGAGCGGGGGGGGGGGGAAGAGGAGGGGGGAAGGAGAGGGGGAAAACCTTTTGTAGTGATAATCAAGGTGGGCCATTTCCAGCAGTTGACAAGAACATCTGAGGAACAGTGGGGGGGGGGAAAATAGTTACTTCATTTAATGACCCATCCACTCCCAGTCTCTATTCAAGCTTAAGTTAATTGTATCCAGTTTGCAAATTAATTCCAATTCAGCAGTCTCTCATTGGAGTCTGTTTTTGAAGCTTTTTTGTTGAATAACCACTCTTAGGTCTGTAATCGAGTGACCGGAGAGATTGATGTGTTCTCCGACTGGTTTTTGAATGTTATAATTCTTGATGTCTGATTTGTGTCCATTTATTCTTTTACGTAGAGACTGTCCAGTTTGACCAATGTACATGGCAGAAGGGCATTGCTGGCACATGATGGCATATATCACATTGGTAGATGCGCAGGTGAATGAGCCTCTGATAGTGTGGCTGATGTGATTAAATAAATAAATAAATTTGTTGGTCTCTAATGGTAATAGCTTATCTTAAGTGATCACTCGCCTTACAGTGTGTATGGTAATACCCATTGTTTCATGTTCTCTGTGTATATAAATCTCCCCACTGCATTTTCCACTGAATGCATCCGATGAAGTGAGCTGTAGCTCACGAAAGCTTATGCTCAAATAAATTTGTTAGTCTCTAAGGTGCCACAAGTACTCCTTTTCTTTTTGCGAATACAGACTAACACGGCTGCTACTCTGAAATAGGGTCCCAGTGTACTTCACAAACTCAAAGGCAAGGTCCAAAAAGAGCTAAAAATTCAAGTGAAGATAGCAATAATGGTTTTTTGTTTTTTTTTTTGTTTTTTTTTTAAACTAGACAGGGCCATATTCACTTCATGAATAAAAAGAAGCAAAGAGAGCGAGAACCTGTATAGTAAAGCTATGCTTTACAGCAATTTTAAATTTATTCCCATTTGTTCTAGAAAACCATTGCTCCTATGCCAGCAGTTCCCAAACTGTAGATAGTGACCCCATCAAGAGATGGGATTGCAACGATCCATACTATGCAAAGGACACCATTTTGCTATGTACACTGTGACCTTGCACATACAGTGAGTGCGAGATCACGATGCCTGGAGGATGCCATCCTTCAAACAGCATAACCTCGCATGCACCATATGTACAGGGTCCTATACTGTGTGTAGGAAGCCAATTTGTAGAGAAAAATGGCATCCTCCATGCAGCGTGACTTCTCACGTACAGTGCGTGCAAGGTCATGCTGTGCAAAGGATGTGCATGTTGCTCTTCAAAATGGCAACCTGTATGCTGTCTGAGGTCCCAGCAGGGAAGTCTTCATTAAAATGGGGTCATGCTGGCAAAAACTTGGGAACCCCAGTCCTATGCCAACCAGTAGCAGATTTTGGGGCCCTGACAGTTGGTTTTCCATTGGAGGAACAATCACTGATGTGAAGTCTAAGTATTTTCTTATTGCAACTTGTTTTACTTGCAGTATATAAACACACCAGTCCTTGAATACTGGTGGTAAAACAGCATGTAGCAAATTCCCTCTTTCAGAAATCTTAGCCAAAAAACATCCTTGAATGGTTAGTCCAATTGATTAGTGTGATTAAGGCAAAGGGCAAACTCTCCTGTTGTTTGCAATAGCTCCCCCAAAAAAACAAACAAACAAACACACACAGCATTTCTTCCATGACTGAATAGTGCTTGTGTAACACTGACAGACCCTGGTCGTGGACGGGATCGAAGCTGGCATCTCTGGAGCTTAGTGCATGAGCAAAATGCCAACTGGTTGTTTGCTCTACAGCCTTAGTGTGACACACACACACACACTGGAGGTGTGTGGATTACACTTGCATGCAAAGAATTTTTTTTAAACTATGTGTAATGTGCCATCTGATTACTAATCATAAGGATAGATATGCAGTTTCTCCATACAAAGTTCAAATCTAGATAAAAAATAAAAAACCTAGAAATTAAAACTTAAATAAAAGATCTGATTCTCTTTTCGCTTTAAAATATAATCTCTTTAAAAAGTTAAAACCTCAAATATCAGTCTTGCTTGTTCTTCCCACCTCATACGCTTAAAATGCCAGAGTGAGTGAAATCAGGTGGCAAAATGAAACTGTCATACCTATAAATGCAACTGACCATTTACATCAGCTGAGGATCTGCCCCAAGTCTAGAAAACTCAAGCCTCATTTCCAGACCGCATTTGCTATTTGACTTGCCACTTCACCACCTGACCTTGCCACATGAATTCATACAGGAAGTTGAAAACCTGAAGAAAGACTTATTAAAAATAAATAAAGAGGGAGAACCAAGTATAGTATCTCAATCCTTCCATTCAGTAGTATAGCAATCACAAGGATTTCCAATGTAGCAGAAACTTTTAGTTTCTTCCATTATTTAAAAGAACCAGTGAGGATTTTTATCCCCAAAGCAGCTAATTGTTTCCACAAAAAGAGAAAATATATAAATACAAGATACAATATAATTACAAGATGCACAGTGGATTCCAGGAGATTTCACTGGCTAATGACAGACTGAAATAGAACCCAATGAATGTGGAAAGAATCCGTTTTTAATCCAGGCCGATAGATTATGGCAGTCAAGAAGTTTGTGGGAGATTTTAAAAGAATCCAGATGGGCTTCATTCCATCGTAGCAGAACAGAGCTTGGGGAAAAAAAAAAAAAAAAAAAAAACAAACAACAACAACTTTGCCTATGAAAAATAATCTTAGCCAGCCTGTTTCATTCGTTCATTCTCCCTTCCTTTAGGATTTGCTAGAATTGTGTCTAAAATACCTTCCAAAATGTCAAAAGATTTCCTATTGTTATTTTTAGATTTTTTTTTCCTGATTGTCAAAGTTTACTTCCATTCTCCGATTTTCCCCATTTAAAATAAATAAATAAATAAATAAATTAGACTTTGTGAGCAAATAAAATATTTACCAAATAGTCAATACAACATCAGGACAATCAGAACCAAGCTCTACCCAAGATACCCAGCCAGGTCCAGGACAATGGATTAGCAAAACTGACTCATGTGTGAAAGTCCGAGCAATTTAAAAATTCTATTTTGGGGGGGAGGGAGGACCTGTTTGGTGTTCTGTACCATAATTTAAATGAAAAGCCAGGATTATAACAGGAATGCAGAGTATTAGTTACCAAGTGTTTGTAATTTAACTTTCATGTGTTTAGGAAATGCTGAATAGTTAGTAACTTTTTTCTGTATTATAGTTTAATTAAATTGCCAAAACAATTGAACCTGATCAAGCAAGCTTTCACAATCAAAAAGCTGCACTTCAGGCTTCACTTTTCAAATAGATAAGTTACGTCTTTTACTTACAATTGACAAATACAAATTATTTTGATGCCCTAGAATTATTAACTGACATTACTGTCACGGTCTCTGCATCTGCAAAAAAACCCAAACAATTTACATATAATTTATGGCTATTTGGCCCATCCTGCAACATCCTCAAAGACGATTAGTATAGCAAAGTCTGGAAAATGTCACAACGTGAACATTACCAGGTATTTCCTTATGGATATCTTGCAACAAAATCGCCTGTTTCTTTAGCATCACAATCCTCCATGCTACTCCGGTACATGATCTGGCTATGATCTTTGACCCTTAATCCAGTAGCTCCCAAATTTTTTACAAAGGCAACCCGCCAACCACATTTTGTCATTTTTTGTGACCCACCATTACACTTATGCACCTTCCACCCAAGCACTGCCACCCTAATCCCAGACAAACTGGAGAGCAAGCCCATCCTGCATTCACCCTACAGCAGAGGCTCCAGTCCCACAGGGATGGACCCAACACCCTGCTCCACAGGGTTACTGCAGCACTCAGGTTTGACCCGGCCATGCAGGACATTTGAATAGGAGAAAGGAATTTTTTTTAAACTAACACCTGAGTAGTTGCAGGATTAAAGTTGAGCGTGCCTTTGGCCGCTTGCAGGAGCTCGCTAATGACAAAACTAGAGGCCGCCTTGTGCTTCTCTGTAGAATACCAAGTGTACTCATATAAACCATTTAATGTACTGGTATACACTGTATAATGATTTTTAAGTGATTTGTATTGTCTCTTGTTGGAATTGCAACATACTTTATGTATGGGAAGTGCTTTCATGAAACTGTAGTCACCTTTGAACAAAAAGATTATTTCAAAAATAGTGCAAATTAAAACTAAGTCAATAGAAGTGTACAATTTTGCTAACATAAAAAACAGAAGCTCATGAACAGCGGAGCACAATCTTAATTAAGAGTCCAATCACCAAGTGCACATACACATTGCAGAAGCAATGTTCACAGTCACGTGTAGATGTGCTGTCTTCTTGGTCACTTTACCTTGCGAGCTGACCACAGGACCCTGTGCTGCATGGCATTGATGGCTGGCCACTGGACTTTTGGAATGCCATGGGAGAACGGCTTGGGGTGGCCTGAAGAGTTCAAAATAGGCCTCCTAAAACTTGCTGTTCTTGGTGCCCTGTGCTCAGCTAACAAATAGGAGCAGCAAACAGGGGAATCTTGCCACGGAGTTCTCTAGGTGAAGGAGAAATAACTACGCAACCCTTTGGGAGAGTGTGTTGTCTGTTAATAGGTTTGTAGTTGTGAGCTTGCTTGCTTGCTGTGCGCCTGCTTGGTTGAAGTTTATAGTGTGGTCGGTTTGGGGCACTGTGTGCTGAGCCTAGCGGCCTGCTAGGCAAGACTGAGAGCTTCCTAATTAGCCTACTACTACTACCCTTTAGGATCCCTTGACAAGAGGGCAAGGCTAACTCGGGGAGAACAGGTTTCATAGTAGCAGCCGTGTTAGTCTGTATTCGCAAAAAGAAAAGGAGTACTTTTGGCACCTTAAAGACTAACAAATTTATTAGAGCATAAGCTTTCGTGAGATACAGCTCACTTCATCGGATGCATTTGGTGGAAAAAACAGAGGGGAGATTTATATACACACACAGAGAACATGAAACAATGGGTTTATCATACACACTGCAAGGAGAGCGATCACCCAAGATGAGCCACCACCAGCAGCAGTGAGGGGGGAAAGGAGGAAAACCCCCCATGGTGACAAGCAAGGCAGGCCAACTCCAGCAGTCAACAAGAATATCCGAGGAACAGTGGGGGGTGGGGTGGGCGGGGAGAAACAACATGGGGAAACAGTCCCACTTTGTGCAATGACCCATCCATTCCCAGTCTCCATTCAAGCCCAAGTCAATTGCATCCAGGATGGTCACATGGACACCACCCTGTGTCGGAAACCTACTGACCGCTATTCCTACCTACATGCCTCTAGCTTTCATCCAGATCATACCACTCGATCCATTGTCTACAGCCAAGCTCTGCGATGTGACCGCATTTGCTCCGGCCCCTCGGGCAGAGGCGGACGCCTGCGGGATCTCTGTCATGCATTCCTACAACTACAATGCCCACCTGCTGAAGTGAAGAGACAGATTGGCAGAGCCAGAGGAGTGCCCAGGGGTCGCCTACTGCAGGACAGGCCCAACAAGGAAAATAACAGAGCGCCACTGGCCATCACCTTCAGCCCACAACTGGAACCTCTCCAACGCATCATCGGGGATCTACGGCCTGTCCTGGGGGACGACCTATCGCTCTCGCGGGTCTTGGGGAACAGGCCAGTCCTTGCTTGCGGACGGCCCCCCAATCTGGGGCGGGTACTCGCCAGCAAACACGCACCACACGGCAGGGCCACTGGCCCAGGAGCCTATCCTTGCGGCAGGGCCCGTTGCCGGCTATTCAGGGGATACCATCGTGGGGCCTGGTCGCATCGGCCGCGCTGTCGGGGGCTCGTTCACCTGCGCATCTGCCAATGTGATGTGTGCCGTCGTGTGCCGGCGATGCCCCTCTGCCATGTGCGTTGGCCGGGCTGGACAGTCTCTATGTGGAGGAGTGAATGGACGCAAGTCAGATGTCGGGAATTGTAGCATTCAAGAACCGGTTGGAGAGCACTTCGGACTCTATGGTCGCTCGATTGCAGACCTAGGAGTGGCTATCCTTCAACGGGAAAGCTTCAGGAGCAGACTCCAGCGGGAGACTGCTGAATTGGAGTTGATTTGCGGACTGGATGCAATTGACTTGGGCTTGAATGGAGACTGGGAGTGGATGGGTCATTGCACAAAGTGGGACTGTTTCCCCATGTTGTTTCTCTCCCCACCCCACCCCCCACTGTTCCTCGGATATTCTTGTTGACTGCTGGAGTTGGCCTGCCTTGCTTGTCACCGTGGGGGGTTTTCCTCCTTTCCCCCCCCCCCCACTGCTGCTGGTGGTGGCTCATCTTGGGTGATCGCTCTCCTTGCAGTGTGTATGATAATCCCATTGTTTCATGTTCTGTGTGTGTGTGTGTGTGTGTGTGTGTGTGTGTGTGTGTGTGTGTGTGTGTGTGTGTAAGTAAATCTCCCCTCTGTTTTTTCCACCAAATGCATCCGATGAAGTGAGCTGTAGCTCACGAAAGCTTATGATCTAATAAATTCCTTAGTCTCTAAGGTGCCACAAGTACTCCTTTTCTTTTCGGGGAGAACAGGGAGCTTTTAAAAGCCAGCTCATAAGAAAACAGAGAAGCTAGCGAACAGAAGCAGCGAACAGGAGAGCATGGGAGCCAGACCCACCTAATGAAAATTCTCTAAGAAGTTAGGCCAATAACTCTCCTACCACCAACACACACAACAACAAACCTCACACAAACACCGAACAAAAATAAACCCCTTCAAGAGTAAAATAATGCAGGCAGAAGTCGAGCGCCAGTGTGGGGCCTATCCACTTTATTATATTGAATGCAGCACGTATGATTACCTGCCTTGCAGGCTGGTGGCATGTGTGCGCACTCAATGCAAGCATATCGTGGCCCTAAGAGATGTAATACAAGCTCTTCAGACCACAGGAGCTGAACTGGAGGAGCTAAAGGAGACAGAGAGGTACACAGAAAAGACTTTCCAGGACACAGTAAAGCCGTCCCTCCCACCATCTAAGAATCTCTGTGCTGCTGAGGAGGATAAAAGTCTCAGAGAACGAGATCATCAAGCTGGACTGGAGAGAAATGATCTCACAGTTGGGACCCTCCTTCCAGATGATGTCATGGTATCCTCTCACACTAAGGATACCCCTCCAGGGCAGGTGACCCCTGTTATTAGGAAGAGCTCGGTAATGGTAGCAGGGGAAGTTGATTATTAGAAATATAGATGTTTGTGTTGGTGATGACCAGGAGAACCACACGGTGAACTGCCTGCTGAGTTTGAAGTTTGTGGCCCTCTCGAGACATCCAGACAGACTTATGTGCAGTGCTGGGGAGGACCTGGTAGTCATGGTACAAGTAGATAGTACTGACATAGGGAAAAGGTAGGAGACAGGTCCTGGGGTCCAATTTTAGACTGCTAGGTAAGAAATTAAAGTCCAGGACCTCCATGGTAGCATTCTCTGAAATGCTTCCAGTTCCACATAAAGGGCCCATTAGATAGGAAGAACTTCAAGGTCTCAATGTGTGGATGAGACAATGGTGTTCAGAGGAGGGATCTAGGTTTATTAGAAATGGAAGAGCCTTTTAGAAAAGAAGGATCTTTTATAGAAAGGATGGGTAGAGCCCTGCGCAGATACAAAAATGATCAACCCACGATCTGAACCATGATCCACTAGCCATCTTTTACCTGTATCTGTGTCTGCACCGGCAGCAGCAAGCCATCTCACAAGGGCTAGCAACCGGGATGGGAAGGAGCGAGTGGGGGGGGGGGCAGGTTCTTGCAGGGAAGAGGCAGTGTGAGGATAGGGACTGAGGGGTAAGGTGCAGCATGGGGGCGGGGTGGCGAAGAGAAGGAATGGCGCAGAGAGGGAGGCTGGGAGAAAGGGGCGTTGCATCACATGCTGCTCCCGGGGGCTCGCAAACAAAGGCACACAGCATCAGCAGTGCATGTTGCATCACAGTGGCCCGGAGTAGTGGGGTGCCAGGATCCCGCCCACTCCAATCCCTGGACAGGAAGGAGCATGGCGAGCAGGTGCTGAAAAATCTAAGAGAATGTTGGGAACCATGAGGAAAGGCATAGATAAGACAGAAAATATCTTAATGCCGCTATAAAAGTCCCTGGGATGCCCACACCTTGAATACTGCATCTAGTTCTGGTTGCCCCATCTAAAAAAAAATCATTAGTGTTGGAAAAAGATACAGAGAAGGGCAACAAAAATGATTAGGGGTATGGAAAAGCTTCCATATGAAGAGACTACTAAGGGCGGGGGGACATGATAGAGGTCTATAAAATTATGAATGGTGTGGAGAAAGTGAATAGGAAAGTGTTATTTATCCGATCACATAACAAGAACCATGGGTCACCCAAAGAAATTAATAGGGAACAGGTTTAAAACAAACAGGAGGATCTTCACACAATACATGGTCAGCATGTGGAGCTTGTTGCCAGAGGATGTTATGACAACCAAAAGTACAAGTGGGTTCAAAAAAACTATTGGATAAGTTCCTGGAGGATATGTCTGTGATGCTTTATAGAATCTGGGGGACACTTTAGGATATTATGAATACCAATATTATAATGAGTTGTGCCAGATATTTTTGCCTTACACAGCATGTTCTAATTTGCCAAGTATGATAATCTTGTTTATGGGTTTGTATCACCTTTGTATTGCAAGTTATACTTATGTCTGTAGTTCCAAACTTGTACTGTACATCCGACTGACACCCCCAATAGATTGGTTTCAGCATTGCCTAGCCTGCCCAATGGCTCATCAAGAGTTATCAGTGATACAGCTGACCCACTGAGAAAAA
Source organism: Dermochelys coriacea (assembly GCF_009764565.3). NCBI lineage: Eukaryota > Metazoa > Chordata > Testudines > Dermochelyidae > Dermochelys > Dermochelys coriacea. Next base: position 229,002,293 of record NC_050069.1, read on the forward strand.
GCAAGGGCTATACCTTATGACTCAGCAAGGCATGCAGGGGCATACCTATGGACAGAACTCTAAGGCTTCCAGGTCATGGGCTGTGCAAATTGTGTTTGGAAATACAAGCTGCATGGCAAAAGACAGCTGCATCTTCTCCATTTTGTCTCCAGTCCTGCTTCTTGCCTCTGGAGTAACTTTTCTACAAACGAAGCTCTGAACAAAGGACTGAATGACCCATCCAAGTTGTAGATGTGTTTCAGAGGGACTTTCAAGCCAGCAAATTTACTAACACTGCTAAGAACCTGATATATGGACTTTGAAATCTTTGTATGTATGTAATTGCTTTGCTATTTAACATCTCTCTTCTTGTTTTTTCTTTATAATAAACCTTTAGTTTTAGGCACGAAAGGATTGGCCAAGAGAATGGTATTTTGGGTAAGATCCAAACGTATACTGACCTGCTAACATGGTTGACCCTTTGGGGTCAGAAGAACATTTTGTATATATTAACAGAGGTTTTTAAATAACTTCTCACTGTACTGGACCTAGGTGCTTATTGGGAGCCAGAAAACTGGAATGCAATGGAGGGCAGTGTGATTTCTCTTCCCCCTCCCCCCCAAGTCTTTTTTGCTTCTTGATAACCAGTGTAGGGATCAGAAGCACAGTTTGTGACTGGTTGGGGAGATTAATTTCAGTGTTACCCACCAGTCTTGGGAATATCTGTTCTCCCTTCTGAAGCCTGTCTGGACCTCGGCATTTCCAGTGAGGGCAGCCCTAGGGACACTGGGTCACAAGGTCCATCAGTGGTTATTAGCCCACACGGACAGAGATGCAACCCCCTGACTATCAGGAGCTGGGACTGGAGGACACGGGATGGATCATTTGATAAATTGCCCTGTTCTGTTCATTCCCTCTGAAGCATCTGGCACTGGCCCCTGTCTGAAAACAGGATACTGGGCTAGATGAACCACTGGTCTGACCCAGTATGGCAATTCTTATGCGTGTCCTGGGAAGGGGTAGCCTTTGGGAAGGGAATGGCTTCTGGTTACAAGCATGTCCAGAGAAGTGCTGTTGTTCCAGTAACTACTGTTGGCCAACATTTTAGTGCATAACTGGGATGTTGTCCTGCTTGAGCTTTCTGTACTGGGTGGGCACGCATAGCAGCACTCTCTCCAGCAGACCATTCTGTATCTGAATACGAGTCCATTTCAACAGTGTCCTGGTAAAGGAGAATGATCTTGTGGGTCATTGTGAGGTTCTATTGGCACGTGTCTCTGCTCAACTGCCTATCTTTCTTTTCCTACAGTGAAAGATCCTTCGAGTACTCAGTGCTTTCAGATCTTTTCTGAGAGGCGATGAGAAGATCTGTAAACATTTCTTCCCTTGTCCTGCATTTTATTCCATGGAGATTGGCAAACTGTCCAGATGTAGATAAGGGGCCTATCCTGAAAGGTCTTGGAATTTCAGATGCAGGAGCTGTGAAAGATATGAATTTTAACAAATAGCTCTCATTCTTATAAAGTTCAGTTTCCATGACAGCAACGATAAATTTTCCCCACTCTTTTGGAACACCACCCCCAGAGCTTCTTCCCTGTCTTGGAAGACCTCAGTCATCATAAGTAGTTTTTCCACTTTTTTTTCCCCTGTGCATAGGAACCCTATTATGATGAACCTTGTGTAATTACGGGATATTTTCAGAGCTGGGTGGTTGTCCCGATTTTAGAAAGGCAGCATGTGCTGTTGCTTTACAAGATCCACTATCCAGGGGCAGAGGGTGACAGGCAAATAACGAGCAATGGACTGGGGAATGGTGGCAGTGAAATAAGAGCTATATAGTGATTGCCTTTAAGCCTCGTTAGGCAGTGATTACTTTGGAGGATGTTACACTGATTCATATGACTAGGAAGCAGAAGATGGACTTGCTCAAAAAGGCTAAGGACAGACCAGAAAGATAGCAGTGAAATATTCACCAGGATGGTCCCCCAAAAGCATTTCAGGAGCGAAAGGGATCATGATCTATGCTGGCATAAATGATAATGCTGCTGTACCGTACCTCGGGAGACAGGCCAGTCCTCACTTACAGACAGCCCCCCAACCTAAAGCAAATACTCACCAGCAACTACACCCCACACAACAAAAACACTAACCCAAGAACCAAACCCTGCAACAAATCCTGGTGCCATCTCTGTCCACATATCTATTCAAGGGACACCATCATAGGACCTAACCACATCGCCACACCATCAGGGACTCGTTCACATGCACATCTACCAATGTGATATATGCCATCATGTGCCAGCAACACCCCTCTGCCATGTACATTGACCAAACCAGACAGTCTCTACACAAAAGAATAAATGGACACAAATTAGACATCAAGAATTGTAACATTCAAAAACCAGTAGGAAAACACTTCTCTCCCTGGTCTCTCAACAACAGACCTAAAAGTGGCAATTCAACAACAAAAACAGACTCCAACCTGAAACTGCAGAACTGGAATTAATTTGCAAACTGGACACCATCACATTAGGCCTGAATAAAGACTGGGAGCAGTTGGGTCATTACAAAACCTAAACTTAAATTTCCCCCTACTGTTACTCATACCTTCTTGTCAACTGTTTAAAATGGGGCACTCTCATTACCACTACAAAAGTTATTTTCCCTCCCTTGGTATCCTACTGTTAGTTGAAGAATTGTCACTTTTAGGTCTGTTATTGAGTGACCAGGGAGAGTGAAGTGTTTTCCTACTGATTTTTGAATGTTACAATTCTTGATGACTGATGTGTGTCCATTTATTCTTTTACGTAGAGACTGTCTGGTTTGGCCAATGTACATGGCAGAGGGGCATTGCTGGCACATGATGGCATATATCACATTGGTAGATGTGCAGGTGAACGAGCTCCTGATGGTGTGGCTGATGTGGTTAGGTCCTATGATGGGTGTCTCTTGAATAGATAGGCGGACAGAGCTGGCAACAGGGTTTGTTGCAGGGATTGGTTTCTGTTGTGTGGGGTATAATTGCTGTCGAGTATTTGCTTCAGGTTCGGGGGGCTGTCTGTAAGTGACGATTGGCCGGTCTCCCAAGGTCTGTGAGAATGAGGGATCGTCCTCCAGGATAGGTCGTAGATCCTTGATGCGCTGGAGAGATTTTAGTTCGGGGCTGTAGGCGATGACTAGTGACGTTCTGTTACTTTCTTTGCTAGGCCTGTCCTGTAGTAGGTGACTTCTGGGTACCCTTCTGGCTGTCAATCTGTTTCTTCATTTCCCCAGGTGGGTACTGCAGTTTTAAGAACGCTTGATAGAGATCCTGTAGGTGTTAGACTCTGTCTGAGGGATTGGAGCAAATGCAGTTGTATCTTAGAGCTTGGCTGTAAACAATGGATTGTGTGATGCGTCTTGGATGGAAGATGGAGGCATGTTGGCAAGTACAGCCGTCAGGTTTCCAGTATAGGGTGGTGTTTATATGACCATCACTTATTTGCACTGTAGTGTTCAGGAAGTGGATCTCTTGTGTGGACTGGTCCAGGCTGAGGTTGATGGTGGAGGGAAAGTTGTTGACATCAAGAACTATAACATTCAAAAACCAGTAGGAGAGCACTTCACTCTCCCTGGACACTCAACAACAGACTAAAGTGGCCATTCTTCAACCATAAAAAAAAAAAAAACTTCAAAAAACACACTTCAACAAGAAACTCCTGAGCTGGAATTAATTTGCAAACTTGACACCATCAAATTAGACCGGAATAAAGACTGGGAACTGCTGGGTCACCACAAAAAGTAATTTTCCCTCTGTTGATACTCACACCTTCTTGTCAACTGTTGGGAATGGGCCACGTCCACCCTGATTGAATTGGCCTAGTTAGCACTGTCGCCCCAACTTGGGCAACTCCCATCTTTTCACGTACTGTATATTTATACCTGCCTACTGTATTTTTCACTCCATGCATCTGATGAAGAGGGTTATAGCCCCATGAAAAAAACTTATGCCCAAATAAATGTGTCACAACGACTCCCCAGTCTCATCTCTAAATGCAAGCAAACAGCAGCTGCAACACGTCAGCTTAAAAAAAAAAAAAAAAAAGGCAGTCATAACACAGCATCAAAAGGAAGCTCCATTACAGCCCAGCACTACCTCTGGAATACATCATCATTGGTGAGGGAGAGTTCGCAAAAGCTCAGCCAAGGGATTACATTTAAATCATTCCTATAATAATTTCAATGGGATATTGAAATACTATAATAATTTAAAGTATTAACAGATTCTCTTGTTAACACCAGATTGTTTAAATAATATATTGCTTGAGAGGAGTCATGGGTTAATCTTGGTAAACAGAAATAGTGGGATTTAATTGGAACTTAAGATCCTTAATAGTCATTGATTTGTTTCTCTCAAGACCTCACCTTGAATAGCTTCTTTTAGGTAACGGAGTTAAAAACTCTTGTGTTTCACAGGATTTAGTTAAGATTACTTACCTCTCCCCATTTATAAACAGTTTTTAAACCAAATAGGATTCACCAGACTTTTAAAAAAAAAATCCTTTCCCCATCTATAGATAACTAAAAGAATTTAGGATATACTGAGACAAGACTCACTACTAGGGTGACCAGATATCCCAATATTTGGGTCTTTTTCTTATATAGGCACCTATTACCTCCCACCCCTGTCCTGATTTTTCACACTTGCTATCTGGTCACCCTACTCACTACTGACTTTGGAAAGAATATACTTTGGTCTTAACTTACCTCGAGACGAGTTCCCACCCAACCCCCAAAAGGAGCGCCAACGCTGTTAAAGGAGTAATCTTCTGAAAGCTCTCCATAGAGATATACAGAAGAGATTGTAAGTACAAAACATTGTTTGTATTTTGTTTTTTTCTTTAAAGAAAATAATCAGTTCATAAATGTGATTATTTTGTTTGTCTTTAAATCATGACAACATCCCCTAAGACATGGAAAGAACCCCACGTGACTAAAATAGTGGGAGTCACATTCCTGAACTGGCATTCAGAGAAAGAATAAGGATGGAAGTCTCCATCATTTGATCCCTTCAGACCCCTGTGCAATCCTGTTTACTAGGGCTTTACCCAGGGGTCACAAATTGGCAATTAAGCTATTAAAAAGTATGAGGAAGCATGCTGCTTAAGACTGGGGGAAAAAAACAAAAACCCCACACACTTTCTCCATTAACAAGATGTGACAGTATGACATTTCAAAATTTAACCATCTTTATGAAAAGTTACTTTTCATTCTAGTTCTAAACCAAAAAGTTACAGGGGACTACTAAAAATGCCCCATTTTTTTCTCTGAATACAGAGTACAACAACAGTTATCAGCCCAGCAACATTCTGCCTGCAATGGAATACTTATATCACCCATTATAATCACTACAGACTACTTTTATCACCCACACAAAAGGTATGGCTTTCAAAGCATATTAGTCATTTCCATCAATAAGATGCACTCTTTCAAGCTCTATATTTCATAACATATTTCCTCCAAAGAGATAATAAAATGTTATGACAAGTCAAATCTTGATTTTATTTCTCTCAAAATTTTTAAAGTAAAATAACCATGTACAGTGATCTCTCTCTCTCTCTCTAGAATACAATAAACTTTTACTGCACCACTAGCAATTTCCTATTCTGCAATACATCATGTGAAAACTTAGCAATTTTTTTATATATAATTTTGATAGCTCATATATATGCCTAAGCATTTTTTTTAGTTTACATTTTAAAGCTGCAGGAAATTATGGGGAGAGGGTCAGACAATTGTTTAATGATAATAGATGTTGAGATTCAAAAAGTTAAAGCTGTACAACTCTTAAAACACAAATTGCCAATATCCTATGTCAAAATATACAATATAAATACCCTTAAATTAGACTCTAGTAAATCCTCAAGCAGCATTTTTCTTACTTTATCTATACATTTTTATTATGATGGAATTTGTCAGTTTGCATATATATGGTGAAATCCAACATTATTGACACTTACCAATAGATGTCTAATCCTTCCAAGCCTAATTCTGTGAAGTGCAAGTTTTTGCCTTACTCTGTTATGACACTATTTACTGAGCATTGAAAACTTGGGCAATCTTTTACTTTAAGTCATATTCCTTATCAACTTTTTGTTTGTAAATAGCTATAATCACAGTGGTAATTACAAAAGTGAAAAAAGGAGGCAAACAATTTGGGGTTTGAGGATTGTCAAAAATAAAGGGAAGGGTAAACACCTTTAAAATCCCTCCTCGCCAGAGGAAAAACCCTTTCACCTGTAAAGGGTTAAGAAGCTAGGATAACCTCGCTGGCACCTGACCACAATGACCAATGAGGAGACAAGACACTTTCAAAGCTGGAGCGGGGGAGAAACAAAAGGGTCTGTGTGTGTCTGTGTGATGCTTTTGCTGGGGACAGAACGGGAATGGAGTCTTAGAACTTAGGAAGTAATCTAGCTAGATATGCATTAGATTATGATTTCTTTAAATGGCTGAAAAAGATTAAGCTGTGTAAGGAATAGAATATTCCTGTCTGTGTGTCTTTTTGTAACTTAAGGTTTTGCCTAGAGGGTTTCTCTATGTTTTGAATCTAATTACCCTGTAAGGTATTTATCATCCTGATTTTACAGAGTTGATTCTTTTTACCTTTTCTTATATTAAAATTCTTCTTGTAAGAAATTGAATGCTTTTTTCATTATTCTTAAGATCCAAGGGTTTAAGTCTGTGGTCACCTATGCAAATTGGTGAGGATTTTTATCAAGCCTTCCCCAGGCATGGGGGTGCAAGGTTTTGGTGAGGATTTTGTGGGGAAAGACATTTCCAAACAACTCTTTCCCAGTAACCAGTCAAACATTTGGTGGTGGTAGCGGAAGTCCAAGGGCAAAGGGTAAAATAGTTTGTACCTTGGGGAAGTTTTAACCCAAGCTGGTAAAAGTAAGCTTAGGAGGTTTTCATGCAGGTCCTCACATCTGTACTCTAGAGTACAGATGTGGGGAAGGAACCTTGACAAGGATTTTTTTATCTTTTATTTAGAAGAATGCTCTTTTGCAGAGGTGATGCATATTGCCCCTCCCGCCCCAGATTTCTGCTTGGCCTGCTGGGGGAGGGGCTCCCTTCTTCTGCTGCACCTGCCCTCTGGCATACTCGACCCCTGTCCCTGGCAGCTGGGCCCAGGCGGGAAGCAGAAGTGGTGGGCCCAGCTGCTTCTCCTGCCCGCTATTCCTGGTCACTGCTCCATGCAGTGTGGCGGCCGCCTGAAAGAGCCTGGCTAGGGCAGTGTCCCAACCTGGGCCCAGCTGCTGGGGACAGGGGCCAACAAGCCAGGGGAGGGGGAAAGAGGGCTCTGGCTAGCTAGGCCCCTGTCCCTGGCAGCTAGGCTCAGGAGGGGAGTGGGCTGCTGCCCCAGATGGGCTCTCCCTCAGGCAGCTGCTGTACTGCACACAGGGCTGGATTAATCTTTTGTGGGCTCCGGTGGTCAGACCATAGCCCCACTCCCTGCTCTGCCCCTGCTTGGTCGCTTCCCCCCAGAGCCCCGCCCTCCGCTCATTTGTGGGCAGGGAGCAGAGAGGAGCAAGTGCAGGTGGGGCCTTGGGGCAGAGCACAGGTGAGGGGAAGCGGGGAAGTACTGGGTCTCCTTTTGAGTGTGGGCTGGCACCACAATGCCATTGTAAACCTTGTACTGGCTGCACAGAGCAGTGACCCGGAGCAGCCAGCTTCAACTGCTGTGAGAAATGGTTCCCTCCCACTGCTCACCCAGGCCCGGCTGCCAGAGAGAGCAGCTGAATGTAACTCTGGTGGGGAGGTGTGAGTGCAGTAGCCCCAGGCTGGGCTCCCCACCAGTATCAGGAGGTACGAGTCACTATGCTCTTTCAGGAATTGCATATGCGCTCCAATCTGGCTAGAAGACTGCCAAGGCTTGTGGTATGATCGACTCCAAAAATCAAGAGGCTCTTAGAATGGCTGACCAACCTGATTGCCTTCTATGAGGAGATAACTGGCTCTGTGGATATGGGGAAAAGCGGTGGGCGTGATATACCTTGACTTTAGCATAACTTTTGATATGGTCTCCCATAGTATTTTTGCCAGCAAGTTAAAAAAGCATGGATTGGATGAATGGACTATAAGGTGGATCGAAAGCTGGCTAGATTGTTGGGCTCAATGGGTAGCGATCAATGTCTCCATGTCTAGTTGGCAGCCGATATCAAGTGGAATACCCCAGGGATCAGTCCTGGGGCCGGTAACGTTCAAAATACTCATTAATGATCTGGAGGATGGGATGGATTGCACCCTCAGCAAGTTTGCGGATGACACTAAACTGGGGGAGAGGTAGATACAGGGTCCAGAGTGATCTAGACAGATTGGAGGATTGGGCCAAAAGAAATCTGATGAGGTTCAACAAGGACAAATGCAGAGTCCTGAAGTTAGGACAGAAGAATCCAATGCACTGCCACAGGCTGGGGACTGACTGGCTAAGCAGCAGTTCTGCAGGAAAGGACCTGGGATTATAGCGGACGAGAAGTTGGACAGGAGTCAACAGTGTACCCTTGTTGCCAAGAAGGTTAATGGCATATTGGGCTTCATTAGTAGGAGCACTGCCAGCAGATCGAGGAAAGCGATTATTCCCCTCTATTCGGCACTGGTGCGGCCACATCTGGAGTACTGCGTCCAATTTTGGACCTCTCACTGCAGAAAAGATGTGGACAAATTGGAGAGAGTCCAGCAGAGGGCAATGAAAATTATTAGGGGGCTGGGGAACATGACTTTGAGGAGAGGCTGAGGGAACTGGGCTTATTTAGTCTGCAGAAGAGCAGAGGAAGGGGGGATTTGATAGAAGCCTTCAACTACCTGAAGGGGGCTTCCAGAGGATAGAGCTAGAGCCTGCGCTGTGCAGGAGGTCGGACTAGATGATCAGAATGGTCCCTTCTGACCTTAGTATCTATGAATCTATGAGCTAGGACGTTCTCAGTGGCGGCAGATGACAGAACAAGGAGCAATGGACTGAAGTTGCAGTGGGGGAGGTCAGATATTAGGAAAAAACTATTTCACTCGGAGGGTGGTGAAGCACTGGAATGGGTTATCTAGGGAAGCGGTGGAATCTCCATCCTTAGAGGATATTAAGGCTCGGCTTGACAAAGCCCTGGCTGGGATGATTTATTTGAGGTTGTTCCTACTTTGAGCAGGAGGCTGGACTAAATGACCATAAATGACCATAAATGGTCATTTAGTCCAGCTGAGGACTCTTCCAACCCTAATCTTCTAGTATTCCAAGAGTCTTCAGATACTTTGCTTTCTTGGACTCAATAAAGCAACCCTCTCCAGACCCACATCTCCAAAGCTCTGGTATATATTGAAAGGTGGCAAATGCATTTTAACAAGTTAATTAGAAAAAGAGGAAAGGGGGAAGAAAAAGGAATCCAAAATTCTCTCAGAGCCCAGAGGAAGAAAGAAGGCCCTCTAGTGTGAAATTTCATGATGTACGTGTATAAAGACGCACACACACCATATATACTCAGGCATTAAGTCATTGTTCAAAAGGATATTTGATGAGAATTTTTGTTCAGAAAATACTGAAATTAGAAAAAAAGATATAGAAAGAGTTCCCTGCATTGTCAAGTGGGCAATTACTCCAACATTCTTTGGCACTTAGTGACAATTATATTTCTACCCAACTCTGTGAAATCTCTCTTCCTCTGACAGCATGACAGAAGATAGTAATTATGCTACTCAAATGTCAGCCTATACACAATGTTCTTCAAATAAAATTTAGGAAAAAAGTATAAATTACTTAAGTAATTTATAGAGTATTAAAAGGTAAATTGCAAAATTATATATATATAAATATACCCTTATCTTATGCTTTATGATCTCCATGCAACCCCATAGCTGTTTATGGAACTTGGAATTGAACTAAGATCTCCCAAGTCCCAGTCTAGCACTCTAACTGGAAGACTGGTCACGCTTCTCCACATACTCAGCAGAAGAGTCTACTCTAAAACATGTATGAAACACAGGTAATGACTGTTCGCCTAAAGCTGATGGGTGACTAGAAACTGATCCAAGAGGAAGTAGCAGCCAATCTTCTAGAAAACCGGATCCAGCCCCAAGGCATCCCTAAATCTACCCATGCCATGCTCAATAAGGAAGAAGTGTCCCTAACATAGGGTCCTTTGGAGAGAAAGTAGCACAAGGAAAAGTGTCATAGGAAAACCATAGCTAGATAAGCCATCTATGTCAATCTTAGAAAGTCATAACAGCCTCACAGGCCAGAGACTCACAACAAGGCTGCAAAAGGCCCTTACACAGGGAAGCAAGGCAGAGAGAACATTCAGGCCCAAAGCCTCAGTGCCAAGACAACCTCCATTTTTCTGATACCACACATATAGATGGTTCCCAACTAAGGCATTGTGACAGAGTGCTGAAAGCAAACAGGTGAGCTAGCACTCTGATCACTTAGGCAGCAGTTCTCGTGGAGAAAGATGACCGGGGATAATCATCTAATTAGCTATCAGGCTGGGAAGGCTAATGAAAAGTAGCCATTAGTTGAGGTGTATAAAAGATGACACAGGAAGGAAGTGAAGGAGGGAGGACCTGGGCTAGCTGAGTCTAGTATGCTCTGAGATCAAGGAAGGCAGACCTCTGTTCCTCCCTTGACCTGTGGGAAAGGGCAAAAGGGCAACCAGCACTCTAAATACTTTGCTGCATAAGACTGTATTGGTGTTGGGAACATAAATCATTCACACAAAGTTTCCACTTACTGTCTGCGAGGTTTCTGGGGCATCTGAGGACAGGGACGGAGCATGCCCTGTTACAGATGTACAGAAAAGCTCTCAAACTCCTCTTTAACAGCATTAGATACTGAATGCTACAGTGCTGAAGAAGCCAACAAGATGGCTAGAACCAAAGTAAACAGTGACCACTTCTTTCAATGTCAAGGGGGATTCCACTGATATCAATTACTTTAGTGCAGACAAATCTCTTTCGCAAAACTCAGTCCCAGACCTTCAATTTCTTGCTGAACTGCAGAAAAGGTCTAGAGGAACAGATGGGCCTCTTCCTCTATGATGAGGAAGTAGTTGGGGCTGAGCTTGACTCACCTTCACTTCTCCATTTTTTCAATCTTGAGGATTTCTCATAACCAGTCTTCAAGGACATCAGGATTTTGGCTTTTAAATAACTAGGCTCTTTAGAATGTGACGGTATTTTCAAGGAGTAAGGCCTTCATTCAGGCACTGGGAATAGTTAGAGATGGGCATCTTTCCCCTCCATGATGTGCACCATTTGAATCCAGACTTGCTGGGATCAGTTATGTTGATCACAATGAGAAGAATAATTGACTGTAGAACAGGACCAAGAAACTTACACACAAAACTAAAGACAGCCATGGAGACCATGCACCAACAAGGAACTAAATCTAAAAACTAATCACTAATAGAGCTTCAATATGTACTTGCACGAATTAGGATTTTGGTGTTGCTTGTTAAGAAAATGAAAAAGCACCAAACGAGGGTATACAGGTTCTAACCTCAAGTCTGTCAAGTGAGATAAGTGAAGGTTGAAACTATATTTCCAATAACATTGGGATCCAAGTGTTCAGTAATGCAATAGGGTATAAATTTGGCCCCGACAATTTGAACACCCAGTTGGAGCTCTCTAGAAAGCAGAAATAATGTAATCCCATGGAGGGATGATCCATACCAATAATATGCTGAAGAGCTGATCAGTGCATCTTATTTTTAAAACATTCTAAGATTACACCGAATTTTTGGAAAGTCTTATGATGTTACCCTGTAGACAATTGTGCTGCTGAATGGTATTGCACAAAATAGTTCCATTTTAATAGCTTCACAAAGTTCTAGGGGATTTGAAAAGAAGGTACCTAGTGCCAACAGCACCAACACAAGCTAAATATGCCAGAATTAACAAGGCTCCATGGTTCAAGTTCAAGGAGCATAGCATTAAAGATCAGAAGGGAAGGAGAAGGATAATTATTTGTACTAACATAACATGTAGGAGCCCTAGTCAGGGGTCCATTGCTGTACAAACACAAAACCATAAGACAATTCATGCCCCAAGAATGTAAAACATAAGGTCTGGAATAATATGAATATTTCTAATTAAATTGTGCCCTTGTTAAATACCTACTACAAAGAAAAAAACATTGAACCCAATCTCTAAACCAGTAGGCAGCAACTAGGGCTGTCAATAGCAGTTAACTCAAAAAAATTAGCTGTGATTAATAAATTCCTATAGGTATTCTATTGTTTAACAATGGGATTAATTGAAATTAATGTTTTTAAAATATTTCTGGATGTTTTCTACATTTGATTTCTATTACAACACAGACTACTAAGTGTACAGTGCTCACTTTATATATTTTTCATTACAAATATTTTTACTGTAAAAAGGATACAGTATTTTTCAATTCACCTTATACAAGTACTGTACTGCAACATCTATCATGAAAGTGTACTTACAAATGTAGATTTTTTTTGTTACATAACTGCATTCAAAAACAAAACAATGTAAAACTTTAGAGTCTACAAGTCTAGTCAGTCCTACTTCTTGTTCAGCCAATTGATAAGACTAACAAGTTTGTTTACATTTACAGGAGATACTGCTGACTGCTTCTTATTTACAGTGTCACCTGAAACTGAGAACAGGCGTTCGCATAGCACTTTTGTAGCCAGCATTGCAAGGTATTTACTTGCCAGATACACTAAACATTCATATGCCCCGTCATGCTTTGGCCACCACTCCAGAGGACATGCTTCTATGCTGATGATGCTCGTTAAAAAAATAATGCATTAATTAAATTTGTGACTGAATTCCTTGGGGGAGAATTGTAGGTCTCCTGCTCTGTTTTATCTACATTCTGCCATATATTTCATGTTATACCAGTTTCAGATGATCACCCAGAACATGTTGTTCATTTTAAGAACACACTCACTGTAGATTTGACAAAAACACAAAGAAGGTTCCAATGTGAGATTTCTAAAGATAGCTACAGCACTCAACCCAACTTTTAAAAATCTGAAGTGCCTTCCAAAATCTGAGAGGGACGAGGTGTGGAGCATGCTTTCAGAAGTCTTAAAAGAGCAACACTCCAATGGGGAAACTACAGAACCCGAATCACTAAAAAAGAAAATCAACCTTCTGCTGGTGGCATTTGACTCAGATGCTGAAAATGAACAGGCGTCGGTCCTCTCAGCTTTGGATTGTTATTGAGCAGAACTCACATCAGCAAGGATGCATGTATTCTGGTGGCGGAAGCATGAAGAGACATGAATCTTCGCGAATCTAGCACGTAAAGATCTTGCAATGCCGGCTACAACAGTGCCATGAGAACGCCTGTTCTCACTTTCAGGCGACATTGTAAACAATAAGTGGGCAGCAGTATCTTCTGCAAACTTGTTTGTCTGAGTGACTGGCTGGCTGAAGTAGGACTGACTGGACTTGTAGATTCTAAAGTTTTACATTGTTTTATTTTTGAATGCAGTTATTTTTTGTACATAATTCTACATTTGTAAATTCAATTTTCATTATAAAGAGATTGCACTACAGTACTTCTATTAGGTGAATTAAAATATACCATGTCTTTTGTTTTTTACAGTGCAAATATTTGTAATCAAAAATATATAAAGTTAGCACTGCACGCTTTCTATTCTGTGTTGTAATTGAAATCAATATATTTGAAAATGTAGAAAACATCCAAAAATATTTAAATAAATGGTATTCTGTTATTGTTTAACAGTGCAATTAATCACTTGACAGCCCTAGTAGCAACACTTTCATGGTGTGGACCATATCTTAATAAATAAATTCTCATCATTCACCTCTTTTTTGTGATGACCATCTCCATTGCCATTTGCATTTGTCAAGGCTGATTCCCCACTCTAGCACTCTGAATGCAGAAGGTGGGGGCCCGCAAGGATTCTAAAAATTCATACTGACCACTCCAGGCTTGTATTAAACTCCCAAAGTTACAGCTTTTCTCTGACCTTGGATAGGTAGATGCTGCCACTACCCAAGTGCAAAAACCCCTTTGAGAACCCAGGAAGGCGCACTTGGGAATTCCTTCCTGGAGGTTACCCTTAAGCTCTTTCAACCCCCTCCAGGAAAGAGCTAAGAAAGAAAACAAAGGAAATCAGCTGTTGCCACCAGCTAATTAAACATGTGCACAAAATCTTAGGACACAAAATCCAATCCTGTTCTTAAAAACGGTAAATTTTATTAAAACCAAAAAGAAAGAAAATACATTTGAAAACTCAGGCTATTGCTAGATTTAAAAACCCCACTTACAAGAATTAAGCATCAAGAATAACCTTCTTGAGGTCCAGCTTTAAGGTTACAAGCAAAACAAAAGCATTTGGGGTTAGAACAGAGGAGTTCAAAAGCCATAAATTAATTAAAAAAAAAAAGAGATAAACCAAATTGCATTGTCCTAGACATTTCCTGATCTACTTACATATCTGGGGGTTTCAAGTGAGTAAGTTTCTAGGTAGGATTCTGATGATTTTTCATACCTGACCCAAATCTTCTTACAGCACAGCTGCTCTGTCCTTTCTCTCTGGGAGAGCAGACAGACTAAGGGGAAGTTTTTCCCCCAGTTTTAAAAAGTTCTAACCTTCCCATTGGCTCTTTTGGTCAGGTGCCCACTCCCTTCCTTTTACCTCTGCAAGGAGACTTTTTAACCCTTTATAGGTAAAACAAGTAGAGAACTACTAAGAGGGATTTTATAGCTAACTGGCTGTCCATAAAAGGGAGCTATCTGCATCTGATTGTTGTTCTAATGCATAGTGTTTGGTAAAAGTATGGGTGAATGCCCGGGTAGCTGCTTTACAAATGTCTGTGATGGGTACATTATTGAGAATGGCTACAGATGTAGATAGCACTCTGGTGGAGCATGTGCAAAGTCCAGAGGGAGCCTGCAGATTACATGTATCCAATTAAGTTACCAAAGCTATAGATATCCATTTAGATAGTCTCAGCTTGGAGATGATTTGACCCTGGGAACGTTCTATTATGGATACAAAAACAGTCTGGAGGATTTTCTAAATGTTTTTGTTCTTTCTGTATAGAACGCTAGCGCTCTGCGGACATCCAGCATGTGAAGGGAGGTCCATCCTTCTTGCTGATGTGATAGCTGCTAGGAAGGTGACCTTCATGGATAGGTGCAACAATGAGCAGGTTGCTAGTGGTTCAAAGGGTTTGCCAATGAGGCAATGGAGAATAAGATTGAGATCCCACATGGGGTCGGGTCCCATAATGTGGGATAAGTGTTCTCTAGGTCCTTAAGGAAGCGTTCAGTCAGTGGATGAGTTAAGATGGTTACTCCGTCCACCTTAGAATGGAAGCTAGCAGATGGGTCCGATTTTTTTTTTTTTAGTGTCAATATGTAGTCAAGGATTATGGGTAGTCAGACCAACTGTGGAAAAACCTGCTTGTCGTAGCATCAAGTACAGAATCATTTCCACTTGTGCAAGTATGTCATTTGTGTTGTCAGCCGTGGACTGTTCGGTAGTATATCTTGTACTTCCTTAGAACAGTCTGTCTCAAGTCCTGTCCTCTCTGGATTAGCCAGGCCTTGAGATGGAGTACTGAAATGCTGGGGTAACGGAGGCATTCTGAATCAGCAGATGAGGCACAAGGGGAAGGGTTCGTGGTGGTCTCACAGCCATCTGCTTCAGTTATCAAAACCATGGTGGTCTGGGCTATGTTGGTGCAATTAAGATGACCCTGGATTTGTCTTGCTTGATCTTGTGAAGGACACGGATCAATAGAGGGATGGCGGGGGGAGAAGCGGGCATGGAAAGGCATACAGCAGTGGAGCCTCCCAGTTCACAAGAAAGACATCTCCCAGAGTCGTGCTCCAGTCCGACCAGGGAGCAGTATTGCGGGCACTTGGCATTGTGGGCCATTGCAAAGAGATCTATTTAGGGAAATCCCCATTGTCTGAATATAGTTATTATTCCGGGATCCATCTCCCACTTGTGGGTTTGTGAAAAGTTCCTGCTTAATTGGTCTGCTGTTGCATCCTGGCAACCAGGCAGGTAGGATGCTATGACGTCTATGTTGTTGGAGATGCACTACTGCCAGAGGACTGCTTCTGCACAGAGGGGATAAGATCGGGCCCCTCCTTGGCGATTTACATAAAACATAGTTGCCAAGTTGTCTGAGAGAATCTGGACAGTCCTGTTGTGGATCAGAGGGAGAAAGTGCTGTCAGGTGTTTCAGACTGCCCTTAGCTCCAGTAGATTTATGTGGAAATTGGACTCCTTTGGGGACCAGCAACCTTGGATGGTATTGTCACACAAATGTTCCCCCCATCCCACCAGAGAGGTGTCTGTGGTGACTGTTACTGTTGGAGGTTTTTGTTGGAAGGGTACACCGGAGAAAACATTTGTATGTTGTGTCCACCATGTGAGCATGTCTTTCACCCTGCTGGGCATTGTAAGAAGTCTGTTAAGTGAGTGCATGTGTGGAATATAGAGAGTGCAGAGCCAGGCCTGTAGGCATCTCATGTGGAGTCTGGCATGTTTCGTGACAAATGTCGTTGCCACCCTGTGCCCTAGGAGTAGTTGGCATGTTTTGGGGTATGTTTGTGGGCTGTCTCTTACTGTTATAATTATATTTGTTAAGGTAAGAATGCGTTGTTGGGGTATTCATGCTGTTGCTGTGAGGCAGTCGAGGTGTGCCCCTATAAAGTCCAACTGTTGGGTGGGCGTCAGAGTGGATTTCTGAAGGTTGATTTGTAACCCTAAGTTCATAAACAGGGTTGTAGGGAGTAGATTGCTGCCTGGTGTATTGGTGCTTTCAGAAGGTAGTTGTCTAAGTAGGGAAAGATTATCAGACTCCGTCTGCAAAGGTGTGCTGCTGTGATGGCAAGAACTTCGGAAAACACACTTGGGGTGATGGACAGGCCGAAGGGGAGCACTCTGTACTGGTAATGCAGGTTCCCTAGAGTGAATCGCAGGAAACACCTGTGTACCAGATGAATGGTAACATGAAAGTCAGCGTCCTGTAGGTAGAGGGCAGAGAGCTAATCTCCTTTCTCCAATGCCAGAATTATAGTTGCTAGAGTCACCCTTTTGAAATGCTGTGTTCTCATGAACTTGTTTAGTTTTTTCAAGTCAAGAAAGGGACTCCATCCACCTGTTTTCTTCTGAGTGAGAAAGTAATGTGAATAAAACCCTCTGCCCCGGTGTTGAGCTGGTATGAGTTCCAGATGGTTTACTTCCTGCTCTAGCAGGTGCATGCGGGAGTGGTCCCTGAAAAGGGACAGGGAAGGGGAGTGGGTAGATGGAAAAAAGAGAAAGCCCTTCTGGATAATTTCCAGAACCCATTTGTCCATGGTGATGGTTTTCCAGACTGGGTAGAATAGTGATAGACGATCCCCAAATGGGCTGAAGATTGGAGAACGTGGTGTTTTCGTGTCCTCTACCAACACTTCAAAACGTTTGCCTCAAAGTGAATGGTTGAGACAGATGACTGATCTTGTGTTTGTCGTCTTGTCTGCCTCTGTTTGTTGCGCTGGTCATAGTGTCTTTGACTTTGGGTGTATGAGACAGCCCAGAATCGTTGATTATAGAATCTGCCCAGTTTCTTTTTGTTTGCAGGGAAATAGATTCCAAGTGTCTTTAATGTTGCTCGGAAGTCCTTCAAGGTGTGCAAGGAAACGTCCATGCGCCCTGCAAACAATTTTTGGCCTTCAAAAAGTAGGTTCTCTATGGTTGCTTCAACTTTCCTGGGAAACCCAGAACGGAACAGCCAGGAAGCCCTACTCATGACTATGGGCGTAGCAATGGATCATACCACCGTGTCAGCAGAATTGAGAGAAGTCTGCAAGGCCGTTCTGGCAATGAGGGAAACTTCTGCAATGTTGGCCTTGTATCGCTCCTTTTTGTCTTCTCGAAGATGTTCAATAAAGGTTGACATCTGAGAAAACATGTTGTGCGTGTATTTGGCTAGTAAGACTGAGTAGTTGGCTATGTGGAATTGGAGGGTAGCCGATGAGTAGACTTTCCTTCCGAAAAGTTCTAGCCTTTTCCAGTCCTTATCGTAAGGGGTGGTTCTTAGCTGATGTTGTTTCCCCCTTTGATTAACCACTTCTACCACCAATGAGTTTGGGGTAGGGTGGGTGAACAAAAACTCATCCCCCTTAGCCAGTACATAGTACTTGTTCTAAGATCTCTTAAAAGAGGGTGAAGCTGTGGCTGGTGTCCACCAGACAATTTCTGTAGGGTCCATAATTGCTGCATTAATGGGTAGTGCAACCTTAGCTGATGGAGAAGCTTGAGTATATGTCAGTCAGTTTATGCTGTATCTCTGGTAGCTCTGTGTCTCCAGTGTCAAGGGAGTCAGCTACCCATTTAAACAGATCTTGAAAGAATTTGAAGTCACCTCCAGATAAGGGGGTGGGGAGCAGCATTATTGTTTCATATGGTGACAAAAGCAGATATTGGTAGGTGGGAGGGTATCGCCCTCAGGCTCATCTTCAGGTTCTCCTACTTCCTCCTCCAGTGTTTCTGAGGAAGCTGGAGCAGGTGGCAAAGGTGATTGCGTTGTTCTGGACCTGGGTGGGTTGAGGGGGTCTGATGTTCTGGTCCCTGTGTAATGCTCATGGGTCCAAGTATGCCCAGTTTGGTGGGAGGACCATGGGAGATGGCACCCGTGGAGCCTGCCAGCCTCTTCCAGCCAGCCAGCCTCTTCCATCTAGGTGCTGCAAGGGTCCAGGTTTGGGTGAGGAATGGTGAGAGATGTACATCCCTGCCTCCTCTTCCTCCTCCTCATTGCTGGAAAGAGGAAGGGCTGAGTATACGCAGGGAATTCATTAACAGAAAGGGTTCAGTGGATAAATGTAACAGACCATGCACTCAACCCTTCCAAAACCATCTACAACCCTTATAGTCATACCAGAACAAGAACTGGATCCAGCAAGTCTACTAACATTGTAAGATATAATAACCCTAACTCATAAGTCCATTTAGAGTGTGCAGCATAAATACTTTGTTAACCTCCAATATCCTGTCAACACTGGCCCGTAGTCCCCTCCTCTACTTCCTCCTAAAAAGGAAAGAAAAAAAGTGAAGGGGAGTAGGAGAAGGTAAAGTGGATACATTTAAAGGCCACGCAGAACAAAGCAGTCAGACTTATGCATAGAAAGACTTCAAATGTACTCTACATTATGACTATGGGGTATCAATTCAGCAATATCTTAAGTCTTTCCAAAAGCACTGCTAGGAAATAAATCCATACCAGAGGATCTGTTCCTTCAGCTAATGCAGCCACACCACATAGTTGGCCAGAGAACAGGTATGTGGTCCTAGTACCAGTGAAAAAACAATGTCAGAGCCTAGAAGTGCTTTCCATTCCAGGATTTAGGTAGCGTTCAATCTTGAGGCAATGGAGTTCTCAGAGTCGGTGCCTGGTTTTACTTCCAGAGGGCATTGCACTTTCCCACAGCTTCCAAAAGAAGTGCAGGCTAAGACCAAAGACTCCAGAGTCCTTCTAAGGCAGCAACCCCCACTGGTGAATAGTTGAAGCAGATTAGTTTACCCTCCAGAAAGGACTCAAAGGATAAACAGATTTTAATTGGATTGTACTACCTAATGGATTATCCCACAAAAGAGCAATAGAGTTTCATCTTGGCCACACAGAAAGCTAAGGAGAAACCCTTCTACTAAGGCAAATTTCAAAATTCTAACAGCAAAAATGAAAGGGGAGACTAGGGAGACTAGTTTAATCCGCAGGCCATTATTTCATACTGTTAGGAATTGATTAAGAAATCTCAAATCTATTTTTTTTTTTTAAAAAAACAGGAACATATAATGGACAGCATATAATGGACAAGGAGACTTTAAGGAAGTTTTCTGCCTCTTGACGCTTTTGGAAAACATGAGTCTCTTCTCTGTACTTTACATGGAACAAAACTGGAAACGTCATAGTATTTTTAAGGCCTTTTCACATAGTCATGTTCCTTGCATTATTAAAGGCAGTCCTGAATTCCACATCTTTAGCAAGGTCCTGAAAAATCATGATCCTAGAATTAGAAGCACCCCACCAGAGTTTTCTCCTCCCTAGCTTTCTGCATAACAAACTCTTTAAAAGTAAATTTCAGGAAATGAATAATAATGGATTTTGTTTTAGCATCAAGGGCAAGTTTAGAGGCAAGGTTTCTGTTCCCTTTTTATATCAAAGGCATAATCCTCCGGTAAATCCAGAGTCTCTGCAAGGAGCCCCTTCTACGAACCTCACCATTCTCAAATTAGTACACCATGATCACTTTTTAGGACTTCATTGCTTTCAGGGAATTGATAACATATTCTGCTAAATCTGAGTCTGCATACCTCATATTTGATCTATTTCAAGAATCAATAGATGCAATTGGAGCTTGCATTGTCAACATGGTGCATTTAATTTCAATTGTGTTATCTCCAATCCTTTTAAATAGGGCCATAACAGCTCCACTCTCCTCCTCGGCAGCCATTTTGTCCAGGGGGGAGGGAGACAGTCTCGTCCTTTTTCAATCTTTTGCTATCCTGAAGCTTGCAAACAGCTTAGTTGTGTCTGATGGCATTTAGGAGGTGTGGGAGTAGATGGGTGGTAAAGAGGGCCAGGTGGAGCCAGATTTTGCACAACGGCTCAGGAGCAAAAGGGAACTGTGCCTTCATGTTCCGTAGAGCCACCAGGAATCCTCTGGGAGCGTTTACCTTGATGTGCTTAAGAAAACAAAATCTGGTGGAAGCAAGAACCTGTCCACTTATAAGACAACTGCTAATTTCCCTCATTTACTTCAATCAGACTAAAAATGAGACTTCAAAACGAAAAGTGCAATTAAACGTTCTTTATCACTAGAACGGACATCTTCATTTTTAGTGCAGAGCCACCCAATTATAAAAGCCATGACTGACTGATGCAGTGACTGCAAGATAACCTCACAAGAAAAGGTAAATAAGTATCTTCTTATTGACTTAGTACACTTACAAATTAGATGGAATATGAAATTCACTGGTTCATAGTATTATCATCATTTCACCTGGATGTGCTGTATACATGTAGAATTTCCATCACTGTATCCTGACCACCTAGAAATCCAATTCTTATACAGTTCACAATGTTTAAAAACCATCACTGAACAAGAACACAATTTTTGAAGTTGCAGTCACCAATGAAATATTTTGAAATATTAAGTAAATTCAATTAATTGAAAATGTTATTTCACCACCACGACGTGGGCTTCTGGGAAAACTGTGGAGACAAGTCAGCCAGAGACTCCATCTACTCTATCCAGAAATAGGCAAAGCAAGGACTGCTGTACTGGAGGGTTTGTAACAGGACTGCACAGTGCAACAAAAATACCACCACTTACAGGACTGCAGGCTGATAACTTGCTGCTTTATTCAACTGAACAACCACCAAGCGTTTGGGGGAGGGCGTGAGAGGGGTATAGCATGGCTCCATCCCCTAATATTCTATGTAATGCAGTTAATCCCACGATGACCACTTTACTATAAAGAACAACAGGTAAAAGGGGGTTCCCCAGACAGGGCCACCCTCCCCAGAGGGAATGACCAAGAACTGTTTAGTGCTTATGGAGTTGGAAGGTATAAAAGTGTTGTTTTATATATCTAATATGCTCAGTTTATAAATCATTGAGAAATAGCTGAGAAACACCCAAAATGACATTTTAAAGTTCTTTCTCAGCGTAGAATTGTACTTTCAGGCATCTCATGACTCAAACCAACATTTTTTCTAATAATATTCATTGAAAAGCACCATTTACGCTTTGACAACATGAACAACTTAACCTGTACATAGCACAAACTAGTAATTCCAATTCCTAAGAGGAAGCAGTTTGTCTCCAGAAGTCACCATTGCACAGATGGCTTGTCTAGGGTTGCCAACTTTCTAATCGCACAAAACCAAACTCTTGCCCTGCCTGCCCCAAGGCCTCACCCCGCCCCTTCTCCAAGGCCCTACCCCTGCTCACTCCAGCCCCACCCTCCCTCTGTCACTCGCTCTCCGCCACCCTCACTCACTTTCCCTGGGCTGGGACAGAGAGTTAGGGTGCAGGAAGGAATGCAGAGTGTGGGCTCTGGGAGGGAGTTTAGGTGCAAGAGGGGGCTCAGGGCTGGGGCAGGGTGTTGGGAGGGAGGGGGTGCAGGCTCTGGGCAGCACTTACCTCAGGCAGCTCCCATAAGCGACAGTATGTCCCTGCGGCTCCTAGGTGGATGCAGAGCTAGGCAGCTCTGAGTGCTGCCCTCTCCCACAAGTACCGCCCCCACTGCAGTGCCGGTGCTCAGGGCAAGGGGAACGCATGGAGCCCTCATGGCCGCCCCTGCACCTAGGAGTCAGACATTCCGGGAGCTGCGCAGAGCCAGGGAGCCTGCCTTAGCCCCGCTTCACCCCCAACTGGACATTTAGCAGCCTGGCCAGCTGCCAGGGTCCCTTTTTGACTGGGCGTTCCAATCAAAAACCAGATGCCTGGCAACCCTAAGCGTGACTCATGGTCATGATTCATTTTATGAGAACCAGAGACCCTTTCTTTACCTATAGAAAGGTTCTACTGTCCTTCAGATAGCGTAAACACTTATTACGCTTCTGCAAAAATATGGTTTGTCTCTTTGTAGCATGAAGACTCAATACTTCCACAGGTCCTTTTACATTTATTCAATACATCCTTGTTATACACAACTGCAGGAGTGCCTATCATCTTCTTCTCCAAGGATGGGTATGGGAGGAGGGAAGAGAGAGGTTTATGCCCCTTCCACAGAAAGAATGGTTGGTAGGAGAGCCCAGGCCCTCCGCCTCCACCAGATGTCAACCCAAGGCCCTACAAGAGGCAATAATAGCAAACTCTCTGGAGTGCTTTGGGGCTGCCTTCCTGGGCCACTTCCTACCACTTTCTTCTCACAGGGCCTCAAAGTATTTCTCTTAAAGTCCAATGAAAAATAATAAAACAACTGAATATTCAGCCCAGTTCAGCTCAGCTAGTAGCCTCATTTCTTGCACACTAGTCCCAGCTGCACACTGATCCAAGTTCCTGGGCTGCACCCCACTCTCCCTCTATCCATGTTTTCAGGCAAGCAACAGTCCCTGATAAACCCCTGACTATAGTCAGGCTCCCGGCACAGGACTCAGCCCAGAGCCCAAAAAAGAAAGTTTGCAGCTACCTCTCACCTGGGTCTCCACCCTGGACCTTCTCCTGCTGCTTACTAGTCCTTCCCTTGCAATAAGGACTTTTGTGCCCTTGCTCAGGAGTTCTCAGAATAGATTTGTTTTCCTATTCTGAGCTGTCTGGCTCCCTTTTAAAAGCTTCTCCTCCAGCTAGAGGAGACTGCAGGTGCAGAGAAGCAGAATCTCCTGGGCCTAGAATGGCTCCTGAAACCCTCCTGTCCCAATGCGGGTTTATTCGCCCAGTCACAATCACATGACCACTGCATGGAAAGCAAATAATGAAACTTTGAACTATTCAATATCTATTTAGAACAGGCATTTCCCACATGGAAATTGGAGCTCTGTAGGATAACTTTTGGGATGTTCATTAGGCATGAGACTAGCCAAGGACATTCAAGACTTGGATTGTACTGATGGACACAAACATTCAAAACAAACTGAAAATCCTTTTGTGTACACACTTCACAGAAAAACTTCTTGTATTAGTTCTCCTGATCTGGTTGCATGTACGAGCTGCCATATCTTCTCTGACACTCCAAAGATGGGTTCTAGAGCAAGTGACATGATGTGATTACTAGCAACCTGACATTGATAGAAACATAACTATACCGCAGTTTTACATCAGCGAAACTCAGCTTAAAACACTTGGTTTCCATTTAAACTTTGAGCATAAAATTCACTGATCATAGTGCATACTCCACTGTGGGTTTTTTTTTTGTTTTTTTTTTAAACTAAGAGGGTATAACAACTGGAAAATGGAGAATTATTAATGTACCTTTCAGACGATGACTTAAAATCTGTTCCAAAATGGCTGCAAAATTATTAAATTCAGGGGAAGAATCATCAATAGTCTCAAAACAGGAACGATCAATCAGAGTCTTCACAGAGAACCTGGAACAGAAGAATAGGATATCGATTTATAGATAGTTTTGTTCCTCTATACCAGATGGCACAACGTATTTTATTAAAAACGAAAAGTGATCAAGATGTTCAAGTTATAACATGTATGGTTCTCATTTACCTAAAATACAAGAAGTAACCTAGAAAATATTGTAAATCACCACCCCTAGCTTTCACAGAACTGTATTGTAAATATTGTAAATCATCTCTTCTAAAGCTTTCATAGATTCAGATTCTAAGGCCAGAAGGGACCAGTGTGATCAACTAGTCTGGCCTCTTGTATAACACAGGACATAGAACTTACCCAAAATAGCCGCAGAGCAAATATTTTAGAAAAAAATCAAATGATGATTTAAAAGTGGTCAGTAAGGGAGAATCCACAACCACCCCTGATAAATTATCCCAATGGTTAATTATCTTCATTGCTAAACTGAAAATGGAAATAAGGCGTAAATGTATGTCTAGATTCAACATACAACCAATGGATCAGGTTATACATTTCTTTGCTAGACTGAAGAATCTATTATTACTTATTCATTTCCCATGTAGATACCTATAAATTGTAATCAATTTGCCCATTAACCTTCTCTTTGTTAAGATAGATAGATAGAGCTCTGAGTCTATTTCTAATCCTTTAGTCATACTCATGGCTCCTTTGAACAATCCACAATTCAAGAACGATATTGATCAATTGGAGACACCAGAACTGGACACAATATTCCAGCAGCAGTTGTATTAGTGCCAAATGCAGAGGTAGAAGAACATCTCTACTCCTACTCGAGATTCTCCCATTTAGCATCCAATCGCATTAACTTTTTTAGCTGCAGCATCACGCTGAGAACTCAGCTGATTATCTACCATAACCCCATAACCTCCAAATCTTCTTCAGAGTAATGGCCTTCCAAGATAGATACCCCATGATGTAAGCATGGCCTACATTCTTTGTTCATAGCTGCATACATTTACTAGGGCTGTCAAGCGATTAAAAAAAATTGTGATTCATCGCACTGTTAAAAAATAATTGAATACCATTTATTTAAATATTTTTGGATGTTTTCTATGTTTTCAAATATCCTGATTTCAAGTACAACACAGAATACAAAGTGTACAGTGCTCACTTTATATTTTTGATTACAAGCACTTGCATTGTAAAAAAAAAAATAGTATTTTTCAATTCACCTAATACAAGTACTGTAGTGCAATCTCTTTATCATAGATTCTAAGGTCAGAAGGGACCATTCTGATCTAGTCTGACCTCCTGCACAACGCAGGCCACAGAATCTCACCCACCCACTCCTATAAAAAACTTCACCTATGTCTGAGCTATTGAAGTCCTCAAATTGTGGTTTAAAGACTTCAAGGAGCAGAGAAGCCTCCCTCAAGTGACCCTTGCCCCATGCTACAGAGGAAGGCGAAAAACCTCCAGGGCCTCGTCCAATCTGCCCTGGAGGAAAATTCCTTCCCGACCCCAAATATGGCGATCAGCTAAACCCTGAGCATATGGGCAAGATTCACCAGCCAGATATTACAGATTTTTTCCTGGGTAACTCAGATCCCACCCATCTAATATCTCATCACAGACCATTAGGCCTATTTACCCTGAATATTTAAAGATCAATTAATTACCAAAATCACAACATACCATCTCCTCCATAAGCTTATCGAGTTCAATCTTAAAGCCAGATAGATCTTTTGCCCCCACTGCTTCCCTTGGAAGGCTATTCCAAAACTTCACTCCTCCAATGGTTAGAAACCTTCATCTAATTTCAAGTCTAAACTTCCTGGTGGCCAGTCTATACCTATTTGTTCTTCTGTCCTCATTGGTACAGAGCTTAAATAATCCCTCTCCCTCTCCTGTATTTATCCCTCTGATATATTTAGAGAGAGCAATCATATCTCGCCTCAACCTTCTTTTAGTTAGGCTAAACAAGCCAAGCTCCTTGGAGTCTCCTTTCATAAGACAGGTTTTCCATTCCTCCGATCATCCTAGTAGCCCTTCTCTGTACCTGCTCCAGTTTGAATTCATCCTTTTTAAACATGGGAGATCAGAACTGCACACAGTATTCCAGGTGAGGTCTCACCAGTGCCTTGCATAACGGTACTAAAACCTCCTTATCCCTATTGGAAATACCTCTCCTGATGCATCCCAAAACCACATTAGCTTTTTTCACAGCCATATCACATTGGCAGCTCAGTCATCCTATGATCAACCAATACTCCAAGGTCCTTCTCCTCCTCTGTTACTTCTAATTGATGCATCCCCAGCTTATATCTAAAATTCTTGTTATTAATCCCTAAATGCATAACCTTACACTTCTCACTATTAAATTTCATCCTGTTACTATTACTCCAGTTTACAAGGTCATCCAGATCCTCCTGTACGATTTCCCGATCCTTCTCTGAATTGGCAATACCGCCCAGCTTTGTATCATCTGCAAACTTTATCAGCACACACCCACTTTTTGTGCCAAGGTCAGTAATAAAAAGATTAAATAAGATCGGTCCCAAAACTGATCCCTGAGGAACTCCACTAGTAACCTCCCTCCAGCCTGACAGTTCGCCTTTCAGTAGGACCCGTTGTAGTCTCCCCTTTAACCAATTCCTTATCCACCTTTCGATGTTCATATTGATACCCATCTTTTCCAATTTAACTAATAATTCCCCATGTGGCACGGTATCAAACGTCTTACTGAAATCTAGGTAAATTGCGTTTCCTTTGTCTAAAAAAATCTGTTACTTTCTCAAAAAAGGAGATCAGGTTGGTTTGGCATGATCTACCTTTTGTAAAAAAAAAAAAAAAAATGTTGTATTTTATCCCATTTACCATTGACTTCAATGTCCTTAACTATTTTCTCCTTCAACATTTTTTCCAGGACCTTGCATGCTACAGATGTCAAACTAACAGGCCTGAAGTTACTCCGATCACATTTTTTTCCCCTTTCTTAAATATAGGAACTATATTAGCAATTCTCCAATGATACAGTACAATTCCGGAGTTTACAGATTCATTAAAAATTTTTGCTAATGGGCTTGCAATTTCAGGTGCCAATTCCTTTAATATTCTTGGATGAAGATTATCTTGGCCCCCCGATTTAGTCCCATTAAACTGTTTGAGTTTCACTTCTACCTCAGATATGGTAATATCTGCCTCCAATCCTCATTCCCATTTGTCATGCTACCATTATCCCTAAGATCCTCTTTAGCCTTATTAAAGACTGAGGCAAACTGTCTGTTTAGATATTGGGCCATGCCTAGATTATCCTTAACCTCCACTCCATCCTCAGTGTTTAGCGGCCCCACTTCTTCTTTGTTTTCTTCTTATTTATATGGCTATAGAACCTTTTACTATTGGTTTTAATTCCCTTTGCAAGCTCCAACTCTACTCGACTTTTAGCCTGTCTCACTTTATCCCTGCATGTTCCGACCTCAATAAGGTAGCTTTCCTTGCTGATCCCTCCCATCTTCCACTCCCTGTATGCTTTCTGCTTCTTAATCACCTCTCCAAGATGCTTGCTCATCCAGCTTGGTCTACAACTCCTGCCTATGAATTTTTTCCCCTTTCTTGGGATACAGGCTTCCGATAGCTTCTGCAGCTTTGATTTAAAGTAATCCCAGGCCCCCTCTACCTTTAGATCCGTAAGTTCTTCAATCCAATCCACTTTCCTAACTAATATCCTTAATTTTTGAAAGTCAGCCCTTTTGAAATCAAAACCCTAGTTGCAGATTTATTTTTGTTAATCCTTCTGTTCAGTTTGAACTGAATTAGCTCATGATCACTTGAACCAAAATTATCCCCTACAACCATTTGTTCTATGAGGTCCTCACTACTCACCAAAATTAAATCTAAAATGGCATCCCCTCTAGTCGGTTCAGCAACTACTTGATGAAGGAATCCATCAGCTATCACATCTAGGAAAAATCTGAGCCCTATTATTATTACTAGCACTGGTCCTCCAGTCTATATCTGGGAAGTTAAAGTCTCCCATGATCATGCAGTTTCCATTAGTATTTACTTTATTAAAAACATTAAAAAGGGCTCTATCCATATCCAAATTAGATCCCGGGGGTCTATAGCACACCCCAAGCACTATTGTAGGGGAGGCTCTACTAGTTTTCTTCCCCAATGTAATTTTTGCCCAGACAGACTCTGTCTTATCCATTCCATTGCTTCTTATTTCTTTACATTCTACCCCATCATTGATATACAGTGCTACTCCACCACCTTTACCTTTATTTCTGTCTTTCCTAAACAGCACATACCCTTCAATCCAGTCATGACTACTATTCCACCATGTTTCTGTTATCCCTAGAATATCTGGTTTCACTTCCTGCACCAGTAGCTCTAGTTTCTCCATTTTGTTACCTAGGCTCCTTGCATTGGTGTACAAACATCTTAATTTTTGCTGTTTGGCCTCGCTCACATTTTGGACCCTATTAGGCACAGTCATTCTACAGCCAGAATAACCTATTAGACTGGTATCCACACTGCCCTTCCTCCTTAGATACATTCTCCTACCCACGGCTGTATCCTTTCTTACTTCGTCTTCTTCCCTCTCAATACTAAAATCTGGCATAGAGATTACCTGGACATCTCCCAATCATCTCCCCCTAATTCCTAGTTTAAAGCTCTCTTTATTAGTTGTGCCAGCCTCCATCCTAGAAGTCTATTTCCTTCCCTACTCAGATGAAGTCCATCCCAAGAGAACTGTCCTCTGTCCATGAATGCATCCCAGTGGCCATACATCCCAAAGCCCTCCTTATAGCTCCACTGCCTAAGCCATCTGTTGACAGTCATAATCTTGTCACACCTTTGTTGCCCTTCTCTAGGAACAGGAAGGATCCCGCTAAAGATCACCTGAGCCTCAATTTCCTTAAGCGTCTTCCCCAGCCTAGCATACTTTTCCTTAATACTTTCCAGCGAGAATCTAGCCATATCATTTGTTCCCACATGAAGGATAATTAGGGGATTCTTTCCCGCTCCTTTTAGAATCCTTTTCAACCTCAGGTCTACATCCCGTATCTTAGCACCCGGAAGACAGCACACCCTTCTATTCTCTGGATCGGTTCTGGATATAGGCCTGTCTATTCTTCTCAATAAAGAGTCCCTGATCACATAGACCTGCCTTTTTCTGGTGACAGTGCTATTCTCCAGTCTCTCCCCTGTTCCCTCTGGCTGCAAGTTCTTTCCATTCCCATTCTCCCTTATAATCCTCTTCAACCCATCCTTTATCCTCCTGGGGCTCATATTTGGTGTAGTCTCCATTGACTCTTCCTCTTTTCTTATAGGACTAGCTGCTCTTCTCTTCTTCCTTGCCCTTCCACCTTCAGCGACTACCTGCTGAGCCCCTTCTTCATTTTCCAACTCTGCAAACCTGTTCCTAAGCTCTATTTCTCCTTCACTAGCCAGTCTTTTCCTCTGCCTGGTTCTTTTAGTCACATGCTTCCACTGACCACTTTCCTCACCCAGTCTCCCCTCAAAATTCCCCAGCCCTGTTTCCATCTGTAAGTCTGAGCTTTTCCCTTCAGATCCCTCACGTCTTTGCTTCATCATCTGCTCAAATCCCTTCCTTAACTCAACCATACTTTCCACCTGCATCTCCAAACCTCGTATCTTTTCCTCCATCAGCTCTATCAGATGGCAGTTCATCCAGAAAAAACTCTTACCAGGTCCCCCCTCCAGGATCATGTACATACCGCAGCTTTCACATCTAGTCATCCTCATTATGTCTTCCACTACATAAGGCATGAAAGTTGACCTTACAAATGTAGAATTATGTTTTTTTAAAAAAAAAAAAAAACACAAAAAAACCCTGCATTCAAAAATAAAAAATGTAAACTTTTAGAGCCTGCAAGTCCAACTTCTTGTTCAGTCAAGCACTAAGACAAATAAGTTTGCTTACATTTGCAGGAGATAATGTTGTCCGCTTCCTGTTTACAATGTCACCTGAAAGTGAAAACAGTCAGTCATTCTCATGGCACTGTTGTAGCTGGAGTCGCAAGATATTTACGTGCCAGATGCAATAAAGATTTCTATGTCTCTTCATGCTTCAACCACCATTCCAGGGGACACACGTCCACGTTGATGACGGATTCTGCTCGATAACAATCCAAAGCTGAGAGGACCGATGCCTGTTTATTCATCATCTGAGTCAGATGCCACCAGCAGAAAGTTGATTTTCTTCTTTGACGGTTCGGGTTCTGTAGTTTGCCCATTGGACTGTTCCTCTTTTAAGACTTCTGAAAGCACAAGCCACACCTCGTCCCTCTCAGATTTTGGAAGGCACTTCAGATTCTTAAATGTTGGGTCTAGTGTTGTAGCTATCTTTAGAAATCTCACATTGGAACCTTCTTTATGTTTTGTCAAATCTGCAATGAAAGTGTTCTTAAAATGAACAAGATGTGCTGGGTGATCATCCGAGACTGCTATAACATGAAATATATGGCATAATGCAGGTAAAATGGAGCAGGGGACATACAATTCTCCCCCAAGGAGTTCAGTCACAAATTTAATTAATGCTTTTTTTTTAAACGAGCATCATCAGCATGGAAGCATATCGTCTGGAATGGTGGCGGAAGCATGAAAGGACATACGAATGTTTCGCATATTTGGCACCTAAGTACCTACCTTGCAATGCCAGCTGCAAGGAGTGCCATGCAAATTACTGCTCTCACTTTCTAGTGAGATTATAAATAAGAGGGCAGCATTATCTCCTGTAAATGTAAACAAACTTATTTGTCTTAGCGCTTGGCTGAAAAAGAAGTAGAACTAAGTGGACTTGTAGGGACTGATGTTTTAAACTGTTTTGTATTTGAATGCAGTTATGTAACGAAACAAATTTACATTTGGAAGTTTCACTTTCACGACAATTACATTACAGTACTTGCAAAAAGAAAAGGAGTACTTGTGACACCTTAGAGACTAACTTTAGTCTCTAAGGTGCCACAAGTACTCCTTTTCTTTTTGCGAATACAGACTAACACAGCTGCTACTCTGATTACAGTACTTGTATGATATGAATTGAAAAATACTATTTCTTTTATTGTTTTTATAGTGGAAATATTTGTAATCAAAAATACACACTTTGATTTCAATTACAACAGAGAATATATATGAAAATGTAGAAAAATATCCAAAATATTTAATAAATTTCAATTGGTATTCTATAGTTTAACAGTGCGATTAAAACTGCGATTAATTGCAATTAATTTTTAGTTAATCACGTGAGTTAACTGCAATTAATCGACAGCCCTAACATTTACATTCAACCATATTAAAATGCATAGTGTTTGCTTGTGCCCAGTTTACCAAGCGATGCAGATCGCTCTGAATCAGTGACTTGTCCGCTTCTTTATTCACTACTCCCCCAATTTGTGTGTCATCTTCAAACATAATCAGCAATGATTTAATGTTTTTTGTAAGTCATGGATAAAAATGTTAAATAGCACAGGGTAAAGAACTGATTATTGATAGACTCCACTGGAAAAGGCACCACTTGATCACGATTCCCTATTTACAATTATATTTTGAGACCTATCAGTTAGCCAATTTTTAATCTATTCAGTGTGCCACATTAAAAAAAACCCAACTAGAATATAATTATCAAAATGTCATATGGTACCAAGTCAGGCACCTAACAGAAGTCTGTTACATCAACACTATTACACTTATCACCCAAACTTGATACCATTATAAGTTTGACAGGATCTATTTTCAATAAACCCATGTCAATTTGCATTAATTACATTACCCTCCTTTAAATCTTTATTAACCGAGTCCCACATCAGCTGTTCCATTATCTTGCCCAGGATTGATGTCCGGCTGACATGCCTATAATTACCTGAATCATCCTGTTTATCCTTTTTAAAAACTGACACAACATTAGCTTTTCTCAGGTCTCCTGGAACTTCCCCAGTGCACCAAGACTTATTGAAAATCAACATTAATGGTCTAGTGAGCTCCTCAGCCAGCTCTTTTAAACCTCATGGATGCAAATTATCTGGACCTGCTGCTTTAAAAATGTCTAACTTTAGTAGCTTCTGTTTAACCATCCAAAGATACCAGTGGAAGGAAAAAGTGTTATCAACCCCATATGATGAGACCGCATCCTCTGGTTTTTCCCCCAGAGACAGGACATGAATGTTTATTGAACACTTCTGACTTTTCATTTATAATTCTACCATTTCCATCTAGTAATGGACCAATACCATTACCAGGATTCCTTTTGTTCCTAATATATTTAAAAAAAAATCTCCTTATTTTCCTTAACACTGCTGGCCATAGATTTTGCATTGTCCCCCTTTTCTTCCCTTATCAGTTTTCTGCAATTCCTAACTTCATTACTATCAACTTCCTCTTTCATTTGTTTTTATGTAATTTATTTATTTATTATAGCTGTGTTCACTTCCCCTCCAAACCAGGTCAGTTTTTAAACCAACAGCCTTTTTCCTTGATTGTGGCTTTTTGGCCATCTAATAAGGTGTTCTTAAAATGATTACCAATTATAATTCACATTTTTCTGATTAAGTTCTTCCTCCCAGCTGATTTGGCTTAAATTGTTTTCAGCTTTGTGAAACTGGCCCTAATACAGCACCAAGTATATTACTGATCTGGACTTGATTGTGCTTGCACATTATAAATGTGATCAAGTCATGACCACATGTACCTAAGCAACCTTTAATTTTTCATTCTGTGATCAGTTTTTCTTTATCTGTTAAGAAAGGGTCTAAATCAATACCCTCTTGTTGGCTGTAACACTTT
The DNA here is from genome assembly GCF_009764565.3 of Dermochelys coriacea. Classification (NCBI taxonomy): domain Eukaryota; kingdom Metazoa; phylum Chordata; order Testudines; family Dermochelyidae; genus Dermochelys; species Dermochelys coriacea. Next base: position 229,035,105 of record NC_050069.1, read on the forward strand.
TTGAGTTATGAAACTGTCATCTCTAATGTTTAGAAATTCCAAGGATGTTTTAGTACTTGCAACATGAGACCTCCATCATGTGTCACTCAAAGTGAAGTCCCATAATCATGCAGCTTTTTTCCCTACATAGTAGAGTTAGTCACTTAAGCTGGAGTCATCCTGTTCCCTAGTGTGATTTCGTGGTCTGTAGCTCACACCAACTAACACCCCATCTTGTGCTAGGTTTGTCTGAACATTGATCTGGAATATTAAGTCTGGTTTTCCTAGTTTTGTTGAAGGACCTTTCGGGAGTCTCAAAACACTGACTGTGAATTCTTACAGATCAGTTGAAAGGGCAGGGATGTTGAATATTTAACAGAGACATCCTTTTTCCAATCTGTTCTTCTCAGGAAAGAAACTGTACCGATGCCAAGCACAATAGAGCCAAAAACATTTGTTGGTGACTGTAGACACCACCAGAACACAAGTAATTACAATACTAATTTACCAAACCAAAAAGGAAATTATGAATTATAAATTTTACACTGCCCCAAGGCAATTTAAAAAAGTAAGTAAAACATCTGGCCCTAGTAATTTCTCTCATTAATTTTTATAGCCCTCTCAAATGTTCTCCAAATAATTGGAGAAACTTTTCAGCAACGTTTGGGGTAGTCAAAGTAGGCAGGTGAAATGTGTTTTGTAGACATCCATCTCACTGTTTGATTTAGGATTGGAGCATCGTTGCTCAGAATCTCAATCCTTTTCACATCCCTGAACAAGTCCCTCACATCTTCATCCTCACCCCTGGTACCCCAAGTAGACCAAGGTTTGTGAAGGGATTCTCAGAAGTCAGACCAGGTTCCTCCTCAGTTCCCTTGCTGGGAGAAAATTCCCCCAGTCTCATCAGAAGTTTCTAGAGCTGTTTTATGCCGCCTCAATCCCTTAACTCACCCTACAGGGACCAAGGTGGGTGTCAAAATCTGACCATCTGACTCCAGTTTAGACTATATCCATCTATGATATCTGCTTTAGACTCAGTATTTTCCAAAGGAGGACTTTATTTGCCTAAGAAAATTCTCAAACTCTAAACAGTGTTCAGAAGGCACAGTCTGTTGACCCTCCCTTCAAGGGCAACCTAAGTATCCTAGTTGCTGAAACCTACATTTCTGCTGGGGAAAAAAGGAAGAGATGCCTATTTAAAATTCATCCTTTCACCTTGTATTCTATTGAATTTCCTCAGCAAGACACCAGTCATCTCACTCATACAATCAGCCTAACTGAGCAGCGGACCAGTTCCCACAATAACATTTGTGCGTATGCATGTGCCACGCCTTCTACTGGATTTCATGAGCAACACAGATAAGCCATGCCCCCAGACTAATTGCAACAGATCACCATCAATAGCTAGAATCTGCAGGAAAGCAGAATCTCTGAATCTCTCTTCTCCAGGTTCCTCTGTGAGGATGCGCGTTCTTAGTAGTTTACACCACTAGCCAACCAGCAGACAATTCAAATGGCTGTAGTCTCACAGGAAAAGGTCAGTATTAAGGGAGAAAAGTATTCCAAACATGGCATAGCTATACCACCACTGCAACAGTCCCTAGCTGCACACAATGTCCTTTAAGCAAGAGAAGGTTCCCAAACACCAGTGCTTCTGTACAGCTCTTCTAGTGTTCTAGGATTTCAACCTTTGAGGACATCATTCTCTTCCCTCAGGGTAATCATGGACTGGGCCAGCAATAAATAGATGTAGATGTGGTTGCATTTTCCAACCTGCAGAAGACCTTCCGAGTCCTTATTAAGATGTTTAAGTCAGACGGAGACCTGGAAGATTATCGCCATCTTTTCCTTGCAACCTCTTCTATCCTTGCAGCAGGAGAAGGAATTTCTCCCAAATTTCTTAACTCTACTGCAGCAGGGCTCAGAAACCTTATTTGGGATATATCCAGGCCAAGAAGCTTAAATTAATAATGCCTCAAGAGAAGATTCTAAGTTGAGATTATTTTAAGAACACGGAAGGAAGCTGCTATATGTGTTTCTAATTGTGATGTTTTTGCTGCTACATTATTCTTCACTATCACCTTTCAAAAGGCCAGAAAAACAAGAATAAAAATTCTGGTGAACTAGTTCATACACACTGTAGAAATTCTCCTCTGTTCTTAAGTGATCTGAAGCCACACTAAACACTGCCAGGTTCCTGTTACATCAGTATTTTGACTTTATACGGAGAGGTGACATGTTGAGATTCTGCAACCCATGAAACATGATTTACCATGAAGCATTACAGGACAATTCAGGATCAATGTTACCAAGTTTCAATATTTATGATGCACGTAGTACAAATGAAAATAGAGTAATGTCTTGGCTACTAACAGCAAACTGAGGAAGTCCTGCATCAAAGCTACTTATCTCAGGCTGAAAAGCACAGATGGCTTAATTTTTCATGGGACAACTCTGTCTATACTGGACAAACAGGGTTTGAGTTATGATCCTCACTTCAAGGCTTCTCAGTATTGAAGGGGGGGGGGGAGGTCCAGCTTTGTGAGGCAGCTCTGAGCGAAGATAACTTAGCAAAAGTTCAATGCCTTGACTATCGGGATTGAAGCAGCTAAAATTGATGGTACCTAGCAAGGAGGCATGACAAACAATGATAATTCTATTTAACATATGCAGTGTTGTTGTAGCCATGTCAGACCTATTAGAGAGATAAGGTGGAGGACTAACTTCTGTTGGTGTGAGAGAAGATTTCGAGCTACAGAGCTCTTTTTCAGGTCTCATTACTTCAGCCACTTGTGTCTCTATTCTATTTAATAACAGAACACCTCTCACCTTGGAAACACAAGCATCATGGAGCAGTACATCCCCACTTACATGCAATAGCATTAATTCTGTCTATGCAGAAGCATTGTTACATCAACTCCTGTACATGGAGTTTCAGCTTTGTGATGCAATTCTGCTCAAGAGTCACCAGTCTGGAGTTCTAAAGCATCAAAGCTACTTGCACCAATGTGTGGAAATGCAACGGTATCTCAAAACAACTTTCACAAGAAATCGGAATTCATGCACCTTATTACTTATAGTTGAGGCTCTAAGCCAGTGCCACTTACCTTGAACTCCATGGTCTTGAAGTATCCTTCAATGAAAGGTGGTTCTGTGTTGATATGTGGACTTTGGATCCAAGGGTAGTTCATTACTGATGTTCCTATCTGCATTGAAACCTCTCTCCACAGAGCAGAGATGTAAGGCTGCACTTTGGATGCCAGCTAGGCATCTGCTTTAAGACAAACATCCTCAAAGCACTCCAAGCATCTCACTGTAATATACTTAGAATCCTCAGCAGATACCATTTCAAGGTCTCAGTGCACCATGTGTCCAAGAGTTGATCAACTTTGGCACAGGGCCTTCACATTCAAAAGAGGAATCTATACAGATATCCCAAACCTTAATGCTTTTCTTTGTGGAACCTCTAACAAGAGGAAGCGTATGGCCACACTATATGTACTGAATCAAACATCTACACTCACTCACTCAGATACCTTTAGAACAGTGGTTCCCAAAACTTGTTCCGCCGCTTATGCAGGGAAAGCCCCTGGCGGGCCGGGCCGGTTTGTTTACCTGCCACGTCCACAGGTTCGGCCGATTGCAGCTCCCAATGGCCGCGGTTCGCCGCTCCAGGCTAATGGGAGCTGCTAAAAGCAGCAAGGGCCAAGGGACGTACTGGCCACCGCTTCCAGCGGCTCCCATTGGCCTGGAACAGCGAACCGCAGCCACAGGGAGCTGCAATCGGCCGAACCTGCGAATGCGGCAGGTAAACAAACTGGCCCGGCCCGCCAGGGGCTTTCCCTGCAGAAGTGGCGGAACAAGTTTGGGAACCACTGCTTTAGAATAATTTAAGCAAGCAAACAGGAGCCTAATTTTTGAAGGCCCTCTCCAGAGAGAGTTTGAGTAATGTGTCCAGGATAGGGAGAGAGACCCCAATATAATCCTGTAAGACTCTTCACCTCTGAATATTGCTTGCGTTCTTACTTCAAATCTATAAATGGAAGATAAAACAGAAGACAATCTCTACCTTATAAGGGAAAGTTGATAACTTTTGTCAAAGAACTTAATGCTTCCAGCCGAGTGTCAAGGCTGTGAAATCTCAACACACACTGAAACAATATTACCAGCAAAGCATTGAGGCTATGAACAGATCTCCAAAATTTAAACACACTTAAAATTATCTGATGGTTTTTAATATTTAAGTTGTCTCCCCATCAATCTTTTCAATTTATTTGAAACAAAGCGTCCCTTGGAAAACTTTAAATGTTCAGAACTATACACATATGCCACTACAAGTAGTGGGGCCTAACTTGTACAGCAGGAGGCTGGAGAAACCTAAAGACTCCTCTGTCTGAAAATTCTCAGACCAACCCTCTATGCACCCTATTGTGATCATGGTACAGAGGAGTCAGCCTCTTTGGGGAAGGAATTGTTTTCATGGGGCTACACAAAAATGTGAGGGTCAATAGTTATTTTCTCATATGAAAATAATGTGACAGTATTGTCTTATCTGACTGTGAGCCTGCATGTGTCATAAATAATATCTACAATATTAAAATCAGATTTTAAAAGTTTCTAAATGACAATATAATCCCTCTATATTCTGTATCATTTAGTTAATGAAGAACAAGCATAAAAAAATTGGCAGTAAAATGGGCAAGTAAAAATCCAAATAATGCAGATGACACTTTAAAAAGAAGCTGAAGAAATACTAAAGATTTTGCAGAATGATAATTTGAAGAACTCTTCTCTGGTCATCATAAGAGAAGGCTGCAGATGACAATGCAGAAGAATTTCTTCCTTGCAGCTTCTGAGCTGCAGTAGTAAAAAAAGAGGTACTTCCCACACTTAATTCAATCATCTCAGGGTACATTAATGGCACCATTTATACCAATAGTATTTCTGATTGTCTCAAACATATTACAATCAGCTGACTGATTTGCTGCTTTGTAGTTTTTAGCGTACACCTACTAAAGAATACTCTACAATATCAGAAAGGCTTAATAATTGCAGATGGGTTTTGATTATTTCCATAAAACTACTCCTTGCCTTTTTCTTTTAAAAAAAGTTCACAAGGATAGAAAAAAAATCAAGAACATATACCAGCTTTAAAAGTGAACACACACTCCTCTCCCCCAAGATTAAAAGCTTGTGGAAAATGTTAATTTTTAGGCTTGGTGAGAAAGACTACAGCTAGAATAACATTCTGCTAACATTTTGTTATTTTAGAGAGTGACTATAGGAAGACAGGAATCACTCATTCACATATGCTGCTGTTGCTGACAATTTATATTGCCTCAGTTTTCTAAGATTTCTTTCCCTAAATTAGAGTCACTTTTGACTGTCTCAACACAGATACATTAAAAATATCAGAGCTAAAGAAAACCATTCTCCAGTGTTTCAAAATAGCAGCTGTGTTAGTCTGTATTCGCAAAAAGAAAAGGAGGACTTGTGGCACCTTAGAGACTAACATTTATTTGAGCATAAGCTTTCGTGAGCTACAGCTCACTTCATCGGATGCATTCGGTGGAAAATACAGTGGGGAGATTTATATACACAGAGAACATGAAACAATTGGCATTACCATACACACTGTAACCAGAGTGATCACTTAAGGTGAGCTATTACCATCAGGAGAGCGGGGGGGGGGGGGGGAACCTTTTGTAGTGATAATCAAGGTGGGCCATTTCCAGCAGTTGACAAGAACATCTGAGAAACAGTGGGGGGAGGGGAGAAACAACATAGGGAAAGTTTTACTTTGTGTAATGACCCATCCACTCCCAGTCTCTATTCCAACCTAAGTTAATTGTATCCAGTTTGCAAATTAATTCCAATTCAGCAGTCTCTCGGAGTCTGTTTTTGAAGTTTTTTTGTTGAAGAATTGCCACTCTGAAGTCTGTAAAATCGAGTGACCAGAGAGATTGAAGTGTTGTCCAACTTGTTTTTGAATGTTATAATTCTTGACGTCTGATTTGTGTCCATTTATTCTTTTACATAGAGACTGTCCAGTTTGGCCAATGTACATGGCAGAGGGGCATTGCTGGCACGATGGCATATATCACATTGGTAGATGTGCATGTAAACGAGCCTCTGATGGTGTGGCTGATGTGATTAGGCCCTATGATGGTGTCTCCTGAATAGATATGTGGACAGAGTTGGCAACGGGCTTTGTTGCAAGAATAGGTTCCTGGGTTAGTGGTTCTGTTGTGTGGTGGCTAGTGAGTATTTGCTTCAGGTTGGGGGGCTGTCTGTAAGCAAGTACTAGCCTGTCTCCCAAGATCTGTGAGAGTGATGGGTCGTCCTTCAGGATAGGTTGTAGATCCTTGATGATGCCTTAGAGATGACGCGTTTTAGTTGGGGGCTAGTGGTGTTCTGTTATTTTCTTTGTTGGGCCTGTCCTGTAGTAGGTGACACTTCTGGGTACTCTTCTGGCTCTGTCAATCTGTTTCTTCACTTCAAACAGGTGGGTATTTTAGTTGTAAGAATGTTTGATAGAGATCTTGTAGGTGTTTGTCTGAGGGGTTGGAGCAAATGCGGTTGTATCGTAGAGCTTGGCTGTAGACAATGGATCGTGTGTTGTGGTCTGGAGTAGGATATTTTCCATCATAATAGGAGAGATGAGGTCTAAGCCATCACATACCACAGAAGGCAAGCTTTGATTTAAAAAAAAAAAAAATCTAGCATTTACGGTTCCAGTAGTAACCAGTGAATTTCGATCCTAAGTTTATGAGCAGGCAAGCAATGTCAGCACCTCTGCAGCTTTCCCAACAGCCAAGTGGAATTGACAAGATGGGAGAATTTAATTTCTGCCATTTGAGACCCGATGGGCAGCCACAAAACTGACTAGTTTCTTACCCACTTTATTCAGTTATTGCATCTAGCTTTTCCAAGCAGCACTAGAGGGAAGTATAAAAAAAGACAGGCTACTGGAGAAGTAGAGTAATGGACCCCTCCTTGAAGCCTGGATGCTGGGATCTGAGGGAGAAAACATGTTCCTCTTCCCTTTCAGTAGCTAGGGTGATGTGGGTTGGTTCAAATCTGTAACCCATCTACTAAGCTACAGCCAGTATGAAAGAAGGAATTCCACAAGCAGGATCTAAGATCTGATAGGAAGGGGAAGGTGCCAAGAAACAAGTTAACTTCCTTAGGAAAAGCTATCACTGGACCACACTAGTAAGGATACAAGCCTCAAGTGACACCTACTAGATAATGTGACATATCAATCCCTGTATGAAAGCTTCAATTTGTAAAAGTTATAATATAGATATTTTTTCTCTATTTGTATATTATAAAGATATTACAGTTAAATATCTGTTCAGTATTTTTAAATATACTTATTTTCAATGAATTAAAAAAGTCATTACAGGGCATTTTAGTCAATATTCAGATTAATCTATTTGTTGGCTCTACGTTTTATTGATAGGGCTAGGAATTCACATTCAAAAGCGTTTTTGTACTTTTACTCAAGGTTTCCTATGATTTAATAGGTAATAATTCACATGTGGAAAAAATAAGCTACACATTTACAAGACTATGACAGCACTAGAAGAGCTGTTGAAATGTGTGAAATAATACATGATTCTGTACGACTCAAAAATATGTCAAGTCTATGCTTCCACCGAAGAATTTAAAAATGCATACTTTAATGGTAGATGTCGGCATTAAACTTAAATCCAGACTCAAACACTGTCTTTAACGCACCCATTCCTGTAATCATCTCTTGCAATTATCTTCAAAAAGTAGGTAACTTTATATTTGTACTACATGTATAACATGGTGAATAAGAGAGCTTCAAACCTTCACGTTAAGTTTTATAGATATACTGGGTATAAAAATTAGAACCGTTAGTTAAAGGTATTATTTCGCATGGAGAAATTCAACTGTATCTCACAACATATAAAGAAAAGGAGTACTTGTGGCACCTGAGAGACTAAAATTTATTAGAGCATAAGCTTTCGTAAACTACAGCTCACTTCATCAGATGCATACAGTGGAAAATATAGTGAGGAGATTTTATATACAGACAAAACATGAAACAATGGGTGTTACCATATAGACTGTAACAAGAGTAACCAGGAAAGGTGAGCTATTACCAGCAGGAGAGCGCGGGGGGGGGAGGGGGAGAAGAGGGGAAGGGAAATATTTCCAGCACTTTACAAGAACAGTAGGAGAGGAAATAAACAAGGAGAAATAGTTTTACTTTGTGTAATGACACATCCACTCCCAGTCTTAATTCCAATTCAGCAGTCTCTCGTTGGAGTCTGTTTTTGAAGGTTTTTTTTGTTGAAGAATTGCCACTTTTAGGTCTGTAATCGAGTGACCAAAGAGATTGAAGGGTTCTCCGGCTGGTTTTTGAATGTTACAATTCTTGACATCTGATTTGTGTCCATTTATTCTTTAACATAGAGACTGTCCAGTTTGGCAGAGGGGCATTTACAGACCTAAAAGTAGCAATTCTTCAACAAAAAAAACAAAAACGGACTCCAAGGAGATACTGCTGAATTGGAATTAATTTGCAAAATGGATACAATTAACTTAGGCTTGAATAAACACTGGGAGTGGATGTGTCATTACACAAAGTAAAACTATTTCTCCTTGTTTATTTCCTCTCCTACTGTTCTTGTAAAGTGCTGGAAATGGCCCAGCTTGATTACCACTACAAAAGGCTTCTCCCTTCCCCCCACCCCTCTGCCGGTAATAGCTCACCTTTCCTGGTCACTCTTGTTACAGTCTGTATGGTAACACCCATTGTTTCATGTTCTTTGTGTATATAAAATCTCCCCACTATATTTTCCACTGTATGCATCCGATGAAGTGAGCTGTAGCTCACGAAAGCTTATGCTCTAATAAATGTGTTAGTCTCTAAGGTGCCACAAGTAGTCTGTATCTGCAAAAAGAAAAGGAGTAACACAGCTGCTACTCTGAAACCTGTCACAACATATAAGATACTACATGCCTAAATAAAGACAAGACTTGAATTCAACATCCTCAAGAGTTTAAAGACCATCTTGGTTCTTGCTTCAACTGTTGTGAACATACACATAACCGACAAATATTCACACTGTACAGCAAAATCTCTAACAAGTACATTCTGCCAAAAAACAAACCTCTTGTCTCAAGCTACCAGTCTGAACAAGTCCCAGTATTTTGTTTAAATAGCATGAACTTTATAACCCGGTAAATACACACACCGCCTTGTAAACGCGAAGAAGAATAAAGCCAACAAGCAGTTTAGGCCGGGTCCTTGGGAGGCTGCTAAACAGCCATTTTTGAAGGCGCCGAGTCAGGAGGGAGCCTCCCATCCTTCGTTTTTAATCCTACTGCAGGCAAAGCCAGGCAAGCCCCCCGTACCGAGGACAGGCGCACAGCCGGCCATGCCGCCAGGGGCCACCAAAGCCACCATGGGTCAGGCCACGCGCAGACTCCCACTCTCAGCCCTGCGGACACGCCGCCCAGGGCCACGGGGACCAGCCAGCTGCGCGCCGAGGGGCAGGGAGCCAGAGGGCGGAGCAGGGGATTCACCTGCACGAGGCGGGGCGCGGGGGTGGAAAGCGATTTCAGCCGCACAGACGGAGGCGGGCACAGCCCGGCGCTAGGCGCAGCGCGGGGGTGGCGAAGGAGGGGAACTCGCCTCCCCAGAGGGCGGGCACGAGGCAGAGGCAGAGGCAGAGGCAGAGCGGGGAGGAGCCGCGGGGCTGGGGAGTCACCTGCACACGGTGATCAGGTTCCTCCGCTCCACCGCCGCGTTGCGGGACTGGACGCTCTTCCTACGGGCCGAGACGTTCAGCCCCCCAAGGCTGAGGGAAGCCATCGCCGCGGGCGGCAGGTGGAGCCACAGGGGCTGGCGCGGAGCCTTTGTTCCCGGCCTCCTGCTCTCCGGGCCGCCACCACAGGGGAGGACGAGGCCCCCGTGTCTCCCCCTCCTGGTGCCGGTGTCTGAGCGGCAGGTGCTGCTGTGCATCCGGCCGGCACAGGCAGGGAGGGAGCCGGGGTCCCCCGCCCTCGGCAGCCGGAGCAACCGCGGCACCTTAGAGTCGCAGCTGCCAGGACCGCAGAGCGCCGGCTCCGCCAGCCAATCAAAACGCAGGAGGGGGCGGGGCACAGGCGGCAGATGCTTTAAAGGGGCGCGTGCTCTTAAGGGAACCAACTGTCAAGTGCGCGAAGATGCGGCGTGGGGCGCGTGGGGAATTAGGCGAGGAGGCGGGGCCGGGCCGGGCCGGGGCGGGGCGTCGGGAGGGAGGGAGGGAGGTGCGAGGGGCACCTGCCAGCCGAGAGTAGGGCGGAGAGGCGGGGGGCAGGCCATGGGGGGAGGGAGCCGTAGGCAAAGCCCCACAGGCACATCCCCGGTGTGAAATATGACATTCCTCACTGGCCCTCAGCAGCCTTGAGGCCCTAGGCGCTGCCCTTGCTGGTGGTGGTTTAATTGCCCAGCTGCTGCTGAGGCAGAGGATATGCCAGGGCACATTGTCCCAATCTGAACCTCCCCCACCTCCAGTCCCTCCCTGGGAAGGCTAAACTGGCCCTGGAAACATGTGCACTCCTGCCTCAAACGCACTGCTCCCAGGCTCTCTCTGTTTGGGGATCTAGGGTGACACGAGGTCTTGATTTTATAGGGACAGTCCTGATATTTGGGGGCTGTCTCTTATAGAGGCACCTATTACCCCCCAGCCCCATCCCAGTTTTTCACACTTCCTGTCTAGTCACCCTAAGAGGTTTCCCTTACCTTTCCTATTCACTGCACAGCCCCACACTTCTCTTTGCTTCCCACGTGTGGCCCACTCCCTGTCAGGTAGAGCTGTGACCTAGAGGCAGGGCCTCAGGCACAGAGCCCTTGGACTCTTTGTCATAGTGTACCTAGGGCCCTGTCTGGTCCTGTGCAAGTACCTGCTCAGATCAAGCTTAGGTTTCAGAGTAGCAGCCGTGTTAGTCTGTATTCGCAAAAAGAAAAGGAGTACTTGTGGCACCTTAGAGACTAACAAATTTATTAGAGCATAAGCTTTCGTGAGCTACAGCTCACTTCATCGGATGCATTTGGTGGAAAAAACAGAGGAGAGATTTATATACACACACACAGAGAACATGAAACAATGGGTTTATCATACACACTGTAAGGAGATCAGAGTAGCAGCCGTGTTAGTCTGTATTCGCAAAAAGAAAAGGAGTACTTGTGGCACCTTAGAGACTATTCTTAATCTTTCCCTGTTTGCTGTAGAGGATGTTGATCAGGTGGTTCCGCAGTTTCCTTGAGAGTGTGTGGCACAAGCTGTCAGCATAGTCTGTGTGGTATGTAGATTGTAATGGATTTTTTACCTTCAGTCCTTTCGGTATGATGTCCATCTGTTTGCATTTGGAGAGGAAGATGATGTCTGTCTGTATCTGTGCGAGTTTTTTCATGAAGTTTTTCATGAAGTTGACTTAGTCTCTAAGGTGCCACAAGTACTCCTTTTCTTTTTACTGTAAGGAGAGTGATCACTTAAGATAAGCCATCACCCACAGCAGGGGCGGGGGGAAGGAGGAAAACCTTCCATGGTGACAAGCAGGTAGGCTAATTCCAGCAGTTAACAAGAATATCAGAGGAACAGTGGGGGGTGGGGTGGGGGGGAGAAATACCATGGGGAAATAGTTTTACTTTGTGTAATGACTCATCCATTCCCAGTCTCTATTCAAGCCTAAGTTAATTGTATCCAGTTTGCAAATTAATTCCAATTCAGCAGTCTCTCGTTGGAGTCTGTTTTTGAAGCTTTTTTGTTGAAGTATAGCCACTCTTAGGTCTGTGATCGAGTGACCAGAGAGATTGAAGTGTTCTCCAACTGGTTTTTGAATGTTATAATTCTTGACGTCTGATTTGTGTCCATTCATTCTTTTACGTAGAGACTGTCCAGTTTGGCCAATGTACATGGCAGAGGGGCATTGCTGGCACATGATGGCATATATCACATTGGTAGATGCGCAGGTGAACGAGCCTCTGATAGTGTGGCTGATGTGATTAGGCCCTATGATGGTATCCCCTGAATAGATATGTGGACAGAGTTGGCAACGGGCTTTGTTGCAAGGATAGGTTCCTGGGTTAGTGGTTCTGTTGTGTGGTGTGTGGTTGCTGGTGAGTATTTGCTTCAGATTGGGGGGCTGTCTGTAAGCAAGGACTGGTCTATCTCCCAAGATCTGAGAGAGCGATGGCTCGTCCTTCAGGATAGGTTGTAGATCCTTGATGATGCGTTGGAGAGGTTTTAGTTGGGGGCTGAAGGTGATGGCTAGTGGCGTTCTGTTGTTTTCTTTGTTGGGCCTGTCCTGTAGTAGGTGACTTCTGGGTACTCTTCTGGCTCTGTCAATCTGTTTCTTCACTTCAGCAGGTGGGTATTGTAGTTGTAGGAATGCATGATAGAGATCTTGTAGGTGTTTGTCTCTGTCTGAGGGGTTGGAGCAAATGCGGTTATATCGTAGCGCTTGGCTGTAGACAATGGATCGAGTGGTATGATCTGGATGAAAGCTAGAGGCATGTAGGTAGGAATAGCGGTCAGTAGGTTTCCGATATAGGGTGGTGTTTATGTGACCATCGCTTATTAGCACCGTAGTAGAGTGGCTATACTTCAACAAAAAAGCTTCAAAAACAGACTCCAATGAGAGACTGCTGAATTGGAATTAATTTGCAAACTGGATACAATTAACTTAGGCTTGAATAGAGACTGGGAATGGATGAGTCATTACACAAAGTAAAACTATTTCCCCATGGTATTTCTCCCCCCCATCCCACCCCCCACTGTTCCTCTGATATTCTTGTTAACTGCTGGAATTAGCCTACCTGCTTGTCACCATGGAAGGTTTTCCTCCTTCCCCCCCCCCCCGCTGTGGGTGATGGCTTATCTTAAGTGATCACTCTCCTTACAGTGTGTATGATAAACCCATTGTTTCATGTTCTCTGTGTGTGTGTATATAAATCTCTCCTCTGTTTTTTCCACCAAATGCATCCGATGAAGTGAGCTGTAGCTCACGAAAGCTTATGCTCTAATAGATCAAGCTTAGCGAGCCAATATCCCTTAGAGTCCAATCGTGTGGTTGCCACTTTGGAGGTAGTTTTCAGTGACTGGTCCAATCAAACTGAGACTGGTGTTCACTGATGATTCCTCAGAGGTAAAGTATTTCTCTTCTCCCTGGTGTACAGAATATCTCCCTCCCTGATAGGTTTGTGGCACGTGAGAATACCAGTTGCATGCAGAGGATATGCCAGGGCACACTGTCCCAATCTGAACCTCCCCCACCTCCAGTCCCTCCCTGGGAAGACCAAACTGGCCCTGGAAACGTGCAAATTCTCTCTGTTCTGTGAATTTGCAGGAGATTTCCCTCCCCATTGCTATTCACTGCACAGCCCCACGCATCTCTGTGCTTCTCACGGGTAGAGCCCTGCACAGGTACAAAATTTGGATCCACAGCCGATCCGCAAACATGGTGAACAATACATCTGCATCCGCAGATAAGGATATCCGTGGTTATAAAGCGGATATCCTCAGATTTGCAAATACTTAGTATTTAGATAGAAAATTTAGATAGATACAAAATTTGGATCTGCATCCATCCACGATCTGCAAACACGGTGAACGATACATCTGCAGATATCTGTGCATTTCCACGGATATCCATGGTCCACTTGCTGTCAGGTAGAGCGATGGCCTCAAGGCAGGCCTCAGGGACAGAACCTCTGAGACACTCTGTCATGGTGTGTCTAGGACCCTGGTTGGTCCTGGGGAATTACCTGCCCAGACAAAGCTTGGTGGGCCAATATCCCTTGGAGTCCAATCAGGTGATTGCTACTTCGGATGCAGTTGTTAGTGACCAATCCAGACTTTAGTTCATAGATGATGATTACTCAGAGAAAGCTATAGTCCTATGATACAAGCAGGTTCACACACTTTTCTATACACCCATTACATCATTTTAATCAATTCTGGTTTATTGGAAAATGTTATCCAAGTTTGTTGGACCGCAGGTTTACTTTATCATGGAGTAGCTGAACATCATATATCATCTCTTTAGCTGATAGTTGAATGCTCATATTTGAACCCTCTCATCTCCATCATCTTAAAACAAATCTATGTGATCTAACTAATTGAAGGTAAATCTGTGAGTTCAGCTTTTTCCATGTGGGAGTTCAATTGATCAGTACTTGGATTGTACTTCACTGAATAGTGTTGGATCTACTGATTAATCTATCTTGTATCTGGTAACAGATGCTGAAAATTATATCAAGATTACTTTTGCAATTCTTTATCAATGAAGTTGCCCTTAGAACTTCTCTAGAATTCCATACAAAAATTAAAGGAAAAATAGAATTCAATCAGGAAATTTCTCTTCTATTATTCTCTCCTAAACTATCCTGCCCAGTAGAGGTTATTCTCTATTCTCTTCATGTCACCAAACCATCAAGATTTATTTAAATGGACAGTTTCTTTTGAAAATAGGATGCCTTTTTGTTATTTATAGATAAGATAGAATAGGTGGCAAGGGCTTTTAAAGCTAGTATTTTGTCATCCATTTAAGCAGCTTACAGGGAATCGTTTCCTAATGTTAAGATTTCCTTTTCAGGTATCTGGGCAGCTAACAACTTTTATCCACAAAGAAATGAGGCTTTGCTTTCCCACTGTTACAAAGTAAATGTGGACACAATAGTCCAATGGTTGGCAGCCCAGGAACACCAGATATTCAGTATGCTGGGTTGTGTCAACTCTATACTGGGCCTGAAGGAGTTAATGAGGCTGAATGCATCCATAGGTCCTCAAGTAGTTTGGATCCCCTTTGTTTTGAGTCCTGCAGAAAAGTCAGCTGGGAAAGAGACTGTGATAGCAGCCTACCTGCAGGTCATGGTAGGAAGCAGCCCAGGGAACAGACCTCATCTGCTTCATGCAGGGTCCTTGGGCTTGAACCAGAGTAAAAGCTGGGCCTGGACTCCCCTACCAGCTCACATGGGGTAGGGACATAAAGACCCCAGAGCCAGGACTGATGTTGGGACAAACCTCCCGCTTGATACTGCCAGACCAGTGGCATGCTGAACTCAGGTTTCCTCAGAAGGGGCAGCATAAACCTAGATTGACATGAGTAATTAGACATGGGTGAGTTCTCATTTATTGGGAGGCAGGATTAGGGAGGTAAATAGATCAGCAACTGAAAACAGAATGGCTGTGCTAAGTGAGATAGGTAAATGGGGCAGTAAGCTAAGAGACACAATATCTGTACTAGCTAAGATAAGGGGAGGGAACATCCACGGAACTATTTACAATGAACAAGATAACTATGGACCAGAGAGGTTAGGAACATAAAGATGAGGTAAAGTGTAGATCATACATGGACAGTGCATGGACAGAGGATGCTGTACAGGGACTGATTCCTACAAAGTAAACAAACTACTCCAAACACATGTAATGCAATGTATAGTAAATTCAATGCGACATGTAAAGGTATATAAAGGAAGAAGGTTTCTGTGTAACTTTGGATCTGTGATGTACCCTGCAACCACCCCCAGCATTTGCGTCTGATCAACTCAGTGAAGCCTTGCTGCATGCCAAATAAAGATATCTGAGTGACAAAATCTGAAGTCGAACTGAATGTTTGGGAAGCAGTCTCAGAGGAAATCCTAACAGGTAGGACTAAAGATCTCCCGGATGTAGGGCTGAGTTACAGGACGAAGCAGACTACCATGGGGCTATTCTTGGTACTTTATTCAGGGCTACCAATTCTTGGTATTTCTCTTTGTAAATCTTGGTATTACACTTCGGAAATGACAGGTTTCAGAGTAGCAGCCGTGTTAGTCTGTATTCGCAAAAAGAAAAGGAGTACTTGTGGCACCTTAGAGACTAACAAATTTATTTGAGCATAAGCTTTCGTGAGCTACAGCTCACTTCATCGGATGCATCCAGCAAATGCATCCGATGAAGTGAGCTGTAGCTCACGAAAGCTTATGCTCAAATAAATTTGTTAGTCTCTAAGGTGCCACAAGTACTTCAGAAATGCTCTCTGAAGCCAGATTTAGGCACCAACACAGAAATGTTTTTAGGTGGACTGCCTCTGAGACAGGAGTTGGTTTGATAGAGTCCTAGAATTTCTCTTAAGAAAACCAATATACAGGTAAGAAAAAATTATCCTTTTTCCAGGTAGCTAATTAAAGCACATGAAGAAGAAATATTGCAAAGGAATACAGGCAAGAAGAGTGCAGAATCAGGGAAGAACAGAACAGAAAATGAAATATGAAAAATGAAAGAGCAAGAGAGCAAGAACATGAAAGAGTAACAGATAGAAAAAGAATGAGTGACTGAAAGATGATAAATTAGAGATGAAAGAACTTTTACAGAAATATGGTAGAAGTACATTCAGTTGTGTTTTCTTTTTTAAATCAAAGAGAAGGGGGAAAGAGTTTGGACAATGCCTGTTGTCATTTCACCTGTCATCTTTCTTTTCCTATCTCTTTCCAACTTCTCTTTTCCTGTGGTTTTTTCAGCATCCCCTTTTTCTTTGGAAGTGAATAGGATGTGGCCGCTCTGTGACTAGCTTGTAAGACATCTGGACTTTGCATCAATGACTTTAGATCATCTTATCATATATTAGAGTTTCTTAAGCCTTTCCTCTTCTCCTGTTCTTGTTAAGTCTGTCTTGTTGTACATATTTGACTACAGCACTCAATCTTAGCCTAGACATCTCCAGATCGAATGACAGAAGACACATAACCTGAATTTGGAGAATCAGGCAATTTTGAAGTTGAAAATAGCTGTTATATATGAACCATATAAAACCAGTCAATTGAAGTGGGGGATAAAAAAAGTTCAATCTAAGAGTTCTAAAAGTTTACAATTTCAAATTGCAGTTTGAAGTTGTTTGTTTAAAAGGAATGGAGAAGGAATATTTACACATTTTCATGTACCATGACAAACTGGCTGAAGTATTTTCTTGCAGACAGCTCTTGAATGCCATGCTTACATACCATGGGAGTGATTCAAATCCACACAGTAATGGAAAAGTAAAAATATGTTAGTTTTACTGAGTTGTCTGTGCTGCTGCAGTAAATATTTTTTTGTGAATTTCTAGAACAGATATAGGAAAGAAGAAAAGAATCAAATCAACTTGGTTAGTTACCATGAGAATCTACATGCAGGACACCAATTTTGTGTTATGTTCCTATTCTGTTTTCCTTTAAAATGTTGTATCTTTCTAAAAGCTATTTTAGTAGTTCATCTTTCTTCCAAGTCATTATTCCTTAACTTGATTAAAATCACACTAATAGAAAGTGTAAACTTAATTTTTTTTAGTGCAAAACTATGGTTTTGATTTTCTTAGTTCAATAAATTAACAAACTATTGAGCATATTCTGTTGTAATTAGTTAGATTATGAAAAGCCACCCATACATTTTCCTTTTGAGGCATATGTCTTTAAATTGCCACATGGTGGCCCCGTTTGACAGGCAATGTCTGAGCTGTTCTCTTATTTTCTTTTAGTAACCTCTTTTATTTTTTCTCTCCTTTTCTTAACAGATGTTCAAATTTAAATCTTAAAAATACACAGTTCTCGACTTCCTATCAACCAGGAACAACATATCCATATAACCTTTCAGTTATTTACTCAGATCATCTCTTTTCTGCCAAACAATTTGTAGTCCTAATGGGCAGAGGTGCCATGCACATTAAAGGCAATACTCACTAACACTAACTGCTCTCATAAATTTAGTACTATGTTAAGCAACCCTATTTTAAAATGTCCTGTAACTAATGTTTATGATAGAAATTAGGTTAAAGGCAGAGGTGAAAGTAAGCTAGTACAGTCCGGTACGCAGCTGACCGTACCAGCAGGGCTGCTGAGGGGGGCCAGAAGGAGCAGCTTCCCCGCAGCCCAGCAATTTAAAAGGTCCTGAGGCTCCCAGCAGCGGCCAGAGCCCCGGGGATCCCGGCCACCGCTACTGCTACCATGGGGCTCTGGCAGTGATTTAAAGGGCCTGGAGCGCCCGGCTACCGCAGCCAGAGCCCCGGGCCCTTTAAGTCACCGCTGGAGCCCTGGGATATCACTAGTGGCGGCCAGGAGCCCCGGCCCCTTTAAATCGCTGCCAGGCCATGCTGAAGGGCTGGGTGGGGGAATCAGCCCCCTGCCCCACCCCTTCCACCCAAGGCCCTGACCCTTCTGGTTGAGCCCTCCATCCCCACTCAGGACCTCGGCCACCCTGCATACCAAGAACTCCCTTAAGTTACTTTCACCCCTGGTTAAAGGCCATTAGTCTTATAATTTCTCTACCTAACTTATCATAAGCAAGTAAAAAAGTAAAAATATTGCAGCTGCAGCCAAGACTCAAAAATTATTATTGCTTATACACATTTACTGTAGACAAGATTTTTGGCAGGATGGCCAGGGTTACGATGCTAACCTGGGACTTTGAATGACTCTGGTTCAATTCCCTTGTTCCACCACGGACTTTCTATGTGACACTGAGCAAGTCATATGGGCCCAGATCCCCAAAAGTTTTTAAGTATCTAATTGCCATTGTAATCAGTGGGAGCTAGGTGCCTAAATACCTTTAAAGATCTGGGCCTTAGGGCTTGTCTTCACTATAGGGGTAAATTGACCTAAGTTATTCACGTAGCTGGAGTAGTGTAACAGCTAGAATCAACGTAGCTTAGGTCGACTTCCCCGGTGTCTTCATTGTGCTGTGTCAACAGGAGACGCTCTCCAGTTGACTTCCCTTACTCTTCTTGGAGAGCTATAGTACCGGAATTGACAAGAGAGCGCTCTGCTGCTAAGATTTAGCGGGTCTTAACTAGACTCGCTAACCTGATTCCTACTGCATTGATTTTGCAGCAGTGTCAATCTCCCCATAGTGAAGACCAGCCCTCAGTCTCTTCATGCCTCAGTTCTCCATCTGTAAAATGGAGATAATAGCACTTCCCTACATCTATATTAAAGAATGTGAGGTGCTAAGATACTGCCATAATGGAGACCATAAAAGTATCCAAGATTGATTTTAAAAAATGGGTGCATAAAGTTAGACTCCTAAATCCATATTTGGGCACCCAAATTAAAAAAAAAAATAGCTTCAAGGGAAGTTGTTGGACACTCAGTACATTTGTGGGGGGAAAAAAAGGCCACTTATTTTGGTACCTAAATAATATAGATTTAAGAGCCTAATATTAATCACTAGAAAAAAAACAGGAGCACTTGTGGCACCTTAGAGACTAACAAATTTATTTAGGCATAAGCTAAAACCCACTTCATCAGATGCATGCAGTGAAAAATACAGTAGGAAGATATATATGCACACACAGAAAACATGAAAAAATGGGTGTTGCCGTACCAACTGTAATGAGACTAATCAATTAAGGTAGGCTATTATCAGCTGAAGAAAAAAAACTTTTGTAGTGATAATCAGGATGGCCCATTTCAAACAGTTGACAAGAAGGTGTGAGTAACAGTAGAGGAAAAATTAACACAGGGAAATAGTTTTTACTTTGTGTAATGATCCATCCACTCCCAGTCTTTATTTATTTTAATGGTGTCCAGTTGCAAATTAATTCTAATTCTGCAGATGTCAAGAATTAACACATTCAAAAACCAGTTGGAGAACACTTCAATCTCCCTGGTCACTCAATTTCAGACCAAAAAGTCACAATTCAACAAAAAAAACCTACACAACTTCAAAAACAGACTCCAACGAGAAACTGCAGAATTGGTGCTCCAGGCAGTGCGGTAAGGGGGCACGGAGCATGGGGGGTTGGATAGAGGGCAGGGGAGTTTGGGGTAGTGGTCAGAGGGCAGGGGTGTGGATAGGGGCTGGGATGGGAACAGGGGGTTGAATGGGGGCAGGGGTCCCCGGGAAAGAAGTTCAGATAATTTTACAGTTTGCTTCTGAGTGATGCCAGGCCCAAGAAAAGTGAAAATATATCCTTATCTGTCATCTCTGATTCTATAGAAAAACCCATAGCCTAGACTAGTAGTTACCCTCTAGTGAATGCATGGTCTATGAAGAGTTCGGGCACAGAAATTCCTTGCTCTTTTGCTATGAGTAGGAAAAGATGGTCAAATCCTACTAAAAAAACAAAAAACCTCATCAAGAGAAATTTCCAGCTCTTCCTAGTCTGGACAGTGGGAATTTCAAATGCTGGCTCCAGAACAGATATATGGGTGAGCACTAAAAAGAAAGAGGGATCCAGATTGCAGTACATGGAACCCATCATCTAAACATGGCGTCCAAAGAGGCCATGCATTCAGCTTACAATGGAGATAAAATAAAACAGTGCTGTGTCTTGATTATTTGAGCCCATTCCAGTAACATGCTGGTTGCCTTTTGGCCTGAAGGGGGAGAGGCTTCTCACTGAAGCTGCAAAGGGTTAGATTCAGTGAGAAACATCTCCTGCTTCAGGCCAGAAGGTAACCTGCACCCTGTGCACAAAAGCCAGTGAACTGAATGGGGAGCTGCCCAAACTAGCCAATAGGAAACAACAAGGACAGTGTGGCTTTAGCCACACCCCTCAAAGGGACTTTAGGTACATAAATCTGAGTTAGCGGGAGGTGCCTCATCTCTATTTGGGATTTAGAGCTCTGAATCCTCTCCTGGAGTTTGGCACTTAATCCCTTCTTCCACCCCCCTCCCCAAAAACAAAAAAAAACAAACCACATACACATAAGGAAGTAGTGGTGGTGCCCCTGGTCCCCTTATAAACTTTAGCCCACTGATTAGAGCCCTAACCCAGGATGTGGGAGACCCAGCTCCAAATCCCTCATCTGCCCAATTTAGAGCAGTGATTTGAGACTTTTCTGAAATTGCATTAGATTGTTGGCTCAAATTCAATTGGTGATCAACTATAACCCACAGATCCTTTTCAGCAGTACTATTGCCTTGCCATTTATTCCCCATTGTGCATATTTTTCCTTCCCAAGTGTAGCTCTTTGCATTCATCTTTATTGAATTTCATCTTGTTGATTTCAGATGAAGGGCATGTCTACACTTACCTCTGGAGCAACTGATCCAGCAGTGAAGATGTGATAAATCAACTACTGAGCGCTCTCCCGTCAACTCTGGTACTCCACTGGAGTGAGAGGTGCAGGCAGAGTTGATTTGGGAGCGTCAGCAGTTGACTTACTGCAGTGAAGACACCGCAGTAAGTAGATCTAAGTACGTAGACTTAGCTACATTATTCACGTAGCTTTGATTGATCCCTCCCTACCCCACAGAGTAGACCAGGCCTCATTCTCCAATTTATCAAGGTTATTTTTAAGTGCTTGTAACCCCTCTCAGGCTAGTGTCATGTGCAAATTTTATAAGTATACTCTTCACTCCATCCAAGTCATTAAACTGACAACTAGTACTGGATCCAGGACGAACCCCTGTGGGATCTCACTAGATACATACTCATTTTGACAGTAAACCATTGATAACTACTAGGGCTGTCAATCACAGTTAACTCAAATGATTAACTCAAAACAAATAAACTCAATTAAAAAAGTTACAATTAAGCACAGTTTTTATTGCACTGTTAATCAATAATAGAATAGCAACTGAATTTTTTTTATAAATATTGATGTTTTTCTACATTTTCAAAATAGTGATTTCAATTACAAAATACAAAGAGTAGTGTTTTTTTTTTTAACACAGATTCGCACTGTGAAAAAAAAATAGTATTTTTCAATTCACCTCATACAAGCATGGTAGTGCAATCTCTTTATTGTGAAATGCAACTTACAAATGTAGATTTTTTTGTTTTGTTACATAACCGCACTCAGAAATAAAACAATGTAAAACCTTAGAGCCTACAAGTCGACTCAGTCCTACTTCTTGTTCAGCGAATTGCTAAGACAAACAAGCCTGTTTACATTTATGGGAGATGCCCACTTCTTATTTATAATGTCACCTGAAAGTGAGAACAGGTGTTCACATGGTACTTTTGTAGCTGGCATTGCAAGGTATTTGTGTGCCAGATATAGAATTTTTTTTAACATTAGCTTTAATAAAAATTTTATAATACATAGGTTGGGAAAAAAGTGTCTGTACATCTGGGTATAGTGCTTAGATTATCCACAAATGTAAAGTTAAAGTCATATGATACATAGAGTACATAATCAGCAATAACAATAACTTAAGTGAATAGATGCAACAATACAGTTTAGATAGGGGCGGGCAAACTTTTTGGCCTGAAGGCTGCATCGGGTATCAGAAATTGTATGGAGGGCCGGTTAGGGGAGGGGGTCGTGGCCCGGCTCCCACCTCCTATCCGCCCCGGGACTCCTGCCCCATCCAACCCCCCCTTTTCCCTGACTGCCCCCAGACCCCGCCCCTAACTGCCCCCCCATCGAACCCCTCCTCTCATTCCTGACTGCCCCTCTGGGACCCATGCCCCATCCAACCCCCCCTCCTTGCTGACTGCCCCGTTTATTTCCTGATTGTATCAATATCACAAAGTAAAGGCAGGTGTCAAGGCTGAATCCCTACTCTGAGTGAAGGAAGTAAGGGCCCACAAGGATTTTAAAAAATTAATACTTGCTACTCCAGGCTTGTATTAACCTCCCAAGGTTACAGCTTTTCTCTGACCTTGGCTTGGTAAACACTGCCACCACCCAAATGCAAAAACCCTTTGAACCCAGGAAGGAGCACTTGGGAATTCCTCTCTGTGGGGTACCCTCAAGCTCTTTCACCCCCACCCCCCACCCCTCCGGGGAAGAGTTAAGAAAGAAAACAAAGGAAATTAGCTGTGGCTATCAGTTAATCAACCAACATGCAAAAACCTTTTAGGACAGCAAAAATCCTATCCTGTTCTTAAAAAAAAGTAAATTTTATAAAAACAAAAAGAAAAAATACATGTGGAACTTAGGCATTTGCTAGATTTTAAAAGAGCAATTCCAAAAATTAAGCACTGAAAATAGCCTTCTGGGGGTTCAGTTTAAAGATTACAAGCAAACAAAAGCATCTGGGTTTAGCACAGAGATAATCCACAAGCCAATGAGAAATAAAAGAAATAACCCTAATCGCATCTTTTTAGACATTCCCTAATTTTACTTACACATCTGAGGCTCCAGATAAGTAGGTTCAAGCTTTGAATTGATAATCTGTAATCATACCTGATTTAAAGCTCCTTACAGCATTTTTGCCCAGCATTTTCTCTGAGAGAGAACAGACAAAGGGAAAGTTTCTTTGCCCATTTAAAAAGTTCTAGCCTTCCCACTGGCTCTTTTGGTCAGGTGACTTTTTAACTCTTTACAGGTAAAGCAAGTAAACTACCAAGAGGGATTTTACAGCTGTCTGTCTGCCTGGGTGTCCATCAAAGGGAGTTATCCCCCCCACTTTATTTATCACAGCAGGGAGAAGGAAAAAAAAAAAGAAGGTTGAAAGGAATGGTTTGGGGAAAATGCATAAAAAGTGGAACAGATGAGATAGAAGGAAAGAAACATTGTATGCTTGAAGGAGATAACAAAAGGAGGGAGTGAAAGGAGCACCAGGATACACAGTCAACTGACAGAAAGGAGGAATAAAGAGAAGGAGAAGGAAGGACAGATAAAGGCGACAAGTATTTTAAAATAAATGTTACATAATAGCAAGCTTAAAGGTAAAATGTTCAATTAAATCAAGTTATCTAAAAAAGTAAAATGGGTTATGAGAGACTAAATGGGGATACACGTACTGCAATTGCCTTAGGAAAGCAACCTACTGGGTCTGGCCTGGCTTAGTAATAAAGCTAAAAGATTTGTCTTCATTGCAATAAAAAAGTAGATCCTGAAAAAAATGCTCATTTTCATTACTAGTATTGACAAATACTTCCTAGTCAAATGTATTAAACAAACAAATGTAATCATTGACATGTTCTTGTTATGTTTAAAATGCATTGATATTTCACCATTTGATAATTTGGGTTGTAGTCATTTAACACAGCTAACCCATTTATGAAAAAATTGATAACTGAATATGGATTTTTGTACAGTTTCCATTCCATTTTGAAAGTACAAATTGTATTTTTTTCCTTAGATCATTGTATCTGTTTGCTTCTTTTATGACTCCAGTCCATAAGAGAGAAAATCCAAAATCTTAAAGCTAGTTGCAGTGAAAGAAGATACTGGACAACACTTTCAAATGTAAATGACTGAAGTTAGGTACCTAAACCCTACAGTGCATAGGTGCTAGAGCATGTACATGTCCTACTGAAGTCAATGAGACTTCTTGGTGCTTGATCAGGACAATTTTATTCAGGTGCCTAACTTCGATGCTACATTTCAAAATCTGGCCCAACATCATATTTCATGACAATGTCTGTGTGTTAATCATGATCTAAAATAAATTAAACCTTTTATACTGATAGGATAGCTGTCGCCAACATAGTCTGGAAATCATGCCAAAGACAGATGCAAAAAACATTGTGTAAGAACTTGTTACAGGTTCTTCAGGACATCATACAATTAATGACCAGATCCCAGCTTTAGAGCTGATGGTGACATTTCCATATTGTTCATTATTGTATATAGCATTTGCTGAATGAAATGCTAGTCGCGAGGAGGGGTTAAATTCTATGTATAACCCTTAATGATAGCTCAGCATGGACATTTAACAGAACTAATGCAAAACTTGTCAATTTTTTATGGGATTTATTGCAGCAACAATGCAAATTTCTTTTAAGAATAATACATCCATTTGCTCTAACACTGCAAAATTATGGCAAATTATCAGCACAGAACTATGTAATATTAAACTGTGCCTCAACACCACAAACGTACCAGAATATCAGGATTTTGGAAAATGAAGAATTTGTAATGGCTATTTTTTAACAACTTCCTAAGGGTAGCTGATAGAGTATGTTTATTTCAGTGGAGCACTTTTAATTCAAGTTTCATGGTCCAGCTTGAACATTAACTAGAGAATAGTAGATGCCCTTTTCAGCCAAGAGTTGCTGATGTGTTCCTTGTTCAACGACCTTTCCATTCTGGATTACTGCTATCTTGTCAGCATTCTGCACAGTGGACAGGCGATGAGCTATTACAATACAGGTGCGACCTTTTCTTGCTTTATCCAGTGCTTCTTGGACAACCTGTTCAATTATCAAAGCAGAAGATACATTTTTAACTTATTTAGCAAGTAATGCAGAGAAACCCCTTCCAGCTGTTAGTAAGTGAGGTATCTCATCTGATCTCTTTTAATTTAATTTAAATTGTAAATTACCAGAGAGAGATGAGGCTGAATGGCTCAAGGGAATAATAATAGGATGAATGTCTAGCTTCTTGTTTTAAATCTAGCTTGTGTTCATAATGAGCAAGAGCTCTTACTATTGATAAATGGTTGGATATCTATTTGAACTAAGGTGGTGAACATCTCAGGAGAATTGCTAAAGGACCTGTATCCACAGCACCAAAATCATCACAGCTGGCAGCCTTGTTGGCAATCTCAGCAGAAAGACCAAGTATTGTACAGGCACAGAGCTGGTTCCTCTTAGGCCAGTTTTAAGTGGTGGAATGCTTGTATTGCCCCTGTTGTAATGAACTCATTCTGGTATTTCATGAGCACTAAATTCACTTTAAAACTACAGAGAAACCTGTTTGGACAGCAGTGGGCCACCTATCAGTACTGTCAACTCCAAGTTGTCAAAAATAAGGAGACAGGCCACAATATCATTAAATAAATCTTGAGATTCTTGAAAAAAATACTATTTTGGGTTGGTTTTATTCGTCTTCTGGTTTCTGCACATTTAGGATGCACTTGTTTTCAAGCTTCTCACAAAACCAAGAAATATTTTTTAAATGACAGCTGAATTTCTCACACAATCACACGATTGCAGGAGCTGGGACTAAGATCAACAACAAATACCGAGAGACTCACAAAGTTGTCTTTGTGACAACTGGCAACACTGAATCAGTATTTGTGAAAAATCTCATAACTTTATGGCAAGTCTTTTGATAAGTATTTTTCTTAAAGGCCCAGCTCCTGGAGAAAAGTGATAATGTGAGGATCTCAGCTTCCATTTTTATAAAGGAAGCCAGTCTCTGGCTGTCATGGTTGCAGGGAAAAGCTTGAAAATGCCACCTAAGTGCACCCTAAAGGCACAAAAAGAAGAAAGCGAACAAAAAGCCATGAGGTTCTTTCCTTGCAGAAATGACCACATGGGGAAGAATGGGGGGGGGGAAGGGGAAACAGAGTATAGTAAAAAATAAAATGGACTAACCCAAGACTTAAAATTGGAGAATGTTTCCCAGAAATATTTCTCAGAGCTGCCAAGTCTCCTAGATCACACAGGAGACTCCTGATTTCTGGTATCCTCCCCAAGATCCAGAGCAGCTGTTTGAACCTGCTGTCTCAACTCTGAGAGCTACTACTCTATGGTTAGAATCCTGGAGGACTCCAATCAAAGATTTTTTTATTTTTTATTTTTTTTAAAAAAACACAGTACTGTCTCCAAACAGCCTACTGCCATAGAGATACACCCTGTGTAGTGTGTCACTCTAGCTGTTCTTCTATGGGGCAGAAGACTTTGGGATGAAGCTCTAGGACCCAGCTGTATGATTGGAGGAGAGTTGTGTGCTGATCAGAGTGTTGCTGTAGATGGGGTCTGTGTTCCAGAAGGCCTACCCTAACTGGAGTGAGGGCCTAGACATGCCAGAGTCCCTGGGGAGAGGGAGATTTAGCCAAGTGTGTTTATGGGGGAGGAAGAGGAAGAAGGGGGATCTAGCCTTTTAAATTCTTCTGACATCAGTAGGCAATAGAAAAGTAATTGAAGACAGTTTCATAATAAGACATTTGGATCTGGGTAATCTAGATTTAGACAGTTGCTCTCATTTATACAAATGAGATAATGCCTCAGTATATATAAATCTCATTTGTAGAAAAGTTCCAGATTTCCAGACTTTGGACTTTAACAGGCATTTATGGAAATCAAAGTAGTAATTGCAATTTTTGTGTGAACAGCCATGGTTTTAGATTCCCCCACGTACACAAACAAGATACCTTTTCACTTTCTGTATCTAGAGCAGATGTCGCTTCGTCCAGTAGCAGAATTTTAGGATTACGTACTAGAGCTCTAGCAATAGCAATACGTTGCTTCTGACCACCCGAGAGCTGAGTTCCTTTGTCTCCCACACAGGTATTATATTTCTAAATACAATGAACACAAAAGTTCAGAAGGTGCATCCGACCAGCAATTTAGCCTGAATTTGGACTTAAATCACAGAGTCCAATAGAGCATGTGCTTTCTACTCTTGGATATTTTATTTCAGCAGTTCTTTGAAAGCAGATGATCAGTTAGTTATTGAAGGCCACAAACATCTGTCCATCTTAGGTACTTATATGACCTCCATTACCATACTACATGAACATCCCAATCTTTAATGGATATATTCTCAAAACACTCCTGTGAGGTAGGAAAGTATATTATCCTCATTTTACAGATGGGAACTGAGAGGCTCACCACGGGAGTCTGTGGCCAGTCAAGGAATTGAACTACCCCTTTATTGTCTCCCAAGTTCTAGGCTAGCATCCTAACCACTGGACCATCTTTCCCCTCGCGATTTCACCTTGAAGGGAAAA
Organism: Dermochelys coriacea; assembly: GCF_009764565.3. NCBI lineage: Eukaryota > Metazoa > Chordata > Testudines > Dermochelyidae > Dermochelys > Dermochelys coriacea. The sequence goes on from NC_050069.1 coordinate 229,062,641, forward strand.
TCATAACTTAAAAAAATGTTACAGTTTTAATCTAAATTATGTACATATCTAATTGACAGTCACATCTGACTTGGGGCATCCAAAAATGTTAGCTTTTAAAATATACATGCTGTTTACTAATGAACTGGTTGGTGCTCCAAAGTCTGCACTAGCTGTTATTTGTTACACTGCAAGGATTCGCAAAAAGAAAAGGAGTACTTGTGGCACCTTAGAGACTAACAAATTTATTAGAGCATAAGCTTTCGTGAGCTACAGCTCACTTCATCGGATGCAAGGATTGCATATGATTTGTTGTATGACTCAGTTTTACAATGTTCTCAGCCCCTAACTGAACCTTTAACAAAAAGATGAATTCTACCAAGTGTTTTAGATAACTAAGGGCTAACAAAACAAAATATTTTAAAACAATCTTTAATTAAAAGCACTTATCTCTCTCAATTAATCGGGATTCACATGCTTGTTTTCATAAGTCTAGTTCTCCACTGGCCTATGGAGTCTTTCCGAAAAAAAATGTTGTAGAGAAGACTTGAATTTTTAATGTAACAAACAGGCATGGAAAAAACAAACCCTTTTAGGTTCCTTTACATCCCAGAGAAGCATAAAAGGGCACATCTCCTTTTTATTTTTCTTTGTAAGTCACCTTTTGTTGCGAGTAAAAAACAAAAGGTTTAACTTACATTTGGCAGAGAGTCAATGAAGGAATGTATGTTGGCTGCTCTTGCTGCATTTACAATCTCTTCAGACGACACCTCTCTACTGTTATCTCCATATGCGATATTCTCAGCAATACTGCAGTCAAACAGGATCGGTTCTTGTGAGACAATACCAATGTGAGCTCTAAGCCATTGGATATTGAATGCGTTTGCATTTTGGCCATCCAGCAGCTAAAGAGCAAGAATACTTAAATGTCAGAGATAGGGAAGCTTTGACTTGCACGAAAAAAAAAAATAATTTTTCCATTCTGTATTGTTAATATCAACAATTCTTTGCAAAATGCTTTATACAATGATTTTGCTAGCTTCAGTTTATTTGTAAGGAAATCTCAAAGGAGGTAATTCAAGCCTCCAATCTCAGTTCCGTAGACTAGCTTTCTATCTTTGAGCCTTATTCCTTCTAACATTGTACATATTTATAAAAAAAATAAATAAAGTAATACAAAAAACAAACACTGCAGAATTGAGTAAAATTCTTTTTCTACAAGGCAATGTTTTACTGGTATAAGTAAAGTTCTGAATTTAAACTGCTACAATTATACTGGTATAACTGGCAAGACATTCCCACGTAGTCAAGCTCTTAGATTGTGAGTGCTTTCCAATCTGAAGAAAATTTCCCTTCAAACACAGGATTATAATCATTCTTGTAAGATGTAGACTGATACCTGGAAAGATACTGGAACAAAAATTATTTAACTATCAATTTGTAAGCACCTAGAGCAGTGGTGAGCAACCATGCAGCCCATCAGGGTAATCCGCTGGCGAGCCACCAGACAGTTTGTTTACATTTGCACAGCCACCCACAGCTCCCAGTGGCTGCAGTTCACAGCAGAGGCAGAATCAAAGGGGACCCTGATTCATGGTTGGAACCAGAAAGTGATTCATCTCCTGATCTCCATGTGGGAGTAACAACGGCATCTCCTTTGGGCAATGCAATTCACTTTCACAAATTAGTGGACAGAATGGCATCCACTTTAAAATTAGCTTAGGTGGCTTTGAAGGAGGCCACACATACAGTTTTTGACATTCTGGGTCTGGGTCTACAGTTTTATTGCCCATGTAGAAGGCAAAAATTCCTTTGTCTCTAATCCAGCACCATGCCAACCAATTTCAAAAAAGGCTGACAAGTTCTACCAAATTCCACCGGAGAGATTCTCTTGTTATAGCAGCAATGCTTGAAGACCTGACCTAGGTTTTTGAACACTCTACCCCTTATGATAAAAGTAGGAAAAAAGTTGGACTGTCTTAGGAAAAAACTTTTTTTCTTCAGCTTCCTTCAACATGCAAGTGGCAAATTGTCAAGCAGTAATGGCCAGGTATTACCAGGGGGTGGACTATATAGTACAAAAACTGATGAGATATTGAAGATAGAGCCTTGCTCCACGCTAGATCTCTGGGGCTACTGCCTTCTTGTAGGGGGAGAACACCTAAACCTGTGTTCAGATATCATAGGCAATATGTTTTACCTTCCTCTTCATTGTTGTTTAATCAAAGGAGACAACCATACTATCACAATAGCAGCAACTATAGCAAGCATCCTCTCAAACACTGGAAAGGAAGAAATCATACAAATCCCAGATAAGGACAAAGAAATCCTTGGCCACATCCTCCCAGCAAAATGTCAGGCCACAGGTTTGACATGATAATCAAGAGCTTTGAACCAATTTCAGAAAATCCTGTCTACTTTTGGAGACCATCTATCCAAATTTTATGATAGATGGACAACTATCACATCAGACAGGTGATTTTTCAACACAGTAAAGGAAGGTTATACTGTCCATTTCAAAGCCCTTCCTCCATGCAAACTCCTGCCCCTTCCTTATCAGGGACTTTTCCCATGAGAGATTATTAATGGACATACAAGCTCTACTGCATGCACTATTAATTCACAGATACAAAGGGTTTTACTCCCATTTCTTTGTAATCCCCAAAAAGAATGGAGGTCTCAGACCAATTTTAGACCTCAGAGGCCTAAAACGATACATCAGATAGTTTCAATTCATAATGTTATCTCTTGTGCCAATCATTCCCTCCCGTCTACTCTGTATTGGTTCATAGCTCTTGAACTCAAGAATACATATTTCCATATCCCCATAAGACAATCTCACTGCAAATATCTACTTTTATTTTCTGGGTTCAGACCATTTCTAATACAAAGTCTTATTCTGGTCTCTCCAGGGTTTTTAGCAAATGCCTGGCTCTTATAGCAGTGCATTTGAGAAGACAAGGGATTTTCTTCCCGAGTTAAATGATCGGTGGCTAAAGGCTCTGTCAGAAAAGGAATTAGTAACAGCCATTCAGATAACCTGTTCTTTGTTCGAAACTTATAAACAAAGAGAAGTCTCCTCTGATTCCATCTTGAAGTATTCCGTTCATTGGGGCGATTGTTGACTCCATAAAGAAAAGTATGTTTTCTGGAACAGAGGTTTTTGAAACTAAACCACCACTATACTGAAACTACTTCTGCAACCATCTCAGCTTTCTGGTGTTATAGGTCTTATGGCATTCACAACATACATGACTCCATATGTCAGGCTCAGAATGAAGCCACTTCAGCAGTGGCTATGAAAACTTCAAACCCAGTGTGGACAGTGTGCTAAAAATACAAAATTTTCCTTGGAATTATGAGAATCTCTCTAAAGTGGTGACTGAAACCACAGAATGTCAAAGGAGTATAGAATAAACCACTTCCTCCTTCATTAACGGTCACCACAGATGCGTCTAAGACAGGCTGGGGTGGGGACATCTCTAAAATACCATAGATCTCAGTTGAAAAGGTTGCAGAGAATCCTTGTTACACATAAGCATCTTAAAACTCAGGGCCGTCCATCTGGCTCTCAAAGCATTTCTTCTACAGATACAGGATGCAGTAATTCAGGTGACTATGGATGACATGTCCACAGTATATTTGAACAAACAAGGAGGAACTTTATTGTCGCTAGGCAACAAGGCAATAAAGTTTTGGGACTGGTGCATCCTCTACAACATTTACCCAATTGCTTTTCATATTGCGGAAGAACAGTGAGATCATGGATTATCTGGACAGGGACTGCTCACAGATGCATGAATGGTCTGTAAAAGATGCAGTTTTTCCAAACTTCTTCAGGCTTTGGGGGTTTCCAGAAAGATTTGTTTGCCACCAGATTCAATACAAAATGTCCCTCTTTTTGCTCAAGAAAGGCTTGGACAGTCTATCTTTGATGGATGCTTTTTTTCCTTACACTGGGGAATGGTGTTGATTTATGCATCTCTTATTGCCTCTAATCCTCAAAGTTTTTTTTAAAAAAGAAAATAAAGATTTGGCCAGGATAATTTTAATTGCTCCAGCATGTCCGTGGCAACAATGATGCATGGAGTTACTCCATTTATCCAATGGCAAATACAAGATGCTCCTGCTATCAACAGATTTACTGTCCAGAGTGAGGAGGGTTTGTGCCCAGATCATCAGTCAATACATTTAATAGCATGGGCAACAGGACGAACAGATTCAAAAAGTTCATGCTCTGTTGAGGTGCAGCAAGTTCTTATTAATGCTTGAAAAGCATCTGCCAGAAGAAGCTACAATTATAAATGGAAAAAAATTGCTATCTGGCAACTGATGGGATGTTGACCCGGTCTCAGTTCCCATACAACTTGTTTTGGAATATTTGTTCTTAAAAAGTGGGGTGAGGGGAAGTTGTCTCTCTCCTCCATTGAAGTCCATTTAGCAGCAATAGCAGCATTCCATACTCATGCTAATGGAAAATCCATCTTCTCGCACAAGTTGGTGAAACTTTAAGAGGTGTATTGAATTTGTATCCCCCAGTATGGGAGTTGGCCCCCCTCCATGGAATTTAAACTTAGTTTTAACACAACTTATGTCCCTCCAATTTGAGCCTCAAGCGAGCTATTCTTTGATTCATCTTTCTAGACAGACAGCTTGTATAGTAGCCTTCACTTCTGCTAGAAGAATTAATGAGTTATATACATTGATGGCAGAACCCTGTTATACTACTTTTCAAAAAGAAAGTGTTTTTTGAGCACACCCTAAATTCTTTCAGAGTGGTTTCCGAGTTTCATGTTAATCAAAGTATTAATTTAGCTGTATTTCTCCCCCCCCCCCCCAAATCTCATACAAGTAAAAAGGAGAATCTAGAGTACACTCCTTGGATAGGACTATAACAGTTTTATATTACTTGTACAGAATGTATTTAACTCATATGCTGGTACTTTTAAAGGGTTGGACCATTTCAGCACATTGCCTGTCCAGATGGGTCAGATTGTGTATTCAAATGTTATAATGGAGCTTCACTTCCTCCTCCTTTTCCACTTAGAGCCCATTCTACTAGAGCGGTTGCTACAACTGCAGCATTCACTAAACATATTCCTCTTATTGAGATATGCAAGGCTGGCATGTGAAATTCAGTTCATACTTTTACAAGACATTATGCTTTGAATGTGGTAACAAGGTCTGGTGCACAATTTCGGAGTGATGCTCCAACTGCTGTTTAATTAGGACTCCACTCCCTCCTTCCAGTTTATAGTACTGCTTGCCAAACTATCCCCAGAGCAGGAATATGCAGAGGGCACTTGAAGAGGAAATGAAGGTTATTTACTTATAACCAGAGTTCAAGATAGATTCTACATATTCATACTCCCCACCAACCTTCCCCACTTCTGTAGAGTCCTACTTTTAGGGTTAATCAGTATTCTGCTTTAGTATTTGAAGGGAACTGAGGCAGCAACCTTTTCATCACCATGCTCTCAGGACACACTCAAAACACTGAGGGCAAGGGAAAGGGGGTGGGGCGCCATAACTGGCACTGCTACTAGAAGGTTCCACCATCCTGGCTGCATCCAGTCAGAGCATCCCAAGAGTGGGAATATGCAGAGTCCATCTTGAAGAACTCTGGTCACAAGTAAAAAAAAGAAAAGAAGTACTTGTGGCACCTTAGAGACTAAAATTTATTTGAGCATAAGCTTTCATGAGCTACAGGTCACTTCATCGGATGCATTCGGTCACAAGTAACCTTCATTTGCTAGGTCATAAAAATTGACATGGAAGTGCTTTTTAAAATGTTAATTATGTAGTGGGGAGGTTTTATATGCACTTTACACACATTTGAAACCTAGATTATTGTAAGCATTTAGGAAATATTCATCACTATGGTGTCTGGATGCGCCTTAAATTGCATAAATTTGGTCTTTAACATTAAAAATAAGGAGCAAAGGTCCCATACTTCCCTGCTGCTCATAGTTTTAAGATACAGGTGGGGGGGGGGCATTTATATTAGTAAAATATATAAGTATCTACATTTAATACATTTTATGGGTTTATAATAATTAGCCATCATACGGCCCAATCCAAATCCCATTGAATTCAGTGGAAGTCTTTCCACTGACTTCAGTATGTTCTGTATCAGGCCCATGTAGCAATTTTCATCCCTGAATCATTTCCCTTAACTCAAAATGACAAGTGAAGTGTGGAAAATTTTGCCTTCTTCCTACCTTTGCTATACATCAAACCCTAAAAATCCACTAGTGCCTCCACTTAATCTTCACAAAGGATACAAAAATATCAAAAGTACCTCTTGCATTCTATTATATTAACAATAATAAGATAGGAAAGTTCTCATTTAACCAGGTTCTTACCATTTCTCCATCAAGAGGATCATAGAACCTCTCAAGCAATTGAACAACAGTGCTCTTTCCACAGCCACTGCTGCCTACAAGCGCCAGGGTCTGTCCTTTTTCTACCTTAAAATTCAAACCTTGAAGCACTTGGACATCTGGTCGAGCTGGATAGTTAAATATCACTTCTTTGAATGCTATGTTGCCTTCAAATGTGTCCTATAATTGAAATGGTAACATCTGATCAATTTTTAGGAAAATTCTGACACATCGTAAAACAATGTACAGAGAACTAGAACCATCCTGTTCCTATTGATTTCAATGGAAGTTTTGCCATTAAACTTCAATACAGCCAGGATCTAGTCCTTTTTGTGACGTTTCAAAAATTAACACACAGTATAAAATTATTTTGAAGACAGAGATTCTGCTAGTTCTGCTTCACATCAGTTTTAACATAAGGCCAAATTTTCAAAAATGATGCTATTTTTGGACCACCAGCTTCATCTAATGCTTTCTGTAAATCAGGCCCCTTTCAGAGTCTCAAGTTAAGCACTGAACAATAGCCACTTCTGATATTCTTGGCCTGTGTACCAAAGCAATCCTGCTTTAGAGTTTTTCGAGTTTTTTTCAAATTAAATTACTGTACAATCATCATTACCATATATGCAACCAAATGCTTACTGTCAAACTTATGATTCCTGGTAAGTGTTAACAGCATTTTCTTAGACTTTGTTGCTATTATTTTAAAAATTAGAAGTGTTAGTCAGATGGTAAATTCCTTGGAGCAAAGTCCTGCCTTCTTTATTTGTGTGCAATACCACAATAAAAATAATATACTGGACTGCTATTATCCTGTCTGCCTCTGAGTGATGCCCACCTAGATTCATCTACTTCTTAGCTCCTATAGTACACCAACATTTATTATTAGGGTCTTGTATATAAATTGAATCCCAAAACATTTTACAATGTTAATATAGGGCCTGATTACATTTTCATTGTCCATGCATGGATATGCTCCTCCTGCATAGAAGAGAAATTGGCTGCCTCTGCAGCGTTGTTCCCATTTTCACTAGACCTTGCAGGGGGCTCTCCACAAAGAAATACAAGGAAGGAGCAGGCAGAAGCAGAATTTGGCCCACATAGTTTTTGGATGAAACACAATATTAATGGCCCCAAGGATCAGTTAATCTAAACACTTAACTTGTGAGTGGGGGAAGAAAACCTCAGTGTTGACATTAGTTAGTGTAGTAGGTGATATTGTCCATAACACAATGATCAACTTACAGGCTTCAGTCCTTCATCACTGTAACTGTCTACTAAGGGGGCTCTTTCAAACAGCATGAACAGGTGTGCTGCTGACATCTTGGCTTTGGCATAGTCTGGAGTAAATGAACTGGTCTGTCCTAGTGCCATTGCACCAAATACAATAGCTGAAAATACCCTGCAAGAACAAGACAAGAGAGAAAATAAAATAATGAGGTTGTGGAGGAAGGGGTATAAACTACTGGGAGGGGGATGGTTAGAGTTAAAATAAATAGTTGTTAAATATCATTGTAATGAATAGTCTTGCACCATGAGTAAATGTATCCACTTTTAATAAAGTGATAAACAAGCTTCTGTTCCAAACTTAGTGTTTCCTTTATTTATTAATGCAATTGCTAATTTTTGGCAGGATCCCAAATTTTAGCAGTAGGGAGACAGGACTTAAGTGAGATTGTGGATATTTGGAAGAAGGCAAAGGAGCATCTGCAGAAGCAGCTAAAACATGGATTTCTGCGTATGGGTGAGGGAGTACAATGGGTACAATGAGTACAATGGGAGCACACTAAGTTAGAGTGATCCCTCCCCACCAGTGTGCTGCCCCGGATCTAAAACTGTGCAGGGGAGAGAGAGAGAGAGAGACACACACTCACTCACTCTCTGCAGGGAGGAACCAACCAGAGATTCCAGCCAGTAGGAGCAGCTGGAGTAGCTTTGACTGGACTTTCTCTGCTCTGTGCCGATTAGCTGTCTGCTCCAACCCTTGTCCTCCCTCACAGTCTCTTCACCTCAACGTCACTCCAAACTTTCCCATTTTGCCCACTACTCTCCTACTCTGCCCCTCTCACATGCTCTCTTCAATGCCCCCTCTTCCTTCACTAATTTCCATTTAACAAATTGCCTCCTAATTCACCCTTTCCCCTCCAACCTGCAAAAAATTGTGGAATTCACATGACGTTGCTGCCATTACAGTGTTCACATGCTTGTGTGCTCTACCTCTTCCCCCATCCTTTCTCTTATCTATTTAGACTAAGCTCTTTGGAGCAAGGACTGTCTGCTACTGTGTTCATACAGTGCCTAGAAGAATGGGGCCTCATTCTTGGTTGGCCCCTAGGCATTACCATAATAAATGTGATTAATAATTAAAAAATTAATAATTGGTGCTATTTGGCATATCCAAGTATGTAAGAGGGATTAACTTTCAACAGTGGTTAGCCAATTATCCCAACCACAAGTACAGTTGTACAGGGATGTTTTGGAAACATGTAATTGTAAGTTATATCCAAATACTTACATATAGTACCCACAAGAAGGCTATTCATTATCTTACTTAAAAAAGGTATACTTTTCTAAACTAGGGGTAGGTCTAGAAAAACATTAATTGTAATCCACCTCCAGGGGTAAAATGCTGGTCCCACTGCCATCACTGGCAAGCTTCCCATTGGATTTCACCCAATAGATGCGGATTCAATTAAGAGCTCTACCACAGATCTCTTGGGTGACAGTTGGCAAGTGTGATGGGGCGTCCACCCCACACTGGCCTGTGAGGGGTTAATGGATTCCTTGGGAGGCTCTGTGAAAAGCAGCCAATAGGAGTAGAGCTATGAGGCACAGCCAATAAGGGCCTGGCAGGCCCATATAAGAAGAGCTGCAGGGTCAGTTGCTCCCTGGAGCTCAAGGAGGGAGGATTGGCTGCTGTGCAGGTGGAAGAAAACTAGCACTCTGAACAGAGCAGTGCTGGGCAGGAACAGAGGAGTGAGAGAGCTCCTGGCTGACTGGCATATTGAGGCCCTGAGATAAGGGTGAAGAAGGTACTGGGGTCATGGGGAAGTGGCCCAGGGAAATGTATTGAGAGGTTGGAGGGGGATGCAGCTGGGCCAGGACCTGGAGTAATGGGCAGGTCCAGGTTCCTCCCTCCCCCTTGCCATTGAAAAAGTGGCCGGACTGCAGTACTGGCCCCCTGAAGGAGGGAGTGCAGAGTATGCCATGGCTGGAGGGCTGTGTCCTGAAGAGGATGCCATGGTTCTTAGAGCAACAAGGGTCCAGGAAGAGAAGTGATAGCAGGCAAGACACCACTTGGAGTCGGTGTACTGACCTGTGGAGATGAACCGCAAGATTACCAGCAGGAGGCGCTAGCATGGTGAGTCCCACCCCATCACACATGGTAGAGAATGTGGGCACATGGTTGCCTACGAGGGGAGGGGACTAAGTGAGAGTAAGATAATGTTAGACAGCCACCCTGATACAAGGGAAATGGGAAAGGCTATAGCAGAGACACTTGGGTCAAAGGGACAATGGAGCTGCATGTGTGGAGGCCTTTTTGGTGGCAGGCAGGTGTACCTTCCCAGGCTGGCCTTCAGAGTTGCCGCTCCTACTAAAGGGGGGCAACGAGTAACCCAGGCGGATCCAGGCCCTAATGAGCCAGATCCTGGAGAACCAGCAACAGTGGAAGGCACAGAAACACTTGCAGGAATGCCTGGAAGAGCAGCATTATTTGCTCAAGATCCTCGGGGGGGGAATCCTCCAAAGGGCCTGGAGCAAGAAGTGAGGCTCTAGATCAGGAGGCCAGAAGCCCAAGCAGAACAGTCTTACACTTGTGAGTGGAGGGGACACTAAGAGAAATTACACCTCCTGGGATGGGAGAGAGAAGCCTTATGCAGAGAGTGGGAAAGAGCAACAGCCCAGGAGAGTCCCACCTTTGAAGTGAACAGGGAGGGGATGGGCATGTTGGACCTGCAGGCAACAGAAGTACCTGCAGAGGGAGTGCCCAGACCGAGTGGTAGGGTCAAGGCTAGCCCAGGGGAAGGACCTGAGCAATGGAAGGACCATGGGAAGCCTCTGAGCAAAAGATTTCTTATCGGTGCCATGAGACGGCCATACAAAAAGGTATTACACCCTTAGGAGAAGGCAGGATAGAAAAGGGGTGCCTGGGAACCAGGTGTGACAATGTATGGAATTTGCAGGAGAATATTATGAATACCAATATTGTAAAATTGCAATGGGTTATGCCAGATATGCCATGTAAAGTATCCACAAAAATATTATAATTTGCCAGGATTGATAATCTCATTTGTGTTTGTATCACCTTTGTATTGTAAATTATATGTATGGTATGTCTGTAGTTCCAAACTTGTGCTGTGACACACCCAGGCAGATTGGCATTAGCACTGCTTTGCCTGCTTGACAGCCCATCAAGGGACAATAGCTATACAATTGACCCATTGACAGAAAGCAAGGGATAACCTTATGACTCAGCAAGGCATGCAGGGGCATACCGATGGACAGAACTCTAAGGATTCCAGGCCATGTGCTGGGCAGCTTGTGTTTGGACCAAAGGAAACCAAGCTGTATGACAGACTATAAAAGGCAGCTGCATCTTCTCTATTTTGTCTTCAGTCCTGCTTCTTGTCTTCATTCTTGCTTATGAGCTCTGGAGTAACCTTTCTACAAACAAAGCTCTGAACAAAGGACTGAATGACCCATCCAAGCTGTGAATGTATTCCAAAGGGACTTTCAAGCCAGCAAACTCACCAGTACTGCTAGGAACCTGATTGACTTTGAAGTCTTTATGTATGTGACTTTTACTATTTAACCCCTCTTCTTGTTCTTGCTTTTTTCTTTATAATAAACCTTTAGTTTTAGACACTAAAGGATTGGCTGGCAGCATGGTATTTTGGGTAAGATCCAAACCCATAGTGACCTGGTAACATGGCTAACCCTCTAGGGTCAGAAGGACATTTTGTATATGTGAGCAAAGTTGTTTAAATAACTTCACTGTACTGGACCTAGGTGCTGATTGGAAGCCAGAGAACTGGAATGCAATAACGGGGGCTGTGTGATTTTTTTTTTTTTTTTTTTTTTTTTGCTTCTTGATAACCAGTGGGGGGGATCAGAAGCACAGTTGATGACCGGTTGGGCAGTTTGACTTCAGTGTTACCCACCAGTCTTGGGAATATCTGCTCTTCCTTTTGCAGCCTGTCCTGACCTTCACATTTCTAGGGAGGCCCTGGGTCACACCAGGCTAGGTCAAGTGGTGGTGAGGATGACTGGGCAGGGAGCAATCTCCTATGCCCAGCAGGAGGTGCTAGGGAGATGGTGGATAAGATGACTGGGGACAGAGAGGACCCAGACAGACAAGTGAACCCACACTTAAGCAGGATAAGCTGTGGTAGGGACTTAGACCTTGGGAGAAGTGGTGCTGGGAGAGCCTGCAGAGCCAGAGCTAGGTGTTATGGGAGAAACTGAAAGCCACCGAGCAGGCCTTGCGGATAGCACAAAACAATGCAGAGGTGCAGAGGGAAATTCAGAGACATCATGGAGCAGAATGGCAAGTTGCTCTTCCTGGTAGAAAATCTGAGGCAGGAGAGGCATGTCCGGTGGGCACAGCTGTGGGGGAAGCAAGGAAGGTAATTCTCCTGCCCAAGGCAGTTGGTCTTAAGGGGGAAGAGTGTCTGATGGGGCATTCCCCCCCCACACACAGACCTGTAAGGGGTTAATGGAGCGAGGGGCAGTCAATCAGGGCCTGGCAGCCCATATAAGAAAAGCTGCAGGGCAGAGCAGGGTCAGTTGCTCCCTGAAGCTCAAGGAGAGAGAACTGACTGCTTTGCAGGTGGAAGAAAGCTAGCACCCTGGACAGAGAAGTAAGGGAGAGCTCCTGGCTGACTGCTAAGACTGGCACGCAGAGGCCATGAGGTAAGGGTGAAGACTGTGCTGAGGAAGTAGCCCAGGGACATGTACTGAGCAGTTGGAGGGGACGCAGCACATGGCTGCCATCTACAGCGTCCCTGGGCCAGGACCTGGAGTAGTGGGCAAGCATGGCGAGTCCCACTCTGTCACACCAAGTCACTCAGACCCTGATCTTGCATGTAGGTGTGCACTGCAGCAACCAACAGCAGGCACTTGCAGAATCAACACCATATGAGCTCTCAGTGCCCCACCTGTAAAATGGGGATACCAATAATACTTTCCTCACATGCCTTTTTTCGTCTTTTCTATTTTTTGACTACAAACAGTCTGATAGACTCTAGCTAGCCACGTATAGCATCTAGCACAATAGGGCTCCAATCTCATTTGGGGCCTGTAGGCACTTCACTAACACACACCAGAAAGGCTGACTACTGAAGCCAAAATTATAATGTTAAGTATTAGCCATAATTTCAAAATACTCCCTCAACTATTTCTATTTAGTCCTTCCTTAAAAGCCAGTACACAACATTTGAGACAAGGCAATACCAATGTCTACCAGCATTCCATATATAATTAAATGAAGGGCCCAGTTGACATGTTTACTAGGAGCATTGCAACTTGGAAAGATAACACAAAAGTTATCGATCCTAATTCGAGATGAAGGCCAGTGCTGCAGGTCAATATGTAGACGAACAATGGTTTATGTATTGTTCTTCTAGTCCTCCTGCTTTTACCTTCATAAGGTTATCCCCCAATATATAAACACCTTCCCCTGTATGGGCAAAAAGAAATTGCAAAAAGACACTTACAAAAACACACTTTTAAACTCCATGTATCCATTTCCCACTAGATAGGCACCAAACCGAAAACATGCAGCATAAGTAAAATACATAATTGCTTGTGTAAGGCCAAAACTAAATCCAAAGATATGTGCCTTCTTCACAGAATTTCTGTAACAAAGAATAAGTAGTGTCATAATATATACATAAATACTAAAAGTAAAATACAGTTATGTCTGAGAGTCCTTCACTTCCATTGGACTTCAGTTGGAATTGCAAGTGCTCAGTACTTTGGGATGAGGTCATTCCCCAACCTCTGCAGGACTGGGCCCTAAAACAGTATTCTTATGTTTTAGGATCCCATCTGCCTGCAAAAATAAATAAAATAAAAAAAATCAAAAGATGGGTAGGGGAAGAAATCACTATAGCTGTGATCCCAAACACATCTGATAGAAGCAATTGTTGTCCTACCCTATAGGGTCTGAACACTATTGTGTTTAAAATTATTTTATAAACCTCGGTACGATTACCAGTTTCAAGGCTTTTAATTAAACATTTTTGAAATTGTACAACCTCGCAGCACATGAAGAAAACTAACAAGTCCTGATTCTGCAGGGAGCAAAACTAATCCCAGTAGAGCAGTATACTGTTTTGTTTTGCCTTGAGCACCAACCAAACCTTTGTCAACCATAATATGATGCTTTATATTGCCTGTATTGTTAGGCTGATGAAATAGCTTAACTGCTCAATGATCTACTATTGAAGTTACTATACAATTTTAGAACTTGCTCTTTCAGTCCTTACCAATGCAAAATTCCACTGGCTTTAATAAGAGTTTTGCCTGAGTATACAATGCAGAAGTGCACATACACACACGAAACAGGACTCCTAATTGCAAGAATTGCTAAATGAAATGCTCAATTTCCAGAACATAGTTTCAAGAGAAGTAAAACTCATGAGGACATACCAGGTACTGCAACAGCAAATACCAATACCACCATAGAGGGTGTAAAGGAAAAATCTCATTTAAAGAAAAGAACAGAAACAACTATGGTTACGATTTGCTTCAAACAAACACAAGCAAATATAAATTGTATATTGTTAACTGGGTTTGACATAGATTTTGTGATACACCAGCAGAGAATAAATTGTTTTAGTCTTAGTGAAAATTTACATTTAATTCTAAAAAAAGTTTGATTTTTTTTTAAAAAGTTTATATCTATTACCTATATGGTCCTTTCAAATTTTGTCCATACATAAATTCAAATTTTCTTTCCTGGGTCAAAGTAACAACAGTTCGAATATTTTCTATGGCTTCAGCAGCAATCTGTAATAGAGAGCATATGCTCATTAACAGAAAAATAAGATCACACTGCAATTTCTAATTCTGACCTGGTAAAAAGAGCTTGGGATAAATGCTATAAAAATCACAAAAAATTAAATTAAATAGTAACCAGTGAGTATGAGTGCTCATTTCTACACAGCCTGATTTTCAAAAGGTAAACGCTCAGAATTTTCTGAAAAATCAACCTTGAAGGAGTCCCAAATTGGATAACCAATATTACTACTCACTTTCAAAAAATTAGGGAAGCTTTTCAAAGGCACAAATGGCAGTTTGGCACCTCCTATTGACTTTGTGCCTTTGAAAATCTTCCTTTGAGGCTATAATAAATAAAACCGGGTGGGATTTTCATAAGTGGCTAAAGGACTTAGGCACCCAACATCTATTGAAAGGGGACTTGGCTGATTAGTCCCCTAGATACTTGTGTGATTAATTAAAAATTCCTATTATGCAGAGGAAAACTAATTTCATAAAACAAACGGTAATTTCTGAATAATCAGTGAGGCTGGTTTGTATTGCTTCTGTATTCTGCAATCATGTAAGCAAAAGGACATTTCCTTTTTAATTAAATTTATTCTTAATTAAATCTGTATAATTGCTCATTTATCAAATTAGCTTATTTTAACAGTGACAAAGCTTAGTAACCCACTGAAGACTTCAGGGCTCAAATCAAAGGCCTCCTACACTAAACAAAAGTTAAATACTCATTTCAGTTATCTTTCATCCTTCAGCTGGATAAGACAATGGACGATAAAAGCTACAGTTTAACTGGTACATTCCCTCATTGGAGTTTTTCCCTAAATAAAAGCAGAATTGCCTAGATCAACTAGACATAAGACTATGCAGTGACAAAATAGTTTAACGTAAGGGCTAGAAATGGAAAGTGTTACTCAACAGGCTCCTATCTAAAATAAAATTTAGACAGCCAAGTCCAATATCAGTATCCTATGCGAAGGGGCCTATTGGAAATTTGCACCTCTTTGAAAGGCTTCTCTGAGAAGTCACTCAAAAAATGCATTAATGGGGCTTCATCTTTCAAACACTCCAGATCAAATTTGGTCAGCTTAGAAAATATATATTATATATATATATTTTTACTTCTAACTGCCAACCCTGTAAACTCATCCTTGGTTCTGAGTTTTTTCTGGTTTATGCCTTTGTAAGCAGGTCTGAATGAGCTCTCCCCTGACATCTAGTGATGAGCTGGGGAAGAGGACTCTAGGAGCTGACCTTGTTTCCATGGACTCATCCACTCGGTGTAGGTGAGCAGCAGGATAAAGCTGCTTTGCCCAAATGACCACTTTTGGTGGGTGTTAGATTGCAAGTCAGTTATTGGGTGCAGGGGTAAAAGGCTTGTTATCCTTGTTGTGTGAATCAAAGGCAGCAGAACTGTGCTTGGCATGCCCTGATTGAGGGGTTCATCCTCAACTGAACTGCACTTGCTAAGCTGGGGGTGCCAAAATCTAGTAGAGATGAGAGAGGATGTGGTCAGGTTTTTGTACTTGGGTGGTGTGGGCTCTGCCTAAGGGTCCTAGACATCCTTTGACTCCCCTTCTCCATTGCGTAATGACAGAGCTGATTAACACTCAATTTTGAGTCTTTTGTTGCAGATCAATAGAGCTGAAATCACTGAAAACCAGGTCTAAGCATTAGACCTGCTATGGGACAGTGTCTCTGATGAGAGAAGCTGCCAGCCTGCACTAGCAGTGAGGCTCCCCTACCAACAGCTGCAATCACTGAGAGCTGAAATCACAGAGATGTGTTAGGTGGGACCTCAAAACATCTTGAGCCAAGTGGATGGTGGAGTGGCGTTACAAGTGGTGGCTCATTCGGGATACCAACTGGGAAGTCTCTGAAGCTCGGGACACTTCCTCAGCTAGGGGAAAGTTTGTAATCCATGCTTGCTTAGTGTGGCACTCTGTGCCCCTCTGGTGGCAGATAGACCAGCTACAGATTGATGAGCCTGCTACAGCCTTGGCTAAGATCGATGCGTCATAGCTTATGCAGTAGAGGCTCATGAATGCAGCACCAAAGGTTCCAGGTTTGATCCCGGCTGACAATGACTAGAGTCCATTGGCATTACACATTATCAGTAACCCGGACTCAGCTGAAGTTCATTGTAGTTGTAGCGAAGGTGCCGTTGAAATGCACACCTCTGTATGCCTCCAGGTCAAGAATCTTCAGTTAGAACTTAATTAACAATTCTTTTGACAATGAATAAGGCAGAAAATAATGTAACAGATTTGTCTACTGGCTGTACATACAACTCTTGTGAGCAAGGAAAAATTTAGGTGAAAGCCACACATGGCTAAGAAATTAATGTTTAAACCATGGGGTTCATGTGAACTATGTTTTGTCGCTAGCTCTACCAGTCGCTTTTGTGACATTGGGGAAGTCTCCTCAATACTCTGCCAGTTTCCTATCCTGTACAATGGTGATAGTTACTTACCTCGAAGAAGTACTGCGAGACATAATGTGTTAGTTTGTAAAGTTCTTGTAAAGCCTCAGAAAGCAGTTGCTATAGAAGAGCAAAGTATTATTTCTTGTAAATATAAGATAGGTAGCAGGGATGACTTGAATCCCCTCAGCTATTTGTTAAAATGTCTCTGGAGGAAGGGTTAACAGATGAATACCCTTAACAAGTCTCAGGCACAATATTCCAGGAAATATTAATTGTTTGGCTATCTGACCTTGCAGAGAAACCACTCTAGAGAAATGTACAACAAAAATCCTGTCATTGACAGTAAACTGAGATTGATCTTTTTGTTTATGTGAAAAAGCCTACAGGAAACTTTGGAGAATCCACAAAAAACATGTTCTGGTGGCTTGGAAGGACAGAAACCCCTTCTGAGCAGCTTTCCTGTCAATATGACATGAAGCAAGGAAAGAGAAACTGAACAAGACTTATTATGTCCAGAGCCTTTAGTTGAAGTTCTCTCCTTCTCAACTCTGTGGGATCACAGTAGGATGGTAGGAAGGGGAGCATAGAAGAGGCAGAAGATATCTAGGCTATGAAACATGCTAAGGTACATGTTAACACTGACAGAAGTGCTCATAAAGGGTATTTCTACACTTTGAGCAGCTCAAGGAAACATACTAATGCTAGCTCTGATTGAGCTAACACACTAAAAATAGAGTGTAGTCACAGCAGTGTAAGCAGCAGGAGGGGCTAACTGTCCCAACTGCATGCCTGTCAGACACTTGGCATGTATTCAGGATGGCTAGCCCCTCCCACTGCTCATACTACCATGGCTACACTATTTTTAGCATGCTAGCTCAATCAGCACTAGAGCAAATATGTTTTCTCAAGCTGGGACTCACACCCCAAAGAAAGTGTAGGCATACCTAGAGAGCTATCCTTGGGTGCAAAGTTAGGACCCTCAAACTCTTAAGAGGTTAGGAACAGAGAAGTGATAGAATGGCTGCCCTGTTCCTAAAGGAGTTTTGGCATTTAGTTACTCACACCTCTTTCAACTTTTCCTTTCAAATATTTCTTTAAACACTTTTTTCAATTTTTGTTTTCCTTTTCCACACAGGAAAGGACAGAATGAAAAGAGGAACCGATGGGCAGTATTAGTTATACTGTCATTATATTATACATTCTTGCTTGGTGAAGATGTACATACAGTTTCACACAGGTAGAGATAAGATGGAAAAAAGGGGAGATGTGTGGCAAGCTGAAGAGATGAAATAACAAAAAAAAGAGGCTAGAAAAGAAAGAAGGGAAGGGCAAAAAAATAAAGAGGTATGTGATCCTAAGAGCTTAGCATATTCTGTGTGTTACCACACTGTAAATATCAATTAATAGTATATGTTGATGTATCTGCTAGATATGAAGCTCAAAACATCTAAAAAGAATAGAAAACAATGCAGAGTTCAACTTCCCTAAGAAAGAATATATTCTTGATCCATTACTAAGCCCTGTTAAACACGACTGTAAAGTAGAATATAAAAAGAGATGAACTTCACTGGAACCCACCTTTCCTGCATCTTCCAGTTGTTCTTTATCCTTTTTTGCATGTCCAGACAACATTTTCATTTCAATGATTCCTGCTATAGCAATGACTGGCACAATGACTAAAATCAAAAGGGTCAGCTGCCAGCCATAGACGAATGCTACAATAATTCCAGTTCCAAGGTTAGCTATGTTTTGGGCAATTAAAGCCAGTCTGGCACCTGTAGCCTAGAATAAAACCCAAATAAAACAACTGTATTCCATAATTTTTTTTATAAAGCAATAACATAGAAATTAGACATGAAAAATACTTTTGAACTAGACCATCTCTAGAAACCACGATTATTCCCCAAAGTATTATCTAGTCTAGTTCAACATGTCTCCAAAGTTGGAGTTTCTGAATATCCTTTGGAAGATTACTCCACCATCTAGATTGCCTTCTTCTGTTGTCTTCTGCTGCTGATCCATTTCTCTCTCCAGTTTCCATATGATCACTTCAGATTCTAAACTGTAATTTATAAACTCTGCTAAAAAAAAAAAAAGCTAAACAGGGAGTTTATAAATCTCATTTTTGCATTTACAACTATAACTTCAAATCTGCCAGGAACATGCAATTGCCTAACTGATGGAGTGGAAGTTCGAACCAACTATTTTTAGTCCAAATCACTTAAATCCTAATACAGCAAAACACTTAAACATGTGCTTAACTTTTAAGCATGTGAGTAGTTCCACTGAAAACACTGACTACTAAAATCCTTAAAGTCAAGCACAACCTTAAATGTTTTGTTGGATTGGAGCCTTAGATACTATGGTCATAGGTGCTACATACACACCTAATGAGATTAAATAGATAACTTTAAACAGAGTCCTTGAATAAATAAATTCATAGTTAATTGGATTCATAGGGGAGATAACAGCACAGAACAGTAATAAGATTATAAGCACTAATAGTTTACTAGATTATATTGCAAATATATATAATATCTATCATAAAATACATTGGTGTGACACCCCTAACCTTTCAATAAATAGTAAGTTTTCAATTGTCACCAATTTGGATTTTTATTTGCTTCATGGCAATCCTTAGTGCAACATTACTATATGCCAACCCAAACGTGAAAAATGCCAAAACAAAAGTATATTACATACTCCTTTCACTTGTGAGGCATCATTAGCAAGTCTTGTAGTTAATGCCCCAGTGCTGTTTTTAGGGTCATCAAACCAGCTGATGTCCTACAAAATGACATGAAAACATGTTTAGTAGGATCTGAAAAACTGTAGTTAACTTTCCATAAACCGCAAATAAAACAAATGAAAAATTAGGGCTGCAAAAAGATGATCAATTTCAATTTGGATTATAAGAGGAGTGCATGGAGTTTTCGTTTAGATTTAATCAGTTTCTTAACCCTGATTGTGTAAAACTTGTCAGAGTGCAAATATTTTATAACTCAATATGAGTAAATTAATTGAAGCTGTAAATGCCAGTAATTTACACTGACAACAATAGCATTGTGTTTTCTCATGCTAACTGCAATTTCAGCAGGTATCATCTATGTAAATGGATTGGGCATGATTTATTTTTGGTAATCAGGTCAGCACAGAATATTAAGGTTATGAAATTTGCCACCTTGATGAGTATAGTTTGAAAGTGACAGTCTCACTGAATGTAAAGATTATTAAAGATTATTACTCAGATTAAATGTGGCATTTCTTCTCTGAAGTAGCTAAGACAAGTCTGTTAGGTGGTCTACCATATAATAAACTGCTGTGACATCTACAAAACACAAGATGAGTCTGCCCTGAAAAGTCTGAATTTTGAATGCTGCTGGCAAATCTTTGTGGTGTCAGAACATCTGTAATGTGTCTATGCAAAGCTAGAAAATTAATTAGAACACCTGTACCAAAACTTGAAAACAGTACCCTACTACATTCTGCAGAAAGGGCTAATCAATCATATTATTTTACATCTCTGAAGCAACATGGGTTAATATGTTTAGGGTATTAATTAGGTAATGATTTTAAAGCACTTTGAAGGTGATTGCTCCTGAGTGAAATGGAAAAACATACTAATGCAAGATTAAGGTGATATACTTAAACACCAGAAAAGTCAGAAAATGTAAAAGTTAAAATTTTCACAGGAACATTTCATCCACATTACATATTAATTAATTGAAAACAAATTCCTGATCCTGAATCACTTGAAGCGCATGCATAACTTTAGTCATATGACTGCACTATTTGCAAGATGTGGTCCTTTTGTGCAATGATTACAGCTGGAAGAAAATTTTCAGTCAAATAGTAAATTCACCAAAAAGTGCAGTTACAATACAGGTAAGTAACCAGGTTTTTTTTAGGATGGACACTATTCACTAATACAAGTCAAATTGGTTGAATAGTTTCAGATGAATAAATAATGCGGGGAGGAATGAAAATGTCACACTATTTCATTTTGAAATGTCATTTTGAAGCAATGTATGAAAGGTTTTGTTCAACCTGAATGAAAATTCAGTTTTGGCCAGAAAAATCATCCATTCAGCTCTAGTAATAATGTGTATGAGCTAAAATTCCTCTGTGAAGCTTAACTTTTACGTTTCCTGACTTTGTTTAAAAGTATATAACCCTGCATAGAACAAACATTAGCTTTACATTGCTTTTGCATTAAAAAAAATAAATTAAATTTAAAAATAAATAAATACATAAAATAAACTGCCTACGCAAGTTACAATTTAATATGGTGCCGTGTAGCCCTTGAAGTTCACTGCACATTCAGATGAGTGGAAAAAGCTGTGGAAAAAGCTTGCTGAAGTGACTGGGATGAGGAACGGGTGGGCTTAAAGAGAAGCAACTACAAGAAAAAGCAACAGATGGTAGCAGCAACAGAAAAATATATATAGGTCCGAATTTTGGCTGCCTTTGAGCAGATGCATTAGAAGAAGGAGAGCTTACAGGGAATCCCTTACCTCCAGTACATCTGTGTTCAAAGCTGTCAGAAAGCTGCAGGCAGTGCCTTCTGAACACAAAGGGTGAAACTAGCAGAACCACACAATCAAAAAGGGCTGGCATGGCAGATAAAGGGCATAGGCAGGGTCCTTCTCCTTGCTGCTCATTGGCTAGCAACTGGAGGCTGGTACAGTGGGAGTGCATGCTTTCAGTTTTTAAAAAGTCCTGCTGCTCAGCGTGCTATCACCAGTATCTCCAGATAGCATTAGGCCTCCTGCTATTCTATGAACTGATACAATGACTTCTGTAATATGGGAGTTCCATAGGATTTCTCCACTTATTGGGCCTAACTTTTAAGAAGGCCTTGACTCAGTCTATTTTTGTGAGTGCAGTCAGATATGTACATTTTATCATCCACAATAATTGTGGATCCCAATATGTCAGTGCATTTATCTGGAGGTACAAAACTTCATACTTAGAACAAGAGTCTGAATTTCAGAATCAGGCTCCTAGAATGCACATTATGCTCTGAGTAGAGTGACCAGATGTCCCTCTAAAAATAGGGACAGTCCCAATATTTGGGGCTTTGTCTTTTATAGGTGCCTACTACCCCACACTTCTTGTCCTGATTTTTCACAGTTACTGTCTGGTCACCCTAGCTCTGAGTCATACCGTTAGGCCATGTCAACACTCAAAAGCTGCTCTGATTTAACTAAAGCCAACCCCCTTGTGCAGACACTCTTAAATTGGTTCAAAAGTGCCTCATATGACTTGAGCTAAAAATCAATGCAAGTCTTTCTTAAACTGATTTGAATGTCCACACAAGGGGATTGCACTTAAATTATTTTTAGAAACTGATTTAAATAATTAAATAAATCAGTGCAGTTGTTTGTGTAGACAAGGTCATAAGATGACTTGAAACTTTAAGGTATTTTAAACACCTAAACATGGATATATAAAAACTCTGGAAAGCTAAATACATATTAATCTTACCTGTCTAAGCATTGCTTTAAATGTCATGAATCGAAGCCTCATTGTAAGGATCTCTCCAGCTTTGCCAAACGTGAAACCCTTTGAGAAGAAACAGTGATTATTACATAATTACAACTATTTTGACATCATCACATAAGCACATGAATATCTGTATCTACATGGGCAAAAACATTTTATAGATTGCAAAATATTTTAGCTATAAACAATTAAACTTTTAAAAAAGACAGTTACTACTTGTGAGGGATAGCAGATTTAGAGCACAGGGATTGAAGTCCTTCATTTCTAAATTTAATAAGTGCAAAGCAAAGGCACATTTTCCTACATTGCTCCATTAATGTGCTTCAAGGAGCAATTTTTTAATCACAACTACATGGGTCAGTGACTTCAAGGTAAAAAGCTCGGGGTGAAATCCTGGCCCATTGGAGTCAATGGCAAATTTCCCATCAACTTCAGTGGAGTCCGGATTTCACTCTCAGTGCTCCATTACAAGTCACCTAAGCCATCTAGTCCTAACACATCAACAATGCTTGGTAATCAGCTAAACTTATTTTTAGTCAGAAGCACGAATCAGTGTAATGTCATAGGAAGTAAGTGATAAATGGGACCATGAGAATGAAAATGATGGGGACAGAGGTTATTGCCACTTTTTCTGTCATGACATTAACTATTGTCAGTAGCATTGTCGTCATAATTTTGCTCATTACCACACTTTCTACAACTGCAGCCAAGAAACATCTCTGCAAATCTACTGCAAATATTTGTTCTCAGACTCTACTGAAAACGTTTCTACAGCTGACAAATTTTATAGTATTTTAGTATAAAACCTGGACACAACTATATATTAGTTCCTCTATATGATAAAGAGAAATTACTATGGCACTTTTATAGTGAACAAATTTATTTTTCTAGTTTTAAATTGTTGGAAACTATACAGTAATGAAGTAAAAAAAAAATACCACAATTATGTAACTTTAAAAAAAAGAACTGAACACATTTAAATGTACATCTTAGCATGCATACTGTATAAACATCTTATGAAATAGATAAGTCTTTGTATTAATTTCTTCTCACTTGTTTGGGAGTGCCAGATCACAATACATTTCTATCATTCATATGTTTAATTTACAACATCATCCCCACATTTATAAAAATGATAACTATTGCAGGTCAAACTTATTTTTGTATATACATACATATACACATACATACATACATACATATACACATACATACATATATATACACACAAACATACATATATATATATACACATATATATATACAAACACACATATATACACACATACACATATATACACACACACACACACACACAGTTAAATTTTCAAGACTCAGGCTCTATGCTGCATCCATATATAAAGACATGTTTATAAACAAAATGGGCAATTGCACCAACAGATACCTGCTTGTGCATGAATATACCCGTTTTCTAAACATACACATGCTAACATGTGTTCAGATACTTTGTAGGTGAAACTTTAGCATCACGTTTTGAAAATGTAGCCCATTCTCTATTTAAAAAAAAAATCTCGATAAGGGCCAAATTTCAAAACATCATCTCTTAATTTATACCCATATAATTTCTACCATGGTTGCAGTCAAATACTCCAGTAAGGACTGGGGACCTATTATGCTAGGCACTGTACAAATATCAAGGAAGAGAGAGTCCCCGTCCCAAAAAGTTTAGAATCTACGGCTCTCCTCATGCAAGTTGTTGTTTTTGGGGAGACCCCTGAATCTGCACACAACCCCATTGATTTCAATTAGTTTTTAGTGCTCAAGATGGGCAAAGAGGTTCACCTTTGCAATCCATACTAATGGATCAGGGACTAAGAAAGTAAACAATTTAGGAATGCTGAGCGTTTCAGGTGAGAAACATGTAGACTTTTTAGATACATTTGTCATGGGATGAATCGAACCCAGGCAGGCTTGGCAGTTAATGTAGGAACTGCCAACCAATGCTGACTGGCAGCCTCAGAGCAGCTGGAAAAATAAAAGCTGAAAAGCAGAGGGACCAGCAGGTCAGAGAATGAGGTTCTATCACTAAGATGGTGAGATGCTGCCCCAGAGTGACAATGTCCCAGAAAAGGGATGACCAGAGCCACAGGCTGTAGAAGCCTAAAGAACCAAGGAGGTAGTAAGCTCAGGACACAGAGGAAGACTTGTGGCAGAATGAGGGCCCTGAACTGGAACCCAATGGAGTGGGTGGGCCTGGCTTCCCCTACCTATCCCTTAAGGGGACTTAAGGGGCCTGAAACTCCTTTGGCTCTTGAGGGTGAGGGCCAGATAATCCCTGCCAAACAAAGGGAAGCCCAGTGGGACAGAAATTAAGGTTCTTGCCTCCAGAACAGGACTATACAGACTCAGATGAGAAAGGGAGACTGACCACCCCTCCAATCTGAGCAGACTCTTCACAGTGCCCTGTCTGTCCAAAGGGGGGCACTGACATGCTTAGTTCCTGGGGCTGTGACACTGAAGCCGTCTGTAGCTAGAAGGTGGTGGGAAAGTAAACACCAATGCAGAGGTCTCTGGCTAGTTTGTGGGTGCAGCAGGGGCAGAAGCCAGTGGGGCCCAACTGCACCCTCTTACAAAGGCCACCCCTCAACCTCTCCTTTCTTGCAGGTGCCACAGAAGAGAGGGACTTGAGGTTGGATTTGAAAAAAAAAAGAGTAGAGGCCCTGCAGATCCTTTTAGAAAAGGCACTCCATGTGTAAGTTTCAGCCTGGAAGAAGGTGCAATGGTGGATGTGTAGAAGTGGACAGGTGATTTGACAAAGCTGGCATCAGTGATTGAAGTCTGTTGCACCTGACTAAAGATGTTTGTGCAAATCAGGTGTACACACACACACACACACACACACACACACACGTCTGACTTATACATGAACATGGCAGTTTCCAGACAGGTGGGAAAATGTTTGCGTGCACAATTTTGCATGTGGAAGTTTAGAGACTATTTTTGAAAATGTGGCCATAAGAATTTAACTCATTACAATGAGGGAACCATCCTGTGGTGAAAAAAAAAGTATTACATTACAATATTAGATTAATATCTGAGGAATTTACCTCTATATATAGTCTTATATTAAGAGCACAATATAACCTCCACATGCACTTTAAGTCCACTTGGTACTAGAAGTGTACCATCAATTATTTTTCTCTTATGTGATTCAAATACATTGAATGCTTAATATCTTTAGATCTAGTTTCTGAAATAATGTGAACAATTATATTAAAGGGCAAAACAATAAAGCCTACCTGCAGGAAAAAAGTAACAAAAGAAATTATCCCAATTACTAAAAATAGCAGTGAATACAAGTTGCTCTTGTTTCTTACAATGGTCTTGTCTGGTTCTGCAAAAACCTATAGAGAGAATTCAAAGTTAATTTTATTTAATTATGTACAAATCTTCCTATATTATATTGTTGTATTTACTCATACCCATAGAGTGCTTGAACTAGGGGTACTGGGGGCAGAACCTCCGACTTAAAGTAGTAATAACCAAATACATGGTTTCTGCTTTCAGCACCCCCCCCCCATAAAAATTGTTCCAACGCCCCAGCACACCCATGTACAATTAAATGTGATTAAAGGGATAACAGGTACATTTGATATTGGACCAAGATTTTTTTCTAGATGTTTGCAAGTTTCATCTAATTCTTCAGATTTCTTCCAAATGAATTATTCACTGCTACTTTCCAAAATAACCACTCAGAATCAGCAACCTAATACAAACGAGCAAGCCCTGCATTAACAAACAATAGGTGAAAGTGACATCTGCACAAGGTCTGTGCACTGCTTAACTCATTCATATTCTTTTTGTCACCAAGACCTTGATTCTTTATAGCTTAAAGGTGAAACTGGTAGGGGAGAAATGTGGAAACTTATGAATATAATTTATTAAACTTGTGTGGACATGTGAATTTATTAAGATAATGTTCATAAGGATAAACATCTGTGTAATTTGAATTTTTTCTCAGTTCTTCTATATTAATGACAAAATCCATTTTTAAAAATGGGATTAAATGGTGCATAAACCTTGTTTGGACATTTTTCACAGTGATGAATTTCACCATACATGCATTTGTGGCTTCGACACAACTTTTTATAAAAATAGATTTCTATGTTAAGTTTCCAGGCATTTATTAAACTCAACAGCAAATTAACAAAATGAGATAAATTCTGAATACCTTAGTATCCTTTCAAGCCCCACAGGTACCTCATTTAAAAACTAGGTTCATAGTTTTCAATATAGTACTATTTACGTAACATGTATTTTCTGCATTTTTCTCCTTTTAAAAAATTACTTTAGATGGATGTAAGCAGATGCCATATTGCTCAGAATTTCATCTGCTTCTACTACATATTCCTCACTTGAAATCATAATCCTTTGTGACAGTTATCACTACAGCAGCAAGCTGATGTCAGCAAAGAGGAATAAGATATCCAGTGAGGAATAAGAAATACATGATCCAGGAGTTCATTCATGTGCTATTAGTATTAAAAATACAAAGAAATTTTAAAAAATCCCAGAAAATATAGAATGTGTCAGCAGGATTTTTTTTAAAAAAAAAAAGAGTTCCAGGAGGCATCACTAGCTTTAAAATTAGTTAAATAAGTATAAATTTTCAAAAATAAATATACCCCAAAAAAGGAAGCAAAGCACCAGGATATAGTTAGGATAGGCTAAACAAGTACAAGTTATTCCAAATGGGGTTGGTATTTGTGGTTTGGAATTCAGACATACAATGGATGAGAGCAGTGATTGCGAGGACGATGAGGGAAATTCATTCCAGAGCGTATGGCTGGCACAAGCAGTTGACTATTCGGGCTTTATATGGATTAAGTGAATTTCACTGAAAGAAAGCAAATCCATACTCTCAGATAGTCAATTCGGAGGCCTATAACCCTAACGTGCATTAACATTTATCTGCTCTTGACTTTCATGAGCAGAATCTGGATAAATTAGTATATCGTGCTTGTATCATCATCATGTATTTGCCTTGTCCCAATATTTAAATGTTTGCCTTTAGTAAAACAATAGGCCTGTATGATCCCTAACAGTGTTGGGTCCTTGCCAGGCTTGCAGAGTAATGAAATTTAACACTTCCAGAAGTGCATCTTCTGGAAAAATACTTAAGTATTTCTAGCAATGGAAGTCTGAGGTCATCGTTAAATCTTTTATCAAGAGCTATGGGGGCCTGCCTGCATTTTGTTGTTGAGGCAGGTAATGTATCGCTCCTGCCATTATCTCACTTTTCTATCTACCTCAGTCAGAAATTCTCATTTATTCAGAAAAGCTCCAGTTTGCCATGCTTTATTGCTCATGCCTGAGTTTTGATATAATTTAGGAGATTTAAAGAATTGTATTCTATCAGTGGCTTGCAAAAAAGAGTCAAATGAGAAATTGAAAATACTCATTGGGTTTAGCTTACTGAAAAAGAATTTTTTAAAAAAATTAATGCTTTGAGAAAAAAAGTCCTTTAATTTATATTTCCTCAATTATTTCCCCTCTCCCTGATGACAAACTCTTTAACATTGCACTGACACAGACATAGGTTGGAAGAACAGGACTGAAATAGATCTGTCATCTTTCCTCAGGGATATTTCCTACTGTTGTCTGTATCAAAGACTGAAGGATGACACAGGTGCAGTACTCTTTTCCCAAATGGCAGCTACCCATCAGATAACAGCTTATATCAGTGGAATAGAAAATAAAACAAGTCACTTGATTTCTATTTCTGATCTAGACATTGTTAAAGAGCCTGGTTTCTGACATCTTTATTTTCTGGTACTATAAACTCAAGAGCACAGTGATTCAGTTACCCACTGTACAATTACTCCTTCTACCAAGAAGGGTTTCCCTTCTTCTCCTCCTCATTTACATCATGCAGTTGTTTTTGTTTTGCTTTATTTCGGGACACTGTTCTCTTTCTGGGCCAGATTATGGTTTAGCTCTACAGATGCACAAGTGGGAGAGACGGGGTAAGTGTGGGTCATAGCTGAGCCTCATTGCACAGCAAGAGGGGGAACATATACCGCGTCTTTGCAGTATGTATTCCCCAGGAGAAATTTTGGATGAGTCAACTAGAATTTCTCCTGAAGCATCTCCTGCACCAGAGACCAAAGCCCTGAGGTAAGTGGGAAAGCGGGATACCGGGAGGAAGCACAGGCAGGAATGTCTGAGAGGGGAGGGCTCCTGCCTCATACTGGGAATGAGGGGCGATCAACAGGTTATCTCAAGTGCTTATATACAAATGCACAAAGCCTTGGAAACAAGCAGGGAGAACTGGAGGTCCTGGTGATGTCAAGGAATTATGACGTGATTGGAATAACAGAGACTTGGTGGGATAACTCACATGACTGGAGTACAGTCATGGATGGTTATAAACTGTTCAGGAAGGACAGGCAGGGCAGAAAAGGTGGGGGAGTAGCACTGTATGTAAGGGAGCAGTATGACTGCTCAGAGCTCCGGTACGAAACTGTGGAAAAACCTGAGTGTCTCTGGATTAAGTTTAGAAGTGTGTGCAACAAGAGTGATGTCATGGTGGGAGTCTGCTATAGACCACCGGACCAGGGGGATGAGGTGGATGAGGCTTTCTTCCGGCAACTCACGGAAGCTACTAGATCGCATGCCCTGATTCTCATGGGTGACTTTAATTTTCCTGATATCTGCTGGGAGAGCAATACAGCGGTGCATAGACAATCCAGGAAGTTTTTGGAAAGCGTAGGGGACAATTTCCTGGTGCAAGTGCTAGGGGAGCCAACTAGGGGGAGCGCTTTTCTTGACCTGCTGCTCACAAACCGGGTAGAATTAGTGGGGGAAGCAAAAGTGGATGGGAATCTGGGAGGCAGTGACCATGAGTTGGTTGAGTTCAGGATCCTGACGCAGGGAAGAAAGGTAAGCAGCAGGATACGGACCCTGGACTTCAGGAAAGCAGACTTTGACTCCCTCAGGGAACAGATGGCCAGGATCCCCTGGG
Organism: Dermochelys coriacea; assembly: GCF_009764565.3. Classification (NCBI taxonomy): domain Eukaryota; kingdom Metazoa; phylum Chordata; order Testudines; family Dermochelyidae; genus Dermochelys; species Dermochelys coriacea. Next base: position 229,091,922 of record NC_050069.1, read on the forward strand.
GGACTAACATGAAAGGGAAGGGAGTCCAGGAGAGCTGGCTGTATTTCAAGGAATCCCTGTTGAGGTTACAGGGACAAACCATCCCGATGAGTCGAAAGAATAGTAAATATGGCAGGCGACCAGCTTGGCTTAATGGTGAAATCCTAGTGGATCTTAAACATAAAAAAGAAGCTTACAAGAAGTGGAAGGTTGGACATATGACCAGGGAAGAGTATAAAAATATTGCTCGGGCATGTAGGAAAGATATCAGGAGGGCCAAATCGCACCTGGAGCTGCAGCTAGCAAGAGATGTCAAGAGTAACAAGAAGGGTTTCTTCAGGTATGTTGGCAACAAGAAGAAAGCCAAGGAAAGTGTGGGCCCCTTACTGAATGAGGGAGGCAAGCTAGTGACAGAGGATGTGGAAAAAGCTAATGTACTCAATGCTTTTTTTGCCTCTGTTTTCACTAACAAGGTCAGCTCCCAGACTGCTGTGCTGGGCATCACAAAATGGGGAATAGATGGCCAGCCCTCTGTAGAGATAGAGGTGGTTAGGGACTATTTAGAAAAGCTGGACGTGCACAAGTCCATGGGGCCGGACGAATTGCATCCGAGAGTGCTGAAGGAATTGGCGGCTGTGATTGCAGAGCCCTTGGCCATTATCTTTGAAAACTCGTGGCGAACGGGGGAAGTCCCGGATGACTGGAAAAAGGCTAATGTAGTGCCCATCTTTAAAAAAGGGAAGAAGGAGGATCCTGGGAACTACAGGCCAGTCAGCCTCACCTCAGTCCCTGGAAAAATCATGGAGCAGGTCCTCAAAGAATCAATCCTGAAGCACTTAGAGGAGAGGAAAGTGATCAGGAACAGTCAGCATGGATTCACCAAGGGAAGGTCATGCCTGACTAATCTAATCGCCTTTTATGATGAGATTACTGGTTCTGTGGATGAAGGGAAAGCAGTGGATGTATTGTTTCTTGACTTTAGCAAAGCTTTTGACACGGTCTCCCACAGCATTCTTGTCAGCAAGTTAAGGAAGTATGGGCTGGATGAATGCACTATAAGGTGGGTAGAAAGCTGGCTAGATTGTTGGGCTCAACGGGTAGTGATCAATGGCTCCATGTCTAGTTGGCAGCCGGTGTCAAGTGGAGTGCCCCAGGGGTCGGTCCTGGGGCCCGTTTTGTTCAATATCTTCATAAATGATCTGGAGGATGGTGTGGATTGCACTCTCAGCAAATTTGCGGATGATACTAAACTGGGAGGAGTGGTAGATACGCTGGAGGGGAGGGATAGGATACAGAAGGACCTAGACAAATTGGAGGATTGGGCCAAAAGAAATCTAATGAGGTTCAATAAGGATAAATGCAGGGTCCTGCACTTAGGATGGAAGAATCCAATGCACCGCTACAGACTAGGGACCGAATGGCTCGGCAGCAGTTCTGCGGAAAAGGACCTAGGGGTGACAGTGGACGAGAAGCTGGATATGAGTCAGCAGTGTGCCCTTGTTGCCAAGAAGGCCAATGGCATTTTGGGATGTATAAGTAGGGGCATAGCGAGCAGATCGTGGGACGTGATCGTTCCCCTCTATTCGACACTGGTGAGGCCTCATCTGGAGTACTGTGTCCAGTTTTGGGCCCCACACTACAGGAAGGATGTGGATAAATTGGAAAGAGTACAACGAAGGGCAACAAAAATGATTAGGGGTCTAGAGCACATGACTTATGAGGAGAGGCTGAGGGAGCTGGGATTGTTTAGTCTGCAGAAGAGAAGAATGAGGGGGGATTTGATAGCTGCTTTCAACTACCTGAAAGGGGGTTTCAAAGAGGATGGCTCTAGACTGTTCTCAATGGTAGCAGATGACAGAACGAGGAGTAATGGTCTCAAGTTGCAATGGGGGAGGTTTAGATTGGATATTAGGAAAAACTTTTTCACTAAGAGGGTGGTGAAACACTGGAATGCGTTACCTAGGGAGGTGGTAGAATCTCCTTCCTTAGAGGTTTTTAAGGTCAGGCTTGACAAAGCCCTGGCTGGGATGATTTAACTGGGACTTGGTCCTGCTTTGAGCAGGGGGTTGGACTAGATGACCTTCTGGGGTCCCTTCCAACCCTGATATTCTATGATTCTAAGACATCTTCCCCCCATCACCTACTCCTGAGTTTCCTAATGCAGGTGTCTGTGTTAAGGCACAGTTTAGATGTTGGTGTGTAGACCCCAAGTAAAAATTGTAAAATTTCTCAGTTTAGTGTAAAGAAACTGAAGTGTAGGTGGGAATCAAAGTCAAAGTTAAGAGTGGGTGATACAAAATATGCAATAAACTATGAACTTACCCCTATAATTTCTGAAAATATTATTGCAAATGCAGGTTGTAAAGCTCCATTGATAATTGCAGAAAGAGTTCCTACTACAAAGTAAGGCCATTCAGTTTTGTTCAGCTTCATAACTTTCAGAAATGAAACTGGAGGCACTTCATCCTAGAATATATGAATCATTAGAACAATTATGTAACACATCAGGGATTGGGGGGGAGGGGAAGAAGGCATGTGGATAGTCAATTAGATACTCCCAGCTTCCATCCCTGGGTACCCAAAACTACTTGCTTTTTAAACACAACTCATGAATTATATGCAGTAATTCAGTCTGTTACTCAGTACACAATATTAATACCCGAAAGAGACTTGTTCTAACAACACCTGTATATTAATTCTGACGATCACATTTTGAAACTTATCCTGCAGGGCTTACACACGAAATTCCTAATCTTCAGCAAGGTTGCACAGATAAAAGGTGCAAGGTTAGGACCACTTTGTTTTTGCCAATGCATTTGGTGGTATTTGGTGGATCTGACTGGATTATTCATTCTGAACAATTTGTTTTTATTATCCACAACTAGATCATCATTTTTACTACACGTTTGTTATGCAAACAAGTCAGCCTACGGATCACAAAGTGTTTGTAGCAAGTATGAATTCAATTATATGATAATCAGAATTTACTAGGTGAACTGTGTGAATGATTACATGGTTTTGTTTCTGCTCCATAGACTATATGATATAACCTATATAGGCTGCTTCATGCAATTCTGTTTCATAATTTAACCAATTTCTTTTCATGAGCTATGGACCTAAATTCTTTCCATAAACTTTTACACAAACCAAAGCCTCAGTTTGTTTGTTTGTTGGTATGAATGTTCACATTTAGTTAAGCCAAAGAGGTTATGAATATGACCAGATCAAAATGTGATTCAGAATTTACATATTTGTTCCAAATATTTTGCCCCCCACATTCACTCAGGTCTCAGTACTTCTGTACTCTAACTCATCAACAAGCATCCTTATTTGTTTTTAATCACATCAGATTTTGATCCACTCTTTGTATGCCATGTTTGCATATTAACATTATTACTTTCCCTTAAGCAAGAGCCTCCCTCTTCTCCTATCCCAGACTGAGTGAGCTCTCTACAGACTTGGCATTTTCTTATGCATTAGGTGGGATAATCACTTCTAATCTGAATATTACTGTCCCACTAAGGAAACAAAGGATACTAGATGCAGCATAATAAAATATATATATATATTTCCAGCAGAGACGCATACAGGTTGAACAGTTTTCACATCAAGGCCATCATCCTGTATTTCTGACTTTTTGGTGCTTTTTCGAGTCGATCTCCTTCTCAAGCTATTTCCTGTTGATTCTTTCAGTGCCACTTTGGTGGTTCCAGCTTCTTCTGACTGAACTTCAGTTCCTATTGTCTGAAATAGAGTACAATAGTATGCTAAGAAAATATAATAATTTGGAAGTTCAAGATATTAAACTCAAGAGTAGCCAAAACCACTGTTAACTAAATGGAATAATGATCAGATCTGAACGATATCTGGTACTCTAGTGGTTATAAAACATTGACTGTACTTCTGAAGATCCCCTCTAGACTTGTAGCCTGGTTCTTCCATTCTTACTCATTCAGAGTAGAATCTAACCCCTCAAGGATACAATGAGACAATTTGTTGAATAAAGTGCTGTTTATTGAGCTTGTTTGTTTGCATTGAGTTCCATTACACTGTTCTCTTAGGCTTTGTCTATATTGAACTTGGTTGGCAAAACCTTTGTCATTCAGGTGTGTTAACACACCTACACAGGCTGAATGACAAAAGTTTTACTGACGAAAAGCATCAGTGTGAATAGCGCTTTGTTGGCAGGAAGTTTTTTTTGTTGGCAGGAGAGCTTTCTCCTGCCGACAAGCAGCAGCTACACTGAGCACCTTTTAGCAGTACAGCTGTAGCGGCACAGCGGTGTCACTAAAAGCAAGGCAGTGTAGACAAAGCCTTTAGTATAAAGAAGACTTTAAAATGGGTGTAAACCAGTTATACCCATGTTAAGACCATTTCCATTGTCAGAGTGGCATAGACGAGCCTTAATGTAAATGAGAATCCGGCTCATTGTTAGTAAAGTTGGCAGAAGTGAGTTCTCAGTGGGCAAACTTCCAAATACTGAAGGAAAGCAAAAGCTCCCAACTAGTGCAGAACTCTGAAAATTCTGGATGCAAGAGATAAAGAGGATGAAGAAGATGGACCAGATTTAAAACAAATTTCTAGAGCCAGATTCAGAGGTATGGATAAGTTCAATAGATGGCTAAGGATTCAGAGTATTGATCAGAGCTAGCTCTGGACACAATTTGTCTTTACTTTTCCTCAGGTAATTTTTGTCATCTCTAATCCAATATTCTTGGAATTTTGGAGGCCAAAAGTCCTGACTCTTTTCCATTTATTTGCACTGATCCTGTGCATATTTTTTTGAGCTTTCCCAGTTCTGCAATTTAGTGTTCTTCTGTCTCAAGCAAGACTTCCTACACTTTCCGCTACAGGTTTCATTGTTGACAAAATGTTGTGAGGTTGGGGCTCCGACAATCATATATGATATCAGCAACACAGAACATGATGAAACTTAGAAGACTGGTCACAGGAAAATTACCTGCATGTTTACAAGTTTGCAGTAAATTCCGTTTGTTTTCATCAGTTCATGATGGGTCCCTTGTTCTGTGATGACTCCATCTTCAAATGCAGCTATAAGATCTGCATTTCGGACTGTAGACAAACGATGAGCTATTACAATGGTGGTGCGGCCTTCTCTAGCCTAGAAATGGCACAAAAGTAGATTTAATGACTACATGTACCTAAAGATTTTTTATCTTCAGTGTAGAGCCAGTTGAAATATTTTGACTGAAATTTTCCCATTGTAAATTGTGGCTGTCAAATTTCAATTTTCTGAATAGGTAAACTGAAACAAAAAGCAGTTTAAACATTTCAAAATGAATTTTGTTTCAAATGTAGATCAGAAACAATCTTGTTTCAATATTTCAAAATACTCCTTTTTGATCAAAAATATCTAAAGTTTCTGCATCAACATTGCCAATTCAAAACATGTTTTGGAATTTTGATGTTTCAACTTTTTGTTCTAATTCAAAACAAAATAATTTTGAAAGCTTGAGGTTTCCAGGGAAAGGAAAACGTGCATTTTCCTAAAGCTCTACTTCAAAGCACTTTACAAACATTAACTAATTGAATTCTAAAGCCCTTATTTTGCAACCCTTACTCAGCCTAATGTGACACAGTTCCTCCTCTACCTTGGTGGGTCTTGGGCTTATTGGTGGATTTGCTCGCCTTGGAGCTTCATGGCAGCCCTCAACTTGGCAGTTTTTCTGAACCCAGTCGACTCCTCCTGCGTCTGACCAGGAGTTGGGAGGTGTGTGTGTGTGGGGGGGGGGGAAACCCGGGCCCGCCCTCTACTCTGGGTTACAGCCCGGGGCCCTTTGGAATGCAGCTGTCTAGAGTGCCTCCTGGAACAGCTGTGCAACAGCTACAACTCCCTGGGCTACTTCCCCATGGCCTCCTCCCAATACCTTCTTTATTCTCACCATAAGACCTTCCTCCTGGTGTCTGATAATGCTTTTGTACTCCTCAGTCCTCCAACAGTCAGAGTTCTCACTCTCAGCTCTAAGTGCATCTTGTTCCCCACTCCTCACACGCGCACCACAAACTGAAGTGAGCTCCTTTTTAAAACTCAGATGCCCTGATTAGCCTGCCTTAATCGATTCCAACAGCTTCTTGATTGCCTGCAGATGTTCAAATCAGCCTTAATTGTCTCCAGAAGGTTTCTGATTGTTCTGGAATCTTCCCAGTTACCTTACCCAGGGAAAAAGGACCTACTTAACCTGGGGCTAATATATCTGCCTTCTATTACTCTCCTGTAGCCATCTGGCCCAACTCTGTCACACCAAGTAAAAGCTACACCTGTGATGCTCTAAAATGTTCTCTATAAAGTTACTTCAATTACCCACCTGATTTTGGAGTTAGATTATTTGTGAGAATAAGACACCAAATGCCTGAGTTAGCTAGTTTCAAAAACAGATGAGAGAAGGCTTTAAATGTCAATTTTAACATTAAACTCTGAAATAAACTGACAAAAGAATCTTATAGTCCAGCTAGAGGCTCCAAGCCATGTGTAATTCAGTTTTAAAATCTTCACTGAATACCAATATACTTCCAGTTTGACTGTTATTTAAGTTCCTTTCAGAAGAGAGTGAAGGTGACAATAGTAACATGTCTGTTCTCAGAAGACCAGCACCTAGATCTGACAACTTAATATTGTTACATAATTTTAAGGATTGAAACCATCTGTCACTCCCAATCAAGGAATAGCTGGTTTTAGCAATGCTGACTGTGAAGAGAATACTGTTGCTCTGATGTTGAAATCCACTCCCAAACCACAAATTAAGGATTGGAGGAGTATTTTATTTAAAAAATAATGATATTGACAACTTGACAATTTCAAGGTATCTAAGACGACTCCTGTAAATTAGAAGCAAACCCTAACAGAAGAAAATTAAGTTAATGCCTTTAAGTATAAAAGAGCCAGATTGTTCCCTCTGCAAGAGCAAGAACTACAAATGGAGCAGATACTTGAGGGGGACTGGAAGGAGGAGTCCTCCTTCTCTGGAGTCGAGCAGCAAGCTAGCTGAGGGGTCTGGAAACCTCAGCAGTTCCCAGCCCCAGGCAGTCTGCATGGCAGGTGTGCCCCAGAGTTCTAGGACCTCTAGGCTCCCAATTCCACAACAGTGAGACTAGAAGTTTGAAAGCCCAAAGGGTTTCCAGGCTCCCTGCTGTGGATCTGGAAGCCTAGACTCTGAGACCCCTGAATACATTAGGTCTCTCAGAGCTTTTTGGACTGCCGAGCTCCCAACTCCATGGCAGGGAGCATGGAAGCCCTCACATAGCAGAACTGCCCAGGCAGGAGCCAAGGACCCTGGAAGCCCAGGCTTCTGGCACCAGAGCAGCCTGTATGGAACATCATTTAAAAACAAAAACAAAAAAAACAAAAAAACCACCCAACAACAACAACAAAAAACTGTTAGATGTCCTGATGGAAGGCCTTCTGTTAAGGTTTTTGGGGATCCAGATTCACAGTTTGGACAAGTAAATGCTCTCCAAACATGCCTCCCTCCATCAGCCCAACCACTTCCAGCTTGTAACTCCTCTTAGAGAGGTTCCTGACAGTGCATGTTGGGAAAAGACTTCAGAGAGCAGAGAGTGAATATTTGGATAAAATTCTAAATTTCAAAAGGGCTCAGTTTTGCCTCTAAAGCACAGCCCTGCACTGGTGGGGTGGAGTAGAGCTATGTTGCTCCAGGAGCAGAACTGGAAGGCATCCTGACTCAGAGGCACATGATGAAAATAAAGAGCATGATTATTGCTCCAGCAATTTAGGGGGTCACATAGTTCTTATGTCAGCCACCCCTCAATCCAACTTAATCAAGTAGGTCTGATGGGGATTCGATTTCTATTGTAGCTGATGGCATTTACTCAATGAACGCCTGGCTCACAGCAAATCTTTCAGAGGTAAATTGTGACGCTCTCCCCTATGCATCACACAACAGCAGTTCCTTCTTTGAAAAAGCCTTCAGTATCTCAAAGAGGAGATGCAGATGTCTGGATAGACCAGGAGTCACACTGATATATGTGCCAGAAAAGGCATGTGATAGTATCCTGGATTGTATAATATTGCCAAGAAGCACATGGGCTGTGTACATATATCCGGTCCAAATCATCAGCTAGACAGATGTTTCCCAGTCTACCCCAGTTTCTGTGGCAGACACCAGAAATGATGTTCCATCAGCCTCTACCTGGTCTTTCTGAAGTATGTACTGTACATACAGTCATGCTTATCCATAAGGTAATATGCATAGTCACATAATGAGACCAGGAAAGGATGGGGAAGAAAACTCAAGGATGTGGTTGCTACTGGTTGAGTAATAAGTTGTACTATATTGTAAACATGGGCACATGCACAATACAAAGAATACAGGATAGGCAAAGATCCAGGTAGCCAGCTGCCTTAAACAATTAAGGTAAAATTTTCAAAAATGCCTAAGTGATTAAGTAAATGTAACCCTTAGTGAAGCCATTTAGCTATATATATTGCTGGTGAGTTGGAATTTCAAATTCTGTTTTTAAAATGTATTTATTTTAAAAGCATTTCAATTTACCCTCAAATCAATGGCAAATTCTATATAAATTAAAATGTACCTCAGAAAATTTAGCTCACACCTGCTTACAGAAAATTTGAAGTTTAAAGATTAGATCCAAGTTCATAGTTTGTTTTAAAGCTACACAGACCTTGTCCAGTGCTGTTTGCACAACTGATTCACTTTCAGTGTCCAAAGCTGAAGTTGCCTCATCAAGCAGAAGAATCTTGGGATTGCGAACCAGAGCTCGTGCTATAGCTATTCTTTGTTTCTGACCTCCACTCAGTTGTGCCCCTCTTTCTCCAACCATGGTTTCAAACTTCTGCAAAAAAGTCAAGATAGGTTTCCAGATCCCTCAATGATACTTTTATTTTAACATGTAATACCAATAAAAGACAGTGTCAAGATAGAGATGTGCAATCCCCACAAAATCCTTTCCTTTTACCAAAGCACACCAAGACGACTATCATAAGCAGGTCATACGATTTTATCTTCCTATTTTGTATGTTTTCAGGATTCTCATATTTTCAGTCTAAACCAGGGGTTCTCAAACTTCCTTGTACTGTGACCCCCTTCTGAGTACAAAAATTACTACGTGACCCCAGGAGTGGGGACCAAAGCCTGAGCCTGCCCAAGAGAGAGAAAGCTGAAGCCCAAGGGCTTCAGCCCCAGATAAGGGGTCTGTAACCTGAGCCCTGCCACCCAGGGCTGAAGCTCTCTGATTTTGGCTTCAGCCCTGAGCCCCAGCAAGTCTAAGCCAGCCCTGGTGACCCCATTAAAACAGGGTTGCAACCCAGTTTGGGGTCCCGACCCATAGTTTGAGAACTGCTGGTCTAAACCATCTCTGCAAAGTACTAATCAAACCATGACTTACAGATTTAAAATTATGTTGTTTCTATCATCTTTCAAGGAAGCTGTGAAAAAGCCCTGGCAAGGTTTGAATTGGCAATTATGAATTTAGCTCACTCTTACTTCTGAGTTATGGAAACTCCTCTTAAGGAGCTACTTGGTATTAGAAGGTTGAAGAGAGAAGAATTTGACAGCAGAGCCGTCTTACTTACATTAGGCAGTTTCATGATAAAGTCATAGGCATTGGCTTCCTTGACAGCTTTTTCAATCTCTTCCATAGTGACACCTTCACGGCCATAGCGGATGTTTTCTGCAATAGTAGTAGCGAATAGCACAGGCTCCTGATTCACCACACCAATAATCTCCCTCAGATATCGTAAATTTAGGGTCTTAATATCATGCCCATCAATAGTAATCTAAATGTAAAGAAGATTAAAACATGAATGCAAGTGTCCTGATCAAGGATACAAACTCCACCAATATTATCTACATTATTTAGGAAGACATTTTTATTTTGCCATCTAAACATCAGCAGTCAGGTCACTGCTAAACATTACAGTAATTTGATGTATAAAGCATCCAGCTCAGTTCAGGTGTCTTACCATGCCCTTCTCTGGATCATAAAATCTCTGGATCAGTTGAACAGTTGTACTTTTCCCACAGCCACTGCTACCAACCAAGGCTATTGTCTGGCTACAATTAACCTTCAGATTCAAGCCTTTCAATACCTACATAAGAAAATAATAATGAAAAAAAATCAACAGAAACATAATGGGCCAATTTCTGCTCTTACAGCATATGAATCTGGAGAAAATCCAGGGACTTCCGTGGAATTTCTCCAAATTTTCAGCAGAACTTGGTTCAATATCAGTACATTGCACAATATAGTTGCTATTTACACCATGGCTCACTTTGCATTTTCTATTGAAACATTGCCATATATACATACTACATTCTGTCTTTATGTAGTAGCATCCTTGTTTATTAGCCACACCTTTTATGAGCATTTACCATGCAACCTGGAGGGTGAACTAGTTGCAGTAAAACCCATATATGGTGAATTCAGACACAGCAGAACATGTTTATTTTATTGTGATGCAAAAGCCTCTTTACTTGCCTTGAATTCCCTTAGGTTGTACTCCTTCAGATTGTAATTTTTACACTTTTCTATACTGGCAAAATTGATAGCCATAATTTACCACTGATGTTAAATTGATGATGATGAAAGTTGGTAGTGTAGATGTGGTCAAAGTCTTGGCTAACACTAGGGAAATTTTGCAATAATGTCTTATTACTAATATTGCTCTACTAGCGATAGCAATGTTGGGAGCCATTATGTAGCTGGGATGGGAGCATCTTATGTACAATGTTGATTAGACCTGTTCTGAACATGTTTAGATAATACAGTGCTTAAAATGCCAGCATTTTTTCTACAGTAGGGCTCACAACTTTGCTGTCACCTGTGGATCTGAACAAGAGTTCGCAATGGTGGCAAATCTTTGAAAGTGTCCCAAATGTAGATAAAGCTTTAGTGCATGTCAACACTAGGGGACTTTACAGAAAAATATTCACCAATGAAGAGAGGTTTTTTTTAGGATTCCCTAATGAAGACATGACCTTTGAGTGGAGTTTCTTCACTTTAGTAAAGTTTCACTTCACTATAAACAGGTTTTCTTGTACTAATCCCTTTTGAATGCAGCATTTTGCAGCTAACGTTGGTGTGAAGTGCTGCATTCCATGGGGATTTAACTTTTCATGCCTCCTCTGCTCAGAGAGACAGAGCATGGAAGATACCATTAAACTCTGTGTTGGAAGAGAAAAAGAAGAATCCCTTCCCAGGCTTCTAGTTTTGTAGTACTGCCCTACTCCTGACTGGAAATAGAATCATGGTCTACAGAGAAGGGCCCTTGTAGTTGTCAGCACTACCTACCCAACTTCAGGGAATGAAGAGAGCTCTTGGAAACCTATGGTCAGATGGAGAGATGGGGATCTGCCACTTGGGCATTTTCATGTTACACTGAAAAACAATTTTAGTACTTTTTTGGGGCAGGAAATAGAAGCTAACACTTAATTATAAGAGCTCCACTGTAATGCCATAGGAAGGAAGAAGTAATTAAATTTAAGAGAAACTGCCATTACCTAATGAAGATGTATTGTATTTAAATAAATTTTAATCAGACTTGTACCATAGATACTTGTGGAGTTCATTACACCATCATTCTTAATGGCCTAAAATATTTTTTCTTGATATAAACACATTAACATATGGGATTGGGTTTATAATAGCAACAGATCCTTTAACTTTTGTGCAAAGCCACTCTGGGTTTGTTTTCACTATAAAAACTAAATGATTTCTTAAGTTAGCTAACCTGAGGTAAAATCCTAGTGAAGACAAGGCAGTTTGTGGTTTTCACACAATACAAGTTAAAGAGGGAAGCTTTTGCTAACTCCACCTTTTGAAAATAAAAATTTGTTTATAGCGATGTTTTCCTGTCACTAAATGAGAAAGTTATCTTTAACTTGGAATGCATGTCAGCTTCACTTCCAGTACCTTGACATCTTGCCTAGATGGATAATTGAAGTAAACATTGTGGAATTCCAAATTCCCTCTAATGTGGTCCAGTTTGTAGCCCGTCTCTGAAAAACTGTCAATTTGAGGTTCCTAGGTAGAACAAAAACACCAAACAGAAATGAAAAAGGAAGAAAAGAGTAAATTTGATCATGTTTCCTAATGACATTCTCATTACATTATGCCAGCTGCTAAAAGTCTTAGAATGGAACAATTATATAGCGATATTAAGTGAATTTTAATGGTGGCTTGGGTGAAATCAACAATTACACTGGCAGGTGAGGCTTCCAACCCATGTCACCAGTATTACCTGTTTTGTCTCTTCATTACTCTGCTCCTTAGCTACATATGCAATGGGGGGGGGGGGAGGAAAGAGTACATTGAAGAAAAATAAAAACTTGTTTGAATTTAGTAGACAGCATTGGAGATTGAGTTCTTCTATTTATCCACAGGACAGCTGCAGCATAGCTGGCAGCAATGTAACCTTTATCATACTGCCTCACCCTGACCTGGATGGATCACCTCTAGGAATCTAAGGCCTTGTCTACACAGCCACTTTAAAGTACTGAAACTCTCTCACTCAGGGGTGTGGAAAACAAAAAAAAAAAAAACACCCGAGTGATGAAGTTTCAGCGCTGTAAAGTGGCGGTGCAGACATATGCCTTTTCAAGCTTCGTCCATTGTTCCAGAGGACATGCTTCCATGCTGATGAAGCTTGTTAAAAAAATAAATGTGTTAACTAAATTTTGACTGAACTCCTTGGAGACTAGTATGTCTCCTGCTCTGTTTTACCCACATTTTGCCATGCATTTCATATTATAACAGTTTCAGATGACCTAGCATATGATGTTCATTTTAAGAACACTTTCACTGAAGATTTGATAAACCGCAAAGAAGGTACCAATGTGAGATTTCTACAGATAGCCACAGCACTTAACCAAAAGGTTTAAGAATCTGAAGTTTCTTCCAAAATCTGAGGGGGACAAGGTGCGGAGCATGCTTTCAGAAGTCTTAAAAGAGCAAAAAACTCTGATGCTGAAACTACAGAACCCATACCACCAAAAAAAGAAAATCAACCTTCTGTTGGTGGCATATGACTCAAATTATGAAAATGGACAGGTGTCGGTCCACACTGCTTTGGATTGTTATCGAGCAGAATCAGTCATCAGCATGGACGCATGTCCTCTGAAATGATGGTTGAAGATGAAGGGACATATGAATCTTTAGCGCATCTGGCATGTAAATATCTTGTAATGCCAGCTACAATAGTGCCATGCAAACACCTGTTCTCACTTTCTGGTGACATTGTAAACAAGAAGCAGGCAACATTATGTTTTGCAAATGTAAACCAACTTTTGTCTGAATGATTGGCTGAACAAGAAGTAGGGACTGATTAGAGCCTTCAAGTCCAAAGTTTTACATTGTTTTATTTTTGAAATGTAGGGGTTTTTTGTACATAATTCTACATTTGTAAGTTCAACTTTCATGATTAAGAGACTGCACTAGAGTACTTGTATTAGGTGAATTGAAAAATATTTCTTTTGTTATTTTACAGTGCAAATATTTGTAATCAAAAATATAAAGTGAGCATAGTACACTTTGTATTCTGTGTTGTAATTGAAATCCATATATTTGAAAATTTTTAAAAAATGGTATTTATTGTTCAATAGCGCGATTAATTTTTTTTTTAACTCGACAGCCCTATTTAAATATAGTTTATCTTTTTAAGACTCAGTTCTGCAAGCTCTCAGTCCACGGAACCTCCATTGGCTTTTAAATGAAGTCAGTGGGAGTTCCACGTTTTGAAGGCTTGCAGAATCTAGCCCTTAGGCCTTGTCTACTATACTTTGAGAAAACGCTCACAATTGCGCCATCACTGGTGCAGCTCCACTGACTGACAATAGCAGCAGTGCTAGTGTAGACTGGGAAGCAGAGTTTTTAATCACCATTACTTCTAATCCTATCCTGAGCAGGTCTGGAATCTTTGGTTGTAAAAAGATCAGCAAGCATGTAAACCCCACCTACACTAGTGCTCCAACCATTGCTACCACCAGTGCAGCAAGAATTGGAAATTTTAGAAAAAACAGGTTAGTGTAGACAGAGCAAGTGACTGATAAATGCACCTCCCAGAGTGTCATTGCTTACATACACACATACCTATTTATAAGAAAACAATAAGCTGTTTTACATTTTGGACATTAAAGGTAGATGTTAAACAGTCAAAACACTGGAAATAAAGCAGGGATTAACTCAGACCTTTAAATGATGAATAGTTAAAGATATATAATCTCACAAAAAACTAAGCTTAGACTCGCAAGAGCCATTATTGTTTTTCTCCCTGTTGTTTAGACTCTGTAAGGGACTGAAGAAGACTGTTACAGCCTAGCCAGGGAACTTCCGCTTTCTTGAGCTGAGAGGTTACTGTGGGACAGATAGCTGCTTCCTTATTGTGGGATATAGACAGTTCTTGAAGGACACAGCTGCTTTGCATGGCCCTTCGCCAGGTAGCGGAAAGCCCCCCTTTGAAAAGTACCTAATTCTATATTAATGAGCTGTTTTTGTGTAATGCTTATTAATGCTGACTGTCTACCCCTCCGTTGGACTCCGTCCCAGGCAAAGCTCCGGTGTGCTGGGTTCCCCACCTCCATGACTGCAACGCTTGGAGTCCCTGTTGCAGGTGGGTCACTAACTTTCAATAAAGCCAATAACTCACAGGTGTGTGTAAGCCTAGTTTTTCCTCAGAGTACTCCTGCCAGGCCTGTGGTGCTTCCAGCACCGTGGCCCAGAACAGACTCTCAGTAAAAAACACACCATACTTGATTATGCAAGTTTCACAAGGATTTTGGGGGTTTGATTTTCTGTTCAGCTGTAATCTGGCTTCTTTTTTGACCCTGCAGAGTTGCAAGTAGAGAACTGCAGGCACAAGTTTGCACCTAAAAATTTATTCATGAGTGTACATGATGCCATTTAAATATCTAAATACCTCATTGCCACACCATGTCAGACAGACATTTAAATGGCACCAAGTTGCACTCAATTTTGTGCCTGCTAATCACAGACCCAGAAAGAGAGCCCCGACTTAAAAAAATTGACTTCCTGTGTATTCAAATGATAGTCATAGCAAAGATACTTACATGGTCTATGATATTAAAGACTGTATAGGCAGCTCCCCTTGCATTAGCAAATGCTTCTACACTTGGTGCGGTCTGTCCAACACTAAATGCTCCAATTAATATAGCAAAAAAGACCTAAAGAAAAAAATTACAGGAATGCTACCAGGTTATCCAGTCATAAAACTGTAATGGGATAACTACATTTATTCATTAATATCTACTAATATTGGTCCAAAATCTTTCATGGTTTGTTATACAAGTTCAGCATGTCTAGATTCAAAGAAGGAAAGGAAGGAAGGGCAGCTACTGAGGCAAAAGATAAAGGATGAGAGAAAGAAAAGGGACTAAGATGGGAATCATGTTCCTTCATGAGATGACCCCAAGATGGATATTGCTTAGACTCAGGTGCTGATGCTTGGGACAAGTCAGAGGTGGTTTGAGGAGTTGGGTTAACCCCCCTACAGACATAAGTAAACAAATCTACATATAACAAAACAGGACAACCAACCTTTAGGGACTGAGTCTTTTTACTGCTAAAAATATTTTAGATGTTAACTGGCTTTGTGACCAATAAACATTTTCATGGAAAATTTTCATTTTTGTCAATTTTCCCATTTTTGGCAAAAAGGATAGAAACTGAAACTTTTCACCAAAAATGCTTTTCAGAAACTGAAAGTCTCGAGTTTCAGTTGCTTCCTCATTCCCTGTCCCAAACTGAAAAAATCATGGGACATTTTGAAAAAAACTGGCTGTTTATTAAAAAAAAAAAAAAAAAGTTTTATCCTCATATCTGACCAAATACATTCCCCCACCTTCTTGGGAAAAGAGAGAGGAAGTCCTTCTGATAGTCTCTTTAGAAATGGATCTCTTTATGACACTCCACTTTATAAGATCCCACTCCTTTGCTGCTCAAGCTTATAGTTTTATGGTAAGAGTTTTAGTAACATGTGGGCTGGTTTTATGGCTGTGTGCACGCTGGTTGTGTTGTTGTGGGGGGCAGGTGGCTCCCTGGACAGATAGCTCTCTGGCCACATAGCTCCAAGAAAGAATAAACTGATGACCCAGGTGAGTGCGTGAGTTGTGCTGGGAGATTTGTATTGATTTGTGACAGTTGTGCCTGAGGAATTTGTATTTTGTTGTATGGGTGGCATATTAACCTAAGAAGAACTGTGGTACTGGGCTGAATATTTCAACATTTGTGCAGTCTTCTCATCACTCATTACAACCAATAAAATTGTTGCATGCAAATTAGCTGTAGAGTAAGGATGATGATTGGTTGAGTATAGCATATTTATCCCCATTGACTTCAATAGGGTTGCATGTGTTGTAACTCAGTGCAGACTCATTCTGTTAAAACCTAAACAAGTTCTCAAAATTTTGTTTGGTATTTTTAATTAAAATTGTTCATCTACTGAGGTACACTCACCGTAAGGACTTTTCCAATACTATAATCATCAGATAATATCAAAGTGGCTCCATACCAAAATGCCAATGCATATGATGCATATATCAGTAAGAAACTAATACCTATAGAAATGTTGGTTGTAATAGCCTTCTTGATTCCAATGTTTTTGGCATCTTCTAAATTTTTATGATACCTGCAAGAAAAATTGCATGTTGGAAATTTAAAAAAAAGTTAGCATATCACATTTCTTTTTTTCCCCCTGTGCCTATCCATTTTCCAGGTGCAGACAACATTTTAACAAGCAAATAATCAGATAGATCAAAAATTTGCATTAGTTAATGTAATGACCACTCCTGCTTTCTGTGACTAGGCCTGCTGACTAACAGCTCCAATTGTAAAAAAAGATAGATTAGAGAGAAGGGATGTCCATTAATTTCACTATAAGATACACTAGTCTATTCTCTCTACCTTAGCTAAACTGTGTTCAGTTTCCTAAAAGCCAGCCCTTCTTTCCTAGATTAAAAAAGGAAAATAATAAAGTTTTGGCAGTGCTGTTCCCTATTAGGGACCTGAGATAAGGATTTCACCCAACCGTCAGATTTATATCTACAAGGTCCCAAAAAAGTGGGAATAGAATGGGAAGCCTTCAAGGGCTTGCATTCATCTTGTTCAGGAAAGACAAGTACTGTAATTAACACACAGACTGGAAGTATTGCAGACTGGGAAAACAATTGTCTCAAAAATAACTGCCAGGGTATTTTAATATGTAATAATTTATTCCTCATATTTTTTTTATTTTAAATGTCTTTAATCCTAAAAGCACGAAATAGAAATAGTACAGCAGAGGACCTCCAGACATCCTCCCTGCAGTTGCCCTTTTGTCTCCCCACAATTTTCTACAGATTTGTTATATTTACTTGTGTAACCACAGGTCTGACTGAGGGCCAAGAGATTCAGAGCCTCAAATATAGGTGGCACCATTTTTCAGAGCTGAGTCATAATTTTTAAAATTTATCTATGTGCTTAAATGGTCCTGTCACCACAATACCTGTTCACCTCACAAACATTAAAAATGTATAATCATGCACCCCTGGAGGATATTATAGAGTGCAATGGGATGTGATTGTTGTGCAGCAACCTCTGCGGGCTGAGTGTGCTGCTGGTGGTCTCCCTGCCTCAGTTGCCTTCCCCATGGTGAGTCTCTTCAGCTTTCCACATACAGGTCAGTGCTGGAGATGTGGCTTGGACCTCTGGCCATGTCATAAACAGCCAACCTTTTCTAGAGTAACAAAAGTCCAGCTAAGGAGTCCCAACAAAAAGTTCTACCCTTCAGGGGCTTCTCTTCAGCTGCTCCCAGCCTCTTTAAGGGCTACCTGTGAGTCTTTCCCCCACTCCACTATAGAGCACTCAGTACTCCAGGGGAAGCCACCTGGGAGCAGTTCTCAACCCCTTCCTGGGCTCGGTTTTCTCCCTCCCTGCCTGCCTATAGTTCTACACCCCAGGACTGCTCGCTCTCAGGCCTTTTCAGAGGTCCAGGTGTCCATTAACCTATTACCTGATCCTTTAGTCCTGTCCCCTTGGATTCAGAAGCAGCTAATAATTATGGCCCAGGGAGGGGTGCTGGCCTATCGCCCTTTAAAGAGACCAGTCACCCTATGACAGATGGAACCGAGGTACAAGCAAATTAAGTGACTTGATTCAGGGCACACAGTGTCATGTACCAGAGGCTGGAAGAAGAAATTCTGTGGATGAGTAAGAGGAGACCACTGACAAGGTGCATCACATACTATGGGGATGCGAACCCTAAGAAAGCTGCTGAGATGAGCTGCATGGCCCCTCTCACCTTCAGCAACCAGGCAGAGGAGAGTTTCTGCCAATATTTGTGGCTCTGATGGTCCTCTTTAAATAAAAAGGTCAGGACAAATGACAAGAATGCTGTTCCATAATACAATAAGAATAAATGAACCTAACTTAATGGAACTACCAAGGTGTGTACATGCCATGGCTTATTGAGTAACCACATAATCTTATTAGTGTTACCCTTGTCTTTTCTTTCCCCATTCGCCATTTTTGTCTGTCGCTTATTGTGTGATATTGAAGTTAGATTGTACATCTTTTGGGGTACTGACCATGTCTTTTTTTTGTGAGGCTCTGGAAAAAAAATAAGTTATACAGCTTACAATAGAACCTGTAAAAGAGAACATCCTTATTAAGCAGCTTCCTGTCTTAATTACCCCCAAAATACACTGAGTACAATAGTGCTCTACCTTTATTTGAAAATCACTTTCACCAAGGAACCAGTTTTGTCAACCCTCTGGTGTAGACAGACTTTCAGCAGTGAAGATAAAAGAAAAAATTCAAAACATCTAAAGAGTTTTAAAACTAGCTGATGAATGAAAACATTTCTGACCTTTCGATTTCTTTTTTCTGTCCTCCAAAAGCTATCACAGTCCGAATTGCTGCCAGAACTTCTTCTGCAACAGCTCCTGCTTTTGCATATGCAGTTAGTTCTTGGTCAGTGAATGCAGAGAGTATCTGTAGAAAAGGAAAATGTTTTAACCCTTTCGTTCAAAGAAAAATTGAATCAGCTTGATCATATTTAAGACTTTTCTCCTCTTTCCAAAAAATATATTATAATGCCATTTTCCAGAAAATAAGTCTGTTGCTTAAATACCATAGAATGGGCCAGACCACTTATAAGAATACATCAATTATATAAAAATTAAATTTTAGTGTTAGCCTCTATCAAAAACTGAAACCTAGATTTTCTGCTTTCATTCAGTGCACAAGTGTATGTTTGGGTGGCCTTTAGTGAATTGGTTATGGCTCCCTGTTTGATTCTCAGGGCAGATCTGCACCACTCTGATCCCAGATAAACTAGAGCAGCCTACTGACTGCTCTAACCTATGCCAGTTGGCTATAGTCTGTAAGGGGCCATACAGCAGCTAGGAACATCTGGACTGGATTAGATGACCTATGAAGGTCCCTTCCAGTCCTACATATATGATTCTATGCTCCCCACACACTTGCTAGGTAGCAGGAAAAGCCACAGCAGAACCCTATTTATACTTTGATAATTTTATTTTCCACATGTATCCAAAGATAGGAATTTTCACAAGCCAAAGGATCAAGGCACTCAACTTGCATTGAAATTCAATGGTAGTTAGAGGCCCAACTTCCTTAGGCCACTTTGAAAATCCCAGCAAAAAGCAACAAGAAGTCTGGAATAAAAAAAAAAAAAAATAGTCTATTTCTGAGACTAAGGTTTGGTCTAAAAGTTTTTGTACCAGTATAACCATTTTGGTTAGGTGTGTGAATTTTTAGCAATATAATTACACTGATACAACCCCTACTGTGTACACAGTTATGGGCTTGTAAGGGTGCCTTATAGTAGTATGGCTTCTTCCCTTTCCCATACAGGAATAAGCTATACCAATAGAACCAACTTTACATCAGTAAAATTGTGTCCACACTAGGGACACTATCTGTATCATTTAGTGATATGTTGTATCACTTTAACTATGCCAGTTGTCAAGGTTCCTTCCCCACTCTGAACTCTAGGGTACAGCTATGGGGACCTGCATGAAAGACCCCCAAAGCTTTTTCTTACCAGCTTAGGTTAAAAACTTCCCCAAGTCCTTGAACCCGATGCTGCCACCACCAAGCATGTTAAAGAACAGGGAAAGAGCCTACTTGGAGACATCTTCCCCCAAAATATCCCCCCCAAGCCCTACACCCCCTTTCCTGGGGAAGGCTGGATAAAAATCCTCACCCATTTGTACAAGTGAACACAGACCCAAACCCTTGGATCTTAAGAACAATGAAAAAGCAATCAGGTTCTTAAAAGAAGAATTTTAATTAAAGAAGAGGTAAACGAATCAACTCTAAAAATCAGTATGGTAAATACCTTGGTAATCAGATTTAAAAAAAAATAAATAAATAAAAAAATCCCTCAAGGCAAAACCTTAAGTTACAAAAAGACAAAACCAGGAATATACATTCCATTCAGCACAGCATATTTTCCCAGCCATTAAACAAAAGGAAATCCAATGCATTTCTAGCTATCTTACTAACTTAAGAGAGAGTTTGAGACTGCATTCCTGATCTGTTCCCAGCAAAAGCATCACACAGACAGACCGACCAACCGACTCTTTGTTTCCTCCCCCATCCCTCCAGCTTTGAAAGTATCTTGTCTCCTCATTGGTCATTTTGGTCAGGTGCCAGTGAGGTTATTTTAGCTTCTTAACCCTTTACAGGTGAAAGGATTTTTCCTCTGGCCAGGAGGGATTTTATAGCACTGTATACAGAAAGGTGGTTACCCTTCCCTTTATTTTTATGACACCACTATAGGTATAGTTCTATAATTCAACTTGTGTTTAGACAAGCCTAAAACTATGATTTTTAACTGCCCTAAGGAATTAAATGTACTATGACTCTTAGTGAGGAAATTAAGAAGCTCACTCACCTGAAACAGGACACGTTAGTGTACTTTTACATCTCAGTGAAAATTCACAGCTTTCACCCACCTTTGCCCAGATTGCAGCTGAGAGTCCCAGGACAGGACTGACTGCCAATATTACAAGGGTTAATTTCCATCCTTTTATGAAACCAACTATAAATCCTGCAAGAAATGTAGCTATTGACTGAAAGAGCATTCCAATTTTGTCACCAATTCCTTCATTAATTTTGGAGACATCACTAAAAAAACAAAACAAAAACAAAAACATCCAAAGAGTTGAGGAAAGTGTGGAAAACACAAAAGCTTTTGTATTGATGCAGTACACTGTGTCAATTCTGTCACATTTTCTAAAAGCTCTAAACTGCAGATTAATTTAGATATAACAAACTTTGTATCCACACCTAACATAGGTTAAGAATGTTTCATCCAACAGAAACACACATGGGAGATGGCCAGGGAAGAAAACCCTGTAGACTCAATGATTTTCTTAAACTTTACATGCAAATCTTGAGGATTCACTTGAAGCACATAGACAACTGTGTGGAGGCGCACACTGGCTGTAGGGTCCCTAAATTCCTCTTTCCAATATTTGTCAACAGCTGCCTCCAGGACAGCTCTCCTGAGGAGAAAATATAAGGCAACCTTGGAAAACTGGACATTCCCCAGGGAAAAATGTAATGTAACCTTTTCCCAATGATCTCCAACAGGGTTAAAGGTCATCCCTAGACTATGTCCATGCTGGACCCAATCTATCAATTCTGTATCATCTCCTAAATGTATATATTGGACTCATTTGGAAGTTCTCTAGTGAGTCCCAGGAAAGACAGGGCAGTTCCTTTCATGTGAGCAGAAGAAAGCGATTGGGAGTTGAGGTTGCCAGATCTTTTGCCAGAATTATTCAGCATCTTGTTAGCTCGGGCCCTCAATGTGCATGAAAACTGAACTATTATTTTTCCTTCTTGGTAATGATCACTCAGGACAGGATTTAATTGCCCTGGCAAGATGAGGTGCTGGCATGGACACTGCTGACACATCCCTGTTCGTAGAGTAAAGGAGTCCAGTCTGCAGGGCTCTCCATGTTGTACATTTAAACACGTAGATAGTAAATTCACTAGATTTTCATAGAAGGATTTTGAAGACATTTTAATATAGCTCATGTTTAATAGGTAAAGAAACACTGTTGTAAAGGGAATATCACAATTGATAGTTAAAAATATACTTACTCTACAAGTCGAGTGTTGAGTTCTCCAACATCATTCATATCAAACCACCCAATTTCTTGTCTCATTATTGAGTGAAAAAATTTGTATCTGATTCTCTTAATTTGCCGTCCAGCTGCCAGTGTCCAACATGCAATTTGCATGTATGCTGCAAATAGAACACCAAATCCTATTCCAGAATAATAGTATGCATATCTGAAAGGAACAAAATTGCAGAGATCCTTTAAATCCTTTTTCCACCACAAATAAGTCTTTTAGGTATAGATTTTAACTTCAGTACTTTACATACACAAATAAACTAATATGGAATATTATTTGGACACTATCTGCATTTTTTCCTCTCTTCAGTGTTGAGAATATTTTTCTGTAGGTCCTTTTAGAACCACATTTCATATCTGTCCACTTAAATGTGTGACTTCCACAAGTTATCTAAAAACTTGTACTGTTTTTAAATCTAAGAATGGATAGCTCAGAGACCACTGACATATGGGTAGAAAACCTTCTTGGAGTATACTTTACTGTGGAAGTACTGTACTGCTAATAATGAAGAAAGGTAAAGGTTGGAATTTGAAAATCCCATTCTGAATTGAATGAAGCAGCCAGGATAACATAATTGAAATTATTTCATGTTTGACAGTCATCATCCTTTACTAGTTATACACAATTTCATTTACTCATCAGTGAGAGAACTTTGAAATAATTTAGTTTTAAAATGAGTATGTATTCCTGAAGTGTAAAAAAACCCACACAACAAAAACACTCCTCTATAAAGCTAAATTTGGTTAAATCACAATGATCCTCACCACATATAGGACCAAGAAAAAAAATTTTATATAACCTTTGTTATATATATATATATATATATATATTATATATATATATATATATATATATAACCTTTGTTGCAGGTAGATGTCAATAAATTCCATTTTATTATGATAATTTAAAATTCAGCAAATTCCTCTAGCTCATATGTATATTCATAACATGTATTTTAATTTTATTCAATATATTCCATGTGCCATAGTTTAGATGTAATTGCCTATTGTATGGCTCACTTTATGTGAGGCACATGCCAAATTTCATTACCAGACTAGTACATTTACATTAAGATAAAAGCCATTTGGATTGTCCCACACCTATAGATATGTAAATTATGTGTACTGTTTCTTTAAAGCTGTAGCTGGAATTGGAAGCCAGACAGGAGGGGGATTGGGAAGGTTGTAAGCAAAAAGCTCTGCAGTGAAGTACAAAAAGAGACAGCTTTGGTGATGATTCTGTTTTCTATATTCTAATAAGCGTCCCACTTGAGAAGAAAGTGACTGATTTTTTCCCATTGTTGCATGACAACTCAATTTTACTTTGAGATTTCATAAAGTTAATCATATCTAAACTGAACTATAAAAAGAGGTTAATGGCTAACTTAAAGCTGAATGATGAGCTAAATGTTGACCTTAAATCACCTTAAACACTGTAAAATTATAATGAATCAGCATTCAGTGTTGTTGTAGTTGGGTTGGTCACAGGATATTAAGACCTGAAAAGGTGTTCTGTAATCTCAAAAGTTTATTGCTCTCACCAACAGAAGTTGGTCCAATACAAGGCATTACCTCATTCACCTTGTCTCTCTATAAAGAATCTTTAAAATTCAACAGCAAGTATTACAGGATTTGTTTTATGACAATCCATAACAAAGGGAATTCAGTTCTGTGTGAAATTCATTATTGATCAAAATTTATTTTGGTAAAATCATTGGTGAAAGTTAATTGCACATTGCACTGTGAATTAATTATTCAACAACAAATGTTCTGGATGAAAGTTGGATTTTAGGTATAACTATTATCTGAGTCAGAAACAATGTGTGCATTTTTAGAACACAATTCCTGAATTTATTCATGTAATTTTTATGTCAATAATTCCCGTTCTTGTAAATGGTTTTTAAATGTATAATAGTGACTAGAATTTAACATAATCTCTGATGATAAATTGCTTTCAGGGGCAAGCCCAGGCATGCTAGTTATACAGTGCATGGGTGAGGCCTGTGAAAGAATGAAAGTAGGCAGGGCCACAATCTTCAGGGGAAAGGCTGACACCTGTACAGGAGGGAGAAAAGAGAAGTTGTGGTTTTTGAAAGGGCAAGAGGAAATGGAAAGGGAAAAAAGGAAGGAGAATCCGAAAAGAGCAGGGGGAGTAGAAAAAAAGAAGATGAGAGATGGATAAAAAAAAAAAAAAAAGAGAAGGAATAAAAGATCATAGAAATACAAGAATTGCTAGACTGACTCAAACCTGTGGTCCACCTATTTCCACATCCCATCTCTGACAGCAGGCAGTACCTGATGCTTCAGAGGAAGGTGCAAGAACTGTATAATGGACAATTCTAGAATAAACTGTGCAAAGGGAAATATCTTACTACCCATTATTTAGTAGTTTTTTTTTTATGAAGTATAGGATTCCTATACGACTTCCTATATAAATCCTGAACTATAAGATAAAAATGAAGTAGTGTGAAAATCCTTTATCTGAACTGTAAATTGTCATGACCTGCCCCTTCCTGGGCACACACCTCGTTCAACATTGTTCTCTCTGGGTCAGTACTATAACCCTTTTACACTCTAATCTTCCACTCAGGACACTTGTTATACCAATAAAATAAAAGCCAGCAGGATCTTAAAGGGACAAGGCAATATAATAATAAAAAGAAATATATAAAAAACTCACTGTTGTATTGCTGCTTTTATTATATATATATATATATATATATATATATATAAAAAGTAAGGTGTATATATATATTAATTATACACACACACACACACACACACACACACACAAGTTCTGCATAGGGGTTATAGTTATCAGCCTTAGAGTTGCTCATGCCAAGCCACTGGCCAGGTGGCCTGGACATGAGGAGGGAGCAGAGCCTTGTCAGATGCACCTCTGATGCTCCGAAAGTTGGTTTGCAGAATCAGATCCCAAAGTTCTCACTTTCGAGAGTCCATTTTTATAGGAATTTCTTCCTATGCCAGTCTATGGGAATTGCTTCATCATGCTGTTGCTGAATCAATCAGCAGATGGCACAATCCTGATAGCTCCGTGCTGCCAGATGTTACCTTGTTCTTTGGTTCTCCTATCCTTGAGGGTGGATTCCAGTCTGCCCTCTGTGGGACTTCTGGTTATTTCCACTTGACGCCTTCTTCAGCTGATGGATACTGAATTCTTAGGCTGGAACCTCCCTGATCATTCAGTTATTATCCACACCAAGCATCCATCCACATACATCCTCCATCTCTATTTTAATCACAATTGTTAAAGCGAGATGAATACAACAAAAGGGCAGGGAGTCTCTGGGTGTTGTTTCTGTTGTTACAGACTGTCTTAGAATGTACTAACACAATTAGCAGCATGCAAGTTTCACAGAGAGGGAGAGAAACAGTACCAAAAACCAAGAGACCTCTTAACCAGTAATACCGTGAAATTCAAACCATGGGGAAATCAACCTCATTTGTGATTTTAATACAGAACTTCTTTAATATGATCCAACACACGTCTGTAAATATTGGGCAATCCTGGCTTCTTTTCCTATCTATTTAGAGGGCTCTTCAAATCTCTTCAAACCCACCAACTGAGTATGCCTCCAACTTCTGAGTTTAAAAAAAAAACCCACCTGCTAAACTTTAACCACATTAAACACAACATAAAACCAAATAATTGCTTTCAATAACCAGTCTACTACTTACTCCACTAGAGACAGTCTCATCTTATAAAAGCCCAGCAGCACTTATCTTCCTGATGACAGTCTAGCTCCCCAACTCCCTCAGCAATCCTGCTCCCTCTTTCCTCAGTAGCCAAATTTCCTTCAAATTCAGCCTCCCAAAATTCCAAGACCAAGACCAAAATGAACATATGACACTGGGTGCACAGAGATGCAGAAGCTCTTAAACTCCTGCAAGGAAACTCAATCCAGAACATACGTTTGTTTTGGTCTCGGTCCCACAACAATCATTCAATTCCACTTAACACTGATCCTATAACATCTCATATCAAACAATTTCAAGTTAACACAGTTCCTTCTCCATACATGTGCACAGAGTAATTTAATCCTATTACTCATTTAGTGGTTTCCTATGCCTCAAAGCATAGGATTTTCAATCCCAACTTTAGTTTTATTTATCTGATCTGTAAAGTGGATAGTCTCACTAGCCATGCAAACAGCTAATCCTATGTTGAATCCTACTAAGATCTTGGCCCAAGCGATCTCTCTTAGCAATGAGTTCCAACTTTGACAGTATTTCCTTTTATCAGTTTTAAATTTGGTGCCTTTAAATTTAATTGGATGATCCCTAGTTCTTGTATTAAAAGAAAAGGTAAATTAAAGAAAAAAAAAAAAAGTGCCTGATTTACCTTCTCTATGCCATTCATTATTTTGGATATCTTCTCTCTCAAATAAATAGTCCCAGTCTTTTCAGGCTTTCACAGATAGAAGTCTTTTCATGCCTATAATAATTTTTGTTAACCCTCAAAATGGAAATGAAATAAAAGCACCACCAAGCATAACTTTATATACAGCAAAAAATTTTCTATTTACTTCTCTATGCTTATCTAGCCTGTTTCAGGGGCTGTTCCCAGGATGTGATTTATTATAATTACAAAAAATGCACTGGTGATTCTTTTGGTTCATAATCTTCTAGAGTAAAACGGGGAAAATTACTTGCCCAGAGAACTTTTAAAGAACTTTGGGTGAGTGGGCCACAAAATGGCTGATTAAATTAAATGTTGATAAATGCAAAATAATGCACATTGGAAAACATAATCCCAACTATACATATAAAATGATAGGGTCTAAATTAGCTGTTACCACTCAAGACATCTTGAAGTCATTGTAGATAGTTCTCTGAAAACAGCTACTCAATGTGCAGCAGCAGTCAAAAAAGCAGAATGTTAGGAATCATTAAAAAAGGGATAGATAATAAGACAGAAAATATCATATTGCCTCTATATAAATCCATGGTACACTCACATCTTGAATACTGCATGCAGATGTGGTCACCCCATCCCAAAAAATATATATATATTGAAATTGGAAAAGTTTCAGAAAGTGGCAACAAAAATTAGAGGTATGGAACAGCTTTTGTATGAGGAGAGATTAATAAAAGTGGGATTTTTCATCTTGGAAAAGAGATGACTAAGGGGAGATATGATAGAGGTCTATAAAATCAAGACTGTTGTGGAGAAAAAGTGTTTACTCCTTCTCATAAACACAAGCACTAGGGGTCACCAAATGAAATGACTAGGCAGTAGGTTTAAAATAAACAAAAGCAAGTATTTCTTCAAACAATGCGTAGTCAACCTGTGGAACTCTTTGCCAGAGGATGTTATGAAGGCCAAGACTATAACAGGGTTCAAAAAAGAACTTGATAAGTTAATGGAGGATAGGTCCATCAATGGGTATTAGCTAGGATGGGTAGTGCTAGTGTCCCTAGCCTCTCTTTGCCAAAAGCTGAGAATGGGCAACGGGGATGGATCACTTGGTGATTACCTGTTCTGTTAATTCCCTCTGGGGTCACCTGGCATTGGCCACTGTTGGAAATAGGACACTGGGCTAGATGCACCGTTGGTCTGACCCAGTATGGCCATTTTTATATTTTTAGAACTATGATTGGCCCTGACCTAAGTTTTTTGGTTCTCTGAGCTACAGTGATAGCTTGTACAATGATAACTTCTTTGCTAAAGCTTTATCCAGACTTAATTGAAGTCAGTAGGTGTCTGTTGACTTCAATGGGCTTTGGATCAGGACCTCAGATGGTTTTAAAGAAATAAAGAGAAGTACAACGATTAACTAGTGAGAACATTTTTAGGTTCGTTCATGAGAGTTAACACTTAGTGGCTGTTATCACTGTAAAAAAAGAAGAGTTTCAGAGAATCCTTTCTACTGATAAATTAGCTTCATACAGTAGCAATAAATATCTAGGTACTACAGTGATTAGTATTCTATAAATATCTAAATTAGATATCGTAGGTAAATATTCCACATTATGGATGCTATCTATTGAAAAGAAGTTTTCAACTCTGCAGTGTTGACTATATTAAATACTTCTAGCATTGACATCACCTTCGCAATCCCATAGCATGTTTGTAACACGCTTGCATACTCATTTAACAGGCCTTATTTTGGTTTTTATCTGGTATTTTATAAGTGTATATAAAATGTCTTTCACTGGGACAATGTCAATGGGATCAGAGGGCACACAGAGTCCTTGGCATCAGGTTAGCAGAGCTAGCAACTTCAACTACCTCTGTCATTGTCAAAAGACTAACTAAATCAATGAACCAGTGCATGGCAGCCATGTACACATTCCAGTATATAATAGCTCTCATTTCAGCTCCGTTAATCCTCCCAATATGGGGGGAGGGAAGAGGGTGACTTGCAGGATGCTCCTGAAGTAGAAGGGGCCGGGGGGGGGGGAGGGGGAGGAGTAGGAATGGAGGAATGCAAGGAGCTCTGGGTGTGCCCAGTATACTAGGACAGCACAAGTAACAAAGAGTGTAACCCTCTAGCTATATGTATCTAACTCACCAGCTAATTGTTTGTTTCATAGGTTTAAATATGAAATTACCTTTAGGGAAATAACAGTTTGACTAGAGACCTCTACCACTGCCTAAAAGAAAGGCAACCCTGAAGATAATTAACAATTCCTAATTACCTGGTCATTTGTTCCTCAAGTTTCTCAAAAGGATTAAAAGAAATATTCCCTTAAAGAAAAACATAAGAAATTGTTGTTAAATACAAAAATATACTAAAGCATGTTTTAATAACTTTGCTGTATAAATTCCTAATCTTTCAAGATGCTGAGCAAATCCTGAGAAGTGCAAAGTACCGTAGGCCTCCATTGACTTCAATGGGAACTGAGGGTGTACAAACAAGTTGTACAATTAGGTTTTCAGGCCAAAAGTGCAGGCTTGTACCTATAATGCAACAGTGGCAATTACAACATGAATTCTGCTGTGACTTACTCCAGAGTTACACAAGTCTAACTTGGATCAGAATTTTGCCTACAATAGTCATTCTGGAATGTACACTGACTTTATTAGTCTTATTAACACATTGTATTTATATTTAGATCAAGAAGTACCTTTAAGTCACTTTACAAATGTAGGTCCACATGTTGCCATTAGATTTATGGGTGTAGAACCATCTGTATATGTGAGAGCATAGTGATGGTAGTTAAAGCCATTGTCTGATTTGTTAAGTGACAGTTTTTATTCAACTAATTATTATTAAGGATATGAAAGAAGTGTAGTTGCTAAAGTTCACTGGTGAGAAGCAAGTGATCTGAACCATTCTCTTGGCTTCATCACTATTTGCTTGGTGACCTTAGCTTAACATGACTTTGCCTCACTTTCCCCATTTCCAATAGGGGGACAATATTGCCAACTCCTACCTGTAAGATTGTTGTATAAGCATTTATTAATTAACATATGTAAAGCACTTTGAGATGCTTAGTGTAATGAAAAGCAAAAAATATTACAATTATGATATAAATTAGTACTATTGCAGCCTTTATTATATTATTAAATAAGCATTGCCAATGTGCTTACTTTGTTAAATTTATATCATAGAATGTGCTATGCGTACTTTTACAGCATAAGATTCCAATTAAAAAAAAAAAGTTACAAGACTTGTTTTCCACAATAATTAATTAAAAGATGAAAAGCATCTGCTGAGAGAGATAATGGTTTGAAGTTCTGACATACACAAGAAATGTAAATCTTAATCTTTTCCCCGGTAACATGAAGCATTTCCTTTCATTCTGGATATAGCTTGTGGGATGATGCTTGTGAGGAAAGCAAAGGAGCATGTTTTGGAAAATGATTGACAATGAATGTACAAACTCATTAAGTATTCAAGAACACAAAGTGCAATATAGGCTTCAACATGGGTGTTTTGAGTGTGACTGGAGAAGTTTGCTATTGTACAACTTCAAGACAAGATGCTAGAAGAGGAAAGGAACAAAGTTAGTGAGCAGATGATATACATCTCCTTCATATACTTTCTCATGTTATTTTTAAACTGCATGGCCTCAGCAGTGTAAAGCCTATCAGGAAATGAAATTGCAGCTGCACAAAGTGACTATTGTCACTGTTGCATCAGGGAAGCTCTGCGGGCCAGCACAGGTTAAAAAGTGGTACTGGCTTAGGAAAGGCATGACCAGGTCCGCCAAAAAGCAAATTAATTTCATCCCCTCAGCTTCCTCTGCTAATGGGTTATAAACTAATGTTTTACACCCCTCTAAACAGAAATCCTGAGGGAACTCAGAAATAGTAACAGCTCAATATTATCCCCCAGGGTGCAGCTAGTGCAAGGATGCATAATTTTACACCTCTCTGCACCAGCAATAGTGAAACCATGTAAGGGTCTGGGGCATAGGTAGTCTGGCATAGCAGTCATGCTGGCTGGCTTCCACAATGTCCACAAGACAGTCAGTGAGTGGGGATCACAGTAATCACCAGCACCAAGGTCAATAAGCAAGAGTCAGGCTGGGGTTGGAAACCAGAGATAGTACCAGGCTAGAATCAGGAGGCAAGAGTCGGAGACTGGAGGGTAGAAAGCAAGGTGTGGTCAGGAGTCACAGCAGACTAGAAGTCTGTGTGATTGCGTAAACAACTTCTTGGGCCACACTCCAAGGTTAAATAGTGTGCTTGGCCAATCGGAGGGCCGCAGCGTACTGTCACTCAGGATCCTTTGGACAGTACTTCCTGCAGGGCCTAATCTCCCCAGTGCTCCCTGGTTTTGGCTTTGTATGCCCTCTCTGTAGCAATGGGGGGCTGTCAGCCATCCCAAGGTCTAATCCCACAGATCTACCATGTCTAGTTGGCAGCTGGTATCAAGTGGAGTGCCCCAAGGATTGGTCCTGGGGCCGGTTTTGTTCAATATCTTCATTAATGATCTGGAGGATGGTGTGGACTGCACCCTCCCAGTTTAGTGTCAAACTTGTTGAGGAGTGGTAGATACGCTGGAGGGTAGGGATAGGATACAAAGGGACCTAGATAAATTAGAAGATTGGGCCAAAAGAAATCTGATGGGTTCAACAAGGATAAGTGCAGAGTCCTGCACTTAGGACAGAAGA
The DNA here is from genome assembly GCF_009764565.3 of Dermochelys coriacea. Taxonomy (NCBI): domain Eukaryota; kingdom Metazoa; phylum Chordata; order Testudines; family Dermochelyidae; genus Dermochelys; species Dermochelys coriacea. The sequence goes on from NC_050069.1 coordinate 229,123,151, forward strand.
ATCCCATGCACTGCTACGGTCTAGGGACCGAATGGCTAGGCAGCAGTTCGGCAGAAAAGGACCTAGGGGTTACAGTGGACAAGAACTGGATAGGAGTCAATGTGCCCTTGTTGCCAAGAAGGCTAATAGCATTTTGGGCTGTATAAGTAAGGGCATTGCCAGCAGATTGAAGGACATGATCGTTCCTCTCTATTCGACATTGGTGAGGCTCCTTCTGGAGTACTGTGTCCAGTTTTGGGCCCCACGCTATAAGAAGGATGTGGAAAAATTGGAAAGCGTCCAGTAGAGGACAACAAAAATGATTAGGGGACTGGAACACATGATTTATGAGGAGAGGCTGAGGGAACTGGGATTGTTTAGTCTGCAGAAGAGAAGAATGAGGGGGGATTTGTTAGCTGCTTTCAACTACCTGAAAGGGGGTTCCAAAAAGGATGGATCTAGACTGTTCTCAGTGGTAGCAGATGACAGAACAAGGATTAATGGTCTCAAGTTGCAGTGGGGGAGGTTTAGGTTGGATGTTGGGAAAAAACTTTCACTAGGAGGGTGGTGATGCACTGGAATGCATTGCCTAGGGAGGTGGTGGAATTTCCTTCCTTGGAGGTTAAGGTCAGGCTTGACAAAGCCCTGGCTGGGATGATTTATTTGGGGATTGGGCCTTTGCTTTGAGCAGGGGGTTGGACTAGATGACCACTGGAGGTCCCTTCCAACCCCGATATTCTAGGATTCTACGCTCTCCAATCCACCTCATATTTCAATGTAAGAGCATCCAACCCTCTGTGCCTTAACTATCTCTGTCTGTAAAGGCAGAAGAATAGTTCTAGACAAATAATGAGAAAGAGAGAGAACCAAAAACCCACAAGCCTTTGGAGAAGTTTAGGAAATTCTAAGTGCAGGTAAAGTTAGTAGTCTAGTCACCCCCTAGTGAAGGCTAGGTGAAATAAGCGAAGATTTCCAGAAAGACTGAAAAGGGATTCAAAGTAAATTGATAAGATCTAACTGGGGCTAGCAGGAGGCGATTAGATGGTTTTTAGCTGAATCTTCTACAGGACTCTGATCAGAGCAAAAAGAGGACATAGAAGAGAGAGATGATATTTCCCCCCCTTTGTCTTTCCATCTATCAAGTTTTCTCCCTTAGACCAATATAAAAGGCATTTTTCTGTTCTCATAAGAGAGGTACAGTAATTATAGGAGAGAAGGATCCTCTTCCTTTATTTCCTGAAAACCTTTCAGTCTCAGCACTTGGTATTTAAGTGCACTGAAAGTGGCGTTCTCTGTAATCAATTAATTTTGTTCTGGGGGGGGGGGAGGAGCGGGGGGAAGAACAAAAAACAAAAACAAACAAAACAAAAAACCACACACACATTTAAACCAGAGGGCTTCTTGTTCTAACAAAGATATTAGAAACTCAGATTTTTTGTGTCCGTCAAAAGGAAGGTGATAGGAGCTCATGCCTGGAGAATTGAACCTTACATTGTAAAGTCTTTGGGGGCAGGGGCTCTGTCCTTTTGTTTGTCTATAAGTGCATGAAAATGTATATTTCATTTCAATATTATAATACTTATATTTAATAAATAAATAGCATTACAAGTATCATGCATGCTTACCTTGTTTGCCATTACTGGGTAAGGCTTTAATAAATGATTTAATCATTTATTTATTAATATCTCTAACTGTGACTTTCAAAATGCCTCTTATTTTTGAGATATTTTAATATGTATTTTGCCTGTTTTCTTTTCCATATACCTCATCTTGCAATTTCACATTCATCCATTTTTTTCTTTCCTCAACTCCACATTTAGTGTCACAGGACATTTCCATTTCTATGACATTTCAAAAGTACCAGCTCTGTAGAAATCAGTACAACAGTTAATGTGCGCTTTTAATATTTTAGCAAGACATGGAAACAAGGGACAAAGTTAACCTCTGGCATATCTCCTCCGTAATAAGAGGGCCACAGATTAATTTGGCTCAGCCATTAGGAGCAAGCTGACTCCATTGGATTCATTACCCAGAGGATAAGCTGCCATTCCTTCCTGTTTTTATTGTAATGCAGATTATTCTCTCCATACAAGCCTTATTCTAATGTCACCAATTAAAAACGAGGACAGTTCTTACCTGAAGAAGATAGGTTTCCTGGAACAACAACAACAAAACTATCTGTCATATCTCCAAAGATTATCATCATGATTGGGAGAGCTGCTCCATGAAGGATTGCGACGGCAGAGCCTAGCACCATTAGTAATTTATCCAACCAATCAGCGTACCGAAACTGAAAAGGGGAACACCTTCATGTGAAAATGGAAACACTTTCATTGCTGAAAACTTCTCTAATTTCATGCATTAAAAAAAGGGCTAACACAACATTAGAGATGAACAGTTAAGATAACAAGTAATCAGAAAAGCTTATGGCTTGTATACGCACATTTTTATATCATCCCACTCTGATTAGAATTTAAATTGACAAAAATAAATTTAAAGTTATAGAAATAAGCCATACTGATGCAAGCATCTTTATATTTAGGGCCCTACCAAAATCAGTACATTTTGGTCAATTTCACGATCATAGGATTTTAAAAATCATAAATTTCATGATTTCAGCTATTTAAATCTGAAATATCAGTGTTTTAATTGTAGGGGTCATGACCCAAAAAGGAACTGTGTGGGGGGTTGCAAGGTTATTGTAGGTGGGGTTGTGGTACTGTTACTCTTACTAGTGGGATTTTGTGCAGCTAGAATAATATTATCTACTGCATAAAATATTTCCTATTTAGAATAGTGTGGTTCTCGATACAGAGACAGACAATTTTGTCCTTAAACTCCCACTGAAAACCAACAGAAGTTAGACCTGGAGGACAAAATTTGGCTGGCATTTTGCAATATAAAAGAAAAACATTCTCTAGGTATTTGAACTCTCAGTGTAATTTAGCTACCTTGTTAAAAATAATTAAATTAAAAATTATACTGAATAGAGGAGCTGACAAGAACCCACAAAAATCAGCAAATCCAGAGTGAAGGGTATACGAGTCCTTTTATCTAAAAGCCAAAAATTAGAGATAATCTTACTTCATCTTTTGTTTTTAATTTAATCACAAAATGCCTAGATATTGCAACTCATACAAAGTAGAGAGGAGATAATAGAAAAGTTTGTAGTTGCTTGAGGATGCTCATAAGCAATAATTCTGTGGACTTTCCTATGAATCTCTATTATTGTTCATGGATGCCAACATCTGTTACCCTATTAGAGGCCAAACAGTAGTAATTAACATTCCATATGCACAAAGCATATCTAATATACCTAAGCACAAAAGAATGAGTTAAAAGCAAAGATTTCATCCTGGCTGGAGACTCCAGTATAAAAATCAGTCATTAAGGGGTTGTCTACACTTATGCCAGATATATACTAGAAAAAGTTTGCTGGTATAACTATACTGGCAAACCCTCCTATTGTACACAGCTTATATTGTCAAAAAAGTACTTTTGTTGGTATCGTTTATACGAGTTTTCCAAATGAAATAAGCTATAGCAGCAAAAGCACTTTAATGCCAGTATAACTGCATCTACAAGTACAACTTTTATGGATATAGAAATATCACAAAAATCACACCCCTAACTGACATTACTATACCAGTAAAAGTCTGTAGTGTATGCCTGTCCTCAAAGGTTTTGCCACTTTAACTATACTGGTATAGATACAGCAACAACAAACAAAAAAACCTGTAGTCTGAACACAGTTATACTGGTATTAAAACACTTACACGGATATAGCTTATTCTAGTTCAGGTACCAAAATAAGCTATTCTAGTATAAGGCACTTTTATACTGGTAAAACTGCATCTACACTAATGTTTTTAGTGATATAACTTTGTAAAAAGCATGGCTGCTACTCTGAAACTTTGTAAAGTATAATACCCCTAATTGACATAGTAATGCAGGTAAAACTTTTAAGGCCAGGTCTACACTACAAACTTTTGTCAGCATAGCTATGTTGGTTGGTGTCATAGGTGCTGCCACATCCCCTGGCTTGAAGTGATTTCAATTATATACAGGGTTTACAGTTTGGTTCAGTAGCTCTTGCACCCCCACTATACAAGTTGTTCCGGTACCCTTGGTCAGGGTGTGAAGAGGTGTGGTCCCTGACTTACAGTTCTGCCAGCAAAATCCCCTAGGTAGATGCAGTTATACCAGTAAAATTGCACTTTTGCCAGTACACGTTACTTTACTTGTGGGGGAGGGATGTGTGGGGAATAAGCTATACAGGCAAAAGCAGTGTTTAGCTGATATAAACTGTGTCCACACAGGTATATCAGAAATGTAGATCAGGCCTGATCAGCAAGACTTGAGACATTAAAAAACACTGTTTAAAGTACATTATTAAACTTGAATATATATTTAGCATTATATCTTACCATTGTTAACGGGCTGACCACATTAGGTTTCTTTGGCTGCTTCTTGTCCTCATTGCTGAGTTTGAATGATTTACAATGCATTAAAACAAAGAAAAAAATTTAACTGCAACTCTAACATTTAAAGTAGTAATACAGTTAAATCTAAACAAAATTAAACAAGAATGTAAGAGACAACATAAAATGAAGATGATTTGCAGATTATTCTTCGTTTATTTCTGTAAATATTGTCTGCAAGGTGTTTAAGAAACTGAGGCCAACTATATTAAAGAACATTAACATGGTACTTCTCCAAAAGTTCATTTGAAAGGAAATTAACATTTTTGGTCAATCTGCTAGATTTCAGAAACTCACTAATAGTAGCTCTGGGTAATCTTTTGAAATAGATTGACTAGTCTATGCATCTTGATTTTTTACTGAATCCCTACTTTTGGCAAACATGTAGATTATGGTCTCTCCAAGCTCACCCAAAGGTGAGAGTACTGTAGAGATCAAAAAAGGAGTTTAGGACCCAGTCCGCAAACTGGGCCATACAGAAGAATCTTTATGCATATGTGGAGCCCCATTCACTTCAGTACAACTCTATTGGTGTAAGGGTCCTCCTGCATAGATTAGCTTGCAGGATTTGCGGCCTGGTTTCTGAGAAAGCAAGGTATTGAGTAGAATCTGTTACCAAGGAAAAGAGAAGACTATAGTGGGAAAAAAATTAAAAGTTGGAGGGGAGAGTGTAACCTATTGTGATGGTCACATATTTAGTACAACCTAATGACAAACACAGAAAAAATATTCACAGTTTCCAGGGAAGTTTCCCTCCTGCAGTCTCTTCCAGTACTAGACTTCTATGATTCTAACTTATCTGGAGTTATTTCACTTTTAACATTATTGCAACACAATCTGGTGTCCATAGGGTATTATATGGTCATTCACTCCAGAAACTCCAGCTGTAGTTATTTTATGCAATAAAGTGAGAAATCCACACTTAGTCCCAATCATGCAATCAGATCTGTGCAAGCTGTACTGACTCAGTGGCAAAACACCAAAAGCTGCCACAGCTTTGTCTACAGTAGCACTTCGACTAGTGCATGATAGCACTAGCAGGAAATTTTTTTCTAAAATTCCTTAGTGTAGATAAGGTTTTATTACAATATTATGACTGTATCACGTCATTATTATAACCCTGAGTTTCAGTAGCAAGGTCCATATCCAAAATAGTTGCAGCTTTCTGGCCAGATTTAAATAAAAGAAAGATGATCATACTTGTGCAATGCAGCTATCACACAGTAACCATAGACTATGAACTCCACCCAACAGGTGATAGGCACATTCCTCAATTAAAGCCTCACCATATCTTTCCTTTAATAAATACTTCTAAAAATTAGAAAAATGTATATAGCCATTGAGCACTGAGACCTAATTAATATTTAGTTGAAAATATGACAAATAGTTCCAGCATTTTACAGCTTTGTATTAGTTCGTCTTTTCCTGAGGGTTGGTCTAAACTAAAAAGTTAGGTTGGCTTAGCTACATCACTCAGGGTTATGAAAAGTTTCACATCCTGTACAATTAAGCTGACTTAAGCCCCTATACACAGAAGAATTCTTCCATCAACCTAGCTGCCTCCTCTTGGAGTGGTGGATTTACTATATTACTGTTGCTGTAGTAAGTGTCTAAGTTACATCACATTCCAATACAGATTAAACTGAGGATGTTAGTAGATGTTGCCTTCTTTGCAACAGTAAAGAGAATATAAATTAATCTATTGTTGTATGCAGTGTAGTTGTAGCCGTGTAGGTCCCAGATATTAGGAAGACAAGGTAGATGAGGTACCTTTCCCACACCTGAAGAAGGGCTCTGTGGCTCGAAAGCTTCTCTCTCCCACCAGCAGAAGTTGGTCCAATAAACAATATTACTCTCACCCACCTTGTCTCTATAAGATCATCCATCAAGGACAAAAAGCAGGGGGGTCGAATTTTAGCCGACAATATTTTCACAATAAACTAGTATCCTCATACCTTGTGGTTACCATATAATCAGAATTGACAGTTTTTTCCCCTCTCAGTGTTACTGACTTATTAGAATGTATCACTCGGTAAGTACTAATGCTAATGAGTAACTGGATACCCATTTTCAGAACTCAAGGAGAGCAACAAAGTACTATAAACTTTTAGGGGCTATCTTCATCCAATGTAGTCAGGAAATGTGCTTAGTGTGAAATAGGAGGAAGATTAATCCAGTGATACGATTCTCTTTGTATGGTCAGTTATCCGTTCTGGAATCTTCCACCAAAGAAGCTAAGGAAAGGCCCACACCTCTAGAGATTTTGCTGAAAAAAAATCCCACACTTTGCAGTTAAAGCCTCCTAGACGCATTTAGATGTTATGACAGCAAAGGCAGAAAATCAAAGTATTTCATGGATTTTATGGGAGAGCTATAGGCTCAGGGATGCCCAGGAAGGTCCAGATGAAAGATCAAATATTGCTGATTTTTTCCCCTCTAACAATGGCAGTGGTGATCCTTTGTGTTTGCAAAGTAACAGTTACACACACCCATATCAGGCTCACCTGTGACAAAGCACTTCTCTCCAGCTTGTGCCCTGAAACCTCCCAATTCTTAGAATTTCCCTTCAAGCTGTACTCAACCCTCCACCTCTAACATATTTATGAGGATTCATGTCTTCTGGTGATCCTGTTACATGGCATGGGAAGCCATGAGTTGAGGCACTGTGCAATTTTCTAAATAGAGAGGGGGACAAAACTCACAGAATCCATTCCTGCCACAGTTCACTACTATACGAGGTAGATGGATGAAGTAGTAGGAATGGTGTTCAGGATATATAAAACTGTCCTTGACCCTTGGGTACATCTACATTACCAGTGTGGGTTTATCCATTGCTGTAGTAAATCCATGCCCTTGAAAGGCAGTAGCTAGTTTGAGAGAAGAATTCTTCTGTCAACCTAGCAGTGTCTACGCTGTGGCTTAGGTTGCTTAACTACATCTCTCAGGGGTGTGAATTTCACACCTTTTAGCAACATAGCTAGGTCAACCTAAGTTTAAAGGAGTAGACAGCCTTAGTCACCCCTACTAAAAAAAACATAATTCCTACTTAACTTTCGGGCACATGTGCTTTAGCTGTCCATTATCTATTCCGGCTTCAGTTCTAGCACTATTTTAGATATGCCTTTTAATGAAGTATAACTGATACAACTGCCACTCCTCTCTCTATGAGAAAGAACAAGGAGCAAGATGAAAGAATTCTGTCTCTATCCCATTGCCCCTATAAAAGGCTCAGTCAGTGTTGCTGGCTCAAGTCTGCTAGTTAGACTTTATTTGACCTAATGAATTCAATAGGAGACAAATAATTTGGCAGATATTTTATTTATATTTGAAAGAATAGATTTCAAAAGAATTTTGTACATGGGAAAAGTATGCAATTTATGTAAAATGTATTTCAAGGTAAAATCTGATCCTAAATATTTTAAAATGCTAACAATATTTTAAAATAATATTTACCATTTGCTTTTGGATTCACAGTCCTGATCTGGTACAGCAGCATTACCAGCTCTTCCATTCACAGACGTTCTTTCATTTTCAGTCCCCATTTTAATCTCTTTAGGAAATTAATCATCACAGAAAAATTTAGTTAAGAGTCAGCACATTACAGAGTATACGGCTATTAAGCTGAGGACAAATATGTTGATGACATTTTATTTGAAACTGGCATCATATTCTGCCTTCAGTTTTTAAGCTTTTCTTCAGTACCCACGTTAATCTAGTTAGGAAATTTAGCATCTCAGAAAATTTAATTATAAGATAGCATTTAACTGAGGGAACATACAGCTATTAAGTTCAGGATAAATATCTAGATGAAATTTTGTTTAAAACCAGGATGATATTCTGTCTTCAGTTTTTCAGCAGAACTCCCCATGGAAATCAATATATTTGCTTATGTGTATATACACATGCATTTGTATCTGCATGATCCCTCTGAGTATCATTTTCTGTAATTTATCATAGTTATAAAACAAACAGCAATATAATGTGTTTATTTAGAGGAGCCTGCAGTTACTCTGGCTTTTTCTTTTACATATCCTTGAATTTTGTTAAATTTCTGGTATAAAAATAAAATGTACTGACTTACCATGAGAATTGTTCATAGTTACCTCCTCTTCTGCTTTTCTGGAAGGCTATAAAGCAATTGATGGGTCTACTGTGGTTAGAGACATGTAATTGAACTGGACTTTACTCATCCTCTATTAAACTGTAATGAAAAAGCATTCAATAGCTTATGTTTGCCAGCTTTTGCCACTCCCTTTGGACCTTGCCTAGCCCCTTGAGGTTAATGTGTGTGTGTGCGCGCTCTTAACTCCGCCCTTCCAAAGGAGAATGTTTAACAAAGTCTTGACTGAACTACTAGGTTACTGTCACTCATGTAAACAGCTCCAAAGAGTCCCCTAATATCCCAACTCAAGGAAAATCCTTGCTATTTACTAAGGACTTTATAAGCCTGTTAATTCTCAGGATTGCTTCCCCACTGTATTAGGGATGGTGCAGAATAGCACTGCTTCAAGAGATGTTCCAGGAGAAATTCCTCCTTAGTGCGAGTGAACCCATTATAACAGCCCAAATCATGGTAGGTAGGAAAGACAGGATTAGTGCCCTACCTTGTCCCTGCCCCCATTAGGGTGTTTTGCACCAGAAGGAACAGTTCTTTTGCACCAAGGAGCGTATCCTGCCTTGCCTGATTACTTACACAACAGCAGAGCATGGTCTGGTCCAAATGAAGAAGTCTAGCAGAGATGCTTTGGGACACTGAATCACACAGCTAAATCACATAATCTAGTTTAATTCAGGATATAGTCTCCTTCAATTTGCTCATCCTGAAGTCTAGTATGAATAATCTGGATAATCATAACATCCTGGTGGCTTTCATTTCAGGGTTTGATTTGTTACTTCAACAGCTGAGAAAGAAAAGGAAATTAGCTGTTGCTACCAGCTAATCAAACATGCACAAACCTCTTAGGACAGGGGTCTCCAAACTTTAAGATGAGGACCATATTAGATTTTTGAAGGGGCTTCGTGGGTCGAAGTGACTGAAAAAATTAAATATATGCAAAATTGTTAAAAGAAATTTTAGGATTAGTGAGAAGTATGGTACTGATGTTTCTGACAAAATTGCATTTAGCTGTGGTTCAAAGTTAGTGTTCCCCATCATCAAAATTGATTGTATATGTTTATTAGACAAGGTCTATCTGTAGTTGGATTTTACATATTTCATCATTGAAAAAATGTTTTCACACACCTAAGTAGTGCCAAACATTGAATTAATCCACGGACAAAGTTTACATGAGCATATTGATCACTTGGCAGGCATTTATAGAACTCTACCGGATTTCCTGCCTTATATTTGTCCTTCAACAAGTCATTGGATTGCAGGTCAATCACTTCCATTTGAAGTTCAGGTGGCAGTTTTTCAAGATTGCAATCAAATGGGTTTTGGAACATCAAGGTCAGAGAAATGCTCCTGGAACTGTACTTTCAGATCAGAAATGATTTCTTGTGCAAACCTAGTTGGGAATTGTGATTCAGTTTCTTGGTTGAACTTTTCACAACATGTAAAATGAGCAAAGCAGTCCCTCATCAGTTGCAACTCTAAAAGAACTAGTTTTTACCTGAATGCTTTCACCTGGGTGTACCCCAGGTAAGCCCATTTTCCCCTTGTAATCCAAGATTGAAATCATTCATGTGCTTGGTCAAGTCTACGACAAAAGCTAATTTCCAAAGCCATTCACTGTTTGTGAGTAAAGTTAGGTTTGTTTGTTTGTTTTTTTTAATATTTAAGAAGATTTCAATTTCAGTTCCAAGTTTGAAAAAAAAAATCACAACAAAACCTTTCCACAGCTAAGCCATCAAACTGAAGTGTGGTAGGGCAAATAGTGATATTCTGATTCTATTTCCACCAGAAATGCTTGGAACTGAAGATGATGTTTAAGTCCATGTGAGCGAATGAAATTCATGGTTGAAACTATGGGTTCCATAACACATGACAAATCCAAATATTTCCCACACAATGCTTGCTGATCAAGAATCATAGGCTTGGGACAGCCCGCACTTTCACAAGCTTTGTAAATTTGTCCAACCAAACCTTTTTTTGAACTACACACATTTCTACCTCCATCGGCTGTAATGCACTTCAGTTGTTTCCATTGCAGGTTGTATTGAGAAAGTGACTTTTCAACTTCTTTGAAAAAAAAAAAAAAAAATCTTGTCACCTGTGGTTGTTCTATGCATAGTATGCACAGAAGCTAGTTCTTCCTTAACTTCAAAATTACTGCTGACCCTGTGAATAAACAGCAGCTGCGAAGAATTGGAACTATCGGTTGACTTGTCAAGTGCGAGGGAAAGCCACTAATTCCTTAGCCTTTTCATTCAGCTGGAAAATTATATTACTGCCAACATCTCAATTCTGCGAGTGTTTGCTGAAAGACTAATTGTCTTAAATTAATCTACTTTTTCTGGGCATATTTCTTCAGCTGCTTGAATCATACATATTTTAACTAGCTTGCCATCAGTAAATGGTTTTCCTTGTTTTGCTAATAGTGTGCCACTCAGAAGCTAGCTCTTGTTGCAGCTTTGTTCTCGGTTTTCTTCTTCTTAAATATAAAATTGTTGTGACGATAAGCCATGTTTCATGGATTCTAATTTATCTGTAGCTTTCCCGTAAATTGAGAGTAGTTCGATAAGTGCTTGGTTTCATAAGGTCAACAAATGTTGTATTTTTAGCACTGCAATAGTTTTGTTACATATTAAACACAATGCTTTACTACCTGATTCGACAACAAAATAGTCCACACTCCATTGTTCTTTAAACACATGATATTCAGAATCAACCTCTCTTCTGTCCTTTTCCTGACATAATTGCCCCAATTGCAACAGACTTAAACACAACGAATATACATTTGTCACTAGTCTGACACACGCTAAGACAAAAACCCCCGGGAAACAGTGACTCATCACACATCCGCTCCCTTCCTGCTAGTAACCTATCTACTGTGTGCTCGTTGGCTCCGAGACCCTGGCAGGAATGCAGTGACATCATGAAGTTCTGCTGTCGCTCTGGGGTTTCTGCTACTGGCCCCTGGCTAGCTAGGGTTCTGCCACTGGCCCCACCCAGCGCCCACTGCCAGCCTGGGTGAATGAACCCAGGCTGGCAGTGGGCTGAGACCCTGCCTCTGCTCTGCGATTCTTGCCATGGGCTCCTGCAAGCTGGGGTCCCACCACCCAATGCAATGTTGGTTGGGGAGACTGGACAAATCAAAGCCTTGGGCTGAAGTTTGGAGATCCCTGTCTTAGGGCACCAAAAATCCAATCCTGTTCTTAAAAAGGTAAAAATTTTTAAAACAAAAAAGGAAAAAAATACATCTGGAACTTAGGCTGTTACATTTTAAAAGAGCAATTCCAAAAAAATTAAGCACCCAAAATAGCTTTCTTGGGAGGTCAACTTAAAAGTTACAAGCAAACAAAAGCATCTGGGGTTAGCATGGTGAAGTCCACGAGCCTTAAAAACAAACAAACAGAAATAAACCTAATTGCGTCTTTCTAAATATTCCTAATTTACTTACATATTTGGGTTGTTAAAATTAGTTCTAGATATGATCTGATGATTTTCATATCTGGTTCAAACTTGACAGCATTCCTGCTGCCCATCTCTTCAGCCCAGACAAAGGGAAAGTTGCTTTCCCAATTTTAAGATTCCTAGCCTTCCCATTGACTCTTTTGGTCAGGTGCCCACTTCCCCCCCCCTTTACCTTGAGGACTTTTTAAACCTTTTACAGGTAAAGCAAGTAGAGAACAGCTACAAAGAGGGATTTTACAGCTAACTGGCTGGGTGGGTGTCCATTAAAGGGAGCTACCCCCCTCCTCCCACACACTATTTATCACAAGTCCAAAAACCTGCAACCCACAACTCAACAAAATGTAAAGCCATTTTTAAAAAAAGCAAGTCCAATTCTGCTTATTATATGCTGGCTTTTTATACCTGCCACCCATTCTCCCAAGTCTCTTTAGCCATCAGGCCCAAAGAAGATCTCTAATTTTTTCCAGGGTCACACTGTGTTCACAGGCTCCTGCTTGGCTCCCTTAATCTCTGTTCTTAGCTCTCCTCAGTTTCTATGTGATCTCTCTTCCCACTCACATTTCTACACAAAACATTACTCAGCCAAAAAGCTCCTGAGCAGGTTTACACACCTGTTATCTTTTGGACTTATTCTTCAATTAATATACCTGTAAACACAAGTTCACACCTCTCTCAATGGGGTTTAAACTCAACCATAACAACGTTTCAACAGTATTTATCCTCACAACAGCTCTGAGAGATACAGACATGCTATTATCCCCATTTTGCAGATGAGGATCTGAGGTACAAAGAGGCTGTGACTTTCCCAAAGTCACACAGGAAGCCAGTGATGGAGCAGGGAGTCGAACTGAGCTCTCCCAATAACCACGTTACTAATACCCAATACCTAACCACTGGGTCACCCTTCCTCTGCTGTGAAATAGCTGTGTTCAGCAAAGGTGTTCTGGACTAATAAGCACATACTAGAAGTAGGAACTGCCTTCATCAGTTGCTAGCCCAATTTTCTCAGGCTTTTTGTACTCTCTGCCATGCTGCTCCTGATGCATGGGAGGAGCTCCCTGTTAAAATTCATAAAAATCATGACCTTCTTCTTAGAATTCACCTGTGCCATGATAACTACAAATTACGTGACAAAGGACAGACAGTTGGTGTGCTCTGCCTGCTTTTTATTGTACTAGACATGATCATTTCCCTTTCATAGAGTTTTGGCCAAAAAGTACCATTAGATCATCTAGTCTGACCAGTACATCCCAGGCTATTACATTTCACTCAGTTACCCCTATAGTAAGCCCAATGACTACTAAACTCTGCCATAGACAGAGAAGAGACCAAAGTACCACCCATGACTTGCAATAGCAGAGAATTGGATAGATGAGAAATGCCCAAATGATCCTAGCAAGCAAACCACACCCGGTGCTACAGAGGAAAGCGAACTCCTCCCTTCCCAACCCCAAACATGGCAATCAGTATGACCTTGTGTGTGAGAGAAAAAACATACTTTCAAGGCATCTAGAAAGAGCACTGATCCTTCCCAGTCCCTGTCCACAGCTGCAAAGGGGACAATTGCTGATCTTTCAGAGGAAAGGATGAATAGAGTACTTCAAGTCAATGGTGCGTGAGGAGGAAAAAAATCCTTCCTGATCCCTACAGGTAACTAACTGAAGACCTGAAGGATGAGAATTGATTATATCATTATCTTAATGCAGAACTGCAAGTGTTATGAGCAGTTGAGGGCAATGCAGGCAATCTTCTTCCTATGGTATTTGTAGGAAGGGGATGAACAGTGGGACTCAGATTCCAAGGCCAGAAGGGATCACTACGACCATATGTTCTGGCTCACTCCCTATACACACAGGCCATAGAATTTCTCCCAGAGGCTTGATTAAAGCAGTGGTTCTCAATAAGGGTCACATGTACCCTGGGGTACATCAACTCATCTAGATATTTGTCTAGTTTTACAACAGGCTACATAAAAACCACTAACAAAGTCTGTGGAAACTACAATTTCATTCAGACAGTGTGAAAGTAAGCAATTTTTCAATAATAGTGTGTTGTGACACATTTATTTTGTAAGCAAGTGGTTTAAGTGAGGTGAAACTTGAGGTACACAAGACAAATAAAGAAAAAAGTACTTGTGGCACCTTAGAGACCAACAAATTTATTTGAGCATAAGCTTTTGTGAGCTACAGCTCATTTCATCGGATGCATTCAGTGGAAAATACAGTGGGGAGATTTACACACACACACACACACACACACACACACACACACACACACACAATGGGTTTTATCATGCACACTGTAGGAGAGTGATCACTTAAGATGAGCTATTACCCGCAGGAAGCGGGGGGAGGGGGGAGGAGGAAAACCTTTTGTGGTGATGATCAAGGTGGGCCATTTCCAGCAGTTAACAAGAACGTCTGAGGAACAGTGGGGGGTGGGGTGGGGGGGGAGAAATAACATGGGGAAATAGTTTTTCTATAAAGACTCATCCACTCCCAGTCTCTATTCAAGCTTAAAGTTAAATTGTATCCAGTTTGCAAATTAATTCCAATTCAGCAGTCTCTCGTTGGAGTCTATTTTTGAAGGGTTTTTTTTGTTGAAGGATAGCCACTCTTAGGTCTGTAATCGAGTGACCAGAGAGATTGAAGTGTTCTCCAACTGGTTTTTGAATGTTATAATTCTTGACGTCTGATTTGTGTCCATTCATTCTTTTACGTAGAGACTGTCCAGTTTGGCCAATGTACATGGCAGAGGGGCATTGCTGGCACATGATGGCATATATCACATTGGTAGATGCGCAGGTGAACGAGCCTCTGATAGTGTGGCTGATGTGATTAGGCCCTATGATGGTATCCCCTGAATAGATATGTGGACAGAGTTGGCAACGGGCTTTGTTGCAAGGATAGGTTCCTGGGTTAGTGGTTCTGTTGTGTGGTGTGTGGTTGCTGGTGAGTATTTGCTTCAGATTGGGGGGCTGTCTGTAAGCAAGGACTGGTCTATCTCCCAAGATCTGAGAGAGCGATGGCTCGTCCTTCAGGATAGGTTGTAGATCCTTGATGATGCGTTGGAGAGGTTTTAGTTGGGGGCTGAAGGTGATGGCTAGTGGCGTTCTGTTATTTCCTTTGTTGGGCCTCTCCTGTAGTAGGTGACTTCTGGGTACTCTTCTGGCTCTGTCAATCTGTTTCTTCACTTCAGCAGGTGGGTATTGTAAGAATGCATGATAGAGCTCTTGTAGATGTTTGTCTGTCTGAGGGGTTGGACCAAATGCGGTTATATCGTAGAGCTTGGCTGTAGACATTGGATCGTGTGGTGTGATCTGGATGAAAGCTAGAGGCATGTAGGTAGGTCAGTAGCTTTCCGATATAGGGTGGTGTTTATGTGACCATCGCTTATTAGCACTGTAGTGTCCAGGAAGTGGATCTCTTGTGTGGACTGGTCCAGGCTGAGGTTGATGGTGGGATGGAAATTGTTGAAATCATGGTGGAATTCTTCAAGGGCTTCTTTTCCATGGGTCCAGATGATGAAGATGTCATCAATGTAGCACAAGTAGAGTAGGGGCATTAGGGGACGAGAGCTGAGGAAGTGTTGTTCTAAGTCAGCCATAAAAATGTTGGCATACTGTGAGGCCATGTGGGTACCCATCACAGTGCTGCTGATTTGAAGGTATACATTGTCCCCAAATGTGAAATAGTCATGGGTGAGGACAAAGTCACAAAGTTCAGCCACCAAGTTAGCCGTGACATTATCGGGAATACTGTTCCTGACGGCTTGTAGTCCATCTTTGTGTGGAATGTTGGTGTAGAGGGCTTCTACATCCATAGTGGCTAGGATGGTGTTTTTAGGAAGATCACTGATGGATTGTAGTTTCCTCAGGAAGTCAGTGGTATCACAGCTGGGAGTGCTGGTAGCGTAGAGCCTGAGGAGGGAGTCTACATAGCCAGACAATCCTGCTGTCAGGGTGCCAAAGCCTGAGATGATGGGGCGTCCAGGATTTGCAGGTTTATGGATCTTGGGTAGCAGATTGAATACCCCAGGTCGGGGTTCCAGGGGTGTGTCTGTGCAGATTTGTTCTTGTGCTTTTTCAGGGAGTTTCTTGAGCAAATGCTGTAGTTTCTTTCGGTAACCCTCAGTGGGATCAGAGGGTAATGGCTTGTAGAAAGTGGTGCTGGAGAGCTGCCTAGTAGCCTCTTGTTCATATTCCGATCTATTCAGGATGACGACAGCACCTCCTTTGTCAGCCTTTTTGATTATGACGTCAGAGTTGTTTCTGAGGCTGTGGATGGCATTGTGTTCTGCACGGCTGAGGTTATGGGGCAAGTGATGCTGCTTTTCCACAATTTCAGCCCATGCACGTCGGTGGAAGCACTCTATGTAGAAGTCCAGTCTGTTATTTCGACCTTCAGGAGGGGTCTACCCAGAATCCTTCTTTGTAGTGTTGGTAGGAAGGTCCCAGTGGGTTAATACATTGGTTAGAGGCGTGTTGGAAATATTCCTTGAGTTGGAGACGTCGAAAATAGGATTCTAGGTCACCACAGAACTGTATCATGTTTGTGGGGGTGGAGGGGCAAAAGGAGAGGCCCTGAGATAGCCCAGCAGAAGAATCTGTCCTAAGAGTATAGTTGGACAGATTAACAATATTGCTGGGTGGGTTAAGGGAACCACTGTTGTGGCCCCTTGTGGCATGTAGTAGTTTCAAGAATTTAGTGTCCTTTTTCCTTTTGTAGAGAAGTAGTGTTTGTTGTAGATGGCTTGTCTAGTTTTTGTAAAATCCAGCCACAAGGAAGTTTGTGTGGAAGGTTGGTTCTTTATGATCAGATTCCTGAAAGGGGTAAAGGAATCTGGAAAAGTTGAGAACCACTGGATTAAAGCATGTCTTTTAAAAAGCTACCAAGATATCACTGTTCCCTCTTCTTTCCCTAACCTCGTGTTTGTAGCCATATGTTATTCTGGTAATATACTAAAACTGTAACCTCTTTGGAGGAGGACTGTCTGTTATCACATGTGCGTAGAGAGCCTAGCACAATAAAGACCCAAACACTGATTAGGGCCCCTAGGCATTACCTCATTACAAATAATATTAAACAAATTATGGAAATAAATTGGAATTCTTAGTTACCAATATTATTTATATCCAGTAGTGCAGTGAATCTGCATAGTTCTGAGGAATGGGTAAAAATTTGCCAAACATTAAGCAAGAATCCTTGTCCTAGAAAGAGTTATGCCAGTATCCTGCATGATTTTCCAGGTGACAACTATTCTTTTTTATACTGGCAAGCAATGGGACACTCAAGATTTATCAGCTATAAGATATTAGAGGTTTCAAAATTAATCCTAAAAACTCATTCCAGGCTGAAAATTAATGTACACATGTTAAGCCCACAGAAAGTTTTCTTCAGCAAAGTGTATCAATGTTATGTGAGTTTTTGACCTTGAAAAGTTTTTAAAATATGTTATGGTTCCACTGGATTTATGTAAGCAATTACAAACACTTAAATCTTAACAACCTGCCAGGTGACTATGAGTGCATATGACCTTTAAACAAGTGAATTTACATGCACGGGGGGGGGAGGGTGCAGGAAACCAGAACAAATGAACTGATCTGATCCATCCTTTGTGTCAGAGATCAATTCACTTACAAACTTGTCATTAGATTCTTATAAGAAGGCAAATTATTTAGAAGACATGATATGTTATTGGTCCTCAGGTACATCTCTGTATTTAAAGTGTAAAACCCAAATCTTTAAAATACTTTGAAATATAAAGCCTCTGACCAGAGTGAAAATTAATTTAGACCCATCATTTTTTCTTAAAACAAACAAATTAAAAACCAATATATAACTACAATCCTACAGAAAGTCAGTTTTGGATTGTATATAGACCCCATTCTAGCCTGAAGTCAGTGGGACTACTTACATACTTAAAATGACTTGCTTAAGTGCTTTGCTGCATAGGATCTTTAAAGCTAGATCCAAATCCCACTGAAGTAAATGGAAGACTTTCCACTGACTTCAATGGGAATAGGATCAGACTAAGATTGGGATGGCTCCCACACATTCAACTCATTTCTAAAAGACACGAAAGCTTATGCTCTAATAAATTTGTTAGTCTCTAAGGTGCCACAAGTACTCCTTTTCTTCTTATGATTTACAGTTGCCTTAAAATTCCTAGAATTAATTTGTTCACACATGGAAAATATGGATTTGCTTCAAATTTTAGATAATCTGCTTAATCCAGACTGTCTGGATTAAAAGAGTTTAAAGTTTCTCACAGCATTCCATTATTTTGTTGTAATACTTTCTCATTCCTTTATTAATAAAATAATAATAAAATAATAAATTAGTGAAATACAATAAAAGTATCAGAATATCAATTAGAATAGCAGTTTCTACTAACTGCTTTGAATAGCATAGCCATAAAAAAAACCTGAAGACCAAAACTCCATTCTAAATACATTTGATTGAGCCTAGTAGTGGAGACTGAACCATTTAAACTAAGATATTTGATATAGAACTTTGGCACAATAGGACATTTTATGTTGTAGCTCTGCAGAAGGCTAAGAATGAGTTATTTCTTTCACCACAGTAGATTTGCTTCAAGTTTTACATAGACCGTCTGCTTAATCCAGACTGTCTCTTCATCTTCTCTGCTAGAGTTTCAGATGGTAATACTCACTGGAAATATTGAGTCTTGTCTCACAGCTTCTGCTTTGGATCCATGTCCTTCCTAGCTGGTGCAGGCCAGTGAGGAAGTACTGGGTCCTTTGCTGGAAGACATTGTCAAAGCCTCTCAGAGCAGGAGGGCTGACTATTGCTTTGAAGTAAGAGTTATTGCTGCCTTTGCCTCCCGACTCAGACCCTGAAACCTAATTTGGACTCTGACCCTTGGTATTGACCCTGGCTTGGAACCTGACTATGCACTCCTCTGCTACTCAGCCTCAGGTTTGACCCTGCTCTGACCCTTAGTCCCAACTGCCCTTGTTGGGATCCTGACAATCTAAATGGAATTGTCAGCTGGCCAGAATATGTCCAGTTTGTGCTGTCTGAATACAATACTATATACTCAAGATCACCACAAGATATCAGCCTGATCCAGGAATCACTGGGTGAAATTTTGTGCCCTATGTATTGCAGAAAGTCAAACTAGATGGTATTAATGGTACATTCCAGCCTTTAAAATTTTAGCTTCCAACCTATGAAGGGTGAACAAGAGTAAAAAGTTGAAAAATTGTCATTAAATACAATTCTGAATAAATATTTCTTCAGAAAAAAGGAACTATTTTTACATAGTCACTATTCAGAGTAGGACTGTACTTTAAATTAGATTAATATTTTGTAATGTAGGAATTAAAAAAAGGTTTAATTATAAGTGCACTTCTCTTATTTTTAGTAGAGTTTTCTTAAGTGTTCATCCAATAAGTACTAAAAAGTTCTGTCATCCTAGAATATATGGGGACACACTTAAGTGATTTATATCTTTCTAGGATTTAAAACAGGAAAACCAGCAGGTACTGTTCATAGAAATGTAGTATGTACCATGTTTGTAGGCATTTCTGTAAAACTCTGAAAAGATCTCTCACACATTTATTATTTTTGTTAACTTTTTCATAAAATGTATGTGAGAAAAACCACTAATGAAAGTGATTTTTTACAGTACAAATTGGAAGCTCTTCACCTGAAAAGAAAATTTATTCTTCCTTCTGATTTAATGAGGAGAACAAACTAAAATCTATTTTTTTTCTGGAGAAATGACAATGTCAGGTTACATAGTAACATTTATCTTTTTGTGCATTGTTTCTGTAGTTAAATAATGAACTTCTATGAACTCAATTCATTTTGTAAGAAGTTTATGATGGTACTAAAATAATATGATACATACATCAAACTTTGACCTTGAAGATAATAAAAATATTCAGACTGTCTTCTCTCTATCACATATGGTAGGTCAGTAATTCTCTGACTAACATTTATAGTTTACAAAAGAAGTCCAATTGTGTATAAAAGTCAGCTGCTCAGCTTCCACATACTAAGTTTCAAACTTAGATTTCTTTCTTTTATTATAGTTTACAAGGCACTGAATCATTTGATATCCTAGGGGAATTCTTATTCCCCTTAAGTTAGGGTGTGACCTAAATCTGATGGAAATCAACAGGAGGCTTTACAATGATTTTGATGGGCATTGGATTTTAGGTCCTTATTCACTTGTTTGGAAATCTAGTTTCCTAGCTACCTAATCTTATTATAAATCAAGGTAGTAAAGGTAAATCAATTGTAGTCCACACACTTCCTGGCACTAAGATCACTAAGAGAGAGAGATGAGATAAAAGTGAGTCTGCTCTATAGCCTTAGCTAACAGCAAGTTGGCTTTCAGTTCATGTGGTAGAGGCTCATGCACTAAGCTCCAGAGGTCCCTGGTTCAATTGCACCCACCAACCTCAAGTGTTAGATCATCACGATTGCCAGCATCAACTCTCATTATCAGAACTATTTTGCAAAAAAGAAAAGGGCTGGAACAAAACAACGTAAAACTTTAGTGCCCCATAAGTCTAAGCATGAAGGGGCATACAAATGTATAGCATATCTGGCACATAAATACCTTGCAATGCCAGCTACAACAGTGCCAGGTGAACACCTGTTCTCACTTTCAGGTGATATAAATAAGAAGTAAACAGCATTATGTAAACAAATTTGTAAATGTAAATGTAAACAAATTTGTTGTCTTAGCAATTGGTCGAACAAGAAGTAGGATTGAGTGTTCTTGTCTGAGATGAACTGAAAAATACTGTCTCATATTAAATATTAAATAGCAAAACAGGAATAATTATGGCGTTAGGGTTAAATGTTAAGCTTGATAATGGCATCAGCTCCACCTATAACAGGATTGCATTTCCCTCATTTGTCTGAGACACTATGTGCTTTGCATATTTTTTCAAAATGCTTCCTTCTGTTTTAGGTTCTGTAAAAGATCCCAGATGAACAATATAAGCCTTATGGAACAGAAAAGGTCATGTCTACATGTGTAAAATGCCATTGTAAAATGTACATTTATAATGCTATTCAAATAATAATTAATCAAATTAAAAAAATAAATAAATAGTGTAGGACACCTCTGTGATATTCAGTATTATGTCTCCCTACAGCACACTTGGTCTTAATTGACTAATAGGGATTCTTCTAATTTTGTAATCCATTCTTTCCAGGAGCTCTTGTTAAAGCCCTTCAGCACAACTCCTTGATTTTCTTTCTAGCTTAGCAAACTTTTTAGCTGTTTAATAATTTCTGCAGACACTTACTGCTTTAATTAATACTAAATCTGAGTCCTAATAAACAGGATTTCTCAAGTTTCAGTAAAACCACTGCTAGATTTTTTCTTTCAACAACATTCTCAGCGGTGTATGAGCTTAAAGCTCCAGTGCTTGGCCCAATACCAAGAGAACAAAACAAATCTTAAGATTCTGTGAACTTTCCCCTGACTTTGCAGCCATTAAACCAGAAATACCCATTTTAACTTTAATTTTTCAGCAAGGTTAACTAAGAGGCTTACCTTCATGGAGGAATGCCATTTCCTCCTCCGACCCCCAGTTTTCTTTGAGGTCTATCCAAATCTGATGCTATGTTGAATTCAGGAGGTCTTAGCTGAATATCATTTGACTTACATAAAAAGTAAAGGTGGGTAGGGTAAATCTTTTATTGGAGCAACTTCTACTCATGAAAGAGACAAGCTTTTGAGCTCCAAAGTTCATCTTCACCTCTTTGGAAACTTCTCTTTCACCAACAGGAGTTTTCCAGTACAAAATATTATCACCTTATCTCATATCCTAGGACCAACGTAACTACATCAACACTGCAAACAAAATATTTCAAAGACACATAGTATATTAAGTATTCTGTCAGGGAAATGTCATAGCACACATCTGTGAGGAAGTGAAAAAGAGAGGTTACTAAAAGAAAACAGAGATCAGCTTGGGCATTGCCTGGTTATATGAGGCCACCATGTGGCAATTTAACGACATGGACACAGAGGGGAAATGTATTGATGGTTTTCTGTAAGATAACCAATTACAACAACAGATATGATTGATAGTTCAATAAATTATTAGAATAAAAATAAAGCCAGGAGGAATCATTGGACATTTACCATCTCAAATCTACAAACTACATCCTACTAAGTAAGAAGCCTGACCGGCCCAGTTCCAGAGAAGTCTATCCTCTCACTGCAACAGTATGGGTGATGGATTTGCCTTACAAACTGGGCTTGGTCAGCTCTCTCAGTCTGGATCTCCTGACTCCATTTCTAATAATGGTTATAGGGTTATTTTTTCTTTATTGTTTTGGGATTTGAGGATGGAGGGTAGTTGTCTCGTTGCCTTACTTATAGCAAGTTTAACATACTGGTAATGCATTCAGTTTAAATTGCAGATTGTAAACATTAGGTGACATACCATGCAATGAGGGCAACATTTAAATTCTTATGGGCCTTTACACTGGATTTTAGATGTATGTGTCTATAATAGGTGGAGCTGTTTCTTCTCATTTCCCACCCCTCATTTTTCTAGGACACCCTCATAGATTTATCTTTCCTGTAGACTCTTACATCTGCTACACAGTTGTAGGTGTATTTTAGCCTGGAAACTTTATTTAAAATGTATTCAAGGTGTTCCCTTCCCCCCCACCCCCACTTGCTTTTTGCAGGTAGAGGGTTGGAAACAAGTCATTTATTCTGCTTTCAGTTTAGGGCAGGAGGGAAGCGTAGATTTAGGCTGCCTCTCTCTAACCTGATCTTTTGTCCAATTCTGCCTCAAGAGTGTTGCTTTCTCACACCTTTGTCTTTTCTTACAATCCCCCGTTCTACCTCCTCTCAGTTCTCTTATCCACTTAGTACTTAACTTATTGCTATTCACCTTCTAGTCTCCCTTTTCTTCACTGAAACTCCTTATGGACTCCCCTAGCTATTAGTTATCCTGTCTGTGCACCCTAACTATATCTGTGGATTTCAGTGGGTGCAAAATGAGATTTGTTTGGATGCTTCCTCATGAGTTCCTATTGTTAACTTACGTGTGTTTCTTGGAACGTAAAAGGAATTGGTAACCTTATAAAAAAAAAGGGGGGGGGGAACTTTGTATCTCCCTTAAGAAAGCTGATCTACTATTCCTCCAGAAAACCTACCTCATTGAGTCTGAGGCTTTAAAAAGGCTGCATCGTAGAAGGTGTTTTTAGTAATTACTTGGCCAACTCTAAGAGTATGTCAATTCTGTTCAGTAAAAGACTGAACACAAATTCTGTCAACTACAAAAGACACTGAGGATAGACTCCTAATTGTTAAAAGTTATCTCCGATATTACAAATACTCTGTAAATCTGTGTCCCCAACAAAGATGATTCCCTCGTTTCAATCAATTATTTTCAAGATTAATTGAAAATCTAATAGTGGAGGGACTGCAATGAAATGCTAGACCTGCTTTTCTATAGATTGAGCAGACACCAGCAGTCCCAATCCTTTGCTAGGCAGAGCTTTATTGTCAAGATCGAAGAACTGGATTTGAAGGATGTATGGAGGCTGCAAGACTTAACTAGAAACTATATCTTTTTCCTCATCCTCACCACATACTCATGAATTTATTATTTTCTGGTAATGGATGGTTTGGTGATCTCTGTTATTAATAACAAAATAAAAGAAATTATGATGTCTGATCACACAGTAGATCACAGCTCTCATCTCCTGAAAAACTAGGGACTAGCAGAAGGAGGTTAAACTTCTCTTTGCTATTAGACACACAATCTAAGAAGTTTGTGAAGTAAGAAATAACATTTTTTCTTTGGTCTCCTGAGCAATCTTGTGGGCCACTTTCAAAGCATACTTAATAGCAAGATAATATCCTACTCCTCCCATAAAGAGAGAGCCAGGCAGGCAGAGATGGAGAATTTAATGGAAAGGTTCAAGGAGGCAGATTTTAGCTATGCTGATTCCCCCTGTTCAAATAAACTCTGAGATATGACCAATCTCAGATATGAGATTAATAAAGTTATGCAGGCTGAATTTGCTTTATTTAAACTAAAACTGATATACTGGGAATCTGGCAATAATGCTGTGAAATTATTAGCACATAGACATCACTAAAAACTCAATTGATTACCCTCAATAGGCTCTACTCAGGGCCAGGTACTCACTGATTATAAAAGTACTAATGAACCGTTCTCCAAATTTTACCAGTGCTTGTATTTAGAGAAAGACCCCACCCCCCTGATGATCAATTACTTGAGAAATACACTCAAAATCAGCAACTGCCCCAACTAATAGAAGAACAACAAATGTGGGTTTATTACTGATTAATTACCTCTGAAATTGTTGTCCTAGGTGGCATGAAATCAGGTATGGCTCCAGGGATAGAAAGATTTCCAGGTGAATTTTATGCCCAATTCAAAGACACTCTGGCTCCCAGACTGGCTGAATTATATACTGAAACTTTTGGCAGAGGCACTTTGCCCTCTTAATGAATGAGGCCTTAGTCATGCTTAAGACTGCCAAAGCTGTTCAAAAATGTGCTAGCTATTGACCAATATCCTCAATCAACTATTGCATTAACATATCATCTAAAATTCTAGGTAGCCAATTAGAAAAAAATAACAGGAACCAGAATACACCTGGACTAGAAGGGTTTACTACAAAAGAGACATGGGATGGACAACACTTGTCAATTTATCAATGTGCTGTCCTATTATCAGTCCCCTCAAAACGGATTGCTGTTCTGTTGCTGGATATGGAAAAAGCCTTTGATGGAGTTAATTGGAGATACATGTTCCTCGTTTTACAAAAATTTAGATTTGGTGGCCCTTTCATTCCCTAAATTAAATTTTTTTGTATTCCAATATTAGCTCCCATGTTGTACCAAAAACTACATTTCCCTTCCTTCCAATTTCTACTGTGGTAGGAGGCAGGGCTATTCCATGTCCTCACTTGTGTTTGATTTGTCCTTAGAGCTACTGACATCCAAATTAGAGTGCATCAACGGATATAAAGTATAAAAATAGAGTCCCAAGACAGAAAAATATGCTTATATGTGGATATACTTTTATTCAATACCCATCACCCACATCTACAAACAACTGAATTGTTTAGGAAGATCTCAGGGTACAAAATAGATTGGCACAAGTCAGAGGTTCTTTGTCTCTAGAGGGATCATAATGTTGCCCTCTTGGATAATACTTTTCTCTGGCAGCATGCAGAAAGTAAGTACTTGGGAGTTCTCTTGCAAAAGAACAGAAAAGATATGGTCATAATTAATTTCAATCCTTTTATCTCACAGAGTTTTGGATTTACATAGATATTGGGCCCCCCCCCCATCCTTTTGGGGAAGAGTTAATATAGAAGACACTAATGTCTTCCTGAGACTATTTGTTCTTAGCTCCTTGCTAGTTTATATTCACTCTTCTGTTCCCTACACCTGCTCCCAGAATTAACAACATTTTAGAGACCTTCTTGTGGTGTGTGGGCAACAAGCCCAGGTTATCCTTTGAAAAAAATGTAACTGCTTATTAAGTCAAGAGGCTTTGGTCTGCTCAGCATTAGGCTTTATTAGATATCTTCAATCTTGAGCTAAATGACACAATAACTGATTCACTGATCCTCTATGTACAGCCAGGCTAGGGAGCCTGGGGAAGAAACCGTAGCCCCACTATCACTAGAATCAGTCCTAAACTCAGTCTTCTAGCATTTCGCTAGAAAGAGATCAGTTACAATTTTAGCTGCTAGAAAAGCCTAGTATCTGGTTTCTTCTAAGTATAAATATCATCTCAGTACACTCACAAACTTCAATTTGGGGTAACTCCAACATTTTAAGTACTCATAGATCCCTTCTGTGGGCTGACTGGACTAAAAAAGGGATTTTGAGTATAAAGCATATAACTAAAAACTTACCTTCAAATCATTTCCAAAAGACTAGCAACACCTTCAGCTTAAAAATGTTCTACCACACCAATTTAGGCTAAGTGCCCTTTCAGTCCTGGATACCCCCCATATATAATTGTGATCTTGCATATGTAGCGGGGCAGTTACCCTGCTCCGATGGAAAAAGCTAGGCTGATTGGGGAAGCAGCCACAGTTGGGGCCACACCCAATCAGGGCACAGCTGGCTCTATAAAGGGCTGTGAGCCAGTCTCACTCTAGAGACTAACCAATTTATTAGAGCATAAGCTTTTGTGAGCTACAGCTCACTTCATCGGATGCATTTGGTGCATCCGATGAAGTGAGCTGTAGCTCACAAAAGCTTATGCTCTAATAAATTGGTTAGTCTCTAAGGTGCCACAAGTACTCCTTTTCTTTTTGCGAATACAGATTAACATGGCTGCTACTCTGAAACCAGACTCACTCTAGTTGTGGAGTGGCTTGAGTCCTTGATAAAGGCCCATGAAGGTATGGGGGTTAGAGGGACTGTTGGTCTAATTCCCTTGGCAATAATGAGTGGCTTTTACACTGCAGTCTGCCCCAAAGAAAGGGGGCTAGATGACTGGCAGTTGCCACTGGGGCAAGGTGAGTATAGAGGGTTGGAGACTCCCTGAGGAGGGGAGACCTAGTGTGTGGGGGTATTGCTAGGGCAGGATCCCAAGATAAGAGAGTACTGGAGTCTGGGAGGGACACTGGGCCTGAGGCATGTGAGACACCAGCCAGCAGAGGGCACTCTAGAAGACTGGAAAAGGGCTACTTCCCAAGATGATCAGCAGGTGGTGCTGTGTTGGTGAATGATCTGCTACAGCATATAAAGCATGTCAGGTAAGGTATGGGGGGGAAGGTTATGATCTGCTGAAAGTCATTTTTTATATCTAAACATGTATATCATCAATGCATATGAAGTTATGAGAATATTGTATGGTTGTAACTAAAATATGCTGTGGGTTTAGGAGATGCCTGATACTAGCTCTCCAGAGACAATACCAAGGGAGGTAACCAACACCCAGGTGGGTGCTGAACAGACATAATGAGCCATTGTCCAGCAAGGGAGTTAAAATGCAATGACTCACCTACATAAGGCTATAACAGGGGTATTGCTCAACCTTGCCTGGGAACATACAACAGGGCTGGAGTACCCATGGGGAAAAATTGGTGGTTGCTCTGCACCCACCGGCAGCTCCCTGACCTGCCCCAGCTTGCCTCTACCTCTGCCTCCTCCCCTGAGCATGCTGCTGTGTCCTGCTTCTCCCCCCTCTCTCCCAGCACTTGTGCTGTGAAACAGCTGTTTTGTGTGGCAAGCACTGGGAGGGGCAAGGCGGAACATGGTGTGCTCGGGAAAGATGTGGGGCTGGGGATTTGAGGAAGGGCCTGATAGGGAGGGGGTGGAGTTGTGGTGGGGCCAGAGGTGGGGTGCCGCAAGCACCACCTGGTGCCAAGGAAAGTTGGTACCTGTGTCTGGGAACTCAGCAATGCCCACCAGACATGCCTGGATTTGTGTTTTCTAAGCACATGGGACTGAGGGTATAAAACAGAACACAGTGGACACATGCTGTGCCTTTCTCTTACCCCCACCAGTGCTGCAAGCAACAAAGACACTCAGAAGACTGAAGACACCAAGAGAGGAGACTGACCCAGGTTTAAGGGACAAATCTGTATATTAAGGACTGCAATATCCAGTGGGGTGAGAGAAACTGCTTAATCTAGATATTGCCCAGCCTAATAGTCTTGCAAGTTTAGACTGCATGCTTATGTTTTGTTTTCTTTTGGTAACCACTCCTGACTTTTTGCTTATCTCTTAATTAAAATCTGTCTTTTGTAGTCAGACTTCTTCTTTTAATGTTTATCTTTACCAGTGAGTTTGCCTGAAGTGTGTGATAAATCTACTCGGGTTTGCATAGGCTGGTGTATATCCACTCACCATTGATGAAGTGGTGAACAAATTAATAAATTTGCACTGCTCCGCTTGAGCAGTGCAAGACAGTATGTTCCTGAGGTACAGTGCTGGGAACTGGGGGGAATTTGGCTGGTGCATTTCTCTGTGATTCATTAATGGCTCTGGGAGCATTCATGAATCTAGCTGGGTGAGGGGCTCCACATGCAGTTGTGCTGAGTGATAAGAGCACCTGGAGGAGCTTGCTGCTTGTTACTAGCAAAGCATTGTGGGAAACAGCCCAGGCTGGAGTGTTAAGGGGGTACAGTGGTCTCACAGCCCCAGGCTGCACCCCGGGGATCCCATCACACTAGGCTATTGACCAGCCTGTATCCCAGCTCTCAGGCAAAGTGATGACTACTAGTGATAATGTTAAAAGGGAATGGGAACAAGAGTTCTCAATCTCCCTTTCCAACTTTCGGTGGAACCAGATTTGTTCCAATAGACCACATTGGTCACTAGATTTGGGATTAAGATTGATCCAGACGAAAATCCTTTAGAGGATGTTCTGGACTCCTTATAAACTTTTCAGGTCTGAAATGCTGGTGCTGCAATGCAGCAGGTGCTCACTTATACCACATGCTATAGGATTGTCCTGTGATCCATCTCTTTTGGGCAGAGCTAAATATTCAGTCTAATTTCTTTCTCTCTGCCAAGGTGAAACTGCAGCATAAACCATATTGGCAGTATCAGAATAATCAAATTGTTCATTGGATAAGACTTCTATTTTGGGAGGGTGGGGGCAGTGAGTTTTGTGGTGATCCCTGATACCCTAGTCCCCTCCCACTCCCCCTACCCCCTCTCCTCTCAGACCTGTCATCTGTCTCCTACTTTCCTTTCAGGCTTTTCTTTGTTCCTTTTCTCATTTGACATTCTTGTTTCTTGCATTTCTCCTTTTTCTCTCTCCTGAAAAGGAATAACTTTGGTGCTCAGTTTATGAGCTTAATTTACAAAGAACCCCAAACTGGGACAGAATAACTACCATATTACATAATTGTACAGGCAAATCTCTTTAACCCATCAAAGACTGTTTTTGTTGTTACTCTTTGCTCTTAACAATAAAGTATAGTCTTGTCTACCTCGTCTGATATTGAATCTTTACCCCAGGTTCAATACCTTTTGTTCCTTGTTGTCTGTCAAAGATAAAACATGCACACTTTTTATATATATATTCTCCAATACTTTTAAGCAAGCAATTTACATCTGCAATTTGCAGTTTGAAACTTTTAGCACTTCAGACTGAATTTTGTATTCTCCCTTAACTTGAGCAATTTTATATGGTTCATATTTAACAGCTAGTTTGAACTTCAAATTACTGGCCTGATTCTCAAAAGTCACGTTAGGCAGAAGCTATGTATCTTCTTTCATTCACTCTGGAGATCCTTAGGCTCTGAGTCCTGTAGTCAAATGTGTACAGGAATAGGGGAAGGAAGGGAGAAGAGACTTAAGAAATTCTAACATATGAGATGAACCAAAGTCACTAGTGCAAAGTCCAGAAGTCTTGCAGACTAGGCACTGAGGGACCACATCCCATTCACTACCAAAGAAAAATAAAGGTGGGATGACAACAGGCATTGTCCAGATTCATTTGCCCTTCGCTTTTTTCTTAAAGAGAACACAATTGTATTGGGGGGGATGGGGTATACAAATCCCACACTGGAGAGAGGGGTTAAAGAACAGCACTGGGCTCAGGCAACCTGCCTAGAGATGCCTGCAAAGCCTGCACAAGCTGGAGGCAGGGCTTGAAAAGGGAGAGGAGAGCAGAGCAGTCCATAGGCTGGCAATGGAAGGGAGCAAATGGCTGCTCTAAAGGGAAAGTACTGCCCGGGAGCTCATTGCCTGGGACCTGACAACGCAAACCATGCAAGCCCATAAGGAGAAGCAGGGCACAATGTTTGAGACAAACTTTACTGGAGTGGTTTGGGGGAGCAGTGCCTTATTTCTAAGGCACTGGGTATAGCTGCCCACCATTGGATCCTGGACTGGAACCTGGTGGAGCAGATGGGCCTAGTTTCCCTTCTCCACTCTGAAGACAATACAACCACAAGAACCCCCTTCTCTGCTTATTTTCACCAGGCAGGGGGTTGGGATGCAGGAGAGGGTGAGGGCTCCAGCTGGGGTGTGGGTCTGGGATGAGGGATTTGGAGTGCAGGAGGATGCTCTGGGCTGGGACCAAGAGGTTCAGGAGGTTGGGGATCAGGGCTGAGCAAGGGGTTTGGGGTGACAGGAGTGCAGGCTTCAGGCAGCACTTATCTGAAGTGGCAGCATGTTTCCCTCTGGCTCCTATGTGGAGGTGCAGACAGGCAGCTCTGCATGCTGACCCATCTGCAGCTGCCACCCCCGCAGCTCCCATTGGCTGAGGTTCCTGAACAATGGGAGCTACGGGGGCAGCACCTGCAGACAGAAGTGCACAGAGCTTATTCCCTGGCTAATGAAGCCATTCACAGGCCACTTGGATAGAAAGTACTGTTTCACTATCGCCTCACCAGTGGCAAAATGATACTGGAGTGTGCATTTTGACTCTTTCAAAGAGAGGTGGTGCTGTCTTGTGCCTAAATTACAGGCTGCAGAATGATACTTGCCTAGGATTACAGCTTCATGTTGTATCCTACACAGTATTTGTGAGAGTCTTAACAATGCATGGGAGGCCAAGGTGCAGAGAATTGCTAAGCAATATGAGCAGCCAACAAGACATCTACTACCAGGACAATCTTTTCTGGGATTCAGTTTGCTCTTTTTTTTTTTTTTTTGTGGCTGATACAGCTACACGTTTTCAGGTATACCAAGTTGTCGTCTGGTGGGAGCAGAGTTTGGGGAGGGATGTAAGGCCTGAGGCTTGCTTCTGCAGTAAAAGCAGCAGCCAGATTGAGAGACAGCAGCCATAAGCTAAATTGCAGAGTTACAGCCTCCCATTCCATCTATTGCACCAAAACAATAATATCAGGCTGTTAACAAGGTACTCCTGTCCTAATAGTATCCACTACCCACCAACACCAAATAAAGAAACCAATCTTAAGATGTCTAAAGAAAACTTTGTTTGATAGCATTCTGTCTGGCAGAAAACCACTTTTGATGGTTGTGATTGTGAAATGTAAACTTCTATTTTGTCTTTATGCTCCTACTTCTCTTGTTTATCTATAGTCTCTGATTCTTTAATTGTTTCCATCTGCATAGCTAATTTAGTAAGATTTAAATCCACTTTAGGTGCTGGGGTATGATTGGTTAAAGAATTGTTTTGTAATGGGTTAGGATTGGTGACAAATACTTTCTCGTACTTTAGCTTAAGCGATTTAAGATGTAGCTAAGTAGGATCCAAATTTTAACTATATAAACTAGGGTCCAAAAGGATGTTCTTTAGAACCTAACTCCAGGACACAGCCCAAGATAAGAGCTGCTAGACCTCAATACTCTGCCACCATACTGTGCAGAAGCTGGAGCCCCAAATGTAATCTGGACTGGGCATCAAGAAAAGTTACACTCCCTTATTGGGACTGGTAAGCATTGTATGCTTAGCATTTGTATTCTGTTTTGGTAACTCTTAGAGGTTAATTATATTACTGTGTAAGGCTCTGTCACTGGTAAAAGGACCCACACACCCACAAAAGATTATGCCCTGAGCACTAGGAACTGCGAAAGGGTGGGGATACCTAAATTAACTGGGTTACCCCCTGAACCCCTGGAGGGGAAAGGTGGGGTGCCCTAGAGCAGTGGCTCTCAATCTTACAATAGTCTGGAAAACCTTATCTTGTGTACCCCTCCAGTTTCACCTCACTTAAGCTACTTGTTTACAAAATCAGACATAAAAATACAAGTGTCACAGCACACTATTACTGAAAAAATTGCTTATTCTCATTTTTACCATATAATTTAAAATAAATATGGAATATAAATATTCTACTTCAGTGTACTGTGTGTGTGTATATATAGAGCCGTATGAAACTTTAGTTTGAAAACTGACTTCACTAGTGCTTTTTATGTAGTCTGGTCTAAAACTAGACAAATATCTAGATGAGTGAGTTGATACACCCCCTGGAAGATCCTTTTTGTAACCTAAGGGGTACATGTACCCTGGGTGAGAACCACTGCCCTAGAGTGCATGGATAACAGGGAAGGATGTGATTTCTGAGCATTGAAGTTGATACTATGGGTGGTAAAAGTAGCATGTTGTAGTATTTATTTTGTTACTTATTTATGTATATGTAGCTGTCGGTAAACTGACTGGACCCATTATGCTTATGAGAGCCTTGGTAGAAAATGTTATAATGCAAACATTAGCCATAGGCTCTGTCAGTGAAAAATTGAAGTCTATAGATTTTCAAACAGTTAACACCTAGAAATGTCAGACTAAAGAATGTGCTATTATCCATTCCAAATAAGCATCTAGAAAGCTTCCCTCTGAACTAATGGAGCTGGGTCTCCTTGTACTTTATGAGCAGGCATGAGGGAAATACTCTACTAAAGGGAAAATAACTGTAGTTCCCAACAGAGCAAATCATGATACAATTTGCAGCATCAGTGACAAGGTGGATTAGTCAGTAGATATCAAAGATGGATAAATCAGTAGATACCAACTGAACTCCCAGGTGGGAAAAGCTGAGCTCATAAGTTTTCCTTCACTTAATTAGGACATAGGGTTTGTTTTTGTTGGGGGAAGATGATTGGGTTGAGCCCTGTAAACATTGAACTATTGGTTAAAGAAATGGTATCTCATGATCAATTAGTCCATGATAAGGTGAACCTGCTGCCCAATAAAAATTTTCCAATAAACCACAATCAGTTAAAGAACTCAGGAAGCAATGTGGTTGGGGTAAACTTGCTTGTATTACAGGCCCAAAGCTTACTTTAAGAAACCATGGGAACAGGCATGCTGTTTTTACATAAGGTTTCAACTGGTATTCTCACCTGCCACAAACCTATCAGGGAGGGAGATATTCTGTACACCAGGGAGAAGAGAAATACTTTACCTCTGAGGGGAATCATCAGTGAACACCAGTCTCGGTTTGATTGGACCAGTCACTGAAAACTACCTCCAAAGTGGCAACCACACGATTGGACTCTAAGGGATATTGGCTCGCTAAGCTTGATCTGAGCAGGTACTTGCACAGGACCAGACAGGGCCCTAGGTACACTATGACAAAGAGTCCAAGGGCTCTGTGCCTGAGGCCCTGCCTCTAGGTCACAGCTCTACCTGACAGGGAGTGGGCCACACGTGGGAAGCAAAGAGAAGTGTGGGGCTGTGCAGTGAATAGGAAAGGTAAGGGAAACCTCCTGGGTTACTAGACAGGAAGTGTGAAAAACTGGGATGGGGCTGGGGGGTAATAGGTGCCTCTATAAGAGACAGCCCCCAAATATCAGGACTGTCCCTATAAAATCAAGACCTCGTGTCACCCTAGATCCCCAAACAGAGAGAGCCTGGGAGCAGTGCGTTTGAGGCAGGAGTGCACATGTTTCCAGGGCCAGTTTAGCCTTCCCAGGGAGGGACTGGAGGTGGGGGAGGTTCAGATTGGGACAATGTGCCCTGGCATATCCTCTGCCTCAGCAGCAGCTGGGCAATTAAACCACCACCAGCAAGGGCAGCGCCTAGGGCCTCAAGGCTGCTGAGGGCCAGTGAGGAATGTCATATTTCACACCGGGGATGTGCCTGTGGGGCTTTGCCTACGGCTCCCTCCCCCCATGGCCTGCCCCCCGCCTCTCCGCCCTACTCTCGGCTGGCAGGTGCCCCTCGCACCTCCCTCCCTCCCTCCCTCCCGACGCCCCGCCCCGGCCCGGCCCGGCCCCGCCTCCTCGCCTAATTCCCCACGCGCCCCACGCCGCATCTTCGCGCACTTGACAGTTGGTTCCCTTAAGAGCACGCGCCCCTTTAAAGCATCTGCCGCCTGTGCCCCGCCCCCTCCTGCGTTTTGATTGGCTGGCGGAGCCGGCGCTCTGCGGTCCTGGCAGCTGCGACTCTAAGGTGCCGCGGTTGCTCCGGCTGCCGAGGGCGGGGGACCCCGGCTCCCTCCCTGCCTGTGCCGGCCGGATGCACAGCAGCACCTGCCGCTCAGACACCGGCACCAGGAGGGGGAGACACGGGGGCCTCGTCCTCCCCTGTGGTGGCGGCCCGGAGAGCAGGAGGCCGGGAACAAAGGCTCCGCGCCAGCCCCTGTGGCTCCACCTGCCGCCCGCGGCGATGGCTTCCCTCAGCCTTGGGGGGCTGAACGTCTCGGCCCGTAGGAAGAGCGTCCAGTCCCGCAACGCGGCGGTGGAGCGGAGGAACCTGATCACCGTGTGCAGGTGACTCCCCAGCCCCGCGGCTCCTCCCCGCTCTGCCTCTGCCTCTGCCTCGTGCCCGCCCTCTGGGGAGGCGAGTTCCCCTCCTTCGCCACCCCCGCGCTGCGCCTAGCGCCGGGCTGTGCCCGCCTCCGTCTGTGCGGCTGAAATCGCTTTCCACCCCCGCGCCCCGCCTCGTGCAGGTGAATCCCCTGCTCCGCCCTCTGGCTCCCTGCCCCTCGGCGCGCAGCTGGCTGGTCCCCGTGGCCCTGGGCGGCGTGTCCGCAGGGCTGAGAGTGGGAGTCTGCGCGTGGCCTGACCCATGGTGGCTTTGGTGGCCCCTGGCGGCATGGCCGGCTGTGCGCCTGTCCTCGGTACGGGGGGCTTGCCTGGCTTTGCCTGCAGTAGGATTAAAAACGAAGGATGGGAGGCTCCCTCCTGACTCGGCGCCTTCAAAAATGGCTGTTTAGCAGCCTCCCAAGGACCCGGCCTAAACTGCTTGTTGGCTTTATTCTTCTTCGCGTTTACAAGGCGGTGTGTGTATTTACCGGGTTATAAAGTTCATGCTATTTAAACAAAATACTGGGACTTGTTCAGACTGGTAGCTTGAGACAAGAGGTTTGTTTTTTGGCAGAATGTACTTGTTAGAGATTTTGCTGTACAGTGTGAATATTTGTCGGTTCTGTGTATGTTCACAACAGTTGAAGCAAGAACCAAGATGGTCTTTAAACTCTTGAGGATGTTGAATTCAAGTCTTGTCTTCATTCAAGCATGTAGCATCTTACAACATAAGATATAATTTAGTTTCTCCGTGTATATGCCAAATTAAAAACAAAAAACAGAAGACCAAAACAATGTCCCTAAGGGTAAACAACAGAGTGAAAAAGGCTATTGGAGACAAAACAAATCATTACAAAATTGGAAGTCAGTCCTACTGAGGAAAATTGAAATGAGCATAAACTGTGGCAAGTAAAGTGTAAAAGTATAATTAAGCAGGCAAAAAAAGAATTTGAAGAGCAACTGCAGAAGACACAAAAACTAATAGCGCATTTTTTAACTATAGCAGAAGCAGGAAGGCTGCCAAATGCTCAGTGGGGCTGCTGAACACTCAAGGAAGACAATGCCATTGTGAAGAAGCTAAATGAATTCTTTGCATTGATCTCCACTCCAGATGATGTGAGGGAGGTCCCCATGCTTGAGCCATTCTTTTTAGGTGACAAATTTGAGGAACTGTCTCAGACTGAGGTGTCAATAGACTAAGACTAAGTCACCAGGACCAGGTGGTAATCCCCCAAGTGTTCTGAAGGAACTTAGACGTAAAAGTTTAGAACTACTAACCAGTGCCAGGTTTACAATGGCGCCAATGTTGCCCTAGAGCCGGGCCCATGCTCAGAAGGGGCCCTGGCCTACTCCACTTGCACTGCACCCTGAGATCCTGCTGGCTCCCCCGCCTACCACTTGCTCCTCTCAGCCTGTTCACTGGCTGGCTGAAGGCTTGTCTCCGTCCCCATCCCCACTCCCCTGCTTCTCTCTGCCCCCTGGACGGACCCCAGTGTACCTCCGGCTCCGAGCAGTCTCTGTTCCCTGTGGGGCCCCCCATCTCCCCAGAGCTGAGCCACCTGGTACTGGTCCAGAAGCTTGGCCAGTCTCAGGTCTCAGCCGGTGGGGCAGGACAACGGTGGGGGTGTGTGTGCATTTGTGGAGGGGTCTGGGGTGGGTGCTGGGCATAGTGGGTCGGGGGGGCTATGGCCATAGGGAGTCGGGGGGGTATTGGGGATTGTGTGGTGCAACATGGGCCCACCTCCCGAGGGGAAGGGGTATGCTGGCAGCACAGGGCCAGGTGGGCCACTGTGCATCTGGCAACTGCCAGTTTGTAAATAGTGCCCTCGTACTAGGCTGGGCATAGTGGGGCCGCCCATGCCATGCCCCATTGCCCCTGGCTGGCCTCTTACTCTGGGGACTGACCTCCCCGTGCCATGCTACATTGCCTCCATGGGGGCCCACAAATATTTGGCGCCAGGCCCACAAAAGGTTAATCCGGCCTGCTACTAACTGGTATATAACCTATTGCTTAAATCCGCCTCTATACCAGATGACTGGAAGATTGCTGATATAATGCAGATTTTTAAAAACAGGCTCCAGAGTTGATCCCGGCAAGCCTAACTTCAGTATCTTGGCAAATTGGTTGAAATTATAGTAGAGAACTGAATTACGGACACAGAGATGAACACAATATGTTGGAAAAGAGTCAACACAACTTTTGTATAGGGGAATCATGCCTCACCAATCTATTAGAATTCTTTAGGGTGTCAACAAGCATTTGGGTATACTGTACTTGGACTTTCAGAAAGTCCTTGACAAGGTCATAGACTCATAGAAGATTAGGTTTGGAAGAGACCTCAGGAGGTCATCTAGTCCAACCCCTTGTTCAAAGCAGGATCAACCCCAACTACATCATCCCAGGCAGGGCTTTGTCAAGATGGGCCTTTCCCACACAAAATAAGCAGTCATGGGATAAGAGGGAAAATCCTCATATGGATCAGTAACTGGTTAAAAGATAGGAAACAAAGGGTAGGAATAAATGGTCAGTTTTCACAGTGGAGAAAGGTAAATAGTGGGGATCTGTACTGGGACCAGTGGTGTTCTACATATTGATAAATGATCTGGAAGAAGGGGTAAACAGTGTAGTGGCGAAATTTCCAGACTATACTTGATTAGATGCCTACTGGATAACATGATGTGAGGATTAGATTAGTATGTGCCATGCTGTTCCTGGCAACTGCCATGCTATCCTTGGCCAATCCCACAATTGCTCTGGAGAGCTCCCTGTCTGTTTCCTTCTCTGTCCTCTAATACAGCCTCCCCATGCCCACTATTTTTGAGGGGTTTGGGGACTCTGCAGTGATGTCCGCAAACATTTCATCATGAATTTTCTCTCTTCTCCTCCTCAAGTTAGCCAGCTGCTCAACCATAGATAAAAGGCCCCGTCCTTGAGGGTCTGGCTGGCTGGTCAGGTGGTATGGCTGGGTTTTTTCCCTACTCCCACAAAGTGATTACTGTTCATATTCCAGCATTTCTGACTATGCCTTCCTAAGATTCTTCCCAGTTTTGGAGAAACCTCGGAGATGGTAAGTGGTGTGTGCATGAAGAGGAATGCACTGGGATTTTTGTCTATGCAGTATATAATGTTTGACTTTGCTGTTGTACTTTGGAGGCTGGGGTGGGGTTGTGAATTTATGTTTCTAGTCTGGCTTTGCTTTGTAAGTGTTTAAATATTGTTGGAAGAGTTAGCAGAGGGAATCTGGGGGCCAGCTGGGTAGTAATCCCCTCTACATCCCCTTTAGGCTATCCTGACTCTCAGTGATATTACATTGAGGCAAAGAACTATGAGGAAGAGAATGGCCTTATTCAAAAAGGCAAACCAGTGAGATATGCTATGAAGTTACTCATCAAGATGGTCCCCCAGAAGTGCTGCAAGAGTTGAAGGGGGTTGCATGCGATACTGGGAGGAATGACCATAATTGAGTAATTTCTCAGTTTTAGATTCTACTTTATCTCCCCTGCAGACATAGTGAAAGAGCTGTGGAGGGGAAAGATAGGGTTCTGCAATGATTGCGTGAAGCTTTGCTCTTCCCAGTCTTTCTCTATGTAAACCTGCCAAAAGTCATTAGGAGCTTGGCTATCCCAATGGTAAAGCTCTTTTCCTGTAACAATGCAGTATTACAGGACACTTTTACCGCAATGGGGAGTGTATAGTCTCTAACTTTCTGGGCATGCAATTTTCATGTCTACTTCATGTAAACAGAATTCTAAATAAACTTCTTTTCCTGAAACCACTTTCTCAAACATTTTGTGCAAAACACAAAAATTTAACGTTTTATTTTTCAAATCTGTCACATGAAGGAGATGGGGTAGATGTTGCACCATTTTGAGTTGAGGAGCAGTGTGTGTTTTTGGGGGGGAGGGGCGTTCATGGGCAAGACCATGTGACAGGGTGTACCAGCCGCACAGTGGTTCAAGAGGGATTAATCCTACTTTGTGGGCCAAGGAGGTTCTGCTGGGCATGCTCCTGCTGGAACATAGATCTAAAAGGGAGCAGCTCAGCTCATTCCGGGCTAACTGCCAAAGGGAATGGAGATGTTCTCCAGGTTCCTGTGGAAGGACTGCCAGCACTTCAGGATGAGGAGGCCAGCCAGCCGATGAAGACCTACAACCCCTAGGCACCCAGCACTGCAGAGGGAGGAGAGGCCGTGGGAACCCCGAGACACAAGTCAAGTAGGAAGTAATCCAGGGGAACTTAATGGGGAATTGGTCATAGAACTGGAGCTTAGCCTGGTGTGTTTTAGTAAGCCACGCAGTCCTAACCGAGAGGGCAGATTTATGGACTCTGGCTATTAGGCCACAACACCCCCCTGCGGCCAGAGCCCTGAGACCCCCTTGCAACTGGAGCCCCAAGACCCCCTCCCCAACCCCCCTGTGGCCGAAGGACCCCCGAGACCACCTTGCCCCCCACCCATGTGGCTGGAGCCCCAAGACCCCTTTGTCCAACTCTTCTCCACCCCTCCCCTCCCCTCCCCTCCCCGCACGGCTGGTGTAGTGCGAGAAACTGTAGAAATTTGTTTCATCAGATAGCAGTTTTTCACAATCTTCTACATATGAGTAACTGCTACAGGTAGCAAATTCCTACAGATAGCAGTTTCTCGCACTACACCAAAGCCCCAGGGGTCCCCCGGCCCAGCTGCAACCCTTCCCCCCACCCCTGAGGAGTCCCAGGCTGGCCGCCCCCCGTCCCTCCCCAAGAGGGCTGCTTTATGGACTCTGGCCATTAGGCCACACCACCCTGGTAGAGAGGATAGTTGTATTGACTCTGGCCAATAGGCCACACCACCCTGGTAGAGAGGATAGTTATATGGATTCTGGCCTTTAGACCACATAGTCCAGCATAGGAGCACCATCTTGACTATCTCCAAACATTAGGCCATACTACCCTGAGACTAGGGGCAGTCATTCGAACTCAGCCACGGGGCCATAATGCCCCTTCACCCCTTCCCCAAAAGGTGATGGAGTATACCAGTACTGCAACAGACACATGGGGAAGGGAAAGGAAAATAGTTAGATGGGTGTGTGTCCTCTGTGGCACAGGCCTAAAAAAGCTGATAATCAGGGCTTTTGCAAAAGACAGAGGCTGACTGCTTGGTTGAAATAGCTGCCATTTTGGAAATGTGTATGGGGGGCTGAATGGCCAGCATGGGCTGAGGGACGTAGAGAGGTGGGGACCTCACTGTCAGAAAGTTCCTAACTCGCATTGTGCCAGCAATGCCCCTTTGCCATGTACATTAGCCAAACAGGACAGTCTTTATGCGAAAGAATAAATGGACACAAATCTGACATCGGGAATCATAACATTCAAAAACCAGTCAGAGAACACTTCATTCTCTCTAGTCACTCAATAACAGACCTAAACGTGGCAATTCTTCAACAAAAAAACTTCAAAAACAGACTCCAACTTGAAACTGCAGAACTGGAATTAATTTGCAAACTGGATACCATCAGATTAGGCCTGAATAGAGACTGGGAGTGGTTGGGTCATTACAAAACCTCAACTTAATTTCCCCAATACTAATTTCTCCCTACTGTTACTCACATCATCTTGTCAACTGTCTGTAATGGGCCACTCTCTTACCAATTCAAAAGTTATTTTTCC
This sequence comes from Dermochelys coriacea, assembly GCF_009764565.3. Classification (NCBI taxonomy): domain Eukaryota; kingdom Metazoa; phylum Chordata; order Testudines; family Dermochelyidae; genus Dermochelys; species Dermochelys coriacea. The sequence goes on from NC_050069.1 coordinate 229,163,013, forward strand.
TCCCTTGGTATCCTGCTGTTAATTGATTTATCTCATTAGACTGACTTCACACTTGGTAAAGCAACCCCCCATCCTTTCATGTATTTACACCTGCTCCTGTATTTTCACTCCATGCATCCGATAAAGTGGGTTCTAGCCCACAAAAGCTTATGCTCAAATAAATTTGTTAGTCTCTAAGGTGCTACAAGGACTCCTTGTTGTTTTTGGTTACACTCTGAATGTGGCCCTGAGACCTGAATATTAGTTTGTCTCGTGAGGTGCCGGCAGGTCTTGGGCAGGTTTCGTGCCCACCTCCTCAGTCTGTGGGGGCAGCCTAGAGAGGGCCGCTTCAGCTCCCTGCAGAGCAGATCTATCCTTAGGTGACTGGGAAGGAAAGCATCCCAAGGTCACCAATCTAGATCCTTTGGAAGGGGTACCCTGGGCCTAATGGTAAGCCCAGGAGTCCAAAAAGGCCATTGTGCTGGGGGTTGCTACTGTGGCTGCCAAGCTGTATGCACATCCCTTCGGTGCCTGTTTGACCTGTGCCGACTGCACCTCGAATAGTAGGAGTCTCTATCGGACTCTAAAGAGCCCGAGGGCGAAGACCATGACCGTGCCGAGGCGCCATGGATCGGCCATCGGTGCCTCGAAGAAGCAGCAGGGGACTGGTGCCGCAACAATCTTGTTGATGACCGGTGCCGAACGTTTGGTGAAGGAGACCAGTGCCGGCTATAGGCTTCGGCGCTCTGGTGCCGATGTGTGCTCAGTGCCGGGGAGATGGAGCACTGCGCCGCTGGTGCCAGGCATGTTCCCGCTGAGCACAATGTTAGGGAATGGATGTGGTGGTGGCGATCAGGAGCAGTGCCGGGCACGATGCTGGTCTGGCGACTGAGAGCGCCATATCATTGTGGGCTTGCCTCTGGATTGTGCTGGTCTCTCCAGAACTGGAGACTTAACCCTGATGACCGGGGGCTGGGCTGCAGTCATCTCTAGGAGATCCCTTGCGGCCTCAAAAGTGTCCAGGGTGGAGGGTGGCTCCAATACCTCCACCTGGCACTGCCTTCGAGAGTGCCTTCTGTGATGCTGGAGTCGACGGCGCCGACTCTTGCTGCCTTGGAGCTGGATCCTTACATGGGATCTGCGAAGCATCCCCTCACAGTCTGGGAGCTCTGTGAAGGGAGCATCCGCTCTCAGGCTTTCTGCACTTGTGAGGCACCGGAGAAATGGAGCATTGCCAGGGCGCTGCGCCTTGTTGCGGTGCTGGGAATTGCTGGTGCCAAGGGTCTCTTGCAGTAGAGTCCTTCCTTGGCACCGAACTGCAAACCGACACTGTAGTGCTCCACACCGAGGCGCTCGGTCCCAAGCCATGGTGGTCCACCAGCACTGGGCAAAGTGTGGATTCCATGAGCAGCTGCCTCAAACAGAAATCCCGCTCCTTGTTGGTCCTGGGTTTAAATGCCCTGCAGATCTTGCAGCGCTTGGACCAATGTACTTTCCCCAGACGAGTCGTCGGGGGGGTCACTATTTGGCGTAGGCTTGTGGCATGTGCTTCAAGTCTTAAAGCCTTGGGTTGTGGTATGCCCCAGAGCCCCGAAAGGACTGAGGAGATGGGAACTATCCTGCTCACACCTTCTATAATAACTAACTATAACTACGCTAATACTACAGCTACAAAACAATAAACCAAGAACAAGTAACTAGGCTAAGGGAGCACTTGTGAAGCAAGCGAGAGACAGTTCCAATGCTGCCATGGATGGTAAGAAGGAACTGAAGGGGGGTCAAGTCGGCAGGTTCATATATTGAGTGTCATAAAGGCACCACTCCAGGGGGCTCCCTAGCTGTTGCAACAGGAGCTGCTAAGGGAAAAAGTTTCTGATGACCGTGCACGTGGCACGTGCACACCTGATTGAAATCAATGTGAACAAGCACGCGAAGAAGAACTGCTACATTTCCCACAATGTGATAATATCAGCAGCCTACCGGCTGGGCATACACAACACAACAGTGGACAACCTCAGCTGCAAGTTCCCACTATATCACGAAGGGGAAATGGATTCAATTCTCCTACACGACATTCCAGCAATGAGGGAGACCGACAGTAGACCTGATCATTACTTACCAGAACAAAAACCGTCTTCAGTACTGTTCCAGAGTGGGGATTGGACAACGCTCCATGGGGGATGCTTTCCTCCTCCCATAGGACAAGGGTCTCTTTTACACCTTTTCCCCCATTCCCTCTAATCCTGAAAGTCCTATTGAAAGTGAAAAGAGAGAAAGCAAACATCCCACCTTGTTCCCACCTGGCCCAGGAAGATGTGGCACCCTAACCTGTCACAGCTGACACTATGTCCACTGATTACTCTTCTGATCACTCCATACCTGCTGTCGCAGAACAAGGGGGACACACACACTCCATCCCAACCTGTGGATTCTTCGACTCAAAGCCTGGCTCCCTAGTGGTTCCAGCACATAGAGAAATCTTTCTCTGAGGAGGTACAGGAGGTGTTATTACACAGTAGAAAAGGAGCTACTCGTCTTACCTACCTACAAAAATGGAAAAGATTTCATATCTGGTGTCAGCCCAAAAGCATCACCCTACCAGTAGTCCTGGACTACCTATTGATTCTCAAGAAATCAGGTCTCTCTATCTGCTCGCTAAAGGTTCAACTAGCAGCAATTGCAACCTTCCCCCAGGAAGTAGAAGGATATTCAATCTTACCTCTTCATGGTCAGACAAGAAGTTGGAAAGGCATAATGATCCTCCTTCCCCAACCTAGACTTCCCACTCCTCAATGGTATCTCAACCTAGTGGTCAAAGGATTGACTAGACCACCATTTGAACCCATGGCCACTTGTCCATTAACTCACCTTTCAGTGAAGATGGTGTTCCTGATACCTATCCTTCTTGCAGAGGTAATGATGGAGATAGCAGTCCTGCTGGCACATCCCCCCCTTCATTGTGTTCTTCCCTGACAAAGTCACTCTTAGACCATATCCAAAGTTCACTCCTAAGGTGACTTCCGCTTTTCATATAAATCAGCTTATTCAATTTCCAACCTTTTATCCCAAACCTCATCAGGATAATAGGGAAACCATCCTCCATATGCTTGACATGAGGAGAGACTTGGCCTTCTATTTGGACAGAACAAGAGCTTACAGAGAGAGAGAGAGTCTCTGAGCTTTTCTGATTCAGATACAGTAACTCCTCACTTAATGTTGTCTCAGTTAACGTCATTTCATTGCTGATCTATTAGAGAACATGTGCAATGCTCCCTTATAATGTTGTTTGGAAGCCACCTGCTTTGTCCACTGCTTGCAGGATGAGCAGTGTGTTGGAGCTAGCTGGTGGGGCCTTGGAACCAGAGTGGGCCGGCAGTCTCCTTATCAGCTCCCCTAAGTTCCCTGTGTGGCAGCCACCCAGCAGGCTATCAAGTACTGGGCAGTTCAGGTGTCCCTCCCCCACTGCCCTGTGCTGCTCCTGCCCTCTTCCGGGTGCCTCCTGTTTGCTGTGCAGCAGGGTTGGGGGGAAGAGCGGTGCTGATGTCAGGATGTCCCCTCCCCCGCTCCTGTACCCCACCTCCACAGAGCGGTGGGAGGGGATGGGGGGGCAACACGACAGGGCTCAAGATGGAGAGAGCTTGCTGGCAGCAGCTGCTGTCTCAACTTGCTGATGTACTTAAAAAGGCAGTGTACTTAGAGTGGAGTCAGCGTACTTAAAGGGGCAATGCGTGTCTGTCTCACACATGCTGTCAAGGTTCCTTCCCCACTCTGAACTCTAGGGTACAGATCTGGGGACCTGCATGAAAGACCCCCTAAGCTTATTCTTACCAGCTTAGGTTAAAACTTCCCCAAGGTACAAACTTTGCCTTGTCCTTGAACAGTATGCTGCCACCACCAAGTGATTTAGACAAAGAACAGGGAAAGGACCACTTGGAGTACTATTCCCTTAAGCCCTACACCCCCTTTCCTGGGGAAGGCTTGATGATAATATCCTCACCAATTGGTACAGGTGAACACAGACCCAAACCCTTGGACCTTAAGAACAATGAAAAATCCATCAGGTTCTTAAAAGAAGAATTTTATTTATTTAAAGAAAAGGTAAAAATCACTTCTAAAATCAGGATGGTAAATACTTTACAGGATAATCTGATTCAAAACATGAGAATCCCTCTAGGCAAAACCTGAAGTTACAAAAAGACACACAAACAGGAATACACATTCCTTCCAGCACAGCAAATTTCACAAGCCAAAAAACCAAAAGAAAATCCAACACATTTTCTAGCTAGATTACTTTTACTAACTTTACAGGAGTTGGAAGGCTTGCATCCTTGATCTGTTCCTGGCAAAGTTATCACACAGACAGACAAGCCTTTTTCCACCCCCTCCAGATTTGAAAGAATCTTAACCCCTTGTTGGCCATTTTGGGTCAGGTGCCAGCGAGGTTACCTTAGCTTCTTAACCCTTTACAGGTGAAAGGATTTTGCCACTGGCCAGGAGGGATTTTATAGCACTGTATACAGAAAGGTGGTTACCCTTCCCTTTATGTTTACGACACATGTGCACACACACGGTGTGTCTCTGTCTCACACATACATGCATCACCTGGCACTTTGGAAAGTGGAGGGAGTGGTGCACTCCAGTGGGATAGCATGGGTTCATCATTATGTTCCGTTTCTGCAGGGAATGTTTTTCAGCCACTGCCATGCATCTATTGTGTCTCCTCCCTCCATTCGTGCTGCCTTATAGAATATGAGGCTACATTAACAATATGTTAACCCTTGAGGGCTCAACAGAGTTTTAGTTCATCATTTAGCACCAAGGCATTCCCTGGGAAATATTCCACCCTCTGACTTCACCACCTCAACCAAACTTCACAATCATCATCATTGTGTACAGTATTAAATTGTCTGTTTAAAACTTATACTCTGTGTGTGTGTGTGTATATATATATATATATATATATGTATATATAATGTCTTGTCTGGCGAAAAAAATTCCCTAGAACTTAACCCCCCCCATTTACATTAATTCTTTTGGGGAAATTGGATTCACTTAACATCGTTTTGCTTAAAGTAGCATTTTTCAGGAACATTACTACAGTGTTAAGCGAGAAGTTACTGTAGGTCAAAACATACAGCGATTTAAGCTCAAAGACTCTCCAAATAGGTCTCAAGCTGTCTCTGTTACCAGATATGTAATGTAGCACCCCCATCTTCAATATGTATGCATTCTAAGAGATCGGTCTTCTCTTCCATCGCCTTCTCCAAGGATATCCCTGTATTAGAAATCTGCAGAGCAGCTACCTGGGAATCGGCACATACCTTTGCAGAACATTATGCCATCCTTGGGGACTAGGCTGCACATGCCAGATTTGGTGCCATAGTGATATCATCTATAACGGACTTGACTCCAAAGCCCCAGCCTCTAGGGGTGGGCACTGCTCAGGAGTCAGCTACAGTGGAGCCCCCATAGGAGGAAGTTACTCACCTTGTGCAGTTACGATGGTTCTTCGAGATGTGTGCCCCTATGGGTGCTCCACAACCCACCCTCCTCCCCTCAACTTTGGAGTTCTTGGCATTGATTCTGCCAAGAGAAGAAACTGAGGAGGGTTGCCCGTGCATGCTGGCTAACCTTGTGGCAGGCGAGGAGCAGTGCGTGTGCGGTCTGAATGGACACTGCTACCAAAGTTCTGTGATCAGGGATGCACACGCCTACAGTGGAGCACCCATAAGGGGACACATCTTGAAGAACCGTACTTACTGCTCATTCCTTCCTCATGTTTCCTTATGGAGAGCCCTCTGCAAAGTCCAGTGAAAATGGAACAATGCTCTAGAGGCAGCTGATTCCCTTTCCATGCAGGAGAAGATCCTTGCATGGACTTTGGAAATACAATCCGAGCCTGTATTAACCCTGTAAAATGTTTTGGATTCAATTTGTATGCAAGATTCTAATAATACATACTACTGTTTTATCTTAGCCACAGGTAAGTACAATGAATCAAGCCAAGCATCACTCAAAGAGGCAGACAGGAAGATAACCTTTCAGAATATTATTTACACAAAGTCAAATGGTACATAGCATTGCAGACAAAGATGGGCAAGACTTTGCTCTAAGGAACTTACCATCTAAATAACATATTTAATTTTTAAATAATGATAATGAAGTATAAGAAAAAATTTTAATGTTTACCAAGAATCACAGGTTTGACATGCTGATTAAGTGTCTGTCTGCGTATACAGTAATGATAATTGTACTGTAATTTAATTTGAAAAAAGCTTTAAAGCAGGATTGCTTTTGTATGCAGATCAAGAACATCAAAAGTGACTATTGATATTCAGTGCTTAACTTGAGACTCCTAAAGGGGCCTAATTTACAGAAAGTGTTGAACACCCACCCTCTGAAAATCAAACCCTTTAAGGGGATCTGAAGCTGGGCACCCAAAATCACCATTACTTTTGAAAAATTGGCTTTATGTTAAAACTGGTGTGAAGTAGAACTAGCAAAAATGTCAGTGTTTCCAAACTAGTTTTTTTACTCTGTTAATTTTTGAAACTCACAAAATGGGCCAGATCATGGTGGTATTGAACTCAAATGGCAAAACTCACATTGATTTTAAATGGGAGCAGGATTGGGCCCATTGCTAGTTCTCTGTACATTGTTTGTTTTATGCTCTAATTCTCAGAATTAAAATTCTTCAGAATTCTCCTAAAATTGATCAGATGTTACTATTTCAATTATAGGAACTATTTGGTGGCAACATAGCATTCAAAGAAGTAATGTTTAACTATCCAACTTGGCCAGATGTCCAAGTGCTTCAAGGCTTGAATATTAATGTAGAAAAGGGACAGACCCTGGTGCTCGTAGGCAGCTGTACCTGTGGAAAGAGCACTATTATTCTATTGCTTGAGAGATTCTATGATCCTCTTGGAGAAGAAATGGTAAGTGTTTCCTTGCAAGAACCTGATTAAATGTTAACGTATCTATCCATTCTTGTTAATACAATAGAATGTAATAGGTGATTTTTTGGAATTGTTTGTGAAGATTAAGGGGAGGCACTAGTGAATTTTTAGGGTTCTGTATGGGGGGAGGGATAGCTCAATGGTTTGAGCATTGGCCTGTTAAACCGAGGGTTGTAAGTTCAATCCTCAAGGGGGCCATTTAGGGATCTGGGCAAAAATTGGGGATTGGCCCTGCTTTGAGCAGGGGGTTGGACTAGATGATCTCCTGAGGTCCCTTCCAACCCTGATATTCTATGATTCTATGATATAATCATAGCAACGGTAGGCAGAGTGCAAAATCTTCCTTACCTCAGAATGACAGGGGAAGTGTGGAAACACAATCTATGAATGAAAATTGCAACCAGGGCTTCATCCAAAGTCTACTGAAGTCAGTGGAAAGACTCCCATTTAATTCAGTGGGATTTGGATATGGCTAATGAATTATTAAAAACCCATAAATGTTTAATTAGTTTAAAAATGCAGATACTACTTTTGTGACTGGGGTAGTCTGTCCCTTTAAGATTAGTTGGGCCTATAGGTCAGCCCATCCTTCTCTCATGGTATGGAACCTTAAGATTTTGGAGGTCTGTTGCATGCAAGGACCTAGGAAATAGCAGATATTGGTAGAGAGGAATAGAGAGAGATTGATAGAGCAGGCCTAAGGAATAGGTAGGATTTGGGAGGGAAAACACCATTACTTCTTTCTTTATGGAACCTGGACAAGGAGCTTTAAGAGTGGGCAGGGCAAGGCTCCCCTCTCTCCCAGCCAGTAGTGATGAGCTTTAGGAAGGGGACCAGCATACATGCTGCCTTCTACCTCACAGCAAGAGACACACCAACAGGAGGAGGCCTGCCTGCTGAATCCCGAAAGCCTCAATGTGAAAAGACTGGGGGTGGGGAGGCAGCTAAAGGACAAACTGGCTGAGGCCCTGCAGCTGGCCTGATGTACAACCCAGCTCCAGGAGGAGGGCTGAGGGTTCCTGCCTTAAGGAGAGAGTCAAGTACTGGGAGAAGGGCTCGAGCCTCCTGAATGTGGGCAGGCTGAAGCCTGCCTGGGCTCCTATATGGACCCTGAGCCTGTGTGAAAAGAGACCAAAGAAGTGATTGCACTCTGTGAAAATAGTGGTGGTAGTTGGAGGGGGAGTTTGTTTTAAGTAATTTGGTTTGGGTAATTGATTGGAAGAACCCAAGCAGGCACTGAGGATAGCACCCTGTCCCATTTACACCATCCCAATATAAATCCATCTCCATCCTGTGTCTTAGAACTATGAGTAGCAGGAAAGTATGGTGTTTTTGATCCTTTTACTTTTAAAGAGCCATTTATGCCTTTTAACCCAGATACCATCAGAATGGATGCTTCCTAAGTACTTACAATAATCTGGGTTTGGAATATGCAAGGTGAAGAAAAAGCCTCTCACACTACCTACTTAATATTTATAAAGCACTTTTATATTTTTTTTTAAGGCAGCACTATTGTTTACCATCATGATGCTCTGGAATTTTATCAAATTTTGGTATTTTGATTTTTTTTGCACTTTGATGTAGGTAATGAGTATTTTAGATGTCTATCAACAACTTTTAGTGGCCATACAAAATTGCTATATCTAATAAACACAGTTATACTCCTCTGCGTCAAAGGAAACTTTTTCAAACTGGCTATTAATTATAAAGCACCCGGCCCCAAAGCTAAGAGCTTGACTACATGGGAAAGTTTTATAGTAGTATAGTTAAGCTGGTGTAATTGCCTGTGTGAACACTGAGTGCCTTTTTGCAGTTCAGCTTGTGTGGCTTTGGAAGGGGTTTAAGCTAAACCATAAAAAAGCCACTGTGTGTCCACGTGGGGCGTTATGACAGTATAACTAAAATGGCTTACATTCAGACCATAACTTATTCTGGTGTAACTTTCCCTGGCCCAAAGGCTGTAATTTTACTCTGTGTTTTGTAGGGTTTGCTTTGTGTATCTTTTTTTTTTTTTTTAAATTAATATGCACAATGTTAGCAAGAATAAAGCTCATGATTGGAAAGCTAGTCTAAGGAAGTGGGATTGGAGATTTGAATTGCCTTCTTTGAGGAGATGGCCTTACAAATAAACTGAAGCCAACAAAATCATTGTATATTTTGCAAAGAATTGGTAATATTTGCTATACAGAATGGAAAAGTTGATACTGTGACATTTTTCATGTAAGCCAAAACCTCACTGCACCTGAAATTTAAATATTCTTACTTTTTAGCTGCTGGATGGCCAAAATGCAAAGTTATTAAATATTCAGTGGCTTAGAGCTCAGATTGGTATAGTCTCACAAGAACCAATCCTATTTGTTTGCTGTATTGCTGAGAACATTGCATATGGAAATAACAGCAGGGAGGTATCACATGAAGAGATTGTAAAGGCAACCACAGCAGCCAACATGTATATTCCTTCATTGAATCTCTCTAAAGGTTTGGGTTTTTTCCATACTTATTTATAACATTAGAAATTCAAGTCTTGTTTACCCTGTTGTTTTTTTCTGGAAGACTCCAGGCAAGTGGAGAACTAGAAGGTTTTAAGTGAAATCTGAGTAACAGAGGAGGGAAGCACTTTTAACTGACTTTTTTAAAAAATTTTTTTTTTGTTACCCCCTATTTTTCCTCAAACATTCAAACAATCTTTAAGGATTCAGTTAAGGGCTGAGAAAATGGACAATCTAAACTGAAGTCATCCTAGGGATCCTCGCTAAACCTGGCAAGCCAAGAAGACTTGACTTTCAGATATTTCTAAGATTACAACAACAAAAAAGAGAGCAGGTCTTCCTTATACAGTCGCAAGAAACACCTCCCCTCACCCCGCCCCAAAAACCCAACTTTTACAGGTCACCTTTAAATTCCATTGTGAAGAATCTGTCCCTAGACCTGCAATTTCCTGAAGCTATATAATGAAATATTGTAACAAGATGATCTCAGAACATCTAAAGCAGTATTTTTTTTTCAGATGTTCTAAATTAAGCAGCAAGATGTAGTGTGTATCCCACGTTACTATGCCCTCCAGCCAGAGTTTGCATTAGTGTGGACTGAATGAACCAAGCTTTACTCTACATTCACAGCGCCCCTCCACCAGCCACATGAGCAGTGAGGAGGAGAAGCTGCAGCACCTCTCAGGGCTGTTGTTGTGCTTTCCCCAGACACGTCCCTTAGACTCCCCAGAAGCACAATCAGAGCCTCAGAACTTGCTGATATTTGGGTGTATGCTCACCCTAATATCAGCAATGTTCTGTTCAGGTCACAACACTCCTCCAATTGTGGAGTCCTAGAGCATCATCCCCAACCCATCTCCTTTCCCCACAGAAGAATGGCTAGAGTGACAAACTACACAGTGCCCCTGTCTATATATCTCTATGGCAGCCAGCAGGTTGGGGCCAGTACTATAGAAAGTATCTCTGTAGCTAGAGTCCTCCAGGATTCTAATCACAGAGTAGTGGATTTGAGAACTGAATCAGGAAATTGAAGCAGCTACTGTGGAGTTTGGGGGAGGGTGCTAGAAATCAGGAGTCTCCTGTGTAATCCGGGAGACTGGGTAGCTCTGCCACGTTTATTTCTGTGAAATTTTAAGTCTGTTTTGACCATTTTTTTTTTCACTGCACTCTTTGCTTCCTTTTTCCCATACTTCCCAAGAATGATCATGGCTGCCATTCAACTCTGCTATACCTCTTGATACACTGAATTGCTTGTGGCATCATCAGTACAATTTGGCCAATGAGGTAGAGTTACCACCAACCCAAAATCATGAGTCAGGCTTCCCCCCTAAATCATGAGATTGGCTTAAAAATCATGATTTAAAATAAATTCCAGGTCCTTTTTTTTGCTTTCCTATTTTTGTGCCTTTACGATGCATTTGGGTCTCATTTTCAAGCTTTTTTTCCAGCAATGAAGGCCAGACACTCTCATTTAAAAAAAGCCAAACTAAACCAAACAACTTTGTGAGAATCTCATCTTAATCACTTTTCTCCAGGAGCTTGGGCTTTAAGAAAAATAATCATCACAAGACGTGCCATGTTACTGAGTTACTCACGTAAAACAACAGGGAATTTCTTAACAAAGGGTGAGGCACTAACATCCTTGGAGATGTTAATCTTGCGTTAAGCCACAGTGAGCATAAGCATAATGCAAACTTTTCTAATCTATGCTCAATGGGTACACAACTTCAAAGTTCTGAGGAATTTATTTTATTAACTTCTTTATGAAGAAAAAAACTAGCTTGAAAGAAGGCTAGAAATGTCACTCTGGGAACTGTATAAGATAAAGAATAAAGCATTCTTATTCCAGAATAAGTGTGTCTACAGGGTGAGTTGTACCAATAGAACTCTGATGTAATTATACCAGTATAAATTTCCCCATGTAGACAAGCCCTACATTTTCACTTGTAACCCCTATTTTAGTCATTTTCCCCTTTGTGGTGAAGACAATTCCTGGGACTAAAATAGGAGGAGTTTTGTAGGTCATGAGTCTGGTACGGTAGGAGAGGTGTGGAAACTGTTACCACCCTCTAAATGCTCTCTGCATAATACACCCAACAAGTAATATTTGTTTGCCAGGAAAGGCTCGGTGTTTTCAACTCTCACAATTGTATTGCAAATTTTTCAGTATTTGTTCTTGATCTTTTAAGATCCAGCTTCTGGAATCATGCAATTATATGAAAATTCAGCTGTCCTAGTTTAAAAAAAAAAAAGGCTTCTAGCTTCCATGGTTGGGGAGAACAGCTTGAAAATGTGACCAAGTGCACCCTAAATGCTCAAACCTCATGATAAAAAAGAACTCCCAATATTACTGAAAAATCTCATGAATTTGTAACTTCGTGATCAAGATTTTTGACCACTTGGAGTTGGCAATATTGAGACGTGGCCCACTGCTGTCAAGACAGGTTTCTATGTTGTTTTAAGGTGAACTTAGTGCTTGTGAAAGATATCAGCCTGACTTCCTTAGAACAATGGCAATGCAAGCTTTCCATCACTTCTTAAAACTGTCCCAGACGAAACACTCAGGTTTGGTCAGTTGCTGTGACCCTACAATACTTGGTCACTCTGCCAAGGCTGCCAACAAGGGTGCAAGCTGTGATGATGATTTTGGTGACATGGACACCTATGCACTAGCAATTGGCCTGAGACAACCACTTTAGTTCAAATACGTAAACAAACATTCATCAATATTAACAGCTCTCACTCATCATCAACACAGGCTCGACTTAAACCAAGAAGCTATACATTCATCCCATTGAGCCATCCAGCCCCACATTTCTCACTGGTATATTTTAATTAAATTGTAAAATATCAGATTAGATACTTCACTTACCAACAGCTGTATGGGGTTTCTTTGCACTACATTTTTAATTTATTTAGCAAGTATCTTCTGCTTTGGTAACTGAACAGGTGGTCCAAGAAGCACTAGATAAAGCAAGACAAGGTTGCACCTGTATAGTAATAGCTCATCACCTGTCCACTGTCCAGAATGCTGACAAGATAGCAGTAATCCAGAATGGAAGGACTGTAGAACAAGGAACACATCAGCAACTCTTGGCTGAAAGAGGTGTCTACTATTCTTAGTTCAGTAGTTTTCAAACTTCTTTTCTGGGGATCCAGTTGAAGGGCAAATGGTTGGGGTGGGGGCTGCAGGGTGGGGCCAGGGATAAATGGTGCAGGACGGGGTCTGGGCTGGGGCTGAGGGGTGCAGGAAGGGGTTCTGGGTTGGGGGGGGCTCAGGGCTGGGGCATGGGATTGGGGCGGAAGCTTACCTCCAGCGGCTCCTGGTCAGCGGCACAGCCAGGGTGAGAGGCAGGGTTCCCACCTGTCCCAGTACCGCAGACTGTGCTGCGCCCTGGAAGCAGCCAGCAGCAAGTCTGGCTCCCAAGTGGAGGTGCACAGTGGCTCTGCACAGCTCTTGCCTGCAGGCACTGCTCCCCCCAGCTCCCATTGGCTGGTTTCCGGCCAATAGAAGTGCAGAGCTGGTGCTTGGGGCGGGGGCAACATGCGGATCCCTATGGCCCCCCTGCTGGCTGCATCCGGGGCACAGCGCAGTGTCGAAGCAGGTAGGCCTTAGCTGAACAGCACCGCTGACTTTTAACATCATGGTCGGCGATGCTGACCAGAGCCACTGAGCAAGGTGATCCAGTGTCTTACATGCTGCAACCCAGTATTGGGTCGTGACCGAAACTATGAAAAAAAAACTGCTCTAGTTAATGTTCAAGCTAGACCATGAAACATCCAAAACATGGCACTGCCTTTAATTCAAGTGTGATGGTGCATTAGTTTCAGTACTTTACAAATGACAGTATTACCAATCAGTCTTAGTATCTTTGTTTTAGGAAAGGCCTGTAAACAGAAGAGGTCCTGTTAAACCCTGGAAATCCAGGAAACACTGAGCTAAGCATATACCAAAGTCCTCAATTATTTTATAATCTAAACATTTAGGCCGGCAGCTCCAGTCACTAAGAGTTCTGTTATTAGCTCTGTCACTGTCTTAACCTGTTGTCACAACCTGGCCCTGTTTCCCTCTGGATGGGCACAAGTTTGTTGTGAATGGATCTGACTCCTAAATCCTATGTGGTTCTAAACTCCCCTGGATTGGGTAGTGACTGATCACTGTTTCTAGCTCTGGATCTCTCAGGCACACTGCCTGGTACAGACCTTGTATATGTCACTCTTCCTGGGCAGGGGGACTGCAATCTGGCCACCTAAACCCCAGAACCAGTGCCACAGCTCTCCCAAGCCCCCTGTTGCCTTCTGAGTGCTCTGGTTTTCTAGTTTTCAGGGACAACCTGGCAGCAAAGCAATGAACATAGGCTTAGCAAAGGAATTCTTAACCACAACCACTTTATTCTTGAATTTAAAAGCACAAGCAAATTACAGATCTATGGAAATCAACAAACAGTCCTGAATGCATTCCCCCTGGTCCAATCTCACCCTGTCTGGGAGTCCTAATTCTGGTCAGTGTCCTCAGGCAGATAATCTGCTGCCGTCACTCTCTCCAGCAAATTCTGCTTACATGTGCCAATGGTATGGTCTTTTGTTAGCAAAGCAGCCACCTTTTCAAAATTGTCTCTATCCCATTTCTATCCATATGTTTTGGCTGGTGAAGTTCCCAGCTTCATTCCCCACACCTCCCCCAACTTGTATAGATAGTCAAAGTCAATGGCCTTGCTGGTAGAAACCCATTTTTCCAGAAAGGAAAAGCCATTCAATAGTGATGGCTCTCACTGTTTACCCTTTTGAGGTCTCCCATAATCTAGCATGAGAACAGAATGTCTACAACAGCCTGATCTTGTCTAGATTGGTTTTCAACACCACCTGGATTTCTTAACCCAATATGGAAGATACAGTACAATAACGGTTGCCGTAAAGGTTACAATCACAAAATAGATTCACAAAACATGAAGTTTACAATTTGACCAGGATAAACACTCAATCTGTTATACCTAGTATTCTAGCAATTGTAGTATCTGCTTGCAAACAACACATGGGTATGAACATATCACAGTGGTCTAACGAATAGGCACTGAACTGCAAGTAAGAAGGACCTGGGTTCTGCTCCTGCCTGATTGCTGTATAAACTTTGGGAAGTCATACATCTCGTTTTCTACACAACCATTTTGTCTGTTTTGACTGACTCCTCAGAGCAGGAATAGTCTCTTCTAATGTTTATTTTAGAGCACTTAGAAAAATTGGCAATTAAAGAGTAAGTTAGTGTCAATGTTAACTAAAGTGATGCTAACTGCACCATTGTAATATGGTACCTAGCGCAATAAGGTTTTGATCTCAGTGAGAATTCTAGTTGCTGTACTGTAATACAAACAATAATAATTCCTGACTTCTCCAGGGGTCATAATACCTCCAGAAGGGCAAACAGTGTGGATTTTAGAATCTCTGCTAAGTCTGTTTCATCATCTGTACACAAGAAACTCCCCTTTTAGAAAGTCTGGTTGAAATGCATCAAGCAGTATAGATATAAACAAATCAACCAACATGAAACAAACTTTTTGGATTGTTTTATTTCTAAAACAGCAAAGAAGAAATTACAAAGTTTATCAAACAGAAGTCTTCTTTAAAATCCAAAGAAAGCTTAAAATCCTGAGAGTTTTATCAGACTATACTTAGTGCCAGCTCTAAATTTGCACTTTATTTCTGTGGAGCAGCAGTAATATTTGTAGTTATTTCATCACAAGTATGTCATCCCTTGGAAACTTGCAAGTAGCCATCCTAGTTTCGTCTCTTTATTTTGTAAAGGAACCATCTTAAAATTAAAAGTATTTTTCAAACTATAGTGATCTCAGCGTTCACCTGAGAAACTAGTCTCTATTCACGAATAAGCTCTTGATTTGAAATTATCCCAATGGTGAAAATGGAAGACAGTAATAAAAAAAAATCATATATAACTTGAAGTCTGTTATTCTAACATTTCTCCTTGATTCTTTCACAAATGAAAAATCATAAAAACTGTCACCAATGTCCATTGCGAAAGCATCATCATGTATTAGCACTGGAATGGTTACTCTGAACCACAGAATAAATGCACCATAGAAATAAACTTCATCGGATTATCACATACTCTATCAGCTACCATTAGGAAAATTATAAAAACAAGCCATCACAAATTCTCCAGTTTCCAAAAATCACAATAGTCTGATACATTTGCATTGTTGAGGCATTGTTTAATATTGCATAGTTCTACACTGATCATTTGCCATAGTTTGCATTGTTGGTGCAAATGGATATATTATTCTTAAAAGAAACTTGCATTGCTGCTGCAGTAAATCTCTTAAAATGGACAGATTTGCATTAGTTCTGCTTAGCATCTATGCTGAAGTCTCATTAAGTGTTCTACATAGACTTTAATACTCTTTGTGACAAGCATTTCATTTAGCAAGTGCCAGATACAATAATGCATAATACGTGAAGGCACAGTAATGTCACTTTCAACTCTACAGATGGGCTGTGGCCATTAGTTGTATCATGTCCTGAAGAGACTGGAACAAGTTCTTACACAGCATTTCTGCATCGGTCTCTGGGCATGATTTCCAGGCAGTGCAGGTCACAACAATTCTATCAGTACAAAGGTTAACTAGTTATTTTAGATCATGAACTTTAAGCACATCCCCACACAAACTGTAAAATTATTCATTGAAATTTTGAAACACGGGTGTCTAAATTGGGCACTTAAATAACATTGTCTTGATTTTTCAAAGCATCAAAACATCCAGAGCTCCCATTGACTTCAGTAGGACACGTAGGTATTCAGCAATTCTGAAAATCAGGCCACTGTAGTTTAGATGCTGATACGGATTTAGGTACCTAACTTTAGTCACTTACATTTGTTGTCCAATATGTTCCTTTATTGCAATTAGCTTTAAGATTCTGGATATTCTCTCTCTTTCCCTCCTATTAGCTGTGAACTTCCTTTACCTTTGTGACATTGATACAATCGGGCAACGTAAAAATGGGGAAGAAGTTCAGATAACAGCTTTACGGTTTTCTTCTGAGTGATGCCAGGCCCAAGAAGGTAAGAATATACCCTTACCTGTCATCTCTGATTCTATAGAAAAAGCCATAGCCATGATGTATCATGGGGACAGCAGCTCCACCAACGTTAGTGTAGCCAACCAGGCTAGTGGAAAGCACAAAATTTCCACCTCCCCCACTGTGAAGTAAAAAAAAGCAAATTGTTTGATTTAAATTAGTATTAAAAAGTGGAGCTAAGAAATACAAAATTATTGGGATCAAGAGATTGGCAAGATGAAAGCAAATGTGATAAACCCATCAACACCCAGAGGTTTGACTTGCAAATAGGACAAGACTAATAATTACCTTCTAGTGAATGCAGGGTCTGTGAAGAGTTCTGGCATAGGGAGTCCTTCCTCTTTTGCTATGAGTAGGAGACCCAGAAGATGACGGTCAAATCCTGTCAAACAAACAAGAAACCTCATCACTGAGAGAAATGTCTAGTTCTTCCTGGTTTGGACAATGGGAATTTCAAATGCTGGACCAGAACATATCATGGGAGAGTCCTAAAAAGAAAGGGATCCAGACTGAAGCACCCTGAAGCCATCTCCAAAATGTGGTGTCCAAAGAGGCCTTTGCATTTAGGCTACAATGGAGATAAAATACAAAGAGTTTACCTCATTACTAGCCCCCTCCAGCTCCAATGAGAAACATCTCCCCTTTCATACCAGGAGGCAACCGGTACCATCTGGGAATGGGCCCAAACGATCGAAAGCACAGACATGCTTTTCTTCACATGATCTGTTCTGACACTCCATCCATCTAGCAATGGATGCTTTGAAGGCCACAGCACTCTAGTTGAGTTCATCATACAGATGGAAAAGACTATCAAGAGCCCGCAAGCTTGGCTACTGAAAGGCTGTATCTAGAAAGGATGAGATTTCAGACTAGGCAAAAACTGTTATGCTGCACACCCCAAAAACCTACTTTGGGCTTCTGCTAGGTCTGGGTGGCTTTTCAGGCCTGGTGCCTGGCTAAGGAAACTAAAAATTATTGCTGCTGAGCATGTAATCACTTAAGCTAACCTGTAGGAAATACTGAGGAGAGGGGTGTTGCCCAAGCCCTGCCCCTTAAAGTAAGTTAGGTGCCTAGCCTCAGGCCAGCACCATCAGCTCCTCCTCTTCTATATTTTGTGCGGGTCTTGAGCTGGTAGGCACGCTCTAAGGTAGCCTCTGAGCATGCCAAACAGATCAGGTCATAAGCGAGGCTGGGGGCACAGCTAGTTTGAGCATCCCACCAGGGCTTAGGTGCTGAGCAGGCTGATGGCGTCAGGATTAGGCAGCTGTGTGCATGCCCAGCAGTGGATTTTTAGGCACCCAGAAGAGTTTACCGCAGAACTTAGGCACTTACAGGGTTAGGCAGCAGCTGAGCTGGGTTTTGAGGATCTAAATCTTGGACTTAGGCACCTACATGGCACCTTAGGTGCTTAAGTCCCTTTGTAGATCTAGCCCCAGGGGACTGGAGTCACTTAAACGTCCATGATTACGACCCTCGCTCTTGCTCTCCTCCACCCCACCCCACCCAAGCACCACTGCCCCTTGCAGGGAGAAGAGAGGCAACACATAAACTAGGAGGAAATGCCAAGGGATATAAAAAGGCAGGGGCTCCCAGCAGAAATTCAAGATATTTCTGTTCCCCTGGGTGGTCTTAGATTACTCAGACTGACCCAGTAAGGAGCCAGAGAAATCATAGTAGGCCAAAGTAAAACTCCTTTTTCAAGCACAAAAGAAAATTAGTTGGTAGAAAGAAAATACCTTTTCCATTCTCGCACTCTTTCATCATCTTGTTGTGCTTTGCAAATGCCTTTAGCATCTGTTGCTGCCGTTTATGAGACTGTGTTAAATAAGAAAAACAAAACCAACCCAGTTGAATATTACACCAAGAGACACAGATAAGCAAGTTCCTTCCTTCCACAAGCTTTAGAGCTTAAGAAGAGACGAAAATGTAGGAGCATGGAAAAGCTACATTTGTGCCTTATGTCTCTCTCATTTTTTCAAATTCCCTGTGATTTATTTGTTTCCTGAATCCTATTTCTTACACGAGTTCTTGATAATTTGTTTCTTAGGTCTTAGCCAGTCACCTTATGTGCAAAACAGTTTTCTAAACCTTAAGCCCTTTCTCTCTCTTTTCCCCCCACTAATGACAGAAACTGAAGGAATTGAAAATGGTCACTTTAAACTAAAGAGATTAAATACAATGGCTTTCCTACACTAGCACCAACTTAGAAATACATCAGACAGTAGCAAACATGACAGCATTTCACAGCCATGGAACTGCATGTGGAAACTGCAAAGTGAAAAGAGAGCCATTTGGAAATAGTGAAGTGTCTCACTTCATTGCTCTTAAATTAAACACACGTAGCAACTAGAGGCACAAGAAGGGCTTAAGCACCGAAGTAGCAGGCAGCTAAGTCCAATATATGGCTGCCACTGGCATTAACAAAACCACTGTTCAGCTGCTACCTAATCCTATAAGCACCTAAGTTTCCATCAGTGAAGTCCTTAGACGGAGGGGGAGCCTGGCCAAACCTGAGCGGTGCTGTGACCCCATGCGCTAGGTTGCAATGCCCAAAGAGAGGAGCCAGGCCCAACCCCGTGGGACAGGAGCCAAGTTGTCGTTGTGGTGGAGTGCTTGGTCTCCAAAGCCCTCACAACGACCACTCACAGTGGTAATTTTTTTGGAAGGGTGAGGAATTCTCAGTTTCAGATTTTGCCTCAAGCACCCAAAACCTCTGTATGGCCCTGACTATGCATTCCCTTGCTTATCTCGCCTGGGGGCCCAATCCCATAGGCATGCTCAGAGACCACCTTATAGCACGCCTACCGTAGCCAACTCTGCACAAAATGAGAATGATGGTGCCCCTCCCCCATGATACCCCATAGTTAGAGTACAAATCCAGCACATGGGGAACCCGGGTTCAAATCCCAGCTCTGCCTGATTCAGAGCAGGGACTTGAACTCAGTTATCCCACGAGTGCCCTAACCACTGGGCAGTGGGTTAGTTTGCGGTGGTCTCTCCCAATTTCTGCAGTTGAAGCTGTTCCACTATCATTGGGCCTGAGAGACAGAGAATGATCTACAGCCTGGTGGTTCCACGTTCCAGTCCCTGCTCCACTGAATATTTAAGTCTTTCATACAAGTGGAATAGCTTCAACAGGAGACATTGAGAAAGCCACAGCCCAGTGCAAGGGGCACTCATCTAGGAGATGGGAAAATGGGGTTCAGGTCAGGCACAGCAGGGATCCAAACCCAGGATCCAAATCCACATCCTGGTGAGTGCCTTAACCACTGGGCATGGGGGAAGAGGGGCACCACCTCTGCTCTTCAGAAAGGGCTGATCTAGCCTAGGTGCCTAACTCCAGGAGAGGATTCATGGCTGAATCCCAAGCAGAGACTGGCACCCAACTCCCTTTGAGGAGCGGTGTATAGGCCACAGCCCTCACCTCAGCATTCCCTACTGGCTAGTTTATGCAGTGCTCAGCTCAGCATGCTAGCACCTGTGAATCAATTTTTTAAGCACCTAGCTCTCCCCACACACTGCAGAGGGAGCCTGGACGCCTAAATTGGAGTTTGGAGCGTTGCAGTGCTCTAGTCCCTCAGTGAGACACTGAAAAGAGTTGCCATAAAGCTGAGTGTTACAGATTAAAAGGGGAGCAGATTGAGCTTTTAAATGGATGAACACTAGGGAAGCTCTTAGCTTTATTACGTTATTAAAGATTCTCAGATAGACTGGCTCACGGCTAGGTCCCAACTCAATCTGCCTAGGCAAAGCTCTATTAACGTCAATGTAGGATCAGATTGCAGGATCCAGGCCTAAGCTGTTGTAGTTAACAATGAGTAAATACAGAAATATAATAAAATACAGGGGGCAAAAGACAACAGCATTAGTAGAAGGAATTTACTGAAAGAAGAACAGAGAGGAGTAAGAACAAATAGCTAGAGATTTTAAAAAGTGTTTTGAGAAAGAATACTATCAAATTATATCAGAGGACAGAAAAATAAGAGAACCAATGGGCCCATCAATATGATAGGAAAGCAAGGTTAACTTGGTTATTGAAAAATAATGACTTCTTTGCATCAGCAGAATATTGGCAATGCATCCATAAGAACGGCCATACTGGGTCAGACCAATGGTCCATCTAGCCCAGTATCCTGTCTTCTGACAATGGCCAATGCCAGCTGCTTCAGAGGGAATAAAAAGAACATGCAATCAAGTGATCCATCCCCTGTCGTCCACTTCCAGTTCCTTGAAAACAGAGGCTAGGAACATTCAGAGCATGGGGTTGCATCCCAGCCCATCCTGGCTAATAGCCATTGATGGACCTATCCTCCAGGAACTTATCTAGTTTCACAGATGGATTGCATGTTGTGTGAAGAAGTACTTCATTTTGTTTATTTTGAACTTGCTGACTGATGTACTTCTGAATATTAATGAGAAAAGACTGGAAAAAAATGTTTTATTGAAACAGTGGAACAGCTATTTAGCAAAATAAGGGGTTACTTTCGTGGATTATATGAAATTAGGAGTAAGTCAAGGAGCTGGAACTGTTCAGTTACTTTTAACAAATCTTTTCATACAAGACAGGTGCCATGTGACTGGAAAACAGTTCATGTACAGCTCAAATGTTTGCAAGAGAGGGTTCTAGGAAAGAGGCTGAAAATGACAGATATGTATATTTAACAACTATATAAAGAAAAGCTAGAAATTACACTTTAAAAATGCATTTGGAAAAGTTCAGTTCAGGAGTGAGACAGCACGGATTTGTGAGAGGAGAGTAACTTCAGCATAATCTAATTAGTTTTCTAACAACTATTGGTTTAGACAGATGAGAAAAATTGGGGTCAATATACCAGGCCTTTCTGAAAGCTTTTGACAATGGGATGGGGTGAGCAATTGCAAAAACACTCTAAACACTGTTTGACTGTAGTGATAAGTACTCCAACTGCATTTCTCTGGTCTTTACTTACTCTTCCCAGTGCAGAATTGCCCATTTGTAAGAACTTTTCCCCCAGCATGCATTTTCTGGAGCTTTCTGGAGCTTAAATTTGGCAGAGGCAAACAGCTGTAGCCCTGATTGGGTTAGTTTGCAAATGGCTGCTGCAGCTTTCTGTTATTCAGTTGGTAAGTACTGTTGTTTTTTCTTTCCTATTGCACTCTCTCATGGATTGGATAATAAGTGCAAAGGTAGAGTTAAGCCAGTCAGCCTCTCTCAGGGTCAGGAAGGAATTTTTCATTGATCATGCTCTCTCCTTCCTCTAGCTAGCTATAGGTTTGTTTGTTTGCCAATTAATGTCGTTGCCCACCATCATGGTTTAAAAGTACAAGAATTTTGATTATGTTTAACCACAGATTTTAGAGAGAGAAGTCCTACTAGTTAGTCTATACTCCTGGCAACGTAAGCAAAAATATAAGTTAGAGGTGGCACGGTTGTCAGCAAATTGCTCCAAACACTAAGCCCAAGATCTGTTTCTACTTTGACGCTACATTCCATTTATTTATTTATGAAGCCCCTTTGACCAAAAATGGTGAATAATGGTAACAGAAGGACACAAACTGAAATGGTCAATAACTGATGGGTTCTTAGCAACAACAAACTATTAAGCTCACAAGGAAAGGAAAAGAAGGGATGAGACAGTAAGGCTCTGTTTTTGCAAATCTCTTAAGCACATGTTTAACTTTTAAGCACCTACTTAAGTGCACCCTATTCAGCAAAGCGGATAAGCATGTGCTTCAAGTCCCATGAAGTTCATCAAAAGCAACAGCATTCAGAAATGGAAGAGACAGCAGTTGGGATGAAATTTAAAATGATGAAGGGAATCAGAAAAATTGAGAGGAAGAGAGATCCCAAGGGATCAGTGCTAGAAACAGCAAAGTTCAATATTAATTGGCTGTATGAGTCTTACTGTAAGAAGATAATTGAAGACAGCAAACAGAAAAGCAGGGAGGAAGATAAGAAAAAAAGGGCAAGTCAGATTTGAGTGATGGCATTAAATGTCAGTTTTAAAGCAGCAGCACAAATGGATGAGAAGCTACTGAAGTGAAGAGGAGAGAAGAAATAAGGATAGTAAAGCGAAGCATCAAACAGATGTGGTTTGGTGGCACACTGCTATGTAAGCCCAATATCCAAGATGAAGAACATGAAGAGAAGCTTTGGATTTTTTCTAAGATATGTAAACACATCTTGCAAGATCCTTTCCCTGCTCATCTCCTCAGGCTCCCAGACAGGTGCAGTGGGAGAAGCAGAGGAAGAAACTTTCAGCAACAGCCAGTGCCTGGGGAGAGAGAGAAGCAGGTTCTGCTGATAAGCTAAACCTTTGAAGCTTGGGGAGAGGAGGGGACGGGATGGGATGGGACGGGATGGGGGGGGGGTGGGCGAGAGAAACAGAAGAGAAGAAAGGTCAGCTCCCCAGCTCAAGTATAAGATGAAAGACTCTTAGACTTTGGAATCAGTCCTGCTGACAGCAACTTCCCCGTGCAGATTTCACACACACAGATGAGCACATGCACCTCCCAGACTCCATGCCTCACAGCGATGAGTCTGCAATTGGCATAGCACTGACCACACTTAATTGGGAGGGGGGAGCTGCATGTATGGGGAGTGTACAACAAAGCTGAGTTACAAACAAAAATAAAATTTAAAATTAAAAAAGAGAGTGGGGTCATTTACTGCAGTTCACCTAAGATAGAAAAATTTTGAGAGCCAGCCCTGGTGGTGACACCCCCACTTGAACTAACTAGCGGAAGATGACTTCTCCAGTTACTGACACAATTAATGGCATATTCTCGTATCTAAAATAGATCAGATGACAGGTCTTTTAAATACATTACAGCTAAAGCAGATTTTCAATACTTACACTGCAAGATGGATCCAGCATGGATTTGCACCACTCCACGGCTTCCACTGTACATGGTCTCATAGTCTCTGTGCGTCCATGGTAGAAACGTCTGGTCATAGCAGTTTCATAACAGCAGCCTGGGCTAAGAAGGAAAATTAGGACAGAGCGTCTCACTACAATGATAAATCTTTTCTCCTCTCTAAAGGAAAAATGTCATATAAAAGATATTCTATCCCATTACACTCAATTACAAATAAGAGTAAGCCACTCATTTTCTTTTCAGTGTCTGAAATGTAATACAGATTACTCAACCATAAGAAAGTTTTCAAGAGGCAAGTTAGGACTAAGAAAATTCAGATGCCATTATAAAAAAAAATCTGGACTGTTTCATGAGCTGCTTTTTGTAAATTCTAAGGCTTCCATACACCCTTATGTAGGTGAGTGGAAAGTAAGCAAGCTTCAATTTCCTATGTGTTCTTCCATCAAAGTTAAAGGAGAGAAGGCATCTGCCCAAAACAAGACCCACAGATTGGGGGAATCCACTAGCAACAAGGGGCATCTACAAACAAGTTTAAGAAGCGTATCCGATGAAGTGAGCTGTAACTCACGAAAGCTTATGCTCTAATAAATTTGTTAGTCTCTAAGGTGCCACAAGTACTCCTTTTCTTCTTACTGAGATTGTTTTTGTTGGGCAATTAATATAACCCAGTGTTCAATGACCTATGCAAGGAATGTGCCTTTTTGCAGATGACACCCTCAGGCAACTATTTGCCAGCTTTGTGATGACTCGCATTTAAACTATTTTAAATACTAACAGATGGTAGTAAAGGCATGGGTAAAGGAGGGACATAATCACCAGCAAAGGGAGAGTCTCCAATAACTTTTAGCTGGGAGTACAAAATAAAACCTTCCTCAGCCACCCGCCTAGTGTGCAAGGACAGGAACTTGGTTGTACACTATCTTTTCGTTATGCCATTATAACTTTTACAGGGAGCCTTTGTTGGTGATGGGGACAGGATGACAACAGTGAGTCTGCTAAGGCTTTTTACAGGGTTGGGATTTTGGAAGAGAGAGATTTATCACCACAGAATGATGTTTAATTATAGACTACAGATGAGGCTTTCATCTGCACCTGGACCAAATCCCCTTAAATAGGAATGAGCAATTAGTGAGGTATGCTGTGTTGGTCACAGGATATTAGAGACACAAGGCGGGTGAGATAATACCTTTATTGGACTAACTTCTCTGTTAGTGAGAGAGACAAGCTTTTGAGCTTACACTGAAAAAGAGTTATGTGAGTTAAAAAACTTGTCTCTCTCACCAGTAGAATTTGGTCCAATAAATTTGGTCCACTTCACCCACCCTGTCTCTCAGTTAGTGAGGTAATATAGATCCTTGTGGGCCAAGTCTTTGCTTATCATTTACCCAGTACTTCCTATGTGTATGTTTTATGGAATGTTAATAAAGCTCTGGCTGGCTGCCCTCCATCTTACAGTATTTGCAGTATAGCACCTACCATACTGTGACATAAAGGACTTGCTCCTGCACCTTTTGAAGTCAATGGCAGAAATCCTGCTGACTTCAGTGGAAGAGGATCAGGTCCTGTATAACTAAATAAAAGATTATAATGACATATTTCTTCATTCTTCTATGGCTGCAGTAAAACATAAAATGGGATGCAAAGCCCTTTGTATTTGCCCAGATTTGTCAGTTTGTTCAACTATACATTTAATTGCTAGCCTGGGTAATAAACTTTTCTTACTGTCCATGAAGTTTATAATAGGCCAGCTGGAGGCCAAGCTGAACAAATGTATCAGGATGAAGTCCCTTCTTCTTGGTCAATGCTTTGCCAAAGGATGTAAAGGCATAATTCACTAGCTGCAAGTCAGAAACCTGACAAATAAAAAATTCGTTACCACAGGAGAATTCAGCAACTGCTCTAATCACAATCTGCTTCAGTTCAAATATAATGAACTGTACATTCACCTCACAAAACAATGGATCAGGTTTACACCGGTGTAACTCCCCTGGCTTCAGTGGGGCTACCTCAGGATTGAATCTGTCCCAGTGGTCTTTGTTCTCTGGCCTGGAGTGAGGCCAGCTACTAACGTTTAGAAAAAATGAAAGTCTCAATGATCACTAAGAAATAAAGAAACTTCACCTGCTGAGAATACCGTTCTTTAGCACGTCCAATGTCATTTAGCACATTCTGGTTCAAGGTGAAAACAAGTTCTTCTGGCCATGGGATGTCCCGTACTTTATCCGATCCCTGTTTTGTTTTTTAAATAGAAGAGGAATCAATATCCGTAAGAGAGGTAATTCTAATTAATAAGGATGGAAACATAATGGATACATACCTTCCACCTTCCCTCACTTTCAATAATCCTCTGATCAATATAAGAGCACAGGACTACCATAGCCATGGCATCAAAAGGAGAATGCTAGAACACATGAGACAATATACGGTGATGGTTGCATAGCTAAAAGTTGATCGAGCCTCCTTATTTTCACCCCCATTCCTTCTTAATTATGCTGAAGGTTTTCCTGTGTTGTGTAGAATTCATTAAGAGATTACACTTCTAGCCCTTCTATCTGTACAGATAGAGCCCCATACAGTATTTATCTAATCTCTTGATAGCTCTGCAGCCAGATAGACTGGCTGCAGAGACACTGGGTAAGGCACAGATCTGGGCAGAAACAACGTCTTCCTATGTGAGAGAGCATTGCTTAGCATGTTTTGGGCACTACTGTCATACAAGCAAATAATAAAGCTACTAACTTACAAATTTTTTTGCATGATTTTCCCCTTCTCTTTGAACTCCTATTGATCAAATTCAAGAAACTCCCTCATTAAAATATTTCTGAAAGTAAGATTTAGACTTCTAATCTTAATCTCCTCTTTAGAAATGTACAGCACCTATCCTGGGATGTTTGCCACATAAGGTGCTCTATACATGAAACTTCGCTAAAAAGAAAAACAAATTTAAACCTGTAAAAAAAATATTCCATTGTGGAAGGGGAAAAACTGACAAAGGATCCCACTGTAAATAAGCTAGGAAAAAGGGAATCATATTTTACTTACATCAGAGTTTGAACCAAATGTCCCATTGGAAAATAATATGCAGTTGTAGGATTTGTCTCCCCAGCGTATGGTTGGATCTCCTGTTAGAGCCAACTTCATGATCTAAATCAAGAATTAATATAATGGGGTTTAGAACTATCCAAATGTGCGCCACAGTCCTGTCACATTACACTGGAAGTATCTGGATCCTTTTTTAATGAGTACCAACACACTTGAAAGCAGCTATGACTTACTGCATTGGACAAGACACTGTCCCTGCCCTAAGGAGTTTTTAGATGAGCTATGACTAAGAAGGCTCTCTGCCTGACAGCAGACATGCCGAAAATGGAATAAATATATATCCATCCGAAGAAAAACCATCTGTACAAGTCAGGTGTTTGGTGTTTAAAAATAAAAGTCCAGATCCTGTTGGTCAGTGCTTCTGTGGCCTGTGAAATTCATAGGGGTGCAGAAGGGTTGAGGGTAAATTTACACCACATTTACACCTCCAAGATCCTAGATGTGGCAGGCATTGGTCCAGTCCTGACCATCAAAAGGAGGCAATGAATCATGGCCATGCCCATTTTCCTATGCTAGAGGGGCCAGGACACAATGATGCAAGACCTTTTAGATGCTAAGGGAATCTTCAGGCAGATAGTTAAGATGGCTTTCCAGAATATTTTATACAAACAAATCACATACACAATGAGAGACAAAAGTTGGTTAAAGGGAGAAGTAAAATTATTTTGAAATCTGTAACTACCGGAGTACAATCCTCAGGGGTTCCATGGGGACTGGAATCATCCAGGGAGATCACAAACAAACTGCTCTGAATTTTTTCCAGTAGACAAAAGTTCTTTGGATCGAGATTAGTTAAATATTCACGTGTCTAGAAAACAATGAAAAAGTGGTTAAATAATTGAAATGTTTCAAGTCCAGTCAATCAACATTTTTCTGAAAGACCACTGAAATTTTCCAACCTCTGCCCACTGGGTTCTCTCCCCACTTGTTAAAGCCGCCAGCCCTGGTCCATCAGGTTCATTATGGCACCTCTTTTGGATGTAAGCAAGTTGCCTTTAAGAAGATTTTTAAAATTAGTAAAATAGAATGAAGACAGAGACTGGATTAAAGTTGTTCACTTTAGTAGGCCAGGAGTCTGGTTAATATTTCTTATTCCATATCTAATAATCAGATTAAGTGAACTTTCAAGAAGTGTATCAACCCTGCTCAGGACACATGACCTTTTTAATACCTTGTCTGCACTGGGGATTTGCCCTGATTTCAGCTCTGGGGACTGCTGCACCAATGTAAACCCATAGTTTAGACAAAGAAAAACACAATTTGCACCACTGACACTTAACTCCGTTTCAAACATGGGACACCTCTAATGGTGCATGTCACACTTTCCATATCCACACTAGGGGTTTGCATGGGTACAGTTATATTGGTGACTAGCTACGAGTGGCTGAAATAAGGGCAAATCTCCAATCCACACAAGGCCTGAGAATCATAGGAGGGAATCATATTCCATCCCAGCCAGCTGAGATTGTATTATGCACCAAACCTTAAACAATGTTTCTCTTCTTAACCTTTGCTTGCACCAGCACTTCAAAAAACTTCATTCAAAGCTTTGTACTCTGACAGTTTTACCTGTAAAAATGACTCTTCACATACTGTACTTCATGTTCTCTGTCTACCTTGTTACCCCTTTTAAAAAACCTTTCTCTGAATTTTTAAGAATTCATATGCAGTTATTTGGCACTTCCACCTATTAAATACTAGTACCAATCAGTATTTAAACAACATTCATACAGATGTATTCATCTATAGCAAGAGAGGCGAACCAGATATACCACCCTCAATATCAGGTTACCTGTAAAGCAGAATTGTAATACCCGTAAGTAGCAGCAGGTTTTTGTGTATCATTGAATTAATCTGTTTGGCATTTCTTGTTAGGAACTTGTTTGATTTCTGTTTGTTTCTTCCTTTAGTGTTTGCTTGATCCACCACAACTCTCAGTAAGTTGTTCCAATAGCCAATTACCCTCACCATTAAAAACTTGTGCCTTATTTCAAGTCTGATTTTTGCTTAGCTTTAGCTTGAAGCCATTGTCTCTAGGCAAGAGGCCATTATAAATTTTTTTGTTCTACATGTAGCTACTTATAGTCTGATCAAATCCCCCTTCAACTGTCTTTGAACTGAACTAAATAGATTGAGCTCTTGGAATCTACCCATGTAAGATTTCCAATCATTTAATCATTCTTGTGTCTCTTTACTGAACTCTCTCCAATTTATCATCAACATCCTTTTTGAACTGTGGACTCTAGAACTGGACACAGTATTCCAGCAGCAGTCACACCAATGCCAAATACAGAGATAATATAACCTCCTTATTCGGTATTTCTGTTTGTACATCCAAGGATCATATTAACCCTTTTGGCAACAGCAGCCCACTGGCAGCTCATATTCAACTGATTATCCACTGTGACCCCCAAGTTTTTTCATAGTCACTGCTTACCAGGACAGAGTCCCTCATCCTGTAAATATGGTCTCTATATTTTGTTCCTAGATACAGAACTTTAAATTTGGCCAGTAATGACTTGGATAAGGACTGGGAATGGCTTGGAGTGACTTGAGAGGAGTTACTCTAGATCTACACCAGCAGAATTTGGCCCATAGGGTAAACCAGCATGTGCACAGTCTAGTAATATTACCAGTCTGTAAAGTTAGCATCTTCACCTATTTTTTGGATTCCTCAAAACACTTCTGGGAAGTGTGTAATGATTATATTAGTGGTAATCATTAATAATTATTGAGAAAATTCAGAAATTTCATGTGCTAAGAGGAAGTATACATATGGCAGCTCCTTGGAGAGGGAGTATTTGTTTTGACAATCAACACCTAGCAGTATGCTCTAACACCAAGGTCTACAATATATAGGGCCACATTCTCTCTCTCTCTCTTAACCCCTCTTCCCACCAATACAGCTCCTTTGCACTCCCTTAGTGGCACAAAAGTCCAAAAAGCAGGTCAGACTTTCCAGGTCCTGGTGTAGGGGTGAGATATGTGGCTGGAGTGCCGCGGTATTCCAGAAATCCCCAACTGGCAGAAAAGGCCCTTAAACATGTTACCAGACAACACATGTTACGGCTCAATCCTGCCTCTGTGGAGCTCAGCAGCAGAAATATGGCCAATATATCACTATATATATGTCAATATATGCACAGCTTCGATTATGTTTAAAATGTGGTCAAGAGGGAACAAAGAGAAAGTGTAGTGGTGGGTTTTGTTTGTTTGGCTTTTTGTTAATGATTATGATGAACATCTCATTGCTACATGGATTGGTTCTCAAAAAAAGATATCACAGATAATCCTGATATAGTTTCATGCCATGAACCCCAACATGCAATTGATATTTGCTACCCAAACACCTTCATAGTATACTTTTAGCATCCTACATTTTCTTGTTGTTCCTGGCACCTTACCATAGTTTGCAATGCCAAGTGCAGGTTCATTTTTCATGACTATTACAAGCTTTCCTTCACCTTCCAAAACACTTTAACTGTATAAGCTGTTCAGCTAAAGTTACTTAGTTGCAGAGACTACCAAAATACAATAATGGAGGAAAAATTCCAATCCCGCCAAACTTCAACAGAAAATGTTTAAAGGGATTTGCTTGGCCTGAAAAATCGCATTTTTATCTGAAAAACGGGCACTTACTAGAGTTTACAAGTAACACAATTGGAGACTAGCATCCTGCCATGTTAAGCATTCCAATTTTGTACAGTCTGGACTTTCATGGAGTGCTGTTCTTTTGTATTTCATTGTGCAGCTCAATTAATATGAAGTAATTTAAAAACCTGAAAATCTCTGGGGGGCTCAGTATATGACCTTCATGTACAGCATCAAAAGCAAACACTCGACCTTGACACAGGACTATTAAGTGGGATGGGCATTCACCTTCACTCTCTGAAAGGAAGATAAAACGAACATGAGAACACAATACTTTTTGGAAAACATAATGTGAGTGAGAGAGAAAGGGGAGACAAGTTAAAGACACACTTAAGTACAAAAATGCATGTGTACAAATACAGCACATTTTGGCCTTTAACATTTAAGACTTTGTACATTTAAAAACAGCAACCAAGACCAAACTGGTCATCTACTTTCAGAGAGCAATTCTATGTTTTTTCTGCAGTTTGGAAATAAGTCTCAAAGGCTGCATTTGCAAGATTATCTGACAGAATCCACAGATGCATGTAACCTTAATTATTATTAACCCTCATCAATGTTTACTGCCATGTTCATAACTTTAACAAATTTATAAGTGGGGAGGCTATTCTTACATCAAAGAGCAGAAATACTACATGGAAAATCATTCACATACTGATGAAAGAAAAGATGACATTGGGTGAAGTTTCAGAGGGTGGGCATAGCAAGTGGCTCCAAAGATAAGCAAAAACACTTCACAACACATTGTACACGTTTTTGTCTATGCAAATCAGGAGTTAATGCACAAATGGATCAGCTAGTACCCAATTTGCATATGCAAATCTGAGCACAGATACATGGATGTTTAACATTATGGAGAGATGTAGTTGTTGCACATACCACTGGAAGTCCTGCCCATAATTGCCTATACAATCTTATTAGACATGCCACACACAAAAATTATCAACATAAAGTTAAGGTTTGACCAAGTTCAAGAATGTTAAGACAAAAAAAAAAGTTAGAATTGCAAGAATCACAGAGCTAACGTTGCACTTCTCAAACTAGACCACTACGCAACCTTAACTCTGCCCCATAGCTCTGCCTTGAAAAAATGAGAAATGTATACTATATCCATAGAGCTCCATTTAACAAATGCCTATAAAAATGTCTTAATCTTATTCATATAGTAATTTTGTTGCTTTATGTCTTTCTTCATGATCATATTGTAAAATACACAACGAAATTTGTAAGTTCCTGATTTAGATAAATAGCAAAATTAAGGAAATCATTCCCCCTTTAGAATGTCATCTACAGAGATCATGAAATTACAGCACTTGCATGAAAAGAGCAAAAACTAGTGGAGTGACAAATTATCACATGTATGAAACCTTATAAAAACAAGGTGCTGTCATGAACATCTGAAATACACTACACGCCAAAAAGGGAGATAACAGGTTTTCATCTTCACAGGGACACAGCTGAGGTTCTTCGGGTGCTTTGAGAAATGCAACCATACCTCCGCATTCTCTGAGTTTCTATTGTTTGGATTTTCTTCTGTTTTATTTTTAAACCAATGTTCTTGAAAGGTCATGCACCCTCAAACCATTGTTATGTGCCTGCAACCTTAACTTTTCTTTTAAAAATTAAAGAAATTCCCATACATAAAAGTTTATTACAGTCCTAACAAGGGATTGGGGAGGGAAGGAGAATAGGGAAAGCTTCCCACTTCCTCTTGACTTCCTGAGCTCTGGAGGAGTGGCACGTCACTAATCCACACCTCCTAAGGTCTATAGGAGGGGGGCTCCACCTCTGAGAATCTTAGGAGATATACAGGCATGTACTGAGGTAAGTGCGTCAGCATCTTTCTGAGCCTTATGAGATATCTCAGGGAATCCCCAATCTTTACAAGGCGCATTAAGTGGAGCCCATGGCTCTTATGTTTCTCAGTTCCACAAAAGCAGTAGGAGTTTAGCGAGAAGGATTACATGGGCCACTGGGGCAGGTGGATTTCTGACAAGAAGAAGTGAGAGCTGGATGGGAAGCTGAGAATTGGGGGGAGGGGGAAACATAACATATGGGGAGCATGTCCCTGAAAAATGGGGACATGGATAGGGAGGGATTTACAACTCCATATTGTAATTTTACAATACAGGGTAGGCATATTTACTATTGGTATATGTAAGTGTGATTAAGCTGCAAACAAATAATTTTGAAATAACCTTTCATTCAACAGCAAGAAGGAAGCACTAAATACTGTACCAAAAGGGGCATGAGGGCTGAAGAAAGTTAGTCCATTCCTGATGTTCTAACCCTTTATTTGTATCTGACCTGATTCTTTTATCTTTGTCTGTATCCAACCCAATTATAAAGATCAATACCAGTTTAGAAGGTGCCACAAAGGCATCACCTCAGCTGTGGGATGTACAGAGTGCATAGACTAGCAACCCTATAACACCAATGTATAGCTAATCAAAATGCTCTTCAGCTACAGCAGGTTTTTAAAACAGACACAAATATAGTGTTTGTTTCATGGTTAACATGGCCACACTTAGTCCTGCAACATAAAATCAGTTGTCTGTTAGGCTAGGAAAGTTGCATATGTTTACCAGTTCTAAAATAGTTGCCTAAAGAATCTCTAGTAATTCCTGGAATCTTGCAAGTGCAGAACAGCATTCGGAATTGGTTCATGTCCAGAGGCATATTTCCATGTCTATGCACAGCCAATTTTTCCCTGCAGTAAACAGAATATACAAAAGCATAGGTTCTGATTAACTTTTAAGCATGAGGTAAAAATTACACCAACAAATCAAATATGGCAAAATTCATCCCTGAGTACAGTGGAGTTACATCAAGGAAGAACTTGTCCCATATTGTTCATGACTGTAAGCATGCACAGTACACTGATATTTAGAAGCAATTATATTTTTTTAAAATGTCTTACGTTCTTATTAGTTCCCAGTATTTCAAGGTATGCCATATTGTTATGCATCCTCTTTCTATTTGAGTTCCTTCTTTTGGTGACCAATAGTGTTCAAGATAAGGGCCTGCGCCTCCAAAGTTATAATATATTTGTGTTGGTATGCGA
This sequence comes from Dermochelys coriacea, assembly GCF_009764565.3. NCBI lineage: Eukaryota > Metazoa > Chordata > Testudines > Dermochelyidae > Dermochelys > Dermochelys coriacea. The sequence continues at coordinate 229,196,204 of NC_050069.1, forward strand.
GCATCAAGATAAGCCACGTTCAGCCACCATTCTTCTAGCTGAAAAGGAATAGAGATTAGCATCACAATATATTTTAGGCATAGCTCTATAATAATCACTTGATTGTTGTACTGTACCTATCTAATTTTTTGTTACTTTTTAATACTCTGAAATAGTTCCTGAACTGTGAAAGGCAGACTAGTGATCCACAAAGCACTTACTGATAGTACTGAGACAGCTACATCACATTTCCAGGTGTTATGTTACACTACTTTCTTAATATTAATTTTCCTTGTCACCAGTTGTTGTAGCTGTTGACTGCTGCAGTTGCCAGAGATTGTTTTCTGATGAGATTACAAATTTAGCTGACAAAGCTAAGTGTAAATGTAATAGACTTCTGTAAGATATCTGATTTGGTACTGCACAATATTTTGATTAAGAAAACTAGAACAATACAAAATTAACATTGCACAACTTATATGTATTAAAACCTGGCTAACTGACAGGTCTCAAGAAAACCTGAAGAGGAGCTTTGTGTAAGCTTGAAAGATTTTCTCTCTCACCAACAGACATTGATCCAATAAAAGACATATTATCTAACCTACCTTTTCTATCTACCTCTCAACATATAATTGTAAATGGGCAATAATCATTGAGCAAGTGTGTTTCTAGTGGGGTTCCTCAGGGATCAGTTCTTGGCCCTACACCAGTGGTCCCAAAACAGTGGGGTGCACCCCCTACGGGGGCACAGAGCGGAGGTGCAGCAGGGCTTGGGCCAGTCCCTACAGGGTGCGGGGAGGGAGTGCCACCCAGCCCTGCTCTGTCCCCATCTCTGCTCCAGCCCTGGCCCCGACCGCAGCCCTGGCCCCCAGCCTGGGCATAGCCTCAGCCCCCAGCCTTGCCCTGAGCCCTGGCCTTGGCCAATGGCCCCACCCTCAGCTGTAGCACCATCCATTGCCATGGCCTGGGCCTCTGGCCCACAACCACAGCTTCGGTCCCCGACTGCAGCTCCTGGGGGCACAGGCAAATTACATTAGCGGCAAGGGGGACACAACTTAAAAATGTAGGGGACCACTGCTCTACGCTATTTAACTTTTTTATCGATGACCAGGAAGAAAACAGTTTGCAGATGACACAAATATTGGGGGTATGGTAAATAATGCAGAGGGCAGGTCACTAATACAGAGCAATCTGGATCACCTGGTAAACAGGGCATGAGTAAACAATGTGCATTTTAATAAGGCCAAATGTAAATTTATACCTCTAGGAACAAAGAATTTAGTTACAGGATGAAGGACTATATCCTGGGAAACAGTGACTCTGAAAAAGACTTGTGGGTCACAGTGGATAATCAGCTGAACATGAGCTCCCAGTGTGATACTAAAGGGCTAATGCAATGGATGAATAAACAGGAACACTGAGTAGGAGTAGGGAGGATATATTACTTCTGTATTTGGCACAGGTATGACAGCTACTGGAATACCATGTCCAGTTCTACAGATCACACTTCAAGAAGGATGCTAATTAATTGAAGAAGAGCCCCGAGAATGATTAAAGGACTGGAAAGCATGCTCAATAGTCAAAGATTCAAGGAGCGCAATCTCTTTAGTTCAACAAAGAGAAGGTTAAGAGGGTAACAATCTGTTAGTAGCTACACAGGGAACAAAAACTTGATAATGGGCTCTTCAGTCTAGCAGAGAAAGGTATAATAAAATCGAGTGGCCAAAAGATGAAACTAGACCAGAAGTTCTCAAACTGGGGGATGGGCCCCCCTGGGGGGGCGCAGAATGTATTCTGCTGGGGCATGAGAAGCTTTAGGGGGGAAAAAATTAACTTACTGCACACATTTTACCCACAGCAATGAACAACTAGCAAAGCCGATTCCTCCAGACCTATGAGATCCTCAGATGGCGTTGTGCGTTCCGACAGATTTCTGTTAAGCTTGCATAGCATTATACAAAGTCATTGCCATCTGCACGTTAATCCATTTGCTATGGAGCGGTGTGCACATTTAATTGTACGCATGGATCACAATCGCAGTTTTGCTTTTATTACAATGTATACAATGCTCATTTGTGCAACAGAAAAAAAAATAAGTGAAAAACAAAGAAGCTAAAACTGATTCAAGTGAAGCACTGCAGCCACATATATTGGTATTCAGTAGAACTTCAGAGTTATGAACAGCAGAGTTACAAACTGACCGGTTAATCATGCACCTCATTTGGAACCGGAAGTACGCAATCAGGCAGCAGACATCAAAAAAACCCAAAAACTGTACAGTACAGTACAGTACAATACAGTACATCGAATGCATCCGATGAAGTGAGCTGTAGCTCACGAAAGCTTACGTTCAAATAAATTTGTTAGTCTCTAAGGTGCCACAAGTACTCCTTTTCTTTTTTATCTGATTATTAGTGATGGAGGAAATGGTCCAAAATATGATCTCTCTGTTCAGAGGTGTTCTACACTATGAAAATTCTTCAGAATACCTACTCTGAGATAATGTAAGTATAGACATGTTGGGACTGATGATGGTCTTATGAATTCCAAAGATTGTTTGACATTTACTAGTAGTTCCTTTTTCTCTTTCTTTTTTGCAAGGCCACCTGTTAGATTGCCATCACCTGTATTATTGCTCTTCAGAAAAAGAAAGAGCTAGAATGTATGCTCTCTGGGGCACAAACCGTGGGTAAAATTTTCAAAAGCTCCTAAATGACTTAGGAGCCTAAATTCCTCTTTCAAACCTGATTTAGACAATTAGGGGCCTAAGGGCTCATCTACACAGCAAGTTACTATGTGGCTAACCAGGGTGTGAATCTACAGTGCACCTGCTTGTCACACGCTCCAGGACTTTCACTGGAAAGTGTCCACACATAGTATTTCTGTGTGGAAAGTTGGTGCATTGTACATTCACACTCTGACTTGCCACACAGTAACTGGCCGTGTAAACAAGCCTTAAGAATCATTGCACATCAATGGGACTTAGGAGCCTCAGTCACCTGGCTACTTTTGAAAATTTTACTGTGTTGTCTGATTCTGTGTTGTCAGTGTCTAGCACATTTGGGCTTTTGAGCACTATCACAATACAAATACTAAGTCATCTTCAGCCTGTGCATTATGGCAGAATATGATACCTCAAGATAACTGAGTTAAATCTAAGTTCTTATTTGCTGTAATCTTATTTATGTGATTGTTTACTGAGCCAGCCATAACAAAACAAGTGAGTAATAAAACTGGTCTCTAACAATTCATAAATATAAAAATGTTCAACAAAACACTATTTTCATAATTCCTCCTCCTTTTCCAATTTGTTTAGCTATTAAAATATGTAGTCTTTGCTCAGTCAATAAACACTAGTACTCGTGGGTTTCATATGCAAAGGTTGGGCCTGACCCTGAAAACATTATTCTTGTAAATAACCCCACTCACATAATGAAGTTATGCAACAGGAATAAGGAAAAGTTGAGCCTAAAGCTCAGCACTTTACAAGATCAGGCCCTAACTAGCTCATTTTCTGATTGTTCTCTGCAAAAATACTGATGTCTTATACTCACAAAACTAGATGTATCAAGATGTATGAAAGACTCGTAGGAAATTTTTTTACAACCTTAAAAAAATCATAATTCAAAACATACCCAATTCTTCTTCTCTTTAGCCCTTTGCAGTAATTTATGCTGCAACAGTTTTCCAATCCCATGTTCAAACTTTTTAACTATGTCCTCAGTTCTTTGATATTCTTCTTGATTTAGGAATGGTTTTACTGTAAAAAAGGAAAATGTATATAAATACAGATTCATATCAACTCCCCCCACGGCCCCCCGATGCAGACCCTGAAGCTGACAGAACCCAAGAGAAATTTTTAAAATAAACACAGATGTCTTTGTTGGAAGAAAAATATATTTTAAAAAGGCCAGAGTAAGTTCTAGGAAATCTTAATGTAAAAATACATTTAAAAAAAAATGTAAGTTAAATACGATTATCACGCCTCTCAAATAAGTGTGGATACAAAAGGCCCGCAATATCAAATAAGTGATTAAATCAAATAAGAGACTGAAAACAGAAATATTTAGATCTAAATTGGTAGGTACTATGGAGTTCTGTGACTCTGCAACTCCCATGGAACTCATTCACTAATTAAACTTGTCTCTACTTTGTTTGTGGGCACAGTACCAGCCAAATACATTGGGTGAGTCCACACAGTTGAGAAACACACAGCTATCACATTATTGCATCAAACATAAGCTACTTATCTTCACCTTCAAAGCCCTTCATGGTCTAGCCCAGTTGTGGGCAACCTGCGGCCCGTCAGGGTAATCTGCTGGCCACCACTTCCCACAGCTCCCATTGGCCAGGAATGGCAAATCGTGGCCACTGGGAGCTGCAGGCGGCCGTGCCTGTGAATGATCAATGTAAACAAACTGTCTTGCAGCCTGCCAGGGGAATACCCTGACGGGCTACGTGCAGCCCGCTGACTGCAGGTTGCCCACCACTGGTCTAGCCCCAACCAACCAGTCATCTCTCAATTCACTTTCTAGATAGATACTTACCTCCAATTGGGCAATGATGCAAACCTCCATTGCCGCCTGGTTAAATTTTCAAACAAGCACCTTAGTGCTTTCTCCCTTGCTGCCCCTCATACTTGGGAGAAGCTCCCTGTAAACATCTGCAAAGTTACCTCATTATCCTACTTCAAATTCCTCCTCCAAACTCTCCTTTGCCATGATGCCTACAAAAACTAGATAATGGGTGTGCTGAGACCACTGCCTATCATGCTGACCAATACCATCTCATTGTTTTCTTGTACTCCTCCATTTGTATTGTATTGTATTTGATGGAAATATAGCTATAATGGTCTTTAAAAACACTAAGTCTGTAGTTGTAATGTTTCCATGGGTCCAATATATTTTTCTGACATTCTTTTTCAGTTTTGTATAATTTAGTCTTTTTTTTTTTGGTGCTTTTGAATATTCAATGTGTGTGTGTGTAAGGATTATTATGTCTTCATATAAAACTTTTTATATTTCTGTTTTGTAGGCTTTCCACCCCAGAGTTGTAACACCCTCACTTATATTTTATACAATATATTCCTTTATCTGGTTGTCATTTGATGTTTTCAGAAAAGAACCTATGAGCATAGTGCTCATTCTTCATAGTCTCGTGAACAAGTTATTGTAGAGCACAGAACAGTGGTGAATGGTTTGCTGACACTTATCTATTTGTGTGATTAGACTGAATTTTCGACTATGATCCTAGCAACAGGGAAAAAAGTCAATCCTTCTGGGTGGGGTAGAAGATAGACTCCATTAGACCAAAATCCTTTCTCCAAACATCTATCCGTATGGGTTGCTGAATTATATTTCTCAATCATCATATTTTGGGTATCTTGGAATTTGCACTGAGTAGCATGGGATCTGACAGATTTCCAATGTAACAACTGATCTCTCCTTAGTAATTATTCCTACATCTAAGAAGGTGATTTTTCATTAATGCAGCATGGCCAAAGTTTTTCACAGAAACTAGATGTTCTACACAACACAAGCCTTGGGTATCCCATCTGGCTAACCATGAGCCTGTGCTGTTGTGTGTATGTATATATTTCTTATGGTGTTGCCAAAGTAACTTCTTGTTTACAAAGACTATGTCTACACTACAGACTTCATGTAGCCACTCCATGCCAGCAAGAAAAACTACCCACAACGAGCGGTGGTGGCTATGTCAGCAGAAGAGTGTCTCCCGCCGACATAGCACTATCCACACCAGTACTTTTGTCAGTGAAATTTATGACGGTCGGGGGGGTATTTTTTCACATCCGTGACCGACAAATGTTTTACTGACAAAAGTGATAGTGTAGACATAGACTGAGATTAAAGCTCCTTTTTTCCTCTCTGGTTTTGTGATGAGTATACACAACACACCCAGAAACATGGAATTTTTGCCAATAAAAAAAAAAATCAGTCTTACCTTTTATTTTATGACTATTTAAGACCATATTTGAGTTTGATTCCTTGTATAGTCCAACACCACATATTTTACACCAGCATAATTTTGCTTAATAAAAACATCATTGTGGCTACACAGACTTAATCCAGTATAGTTTCCAATAAATTTGAAGTCAAGATCTTTTAACTCATTGGGCACAGTACTAAAATGGAGACTTCAACTCATCCGGAAATAAAAATCAGGTTTCACAAATCTAGTCAATTGTATTCCCTCAAAGACTGACCCTACAGTGAGTTCAGCAGTGAGGAGTTCCACTGAATCCAATTTTTGCATTAACTTCAGTTGTGCAAGGCATAAAAGGATCTGTGCAGGCATAAAAGTCTGCCTGTGTGACAACTGCCATCTCAGTCAATATACCAGGCATTGAATAGGGGACTTCCAGACAAGGTGGACCAATTTAAGTCACCATAACGAAAGCCTAAATTTAAATAATCAATTTTAATCAACTCTTCCATTTGTACTTCAATTATTTTTTAAAGAAAGATGCATTCTCATTGGTTAATCTAACCATTAACATGTTGATTTACAAGTAAATAGAGCCTTTTAGACTAGATTTGGTACATCTTTTTGGTACGTAGGAGGGTACACAATAACTATATACATTTACTGAAGTAATAACATAATATTTTCAGATTCTTATAAACTATACATTTTTAGTATGCTAGAAAATGGAAAATGAAATATTACTTATTTACTAGATAACTTTTTGCTCGTGATTTGTGTCAAGCTGCATTAATATAGTAACTGGAATATAATTAAACACGCAACACAGCATAAAATTTATTTTTATTAAACAAAATAAGCCTCTAATACAGCACATGACCTGTTGTGCCATATTCATAAAGCTTGACTTCAAAAGTTAGATATTTTCCCCCTGATTCTTTCTTTATATAGAAAAACAGTCTTTAACCTTGAGCCTTTAACGCAAAGTTTTTGATAGAGGCTTATGGATTCAGCATATATGTTTTATTTTAAATGTTTTACAAGATTATAAGTAGCATAGGAATTAACATTTTGTATTAAATTTAGATTTCACTTTAAACAGGTTTATTGTTAAAAAGAAAAAATTAAATTAAAAAAAATATTTTTTTATTATAATTTTTGTATCCACCCTACCGCCAGACCTAAAGCACAAGACTCTTCAGTTGAGCTAAAGAGCCAGGATTGCAAGCTGAGAGCTGTAACAGACACACATTTTGTGCAGCTCAAGCACAGAAAGGGACACTACACATATTGACCAGGACCCATGTCAATGCATGGAGTTCATTGCAGGATCAGGACCTTAAGCTGCATCTTTCTCTCCAAGTCTTATCATACTAGATTGATAAATATACCTTTGTTGTTTGACCTTTTGGGATTTATGTGAGTGAGTGGTTGGGAGGGTAAACAGTTGAACTAACCTCAATAATAATGTTGAGACCTGTCAAGTTAAATTCGGGGCTGCATGTACAGTTCAAGAGCAAAAGTGTGTAAAACTCTCAGAGCGCTTTAATTAATTCAGGTATGCTTTATTTATTAATTTGGGGAGACAGTTTTGATTTACAAAGTTCAGTTGTACAAAATCACAGCACATCTTTAATTCTAGTCAACTGCACTAGAGGGAGAAAATAAAAGTGGGGTTATTTTTGCAATACAAATAAATGTTTGACACTTTTTTTTTAACACTATACCCATTAATTTAGCACTCTGCATCAAGAAGAGTGACATAATAGCCTTAGACTTAGACCTTAGCTAGGCCCAGCTACATCACTCAGGGCTGTGAAAAATGTCACACCCTATGTGATGTAGTTAAGCTGCCCTATCCCGCACCATAGACTAAGCTAAATTGATGGAAGAAATCTTCTGTCAACCTAATATCACCTCTCAATAGGGTAGATTTACTACAGTGACAGGCAAAACCCTTCCATTGCAGTAGTGTCTTCATATACTACAGTGGTGTAGCTGGAGCACGGCAGCTATGCTGCTGTAGCATTTGTAGTATAGATATACCCTCAATTAATCGTAGCAGCATAGGGCTTCTCTTCTTTGCAAAAGTCAGCTTGAGTTAGTATACTGAAGTTACTTCACTCAAGCTACCCTAGCTCAAGTGAAGGTGATCACACAACAAAACAACATTTGAGCTACATACTGATTTGATTAGTAGAGTGATTGCATTAGCAGCTGATGAGTTGTAACTTGAGCAGCTGCATTTCCACTGCTTTACAAGCTACAGTAGGGTGGGCAAACTTTTGCTCACAAAATTGGGGTTGGGCTTTGGTTGGGGGTGCGGGCTCTGGGGTGGGGCCAGAAATGAGGAGTTCAGGATGTGGAAGGGGGCTCTGGACTGGGGTAGGGGTGCGGGCTCTGGGGTGGGGCTGTAAACTCTGGGGTGGGGCTGGGGATGAGAGGTTTGGGGTGCAGGAGGGCGCTCTGGGCTGGGACCGAGGGGTTTGGAGGGAAGGAGGGAGATCAGGGCTGGGGCAGGGGGTTGGGGCATGGGGAGAGGCTCAGGGGTCCAGGCTCCGAACGGCACTTACCTCAAATGGCTCCCGGAAGCAGCAGCATGTCCCTTCTGCAGCTCCTACATGGAGGCAAGGCCAGGCAGCTCTGCACGCTGCCCCATCCCCAGGTACCTCCCCTGAAGCTCCCATTGGAGTGCCGGAGGGGGCCACTGGAGCACGTAGGAGCCAGAGCGAGGCCATGCTGCAGCTTCCAGGAGCCACATGGTGCGGCCCCCAACCCTGCACCCCGGCCCCAGAGCGGGGCCCCGCCACGGTTTCTGGGAGCTGTGTGGTGCGGCCCCTTACCCTACGGGAAGCACCAAAGTGGGGCAAGCCCCAGCTTCCACTCCCCAGTGGGAGCTCGCAGGCCGGCTTAAAACAGCTCATGGGCTGATCCAGTCCAAGGCTGTAGTTTGCCCAATTCCCACCCCTGAGCTAGAGCATCAGAAGCAGTCTAACTTCAGCCCACCTTCTGAGAGTATGTTTATATTGCAATAAAACACCTGTGGCTGCCCCAAGTCAGCTGACTCAGGCTGGAGGGACTATAAAATTGCAGTGTAGAGGTTTAGGCTCCGAGCCCAGGCTCTGGGACTCTGAAGGGGAAGGGTAAGCCTGAATCAGTTGACACGGGGTAGCCACAGGTGTTTTATTGCAGTGTAGACATACCCTGTGAGTGTCTACACTGCATACTAACCCCAGGCTCTGACTCAGGTTTGAGCCCAAGCCCTACTTCTATTCACATGCAAATAAATCTGGGTCAGGTCCTAGGACGCTGCTAGAGGACTATGTCAGAGTCTGTGACTCAGGTCCAACCTCTGTCATTTTGTAGTGTGGCTGTAGCTTAAGCCGCAGACCTGAATTAGAAAGTCTGTGTAGTGCAGTCTGGATGCGTTAGTATGGCTACAAGACACAGGGCCAGCAACAGTAAAATCAAGGTTACAACACAGCATGAACACTCAAGCACAGGCTTGGGAACAATGAGTCCACAAGCCTGGGTCCTACAGTCTCAGGTTCACGACACAATGTAAACATACCCCAACAGGCTAGCATGTTTGGGCTTAAAGCACTGCTTTAGTGGAGCTAGAAACTTGTGTGTGTGTGTGTATGGATGGGAGTCAGGTTAGGGGCAAAACTCGTATCTTGAGCTAACAATGCAGGGAAGACATAGCCATAAGAAGCAAGATCCCGCAACCACAAAACCAACTGGGACTTTTCCACTGATTTCAATGGGAGCAGAATTGGATACTAAGTGAGTTTGGGGATTTGGGCACAGATCCACAAAGGTACATGGAGGCCTTAGTCTGAGTTTTAGGCACCACTGCAATCCACAAAACTCTTGTTCAGCTATCATCTAACCTTGCTCGGTGCCTACATTTCTGATGTAAAAGTTCCTTAGGTGCCCAAATTTCTGCCTCTGAGCTCATGCACTGCTGCCTCACTCTAGGCATGCATATGCTTATCTCCTCCCAAAACCCCAGTGCAATCTATGAAGTGGGGGTGAGGCAGGCTTCTGCCTATTTCATCCAAGGGCCCCAATCTGCTTAGAAGACGCTTACCAGATCAGGTCCCACTCCAAATCCAGCCATCAGAGGAGGTGGTTCCATTAGCACCCACCTTACAACTTTTAGTCCACTGGATACAGCGTTCACCTGGGATGAGGGAGTCCCAGGTTCAATAGCCATCTTGAACAAAGACCTCCCAAACTTCTCAGAAGAGTGTTCTAACCACTGAGCTATGGGATAGTCTCTCAGTGTCTCCTGCTGAAGCTGTTTCATTTTGGATAAATACTTAGAGTCACAGAGGTGAGGGGGGAGGTTAGGTGGTTAGGGCAGCTGCTTGGACTGTGGGAGACCCAGGGGCCACTCCAAATGCTCTCATTATTTTGCAGCTGTTCTACTGTATATAAATAATGGAACAGTGAATGGAGCAGGGGAATTGGACTCTGGGTCTCCCACAATCCAGGCTAGAATGTCATTCTCTCTCTCACCCAATGACTAATTATTTATCCAAAGTGGAACACCTTCAACAGGAGAGATTGAAGGAGAACCATACCAGAATATATCATAGCTAAGTGTGAGAGATCTCTGTTCAAATCCTTTCTCTCCAACAAGCAGAGGGGAAGCGGAACCACCTGTTTCTCCTACATCCCAGGAGAGTGCTCTAACCACTGGGCTAAAAGTTATAAGGTGGGCATCTCCTCCTCCAGCCATTTTGGGTGAAGGGAGGCAGGTACCTAACTCATTCTCACAAGAAATGGCTTAGACTAGGGGCGGGCAAACTTTTTGGCCTGAAGAACACATCGGGTTTCTGGAATTGTATGGAGGGCCGGTTAAGGGAAGCTGTGCCTCCCCAAACAGCCAGGTGTGGCCTGGCCCCCGTCCCCATCCAACACCCCCCTCATTCCTTACTGCCCCCCAAGACCCTTGCCCCATCCACCCCTCCCTGTCCCCTGACCACCTCCAGACCCTCCACCCGACTGCCCCCCGCCACCCCATCCAACCCCTCCTCTCATTCCTGACTGCCCCCCCGGAACCCCTGCCCATCCACCCTCCCTGTCCCCTGACCACCCCTGGACCCTCCAGCCCTGATTGCCCCCCACCACCCCATTCAACCCCCCCTCTCATTCCTGACTGCCCCCGCGCAGGACCCGTCTCCATTCAACCCCCATGTTCCCCGGCCCCTGACTGCCCCAACCCCTATCCACACTCACGCCCCCTGACCACCACCCTGAACTCCCCTGACCTCTATCCAACCCCCCCCTGTTCCCTGCCCCCTTACCGCACTGCCTGGAGCACCGGTGGCTGGCGGTGCTACAGCTGAAGCACCCAGAGCACCAGGACAGGCAGCCGTGCCACCCTGCTGGAGCCAGCAACGCCACCGTGCAGCACAGAGCACCTGGTCAGGCCGCAGCTCTGCAGCTGCACTGCCTGGCTAGAGCTTGCCACCCAGAGCACTGCGCCAGCGGCACAGTGAGCTGAGGCTGCGGGGGAGGGAGGACAGCAGCAGAGGGGCCGGGGCTAGCCTTCCAGGCAAGGAAGGTCCCGCAGGCCAGATGTGGCCCGTGGGCCGTAGTTTGCCCATCTCTGGCTTTGATGCTTAAGCCACCTGACTTGAAGAGAAGGATTCCGAGCCATGGATCACAAGTAGAAATAGTTGCCTAAATCCAAGTTGCAGAGGGGTACCTATTTCCTGAGAGAGACGGGGCATCTCCTGTTAGCTAGTTTTTGTGGATCCCATTCCAAGATGTCTATCTTTCTCAATTCATTGTATAGGGAACCTAGCCTCCTAACTCAGGCTCTGTGAATTGCACTGTAGTTCCTGTGATTTTTTTTTTTTTTAAAAGGTGTCTAAAAGTTAGGCTTTGCAATGCTCAGTGCCACAGTACTTGATCCCTCTGTGGATCTAGGAATTACGGCATAATGTTTGTTTCTGGCTGTGTATGGCCCCACCTCCAAGGTAGTTGCTTGAGTAAAGTTTTTCCATTACAGGTGGGTTAGCAGGTGAAATTGAAATAGTTGCAAAGGTTGCAAGGAAAAATTCGTAAGTCCCAGAATTCTTGGAGTGATTTAAAGGACAGAATTATTTAGAAAGAAACCACATATAGACAGCTCATTCCTATATCTGCAACTTGTTTACTATACAAGAGTCTGACATGATAGAAGCCTAAGATTTACGAATCAGCCAATTCCATTCGGCATAAAACAAAAGAAGAGCTCATTCATATTTGTGTTGTCCCTGTCACCTTTTCCTTTGTGATATTTTGTTTACTAGATGGTAAGTTCTTTTGGGCAGGAGCCTTGCCAAGTCAGATTTTTCAAAAGACCCAAGCAGACACAAACTGTAATAAAAAATTGTATTTACAAATGTGAAAAATGCCTTGAAATCTTTGTTTATATGGGGACGCTGGACAAACAAAGGCAGCCACAAGCAAACAAACACCTATTTTCAACAATTTTTGGACCTCTCTAAAAGAGAAAAGTTTATTAAGTGACTGTAACAGCTATACCTGCATCGAGGTATCTCTTTAACGATTCATCAAGAGTAGGAACTGGCAGCGAAGGAAGAGTACTCTGGTACTGGAACGTTCTCTCTTCAGAGGATTCAAACACTTGGTTTTCCATGATGTGGATCTGAAGCAAAATAATATTTCTGAAGCCTGAATTAGATAGAATGCTTACGTATCCCCACTCCACTTTTATCTATTTTGCTTGGCTCTCTGCATCTTATATTGTAAAACACAGAGTTACAGAAATGTAGGGACCTAGAAGAAGTCACCAAGCCCAGTTCCCTTCGCTAAGGCAGGACATATCTAATAGAGAAACCAAACAACACAATGATACAAAGCCAGAAAAGTCTCTTGGTGGCACAACACTCAGAATTGGGGGAGGAATGCCCAAAACCAGATGGGGAATCTATTACTTGGAGGCTGTTTACAGTTCCTCTGGTTACATCTCAGTAACTCAAATGCAGAGCCCCGTTGTTCTGCTTTTCAGGAGTATTGAATTGTCCAGTGGGTGCTTCAGTAATGAAATATGTAAGCAGTTAAATTTTAGAGGCTAGAAATGTATTTTGGGAAAGATGGAAAGCATCTAGCACTTACCCTTTGTATTCATAATTCATATTAGTCTGTTTACAATCAGATATAGACGAATTGTTCATTACTGATTTTTGCAGTTTTACAGTCTAAACACCATCCATAACATTTTATATTTGTTTTTAAAAACAAGGTATTGTTTTTTTAAATGTGCACATAACAAATACCTCTTTGCTATAACCTTTGTACTACTGTAATTCCTTTATTATAGTGTTACGTCACACTTCGGCTTGATCAACACTATCAAATTATGTTTCTATAGCTACATTGCTTAGGATTTTCCATACCCGAGTGATGCAGTTATACCAACCTAACTATGGGTGTAGAAAGCACTATGCCAATTGGAGGGCTACACCCACATAGACATAGCTACCCACTCTGGGAAGGTGGGGATGGATTACCTGCGCTGATGGGAGAGGCCCTCCCGTGGGCATAAATAACGTCTTCAATGAAGTGCTACAGCCACGAAGCTGCAGCCTTTTAACTGCAGACAAGCTCTCAGACCAGAGGTGGGCAAATTACAGCCCGTGGGCCACATCTGGCCCGCAGGACTGTCCTACTGGGCCCCTGAGCTCCCGGCTGGGGAGACTAGCCCCCGGCCCCTCCCACACAGCAACACCAGTGCTGCCGCTCCTGCTGGCAGTGTGGGTGGTGTGGCGGGGGCTGCGAGCTCCTGCTGCTCTGAGCAGCACGGGGGGGGAGGGGGTTGGATAAGGAACAGGGTGTCCTGGGGGGCAGTCAGGGACAGGGGGCAGTTGGATAGGCATGTGAGTCCTGGGGGGGTTGTCAAGGGGCAAGGGTGTGGATGGGGGCAGGGCAGTCAGGGGATAGGGAACGGGGGGGGGGGGAGTTGATAGCAGGTGGGGGTGTGAATAGGGGTCAGGGGCACGCAGGGGACAAGGAGCACGGGGCGGGTAGACAGGGGGTGGGGTCCTGGGGGGCAGTGGTCCTGGGAGGGGGCGGTCAGGGGACAAGGAGCAGGGGGGAGTTCTGAAGGGGGGCAGAGAGGGGGCGGGGGCCAGACTGTTTGGGGAGGCACAGCCTTCCCTACCCAGCCCTCCATGCAGTTTCGCAACCCCAATGTGGCCCTCGGGCCAAAAAGTTTGCCCACCCCCCGCCTTAGACTGTGAAGCGCCTGGGGCTGCGGCCTGCTCCTCGTACTAGTCTGTGACCAGCAGGCACGCACCCAAGCACGGAACAAGGAATCCCACTCAACGGGGCCTCAGCCTAGCCTGGGCACAGGACGGGGTCCGCAGACTGGCAGCGGGGAGGGGACATCAGCATGGCTCAGGTTGTCCCTGGGCCTGGAGCTAGCCAGACGGAGCTCCCCCGTCCCAGCGGCCCAGGGGTAGTTTAGCGGGGGCAAGGTGCTGGGAGATCCGGGCACGCTGGGCGAGTTTCTAAGAGCTCTGCCCCAGCGCTCGTTTCGGGCACGGTCCCCCGGCCTAGGCACGCGGCGCTCAAGGGCGAGTACGTGCGGGCAGCTCGCTACGCCCCGGCCCCGGCCTTTCGGCCACCCAGGCTCCCTCCCGCGCTGCCGTGCCCGGGGAGGGGGGGGGGCTGGCCGTGCTCCCCTGCAGCAGCCGCCGCCGTTCGGGGCAGCCCTGCCGGCGGGAACAGCGAACGGGACTCTGGGCGCTGCCCGGTTCGCGCCGCAGGCCCCCGGGCAAGGGGCCCTCCCGCCCCAGCGGGCCCACGGCCGAGCTCACCTCGCCCCCCGCGCGCCGGAAGCCTCCAGCCCCGGCCGCTCCGCAGCCGCACAGTGACGCGGGGCGCAGTAGCAGCGGGCGCTGCCGGGGCCTCGCCCTGCTCAGACGAGGCGGGGCCGGCGGGAGGATCGTGCACCGCGTGCGGGGCAACGTCCTTGAAACGCCGCCGCCGCCGTCCCAGGGATTTCGCTACAGCCCCCCCCCCGGATTTCCCTAACGGCCCCCTCCCAAGTTTTGTGAACTACTTACGTGCAGTGTTGCCAATTTCGTGATTGTCTGGAAAATGGAATTGAAAATGAAACAATACACACTTCAAAAGCATATAGCGTGTGCGGTAACATACCGTGTATCTGAAAAAGTATCATAGCTTTGAAAAGTATGAACAGAGACTAGCTGCCTTGTGCAGCTGTTTATGACAATGCCAGTGCATTCATTTCGGTGATGGTGGCCCACCTAATAATTTCAAATTATGATTTGTAAGCAACGTCTAAATGAGCTCTCCCTGACAGCTAGGGATGGGCTGGGGGGAAAGGCTTCAGGACCAGATTGTATTTACATTCACACCTAATCTACCTAGGTATCCAGCAAACAGAGCTGTGTTGCCCAAGTGATAGAGTTTGGCTGGGGTTGGGTTGCAAATCACTTGAATTGAATTGGGGTGGTTATAATGAAACGTTATTCTTAATAAAAAGAAAAGGAGGACTTGTGGCACCATAGAGACTAACAAATTTATTTGAGCATAAGCTTTCATGAGCTACAGCTCACTTCATCGGATGCATTCAGTGGAAACACTGAGTCTTAAAATGGCTCTGAGTAATAAGACTGTCACTTTGATAAAGGTACATGAAAACTCTGTAAGCAAAAAAAGAAAGTTACACCTTATGTAAAAATTGATATGCATAATGCTATAGAAGTTAAACTATGGAAGGAATGTGCATTTGCCCCAGAACATGTGCAGGGTATATTGTAGAAGGGGCAAAATAAATGCAAACATACCATGCTACTTAATTAAAATGCTATTAGGGCTTTAAATCCAAAAGCAGGAAGCATCTGTGAAAATGCAAATTACCTAAATGATAAAGGAAGGAAAGAACTAGCAGCACAAAGGAGCTGCAGATAAAGGACATACCTGGTCAGCAAATAAATTGTCTAAATAAAAGGCATGGTATAACAAGATAATTTTAATAAATGTAATGATAATAAGTACCCCTGTAATAACGTATAGTGTGTATGATTTTTGGAAAAATCCTTTAAGGTCATATGGTAATGATGCTTCTCAGCTATTACCTGAAAATAAACTTAAAGCTTAACACAGCAGGAAAAACATTATAAACTTGGTCTGCTGTATAAGAAGGGAAACTGAGATACCCCACCTCATGGATTTAATGACTAAACAGTGGGATAATTTCCCCATAACCATTAAAAGATAGAAGCCATTGAAACCGGGCCTGCCTATAGAACAAAAACAGGAAAATATGGGGGTAATTCCTCTGTTTTGCCTGCAATCAGCAAGGGTATTTGTAAAAGACATATTTTAAGCAATAATCTGCCACCTCAAAAAGGGGTAGAAACATGTTCTTTTGTCTTTCAGAAAATCAGGAAAAGCTGATGCCAGCTGAAGAGCAATCCAATACCATGAATCTACTGTCACAATAGAAATTGTGTTTTGTGTTCTATGTTTTGTCTTGTCTTGTTGCTAGCACTGTTGTGTGTTTAAAAAATAAAATAAAAAAAAATACTGCAGACCTGCAGGTAATTAAAATAAATTAAGCTCTCTGTCCCAGCTACAGGACAGCCTGATACAAAAACAAGTACATGCTAATGTAGACTTGGTCCAAATTGGTCTGGGTAACCTAAAAGCCCGATGGAATCTTTGGCAATGGCTTAATACTATCACATGGCTTATGCATAAGAAAATATTTAGAAATAGGAAGCTACACAGCCATAGCTATGGGATGCACTGAAATACAGATACTTGCCCTAGCTACTTTGGAACACAAAATGTTCTGTGTCATATTGGGAAATATTAAGGGTTTGATGTATTTGTTAAACCAAGAAAGAGATCATTGTTTGACACTTATCAATATGAATGGATGTAATACGTTTCCAGTATTGTAAAACCAGACTTGTTAATGGGAGAAATTGTTGTCAAAATTGCACACCAACAGTCCCTGGAGGCAAAGGTATTGAAGGTTAGCCCACTCCCCATATTACACATAGGATCCTTCTGGCTACCCTGGACCTCGAGCAGTGGGCTGGGGTGGGAGGGAAGCTATTGGACACTAGAGGTGGTACCGAATGGACTCCTCAAAAGTGGGTGTGCCTCACCTTGCCTGTTGCCCCAGAACCTTGTAGTAAAGATACATCACTAGGATCATGTATGTGGGATGAATTGGAATCACAAACTCAAATTGCCTCACAGTACCTTCTCTTGAATAGGCTACATAGAAAGTGACACTGATGATTATAAATCTTAGTGTCAAAAGGGGGACTATGTTGGATCATATTAAAGAAGTTCTGTATTAAAATCACAAATGAGTTTGATTCCCCATACTTAGTTTAAATTCCAAATACTAATTAAGAGGTCTCTTGGTTTTTGGTACTGTTTCTCTCCCTCTCTCTGTGAAACTTGCAAGCTGCTAATTGTGTTAGTACATTCTAAGACAGGGTCTGTTCTCAAAGCAATTCTTTGTAACCACAATTACTCACAGAGAGAGAGAGACTCAAAACAATACTCTGTAACAACAGAAACAGCACCGAGAGACTCCCTGCCCTTTTGTTGTATTCATCTCGCTTTGTTAACAATTGTGATTAAAATAGAGATAGAGGATGTATGTGGAGGGATGCTTGGTGTGGATAATAACTGAATGATTAGGGAGGTGCCAGCCTAAGAATCCAGTGTCCATCGGCTGAAGAAGTCGTCAAGTGGAAATAACCAGAGGACCCCCGGAGGGCAGACTGGAAACTACCCAACAGCCTCAGGGATGGGAGAACCAAAGAACAAGATAATAACATCTGGCAGCACGGAGCCATCAGGATTGTGCCATCTGCTGATTGATTCAGCAACAGCATGATGAAGCAATTCCCATAGACTGGCATAGGAAGAAATTCCTATAAAAACGGACTCTCGAAAGTGAGAACTTTGGGGTCTGATTCTGCAAACCAATTTCCAGAAGCATCAGATGAGCATCTAACAAGGCCCTGCTCCCTCCTCATGTCCAGGCCACCTGGCCAGTGGCTTGGCAAGAGCAACTCTAAAGCTGGTAACTATGATAACAACCTTGCAGAACCTGGGTGGGTGGGTGGGTGTGTGAATGAATGTGTGAATAAATATGAAATTGAATGGAATGTTATAGCTATAACTAACTGCTTACTATGATTCTTTCTGTATTCACAATAAATGTGGCATTTTGCCTTTTCCCCTTTGATAAGATCCTGCTGGTTTTTATTTTATTGTTATAACATCCAGGCATCTGCTACAACAGTAGTAGATCTTGTCCAGTAATGGAAGCTACATTTGGATCAATCAGAGAGCTATCCATTGAAAAAGTACAGGAAGAAGCAAAGACTTCAGTCCAGAAGCTGACTAATGAAGGCATTTATATTGAATCCTTAAGTGAAGAGGACAAGCAGTGTTTGTTAAGACAACTGAAAAAGTACACAGACTTGATTCTTAAAAATCTACAACAGCAACTTCTAGATTCTACTCAACCTCTAAGTAGCTTTTACAGATCCCTGTCTTATAAAACACTGACAGTTGAGCGGAGTGAGGCACTACTAGCAATGGGGCTACCATGAGCTCAGGACAGAATAGAGAATTTGAACACAGAGTGGAATATCATACAACGAATGAATGAAGATTTGACTTCAACTTCTTTTTTATCATCGTTAGTAGCTCGACCCGATCTTTATGGTATGTTTCCTGGGATGAAAGAAGTAGGAATTCATCTCTTGCTACTCCCAGTCACAACAGCTACAGTTGAGCATTCTTTTTCATCATTGAATAGACTTTTGTGTTTTGCAAGAAGTCACCTTCTGCCTGATCATGTGAAGGAACTAATGAGCATATCAATTGAAGGAATGGAAGTACTGGACACACGAGAAGCCACCAAAGATGAATGCAACACATTCAAGAAGATCATTAACAGAGTTGTGCAAAATTATAACAAGAAACCAAGAAGGATGTAGATGTAGTGCTTCATAGAAGGCTTGAGTAGCCAACTTTAATTTGTGTGATGATTTTAAAATCTAATAAAATGGTCATGAAACATTTTTCAGTTTTTACTATGATGCCGTACAGCCCACCTTCATCGTCATGGTCTCACCCCTCATCGGCCCTGATGCCCCCCCATGCACACACATCCCCACTCACCCAGCGAGGAACCCTCCCCCGCACGCGCACACGCCCCGGCCCTGCTCACCCCACGGGGACACCCCCCCGCACACATACCCCAGCCCCGCTCACCCATGGGGGACACCACCCCGCACACGTGCCCCAGCCTCACATACTCCCGGGGACACCCCCCCCCCCCCGGCCCACACACACTCCCCGGCCTCGCTCACCTCACAGTGTTACCAGTTTTGCCTAGGGTACGCTTATTTATTAGGATTACTGTTCTGGGGGAGAGTACTGTAATTCTATCAATGTACTGCTTGTGTCACTTGTGTTCTTATATAGAGCTCTACTTCTCCCTTCTGCAAATTCCCTCCCAGTGGAGCTATCCTGCAGGCCCTAGGTTCCCCAGGGCTCAGTTCTTCCAGCCCCAGAATCAGACAAACACACACATTAACAGAGCACATCTGAGAGGACCGGGTAAATCAGCACTCCCACGCTGACCCCTTATATGTCCCTGGACTCAGTAGGCTGGGTCGAGCAGCATTTCCAAGTTGTCACCCTCAGAGGCCCCTGGATTCAGCAGGCTGGGTTGAACAGCACTTTCAGACTATTACCCTCATATGCCATGGGCACCGCACCAGAATAGAGTACACCTGAGCAGGCTGGGTCAAGCAGCACTTTTAGTTTGCTACCCTTATATGCTCCTGGACACAGCAGACTGGGTCGAGCAGCACTTTCAAGCTGCCACCCTCATATGGCCCAGGTTCAGCATGTCCCAATCCCCACTTTCACATTACAATTGTTCTAGTAGTAACCCACTTGATGAGCAAACCACACAGGATTTTTGGGCACTGCAGGGATCTTTAGCTTAGGTCTGAGGAGCATTGCTGCAGAGAGAGAGAGAGAGAGAGACAGAAGCAACCAGCTTAACCATGAAAGTTATTTATTGCCCGTAATAACCATACAAGGGGAGCCAAACAAACAAAACAGTTATAATAAATCTAACTTAAATTTGATTATAAAAGTCAGGTTTAGAGAACTATAATTGAGCATGCAAGTCAGGGTCAGAAGGCGAAACCTAGAGAGAGAGAGAAAGTTTCTCACCACTCCATGAAGCTTGAATCGATCGGGTTTCCCAGGTGCTGGTGGTAGCAGAGGGACAGGCAGAACCCCTAGCACGATCAGTCAGGAGAAGATGAAATCCCAATGCAAATGATGCAGATTTTGGATCCAGGCATCAGAGCACTTACTTGAGCATAGGTAGGGGTTTCTGTAGGGAAAGAACAATGGTTCAAGGAAGAACACTAGATTTGTTTGTGGGTAAACTGATGGCTCAAGGGAGTATACCAAAGTTGTTTTGTTCAGGCTAGACAATAGGAATTGATCATTCCTGGCTCTGGGTTGTGTTCCTTCCAGGGAGCTCACAATGCAATCAGGCAGCTTGGATACCAATAAAGGATTATTTACTAGAATTGGTCTGA
Organism: Dermochelys coriacea; assembly: GCF_009764565.3. Classification (NCBI taxonomy): domain Eukaryota; kingdom Metazoa; phylum Chordata; order Testudines; family Dermochelyidae; genus Dermochelys; species Dermochelys coriacea. The sequence continues at coordinate 229,216,783 of NC_050069.1, forward strand.
TAACTACTGAGCTGGGTGTGTGCAGGTTTGGGTTCATTAACATCTGGAGCAGAGATCCCCATCATGCAGTGTTTTCCTGCTTCTGTGGTCCCAGAGTTCAGTGCAGTTCTTGCCTTGGAATTTCTCTTCTCCATTCTGTATGCTAATGGAGATGCCTCGCTGTCCCATTTTCGAAGCAAATGAGGCTAGGGGAGTTTGCTTAATTCTGTCACCCTTGTCCTGAGGGGTTTAGGTATGTCTTCCACCACCTTTTCATTGTTTTTGGTAAGTCTTTCTTCTGATCGGCTTTGGTTCAAGCAGAGGCTGGGGGCGGGGAAGGTCTTTTGTGAGTCAGACAGGCTGGGTACTGCGCCCTGGTTCCCCAAGAACACAGAGCTGATAGGTAACAAGTCCCCCATTGATGAGGTGCTTGCACTGAGTGAATATTCCCATCATGTCATTACTCGTGGTACTGGGTCTGATCTTCAATCCATTGCAGCCGCCGCATCAGTTGTTGGATCCAGCAAACCAGTAGAACCAGACCAATTGCTAGTATAATTTGGAAACCGATGATCACCACAATGGGGTGAAGCATGATATTCAAAAAACCTGTTGTACTGAGGCTCCACCCAAGCAAAGTCTCCCACCAGGAGTGATGGCCTGTGTTTTTAACTGTAGCTGCTAGCCTAGAGATCTGCTAGTTGTGGTGTTGAATCTCAAGTTTGCTATTCTCGCCCAAAGTTCGGAGCTTCTGCAGCTCACTTTGTAAGGAGGGATGAATTAATAGTCCCTTAATGGCAGTGAGACTCATGCCCAGTGAAATGTGGGAAAACCTCCTTGTAGAACTCAGGATAGTCTTTCAAATGTTGTATAGTCCATATAGGCACAGTAAACTTAATATCACAACTAACCATAGTGGTTACATTACAGAAACAGTGATTAACATAAGGCACCACGGGTTGAATCTAATGTCCATTAATTAATACAATATATACATCTCGTTCTTACACACACACACACTTATGCTCTACCAACAGGGCCATCCCTAGCTATTCTGGGGCCCTAAGCAGCTCCCCCAGCAGGGCGGCGGGGTAGGCCTCTGTGGGGGGGACAGGGACGTGCTGGCTTGGGGCAGGTGGGAACCGCCACCCAGCACGCACCGGCGGCACAGCTGGGGCCGGATCGCTGCACTTCCCACCACTGGTGAGTGCAGGCCCGGCCCTGCTGCAGTCCTCAAGGGAGTGGAGGGGGGGTGGGGGCCGAGCACAGGCGGAGGCTTTGGGGAAGGGGTGGAGTGGGGCGGGGCTAGGGTGGAGCAGGGGCAGGAAGAGGCAGAGCAGGGGGGGCATGGGGTAGAGGCGGAGCAGGGGCTGGAGCAGCATGCAGCTGTGCAGGGCATCAGGAAATATGGTGCCCCAAATTTCCTGATGCCCTACGTAGCTGCATACTTTGCATATGGGTAGGGATGGCCCTGTCTACCCACATAGACAATAACAGACCCCTCTTCCTGAATAACATTGAAGGAACAGTGAGACTTATTCCCAGGTTGTGGGAAGAAGCATTCATCATGTTCCTCCAATGCTTGGTCTTCACAGATATAGCCCAAATCTTCTTTTTTCCTACACCCTTTTACATTTACTGTATTCCACACATTATCTTTCTGCCAGGCCCAACTGTTAGGATCTCTGGAGTACATTACTGAGTTACCTTTAATCTGTAATCCCAGTTGGATTACAGGGTGGATTACTCTAATTTCTTTGCCAGCCACAGTTATTAGGAATAATTGCAAGCTTTACTGGTGGTGATTGTACAAAGCGTTAACTAGTCTCCACAAGTGTTGGAGGACTAATTCTTCCTCTGTTACATGTAGCCAAATCAAGTTGATTGCCTGCATGGGAATTTGTCCTGTGATGGCTTGCCAAATCATTACCATGATTACATTCTGGGTGAGAGCCTGAGCTTGCTCAGATGCTGAAGTCAATGAGACGTTATTCTGGAGGGAATGTATACCAGACATCATTAACTCTTCATCTTTTTCTATGAGTCTTTCCCACCCAGGAAATACCTTACTTATTAACTGCTGTTCCTCACTTAACTGTTTAAAGATGCTGTTAATTGGGTTTCCATCTTTCCTATACTTTTGGTGGCATATGATAGTTTATTAGCCAGAACTTCTATGTTTGCAGCATCAACTAAAGAGATTCCTGTTCCTACAGGTGCAATCCAATCACTTAATTCCCTTTTTACTCTATTTACTTGGTCGGACCCTTGCCATATTCTTATCCATTCATCCCAACCCTTATGGCTAGTTCCAACCAAGGGAGCGCATACAGGTGCAATGTGAGAGATACTCATGCCTTCTAAGTGGATTTGAACCTCCTTCAGAGAAGTCTGAGGTTGAAGAAACAAATGTTCTTGTTGATCCAATTTCAACACATGGGGTCCTGAAATTGGGGCTCTTCAACATCAGAGAGGAGCAAGGTTTGTGATCAGAGATCAAAATTTAAAACTGTTTTTTGTTGGCCCAATTCCATTCTGTACAATCCGAGCTCATGGAATCCCTCTGAAATGGCAATGTGCCAATAGAATTTAAATCAAATTGTTGGCATGAGCTTGTCACAATGAGTGCCCTTTAATGGAGTCTGGGGGAACCTTGCTGAATTAGGTCATGTCCAGCTAAAGTCCAGTTCAGCAGTTCCCAGTTTACGAGGAACCATGTGACATTCTTGCCATTCTTGGGTAATGGAGGCATCTGGGTTCCGACAACAATGATGACACATAGGGACATGGTTGCTCCCCAAACAGCGGAAGAAACCAGAACTATTCTGCACCTTCTGCCACCCGGGAGGCTGTCACTGGTTGCGTTTGATGGTGTACATCCCTTTCAAGACCACAACGGCTTACAGAAGAATGGGAGTCTGGTGTGGTCTTAGTTTCATAACAAAACTTGAGTGACTCCCTGGTGGCATTCTGCGTGCAATTGGCAACGCTTTCCTAGGGGCAACCTGAGGAGTTGCTGACAGCATAGAACTCATAGCGACGCTGCAGGGCCACGGGGTTACTCCCATTCCCATTGAATCCATGCATGTGGCACACCAATTTTACTTCCTGGGCTCCAGCTGGCAAGTACCTCCAGAGGTTCAGAGGGATCACAGGTTCAGCACAGAGCCTGGAAAGCATCAGACTCCAGACACTTATGAACAGCAGGGTGCTGGTGAAAAGTGGGATATCATGGCTCGAGTTTGGGACCTGTGAGGGGGCAGAGAAGAGAGAACAAACTCCCACGCTCCTGATGTATACACTGGGAGAATCTGGGATCAATATTGCAGTATGACCATGAAGCAGTGACCTTTGTGAGGGTGGCCATAATAAGTCGAGGACTTCTCTGGCCTTTTCCTGCCTCAACATCCGGATAGGCACTGACAAACCCATCCGACGCATATTTTCCAACAGCCCCAAGCCATTCCTTCTTGCTAGCCAAGAAGATTGGTTGGCAGGATGGAAAACACAGTGATACTATTCCTTGTGGGTCAGGTGGTTTACCCTTCCACTCTTCGAGCTGTGAGGAATGAAACCATGTCCACCAAGGTTTCCCATTTTTCCATTCAGGATTTCTACCTGATAAACACTGGTGTGTCAAAGAGTGCTCCTTTGCTGAAAACCTTCTGTACATTACTGGTTGGCCTAATTCCCATATTAAAGGAGGTTTTACCCAGTCTAGTTTTTTGTCCATATTTTGCTGTACTATGCCTAGGTGCGCTGCCACTTGTTTGTGTAAAGCAGTTATCGTCTCTAATAAGTTTGTACCCATGCATCTGTTACCACCTTCCCTTCCCAGGCACTAGGCAGTTCCATTCCTAACCACCAACTTTCAGGCATTTGCTTTCCAATCATAACTTCAAAGGGAGTGTACCCATTTATTGCCTTAGAGTCTCTTAGAGCCATGAAGATGATTGGTAGTTTTTCATCCCAGTCTCGCCCTAAACTCTTTACTTGTTTTTTCAAAGCGTCCTTTAGTGTCTGATTGGTTCGTTCAATTTGTCCAGAGGACTCAGGATTTTCCAGCTATGTGGAAATGTTGCTTAATGTCTAAAGCCTTACATAGCCCTTGCATAACATCTCCCACAAAATGGGATCCCAAATCTGAATCAATTACTATGGGAATTCCCATTCTTGAGAAAACTACGTTAAAGAGCTGCTTAGCAGTGACCAAGGCAGTGTTGTTTTTAGTAGGGATGTCTTCCACCCATTTGGAGAAGGGATTTACTATTACCAGGCAGTATTTATTCCTTCTGCTGGTGGTGGGTAAAGGGCATATGTAATCTATCTGAATCTGGGACCAGGGACCCTCTAATCTTTGGTGCCCCAATGCATTTTTTTTTAACCTGGAGATCAGCATTAACCATGGTGCACTGCAGACCACTGATCTATATCCGCTTTCATGCCTGGCCACCACCCTGTATCTTTAATCCTATTTAAAGTATCCTGTTTTCCTCTATGCCCTTGCTCATACACAAACTGAATCAGGTCCCCCCCATCCCGTGCCTGGCTGGGGACTATCCAGTGCCTTTGACCACCTGCATCCATTGTCCACCAGACATCTCCAACCTGCTCAATTCTGAATTTTCCTGTGGGATCTTTCCCTGTCTTGGTTAAGGACCAGATTTCTGTATCCCTTTCTTGAAAGGTACTTAAGTCCAAGGTATCTATTCCTTTGCCTAAAGTTTTTCCCCGGGTAGTTACTGCCTCTATTTGTTCTACCTGGTCTGTTTCTCGAGTTTCAGAGTGGTAGCCGTGTTAGTCTGTATCAGAAAAAACAATGAGGAGTCCTTGTGGCACCTGAGAGACTAACAAACACATTTATTTGGGCATAAGCTTTCGTGGGCTAGAACCCACTTCATCAGATGCATGGAGTGGAAAATACAGTAGGCAGGTATATATATATAGTACATGAAAAGATGGGAGTTGCCTTGCCAAGTGTGCGGTCAGTCTAACGAGACAATTCAATTAACAGTAGAATACCAAGGGAGGAAAAATCACTTTTGTAGTGGTAATGGGGGTGGCCGATTTCAAACAGTTGACAAGAAGGTGTGAGTAACAGTAGGGGAAAATTAGTATGGGGAAATTAGTTTTTGTAATGTAGTGTCTCTAGTGTGATTACTAATAGCAGCAGCTTTGGCTAAGGCAAAAAGTTCTTTTGTTCCAGTGTGCTTCTTCTGAGTGATTTTTCTGTTGCCCCTTTTCTGTGAGTCACCCAGGTGTCCCCAGTTCTTTCCTTGATAACCTGTTTATCAGTGGGTCTCCCTCCGGAGATCCACCAAGAACTTAGAATGTTTACTAATGCTCCGGTGTCCACTACCAATTGGGCTAATATCCCTGGGTTCCCCATTGTAGCCCTCACAGTGGGTCTCCCCAATGCGTTGCACTGAAGTCTTGCGAGCAGCTGGGGAAGCCCACAGGGAACCAGGCACCCCTACTGATTGGCTGACTCCCTTGAGTGCCTCCACTCAGAAGAGGGGGCAGGGATCTGGTTTTGACAGGAAGTGGGCATGGGGGACACATTCTGTACTGAAGCAGTGGGCCGAGGGGGGGCTCCCTGCATTAACTCGGTTCTTCACATGACCTGAGACAAAGCATTAATCAGGATGCTGAGGGGCTGGCAATCATATTTTCCCATATCCTCCCCGAAGTTCATCAACTCCTCCCAAATCATGTTCCTAAAGGTCTCCTTGGATCGGCGCTGCCAGGGTTTTGGGAGGTAGAGAGATTATAATTGGGAGGGCGACTGGCAGAGTGAGGACCATTATTCACAAATGTGATAGCCTGTACTGGCTCTGAGGTAATCTTTTTGCTGATTTGTCTTTTTAAGACACCAGTTTCTCTCAGCAAATCCCCTGCCTGTTTGATTTTTGCCACTAGTTCATTCCAGGTTAGGTGTTCTATATCCACAGCCCCCATGGTCATTTTTGTCTGAGAATTTAGTTCTACATAAGTGCTCTGTACTAATTCAGGCCCCTGATAATGGGAAGTGATAATCCCATTCTCTTCTGTTGGGGCAATGAATCAGAGAGAGCTGCCAGCATCTTTTTTCGAATTAGGTAAACTTCGAGGGCCTCTCCTCATTTCTGCTTTTCCATTATATACAGTTTCTTGAGGGAAGAAGAGGCAGTAATATTTTGATAGCACTTATCATCCATTCCCAGAGTCCAGCGGCAGTCCACTCCCAAGAACATATGCCTATGTCCAGAGCATCTGCATCACAAGGAGAGGCATATAACTGAGCCAATTGGGTTAAGTCCATGCCGTCAGCAGAGGGGTATATTTGCCAAATGCGAGCCAGCCATGCCACAGCAGTGACACGGTTCAGTGGCCCTAGTCTCTCGGCAATAACCTTGGCCTGACTAAGAGACCATCTTACTATGTCCGTGACCAGCTCCATTGTGGGAAGATCGGCTCCTGCAACTATGGGTTTAACCTCTATTGTGGAAACAGGGGTGACGTTATGCATGTGTGGCCAATCAGGGTTGAACGGGTTTGAAGTCAGCATCAGGGGGTATCTCTATTTTCCCAGAGACTGCCAAATTGCAATCTTCTCTCAATCTTACAGCCGCTACCACCCCCTTATGGATGCTAAATTGGGCATGCTTTAATTTGGTCCTGCTTTGAGCAGGGGGTTGGACTAGATGACCTTCTTCTGGGGTCCCTTCCAACCCTGATATTCTATGATTCTATGATTCTATGATTCTATGCAATTTCTGATAGTTTGCTGCTGCCTTATTCTCATCTACAAGGAAGCGAGTTGCTACTCTTGCTTTTTCTAACAAAATTTTTGTGTATGTTGATTCTTTCCTATACTGTTCTGCATCCCTGCTGGCCTTGTCGCTCTCCTTTTGCATATTTCTAAGTACAGTCACCATTTTAAGCTTTTCTGATATAAATTCACATCCATCTGTCTCACATTTGTTCAAACGCTGTTGTAACTACTTTTTCTCCAGCTCCAATTCCTGCCTTCCCTTTACCATTTCAGACATGTCTAAACATGCATAAAATAATGCCCATGCATCCTTTGCGCAAACCCCTGGCTTAAAGGTTGTGCAATATTGTTCAAATCTCAGACTCGCTTCAATCAGGGGATTCTCCCCTTAAAGCACCCACTTTCCCAGGGGCATTTCCCCTTCTTCATTACCCAGGTCTCTAATCTGTTGGTTTTCTCCTGTCTCAGGTGAGCAGCCAAGGTTTTTTTCCAGCCATCTCTAATTCCCTTATCTCACTAATGAGCCAAAATCCCTTTTTCACACACAGTATTGCTCTTTGGTTTGTTAGATTAATTAAGAACAGGAAAAATGGTGAAATTAATCAAAATTTGTTAATTGTGTTAAGAAAAGGAGTATTTGTGGCACCTTAGAGACTAACAAATGCATCCGATGAAATGAGCTGTAGCTCACGAAAGCTTATGCTCAAATAAATTTGTTAGTCTCTAAGGTGCCACAAGTACTCCTTTTCTTTTTGCGAATACAGACTAACACGGCTGCTACTCTGAAACCTGTCATTAATTGTGTTACAGATTTTAAAACATTTAGTATAATTAGAAGTGTGTACTTTGCTTGTTACACAACAAAAAGAATAAGATGACACTTACAGCATAGTGGGCTCCCAAATATCATTGTTATTGATTATATGCAAACATATAAGGCCTAGCTTAAAGCATACTGCTGCTCTGAGTAGTTTTTGATGGCTTCTAAAATACAGAAAACTGAAAACCACTAGAGTGCTCACAAACTACTTAAAGGAAAACTACCCTATTCCTAAACAGTGAAATCAGTTGAACCAGCTAGTGTCTTTTGTGTTGCTGTGAGACTCATACAGCAGCAATGTGGCTTGATACACTTTAATGGAATTTGGAGAACTGTATCTGTGGCTAGAATATCTCCATCTCCGTTACCTTTTAATTCCAAAATTCCATCACAAAAATACCAACCCTCAGTGGAAAATTACAAACTGGTTCCTAGTGTTGCCTGTTATCCGGACATCTTTGTACCAATAATGACAGTACCTTTGCTTTAATAAATTCTACTGTATGCAAATAATTTTGATGACTTCCATTGAACTGATCAATATTTGAAACAGTATTAATGCTATATTCAAGTTACATGGAAAAGTGCTACAGAGAGGGCAGATGAAAGTTTCTTCCAGGATCAGGACATTTCAGTTTTGTCTGAACAGACAGCAGATGGCATTTGAGAAGATTCAGGTCACTACTTGGAGATGCATACACCAAAATGCATCTTGTTTTCTTTCAACTTATGTGCTATCATGCACAGAAATCTCTGATGGAAATAGCCAACAGTCAAGTTTTTGAGTCTTTCTGTGATCAAATGCAACTGCATGTGTAATGAGTAAGATGAATGGTTCACCATTAATGAAATGACATGTACTCCATTGATGTAATCCATTATCCTTTTTCACTTTGATTCTGAAATTGTAAAATAAGTAAAGAAGGTGATATTTATTATAACATTTTTAAAATTAATTGAGCAATTGTTGCTGTTGTTTGTGCTGATCACTAGTGACACCCATTTTTATACATTCCTAAAGATTTGTATAAGACCCTATTTTCCACAGAATGGAAGTTTCTTCATGAATTTCTGTATAATTTGGTGCTTTCTACCTTTCCATAAGCAAGGTTTATGGTCTGTAATCTATGACCAATTACTGCACCAAATATCCACATTGAGGGGAGGACTTTGATAAATGTGTATACGCAGAAGGGCCAGTAACAGGTTTCAGAGTTTTCAGGCCAGAAGGGACTATTAAATCATCTAGTCTAACCTCCTCTATAACATCATCAGATTTCATCCAGTTACTCCTTTTCTGAGTCCAGTAACAAGTTGTGTTTGACTAAAATGTATCTTCTAGAATGGCATCCACTCTTGATTTTAAGATATTAAAAGACAGAGAATCCTTTACTTCCCTTACTAGTCTGCTCTGAAGGTTAATCAGCCTCAGCCCTGGTCTACACTAGGCATTGAGGTCGAATTTAGCAGCGTTAAATCGATGTAACCCTGCACCCATCCACATGATGAAGCCCTTTTTTTCAACTTAAAGGGCTCTTAAAATCGATTTCCTTACTCCGGGGATTAGCGCTGAAATCGGGTTTGCTGGGTCGAATTTGGGGTACTGTGGATGCAATTGGCCTCCGGGAGCTATCCCAGAGTGCTCCATTGTGACTGCTCTGGACAGCACTCTCAACTCAGATGCACTGACCAGGTAGACAGGAAAAGGCCCGCGAACTTTTGAATTTCAATTTCCTGTTTGGCCAGTGTGGCAAGCTTCAGGTGACCATGCAGAGCTCATCAGCAGAGATGACCATGATGGAGTCCCAGAATCGCAAAAGAGCTCCAGCATGGACCGAACGGGAGGTACAGGAGCTGATCGCTGTATGGGGAGAGGAATCCGTGCTATCAGAACTATGTTCCAGTTTTCGAAATGCCAAAACATTTGTGAAAATCTCCCAGGGCATAAAGGACAGAGGCCATAACAGGGACCCGAAGCAGTGCCACATGAAACTTAAGGAGCTGAGGCAAGTCTACCAGAAAACCAGAGAGGCCAACGGCCGCTCCAGGTTAGAGCTCCAAACATGCCGCTTCTATGATGAGCTGCATGCCGTTTTAGGGGGTTCAGCCACCACTACCCCAGCCGTGTTGTTTGACTCCTTCAATGGAGATGGAGGCAACACGGAAGCAGGTTTTGGGGACGAGGAAGATGATGATGATGAGGTTGTAGATAGCTCACAGCAAACAAGCAGAGAAACCAGTTTTCCTGACAGCCAAGAACTGTTTCTCACCCTGGACCTGGAGCCAGTACCTCCCGAACCCACCCAAGGCTGCCTCCCGGACCCACCAGGAGGAGAAGGGACCTCTGGTGAGTGTACCTTTTAAAATACTATACAAGGTTTAAAAGCCTGTTTGTTGTTTTGTTCGGTATGTTTAATGATTAATTTGCCCTGGCATTTGTGGCTCTCCTGGATATACTCCCAAAGCCTTTGCAAAAGGTTTCTGCGGAGGGCAGCCTTATTCCATCCACCATGGTAGGACACTTTACCACTCCAGGCCAGTAGCACGTACTCGGGAATCATTGTAGAACAAAGCATTGCAGTGTATGTTTGCTGGAGTTCAAACAACATCCGTTCTTTATCTCTCTGTTTTATCCTCAGGAGAGTGATATCATTCATGGTCACCTGGTTGAAATAGGGTGCTTTTCTTAAGGGGACATTCAGAGGTGCCCGTTCCTGCTGGGCTGTTTGTCTATGGCTGAAGAGAAACGTTCCCCGCTGTTAGCCACGCGGTGGGAGGAGGCAAAATGCAACCTTGTAACGAAAGCACATGTGCTATGTATGTAATGTTAACAGCAAGATTTACCGTGAAAGAATGTACCCATTGTTCTATAAAATGTGTCTTTTCAAATACCACTGTCCCTTTTTTTTTCTCCACCAGCTGCATGTGTTTCAAGGATCACAGGATCTTCTCCTTCCCAGAGGCTAGTGAAGATTAGAAGGTGAAAAAAATGCACTCGCGATGAAATGTTCTCTGAGCTCATGCTGTCCTCCCACACTGACAGAGCACTGACAAATGCACAGAGGCAGACAATGTCAGAGAGCAGGAAAGCACAAAATGACCGGGAGGTGGCGGGCTGAAGAGCGGGCTGACGCTGAAAGGTGGCGGCGTGATGACAGGAGGCAGGATTCAATGCTGAGGCTACTGGAGGATCAAACTAATATGCTTCAGCGTATGGCTGAGCTGCAGGAAAAGCAGCAGGAGTACAGACCACCGCTACAGCCCCTGTGTAACCAACCGCCCTCCTCCCCAAGTTCCATAGCCTCCTCACCCAGACACCCAAGAACACGGTGGGGGGGCCTCTGGCCACCCAGCCACTCCACCCCAGAGGATTCCCCAAGTAACAGAAGGCTGGCATTCAATAAGTTTTAAACTTTTAAAGTGCTGTGTGGCCTTGTCCTTCCCTCCTCCACCACCCCTCCTGAGCTACCTTGGTAATTATCCCCCAATTTGTGTGATGAACTAATAAAGAATGCATGAATGTGAAGCAACAATGACTTTATTGCCTCTGCAAGCGGTGATTGAAGGGAGGTGGGGAGGGTGGTTAGCTTACAGGGAAGTAGAGTGAACCAAGGGGCGGGGGGTTTCATCAAGGAGAAACAAACAGAACTTTCACACCGTAGCCTGGCCAGTCATGAAACTGGTTTTCAAAGCTTCTCTGATGCGCACTGCACCCTCCTGTGCTCTTCTAACCGCCCTGGTGTCTGGCTGTGTGTAACCAGCAGCCAGGCGATTTGCCTCAACCTCCCACCCCGCCATAAATATCTTCCCCTTACTCTCACAGATATTGTGTAGCGCACAGCAAGCAGTAATAACAGCAGGAATATTGGTTTCGCTGAGATCTAACTGAGTCAGTAAACTGCGCCAGCGCACTTTTAAATGTCCAAATGCACATTCTACCACCATTCTGCACCATTCTGCACTTGCTCAGTCTGTAGTTGAACAGCTCCTGACTACTCTCCAGGCTGCCTATGTATGGCTTCATGAGCCATGGCATTAAGGGGTAGGCTGGGTCCCCAAGGATAACTATAGGCATTTCAACATCCCCAACGGTTATTTTCTGGTTTGGGAAGAAAGTCACTTCCTGCAGCTTTTGAAACAGACCAGAGTTCCTGAAGATGCGAGCATCATGTACCTTTCCCGGCCATCCCACATTGATGTTGGTGAAATGTCCCTTGTGATCCACTAGTGCTTGCAGCACTATTGAAAAGAACCCCTTGCGGTTTATGTACTCACTGGCTTGGTGCTCCGGTGCCAAGATAGGGATATGGGTTCCGTCTATGGCCCCAGCACATTTAGGGAACCCCATTGCAGCAAAGCCATTCACTATGACCTCCACATTTCCCAGGGTCACTACCCTTGATATCAGCAGATCTTTGATTGCGTTGGCTATTTGCATCACAGCAGCCCCCACAGTAGATTTGCCCACTCCAAATTGATTCCCGACTGACCGATAGCTGTCTGGCATTGCAAGCTTCCACGGGACTATTGCCACTCGCTTCTCAACTGTAAGGGCTGCTCTCATCTTGGTATTCTTGCACCTCAGGGCAGGGAAAAGCAAGTCACAAAGTTCCATGAAAGCGCCCTTACACATGCAAAAGTTTCGCAGCCACTGGGAATTGTGCCAGACCTGCAACACTATGCAGTCCCACCAGTCTGTGCTTGTATCCCGGGCCCAGATTTGGCATTCCACCGCATGAGCCTGCCCCATTAGCACCATGATGCCTACATTGCCAGGGCATGTGCTTTGAGAAAAGTCTGTGTCCATGTCCTCATCACTCTCATAACCGTGCTGATGTCACCTACTCACCCAGTTTCACTTTGCCAGGTTCTGGTGCTGCATATACTGCTGGATAATGCGTGTGGTGTTTAATGTGCTCCTAATTGCCAAAGTGATCTGAGCGGGCTCCATGCTTGCCGTGGTATGGAGTCTGCACAGAAAAAAGGCGCGGAACGATTGTCTGATGTTGCCCTGACAGAGGGAGGGGTGACTGATGACATGGCTTACAGGGTTGGCTTACAGGGAATTAAAATCAACAAAGGGGGTGGCTTTGCGAGAAACTGAATGGCCGCCTCAAGGATAGAACTCAAAACCTCAAGGACAGAACTCAAAACTGGGTTTAGCAGGCCATTGATTTCACAGAGGGAGGGAGGGAGGAGAAAATGAATACAAAACAAATCTGGTCTATTTCTTGTTTTGAGCCACTTCATCTATCTTTATACATCTTGCTGGCAGCAGACTGTGCAGTGCGACTGCTAGCCATCGTCACCTCCTGGGTGCTCAGCAGAAGACAGTGCAGTATGACTGCTGACCATCATCTTCTGCTGGCTGCAGATTAAAAGACAGTGCACTGCCGGTAGGACTCAATTGCCATGAGACGAAACAAGGGAAATGACCTGGCTGAGTCACTCCCATGTTTGCCCAGGCGCCCGGTTAAAAGAGCATTTAGGACTACATCGACGATGGCTACCAGTCATACTGCACTGTCTGCTGCCAAAAGGCAATAAACTGCTGCTGTGTAGCAATGCAGTATCACGTTCGCCAGCACCCAGGAGACATATGGTGACGGTTAGCTGAGCGGGCTCCATGCTTGCTGTGGTATGGTGTCTGCACAGGTAACTCAAGAAAAAAGGCGCAAAATGATTGTCTGCCCTTGCTTTTATGGAGGGAGGGAGGGAACGGGGGCCTGACGATATGTATCCAGAACCACCCGCGACAATGTTTTAGCCCCATCAGGCACTGGGATTTCTACCCAGAATTCAAATGGGCGGTGGAGACTGCGGGAACTGTGGGATAGCTACCCACAGTGCAAAGCTCTGGAAGTCGATGGTACTGTGGACACAGTCCGCCGACTACGTGCACTTAGAGCATTTGTGTGGGGACACACACACGACTGTATAAAAACACTTTCTACAAAATTGACTTCTATAAATTCAACCTAATTTCATAGTGTAGACATACCCTCACTGTTAAAAAATTTATCTAATTTGAATTTGTCTGGCTTCAGCTTCCAGCCATTGATTCCTGCTCTTCCTTTCTCTGCTAGATTAAAGAGCCCTCTAGTACCTGTATTTTGTTCATGTGAAAGTATTTATACACCACAAACAAGTCACATCTCAATCTTGTTTTTAATAAGATAAACTGATTGAGCTTTTTAAAAGAGGTAAAATCACCTCCCTACTCATTTCTCCCATTTATACATCCAAGGATCACATTAGCCCCTGATGCCAAAGCATTGCACTGGGAGCTCATGTTCAGTTGCTTGTTCACATCATTAATGACTTGATTAATGGAGTGGGGAGTATACTTGTAAAATCTGTGGCTCACACCAAGCTCTTTGGCAGACAGGGTTAGAATTCAAAATGAACTTGACAAATTGGAGAACTGTCTGAAACAAAATGAAATACAATAAAGACAGGTTCAAAGGACTACACTTAGGAAGGAAAAACCAAGTGCACAAATATAAAATAGGGAATAACTGATTAGGCAGCAGTACTACAGAAAACAATCTGTGGGTTATAGTGTATCACAAATTGAAGGTGAGCCACCAAAGTGATGCAGTGGCCAAAAGGCTAGTATTCTAGGGTTCAAAGGGCTATATTAAAAAAGTGCCGCACGAGAATGGACTTTTGGGACAATAAATGTTAAGTGCATTTGCTGGGGAATACTCAGGGAGTGATTAATGTAAATTTCCCACCTCCAGTTATGCAAAATCCCAGCCTTTTGAAGCTACACCCTGAGGAGAGAGTGATTGTCTGCTGATTATCTGTTTCTGGAAACTGGCGATCCCAAGATGCATAAAGAAATAGGTTGATCTGCTTAGCCTCTGTCCTGGTTCTGAATCTGAGACAGTTAACCACTGGGAAAACCTTGTTTTGAAGGACTGACACACATCAGACACTCAAGGTTGTAGTTGGGGGTGACTTTTAGTAAGCTTTTTTAGCATGGGTATAGGTCTCTTGTTTTTAATATGTTTTCTCTATAATGCTTTCACTTAAAGAATAAATGTACTTGCTTAGAAAGAGCCATGTAGTAATTTGTAACTATGGGCAGTTACACTGTTCATAGCCTTCAGATAGAAAGCAAAGCACAGACGCTAAACTGTTTAGGCAGTCTGGGAGTATGCTAACCTGTTTAGGCAGTCGGGGGGGTATCATAGTGTAGGCAGGAAACTGTGCAGCCTGGAAATAAGCTGGTCAGGAGGGAGTGGAGACGCCGGTCTCTGCCAAAGAGAGCTGATGAGCAAGAGCCAGAAGCTGAAAAGTTGGTGCCCTTCGTGGACTACAGAGGGAGAATACAGGTGCCATTGCTCTGAAACTGTGAAATTTAGTCTTGAGAAAAGAAGACTGAGAGGAGACTTAATAGCAGTCTTTGGATAGCAGTTAAGGGCTGTTATAAAGAGGATGGTGATCAATTGTTCTTCAACTGAAGGTAGGACAAGAAGAAATCAGCTTAATCTGCAGCAAGGGACAGGGGCAGCAGGCTTGTATAATTTTTGGTGGTGCCCAGAACAGATCCAAGTCCCTCCACCCCCCCGGCCACATCTGTCTTGTAAGCCAATATATATATTTTGAAATCATGTAAAAATGTGAGGGCTCTGGGCTGAGGTGGGGATGAGTGGTTTGGGGTGTGGGAGGGGCTCGGGCAGAGGTTTGGAGTGCGGGGGTAAGAGCTGTGGGGTGGGGCCAAGGATGAGGGGTTAGGGTCACCAGACAGCAAATGTGAAAAATCATGACGGGGGTAGGGGGTAATAAGAGCCTATACAAGAAAAGACCCCAAAATTGGGATTGTCCCTATAAAATCCGCACATTTGGTCACCCTATGAGGGGTTCACGGTGCAGGAGGGGGCTCAGGGTTGGGTTGCAGGGGTGGGGGGTTGAGGGCTCTGGCTGGGGGTGCGGGCTCTGGGGTGGGGCAGGGCTGGGGATGATGAGTTTGGGGTGTAGGCAGGCTGCCCCCGGCTGGGGCCAGAGAGGAGGACTCCCCTCAGCCCTCCTCCCGCCAGCCGCAGTGAGCTCCGAGGAAGGGGCCCCCTCTCCCCCACCCCAGCAGCACACTCACCTCGCACCACTGTCACTGCACGTGCTCCTAGGGCCCTCTCAGGTCCAGGAAGCCCCCTCACCTCCCCTCTGGTGGGTGCAGGGGGGGAAAGCTGTCATCATGTGTGCGCCTCCTCCCCTGCTGCTGCCCCTCACTAGCCTTACTGGGGGTGAGGGATTGGGCTACCCCTTGCCCAGCCTGGGACAGGAGCGGTGACTGCGGGCAGTGGGAGGCCCTGTGCTGATGGAGGGTCCTGCCAGAAAAGGGAAGGGGCAGGGTTAGGGTCAGCCTGGGTCAGCCTGCCCTGGCATTGTGGATGGGGGGCGTTGGGACCCTCCAGTAGCAGTTGATGCTGGGAGCCCTCAGAGCAGAGTGCAGCGTGGAGCTTCAGGGGGCAGCCACCCACTGCCCAGGGCGCAGGCAGGGACGCTCAGGGGAGGTGAGCAAGGGCAGCAGGTGGGGCCGGGGCCGGGAGAGAGACCCGTCTCCAAACATCGGTGAAGCCGGGCCACCAGGCCCTGAATATTGCTGGAGCCTGGGCACTACGGGCCCATATAACTCGCCACCCCTGGCAAGGGAGATTTAGTTTAGATATTAGGAAAACGTTCTAACTATAAGGGTAAACTTCCAAGGGAGGTTGTTGAATCCCCATCATTGTTAAGTCTAGATTAAAGAACCGTCTACCCAAGATGGTCTAGGTATACCTAGATAGAGAGGTTGGCATAGATGACTCTTGAGATCCCTTTCATCTTTGTATTTCTATGATTCAAGAAGGCAAAAATATCAAGAAAGTAGAACAGTTCACTTCCTTGGGCAGCATCATACTAGCCAGTGGAGACCTCAAGAAAGAAGTAACATCAAGGATAGGTAAGGCATCCATTGCATTTGCTAAGCTCCTCAACATATGGAAATTACAGATATACAGCACCAAATAAACTGAGAATTTTTAACTCAATCATAATCACAGTGCTAAACATAATCTTAATGGAGATCCATTCAAATGTTAGATTAGAAAACGAAATACCTTTGAAAATAAATGCCTATGAAAAATTCTAGGTATTGGATGCAAAAACTTTATTACAAAGAAAGAAATCTGAGAAGTTACCAAGCAGCATCTTGGCTCCACTAGAAATAAAAGGAAGCACTGGACATATTTGGGGCATGTAGTCTGGAAGCCAACATACCATCTGATTTTTATATTAAAAATTTGGGAGGAAGATTTTAAGCTTATTAGTATTCTTTGGTATTTATTTATTCATTCATTTCTTTATTTGTTCATACAGTGCCCCAAAGCATGCTACTAAAACAGGTCCCTGCATGAGGGCCTTACAATCTGAGTAAATAATATACAGATAGAGGACTGGATTAGGAAGCAACACTGCACTACTTAATTCTATTATAGTTTGGTAAACCATGCCTGACTGTCCCAATATACAGTATTTTAGCCTTTAGTGTTTCCTATTTGGTCTGCTCTATCTTATTTTTACCACTGATAATTCCAGACAACCCTTGTCCACCTACTCACTGTCTTATTCCAAATCTTGTCAACCCACTAATTTAACCCTTTCCTAAATTCAGTCCTTGCTCACTTTGTGAAACCCTAAAGGATAGGGTAATATTGGGGCAGTTAGGCATAGCTTCGGTAATTAATAAAGATAGCTGTGAGGCAATGTTGTTTTCTTCTTTTTCTTTGTCTAGTTGCCCCACTCTAACTGTTCACATTGTTGCTCCTACTTGCAGCACCTACTTCTTGGGTGGTATAGTCTCATGCTCTTCCCCTCCAGCCCACTTGAATAACATCTTTGAAAAACTGAAGAAAATTTCAGTAAACTTGGATTGTCTGAGAGAGACCAGTAAGGCTGAAGACTTACAATATAAATCCTTTCTGATTTTGAGTAACATCCTTCAAGCACATTCATAAACTGCCTGATTATCAATTATAAGCAGGTAGGACTTCCCTTCACCATTTAAAGCACTTTGGCCCCTACCTCCACCTTTCAAGTGCTGCAGTGTGGGTCACAGGCCTCTAATATAAGAGGCTCTATTCTCTGATATGAAGGGCACAACATGAAACTTCATTTTCTTCATAGTGTCCCTTGCCTCCATGATTCCTTTCCTGCTCTCTCTATTTTCCTCATTCCACATCCTAATCCCTGTTACCTGCTATCTTCTTTAGGGGAAGAAGTCTTGTATTCTAATTCCCATTTGGTGCTGGATCATTTGAATATTGCTGCAATATACTGTGGCCTATTGTCTGAACATACTGTGCCAGGTATGCTAGATCTTGCAAAATGACCCTTCAGTTTCCTGATCACAGTCTCCTCCAGATAGTCCACCTCCCAGAAATTGGAGTAGTAATCTGCTGTGACCATGTAGTTCCTGTTATTGACAGTGAACAGGTCTGTTCTGATCTTCTCTCAAGGCTGGGTGCTGACTTCATGGTGCTGTAAAGTCTCTTGAGTCTTCTGTTGTTGATCACTATAATCTTTGCATATCTCACACTGTTCCATGTGTGCTGTCAATTGGCCATTCATACCTGGTCAGTAGATATACTCCATGGCTCATCTCAGAAGTGCCTCTATATCTAGGTGTGAAGCATGGATCTGTCTCATGATGTCATCTCTTAAATCTGTGAGGATTACTGCTCAGTCCACTTTAAACAAAATTCCATATTGCACACACAGCTCATCCCTCATGTGGTAGTAGGGGGTAATTGCCTGTAGCACTTGCTCCTAGCAGTCTGGTCAACTTTGGAATATGAATCGTTTTACTACCTGTTGTGCCCTTTCTATGCCTGTCAAGGTTCCTCTCGCAAATGTGGGCTGCTAGCTTTGCATCGTTGCTGCTCTTAGGCTTCCTTCTGAGGCATCACACTGTAATTCCGCGTCACAGGGTTGTAGTACTTTAGGACCCGTGCCGCACTTATGATTTTCGTTACTCTTTCAAATGCCATTTCTTGGGTCTGTGACCATTCCCATGCTGAATTGTTGAGTAATAACTGTCTCAAGAGTTCACAGTCTTCCAGTAGGTGCATGCAGAATCTGGAAGGATAGCTGGCCATCCCTATAAATCACTGGACTCTCTTCAAATCCTTTGATTTGGGCATCTTTTTTAATGGCTTTCAATTTCTTGGGATCTGGCCAGAGTCCCTCAGAGGTAAACAGGTGTCTGATGCAGGTGACCTCAGTTCTCCTTAGCTTCAGTTTGTCAGCATTCAGCCTAATATTCCAGTCCTGGCACTTGTTTAGGAGTTGCTTCAGCTTGGTATCATGTTGTGAATTGCCTCTTCCTTTTCATTTTCTTTTCCTCTAGTGCCCAGTTTAGTTTACACTGGAACACCTCTGAGGCTGGGATGATGCCCATAGACATTCATACCCAGCAATATCTGCGAAAAAGTGTGGCAAAGGTTGTCAAATGGCTGGACGGCTCATCTAACTCAATATACCAAAACTCATTCTTGATGTCACAAACACTGAACACTTTTACCCTGGATTAATTGATAGTAAGTCTTCAGTCATTGTAATGGGTAGTAACTCCTTTCCCATGCTTGATTAAGTAGATCAATGCAGAAATATTTACCAGTTTTCTTACCACTTTAATGCTACTGATCCATGTGTGCTAGTTTCAGCAGATGTAATGATGCTTTTAATTTGCAGCTTGCCAGTTCCTTCTTCAATGACTCCAGTAGGGCCAATGGAACTCTGTGTATCTGTAGTCTCATGGCTGCCCATGCGGGGGGTCTATTTCTAACTTCAACTTGGCCTCTAGGCATCCATTTCTTAAAATATGGCCATATATTCTGCTAGAGTGCTGGACAGGGACGAAGGTGTCTGTTCTCCCTGCTTTCTTAGGTTGAGAATATTGTGGTCTTGCACTACCATGGTGCATAACAGTGGATGGTACTCCTGTCTGTCAACTATTGTAAATTCCCAGACTTAACATCACTTGTTTCCTGGGTTTCTTAGCAACACAGCCTGCATTTGCCCAGTAGTCCTCAGAATGGTTTTATTGTACATCACCAGTACTTGGTCACATTTCTGTAGTTCAATCTTGATCTGTATCAGTGTAGCTGAGATTACATTGAAGCAAGCTCTGCAAGCCAGATGGAATTGAAGTAATCACTGATCCAACAACACAGTTATGAATATGGCCGTTGAATGGCTGGAAGTCGTCTTCTGCTAAAGTCGTACAGCAGACATCCTCCTGTTCCTTGGAAATCTCTACATCCTCAGTCACTGTCTGCATTACTTATTTTTTCTCATTGGGGTACCAGTGGCATTAAGACATAAAGTGGTTTTATTTCCTATAGCTCTTACACAGTTGCTCATAGGGGGGCATTTTTCTTTCTGACTCTTGGTAGGCAGAAAGGTATACATACTGAGCCATGCCTGCATTCTCAATCAGTCCGAGTCTGTCTTGCCTCCTGGATTCCTTTAGTTTGAAACTGTGTACTTGTTCTGTGCTAATGTCAGTCTTGTTTTGATTCTTTCCCTGGACAGTTCAGCTGCCCTTACTATTTGGAGTCATTTCTCTAGGATTAGATCTGTTTCTTCCCATTATCTCCCTTGTTAGCTGGAATCACATAGTTTGTAAACCATAAACTATCCTGTCTCTAATTAGTGAGTGATTTATATCTCCAAAGTTACATTTAGATGCCAGATGTATAATATAAGTATCTATTCCCTATTCTGTTTCTTGGTTTCAGATTAAAAAATAAACCTAGTATCTCTCTACAGTCTCATACTGTCTAGGGTCACAGTACTCTTCAAGTACCTTGATTAGCTGTTCCAGTGTTTTGGGCATTGTTCCTAGCAATAGTGTCTCACTCACTTCTCATACTTTCCCCCTAATGAAATAGTAAACAAGCTTTAACTTCATTGTTTTATCTTTACCCCCCATAGTCAGCTCTATATACAGAATCAATTTTTGCTTCCACTGCTTCTGTGCTTGTGCAAGGTATTTTGTCTGTAAATCCAAATTTCCCAGTGGTCCAAGTCCCTTTATGCCCCCTGCCTTGCTTTCTTTCTAGATGGTGTTTTGTATTCCTTTTAATCACATTCTTTTCCATATGGTTGGTCTCACGAGACTGACCGCAACCACCATGTTTCTTGCACCACATGTTGTGTGATAACTTAGAACTTGATAACTGTGCTTGTAAAAATAAACTGGCTCTTTATTAAGAGAACTATTTACAGAGGTACAGGAACTACAGCTAGCATTCAAGCCATGTGTATACAGATCGACTTCCTGGTGCCTCCCCCAAACTCTTCCTTCTGCAACCTGTGCTCTTCCCTCCAAGTTCCATACAGGTTGCTACATTTGAGATCAAAGTGTATCCTTTAGAACCATAAGTACCTATATTGTGGGATTTTGGTGGGAATCTTTCCTGAAATAAAATCACTGGAAAAGTGAACCTAAATTAAGGGTTATTTAATAATTGTAGGGTTTTTTCCAGGAAAATTAATATAAATTCAATAAGTCATATCTTCAGAATCCTCCCTTCTGCCTTGTCCTATACTATAGCTGGCATTTTCTGAATGTGTGTGGCACTACAGTATTACATCCCATAATATACATAAGTTGTATGTATATGGACTTATTAATGTACATGCTAATGTTTGTTATTGTTTATGCAAACATTTGTTTTACTCTCTAAAATTTGCAAAGCTTTATCTATCTAGAGTGGACAGTAACTTTGGAAATCCTGTATGCTATAAATCAGTCCAGCATGCATACAATTACAATGACCACTACTTAGTATTGTGATGACCAACCTGCTATTATTTTTATTATTCATATCATAGTAGTGCCAAGAGGCCCTCATCAGGATCCACGGTCCATTGAGCTGTGTGCTGAACATGCACATTGTAAAGAACTATCTCTGCCTCAAAGAGTTTATAGTCTTGAGCTGGGGACGACAACTGCCCTTCATTTGATGGAATCAGAACTGATTATACTAGCTCAAGAGGCAGAAGCCAATTATTTTTGGAGTGGGAGGATTTGAGTTTTATCTCCACTATCACTGTGAAGTTAAGTGGCCATGGTATGTAGCATAGTTGCAACCATGATGTTTCAAATGGCCACAGATTTTCTTTGAATAGTAAACAGTGAACAGCAAGATCCAGTCCATACTTTTGTTCCTCTAAGCTGAGGACA
This sequence comes from Dermochelys coriacea, assembly GCF_009764565.3. Classification (NCBI taxonomy): domain Eukaryota; kingdom Metazoa; phylum Chordata; order Testudines; family Dermochelyidae; genus Dermochelys; species Dermochelys coriacea. The sequence goes on from NC_050069.1 coordinate 229,238,572, forward strand.
AAGCCAATACTATTTTGCAACACATAGCAGTGATTTCTAATCTTATCTAGTGTATTTAACAATCAATAGTATGACATGAAAACATCTGTCAAACAACAAGGATGCAACATGAAATAGACATTATTTGGTAGCAAGTCTGATTTAGTAAATTGAAAATCATGGACTTCCCTGTTGCTGCACTTCAGAGATCTGTATGTGTTTGTATTACTTGCCAAAATAGGTCATGATACATAAGCATCAATGAAATATAACTACTGCCCCATCAAAAACTGTTAGCTCTACAGTGAATTACATTGACTGGTTGTTAAATAATCCTTGTGGATAATTTAGTCTAAATGAATGGAAGAATCCACTTAATGAGCATCCTGGAACAGTTTCACCTGCTTTTAATTGTGATAGTTGTAATGCATTTCGATTGCTATGAACCATGGACTGCACACTTACTTGTGAAAAGTCTGTTTAAATGGCCTTCTAGCTATTGTTTACAAACCATTTACAGCAATTACAAATCTAAATTCCATTTTTTTAAGAATGAGGAGATATCCTAGTCCATCTTAAATCCCTTTTTTGCCACCTTAATGATGCAAAAGGGACTTAAAGTTGCCCTAAACAAGAAGCTGAGGAGTATTCTGATGGGAATACTTTAACAGATATAGAGTGGTGTAGCTGGCTCTCCACCCTGCACTCCTGCCTTCCCTCTCCTGGAATTGGAGGAACATTAGTGAGTACTGACAGCGGGAGGGGGATGGCCAGAACATGCTGTGCTCTAGTTATTCTCCAGCCAACACTGTGGTCTCTAAGAGGCTATTACAACTGGCATAATTTACAGCAGCCTGCCACTGAATCAGACCCCAGACAGCCAACAGGATTAGGTACAAAACCATTTTTATTCCTGTCCTTCAGGTACACCAAGTACAGCTCCAACACATAAGAGAAATTAGCCCCTGGTGTTTACAAGTGTGTTTAAATTATTGTAATGTAATATACTTCTCTGTCTGTATACCTATAGTAACTCAGTGTTGCCAATTCATGTGATTTTTATCACAAGTCTCACTATATTTGTTGTTTTTCTTAAAGTCCCAGCTCCAGGAATCAGGTGATTATGGGAGAATCTCAGCTTTCATTTAAAAAAAATCGTAGGGCTGTCAAGCGATTAATTGCACGATTAATCGCACTGTTAAACAATAATAAAATACCATTTATTTAAATGTTTTGGATTATTTCTATGTTTTCAAATATACTGATTTCTATTAAAACACAGAATACAAAGAGTGCAGTGCTCACTTTATTTTTATTACAAATATTTGTGCTGTAAAAAACAAAAGAAATAGTATTTTTCAATTCTCCTCATAGAAGTACTGTAATGTAATCTCTTTATCATGAAAGTTGAACTTACAAATGTAGAATTATATATAAAAAACCTGCTTTCAAAAATAATACAGTGTAAAACTTTAGAGCCTACAAGTCCAGTCAGTCCTACTTCTTGTTCAGCCAATCACTCAGACAAACACTTTTGTTTACATTTGCAGGAGATAATGATGCCCACTTCTTGGATACAATGTCACACAAAAGTGAGAACAAACATTCACATGGCACTCTTGTAGCCAGCGTTGCAAGATATTTATGTGACAGATGCACTAAATATTCATATGTCACTTCATCTTCAACCACTATTCCAGAGGACATGCGTTCATACTGATGACAGGTTCTGCTAGATAATGATCCAAAGCAGTGCAGACCGACGCATGCTCACTTTCATCATCTAAGTCAGATGCCACGAGCAGAAGGTGGTTTTTTAGGTGGTTTGGGTTTTGTAGTTTCTGCATCGGAGTGTTGTTCTTTTAAGACTTCTGAAAGCATGCTCCACACTTCGCCCCGCTCAGATTTTGGAAGGCACTTCAGATTCTTAAACCGTTGGTTAAGTGTTGTGGCTATCTGTAGAAATCTCACATTGGTCCCTTCTTTGCGTTTTGTCAAATCTGCAGTGAAAGTGTTCTTAAAATGAACAACACGTGTTGGGTCATCATCTGAGACTGCTATAATATGAAATACATGGCAGAATGCGGGTAAAACAGAGCAGGACTATTCTCCCTCAAGGAGCTCAGTCAAAATTTAATCAATGCATTATTTTTTTAACAAGCGTCATCAGCATGGAAGCATGTCCTCTGGAATGGTAGCCGAAGCATGAAGGGGCATACGAATGTTTAGCGTATCTGGCATGTAAATACCTTGTAGTGCTAGCTACAAATGCCTGTTCTCACTTTCAGGTGACATTGTGAATAAGAAACCAGCAGCATTATCTCCCGTAAATGTAAACAAACTTGTTTGTCTTAGCGATTGGCTGAATAAGAAGTACGATTGAGTGGACTTGTAGGCTCTAAAGTTTTACATTGTTTTGTTTTTAAGTGCAGTTATGTAATAAAAATCTACATTGGTAAGTTGCACATTCACGATAAAGAGATTGCATTATGGTACTTATATGAGGTGAATTGAAAAATACTATTTCTTTTGTTTATCATTGTTATAGTGCAAATATTTGTAATAAAAATAATAAAATAAAGTGAGCACTGTACACTTTGTATTTGGTGTTGTAATAGAAATCAATATATTTGAAAATGTAGAAAAACATCCAAAAATAATTAATACATTTCAATTGGTATTCTATTTTTAAAGTATGATTAAAACTGTGATTAATCACAATTAATTTTTTAAATCACAATTAATATTTTTGAGTTAATTGCATGAATTAACTGCGATTAATCGACAGCCCTAAAAAAAAGCAAGTTTCTAGTCTTCATGGTTGCAGAGTAAAGCTTTGAAATGTCACATCATCATAGCATAAAGATTCAAAAGCTAGAAGCCAAATAAAAAGAGCCAAACATTATTTTTTTAAACCAGTTACATGATTTTGGGGACCTGACTCATGATCTCTGAACATCTGGGGTTAATAATGCTATATTTACTAAACTAAAGTTTAATGGCATGTATGATTTTATGGATTGATGTAAAATACTGCTTTTTTTAGCAGGGAAAGTTATGTAAATCTGGGATAATAAGAATATTAATATAAACATAACAATAACCAATCAAATGAAAGATTAAATTGTTTACCCAGGTCTTCTTTTCATGTCCTTCCACCACAATCATAGGTTTTTCCAACTTTTTCTCACTGGGGACCCTTCCCCCCAAAGGGGCATGTCCAGTTCACTGGACTTCAAGAAGTACCTCTCCTGCAAAGAGGTTGCAGACAAGCACTCCTGGTGCATACAGTTCCTTGGGGCAGGCCACATTCCTCAAAAGTGTGGTCTCTGCAAGCAACTCAGGCCCCAGGTCTCGCAAGGACAGGGAGTTGAGACAGAAAATCATCGTCATGGAGGCAGCTTTCCGGACCCCTGCCAAGAGTCACCTGGCACACGTGAGTCTTCCCCACAGCCCTCAACATCTAAAGGCTGTGGGTGGAAGAAACCAGCCACTGACCCCCCCTTAGAAGTCATTAACAAAGAGAGCAGGAATGGTGAGCCCAGAGCGCAAATGATCTCCAGCATACTTGGTATCCTCGGTACCATCGCAACCAAGATGATCCCAGCCCGGTACTCATGGCTAATGAAGATCTACAGCAGCAGGTACTGTTGACACACCTACAGCAGAGAGCTCCAGGGGTCCTCGCTGCCATCTGCAGAAGCAGAGAGCTCCAGGGGTCCCCCTGCCGCCCATGGTGTAGCCTCCAGCCAGCGCTGACTGAAGCCATGGAGGTCTTTGGAAGTCACAGATTCCATTACTTCCGTGACTAAATTGCAGCCTTAATGATGATCACTGGCATTTGTCATTTGCAAGGTTATATGGGTGTGACCAAAAGCACCCCTATATTCACACCCTGCACACTCTTGTAATAATCTTTGTACAAATTGTGCCTGGTGAGATATCATTTGAAAGCTAATATCTCATTGGTAAATAATATCATGGTGAAATGTATGTAGCAATATTATGTATAAAGTTATGAAATCCCCCTGTATGATGTTATTAGTTATTAGTACATGTTGAAAACCACACAGCCCTGCCTAGGCAAAAGTTGTTAAACAAGTCTATCCGAAGCAAAGGAATGTGTGTTTGCCTCATGTTAAGTGTAGAGCATAAGTACCAACCTCAACGCAAACTGTTAAGAAGCAGGGCACAAACCCCAAACTGGTTGTGAGTTCTATACTTAGATTTCACCAACCATGGGTCAAGTATGAACTCCTCAGGCACTACAACAGCCTTAATATGTCACAGTCAGTCCCCTTGGGTACTCCGATCTATGTTGCCACCCAGGCAAGCTTGCCTTTGTGATAGATGTTCCCTTGCACCAAACAGCACAACAATATTCAGGTTACTCCCAGTGCCAAAGGACCAATGGCTTATCCTTTCCTGTTTCATAAATTACACAAGTACAGATGATTACAATGCAAACACTTAATATAGCTTTATAACATGGGGTACAGATGATATAAATAAGATCAATACGAGGGTTGCCAGGTGTCCGGTTTTCGACCAGAATGCCCGGTCAAAAACTGACCCTGATGGCTCCAATCAGCACTGCTGACCGGGCCGTTAAAAGTCTGGTTGGTGGTGCACTGGGGCTAAGGCAGGCTCCCTGCCTGTCCTGGCTCCGCTTGGCATCTGGAAGTGGCTGGCATGGCCAGTCCTAGGTGCAGAGGCAGCCACGGGGGTCTCTGTGCGCTGCCCTCACCCTGAGCACTGGCTCTGCAGCTCCCATTGGCCATGGTTCCTAGCCAATGGGAGCTGTGGGGGTGTTGCCTGCGGGCATGGGCAGTGCGCAGAGCCCCCTGACCCCTCCGCCTAGGAGCCAGCCATGCCAGCTGCTTCCAGGAGCTGCATGGAGCCAGGGCAGGCAGGGAGTCTGCCTTAACCCCACTGTGCTGCTGACCGGGAACCGCCTGAGGTAAATGCTGCCTGGCTGGAGCCTGCATGCCGAACCCCCTCCCTCACCCCAACTCCCTGCCCCAGGTCAGAATTCCCTCCTGCACCCCTACTCCCTCCCAGAGCCTGCAACCCTCATCCCCTTCCTCACCCCAACCCCCTGCCCCAGCCCTGAGCCCCCTTCTGGAGTCCACACCCCCCTCCCATACCCCAACTTCCTGCTGCATCCCCAATGCCCTACCTCAGCCTTGAGCCCCCTCTTGCACCCCAAACCCCTCATCCCCAGCCCCATTCCCAGAATCCACACCCCAGCCGGAGCCTGCACCCTCTCCTGCATTTCAACCCCCTGCCCCAGCCCTGAACCCATTCCCGCACTCTGAATCCCTCATTTCTGGCCCCACCCCAGAACCCACTCCCCCAGCTGGAGCCCTCACCCCCTCCCTCACCGCAACCCCCTTCCCCAGCCCAGTGAAAGTGAGTAAGGGTTAAAGAGAGCGAGTGATGGAGGAAGGGGGAATGGAATGAATGGGGGTGGGGCCTCAGAGAAGGAGCGGGGCAAGGGTGTTCGGTTTTGTGCGATTAGAAAGTTAGCAACTCTAATCAATATATGCAGCATCCTACAAGCATTTCATAAAGTCTAAACACTAAACACATTCTTACAAATATAACATCAATTTTAATAATACTAACACACAGGTAAGCCAGACTGGTTTCTAGCTATGCATATGTCAGTGTTCAGTGAGGCCTAGGGGCCTTAGCATGAACTGGCATTTGTTCTGCCGGTTTCACAGTTCAACTTACATATAAGTAGTAAACAGGGCAAGCAGGAAAGGCGGGGGAAAAGATGGCAGAAGACAGAGCACATTTGCATTTCAGAAAAGATTGGGGAGGAAGAAAGAGCCTGGAGCCTCCTTCACTACCAGACTCCATATCACTTCTTTGAGTGCATTAATAAACTTTACTTTGAAAGGTAACCCCACACAAGAATCCACTTCAAAGTTTCACTGGACTATAAAAGAAAGGGCCAGAGAACCCCAAGTTCTCCCTCTGTCACCTAAGAAAACAAAGGCACCAGCACTTTTGGACTTCTGGGAGAAACCCTCATCAAAGAAAGGGCGAGTCACCATCTTGCTGGAAGATTGTGGTGAGAAAGGCCATCCTACACAAAGTCTTGAACCAAAACTTGCTTAAGTTTTAGACTTTTAGATGCATGTTTTCATTTTTATTTGCTTGGAACCATTTCTAACTTTATCTCGTACCTGAATTCACTTCAGATTCTCTCTGCTTTTGTTAATAAACTTTTTTTTTTTTATCTAAAAACACATGCTGTGTTTAAACTGAACTGTTTGGTAACTCCGGTTAAACAAACAAACTGTTCAATATTGATTCCTTACAGAGTCAACGGACCTCTAATATCTGAACTGCCCAGAAGAGGACTGGACAGTGCAGAACATGTTTTTGGGGAAATTGGAAACTAGGAGTGTGTTGGAGTCACCCTGCAAGTAGTAACCAAAGGTGCTGGAAGCCAGAGTGTGATTGGTGTGTTGACAGGCTGCTGGGGGCAGGGCTGTAGCTATATACAGACATTCAGGGTCTGACTGCATGCTGGTAGGCTGTTTTTGACTAGCCCAGGTTCAGAGCTACAAAGCAAAGCATTGCGAAGCACCCAAGGTTGTGTGGCAGGTGGTGACACAACCCTTCACTGCTCCGGATTGCACCTTGGAATGTGGCAGTGGGCTAGTGAACTTGAATTGTTTGCACAGCAGTAGCCGTAGGGGAAATGCCAGCAATCTCCACAGTTAGGACTTCAGTGTCATCATTATTGGTCATAGATGTTGTATTGGTGAGAAGATCAGGTTTGCCAAAAATGGCAGTGCCATATCGCTCATGTGGTCTCTTGATGACCAAATTCATTCTGAGAACTGAGGCCAGTTGTTAGTCCCAGTGTGTCTCTCTTGGAAGATAATACCTGACCGTGATAGTCAGCACACATTTTGGCTATAAAGTCCTGTCTGGCATCTGAGAGCCCTTCAGCATTTGCTGATATTATTGTCAATGCCAGGCCTGATGAGGAGCTTTTTGAATGACACTGATGACTGCGTTGATCTTCAGGTAGAGGCAGTCAGTTATGCCGATGAGACAGCAGGATTCGTGGATTCAGAGAATCTGGCAGGGGCTGCAACAAACGCCCCTGCTATGACCCTGGTTTATCTAGGTTATATAAATTTATTTAAAACTCTTGTTTACACATAGTCATGTTGCTTTTACTTATTCAGACATTAGACCCAGGTCATGGGACCACTTCTGCATCTGGGAAAAGGATGCAACCCCATATGCACTTTAAAAAATAAACAGCTATAGAGCCCGGAGGCCCAAGTCAAGATCAGGGCCCCCCTGTGCTGATCCCTGAACAAATTTGTACAATGACATAATTAATGGAATCACTAGGTTACATACTGTTGGTTACAAGGTTACATACTGTTACCCCTTTTTGACCCAGTGGTTAGCCAGTTTTTGGGGTCTAGCAGATTGTTCCATTTGGAGGAGAAATGGTTGGTGGAGTCAGGTATTAAGTGGACCCATTGCTGCCCCATTGAAGGGGAACCTGAGGCAGGCCTCAGCAGAGTCACGCTGGGCCAGAAGGTACAGGGTGGGCATGATCTTTTACACTTGGGAAGATAACAACACTTAATTCACATTTGAAAGCTTATCTTCACAGCTAGGAGGAATAGAAGCTCACTTTTTTTTAAAAAAAAAGAGGAAATGAGAGGAGAGGAGAAGAGAGCAGAGAGGAGAGGCAGCTTAGACTTGGTCTAAACTTTAAAAGTTTTGCTGGTATTGCTATTTCAGATAGGAGTGTGAAAAAAGTCACTTCTCTAACTGATGGAGCTATGTTTGTGAAAGCTCTAATGTAGACACAGTTATACTGGCAAAAAAGTCCCTTTGCCAGTATAGCTTATGTCATTTGGGGAGCTGGTATAAACTATACTGGCAAAGAAAAGTTTTGCCAATAGAGGCTGCATCTCCACTAGAAGAGTAGCGTATAGCTATACCAGAAAACACTTTCTAGTGTAGGCAAGGCCTAAGATTGTGCAGAATCTGACTATGCCGCTCAAGTCTCATAAATGCATCAACTAGGCAAGCCTGTCGGATGGGTACAAGGGTGGGCAGTAGAAGCTGACATTATTACAAACATTTGAGTAGGTCTCAGCTTCCATCCACAGTGCTTACCTGTGGGCTTACCACAAAGGAACTTTTCAGTGGCACTAAGTAATCCAGTACACTAGGAGCTTGAAAGACTGCAGAGCAGGGGTATCATAGCACCTATATGCATCATGGGGGTGATAAAAAAGCCATTAGGCAAATTATGCATCTGCATAGATCTAAAGCCACTGAACCAGACATTGAAAAGATTCCAGTATCTGCCCAAAACTGATGAAAACTTGCCAGAACTTTCCAAAGCCAGAATCTTTATTCTTTGAAATGTAAAGAATGGGTTTTTGGCATCTGTGATAGTCCAGGGTGCATTCCAGAACTGTGAGGGGCTGAGTCACCACTGCCCTGCAATCTGGGGTGTCTTGCAATGCCTTGCTGCTGAAGCTCCCAACCTGGACTGTTCACAAACAACCACCAGAATGCAAGTCACACCCAGATGTGCCTATGTAAAGCCACAACTCGGCCCAGCAGTTCTGAACCCAGCAGCCTGTCAGCACACACCAGAAACACTCTGGCTTCCAGCAGCCTTGGTTACCATTTACAGGATGACCCCAACACACTCCCTCTCCCAGTTTTTTTCCACAAAAATGTATGTTCTGCACTGTCCAGCCCTCTGCTAGACAGTCCGTTCCTCTAGGGGAACCCTATACAACAGCTTATCACCTTAAATGAAGTTACCCAAACCATTCACAACACCAGATAGATTTTGATTAAAGAATAAAATAAATTAGGTTTTAAGTGAATTCAAGTAATGAGGCACAAAAGTCCAAAATGGTTACAAGGAAAATAGAGATAAAACTCTTTCTACTGCCTAACTTAACAAACTATGCTTGATTCAAAGTAAAGTCGTTACTGCTTCCTTCTAACACATTATTGACCAAGCTTTTAAATCAGGCCTCCTTCCCTAAAGTCCAGCGCTGTTTCTTGTCTTCCTAGGTACTAAGAGGAAAATGGGCAGGGAGAAAGAGGTAACTTGGGGTGTTTGTTCCTCCTTTTATAGTTTCAGTCCCCCTTTTCAAAAGCATTTCCAGGTGAGAATAAGGAGACAGCATGTCTGGTGTGGAAGGGTGACTCCTGCTGAGTTTTTTCACCTGTGTATGCTCACATGCAGATTTCCTTTTGTTTTCTCCTTTCCCCTTTTCTGTTTGATGACTCTGTTTTACGGCTTAAATAAACATTAAGGCAAACACACATTCCTTTGTTCAGGACAGACATGTTTAAGGACTTCTGCCTGGGCAGGGCAGTGAGGTTTGGAACATGTACTAATAACATCATATAGGGGAATTTTATAACCTCACATACAGTGTTGCTACATATATTTCACTATAATAATATTGATCAGTGAGTTATTAGCTTTTAAATGTTTCAGAGTAGCAGCCGTGTTAGTCTGTATTCGCAAAAAGAAAAGGAGTACTTGTGGCACGTTAGAGACTAACTAATTTATTAGAGCATAAGCTTTCGTGAGCTACAGCTCACTTCATCGAATGCATCCGATGAAGTGAGCTGTAGCTCACGAAAGCTTATGCTCTAATAAATTTGTTAGTCTCTAAGGTGCCACAAGTACTCCTTTTCTTTTAGCTTTTAAATGATACCTTACAAGGCATATTTTGCACAAAAGATTATTACAGTAGAGTGTAGGGTGTGAATACAAGGTTCATTCTGTCACAGCACATAAGCCTGGATAAACAGACCATCAGACTGATAACAGCGCCTATTGGTCACCACAGATGGCTGCACATGTGACTCTCATCTGTGAACATAGAGTTGCACAAAACTTGGCAGTTACACCATATAAAGTTAAAGAGACACTGTCAATTTACAGATCATATGTTATATGTAAACAGCTGTCATGCCTATGGTACATATTACACCTTACATGAGAGAATTAAAAGAATGACTGTTAAAAATCCAGCATATTTCACAGTATGATCTTTGTTTGCTTTTTGCATTTTTCTCAGCTTGGAATATGAAACTCAAGCCAGTTTCATTTGTGTTTATAGAAAGTTTCACTTTCAGGTTCTTGGTACTGTTTCAGTGTTTGTTTGAACATAACTATTTTCATTTTTTTTACATTATGGAAACATTTATATTGGTCATAGGTTTAAGAACACTTAAATTATGGGCCAAATTTTATAATTTGGTGTGTCAGGTCCCTGGGTAGAACCCAACATTCAGGTATGAGTATTTTCAAATTATCTAAATATAAAATGCACATTGTGAAAGCAGGCATCTGATTGCCTAAAGTTCCAATATGCAGGCAAAACTGTGCCAGTTGGGACTAGTTAGTCAATTCACACTCCCTTGGATCAGACACCTATAAAAGTTAGGTGTGGTTTAATGGATTCCCTACTGTTTTTATCCAAATCACTCTAAATAAAACCCCATTGAAACTGTTCACTCCCAACCTTCTGTGTACGAGCTGGTTGAAACCAACATTTGCAGTGCTCAGTATGAGCAGCCATTGACAAAGTTTATCCATTCCTGCTCCTGTCTCCATGGAAACTGAAATAGTTAGTAGAAATGGGGTAAGAGGCTTTAATATAATCACCTTCTTGATTTACTTCTGCTGGTCTGATACAGGAATAGCAGGTGGCAGTGGGGAGAAGGCTGGGGCTCTCTTGTGGATATCAGCTGTGCTTGTTGGTTGGGGTTTTCCATAATGTGCAAACTCCACAAAGTGTTGAATTTCCTAGAAGTGGTGGAGAGAAATGTAGGGAGAATAATGGAAAAACTTACACTTTTAAAACAAACAAAACAGATATTGGTTACAACAGTTAAACTTGGGTGCCTTAAGTTAAGCATCAAAATCCACAGCGGCTTGACCATTTTGACCATTAGTTTTAAATGTCTTTACGCTTAAATTCTTCTTCTTTGTTGTCTTCATTTATTTCTTACATAGTTACATTGAAAAGAAAAAATATTATAAAATCAGTAACAGAAAGGAAGTTCTAACAGCAACTTGTATTTCTGAGTAATTATTGGCTTTTTTACTGGAGAATATGAGATTACATATAAATTTAGGGTGTTACTGCTCGTTCTCTTTATTGCACTGTTTCAGCACTTAGATGATATATGTTATAATCTCTCTGTTAACTAAAGATATTATTTGACTTAAAGCATGTGACATTCTTCCATATTATTAGCTGTGTGTGTGTCATGTGAGCTTTTAAAATACCTTGGATTGAGACTGAACATGATTCTGACCCCTGTATATCCTGGTCACATGCTTCGTGTTATGTGGGGCGCTCCACGTTTGTTTGCTAGTTGAGGATGCTCTGTTTTTCCACCCCTTGTTGCATTCCCGTTTGTGGTGCCGTTTGTGAGCATTCTGGCTCCTCCCCTACGCTACCTAGACAGGACTTAAAGCCAGGTGCTGTGTCAGCTGAACACCATCTCCATCTCTTCCTGGGTAGGCTAATCTTGCTCCAAGTGCTTGCCAGTGCACCGCTGGGCTTGTTGTTGCTTCATGCTGCACACTGAAAATAAAGGAAATCCCCAGGCTGCTGTGTACAGGCATTTCAAGTCATCTTGCTAATTGAGGTATGATTGGGTTAAGGGAAACCGGAGGGTGACAAACCTGTGAAATGACGGAGCAGAAGCCAGAGAGCAGGGTGAAAGCCTACGACTGGAAGATTTATCTGAAGTGTCTAATATTGCAATGGTAAAACAGCGGAAGGATTCTGACTAATGTGATGTCTTAATAACATGTAAACTGTGTGCCGGGGCAGCACAATTTAAATCAGTTGGAAGAAGAGGCATGTTCCCCTTTGTTTGCAGGAGAGGGGCCTGACTGATCATTGGGGCTGGAGCAAGGAGTTTCCCTGAAGGAGGGGACACAATTGTGGGGGTATGTGATCAGTTTGTGGGAAGGTTGAAGTAGTGTCCCCTTCAGGAGGTGATGACTGGGAGAGGCAATCAGCCGGGAGGCTGAAGGAGGTAGCAATTACTCTAGTTTCTTTATATGAAAATAGAATAAATAATACCAAATGTGCATTTAATACAGAAAGATCACAGGGACTTTCCCAGCATGTTGTCTTCCAATAGTTAGCTCTGCAGTAGCTATTCTGCAACCTACTGCAGCAGTTTGCATCTCCCTCACTCCCAGCTAATATTTTATTTCTGTTAAACTTTCTCTTGGCTTTCTTTTTCTGGTTCCTGTTGAGGTGGCCCATCCTCAGAAATATTAATGGGAAAGAATTAATAATTTTGTCAATTTAAACATACATGAAAGTCAAGATAACTACAGCCTTCGGTCACACTTTGGGCAGATTTTTCCACTGCCTTGCATCGTGCGTAGTCATTCACATGTGTTCAAAGTAGAGGTAAAATGCCACCATTCTGATTTGGTGAAAATATAAATGTCTGCATGAGTTGCACATGGTGCAAGGCCAGGGAGAATCACGACCTGTGTATATCAAGTTGTATTAATAGTTTCAACAGATTAGAAATTGAATTTTGGTTTGCCATGTTATAACCTCTTTATTATTCAGTTGTCATAAACATTAACATGAGCAAAGCTTAAGTCCAAATGTTTATGGGAAATAATTTTGGGCCTTTAATAACTACTATTTTTGTGTCTCACAAAGAGGAAGTAAGGTAGCAGCCATCTTACAGTTTTTCGTCTGAATGGTTTGTGGATGGAAGATGAAACATGGTAAGAAAGAGGGACAGAACTGGGGGGGAGAATAAAAGAAGAGAGACTGACATGGGGAGATGGAGAAAGGGGAATATGGGAACTGGAGGAAACAGGGAGGAGATGAAGGAAAGACAAATAAGGAAGAGAATGATGGAAACAGGAGTGGGAAGACTCACTCCCCATGAAGGTGTCTTCAGGGAGAAGGTCTCACCTGTCACCACTTCTGTGAGAGGCAGCTGAGATGAGATCCTCAGGGAAAACGGTACTTTGCACTGTGCACTCCATTGCACTTGTCTAGCTCCAGGCCCTCATGAAGGATGCTGCTTCTCAACAGCAACAGCAGGCATGGCACCTGGCCTGAGGGAAGCAGTGTAGATCCCCTGAAGAGGGAGAACATACTGCAGACGGGGCCCCGCTTTATCCTGTGTCTTCAGAGGGAAGCTGGCTGCTGTTCTTTCTGAGTTCATTTGTGGCTACTAAGAGGAGAGGACCCTGGAGGAAGAAACTCCTTGGGTGGGAGACAGCCTTTTAACTTTGATGAGCCAGTCATCAAGGGTGAAAACAGTTCTCCACCTCCATCAACATACCTTCCTGCCTAGTGGGGAATGCTGTTGCCTCACACTTGGCAGCCTCTGTTCCCTGAACTGATCCAGGTCACGATCTTCCTCTTCTGACTCTTCCTCCTTGGATTCGGAGCATGCTAGACAAGTGTGAAGGAAACACACTGTTTTTGTTAGCAAAAAGAAAAGGAGTACTTGTGGCACCTTAGAGACTAACAAATTTATTAGAGCATAAGCTTTCGTGAGCTACAGCTCACTTCATCGGATGCATTTGGTGGAAAAAACAGAGGAGAGATTTATATACACACACACAGAGAACATGAAACAATGGGTTTATCATACACACTGTAAGGAGAGTGATCACTTAAGATAAGCCATCACCAACAGCAGGGGGGGGAAAGGAGGAAAACCTTTCATGGTGACAAGCAGGTAGGCTAATTCCAGCAGTTAACAAGAATATCAGAGGAACAGTGGGGGGTGGGGTGGGAGGGAGAAATACCATGGGGAAATAGGTTTCAGAGTAGCAGCCGTGTTAGTCTGTATTCGCAAAAAGAAAAGGAGTACCCGTGGCACCTTAGAGACTAACAAATTTATTAGAGCATAAGCTTTCGTGAGCTACAGCTCACTTCATCGGATGCATTTGGTGGAAAACATGGGGAAATAGTTTTACTTTGTGTAATGACTCATCCATTCCCAGTCTCTATTCAAGCCTAAGTTAATTGGATCCAGTTTGCAAATTAATTCCAATTCAGCAGTCTCTCGTTGGAGTCTGTTTTTGAAGCTTTTTTGTTGAAGTATAGCCACCCAGAAGTCACCTACTACAGGACAGGCCCAACAAAGAAAACAACAGAACGCCACTAGCCATCACCTTCAGCCCCCAACTAAAACCTCTCCAACGCATCATCAAGGATCTACAACCTATCCTGAAGGACGAGCCATCACTCTCTCAGATCTTGGGAGACAGACCAGTCCTTGCTTACAGACAGCCCCCCAATCTGAAGCAAATACTCACCAGCAACCACACACCACACAACAGAACCACTAACCCAGGAACCTATCCTTGCAACAAAGCCCGTTGCCAACTCTGTCCACATATCTATTCAGGGGATACCATCATAGGGCCTAATCACATCAGCCACACTATCAGAGGCTCGTTCACCTGCGCATCTACCAATGTGATATATGCCATCATGTGCCAGCAATGCCCCTCTGCCATGTACATTGGCCAAACTGGACAGTCTCTACGTAAAAGAATGAATGGACACAAATCAGACGTCAAGAATTATAACATTCAAAAACCAGTTGGAGAACACTTCAATCTCTCTGGTCACTCGATCACAGACCTAAGAGTGGCTATACTTCAACAAAAAAGCTTCAAAAACAGACTCCAACGAGAGACTGCTGAATTGGAATTAATTTGCAAACTGGATACAATTAACTTAGGCTTGAATAGAGACTGGGAATGGATGAGTCATTACACAAAGTAAAACTATTTCCCCATGGTATTTCTCCCTCCCATCCCACCCCCCACTGTTCCTCTGATATTCTTGTTAACTGCTGGAATTAGCCTACCTGCTTGTCACCATGAAAGGTTTTCCTCCTTTCCCCCCCCTGCTGTTGGTGATGGCTTATCTTAAGTGATCACTCTCCTTACAGTGTGTATGATAAACCCATTGTTTCATGTTCTCTGTGTGTGTGTATATAAATCTCTCCTCTGTTTTTTCCACCAAATGCATCCGATGAAGTTAGCTGTAGCTCACGAAAGCTTATGCTCTAATAAATTTGTTAGTCTCTAAGGTGCCACAAGTACTCCTTTTCTTTTTGCGAATACAGACTAACACGGCTGCTACTCTGAAACCTGTTTTTGTTAGGTTGGTTGCTCTTCTATAAATCATTGATGCTCTTCTATAAATCATTGATAACATCTAATCTTCCTTTCAGGCCCCTGTAAGGTGAAACTTCCAAAGAGATGAGTATGAGGATGTTCCACCTCCGAAAATATCTTGTTGTACTTTCCTCTTTAAGGGGGTGTGGCCACCACTGTGATTTTTCCCCACTGCCAGTGTGTGTTTTTCTACAATGTGTGTTATAGAAACATAGTTGATTGATAGCTGGGCTTTTTGTAAAGGGCAGTGACAGGATGACATAGGATGATAATAAAATCTTTACACACAAACCCAAGTGGCTGCCTCCTTCTACATACAGGGTACATGTCAGGTAATCAACATTACTCAAACACCCTATGGGTGCTGAAGAACACTATCGTTATATGGACAAAAGTCTGCCATATCCCTTGTATTTATTTTAAATAACAAAGGTGCTTAACTGTCTCCTTGTCCCAGGCACTAGTGCAAAATCAGCTGGTATTTCTTTAGAGCAGCCAGCTGTGGCCTGCATGCCAGGTTGTGAAAATGAAGCTCTGATGCTTGTGACTTCCCAAGAACTGCTCTCTCCCAGCATCCCCATAGGGTGCGAAGCATGCCTTTTAGGAGGACCCCTTTCTCCCTCCACAGCCACTTGCAGTCTCTTGTGGGTGGATTTCAGGGGGGCAGAACAAGGCCTATGAAGCACTTAAATCCCATTCAAGCTCTAATTTTACAGTTTAAATGGGATTTAAGAGTTGTGCAAACACTATTGTGCAGGGGCTAAATTTTCATCCTATGTAAACTGATGTTCAGCAGTGATAGTTACAGAGTGACCCCTAATTAACACAGCAGAGGAGCAGAACTATTTAAATCTTTAAAACTACTGGGCAGACCTCTAACCCCACCCTTCCCTAGTGGGTCTGGGGATATACAGGATCACCACAGTTACTGTGTGCCAGAGATCAGGCTGAATGCTGAAGATCAGAAAACTAAAAATCCTTGTGATTAGTTGTAGAGTAAGGCACTACTCACCACAATTAAGAGCGGCAGAATCTAGCCCTTGATATTGTAGTAACATAATTGTTTGCATTAATTTTTTTACATGTTTTTTCCTCTCAGCTCAAAACAAATACACTGGCTTTTTATGTTTTAAGCATCCTTTTACTGATATTTGAATATAAAGCAATTTCAAAAATTGATCTTCCATCTCCCTTTTCTCGCTTGTCTAAAAAAATTAAATCTTTTTCCTTCCCTAATGGATGGTGTGCATGGGCTATCTTCATTCACTGGGCTTTATATTTGAATATGTTGCACACTACATTCCCTGTGTGGGTTAGCATCAGCCACTTGCTGGGTGTATTCTGTAAGGCATATTTCGTTTATATACCTTAGAAAGACTGACAGAGATGTGCACTCTCTTACACACACACACACACTCACATATAGAGTTACCATATTGTTAAGATTGCTACAGCAAGTAGAAAAGGTGTTTAAAACATATTAAGAACATTTACAGTTAGTAAAACCCAAGGGTGAAATGTATGGAAATGATTTTTATAGACAGTGTAATACCCTTGCATTTCTCCAGTGTCCTATGTGTCTGGTTACTCTAAGGCAAGCCATATGTAGTTTAGCAGAACTAGCACCAGGGCAGCACAAACCAGCCAACTAGGATTCCATCACAGTATGCAGCCAGTCACTCCAGAATCAAAATTACATTAATGACCTGCCAAATTCCAGGTCTGAAACTGTGATCCAATTGGTTGATGGGAGAAGGCTAGAAGAAACTTAGAATGCCTTTGTTTACTTAACTGACACCGATCATTAGTTCATAAATGCTGGCAATATGCTGCAGAATGGAAGCAAATTATGCTGGAGTGGGTTTACCGCACAGCAAAGTGGCTCAAGGCAAAATGCTGAGAGGTTAAGAACACAGTCAGAAAGTATTGTTATTGAATAAAATAGCTCCCACAGTTTAGAATACTAGCAATAAAGAGATAGATGGGTTTGGCATGATCGTGAGGCTTTGGCAGTGGTGAGCTGGAGCTGGTTTGCACCGGTTCGCTAGAACCGGTTGTTAAATTTAGAAGCCCTTTTAGAACCGGTTGTTCCACAAGGGACAACCGGTTCTAAAAGGGCTTCTAAATTTAATAACGCCGACTCCATGGGTCCTCCAGGGCTGGAGCACCCAAGGGGAAATTTGGTGGGTGCAGAGCACTCACCGGCAGCTCCCCGCCCCACCCCTGGCCCCAGCTCACCTCCGCTCCGTCTCCACCTCTGCTTCTCCCCCTCCCCCAGGCTTCCCGCCAATCAGCTGTTCGTGCGGGAAGCCGGGGCTGGCTGAGAAGCAGGCGGCGGCTTCGCACTCAGACCTGCGGAGGCGGAGCGGAGGTGAGCTGGGGGGGGTGCGAGGAGGGCCGCCCACGCCGCAGCAGGTAACTTGGGGGGGGCACAGGGGAACCGCTCCCCGCCCCAGCTCACCTCCACCTCCCTGGGCCTGAGCGCGAAGCTGCCGCCTGCTTCTCAGCCCTCCCAGGCTTCCTGCTGAACAGCTGATTCGGGGGGGCGGGCATTGAGAAGCAGAGTGGGGCAGTGCTTGTGGAGGCGGAGCGGAGGTGAGCTGGGGCTGGGCGTGGGGCGGGGAGCTGCCGGTGGGGGCTCTGCACCAAATTTTCCCCGTGGGTGCTCCAGCCCTGGAGCACCCAGGGAGTTGGTGCCTAAGGCACCACTTTTGATGTGATTGGTGGGGGAAGCAGCTGCTTCCCCTGCTCCCCCCCAGCTAAGCTCCCCCGCCCCTAGGAGCCAGAGGGACCTGCCGGATTCTTCCTGGGAGCTGCCCCAGGTAAGCACCCCCGGACAGGTTCCTCTGGGTGGGGCACCCACTACGGTGGCCCACAAGACCCTCCTGCCCGGTTCTGGGGGCAGTCAGGGGACAGAGGAGGGGGGTTGGATGGGGCAGGAATCTCGGGGGACAGGGGTGGGCAACGACCCCCTCGTGGGGTGAGAAGAGAACCAATTGTTAAGATTTTGGCAGCTCATCACTGGGCTTTGGTCTTACTCGTCACTCTGCCACTGACTTGTTTACACACCTTTGTAAAGAACGTACAGATCTTTGAATGAAAGATTATTATTGAAAACCTCAGAAACCCAGTGTGAGGAGGAAATAGTAATAGCCCTAATTCACAAGTGGAGGAATAGGTACAGATAGGACAAGTGACTTGCCACAAAACCACACAGCAAGTCAGTGGCAGAGCTGAGATGGGATGTCAAGAATTCTGGCTTCATGTGCTCTTGGGAAATATGAAGCCTTTAATCACTGGAAGAGCCTGAGTCTTTGAAACAACATTTATTTGAAACAACATTAAAAGATGGCAGAAGTTCAGACTAGTTCCCATTGTGACAGAATGAGTTTGCCCATCCTAATTGGAATCTCTGTGTGTTGGAGCTTTAGGTATGGGTAGTTGTGTTAGTTGTTGTTTTCTAATTAGAAGCCATATGCTTCCATAATGCTTCATAGACCTAAAAAAAAGTCCCAATTCCATGAATGTTACAATTTAGCAAAACAGAGAAGCAAAGACTTTATAAACCACTATGTCGGCAGTGAGGTGACAAAACAGGAAGAGGAGGAAAGTGGTTAAATTGATTTTTACGCTTGTTTGTTATAGCTTTATTTTGTTTTAAATCCATTCAGGATCAGGTGTAGGGGCACGGATTGTCATTTATTATTTGTGTGTACAAAGGCCAGCACAATGGAACCCAACCTGGTAGACGCTTTTAGGAGCTACTGTAGTATGAAAGTTTAAAAAGTGTGGGAGTGACAATAGAGGCCACCCAAACAGAGATTAGTGGTGGAATTATAGATCAAAGAAGTGCATTTTGAAGGCTGGGTTGGAGGTGGAGAGTGAGGTTTCCAAGTGTGCATGGAGGAGGGAGGCTGTTCCAAGTATCAGAGTTTGATGGATTCTCTGCTTTCCAAAGCATCTTCAGCAGGCTGCAGAATATGGGACCTTTAATATCTTATAATCTGATTGCTATCTGTGTCCCTCTCACACAGCAACTGAGATGCCTTTCAAATCTGTCTCCCTCTCACGTAGCAACTGAGATGCCTTCCTAATCATTAGAATCAGAGATTCAAGTTGACCTGAAAAAGTTTTTTAATTGCACTTGTGCCCTTTTTAATTTCT
The DNA here is from genome assembly GCF_009764565.3 of Dermochelys coriacea. Classification (NCBI taxonomy): domain Eukaryota; kingdom Metazoa; phylum Chordata; order Testudines; family Dermochelyidae; genus Dermochelys; species Dermochelys coriacea. The sequence goes on from NC_050069.1 coordinate 229,257,950, forward strand.
CCAGGGTGTATAAAGAAGACTAAAACATTTTTGTCCATGTGTTCCCTGTCTTAGAAATATCAGGATCAAGTCTGATCTTTCCTGATTTTTGGTGGAAGGCTCATTAAGCGTTTTCAGATCTGGACTCAGAGCTCTTTCACCTCTTAAATCATTAGGACAGGCGGTGGAAGAAAGTTAAAAATTCAGCAAGTGCTTATTTGACATAGAAGATGAATAAGTGATAAGAAAGGGAACAAAAGGCAAAGTTTTAAATAGTCTCACTAAAAATCACTTCCCAGCTCATTTGTTTGGCTTTCAGTTAATTGTCTCTTGTGATGTCATAATTGTACCAGTTCTTCATTTTTCCACAGAGATTCAGAGCAGACAAGGCAAGCAAAAAATAAATTTTAAAAATCCTTTCCCCCAAAATCCCAGTCAACCAAAAACACAGAAAACAAACCAAACAAAAAAACCCCAAACATTGACCATAAAGAAACATAAAAAATCATGACCCCAATTCTTTTTCATTTGATGATTTTTTCAGTTTAACATCTCATTACTTACCTCGACTATAAACAGTCTAGCAGACCAGTATAAATACTTTTGGAACCAGTAAACTTTTTTTTTTCCAAGCATTGATCTTTGGTTGAAGAAACAGTGGAGAAGACCTGGTTCTTCTGTCATTGACTCCTGTGTAAATTGGGAGTAACTCCATTGAATAGAATGGGCATATGTTGTTACAAAACTGGTGCAAAAAAGAAGAGAATTGGGCCCTATAGGTGGCCTCCACAACAATAACTGTACATATGTCCAGCACACAAGTTCTTTCATCAGTATAGCTTCTAATCTATTTCTCCTTTATAACAGGTGATGCTCCAGTAGCATGTAGCTGTAGAAGGTCCTTACATTCAAAGATATCCCCTGTGTTTGGATATTGGTGGAATTGAGGTATCAAACTGGGAGAAGTAAATAACACACTGACAGAGCATTCCCCTTGTACACTATAACTAGTGCGCAATCATTAGTTGGGGATTGGTCCTGCTTTGAGCAGGGGGTTAGACTTGATGATCTCCTGAGGTCCCTTCCAACCCTGATATTCTATGATACTATGTTTCAGAGTAGCAGCCGTGTTAGTCTGTATTCGCAAAAAGAAAAGGAGTACTTGTGGCACCTTAGAGACTAACAAATTTATTAGAGCATAAGCTTTCGTGAGCTACAGCTCACTTCATCGGATGCATTTGGTGGAAAAAACAGAGGAGAGATTTATATACACACACACAGAGAACATGAAACAATGGGTTTATCATACATATCTATTCAAGCCTAAGTTAATTGTATCCAGTTTGCAAATTAATTCCAATTCAGCAGTCTCTCGTTGGAGTCTGTTTTTGAAGCTTTTTTGTTGAAGTATAGCCACTCTTAGGTCTGTGATCGAGTGACCAGAGAGATTGAAGTGTTCTCCAACTGGTTTTTGAATGTTATAATTCTTGACGTCTGATTTGTGTCCATTCATTCTTTTACGTAGAGACTGTCCAGTTTGGCCAATGTACATGGCAGAGGGGCATTGCTGGCACATGATGGCATATATCACATTGGTAGATGCGCAGGTGAACGAGCCTCTGATAGTGTGGCTGATGTGATTAGGCCCTGAATTGGAATTAATTTGCAAACTGGATACAATTAACTTAGGCTTGAATAGAGACTGGGAATGGATGAGTCATTACACAAAGTAAAACTATTTCCCCATGGTATTTCTCCCTCCCACCCCACCCCCCACTGTTCCTCTGATATTCTTGTTAACTGCTGGAATTAGCCTACCTGCTTGTCACCATGAAAGGTTTTCCTCCTTTACCCCCCCTGCTGTTGGTGATGGCTTATCTTAAGTGATCACTCTCCTTACAGTAAAAAGAAAAGGAGTACCCGTGGCACCTTAGAGACTAACAAATTTATTAGAGCATAAGCTTTCGTGAGCTACAGCTCACTTCATCGGATGCATTCGATGAAGTGAGCTGTAGCTCACGAAAGCTTATGCTCTAATAAATTTGTTAGTCTCTAAGGTGCCACGGGTACTCCTTTTCTTTTTGCGAATACAGACTAACACGGCTGCTACTCTGAAACCTCTCCTTACAGTGTGTATGATAAACCCATTGTTTCATGTTCTCTGTGTGTGTGTATATAAATCTCTCCTCTGTTTTTTCCACCAAATGCATCCGATGAAGTGAGCTGTAGCTCACGAAAGCTTATGCTCTAATAAATTTGTTAGTCTCTAAGGTGCCACAAGTACTCCTTTTCTTTTTATGATACTATGATCACCCTCACTACTGATGTTCGCAAATCAAAGCAGCAAGAGTAGAGACGAAGAAATCAGAAAACAAAAGTAAGAATTGTTCCAATGGTCTTTACACTCAGTGCTAAAACCAGCTAATTTTCCTTCTCAATAATACAGGAAATACTCATAACAAATATTCGTCCAAGTTGTGCTTAGTTTGCAGGTTGATCAATGTGTCTGAGTGTAACTTAATCTTTACTAGCCTTTGGTACTTACTAAGTATGTATACCGTAGGCCTGATCAGTACACTTTGGACTGTGAAAGGTGATGGATATGCGTGCTGTCCCCTTCCATAAGGTAGAGAAATAAATAAACAATTGTTGTCACTCGCTGTAGTTATTAAATTAATCTTCATGTTCATTCATTAGTTCAAATTTGCAACTGACAACTACTTTAGAGCAATCATCAACCAATGAACAAAGATTATAAAACTGGTCAGTGGGACAATTAGTAGAAATTATTAAACTAAAACTTTTTCCACTTTCATCCTATTATCAAGACCTGGAATAGAAAACATTACCTTTGTTGCTTTTTTTCCACCAGGAGACTGAGAGGAAAAAATATGGTGATGTTGATTTCACTTCTACTAGAGGCTAATCTGTATCCATCCCTAAGAAATGGAAGCTTGAAAATGTATTATATTGATTTGGGCTTTCAAATAATGGTTCAGGGATTCCAGTTTGGATTTCCAATTTGTATCGATGCTATTTTTCTTTTTTACCAGTGCTACAGGTTATTTTAATAGGACGCAACTTCCTGTAAAAATAGGCAACTGAGAAATTCAGATGGTCTTCTCCTCTCCCTTGCACGTTGACAAATGCTTTAGGATCAGCCTGCTGGAATTTTTTAAAAAAATAAAGACTTTTTTTTTTTCCCAACAGGCAGGTGACACAGTGCTAGCAGTTTCGACAACGGAAAATATAGGCCTGTTTTGAACTAAATGAAGTCTAATCTAGTCTTTAATGTAAAAAAACAAACAAATGTGATTTCTTTTTGTTTTCCTCAAGAATGGAGAAAGTTGTTGCTTGTCTATACAGAAGGCCTAATGCGCTTTATAGGCTGATTTGCTTCCCCTGGGCTGGAAGTGGCGCTAACCATTTTGCACAATGGGGCAAACACTTTGACAACGCAATAGAAGGTCAGTAATTTTTGTGTATGACAAGTACAATTTAATAAAGATGGGCCATCTGGACAGGATACTAACATGCAGAGTTGTAAGATCTTAAACAGAATATTCTCAGCATGGTAAAGAGACCTGAGTTATCTTTCTAATAATGTTCTTACCATGACTCCCCCTTGCAAGGTGCTTAATGCCTCCATTGGGATGTTGAGTTCCCTCAACTTTTATGCCATTGCAAAGCAGGTTCCAAGTGCCTGGGTACAATACATGAATATATCTACCTTCAATTAAATTTCTTTCTCAAAGCTAAAGCAGGCTTGACTGGTTTAGAAACAGATCTGTTAAATGGGTCAGCAATACAGTAATGTTTGGTTATATTTTAAAAAATGTACATGCAGCAAAAATGCTCAAATAGGAACATTTAAAAGTTCATTTCAGTATGCTGGGAAGCTGCATACCTTTTTCCTGTGCAGAATGAATTGCAGTTAGCTAAACTTCTCTGCATGATTCTACATTCCCTGTATCAAAACCAATGTCACACAGTGGCTTTGTAACAGTAAAATGGCATTTAGTTACAGAGTGAAGTAATTCCCATGGCTATCACTTGTATCAGCCCTGGAAAAGGTTCATACTTGCACTTTTTTGAAGGGGAGAAGCCATGGCTATTTTCCAGACCTTTCACAAAGAAAAGAGAATCATCTGGCATTACACGAGAGCATTAGCATTGAAATAAAATCAGTCCCCTAAACTCTGAATACCTCCAATGAATTGCTGTGCCAGTCACATCCAATTTTCGTTGAAGTAAAAAAAAGTTTTTTGTTTAGATGGAAATACTTCCATAAAAGCTACTGGGAGAAGGGGCCCTCAGAACAATTGCAACTACTGTTGAGTAAAATTCAGAGAGCAGCATGCACTTTCAGAACTATCTTAACTGTGCTCAAAAAAGTTATAAAAGGCCTGACCCTATATTTTTGTCCTGCTACCTATTGTATTATGTAGTGGCTTATTTTAAATAAAATATTTTTTGTTCTTGGTGGGCGTGACCCTCCTGCTTCCATGTGACCTTTGAAGGACACATCCTATGAAAAGGAGAATGAAGAAACAGTAACATATTTTTACAATCTATCCCATTGTTCAGTTGCCCTATATAACAGTACAGTAAAAATCCAGGGATGGTCCTTTGAAGACCAAGCTTCTGAAAGGAACAAACAACCATGTCAATAAATATCATGATTCCAAGTTCTACTGTGGGTAATAAGTGAAAAGCCTGCAAAGAAAAAAAGATTGAAATACAGGGTGTGCAAAAGAGTTACCAATAGAGTTAGGATTCTAGCGAGAAGGTATTTTATAGAGAACATTCATACTAGTTATTCTTCAACTATAATGTTGATTATTATTTATATTACAATAATGCCTAGAAGCCCAAATTAAGATTAGGGGCCCATGTGCTAGGGTTGCTGTCAAGACCCCTAGTAAGAGACAGTCCTTGCTCCAAAGATCTTTCAATCCAAATAAACTGGACAAATAATAGATGGGAATAAAAAAATTAATACCAAGCCCTTGAGTGAAGCCCTTTTCATTTTGACCACAGGGTTAAAACTTCACCTAATTATTATTGTCACTAATGTAAAAACCTTCCTTTATGTAACTGGCTGTTAATATTTGCTTTCTGCAAAGTAAATAAAAAATGTGTGGTTAATTTCTGTTTTAGTAATTTAAAGGCATGAAATTTTATAGTGACCTGAAATGACTATAATTTTCTTTCCTCCTCTAGTGTATTCTATAAGGCTTCCTGGAAGAGAATCTCGTGTTAATGAACCTTTTGCAAAAGACATGAAAACTATCATTAATGACATTACTAGTGTTTTGCTTCACGACTTGCAAGAGAAACCTTTTGCATTTTTTGGTCACAGGTAAAAAAATCTTTTTAAATATGTGGCAAAGGAGCCTAAAATCTGTTGTTGGATACTTAGGCTTTTGTCTACACTGGCACTTTTGTTGTTAAAACCTTTGTCACTCAGGGGTGTGAAAAAACAACAAAAGTTTTAACAACGAAAAATGCCAGTGTGGACAGCGCTCTGTCAGCAGGAGCCACGCTTGCAGCAATGAAACTACCCCTCCTCCCCGTTGGGGGTGGTTTTATTTTGTAAAGAACGGGTACACAGCGCACCTTACAATGGCGTGACTACAGCAGCACAGCTGCGCCTTGGTAAGGTGCACAGTGTAGATAGTGACTTACTTAGCTCTCTCCCCAGAGGTGAGTGCAGAGTGCTGGACTTGCTGAAACACAATCATAGGGTAGATCTACACTACAAGTGCTACAGCAGCACATCCCTAGACACTAGAGCTATGAAAGGGGCTTTTCCATTGTGACTCATATTCAATTTGTGATTCACTATAACCCCCAGCTCCTTTTCTGGAGTACTATCATCTAGCCAGTTATTCTCTATTATGTATTTGTTCAATATCCTGTTGCTTAGGTATTACCTGGACTCTGTCCTTCCTTTTTTGATAAGGCATGGTGCCTGAACTGGGTGTACTTCATGAGCATACGCATGGAAGGGGACTATTTGATATATACCAGTCCAGCTGGGGCTGTGGTATAGCCAAGTGGTATGTAGTATCTGTCATTTCTGTGAAACAGTCTGATGTTACCAGTAGAAAAATCTGCTGAGTACTTTTGAAACCATCAACCGGAAGAAGTTGTTTGTCCTACGGTGTGGAATAGCAGAGGAGGACAGGATCGTTCCAGAGTAGATCTACTTGCAGATGTGGGGCTTGGGTGATTACACACCTACCCTGAAATCACGTCTATATGGATTCTAGTGGTGATCATTTGTCATCTTTGTTCCGCGTACAAGTGGAACCACTTGGAGAACTGATATGATACCCACCCTCAGATATCTGCAGTATGCCCAGATCTACATTACTGTGTCCCTGCAACTGAGCAATTCCTTTCCTGCCTAACTGAATTTGCAAGGATGGATGTGGGACAGTGCAGATAAGACTGAGCTATTACTTCTTGATAGTGGAAAACTTCTGGAGCATATTGCTTCCTCTGTAGCTCTCCTCTCTCTTAATGGGATTTACAGAACTGGATTCATGACTGGGCAGTCAGTTATGACCATAAGTGGAATATGGAGGCCCATACTGTGGTGGAGGTCAAAAGGGGCTTTTTCCATTTTCAAAATATTTGGAAGATTACTTGTTCTGAATGGAGATCTCTCCATAGTAATCCACACCTTGGTGTTTTACTGCAATGACCTGCTTTGGGATATCCTTGAAAGCCAACTGTCAGCTAGTATATATTACAGAGCTTATACTTGTCAAAGCACGTATAACATAAAGCCTTAACTAATAAATGACCACTCTCTGGGCTGCACAGTGTTCGGCCTTATCTCTGAGAGTGACATGTGAAACAAACAGACTTGGAACTGCTCACTGTTTCACCCTGCAGGCCAGACCCTCTGCTGGTGTACATCGGCACAGTCCCATTGAGGCAGAGTACTTTCAGTCAGCAACCTGTCTTTAGAATGCGTGCCACACAAGATGCCAAAGTACATCAGTGGCACTGATGGGGGGGACAAATTATGCCACTTCTGAGATCTGTTTGTTTATGGCCATGATCTCTCATTGGGATCTATATGGCCCCCATCATTGTAGCACTTCATAATCTTTACTGTGTTCAACCTCACAACACCCCTGTGGGTCAGGGAAGTCTACTAGCCCCATTTTACAGAGAGGGAATGAACACACAGAGAGACTAAATCATAGAATCATAGAATCATAGAATATCAGGGTTGGAAGGGACCCCAGAAGGTCATCTAGTCCAACCCCCTGCTCAAAGCAGGACCAAGTCCCAGTTAAATCATCCCAGCCAGGGCTTTGTCAAGCCTGACCTTAAAAACCTCTAAGGAAGGAGATTCTACCACCTCCCTAGGTAACGCAATCCAGTGTTTCACCACCCTCTTAGTGAAAAAGTTTTTCCTAATATCCAATCTAAACCTCCCCCATTGCAACTTGAGACCATTACTCCTCGTTCTGTCATCTGCTACCATTGAGAACAGTCTAGAGCCATCCTCTTTGAAACCCCCTTTCAGGTAGTTGAAAGCAGCTATCAAATCCCCCCTCATTCTTCTCTTCTGCAGACTAAACAATCCCAGTTCCCTCAGCCTCTCCTCATAAGTCATGTGCTCTAGACCCCTAATCATTTTCGTTGCCCTTCGTTGTACTCTTTCCAATTTATCCACATCCTTCCTGTAGTGTGGGGCCCAAAACTGGACACAGTACTCCAGATGAGGCCTCACCAGTGTCGAATAGAGGGGAACGATCACGTCCCTCGATCTGCTCGCTATGCCCCTACTTATACATCCCAAAATGCCATTGGCCTTCTTGGCAACAAGGGCACACTGCTGACTCATATCCAGCTTCTCGTCCACTGTCACCCCTAGGTCCTTTTCCGCGGAACTGCTGCCGAGCCATTCGGTCCCTAGTCTGTAGCGGTGCATTGGATTCTTCCATCCTAAGTGCAGGACCCTGCACTTATCCTTATTGAACCTCATTAGATTTCTTTTGGCCCAATCCTCCAATTTGTCTAGGTCCTTCTGTATCCTATCCCTCCCCTCCAGCGTATCTACCACTCCTCCCAGTTTAGTATCATCCGCAAATTTGCTGAGAGTGCAATCCACACCATCTTCCAGATCATTTATGAAGATATTGAACAAAACGGGCCCCAGGACCGACCCCTGGGGCACTCCACTTGACACCGGCTGCCAACTAGACATGGAGCCATTGATCACTACCCGTTGAGCCCGACAATCTAGCCAGCTTTCTACCCACCTTATAGTGCATTCATCCGGCCCATACTTCCTTAACTTGCTGACAAGAATGCAGTGGGAGACCGTGTCAAAAGCTTTGCTAAAGTCAAGAAACAATACATCCACTGCTTTCCCTTCATCCACAGAACCAGTAATCTCATCATAAAAGGCGATTAGATTAGTCAGGCATGACCTTCCCTTGGTGAATCCATGCTGACTGTTCCTGATCACTTTCCTCTCCTCTAAGTGCTTCAGGATTGATTCTTTGAGGACCTGCTCCATGATTTTTCCAGGGACTGAGGTGAGGCTGACCGGCCTGTAGTTCCCAGGATCCTCCTTCTTCCCTTTTTTAAAGATGGGCACTACATTAGCCTTTTTCCAGTCATCCGGGACTTCCCCCGTTCGCCACGAGTTTTCAAAGATAATGGCCAAGGGCTCTGCAATCACAGCCGCCAATTCCTTCAGCACTCTCGGATGCAATTCGTCCGGCCCCATGGACTTGTGCACGTCCAGCTTTTCTAAATAGTCCCTAACCACCTCTATCTCTACAGAGGGCTGGCCATCTCTTCCCCATTTTGTGTTGCCCAGCACAGCAGTCTGGGAGCTGACCTTGTTAGTGAAAACAGAGGCAAAAAAAGCATTGAGTACATTAGCTTTTTCCACATCCTCTGTCACTAGCTTGCCTCCCTCATTCAGTAAGGGGCCCACACTTTCCTTGGCTTTCTTCTTGTTGCCAACATACCTGAAGAAACCCTTCTTGTTACTCTTGACATCTCTTGCTAGCTGCAGCTCCAGGTGCGATTTGGCCCTCCTGATATCTTTCCTACATGCCCGAGCAATATTTTTATACTCTTCCCTGGTCATATGTCCAACCTTCCACTTCTTGTAAGCTTCTTTTTTATGTTTAAGATCCGCTAGGATTTCACCATTAAGCCAAGCTGGTCGCCTGCCATATTTACTATTCTTTCGACTCATCGGGATGGTTTGTCCCTGTAACCTCAACAGGGATTCCTTGAAATACAGCCAGCTCTCCTGGACTCCCTTCCCTTTCATGTTAGTCCCCCAGGGGATCCTGGCCATCTGTTCCCTGAGGGAGTCAAAGTCTGCTTTCCTGAAGTCCAGGGTCCGTATCCTGCTGCTTACCTTTCTTCCCTGCGTCAGGATCCTGAACTCAACCAACTCATGGTCACTGCCTCCCAGATTCCCATCCACTTTTGCTTCCCCCACTAATTCTACCCGGTTTGTGAGCAGCAGGTCAAGAAAAGCGCTCCCCCTAGTTGGCTCCCCTAGCACTTGCACCAGGAAATTGTCCCCTACGCTTTCCAAAAACTTCCTGGATTGTCTATGCACCGCTGTATTGCTCTCCCAGCAGATATCAGGAAAATTAAAGTCACCCATGAGAATCAGGGCATGCGATCAATGACTTGGTCAAGGTCACGACGTAAGTCTGTGGGAGAGCAGGGACTTGCGCTCAGGCTAAGCTAGTGCCCTAACCACTGGACCATCCTTTCTCTGTTGCTTTTTTGAAATTCTTGTTGTTTATGTATATCGGTCAGGGTCAGAACCTTTCAGGTACAGATACCTTCCAAATAAGTGTATTAGTGTAATAATCATTACTTCTATTATGCTGTTTACTCCTAACAGTAATATTGCTGCTTACACTAACAATGGAAGAGCGAATGGATTTTGAAGGTTACTTAGTTTTCAAGGAATATTCAAAGCATTCAGTCATATTGTAAGCAAAGTGGAACAGTGAAAGAAGCAAAAGTGCTGTATTAGGTCTGATCTGCAATCTGATTTCACTTTTACATGTGAATTGACTAGCATCATTACTCTTTAAATTGTTGTTTTCTAAACAATTTACTTCTAGTAATTAGAGACTTATAACACACTGCACCAAGGTACTATTTTATTGTTTCAAAGAATGTTTACCAGAGTAATTGTACCTTACTAGAGTTGGGATTCTAACTGTGTTTAATTGTGTCCTGAAAGATACGTTTTTAGTCAGATTAATTTGGCTTCTCTTTTCAATGCAGTTTCGGATCATATGTTAGTTTTGCAGTTGCAGTACACTTGAAAGAAAAATATGGACTACAACCAGTGCATCTTTTTATATCAAGTGCAGGTGCCCCACATGTAAGTGATATAATCTTTGATAATATGAAATAAAATAGCATTTAGCTATACAATCATCATGTATAAAGTACCAGCTTTGGACCTCCAAAGTGCAGCTGATTCTACTCTAGTATGCAGAGTTTAGGAAAGTCTATAGAGAAAAGACAATCATTGCACATGAGGATTCATGCATATATATTCCATTATCTGCGGGGAGCTTAAATTGAGGTTGTTAGAGCATCTCACATTACTTGTTACGGTGATGCACTTACTAGTCAGATAGGCATCCAGGCAAAACCCAAAATACCCTTCCTCCCAGAAATGGAAGTGTACCTCACCCTCCTAACACATAGCACCCTCTCCTGGACCTCCTGCTAAGTCCTTGGTACCTTTGCCTTTTCCTTAATTCCCAACCCCATTCTTTGGTAGCTTTGCCTCTTTCCTCACCGCTCCTAAGTTCCTGGTGGTTCTGCCACTCTTCTCAGGGACCAGCAGGGATTTGGCCATTTTCCCCATGCTGCTGCTTCTCATGCACCACCTACTGCTTCTTCCTCCGGGCCATTTAGAAACAGTGTTTTTGGATGACGTCTCATACCTCCATGGAAACAATCTTTCCTGCAAGGTTTCTGGGCTCTGGGGGTCTCTCAAGCACCACTGCAGCTGGATTCATGTCCACAGTTCTGCTTCACTGTCTGATAAAGACATTAGTTTGGTAGTTTGGTTTCAGCATTTAGAATAAGAAATTCACACCAAAAATTGAATAGACTTTATATTTCTGTCTCCCTCACAAGTTACATTTTCAGAAACTACTGTCTAGCAGCAAGAGACAGACATAAAGCTTTAGCAATGCCTTTTGTTATAATCCATTGAATAACCAATACAGCGTGTTCTATAGAAGTGTTAGGGCAGCCTCTTTTCCACTCCAAGATTATCATCTCTATAAAGATTATGTGACTTCTGAAACCAACCAGCCACTAAATCATAATGCCACTATTATATTACTATGCTATAGGGGACAGGGGGAAACACTACAAGTTAGATGTTCTTTAAGCTTCTTTCCTAGGACTTACATCTTTTAGGGACAGTTGTTTACAGTGTATTTTATGAAACACCTAATATATATTGTATGATGCTTTCAGGCAACATTTTGTTATCCTCTCCGCACGGTAAAAGATAAAGACGAAGCCGAAATTATCAAAGGGATACAGTCTCTTGGAGGTATTCCTCCTGAGTTTCTGCAGAACAAAAGTGTTATGAAACACTTCATTCCTGCATTAAAAGCAGATCTTGCAGTTGTTCAGTCCTTTCTGTAAGTAGTACAGTTTTACTCAGTATATTCTGAGAGTAGGACTATTCATTCATAGTCTAAAATAGAACATTCACCTCTACTGAGACTTATCACACAAGGATCTCCCATTTTTGTCCCTGAATCTTTGTTTTCATGATAAAAGCATTTGTGTAATAGAAACAACAGCATTTTTAAAGATCCAGCCTAGAATCTTAAAAGTAGAACAATTCCCTCTCCTTCAGTTCTTCCCCAGCCCGTTTACAGTAAGTAAATGGCAGCTTGCATTCTGTACTAAAGAGTACATTGGCAAAGTGTTTTCTTATGTTTTAGAGGGGGAAGAGAAAGATATTTTGTATGTGGAAGGGGAACCTAGAGTGGAAAGATTCAAGCTCTCCTTTCTATTCACAGCTTTGAGGAACTGGTAATGGATGGTCTCTCTTGTGGCCTTACATGCTTTGGTGGGTCTGAAGATTGGCCATTGGATTTAGAAGGTATCTAGTAGTGTGCTTTGCCTCTAATATTTAGCTATACTTCTGTTGAATCAGGTTAATGAGCAGCTCTGTCTATAAACTCATTTTAATTGATATGGAAATATGAAGGACTCTTGCAGTATATGAGCCAAAATGATTCATAAGGAATTAGAAAGATTTCAATAATCTTGAAATAAGTTACGTAAAACAATTACACAAGCTGATATTTCTCTCATGCTTTACATATTTATTTCTCTTTCAGCATGGAAAGATGTAACAAGTGGAGATACCACTATTCACAAGCTTCCTGGAGGACACCTTTATCTGCTGGACCCTGCTAATGAAATTTTCATGGCAGACCACATGACAAAATGTATAGAAACTGCTAATCTCTGAGTATTTGTCTTTATTGTGTTGGGAGAGGGGTCAAAGATTAGTCCAAAGCAGTAAATAATAAGGAATATTTTCTATACATCTTTACAACTACCACAATGGCAAGGTAAGCAACTTTCTGTAGCAATAGGGCTAACAGTTGATGTATTAATATTGGTGAATTCTACAGCCAAAGGTTTCTCCAAGATATAATTTATGACAATACTTAGGAAAATTCTGATTCTTAAAAATAAACAGCCTGTACATTAATTTGCTTCCCTGTGGTAGTTTGGGGCTGGTGGGAGGATGGTAGGCTAAAAGCATTGCAAACATATTAAGACGGGCTTCAGTGGCTTCCCTCTGCCTTTACCATAGTTTTTCTACACCAGCATTTCTATGACTGTAACAGAAGGGAGATATATTTGTGCAAGTAATTTTATCCATTATTGGATCCAGGAAGTAACTAATGTTTCCTTTAAATCTGTAATCTTTGAGACCTCATTAGCCTGACTCAGCTATCTTAAAAACTACTCTTCTTTTTCTTTCTTTTTAAATCCCCCTGTATCCCATTACATCTTTTGGAAAAAAAGATAGGTAGATAGTTTTGTCTTCAGTATTTACTTTGGCTGGATAAGAGGAGGAAAGTGATCTTTCTGCCTCCTCAAAAAAAAGAGAAAAATAAGAGTGTTTAAAACCCTAAATAAATCTTGTAGGTAAAAATTTATTTCAAATAAGTACAGTTAGTGTCCGAAGAAATACAGTGCATGTGTAAATACTCCCTTGTAGGTAAATAGCTCATGTTGGTAAATCTTAGTGTCAAACTAAACACAAAAATGTTAGTATTGTATTTTTTTCCTCAAAAGAGTTAGTTCATTAGCTACTGAAAAGTTAATGAATTATTTAGGGGAATTATTGTGGAGTATTTTAGATCCCATATTTTTCTATCATCTCTCTTGCTTTAGAAATATAGGCAGTCATGGCGTCCTCCTTTGATAAACCTGCAAAGGAAAATAGTAGTCATTACCTTTCCTTATTTGGTATGCTATAACATTGATTACTTAGTTAAACTTAATGGTAAAAACACCTTTTTTAAGGTTCCATGCTTCCCATTTGGCTTTGGCTTTCAGATCTAGCATTCCTGGACACTCTGCCAAAAACAAAAAAAACCCCACAAACATTTTACCTAAGACTGTTTAGTTGTAGTAAATTTACAGAATTAAATGTGTGTGTCATGGTAGTAGGGAGGGTAATGCACGCGTGCGCACACACACACACACACACACACACATATAAAGTACCAGTATCAATGTCTCCAACAGTAGACTGTTTGTAGAGTCCATATAGTTCCTTCAGCTCATCATCGCTTGGCCTCATTTTTAATTTTTTTACATCTTCTGCAGCACTGTCAAAATCAGCCTGAAGAGAAGTGGGGGAGAATCAAACAATGGAGTATTAGACATTTTAACTCCTATCTTGTGTGCTTTCGGCCTTGTAGCAGCCTCATATATGTACTAACTGCTTCCCTATCATCAGTGATATGTAAAGGTAAATGCCTCTCAATACTTCCTTAATCAAATTATAGTTAGCCAGAAATTTGGCCAACTTGGCTGATAAATCAATACTGTTAAAAGAAGCCAAACCTCTCATAGATTCATAGATTCATAGATACTAAGGACAGAAGGGACCATTATGATCATCTAGTCCGACCTCCTGCACAACACAGGCCACAGAATCTCACCCATCCACTCCTGTGAAAAACCTCATCTATGTCTGAGCTATTGAAGTCCTCAAATCGTGGTTTAAAGACTTCAAGGAGCAGAGAATCCTCCAGCAAGTGACCCATGCCCCATGCTACAGAGGAAGGCAAAAAAACTCCAGGGCCTCTTCCAATCTGCCCTGGAGAAAAATTCCTTCCTGACCCCAAATATTCATTACATTCAAGCTGTAAACATACTGTCTCTCTCCTATATACACATGATTCTTTCAAATACAACAGGAATTAGACAGGGGCTGAAAGGATAAGATGTGTGATACCAGACAAGGAGTGGGCCAGTAAAAAAAAAAAAAAAAGAAGAAGAAAATCAAAACCAAAACAATTTCCTTCTATTTTTGATGTTTCTTGTATACAAAAATAAGACACTATAAGCTTTAGGATCATAATAGAAACTAGTTTTATTTGACCAACTTCTTACCAACAGAAGTTGGTCCAATAAAAGACATTACTTCGCCCACCTTGTCTCTCAAATGTCCTGGTACTGACACAGCTACAACTACACTGCATACAATGGAAACTACAGCAGTTTTTTAGACTACCTATTTTATTCACCAAGCAAAGCAAGGCCTTACACTCAACTCAATGGCATTTCTCTGTTTGTCTGTCTTCCTGTAACATGATATATTCTGAAAACCACATCCTGTCAACTCCAAAGTTTCATGCACTGTTCTAGGTATCAAAGAGCAGAGCCTATTGATTTTGATGAAAATGAGAAAACCAGAAAAGCCTGAAATTCCATTAAAATCAGGCCCATACAGTGCCCATTTGGTGCAAATGGGAAAACAGGAAAGTGGAAATAGGGGACATACAGAGCTCCTGACATCTGGCCAGCAAACACATCAGATCTAACCAGCTCTATCCTCCCAAACGAGAATACATATTTTTTTACAGATAAATAATTGGAACCATATACAGCCTGATTGGTGTAATGGAATGTCACAGGTATGATCATGCAAGCTGCTTATAAATTCTATGAACTATAGGTCTTTCATATCCAGAGTCTGAGTTGAGGGCAGGGATGCAGAGGAACTACCATGGGTGGCGGTTGAAATTTCCCCTGGGGGAGGCTAGCTTCCGCTTCCACCCACAGCCCCACCCAACACTCCATCCCTGCTCTGCTCCAGGTCCCACCCCCACGTGGCCCCCTCCCCCACTCAGCTCCCTCTGCCACTGATCGCTGCCTTCTCCTCTCCTCCCCCCTCCTCCCCTGCGAGCCCCTCCCCCGCTGCCTACCCTGCATCCCTCCTGTTCTCCATGCCCCTCCTCCACCACAAGGCCCCCACTGCCAACAGGGACATGGTGAGCAGCAGGGGCCTAGTGGGGGGTGGAGTGCAGGAGAGGAGGAACTCAGCCAGGCAGTGGCGGGTAGTGGGGGCCTCAGGGACGAGGCAGAGCAGGGACAGGAAGAGATGGAGGACAGGCGGGGCCATCATGGAACTCATCCTAGAACATATCTGTGTCTTAACCCTGAAACTGTCCTGGGCGAGTGACTGTACTGGCTGGAACAGGCCCCAGAAATAAACAACTAAGGAGCAACTTCTGATGTTTTGTGCTTTTACTGTCACCTACTTGAGTGTTCTGTACTGCAGTCCCCACGTGAACAAGGAGTAAAAGAAACACAGATTACTGTGGCTAAAAAATGAGGGTTAGGGAATGGAAAAGAATTAATGAGAGGCTGCATTCTTGTCCTATTCTTTCCTTTCAAAGAACCTGTCATGCAATCACAAAACTGAGCGCTCATCAACTTAACGATGCATCAACTGATGCTAGCACATTCAGGCAGTAACGCCATGTAGAAGTATTCAAGGACAGTTAGGTTGCTGCATTGCAGTGTTTATCCACAGAGGCCTGGCCCCTTTCCACCTAGTGAGTTAATTGCTGCTGCCTGAGCTAGAAAGAACATTTGATTTTTTCTGGAAATGGGTGGATGGATGGATGGATGGATGGATGGATGGACTCCAAGAGGGCGGAGATCATCTTAGCTGGTACCGAGAAGATGGTTTTGAGGAGTCTGCAGGTGAGACAAACTTAGGGTATATCTACACTGCAATTAAAAACCCATGGCTGACTTGGGCTCATGGTTAAGGGGCTGTTCAATTACAATGTAGAAGTTCAGGCACAGGCTGGAGCCTGCACTCTAGCACCCTGTAAGGGTCCCAGAGCTCGGGCTGCACCTGAGCACTAATCTATACTGGGTAGCATAGTACTTTTTATTATCTGGGGGGGTTTCTACTCTTTTTTTAACTCGAAGTAAAAGCATTTGCATGGCCAAGCCCCGGAACTCTGTTAGCTAGAGAAGTAAATGGTAATAAAACAAGGTGATTGGGAAGGATAATGCCAATTGGATGTGGAAGAGGGTGGCCAGGACACTGGAAAAAATCTTCATTTTTGACTAGATCACACTGGCAGGAGTGGTCAGAGATGCAGTTTTAACCCTGTGATGTTTAGCTGTGCAAACTTCTGATTTGAAGTTATGGTTTCATACCCAGTAGGGATCATGTTGGGACAATGCATTTAATTTACTTCTAAATTTAGACACTTGGACACAAATCTCCATGAAAAGGGTTTTTTGACATCTAATCTTCAAGTGCTTTGCAGTGGTTGAACATTCTACCCTAACTCTCCTAAAAGGATAAGAAAGTGGACACAGTAGACTCACTGATAGCTTCTGCTGACCTACCATATAGACTGTTGACATCAACCCTCATTATTCCAGCCCTCTTTAAAATGTTAATTGAGACATGCTTGTTCTGACATTGTTCACAGTTAGGTAAAATTTGCAGATGATACAAAACTACTCAAGATAGTTAAATCCAAAGTTGACTGCAAAGAGTTAAAATGGGCTCTCACAAAACTGGGTGACTGGGGAACAAAATGGCAGATGAAATTCAATGTTGATTAATACAAAGTAATACACATTGGAAAACATAATCCCAACCATACATACAAAATGCATGGGTCTAACTTAGTTGTTACGACTAAAGACAGAGATCTTAGCAGCATCTTGGATAGTTCTCTGAAAACATCCACTCAATGTGCAGCGGCAGTCAAAAAAGCTAGCAATGTTAGTAACCATTAGGAAAGAGAGAGATAATAAAGCAGAAGATATCTATATATCTCTATATCCATCTATATCCATAATACACCTTGAATACCTTCTATACAAGAAAGAATTAAAAAGACTGGAACTGTTCAGTTGAGAAGAAAGCCAACTAAGGGGAATGGGAGGGTATGTGATAGAAGTCTATAAAATCATGGATGGTGTGCGGAAAGTAAATAAGGCAGTGTCATTTACCCCTTCACAGAACACAAGAACAAGGGTGTTACTTGATTAAATTAATGGGCAGCAGGTTTAAAACAAACAAAATGAAGTATTTCTGCACACAATGCAAAGTCAACCTGTGGAACTCATTGCCACAGAATGTTGTGAAGGCCAAAACCATAACTGGGTTCAAAAAAGAATTAGCTACATTCATGGAGGGTAGGTCCATCAATGGCTATTAGCTATTGGCCTGATGTCCCTCACCTGCAATGGCTAGAAGCTCGGACTGCAGGACAAGGAATGGATCTCTTGATAATTGCACTGTTCAGTCCCTTTGAAGCATCTGGCACCGGCCAACCATGCTAGACAGATACCAGGATAGATGGACCATTGGACTGTCTCACTATGGCCACTCTTAGGTTCTTAACTATATAACAGCAACTAAAGTTTCCAAACAGATTTCTACCTAAAAAAGGACAATGACCTGACCAAAGACTGGCCAGCAGATTGAGATTTTTAGATGTTAAGTAACAATGGTAAGGAAGTGTTCAGCCAAGTCAGATGTCCTTGATATGTGTTTGGAACTGAAACAAACTCTCAGCCTGCCACCACTAAGTTACTGTGAAGTTCTGAGGTGCAATCCAGACTGGTGAAGAGTTGGTGTCACCTTTTACCCTGTAACCCCGAGTACCTTACAATGCTTACCACTGTGGCTCTCTGCCTTGGACACCCACAGGCAGCAACAAGCATGCATTTAATGTCTATGTCTTGGATAGCCCTGGTCCAGTGCTTTGGATACAGGAGCCTGCTGGCAACACCACAGACTTCCACTGGTTTCCACCTGTCTTGGTTAAACACTGGCAAGGTGACTCCACACTCTCCCCAGCCCTGAATTTCCCCAAAATGTATGTTCTGAAATGTTTAGCCCTGTACTGGACCAATCAGACGTAATAAGGTTAGTTGCTCTTGTAAAGAGTTCATATTCCACAATTTGTTACCTTAATTGGCATTACTGAACAGCTCAAACACAACACTGGATTAGATTAAAAAAAAGTTTATTTATCTACAAAGAGAGAGATTTTTAAGTGACTACAACTATAAAGTAATAAATTCAGAAATGGTTACAAGAAAAATAAAGAGAAAATGCTTTCTAGTAGCTAAAACTTAACAAACTATGCTTGGCTCAAGGTAACATCCTTACCATATGTTCCCAGAACATGGCTGACCAAATTCCCAGGTCAGGCTCCCCCACCCACGAAGTCAAAGGGCTGGTTCCTTTGTCTTCTTAGGTGAAAGAGAAAGGAATTGGGGTGTTTTGCCCTTCCTTTTATAGGCTACCCTTTGAAATGCATTTTCTTGTGGGTTACCCCTAGATACAGTTCATTCCAGATGCAAGGAAGGAGACATGAAGTCTCATGGTGCAAGAGGTGCCATGCTGTTGTTTGCTAAAATGCAGATCAATTTGTTATGCACCCTCCCCCCATTTGCCAAAGAATAGCCCCTTGATATGTGATTGAAAATCATCTTTGACTACCCCTGACTACTTTTGTTTTTGAGAAACAAGTTTATCCACTCCCCAGACTTGCCTGGTAAACACATTTTAGTCATAATTTCAGCTTATGTTCATAATGCTTAATATACATGTTGTACAACATTACACAAGAAACTTAATGATCAGTGTGTTATTAGTTTTTAAATGATATCTCACCAGGCATATTTTTCACAGAGATGATTACAATAATGTGGAGGGGGTGAACACAAAGATGCATAGGGTCACAGTTACATGATGATTTGACTACTCAAATTTACATTTATTTCTGTAAGAAATAGTTATTTTCATATATACAATACTTTGCACACTATCTAATACATGCATTTAAATCACAGTTTTCCCTTTTGGTTGGTGTATTTATATTGCTATGAAATTATTTAAATGTACTGTAATAGTTAACTTGAAAAAAAATCCATCCTGCTGTTGTTACAAGTAACCCATAAGATTGCTACGATAGGAAGAGCTTATTTGTTTGTGCTGCTTTTTGGTCCTTACAATTGTTTTTCAAAGTAATGTTTTTAAAATTCATGATGTGCTATTTAATGTGTGTGCTAATAGAGAGATTAATTCTGTTGAAATAGTAATTAAATAAATCTCACATGGAGTGTCTCTTTACATTGCAGTTCATAGATTTTAAGGGCAGAAGGAACCATTATGATCGTTTAGTCTGGCCTGCTCCATAATACAGGCTGCATGTCCCTTTAAAATGCAGTTAAGGGAGACCTCTCTAGAAGGTATCTTCTTTGGTATTAATACAGGAAATGAATATCAATAGCACAGAATGTTAACAAACAATTGTATAGTTCAACAAGATGCTTGGAACTGACTCAATAAACCAGCAGAGGATTATAAAGCACCCCCGCCAGCACATTGCAGAACCAGCTGACACAGGAAACACCCACTCAGGTTAGGATTGCAAAACATTTCTATTTTGGGTACAGCAACTACAATTGTTATGTGGGTTTCTTAAACATAATAATGGACTTCCTTCTGTCCCAACTACAATGTTAATGATTAACTAGAGTCCAGCTGCCATTAGTTTGCTTGCAACTTTGAAGAGTGTTAATTGGACACAGTGTGACAGATATAGTAATTTCCTGCAATATCCTTGAAAAACCTTGTTGAATTAAGTTAAAGTGTGTTTGGAGTCCAGTGTACGAAATGCAAAGGTTATGTACTACTGTGGGCCAGGATTGTATGTAACCTCTCTTTAGGAGGAACATGGGATTTGAACACTGGGAAGTTTTATGAACTTCAAAGGACTGTATTGAACAATGTTCCAGACAAGAGTGGACTTTTAGAACAAAGGATGTCAATTGGTTTGCCTGGGAAA
Organism: Dermochelys coriacea; assembly: GCF_009764565.3. Classification (NCBI taxonomy): domain Eukaryota; kingdom Metazoa; phylum Chordata; order Testudines; family Dermochelyidae; genus Dermochelys; species Dermochelys coriacea. The sequence goes on from NC_050069.1 coordinate 229,278,361, forward strand.
TCTCTAGAGGGAGCTGAGTGCAAAACCCCAGCCCTTTCAAGCTACATCCTGAGGAGAGGACCACAGTCTGCTGATTACCTGTTCCTGAAGTCTCAAGACCAAAGGCCCAAGCTTTGTAAAGGAAAGACTAAGCTATTAATGCAGGTGCTACTTCTGAGCTGAGGCTGTTATGAACTTGTAACCACACACACATATACACAAAAACGCTTTGTGGGATTTGAAAGACTGATTCCTATCAGAGCTCTTGTTGGAGCTGGATGTGATCCCTGATAAGTTTATTAGCATGCATGTAGGTTCTTTTAACGCTTTAAATGTTTTTCACTTTAAGAATTAATGTGCTTGCTTATAAAGAGCTATGTGGTAACCTATAACTGAGGGCAATTACATCTTTTCATAGTCTTTGGAGAGAAAGCAAGGCGCAGATGTTGGCTTGTTCAGGTAATCTGGCTTGCTGAGGAACTAACAATGTAGGCAGTCTGTGCAGTCTCAAAAAACCCGACTCAGGAGGGAGAGAGATATGGGACTTTGCCCAAGAGAGGTAACATCAGGGGAGCTGGGTTTCTAGAGTGGGTGGCCTTGATGGACCACATGGGAGGAATGCAGTTGCCCTGAACTGTGCTACACAGAATGTGATTTTTGTAGAGTTACTGAATTAAATTCTGTATCAGCAGGGAGTGAAATGATTTATATATTTTAACTCAGTGATTTATTTAATGTGAAAGTGCACCAAGTAAACAGATTTTATTTTGGTGGCATCAGTTGTGATGAAGGGAAAGTTCATGGTTTTCTTAGAATAATAAGTTAGCGGAGTATGCTATACCTAACTTAGGCACATCAAAAATTATGTCTCCAAATACAGCCTTATCAGGCTCCAGAATAAATAAGAAACCTGTATTTCTAGTGTTAAAATAATTATACCATGGGATCTTTTCTCACTGTCAAAGCTAAATATGTGTTGCCTTTCAGTATATTCTGATTGTTAATTGAACACTATACATTCAGTGTCCTCGAGGGAGTTAAATTGACCATGAAAACTGCTTTAAGTTGACTATGGCTTGATTAAGAATTAAAAGTGACTTGCAAAGAGGGAAAAATGTACTTGTGGCTTTTTTATTTATTTATGAGGTGTGACAGTCTATACCGTTACATGAGGTATAAAGCAAGTATGAACATTTTGTTCTGCAAAGGTGTGGGGGCGGGGGCTAGGAGGGGAGGGAGGTCGTGTTTAGAAACACCAGGTAAGATTACTTGTTTTGCCAAAAGATTGAAAAGTAAAGTGCAACCTTTCTGAGCTCTTGGGGTAGAATTGCTGAATATTTCATAAATAATTTTCCTTCCAAGTTTTTATCAGGTGTTTGGGGGTTTTGTTTTGTTTTTTTAAGCATAATTGAGCCTCAATTCTGATCAGCAGCCAAGATGAGCTCAAAACTTTCATCAGGACGACCACATGAAAGTTATAATCTACATTGCTATCGGTCCTATAGTTTAAGTGCACAATTTGGAGTAAGTAGGATCACACTAGTTACATGCTCCAGTGTCTTGTACCCACTGTAGGGTCTCAAATGTAGCTTTCATGTGGATTGCAGGCTGAATTTCCCTGGTGTTTGCGTTTGAAGACAAACTGCAATTTCTGTTGGACTCTATACCCAGATCCAGTCATACTGGTAGAACTTGTGGGTCACATTTCTGAGGTCTCATGAAAGTTACTATTTAAAAACAGAAGCTACATTAGCATCTTAATGATTTAGTATCAATTAAAAAAAATCTCAGGCCCAACCTAATTAAAATACAGCCAGACTTAATAAGTTAAATAAAACTGAAGAAATTCTCAATTATTTTTCCATGACTAACCTTATCTCCACCCATCCTTTCCTGATCAACTGGGGCGAGACACCCTCCCCACCAGCTGCCTCATGAAAGAGACTACATCTGTCCTATTGCACATATATAAATAAATGAGAGGGTGGTTGTTGTATAGCCAACACTACCTACCGTGGACGCTTATATCAGGGCTGTATTAGGAAGGAGTATCAAGCATACTGTAAAGGGATGGAGCCACGATGTATACTGTAGATTAATATAAATTTGATCTATGATCTATAATTGGAGGGAGGAAATATGACCCATATTGGAATGGTGAACAGGTTACAGAGAAGGAGTATTTGTGGCACCTTAGAGACTAACAAATTTATTTGAGCATAAGCTTTCATGAGCTACAGCTCACTTCATCGGATGGTTTCCATCATGGACATTCTGATAATGGATGGTGGCACCATAGTGCATCTATCTTGACTGTAGAGGTTACCTACATAATGGTGAAACAGGTGGCTTCCGGCCTGATTGAAGGGTGAAGTAAGGAAGAATCTCTGCTCTGTATGTGACAGGTGGGTTTGCAGTTTAAAAGCCACTGCCTAGTATTTTCACTAACAGAAAGAGAAGATTTGTCTGGAATCTGAAAATATACAGATTATTTTAAAGCACTAAACTCTTTGGAACAAGCCCTGCATGTCACTGTATGTCTGGATAGCACCTAGGAGATTTTGGGAATTTTTCTTAAAAAAAAAATCAGTTTAATTTAACTGAGATTCTAGTACTTTGACTGTTCTTTATTACAAAGAAAGTCCCAATATGCAGATCCAGATTAACCAATGTGCACTTGGTGCACTTGCACAGGGCTCCCATTTTAAGGGGGCCTCCTAATCCCTTGATTTGGGTAGGTGGCATTGCTACCTAGCACACGGGATCACAGCGCCACTCAGGTTTGGCCCTGACACCCCTCCTTCATGATGGAGGGGTGGCTGGCCCACATTTGAGTGACTGGTTTTGCGCCCTGGCGTATGGAATTGCAGTGTTGGTCAGGTTTGGCCTGCCCATCCCTCCATCATGACAGAGAGGATGGGGAAGAGGTCTCCAATTTCCACAGTGCACAAGGCCCCAAAATTCTTTAATTCAGTACTGCCAGTATATAAACTGATTTTTACAGAGATGGGCCAAGTACTACAACAACGACTCATGTAATGTCATCTGAAATGAAGGGGGGAACAGTAACAGTAGTAGCATTTACATGTCTTATAAGATGCTTTAGAATGCAACATCAAAGTGCAGCTAGAAGCATCTCCAGCTATTTAATGCCTCGCTTTATTTAAATTAAATACTAATATATTATACAGCACATTACTCATTCAAATCACTATACCAACTTTAATCCCAAGATGCCATTGTGGTACATGTACTAATCACTGATAAAAGTTTTAAATGTATTTTAAGGCAGTTTAACGTATTAGATCAGGACAAATGGCCGTAGTATTTACCACATAATGCAAAAATTATTTAATCTATATCCTTTCCAAGATCTGTCTTATTTGTCCATGTTAAAATGAAACAAGTAACCATTGTTGAAGCTAGATTTAATCAGGTAATAATAATCTATACTGAATTTAAGCAAAGAAGGGACAAAAGAATTCTTTAGATTCAAATACTGGTCAGCAAGTGCTGAGACTTTAAAAAGTCTCATACTTGCTGATCAGATTTGAACAATGCACATCATGGAACAAATTCATCCTTTGTGAAGTCATTGGAGTTTTGCCAGGGATGAAGATAGTCTTAATTTTTTTTTTAACCATGGCCCAGCTGCTTCACAGCATTTTCAGGGGGTAAAGGACGGAGATTTTGTGTTATTTAGTTTTTCTCTGAATACTGAAGCTGCTGATCAGCAGATTAAGCAAAGGCAAGAAATGGTACAACAAAACACAACTGAACTAGCTCTTTCTTTCTAAGTGCTTAGACAGCACAATTTCCTACACTGGCAGGCAGAACTTCAAAAAGCTTGTGGCACAGATTGTAAGTGTACTCAGCCTTGGGATCAGTTGCTAGGTTAATGTGCAAGCTACTCAGCTGCAACAAGGGGGGAGGGATAGCTCAGTGATTTGAGCGTTGGCTTTCTAAACCCAGCGTTATGAGTTCAATCCTTGAGGAGGGGATTTAGGGCAAAAATGGGGGTTGGTCCTGCTTTGAGCAGGGGGTTAGACTAGATGACCTCCTGAGGTCCCTTCCAGCCCTGAAATTCTATGACAACTGCTTGTTCCTAGTGCCATAAAAACAAACACATAATTTCAAATTTGGCACACAGATAAGATAAATAAGTCATCTTTTCTTTATCCAGAAGTGACAGGTTTGATAGTTCCTCTTCATAAAAAAAAGGAGAGGAAAAAAACCTCAAGTACAATATAAACCCTTTTGACTGAGCTGACGGTCCTGTCCCAACCTGCATCTTCCCTAAATGTTAGCAATGGAAAAACCTATAGTAGAAAACAGTATACTAGTTATTAGCCATAATCATTTATTATATTATATTACTCAAGATGCTCAGTACATTTAGTAATATTTCACTGTGAGAAAGTAATTCATAATACTTCTGTATCTGACAGCTAATCTTTTTCTTGATAGGCTTGGGGCTTTTCTTTCTTTCTTTTTTTTAATGTTGTTCTTCATTCTTCTGTCAGAGCAATACAAACACACATTAAATGATCAAACAAGTACAGATTACAGATAATATCTAGTTCTTTGAATTTCCACTTCTCAAAGTGTTTTACAAAGGAGGTAAATATAATTACCCCCATTCTACAGATGGGGAAGCAGGCACAGAGGAGTGAATTGACATGCCCGAGGTCAGCTAGAAGGCCAGCAGCAGAGCTGAGAACAGAACCACGTTGCTGGAGTCCCAATCCATTGTGCTATCAGTTAGGCCACACTGCCAAGCACCTCCTGTTTGAGAGCAAGTGGGATATGCTCAGGTGGTTCTCTGCACAGCGCAGCATCAGACTGATGTAATGCAAAGTTTTTCAGGATTCACAAAAAGAGTTTTGCACACATGTAACTAAACATCATTCCTACAAAGCATAGACACCAGTACTAAATATATTTTTAAAATATTAACATTTATACATTGCATGACCAGTGTAAAAAAATTGCAGCAATGCAACCACCACATAACTGGATCTAAAATAAGGCCAGATATAAATAGGAACTATGCATGCTTAGCACCTCTGAAAAATCAAAGACACTACTTGTAAGCTGCTAAATTTGAAAATTTTGGCCTAAATATATAAAAAGCGACATTCCCAAGGGAATTTACCTGTCTTTAAGGAAGTACATCTGAGGGCCTAAACAGCAAGCATATTCCTTTCAAGGATAAAAATCTGTTTTTAAAAAAGCATGCCCCAAAAAAACCAAAAGACCCCACAGACACAAATATGTATGGGATTCACAGCAGTGGGGCAAAACTCTCAGAGTGTACTTATATGTCCCCCATCACAGACATCTCTGAGCACCATCTAAGCATTTAAAAATAAAAATAGCATTTATCTAACTGTTACAAATCAGACAATGATAACACATCAACTGAACTGTCATATTTAGTTACTAGGACAAACAAATGAAAATGTTCTATCTAGGTTCTTATACTATACCCAGCAGTGTCATTAACTTGAATGGGCTTTGGATCAGGCCCTCACAGTGAAGTGAGATTGCGCTTGGAATCAGACTGTCAGAGGAGAGGGAACATCAAAATTAATTTGTGAAATTAAGTTAATATACCTCTAAACGATCTTATACTGCATATAATCCTAGTTTAGTGGGCTGCATATGCAAATGTAAAAATAGATATTACAGAAATAGCATATCATGATGTATGCAAAATGCATTCCCATCTGCAATAAGAACTGACTAGAAGGGAAGACTTAACCTGCCTAAGACAGGTAAGTTTAACATAATCACACATTGTTTAGCTCTTCAGCACCCCTACATAAGTCACTGTTCATGGAATGTTGCTTCGGAGCTAGTTTCTTGTAAAATAGGTAAACTTTGAATCTAAAAATATTAAGTGTCCCTTAAATACAGTTTATTTTAATCATGTATTGACTGAAATTCCTTCTGAGTCCTCAAATTAGAAGCAGTAGAATTTTCTACCATAAGTAAACTTTACACACATTCAAAACCACCCATACACAAACCCATTGGCTATACTTGAATGCACAAATTACTATTGCATCACCACCATGTAAATTAAATGGAAGAGAAACATAAGCGTAAATGCTTCTTCAGGGTAAAGCAAAATGTCTCAAAGGATTTAGTTACTCTCCTCTGTTTATGCCACGTTTCCGCGGTTTGCAAAACTTGGCTACCACATAGCTCCCTCAATCGCTTGCCACTCCTCTCCAACTTGATTCTCAAAAAGAAAAGGAGTACTTGTGGCACCTTAGAGACTAACAAATTTATTTGAGCATAAGTGAGCTGTAGCTCACGAAAGCTTATGCTCAAATAAATTTGTTAGTCTCTAAGGTGCCACAAGTACTCCTTTTCTTTTTGCAAATACAGACTAACATGGCTGCTACTCTGCAACTTGATTCTGAGACTCTTTTTGAACATGATTAAGTTTTTTCCACATTGTATTATTGCTGTTTAAATGCTGAGCTGAAATGGTTCCCAGTCAGAGAATCTGATCGTTGTATAGAATGAGGGGCGTTTTTTGGTGGAGATGGTTTATCATGTAATAAATGTGCAGTGTTTTACCCCAGCTAATGTCACGCAGGGTTGGTGTTTGTTTTTAAAATCTCAATGCTGACAAAAGTCTACAACAAAAGGCACTCCAACTTTGCACATTCAAGGGGGAAATAAAACACAGAGAAACAAATTTAAGATCCTACTGGACATTTAACAAAACCTGATTTGAACTAAAATTGGAGCGAGAGCTGGGATTTGGCTGTTCTGTTCCCAGCCCCTTTGAGAAGGGTCTGAGTTTTGTTTGTGAAGTGACACACACAAATCTCTGCGCTGTTAAACTATAATCGCACAGCAGCTCATGCCCCTTTGGAGATCAAGCTACCTCAGAGGAGATTAACCCTCTCTCTGGAGTGAAGCTGCAGTTACTGGCAATGTACTCTCGACATCTGGGTCACGCAGGAATTAGGAGAGAGTTGCCATCACCTCCCCCTGGAAGCATCACTCACACCACTACACTGCTCCTCCCTGCACAAAATAGACACCAACCCCGCAGAGAACAAGGATAGGGGACAGGCTGGGAATGGGCTGGCAAATCTTAAAATGGGAGAGAGAATTTTAATGTGACTGCTGTGGAGAAAACTGGCAAAGTTGCTCACGATATAGACAAAAAAAAAAAGGCAAAGTGCTCCTTCCACCTTGCTGCAAGGATTGAGGGCTCAAAACCAGCAGCAGAGGCAACACTTCAAATCCAAGTGAGAGAAAAGGCAACTAGTTCCTCTAGCAGTCCATACGCAGTTGAACTTTGCCCACAAAATGCATGCAGCCTTCAACACCGCCCCCAAAAATAATGCATGAACCCCCAATAGAGCATCTACCATTAACTGGCCCCTCATGGTCCCAAAAATGTATGTACCAATAATCTAGATCCTGGGAAAGGTGCCCCTTTTTATTTCTGCATCAATCTAAATTAATTCATTAATTAACCCCACACTCAAACAATAATGCATGCATTCTCCCAAAGGCATGTACCCACTTATAGTGCCATTACAACCACACACACTAAGAAAAATAATGCATATACCCAATCAAAATACATGCAGCCTTCAAAGCAGGTGCCCATCCACCCCCTGAAAATTTCATGAACTAAATAACAGGCTCCAAAGAGGCAACCCTTTGCTCCCTGCAAAAATTCATGTACCAATTAAGCATCATACACTAAAAAAAAAAATTCTTTGCTGTGCTGCAAGACAGCCCAGATTATGCAATGAGAATCCTTGCTCTGTCTTGTGTTGCCAGGGCTGGGCATTGCCCAGTGATGTTACAATACATCCCTATCCTTATCCCTTGCTCGCCTGCACTGGGCTTCTTTTTGCCTCACCTAGCAGCAGACTCCCCTCTTACCTGGAGAGTCATGGTGATGATAGCAGCAGCAGCAGCAAGAGCAATGAATTAACTTCTCCCAAGGCAGAGATGCAGTGCTTATTGCTCAGCCCCCCGGTGCTGCCCTGTAGCTCCAGTTATAGTCCCGGGCCACACAAAAGAGGCTGTACTTCGCTTTCCTCATTGGACCAGGACTGAAATGACATCAGCTCTAAGGCCTTCTCCCTCCTGGCTTCTGTGTCTGAGCTAAGACTGTCAGAACAGCAAAGCTAAAGCAGCTTGGTTACAGAAGGAGCTGGATGCAGAGAACAGCTCCTAACTACTCGTTTATCAAAGGATGGAACAAGGATGCCCTTGGAAACAAAGCCCAAATCTGTATCCTTTTTGAAATTCCTCATCTGAATGATAACTACAAATACACACTGGCTCGTTATCTATACTCCTGCGTGATGAGCTGGCTATTGGCAACAGGAAAAAGGACACTGCAGCATTTAACAAGTTATTTTGTGAAACCAACACTTCTGCCTTGCTGCCTATTGTGAATCTGATTTGTATTAAAACCTCCACGTTTGCTGTTACCCTTCCTGTGGCCCAAGGACCTCTTGTTGCCAACTGGCAAAGAGAACATGGGTACATAAGGATTTCAGCGATCCCCTGAATCTGATATCTGCATACTAGTCTGCCAAAAAATGTCATGTAAGGTCTCAAATGTCACACTGGTCATCATAAGCATTGTGAGATGTGTGTACGGAAAATATGTGAAGTGTTATGCATATATACTAAAAATTATGCTCCTTAGGTTTGTGAGTTAAGACAAGTCACCAAAAGGTGATCCACATACTCTTGGTAAGCAGTGGGAAACAGATGATTCTCTCACTCTGACAGGTCATATGCAAATTATGTACTATATGATTCACAATGTCCCCCCCCCACCACAGTTACAGTCTGAGCAAAATGCTAATCAATAGATTGCAGAGTTGCAGGAAAAAACAACAACAGACAAGGTTATTCGGTTTAGAAGTAAGGCAACAAACTTTTGAAACTACCTCTGGGATGCAGATGAACCCACAGTTAGTCCTTCAGTCTGTGAGAACAAGCTGGCAGCCGAAGGGATCTCAACCAACCTGGTTCAAAATGCTGGGAAAAGAACTTGGGGGAAGCTATCTTGTAAGAGATAGGAAATGCCCTATTAGTTAAGTTTAGGCTGAAGAAAGTGTGTTGTTTTTTGTTTTATATTTAACCATTTGTTTCCAATATTCTCACTATTACTTGAATTTCTGTTCTTTGATAATAAAATTATTTTTCTTTTCACACACATATATATATATAAATGCTGGGTATTAAGCACAGTGGGGAGCCTGAGTTGAATCTTGCAAACTGGCATGTACTATTCCTTTGGGAGTAGCAAATCTGAGAGCTCTGTGAGTGTTCAGAGGAACGGGCTGAGCACTCGAGAGAGACACTCAGAGGACTGTGGGAGGGGGAAGAAGGTGTTGGTGTGTGCCTATCGCTAACTTATACAGAGAGCCAGGCCTGCAGAGGCCTGGAAGGTAGTGCTTGTGCTGCCAGAGGCTGATGGTTTCAGGGAGCTGATCAACAACAGGCACAGACAGGACTTCTTCATGCTAAGGGCAGGTGGTGGCGAGGTGTCTCACAACCTGGATCCCCCTGAGAAGCATTACCCTTCCCCTAACCTCCATCCACCTGCCTGTCTGTCCTCAGACTGTGAGATACTCAGGGCCGCAATGATCCCATCTTTAGTGTCTAGAAAGCACTTAGGGCATTGTGGGTGCTACCATAGATAAACCATAAATACAAAAGTTATACAACAACAGTCAATATACTGAGAGTTCCAGGGATCATTTTCACTGTTTTGCTAACTACAACACTTCCGGATATCATTCTCCTTGATGCTTTTAAGAGTCTGAGCCTGCAAGATGCGGAGCATATCCTGAAAGGTACTAAGCACCCTCAGCTTCCAGCTGAAGTCAGGATGCTCAGGATGCTTGCAGGGTTGGGCCAGTATTTTAAAGGCCATTTTTACCTAGATTTTCTGTGATTGCATACTATTTTTTCCTCAGGATCACTGCCTTATTCACTACACCAGATGAACAGTGCTCCCTAAAGGGGTATTAGGTTGATATTTTTTTTGTCCTCATCATTCAGTGTGTGACCCCAGCCTTATATACTGCACACCATCCAAATCCTGCACTGAACACAAAATTATTAATTTTGTCCTGGGTTTGTTTTTTGGAGCTCATCACTATACTGTCTGTGTACTTCAAAATGTTAATGAATGTCTCTACACAGTGTTTCCCACACACTCTAGAGCACTCTACCTTTACCTTTCATGGACTCAAGGCATAACCCAGTTAATTTAGGCACCCACACCCTTTCCCAGATTCTAGGGCTTCGGGTGAAAGGCACCCCTTACCCATACCCCATTCCTAGGGCTCAGGGCCACTCCTACCCCATTCCTAGGGTGTAAACTGGTTAATTTAAATACCCACCTTTACCCTGTTCCTAGGGCTCAGGGCGTAATCTTCCATGGATTTGCAGGGCCTTTTACCAGTGAAAGAGCCTTACCCAGTAATATCTATTTACCTATTTATCTATTAACAGTTACCAAGACAGAATGCACATGCTAAGCATACAATGCACACCACTCCCAATAAGGCAGACAAACTTTTCCTGGTGGCCAGGTGGGATCAGGTTATCCAGCGACTCCAGCTGCTGCACAATACAGTTGGCAAGGTGTTGAGGTCTGGCAGCTCTGATCTTGGCCTGTGTCCTGGAGTTGGTTCCAAAGAACTTCCTTTTGCACCCCAGTTTATAGTGAAACTTGAATCCTGCTTAGCTGTACCTTAACCAATCATTTTACTAGAGTATTACAAAATAATTCTTTTATCAATCCTAACATACAGGGAAACAATTCTTTACCCAATATTTAGTTGATTGAAATCTTGCAAAATTAGGTACGCAACAGACAGAAACAATTAAAGAATCAGACGGAAACAATACAGATAAACAACAGAGAAGTAGGGACCATAAAGGTATAACAATAAAGTATAGATTTCACAATCACAACGGTTAAGTGATTTCTTGCCAGACAGAATGCAATCAAACAAAGTTTTCTTTAAACATCTTAAGATCTGTTTCTTTATCTGGTGATAGTGGGTACTATTAGGACAGGATCGCTTTCTTAACAGCCCAATAGTACATTGTTTTGATATAATTTAGAGGGAATGTGCGGATGTGACTTTCTGCCTCTTGGCTTATAGCTGCTGCTGTCCTGATGTGGCTGCAAAAAAGGGTCTCAGACCTTACATCTGTGTGAGATACAGGGTTGCCAGGTCTCCGGCTTTTGACCAGAAAGTCTGGTTGAAAAGGGGCCCTGACTGTGTCCGGTCAGATCTACTGACCGAACACTCCAAATCCTGTTACGGCAGGCAGGTGAGGCGGGGAGATGCCGGGTCATCACCTGTGCCAACCCCTACTCAGCTGGGGCCACCTCCTACCTACATTGAGCAGCTGCAGCTCCCAGCCCCGGGTTGGGAGGGGAGGAGAGGGGAAAAGCAGCGAGCGACAAGGGGAGGAGGGAAGAAGAGCAAATGGGGGGGTGAGCTCTTGGGGGGGAGGGTGAGGCAGGGCAGGGGCTCTGGCCCTGCTCACTCCATCCCCCCTCCCTCTGTCGCTCACTCTCCCCCACCCTCATTCACTCACTCATTTTCACCAGACTGCGGCAGGGGTTGGGGTGCGAGAATGAGTGAGGGCACTGGCTGGGGGTGTGGGCCCTGGGGTGGGGCCAGAGATGAGAGGTTTGGGGTGCAGGAGGAGGGTCTGGACAGGGGGTTTTGGAGTGTGGGAAGGGGTTCTGAGCTGGGGCAGAAGGTTGGGGTGCGGGAGGGGTTTGGGGTGCAGCTCCAGATGGCACTCACCTCAGACAGCTCCCCGCAAGCGGTGACATGACCTTCTGCTCCTAGGCTTCTAGGCAGAGGTGTAGCCAGGCAGGTCTGCTCACTGCCTCCACCCGCAGGCACCACCCTTGCAGCTCCCATTAGCTGCAGAGCTGCTGTGGCCGTCCCTCCGTCTAGGAGTTGAGGGATGTCGCCGCTTCCGGGAGCCCTGCACCAACCAGACTTTTAACGCCCAAGCTGCTAGGGTCCCTTTTCGACCAGGCATTCTGGTCAAAAACCAGATTCCTGGCAACCCTATTTACAGCTGGGAACTTTAAGGAAACGATTGTTAAAAGTTGTCACTAATTTTAGGTGTCCACTTTGAGAGAAAGTACACGGCATTTTATATATTCAGGCTTAGTTCCCATTGACTTCAGTTGTAGCTGTGAGTGTTCAGCACGTCTGCACATCAGACCCCAGGAGTCTCAAGCTGGGCACCCAGAAAATAAGGAACATGCTGTTAGCAGCCATCTGTGAAAAAATGTGGTTTGAGTGACTTGTCCAGCATCATTCTGGAACGCTGTGGCAGAGGCAGGGATAGAATCCAATCCTACAGGCTGGTATTCAATTACTTAAACCAGAAGACCATCTTTCTCTGTGGTTTTGGGGACTGTGCTTAAGGGCTGAACTTCCCAGACAGACACTGGGCAGGGAGCCCTGAAGATCTTTTTGTCATGCACAGCCCACTGGAACTGGGTATAGTAGGAAGAGAGCCTCAGACATAAGTCCTTGTATCAGAGGTCTGGTATGAAGCAGGACTTGCTCCCAGAATCTGGCAAGAACAGGGCTGATATTGCAGAAATACACATTCCTAAGAAGTGCTAAGCACAGAGTATTCACACAAACACATCCAGATATCAAGTGGTACCAGAACATCCCAATATCAAGGATGGTACAAAAACATTCCCCAAGGATAACAGGAACACACAGTATCTTTGTCCAGCCGAGGGGGGAATGGAAAGTCTTGCCATTCACTGAGCTGCATCCATTATCATGAGCATACATGTCTTCGTATCTTTGTAGAGTCTACCAGGTGCTATTATCATGCTTTGTCGACAATAAACCAGGCCTGGTGCCTTCGTCCCTTAATGGATTCTGTGGTCATTGGGTGGTTCGCTCGAGATCTGCTCTGCCAGCTGTCTGTGCAGAGCTGGGTTAGTACATAGGGAGCGCACACACACTCACACGCACACTGAGCCAAACATCTAACAACACTGATGACCCACGACCTCTGATCTGGTAAGTAAGCGAGCTGTCCTCTGTAGAAATCACAATCTAACGTCACAAAACACTATGAGCTAGGGAAGCCCCTTATCCCTTCCCTGCAAATCCCCACAGAGTTTGAAGAATTTGGAACCACTGGATTGCCATCAAGGGGGGCCCATAGGAATTTTAAAAAGAAAGTGGGGAAACATGAACTGGAATATGTAAAGCAATGGCAGAAACTGAAACTTTGAAAAAACAATAACAAAAATAAAAAATGTACAATATTGCAATTAATGGCCCTGGTAGCAAAATGGCTTAAACAACATGCCATAATACTGGCCAGACAAGTAATGGGAAAAACCAGGGAAGCAGAAGAGTAACTCAGGCTTTGGAAGACACATCCCAGGCTGTTGAGCACTGGAAAGCCCAAGCTCTTTTAGCAGGGTAGCAGGCAGGTCTCTTGTATGAGGTGCTTAAAAGACCGCAATGGACTTGGACAGAAGAAACAGCTAGTGCATGGGAAAGCTTGAAAAGGGAGTTAATGGAAGCACCTACTTTGGGCACCCCTCACAATGAATTTCCCTTTGTGTTGTAACATAGTGCTAAAAATGTCTGTATGGTTAGTATGATCACTCAGGATACTGGTGCTGGGGGAAGACCTGTTGCGTACTATAGCAGAGCATTAACAGTTCCAGAAAGCAAACTGGGAATCTGTGAGCAAACTGCTCTTGCTGCTTACTGGACACTACAGAAAACCTAGACAATTGTTGGAGCAAGTAAAGTAATTGTAAAAAGCCATCATGCTCTGGGAAAACTACTAAGTCAGGAAAATTTATCCAAAGGGCATGTGAGATTGGATAAGGCTATACAGAAAATGTTCAACTGGTCACACAGAAAGACCCTAAAATATCTGTATGGGGTCTGACCTTAAATGGTCAGGAACATGTTTGAGAACCCCAAGAGGAATCTAAAGTATACCATGTCTTTAAGGCAACTCTGGTTGAAGAGGTAATTGGGAAACAATCTGATTTGTGGATGGTAGCTCACATAAGGGAGGGAAGCGAGTTACAGGATTTGCAAGGGTATGCCTGACTGGAAACATGCAAATAATTGACTTTTCCCAGTACAAATTAGGAAAGGGAGAAACCCAATCTGCAAAAGTGTTAGCAGTTCTAGAAGTGTTAAAAAGAATGAAAAACAAACAAACTGAAATAATATTAGTACTGATTTTGCTTATGTTTAAAAGGTACCACCATTTACCTTCCATGGTGGAATACCATGAGCTTTATGGCAACAGATGGGTCTGAAATTAAACATAGTATCCTTTGGCAGCAGTTAGAAAAATTGGCAGTAGAATTTAGCAATGTCAGGATCATCAAAATTAAAGTGCATAAAGGGAAAGGCCCATTACAAAAGGGAAATGAACAAGCAAATAAATTTGCCAAAGAAGCAGCACTTATTGGAACCCTATGGGAATATATGCCGGTGGCAGTAACCAGCCAGGAACAAGTAAAACAAGAAAAAACAGTTGATAAAAATAACTAGGAAGGACTGCAAGTATTACAGAACATGCAGGCAAAAGATGAGCTAAGACAACAATAGTTTGCGGAGTGTCCTTCAAAATGGAAGGGTGTGTCTCTGAGAAAGGAAGAGAATTTAATTCTGGCAAAGCCAGACAATGAATGGGTTTTAGCCATACCTTAGCAAATCAATACTTCCATTTAGAATGGATACATGGTTCTGTTGTTGGGGGACACTCTAAACTAGAAGAGGCCCTAGAAAAACTTAAACAAATGGGTTGGTGGCCTGAAATGAAAGAGGATTTAAATGTGCATATTCATAGTAGCCTAACATGTGCAAAGCAAGACCCTGCTAGAAGGAAAAGGAGGGGAGAATGAATGCACCAGGCTTTAAAGGGTCCCTTGCCACACTTGCAGTTGTATTTTCTGGGGCCACTGCCCACCATACCAAGAAAGAACAGATTTTTAATTGTAGTGGTGGACACCTTCAGTAAAGGGTGGAGGCATTTTCCACCAAAAAGCTGTGCAGCTGCTAAAATGCTGATGATGGAAGTATTTCCCAAATGGGGACTACCACATAGTATTGATTCTGACAATGGACCTGCATTCACTGGGGAAGTGCACCAGAACATGGGTATGTGGGCTGGTATCCCCTTACTATTGTATATTCCATACAACCCTGAAGCTGGAGGTCAAATGGAAAGAATGAATGACTCTCTTAAAATTGAATTATCCAAGGTGTGCAATGAGCTGGGAACAAACTGGGACATGGTGCTCCCATGGGTTCTTATGAGGATCCAAAGACGTCCAAACTGCATGACAGGATTTAGTCCTTATGAGGTGCTCTTTGGGAGACCCATGCGTGGCTGGAAAAACTTGCTGTATCCCCAGTTTGGGAGACTATAACAGTACTTATAACAACAATCTGAATGAACAGTCTTAAACACTGTTGGGTGCAGTCCAAGGAGTGGCTGCAGCACAACAAGCTGCAAAACAGCAAAAAATGAAACAAGCATTTGACAAAAACAGTGGCAAACTGGAAGCCAATTAACGGTTAAAAGGAAACCAGCATCTCAAAAAATTTCCAAAGGTGGAATGGCAAGGTCCATGGCCAACCATAAACAAGCTGGGACCCTCATTATATCCGGTTAAAATAAAAGATTGAAATGGTTGAAATATGCCATGCAGTTAAAGGAATATAATGGTTAAACTGTATACTACATGTTCTGTGCTTTTTTGCAAATTAAGTGTAAAAAATAGCTGGTTAAAGTAAGCACAATGGATAATTTCAAATGAATGATGGAAAGCAGTCTATTTGGCTGTTGGGTCCAGGAATCGGATGAATGAGTACAACACCCACTTTTCCCTTATGCACAAAATATCTATTCTTTAAGTCCCTGAATGACCAGAAGATTCTGGCTGTACTGGACTGGAATTATTGCCCAGAAGATGGTGTGGCAAAGAAACCCAAAAAGTAAGAGCAGGTTAAAAGGTATATTAAACCTATTACTATTGCTGCTTGGAAAAAAAGAAGAAGCAATTGTTGATGTATATTTTCACAGGTTATAATGCCATCCTGGGTATGGAGACTGTTGAGTGTAGTGGTAATGATCCAAAAGGCAAAAGGATTGTCAAATACCAAAAAGATAAATCAAACACATTTCGTAACGAAAAATGTGTGGACGGAGATTCTAAACAACTCTACTGCACTGGCTGTGGCGAGCCAATTCCATCCTGCTGGAACTGTTTTGAAATTGGTCTGTGAAGCAGAAGAAAAACAACAAGCAAAACACATCCTTAATGAATCATCTGTAGCCATACTATTGGCCTGGGCATGGAGTATCAAAGGCACAACCCAGATACAGCATATTCCCACAAGACACATTAGTAAAGTCAAACCAAGAATTGAAAAGGAACTGACTTTAACCAAGGGGACACAGGGACAGTATGCTTGTTGTTGGAAGGTGAATGAAGAGGTTAATTGTGAACAACTCATTACCCTTACCATATCCCCTACCAGTTCTAGTAATATACCTGAAAGGGGCATCCACGGACCATGAACCTATACAGATTAAGAAACAAAAAACAGAAACACCAAAAAGAACACAAGTTTTATTAACCACACAACAAATAATGGAACATCACTTAGTGGCCCTGGTAGGAGATAATCTGGCTTTACCATGTAATATTCAATAATACCCAAAGGGAAGAGCAAAGGTATGGATTGATTGATTTAGAGCAAATGACAGTAATTAGTTTTAGCAAAGGAATTGTTAAAACACATGGGGTATGATCAAATAGAGCCACCTTTGTTAATTTGGAGACTAGGTGAAGTGCCTCCATTAATATAAAGAACATTCAGCTAGAAGGTACATACACAGGAACTTGGAAAATGGCCTCAAATATTAGGAAACGCCTTTATCATGGACAGGTACGTGAAGAAGCCTGTCCAACTCTAACACCACCCCATCCCCATCCATTCGGTTCACCACTGACATTCCCCACCAGTAGAATGTCCAACTCTACAACCTTGGCCCGCATCAGGAAACTTCCTGCACCTTACCACAGAGTGTATGGTAGAAAATATGGAATAAATGTATGTGATACTAAAACTAAATTTTGCTAGTATAACCCTGCCAATACAATGCCCCCAACAAAACAAAGATTGGTTCAATTCAGAAATTGAAATGCAATTGCATATTTGGGAGGATTTTCAAAATCCCCTATTAAAACAGCAAAGACAGAAAAGAAAAGAAAAAAGAGGTCTTATTGGGACTGTATTGGGAGGCTCAGGCCTTGGCATGTCCATCTGGAATTCAGCAGATATCAAAAAACTCAATCTAAAAATAAACAGCATCATTAATGGAATAGGTAAGGCAGTCAAAACAGGAGAAGACATTAGCTGCCTATTGCAAAATCACCATTTATGACATACATTCAATTGCTCTAGGGTTCAGCCACCTAAATTCTACTATCCTGTCAATTATTAACAGCATAAAAAAATTACATTTCACTGACAGTTGCCCGTGTGGCCTATCGTGATAGAGTAATTGAAATCATCAAGCAAAGCTTATTACAATTAAAATTAGAAGATTGGCCACAAATACTGGACTGCACAGCCATTTAAAACAAATACAGGAGCAAGGAGTAAATAATATTGCACCAGTGTTTTTAGAATTTGCTAAATTTGATAAGGTTTGAAGTTTGCATCATAACTACAGTAAAAAGCCTTCGTATCATAATGGCCATCCCAAGGTTGATACAAAATCCAGTCGAAGTGTACTATGCCAGCAGTGTGGGAACTTTGGTAAATGATACTTATTTATAGCACTATCCCACTGTGCACCTAATAACTGAAACTGGCTTAAAAGTTAATCAGCCTTGTTGTACAAAACATAATGGATGGTGGCTGTGTGAATGCTAAGCTACAATTGATAGCAACAACACAAAAAGAGGCTGGGCCAAACTGGTACCAAAAAAATTAGTAAATGATGTAGCATGTGCTCTGAGATATTCCAATTTTTCTACACATGGAAACATTTGTCCTGGAATCAATAAAGGATTTTGTGTGCAAGTCACTAGCACAGTCCAAATCGAAACCCATTGTGATATGTTGAATCACAGAAACCCCCTGGGAGCTGCCACCCGATGTGCCAAGAGTACTTCTGCTCCTGCTTTCCTGCCTTCTCAGCTTAGGACTTCAGTGCCCTGCCTGGTTTGAGCCAGACCCGCTAGCTTGCTGCAAACCCAGACCCAGGTCTGAACCACGTCCCCCTAACAGCTGTAGGCTTAACTGAAAGCAGCTTACAGAAGTATTCCTGTCCTTGACACTCAGATGCCCAACTTCCAATGGGGCCCAAACCCTGAATAAATCCGTTTTACCCTGTATAAAGCGTATACAGGGTAAGCTGATAAATTGTTCGCCCTCTATAACACTGATACAGAGATATGCACAGCTGTTTGCACCCCCCAAGTATTAATACATACTCTAGGATAATTAATAAGTTAAAAGTGATTTTTATTAAATACAGAAAGTAAGATTTAAGTGGTTCCAAGTAGTAACAGACAGAACAAAGTGAATTACTAAGCAAAATAAAATAAAACCCGTAAGTCTATGTCTAATAAAATTGAATACAGACAAAACCTCACCAGTTCCAGTAAGCTTCCTTTTACAGACTAATCTCCTTCTAGTCTAGGTCCAGCAATCACTCATACTCCCTGCCGTTACTGTATGTTGTTCCAGTTTCTTTCAGGTATCCCTGGGGGTGGAAAGGCTATCTCCTTAGTCAGCTGAAGACAAAATGGAGGGGTCTCCCACGAGCTTAAATAGACTTTCTCTTGTGGGTGGAGACCCCCTCCTCTCTCCTATGCAAAGTCCAGCTCCAAGATGGAGTTCTGGAGTCCCCTGGGCAAGTCACATGTCCATGCATGACTCACAGTTTTTACAGGCAGAAGCCATTGCCCACATGATATCTTGACTGTCTCCAGGAAGACTTCTTATGTGTATTGGAGCATTCCAAGATGCATTGTTCCTTAAGTGCTTCTTGATTGGGCACTTAACTTTGCGAATTCCTTTCTCCAGGAACTGACCAAATGCTCTACTAAGGTTATTTAGAAATCAAGCCAATATTCATAATTTTGAATACAAAAATGATATATGCATACAAATAGGATTAATAGATTCAGTAGATCATAACCTTTACATAGATATGTTACATGGCATATGTAGCATAGAACATATTTCAGTTATGTCATATATTCATAAGCATATTTCCATAAAGCTTTATGGGAGGCACAGTCACACCCATGTCTTTTGGCCAACAAGTAGTGTCAGCACTGCCACTGAAATTATTACTCTTCCTGGCAACCTACAAGATTTATTGATTGAATTGTTTCCCCCAGTGGAGAAATTACAATTGAACATACATAAGCTGGTGGCAAAAACTAAGAAAGTCTTAATACCCACAGCTCATCTTATCGAACAACAAATAAAGAAGTAGAAAGTGTGCAAAGAGAGCTAAAAACACCTTGATGGCCAATCCCAGAGAATGTTACTCTACACCCAAACACTTAGTGTAACCCTAATGGGAATACAAGCCATAACAATAATTGCACTAATGGGAATGTGTTGGTACATGCAACATCAAATTAAAAAAAAAAAGCCAAATTACAACACCGGGTTCAGAAAGGAATGGAACTAGTTGGTAACACTGCCACAGTAATGAATAATCATTATAAGGAATAATCAAATGCTTATTTATGTTTTAAAAACAAATGTTTGTACTTATACAGTTTGTAAGGGCTGTTGAGCATCTGTATACTTGAATGCTCTGTGCAAACTAAGGGACAAATGGGGCATGAATGTGTGGATGGAAAAGTAAGGTGGCCACACAACAGTGTTTAGCTCACTGGACAATCTTCAGTCCATGCATTATGCTTTTTCAGGACGATGGGTAAACATCCTCCCCATAAAAAGACAAAAAGGGGGGGAATGTAGTAGGGAGAAAGCCTGAGACTTAAGCCCTTGTATCAGAGGTCTGGTATGAGGCAGGACCTGCTCCCAAAATCTGGCAAGAACAGGGCTGATATTGCAGAAATACACATTCCTAAGAAGTGCTAAGCACAGAGTACTCACGCAAACACATCCAGATATCAAGTGGTACCAGAACATCCCGATATCAAGGATGGTATAAAAACATTCACCAAAAATAATCAGAACACACTGACCCCTCCTAAAAGATAAGCTTAGGATAACAGTATGTAATAAAGATGTTTTAACTGAACCAGTGTGTACAAGGTGATGGGTAATAACTAGCCACTGTCAGAGACAGTAGGTAACTTGTTTTTATCGGTATAAAGATGCATCTCAGAGGGAGTATCTTTGTCCGGGGGGGGAGGGGTGGAAAGTCCCACCATTCACTGAGCTGTGTCCATTGTCACGGGCATACATGTCTTAGTATCCTCGTAGAGTCTGTCAGGTGCTATTACCATGCTTTGTCAACAATAAACCTGGTCTGGTGCCTTCATACTTTAACGGATCTTGTGATCATTCGGCTGTTTGCTCGAGGTGTGTTGTGCTGGCTGCCTGCGCAGAGCTGGGGTAGCACACAGGGAGAACACACACTCACACACACACTGAACATCTAATAACACTGAGAACTGAATAAACCAGATATCCTGCAAGCACCTTCAATGCTGATTGATCACTGAACACTGCATAGTACAAAGAGTAAAAGAAATTAAGAAAATACCCTGAGTGGAAGAATGGAACAGTTGAAAGCTCCATCAGAGCTGAAACTCTCTGGGAATGTGGAAAACAATTGGAGGAAGTTTAGAGAATGCTTCACTCTGTATCTGTAAGCAATGGGTGTGAGCAAAATAGAAACATTTAGCAGGTTGCCTTGTTTTTGACAGTGGCTGGTTCTGAAGCACCTGAAGTCCTTTAATAGTTTTCAGTTAACTCAGGCAGAGCCTCTAACTATAAAACTGTAGTACAGAAATGTGAAGAATACTGTACTATACATGAGAATGAGATACATGAAAGATGTTTATAATTCCAGGGTACAAAAGGAAGGTACAAGTTCGTGACTGATCTGAGGCTGGAGAGCCAATCTTGAGATTTTAGGGGGAGCTAAGAGTCTCTAATAAGAGACCAGATCATGAATGGAATCTGGAACAAAATACTCAGAGCAAGACTAATGGAAGATCCAGAATTAACCCTTGGCAAAGCATTTAGAATTTGCCAGGCAATGGAAGCAAGTCACCCAGTCCAGAATGAAGCTTATGGAGGGTGGACACTGTAACGTGATTGGTTTCAGAGTAGCAGCTGTGTTAGTCTGTATCCGCAAAAAGAAAAGGAGTACTTGTGGCATGTTAGAGACTAACAAATTTATTTGAGCATAAGCTTTCGTGAGCTACAGCTCACTTCATCGGATGCATTCAGTAGAAAATACAGTGGGGAGATTTATATACACAGAGAACATGAAACAATGGGTGTTACCATGCACACTGTAATGAGAGTGATCAGGTAAGGTGAGCTATTACCAGCAGGAGAGCGGGGAGGGGGGAATCCTTTTGTAGTGATAATCAAAGTGGGCCATTTCTAGCAGTTGACAAGAACGTCTGAGGAACAATGGGGGGTGGGGAGGAATAAACATGGGGAAATAGTTTTACTTTGTGTAATGACCCATCCACTCCCAGTCTTTATTCAAGCCTAAGTTAAATGTATCCAGTTTGCAAATTAATTCCAATTCAGCAGTCTCTCGTTGGAGTCTGTTTTTGAAGTTTTTTTGTTGAAGGGTAGCCACTTTCAGGTCTGTAATCGAGTGACCAGAGAGATTGAAGTGTTCTCCAACTGGTTCAGTTCCATTGGGACTTCATCTTCTCCTGACTGATTGTGTTGGGGGCTCTGCCTGTCTCCAGCACTCCAGACCCTCAGCTTCCACCACCACCTGGGAACCCAGGCCAGTTCAAGCTTCACAGAGTGGTGAGAAGCCAACTCTCTCTCTCTCTGTTTTTTTTTTTCCTACTCTAGATATAAACTTTCTAACTCTGACTTGTATGATCGGGTATAGTTTTCTAAACCTGACTTTTGTAATCAAATTTAAGCTAGATTTAATATTGTAACTGTTTGTTATTACCTGGTAATAAATAACATTTATGGTTAGGCTCGTTGCTTGCCTCCCTCCCTCCCTCTCTTTTTTGTGTTTTTGGCTCTTCTTACCTAAGCTAAAGAGCCCAGTAGCGCCCAAAAATCCTGTGTGGTTTGCTCATCAATGGGTTACTACCAGAACAACTGTAACGTGAAAGTGGGGATTGGGACGTGCTGAACCTGTGGAATAGGAGGGTGGCAGCTTGGAAGTGCTGCTTGACCCAGCCTACCCAGGCATACTCTATTCTGGTGCGGTGCCCATGGCATATGTGGGTGGTAGCTTGAAAGTGCTACTCGACCCAGCCTGCTGAGTCCAGGTACACATATGTGTGTGTGTGTGTGTGTTCATCTGATTCCGGGGCTGGAGGAACCCAGCCCTGGGGCACCTACGGCCTGCAGGATAGCTCCATTGGGAGGGAACTTGCAGAAGGGAGAAGTAGAGCTCTGTATGAAAACACAAGTGACACAAGCAGTTCATTGATAGAATTACAGCACCCCACCCCTCAGAACAGTAACCCTAATAAGTGAGCATACCCCAAAGTAACAGGTAAATCTGAAACATGCCTATGATCATGGTGATACTGAAATGTATACGTTATGGGGTTTATTTCAGATTCTTCAGAATTGTAGAAAACTGTTTTCTCCAAAAGCGCTGTACTAGGCAAAAAATTAGCTTTACTACAAATCTTTATGGCAGACTTAAGGAGAGAGTTTCCATATTTGTTCTGTTGTTTTCTGAACACATCATCTTCAAGCACCCCTTCTGGTGGGTTTTGATCTTGTAAGTGACCTCATTATCTCAAATGACATTTGATCTGCATTGATCTACTACAGCCAGATTTTGTAAGCCACAAATACGTCAAAATTATGCACATAGCTCCAATTTACTTATGTCTTACTTGTGACTGGCCTATGAATAGAACATAAGAATGTAAGAACAGCCATACTGGGTCAGACCAAAGGTCCAGTATTCTGTCCTCTGACAGTGGCCTATGGCCGGGGCCCCAAAGGGAATGAACAGACAGGTTATCATCAAGTGATCCATGCCGTCACCCAATCCCAGCTTCTGGCAAACAGAGACTAGGGACACCATTCCTGCCCATCCTGGCTAATAGCCATTGAGGGACTTCTTGTTGATTTTAGCTTACCCTGTTTATATGTCTGCAATGTATATGTCATAGCTACTAACTGAAATGTGATTATTATATGGATTGAAGCTACGTTTGCACTTACATAACTGTTTTCTTCTGTGAACAATACTCAGGAAAATCTTTTGAGGAAAAAATTGCAAAATGTTTTTCCATATATGAAGAGTAGCAGCCGTGTTAGTCTGTATTCGCAAAAAGAAAAGGAGTACGTGTGGCACCTTAGAGACTAACAAATTTATTAGAGCATAAGCTTTCGTGAGCTACAGCTCACTTCATCGGATGCATCCGATGAAGTGAGCTGTAGCTCACGAAAGCTTATGCTCTAATAAATTTGTTAGTCTCTAAGGTGCCACACGTACTCCTTTTCTTTTTGCATATATGAAGAGTAACACATATCCTGAAGGAAAGAATAAAGCAGGCAGACTGAACCTGCATCGATTTGCTGTCAACTTTTCTTTGGAAGGCAAGGAATATTTTTTTTTCATATAATACAGATACATTACACTGGAATCTTCAGTATATAAATGATGGTCCTAATGTCCCAACACTGGAGTGTTAACTTTACCTTCAATGGGACCGGGATTAGGATCACTGGTTTTATTCAAATTTTCCAGAAAATCTCCTTTGCTACCTATGTAGGTGGTGCAACAAACGAATTTGTCAGTTATATGAGAAATTAGTATAAATTATAAATGTTACCAAAAACCCCTATGATTTTGCTTCGTTTCTCAAGTAGGTTATCCAGGGTATCCTGCAAGCAGCGACAACAATCACTATATGTTCACTGAGTAATGATTTCTACTTTTAAAAAAAAAATCAACATCTAGTTCTAACCATACACTGAAATTCCCCTCCTTGTACTCAAGGCATTCTGACTCTTACAGTATACAGATAACTTTGATATGCATATGCCTTATAATTAATCAATGGCTTGGCAAATAACTGGTAATACCTTAAGTGCAACACTTGATTTCATCATCACGTCTCCCTCAGTGCCATCAACGTTAGGTGCTGAAAGCAGATCAGAGGAAAACATTGAAATGGAAATTGCTGTGGGTGACACTGAAAAAACCCCACTCTCAGAAGAGATTGGAAAAATGGGTGGTGATGTATCTCACAAGTCTCATGACAGCACAGTGATAAGCATGGAGGTCACACCAATGGAAGAAGAGTGCATAGAAGAAGTTGAAAGCAATGATCCAAGTGATGTTGATGACATGCTTATGGAGGATGGGGAAGACAAAGAACGGTTTCTGAAAGGTAATTGGTTACCACACCTTTTTAAAAAAAAAACAAAAACAAAATAGTTTGTTAACATACTTCCATTTTTGAAATGTTAAAGGTTTCATGTAAAAAGTGGCAGCATTCACAACAGTAAAACAGAGAAAAAAGAAACTGTATTACCAGGCATGTAAAATGTGTTACTTTTTTTTCTAGTCAAATTTGTAATGACTCCCAAACACAAAAAAAGACTGGAGCCTAAAGTGAGAAAAATTGAATTGTATGGCTCTTTATTTCGTCGCCTGAAACCAAGAGGATGGCTGAGTGATGAGGTACATTTAAGTAGCAGAAAACATGGATGGTGACTGGATTGATTCATCAAATATTGTTTAAATTGTACCCATTCTTTCATCATGTGTTGTAGGCTATTGATGAGTATTTGAGCTGTGTGGTCAAGAAAGCAGGTGAAAAGACAGGCCACTTATTATGATGGTACATGAAAGTATCAATTATATCAGTAAGTAAACCATCCGATGAATATGTGGTACAACATATTTAAGTCCGAATAGCCTTGAAATGTCAATATAAACCTGTAACTGCAACATTTCACTGTATTTGCTGCTGCCAAACATGTACTGAAACATATTTTGAGGTGTATAACTGACCCAATCCTTGACATATTGAGGGCCACATTAGTTTTGCTATATAGTTCAGAGGGGCCATGATTTAAACACAAGTATGTGCACAGGTTAGTCAGTTTTTAAAGCAAGAAAGACAGAGCACATGAACTCTTAAAAAAATATAAAGGGTGTGTAATCCATCTTACATATCTTATTTGTAACACTAAGGATCCCTTTTATGTATGTATATATGAACTGCATTGTGTTCTTTATGTGCCAGAATGATTAATCCATTAAAAACTTGCTTGACTGTCAATAGGTACAAGCGGTCTCGTCAGCAGTTTCCACTGTCATTCTGGCAGGCAGAGCAACACAAACGAAAGTGAAGAGGTAAATGCTAACAAGCTTTCATACCCAACATGGGCAAAGCACATTTTCATTCTGTCAGTTAAAAACAGTGTGAAACAGCAAATACAATGCTATGTTTGGTGGAAAATGAGTAATATTAATCATGTAATGACATTGGGAAATACAGTATAATCTACATTGCATGGTTTGCTTCACTGGCAACTATAACTGCATTTCTACATTTTTTTCCTGATGAACACAGTGTAGATTTCTGCAATGTGATATATTATTGCTTCCTTACAATGTACCAGGTCATTGGGCTATTGTGGTAAGATGTTTTCAATTGTACTTTGGGATTGTGGGCACTAAATGTGGAATTACATAACAGTTTCAAACACAGCTGTGTAGCAGTGATATAATTTCCTGTATTGTGGGTTTTCAGTAAGTTCAATGCACAGAAAGGGAAATGGAATTTTAATGTAACTCTTGACACTTTGAGGACTGGGTTTTAAAAAATAAAATGCTAGTGTGAAGACTATTATGTTGTTAATTTAAATTTGAAGAATACAGTCTATAGATTTGATCAAGGAATTCACAATATGCTTTTCTCTTGTGTGTTAGTGAGACATTACAAATTAATGGAATGTTTTGAGAAATCATATAAAATTGTTGAAATCATATTACCAATAATATTTGTATATGTATTTACCCTTGCAGATAGCATTGATGGATACAAAAGAATTGTTAATAATTAACCCCTTGTGTTGTGAGATGACATATGAAACAAAATTCCTGAGGAATTGGAGGTGATTTTTTAGATACTTATTTTTCCAGTTTACATGTAGTGTTACTGTGAAACTATATTCAATAGATGCAACAATAATGAGGCAAATACATTCCTGATTGCTACCAAGAAAAATGGAAACAGCACGTACTTGTACTGACTATACTTACTAATGGACATTGAGTGAACGTGTGTGATTTGAGCATGGCTAAGTACTTACATAAAAAATAAAATGCTAGTGTGAAGACTATTATGTTGTTAATTTAAATTTGAAGAATACAGTCTATAGATTTGATCAAGGAATTCACAATATGCTTTTCTCTTGTGTGTTAGTGAGACATTACAAATTAATGGAATGTTTTGAGAAATCATATAAAATTGTTGAAATCATCATATTACCAATAATATTTGTATATGTATTTACCCTTGCAGATAGCATTGATGGATACAAAAGAATTGTTAATAATTAACCCCTTGTGTTGTGAGATGACATATGAAACAAAATTCCTGAGGAATTGGAGGTGATTTTTTAGATACTTATTTTTCCAGTTTACATGTAGTGTTACTGTGAAACTATATTCAATAGATGCAACAATAATGAGGCAAATACATTCCTGATTGCTACCAAGAAAAATGGAAACAGCACGTACTTGTACTGACTATACTTACTAATGGACATTGAGTGAACGTGTGTGATTTGAGCATGGCTAAGTACTTCATAGAATGTGGACACAAAACAGTAGATTGTAGCATGAGTGAGACAGTGTTATTAGCAACACAGGACACAGCAAATCAGGTGATATCTAGCATAAGAGTGTGACAATAATATCAAACCAAGTGTATATATATGAGCATTAAGACGTTGCAACCATTAATTAAATAGAGAAAGAAAGGATTACTAAACATGTTCAGAAACTGTAAGAAAAAGCAAAAACCCATTTATACAATCAGCTATTGTACTTCCTACAAATTTCATATCCTTCATCTCCCGAGTAACTGGAAAATCCGCAAAGTGTTGGAGAACTAAAATTGTTGAACACAAGAGACAAACTGATGGCTACAATTGCAGACCACTCATCTTAAAGGTAATGAATTCCAAATTGTCATTCTCGTTTGTTACTTATGTGTAATTATGATGTATTTTCTGAAGAGAAGTTTGCAGAAACATATTTGCAGCATAAAGACATCAGTACTGTGGAAACCACACAAGAAGCTATGACTTTGTCCCATATACTATGGGTTCATTATACGTGAAGATAACAGGAAGAGTGTTACACAGAATTGTATCAGAAACACACACCATATGTTGGAGCAGATAAGCAAGCAGAATATGCTTGTTTGTAGTAAAAAGAACAAAAGTCACAGCCCAGCATCTAGCCAGTTGAATACAGATCCAATGCAATAACCTGCCTAAGGATCAGGATTCTTGTAATAATTCCACAGCAGTAAACATTTTTACCAATGCTGATAGTCAAATCTTAGGTAATGCTTTATGTGGAAGGAATAGCATTTTATAAATTTTATCAGTGAATAGAAATTATGTGTAGCATTATTAATCCTGTGATTTCATTTTCTCATCTGTTACTTGTAAGAGGTGTTCAGAGTAGCAGCCGTGTTAGTCTGTATTCGCAAAAAAGAAAAGGAGTACTTGTGGCACCTTAGAGACTAACAAATTTATTTGAGCATAAGCTTTCGTGAGCTACAGCTCACTTCATCGGATGCATTCGGTGGAAAATACAGTGGGGAGATTTATATACACACACACAGAGAACATGAAACAATGGGTTTTATCATACAGACTGTAAGGAGAGTTTTAGAGTAGCAGCCGTGTTAGTCTGTATTCGCAAAAAGAAAAGGAGCATTTGTGGCACCTTAGAGACTAACAAATTTATTTGAGCATAAACTTTCGTGAGTTACAGCTCACTTCATCGGATACATTTGGTGGAAAATACAGAGGGGAGATTGTGTGTGTATGTGTATGTGTGTATATCAATCTCCCCTCTGTATTTTCCACCAAATGCATCCGATGAAGTGAGCTGTAGCTCACGAAAGCTTATGCTCAAATAAATTTGTTAGTCTCTAAGGTGCCACAAGTACTCCTTTTCTTTTTGTAAGGAGAGTGATCACTTAAGATGAGCTATTACCAGCAGGAAGGAGGGGGGGAAAGGAGGAAAACCTTCTGTGGTGATAATCAAGGTGGGCCATTTCCAGCAGTTAACAAGAACATCTGAAGAACAGTGGGGGATAGGGTGGGGGGGAGAAATGAAGTGAGCTGTAGCTCACGAAAGCTTATGCTCTAATAAATTTGTTAGTCTCTAAGGTGCCACAAGTACTCCTTTTCTTTATGGGGAAACAGTTTTATTTTGTGTAATGACCCATCCACTCCCAGTCTATATTCAAGCCTAAGTTAATTGTATCCAGTTTGCAAATTAATTCCAATTCAGCAGTCTCTCGTTGGAGTCTGTTTTTGAAGTTTTTTTGTTGAAGGATAGCCACTCTTAGGTCTGTAATCGAGTGACCAGAGAGATTGAAGTGTTCTCCAACTGGTTTTTGAATGTTATAATTCTTGACATCTGATTTGTGTCCATTTATTCTTTTAGACAGAGACTGTCCAGTCTGACCAATGTACATGGCCGAGGGGCATTGCTGTGTAAGAGGTGGGCACATATGCCCTGAAATCCAGATGGAACAAATGAAGAAAAAAATAACTGATGAGAAAGCATAAGTGCAAAAAGTGTGCATAGCTTACAAAACATTTACAGGTTTCAGAGTAGCAGCCGTGTTAGTCTGTATTCGCAAAAAGAAAAGGAGTACTTGTGGCACCTTAGAGACTAACCAATTTATTAGAGCATAAGCTTTCGTGAGCTACAGCTCACTTCATCGGATGCACGAAAGCTTATGCTCTAATAAATTGGTTAGTCTCTAAGGTGCCACAAGTCCTCCTGTTCTTTTTGCGAAAACATTTACATTGTGTTATGGTTTTCAAAAATATTTTTGTTTTTCCTGAAATAACGCAGCTGGAATATAAATGAGTAACAGAGAAGTTAAATTTTACTGTTCATTTCAGTACAGACAAAAAGGGGTTCATAACTCTGTATCTAGACGTACGTTTAGATGCTTGCTTTTGAAAACATCTTGGAACAAACCGCGACCCGTGCCTGTTCCTACGCCAGCTTCAGATAACAACAAAGTTTTAAAAATGTTTAAAAATCCCTCTCTCCACGTGTGCCCATACAGCGGACACAATGAGACGATCAAAAGGCACAGGTGTCACAGCACCGCGCTACGGGGAAACCGCTTCCCTGCGGATTGCCACTGCGCGGCGCACGGAGCTGTACACGGCGCCATCGCTGTCCGCAGGAAATGTTACGTTCTACAGACTGGGCGGGGGCTGCCGTTGGCGCCCCTTGGGAAACTGGGCAAAGGGCTACAGGGGTTGAGGTAGCGCCTGGAAGACCCGGAGCAGAAGATGCGGAAGGTCCAGGGGCAGCAAATCGTGACACCCCCACGCCTCGGACGTCGCTACCCCGGGCCCGGAGGAGGCCAAAGGCGCCCCGAGCCCGGGGGCGGCGACACGCGCGTTAGACGCGCCCACCAACGGAGCGAGAGGGCGGGGCCGGCCGGGGCCTGGCTGCGTATCGGCGCGCGCGGCGCGGCCGCTCGTGCAGCGCCCCCTGGCGGCACGTTGCGGGCGCACCGCGGCCTGGCGCCGGCGAATCTCGCGGCGGTGTCGCTGCCGAGAGGCCCGGCGCGGCCCTAGGAGGCTGGATCAGGCAGCGGTTGAGGCACGTGACTGGGGCCGGCGGTTGGTCCGAGCCTGAGGAGGGGGTGAGGACCCCGTGCGAGGGGGGTGGGGGAGGAGGGATTAGGGTGCAGTTCTGGCTCATGACGAAGGGGGGGGAGGGTTCCCGCCCCCCTGCGGGCTAGAGGGAGCTTGGGAGGTTCTGGCTCCGGTGGGGGCGGGAGTTTGGGGGAGAGGGATTGCGGCTCAGGAGGGGGCGGGGGGTTGGGGGAGAGGGATTGCATCTCAGGAGGGGGTGGGGGGTTCTGGGTCCGGTGGGGCGGAGTTTGGGGGAGAGGGATTGTGGCTCAGGAGTGGGTGGGGGGTTCTGGGTCAGGGGGGCGGGAGTTTGGGGGAGAGGGATTGCGGCTCAGGAGGGGGCGGGGGGCTCTGGGTCAGGGGGGCGGGAGTTTGGGGGAGAGGGATTGCGGCTCAGGAGGGGGCGGGGGGTTCTGGGTCCGGTGGGGCGGAGTTTGGGGGAGAGGGATTGTGGCTCAGGAGTGGGTGGGGGGTTCTGGGTCAGGGGGGCGGGAGTTTGGGGGAGAGGGATTGCGGCTCAGGAGGGGGCGGGGGGTTCTGGGTCCGGTGGGGCGGAGTTTGGGGGAGAGGGATTGTGGCTCAGGAGGGGGCGGGGGGTTCTGGGTCAGGGGGGCGGGAGTTTGGGGGAGAGGGATTGCGGCTCAGGAGGGGGCGGGGGGCTCTGGGTCAGGGGGGCGGGAGTTTGGGGGAGAGGGATTGCGGCTCAGAAGGGGGCGGGGGGTTGGGGGAGAGGGATTGCGGCTCAGGAGGGGGTGGGGGGCTCTGGGTCCGGGGGGGCGGGAGTTTTGGGGAGAGGGATTGCGGCTCAGGAGGGGGCGGGGGGTTGGGGGAGAGGGATTGCGGCTCAGGAGGGGGTGGGGGGTTCTGGGTCCGGTGGGGCGGAGTTTGGGGGAGAGGGATTGTGGCTCAGGAGGGGGCGGGGGGTTCTGGGTCAGGGGGGCGGGAGTTTGGGGGAGAGGGATTGCGGCTCAGGAGGGGGCGGGGGGTTGGGGGAGAGGGATTGCGGCTCAGGAGGGGGCGGGGGGTTCTGGGTCCGGTGGGGCGGAGTTTGGGGGAGAGGGATTGTGGCTCAGGAGGGGGCGGGGGGTTCTGGGTCAGGGGGGCGGGAGTTTGGGGGAGAGGGATTGCGGCTCAGGAGGGGGCGGGGGGGCTCTGGGTCAGGGGGGCGGGAGTTTGGGGGAGAGGGATTGCGGCTCAGGAGGGGGCGGGGGGTTCTGGGTCCGGTGGGGCGGAGTTTGGGGGAGAGGGATTGTGGCTCAGGAGTGGGTGGGGGGTTCTGGGTCAGGGGGGCGGGAGTTTGGGGGAGAGGGATTGCGGCTCAGGAGGGGGCAGGGGGTTCTGGGTCCGGTGGGGCGGAGTTTGGGGGAGAGGGATTGTGGCTCAGGAGGGGGCGGGGGGTTCTGGGTCAGGGGGGCGGGAGTTTGGGGGAGAGGGATTGCGGCTCAGGAGGGGGCGGGGGGCTCTGGGTCAGGGGGGCGGGAGTTTGGGGGAGAGGGATTGCGGCTCAGAAGGGGGCGGGGGGTTGGGGGAGAGGGATTGCGGCTCAGGAGGGGGTGGGGGGCTCTGGGTCCGGGGGGGCGGGAGTTTTGGGGAGAGGGATTGCGGCTCAGGAGGGGGCGGGGGGTTGGGGGAGAGGGATTGCGGCTCAGGAGGGGGCGGGGGGTTCTGGGTCCGGTGGGGCGGAGTTTGGGGGAGAGGGATTGTGGCTCAGGAGGGGGCGGGGGGTTCTGGGTCAGGGGGGCGGGAGTTTGGGGGAGAGGGATTGCGGCTCAGGAGGGGGCGGGGGGTTGGGGGAGAGGGATTGCGGCTCAGGAGGGGGCGGGGGGTTCTGGGTCCGGTGGGGCGGAGTTTGGGGGAGAGGGATTGTGGCTCAGGAGGGGGCGGGGGGTTCTGGGTCAGGGGGGCGGGAGTTTGGGGGAGAGGGATTGCGGCTCAGGAGGGGGCGGGAGTTTGGGGGAGAGGGATTGCGGCTCAGAAGGGGGCGGGGGGTTGGGGGAGAGGGATTGCGGCTCAGGAGGGGGTGGGGGGCTCTGGGTCCGGGGGGGCGGGAGTTTTGGGGAGAGGGATTGCGGCTCAGGAGGGGGCGGGGGGTTGGGGGAGAGGGATTGCGGCTCAGGAGGGGGCGGGGGGTTCTGGGTCAGGGGGGCGGGAGTTTGGGGGAGAGGGATTGCGGCTCAGGAGGGGGCGGGGGGGTTCTGGGTCAGGGGGGCGGGAGTTTGGGGGAGAGGGATTGCGGCTCAGGAGGGGGCGGGGGGCTCTGGGTCAGGGGGGCGGGGGGTTGGGGGAGAGGGATTGCGGCTCAGGAGGGGGTGGGGGGCTCTGGGTCCGGGGGGGGCGGGAGTTTGGGGGAGAGGGATTGCGGCTCAGGAGGGGGCGGGGGGTTCTGGGTCCGGTGGGGCGGAGTTTGGGGGAGAGGGATTGCGGCTCAGGAGGGGGCGGGGGGTTCTGGCTCCGGTGGGGGGGGCGGGAGTTTGGGGGCGGGGGGTTCTGGGTCCGGTGGGGCGGAGTTTGGGGGAGAGGGATTGTGGCTCAGGAGTGGGTTGGGGGGGCGGGAGTTTGGGGGAGAGGGATTGCGGCTCAGGAGGGGGCGGGGGGAGAGGGATTGCGGCTCAGGAGGGGGTGGGGGGCTCTGGGTCCGGGGGGGGGGCGGGAGTTTGGGGGAGAGGGATTGCGGCTCAGGAGGGGGCGGGGGGTTGGGGGAGAGGGATTGCATCTCAGGAGGGGGTGGGGGGTTCTGGGTCCGGTGGGGCGGAGTTTGGGGGAGAGGGATTGTGGCTCAGGAGGGGGCGGGGGGTTCTGGGTCAGGGGGGCGGGAGTTTGGGGGAGAGGGATTGCGGCTCAGGAGGGGGCGGGGGGTTCTGGGTCCGGTGGGGCGGAGTTTGGGGGAGAGGGATTGTGGCTCAGGAGGGGGCGGGGGGTTCTGGGTCAGGGGGGCGGGAGTTTGGGGGAGAGGGATTGCGGCTCAGGAGGGGGCGGGGGGCTCTGGGTCAGGGGGGCGGGAGTTTGGGGGAGAGGGATTGCGGCTCAGAAGGGGGCGGGGGGTTGGGGGAGAGGGATTGCGGCTCAGGAGGGGGTGGGGGGCTCTGGGTCCGGGGGGGGCGGGAGTTTTGGGGAGAGGGATTGCGGCTCAGGAGGGGGCGGGGGGTTGGGGGAGAGGGATTGCGGCTCAGGAGGGGGCGGGGGGTTCTGGGTCCGGTGGGGCGGAGTTTGGGGGAGAGGGATTGTGGCTCAGGAGGGGGCGGGGGGTTCTGGGTCAGGGGGGCGGGAGTTTGGGGGAGAGGGATTGCGGCTCAGGAGGGGGCGGGGGGTTGGGGGAGAGGGATTGCGGCTCAGGAGGGGGCGGGGGGTTCTGGGTCCGGTGGGGCGGAGTTTGGGGGAGAGGGATTGTGGCTCAGGAGGGGGCGGGGGGTTCTGGGTCAGGGGGGCGGGAGTTTGGGGGAGAGGGATTGCGGCTCAGGAGGGGGCGGGGGCTCTGGGTCAGGGGGGCGGGAGTTTGGGGGAGAGGGATTGCGGCTCAGAAGGGGGCGGGGGGTTGGGGGAGAGGGATTGCGGCTCAGGAGGGGGTGGGGGGCTCTGGGTCCGGGGGGGCGGGAGTTTTGGGGAGAGGGATTGCGGCTCAGGAGGGGGCGGGGGGCTCTGGGTCAGGGGGGCGGGGGGTTGGGGGAGAGGGATTGCGGCTCAGGAGGGGGTGGGGGGCTCTGGGTCCGGGGGGGGCGGGAGTTTGGGGGAGAGGGATTGCGGCTCAGGAGGGGGCGGGGGGTTCTGGGTCCGGTGGGGCGGAGTTTGGGGGAGAGGGATTGCGGCTCAGGAGGGGGCGGGGGGTTCTGGCTCCGGTGGGGGGGCGGGAGTTTGGGGGCGGGGGGTTCTGGGTCCGGTGGGGCGGAGTTTGGGGGAGAGGGATTGTGGCTCAGGAGTGGGTTGGGGGGGGCGGGAGTTTGGGGGAGAGGGATTGCGGCTCAGGAGGGGGCGGGGGGAGAGGGATTGCGGCTCAGGAGGGGGTGGGGGGCTCTGGGTCCGGGGGGGGGGGCGGGAGTTTGGGGGAGAGGGATTGCGGCTCAGGAGGGGGCGGGGGGTTGGGGGAGAGGGATTGCATCTCAGGAGGGGGTGGGGGGTTCTGGGTCCGGTGGGGCGGAGTTTGGGGGAGAGGGATTGTGGCTCAGGAGTGGGTGGGGGGTTCTGGGTCAGGGGGGCGGGAGTTTGGGGGAGAGGGATTGCGGCTCAGGAGGGGGCGGGGGGTTCTGGGTCCGGTGGGGCGGAGTTTGGGGGAGAGGGATTGTGGCTCAGGAGGGGGGGGGGGGTTCTGGGTCAGGGGGGCGGGAGTTTGGGGGAGAGGGATTGCGGCTCAGGAGGGGGCGGGGGGCTCTGGGTCAGGGGGGCGGGAGTTTGGGGGAGAGGGATTGCGGCTCAGAAGGGGGCGGGGGGTTGGGGGAGAGGGATTGCGGCTCAGGAGGGGGTGGGGGGCTCTGGGTCCGGGGGGGGGGCGGGAGTTTTGGGGAGAGGGATTGCGGCTCAGGAGGGGGCGGGGGGTTGGGGGAGAGGGATTGCGGCTCAGGAGGGGGCGGGGGGTTCTGGGTCCGGTGGGGCGGAGTTTGGGGGAGAGGGATTGTGGCTCAGGAGGGGGCGGGGGGTTCTGGGTCAGGGGGGCGGGAGTTTGGGGGAGAGGGATTGCGGCTCAGGAGGGGGCGGGGGGTTGGGGGAGAGGGATTGCGGCTCAGGAGGGGGCGGGGGGTTCTGGGTCCGGTGGGGCGGAGTTTGGGGGAGAGGGATTGTGGCTCAGGAGGGGGCGGGGGGTTCTGGGTCAGGGGGGCGGGAGTTTGGGGGAGAGGGATTGCGGCTCAGGAGGGGGCGGGGGGCTCTGGGTCAGGGGGGCGGGAGTTTGGGGGAGAGGGATTGCGGCTCAGAAGGGGGCGGGGGGTTGGGGGAGAGGGATTGCGGCTCAGGAGGGGGTGGGGGGCTCTGGGTCCGGGGGGGCGGGAGTTTTGGGGAGAGGGATTGCGGCTCAGGAGGGGGCGGGGGGTTGGGGGAGAGGGATTGCGGCTCAGGAGGGGGCGGGGGGTTCTGGGTCAGGGGGGCGGGAGTTTGGGGGAGAGGGATTGCGGCTCAGGAGGGGGCGGGGGGTTCTGGGTCAGGGGGGCGGGAGTTTGGGGGAGAGGGATTGCGGCTCAGGAGGGGGCGGGGGGCTCTGGGTCAGGGGGGCGGGGGGTTGGGGGAGAGGGATTGCGGCTCAGGAGGGGGTGGGGGGCTCTGGGTCCGGGGGGGGCGGGAGTTTGGGGGAGAGGGATTGCGGCTCAGGAGGGGGCGGGGGGTTCTGGGTCCGGTGGGGCGGAGTTTGGGGGAGAGGGATTGCGGCTCAGGAGGGGGGCGGGGGGTTCTGGCTCCGGTGGGGGGGCGGGAGTTTGGGGGCGGGGGGTTCTGGGTCCGGTGGGGCGGAGTTTGGGGGAGAGGGATTGTGGCTCAGGAGTGGGTTGGGGGGGCGGGAGTTTGGGGGAGAGGGATTGCGGCTCAGGAGGGGGCGGGGGGAGAGGGATTGCGGCTCAGGAGGGGGTGGGGGGCTCTGGGTCCGGGGGGGGGGGCGGGAGTTTGGGGGAGAGGGATTGCGGCTCAGGAGGGGGCGGGGGGTTGGGGGAGAGGGATTGCATCTCAGGAGGGGGTGGGGGGTTCTGGGTCCGGTGGGGCGGAGTTTGGGGGAGAGGGATTGTGGCTCAGGAGTGGGTGGGGGGTTCTGGGTCAGGGGGGCGGGAGTTTGGGGGAGAGGGATTGCGGCTCAGGAGGGGGCGGGGGGTTCTGGGTCCGGTGGGGCGGAGTTTGGGGGAGAGGGATTGTGGCTCAGGAGGGGGCGGGGGGTTCTGGGTCAGGGGGGCGGGAGTTTGGGGGAGAGGGATTGCGGCTCAGGAGGGGGCGGGGGGCTCTGGGTCAGGGGGGCGGGAGTTTGGGGGAGAGGGATTGCGGCTCAGAAGGGGGCGGGGGGTGGGGGGAGAGGGATTGCGGCTCAGGAGGGGGTGGGGGGCTCTGGGTCCGGGGGGGCGGGAGTTTTGGGGAGAGGGATTGCGGCTCAGGAGGGGGCGGGGGGTTGGGGGAGAGGGATTGCGGCTCAGGAGGGGGCGGGGGGTTCTGGGTCCGGTGGGGCGGAGTTTTGGGGAGAGGGATTGTGGCTCAGGAGGGGGCGGGGGGTTCTGGGTCAGGGGGGCGGGAGTTTGGGGGAGAGGGATTGCGGCTCAGGAGGGGGCGGGGGGTTGGGGGAGAGGGATTGCGGCTCAGGAGGGGCGGGGGGTTCTGGGTCCGGTGGGGCGGAGTTTGGGGGAGAGGGATTGTGGCTCAGGAGGGGGCGGGGGGTTCTGGGTCAGGGGGGCGGGAGTTTGGGGGAGAGGGATTGCGGCTCAGGAGGGGGCGGGGGGCTCTGGGTCAGGGGGGGGGGAGTTTGGGGGAGAGGGATTGCGGCTCAGAAGGGGGCGGGGGGTTGGGGGAGAGGGATTGCGGCTCAGGAGGGGGTGGGGGGCTCTGGGTCCGGGGGGGCGGGAGTTTTGGGGAGAGGGATTGCGGCTCAGGAGGGGGCGGGGGGTTGGGGGAGAGGGATTGCGGCTCAGGAGGGGGCGGGGGGTTCTGGGTCCGGTGGGGCGGAGTTTGGGGGAGAGGGATTGTGGCTCAGGAGGGGGCGGGGGGTTCTGGGTCAGGGGGGGCGGGAGTTTGGGGGAGAGGGATTGCGGCTCAGGAGGGGGCGGGGGGCTCTGGGTCCGGGGGGGGCGGGAGTTTGGGGGAGAGGGATTGCGGCTCAGGAGGGGGCGGGGGGTTCTGGCTCCGGTGGGGGGGCGGGAGTTTGGGGGCGGGGGGTTCTGGGTCCGGTGGGGCGGAGTTTGGGGGAGAGGGATTGTGGCTCAGGAGTGGGTTGGGGGGGCGGGAGTTTGGGGGAGAGGGATTGCGGCTCAGGAGGGGGCGGGGGGAGAGGGATTGCGGCTCAGGAGGTGGTGGGGGGCTCTGGATCCGGGGGGGGGCGGGAGTTTGGGGGAGAGGGATTGCGGCTCAGGAGGGGGCGGGGGGTTGGGGGAGAGGGATTGCATCTCAGGAGGGGGTGGGGGGTTCTGGGTCCGGTGGGGCGGAGTTTGGGGGAGAGGGATTGTGGCTCAGGAGTGGGTGGGGGGTTCTGGGTCAGGGGGGCGGGAGTTTGGGGGAGAGGGGTTGCGGCTCAGGAGGGGGCGGGGGGCTCTGGGTCCGGGGGGGCGGGAGTTTGGGGGAGAGGGATTGTGGCTCAGGAGGGGGCGGGGGGTTCTGGGTCCGGTGGGGCGGAGTTTGGGGGAGAGGGATTGTGGCTCAGGAGTGGGTGGGGGGTTCTGGGTCAGGGGGGCGGGAGTTTGGGGGAGAGGGGTTGCGGCTCAGGAGGGGGCGGGGGGCTCTGGGTCCGGGGGGGCGGGAGTTTGGGGGAGAGGGATTGTGGCTCAGGAGGGGGTGGGGGGTTCTGGGTCCGGTGGGGCGGAGTTTGGGGGAGAGGGATAGCGGCTCAGGAGGGGGCGGGGGGTTCTGGTTCCGGTGGGGCGGAGTTTGGGGGAGAGGGATTGCGGCTCAGGAGGGGGCGGGGGGCTCTGGGTCCGGGGGGGCGGGAGTTTGGGGGAGAGGGATTGTGGCTCAGGAGTGGGTGGGGGGTTCTGGGTCAGGGGGGCGGGAGTTTGGGGGAGAGGGATTGCGGCTCAGGAGGGGGCGGGGGGTTCTGGGTCCGGTGGGGCGGAGTTTGGGGGAGAGGGATTGTGGCTCAGGAGTGGGTGGGGGGTTCTGGGTCAGGGGGGCGGGAGTTTGGGGGAGAGGGGTTGCGGCTCAGGAGGGGGCGGGGGGCTCTGGGTCCGGGGGGGCGGGAGTTTGGGGGAGAGGGATTGTGGCTCAGGAGGGGGTGGGGGGTTCTGGGTCCGGTGGGGCGGAGTTTGGGGGAGAGGGATAGCGGCTCAGGAGGGGGCGGGGGGTTCTGGTTCCGGTGGGGCGGAGTTTGGGGGAGAGGGATTGCGGCTCAGGAGGGGGCGGGGGGCTCTGGGTCTGGGGGGGCGGGAGTTTGGGGGAGAGGGATTGCGGCTCAGGAGGGGGTGGGGGGTTCTGGGTCCGGTGGGGCAGAGTTTGGGGGAGAGGGATTGCGGCTCAGGAGGGGGCGGGGGGGTTCTGGGTCTGGTGGGGATAAGTTACGATGAGTTGGGGTTGGGCACCTGCTGCATGGTTCCGGGTCTGTCACTGGAGTTGGATGCTGTTCTTCGTTTCTGAATAGAGAATTGGCAGGTTTTAAACATTAGTCCAATGGGGAGCAGATAAGCAAGGCTAAATGTTGATATTTTGCCCATAATCACAGTTTACCATTATTTCTTAGGTTTGATGTTCTGAAGTATCTACAGGGCTTCAGATATTTACTAGAACATTTGTTGTTTAGAGAACTAAACCTACTAGTCAGAGGTAAATATAAAAGCTATAGGTGATACGTGAGGGTCTCCACCAGATTAGTCCAGGGATATAATTCTAGTCTGTTACTCCGCTATATTCCTCCTTTAGCTATGGCAGTCATCCTGTCTTCCTTTTTTTGTTCACTTATCCAGTGAATAATTTCAGTGCCTACCTCTTCTGCTCAGATCTTTCCAGGGCAGCAAATGTGAAAATGCATTATTACTTACAGCGTCACTGTTGTCAACAAGTTTCTCAGAAATATCTTGCAAAACTAACCAGATACTTGCTAATTTCACTCTACTGCTGTTGCTTATAGCTTTACCTAACAGCAGAAGTGTTGAAGGTGTCTTTCAGCATATGTTATACGTGGTTCATGTTTGTGATGTTACCTTTGCATGCATAAGGGCTGAAAACTGATCTTAAACAATTCTACAAAAATTTAAGACGTAGCCATAACCCGCACATTCCCAAGGAAAGGCTTCCCGCTCACAATGTATTTTTAAGCCCCATTTATGTACACCCTTAAAATATTCATCTTTATAAAATCTAGAATGATCTTAGGACCATGGACCTAATATTAAATGAGACCTGAACAAAAACAAAGCACCTATATTATATAAAATTGTGGTACAAAGTACACATATTGTAGAGAACTCGTAGGAAATTTATTTTTACTGTCATTCTCCCTTAATCTGATTATTTGGGAAGGAGAGAAATCAAATCTCATGGAGCAAAACCCCTTCCACACAATAACATCTGAGCCTGGCTAATCTCTCTTTTCTGTCCTACTTTTTGTGTACTATTCTACTGCTGTCTTCTTTCTTGGTCTTTGTCCAGTATGAAGGGTACGCATATACCATAAGGTCCCTCATTCAAAGTCTTCAGATGAAGAAAATCCAAAAGGTAATTCTCATTTTGCCCCACTCCATCATAGGCTGTCATTTCTCATCTTCTTAGGCTGTTCCCTTGTACACACATTCAGCCTCTCCAGGAGTAGCATATACTTACTTTTCTGTTTTGTAGTTGCTTCAGCCTTTAGGTTTCTCCTTTTATGAGACATCTTACCAATTAATTAGTTTTAAAAAAATTTATCTTCTAAACGCCAATAAACAAGAACAGCTGCTAATGTGAATTACATCGCAAAAGGGGAAAGATTGAGGACTGCTAATCAAAGTAAAGATACTTCATGAATTCAAGAATATAAAATAGTTTGCTATAGTTGAGATAGTATAGGTTCAGAGCATTGTTCTCTTGATGGTGTTTCCAAAATAGAGATGTGCAG
This sequence comes from Dermochelys coriacea, assembly GCF_009764565.3. Classification (NCBI taxonomy): domain Eukaryota; kingdom Metazoa; phylum Chordata; order Testudines; family Dermochelyidae; genus Dermochelys; species Dermochelys coriacea. The sequence goes on from NC_050069.1 coordinate 229,318,207, forward strand.
CAGTAAAAATTAAATGTATTTGTTTCTTACAACTTCAGCAGTTTACTTTGACTTAATCTGTAGATTAATCTTTAATCTGTAGAACCTCTAGCAGCCTCTGTGCAGTTTCAGATGTATCACTTTTGGCACAAGTCTTGACTTGTTGCTTTTTCATTAATGAATGGAGCAGGTGCTATGTTACCAAGTAATTACTGAAGTCTAATACTACATAAGAACAGCCACACTGGGTCAGACCAAACCATCTAGACCAGTATCCTGTCTTCCGACAGCAACCAATGCCAGGTGCTTCAGAGGCAATGAACAGAACAGCTTCTGGCAATTAGAGACTAGGAACACTTAAAGCATGGAGTTGCATCCCTGACGATCTTGTTCTTTTTTGAACCCGGTTATGATTTTGATCTTCACAGCATGCCCTGGCAATGAGTTCACAGGTTGACTCTGTGTTGTGGAAGAAGTACTTCCTTTTGTTTTAAAGCTGCTGCCTATTAATTTCATTGGGTGATTCCTGAATGTGCTTTTTGTAAAGATTTTTTTAAAAGTGGTACTGAGTTGGTGTGAAACAGGCTCTAAATCTCTTAAAACGTTAGGAAAAGTACTGAGAAGCACAAATCTGTTGCAATAGAAAGAGTTTGGTTATTGCATGCCCAAGAGAGGCACTCTTTAAAGACTGTTCACTTTGGGTATCTTTAAAATATTAACTAGTAGTTTCCTCTTTTCTCTTATTCATAGCTGAAGTGTCAAAACACAGAGAAAGCATCAAGATGTCAGTTACTCAGGCCAGGGGTGGATCAGTCCGTAAAGCAAAGAAAATTACTGTAAAAACATCTTTAAATAACCCATATGATATCAAGTGGAATACCCTAGAAGGAGATGATATGCACTTTATACTCCAGACTTTGGAAGAAAGGATTAAACATATTGGACTTAAAAAGATTGAGACTCGAAGGAGGAAAAAGCGTTCTATTGCAAAAAGGCAAATTAAAGAAAAATGTGATGCTAGTGATTGTAGTGTACTTCCACAGGAGAAGGAAACAGACCATATTCAACAAGAACAAGGATGGACTGACTTAAACATCAGGAATCAGCTTGCTATTGGAATTAATGAGGTTACTAGATCTTTGGAAAAAAATGAACTACTTCTAGTGCTGGTGTGTAAATCTGCAAAACCTACTATGATCACCATGCACCTTATTCAGCTCAGTGCAAGTCGAGCAGTTCCAGCTGGCCAGGTTCCACGTCTTAGTGAAAGCATAGCACCTATGCTTGGCTTAACATCTGTTCTAGCACTGGGTTTTAAAAAGAATTCTGATACTTTTACTGAAGTAGTAGAAGCTATAATTCCACAGATACCTAGCTTGGATGTGCCCTGGATTCACCACAGAAGTGAGCAACGTATGGCGCAGGCATATACTGATCCTTTGGAAATTCAAGATACCGAGCTTATGGAGACCTCAGTGGAGGAGTTCTCCCAAAGCCATAAGTGGAAATGTACTGAAAGTAATAAGTCGGATTCTTCAAATGTAACGTTACAAGCTCTCAGAATTAAAAAGCTTGTTCCAAATCCAAATAAGATACGGAAACCCCCCAAAAATAAAAAAGCTGCTTCAAAATAACTTCGTTTAGTACAGGTCTTTACAGTGGAGTAGAATGATTTTTATGCAGTATTGGAAACTGCCCAATGTAACTAAGTTTAGATGCTTTTAAATGTTATGGCTTCACATGTAAAGCCAATTGACCAACAGAAGATGAACTCAGATTTGTTTTATTCTGACATTAAAGCATGCAATCTATAAAATTGTGCATAAGTATAACCACTTTCTTAAGACATGCTTAATTAGTGTTTAGAGCGCCTGGGCTTAAAAGTATGTGGTATAGTTCTAGAATGTGCACCTGCTATTAATGAAAAGCATCAAGCAAATTCTTTTGTTTTTAGGGAATGAATATACTTGGAACAAAACTCTAAAATTAAATGTAACTATTCAAACAAATGAATATCAAAATTGAAAGTTTATTCAAACAAGTGTCCATGCTGGTATAAACTTTGTTTTTTAAAAGCTGGTCGTCTGTAAGATGTTTCAAGCAAACATCTCTAACTGGTAGGCACACGTACAGGCTCTGTTTTTGAATGTCAATACTCTGCTCTACGAGGTTGGTTTTGGTCAAGAGATGCAAGCTAAGATGGTTTCCAGATATATTTGGTCTCTGATACGCTAAAGGAAAACATTAGTCTTGATCATAATCATGAATAATTAAGTACTTCTGTTGCAGGAAAAATGCATTTTAAAAAAAGACTGCTGTATGCAAACCATGACATTCTCTCACAGGATCCACAAAATACAAAGACGAAGTTAAGTGTTGAAACTATTTCCAATAACTTCAGATATATTTTATGTACTCTTGTATGTAAAATGGCAAGTAAGAATTGTAATCATACAATATCAGGGTTGGAAGGGACCTCAGGAGGTCATCTAGTCCAACCCCCTGCTTAAAGCAGGACCAATCCCCAACTCAATCATCCCAGCCAGGGCTTAAAGTAATAATTCCAAGTAGCTGAAAATGGTATGATACTTAACTCTTGAAGGGAAATGCACTTTAAAAAACTGCCATAGTAAACAGTAGAATTTAATGAGCACACACCGGATATTTTGCAGGAAATTGTGTAAGGATGTTTAGAAGCAGGGAACAGTGAAGCAGCTCAGATGCCAATAAAAAAAGTGTATAACTAATCTCAACAAAATAAAGTAGTTTACTTAGAGCTCACATTTTACTCAAAAGCTACTCCTGTCCTTCAGGAAGAAAGCTAGCAAAAACCTCTTTAAGTGAGCCTGTGTTTATTTTTTTTTAAATAGGGGAGAAACTTCCATGTTCCAGGTCAAAGATTATCTAGGCTGCCTGTATTCTGGATTGCCCTTCTCCCTCCACTCATGTACAAGTTAAGGGAACAAATTAAAAAGGTCAAAAGCAGTGATTCCATCGTAATGAGGCTATCTGAAGGTTAAATGTAGCAGAGGCTTCTAATAGCAAAATGCCCACAGGCCCTTGCCTGGGGGCAGGGGGGAAAGGCAGGTACTAATTTTTAGCCTTGCTCTGTGTTCTTGGGGCTTGTCACTCAGGAAAGTTAAGGTGAATCAACTATATTAAAGCACATTACCACCCTTCCCCCAATAGCTGTTCTCATTCAGGAATAAAATAGCCTTAGTTTCTTGTAGTTTAAGACTGTGTTTCCCAAGCAGTGGGTTGCTATGTCCAGGGTCAGAATAACCCATTGCTGAGCCCAGACTTAGGCTAATATACAGTTTTTCCAGTTTGTTGCAGATGGGAGGCCCCAATATGGTAGGGATGTTGGAGAAAAAACCTGCCCAGCTCTCACCCACAGCAGCAGCTCTTGTCCTGTGGGACTTGGTCCAGTTCCCCATGCTGGGTGTTGCAACTTGATCCTTGTGGTCACAGTGGCACTCAAGTTTCGTGCAGCTACTCTATCATGATAGAGGAGTAGAAGGGCCAAACATGAGTGGCATTGCAATCCTGTGTGCCATGATGCAGTGCCACTCAAATTTACTTGCCTACCCAAGTGGTACTGCACCCCCATTCACTCAAATTTAGCCTGGCCATTCCTCTGTCAAACTTGGGGGGGCATGCAAACCTGAGTGGTGCTGCATCCCCCTGCACCACATTGCAATGCCCACAGCTGGGGCCAACCCTCCTCCTTCTCCCCCAGGACAGGAGCTGCCACTGTGGGGTGAATCCAGGGTGAGCTCAATTCTCCAAACCCTCCCCCCACCTCCTCTGGACCTAGATGGGATATAGGGTTGCAGTGCTGGGGCTGAGGGTAATGGTAGGTCCAAAAAAAGACAAAATGCAGTTTGTGGCTCACATTAATAAGTTCAAGGACCACTGGTTTAATCCTCAATCTTTAGCAGAGAATTAAACTACAGCGGATTAAGGCTGCTTTATTCTTGCATGAGAGCATCTATGTGAGTGGTTAATAGGCTTTAACTTATGTACATCAATGATTTGTCATAACTTTCCAAGATGTGCCTGTGTAGACACCCTTGCGTTCTTCAGGCCAGCAATAGGCCCTCACTGACTCTAAGGTACAAACTATTTTAGCTTTGACATAAGTGGCAATAAAATCCTACTATAGATAATTGGAAGCTAACTATGGGGTGTTGGAATGTACTACCTTTCAAAGTCTAATGTAAACAAGGGCAGTGTGCTTTAACTTGAGCATATATTGAAGCAGACTGCACTGTGTACACTAGAGTAACTGTGTATTAGTATGGGTTAGAACACATTTAGCTAGCGATATACCTTTAAATCACAGTTTAGACAAAGCCTGAGAGCCTGTTACCCCTGTACATATGGGGTAGAGTCCCCTTCCATTATAAAAGAATGACTTTTGTGAAATAAGCTGCCATACAAGACATGTTAAGTCCAGTGATAAAGAGGTACAACTAAATATCTCTATTTACATTGATAATTTCAGACAGCTCCTAAAGTTGAGCAAAATTTGCTCTCACATTTAGAATTATGGGGGTGCTAAAGCCAGGTTTATCCATAAATATTTCACCAAATATTCAAGTAATGTCCAAAATACCTTCACAGCATGTAACCTTCACCAGTATTTGGCACTTTCAGCTAGAACTGTAGATTTTGCTGCTCATGTGACTGTAGCAAACCTAAACTCTAAGAATTGCCATCACAATTTAAGCTATGAGTATGACATTATGGAATGTATACTAAATGCTTCTGGTTGCAGAGCATTCATGAGGAAATAAAAATCAGGTTGTTGCATTTAAGTTAAGGCCAGTACATAGTCTTTCCAGGGGATAAGGAGAAGCATGCATCTCTCTCGTTTACTGGCACTATATACAGGGAAACCTTTTGTTCAAAATTCAGGATAAAAACACTACCAGTAACAATTTATGAATACTTATTTACACAAGATACTTTTTGTTAGAATTACAGACTTCAAAGTAGACAAAGGAATATGTGCAATTTTGCAGAAGCATTGAAAACATTCAAAACTATAAATATTTTGATAGCATTACCAAAATTCTTAGTTTTACACACAGGCTGATGTTGATCTACTGAGGAAAAACTAAGGTTTTGTGCCACAACTATAAATTAAGTACAGTAATTTATAATCATTCTGGCAACATAGGTATCTGCACTGAACAGTGCAATACTATTGAATCAATCCACTGATCTATTGAAGATCAAAGTACAAATCTGTATTTTTATTGATTTGGCAGCATTGCTTATGGAGAAACAAATGCACTAGTCAAACCAGCACATTTTCATACTGCTCCAGTTACAAAAACATCCAAGACTTTCATATTAGCTACAAATGATCATAACTCCATTATTTTACCCCAAATGATGACATCCATGTGAATTTTATAAGCAAAGATACTCCGTTTGGATCCTTCATTCTGTTACACTGACAAACATACACCACCACTTAATAAATAGAAATGCAGCAGTTCATTCACATAATAGCAAGATTTTCGTACCCTAATCCACTACTGCAGTTCAGTTTGTACAAAACAGTCTTTTCTACAGAGTGGAAAAAATACCTTCTTTTTATCAAGGTGCGAGCTAAGCTTTGAAAATTAAATGAATGTGCTTTTATTCTTTTTATGGACAATAAAAGTTTCATGAACTTTTTCCATTCTATCTGAAAATGTGTAAAACGTCAGATATGGATTTCTTCATTATTTTAGTTTTGATGGATTATTTCAATTTCACTGACGTTGTGCTTTTACTCCTCTTGAACAATACTGTTCCAAGACCTGTTACATAGATTAAATCAATCCAAATGACAACTTCAGAGTTCTAGAAACACAAGGGTCCTCCTTATTGTAATACAAGGCCAACCTAAAGGAAGGGGCAAAATGCAGTATTAATGTAAGTATAGCAACAAATATTGGCTTTTTGAACTTAATTATGAATCTTAGATGTTCAATTTAAAAAAATATTTAAAAGTTTTGTCTGTTTAAGTTAATTTATTTTTATTGTTAAGTGTGCACAGAAGCTCTTTCTTCTCTTACCTTTTCGGATTCCATACCAGGACACCGCCAGTTGTATAAATAATACTGCAAGTTCCCATCTCCTATCCCAAACTTGAGTTTTTCCAGGAATGTTTTGTTTTCCATCAAGTCTAGTGCATTGAACACATCAAATCCTTTCTGGAAATATCAAAATGTTTTTGAAATTTTATTTTGATTTTCAAATGATACTTTATATATACACATAATGGGTATAAATGTGTCCAAGAGTCTAACAATTTTCACTAAATAGACATTAGATCTGTCCTGCATTCTGATATGCATGCAGAATAGAAGATTTTCCAATAGGAAGTAATTCTGTCTGCATATCACACAGAGGAATTTAGACTGAAGGTTATATCTCTAGAACAGTGGTTCTTAACCTATTTACCATTGTGGGTCGCACATAGCTCTCTGTGTTACGTGGGCCCCATCCACAACAGAGATTCTCAAATTTCTTTGCACGGAGGCCCCCTTCTGACAACAAAAATTACTACATGACCCCAGCTGGGGACAGAAGCCTGAGCCCCCCTAAGCCTTGCTGCCCTGGGCAGGGGGGCCACAGCATAAGCCCTGCCGCGCCGGGTGGGTGTGAAGCTAAATGGAAGCTGAAGCTTAATAGAAGCCAAAGCTCAGACTTCGGCTTCAGCCCCAGGACCCAGCAAGTTTAACATCAGCCCTGATGACCCCATTAAAATAAGTCTTGACCCACTTTGGGATCCCAACCCACAGTTTGAGAACTGCTGCAATACAGCTACCAAAAAAAAAAAAAAAAAAATTTAGTATTTGTTATATGACAGCAATACAATTCAAATCAATTTAGTACCTTTCATTTCTATACTGGCAAATGTCTACCAAGAGCATTTTAAATTAGCAAAATAAGTCAAAACATTAACTTACAATTAATTTATTGGAGGGGTGGCATGACATGACATGCTGCTGCTGGTGGTGGTGTGGCTGGGCTTGGTGCCTGGAGAGCATGGCTGGGAGCCCTGCCCAGTGTGGGGTGCTCACCCCAGCCAGGGACTGTCCTCCAGGCACCCAGACCCACCACCCAGGGAATACCCCCCATCACCCAACCCTCCTGGGATTGTCCCCCCAGCATCCAGACCCCCCCAACATTGGTCTGGCACACATGTCTGCCCTGCAGAGACAGGTTGCCCTGTCCAGGGCAGAACTGCACCCCAGGGACTGCCCCCTCCAGCATCCAGTCCCCCACCCAGAGACTCCCACACCAGCATCTTCTTTCAGCCCTCAACCCCTCCATCCAGGGACTGTGCCTATCTAGCCTCTCATCCAAGGACTGCCACTGGTCCACACACCTACAGTCTGTCCCCCATACACTGGCTGCACCCGCCTTCCCATACCCAAGCCCCCTGCAACTCCTCCCTAAGGCCCTAATACCCAGAACCCCACTTCCTGTGCCCACTGGTCTCCTACCTTGGTTACACATAGCTTAGCCATGCAGCCTGCCCTGCCTGCCTGCCTGCCACTGCCGTCCTAGTGCCAGGGAGCCAGCTCCAGCCAGCATCACTGGACCTATGGGTGGGGGGAGGGGCGGGGCACTGAGCACCCTGGTTTCCTGCTGATGCTGCTAGGCCTGATCCTGTGCAGCCCCATTTTTGCACCCCCCTGCTGGCTCTGTGCCTGGGGCATGTGCTCCTGCCATAGTTAGAGCTCTGAGAATGTCACAACATGGGCCACAGCTGTGTGCTGATTGGTCTTCAAGTGGCCCACGGGGTGAGAACCACTGCTCTAGGAGGTAGGACACCGTCAGGTGACATTCCAGGGTAAAACATCAAAATAATCCTAATGCAGTTTCAATGTTATAGGTTTGTTTCTTTGCACAATAGTCAAAATTGATCTTTGTTTTTAGTCTATATTAAACTGCATTTGAGCAGGCACAGTACTAGCTGCTATAATTGAGGCTGCATAAACATATCAATCCTAACCTGTTTTCAGTGTCATTTATATATTTTATATTTTCAGGATTTAATTTGTTCAAGTTTGGTCCCTTCCTAAAAGTGATGTAAGAATTTGATCTCCGTCTCTGTCTTCATTGCATGTGCGCCTCTCTTGCTCATTTGGCCTCTGCCAACTGTCCCCTCCCTCCCTTCCCCAAATCCATTGCCATTACAGAAGTCTCTTTACCATCAAGATGCCACAGAAACTGGAGTAGTCTTGAATTTCTACTGTAAAACTGGTCTTTACACATCCCCATCCACCCGATTTCCTTCCACTCTTCGTTAAACTGACTCATTATTATTTGTATTACTGTAGTGCCTAGGAGCCATAGTCTTTAATTAGGCTCTGATATTCCAATTTGTCACACACTTGCTGCACTTTTGTCGTGCTCCACTGAATTCACTGGGGCTCCCCTCTGTGTGAGTGGAGCACACCATTAGGCACAACTGTAATACAGCTTATTAGTAACAGCAACAACAATGTTCAGCTGTTTGAGCAAGAAAAGACTGAAGCCTCCCCACCCCCCAAAAAACATTTTCCCATTATAAAGAAAATGATTAAAAAAACAAAACAAAAAACAGATTAATGCTGGAATAGCAGGAAGCATAAAGCTGAAATTTGGCATGCAAACAGACTTCTGCCATAATAAGTACCTTTAAATATTTTGGTGAAAATATTTTTGTTTTGACCAAGTTATTGCCCCTTTAAAACACACACACACACACACACACACACACACACCCCATATGTACATTTTGCACAGATTTCTCACTACATTATGCTACTAAAGAAGTTCTTGCCATGCATACATGTCCAAGTTAGATGTGTTAGATGTGAAAAAATGTACAGGAAGTAGACAAAAAAAGAGGCAAGGCCTCTGCATCAGGGAAAGTAAAAGCTGAACTACTTCAAAATTAGCAGTAGAGAGCTTTTCTCCTGCAGAAATTTCATCAGAACTAAGTGAAAAGAACATTAAAGCTTCACAGTTAAGCACTCAAAAGTCAGGAAATGACTAAATTAAATCTGCACATACAACCTTAACTCTACACCCTACACTGTAATCTAATTATCACATCATTTCACAAGATATAGAATTTTCTTTAAAATTTTACACATGTAGCAACTTGTAATTCTTCATTCTTGAATATGTAAACCATTTTTATTAGAATTATGTATAGCCCAGTATATTTTTGTTGATTTAAGCCACTGACTTCAATAGAAGCTGAAAAGTGCTCTGTACCTCTGAAAACGTCTGGCCACTTGCTTAAACATAGATTTAGGTATTTAACTTTACACATCCAAGTTTGAAACTCCTGGTCTATATGAATATATGTATTTAGAACAATTCATATTAAAACCACTGTTAAATGAACACAGAACTTACAATTTTGAAAGTCTCATGCCATTTAATAAAGAACTGCACTTCCTGTACCATAAATTACTGACAAAAGGACAGCTTCCTGTTTTCCTTTTATTTAAGAGTGATTTTTGTTTGTAATTCGCGCATGATTAGGTGATATTTTACATTCCCTCTCTCCCCCTTCATCTAAAATACCGAGGACCAGATTTGTAAAGGTATTTAGGCACCTAAAGATGCAGATAGACAACTAGTGGGATTTTCAAAATTGCCCGGGCATCAACTCTCAATGGGATCTGGACACCCTAGATGCTTTGGAAAGTCACATTAGGCGCCTATCTGAATCCTCAGGTGCTTAAATACTTTTGAAAATCTGACCCTGAACCTCCAGTAGTATGCTGGCCCCTGAACACCATGCTGGGACGTACAGTATTGACTCGGATCATAAACACTACTTCCTGCATCTGATGGGTATCTCCCATTCAAGTTCCAACCCAGCCCAATCCTGTTTAGTTTAAGAAATCCATCAGGACCATGATCAAGGTACAATATCTCATATGATTAAAAAATATATTAGAATGATCATGATACATAGTTAGTCCTTCTGTTACCATTAATCTGTCTTTGTGAGTTGTTTCTGATTTATATACACAATGTAAAATATTAAGTAACTACATACTGCTGGAGACCTCTGTCTTAGCTTCAAGTAAATAAAGGTACTCCACTTGCATATAAATCTATATAACATTCTATTTTAACAAGGTACTAAGTATTTTTCTGAATGAGTATAATTTACAAAACTAAAACAAGTTTACACACTTTGTTCATTAAATGTGCCACTGGATTCTCAGCAGAAAGAAATATTTGCACGTTTCAAGGAAGTTTATCATCAGTCTCTACAAAGGAACATACTATACAGTGCTCAATACTTATCTCCAGCTTTTCCCCCCTTTCTTTTGCTGTCAGCAATTTGAACAGGGCACTAATTAAAACCAGACCATCTGTTCTTTGAAAAGGTATATATATAAGTTGTTAAATTTGCATTTCACTTTTCACCTTAGCCAACCTTATTTTGTTATAGTCTTAAAACTTCATGCATGGAAGAAGAGCAAAAATACTACACATTGCTTTTAGCTCACCGGGCTGATTTGTACTCTATATTACTTCTGAATTGTTCGCCTTTTAAAAAATGAAAGTAAGTATGTGAGGTATTGATTCTGTAGATATATATCACCATATACATCTCTATCAAGCACTTACAAACATTTTACAAGGGTAATGCATGGTGTCTACTACTTTTAGTGCTAGATGGCATTGAACCCATGAGAATATGTTAAATTTACTTCTGAACCCTTCATTTGTAATGGCTTCTCTTCCATTTTCCCAAACTGCGTCATTAATGTTGTTCTCTCTGTGTGAGAAAGTGTGTTTAAAAATTAGAATTTGAAAATACATTATTTAAACACTTCGCATCTTTTCTTTGCTTCCATATACAATACCACTTTGTAGCTTTAAAAGGCAAAAACAGTTAATTGCTAGCTGTAATTTCAACTAATTCCCAAACACAAAATAAACTCTTCCATTTTACTAAACAAATCCAAACTAAATTATTTCTGCAAACCTTGATAAGTTGTCCAAGCCCATCAATGAATTACCGTTTTAATTATACTATACATTCTTCTACCATTGAATATCCAGTGCTTACTGTTAATTTGGATACTAAGGGCCAAATTTTCACCAGCATGCTCCAGATCAGTGGTGGGCAACCTGCGGCCCACTTGCAGCCCGTCAGGGTAATCCGCTGGCAGGCCGCCATACAGTTTGTTTACATTTCCACGCAGCCCGCAACTCCCAGTGGCTGTGGTTTGCCGTTCCAGGACAATGGGAGATGCGGGAAGCAGTGCGGGCCGTAGGGACGTGCTGGCCGCTGCTTCCCACAGGTCCCACTGGCTGGGAACAGCTAACCACGGTCACTGGAAGCTGCGGACGGCCATGCAAATGTAAACAAACTGACTGGCAGCCCTCCAGTGGATTATCCTGACGGGCCGCAGGTTGCCTACCACTGCTGCAGATGCTTTGCATGGCTCTAGCAACTCTCAAACTGTGGGTTTCAGTTATCACATTACCAAACAGGATAATAAACCACTTGCTTTGAACTTACTGATAACAGAACATTGTTCAAAATTAGCGCTGTCAAGTGATTTAAAAATTAATCGCGATTAATCGCGTGATTAAAAAAATGAATCGTGATTAATTGTGCGATTAATTGCACTGCTAAACAATAATAGAATACCACTTATTTAAATATTTTGGATGTTTCTTACATTTTCAAACATATTGATTTCAATTACAAACACAGAATGCAAAGTGTACAGCGCGCAGTTTTATATATTTTTTTTTAATTCCAAATATTTGCACTGTAAAAAAACCAAAAGAAATAGTATTTTTCAATTCCCCCAATACAAATACTGCAGTGTAATCTCTTTATCATGAAAGTTGAATTTACAAATGTAGAATTATGTACCAAAAAAACCCCTGCATTCAAAAATAAAACAATGTAAAATTTTAGAGCCTACAAGTCCAATGAGTTCTACTTCTTGTTCAGCCAATAGCTCAGACAAACAAGTTTATATTTTCAGAAGATAATGCTGCCTGCTTCTTGTTACGATGTCACCTGAAAGCGAGAACAGGCATTCACATGGCACTGTTGTAGCCGGCAACACAAGACATTTACATGCCAGATGCACTAAAGATTCAAATGTCCCTCCATGCTTCAACCACCATTCCATAGGACCTGCATCCATGCTGATGATGGGTTCTGCTCAATAACAATCCAATGCAGTGGGACCAATGCATGTTAATTTTCATCATCTGAGTCCGATGCCACCAGCAGAAGACTGATTTTCTTTTTTAGTGGTACAGGTTCTGTAGTTTCCACATCAGAGTGTTGCTCTTTTAAGACTTCTGAAAGCATGCTCCACACCTCGTTCCTCTCAGATTTTGGAAGGCACTTCAGATTCTTAAATCTTGGGTTGAGTGCTGTAGCCATTTTTAGAAATTTCACATTGGTATCTTCTTTGCATTTTGTCAAATTTGCGGTGACAGTGTTCTTAAAACAAACAACGTGTGCTGGGTCATCATCGGAGACTGCTATAACATGAAATATATGGCAGAATGCAGGTAAACAGGAGACACAGAATTCTCCCCCAAGGAGTTTAGTCACAAATTTAATTAATGCATTATTTTTTTAACCATCGTCATCTACATGGAAGCATGTCCTTGGGAACAATGGCCGAAGCATGAAGAGGCAGATGAATCTTTAGAACATCTGGCACAAATATCTTGCGACATCAGCTACAACAGTGCCATGCAAATGCCTGTTCTTGCTTTCAGGTGACACTAATTAAGAAATGGGCAGCCTTATGTCCCATAAATATAAACAAACTTGTTTCTCTTAGCGACTGGCTGAACAAGAAGTAGTGGGCTTATAGGCTCTAAAGTTGGATTTGTAGATGCTAAAGTTTTACATTGTTTTGTTTTGAGTGCAGTTATGTAACAAAAAAACTACATTTGTAAGTTGCACTTTCATGACAAAGAGATTGCACTACGGTACTTCTATGAGGTGAATTGAAAAATACTACTACTTTTGTTTACCATTTTTACAGTGCAAATATTTGTAATAAAAAATATAAAGTGAGAACTGTACACGTTGTATTCTGTGTTGTAATTGAAATCAATATATTTGAAAATGTAGAAAAGCATCAAAAATATTTAATAAATTTAAATTGGTATTCTATTGTTTAACAGTGCAATTTATCGTGATTAATTTTTTTGAGTTAATCACGTGAGTTAACTGTGATTAATCAACAGCACTATTCAAAATATATTTTGTAAAAATAGTGCAGGCTTATGGGAATTTTTTCCTTTGTCTCTAGTGCTGTTCAAAGTGAAGAGAAAAGCTAGTATAGATAAGCTAGTAAAGAAAATGGAATGTTACACATTAAATACTTCCTTTCATTTTTTTTTAATTACCCTACTTTTCTGAGAAAAGTAGACAAGGAAAGTGAGTTACTTACCAATTTAGCTATAATGAGTGCATCATTCATTAGATCCAAGAGAGGAGTCTCTGTATGAATATTGTAAAAGGAATAGGCAGCTTTGAGGCTTTTATGAACAGGATGATGCATAACTGTTGAAGGTAACGTGTAGAAACTCAGGAAATCAGTTAAAATGCCGTTTGAACTCTGGGGAAGAAAAAAGTCACTGAATGAAGAATCAACTTGTAATTAATTAGCTACAGTTTTAGCCATCTCCCTGTGCAGCAGATATTTTGGGAAATTACAAATACTAGCTGCCAGAAGCCTACCCTTCAGGTGGGCATGGCTATCAGCACTGGTCTCTATACAGCGCATTCATCACAACTTCAAAAATTCTCTTGGTTAAAATCAGATGCACAGAATCGATGCTCTTGGAACATCTTAATTTCATAAATAGAAAGGCAGGGCTGGAGGAGACCTTGAGAGGTCATCTAGTCCATCCCCCCATACTAAGGCAGGACCAACCAAGTATGCCTCGACCTTCCCTTGCAGGTTTTTGTCTAACCTGTTCTTAAAAGCCTTCAATGATGGGGATTCCACAACCTTCCTTGTAATCTGTTCCAGTACTTAACTTCCCTTTAGTTAGAAAGTTTTTCTAATATCTAATCTAAATATTACCTGCTGCAAATAAAGACAATTACTTCTTGTCCTACTTTCCTATGAACAACTGATCACTGTCTTCTTTTGTAATAGCCCTTAACATATCTGAAGACTTATCAGTGCCCCCTCAGTCTTTTTATCTCAACATTTTTCCAGTTCTTTGGAAAAGGAAATTTTTTGCTTTTTGATAGCAATTTTTTGTGGAAAATATGGAGCATATTTAGATCAGCTCTAGTGATTCACATTGAACGAGTATACCAAATTGCAACATAGTAGCTCAAAAGGGCACTTGAAGTGTGATAAGGGGGATGTCTTTTTTAAGGACCTCTGATGTAAAGTTCAAATATCAAATATGAGGATATGTCTGCTGAGCTTTGTATCACAGAGGTGAATTAATTATGGACCTTAAGAAAACCCCTCCAATGACTCTGCATGTTCATCATTAAGGATGCTAGAAATCTTAATTCAGTGATTATGAGCTTTATTAAGATCTCCCCTTTCATTTTGCTATGGTCTTTAGTATCAACATTTTGGATTTAAAACAAAACAAAGCCTTTGGCAATTTGTGCTGTGAAGGCAGCCTTCTTAAAGTAATTGCAATCTAACTTTTCTGTAGTTTCTTTCATCCTAAAAGGATTTCTAAGCATGAGCAAACAAATTTAATATAGTGACTAGCAGCTTTCAATGGAACTTGGGTTCCTAAGCTACATGGGTCATTTTTAAAATTTTACTCACAAATAATAGCACCAAGAGGTGTGAACTTAAACTATTAAATTGAGTATCAGATTACATTTGAAGCAGATTTATCCAATACTGGGACTCTCCACATAAATAGGTGCACCTGAAACCAGTTAAGCGGGATTTAAAATTTTGTGCTGGCCTGCTGTGGAGTTCCTATTTGACATCTGAAGGAATGACATCAGACCCCAATCAGATTCTCATTTCCTCATCTCAGTCATTTTAGCAGCTCCTTTCTTTCTGGAAAAGCAGATTCAAATATTAATACTTATAATCAAATTTTTTTTTTTTTTCCAAAAAGGGGTGGTGAAAAGCAAACAAGATTTTTAAAAATGTAGAGTGCCTCCCAGATGGTCATCACTTTCAGAGTTTTAGAATTCTTATTTAAGCAACCTATTATATTACCTCTGCAGTCCATACAGACTCCAAAAATAAGTGTTTTCTTATCATGCGATTAGAATGTACAATAATGTGTACTGTTCTCTGTTTAATATAAAGAACAAAATGGAGAAACTATGTCAAGCTCCACAAATGCTACGATGCAAGGTTAAGTATAGATCATGGCTCTGAATACACTAGAAAGCTCTCTTGCTTCTCATGGTAGTTATCTTGATGCCATCAAAACCCTAATGTCAATATAGCCTTACATTGAATTACTTGTGTAATGT
Source organism: Dermochelys coriacea (assembly GCF_009764565.3). Classification (NCBI taxonomy): domain Eukaryota; kingdom Metazoa; phylum Chordata; order Testudines; family Dermochelyidae; genus Dermochelys; species Dermochelys coriacea. The sequence goes on from NC_050069.1 coordinate 229,333,682, forward strand.
TACTGGGGAGGCAAGGGTGGCATTTACATACATCTTATTTACATTGTTAACCAATGTTTTTACCTCAACTACAAAGGTGTCAATAATATGATCCTGAGGCAGGAACCAGTGGGCTACCTCTTCTTCATCCATTACAGGAGCCAGATTAAATTGCTTCAAGTAACTGTTGATCAGTTCTTGCACTGATTTAATGTCTTTTTGTTCCATTGGTCTCAAACCTGAAGTCTTTGTGGCCTTGTTATAATAAAAAGAAAAAAAGTAAGATGTTGAAAGGAAGAATTTATTTACAAAATATGTGAAAGTAAGTTACAAAGCACACTCCATTTGCTATAGAGTATTCATTATTAGCCTACTTTACTCTAGCATTATAATTCATTATGCCACTTTACAAACTGCTTTCAATCAATATTTCCTACCTTCTAATTACTGAGACAGTCTGGGGCACTTCAAGCTTTACATACTAATACTATTTAATTTCTCCAGGGAATCAGACACTGTTGCCTGTAGCCTAGACTTCAAACATTGTGTGTTCCTTTTTTAATTTGATCATTTCTTTTCTTCTAAATTACTTAGGGCCCAGAAAAAACCCTGATTATCAGAAACTGACCAGAAGACAAAAATATGTTGGATACTAAGTAAAAATCACTTTCTTGTGTGTGTTTATATTTGGTCAGCAAAAATTTAACATGAAAATTTCCAGCTACTTTTACCCCTCCAAAATAGTTTGTCGTCTAAATTTTCTATGCAGACATAACCATTTTTCTACTCATGAGAAAGCCCTTCTCATATAAATTAAGGCCACCCTGGAATTACTAAGATACAATATATTTTAGAAAATAACATATTTTACAGAGGGACTTTATACAATGGAGAAAAAATACTTCTAATACATTGTAATTAAAGGTTAGATATGTGGAAAGCAACTGAATCTTATTTTCTCCAACAAATTTTTGTTGATTATCCAGTATATTTCTTCATTAAACAAAGGTTCATTCTCTTTCAGAGCTTATCTGCTTCATCATTCTATGAAGTCATATAATGAATTTGTTTAACATGTTAGTCATTTTCATGGTAATGTGGCAAGGTCAAATACAGGGGTCCCCAATTTTCAGGCTGGCTCTGACAGCTTTGCCAATTCAAGCAAAGCAGTCAGAAAACTAGCTTACTGGATCCCTGAAGATGCCCCTTGTGGAAGATTGATCACTGCATGGTGTAGAACTAGTGCAGCTGCCCATATAGGGAGTGTGGCTGGGGGGAAGGAAGCCTGGCTAGGGCATTCTTAAGTCCCAGAAATCCTTTAGCTGCCAGAATAGCTTGAGGCAGTTTGGACATGCTGGGGAACAGTCCAGCACACTGCCAACTCCAGGACTAGGGAACAATTTCTGGCTTAAAGCCACTTGCCTCCTACCCCAATCAAGCTACTCTGAGTGTATCCCAGGTCAAGCAGCAGCTCTAGCCCAGGATTTTGATCTCCTGGCAGGATCAGGCAGAAGAATGTATGAAAACAAATGTCTGAAACAACAACAGATTGGCAAGGTATGTTCCTTTTGGTATACTTTTTCCTCAGTTAAGTTTGTCTTAAAAGTCCCCTATTAAGTAACTATATACTTGGAAAGTGAAAAATACTCAAGAAGTTTTGTTCAGAGTAACATTTTGTTAATATAATCACAATATTCTTATATGATTTCAAATAGATCTTCAGAGTAGACAGCAAAAAATTTCAAGAGTTGTGTTGCTAACTATGCTGAGGTCCAGGCCACCACATCTTCACCACTCATTTTAGTTGCACTAGTTAGATTAAAGCTACTGCTAGGCCTATCTGAGCTGCAATCAGATGTCCAATTACAGCACAGACATACCATTAGGTACAAGGATCTTAAGTTCTCTTTGACTTTCTGAGAGACATAGGTGCTTTGGAAATTTTACTCAGAAGTTATTGCGTACAGTGCTGCATACAAGTCCTACTCTCTTCCTAGGTATTTTTCTGGGGCTTATATTACCCCTCCCTATACTTTATTTTTCTTCTATTGTAGTCTGTAACTTATGAATTAGCAAAGATTGGTTAGAATAGGAGTTGTATATTTTCTAATAAACCCCGTTCATTTATGAACCTTGTGCTTTAAATAGTACTAGGTAGAGACAGCAAATTTTCTTTTCCTGTATTGGCTATCCGATGAAGTGAGCTGTAGCTCACGAAAACTTATGCTCAAATAAATTTGTTAGTCTCTAAGGTTCCACAAGTACTCCTTTTCTTTTTTGTATTGGCTACATGAGACAGAACAGAAATGCCACCAAACCCTATATCTGAATTATCTACTAGATTTTTAGGATCTAAAAATTATTTCAAATTTGATTAAAGTTAGACTTAGTTCTTTGGGCCTAAAAACTAAATTAATTTAGTTATTCATTTTTAGGCTCTGCCAACGACTGCACAGTATACAAAAGTGAGAGAGCATGTGTGTGCAGCATGGGAAGTGGGTCACACTGATAACTGAGTGTACTGAGACACAAACAATGGACTGTGCTGTGCAGGGGAGCATCTAGTATAGTGTTGAAGCTATAAAGGTAATGAGCATCTGTGACATCAGACCAAACAACGATGGCGGACATAGCTGTCCAAAGGCAGGTAAGTCATTATGGAAAAACTTGAAGGGAGGGAAGGGGGGGCAGATTTTTATCTGAAGAAAAGACATGCTCTGTACATAGCATTTCCTGAGCTACAATTTGCTGAAGCAGGTCACCGTATGGAGAAAACCTTCTCTGGCAAACTGGGTTAAAATGCTTCTCGGCGTTGCCTTATCAACGTTTTAGGATGCCTTCTTTGTAAGAAAGGTCATAAACTGTGAATTTCCTACTCCATTAAAAATGATACATTAATTGGACGAAAAATTAACTGTATACAATTGTAAAAAGTGTTTCTCTTCAGTTTGTGGTTGAATGGGATTGAGTTGAAGTTTACTTGGGGAGTTTTGTGAGTTTAAAGTCTCTGGTATTTCTAAATAAACTCATCTACACTCTCGTAATCCTCTTCCCAACCAACAAATATGTTTTTACATTGTGTAAATGCTTTCCTTTCAAAATGAAAAGCTTGCCTTGTCAGAGACAGATGGAAGGGTATTTTGGGCCTCACAAAAACTGTGAGGGTTCTCTAGGCAGATACATTGCTTACATCGGGAAGTCTGTAGAGCTTCATTGTTCTTTGTAAAGTCATATTTCTACTCAAATGTGAAAATTTCACCTCTACCAATTTTCTGGGGTTCAGTGATCGATGCCAATACCTGGAAATACAATTTAAAATACGTTAATATAATTACTAATTTTAATAGTATATGTTTTATAAATATTTCATCCAATCCCTGCCTCCCAAAATTAAACAATTGCATCTAAGGAGCAATCCTATACTGCTATCTGTAGGGGGCTTGAGCAGTAGCTAAACAGGCCAATAAAATGTTGACACTACACCTTTTAAACTCGTTAATGACCATGGTATGGTTGGCTATCATAGTTTGTACCCACACACATTTTTAATATTGAGATTAGTAATCAGGGAAATTGTACTTCACCCTTGTCATAGCCTTGGCTGTTTTCACAACACTCATTTTGCTATACGGATAAGACCCTCTACTTGTCTGTGTAAGTAGTTTTTTGGGATGGCCTTCTCCTGCCAACTGTCTCTGTGATAGAACATCCTTGGATACCCAGCATTAAAGGAGGAAAAATTATGGTGAGGGATAGAAAAAGCTATACCTACTCTTCCCCCGAAAAAGACTTATGGTATTTCTGATGTCCATAAACTGCAAACAAGATTTCAGCTTTTAATATTTAATCCAAAGATTCAGAGAACTGCATAGAGCTTGGTTATCTACCAGAAGGATTAAGGGCTGAGCCAACCCTACAGTGATTTGAATTTGTGGCAGCATAAGCAATATTGAATCCACTCCATGCAAACAAAGTTATACTGAACTTCACACAAAACTTTTCTGGACAGTATAGTTTTCCCATCACTGTAAGATGCACAACAAACCTCCCTTTCTGCAGAGAACAGACCCTACAGGAAGGTGTTTAAAAAGTAATACCATATTATTCCCAGAAACTCTGTTCACCCCACCAGTCAAGAAATAGGTCACTTGAAAAATGTATGTACCGAAGTATACAACTTTGTCAATGCTAGCACAGTGCAGGCAGTGCCCCAAACAGAACTAGATGTTACTGAAAGAAATGTCTTTGTCCAAGGCATCACAAAGAAGTTGGTCATGTCCTCTGAGTTAGAATCAAGTCCACAATGTTTATCAGAAGTTTACAGCAGAAAAATTAACATTTTTATTACCTAGTTTGTGAAAATGACAAGGAATCCTCTTTAAAATGATCATTCTTGGGAGCAATGTTACTATGAATACACCTAGGTTACCTGCATGTGGCCACAGGCTTGGGGAGTACCACTCCTGCAGTGTAAACCGCCTGAAAAATCCCTTCCAGGTTTACTCTTCTGGTTATTTCCCGAATCAGTACAGGTGCTACTCGTTTAGATCTCAGTTTCTTGTGGACACAAAGAAAATTGATTTCTACCATTTTCTTCACACTAAAAGCAATTTAAATAACAAAACAGTTAGAAAACCCACTAAAGCGTAGTATAGTCTTATTTATATAGTTTTAGTTTCCATGTTGATAGTAGAATTTCAGGTTATACAAGATAGCTTCTCAAAAACATAAATAACGCTCATTTTAAAGTCTTCAACAGAAGGACTCAATTATGTAACAAAGGACTCAGATAAATCATTGAGATTTCTTATCCAGTGTTGGTATATGTTCTTTGTATTTTACATACTTCTAAGCATATAGATCCAAATTTTTAACCTGGCTGCCTTAAGTTGCATCCTCAAAGTATACAACAAATGTCAATATTCTGTACTGCATCTAGTAAGATGCCTAGGTTGGAGAAATTGCTTTTAATACCCTTTAGATCTGTACCATGACCTGAATTGTGGCCTGGATTTAAGGGCCTGGAAAGCAATCAAAGCAGGAGGAAAGAGATATCAAAAGGTTCCACAGCTCATATTCACTGCTTAATTATTCCAGTTCTCCAACTCTACTGAGAGAGCCCTGGTAACCAGTCTAACTGACTAAACATCCACTTTACACTTTCCAATAGGCCAGATAACATCAAGCAGCTCTCCACACCTTCTACCAATAGAATGTTTCTGAGGTGCACATTTGTTTGCTGTTAGTTTTAATTGGAAACTTCCAAAAGCCTTGTGAAAAATTTCAGACCTGTGTAAGGTTTCTTCTCCCTCTACTGTCAATGAGGCCTAGCACTCAGCTCTTCAATCAGACAATCCCCACGACGAAAGACAGTTCAATATTTATCATTTGTTTTTATTTATCTTTATCTATTTATATTTACCTGTCATAAATCCGAATGTGTGCAGGGATGGCGCTTATGAACCCTACCAATTTTTTGTTTGAAGTTACTCTAACTCCACAGTGCCACTGGGGTAGCCAGCCTGGAGGACGTAGTGCCCTAGAATCAGTGGCAGAAACAATTACAGATTAGTGCCCAAAATAATGTGATCAAAACACCCTTCTTTGCAATCCAATGCAGAAATTACTACTCACCACATAAGAAACTCAGGTGAGTAGTCAAACCTAAACATGTTATCATCATCTTCTACGTAATTCTCATTTAATAACGTGTACAGTTCCTTTAGCTGAAAACACACATCAAAAAAGGAAGAATTTTATCTCACACATATCAGCCAGAATGTTTCATCAAGGACTGTGTGTACACACACACCGTTTTACTTACAACTTCAGCATTGCTCAGGTCCAAAGTGTCCCACATAAAACCCTGTGGCAAAGAGTATGGCTCTAGGCGGACATTGTCCTTATCTGGTTCAATTGCACCATGAGAAGTTATAACCTCATCTGTTATAGAAAGGGAGAAAAAAATTACATTGCTAGCTAATTTTAAAATTAATAATTTTTGAAGTCACTTTACACAAGGTATAATGTACAATTATGAAATCAGAATCTGAAGCCTTTATAAAACGTTGAAAATAAAGCTTTTGTTTGCTTACATTATTTTTCTGTTTTACTACTCACTCAAGTTACCCAATACTTCAGCAGAGCTATTGTACAGAGCTATTCTACTGCAGTTTATATCTTAACATTTCATAACAGAGCACAATTGAATAGCAAATTATCACCATGTATGTATCACTTAGTCAACTACTGAAAGCTATGTCTGGAGAGGAGGATCGGGATATTATACAGGAGGATCTGGATGACCTTGTAAACTGGAGTAATAGTAATAGGATGAAATTTAATAGTGAGAAGTGTAAGGTTATGCATTTAGGGATTAATAACAAGAATTTTAGTTATAAGCTGGGGACGCATCAATTAGAAGTAACGGAAGAGGAGAAGGACCTTGGAGTATTGGTTGATCATAGGATGACTATGAGCTGCCAATGTGATATGGCTGTGAAAAAAGCTAATGCGGTTTTGGGATGCATCAGGAGAGGCATTTCCAGTAGGGATAAGGAGGTTTTAGTACCGTTATACAAGGCACTGGTGAGACCTCACCTAGAATACTGTGTGCAGTTCTGGTCTCCCATGTTTAAAAAGGATGAATTCAAACTGGAGCAGGTACAGAGAAGGGCTACTAGGATGATCCGAGGAATGGAAAACTTGTCTTATGAAAGGAGACTTAAGGAGCTTGGCTTGTTTAGCCTAACTAAAAGAAGGTTGAGGGGAGATATGATTGCTCTCTATAAATATATCAGAGGGATAAATATAGGAGAGGGAGAGGAATTATTTAAGCTCAGCACCAATGTGGACACAAGAACAAATGGGTATAAACTGGCCACCAGGAAGTTTAGACTTGAAATCAGACGAAGGTTTTTAACCATCAGAGGAGTGAAGTTTTGGAATAACCTTCCAAGGGAAGCAGTGGGGGCAAAAGATCTATCTGGTTTTAAGATTCTACTCGATAAGTTTATGGAGGAGATGGTATGATGGGATAATGGGATTTTGGTAAGTAACTGATCTTTAAATATTCAGGGTAAATAGGCCAAATCCCCTGAGATGGGATATTAGATGGATGGGATCTGAGTTACTATAGAAAATTCTTTCCTGGGTATCTGGCTGGTGAATCTTGCCCATATGCTCAGGGTTTAGCTGATTGCCATATTTGGGGTCGGGAAGGAATTTTCCTCCAGGGCAGATTGGAGAGGCCCTGGAGGTTTTTCGCCTTCCTCTGTAGCATGGGGCATGGTTGACTGGAGGGAGGCTTCTCTGCTCCTTGAAGTTTTGAACCATGATTTGAGGACTTCAATAGCTCAGACATAGGTGAGGTTTTTCATAGGAGTGGTGGGTGACATTCTGTGGCCTGCGCTGTGCAGGAGGTCGGACTAGATGATCAGAGTGGTCCCTTCTGACCTTAGTATCTATGAATCTATGAGTTCTGCAGTTCAGCAGTGAGATTCACAAGCTATGGTGCTGATCTTGCAAATATTGACTTATATGAATTCAATGGCACTACTCACATGCATCAGCGTTTGCAGGATCAGGGCATTTTACAGAATGGCTGCTGATGAACAAAAAAACTTTCATTTGTAAATTTTAAATTAAAATTGTGGTTACATCTATAGTTCTAGACTTGCTGTTGGGTAACCTTGTCTTTCTTCACAACTTCAGAAGCAGGTAGACTAAAGATATTTTTAAAAATATAAACAGGAGCCACTCTTCCTCTGTTGGACGGCTATTACATGGCAGCCAACCAGCCCCACAAGAGGCTTCCAAAGATGAACAACATTAGGAAATATATTAGAACATGTTAACCATGTTTGCACAAATTATTGATAGCATGTCAAGACTATTGCAATCTTAGTTCTCATTAATACACCTGAATAACCAGTAGGATGCACTACGCAGCTTCTTTTGCAGAAAGAGCTTCTGCCTGGAGATTGCTGAATAGTGGTAAAAAGAACAGGAGTACTTGTGGCACCTTAGAGACTAACAAATTTATTAGAGCATAAGCTTTCGTGGGCTACAGCTCACTTCATAAGATGCATATAATGGAATATATAGGCAAGAGATAGATTATATATATTTTTCACACACATACAGATAAGTTGGAATTTACCATACAAACTGTGAGAGGCTAATTAGTTAAGATGAGCTATTATCAGCAGGAGAAAAAAAAACTTTTGTAGTGATAATCAATCCACACAAGCAGTCCATTTCCTGGACACTACTGTGCTAATAAGCGATGGTCACATAAACACCACCCTATACCAGAAACCTACTGACCACTATTCTTACCTACATGCCTCCAGATTCCATCCAGGACACACCACATGATCCATTGTCTACAGCCAAGCTCTAAGATACAACTGCATTTGCTCCAATCCCTCAAACAGAGAGAAACACCTACAAGATCTCCATCAAGCATTCTTAAAACTACAATAACCCCCACTTGCTTAAGTAAAAAAAAAAAGATTGACAGAGCCAGAAGAGTATCCAGAAGTCACCTACTACAGGACAGGCCCAACAAAGAAAATAACAGAACGCCACTAGCTGTCACCTTCAGCCCCCAACTAAAACCTCTCCAGCGCATCATCAAAGATTTACAACCTATCCTGAAAAATGATCCCTCATTCTCACAGATCTTGGGAGACAAACCAGTCCTTGCTTACAGACAGCCCCCCAACCTGAAGTAAATACTCTCCAGCAACCACACAACAAAAAACAGTAACCCAGGAAGCTATCCTTTCAACAAAGCCCAATGCCAACTCAGTCCACATATTTATACAAGTGACACAATCATAGGACCTAATCACATTAGCCACGCCTTCAGGGGCTCATTCACCTGCGCATCTACCAATGTGATATATGCCATCATTTGCCAGCAATGCCCCTCTGCCATGTACACTGGCCAAACCGGACAGTCTCTACGCAAAAGAATAAATGGACACAAATCTGACATCAGGAATCATAACATTCAAAAACCAGAAGGAGAACACTTCAACCTGTCTGGTCACTCTATAAAAGATTTAAGGGTAGCAATATTGCAACAGAAAAGCTTCAAAAACAGACTCCAAGGAGAAACTGCTGAGCCTGAATTAATTTGCAAACTAGATACCATTAACTTGGGTTTGAATAGAAACTGGGAGTGGCTGGGTCATTACACATATTGAATCTATTTCCTTAAGTTAAGTATCCTCACACCTTCTTGTCAACTGTCTAAATGGGCCTTCTTGATTATCACTACAAAAGTTTTTCTCTCCTGCTGATAATAGCTCATCTTAACTAATTAGCCTCTCACAGTTTGTATGGTAACTTCCAACTTATCAGTATATATGTCTCTATATCTATCTATATGTTCCATTCTATGCATCCGATGAAGTGGGCTGTAGCCCATGAAAGCTTATGCTCTAATAAATTTGTTAGTCTCTAAGGTGCCACAAGTACTCCTCCTGTTCTTTTTGCGGATACAGACTAAACACGGCTGCTACTCTGAAACCTGTCAATAGTGGTAAGTTAGTATTGCCTGCTGTCCAAGTTGGAAGGCCAAAATCACCAGCAGCTCCACGAAGACTCTGAGTACAGAGAACCCTCCAGCTACCATTGCTACAAAATGATAGTCTTGATCTACTATGGTATACTACCTATAGGACTGCTGCTGGCAGTCTCGTACAAGGAGGGAAAATTTTGAAGTTTATGAACACAGATTCCTGCAACTATTTCTTGAAGCAGAAAGACTAAATGCTTCTATCTGAAGTCATAATCTTCAACACACTGAAGAAAGAGCTTCCTGAAAAATGTAAAGGCGTAGGCCATTTCCACTCCTCACAAATAGGAAGTAGAAATGATTCAGACAGGCTGCTTAACAGAATATTCAAAGACCACTCATATTCTACAAACCCTATTTCTATTAAGCAGCCATTCAGAATCTCTTCTAGATTCTATTTGTTGGTAGTTGCCCACACATTTTCTTCCTCACCCTCCTGGTGACTAGACTGGTGAGTGACAGGACCAGCAAGCTCTCATCTCTCAGCTGATGCTGAAGGATGGTCAAGGTATGACCTCACTAACTGCTGCCTAGCAAAATACATTCCCGTGGCGCATGTAGAGTAAAAGGACTACTACTTTGAGGTGTTCTGAAAAGATGGCTAAAATTCCAAAGGCTGGATTTAGAGTCCCTTGGGGAACAATGTTGTGACACTATTTTGTTAAGTTCTCAAGAATGCTGGAAAGCTTTACACAGAACGCTTCTTGGAGCCATCAAACAGCACTTTGGAGATGAAGTCTATGGACTTGTCTACCCTGCAAAATTAAGTTGACCGAAATTATGTCGACATAGAACCACCACAGTAATTATTGTAGTTTTTCATGTCCATACTAGCTCCTTCTGTTGGTTGTGTGCATCATTACCATTAGCGCTTCCACTGAGTGAAGTGGGGCATTGACAGCTGGAGCTTCCCCACCACCAGGGCTAGCCCAGAGTCCTGCCGCTTCCTCTTGTGGGGGATGGAGAGGAGAGGGAGGAAGGAGAGCCCAATCCTGCTCCCCCGGTAAGGGATTGGTGTAGAGGTGGGGGGATGGAGAGCCTGATCCTGGGGGATGGAGAGGAGAGGGAGGAAGGAGAGCCCAATCCTGCTCCCCTGGTAAGGGATTGGGGTAGAGGTGGGGGGATGGAGAGCCTGATCCTGGCCACCTCCTGGTTATGGATGGGGACAGGAGGAGAGCCTGAGCTCAGCTGCCTCTTGGTGAGGGATTGGGGGAAAGGAGGAGAGCCCAGGCCCGGCTGCCTCCCAGGGAGGGGAGAGGCCAGGGAGAAGAGCCTAGGCTTAGATGGTGGCCAGGCTCAGGCTCTCCCCGCTCTCAATCCTTCACCGGGAGGCAGCAGAAGGACTCCGGGCTGTCAGTCCCATGCAGGGCTTACAGACAACAGGCAATATCAGTAATGCAGTATCTGCACAGATACTGCATCACCCTAAATACATTGACCTAAGTGTGACACCTTTTGCAGAGGTGGAGTTATTAGGTTGATGTAGTGAGCGACTTACATCGGTGGGAACACTATTATAGTGTAAACAACTACAGAGTTAGGTCAACCTAAGCTGCCTTACATCAATCTAATTCTGTAGTGTAGACAAGCCCTATAACCAGCACCCTAAGTAAGCTATTAGGTTAACTTGGAAAGTGCAGTCAATTTTGTATTGTCACATGAATAATCAAAAGAGTTCCTGGGTATTTCTTCACCTTTCCCGATTCTCTCCTTAACTTCCCGTTTTTGGAGTGCACAACTTGAGCAGACCATGAGAGCAGGTGTTTGGACTGTGGCTATTGGGGCCAAGAGGCTCAGAGGCCACTGGAGACGAATTCAAAGCCTTATTTTCTTAACAGTAAATTTTTTTCTGCTCACAACCATCTAGAGTTAAGCACCAGAAAGGAGGAACTGAGCGAGCGGACAGGAAAGAGTTTGACAGCTTTGCTTTAGTGCAGTGTTTTTTGATGCTCTGCTACTTAGATGTTTGTGACCACCATGAGTCCATGTGAAGTAGACTATTTTCTCAAAGGACTCAGATGTTATGATGCTTCATCCTGAGTAGATTTTTCTTAGTCTGAGGGCAAACAAATTCTTCAATCTCTACGGTAGTGTGGACCAGGTCAATTTAACATATCCATTTTACTGGAGTTAAAATGTCTTCCTAAATTGTGTGATTCTGGGAGATTTTGCCCTTCATAATGGATGAGGCACCCCTGGTATGCCAGAGGAGTGGGAATCCTAAAGGATGGTGATGTTGCCTCTTGAGGTTTCTAGTTTCTGTTGGATTAATTTTTCCAGGGTGCAGCAGCAGGGAGGAGAGAGGTGCTTGGTTCCTTCTCCAACTGTGAGGTGACTTCCCTGGATCGCAGTCTGTGATGAGAGATCCTAAAAACTCTCTTTGGGAAGGAGACTCATTCAGTATAAGAAGTCTAGACTAGGGAAAACAATAAAAAACGGTTATCCACCTTTTCGTAACTGTTGCTCTTCGAGATGTGTTGCTCATGTCCATTTCGTTCTAGGTGTGTGCATGCCCATGTGCATGGACATTGGAGATTTTTGCCTTAGCGGTATCCATAGGCCCACTTGTGGTGTCCCCTTGAGTGCCACACTCATGCACTCAGGCGCTGCTGACCCTACAACCTCTCAGTTCCTTCTTGCCGACAACGCTGACAGAGGGGCAGGAGGCAGGGTAATGGAATGGACATGAGCAACACATCTCGAAGAACAGTTACGAAAAAGGTGGGTAACCATTTTTTCTTCTTCGAGTGTTTCTCATGTCGATTCCATTCTAGGTGATTCACAAGCAGTATCAGTGGAGGGGGGCTCAGAGTTCACGGACTTGCAGCTTGCAGGACTGCTCTGCCAAAGCCAGCGTTGTCTCGAGCTTCCTGGGTAAGCACATAATGAGACGCCAACATGTAGACAGATGACCAGGTAGCGGCTCTACAGATCTCTTGGATTGGTACCTGTGCCAGGAAGGCTGACGATGACGCTTGTGCCCTAGTCGAGTATGCCATCATGATCGCCGGCAGAGGCACTTTCGCCAGCTCATAGCAGTAGTGGATGCAAGCCGTGATCCAAGACGACATCCTCTGAGCAGACACTGGGTCACCTTCCATTCTGTCTGACACTAAAACGAACAACTGTACTGACTTACGGAATGGCCTTGTTCTATCTCTGTAGAAGGCCTGCACCCTCCTGACATCCAGGGTGCATAGCCTGCACTCCTCATCTGATGCACGAGGCTTTGGAAAGAAAACAGGTAAGTATTTGTCCTGAAAGTATATGTCTAGTATGAAACTGGGAAACAACCTGGGGCAGAAACGCTGGGTGTGGTTGCAGCTGGACCTTATCTTTGTAGAAAACTGTTTAGGGCGACTCTGAAATAAGCGCCCTGATTTCGGACACCCTGCGGGCCGACATTATCGCGACCAGAAATGAGACCTTCCAGGAGAGAAGAAGGAGAGAGCAGGAAGCCAGAGGCTCAAATGGTGACCCCATGTGCCTCAACAGCACGAGACTTAGGTCCGGGGAGAGGAGAGGGGAAAATGGGATCTCGGATGTGCGGGTAGAGATGCTCTAAACCTTTCAAAAACTGTGCTGTCATGTCATGAGAAAATACTGACCTGCCTTGGAACGTAGGAGGAAAAGTGGAGGTAGCGGCCAGGTGGAGCTTGATAGATGACAGGGACAAACCTTCGAGTTTGAGATGCAGTAGATAATCCAGGATATCCTGCAGCGGGGCCTGCTCAGCCTGAATACACCATTCCGAGACCCAGCACGTGAATCTTTTCCATTTGGCCAGGTAAGTCACTCCCCAGCAAGACCTGCTGGACACGGGCTGAGCATGCCCATTCATACGCACTTAGCCATGCAGTAGCCAAGCCGTCAAGTCCAATGCGCCAGGTTCGGATGCAAAAGGCTGCCATGGTTCTGTGAGAGCAATCCGGCCAGAGAGGCAGCTGCAGTGGGGCAGCTATCGAAAGGCTCAGCAATGTGCCAAACCAGTGCTGGCCAGGCCATGCGGGGGCTATTAGCATAACTTTCATCCCGTCTTACCTGATCTTCACAAGGACTCTGTGAATCAGCGGCTCTGATGAGAAGACATACATCAGTACCCCCAACCATGGAATGAGAAAGGCATCTGACAGGGAGCCCCAGTCCACTCTCCGGATCAAACAGAACACGTGGCATTTTCTGTTCTGCCTGGATGTGAACTGGTCCACCTGGGGAGTCTCCCACCTCTGGAAGATTATGCTGACCACCTCCGGATGGAGCGATCACTCATGGCGAGAGGAGAAAGTCCTGCTGTGGTTCTTGACCTCTTGAACGAGGAGTTGCTCATGAAAAGGGTCCCTGAAAAGGGATGGGAAAGAGGGGTGGGTGAGAGGGAGGGATGGCTGAAAATTGAAGGGTATAGCTCCGAGATACTTTATCCAGCACCCAGTGGTCCGAGGCGACCTGCAATCAGGCCAAACAGTAGGGATGAAGGCAGTCGAGGAAAGGACAGGGTGGATCCGGGGAATTGACTAGGGCGTTGCTCTCGAGCGCACCTGCAAAATAAGCACTTCTGGCTCCCGGGATGCTTCGCCGGGCTGGGCTGCACATGTGAGCGAGAGGAGGAAGGGTGGTGACAACTAAAACTCGTGTCTCTATCCCTTCTCCTAGCAGGACTCTGATGAGGCTGCCATGGCCTTGTGGCGGGGGTGGTCGGAACTGCTTTTGTGCAGACTGCGCCATGAGCGAAGGATGGCCCGACTGTCATTCAACCCATACAGGCTTGCATCTGTTTGTTCGGAGAAGAGACCATTCCCATTGAATGGGAGGTTCTGGATCAAAGTCTACATCTCTTGGGAAAGGCTGGGAGTCTGAAGCCAGGAGCTGCGCCCCATAACCACTGCTGATGTGTCAACCCTAGCTGCCAAGTCCGCTGTGTTCCATGCCATTTGGAGAGAACCCCTAGCCGCCGCGGTGCCTTCCTCTACCAGTGTGCCAAATTCTTGTCCAAACCCTGTGGGAGGGACTCCTTGAACTTATGGAGGGAATCCCATAAATTAAAATTGTACCTGCCCAAGAGGGCCTGATGGTTCAGCACCTGGAACTGCAGGCTGGCAGTGGAATCAATTTTTCTCCCCCAAAAATCCAGTCTTTTTGTCTCTTTATTTTTGGGAGTTGAGCTGATGTGCCCCTGCTTGTCTTTTTCATTGGCTGCAGAGACAACCAGCAAGCCCGGAGCGGGGATAGGTATAAAGGTACTTGAACCCTTTGGCCAGGACACAGTACTTCTTTTCAGCCCTTTTGGAAGTGGGAGGGATGGAAGACGGGGTTTGCCAGAGGGCCTAGGCAATTTTGAGGACCCCGTCATGCACTGGTAGTGCCTCATGGGCTGGGGTAGAGTCCAAGAGAACGTTGAACAAGGTGTCCACCTGCTCAGCTATCTCTTCCACCTCTAGGCCCAAGTTCTTGGCCACCCATTAAAGCAGAGCCTGGTGTTCTTTAAAATCATCCGGCGTGCTGGCCCTCAAGGATCCTGCAACTGCCTCCTTTGGGGATGAAGACAACAACTGTACCTCCAGGGGAGGCCCCAGGGCATCGTCCTCTGTGAGGGAGGGAGGTTTGTTTTGTTGCTCTGAGGCAGTGACAGATGAGCGGTGTGAAGGGGGCATCATCATGGCTGGCACGCCCCACGCTCTCCAATAAGGCCACTATGCGGTCCACTGGACATGCTGTCAAGGCAGTGCCATCAATGTTGACGCAGCTTCAGGAGCCCAATCGCACCAGTGGAGTCTGGGTTAGGGGCTGAACTGCCCTTCCGTGCCAGAGGAATCCCCTTCCGGTGACCACGGTGGGGCCGTCGGTTCCTGTGTCTGCCCGCTGACTGTTGCCATTGGAGACGGGTGCTTGGAGTGAGAGGATCAGTGCTAGTATTGAGCGACCAGTGCCGGGGCTGGGAGGACCGGATTAGCGATGGGGAATGCTCCCATGGGGTGGTGACTGAGATCTGTGCCAAGAAGATGACTGGCGGGAGGGTGAACGGTGCCAGCAACACGGACACCAACGCCTCCCCTTAGGTGATCCGCTTCGAGACGGTGGAGACCGTGATTGCGGTGCCGGTGATCAAGAGCGAGCCCCAGAGGATCTGGGTTACGACTCCGGAGATCTGCAGCATGGAGGAGAGAGCTGCCTTGTCTTGGGGGATCGGCATCACTCCATTGCCCCCGAGGGATCTTAGCGGCTGGCTTGCCCCCATGGGGAGCTTTTGCCATTTCCTGCAGCATGTCAGTGGTGCCGGGGAAGGCCTCTGCTCTCTCGGCACTGGGGGAGCTTGGGAAGGTGTCGATGCTGCCAGGAGTTTGGGTCCCCTACTGCTCCCAGGAGAGTGGTAGATCTTTTAGGGGGCTAAGGGCCCAGACCAGGGAGGCATGTCCATGTGGCTCTGGAGTGGCCGGGTGGCCCAAACTGGATCCTTTGCCCAATGTCCCATTGCCCTTGTTGCTCGGTGCTGGGGAGCCATGCTTCTTTGTTTTCTTTTTGGGCATCGATGCTGGGGGTGCGCTGTGCAGCGAGGCTGAAGTACTAGGCGAGTCTTGGCAGGACGGCTTGGAAGCCAGATATAGGGCAGCCTCCAGAGGAAAGCCTGCAAGCTAATATCCCATTCTTTCCGAGTCCTGGGTTGAAAATTTTTACAAATACAACACTTGTTCACATGTGATTCTCCCAAGCACTTGAGGCAGCTACTGTGGGGGTCGCTTATAGGCATAGACCTGTTACAGTCTGCGCAAAGCGTAAACCCCGGAGACCGAGGCATACCCTGCCTAGGGCAAAGTCCCCTCTGGGACTCTAACTTCTAACTACACTTAAAAACTACTTACCACTAACTACAACAAACAAACTATTTACAAGGCCCTAAGTCTCAGTCAGAAAAGACAAAACCTCTAGACCTTGCTATTCAAGGAGAGGCGCTCCAACTAAACACCACAAGTGGTAAGAAGGAACTGAGAGGGCATAAGGCCGACAGTGCCTGATATACCGACGCATGAGTGTGGCATTCAAGGGGATGCCACAGCTGGCCCTATGGATACTGCTAAGGCAAATATCTCCAATGACCGCGCACATGGGCATGCAAGCACCTAGAATGGAACTGACATGAGCAAGCACTCCAAGAAGAACTCACAATTCTGGGAACCTCTGCAGATTGTCCAATTGGCAGACAGTTTTGGAGAAATTTGGGACTGGAAGGATGTTGGGTTTATTCTGCAAAAAAGTAACTGGGTGGCAGAAGCCAGGGTGTGACCTGCATGCTTGTAAGGCTGGCTGGTGGTCTCAGGACTCTGAGACACAGCAGCATAACATTTAAGGCATGCAGAATTGCAGGGCAGGCAGTGATACAACCCCTTACTGGTCTGGGTTGAACCCCTAAGTGATAAAATAAGTACTAATTTTAAGAGGGGTCTTCTGCATCATGCCATTGGGAAGGAGAAAAGGGTCAAAATACCAGTCAAAATAACAAGGCTCTTGAAATAATGAACTATTGGGGAAGCGGGAGAACAGTGTGTGAGGAGAACTCATTTAACCTGTGGCATAGGGGTTAGAGAAAAACCCTTCCTGCCTCAGGCACTAACCTTTTCGCTGGGCTTCCACTCCATGCCTGTGGGAGCCTGGACTGGTGACATTAACTTACTGCACTGCTGCCTGGAGGGGATCTGGCTGGAAAGGTGCTGAGATGGTGCAGTTCAATCCCTCAAGAGCGCTGGAATGGGGAACCAGGCTCAAGAGCAGGAAAATGGTCAATGAAAACCAGTGCTGAAAGAGATGGTAGGGACTGCTTCACTTGCAAGGTCCCCAAGCTTCTTTGGTGCTGAAGAGTTCCTGGTATTACCAGTATTGTCTTACAGGAGACTAATGAAATAGGGCTTTCCTCCAAGGGTGGAGGAGTCAGCAACTGCACTCACCCATGGCAGCAATGAGTGAGTGTTGGAGATAGGCAACACCTGTGCAGAAGACAGACCCTGGATCAGTTTAAAGAAGTCTTCAATCAAACTGCCTCCAAAAGCATGAGGAAGGGAAACACTGTCATACATAGGATGGACTACAGATAAGAATTGTATGCAGTGGAGGAACGCATGAATTGTATGCAGTGGAGGAAGCAGGTGAACAAATAGGAACAAAAATAGTTATGCCTGGGAGAGAGGTGTAATTAGCATCAATTTATGCAAAAACAGTCCATCTCACACCAGCATAGTGTGGGTCTTTGTTCCTCTCGGACACCTGGCTCATAACAGTTTAAAAGTCTACTACTGCTACCAACTAATAAAGTTATTCCTTCCACTGAAGTGGTAGAGACCTTTCTTCCCTGTAGTTCTCATGTTTAAACCCCAGTTAGCCCAAGTGGGATCATTGTAATAGCATATTTCCTGTTTTCATATATGAAACTCATTCTGATATTTCATTTCATGACATAACTTTTTTTTCCTCCAAACCACCCACCTCAGTTGTTTATCAGTAATTTCAGATGGCTGCAAAGAACAGAAGTGACTACTGAATCCTAACACATTTTGATAAAGAATATATCCAAGCAGTCCAACTTTATATCTGTGTTACAGAACACTCAGTAAAATGTCAACATGCTCCTTTTAGCTACTGTTAAGGTCAATTTTGTACATAGGCCCAGTTAAACTTACTAAGTTTGGGTACAGGTTGCGTATCCCAAAACTGGTATTTACGTTTGGTCGCTTCATCAATGTTCTTTGCTGGTCCCTGGCATGCAGAGAGCAGCTCCATAGCTCTCTGAATGTCTTGCAACTTCTGCATTGGAATGGCTGGATTCTGTACAGAGAGACAACAGGGGAAGAGAGGCTCGTTTACTACATGCACACTGAAAAAGTAGTGCATACACCACATTCACGTCACTTGCTTCAACGATATTTTGATAGTATTTTGTATATTTGCTCCCACCTTAAGCGAGGCACTGCCAGGGAGTTCAGGCCCAACATGTAGGTTTTGTTGGGGGAAAAACAGTTTTATAAACTTCTTTTGTTTTAAAAGTAGTTTAATTATTTTTAAAACTTCTTCAAAATAGTTTGTTTACATTTAATAATGAACTTGCAGTGTTTGTAACACAAATACTGCATCATTACGCTACTGTAGGAGGACCACAGCGTGAAGCTAACCATTCTTTTTTCCCCACTGCTCCATCCGAACAAAGCTGAAATGGTAAAACAGAGTAAACCGCTAAAAGCAAAGATGAATTTTAAAATTCCTTTAGGTTTAACAATCTAAGGTGTTATTAGTAATGCACATAAGGGTATTTAAAGTATATAATATATATATAGATAGATAGATACATATATATAGATATAAACGTATAAAATACATACTATAAAACATCACTTTGAAAAGTCAGCGTTATTCCATATTTGTTATGCTATATTGCTACATATTGCAATGTTTACTGAAGTTCTATCAGATGTTCTTTTTATTAATTCTTGCTTTACTTTTCAGTGTACAGAAAATGCATGTTATAAGTCCATTCTGTCAAGTGCTACAGCTAACGTTGTTTTGCAGATGTTAGCAAAGTTTCAAAATGAAGAGAGCATCTAAGAGTAAAGATAAAATAAGCTAAAATTCTACTTAAAGAGGAAAGAGACTTTTACAGAACCATCTCCCCACCCAGACAACCTAAAAGTTAGGGCTAAACTTTCTCAACTTTGGTGGCTGAACCTAGGCATCTAAATCCTCATTTCAGAGATAAAGCTGAGCACCCACAGCTTCAATAAGAATTTTGCCTGTGTCGTGCATACAGACTGCAAACCAGTGATAGGTATAGTGAGTTATAAATCTGAAGGGATATTTCTATTTTTGTTTCTTAAGAAAAGTCCCATCCTGGAATAGATTTGGGAGTTTTGCCATCAACTTCAGGAGGCCAGGATTTCACCCCAGGTTTTCTCCAAGGCAACAGATACATTCTTTAGACTACATTATATTACATATATTATTTAAAAAGTGTTCTATCCCAACTGTTGAATACACAAGCTCCCTGCTTCTCAGTTCCATATTAATTTGTCATCCTTTGATTATTTCACTTCCTTTCTAGGACTCATCTAGAGAAAACACCACAAACTATAATTAATATGGACAAGCAGCAGGCTTCAGTACCATCCATCTCAAAGGCAGATCTACTGCATGTAGTTTAAGAACTTTCAACTTCAAAGAAGCCTGCATGTCTTATCATTTAATATATATTTTTATTCTCTATACATTATGCAGTTTCTCTAGTTAACTAAAGTATTGCAAGATTTCCCTATCAAAATAATACTATGAACATATTAATAAAACAGTTCTTTGGCCTGAGAGGTCAGTACATTAACATTTATTTACTTATGGGCTTTGGTTCACCCAGTTATGTCAACACTGTTACAGCAAGAAAAAAAAAAACAGCCTATTTCTAGATCCAAATCATAGTGACACGGGTCAGTGTTCTCAACTAAAAAATCAAATTATATAGTTCCTACTGGTCTAGTATGAAGGTTTCTAAGGAAGTAGAGAGATTTTTAACGCTTACCAGTACACGGACTAATCAAATATTAATTCTGATGTGTCAATATTAGTATTTTGGATATTTTTAATTTTAGCAGTGTAAGCAGTTTCTCTCACTACTGTAGCACCCCTTTGGTATCAGAAACTGCTACTATGTGCAGGGGCAGCCTCCTCTTGACCGCTTCTTTAGCCTTGTGATGGCCTAGCTCTTTGGCCAGTTGATCTCTTAAGTTCAGTTCTGTCCCATTATGGGGTAATAAAGTCCAACTACAGAATCTATACCATTATCCAAGCAAAAGATCCTCCTGCTCCTCTCAGGCTACACTGAAGTTCCCTGTTCTTCACCTGTACTCCTGGGGACTGCAGATTTCTTTCTTTGCTCTTTTGGCTGAGCACTGCCTCCCGGGTCTCTTCCCCTGGAAGCCCTTCTTCCTAGCCCTTCCCCTCTGCTTCCTTTCCTACTCTAGCAGCTTCTTACAGGGTCTTCCCTGCTTCTTACAAGCTCTATCTCAGGGCCTCTCACAGGAATCTAACCTGCTCCTCATGGTTTTCTCCAGCCTGCCTTCATTAGGCCCTTTCCAGAAAGAGAGGGTTCCCCAGGCTCCTCTCTCCTGGATTTCTTCTTTCACCGAGTTCTCATCCCTCTCTGTGTAGTTCTCTCTGAGCCTTTCACAGCTTAGATCTCTAATTGTAATTGAGCCACCAGATCAGGATCAGCTGGGGGTTAACTGCTAAAGTCACAGGCAAGGCTGAGCCCAACTCCTCTTGACAGGCTAGCCAGCCTGTGAATAGGGGATCAAAATATTTTTCTATTTCTATGCCAATAACAAATGACCATTATAAATAAGGCATCTGTCCACATAATATAGAAGAGAAGGGGAAAAGGTATATATCATTCTGACATTAACCATGACTAGTCTATGGATGATGGTCCTTCTCCTGAGGGAGAAGGTTCTTCATTCCTTGCAACTAATTCAGAGATAGGTATGTGTTATGAAATTTGTTTTCAGTTCCTTTTTATTTTCTCCAAAAAGAGGAGGAAAATTTTCTGAAGAAACACACATAAGCTGGAAAGCAATATTTGCTTTCTCAATTTAGAGTGAGTTCCTGCAGTTAAGAGGGACTGGCTAAACCCTCTGGAGGAACGGCACAAAGACTGAAAGAATAAAACAAAATGTACAATTTTATGTGATCCAAAGGAAATTTATCTGATGTACAGAGGGAGCAAAAAGAAAAGGAGTACCGGTGGCACCTTAGAGACTAACAAATTTATTAGAGCATAAGCTTTCGTGAGCTACAGCTCACTTCATCGGATGCATTTGGTGGAAAAAACAGAGGGAGCAGGTGCCCTTTTCTGCATAAAGTGAAGCTTTGTCAGTGCCTAGAGTCCTCTCTTATGTTACAGGAGGAGTTGTGGAGGAAGTCCATTCTGTTACATGTGCAGATATGCTGACCAGATGAGGGACTAGTTGGAAAGAATAGCGAACCAGAGACATTTTAAAGAATATTGATATCACACTTCCTTTTGATCCGTAATGGCTTTTTTTGGAGAGACTGTTACCAAGGGGAAGTTTATGCGTTATCCAAAATCCAAGTAGCCACCTGTCATTGATGGAATAAATGGGCCAAAATTGGAAGAGGGCTACCACAAGGCAGCTGTAACCATAAATTCAATTACCTGACTTTTCAATTTAAGGCGTTCCATCGTTTAGAAAAGGCCTCTAACTACTACTTACTACCTAGATAGTTGTTCAAATGCCATTATCCTCAAGTCTGACATTTTAAAACACAGAAAACAGCCGTGGAAATGTCTGTGATTAGAACAAACATTGATAATACTTTAAGACAAACAGATTGTGGACAAAGACCATCCTGGACTAGAATATGGACAGGGCTTACTTACAGCAAAGAGACTATGTCCAATTTTGCTTGGCAAGTGAAGACAGAACAAAGATGTAGACCCTGGAGTGGAATTACCAGTACAGAATATATACATTAGACTTTACGTTTACACTTCAAAACAGATATTTTTTGTTTTTTTGCCTTTGCTCACACATGTATTAGTTCTTTGTGGCTCTCCATTTGTCTATTGTGTGGGAGGGGGAAAAAGACGGTCTTTTGCTATGCTCCTTGTCTGTGTTCTATGACATTTCCTCCTGCTGCTTTGTTTCTTTGTGTTCGCACATACTGCAGACTGAATAATAAGAGACTACAAAGTTAATTTCACATTGTAGCCTGCAACAGACACAGAGTACAAGGATAGACACACCGTTTGTAGGTTAGAGAGGCAAAATGCACAGATGAGATTTCAGAAAGCAAGGAGACCTGTGTAAGGATTGCTACATATATGCCTAGACAGCAACTGCTGGGAAGTAAAAGTCTCTGCTGTACAAAAGTTCCCTGATGGAACTGACAATATTCTGTCAATGCAGAGAGTTTGAAAACTGAGTTTCATGCACACATGCCCTTTCCTGTATGTATTTGCACCAATAGGATATTAAACAAAATATTTTTCACGTCACATAGTTGTTTACAGAATTAATTCATATTACAAATGAGAGACCAGAGCATTCAAAAATATTTACAAACAAAGACTGACTCAAACTTCAAGATATAACCTAATCATTAGCTGCCTGGGGTTAGGAAGAAACTCACCCCACAGGCATGTTATTGCTTAATTATCCAATTATAGGGGTTTTATACTTTCCTATTCAACAATTTTCATCAATGATCCGGAAGTAAAAATAAAAATCACTGCTGATTAATACTTGTGGACGATGCATAGATTGGTGGAGTGGTAAATAATGATGAGGATAGGGCAGTCATACCAAGTGCTCCAGTTTGCTCTGTAAACTGGACAAAACACATTTTTAATATTAATAGTAATTATTTTCAGGGAGTTCTATGGTTGCAACTCCACAAAGAGCAGTGCATTGTAGTAGCTATCCCAGTGTGCAAGTGGCTGCAAAGTGCTTTTCAAAGGGAAGTGGGAGTATGACAGGGAGCGTGTTGTGTGTACGTGGGGGGAGAGAGAGAGGGTTTGGGGGGGCTGAGAGCATGTCAGCATGCTGTCTTGTAAGTTAAGACAGCAGCAGGACCCCCCCCACCCCTCAAAACAATGAGAAGAGTGGCCACTTGACTTCAGGGGATTATGGGACATTTCTGGAGGCCAATCACAGCGTAGTAATGCAACACCTCATTCACACTGATGTCCGGGCGTTTCAGCCAGGGCGCAGCAAGCTTTATGCTGGTTGTGGAGATGAATTGCCAGGAGCGCTCCAGCTGCAGAGTCCAGGCACTCTATGCGCCTTGCAATTGTGGACACATTGGGAGTTAGGGCACCCGGGGCTGCTTTCATGTGCTCTAACTTGCAAGTGTAGCCAAGCCCTTTGAATATAGGCAGATGCAAAGTTATACATCTAGGAACAAGAAATGCAGGCCTACAGAATGGGGAAGGGGGAACTGTATCACAGAAAATTGTGACTCTGAAAAGGATTTAGAGGTCAAGTTGGACATGCAACTTAACATGAGCTCCCAGTGTGATGCTGTACAAAAAGGGCTAATGTAATCCTTGGGTCTATAAACAGGGAACTAGTAAGAAGGGATAGGGAGGTTATTACCTCTGTTTACAGCACTGGTGAGACTGATAATACAAAACTGCATATAGTTCTGGTGTCCATATTTTAAAAAGGAGGTTGAAAAGTTGGAAAGGGTGTAGAAAAGAGCTGCAAAAATTATGCCTGGGTCTGAGACTTGGTGCTGCAGGTTTTCTGGTTTTTTTGCAATGCAGACATACCCCAAGAGTCCCAAAGTCCCAGTGAAATAAAATATTGCCAGATCCACCACATATTTTACTTAGGCAAATCCCCAACTAAAACCAGTCGGAGTTTCACCTAAGTAGTTATGCAAGATCAGTTCAGAACTCGGAAACTTAATTCTCATTATCTACAGGACAGGAAAGAGTTTTCCGATTTTGGGGAAAACTGGCAGCAATGTCTTTGCTTCTGTCATACATAATCTAGATTGTACTGATTAGACCTATTCAGAATTGCTGTTAGCCCCACATAAATTATATTATTTGCTCTTAAAAGCCATGGTCCATGCTGGTAGCTCAATAATCTCAGTCTGTCTTCAAGTCTCCCTTGGCTGTAGCTGTCTTTGTATTCACGTATTCACAAATACAAATGCCTAACAGAATAGGATTCCTGTAAATGTCAACACCGTATTTGCTCATGAGAACAGCGAAGGCAGGCACAGTGAGAGAGTCAACAGGGAAGTGCTATATGTACACTTTAGGTCACAAAAAACTAATACAATGGGGGCGGGGAGGAGAGGAGTTATTTTGGTTTTACTAGTTTCACCCTGAAGTCTAATTTTTAAATGTAGACTATGTTGCAGCCCTTGCACAGTTCAACAGGACAATCTGCATGTTAATCTGCAATTTTTAAGTAGCATATTAAAATTGAAGCCATCTGTATCACTGGTCCTTTAAAAGTTCACTGGAATATTTATTAATGCATTTATAAAACAGGGAGAATGGAAGGAGAAATCTGAGTAACTGCAGTTTATCCCCCTGTGATTATGGGACACCAACCATCTGACACAATTACTTAACCTAAACGTTTTTTCAAGTTAAAAATGACAACAGTACGTTCCTGTAAGTGTAAAAACCATGACAGTTCTAAGATAATGGTACTTCTCAGATCCTAGAAATGGCCTTCAGCTTCATTACATGCCTGAGATGAGTAGTTATATTATGATCACATGCCTTGCTATGCATTATTCCCTACATAAAGAATGTACTGAATTCAAGAACCTGAATGTACTGATATTCAAAGCTTATTCACATTTATTTTCAGGCAGAAAATTTCAAATGCACCTATGGGAGTTAGGCACCCACATTCAATAGAAAACCAATGTGAGTTGGGCACCTAAATGTTGCCAGCCTCAAACATGTTACAACTGCCAATCATTACTGCTGGGAACCCACCTGCATCAAAATGTTCAAAAGGTCAAATGTGTCA
Source organism: Dermochelys coriacea (assembly GCF_009764565.3). Taxonomy (NCBI): domain Eukaryota; kingdom Metazoa; phylum Chordata; order Testudines; family Dermochelyidae; genus Dermochelys; species Dermochelys coriacea. The sequence goes on from NC_050069.1 coordinate 229,358,792, forward strand.
GTCAAAAGAGGAAAAAGTCATAGGAGACTCAGAAGTCTTGTATTCCTGTGGTCTCCTGACTGCTGAAGCTGCTTACATCGCTGTCCCACCTCATCATCCACCTTCAGCCCCCAACCTCACCTACACCCAACAGTACTCTCAGATGATCCTGTATGTTTACCTTCGAGGAAAGACACACAATACCCATCTCAGCTAAAATACCTGCAAACTCCCTTCACTTAAGAGTGAAACAAATGCCAAAGGTCACAGTATAATTTATAAAACTCAAGAATCACAAGTAAGGAGAAACACACATTTTCCATGACTAGTAAAGAAAATTAATATTGCTCAGCACTTGACCAGCTTGACAGTCCAAAACAGCTCAGAAATCTAGCTAGAAAAGCTCCATTTACTTAGTACTTGTGTGGACAGGAACAGAGCTGGTGAATGCAAAGGCACATGAACTGGGTACCTGTATGTTGAATCTGAAATTAAGGCCTCTTATTTTAATCACTAGAGGTTTGGAGAGGGGCTTTTTATTAGCATATATATTTAAATAAAAATCAAATCTCACAAGTTAGCTACAATAAAAATGGCTACAAACATAGTGGAATTAGCGAGGCTTTGTGCCTGTGGTGACCATCATATCGTCAGGTGTTTCAGTGAGCATAAGTAAACAACATATGACAGAGGTGTGCAGATCACACCTGCAGTATAATGTGACCCTGTCTACATTTGCCAGAAAAAGTGTGGATACAAAACTGCAAATGCTGAGCACCCCCAAACCCCATGAACTTCAAGGGAAGTTGAGGGTATTCATCAGCACTTTGCATGAACCATCCAACTCTCTGGTGAACAGTGAGCAAACATAATTCTTGGCAGAAAGGCAATTATCCACTTTCCCTGGCCATCATACACAGGGCTTAACTGTGCTTGCTACTGATATAAACCAATTTGTGAAACATGGTGCTGCAGATTTGATGGAAACCTAGCATCTGGCTATTCTGATTAAAGTTAGTCTCCCTAGAAAGTGGAATGAGAATCTATGTAACATGAGGTCAAAGGCCAACTACTTCCTGACATCCTAAAAGTGAGGCTGCCAAGATTAGTGAATTTACAGAATCTTTATTTTATAGTTTAACAAACGAATTCTGATCCATGGGTTATAGTGTCAATGACAGCTCATAATCCCTGGTTTTGAATCAGATTACTACTCCCCACAATATCATTTTATTATAAAAAGTGTTAAATCTTTCAGTTACTTCTCTGGTATCCGTTTCCCCATTTGAGGTAGAGAGCAATTTTTACTTAGTTGACATTTAAAAAATATTTTGTATGCACTGAAATGTATTTAAAATAGTTTTAAAGAAAGATGCTCCTGGAAGAGTCAACTGAACGAGAAAAAATAAAGCATTTTCATACTAACACAACCATTAAACCCTGCTTGGAGTAGCTGAAAAATTAACTGCTGGCCAGACTTACCAAAATAGGAGTATTAATGATTGGCTAGAGATTCTCTTTCTTGAGGGAAAAAAGTCTATACATTAATTTGGATTAACAAAGTATTATTGTAATTCATCAAAAAGGGATTTAAAATTTTATGTATTTTAAAATACACAGTTCAAAACATAATAAAAAGGAACTGCATCTTTACTTCAGAAAGGTAGTAAAATTCTAACATCCTTTAGCTGACCTTACTATAAGCAACTAACTTCAAATCTGTTTACTGTCTATTTTATTGCAGATCCATGCCAAATAGCCCACATTCTTCAAAGAAAAGCAAAATTAAAGAGCATGAGAAGTCTAAAAAGTGATCACTCTTGGTCATACTGTATGTTCTTGCTACACATTTAAAAATGTGACCCAACACAAAAGCAGCACACACATAGCACTGGAGGTGACACTGAAAAAGCCCTAGGTCAGGGGTTCTCAAACTTCATTGCACCATGACCCCCTTATAACAATAAAAATTACTACATGACCTCAGAAGGGGGAACTGAAGCCTGAGCCCAAGGGCTTCAGCCCCAGTCAGTGTGCTTTGGCCTGGACAATGGGGCTTGGGCTTCAGCTCAGACCCGGGCTTCAGCTCTGGGCCCCAGAAAGTCTAAGTCAGCTCTGGCAACCCCATTAAAATGAGGTGGGGACCCACTTTGGGGTCCTAACCCAGAGTTTGAGAACCACTGCCCTAGAGAGTGGACAATACATAATGTATCAGCATGCCAGCAAAACAGAACACAATTTCTCCCCTGAAACAAACAGATTACACTATTACACTTGACAAATCTTACAGGGGGACAAATGGCAAGAGGATGAGTTTCTTTGCATTAATCAGATGAGACAACTTCCCTATTCGGGCACAATCAATGGTCTGTGAACTTTCACATGATTGTGCTATGAAGCTCACTCCTCAGGGTAAGGTTCCAAGTGATGCAACTTAGAAATTCTTGATTGAAGCCACATATTTTTAAGTGTCATGTTTTTCCCTGTTTACTTAGAATAAGGTGGTCAAAGCATGGTCCATAGCCCAAATGTGTCTCACAGCCAATATCATATTTAACACAGAGCATCTGGAGGATACATATTCCATTGTGTGATGGGACATTCTGATTTAAAGCAGAAGCCTTTTAGGTGAAAATTGATCATCACATCAGAGGCGGATTAAGTTGTATTGGGGCCCTGGGCACAAAGAACATTTGATGCCCCATATCCTGGGGGCCTAGGAGTGCCAGAACTGGGCACTTTTTAAAAATGGGAGGGCCATGCCTGCCCACTTTTTAACTTCGGCATAGTAGCCTCGGGCAGGCGTGGCATGGCAGCGGCATGGTCGCAGTTTGGGGAGGGCAGGAGGGCATTGCCCCCCCAAACTGCAAGCCTTGGGCCAGAGGCAATAGGAAGAGCAGTGCCACACATGATTGCTGCCTTGGGCTCAAAGCCCTGGTGGCTGCAGGGGCAACCTGCTACCAGGAGCAGGAGGAACACAACAGGGGCAGCCTGGCATTGGGAAGGGAGGGGGCAGAAGGCCAGACCAGAGACCCTTCCTCTGGGTCCCACCGGCAGCAGCGTGCCCTGGAGGGTGGGGACACAGGCTGGGAGCTGCTCTTGGGTACCCTGCACCCGACACAGAGCAGGCGGAGGATCCAGGGTTCCCCCTACAGCGGCCCAGGCTCTCTGGAAGGCTCCTACCACCTGTCCAGCACTGGCTCCGGCCTGGCCAGGGGCAGTGCCCCAGGGGAAGAGGAGGAACAGAGGACAGGGCCACAGTTACAGCACCGGTGGCCCTCCACTTCTACCCAAGTTACGGTCCCGGGCACAGATCTGGAGCCTCCCCAGACTGTATCTCAGTATTAAAGAGGACAGGTGCAACTCACTTCATTTTATGCCAATTAGGTGTGGATTTCAAGGCAATAGGCTGCTTGTTTCCCCACCTGAGGCTTGCATTATCAAAGTGTGGATGCCCATGACACAGAAGTTTCCTCGGACGTTTTGTATGGTATTTCCCCATAAAAATAAAATCATAGAATCATAAGACTGGAAGACACCTCGAGAGGTCATCTAGTCCAGTCCCCTGCACTCATGGCAGGTCTAAGTATTATCTAGACCATCCCTGACAGGTGTTTGTCTAACCTTAAAAATCTCTATGGAGATTCCACAACCTTTTCAGCAGCAGCAGCTGAAGACAGATCCAATTCAAAGTGCAGCAGTCAGCATAGACTTGCCTCCCTGCTCTGAAATCCACTACCAGATGGCACCGTATTGTTCAATAAATTGGGTATAAATCCGGACAAGTTAGAATGAGGGCTAAATTAGAGACAATTTATCAAACACAAAATATGCTACTAAAACATTACAAGTGCAGATTAAAATTATCTGCTACAAGGCCACCACCAATCTGAATGTTAACCGACTGAAAAAGCTGTCACCTCCTCCCTCCACAGGACACATCTCCCTGGTAATCACCAGCATGCCAGAGGCAGCTTTTTAAAGGCTGCCAACTACTGTACATATTTACCTTCTCACATAGTTCCTTGTCCTTTCGTTTTTAATCATGACAATAACCCAAACCCATGCCCGATTCAAATGAGTGTTAAGGCAGCACTACCCACTTTCACAGGAAACCACAGAAGTTAAAATAAAAGAAGGCTCTCACTTTTGAAGGCTGTTGAATTTTAATCTCCTGGGAGTCAGATGCAGAATCTGATTTGGTGCCACCAGAGTTTGGTTTCTCCTTTTTTCTCTTCTGTTTCTTTTTCTTCTTTTTAGCTCCCAAATCCCCTCCAGGACTTCTGTCAGGAAATTCAGAGAAGGTAAAATGAGAAAAATCAATACCACAAAGCTTGAAGTACATGAAAGTTAAATTTAGAAAACCGCTATTCCTACATATGAAAACTAACAACCGTCAGACATGACACAAGGAGGGAAAAAAAAAATCAGGAGAAACAAAGGAGTAAATTGCAGAAGAGTTATCTATGTTAACTTGATCATTTGCTTTCCATTCAGTCCCCTAATTTACAGGGCATTTGGGCACTATGCAACAGTCAATGCCATACCCATGGCTTTTATTTAGCAGAAACATGAAGTGGCAGTTTTTACGTATATAGCAGAAGTTGTAATGTCTTGCTGAACACTTTTATTTAGCAGGAGTCATTCTGCAGAAAGAAAGGGGCAGGAGACTTCAGGGAGGAAGAGAAATATATTACTATAATGCACTAGAGCTAAAACTTGCCTTATGTATGTCTGCAGAAGTAATAATTGAAGTTTCAGAATATAACGCTGCATTGAACTAGAAACACTATAACCACAAACACTACATGAACATTTCTGATATTTCCAGCAATGAATCATGGGTGGGATTTTCTAATATAGCCTTTGGGATTTAGGTGCACAGGCTACATTGAAAGTCAATAGGACTTCTGTTCCTAAATACCTTAAATGCTTTTGAAAATCTTTCCCATGTCCTCAGATACTCTTGATTTTATCAATGGCCCACCAAAGGATTGGGAAGAATGAATTAGAGGGAAGGTTCCAGTCAGAAAACACTCTGCAATTTTTCAGGGAACTTTGTTTTTAACATATGATATATATCTTGCTCAAATCTCACTGAGTAAAAGAAGAGTTACTATCAATGACTATTACTGGATCAAGTTTAATGGAAAACACATAAAACCCAACCAACTGCACCCTACACTTGCTGACACCGTGAACCCTTTTTTCCTTAAGTAAAGAGAGCAGTCAATTAACAAAATGACCAAATACAAGAGTAGAGCCTGTAGATATTGTGGAGAGCTCACCATTGGGATGGTAGTAACAGCCACCAGACAAACAGGAAAAAAAAAAAGACAAGGGAGAAAGAGAGAGACTCTAGAACACAAGCTGAATACTCTCCAAGAGAAGTTAACAGTCAGGAAAAACCATATGTACATCATGGGCTCCACAGCAGATGATAGATGCTTTTTTGCACTGGGCAAAATAAAAACTTTGCTTATTTTATTTTTACACGAGAAACAGCTTTGATCGTGAGGGACACTGACAAGCATACAAGAGACATCATTTGGCTATTCTAGCAAGAGTCAGATCATGGAACAAGTGGATTAGCACAGAGAGTTGCAACCATCATGAATCCTTATAAAAGTATATCTATAAATCTATTGTCATCTTTACTGCACTCTAATTTCAAAGGTTATAGTGTCCACAGTCTTGGCAATTGCATTGCTGGTCAATTCTTGAGACCCTAAAGCCTGAGAAAGCTCCACATGCCCAAATTGAATGCTGAAAGCCTGTGTTTAAGAAAGTACCAACCAGTCACTGTAAACACTCATCTCTATGGTAATATCATTGTTCTCTAAATCCATCCTTATATGAAAGATCAATGCTGAGAAGCACTGAACCCTACAACTCCACAGGAGTTCAATGGAAGTTGCAACAGAAGAAGAGAAGAAAGAGTACACCGAACAACCAGAGACTAGACACCAATGCAAAAGCGACAGAGGTCAGGTCTTGGAATATGTCTGCATCACATCTCGAAGAACCCATTACAGTAAGTAACCATTTCTTCTTCTTCGCGTAGATGCAGCCGTGTATTCCACTTAGGTGATTCATAAGCAATACTCACAGGAGGTGGGGCTCAAAGTCTATTTAAATAAGGACTGCAGGACGGCCTTCCCAAAGTTTGCATTTGTGGCATACAAATTTTGCATTCCACAGTAACTGCATAATGGTTTGTGAACATATGTATCAATGACCACATGGCTGCCCTGCAAATATTCAAAATTGAGACATCACTTAAGAACGCTATTGATGTAGCTTGCACTCGTAGAATGAGCTCAAACCTGTAGAGGAGGTGTAGCCAAAGCTGTTTCGTATGCAGTCTTGATGCAGGAAGTGATGTACTTAGAGATCATCTGTGAAGAGACTGCCAGTCCCTTCATACGCTCTGCATACAAGACAAACAGACAAGGCAAAGTCTAAAAAGGCTTAGTCCTGTCCAGATAAAAGGCCAGACATCGTCTGATGTCCAACACGTAAAGACACTTCTCCTCTAGAGAGGAATGAGGCTTAGGAAAATATACCGATAAATATAGTGCCTTGTTTAAATGAAACCGAGAGACCATTTTAGACATACATTTCAGGTGGGACTGCAACATCACTTTGTCTTTGGAGAATTGTGTGTAAGGAGGCTCTGCCATCAGAGCCTGCAGCTCTCACACTCTTCTTGCAGATATTATCACCACGAGGAATGCAGTTTTTTTTTTTTTTTTAAAACACAGAGGAAAAGGGCAGGATGGAGGTCCCATGTGAGCCACTAAGACCGTGTTAAGTTCCCACACCGGAGGCTGGAGACAAAGGGTTTCTTTCAAGGATCTCACCATCATGGCATTGGAAAACACCAGTCTTCCATGAATGGGTCGACACACGAGATTGCCATTAGATGCACCCTCAACCAGCTAAGCATAAGGCCCGATGATTGAAGATGCAGCAAATACTCCAACATGTCTCAGACACTAGCTAGTGTGGGTTGACCTCCGTGGGCCAATGACCACACTAAAAAATGCTTCCACTTTGCTGAATAGGCCACCCTGGTAAAGGGTTTTCTGCTAGTGAGTAGGACCCATCAAAACAGCTGCTGAACATCACTCTGCATCATTCAACCATGGAGCAACCACGCTGTGAGATGCAGGGAGCTGAGTGCGAGATGCAAAGTACATCTGTGATTCTGCGTGAGCTGGTTGGGATGGAAAGTGATATGGGATGTTGAACTGAGAGCACAAAAAGGTCGGAAAGCCAACCCTCCTTCAGCCATACTGGGGCAACGAGATGAGTTTTCAGCTTGAGGGTGATATGGGGAATGATCAGGATCAGAGGAAAAGCGTACAGGAAAATTGACTGCCAGCTGAGGTGGAAGGCATCAGTCAGGGAGCCGGGACTGAAGTCCTCTTGAGAGCAGAACAGATGGCATTTCCTGTTGTCCCTTATAGTAAACAGGTTGATCATTGGGATGCCCCATGCTGCAAAGATGACTTGCAGAATGCAGGGCTTCAGAGACCATTTGTGGATCAGAGAAAAATTCCTGCTAGGTGGCCCACGAGATGATTCTGAATCTTGGCAAGTGAATGGCTATCGGAATGATACTCTAGTCAATGACAGGTTTCAGAGTAGCAGCCGTGTTAGTCTGTATCTGCAAAAAGAAAAGGAGTATTGTGGCACCTTAGAGACTAACAAATTTATTTGAGCATAAGCTTTCGTGAGCTACAGCTCACTTCATCGCATGCATTCAGTGGAAAATACTCTCATCAATGAAGAACTGCCAGAACCTGATTGCTTCTTGGCAGAGATCCCTGAGCATGCCTGTTCACATAATAGATTATGGTGGTATTGTTGGTAAATATGTGAACTACCAACCCCTTGATGTGGTCTATGAAAGTGAAACAGGCATTATAGATGGCTCAAAACTCCAGGACACCGGTATACAGTGGAGCTTCCTGCTTTGACCAAAGTCCCTGAACTTTCAGTGACCCCATATGTGCTCCTCAACCTATCAGGGAGGCATCGGTGACAAGTCCTGATTGGTAAGGGCTGGGCAAAGGAACACCTTGATATACATTGCCCTGAACCAGGCACCACTGCAAGGAGTCCAGGATCAAGGGAGGAAGGCAGACCAACTTGTCTAGGGGGTGAAGAGTTGGACAGTCCTGAGCCACATATGAAGAGGGCAAAAGTGTAAACTCGTGAACTGAACCACCTGAATACATGCAGATATGTGGCCTAAGAGCTTCAGGCAAATGCAAACTGTCATGGAAGGTTGAGACAAAGACAGCAGACCGAGACAAAGACAGCAAGATGTCTGGAAATGGTCGGCTGGCAGAAATGCTCTCCAACTCGTAGAGTCTATTAGGGCCCCAATGAGCTCGATTTTCTGAATGGGTACTTTCTGGAATTTAGGATGAGACCCAGATGGTTGAATAAACACAGTGTAATGCATACACAAGAAAGGACTTCTTCCCTGGGCCTGCCCTTGAGTAGCCAGATCTGGGAAGGCACGGATTCCATTCTTCCTGAGGTACGCAGTCACCGTGACCATGCAGTTGGTAAAAACCCAGGAGGCACAAGACAGACAGAAGGGAAGGTCTGCCTCCTGAAAATGACAGTCTGCCACAACGAACTGGAGAAATCTTCTGTGGCTTAGGTGAATCGCTGCATAGAAGTAAGCATCCTGAAAGTCCAGAGCAGCACACCAGTCATTCAGTCAACGTGAAGAGGTTAGCTGATAGGGTGACCATATGGAACATCATGGATATGACATATTTGTTGATGATGCGGAGGTGGAAAATAGGTCTTATCCTTCCCTTGAGTTTGGGAACCAGGAAGTACCAGGAATTGAAGCCTGATCCCAGTGTTCTGAAGGTAAAAACAGTCCTGGTTGGTAAGGGCCTGGCAAAGGACACTGCTCCGATGGCCAGTAATGAGTAGACCTGCTCGAGGAGCAGTATCCTGTGAGGGGATCCCTGAAGAGGGACAGGGAGGGAGGTTGCGGGGGGAAGAGTTGAAAGGAACTGGGTAGCATAGCCCAATCTGACAGTGTTTAGGACCCAGGTGTCAGCTGTAATCAAGCCACAAGCATCATAAAAGCCAGCGAGCCTGTCCCTGAACAGAGATGGGTCAAGGAAGTGATGATCGGACCACTGCTCTGGACCAAAGAGTCAAAACTGGTGCTCCTGGGCAGCCACCAGGTTGACGGGCCAGACCTGACTGCCTCCTCTTCTAGGATCTATGTCCTTGTCTGGGGTAATCCGACTGTCTCAAGGGAAGAAAAGGCTACTCAAAGATGCGTTATGGATGGTATTGTTGCTGCTGCTGCTGGCCAACGAAGTGGCGCCTCTGTACAGTCAGTGTATACACCCCAAAGAACATAGGGTGGACCTAGAATTCTTGAAGGAATCCAAGTTTTCAGACAAGACAGATGAGACCAACACCCAGCCATCAAAGGGTAAATCCTCTATGGCCTGCTGCACACTGAAAGCAATGCCTGAATTCTGCAGCCAGGACACCCTTCTCACGGTCACTGCAGAAACCATCACTCTGGCCAAAGTGTCTGTGATATCCAACATGGACTGCAGTGACATCTTGGGCACTAAGCAGCCTTCATTGATAAATGCCCGAAGTTCCTCTCTGGAGGTTTCAGGGCAGCTGGTCCACAAACTAAGACATAACTGTCCAATTTAAAAAGTCATACAAGAATGCTTGCTGGTTCCCAATCTGCATTTGCAGAGAAGGAGGAGGTGTAAATCTTCCCGACCATTAAATCCATCCTTTTGGAATCCTTGTGCTTAGGAGTGGTCTTAAACCTGCTCTGCCTGGCCCTATCGTTCACTGCAGTTGCAACTAGGGAATTTGGGTCTGGATGGGAGTAAAAGCTTTCAATCAAAGATGGCGTACTCCAGAGGATCTTTGCAGCTCTAGGAGTGCATCGTTGATAGGGAGAGCTACTCTCCCAGGAGCAGACGGCTGCAGGATATCCACTAATTTATGGGTTTCCTCCTGAAGGAATACTGCCTGAATTCCCAGGGAAGCAGACAAATGCTGCAAAAGGTCTGCAGCAAAAGGTCTTAATAGGCCTTGAAATCTTCTGGTATTGGAGAAGAAGAAGAGCCAGACTGAAACACTTGGGGACGAAGAGAAGGTGGTTAATGGGCTCCCATTCCGGGACTGGTGGAGCTGCAAGGGGCAGCTCCATACCGGGAAGGCTCACTGGTGCCTGAATCTGAGGTGGGTCCACAGTTCCCACCACCGATCTGGCTGGAGACCTTGTCTTAGAGCAAGCCGAGAAGCACGACCTCCACAACCCAGGAGTGTCCCATGGATTCCATAGAGACTACAAATAAGGATAGGGCATAGGTGGCCAGTAGTTGCCTCATCCCAACTGTGAGATAAGTGCCAATTCCAGTGCCCGTAGTACTCTATAAATGGTCCCCGAAGTGGATCAGGTGATGAAGAATGGGAGGAGAAAGATCCTGACCAAAACGCCGAGGCGCCTCAGGTTTCTGGGCACAAAGGTGGATCCAGTCTTGAGGGAGCAAGTAACTGGTCTGACTCGTCCATCACCCAGAACGAGGCAGGGACCAGGACTGATGATGGAAGCTCTACTGCTGGCACCAAATACACCAGTGCCATAAGTGGTGTCAACCCCAAAGTCAGTGCAGTACCAAAGCAGATGATGGTGCCCAAGTGAAGAGTGGTGAGAGCCGCCATGGTAACATGCACCGATGCCAAGGAGTTTCCTGGTGCCAAGGATGTCCCTTATACTGAGTCTGGTACCGGTCCTTCTTCCACAGGCTGTGGAAGAGAACATTGGGGTGCAGTGCCAGCAGACCCAAGGGTTTAGAAGCCTGCCCAGCCAACCGGGTTATAAACAATGCAGACCTGGCAAAGTCCTGGGCCAAGGGAGAGGAAGTCTGTAGCTGCCTGATACACTGCTAATGTGGAAAGAGTTGGTGTCAGCATCACCCTTGTCAGTACCAGACCCAATGGACCCCCAGAGCCAGAACCAGAGTAGATAGTGCAGGGTCTCTACTTCCCTACTTGATACTAGGCACATCCTGAGAACTGGCACTAAGCTTCATGCCGGTCCACGCTCTTCCTGGAGGAGTTGGAAGAGACCCCACAAGACTTGGAGTGGTCTCAATTGGTCTTGTGCAACCTTTTCCTCGGCGCACTCAACAGGGAACAGCTCCTCCATCTCTTTGGAGAGGCACCTGCTCCAGAGTGCAAAGCAGCACCACCTCCAGAACCTGAGGGTGACCTCTGATCCAACAAGGGCCTTGTGCCGAAGCCGGCTATATAGCCTGTTTGAGCAGGTGCTGCTTTAGGTGAAGGTCCCTAGCCACCTGAGTCAGTTTCATGAACAATCTACAGATCACACACCGCTCCTTGACGCGGGCCCTTGCCAAGCACAGCAAGCACCGTGTGTGGGGATCATTGCTGGGGGTTGCTCCCGCACAGGACATAAAATGTATAAATCCCAGTGAGGGCTTCACAGGGAAATACTTAACTAAGTGCAATTAACACTAACCTAACACTAAGGGTACTACTAACTATATACAACTAGAAGACACTAAAATAGTGAGAGGTCATGAAGTTAAGACCACACAGAGCTCTGACTCCAGCCACAGGTGGAAAGAAGGAACTGAGGAGGGTCAGGACAGCTCCACCACCTCATATAACCAGGGGAGGGGCTATGGCCACAAGGTACGAATGCTGCCCCTCTATGGGTACTCCTTGGCAAAATTCACCATCTCCAGTGTCCGAGCCATACACACACCTACATGTAATACATGGCTGCATCTACTCAAAGAAGAAATAGGAATTTGAGCTGCATAAATGAGGCACAGAGAGAATTTTTAATTCTGGAATCATGTTTATAAACTGCACCAGCCTAAACAATTAAAAGATATATTTGTTTAAAAGAATCACACTTAAAATTACTTAGTATGCCTGGGTGCTAAGTTGTTGGTACGTGTACGCTATAATGAAAGAACAGTCCTAAAGATCCACATAGAGGTTATAGCTATGAGTAAGTTGAAATGTGTGCAAGCAGACCTAAGTTTTCAAGGACTTCACAAACTATGGCAAAAGCAAAACATTTGAGTGCCTTACAGTTTTAAACAAAAAAAAAAGTCATTTTCTATATTGTTTATATTAATAAACACACTCAACTAAATCTAATGTTTCTGTTGGTTTGATCTTTTCCACTAAACTTTTATTTTCCCCTCAGCATCTTACTGATGACAGAAGAATGATGCTAGTTGATCCCTGAGCTGAACTGCAAAAGTGGCATTACTCCTGAATATAGCTCTGGTATCTGGGACTGCAAACACTATTCTTCTAACATGCACTTCCACTGGGCCCACTTTTCCCAATTCAGCTCTGGGATAAGTGGGTGCAACTCACATACTTTTCAATGGGAGCTACTCCGACTTACACCACGGTGGAATTTTGCTCATTAAGATCGTTAAAAGGTCAATGTTTTATTTGGTTTAGTTAAGTAATGAAATTACTACACTTCAAAAATGTCACTTTGGTAACGATGCAAAAGAATGGTGCTTTGTCAAGTCTTACTAATGTTCTCCCTGTGAAATCATGTTTATACCAGGATACTCAATTTGGTTACTGGCCAGGAGAGGGTTGCTTTTTCTCTTCTTAAACATGTGTGACTCTATATGAAAAATTAGACAGCTGAGAACAATACTTTTTGGTGGTGTTCAGACCCATCTTTTTAAAACTACTTCTGATTTTGTTTATGATTTCAGCTGAGGGAAAAATAAAGCAGATCAGCAACATTAAAAGTGCTAACACGTTTGTTTGAATAATCCCTCTCCCTACCATTTCTAAAGTATGCCTCTACTCAAATCCCAGTTTTGGTTCACAACCTTCAGTTTTAAAATGTTCACAATGCTTGATCCAAAAGAAATATTTTTCTCTCTTTGACAGGGTGTCCATGCAACAGGAATGTTCAGAAGCAGAAATGCTCTGTAGAGTCAGCTGCTTAAATTGGCCTTTCATTACTGTTACATTTCACAGAATATGAAACATTTTAAAAGACAGATCTGTTTGTCCTTCACTTCACTTTTCTTTAGGCATGTTTGCAGCAGAAAGATTCAGCAGTGGTCAGCAACTTTTATTGACTATGGAGGCAAGTTAGAAACAGTGACTGTGCAGAGCTGAGGGCAAAAGCAGTAACAGACAAGCCTCTACCTTTAATATTTCTAACTCTCTTCAAAACTACTGAACTGAAAGGACTATAGGAGTTTTACAACTGGGGCTGGGGGAGAATATTAGTCTTTCCTCCACTAGTCCAGCACATAAATCACATTCACATTGTAGTAGCTACATGTGGGCATAAGAAGGAAGAATATCCTATAAGGTAGACGTTCAAAGAGCATGCTACACACACACACACAACGTATTTGTACCTGAACAATTGGTCATTTACACACCATGTTTAACTATCCAGTTTTTGTAGTCTTGTAGGGCTTGATTCTGCACCCATTCAACTGAGACACCAATTAGGAGGAGTTGCAGGGGGTAAATCCCCCTCTCCCAAAGTTTTTGCACTTGCTTACGGTTCCATAGGCTACAGAGAGAGCCAGCCATGGCCCTGACCACTTTTAAACAGGGTCCTGCTGCCAGAACACTGCTCCAGGTACATAGTCGCAACAGCAGTGAAATATGACCTGGTTGCACCTCCATACTGGACCTGCATAGTTAAAGAAGTACAACTGTGTGGACACAACTATACAGATATAAAGGGGAAGGGGAATAAGCAATTCTGGTATAAGACGCCATTAACTACATCCACATACTGCTACAAAAACTGTGTAGACCAGGCCTTACTTAAGGTAAAAGCAGAGTGTCAAGAAACCTGGCTCTACCTCAAGATAGACTAACTTTGCCACAGAAACAGATTATGTGTATGACCTTGGGCAAGTTATTTAGGCCTACATTTTTACAAATGTCTACAACAGTTATGCATGTAAATCTGTAATTCCACCCACACATTCCTTTCTACTTGTGGACGCACATCTGCTGTTTTACATGAGTGTGAAAAAGTGCATGCACATTTTTTTTTATAAGGGGTCTTAGCCTCTCTGAGCTTCTGTTCCATCCTCTGAGAAACAGGGATATTTACTTTCCCTATATGGCTGTTGAAAAGCTTAATTCATTAAAATCTGTGCAAAGCTTTCAGATTCTCAGATGGAAGAGGCTAAAGAAGGGCAGAGTATTACATATTATCCCCAGTGCGGCAATTGCTGTTTTTCCTTTTGTGTTTGAATGGATCTTAATACCTTTCCCAAAGCACATCATTGAGTGTTATTTTAAACTGTATTGCTGAATATCCAGTATCCCTTGAACAAAACCAGCTTTTTCAAACACCAACATCTCTATTAAAAATTGCCATTACCCATAAATTTAAGTAAAAAATTTCTGAATTTCAGAAACAAGCCCATCTTTCAGATGTTTAAGGTCATTTTGGCTGCCAAGCTCTTTACCTGCACAGCTCTTCCAAACAGTGGTTTTTGGCTCTGCATCAGTCAATAACAGTGTACAAAAGCATTTTTGCAGGGGACCACAAAGATTTTTTTAAATAGTTTCTGCAATATAAGACCAAATTCAGATCTGACGTAAATGGGTTTGATTTCATGGAACTCAGGAATTATAATATTTACACCAGGGCTATATTTGGCTCAGAGTTTTTATATTTTTAAAAAAATCAATATTAAGATTCTGGGAGTGTCCCCTCTCCTATTAGATCATAACTATTTCAAGAGAGAAAATATTTTGAACCAGAAAGCCTTGATAACGTCCTTTGAAGTTCACTGTTAACACAAACAGTAGCTAGGTGAACATTTTTGGACTAATTTTTGGAAACACACTGTTTTCTTCAAGAATTATAGTTTAGTAATAAACCAAATGTGCCATACATACAGCATGCCATATATTCAGAATGTTAAACTAATATGTTTCTTCTGTCCCTTTGCTCTACAAATCTCTTTTTAAGAATGCACTCCAGGACTCAGACTTTGTATGCCAAGTTCTGGACTAAAACAGTTACACATTTCTTTAAAAACAATTTTGAAAAATTTTTTAGACAAAAACATGTTTATAAAGCTGCCATTCAACAATGCTATATCTTAGTGTTCTATTACAGTACTTTTAAAAAAACTCATACAAGCATTTCATATTGATGTTTACAATCTTTCTGAAGCTGTCTACTGAAAATTCTCTGTGCCCTTTCTATCACAGAATTCCTATGCAAAGAGCCATTGAGAATAGACTGAAAGACCCTACAGAGAAAGGGAAATGTGGGGTAGGGTCAAGTAAACTGTATTTAAAAACACTGAGTTAATGTATTTAATCCTATTTTAAAGTACATTTACTAATGAAGCCGTTTTAGAAACAGTCTTTTCCTGTGAAGTGGAACGTAGTGCAGCAGACAGCAAACTTAACAGGAACAAATTTCAGAGATGAGGGAGAAAAAGGAGACTAACATATGAGAATCACAAAACATACATGATCTTGCATCCTGAAAATGGGACCAGATGTGTAGGGCACAGACACTCGCATCCTAGAGAGTTCTGTATTATTTTCTATTGAATACTTATCCTGTCGTCTGCTGTCCACAGCACATTAAACACACACACAAACACACACACACAATCCACCATCACTATGTCACAGCATTATTTATGGTCAACAGTGTATGACCCAATTTTAAATGTCAAGCTACAGCTTGAAGTAGTATTCACACCAAAGACTGACACATGATAAACAATACCCCTCCCTATAAGAAAAGTAAAGCCTGAGACAGAATAAAATTAAATATTCAGTACCACTAATGCAGACTATTCCAAACTCAGCAAGACACTTTACATGACCATACTTTAAAGCACCAAGTTAGCCTGTAAATACTCCATAGCATATCTGTGCAATAGGAACTAATCTGAAATCTCAAAGCAAATTTTAAAGTAACATCAAAAGCAAAAACATCACAATGGGAGCAGAGGAGGGAATTTGTATGGGGATGTTGAATTTTCCAGTTCTGAAGCAGAATGCTAAAATGCTGTTATGTTTTGCTATAATCTACTTAATAATATTCCAGGATTGTCACTCTGAATTGTATACATTCTGTAGAGTCAGTGTGATGCGATGGAAACAGCTACAAGCATTGCTGTTAGCTCTTTTTGTTCAGATATCACCAGGTTCAATTATTGGGATTCATGATATGTTACTGTCCAATTTTTAAGTTATCTGCCATTTTGACTTTGCAAATTACATCCATGTGACAGTAAGGCATGTATCTATGCCATGCCAGGAATCCTAGACCTTTGTGATATCAGAGGTAACTCAACCAACTATCACCCTTACTCTACAGCTAATTTGCATGCAAGAGTGTCATTGGCTGTATGAAGAAAAGGAGTACTTAGGTGCCACAAGTACTCCTTTTCTTTTTGCGAATACAGACTAACACAGCTGCTACTCTGAAACCTGTCATTGGTTGTATGAGTGACATTGCCCAGATGGCCCAACTGCCACAATTCTTCAAAACCACCCACACAACAGTACAACCAGCACATACAATAACTCCAAATGTATGTAGTGCCTCACGTGTCATTCGCCACTCACATAAATTTCCCAGCACAACACAATCCGTACACAAATCAACACAACCACCCACAACATTGCTCTGAAGCACAGAACGTCTGTTGAATCAGTGAGGCAAAGGAAACAGCTACAAGCATGGTTGACAGCTCCGTTTAGAATATCACCAGGTTTAATTATCTCTGGAAATCATTGTTTGTTACTCTCCAATTTTTAAGTTCTGAGCCATTTTCAGATTGTTTTACATACATGACTTTACAAATTACATCCATGCAACAGCATGGTTTTCAGTTACTAGTTTCTGACATGGCTTTTCAATATAACTACTGTTGGAATTTTTGATTGAGTATCTCAGCTGACAAAAAGGGCCAGCCTTACACAAAACTTCCAATTAATAGCAGATACTGTGCCAAAAAAAGATGATCAACATAGCAGTAACTCAGAATTTCATACCTGACTTTGTATATTACAAGTCCTATGAAACTAACAACACCCATCATTTGTTTGTTTGTTTGTTTTACTGGAGTGATCTAGCCACTCCTTTTGTTAAACTTTATAGTATCTGAAAGTATCCTATTTTTCATTTATTGCTCACCCATAAAAACTGGCTTCTGTGGAGAACTCATCATAATACTTAACAGATTGCAAAAAGAATTGTGTATAGCCCATGGCCATATTACTTCTCATTTAAAGACTGCAGTCACCTTGCTTTGCAAGTATTGCTGCAAGTTATGTATCACCATGTAGAGATGCGTAACTGTACCCTTGCTCCTACTTAAACACTGCTTCTTGCGCTCACTATGATTATGAAGAAGCCTAGTTAAATGGCTTGGAAGGCTGGACTTCTATTATAGGACAGAAATAGATCAATCAAGGAAAAGTAATAAAAACAGAAGAAAAGAAGAGAAATTGGACTTCCAACAGTTAAGTTACCAAGCATAAATTCTAGACAATCATTAGCAGGCTCTTGAATGGCCTGGAATGTCAGTGTGACCCACTGGTGACAATAATGTACAGTCATACTGTATTTTCAGTGGTATTAATTTCATGTATTTAGAAATTAAGAAATGCTGGAATTTTCTTTCAAACAAAATTAAAGCTCCAAGTTAGCACAGCACAATTTCTTCCTTTTTTAAATATTCCAAATTTATATTACTATAATTATTTTCGACACAGCTATTTTAGTATGCAAGGCATGAATACACAGAGGAAGTTGCAGTACAAGAAAAACTGGAGTCGGTCTTTCTAAATCTTAAATTAAAGACTTTTTACATCACACTTAAGGTACAGAGCAGTTTGTTGCCAAGCAAGTCCTGGGGGACAGCAGACAATAAACAGCATACTTTCTCAAACATAATCACTTATGGAAATGAATAAGTCTCCCAAATGAATAAGAAATTAATGACTAAGAAGATATTTATATAGTTGTTTATAAGCTAACCTATTTCTATTTTAGGTCACCGTGGCCACTCCTTGTGACAGTATTTTCCCTTTGCTAACATATTTCTAACCCAAAAGATAAGAATGTAAATTTGAACGTAATTAACTCTTAAAACATTGTTTCCCCCCAGTGCCTCAATCCAGCAGCGAGATCCACAAATGGTCCTTTATGTCCACACAGAGACCCACTGAAATCAATGGGACTCTGAGCATGTGTAAGGGGGCCACACCTTTGGATCCCTTTGCAAGATCAGGGCTGTATATATGTAGACAGACTGTCCTGTTTCTCATCCAGAAACAGGAGACAAAGTTTAATCTACAGTAAAATGAGTTTGTAGAAAGTGATTAAGAATAATAAGGAGAAGGGACTACCACTAAAATATACTTGCTGTATTAATGACTTGAGACGCTCATGCCCTACTCCAATTACAAGTAGATTTATACACGTTTCTTTTTGGACAGTAGGTGGTGTTGAGGTGGAAGAATAGTTTCATTTAATGAACGACAAGGCTGAGGTGGATAATTCAAGAGTCCTGAAAATATCTTCATATTTTCTCCAGAGAGCCTATCCTGCTCATTCAGGAGATCTGTATATTTGCCATTCGTTTGAAAGCTATAAACAAAAAGACCTGCGGGAAAATGGAGGGGCATCTTTTAACTTCACAGAAATACAGTGAATTAGAAGAGCTTTGGAGAGGCCTCAAGTCGAAAAATCATGGTAAATAAAAACACAACAGATGCTATCCCATTCCTTCCTCAGCAGGAAGGCAATAAAATGCCACCTTTCACTGCTCTGTTTCTCTCACAGGGCTCTTGCATATATGGGGAAATGCCTGTGGCATCAGGTTGATTTTTTAACGGGGGGGGGTCGCCTGTAAGTATGGATTTGCCAGCATGTGACCACCTTCCCCCGAGGGTTAGCCTAAGGACAGTGCTTCTCCACAGACATGCTGCTGGCTACACCCTCTACTCAAGGCCTCCTCTTGCTGGAAACCGGGGCATCTCACCGCGCTGGGTGAGTCGGGGCGTACATACAAAACAAAACACTGCAGCTCACCTAACTCAGGAGACGCTGCCGCCAGCGGCAAACAGGGCGACTGATCTCCAAGCACAAGCCCTTCGTGCCTCCACTGAGGGCGGGGACAGGAACAGAGCCCGCCTGCCGCCAAGGGGCTCAGCCGGCCGGCCGCGATGCCCGCAGAAGACCGGCCCGGCCCCAGAGCAAGCTAGGGGTGGGGGCGCTGCCACAGCCAGGCTCACACGCTGGCGCGGTAGCAAGCCTCGCCCAGCAGGGCAGCAGAGGGGGGCTACGGCACCGATTCCTGGCACCTCCCTGGAGGCCCCGCAGCGCGGGACCTGCCCGCTGACAGCTCCCCGCCCCACGCCGCCGCCCCCTGCAGGAAGGCCCCGCTTCAGGCTCCCAAGAGGCGCGGGGCGAACGGCTGCCTCCCGCCTCCCAGCGCCCGGCACAACAGCTACGGCGATCCCGCGCTGCTCCAGCCCAGCCAGCCGCAGGGCCCGTCTCTGCACCTGGGCCCCGCGCTGCCTTCCCCGCCCCGCCCCGCCGGAGCGCCCCCGGGCCCCGCTGCAGCCAGGGGCCGGGCCGGAGGGAGCCCAGCGCTTTTCCTCGTCCCCGCGCCCGCGGCGGTGCTACAGCCGGGGCCGGACGCGCCGGCTCAGCCGCGGGCGCTGCCGCCTACCCCTTGGCGTGCTCGGCCTCCTCCTCATTGTCGCCGTCGATGCCGCAGGTGTCCTGGTCATCCAGCTCCAGGCTCTGCTGGCTGGCCGCAGACTCGCTGTCCTCCGCCATCACGGGGGAAGGAGGGCGGGGAGGAGGGACTGGAAGCCTATGAAAGGAACCGGGGCGCACAGGCAGAGGCGGCCCGGAGGAGCTCCCTCTAGCTGCTGTCCTCCCCCGGCTCGGGGAGCGGGAGCCCCCAGCCCAGCTCAGCTGCCACCCCCGCTTCCCTGGCCGGCAGGTAAGGGCCCCACGAGCCCTGCTGGCTCATGGAGCCCACACCCTTGGTGCCACTTCTAAATAACTGATTCGCCCGGCTCAGCCCCACAGCAGCCCTCAGAGGGGGGCCTGAGCTGGACGCAGGCCCCTGCCAGTTAGGGGCGGATGGCAGCCAAACCTCAGGCTGGAGCTGGAATTCAGGCTGCCCTGAGCTGGCAGCACCAAACACCTCCAAACTGCTGGGTGAGCCTGGAATCGGGATCTTGAGGTTGGCCACTTGGCCCCCTTGCGCCGAAGGGGCTGCACACTGCACCTGGCTGCTCGGACTGTTTGGCATGTACCAGCCTGAGGGTTAGTGGTAGCTGGGCCTCAGTCCTGCAGCGAACTCCGGCAGGGGAGCAGTGTTCTGCCCCTATGGAGCTCATTGCATGTGTGACATTTTGGGGTTCACTCAGACCAGTAAAGAGTTCAGTCAGCATCTTGTGACTTGTGCAGCTTGGGTCCAGCGCTCTGACCCTACCTGCCTGCCGGGAGCCCATAGCCTCACCCTGGCTTTGCCTAACCTGGTTACTCCTTGCAGGCTGACCTTAGTAGCTTTCCAGCCCTGAATTTGCCTCCAAATCTTCCTTCTGCAGGGACCAGTCCCTCTCACTGGCACTCACAGAGAAAGTGTTACGTTAGGTGCCTCTACAGAGACTGTAAAACACTCCAACCTATTAGTTTTCTAGAAACCCACATTCCTTGGTCTAGGACAGAGGTGTTTATCATCACCTTTATCTAGGCTAGACTGTTTGGTTGTAAATGTGTTTAGAAACATCATACAGAGGAAGTTCATAACTTCACATATAAAGTTAACATGTATTTGGCAATGATATTAATAACCAGCATGTTATTAGCTTTCATATGATACTTAACACAGAGTTGGATGTAGTGAGTTGGTTGGGTCTGATCAGAGACAGTATGCCCTATGCCAGTGGGCATTAAGGACTCTTAGGGTCACAGCAGGATTCGAGTCTTGTTGCCTACAGCCATCCAAGAAGTGTCCCAATGCCTGAATGATACACTGTCTGATATGGCTTAGTGCTATCATAGCTGCTCATGAATTTTATAGTTCCGTTTTAATAATATCAACCCAGATACCCCTATACTAAGCCCAAAGTCTTTAGTTAAGACTTTTCAGTCATCAGAAGATTAAGGGTATGTCTACACTAGGGGCTACGATACTGTAGCACCTACATGTACAAGCTACAATGTAGCTTCCTACATTGACAGAAGTGTTTTTTCCATTGATGTAAGTAATCTACCACCCCAAGCTACAGCAGCTAAGTCAATAGACACTAACAAATTTATTTGAGCGTAAGCTTTCGTGACCTACAGCTCACTTCATCGGATGCAAATTCAAATGCATCTGATGAAGTGAGCTGTAGCTCACGAAAGCTTATGCTCAAATAAATTTGTTAGTCTCTAAGGTGCCACAAGTACTCCTTTTCTTTTTGCGAATACAGACTAACACGGCTGCTACTCTGAAATAAGTCAATAGACAGATTCTTCTGTCAGTCTAGCTGCATTCCACACCTGGGGTTAGATTGGTTTAACTACAGCTCTTGGGTGTGAATTTTTCACATTCCTGAGCAACATAACTAGATTGATTTACATTTAAATATAGACCAGGGCTAAATTGTTGTGTGTCACTGAAAAAGAACAGGGGAGACCAAGGTGCCCCTAAGAACATAAGAACAGCCGTATGGGGTCAGACCAATGGTCCATCTAGCCCAATATCCTGTCTTTGACAATGGCAGTGCCAGATGCTCTAGAGGGAATGAACAGAACAGGGCAATTTTGAGTGTTCACCCCTTCTGGCAGTCAGCGGTTTAGGGACACCTGGAGCATGGGGTTACATCCCTAACTATCTTGGCTAATAGCCATTGAAGGACCTATCTTCCATGAATTTATCTAATTCTTTTTCTAACCTACTTATACTTTTGGCCTTCACAACAATCCCTGGCAACGAATACCACAGATTGTGCATTGTGTGAAAACGTACTTCCTTTTGGCACCTTAGAGACTAACAAATTTATTTGATCCGATGAAGTGAGCTGTAGCTCACGAAAGCTTATGCTCAAATAAATTTGTTAGTCTCTAAGGTGCCACGAGTACTCCTTTTCTTTTTGCGAATACAGACTAACACGGCTGATACTCTGAAACCTGTACTTCCTTTTATTTGTTTTAAACCTGCTGCCTATTAATTTAGCGGGTGTTCCCTAGTTCTTGTGCTTGGTGAAAACATAAATAACACTTTCCTATTCACTTTCTTCATACTATTAATGATTTGATAGACCTCTATAATATCCCCCCCTTAATCAGGGCCATCCCTACCCATATGCAAAGTACGCAGCTGCGTAGGGCATTTGGAATGGGGCGCCAAATTTCCTGGTGCCCTATGCAGCTGTGTGCTGCTCCAGCCCCTGCTTCGCCTCTTCCCCATGGCCTCCGTCCCATCCCCACCTCTTCCCACCCTTGCTCTGCCCCAGGCCCAGCCTTGCCCCTACTCCCCTAAGGGCCTGCACTCACCAACAGCAGTAAGTAGAGTGACCCGGCCCCAGCCCACTCTGTGCCAACAGTGGGTGCTGGAGGGTGGTTCCCCCCTGCCCCCATGCCTGGGAGCAGAGCAGAGCAGGCTGGGTCGGGCCACTCCACTTCCTGCTGCCTCATGAGTGCGGGGTCGGACCTGCCCTGCACTCACCTGGTGGCAGGAAGTGGAGCGACCTGGCCCCAACCCGCTCTGCTCGCTCAGGCTGGGGGGGGGCAGTTTCCCCACTGCCCTCCAAGCCTGCTCCTGCGCTCTCGCAGAGACCTGGGGCCCACACAGCTACCCCCGCCCCCCATGGGAGGGCTGCGTAGGGCACCAAAATGGCTAGGGACAGCCCTGCCCTTAATCTTATCTTTTATTAGCTGAACAGTCCCAGTCTTTCATCTCTCCTCATATGGAAGCTGTACCATATCCCTAATAATTTCTGTTGCCTTTTTCTGAACCTTTTCCAATTCTAATATATCTTTTTTGAGATGAGGTGACCAGAACTGCATGTGACATTCAAGACCCTGCAATGGCAGGGAATTCATTAGGACAGCAGTTTTCAATTTGGGGTCCACAGACTCTGTCTAAGGGATCATAAGAACATAAGAATGGCCATACTGGGTCCGACCAATGGTCCATCTAGCCCAGTATCCTGTCTTCTGATAGTGGCCAATGCCAGGTCCTTCAGAGGGAATGAACAGAACAGGTAACAGAATGGATGTCCCCAAAAGATTGTTGTTACCATAGAACAGTGGTTTTCAACCTGTGATCCACGGATGCCTGGGGCTCTACAGATTATATCTAAGATTTCCAGAGGGATCCACACCTCCATTCAAAAATTTTTAAGGGTCCATAAATGAAAAAAAGGTTGAAAACCATTGTAATAGGGAAATAGCAGGGAATTGATATGTCCAGATGATCCTAGCAGGTGAACCATGCCCCATGCTACATAGGAAGGAAACTCCACCGCCCCCAAGGTCCCTGCCAATCTGACTTGAGGAAAAATTTCTTTTATGACCCAAAATAGGGTGATCAGTATGATCCTGAATATGTGAGCAAGACACACCAGTCAGGCATCTCTACCTCCTCAGAGCACTGGTCCACCCCATCCAATGTTCCTGTCTTCAGCTACAGCAAACCTCTGAAGCTTAAGAGGAAGATGAAGGGAGGGGGAAAGACTATATCTGGCCAATTGTGCATCAAGGAAAATATTCCTTTCTGATCCTGTAGGTGACCAGAAAAGTCTGAGATTTGATTATAGTTATCATTACCTTAATGCAGAACTACAGGTATTATAAGCATGTTGAGGGAAATGCAGGAAATCCTCCCCATGACCCATGCAGGAAGGGGAGAACATAAGCTATTTGGGGATATTTATGTAATGTAGCTTTTCAGTAGGAAAAGGAGTTCTTAGAAAAAATAGCATGAAAAAAGGCTTTAAACACCATTGCCCTACCCTATATGGAATATGTTTGATGTTTATTATATTTTAGGGTCTTTGACCCATTTAAGTCCTTTGTCCCTCCTTTTTTTAGCTCCAAAGTCCAGCTGTGCCTTCACAAGAGCTTCACCACTTACTGCTCTCCAACTCGGCGCTGCTAACTTTTGCAATAGTTGATGTATTTCAGAAATCCCCAGCTCCTGAATTCATGTGATTAAATCAGAATCTCAGATTTTATTTTTTAAAGTAAGTTTCTAGTCCTAGTGGTTGTAGAGAAAAGCTTGAAAATGAGAAGCTAGTACATTCTAAAGGTTCAGAAACCAGAAAGCACATAAAAAACCCCTCAACCTTTATTTATTTTTTAAAAACCTCTTGAGTTTTAATCCACTTCATAATTTTGTGGGGGATGACTTGTGATGTTTGAATACTCAGGTTTGGCAATGTTGCCAGTTGCCTTATAGAATCATAGAAATGGAGGACTGGAAGGGACCTTGATAGGTTATCTAGTCCAATCCCTTGCACTCAGGCAGGATTAAGTATTATCTAGACCACCTCTGACAGATGTGTATCTAACCTGTTCTTAAAAACCTCCAGTGACAAAGATTCTACAACTTCCCTTAGTAATTTGTTCCAATGCTTAACTAGCCTTATAGTTAGGAAGTTTTCCTAATGTCTAACCTAAATCTCCTTTGTTGCAACATTATTTGTCTTGTCCTCAGTGAATAAGGAGAACAATTTATCACGCTCCTCTTCATAACAGATTGTCCTCTGCTCCTCTCTGTTTCTCCCAGATAGAAAATGAGTGTGTGGGTGTGTGGTGGGGGTGCAATGTTTCTAATGGGGCTTCATCTCCAGTCTGCCCCTAAAGGCCTCTGGCAGATCCTCTCTTCCTCCTGCAGAGGGAGCCATTTTCCATAGGTAGTCTGGGCATGAAGCTTTTCTCATCCTCCAGCACCACTATCATTCTTGATGTTTATTGTCACAAGCATTATAATAGTTTTTTTGCAATTTTATAACACCTTGCATCTCAGGTTCTCAAAACACTTTACAAACACTGCTGAAGTAAGCCTCAAAATACATAGCTGAGGTAGCAATATTATTATGAAGAAGTGGTAAGGATAGAAGCAGCTTTCATTATAAAGCCCTGTTTTAGGACCCCCTTACTGCCAATCTTGTCTTAGAAAATTGGTGTGCTGGAAAATTGCCAGACTTGCTCTAAAACTGAAGGTGAATGTTCCAGCAAAGTCTGAGGCAAGCTTATCAAACCAAACCAATTTGGAGTTATATGTCCTTAATGAATTACTCTGATTCAAAATTTTGACTTTTGTCTAAGATTTCTGCATCTTCTGACTCCCATTCCCTCACTTTAATGATGAGAAAACAATTGATTTAAAAGAACTCTGAAGGGAGGAGCTCAGAAAAAGAACCTCTGCGACTGCTTTCACTGTCCTATGAATGTGTGCACCATGTCCTTGCTTTGCTGGTAAATTTTAATTGTACCATAATGTGTGACTGTAGCTCACTCCAGGTTGCTAGGAGGGCAATTAAAGAAGAAAGGGAGGCAGCAGAGAAGGTGTGGGAGCTTTTGCTTTTTTTTTTTTTTTTGGCATTGACATTTTCCATCTCCCTTGAGGATAATGAAAAAAATTTATGTTCTAAAAACATTTTTCAATGGAAAAATGAAGTGTGGCTTTAGTACACTTATGAGCAAATAGAGTATTAAGAACAGTAAGCTCTGGTAATATCACCTGTGAGGGACTACATCCTATGCTTGCAGGAAGCTGCACTTAATAGTCTAGGTCTTCTCCATCTCTTCATCTTGTAACTCCTCCAGAACAACTGGAAAAAGTCATAATAAATCACCAGTACTAGAAAGTATTCATCCAAGGCTTCTAAAGATGAAGTGAGAAATAGCAGAGATATTGACAAGGAATATATCTTTAGAAAAAGCAACTATTCCTGTATATGGGGAAGTTGTTCATGTGGTGCTTATCTTCTAAAAAGGAACTGAGAGAGATCCAGAGAATTATCGACAGAGGGTCTAATACTTCCAGCAAAACTGATGAAGTGTGTAATTAACACTTGGACAAGTATAACTTGATAGGGTCAAAGCATCACTGCAGCTGTAAGGGAAAAATATGCCTCACTAACCTGTTAGCATTCTTTGGAAAAGTCAGACTATACAGAGGTGATCTTCTTAACGTTATTTATTTGTATTTTTTTTAAAAGATCCTGTATGAGAGAGAAGGGAAAATAAGTACAGAATAAAAGGACAAAACCCTGTTGTGAATTAAAAACTAGTTAAACAACAGGAGGCAGGTTCTAGTGAACAGCTTCACCACAGAGTGGAAAGTTCACCCCATGGTTAGTAATAGACCAGTTTTATTCATTATGTTTACTAATGATGAGTGGGAGGAAGTGAAAAACTGTAGGTGAGTCATTTAGTAAAAAACCTCTGGTTCTAACCATCTTCTGTTATGTCTGATTTTTCCATTCTTCCACATGATTTTCTCCACTTCACATAGAAAGCTGGAGTGCAGGTAAATACTACAGCTATGTAGATCCTTAGCTAGGACACTGTGGATTTTGCTCACCAGGCAGATACCTGGGAAAGAATTCACTGTAGTAACTCAGAGTTTCTCCATTTAGTGTCCTGTCTCCAGCCATGGGGATTTTTGCTATTGGCAGCTAACTAAGAGCCACATGCCACTGTAGGCAGTCCCATCATACCATCCCCTCCATAAATTTATCAAGCTCAGTCTTGAAGCCAGTTAGGTTTGCCTCCATTACTCCCCTTGGAAGGCTATTCCAGAATTTCACTCCTCTGATGGTTAGAAACCTTTGCTTAATTTCAAGCCTAGACTTGTTGATGGACAGTTCATATCCATTTGTTCTTGTGTTCACCATGGTGCTTACTGAAATAACTCCTTTCCCTCCCTGAAATTTATCCCTCTGATGTATTTATAGAGAGCAATCATCTCTCTCCTCATCCTTCTTTTGGTTAGGCTAAACAAGCCAAGCTCTTTGAGTCTCCTCTTATAAGATAGGTTTTCCATTCCTCAGATCATCCTAGTAATCCTTTTCTGCACCTGTTCCAGTTTGAATTAATCTTTCTTAAACATGGGAGACCAGAACTGCACACAGTATTCCAGATGAGGTCTTAACAGTGCCTTATATAACCGTACTAACACTTCACTGTCTCTACTGGAAATACTTCGCCTGATGCATCCTAGGACTTCATTAGCCTTTTTCTCGGCAACAGCATACTGATGACTCAGTCGTTCTGTGATCAACCAATATGCTCAGGTCTTTATTCTCCTCTCTCTCTTCCAACTGATATGTCCCCATTTTATAGCAAAAATTCTTGTTGTTAGTCCCTAAACACATGACCTTTCACTTTGCACTATTCAATTTCATCCTATTTCTATTACTCCAGTTTACAAGATTATCCAGATTTTCTTGTACGATATTCCAGTCTTCTTCTGTATTGGCAATACCTCCCAACTTTGTGTCATCTGCAAATTTTATTAGCACTCTCTTTTTGTGCCAAAGTCAGTACTAAAAATGTTAAATAAGACTGGTTCCTAGACTGATCCCTGAGGAACTCCACTAGTAATCTCCCTCCAGCCTGACAGTTCTCCATTTCAGTATGATCATCTGTAGTTTTCTCTTTAACAAGTTCCTTATCCATGTTTCAATTCTCATGTTAATCCACCTCTTCTCCAATTTAATTAATAATTTCCCATGTGGAATTGTATCCAAGTAGATTAGATCTACTGCATTTTCTTTGTCTAAAAATCAGTTAATTTTCTCAAAGAAGGAGATCAGGTTGGTCTGGCATGCTCTACCTTTTGTAAAATTATGTTGCATTTTAACCCAATTACCATTCATCTATATGACCTTAACTACTTTCTCTTTCAAAATTTGTTCTAAGACTTTGCATACAATCCAGGTCAAACTCAGTCCTGTAGTTTCCTGGATCACTTTTCCCCTCCTTTCTTAAAAATAGGAATCATATTAGCAATTCTCTAGTCATAGGGTATGACCTCCTGAGTTTACAGATTCATTAAAAGCCTTGCTATTGGACTTGCAATTTCATGTGCCTGTTCCTTTAATATTCTTGGATGGAGATTATCCAGGGTCCCCAATTTAGTCCTATTAAGATGTTTGTATTTGACTTCCACCTTGGATGTGGTAATTTCTACCTCCATATCTTCATTGCCATTAGTCACCACTCCTAAGCTCTTCATTCAGCTTATTAAAAACTGAGCAAAGTATTTGTTTAGGTGTTGGGTCATGCTTAGATAATCTTTAATCTCTACTCTGCCCCATCCTCAGTGTTTAGCAGTCCCACTTCTTTCCTTTGTTTTCTTACTGTCACTATAGGAGGTTTTGGAACAAATAGATAAACAGTAATAAGTCAGCAAGACCAGATGGTATTCACCCAAGAGTTCTGAAGGAACTCAAATATGAAATTGCAGAAATACTAACTACGGTATGTAACCTATCACTTAAATCAGCATCTATACTATATGACTGGAGGTCAATGTAATGCCAATTTTTAAAAAAGACTCCCAAGGCAATTCTGATAATTATAAGCTGTGAGAGTAACTTCAGTACTAGGGAAAGTAACTGAAACTATAGTAAAGAACAGAATTATCTGACACACAAATGAACTTGATTTCTGGGGGAAGAGTCAACATGGCTTTTGTAAAGGGAAGTCATGCCTCACCAATCTATTAGAATTCTTTGAGGTGTCAAAGAACAGGTAGACAAGGGTGATCCAGTGAATATGGTGTTCTTGGACTTTCATAAAGCATTTGGCAAGGTCCTTCACCAAAGGCTCATAAGGAAAGTAAATAGTCATGGGATAATAGGGAAGGTCTGTTCATAGATCAGTATCTGCCTAAAAGACAGGAAACAAAGTGTAGAAATAAATGGCCAATTTTTACAGTGGAAAGAGGTAAATAGTGGGGTCCCCAAGGGATCTGTACTGGGACAAGTGCTATTCAACATAGTCATAAATGATCTAGGAAAAGGGGTAAATAGGGAGGTGGCAATGTTCGCAGATAATATACGATTACTAATGATAGTTAAGTCTAAAGCAGACTGTGAAGTGTTACAAAAGGATCTCACCAAACTGGGTGACTGGACAACAAAGAAGGGGATGAAATTAAGTGTTGATAAATGCAAAGTAATGCAGTTGGAAAATAATCCCAAATATACATATAAAATAACAGGTTCTAAATGAGCTGTTATCATTCAAGAAGGAGATCTAGGAGTCATTGTGGATAGTTCTGTGAAAATGTCTGCTCAATGTGCAGCATTAGTCAAAAAACCTAAGAATGTTAGGAACCATTAGGAAAGAGATAGATAAGACAATAAGTATCAGAATGCCAGTATAGAAAGCCATGGCACACCCACACCATGAATACTGCATGCAGTTCTGGTTGCCCCATGTCAAAAAGGATATATGAGAATTGGAAGTTACAGAGAAGGTGTAGCGAGGAGGCATGGCCTCCCTCAGATGCAAACACGGAGGGAACACAGCAAGTTGCCTGGTGGGTGGAGCCAGGTGTGCCACGCCCCGCATGCCAGAAGCAGAGGGGCGGGGCAGGAAGGGGAAATATAAAAGGCTAGCCCATCAGCTTGGTTGGGAGGAAGCTGCTGGAGACAGATGTTTCTTCCCTGCTGCTTGAGTGGAGCTCCAGGAGAACTGCTGTTGCCCCAGAGACAGCGTGAGCTTCCAGGGAGCCCTGATGCTCTTGATGTGAAGGATCTGCTACCCTTGGCAGTGTAACCCAGGGAGATTGAGGATGACCCCTGTATCCTGGTATGCCCAAGGGGTAGTTAAGGAAGCAACCCAGTGGAACCAGGCAATAATCTGGTGGAGAGAGAGCCTGAAATCAGGTCAGTGTGTTGTGGGTGGATCCCTGCTGACCCAGTGGCAGACTACTCCACCATTGTTAGGGCCCTGGGTTGGGACGTGGTGGAGTTGGGTGGGCCTGTGTGTCGTCCCCCCCCCCGCCATCCCATCCCTGTGGCAGTACTCCCCCTCCATAGGCCAGAAGGCCTGTGCTCCTCAGCACACCCCAAACCTGAGCCCCATAGACTGTTTAGCCCTATAGATAATTTATTAGTTAAGCCACTTCACTGTTAAAAACACCTTATTTACTATTTAAATTTGTCTGACTTCAGCTTCCAGCCATATGTTTTTCTTATGCCTCTCCAATTGTTCAACATCCTTTTTAAAATGTGAAAACCATCCCTGCAGGCAGCATTCCAGTATCTATGTCACCAATGCTGCATACAAAGGTAAAATCACCTTCCTACTCCTACTCACTATTCCTCTGTTTATACAGCCAAGGATCATATTAGCCCTTTTATTTGCAGCATTGAGCTGGGAGCTCATGTTGAGTTGCTTGTGCACCAGGATCCCTAAATCCTTTTCAGAGTCACTGCTTTCCAGGATACAGTCACACATTCTGTCGATCTGCATTCCTTATTCTTAGATGTATAACTTTGCATTTGGTTGTATTTATAAACATTTTGTTTGACTGGATACATCTTACCAAATGATCCAGATAACACTTTGTGGTGGCTCTGTACTCATAGTCATTTACCACCTCACCAATCTTTGGGTCATTCACAAATTTTATCAGCAGTAATTTTAGATTTACTTCATAGAAGCTTAGGACTGGAAGGGACCTCAAAGTCATCTAGTTCAATCTCCAGGACTCATGGCAGAACTAAGTATTATCTAGACCAGTAGTTCCTAAACTTTAACAACTGTGAACCCCTTTCACTAAAATGTCAAGTCTTGCGAACCCCTCCCTAAAAATGAGTATTTCTAGGGATTTTCTCCTTTACCCGAGTATAAAGTATAAAAGCAGTGATCTTGGAAATATAAAATTTGTTTTTATGACACGCTTATTACACACTATTTTATCATTACAGTATTTTTATTACATTATGAAAACAGCAACACTCTTCCAAGATCTCACTTTTGTAGCTTGTATCACTTTGAATAAGCCTGTTATGAGACAAGGCTCCTATGTTTCATCCAGGAGTAATCAGATGTGAAACAGCATGAAGGTATTTAAGAAGTCAACTCAAAGAGTTCCTCCTACAAGCACTCAGGTCTTGAGCAGTCTAGGCAAATAATGCACGTTACAACAAAGCTTAAACTTGTTCTTCATAATAATTTTAAAAACAATACTAGCTGCCTATTTATTTTTAAGAACAGCAAAAAATATCCACCTCCCTTTCCATTTCTTATAAGGAGTCTTGAAGTTTAAATCTCCTTAGTGTGATAGGTATGCTTGCTTTGATCTGCTTAGCTCTTGGAAGTCCAAGGGCTCATGCTGCTGGCCCCCTGCTGCCCAGGGGTCCTAGGGACAACTGTCTGCCATTAGCGAATTTTTTCCTGAGAAGCCCCTGTAACATTTTGCAAACCCCCGTTTGGGGACCACTGATCTAGACCATCCTTGACAGGTCTAACCTGCTCTGTGGAATTTCCATCATTGGAGATTTGGAATTTCCCTAGACAATTTATTCCTATGCTTAAACACCCTGACAATTAGGAAGTTTTTTCCAAATGTCTAATCTAAACTTCCCTTGTTGCAATTTAAGCCCATTGCTGCTTGTGCTATCCTCAGAGGTTAAAGAGAACACTTTACCTCTTTCCTCCTTTTAACAACTCTTTTTGTACTTAAACGTACATCTCCTCTCAATCTTCTAGTCTCCAGCCTAAACGAACCCAATTTTATTTCAACCTTCCCTAATCGATCATGTTTTGTAGACCTTTAATCTTTTTTGTTGCTCTTCTCTGGACTTTCTTCAATTTGTCCACATCTTTCCTGAAATGTGACACCTAGAACTGGACACAATACTCCAGTTGAGGCCTAATCAGCATGGAGTCAAGCGGAAGAATTACTACTTGTCTGTCTTACAACACTCCAGGTAATACATCCCAGAATTGTGGGGTTTTTTTTGTTTGCAACAGCATTAGCCTGTTGACTCCTATTTAATTTGTGATCCACTGACCCCCAGATCCCTTTCTGCAATACTCTTTCTGAGGCAGTCATTACTTTCAGATCATAGATGAAAAAGTTGAATAGCATCAGGCCTGGTATGAATACCTAGGATACCTCACTAGAAATATCCCCATTTTTTTTTTTTCAACCTTCCCTAATTGGTCATGGTTTCTAGACCATTAATCGTTTTTGTAGCTCTTGTCTGGACTTTCTCCAATTTGTCCATCTTTCCTGAAATGTAGCGTCCAGAGCTGGACACAATACTCCAGTTGAGGTCTCATCAGCGCAGAGTAGAGCGGAAGAATTACTTCACATGTCTTGCTTACAATACTCCTGCTTGTACATCCAGAATGATGTTTGCTTTTCTTTTTGCAACAGCATTACTGTTGACTCATATTTAGCTTGTGATCTACTATGACCCCCAGATCCCTTTCTGCGGTACTTCTTTGTAGGCAGTCATTTCCCATTTTGTATGTGTGCACAAAGAGGTGGGTGCGACAACCTAAAAAGCTCGGTCCTGCCAAGTAATAGAGCAAGATCTTGAAACTAGATCTAAAGTATGTAGAAGAAGGAAGAAGACTGGCAGGTTAATTGATTCAGGTGAAATTCTGAGATCACCTTAACAATGAACTTGGGGTGTGAGTCTCAGCACCATAGGCACTGACTCGGGTGGCTCCAGGGCTGGAGCAAGGGGGAAAAAATTAGGGAAATTTTTCCCATGGGGGAAAAAGTTAGGTGTTTAGCACTCACTGGCAATTAGCTCCTCCTTCCCCCAGTACCTCCTGCCTGCTGGCAGCCCTGCTGATCAACTTCTCCCACTCCCTCCCAGCTCCTCCAGCCTGCCACAGATCAGCAATTCTGTGGCATTCAGGAGGGAGGGGGAGGAGCAGAGAGGGTACACTCTGGGGAAGGGGACTGAAAGAGGCAGGGAAGAGGTGGGAAAAGGTGGGGTGGGACTTGAGGGAGGGGTGGAGTGGGGGTCTAGGGCTGAGCAGGAATTGAGCACCCTGGGGGAAAATTGGAAGCTGGCGTCTGTGCTCAGCCCCATCTTGTTCCTATGAAAAGGGGTATAAGAAGATACCACAGGAACTTGTAGCTCGTTGACCTCAAAGCCGAAATGATAGCGACTAGAAAAATGTCTTGAGCAATCAGAAAGGGACTCAAAAGGAGGCTCCATGAGTTTCTGGAGGACAATGCTGAGATGCCATGTAGGATTCTGGTCTTTAGCAGGTGGGTAAGTATGGAAGAGGCCCTTGAGGAACTTTGATACTGTTGGATGTGCGAAGACTGAGCACAACTGTATCAGTGCATGGATGGGAGGCTGATTGGATATTTGAAATAGGTCCAACAGCCAAAATTGCCCTGACCATTAAGGAGCTATCAGGGTCAGTGTGGCCCCATCCCATCTAATTTTGGATACTACCTTAGGGATCAAGAGAATCTGTGGGAAGGCATATAAGCGGCATTAAATCCATCGTAGCAGGAATATGTCTGACAAGAAGCCTGGGCTCATGCCCCCTTTGCAGCAGAAGTTTGAACATTTAGTGTTTTCCTCTGTGACGAATAGGTCTATTGTGGGAATCCCCCCTTGGATGGTATATCAGCTCTATGATGGATGTCTGCAGTGACCACTCATGGCTAGCTACTGCATGTCTGCTTAAGAAATCCAGTAAATTGTTGCTAGCACCTGGAAGGTACCAAGCCAGTGTGATTGCCCTCTCCATCATGTGGTAGTTTCCTGGCAGACAAGGCAAGAATGAGTACCTCCTTGTTTGTTTGCAGCACATCACTGATGTGTTCTGCTGAACAGCTAGGAATTCTGTACAAGCCAATCTGATAAGCCTGAGCTCTGAGTTTCATATGGTGTTTCACGTTATCCTCGGACCACATCAAGTGCATCTGCTCAAGATTTTGCAAAACAGAATGCTTTGAGAGTGGTGAATTTTCACAGGAATTTTCATACTGGAGCTAGACTGTCTGTATTTCATCTAGTTTTGTATCCTGTCTCTAATAGTAACCAGTACTAGATGCTTCAAAAAAAAGGATCAAATTCCTAAATGTGGTGATCTGCCTATAGGGGAAAAGCCTTCCCTAGCTCTTTCATACTCAATGGTTGTCTTATATCCTGAAGGATAAGGGTTTATATTTTTAATACACTTCTTCTTAATCCTATCTCATGTAACTGTGAATGTTCTCACTGTGCATTAAGTGTATAACCCCTTTCCAAGCCCTCCTAAACTCTTGGCATTAGTGAATGCAGGCACTGGTATGGGGCAGTAGATGACTGCTTCATGGCTGAAAATAGCATAGAAGAGATGGGTTGTGAGCTGCATTTTAATACACAATAGAGGGTCAGTGGGAGTGTTTCAGATTGCTGCTACACCAGCTAAAAACCTACCACCAACATAGGACAGAAGAGCATGGAAGACTGAGGAGGTTACAATCCATGGTGCCAAAGAGTTCAGAGGTACATTTAGAGATGCAGCCTGTAGGGAGCCTACTCACAAAGAGCAGTGAAGCTACTTCACATTTAATATCGTATATCAGATACAGGTCATAAGCTCCTTTAATTTAGTAACTGTCCATACATATTCTAATACTAGTTTTCACAAGTACATCAGCTCTTTTCAATATTTTTGCTAAAATATTTCATGTGATTTGAATCTGTCGTCTTTTCATCAGTGTCTCTGCAGGTGGGCTCTCCAATCTACCCTGACGTGGCTGTGACAAGTGTCATTGTTGGGGTGGGGGAAAGGAATGGAGTCCCTTTTTGTATGTTTTCTGGGTCCAGCCAACGACTTCAGATGACTTGGTCGCAGACTCTCCTGCTCTTGTGGTGTCTGGATGGGGAGTACATCCACCTCAGCCACTGCTGTAGCAGCCACAGGTAAAGTCTGGCAAGCAGCATCTCAATAGGTCCATGTCCACACATGACTGAGTAGCTCTAAATAGGTACACACTTGTCATTGGGTTTGATTTTATGTCATTTGCCATGGACTCGAGAGACAGGCTCCTGCTGATCAATACTCCTGTTACCTCAGTCTGTGACTGGATAAGAGGATTTCTTCTAGTTCACAAGGCATCCTAGTTGGATCCAGCCATGGTGTCTGAGGCATCTATTGGTGCTTGTAGGGGTGTTTCACCCACTATCTCCTTGAGATCTTCCCTGTTCTCAGGCATAATCTGTGGCAGAAAGGGTGTCACTCTGTCCCAGATTAAAAAATTGTATTTGACCAGCTGGGCCTGGTGATTTGCCACTTGTAGTTGGAGGCAGTGGAGGAGTAGGATTTCCTTCTGAACAGCTTGAGTTTCTTTAGGTCCTTGTCTTTTCAGATGCTTTTGTTGGATGTGGATTTCACCTACACCATTGAGGCAACCACAGAACCTGGGTTGGGATGGGCATAGAAGTAATCAGACCCTTTTTGGAGGGATTTGGCACTGCTTCTGTAACCTCTTTGTAGTGGTTGGCGCTTGACACACCCTTAGGGACAAACAGTCATTCATTTATTGGGAGGGTAATCCTGGCTGGATCTGAAGTTAAACATGTCAAACAGCTTATGCAACGTCTTTTGTCTGAAAGGCATCTTTATTTCTAGAGCATTTGCAATGCTCACAAGCAATTCCTGAAATGATTTGAAGTCAGTCATTGGCATCATTGCAGGGCCACCCGCTTCATCAGATGATGAAAATGGAAAGACCTGGGTGGTGAAGCAAGATGCTATTGATGCTTCTCAGGTGCCATAGCCAGATTTTCTGGGCATTCTTTCCTGTCAATTGTCAGCGGTCTGGCCAGGGATGTCCCTGGGGAGCGCAACCTCTTCCAGGGATTGGCTCCCAGATGTGTGTGAAGGCAGACCCCAGTAAGCTCAATAGGACCACAGTGACATGCTGTAATAGTATGGCTGGCTTGTCTGATATTGGCCAGCCCAATGTCATTCCTGATGGGTTGCAGTTAAGCTCTATAAGGAGAGCCACTTGTTCTTTCTGCTGACTTGCCCATGGATCTTAGGAAAGCGGGTTTTCTGCTGATTGGAGGTGAGACCTTTATAGATGATCCAGCAAGTGAAACAGTCAAGTGGCCCATGACTTGATAGTTCTCAATGAGAGATGCTCGATATACCAGTTATCTGGTAGATGCCTCTTCTGTTTAGGTAAGAATAATCTGCTATGCCCATCCTTTAATGAGATAATTGTGCTGTAGGAAGGGTAAAGTTGAAGCCTGCAGGCTGAGAGTCCACCATGATAAAAGGTTAAAAACCTATAAAGAAAAGCTTAAAAACTAGGCATGTTTAGTCTGGAGAAAAGACTGAAGGGAGACCTGATAAATCCTCACATATGCTAAGGGCTTATTATAAGAGAATGGGAATCAATTATTCTCCATGTCCACTGAAGGTAGTATAAGAAGTAATGGATTTAATCTGCAGCAAGGGAGATTTAGGTTAGATATTGGGGGGGGGGGGGAGATCTTAACTATAAGGGCAGTTTAAAGCTCTGAAATAGGCTTTCCAGGGCAGTTGTGGCATCCCCAACATTGGAGGTGTTTAAGAACAGGTTGGACAAATACCTGTCAAGGATGGTGTAGGTTTACTTTGTCCTGCCATAGCACAGGCAGCTTGATGGGTTTGACTTCTCAAAGTCCTTTCCAGCCCTACATTTCTATGATTCTATTAAAATTCCCTGAACAGATAGGTGTTTTTTGGAGGGGGAGAGGGTGTATGGGGGAATCTGAGTCAGAAATCAGTTCAGGTAGATCTAGTTTGTTCACTGCAGTCTTCATAAGATAAAACAGAAGAGTTCTGAAGACTTTTGAAGAGTTTTATCAAGATTAGTGAGACAAACACTCACCAGGTTCTGTCTTTCTGCCATGGATGGTAAGCAGAAACGGAGGGTCACAGCCATTCTGCCCTTTATGCCATTGCATGGGACCATGTGGAGGCACATAGTATATACACAGCCCCAGCCAGTTCTGTTCAGAAGAATCCAATCTTTTGTATACAAGATGAATGCACATCTACTAAACGATCCACAGTGACACATACTTGAAAAACAAGAAATCTCATACCAATTAATTCTGTAGGGCAGAAACTTTATATTGTAATACATAGTTACATAGTAACTTCAGATTTATTGTTACAGATTTACATATAGCAACTGAATCTGAAATTATGAACTTTAATTTGGTTATAATGTTATCCGGAAACTTGATCCCAAACTAACAAGTTTCAGTGACAACTGCTTCTTTCAGTGGCTAGGGCATGTCACACGCCTTTGAGTTTGAGAGGGTTTCTATAACATCTTTTCTTTGGTAACCTCCTTGGGATAGTTGATGCCATAAGTGATTAAATTCGAGATTGCATCTGTCATGTAGGGGTCACTGCTATATCTGGGACTTGTCATGACTGTGCACATCTATATTACTGACAAACCATTTAAAAACAATTCTTAAAAACAAGTCCTGTCAAATAGTTTCCTCCAGCTTCAATCCTCCATGGTGCTGAACATCTCATGGGTGAGGACCAGCTGACTTTTCACTTTGGGAAAAGAACTCAACATCCACAGCAGACTTTTGAATACCATTCCCCAACTTTATGGTGCTATACGGGCATCCCCACCCCTCAACAAGGCTCAAGTCAGCACTGTGTGTGCAGCCACCTTTCCTTACACACAGTCTCTCTACTATAATTAGAGAGAAACTCATAACAAAGAAATTCATTTACACCTGGCTTTATTATGGAGGTTAAATCCAGCCCACCATTTCTATGATTCTGTGAAATTCTATTCCCGATTCTGTAAATGTTCAAGGCATCTGAGGATATTTAGTGACTAATCATACCATCACTAAGCCAAAAGGAAATCATGCCAATAAACCAAGCTGTACTTTAATTAAGGGATAATAGAGCAAGTGCCACATTTTACAAGATAACCTGGTTCTAGGTGGATAACTGAAGGTCACTGCCGAAGAAAACTGGGCTCCCATCCTATTATCATTAACTACAAATGATGTCCCTGATCACAGTTTCTAGGTCAGCATGAAATCAAACAATCTAACCACTTCTTTATTCTTATATTAGCACTCGTCTTCAGCCAAGTGCCAAGTTCAAAATTCCTAGGGCTTTGCAGCTCTGAGGTGACAAGATCAAGAAAATGATGAGCTGGTTAGTGCTGAACATGTCAGGTTTAAAGTGACAGCAGGCAACAGAACTGGAAAAGAACAGAGATTACGTTTTCTCTAAACTGATCTTGGAAAATGAGTAGCTATATTTACCGAAGGAAAGAAAGCTGAAAATTAAAATAGGATGAACGTAATAAGCTGAGAGAGGAAAGTGCAGAAAAATTCACTTTAATGCATTAAAATGCTGTTAGTGATTAAAATGGAAAGTGAGTAGGTTGGATTGTGTCCCAGCTATTCTATTCAGCAGGAATCACTTTAACTGCCAGGTTTCAGAGTAGCAGCCATGTTAGCCTGTATCCACAAAAAGAAAAGGAGGACTTGTGGCACCTTTTTGTTAGTCTCAAAGGTGCCACAAGTACTCCTTTTCTTTTAACTGACAGTAGCTCTGTTCTTGGTTTGGCTGTCAACCATCAGTTTTGACAGGGTTTCTATTAAATATCTGCTGCTCTGAAAGGACAGATTTGCAATGTCTATATAGGTTTATCTGCTTAGATTTCTTCACCTCCTAAATTCTTTCAAAAAATGCTGTCTAGTGCTCATAGCTTAGTCTCACTAGTAGATAAAACTGTTTGCCGCTAGGTGGCAGGCATCCAACTTTATTTTTGAGAGCACTGTAGTTTGTGGATACTTTTGATCCCCCACTGACTCAAGATTACTAATCTATTGTACATTACTGTTAGAAAAACAAGGTTATATTCTTTTCCTCATTCAAACATGTCTAAGGATATTCTCAAAATTACTTGGCTGGTTAACACAGTCAGGGCTAGAGCCTGTGTATGCAGTTTAATTGGGACTATGTTATAGCAAGGTTTAGTCTTATCTATACAACAATACTGAGCTGCCATGGAGGGAAGGGAGCTGCCTGGGTTGTTCAAGTGAATGTTAGCTGGTTACAAATCTCACCCTCCGGTTCCACTAGGGACTGCAGCAGTCCCAGAGAAACAGTGAATATCATCATCTGATCCATTTACATGAGGAAAGGGTTCCACATCCATCTCCATTATCTTGCATGGTGAAATCTGTACTTGCTAGTTCAGTAAGATGGATGCCTGTGACATGTAGCCTTTGAGGATAAATTAAAAGAAGAAGCTAAGGGTAGGAGAAAATTTAGGGGGACTCCTTAAGACAGAAAACATGCTCAAGGCTATTTTAACTGTCATTTGCTTGACTCACTTTCCAATACTGGTCAACTCTGCTACTGCCCTGATAAAGAGGGTCACAGCTTTGTCTCAACTATTTAAAAATTATTTTTTTTTTTTGCAAACTATTTTTTTTTTTTTTTTTTTTGCAAACCAATAGCACTGGTTACCAGAAAGTCTTGTACTTCTAGAACATCTGTCAGACTGCAAGCTCCTTGGGGCAGGGATTGTCTTTTGGGTCCATGTTTGTACTGCACCTTGAACAGTGACATACAGACTGAGGCTCACGAGTCACAAGTGTCCCTAATGTGCCTCCTGCGACGCTTTGCAGCACATGATATTAAAGTGTGCGATTTAATAATTAATCAGTTATTAACCAATCAGGATGCGTTTACTTTATTATTAACCAACTGTAGTCACAGACTCTGACATTTTCCGCTTCAGCCCCAAGGCAGCAGGGGGATCCCACAGCTCCCAGCCACAGTGGATGGTAGGCGCTGGACCACACCCTTCCTCCCACAGCAGGACTTGGGCTCTCATTTCCCCCCCCCAAGCAGCCCCACATTGTCAGTTATTTTTAGTAAAAACCAGGGACAGATCATGGGCTTCTGTGTTTTTTTGTTTATTGCCTGTGACCTGTCTGCGACTTATTAAAAGTAACATGACACAATCTTAACTTCATTTATGAACAATTTAAATAAGTTAGAGCTGGATATCAGAATGTTAAGGGAGTGGGAATTTATGGGCAAACCATGAGATCAGTGCACACTTCAGTGAGAACATTCATTCCAAGCATGATCATGAGGTTTCCTTGATCCTAAACTAAGTTATATGTCATGCATATATAAAACTGAGGAGTTGCCATCCTTATCCTCCTATCAGCTCCCTATATTCTAGATACCTTGATGTCTGTACAATAGTAAAAATGGTTATATTAGGTGCAAAATAATGGCCATATTTTTCAATTATTGTATTTTTTCATTACTTTTTCACTTTGTAATTACTACCGTCTTTTAATGAAAAAAATCACCATCTTACACTAATCTTCTCAGTCATCTGCTACTTGGACTAGAGTTGCTTCAATCTGCAGATGTCAAGTCATATTCTTGAATTTCAGTGTGGTTCTACAGATTTTAGGACTTTTAATCCGTCTCTGTATCACTGTGCAGCTGCAAAATATAAGCAAGTGACTTCACATTTTCCAGATCTGGGTTAGTGTGGGTTTGAGTATTAGAGAAAGTCAGCACAGGGTTAGTGTCACTTGCCTGTGAGATTATGGGAAGGGTTAACTTTTTATAATGGAAATGGCGTGATAAACCAGCTGGTAACCAAGAACCCTACCTGTCGTCTGATTTGTATTATTCTTTTTTAATTTCTCTTATGTAGTTCAGACATCTGATTTACTAAGGCTCATATTTTATACATATTCTGACAATCAAAATATTAATTACCACAAGTGATCGCCGTATTAAAAACATTCAACACTATTTTTAAAGAGGTCTGCAAGTGCAAATATCCATCTTGGCTTAGTTCACTTCAAGTAGAATTTTTATACAATACAATAAAAAATTGTTAACCATCAATATGCTTTTCCTTTAAATGTAAAAGCAGCACAAATTTAAAGTCAGTTTTAGAAATAAATTTCTGCAATTTAGTTTAGTAATATTTGCCTTTGTCTTTACAAGATAATGTAATAGAATTTTTGAAAAGATTAAATCTAAGTAAGCATGTACTCCAAAAAAAAGAATTGATAGTTTTAAGAAAACCCCTAGTTGAAAAATAATTACCATAGTAATTCTAATAAGCTCAATGTAGGTTTAATCAAAATCTATTTTACATAGTAATCAAATTAATCATCAAATGTTACCAGTGGCTTTAGAAATCCTATAAATGTCC
Source organism: Dermochelys coriacea (assembly GCF_009764565.3). Classification (NCBI taxonomy): domain Eukaryota; kingdom Metazoa; phylum Chordata; order Testudines; family Dermochelyidae; genus Dermochelys; species Dermochelys coriacea. Next base: position 229,400,077 of record NC_050069.1, read on the forward strand.
ACTGATTTAAACAGAATTATTCCTAAAACTGTGGTGACCTGGCCACACAATACATCTCAAAGGTCCCAATCTTGTTTCCTTTGAAGTCAGTGGCAGAACTCCCACAAACTTCAAAATGACCAGGATGGGCCTAGAATGTAATTAATAATATCTTAGCACTTATATAGTGCTTTACATATTCAATGCATGGTACAAACAGTAGATTAGATTTCTGGTACAGTATATTATAGTTCATCTCCAGGCTTGAAGCATAACAAAAGCATTCAACGTGAAATATTTAATATAAAGTTTCTCTAAAGGCCACAAGAGATTACATAATGCATAATTATTAAGATTTGCTGCTAATGCTATGGGAAATGATTGAACTAAATACATACACATCCTCCACTTTTGTGGATTTATTCCACTACATTGTGTTTATTGTATCTTCTTTTCTTTACCTTTACCCTTAGGAGCTAGTTCAGAAAAGCAATTAAGCACACACTTAACTTTAAGAACATACTGAAGTCCTGGGGTGAAATCCTGGCCCAACTGTGGGGTCAGGATTTCACCCCACTTGCCCTCAATGAGGCTTAAGCACATGCTTAAGTGTTTTTCTGGATAGGGATGCTTTCCTGAATGGGGCCTAAATGTGTGGTAAATTAATAGTTAGAGTTTTTTTAAAAAAATTAATCCCATGGGATGAATTTTGTACTACAAAAAGTGAACCAAAATAGTTTTGCCTGCTCAACAACATGAAGAAAAACCCCCACAAAGTTAATTTTTTGAAGTTTATTTTCAATTATAATTTTTGGATAACCAAGCAGTTCTGTAAAGAGAAAGCACAGAAGAGTAATTCTGGCACTTTTGGATAGTACATCATTTTCCCCCAAAAATTTAAAGCACATTCAGTCCACTTGCTCGGTCCATAGTCCATGTTATATGAGCTAGATTCGCTCATAGGATTCCAGAGGAAAGTAACCATATATACAGTCAATGAAACTATCTTCTTGGCTTCATCAGGGCCGGGCCTTTAAAACGTCCTCTAGTCTACCTTAGCTAAACAGAATCCACAGTACACATGATAACTAGAGAATACACTGTATTGAAATGAGAAATGCTCAGCACAAATGGGACACTTGGTGGCATGCAGTTAAAATAAAAGGAATAATTTCAGAAATTTATAAAATCCAAATAGATCAATTAAAAGCAATTAGAAAAAGAAGGGACTGATCATTGTTACCGTAAAAAAGGCACTTGGGAGTTAATGAGACCAGAACTGGAGGGCTTGCAGCTGACACAAAGTTCAATTTTGTTTCATAAAAAGGTTCCAATACCAAGGGATGCTACTCAAGTTTCCTGCAGTTTTACATTAAAACAAATTGCTGAACAGATTATAATAAAGACACAAATGTTTACAACCAACTTGTAAAAATAAGAAAAGCATAGTATAAGCAAAATATTAAAAAGCAGCAATGCATAGCCTTCTTTTGAGATAATGCATAACTTTAGACACCAAGTGTCAAATTCTTGTATTTAAGATACCCTTTCAGTAGCATTATCATGATAAAATTGGCTTAAGAAAATGTAACAAAGTTTCACCTGCTCCTGTGTAAAGGAGATTTAAACCTGCCAAAACAATGTCAGTATTTTCAACATCCTTGATGATGAACATCAAGTAAATGGAATACCAATCACACTCTTCTTACAGCTGTCTCATCGGAGGCATCCATTAAATCACTTTTCAGAGTAATGATTTAAATTCTTCTCTAACATTTACACAGTAATGCATTTAAAGTTCTTTCAATGTTGCCCACCACAGATTTTCCTTCTCTCTTCCATAAACAATTAAGTACTTCCATAGAAAGAATATTTGGCAATTTCATAGTCCACAGAAAGGTGGATTTGCAATAGCTCACTTTATATTGAAAGCCATCAGTGGTCTTTCCTCTCGTTTTTGCCAAGGGCTCTTTTTATCTTCTTCTTGGTCATCTTCATCGTCGTCGTCTTCATCATGGATGGATGTTCCATGTTCGGGACTAGTTAGTGGGTCAGGTGTAGTTTCTACAGTTCTTTTTATTGTTTCCTCCTGCAGGCTGGGCAACTGGACACCACTTCTCCTGCTAGCTCCATCCAATAGGCTTCTTAGGGTACTGTCCTCAGGGCTGCAAACTGCTGTTCCACATTCACTGCCACTTTGGTCCATATCATCCAAATACACAAGCTGTGTGTAAGCTGTGCTATCTGAAACTTTCTGCTCTCTTTGATGGTTCGCCTGCTGTGGCTGGTGAGTCTGTTGCAGGGACAAATGATCTCTTCCCCTTCGGGCAGATTTTGGTTCATTCATATCAACACCAGAATCCAAACTGGCATCATTACTTCCATTCCTTCCAGCTCTTTGGAGATCAATATATGAATGTCTAACATGAGCATTTGAACGTCCATCTAGAGAAACAAACCATGCCCGAGGATGAGGCAATGGCTTTCCACCTCCTAGCTCCATCAGAGCTTTTTCTGTAAGGAGCTGCACTTCACTATTCATTTGAACCAGAGATGCATCATTAAGTGACGCAGGAATGGATATGGACTCCGACATTGAAGCGTTTTGTGGACTCCATTCACTTGCATCCGCATCTTGCAAATGTTGCTGAGATATTGCTTGTGATGATAATTGTTGGGGTTGTATCTGCTGCTGAGGATGCGGAAAAAGCTGCACATGAGGGTTAGAAACCTCAGGCTGAAGTCTTTCAATATCAATCTGCTGGTCAGCTGGGACAACCAGCGGTTGGCTAACAAAAGGATGTTCTCCTGGTAACTTCATGTAATGACCTGGGATGACCAATGTAGGCAATACTTTTCTATAAACACTGTCATTAACTTGGTCAACAGAATTGCAGCAAATCAACTGACCTGGTCGAGGAAAAGATGTAGGTCGTTCAAGATGATCGACAGAACGAGACATCATACATTCAGTAGGTCTGCAATCTAGCAGTTCTTTTTCAGGGGCTGATGGGGAGGGGTACATTTGTTCCTGAATATTGTATTTACTTCCTGAAGAAATATGGTTTATGGATGCTTGAATCTCTCTCTCTTGCTTTTCAAATAAAGGCTGAGACAGCATAGCATTGTAACTGCTCCTGTAATCTTCTTTTATAGGGGACTCATATCCTTCTGATGTTTCCATGGAATTTCTTAATTTTGAAGGAAAAGTATCCACTGACTTATGGTAGTCTTTTCTTAAAGTCCCCCGAGGAGTCAGGTTCTCCAAGGAGATTCGGCTCTTGTCTTTCTCCTTATGAGAAAGCAGTTCCTCCCGGGAGCTAAACTCCTGTGAGGTACTGTACGAACGTTTGAGCATAGGAATGTGCAAATCTGCTTCTCCACTAGAAGATATCATCTCCATGTGGACAGCACTGATTAACTCCTTAACGCCTGAGTTTTCAGTGTGCCCATTGCTGGCAACAGACATCCCACCAGGAAATTCTGACTCCCGCCGGGAAAATATTAAATTGATATGGGACATGGAGGTTGATTGATCTTTCTTAGAACCATCCAATGCTGTAGAAAGCTGCAGTTTCTTATGGTGCTGACGTGGTTTCAAACACTTCCTCCTATAGTATGCCATAACAAAAAGAGTTACACACGTTTATGACTGTTGTACATAAATAAGATCAGGCGTGAAATAATGGGATTTTCAAGCAATGACTGAAAGCTCAACTCTCAGTAGCAAAGTTCAATTAAAAAGGAATCTGTGTGAATTAAGTAAGCATTAGGGAAACACCCCAAGCACTTAATTTTAAACTGGGCTAGTGTTTGGAACAGGAAAACCTAATGAGAGCCAACAGCATGTATTCACTGACAAAGGCTTACAATTTGTTTTAGACTAGGAATTGTTGAAAACTGATCACACACAGCACTGAAACAAGTAGAGTTATGGCTCAAGATATACACATCTTCTCTTTCATCTACAGTACTAAAACATCTTCTACAGAAAATTTGTAAGTTATGAAGGTGCCATGCTTCACACAATCCCTTTCCTAACAAACATGGGGAATACAGCTTGCACTATATGCAACCAGCAACATGAGGAAGGACTTTATCTCATTGTCTCTTTCCTTTTGAAGTCCAGTGAGGTACTTAATTCTTGTTTTTTTTAAACGTAAATTTTTTTCAATAGAAAATTGTACATAATTTCAGCATCATGCGAGCAGGGATGTTTACATTCTAAATGCAAACTGAATGACCAAAATGGTAAACTTTACCTGCAATAATACAAAAGGAGACACAGCAAAACCATAAGTATGAGAGCCATCCCTCCTAGAATTGCCAAAAGGAACATTGTGTGATAGGTGGTAATGTCCTGTGTTACTATGGGACCTAGAAGGCAAGAAAACAGAGTTTAGACTTGTGACAACCTTTAAACAAAGAGAGGCAAATTAGCTGACAGTCATGACACCTTCTTCCATGCTGTCAGGATGCTAAATGAGCAAAATTGCCATTAGGTGCTCCCCACCTGCAGTGCCTGCTTATGCCATATCTGAGAAAGATGTGGCGAGAGTGACTGATGGTTCTGCTGGCAACAACTCCAGTTTGTTCCGTGGAAATCCATCTGACTGCAAGAACAGCATGCCATGCTAAGCATTGCTTCCTGGCTCCATCCAATACCACAGTGCCCCAACCTAGACAAATTAGAGGATTGGGCCAAAAGAAATCTGATGAGGTTCAACAAAGACAAGTGTAGAATCCTGCACTTAGGACGGAAGAATCCCATGCACTGCTACAGACTAGGGACCGAATGGCTAGGCAGCAGTTCTGCAGAGAAGGACCTAGGGTTACAGTGGACGAGAAGCTGGATATGAGTCAACAGTGTGCTCTTGTTGCCAAGAAGGCTAATGGCATTTTGGGCTGTATACATAGGAGCATTGCCAGCAGATAGAAGGACATGATCATTTCCCTCTATTTGACATTGGTGAGGCCTCATCTGGAGTACTGTGTCCAGTTTTGGGCCCCACACTACAAGAAGGATGTGGAAAAATTGGAAAGTGTCCAGCGGAGAGCAACAAAAATGATTAGGGGACTGGAATACCTGACTTATGAGGAGAGGCTGAGGGAACTGGGATTATTTATTCTGCAGAAGAGGAGAATGAGGGGAGATTTGATAGCTGCTTTCAACTACCTGAAAGGGGGGTTCCAAAGAGGATGGATCTAGACTGTTCTCAGTGGTAGCAGATGACAGAACAAGGAGTAATGGTCTCAAGTTGCAGTGGGGGAGGTTTAGGTTGGATATTAGGAAAAAAATTTTCACTAGGAGGGTGGTGAAGCACTGGAATGCGTTACCTAGGGAGGTGGTGGAATCTCCTTCCTTTGAGGTTTTTAAGGTCAGGCTTGACAAAGCCCTGGCTGGGATGATTTAGTTGGGGATTGGTCCTGCTTTGAGCAGGGGTTGGACTAGATGACCTCCTGAGGTCCCTTCCAACTCTGATATTCTATGAACCTCACACAGCTGAAGTGCAGAAGCCACTGCAGTGTTTTCAGCTAGTGGCATGAATGCCACAGAACTACTGCTTTCCCTCTGCTGCCTGTTTTGAGATTTCTTTTTAACCACAATTTGATCACTTTGCAGGAAATAGCAGATGGGGCACACTAAAAGCTTCATCTTTAGAGGTACTGATTGTTCGTATCTCCAGTTTGAGTCAATAGGAACTGTGGGTTTTAAGCACCTCTAAAAGCCAGGTGCTAAATGCAGTAGAGTAAAAACTAAAGATTTTAAGAACTGTTGATAAACTCTTTACTCACAGAGAAAGAGACATGCATACAATTTCCACTCTGTTATGTATGTGTAATCCCATTGGTTTATCAGATCCTTCACAGTTTGAAATACAGAGACAAATTTTGTTTTCAGATAGAAAGGTGCAACTCCCAGTGACCGGGTTACATGGGTATGTACTGTGACTAAACAGAATTTTGCCTGTTTGTTTGAACAATAAAGAAAAGGAGGACTTGTGGCACCTTAGAGACTAACAAATTTATTTGAGCATAAGCTTTCGTGAGCTACAGCTCACTTCACTTCTTTTTTGCGAATACAGACTAACATGGCTGCTACTCTGAAACCTGTTTGAACAATGTTAAGGATCTAACCTAGCGGTTTCTAAACAGTGGTCTATGAACCACTTGTACTTCAAGAGCCACTGCTGGTGGTCCTTGGAGACCTGACTGGGAACACGGTGCTGAGTCTCCTTGTTTCCAGATGTGAAACAGAGAGGGGATGGGGAGATGAAATGAAGAACAAAAACAGAAAGTGCGATTAACCTGTTCTAAAAATAAATAAAGGAAAAAAATATTGTATTAAAGAGAGCTAAAAACACATTTGTTCTTTCTTTCCTGTTACTTTTCCATGTAAACTACTGCTTTAGTTGCTACAAGATGTTATTTGAATGGGGGAGGATATGGCCCATGAAAATCTCAATTAAAGAGTGGTTCCACTGTGACAAAGTCTGAGAAACGCTGGCCTAGACTTAAAAAGAAAGGAAAGTCAGAGCACAAGCAGAGTCTTTACCCTAAAGGAAGAACTACAAGGACAATCAAAACTCCTGATAAGGTGAAATATTTTAGACATATGGGGCCAAATTCAAGACTGGTATAACACCATTAAAGTCAGAGACAAGAAAGTCACACAAGCAAAACATCTGGCCCCCCCCTTTTTTTTAAAAAAAGTACAATTAATTTTACAAGATTATTTTGAATTCAAACCACAGTTTGTCCTTGTCTACACCCATAACTAAACCTTGTTTCAGCCCTGGGTCAAGCTGGATCTTTCAGCAATTGTATTTTTGTAGCATAAACTTAAATATATCGTTTAAGGAAAGAAAGCTGCCAGAAGGAATCTTTCTCCATATAATGAGGAAGCTCAGTGGAATCTATTTGGGCAGACTTGAGAATTAATCCTTACACAGTCGGTAGCTTTGTTTATGTGTTATATATTGTTTGGTTTGTTTGTGTAGTCAGGGCAAGGCATTTTCATCACACTACCTCTGTTATGAACTTATCAAAATCTAATGACTGAAGACTCTCTGAGGAGGTGGTTTTTGTTTGGTTTAAAACAAAGAAGCCTGTGTTTATTTTGAAGCTGGGGAACTGGAACAAAAAAAGAGGTGGCCACAGGAAAAAACAACAACAACAACAAAAAAACAACTATCAAGCCACATCATGAATAGTCTCCACAGGAGTACAGGTACGCATCACAGCTAATTTACACTGATTTCTATATTATTTAAATAGCTTCCTGAATACCAACCAATGACAATCTACCAAGGGCAGTCAACCAGTACAGAATCTGGAATGTTGTTTATTTAGGGCCAAATTCCACCCTAAATTACACCTGGTGCAAGCTCAATGAAGTCAATGAGATTATAGCAGGTAGCCGGACAAAACTTAAAAATGCAAGCTTTCAAAAGCTATCAAAAGAACAATTAAGACGACTCTAAATTGTGATTGTATTAGCTTCAGGTGAATCCATTTCAGAAACTTCATAACAGATGTTTTAGTAATTGTTGGAACTGACAAGTACATTGACATCATTACTCCCCTCACTTTCTAGCAATTAATTCACCAGATAGTGGTGACAAGTGACACCAGTGCAAGGAATACTTCCTGATAATGTTTCATGTATAAGTGGTTTTGAATACAGTCCCCAAAAGATTTTAACCCTTTACTTTCAGATTCTCTTTTCTAATAATCCATCATTGATCAAGATGGGGCATCTCAGATGAGGTCATCCTGAAAAATATAAAAGTGTTATATATGAATACATTAATATTTATCACTGGAAATACTAATACATTTCAATTCAGTCTTACCTAGGTTAGTAGGAGACATGGCTGCAACCCAATAACCTAACTGCGGGGCAATGTATGTCCAGGTCAGCTGATTTCCTTCTTGTTGTACAAGCCCTAAACTACTCTTCAACCATGTCCCTGTAAAACAGAAGATCCAAAATAGGGCATCTTATTTTTTAATATGAGATCAGTATATACTAGTGGGGAAAAAATAAACTGTAACAAAACTTTTGCCTTAAAACTTATCATTGAGCACGATAAGTCACATATCACTCTAAAACATGGGGAACTTGCAGGTCTTTAACACATCTCTCTTTGACTGTCATCACTGAGTCCTTCCATGAGAAGTCATTTGAGAAGCTTTATACTAAAAAGAAGCTGTTTAAAATAAAGTAAAGCGATTAAAGCTTCTAAAATGGATGTGGGAAATCGTGGTTGCCATCCTGGATTCCCCTTGTTGGAGGAGGTTATTCCTGAAGCTACTACATAGTGACTTCAAATATATTGTTTTAAAATTTATAAAGCCCCTTTTAGAATTCTCGCTGTTTGAAGAGGCATTGTGGAATTACAGCAAATTCTATTTTGGCTGCAAAGATTTCCTACTAAGGAACATGGATATACATATATTGTATGCACACATGTATTCAGCATACCATCTCCCTTACTTGCAATCGTCTTTTAGAAGCATAAACATTTTTATTTCCCTACAGAGGGTTTTGTTTTTTCATCTAGAAAACTTTGATTCATTAACTCCTGTGTTTACAACAGAGAGGAAACTATTTGGTGTTTAGCAATTTGTTTCAGCAGCACCATCAGAGGGTCAGTTGAAATGCACATAGTTTTGTGACTAGTGTTTACTAGGTAACAGGGCAGAATATTTTTAAAACATACTTTTCAGGGGAAATGGTGGATATATATTTTAAACAGGTATCGATAATCCAAAGGAAATTAAGTTGGTCAGGCTTTCATCCTGAAGTATGCAGAGCACTAACTTTAAAAAAAAATGGTGCTTCTATTTTCAAAAGATACAGTGCATTGTAAACCACAGGTTTATGAGGAAGCTTTAAAATTAGATAATTATTTGCATTTTGTTACACATTAAGGTTCCAACTCTGGGGCCTAATAAAAAAATGAGTTTAACTTCTGAGCCAAAGCATCTTAATAATGCTCGTAGACTACTCCATTCTCCCTGAATGACATACTGGCTTACTGTGCTTCAGACTACTGAAAATTAAAAAATTGTAACAGGATGTTCTCAGGCTTCTGAAGGGCTATTGCAAATAGAGAAAATTGCTGTGTGCTGTGGTGCAGCTAATATTCCCTAGAAAGAAATTGTTGCAGTTCATACAGAAAATTTAAGAGTTTTGCGGTAATTTTAGAATGCCTCTCAGAACAGTAAGGCTCCCAAAAGACACGTTTAAATTTATGTTGATCTAGCACTTCTGTTTTACTTCTACCAGTGGGTGCCAAACTAGACAACAAATAAAAAAAACCTAAATAAAATTGGAGTTCTTCATACACTTTGCTACTATCAAAAATATATCAAATTAGTATACATAGTATCCCATGTACTTCAACGGATAAACACCTGCCATTCTCAAAGGTATAAATTTCTGCTACAAAAGGGAAGCTGAAATTACCTAACAAGTTTTCAAGAAAGCTATATACAGTACAGTATTGTATTCTGACAAGCCCTCCTTCCAAATGGTCGTCAGTGGCTTTGGGCTGAAACTAAGCCCTTTTTACGATGTCACTAATGAATTAGAGGAGAAAGAGGTGGTGGAGGAAAGGTGAAAATTTGAAAATGACTGTAAAACACATTAAAGAGATTTTCATTAGTTATATGTAATACCACAAAATTAACCTCAAGATTCTGATGATTTCCACTGTAGTTCTTAAATTATCCACATGAGCAAATCATGGAAGTGTAAGATGCCTGGCTTCTTTTAAAGAATATTTGAATATTCATTTTTTTTCTCCTACATAATCAAATCCTTGTAAACTATAATTTTTTGTCTCAGCATAGAGCTTGTGTTGATATAGTAAAAGTTTTTTGCACGACACACAGTATTTGACAGATAGCTACATAGAGGTGAAAACCATCGACATATACCAACTTGGCATTTGAAACCTGGTTGAACGTGTAGCCAGTAATCAGCCAGTAATTCAAGATTGGTGTGGAGTGTAGGGGGTGGAGAGGAAAGTATTTTCTATGTTGTAAGGGAGATATCCAATAGGTATAATGTGTCATTTCACACAACATCAGCATCAACATTGTAATTTGAGCACCTCATCTACTGTAATGAATTTATCTACAGAACAAGCCTCCAAAGTAGGGAAGTATTATCAGAGGCAGAGACACTGACATGACTTGGCTAAGGTCACAAAAGAAGTTTCTAGTAGGCCCAAGGAATAAAATGAATCAAGAACTCCCAAACAGCCATTTTTCCTCTAGATCTTCCACCAGGTAATTTTCCAGTAGCAGAAATTTGCCACTCCAATAGCCTTGAATGAGAAGCTGAGAACATATCCAACAATCTCATAGGGAATGTCCTTATTCCATCAACTTTTAGTACAGTGACTGCTATCTGTGACTGAAATGACAATCAGCAAGAACAATGTCCATGGCTGAAACCCCAATTTTCTACTATCCTCAGCAGGATCAGCCTTGATAATAAAACCACCTTGGCTTGGAAAAAGCCCCGTTTCAAAGACATGATGTTCAATGCAAAATGAATAAATATTATTAAAAAGTACAGCATAAAAGAGCATTTGGAGAGTGTGCTGCAGGTCTAAAAGGGCAGGTAGAAAAACAGGAACCAAACAGAGGAGAGAGAGAGAGAGAGAGAGAGAGTGGTAGGGGTGATGAGTAGACTTATTCTTCAAGCCAAGTTTCTTTTACAATCTCAATAGCCCTGAAGGCACAAGCACATTTCTACCTTGTAGCAAAGCTGACTTCTTTGGTATTTTATGGGTTACACAACAGCAGTGGGAGACATTTGGACATTAACATAAATGGATTAATTTACCATTACTTTGGATCAAGTTAAAGGATAAGGCAGGGAGGCTTTCAGGACTAATATCCAAGATTATAGAAGAAGAGAGGAGCAGGCTCCTGTTCTCTTAGGGCTTGAGAGACAAATTAGGGCAGAAAGTATCATCATCCTTTCTGGTGTAAGTTTATTTTAAAATATATTTATTTCACACAGGCGAAAGTGTGACACAAGTTTTGTGATTCAAAAATCACTAGGTCTGACTGCTCAAGAAATTCATTAAAATGCCATTTATTTCAATCTTTGCAATGAGGCAAGTTTAAGAGGAGTCAAAGAGTCACAAAAATCTAGAAGCTGAGGTCCTGCAGTTCTCATAGACTTCAGTGGGTCTGAGTGCTCAGCACTTCTGAGAATCAGGATCTTCAAGTTTATACATGAACCACTCATCACATCATTACTGGATAACCATAGAGAATGAGGAATTTTATATCTGCAGCCAAATCCACGTTTATGGCAGGAGTCATCACTGCAGTTATTCACTAGGGGGAACATGTGTCCAGCTTGCCTTACTCACACTGCTCTGGAACAAACGGAATCCTTGTAGTGCCTCTTTAAAAAGCTCTTCTGCTAATTATGTGCCTGCACAGCACAGTGACCAAGAAGCTAACAGAGACTGCACTCAAAGCTCACTTTTCATTCCAGCAGAACAAGATTGCTCACATTTTTCCAACAAAAGGAAGCTCTGTACTTGTAGAGAAAGCAAACAAAAGGGCATACAAAGCATAAGGCTAGCCAGCCTTCTTGCCTGTCCTCCACTCAGTTAGCTCACCCACCAGTTTTTGCTCACTGCTGGCTATCCTTCAGAACACTAACTGGTCAACATAACACAAAACAACAGCAAGAAAAGCTAGCGTTCTCTCTCTTAAGAGAGGGCCAGAGCTCTAGAAATGTTCCAGGTACCTAGTACATGGGTCACCACTGGCCAGTTATACACTTGTTTCCTATTTTAAATACAGAGAAAGCTTTGGTACATCAGATACCACTAGGTGGTGACAACTGGAAAATGCTGAGTTTTTAATGGAGATCACTATCTTCAGAGAACGAAATACATTGCCTCAAGCCAATGACAAGGATGGGTCCTCCAGGGCCCTTATGGGAAGCCCAGTGGGTACCCCTCCCTGCTCCAAGACTGTGCTAAAGGTCCCTCTCATCTTTTATATCTATCTGTCATTTCTCACTTATAGGTATTTGATACATTTGAGTCTCTCCCCCAAGCAGTGGCCAAAGTACTCCCATCTTCCATAGTAGCAGCAGTAGATTGTGCCAGTTCTTCTACTGATCAAAGTCATCTATTTTTTTTCTTGTGATAAGCTAGCCACAAATGTACACAGTATTCCTGGCAAGGGTGCACCATCAATGTATATAACTGCTGTGACAGGGTCGGGCCAGATGGCTACAGGAGAGTAACAGAAGGCAGATATATTAGCTCCAGGTTAAGTAGGTCGCTTTTCTCTGGGTAAAGTAACAGGGAAGGTTCCAGAACAATCAGGAACCTTTTGGAGACACTTAAGACAAACAGGCTGATTAGAACACCTGCAGCCAATCAAGAAGCTGTTAGAATCAATTAAGGCAGGCTAATCAGGGCACCTGGGTTTAAAAAGGAGCTCACTTCCGTTTGTGTTGAGCGTGTAAGGAGCTGGGAGCAAGAGGCGCTAGGAGCTGAGAGTGAGAATGCATACTGTTGGAAGACTGAGGAGTACAAGCATTATCAGACACCAGGAGGAAGGTCCTATGGTGAGGATAAAGAAGGTGTTGGGAGGAGGCCATGGGGAAGTAGCTCAGGGAGTTGTAGCTGTTGCGCAGCTGTTCCAGGAGGCACTCTAGACAGCTGCATTCCACAGGGCCCTGGGCTGTAACCCGGAGTAGAGGGCGGGCCCGAGTTCCCCCCTAGCCTCCCAACTCGTGATCAGACACAGGAGGAGTTGAACTGGACTGTGGGTTCACAAAAATGGCCAAATTGAGGGCTGCCATGAAGCTCCAAGGCGAGCAAATCCGCCAATAAGCACAAGACCCACCAAGGTAGAGGAGGAACTTTGTCACACTGCATTATATTTTCACTATTAGTACAGTGCTCACTTTATATTATTATTACAAATATTTGCACTGTAAAAATATTAAAAAGAGATTGTACAATCTACAAGTCAAAGCATGAAGGGGCATACCAATGTTTAGCATATCTGGCATGTAAATACCTTGCAACACTGGCTAAATCATTAGCATGGGAACACCTGTTTTCACTTTCAGATGACATTGTAAATAAAGAAGTGGGCAGCATTATATCGCGTAAATATAAAAAAACTTGTTTGTCTTAGTGATTGGCTGAACAAAAAGTAGGACTGAGTGGACTTATAGGCTCTAAAGTTTTATATTGTTTTGGTTTTGAGTGCAGTTATGGGGAAAAAATTTCTACATTTGTAAGTTGCACTTTCACAATAAAGAGATTGCACTACAGTACTTGCATGAGGTGAATTGAAAAATACTATTTCTTTTATCTTTACAGTGCAAATATTTGTAATAAAAATAATATAAAGTGAGCACTGTACACTTTGTATTCTGTATTGTAATTGAAATCAATATTTGAAAATGTAGAAAAACATCCAAAATATTTATAATAAATTTAAATTGGTATTCAATTATTGTTTAACAGTGCAATTAAAACTGCAATTTTGACTTTTTAACTCTAGATAATTTGTTTTGCGTTAATCACTTGAGTTAACTGCAATTAATTGACAGCTGTAATAATTACCCAAAGGAAAAAAATCTCTCTATTCTAGATTTCAACTTTTCATTCTGCCCTGGATAAGCATTGGTCATAACTGTGCTGGATCAGGAACTGCACAGAGAATTAGTCCCCATCCCAGCCCCATGCTCCCTCTTCCTTGCATGAGGATGGGATGTGGAATAACTTACTTCATCCCTTTTCATAGAGTAGCCTACTGTCTTTCAGCGTGCCCAGCTAGATACTCTAGCCTGCGAACAGGGAGTTGGAGTGCAATAGAGCCAGGGCTCTGGCTGAGAAAGGGTTATGAAAAACTAGTCCATTGCACCCAACTTTCTCCCTCCCTTCACAAAACCACAAAACAAAAAGACAATTACAAATCATCCACACCACTAAGTAAGCTTTAGATGAAGTGCTACAGTTGTTAGCGACTAGTATGCATAGATAGATGAGCATTTGTTGGATAAAAAGTTGACAATTGTTAAGGCTCTGGTCCTACAGCTCAAAAGAATATTTCACAGTGCCTGTGTGCATCTTTTAAGCAGAAACAGTAAGTTTTATATGGTATGTGATTAGCGTATGGTTTGGGCCAATTCACCATTGCCATTAAATCTATAAAGACCAGCTGGTGTTTCATGGAAAACTTCTACATGGAGAGACAATTCTTTGTCTTTTCCGCCACTACTATTGTATGGAGTCTCTCTTTGTCGTTTCCCCCCATTACTGTTCCATGGAGCCAATATGCTGATCCAGGATTAAACCATGTTGGCTTAAATGAGCAGTTAGAGGGAATTTTATAGTTTTCTTATAACTCTTCCCTCACCAAGATTTCACAGTTGTCAATGGTACTCACTCACACTCTGAATAAAGAGAAAACTGTATTAGGCAGTAAATACAAAAAAGACTCTCTTTTAAAGGTAAACTTAAATAGTTTGATAAAATATTTAAATATAAACTACATATGGGGGGGGAGCACAAATTGAGTATCTGCCAAACAAAACCTTGGACACAATGTCAGAGGCCAGACAAAGACTTCAAGAAAGCAGCAGAAAAAGTTCTGTTAGGCAGAAAACATGACACCACATTGCATTACTTGGATTTTGGGAAACGTGCTCACTTATCCCAGACAACCTGTGGGCTTGATACTGCAACCATATACTTGCATGGCTAGTCTTCAAGTATGAGGGGGGGAGGGATAGCTCAGTGGTTTGAGCATTAGCTTGCTAAACCCAGGGTTGTGAGTTCAATCCCTGAGGGGGCCATTTGGGGCAAAAATTGGGGATTGGTCCTGCTTTGAGCAGGGGGTTGGACTAGATGATCTCCTGAGGTCCCTTCCAACCCTGATATTCTATGATTTCAAAGGCACTATTCACATAAAGGTGTTGACGGGTCCTGGCCCTTAGGGCTGGTTCTGCTTTTACAGGGCAGATGTGCATGCATTATTTATGGTTTTTCAAAAATCCCCAAACCCTATTATTTTAGATGCATTCAGAGTGAAACACAAGCCAATCTAAGCCCTGGCAGAGTCTGTGTGCGTGCATGCATGCATACACACAGGCTCACAATTACACAAGGCTAGATCATGCTCCCATTGAAGTCAATGGCTTCAATAATGCAGATTGTGTCCATACAGGCAAAAGGACTTCAGGTGTATACATTACTCCTGCACCAAAAATTAAAAATGCCACATACAATATTTAAAAATTCTGCATATTTTATTTGCCAAGACAACACAGTATAATCACACCAGATTCAATTATTCTGGTAACTTATTTCAAAATACCTGTCAGAAAGTATGTCTGACAACAAAAAAGATTCCTTCCAAGAGTAGAGAGCTAAAGAAACCCCTACAACAACCCAACTCCTGTTTTTCCATTATGCTTTTGTTGGGCATATCTGGGTGTGTCATGGGCCAGCTGGGCACATCTTGGGGGAAAACTTTGCCCCTCTGGTCTCAGACACCCACACTCTCTCCCTGCAAAAGCCCAGACATGGAGCACCCAACTGGCTCAGACACTCACATCCCCTACCCCTCACAACCGAGGGATCGAGAGAAACAGCCTGATGCAGGGTCCTGAGCTTTACGGAGTTTCCTGCATGCCACCTCTTTCCTTCAGGACATGTTGGGAACTGCAGCTGCCCAGAACCCTTCAATTCCCCCTTTCCCCTGGCAGTGTCCTGTATTTGCGAGATGGACAATGGGGCTCTGCTGGGTCCAGCAGACCCTAATGGCAGCCAGCAGCACTAATGCTGCAGGGAAAAAAGAAATTCTGTGCAGAACATTAATTCTGCACAAATTCTGCATTGGGCAGTGGAGCAGAATTCCCCCAGGAGTAATGCATGTAACTGTTAGTATGAGTCAAGAATAGAGGAGATAAATTCCATTCTTAGCTGCATGCCCTCTGACTTCAGGGGGAGTTGCACAGCAACATTTGAGAGTTGAACTCAGCCATAATGGAGAATCTTTAAATTCTGGTTATATTGTATTAAGCAGGTTTCAGAGTAGCAGCCGTGTTAGTCTGTATTCGCAAAAAGAAAAGGAGTACTTGTGGCACCTTAGAGACTAACAAATTTATTAGAGCATAAGCTTTCGTGAGCTACAGCTCACGAAGCTTATGCTCTAATAAATTTGTTAGTCTCTAAGGTGCCACAAGTACTCCTTTTCTTATTGTATTAAGCATTCTCATCTGACCATTTCATTGTGTCCTAGGATACACCCCTGTCTTTTGTTGATTAAGTTTTCTTCCTATCACTGATCAAAACAACCAGGTATGTGACTGTCAGAGGAGTACACCAGTGGTCTCCAAACTGGGGTGCGTACCCCCTAGGGGGTGCACGAGATGATCTCAGGGGGTGTGCGGCACCAGGAGTGCCGCCGGACAGCACTCTGTCATTTTTTTTTCTTCTGCGGCAGCTCTGCATGTCCACGGCTGGTGTTCCCCTCCGGCAGCCTGCCTGTGGTAAGTCTTCCGTTCTTTTTCCGTCGGCGGCGTGTCTGCGGCAGGTCTTCCAGTCTTCACCCTGGGGTGCGCGAGCCAAAAAGTTTGGAGACCCCTGGAGTACACTATCACTAGAGCCCTACGTATTTTGCACAGGAAAAATAACAAACCTAAAAAAGAATGTAAAAAAATAAAAACAAAAATAAAATTTCAAAACAAAAACCTCACCCCCGAGCAGCAGCTCCTGACCCCATGGTATGGGCCTGGCTCCCAGCGACAGGCATCGCAAACCAGTGCCTGGGATCCAAGCGCTGCTCAGATTTGGCCTGGTCACCCCTCCATCGTCATGTAACCCTCCTCCCGCCAGGGGCACATCCTGACCCTCCCCAGGGCTACCCATCCCTGGGGGAGGGGGACTATTGGGTGGTTGGGTTCAGTTGGAGAGGGGGATATTTAAGAGCTAATGTTCTGTGCTTGCTTTTAATTCCTAAAACCTTTCAATACCATGGTATAATTCTTAATAAAATGATGTGTATAGACAGACTGGAATTTATACACTATTCTTATTTATATATGGTCATTGAGGTATTTTATTAATCTAAATGTAATTAAAAAATGAAACAAAATTTTTAATGACTAAAATAAAACACTACAAAATTTCCCCAAAATAAAATGAAAAATAATAAAAAATAAAAAATTTCACAAGGCTTTTACTATAGTTTGTATGCAGCGAAGTAGCACTCTTTAATATAAAAAAAGGAATGTCCAAACTACACAAACATTTAGTTTGAATGTAGCTAGTTACATTTTTGTCTTGGATCTTCCTCTTTTTCACCCTCAATCTGAAGTTTAGGTGTGTTTTTTCCTCCTCAGAGAAACCCATTTTTTCCTCCTCAATTACTTTTCTACATGACCTTTTTACAGGAAGCACTCCCTAATAATTAATTAGAAATTATTTTTTAAATGACCAGTGATGAAATTATCCAACCAGATCTGCTGAAGGTAATCTAAGTAAGAGGATCAAAGTTGTGCTACTTACAATGCAGATGATTTGTTTCCCTTGTTATGAACAAATAAAATGGACAATTTAATTAAACAGAAATCAAATTAAGCCAACTATTCTGATTTACTTTTTATGCATAAGATTATCCTCACTGGACAGAGCCTTGGAAATAAAATGGGGATGATTTTTAAAATTACCACACAATAGCCTAGTTGTAATAAATACCATTCTTAATAAAAATTAGTTTTCATTCAGCTAATGATTTCTTCTGCAATGGCTGTGATTTCACACAGGATGGCACTGTCTATAAATGAAGATGTAGGGTCCAAAAACAAAAGCATGTGTTAGAGAGAATGGGATAGGACATTAAGCTATTAAACTATACATGTGCTGTATGTGATATTCAAATATAGCTAACATGGTTATTTCTAAAACTAATTTCTTTAGACACTTCAAAAGGCACTTGCTCTCACTTAGAATTAAGTCCACAGCACACTTATGAAATTAACCTTTACATTCTTCTTCTGAGTAAAGAAGCCCCAATTTTCTTCAAGTGTGTAAATGGCCACTGTTTTATTCTGATAAGTGAAAAACTATAGGATTTTCTTAAAATTGGCAGCAAAAATTACTAGGCTGCAACCAGCATAAGAAATTTAAGTCTAACAAGAAGGCGTTTTTTTTTGTTTTTTTAAAAGTAAAAGCCATAAGCCATGAAAATACAACTTGGAAAATTCCTACTTGACAATCAATATAACATCAGAAGTGCCACTGCTATAATACAGAAATGCTATTTTTTCTTGCCACAAATACACAGGAGTTTAACAATTCTTAGGAATAAGAGAATATTACAATATTGGTTTTGAAGTTGCTAGGCTACACCAATAATTGAATGTCCATGCTCTGAGATCATACCTTCATTACTCTTCCAGCGTTTGTTGTATGGCATTCGGAAGTAGCGTAGTTAAATCCTGCCACTATTTTAGTAACATCATAAGTATTTGGCAAATAGAAAACAATTTGGTGTGTTTCAGACCACTGACTATCAGAAAAATACACATTACATGGAATCTAAAATATTTCGGCCAAAAAAACCCAAACAAACAAACCCCAGCACCACAAATGTTATTGTTCAATGCATGACTGAAGTTTGAACAGAGCGCTGCGGTTTTCCTTTGTTACTTTTGTCTTAATTATATAAGGGAGAAGCTAAATAAAATTACCTGCCTAATATTTAACAAAAGCACATACCATTTTTCTTTACTTAGTAATTTTAATAGCATCTGAGGCAGGGGAGGGGTAAATTGTATACAAAAGTTATTTCCATCGTTTCTTTTCCCCCCTGAAATCCAGAACAGAAAAGGCTTATTAAAGAAAATCTCTATTACACATAAATCCGTTAAATTTCAAATGGGAAAGCTTGGCTTTGCCTTCCCCATCTCAATGTCTGATTCTGGGTTTCTATGAAACAGACCCTTTAACATTTCCTTTATCACATGTTATTGACTAATTTAAATAAATAATACAATATTATATAAATAATAAGTAAATACATAAACCCCTGCAACTCTAACTCCTCCAGTTCAAAGACCTCAAAGCACTTTACATCCTTTAATACACTCAGCTTCACACCACACCTGTGAGGTAGTTATGCATTAGCTTTATTTTACAGATTTGGAAACTGAGGCAGAAACACATTAAGAGATGATTAGCACCTGAAACTCCCTTTGATGTCAGTTGGAGTTGCAGGTGATCAGTGGTTTCAGGATCAGGCCTAGAGTTTGTAGTACCATTGGCTAGAGTGACTTCCACATTTCACTTAGAATTATTAACTGATAGTTAGCCTATGTGACACAGGAAGACTGTCCTGATACTCTGAGACCCGTCCAGCTTTACCCCCGACACTTCCCCAGCTTCTATCCTCAGGCAGCTCCGCTACTTAGCTCCACTCCCTTCCCACCCTTACAGCTTCCAACACCTCCCCACAACAGTCCCAGGCCACATAACACCTCTGCCCCCGGCACCACCCCCTTTCCCAGTCTCAAATCCAATGTCTACCTCTCCTCTCTACCACACACGTTTGTGTTGGGAAGCAAGGAGGGGATAGAGAAACTGGAAGTCTGGCATCCTGAAAGGGGCAGACCTATTATTGCTGTGTACTGGCTGCAGCGTATAGCGGTTGTGCATTAGTGAAATCAATATTGCCGTATGGAGGAATACAGTGTATATGACATTCCTGGTCTTAAAGTTTATTTCCTTGCTTTTGCAATTTTGCATTAGGTACGTTGTGTTCACCAACTTTAATACCACATTGTTTGGGCATATTACTATATTTTAGCATCAACTTTGTTACTTGTCTATCTTCTTTCGCATTCCTCCTTCGCTATACTTCACCATAACATTCATGCTTCTGACTCATTTGCTATGCCACAAAATCCCTGTCACTATTGTTCCAGCACTATATATGGTATATCAGTGAGAAGGAGGGGGTAAAAAAACCCTTTCATAACACTTCTAGTTTTGAAAGCTCTACTCTGTACTTTAGAAAGTAAAATAAAACACATATTGCATGTTAATAAAACACAACCACAAATGCCCATGACCCATGGTCTTAATTACACTCCTCCAAAGGGATCATGTTAGCCAAAACCTCCCTCAGAGAGCTAAACATGTGAAGCATCAGCAAACTTCTCCCCTCTTCCCCCACTGAAGATCTGTCTACTACTCTGCAATTATATTTGCATCTATTATATTACGTAGGCTTCTTACATGATTAAAAAGCTGTTTTGGTAACTGCCATTTCTATGGCAACACTCAGAAAGAACAGAATTCTTTGAAAGCAGTTAAACTGTATTCCTTAGTGTATTTAATCTTTAAAAAGAGGAATTTAACCTTGACAGTTCTGAGATTAAAAAAAGTCAAAATCAAGTTGTCAAAGAGCTTGTAAACTACAGAAGTAATACACAGTGTAAGCTGGGAACTTTATAGAGGCTGATTTCCGCTTCACAATTTGCAAGAGAATTTCCATATGGTCAGCTAACCTGATAGTTCCTGGCGATACAGTAGCCAGAATTTTGAATCTGGTTATACAGACTGACTTAGATTATAAGCTATTTGGGGTAGGAACAGGTCTTCCTGTGTGTGCGTGCAGTACCCAGCACAATGGTGCTCTAATCCTGGCTAGGGCCTTTGGGCACTACTATAATACAAATAGTTACCATAATATGTGGACTATATTACAATCACATACAGAGAGGTTTTGGTATTCAGTGGGTTTTGTTGGGATGCTGAAAGACCAAAGTGTGTGAAATCCCATAGGAAGTAAACCACTGTATGTGCAGTAATTATCTCTTGCAGTCCAATTATCCTTGATTTAGGATACGTCTACATAGCAACTACACACCCGTGGCTGGCCCCGGACCAGCCGACTCAGGCTCGCAGGCTTCATTGCTGTGCAGACTTCCGGACTTGGGCTGGAGTCCAGGTTCTAGGATCTGTGAGGTGGGAGTATCCCAGATCTTATGCAGAACCTGGAAGCGTACACAGCAATGAAACAACCCTGCACCCAGAGTCAGCTGTTATGGGCCAGCCGCACGTTTTTCTTTGCTACATAGCAGTGGTCCTCAACCTTTCTGTTGCTATAGCATATTCGTGTTTCCAGAAAAGTATGGCGGGCACCGGATGACCAGCTGCCAAAATACCGCCAAGAAGCGGAGTCATCAAGAAGTGTCGCCGCCGAAATGTCGCTGAGAAGCGGTAGCATTTCGGTGGCTGGTTGTCCGGTGGCAGCATTCCTCGGCAGCCGATTGTCCAGCGGAAGCGCTCCCTTCTCAGTAGGCGGGCACACATAAATGCCCTGGCAGGCGCCATGGTATTGGGGACCGCTGCTATATAGACATACCCTTCAAGACCATTCATATAAAATCAACAGACTTTCTAGAGAACTGTAAATTATCAATCCCACCAAAGATTACAAATAATTCACTTTAAGATTAAAAAAATTCTAGATTCCTGTCTTAATGTCTGAAATATTTTCTAAAATATTCCCCCCAGGACCTATGCCTCACCAGATGTTCCCAGTTGTTCCTCTCCCAGTCACTTATCACACCAAATGCTCACTGCATCCACCACAGCTCTCACTAACATAACTTTTGATTGGTCAGTATCACAGTAAATAAACCTGCCAAATACGTAAGACCTTATGTGGACAGTGTGATTTGCCTATACCTGTCACAGAACATGTGAATGCGGCAAGTCTCCTCTCAGTCCAGCTGAATCTCCTAGACTCCCCAAAAGAGGTTTAATCAGGGGATTCACCAGTCAATTGCTTTAGAATAATTTGCAGTATAACAGACAGCTGGAATCTACAATAAGCTATTTTAATTCTTCAATGCTCTAGAATCTTCCTCAGCATGTGACAGTGTTCACAGGAAATAAAAAGTGAGAATTACTTTACTTAGTAAAAACAAATAAAAGCCTCCTTCATATTTATATTTAATGAGCTTTTCTGTGGCACTCATAACACCAGTGGTTCTGCATTCATGTATTTATCAGCATAACACCCATTTGAGGGTAGGAAGTATTATCCTCATTTTACAGATGAGGAATCAAGACAGGATGAAACCCTGACCCCACTGAAATCAATAGACATTTTGCCAATGACTTAACTGGGGTGAGATTTTCAAAGGTATTTAGGCATATGAAGATGCAGATAAGCACCTAGCAGGATCATATGCAGTCAAAGCACTAAGTAACATACCAGTGTATAAAACATCTTTCTTTGTAAAACCATAAAGAGATCCCCAAGATACTTTTCTTCCTTTCACATTGCTATCCTTTACATTAATGCATGGTTGAGTTTTCATTCATCGGGGAATGCGTTCTGTTCTCTGCGCAGAAGCTGGTAAGTTAAAGACAACAAGGTTATGTCCAAGATGTATGTTAAGCGTTCAGGGAAAAGGAAATACACTGAAACAGGACACTGAGATACATTCAGTTTCATTTAAATATTAGTGCATGAAAGAGAACAAATATTTTACTAAGGGAAAAAAGGAAAAAAAGTTTTAACCTCCTCACCCCTGAATCCTTTGCCATTACATCCAGGACAAGCCACATGTGACAATTTGGAGTTAAGGTGTTAATTGGATATACCAAAACCTTCACTGAGGGATCAATCCTGATCTCTACATTATGAACTCTGGGATATCTACTTATGCATTGCCACATACTTTGAAAAATTAGACACCAAACACACATTTTCAAGCACTTTCACATCACACAGAGAATAGGACTTAGTACAGGGGTGGGCAAACTATGGCCCGCGAGATGTTTTAAGCTGGCCCACAAGCTCCCGCTAGGGAGTGGGGTCTGGTGCTTGCCCTGCTCCAGCACTCCCAGCCAGGGCGCTGGGTCAGGGGCTGCACCACGCGGCTTGGCCCTGTTCCAGTGCTCCAGCCGGGGCGCCAGGGCAGAAGCCATACCATACGGCTTCTGGAAGCTGCGGCACGGCCCCGCTCCAGGGCGCAGGGTTGAGGGCTGCACTACACAGCTCCCGGAAGCAGCATGCCCCCACTCCGGCACTCTAGCAGAGTCAGGGGCCACCCGATGCATGGGAGCCAGAGAAGGGAAATGCCACTGCTTCCAGGAGCCACTTGAAGTAAGCACCGCTCTGAACCTCTCCCCATGCCCCAACCCCCTGCCCTGATCCCCCTCCTGCTCTCCAAACCCCTCGATCCAAGCACAGAGCACCCTCCTGCACCCCAAACCTCTTATCCCCAGCCCCAGCCCGGAGCCTGCACCCCCAGTCAGAACCCACACCCTCTCCAACACCCCAACCCCAATTTTGTGTGCATTCATGGCCTGCCATACAATTTCTATTCCCCGATGTGGCCAGCAGGCCAAAAAGTTTGCCCACCCTTGACTTAGTACTTGAAACGTAAACTGATTGACCCCAAGGATTCCTCACTGAAACAAATAAAAACCAAGCATGTTCAAGTGAAGCAGAAGCCAGTCAAATGGTAAGAACATAAAAATGGCCATACTGGGTCAGACCACTTGTTCACCTAACCCAGTATCCTGTTGTCTGAGAATGGACCAGGGCAATTTCAAGTGATCCATCCCGTCATCCATGTCTAGCTTTAGGGATACCCAGAGAAAGGGGTTGCGTCCCTGACCATCCTGGCTAATAGCCATTGATAGAGCTATTCTCCATGAATCCTATTATACTTTTGGCCTTCTCAACATCATCTGGCAATGAGTTCTATAGGTTAACTGTGCATTCTGTGAAGAAGTACTTCCTTTTGTTTGTTTGAAACCTGCTGCCTATTAGTGTCAGTAGGTGATCCCCAGATCTTGTGCTAGGTGAAAGGGTAAATAACACTTCCCTATTTACCTTCTCCACACCATCATGATTTTATAGACCTCTATAGATTCATACATACTAAGGTCAGAAGGGACCATTCTGATCATCTACTCTGACCTTCTGCACAATGCAGGCCACTGAATCTCACCCACCCACTCCTACGAAAAACCTCACCTATGTCTGAGCTATTGAAGTCCTCAAATTGTGGTTTAAAGACTTCAAGGAGCAGAGAATCCTCCAGCAAGTGACCTGTGCCCCATGCTATAGAGGAAGGCGAAAAACCTCCAGGGCCTCTTCCAATCTGCCCTGGAGGAAAATTCATATCCCCCCTTAGTTGTCTCTTTTCTAAGCTGAACAGTCCCAGTCTTTTTAATCTCTCATCTGGAAGTTGTTCCATACCCCTAATCATTATAGTTGCCCTTCTCAGTACCTTTTCCTATTTTTTTTTAATGGGGCAATCAGAACTCCATGTAGTACCATGGATTTATATAGTGACACTATGATATTTTGTTTTATTATCCATCATTTTCCTAATAGTTCCATTGCACATTGAGCAGATATTTTCAGAGAACTATCCACAATGACTCTAAGATCTCCGAGTGGTAACAGCTAATTTAGACCCCATCATTTGGTACGTATAGTGCATTACTTTCACTGAATTTCATCTGCCATTTGTCTGCCCAGCTGTCTTATTTAATGAGATCCCTTTCTAATTCTTCTCAGTCAGCTTTGGACTTAATTATCTTGATTAATTTTGTGTCATCTTCAAGCTTTGCCACTGTTCACCCTCTTTTCCAGATCATTTATGATAACAGCACAGGTCCAAGTACAGATCCTTGGGAATCTCGCTATTTACCTCACTTCATTGTGAAACCAATAATTTATTCCTACCCTTTGTTTCCTACCTTTTAACCAGTTACTAATCCATTAGAAGACCTTTCCTCTTATCCCACGACTGCTTAGTTTGCTTAAGAGCCTTTGGTGAGGGACCTTGTTAAAAGGCTTTCTGAAAGTCCAAATACAATACATCAGCTGCATCATCTTTGTCCACATGCTTGACACTCTCAAAGAATTCTAATAAATTGGTGAGGCATGATTTCCCTTTACAAAAGCTGTGTTGACTCTTCAATGTATTGATATTCAAGTGCATCTGACAATTCTGTTCTTTATTATAGTTTCAACCAATTTGCCTGGTACTGAAGTTAGGCTTACCGGCTTTTAATTGCCAAGACCACCTTGGGAACATTAAAAAAAAAGTCAGTATTACATTAGCTACCCTCCAGCCATCTGGGGCAGAGGCTGATTCAAGCAATAAGTTACATACCACAGTTTGTAGTTCTTCAATTTCATGTTTGAGTTCCTTCAAAATACTCTTGGGTGGATATCATCTGGCTGTGCTGACTTATTACTGTGAATTTATTAATTTGTTCCAAGACCTCCTCTATGGACACCTCAATCTGGACAGTTCCTCAGATTTGTCACCTAAAAAGAATTTCTCATGTGTGGTGACCTCTCTAGCATCAGCTGCGGTGAAGACTGATGCAAAGTATTCACTCAGCCCTGGTCTACACTAGGCGTTGAGATCGAATTTAGCAGCATTAAATCGATGTAACCCTGCACCCGTCCACATAACGAAGCCCTTTTTTTCGACTTAAAGGGCTCTTAAAATCGATTTCCTTACTCCACCCCAACAAGGGGATTAGTGCTGAAATCGGGTTTGCTGGGTCAAATTTGGGGTACTGTGATGCAATTAGATGGTATTGGCCTCCGGGAGCTATCCCAGAGTGCTCCATTGTGACCACTCTGGACAGCACTCTCAACTCAGATGCACTGACCAGGTAGACAGGAAAAGGCCCGCGAACTTTTGAATTTCAATTTCCTGTTTGGCCAGTGTGGCAAGCTGCAGGTGACCATGATGGAGTCCCAGAATCGCAAAAGAGCTCCAGCATGGACCGAATGGGAGGTACGGGATCTGATCGCTGTATAGGGAGAGGAATCCGTGCTATCAGAACTACGTTCCAGTTTTCGAAATGCCAAAACATTTGTGAAAATCTCCCAGGGCATAAAGGACAGAGGCCATAACAGGGACCCGAAGCAGTGCCACGTGAAACTTAAGGAGCTGAGGCAAGCCTACCAGAAAACCAGAGAGGCCAACGGCCGCTCCGGGTCAGAGCTCCAAACATGCCGCTTCTATGATGAGCTACATGCCATTTTAGGGGGTTCAGCCACCACTACCCCAGCCATGTTGTTTGACTCCTTCAATGGCGATGGAGGCAACACGGAAGCAGGTTTTGAGGATGAGGAAGACTATGATGAGGAGGTTGTAGATAGCTCACAGCAATCAAGCGGAGAAACCGGTTTTCCCGACAGCCAGGAACTGTTTCTCACCCTGGACCTGGAGCCAGTACCCCCTGAACCCACCCAAGGCTGCCTCCCGGACCCACCAGGCGGAGAAGGGACCTCTGGTGAGTGTACCTTTTAAAATACTATGCAAGGTTTAAAAGCCAGTATGTTTAATGATTAATTTGCCTTGGCATTCGTGGCTCTCCTGGATATATTCCCAAAGCCTTTGCAAAAGGTTTCTGCGGAGGGCAGCCTTAGTCCATCCACCATGGTAGGACACTTTACCACTCCAGGCCAGTAGCACGTACTCGGGAATCATTGTAGAACAAAGCATTGCAGTATATGTTTGCTGGTGTTCAAACAACATCTGTTCTTTATCTCTATGTATTATCCTCAGAAGAGTGATATCATTCATGGTCACTTGGTTGAAATAGGGTGCTTTTCTTAAGGGGACATTCAGAGGTGCCCATTCCTGCTGGGCTGTTTGCCTATGGCTGAACAGAAATGTTCCCCGCTGTTAGCCACGCGGTGTGGGGAGGCAAAATGCAACCTTGTAATGAAAGCACATGTGCTATGTATGTAATGTTATCTTAATGTATATAAGCAAGGTTTACTGTGAAAGAGTGTACCCACTGTTCTATAAAATGTGTCTTTTCAAATACCACTGTCCCCTTTTTTTCCCCTCCACCAGCTGCATGTGTTTCAAGGATCACAGGATCTTCTCCTTCCCAGAGGCTAGTGAAGATTAGAAGGTGAAAAAAAACGTACTCATTATGAAATGTTCTCTGAGCTCATGCTGTCCTCCCACACTGACAGAGCACAGATGAATGCATGGAGGCAGACAATGTCAGAGTGCAGGAAAGCACAAAATGACCAGGAGGAGAGGTGGTGGGCTGAAGAGAGGGCTGAAGCTGAACGGTGGCGGCAGCGTGATGAAAGGAGGCAGGATTCAATGCTGAAGCTACTAGAGGATCAAACTAATATGCTCCAGCATATGGTTGAACTGCAGGAAAGGCAGTAGGAGCACAGACCGCTGCTATAGCCCCTGTGTAATCAACCGCCCTCCTCCCCAAGTTCCATAACCTCCTCACCCAGACGCCCAAGTATGTGGTGGAGGGGCCTCCGGCCACCCAGCCACTCCACCCCAGAGGATTCCCCAAGTAACAGAAGGCTGGCATTCAATAAGTTTTAAACTTTTAAAGTGCTGTGTAGCCTTGTCCTTCCCTCATCCACCATCCTTCCTGGGCTATCTTGGTAATTATCCCCCTATCTGTGTGATGAATTAATAAAGAATGCATGAACGTGAAGCAACAATGACTTTATTGCCTCTGCAAGTGGTCATCGAAGGCAGGTGGGGAAGGTGGTTAGCTTACAGGGAAGTAGAGTGAACCAAGGGGCGGGGGGTTTCCATCAAGGAGAAACAAACAGTTCACACCGTAGCCTGGCCAGTCATGAAACTGGTTTTCAAAGCTTCTCTGATGCGCACCGCACCTTCCTGTGCTCTTCTAACAGTCCTGGTGTCTGGCTGTGCGTAACCAGCAGCCAGGCGATTTGCCTCAACCTCCCACCCTGCCATAAACATCTCCTCCTTACTCTCACAAATATTGTGTAGCACACAGCAAGCAGTAACAGTGGAAATATTGGTTTCGTTGAGGTCTAACCGTGTCAGTAAACTGCGCCAGCGCGCTTTTAAACGTCCAAACGCACATTCTACCACCATTCTGCACTTGCTCAGCCTGCACTTGCTCAGCTCAGTAGCTGAACAGCTCCTGACTACTCTCCAGGCTGCCTATGTATGGCTTCATGAGCCATGGCATTAAGGGGTAGGCTGGGTCCCCAAAGATAACTATAGGCATTTCAACATCCCCAACGGTTATTTTCTGGTCTGGGAAGAAAGTCCCTTCCTGCAGCTTTTGAAACAGACCAGAGTTCCTGAAGATGCGAGCGTCATGTACCTTTCCCGGCCATCCCACGTTGATGTTGGTGAAATGTCCCTTGTGAGCCACCAGTGCTTGCAGCACTACTGAAAAGTACCCCTTTCAGTTTATGTACTCGCTGGCTTGGTGCTCCAGTGCCAAGATAGGGATATGGGTTCCATCTATGGCCCCAGCAGAGTTAGGGAACCCCATTGCAGCAAAGCCATTCACTATGACCTGCACATTTCCCAGGGTCACTACCCTTGATATCAGCAGATCTTTGATTGCATTGGCTACTTGCATCACAGCAGCCCCCACAGTAGATTTGCCCACTCCAAATTGATTCCCGACTGATAGGTAGCTGTCTGGCGTTGCAAGCTTCCACAGGGCTATTGCCACTCGCTTTTCAACTGTGAGGGCTGCTCTCATCTTGGTATTCTTGCGCCTCAGGGCAGGGGAAAGCAAGTCACAAAGTTCCATGAAAGTGCCCTCACGCATGTGAAAGTTTCGCAGCCACTGGGAATCGTCCCAGACCTGCAACACTATGCGGTCCCACCAGTCTGTGCTTGTTTCCCGAGCCCAGAATCGGCGTTCCACCACATGAACCTGCCCCATTAGCACCATGATGCCCACATTGGCAGGGCCTGTGCTTTGAGAGAAGTCTGTGTCCATGTCCTCATCACTCTCATCACCACACTGACCTCACCTACTCGCCCAGTTTCGCTTTGCCAGGTTTTGGTGCTGCATATACTGCTGGATAATGCGTGTGGTGTTTAATGTGCTCCTAATTGCCAAAGTGATCTGAGTGGGCTCCATGCTTGCCGTGGTATGGCGTCTGCACATGTAACTCAAGAAAAAAGGTGCAAAACGATTGTCTGTCCTTGCTTTTACAGAGGGAGGGAAGGAACGGGGGCCTGACGATATGTACCCAGAATCACCCGCGACAATGTTTTAGCCCCATCAGGTACTGGGATTTCTACCCAGAATTCAAATGGGTGGTGGAGACTGTGGGAACTGTGGGATAGCTACCCACAGTGCAAAGCTCCAGAAGTTGACTGTTGCCTTGGTACTGTGGACACAGTCTGCCGATTACATGCACTTAGAGCATTTGTGTGGGGACACACACACTCGACTGTATAAAAACGCTTTCTACAAAACCAACTTCTATAAATTCGACCTAATTTCGTAGTGTAGACATACCCTTAGCTTCTTTGCAATGGCCCCGTCTTCCTTGAGTTCTCCTTTTAGCGTTCTGATCATCCAGTGGCCCCCTATAGTTCTGCCTGTCTCTCTCTCCCTGTGCATGGAACTGGAAGCTTTTCAGAGAATGCTAACATGGAGGCCTTGGACTTTAATCTCTTAAGTAGCAGCCTAAATTTGGCCTCTCTCCTACCTTTTTCCTATGTCATTTACATGTACCACGACCACCAGCTCTTCCCCAGCACTGCACATAAGCCTGTCTAAATATCTCATGAAATCTGCAACGTTCACACCCGGTAGGCAATTTACCATCTAGTCTCACAGTCATCACAAACCCAACTATCTATATTTCTAATAACTGAATCACCCATTGCTATTACCAGTTTCTTCCCAATAACTGGGGTATCCTCAGTTCAAGAGGATACCATGACACCATGTGGAAGTAGGGTCCCAACTGTGTCCAGTATGCACTGGATGTAACCGCCTGGGAGTAACTGGTGACACAAAAGTGGCGTTTGAGCCCCCCCAGTCCTTTAGCTGGTTGTGCGTTGGCTACCTATTGCCACAGCTGTGCCATTAGGTTAGCAGGGTATTGCTGGAGCACTGTGAAGCTGGAAGGGGGATGATGTTCAGACCACTACACAACATAGGGATTCCTCAGGTAGAAGAGTACCAACATAAAGCAAGAGGAGGCAGGGTTACAGATCTCGCACAAATACTTTAGGCTCACTCCTCAGCTGAGGCCAAGATCTGCTCTGTGCACCTAGGCTTAGGGAATAAAAGGTGGCACTAAGCCCTCCTTGCAACTTTTCAGTCCTATTATGGGCTGGGGTCCTCTTTGGCCCCATCCCCACAAGTAGGCTCAAGCCTGCCCTAACTTATGCTGGCTGCATTGGCCTCCAAGGCCTGTAGATCATAGAAGCACAGCAGCACTCTGTCATACCCCTTTCCTCCACCCCTGCTAGAGGCTGCAAAGACAGGCTCAACTGGCTCTCTGCCATCTAGGTTTTCCCTCATGCTGGGGGAATCCTCAACTAGCTAAGGGAGCTGACTTGACAGCCCCTTTGCATCACCAGAGCCATAATGAACAAAGGGGCCGTAGCAAAGGCCAGGATCTGACCCTCTAAATTTAGAAGATTAATTTTTGTTCTTGTGTTTAGTTTCAGGCACCCAGCAGTAGTTTGTGTTATAGACTCTCTTTGGGAAATTGTCACACTATGCCAATTATTTTCACACTCTGATTTGGAAATTGGGGTATATGCCAGAGTTGAACATTATTAAATATATTACAATACAATAATTTAACTGGTCTTTTCCTGACATTCTCAATAGAAGAAAACAGCAACAATTTGCTAGGGCAAGGCTTAGTTTTTGTTCCACATTCATGTGTTTTGCATTATTACTGTATGCAATATAGTTGACTCTAAAAAGCTTAAATACTTCTCACTTTTCTGGAAGGGGAAGAGAAATATTAGACATGTTTCATCCTCTGGATTCAATAAATTTTGCTGGGAAAATGTTGTCCTAATACAAACCCACTGGCTTCTAGACTCGAAACACAGGAATTTTCATGGCTTCTTCAGAGTGGAGACTGGAGAGATGACTCTCTACATATCGCAATGGCCAAAATTAACAGTTTTTTAAGTTGTTTGCCATGGGCAATCTGCATTTTTGTTAACATAAGCTCTACCCTGTGAAGGGATTGGGGGGAAAACAGAGCATAGTTAAGTGAAAGCTGTTCCAGTGACACTGGTGGAATGGGAAGTCAGAAAAAACATTCTGATAACAATCTGCTTTATCTATTTCATACTGTCCAAATAAGATGGTTCATTACTAAACAAATGTACTGATTTGAATGCATGGCACATCAAGCAAATTAATGCAGCAGTATCTCTGACTACTTAATAAAATAAACAGCAACTAATTATGCCCTTGAAAAGTTTTGTCTAAATTAATGAATCCAACTTTATTTTCATGATGGTATTCTGTACTCTTCAGCAACTGTTAGTACTGGGAATAGCAGGCACAGGTGCATTAACATTATGGAGTCATGTCTTCTAAAGATATGCCAAAATGGAGGCCCATTATCTTGTTGTGTTAGCAAACGTATGTTTGGTATTTATGGGAATTGTAGGTTTCTTTCTTTTGAATCTCAGAATACACTGGGAGTTACTTTTACTTAATATTACAGATTTATATTATAACTTTGAAAGTAAGGGATATTTGGAAGAAATTTATCAAAGTTGTCTTGCCATTTCTCTTCTAAGATTTTCCTTGGTCCTCTCAGAATTTTGCAGATTGTTACATTTTTCTCTCTTTATAGATAAAAAAAAACCTAAAAAGAAAAGGAGTACTTGTGGCACCTTAGAGACTAACAAATTTATTTGAGCATAAGCTTTTGTGAGCTACAGCTCACTTCATCAGATGCATGCATCTCACGATGCTGTAGCTCACAAAAGCTTATGCTCAAATAAATTTGTTAGTCTCTAAGGTGCCACAAGTACTCCTTTTCTTTTTGCGAATACAGACTAACACGGCTGCTACTCTGAAACCTGTCAGAAAAAAAACGGAGACTTTAGACTGATTTCACTCCTGAAGGGCAACCCCATACAGCTCCTTGATTTCAACAGGATGTACACCCACGTAACTAAAGGAAGAATTGGGTTCCCAGTGTTCTTGGCCACCATACTTCTGACCCAGGACTCCTTCCTGGAGTCTATTAAATGATGTTCCTATTCAGCCAGAAGTGGTGGGGTTGTGTACTATGGTCCTTGTCCCCACTACCCAAATGAGCTCTTGATCCTCCTTCTGTACCACTTCCAGGCTCTGCCAACTAGAGAGATGAAGGAGTAGAACTTTAAATTCCCTGACTGTTCTGAACGACCATCAGTGCAGATGGTCTTATGGTTTGTAAGTCAGCTTCGAAGTCTCCAGCAATACTCTACTAGCCTCACTGCACATCTGTATAGGCAGCCAATACAGAACCAGACAAAAGGATTGAGAGGGCTCGAACAGCCCCTTTTTGTGGCACAAGTTACCCCCATTCAATTACATCCAGTGCACACTGGACTCAGCAGAACATAACGTCCATACTAGGTCAGACCAATGATCCAGCTAGCCCAGTACCCTGTCTTCTGATAGCGTCTGGTACCAGGTGCTTCCAAGGGAACAAACAGAACAAGGCAGTTATCAAGTGATTCATCCTCTGTTGTCCAGTCCCAGCTTCTGGCAGTCAGAGGTATAGGGACACCAAGAGCATTAGATTCCATCTCTGACCATCTTGGCTAAAAACCACTGATAGACCTATCCTCCATGAATTTATCTAATTCTTGGTGGAACCGTTATACTTTTGGTCTTGACAACGAGTTCCAGAGACTGACTGTGTGTGTTGTGTAGAGAAATACTTCCTGTTGTTTTAAACCAGCTGCCTATTAATTTCATTGGGCAACCCCTGGTTCTTTGTGTATTCACTTTCTCCACACCATTCATTATTTGATAGACATCTAGCATATTCCCTCATAGTTGTCTCTTTTCCAAGCTGAACAATCTCAGTCTTTTTAATCCCTCCTTATAGGGAAGCTTTTCCATATCCCCATTCATTTTTGTTGCCCTTCTCTGTACTTTTTCCAATTCTAATATATCTTTTTTTGAGATAGGGTGACTGGAATTGCATGCAATGTTGAATGTGTGTGCGTACCATGGATTTATATAGCGGCATTATGACATTTTCTGTCTTATTATCTATCCCTTTCCTAGTGGTTCCTAACCGTCTATTAGCTTTTTTTTTTTTTTTTTTTTTTTTGACTGCCACTGCACACTGAGTGAATGTTTTCAGAGAACTATCCTCAGTGACTCCATGATCTCTTTCTTGAGTGGTAACAGCTAATTTAGATCCCATCATTTTGTATGTATAGTTGAGATTATGTTTTCCAAGGCACACTACTTTGCATTTATCAACAATACATTTCATCTGCCATTTTGTTGCCCACAAAACTGGGTGACTGGCCATCTAGTCCTTTATATGCAATAGTGAAAAACAAAGAGCTTTTACTGCCCCACTATTGGGACATGGAAGTTTAGTCATAAATCAGCAGTCACCTTAAAATCAAAATCATAATCTTTTACAGTAACTAGCAGTGAGCCATGCTATAGTTATAATGCAGCAGACAGGAAGGATTAGGGATGGACGGCTTCTTGTGTGGAAAGTGAATGAGTCAGTCTTCCCATTCTTCTTTTGAATAAGTGAAAAACAGAACAGTTTCGAGAATCACAAATCAAAATCAATTTCAGGAAGAACTTGAATGCATTCTATTACTACTGCTAACTGTGTCATAAAAAGCAGGTCAAGTAGGAGTTAAGAGAAGGATTTTCAAATTAGCTGGGGGTAAACAGAAAACTAGCTATTCCACACCTTGTGTAAAAATCCCAAAGCCTTCTCCATTACATTCTTTGCATTTGATCTGAACATTCTACAGAAGGCATATCATTCTTTATTAAGTTCTACAGATTGTTCAGAGTCATTTCTAAATAAATCCTTTAATAATTTTTTGCTCTAACAGATCTTCTCTAACTGATTTTTTTCTATTAGGAACGACACTTGAAAACCCAAGATCCACCTTCAGTTAATAGAGGCAGGAGATAAGCCAAATGCTCATTTGAGTTAAAAATGGTTTCATGCTTGTTCTTCTATTTCTGAAATCTTCTACAAGATATCATAATTTAGGACAAATCTCTCAACTGCCAGGAGCACCAAAACAATTTTACAGTCCCTCCAACTCACAGACAGGACATTGGGCACCTATCCCACAATGCACTGCACCTGTACAGAAGTTGACTGGGCCAATCTATTTTGGTTATACTGGGCCTATTTGGTCACACAGTAATAGGCAGCTTTGAGATGTCTGGGTCCCAGCACATATTTCTCTCTCTCCAGAAATCCACACTTCTTTCTTTCTGTCTAATCTCTACTTTTCTCCTCCTCCATTCCTCTTTCTCCTCATCCTGAAATTGCTTCTCAATCAGATAAACCCTTCAGGAGCCAATTAAATAATTCAAGGTAAAATTCACACCTGTACAAAGGGCCAGCACAAGGCACATAAACCCTCATAGTTTGAAGTGGTACAAGTTTTAAGTATGGTTTGCATAATGTATATGCCTTCTGCTGGCTTTTTGTCAAGGGATGAATTTCATGGAGCAACAGACAATTCAGTGCAATTTGTTTGACAGTGTAGGTTCATGGCATTTCTCATCCTTTCAAAAAGTGTTCAGTGGCTCTCATTTGCTGACAACTGATTTTTGTTAATCTAGATGTACAAAACCCTTCCAGATGTTGAAATCTACGTTAGATAACTTAAAAGCAGATTAATTTTTTATTCAAAACACTGAGTATTACACAAAAAAGTTGTATATGAAAACAATATACATCCTACACAACTGTTTGGCTTTTAATATCTAATCATGTAGCTTTATTAATACAAATTCTACTTTTAGACACAGCAAGAAAACAGATTTTTATACTCTCTAGAAGTGACATTAAATGAAAAACAGTGAGAAGCAAGCTTCAGAGGAATGAAAATGATTGCAGGATCACTACAAAGTGTTGCTTACCAAATTTTTGGTCAAACCTCCATGCTGGAACATGGCCATTGTGCTTCAGGTTGCTGTTTGTTGGCAGAGGCACTGTTACATAGATGGGGCCATTCACTGGGATTGCAGAACCATCGCTGTTGAGCAAATGAACACTGACTGCAGTGACAGGGGTAAGGTCATACCTGGTGCTATTTCCTATCAAGTGAAAGAATAATGGTATGTTACATATTTGTGTTAATTATTATACATTATATTATCTGTTATCAAGGGAAGGTGAAATTAAAGCTAACCTGTTAATATTGCCAGAAAACTCATTTAAAATTTCTTAATTTTCCACCTGATAATCTAGAAAAAGCTTTGATTTGCAAGAAGTATTTTATATTTTTTTTAAAATACATTTTCTTCTTTCCATTCTTCAAGAAGATTTGCACAAGCACAGTGCAAATGCATATAGCCTATAATTTAAATGCACTAATGGCCAACATTTGCAATAGTTTAAGAGAGGACAATGTTAACTATTGTTTTAAAATTCAAGAATGCTTTTGCTTTGCTTCTTCACTGATATTAAAAGCCAAACCATATACATTTTTATGATCTGTAATAATATTTTTCTTAGATCCATGTATATTAAGAGAATTTAGTAGACACAGTGATAGATAGTTTATGTTTAAAAATGATCACCCACCAAAGTACTAATCAAAATTTGATTTTTTTTAAAAACATTATAAACCTATGCTTCTATGACCATAGAGAAGAAAGTGGAAAAGAGCTACTAATGAAAAGGAAAGAACAAGAGAGGGCAGCACCTTTAGGAAATAAAAGTTTTGCAGGGAGGTATGAGATTAAGTGAGCATCTCAAAAACACTAAACCTAGAGACTGCCAGAGCACAGACATGATCACCTACTAATCTAAGACATGAAATGGGATCTCAAGACAATGGGTGGTATCACAATGCAGGTATCTGTTAGGATGAGGTTTCAGTATAGCCAGGGCTTACAAATAGGCATACAAGATTTTTACTATGACTCCTAAAAGTCAGTAAGACTTCATGGATGGCCTTTATTGAACACCATTTATCTCACTGACAGAGTCATAAATCCCATAAATAAATAAATAAATAAATAAATAAATAAAATAAAATAAAATAAAATATATAGCACTTACAAAAGATGCCAGACTGAGAACTCCCATGATCTGAGATGTTCCTTTTTGGTTATTTACTAGTACCTGAAAGCCTGTGCTATTGTACAGATAGAGCTGAAAAAGTTGTTTATTAAAAAGCCAAAAAAAGGCTGAAAACTTAAAAACTGGTCACAGACAGTGAATTCCCATGATAACTGAACCTGGTGATATTCTAAACATGATGAGCTCTCAACCATGCTTGTAGCTGTTTCCATTGCTTCACACTGACTTTACAGTCCTTTTAGGCCTCAGAGTGATGTTTGGGGTTATGGCATGTGCTTGTTGTATTGTTGTGTGGGTGGCTGTGTTGATTTGTGTGTGGGTTGAGCTGTGTGGATTTGTGCAGCTGGTGAATGGGGGTATGCTGTGGTGAGGGGCTGTGTGTGCTATTTGTGGTGTTGATTTGTGTCTAGAAGATTTGTGTTGCTTTGGTTGGGTGGCAATTGGGTGCACGGGTGTGGCAGCTAGGCCAAGTAATCCACTATCTATCAGTGCAGTCTCATACAAACAACAAAACTGTTGCATGCAAGTTAGCTGTAGAAAAAGGGTGGTGATTGGTTGAGTTATATCTGATATCAGAATGGTCTAGAACTCTTGGCATGGCCTATATCAGGGGTGGCCAACTTGTGGCTCTGGAGACACATGCAGCTCTTCAGAAGTTAATATGTGTCTCCTTGCATAGGTACCGACTCCGGGGCTGGAGCTACAGGTGCCAACTTTCCAATGTGCCGGGGGCTGCTCACTGCTCAACCCCTGGCTCTGCCACAGGCCCTGCCCCCGCTCCACTCCTTCCCACCCCCTCTCCTGAGCCTACCATGCCCTCGCTCCTCTCCCTCCCACCCAGAGCCTCCTGCATGCCACAAAACAGCTGATCGGGAGGTGTGAGGAGGCAGGGGGAGACGCTGATCGGTGAGGTTGCTGGTGTGTGGGAGGTGCTGGGAGCGGGGCGGGGGAGAGCTGATGCAGGGCTGCTGACGTATTACTGTGGCTCTCTGGCAATGTACATTGGTAAATTCTGGTTCCTTTTCAGGCTCAGGTTGGCCACCCCTGGCCTAGATATATGCCTGGCTGTACCGGACACTGCACAACACCACCATTTCTCCAGATGCACTGACAGCATAGGCTTCAGTAGTGAAAGACAACCCTCACATTGCCTTGATGCTAAGTTTCAACTTGCCCTTGAAGGAAAACCTTAAGAGGGAGAGTAGGTTGTTCCTTTCTACATACTGGCTCAGACTCTGGCCTCTCCAATAAGCTTGTTAAAAGTTGCCTACCTCAGTGGTAGTTTCTGTCATGTAGGCCTGTGTCCATTAGTAACCGGACTCAGACCACCAACTTGTTTCACATAGGCCATCACACAGACACACAAGGGAAATGACTTTCAATCACTACTGACCTAGACCATATAAAAACCAGTGACCTAAAAACATAAGGCCACACATGTCATTTTCCTAAATCATCCATTATGCACCTTAAACACAAGAGCAAGGGCATGTCTACACTAAAAACTTAAGTCAATATATATTAGGTCGACGTACAGCCACCACAGTAATTACTGCAGTGGTTCATATCCATACTGCCCTTCTTCTGTTAGTGGTATGTGTCCTCACCAGGAGCACTTCCGCCGACTTAAGAGGGGCGTCGTGGGGGACTGAGAGCCTGGGCTCTCAGTTCTGCACACAACTCTGCCCCTGGGCTCTTGGTTCCCCCCTGGGGAGCCTGGGTGCTGCCATGAGGCTCCTGATTCCCCAATGCCTGCCTGGGAGTTGCCTCGAGGATTCTGGCTCCCCACTTGGGGGGCTGCCTCCCCACTCCCAGCCTGGGGACTGCCTCCCTCTGCTCTTTGCTCCCTGCCCCTCACAGGAAGCACAGCAGCTGCAGGGGCTCTTGGCTCCCGCTAGAAGCACAGCTGCCTTCCCCACCCAGCTCTCAGCTCCCATGCTCCTGGTGGGGAGCAGAGAGCCCCAGGTGCCTTCAGGAAGCAAGGATGCAGGAGCCTCGGGGCAGCACCCGGGCTCCCACTGGGGATGGGGTGCCCAGGCAGGAGCCTGGCAGAGAGTCTGTGGGCAGCAGGCTTGTAGCTGGAGCCCTCCACGCACCAGGCTTTCTTGTCAATTTCATGCTATAGCATGGAGCCGTGAAATTGACAAAAATGAGTCAGCAGCGCTATAAGTAGCCTGCAGTACCCACACTGATGCTGTGTTGCTCTAACTACATTGACATAAGCCCTACGCCTCTCATTGAGGTGGAGTTATGATGTTGGTGTAGTAGGGCACTTATATTGGCAGGAACAAGGGTGCAGCATATACACTGACATAATTACGTCGCCATAAGCTGCCTTACATCAGCCTAATGCTGTAATGTAGACCAAGCCTAAGTAATTGTGAAATGTCACAGGTTTCAGAGTAGCAGCCATGTTAGTCTGTATTCGTAAAAAGAAAAGGAGTACTTGTGGCACCTTAGAGACTAACAATGTTATTTGAGCATAAGCTTTCGTGAGCTACAGCTCACTTCATCGGATGCATTAGTACTACAGATTATTTTGTCAAGAATGTATTTATATGAACTGTTTGTTGAAATACAAGAGACAACTATGCGAATTTTCCCTTGGCAGAGAGCTTGCTGTAAGATAGAGACTGGGTTTTACTGAGCGGCAGTTATATTACGAGAAACCGTATCAGAGCATTTTAATTTACAATAACCACATATGTTATCTGTGTTAGCATAGAATGCATTGCTTCCTCAGGAAGACATGAGTTGTCAGCATCTGATAGAGAAATAACTTCTAATTGCTAAAGGAGGTCATGACCTGGTCAGTTTTTCCAAATTCAAATCCCTAATGAAGCATGTTATCACCTAAAGGTTTATAAAATGCAATATTAATATCTGAAAATAAATTATGTAATACATTTTACTTGACTATTTCTACTTGTTTTGAATTTTGCTTACATTTGTGCGTATGACTGGAAAAATCAATAATTAGCTGCGGGGGACAAAAAACACACACACACACACACACACACACACACACACACAAAAAGAGTTCTAGCTGAGCTTTGTTTGCCTCCATTCTATTTAAAGCACCGTGATTCCTTCTGACACTATGGCCAAGCAGTCCCAGGCTGAAGAGCTTACTTTCTAAGAAAGCAGGCAGATTTCTAAAATCCACTGGCTCATAAGAAAGGCCTAGGATATCTATTTCCATAGAATCTAAACTTTTATCTAAAAATTAAGTTTCTGGCTTAGTGTGTGTTATGTTGTGAAGGTTAAGTTAACTGAATGCTTGTGAAACAGATGCTGGGGGGTTGGTAAGTATATGCATATATTAAATGACTGCAATAAATGTCAGCTTATGTTTTGACACATGGTGACCTCAAATCTATGAGGAAAAATAGATGCTTTTAGTGACTTTGAATTCACCCTTTATAAATAAGCCAATATTACACAGCAATAGCCCCAAATGCTGAGAAAACATTATTGCCTGATATAGGGTTTTGGTCCATTACTGTAGAATACAGAGGTTTTTGTGTTTGTTTAGAAACCAGCCTTGTATTCCACAATATGCTACTAATACAAGCAATAAGACAGGTTTCAGAGTAGCAGCCGTGTTAGTCTGTATTCGCAAAAAGAAAAGGAGTACTTGTGGCGCCTTAGAGACTAACAAATTTATTAGAGCATAAGCTTTCGTGAGCTACAGCTCACTTCATCGGATGCATTTGGTGGAAAAAACAGAGGAGAGATTTATATACACACACACACACAGAGAACATGAAACAATGGGTTTATCATACACACTGTAAGGAGAGTGATCACTTAAGATAAGCCATCACCAGCAGCGGGGGGGGGGGGGGGGGGGGGAAGGAGGAAAACCTTTCATGGTGACAAGCAAGGTAGGCTAATTCCAGCAGTTAACAAGAATATCAGAGGAACAGTGGGGGGTGGGGTGGGAGGGAGAAATACCATGGGGAAATAGTTTTACTTTTTGTAATGACTCATCCATTCCCAGTCTCTATTCAAGCCTAAGTTAATTGTATCCAGTTTGCAAATTAATTCCAATTCAGCAGTCTCTCCTTGGAGTCTGTTTTTGAAGCTTTTTTGTTGAAGGATAGCCACTCTTAGGTCTGTGATCGAGTGACCAGAGAGATTGAAGTGTTCTCCAACTGGTTTTTGAATGTTATAATTCTTGACGTCTGATTTGTGTCCATTCATTCTTTTACGTAGAGACTGTCCAGTTTGGCCAATGTACATGGCAGAGGGGCATTGCTGGCACATGATGGCATATATCACATTGGTAGATGCGCAGGTGAACGAGCCTCTGATAGCGTGGCTGATGTGATTAGGCCCTATGATGGTATCCCCTGAATAGATATGTGGACAGATTTGGCAACGGGCTTTGTTGCAAGGATAGGTTCCTGGGTTAGTGGTTCTGTTGTGTGGTGTGCGGTTGCTGGTGAGTATTTGCTTCAGGTTGGGGGGCTGTCTGTAAGCAAGGACTGGTCTGTCTCCCAAGATCTGTGAGAGTGATGGGTCGTCCTTCAGGATAGGTTGTAGATCCTTGATGATGCGTTGGAGAGGTTTTAGTTGGGGGCTGAAGGTGATGGCTAGTGGCGTTCTGTTGTTTTCTTTGTTGGGCCTGTCCTGTAGTAGGTGACTTCTGGGTACTCTTCTGGCTCTGTCAATCTGTTTCTTCACTTCAGCAGGTGGGTATTGGTGATCTTCCTAAAAACACCATCCTAGCCACTATGGATGTAGAAGCCCTCTACACCAACATTCCACACAAAGGTGGACTACAAGCCGTCAGGAACAGTATCCCCGATACTGTCACGGCTAACCTGGTGGCTGAACTTTGTGACTTTGTCCTCACCCATAACTATTTCACATTTGGTGACAATGTATACCTTCAAATCAGCGGCACTGCGATGGGTAGACAAACACCTACAAGATCTCTATCATGCATTCCTACAACTACAATACCCACCTGCTGAAGTGAAGAAACAGATTGACAGGACGACCCATCACTCTCACAGATCTTGGGAGACAGACCAGTCCTTGCTTACAGACAGCCCCCCAATCTGAAGCAAATACTCAACAGCAAGCACACACCACACAACAGAACCACTAACCCAGGAACCTATCCTTGCAACAAAGCCCGTTGCCAAATCTGTCCACATATCTATTCAGGGGATACCATCATAGGGCCTAATCACATCAGCCACGCTATCAGAGGCTCGTTCACCTGCGCATCTACCAATGTGATATATGCCATCATGTGCCAGCAATGCCCCTCT
The DNA here is from genome assembly GCF_009764565.3 of Dermochelys coriacea. Lineage (NCBI taxonomy): Eukaryota > Metazoa > Chordata > Testudines > Dermochelyidae > Dermochelys > Dermochelys coriacea. The sequence continues at coordinate 229,441,482 of NC_050069.1, forward strand.
GCCATGTACATTGGCCAAACTGGACAGTCTCTACGTAAAAGAATGAATGGACACAAATCAGACGTCAAGAATTATAACATTCAAAAACCAGTTGGAGAACACTTCAATCTCTCTGGTCACTCGATCACAGACCTAAGAGTGCTATCCTTCAACAAAAAAGCTTCAAAAACAGACTCCAAGGAGAGACTGCTGAATTGGAATTTGCAAACTGGATACAATTAACTTAGGCTTGAATAGAGACTGGGAATGGATGAGTCATTACACAAAGTAAAACTATTTCCCCATGGTATTTCTCCCTCCCACCCCACCCCCCCACTGTTCCTCTGATATTCTTGTTAACTGCTGGAATTAGCCTACCTTGCTTGTCACCATGAAAGGTTTTCCTCCTTTCCCCCCCCTGCTGCTGGTGATGGCTTATCTTAAGTGATCACTCTCCTTACAGTGTGTATGATAAACCCATTGTTTCATGTTCTCTGTGTGTGTGTGTGTATATATAAATCTCTCCTCTGTTTTTTCCACCAAATGCATCCGATGAAGTGAGCTGTAGCTCACGAAAGCTTATGCTCTAATAAATTTGTTAGTCTCTAAGGTGCCACAAGCAATAAGACAAGACACAACAGGCTTATTATTTGCATAAAAAGTGCTTTATTTTTTTATGTTTAGATAGGCTGATTAACTTACTGGGTTTTAATTGTACTGCTCGTAACTGTACATTGTTAGAACTCCTTGGAAAGTACTGTTGAATGCAAAGGGAAAGTTTCTAGTTAAAACTACTACAAAGTTACAATGGATAAACACTCACTATCAGGTGTAACACATTTAAACAATGGGAGGACCAGATTGCAATGCTCCTGAGTTCACTGTACGCAGTTAAACATGACAGAAATTTAGCAGAGACACAGAAAAAGAGAGGTTTCAGAGTAGCAGCCGTGTTAGTCTGTATTCGCAAAAAGAAAAGGAGTACTTGTGGCACCTTAGAGACTAACAAATTCATCGGATGAAGTGAGCTGTAGCTCACGAAAGCTTATGCTCAAATAAATTTGTTAGACCGAGAGAGCAAGCTCTATTCAACAAGAATCCCTTCCTCCCATGCAAATTATTGGTTTATGCTCAGGAAAGTGAAAATTATAATTTGCATGTCCCATTTTTGTTTCCTTTTTCAAACAGAAACATGAAAAAAAAATCAGCAATTGCCACCAGCTGGTGGTGATCTTATATTCAACAGCTGTTGCAAGAAGGGTCTACTGACAAAGATTATATTTGGTGAACTTTAAAAAACGAAGTAGCCAATCCAAACCTAAGGTTTGATAGTCTAACATTTCTCCAAGAGAAGCAGTAGTATGTGTAGAAGGCAACTTGCCTGCACTGTAATTCTGTATCAAAGTCTCTTCTCAGACCTCCAACCTCTTTTCATTTTTTTTCTTTTAAAGTGATATGGATACTTTTGCATGATGGTTAATAAGGGCCAAATACATCTCCCACCTCCTCAACCACAGCTGTGCCCCTGAATGGAAGTTTACATATGAGAGTATAAATGTGTGTGGCATAGGGTAAGTGGGTAGAGCAAGTGTGTATTCACAAAGCCATGCCCAGTTTGACACCCAGGAGGGAGTCCAAAGAATGTACTCTACTTGGGTCTTCTCATACAGCGGGGCTACTTAAAAGCCTGTAGAGACTATTTCAGGCACTTTACATTTCTGGCAAATAGTATTCATACAACCACCTCCTTTTTATTATTATTTATAATAAATCATTTGTGTCATCATCATGCCTAAAAGCCTTAGTATTGGACCAAGAACCTATTATGCTAGGCACTGTGCAGACAGAACAAAAAGACAGTCTTTGCTTTACAGAACTTCCAATCTAAATATAAGACAAAAGACAACTGATGGTTGCAGAGAGACCATTCGGAGGGTACACGGAAACAGTAAGACAATACTGGTAAGCATGACAGGCAGTGTTCCCAGTGCATCAGAAGCCTAACCATTGTTAAGTTTTTTGTAGGCCTTGTGGCAAAGAGGCGTTTTGAGAAGGGATGTGGAGGAGGGTAAAGAGGTAGCTTTGTAGATATTTATGGGTAAGTCCTCCCAAGTGTGAACGGCAGCATGGGAGAGAGCACAGCGATGCTTGTTTGAAATTTAACAAGTGGGCAACGTAGGCTACCATAATGGTCTGAGTGAATGAGAGCTGATTGGTAGGGTGGGGATAGGCCATCAAGTGTCTTGAAAATGAAGACAAACAGCTTAGGTTCAATGTGAAAGAGAAGGGGGAGCCAGAGGACGAATATAAAGAGAGGGATAACAAGTGACTGGCTAGAAATAATCTTTGCAGCACCATTCTGAATGGATATGAGTAGGGCAAGACTACATTTGTCAATTCAGAGAGAAGGATGTTGCACTAAAATCGACAGATGAGTTGGTGAGAGCCTGAATGAGAGTTGTAGCTCTCTGGATGGATAGGAAAGGAAGTACCTTAGATATGTTATGCAAGAATCTGCAAGACTTAGTCATAGCCTGGATGAAAGGATCTAGAGAGAGGTCTGAGTCTAGCACGATGTTCAGTTTAGGGGCCTGAGTGACAGGCAGGCTGGTTGTGTTGTGCACCATGATTGAGAAAGAAGGTTGCAGGGAGGAGAGACTTGGAGGGGGAGAGATTAAGAGCCATGTTGAGCTTGAGCTGACAGGTAGACATCCATAAAGCCATGTAATAGAGATGGACTGAGATTTTATATTGGACAAGAGACAAGCCAGAGTAGAGAGGGAGACTTGAAAGTCACCCGCGTAGAGAATGGAGCAGAATTTGTGTTTGTGAATGAGATTACTCAGAGATAAGGTGTAGAGGAGGAAGAGAAAGGGACCAATGACAGAGCTGCATAGAGCCCTCAGGGAAAGTTGGAGGTGGGATGACGAAGATCATCCCAAGGACACACTGAAGGAGTGATGAGAGGCAGAAGAAGAACCAGAAGGGGACAGAGACATGTAAGCCAAGGGAGGACAAGATTTTGAGAAGAGGAAGATGGTCAACTGTGTTAAAGGCAATTGACAGGCCAAGGAGGATGAGGATGGAGTATTGGTTCTGGGCTCTGACTAGAAAGAGATCATTAGAGACTTTGGTGAGAATATTTTCAGTGTAATGCAGGGAGCAGAAGCTGATTTGAAGAGGATCTAGGCTGGAACTGGAGAAGAGGAACTCCAGACAGCAACTGTAGTCCCCGTTCAATGAGCTTAAAAGGGAAAAAGGTGATGGGGCAGTAGTTGAAGAGGAGAGTGAGGTCAAAGGTGGGTTTAAGAAGGGAGAGATTACCCCAAGCTTGATATTGTGAAAGGAGAGGAAACAGAGGTTTTGCAAATGAGTAAGAGGAGGAGATGAGCATGGGTGAGAGAGAGATCCAGAGATGGAACAGGACAGGATCACTGCAGCAAATGAAGGGGTTAGAGGAGGAGAGCAGGCAAGAAACCTCTGCAACTGTGAATGAGGAGAGAGTTGTAAGAGGGGAAAGAAAGGAAAACAGAGAGGAGGGGGAAAGTCACACAATTTTCTCTTGGAAGAAATTCACAAAATACACTAACACACACCTTATACACTTGAGCATATATTTGAAATAACTTACATTAACTAGGAGAAATAAGTGCATCCGGAGAAGACTAAATTAGAAGAGTTAAATTGCCTCACCTGCTGCCATCCCAAGATGTAAGAATGTAGACAAAATAACTCAAAGTTCAAAGTCCACTGGGGGCTGTTTCTATTAAAAGTCCTTCACAGCTTTCTTCTTTGTTTCAAAAGAATCTGAACATTTTTGGCCAAAGCAGGATCCAAAATTACTGTGCATTTAACAAGACTGTTGAAACAATTCTTTGTTGGCACAGCACAGTGCTACAAAACATTACATTCTTAGAATGTGGACATTGTACAGATTGTCAGGCACAGGAATAATTAGAGATGACGAATGCTGCAGAATCTAGAAGGTTAAATCTTTTCCCCTCCCCACATCTCTCAATTTTTTAATTGAAGGTAAATGTAGCATTTGTAAAAGATACCCAAACTGACATGCTAGAAAGCCAGTCTTCAAATGACAGGTGCAACATAAGAAAGCTATTCACCCACCAATGTCAGTGAGCCTCCAACTTTGTCCTGCAGGGACCATATATAAGGGACGAGAAGGACATTCAGTCTCTGTGCTGATTCAACCCAGGGCTCTTATCTAGCGATTGCCAATACAGAGAACTATTAGTGTCAGTTGCACAGGAATGTTGTCATGTGGACTATTGCTTTTTTTTGGAACAGTATTTTGATCAGAGAGCTGAACCTATATTTTCAAAATTAAAAAGGTATGTTGTGGGGGGAAGGGAGAAAATGACAGAGAGAGAGAGTAAAAAAGAAACCAAAAAACCCAAAACTACATTCCAACAAATATCAACTCAGAACAAAAAAAAAGATAGAGACTCAAAATTACCAGTTCCATTTCCATCTAATCCTTGTAAATAAGGAAAACTGTCCACTTCCCAAGGTGAACTGGCTGCAGTTAGAAATGCTGTCAGATCACTGTAGCTGGTGTTCTCAGGCAACTTTAGGGCTCTTCTTTGAAAATGAACTCGTGGTTGAATCCGTGCACCTGTGAAAATTAAAAGGTGACATTATCCAAGGAGGGTAGATTGTTTAGGAGCTTATATTTATACCAAACAGCCCTTTAAAAATGCATTTAAAATTTCCATTACAAATTAAAATCTTTCTGTGATGGATAGATGCAACAATGAGCTACTATGAAGGTGAAGATAATATCATATTTTTGAATTAACTTTGCAATGGGTGATATTTTGTCACAAAGCGTTACTAGATAAAATGTACAAAGATACCTAAATACATTAGGGGTTTTTGAAAATATTTCCTCGTCTTACTTTAAGTTTCCTTGCATACCTCCAATAATGAATACTGGTAAAACTAAAACTTCCTTTTCAGGAAGGCCACCACTACCGCTATGCATTTCATAAAGACCCATGGGGCTGCTGACAGGTCGAATAGGAAGACAGCAAACTGGCAGAGGGTCTGGTTCATGAAGAACTTGAGAAACCTTCTGTGGCCTCGGAAAATGGAGATATGGAAATAGGCGTCTGTCAAACTAAGGGCAGTGTACCAGTTCCTGGGATTCAGGGAGTAAATGATGGAGGCCAGGGAGACCATGCAGAACTTCAGCTTTTTCAGATAGCTTTTGAGGCCGCACAGGTCTAAAATGGTTCGGAAACCACTTTTGACCTTTATAATAGGACAGTAAAAGTAAAAGGAGTAAAACCCCTTCCCTCTTAAGTCCTGAGGAACCTCCACTGCTCCTAGCTGGAGGAGGGCTTGCACCTCCTGGACTAAAAGTTGCTTGTGAGAAGGGTCCCTGAAGTGGGATTGGGAGGGAGGGTGAGGTGGAAACAAACTGGAGGGGTAAACCCCTCTTCCACCATGCTCAGGACCTGACTATCTGTGGTGATACGCGACCATGCTGAGCTGAAGTGGGATAAATGGTTTGAAAATAAGGGGCAGGATCTGGTATGGGAACTGGTACAATGCCCTTGGGCCCCCAATCAAAAGTTCTGTTTGGGGGCCCCCCCGAATGTTTGGGAGGGCCAGGCAGCAATGCTGATGAGGATGGGGGAAGTTGCCTGTGACTAAAGACACTACTTCGCTCCTTGTGTGGGTCCTGACAGGGCGGTAGAGCCGAGGAACAGGTGGGCTGTTGGGTTTGAAATGTTTCCTTGAAGGTACTAGGGCATACAGACCCAGGGACTTGATGGTGGCTCTGGAGTCCTTCATGCCAGGGAGCTTCACACCTGTTTGCTCTGAAAAGAGTAAGGACCCTTCAAACAGGATGTCCTGAAGGGACTGCTGGATCTCTGCCGGTAGGTCAGAGGACTGGGGCCAAGAGAATGGCCACCACAGACACCATAGATCTATCTGCTACATCCAGAGCAGCTTACAAGGAAGCCCTGACTATCACCTCCCCTTCTTCCAGAAAACTCCTGCCTGGATTCCTGAGGGAGAGCGTCCTTAAATTTTGACATCGACTCCCAGATGTTGAAGTCATACCGCCTTGTTGGTCAGAGATGTGAAACTTTAAACTGACAATAGAATAAACTTTTCTATCAAAGAGGTCTACTTTCTTTGAGTCTTTTGCCTTGGGGGTCAACCCTTGCAGCACCTGCCTGTCCCTTTCATTGGCTGCTGACACCAGCAGAGACCCTGGGGAGGGGGGGGGGCTAAGAAGTATAAGTACTCATAACCTTTGGTGGGGACAAAATACTTCTTTTCTGCCCTCTTCGAAGTGGGGGGCAGAGAGGATATGGTTTGCCAAAGGGTTTTAACTAAGAAGGGAGAGCCACCTTTGATGGGGCCACCGCAACCAAGAGGTTTGCTAGACTATACTAGGCTGTGGGAGGACCCTTACTACTTCCCTTTCCAGTCCTAGGTTTGAGGACACCCTCTTCAACATCTCCTGATGAGCTTTAAAGTCATTCATGGGGGATAGGGGGTGATGTGCCTGGCCCTGACACTACCTCATCTGGGGTGGTGGAGGAGGAGGCCTGCACAAGCAGGGGTTCCTCCTCTTCTTCCTCTGCACCATACTGATCCCGTGGGTCTAGGTCCTGAATGTTGGTATCAAAGTAATTACCGGAGTCTGGGTCAGGTGCCGTTCAGTCAGATGGAGGAGCCCTTCTCTCAGACACTACCAAGTAAGAGCATCTGGGGGGGGCTGGTAGTGGGGGGAAGCCCCCTACGTTCCAGAACAACCACTGCATTTGCATAGGCCAGTGCCTATATATAGATATCCCCACACCGAGATTCCCCATCATGTAGGGCTTGTGGGGGAGAGGGGAGGAGGTTATTGGTACGGATTCCTCAACTGGGTGCACAACTTTGACTCTGAGCCTTCCTCTAGGGACCACGGAGGTGTGGTATCCATCAATTCCAGGGGTCAGTGCTGAGGATCTAGGGACTGATGCCAAGGTGGGGAATCCCACATTGATGCTAGCAGGGATGGTACCTCTTGATGCTAGCTAGAGGTTGGTACTTCTAGATGGTACCAGTGGCCCCAGTACTGAACAGGAGCTCAGGGCAACATGCTCCCTTCTGCTCACTGACCGAGGATGCTGACTTTTGGACTGCCAGCAATGCTAGTACCGACAGCGCCAGCAAGTCTCTGATCACAACAAATGCCTCCAGAGTGGACAGCACCGCTATCTCATTAGCGCTACGCTGTCCCTGTGATGGCTGATCCAGGACCAAACTCAATGGAATCTGCAAACAGGATGGTGTCAACCATACAGCCTGTTGAGTGGTGGCAGAGGGGTGGCCAGACTCAGGTTGCACTCCACTGCCTTCCCCAGGCTTAGCCTTTTTTAGAGTGGGGGAACGCCCCCTATCAGCCAGTGACTGGGAATGGTGCCGAGAGTCCCTTACGACGAGCAGAGCACTCCATACTGATGCAGAGGTACTGGGTGCTGAGTCTGACTGGTTCAGCTCCGAGTAGGGTCTGAACACCACCACCATCAGGAGTCACTTTCACCTGGTCTCCCAGTCTTTCTTCATACGTGATCTGAACTGGCGGCAGATCTGATAGTGATCCTCGATCTGAGTTTCACCCAAGTACTAAAGACAACTGGAGTGTGTGTTGCTCAAAGGCATGGCCTTGCCAGAGGAGGCGCAAGGCTTGATGCCTGGAGACCCAGGCATGCCCGGCTCCAGGAGCGGAGGAAGCTCCGCTAATGTAGTGAAAGTCCAACTAACTATTTACAACTACTAACTGAAGTCCAAACTGAGAAATAACTACTGGGAAGAAGAAAAAGAAGGGATGGAGTGACAAATGAGAGCCACTGAGAATAGCCTGCCAAAGCAAAAGGAACAGAGAGGGTGCTGGGTCAGCTGGACCCTTTATCCTAAGCCACAGGCGTGTGGCACCAGAGGGCACGAGAGCTGACCCAACAGGTACTACTGAGGGGGAAATTTCCAGTGACTGTGCACGCACTCAGTGTTGCCAACTCCACATAACAGGAAGTCACCAGACAAACCCTGAAAAGTCGCTAGATGTAGCTGTTTAAGCACTCTAAATGAGTAAAAAATGTCCCTAAACAAAATTCCCAGAATATTATATATATATATATATATATATATATGTGTATGCAACCAGGCAAGCTCAGAATCTGAGCCACAAGGTTAGTGAAAGCGAAAGCCAGAGCCAGGAGGAAGAGGACATTTATGTGACCTGAACTCAGCGCTGCAGGGAGCCAAGAAAGTAGATTTTAAAACAAAAATCCGCTAGCCAGACCCTTTCCCAATCCTGTGCTTCCAGGGTTTGATTTCTGAAAACAGCTGGGCAGCTAACCCCAGGCCAAGACTGGGGAAGGAGTAAAGGGGAGCCAAAATCAAGCTAGTTCCACCTTTGATCCTGTAGTAAGGGCTTCATCCCTGGAGGCACAGTGCCCCTAGCCCCATTGGAGCACATGGCCCTGTCTCATCCCACCCCACCTTCCATCCATGTGGCTCTCCTTGCTGGCTAACCTGCTTCCCCCACGCTGCCTGCTTCATTAGCCATCTTCCACTGCATCACAGGGTTCGCTATCTACTACGGAACAGCAAGAAAGAACACTTCTGGGTTAAAAACAAGCCCTGGCTAATGTGCTGCTCTCTCCAAAGTGCACCTCGCTTTAGCAAAGTATTTAATTAGCCTCCAGAAACTTCTTTTCCTCGCCTGCAGATTATGGTGATCTCAGCCCAAGAAGCCCTGGAATGCGATTCCTTCCGAGGACATGCTCAATTGACATGTAATGACATTGACTTGGCGTGCAAAAGAATATAGTAAGAGGAGCATAGAATGGATTTTATTAACACTATTGAGCTGCTTGTGAATGATTTTGTGACTATAGATATTGGTGACTTCTTTCTCTGAATGTCACTGTAATTGTCAATGAAAGTCACCAGATTTGACACTTATTTTCTTGCTAGAGAAACCAAGAAGTCGCTAAATCTTGTGAGAAAGTAGCTAAATTGGCAACATGTGGAACGGACATGAGCAAGCATTTGAAGAATAAAAGGGTTAGAAAACCTGATCTATGAGGAAAAGGTTAAAAAACTGGGGTATGTTTAGTTTTATGAAAAGAACGGTCGGGGGAAACCTGATAACAGTCATCAAATATGTTAAGGGCTATTATAAAGAGGATGGTGATCAGTTGTTTGCCATGTTTACTTGATGACCTCACAAAGTCCCTTCCCACTCTATGTTTCTATCGTTCTAGTGCAAACACCTCCATACCTTAAATCTTGCATAAGGACTCATTTTGGGTACTCAGAGTATGGGTATACGCATCAGACCTACGCAGCCACCGCACACGGCTGCAGTGAGGGGACAGATTAGGTGAAAAATGTACAAAGATCTTTTGGCTCTTACACTCCAGCCCATGGACAAGGAAAAGCTACAGTTACTATACCAGCCCAGGTTTCAGAGTAGCAGCCGTGTTAGTCTGTATTCGCAAAAAGAAAAGGAGTACTTGTGGCACCTTAGAGACTAACAAATTTATTAGAGCATAAGCTTTCGTGAGCTGTAGCTCATGAAAGCTTATGCTCTAATAAATTTGTTAGTCTCTAAGGTGCCACAAGTACTCCTTTTCTTTATACCAGCCCAATTCACTTGCCCAGGGTTAGGAGAAGATTGGTTTCCCCAGATCCTTAACACGCCACACATATAAAACTAGATTCCTTAGACTCTGTGTTCAAGATTTCATCCTTATTGTTATCCCATTGTGTGCATTATTAGACACTCATCTGCATTTGTTCAAAATCAATACACATGAACTGCAGGTTTTCCAGTGCACCAGGATTTAAGACAACTCCACGTAGTATTTTACATTTTAGTCTCCTTTAAACATCCACGTTAGCAATAGCCTTATTCAATGGATTCTCACCATTCACACAGTTTTGCAGCACACAGCAAGGCCCCATCTGCAAGCTTTAAGACAACAAGCAAATGGAGATTTAAAACAGCTGTTGAAGGCAAAACTACTCTATTCCCAAGAGCTCTTTTCCATATTCAAAGGATGCTTCCTAAGTGACACAGGATCAAGAGCCAAATAACGCTCTGTTCTGACTGTAATTTATGACCGTTCCAAGATGCCCAAACCATAACATGGATGGGCTTGTTCCAGCACTCTGTTACACCAGTTTTACACGTCACTTCACTGAAGTCAACCAAGTTACCAAGTGATAAGTCAAGCGCTTTATTTTTACAATTGCTTAGGGCACTAACCAGAAGACTAGTCCCTTCTCTCAGTTTTCTTTAATTAGTTTCCAGAAATGAGTTATTGTTACAACAAAACACAGAATTTCACAGAATTCAACTTTGCCACGAGCAAAAACTGCAGCATCTGTCTACAGATGGATGTAAACAGTTTAGCTTTAATTTCATCCGCCTACAAAGTAAACACTGATCACAGGCACAAAGCTTTATTTGTCCAACACAATTGTATTGAACCTTTAAAAAAAAAAAAAAAAAAAAGCAACATTTTGAAAGTTTTGCAAGGAAAGCTGTAACGCTCAGTAAAAAAAGGGGGGGGGGCTTAATCACTGGAATGTTTTTGAAATAATTGTACCAGTTTCTTAAAACTAATATCATTTTTAACTGGTTAAACATATTTCTGAAACAGGAAGAAATCTCTCTTAGCCAGTTTCCAGGCCTAAATGGAAAACAGCAACATTACAGACTAAAGACATTAACTTCAATGAATTCAAGGGAATATGTGCAATATGATAATAGTTGCCGCACCTCAGGGACAGATCTGTTCAAATATTCAACAATCTCTGCCCGCACTGCTTTGTATATGCATATGTTCCATATGGATAAGCATCCACAACAACAACAAACAACAAAAAAGAAAGCAGAATTAGGATTATCTCTATAACAGTTCAATGCAAAAATTGCAGGATTTTAGGCTGCAGTGTATGGATATAATTAAGATTAATCAGTCAAGTTGCCAAGTACCAGTATTATATTTCTGAAGGGTCACGTAATTAAGAAATAGAAAAGAAAGTAATTCTTTATTGAGCCTGTTAACAATAATTTATTGAGAATAATAAATTATCTTTTATGGAAACTCGATATAGCACAGCCTTTGAGAGCTGCCAACTTGTTACTGAAAATATTTTTACAAAGGGGCAAAAAATTTCAAGTGAATCTCAGTTTCCTCAAATACTATAGATTATACAGTTGGTACAAACTGTGTCTTATAGCTAAACCACAGGACTGAGAAAACTGAGTTCTTGATGACAGACTGGCTATGTGACCTTCGGTAAATCACCTAAGATCTTTGTGCCTCGTTCCCCCGCCCCCACAATCCGTAAAATGAGTATGGTAATATTTACCTATCTGTACCATTCAAATGCAGGCTTAATTCTGTAAGTAAGATGCTTTGAAATTCTATAGTGGAAAGAGTTAATACATATTATTAGTGGAAGATATGCATATTGCTAAGGCCTTCTCTACACTGGAGAAATGTATCAAGGTGAAAAATTTGTGTCTCTAATTAACTGAACTGCACTTTTGGTTCTAAGTACAAAAAGCACCACAACCAATGGCTCAGAGGACCAGCAATGGGCACAAGTTTCTCCCAATCTTTGAAGAGACTCTGTAGATCAAGTCCCAGTGTTGATGTAACACTGGCACAAACAGTGGGTTGTCAACTTTCATAGCCATCATTTTAGTCAGCTGTCAGAGCTTACAACTCCTTAAGCTGGCAACATTCCTTATTTCGTCAGCCGAGAGTCACCTCTCTGCCCCTCCCCACATGCTATTATCCCCTCCTCAGAAATGATTTAAGGCAGCCCTTAGTGTGAATGCCAGGTCAAACCATAATCCACCTCAGGGCACGCAGTGTGGAGTCACTGTTTGTGTTTCAATGTGTGCAAAATAACCATTTGAAGCATGATTGGCCTAGTGCAAGCGTAGGGAAGATATTGTAAAGAATGCCTGACATTACTTTTATGTATTAGTGGAGAGAGAAGATATCTATAGCTCCCATAAACTGAGTACTCAACCCTGCTTGTTGATAAACTGGTATTTTAGCACATTTTTAGATGTCATCACTACTCTGCATGACCTATGCTTGGCAAACTCCATCTGCGCAATTACTTCCAGAGTACAGCAATGGATTGTACCTTCAGCATGAAAATGAGGTTGGAAGCAAACTTGAAAACAAGCGTCGCAAAGGCATATTTAGGTGTTCATCTTATTAACTATTCAATGACAACTAGTAACTTCTATGCTGGGCAGGTTCTTCTGTACCTTTGATCAGTGCACTGTAGAGTTCCCAATCTGTATAGAATCTCAGTGGCTTGAGTAAGCCCAATTCAGCTCTTATGTTTATATTGGGGAAAATGCTGTTTAATTCTTCTGAAGTAACTGAATCTACACCAGTTTTACTTCAGTGTAAGAGAGAAGAATCAAGCCATAAAAGTTTTGGGTAGGGATTAGGGAGAGCCCTCCCAGCTCTTGATTAAATGCCTATGTTGTTCCTCATTCATGTTTCAATACAACAGAAATACAGATGTCCACTCTTGGTTTTTACAGAAAAATAAGGATATGAAAGAATTCTTAAGTTAAGAAGACAGCATAGGTCCTGTGAGCGGTTTTTACTTTGACAAGATGGGAGACTAGGTATCAGCCAGTTTCCATAGTTAATAGCATTTTGGATACTTGTGCTCCTGACTCTTTTCTTGAATCAGAATGTCTGAAAAAGAGGAAAAGTGGGGGTGGCAACCAGATGGGTGTGACGGGTACTGTTTGCATTTCTGTTTCTCACCAAGCCATCTTTATTCAAAGAGGCAAAGCAAGGAAAGCTGTAAGGAAGCTATTAGCCTCAATTTTCCAGAAAAAGATTTTTGTTGTACAGTGAATTGTGAGATTTGTTAGCAAACTTGCAGAAGAATGCGAATCTCTAACACCAGCACGCTAATAGAATAATGCTTGTTTCATTGTTTATCTGATGAAGGCTCTTGGGGTTCAAGGTCTTCTCCAATCTCCGCCTTTTATTAATTAAATTCATAACCTCAGCTCCCAAACTGCAGAATGCATGCACTATAGCTGGGTTGTTATACAGCCCTCTTTAACAGTGTCCCATCAGTTATATAATCTGTTTAGTGATTCTTCCACAGTGGAGTTCTCACTTATGAAAAGCCTATTGTGTCTGGCTGATTTCTGCCCATAAAAACATGTTAGGAAATCCTTATTATATTAATATTCCATGGGGCATAGCCATTTTACAGGATTACAAAGCAGTAAAGAAAAACATAGTTTTTCATTAATTTTCTGATAAGAGGATATTTAAAAATTAGATGAAAAACTACTGCTTGGTTTCCTACCAGCATGCACAGCTAAGATAATAGGCAGAAAGAGGTCGTGGCTTTAATTTAAAGGTTATCAAAGCATCTGTAAGAGCTTCATTAACAAACTAACCTCAGTAAATCAAATCATTATAATAAAATTAGACCGGATCTAATTTACAGTACTTGAGTGACAGATAAAGAGCTGGGTGAATTAACCTTCAATTCTGCTATTCAGCTGTACATTCAGAAGTCGCAACAGTGTGTCCACCTGACTGTTAGTGCCCCTATATTAGTTTGCATTTTTTGGTCATGTGATGAAGTCTCTATGCATCATACTTTATTCTTTAAATCCAACCACAATAATCACAGCAGTAAGCAGGAAACAAATTAGACTGAATAGCAGACAGAAGTTTTATAACTAAAGATGGTTCCATGATGCTGGATGACAGAATAAGAAGCCAATAAAGATTTTAGAACTTCCATCTCTAGCTCTATTTAATATACCAAAAGGTAAGAAATTCTGAGATAGAAGAATAGCAGAAATGCAGGGAGATGGACCAGAGCCCCTGTATATATAGAAGTTCAAACTGGTTAAAAATGTACTGACATGGTTACTGACATGTAGACAGGGGTGAACTTTGCCATAAAATAATTTAACAAAGTCATGATATAGATTAGGGACCCGGCTTTAAACGCTTAAGCACAAGGGCTGAAATCCTGGCCAACTGACTTCAATGGGGGCCAGGATTTCATCCACTGTTTTTAAAATATGGTTTAAATTCCAATTCCAACTTTTACAAATCTACAAACATACATACCTTGAAATCCTGAGACTATCTGGACTACGTCATCATAGACCATCAGAGTAGCCGATCGTTCAGGAAGAAGTCCAAGGCTCAGAGAAGAAAACACTGTAGAAGGAAAGTGGTTTGAGTGGGATATATTTGAATTCTTTTTTAAAAAAACTTTATTAAAAAAAGATGCCTAAATCCAAGATTCTCTCAATTTTGTTAACAATTCTCTTGAATACAAACATTTTTTTTCTCTGTTACCCTTAGAAGGACAGTCAGTCCAAACCACTATAAAAAGACTGAAAAGCAAATATTTTGTATACACAAAATTGCTCCAGTGTGTTTTATAAACCAAGTAACTAGGTTGGCAGAGTAATTTGTTATTGATCCAAACACCACATTTCATCTTCTGCCTCTAGTGAAGTTGAACACACTTGAGAGGAAGTAGAGTACAAAACAGAAAATTCAGAGTCAGGACTCTTGGCTTCTATTTCCAGCTCCACTAATGACTTAATACGTAATCTTAGGTAAAACCTGGAATCCACCTGTGCCTAAGTCTATTAGTCTGTAAAATGATTTTACTTACCTCAGAAAGATGTAGTAAGACTTAACTTGAAGTATTTTGAGATACTTAGATGAAATGCACTATAAAAGTGCAAAGTATTGTGGTGATTCTGTATCAACATGAGTTAAGCTTTTGTGCTTACCTTTTATTATTTGCAAAATACTCCCGAGTTTTTACAGAACTGATCCTGCCCACCCACCACCAGCCCAGGACAGAAGGTCCTATATGCAGCTGAACCAGTCAGATTCTACTATGTGGTATAGAAAATGGGTAGGATGCAGAAAGTCTGCAGCAACGGATTCGCCCAGTGTGAAACAAAGGTTTTATCTGCCTTAGCACACATGAGTTTCTTAGGGGGATTGTATGGGTGGGCACTAGACACCTGCATGTCAAATCTCTGTGGTACATATCCCTTGCTCCATACGCAGCAGTCCTTGAGCATACTTCACCCTGCAACTGTAGCAACAGCAAGGAGCAGCTCTGCATCCGCTCTAGAGCTTTAGGGATGGGAGGAGGGAAAGAGGAGGAATTCCTTATGGATAGTATGTTCTTTGATGCAGGTGTTTTCTCTTAATCTGCCTTTGGAAAGGGCCTAAAATATTTTGTATACTACCACAAACTGAGGAAGAGATTTTTTTTAAAAGATCCTAAGTAATTTAGGACACTGGGCCCATTTACTTTTGGAGCTTTTGAAAATTTTCCTCTGAATTAATATTTTCTTTTACCGCAGCACCAATAAAGACCCTGTTGTAACCAAAAGTCCATAGCTTGAAACAGAAATCCAATGTGTCAAAATAGTTTTTAAAAGATGAAATGTTATTTTCAAATTAGGAGAAATACATTGACTGTGTCCGCTTAATAAAACATAACTCCTCATTCGCTCACATGAGCTCTGGTGAAATCACAGAATAAAACTGAATATAACTCAAATTGCAGCTATTTCATAATAAGAACTATCTTTTTAATATTCTACATGTCCAAGTGGATTTACACATCAAGCACATGAAAAGAAGAGCTATAGAGAAGGTAGTATAAAAGCCACACAATTAGAAAAACTGCTTGCTCTTACTCCAGTAATTTAATTTGTAGGAGTGAAAGCCAATGTAATTCAAGCACCCTGGAGAGCTGAATACAAGACTATGTGCCAATGTCTTTCCCATCACATGCTGAGCCACGGTGCATAGATAACCTTTGAACTTCCCTTGGGCTTTTTCTCAGCATGACAAATGAGATGCCCTGAGCTCTTTCTCCCAAGATGTAAATTCTAGTATGTCCTTTACATTAGAAGCCCATGATAAAATCAAGTAGTTTGGGAACATTTGGGGAACCAAAATGAAGACACATCAATGGCAACACCTTCCCTTTACTTTGGGTAATCCGAGTCCTTTCTACTGTGTTCTTGGGAGAGTTCTATTAGAACAACATAAAATTTTTGAACTGTAAAGAGCTGGCTCATCAGACAGAGGGATCTATTATACATATACACTGCATTTGATTACACAGCACCTTTCATGCTCAAGGTAATTCCCAAAGTCATTAAAAAAACCAAACATGAATGATATACAAGTATTATAAGTTGTGTCTCTTCTATTATGAACTTATAAATAGTTCAAACAATGTCTAAATGTATCTTTAATTAGAGAGGGAATTTTGCTGTGTTCATAAAATAATTTTAAAGATTCTCCCCAACTCCCTCCCCAATCCTTTCTCTCCTGCATCCTCCAGCTAAGCAATTTAAGCAGAATTTCCAACTAAGTGGCAAAATCATGGTAAATATTTTTGTTGATATTTAGACCAAGTTACTTTGTGCCCAAATTATGAAAATACCACCAACTCCTGATACTTGCACCTTAAGTTATTATAGGAGCATCACTAGATCAGTGGCTGCATAGCTTTTCAGTGTTCTGTTTTATTAGTGAATTTTCCTATCTCTCCCCCCAATATAAGATAAACACACTTGATTGATGCCTGGAATGGTATACCTGGTCTGTGAGGCAAAGCACACAGCAGATCCTGCCCCCTATACTAGGTATTACTACTATGTAAGTTTTAGGAACTTAATTGAGAAGTCACTTAAACTGTGGCCCAACATTAAGCTCCATTTGGGTGCTGAGCTCTGCATGTGTAGAATTTGATGCAAGATCAGAGCCTAAATATGCTGTTTGTTCACTTTTGGTATGTCACTCTGCTTGGACTGATCAATTTCATTTCTATTTTTAGTCCATTTTAGTTCACTTTCTGGTTCTCATGAACTAGGAGAGTGCTGCAACGTCTGGGTTGTAAACACCAACACAAATGTTTAAATTAAAAAATGTTCTTTATATTTTTAAAAAATAAAATATTTAATATTCAGTTTTGTAATTAAAAAAATCCTCCATAAAACTTACATATTTTGGGCCTACACTACTGAATAATGGAGTTCTCTAAAAGGGACAAAGTACAGAAAGTTTTCAACTTGGCCATACTGAATCTGCATTACACATATCTAGTTGCAATGTTTTGTGTAGCCATTTAATCAGGAGAGGGATTAAGTTCAAGGTAAAGAAGACAAAGGGTGGATCCTTACTCCCACTGAAGTCAATGGCAAATTGCCTATTGACTTCAATGGGAGAAGGACCAGAGCCAAAGAAATCTTTGTTTTTCCAAAATGTGCTCCTATTTCAGTTGCCTAGAAAAAAATCTTGATAAAAGTGTATACAAAGCTATTGCTTATCAGATTTCAATGGCTTATCAAAACAATAGCATCACATTTGATTGCCCTCTCACAAGGTTAACATCAGAAGAAAACATGCCATGTAAAGGCACACTTTATTCAAAAGAAACAGGAGGGGGAAGAGAAAAATGAAAAACATTTAAGAGCCTATTGGCAATGCATGGACTAATGATAGGTCAGTTGTTTCTTAAGGAAATAGAAGAAGAATGTTAAAGAAGCTGAGACTTCAGTGACTGGTAGAACTAAAGGAGTTTACACAAAAAGGATAACCACCAAAGCAGTTTTCAGTTTTGGAAGAGGCACAGACCTGCTGTGTGACCTTGGGAAAGTCACTTAACCTCTCCAGGTATGTCTACACTACATCTCAGAGCAAGCCCAGCCAAGGTAAACAGAATTGTGCTAGGGGGACTTTTGGTAGCTCGCTAATAATAGCTGTGTAGACATTGCTTTGACATTGAGACTTGAGAGCCCGAATTCCAACCTGAGTAGTGCTGTGGGGGGAAGCAAACTGTGGGGCTGGCAGAGTAAATCTGTGTGTGTTAATGGGGCATATTGGATCACTGCTGAAAGAGGTCAGAGTTAAGGCTGCGTGGAAACCTTAACTCTGCATTTCCGGGTTTTCAGAAGTTTGAGTTTTGCTGAGCTCAGCGTTCTGCAAGTGGACAACATACCCTCAACTTTGACTGCATTAGTGTAGTATTTTGCCACAATTTCCTACTCTTTTGAAGAAAAAAAAAAAGGTACGTCAGTTCCAAGCTTCTACACTCTACAGCTCTGCCATTGCACTCCAACACACCTGCATCCCACAGCTCTGCTAGTGCACCCCAACACCCATGTACCACCCAAAGTCTTTGGGGGGGAAAATCAGCCATGTGAATGCTTCTTGGAAAGGGAGGAGGAGTTGGGGGCAGAGAAGTGGGGGATCGGAGGAGAGGGGGTTGGGTCCCCTGGCAGAGCTGGAGTGCATATTTAGGAAGGTTGGGGTGCACTGGCAGAGCTGGGAAGTGCCATGCCTTCCTCATCTGAGCCCTCAACTATAGTAGGAAGAGAACCTGAGACGTAAGCCCTTGTATCAGAGGCCTGCTATGAGGCCTGAGCTAAAGTAGTAGTCAAAGCTTTACTAATATAAAGCAAAGACAAGCTGTGAGCAAGAGGCAGAACCTGCTCACAGAATCTGTCAAGAGGGCTGTTATTACTGAAATACACATTCCTAAGATGTGCACAGAGTACTCATGAAAACACATCCCGATATCAAGGATGGTACAAAAACATTCCCCAAGAACAACAGGAACACACTCACCACCCCCATAAAAGATAAGGTCAGGATGACAGTACATAATAGAGATGTTTTAATCGAAGCAATACGTACAAGGTTATGGGTGATAACTAGTCACTTCAGGGGGCAGTAACTTACTACGTCAGTGGGGCAGTACATAACTTGTTTGTATCAGGGTATAAAAATGTATCCCAGAAATGTATTTGTCTAGCCTGGGGAGGAACAGAAAGTTCCGCTGTTCACTGAGCTGTTCCATTGTTACAGGAATACATGTATTAGTGGTCCGGTAGAGTCTGCGGGATATTAGTACCATACTTCATCAACAATAAACTTGGCTGGGTGCCTTTGTACCTTAACGGATCTTGTGGTCATTGGGTGGTTTGCTCAAGATCTGCTGTGCCAGCTGTCTGCACAGAGCTGGGACAGCATACAAAACCACACGCACACACACAACCAAACATCTAACCCAGCAGTTCTCAACCTGTGGGTCGGGACCCCAAAGTGGTTCGTAACCCCATTTTAATTGGGCCACCAGGGCTGTCTTAGACTTGCTAGGGTCCAGGGCTGAAGCCCAAGCCCCATCGCTCAGGGCCAAAGCCGAAGCCCAAAGGCTTCAGCCTTCCACAGTGGGGCTCAGGTTACAGGCCTTAGGCTTCAGCTTTGCCGTCCCCCATACCTTGGGCAGTGTGGCTTGGGCAGACTCGGGCTTCTGTCCCCCCTCCTGGGGTTATGTAGTAATTTTTTGTTGTCAGAAGGGGGTTGCAATACAATTAAGTTTGAGAACCCCTGATCTAACCATACCAACCTCTCTCATTTGTCCCCATTTATGCCCCTCTATAATCCCCCTCCCCTCGCTGCAGCCCCAAACCTCTCTCCCCTCAATTTCCCCCCACTTCTCTGCCCCCTAATACTCTTCTCCTCCCAGGAAGCATTCACATGTATAATTTCCCCCACACATTCCTCCCAAAATCAAACCGCCACCCTTGACTCACAAATTGTAGCAACCGCCAGCCACTTAGTGCAAAACTCCTTTGGTCTTATTTGGGGGCTTGTGATTAATTGATCTGTAGTTATGTTAATAGAAGGGTCAAGTTCAAAGCCATCCAGGGTGAGTTTACTGTCAAACTCAACAAGGTCTGCGATTCACCCAGTGATTAATACCCCTCAGTTTAACAGTACAAAGAAGCGGAAGGAAACTGGGTTTTGTGGGGGCATGTAACTTGGGAACCCTTCAGCCAATTGACCCTAAATCTGGTCACTAACAATACCCTGCCCCTCCATAAGGCATACCAAATTTCAAAGCAATCTGATTAACCATTTGGATTTTAGAGCACTTACAAAAGTCACACTTTAAACCACATAAAATGGCAGGAATGAAAACCTGTTTGCCATTTTTCTGTATTAGCATGTACAGTGTAAAAAAAAAAGTACATTTTCTTAAATATTTCTCTCTGTTTGGGTCCTCCAAAGATTTAGTGGGTGCCACACTCTGCCTTGGGTAAAACTCAACAGATTGAGACCATAGTGACCGGCATCTCAAATAGTTTGCTCTCTAGCTATACCCCCTCTCCCCCAACCTAGAAACATTTTTTTAAAGTGCCTGTTTCAGGGCTTCTCTCTCTGGAACCATTGATTCAAATGACTCCAAATTTGAGTCACTAATTTTACCCTTCACCCTCCTGAAGCACACCAAATTTCAAAAGAAATCTGACTAAGTGTGGTGATTTTAGAGAACTTAGAAAGATCAACTTTTACAAAGATGTCCAGATACGTGGTGCTGGTGTGCCTCTCTAATATTTTTCTCCCCACAACCACCCATGATTACAATCCTAAGCGTTAAGTCAGTCACACATAATTTTGTAACTTCCTTTAGATGCAAAGTCTTACCTCAGAACAAAAATAAACTTCTCTTACCAGGCAATCTTGTGGGTTTCCATGGTGCAGAATTTGGCACATAAGCATGTTTAGTAGCAGTAACAATCAGCTGACTGCCCAGCTTATACTGAAACTTGATGAAGGCAGTGCCACCTGCTCCTGAGGTTCCAGAGGCAATGGAAATCTGGTTGGTAAAAATCTCAATGAAGGCTTCAGTTACTGGCTGATGCGTGCTGGCATCGCTTACATGGACCTTCAGCGCCACTTCTGTAATGACAGACAACCACAATGATTAGCCTTTGGAAAATTTTTGTTACATGTAGTAGTTAGAACAAACTAGGATGCTAACAGTAAGAGATACAGGGCTCAATGCTAATCACTGACACACAGATGTATGTTGCTATTGATCATCCCTACCTATGATTCTCTATTTTAGGTCATGGCCGTCTAGAGAGGTTTGTTAACTCTACAGAGCTGCTACCTGGCAGTACTGCATGCACAGGCCCAATGTTTCATATATATCATTTATATGTAGGGTTCTGTCATACACTGCAGGATACCTGCCATGCTCCCCTGATCTTTACTCTGCTGTTAGCACAGACTATCGAGGTGCTTATACTGCACACATCACCATGGTATCTGGGCAGAAGACAACCAGTCAGTATAAGCAGCAAAAAGCAATGGTCCAAGGCAGAACAACTTTATCCATACTAGAACTTCAGAAACAGCCACGATGGTGCATTTTGCTGGGGGGGGTGGGGCAGTGGCTTAATTTGTCCTTATTCCAGAAACTAACTACTCCTGCAAGTGCCTTCAAATGTACAATTTATTTGTCCAAATTAGAGGCACTCTTATGCCTTTAAAATATGTGCTATGTCATATTGCATTTGATGGATAAGAAGCCAGACACACTGTGTGGCTGGTGCTACCAAGTTCCTCTATTTCCAGGATAGTTTCCTCTCCCTACAATAGTCCCCAACTGACCCCATCCCAATAGCCACTACTACAGCAGCAGCTGCTATCTTCAGCAGTCATGCCCTATGTTCAGAACAGTGCTCAAAGTGCTAGCAATGGTTCTACCCATTCACTAAAGCACTATTCAGGCTTCCCCTTCACAGTCTGTTATCCTCTCTCTTCCACTCCCCAAAGTATGAGCCTGACCTATCCCTCCCACAGTAAGTGGGATTGAGTTCTGTTGCATGTATAAATATTTTGTAGTATTATATATTTTATTTCAAACTGTACATACAGACACTAAGCAGCAAGAAATAATATCAAGTAACAAAGCCAAGAAGGGAACAAGTAAAACTGCTGTAAGATTTCAGTGGTTAAATAATACTGAGTATGCTAGTGAAGGTGAATACTTAGAGAAGGATTTCATTGTCTAATGAAATCCTTCAAGTAAGAGCACCTCTCCTTATGGGCCCTGCATCAGCAAGAAAATATTAGGTCCCTTCAGAAATTTAGACCCAAGAGGCTTGTCTACATGGCCCCGCAACTCAGATTACAGGGGTGTGAATTGAGGCATGTACTAGAGTGCAGTGCTGCACTGTAACTCCCCTGTGTGGATCCTGAAGGTGCAAATCAGAAGGTACCCAAGAAGTCACAATTCAAGGTAATTGCACCTGCATTCCTCCTCTGTGGTCCCTCGATGGCACCCACTCTAGGCTCCCAGTTCCTCAGCCTTCACCTTTCATGGGTAGAGACCCGCATCTCCCTCCCTCCTGACTGGAGTTTTTCAAGGCTTCACAGTTCTCTGCCTACACAGTGGTATCCAGCAAGCCAGAGCACCTAAAAGGCCAGCAGATGCACTTTGCTTTCTCTCCAGAGTCTATGAATGGCATAACTGCTGCAGTCACAAGTTACCACACAGCTCTTTCTGAGCAAGCACATTTATTCTCAAGGTGAAGGCATTACAGGGAAAACAATTAAAAACAATAAAAAGAACCTATGTCCATGAAAAAAAAATGTTTACCAGAGGCCACCCCAACTCCAGCCTCAGGCTGTGGTAGGTGTCAGTCCTTTAAAACCCACAACCGGGTTTTCCACATGGTTACAAATTCAGAACTGTCTCCGATTCTGAACCAGAACAACCATGAATAGTTGAGTCTTTCTTTTGTAAAGTTTGGGCCTTTGA
Organism: Dermochelys coriacea; assembly: GCF_009764565.3. Lineage (NCBI taxonomy): Eukaryota > Metazoa > Chordata > Testudines > Dermochelyidae > Dermochelys > Dermochelys coriacea. The sequence goes on from NC_050069.1 coordinate 229,464,189, forward strand.
TAGAAGCCTCATGCAACAGGTGATCAGCAGACAATGGTCCACTCATCAGGGCATAGCTGGGTTTTTGCACAACCAGAGGTGGGAATTTGCATTAACTCCTCCCTAGATATTTCCCAGGAAAACCAGTTAGCACTTTGGCACATTCTTGTCTGGCATATTGTTCAATATAGTCCTTTGCATCCCTAGGTCTCACATCTCCCCCCTTGAGAAGTTACATACCATTGTTACATGCAATAATACATAAAACTATTCATTTAATACAATGGACCCCAAAGTCACGTAAACTTAATTCAATAATGACAGGTTTCAGAGTAGCAGCCGTGTTAGTCTGTATTCGCAAAAAGAAAAGGAGTACTTGTGGCACCTTAGAGACTAACAAGCATTGGCCTATTAAACTCAGGGTTGTGAGTTCAAACCTTGAGGGGGCCACTTAGGGATCTTGGGCAAAAATTGGAGAGTGGTCCTGCTTTGAGCAGGGGGTTGGACTAGATGATCTCCTGAGGTCCCTTCCAACTCTGATATTCTATTTCTACTCCAATTTAAATTTATTTGAGCATAAGCTTTCGTGAGCTACAGCTCACTTCATCGGATGCAACATGAAGTGAGCTATAGCTCATGAAAGCTTATGCTCAAATAAATTTGTTAGTCTTTAAGGTGCCACAAGTACTCCTTTTCTTAATTCAATAAGGTCTCCCAAGGATACTGTAAGAAATTACCGTATCTGTCACAACTAGTTTGCGTTAATGTAGCACTTTAATGCATACTAGATACCTTTTAGTTTGTGCCAGCAGTGTCCACAGGAGCAGTGTGTACTGCAATTCACACCTTTGTAGTCTGAACTGTGGGGCCATGTAGACATAGCCAAAGACTACACTTACAAGCACAAGAATGATAAGTGCCAGACACCCCTAAATAAAAATCCCATTCTAATTCATCACCACCACAACACCTCCATTTGTAACTTGGCAACCAAGGGTGCTAGTTTAAAGTAAATCAGCATGAAGTATATTCTGGCCATTAAAGATTCTGGATTTGTTCCCAGTTTTACATTTAATAGTTAAAAATCCCAACATATATTGAAAAAAAATGTATATACATATGTACTGCAGTAGACCCGGACACTAATATATGGTACGAAGAGCCTCATAAGGAGTCCCACCTTACACACTAGTCACAGACAGACTATTTTTCTACATGTATTTAAGAAGCAGAAAGGCAAGGAGGGAAATGTGCTTTAATTTTTGAAAGCTGCAGAAAACAAGTGCTCTTAGATCTGAAGTGAGACAGGCAAGTTGTTAGGCAAGTCAAAAGGAAAAGAAATGCTAACAAAAGCCAGAAGAATAAGTGCAGCAAAGGATAATGAGGCATGCATTAAAAAGGAGAGCAAGGAAACAAGGCTAACTGAATATTATGGTAACAGGAAACGTTGGTAACATAAGAAGCACAGTTCTAAACAACTAGAACTAATAATGTGCTAAGAGAGATCTAGAATGGAATAGGGGAGGAGACCAGAAGTGAAAACTTACAAAATGTCATACATATTGAATTTTTTCTCAAAATTTATAATTTTAGAATAGAGGTTGCTACTAGAATTGAATAAGTGATGAAGACAGTAATAAAAATATCTACATGTAAATCCTTTTCTCTTTCCTAAGAGAGAGTGGGGGGACTATGGGTCCTCCCCTCCAGGACACCCCATTCAGATTTTCTTCTCCCCATTTCTTTTCTACACAAATCCCTGCGTCAAGGCAACTTTCTCTTCAGTAAGGTGGGCTAGATCTGACTTTCCACGTCCAGGAATGCTGCTATCAGCCTGTTACGATAAAGGCCATTGGACAGCAACGCATCCTCCACTTCTGGGAAGTTAGGAAAATATACCGGAAATGCTGTTCCAAGTCAATGTCACTGGATCACCCACCCAGATTTTATCTATTCCTTCCTCTTTTTTCAATAGATTTTTTTTTCAATTTGATTTATTTTGTACTGGAGGAAAAAAAACTCTTGTAGACTTAAACACATCCAGTTCCTCTTCCCTTGTTTATCTTAACTGACACATTGTGAACGGTCAAAGACCTACTTAAAACAAGGGCTCTCTCTCCCCCACAGCTCCTTTTTGCTTCTTATCTAATCCAACAGTGAAGTCATGAATGCTGTACCTGCAGCATCACAATAATTTCAACAGCAACAGACTGATTACGAACTTCAATCAGGAGAGAGAGTGCTGCAGAAAAATCCTTTCTCAAAACAAAATGGTGTTAAGAATGAGGTCCCATAGCAAGATCATCTCTATAGAAATGCAAAAGTCAGAGGAAATCTAACTGGTGCACAGGGATCACAGCCAGAACTGAAATACTCGAGTAAATTCTATTTAAGGAAGAGATCGGAAGTGAGAGATTTAAGGAGGGTGGGGAGAGAGAAGGATAAAGACAGTAAGCAATTCTAGATCAGACAGTCTGACCTCCAGTTAACAGTGAGGTTTTAGAGTGAATTATTAGATACACCGAAAAGGAGTGTTTAATTAGTAAAAGCTGCTTTAGACGAATCAGTATGAACTCAGGAAGACCGTATTTAAAACATCTGGCAAAGTTGTCAGTTGGAAATATCAAGAAGACAGACAGAGGAGATGTAGCAGATGAATTATTCTTGATTTTACCAGAATACCATAGCAGAGAGCTACGTTAGAATTAAACACACATGGAACTCAAAGGAAGAGTCCAACATGGTTGGAAAATTGGATGAAGAGCAGAAAGCAGAGAGTCCGGGGGTTGGGCAGAGGGGAAAGATGTACTCAGAGAATATGCTCTAAGGAAGAAGAGTCAGTAGCAGTCTTCTGAAGAACTATATTAGTGTTGTGCTTTTTTATTTACAAAAAAGTTATGTTCATTCATTAATACTAGCAGAAAACGAAGTGTCTATTGATTCTATAGGTAAGGTCTTGGAGGAAGGGAGGGAAAAATTAAGGTTCACAGCATCATTGCAATTACAGTGCCTTAGCAATGCTATATGCCCAAAGCAAGTCTGAGACCCAGCTATATTCTAACTCCTTTCTTTTGGATGCTCCCAGGGGCACTGTCTGGATGGGCAAAAAGGATAGGTAGACTTGTCTACATGAGAAAGTTGTACTGGTTTAGCTTAAGGTGTGATTCTAAATCAATATAAGATAAAGCAATGCAACTTGTGTGTAACAATGCCTGTTTTTCATCCACATTAGTTCACTTGAGTTAGCTTAACATGGATTGAAGTCCTAATGCTGATTAAAGATGCTAGCTAATGTGTTTCAAACCATATTAGCTGGCCACATGGCAGCCTAGTAAGGAGCAGTTAGCAGGCCCAGGTTGGGAGGCTCTCGTTGGGAGTTAACATGATTGAAAAATATACCATTTTTGCCCATCAAGACAGAACCATCGATGATAAATTATCGTAGCAGTACCAAAATGCTGAACTATCTGCAACTCCTACTGCTAATTTCCCTGTGCTGAAATGGCACCTCCATAAGCAATAGTTTCTACTGGTCTCTGAGGAAATTTTGCAGCTGTACAAAGAAAACACCTTACACAGCAACCCAAAATATCATTGAATACTGGGAAAAAGGAAGTAATACATATATTTATATAATAAAAATAAGAGATGAATGATGGAATGCAATTGTCATGCCTTCTGGAGTGGCTCACAAGTGTGAGTGCCAACTTCAGGGCAGACTGTTAAGAAGCAGAGAAAACCCCCAAACTGGTTGTATGTTCTAGAATTACATATTACCAACCCAGTATCAAGTTTGAACTCCTCTAGCACTATAACAGCCTTAACATGGAGTCACAGTCAGTCAGTCCACTTGGGCATTCTGGTCTATTTTGCCACCCAGGCAAGCTAGTGTTTGTGACTGATGGTCCCTTACATCAAAAATCATAACAGTATTCCCCAAAGGACCAGTCACTTTCCTCAGGTCAATTGTACCATAGATCTCTCACCAAAGACTAACTTGTAGCCAATCCTGTAATAATTTACTAAATTTCCTAGATTTACTAGCTAGGAAAAAGTAGTGAGAGTTATTTACAAGATTAAAGCAGGTAATATAACACACACAAATGAGTTACAGTTGTAGATTCCAAAAAATAAACAATTTATGATAAGCAAACTTCATATGTCCTTTAGCGCTAAATCTGGTAAAACATCTGGGGAGGAGGTGTCTTTTCCTTATCCTTAATGATTCTTGGCCCTTTAGAGCCCAAACAGCAAAAAAAGTACCTAGCTTATCCTTGTCAGGGATTTTTATCCCCTTCTTCCCAGAGTCCAAGATGATGGGATGAGTTCATCATGTGCAGGTCTCCTCTTCATGGAGGGGGTGAGGAGTGCAATTAACAAAGTCTTTATTCTTTTGGCATCTCGCAATGGTGTATTTGGTTTCAAAAGCTTTCTGGTTGGGCAGAACCTAACATCTTGTGTAGGAAGCCGGCATTTGCACTAGAGAAGGCTTCTTTCCTGTTTGATGAGTTACCGAGGGTTACAATGTAAACATTTGCTATTGCTTTAAAACATAGCGTACAGATAAGTGAAACTAATACATGCAGCATCCTACAAGCTATTCATAAGGTCTAAACACCAAAAAGTTTCTTACAATTCTAATATCCATTCTCCCAATACTAACACAGGTGAACCAGGCTGGTTTCCAGTTATGCATCTCTCAATGTTCAATGGGGTCTTGGCATAAGCTGGCACCTGGTTTGCCAGCATCACAGCAATGACAAAAGAAAATACTCTAAAAGAATAGATCCATCACCACATGAGTCAAAGGGGCGTGTTGGGGTGCTGGAATCGAGTTTTTACCTTAACTCATACAAAGGAAGCTGAGCTATCTTTTTTTCAGGCTTTTTTAAAAAAAATTTCCACATTTCAGGAGTATCATCAAGACTTGATTTCCGGGATTTTGCTAGAGATCTATCTGGAGGATTAAAGAACTGGGGTGGGAGCTTTCACAGCTATTAATTGAAGGAGCTTTGGAAAAGATATTTTCACTCAGTTTGTCTGTCAGTAAAATAGTGGTTAATTTAAAAAGTTTTAAGCTTTAAAAAGTCCGTTACTATCTCATGCACTCAGGCGTAGCTTCTTTAATACGTGTGGGTGACATAGTCCTACTGGCTCTCCAGTCATCCATAAGCTCTTCCAGGAAAAAAATAAAAGAAATGAGACCCAAATCCCCAATCCACCCTCTTTTAAAAAAACAACCACTCTCCTTTCAGGTCTTCTCTATATATTATAAAACAGCAGAGTAAGAGAGCTTCTGTTTTACGCTTTGCAGACTCCTGTTTAAATAGATCTGAAAACTGAGGGGTGGCAAATCTGGCAGTTGTAAATGTTTTGCTTACAAACAATAAAGTGTTAAGAGAGACCTGTGGAAAAATCTTATGATTTAGGACTCAAGAATTTAAAAGGGAAACGGGACTACAGATAACCAGAAAATTAGTAATGCGGTAGATATGGAGTTAATCCATGAGATGGGATCAGAGTCACTGCAGTTGTGCACTCAAGCAAGCACCACTAACCAGCGTCTCCTTCTTTACAGTTACACTCCTTTGTGCTCCTGAGTAATCACATCCTATCTGTTTTTACAACAACAAGGACAAACCAAAAACCACTAGTTTGAGAGAAAGCAGTCACTTAACTATAACTCTCAATTTCTTGAACTAAATTTATTTTCAGCTTTATAAAGAAAACCAGTATCCCCAAGGTTATCATTTGGGATAGCCAAATCAAAACACTGACATTCAAACTTAAAATCCTATCTGGCTTTTCAATCTTTTTAAGAGTTTTTACTAAATCTAAAGCTCATGTGAAGAACCCCCTCAATGCCATGTTTCATGAACCATGTTTTTCCTTCATCAGATACCAGTTTCCTCAAGAACTGAGGCCAGTCAGTGTAGTCTCCCAAACCAGCCTCTTGAAAATTATTGGGTTTTATTGACATAAGCAAATAATGGCAAATACAATTGAAAGGCCTGATCCTGAGAAATGCTAAGTATCAGAACTTCTGCTGAAAATAAAAGAAAAAAACAACAACAACAGAATGAAGTTGTAACTTTAAGCCAGTAAAGAACTGTCACTTCTTATTGGATTTAGGCCCCAATCCTACAAAATGATCTGTGAGAACACACTTCTACGTCTGTGCAAAGTCCAACCAATGTCAACTGGGCAGAGGTCTGCTTCTGATAAGCTTTACAGAATCAAGGTAGTAATTATTACGCATCTTAGTTACAGCAGAATTTTTCCTCTGGGACTTTCCTAAGCAGGGACAAACTCAGGATATTACAAAATTAAAAACTGTATAAATTCCTAGATTGTGATTAAAGAAAAAGAAAGGAAAGGAAAACAGTCTACTCATTTAAAAAAAAACCCCATCAACACAGTTATGAATTCTATTTAAAGCTACTTCCTCCACACAGCTTAAGTTTACTAACACCACACTTGGTATTGATACCTACATGACAAATGGGTAAGTTTTTCCTCTTTTTGTTTTAAACCTTTGGTCCATTTGTAAGGTCATCCTTTCTGAACAATAGGATTTCCATCTATCTGGGGGAAAATATTTTATAGATAAAGAAATGCTCCACACCCTCTTGTCACAAATGCCAGCTCAAGTATTTAATATTGCCATCTCATTTAAACAGGCAGTAGCAAGAAGTCTTTTTTTTACCGACAATTGAGGTTTTAAAATAACAGAGTACGAGTATGCAAGTGGCTGTGTGTGGGGAAAGGAAGAGTGTGCATACAAAAATGTATCCAACAGCCAGTAACATATGGACCTTGAGTTGGCTAATGAAAGTGGTTTTGGTAGGCTGCATTTACATGAACCACATCGAATAGTAAATCAAGCAAGCCTGTAAAGAATCCACATCAAAACCAGACAAAATATGTACAAAACAGGGACCGATCCTGCTATAGGGGTATCTAACACATGGAATTATTTTGGTTCTGTAAGAATTATGTTGGGGAAGTTCTATGGCCTGTGTTATACCGGAGGTCAGATTAAATTATCCAAGGGGTCCCTTCTAGCCGTGGCATCTATGAATCAAAAGAGGGAAAGAAAATGCAGGTATACTGTGTGGGTCACAAGACATGATTGCTAAAACCTGGGCCAGACCTCAGCTAGTTCTAAATTGGCATCGACTTCAGTGGAGCTGTGCCAATTTACAATAGCAAAGGATCTAGCTCGAAAGGTCTGCATCTGATCTCTGTTCTGTATGATCTCTGATGCTGTCATCAAATTCTTTATAATTCTCAATTGTTAACTTTATCTTGTAAAGAGCAATATGCAAGCACATGAAACAGCAAAAGCAAACCTCACAGTGACTTGCCAAAATGCTCCTGCGCGACAATGATTGAACAGAACTTATACCAATAAAAGCGTCAGGTGCCAAAACAGGCCATTTATTAACAAAATTTGAGAAACAAACCAAAACAAAAGCAGCAGCTAAACAAATCCTGGTTAAAACTAGGTAACTGATATCTTAGGAGTAAAGTTTAATTTATTAACCAGGCAACTATAAGTACCTGTTTGCTGACCACTCACTCGTTCAGCTTGCCAGCCAGGCTTTTGTAGCCAATGGAAAGTTCTCTTGAGACCTTGTACTTAAAACTCTTTCCTTTTATAGTGCTAAATGCAGCAAGCTTTGTTTGGGGTAACTCGGGGGTTTTCCATATCTCTGGACTGGATGCAGCTAGATGTGTAATTAAGACGACCCAGGTCTTTTAGAGAAGAGACAATCTGAAGAAGTTTATGTTGAAGAAAAAACAACAACAAAGTCAGCAAGGATTCACACACCCTGTTTGAATCCTGGTCCACACAACTGTGTCAGAGGCATTCTCTCCCCACACCTAATAAATTGTACTCCCCTGAGCAATAGTGTGAAAAAGAGTCCCTTGCAGACAAAGAGGTAATAAAATGGAATAGCTGGCCAGCCTTAGAAAAGAAAGACAGGGAAGATTTTCTATCAAAGCTCACAGGCTAGCAGGTAAATATATCTGGGGACCCTATACTTCTGCAGTTTGACTTCATGGGCATGGATCAGCAGCACACTAGAGCTGCCTGCAAGCCCCATAATGAGGATGAAGAGTCACCTGTTAAGAGTCTCCATTCCTAGGAACTCAAAGGCAAAATAAGGAGTAGTGCCTAGCCTCACTACTGCTTGAAATCTAAGCCCCTACATTGAGACCCTTTGCTAGTCTGACAGAGTTTGTGTTTAGGGCACAGTGCAAGGCCTATCTCTAAGGCTTTTGTCTAAAGGGAAATGCAATTTTGTCTTGTGGTGGAACTCCGCCCCACAAAAAATACTCTGCTGTATTAAGTTGTGTATGTGCTTCCTGCAGTAATCTGGCACCTTATAAATCAAAGCAAAAATACATTAATTTAGCCCAACTTCTATATCTATATAATAACAATACACAAATGTGTATTCTAAACCAGAGGCACAAAAAACTAATTGAGCAGAAGGTAAACTAGAGTACTCCTATACCATTTCCAGTGACAGCCAGGCAACTGCAGAAGCATGTACTTGGGTGAGTGAAGGATCATATGAAAAACTTCATCCTTGACTGTTCCATGTATCAAAGGGGACTTGCAAAGCCCGAGCTACTACAAATTAATTTCTTGTAAAAACAGTAGGAATTTGCTTTAATTTAAAAGTGAGAGAGCTATATGCATAATTCCTAGATGAGACTCTGATGCCCTATTGTAAAGTGATTAAACAAGCGTTTATAATTAACCTGAAACTTGCATGACTATGAAACTCATGAATAGCAATAGTTACATTAATAGCCCCAGCTTTGATCTTTATAGGAACTGTGTGTGACACTCAGTAATTTCATTTCCAAAACTTGTATTTTATAGACCCTGCACTATAAGAAGATACTGCCAGGGAATGCAGACAGAAGTAGAGTTTGAAGGCTTTAGCTTGCCACACATGTAATTGTAGCCCAGTGGTCCAGTTTACCTCTATTATATTCACTGCTTTGCATTATATTCTGCTTTATTATATTCAGCAGTGATGCAAAGAACCTACAGGCTTGTATCCTGTAAGACGCTGGCTTCAGCAGTTAGCATGAGGCTTGAGGCCTATGAACTTTGGCAAAGATAAACTTAGGTAACTCATAAGTTTTGGGGAACTGGAAGTAGAATGTAGGGGGTAATTCTGTCCATAATGACCTCAGCCAACCACAGAACATGAACACACACCAGCTTCTGGAAGATTTTGGATGGAACATCTGACCTCAAGAGTGCCATGGCAACGAATTGACGTATATGATAATGGGTGAAATCATAAATACACTAACCTATAGAAAATGGATACCTTAACATTGGTAAGGGGAGGAAATACAAATAAGGAAGAGGGGAAAAACCCCTATTGAATATGTATTAGGCATGGTAACGCCAGCATAACATATTATAAAAGTGGCATCCCAGGCAATAGGGAAGAGAGATGTAGCTCTTGGGAGGGGCCAGAGATGGCCACTGGTGAAGATAAGGAAGGTGACGGTGATGAAGATGATAATGGCTAACATTTCAGGTTGTTCTGCAAGGGATGGTGAGAGTATGGATGTTCAGATGTACTTTCTGTATTATTGCTATCTACTTTACTGAGTTAGAGTGTGTGGGACTTCGCTAAATATATTATAAATTATTTATTTGTAAATATAAAAGAGTTCCTATCGTGTGAGTGTTGCACCTGTGCACACTGGGGTTCCCAACTACTGTATATAATAATTTTAATAATACTGGGCCTGATCTTGGGATAAGAACCTGTCAATGTTCAAAGTGATAACTGGGAATTTTTATTCATAATCTATGGATCAGTCTACATATGCATTCTTTACTAGACATGAAAAAGTAATCCTAATTTTAAAAAATATCCACTCTTTATCAACGGATTCTTTCAAAACACAGGTGAGAAATCAATACAAGAGTAAAGCTATGCACTAATATTTTTCAGCTGGTGAGCATTAATTCTCCACTGCTTCAGGTTAAAATCACTGCTGATTTTGCATCACCACCTATGAGATGTTTCCAGAACAACAACACACAGATGAGCTGAAAATGCTGCACAGCTCACAAGGATATTAGGCCAAAATTGCATGTAATGCACCAGTAGCCTACTTTGAAAACCTTCATCTTCAAGGATCCTTTGCTGTACATACTAATTTTTCTTAGAATGGAGTCTCAAAGCTGCAATTATGTTAAATAAATCAACACACATGACCGTAAGAATACATCAGACACACATTTATTAACTACTCAATTTAATTGAAATTGGATACACATGCTGGGCAGGGAAAGCAGGCATGCATTAATTTTGCTTATTGCAGAGTATTTTAAAATCCTTACTTCATGTTTCTGAAATCAGTAAAGCTCAGTTTTGAAAGAAAAAGTGGGATGTGATCACTGAAGCAAGCATGATTCTATAACCCTTACTCAAGCTGCATGAGTAGTCTCATTGACTCCCACAGAGTCAAGGCTGCAGTGCTGACTCAGATTGTGTGTATTTGAACTCTATCTAAGCACTTACATGCTCCCATAATTGAAGCAATTGAGCAGTGAATTTACCCTCACACCATCCCTCTGAGGTATTACACTCCTGTTGGGGAAACTGAAGCACAAAAAGATCAATTGGAATAGTCAAAGTCACACAGGAAGTCTGGGACAGAGTTGGTAACGGATCTCACATCTCCCAAGTCCTGCTCCAGTTCCTGGTCTCATGGTTAAGACTCTTCAAAACATAACCACATCTCTGTGGTTATTCTGGCTTATAATCAACACCAATTTTTCTCCCCCTTCTTTGACAGGCCATGTTTTGATGTCTATAGTTGAAATAAACAATAGTAATGGGATATTTTTAGTTGGTTCCAGTTGGGTGGAGGCTTGCTATTCTTGCATGTACTTATTAAGGGCTTGGCTACACTTGAGAGTTACAGCGCAATAAAGGAGCCCCGGCACACTAGCTCACTACCTGTCCACACTGGTAAGGCACGTAGAGCGCTCTGACTTCACAGCTACAGCGCTGTTGGTACTCCACCTTGGCAAGTGGAATAACATTTGCTGCACCCCCGCGCTTTACTGCGCCCTGATCAGCCTCCGGAAATGTCCCATAACCCCCTTAAGTCAAGTGGCCACTCTTGTCACTGTTTTTGAATCGCTGCAGGAATGCAGATATGCCCTTTGAAAGCTCTGTTTCTGACAGCCGGCTGCTTATCTACTCCGAGACAAACCAACCATTAGTGTGGAATGCTTGTGTAAGAGAGAGAGGGGTCGGGGGGGGGGGATCTGCTGCTGTCTGAACTTACAAGACAGCATGCTGACATGCTCTCAGTCCCCTAAAACCCATTCTCTCTCCCCCCACAGACACACAACACACTCCCTGTCACACTCCACCCCCAGCCCCATTTGAAAAGCACGTTGCAGTCACTTGCATGAAGGGATAGCTGCCCATAATGCACCGCTCCCAATGCCGCTGCAAGTGCTGCAAATGTGGCCATGCCGGTATGCTTGAAGCTGTCAGTGTGGAAAGACTGCAGCACTTTCCCTATTGCGCTCTTCGAAGGCTGGTTTAACTCAAAGCGTTCTACATCTGCAAGTTTAGCCATGCCCTAAGTCTCCTACCTATCATGGCAGTGATTGTGTTTCTCTGTGGTCCAATTTACTCGTTATTATACAGACAATAGATGCTATAGTGTTCATGACAGTGGTTGGGACAAAGCTTGACTTGGAGCTATCTAGGCATATACTGTACTTGCAAACTGGGCTGAATACATAAAAGCATCCTAAGTCATGTTAAGCTTTTCTTGTTATCATATCACACTGAAAAATCATATCTAATTTGTTGTCCAGTATTATTTCTAGAGTCATTTTCCTTTACTTCTTTTTAAGGTCTCCCTACTATTCAGTATCTGTGTTTTGATTATTTTTCCTCTTCATGCATTAACATGAATTTGTCCATACTGAATCCGATCTTATTTCCTGCCAATACTTCCAATATCTCCAGGCATCTGTGTTATTTCTTCCCTCATCAATGTTTGTTGTCCTGTTTAAAATCATCTGCAGATTTAATTAACTTACACCTTTATCCCATCTTCCAGATAATTAAATTAAGATGTTAAACAAGATGGGACCCAATGCAGATTCCTATAGCATCCTACTATAAAACTTCTCCAGTCTGACAGATAGCCACTTGTCATTACATTTGTATGCGTCTTCATCCAGTTTCCAATGCATGCAGCAGCATTCTCATCCAAGTCAATTTGAATTAATTTTTCAATTAATGTTTTCATGAAGGCTGTTGTACCATGTAAAATTTCAGCTGTGATGACTGCCTCACTATTCAGTGCATGACAACTGATCAGCAAACAAAACTTGTGCTATTTAAATTACTATAATAGTATATAGTGATCTTAACTTTTGATCTTACTCTTGACAGATAATTTTAAAAGCTACATACATCTAAATTCAATTTTAAAATATCAAATTAATATTAAAATCTGATCTTTTTTCAAAATTTATTTCTATCCATCCTGATATGAAGTGATCTTATATAGCAGTCACTTAGCAATACACTTTAAGCAGGATTCAATGTATCTGAACTTATTGGCTCATGTGTTCCACACGCTCCATAAACCTTAATGAGAATCATGTGGTTATATCTACATCTTGCTGTGCATCTTCCTTGCTAGCTACTTGTCAGTTTCAAAATTTATTTAACAGGGTGCTGTCAAGCCACCAGTCCAGTTTACATTGCTACTTTTGGCACAGCTTGAAAATGGGGCATACCTAATTAGCTGGTGGTAGCATTACAATTCTGCCCATCTATGGCACTTGTCATATCCCCATCACCACAGCACCAAGGTGTCAGAGTGAATGCCGGGGTCATTGTTTGCTCTCTTTATACACTGATCTCAACATAAAACTTGACTATTGTATTTACCAACTTGTTATATAGATCATGTGGCGATGAAAAGAGGGATCATTACTTATGCTGTGAAGATCGGCAGAAAATTTATGTCATGACCATATGAACCATTCCCCTTAAGAAGGCTCTCACCTTGATTCTGAATAAGTACTGAATTCTGAAAAGCGTCCCTTCTCAGCCCTCTGTTTAGGATACCAGCACTGCAAACACGCATCCATTTAAATCAAGATGTGTCATCGAGGATTACAGGCATTTGTAACTTGACAGACAAATCCATTCGGTCATTAATAAATAGAAACATACACATCTATAATATACCAATATATTTTTATTGTTTTGCTGGTGTTGGCAAGAACATTTTGTAGTACATTAGTTTATATTGTAGGTTAGCACCTTTAAGCATTGAATTAGGTTAAACAAACAGCTGTTTTGTTTGGAAAATCCTTTACTGTGAATATATATATTTTAAAAAGGGGAAGGAGAGAATGGGAGAGAGTTTCTGAATAATTAAATTATGCAGACACTGAACTCAAATGGCAGCTGTATTCACAGGATAGGTTTGAAAGAATCCAAAACAGCTGAAATGGCATGCAGACAGTGATGTCAATAATCAGCATCTGAAAAAGTGAAACACACATTTACGTGGTGTTTCCAGGTATCACAAATCAGTGCTTCAAGTATACTTGAGTAAAGGAGAGGGCAGTTTACTATGCAAAAAGGATATAGGGTATACCTAGGCACAAGAGGAATAACGGACAAGACATATTTTGAAGTTTGCCTGATTTTGTCAGCCCATGCCGAAGGGGATCACTCACTGCAAGTACCACCCAGTGGTTATGCAGGGCATGGCAGGTCATCTTTCCCAGTGCCCCTGTTGACAGCCATTCTAATCCGGCAGTGTTCTGTCCCTTCCATGACTCAGTCCTTGGGCCAGTCACATGTTTTATGTCAGCCCCTTTCCAAGTATATAAAGTCCATCAATGGAGTAGCCCTCTAGGTTAGACAAGGGTCTCCAGATCTCCCCCTGGGATGAGGTCTTGGGATCTTGACCCTTCAATCCTAAGGGCCTTCTCTCCCCTAAACTATCCAGATCAGAGGTCAACTTCTGCCTTCAGCACCCTTTAGTGGTTAGAAGAAGAACCCAGTCCCACCTTCTCCACCATGTTCCAATCCAGGGCCCAGTGTAAGCAGCTAAGTCCTGAACTGTCAAAATGTTATACTGCTGCCTCTCTGCATCACTTCCTACCAGTTCTGTCTTTCCCAATGGGTTAAAAAAAAAGTCATTACATAACTAGAAATCAAAGATAAAGTCTTAGACCTTCTGAGAATCCCAGGTCTCTTCCTTAGGGTTTGGCCATGTTGCTATAGTTAGTCCAGAGCTCCTTCCTAGGAGTGTGTAGGTCACTTCACCTCCACTGTGTGCTGCCCTACTCTCTTGCTGAGCACCTCTGCCAAACTATGTATGCTTTGCAGATGTGGCAGGGTGGGGCTGTCTGGGCCCAAAGCAGCTGCTTAACCTCTTCCTTATAGGTGTGAAAGGATATAAACACCCTGCCACAACTGTAAAAACACAATTATTAGAAGTTTGCTCGCCTTTATTCTTTCATGTTACTACTCTTTTCTGCATTTTCAGGGGCAAAAAATAAAGTTCTTGAGTACCAGTTTAGAAGACCTGGGGTGGGGGGGGGGAAGGGAGAGGGGAAGAGGATAGTATATTTCAGACCTGGATATAATCTATATCCTTTTTGCTTGCCATGCAATTCTCTTTCATACTTATAAAAAGAAACGGGCAGTTATGATAGACCAACAGTCTCAATTTTTTTTTTTTAAATTGGCACAGTAAATTAAGCCAGTAAACATGGAAGGCTACCACCTTTCCTTATGCAAGTAGTTCCACTGACTCCTGGACAAGTACTAATCAGGTCCTTGATTTGTAAGTATGTAAAACAAAATGAGATGAAAACCTGATCTTTCCTTACAAAGCTGCCTAGTTGTCTTCTTTTTGTTTTGTTTTTTTTTTTTAAATATGTAGAAGGCCATTATCTTTTTGTGTTATTTTTCTACTCCAGGTTTTATCTATTCTTGCACACTGACTTCTAAAAGGTTATTTTTTATTTGATGTTCAGTTTGCCAGTATTATTATTATAGATTTAATTTTTAAAAAATTAAATAGTTTATATGTTCCTGATTTGTGGCATTAAGATTCATCAAGATCAAAATAAGGCAACTCTTCTTCTTTTAAAAACAACAAGGAGTCTGGTAGCACCTTAAGACTAACAGATAGTTAGTCTCCTTGTTGTTTTTAGTCTCCTCTCCAGACTCCTTGTTGTTTTTGTGGATACAGACTAACACGGCTATCCCCTGATACTCTTCTTCTTTTACACATTTATGTTTTAAGTCACAAGATAAATACAAAAAGAAAAGGAGTACTTGTGGCACCTTAGAGACTAACAAATTTATTAGAGCATAAGCTTTCGTGAGCTACAACTCACTTCATCGGATGCATGCATCTCACGATGCTGTAGCTCACAAAAGCTTATGCTGCTCTATTAGTTTCAGCAGCAACCAATCTAATAATCCCACTGGTCAGTCAATCTCTTTAGTCTTCAAAATTATTTATTTAAGGGAATATTAATGATAGGCTGTGCCTGCTTGCCTACTGTTACTGTACAAAGTCAGTCCCGAGAACTTGGTCTGGGCTTTATAAACAGAGACCCTGGAGCATCTGCAAGTGCCATTTAAAGAGAAAGTGCAGATGACCCTGAAGCAGTGAAGTGCACACAGATAACCAAACAGGTCAATGCAAGTGTAAACCGATGGCAGTGATGGACACCAGTGGAAGGATTTAAGCTATGTCTACAGAATTCTGCTGGCAAAGTTACATCAGCCAAGGGCATGAAGAGTGTGATCCCTGAACAATACAGATATGCTGGCAAAAGCAGCTAATGCAGAGACAGTAATATTGGCAAAACTGTTTTAAAGGTATATGTGGTGTCTCTTGGGGGATGACACAATAAGCTGCACCAGTAAAAGCTCAGCTTTGTCAGTATAAGCTGCATCCACACTAGGAGTCTGCTGGCATGGTATACTGGCAATGCACTCCTAATGTAGACATGGCCTGATTGAATCAGTGTAGATGTACCAATATAATGATTCAGCCACATAGCTCTGCATTAATATAACTCCTGCCAAAACAGAATTATGTTAACATGAAAATGATTTAGTTATTTTGATGCAAGTGGCATGCAAGACAATTTGGAGTATCAACTCATTGTAATTACTGCCTGAAAAAATGCTGGTGCAGCTTTTCCATGTAGAGTTGGCCCAAAATATGAAGAAAATCACATGGGATGGGGTGGGGGAGGGAGAGAAGGGAGTGCGCGCACAAGAAACACAATATGAGGAGGAGTTTTATTTCAGCCAACAGAATAAATCCCCTCTCATTTTTGCTAATTCTGTCTGTGTCTTGTTCAATTTCCTCCCTACCCTATCACTTCTTTACAGTTCCTTGGTTTCCATCAGTCACTCTTCCCCCTATTTTTCTCATTGTACTTTCTCCTTCTTTTGCCTTCAATGGAGAGAGAGTAGAGCTTTCCAGCAGACTTAAAAATTGCTGTCCAATTATGCTAATGTTTTTGCACAGCAGAACTTTCCTGGCAGCAAGAGTTTTTATTCTAGTATCATAAGATCCTAGGCAATGTCAGAACAACGGGTACTGAAAAGGTGCTATGAACTTGGCACCACTCAGATTCAACAACAGAGATGATAATTATGTTGGATTCTCTCATTTGGGCGAATGGAAAATATGCCTGATGGAGGAAGATAATGGGTATTCCATTCAAATGTAATATAAAAACTTTGTTGTTTAATATTGAATGTAATAAAGTCTTTAATATCTTTGCACAGTGAAGTTCATCTTCTGGCTGTTAACCCCATATCAAAGCAGCGATGAAAGTGTAAGGTGGTCTCCGACCACACATACACCAGGGGAATCCTTCCTCTGCCTGATAGGGGGTTGTTAGGGGCCCTTTATGCTGTTCCAGGTCTTTTACACAGCATAGGAAGGACAGAGCATGTTGAGTGTCTCACCCAGTAAGTTTGGGAGGGTTTTTTTCTTGAAGTTAAGTTGTTTTAGTTTAAAATAATTGCTTCTCTGATCTGCTGAACGACTACTGGAGTAATTCAGATAACTCTGTGTATACTATAAAGTGCCACATCTATAAACTCCAAAACTGTATGCCAGACTTGATATTCAAGGGTTTCCCCCCTAAATGTGAACGCCTGGAAACAGAAGTATGTTTACAAACCTCGCTTTGTAACCATGCAGTAACTGCAATTGTATCAAGTTACAAAAGAGGAGCAGCACTTTTTGTTCATTGTATTTGCTTAAACAATAATTATGGAGATACAGCAGTCTCTCCTTACTTAGCTTAAAATCACAATTCCTACTTCCCTTTCTTTGCAAAAAGCTAAACCAATTTCATCTAACAACAGAGAACAGGTTTTGGAAAGTTTAGAAGGTCATCACTAAAGGTATTAGGAAAGGAAATTGAAAAAATAAACAGCTTTTTTTAAACTAATTTCCTACCCTTCCTTGTCACCTCACCTCCAAAAAGGCCTGGTCTTTCAAAATTCATAATAATTTTATATTGTTAGCTTAAAATAAGACAGGCTTTCTATTGTTCCTGAAAAACATGGTAGCTTAATTTTGAAGTTATCAGCTACATATATTCTGAAACAATGAAATTCAGAATTTATGAAATCCACAAGTCCTACTGCAAAAAATGCAAGAAACCCATATTCAGGACAGTAAAAAATATTTAGTGGTAGTCTCCAAGGAGCTTTATAAAATTAGTAGTGTAGGGACTGTATTTAAAATTGTAGATAATCCATCTATATCAAGCTTTCACAAATCTTCATACTTTTTTTGTTGAAAAATACTAATCTTGAAGTTATGAGAAAAAAATTATGACAAGTGTTAAAACTGTTAAGACATAACATTTAAAAAAAAGTTTGTGTGTGTGTGTGTGTGTGTACGTACAGCATTCTAAGATTAGAGTAATTAAACAAGGCTTGAAAAATCTTCAAAGTTCCATGAACAATGTTAATGGTTCACTAAAGATGGGCTATATTCTTATTTTCTCTGCATTCTAGCGTCCACCCAAATATACAGAACTCTATCTTCTGAACTTCATGCCCGTATTCCAAAGTGCAACATTAACACGAAGTTCAGAACATAGGGAAGGCCACTAAATAAATCTGGAACCTGTAAACTAAAAGCTGAATCCTAGCCCTACCTGATTAAGGAGGCTGCCACTACTACTTCTAGGTAAAGGAAGTTACAGGTTCCAGCAGCCTCCTGTATAACAGTAGTATCTTTTTCTCACTTTGTGTGTGCAGCCCTAGTTAACTTTGGATGTCACCTATTTGCAACGGTTAGCGCTGGTTACTGGATTCACCCCGATTCTGTTCATTAATCTGACTATGGTAACCACCTGTTTGTTGGTTTTATGAGAAAAGCAGCCTGATGAGATGACACAAGTGGGACTGCTCACAGGTTTTGTTTTTTAGTTTGGGTGTGTCAGGAAGGGATACTCATGTACCCTTCTCTACCACTGTTTTCCAGTTGTATGCATATCCCTTAGGGTGCATCCTCTCTCAGCAAAAGCGGTATGTTAACTTGAGTTACCTAACACATGGTAAAATCCTAGTGAAGAGAAGGCAGTTTGTATGCTTCACATGAGTTAGCAAGTCAAATTAAAGACTATAAAGGAGCCTAGTCTTTAACTCAGCTTGCTAACTTGTATGAAAACTACAAAACTACTTCACTGGTTTCAGAGTAGCAGCCGTGTTGGTCTGTATTCTCAAAAAGAAAAGGAGTACTTGTGGCACCTTATGGACTAACCAATTTATTTTAGCATAAGCTTTCGTGAGCTACAGCTGCATCCAATGAAGTGAGCTGTAGCTCACAAATAAATTTATGCTCAAATACTTTGTTAGTCTCTAAGGTGCCACAAGTACTCCTTTTCTTTTTGCAAAAAACAAATGGAAATCAACCTGCCACATCTGTTGTCCTTCCTCTTGGACTGGGCAGAATGCAACAAAATGAGGCAGAGGTGTTTGAGGAAAAATTTACTCCTGGGGGAATTTTGCGCCATTGCGCCTATGCAGAATTCATGTCCCCCACAGATTTCTTTGTTTCCCTGCAGAAAAATGACTTTCTGACCGGGAAGCAAAGGGAAGCTACAAGAGCAGTCACAAACCCCTTCCCAGCAGTGCCGGTGCATCATTTTGGGCACCTGGAGCAGCCACAGGAAAGATAAATCACTGCCAGGGGAGGGGGAGGAGGAGGGGCTGGGGACGCCCGGCTGATGTTTCTCTGTTGCAAGGTTTTGCCTTGATCAGGCTAGAGGCATTAGGCCTACTCATTTCATGGACTTTATCGAAGCAAATCCCTCCTTGAGTACACCCAGCAGTCACTCTCTGAAGGCCTTTCATGGGTCAGAACATCTGATTATTGTGCTTTGTGTTCTTTGAGATTATCTCCCCTGTGTCTAGTTTTATTTGTTAAAATGGCTGGTTTGGAGTTAGCTCTTTCTGTGTTTAATTTTCACACAGTATCCTCCCTCCCTAGAGATGGGAGCATTACAAAAAAGTAATGTATTTCAGGCTGTAAGCCTTGATTATATAGGGGTAAACTGTGGTTTTGTCCGTCACAAACCCCAAGTAATGGGCAGTATGTACTTGTGCTGCTCCAGGTACAAACCAGTAACCATCTGGTGTCATAGAATCATAGAACCATAGGGTTAGGAGGGACTGCCAGGGTCATCTAGTCTAACCCCCTGTCAAGATGTAGGATTTGCTGTGTCTAAACCATCCAAGACAGATGGCTGTCCAGCCTCTTTTTGAAAACCACCAGTGAAGGAGATTTCACGACTTCCCTAGGCAGTTTGTTCCATTGTCCTGTTCTTACAAGTTACAATGTTTTCCTGAGATTTAATCTAAATCTGCCATGCTGTATTTTGAACTTATTGCCTCTTGTCCTGCCTCTGTGGCAAAAGAGAACAATTTTTCTCACGGCAGCCTTTCAAGTATTTGAAGACCACTATCATGTCCCCCGTTAATCTCCAAACTAAACATACCCAGTTCCGTCAGCCTTTGCTCATATGGCTTGCATTCCATCCCTTTGATCATTTTCATCACTCACCTCTGGATTCTTTCCAGTTTCTCTACATCCTTTTTATACAGCGGTGACCACAACTGGACACACTACTCCAGCTGAGGCCTAACCAGCGCCATCCACAGTGGTACTATCATCTCCCATGACTTGCACGCTATGCCTCTGTTAATGCAACCAAAAACTGCATCTGCCTTTTTTTTTTTTTTTTTTTTTTTTTTTGGCAACAGCATCGCATTGACGACTCATGTTGATGCTGTAATCCACCATAACTCTCAGATCCTTCCCAGCAGTGCTACCGCCAAGCCAGTTATCCCCCATTTGGTATTTGTGCATTTGGTTTTTCTTTCCTAAGTGTAGCATCTTACATTTGACTTGCTAAATTTCATTTTGTTGTCTATAGCCCAGTTCTCCAATTTATCAAGATCCCTTTGAATTTTAATTCTATCTTCAAGAGTGTTTGCAACCCCTTCCCCCAGCTTTGTGTCCTGTACAAATTTGATCAGTAGGCTCTCTATTCCTTCACTCAGGTCATTAATAAAGATGTTAAATAACACCAGACCCAGAACAGATTCCTGTGGAACCCCACTTGAGAGCCCCTTCCTTTCTGACATCATTCCATTAATAAATTACTCTTTGTTTGCAGTTGTTTAGCCAATTATGTATACAGTTAATGGTAGCTCTACTGACCCCACATTTCTCCAGCTTACTTATGAGAATGACATGTGGGACTGCTGAAAGTCTTGCTAAAGTTCAGGTATATTATGTCCACCACATTCCCCCTAACAACCAAACCGGTTACCCAGTCAAAGAAGGGAATCAAGCTGGTTTGGCATAATTTGTTCTTGGTAAATCCATGCTGCTTGCTAGTGATCACTCCTTCATCCTCCAGGTATTTGCAAATTGAATGTTTTATATATTGCTCTAGTAGCTTCCCAGCTATTGAGGTCAGGCTGACTGGCCTATAGTTCCCCAGCTCCTCCTTTCCCCCCTTTTTAAACATGTCATAATATGATTCTGGGTTTCCTCATCTTTACATTGTCCCTAGCTTTCCCCTTGCTCCAGCAGGGACAGAGGAAAGGGGAAATAGTTTCAGTCAGCCCCGTACCTCGTACAGATTACTCCCCCCCCCCACGTCAGCTCAGTGTCAATAGCTAGTGAGCCGAGGAAAGGGAGAGAAATCAAGGCTCTGCCAACACCCTGCCACCCGCACAGAACAGAAGTAGGTTTCAGAGTAGCAGCCGTGTTAGTCTGTATTCGCAAAAAAGAAAAGGAGTACTTGTGGCACCTTAGAGACTAACAAATTTATTTGAGCCTAAGCTTTCGTGAGCTACAGCTCACTTCATCGGATGCATGAAGTGAGCTGTAGCTCATGAAAGCTTATGCTCAAATAAATTTGTTAGAAAAGAAGTAGAAGCCCTGTAAAGGCTGCTCTGTCTCATGCACTGTGATTAGTTTGGTAGCTACTCAAGGGGAGTACCTTATTACCCCCGCCCCATGGGTGCATAGCATTGGTCACACAGCCTGGCCCATAACAAACAGAAGGGCTAACTACAAACTTCAAGGCAGAACATTTTAAGCTGGAGAGTGGGGGGAGAAGTGTGCCAGGTAGCATGGCTTGAGGCAGACAGATTTATGTAGCAATTTTAATTGTGGTCTTCGTGGCAGACTTCAGTTTCTTGAACACTTGCTGCAATTTGTAGGCTATAAAACCAAACACAGAACAAAACAAAACACCAACTGATTCAAGGACTACAATTTTGATGTTGTGCACATCTTTTAGCAAACTGTGGGTTAAGTAGCTGAGTGCAAACTAGAAGATGATCCATAAACTGCTTTATGGAAAAACAAATTAAACATTATGTAATATGGCAAAGGATTGTAGCTGGCAGCTGCAAGCCTGTATTTCTGTGGAATACATCAGTAATTGACAATGCCGGTCTGTTTTGTAATGCAACATTTAAATTGTGCAGCTAGTCTAAAAAAATGCTGTGCATAACATTAGGTGTACAGAAGTCATCCAGATCTCAGCTATTTTCATTGCCATCTTCTACTGAGGCCTATTCACTCCATTTTCATAGAACCAGGGTGCAAAAAAAAAAAAAACCAGATTATAAATATTTAAAACAATATTTTTCATTTAAATCTGATTTTTTAAATTAGATGTTACTAGTTCTTTGTTTGTAAAAGGGGGGGGGGGAGTAAATTGCTGAAGACCATATTTTGCACAGTTTTCCTTTAATTAGCTTCCTAATTCTTAGTAAAATTTCAGTTTTACATACATATTTTCTAAGAGGTTTACCACTTAAGGTGGTCATGTGTGCTCAAAGATGCAAGTCGAGGGACTCATTAATAGCCATACTGTGAGAACTGCCCAAACAAACACAAAATTGATAAGTATAGCCAGGTTATATTTGCAGCCAATGTCCTCTTCTGACGCAATGAATTACAACAAGTTAAAAAAAATTAAGTATGCTGACTACGCTATACTCTTCCGTTACGGTTTTCAGTGTGAAGTCAATGGGACTTTTGCTCTTAAATCAATGAGGTGCTTTCAAAAATCCCACCATTAGGAGTTTAAACTTCAGCTATTTTTGAAAATGTTGACCTGCGTGTGTAAAAACATTCACAACAGCTTTTTAAAAATGTAAGTAGCTTTTCGCTGTTAACACGGATGCAATTTTGTTGTGACATGACAGATTTTATGCCCCCAAGAAAGATTTTAAAATCTTTAAAATTTTAAAAGAAATACAGTTTCAGCCCTGGATGCTGCAAATGCCTAAATAAAAATAGCTGAAGTGTTGTCCTTCACAGAAAAATTTTAACTAAAGCTTATGAATCTTAATTCTAGAAGCAGACAGAGCTCTGAAGGAAATTGTAATGCGAGGCAGCTGTCAAGTCAGTTTATTTAAAAATTGGAAGACATTACAAAGGAAACTAAGGATATTTGGGATATAGATATAATATTCTTTCTATTTACTTAGTTTACATGTGTTTGTTTTGTTTTTGGGGGATTTGATGCTAAATACAAATAAAAGTGACTGGGATCCAAAGTGAAAAATCCAAGTGACTGGGAACAGGAAAGGAGGAGTCCATGAGACTCTCTATTAAGAATCAGAGGGGTAGCCATGTTAGTCTGTATCCACAAAAACAATGAGGAGTCTGGTGACACCTTAAAAACTAACAGCTTTATTTGGGCAAAGCTTTCGTGGGTAAATAACCCACTTCTTCAGATGTCTGCAGTGAAAATTACAGATACAGGCATAAGTATACTGGCACAGGAAGAGAAGGGAGTAACCTTACAAGTGGAGAACCAGTGTTGACAAGACCAATTCAGTCAGGGTGGATGTGGTCCACTCCCAATAATTGATGAGGAGGTGTCAATACCAAGAGAGGGAAAATTGTTCTTGTAGTGAGCCAGCCACGCCTAGTCCCTATTCAAGCCCAAATTAATAGTGTTAAGTTTGCAAATGAAGTGTAGCTCTGCAGTTTCTCTTTGAAATCTGTTTTTGACAGAGTGAGACAGGTACCCAGAAATCACCTACTACAGGACAGGCCCAACAAGGAAAACAACAGAACACCCTGGCCATCATGTACAGCCCCCAGCTAAAACCTCTCCAGCACATCATCAATGATCTACAACCTGTCCTGGAAAACGATCCCTCACTCACAGACCTTGGGAAGCAGGCCAGTCCTTGCTTACAGACAGCCCCCCAACCTGAAGCAAATACTCACCAGCAACTACATACCACACCACAGAAACACTAACCCAAGAACCAGTCCCTGCAACAAACCCTTTGCCTACTCTGTCCCCATATCTACTCTAGCAACACCATCAGCCGACCCAACCACATCAGTCACACCATCAGGGGCTCATTCACCTGCACATCTACTAATGTGATATACCCTGACTGCATTGGCCTGGTCAACACTGGTTCTTCACTTGGAAGGTAACTCCCTTCTCTTCATGTGCCAGTATATTTATGGCCGTATGTGTAATTTTCACTCCAGGCATCTGAAGAAGGGGGTTTTTCACCCACGAAAGCTTATGCCCAAATAAAGCTATTTGTCTTTAAGGTGCCACCAGACTCCTCATTGTTTTTCTCTATTAAGAGGTGATCCACACTACAAAGAAGTTTGGGAACCTTGGTTTTACAGTATGTGGGGCAGGGAGATTGATAAGGACTTGATATTTGTATGAATTATGTGGAATCCATGATAAGAGATTTGTTCTTTTTCTTGAGGGGAGCCTTGTCCACCAAGCTCAGCCACAGCAGCAGAGAGATGTTCATGATTATCCTCCTAGGGGAAGACTCTCAAGCAGAGCAAGCCTGAGAGGCTTTTACCTTTTGGTGAGTGGTTTGATGAGGAGGAACGAAATTCCGTGTGGGGAAGAGTCTAGAAATTGGGAAGTTACTGCTTTCTGTCCTAGCCACCTATAGGTGTTCACCTATAAATCTCAATGTGGCTTTGGATCGGCCTATCTGAAAGACTCTCTCTTTCCCCTGCCTTGCTGCCATAGCAGTGCAAAAGCATTTGGGGGATGAGGTGCTTGATCTTGAACCCTTTGATAGTAATGAAAACAAAAAGGACTTGGCACCAGGGCGCTCTCTGGGATGGGGGCTTCATTTTTGGAACCTGCTCTTCCTCTCATGACTGTCCACAACAGGGGGGAGGATATGTCTAGGCATGAAAGTTCTTTAGCTGGACTGTCTGTCTGATTGACAGGTGAAGAGGGACACCCCTTGCTACATCACAGAACAATTTAGTTCCAATATGTATAACAAAGCTGAACCAACAGCCTTTGTGCATTCCGATACTCTACTGCCTCACAGCTCAGATCCATTGTGTTGATTTTAATATGTGGCCTTGAATGCATGCAGGGACTTGCTTAAACAGGATTAGCAAGACATTTTACTCTGAAAATGAAAAAAGGTATTGTCTGGATTACCGATACACCAAGTTGCGGTTTGCTTTATCAGTAGCAGATTTGTGGCTTCTGACATGTCTACAAGACTATGGATAGTTTTCACTTTTGCATTAAAAACTTTTACTGTCGATAACTTGGCAGTCAGTGAAATAGATAATAGCTGGTAAAATTCTGTCACATATCAAATTCAATCAGTGGAGGACCTCTCACAAATAGCAGTTTCACTTTTGAGTGGTTACGGCTGCATCTCTTGAGCTACACTGAGGAGAATTGAGCAGCAAGCCAGAGCAGGAGGTGCACTAATAGTCCATTGTTGCATACCAAGTGCTTTGTGAGGTACTAGGCTAAAGGCAGAGTACATTCAACAACCATAGGAGTTCACCAATAGTCTGCTACATCCTGTTGTGGTTTATTACTATTTGAGAGGCAAATTAGAGCATGAGGGCTTTTTGTTGTTGTTTTAAAAATCTTGTGTGTTTATCAATATTTCCAGAAGAAAAAAAACAGTTCAGAAGAAGGAAAGATCTTTTAGGAGTGTTCTTTTATAAAATAGAAGAGAGTTAAAGGGAGCACTGAGTTGTTATCACGTGGGCTAGTAAGAGAATCTTAGACGGAAGTATTTGACTCAGATACAACAAGGGCAGGCATGTGGGAGGACTGTGCTATTTTGCAGTTTTGCCAATAAATCATGATTTCCAGTTCATTTAGTTTTTGTCCCAGCCCTTCACCATATGGAACTAGTGCAGGGCTAATAAACATCAGTAGGAAGGTACAGATAATGATTTTAAGCAATTTTAGTCCAAAACTATAATCTCATTTGATCTGATCACTTGAATAACTTTGCTTGCCAAATAATTTTGGATTTCAGAAGATTCTCAAAGTTATAGCTTGAGTTCAGCATATTTGTTTAGTACAAGGTAACACTTGATTTGTTTGCAGATGAAAATGGCATACAAGAACACTCTAGGTAGTAACCTTCAGTGCAGTGCGGCTGTTTTGTACCACATTGTCAGTGCAAGCTAACCCTAAAACAGGTCCAGGGAGGATCACACCCAGTATAAAATAACCTTCTGATAACAGCAACAATACTTTTACACCACTTCCCCACCGCATTTGCTGCTGGTATAGCAGGAATGATGAGGCTCAACTGGAGGAAAGGGGACATGGGCAGGGTGATTATGCCATACTGATCTTTGGCTACATTTTAGGCCTGTTGGGGCTAGTACTGCTTTGCACAAATTGGAACAGCTCCTCAGGATCTTCTAATAAGACTCAGGGGACTGGCCTTCAGAGAGTAGCTGCAGAATCATCTGCAGTGTAGCGAGACCCTGGCAGCTAGCCCACCACTCTTAAGTTGATTTCTTCTTAAAAACAAAAAACTCAACTAGTCTTACAAAATACTCAGATACATGTCTAAGATTATAAAAATCATTTTAGATTTTTAGACCACTGAAGGCACAATGTATCTACATAAAGGCAACTGCTGCTAAATAAGTAAATGGTAATCCTTTTATAGAGTCTTCTATAAAACAGTCTTCCCAAAAGTACTTGCTAAGCAAAGGGAAACAGAACTGATGAACAGAATGGAATTCCCTCGTGGTTGATTTGAATTCAGCTATATTCAGTTATTTAACAGATGTCAAAGAAAGCAAAGCATTATTTGCCAATTTAGAACAATTTCACAAAAGTTATTAACCCTCAGTCGTATTTTTCTCACCACATCTGATCACTGTAGAGTTCTTAAACCATGCAATAAATAAGCCTTTTATCAATCCTGGTTCCACAGGTAGGGCACAAAGAAACACAGGTTGGTGGAATGATATCCTTTTTGTACTTATCAGTAAAAACTACTATGGTACAACTTCATATGTAAGTCTCTTTCCATACTCTATACAGGATAAGTAAAGCAGTGTTCCCTACAACATGTCAATTTGAGACTCTGCAATTCCACCTTGCCTTGAACTGACCTTTGCTTAGAATCTTCATTAGGTAACCTACAAATGTTAAGCATGTTTGTCTATGAAACATGGAATCTTGTGTATTATATGTTCCTGTCTCCTTTCAGTTATACCCTGAAAGGCACACAGTGTTAAAATTTTAGTCTGCAAGATCTTATCTTGCATCCACATGTCTCTGCCAATCTTTAAAGATGTAGTCAGCCTTTGTTCCTAGGAGATGTGCCACCAGATTTGTTTACCATCTAAAACTTCACATGGTAAAATGTTCTTGACCCTCAAATTGTAAAGAAATTCAGGACTTTTTTCTGATCCTAGTTTAGAACATGCCAATCCTGCTGAAAAGGGCTCATTAGAGAAAGCAGCACTGAGAGAGCCTCATGGAAAAGACTTGAAGAAACATTAAAGCAGGCTGAAAAAAACTGATTTTAAACAATCTGTTTTTTTATATGCTCAGTAGACTATTATTAATGTAATTAATAAATTATAAATTTATGATTAGCCACTTTGTAAATTGGGAACTGGCTTCAATCTCCTTTAAGGCGCTGTCATTACCAATGCCTCTCAAATGAAATGGTTTTTCAGCAAAAATTGTCGTCATCACACCTTAATTAAAACTGAGTTTAACACTTAACATATATTTTGTTTATTCAGGGTAAATGCTTATCTTGAGCTTTTACACCTTTGGACCAAGTAGAAGGAATATATTCCCTTATATCACACCTATTGTCTACAAAACAGCAGAAGCTAGAGCTATAAGATTACATTAGTTTACTATAACTTCAGATACAAAGGATAGTAGTGGGCAAGCTTTCAAAACACAAATTCTTCCACTCTTAAGAGTCCTCCTGTTTTCAATCTGTTACAGTTAAATGTGTGCGCATGTTACAAATGTATATTGTACAAATAGAGTTTAACTAGCAGTGTGACATTCACTTTCAAGAAAAGCTAAATGTTTGCTCTCAAGTCAGTGCAATACAATAGCTATGTGAAAAAGCAATATGGTCAAATGACAAACATCAGTTAATTGCCAGGAACAACATAAATCAAACCCTCATTACTTAACTGTTCATATTTTTCCAAATACTGCACATAATCTTTCAAATTTAGCCAACTTAAATTGGCTTAGCTCACTGTTGCTTTAAAAAAGAAAAAGACTTAGCTGATTACGAGTCATGCTATTAATGACTAGAACTTTCATAATTATTGTAAATATTTATGGAAATTTTTGGATTGAGGCCTGGCATTAGACTTTCCTGCTGTAAACTCAGTACAGTTTACCAACTACATTGCTCTGTCTTTAAGTTATAAATTTCACATGACTGTTAGGCTATTTATTTTTTGGAAAGAAAGTTGGCAAATATATTCTTCACTAATTGCATTCAGGCTTTGCTTGGAGTGTCTGCATTTGGCTAAGTAGTTTCTTTTTTCAAAAAGATTCTCCACACACTTGGGTATAACTCCCATGATCCTCTCTACCTCACCCCAGGGAACTGGGGAGAAGAAGGGAAGGGAAACATACAGTGCTTCCTTTTCCGGTGAACAGAAGGCTCCTTTTGGCATGTACAAATGAAAAAGTGCAGAGATGAAATAAATCATGTAAATGAATACAGGCTTATTCTGTATTTTGGGGGTAGATTTCTTGTATTTCTCAATATGTAATTTGTCATTTCTTCCTCCTTCAGGGTTTGCAACAAATTAATAAAAACCCAATTAACATTTTAAGCACACTACCTAGTAATGGACAGGATCCTGCATTCAATACCATCAGAATTATTATTCAACACTGATATTGTGGTAGCACCTGGAGGCCATCTCGTTAAGGGTCACATTGTGCTACGTGCTGTACAAATTAAAAAGAATACTGTCAAAGGAAAATATTGTCTTGGAGGTTGTTTCCTGATGAATCTCTGGGTAAAAAGATAGGAAGCGAATGCTCAAATAATCAATCAATCAATCAATCAATCTATCATTCCTCTAACACAGTGGTTCTCAACCTATTTATTTTTGTGGGCCGCATATGTGGCACACAATGTGTTACTTGGGCCACAGGACACAGTGTGTCCCCACACAGACCGCTATGCCAGTGCCTCCTGCCCAGAGACTCCTCCACAGAGTGGGGCCAAGAGTGGAGCCCTGGGTAGGGGGCTGAGTGGCAGCCCCGACCTGCTGGATCCTGCCGCATGGGAGTGGGTGGCAGGGCAGCACCCTAGACTCTCTCTCTGTACGGGGCCAGCTGGTCCCGGACCCCCGCTGTATGTGGCTGGCAGCCTTTAGCACACAGCTGGGCCACAGCTGTGTGCTAAATTGGGCTGCAAGTTGATAACCACTGCTCTAGCAGCTCCATATATCCGGGTTGCCTATGTAGCCAGAGCTACTAATGTCAGAATAGGTATCAAAGATCACCTCTCAGTTAAACCACACAGGAGTATTAAAACTCCTTAGGCACTGACTTTTCTATCAGACGTAACTCTTGATTCTATTAAGTTATTCCCCAATCTTAGAAGAAGTAATGTTCCCTCTAAGCTGTGTGCGTGCGTGCGCACGCGCGTGCACACACACACACACACGCACACACACACACACACAGCCCCTAAACCCCGTGCACACGGCAAAACACTGTGTGCACAAAAAATGAAATACTACATTGGAGCCAGGCCGAAATATTGTTTACGGGCGACTTTTGACATTGTTCACCCACCATCTATCAACACAGCCAGATTCTACTAGCTGGCAAGGGGGGAAAGGGAAAGGAGGGCAAGAATCGTACCTCTCCCAGCCAGCATTTAGAACATGGAACGTTGATCACGTCAGGACGGTCGGGACCCACACATCTCCATTTTCCTGTGGTTTTTTTGTTGCAGATGCATGGACGTGATTGGAGCTATGCACAAACTTTCAGTATCCTGATCTGAATGATCTCCCATTTGCCCTTTAAATCGAGTCACGCTGTTAAGCGCATTGAAATAGTAGCCATTAAGGAAAGTATTAATTTAAAATAAACCAATCTGGTAAAAAATATCAATCCCAAAATGTCACTGTCTAGAGGTCTAAAGCGTAAAAGAACAGCGACTTCATTTAAATTTGGATGGAAGGATGAGGCTATAGAGACGGTTACACCGATGTCACATAGTGTAAGGCGTGTTAAACTTTGTGAAATATTCACATATGATGAGGACAATGTAGTGGTTTGTGTATACTGTCGAGATGCCAGAGCTTCGGGAGAATTTTCAACAGGAAGAATGTGGAACGATGTATGGAAGTTGGATTTCTTAAAGCATCATCTGTCAAATCCTTATGTTCAAAATAGAAAGACTTCCTTGCTGAAGAGATTGTTATAATCAGTCAGTACAATGACTTCAAGCTTGCAGCAGACGAAAGAACCAAAGCCAACTGATTTTAAGGTTCCTGGATTTGCTCACCAGAATGAACAGTTTCAGGATCTTGCAAAGTTGATGGATATTGGAGGAACATTCCTAGCATCAAGTGCAGACTGTGAGCATGGCTTTAGCTTAATGAACACTCTAAAAAACAAACTATGGAATTGTTTACAAGTAAAGTAGATCATTTGGACATGCTGATGTGTATTAAGAGTTACCAGCTGGATGGAGGACTGATAGATCTGGACAGAGTTTATATTGAATGGGCAAATGAAAAAGACCACAGGGAAAAACAGTAAGGTTAGTTTAGCAGTCTGACATTTCGACCAATAAGGAAATTAAAATGCATTTTTAATTACATATCTTATTCTTGGCTGATAATCATTTATTGATATTTTTTAGGAAAGTTTTAAATTTAAAAACACAAACTTTTGTTTTTCTTTTTTTTCTTTTCTTTTTTTTTTAACCTTATGATGTCTCTATCTGAAAACCCATATAAATTGACATAATGGCATACTTATTAAATTGTCTTTATTATATGTTTATCCAAATCTTTTCAGATATGTGTATAGAATGAAAACCAATGGGCAGATGCCTATGGATTGATAAAGATCATGATTGATATATGCTCATGATTGTCTATTAAAAAAACTCAAAGCGTAATGCTTAAAACTAACTTCTGCTTCATGAAGAATGGTTAAATTTCCCTTTAAGTATTTAAAAATGACATTTATAAGATAACATGGTGTAAAACTATTACCACAAATTTCAAATTAAAACTTTTTAAATGTATAAGCATTTTACTTGCTTGGGCGAATTTGCCTGATGGTGCACAAATTTGAACTCTGCTTCAAAAATTTGTACAGAAGAAATTTTTTGCACACACAGTCTGTCAAAAATTAGAGGGAACATTGCAGGAGAGCATTATAACTCAGATTCTGGAATGCTGATCATTGCTTTTTCCAGGCTCCGGCCTGTTGAAAAAAGTTAGAAAAATAGTTGCTCCTAATGTATGTAAATGTACAGTGCTGAACTCTCTAGAGGATCCAGTTGAGATACTAACACAGGTCTAAACATTATTCTGGTCTCAGGTTTAAAAAAAAAAAAAAAAAGGTCTTTTTCTTCTCTGTCCAAGACTTGTAATTTCATATCTCTTTTTATGTCCAAACAAGACCCAAGTGTATTGCTTACCATATAACTACAAAAAAAAACAACCCTATTTGGCTGGGGAGGAGGGAATCCCACTAGGATTGCCAACCCTCCAGGATTGTCCTGGAGTCTCCAGGAATTAAAAATTTATCTTAAATTAAAGATTAGGTCATCTGATGAAACCTCCAGGAATAGGTCCAACCAAAGCTGGAGTTGGCAACCCTAAATCCCACACACTCTTCCTGGCTTTTATTCAAACTACTTTTTAGACCCTAAAACCCCACACATAGAAGGTCCAGAGAATTTTATACCTCAAGTACAAAATTTATGCAATCAAAGACTCAAGAGAAGGCTTAAACTATTGTAACATCTACAATATACATCTCTCCAGTGCCCAAGACTGGAGAGCTAAATCAAGACTGCAGTAATTTATGGGTGAGAGATTCTGCATAGTTACCAACAAAAGTGATTCCTTAAAACACTGCTCATTTGCTCAGGTAGATACATGCCTAGCCATTCTGTTTCCATAAAAGTGATTAAACTGATCTCCATGACCCTAGCTGTATCAGTATAGAAGATGGCCTACTGCATGAGGAATCTGCAAGACTTTAATGTATCCTGCATATACCTAGTGCTCTTCAACCAAGACTCTCTCTTACTCCCACTCCAATAGGTGATTCTTTACCATATGAGCTGCCTGGAATTCCGCTTCTCAAAATCCCCCAAAACATCCTAAATTCTTTTCAGCGGTGGATTAATAAGAGCAACATGATGAAAAGACATATACTTAGTGGATTAATCACTGATAACCATTAAGCGTGATGCAAAACCCCTGCAAGCAAAAGTGCCCTCACAACAGGCAAGGCAGTTCAAACACACTAAAGTCAGAGATAGTGAAATGAGCCTTTTTCCAGCAATAACCTTGCTTCTGGGAAGATGTGGTCTGCCTGTGGTTCCAGAGTACCACTACTCCAAACCTGATTCTTTGACCATTAAGCCATACCATGCTATAATTATGGATAAAACATAACTTCCTTTGTGCAATTCTCAATCTACTGTGTGAAGCTATGTTCAGTTTATATCACTAACCCATGAGATAATTTATGACCGAAGTTATGTCTTCAGAGAAGGAAGATCCTCTAAACGGACTGTAAATTATTCCCATAATACCCCGATTATCCTAAAGCAGTGCTCTTCACTTTTTTGAAGTGGGGGCCACTTTGGCAAAAAACTTTCAATGTGAATGCCACATCAGACAGTTGAACACATACCCGACACAGACACACTCCAAGTTCTTTGTTGGTTGATATGGTAATATTAACATTATTGGTAATATTGCTTGGGGTGCAGGAAAGGGTATGCGGGGGCTGGCTCTGAGAGGGGGCAAGGGGTGCAAGCTCTGGGAGGGAGTTTGGGTGCAGGAGGGAACTGCAGGCTAGGGCAGAGTGTTCGGGTGCAGGAGGGAGTATGGGGTGATGGCTCCAGGCTCTCATAGGGGGCTCAGGGCTGGGGCAGGGGCTGGCTCTGGGAGGCTGCAGGTTGGGTGGTGGAAGAGCTATTCAGAACCTGCCCATTGAAGGGGGCAGCAATTACTTTGGGCAGCCCCAGCCCCACGCTGTTCCTGGAAGGGGCCAACGCACCCCGTGGCTCCGGGGGGGAGAGGGGAAGACACATGGCTCTGCACACTGCCCCTCTCTGCAGGCACCAGCCCCGCAACTCCCATTGGCCCCAATTTCCTGTTCCCGGCCAATGGCCAGGGCAGGCAGGAAGCCTGCCTTAGCTGCAGCCCCACTGCGCCGCCAGAAACCGCAATCAATAGGGAGCCACACTTAAGAGTCCATGGGAGCCACCACTGGCTCGCGAGCCTTGCAGTGAAGAACACAGTCCTAAAGTGTGCATCTTTTAAGACAAAAAAAAAATGAATGTAAAGTAGTAGAAGGGAAGGATACTTAGAAACAGGTCACATGGGGTGTTGAATGAAGGAGTTTTTTTAAATTGGGAAATATGTAATTTCAAGACAACGTATGTTTGCTAACTATAGGTTTACTACAAAGCACAGTACAGTCCCCTTTAACAGACAGCAAACATAATAGAGAATTGACTAATACATTGATCTCTGATCAAGTGTTTGAGATGGGTTTAACCTTACAAATTTAGGGTTATACAGAGCCAGAGGGTAGGCACAGTCCACCTGATAGATCCCTTGTGACAGGATTCAG
This sequence comes from Dermochelys coriacea, assembly GCF_009764565.3. Taxonomy (NCBI): domain Eukaryota; kingdom Metazoa; phylum Chordata; order Testudines; family Dermochelyidae; genus Dermochelys; species Dermochelys coriacea. Next base: position 229,497,943 of record NC_050069.1, read on the forward strand.
TCACTGCCTTGGCTGGAAACATCGAAGTCAGGAAATGATGTTGAACCATTAGCATGTGCCTTCTGGCAGTTTCTTTTATGGTAGCATCAAATATAACTTCACAGTTTGGACTATTGAACGATATATATGGGTGGAACTTGAAGCAATGATCCTATACATTACGATTACATTATCTTTTGTGGGGCTCTCATCATAGTGCATTTTACTGATTTGTCTACTGAACTTAAAGCTATTCACCTGACTACTTAAAACATTGCATTGACATTCCCTAGGGCTGTATTCTTTTATGCTTTAGACCTAATTAAATTTATGGCTGAATCCAAAATATACAATTCATAGAAGAGAAGTATCGGCAACATTTCACAGCGACTTGGCTTGCATTTTTAAAAACATCAAGACAAGACAAGAATGGTAAATAGGATTTGCCAAACCAGATCAGACCACTAGTTCATCTAGTATGATATTCTGCCTTTGGCAGTGTCTTAGACCTGAGGTTTCAAGGAAAAGGGATTTTAAAAAGGGACTAATTAAACCGGACCACTTGCACACCACACAGGTAGGAAGGTTGAAAGGGGAGAAGGACAAGGAAAAAGTAATTTTTACCTAACCCCTTAATACAAATTAGATTATACCCTGAAGCCGGATTCTACAGTTCATCTTTAAAAACTAAGGGTTAAAAGAGTGCATGCCAACCAAAGAAAAAAGCATATTTAGAAATGCTAAATATCTCTTGTTGTCTCATTTATGGGGTGGTGTGACATATTGAGCTCCATTCTGTCAAAAATGCACATTTGATAAAGGGATTTTAAAAACAGGATTGCTGGGAAAATTCCCCACTGGATACACGAACTGTGCTCTTGGAAATCGCTCCTAAAGATGATCCTTGTATGGCCCACAAAATAAATTTCTGCATATTCTTTATTCTTGTGCATTTTATGTATCACACTGTGATGGAATTCAGATGAGGGCGTGATGGCATGAATGATTTCAGATGTTGCATCACTCACCAAGAAAGAACTGGGTTACATAGCCTGAATTTTTTTTTTTTAAAAAGCTGAAGTATCTGGAATACTTGGCTAGATAGATGGAGTACACTGAAAGAATGGTATAAAACAAGACCATTCCTATCATTTTGGCTTTACCTGTCTATTCCACAGGTTGAGAGACTGTCAAATCAGGCAACTGAAGTGCTGATTGAAAACTGTCAGGTGCATCATTTTGATAGCCAACAGATACTCTCTGCCCATTTCATCAGGATTAAGGCTCCCCCGTACAGGGCTTGCTCCTGGTGTATATCTACAAGCAAGGCAGACAAGTGCCATGGAAGGTGTTGTATATTCCAATAAGGACTAACTATCGCTGCACTATGTTCTTGAAGCAAAACAGAACCAAATTTCATTGCTTAGTGAAAGAGAATATGGGTGTCTGAACAAGGCAGAAAAACAGAGCCGAGCTGTTCCTTCCATTCTACCCATTCGTGTTCGAGGACTTCAGAGGGGATCACCTTCCAGCAAGACTCCCACAGGGCATCCCCCTTTTCAAAGTTCTCTGCACTCTTCTACAATAAGAGGAAACTGTAACTGAGATGCCCAATGATAGACCTGCCTATAGACAATTCATACTAGCCTAAAATTGAATGCAACACTCATAGCAAGAGGCAAGACTTTCATACAATCATAGACTATCAGGGTTGGAAGGGACCTCAGGAGGTCATATAGTCCAACCAGTTTAGAAGGATATCCTAATATCTAGAAACTGGATAACTCATCTGGTTTTGGGACTCCGTTCTACTGGAATTGTTCTACTGGTTTCTCTTAGATTTGGTTTGACAAAAGTGATTGTTCCATCCAAGTGAAATGGGTAGAGTAATTCCAAAGGAACTGGGTCAAAACAACAACCAAACAAACCAACCAACCAACCAGATGGGGTCTCCAGCATTTGGGTATTAGGACATCACTTATAAACTGCCTGGGGAGAGTATTTTGTGAAGGTAGTTTGATTTACAATATAGGAGGTGAACTTAAAAATGGTAGGCCAGATGCCAGAGCACACAGGCTCATGCTACAACTCTCCAAAGGCCAGTCCCACTAAATCATATTAGAACAGCCGGACACAAAGGCTACATCTACACTAGAAGCTGGGAGTGTGCTTCTCATCTTTGGAACACAGACACACACTAGCTCTGCTCATGCTAGCATGCTAAAAATAGCAGCATAGCCAGGTGCAGCACAGGTGGCAACTCAGGCTAGCCACCTAAATACATACCCGGGGGATCCAGACAGGTTTGTACTCAGGCAGCTAAGCCTGAACTGCTGCCCATGCCACTCCAAGCTACACTGCTATTTTTAGTGCACTAGTTCAAGCAGAGCTAACACACATCTGTCTACCCAAGCTGGGACGCACGCTCCTACCTGTAGTGCAGACATACCCTAAGATAAAGTCTTTAACACAGAGATGAGGTCAAAGAGCAAAGCATGAAGCCCCAGAAAAAAAATCAGAGTAATCTTTGAGAGAGTGTGATAGGTTAGAATCTTAAATCCATGGATGCTAGATAATCCCATAACTCTACTGTGAATGCAACCAATACTGAGCAAGCACTATTTGCAATACCTGTCTTAACATAGGAAATGAAACACTTCAAATCCAATACTAGCTGTCCTTGACCTTTCTTCTTTTGAACTGTGAGTACTAAAGAGTAGATCGTGGAGAAGAGCTTTGCTGACAGGTCAGATCACTTTTGTCACCAGAAAGATTTTAATGTGTATTACTCAATAGATAAGTAATAATTTACCACATACACAAGATGCCTACTGTTTCTAAAATTTACACCAGCTACTGGTGGAGCTATCAATATATAGCGAAATACTGCACAACCACCTCTGTACTTACTGCAGTAGTCTAGTAAGAACAAAAGTTTGGAACATCTGGGTTCAAAACAAACTATTTCAAGTTTAGGGTTGCCACCTCTTTATATTTTACCCAGTTTTTGGTTTCTGTGTCCAGGCGCCATTTAGGGTTGCCAGGTTCCCAGTTTTTTTTGTTGCTTTTTTTTTTTTAAAATCATCAATTAAAGATACACTATGCTTGTATTAGTAATATATATATATAAAAAAAGCCTTGTGTAGTTAATACTTTTAGGACAGCTTTTTAAACAGCTTAATGTTCATTTACATGGTTGGTATTCCCTTTACAAACCCTCCACTATCAAATGGAGTAAATTTTGTTTTCTTGTATTAATAGTAAACCCAAACATATTCCTCACGTGCTCAAGTCAATGTTAATGGATAGACTTGAAACCTGGATATAAAAATATTCTCTTCTTAATATATGTGCATGCATCTATTTCCTCTCAATAATAATGTGTTTTCTCTGTGTACTGAGGTTTTAAACACAGTGACTAATTCAATTTCAGTGAAAAAAGGCAAGGGAAGAATTATTATTTTGTTAAACCACTTTACATTAAAGTAGAATAAAATAAAAATTAAAATTAAATTGTAAAAAAAAAATATCAAGGAACAGGCTAATCCTTATAAATGTGAACCCAAAAGAGCAAGGAAACTCATTTTTACAAATAAAACAATATTGTGACCCCCTCAATAAAACCCATTCCCCTCCCCCCATTCCCTTCCTACTGTAGGATATTTGTTTGCTTGTTTTGTTTTAAATATTGGGTTATCTTATGTAATTTTTGGTCCACATAGCATGTTTAAGGTAATTTTAAAAAAAAACTACTACTAAAAAATATACAGGAAATTAAACTAGAGAACATTTTAGATGGAAATTAAACCACAAAAACCTAAATTAATATACAATTTTCTTTTAGTTTATTTTTGATATACAAGGCAATTAAAAATAGTGCTTACAGGAAACATATATATTATTTGAAAAATTATCAGTGGACCTGGATAAATCTAGGAGTTTTGCAAATAAAGGATTTAGTAAAAAAAATCCAATAGTAATATATTTAACATGCATTTACAGGCTACACTGTGATGGCTTATACAGGAATGTCTTGGCGATGCCAAATGTTTATCAAGATTGTTATGGAACAGTTGTCAAAAATGCTAGTACTAATACAGTAAGTCAGCATCTTGGTCATTTTAAACTTTACTTAGTGAAAGCCTGCACATTTGTCATCTTATAAAACAGCTTTTTGGGGTTGGGGGGTGAACAGTATGTAATGCCTTGAATTTCTTATCAATATGTAACAGCAAGCATCAGTTAAGGAAATTCTTGGGAGAAGGGTCCATATTAATATGCCATCTAGAAAGGCCCAAGATCACTTTTGCCAAAGCCAATTATTGCAAAACTAAAATCTGCTACAACTAGAAAAGTAGTCGTAAGCGTTCCCCATCATAACTACCTTCTGTATCTTCCCTCTAACTCCAGAAGGCGAGGAGAGAGAGTTAAAAACATTTAACATTCTTCCTTACCAAAATTCCAGCTCAGTTCTGAAAACCAGAATACGTATAAAGGCATTTACTAGGCAAATGGGAGAGGGAGTAGGATGCATGAAAACAGCGCACACACACACACACACACACACACACACACACACACACACACAGATTTTTAAACCCATGAAATAAAACTGTTCAGCAATCCTGACCAATATGGTGGCTCTTCCACATTAGTAGTCTACTACATCATGAAATCATTTATTTCAAGACATTACTGTGCACATTAAGTGAATGGGACAGATGTGACTGGATGCATTTATCCTGTTAATTTTAAGCTTGTTAGATTCATTTTACATCTGTCACAGTGAAGATTCCATTGCTGGGAGCACAGACAGCCATGACAATGAACTTCAATCAGATAATTTTCTATCCGCTACTATGCTAGTTGTTTGTTGTTTTTAAAATAAATAAAATAGGATGAGTGTTCTGGCAAGGGCAGCAAGGCAAGCAGAAGAGTTTGAAAGGATGAGAAGGTTTTGAAGAGAAGGAGGACTAGCTTGACATCAGTGGATGGGGAAGCATGACAGTATATCAAGGAATAAAAGAACTAAGCCGTACTCTGGAGCTGCTCTTTGAATAGGAATCTGATGAAAACACCAAAAAACAAAACTGGAGAGACTTTTTCAACTGAAGAAAAAAGGTTTATTAATGATACTTAGGAAATCTCTTTTGGGAGATAAAATTAAGAGCTTTTCAATTAGTGTTGGGATACAACATTAAAAGGTACAAAGGCATTTCATCACTAGAAGCTGGAGTCTAATAAAATTAAAAGAAACAATAACTAAAATTAAGATATTCATTTATTATCCTTGCTCATTGCGCATGGATATTCAAGAGATTGTGATTCAGGCCTTGCACAGGCTCCCTCTTCACTGGAAGGAGGAGAGGGCTGCATTTCTATGGGAGGGTCTTGATTTACCCCAGTGAGCTCACAGAGTATCCAGCAATCCTCAGACCTCCCACATTGGTACTGGAAGAAAAATCCTTCCCTGGTGTGAAAAGCATTCCTTAGCCAGCCAGGAAGACTTCACCCAACTTGACTATTTCTGAGAGCCCTGGCCTTATACAAGCCTCCTTTCCAGAGATGTTCCTGGGGTCTGAAGGAAACTGGCAAGGGCCAGAGCAGTTCTGCCAAGGAGGAGAAGGGAGTGGAATTTCTTTGGCTCCATCAGGCAGTTCTCTTCATGCAGATCCCAATCAAAAGCTTCACTGATCAGCTTCTCATTGTTAAAGGGGGTAGTCATGAGTTTCTGTATGGCTTGAAACGCCTCATTCCAGGGCCAAAAATCATAGGGCTCTCCCACCACCAAGGTGACTAATGAGGAGAAGAGGAAGCCAAGGACTGTCCACAGCCACAAAAGCAGCATAAAGAAAATCCACAGGAGGTGATACCTGGCTGAAGCCACCAGTCCCCCAATAAAGAGCCATTACAGAGCCAGCTGAAGTTGGGGTCCAGCTCATGTGTCCTCCAGCTGCACACCCAGCTGCAGAAAGGCACAGACACTGAGATCAACTCTGGGAAGACTCGGCTTATGGGACTTATCCCAGCACTCAGGTGCATGAACCCTTTAGGGAATAAACCCAAAATAATACTGTCTTGCGCTGTATAGAAAGATCTGCACAGCGCAAGTTTATAAAAATTCGCCCACTCCTGCAATGTGAAGAGAGATAAATGCAGCTTCCTGCCCTGCCCCTAAGATATGGATTGCACAAACTGGGTTTAATAACAAACAAAAACAAGTTTATTAACTAGAAAAGGTAGATTTTAAGTGACTATAAGGGATAGCAATAGAACAAAGCAGACTACCAAGCAAATAAAACAAAAAAACACGCATACTAAGCTTAAGATCTTAAAGAAACTGGTTACAAAATTGAATTTCTCACCTTAAATGTCGACTTAGGGAGGATGCAGAGTTTCTGTAGGTTCAAGTTCCAGTTATTTCTCTTTACAGACTAAACTCCTCTGTCTCAGTCTGGACTCAGCCCTTGCCTTTATCTCTTCAGGTGTTTTTTGCAGTCTTTCTTTTTGGGTGGGAAGGCAGTGGAGAAGATCAACCCCCTCCCCAGACTTAAAAGGATTTACCTAAGGCAGCAGTCCTTTGTTTGATCCCCAACCCCCTACAGTGGAAAAGTACCAGCAGTGTCCAAGGGGGTATTTTGCATCAGGTGACATCATCACCTGACCTTGTAGTGTCACAGCTATGTCCCAGGACGCCTCTCAGGAAGAAGAGAGATTAGTGTCTTCAGAGTCTATTGTCCTTCTTAAATGGGTCATTCAGGAGGATTGCCTATTGTCTGGGGGCGTTCCCCCCCCGCAAGTACACACACAGTTTAAATGGTTACATAATCAATATTCCTAACTTTATATACAGAAATGATACATGCATACAAATCGGATAATCACATTCAGTAAATCGTATCCTTTCCAATGATATCTTACATGAGCCATCTTGCATAAAGTATATCTTAGTTATGCCATATTCATATCATAACCATATTTCTATGAAGAATATGGGGTGTAACATCACACCAACTACCTGAAATAATTCCCATTTAAAGTCTTCACTTCTGGTAATGCTCTTCCCACCTGCTGCTGGGCAGACAAAAGGCATATCAGCTCCTCAGGGTATTCTGCATTTCAGCTTCTCTAGCTTTTTCCTATTGACTCTCCTTGCAAAGCTGGGGCAAGTAGAAGCTAGGAGGCAGAGGTCCATGAATGGCTACGAGACTGTGGCTTTTCCATTTCCTAGTGTAGGCAAGTATATGTTATAGCAGCACGGGAAGGGCTTGATCAGCCAGGGTCAAAAGACAGACACTGTGCTTAATTTTATTGCACTATTCTCAGGACCCAAATTCAAACTCATGTGAGTGTGGGCTGAAGCAATGGCCCCTTAATACGTGTGTAGTTTGAACAAAATGATAAACATCTTGCCTACTGCTACATATCTAAGTTTACCATACTTGGCTCTACATACAGATAGTAAGTTTCTAAAAAGTAGGTTTTATAGGTCTCTCCCATCATTTCTGCAGTTACACATTAATAGTTTGAGGCCAGAAGGGACCATTATGATCATGTAGTCTGACCTCTCGTATAGCATAGGCCAAAGAATTTCACCTCGTTCTCATTTTCCCCCTCCATCCACAAGTTCCAGCTGCAGCCATATGTACCTGGCAATTCACTCAGAAAATTAAGTGTGACCACAATTATACACACAGAAAATGAAAAATAAAAAAAGGTGCTTGTTTTAAATCTAGCTTGTAAATATTTGCTTTCCAAGTTCCACAGTTAACAGTTATCTTGCTCTGGTTCCAAGGGAAAGAATAAGCAGCAGCCTGCACCATTAAACCACAGAACTGGAAAAAACTAATCCAAGAAATCAAGTGCAGGCTACTGCTAGTGCCTATGATAACTTTCAGTATGTCAAAAATGTGCATTGTTAGCAAGGAAAACTGAAGTTTATGTAATTCACAAAAACTTGAGACTTGTACTGAAAGTTATAAAAGTGTTCCAAGGACAACAGACTCCCAAGGAAATAATTCTACAAATCAACCAAAAGTCACAAACTGCAAATGTTTTTGCATATGACCTGTATATTTCTTGAAATTAAATGTCTGGCTTTTTATTAAAAACATCGATGTCTGTTTAAGCTTGACACACGACAAAGACGCACAATACCAGCTAGATTTTCACCATTTCAATCGTTCTTAACACTTCAGTCAATCAATCAACACATTAATTTTAAAAAGCCCAACTTCATTTGGCCTTTTTAACATTTTTTGGTGTAGTCTAAAATATTTAAACAAAATTAACGCCAACACTGTTCTTCTTCACCCATGACATGAAATAAGACATAAGGTTGCAAATTAAGGCCAGAATAGCAGCCGTTACTTTGAACTCCTTTGCTTCTGTCATTTCATGGTGTGGGCAGGAATCCTACACCCTTGCATTCCCAAGCAGAAGAATGCCACAGCATGATCACTGTGCATAAGTATAATAGTCAGGACATAGGGCAAAGGAGAACTTCATTCTTTGAACCATTCAACAGCAGAAAATTATGGTGTAGCCTGGAGCCGACAGAAAGGCAGACAGAGAAATCAGAGTTAAAAGAATGTGTAGAGTTGGGCATGACCTATAGGAAAGTGATACATAAGGTTGAACACAGAAATAAGATTTCCTAGAGGGAGAAAATGTGGAAAGAAGAGCCAAGGACAGAGCCTAGAGACACGGTGAAAGGAACAAAAGGAAAATAAACCGGCTAGGATAACACTGCGGACACCAGCTTCTTGTTAGAGGAGTTTAAGGAGCAATGAGTGATTGATACACTGAAAGCCAGCCACACTGAAATCGGAGTATGAAGAGAGAATCAAAGGCAAGGAAGTCAGCATTAGAGTAACTGAAGGGAAGACTTTGTGCTGTGAAAGTCACTATAAATATATTTTAAAAATAAGAGATTGTGTTGGGAGAGGTGATGAGATGGTTTTCTCCAAAACCTTGCTGAAAAAAAAAAACAAGATTAAAAAAACAACTATGTTGTGGTTAACAAGCAAGATGAATCTAGTGACAATTAATGTGATCCTGAACTCTGTTATGATCCCAAAGAAAACTATTCTTTCTCTGAGGGTCTTCCTCATGCCATCCAGAAGCTGAAGATTCCCGTCATCGATATCACTATATCCATCCTCCCAGTAAAGCGGATAGGACACCCTTTAGAATCCAAGAGTGCCCCTGCTTACCTCAATAGAGAGTTGTATGTTAAACAAGTTACAATACTGCCCTCTCCTACCATGTCTACAACCTTAATACTCTGCTTCTAAAAGTCCATCACTCCCACTCCCAGTCCTGCTGCAAGAGTGCATGGATAGCAATCTACCCTGGGTCTCCTGCTTGGCAGTACGTAACACTGACTCCACACAAGTCTTAAGCAAGTTACCCTTATTATTAAATATAGACATAAATATTAGCAAGTGTGAATGAACAGATTGTGAGTGGTAGATTTATTCCCTGCTTTTTTCTTTCCTGATTGGAACAAACATCCAATAGTAGGAAGACATCCATGTCTCACTATGTCCTTCACTCCCATTCAGGTCTACAGGGCAGGTCTACACTACAGGGGAAAGTCAATCTAAACTATGCAATTTCAGTTACATTAGTAGCGCAACTCAAATAAACATAGCTTAGATCTACTTACTGCGGGGTCCACACTATGTTATGTCGACGGGAGATGCTCTCCCATCGCCTCCCCTTGCCCTTCCCGTTCCGGTGGAGTGCCGGAGTCATGGGAGAGCAATTGGCTAGACCTGCTAAATCGATCCGTTGGAAAGTGAAGACAAGCCCTCAGTTTAGCTTTACCTGCTACTTGTCATTTCCATGGGATCTCATCCCCCTCCTTTCCCTTCCTTTGTTATTCCGCTAACCAACCATCCTATGTGATTTTCCTACCCCAGAGCTTTCCACTTTTGTTCTTTCTCCTTAAACATCACACTTCTGCTGCTTAGCACCCCATGCATGAAGCAAAGTGAAATTTACAAGATTCTTGATCTCTGAAGCACTACACAGCTAAGGAATTTTGTTCATTTCTCTCTGCTACTAAAACAGAGCAGAACCACCAGCCAATGTCTAGCACAATGGAGCCATGGTCTATGATTGGGGCCTCTAGGCACTACTGCAATACAATAATTAATAATAAAGCAGAACAATAAAAGTGCTGATACACTGTATAGTCCAACACCTGCCTACCTCAAGCAGAGAGAGCACAAAATTGTGCATTTGTTCTTACAGCACTTAGCCAGTGTGGAACAATTAAGTTTTGTTTATTTTAAAATTCTGTACAAAGACAGTAGAAAGCCTCGTTCTTATTTCTTTATGTGGATCTGCATCATACCAGAAATAAACCTGGTCTATAGGTCACTTTAAAAAAAAATTACTCTGACATTTGTCACAACCTCAAAGAAGAAACAGAAATGTAGTTACCTGCTACTTGGTTTTCTGAATCTCACCACCCCAATTCAGGATTGATGGGCTGCTGTTCATCTTTTTTATGACAAACAGCAACCAGAACTCATGTCAAACTATGACTTCCCATAAGCTTAGGATCCCAAAGCCAATACCACAGTGGTTCTTAACGACGGGAGGTCACCAAGCGATAGGTACGCTGCCAAGAAAAGTTTTCTACAGCAACCAAGCTTCCATTTAAAAAAAAAAAGTCTATTCCTTCTAGTTCTGTAAATAAAATAGCTACTGTCTGGTATTCTGACATACTTCTGTGTGCACTAAAGAAGGCAGTCTAGATGTTTTATTCCACTTATTAGTTCTAAATGGTAGTCATCTCCCTCAGGAGAGTAGCAATCACACAAGTCCTTCTAAACCCTTTTCACTTCAGCTGAGGGTTGAGAGCAAGGAAGAAAAGGAATGGTTAATACAAAGCATAGATGGGACACAGAAGGAGGTATAAGAGCCATAAGGGCTGCAGAAGAGACATAACTAGCAGTTGTCAGGGCCAACTACCTCATAGTTAAATGAAGCAAATGCCCAAAGCAACAAAACATTTACTGCAAGAGCTACTGCAGGCTGGGAGGAAACTTGTATTTCCTCATCTTATTTGGGGTAGCAAATGGCCCAGAGCTTGCACTGCTAGTTGGAGATAGGTTGAAGAGAGTTCCATTTTGCATAAATGCCTCCTGAAATGTCACCACAAAAACAAGGAGCAGGGTTGACTAACTAAACACAGCCTTAGCTGAACCCCAGGTCACCAAAAATGATTACCTCCTGCAGAAGTGCTGGAACTAGAGGTGCTGGGGGTGTGGCAGCACCCCCTTAACTCGAAGTGGTTTCCATCCTATACACGGTTTACAGTATACCCCCACTATACAAACTGTCCCAGCACCACTAACCTTCTGTAAGTTGATCCAATAAAAGATATTACCTCACCCACCAATCTCTCTTACCTCCTGTAAGCGGGCATTGGCTGGCTTGGCCATGCTCCACGTTTTCAGTGGGCTACAAGGACATACTGGGAAGGAATATGCTCGGGGGCCAAAAATAAGCCTTACATTTGCATGACTGGGTGAGGTTGTTGCTTAAGATCCTAGCTGTTCTGCCAAGGCCAGAGTTGAGCAGCAATGTTAAACCCCATTTATACACAGAGCTACTGCAATAGCCTAAGAGAGAAGTATTTTCTGCCAAATGTCAGAGAGGCAGAAGAGTCAGCCAGGATAGGAATATTTAAAAGATTTCTGACTTGGGGTTTCTTTCTGCAACACAAACCAACAAGACCTGGGGAGGTGGGGGGGGGGGGGCAGGGAGAGTGGGATGCTACCAGAGGGCACCAAACAGAACATACTGTATTAGAAATTGAAGGTTTTATGCTGACAAAGACAAGATGAAGAGCAGACCATTAGCTCCAGACTGGTGTAGTGAAAATGCAGACAGACATACTTAAACACTAAGGACCCAATTCTGCCACCCTTACTGACTCTGAATGGCAGCTTACTGTGCAAATAGGCCTATTGATTTCCAATAGCATTATTTGCAGAGTAAGGTATTATTCTATGTGGATAAAGGTGACTGAATATGGTCTTAAAGCAGCATTCTCTTCTTACAGGCACTGTAGCTGTTAATTGACTCATCTTACATCTATGTAGCAATAACAGTGTATATGTAATATAATCTTGGAATGTGAATTTCCTTTTTCCTTGCAATGCATATGTACTGGATCAGATGATATTTAGTAGAAAGCAAAACTGACTTCCAAATCGGAAACAGTGCTAATGAATCACATTTATTTCTATGATCGTGTATTTTTTTAAAATCATGTTCATTTTCAGGGTAACTTTATTAGCTCCTGAATCATACTGATTTTAGCACAGATGTAATAACACATTGATGCCAGTTTCTCTTCATTGGTAAATTTAAAATAATATAAATGTTGATGTTTAAAATAAAGAAAATTATGGATTTTTGTAAAGTGCCAAAGACATTAATACAAATAAAAGGCTGTAACCTGTTCATTAATTACAGGTGCAGGTGTCAACTGCCATTAGGTATGACACACATATAAAGCAATAGAACAATCTAACACACACACACAAAAATCCAGCCCACAATGATGCATGTTTGGTTACAACGTTTAAACTGAAGTCTAAGAAAGTCGGAAATTTATAATTTATATATAAAGAGTCGTAATAATAGTCTTCAAATATCATGCAAACTGCAGAAATACAAGACAAGAAGCCAGTGATACTTAATCTTAACATAGACCACAACACAGATTACTTAAGGGGGGGGGGGGGAAAGTACATACTCTTGCAGTTAATTCACATGCCTTGTATACAGAACCAAGGATTTATTTCCAATATATTGCCAAAGTTTGGAGAGGGGGGAAAAAAAAATTTCCAAGCCAAAGATTCTTTCACAAGGCAACTGATTGGCAAAACATAAAGAGGCCAAATCGTGGTGTTACTACAACAGCTGGATGAGTGCGAGGACAGATTTTGACCCAAGATATCCATTTAAAAGCATCGAGGACAAGAAATTTAATGGAATAATGGTCATGATCATCATCAAAATACACTAGTATAAACTGTACACAGTACTGAAAAGCATACTATGGAAGCACCCTCAAAAATTAAAGGTAAAGATGATAGACAGTATATCACAGGAGAAAAACTGTGATAGCAGCTGGACACATCCAAAATACTCCTACAAAGCATGCAAGTTTATGATTTGTATGTTTGTGTAGTTATTGTTTGTGTCAGATCTAGGGTTTTATCTATCACTTTCATACTGGAGATGAAGAGTTGAAGGGCTCGTTTGGATGAAAGCACAGTCTCATATTTCTTTAGGAAAGTTAATTCTAGTGGGTTCACAGCTTTGTCTCAGAACCTTGATTATTAACTCAAATTGAAGTTAATTATTAAAATGAGTCTACTGCAAGAAGCTGCCCTGCATTTTGTTTTTTCTTAGGGCTGTTAATTAATTGCAGTTAACTCATGTGATTAACTAAAAAAAATTAATCATGATTAATCGAACTATAACACTAGAATACCAATTGAAATTTTTTTTTTTTGGATTTTTTTTCTACTTTTAAATATGATTTCAATTACAATACAGAATACAAAGTGCACAGTACTCATTTATATTATTATTTTTATTACAAATATATGCACTGTAAAAATGATAACAAAAGAAATAGTATTTTTCAATTCACCTCATATAAGTACTGAAGTACAATCCCTTATTGTGAAAGTGTAACTTACTAATGCAGATTTTTTTGGGGTTGTAGAACTGCACTCAAAAAACAAAACAGCGTAAAACTTTAGAGCCTAGAAGTCCACTCAGTCCTACTTCTTATTCTGCCAAATCGCTAAGACAAACAAGTTGTTTACATGACAGGAGATACTGCTGCCTGCTTTTTATTTACAGTGTCACCTGAAAGTCAGAACAAGTGTTTGCATGGCACTTTTGTAGACGGCGTTGCAAGGTATTTACATGCCAGATATGCTAAACATTCGTATGCCTCTTCATGCTTCGGCCACCATTCCATAGGACATGCTTGCATGCTGATGTTGCTCTTTTAAAAAAAAAAAACAAAACAAAACCCAACAACGCATCAATTACATTTGTGACTACTCCTTGTGGGGAGAACTGTACGTCTCCTGTTCCGTTTTACCCACATTCTGCATATATTTCATATTATAGCAGCTCGGATGATGACCCAGCACATGTTCATTTTAAGAACACTTTCACAGCAGATTTCACAAAACACGAAGAAGGTACCAATGTGCGATTTCTAAAATAGCTACTGCACTAGACCCAAGGTTTAAGATCTGAAGGGCCATCCAAAATCTGAGAGGGATGAGGTGTGCAGCATGCTTTTAGAGTCTTAAAGAGCAACACTCCAAGGTGGAAACTACAGAACCCGAACCACGAAAAAAGAAAAATCAACCTTCTGCTGGTGGCATCTGACTCAGATGATGAAAATGAACACGTCAGTCCACACTGCTTTGGATCGCTATCAAGCGGAACCCATCATCAGCATGGAAGCATGTCCTCTGGAATGGTGGTTAAAAAATGAAGGGATATATCTCCTGCAAATTGTAACCAACTTTATTTGTCTGAGTGATTGGCTGACCAAGTAGTAGTACCGGGTAGTGGATTTTTAGGCTCTAAAGTTTTAGATTACATTAAAAAAAACAACAGTTTTTTGTACATAATTCTACATCTGTAAGTTCAACTTCATGGTCAAGAGATTGCACTACAGTACTTGTATGAGGTGAATTGAGAAATACAATTTTTGTTTTTTACAGTGCAAATATTTGTAATCAAAAAAATAGTGAGAACTGTACACTTATATTGTGTTGTAATTGATAATATATTTGAAAACATAGTAAACATCCAAAAATATTTAAAATAAATGGTATTCTATTGTGGTTGAACAGTGCGATTATCGCTATTCATTTTTTTTTTTAATCGCTGACAGCCCTATTTTTCTCTCCATTCTGCTAGGAATTTTCTAAATTCACTGTAGATGTGAACATGTGGTGTGAAAGAAGGAGACAGACAGATGGCAGATTTTAAAAAAAAATATATTATTCAAAAACATGAGCCAAAGGTTAGCTCAATCTGTACTGTTTTAATTTTTCCCCCTTTTACATGGCGTATGACCTCAGAAACATTCCCTTTTGGTACAGGAAAAAACTCAATTCATGAATCCAATATTCTGTACAGTTATATTCACAACTATGTACCCTGGACTAAAAAACAAAAGAACCCTAAAAACCAATTTACTCCAAGTGTACCGATTACTAACTTTATGCTTGAGTTCAGACAACTACAGTGGTAGCTATTTAAAGTCAACATTTAACCACTGTTATTTCACACTGCTACGTGAAACACAGTAATTATTTCCTATGGTATTTCTGCCCTTGTAATTGTGGGCAAGGAGTGACTCTCTACTGGCAACCAATATAACGTGATCTGAACAAGTGTGATTTTACCCTCAATGCTACTTAAAACATAGAGCCTAATGTTTGTGTACACAATACATATTTGAAATCTGAAGGTTCTGACAAATTTATTTTTGAATAAATCTGTTTCTCTCCCCACAAACCTAGATAAAGTCAATATTATATGCCTGCCTGCCTGGTCACCTCTCTAACAAACAAATAAATAAAGCTAGCTTGGAACCTACCCAAAATGTAATTCCTACATAAGAAAATGGGAAGGCTTTTATGCCAGGATACCATCTTTCTGCCAGCTATTTAAAAAAAAAAAGCTACATATGCAAATTCACAAACCAAATTTTTATCTACTTTAATGTCAAAACAATAGTAAATACTTTTCTGTAAACAGAAACACTAGTGTTCAGAGACAGTCTGACAATTTCAGACTCCAGGCTTGATACAGCATAGGCCAATCTTTAAGGTGACAGTTGCCCGTTTTCAGCCTGTCTGGAAAGCTAGACTAGACTGCTGAAGTACAGCCTTCTATCCCCTACCAGCTGAACATTCTGGCTGCAGCCCTGTCTTCCATCCTTTGTCCATCTGCTCATCCACGCATGCAGTATATAAAACTAAGGCAAATGGTAAGACGAAAAGAGTGTCCATTAGCCATTAAAATAGCTGTATAGTAGTACTTCAAGAGCATCCTTGGAAGTAATTGTGACAGCTGCATCTAAGCAATGCCACTAAACAGGCTCCTGGTTATTAAATGAAAAATGGCAGAGGAAGGATGGTCTTGAAGTTAATGCACAGGACTGAAACAGGTAATCTGGTTCAACTCCCAGGTCTGCCCCATATTGTGTGTGTTACCATGGGCATGCATGTTCCTTAGTTTCTCATGTGTAAAATGAGTCATAGTACTTTCCCCCATGCTTTGACCATCTTGTCTAATTAAAGAGCAAGCTCTTCAGGGGAGTGACTGTTTCTTACTATGTGATCACCAATGTGCAAACACAACAGGGCCTTGTTCTTGCCTTGGGCTTCTAGCTATTACTAGAATAAAATTAATAAATGGTAACCAACTCTGAAACAACATGAAATCAGAAATATAGGGCTGTAAGGGACCACGAAAGATCATCTAGTCAAGTGGTTCTCAACCTTTTTGGGCTCAGGACTCATTTGTAAACATTTACGGCCTGTTGTGACCCAATAAATAAATAGTCTGGGGGCAGAGCTGTAACTAGGTATTTTAGCACCATATTTCTTTGTAACAGGAAGCCTGGAACGCTGGACAGCCTAGTAGTTAGAGCATGTGGCTTTCACTCCCATGCTTGGTTGCAAGGCCTCAATCTTTAAGGTGTGGGGCAGGTAGATGGACCCAGGCCCTCCTACAGTACTGGGTCCCAACCCAGGGCACTGTGTTTGTCAGATCATGAACAGGGATCACCCTCCTGGCCGGGAGTCTATATCAGGGCCAGATTAAGGTTATGAGGGGCCTAAGGCTAATAGGCAGGAAGGGCTTAAGTATGAATTACATATTGCAAAAAAAAACTGTGAAGTCAAACATCTACATACATATTTACATATTAATTTATGTAAAATTAACAAATTTATTCTACTCTCATTACACTCAATTCTTCAAATACTTTGCCACAGCTAAAGATAGGGAAAAAAGTCATGAATGATGTCATTGTGATTCAAAGACCTGATGATTTCATTCTCAATGCTCAGAGGGACAAAGCACTGAGATACTCTTGAGTCATGGTGGATCGGAGAACATTTTTTATCCTTGTTAGAAGAGAGAAGGAATGTTCTCTACCACAGTTAGTGATCTTAGTGACAAATACAGCCATAATGCAGTTTCAACATTTGAGAAAACATTCTATTGCATTGGATTCAGTGGTAACTTGGTACATCCAAATAGATTTGCTTTCATCATCTTTTCTCTCTACATCTGAGAGCGATGTGAATTCAACAAATTGAAGACATTCTTTCGTAAACGTACTGGAGATCATCTGGGTACTTCTGACACGTTTGATACCTCCACTGACTTTGGAACTTGAAATGTTAAATGAAAAATTTGTAAGTACTCTAAAGGTTTTGTCGATATTTCTGCAAGTCTTGATCTGATGTTCTAATGAACTCTTCAGTTTGTCGATGATTAAGATGAAGATATTAACTCTTGAAGGCCTCCTTGTCATTGAATGAGGGTGCAGTTGCATTGTCGCATGTGTTCCGTCTTTTGCGGCATTTGGCTGACTTATATTCATGGTTAGCAATCCTTGGAGCCCCCAAATTGCATACTCATCAAAACCATCATGCATTTGTTGAAGAACAGTTCCAAGACTCCTCATTATTTACAGCAGTGGAAAGGTCAATTTGAGCACTTTGCGAGCTTAGACTGCACCTAAGCTGGATTTGTCTGAATGGCTGAACTATATCATTCCAGGCCTCACACAAAAAAGCAGCTTCCAAAGTGTGCATTGCATCACAGGATCTTCGCATCTTTTCTTGTGATGATTTTTGAGATTCTTGATGCTCTCATCCTTGATGCTCTCTAGTGCTTCAAGGACATTGGGGTATCCCAGGACAACTGCATTCACAGCTTCAGCCTTAGCACTCCACCATGTCCCTGAGAGTGATTTGGGCACTGGGCATTCCTTTGGTAGTGTGACGGGGCAAGGCCAGATGGCTATAGAAAAGTAGTGGGAGATAGATATATTAGCTCCAGGCTAACCAAATCCTGGTACCAGGTTAAGTGAAATGGAAGCTGCTCCAGGTCAATTAAGACACCTGAGCCAATTAAGAACTTTCCAGAAGGCAAGGGGAATGCTATGTTGATTGGGAAACCTGAAGCCAATCAGGGGCTGGCTGAAACTAGTTAAAAGCCTCTCAGTCAGTCAGGTGGGTGTGCATGTCAGGAGCTGTGGGAAGAAGTTGTGCTGTTGGAGAAGCTGAGTAGTACACACCATATCAGGCACAAGGAAGGAGACCCTGAGGTAGGGTTAAGTGGAGCTTGAGGAGTGAGGGCTGCTGTGGGGAAGTAGCCCAGGGAATTGTACACGTCATGTTTCTAAAAGGTCAGCTACCATAGCTGATACAATTAGGGTCCCTGGGCTGGAGCCCGGAATAGAGGGTGGGCCCGGGCTCACCCCCCCCCAACCTTTGCCCCCTGTTTAATCACGGAGACTGGGAGACAACCGAGACTGTGCAAGGATGGATAACTTCTCCTCACCTCCCTCGCTGGCTTATGATGAAAATGACTCAGTAGACTGTGACCCTTGTCTCTAGAGAAAGAAGGGTTACGTGGAGGGTCACAGTGAGCCTCTGAGGCTAGCGAAATCCACCAGGAAATGCAGGACCCACAGAGGCAAGGACAGAGCTTTGTCACAGTAGTGAATCTCTAAGAATCATCCAACAACTGGTTGATGCAGAGAAAAAAAAACACTGTACAATTCTTGGACAAATCCAAAAAAAGAAACTGCTTCAACACAACAATCCAAGGCAGACTGGCCAACAAGGTTAAGTGAGGGTGCAGCACATGGTATGTAATCAACCAAAGCATTCCACTCTTATCTTTGCTGCATCCCTGAATATTTGCCACTCATATTACTTGTATTGTCATAGCTTTGGCCACAACAAAGGCTGAAGTCAATCCAATTTTTGGTGAGGGAATTGAGTAGGTACGAGGCAAGTTTCTCCCTGTATGGTTGGTGATGTTTATGAAGGTTGTGAAATGCTCAACTGGTCCGCTGGGTAGCACATAATGCAAGATGACAGTCAGATAATCTACACATGACATATCTGGTGTTGAGTCAACGGACACTGAAAAATATCCCACATCTTTGATCTCGCCTACAATGGCTGATAGGGTCTTCTTTGCCAGCAGTGCAACGAATTCATCACAAATAGTCTTTAATAGATATGATGCATGGCCTTTTCCATGATTTGTGTGTTTATTGATGTGCTGAGCTAAGAAAGGGTTGAACTTAGCAAATAGCTCTAGAACACCAGAGTAATTGCCACTCTGTTTCGATATTCAACAGTCTCGTTTGAGCCACAGAATGGCAGACCACACTCAGCAAGAAAAACTGGTTTCAACTATGCGTCTGAGAACTTTCTTCCAATAAGCATGAGCTTCCAAAACTAGTTTTCCATTTGGGTATCAATTCTGCCACTAACTTTCTTTGGGGCATGGTAGCTGCTAACTGACAATGTATGCTGCTCACTCATTGTATGATTGGTAATGTATGCAGTATTCTTCCATCACCGAAGCCTTAGCAGAACATTGCCCACTTTTTGGTATCAGAAAACAGGCAGCAATAAAAACAGTACAACTTGCTTGCCAATCTGTTTGTTAGGCTTCACATATTCAAACACTGATTTGGTCAGATAACCATTCTGATTGATGTACTTTTGCTTAGTCAATGAAAAAAAAACAGCATCTAGATTCTGGCATTTCTGTGGGCCCTTCTCAGTTCAATATGCAATAAGATCTTGAGAAGTCACATCCCACTCGCCGGGATCATTGGAGGAGGATATTTTTGTATTACTATCACTGGGAAAGTCTTCAGACGAGTGGAGCGAGACTGCAGCTAGAGAAGTCGCAGGAGGCTGCTCATTTTCATCAGGCGCAGGCACAGCCAGGTTCACTTGGGCTTGCTATTTCGCCTGGACTTCTTCACCACCAGACTCAGTAGAAGGAAAAAACGCTAGGAAAGAAGAGAACCTTTCAGCACTACATTTTGTCTTTGCCTTCTTTCTTTGGCCTCCTTCAGTTTCTGCCATCCTCCTTTCTTTCAACATGGTTTCTATTGTCCCAATGTGGGCCTACTGTGTACAAAGTTTAATATTGCTTGGGCCCACAAACATTTACTTAGCCCACAAAGACAAAATCACAACCACAATAAATTGAATTCACAATCTGGATGGATTAATTCGTACAAAGCAATATCTAATAAACAGAAAATTTCCAGTGGCCCCACTACCATTCCTCAGCTGTTACTTCAATATGGAATGGAGGTCCTACAGTAGGGCCTAAAATTACAGCCTAAAGTAGGGCCTAACATGGGAGGGCCTAAGGCTATAGCCTTATTAGCCCCGATGGGTTAATCCAGCCCTGGTCTAAATCCATGCCATGGGCCCCTTCCTACCAGTGTCTTCAGTTTGGGACGTGGCCCCTCTAGTCCATTAGTTGGGCAGCTTGCATCCAGTAGGGTACTGTCGTGGGTCTTGAGCAGTGCCTTGTCACAGCCCCAGGCTCCTTTGGGCGGGGCGGCCTGAAAGATTGGTGAGGCGAGCCCCACAACGTCCCTGGGCTTTTCCCATTCAGTCGCCCACAGTGACAGAGGTTCCTAGGTCTCCTCCACAGTCTCCCGTGTTGGTTGGGGAGACAGTACTTCCTTCCATGTGGCTGCTTGGCGGGCAAGTTAGTGATCAGTTATAGAGGTGGCTAGCTTCTGCCCCTTCACCAGACAGCCCCAATTGAGCCTGTCACTCTCCTTTTCTTCCCCCTCCACACCTGGTATTAACTGCAGGTATAAGATGAGAGGAGGGAGGGGATTACCTGGGCCCAAAGGCTCTCTTTAACACTTTATGTGCTGGCTGGCAGTTTCTCTGCTTCATCGCAACCTTGTAAAGCATATTGCATCTCTGAAACTGCCCTCCTCTCACACACCTTTTAGGCATGCATTGCATGTCCTGCAGAAAAACATCTCATCGGGCAGAACAATCTAAGGACTTGAGGCTTGGAAGTCTCCACCACACCGAGACTGGGTGTAGTGTTTGCCCATTCAGAGTGGGCAGTGGATGGGACACTCCTAACCCACAGATGCCTTGAAAGACATAGGATTTCCTCATTTATCTCAGGCCCATACCACCCATGGTACAGCAAAGGCTCCCCATTCCTCTCCATAACTCCTCAAGGACCTGTGCTGCCATGACCTATCCCACCTTTGCTTGGTTCACTCCCCACACAAATGAATTTCTGAAGGCATATAGTAGTTTACTCAAGTGTGTGCATTAACTTACTCATGAAAATACTCACTAGCTTCTCAAGGGATGCTGTAAAAACTCTAAAAACTCAGAAGCCTTACTGTGCAGAAGGGCAAGTGGGTGATGTCACATTGCCTTCATCCCCTCTCCACTAACTGACTTTGGCCTCAAAAAAGCAAGATTTCTGCTCCTAACATCCCTTGCATGAGAAATATGAGAAAAAATGATATGGCCCATCCCCTCTTTCTCAAAGCAAGTTATAGAATATTCATACAATTTAGTAGTGTTATAATGCAAAACTGTTTTATTACAACACTAACTACTGCTTTACGACAACCAATTGACTCTAGACAAAACCAATATCCTTACTACAGGGAGATCACAATCTAAGAACAATTTAAGAAAGAGTGACACATGAATGTTATTGAGTAATTTCAGGGAGCAGGTGGCTTTTCAGATGTGACTTGCAGAAGGAGGTCCTTATCTAGTCAGTATTCTAGAAAAGTTAATTGCTTTCAAAGTGATCTTTAATACTTCAAATCCTCTTCACTCACTGTCTGATTTTTTTACTTTTTCAAAAAAATAGTTAAATATTCCAATTGTGGCTAAACTAATAGCCGGGAGCAAAAAGTAGAGGTTGGGATTAATGTTTAAAACTACAGTCAGTTTAAAGCAAGCATATTTTATCCTTCTTATCTTGATCCCAAACAATAGTATTTACTTGGAATAAGTCAGCTACAGTAACTGTCACTAGTCAATGTTTGTTCATAGTGGTATCCTAAAGAAAGGAACACATTTTCTTGCACACCACTGTGAGAGAGCTAACTTTTGATGGAAATTAGCGTAGCATGATGGGGCAGATTTCAAAAGGTACGAATGGCAGTTAGGCACCCACTGACTTTGTGGGAATTGGGTACCTAACTGCCATTCACACTTTTGAAAAAAATCTCCCTCAATATGAAGAGCTAAATTTTGCAATTGTTCATATTGCTTATTCAATTTCTGTTCCAGCAGCTTTGTTTCTCACCTTTTTGGGGATCGTGCAAATCACAGAAAATAAAAGACACTGAATCCAGATGCTTGCCCAAAACAAAACAAAAGCTCTGGTATGGAAATAGCTGGGTATTAACAGTGAAGTGGCAGCAGCAAGTATGCCACATTACTTCACAGTGGCTTTCATCAGTATTACCACAAATACCTTTTTAAAGCTGGTGTAGGATTTGTCCAGGACAGCATGCCACTCAATAGTTTCATAACTTGCCACGGGAATAATTTACAGTAGAGCAAAGAGCAACTGCCACAGCAATCTTGAGTTTGTGCCACCCCTTTTCCCTGAACACAGTGTGAAGAATAAAAAGAGTTTTTTCTACTGTTTAGCTGTGTTTACTTTCCATTGCCTGTCTCACACCTGCAGCACCACTGGTCTCCCCAGAGCTCCTGAACCCATTTATTTTCCAGACAGTACTTGCCCGCCTCAAGCAAAACTAGCGCACCCTAGAAAGTGTTGCTCATGTCAGTCAATAGGAGTAGCACTCAGAACCTTCTTGAGGAATATATTCTGATGCAGTAGTTATTACTATGCTGCTCAGTATTGCCCTTCTGATTCCTTCTCCATTTTCTTCTTCAAAATAGACCATTTCCTTTAATACATTTCTGGAGATTTTGGGGACATGGGGAAGACAACTAAGAAGTTGTCTACACAACAATTTAATTAAATTGGCAGAATAAGTGATTTAGTTAAAGGGATGCAATCTCCTAGGGTGGATGCAGTTGTACCAGCATAAAGGAATAAATACCAGTATAACTACCCTCATTAATCATGAGGAGAAGCCCAAATAGCTCCAGAAATCCCTGCCTTGTTTCACCAAGCCTTTCCTTACATTTATGTATAAATGAACAAGGAACCATTAGACATGCAAACAGTGCCATGGGAAAAAAAAAGAAAAGGAGTACTTGTGGCACCTTAGAGACTAACAAATTTATTAGAGCATAAGCTTTCGTGAGCTACAGCTCACTTCATCAGATGCATCCGATGAAGTGAGCTGTACACAGACTAACAGGCTGCTACTCTGAAACCTATGGGAAAAAAAAGTTATCCTCCTGGTTCAGACTCTTTGGCAAGGTAGCTTAGCCTAATGAATTGCAAGCCTGACCAGTAGAAAGCCTTCACATCTTTGACCCTTCATAGTTTATTTTATGTATGTTATTCGGGATATCCAGCTTCACAAAGACAGGGCCAGACTGCAATACGGTGTTAGCAAAACCTGACTAGGTAAAACAGGACTATAGTTGTGTAACAAAAACTACTTGTTGCAAAACAAATATACAAATTGTTAAGTGTCTGGCATCCTCATTAATGAGTTATTTTGCCTAACATTCAACAGTTTGTCACACAACTATCCGTAGTTCTAGTATCTCGGATATGGGTGTAAATTGGAAGGGGAAAAATCGGGCAAAACTGTTGATCCAAGAAGTTTTGTATATAAAAGTTACCTTTATTCATTGTAGTTTTTCTATTGCTAAGAAAGTATTCAAATCATCATTTGAGAAATACTTGTTGCAATTTTAATATATACATTTAAATCTGAAACAAAAGAGAACTTTATTCTATTGCGAGCAGACAACGATTAAAGTAAATTGAAACAAGAGAGAGCCATCACTGTTTACCTAACTCAGGAAGAGTTCAGTTTTGCTTTTAGCAGAGGACAATTTCTGCTCCACACCACAACCCCTTACTTTAACATCTGGGTGTATGTCTATTCTGTGCAGTTAACCTGGGCTCTTACAAATTTCTGACCCAGGTTTAGAGATGTTTTAAGCCTGGCCCAGCCAACTGATTTTGTGTATGTGAGAGAGAGAAAGAAACCCAGGCTCTGTTTTAACGTGAGCTGGAACTAGGGTTGCCAATTTTGGTTGAACGTATTCCTGGAGGTTTCATCACATGACATAATCCTTAGTTAAAGATTAATCTTTAATTCCTGGAGACTCCATGACAATTGTGAGCAGGGCTTGGCTGTGGGAATGCTCAACCCCCCTGGTTATAAAGAGGGTGGACTCCTTTGTACGGTTTAAGCAACAATAGACAGTATAACGATAAGCACAGCTATTTTTCATGTCACTACATTACTAAAATCAGACTCATTATTATATACAGGTATACCCTTAAAATACTGCACCTGTGCCCGCTGTAGTGCTTCAGTGAAGAATCTACCTATGCTGATGGGAGGACTTCTCTCACTGGCATAGGTACTCCACCTCCCCAGGAGGTGGTAGCTATGTCAATGGAAGAATTCTCCTGTCAACCTAATGCTGTCTACTCCGGGATTAGGTCAGTTTAACTGCGTTGCTCAGGAGCATGGATTTTTCACATCCTTGAGTGACGAAGTTACACTGACCTAACTTCCTAGCGCAGACCTTGCAATAGTAAAACCTTTCTCTCTCCCTGATGCACAGGTGCCTATTCTCACTGATGCCTAAGAAACGTGAGTAGGCATTATTCATTGAAGCACAAGGCTCCTTGAAATTTCACAAAAAGTCCTGCATATTTCAATTTTGCAACAAACATGATCAGCACAAACCTCCTCTCTCCAATACACACGCACACGCCCCTCTACCCTGGGGGGTTAAGGGAAGGTGACATGCACATGCTAGAGCCGCTTTTACTGGGAACCTATCATACAAACAGTGTTCTCTGGCAAGTTAGATTATGTTCAAAGCTGTCCATTTAGCGAGCAATTGGCAAAGAAGGCAGTCCTTTGTCCCACAAATTCCAAGAACCATGTTCTAGTCTCACCCCTTAGGGCAGGGGTGGCCAACCTGAGCCTGAGAAGGAGCCAGAATTTACAAGTGTACATCGCCAAAGAGCCACAATAATACATCAGCAGCCCATCAGCTCCCTGACCCCGCTCCCAGCATCTCCCACCCACTGGCAGCATAGCCGATCAGCGCCTCCCCTTCCCTCCCTACACTTTCAGATCAGCTGTTTCGTGGCATGCAAGAGGCTCTGCAGGGGGAGAGTGGAGGAGCGAAGGCACTGCACACTCAGGAGATGGGGCAGGAAGAGGTGGAGTGGGGGCAGGGCCTGTGGCAGAGCCAGGGGTTGAGCAGTGAGCACCCCCTGGCACATTGGAAAGTTGGTGCCTGCAGCTCCAGCCCAGGAGTCGGTGCCTATACAAGGAGCTGCATATTAACTTCTGAAGAGTCGCATGTGGCTCTGAAGCCACAGGTTGGCCACCCCTGCCTTAGGGTGCATCCCAACAGGAAAAAAGCTTGTGTGTATGGAGGGGGGAATTTAAGCCATATGTTGGTTAATGGCAGTTAACACTGGTTTAGTATGAACAAGACAGTTTGTAGTTTTCACATGCCTTAGCAGGTTGAAGTACACACTGGGGGCAAGCCTAGGATTTACTTGGCCTGTGTGAAAACTGCAACTGCCTTATCCGCACTAGGATTTTACCATATGATAGCCAACAGTAATTTTTTTAAAATAAAAAAATAAAGCTACACATTTTGGCCTTAGAGTTACCCAGATAAAGTACTGAATTACATGCGAGTATCCTGATAGTTTCACTAGGTAAACATTTGTGTTTGAAGGATGCTAGTAATTAGTAGGTTTCATTGTAGCAGCTATGTTAGTCTGTATCCGCAAAAAGAACAGAAGTAGTTGTGGCACCTTAGAGACTAACAAATTTATTTGAGCATAAGCTTTCATGGGCTACAGCCCACTTCATCAGATGCATAGAATGGAACCTATAGTAAGATGTGTATATATATATACACACACACATACAGAGAACATGAAAAGGTAGAGTAAGAGGCTAATTAATTAAGATGAATTGTTCTCAGCAGGAGAAAAAAACAACTTGTAGTGATAATCAAGAAGGCCCATTTAGACAGTTGACAAGAAGGTTTGAGTATACTTAACATGGGGAAATGGATTCAATATGTGTAATGACCCAGTTACTCCCAGGTAAGTGTTCTCCTACCGCTTTTTGAAGTTATGATTCCTGATGTCAGATTTGTGTACATTTATTCTTTTGCGTAGAGACTGTCCGGTTTGGCCAATGTACATGGTAGAGGGACATTGCTCACAAATGATGGCATATATCACATTGGTAGATGTGCAGGTGAACGAGCCCCCGATGGCGTGGCTAATGTGATTAGGTCCTATGATGGTGTCACTTGAATAAATATGTGGACAGAGTTGGCATTGGGCTTTGTTGCAAGGATAGGTTCCTGGGTTAGTGTTTTTGTTGTGTGGTGTGAGGTTACTGGAGAGTATTTGCTTCAGTTGGGGGGCTCTCTGTAAGCGAGGACTGGTCCGTCTCCCAAGATCTGTGAGAGGGAGGGATCATTTTTCAGGATAGGTTGTAGATCTTTGATGATGCGCTGGAGAGGTTTTAGTTGGGGGCTGAAGGTGACAGCTAGTGGCGTTCTGTTATGTTCTTTGTTGGGCCTGTCCTGTAATAGGGGACTTCTGGGTACTCTTCTGGCTCTGTCTATCTGTTTTTTCACTTCAGCAGGTGGGTATTGTAGTTTTAAGAATGCTTGATAGAGATCTTGGAGGTGTTTGTCTGAGGGATTGGAGCAAATGCAGTTGGCATATTGTGTGGCCATGCAGGTACCCATAGCAGTGGCGCTGACTTGAAGGTATATATTGTCCCCAAATGTGAAATAGTTGTGGGTGAGGACAAAGTCAAAGGTCACATTTGCCAGGTTTGCCATGACATTGTCAGAGATACTGTTCCTGATAGCTTGTAGTCCATCTTTGTGAGGAATGTTGATGTAGAGGGCTTCTACATCCATAGTGGCCAGGAGGGTGTTTTCCGGAGGATCACCGATGGATTGTAGTTTCCTCAGAAAGTCAGTGGTGTCTCGAAGATAGCTGAAAGTGCTGGTAGCGTAGGGCCGGAGGAGAGAGTCCACATAGTCAGACAATCCTGCTGTTAGGGTGCCAATGCCAGAGATGATGGGGCGTCCAGGATTCCCAGGTTTATGGATCTTGGGAAGCAGATAGAATACCCCGGTCGAGGTTCTAGGCATGTGTCTGCACAAATCTGTTCCTGTGCTTTTTCAGGGAGTTTCTTGAGCAGATGGTGTAGTTTCTTTTGGTAATCCTCAGTGGGATCAGAGGATAATGGCCTGTAGAATGTGGAGTTAGAGAGCTGCCTAGCAGCCTCTTGTTCATATTCCAACTTATTCATGATGACGAAAGCACTGTACTGACAGCACTAGACCAATGGAAAAGAAGCCCTTGAGGAATTACACCACGATTTCAACAATTTCCATCCCACCATCAACCTTAGCCTAGACCAATCCAGTATGCCAACATTTTTATGTCTCACTTAGAACAACACTTCCTTAGCTCTCCTCCCCTAATGCCCCTACTCTATTTGTGCTACATTGATAACATCTTCATCGTCTGGACCCAGAAGTTACCTACTATGGGACAGGACAGGCTCAACAAAGAAAATAACAGAACGCCACTTGCTGTCACCTTCAGCCCCCAACTAAAACCTCTCCAGTGCATCAAAGATTTACAACCTATCCTGAAAAATGATCCCCCACTCTCACAGATCTTGGGAGACAGGCCAGTCTTTGCTTATAGACAGCCCCCCAACCTGAAGCAAATACTCACCAGGAACCACATACACCACAACAAAAACACTAACCCAGGAACCTATCCTTGTAATAAAGCCCAATGCCAACTCTGTTCACATATTTATCCAAGTGACACCCTCATAGGACCTAATCACATTAGCCACGCCATCAGGGGCTCATTCACCTGCACATCTACCAATGTGATATATGCCATCATTTGCTAGCAATACCCCTCTGCCATGTACTTTGGCCAAACCGGACAGTCTCTATGCAAAAGAATAAATGGATACAAATCTGACATCAGGAATCAACATTCAAAAAGCGGTAGGAGAACACTTCAACCTCTCTTGCCACTCAATAACAGACTTAAAGGTGGCAATTTTGCAACAAAAAAGCTTCAAAAATAGACTCCAACAAGAAACTGCTGAGCTTGAATTAATATGCAAACTAGATACCATTAACTTGAGTTTGAATAGAGACTGGGAGTAGCTGGATCATTACACATATTGAATCTATTTCCCCATGTTAAGTACGTTCAAATCTTGTTGTCAACTGTCTAAATGGGCCATCTTGATTATCACTACAAAAGTTTTTTTTCTCCTGCTGATAACAGCTCATCTTAATTGATTAGCCTCTTACTCCACTTTTTCATGTTCTCTGTGTTTGTGTATATATCTTCTTACTACATGTTCCATTCTACGCATCCGATGAAGTGAGCTGTAGCCCATGAAAGCTTATGCTCAGATAAATTTGTTAGTCTCTAATGTGCCACAAGTACTCCTGTTTTTTTTTAAGTAATTAGTAGCTCATTAAGTAGATATGGTCCAAATGTGAAGGCCAAAATCTGCATTGCAAAAAGTGTTAGTGTCCTTAGTTGCACTTCTCACCCCCTAACATTACCTATTGTCCAGGTTAAAACTGACAGTTTGGGGAAAGGGCTCAAAAAACAAACAAACCAACCAACCCACCCAATAAAAACAAGAATTCAGGGTTTCTCAGTTGCTTTTACCAAATTCTTCAGAGTAATCATGTTCATGAAATACCAAGCCCTTATGGTTGTGAAATTAGCTTGCACACTGTGAATTAATGGAATGTTGTCCAAGTCTGCAGCCAGTCAGTAAAAAACAAACAATAGCACCAAAAAGTGTCAGATTTCCCCCACCATTTATCCAAGTGAGGTGATACTGTGAAGGCTAATTAAGGCCATTTAAAGCCCAACTGTTAACCTTTTCCTTGCTGGTTTCAGAGTAGCAGCCGTGTTAGTCTGTATTCGCAAAAAGAAAAGGAGTACTTGTGGCACCTTAGAGACTAACAAATTTATTAGAGCATAAGCTTTCGTGAGCTACAGCTGTTGCATCCGATGAAGTGAGCTGTAGCTCACGAAAGCTTATGCTCTAATAAATTTGTTAGTCTCTAAGGTGCCACAAGTACTCCTTTTCTTTTCCTTGCTGTATGCTCTGTTTAGCTCAAAAATTTGTCTCACACCAACAGAAATAGGTCCAGTACAAGATATTACCTCAACCTCACTACCTTGTCTGTCTACCTTTCCTTACTTTCATACTAGAAACATCCAACTAATAATCATGGGGGATGAGGGGGAGATACTTAGCACACATCCTGCGACTTCCTCCATCAACTGGAAGCAATTCCAATAAGATTACAGATTTTGAACAGGTTAAGTACTGTAGTGAAATATTCTGAACAAATGAGACGTTTGCTACTACCTTAAAAATTATAAATGGCATTGATAGTGTCACATAAAAACATGCTGGACTCCTGCAGTGCAATTAGAGATTGTCCGAAATATCTCTAAAATGTGATCCTCAAGCAGCCATGGCATCTCATCTTAAAAAACCTAGTTTCAGAATGGCCCCACATTGTTAAAATAGGATGCACCAACTAGAAAATAAAAAATTCCTGCAGAAATTAAACAAATTTTGCTAAAAGTCTCCACAGACTTGTACTGTCCTTCCTGCAATGCTTAAAGGAATGACTACTGAGAAACCTGGCAAAAACCTCCCAAATTTGGAAGACATTGGTTCACATGATCGGAAATTGCCCTATGTTTTATTTAGATTCTTCAACACAATTTCCAGTGCACATACAGCCAAAGTAGTTTGGTTATCTTTAGACACTGGCTTACGTTAGTGTTAGTATTCTTTCAATAAATGTTCAAATATAAGAATAGCTGATGTTATAGTTTTATTTAAAACCTGAAATTAAGTCCTCATTTGGGTGGGGGGGGGGGGGGGGGGGGGGGGGGGGGTGGGGAAAATATTGATTCAATTTTAAGCAGTAGAGTTTAGAGAGGGTGAAAATTTATAATCCTACTAATTCTTAAATTTATCTACATGAGCTCACAATTACCTCATCCGCAGGGACACCAAGCCTCAACATTCATAGAATAAACAAAACTAGCGTCTGTGCGGATTTTGCTGTATACTCCAGAAGTTAGGGGATTTCTTAAAATATTTTCTAATCCTTGTGGTTCAGAGGCACATCTTCAGAGGCAACATTGCTTCCATCCATTTACATGCTGAGCCAGATATACTGAAACAACTCAAGTGCCAATAAAGAAAAGGAGTACTTATGGCACCTTAGAGACTAACAAATTTATTTGAGCATAAGCTTTCGTGAGCTACAGCTCACTTCATCGGATGCATTCGGTGGAAAATACAGTGGGGAGATTTTCAAGTGCCAATGTTACCAAATCTTTTTAATGGGGTGTGAACGATGAAGCTTAATCATCAGTACCTTTCATATTCATTGAATTGTGGAATCAGCCTGGCTGAGCAGAATTTGAACTTGGTGCCATTCAAATGGTGCCAGGGGAGGAAGAAAAATATCAAATCATGAGATTTTTTTGGAGCTGTATTCTCTCTTCACCTCTTCCTTAAAGGTGCCAACTATAACCCCACATTCATATGGTAAAAAGTTCAAATTCCACATAGCCAATCTGATTATAGGGATATAGAAGAATCTAATCAAGTCTCATCTAGTCCAACCCTGTCAACAAGGACTATTCTCTACAGAGTTTTCTAGTGTTTTGTCCAGTTACAATTTAAATACTGCAGTTGATGGGACAGCCATCATTTCTCTTTCGAAAATTATTCAACTATCTAGTTGTATCTCACTGTAAACATTTTCCTTGCTTCCTGTCCCGGACTTTACATTCTCTTCACCAACCTGATCCAATCCAGTTTGTGGTCCTCTCTAATCCTTCCCAAATCCATTCTCTTCCCAGACCAATCTTATACCTCATCCACACAAGAGATACAACATGGACAATTGCAAAGATTTCTAACCCCTGACCCCAGTATGCCTCAACCTTGACCTACAAGTACCAACACAAGTGCTGAAGCGGGTTAACTTCAGTCTTCATAACCATTCAAACACTTGCCTTTAATTTTGAGTCTACCAATAAGGGGTCCCAATTGATATAAACTGCAATGGTTATTTGGGGGATTTAGCTACCTGTTCACTAGACTTTACTATGACCACAAATTCATAAGCTTCCAGAAAAAACTTGTGGTCACTACTTACCTGAGCTAAACTGGATACTTTGTAATACTAAAATGAACCTCCACATGTCTATCTTCCAAAGCATGCATATAGATAGCTTAGAATAGAGGGGAAAACTGAAAACAGTAGTGAAAGCCCAGAAAGCGGTCTACTCTACATCAGTAAACTTCAGATGTTCAAATACTGAAGACAGAATTTGATCATTTTATTCACAATACATCAATATTCTCTGCTCACTCAAGAATGACATATCCGCAAGCAATAAAAAGGTCAAACTATCAAGTTTAAAAACAGTCCTCAGTATAGATACTGTATAATGGCCAACTCCCTGTCTTTCCCCATGACTTACATAAAAATAAATTTAATAAATCAAGTTATATTGTTGCTACAGCCATTAGTTTTTCCAGTTACTATGAATTAGAAAGAGCTGCCTCTAAAAAGAGCTGACAGTGAAAGAGGAAGAAAAAAAAAAAGATGGTGAAATTACAGTGCAGTTTGACTAACATATCAAGAGTTTTGACATATATCAGTAAATATTCTCCATATCACTATACTGATTATATACCAACATAAAAATCATATTCTGTTGTCAAATGTCATCTTCAAAGGTTGTGTATATTTTTGTTGACATATTTGTGAACTAATTCAGTATAAATTCTGTGTTTTGCAAGTGCTCCAAGCACAAAGTTTAGCAGAATAGTTGATAGTTGATTTGAAATAAGAAATCTCAAGTTTCAAAGTCAAATCCTCTGCCCCTTTTCCAATCTTGTTAAAAAAGATCTTGTATAGCACAGTAGATTTTACCACAAGATACCAAAATTTTGATCACTCGGTATCAGACCACAGGACTATATAGTTTGTATTTTATTGGATGTTGTAGAAATGATGATTAGGAATCAAAAAACAAAAGAATTTATTAAAACAGAATGACCTCTAAGAACCTAAATGTCATTTTTCTTGTTTGTATAAAAAAAGGGGGGGCACTTAGAGACTACTGACCCTTAAAGACATACAAGGGGGGGGAAGAGAATGTGGGAGGAAATAGGGTACAGTTGTAACCCTGATGTATTGCATATCCACTTTGGTTGTTATAGAAGGATATAATTAACCTGCTCTCCTGAAGGCTAAAGGGGGCGGGGGGAGAGAATCTCTCCCACATGAAATGGCATTGATACTTAGCTGTTTCACAAGGTTAACTAATAGGCAAATACTAACCAGTCTGCAAATATATTCTCTTGTAGCAAACTATTTACCACCAGCAAACTACATTTTCTGCTGTTTAACATACCTATGAGCTCCCGGAAGCCAAGATGTATGATCCCTTTCTGAGCTATGCAGAATGAAGCCTGGAGAGAAATTGAACACTACTGCAATAATAAAGGATAGAAATGTGGCGTGGAAGCATGACTAATCTGTGATTGAGTATCTCCCACCTACAGTATCTCCTTGGCAGCATCACATTTTTACAGTGCAGACACATTTTGCGGATGAAACCACATCACATGAGGGAAGTAACTATAAGATTACTACAGAGCCATACTACTCAGCTAGAAAGGGCTCAAATTAAGTGAAAAGGACCACGAAGTTAATTTAGATGCTAAAATAGTTGCCCCCTGATGTCCATTCTTTCCTCTGAAGAGGTTGGTATTGGTTCTAAAGTCCACGATTATATTGCTGTGACATCAGCTGGAGGAAAGGCGGGACAGTCATTTAAAGCAGATTTTTCCTAATTTTAAAATAGGACACCTCCCCCCCCCGCCCAAACAGAAGTGCCACATGCATTGCTAGCAAGGGGCACGCTGCTTGTATGACATGCAGTAAGGATGGGGAGTCGGACTGGCCACCTCTCCAAACAAAAGGCGCAGGCGAAGAGACAGGATGGTCAGCAACAACAAGCCAGCAGTGCGCTTCCCCCCGCGGAATACAGCCAGGAAGAGACAGGAAAGTTTTGGGGGCTGCTCCGGGGCCTCCCGCCTGGGTCAGGGAATAGGACCTTAAGCCAGGGTCAACGCAGGCGACCGCACGTGGGGCTTACCAGGGGGGTGCAATGAGCCCCCGGCCAGACGTGCAGGGAGAAGGGGAAAGCACCCAGCGGGACCTGCCGAGCGGGAGGGAGGCTGCACGGTAACCAGCGCCAAACGGGGGAGGGGGCACAACACAACCAGCCCCAAACGGGGCTCGCCAAGGGAGGGGGCGGGCGCAAAGCGGCCAGCCCCAGGCGAGCGAGGTTTTACGAGGCCGCCCATCACCGCTGCGTCGGGAGGGGGGGGGCGCTCAGCAGCCAGGACCAGACAGGACCTGGGGGCGAGGCAAGGGGAGCAGGCGGGCCTGGCCAGCAGCCCCTGCCCTTAACAAAAGCCCCCGGAGCGGTGCCGGGGGCGGCGGCCGCCGCAGCGCAGAAAGAGGGGAGCGGGGCTCCGGCCGCGCCTGCCCGGGCAGCGCCCCCCCCACAATGCGCCCCCCCCCCCCAGCAACACAAAGCGCGCCCGGCCCGCACCCACCTCGAGCGGCGCCGGCGCCCCCAGGGTTTTGGTCACCGCCTTCCACACGTTGCAGCCCAGCAGGCAGAGGAGAAGCGCCGCCGACCTGCTCATTTCCAGCCGCCGCCGCAGCAGCCGCCGCCGCCGCCGGGAGGGAGGGAGGAAGGGACTCGCCGCTGCCCGGAGGAGGCGGAGAAAGCGCCGCATCAGGGGCTGGCCCGCTCCGCGCCTCCCTCCATGTTGCCTCTCGCTGCGGCGAAAGCGGCTGCAGCCCCCCCTGCGATCCCCTGCCGCATCCTGGCCCCGCCGCTGCGTCCCCGCGGCCGGCGCCTTGCAAAGCGGGAGGGGGGGGGACGGCAGGGCGCTGCTTATTGATTGATTTGGGTGAGGGGTCCCCAAAGGCTGAGGCAGCCGGGCTGTTTAACCCTTTCTGCCCCGCTTCAGCAGCCGCGCAGAGCCGGGAGGGGGCTCCACCTGCCGGCCAGCCTGCGGCAGCCAACCCCGCATCGCCCGAGCAGAAAAGCAGGAGATGCCTAGCGCAGAGCGGGGCGCTGCTAGAAAGAGAAACGGGGCAAGCGGTGGCAGGGGGAGACGCGTGCGACAGGCCTGAAGCCCAGCGGCGCCAGCCCATTCGCCCTAGGAGCTCATCCTCCTTCGAGACACGTTGCTGCTTGCGAGTTCGTGCATTGCTCCTGTCACCCACCCTCAGCCTCCAAGAGCTACAGGATTCACCTGCCAGCCACTCGCTCACTGGATTCGCAAAAAGAAAAGGAGGACTCGTGGCGCCTTAGAGACCAACACATTTATTAGAGCATAAGCTTTCGTGAGCTACAGCTCACTTCATCGGAAAGCTTATGCTCTAATAAATGTGTTAGTCTCTAAGGTGCCACAAGTCCTCCTTTTCTTTTTGCGAATACAGACTAACACGGCTGCTACTCTGAAACCTGTCACTGTATTTGGACCTCCTTTTTTTTTTTTTTTCCTTTACAGATATAAAAATGCATCCTGGGTGATGCTTGTTTCTGGTCTACTGGCTCAAGACTAGTATTATTAGATCTTTCCTCATTCCCATCTGCAATACAGCAGGAAAACAAGAATGTGATGATCCAAGAGCAGACGTCAAATATGATAAGTCACACAAAGTACCCTTAAATGGCTTCTTGTAACCCAAGTCACAAGCAACTGGGTCTCCTTAATGCTCAGTGAGAGTCAGTTTTGCTCCTGCTCCTTTTATATAATATTTACTTCTGTTATGTTTGTGGGGCAGACCTGAGTTGTTCTGTTTGTTTGAATTTTGTGTGAAATTGTCTAAAAATGTCACCATAAAACTGTTAATGAACAGGAGTGTCTAGCAGTTAAAGCACAGGCCTGGGAGAGAGGAGGCCTTGATTCTGTACCCACTTCTATCATAAACTCAATGTATGACCTAGATAAGTCACTTAGGACTAGCTAGTAACATTTCATCACTGTTCTAGGTAGGAGGCTACAAGAGGAGCATTGAGGAGATTATGCCTAAGGCAGGCAGAGTCTCTCCTGAGACTTCTTCCAGGATCCATCCTTAAGGCTTCCCTCGACATGTCAGCCCTTCTCCCTGGGCCACTGTGAAGGGGGTACCAGGCCATGACTCTAACATCTCCTTTTGCCCACCCCCTGTTTGGCATCTGCCATTGACAGACTGTTAACATGAGTCATCCTTGTACAGGTCTGCTAGGGAAGCAGAGCTTTTAGCATATCCACTCACAGGCCTCTGTGTACAAACCCCACACTGAGCAACAAGGGGTGAGGGCTGTGGCTGGGGCTGCAGGTTCTGGGGTGGGTCTGGGGATGAGAGGTTTGGGGTGCAGGAGGGTGCTCTGGGCTGGGAACGAGGGGTTTGGAGGGCAGGAGGGGGAATCAGGGCTAGGGCAGGGCTCGGGGGTGCAGGCTCCAGGCGACACTTACCTCAAGTGGCTCCCAGAAGCAGCGGCATGTCCCCCCTATGGTTCCTACGCCGAGGTGCAGCCCAGCAGCTGTGCACACTGCCCTGTCCGCAGGCACCGCCCCTGCAGCTCCCATTGGCTGTGGTTCCCAACGGGAATGGCCAACGGGAGCTGCAGGAGCAGCGCTTTTGACAGGGGCAGTTTGCAGAGTGGAGGCCCCGGCTGCCTCGACAGGGTAGGAGCCAGAGGGGGGACATGACGCTGCTTCCGGGAGCCGCACGGCATGGCCCCTGACCCTGCTCCTCAGCTGGAGCATCAGAGGGGGGCAAGACCCAGACCCCACTCCCCAGTGGAAGCTAGAGGGCTAGATTAAAATGGCTGGTGGCCATAGTTTGCCCACCCTGCCTTAAGTAGTAGTTGATTCAGTTTACCTATCTGTAAGGTTATATACCTGTGAAAGGTTAATATACGGTTGCCAGGCATCCAGTTTTCGACCAGAACACCTGCCAACGCATTGCCAACTAGGCCATTAAAAGACCGGTGGATGGCACAGTGGGGCCCCGGGGCTAAGAGAGGCTGCCTGCCTACCCTAGCTCCATGCGGCTCCCAAAAGCAGCCACCAGCTCCTTGCGGCCTTAGGTGCATGAGCAGCCAGGAGGCTCTGGGTGCTGCCCCGCCCCTAGTGCCAGTTCCACAGCTCCCATTGGCTGGGAACTGTGACCAAGGGGAGCTGCAGGGGCAGTGCAACATGTGGAGCCTCCTTGGCTGCCAATGCATCATAGGGCTGCAGAGACCTGGTGGCCACTTCCTGGGAACCCCAGCAAGTGCAGGGAGAGGGGAAAGCACCAAACAGGGACCCCACAGTCCTTCCTGCACCCCAAGCCTCTACCCCAGCCCAGAGTCCCGTGACACACCCCAAACCCCTCACCTCCAGCCCCACCCCAGAGCTCACCCCCCGCACACACACCCCCAACTCCCTGCCCCATTCTGCTGAAAGAGAGTGATGGGGGAGAGAGCACGCAAGGGAGAGAGGCGGGATGGAGCGAGCAGGGGCAGGGCCTCGGAGCAGGGGTGTTTGGTTTTGTCTGATTAGAAAGTTGGAAACCCTAGGTTAATACCCCACAGTGGTGTGGTGAAGCTCAATTTATTGTTCAAACTATGCTTAGATAAAAGTGCTATAAAATGCAGTGTATTATGTTATTACTTTTAGGAAGCAGTATTCAGTTTCAGTTCAGAACTACCTTTCCTAAATAGTAAGAGTCTGTGGAGTGTTCCTCTTCAAAATTTTTCTGAAGACCGTGTCTTCCAGAAACTTTTAACCGTGGTTCTGCAATACAACATACTTATTTCCCTTCAAGAGCCTTTTCTTCAATTGATTTTAAATCAATTTTCTGAGTTTGGTGCCATGTGGTAAAAGTTAATTGCTTGAAATTATTCAGCTCTCTGCAGTGCAGTCCATTTGTAGCCTAATAGTGAAGAAAACTTGATTAACAAAAACGAACAGAATGCATATCAAGTATTTAAGTATGGTATTGGGACTCCTGTCTTCTCTCTCCTCCTCTCTCTCTCTCCCTGGAAGATTTTTTGTTTAAAAACAAAACAAAACAAAAAAAACCCACAACCAAGAACCCATAGTAGCAGATACATGGAGACAATCCAGCTCAGATTTTGAGGCAAGAAAGAATTGTCAGGATAATCAATTCTAACCTCAGGTGTAACAACAAATTTCACTCAGTAATCCCTGCATGAACTTCTAGTTAAGATAGAACACATAGCTAGAGTTGGAATCCACAAGAGTCAAGGGAATCATGCCAGAGAAGAACTTCGTACCATGTTTTAGGGTCTGCTTTTCTGTAGTCAAGAGTTTTGCACCTTACAAGAGACAATGGTCAAGAAGCAGTGACACAGTGCTACTTTATAGTCTATTTTGAGGGCTTGGTTCTATCATCCTTTACCTCTATGTGAATCAGGAGTAATTCAGCTGATGTCAATGGAGTTAAACTAGTACAACGGATATTTTAGTCAGTGAGGAAAACTAGAGCAAAATATAGTACATTTTTCCTGACTACAGTCCAACTGTTAGATCTTTAATTTTATATATTTAGACATCAATAGCTAAATATTCAGAGCATTATTGACATTTTAAAATAATGCTTTCAGAGCACTATATGCTGTGTAAAAGTTATCCTTTCCATCTCTGTGTATTTTTAATATAATCAAAGAGGGTGCTAATCCATGCATCCATGTTCAGTAATTTACAGCTATCAATCTAAGCAACAAATAAATATAATCATGTTATAGATATGCTACTTCGGTTCTGGTCTAGCATGTTTAGCTATCTGTAACAAGTAAGGAATCAAATTTCCTATTTCTGTATTGCATCAAGAAAACGTTTGTAGCCACCTTTAATAATACATAAGAATAAGGCAAAATCCCACAAAAGCAACTTGAAACACTGGCCAAAAGTCATGTCCTTTTTTGTGCCCTGTAGAAATAAAATATATAGATAGAACTGTAACAAGACAGAGATTGTGAGAATATACAGGTAATTATCTTCAACTAGCACTATTGGCATCAGATGTTTGGAGCCACATAACAGATAAGCCTGAAAAAGCAATATGATGGTGAATTGGTTCTGATCCAGCACTTATACTATAAATAGCATAGGAAGATCCATCATGTGGGCTCTTATTTTGTCTATGTTTGTGTGAAAACAAAACTGTTCTGTTAAAGACTGTTCTGCTTCATTAACTGTAAATAAACCAGATTTTTCAGGACCCAACTTCTGGCTGTATTTCATTTGCTAATCTTTTATGCAGAAGTTATATCGCTTAAACAAAAGATACGTCCTTATTCATACATTTCTAAAGGCACATAAAACTTTACAAAAGTCTGACTTTCTGTACTTTGCTTTTTCAAAAAAAAGTGAGAATTCTACTGTTTTTCTTTGAATTGGACACTTAATAACATACAACAGTAATTATAGGTCTGTACAGAATTAGATATTTCCATCAAGTTTTGCCCTGTATAAATAGCAACCTGCAGTACTCTAATTTAACTACAAAGTTTTGTCTTCACTCTGACAAGAGAAGTGTTCTTAACTTGTATCCACTAACTTGAGTTAACCAACTTGAGGTAAAATCTGCGTGAAGACAAGGTGCTTTGTAGTTTTCATACAAGTTAATAAATCAGGTTAAAAACTAGGCTCCCCCCTTGTTTTTACTAGGATATTTCTTCAAGTTAGCTAGCTGGAGTTAAGAAATTTATTTATTTTTGTATTGGAGATAAGGCAGTAAGGAGACTCATGTATTGATGAAGGGATGCAAAAATCATGGCTTTTTGTTTGCTTTCAGCCAGAGAAATGCAATCCCTTTCATTTGCCAGGAAAAGTCCTGAAAATATGCAGTGCATCTTCCCAGAAATGATACAGCTGAATGCTGACATCATTTACCACCACTTCTGAAATAATTAAACACAATGAGAATAACAGCTTGTCTGTAAATGTCTGTTTTCTGGCTATTGTTTTTAAACTATGGTTTGTTTGTATTAGTTTATATCATCATCAAGTGTCCAAACTAGAAAAGTGTGTGTGGATTTTTCTAAGCTCCACCCACTAAAATGAGATGCCGTTCTGAGTAGATTTTCAAAGCACATGCTCTCTGGGCTCTACTGGCCTCCTTGGGCTTAGGTACCCCTCACTAAGGGCTTGTCTCCATTACCCGCAGGATCGCCGTGCAGCGATCTTTCCAGC
This sequence comes from Dermochelys coriacea, assembly GCF_009764565.3. Taxonomy (NCBI): domain Eukaryota; kingdom Metazoa; phylum Chordata; order Testudines; family Dermochelyidae; genus Dermochelys; species Dermochelys coriacea. The sequence goes on from NC_050069.1 coordinate 229,537,607, forward strand.
AGGGGTCGATAAATCGTGTCTAGTGAAAATGTGATAAGTCGACCACTGAGCGCTCTCCCGTCGACTCTGGTACTCCACTGGAGCGAGAGGCGCAGGCAGAGTCAACGGGGCAGCGTCAGCTGTCGGCTCACCGCAGTGTAAACACTGCAGCGAGTAGATCTAAGTACGTTGACGTCAGCTATGTTATTCATGTACCTGAAGTTGTGTAATTTAGATTGATCCCACCCCTCAGTGTCAACCAGGACTAAGATTAGAACATAAGAAGGGCAGTACTGGGTCAGGTCAATGGCCAATCTTAATCCAGTATCCTGTCTTTTAGCAATGCCAGGTGCCTCAGAGAGAATGAGCGGAACAGGCAATAAGAGTGATCCATCCCCTGTCATCCATTCCCAGCTTCTGGCAGGCCGATGCTAGAGTCACCCAGAACATGGGGTTGCATCCCTGACCATCTTGGCTAATAGCCATGATTGATCTAGTCTCCATGAATTTATCTACTTCTTTTTTGAACCCTGTTATAGTTTTGGCCTTTACAACATCCCCTGGCAATGAGTTCCACAGGTTGACCATGCATTTTTGTGAAGTACTTCCTTTTCTTTTAAACCTGCTGCCTGTTAGGGGTCACCCAATATATTGTTTATTTGGTGCGAAGGAGTAAACAACACTTCCTTATTCACTTTCTCCACACCGTAGATGGTTTTATAGACCTCTATCATATCTCCTCTTAATAGTCTCTTTTCCAAGCTGAAAAGTCCCACTCTTTTTAATCTCTCCTCATATGGAAGCTGTTCCATACCCCTAATCCAGGCAGGGGTATGCAGAGGTCTTCCAATGGGTACATAAACTCATCCAGATATTTGCCTAGTTTTACAACAGGCTATATAAAAAGCACTAGCAAAGTCAGTACAAACTAAAATTTTATATAGACAATGACTTGTTTATATTGCTCTATATACGGTACACTGAAATGCAAGTACAATATTTATATTTATAATTATATGGTAAAAATGAGAAAGTAAGCAATTTTTCAGTAATAGTATGCTGTGATACTTTTGTATTTATGTCTGATTTTGTAAGCAAGTAGTTTTTAAAGTGAGGTGAAACTTAGGGTACACAAATCAGCCTTCTGAAAGGGGTACAGTAGTCTGGAAAGGTTGAGAACCGCTGCCCTAAATCATCTTTTCTAATTCTAATGCATCTTTTTTGAGATAGGGTGACCAGAATTGCATGCAGTATTCAAGCTGTGGGCATACTATGACTTTATATAGTAGCATTATGATATTTTCTGTCTTATTATCTATCCCTTTCCTAATGGTTCCTCACATGGTTAGCTTTTTAGACTACCAGTGCACATTGTGGATAATTCTGTAAAAATATCTGATCAATGACTCCAAGATCTTTCTTGAGTTTCTTTCCAAGAGCTAATTTAGACCCCATCATTTTGGATGTATAGTTGGGATTATGTTTTCTAATGTGCATTACTTTGCATTTATCACCATTGAATTTCATCTCCCATTTTGTTGCCCAGTCACCCAGTTTGGTGAGTTCCCTTTGTAATCAGCTTTGAGTTACCTTGAGTAATTTTGTATCTGCTGCAAATTTTGCCACCTCACTGTTTACCTCTTTTTCCAGATCATTGATAATTATGTTGAACAGCACTAGCCCCAGTTCAGATCCCTGGGGGGTATCAATATCTGTCTCTCCATTGTGAAAACTGACACCATTTATCCCATCCTTTGTTTCCTGTTTTATGCAGTTACTGTTCCATGAGAAGACCATCCCTCTTATCCCATGACTGCTTATTTTGCTTATGAGCCTTTGGTAAAGGACCTTGTGAAGGGCTTTCTGAAAATCCAAAAATTCTATACACACTGGAACACTCTTGTCCACATATTTGTCAACACCCCAAAAATTCTTGTAGATTTTTGTAAAGGAAAATCGTGTCTCACCAGCCATGTTGACTCTTCCCCCACAAATCAAGTAATTTGTGTCAGATAATTCTGTTCTTTACTATAGTTTCAGTCAGTCAATTTGCCTGGTAGTGAATTAGGCTTACTGGCCTGTAAGTGGCAGGATTACCAAGGGAGCCTGTTTTAAAAAAATTGGTGCCAATTAGCTATCCTCCAGTCATCTGGTACAGAAGCTGATTTAAGTGAAAGGTTACATACCACAAATAGTAGTTCTGTAGTTTCCTATTAGAGTTCCTTCAGAACTCTTGGCAGAAATACCATCTGGTCCTGGTGATTTATTACTGTTAAATTTATCTATGTGTTCCAAAACTTCCTCTAATGACACCTCAATCTGGGACAGTTCCTTACTTTTGTCACCCAAAAAGACTGGCTCAGGTTTGAAAATCTCCCTCACATCCTCAGCTGCGAAGACCAATGCAAAGAATTCATTTAGTTTCTCTGCAATAACCTTATCGTCCTTGAGTGCTCCTTTAGCATCTCGATCGTCCAGTGGACCCACGGATTGTTTAGAAGTCTTCCTGCTTCTGTTGTACTTCAGGTTTTTTTGCTACTAGTATTTCCCTCTTTTGCTAGTTGCTCTTCAAAATTCTCTTTTTGGCTTGCCTAATTATACTTTTAGACTTCACTTGCCAGAGTTTGTGGTCCTTTCTCTTTTAACTTCCAATTTTTAGAGGATGTCTTTTTGCCTTTAACTGCTTCTTTTACATTGTTGTTCAGCCAGGGTGGCACTTTTTTGGTCCTCTTACTATGTTTTTTAGTTTAGGGTATACATTTAATTTGAGCTGCATTGTGTTTTAAAAATGTTTCCATGCAGTTTGCAGGCATTTCACTTGTGACTGTACATTTTAATTTCAGCTTAACTAGTTTCCTCATTTTTGTACATGTACAGACTGTAGTAGGCAATTTGAGTTTGGCCTCTTTTTGACTAAGTAAAAAAAATAATGCAGTGGTAATCTCACAAATCCACCCATCTTTGGCACCAAATTGCTCTGTCATTCCATAAACTCTGAAGCTCATCATATGATTCTTCCTCTCCTTTCTTCCATGCTTGGATGAGGAGGGGAAATAGCAGGGAAAATAGTGTTGTACACTGACATTTAGGTATGATTGGCCTCCAAGTTAATACCCTTTGAGATGAATGGGGCAATTCACACTCCTCAGATCTGTTGTTTTAACCTATCTTCAAATTCAGGTAATCACTGCTGCAACAGTTACAGTCAGGTCATTTTTCCAAGCTTTTCTTTGCCACTCTAACAGCTAGAAACAGTTAAATTTTTTTTAAAAAAATGCTGAGTCACTGAAAAGGCATCATCTTGGGGGAGATAACAGTGCACCATACCACTGGGTAAGGGCTCAGTTCATATCCTGGGTGGGGGATGTGTGTACGTACACACACCCCTTGCATTCTGTAATTCAGTAATATTTCCAACCTTTTTTCCATTCATGGACACCTAAAAATTTTCTAATGGAGGTGTAGACCCCTTTGGAAATTTTAGACGTAGTCTGCCAACCCCTAGGGCCACTGTAGTAGTTTATTCAAGAGAAAATCCTTCCCCCACTTTCACAATTGTGGAGTTCCACATACAGTAGAACAGGGGTGTTTCCACTTCCCAAGAAGGGGCATGTGATGTTATGAGGGTAATATAATATCTCCTTGAAAGGTGACAGGGCCAGAAAGAGTTAATTAACTCACAGACTGACCCATGGCCAAACTTTAGAAACTGGTTAGGAAGAGATGTAAATGAATAGAGCTTTGAAATGCAGTCTGCATTGTTAGAGCTAGAAGGGTAGATGTTTGCTCAGGTCTTGTGATGTAAGCAAACAAGTCTTGTCTATTACTATAGTTTTGATTCACAGATCAAAAAGGATTAACATTTATGAACTCACTTGAGTGAAATAGTATTATTGTCTCTATGTCTCTGAAGGTTGTGGTAACCTGTATCTGAACTGTTTAATGGATAAATTATCCTGTGCTAATTGCCATGATGTTTAGGAGAAGGAAAGTTAAGCCTATTGTTTTCTCAGGCCACAATGCTGCTGGAAATGTAAAAACCCTGGGACATGATCCTTCTTCATCTCAGATCTGTTTTGGGTTTCAAGAAGGGGAACCTTGAGCCATAAGGATTGAGATCCTCAGTCACTGACTGGAGTCACCCTGAATATGGACATTAGACTATAACCTATGGACTATTTCTAAAAGACATTTGGCAACTACAAGCTCATCTCCGCTATGTATCTGAACTTTAAGAATTGAATTCAAGTCTGTATGTATCTTGATCTTTTAACCAACACTTTTCTTTTTGAATAAATTTTAGTTTCGTTGATAAGAATTGACTACAAGCATGTATTTTGTGTAAGATCCAAGTTATCATTTGACCTGGGTCTGGGGCTTGGTCCTTTGGGATCAGGAAAACCTTTTCTTTTATATGATGAAATAAGATTTTCAGAATTTATCATCATAGGTTTGACATGCGTGTCTGGATGGATGCCTGAGGCTAGGTACTTTAAGGGAACTGCATTATTTGGACTTCTGAGTAACCAGTGAGGTACTATAGAAGCTGTCTTCTGCTGGCTTGGTAAATCTAAGTATTGGAATATCCACCAGCTTTTGGGGTTTGTCCACCCTGTTCTGTTTGTAGTTCACGCTGATTGAGTGTCCTCAGCTGGCTCCCACTTCTGGGAGCCGTGCAGAGCTAGGGTAGGCAGGGAGCCTGCCTCAGCACCAGGTTCGCATTGTGCCGCTGACCAAAATTTTAACAGCCCAGTTGGCAGTGCTGAACAGAACTGCCAGGGTCCCTTTTTGACTGAGCATTCCAGTCAAAAACTAGATGCCTGGCAACCCTAGAGTCCAGGGAGGCAGTGGGGAACCAGAGGCAATGGGTGGAAAGGCCAGGGAAGGCAGTGGGGGGCCCAGAGGGATAGGGAGGGGACTCCAGAGAGGAAGTGGGCAGCCAGGCAGGATTGGAGGGATTGGGAGGGCAGTGGGGATTAGGGCCAAAATACAAGTTTGCCCGGGGCACCATTCTCCTTAAGACTGACCCTGGCACAGCTGGCCTTAAGGGTGAGTGACATGGGTTCCTGCCCAGTGTGCCATGGTCAGGGGGCACTGTGGTAAAGTGGGTGTTTCTAGAGGGTGCCTTTGCAGTCACCAGGAAGTTGACTGTGGCAGCGAGGGGGGTCCTACCATTGTGCCCCCCTCCCCAACAGCAGTTACCAATCACCTATGCTCTCATGCAGGGGGTTCAAGAGGCAAAGCAAAATGAGCTGCCACCATGAGGAACCTCTGTCCCTTCCACTCTTCAGAAGGGGAAGCAGGGCCACAGAAGCGGAGTCTGGAAAGGTGGCCGTGGAATAGCTCCTCTCCTGTTCCAACCTGGCAATACTTTATACTCCCCACATGGAGTTCCCCAGAGCCCATCCTAGTTATTCAGCCTGAGCCCTGGAGAGAAGATTTTCTCCTAGATTAAACAAAAAGTGAAATAACCACATTATTAAGAAAAAGCCAGAACAGCCTAGTGCTAAATTTGGAAAAGTTAAAAAGTATGACATTTACTTCTGTTGAAGAGTTTTGTATATGCATCTTAAAAACATGCTTGGATGTCTATAATGAACATTTTTAGTTTGGGTCTATTAAGCACATTCTGGGGTCTATCAAACATTTTGAGCATGAATGGTTTCAACATATTTTTCAGGTTGTGGCATTCAAAAGAGAAGGTTACTCACCCTATGCAGCAACGGAGGTTCTTCAAGAGGTGTCCCCCTATGGGTGCTCCACTGTAGGTTTGACAATGCCCCCCGAGACTGGAGTCAGAGATCATCAGCCGTGCCCATCAAACCACACATGCGCACCTCCCTATCTTGAGCTGTGAGCGGGATGTATACATGATGCTGCATGGTCCAACCATCCCTCTGTTCCTTCTCTGCAGCAGAGCTTACTGTCAGCTCCAAAGCAGAGGGGAGGAAGGCAGGTAGTGGAACACCCATAGAGGGGTGCACATCTCAAAGAACCTCAGTTACTGAACAGGGTGAGTAACCTTTTCTTCGAGTGATGTCCCTATGGGTGGTCCACTATAGGCAACTCAAAAGTGGAGCCCCTAATTGGAAAGCTGGTGCTTCAGAGTGGCATTTACTGCAGATGCTAGGACAGTATGTACCAGGAAAGTGTCTGCTGTGGCATCGTGAGTAATGGTGTAGCGATGGGCAAGTATTTGCTGATACCCATGTGGCCGCTTTGCAAATGTCAGCGAAGGGAACACTGAGAAAAGCAATGGAGGTAGAAAGTGAGCATGTGGAATGTGCTCTAATTACAGTAGGAAGTTGTTGATTGTGTAGCTGGTAGGACAGGTGTCTACATTGTGAGGTCCACTTTGAAAGGCACTGCTTAGAGACGGCTGCACCTTTGGATCTTTCAGTCATTGAAAAAAATAGACATGGTTATTTTCTAAAAGATTTAGTTCTGTACAGGTAGAAAATTAATCTAAGCTATGGAACAAACAGTAAAGGTAGAGTGAACAAAAAAGTGTGTGTTTTTCTTTAGATAGAGGAAAGAAAAAGCAGCAATACTACACTAAAACAGGTAAGTCACTATCTAGTAAGGTAAAGGGAGAAGCAGGCTCTGCTGCAGATTCCCTCTCAGACCAAAGGTGGTAAAGAAGGAACTTGTGGGCGGTCGGACTGAACAGCACTATATATACACATCCTGCTTAAAGCACAAAAACGGGAGGTGTGCATGTGCGGTCCAATAGGTACTGCTGATGAAGAGCTCCAATCCCAGGCACAGGGGGTGCTGCTGCACTTAGAACAGAGCACCCATCAGGACATTACTCAAAAAAAAAAAAAAAAAAAAAAAAAAAAGGACACGGAACTTTTATTTAGCCCAATTCATTCCTATTCATTTCCCCCCAACCTCCACCTATATGGGCATAATATTATCAGGCCACAAAGCTCTGTGTAATCAGTGCCAAACCCATACTGCCTTAAACTCTATTACAACTAGTGAACACAGGGAACCAAGAAATGCAAATAATTGTAATATAAACATACTTACAAGCAAGTTGCTGTCCTACCTTGCTGATTAGTAGTACAGCACAGTGCATTTGAGATTGGCTTTGAAGCACTTGCATCATTTCTTGAATAGTTATTGGCTTCCACACTGGACAAATTCCTGCATCTGTGCAAGATTGTGCACAAAATCCATTAAAAAGACCACAATGTCTTTGTATACAGTCCTGATCATTATTTTGCCGTGTCCCCAGCAAACTGAATCAGCAATATTCTGATTATGACGCATTTACCTTTTTGTGAGAAGATGGTGAAAGTTATTTAGTGCTGTCTCTTGTGGGTGAGAGCAGAAGTTTTGCTAACAGAACAGTGAGTTTCTGAACATGGACTATAGATTTCTTTGTAATCATGTTGAGCCTGGATGCAAAAGTTGCTGCAGCCACGTTTGGGACTACTTTAACACTTATATAACCACTTATTATCCTAGAGGTCTCAAAGTGCTTAAAAAATGAGATACTTAAACACAACCACTTCTGAGGTAGACAGTGAAAGCCAACCAGTGCACAGCACTCTTCATAGAGGTAGGAAAGGAATTTTTGCTCAAAAAACACTGTAGCAAAAACTAAGTGTTATGAAAGTTGCCATGAAACCTTCAATTTCCAGATAGAAGAGTCTAGCTCTTTGCTTTTAAAGGCTTCTTCTTAAGGACCCTCATACAGGTAACTGAATGAGAGTTTAATCTACTTTGAAAGAAGGGGTTGGATTGACCCTGTTGAGATTTGAGTCTAGTTGTAGAGAGTCTAGCCTAAATATTCAAATTCTAAGCTATCATTTCCAGGGATAAATATTAATACTTCCAGTTTGTGTCTACTGAATTAAGACAAAAACGTATAAAAGTCTCTCCCTAAAAGAGAGGCTTCTGCTTAAATCAGGATTATTGATCTATTAGTTTATAAATTAAGATTTTATACATGGTACCAAGGGACAATAGGGAGTTGTTCAGTGTGGATGTACATATGGTTTGCTCGCAAGAAAAGAACTATAACTCAATTATGCTAGGCTCAGGTGCTTTTGATTTAACTGAACAGAACAAAACAAAACCTAACATAACCCAAACTTATAGTGCACAGACAGGAATACAGACAGGACTTGACTGCTGGTGCTTTGAGTCAGTAATAGAGTATCAGCATTGCAGTTCTGATTCATTTTAGAATCAGGTGACTCCCACTCTAGTTCTTATTGCAGTCCTCAGACTAGAGCACTTTTATACTGTAATCACCACACTTAGCATGTCCTGCTTTTAAAGGCTGTCCTTGCATACTTGAAAATGTAACACCTTAGAATCAATAAATCAAAGAAAATAAAGGATCCTAACCCCACTGAGGCTTCTAATCCATTTACTATTTCACATTGACTACCTAAACACCCAAAAAACATGAGGCAGGCCCCCAAAACAAGAGATTTAAAAAAATACGTTTTGGGTTTGGGGAAAGTGGTTTGCAATTCTTGGTTTAGAGTTTTAGGATTCATGTTTTAAAGTTTCTCTGTAATCACGAAGGCTGAAATTTTTTTTTTTTTTTTTTTTTTTTAAAAGGACAGCTGAGATTCTTATGTAGTCATGTGACTTCAGGAGCTGGGGATTTAAGAAAAACAAAATACTGCAAGACTCAAGATAAAAGATACAAGTTGACACCACTATCTTTATAGTGCATATCAACAGTAGGGACCATTGCAAACTAGAAAAACATCAAGGAAAACCACCATAAAAAACTGCATTCTGTTGCCCAACAGCATTTCATTTTCCTCTCCCAATACTGTTTATATCACATCCAATATTCAAAACCGTAGGGCAAGGACCTCGGCAGTACTGTGGGGAAGGATGACTATAAGCAATGGTCTGACACTCGATGGAGACAATATTAGATTCAAACTCTGCTGAATATCACTCTTGGTGGGCCCATGTGATTGGCTGAGCTGCCACAAGGCTTTTGAGTTTCTCAAATGATTAAAAGTGCTACAAAAGGCAGACCACAAGATACAAAATTCACCTTGTACTGGGAGAAGTGATAGCGAATGGGCACTAATAGCTTGGTCACTTTTCAAAAGTAAATTTTAATGTGAAGCTGAAACGGATTGCAAAAACAAAATGACTTGCCCCCTCAGAATACAAGCTAGCTCTTGAATCCCTACCTTAAAGAAGCACTCCTTTGAACCATCCCAGCGATCTACCATATATCATCTCACCCAACCTCCCTTCTTGTTGGTCCCCAACATCTAATGGTGGCTATGTTGCTTCCTGTGCTCCAAGTCTTTTCAGTCCTCTCTGGGTTCTCGCCTCTTTGCTCTACCAAAATCTTCTTCACTAGAGACCTCCTTTTGGCTATGTCTAAGGGTCTCTTACTCTACTTAATCTCCTTCATCTTTCAGCTGCTACCAGACTTTTTGATTGAACCAACCACTTCTTCCTGAAGATCTGCAACTCCGTTTCTCCTACTAACTCACTGATCGGTCCCTCATCATTACAGCTGATCAGAACAAAACAAAAAAAGGCAGAACCCCCCCCCCCCAAGTGGTTAATGAAAAAGCCTTTTCTGGAAAGAAAAAAAAAAAGGAGCACTGTAAGCTGGTCAAAAGCAAGCAAAAATTGTTCATGGGAAATTTCTAAAAGTTTCTCGGCAAAACTTGTCACTGAAATTTCAAAACGGGGGAAAATTTTGTATAATTTTCAACCAGATCATCTTCCATTGGCTCCCCTTTCTGCATCCTTCTGTGTTCTCCTTCTCTCTCTGTTCTGGGACACCTCATCAGCTCCCACAGTTTCAGCTACCCTCCCCTTTCTCTGTTCAGCCTCCCAGCTTTGAGTCTTCCTCTGACAGCTCTTCCTGATGGCCCACTCCCATCTCAAATGCAACAATGTTGAAATCTGACCGTCTCACTTTTCCTTCAAAACCCTTTCCCATGTCTTCCTCCTCTGTCATTGCTGATAGCTCCCCATTATTCTGTCACCTAGGCTCAGAAAGTCAGTGTCTTCTTTGCCCCCCTTCTCCCCACATTTAGGCTCCTTCTAAGTCCCATCACTTCATCCTTCATAAAATCCCTAAAATCCTTCCATTTCTTGATGTGATAAAATCCTAGTTCATGCCTCTCAAGTTAGTCACTTGATCTTGAGCACTGCAGCCTCCTCTCCTCTGCCTTCCCGCCTCATCCTCTTTCCTCTCTTAGCCTAGCCAAAAGGCAGATGTTTCCGAAATCTGTAGAAGAGGGAGGCAATCCTGTGGCCCTCTCTTGTGTGTTGTTTCAAGTGATCTGCTGATTTACTGCATTGGGTTACATTTGGTTCACCTTTCTAAGGTTTTCTTCATAAGAGCTAGAGACTATCTTTTTTTAAAAATAAACAAAAAAAACCCTTTAGATTCTGAAACACAATTACATAGCACCTGAAAAACAATCCACATTTATGTGGTAATTTACAAGATCATGTAATCACATTGTGAAGAGAACACCGTCAGAAGATAAAACCTTCCAGTCTGGGTCTCTGACAAGGTGCACCATAACTGGAATTGTTAAACATTTCTTCGGTTAGTTTTACCATGTTATACAGCCATTAGTTGCAGTATCTGTTCGTTCTGGAATTAATTTTCTGGACTGTCTTATCACTATTTGAAATAAGTCTCTAGGCAATTATTGATATTCTACTCACATGACTGCTCTGCTGAATCTCTGATTACCTCACACATCCCATCATGGCTGAGTAATATCTTAGATAGCTACAGCTGTGCCAGCCAACACAACAAGTTTCTCGGTTCCCTAGAGCCCAGCTTTTCAAATCAGCTAGTGATAAACAGCACCACTCCCACCACAATTAAGTTGATGCATTTTTCAAGGGATTTTTTTTTTTGCGGTCACTAAATTCAAATGCTCTTGCGATATGTAGTTCCAAGTTCATCCAGAGCTTGCTACAAAATTGTGCTTTGTGATAGACAATACAAAAAAAATCCCCTTATTTGCAGCATCAATACATGGAAACAGCTCAGAAGAAACTGCTATGTTCTCACACCTGCTTATAAATACTTCTACTGAATTGTCAGTTCTCATTATTAAAAAAAAAGATTCTCAGTAATAGTAAAGTGGCTCATGATCTCCTGCTTTTATTTCATACACTCCTGCCCTGTCTCGTTACTTTTAATGTGACCAAAGCTCCCTTAAGATGATTGTAGCTCCTTACAACCTTTTCAGATGGAAGTAAAGGTGCTGGTAGTAAAAATGGAAATTGTCTCCTATTTTTTTTTCAGTGGAACAGAAGCAAAGCTATCCTCAGTGAAGATGACAACCCTCTGTTCTCCATATATAGCATAGACAAGATGTTAAGAAAACGGGGAGGGTGTGGGTGTGTGTGTGTGTGTAGTGGACTGGGCAGAGGAAAAGAAAAGGTGGGGGAAGCGGAGAGGGATACCTAAGACAGATGGAAAACTGAAGGAGAGCTCAAGTTAAAATATGAAGGGGCAGTAGACTGGGCATGGAGAGGCTGAGAATATGGGGAAGGAGGATGATGAAGAGGGAGATAATGACATTTTCTCCTCTGGGGTTTAGGAGAGAAGAAATTGAGTTCCCCACCTAGCAACCAGGGAGATGTCTGCATGTGCATTTAAGATTGGATTTTCACACTGGAATGACCACACACAAAACTGGAGGTAGAGGCTTCCCCAATTGGTTCAAGAAAGTCAGAAGGCAAACACCTCAAAACGCACTTTCAAAATTTTTGCCCTCTGAGTCTCAATTTTTGAATGGGTGGCAACACTACTTTTCTTTAGACAATACAAATTGTGGTTTACTGTCAGTTGCTAATTATTCCTGAATGTAATGAGACTAAAGTTTTGCTTTGATGCTAGATTCAGCCAATAAGCTGACTACCATCCTAGCAAATATATAAATATATTTGCCATTGGGAACATAGGTCAGGGTTTGCATAGTTCTTGTTACATTTCCTTTTATTCATTAGAAATGCAGACACAGCCCTCTACACCTGTTTTTCTCAGTTACATTCTTGTGTTTGCATAAAGCATTCAGATATGGCCAGTGTTTCTCTTGTATTGCAATAATTCTCATTGTAAGTTTGCACTATGCCTTATGTACAATTTATTATACTGGCTGAAGCACGAATACAGATCCTGTAGCTGACTGCTAACTAGACCTGACACCTGCACTGCTTGTTTCAGATATGCCAAAGGAGTTGACATTTTGCTTTATGTGAAAATAAAAAGATGTGGAAATGGTTGTTTCAGATTTTACTTGAGAATCAGCTTTTCCCATTTTTCTTTGGTTTATCTGAAAGAGTGGCAAGCACAGATGTTGGGTTGTATCTGAATTAACAGTCAGCTGAGGGGAAGCTGAAGTAACAAATGAGAGAAACATACTGAAATAGGATATATTGAAATAGGATATAATGAGATAAACAGAATAGGATAGTGTAGTTTAGCAGTGGGTAAGGCTGTTCATCAGAACTGAGCCTAAATATGACATGAAGTTGGTTTATTTTTCTGAAGTTTTCGGGACTCTCAGAAGGCAAACCCAGGAGAGGTGGGGCAAAAGTAATTTAAATCTCTGTTGTTACTGGGCTCTGGACCACTCTGAAAGCCAGTATAGGGGGGATCTGCTCTAATCTCGGGGGTTGGACTAGATGACCTCCTGAGGTCCCTTCCAACCCTGATATTCTATGAATGCAATCTCTGGCAACCTTCCCTCCTACTTTCAGTGGCTTGCTCCATAACCCAGCCCTCCAGCCATTCCCACTTTGTGACTGTTCCCAGCATGCTCTTACACTAGGGGGAAAAATCCTATGCTCTCATCTCATGTTAACTAACACGTAGCAAAATCCTAGTGAAGACAAGGAAGTTTGGAGTTTTTAAACACACTAGCAGATCAAAGTAAACACTATGGGGAAAATCTAGGGAAAGCCTTTTTTCCTAATGAAGACAAGGCCTAGTGGAATCCAATAGACGTGGAAGGATGTGTACTGTAGAAATTCCACAGACCCAGACCACCATGGATGAAGTGAATGCAAGACTAATTTTATTTCCTATTTCCCCAGATTCTTAATGCAGTATACAAATAGCCTAAAAGATCAGCAGCATGGCTGTGTCTGGCCAAGGTCAGCTGGCTCAGTCTGCAGGGCTATAAAATTGCAGTGTAGACATTCAGGCTTGGGCTGGGGCCCAGATTCTGAGACTCCTATGGGGGAGGGTCTCAAAGCTTGGGCTCTAGCCCATTACTGAATGTCTATACTGCAATTTTTAGCCCCATGAGGCCAACTCAGTTGACCTGGGCTCTGAGACATAATGCCACAGGTTTTGTTTTGTTTTTTAAAATCACAGTGTTATACATACCCTCCTCTCCTTGGACTATACCTAGGAGTAGTTACTAAGCATTCTCAACTACAACCACTACATATATGAGCTCTATGCTACCCCTGCACTGCAGAAATTGTCAGGGGCTGCTCTGTTCCTTTATAATCCCTATACACAGCTGGAGCTGTATGAAGGGACCATAATGCAGGCTGCTATCTGACTCAATCCCAGTACTGTACTTATTCCTCACCAAAAGTGCTGCCATTGTCAAACTGATTACAGTACATCTATGATACAACCACTGAAACAGATAGGTTCATGCTTTCCATGAACACACTGTTTCACCATACCTGAAAACTAAAATGAATCTACTGCAATGTGTTTTATAAAAGGCAATAAGGACTGTCACAGCAAATTGAGCATGATTAATTTTAAATTGCTTTTTAGAAGCCTGTGCAGGATTTGAACTTATTTTGTGTACACTATAATGCTGACAGGGTCTACTGTGAGAGGCATGATCAGACAAGAGTATTTGTATATGAATCACAACTTGGTCAGACTTCTCTGAGGTGTCAGTAAAAGCCCAATATTTGGTGAGGTTACCAGGGAGCTTATGTTAGTATGATACTGGCTCAGACAGCTCCCAAAGGAACTACAGCCACATTTTCAGAGTGTGTGCACCCATTTTTTCCTCTGGCCAGACTGAGACATTATCTGATTTTCAGACTGTTGAGGTGCTGTAGTATCAAGTTGCAAGACTTCAGCACCTCTGAAAAAAAAAAAAAAATCAGGCAAAGTGTTGCATACAAAATGAGTAAAGAGAAAAATTTGACTATAGGAAACTGGGAAATATTTAAATTTTAAGAAATATGAGAGAATTAATTGAATACAATTATTCTTTAGTGGCATGCTTCAGAAACTTGCTTTGCGTAAGGATGAGCCAGCTACCCCCCCACTCCACATTTAGAGAAATCATTTAAACAAAACAGGAGTAATTGGGTAAAAGTATATGCTCTGTGTTATACAGGAGGTCAGATGATTTTTATAGTTTATTTTTTTAAGGCCAGAAGAAACTTTTTTCAAGAAATAAAATAGAATAGAGTTAATAAAACAGAAAGAGGACCAAAAAATGTGACCATTGCTAAAACACCAAAGTAAAGAGAAACTGTTAGAGACAAAAAGGCATTGATTAAAAATTGGAAGTCATAGCTGAGTGAGGAAAATAGAAAGGAGCAGAAACTCTGCCAAGTCAAGTATAAGGCAGGCCAAGAAAGTTTGATGAGCAACCAACTAAAGAAAAAAAATTGTTAGTTTTTGGTAAGTACATCACAAGCAGGCAGTCTGCAAACAGTCAGTGGGGCCACTGGACAATCGAGGCACTAAGGGAGCAGTCATGGAAGACAAAACTGTTGTGGAGAAGCTAACTGAATTCTTTGCATTGTCTTCGCTGGAGAGGATATAGGGGCAATCTCCACATCTGAGCCATTCCTTTTAGGTGACAAATCTGAGAAACTGTCTCAGACTGACATGTCAGTAGAGGAGGTTTTGGAACAAATTGATACATTAATCAGTAATAAGTGACCAGAATCAGATGGTATTCTCCCCCTCCCGACCCAAGTTTGGAAGGAACTCCAATATGAAATTGCAGAACTATTAGCTGTGGTAGGTACTAATCACTTAAATTAAATTAGCAGTGTAGTGCTCATTTTTAAAAAAGGCTCCTGTGGCTTATTGTCCTGTAATTGCCAGGATTGCCTAACTTTAGGACCAGGCAAATAGATTAAAACTATAGTAAAGAACAGAATTATCAGACAGATGAACATTATGTTGGGGGAAGATCAACATGACTTTTGTAAAGAGAAATCATGCCTCACTAATCTATTAGAATTCTTTGAGATGTTCACATGTTCACTGACAAAGCGTGATCCAGTCCATATAATGTACTTGGATGTTCAGAAAGCCTTTGACAAGGTCCCTTACAAAATTCTCTTAAGCAAACTAAGTGATCATGGGAGAAGAGGGAAGGTCCTTTCATGCATTGGTAGTTTAACTGGTTAAAAGATAGGAAACAAAGGGTAGGAATAAATGGTCTGTTTTAAACAATAAAGAGAAGTAAATAGTGGTGTCCCCCAAGGATCTGTTTGGAACCTGTGCTTTTCAACATTCATAAATGATCTAGAAAAGCAGGTGAACAGTGAGGTAGCAAAATTTGCAGAAGATACAAAATTGCTCAAGAAAGTGTGAAGAGTTACAAAGGGATCTCGCCAAACTGAGTGACTGGGTAACAAAATGGTAGATGGAATTCAATGTTGATAAGTGAAAAGTGTTTTCCAATGGACATTATCATCCCAATTATACATACAATATGATGGGGTCTAAATTAGCGGTTATCACTCAAGGAAGATCTTGGAGTCTTTGTGGATAGTTCTCTGAAAACATCTGCTTAATGTGCAGCAACAGTCCAAAAAAGCTAACAGAATGCTAGAAACCATTAGGAGAGGGATTGACAATAAAACAGAAAATATCATAATACTACTATGTAAATCCTTGGTATATCCACACCTTGACTACTGCATGCAGTTTTGCTCGACCCATCTCAAAAAGGATACATTAGAATGGAAAAGAGAATGGCAACTAAAATTAGCGGTATGAAACAGATTAGATTAAAAGAATGGAACTATTCAAGTTAGAAAAAAAGAACTAAGAGGGGATATGTTAGAGGTCTCTAACATTATTAATGGTGTGGAGAAAGTGAATAGGGAAGTGTTATTTACTCCTTCACCTAAACATAAGAACCAGAGTTCATCCAATGAAATTAATAGGCAGCAGGTTTAAACAAACAAAAGAAAGTACTTCACACAACACCTATGGAACTCATTGCCTGGGGATGTTGTCAAGGCTAAAAGTATAACTGGGTTCATGGCTTCAATGTCTATTAGCCAAGAGGTAATGGACACAATCCCATGCTCCCGGTGTCCCTAAACCTCCAACTGTCGGAAGCTAGGACTGGACAATAGGGGAAGGATCACTCAAAATTGCCATGATTTATTCATGCTATTCAAGCATCTGGCCTCTCCAGTGGGTTAGATGGACCTGTAGCTCACGAAAGCTTATGCTCTAATAAATTTGTTAGTCTCTAAGGTGCCACAAGTACTCCTTTTTTTTTGCAATCCAGTATGGTCATTCTTCTGTAGTTTCCCCCCCCCCCCAATAAGTGTTGCATATGCTTTTGGTACAAACTAGGTAGGGGTCAAGTTTGTTTTAAACTGCTGTATGTGGTCTTTATTCAGTTTGATTTCCTTATTGAATTTAGGACACTTTAGGAGAGCCCTCCTGTGGCAAAACTTGTAAAGTTTCCGGGTTGTATTCAAAGACAAGGCAACCCACTTGTTCTGTATCTGCTTGTTTGTTCAAAAGGTAGTAAGCAATTATTTATTGTATCTACAGGCCCAGAGGTGTTCATGGTATTTAAAGGCAAATAAAATTCTACTGTATTCCTGGCCCTCACAATCTAATTTAGACAATGCACAAGCATAGTAGGGGGAGAGGAATGGATAATAAAGTCATATGATTAGAGTGTGGGCCAAAGTTATCTGCTGGTGTAAAATGCATAGCTTCATTAGCGTCAAGGGAACTGTGTCAGATTACACTAGAAGAGAATTTGGTCCTATGTATTGTTGAGGTTTGACAGTTTTCTTAGCATATCTAAACACATGCATGCACACAGAGAAAAGATACATGGATCAGGGAGGCTATACAGGCATAAAGGGCATCGTGAAATGAGGCTGGGGAGACCGAGTAGGACAGGATGACTGCCGGCCTGATTCCCTGTTGCATTGCACCTTGGGTTGACATTTACACTAGTACAAAGTATGTGTAAAATGCTACTGTTCCAATCCAATAGCTTTTTCACCCAGTTTATTTGGGTATAAGTGACAGTACAAGTTACAGAGCAACACACAATCATACCTGCAGGCTTGTTTTAAAACAGTGTAACTTCACTGGAGTTACCTTGATTTGCTCCAGTGCAACTGAGAGCAGAGCAAGACCCCAAAGTGTTCCATGAAATATGAAGAGTTAGCAGAGCAGGGCGAAGCTTTTAGCATCAGTATCATTCTTATTAATAATTTCCCCATGAATGGAAGCGTAGATGAGTTAATTCTCAACCAAAGCCAAAAGAGCCAATCTAAATATTTCACAAGTAAAAAAACCCCTGAGGAATTCTACCATATAAAGATTACAGGCCCAATTAATCCATTTAACTAAATAAAGTTGCATCATGCATATACTTAGCCCCTATATCTATGAAATGGAAAAGGATTACTATTAATATGGTCAAGTTCAACAAATGTAATTAGCTCTAACTGCCAACTTAGCCATCCTCCTAATGATTTGTGATTAAGTTAAATCATGTTAAATGATTAAGTTAAATAAGCAACTCACCAGCTCACACACCTCCTTGTAGCTGGGGATGACATTACATCTTTTCCTTTGGCAGCACCTGCTGACAGCTACTCTGGTCCTGCTTCTTCCTGGGATCCAACTGGAGGGCTGTCACATGGAATTAGGCTAGGCAGAAGTCAAAAAATGAAGGAAAAATATCTTAACAATAAAATGGACTATTTTTATGTTTTTTACAGCTGTGGAGGTAGGATTGAGGTTAATGTTACGGTAGTACTGACAGCAGGGCTTCAGGGGGCTCCCTGTGTTGCCCAGCTGCCCCAGACACAGGGCACAATGTGTGGGGGAGTCCACAGTCATCCTGGTGGAGCAGAAACCACCCCCCCAGCCAGGACTGTAAGGAAGACAACAAGCCCTTGGCACAGGGGAGATCATGCTACTGCTGATCCATTCCTGCCTAGAGAGAGAGAGCCATTCAGCAGGGGACGACCTCCCATGTGGTCAGGGGCTCACCATCCTCACAGTGCTGGCTGGGGGTCTGCCCTGCCACAATGGCCATTGCCTCCCTCTGCAGATTGTGCCTGTGAGGGATCAGGTGTCCCCTGTCCCTAAGACAGCACAGGGAGTCCTCTGCAACGCTGCTGTCACAGACCTGAACACTCCTTCCCTCCCACGGCAACAGGGCTACAGAGGGCTCCCTGTGCTGCCCAGGGCTGGTGATGCCTGATCCCTGCAGTCACGCTGTTACCAACGGATTTTTTTAAGACCAATTTTAGTGTGTTAGGTGAAATTGACATTACCAACAGGTCATTGATTAAAATCGAATCCTTCCAAGCCGACTTAATCTCTCCCCCTTTCTGGGGTAAGCCAATAGTTCAACAAATTAACAGTTTGTTGACCTTGCATTGGGCCTTGAGTCCAGTTCCAAACTCACTCATCTTTACCCTGGCTCTCAGGGATTTAAATAGGCCTTACCCCTTGCCAGGGGATTTCCATACCCTCTTCCTCAGAGGGCAGATGGGGGAGCCTAAGCTTTCCCTCTCTACATGGTTCTGGTGCAGGGACCCTTAATAAGCAGCCAACACCCAACTACACAGACCCCTTTCTGCATCCTTGCTTCCTACCTTGCTGTGTCTTGAGCCTTTGCCACAGCCACTTTCCAGGCTCACAGCATATCAGCCCCGCTACTGCCAAGCCTCCTCCCCAGGTTCACTGTCACCACCAAGCTTCTCAGCACATTTGGTCACCTAGCTAGTTCTGCTGCAGGACAGTCACTGACTCAGCAGGAGCCTTCCTGCTCCTTGCAGACACCTCCATAAAGAATACAGAGCAGATTTACTTCCTCCAGCTTTCCTTCCCAACTGCCTTAGGCTCCCTGATGCAGGCCTATCTTCCTTCAGAGAAACGCTGTCTGCCAGTAGTCCAACTCAACTCCCTGGCTCCAGCCAGGTTTCTCTCACAAAGAATTAGCAAACTACTGTCCTTCCTGGCCACTCCCCAGCTGAGCCAGATTCAGCTCTTTTAAGTCCTCCCTACAGGCTTGACACCTAGGGCAGGAGTAGCAGGGCAAGGCTGATTGAGGCCCCAGGCTCTCATTAACCCCTACTGACCCAGTCTGCGGTTGGTACACTCTACCTCTAACAGCTAAATTTTTTCAATTTTTTATACACAAAAATTTTTGGACTGGGTTTTTATTACTTAACAATTGAGAACCCATTTTTAAATCTTCTAGCTGTAATGTTAACCAGGGTTTCTTTCTTAAAGAATCTATTATCAGAAGTTTTGAATAACTTGTACCTGTATGCAAAATGTTATTTGAATAACCTGTATCTATTAATTTCCTGGGATAGCTCAACTTCATCTGTTGAACTTAAATAGTGAAGTTTTCTAGTTTCATAATAATAAAAATGTGATAGTAGGAAAGATAATTATTAGTGAGCCTATGTTTTTTTTGCTGTCCTCTATAGCTACCCTGAACCACTGTTTTTAAACAAATTCAACATGTGAGTAAATCTGGCCCAATATGGGATGGTATTTAAACATTTGCATAACTTTAAGGCTGTGAGTAGTTTCACTGAAGCCGATGAAGTGAGCTGTAGCTCACGAAAGCTTATGCTCAAATAAATTTGTTAGTCTCTAAGGTGCCACAAGTACTCCTTTTCCTTTTGCGAATACAGACTAACACGGCTGCTACTCTGAAACCAAGCTCTACCTAAGCACCTTCTTGAACTGGGGCCTTTGCTAGTAGTTCAGCCCACTGAACAGTAGATGGGGGTGGTGTACTTTCAGAGCATTCAATTAAATGAGGCAAGGTATATATCTGAATTTGATTTCTGTCTTTCTACTGATGGTGAATAACCATCTTTGAGATTTCTGGTGCATTAAAAACCCATTGCACAACTTAAGTCAGAAATGCTTCATATTTACTTCCTTTGGATAACGTAAAAATGTCTATTATTTCCTTTGGCTTTTTTAGAGCACCAGGAAACTTTATCTGTTCTTCCTTTTTTTCTCCCCCATTTTTCTACATTGTTGAAAAATAAAATATAATAAACCCTTTTACTTCTGCTGTTTTCAGTGTACTAAGTGAAATGGCAGTGTCAAGCAGGGAGTTTAGAAACAAATACAGATGACAAATCGCAGAAATGATTGTAGTCTGCTTACTTTCCAGCTAATTGCCACCTCTTTGCTGATTCAGCTGTACTGTTTGGTACCTTTGGGTGGGGGTGGGAGTGGAGCTAAGGCTTCACCCACACCTCCTTCATCTGTGTGGGAGAGGGAACAGCAGCCCTAAAAAGGCTGCTTACCCATCCATATTGCAAGCTCTGATTCATGCATGAGCATAGGTGAAATGTACACCCCTGTCACCCTATATCAAGTGCAGAGAGAACTTTATGATATTGGGGTCTGTGCTGGATAAATTGATAGCAAACATGGACAATGTTGGTCTTTGGGGACTATATTTGGAGTGTGATGGTCTCTGACCAACACTGGGCAACAGAATAGAGTTGGCTTTCCAGTTTATAGAGGAGTTGAAGGACTATAGAAGGGTCTTCTGTAGCCATGTGGTGAGGGTAATATATGAAATATTGTGATCTCTGGTCTATACAGCAAGGACAGATCTGATCTCCAGTTAGCGGGTATGTTAGCTGTTCACAGGCCACTATGTAGAGTTTTCTTTGGGATAATAGGAGTCTGTGGCTTTTACTTAAAAGTTCTAACCTGTGAAGAATCATTGGGGTATGGAAGACAGAGTTAAGGATGGTATTACAAAATAAATATGTCCAAGCTTTCAGATGTTTAGGATATTTTAATGTAATAACAAACATGTTTAAATTTTAACACTAGAGGGGAGCCCTGCTGGTGAAGAGAGCTGATCTGGTCAATTTCCCACCCTTCCTGTTCCAGCTCCTTCCCGAGCCAACCTTGCCACAGGCTGTACCTGCCAGTGCATAGCCCCTGGTGAAGTGGGGGGTGCATAGCCCCTGGTGATGTGGGCTTCTGCTCCCATTGATGGACTTTCCCATGGAAAGAACCTGGATACTTGTGTAAAATTAAAGCAGGTCTAGTGGATACCTCTCTCATAAGGGTTGGATTTTAGGGCAGTCTCAGAGAAGATGCATTGATGTGCCTTTGTTTTTATGATGTTTGGTTGCCCTAAAGTGCACCTAGAAGAGCTTTTTTCAGAGTCCAATTGTGCATGTTACAAAGAATGAAATTCCATTTTAGTTGGAAAATTCTTTCTACAATGAAATCATGTTCTTGTACTATTTTCAGGCCTCCAGTAGCGTTCTGTTCACAAAGCAGCTTGCAAATTCTGGATACCAGGTGTTTTAATTTAGAAATAACAATTTTCCAGTATGGGTGTGTTCCAGGATACCAACTTATCTCCGTCACTCCTTCCTCCATATAGCTTTTCAATTGAATAGGTTTCCATCTCTGATTATGGGATAAATTATACAACTTCTGAGAGATAAGCAAAAGTTTCAACTATGCTACCCAGTTGACTGGATTGTAGGAGTACAGTGGGTACATAGAGAGATTAATCACACTCAGTAGGGATTGTATGCATGTACACAAACAAGCCAAGATAGTCATTCCAATTGGGCCCAGATATGAAACCTGGCTATCAATGAGGCCAGAAAAAGCATAAATCAACTTGTTGGACCCAACATTTAAATGAGAATGGATACAGGAACCTGAGAGCAAGAATCTTCTACTGCACCCTAGTTTCAGCTTGTGACGCTAAGAAATTAGCGTCAGAGGAAGAGAACTGCACTGGGAGCTCCAGTGTACTCATTAGACAGTATTTTTCTCTGTGCACTAATATGTTGGTTGTTCTGTATTATTGTTGTCTTCATTCATATTCAGATATTTTTGTTGCAATTCCTCTCCCTCCCACATTGTGGTTATTATAATATCCTCTCTTTACATATGTACAGCTATGGTCTATGACACTGGAAAAGTCTACACTGGCATACATACTTGAGTACTGGTGTGTGTGTATGATCATACATGATCTATGCGTTACAGGGAGACACTCTAGGAGCTGCTTTGCTGTGTGGTGTAGGTACTGTCCACTGCCTTCACATATTTGCTGATTACCAGTTCTTGATCATGTTGCCCCCTCACTATTATTCCCTTCCAAACAGGGCAGAAGACATGGCACAATGGGATCATTAACCGGTTCTGCTCCTGCTCTTTATTGCAGGACGATGGTTATGCAGTGGAGTAGCGAGATACTGGATGGAATTTGGGCAGAACTTTCTGACATGTAAAAGATGGCTGATCTTGAAGATAAATGACAATTCCTTTAGTTCACATGGTACAGATATGGTGAATGCCGGTATTACCATAGTATGCCCAGGGCTGGATTCACGCAAGGGCTTTAGGGTCTGCAGCCCAGGCCCCTGGGCTAAGGGGGGCACCGGCGCAGCAGGGCTCAGGCAGGCTGCCTGGATGCTGTGGCCCCATGCCGCTCCTGGAAGTGGCTGGCTGCTGGCACGTCTCTGCAGCTCCTGGTGGGGGTGAGGGGGAGGTGTCTATGACTAGTAATGGCTTGAGAACTTCCAAATGAGGAAGTAGATCTTCATGGAGCTGTGTGAGGAGCTTGCACCACACCTTTAGCACCAGAACACTTGATTCAGGGAAGCCATGCTGGGTCAGAAGTGAGTTGCTATTGCTCTGTAGAAGTTGGCAACAGCAGACAGCTATTGGCTTATTGTAACCCACGTTGGGGTTAGAAAGTCCCCTGTTGTGGTTGTGGTTGTGCAGGTTTGTGAGGCAATCAACACTGTAATCGACCCATGGATGGTTGCTATAGCATATTTTCCAGAATTTGAAAGGATGGGGTTTCCTAACTGCAGGGACCATCAACAGCACCATAGCCCAATACTTTGCACACCACGAGGGGCAATCGAGTATGTGAACCAGAATGTGAATCTTCACATTCATGAAGGCCATCTGCAAGGCTTAATGGGCCACAGAGGCAGATTTATGAATACAAACATGAAACATGGAAAGGTTCATCACACCACGGTGCTTGTCATGACTGAGATGTGGGTGGTCACACCTAGTGGTCAGAATGGGAGTCAGGTATCAGGAGGTCAGCATCTGAGACGGGCCAGTGGGCAGACCAAGAATCAGACATCAGGAGGCTGGCAAGGTCAGGTTACTGGAAGGTCAGAGCGTGAACTGGGAGGCAGGCAGGGTCAGGTTACCAGGAGATCAGGATCAGGCACGAGGTTACAGACAGCAATCAAATACTGCAGTCAAGGACAAACAATGGCTGGAAGCCAGAGTCTAGGGTCTTATGAAAACTCAGTCTGGAGCAGAGACAGGCAGGCAGTCTGTGTGGTTGCTCAGACAGCTCCCCTTTATGGCTTTTGGGTTTAAGTACTGGTACTGGCCAATCAGTGGGTACTTGCTGCGTGGTACTTCCTGCCAAGCCCAGCCTCACAGGATCCTCCTGTGGGAGCCCAACCTAAGCCTCCTGTAGTGATGCAGATACCTATAGTTTCATGTTCCAGTCCTGCTTGTTCTAACAGTGCTAAGCAAATCAAAATTATACCTGAAAGGGGAAGAAGGGACTTTCCCCCCCAGAAACTTCATAGTTTTGAACAGTGTGTCTGTACCAACAGTAATTTTGGGGGACCCCGCACACCCACTTCTGATTTAGCTCATGAAACTGTACTCTTATAGCAGGTTTCAGAGTAGCAGCCGTGTTAGTCTGTATTCGCAAAAAGAAAAGGAGTACTTGTGGCACCTTAGAGACTAACAAATTTATTAGAGCATAAGCTTTCGTGAGCTACAGCTCACGGATGCATCCGATGAAGTGAGCTGTAGCTCACGAAAGCTTATGCTCTAATAAATTTGTTAGTCTCTAAGGTGCCACAAGTACTCCTTTTCTTTTTACTCTTATAGCAATGACTCTGTAAAAAGGGAATTCAGACACAAGGCCAGTAGCTCCAGAATGGTTGTGGAGTGTGTGCTTGGTAGACTCATTGGAACTGCTTATGCACCTGTCTTGATACCAATTTGTATAATTGTAGCCTGCTGTGCACTGCATAATTTATGTGAGGGCTTAAGGGGAGTAGATTCATAGATACTAAGGTCAGAAGGGACCATTCTGATCATCTAGTCTGACCTCCTGCACAGCGCAGGCCACAGAATCTCATCCACCCACTCCTATGAAAAACCTCACCCATGTCTGAGCTATTGAAGTCCTTAAATCATGGTTCAAAGACTTCAAGGAGCAGAGAAGCCTCCCTCAAGTCAACCATGCCCCATGCTACAGAGGAAGGCGAAAAACCTCCAGGGCCTCTCCAATCTGCCCTGGAGGAAAATTCCTTCCCGACCCCAAATATGGCGATCAGCTAAACCCTGAGCATATGGGCAAGATTCACCAGCCAGATACTAAAGAAAATTCTTTCTTGTGTAACTCAGATCCCATCCATCTAATATCCCATCTCAGGGGATTTGGCCTATTTACCCTGAATATTTAAAGATCAATTACTTACCAAAATCCCATTATCCCATCATACCATCTCCTCCATAAACTTATCAAGTAGAATCTTAAAACCAGATAGATCTTTTGCCCCCACTGCTTCCCTTGGAAGGCTATTCCAAAACTTCACTCCTCTGATGGTTAGAAACCTTTGTCTAATTTCAAGTCTAAACTTCCTGGTGGCCAGTTTATACCCATTTGTTCTTGTGTCCACATTGGTGCTGAGCTTAAATAATTCCTCTCCCTCTCCTATATTTATCCCTCTGATATATTTATAGAGGGCAATCATATCTCCCCTCAACCTTCTTTTAGTTAGGCTAAACAAGCCAAGCTCCTTAAGTCTCCTTTTATAAGACAAGTTTTCCATTCCTCAGATCATCCTAGTAGCCCTTCTCTGTACCTGCTCCAGTTTGAATTCATCCTTTTTAAACAGGGGAGACCAGAACTGCACACAGTATTCTAGGTGAGGTCTCACCAGTGCCTTGTATAACGGTACTAAAATCTCCTTATCCCTACTGGAAATGCCTCTCCTGATGCATCCCAAAACCGCATTAGCTTTTTTCACAGCCATATCACATTGGCAGCTCATAGTCATCCTATGATCAACCAATACTCCAAGGTCCTTCTCCTCTTCCATTACTTCTAATTGATGCGTCCCCAACTTATAACTAAAATTCTTGTTATTAATCCCTAAATGCATAACCTTACACTTCTCACTATTAAATTTCATCCTATTACTATTACTCCAGTTTACAAGGTCATCCAGATCCTCCTGTATAATATCCCGATCCTTCTCCGAATTGGCAATACCTCCCAGCTTGGTATCATCTGCAAACTTTATTAGCACACTCCCACTTTTTGTGCCAAGGTCAGTAATAAAAAGATTAAATAAGATCGGTCCCAAAACCGATCCCTGAGGAACTCCACTGGTAACCTCCCTCCAACCTGACAGTTCGCCTTTCAGTAGGACCCGTTGCAGTCTCCCCTTTAACCAATTCCTTATCCAGCTTTTGATGTTCATATTGATCCCCATCTTCTCCAATTTAACTAATAATTCCCCATGTGGCACGGTATCAAATGCCTTACTGAAATCTAGGTAAATTAGATCCACTGCATTTCCTTTATCTAAAAAATCTGTTACCTTTTCAAAAAAGGAGATTAGGTTGGTTTGGCATGATCTACTTTTTGTAAAACCATGTTGTATTTTGTCCCATTTACCATTGACTTCAATGTCCTTAACTAATTTCTCCTTCAAAATTTTTTCCAGGACCTTGCATACTACAGATGTCAAACTAACTGGCCTGGAGTTACCCGGATCACTTTTTTTTCCTTTCTTAAAAATAGGAACTATATTAGCAATTCTCCAATCATTCGGTACTACTCCTGAGTTTACAGATTCATTAAAAATTCTTGCTAATGGGCTTGCAATTTCAGGTGCCAATTCCTTTAATATTCTTCGATGAAGATTATCTGGGCCCCCCGATTTAGTCCCATTAAGCCGTTTCAGTTTCGCTTCTACCTCAGATATGGTAATATCTACCTCTATATCCTCATTCCCATTTGTCATGCTACCATTATCCCTAAGATCCTCTTTAGCCTTATTAAAGACTGAGGCAAAGTATTTGTTTAGATATTGGGCCATGCCTAGATTATCTTTAACCTCCACTCCATCCTCAGTGTTAAGTGGCCCCACTTCTTCTTTCTTAGTTTTCTTCTTATTTATATGGTTATAGAACCTTTTACTATTGGTTTTAATTCCCTTTGCAAGGTCCAACTCTACTCGACTTTTAGCCTGTCTCACTTGATCCCTACATGTTTGACCTAAATTAGGTAGCTTTCCTTGCTGATCCCTCCCATCTTCCACTCCCTGTATGCTTTCTGCTTCTTCTTAATCACCTCTCTAAGATGCTTGCTCATCCAGCTTGGTCTACAACTCCTTCCTATGAATTTTTTCCCCTTTCTTGGGATACAGGCTTCCGATAGCTTCTGCAGCTTTGATTTAAAGTAATCCCAGGCCTCCTCTACCTTTAGATCCATAAGTTCTTCAGCCCAATCCACTTCCCTAACTAATTTCCTTAATTTTTGAAAGTCATCCCTTTTGAAATCAAAAACCCTAGTTGCAGATTTATTCTTGTTAATCCTTCCATTTAGTTTGAACTGTATTAGCTCATGATCACTTGAGCCAAGATTGTCCCCTACAACCATTTCTTCTATGAGGTCCTCGCTACTCACCAAAATTAAATCTAAAATGGCATCCCCTGTAGTCGGTTCAGCAACTACTTGGTGAAGGAATCCATCAGCTATCGCATCTAGGAAAATCTGAGCCCTATTATTATTACTAGCACTGGTCCTCCAGTCTATATCTGGGAAGTTAAAGTCTCCCATGACCACGCAGTTTCCATTAGTATTTACTTTATTAAAGACATTAAAAAGGGCTCTATCCATATCCAAATTAGATCCCGGAGGTCTCTAGCACACCCCAAGCACTACCGTAGGAGAGGCTTTACTAGTTTTCTTCCCCAATGTAATTTTTGCCCAGACGGACTCTGTCTTATCCATTGCATCGCTTCTTATTTCTTTACATTCTACCTCATCGTTGATATACAATGCTACTCCACCACCTTTACCTTTGTTTCTGTCTTTCCTAAACAGCACATACCCTTCAATACCTGTAATCCAGTCATGACTACTATTCCACCATGTTTCTGTTATCCCTAGAATATCTGGTTTCACTTCCTGCACCAGTAGCTCTAGTTCCTCCATTTTGTTACCTAGGCTCTTCGCATTGGTGTATAAACATCTTAATTTTTGCTGTTTGGCCTCGCTCACATTTTGTACCCTATTAGGCACAGTCATTCTACAGCCAGTATAACCTATTAGACTAGTATCCACACCGCCCTCGCTCCTTATATACATTCTCCTACCCACGGCTGTATCCTTTCTTACTTCATCTTCTTCCCTCTCAATGCTAAAATCTGGCGTGGAGATTTCCTGGACATCTCCCATCCATCTCCCCCTAATTCCTAGTTTAAAGCTCTCTTTATCAGTTGTGCCAGCCTCGATCCTAGAAGTCTATTTCCTTCCCTACTCAGATGAAGTCCATCCCGAGAGAACTGTCCTCTGTCCGTGAATGCCTCCCAGTGGCCATACATCCCAAAGCCCCCCTTATAGCACCATTGCCTAAGCCATCTGTTGACAGTCATAATCTTGTCACACCTTTGTTGCCCTTCTCTAGGAACAGGAAGGATCCCGCTAAAGATCACCTGAGCCTCAATTTCCTTAAGCGTCTTCCCAAGCCTAGCATAATCTCCCTTAATACTTTCCAGTGAGAATCTAGCCGTATCATTTGTTCCCACATAAGGATAATTAGGGGATTCTTTCCCGCTCCCTTTAGGATCCTTTTCAACCTCAGGTCTACATCCCGTATCTTAGCACCCGGAAGACAGCACACCATTCTATTCTCTGGATCAGCTCTAGTTACAGGCCTGTCTATTCTTCTCCTCAATAAAGAGTCCCCGATCACATAGACCTGCCTTTTCCTGGTGCTATTCTCCAGTTTCTCCCCTGTTCCCTCTGGCTGCAAGTTCATTCCATTCCTATTTTCCCTTATAATCTTCTTCAACCCATCCTGTATCCTCCTGGGGCTCATATTTGGTGTAGTCTCCCTTGACTTTTCCGCTTTTCCTATAGGATTAGCCTCTCTTCTCTTCTTCCTTACCCTTCCACCTTCAACAAGTACCTGCTGAGCTCCTTCTTCATTTTCCAACTCTGCAAACCTATTCCTAAGCTCTATTTCTCCTTCACTAGCCCATCTTTTCCTCTGCCTGGTTCTTTGAGTCACATGTTTCCACTGACCACTTTCCTCATCCAGTCTCCCCTCAAAATTCCCCAGCCCTGCTTCCATCCGTGAGTCTGAGCTTTTCCCTTCAGATACCTCATATCTTTGCTCCATCATCTGCTCAAACCCCTTCCTAAACTCAACGAGACTTTCCACCTGCATCTCCAAACCTCGGATCTTTTCCTCCATTAGCTCTATCAGACGGCATTTCATGCAGAAAAAACTCTTAACGGTTTCCCCCTCCAGGATCATGTACATACCACAGCTTCCACATCCATTCATCCTCAATGTGTCTTCCACTACAGGAGTCACTCCCACAGCTGCCTCTGTATCTGTCATCACCTTCCCACCTAAATCCTGTTAATCTGGGAAACACAAGCCACACCAAAAAGACCACCCCCCCCCAGCAAAAGCAAACCCCAAACAAGCACTACAATACAAACTCCCCTTGCAAACTCCCACTCAAACTCCCCTGTTTAGAGCTCTGTTTGCTGGCTCCTGTGCCACTGCAGCTGTCTGTGCCACTGCCTGACTGGCTGGCTACCTTTATAGGACCTCTAGTCAGAAGCCCCACCCCCTAATCAGGGCTCAGCTGCTCTCCCAGCACAAAGCCCCTACACACACACAAATACTAAAAATACAAAACCAAGTACAACTACCTTCTCCTCCAACAGAACTCCCACTCAAACTCCCCTGTTTAGAGCTCTGTTTGCTAGCTCATGTGCCGCTGCAGCTGTCTGCAGTACTTCCGTTCTAAGCGGACTCAGGACAAGTCTGGCTCACAAACTCTGTACAGGTAGCTGGATCCCATCCAGGGCTGCCCTATTTGAACACATTTTGGCACCACAGTGAGGAATAGGACAACATCTGCCTATGTGAGGGACACCACACCTTTTGCAGCTGTGGAAATGCACACACGGGAACATTGGCACATATTTGTGAGGCTACATAGCTTTGGGAGGGTTTTGCTCCCATGTTGCCAAAGGTCATTAGCCACTTGTTCCTGTGACATTGCACACATTAAAGACAATTATGACAGGGCACCTCCACTGGGTTATCTCCTTAGGGTGGGGTTTGTGCCGTGGAAAGTGGTGGCTGAGTTGTAACACTTTTTTGAGTTCACTATTCACACTTGTTTACAAGCCTGTTATCAGGTGTACTCAGTCTCTCTTAACGACCTTATGAAGATTTGATTGTGTGGGGGTTATGCAGCTCTTCTTCCTTTTAACCATTCATTGTCAGCAGTGCTAAAGGCACTAATCCCTACTATGGCTGAACGTGACTAAGGCTTCAGAGGGCGGGGAGGAGGAAGGAAGGGCCATTTATGCACAGAATAGTGGCAGATGCTGTCATTGCTTATACTGTTTCAATTTTATGCATGTGAACAAAGCCATAAAGAAGATCATCTACCTCTTTTCGGTGTTGTAGAGTTCCATTGCATTGAAAACTGGTAGTTTGCTTTCTGTTAGCATGTAACATTAATGGCACTTTCCCCATCCCTCCCATGTATCCTTGGGACTTCAGATATTTCTGAACTTGGGGGAGGTGGGTGGGGGAGGGACAAACAGAAAGGTGTTTGGAATATCATAGCACCACACAGTTTTACACCATTCAGTTTCATGTGCTGTGTATCGTGGGACTCACTCCAGAATGTGAAAACATCTTCAGTTCATCACATTCAGGATGAAGGAGCCACACACAGGTCAAGGAAATGATAACATTTATGAAAAGTACTAGATGGAACATGTAATTGAAATACCTTTAAAAAGAAAGGTCAACCAAAAATCTTCAAGACATTAAGGGAATGCAACCGTGAACACTGGCCAAATGTTACTGTCTCTGCACCCATCTCCTTGTCCTCCTCCTAATAAGGTGGGAAATGAAGGGGGGAAATCATTCTTGGAGAAAACTGGGAACTTCTCCTATGGCAGGCTCTTGTTGGGGCTCTGGGATTCCCGCAGGTTCATCGTTCCCCTCCTGGATACCTGGGTGGATCCCTCTATGAGAGGTTTCCAGATGCTGGTGGAGGGTGAGGTCCTGGGAGTCTCTAGAGGCTCCCTGTTCTCCTCCCAGTCACTTGGGGGTTCCTTGAAAGAGGATCTTCCGGCTTAGCAGCACCCTAGATGGCAGAAGAAGGAGGAGGGTCATAGTGTTTCATGGACAGGTTCAGTGGCCTCAGCCCAGGGTGACCTCAAACTTGTTCAGCCACTAATTCAATGTGCCTCTCCATTAGAAAACACTCCCTTTCCCTAAGGCGTGCCTCCTACTCCGGGAACCGGTTCACCAATGTCTTTTCCTGCTGAAGAGCCCACTCCTCCCATGCCTTGAGGAATTTAAACTGCTCCTCGGTTTTCCTGTCCATCCCTATAGCAGCTCTCCAGGATCCTTCTCCATCTGCCTCTCCTGTCTCTAGGATGCTGCTCCTGCCTTCTTGGTGGAACAATTTCCCTCTTAGGAGCTGAGGGTCCTGCCAATTCCAAGAGAAGAGGAGCATTATATATATATATTTTTCTTTTGAAGAAGCTGAGACTCTCCCCACATAACATAACTTTGTTGTAGAAGGCCACAATTTTGATACTTTTCAGCATTCCAGGAATGCATCGATTAGACTCTCTGTGGTTCTCAGGCAGCTTTTGCAGCCATAAGGAAGGAGCAGAGGCTTCTAATGGTTACAAAAGCAAACCCCCAAACCCTCATGTTTTTAAAAATGTAAACTGTCCATAGTGTCTCAAGGTGAGGCAGGAGGAGGCAGCAGTTTCTTCCGGGAGCTATGTTACCAGTTTGCAATGTCTTCTTTAAAGGCTAGCCAACATTTGGTGAAAATAGTGGTTTTCAAGGTACCAGAATGGAAAAAAAGAAGTGCCATTCCAGCCCTGTGGAGAAGATCTGTCAATCGATGCCAGAGAGATGTCTCTGCTAATGGTCACCTCTCTACAAATTGCTGAATGGAGGTGTTTGGTCAGCTTCTTCTTAGCATATGTGCAATGTGCCTCAGGTGGCATGTGACCATGATTCATCACTAAATTTGGTCCTCTGGTTGGATCATGAACTTCCCCGGCCCAGGCCGATGAACCATGTAGTTTTGCACTGCTATTGAACCTCAAGCTCCAGCTGGAGTTTTCAGCTACACCAGAAATTTGCTGAAATATGCTTACAGGACTGGGAGACAATTGGACTGGAAATTGACTATATAACATAGAGCGTTTCTGTGCAAAGGGAGCTGCAAACCACAATCTCCCCACTCCCCACCCCTGCCTCTCTCTGGCGTCACCAGAACATCCTGCTTCTACCCACCTAACAACAGTAAAACGGACAGGAAAAGACAGACAGACCACAACTTTATTTGGTTCCCTGAAGTTTTAGATCAGCACTACAAGGTCCTCGCCTTTCCACTGCCAACGGGCATCACACTGTTTATCCAACCACCAGACCACCTTCTCACACCAGTTTTCCCCAACTTGTACTGCATAGCTTGAGGCAAAGAGAGGCCAGACATCAGGGACAGAGCCAGTAAACATTTTGTAATCTTCCAAAGGAGAATGACTGCTGTGACTAACTTTTACTCAGACAGCCAAGGTGTTCCCCTCCCGGACCTAATCTCCCCTTCACCCCAATCCTCCTTCCATTCTGTGTGGATCCCGTTTGTACGGGGACCATCTCTGCCTGACCGCTAGCTGAGAAATGCAAGACATGGGGACACAATAATTTTTCATTAATAATCTGTTTTTAAGACCTAGCTTTAGCTAAATGCATAATAATGGTTCATCAGAAATCAATAAAACTACTGATTTATAGCCATGTCTTGTTTGGGGATCATTTCAGGATAGAGCAAAGTGGGAGCTGGATAGGGGGAAGGGGAAGTTGGAGGAATTTAGGAGGACGTGGCATGACAGTGCTGTAGCTTCAGGATTGCAGTTCAAATACAGACATAGCAATGCATGGCATATTATCCATAGAGGAAGAGTTAGTACACAATACTTCATATGCCCTGGGACGTAAAATCAGGACTGTAGCATTAGAGCAAGAGGAGATATTGGAGGGGAGGGTGTGTGTGTGTGTGTGTGGGTCTACTGTAACTTACCAGCCTCTGGTTCTGGTTCCTGCCATGGCTCAGGGTCCTCCTCATGTTTGTCAGGGGGCTTCCTCAATAAGCTCCTTCACACTGAGGTGTAGAATCACATGCTCCTTGTCTTCTGGGGCATCCTCTATGGTCCCTGCTGCCTCCTCACCCTAGCCCTCATCAGCATCCCATCAGATGAGGTAGGGTTGAGGAGGGGATTATGAGCCACTTCAGCCTCTGTCCTGGGAGTCCCTGACAGTACCCAGTCACGCTCCTGTAGAAGGGGCATGTACAATCCTCCTGGAGTGACTCTTGGTATCTTTTGCTCTCTGGTCCAAGAGCCTTGGGTGCTTTATGCGTTCCTGGCACTGGGCCAGAGTCTGCTGTCTGTCTGCTCCAGCCTCTGTGACATATCACAGTACAGGTCTACCTGCCTGCCGCTCCAGGAGACATCATGGATAATGTACTCTAACAACACATTGATCTTCACCCAGACATGACTGGTGGACCAGGTGGCCGCTCTCAGAGCAGGAGTTGTACTCACTTGTATTGATTATAACAGTGCAACAGAAAGTGTTCTAATGTGGTCAGTCCCATTCACTGCTACCTTTTACACTGCAAACTGGCATGGGTACCAGGCCATGCACAGCCTGAGGCGTGTACTTACTCACACCCCTCAGGCATGCCAGCTTACTCATCCTCTGCTTGTCTTCCAACACATGCTTTTGGAATTTAGGTGTGGAGAATATAAGGGTTATGGCACAAACTCGAGCATGGACATGTGTGCAGTCACTCGTATAGAGGTGCCCATACATTCCAGAAAAATTTTGGCTCATCTTCATGTGTCTCAATTCCGTTTCCAGATGGTTTCTGCCCCTCAATGGTGTCAGCTAGAACTGCACCCTGGAACTGAGAAGAAAAGTATCCCAAGGCTAGTGGCCTCATAAAAGGATCTTATATATGTTTCACTTACTGTGACCTAAAACACACATTTTTTTTCTCCACTCTCATTTTTTATGCCCCACAGAAAATGCAGGAAATATTTGTTTAAAGATGTAATATAAGGAGGAATTCCCATGCTGGTCATCTTGGATTTGAACGGCAATAATTTATTGGTCAGTAAGCTTAACTTGAGAATTTGTCATTTTTGAGGGCAATGGCTATGTAAATGCATCCTGATATTCTCCCGCTTGTGTCGTAAAAAACGGGTGCACTGATATCACTTTCTTCATGGGACTGAACAGAGAAAACATAGAGCCATAAAAACAGTCTTTTGATGAGCAGAGTTCCTATGTATTATGTCTTACAAAAATCTGTGCAGCTTTATAAAGAAACAAACTAATTGGTAAAAAGAACAGAGAAAACCAAATCAATTTAGTTAAATATTTTCAAATATTAAAAACTGGATAATGTTAAAACACAAAGGAATTCAACAGTTCACCTCTGACTGCCCAGAAGAAATTGATTTTGTTCTACGAATGTGTCAATGGGAAAGCATTTCTCTGTCTGAATAAAATTCAAGGCAGAAATTAATCTCCTTAATTGCACTTTGTCCAGTGAAGCTGGGTGAATAGTTAAGTTATTTAATGTAGTTGTTTCATCACCCAATGTAATTAAAAAGACAATTTAACCATTGTTTGTGACAGCGCTTCCTTAATAATAGTATATTATTTGTATAGCCCAGTGGTTCTACATCTTGGTGTCATGAGCCCTAGGTAAGGGCCTTTTCATGGGATCACAACAATTGCTATGAAAAAAAAATGTCTAGCCCAGCTGAAAGTGAAGAAAACCTTCTAAATGTAAATACCTGTGTGGTGACTTGGTACATTAGAGTGCATAACATTGGGAAAAGCACAAGTCATGGAAATTTCAATAAGAATCTATAATTTAAACTCTGATGTATGTTATAATATGAAATTATCACACATATACATTTAATTCAAAAGTTTACTTTGGCAACATATGTCACATTAAACTTTAACTAAATTAACATACATAACATTATGTATGATGACATTTGGGGTTCTTTGGCTGAAGCAGCACAAAGGATATGTCTTCACCACCCGCCGGATTGGCAGGCAGCGATCGATCCAGCGGGATCGATTTATCGCGTCTAGTCTAGATGCGATAAAATGACCCCCAAGTGCTTTCCTGTCAACTCCTGTACTCCACCGCCGCGAGAGGCACAGGCAGAGTCGATGGAGGAGTGGCAGCAGTCGACTCACCGCGACGAAGACACCACAGTAAGTTGATCTAAGTACGTTGACTTCAGCTGTGTTATTCATGTAGCTGAAGTTGCGTAACTTAGATCGATCCCCCTCCTAGGGTAGACAGGGCAGAGAAGGGAAAAAAGTGGCTGGTTTTGTTCTCCCAGTTAAAAAACATTGAAAACTCCTGCTATAGACCTACTATATAATAAGGCCTGAGCCTGCAGTCCATACACCCACTGATGGCAAGACTGGGATTTTATCAAGTCTCTAATACAGTTTATCTTTGTCTCTTGTCCAGGTGGGCAAATGCTTATCAGACTCAGTAGTTGCATTTTGCAGTTCACTTGAAACTAGTAGTTTCTTTTGTATGGCCTGCTGTCCCACTAGGGAAGTTACAGTAATACTTGTTTGCTGAACATATGGCCATCACAGAGCCACACGGTAGGAGCTCTGTGCCTAGCTACATGGCTACAAAATCTTTTAAAGCAGTACTTGAAAATGGCCAGTCATGGTTACCTGACTCTTTCTGACTGACTGTCTGCTTTGATATTATTTGATGCCTGCCAGGAGCAGAACAGGCAGGATCAATTCCCCGCTATCTGTTCAGCAATTACCTAACAACCAGACTTCCTGTGAAAATCTGCCCTGGCTGTCTTTTGTGAAGGGATGACTTGAGTCATTCCGAGTGTCAAGCTCTCTAGGAGGAGCAGCAGCTCAATGGCGTGGAATCATTGTTTCACAGAAGTGAGTGCAGCTCCAAATGGAAAGAGGCTCTCACAGATCCAGTGATGGCACTGAGTTTCCCCACAGCTGAATGGTTTGTGTCATTGATGGCACCCTCTGCAAAATGTTGAAGGAATAAAGGTTCTGGAGAAAATTGTACTGCAACCAACTGCATGAAGTTGTTGTGGGGAATAGAATGGGCTTAGCACTGAGGGATTCCTGTGCAGATTAATTATGTATGATTAATTATGTATGGTATTAATATACTTGGTCAGTAGGATGTGCAATCCCTTAGTTATCAAGCACAACTTAAAATAAAGTTTTGTAGCTTTGGGGCCAGATATAACTGCTACAGTTTGGCTCAGTGAAGCCAACACTATGAAAAAGAAAAAAATCCTTACACTTTGACATTGGTGGGAAATTTGCCTGCGAAGCTGGTGGGATGAAGAATGAGAACTATAGATTCTCAGGTGGTATTTAACATTCTAACCACGGTACAATATAGAAGTTTCTTAAAGATTTATGATTTCTATGGCAATCTTTTATCCCCGTGAAGCATTTTTTCTGCTTAAGTATTTACACAAATAGAAAGCCTTGCTCTTTTCTTTCAAAGTCAGCAAAATTTGGTCTAAGAGGATTTCTAAATGAAGGCGGAAATGTTATTTAAAAAACATACCTTAATTTAGCATAGAAACATTTTCTGGACTGCTCCCCTTCCAGCTGGCTTGCATGTTACCTATTACTCTGCCTGGCCTTTGTACATGTATGTTTGGTTTGGTTTTGCGGGAAAGGAATTGGAGATAATCCACAAACTGGCTCTCTGATGCTTCATAAAATAAAATTGCTCCCGAGAAACCACTGTTTGTGACTAGAGGATGCCACTTCACAAAGCAGGACTAAGGATACCTCCTTCATGTTTAACTCAAGTTTGTTACCCCCTGCCTCTCTCTCACACACAAGCATTCCACACTAATGGTTGCTTTGTCTCAGAGCAGATAAGCGGCCGGCTGTCAGAAACGGAGCTTTCAAAGGGCATTTCCGCATTCCTACAGCCAATTCCAAACAATGACAAAAGTGGCTCCTTGACTTAAGGGGATTATGGGACTTTTCCGGAGGCTGATCAGAGTGCAGTAAAGCAACACCTCGTTCACACTGGCACCGCGGCGCTCCAGCGAGGGCGCAGCAAACGTTATTCCACTCGCCGAGGTGGAGTACCAGCAGTGCTGTAGCCATGGAGTCAGAGCGCTCTATGTGCCTTGCCAGTGTGGACAGGTGGTGAGCTAGTGCACCTGGGGCTCCTGTATTGCGCGGTAACTCACAAGTGTAGCCAAGCCCTTAGTGCATGATGCCAGACCTACAGTTATTGTGACACTTGCAACACAGATTCTGTTCACTGAAGGCATAGGAGTCTTTATGACTTCAGATAGTATGAACACCTGTAATTTGGAGCAGAGAGTGAGTTAGGGGTTTGTATGAAACAGAACTTAAGCTAAAATGTCTCAAACACAGTTTAAAATGGCTGGACAACTTGATTCAATAGCCTAACAGTAAGTCACATGGTTTGAGCTTTTCTGCTTCTTCATCTAGTATTAAAGGCCTGGCTTAACAGAGTAAAACAACAAACTGCAACTTATTTTCTGTAACCATATATTCCTAGAACTTTGAACCATTTTATCTTTAGGCAATAAATGCATTCAAAGCATAAATTTATAGCAGACACCTGTAATGCAGTGCAGACAGAGACTCAGTGGTTTGTATGAAATGGGACTCAAACTAAATTGTCTGCCCCTATACTACAACAACCCCAGCCAGCCAGAGTAGGGAGCATTGAGAAAGTATAACCTCAGGCAAAAACTGGGGGAAGGGGAATGGGTGAGGTTCCAAATACTTCAACCATTGTGAAAACTTTAGTTATCAATGTGAGATCATAGCACTCCCTTTTGTGTATGTCTTACGTTACCACTGGCTGAGCTTTGCAGAAGGGAACCTGTTTTATTGTATTTCAGCCAGGAGCAAGAATACCTATTTCTTTCCAAGAGAGGGAGCACCTATTTTGGTCTTTAGATGTGCTTTGACATTCTGCTGAAATTAGTGGTTTCTTTTATATGAGATACCTTCCTACTGGAGATATTTTGAAGAAAATATAAATATTATTCTTTTCTTAGACATTAGTTTGGCTTCAGTTTCACTCCAAAACTAATTTCAATTTTTAGATCTTTTATTTCTGGAATAAACTTCAGTGTGATATTTATGGACCTGGACACAGGCAAATTTATCTGAATCCCTGCCTCTCCTACCCCTTTAAATCTTTGTTTTACCACTAATCTTATTGTGCTGACCTGTCCCTTTAAATGTTTGAGCACTCATCCCCAGTGCAAAGCCTCACTTCCATGTTGTTTTCAGTTTTGCTGCCAGAAGAATAAAGATTTAATTTAAATGAGCTCCTCTGTGTCTGCATGTCCTTCTCTGCTGGCAACAAATAGAACACCTATTTACAAAGAGAGCTGTGAATGGGGTAGACGAATCAGAAAAGAGATGCCGGAATTTGCAGTTTAAGTTCAAGCACATTCTGTGTAGGCCAGTTCTGCTTTTGGGACTAGAATAATGTGCTTCAAAGAGCTGGGAACATTTGTCTTTTGAGCAGCCTTCATAGTGGATCTGTTCCCAAGAAGTATCAGTGGGACTTTAAAACTTGCATAAGGTGTTTTTGAGATCAGAGAAATTCATGGTCATTCTGTTGCTGAAGAAATTGTTAGGCCTTGTCTATGCTAGGAAAGGTTTTAGCTATGCCAGCAAACCCTCCTAGTGTACATACAGCTTATTCTGGCAAAAGAGGGCTCTTGCCATTATAGCTTGTACCTATTGAACCAAACAAAGTAAGCTATACCAGCAGAAGCATCTTTATAACTGAGTCTACAGTAGGGCTTTTGCTAGTATAAAAACATCAGCATTTAAAAAAAAGATGACCCCCGCCAACCAACTGACATGACTATATCGGTCAGGTCATTTTTATTCTTATTCGTTCCAGGGTTAACTGAGTCTAACACACCAACATCACAGCATCACACTAGAGCTTTGGCTCAACTTCTCTCTGTATTTTTAACATGATTTGTGTGAGGTACCATTGAAAGAGTATCTTAAAAACTTTTCTTTAATTGTGCTACAGACTGAGACTGCTGATCTGCTTTTCCAGATCAACCCCAATTTCTGGAAAAATCTTTTCCTAGCAGCTCATATATAGACTTTTTTTGTTAAGAAAGTTGTCTGTAAAGACTGATAAAAATTAGTTATTGTTTAATTTACTAATTGACTGGACACCATCACTTCTACTAATTTCAGAGTAGCAGCCGTGTTAGTCTGTATTCGCAAAAAGAAAAGGAGTACTTGTGGCACCTTAGAGACTAACAAATTTATTAGAGCATAAGCTTTCGTGAGCTACAGCTCACTTCATCGGATGCATTTGGTGGAAAAAACAGAGGAGAGATTTATATACACACACACAGAGAACATGAAATAATGGGTTTATCATACACACTGTAAGGAGAGTGATCACTTAAGATAAGCCATCACCAACAGCAGGGGGGGGGAAGGAGGAAAACCTTTCATGGTGACAAGCAGGTAGGCTAATTCCAGCAGTTAACAAGAATA
The DNA here is from genome assembly GCF_009764565.3 of Dermochelys coriacea. Classification (NCBI taxonomy): domain Eukaryota; kingdom Metazoa; phylum Chordata; order Testudines; family Dermochelyidae; genus Dermochelys; species Dermochelys coriacea. The sequence continues at coordinate 229,576,805 of NC_050069.1, forward strand.
TCAGAGGAACAGTGGGGGGTGGGGTGGGAGGGAGAAATACCATGGGGAAATAGTTTTACTTTGTGTAATGACTCATCCATTCCCAGTCTCTATTCAAGCCTAAGTTAATTGTATCCAGTTTGCAAATTAATTCCAATTCAGCAGTCTCTCGTGGGAGTCTGTTTTTGAAGCTTTTTTGTTGAAGTATAGCCACTCTTAGGTCTGTGATCGAGTGACCAGAGAGATTGAAGTGTTCTCCAACTGGTTTTTGAATGTTATAATTCTTGACATCTGATTTGTGTCCATTCATTCTTTTACGTAGAGACTGTCCAGTTTGGCCAATGTACATGGCAGAGGGGCATTGCTGGCACATGATGGCATATATCACATTGGTAGATGCGCAGGTGAACGAGCCTCTGATAGTGTGGCTGATGTGATTAGGCCCTGTGATGGTATCCCCTGAATAGATATGTGGACAGAGTTGGCAACGGGCTTTGTTGCAAGGATAGGTTCCTGGGTTAGTGGTTCTGTTGTGTGGTGTGTGGTTGCTGGTGAGTATTTGCTTCAGATTGGGGGGCTGTCTGTAAGCAAGGACTGGTCTGTCTCCCAAGATCTGTGAGAGTGATGGGTCGTCCTTCAGGATAGGTTGTAGATCCTTGATGATGCGTTGGAGAGGTTTTAGTTGGGGGCTGAAGGTGATGGCTAGTGGCGTTCTGTTGTGTTCTTTGTTGGGCCTGTCCTGTAGTAGGTGACTTCTGGGTACTCTTCTGGCTCTGTCAATCTGTTTCTTCACTTCAGCAGGTGGGTATTGTAGTTGTAGGAATGCATGATAGAGATCTTGTAGGTGTTTGTCTCTGTCTGAGGGGTTGGAGCAAATGCGGTTATATCGTAGCGCTTGGCTGTAGACAATGGATCGAGTGGTATGATCTGGATGAAAGCTAGAGGCATGTAGGTAGGAATAGCGGTCAGTAGGTTTCCGATATAGGGTGGTGTTTATGTGACCATCGCTTATTAGCACCGTAGTGTCCAGGAAGTGGATCTCTTGTGTGGACTGGTCCAGGCTGAGGTTGATGGTGGGATGGAAACTTCTACTAATGTTAGCTTTCTGTATAAAATAGCTTTTCTAGAAAGATGACAAACATAATGCCTAACTTGAATGTAGATTCATGGACTCATAGACTTAAGGTCAGAAGGGACCATTATGATCATCTAGTCTGACCTCCTGTAAAACGCAGGCCACAGAATCTCACCCACACTCTCCTAACAAACCCCTCACCTATGTCTGAGCTATTGAAGTCCTCAACTTGTGGTTTAAAGAATTCAGGGTCCAGAGAATCCTCCAGCAAGTGACCCATGCCCTACGCTGCAGAGGAAGGTGAAATACCCCTAGGGCCTCTGCCAATCTGCCCTGGAGGAAAATTCCTTCCCGACCCCAAATATAGCGATTAGCTAAACCCTGAGCATGTGGGCAAGACTCACCAGCCAGACACCCAGGAAAGAATTCTCTGTAGTAACTCAGATCCCACCCTATCTAGTGTCCCATCACAGGCCATTGGGCATATTTACTGCTAATAGTCAAAGATCAATTAATTGCCAGAATTAGGCTATCCCATCATACCATCCCCACCATAAACTTATCAAGCTTAATCTTGAAGCCAGATATATCTTTTGCCTCCACTGCTCCCTTTGGAAGGCTATTCCAGAACTTCACTCCTCTGATGGTTAGAAACCTTCGTCTAATTTCAAGTCTAAACTTTCTGATGGCCAATTTATATCCATTTGTTCTTGTGTCCACATTGGTACTGAGCTTAAATAATTCCTCTCCCTCCTTGGTATTTATCCCTCTGATATATTTATATATTTATATAGAGAGAGCAAACATTTCTCCCCTCAGCCTTCTTTTGGTTAGGCTAAACAAGCCAAGCTCTTTGAGTCTCCTTTCATAAGACAGGTTTTCCATTCCTCGGATCATCCTAGTAGTCTGTCTCTGTACCTGTTCCAGTTTGAATTCATCCTTCTTAAACATGGGAAACCAGAACTGCACACAATATTCCAGATGAGGTCTCACCATTGCCTTGTATAACGGTACTAACACTTCCTTATCTCTACTGGAAATACCTCGCCTGATGCATCCCAAGACCGCATTAGCTTTTTTCACAGCCATATCACATTGGCGACTCATAGTCATCCTGTGATCAACCAATACTCCAAGGTCCTTCTCCTCCTCTGTTACTTCCAAGTGATGTGTCCCCAGTTTATAACAAAAACTCTTGTTATTAATCCCTAAATGCATGACCTTGCACTTTTCACTATTAAATTTCATCCTATTACTATTACTCCAGTTTACAAGGTCATCCAGAGCTTCCTGTATGATATCCCGGTCCTTCTCTGTATTGGCAATACCTCCCAACTTTGTGTCATCCGCAGACGTTATTAGCACATTCCCACTTTTTGTGCCAAGGTCAGTAATAAAAAGATTAAATAAGATTGGTCCCAAAACCGATCCCTGAGAAACTCCACTGGTAACCTCCCTCCAGTCTGACAGTTTACCTTTCAGTATGACCTGTTGTGGTCTCCCCTTTAACCAGTTCCTTATCCATCTTTCAGTTTTCATATTGATCCCCATCTTTTCCAATTTAGCTAATAATTCCCCATGTGGAACCGTATCAAATGCCTTACTGAAATCGAGGTAAATTAGATCCACTGCGTTTCCTTTGTCTAAAAAATCTGTTACCTTCTCAAAGAAGGAGATCAGGTTGGTTTGGCACAAACTACCCTTTGTAAAACCATGTTGTATTTTGTCCCAATTGCCATTGACCTCAATGTCCTTAACTACTTGCATACTACAGATGTCAAACTAACAGGCCTGGAGTTACCCAGATCACTTTTTTTCCCTTTCTTAAAAATAGGAACTATGTTAGCAATTCCTAGTCATACAGTACAACCCCTGAGTTTACAGATTCATTAAAATTTTTTGCTAATGGGCTTACAATTTCATGTGCCAGTTCCTTTAATATTCTTGGATGAAGATTATCTGGACCCCCAATTTAGTCGCATTAAGCTGTTTGAGTTTGGCTTCTGTCTCGGATGTGGTAATATTTACCTCCATATCCTAATTCCCATTTGCCATCCTTCCATTATCCCTAAGCTCCTCATTAGCCTCATTAAAGACTGAGGCAAAGTATTTGTTTAGATATTGGGCCATGCCTAAATTATCCTTAACCTCCACTCCATCCTCAGTGTTTAGCGGCCCCACTTCTTCTTTCTTAGTTTTCTTCTTATTTATATGGCTATAGAACCTTTTACTATTGGTTTTAATTCGCTTTGCAAGGTCCAACTCTACATGGCTTTTGGCCTTTCTCACTTTATTCCTACATGTTCTGACCTCAATATGTAGCTTTCCTTGCTTATCCCTCCTATCTTCCACTCCTTTTAGGCTTTCTGCTTTTTCTTAATCACCTCTCTGAGATGCTTGCTCATCCTGCTTGGTCTACAACTCCTGCCTATGAGTTTTTTCCCCTTTCTTGGGATGCAGGCTTCTGATAGTTTCTGCAACCTTGACTTGAAGTAATTCCAGGCCTCCTCTGCTGTTAGATCCACAAGTTCTTCAGTCCAATCCACTGCCCTAACTAATTTCCTTAATTTTTTAAAGTTAGTCCTTTTGAAATCAAAAACCCTAGTCACAGATCTATTTTTGTTTATCCTTCCATGTAGTTTGAACTGTATTAGCTCATGATTGCTTGAACCAAGATTGTCCCCTACAACCATTTCTTCTATGAGGTCCTCACTACTCACCAAAACCAAATCTAAAATGGCATCCCCTCTTGTTGGTTCAGCAACTACTTGGTGAAGGAATCCATCAGCTATTGCATCCAGGAAAATCTTAGCCCTATTATTATTACTAGCACTTGTCCTCCAGTCTATATCTGGGAAGTTAAAGTCTCCCATGATCACACAATTCCCATTAGTATTTACTTCATTAAAAGAGGTATCTCTCCATATTCAGATTGGATCCCGGCAATCTATGGCACACCCCAAGCACTATCCCAGAGGAGGTTCTAGTAGCTTTCTTCCCCAATGTGATTTTTGCCCAGACAGATTCTATCTTACTCATTCTATCACTTCCTATTTCTTTACAGACTACCTCATCATTGATATACAATGCTACTCCACCACCTTTGTTTTTATTTCTGTCTTTCCTAAACAGCACATACCCTTCAATATCTGTATTCCAGTCATGACTACTATTCCACCATGTTTCTGTTATCCCTATAATATCTAGTTTCACTTCTTGCACCAATAGCTCTAGTTCCTCCATTTTTTTACCTAGGCTCCTCGCATTAGTGTACAAACATCTTAATTTTTGCTGTTTGGCTTCTCTCACATTCGTTGCCTGATTAGGCACAGACATTCTACCACCAGTATCACCTATTAGACCGGTATCTACACTACCCTTCCTCCTTATGTCCATTCTTCTACCCACGGCTGTATCCCTTCTTACTTCGTTTTCTTCCCACTTGATGTTAAAATCCAGCGTGGAGATTACCTGGACATCTCACAACCATCTCGCCCAAATTCCTAGTTTAAAGCTCTCTTAATCAGTTGTACCAGCCTCCACCCTAGAAGTCTATTTCCCTCCCTACTCAGGTGAAGTCCATCCTGAGAGAACAGTCCTCTGTCCATGAATGCTTCCCAGTGGCCATACATCCTAAAGCCCTCCTTATAGCACTACTGCCTGAGCCATCTGTTGATCATCATAATCTTGTCACACCTTTGTTGCCCTTTTCTAGGAACAGGCACAATCCCACTGAACATCACCTGAGCCTCGATTTCCTTAAGCATCTTCCCCAGTCTGGCATAGTCTTCCTTGATACGTTCCATCGAGAATCTAGCTGTATCATTTGTTCTCACATGAAGGACAATCAGTGGATTCTTTCCCGCTGCCGTTAGGATCCTCTTCAGCCTCAGGTCCACATCCCGTATCTTAGCACCTGGCAGACAGCACACCCTTCTGTTCTCTGGATCAGCTCTGGTTACAGGCCTGTCTATTCTTCTCAGTAAGGAGTCCCCAGTCACATAGACCTGCCTTTTCCTGGTGATGGTGCGATTCTCCAGTCTATCCCCTGTTCCCTCTGGCTGCAAGTCCTCTCAATTCCTATTGTACGTTGCAATCCTCTGCAACCCATCCCGTATCCTCCTGGGGCTCATATTTGGTGTTGTTATCTCCATTGACTCTTCCTCTCTTCCTATAGGACTAGCTGCTCTTCTCTTCTTCCTTGCCCTCTCACCTTCAGTGACCACCTGCTGTGCCCCCTCTTCATTTTCCAACTTCGCTAACCTGTTTCTGAGCTCTATTTCTCCTTCACTAGTGTGTCTTTTCCTCTGCCTGGTTCTCTTAATCACATGCTTCCACTGTTCACTTTCCTCACCCTCAGAGCTCTTTGGTTCTGCTTCCATCTGCAAGTCTGAGCATTTCCCTTCAGCCTCCTAATATCTTTCCTCCATCATCTACTTGAACCCCCTTCTAAACTCAACCAAAGTTTCCACCTGCATCTCCAATCCTCAGATCTTTTCTTCCATCAGGTGGCATCTATCAGGTGGCACTTCATGTAGATGAAACTCTTTTCAGGCACCACCTCCAGGATAATGTAGATGCCACAGATTCCATATCCAGTCATCTTCATTGTCTCTTCCACTGCTTGGGTCAAGACCACTGCTGCCTCCGTATCTGTCATAGCCTTCCCACCTAAGTCCTGTTAGTAAATACCTTCTCCTCCAACAGAATTCCATTCAAACTCCCCTGTTTACAGCTCTGTTTGCTGGCTTCTGTGCCACTGCAGCTGTCTATGCTGCTGCCTGGCTGGCTGGCTACCTTTATAGGACCCCTAGTCAGAGAAGCCCCCCCCTCCTAATCAGGGCTCAGCTTCTCTCCCAGCACACTGCCCCTACCAGCCTAAATACCTTCTCCTCCAACAGAACTCCCATTCAGACTCCCCTGTTTACAGCTCTGTTTGCTGGCTCCTGTGCCACTGCAGTTGTCTAAGCTGTCTAATGTTAGTTTTCTGTATAAAATAGTTTTTCTAGAAAGATGACAAACATAATGCCTAACTTGAAAGTATTGGTATCATGAGTGAATGGGCCAGTTAAAGTTAGTTTTGATTTCTAAATAAGTTAGAAAACTTTCTCTGCTGAATAACTGGCCAGCCATTTGTATTCCATGACTTTCCCAGTTTCTAAAGCTTTGTGATTCGGGTAATTATAAGAATTGTTTGCAATGAGTGTCATTGTCAAGGGACAAGAACTTATTTTATCTCTTGTTCTATCCCAAACCTTTGCTAAGAGATGTGTATAAATTTCTGCTAAGAGATGTGTATAAAATTCATAGGGTATGATTTTTATTGTTATTTATTAATCCACGGTAGCCTAGTAATGTTCACACTCAACATAATTTTTTTGTTCAAAGTATCTGCACTCACTCTTGGTCTCTTCTTATTCCATATAAATTCTAACATCTTCTGTAGTCCTGCTAGGGTTTTATCTTGGATGATTACAGGAAGATTTTGAAACAAGAAAGATATCCTTGGCAAAAAATGTTCATTTTGACCGTCGCTATGCTTCCCAATCAAGAAATTGCATACTTCTCCCCACGATCCCGATCTTTTTTTCATTTGCTGAAGTAGGAACTTGACATTTAAATCATAGCACTCTTCTAGGTTGTTTGAGATTTGAATTCCCCGATAACTCATGGAATTTGTTGCCCATTTGTACCCAAAATGTTTTCTGGAGGAATGACTTCTCAGAGTCTAGTAAATTTATAGCTAGCATTTAAGATTTGCCATAGTTTCCTTTAAATCCAGATGCTTTCCTACACTCATGGATTTCTTTAGATACTAATATTAGAGAAATAATTGTTTTAGATACAAATAGTATGGCATTCTCTGCATATACATATATTTTTGATGTGGCCCTGCAAGTTTTATTCCTGTGATAGATTCATTGTTCTTATCCTCTGTGCAAAAGGCGCCATGGCCAATGCAAAAAGTAAAGGAGTCAATGGACATGCCTGCCTAGTCCCTCTCTAATTCAAAGGAGAGATTTAACCTCATACCATCTTTGGGACTGGTGGAAAGAACAGTTATTCATTTAAGGAATTGGAGGCTGTCAGTTCCTTCCCCACTCTGAACTCTAGGGTACAGATGTGGGGACCTGCATGAAAACCCGCTAAGCTTATTTTTACCAGCTTAGGTTAAAACTTCCCCAATGTACAAACTATTTTACCTTTTGCCCTTGTACTTTATTGCGGCCACCACTAACAGTCTAACAGATATATAACCGGGAAAGAGCCCACTTGGTAATGTCTTTCACCCCAAAATCCTCCCCAAACCCTACACCCCCTTTCCTGGGGAAGGCTTGATAAAAATCCTCACCAATTTGCATAGGTGAACACAGACCCAAACCCTTGGATCTTAAGAACAATGAAAAAGTAATCAGGTTCTTAGAAGAAGAATTTTAATAGAAGAAAAAGTAAAAGAATCACCTCTGTAAAATCAGGATGGTAAATGCCTTACAGGGTAATTAGATTCAAAACATAGAGAATCCCTCTAGGCAAAACCTTAAGTTACAAAAAGACACAAAAAAAGGAATATCCATTCCATTCAGCACAGCTTATTTTCTCAGCCATTTAAACAAAACAGAATCTAAAGCATATCTAGCTAGATTACTTACTAAGTTCTAAGACTCTATTCCTTTCCTGTTCCTGGCAAAAGCATCACACAGACAGACAGAGCTTTTGTTTCTCCCTCCCTCCAGCCTTGAAAGTATCTTGTCTCCTCATTGGTCATTTTGGTCAGGTGCCAGCGAGGCTATCCTAGCTTCTTAACTCTTTACATGTGAAAGGGTTTTTCCTCTGGCCAGGAGGGATTTTAAAGATGTTTACCCTTCCCTTTATATTTATGACAGAGGCCAATCTCCACAGGGGACAGGACTTGAAACAAAGTGGCACTGTTCTATCAAGGTTTCTCTGCACCAAGTGATAAAAGAAATCTATATTTTTTTTTATCTGGCATTATGGATGCTTTCACTTACTCTTCAAATATTGTCTGACAATTGTCTATCTTTAATTAATCCACTTTGATCTGGGTTTATATAAACTGAGATCATGGACTGCAATTGGTTAGCTAGTATTTTTGCTAAAATCTTTGTCATAATTCAGCGGTGATCTGAATCTATACGAGCTGAATAAAGAAAAGTCATTTTCAGCTTTAGGGAAAAAAACAAATAGCTTTTTTCATAGTTGTGGAATTTCCTCCTCATTAGAATGGCATTGAAGGCACCACTTCAAGGATTTACTTCTGTAAATACTTTGTAAAATTCAGCTGGAAAGCTATCAGGTTCTAGAGTTTTACCACTTTTCATAATAGCCTCTACCCTTCTTCTTTTGTAACTTATTTACCTGAAGTTTCTTTATCAATTTTGTTTATCTTTGGCAAGCCTGCTATTTCCAGTTATTTTTGAATAACTTCAGAGCTTTGAGTGTCTGAGGTATAGAGGTTTTTATAATAAACAGCACATATTTCATTAGGGTGTGGAACTTTCCTTTGCTGATTGTTTTTAACTAGTGGAACAATACATTGCTCTTGACTTCCTTTAAGCTTTTAAGTCAACAGCTGACCACATTTATTTCCTTTGTCATAAAATGTCTGCTTTGTAGCTCCTGTTCCAGTTATATTTTTTTCCCTGGAGTTCTTTTTTTTTTCAGCCAAGAAGCTCTGCTTATCAACTGGTCCTTAATTACTGCTTTACCAGTCTCCTAGATAAGGCCTCTTTGTATATTGTTTTCCTCATTTATTTGAAAGCATTGAACAAATGTCCTTAACTGTTGCAGTGTGATCTTTGTCTGGCAGAAGCAAGCAGTTCATTTTCCAATAAAGTGATCTTTGGGACTCAGAACACAGCTATCAAATGTTACTTCCACTGGTACATGATCTGACCTTGCAATACTGTCAGTTTTTACAGATCTTGTCTTCTTCATTAAAGATCTAGACAGTAACATTAAATCTGGTCTCGTATATAAATGATGAGGATGTGACTAAAATGTGTAATTCCTGGGTGCAATTCTCTCTGCCAGTCTGAGAGACTAATTTGTTGGCGCAGAGAAGTCAATGCTGTACCTGCTTCCCTATGCCTTGTCTTTTTTGTCAGATGTGTCCTCATAAGAAGTGAACGTGCAATTGAAATATCCTCCAAGTATAATTTCCCCTTCCTCAAAGTCATGCATTATTTTAAAGAAGTCCTATAAACATTTTTTTCTTTGCTTTTTGTTGGACTCATTCACAGAGCGCACTGTTATTAAAAATCCAGAAATTGAATAAAATAAAATAAAACATCCCTCCTGATACTTAAATTGGTCTTTAATCTGAAAAGGTACATATTTAGCAAATGTTTTTCTCCTCTTCTTTTCTTTGGTTGAAACAATAAAAGGTCTGCTGAAACGAATTACTTTTCATGCCCACAACTTGCACCTCCTAAAAATGCGTTTCTTGAAGAAGAATCTGATTGGGTTTCCTTTTCCTTTGACTAGGCCTCTGGCAGGATCTGCCAGTACTCTTTGTCGTGATATACTGGGCTTCCCCCAGCTGGTGGAGTAGCCCATCTACTCTGGGCATCAGGTATGCATCAAACCGGGATATTGCATTGACACTCCAGAAGTCGATACAAAATCTGCAGATACTGTCTGGAGTGGGGACAAGAACAATAGGGCTCTGCCACTCACTGGAAGACCTTTCGATTGCTTCAAGTTTTAACATGGCTTTTGCCCCCTGCTCCACGGCTTCCTGCATGTGAAGTGGGAGTGGTCAGGTTGTCTTCCGTACGACTCTCCAGGATTGGTGATGATGGTGTGGCACATCTGGGTAGTCTATCTGGGGACAGCCATGGAAGTCTTGGGGAAGGCCTGTTTTAGTTGCTCCTCCGAGAGGTTATCCCCAAGCTGTGGGGTTTTGGGTTCTGCTTCTAAAGGCACCTGTGGTTCCAGCTCTGGCTCGGGGAGGGGGGTATGGGGTGACCAATAAACCTTCCTGCTCACACCAGGGCTTCAGCAGATTAACAAGATAAATCTGTCACTTTTTCCAGTGGTCTGGCTGGCAGATCTCATAATTAACATGGCCCGTCCAGCGGGGTATCTCATATGGACCCTGCCAGCGGGTTAACAGCTTGGATTTGGCAGAGGGGAGCAGGAGAAGCACTTAATCACCTGGTTCAAAGGTCCACTCATGGGTCACCGGGTAGTACCCTTGTTCTTGGACCCACTGGGCAGTTTGAAGATTCTCCTTCACAAGGGTCCCGGTCTTTGTTAGGCATTCTCACAGCTGTAAAATATACTGGAGTATTCCCTCAGCCCAGGGTGGGGTCTGCTCCCACGTCTCTACCACCGGGTCCAGCACCCCTGAAGGTTGATGGCCATGAAGGAGCTGGAATGGAGAAAATCTCGTGGATGCCTGCAGCATTTCCCGAATAGCCAGCAATAGGGGAGGGAGAAGTCGGTCCCAGTGGCGGAGTTCCTCCGGGGGAAACTTCTGGAGCATGCTCATTAGAGTCCGGTTGAACCTCTCAACCAATCTGTCTGGGGATGGTACATGGACGTTCTCAGCCTCTTGATCTCGAGAAGATTGCAAACCTCCTGGAATAGCCGGGAGGTAAAGTTTGTGCCCTGCTCCCTGAGGATCTCCCGGGGCAGGCCCACCCAAGTGAAGATCAATAGGAGTTTGGAGGCTACAATGCAGGCTGTAGCACTCCTCAGGGTGATGGCCTCAGGTGATGGTTGCATAGTTCAACATCATGAGGATATACCAGAATCTGGCAGTTCTCTTTGTGAGGGGGCCCACCAAGTCCATAGCTACCCATTCAAAGGGCATACCTATTACTGGGAGAGGGACCATGGCAGCTCTTGGTACTCCAGGCAGTGCCACCAACTGGCACTCAGGGCAGGAGGCACAGTAATCTTTAGTGTCTTGGTGCATGCTGGGCCAGTAGAAATGGGATAAAATTCAAGGTAGGGTCTTCTCCAGACCCAGGTGGCTGGCCGCTGGGATGTTGTGGGCTAGGTTCAACATGGCCCATCTATGACACTCTGGGACCACTAGCTGGGACGATGGTTTGCGGCTTTGAGGGTCTCGTTCAACCTGGTAGAGTAGATCCTGTGTGAGCTCAAATCACGGCCACTGGTCAGCCTGCTGAGCATCTACCAGGACCCTGTCCATGCAGGCCAGTTGCTCATACATATGTCTCCATGTGGGGTCGTCTCTCTGGTCTCGGCAAAAGTTCATCGCTGCATCCCAGCTAGCTCTCCCCCCATCTGCCTTAGGCATGGCACTGTCTTCTTCAGTGACCGGATCCTCCGGCAAGGCAGGCGCGCTGTCAGTGTGTGCTCTGCCCAACTTGGTGATCCCCTGTCAGGTTCTCCCCTTCTAGGGCCTTCTGTGGGGGAGCTTCTCGGAGGCTGAGAGTTCAGGCCATCCCTCAGGCGGCAGCCCCAGCAGCTCCTTGGCATCTTCTGACTTTGGAACCTATTAATCTCATTAAATTTGTGGATTTTTGGAGAATATATCTTCTGCAATTCTGTGCTTTTTTCTGGCTGGTGGTGGGGATTGGGGGTGGGGTGAGTTTAGTAGGTTTAGTGGGGTTAGTGGAGGCAAAGTACTTTGCTATCACCTCAGAGCTCAGGCTGCCATATTATTTTGGCCCCCTGCATTTAGTTTTATATGAACAATCATTATCTTAACAGACTGATGATTTAGGACCTGCTGGAATGAATCCCTTTGGGTGAATTCTAGTGCATGGGTGTAGTGCCAATGAATTCAGTCCACTTGTGCAGGATCAGGCCTTAAGTGGCTAGTGATCGATGGATTATGGGTGTGATTTTTCAGAAGTGCCTAGGTGGTTTAGGAGTTAAAGTTTCACTCACTTCCAATGGGACATGTTCTCCTAAATTACTTAAGTGCTCTTTAAAATTCCACCCCAAAGTATTATCTCTTTTTAAATGGTAGTTTAAGAAAAAATGTTACTACAAAATTACATTGTCAAAATTAACATGTTCAGATACAACTATAGTGAGCATGTTATAAATGCCTAGAAAGAACAGTATGGAGAAGAACAGTAACCTACAATACTACATGGTATGGAAATTCAGAAAGAAAAGAAAACATTTCTAAACACTAGGTTTGTAATTTTCTCTTTACACAATCTAAGTATTGGGCCTAAACTACTTCATAGTGATCCTGTGACTCACTCTATTTTTTGTAAGCATTTTAGCCCTTGGGGTATATCTCATTATGAATTCATTTGAAACTTCTGCAATATGGTACATATTCACAACGTGTGAAAATTTGTCCTTCCATTCTTTTGCTGTGTTAACTTATATTTAATTGCAATAATAAAACCCAAAGAAATTAAGCTACAAAAAACCCACGTTAGTGGTCTGGCAAGGAGTTTCAATGTAAAGCTGAATTTCAATTCTTAAATAATCCCACAGTGCCTAGAACATAAGAATGGCCATACTGGGTCAGACCAAAGGTCCATCCAGCCCAGTATCCTGTCTACCAACAGTGGCCAATGACAGGTGCCCCAGAGGGAGTGAACCTAACAGGTAATGATCTAGTGATCTCTCTCCTGCCATCCATCTCCACTCTCTGACAAACAGAGGCTAGGAACATCATTCCTTATCCATCCTGGCTAATAGCCATTAATGGACTTAACTTCCATGAATTTATCCAGTTCAGGCAGCGTCCCAAGTTTGGGAAACACTGCTCTATCATATCCCCCCAAGTCTCCTCTTTTCCAAGCTGAAAAGTCCGAGCCTCTTTAATCTCTCTTCATATGGGACCCATTCCAAACCCCCTAATCATTTTAGTTGCCCTTTTCTGAACCTTTTCTAATGCCAGTATATCTTTTTTGAGATGAGGGAACCACATCTGTATGCAGTATTCCAGATGTGGACGTACCATGGATTTATATAAGGGCAATAAGATATTCTCCATCTTATTCTCTATCCCTTTTTTAATGATTCTTAACATCCCATTTGTTTTTTTGACTGCCGCTGCACACTGTGTGGACGTCTTCAGAGAACTATCCATGATGACTCCAAGATCTTTCCCCTGATTAGTTGTAGCTAAATTAGTAACACATTACAGCACTGATATTCTTATAATAAGTGCCATAGAAATGTTTATAAAATGGGTACACAATTATTATTCATTGTGTGAAGAGCACGGGAACACATCAGTGTAATTAATTACAGTAAATATAGGGCCCTGGATCTAAACACTGTAGTCCCATCAACAGCTGGGAGGGGTTCTATGTGAAGATAAATCTATTTTAGGTGCTCATATGGTCCCCAGTACCATAGTATCCTAGTGCCTCACAATCTTTAGTATGTTTATCCTCACAACACCCCTGTGAGGTAGGAAAGTTGCTACTGATTTTATGTGATTATGAGTGGCAGTATAAAACCCTAATATAGAAAGCATTATCTTCCCTTTTTTACAGATGGGGAACTGAGGGATAGATTGGAAACGACTTGGTTAAAGTCACACCGGAAAATGAATCCAGGCTAAATCCTAGGCTAGTGGTTTAGCCACTGGACTATCCTTCCTCTCAGAACCAAGGCAGGCAAGTGATATACGCAGCTCAAATTTGGAGCTAATTAGCTTTGACATGTTGCCATCATTCATAGCCTTGACCATATCCCTTTTACACATTTGTGCTTGGAGACAACAATCATCAGTTATTAGTGGTTAATTATCACCTTTTAAAAAAAATCTCATTTGACTAATGTCAGCAATATGTAGTAGACGTGTGCATTTAAAAACTTTTTAAAACAGGTCACCTGAGATGATTTTTGCCCCCTCTTCAAAAGAAAACCACAAAGATTTTAGTATTTTATATATATATATAGTTACATAAGTTTGCTGTTGCACACAGTATTTGCATGCCAGCGTTGTGTACTAAAGGCCTGATCCAAAGGTTTGGATCAGGACCTCACTGAATTTTTAGGTTCCCACTTGAAAACCTTAAAATATAGCATTTGTAATGGGAAAAAACACCACTGGCATGTTGCTAGCTCTTGTGTGCACATGTACTCTTGTGTTGATGTTTGAAGAATTAAGCCATCAAATTTCCACATTTTGGGGGCAAGGTTGTATGAAAGCTCCAAGCTAATAGAAATCTGTGCAGTAAAACTAAGTAGAAAATAAGGCTGTATGAGAGGAAATCATGGCCCTGAGACTGAAATCTAATACATAAGAAAAAAAATCCTGGCTTTCTCTGTAAAAATTCCAGGGATTCATGAATGGACTGCACATCAACTGCTTGAACTTTATCTCGAGGCTATCGTGTCAAAGTTTAAATGTCAAGAATCCAGCTAGAAAGTGCACACAAATGTATTTACTAAAATTGTCTTTGAACCATAGATTGCGTTTGGGAAGCAGAGCAGGAAGTGCTCTTCTTAGTGCAAAAGTCACCTACATTCCTCATAATATTGACTTTGGGAGCTGACTTTTGGCTTCTGTTAAACTGCACGTGAACAGCATAGTGATGAAGAGTTTCATGGAAACCCAGAATATCATGGAGCTGTTAAAGTAGGATTGAGAAATATTTTAAGTGCCAAGTCCAGAGTTGAGGATTAATCATTTCTCTGACAGTACCTGATGACGTTTGGAGCAGGAGGCAATACTCTTTAAATTGCTTTTGATGTTTCTCACATCAGGTGTATCTGGATAAAGAAAAAAGAAAAACTTGAATTTAGATCTTATCTGGTAAGTAAAAGAGAACATCTTTACAACTATTTACCTGTCTAATTTTAAGCCTACAATTTATTATTATGAATGATCTGGGATCTTAAAGAGCTTCTATATACCGTTAAATATAGCACAACCAGCAGACTTTAACAAGGAAAAAAAGGACTAGACCAGAGGTGGCCAACTTGAGCCTGAGAAGGATCCAGAATTTACCAATGTACATGGTCAAAGAGCCACAGTAATACATCAACAACCCCCAATCAGCTCCCCGCCCCCATCTCCTAGTGCCTCCTGCCCACTGGCAGCCTCACTGATCAGCACCTCCTCCTCCCTCCCCACACCTCCCGATCAGCTGTTTCTTGGCATGCAGGAGGCTCTGGGGATGTGGAGAGGGAGGAGCGAGGGCATGACAGGCTCAGGAGAGAAGGTGGGAAGGGGTAGAGTGGGGACAGGGCCTGTGGCAGAGCCAGAGGTTGAGCAGCGAGAACCCCTTGGCACACTGGAAAGTTGGCGCCTATAGCTCCAGCCCCGGAGTCGGTGTCTATACAAGGAGCCGAATATTAACTTCTGAAGAGCTGCATGTGGCTCCGGAACCACAGGTTGGCCACCCTTGGACTAGATAATGAGTTCTGTGCAATGTGGCTGAGTGAGTTAATGAATCTGCTGGAAGCTTAGGTTTAGTATTTCCTGACTTTTTTATTTTATGCAGCTTTAATGTCACATTAAGAAGGTACCATTTAATTGTTACAATTATTGTATATTAAAATATACCCTCCGCTTACAAAAATTTTCCCCAAATTATTTCAAATTATGTAACAGCCCAGTTAGGTCTCTATTGCCTAAAGTTGCTCATCCTGAATAAGGGCAAAACCCTCGCAGAGGGATCTTTGACACTGATTTCAATAGGATTTAAATGTTTAAATAATGCAAATGGAATATGACACTTAAAAAAAGATGTACTTTTTGAGCATAAAATCTTGATCCAACATTTATAAAACCCATCAAGGTAGACAAGCCTAAAATTTAACCCTTGGTGTTTTGAAAACATTGTCATTTGATAACACTCCTTTGACAGTGGGAAAATGTGCACCAACAAAATGTACATTCTAAAGTTTAACTGTGTTAAAATCTCAGGTCTTTGTTTGAGCAATCCCCACTGCCAAACCCCAGGAAAGGGGGGTTAGCATGATTATGGCTCTATGTAAGCATGTTACACAGGCTCTCTTCTTCTTGCCACCATGAGGGGCTCTCATTGACATGAATTCTGACCTAGGAATTAAAGCTCTGATCTAACACTTTTTGAACTCAATGACAAAGCTCTCACTGATTTCTGTGATGCAGGATTAGGGCCTAAATGGTTTTGTTCATTTTTTTGGGGTGGGGATGTGGGGAGCAAGCACTGAGGCTTAGTGACTAGGCCTCCAG
Source organism: Dermochelys coriacea (assembly GCF_009764565.3). NCBI lineage: Eukaryota > Metazoa > Chordata > Testudines > Dermochelyidae > Dermochelys > Dermochelys coriacea. The sequence goes on from NC_050069.1 coordinate 229,593,001, forward strand.
AAGCAACTGTTCAGGGGGATGCCTTGTGTCAGCCCTGCGCAGGCCAACAGACGGGGTTGAATTAGGAATAGGCTGATGGGGGAAGAGCGTACAGAGACCCTAGCTTTTCATACAAGTTGTGTTGAGGGACTGCAGTTGCTATTCCAGTCAATAATCTGGAGAAGTAGCAGCTGCAGGAAGGGAAGGGGACTGTGCAGAAACTCCTGGCCTGACACCACAGCTGTAGGGTAGATTTGACCTCCCCAGCCCTCCCACCGCTGCATTTTTTACATGTTTAAAGCTCAGTGATCGTGACTTCCTGCAGGTGAAATGAATTTCACTTTCAGAGATTCAGAGTCATTTCAGTGTCAATCCCCTAATAGGTTTCATAGTAGCAGCCGTGTTAGTCTGTATTCGCAAAAAGAAAAGGAGTACTTGTGGCACCTTAGAGACTAACAAATTTATTAGAGCATAAGCTTTCGTGAGCTACAGCTCACTTCATCAAATGCATCCGATGAAGTGAGCTGTAGCTCACGAAAGCTTATGCTCTAATAAATTTGTTAGTCTCTAAGGTGCCACAAGTACTCCTTTTCTTTTTGCGAATCCCCTAATAGTTTACAATGAGGGAGCTGGAAATCTTCTCTGAGAGGTGTTAAATGCATCATTTCCTGGTGTATGGTCTTTGGTCACCAAGCCTCAGAGCTGGGATCTTAACACAGTTTTTTTTCAACAAGCAGGTGGAAATTGTAAGATGAAATTTAATTTTTAAAGGAAGGTGGTTTGGGTGTGTGTTAGACTCCATATCTTCGAGCTACAATACATCCCTGTAAAACTCAAGCTCTTTAGGTTTATGTTTCATGTTTAAATAAAAATATTGATTAAATCCTTTGTTTTAAATCTTTTCTTTTATTGCTTTGTGGAACAAACCAAGGATCCCCAACACAGAGTGACTGTAAAAGAAAAACTGCAATTTCCTATGTAGTTAAAATTCTTCCTGCAGTCTTACTGCTTATATAATACAGTTCAGTCATCTAATTATTACATACATTTCCAAAGGAATGGATTGTTTCAGTAACTGAATTCTTTATTGCTCCAGTTCCTGAGCTCTCTGTTCTGTATTTATGACTGCAAGCTTATAATAACCAGACACATTCATGTTTTAGGAGATAAAGCCCCAAATATGCAGATTTTTAAAGATACTTTCCCTTATAAAGAATGTTGATGTAAGATTGACATTATTTATAAATAAAACTCAGCATTGCTCCTCCATCCTATTTATGCAGTGCGTCAAAGTCTTTTGACTAATGGCTCAAATGTGGAACATTTTTTAATATAAAAGCATGAATACTGGCGTGAAACACATTTTTAATACAAACGTTGGCTGCATGTTAAGATTCCATTGAAAATTTCGATGAAATCTGTATGTTCCCCTGGAACACTCATTTAGGTCGAATCAGTGTTTCTCACAGAAAAAGTGTTCAGTTGGAAACATGCCTACCATCTTTAGTCTCCAACATGGATCCTGAACATGGGAATATGTTGTATTACTACAGCATAGAGGAGCCTGTCCCAGGTTTTAATGTAACAATTCAGTCACCTCATGAATGACTGTCTAGGCTGTTGAGGCAAATGCCTTCTTTCTTCACAAAGAGCTTCACCATTGATCTATTCATCCCCAAACCGGTATGTTCTGACTTGGGACATATACTGCAGTGAGGGAGACGTATAGCAGTGAGTAGGTCTGAGATAATTATGTTTTGGATATCATCTGACTGATCTGGGGAAAATCCATTTTCCAGTGAGCAGGAAGAAGCCTATAATGCTTGGATGGGAAGGGTAGAAACATCAAGGGCCAGATTCTTAAGTTTGATCAAACACCTTAGTGCTCAGGCAATCTACTAGGATTTTGACTGTACTTGGTCAGCTAAGAATTCCCTTGGCAGGAAGGAGCTCTCAGCTAGTATAAAATTGGCAGTACTGGCTTCTGAACCAGTCATCTCCTAGGACAAGGGAATATACTGGTGGAGGCAAGGAGGTGTAGGAAGCGGTGGGGAATTGGAGTTCTGCTCTGTCAGTCCTCAAATAGTGTGGCTCCTGTAGCAGAGCGCAGCAGGGCCGCCTTGGCTCCTGCCTTTGCTAAGTTCACAAAGTCATTCTGAGACAGGTGCAGTTTATTTACAGGCTTGTTCCCACCACCATTTCAACATGTACAGTTCGCCCTTCACCATCTATAGGCAGGAAGGAAGCGCTACCTCCTTGCTTCCACTCCCCCACCTTTTCCCTTTCTTTTTGCTCCCCCCTTGGTTTCCTTCCCCTGAGGCTTTTATACAGCCGCATGCTAATTAGACGGCAGCTGTATCAAACAGGCCCTAATTGGGAGGCAATCTCCAGCCAGTTCAGATCTATCCTGCTAAGTGGGAGCTGGCATGAGAGAGGGCTGAATCAGCAACCCTTTGCCCAGCACCCTGTCACAGGTCCCTTAAGTACTATAGATTGCTGTCAAAAGTTAGATTGGCCCCTAGGATGCTCTAACTCTCACTGGGGTCTAGCATGGTGCAGTGCAGCCTACAAAAATTAATGAACCATACCTAGCTCCCTGACAGTCGTCGTCATCCCCCGCCCCCCTCACCTCCCCCAGTCCTTACTGCTGTGCACCAAGTGGATTTTGGATGCAGGGGGGAAAAATTCACCCCCCATAGTCTATGCTGAACTCTTAATTACAGATTTTCCTGCTCTAGACCAAATTCTGATATACTGTACACACTGTAAGGAGTAATATTATCTCTCCTTCTTACCCATTCCATACATAGAGCAAAGTTTTTCTGAAACAACTCTGTATGGTTAATAAAAAATGTAATTTATCAAACATGATCAAATAAAAATATCAAAATGTCAGACTCTGAATATAAACACTCCCCCAGAAACTGCATCATTGAGTTGGTACTATGGTGACATAAAGTTCCTGGTAATTTTCTGGAGAAAGTTAGGAGCACCTTGATGTTATCCAGGCTCATCTCAGGACAAACTCAGCTCTGGTTCTACTTCTCTAGGCAACTCCATTCTGGTCCTACTGTTCTTCAAAGACCCTCAGCTGGTGTCAGGTCTCTTGTACTGTGACAAACCAAATTCACCTTCTATTGTAATAGCTGGTTTCAGAGTAGCAGCCGTGTTAGTCTGTATTCGCAAAAAGAAAAGGAGTACTTGTGGCACCTTAGAGAATAACAAATTTATTAGAGCATAAGCGAAGTGAGCTGTAGCTCACGAAAGCTTATGCTCTAATAAATTTGTTAGTCTCTAAGGTGCCACACGTACTCCTTTTCTTATTGTAATAGCTGTAATTAAGCTCAGCAGCTGCATCCTGGGAAACACTAGTTTGCCGTAGCTCCTCATAGAACAACTCCAGAAAAAATGCCAATCTATTTAATGGCAGAGTTTGCTTTGCTTCCCTCCTTCCCCTTACCTAGACCTCTACAAGTTAGGGTAAAAAGCCTCAGCAATGGAAAGTCCTCAAATACATAGACCAGGCTTAACTAAACAAAAATAGCCTGCTTACAAAATTTTAAATGAAAAGCAGCTGTCTCCCACCAAAAAATTGCAGAACTCCAGCCATTTATATGCAAGTTAGCAAATAGTTCCTTCTTCTCTTCTATAGATGGTACTAAATATTAAAACTTTCAGTGAGGGGCCCTATATCTTGGACATTGTTGCAGACTTGCTTGAAACGATTTCTTATGAGCTAAGCAAATTTGTTTTGAGAATACTTGTAATATAGCCAGCTAATATAGCTAAGAAAGTCATGTTTGTAGGAGAAAACCTAAATAGAAGCAGTGAAAAGACTGGGAGGGAAACTGTATTGAGGAACAACTCTGAGCCCCACAGTACAGGAAGCAGTAAGGTCTCATCCAACAACTAAAGCAATGACTTAATATGTACTGGGAAACATGAAACACCTACCTGATAAAGTACCAGAGAAAAGAAAACATCTATTAGCCTGTAACAGACAGATGAAAAAAACAGGGAAATGAGAAATATGGAGAACAATTGGACAGAGGAAAAGCACTGGGGATGGATTAGGTTGGGGCGGACTGACATTCTAGGTGAAACATGGTTCCTTATGGGGATTTGAAGTCACATTGCAGGACACCGAAAGAATCTAAAAAGAACATGCTGACTTTCCTCTCTCTGTCTTCTGGAGTCCATCACCGCTAGAGCGTGTGTTTCCAGGAAGGCCACTGAGTTGTACAAGAGAAAAAGGCCAGTACAGAGAAGTTTTCTGCCTGTCTGTGAATGTGTGGTATGTTTAGACACTATGCAAAGGTAGTTCTCACATATAATGTTGCACTGGGCTTTTGTGAATATAATCCTGGTGCATAGAGATTATACTCATCTTTGTAGAGAACATTAACATAGTGAATAAGAATAGGCTGCCTTCATCTGAATGCTGTCTTTCCTACTTTTGTACTACTTTTCTACATTTCACCTTCAGAGAATTTTTGTGTGTGTCCTGAGGACTGGGAGCAGTAAAATAAACCAAAATTGCTGTAATGCTCACCACAGTATCAGAACACTTGCATGTGTATGATTTCTTGTCTGAACAAACGCAAGACTGGAAGGTCTCAAAGGAATGTTGTATGATTGTAACGTATGCCCTTCATACTTAACAGGCCTAATCACTCTTTCTCCCATTGACTTCAGCGAATACAGGACCAGCACAATATTTTGTATAAAGTCTTGGAAGCAGCTGGGAGATAAAAATGTGGTTAAGAATCTGGACCTCATGATGAAAAATTATCTGCTCAGTAAAATCTACGTGAAATTAAAATAAATTTTAGAAGGGAGAGAAAATGCACTTACCACACTCTTAATGAAATCCAGGATATCTGAGAACAGACACAGGGAAAAAAACCAATGCAGTCTTGAAAGACTCTTTAGTTAAATATAAAAGTAAGCAACCAAGAGCACGCTTCCTTCCTGATAATATAGTTAAAGAAATACTTATGGTGTGTGGCCTGGAATCCTTTGCTACTTATCTTGCTCAAGTCACGTGCAAAGTACAATTAAATTGGAATTATTATAATAGCTTTATTTGTAAATGCAATCCTTCTCTTGGCTGAGACACATAGGGTGCTTTGCAACATAACAAAAACATGATTAAAATATAAACAGTAATAATACATCATCTTCTTAAAATTCAGACAAAGGAAACATCTGAGGACATATAAAAGGGACGGGAGAGAAGAGAAGCAATACCAAATATGGAGTCAACAATGGGTGTACTAAGACAACCAGCGGCTTAGCTCTAAGTCTCTCTGCTTGTACTGAGACAGTGTCGCCAGATGTCTGAGATCAAACTTAGCTACTGTGTTGCCCCTTCCATAGTAAAAACTCATGAGAGGAAATCTTTAAATTTCCTTATGGAGTGCCACCCCTATTGGGAAGAAGAAGGGTGGTGAGAGGGGGAAAAGGGCTTTTGCAAAATAAGTGTAGGTCCATCTACCTGCTGAACCTGGGGCACACCTTTTGGTCCCTGGCAGTGTGGCTGCAATGGCACTGAGCTACCAAAGATTTTCCCTGGATGAGGCAGCCCCAGGAGCCTGGATGTGTGTGGGATGGGCTCCACAGAAAAGATAGTGCAGCCTGAGTGGGGATGATGTGTCCCCTGGCCCACCCAATCCTCCCCTCCAGCCTGCCCTGGGCCTCTCCCTTTCCCTGCACCGGTCCTGAACCTGTGGAGAATTTGGTGGGGGGCAGGTGTTAGGGAGATGTTGCTGCAGAAATGGCTAACCCTACTTTGCAAGCAGGATGGAAGAGATCCCTGAACAGAGTGAACCATTTGTGTGCAGACATAGCTGGGGATGATTAGGGCCTTCATGTGTCATGACAGAAAGCAGATGATAGGGATCCAAAATTGGATGATGTTCGAAGTCCTAATAATTAAGACATCTGACCAGCTGAGAACAGTGCATAGTGTTGCTGATGACTTTGAAGTCTATGCAACCACAGACTCAGGAGTGATTCCTTCACCAAAACAAACTCTTTCCTCCTCTCTTGGGAAGTAAGACTTAAGAAAGGGAACAGCAAAAAAAGTGTGTTGCTCTTTTAGGAAATTCTGTGCTGCGTTTTTTAAGCTGGCCATAGACTGCTACAGTAGTGAAAAGAAAAGGAGTACTTGTGGCACCTTAGAGACTAACAAATTTATTAGAGCATAAGCTTTCGTGAGCTACAGCTCACTTCAAAGTGCCTCCAAGTCTATTAGCTATATTGGATTGAATCAGTGCCAGTCTCTATCACCTTTCTGTAAGAGAGAGAAGCATTATGTTTCTTTCCAGTAGCTTTGTGATCGCTCACTGGGGTTCTCATTCAGCAAAATAGTTAAATTCATGCACAACTTCAAGCATTTATGCACAGACACAAACCAGAGCAATAATGCTGAAGTGGAGTGAAATTCTACCCTTTACACTATAGATAAACCCAATCTATTAGCATTAGTTAACTACTAAAAACTGCCAATGATCAAATTCTTTAGGTTTGTCTTAAATACAAAGGAAGCAAGATATCCCTCATTTCCAAAGACAATTCCAGAGCCTGTGCTAAATTCTACATCCAGTTAGATCCACAGAATTCTAATGAAGTAAATAAGTGTCATTAATACAAGGGTAAAATTGAAATCAATAGGTTTGTATGGAAAGAATTTAGCTCCCGGAGTCTAGAAACGGAAACAAGTGCTTTGTGTCCATACTTCTCAGTTTGAACATGTCTAAACAAAATATCTAAAATTATCAGCATCAATAATGTAATAAAATGCAGTAATCAAGTAGAAGGCAAGGCTGGAGACAGAAGTCGGATCAATGATGAACATTACTACAAATGTCCTTCAAGCACCCATTAAAAACTAGTGCAGGGAGTTAACATTTTACTCACTTCAGCACTGTTAATGATACTGCTCCAAAAATTTTGGCCTTAGTGAAAAGTGAACAACATTCTTTTCATTGACAAATAACTGAGTTAACCTCTAACTAACCTCAGGTTATTTCAAGAGGGTTAGAAGAAGCACCAAGGTTTTAAAGGTAAACAGGCTAGACTGGATCCATAAACTGTAGCTTCTTCAGTTTATATAATGCCAGGAAGATGTAATAGATATCTAATATAACAAGATAGCCAGGTAGTGGTTAGTGGTCATCCCTCCCCCTGTGACTCAGAGGGAGGCCACTCCGTTTGTCTACATCACTGGGGCACCGCCCTGTTTCAGGGGATTAGTGACTCAAACACTGGGACCGAAGCCCCCTGGCAAGATAGAGCAGAGCTAACAAACAGTTTTAGGGTTCTGGCCCTCAGACAGAGCAGAACAAACAGTCTAGGGGCTTCGGGTGACCCTGAAGACAGCCATCCATCTGACATCTTGGCTCAGGTAGATGGCAGACAAACGCAGGCCTCTTGGTCAGTGGGGATCCTAATAGCAAACCTGGACCAATGACTGGTTTCCCTGGGCTACTTCTTACCAGAGTCCGGGTGAGGGGTTCTGTCGTCCAGGGTCCGCCATCTCCTTGGGGTATACAGCAGGCAGCAGCCCAAGGCAGTCTTCTTGAGGGGCAGTGTGCGGTGCAGCGCAGGCTCCGTGCTGGGATTTGGCAGTGGGATGGCGACATCTGCCTCCTTCCCTGGCTCAGGCTCAACTGAGCTAATGGCCCCACCCTTTGTACTGCTTGTCCCACTCCTTAGCTTCTGGCTGAAGGGGCAGGCCTGGCTTGGCTCTGCTCACCAGCTCCTCCCCCTTTGGCTCAGTGGGAGGCCACTCTGCCTGACTACAAGCAGTAAGACTAATTCCATGTAATTTTGATGGTCCATGGTCTTCACTGACCTCCCTTCCAGTTCTGTATCTGTTTCAAAGTCCTTTTCCATATCTTTGAAGTCCGCAGTGGTCTACAGTCTAGTTATGTCTGGATTCACCTTTCTCTGTGGACTTTAGATTACAATGGACAATGAGACTGACACAAGCAAGGTTAAATTTACTGGGCCAAGAATGTCATTCTTGATGGATACCCCCTGGCTGTTCAATTCCTGGCTGATGAGCTTGAATTTTTGGTTTTAAGTAAAATCTATGTTTGAGAATCCCTAGATTGACAAAGTGCTTGTCCTCTTCATGGTGTCAGGCATATTGTGGCATGAATATATAAGTGACCACACACACTGAGGGTCTGAAATCCTAGGAGCAAATTTATCCCTCACATAACTTCACTGATACCACTGGAGTTACAGCTGGGATGAATTTGGCTCTAACCCGAAAAATGAAAACCTTATGAAAATCTATTGCAGAGTTAATGATAGAACAAGTGATGTTCGAGTAAGATGCAGTAAGTAATATTCCAGTAGGTTTCAATACACATTAGTAATACATTTCCATGAGGAAATTGTTTTCCTTCTTTGCTGGCAGCCAGCCCTATTTAGTCAGACTGCAAAAAAAAAATGGGAAGTGTCCAGAAATACCACTTGCCCTTTGATCCTCAAATATGGCATCTTTTATTGATATAGACAACATAGTCAGCATCTCTAACATACTACAGGAGTGACGGCCCTTTGATTGTGCTGCACTGCGATGATGGCATCCAGCCACCACCTGCTGGTGCTAAAGCATCAGGTAGGAAAAAATAGATTTATATCCTGTTAGAAGAGAAGAGGGGGGATATTCAGCAGAATGGGTAGGGATAGGCTAGAGTTTGAACAGGAAATGGAGACAGGAGCAGCGGGGAACAGCTTTGGAGACTAAGGCCAGAGGAAAAGTGTAAAAGGCTAGTTAGTATTGACAACTGAAATCATGGACTGCAACAGGAAGACTGGAGCACGGAGGATAAGTTTTATTGCAGGGATCTCATGAAAGCCAGGGGAAGGGTAGATAAAAGTCAAAGGAGTTGTTTCACTTGATAGCAGTCCTTTGTTTCAGACTCCTAATTTACAGCCTGTAGCTTATTGTTTTATGTTACTCATGAAGCCAGCTACACTTGTATTATGTTAGTGACTCCTGGGTATGGTTATTTTCTCCTATTCCACGGTGATGTTTTACTTGGGGCTTTAATCTCTGATGCGGAACTCTAATTCATTTTGGAATAGATAAGGGCTAGATCCTGCACACTGCATAAGTGGAGTAGAAAGTGATAAGCTGGATAAGAAATGCAAAACTGCATTATAAGGTGCAGCTGCAGAGCAACCAAGTTAATCCTACCTTGAAGCAGCAGCAAGGTAAAGTAGGGAAGTTGGAGGTAAGGATCTCAACCACTCTCCTCAGAAACACCCATTCTCCACTGACCTCCAGCCACATTTTACCTAGTGCTTTTGAGAGTGAAATTTTGAGAGGGCAAAGAGGCTGCACAGGGCATATGCACCAATGAGTGCTTACTTACACTCTCCAAATAGGGATGAAAGTGATGCATAGGTCTTGTGCTGGCCTCTACACAGGGGGTGAATTTCACTCAGATGCCTAAAAGGCTTGAGATTACTCTTAGAGTTGATTGGGAAATATTTATTTTTGCTGTGAAAAAATTCAAAGAAAAAAATGAAGTTTTTCTCTTTTTTTAAAATGAAAATCCCCAAATTTAGATGAAAAGAGATTTTTAATTAAAATGTCCAATTTTGTGTTTTTCATTGGAAAGCAACTTTTCTTCAACCACTCCTACCTACCACTCAATGTGGAGGACTGTGCCTAGCACTTAGCCTTACTTGCGCCTTCATTGACACTTGAGCTGGAGTACAACGATGTTGTGCTCCCTTCTGTGTACCACGCAAGGACTTGCAGGATCAAGATCCCAGCATAGTCCATTATATATATCTGATCCACAATAGCAGTGCTATTTTTAAAGGATTTTAACAATTTACTCTGCTGGCTATCTTTAATCGGGTGATCTCCAGTCAAATAATTTAATAATGTCCGGGTTTCTCTACAAACAATATTGCATTTGCTAGTTTACATTTTCCTATCTCCCAACTCTCTCAAAAATATTGCAGTCAAGTTTGCTACTTTCTCATGTTCAGGAATCTCCCCGACTCTTGTGAACTTAATGTCAGTGCAGAGATTGCTGATGTCTCTCTCCTTTAAAAATTAATGAACATGTGTTATCTGGACCTGATGCTTTGTCTAGTTTAAGTGCATCTAACATTTGTAAAGCTAATACTGTTATCTGCACTGTCATCTCTGGAAAAGTGATCCTTGATGTGGACAGACCATCACCCTCCACTTCCTTTGTAAAGACTAATACAAATGAACTGTTTAACAAATATGCTATTTCCCATCACTCAATACCCAATCTCCACTATCATTTTTCAGTGACCCTATGATTATCCTTTGTCCGGTGTGTATATGTTTGGACCACATAACATTCATTACACTAAACATATGTAACTTCAGGAACTGGATGGTGTAGAGGATTTGTAATAGGATCTGGAACATAGGTCACTGGTTTAAATGACTAACAGGCATTAGCAACAGAGAGCTGCTGACTAGCATAAGTGAAATGAGTCGGTGTTAGTACCTTTTCATTTGCACATCTCAGCAGAGTGGTCATGGATTAAATGGGCCTGGGTATTGAGCATTAGAATCAAGGTAACTTTATCCCCACAGCATCTCAGTGCCACAATAGGCATTTTAAGAAAGGTGGGTAGATAAGATTTCTTAATGATGACAGATTTTTCTGCAGACAATTCCCTTATGAAAAACAAAGGAGTTAAAACTTACCCCTGGGTGACTGCACTCTGAAATGCCCCCCCCCCCCCCCGATTTGAGAAACTCCCATTTATGACTCCTCTTTCATCCCTGTATGTGCTATCTGCAGTTAATAGCTGTGGAACATTAGCAGGGCAAAAAGAAAAGGAGTACTTGTGGCACCTTAGAGACTAACAAATTTATTAGAGCATAAGCTTTCGTGAGCTGCAGCTCACTTCATTGGATGCAGCTCACAAAAGCTTATGCTCTAATAAATTTGTTAGTCTCTAAGGTGCCACAAGTACTCCTTTTCTTTTTGCGAATACAGACTAACACGGCTGCTACTCTGAAATTAGCAGGGCAGTGTCAGAAGCTGGCATTACTCATGCCTAGGGCTCTACCAAATTCATGGCCATGAAAAACGTGTCACAGACCATGAAATCTGATCTCCCTCTGTGAAATCTGGTCTTGTGTGTGCTTTTCCCTATATTATACAAGTTTCATGGGGGAGACCAGCGTTTCTCAAATTGGGGGTCCTGACTCAAAAGGGAGTTGGGGGTGCAAGGTTATTTTAGGGGGAGTCGCGGTCTTGCCACCCTTACTTCTGCGCTGCCTTCAGAGCTGGGTGGCTAGAGAGCAGCAGTGGTGGCTGCACACCCAGCTTGGAAGGCAACGCCCCGTCAGCAGCAGCACAGAGGTAAGGGTGGCAATACCATACCATGCCACCCTTACTTCTGTGCTGCTGCTGGTGGCAGCTCTGCCTTCAGAGCTGGGCTCCCAGCCAGCAGCTGATGCTCTCCAGCTGCCCAGCTCTGAAGGCAGCATAGCCGCCAGCAGCAGCGCAGAAGTAAGGGTAGCAGTATCGCAATGCCCCCAACAATACCATGGTGACCCCCCCACAACTCCTTTTTGGGTCAGAACCCCTACAATTACAACACCATGAAATTTCAGATTTAAATAGCTGAAATCATGACATTTATGATTTTTTAAATCCTATGACTGTGAAATTGACAGGGCCCTACTCATAGCATAATGATGTCTGTAGCACTAGAATGCTCTCTATTAACAAAAATATGAAATTCTTCAATTTTCTTGATAGCTTCCTGAAATTCTCCAACCTGGGTGTCTGGGGTGACAAACCTGAGGAACTGTTCCAGACTGAGGTGTCACTAGAGGAGGTTTTGGAACAAATTGATAAACTAAACAGTAATAAGTTTACCAGGACCAGATGATATTCACCCAAGAGTTCTGAAGGAACTCAAATGTGAAATTGCAGAACTACTAACTGTAGTCTGTAACGTATCAAGCTTCTGTACCAAATGACTGGAGAATACCTAATGTGATGCCAATTTTTAAAAAGGGCTCCAGAGATGATCCTGGCAATTACAGGCCAGTAAGCCTGACTTCAGTACTGGGCAAACTGGTTGAAACTATAGTAAAGAACAAAATTGTCAGACACATAGATGAACATAATTTGTTGCGGAAGAGACAACATGGTTTTTGTAAAGGGAAATCATGCCTCACAAATCTACTAGAATTATCTGAGGGGGTCAACAAGCATGTGGACAAAGGGATCCAGTGGATATAGTGTACTTAGATTTTCAGAAAGCCTTTGACAAGGTTCCTCACCAAAGGTTCTTAAGCAAAGTAAGCTGTCATGGGATAAGAAGGATGGTCCGCTCATAGATCGGTAACTGGTTGAAAGATAAGAAACAAAGGGTAGGAATAAATGGTCAGTTTTCAGAATGGAGAGAGGTAAATAGTGGTGTCCCCCAGGAGTCACTGGGACCAGTCCTATTCAATATATTCATAAATGATCTGGAAAAAGAGGTAAACAGTGAGGTGGCAAAATGTGCAGATGATACAAAACTACTCAAGATAGTTAAGTCCAAAGCAGACTGCAAAGAGCCACAAAAGGATCTCTCAAAACTGGGTGACTGGGCAACAAAATGGCAGATGAAATTCAATATTGATAAATGCACATTGGAAAACATAATCCCAACTATACATATAAAATGATGGGGTCTAAATTAGCTGTTACCACTTAAGAAAAAGATCTGGGAGTCATTGTGGATAGTTCTCTGAAAACATCCACTCAATGTGCAGCGGCAGTCACAAAAGCTAACAGAATGTTGGGAATCATTAAGAAAGGGAAAGATAAGAAGACAGAAATTATCATAACACTGCTATATAAATCCCGGGTACTCCCACACCTTGAATATGCATACAGTTCTGGTTGCCCCATCTCAAAAAAGATATATTGGAATTGGAAAAGGTTCAGAAAATGGCAACAAAAATGATTAAGGGTATGGAACGGCTTCCATACGAGGAGAGATTAGGAGGACTTGGACTTTTCAGCTTGGAAAAGAGATGACTAAGGGGGGATATGATTGAGGTCTATAAAATCATGACTGGTGAGGAGAAAGGGAATAATGAAGCGTTATTTACTCCTTCTCATAACATGAGAACTAGGGGTCACCAAATAAAATGAATAGGCAGCAGGTTTAAAACAAACAAAAGGAAGTATTTTTTCACACAACTCTTTGCCAGAGGATGTTGTGAAGGCCAAGATTATAACAGGGTTCCAAAAAGAACTAGATAAGTTCATAGAGCATAGGTCCATCAATGGCTATTAGCCAGGATGGGCAGGGATGGTGTCCCTAGCTTCTGTTTGCTAGAAGCTGGGAATGGGTGACAGGGGATGGATCACTTGATGATTACCTGTTCTGTTCATTCCCTCTCGGGCACCTGGCATTGGCCACTGTTGAAAGACAGGATACTGGGCTAGATGGACCTTTAGTCTGACCCAGTATGGCCACTCTTATGTTCTTATCTTTTATACAGGAAGTTGTCTGGAGTTTCTTGCAACTTGGTCTTTAAGGGTTGGCTCAGATTTGTCAATGTTTATGTTCATTTTAAGTAAACCTCAGGCAACAGTAGTTTCCATAGTAAAACAGTGGCTAACTTGATTATCATATTAAGTTAATGCATTTTCTACCATAATAAAACTGTGTCAGACAATCAGGGTGATAATTATTTACTGGCAAACTTCATTTTAAAATTTCAGCCTGTCAGAAACCAGCTTATTGATATCAATTGCTGTTTTTAATAGTAAATATTTAATATTAAGTAAGTATATTTAATATTACTTTAACAGATAAACTGAGCTCTCACTAACTGTAGCACAACAAAGGTAATTTTAAATAATACTAGCAAATCTAACTGTTTAACAGTACTTTAGATAGAGTGGTGTTCATAGGCCCAAATCAATATTGAGGGCCCATTTTGCTAAGTGCTGTATAGATTCATAACAAGAGATGGTCTCTGCCCAGAGGAGCTCGCAGTCAAAGGAGATTTGGTCTCTAAAACAGTAAGGATGCAGCAAGACAGAATGGTATCAGTAACTATCCTGTGGGGGGCTGAGTGCCAAAACACTCTTTGAAGTCAATGGGAGCTGTGGGCACTCAGCACCTCAAATGCGTTGGGAAAAATTCTGATATCCTAACTCTGTTTAGAAGCACTTTACTATGTGGATTTTATACAGGAACTGACATCTGGACAATTCTTATGCCCTGTTTCTATGTATCCCCCTCTTTTGGCAGAACATGATGAGCTATGATTGCTGTTTACAGTGAAGGTCATATTTCATATGATTGTTTCAAATACCTAAGGCATTTGGCTATTTTCTGAGGGGAGTATTTTTCCTTAGAGAGGCCATAAGGCCCAGGAAAAGGTTTAGTTCTGGAAGATATGCGTGCATGCTGGGATCAGGACAAAAATCTGGATCATCATCATCCTTGGTGTGCTCAGGCATCTTGCAGGTTATCAAATGTAGGGTTTTCTATACATGGACTGTATTTTCCATCGTTGCCATATTGGGTCAGATTCATGAAAGTGGTAACAAAAGGAGAGACTTTTGGTTTTTCAGAATTCTAACTAATATCCTGCCTTTCTCTGGGAACTTTAACTCTGGGCAGAAGGCCAGAGCAAGGCCTAGGCAGCCCTTGAGTGCCTCAAATAAGGGAACTTAAGAGGTGAATAAGCCGCATGCTACCCTCCCCCCTCCCTCCCCACGGGGGTGATTTTCTCCTTGTATTTCTTTTTGAATTGTAATGAATGGTTCTGGCAGAAATATTAACTTTTCACAATTTCAGAAAACCAGGATTTCATAAATATCAAGTTGTGCTTTTCTCCATGAATAGACATATTTTCATTAACTATCATCTACACAATGATTTTCCCAAAGAACAATATTTTATGTTGGAAAATGTATTATTAATGTAACTCTTTCAGCTCAAAAATCTTTAAAAAAACCAACAACAAAAAACAGAAAAACTTTATATGCTAACATATATAAGCCAAATTTAAGTTGAAAGTGTACTTTTAACAGTTGGAAAATAATAATAAAAATTACCCTTTATCTTTCATAAATTTGAACCTGATTCTTCACCAGGGAAATAAAGTAGAGTACAAATTGGCTATTAATCAAAGGAGAGTTGACAGTGAAGTGTGCTGGCACTATCAAAAGTAGCACATCTGTTACTCAGTGAATGATCATAACAGTATATAGCTCTCTTTGGCCTCAGCATGGTGACTCTGAGTGCAGAGGAAGGAAACCTGTATTCCCTCATTCTTGATAGAGAGATAAACATGCTTTATTGCTCTCTAAAGGTTATGTTCACAGTTGCTGTACCAACATGAACTAGTTTAGTTGCTTAATAAACAGCCCAAGTTTTCCATTTGGTTAAAGTTAGGTGCATAAATCCACATTCCAGCACTTAAAAGGCCTGATTTGGAAAGGTGTGAAGAACTCGAGTACAGCAGGGCAACTGGATGTTTTGCTTCCCAGGCAATTCCAAAAGAATGAAAAACTTATCTTGGGTTACACTGAAAACAAGATTTTAAAAGATTTTTGATGAATTGAGAAGTTAAAAAAATCCAGTTTGGCTCAAACAAAACAATTCATTTTAAATTCAAGTTTTTAACTTTAATTTAATAAATAAAATTAAAGGACCTTTTCATTTTGAGAATTATTTTTCAATTCAAAATGTTTCATTTTGAAAATGTCAAAACAAAACATTTTGATTTTTTCAGATTTTTTTTAGTTTTTTTTTCGGGCCAAAACAATTTGACAGAATTGATAAATTCACAAAATATAGTCAGCGAATCAGCATTTTTTGCTGAAAATAGTTTTGGTTTAAAAAAAAATTGTCCAGCTCTACTCAAGACACACTGACTAACTTCATTTGGGCACCTAAGATTGGAAATTTTGTCCTTTTCCTATAAATAAGTGGATGTCTTTTTCCATGGGAAGAAAAGGAGTACCCGTGGCACCTTAGAGACTAACAAATTTATTAGAGCATAAGCTTTCGTGAGCTACAGCTCACTTCATCGGATGCATTTGGTGGAAAAAACAGAGGAGAGATTTATATACACACACACACACACACACACACACACACACACACACACACACACACACACACACACACACACACACACACACACACACACACACAGAGAGAACATGAAACAATGGGCTGCTACTCTGAAACTTTTTCCATGGGCTGAGCAGTAGGGGGAGGTATAGTACAGTATATAGAGGCTGAAGGTTACTCAGTTTATCTTCCCTGACCTGACATTAGGGTGACCAGACAGCAAGTATGAAAAATCAGGATAGGGAGTACTGGGATAATAGGTGCCTCTAAGAAAAATCCCCAGACTGTCGCTATCAAACTGCCCCTATGAACTCTACCTAACACATCAGGACCTGAAAAAGAGCTCTGTGTAAGCCTGAAAGCTTGTCTCTCCCACCAACAGAGGCTGGTCCAATAAAAGATATTACCTCACCCATTTTGTCTCTTTAATATCAGGAAAGAATTCGTTTATGAGTTGAGGTCTATAAAGCTGGAGTAGAGAACACTACTTGCAGCTCCTTTAGATGGCTAAAAATATCACTATTTTATTAACTTGGGGGCAAATAGCACTTTTTCCTTAAAAGCTTCTATTTCAATTTCTAACCACCCTAGAAGAGAGACTTGTTCCATTGAATTTCCGTTCTGTTTTTGTAACATTCTCATGACTCTCACTCTTATCCTGTCCTTCCCCCACAATTTCTTTATAAGCGTCTCGTGTCAGGAAGTGCACAGATTTTGGACTGTAGTTTAGATTTCTGGGAGGCGGATGCTGTCCAAAACCCACCAACTGATTACAGTTACTGGGTCCATCATGTACCTTCCTCTTTGTTTTCCTGTCCGCCTGGGCAACAGCTTTGAATAACAACCTTTTCCCCTTGTAATTCAAGACATAAGAACTCTCTGTGGCTCAGATCCCTTACTTGACAAGCAGGTTTGAACAGTGTCCCCATACAATGCATCCAAACCATTATGTCTGCTTTCTTTTCTACCATGACTACTAGCATTATTTACGTTGCAGTAGTGCCTATAAGTCCCAATCAGAACTGGGTCCCACTGTGTGCTAGGTACTATACAAACACATAGGTCACTCTATGTGTTTCTATCTGCCTCTAAGAGAGCCGAGTCTAAAGACAAAATACAAGGGAAGAGGAAAACAAGATACAACTTACATGCAAGGCGGTCAGGATGAGGTCAGGCACTCATCTTGTTAGCTTCATGTTAATAAAAAATGTTTAACCCTTGCCTAATACATTTTAAAAGTCATTTCAACTTTTGCCTTTTCTTCTGTATATTTTAGCGCCTTTTTTACCTGTATATTTTTGTATCTAACCTGACTGTTTACATTTCTACCCCTTTTTGTTGTTAAAAATTACTTTCAGCTCTTGCTTTTTTGTATTTAACCGTATACCTCTTCTAGGTATATTTTAAACACTAATCTTTGACATTTACTTATTAAAAATACTTGCCCCTTGCCATGCTCTTAGCAGGGCCTTTATACAAAAAAACCCCATGGCTCAGCTGTGGCTGGTCTGGTCAGCTGACTTGGGCTCACCAGGCTAAAAATTGCAGTCCAAGCGTGAACACCTGCACTGCACTTTTCACCCCTGCAGCGTGATCCCCATGAGCTCGAGTCAATTGACCTGGACTCTGAGACTCAGTGCTACAGGTTTTTATTGCAATATATACATGCACTATGGGCCCGATTCTAAACATTCAGTTCTCCCCACTATTGGGGCATCTGTGTGGTTCAAAGGGGTTATTTGCAGTTCCCTGATCATGGGGTTGTTTGTATTTGGGCCCAGTCTCCAGTGTAGTTTAGAGCACTCAAGGTGCAAGGGAGGTTGGGGTGCCTCATGTTGCCACATTCGAACTTGGGCAGATTTTATGCAAGCAGGACTAATTTGGTCCAGTGTCTGTGAAGTGCTTCTGGATCCTTAGATCATAAGCACTATAAATACAAAATGTCTTCTTAGAGCAGAATTTCATCCCATGTTAGCTCCTCTGTAGAACTACAAGAACTTCTTATGAATCTTGCTTTTGCAACAGTTATTGTATATCTGCCACTGCTGCATTTACGGTAGAAAAAATGCACAAATGTTTACAATTTCTCTGTATTTTCATTATGAACACAATGGGTGTGTGTGTGTGTGTGTGTGTGCGCACGCGTGTAAAAATAATTGTTTTACGACTGGGTGTGAAATTCAGCCTTATTTCGGCTAGTTACAGGGATACACACCCTTGAATTGTTGGTAGGTAGCTCATAAACTGACCCTCTGCACAGTGTGAATTTCATCCAGTGCTGCTGTTTAGATTTCTATATAATTTTTATTTAAAAAATGTAAACATTTTATAGTTCGTGCTTTTTTCCAAAACCTTTGCAAGATTACAGTAAACCTGAGAGTAGTAAAATAGAGATTACTATAAAAAGGCTTAATATTTTTTCCCCAGCAACTCAGCTGACTAACTTTTTCAGCTGTGTTTTAGAATGTATGTGTGAAGCATGAATTGTGACACATGTATAGCTGTAACTAATCTGAGAATTAAGCTGTGCTAGCCCTGCTCTTAAAACAGTGTGGCCTAAAGTGAAAGTCTATAAACTTAATGCAATTGTGATTACCATTGTGCTTTTGAAATAAGATATCTTTCTTTACATTATTCATCTGTCTCTAGTTAAAATGATATTTATCACTTCCCATTCAATGCGATAGAAGAGACAAATGGGGACATATTAAACCAAGAAATATATAATCTTAAAACTACTGGAATCTCCCATTTAAGAACTTTACCACTTTTCCACCCACATCCCCACCAACAGCAAAGAATACTTAAAGTTGCACTGCAAAAATGCAATAAAATAAATAGCTGTTGCCATTTTGAATTCTCTATAATCTCTGAAGAAGGCGAGAAAGTTCCCTCCACCCAAAATTTGTTTCCTCTACTTGTATTTTTACATTATTAAATTGAGTTTTGTCCACTCTGCTTTATTGGAAGACTCTGTGGATGACTGGAGAACTAATAGGACCGACATCAAATACCAGTCAAATGAAAAGTGAACAACACAGCAAAAGGAAAGTGATTTTTATTCAGAATGTTTAAACCTTTATTTTTGCTGATCTCTTGTTAACACAGACATATATAGTTGGGAGACAGTGTCTCATGGTATTCACTTGCCACAGATGGCACCCCCTCCTGGCTATTCTGGGGAATAGTTTTCTTTTAGGATTAGTGCCTCCCCTTGCCTCTCTTCCCATCATCCTCCCTCTAACTCTGCAGCCCCTCACTCCAGAAGCTGCAGCTTCCTCTTTGCGACTCGGCCCTCCGGCCAGGACACTATGGGTTTTCCCCTTCTGGAGTATAGTGTCTCACTGGACCTACTATCCAGGCAATGCCACTCCATCAATGGCGGGTAGGGGAACCTGGGCCTACCTACTACTCTGGGTTCCAGCCCAGGGACCTTACAACACACAGCCAAGGTCTAATGAGTTCCCCAAACTTGCTGTTCTCTCCCTGGAATGCTTCCTACTCTGCCTCCGAAAGGCTATCTTCTCCACCAGTCTCTGTTCTGGATGCACCCTTCCCTGAGGGCCAGGCTCCTATGCTCCTGCTCGTTCCCTCCTTCTCTCTTTAATGTACAGGTGGTGATTGCAGACTTCCTCACTATAGCCCTTCTGTTGCCAGTTTCTTGGCTTTATACTTGCTCAGCCCACACTTGCTCAGCTGGGAGCTTCATCTTCCAGTCATGGGTTGCTTCTCCAGCATAAGCCCCTCCTGTGCGGCCTTGCACACTAATTGGCCTGTTCTCAGCTTCCTTAATTCTTTCAGGGCTGGTGTGGGGTGAACACCCCATCACAGAAGGGGTCTTTTTTCATAATTCAATAACATCCTCTCCCCACCATAACTAAGGGTTGAGAGAGCTCCCAATTTACATCTCTGGTGCCTCCAAGGGAGATATCCAGCAAGACTGAGAGAATAAGACTTGACATTCCTAATATTGCCAATATTAAAAAAGAGAAGAATACAAATACTGTAAGATCTTCCTTATATATTGGAAAGATACAAAAAGGGTTACGTTTCATAAGACTCAGATTATATACATTTACCAGTCCCCACCTAGACACGTTCCACTCCATGTGGCTTTTATCCAATATTCTGAGATTCTTCACATTCAGAAAATAGCAAACTATTTTCTCTAAATTCTATTTTTAAAAAAAAATGAATTCAGCTAGTGCCAACCATGCAGAATTTCACAATGCATCCAATACATATTGGAGATTGCGCTGCAAACCTTAATTGGAGTAGTAACAGCCAAGACCTCTATAATTATGTATTTGGCAGGCCCACGGTAATCTGAGAACAAATTCATGGGAGATTAAAGTTTGACACATGGAGAATTATAGGTTGGTGCTGAATAGGGTCTAAAGAAAAAGCACGTTCTGTGTGGTTGACACTTACTCATTTAGGTTCTGATGATCTCTAGAAGAAGCTGTATCCATCTCCTGTATTTGACTGGTGGGTACCTGCTGTGACATTGGGTCTATCAGAGCTGAGTGAAAAAAGTCCCTAAACTTTCCCTGCTGACAAAAAAATGCATTATTAGCTGGACTATATAGATTTCCCTATTCTTCCTAGCTCTCATTTGTGAAAATGGTATTGATTTCCCTGTGTTAGTGGTTCCTCTTTACTCATCTTTTAAACAATAAATCTCTCTTAAAGCAAATTCATCAGAGCAAAACTTTCCAAATAAATTGCCTCAGTGATACCATGCCATATTTCACCTGCACTTTCTATCCTCTAGGGGCTAGATAAGTGAGAATTAAACTGATTTGAAGAGCTTGCTTCAGAACAGAGGAACAGTAACATCACATATGAAATGTATCAAGAATCACTGTCCTTGACACTAAATGACTTGTTTTTTTCATGCAGAATGCTCAGTCAGACATATGGGTTTAAACTTCTAAGTTGTTCTGTTTTGTGAAGTTCAGAACTGCATATTAATTCAAGCAGAAGCTACTTCTGAAATGGAATTCCAGCCCCTCTGTGAGAGAAATGCAAGTGAGTCTTAATGACACAGGGTTTGCTGCTGATGTTTACATCACCAAGCCTCCCTCTGCAGGACATTCCACTTTTTCAAGATGCAAAGCCATATTCCTTGGACAAAGTTTTCCACAAAAAACTTTACATGCTCCTGGAATTTTAATACACAAGAAAGTTCTTTGCTCATGAAAACAAACTGCCAAGGTGGTAGTTGTGAGTATTGTTTTAGTGTTTATGAGGGAGTGGAGAAAAAAGAGTAGCACCTGAGAGAGATTAGCTCAAATGCCCTATGGGCAGCAGCATCGCCTCCTACCTAAAATCAAAAAGGGTTATGATCCTAGCCTTATTAGACTCTGAGGCCTATCTCGTGGCTCTGCAGATGTGTTTGTTTTGGAAGATCCATGATAAAACGAGAGGGAGGATACACAAGATATTCAGAGATCTTACAGGGCAAGAGGTTACAATCCCAGGGTATGCTTTGTGCATGTACCCTCTGAAAACCAAAAATGTCCATATAGGTAATATTTGCTTTTTCTATATTCCTTCATGGACATAAAAATAAAGAACAGAAGAAAATTATGTTTTATTTAAAAATATGGTTCTGGGTCACTAAAGACCAGTGGCTGTTTCTCTCTAGAGTTAAGCAGAGGAAAAAGCAGTAAGCTTTAGCCTCAAACAGGGACAAGGTCTGTGGAGACGACAGGAAGTCAGGGCTGGAGATGTGAATCTGCAGTGGCTAGAGCAGTGGTGGGCAACCTGTGGAACTGCGCCGCTTGCCACAGCTCCCATGGGCCGGGAACGGCAAACCGCAGCCACTGGGAGCTGCGGGCGACCATGTGTGTGGACGGTCAGTGTAAACAAACTGTCATGTGGCCCGCCAGTGGATTACACTGATGGGTGGTGTGTGGCCCACGGGCCGCAGGTTGCCCAACACTGAGCTAAAGACTATAGCTGGTCGAAAGTCGGAATGTCCATTCCATGGGAATTTCCAGCATTTCAAAATTTTCTGTCATTCTGAATTGGAACAAAAAGATAAAATGTTCTCTCCTATGGAAGAAAAATTCCAAATGGCTTTGTTTTGGAAATATTGAAATAATTTGTTTTGATAAGGTCAAAGTGCTTTGTTGTGATAACTTCATTTCAATGTCTTTGTTTTGGAAGTATTTCAACCTATGAAGACTTTGTTGAATCAGCATTTTCTGACAGAAGGTTGTATCTTCAGAAGATTCTGAACTGAGTCTGAATCTGAGGTGGCCTGACAATCTCACCTTATATTCTCAACTAGCATGGAAAGGACAAGCAATTTGGTTGAGGGAACACTATATTTGCACAATGAAGTCCAGCTCAATAATGTTTTGAGAGCCATTGGAGCATTCTTAGGCAAACAAAGATTGGAGTGATGCAGAACAAAAGCCCTCAGTGTCTGAAAGGATTACATATGCTGGAATCCATGTTTGCTCTAATGGTTAAGGTGTGACTAGAAAAAGTTAACTTTAGATGCTTAAAACTAAGAACACAACATCTGTTAAAATAATATATCACCGATTATCATAGAATCATAGGACTGTAAGGGACTGTGAGAGGTCATCTAGTCCAGTCCCCTACACTCGTGGCAGGACTAAGTATTAACCCCTGACAGGTGTTTGTCTAATATACATGATATTATACATTATATACATGAATTAAAACCTGACCCATCTCCATTATCCAAACCAATAAGAAAATTGCATATTAAAAGTATTTTGGCCAAGCCACAATACCTGGCCTAAGAACTGTTGAATGAGATCTAAGCTTATTATGTCCTTAAGAAGTTAAAACTCAATAAACGTGCCACACAATGCTGGGACCCAGGGCCCTTGTACATGGTGATGCTTTGGTTCATCTTTTGACTTGTCTGTTTGGAATGGTGTTCCATCCTCACTGGCCATTTTTCCTGAGAGCTGTCACTTCATTAGTTTCATTCAGCACACACCCCTTGAGCAACCTTTCATAAATGTTTTTATAAGAACAAAGGAAAATCAGAAGCAATGATGAAAGGAATAGTAAGGGTATTACAAATGGACAGAATATTTAACAGTGAGAACAAGGAGGAAGAAGCAAGGCATTAAGCCAATTATAAGAAGGAAGTCTAAAGAAGCAGCAAAAAAAGGAAGAGCAGGATTAGGAATAAAAGAGAAAACATATACATATCTAGGTCTAAAGAGGTCATAGCTGCCACCTTCCACAGAAATGAAATCAGATAGGGATCCTAATAGCCACTGATTGTTAAAGAAAGGAAAATATTCCTATAAATAGGTACAGTAGAAATTTAGCATATGAACAGGAGCAGGAGAGGCAACTATTAGATACAGTTAGCAAAAATGTTTATAACAGTGCAGTATACACAACTGAAAATGGAACAGACGGCGGACAATGGTGATTTACTGCATTTCAGATCCTGATGGGGAGTGATTTATTTCAGGTCCTAGAGGAGAAAGAGATGAAGTATGTACTTTATTATCTGATACCATGCTGCAGAAGAGAGCAGTGATGTTGAAGGGTTTGAAGAGATACATATGGCTGATAAGGAGGAAGGAAACAAGGACAAGTTTAATTAAGACATGGGAAATCGGAAAAAAAAAAGCAAACACTGGCAGGCAGATGGCCTAGATGACCTAACAGGTCTTTTCCATCTCAGATTTGCAAGAGTGTAGGTCAGCTCCATGGTGACTGCAGGATCTAAATGTCAGACACTGGAATATCATGACATCACTTGGCTTTCTGGAAGGCTTCACTAGGACTGTCCAACAGGCGAAGGTAATGTTAGATGCATTTGAAAATATGAAAGCTACTGATTGTCAGGGCTCTGCTTTACCCCAACTCCTCTCCTTTATTTTCTAATAATGCAATAGCTCAAATGAAGCTCTAAATTGCATCAATCAGATTTTTAAAAAATGCTGGCAGTACACAGAATGCAGCGTCTCTCCTCATTCAGCCCCAGTCTAACACTCCACAGCTACTCCTTGAAGAGCTGCAGCTCAGGTTTCAGCCTCTTCCGATGTCACATTCCTAGTCCCACAAAGATTTGGCCAAAGTCCTTCACTCAAAAGGACAAGTTGGGGCCATATATTTTCTAATATGAAAGGGGAGGGGAAGAATATTTAAAACAACCCCCTTGAGGACATTTTAAACACAAAAAAGATCAGGAAAGGGCTTTTTTAAATTGATCCTCTGCTAATAAAATGAACTTGGTGAGGATGTAAGGGGCCAGATCCTCAGCTGATGGTATAGTTCCATGGATGGCTTCAATAGAACTACATTGGGTCTCCAGTGGAACTTCAATAAAGCTACAATACTTAATCCTGCCTCAGCAAAGGGGAAGGACTAGAAGACCTCTGAATGTCCCTTCTAACCCTACATTTCTAGGATTCTATGACTGATTTACACCATCTAAGAATAGTCAGTGATCATTTAAATCCACTAGCAGTGGTTTTCCAAGGACTGAGTTGCAAGTGGGGTGGCAAATGGGGCAAAAAGTTGGCCTGGAGAGGTGGGGAATTGCCTTGACCCACCTTCAGTCATTATTTTATGATGATAAAACAAAGATTTGCAGTAGCAATTCCCTGTGTAAAACTGTCAACAATACAATATGTATATAACAAAACCATCTGCAGCACATTCTGCTCATGGAGACATACTGCTATCAAGATCATTCTCAGATGATCTGGCATCATAAAATTCTTCTGTGGGCTGTGGTGGGGGTAGGGAACATAAGTAGTGACTACTGTTGGTCAACAACTCACTAAGGCTTGGCGTCTGTCTAGCCTTTATATGGGGTAGGAAAAGAGGTAGTAAAGAGCTTCCTTCTAATCACTGAGTGACTGATGTAAGGGCTCGGTAGAATTGCAGTCCCTGTGCTCTGGGCTACAGGGCTACCCCCATCATGCCCCTATAACAGAGCTTAAAAGGGCAAAGCAGTCTGTGTGTTCTCTCTGCACATTGGGAAGGGTCTGGAGGCATTTTCTGAACTCTGTTGCTCCTGCTAGTGGGGGGTGGCTCTGCACTACTTCTAACTCAGGCCTGGTTCTAAATAGCCCCAAGTAACCCTAAAAACCAATATGTTTTAAATAGAGCTGGTTGGATAAACATTAGTGACACATTAGTAAAATCTGACTTGTGATTCAGTTTAGCTATATTCATGAATCAGTCAATCAATCAGCTCCTCCTGTGTGGCTCCTCCAAGCAGTGTACAGATCAGAATCTAGCCCACAGTGCTCTGTTCTCAGAAAATCTGCAGGCTGTTATCTGTTTGGACAAATGATTTGAACAAGTCCAGATAATGAACAAATTCAGGAAAATCATGGTCAGTGAACAGGCAGTTTGTGAACAGGTCAGAGGCCGACGCGTATCAGACAGACTGGCCATTATGCATAATTCAGTCAGCTATAGCTTTATAAGCAATACACACAGTGCATCTTACCTGTAGTTTGTGTCCATTGTGTGTCTGTGTGTGAGATTACAAACATAACTGGAGCAGGCTTTTGATATATATACATTCTTTTATTTAACTATGTTCTAGAAGAGGAAAGAATAAACATTAACAAACAATTTTGACCTGCCCTAAGGCTTTGCCATGAAATCATCTTGTAATTTATGGTTTGATTTTTTTTTTTAAAAAAAAGGCTTTTATTGGATGAACAAGCTTGTGTGGATAAAAGATTTCATCAGTCAAGAATATATATATACACAATCCTTAAAGATGGGGCTCCTCATTTAAAAAAAGAAAGAAAGAGAGTAATGAAAAATGGTTTGAGTATGAACTGGAATCCAGACAAAAGGGAAAAATCTGCCCTATTTGTGTTTTATGATACACTGGTATCTTTTCAAGGTTATGCTTGTGTGTCAGCACTGAACAGATGTAAGGTGAGATAAAACATCCATTCTCTTTTTTGCAGAGCCTCTGGGATCTTTAAAACAAAAAATACCTTCTGATTTAACAACCTTAATTGTCGCACACTGGAGTTAGACAGAAGAGATCATTAGGACATACCGACATAGTGCAGATGTTCCACTAATGACAAGCCAGCACAGGGAGTATATTTCTCTTTTGCTTTCTCCCTGTTTTTAAATTTCTTGTCTAACCCCATTCCCCCAACCATTTACCATTGATATGAATATCTAGAGTGACATTTATTAGTAAGAATGAGACTGCAACAATGTTAGCTGTCTTGCAGTATAACAAGAGCCCTGCCACTGGTGACCATGAGCACAACTGAAAGCTGTCCTGCAATGTTATTCCATTTTGTTAAGAAAGTAGGTCTTTGAGGGGTAGGAAGCATATTTCTCTCTGTGCTGTGAATTCTAATCTGTATTTATTTATTACTGAGTATCTAGTGATCTGCTGGGCTGTCAGCACCAGGACATGCACAAAGCACCAGCATGCCAGCCTCACCAGGCAGCTAAGCTGCTGCATTTGTGTCAGAGATCCGATCTGAGTGAAAGCCCTGTATCAGCTCTGGGATCTGGCTCAGCTGGGGTGATGAGCTTTCCCTGGCTTACAATCCAAATTGGCCTCTTTTCCACAAGGCAGAAAATTTGCAGGGCAGCTGGATGAGGAGGATTTGTGACACTTTGACCTCTGCGGTATATTTTTTAGACTCAGTGCATCAGGAGAGCTCAAAACATTACTTTTAAAAGTGTTTGTTTAAAAAGAAGTTTCCTGAGGAAGAGCAAGAAATGCTCCAAGTTATGTTTTCATTTTGAAAATGCATCTGGAATATTGAGCAAGAAAGTGATGAAGAGTCTAAAACATGTTCTGTTAAATGCTTTGGGGACTTTTGGAAAAGCACCTAAGAAAGAGAAAGAGTGCCCCAAAACTGCTATTTTGATTAGAACAAAATTTTCCCAAGAAAAACCCATGAAGCTGAAACAGAAGATTTTTACGACAACTCCAGCTTATCCCTTAAGCATAGCACTAAAACGATCACTTTGCCACCATTCGCTGAAAATAGGGGCAAAAGTAAATTAAATTGGCAGGAAATAGGGTGGAAACAGCAAACCATAATATTAAGATAAATAAAGTAACAATTGGAATGTGAACATGCTGCCCTGAAAGAATGAGATAATTGTTTACAGTCTGGGATGTATGGAATGTTGGCATGCAGCCAAGGAAAAAGTGAAGCATGCTCAGTACAAATGTGGGCTACAGGTCACCTAAGTAGGTCAGTGGAGCATGCTCAGCACAGAAATAGGTTTCAGATCATAATACTAAAGAAGCCATAATATTTGATTACAGACCATAATATTCAGTATGGACCATGATATCCAAAAGTGGTAAACATTGACGCAACAATCATGTTTCCAACAATTGTGATTGGAGAATAAAGAGAAGGATTAGGAGGTAGCCAATAGAATGTTTGCAATAATCGTAATGCGGGTGTGCTCAGAAAGGGTCTGATGGCTGGCAAACCTGTATAAAAGGCAGTGTGCCAAAAGGGATTTTTAAATGATCAGTTATGGAGAGGGAGAAGTCAGGAGCAGGAGATGTAGAAGTAAGAAGAAGCAGCAGCAGCAGCAGCTTCAGGATGAATGGCAGCAGAGGCAGCTGCTGGTACAGAGCAGAAAAGGACCATGACAGCAGAGGGAGAGATGCCCACAGAGAGAGTGAGCGTGCTGATAAATAGTTATAAGATAGTATGTATACATGCCTATGTCTAAATTAATAAAGCTGTGTGTAATGTAGGATTATGTTAATAAAAGGGATTTATGTTTAGATTATTGTATCAGGAATTACTATTTGCACCAAAATAAACAGGTGCCTTATTTTGGAATAATACTGCCTGTGTGTCAATCATTTTTATCGGAAGGCTGTATCTGTGTCCTCTCAGGGTAACAGGTCCCATCTGTTCTGGGGAGTTTCCAAAGGAGAAACCCGGGTAAACCCAAAATTCCTTGCCTGCCTTGGGAACCCATACCGGACAGAAACAGATTAGCGGACAGGTGGGCTGTCTTAGAGGGGACCCTTGGCAAACCTGGTGGGGGGGGCAATAGGTGAGCTATTCTGGGGGTACCTTAAATCTGTTTTGGGGATAACAAAGCCATATAGAAAAAATTATTTGGGACTGGCTTTTCAAAAGCCCTTCTCTCCCTCTTCCAAAACCAGTGTTGCTCATGTAAAATGTTTTCTTCTTGACATGGCAAATAACTCCATGGCCATTTTCATCTTCAGAAAAGGCTGAGCTGTTTCAAGCGTACCATAAAATCCATCTGCACACACAAAAATAATATGTAGCAGGTGTATAGCTCATATACACATGGACATCCTGCAGAAGCAATATTTTGTATATTTCTAACTGGAAGAAATCGGGAGTGAAGCCAATTATACCACTCATCAACTTCCAACTTTCAATTTTGCTTTCCTCCTTTGTTGAAGAAACTGTGAGAAGACCAAGAGCTCTCCTACAGCCAACCAGAACTAAAGAACATGCAGATGGTGCTCCCTCTGGCTAAGAAATTAATAAAGAAGAAATTTCCCCTCCACCTCCAAGACTCTCCAGTTGTGGAGAAGAACAGAGAATCTGATGGCAGTTCTGAGTAAGGGACAGTAAGGGGAGTGAATTGAGGTTAAGTGCTGCTGAGCCTTTTATGGATCAGAATTACCATTACAATTAGTGCCTATGGACAGGAACTCTTTTCCTCTATGATCAACAAGGCCAAATATTAACCTCCTGTGGAACAGATGTTCATATGCCTTTCCTGATCTGCATAGCACACCACATTTATCCTTTCTTGTTAACGCCTCTGAATTTTCTTCCTCCTAATGCATTCTATGCTGGTTTGAAAATCTTTCACCAACAATTAATTTCTTAATACCAAAGGTTATGGTGGATTCTCCACCATTGAACATTTTAAAGTCCAGATTGGATGTTTTTCTAAAAGATATGCTCTAGTTCAAACAGGAAATAATTCAGGGAAGTTCTACGGCCTGTGTTATGCAGCAGGTCACACTAGATGATCACAATGATCCCTTCTGACATTATACTCTGTGAAAACTGGCATTCTATGCCTATGAGAGAGAGGACATATTTAAACCATAGCTTCAGGGCACATTCAGTTAGAGGAACTTCCTAGGCTATCAGCTCTGAAGACTAAGTTCTGAAGGCTGAATCAAGTGCTGTAGTACCCAAGCACTCTTGTTACCAAGTGGTTTGAGCAGGTAAATTTTAGTCTATTTACTATATTAAGTTCAATAGCTATAGTCAAAGCATTTTAAGGAGGCACAATTAAGTACTAAAAATGAGGAACTGCCAAACTTTAGGTTGCATGTAGAATTGTACTTTGTCACAGTATTGCATACACACAAGGGGCAACCAGTGTCCAGAAACCCGCCCAGGGAAAACTAGGTGGTCTGAACCACAAAGAGTAAGCAATTGAATCAACTGGTTGTGTAGCATGTTACTGTGGATAACTGTGTGACAAATAAGGTCTTTTGTGAAAGCTTGCAATGTTCTGAACTTGGTCATTAGGAGATATGTATCCAGGTTATGGTTATGAATGTATGCAGGCGTAATTGTAACTAGGATGCAACTGCCGCATCACCTTACAGAAGGGGTGAAGTCATCAGTCAGGGAGGGGGCTAGTTGTTTACGGAAAACTAACTGCAAGCATCTAGCATTGTACAACCTGGAGAAAGACAACAGTAGACCATAGTTGTATGCAGTTTTGGTGTAGCCGTGGCATTCCCAGGATATTAGAGACACAAGGTGGGTGAGGTAATATTTTTTAATGGACCAACTTCTGTTGATGAGAGAGACAAGCTTTTGAGCTACATATTACACTTCCCCAGATGTTCCTCTGAAGAAGAGCTCTGTGCAGCTCAAAAGCTTCTCTCTCTCTGTCATCAACAGAAGTTGGTCTAATAAAAGATATTACCTCACACACCTTGCCTCTCTAATGGTGGACCATTACAGTTAATGGAAAGACATTGAAATGGAAAAGAAAACCCCAGTCTTGAAAAACTAAGGAATGAGGGAGTCCCCCCGCCTTCACGCTCTACGTAAAAATAAATTACCATAGTCTGAGAGAGAAGAAAATAAACAAACAAAACACCACCTCCCCAACACAAACCATGTTAAATGGGAGGAGGGTTTGAAGAGAAGGCTATCCAGAAACTGAGAGCCAGTATGTAGGTGGGGTGCTATCCATGGAGCACCAGACCCTCTCTAGGACAGAGGGCGCACTAGATAACTTGTATTAGAAAAGGAAATTTAGCTAATATAGAAGTGTAAAGTCTGAGATTGTGTCTCATTTATTTTTTGTGTAACTTGTATGTATTTTGCTTCCCCTTTCTAGTTCATCTTTGACTCTGTAGATTTTTTAATTAAACTTTGTTTATTTCTACCCCAAGCATGTCTCTGTTGTGCAAAGTGTGTGGAGTGTATGTGCCAAAGTGAACTGATAACTGTGGGGAGATTTCACACCTTTAGGGGTAATGAACCAGAGAAGAAAAGTCAGAGTGTCTGGTAATTAAGGACATGGGGAGATGGAATTGGGGAGGCTTGGGATCAGAGGTGTAGCTGAGGTCACCCACCAAGGAGTAACCAGGTTGGTGGAATCCAGGGTTCAGACCTTTATGCTTGCAGGCTGGCTATGGGTTTTAGGTCTCTGAGCCATAACAGCATAGCATTAAGGCACCCAAAGTTACAAGGCAGGTGGTGACAGATTCTCATATTAGTCTGATTCCCAAAATATCACAAATACCATACATAAAACTGTACTTGAATCACGGGATGATCTTCAAATAACTGTGGCTGAGTTGCGGACAAGATATGCAAAATGGCAGAAAAGTAATAATGGACTGTTATTAATAGTGGTAATTTGGAAAAGCCACAGTAGACCTATTTGTTTAAGAAAAGTTTGTTGGAACAATATAAACATTCAACTATTGTGTTATGCCTGCAAATTTTTTTGATAACCAGACAATTTGGTGCAACTACAGGGCTGTAACTAGGGTGGGGTGAGGGGGACAGCCTCCCAGGGCACAAAGCCAGAAGAGAAGGGGAGGTGGAAAAATGGGGCAGAAAAAATGAGGAAAAACGAGTAGGGGGTAGAGCCCTGCAGCAGGCATGTATTGCCACCCATACTTCTGTGCTGCTGCGAGCGGTGGTGCTGCCTTCAGTACTGGGCAGAAA
Organism: Dermochelys coriacea; assembly: GCF_009764565.3. NCBI lineage: Eukaryota > Metazoa > Chordata > Testudines > Dermochelyidae > Dermochelys > Dermochelys coriacea. The sequence goes on from NC_050069.1 coordinate 229,624,290, forward strand.
GTGGCAGCTGCAGACTGGATGTCCAGCTCTGAAGGAAGTGCCTCCACCCGCTGCAGGCCCCCCCCCAGCTTTGGTGCAGCTGTCTCGCTCACCCACCCTGGTTACGGCCCCGCCCAAAACTCTCCAAGTTTTATGTGCTAATGGGTGGGAGGGGGTGGGGAAGTGTGTGTTGGAAAGCTCAAAATTGATGCAAAATTATGGACGGTGCAACAAAAGCTAATTTAAAACAAAATTGCGGTAAAAGCCTAATATTGCATAATCCGCAATATCGTGAATGAAGTAGGACCTTAACCATATGTCTTTAGTTTCATGATCACATGGTATTTCTCTAGTACAGTATTATCATGCAACTTCTTCTACAACTGTACATTAGAAGTCAGCTGATTTTCAGAAGTGAGCAAGTACTTTTCCATGTGCCTTTATTGTAGATTTTTTAAGGTGCCCTTCACTGTGTTATTTAAACAAAAGTGCACGTCCCCCCCCTATTTTGCTGACACACACATATGTACTTGGGCATGGGAGTCAGGGACCATATATATATGCTGGAGATACAGTGTGCATAAACCATACAACATGAATGCATGTGAACTCTTGAAAAACTTGCCTCTAGATGCAGAGCAGATGTTGAACACTTTGAATACCAGTAGCTGGTCTGCTGAAAACTGCTTTCAAAACATAAGCAGAATATGGCAGCGGTGAAGTGTGAATTTGAGTGTTTAATCAATATGCTTGCTTTAAAGTAGTTAAAATTGAAAGCCATGTTAACAGCCATGTAGGAATGAAGTAAATCTCATAGGATCACTTCAAATAGCAGTTAGACAATCAGATGCCCCTTATTAGAAGCTAAGAAGGAGCTAGTCTATGATAAAGAGAGGAGTTAGCATTTCTCCAATGAATGGAGGTTAAAAGAAAAGAAGAAGAGGCTTCTTCACAGAATGCTGTACTGAGTTTGGAGCAAGGTGTGGGAGGGAAACAACATGCTGGATGTTATACATTAAAAATATACCAGCTATTATCTATGGAAGATTCTTGTCATGTTTTATTGTCTCCAATTATATTTCCTCTTCCCTGGTTAGTTACACCAAACCATGTTTTCCTTTTCCATAAGTAATGCACATTTATAGTGAATTCATAAACATTTACAAGTGTTTATATATTCAGAGTTGCAAGAGAATGTATTTGCTGGTGTTGCCTGGATATGTAATATATAGGGAACTATCACATTAAAGTAAATGTCAGTGGCTTCAATTGTTTCCAGAAAGGAGGGAGAGTTGATGTATTTGGGGCAAAAGTATTATTGATTAAGTGAGAGCATGTAAGTGAGCATATAAGTGAGAGCATATACATAAACAAAAGGAGAATTTCATTTAAAAAGGGAATCTAGAAATAAAAATTAAGATATACAGCCTTCCCCCTGAAGGTTTGCTTCCTGGAAATAAAAAAAAAAAAAAGCACTTAACAAAAGTTTCTTGCCTGAGGAGAACAATGGACCAAATCTAAAGAGGTTATTTTCCCCACCAGTTCCAGAGTTAGTAGAGAGCAAAAAAGCCATTACAGCCAAATTCTGTAACACACTGAGTAATATTTACTTTTCACTCAAGTATATACTCCCATCGCAATCAATGAGAACTATGGAGTCAGTGAAATTACTCATGTAAGTGCTACTCAGCATTGGATAGAATTGGAGACCTAAACCCTTAAATATTGTCTCTTTTTTAAGATGCAAGAATGTATGTTTTCTCCTCCCCAAAAATCACAGCTGGGTTGAGACCAAACACAGAAAATTCCCCCATCAAAAGGAGATTTTGTTTCAGAAGTTACAGTCAAATGAAAACAGAAGGTTTTAATGGTACTTTGATACTATGATTACAGGTGCCTTATAAGTAGTCTAGGTTAGATACACATGGCCTGATTTTCAAAGGGGCTGAGCACCTATGGCTCCCATTGACTTCCGTGGGATTTGTGGGTGCTCAGCACTTTTGAAAATCGGGCCAATAGAGATAGCATAATTTGAGGTAACTGCAATTATAGCACTTTCTCCTTTTGTTACTGCTACTTATAATTAGCTTTGAGCCAGGCAACATTCCTGATGTGGAAATACTCATAATGACACATAGATGAAGTTTAGGAGAACTGAGAAGTTCAAGAACAAACAAAGCCCATTTTTTATAGGTTATTGTTGCAAACTCACCCCTGCACAGGGCTGATGTTTAGAGTAAATAAGCAGCCCAGTACTGAATTCTCTGAGAAAAAAAAATGGCTGCATAAAAGAAACGTCTGCATTACATATATCCCATTTATTATTTGGGACATAGTCTTAACTCCCTCCAGATGTAACCCTTGACATTTTTCTTTTTACAAGTTTATTTTCCTTGAATAAAAACATGGAATAGATTTTTGGTGGGTCTATAGACCAAAGTGAGAAGTACTGAATGTAAAGAATGAAAAAGACATTGTATGATATCTGCTGGCCATGATCCACTTCACAGGCTCAAAATCTCCATAGGTGTTTTGCACCTCTAAGTCCTCCTTGTTGGGTGAAATTTGTCTCCATCTCTCCCTGCAACAAAATGGGTTTCATGTGGGGAGCTAGTGGGGATGAAAGGAAAATGAAATCTATTCCCAGCTTCTGGGCTAGGTGCAGCAAAGCTCAATGGCCTTTCCATGGCCACGGCTTTATTCTCTAGGTCGGAATAAAGGCTGAAAATCCTGCACATGCTTTTTGAGGGAGTTTTCAGCCACTCAATATGCATATTTTGTTATGCACATTATCATGGACTAAGTGATCGTGCCTCTGTGTCTTCCTTAGATACCCATAAACCTCTTCCAGGCTGTGCTACAGTATGTGGAGCTGGCACGGAACCCAGTTGTGTCATGCCCAGAGTCCCTTCTGTATGTCTGCTCTGCAGACACCAACCGCCACCGGTGCTGCACATCTCCTCTGGTTTTACTGCTTTATTACTTCTTCTCTAACGGGTAAATTTAACCCCCTGAGACGAATAGGCCCTGTGATGAGGCTTCAGAAGAAGTGTTCTCATTCAGCTTCATTTCTCTCTCTCTCTCTCTCTCACACACACACACACACACACACACACACACACACACACACACACACACAGGTAGTGACTGATAAGAAGACAGTAAGTAGAATAAGAGACCTGAGGATCTTGACTCATCAGCTAACTAGAAGACCATTGCTGGAACAGCGGTTCTCAAACTCTGGGTCGTGACCCCAAAGTGTATCATGATCCCATTTTAATGGGGTTGCCAGGGCTGGTGTTAGACTTTCTGGAGCCCAGGGCTGAAGCTGAAGGCCAAGTTCCACTACCCAGGGCTGAAGCCCTAGGACTTCAGCTTCAATCATCCCCATCCAAATCAGGCTTCTGCTTCAAACCTCCCTCCTCCCGGGGCATCAGGGCTTGGGTTCAGGCTTTGGCATCAGCTCCACATGGGGTCGTGTAGTAATTTTTGTTCTCAGAAGGGGATTGAAGTGCAATGAAGTTTGAGAATGGATGAGATAGAGGAATGAGGGTAGTTACCTGACTTAACCAACACTGTCTGGGATTTTAGGAACTGTTGATGTGTACCCGATTACCATAGCAAGAGAAACTCAGTGCACATAGCTGCTGGGTATAGTAGTTCACTTTCAAAGGACATTATGAACTATTGAGTCAGTAATTCACATTTAAAAGAACAATCTGCATGTACATATGCCATAAGCAGTGAACGTTCCATTTCTCATGTCAGCACGCAGTCTCCACAGGCAGACTTGTTTTCTATTTTGCTTTTGTCTGTTTTATGTGGAGCCTATTATTAAAACCATCTGAAAGCATCACACACATTTTTATGTCTTACTGCCTAAAGTCAGGCCCCCTACATCCATTTTAAGTGCCTAAATAAGTGGCTGATTTTCAAAAGTGCAATGTTCAGCATCTCTGTGAAACAGCGTACTGACTGAAGTGTGCTATGGAGTGAGGTGTATACCTTCAGGCAGTGAAGTTTGAAAACTTTAGCCTATGTACAACAGAAAAGAAATACTAAAGGAAAACACAGGAGCCAGCAAACAGAGCTGTAAACAGGGGAGTTTGAGTGGGAGTTTGTAAGGGGAGTTTGTATTGTGCTGCTTGTTTGGGGTTTGCTTTTGCTGTGGGGGGGTGGTCTTTTTGGTGTGACTTGTGTTTCCCAGATTAACAGGATGTAGGTGGGAAGGCGATGACAGATACAGAGGCAGCTGTGGGAGTGACTCATGTGGTGGAAGACACATTGAGGATGACTGGATGTGGAAGCTGTGGTATGTACATGATCCTGGAGGGAGGACCTGGTAAGAGTTTTTTCTGCATGAAATGCCGTCTGATAGAGCAGATGGAGGAGAAGATCCGAGGTTTGGATATGCAGGTGGAAAGTCTCGTTGAGTTCAGGAAGGGGTTTGAGCAGATGATGGAGCAAAGATATGAGGTATCTGAGGGGAAAAGCTCAGACTCACAGATGGAAGCAGGGCTGGGGAATGCTGAGGGGAGACTGGGTGAGGAAAGTGATCAGTAGAAGCATGTGACTAAAAGAACCAGGCAGAGGAAAAGACGGGCTAGTGAAGGAGAAATAGAGCTTAGGAACAGGTTTGCAGAGTTGGAAAATGAAGAAGGGGCTCGTCAGGTACTTGTTGAAGGTGGAAGGGTAAGGAAGAAGAGAAGAGAGGCTAGTCCTACAGGAAAAGGGGAAGAGTCAAGGGAGACTACACCAAATATGAGCCCCAAGAGGATACAGGATGGGTTGAAGAGGATTATAAGGGAAAATAGGAATGGAAAGAACTTGCAACCAGAGGGAACGGGGAGAGACTGGAGAATAGCACTGTCACCAGGAAAAGGCAGGTCTATATGATAGGGGACTCTTTATTGAGAAGAATAGACAGGCCTGTAACTAGAGCTGATCCAGAGAATAGAAGGGTGTGCTGTCTTCCGGGTGCTAAGATACGGGATGTAGACCTGAGGTTGAAAAGGATCCTAAAGGGAGCGGGAAAGAATCCCCTAATTATCCTTCATGTGGGAACAAATGATACGGCTAGATTCTCGCTGGAAAGTATTAAGGGAGACTATGCTAGGCTGGGGAAGACGCTTAAGGAAATTGAGGCTCAGGTGATCTTTAGTGGGATCCTTCCTGTTCCCAGAGAAGGGCAACAAAGGTGTGACAAGATTATGACTGTCAACAGATGGCTTAGACAATGGTGCTATAAAGAGGGCTTTGGGATGTATGGCCACTGGGAGGCATTCACAGACAGAGGACAGTTCTCTTGGGATGGACTTCATCTGAGTAGGGAAGGAAATAGACTTCTAGGATCAAGGCTGGCACAACTGATAAAGAGAGCTTTAAACTAGGAATTAGGGGGAGATGGTTCGGAGATGTCCAGGTAATCTCCATGCCAGATTTTAACATTGAGAGGGAAGAAGACGAAGTAAGAAAGGATACAGCCGTGGGTAGGAGAATGTATATAAGGAGCGAGGGTGGTGTGGATACTAGTCTAATAGGTTATACTGGCTGTAGAATGACTGTGCCTAATAGGGTACAAAATGTGAGCGAGGCCAAACAGCAAAAATTAAGATGTTTGTACACCAATGCGAGGAGCCTAGGTAACAAAATGGAGGAACTAGAGCTACTGGTGCAGGAAGTGAAACCAGATATTATAGGGATAACAGAAACATGGTGGAATAGTAGTCATGACTGGACGACAGGTATTGAAGGGTATGTGCTGTTTAGGAAAGACAGAAACAAAGGTAAAGGTGGTGGAGTAGCATTGTACATCAATGATGAGGTAGAATGTAAAGAAATAAGAAGAAATGCAATGGATAAGACGGAGTCCGTCTGGGCAAAAATTACATTGGGAAGATAACTAGTAAAGCCTCTCCTACGAAAGTGCTTGGGGTGTGCTATAGACCTCTGGGATCTAATTTGGATATGGATAGAGCCCTTTTTAATGTTTTTAATCAAGTAAATACTAATGGAAACTGCATGACCATGGGAGACTTTAACTTCCCAGATATAGACTGGAGGACCAGTGCTAGTAATAATAATAGGGCTCAGATTTTCCTAGATGCGACAGCTGATGGATTCCTTCATCAAGTAGTTGCTGAACTGACTAGAGGGCATGCCATTTTAGATTTAATTTTGGTGAGTAGCGAGGACCTCATAGAAGAAATGGTTTTAGGGGACAATCTTGGCTCAAGTGATTATGAGCTAATTCAGTTCAAACTAAATGGAAGGATTAACAAAAATAAATCTGCAACTAGAGTTTTTGTTTTCAAAAGGGCTGACTTTCAAAAATTAAGGAAATTAGTTAGGGAAGTGGATTGGACTGAAGAACTTATGGATCTAAAGGTAGAGGAGGCCTGGGATTACTTTAAATCAAAGCTGCAGAAGCTATCGGAAGCCTGTATCCCAAGAAATGGGAAAAAATTCATAGGAAGGAGTTGTAGACCAAGCTGGATGAGCAAGCATCTTAGAGAGGTGATTAAGAAGAAGCAGAAAGCATACAGGGAGTGGAAGATGGGAGGGATCAGCAAGGAAAGCTACCTAATTGAGGTCAGAACATGTAGGGATAAAGTGACAGGCTAAAAGGCGAGTAGAGTTGGACCTTGCAAAGGGAATTAAAACCAATAGTAAAAGGTTCTATAGCCATATAAATAAGAAGAAAACTAAGAAAGAAGAAGTGGGGCCGCTAAACACTGAGGATGGAGTGGAGGTTAAGGATAATCTAGGCATGGCCCAATATGTAAACAAATACTTTGCCTCAGTCTTTAATAAGGCTAAAGAGGATCTTACGGATAATGGTAGCATGACAAATGGGAATGAGGATATGGAGGTAGATATTACCATATCTGAGGTAGAAGCAAAACTCAAACAGCTTAATGGGACTAAATTGGGGGCTCAGATAATCTTCATCCAAGAATATTAAAGGAATTGGCACCTGAAATTGCAAGCCCATTAGCAAGAATTTTTAATGAATCTGTAAACTCAGGAGTAGTACCGAATGATTGGAGAATTGCTAATATAGTTCCTATTTTTAAGAAAGAAAAAAAAGTGATCCGGGTGACTACAGGCCAGTTAGTTTGACATCTGTAGCATGCAAGGTCCTGGAAAAAATTTTGAAGGAGAAATTAGTTAAGGACATTGAAGTCAATGGTAAATGGGACAAAATACAACATGGTTTTACAAAAGGTAGATCGTGCTAAACCAACCTAATCTTTTTTGAAAAAGTAACAGATTTTTTAGATAAAGGAAATGCAGTGGATCTAATTTACCTAGATTTCAGTAAGGCATTTGATACCGTGCCACATTGGGAATTATTAGTTAAATTGGAGAAGATGGGGATCAATATGAACATCAAAAGGTGGATAAGGAATTGGTTAAAGGGGAGACTGCAACGAGTCCTACTGAAAGGCGAACTGTCAGGTTGGAGGGAGGTTACCAGTGGAGTTCCTAAGGGATCGGTTTTGGGACCAATCTTATTTAATCTTTTTATTACTGACCTTGGCACAAAAAGTGGGAGTGTGCTAATAAAGTTTGCAGATGATACAAAGCTGGGAGGTATTGCCAATTCGGAGTAGGATTGGGATATTATACAGGAGGATCTGGATGACCTTGTAAACTGGAGTAATAGTAATAGGATGAAATTTAATAGTGAGAAGTGTAAGGTTATGCATTTAGGGATTAATAACAAGAATTTTAGATATAAGTTGGGGACGCATCAATTAGAAGTAACGGAAGAGGAGAAGGACCTTGGAGTATTGGTTGATCATAGGATGACTATGAGCTGCCAATGTGATATGGCTGTGAAAAAAGCTAATGCGGTTTTGGGATGCATCAGAAGAGGCATTTCCAGTAGGGATAAGGAGGTTTTAGTACCATTATACAAGGCACTGGTGAGACCTCACCTAGAATACTGTGTGCAGTTCTGGTCTCCCATGTTTAAAAAGGATGAATTCAAACTGGAGCAGGTACAGAGAAGGGCTACTAGGATGATCTGAGGAATGGAAAACTTGTCTTATGAAAAGAGACTTAAGGAGCTTGGCTTGTTTAGCCTAACTAAAAGAAGGTTGAGGGGAGATATGATTGCCCTCTATAAATATATCAGAGGGATAAATACAGGAAAGGGAGAGGAATTATTTAAGCTCAGCACCAATGTGGACACAAGAACAAATGGGTATAAACTGGCCACCAGGAAGTTTAGACTTGAAATTAGATGAAGGTTTCTAACCATCAGAGGAGTGAAGTTTTGGAATAGCCTTCCAAGGGAAGCAGTGGGGGCAAAAGATCTATCTGGTTTTAAGATTCTACTTGATAAGTTTATGGAGGAGATGGTATGATGGGATAATGGGATTTTGGTAAGTAATTGATCTTTAAATATTCAGGGTAAATAGGACTAATCCCCTGAGATGGGATATTAGATGGATGGGATCTGAGTTACCCAGGAAAGAATTTTCTGTAGTATCTGGCTGGTGAATCTTGCCCATATGCTCAGAGTTTAGCTGATCGCCATATTTGGGGTTGGGAAGGAATTTTCCTCCAGGGCAGATTGGAGAGGCCCTGGAGGTTTTTCGCCTTCCTCTGTAGCATGGGGCATGGGTGACTTGAGGGAGGCTTCTCTGCTCCTTGAAGTCTTTAAACCATGATTTGAGGACTTCAATAGCTCAGACATAGATGAGGCTTTCGCAGGAGTGGGTGGGTGAGATTCTGTGGCCTGCGCTGTGCAGGAGGTTGGACTAGATGATTAGAATGGTCCCTTCTGACCTTAGTATCTATGAATCTATAAACATCTTTTAAAAGCTAAGATCCTATATGAATAACAGAGTATGATTACATGTTGACTTTACAATATATTAATTGGTAATTGTAGCAGGGTGGCTGTTCTACTCTGGCCAAGGGTTACTTTTCAGGCTCCCAGTCCCCTTTTAACTCCCTCTTGCAGGCTCCTTATGATGCCCACAGGCTTTCACATGGATAACACCACCCTGTCCAGGGCTGGTTTAATAACAGAAACAGTTCTTAACAATCTTCAAGGTCCCAAAATAAAGTCAATCACCACATAACAGGTCATACTTAGCTGTGGTGTCTTCTGTCACTGCCAGAGCGCTTTCTCTATCCAGTCTGTTCGCCCAGCTCTTCCTAGCTGGAGCGTAGCCTTCTGGCACTAGCCTCTATTCCCCCACTCTATGCACTCTCCTACTCCCTGGGTTCCACTGTCACAGCTCCCTTGATCTCGGGTCTTCACTGAAGGAACCCTTCACATCCAGTGCAGTCCACAGTCTGCCCTGCCCCTTTGCAGCCTCCTGTTGCTCTTTATAGGGCAGTCACCCTGAGCGCTCTCAGGTGTGTCTCAGTTTGTAATCAGGGTTGGGTACCTCCAGCTCTTCAGGGGAAAGCCACTGTTACAGTAATCTTTAAAGAAAATAGTTGAAACTCAGTTCTACCTTTATTAATGGCAAGTTCTCTGGTGTGCTATGACTAAGGCTAAGTTTTTGTCATGGATATTTTTATAGTGAAAGTCATGGTCAGGTCACGGGGAATAATGAAAAATTCAGAGAAGCCCGTGACCTGTCCTTGACTTTTACTAAAAATATCCATGACAAAATGGGTAGCCTGAGTAGCTGGGGTGGGGTGGGGTGGGGGTGGGGGTGGGGCTCAGAGCAACAGGGTCCCCCTCCTCTGGCAGCTCCAAGCTGCAGGGGTCCCTGTTGCTGCCTGCAGTGGATGAGAGCCAGGGGGATCCCCCCTGCCCCTCGCGGTGGCTGGGAGTGGAGGTTCCCCCTGTTGCCCATGGTGGTTGGGATTCCTATGAGGCTGGGTCCACCCCGGGACCTGCGTGGGCCAGGAGCAGCGGATCCCCCTGCAGCCCATGGTGGCCGGGAGCAGCAGTGGGGAGCTGAGGGGCTCCCCCCACTACCCACTGTGGCCCAGAGCTGAAGAGGTACCCTGCAACTCCCTGCCTCTGCAAGCAACAGGGGACCCTGCAGCTCCCAGCCCACGCTGGCTGAAGTCATAGAGATCTTTGGAAGTCACGGATTCTGTGACTTCCATGACCAAATCGCAGTCTTAGCTATGACCACTGCTTATCATGCTGTTCAGAATAATTGCATTATTTCCTTGTGCTTCCCCTACCTGTTTGTTGTGCTCAGCTGTTGTCTCTCATCTTATACTTAGATAGATAGTTCTGCTATGTGTTTGTATAGCACTTAGCACAATGGGGCCCTGACCGGGGCCTCTCAACATTATCACAATACAACTAAAATAATAATACACTTCATGTTCTGAGAGAGAAAACAGTTTTCACAAAAGCCTTGCAGTTTAACTATAAGGCTGGGACATATGTCAACCAAAACAAGGAAATTTAGCGTTAACATCCACTCTCCATTTCAACTCATCCTACTAAGTGTGAGGACTGAAGAGATTTTAGATGATATGAAGTATTGCAGCAGTGATGCATAGGCTTAACCCAATAACATGAGGTCTAAATGTGCCTTGTCCAAGATTTTCATGAGGGGATTGGTGATTTGGGATGCCCAATTTGAGACATCTTAAATGGTTCTGATTTTCAGAGGGCTCTGTGCACTTCCCTCTTAAAAACATTGAAGCACCCAAAATCCAGAGTCACATTGAAAATGTTGGCCTTTAACTATTGAATTGACTTGGTTATTTCAGCTTATACCATAGCTTTGATATTACTTAAACAGTTACTTTCTGTCTTGATCAAAATTCTATTTGATTCCCTGATTCAAATATATATTTGCTTGTCTCCATTCCTTTTCTAGGCTCTCCCTTGGGCTGCAGGGAGGAAAGTCACCCCAGCATACGAGAAGGGCTTCGTATACAGCACAGCAAAAGCAAGACCATACAACTTCTAATTTGATATATTCTTCCTCTCGCCCCAAAAGTTATGTTGTTGAAAAACTTCATAAATTACATATAATTTCACAATAAACTCTGTTTTATAGAAAAATGGGACAGATCCCTTTGGGATTTATGGATCTGCAGTTGAAAGAAGGGCTATTAAATACCAGTGTCCCTATCCCACTTGGACTGCTATAGACAACAACTTGGGAAACTATTATTTTTACAGCATTTCAATTTCTTAGAGTTTGAATTATATATGACTTCAGCTGGATGCAGATTGCAGATAATGGAATAAGCAGACCTTTCCAGCAGGCCTAAGAAAAATAAATAGCTTAAATCACAATACCCAAATTCTTCATTAGCACAGTTTTACTTTATTCCACCAGTCATAACTGTTACCCATTAGTGAAGCAAAACTGCTGAAAAGCAACCCCCCCTAAGATTTTGTTGCACACTGGACTGAGGGGGAAAAAGTGGTGCCGTTTGATTACTTCGTATTACAGGTACACAAATTATACAATAATAGCCCATCCAGAGATTGTTATTATTTTGTATTGATGCATCACCATAAGCTTGCCTGGCACTTCATAGAAATAAGAGAAATAGATTCTGCTCTGAAGAACTTGTAATCTCTCTCTTTCTCTCTCTCTCTCTCTCATATGGTCCCCATTTTAGGTGAGTAATTGTGAGATTAAGTGATTTGCCCAAGGTCACCCAGGAAGTCTGTGGCTGAGCCACAAATTGAACCATGTTTTCCTGAGTCTTAGTCTTGGGGCCATAAACCCGAGGGCTTCCTTCCTCTCCTGGTGTGTTAGATTAAGCCAGAAAACAATGACAGCTAGTAAAGGAGGGTGGGAATGGAAGGGACAAAGACTATAACAAATCCGAACATATTAATTAACGAGGGATATCAGAAAGAAATGGATTTTGAGGAGGGATGGGATTTGCAAGCTGCTCACAGAGTCAAGGTGCTAGTTCTGGACATAGGGGCAGGATTCAAGTGAAATACAGATGTGAGTAGTAAAAAGCAAAATGCAAAGAGAGCAACATGGTGAGAAGAAGAGGCAGAGCGTAGGGTTGGTTTTAGCAAGAGGGAGGGGCATGTCAGATGGGGAGACATAGCAGCAGAAAAGACACCCAGAGAGGTGCGTGTCTAGATATTACAGCTTCTGAGTTAAAAATTACTTGTACTACATCAGAGTAAACTGTAAAAGCAAGAGCACTGTGGGGCACAACATGCCATCTCTCTGTTACCGCTGCTTTGCCGTTATGATCCCATTCAGCACTGGATCCTTGAGAGTTCTTTCTAGTATTTCATCAAATGACTTGACAAGGTTCAGTGAGTTACTAGGTCAAAGATGAGTCACATGGTCAAATTCAGGCCTGGCATAAGTAGCTGTCAATACTACTATGTACATCAGAGCTGAATTTGGTCCATAGATATACGTTTGTCCATTGCATAGGCCATAAAAAGATAATTAGCTCATTTCCCCATAGATGCTACAGGAGATGTTCCCAAATCGCTAAATAAGTACATTTCCATAATAGGCACAATTACATACACTATAGAAAAGGACGAGGGGCATGGTATACAGCCGAGAAAGCATTTTCATGCTCTTCAGTTATAATGTGATCTCTGTGATTCACGCTAAGGGCAATTCTGGAGCTCATTACATACACCTTTCCCTTTATATAGTAACCTCAGAGGAAGAGGAAGCAGAATCTTGTAGCATCCATAGTCTCACACTTCATAAGAAATAAGGGAAAATGCCAGAGCATGATTTAAATCCTGTTCACTGTGGGATTTCAGAAGCTGCTGTATGTTTCATGGCACAGATTCAGAGGAATTGTCAGGATGAAGCTAAAGCATGGAGCTGCTGGAAACCCCAGAATTTCCATCCTGTGGGAAATGCTGACATTTCTGAATATGTTTTTCTTTCAAACTGGAATGACAAATTGAAATTTCTCACAGAATGAAAATTCTGAAAAAATTAGATTGAGAAACATTGAAGTGTTTTGTTTTAGGAATGTCAAAACATTAGATACATTTCTTTCAAAAAGTGGGAAGAATCCCCTGACCCCCCGCCACTTCTGGCACCACTGACTCAGAGGAGAATGGGGTGGGGTATGATGAAGCCACTGTAGGTTTAGAAAAGCATCTAAAGCTTTTCATTTCCCTGCTGCTGGGCCACCAGTGAGAAGGAGGAAAAGGTGATTTAAAAAATGACACTATTGTCTTTGTTATTTTTGCTACATCTACAGGGCTTTTACATTTAATTGTTTATTTAAAAAAACAACCCAACCTAACTCATGAGTAGTGAAACCTTCCAATCTGGCGATTTAAAATTTGTGTTTGCTGAATCTCAAAACTGAAAGTGTTGCTGTCTTTCTATATACAGAAAATCTTAGTAAAGAACCTACGATGAGTACACATTATAAGTACTAAAATCAGAAGATAAGAGAAGATGCTCCTTGGGACTCCCAGAAGGGGTTAGGAAAGGGCATAATGATTACCATGAAACTGATCTTTTGTTTGTTTGAAAACAATCTATTAGAATTAGTGAGCCTATTCTCAGTTACACAAAGGCCTCTTTGCCACGCTGCCCACTCTGGCAGTGTAAAGAGGCCTAAAAGTAGGTGTACATGTCTGAAGAGGGGTATTTCCAGCTATGTCTGCTTGAAGGTATCTTTTTACACCATCTGAGTGGTATAAAGGGCCTCCATCCTTACGTAAATGAGAATCAGGCCTAGTATGTTAACTGGTTTTGATTTGCTGCCTGATTTATATGGTTATTTTCTGGCCCATATGACTTTCAATGGAGCTTGTGCTCCTATGTCACTAAGAGTATGTCTACACTACAGTTAAAAAACCCCTGGCTGGCCTGTGCCAGCTGCCTCAGGCTTGCAGGGATCAGGACAAGGGGCTGTTTAATTGTAGACATTTTGGCTTGGACTGGAGCCCAGGCTCTAGGACCGTGCGAGATAGGAGGGTCCCATCCTTGAGCCTGAACGTCTACACCACAATTAAACAGCCCAAGGTAGCCGACACTGGGTGTCTGTCTGCAGTGTAGACAAACTCTCAGGCACTTCTGAAAATCCAGTCTCCACAGTGGGCCACTTTTCTGCAGCTGCATTATCTACTGATTTGGAAAAATAACTGCCTGTAGATCAAGGAGCAATTAATAGTGTGCCAAATAGAATCCACTCCTATCTCCTGTCTGTAGCATATACAAATCTTATGGACAAAATAAAAATGACATGAAAGTTTCTCATCTGCCTCATTAATGGTGCCAGGTCCAACACTCTGGCCTTCTTTCTATTATCTCTGCACTGCTTCGTGGCAGGCACGTCTCTGCTACTTCAATAAGAGCTCATAAACAGTCTGGGTAAATGCTGATACGGTCATTCTGAAATAGAAATTGGCCCATTGCTCTAGCAGTTTTTAACACAAATTGGCACAAATTCCATCCTAATAGCTTCACCCACTGAGGTTAGCCAGAAGTGAATATGGCTCTTTGCTTCAGAATGATAGGGATCCACAGATAAACACATCATGGTGCTATTGCAGCTGCAGAGATTTTTTCCTTTCGGATATCTTGTTACCAGAGAAGAGCCCTCCATCAAACCTTGTAAGTGCAATAAATCAATCAGCCACTGTCGAAAACACTGTAGTAGATCATTAGTCTCCATTTTTTTCTGGGACCCCTGCTTATTCTCAGACACTGTATCCGGGCCTTATTTCCAATTCATTCTTCTTCCTCGTCAGTCTTTTGTTGTCCCTGATCAACCCTGTGATAACATATGCATACTCTGAGTCTCTGGCTTCCGCCCTGGAGGCTTCCAGCTCTACCCTCTCTATTCTCTTTGTAAAAGCCTCAGCTGTCATTTTTATAGTTACCATAAAACCCTGCAACCTGTTTGAATGGCTAAGAACTAAATCCGAGCTCATTGAAATGGAGCTTTTAGCAGTCTACAATCATGGCTCCAGACTTGTGCCACATGGTGTGGCCTGGTAGTAACTTTGGTGCCATCTTTCCCATTTGGAAAAACAGATTTTGTCAGGGGAGTGTCCTTGCTATTAGGCAATCTGAATTTTCAATCCTAACCCTCCGCGGTAAGATGGGTTCTTTTCTTAGTGTAGTCAATCAAGGTGTGATTTTCCTGGCACACTATCTAGCATGGAGGGAGGTGCTCTCTGGCCCATGTTCCAGCCTCTTTGAATATTTAGCAGTAGATGGCAGTGAAAAATGACTTAGTGGTTCCTTTTACATATCTACCACTATGCATGATAGTCAGCATGGGGTTGTTGTGGGATTATGAAAAAACCAAGCCATCCAAAGAGACTCAAGAGATGCCTAGCCTCTTACAGGCCTAGGGAATGAAAGGCTGAGTCCAGATTTAAGTCTGGCTCTCCCATAAGACCTCGCTGCCTAGTTCTGATATACAGTAGTCCCACGCTATTGATTTGCTGAGCTAATTTTTGCCCAAATGCAATTTTAAAGAAACAGTAACATCAGGGGCATTTGATCTTTGCACATAATTATCACTGGCTACTGTAATGTGCTTCAAAAGTGTCAAAATGAAGCTCTACAAAATTCATGGACTCTCTGTGAATTTCCTCTGGCCCTGTTCATCTGCTATTACAGATGGAAACATTGGGTTTGTTGGGGAAGATTGATCTCATGCTTAATGCACAAGACAGAGGCAGGAGATATGAATGCTGTTTGTTGCTCTGTCACATGTTTACTATGATAGCTTGAGGTAAGTCATTTTGCTTCTTTTTCACATCTGTAAAATGTAGATACATACTACCTACCTACCGCATAGTGGTGAGGTGAGGCTTAATTCATTTTTAGACCCTTGAATAGAAGATGGGTAAAAAAGACCACATGCCCACCTGAAAAGAAGAGATTTGGGATTCAGAGGTGATTTAGTAATTTCTCTCTGACTGAATTTGTTGAAAAATATCAAGAAAGAAGCCAACCACGAATTGCTGCAGCCATTCCCCATAACGTCCCGAATTCTCCTCTGCTGTAGTCATCTATTGCTTCTGGAAAAACAATACTACCTGATACATTCCAGTTTAGCAAGGAATAATTGAAATATACTTTATGAACTGCTACTACAAAACAAAACATGCAACATCAGTTAGGAGAATGCAATATGTTGAATGCAAATGAACATTAAGTTGAAAAATTATTCCTATTTTTAAATTGGATTATATAAACGCAGGGTAAGGCAGCACACTGAAAAGCTAAATGTCCCTCAAATACAATGCACAGTCAAAACAAGCAACAGTCCTTAGATATTAAATACATTCCTGCTGTGTCACATCATGGCGCCGGCATAAGCTAAATTCAAGACTTTTTATTGTCAAGAGGCACTAACATTAGACTACATTTCAATGTGGATGTTTGCCAACAGTCCAAAATAAAAAGCTCCCTGTAAACAATTTCTAAAGGCAGTGCCTTGGGCAGATGAAGTGAGCTGTAGCTCACAAAAGCTTATGCTCAAATAAATTTGTTAGTCTCTAAGCTGCCACAAGTACTCCTTTTCTTTTTGGGCAGATGGTATTTCATTAAAAATAATTTTGTTAAAAGTATAGGAGTACGTTGCTTGATGGCCAGTTGGCTGATCTCTCTTTTATGCATCGCTGAATGTTTATAAATGTCAGACCTGAGGAAGAGCTCTGTGTAAGCTCAACAGCTTCTCTCTCTCACCAACAGAAGTTGGTCCAATAAAAGATATCACCTCACCCACCTTGTCTCTCAGTTCCTAAGTGGCTTTTCAGATAACATATGCCATGCTGCTTTCAGATCTGACATGCTAGCAATTCAGCAAAGGGGAAGTTACTTACCTTGCAGTAATTGAAGTTCTTCGACATGTGTGTCCCCGTGGGTACTCCACTATAGATGTCGGTGCATCCCGGCGCCTTTGATTGGAGATTTTCAGTAGCAGTGCCTGGTCGGGATGCAGGCACTCAGTTGGTATCTCCCGTCTCATTGGAATCTTCCTGAGCACATGCATCTTGCACCCACCTCAGTTCCTTCTCTACCTTGGAGCGATTATACTAGTACTCCAAAATAGAGGGAAGTGGAGCACCCACAGGGACACACATCTCGAAGAACTTCAGTTATTGCAAGGTGAGTAACTTCCCCTTCTTCTTCGAGTGCTGTCCCTGTGGGTGCTCCACTCTAGGTGAATGTGTAGCAGTATCTACGATGGTCGGTGGGACTTTGGAGATGCAGCAGTGACTACTGTAGAGCGTACTGTATGGCCTACTATGGTGTCTGTCATGGTATCTTGCATGATATCATAGTGTTTGGCAAATGTGCGTTCAGATGACCATGTAGCCACTCTACAGATGTCAGAAATGGGTACGTTATGTAGGAAGGCAACTGATGTTGACATAGCTCGAGTGGAATGAGTTCTAATGCCTTCAGGCGGTTAAATATTTTGAGTACAATAAGAGGAACTGATGCAGTCAGAGATCTACTTGGACAGACATTGTTTAGAGATAACCGTACCTTTCAATCTTTCGGTGATGGAGACAAAGAGTCGTGGAGATTTACGAAATGGCTTAGTCCTAAGTAAAAGGCGATTGCTTGCCTGACATCGAGAGTATGTAGGGATGCTTTGTGTGGAGGTTTGGGATACAAAGTAGGCAAGTATATTGGTTGGTTAAGGTGGAAGGTGGATACCATCTTAGGGAGAAATTTAGGATGTGGTCTCAGAGTGACTGTCTCTGGAGAAGATTGTGTAGGGAGGATGGGCCATCAGGGTGCTTATTTCACCTACTGTCCTTGCTGATGTTATTGCAACTAAGAAAGCTACCTTCATAGACAAACAGAGGTAGAAGAGCTGTTGAAGTATTGCGGGATGCAGTTCCCATTAGGGTTCTGTTGAGAAGTGTCTGCTGAGTGCGTCGGCAGTAGTTTGTGGCAGCCTGGTAGGTAGGAAGCGATGATTTGTAATTGATGTTGTATGCACCAATTCCATAGTCGGATGGCTTCCATGCAAAGGGAATGTGATCGGGCTCCCCCTTGTCTGTAGTACATACATGCTATGATGTACTACATACATGTTATGTTGTCTGTTAAGACCCGAATAGATTTGTTCTTTATGAGGGGAAGAAAGTGAAGGCATGCTCACCTCACATCTCTGAGCTCTAAGAGATTTTTGTGTAGGTGCGTCTCTGATTTGGACCACCAGCCTTGTACCCTGTGTCCCCCTACATGCACTTCCCAACTAATTAGGGAAGTGTCCGTGGTGAGCATGAGCATTGGGGATCGTTCCTGGAAGGAAACCCCCATGCAGAGGTTTTCTGGTCTTATCCACCAATGTGGGGAAGCTATAACATTGGGAGGAGGAGTTAGCAGCATCTCTAAGGCGTGTCTGTTGGGTTTGAAATTGGAATTGAGCCAGCCCTGAAGACATCTCATGTGTAGCCTGGCATACTGGACCACGAAGGTAGTGGCTGCTATGTGACCAAGGAGCTGTAGACAGATTCTTGCCTGTGTCCTGGGACGAATAGAGAGCGTGCGTAGGAGCTGCGTGATAGCGAGGATATGGGAGCGAGGCCCTGCTCTGGATTGAGTCAAGATGAGCTCCAATGAACCCGATCTGTTGTGTAGATGTCAGGGTGGATTTTTGGATGTTTATTTGGAGGCCTAGGCTGTGAAAGAGGGAGATGGCAAAACGGGTAGCTTGAAGTGTCTTGCCATAGGAGTTGCCTTTGATGAGGCAATCATTCAGGTAGGGGAAAAGCATGATCCCATGTTTGTTGAGGTGAGCCACAACCACTGCTAGAGTTTTGGAAAAGACTCTTGGCGCTGTGGAGAGGCCAAAAGGAAGAACTCTGTATTGAAAATGGTCGTGACCGATTGCGAATCGGAGGAAGCGTCTGTGAGCTGGATGAATTGATATATGAAAATAAGCATCCTGTAGGTCGAGGGCTGTGAACCAGTCCCCTTGATCCAGTGCAGGAATTATTGTGCCCAGTGTGACCATCTTAAATTTTTGTATCCTCACGAATTTGTTCAGTCGGCGTAGATCTAACATAGGCCTCCATCCCCCGGTCTTTTTTTGGGTCAGGAAGTAATGGGAGTAAAATCCTTTCCCTCGATGTTGCATCGGCACAGGTTCCACTGTGCCTAGCTGGAGAAGGTGAACCACTTCTACGCAAAGGAGGTGCTTGTGAGAGGGGTCCCTGAAGAGGGACAGGGAAGGGGGAAGGGTAGGAGGATAGGATATGAATGGGATAGAGTAACTGGACTGAACTATTTTGAGGACCCAGCGATTCTGTGTAATACGCTGCCAGGCATGTTGGAAACTCTGGAGGCAGTGGCCAAATGGGCAAGTAGGCTGTGGAAACAAGGGGAGGTCGCACAGACCCTCGACCAACATTTCAAAATTGTTGTTTATTCCCGGATGGGTGGGAGGTGGTTGCTTAAGCTTGATTTTGTCTGCGCTTAGAGCGACTCCTATTTATGTCATGTGGTTTGGGTTGAGGCAGATAATATTGTTGTGTGCGTGGTCTTTGGTAAGGTTGGTATCGTTGTCTCCTGGGAAGAGATGGGTGAATACCCAGGGTGTGCAGTGTCGCTCTAGAATCTTTCTAGATCTAGTGTGAATCTAGTGTGAAGTAGTTCATCATTTTTTTTTTTGGAAAACAGTGTGTCTTTATCGAAGGGGAGGTCCTCCACTTTGGTCTGCAGATCTTTAGGGATGCCAGATGCAGGAAGCCATGAAGATCTGCGCATAACCACAGCAGTTGCAATAGTACGGGCTGCTGTGTCTGCCGTGTCTAAAGAGGCTTGTAGGGATGTTTTGGAAATCAATTGGCCCTTGCTCAGAATTGATTTAAAGTCCGCTCTCCTATCCTCTGGAATGTAGGAGGCAAATTCAAAAAGTTTATTTTAGTTATCAATCCTGAATTGAAGAGTGGAGGATGTGTAAACCTTGTGTCCGAAGATGTCAAGGTGTTTAACGTCCTTGTCTTGCTGGGTGGGCTGATATTGTGGCTGTTTCGTCCTTTGTGTGACTGTATCCGTGATGAGAGAGTTCGTTTGTGGGTGAGAAAATAGGAAGTCAGCATCCTTAGCAGGAACATAGTATTTACGTTTGGCCTTTCTGTAGGTAGGTAATAAAGAACCTGGAGTTTGCCAGAGAGTGTCACCTGGTTCCAGGAGACCTTCATTTATAGGGAGCGCAATCTTTAGGGTGCAGAGGGTTGAAGGATTCTGAGGAGTTTGTGTTGTGTCTCCCGAACCTCTTCTAGGGGGATGTCTTGACTGACCCTCTTGAAAAACTCTTGAAATTGTTTACAGTCATCCACATGCTGTGGAGGCGGTGGGGGAAGAGGGCTGAGTCTGGAGCAGATGGAGAATTAGGGGTCAGTGAGTCAGGATTTGGTTCATAGCTCACGTTCTCAGGAGGATGTTCAAGTACTCTAGAAGTGGATGGAGCTGCAGATCGAGGCACAGAAGCAAGTAGTGGTTTCGTGGAAGAGGTCTGAGGATGAGTGGCAGGAGGATGTGGCCAAGGGTACCACTGGGGCCAAGGCATAGGGTAGGAGAACCCAGATTCCGTCCATGGGGGGGGGCAAAGTAGGGAAACTGAGGCTGATGACTGAGGACTGTAGCCTGAGGTGGAAGAGGGTCCAGTGGAGGAGGAGAGGCAGGTGAGGAGAACTCCGCCCGCTGCTGTATATCGGGTTCGTTGTCAGTGAAGGTAGCCAGCTCAGGTGAGAGCGGCTGTTTGAAGAGTGAGCCCTGGTATCCAGGAGCGGAGAGTTAAGCTCAGGTGGCACTGATAGATCTCATTCAGTGAGGAACTGCTGCTCCTGCTCCCTGGGCTGCGCTGAGCCTGGATTGCGTTCTAGCACATTAGCACTGGAAAGTGAAATTAGCTACTACACCACACTAGCATTGGACAGCGGTACCGCAAGTCTGTTAGAAGTCCCCTGCAGGGGTCCGCTGCCGGTGCTGGGGCAGGAGGCGGGCTCGATGCCGACATTCTTCCCGGCACCGGGGCAGAGCGCTCAGTCAGCACCACAGCTATTTTTAGCGCTGAGGCGCTCTGTGCTGCGGAGATCTTCCTGGTACGGGAGGTTGGATTCCTGCCTCTGCGGTCTGTGGGAGCCGCGGCCGAGGCTTTAGAAAGGGCTGAGGCACCTGCCTGTGGCACTGTCAGCACAGAGGGTAAGGATCTCGCAGGAGCCCCTTTACCCTTGTTGGAGTCTCTCCCAGGAGACTGCGGTGTTCTTGCCTCTGCTCCAAAAAGGGTGAAGCAGCGCCCCCAAATGGTTCGGCTCTGGCCGGGGAGCATGTAGGAGCGGGTTTAACTTTCCCCGTCTCCGAAAGGGGCTGCAGGGATTTTTCCATCAGATCTATTTTAAGCCGCAGAGAAGGAACTGAGAGGGGTGCGGGACGCAGGCACTCAGGAAGATTCCAATGAGACCGGAGATACCAACTGAGCGCCTGCGTCCCGACCAGGCACTGCTACCAAAAAATCTCCGATCAACAGCGCAGGGACGCACCGACACCTAGAGTGGAGCACTCACAGGGAAAGCACTCAAAGAAGAACCAACTCGAGATTCAGAAAAAAGGTGTGCAATTTTCAGCAGATATTTAAAACTTGCGAAGTCTCTTAATGCATCATTTGGAGAGGACAGGAAAGTTTATAAAAGTGATCCACATAAATGTGACAAGAGCTTTTTTCTCATTAACATGTAGGCAATTACAAGAAAATCATATTAGCTACAAACCTCTGATTCTTCACTCCCTCTGACCCCATCACTCTTTCCTGTGACTTCTACATTCTTGGCAATTAGTGGGACAACATAGGTGTGCTGCAATTTGAGGTCAACATCACTTATGCAGAGACTAGGCCACATTCATCAATTCATCTTTGGCTTGACTCCATTGAAATGAATAATCATGGATGGATTTGGTCAAGAATAATTGTATGGTACAGTAGTTACATGAGGGAGTGACAGATTATGGCAATTGCCATGCCACTGTCCATATACAGGATGCTATTTTCCATGGGAATAAATGCTCTAAAGAGAAATTCCCTCACCTACACTGAGCCCTAGAAGTTGCCTTCTCAAAGTTGTTTGCAATTTCCACCCAGTTATAATCACAAATATTGGGACTCAAAACTACAGTCCTTGACAGCCCAAAGCTTCTGACATTACTGTGTAGGAAGTTTAATCTACAAAGAAGCAGAAATATAAAACACAGCTTTTGATCAAAAGTAACCATTTGTCAGTTGATGTGCCTCTAATTTGGTTTTCAGTGACATTATACAGCTGCAGCCAATGGATTCCAGCCAGGCCCAGCAATGAATGGAGTGGGTTTCCTTTGTTTAAATTTAGTATCTGAACATGTTTTGCCCATCATTAAAATTAAGTGGAATTGCTCAAAATTGAACCATAGATGTTCAAACTCAAAAGGATTTATTAGGTCACCTAGTCCCTTCGTCTGGCCAAAGCAGGATTGAAAACAAATTGGAATCCATACTAAAAGAACCTTCTGGGTTTGTTCTAGTTCTTTTTTTATTGTACTCAATCAGTATATTCAAAAGTTTAAAAAACAACCACAAATGCCAGTGTAAACATGCTTCAGGTACATAGGTAATATAAAATATTGCACATATAAAAGTCATATGTTCAGTATTTCTTAATGATAATATTTCATCAGAGTAAGAGAGTCGTGCAGATGATGCGAATTTATTTGGCTGGCTGGACTTGTTTCAGAAACTACTACACACAATTCAATATTTACAAAAGATGAACTCATTGCATTTTCCTGTGTGTGTAAGTCAATCTGAAATGTGGAGGATGCAGAGATGTATGAACCCTGCAGGGTGTGGTTTGCAAGGGTATTTGTGAAATGAATGTAGCAGTTTGTTTTGCAAGGGGTCAGCACAATCAGCATAGGGAGGGCTGCTGTCCCCAGTCTCAAGAGTTTTTTGGGGCCCAGGAAGTGGTAAGGCACTTTCCTTACCTCTTCAGAAAACAAGAGGTTGGGGAAACTCTCCTTTCCTTAAGCCTCAGGGGCAGATAATGTCCCATAACACTAGAAAACCCTCAAGGATTTCCTTGAAGACTGATGTGAGGCATTAAGATGGACCTTTAGTGCTCAGGTTTTCTAGCTACAGACATGAGGTTTATGGGTCTGTCCATGAGCTGGCTGCCGTAAGATAGTGGAATGTCCAATTGAGCTATTTCCAGGGTTCTTTGGAAGGTTCTTGGGATTGACAGTACTGACCTTACCTGCTGGTTTTCCCTGCCCTGAAGACAGATGCCAGCAATCCAAAAAAGCCCAGGAGGTAGCAGGATGGATCAGAAGAGGCCACTGGCCGCCCTGAAGATAGGAATCCCAGGTGCTTGGTGGGCAGGGAGACCGGCTAGGAAGAAGGAAGGAGAATGAGGAGTGTGTGTGTGTGTGTGTGTGTGTGTGTGTGTGTGTGTGTGTGTGTGTGTGTGTGTGTGTGTGTGTGTGAGAAAATGAATGTCCTCCTCCTAGATTTCACAAAACATAACAAATTTCAAACTCAGGACAAGCACAGGATGGTCCAAGGTTTTATAGAGATGGTTTGCACAGCTCTATAGCTGAATGAATCCAGCTTAAATAAAGGCCATTCACTGATGTTATAGAAAGAATTACTGGTGAATTATGGATCTAGTCTTTTGATCTTAGAAGCAGCAAATAAACAAATGAACATTTTATTGCCTTTACAACAAAATGTCTTTCCTTCTGTGGGTCATCTCAGCCTTGGATGATTTGCATCCTACTTTTTATATGAATGCAAATTCAGTGCACCTTCTCTGCAAGACTCTTTGTAATATGAGATAACTATAGGATACTCTACCCAAAAACTTAACTTGCTGAAATATCTTAAACTCATTAAACATGTTGTTAGGTCTGTATTTTATAATTCCTTTTAAATCAATCAATCAAGTGTTGTCACCTATGACACAATAATCATGAATTTAACAAAATATGCAGTAGCATTTTAAGAGGATATTTTAATGAAATAAGTACCCATAAATAGCGGTTAGAAATTCAGCCCTAGCAAAAAGGTGGACAAAAATTCCCACAGACTTCAATTGATGTTGCACTAGTTTACACCAAGAATGGATTTGATTCACTGAATTCAGTGCTGCCATCTACAAGTTGAAAAGGGTACAAAATATTTTATTTATGCCCCTTCCAATACAATTATATTTAAATTCCCCTGCTCCCCAAATCACCCTTGTAGCCAAGAAAATTGTTCTGAATGTGCAGGCCACTTGTCTACTTACATACAAGATAAGCAAATTATTTCCATGTTATGATTTACTTCTCTAAAACTGTGAATCTACGATTAGATCTTATACTCACCCCAGAAAGGTGGAAAAATAAATAAATTGTGCCCCATCTATAAAGTCCTTTAGAGACTACCTTTCTGCTTCAAAAGTACTTTCACAGTACCAGTATATTGCTTGTCTCCCTGAGCCACAATTTCATAGAAGTTCTTATCCTTAGGGAGGTGTCAAAATATTCTGCATGATACAGTAGTGTTTGAAAGCTTTGTCCTGATCCATCTTCTAGATGATACAGCAATGCAGGCATTTCATCTTTGCAAGGTTTGGGTATTCTGAAAGTGATTTAACACACCACATGTGTTCAAAAACATCTGTCAAAATCTAGAGTGACTGAAGTATGGTACAAAAACTCTTTGCACAGTGAAGGATTATGTTTTTAAGGCAGTGATAAGGCTGATTTCTGCCTAAGATCATCATCATGTGGTGAATTTTCAGAAACGTTGCATAGATCAGATTACAACATCATGGCACTTGCAATTTCAAAGGAAGTCTGTTGGTAGAAGAAATCCTTCATTTAACCTTTAGCACATTCTTAGGCTTGAGCAGGACTCTGAATTGAAGCTTCACTCTCCTTTTTTATGCATCAGTAGTCTTGTCATTTGTCAGTTGTTCCCTGTCAGCCATGTTGTCTTGAGGAGGTTTAGCTCTGTCAAAGAAGCCGCACTACAGAAAACAAAGCAACAGAGAAATCACAATAAGGCAGCCACATGATTGTTCTCCTGCAGCTCATGCTCCTTTCCTCTAACCTCCACCCCTCACCTTATTGAGCCTTAACTTAGGGGCTCTTCTTCGCTCCTAGCTCTCACATGGAGTCAACAGAACTATTTGCATAAGTATGAACTACTCACTTGAATAGGGGTTGTGGAATTGGGCCCATTGTTTATAAGCTCTTGGGAGCAGCGACATTGCCCTTTATGTTGGTAATTATATATATAAACCCACTATATATTGGGAATTCCAGGAGATTTTAAGAATGCACTGATATGTAATAGAACCATTCTGCAAACTACTTAACACCCTCAGCTCTTATTAAAGTCAGTGGGAGTTGAAGGAGATTAGCATCTTGTGAGATCACCTTAAATGCCACCATTTTTTGCTCTGTAGCTACTATATATAAATAAAATGTTAAATGTATTCTAGTGAATTTAAGGTTCTACAGGAAAGGCATAAACAGCACCAAAGTAGTGACATAAAAAAGTCCCATCATATGATAAAATACATAATAAAAATGAATACAGAGGGGTGGCATAGGACATCTGACTGAGATAAGTATAAATCATTGTAATAAATTCAAAGAAATGAACAATAGTAGTAATGTCTTTGCCTTCCTTCCATCATGCATACACAATTTGTTACTTTTTTTCTCCAATTAAATGTATTTTTGTAGAGAAAAATTAAGAACAAGGGAAACATGCACTACAGAGGAAAACATTAGAAATGCTGTGAATAGAGAAAAGCCTCCGGTCCATCATATGGTACCTGTCCTTTCAGAAGAAATAGCGATTCTGTCCATGTAGGATGCTGCACTATTATTATTTAATACATGTTGTGATAAAGTTCCTCCTCTACCTTGGTGGGTCCTGCGCTTATTGGCGGATTTTACTCACTTCAGAGATTCACAGTAGCTCTCAGTTTGGCCATTTTCGTGGCTCAAATCTGCTATTCACTCAGATAACCTCATCACTGGCCAGCATGGGGGAAAAAAAGTAAGAACAATCCCCACAGTCTCTGCTGATCCACCATGTGGGTCGGGGAACAGCCTAGAGACCCTCCCCTCAGGTGGAACCTCCTGTGTTGGATAAGGAGTTGGGAGGTTTGGGAGGAACCCGGGTCCACCCTCTACCCCGGGTTCCAGCCCAGGGCCCTGTGAACTGCAGCTGTGTAGAGTGCCTTCTGGAACAGCTGTGTGACAGCTACAACTCCCTGGGCTACTTCCCCATGGCCTCCTCCCAACACCTTCTTTATCCTCACCATTGGACCTTCCTCCTGGTGTCTCATAATGTTTGTACTCCTCAGTCCTCCAACAGTACACGTTCTCACTCTCAGCTCCCCACATGCGCACTACAAACTGAAGTGAGCTCCTTTTTAAACCCAGGTGCCCTGATTAGCCTGCCTTAATTAATTCTAGCAGCTTCTTGATTTGCTGCAGGTGTTCTAATCAGCCTGTCTGCTTTAACTGTTTCCAGAAAGTCCCTGATTGTTCTGGAACCTTCCCTGTTACCTTACCCAGGGAAAAGGGACCTACTTAACCTGGGGCTAATATATCAGGCTCCTGTAGCCATCTGACCCGACCGTGTCTCCCTATTGTTTTGAAAAGCACTTTCCATTCTTTGAATGCAGTCCAGGCTTCACTGATGTCAATAGCAACCTTCTCATTGACTTCAATGGAACCAGAATTTCACCCTTTGGTGCCAGAGAGATAATACAGCATTCTCAATGGACAATAACATTTTGCATCCCAGGGTGCTATATTGCAGTGATATGTTCTTCTGAAAGTCTGACTAGATTATTAATTATTTTCTATTCATAACATTCGTTGTGAAGACAGTAGGAGTTTTAGGTTTTAGGTGGACGAGGAAAGCTGGATTGGACCCCAGAGTGTAAACAAAAATCTAAATTTAGTAAAGCTGCTTATGACAGCCACTATTAAAAACCTGATTTGAATTTTGTCATCAACAGTAACTCTAATGACACAGTTTGTGTTTATCCCAATTCAGAAGTGGTTACAGTAAGGCACAATTACTGAAGGAATTTCAAATCAGTGAAATAAAGTGACAAAGGGATGAGCAGCTGGCCTTGAGTTGGGGGGCCATTTTAGAGGGCTCGATTAAAGATCATTGAGAGATGACACTTTTTCCAAGGACTAAGTGATGGGTATGAAACTACTTCAACTTCTAGTGTTATAAGGGATGTTGCCAGGAACCCTGAAGAAGCAGATTGTCTTAAAACCTGTGAAATAAAAATCAATCAACTCACTGACTGCGAATCTGATAACTTGTAATTAAAAAAAAATCAGAGACAACCTGGTAATATTAAAAGAAATCTCCTTAAAAGTAATCTCCTCCCAAATTGGGTGAGGGATTATATAATTAGGTGCTAACAAAAATGGCAGTTCCTTAAAGATTCAAGGAAAATGAAACCAAAACTCTTTGTGAACCTAAACACTCCAGAAAGAAGATCATAAGTCTTTAGAATCAGAGCCAAACTCTGTAAAACCATTTATAACCAGACTTTCATAACAAAGAAGACTTTGAAAACAATGTCCCTTCACAAAAGTCAGCTACATAAGCATGTCATCATATGCTACATCAAAGACAACATAAGTCTATTGTTGCTTTTGCTCCAAACTCTTAAAGGTCACAGGTTCCAATTTCTCTCCCTCTTTCTCTCTCTCTCTCTCTTTTTTTTTTTTGGTTGGTCATCCTAAATCTTGTAAATATCCTTCCAAGTTTCATTAAGTAAATAATAATAATACAACATACCTTCCACAAAGCTAAGGTCAAAATAGCCAGAACCAACAATCCAAGGAGTATTGCTAGTATTATAACCCATAAAGGGATTACAAAGGAGATATTTGGAGTAGCCCAAATGATAGATGTTCTTATCTGAAATGAAAAGATATTTGTTGTAAATGAATAATAATAAATGAAACCCAAAAATGAAACACAATGAAATTGCCAGATTAGAAACATATACTGCCCACAGTTCTTGTGCATTAACTTTATTTGCTGCAACTTTATTCACAATAATCCTTAAAAATGGGATTTGCACAGACATAAATACCTCTTATATTAGACATAATATAAAACATTTTCACCCACTAAATATAGAATCACTCTGAAGCTCAACAAATTAACAGTAAATGCTTCAAAACCATACAAGGAACCAAACTCTGCTCTCAGTTACACCAGTGTAAAATCCAGAGTAATATTGTCTTAAATAGAATTAGTCTGAACAATGGTGTAAACAAGAACCAATTTCAGCCTAAGTTCTCTACTGGAACTAAAATATGTACCATCTACATAATATGTTGTAATCTAAAAACTTTTGCTCACAAACCAATACAATTTTTTTTAATATTACCTTATGTTTCAGCTAAGCAGCCCAAGAACTAAACTCCTCATATAGAACACATCATCCATGTAATATAAGCATAATGCACAAAAATACCATTGTTTTTGAACTCTCTCTTACATTTTGAACTCACACACTTAAAGGAAGCCTAGTAATGACCATTTTAATGAATTGAGATGTAATTGGAAAGTACAGCAACAGCTCTCTCATTGTCTGTGGCTCTAGAAAGCACCAGGTGTGGATAATATGTGAATTACGAGGAGTTAAGGTCTTCCCACTGATTTTACAAAATCATCCAGATTCCAAGCCTTCATTGTAACAAATGAAGCTAATAGCTCTTCTAGCTTTTTCCCCTCCCGTCTTCCCAATAAATTATCTCCTGGCTCTCTCCTCCATATCTCATATCCAGTTCATTCTACTCCCTCAGATACTGCTCAAAGCTCTCCTCATCAGTCTCACTTGTTACTTTGTTTCTCTCTGATGTTTCTAAGTCGAAAGAGTTAGCTTGAGCTTTCCTTATCTCCTTACTCATAGGTTACATCCTCTGTCATCTTTCTCTAGCTTTCTTCTTTTCCATTGTGCTAGGAAGTTTTCTTGGGTTTTCTGCTGGACCCATCTCACATACTCCTCTTCTGCCTAAGTAGAGAAAGTTTGTGGCAGATGGAACTCATCCTGCTCTTCATGATGGAATGCAACCACCAGGAAGTTTTCAGAGCAAATTGATTATATGCCTTCTGAAGCTATCTTCTACTTTTTCTGCTTGAGGTACTGCTAGGAAATCAGAGTCTCTACTAATTGAGTCTGCTGCTTACTGCTAGTCCCTCTGCCACATTCTAGGCTCAAATAATTTAGTGCAATATTGTATCCTTCTGGTGTCTGCCAAGATTTTTCTCACTCTCTCTCTTGGCCCTCGTCTTGACAGCTTAGTCTCTTTTTCATCAAATTCTTCCATGCAGACTCCCCTGTTCCCTTATCATTAAATGATAATTAACTCATCAGGATCCAGATTTAGCTGTTCTGATGCTCCTCTCATTTACTCCAGTGTAAAACAGAACCATCTCCACTGAAATCAACAGAGCTACACTAATGTAAAACTAGTGAAAGAGGAGAATCGGGCCCAATTTTTTCAGCCCTGCCACAAATTCTCCCTTTGCTAAGCTTTGGCTATTAGCTAACTGGCCAATTATAACCAAATAGTTCTAAACTTACTAATTCACTTTAATGGAATGTTCAATTTGAAGATTGATGATGACCTCTTGGCCCTTAGAATGAGTCGTTTTAGTGATTAAGATTCTAAGGATAGGTCTAAACTACAGCTGTGATCGATGCTCTGAGATCGATTTACCGGCGATCAATTGTGGGTCTAGTAAAGACCTGCCAAATTGACTGCAAATCGCTCTCCAGTCAACCCCTGTACTCTACCCTCGATGAGAAGAGTAAGGTAAATTGGCAGGAGAGTTTCTCCCATCAACCCCTCACAGTGTAGACCCCACGGTAACTCAACCTAAGATATGTTGACTCCAGCATTATTCACATAGCTGTAGTTGCGTAATGCAGGTCGATTTATCGTAGTAGTGTAGACATAGCCTCTGTGATGGACAAGTGCCAAGTTAATTCCACTCCTTCTGTCTGTGTTTCTTGCTCTTTTTTTTTTAAAACAGTATCTCCAACTTCCTTTCTGAATCTGATCTTTCTCTCTCCCTCCCTCCCTTGATCATGGCCTCCCTCTCTTTTTGTAAGCACCAGCAGACCCTATCCCTGCTTCCAACTACCATCATACCTAACTGCATAAGCCAGTCCTTTCCACATGTTCCATCTCTGTGCCTCTGGTTCCTGGTCTGAGGCAGCACTTGCAGAGTTAGCAGATGGAGAGTGGTGGGAGGATCGGTATGGCCTAATGAGATACATCTGTCTACACTTCTAGAATGCAGTCACTGTAGTATCTAGGTTCTGTTACCTGATTCAAAATCAAGTGAGTAGGGTTATACTGAAAGAAGGATGAAAATATATGTTCTGGATAACAGTCCTGACCTAACAAGGCTAGAACACTTATCTTCCAGCTACAATTACCCTGTGGGTTCCCCAGAAGACACTCAGAAACTGTCCAGTCCTTATGTTTAACACTAAGATTGGCCAGAGTCCCATTGATTAGACATATTGTTATTGATCTTGTAACGGAAACATTCAGCTACCATGCTTCTCCACTGCAGCTGGGAACACTTATTGAACCCTGATACTGCATTCATTTGTAAACATGCTCCATAGGAATTTGAATGCAAATATGCAAAAATCATATATTCTTTATCCAATAAAATTAAGTGAAATTTGTTTCCTTTCTCAAATAACCACCACAAAACTCCCACTACCCTCCAAATACTCCCTTTTCCCACATACCAGGATAAAAGGAATAGATTCCACCACTGTAGTTTTTTTTCACATCCTATAAGGCATTGCAGAATGTTGTAGGCTTTCTACACTTGGTTCAGCAGTAGTTTAATATGTTAATAAATATTTTGAATGGCTTTTCTTGTGTCTCACAGCAATACTATATCCAGCATTAAAATGCAAGAGCATCAAGAATGAGAGCAAGGTCAGCTGCTCTGTCTGCAGTCACTGCACAGAGAAAACTCTGTCATGGATAATAATGAATTGGTACAAAAGGCCTATCTGGCCAAAATAGTCATGAGAGTTGCAGAGATGAGTGGCTGCACAAAATCTGTAACAGAGCAAGGCACTGACTAATGAGGAGAAGAATTTCTCTCTGCTGCTTAAATATTATGATGGGAACCCTGAGGTAAATCTTGTAGGCTCAGATTAAGTATTGAGCAAGGGATAAGAATGGATTAAAAATAAAAAACCCCTCACAGACAGCCCAAGAAGAGAGAGAGAGACTGATAAGATATATCTGAAACAAAGTGCTGTCTCTGTTGGAAAAGTTCTTGGTTCCCAATACTTCATGAGCAAGGAGTAATATTTCTGACTGAATATGATCAAAGACTATAGGCCTGTGGCCAACTTCACATACATCAGTTCCACACTGGTGTAATTCATTTGACTTCAATAGAATTGCTGTCATAAAGGGGTGCAGCACTCGGCCCTCATACTGGCGTTACTTATCTGAGGCTGCTGGTGACAAGAAAGAAGCAGTAAAGCAAGATCTACAGGCATGTCAAGAAACCTTTGAAATTTGCAACCAGAAGCTGCCCTAAGTAGCACCTTCTATCAGCCTGAATCTGATGGACTCAGAGAAAACTTATTTGCCTGCAATATTGTTGTGATAAAGCCATTGCTGATCTTAATATTTTGAACCAAATTCACACCTGGTGTAAGCAATAATGCAGGGTACTTAAATGCAGTAAGCCCAGGAGTCAAAGAAATTGCACGAGGGATAATATTGACAATTGTAACAGGGCATTATAAAAAAAGACAGTACACCTACAAGAAATTAGCCAGTTATATATGGGTGGGTAAAGAGCCAGTTGGTGACAGTTTATTGACACTGCACATTTTAAACAAGAAAATAACTAAAGGGCTAGGCAAGTGGTCAGTAGACATTACAACTAGCTGCTTTATTTTTTGTTTAAAGACCTTTGAATAAGTTGTGACCATCTAACTGTGCACATAGGGCCTGATCAAGTCATACAGAAATCAATGGAAAGAATCCCATTGACTTCAACAGGCTTTGGATCAGGCCCAAAGCTCACTTATGTAATTACTTCTCTCACTGTTACCTTATCCCCTCTCAAACATTTGTTTGTTGCACTCATTTGTTGTACCGTGTCCCAATTTAGATCATAAACACATTAGGTTAGGTAATGTGTGTTATTATGGTTTTGGCAGAGCATCTTACACAATGGGGTACCATTCCTAATTGGGATTTCTGAGTGTTTCACTAATACAAATAATAATTAATGATGAATTGTGAACCAATTATCACCTTGCCAGTCTGAATGGGAGCTGCAACCCTTTCCCTTACCCTTCATTGGCACCTTTTGTCTTTTAAGGTAGTAAGCAATTTGCCGCAAGGCTGTGCCATCCTCCTATCACCCTCTATAGAGCTTACAATTTATGTAACATCAATAAAAAGCCTTAATCCTGTGCAGGTGCAGAGTGTAACACTCCCAAAGTTCAGAGTGTTGCATAAGTCAGGTAGTGCAGGGGAAGATGGTCTTTTATCAAGGAGAGTGCTGCTGCATGGTCATCAAATTATGCCAACCTTGTAGCAGGGGTAAGGCCAGAGAAGGGAATGCATAGCTAAAGGCCTTATTTGCACCTTTTTGTCACACCTAAACCCACGTCTCCTCACCCATGACCATTCTCCACCAACCCCATGCACCTCTTTGTCTTGTGTTCTTGAAAGCAAAGCAGTGGTGGTGCAAGTTCTTTGTAATTTACTTCCTCTGAATGGGAAGGACTATGCCTAATGCTTAATCCTAGTTGTGCCTTTACAAAGCCTGCACTCACACTAGCATTAGAACATAACAACCCTGTGTTCCCCGCTGCACACTGCACAAGGCCTAATAATGCACTCACTGATAGACAACTTGAGACTGCCAGCTCTGAACACCTGGCTGGCACAGGAGAAAGAACAAAACATCCTTCCAGTTTTTGTCTTCCTTATTCTAATATCTACACTGCACATATGTCATGCACACTCTCCACAAACAGTTTTTACTTACGAATTTGATTTAGGACAGATTTGTGTTATTTCAACTTGGATATCTGCACTTCTCCATGTGGTTTCAGGTTTAGTGCTAGGGGAGCCAGTTAACATTCTGAGCGGGTTTATCTGTTTTCATCTGAAGTTACAAGGATTTGGAATTTTTATACAAGATTTACACGTTTGGCAGCAGAATTTTGATGCATTTTGGTTTTCCTACATGACTAATGCTAATTTTTTCCCCTACGTTGAACAAAGCAAATGGCTTGTGCTTTCCTCTGTCATGATGAAGTGATTCACATCAGGGATGC
This sequence comes from Dermochelys coriacea, assembly GCF_009764565.3. Lineage (NCBI taxonomy): Eukaryota > Metazoa > Chordata > Testudines > Dermochelyidae > Dermochelys > Dermochelys coriacea. Next base: position 229,657,588 of record NC_050069.1, read on the forward strand.
AGCAGCAGGCCATAGTGATTTTCTGTCTGTTACATTGCTGTGGGAGCTGCTGAAGTGGAGAGCTGGAATCTGAGGGGAGCACACTTGTGTGTGTGTGTGTGTGTGTGTGTGTGTGTGGATTCACCCACCTGTGACAATGAGGACAGCCAGGAGCAAAAAGTAAAGTTGTGGTGCGGTAGGTGACAGTATAGCTCACAAGAAAATGTGTGGGAGCCTATTATTTTCATTGGGTGATCTCTGGTTCTTGTATTATGTGAAGGGGTAAATTACACCACTGATGATTTTATAGACTTCTATCATATCCCCCCTTAGTCATAGCTCTTCTAAACTGAATAGTCCCAGTCTTTGTAATCTCTCCTCGTAGAGAAGCTGATCCATACCCCTCATCATTTACTTTGCCCTTCTCTATAGCTTTTTCAATTCTAATATATCTTTTTTTGAGATGGGGCGACCAAAACTCTATGCATGTTCAAGGTGTGGAAGTACCAGGGATTTATATAGTGGCATTATGATATTTTCTGTCTTATTATCTATCCTCTTCCTAGTGGAAGCATTCTGTTTGCTTTTATGACTGCTGCTACACATTGAGCAGATGGTTTCAGAGAACTATCCACAATTGTAAACTAACCACTATTTTGAGTCAAAACAACTAATTTAGACCCCATAATTTTGTATGTATAGTTGGGATTATTTTTTTTCCAATGTGCATTACTTTCCATTTATCAACATTGAATTTCATCTGCCATTTTGTTGCCCAGACATCCAATTTGGTGAGATTCCTTTGTCACTCTTCACAGTCAGCTTTGGACTTAATTATTTTCAGTAAATTAGTATCATCTGCAAACTTTGTCACCTCACGGTTTACCCCCTTTTCCAGATCATTTATGATAATGTTGAACTCTACCAGTCCCAGTACAGATACTTTGGGGATCCCACTATTTACCTCTTTTCACTGTGAAAACTGACTCTTTATTCCTACCCTTTGTTTTTTATCTTTTAACCTGTTATTGATCCATGAGAGGACCTTCCCATTTACCCCATGACTGCTTACTTTGCTTAAAAGCTTTTGATCTAAGACCTTGCCAAAGGCTTTCTGAAAGTTGAAGTATAGTGGCACCCTCCTGTCAAGTATACTAATTTTTAGGGTTGCAAAGTTTAAAGGGTAAGTGATATAACAAATTTAAGGAGATATTTCTCCCCGTGTGCATTAAAATAGCCACATAGAAATTAAGCAAACCATTTTCAGGTAAATTCCTGTTGTTTCTGATAATGTATGCTGTTTAGGAATAATCTAGAAAATAACATTTAAAGTAAAATGAAGAATTTAAATCCTTTCACATGTAGCTGTGTACTATATTATACAAACTGCCTAGAGAAGTTGTGGAATCTCCTTCACTGAAGGTTTTCAAAAAGAGACTGGATAGTCATCTGTCTTGGATGGTTGAAACACAACAAATTCTGTATCTTAGACCCTTGCAGTTCTATGGTTTCTAATCCTATGGTTCTATGATTCTATATCAATTGGATCACCTTGTCCGTATACTTACTGGCAACCTCAAAGAATACTAATAAATAAATTGGTGAGGCATAATTTTCCTTTACAAAAGCTGTGTTGACTCTTCTCCCACATATCATGTTCATGTATGTCTGATAATTCAAGTTTTTACTAAAGTTTCAACCAATTTGCCTGATACTGAATTTAGGCTTATGGCCTGTAATTGCCAGGATTGCCTCTGGAGACTTTTAAAAAAAATCAAAGTTACATTAGCTAGCTTCACATCATCTAGTACAAAGGCTGATTTAAGCAACAGATTGCATACCATAGTTAGTAATTATGCAATTTCATATTTGGGGTCCTTCAGAACTCTTAGTTGGATACCATCTGGTTTATTACGGTTTAATTTACCAATTTGTTCCAAAGCCTCATCTACTGACGCCTCAATCTAGGACAGGTCTTTAGATTTTGTCACCTAAAAAGTATGGCTCTCATGTTGGAATCTCCCTGTCTTCCTCTGCAGTGAAGACAGATGCAAAGAATTAAATTTAGCTTCTTTGCAATGGCCTTGTCTTCCTTGTGTGCTCCTTTAGCATTCTGATCATCCAGGAGTCCCACCGATTGGCAGGCTTCCTGCTTTGGATGTACTTAAACATTTTTTGCTGTTAGTTTTTGTCTTTTGCTAGTCGCTCTTCAAATTCTTTTTTGGCCTGCCTAATTATACTTTTACACATGACTTGTCAGAGTTTATGCACCTTTCTGTTTTCTTCCAGAGAGGTCCAAACTATAGCCTAGAAAGTGCCTGTGTTCGGCTAGTTAATTCACAGATCATGGTCCTGTTGGAAATGCAGAAACTGCATTTATCTTTGTGTCTTGTAAAGTGTTGAGCACTCCCAGCATTAAATAAATAACTAAGCAAATCATAGTGCCAAATAGAATGCTCATTTCAATGTTAACCTTTTATCTTTATTCCATTTGGAAACAGTTTTATTATTAAAATGCCAGCTTATTCATAGCTATCTGATTTAGCTGCTATTTTAAGAAACAGTAGCTTTAAGTTAGTTATTCTTGTAATGCCATTGCTACTGCAATAACATTGCAGCTAATTAATCTGCTTTTCATCTAATCTTTAATCATTTTTCTTACAGGAGTTGATAGATCATAAATAACCTCTTTAATACTCCTACAAGTTACCATCAAACATTTACAGTATAATGTTCTTGTATATTTTGAAAAAATGCCCAAAGCAATATGTAAAAGTTCCCCTGAGCTTGGTGTCATAATTAATATTGACATTTGTGTTTACATATTACAATGCCTTGTGTAAACAGACTTCTTAGGGATTACAAGGTTGTTTAAAATAAACATACCCAATAGTTCATACTGTATAACACTGTTTAAAACAAAAGAGTAAAAAAAGTGTATTAAAACCAACTTTGTTCACTGTAGAAAAATTGATCAAACAAACTATGCCAAAGTAATTCTGGTAGATCCTATTATACATTTAAGATAAGAAAAGTAATTTTATTTTTATCAAATACAGAATCAAGAGTCACATAACCAAAGTCAAGGAAGTTACCAGCTATACTAATCCCATACCTCAGTCTTTACTACAAAGAATTTCCTGTGCAAACATTACTGAAGGAATGCATAAAATCTTATTTACAATAATTATATCTAGACTAAAATGGCAATTTCCTCTTGAACGTTACAGCCTTCAGCAAGAAAGAACTTCCAGTTGTACAATATACAGGTCTGATTCAAAGCCCATTGAAGTCAATGGAAAGACTCCCCTTTACATTTTCGATTTAGGATCAGGCCCCATTATAGAGTGCTACTGAAGAGCAGAAGTAAACAGTTCCTAAGGGTCATCTGATCTATTTAGTTTTGTTGTAATCAATTCACCATTCAGTTACGTTTCCAGCATCCTTCCTCTTTCCCAACCATGTACAAGATAAGCACCATATCCCATGACAAAAATACCATGCTCTAAAACCCGCAAAGACTCATGTAAATGCTTAATTTTAACATTACCAATATTCCCATTGAAGTTAACTGATTATTTACATACTTAAAATTAAATATGTACAAAAGTCTGCTGTATAAACTATAATCTCCACTCATTTCATCAGACCTTCTGAATCAGCCAACAGTATTGTGTCATCTGCACAGAGAAATGTTATTCACCAATTTTGCATTCATCTTTATACCTTCTTCTGTTTCCTCAATTAATTTAATCAAACACTCTATAAATGTTCAATCAAGAAGGTGACGTTATACAACCTTGTCTGACTCCTCTCTTGATCTCCATTAGATTTAAATTTTCATCTCCCTTTATAATTGCCTTCTGATGCCAGTATAATTATGATTTTAAAATTTTTGTATCAATCAATTCTGACAGATTGTAATATACTGAGCAAACTATGGTCATATGCAAGGATCCTGGGAAAACATGCAGGATCCCTATGGATGATTGAGCTGTATGGCAAGTGAGAAATTATTGCTACTTAGGAAGAATCATTGTAGGAAATGGAAAATTGGATATTGAAATCAGCACCAGAATAGCAAGAGCAAAAGGGTAAGTAATGGCTGCTATACCTCCACAAGATCATGAGACCAGGCCATACGTCTCTGGATTCCATCTTGGGATGTCAGTGTTTTTCCACAAACTGAGTTTTGGAACAAAGGGTTCCAGCCATATGCTAAAGCTACATAAGGCAGGGAGTGACACCATCTGTGATTCTTCATGCCCCACATAAGACGAAGCCTGGAAACACCTGAGCAACAAAGACTGAACTGGGGAAAGTGCTGGACTCAGGCGAAAGGGATTCCCCTCTGTATGAAAGATCTGGGGATTCCAAGCTGTAAAGCAAGTGCAGCTTGTCCCTTAAGAATCTGTAAGCCTGCTTGTACCATCTCTCAGGTTGAGAATTTGGTAATTCATATCCTATCTTTCTAGTATCTTAGGCTTAGTTTACATTTTTGTTTATTTTGTTTATTTGCTTTGATCAGTTCGTTATCACTTATAATCACTTAAAATCCATCTTTTGTAGTTAATAAACTTGTTTTTGCTTTATTTAACTCAGTGAGTTGCAGTGAAGTGTGTGGGAAATCGTAGCTCAAGGGGCAAAGGCTATTGCATTTCCTTTCCACATTGAGGGGGAGGCGAACTGGTTAATAAATTCACACTAGTCAGGGTTTTGACGAGGGCAGGATGGTACAGCTCTCTGGTCTAGGCTGGGAAGCTGGTGGTTATTTTGGCTGTAGCCTCTCTATTGTTGGTTCACATGCAGGGTCTGGTCAAAGTCTTTATGTAACTGCAGCTGGGTGTGTCCCTACCCGTGTGTATGCTGGTGAAAGTGTAGGATCGGGCGTGGGAGAGGGAGCCCAGGCTGGTGGGTCAGAGGGTTCAGTGGTACTCCAGTTCCAGGTGGCATCCTGGGGGGAACCCATCACACAAACCTCCAGTAAAGAGATTCCATATAAGCAGTAGTAGCATATTGGGGGTATGCTGTATTTATTACAATATATCTTACCCTAAACCCCAAGCTTATGAAGGGTGCAAGTCATTTATGAAGTATAATCATGTCGCAAATTGATTTTAAAAAAATATTACAATCGTTATCCTTCTGCACCTTGCCCTGTCTCACAAAAAGACAAACTTCCAAATAAATCCTTGAATAGATACTTTCAAACCACAAGCACGGATCTTTTACAGAAAGAGCAAAAAATATGAAGTATTGCTGAACTTCAAGAAAAATTCTTCTCACAAGTGAAACTTCAAAAGATCTTATGCACATATCACATCAAGCTGTAGAGTTGGCAAACATCCACTGTGATAGTCAGATAGGAGAAGACATAAAAGCACTATAATTTTTCAACGTTTTACAGTTGCCATAACAGAAATTGTGCGTAAATCACCTACACCAAATAACAAGCATTCTACTGGAGTAAAAAAATAAAAAGGGCTTATCTGATCATTTAGTAGATCATCCGAGACTTGTTGAGAACAGCAGGCTATCACCTGTGGCAAAGCACTTCAGACCAGATGGATGCAGTATGATCAACAATGTTCTGTGCAACATGTGTTTCTATTATGGAACACGTTGCAGAAAACACAAATAACTTGAATTTATCATTCAGTTTGGAGCCTTTGAACCCCTCTGGATGAACACATTATATTGAGCATCAAAACTTGCAGGGTGCAATCTTGGCCCTATTGATGTCAGTGGGAGTTTTGCCATCGACTTCAATGAGGCCAGGATTTCATCCTCTGTTTCCAAGCCTAAACATAAATTAACTATACAACAAGCACCTGTTCAAAAAAAGGAGTGATCCAAAAGAAGAAACATTCTATCGTTTGAATCCCATGCAATATATTTTGCTTGTGTAAATCTAAAACTATATCACTATATTGATTTTATGGGCCAGAAAATATTCTTTTCCTTAATAGGATTCATTGATAGACAGATTATAATTTGTTGGCTCAGGATTTAATTTTAGGTTTGAATTGATTGGTTTTATATCTTTTGTAAAGAAGGAGGATTGAGAATGATAAACCTCCTTAAATACGTAAATCAAAAAGGCTTCAGGTTTTGGACTCCTATGGTGCACTCACATGTTATTTATTTATTTCAGTTAGTACTGGCAAATGTGTTCTCCCTTGCGTTCATTTAAAAAATAAAATTGAACACCTGTATGAACAGACTCTTTTACTTTATTCCCAACATTTAGTTCTTTTGCAACAACAAAAAGGTAAAACCCTACAGGGCCAGAAACTGGGACCACATCAGATTCCGGGTCATTGATGTCTCCACATCACCACAGGGGAGGCTTAGGCTGGATGCTGCCTGCCTCCTGATGTTTCACTCTTTTTTTGCCCTCTGGCCTGTCTCAGATTCTAACCTTCAGGCACCAGACTCGGCCTGACTCACGATTCCTTCTGCTCCTGATTCATGACTCCCACTGGGTCTGACTGCTCACGCCCCACTCATGACAATTTGCTCAGACCAACCTTCACCCTGGCCCCCAAATCCATCCAACCCCCTCACAGATGATGGAGGCATTGGGCTGCCTTCCAACCATCAGCTCCCTGAGGGCCCATGAGCTGCAGGACTAAGTCACCTGTCTGCAGGTGAGAACTTCACATTAAAGACCCACACTATGCACCATGCACTGGAAGCACAGAACCTTCTCACTGCTGCTGCTCACTTCCAATGGTGTGTGGCTGATGTTGAACGGAATGAGGTGGCCCACCTTTACCAGTTCTGCTGGGGGCTCAATGATGAGGTAAAACACGAGCTAGTCTGTGTGGACCATCCCACCCACCTAGGTCTTGGGTCAGGTGCAGCAGATCCCCCCAGAACTAGCAGTGAAGGACACCAGGGCTGCTGCCAACTTTATGATGAAGCAGCCAACACCCTGCAGATCCCCTTCTGGTCAAAACCCACACCAGACCCGATGGAGACTATTGATGGGTCATCCCATCATCGAGACCTGTGACTGGGGAGACCATCCCCTCAGAGGCCATAGTGGAAGGGCACTGAAAAATAATATGCTTTGATGTGATCTTCTCCCTGTTCTTCCCAATAATTCTGGGCATTTGTTGGTTGGAATGGCATGTTCCATGTATCTCCTGGCGGCAGACGAGTATTAACTTCTCCTCTGAATACTGTCAGAAAGTATGCCTCCAATGAAGCAATCAGCCCCCAAGTGACACACACCCGGGGCCCCGGGATGAGAGGAGACCCTCAGAAGCAGAACCCCGGACAGAAGAGGAGCGACTCCAGGCCAGAACCTTAGCCTCTCTGACAAGTACCGTGACTACCTGGATGTGTTTGAGAAGAAGAATGCAGACTGATTACCCCCACATAGAGACTATGACTGCCTGATAGATCTACAGCCCAGGGCCCTATGGATTGATATACTCCATGTCTGAACCAGAGCTGGAGGCACTATGTGTGTGTATCCAAGAAAACCACACCAAGGGCTTCATTCAGAGATCTCACTCTCCAGCAGGGGCACCAGTCCTCTTTGTGAAGAAAGATAGTCTACACAGAGGCATAGTGACCTATTGCACATTGAACCAAGTGACCATACGTAATTGCCATACCCTTTGCCCCTCATTATGGAATTTCTAGACTGCCTGCAACTACCAGGATCTTCACGAAACTAGATCTTTGGGTGGCATATAATCTAGTGCATATAAAGCCTGGGGATAAACAGAAGACTACTTTTTGTACCCTATATGGGCACTTTGAGTACTTGATGATGCTGTTTGGCTTGATCAATGCCCCTCCAACATTTCAGTATTTCATAAATATCATGTTCACGGATCTCCTGGACTGATATGTAATTATCTACCTTTATGATATACTGGTATTTTCTGAGAACCCGAAGCAGCACTACCACCATGTCTAGTCTGTGCTGGGGAGACTACGGAAACATTGGTCATGTGCCAAACTGGAAAATCCACCTTCAACCAGGCCACCATTGAATTTTTGGGATACATCATCTCATGGGAAGGAATCCACACAGATCCACAGAAGGTGGAAGCCATCCACAACTAGACAGCACACTCGGCCCTCTGGGAACTTCAGTGCTTCCTGGACTTTGCAAATATTTATATAAGATTCATTGCTGACTTCTCTCAGTTAATAACTCCCCTGACTTCCCTCCTCTGCAAAGCTCTGCAATTCGCTTGGCTGCCCAAAGCCCAGCTTGTGTTTGATCAGCCAAAAGCAGCCTTGACCGCAGCCTGATCCTGGGACACCCTGATCTGACTCATCCATTTATAGTGGAAGCAGATGTGTCCAATATGGCTCCTAAAGGGGGTACTCTCTCAGCAACTCAGGCCCCAGTCAGTTCTGCACCCTTGTGCATTCTATTCCCAGAAACGTATCCACACTGAGATGAACTATTAAATATTGGACAAGAAGCTGCTCACCATAAAAATGGAATTTTAAGAATGGTGGCACCACCTCAAGGATGCTCTATCATAGAAGGGGAATACTATGGGGGAAACAAAGAATTGACTTTCGAGGCCCCTATCTCCACAAGTCTGATAACCTTAGAGCCTCTGGCTAGGCTGTGGTCTGCCATCAACCTACACTTTATCGTGGAACTCCCACCATCTGATGGTCACAGTGTAGTCTTAATGGTTTTGGACTGCCTGACCAAAATGGCCCACTTCATCTCCTGCAACCAGCTGCCTTCTGCCAAGACAACCGCCCAACTTCTACTGCACAATATGGGCTGACTCCATGGACCCCCAGACCACACAATTTCAAACTGAGGCCCACAATTCAGCTCTTGCTTCTGGTGTGAAGCATTCAGGCAACCGGATGTCTGGATATCCACCTCCGTCACATATCACCCACAAACAGGTGAACAAACAACAGGTGAACCAAGTACTGGAGCAGTACTTGAGGTGCTTCATAAATTACCATTAAGACAACTGGTCTAGTCATATGCAGAGTTTTCCTACAATAACACTGACCATGCCTCTATGGGTCAGAGCCCCTTCTTTGCTAATTACGGTTCCCCCAACGTGACCAGCAGCCTCACCAAACCCTGCTGCCATTGAATGGCTCTGATAGATGGACCTGATTCAGGAAGAACTCAAAAACCACCTAGAAGAGCTACAGAAGGCCTACAAGGGGCATGCAGATCACTGGTGACAAAAAGCATCAGTATTATTCGTAGGCCAAAAGGTATGGCTCACTGCCAAACACCTGCAGATCAGGAAACCATCCCACAAACTGGACCACCAGTTCCAGCAGATTAACTTGGTTACCTTCAAACTCCAGCTTCCTGTCTCTCAAAATGATGGAAGAACCTGCAGGTCTAGAACCTGGGACCATAGTGGTTTTTGGCTGTTGATGCCTCCCCATCATCACAGGACACTTAGGCTGGGCTCCCGTAGGAGGATCCTGTGAGGCTTGGCTCGGTAGAAAATACCCAGCAGGACCTGAATGGCAGCTCCTTATAGCCCACTGACTGGTTGGCACCAGTATTTAAGCCAGGAAGTCATGACAAGGGAGCTGTCTGAGCAACAACACAGACTGCCTGCCTAGCTCTGCTTCAGACCCTGCTGTGAGTGACACCAGACTCCGGCTTCTGACCCTGCCTGCCTCCTGAAACCAGACTCTGGGTTTGCCCTCTGGCCTGTCTCAGACTCTGACCTTCTGGTACCCAACTTGGCCTGATTCCCAACTCCTGCTCTGACCGCCCTTGCCCTGGTCATGACAAAAAATTTACACAAAAATTGGGTCCCAGAACTCCTTTCCCCAATAACCCAGGCTCACCTAAACCTCCCCCTCTCTAAAAGTAAGGGGGCATGTGGTTCCTAGAAATCTAACTACCTTATTTTAAGGGGCAATGATGTAATTAGATATCACAAGCCTGCAATTATTTGAGGGTGGAAATCCAGAGGATGAGTGGAGGCCTTTCTGAAAATCAGGACATAAAAGAGTAACTCCATGACAAACAAGGACAGAGGGTTCTATGGGTGGAACATACTTTCTACCCTTTAGGCATGCTGCTGATTGGGAGGAGACCAGTAACATGTTTAAAAACAATGAACATAAGAGAGACAAGATGGTGAAAGCTGCACAAGATTTTCCCTTCAGATTGTTTGCCCACGGTAAGAAATTACAGGGGTAATTAACGTTGGCTTTGATGGTACAAAGATTTTTCTGCATAAAAAGTCTAACATAATTGAAATTAAAGCAATGCACAATGTTACAATTTGTAAAAGAACTGAGAAATTAATTTAAAATGGAGTTCATTGTCATATCAGCTTTATGTAAAGAAGAACAATAAAGAAGTTTCATTTAAAAAGAATTCAAGGAACTCACACAGGAAATACTGGTTTTGCTTTTCCATATATATAGAAAACTTTCACAACTGTGATCAGGATGACCAAAGTAATTCATGTGCTTAAGTCTTAAAATATTTTTTGTGATACTTACTGCTATGCTTCCCTCAGGGTGTTTTGTTGGCTGGACTTTATATGGCATCTTCTTAACTTCAAAGGACACATTGGAAAAAAGGGTATACTGGTAATTATTTCTCTGGAAAGACAAAAAAAAAGATTTATAAGGAATACATTCAAATTTGAAGATTTATACAAGAAAGACATCACATACTTTGACTGTAAGCTCTTTGTTGTACACAATGGTACTGGGGTCTACAGATGGCACCACAATACAAAGACAACAAGAATTGAAGTGTGAAGCTGAAACCTAAATACTGCATGCATTTCAAAGGTGATGAGGGATTTACCTGCAAAAAGTGCACATATTTACCAGTTCAATAGAAGATTTGTAAGTGCAAATATGGGGTTTTGTGATTGTACATGTTATGTTTAGTTTTGAAATGTAGCATTTAATCTCCAGTATCAGGAAAAGCTCTGTGCATCTTCAGATTTCCAGGCCTATTTTCAAACCTATTTGTCAGGATTCCTTGCTGCTCTAATATGAATTGGCCATACAATCCTAATGAAAAATGCCAGTCCAAGACTATATAGGAATAAGCAGGCTTATCTTAATTTACCCATTTTGGTACTTTTAACATAAAACTGATTAAAAAAATATAAACAAAACTATTTGTCTGTTTAAAGTCCATCAGCAATTGCAGTAGGAATACAGAATGATCATATAGCTCTAAATAGGTCCCATCAATAGCAGTTTTATTTGGTCTTTCCTTTGATCTCTACAGCAAACCCCAGACATGCTGCTTGACTTTTACTATCCAAAAATGCATCCCTCCTTTAATTAAGATTCCTCAATTTAGAGATGGTCTGTCTTTATTGGATACCATGGTTTTTAATCTGGTTCAAGTCAGAAGCGACAAAAAACTGCTACCAGCTGAAGTTCATTCTGGAACTTTTAGATGAAATGGTTTCAGCCCATTTCCTAAAGGTCAAAGGAATATAGGAATTGCCTACATGGGCTCAAACAAGGGTCTGTCTTGTCCAATATCCTGTCAGTGAGTCTCCCACTAGATCTCTCAGGGGAAAGTGCAAGACATGCTGGAGGCAGTTAAGGGATAACCTATCCCATGCAAAAGTTTCCTGCTCAGCCCCATTAGTTAGAGACTGGCTTAAGCCCTGAAACATGAAAGTTTATATCCCTTAGAAAACTCTTGACTTTTTTTAAAAGCATTTACTATTATAGCTCTGGATATTCTTGTTTTCCATAATTATAGTTCAATCCTTTTCTGAATCCTGTTAAGAGCTTTTGGCTTTAATGATATATTATGACAATGGGTTCCACAGGCTAATCATGCTTTGTGTGAGAAAGAATTTCAGTTATCATCAGTCTGAATTTGCCACCTTTTGGTTTCAGTGAATGTTCTTGTATCATGAGAACAGAGGTTCCAGATCAACCTTCTCTTTATCGTTTATTTTTTGTTTCCTTTTATTATGTCCCCTCTCATTTGTCTCTTCTCTCAGATAAAAAAATCCTAATCTTTTCATTCTTTCTTCATAAGAGAGGTTGTCCATGCCCCCTAATCATTCTTTCTTTCTATGTTGCAACTTCTAATTCTGTTATAATCTTTCTGAGATGGAGGAGTGAGCAGAGCTCAACACAGTATTCCAGATGAGTGTGTACTGTTGATTTATATAAAAATGGGGATCTTGTAACCAAAGCTACCCTAAAATTTGGCACCAGCTGCTTGCAGGCTATATTGAGTGGCCAAGGAATGAACTGGCATGGAGTCCGAATTACTGTAGTAACATGAGCCAAGTGTAATTGTTACCTGATACACATCCAAAGTTCACTTTCTTTTAGCCCCTTGCTCCCTCAAACACTTATGAAGTTTCCACACTCTCTGGAGTTAGCTGAGCAGTAAAGAAAGCCAGTTCTATTCTTTTCAATTCATAGTTTTATTTAATAACCCACTTTAAAAAGAAACACAATACTCCCCATTTTCTGACACTCTTTGTGATCTCATTCTGTATCTTATACATTACAGTGCTGGATTATCCTTAAATCCTTTCTATCCCATAATACAGTTATTATATTTCATTTTCTTCCATTAATTGTACTTGTGTTTAATTTTTATTCTGAACCCTCACTGTCCTTTCCCAGGAGAGGATATAGAAAGTCCTTTTCATTTCTCTCCATCCAGGGCACATTTTGGGGCTTTGTTTCTTTCACAAGACTCAGTTTTCAATCAGCTAGTTTTTGTTCTCTCTCCTGTGCAAGGTGTTGGTTTTCTCTGGGATTTCCTGTGGCATTAACTTTCTTACCCTTTTCAGTTCAAGGATGTTTTCTCCCTTTTCAGCTGTTTCCCAGAGCAAAAGGAACAGAAGACTCCAATTATTTTCTCTTAGCTATTTTCTTGCTCATTATATGGGAAGGATTTTTGTGCACACATACCTCTGCATGTACTAAACCTGGACTTTTTGCTTGAGCATGGAGCACACACAAAGTTGGGCAGCTTTGTCAGCACACACACTTCTGAAAATTTTTCCCTCTCCCTTTTTAAACAGTTTTCTTGTCAAATATGTCAGAATATTTACTGGTGACATGAAACCAACATACTTATTGCCTTATGGAATTCATTTGGCTGTGCCATTACTTAGCTGTTTTAACATATTTATAGCAGTGGAATGTTTAATATCACAACATATTAAATTGCTCCTTTAGGCCAATGTTAGGAATGAGCAATAGAGCGAAATCTGCCTCAAGTGACCGCGAAGTGACAGACAAATCAGAACCACAGCATAGGTGTGTGGCGTTTAGATGCTGCTTGTAATTATTAGAACTGGGAGCACTGGCTGTTGGAAGTCTGAAAGGCAGGAAAGAGGAAGGTGGGGGGGAGAGTTGAGGAGGTGGAGTGAGAGCTACTGAGGGTGCAGCAGCAGCTTGGTAAAGAGATTTCCACTTTAAAAATAAAGTCCTGTTGAAGTTTGTTAGTACCTTGCCTGGTTGCTACTACATTTTAGCGATGAGGATGGATCTTCTGCCTCTGAACCCACCTGCAACCTTTCTGCAAAGCCCAGGTGAGCCTCCAATTGCTTTTACTACCTGGATCCATGTTTTAGACTTATCTGCTTGCAATTACTGCTACAGAGATTTCTGAAGTAAGAAAGTGTGCTCTGCTAATCCACTGCCTTGGAGCAGAAGGGCAGTGTATATTTTACACTTTCCCCCTTGCAGATGATGAATATGAGACTGCACTCACTGTATTAAAGAACTTTTTTTTTGCCAAAAGTGAATGTAGTAGCTAATCACTACGGATTTTGCCAGCATGAGCAGGGGAGACTATAATGCAGTATATTGCTTCCCTGAGGAGTCTGATTGTAACTTGTGACTTTGGGAATATGGCAGATGAGATGATTAGAGACCAGCTCATTGAGAAAACAACCATGCTTTGTGTAAGAGAACACTTACTTCTAGAAGCACAACTTACACTAGAAAAAGCAATAACCATTCTACTCAGATTGAGTTAGCTAGAGCTGAAGCCAAAATAATGACCATGGATACAGGAGGCACAGTTCAGGCTGTGACTCCTTTGCAGAAAAGTTCACTATCACTGCAGTCAAACAATTACAAGAGGAAAACTAATGGAAAACCACCAAATCAGCAAATTCAAAATACAGTAAAAGCATGCTTTCGCCGTGAATCTCCAAAACACATTGGAAGCTACACAGGATGTCCGGCAAAAGCTCAGTGCAATCATTGCAAAAAGATTTGGCATTTTGCTAAAGTATGTCGCAGTAGACAGTTCAGTCAACAGGTGCATGCAGTTACAATACCAGATGTTACTGTGCTGAGCGTGGACAAAATCACTACTGCACATATTCCAGAACAAATAAAGTGCACTGTAAATTTTTCCGCCATACCCTCAGGCAAATCACACTCTATTCAGCTAATGTTGGACACTTGCTCAGCAGTATCTATACTACCTGATTCCATCTATTTCCATTACTTTAAAGATGTGCCTCTTACTGAACCCAAACTTCACTTGGTGTGCTATTTGAAAAACCATATTCCAGTACATGGCTGCCTGCCAGCAATAGTTACTTTTGGTGATTGCTGTGTAACTGCAGAGTAATACAGTGTCCACAAAGGCACTCCTATCCTTGGCAGAGATTTATTGTCTGCTTTAAATCTCAGGGTAGTTAATGGATGAATTGATCTTCCTCAGCAAAGCACTCTTGTGGTACACACCAGTTTCAGCTGGGACCCAACACCAGGTTGAGGAGAAACTCAGCTGTGCTTATGGATTTCTGCATAAAGTTAAAATGCAGAATAATGTGATGCCTGTATGCAGAAGTTACGGCGCTTACCATTTTCAGTCAGGGAAGCTATTTCAGAGGAACTTAGAAAACTGTTCAAAAGGACATTATTGAAGAGATTGACTCATTGGAATGGGTTTCACCTATAGTAGTGACATAGAAGAAGGGTGCAGACATTGCCTTTGTGTGGATTTAAGGGAGCCAAATAAAGCTATTGTGATTGACAGCCATCTTGTTCCTCACATAGAAGAAGTATTTGCAGAACTCAGTGGAGCACAGATGTTTTCTACTCTTGATTTTCAGACCGCATACTACCAGTTATGTTGCATGAAGATAGCAGAGACCTCACAGCTTTATTACACATGATGGACTATTTTGTTTTAAACGTGTTCCATATGGTCTCGCATCTGCCCCAAGTGTCTTCCAAAAAATGATGTAATTGATTCTGAAGAATCAGCATGGAGTTCAGTGCTATCTGGATGATATTATCGTGTTTGGAAATACTTCTGAGGAGCATGACAATAACCTGCAGTCTGTACTAAACTGCATCAGCAAAGCAGGCCTCAAGCTCAGTAAGTCCAAATGCAAATGTAGACAAACTGAACTCTCCTTTCTGGGGCATACAATTTCAAAGGCTGGACTAAAACATGATCCAGATCATATCCTGGCAATTTCAAATGCTCCTCCTCCAACAGATTTGCATACCTTACGTTTCTTCTTGGGTCTTACCTCCTGATATGCAAAATTCATTCCCAATTATGCTTCTGTCATTGAACCGTTATGAGAATTACTACAGAGAAGTTCAACCTTAGTGTGGACAACGGATGCATAAGCTAGTTTCAAAATGGTGAAAGACTTGATTGTACATAGTCCAGTACTTGCACTATTCAGTCCTGCATTGCCCACAATTGTAACTACTGAAGCTTCTGATTATGGCCTTGGGGCTGTCCTCACACAACTTGAGGACACAACATGAGGACAACACAGAGAGGACTGTTGCATTTGCTTCAAGGACACTAAGTAATGCTCAGAGGAAATATTCTACAGTCAAAAAAGAAGCACTTGTTTGTGTCTGGGCTACTGAAAAATGGAGAACTTACCTGTGGGGCTGCACGTTCAAGTTGCGCACAGACCACAGCCCTTTGATGACGCTGCTCACCATGAAAGGACTGGGAAGAACAGGATATCGTATTGCTAGATGGTCTGCAAGACTACTCTCTTTCAATTATGAACTGGAATATAAGCCTGGAAACCAAAATGTGGTAGCTGATTGTCTTTCTCGCCTGCCTTTGCCTTCACCAGATGGTTCACTGGAGGATGAGGATGTAGTAGTTGCACTTAATACAAGCACTCTTACTGCAGTTACAAAAGAACAATTTCAAGCTGCTTGTTCAGCGTGTCCAATTCAACAAAAACTATGGGAATTTCTGACAAAGAGATGGCCCAGTAACCCTAAAAACCTTGACCCAGTTTTGCTGCCTTATTTTAGAGTTCAGGATGAACTTTCTTTGCTTGATGGCTGTGTGCTACAAGGTACACACCAGCTCCTTGTGCCAGAAGAATTACAGTCAAAACTCATACACCTGGCACATGATACTCATCAAGGAATTGTCAGAACCAAACAGTGACTACGGGATCTGTATTGGTGGCCAGGGATGGACTCTCAAACTGAAGCACTCATAAAATCCTGTGTCACTTGCCAAATGCATGATAAGACAGCAGTGACATGTACCCCTCCATTACAGCCTGTTCCTCTTCCTGAATCTGCATGGGAAAAAGTGGCTATTGACATTGTAGGACCCTTTGATACTGCTCCAAGTGACTGCCATTATGCCATCACTTTAATATACTATTTCAGTAAATGGCCTGAGGTAGCGTTTACATTGCAAATCTCTTCTGCTACAATAATTAAGTTCCTCTCTTCAGTTTTTAGCAGGGAAGGTAACCCCAAAGAACTGGTTTCAGATAATGGCAGTCAATTTACTTCCCTGGAGTTTGAAACTTTTCTAGCACAGAGGAACATTTTACACAGAAGGTCATCCTTATATTACCCTCAAGCCAATGGGGAAATAGAGCAGTTTAACAGAATTTTGAAAGAGAGTTTGCAAATGTCTAAACTGGAAGGGTGATTGTGGATAACCTTCACTACTAATTTCTTGCAAGCATACCGGGCTACCCAACATACCACAATGCAAAGATCAGCCACAGAGTTACTGCATGGGAAACAGATGAATACTAATCTGAACATTGCTGGAATGTTAAAGGCATGACCTGATGCCCCAACCGAGGATGATGTGAGAAAAACAGTTGAACAGAATAAGCAAAGTATAAGGCTTTCACAGATAAGTGCCGGGGTGCTAAGGAACCAAAGTTTGAGTATGGTTCCTTCGTTAGAATACGAAAACCTGGAATTTACGAAAGGGGACCATAAATTCACAGCTCCTCTTAAAATCATAGAGAAGGGGGGACTTTACACCTATCGGTGGGCAGGTATGGAATGCTTCTTATCTTGCACCTGCCTATGCATCAAGAGGAGATTATGTCAACACCCAGTCTGCATTGGATGACTTCACTGTAGTATCAACACAACAAGACAATGCACTGGAACCGGGGCTTGAGACACGGCCTGTCAGACACAGACGACCACCTGTCTGGACTAGAGACTATGTTATGTAGCATCTACAGTGTTTTCAGAGTAATATTTCTGCCAGTAGTATAGTGTCTTGTTTCATATTTGTTCCTGTGGTTAGAACAACAATGTTTATTTTAATTGAGAGAGTTTCTTAAGAGAGCAGGGAATGTGGTGTTTATATGCTGCTTGTAATTATTAGAACTGGGAGCACTGGCTGCTTGGAGTCTGAAAGGACAGAAAATAGGAAGGAGGGGGAGGGAAGTTGAGGAGGTGGAGTGAGAGCTACCGAGGATGCATCAACAGCTTGGTAAAGAGGTTTCCACTTTAAAAATAAAGTCCTGTTGAAGTTTGTTAGTTCCTTGCATGGTTGCTACAACAAGATGGTCTTCTAATAAAGAAGGACTAGATTGGCACCCAATAGAGATAACTAGTTTGGGGCAGTCACTTAAGACAGGAGGTTGCCTAAGAAGAATGATGTTTTATATAAATTTCATGGCATTTAAATTGTGTAAGACAGAGTCTTCAGAGCAGGCATCTTGTTCTTTATCTCGGTCACAGATTATTTTCTTCTTTTAAAGCTTGTTCCATTCCTCAAAACTAAGTTGACAACATTCTAATTCTTAGACAAAGTCACATAAATACTTGGGCATTTCTCATTTCTGCTAATATATTTTACTGTGGTTTACTAGGATACATGTTAGGAAATTTACAACTCCTGCTGCCTGAAAAAATGGTTTATTAATTCAACTGTTCGCATTGGAGTAGCATTCTGCATGTGATTTATAAATGAACTCTGCAGTGAAGGTGACAGGATATGTTAGATTATGAAATGAACAGGCAGTAGAGAGATAATTCACACAATATGATTGGCTAGTAATAAATAAATACTACTGTGTATGGTTTATTTCATTTTCAGCTTATATTAGCAATAACAACCTCAGTGAAGGGCACTTCCTGGGGATTAGTAAACTGAGGCTGTTCCTTGGGCCGTCAAATCCTCTCGGCCAGTCATTAAGCTCCAGGAAATGCTTTGCACCTTAATCTTTATCACTTAATAGCAACGAAGAATGTAAAAGACTCTATGTGTAGTCTATATATCCACGGGACAATTTGTTTGTGCTAAAGGGTACTAATAAAACATATCTGGTTAGGAACAACTGCAGACTGAAGCCTTTTAGTTGTCCAAACACCTAGTAGATACTGGAAGTTGTCTCTGTTTCCCTCTTATGCAGTCCTGTTTATAATTCTCAACTAATTCTTGAGGAACAACATTTTTCCCACCAAAGAATGATTTCAAGTCTCTCATGTTTAACTATTCAGTGTTTACTGGAAGCAGTGAGACCTGTGGTTGGAAATACAAGTGAAGGACTCAGTTACAGCTCTAAGAGCATGGGGAAAGAGGTCATGCACTGCATAAGTGGCAGTGTCTAAAGACACACCAGGCAGAATGCCTTCACGGACACTTGCCAGTGGAGGTTCCAATAGCTGTGGAACAAGTACAGCATGTACTCCCCCAGCTCAGTGCTGCAACTGTTTGCCAGTGCCCTGGGGGCAAGGAAGATCTGGAGCAGATCAGGAGTGTTTGTTGCTGCTACATCCTCCTCATACACTCTTTGGTAAACTAGATCCTTTGCTTTAACAACTGCGAAACATAAGAGAATCTGGGGAATCAACAGAAAGTGCTTCCAATAAGCGTGCAGTGCAGTACTTACCTACTTAGTGTCCAGACAAACACAGGGGTAAACTGTAAAGAGCATGAGATTTTAGAAGCCTTTGAAAAGGGTGCACTACAGTCCAAGTATGCTTTACTCTGAGTGCAGAGTAAAGTACAGGACAAACATTAGATCAGGCTTGCAGGTCATGATACTGAGTGAGAGTGAGAAGGCAAGAAGCAAGTTTAGCCAACTGGACAGGAAAGGTGAGTCTGGTAAGTGGTCTCCTTTGCCCTGTAATGGTGCTCCAACCCGCAAATGAGTTCCAGAGTGCCACCGACCGCCACTGCAGCCTTGAGGAATGCTTATTATTTTTGAGATTCTTTTCCTTTCAGGTACAGTACACTGAAACTTCTTTCAGTGGAGGACTGGATGGTTATGTATTTTCCTTATTCTAGGCCTTGCACTGAAATGGAGCTCTTCCCACAGAACTGAAGCTTACTGTATACAGAACTCATGTTTTCTGACAGTGCTGGTTTAACCATGTTAGTCCTGCCTCATTCCAACATGTTCCCCTTCATTTCCACTTAGAAGAAAGTGAGCAATTTACTGTTACCATTTAAATATGTGCTTTGGGAATTCGTTAACTTTCTCTCCATTACTCACAGCACCTAGGAACAGAACAACTGCCAAGAAATAAAGTAACTCTAAATGCAGGTAATGAGGATTATGCAACAATTTACTGTGATATTACATTTCAACTGTAGTGAATTTATGATTATCATGAAGTACATGTTATTTATGACAGGCATGCATACTGCTGCAAAAATCAACACACCCAATTACTTTGACCAATTTGATCCCTTGTATTGGGTTTTGTGCATTTTTCATTCATTTAAAGGGAATATTTTGAATTGAAATAAAAGACAGCAATTTTGTCAGGGTTTCATAAAATTTTAAAAATACAGGTTTTAAGGATAATTGATTTATATTATGCATTTGTTTCTTGAGATTTATAATATATAATAAGACTCCCATCTGCTGCTCTGGGCACCTTTGACATTATTTTAAATAATACAATAAAATCAAAACCAGTAGCAATGTCCCAACAAAACTCCATCCCCAACACAACCCAGTTGGTGGGATTTTCCTCACCAAATCTCCATTCCCTCCATGAATCACTCCCCATCCCAATATTTTCAGCCATTCATTTTTCTCTTTTACTTATTTTGTTTTCAAATTAACAAAGATTCCTTGAAACTAAAAAAAGGAAAGCAAAATCCCTTCACCCCTGACTTCCATGTCATTATGTTGGTGCTGCTAGAGGAACACAATAAACTTATGGCTGTTAGTAGTTGAATCAAAGTCAGTTACAAAGACTCCCTATATGGCCTATGAGATCAGTAAGACCTCTCCAATCTGATTTTTCATGGCTTTCCTTGCATGTAAAGTTACTGTGCAGGCTGCCAGATTCTGCCAGTCTATTTTTAGGGAACTTGGCTTGGTTGCAGAATAATGTGTTTGATAGTTACATGCAAGACTCCCTTAGGCCCAAATCCTTTCCCCTGCATAGAGAACTAGGCTTTCTGAGCGGAGATGAAGGGGGTCAAGCAGGGACAGAACCCTTCTCCCAGGTGACAAAGCCATTCTGCACACACATGGGTGCTCACACCAAGATCTGATTTTTTTTCTTTTCTAGATACTGCAGTTCATGCAGACAGGCATGGCCAAATCCAAATGTGTGGATCTATGTACGGGCTAAGGAAGGGAAAACAAAAACCCTTCTGTGGAATCATGCATATTCTCTAGGCATTGTTCCACTACCTACAACATAGCCAGTTCAATTCGTACATGGAACTGTTCAGGCCCTGTGAATGTTTGGGAGGAAATTTATTAATAATTTTCAGGCACTTTTAACACAGATTTAAACAACAGTTAAGAAAGAGCTGTGCTCTGCTCCTTGTCGTGCTGGTGAATATCTGGCGGAAGAGCCTGCAGTCTGGAAGGGTATTACAAATCAGAAAAATGGTACAAATTCACCACTTAGGAATACATTTTCAGAGCAGCTGTTTCATTGCCCAATTCACACACACTACATTAAAAGGTACCCATTAAACAAAGGTCAAAGAACATTAGGCAAGATCTCCATGGATCTCCCTCCAAAGGTTTGGCTTAGTACCACAACTTGCCATGACCGGCATTTCAGCCACCATGGGTTGAATAATGAAAACTATTAGATAAACATCTTGACTATAAATTAAAGAAATGATAGAACCCTAATGGAACACAGTGTAACATAACCATGTAAGGTTATTGTTTTCATTAATCAGGCATTTAATGATGATTTGCTGGCTCAGCAAGTCTGACTCCATTAGTTAGCTTATGTGGTGGTTCTTATTTACATCCAAGCTTTGAAATAAAGCCAGAAATGCCTCTGCTTCTTCTTGGCCTCTGTACAACATCCTCTCTATCTTTGTTGGCTAGTTAGGACACTCAGAGCTGCTTTGTTTACTCAAACATGTCTAATTATTGCACTTCTTAAAACTGCAATTTGTGATAAACGTTTTGATTTTAAGGTGACAGATGACAACTGCCATGCGGCAAAAAGGTCAGGAATTGTCAATCAAACCACATGGGAAAAAAGAGAGATTATATATGACTGAATGTCTATGACGACAAAATATACAATCAGATTTGTACATTCTTTGAAAGGAAATATGAATTGTTAAGCCTAGCATGAATCACATTGAATCAAATTCTCATCAGGAGTGTACTAGTATAACTGAGGGGAAAATAATGTACACAGTGACATAGTTGATTGTGCTATAAATATAAACTTTTCGTTATTAGTAAGTACAAACAATTCTTTCTGCAGATCATCATCTCTTCATTTATATTACAATACAGCATAGGACTCGTGTTGTTAATATTACCTCTGCTCTTTTGTACTTGCAAATTGTACAATTAAATTTATAGAGTTTGTATAGAGTTACGTGTACAAAAAAGCAGAAATAATAACATTAACACACAAGTCATACATTGTGTTGTATTATAAATGAGGTCATGATCTGTACAAGGAATATACTGTACCTACCAATACAGAACAATGACTGTGGAATTCAGCCATATCCTGGTACGCTGTTTCTTGTTTAGAAATAGCTCCAGAGACCATACCAATTCCCTCAGTCTATAGTTTAATCCTAAAGATTCATTGGAGGTTAGTCCTTAGATTTTAGCCTAGATAACGTGTTCCAAGCTGCAATGTTTTGGGTGTATTTTTATTTACTTCTGGGATAGTCTTGGGAATTGGAAGTTTACAGGCTTTTCCAGAGCACATGATGCCCTTTTTAGGAAATTAATTATGGCCTGTTGTCTTTTATGGCTGTGCCTATGTCACTGTTAATTGTAAAAGGGGCTCTGGAAAAGGAAACGGTTTTACGGGGAGAGGGAGAGTGGCAGCCTGCATCCTCTCATGCTATTTCCTTTTTATTTCCCCTGTAGATAAGGGTGGATACAAAAGGCGGGGTATCTTTTTCTGGCAGCTTCTTAGACATGAGGTGAAGTACTAGATGCAACAACTCTCTTAGGACAATGTTTGTTTTTAATCAAAAGAGGCTCCGGTTCCTTTAAGAGAATCTTTTTGAGCATTTATAAGGCTTGTAAGTATCTTGGGGGAGAGGCAGGAGGAGGACACAGGTAAAACAGCTAAAGCTATCACAGGCCATACAAAGTCTAGGTTGGAAGCATGGCTATGTATGGACAGAGAAGTGAGCAAAAGGCCTGTAAGTGACTCTTGCACACAACAGCAATCTCTGCACTCTGGAAAACACAGGGATGTCTCACTCCTGCTTCCCTTCCAAAAAGCAGGCAGGAAGGATGCAGGGCCATGGCTTCAATTGCTCCTTTGCACCTGTTTGTGGAGCTCGGCCAACGTAAATGGATGGGTAGAGGAAAGGCACAATCTGCTGCATCCTAATGGATATAAGAGATTGTTCAACTCCCACAGGCAAGGATTACCATTGGGAGTCTATTCAGCATTCCTATATGGGTGGCTGAGCGTGGTTTCACACTGCACCTTATGGAGGGGGTAATACACATTTTCTTTACCTTTAATACTCTATGGTACTTTATCAACAGGTTGTTTTTCCCTTTTGCAGGGGCAATTTGTAAAATGTGCACCTTTATTTTGTCTTTCATAGATTTTAAGACTAGAAGTTATCATCAGATGATCAAGTCTCACTTCCTGTATAAAACAGGCCATAGAATATCATCCACTTACCTCTGTATGAGCTCAATAACTTGGGTTTGACTAAAGCTTATCCTCTAGAAAGACATTCAGTCTGGATCTGAAGAATTCAAGAGATGGAGAATCCACCAATTCCCTTAGTAGACTTCCAGTTGCTAATCACTCTCACTTTAAAATGTGTGCCTTATGTCTTAGGCTTTAACTTCCAACCATTGACTCTTGGTGCACACAAAGCCCTTTTCTGTGTTCATGAGATCAAGATTTGACCCTTAAGGAAATAGTTGAATTTCAGCTGCAGAATAACAAATCCAGAGGCTTTGTTCTATTCAGGTTCTTATATCACGCTCATCACTGTAGTACCTGAGTACTTTCCAGTAGTGTATTAAGCAATGTGACTAACATCCATCACAAGTTGTTTCTTCTCTGATTCTCTCCCTGGGGGAGAAGTGTGTGCAGTGGGATGTTTGTTTTGGCAGATGTGTTTCTTTGTTAGTTTTTAGTTGAGTCCAGAATGCCAGATGTGCTGTTCATAGTAAGGTAACTAACTTATAGATTGCTTCTGGATAAAGAGGGAGGAAAAACTCTATGTGGTTGAATACTTGGGCTCTGCAGTGCTCAGGTGCCATGGTAACAGGCTCAGGTTAAGAACATTAGCTAAACAGGTAGGTTCTTAGTAAATATTATGGATGGGTGAACTGATTGAGTTGAACATAATAAGGAGTAAAACCAAACTAGTGCCCAAAAACCAAATGGGATATCTTCTGAGGTTCAAAAAAACCAACCAACCAAACAAAACCCTGTGCAACTTTTGCATTATATCCATCTTATTCTGGCTCTTCACTGCCACGCTCTGGAAACAGAAATGTCCCTATACATCGAGAAAAACTGTTTTAATCGTATTTTCTGGGCAACATGAGCAGGAAGCACTGTAAGTCTGGTGAGGGAGCCTGTTCCCACAAGATCTCCAGCCCAGTTTTCCAGATTCAGGAGGTTAAGATAGTTGAGAGAAGCATCCAAACTTTTGAGATTTTATCTGAATCAAAGCTTTCAATGTTTGCTCATCACTAATAAATGATTCACTAAATAAATCCAAAATGAGGGCCCTTAATCCCTCCTTATGAACTGATTTGTTTGTGTTTGCAAAATATGAACCTTTTTACAAGCACGTTATTTGAATTAAGGAAACTGAAAAACATAAAAATTGGTTAGGATCTGAAATCGTTAGGAGAAGGTAAGTGTACTTACAAAAAGAAAATTTCAAACAAGGTCCTTTGTTACTGAATTGGGCTGACATCACTATCCCTAGAGCAAAATAAGACATGCAGCTCACTGCTCTCTTTTAGGCGTCAGTGGTGCCATTAACTGTGGCAGAAGAAACACAGAACCTGAACTTAGGTCTTGACAGGCAAAATTTCCTCTTGTTTAGATCTTTAAATGCCCACTGCTGACCAGTAAAATGTCGAGGGGTAAGGATATGCAGAGTTATGTGCATTTGGCTCATTATTGATTTAGAACCCAGGACCATTAGGTATTGGACTGGTTTAAATTTGGCTGTATACCCTCCTATCTGCTCTCTAGTTCCTCCATGGAGGCCAGAAGAAAGAACATGTTGACAGGATCTTCTCTTATTCACTTCTGGTGATGGAAGAAAGAGGAGGTTAAACTCCTGTCCTCACTGGGATATTTTCCTCCTCTCTTTCTGCTGGTCTTAGGTCCACTAGGCATTCCTGTTTCCATACCCACTGTGAACAAAGGAAGATGCTGAGGAATGATCTTTCTTTTTCTGCATTTTAAGTCGAAGGAATGGGGGAGGGGATCCAGGTTAAATGTCCATGCAGAAGGAGGGGATAATGCATCAACTGGCTTCATGGTAGGGTCTGGAGTTGTCCCTTAACAGCAGCAAAACATGAATTATAAATTTTCTCAGTACACCCAACTGTGGCAGATATTTATCCAAGTTCACAGTGCTGATAGGTTACTCACGGGATTTTTCAATTGATTATCCCAACCCTTTTATGTAGTCTCCAAGAAAAACAAATAACTGATACTAGTACCGTATGGACACATGTTTGGAAAGTCACAGGTTTCTATTGCATTTCAGATTTGCATATAGGACTTTTAGTGGTTTAGTTGGATGTTCAAAGAGAAGCCAATATTTTCTTCTACTTTAGATTATAATGGTCAAAGTTGAATAGTTTGTGCATACTTCTAGAATACAGAAACACACCTGCAGAAGGAGAACCTGTAAAGGACACCTTAGAAAATGCCAACACAGCTCCATAACACTACTGGAGAAGTTAATGGTAGACAAGACTTGTTATTTCTGCCATTGTGGAGAAGACTCTGCTCTGCTTCCCCGGTTGAGGCATGGCATCAGTTAGCATGGATTGTTCCTGGCTCTAGCTTTTCCCTCAGGTCCATATCACATGCACAGGGTAAGGATGCTCCTTTGGGGGACAGCTCCCTCTGAGTATCAGTCACCCCAAAGTGGATGGGAGAAGCAGGGAGAAGGCAGGGCCATGGCCTCTCTCAACTTCTGACTCTGTGCACTAGTTCATTTACCTGGCCTGTTCCAGAGAAGAGAATACATTGCACCATGCCAAAAACTAATGCAGTATGTGCACACTCCCTCTGAGGTAGGGTGACGAGTTGACAGAAGGGATTTGCATCCTAAGGATCAATCTCTCTGAGAGTTCTGCACTGTCCCCTATACTCACAGTTATGGCTGAATGCTACAATTCAGCTCTACATGCCAATATGACATGTGGGTCTAATAGCTAAACCATGACAATACCGACAGGCGAACGAGTAACTTTTAATTTTTTGGAATGCATCCGATGAAGTGAGCTGTAGTTCACGAAAGCTTATGCTCAAATAAATTCGTTAGTCTCTAAGGTGCCACAAGTACTCCTTTTCTTTTTGTTAATTTTTAAACTGCATACAGAGCATTCATCATCAGCTATATGGCTCTGAGACATATAAGCACCAAGAAAACAGAGAAACATGCCCTCGCAGAGAATTCATACCAATTATAACATAAAGCCACAGGAAAGTCAAGTCATCTGGGAGAATCAATAGAAGCCTATGAGCAGATATACTATGGAAAGTCAAGGTAAGATGGTGTCAAGGTTCCTTCCCCACTCTGAACTCTAGGGGACCTGCATGTAAGACCCCCTAAACTTATTCTTACCAGCTTAGGTTAAAAACTTCCCCAAGGTACAAACTTTGCCTTGTCCTTGAACCCTATGCTACCACCACCAAGCATGTTAAACAAAGAACAGAGAAAGAGCCCACTTGGACACGTCTTCCCCCAAAATATCCCCCAAGCCCTACACCCCCTTTCTTGGGGAAGGCTTGATAAAAATCCTCACCAATTTTTACAGGTGAACACAGACCCAAACCCTTGGATCTTAAGAACAATGAAAAATCAATCAGGTTCTTAAAAGAAGAATTTTAATTAAAGAAAAGGTAAAAGAATCACCTCTGTAAAATCAGGATGGTAAATACCTTACAGGGTAATCAGATTCAAAACATAGAGAATCCCTCTAGGCAAAACCTTAAGTTTCAAAAAGACACAAAAACAGGAATATACATTCCATCCAGTACAGCTTATTTTACCAGCCATTAAACAAAAAGAAATCTAATGCATTTCTAGCTAGATTACTTACTAACTAACAGAAGTTCTGAGACTGCATTCCTGATCTGTTCCTGGCAAAAGCATCACCCAGACAGACAGACCCTTTGTTTCCCCCCCTCCAGCTTTGAAAGTATCTTGTCTCCTCATTGGTCATTTTGGTCAGGTGCCAGTGAGGTGATCTTAGCTTCTTAACCCTTTACATGTGAATGGGTTTTGCCTCTGATCAGGAGGGATTTTATAGCACTGTATACAGAAAGGTGGTTACCCTTCCCTTTATTTTTATGACAGATGGAGATCAAGATCAACATGGAATATGCAGTAAAAACTGGCAAAGTAAAATTGAAATGGACACAATATTCAGAGGAGGGAGAAATTAGCAGTATGTGTGTGACATAAGCATGAAGAAGAGAGATTTACCCCAAAACAAAGTGATGACAATAACATTCACAAGTTAAGATCATAATATATATATTACACACATACATATATATAAACATACATATAGACACACTATATATATCAATCTTTAAATAAACAGACAAATAAAATTGGCTTTTTTGTGTGTAAAGAGTTTCACAAATTTACATTACCTGTAGGAAAGTTTGGGCCCATAACCGAGATCTGATTTTTAGTGTTGCACTCTTGCCTCTTTCTAGTTGTCCCACCATACACGAGATTATTAAACACTTCACATTTGTACAGTTCTGTATAAAAGTAAAATGAAATTATAACAATGCTTTTGTAACAAGGCTAATGTGAGAATACACACATTTAATTATACACAGATTTAATTACCCTCAAATGCTCTAAATTGAAAAAACAATAAATTATCTTAATGCATTAAATATCATGCATCTTCAAGAATTTAATCTAATACAAATATACAACAAAAGATATCTGAAGTGCCTTTGTGAGAAATGAATAACCACAATGGGGCTTCTTCTAAGTTACCTATGAATACAACCGTTTACATATGTTAGTGATGACAAAGCTAATAGCATTCACCAGTCTGGTTTGAAGAATTCTTAAAAAGTCCAACTGTTTAACAAAATCTTGTTTATTCCTCTTTCCATCCCTCCAGCCAGTTCCTTGTCTCTTCTCTGACTCCCAAACTCCATATTTATACTCTCAAAACTTCCCCTCCTCCTCTGACACTCCTAATTTTCCTGGTGAAATTTATATTGCAAAGCCAGCATGTTTGCTGAGCTTCATTAGTTGCTCTATTTGAACCTTATGTTCTGTGAAGATTTCCTGGTGAGCAGTGATCCTGGATGGGACTAGACCAGAAAACACACAACTGAATACAACAGCCAATTGGCCCTAGCCAAGACTGCTGGAGTCTAGAATGGAAATGTTACCAGCCAAGGTAAGAACTCACACACAGGGACAAAGGATTGGAGAAGGGGATCTATTGGGGAAATCACAGAAAAAGATAGAGATGTACTGGACAAATGGAATGGAAGGCAGCTCACAGGGAGAGGGAACTAAAATCCAAGGGACTGTTGGAGGTCAGAGAGAGTGTTTGAGGTATTTATCCAAATAGATCTAAACCTAAGGGTAGGTCTACACAGCATTTTGGACCGTGCGGAGCAAGCTTTCCAGCCTGGGTTGACAGACTTGGGCTAGCAGGGCTTGCACTAGCACTCTAAAAATAGCAGTATAGACAGAACTTTGAAGTTGTTGCTTGGGCTGGAGCTCAGGCTCTGAAGCCTAGGGAGGAGGATGGGTCCAAAATGCTATGCAGATGTACCCTAAAAGGTTTGGACCCAGTTCAGGGGAAAGGCTGATATTTTGACTAGTCCATTTTCTTTATAATCCAATTTGCCCCTCGCTGCTACATACTTTACTCACAATGGCGATGCCAAGTGGTTTTGATTGTCTTGAAGCAAAGGTATCACCTCTACAGACACAGCACTTCATTAGTGCTATAATGTACTTTCTGTAAGAATATCCTCTTTCAGAGACCATACTCTGATAAAACTGGGTAACTACCTTCGTGAATAGGGTGCTAATATATTTTATTATGTCTGAACATATTCCAGAAAGAGTCATACCTAGCTATAGTGCTACACCAGTATAACCAGCATAACAATACTCCCCATAAATCTCTATCTCATTACATCTTAAGTAGAGGCTGTGTGCTTCCTCTCTACTTTCCACATTCTCAGAAGAGACTCATGCTATAAGCCTTGTTTACAGTACCTATTGTAGAGGATATACATATTTAATTCTTCCTATTCAGTCATTCTCTAACCAGCTTCATTTAATCTTTCATCTGTTTTCTTTTTAATTTCTAATTACAGAGGACAAAAACACATATTAACAAAATATGATTGGATATTAGGAAAAACTTTTTCACTAGGAGGGTGGTGAAGCACTGGAATGGGTTATCTAGGGAAGTGGTGGAATCTCCATCCTTAGTGGTTTTTAAGGTCAGGCTTGACAAAGCCCTGGCTGGGATGATTTAGTTGGGGATTGGTCCTGCTTTGAGCAGGGGCTTGGACTAGATGACCTCCTGAAGTCCATTCCAGCCCTGATAGTCTAGGATTCTAAATCATTGCTGTGCAAAAAGACTGATTGTGGCTGAAAGTTGAAGACCTGAGCACACATTCCTATTTTTCTTAGGAATGTATTTAGCCCTTTATAGTCTTCACTACATGGAAAGCATGAGAAGTGAAAGGAAAGAAACCAAATGTTTAGCAAACAGAACAGACAGGACAGGATTAGAGCTAGCTGGAAAATGCTTCTCCCTCCGTAAAAAATTGACTTTTCATCAAAAACTGAAAACCAAACAAATTTTGGGGCTGAAAATTAAAAATTCAGTTCAGTTCAGTTTTCATCCAAAAAGTGTTTGATATTCAGATGAAAAGTCAAAATTTTCTGTGGAAAACAGACACTTTCCATGAATATTTTAAATTTAATTAAAAATCCAATTTGTGAGCAAAAACAATTTTCATGGAAAGTTTTTAACCAGTCCTGAACACAGTACTCAGTCAAATGAGCTAATGGCAAAAATCAGCATCAACTAACAAACAATATATTGGCTTGTTTTTCTAGCCTAAAAACAAACATGACTAGCGAGAGACTACCAAACATCTCCATACTTTACATATGCCTGCTGCATATGCCACCTTCTCAAGCATCTGGCTAATTCTACTGTGAGAGACAGAATCCTGGACTAGTTGAACTGCTAGTCTGATCTAGACTGGGACGTCCTATGTTTCTGTGAAATCAATCTAATATTGTCTGTCTGGATCAAGCTGCTGAAAAATCTCTGGTTCCTTCTTATTTTAAAGTACATAGATGCAAATACTGTACATACTTATAAATTTTGTTAACCATTCACAGTTGCTGAAGTCTTTTCTATGTTGGCAACATAAGAGAGTAGTTACAGAGGAATATAACTGATAATTAAGGCATTACTGAGAAATGGATTAAAAGTTTTGTGGTACTGAATGGTATGTCTTCCAAAGGCTAGTTTTTTTTTGTCGTCTTGCTAGAATCAGAATTATTTCCAAAGTGTGACGTTGTTGGTCTTTCTGCTGATGGAAGAATTATGCAGGACACAACCACCATAGGTATATAAAATCAGTACTTCTCTGATTCTATTTTTAATTAAAATAAGTCATTAATTAATTTCAGCTTTGGGCTCCCCCATTTAAAAAATAGTCAAATTCCATTTTCAGACATAATGTAAAGACTTTTTTTGTTACTTTGCAAGCAGAGCTTAGGCCTACAGAGGTTTTTTTTTTCCTGACTATTTGTGACAAATTCTGGTGATAGCGAGGAGCTCAAACATATGCTGACAGTGAACCGTTTAACAGGAGACTGGACAGCAGGAAAGAAACTCGGGCTGGGGTTAACAAAAATAAATGGAAACGATGGCCACAAGAATCCCAGGTTTTGGCCTCAGGGTCACCGATTTAGAAATATAGCCTCCAAGCAAAAGGACCTGGTAATTGTGCTGCTTAAATACTCTAAAACATGGAGTACTCAATGTATGAACAACAAAAACAAAACTGACAGCATGTTATCGTCCAGATGTTCATGTTCCAGAAGGCTTTGAGACCGATACTCAGTGCTATTTTGCCACACTGGGTGAGAGGTCTTTGCTTTTGCCAACATTTTACAGACCCTACATTTTTGATCGGTTAGATATTTACCCATGAAAACTAAAAAAACTGGTAAATAATACCAGAACTATTTTGATGGCTTGTGATACTTTAAAGAACAAAATCCTTGACATTTCTTGAGGCTAGAGAATGTTTTGAGTATTTATTGAATGAATATTTGCACTTGACAATAGTTATGGGATAGTTGTTATTTTTGGTATATTTCAGTAGCTGAGTTTAAGAATTTTATGAAAACGCTAAAGCCCCGTTAAGAAAATATATGCATAGATTTTAAAAGTGTTACTATGTTTCAGGCCATGATCGGGTGAAAGACCTGAGTGAGTGGGTGCAGGCATGTGTGTGTGCAATCCATGAGCCTCTCTACTTTCACAGAGAGGCCACTTGAGGCAATGCATTTGTAGAGAGGTCTGCATTTGTGGACCCATCTGCAGTACCCGGTCCTTAGACTGCAAGATCCTTGGGTAAAGGATCTGTCACAATTTGTCTGTAAAGTACCATGAAAATCAATGGTGCAGTGTATAATACATAGTTAAGACAAGAGAGTTAAAAATCAGTTGCTCCATCATTTACTTGTCACTTAGAACAGTAGGAAGTTAAAAGTCTGTAAAGAGAATATGACAAAACCAACGGTCACATTGTATAGCTTGCGCATATAGTCCCAGCACTATATATTTCAAATTAGCTCACCAGTACTTTTGCATAGCTCTTTCTTCGTGGTTCTACCACGGTGACATCCCTCCGCCTGACATAGTGAGGAATAGTGGAGTTATGCAAAAAAGCAGTGAGTTCCGGGGTGTCCTGTGGAATAGCAAACTGGAAAAGAAAGACAGTGAACTGTAATGATAGATCATACAGTTACTCTAACAGGTATGTTGCCTTCTCAGCGAGCTTGAACTTTATACTGACTTGTTTTTTTATAAATGTAATAGCACTACCATGAGACTAGATACCACTTTCTTCAACTAGCAGCTTGATTTGTAATAGGACAGCAGGATGGTATCAAGCAATCTGCATTGCACTAGATAATTTTTTTTTCCAATCCTCATTCTCTACTGGAGCCAATTTCATTGCTGTATTTGTTTTTGTTAGACTCTTGGGCCCAGGTTCTGATCTCTGTTACAGTGTAAATTCAAAGTCACTCCCACTGAAGTCTAGTCATTAATAGAGATCAGAATCTGGCTCTAGGAATGTAATGGTTTTACCAGCATCCAAAAAGATCTGCATCCTACTATCCTCATTTTTGGTGATTGTTTCTGGAAGATTAATTATTATAACAAAAATTCTCCAACTTGGTAAAAACTCCAACTGATTTGTCTTTAAACTTTGAGTGAATATTCACAAACAGAAAATTTAAGAGACGGAAATCTCAGAGCCAAAGTCTATTTTTATTGTTGGTATTTTTGTGTTTAGATGATATAGAAGGCATTTAGAGTCTTCCTTTGTCTTTCTTGAAGCCTCCAGAGAAACATAAGGGATCCTCATTTTTCAGGAAGGAGAGATAAATTCTCTAATTTAGCACAGTTTTATCAAGTCAAACTGCAATGAAATATATGATGAAGTTTGTGATCTGACCTCAACAGGAATTCATATAAATACATCCAAAACAATTCCTTAAGGGCCTCAGATTAAAGAAATGTATAGGCTGGCATGCATTTAAACTCTGAAGCACAAAACTTGCATTTATTTTAAATAAATTCCTAAAAGAAGTATTTGCAATTATCAGAATATTTTTTTAGTATAAAAGGTAAACACAGACATAAATACACACATAACCCCTTCCATAAGCTATTCCTGCATAGTACTATATTTCTACCATTTGTCTGATTTAATGTATGAGGGTCAGGACAGTTTACTTCTTAACATCCCACAGAGTGGAAGAATAGTATAATTAACTGCTGAAAAAGTCGTTAATCAGAAATGAAATTCTTTTACTTAAATTAATTTTTTTCTCTGCACTAAGGAAATTTTTAAGCAGATAGTAAATCTCTCTCATTCTCTCTGTGAGGTAACACATGGGTGTTATTTATTTCCAAGATTCTCTCATCAGTACATGTAGGGCCCCTTAATGATGACAAATTAAAAGGAATACACTGTAATAAACTTTGAAACTTATCTTTGGAAGAAGCCATCAATATATGATCACAGATTATATATAAATGTAGAGTTGGTCAAATACCAGATTAAAAAAATTGTGAATATCTCACAAAGTATAGGGTTTTGGCAACAGGGACATTCAATTATTGCAAAAATCTAAAGCTAGTCTCCATGATTCAGCTGAAAACTTGTTCTTCGTCTCAAGTACAGATATTTTACATTAAATACGTTTATTCTATCCACTAGAATAGTTGAGTGACCAGTTTGGTAGCTAGAATCCCAATCACAGGATTCCAAGGGTCATGAATGAAGCTTGTTGGGAAATGTTTGATGAAGCTGTTTTTTGTCTAAAAATACCAAATTTTCAAAACCAAACTGTTTTCTGGAATGTGATAGTTTCAATGACATTTTAGTCAGGATGTTTTTTTACCCCCAGCACCCATGCTCAAAGACAAAATACACTAAATAGATTACAAGGCTAATATATACAAATAAGTAATGTTGTATATGTTCTATACAGGGTTAATAGTCTGTGGAGGTTTCAGCTCTCTTTATTCCAAGTATTACAACCCACACTCTCATATGTTTAAGAAATGTATCCACATACAATTCTCAAACATCTCCAGCAGTTCTCTCTTCACATCAGGAAGCAATTCAAAATCACCTCCTGTAGCAAGATTCTCTCCAGAGTGAAAAGTCTTCTGGCTTTTTTGCAGCACCAGTCAACCACAACCTATCCTCTATGGGGAGATACCTGGGTAGCAACTCCAGCTCCAAAAGCTGGCAGTGCTGGCATGGGATGGACATGGCTAGGCTAAACCCTGATTCAGTGCATCCCTATTGCAGCATCAGTTTGTATGGCTTTAACTGGAGATCAAAGCTGCGCTTGACAGGCAGAACCACCTGGGAACGATACATGTGGAAATAGCTCCTGTTCTACCTCGGGAGCTGAATCTCTCCAGTGGCCCACGGGGCCAGGTTAGTACAGGAGATAAAATTGTATTCTCCTGGAGTCGGGGGGGGGGGGTGAGTTTGGCCCTTTGTTTCTAAAGCTTTCCATGCACTTGCTCCTATCTCATGGACCATACCTTTCTCTAAGCCATTTGATGCTCCCTACATTTGTCTAGTTTTGGTCTTCTTGGCCCCTCCACACGCCTCCTTCTCTGCAGTGCCTGGCATCTACAGCAAACTTTTTATTCCTCTTTACCTCCTCAGCTCTTAATCTCCCATGTCAAGCTTCAGCTTGAAAACATAGGTTTCCTCCTTTTCTTTCCATGCAACACCCTCTGTTGTGATTTGTTATTTAAATCCATGGAGTGTTTTGGAAAGTGACGTGTATAAAAGATGCTGCACAAAAGAAAATTGTTTATAGCTGTAGACATCTGCATGCCCCACTAATGTGTTTGCATGCCTAGAGCCCTCAAAAATAAATGTCATTTGCCTGCCAGAATGACTGTTCATGTAGAAGCCTCACTATAAAAAGGGAACCTGAAAAAACCCATTAACAGCTAGCCATCTGAACTGGTGGAAAAATTAAAAGTTTCTGAGAATGGGATTCATGGAATGGCTGGAATTTAATGTCACATTCTGCATGAGACCAGTGCCATCAAGGTCACATTTGGAAGGTGATTTGCAGCATGAGAGGGGAATAAATACTTGACCTGAAATAACTGTCAGATAAAGGGGAGGAGGGAAGGTAAGCAGATGGTACATTTAATACAATTCTAAGGGTTTTCCATCCACAAAAACCCCCTCAGAAACAGAAAATCCCCTTCCCCCGAGCATACAAAAACACTGATGGATTAAATCTGTCCTTTTGGAGAAAAAAGCATAAGAAAAACATTTGCACAAGACAAGATAAGATCAAGTCAGCACAGTGGAAAGGTTTGCTGGTAGGTATGCATGAAACGGAAAGGTCGAAAGCATTTTAGGCTGGAAATTTCAAAGGAGCCTATGGGAATTAGGTGTCCAAATCCCATTAACTCCAGTGGAAGTTAGACATCTAAGTTAGGCATAAAATGCCCTTTGGTGAAGTCTCAGCCTTAGTCAACATACAGTCTGTCCTGGAAATTGAAGCTTTTCCCCCACCAGCCTCTCTTCCTGTTTGCTGTAAGTAGTAACATATGATGATAGTATTTATTTAACCCTATTTATTTGAAACAAATTCATGTATCAGCAGTTATCATTCTGTTTATGATGCTTTTGTAAAGTTAAAATATAGAAAGGCTATTTTAAATTTGTGATATAATATGCTGAGCATCTAAACTC
Organism: Dermochelys coriacea; assembly: GCF_009764565.3. Lineage (NCBI taxonomy): Eukaryota > Metazoa > Chordata > Testudines > Dermochelyidae > Dermochelys > Dermochelys coriacea. The sequence continues at coordinate 229,692,997 of NC_050069.1, forward strand.
TTATTTAGTCTGGTTACTCATTTTGATTCTTCCATTGCCATGATCGAATTCCACACAAAACAGAGACATGACATCACAACCCTCATTATCAGCCAGTCTCATTCACGTAACAGATGTAGCCATTATCAAAATAAGATAGTAATAAGGAAAATAAAATAGGAAGGTGAAAAAATTGTAATTTTCTGTATATGTTAAAAAAATAAAAATAAAAAATGTCACTACAGCCTGAAGCATGCTTTTGCCTATGAACTCTTCTCTCTCCTGACTATAATGCTCCCAGTGCAGCTTCTTAAATCAAATTTATAATTGAGAACACAGCAGCTGTGTGGGAAGAAAGATATGGCATTTCTCTTTGTATGTCAGCTGCCTGCTCTCACCAGTGGTTTTTGAGCTGTTGAACTTCAGAGGAAAATGTAGCATTTCTCCCTTATCCTGATCTCTAGAACTGGGTAAAAAATTTTGTCTGAAACTTTTTTGGGGGGAGGGAAGGATGGGGTGCAGATTCAGCAACACCAAAACATTCTGCAAATTCACGTTGGTTTCACTGAATAGTTCATGTTGACAAAAAGCCAACAAGAAAATATTCAGAAAAAGAAATACTTCGTTTCAACATTTTCAAAACAAACTGTTTTGATTTTTCTGTTCAAAATAACTTCCTTCAAATAAAAACAGTTTAAAATGCTCTAAATTGAACCAAAATATTTAGTTTAAACCAAAACTGAAATGTTTGGGTTGAACAAATCTTTTGATTTTTTGGAATTCTTAGCAAGCCTAAAAATTTGTTGTTAGTACCACTTTACTCATCACTTTCAAGAGTAGCCTGTTTAAGCTGCTTCTGGAATACACAGCAGCACTAGCCAGACTGAAGCTGAAATGTACCAGTGGAAAAGGTAGTCCTTGTCTACACTGAGGATTTCAGCCCCCAGTGGCCTGCTATCAATGTAGCTGCCCTTGTGTAGGGCATAGATTAGACTCTGAAATCCCTGTTTATACAGATCTATAATAGGTTTTGCATGTGGACCTCTGTTTCTCTCACAAGATCTTTAACAACTTACTCTCTACTGGCTACACACAAGAAGTGTTTACCCCAAGAAGTGTCTGGAATCAGTAATGTTTACTAAATTAGCTATCTTGTTTCTTATGGCATAATATGTAGAACTGGAGCATTCTGCGAAATCTTCTGACTTTGAACCAAACCCAGCTCCTTTTGGGGGATCTGCCATAACAAATGTGGATCTTAAAATACACACTTCTTGAGAATGGCCGATCAATGCTTTTGTGAAATGGTTGCTACTAGGCCTTTACATACATAGGTTTATCCCAAACTCCAAGATCTGCATAGCTGCTATGAATAGAGAATCAGATCCATAGAAAGGAAAATAATTTGGATGCATCACATTAATTAACAATAATGCAGAATAGAAAACCAGTTGGTCCTATTTTTGTGCCAGTGTCACTGAAATAATTTGAGAAGCATTCCATTGTAAAAATGACTAACAAGAGACAAGTGAAAGGTTATACTGATAAGTGCATCATACCGCTGACAAAGCAAAAGCTTCCACAAAGTTATAAAATAATAATATACCGTATGAATCCTTTCATCAGGCATTCATACCTAGTACCTCCCATTAGTGTATTACATTCCATTCAGCACTGCACTCAGCAATTAAATGTTATAGCACAGTCAGAAACAATAGGTATTTGTTGAAATATTAAAAACCATGAGCACTTAAAAACAGCTATAAAAACAGAATCCTAATGTGACTACCTGGAGATAGAGTTTATCATTTTACGTAATGTGGGAATTCACATACTATACAATTTAAAGTACATGAATATACAATATAAAAAAATCTCCATACATGCCAGCTAAAAACAAACCATTAGAGTTGAAATATAAATAACAAAGCAGGCAATTTGTTAAAAAATGCCAAGCACCTGTGGTGTAGTTAATAGTAGTGAAAACAATCACTAGGGTCTGATAAGAAAATACCGTATTTAAAAGCAAATGGACCAAATTCTAAGTTTTTTAACTCAGGGAAATTTGAGTTGGCTTCTGTGGGAGTATGGGTGAAGACTTGGCAAAAACTTAATGCCAGATTATTATGGTTGACTGCTGGGTATGAGTGCAAGATGTGTGTGCATGTGCAAGAAGCCTTCCCCAGGGGCCATTTGTGCCCAGTACCGGGGCTGGTTAGTATTAGTATTTCACTAGTGTCTAGGAATCCCAGCCCTAAGATCCCATTGTGCTAGGTGCTGTACAAAGACTGAATAGAAAGGATGATGCCTGCCCCAAAATGCTTAGAATCTAAACCCCCAGTTCTTTTGCTCACTTGAGCACAAGAACTTCATGGGTCTAGCAATGTTGGCCACGCCAAAGGAGCCTGGGAAGAAGGTGGAGTAATAGATTCCTTCCATCTCCACCAGCCATAAAGGGAAAATGTTTTAGAGCCCTTTAAAAGGGGATGGCTGTAGCAGCCACAGTTGTCACTCTTTGCCTGTTCATCAGGCAGCTCTGGGATGTTGGTGCCTTGCATCTTAAAAGCACCTTTCAGTGAGGACCTCAGGGTTTTATCTCAGAGTTGCTCCCTATACTTATAATACACCAATAATTCTGAATGAAATTGGCAAGTATTATAAGATGTATTGCAAGTTATTTATTTATACTGTCCCAATAATTGCTAACTGTAGTAAAGTCATACCCGATATGATATGTATTAAACAAGATTTCTAAGAAAAGCATGTACATAAACTATTTCATACACAAACTAAATATTAAGTCTAAGAAATGGACAGAAAGCTTCTTCAAATTACTTGAAGATTTTAAGCAACCTTACTAAGGAAATAAATGTTATAACAAGTATAGTACAATACAGAATACTTATTCTGCAGATTTTTATTTCAGGAACTCAATTGTTTTTTTCAAATTTTATGCATTAGTGATGTGCAACTTTGAGTCTTTGTTCTGCCAAATGATCCAGCATTTGCAAGTAGAAGGGGAAGAATAAAAGATGGGAGAATTTTCATTTCTAGAGAAGAAACATTTGATCATCTTGTACAAAACCAGTGATCTTATTTACGTGATGTTAAAACGTAGCCCTTCTATAGCACCTTCCATTGGAGAATATCAAAACACTTTATTAAGCAAAAAGAGAAATTTGTTAACTCTCACAGCACTCCTCAGTGGGTATTATTTCTATTTTTCAGATAACGTGACTGAGGCACACACTTGTCTTTTGACCATCAACATCAGGAAGAATATAGACAAGAAGTCTCAGTAACTGCTGACCAGCATCCGGGGCACCATAGTCCCAAAATCATAGTGCAGTTTTTTATTACAAACAAATATGAACTTTGCTGTTCAACAATTGCAGGAAACTAAAAGTGCCCATGATATAATCTTATCAATCTGACAAAAATGTCTTGAACTATGAGTGCACCCCATAGCTGAGAATGTACCTGGATAGCCAGGTAAGTTTACCAGCATTACAAGAAAACTCTCTGGTAGCACATTTCATGTACAGATGGAATGAAATCCTACTCATTTGTTATTTAGCAGAACAAAAAGGTGACGTGGAAATTGCAGGTAGGATAGTTCATGTATATTTTTTAAAAAGCGGGCAGTAAGAACGTGTGCGCCAGGCACAATTCTCTGAGCATTTTGCCTGAATGTTTTCTGACTTTCTGATTTAGCCTTTATCTGCTTTTTCTCTTTTTAGATTGTAAACTCTTTGGGGACAGACACTAGATCTTGCTACTGTACATTTCTGTATGACTAGCCAATTTGAGTTTTTATTGTAATATAAATTCCAATAAAGCCAATATAAGTATAATCAGAGTCAGACTCTAGTCTCTACAAAGTAGTCTTATTTCTATGTATCCAATCAATAATAATCTGAATTAATTTAGAGAAGGAAAGTGTGCAACTAGTAATCTTGTCTAGCAGCTGATCATTTAATTTGATGCAGTTAAGCTGAGTTAATCATGCATACACTTTTTAGCATTAGATTAGGATACAGCAAAAATGCCAGTCTTCTCAAACCAAAGAAAAATTGTATGATGATGGAGTCTTCAGTCCAAAAACTAAAATGTGGTAGGGAGCTAATATTTTTCCATTGTTAACATTTTCATAAACTTGTGAAACTATGAACTTGAACCACAAACATCAGACTACTTGCATGTTATGAGATTCACCCAGAGTTTTGTCAGAAAGTGCAATGTGCATTAGATAAACAAACCAGTTTTATGTTGTATTAACCAGTTGTATGTAGAGATAAGCCAAACTGAGGCGCCTTGATATATGTGAGCATCTGCAAGTATCTCCCAAATATTGTGCTCTTGGGAGCTGGCATTTGCAAACTAATGGCACAAGAATTTACAGGGTCTCACAAGAGCTGCAAAATCCTGCATTGTCTATTTAGAGCTGTAATAAAATTGCCTCTTAAAAATAGAGAGAGCAAAGTTCTTGTTTGTAAAATCATCTTGTGTCTAATTCTTGGGGCTGCAATCTTGCAACTGAAACCAGAGTCCCTTAATAAAAAATAGGAGAGAGATTTAACACACATCACAGTACAACGCTTGTCAGGTTCTACACATTCTAAATAGTGACATTTTCCAAGTTAGGAAAATTATCTGGATGCCACTGTGAACAGCTGAATGAAACCTTCAGCTCAGTGTGGCATGGCAGACCAAAAAAGCAAACAAAATGTAAGACAAGGCTAAAAAACAATAGCAAGTATCCTACCTTTATTTGCAATATATTGATAGCAGAGCTTGTTTGACATTGCAATGGTCCATGTGTCTGAATATGAAGAACATAAAGAAGAGACTCCTCTCGACTGGATGCAGGCCATCCAACATGGAGTAATGTTTCATTGATGGCACTCGGTCCAATATTGTACAGCTGTCAAATAAATAACAAAACCCATCAATATACAACTTTCCAAGACCAGGAACAACAGCAACATCCATTTAGACCTTACAACACTTTTCAGCCAGAGATCTCAATGAGCCTTACAAAAGAGGTAAACATCATTATTCTCATTTTATAGGTGGGGAACCTGAAGCACAGAGAAGTGAAGTGACTTGCTCAGGATCAGCTAGAAGGACATTAGCAGATGTGGGAATAACACACAGATTTCCTAGGTCCCGGTCTATATGCAGTGCTTAGTGGCTTTCTCACCTGTATTTTTACTTCTGATGCTAAGGTCTTCAATTGCCTACAAAGTGGGGATGAGAAAATAAAGTTCTAAATTCTGTCTTCATTTACAACAATGGAGTTACTGGAAATGTATAGCTGTTGCATCAGTGTCAGAACTTAACCCTCTTTGAGGGAGCAGCAGTAGCTGTTTCATAGTGAAGGCTCAATCTACTTCCTCATTATTAAAAACCCAGTTTTCAAACCTCTTCAAGCCAGCTTTCTCCAAAATCTTCCTGAAATCTCAGAGGTCACAGCACATCCCAGAGAAGAGTTTTTCTGGGAAGTTTGGTAAAAAAAAAGAAATCAGAAAAGAAATGAGGCGCTCAAACCTTCTAAATTTTTTTTCACATGAGCACATACTTTCACAAATGTGTGAGGGCAATTTTAAGTTTGGGTAGGTGGCGTAAATTGGGTCTGGTGTAAGAGTGGAATAAGCTGGATGCTTTGCTGTTCATTCTGAGACATTTTAGAAGTTTTTTTTGTGAAGAGGGTGCACTGTTGGTTTCTGGGCTTTAACTGGAATCCAGTGACACACATTTTCAACCTTACTTCTTTTTCAGTGAAGTTTTTTATTTGTGACTAACCCATAGGGGATTCCTTACTAAATGGGACTACAAATGTGCTGAAAGTTACATACATTTTTCAGTGCACTGCTGCAACAGAGCCCAAGAGGGGTAACATGAAGATCCTTATTACAAGTTGTAGAAACACATTAAGCTGTAAAATTAGAACATAACACTTCATTTTGTTCATAGGTTGATATCTCTGATTAATTTAACTTCAGTATTTGGCTTGAAAATTTTAATCATATAATTTTGTTTAAGTTTAGTGGTTCTTTCTCTGTTTCAAATTGCCAGTCCTTTCCGGACTACTGGCTTGTTAATTGTAACCGTAAGTGAAGAACTTTGAACCCTTGCAGAAGGTCATCTATCAAATTCAAAACATGGTCTCTATTCAGTCTAGTTCATTAAAAGTACTTGTTTTGAACATGAACCCCTTTTCTATTTAATCAGTATATCTCCAGAAGAAAAAACACATGATGGAAAGACGTACGCTTGAAAATATTAATACACAAAGCTTCCTTGTGTATACTTGTGAAGTTTTTTGTTGTTCTTTTGGAAGCTACACATCTTTACTTGGAGAGCAGAGAACATGTTGTTGCATTTAAGTTGCTGTGATTTTTGGAGTTACTTACATTTTAAAGGCAACATATTTTATCATTTTTATAGTTCTCATAGGGCCTGCTCAAAAACCCATTGAAGTCAATGGAAAAACTCAGCGTTCACTTTAATGTGCTTCGGATCTGGTCCACAGCTTCCTGGTTAGTATTCAGTAAACACCAAAAGTGTTTAGGATTCCTTAATGACCAGGGACTAAATCCTGCCCTGGCATAAACTGGTGCCTCTCTCACTAAACCATAGGAGTTGTGCCTGGTTACTCCGGGACTGAATTTGGACCAACGCCTAGAGTAACAATATTTGCATTAAGACTTGTATCCAGCTCCAGATGATGACAATGACCAAACTCCAAATGAACTCAATGGAGACCTATAAGAAGCTAAATGCCTTTAAATTATACCTCATAAATGTGTTCTACTAAAGGGCCAACATCCTCTTCTTTGGTGGGCTCATCTTTAGGCTCCCAGTTGTGAAGTGGCAAAACAATTTGTGGAGGATGAGACACACTGCAATATATAAAAAGGCTTAATATGTCACTTGCAGATTCATCTGCTATGTTATCATCATATATATTACCTTTAAGGTAAGACTACTTTATCCAGTTGAAACTACAAATAAATTTTAGATAGGCCGAATGGTCACTAGAATTATGCTAGGTGAATGGGATAACACTTCCAAAAAGTGCAATAGACTCTTTAATGACCACTAATGGTCAGTATCTCAGCCTTACATTTTGTCTGAAGGATGGCACCCTCCAGCCACATGTTGCCCCCAACCATTAGAGGACTGATTCTCTGTTGACTTGGAGGGAAGAGCGTTATCTGTCTAGGTATTTATAGCATACTCCTCACTCTGGTATCTGAAGGCATCACTCAATACTATAAACTCAGGTTAGTGCTCTGCACAAAAACTTCAGGTTTTTCTTCTCATCCTCATCCAGAGTTTCCAGAGTCTAGAACTTTACATTCTACTTCCTTTTTAAAGCCAATTTTATCTATCTTAGGTACTTATTTGGCCTCCCTTTTTGTAGTATCTGAGTGCCTCACAATCTTCAATGTGTTTATCCTTGCAACACCCTTGTTAGGTAAGGAAGTATTATTATTCCCATTTGAAGATGTGCAACTTGCCTAGGGTCACAGAAAGTCTGTTGTGCAGCAAGGAATTTTACCCAGTGCTCCTCAACCCTGGCTAGTGTCCTAAACACTGGATCATCTCCCTTTTTTGGTTCAAAGACAGTAACATTCATAACAATTATCCAAAATGTTAGAGCATCATACAATAAGTAAACAAGGGTTAAGAAAAAAGGACATAGTACATAATGAAACCTGGATCAGATGCTTTTCTACCTTCTTTGCATCTCCATCCCAAAGTAAATTAGAACTTCACAATTTTCTTTCTTCTAGCCTCCTATTTAATTTTCCTCCCTACCATCTCAGAAAAGGCTGAGTAGTATTAAATTCTTTTAAAATTCCTATCTAAATCACAAATACTATTTGCTGCAGCACCTGCAAGTTCCTTAGAGGCCTCCCATCCAGTCACTAACTTTAACCCAGTTTAGCCTATGAGATCTTAAACTATCACAGCCCAAGATTCTCTTCTAGCCCATTACGTGAGTTCTGGTCAGTACATCCTGCAACGGACATCCAACAATACTGCCTGCAACAGAAGTAGATTTGTGTTAAAATAATAAATAATCAAATTAAATATTACCCCTTCATTGCAGCAGTTAACATTGATGGCAGTTTTGCTTAAAACCCACTTGGTACTAATTTTAAGATTATGCAGCTTTGAGGAGGGGTGTCATGTTTAAATGTGTTCTCTCTCAGAGCTGGAAATTCATGTTTGGGCCAACAACATGTTGTAAAAAAATTAAATCACAAATGAATTTTTCATCTAGGTTAACGTTTGATTAAACATATAACATAATAATCATGGCCTTCTAACCACTGATGTTAAAAATAGCTTTCTCTTGAATCTCAACACAGAATGCAGATCCATAGGAGCAGGTTGCTCCTTGAAGAACAGAAGAACCAATACTTTTGTTGCAATTGCTGACATTTTAAAATGTCTTTGGAAGAAAAAAAGGTTTCAGTTTCCAGTTCTAATGTCATGCACAATCACTGAAATATATGACAGAAACTATGCTGCAGAATATAGCAGAAAATAAAGTAATATTGGATAAGAACAAGTGGAGAGCATCTGGAGTAGTTTGGAAACACAGGGAAAGAACAGCTATGTTCATATGTTATGACTTCACAATGTTAAAGCAAGCCTGTTCTATATTGGTAATTCTGAATATTCCCTTGAGCTGTAAAAAGGCCATCAACTCACAAAAGCAAGGATACCAGAAGCCACATTCATAAACTAAAGCCAAATAGGACACACAAAATTAATATATATTTTTAAAAAGTAAGAGAATTTTAGATTAGGTGCTTGGCTCTAATCTGTTAAATTTCACAAATTGCTTTCCTTCCAGTAGTAATCTTTGTTTTAATGCTTCTTTGGAGATTAGGAAACAAAGCCCTGACACATGTCACTTTAAGGAACCACTAAAATATTGCAAAACACTGGCTGTGCTATAAATAAAAAAGAGAAGGCTTTAAAAGCCAGTGTTTCCTATTCAATTCCTCATGCAGTTTTCTTCTCATCAACAGAAACAATTTAAAAAACATAAATTTGGACATTCAGTTACAATTATTTTAAAATAAAAGAATACAGGGGCACGTAAAGTTTATTTTAACAGATTTTACAATGGATGCTTGGGATGGCTGCTATTTTTATAATAAATGAAGTAAATCAGGTTAATTTGAATGGTATTTATCTCTACATTTTGATTAATTTTATTTTGTATTTAATTTAGAAATCTGAATGTTTGAATAACATATTGTCTAAGGACTCCTACTAAACTGATAGGAGTAGAAGATGGGGGAATCAGCCCCACAGAAACACTAATAAAATAAAATAAAATAGGTAAAGTCTTTTGAAAGGCAATTTGCCCAAAATGTACAATAAGAATTTGGATTTGACCTATGACCTCAATCATCATGATAATTTGGTCACTCTTATTTCACCATTCTTTGGATGTTTCTCTTAGATAATATTTCGTATTTTATGGAAAAATGTTTTTCATATCACCATATTTAATTTAAAATGTTGATTTACACAGTCCTGTCTATTACAAAATACTGAATTTTTTAAAAAAAATTGGTATGAGACTGAATATTTAAATGAAACTCACCAAATTTATTCTATACTGCTGTCACTTTATTTCTGCAACACTTTCTTATGACAGTGAAAGAAATCACGTATTTTACTTTTTATTAAAGCTATAGAAGTCACACACAATTGTGTACCATACCATCACCGGGTAAGCTGGCCCTGAAAGGGGTTCGGTTCAGCCTCACTTCTGGCAGGCTTAGCCCACCTCCTCAGGTGAAATGAATGACACAAGGGCCCACATGACAGGGAGTAGTCTGGAACTGGACCATGGCTTCTGGGGAATGTAAAAGCAACCTGGAGTTCAACAAGGCTGAATTCAGAGAGTCTCTCCTTAGTTCCCAGGCAGAGAGCCATGCTTCAGGGAGCAGAAGCCAGCTAAGAAGGTTTTGGGAAGAGGGCAGGTGAGAACTCTCCAGAGCTTCCAGGCAGAAGGCCTGGGAGGGAGACCTGCATGGAGACCTGAATGAGCAGCTCCAACTATGGGCTGATAAAGGGCTTTAAACCTGGAAGAGGGACTATTAGCAAAGGCAAACTGGGACAGCAGCAGGGCCTGAAGCTATACCAGGCAAGCTGTGCTAAACATACACTTATTGCCTGCATAAAAAAACAGTAAAGGAAGGGTACATTTCAAATCAAACCAGGTATAGTAATATTTCAATTTTCCTTATACTTTCAAAATGCATTTTTCTTTCTCAAAAAGAACCAATTTGCCTTTTCACAGCCCTAGCCTGTTAGTAAAGATACCATTTTATACATACAAAGAGAGGTCTCAACAAAAATGATAATCAGAGTACTTATCTTGGGGGAAAAAAGTGCAATTTTGCATAATGAGTTTCTGCCAGGAGTTTATAAAGCATTTTTTGTTAGTTGGAGTGGTACTCCTCCTCCAAAAAGAAAAAAAACCCAATTGTTAAGATATACACTGGTTGCTATTCAAAGCTGTAGTTCAAAGCAAGTTTGGTTGTTTCTTGTTCTGTAAACTAATGGAATTTCACAGGATTATTTAGCCATTGCATTTATTCAAAGCACTATGAATAGGCAAGGTCTCATAGGACCATACATAACTGATTGATGAGAATGTGATATGCTTTCAAGTGAAAGGAAAGGCATGTAATGTGCTGGCTTTTATTTTTGGTGAGATGCCACCTAGGTTGTGGTTTGCCACAAGTTACTAATGACATGCTACAACAGAAGTACCATTGTATGAAATGCCTATCACTTCACCACCAAGTATTCCACATGCCATGAAATGCTACAAACACCTCTTACATTTCGTATAATTAAATTCCTTTTTGTTCTGTTCCTTTACACATTCTATTCCAAAACCAGTTAAAGGATATCATATCTATCACTGGTGAAATAACATTCATAGCTCAGCGGGTAATCTTTGCAACGACTGCAGAACCCACAGCACTGAAAGGATACCTCAAACACACACGATGACTCTTGTGTATCAGATTTTACATTTGCCCCTGATTTCAATGGAAGATATGTAAAAACGTATATACACAAATAGCTTCCAGTTGTTTAGCTATCTAACGAGTCTCAAAACCAGTCTCTTCTTAGACTTAATAAGTCTCTTCTTATTAATTATAGTAATTAGTATGTTCACTAGACCATGTTTCAAAAACTAAAACCACTGGAATGGAAACTTTCAGCATATCACTGCATGATAAATCTAGGCAGTTGTCTTCCAAATAATGCCCTTCAAATTTTACAGATTTGTGTAGTCAAGGCTGCGTGTGGGTGTGGTTTCCAGATATGTAACTTTAACCAATGAGGGTAAGTCTACACTTCGAGGTGGAGGTGCACTTTCCACAACACTAGGTATATTCTTGGGGAGCTAGCCCCTTCTGTTGCTGCAGCTACACTCTATTTTTGGCACGAGTTTGAGCAGAGCTAGCATGGGAATCGCCTCGTGCTGGAATTCACACCACTGGCTCAAAGTGCAGACATACCCTGAGAAACATTTACAGTCCACTGTGGGTGTGCAGTAATCTAATCCTTGTTAAGAAACTTCTGCCTTCAGCAAGTCTTCCCATACTAATTGACTTCCTTCCTATGGTGTTCTCTGCCAGAGGCTTGGCTACAAGCAAGTGGAAATCACACGAATAGTCACTGAAACATGGATATCTTAAAGAAAAAATGACAAACAGCATTACCAAACTCCAACAGGAAGCACGACAAGGGATGGTTCAAAATTTTTTCATTTGTTTTAATAAATTATTTGATGAAGATATTTCCCTACCTCAGATGTGGCAGAATAACTCACATATATATTGAGCAAATAATATGATGAATTTTGTCAAACTTCCTTAATAAAATATTCAATTATTTCTCTCCCCACTCCACCAATTCCCTGAGAGTTGGGGTGGTTAGCTTCTCTGAGGTTCAGTTCCTTAATTAGCAAAATCTCTCTGGCAAAGACCCTGTGATGTTTCTTCACACATCCATCATATTATGGCAAATACCAAAAGCAAAGGGACAAGCCCATAAAGTGGAGAGTATGCTGACTACAAGTCCTTATATGAAACAATTCTCATGTTTGTTACACACCCTAGTTTTTAGCACCCTGGGCAGCAACCCAGGTCACCTGTCCCTAAGGCCTATTTTGGGGTACGTTCTCTAATATTTGATGTTGGTTTTCCAAATGCCTAGGCCCAGCTGTTCATAGATTTTCATCAAAAGACATGCATATTGCAGTGTAGAAAATGCATTACAGTAGAGACAAGTAAGAGCCCATAGAAGAGTAATCTGTGGATGCACCCAGCATGCTAGAATCATCACTGAAAAACAGGAGGCACTTTAATAGGGAAGATCCCTCCCCTCAGTATAGCAATGTTTTCAACCAGCTCTGTTGCCAGTTTATATCTTTATTTTGTCCCTGGTTCAGCTAAGCACTTCAGCACATGCTCAGTCCCACTTGCTTCCTTGGCTGCCACTGAACCAGCACCAGCATCTCCAGGGCATCAGGCCCCAAAGGCCATGCTGCACCCACATGGCCCTTGTCCACCAGGTCCAGCATATTTCTGGAGGCACAGATTCCTCTATGAGCACAAGCACTCACCATCACCAGCTGCAGTAGGGGTGGGAAGAATGTCTGCAGAATCTACAGCCCCGTGATTTTAGGGCTATGATTACTGAACATTTCACCTGAATTGGTTCACTCATTCTCTCTAACCTCTTACTGTTTGTTGACATCATCACCTACTCTTGACAACTCTCTCTCTCTCACACACACACACACACACACACACACACACACACACACACACACACACACACACAGAGTGCACCTTGCTTTCTTCTCCTTACTACATCCTCAATCCTCATCCTCAATCTCCACTTTCTCTTCCCTCGATGTAGTCTTCCCAATCATCCTTTGTTTCAGTCTCTATAAATCCTCTCCCATAACACCACCTTGCCAAAAAATCACCTCTCTCTCTAACTCCTTTCCTCTCTACTACCTCTGACTATCCCAGAAAATGATGCAAACTCACTTTAATCCTGAACATTTTTAAAACAAACACTGCTTTACAAAAAAGTAACCCTTAACAGAAGGCCACATTTTCCTTGGTTTGCCCCTCATGTTCCTTTGAATAACCCCCTTTCTTTTAGTCTTCTTTATGCTGTTAGCTGGGAAGCACTTAGATTGTTGATAAATTACATAGTCAATTGCTTAACCATACTTTGGTTAGGTATGAAATACATTCAGGAGACCAAATAACCAATGTCAGTCAGGTTTATTGCTAAAATTCAGTAGTAGTACAGGAAGAAAAGTTCAATATGATACCAGTTTCTGGGAAGCAGTCTCATGCAGTGTTTGTTAAATTCACCTTACACAGAATGTTTGCTCCCAAAGATACACATTTCAGCTAGGAGTATTTATGGGATGATTTTATAAGTTATAAGACTTTTTACATGTTACTAAAATCCAACCCATCAGTTCATCTCTGTTCCATGAATTGTTGTTCTGTACCTTTCCTTATCTTTGTTTTGGATACTAGCATGAGTGTGAAGGTACCTCCCTAGCTTGTTCCAGGGTAAAAGGTTAACAAATTTTGCCTTAGACAAGTTTGTTATTTTCTAATGCCAAAGATTACTTCAGTTTAGCAAAGTCTTATGGGATACTTAGCATCAGTGAACAGGACTATAAAACCATAGTTTGCAGTGCCTTCCACCAACACAAGTTGGGCTCAAATAAATTTGTTAGTCTCTAAGGTGCCACAAGTACTCCTTTTCTTTTTACTCCTTGCCTGGTCTCTCTCAGAATTATACAAGACAAAGGCCAATTCAGGCAATATAAATATTAGAAATTATATGTTATATTGATATTGTGTGCTTAATGCATATTAATATATGTGGTATCAATAATACATATTGATAATGTGATTTATATAATTTTAAGACCAGCATATATTGGTCAGATAGATACTAGGGTAAAGGGCTAAAGAAAACTCTGAGACAGATCATCTTAAATTGTTTGTTCTTTGGATCAGGGACCATGTCTTCTCTACGATCTGTGAGGTGCCTGGGATGCTTTAGGGTGCTAGACACAAACATTAATAGAGTACTTCATTTTATGTATTGGGTCTAGTTTAGATATCAGCAACAGCATACTACTGTCCAAGCAACAATTAACCTTGTCCATGCTAAATCATTAACACTGTTCAGGACCAAAGTGGAAAGCTCTCTAGATTAACTATGTATTTTGAATATTTATCACAAGTTCCTCTTGCTTCTTGCCTTTTTCAGTTTCCAAATATACGAGGATATAAAAATGTAGTAATTACTGGTCTGGATCACACCAAAGGCCCCATCTAGCCTACTATCCCACAGCTGGTTCAGAGGAAAATGTAAGACCCCTGCAGTAGGCAGATGTGTGTTAATCTCCTCCCCCACGCGCACACACACACACACATAGGTTTCATCCTGATAGTTTATTTATGTCCTGTAACAAAACGGTTTAATACCCCTTCCAAATTTCTTGTTGTCATTTATTATGATAATTCCAGACTCCAGAATTGAACCTGCAGTTTCTATGTGCGTACACAATTGAATATATGAAGACAATAGGGCTCTGTGTGGGCACAGAGCCCATTTCCTCCACATGACAGGACCTAAAGCCCTCATCCTGCAAAGCTTGTGCGTGTGGTATTCCCCAGAAATCAATGAGAGTTCTGCACTTAAAAGACCTTGCAGGATTGGGCCATAAATAATACACAGTTATATAAAGATTCGTTGAAAAAATGTGCATTGATTGCAAGTATGAATTGAAATACTAAAGTGCTTACCCTATGATCTGTACTTGAGCCACAGCACTGATGTTGATTTGAAGGTTAACCACATTGCTGGTGGGATTAACCTTATTAGAACTAGAATAGATTTGCACACAGGTTAGTTAGGTTTCAAGTACAAAATCAGAAAAACAATCATTTAATACTAACTCTGACACTTCAGAATTCAATTTAATGCCAGTGTCCACCATTAATTAATTAGAAAAGGCTAGTATTGGAAATGTTATATCACTGCCTTTAGAACCTAGAAAAATTAATAATCGTTATATGCAAGCATGCAAACACATGGATATAAATATATTAATGTATAGTATATGTACTCTCTCTCTCTCTCTCTCTCTCTCTCTCTCTATATGGGGTGTATTTCAAAGAACCTGCTATGACTCAACAAAAAAATAATTTGTTTCTGTTGAGCATTATATGCCCTTCTTATTTCATTTCCTACTATATACAGCAGAACCTCAATTTTATGAGCTGTCTTATTAATGAACACTTATATGAATAATTTTTCTGCCGCCCAAGTCATCTTTCTGCAACCGAACGTGATTTCAATCCTTTAGCCAACATTCAAGCTGATGTACAGGTTTAAACATACTGAGAGATTTGGTGGTAAAGAAAAGATGGAATTATTTCAAAGAAAAATCAGGCATGCTGTATTCTTTTATTACCATTTGTTATGTACCCTATTACCAAATAATTAATAAATTATCTTATGCACCACACCTACTGTAATTATGAGATGTTCAATTTTATGAAATTTTTGATTATATGAACTCCTCAGTCCCCAATTAGTTAATAAAATAGGGGTTCTACTGTAATAATTGATCTTATCACATGTTTTAGTAATGCAATGAAATCAGGCTTCTTTTAGAAAATCTTCTGATCTGGTTATGACACAAAAGAACAATTACTTAGAGAATTTGTTTAGCTTGGTTATAAGACCATGTAAACGGTCTGGTCTGATTTTGCATCTGTCTGTGTAGGGAAATCCCAGTAAAATCAAGAACAGTTTTGTGCATGAAAACATGGCAAGGCTAACTAACAAGCTGTCCTCTGTTACTGTTTGGCTTTTAAGGCTCTCCAAACTTGTGAGTATGAAGAATGATAAGATTAAATGAAATCCCTCAGGGAAAAACTATCATTGAAATGAACTACATTTTTCCTCAGTCTTTCTATCCCAGATCTCACCTAGCAATAAAAATGAAGCCCCAGACTGAAGGCCTGATTCTCTCACTTTTCTATAAACAAATATGTAGGCCTTATCCTAAAAACCCTCCCTAGTGCATGTAGTCCTTTTCACTTCAATATGACTGATCATAAGATCGGGGACTATCCATGTGAGGAAGGATTTGTGGGATCAAGACCATATACATATGCAATATAAATATTTAGAGATTTCAAACTCATTTTCATCATGAGACTAATGTTAGTGAGGTTTTGAGCATTTCCAAGCAAGCCTAGAGGGCCCCTTTCCACCGGAGGTTGAGTCTCTATTGCTGTCATAGTTTACTGTTATCACATCTGGGTAGCATCAGTTAAATGGAAACATTTTGAACAGGGCAGAATTCTAATTGCCTAACTACTGAGAAGTAATAGGTAATTCTGTTTTGATCCAGGGCTTCTGGGTCCAAATTGCTAAATTAGAGGCAACTTTAATTTATTTGAAAACTTGTGCATTCCCTTTTCAAAATATCAGTTTAGTTTTTGATTTAGTCCTGCACTGTCATTTCCTTGCCATAGACAGCAGCTTGGGGACTGCAGTTAAAGTTAAAATTTTAATTTCTTTGTCAATACAAAGGCGATTATAATATTAATTTGTTATATAAAATGCACTCCAATTCCTACAAGGGCAGTAATTTCCATACAGTTCACATGCTCCGACTACACAGCATCTGATTATGGTCAAATATTTGGGTCACTGATATGTTTTCTTTGAGGTTCATGATATTTTCTCATTATGCTAGTATTTTAAATAAAGAAGTCTATATACTGATATGCACTGCACACCTCTCTGTACAGATATCTAAGGAAACTATTTGTGCCTAACAAAATTCATATTAAAAAAGGAACTACATTTGACAGACAATACTAGTTCCCTGGCCTCTTCCCATAAGCAAAGCTTCCCTTGTTGCTCTCCGTGAGCTACCGTTACACGTTTGGTATGTAGAAATATTTATTTTTTGCATATTATTTTGGAGAAAATTAATGATTGGTTTCCTATGGAAAAACTACTCATGCTGAGACATGTATCCAAGCCAAACAAGCTTTATGCTTACTCTTCTTTTCCTGTTAGGTCATTTACTTTTGCTTCACTATGGTTTCCTGTTTCCTTGGTTTTTTTATGATTGTTTTATCCTTTCATTAAGGAAGTAGAAATACTACTTAAAATTTAGAACGCGCATAAGTTGACTGCTGCTGTGGAAGGAACACACAAAGTAGTCTCTAAGTACAGCAAGGTACATTTACACTACAGCAAGAGGATAAAATAATGATTTTTTTAGACAGAGTGGGGGGAGCTGTGCAGCATTTTAATCTAAATATTTGGAAACAGAACTTTTCTACCTAAACAGAAAAGGAGTACTTGTGGCACCTTAGAGACTAACAAATTTATTAGAGTATAAGCTTTCGTGAGCTACAGCTCACTTCATCGGATGCATTTGGTGGGGGTTTTTTTTCCACCAAATGCATCCGATGAAGTGAGCTGTAGCTCACGAAAGCTTATGCTCTAATAAATTTGTTAGTCTCTAAGGTGCCACAAGTACTCCTTTTCTTTTTGCGAATACTGACTAACACGGCTGCTACTCTGAAATCTACCTAAACAGTTTCTCCTCCTGTAACTGAATGCATCACACCCATTAATAGAATATAAATTGTCTAGATTCCCTAAGAATTCAGATTTGTTTGGAATAGAGGTTTTCAGGTTTTAAGCATCGGAACCTCTATCTAATCTAGCCATATGAAGAGGGAGGATGGTCAGAACCCTCCACCCCATATGAGAACCCATGTTTTTCACTGATGTTAGGGTTCTATAAGCCATAGGTAGGCATCATGTTTTTAAATTTAAATATAGTCATCACCTCTCACCTGACCGACACATATACTGAAACTAAATTTCCATTTGGCTCACATACCAAATGGTTCTACAAATTCCCAAGTACTTTTCACTGTATGTACATGGCATGCACCTTTCTTTTTTCTTCGTTCCCCTTCCCTGAGTAGTCAGTGTGATTCACCCCTGGGTTCTACACTGGTCTCGGCCAGTATAATGCAAAGGTCAGTGCCCTAGTGAAGCCAAGTCTGATGGGTGGAAGGGATGAATGTTATCATGGGGCATATGCCCAAGGTGCCGCTCCTGCTAGGCAGCTTACAGCCAACTGGTGCTACTAATTGTATGAGGTGTTGAATGAATAGGACTACGACCAAGGCTATCAGGTGATGCACTGATCTAGCACATTTCCTGGGCATTCTCCACCAGTGGGGCAACCAGGAAGCATCACCCTCAAGATAAAATTGCCCCTGTCCCCAGGCAGGACGACTGAGGGAGGGCTGGAGCATGAGACACCTCTCTGTGTTCTCTGGAGAAAATCAAGCCCTGCATGTGCCTTTCTGCCTTTTCCCTGTTTACATGTTCATCTCCAAGTCCTTCTTGCTGTGAGGAATGTTTTGAAATGATGATTTAAACAATATCTGTGTTATTTATTGTAGTGAACATGATCAAGACACTCATTAAAGGCCAGAGACTGGCAATTAAATCAACGAGGGTAGAGCAAGGAGACACCTCAGGGAGAACTCTGGCTGGTGATTTGATGAGCACAGATGCGGTAGGGCAGTGTTTTCCAAACTTTGGATGCCGCTTGTTCAGGGAAAGCTCCTGGCGGGCTGGGCTGGCTTGTTTACCTGCAGCATCCAGAGGTTCAGCTGATTGCGGCTTCCACTGGCCGTGGTTCGCCGCTGCAGGTCAACGGGCGCTGCAGGAAGTGGCGGCCAGTACATCCCTCGGCCCGTGCTGTTTCCCCAGGCACCGCTTCCCGCAGCCCCCATTGGCCTGCAGCAGCAAACCGCAGCCAGTGGGAGCTGCGATCAGCCGAACCTCCGGATGCTGCAGGTAAACAAGCCAGCCCAGCCTGCCAGGGGCTTTCCCTGAACAAGCCGCATCCAAAGTTTGGGAAACACTGTCCTACTGCATCTGTGCTCATCAAATCACCAGCCAGAGTTCTCCCTGAGGTGTCTCCTTGCTCTACCCTCGTTGATTTAATTGCCAGCCTCTGGCCTTTAATGAGTGTCTTGATCATGTTCACTACAATAATAACACAGATATTGTTTAAGTCATCATTTCAAAACATTCCTCACAGCGGCCAGTGGGAGCCGCGATTGGCCGAACCTGCAGATGCGGCAGGTAAACAAACCGGCCCAGCCCACCAGGAGCTTTCCGTGAACAAGCGGTGTCCCAAGTTTGAGAAACACTGCAGTATGAGATCTGCCAGCCTTTGAAAAACTGTACTATGTGCTTCTGCCACTGCTCCTAATCAACTCTATTTCCATACTGGGGGGCAGGGAAGGATGGGATGGCATGTTGTGGCCTGAAGCACCGCCCAACATTTATTATTAGCAGTTCAGCCACATCGTTGTGGCTACAGCTAGTAGAAAAACTTTGACTTCTCTTCCCCGCCCCCAAAAAAATTTCATTTGGTTCAAGTTAGACCCTGTTTTCTTTTTTGTCAATTTTTAAAAATTGTAACTTTTCTCCTAACTCTTATCAAAATGGTTATTGAGAGAGCTCAGTCAGAGACTGGAATTTCTGTTACATGGGACATTCCAAAGTTTGAAAAATTCTCATTCCAAATTGGAATAAAAATCTGAAATCTCAAAATTTCCTGCAAAACAAAAATTATTACTTTTGTTTTAATTGGGAGCACTGAATCATTTTGTTTTGACTGTTATATTTATGTTAAAATATTAAAAACAACACATATAATATTTAAAAAATGAATGCAAGTCTAACCTAAATAAATCTAAATGGTAGTCTAAGCTAGATGTTTTACTTTATCAGAATGTTTGACATTATCTAAATGAAGTGAGAAAGCTGAAATGAATAATTTTGACTTTCCCCCTTAAATTTAATCAAGATTTACATGTTTTGCCTTTGATGGAAAACTGTCAACATTTCTAACTAGTTCTAGTTATCAAGATTTTTATTTTCCAATTTTCACTAAACAATTATTTTTATAATTTCAATTACAAAAATATTAAAATATCAGTAACAAATTTCATGGAAAATGAAAAATTTAGAAAAATAAAGTTTTTCCAATAATAACTTTTTTTTGGAAAAAGGCCTTTTTTAATTACAGCATTTTATTGGAAAAAAATCAGACCACTTCCAATTGTGGACCTTCTATTTTCTTAGACGGGCATAAGGAAGAAGCCAGTCTTTTTTATTTTTTCTTCTGCATCAGGATGTGTTTCTAAAACTTGGATTATATTTAGGCTTGGAAGGATCAGATTTTATCATTCAGCACAAACACAACCAATAAAAGAAATATTTCCATCAATATTAATAAAAATTTAGTTTGGCAATAAAAATGCTGCTTGAGAACTTATTAGAGTTTGATTTAAAAACATTTACTTTGTCAAGATCACACGTCAAAATATGCAATTGTGTTTTAATGGTTATAAAGCTTTAACTTTTTGAATTTCAGAATCTACTGTCATTAAATAATTATTGTCTGACCACTCCTACAGTTTGATCTCCCCATAATTTCCCACAACTGTGAAAATTTAAAATTAAAAAACAAATGGGAAGAAATGCTTAAAAACAAACTTAAATATGATCCAATCAACATTTTATATATGCATATATATATGCATATACATATATACACACATACACACACACATTTTGATTGGATAAATATATATAATTGAATTCTGCCGTACCTAATTATGTGTTTCAAGCAATTCAGAAGGGGAATATCAGGTTTAAATTCCATAAAGCTGGCACCCAAAGAACCAATGACCACAACCAGAAGAAATGAATTTTGACAAATGAAAAACCATCAACATGTTCCTGTAGCTGATTTAGCTAAAAGGCAACAGAGTTGTCTGTACCAGTTTTAGAATCCTCTAGAAAACAGCTGCAAAAGGAAATGCCATAGAAGAATTACATCCATTGTAGAGTTACAATGAATCTTCTTAGCACTAGTTTTGAAATATGGATATAAATTTAGAGTATAAATCATTGTGTACTTGGTAAAATATCTAACCTTTTTACATGCAGTTCAAACTTGATGCTGAAATCGGCATTTTCAAAATTCTGAACAGAAAATCGGATGCCAGTGGAGAACTAGGAAAAAACAAATGTTTTGTGAGTAACATTTTGAAAGGATGGTTTAAATGTCTGTTATTTTTTGTAGTGGACCTAATCGAGACACTCATTAAAGTGTCCACCCCCCCAAACAAATGAAAGAGTCAGTTATTAAAAGTGGCAGTTTTAAAGACGACTCATCCTGGGAAAAACAGCACTCTTTAAAGTTATGATTTTTAGATTTGTACAAGCAGTGTGTAATTGTGTATTAATAATTATTAAGGGGACACCATTAATCTAAAACCGAGTCAATTGACAAAATATAGAAGCAGGACTATTTGAAATGTTTTTCATTTGGAACTGAAACTGTGCCAGCAGTGTTCAGCCTATAAAGGTCGTCTAAATACTCCTCAAATTACATTTATTGCCTTGTGTCAGACACACACTGTTTTGATCAGAACCCTGCTTGTGCTCCCTGAAAATGTTGGTTGCATGGCTACACGTGCATATGTAGAAACAAATTCTTCTTGAGAATTCTACCATGTATTGTTGAGAAACTGGGTCATCAATCCTCCATTTTCAACCAAACTTTGAACTTCTCAGTTCTCATCTTTTTCATTTTATTTTCTTGTTTGGAAGAGATCTCTTTTTTTTCTCTGCTTGCTTGTGTGGCATCTTCAACAAAACAAACACAATAATCTACAGTTTTCTTTTCAGACCTAGAATCAATAGCATTCAAGAGGAATGCATTTCATCCTGCATTCATGCTTCTAGTCACGATTTGATCATTTCTCATATTTTACCAACCATCTTGGATTATTGCCAGTGTTGATACTTTAAGTCTTCCGTTAATTTTTCCTCTCCTTCTTCACTTGCAGCACATAATGGTGGATTGGGGAGTTGAAATCCATCTAGAGGACTATTTTTAGGGTGAAATGTTTCAATCTTTTCCTTCAATTATTAACTTTGTGCTATTTGGAAGGCAATATTGTTAGCATAAAAGCATGCTGCAAGTTCAGGTCTTTGTCTTTCAATCATTTTAACAGCATAATCACCAATAATCCTTGTCATTGTTTGTAGTGTCTAAAATGAACAGAAACCACTCCTGAAGTAAACGGATGCTGAATAGATGCTTGAAGGCCTGGAAGGGACTTAGTTTGTCATTATGGCTACATTCTGATGATGATGATGAGGTGGTAGTGGCAGTGTCAAAAATGTATCTGCAACACACACACATTTAAAGTATTATTTAAATTTAATGAAGAAAAAACTTTCACCTCAGTGGTGCTGGAACACTCTTTACAGTGGGAGTGCTGAAAGCCAATGGTCCCCAAACTTTTTACCTCGCACCCGCTCCTTAACCCTGTCTGGGCCCTCTCTCCCCAGAGCTGGGGCCAGGACTGAACCATGGCTCCGGGACAGGGGAGGATGCAGATGGGGGTAAGCGGGATGAGTCTGGGATCACAGCTTGGGGGCAGGAGCAGAGCCCCAGGCATGGGTCCTGCAGCCAGGATCCCGGGCACAGGGCTGGGAGTAGAGTTACAGGCGTGGAATCAGCAGTGCCAGGAACTTGGGTGCGGGGCCAGTGGCCGAGACCCCGTACAAAACATGGGGTGTTGCAGCACCCCCAGCACCCCAAGTTCCCGCGCTTATGTTTCACTGAGTGAAGTAAGAATGCAAAGTAAGAAATTCAGGATTTGTTCCACTGTATCTAATGGCCAGTGTATGGTGAATTTTTATTAGTGTTAATGTAACAGAGATCCAATGAAGCGGAGATATAGTTTCCCTCTGATCTAACGGAGCAGACATGCACTGCAGTTTTGATGATCTATTAGACCTCTATCAGCCTGGGCTTAATCCCTTATTTAATACTGAAACAGCACTCCTACTGTAAAATACTAATGAGCTGCAGATGTTGCCTCTGTGTGGTCATATGTCTTTTCTATGTCTGAGAGTTGACTCTACTAACAATAATGAAGCAATAGTGCTCATATATGCCACTGGTGAATCTCCAGAGGCCATTGGAGTGGCCAGTATGTTGCTGGATTTCTAGCAGTAAGTTTATCTTTATTGGCACAATATTAACATGATTTTCATTTTCATGTTCCAAGTGAAGTTTATTAGTTTTGTCAGGACTATATTATAATGAACCAAATCAGATTCTCGACGGTCGTCTCTTAAGGCTCCATTCTATCATTATTATGTCATCCAGGATTATGCTAGGAGACAGTTGACTGCTCCTCAATTGCTGCCTACATACAACCCACATTACTCTTATTTTTGAAAAGTGTATTTTAGTGTATACAAAAGGTACAACATTGGCAACCATGGCAACTGAGATCTCTGTATACCAATACAACAGGCAAACTTCCCTACTTTACCACATCTTCTCCTTCTTTTGTGTGGCAACTTCAAAAGCAACATTAAAGGTTGACATCCAAGTTTTGTCATCAATGATATGGCTTCTGGTAACATGGACTGAACCAAGGCTGTCCTTCCAGAGAAGTATTTTAGAGGGCAATTGTTCACTAGGTATTCCATGGTTTGGATGTCTTCTCCACATTCATATATTGGATCGTCCTTCATTTTCCATTTGTGTAGTAGGCAATGCGAGTGTGTGGTTCTGGTGTGGTTCACTGTGATCCATATCTTATGTGCCATGGTGAAACTAGGTGCTTGGTCTGGATCCATGAGCAGGTCTTGATTCTTGACCCTGCTATTTTCTCAAATTCTCCACCCATTGTCTTTTGGCAACAGTCCTGAGGTTTTGAGACCTTTGTTTGTCATAGTGTTCCTGGACTTATGGTGGGATGTCGAATGGGGGTGGAGGGCTGGAGATTTTCACAGATGGAGAAGCCTGGGTTCACTATCACCTGCTCATATTGTTGATGCTTCTCTTTTGGAGGGATGGTGATAAGACATGCATGAGAACAGGAAGTTAGACAGTCGGAGTTGACTTCCGCACTCCTGTACAATTCTCATAGTTAAATCACACATTGACAAGTTTCATATTTATGGTACCTGCCCGTACTGCATGCAGTATTCAGCTGCTGAGAAGACAAGGGCCAAGGTAGCTGTGTGCAAGGTATGAGGATCTGCTCCGCAACTAGCCCCCACTAGTTTGTGGACTGTATTGTTCCTAGCATTTTATCTTGGCAGCAGTCTTCATCAGATGGTGGTGGTACGTGAAGCTTCGATCCAGAACCACCCTGAGATATTTTGGGAAATACTCGTAACTGAGTTTGGTACCACAGAAGGTGACAGTCAAGCACTTCTTTGCATGGTGCCTGCTCAGGTGGGACATAAAAACATAAGAACAGCCACTCTGGGTCAGAACAATGGCCCATCTAGCCCAGAATCCTGTCTTCCAACAGTGTCTAATGTCAGTGTCTTCCAACAGTGTCCAATGCTTCAGAGGGAATGAACAGAACAGGTAATCATCAAGTGATCCATCCCCTATCGCCCATTCCCAGCTTCTGGCAAACAAAGGCTAGGAACACTTAAGAGTATGGTTTTGCACCCCTGCTCACTCTGGCTAATAGCCATTGATGGACCCATCTTCCATGAACTTATCAAGTTCTTTTTTGAATCCTGTTATAGTCTTGGTCTTCACAACATCCTCTGGCAAAGAGTTCTATAGGTTGACTGTGCGTTGTGTGAAGAAATATTTCCTTTTGTTTATTTTAAATCTTCTGTCTATTAATTTGATTTGGTGCTCCTTAGTTCTTGTGTTATGAGAAAAATTAAATAACATTTCCTTATTTACTTTCTCTACACCAGTCATGATTTTATAGACCTTTATCATATCCCCTCCTTTTAGCTGCCTTTTTTCCAAATTTCCAGTCTTATTAATCTTTCCTCGCATGGAAGCTGTTCCATACTCCTAATCATTTTTGTTGCCCTTTTCTGTACCTTTCCAATTCCAATATATATTTTTTGAGATGGGGCAGGCAGATCTGCACATAGTATTCAAGATGTGGGCATACCATGGATTTATATTGAGGCAATATGATATTTTCTGTCTTATTACCTGATCACAGGTGCTTTGTCCTGGCCTAAATCCTCTTTAGAGATGTAGTACTCAAAAACAGATATAACTGTCTGGTGTAGCATCCTTTCCAAGAGCTTGTATGTTACACATAGTAATGACATCAGCTGGTGGTTTTTCGGAGTGTGGCTGCATTCCCTGGTCTCAGGATGGCAATGACGTTTGCCTGTTTCCATTCCTTGGGTGTTTGGCCAACGGCATGCATGTTGAGAAATAACTATCTGAGCCAGTCGTGGCCATGTTAACGTACATTTTTCAGAAATTCTGGGAAGATGCTCTCTAGGCCTGCAGCCTTGCCAAGTTCGGTGAGTGTTATGGCCTTGTTCACTTCTTCTCTAGCAAATGGCTTTGATAGATTCGTTGTTGCTGGGCAATCGGATAGGGAACGATAAAGCGCTTTCCCATGTTAAGTGTGCCTTATCCCTAATTCGTTTCCAATCTCCATTCAATCTTTGACCTCTCTTGCTGAGATTACTTCATTAAAAACTCCAACATTATTGGCAGACACCTTCCATTAATATGTAGAATAAAACTTATTGAGGCCATGGAACAGTCATCAGAAATGGTAATGACTTGGGAAGTACTTCAATCTTTAAGACTCTCAATCTGATACCTTTCAGTGTACTAGACAAGCAATTCAATTAAAAAATATTTAGACTCAATTTCTGCTTCTTGTCCTGTGCTTTAGTGCTGGTATATTTACTGTGGAGTGGCAGCATGAAGTTATAGTCAACATTCTGGGCCACGCTTTGTGGTTTTTCCTGTTTTTTAATATTGTGAAAAGGTTAAGTACATTTCATGTATAGTAAATTATTTCAAAGTCATTGATTTGACAAAAGCCAGAGACCCTGTAATCCTGCTCCTAATAATGTATTCTGAAGATGGGAAACTGCAGACCATTCTACGTTTTACTGCAGTAGTAGTATTCCACAGGGTACGTCACTAAACCCTGCCACACAAACGTGCTAGCCTTTCCAAACAAGTTGGTCTTAAATTGCTGCAGAATTGTAGGCTCCAGGTATTGAAGAGTCACTGTGGTGTCTCTGTAGTTAAGGGTTTAAGAATGTTTGATTATGATCTCATCCTCCACAACATCTACAAAAAATCCCTTTATGACTGAATATTTTAAAAACAACTGATCTCTTGCCAGAGCAAAAGTGTTTTACAAAGTTGGAGGTGGATCAGAGCAGCTGTTTATGAGTTATGTGATTTGAAGAAATGACTGGTATTTTACTGTTGGAGATGTGCTAACTTGGTTTGCCATCACACAGCTTAAAAACTGTCTGGTACATGAACTCCAGTCCTTTGGCCTTCACTAGGCCCCCATGAGATCTAGTTCCAGAGTTAAAGTTAGTATTCAAAGCTTACATGGTATTTCCAGACTTGTTGACGACTGGATTTTTTAAAATTACAGTCTTCATATACCTTGAATTTCAAATTCTTGGTTCTTTTCTTATAAATAAGGCTTCTGATTTTAGTTGTTTTTTTTAAATCAATAAGTAGTGATAAAATACCCCCAATACAATAAATAAGTTGGTGTTTATCCAATAAGCACCAGAAAAACACTATAAATGCTTACATGTACCTAAGAGTTTGTCTACAAAGAACACTAATGCAGACTACAGAGTGTGATTTCTAACATGCCTAAATATGTTGTGCATCAGTTGGGCTGTGCAGACTCTTCTAGTGCACAGCAGGGAATACTTCAAAGAGATCACCGTTGTACATACTGTAATGGGTAATGTAATGTACGTATGTGCGTTACTCATCACAGGTGTCAGGCTTAGTAACAGAAAACTCAAAACTTTCTAGCCCTCTTTTCCAGGCTCAGTTAATCGGGCTCCAGAATCCCTATAGCTCTTCCTTCCAGGCTCACAGTTCTTTTCAGTCCTCATTGCCTGTCAAAATACTGGGTGATAGTAGGCAGGACTAGTGGCAGGAGCTTGGGGTTCAAGGAAGCCAGGTGTCAGAACCAGTATCAGAGTCAAGAGTCAAGCTGAGGGTGAGAGCTGGAGGCAGAATCAGGAAATGGGCCAACGGTCAATACCAGGTATTGGGGTCCATGTTGGGATTCCAGGGGTCAGTCAGGAGTCAGAATCCATGTCAGAGTCAAGGTCAAGAATGGAAATTCAGGAACAGGGAAGCTGGGCAGTTGCTGCTGCTGCAGCTGCTAGCTGGGGACCCAATTGTTGCCTGAACAATTCCTGGTATATTTTGTGGGTTTATTTAGAGACAAGGAGCCAATCAGGGATCACTAAGGCCACTGTCGGTCAGGTCACTCAAGGCAGAGCTTCCTGTGGCATTGAACCTCTGAGGATTGTGGGTCACTGGGAGTGCGCACGTTACAGCTGCCACTGGGTGGCAGTGTGGGGATGGTAATTGCCTGGTAGTCCTGCAAGCCTGGGTTCAAGTCTTGTCAACCCTTACATAGCCAGAGCTTCTCACACTGCTAGCTCCTACTCCCTGCATGTTTCTCAGATAAAGCTCATCCCTCAATAGGGTCTTTGCAGATTTCTCTCCCAGGCCTTCTGCCCGGGAGCTCTAGCGAGTTGTCAGCTGCCTTCTTTCAAGAAACATCCCTCCCCAAACTCTCTGATTAACTTCAGGCTGCCTTTATCTTCCCCAGCAGGCCTAGCTTCTAACCAGATGTTTCCATCACAAAACCTATGGAACCATTTGCTACACTTGGGACGGGGCCTAAACCTGGCAAAAGTGCAGCTGAGTCCCAAACACATTAAAGGGCCAGCTCAGACTGTGACAGTTCTTCCTCTAACCTCTTTATTTGTCGGCATTTAGGCTGTGAATTTCTCAGAGCAGGGACGGGCCCATCTTGAATATTTGAAAATCATCGAACAGAGCTAACAGGGTGGGATCTACTATGAAAATAATCCATGAAGAAACATTTGCTTGATATCATGTCGGAATAACTGTGTCAAGACAGCAACCTAAAAAATTCCCGTCTAGAGAGTTTAAGAGAGAAATACCAATTATTGCTAGTTGTTGCTACCCAGTATATTGGGTAGCTTAGATTATGAAGTAGCTTGTAAAGCTCCTGCACTAATATTAGGGTATCCAGCTAAACTCCTACCAATTTAAAATGTGAGCAATGCTAATTTCCAATTAAAAGCTATTATTTTAAATGTTTACAATTCATTCACACAGGAGTTGTCTTGCTCAGTTTTACTAGCATGGCATATTATGTAACTATAAAAAAGCTTGGATTAAATTACATTTTTGATATTTAAATAGTCATGGCATTACCCCTTTGAATTATGATTGTATGGGGATACTCACCTAACCATAATTCAAAGGGGTAATACTATGATCATTTAACTAAATATCAAAAATGTAATTAAACCCAAGCTTTTTATAGTTATGTAATCAATGGGAGAGGATTCTTGTGGGAGGAAACTGTCAGGTTCTGCTGCTGGAGTTTTTCCTGAACTGTTTTGTCAAGAGACAGAAGGAGAGGACGTCCCCTGTGGAATGAGCAGCATTTCTGCTCCCAAGCCACAAAGATACCCAAACCTAATCCAGATCCAAACACCACCTCTTCAGCCCATCTTTAATCACTGTAGCCAGAATACTTGCCAAAAAAGTGCCATGGTGATTTATGCTGCAATTCACTTGATTGTCTCAAATTTTTCTCACAGACACTTGTTCATAAAAATGCAGCACAACCTGCCAGTTGACAAATTCTCTGTTTCACTCAGGAGAAACCCAAAATAGGCAGATTAGGAGACAAATGTGAATTATAATTTTCTGTGATGCCAGAACGAATGCATTTCTTATAGAGCATTCTTATAGAGTATGAATAACAGATTAGACTACAGCAAACACATTGTTCAGCAATAGAATGGTTAAAATAGAGCCTTGCATTATGTTAGCCAGCTCTATACTCGACTGTAGCCAGTGCGATTGTGAACACAGAGATTCATCATTTATTTTTAAAAAGCAGAATTTCTTTACCTTAGAAAATATTTGTGAGGATACTAATTATGAGTCAAACCTCATTTGCGCTGGTGTAAATTGGATTCAACCAAAAGAATTACACTGGTGTCAGTGAGTTCAGAATTGGGCCCAATAGGATTTCACTTACAGTATAGAACAATAAAATATCCTTTACTGAAGTCACATTAAAAGGAGCAAATGAACACATCCAACACTATGAATAAGGATTCCCACCCTGGTGAAATGCTGGTGACACTAATGGAATGAATCCCAATTTACACTGGTGTAAGTGAGAGCAGAAACAGGCCAAAAGTCATGAATGTTTTCAAGCATCAGATTATTAGTCTTAAGGCAGTATAGTACTATATTTTATTACATCAATAATTTCCTGTCCAGATAAAGAATTTGTTTTAGCTGCTGCTTATTGGGATGCATTCTGCTCATTGAGAAGATTTCCATTAGCTTCTCTTAAAATTCAATTAGATAAAATCAGCAAATGCATCTGGTTGTCTCTTACATTTGTTCCAGCCACCATGGGATTTCCAAGGTCGCAAACGACCATTCTAGTTTCATTTTCCATCTTGTAATCACAGCTCAATACACGTAGTGCCTGTAACAAAAGAACACCAATATGGAGGTCAAAGGTCTGAGCAAAGTGTATAATGTTGAGAAAATTATGCCTTTTTGCTTATGAAATTTCTTTTGATGTCAAACCCCTGTGTGCATCTCTACATGGAAACTTAATTGGTTACTGTTGGCCAGTGAAGGGAGTCTGACACCAAAAAGAAACAAATGGGAAACTAGCCAGTATTTTGAGAGAAAGAGACCATTTCATTTCTTCCCAACTCTCAGTCTTGTAGCCTATCGTCTAGCCTGTGCTTTCAGCATTCCCTGGGGCACTTCTGAGAACAACTTTGAAGATATGTTCTCATCTTCCTCTAGCAAAGATATGTTCACGTTTTCTCTAGAGAAGTCAATGTAAAGTTTGTTCTGATGCTTCCCCCTCCACTTCCCCTGCAGCTCACACTTCTCATATCATCTGTGTACAAAGTATAAAATCCTATATACAAAGTGTTAAGTGGAGAGGAAGCAGCAGTTGTAAGACGGTTGAAGTTAAGAGACACAGACTAGAAAACAAAGTAAGATCAGTCTTTTCTGTTTTCCTCTTTGGCATCTTTAATAAGAGAAACAAACTCAGAAGTAACAACAGAAGTCACTGATTTTCTAAAAATCAGGATGCATTTGGAATTGTTGTTGTAGGTCTCTCCCACCTAATTTTGTTTAATTTTAAAGTCCCACAGATTAGGTAATACATGACAGGTCATTCTTTATATAAGAAAGAGCTGTGAGAACTCCAGGACACAGCCTGCAAGTTCACCTCATGCTCTTACTGGTTGGTGAAGGACAGTGTGGACCTGCTGAGCTAGTGAGTTAGTTGAGATTGGCAAGGATGATAAATGTCCTAAATGAAGCAACTGTGAAGTCCCTGCCCATGAATCCATCTCTTGATACTGTCAATATTGCTGTTGGGGAATGTCCAACTTCCCTTTGTAGGAAGGAAAAAAAAGGTGAGTTTTACTGTATGTCCAGATAACCATTCCAGCCTCTTGTAAAGGCAAGGAATGGGTACTGGAGGCATAGGCCCTCGAGGGAGAATGCCCTGCCAGCAGCCCCTTCCCTCTTAAACCAAGGGCTGCTATATTGTGCACGTTGGACTTGTATTGGGAATGGCAGCTCTGACTCTTTGATGGCCACCTTAGGAACATTGTGTGGAGAATGGAGGGGAGGAATGGATCCAATGATCCCTTTGGCAGCGGAAGATAAAGAGAAAAATAATGAGTCAAGCTAAATTGTATCAAGATGTTTCATCTCACCTTCATTGGCTTTGCCTAGGGTTCTCTCTCAAGAGGATACAGTATCAGACCATCCTGGCCTTTGCTTCATACTGATTAATGAAGGTCATTGGTTAATACATTTTCAAGCATCCACAATCTAATAAAGGACAAGTCCCCCAGTTTTGCATGAATCACTCAAACCTGGTATGAAGGATGAGGGGCAGATGTGAATGGACTTATGAATACCGAATGTGACTGGCTCAGGAAATAATGACCTTGTACACATGACAGGGCTGTTAGGAAGATAACACAAGGGTCCAGGTTTCAGAGTAGCAGCCGTGTTAGTCTGTATTCGCAAAAAGAAAAGGAGTACTTGTGGCACCTTAGAGACTAACAAATTTATTAGAGCATAAGCTTTCGTGAGCTACAGCTCACTTCATCGGATGCATTTGGTGGAAAAAACAGAGGAGAGATTTATATACACACACACAGAGAACATGAAACAATGGGTTTATCATACACACTGTAAGGAGAGTGATCACTTAAGATAAGCCATCACCAGCAGCAGGGGGGGGGGAAGGAGGAAAACCTTTCATGGTGACAAGCAAGGTAGGCTAATTCCAGCAGTTAACAAGAATATCAGAGGAACAGTGGGGGGTGGGGTGGGAGGGAGAAATACCATGGGGAAATAGTTTTACTTTGTGTAATGACTCATCCATTCCCAGTCTCTATTCAAGCCTAAGTTAATTGTATCCAGTTTGCAAATTAATTCCAATTCAGCAGTCTCTCGTTGGAGTCTGTTTTTGAAGCTTTTTTGTTGAAGTATAGCCACTCTTAGGTCTGTGATCGAGTGACCAGAGAGATTGAAGTGTTCTCCAACTGGTTTTTGAATGTTATAATTCTTGACGTCTGATTTGTGTCCATTCATTCTTTTACGTAGAGACTGTCCAGTTTGGCCAATGTACATGGCAGAGGGGCATTGCTGGCACATGATGGCATATATCACATTGGTAGATGCGCAGGTGAACAAGCCTCTGATAGTGTGGCTGATGTGATTAGGCCCTATGATGGTATCCCCTGAATAGATATGTGGACAGAGTTGGCAACGGGCTTTGTTGCAAGGATAGGTTCCTGGGTTAGTGGTTCTGTTGTGTGGTGTGTGGTTGCTGGTGAGTATTTGCTTCAGATTGGGGGGCTGTCTGTAAGCAAGGACTGGTCTATCTCCCAAGATCTGAGAGAGCAATGGCTCGTCCTTCAGGATAGGTTGTAGATCCTTGATGATGCGTTGGAGAGGTTTTAGTTGGGGGCTGAAGGTGATGGCTAGTGGCGTTCTGTTGTTTTCTTTGTTGGGCCTGTCCTGTAGTAGGTGACTTCTGGGTACTCTTCTGGCTCTGTCAATCTGTTTCTTCACTTCAGCAGGTGGGTATTGTAGTTGTAGGAATGCATGATAGAGATCTTGTAGGTGTTTGTCTCTGTCTGAGGGGTTGGAGCAAATGCGGTTATATCGTAGCGCTTGGCTGTAGACAATGGATCGAGTGGTATGATCTGGATGAAAGCTAGAGGCATGTAGGTAGGAATAGCGGTCAGTAGGTTTCCGATATAGGGTGGTGTTTATGTGACCATCGCTTATTAGCACCGTAGTGTCCAGTAAGTGGATCTCTTGTGTGGACTGGTCCAGGCTGAGGTTGATGGTGGGATGGAAATTGTTGAAATCAGATTGACAGAGCCAGAAGAGTACCCAGAAGTCACCTACTACAGGACAGGCCCAACAAAGAAAACAACAGAACGCCACTAGCCATCACCTTCAGCCCCCAACTAAAACCTCTCCAACGCATCATCAAGGATCTACAACCTATCCTGAAGGACGAGCCATTGCTCTCTCAGATCTTGGGAGACAGACCAGTCCTTGCTTACAGACAGCCCCCCAATCTGAAGCAAATACTCACCAGCAACCACACACCACACAACAGAACCACTAACCCAGGAACCTATCCTTGCAACAAAGCCCGTTGCCAACTCTGTCCACATATCTATTCAGGGGATACCATCATAGGGCCTAATCACATCAGCCACACTATCAGAGGCTCGTTCACCTGCGCATCTACCAATGTGATATATGCCATCATGTGCCAGCAATGCCCCTCTGCCGTGTACATTGGCCAAACTGGACAGTCTCTACGTAAAAGAATGAATGGACACAAATCAGACGTCAAGAATTATAACATTCAAAAACCAGTTGGAGAACACTTCAATCTCTCTGGTCACTCGATCACAGACCTAAGAGTGGCTATACTTCAACAAAAAAGCTTCAAAAACAGACTCCAACGAGAGACTGCTGAATTGGAATTAATTTGCAAACTGGATACAATTAACTTAGGCTTGAATAGAGACTGGGAATGGATGAGTCATTACACAAAGTAAAACTATTTCCCCATGGTATTTCTCCCTCCCACCCCACCCCCCACTGTTCCTCTGATATTCTTGTTAACTGCTGGAATTAGCCTACCTTGCTTGTCACCATGAAAGGTTTTCCTCCTTCCCCCCCCCTGCTGCTGGTGATGGCTTATCTTAAGTGATCACTCTCCTTACAGTGTGTATGATAAACCCATTGTTTCATGTTCTCTGTGTGTGTGTATATAAATCTCTCCTCTGTTTTTTCCACCAAATGCATCCGATGAAGTGAGCTGTAGCTCACGAAAGCTTATGCTCTAATAAATTTGTTAGTCTCTAAGGTGCCACAAGTACTCCTTTTCTTTTTACAAGGGTCCAGGTAAAACACCTAATGATAAACTGGTTAGGATGTTACGAAACAATAGCTGGGCTTTTAGGCATGAAGATACTCCTTCCCTTTAGTCCAAAAGTTACACAACTTTTACAAGTTACACAACTACAAGGCTGGGAATAGACAGATCAAAAGAACTTAAAACAGTTAAAGTCAGTATCAAGAGGATGAGGGAGGCAGTTGTCAATGAGATGTTCACAGAAGAACAGGCTGATTGAGAGACACAGGGATGAGCCCCCTAAGGAGGGGGTCTGATGCAGCTGGGCCTTCCTGGGGATGGTAAGCCTTAGAGAGCATAGACATGCATAGAGACCGCTGTAGTGTTAAATTTCTTTTTCTTTCATGCTTTGCTATGCTATGCTATTAAATAACACTTTGTTTGGTCGCTGTATTAACTACTGGTTAGAGCTCCCAAAGGGAAGACTTGCAGGTTCTGAGCCCAGTTGACCTGCTGAGAAATCATGGACGGTACACAGAAGGTCGTAGCCTGAGATCTAGTCTAAGAGTGGGAGACTTATGGGATTCCAACCCAGGACAGGTGAAGGCATGAATTCTGGTACCTTAAAGAATTGCACTCAGAGAACAGGGAGGAGTCAAAAGTATAGCTACCTCTGTAATGAAGACATCTGGTTGCAAATCCTATCTATTTACTCAATACTTTGGGGGAAGGAAGTGGGATAAGGGCTGGTATTCTCTGATTTGCCTTTAATAACTTATCAGGTGGTTAATTTCTGCTGTGAGGTAATTTAACCTGTTAAATCTTTTCATGATTTTAAAGGATTTGCCAAGGGTGCTTGGAGCTAAGAATAGGCACTCACACTGTGGATAAGCTAACAATTGCAGTTAAATGTGTGTAGGAATCTAAGTGCATAAATTCAACTCAATCCTTCTCTTGTGCAAATTTAGTTTCAGATGTTACATAAATGTCCAAGCATCAGTACTATATAGTTTAAGATTGTTATATAAAAGTTGTACCATCCACCAGCACAAAGTATACCAACCCCTTTGTGACTTCCTCTTGCCAAAAGAGTCTAAGCAAATAGGTGGGTTTTGGAACTAAATTTCAGAGATTCATGCAAAATCAGTGGCCTGATCCTTTATTAGACTGTAAGTGGCTGATGGTGCAGCATTTATGTAAAAGACAATGTCAAAGCTAATTTGTGCAATATAGGGATGGGACAAAGGGTCAGTCTGTGATAGGATGTCCAAAATGTGAAATTATCTTTGGTAATACTTTTCTTTTCTTTTTCAGAGATCACCTCTTAGAGGTAGTTACAGCAAAGTTAGAGGTAGAAAAGCAAAATTAGAAGTGGCAGCAGGAGGATAACAAGAAAAAGGAGAGAGATTTACGCATCCAGCATTGCCAGTTCCATTGGTTTCACATGTAACTGAGCAACATTGTAGATTCAGCCACAGAACCCTTTTACTAGCCGTGTGCAGCAATTTATATTTTTATAGTAGCACGTGGCCCTTTTGGCAGTCTTGAACAGCCGCTAAACTCCACCAATTAACACTTGTACTCCCAGGGCACATTTTAACTGGAAAATGACTGGATGCTTTAACTAATCCAGTGCCTACAAATGCACTAAGAACAAACGGACTGTCTTGGCTGTCTCAGCAGTGAACTACTAATTGGTAACAGGATAGTTAATGGACCCAGACTACTGAAAAAAAATGCCCCCCCCCGCCCCCTTTAAAAAGTTATTTAACCATCTTTCACAATAATGTTGTATTTTCCCAGACAATGTAGATGGACATGCTTTTCAATTGACTGAGTGCCAACAGGTGGATTATTGCTATTCAAACATTAGAAGACCTGATTTCTATACCAAGAGGTTTACAATCTAGTTCCAATTAAATCATATCTCATCTAGCTAGCAACCTTGTACCCATTTCACTAACAAGATTTTACAAGTGAGCCAAAAAAGCTTTATTTTTTTGTTAAGTGTATCACTCTCCCGCCCACAAAAGCATAGTGCTAATAGCACTGGCTATTTGTGTGAGAAGCCATGTGAGACCATCTCCATACATTGCAGCCAAGGCTCTCATTTTGACTGCAATGCCTCTGCTGTTCCCAGCCAGAGCAGAGACAGTGAGCTGTGCCAAATTGTTTAATGTCTTTGTCATGTGGACAAACACCTAGCAGGGGCTAGGAAAACACTTAATTTACAAAAAGAAAAGGAGTACTTGTGGCACCTTAGATGCAT
The DNA here is from genome assembly GCF_009764565.3 of Dermochelys coriacea. NCBI lineage: Eukaryota > Metazoa > Chordata > Testudines > Dermochelyidae > Dermochelys > Dermochelys coriacea. The sequence goes on from NC_050069.1 coordinate 229,729,015, forward strand.
AAGCTCACGTAAGCTTTCGTGAGCTTATGCTCACATAAATTTGTTAGTCTCTAAGGTGCCACAAGTACTCCTTTTCTTTTTGCGAATACAGACTAACACGGCTGCTGCTCTGAAACTTCATTTACATTCACTTATCACTTTATGAGGATTTGGACTCCAGTCTCCTGCAGAGTGGAAAGGCAAGAGCCTGTGTTTATTGTGCCATCCAAGATCAGTGTGATAAGCTTTTCAGGGCAGGGACTGTCTTTTTTTTTTTTTTTTCTGTTTGTGCAATGCCTAGCACAATGGGGTCATGGTCCATAATTGGGGCTCCCAGATGCTACCACAATCTAAATTACTGCTACTAATAATAGGGTTGATCATACTGTATTTCATTAACCAACTGGCAACTTAAGGAAGAATCAATATATGCAATGGGTCAAGAAAATAAATGGTATCTTTTGACTTTTACACCTAAAGATTAAGAAGGGCATCAATCTGCAGCTGGGGAATGAGGGCCTGATTCTCCACTGGGTTGCACTTTGATAGTCATGTATACCAGTGCAAAGAACTACCATTCTGATCTGGCTACACAAAGTACAAGGTGATGGAAAATAAGAGCCTGAGGTAGCAACACAATAACAATACAGACATAGCACACTCAATGGTGCCTCGTATGTAGTGGAATTGGAACAGTTTATCAATTGTGGGCCCTGTAAAGTAATATTATTGTTTTATCATTTTCCCTGAGTACCTAAAGTTTATAGACTAGCCAAAGGAATCTTTCTACAGACATATCAGACAGGTTACATTCAAGGGATATCTTTCAGTTAAGCCAGAGTAACTACAGAACAAATTGGAGTAATATCACACTGTCATTGCTCTGGGTTTATGCCGGAGTAACTGAGAGAAGAATTTGAGCCTAAAACTCTCCTGTGTTCTCCTTTTTCTTCTTTTTTCTTTTTCTGGATCCAAAGTGTGTATAAATAAGTTCATGAGGGATACATTTGGTCCACTTGTTTTATCAAACTGAACTATATCCAGCTGTTACAGTGGGATTGGTTTCAAGGAGCATATTATCTCTTCCCTGTTACAGGAAGGCCAGTTATATAGGGACAATACTGATTATAGACATGGAGAGGGCCACTGTCTTTGATACAGTGAAGCGCCACTGAGGAACCTTGGGTGCAGAGGGCTAATGGCATGATGGTAACTGGTGCCATCACAAATCTAAAGGACTGTGCCGACATTACTGTGGGACTTCTGATTATTTGTATTACAGCATTGCCCAGAGTTCCAATCAGAATCAAGGCTTCATTGTGCTAGGTGTGGTACAAACACTTCTGGAGACATAGGGGGAAATCCTAACCCTGCTGAAGCCAATGGTAAAACCCCCATTAACTTCAATGGGCCCAGGATTTCACCCAGGGTTACAAACCAAGAGACTTGGGTGTCACATTGCAAGTTGTTTTGATAAAGCCAAATATGCTGAAAGTTAGCCCTGTGCAAGGCAAGCCAGAGGCCTATCACCATGTTAAGATGCTTAAACTCTATTCATGAATGGAATTAACTGTAAGCACTCTTTTATACTTTCAGCATTTATATTAGATCAGCCTTTAAATATATGAACCTAATGCACCTGAAAGTAAGGCCATTTTGGGAATAAGATGATAAAAATGGTTGTAAATACTTCTCTTTTTGCAAACTTCCTCTTTCTATAATGACAGAGAGGTAGAGCGCAATGAGAATGTAGAGGAAAGGGTGTAAAGGAACGTTAGGGATTTACAGGATGCATGTTTTAATCCATTCATTTTTTCATTTCAATTTGTTTTTTTAAATGACAGAGATAGTGTATTCGTCTTTGTCAGGACTTCAAAAGCTTTGAACAACTGTGGTAGCACAGAAAAGCAATTGAAGATAGAGAACAACAGTCCATTTCTTATTAAATACTACATGCATATTTTAGAACATGGGTAAATAGTACAATATGAATTTCACTGTCACACAGACACTTTGGGTTGTGTTTTCTAGGTTTTTATTTGTATTAAACTCAAATCAAACTCTGTATAGAGTTGTATCAAACTCTGATAGAGTTGGAATAGTATACTTTTTTTTTTACAGTTCTAAAATCAATAGAAGTCATTGGTTAGCTTTCAGTACTATATGAAAAGTTTACAAAAACTAAATCTGCTATACAAAATGTAATGCTGCCTAAGAATTATGAACACACTGGGACTAATGTTCTGCTATTTTTAAAAAAGGACATAAATAGCAATCCCGCTGTCTGAATAAGGGCTGACAGTAGGAGATGTGAATGAAAGGTTAATCAGTCTGCTCTAGTGCACAGAACATGGGAGTGCAAATGTATGGAAAATTTAAGACAGCCTCATTAAGTCTGTATCAGCATTCAGAAGCAGAGCTGGTCAGGAAATGTATTTTACTTCCCACAACAACAACAAAAATCAAAGAAATTGAAAACTTTTGATCTAAAAAAATTCATTTTACAGTAGTTGAAAACAAACCATTTTGGGGAGCTAGGGGTTATTTTTTCGTAACAAAAACCTGAAAGATTTTGATAACATTTTGATAAAAAGGGCATTTTTCATCTAAAAATTTTAGGGGGAATTTTTTCCTCACCATTTCTAATCAGAAGACTCTCTCCTCTCCAGGACCCAATCCAAAGTCCACTGAAGTCAATGAAAAGATTCTGATTAACTTCAGTGTGCTTAGGAACAACCCTCCATCCCACAATGTCAGGAAGAATGGTCTATTGCGTCTTGAGATCAACAGAGTAAAATAACCCAGCCACATTATGAGCAATACAGCTTTTTTCCTGTACATCGGTCAACAAAGTTAGAGTTACTGTGAGAGAGCAGGAGAAGAAAAATACACTGAGAAGCAAGGAGTAAGGGAAACTTTTTAAGTGCACGTAAGGGGTGGCGTTCTCTTTAATTTCTAACAATATAATATTCAATAACATCTTCACTTTCCTTCTCATCAGTTCTTTTAACTGGGTTTATCCTATGGCAACTTTCAGTCCATCAGTAAAGTAGATTGACAGAAGAAGAACCAAGAAATACATTGTAGATTACTTTCAACTCAATTAACAACATTTCTCTCTAGAAAGGAAATTAACTCCCCTCCAATTCCCAGGGCCATTCTGTGTGTCACATTCCAAACGTTCAAAAAAAAAAAGTTGAGGTTGCAACAGCTTAAGAGATTTATGTGCAGATGAGGTGATATTATCTTACTGTCCAGCAGTGAATAAGTGAATCTGTTTAAAAAAAAAAACAAACGGTTGGGGCGGGCTTAAGTAATTACAGTACAGTTCAATTGGACAAGCTTCTTTAAATAGCCTCCGTCTAAACATGATCATATCTTATGATTTCATGCTTCTTGGCCTACATATAAGGCCTTGTCTATACTCACATCCACATGTAGGATACATGTAACTACATGCCACAGTGAAAAGCACGTTGTGCCCAGACCCTTTCCCTTCTGCCTCCCCCTGCCAGAGCCTCTCCCTGCTGCTGGAGACTTTCCTTGTGGTGGGGCAAGGCTCCAGCAGCTCCCTGCTGCAGGGAAAGGCTCCAGCTGTGGGGAGCTGCTGGAGCCTTTCCCCACTGCCTCCCCACTTCTGGAGCCTTTCCTTGTGCTGGGAGGCCGTGGGACACCACACTGTTTTTAGCAGCGTAGCCATGGAAGGCACTGTTTGGGCATGAAGAGAGCTATGAAGGGTACATACCCTAAGGTTCTAGCGTGTCTTTACTCCATTCGCCTTAAGAGCAAACATGCCAAACCTGCAAAAAAAACCGCAGTAATTGGGCATGTTTTTGGCTTAATTGGCTTGTGAGTTGCTTGTTAGTTTTTGGCTTGCAGCTTGTTGCTTTTTTTTTTTTAATCGGCTCCCGGCAAACAGGGGCAACGGGAGGCAAGCAGGGGCACAGCGGGCCTACCACAGTACCAGACTGCCCGCTGGAGGGATTTAGTCACATAGTGTGTTGGGATTCTGAGGGATTGGCTTGTTTTGGCCTTGTTTTGAAATGGGATTAGCTTGATTTTTGGCTTATTGTGAAAGTCAGGATGCTTATTTACCATGTGAAAGTTGGAAACTGTGCTTAGTAGTGCCTCACTGTCTTTATACCATGTTGTGTGCAGGGACACAAAGTGTATGGACCATACACACCATCGTAAGTGAAGACATAGCCTAAGATAAAACGACTAATCTGAATGTAAATACACTTTTTAAAAGATTTGTACTACTTTTCTGTTAAAGCCACCAATCTGTTATCTGACCCTAGCTAGAATACACAGGGTGCTTTAACTCTGTGCCAGTCTTTTTTCTTTTAACACAGAATACCCCAATATGATTACCTTGTGGTTTCGTTCAACACCTGTGTAATCTGCTTCAGGTGGGATCTTTATATGAAGCTCAGCTTCATAGGCTCCTTCCCCATCATTCCATGAGTTTATTATGAGCATGACACAATTTTCTTCTCCAATGATTAGTTGATCTTTATCTCTATAAAAGCATACATCTGATCATGAACTTTGAAAATAATAATTAATTGGATTATAAATATTCACAATTAATCAACCTGTTTTGTCCATTTGCTCTCCTAGTGTCTATACTCAAAAATGTAGCAATTTTCTAAAAAAACCTGCCTTTAAGTTCTATGCACAACCAGCTACTTGACATGCAATTTACAACACAAAAATAATCCCACGGAAGAACTCCACAAAAGATTTGCAAATTGTGAAAAAGGGAGTGTACTCTAGAACAGTGAGGAAGTGGTCCGGGCGAATGACTGTCCACAGTGGCACATGCAAAGTGAGTTACAACAGAATATGGAAAGCAAGTTGTGTTAAACTCCAAAGCTCTAATTGCACCCTACCTATACAGGAATAGCTGATCCCCATGGAATGAGAAAGGATTTCAGCCCCCAAAATCAGCACATCTCCTAGATCCACTGAGACTAGAGCTGGGCAAAATTTTTCAGACTAATATTTTATTCACCAGCAAATGCAGTTTCAGGTCAGCCAAAACTATTCATGAATTTTTCACAAATTTGTTAAATAGTTTCAGCCAAAAAAATTTAAAAAATCCTGAGCTAGATTCGCAAGGGGACTTATGTGTCATTCACAAAACAGAAGAGAAGGAGGTGGTGGAGTCCCCTTTTATAGCCTTTAGCTCACCTGGGAAGTCCTGGGTTTGAGTCTCCATTCTTCCTGAGTCAGAAGAGAGACTTTTGGCTTTTTGTTTCATCGAGAAAATAGAAAATTTTTCATTTAGGCTCAAACCAAACAATTTTAAAACTTTTTTTTTGTTTGGACAGTGAACCAAAAAAAGTGATTATTTGCACAGCCCTAGCCAAGACGCACATACTTCTAATCATGAACTTTGAAGACACACACTAGCTCCACACTGACATTTGCCTCCAATGGCCTTCTCCAGTTCCTTGACAGCACAACTCCAGACCCATTATACTGCCTATAATTCCTTGATGCCCCTAACCTATAACCTTTCCCCCATGTTTTTGACTTAATTATGACTTAATTTGACTAAATTATGACGTTGAGAATCAAGTGCCAAGCACAAAAACAAATAGGCCATAAAAACAAATAAAGTGAAAAGCAATAGCCATAGCAATTCATATTATCTACTGATATTCAGGGGTGGAAGCTGAGCTGTTTGGTTGTATGTTTCCCTATCATTGCTGAGTACAGTGAATGTTTGGGACAAATATATAGACAAAAATAGCCATATATAGGATTTATCTTTCTCTCTCCTTGGAAACCTGGTACTTGGCATCAGTAAGAAGGCATTGCTATAGCCAGCAACTGACCTGAGTTTCATATTTCATCTAGTAGTTAAGGGAGTTAGAAGTGTCTATATTTCTTTCTGAGCTGTTTTAATGACCACCTGTATTCTATTAGGCATAGCACAATTATTTTTTTGTTTAAACTTACGGTGTAGCTGAAAGTTTCAAATCAGGAATGCACATGTTGTCCTCTCCACAATCCACCAGAATGAAAGCCTATTCAAAACAAGTATCAATGGTATTAGAGTTTTTCCTTGAAAAAAATCAATTCACTTCCTTGTCTTGATTATTACCAGCAATGCCACAAATGAAGGGGTTATTTCTGCAAGCCTTTATGTACATGAGTAATCTCAATGACTATGTATGTAATGGTTTGTAAGATATGAATATATGAATCTTTCATATTTTTCCCCACTATAACTTGGGGCTTACATGTTCTCCAATGACAAGTTTCAGAGTAGCAGCCATGTTAGTCTGTATTCGCAAAAAGAAAAGGAGTACTTGTGGCACCTTAGAGACTAACACATTTATTTGAGCATAAGCTTTCGTGAGCTACGGCTCACTGCATCAGATGAAGTGAGCCGTAGCTCACGAAAGCTTATGCTCAAATAAATGTGTTAGTCTCTAAGGTGCCACAAGTACCCCTTTTCTTTATATTCTACAATGCAATCAAAACAATAGTTCGGGAAGAGTTTTAAAAGATGCATGGTATTCTATTCCCATTAAATACATATTTTGAATTAATTAAACTCTCGTTGCATAACTTCTGTGAACACGATACACTATTTTAAGAAAGATGTGACAGATAATGTTTATATATAGAACATATTGCATGCAAGGTCCATACCTGCTCCCTAACAGTGCTTTCCTGATAATAGTTCAGTACTGGTTTCACAGCTAGGTCATCTACAAAAGTGGATTCATCCAAGCTGTAATTCAAACTAACACTGATTGGAGATAATTTATCTCGAAATTCTGTTTCATCCTGTGAAAGGTAATCACATAATAAAAACAACACTTTAAAATGGCTGCAAAAGGCAAAGTGATAACGGCCATGAATTCAGGGATTTGTTTGTACTGAAGGAATAAAATAGTGATTCTTTGAAGAGGGTCTTTGCAGACATTTTCTGATTAGGTGGTATAGTTAGGAAAGCGAGGTTACTCACCTTTAACTAGTGGTCTCAGAACACATTGCCTCCACAGACCCACACTCTGGAAGTAGCTTGCTGAGCTGCGTAGACTCAGAACTTTTTCAAAGCAGTAGCCTAGAATGAGGCCGTATCTAAAACTCCCATCAGTTCTTGACCACCTGGCAGGAATGGAGGGAGGGCACGTGTGGATCTGTGGAGGCAATATTTTTGGTTTGTTCCATAACCAAGGATTTATACACATCAGCCTTGGTAAAAGTCCACCATCTTTATTGCCTATGCAGCTCCTTATATACTGCTAAAGCCCTTCTTATCCCCACGTCACCTTCCTCTGCCTTTCCAGGGTGGCCTTAATGCCTACCCAGACAATGCATTAAGCAATTCCAACTACAGGTGAGCAACAGTAATCTTTTCTCCTTCATAAATATACCTCCACAAAAGCTCCACTCTTGGAGACTGGAGAACAGTAGTCATCCTGGAGAAGAAGACAAAGACTAAATGACAGCTCTGCTAAACCATCTCTTGAGACCTGACAGCTATGTTGAACAAAGGTTTAAAGCAATACTCCAGTGGGCTCCATATATTTCTTAGCTACAGGGATTTGGTGGAAATATGCCCATGAGGCTCCTATGGGTCTTCCAAGGATTCTGCACAAAATGGATGCGGTGACTCTCTCAAATGATAACCCTCACTTCTTTTTCCTTCACCGAGGAAGTGGATTAAGCAGATAGATGCTTAATATTAGCTATTTAGGACTCCAGATCCATCATATAAGAAAAAAGAGGGGATCACTGTATGAAGGGAGGACAAGTCACCATTATCATTATTATTTTGCACTTATGTCCCACTTTTCCTTCATAGATCTCAAAGTGGTTTATAAAGGTGGGTAACCATTATTATCCTAGTTTCATAGCTGAAGAAACTGGGACACCAAGAGCTTAGCTGATTTGCCCAAGTCTTTCTGTTTTATAGTTATCTTCTAATGAGTTTCAGTGTTTTGTTCTCATGCACTAGATCATCAGTGTGTGGTGTGCAACTGTTTACATCCAAATAACTTTGTTTGTGAAAGTGTTTCTATTAACATTTCAAGATCTAATTATATTTATTTGACAAAACCTACATTTTAGCCATAAACTGCTAGACAGAGTCCCTTTGAAATAGATATTGAAAAGTGAATTATCATTAAATTTAATATTTTAATGCAGTTATCTTACCATAGATAGAATAAGTGATTTACACAGTATAAACATGCTTTAGGAAAAGGGAAAACTTAGGCAGAATTGCAGGAAAAATTTCCTGACATTAAAACATATGTGGCTGAGGACTATTCACCCATGGGAAGCCCCATTCCTTGAATGTAACTGGACAAAAGATTTGTATGGAATTATCTTTTATTGATAAGGAACGGACAAGATGACCTAATAGGTCTTTCTCACATTTAATTTTGTGATTATAGAATGTTCATGATAAGTGCTTTTTACTTTTTGATCATTCATATTTCTGAGATTAACAACATGACTGGCATTTTTCTATATTTTATTTTTTTATTCCTCCCATAATACTAAAACTATGAGATGACAGCCAAGAATATTGTAAACCACTTACTCGGAGATAAACAACAAAGTCCCGGCAATGGAGCTGTTTCTGTCTTTCTATCACAATGGGGAAGAAATGATGTGATTGATGGTAATCAAAGAAGAGGGTCCTTTTAACAGCTCCTTTCTGTTTCAATGAATCTAATTGCAATTCAGCTTGCAGTGCTAGAGAATGTAAGTATATGAAACTTTTAACATGGAAAAAAAAAGCATGAACAAAATTATAGCTAATGTCAATAAACTCTTTCCAGTAAAAATAAAAGCCTACATTTCAAAATGGGTTGCTAGATTACAGCACACACTAGGCATTGATCCAAAGTGCAGAATATGTATAATTTGAATTAATCTCTGTAACTTTATTTTCACAGTCAACATGTACTGTACACAATTTCTATTTCCTAAGATTCTTTCTTTTAAGAGCATTACAAAATAGTCAAGTTCTTGCTTTTATTTTGACAACTTGCTCAGTTTAAATAAACAAAACGAAAACAGACAGTATTTTCTTAATTTATAAAGGACCCAATGCTGTATTCTTTGAATGCAGTCAAAATATCCAACTTAAATCAATGAGCCTTAAATAATTCATAGGTACATAAAACTTTCTTACCTATCTTATCTGAAATACTTTGACCTTCAAAAGCCACACAGACTCTTACAGTAAAACTATAAAAAGCAACAAAGAAAAATAATTAACAGATAGAGCTTTGTACTAAGTCTCTGATTCCATTATTTCTCAGTCTGCCTTTCCCCACTTCTTAAAAGTTGTTACAGAGCGTTCACTGTCATGAACCAATTCAGCAATCTGTCTCACTAGCTCTGCATCAAGCAGCCTACACACAGTCCTTTAGTTTTTTACGATGGAATTAAAAAAAAGTATCTGTGCATATACACAGCTCACAAGCCTGTATTCCTTGCTTACCAAAAAAGCCAAAGGATGAAATCCTGATTCCACTGAAGTCAATGACTAAAACTCCCGTGTATTTCAGTGGAGCCAGGAATTCACCAAAATACTTAAGCAGAACTTTTTTAGTGCTCAAGAAATTAGAGGTTTCAGAGTAGCAGCCGTGTTAGTCTGTATTCGCAAAAAGAAAAGGAGTACCGGTGGCACCTTAGAGACGAAGTGAGCTGTAGCTCACGAAAGCTTATGCTCTAATAAATTTGTTAGTCTCTAAGGTGCCACCGGTACTCCTTTTCTTTTTTCAAGAAATTAGAGATCAGGCCAGAGAGTTTTCATTTCAATTTAAAACTTTGCTGGAGTTGACTATGAGATCAAGCCCTAAAATAAGTCACAAATTAATTTTTCAGGGTTTGTTATTTATTACATAAATGCATTGAAGCTGTATGTTAATAGCTTTATTTCTGGTGTGCGTTTTTCAAATCTCATGGCAAACTCTGTTCTCAACATAACGGCCAGCAACATCCATGCCATTAAAGATAAACATTGCACAAACTTCAACACATGGCCACCTAAGTTATACATTTAAAACTGCCCACTTTCTTTTCTCTACATGTCATGTTACTGATCCTTACTTATACTGGAAAATTAAAAGAGAAGACCTTCTCTAACGATAGAGATTGACCGCACTTTATTTTAACAAATTCTAATGCATGTATTTTCCTTAATAAACCCATTATTTTTGTCTAATCAACATATGTAAAGGTGAAACCATAAAATTTACAAAAAGAAAAGGAGGACATGTGGCACCTTAGAGACTAACAAATTTATTTGAACATAAGCTTTCATGAGCTACAGCTAACTTCATCGGATGCATTCAGCTGTAGCTCACGAAAGCTTATGCTCAAATAAATTTGTTAGTCTTTAAGGTGCCACAAGTACTCCTTTTCTTTTTGCGAATACAAACTAGCACGGCTGCTACTCTGAAACCATAAAATTTAGTAATGGTTGTGGAAAGGTTTCATTTTACAAAGAGATGTTTTATTACACAATACAAAATATAAATGTTTAATGACATGACATTCAAAAGCTTTCACAAATAACCACTGATGGTCTCTTAAACCATTATAACAAGGTTAATGCTATTAGAAAGGCTTGATTTCCTGCTAATAGACACCATTGGAAACCCATCTTTAGTAACATGCTCTTGACATCTAGTACTTGACACTACATACTAAAGTCCCAATTCTGCAAACCCATACTCCCACCCGTAGTCAGCCATGGGACTACTCATTTGAGTAAGGGTTGCAGACTGAGATATTAAAACTTGCAAATCTCCCTAGTTACTAATGATTCTTAGAGACTATTACAATCAGTCTACACAGAGCCCGGTCAGCACTGGAACTATAAAATTGGCACATTTCACGTCAGACAATGACAACGTTAGATAAAATCCAAACACTCCTGAACTGGTCATTGCTTTTAAATACTATGCTAATGTTATGGTATGTACCAACATAGTCATGTAGCCAGCTCAAAACTACTAATGTTACCTCTAAAATAACCTCTAATCATATTGTAACTGTGAATCAGCTTCCTCTGACAAGTATAATAAAAATGTGCCACATCTGGGATTCATATAACTCACATGACCTTACTCAACATCTTCCTTCAGGGCAAACAATTTCCTTCATACCATTAAGCAAGACTTCACCATAGGCTCCAGAGGCTATTAGAAGTGTTGATTCCAATTCCCCTGAAAAACTGCAAATTTGTCATCTTTACATTTCTCCTAGAATTACCAATTAGAGACAAATAATTGATCATTTCTAAACATATGGGCCAGTGTAGAGTGGGCATTAAATGGAGAACGTATACTTTGCTGAACTGATATGCAAAGAATTTAGTCATCAGCCTTTATAGGCCAAATTGTGGCACAGCTAGAGCACCCATGCAGGAAAGTAAGGAGGTACAAAGCTGCCCTCTATGTGGCAGCTATCTACATAACAGGTAACTGCACGAAAGGGGAATCAGACTTTGTGGAGCGGTTAGCCCCTCCCTACTCAGGTGGGTTGGAGCTGTAAGGAGTAGGCAGAATCTTGACTCGGCCCTCTCAATGCCCCTGGTGGCGTAGCTATGCTACTGTGTCAGACAGCATGCTGGGTATAAACCCATCACAGTGTACTCTTGCCCTGCAGCTGAAACCCCTTCACAAGTCAAAATCCCCTTCCTTGGCTGACCCAGGGACAGCGCAACAAGGCACTCAAAGTGATGCGCTTCACTCAGATGAAGTGAAATTTAAGATTAAGGTGTCCCTTTAAGATTAGGAAATTTGTAGAATACTTATGTTTAAAGCAGGACTTATATAAAACTACTTAAAATACATTATGGTGTTTGTAGTTTGAATTAAAAAGTCATTATTAAAATGATACAATTTTAATGAATTTTGAACGGTTGAGAATTACGATATGTTAAAAATAGGTCGGGAACATTGCAGTTTATTCCAAGATCGTACTCTGCTTTCATAAACACAGCAGATCATCATGCACTTCATATGACTGAGCTCAATTAGTTGGCCCTTATATAAAATTCATGGCTCATCCTTCCCTTCCAGGAAAAATAGGTCCAGGAGGTGAATGTTTACATAGAAGAGCTTTTGCAGATCTGTCAGTCCACTGCATCCTCCCCTCTGAGAGGTAGGGCCAGTAAGACTATGGAGTAGGCAGTGTTTGGGTCCTCCAGCACCCCTACTGAGCAGAGATCCACAGCATATTTAAGAGGCCCCAGGAGTCTCTAACTGAATTCATACCTCCACTTCTGGGCTCCCCACAGCTGAGACAAAATAACCAGCAACATTGCCTCATTGGCCCATGGCTTCCTGCCCCAGATGCCTTGTCTTTGAAACATGTGGAGAGGATGTTACTCTCTTTAGAGCAGCAGTAGGGTTGCCAACTTTCTAATTGCACAAAAAAAACCCCCCCTTGCTCTGGCCCTTCTCTGAGGCTTCACCCTACTCACTCCTTCCCCCTCACTCCCCTACTCTCACTCACTTTCACTGGGCTGGGGCAGAGGGTTGGGGTGCAGGAGGGGTGAAGGTTCTGGCTGGAGGTGTGGGCTCTGGAGTGGGGCCAGGGATGAGAGGTTTCGGTGCAGGAGGGGGCTCCGGGCTGGAGTCAAGGGGTTTGGGCTGGGGTGCAGGCTCCAGGAGGGAGTCTGGGTATGAGAGGAGGCTTAGGGCTGGGACAGGAGGTTAGGGTGTGGGCTCTGGAGGGAGCTAGAGTGCGGAATGGGTCTCAGGGCTGGGCAGGGGGTTGGGGTGCAGTAGGGGGTGCAGGCTCTGGGAGGGAGTTAGAGTGCAGTAGGGGGTTTGACCTGAGGCAGGTGGTTGCAATGTGGGTTTGGGCTCCAGCCAGGTGGCACTTACCTCAGGCAGCTTCTGGTGAGCAGCGCAGCAGGGCTAAGGCAGGCTCCTTGACTGCCCTGGCTCTGTGCAGCTCCCACAGGCACTTCCCCTACATCTCCCAATGGCCGCTGTTCCCGGCCAATGGGAGCAGCAGAGCTGGCGCTCGGGCAGCCGCTGGAGCTTCCCTGATCACCCCTGTGCCTAGGGGCCGCAGGGACATGCTGGCCATTTCCAGGAGCTGTGTGGAGCCAGGGAAGGCAGGGAGCCTGCTTTAGCCTTGCTGCCCCACCCACCGGACTTTTAACGGCCCAGTCAGCAGTGCTGACTGGAGCCACCATAGTCCCTTTTCGACCAGGCATTCTGGTCAAAAACCGGATGCCTGGCAACCCTAAGCAGCAGTAGTCTTCATACATTTTATAGGGTAAAATACTGCCTCTCTAAGAAGAGAATATGCCCTGTTTAGAGCCTGTCTCCCAAACTCTTCCACCTTGGTCACATGGATTGCACTAACACCACACTGATCCAGGAGGCAGAAGATGTGGCTACTAGGGTTGGTTGAAAACAGGAGTTATTATCCATTAAAATTTTGAAACAAAATGAAAAATTTCTGTTTTGTTTGAAATTTTTTGCAGCTGTTTCTGAAAAAACAAACCAAATTCAATGGACAAAATTCTCATTTAGAATCAGTTTTGTTTTAGTTTTTTCACTTGTCTATTCCCCCAAAGTGAAAATTTTCATTTAAAATAATTTTGTTGAAAAATCAGAAAATTTCAGATGATGTTATTTTTTCCTGAAAATTATCATTTTTCTCTCAAAAGTAATTTATAATCAACGAAACTTGGAGGAAAATGTTTGACCAGATCTAGTGGCTACATGAAAATTCCACTCTACCCTTTTGAAAAGGCACTTAGCAGTATGTATATAGGATATGTGTGACACAGCTGAGTTTGGCAATACAAACTCTAAGTGGAGTTTACTATATTTAATTATACATCGTAAAAATCAAGAGAATGAAAAACTCATCTCTTAGGATCAGATCCTCTGCTGATGGGAATCCTCACCAGTTCCATTGATTTCAATGGTGCTATGATGTTTTACACCAGCAGAGGATTTGTCTTTTAGTATCTTGTCAAATCCAAGTGATATTTTTGATGATTAATTTAAACTACATTAGTATTTACTTTGCATGATAGTGTGAAGAACTCAGTACTGTGCATATGTACTACTGCCCACTTCTGGATGGAATTGGAACTGCACATCATAGGCCCTTGAAATGCTAGCACAGCTAATGTGAGCTCCTTTAGCTCAAGTCCCAGTGAGCTGTGCTTTAGAAACAGGATAATCCAACTTGTGTCCCTTGTGCCATCCTGGTGCACAGCACAGTAACAATGGTGAAATCCTAAATTGCACAAAATCTGATACTGGGAATATTTAGTGCAGAAATATTTCTAAAGAGATCACACAGTTTAGTCATAAACACTATTAGATTGGTGGTAAGTTAACTATTTCGAAAGTAGCATCAATTTTAAGGGAGATCTTGTGATGTTTAAATGGGTTTGTTTGTACTATGAGGCACTCTATGCTTGTAAGAAGTGGGAAAAGCTAAAAATAACAGATTTTATAATAAGTAAGGCCGAGAGAGTTAGATCAGTTAAGAAAGACTGGAGTCAGAAGGGTTTTTGAGATCTGGAAAGTTGATTTATAGTTCTGTGGAAAAATAGACTGAGTTCAACTTTCAAACTTCTTGCAAATGCAAGTTGGTATGGTGATTACTCAACAAGCAGGACAATTTTGAACAATTAAAGGAAAAGAACTGCTGTAGATAAGAAACAACTGGGAAATGGCATCTTTGTCCTTTGACTGTATGGCCTTGTCTGTATCAACAGTCTTGGATGACATGGAGTAAGAAGACTAGAATCTTGTCTGCCCTATAGTATCTATCATTGCTACCACCATGAGAGCTACACTGGTGGCTACAAAATGAAGCCCATGATTGAACAGACAACAAGGTTTTTCCTCCAAACCTTAAAACAACAGAACAGTTTGCTTGAAATAAATCTATACCCTTCAATCTGATGTAAAAACCCAGACCAGTGTATTTTAATTCTAACACAACTGAATATTAATAATACATATGATAATAATAATGTGAATAATAAAAAAGTGATAGTGAGATATAATACATGCAGTTGAATCTAATTATCTTCTTATAAGTTTTCTGCCTTGAATTTAGGCATAAACAAAATCTAGTGAATCTTTGTATATATAGTTACTCATGTCTTTTGTGTCAGCTGAATATTTGACTTCGTGAATATCTGTAAATATTATTTAAAATACATTGGTTTGGCCTTCTGAGTCAATTAATGCCTACCCGTTATCCTTCCTTAGGAGAGATGTATAAAGTTATAAATTACCACCTTATGGAGCCTGGAGACTCAAAAGCTTGGTCCGTCAAAAATAAGGAGTGATGTAGGTTACACATTCCACAGTGTGTAAAAGCTGGACTGCAGAAATTTTTTTTGACAAAATAGTTTTCTGCTGAGAGATGGAATTTCCTTGAAATAGACATGTTTTGTAGGAATGTGTCAATTTTGACAAAATTTTCCATGGGAAAAGGTCAAAAGAAATAGTTCTGACTTTCTTGCTCTATTGTGATAGTATTAAAATGTTTTAACTATCATTTAGATTCATGTGAACTTTTATAGTCTATTAAATATTCACTTAAATATATTTACATATTACATTAATTGTAATATATTACATTTAATATTGTAACAGACTATAAAGGCAAAACAAAATGAATTGACATTATCTAAATAAAACAATAAAGTTCCCATCAAACATGTTGATTTTGGTTAAACTACATTTTCTCTGATCAATATGAGTTTTGGAGGACTCAACCTGTGCCTAAACTGTAGTCTTGCCAGCCTTGCCTCTCAGAGGGGAGGATGCAGTGTACTGGCAGAACTCAAAAGTTCAAGTCTTTCATATGAATGTTTGTCTCTTGGCTTGGTTCTCTATGGAAGGGAAGAATGAGCCTTGGCTTTTACTTAAGACCTGAGCAACTGATCTGTCATATGAAATGCATTATGATTTGCTGTGTTTACGACAACAGAATCGGGTCTTTGATTAATCTACAAAATGTTACTAACCTTAAAATTATACCGAAACGGTAATTAAAACAGTTCTATTCTTAGCATCTTAGCCTAAGTAAAATGCATGGAGTAGATCATGATTATAAGGTTATAGATCATATAAAAATCAGAGCAAAATTATTCAATGGTCCTGACTTGAACTTTTTTGGAATTTTTGTCTTATGGAAATTTTTGAAATTGTGGGTTAAAATTCATCATTTTAAATTGCCTTTAGAAGCTCCAGTGTTTAGTGTACGTTCAGGTTGCCATGGTAAAAATTATTACCCCATGTCTAATCCACAGAAATATGCATTCAAGTCACTCCAAACAAAGTTTTTTTTGAAATTGTGCGGTTTTGAAATTATGGAACATTTTTTTGTCTCAAAATATCAGACTTTTCTCTGGAAGGAAAATTCCACTTTTCATCCATCTCTCCTGAACTGAAGTTTGTAACAAAAAATTTTGATTTTGGTTTGTAGATGTGGAGATATGTAATGCATAAAGAATTTGATTGGGGACATATCAATATGATAAACAAAAATGACTGTCAGTTCCTAATATGACTTATTTACTATTATTGATAATTCATTCAACACAAAGGAAAACGTGGTTAAAGATTTGATACTATAGAATCCTATTCTGCTCACAGATGAATCCTTGCCAGCTACTCCACAAACATCTACAGCTGAGCAGTAGAGGCAGATACCCCTCTATTTTGGTGAACCATTCACTCAAACACATAACAGTCAGCAATTTCTGTGTGGAAAATGTAACTCCTCAAATTCATTTTAATTGCCTTTAGAAGCTCCAGTATTTAGTATACTTTCAGGTTGCCATGGTAAATATCATTACCCCATGTCTAATCCACAGAAATATGCATTCAAGTCACTCCAAACAAAGTTTTCAAATGCCTAAATCCACATTTTCTGGGATACTGATCATATCATTTGAAATGTTGGGAGTAGCAAGTACTTAGCACTAGAAATGATCAAAGATTATTAACTCCCTCTCCGCCGAAACAACTCCCCTGAAAAATGTCAGAGATGTTTCCATTTTGCAAGGTTCAAAACTGACCACACTGTTTTTTTCCTCCAAAAATTGTCACTATTTTTAATTTATTTTTTATTTAAAGTTTTATAGACATTTTTCATTTACTGAAAACCTGGTTTACTGAAAATTTTCAATAAACCATTTCAACAGTGGATTAGATAATGGTAAATTTTAATTACAAAGTGGCAATTTTTTCTTTGGTAAAGAACATCACCCCATTTTACAGAGCGGGAAGAGGAGGCTAAGAAATGGTAAAATGCTTGTGTGAGGGATTACCATAGTTTGGTAGATCAGAAGGTGGATAGTCAGCACTTCTGAAAATTAGACTCTCCAAAATGCCTCAGATTAGTCCCCCAAAATGGAGATATTCAAATCAACAGTCACAAATTTAGGCCGTAAGTTCTAACCCTGATTCTGATACCTTTTTGCTGTATAGCCTTAGGCAGATCAGTTAACTTCTCTGAACTTCAGTTCCCTCATTGCTAAAATGGGAATAGTACTATTTGCCTACGTCATACAAATGTTCTGAGGGCTAACTAAATACCATTTGTAAAGTGTGATGAAAGTGTAAAACAGCAGTCAGGCCAATAGGTGCTCAGATTTCACTGTGATAAGCAGTGGCACTAGAACATTTTTAATACTGGGGGTGCTAAAAGCCAGTCTCCTTTCCCCTGTCCACCACCCCCACCCCCCAGAGCTGAGGCCGGGAGCGAAGCCCCAAGCAGGGGCGGCAGCCGGGACCCTGGAAATGTGGGGTGGTAACAGAGCCCTGGGCGTGGGGCGGTAACTGAGACCCCAGGGCCAGGCTGGCAGGTGGGAGCCTGGGGGTGCTGCAGCACCCCCTGCACTCCTAGTTCTTGCACCTATGGTGATAAGTGCTATCGAAAAGGCACAGGTAAGAACAGAACGCGGGTGTCCCTGGCTCCCAGTCTTGTGTTCAATGTACTATATAGTTTGGGGACAACTATTCCAACAGCCTTTCAAAAATTCAAAAGTGTGATTTTTTTTTTTTAATTACAGGAACTGGCTCTTTGATTTTTCACAAACATCTAGATAGTGAAAAGCTTCCACGGGACATTTGTTTGAATAGTTTTGAATTTCAGAAAGTTGCAGCAAATTCGTGATGATTTTCTTAACTCAATTTCTGAATGAAGAGAATTTTGTTAGGAATATTTTCCTCGGCTTTAGTAGATGCCCTTCTAACTAAGTAACATAGATACCATACTAGTAAAGTGGTATGTGCATAAGTCTAAAAGATCAGGATAAAGCCCAAAGAATTTTGCAGAGAGTATAAAAAAAGAAATTGTATGTGTTTATGGTATTTTGCCCTATGCTTTAGTTTTATAATCTTAGATGATGGCTAAAACAATATTTTCCTAATACTGGAAAGCATACAATAATCCAAATCTTCTTAGACTTCCTGAAACTTTTCTGGTAGGATGGTTTCCTTTCATTCTTCTAATTTTGAAATGTCAGTCAACAGGCATTTCACACAAGTTGCACAGCTGGCTAAGAGATACAGAAATCTATCCCATGGGATGGAGGAATTATTTGCCTATTGGAGTTTCCCTACTAATTGTTTTCATATGTACAATACAAGGTTATATCAACGAGAGAGAAAAATTACAGCATGGAAAATCAACAGCTGCTCTTCAATCATTTTGGGAGACTGAATTAATTTACTTTGTATAGTAGGAGCTGAACCTTTAGGGAACTGTAGATTATAATATAATAGCCAGAAATGTAATCATCCTTCTACTAAGGCACTTGAATTATGTGTAAAACTCTTGCAGATATAAACCAAAAACACCTTTCAGATTATTCCAATACAAATAATAAATATTAAAGGAATAACTTTATCCTCATAGTACATTCTCTTCTCCCAATAATATATTGCATTTGGAATGTGACCCATGACAGAAATATTTTAATGTTTCCTGAAGAGTTGTGCAGGAACCAGATTTTTATTTTGGGGGAATTTCACAGTTTCAAAATTTCTTCTGTTCCAGAATGAAAACAAAAATTAGAAATTTCTCACAGACAGAAATTTAAAAACGAATAAATA
This sequence comes from Dermochelys coriacea, assembly GCF_009764565.3. Classification (NCBI taxonomy): domain Eukaryota; kingdom Metazoa; phylum Chordata; order Testudines; family Dermochelyidae; genus Dermochelys; species Dermochelys coriacea. The sequence goes on from NC_050069.1 coordinate 229,748,106, forward strand.
CATAAATAAATAATTTTGGCTAGCTGAAATGTTTTATTCCAATTTTGTTGTATATATAAAATTTCAAAATGGCAAATTGAAATGTTACATTCCGAAAAGCTCAAAACTTTTTGAAATGTCTTTTAGCAAATTTTCTTTCTAAATGAATTTTTACAGAAGGCAGCATTTCTGCAAAATGTTTTACTTTCAACAAATCAGGAATTTCTGACAGAAGAATGTTCCAACCAGCTCTAGTTATCTGTCTCCATCTGCTGGTAGGAGGTTACTTTATCTTACTGCTTTTAAGACAATGTAGAAACATATATTAATACATGATGAACCTTTTCAAAAAGGATCCATTAAATCTATTTTTTTAAGAATATATATTCTATAGCTCAATGTTTATAACAAAAGTGTGCTGTGTTTCTTTGTGTTTGGGGTATTATTTACCTTATGATGAATAAATGAAAAACATGATACATGTGAACAATGAAGGAAGAATACATCGCCCACATTGATGGCGAATGTTTCTAAAATGCTAACATGGAATAATGCCAGTCTTTAAGTATTCACGGTTTGGGTTGATAAATAAGCCTTTTTTGAGAGCTCCCTCTCTTTCTTCTGTTTCATTTCATTTTACTACACTCCGCTACCTTGAAAGACTGCATGAAAGCAAGACTACAACTGGCCAAGAAGAGCTGGATACAACTATAGAACTGGTTATAGGAGTGCAAAACAATGCATTCTGTCCCTTCTTTAAATGGATGAGCATTCTTCTTCCTCATACAAAATATGGGGTGAAACAAAATGGCAGCACATTAAGTTAATAGAGTACCAGGGATGTAGCATCAATGTAATAACTTATACATCCTCAGTGAACAACTACATCCTTACCAAACAGGGAAATGGGTTCAGTTTTATAACAGGATCTTTTCCATCCAATCTGGTCTGTTCCACCAACTCAGACACCACATTTGAATTTAGGGCATGATCCTATGAGATGCTGAGCATCCTCAACTACCATGGGATATGATGGTGCTCAGCACCTCACAGGATTTGGCTCCTGGCTACTACATGTCAAATATTTATGAAGCAAGGGAAAATAATTTGATTCTGCTCTATGTCGGTTGGGTTCTAATACCGCACTAATTACTGCAGCATCCGAGCACCTGCACAAACACTAGAAAGATGTCTGGAGCAAGAAGGGAAAGATTTCTTGTCTTATCGATGACTTACCAGGCCACCATAATCATAGAGTCAGGAAGCTGACAAGTTTTATTGTCAGGATTTACAATCATTGGGTGCAGCATGAGCTGAGCATCCACTGTCACAACAGGCCTTGCTCTACATGAGAGAAACAAAGGTCAATACACGCAGCAGGAATAAGTGGTTATGCAAATTAAGAGAGGTCCAAGACTGCAGATGGAACATTTAACCTTTTAATAATACAATTATCTTAAAGACAGCTGTAAATAGAATCATAGAATATCAGGGTTGGAAGGAACCTCAGGAGATCATCTAGTTCAACCCCCTACTCAAAGCAGGATTAAATCATCTAAATCATCCCAGCCAGGGCTTTGTCAAGCCTGACCTTAAAAACTTCAAAGGAAGGAGATTCCACCACCTCCCTAGGTAAAGCATTCCAGTGCTTCACCACCCTCCTAGTGAAAAAGTTTTTCCTAATATCCAACCTAAACCTCCCCCACTGCAACTTGAGACCATTACTCCTCATTCTGTCATCTGCTACCACTGAGAACAGTCTAGATCCATCCTCTTTGGAACCCCCTTTCAGGTAGTTGAAAGCAGCTATCAAATCCCCTCTCATTCTTCTCTTCCGCAGACTAAACAATCCCAGTTCCCTCAGCCTCTCCTCATAAGTCATGTGTTCCAGTCCCCTAATCAATTTTGTTGCCCTCCGCTGGACATTTTTCAATTTTTTTTATTGTAAATAGGGTCCCTCATGTGGATGGGGGTTTTGTTGTTGCTATTCACTTTCCTGAAGAAATGAAGATTCTATTTGGCAGAAAGTGTAACCTCTCTTTTTCCACAGATTTGGTCATTTTGATAATTCTTCACAAAAATTACAAGCTACCAGGAGAAATCACTAAAACAGGAACTTGAATTTATAATAGACATAGACACACATGCAAGATTGTGCAAAAGCCAGATATGTACAACAAGTTCCGTTAAGCAAACACTGTCCCCCCGCCAGCAATGTCAAAATGCTCACACAGGGTCAAATTCTGCCCTGAAGGCTCTGAAACCTGGACTAGGCTCCACATTTGTGCAGCTGACAGCAGCCTTTTAGTAGGTGTTTTACAACCTGTCATCTTTCTGCCATGATTCAAAAAAGGGGCATCTTCAGATTTGCTGTCTTCTGTAATTGTGTTTGATTCTCTCTGAAAAGGGGATGTGATTGGCTTAAACAGAAGTTCTTAGGAAATATTTTAAATCAGACATAGGCTGCAACCTAATTGACAGAATAATGTTAACAGAAGAAGCAGCTGAAGGTGGATATATATGGCTGCTGTGTGAACTGTGAGTAATGGCTGGTTATTAATTAGCTACCCAGTAATTTAGAGTAGTTTATAACAGGGTTGGAAATAGAGAAAGTTCTAAATTATATGTTCACAGAGTACGATTTTATGATACATTAATTTACAGGAGTCTGATAAAAAATAAATCACTACCCTTAAAGTTTTAATCTACAATTTGTGTTGTAGTGTTAATTTTTCATTGTAACATCAGTTGGGGCCTCAAAAATGAAAGGATTTCTTGCATTTTTGTACAGCAGGGAAAACAATTTCTCAAACAAGTTCAGTTTGTATTATTAAATGCACATAGCCATGTTTGTCCAACAATACCAATTTCACATTAAAACACAAAAGTCAGGAAATGAAAAAAAGATGAGGCGCTCATAACATTAACATGCCAAATGGCACAAACCCCCTTTTGGGTTGCAAAATGAAATGTAGATCTATACATACCAATTCTGATTTTCCATTACCCTGCATCTTGTGTGATCATTTATGCCACTGCAAAGTGGTTGCAAAACAATACTGGATCAGCATGGTAGTACTTTATACACTGACTCTATGAGGTTCAGGGAAACGGACCATAAGTCCACTGTACATATTGATGTAATGTGCAAATTGAGCTAATGCTACCAATGTGAGTTTTTGTTACCCTTTCATTTCTTTACTTTTGCATGTCCATACATTTGTAACCTTAGGGTAAGATCATGCCCTGTCATTGCAGGTGTGTAGGGTTGGGAAAAACAGAAAGCTATAAGGAGCCAAGCAGTTTGGCAGCACTGTTGCAGTATTTATGCTCAGGATGGCTCAGTGTTTGGATGGGCACAGTTTTCTGTTCAGCTGGATTAACAGAACAGCAGCAGATTTTGTCTTAAATTTCTGAGAGCTGTAATTTATGTATTTTAAATAAAACCTTTGGATTTGCAGAAAACTATACTATGCAGCAAAAACATTGGAGACTAAAATTATGGGCTCTGTAATTCATTAGCCACTACTCCTGACTTTGAATTTTAGGCATGCTTAATAAAGAGGGAGCTATTTTGTTATATGCTTCATTAAAATAATACATTCTCTCTCATAGAAATGGTCTTGACAGCAGTCTGAAAGTAGCAATCCTTGTGCTTGTCAGGTAGTTCACACCCTAGTGTCACTAAGCGGACAAGGCTACATGAAAATCTAAAATTATTAGTAGGTGCTATTAGGTCACAGTAGGAAGTAACTCTTCAGTCACATGGCTTTTTAAATTCTCCCTCATTAAGGACTATTTACTTGCAACAATAAAGCTTTCATTTTCAATTATTTGGGACTCAGTTCCACTAAAAAAAAAAGTGGTTACAATTTTTAAATGGGAAAAGTGTCATTTTTCTCAACTTGCCTAACTTAAAGTTGGTAGGAGGATTTGATCAAAACACTTGTTTGTAGATAGACTGAGATAGGCACTTTCAACCTAATGGAGAATTTTTCAAAGAATGATGAGTATATGAGAAGAGGGACTTATAGCACTACAGCATTTGCTGGTAAGAATACACTATAATCTATCATTTATTTACATACTGTATAAAGTAACAAAAATGTGAAATAAGATTGCTCGCAGATCTCCTGCTTGAGCTGTAAAACAAAACTTCCATAAAATTTACCACATACCTGTAAACAGCTACTTTTCCAGCTCCAAATGCACCTACTATTAAATCTGGAAAAACAAAATAATTTTATAAGAACAACTTACTACCCTCCAGCACAATTTTGCAGCCTTATTTATTTATATTCAAAACACAGTAACATAAAATAAATGACATGTTTCAGAGTAGCAACCATGTTAGTCTGTATTTGCAAAAAGAAAAGGAGTACTTGTGGCACCTTAAAGACTAACAAATTTATATGAGCATAAGCTTTCGTGAGGTAGCTCGAAATTAATTTGCTAGTCTCTAAGGTGCCACAAGTACTCATTTTCTTTTTATAAAACAAATGAGCTAACTCATACTTTCCGGATCATTCTACAAGAACAGAGTGAGGAAAAACATTTCACATTTTTGCCATGGTAGCATATTAGTTCACTGTCAGCCTTCATAACACAGAGTCATCCATGCCACAATCTCTCTCTAGCTTGTCTTGGAAGGGAAACAACTATTTCTTTAAAAATCCAAATGTTTTACTCCAAACCATTACCTGTCTGTCACATGAATGAGTGGCAAACAGGTGCAACTTTTTGGGGGGACAATCTCATACCAGTTTAAATTAATGTAGTTTAAATAATTTTTTCCTGATGAACTCTGATCCCATCCTGATTTATTAGATGAATTGTATTTTTGTAAATTTAGGTATTACCATACTTTAATATCTATCTAGAGAGAGAGTAAATTTTATAGTTTAAATTATAACCATATATTTGTTTAATTTGCAGGGGAGATCTGTGCCTTTAAGAGACCCAGCAGTGGCACACGCTAGGAAATTATTTTAATGTAATTTAAATTTTTTAAATTAATTTAATTAAACCAGTGCACACATAGTGTGTAAACCAACCTACAGATTCTCTGTTGAGTAACATATCCCTGCCAGGCACTATTGGGCTGATTCTCCTTAAACTGGATTTACAATGCTGGAACTCCAGTGGCTTCACTAGAGAGCACACTTCAATGGAGGGGGCATCCCAGTGAGACTGTGTGAGCGGTTTCTCCCCTTGCGGCACTTAGGAGTCCCCTTTGCGATAATGGCTCTCTCAGACAACTCTCAATGGACTCGAAGCCTGGGCAAGCGGAACCTGAAGAGAAGTTTACCTCCTTGGTTAAGATGTTGTGAGGTGAGATGTCACAAGACAACAGCTCATGTGACAAAAACTCTCCTAAGATTTTCCACCCAGCTGGGTTCCCTGAGTCTCACAATAATCTAAATGGATTTAATAAGATATTTCTCAAGAAGACATGTGGGAAAGAAACATCATGCTATGTCACAAACAGATAGAAAAAAGACAAGTAAAATAGGGTCTCCATTAAACCTATCATCTATCCTTGCAGATTTTAAAGCTGTGGTTTAAGTTAGAGCAGCTGATTTCAGGTTTCAGAGTAGCAGCCGTGTTAGTCTGTATTCGCAAAAAGAAAACGAGTACTTGTGGCACCTTAGAGACTAACAAATTTATTTGAGCATAAGCTTTCGTGAGCTACAGCTCACTTCATCGGATGCAACCCCTTTTCTTTCAGCTGATTTCAGAATCTGAGCTTCCATATAAGAAAGATGCCTCAAGCCTTCATTGCTGCAAAGAAAAGCTTGAAGTGGCGACAGATGTCTGCCTGAATCTGCTGACTCTGAGTCTACACCAAAAACTTACATCAGCATGGCTGTATTCTAGGGGTGTGAAAAATCCAGAAACCTGAGAGACATAGCTATACCAACCTAACCCTGTTTTAGACAGTGCTAGGTCAATGGAAGAATTCTTTTGTGAACCTAGCCACCTAGCTCGAAGAGGTGGACTACATATGCTAATGTGGTAGTTAGTGTCTACATTGAAGCGCTACAATGGTTCAATTGCAGCACTGCAGCTGTAGCAGTTTAAGTGTAGGCATACCCTGAAACAATGCCTCTGAGAGGAATGAATTGCTCCACTCATCACAATGGAGCGTTAACTCTAAGACCCACTGTTCTGGAGAGCTGCACCAACACCACCTCAACATAGGAATCTACGTGTGGAGGGCCTCTGTACCTCAATCTCTTCATGGCTTTGCTAGGATGAAGTTGAAAGGGGACCACACATGCCAAATCCTCTGCATAGGCGAGTAGGGGCTACACTCCCCCACAGCCCACTGGAAGACAAGGAACGGTGGTCTAGAGAAGGATGAGGCCCATTCTTGCCAAAAATGAGTGGTGGCAGACCCCCCAGAAGCCCAGCAGACTGCTAGTGTGAGGGCTCCAGCATCTACCAACTCAACCAGGGCAAGAGGTGTAGCAAAGGAGTGGGGCCATGCCATGGGGGCAAGGCAAAGAGGCCCCCCATTTGGAGCTGTATTTATGGCTCTGGATTGTGCTGATTTGGGAGCTGCAATTCATTCATTGAGCAGCCACTCACACCCTACATCAAGCTGAGCTCAGCTGCAGGGGAGAATCTACCCCAACATGACCTCCCAAAGAACTTGAAAGAGCATGAGTATTAATTGGGAACAGAGGAATTAGAGTGAATAAGCAAACATTAAAAGATCTGTTTCAGAGTAGCAGCCGTGTTAGTCTGTATTCTCAAAAAGAAAAGGAGTACTTGTGGCACCTTAGAGACTAACAAATTTATTAGAGCATAAGCTTTCGTGAGCTACAGCTCACTTCATCGGATGCATTTGGTGGAAAAAACAGAGGAGAGATTTATATACACACACACAGAGAACATGAAACAATGGGTTTATCATACACTCTGTAAGGAGAGTGATCACTTAAGATAAGCCATCACCAGCAGCAGGGGGGGGGAAGGAGGAAAACCTTTCATGGTGACAAGCAAGGTAGGCTAATTCCAGCAGTTAACAAGAATATCAGAGGAACAGTGGGGGGTGGGGTGGGAGGGAGAAATACCATGGGGAAATAGTTTTACTTTGTGTGATGACTCATCCATTCCCAGTCTCTATTCAAGCCTAAGTTAATTGTATCCAGTTTGCAAATTAATTCCAATTCAGCAGTCTCTCGTTGGAGTCTGTTTTTGAAGCTTTTTTGTTGAAGTATAGCCACTCTTAGGTCTGTGATCGAGTGACCACAGAGATTGAAGTGTTCTCCAACTGGTTTTTGAATGTTATAATTCTTGACGTCTGATTTATGTCCATTCATTCTTTTACGTAGAGACTGTCCAGTTTGGCCAATGTACATGGCAGAGGGGCATTGCTGGCACATGATGGCATATATCACATTGGTAGATGCGCAAGTGAAGGAGCCTCTGATAGTGTGGCTGATGTGATTAGGCCCTATGATGGTATCCCCTGAATAGATATGTGGACAGAGTTGGCAACGGGCTTTGTTGCAAGGATAGGTTCCTGGGTTAGTGGTTCTGTTGTGTGGTGTGTGGTTGCTGGTGAGTATTTGCTTCAGATTGGGGGGCTGTCTGTAAGCAAGGACTGGTCTGTCTCCCAAGATCTGTGAGAGTGATGGGTCGTCCTTCAGGATAGGTTGTAGATCCTTGATGATGCGTTGGAGAGGTTTTAGTTGGGGGCTGAAGGTGATGGCTAGTGGCGTTCTGTTGTTTTCTTTGTTGGGCCTGTCCTGTAGTAGGTGACTTCTGGGTACTCTTCTGGCTCTGTCAATCTGTTTCTTCACTTCAGCAGGTGGGTATTGTAGTTGTAGGAATGCATGATAGAGATCTTGTAGGTGTTTGTCTCTGTCTGAGGGGTTGGAGCAAATGCGGTTATATCGTAGCGCTTGGCTGTAGACAATGGATCGAGTGGTATGATCTGGATGAAGATTGTGTTAATGGTGATGTATACAATCTAAAATAAGGATAATGTCACTGTACATTCACAAAGAATAATTTACTGAAAGGTCCATCCAGAATTCAACTACAACTGTGGTCAGTTTATTATAATTCATTAGTCTCATTGTACTCTGTTTCACTGTCATTTAGGGCCCAATCCAACTACTACAGCACTAAATGGAAAGAGCCTTTTTGACACTGATGGGAGTTAGGCCAAACCCTTCATTAGCTAAGTAATAGTTCTGAACATGCATAATGTCAGAATCATTTATGAGCAGTAGTTTGTAAGTTTATTGTGTGTTGTGTAAAGGAAAAGCCATTAATCATTTCTGTGAAACATACGTGCAAGACGTCCAAATTATCTGAAGTTTGGCAACCTTCTTCTCCTAAAAATAGATGGAAGTTGTCTTCATTATTTGCTTTTTTATTGCTACATATGAAATGTCACTGATGCAAAGGTTATTAGCTGAAAAACAAATGTTTGACAAGGCAACTGGAATTTCCACAGCAAAAAAGTAATCTTAACTAACTGTCAGGATCTCTTCCAAATGAAGCCTGAAGAAAAACAACACTTGCAAGCTGGAACATAAGACGGCACCTATTTCATTAGTTAGGGTTTGTTTGTTTTTTTCACAAAGGCAAGTTGCTATGACCCTAATTTAAAAAGAACAATCATCTATGAATCACTAATAAGCAATAGCTATAAGAGTGTTTCCACTTTAATTCCAACTTCCAAAACTGAAATCCACTGCAAACCCCTGAGTAATGCCCACAGATGAGAATGGGAGTTAGACATAGGTCTGAAGAGAAGAAATGATCATTGACAAATATCTGTTCACATCCTGTAAGGTGCTGCATTTCTCTCATAAAGTACTGAATGGCCTCAGTTCCCCAGGGACTGCTCCCATTTAAATAAATTGGAGCAAAGGCATACCCATTGGGAGCAAAGAACACTTAACACTGGGCTCCACCTGAGAAACATACATCTATTTACAAATGCAACATGAGATCTCTCTCCCATAGATAAAGAGCAGGTGGTTTATGAGGAGGGAAGTATTCTCCCAAGATATCTAAATGTAACCCGCAAGGTTACATTAAAATCCTCCCCAGCTTTATCAGTATTTGCTGAATGCCCATAATAGTTGGATTAAGAAGGGAATTCAGCAAATTGTCAGTTCAAAACTTACCATTTCCCCCTCCTTTGGGGCCAAAAATGTCCTGTCGGCCTTTTCCCTTGGCAGAAAATGGCCCTGCCAAGCTGAGTGATCCATAGGACTGAAATGCCCTAGAACCCCATTGTGCCATAACTCAGGAAACAAGAAATTTCAAGGGGCGTTTCCACTGAGAACTGTTATGATAATTGGGCTTACAAATGTACCCTAATTGTAAGCTCAGCTGTAGAAAATGAGTGTAAATTCATGAATTATCACAATGACCTGTTGTTTATGATGTAAGCAGGAGACAGAAAGACTGAACTAATTTAAACAGAAAGGGTTTACTCGAGGACTATGTTAAGTTTATGACTGGTAAACAAGAGAAGCAGAGGACAGAAGTTAGGCATGTCGGAAGTTAGGACTATTGGTGGACAAAATAATGAGAGGATGGCCTATTCCACCCAATACTCCCTTTCTAGGTTCTTAGAAAGAAAAGACTTTGGGAGGGTATTAGCAGAAGCAGCAGCTGTCTGCAGTGAGCTTTATCCTCATAGCAACCTCCATTATCTCTTGGGATCCCAGATCACCTTTGTCCTAATACTGAGACATGTCCTGACCAGACTGGGCCAGAGAGAGGGCTTCAGATGGCACTGATACCTCCAATGGCTTAAGATAAATCTCAGCCACCACCTCCGATGTGAGACTTCATCAGCCCTCTCCTCTGCCATGTATGTCCTTTTCTTCTCCAACCTTTTAAATTTTCTTTCCAGTCTCTCTCCTTTTCCCTTCTGTTTCATAAGAGTCTGTCTTAGCTGTCCAAGACTGCATATTTTGCAACGCTGTTGTGAGCCTGTGACCAGAAAGAGGCAACTAAAAGCAATGCCCTAACCAGCCCGATGCTGGTACAAGTTTGCCAGATCTCAGAGTGGCTGATAAGACCATGTGTTTCTCCAGCAGTGAGGTTGCAAGTGAAAGTCAACACCAGAGACAGAAGCTCCATTTTCTACCTTTCTTTCCCTTTTTGTGTGTTTTTTGTCTTCTAAGTAACAAGATCAGACTTTAACAACAGCTACAATGACAGTTTCAGGCCATCTCAACTAACTTCTGCTCTTGTCCCCAAAAGGATAGCTATTACCATCTTTGATGCTATCTAAAAAATTGTCAGACAAGGGTTTTTTCCTTTCAGAAACTCTTTACAGCTAAAGGGAAAGGGAACAAGGTATGTTGTTAAAATGAAAGCCCTATTCAATACTTTACATTTCAAATGCTTTAATTGTTTTTCCTTCATTTCTGTATCTTCAATAAAAAGTTAAAAGGACTTTTAATGATGTGTTTGCCATGGTACTAAGCACTCTGAGGTCTCTGTATAGCAAAATTCCCAATCTTGTTTAAAATTGTTTAATGTTGGACTGTGACTGGGTTATGACCCAGTGACCTTTGACTCCTGAAGTCTATATATTGCATCTAAATTAACACAGCGGAACCCTTCAATTTAGATGAATGAAACCCAAACTGGAGGGATTCCACAGAGCTTAGTCCTGAGACAAGCTCTCCCTACGTGAAATTAGGTAAAGGTGCAGATGAATAATTCAAAGGGTACTGCGGAAATTAAACAACTCTAGTTATTTCCATGACTGATTTTCATTTTGCTGCAAATAAAGGGCTTAATTCTGCAAGACCTTACACGGTAAAGAGACGGGAAAGTCCATCTGCTGACCTATAGGACATGATCAACAGATACACAAGTAGCAACCACCCGTGGAAGAGAAAGGCACATTAGGCTCGGGAAGGTGAGCTGACACCTCCACCAGCATCCCTTTCCCCATTGATGTGCCAGATCTGAAAGGATGTATGCTGAGGATGGAAATTTGGCATGGCTTGTGCAGTGGCGCTGGCTATGTCTACACTGGAGCTGGAAGGTGTAATTTCCAACTGAACGAGCATGCTAAAAATAGACATGGAGCTGTAGCGGGAGGGGCAAGATATCCCAAGGGCACACCTAGAATCTCAGATGGGATTGTACTTGGGACAGCTAGCCTATCCCACTATGGCTACACTTCTAGTTTTCGTGGTATCACAGGGTTGCTGGCCCCTTTAAGAAGAGCGTGGGCCCCCTGAAAAGTTACAAGCTAATTTAAGGGGAATGAGCCTATCTAAGCAGGTAATTAATTGAATAATGAGCACCTCAGCCTGATAAAAGGCCATCAGGGCTCAGATGCAGGGAAGCTCCCTGAGACCACAGGCTGCAACAAGGAAGGCTGTGCAACCCTGAGCCAAAGGGAGAGATTATAGGCCAGAAAGGCCAGAACTGAGAATCACACAGCCCAAAGAGAAGAGCTGTGAAATTCTGTGAGTCTGAGAGACTTTATTTCAAGTTTATTTGCATTTAATAAAGTAGAACCCAGCAGGGGAATTTTGTCTTACACCCTTTGGACTGGAGGAGTCCTTAAGGGGCCCTGAAAGAGGGGAAAATGAGGCAAGGAGTGCCTGCAGCTCCACACTGGATCAGCAGGGGGTACTACAGGGCAGGCACACCCTGCGACCATCAGAGCTAGGTATGTCTCCTGGAGCTGGAAATTACACCTCCAGCTCCAGTATAGAAATATCAGCTGAGTGAGCCTTCATCCATGCTATGGAAATAAGCATAGCAGTAAAGTTCTGGAAAAAGCAGACAACCAGGGCTGCTCTTCTCCATGTCCAGCCTCACCAAGTGATGTTTAGATTGGTTCAAGCTAAGCAGGCAGTCACCCTCTAGTAATATCTCCTTCCTCCCCGTGCAAGATCCAACTCAAAGCAACTTTGAAAAGGGACTTTGCCATACAACACCAACCAAGCAGCAAGTGACGTGCTTAGAGAATCCCCTTTTCCTTGAGTCTATCCAGAAACCCTAAGTTATGGCCTGGAGTCTCATCTCTTGCCTTGGGGGTTAGTAGCCAAAAATTAGCAATACAATTGGCAGTTCTGAAAAATTGTACAGAATGGCCTACACTCTGCTCATGAGACACCCAGGAGTGAGCTAACCAAAGGTTAAGCCATCTCTCATCATGGTACTACATATCAGGATACAGAGAATAAAAACGTTTAGTTTTAGGCTCTACCAGTTCCTAACCCTTTCTGAATATTTTACCAATACTTTAAGAAATATATCTGTATATTCTATTAGTAAAAGAAGCTGCCTTTTAATGACACAATATGCATTGCAACTGGGAAGTCTTTGGGACCCCCTGAGAGTAAAGGTTTGATATAAATGGAAATGTTATTAAAATGGAAAAAAAATTCTATATCTGAAGTATATAGTGTATAAAATTGTATATCATTATACCTTGTGGATATTTATCTTTGCTGTTTCACTCAATTCACTCACCCTTTAAGACGCCCAAGGAGCCTGAGGTTTATAAGGTAGATTTATTTCCCTCTTTTGGGGTTCCATGACCTAAATTTCCATCAGCCAGTTCCCTTCAGTCCCAAAAGTCCAAAGTAAAAGATCCCTTAAAAAGCTTTCTAATACAGCAATGACCACAAGAAAGGTCAGAGGATGATCTGTTCCAGGCAACACCAGTGAAAAACTCAGCCTATAGCCAGAAATAACCTTTGTCTGCAAAAACAGCACTTTCTTCTGACCCAGTAACTCACAAGGTCCTGAATAGTTCTTTCAGGGGGAACTTCCTTTCTCCTCTCAGCTCTTCTGACAGCAAGCCCCTTAATATCAGCAACTGCATCTGGCTGGTCTACTTACACTCTCCCCTGGGGTCTGAATTAACTCCCTTCTCTAACTTCCTGAGGCACTGTTTCTATTCATTCCACCCTATAACTATCCACTTCTTGAGTATTTTTAATGTTTACCACTTAAATGAGTCCTGTTATTGACTGGGATAAATATATTTCCCCTGAGCATCACTGAACGCATGATATTGTGATGTTCATTAAATCTCCCAGAGCATTTTGGAAAAAAGTGCATCTGTAAATTAAAATATATACCACCATTTGATTAGCTATAAAATGAGGATGTTCAGGAAATTGTTGCATTTTCAAGTGATTAAAATCAATCAACAATATGATACAAGTCAATTATCTGCTTTAGTTTGCTCCATTTGGTTGCAGAATCCCTTCCCCCTGTTCTCACTCACACACTGTACAGCTATCATCAGAGCTGATGCAAGGTTTCATTTTTTGTCTTCTGTAACTCTCCTGACTTCAGAATATAATCATCACTAGACTACAATGCTGTGATGTTATTGGCACACTGCCTGTTATGTTCAACAAATTTTATATCATGAAAAATCCCAGCTTTTAAGAAAGAAACTTGAGGCTTTTCTTCCTGCTGTTCAAGTTAATGCATTTAGCAGATGGCACTGTTAAAGACTCAATCCTTAATAAGATTAGACTGGATTATTGAATTTTAGAGACAATTTTGCCTGATCATCACAGCCTTGTGATAACATTTCGTTAAATGTTTCTAGAGACATTGATTTATATATAGTATAAACAATCTTTAACATAATAACTGCACCCAGAATAAGGAAAGCTGACCCAACCAGAGCTTAGCTAGAAGGAATAACCAGTATAAAACGGGGGTAAATTTGAGTAGAAAAGGCCCCTGACTTCAAAAGGACAACCTAGATTAATGAGGATTACTTATACACTTGTTCAAATAGTGTAATTTATCCAAGCAATAAACACACACAGATGCTCTACATCAATCTACTTTGTTAAAAATTGTTTAAATAGTTCTGGATGATAAATAAATTTGAAGACACCACAATCTGCTTGAGGAAATGCCACTGGCAGAAAACAGGCTGAATCAGTTATTTGTGATAAACGATTTGCTCAGTTATAATCAGCCAGCAAGTGACTCAACATATGCCATGGTGTGAAGACAGAAATCATACAGATTGAAAATGCACGAGTTCTACGAGGCTACATCTACACGACACACCACTTTCAGAGGCATGTAGTGTAGTACCTGCATAGTCCCTCTAGCAGGGGTATAAATAGCAGTGTAGACAGTGAGGCACAGTTTAGGAGATGAGAGTTCAGACATACCTGAAGGGTTCGGATATTTATGTAAGTACCTAGCCTGTCTGCTCTCTACTTGCTCAAGCTGTGCCTCCCAGTCAACACGACTATTTTAAGCAGTGTAGTGACCCATTGCCTCCTTGCTGCTGGACTCTTTCCCCACTGCAGGGAAAGACTCTCTCAGCAGGGAAAGGCTCCAGCAGCTGGAAGGTTGCAGGGAAAGGTTTCGCCAGCTCCCTTCTGCTGGAGTTCTTCCCCACCACAGGGAAAGGCCTCTGGCACAGCAGGGGCAGTGAGGAAAGGCTCCACCAGCAACTAGCTTCAGGGAAAGACTCTGACAGTGCAGGAATGGGGAGGTTGCGGGAAGGGATGGGGGGCAGAGAGTGAGGAAAGACTCTGGTAGTTCCCTGTTGCCAGAGCCTTTCCGTCCTGCGGGGAAAAGTTCTGGCAGGGAGGAGGCAGCTGGGAAAGGCTGAGCCATTTCCAGCTGCCTCCCCCCTGCCAGAGTTTTTCCTCACCACAGTGAAAGGCTCTGGCAGCAGGGAGCTGCTGAAGCTTTCCCCCCACTATCTGCCCCCACCCACAACCTTTCACTGCCACCTGTAGCTACGCACCACAGCGTGGACACAGCTTGCTTTTCAGTGTGACATGTAGCGACTCGTACACTAAACACCACCGAAAGCAGTGTGCAGTGTAGAGCTAATCTTGTAGATGAACCAGCTGGATGTACAACACCATTACCTAGACAACCACTGATCCTGAGCACTCAACAGGGACCAACTTTGAACAGTTGACCAGAAGCAAAGGAAAACATTTATTTTCCATTAAACACATTTATGGATTTCTCTTGCATCTGTCAAAACTGAATTACTCTGTTTAAGAAAAAGAAATGAAATAAACCACAGTTCAGAAAGCAGATCTAAGGTGGGATTCTCACCCCTGCTCCATTGCGCCAGCCCCTTTACAGCACATAAAAGGTTTGGAGTGGAGTAAAGAGTAACAGGATGGCTTGCCCCATTAAGAACTAAAAACCTAGTTATGAAACAGGCAGAGATCAGGTGATTTCCCTATAAGAGAAGTAGGAAGGGAGGATGCTTAGGGAGAGTAACCAGAGGAAGCTGTGGCAGAGACTGCAGAAGAGCTCCAGTGAGCAGGAGACCCTTGACTATTGGTTAAGGGTTTGAGCCTAGAAGCCAGAGGGCTGCACGCCAGGGAGAGCAGACTCCATGGGTTAAGAATGAAAACACTTCAGCCAGGTGGGCCTGGGATAGGGTGACTAGATGTCCCGATTTTATAGGGACAGTCCCGATTTTTGGGTCTTTTTCTTATATAGGCTCCTAGCCCCTGTCCTGATTTTTCACATTTGCTGTCTGGTCACCCAAGCCTGGGAGTGGCCTGCAAAAGCAGCAAAAACCCCAGCAGGAAGGCCTGGGAATAGGAAGAGAAACTTTTGTTTGTGTGGACTTTAATTTGGAACTTGGAGTTTTATTTCGAGTTTATTTTATGTCCATATTTTAGACCCTGGAAGAAGGGGCATTATTGGACTAAAAGCCTGTGTGGAGTTTATTTGAGGAGCCCAAAAAGGGAAGCTGAGGTGAACAGTCACTTGCAGCACTGCTTTGAGGCCACAGGTGGGAGCCTGGGAGGAGGCCACCCACATTCACAGGCTCCTAAAGACCCATCCCTAGTCAGGGGATGATTCCCTTGATGCAGGTACTGTGGAAAACATATGTAGAGCTGCCTCCCAAGGATTGTCTCACAAACCCTTGTGTAGGGAGTGTACCACGTGTGGGGCTGGGGCCAGGAAGAGTATGTTGGGGCAGGGCCATTGCACAGAACACAGCAGAGATTGTTGGCAGTGCTGGACCCCCAGGACTACTTAAAACTACCTCAGGGGGTCACTCCAGCCCCAGGACTGACAACATGCAAATATGGCTTAAAGCTATGTAGCTCCCCCTCCCCTGTCTGTGAGTTGTGTGCTGCACCTCCTAGGAGCATAGCACAACAATCTCACCCACAATTCCTTTAGGATTTTACTCCAGAGTAATTGAGTCATATTTGCACAAACTTTTTTTTTAATAGACTTTTTCACATCTTCTAGTCTTCTCCACCATTCATCCCTTACCCTCTTTCTTGAGCTAGACTGGGTTAAGTCCAATATAACTGTATTGAATGGAAGTCAATGGAGCTACTACTCCTGATACATACCAGTGTAAATGAGGTTATAATCTGACTCTGCAACTTCACTACCAGAAAACAAGTAGTCGAAAAGAATGGGCAAGAGAGACTACTATAAAAGGCAGCAGCCCATCTAATTTCTCCCCATTCCGCTTTTTTATCTGGAAGCTTGGAGGCCTCTAGCGCCAAGTCTATTCGTTCTCTTTTTTGCTTTCCAGCTTGGCAATCCAGAAGATATAAGAGCACAAGATGTAAAGATGATAAATAAGTTTGAGAGACAAAGAGAGACAGTATGCAGTTATTGGTTGAACACTTGGCTTCAGCACTGGTTACTGGCAGCTACAGAATGAATTACTCATAAAGGACCTTCCTTCCACCTGCTTATCAGGATCTGGACTCCAGATCCATCAAGACACAGCATTAAGACTTGGAGAATGGAAGAAGAAAAAAAGTGGAGAATAGTTGGTCTACTGGAGAGCACTGAAAGGTCTTCACCAGTCTGTTTTCTTCCAATACTGGATCCCACCTCATACATCAAATCTCTCAGTCAAACAAGGCGCAAGATTCTTTGATTTCTCATCTGGCAGAATGGGAGAGTCTCTCACTGAATAATCACACGGAGAAGCAGAAATAGCTCACATCATGATCCATCTCTTTTGACAGTTAAACAATCTCCCCCTTTCACATTTCAGCTGAAGGTCCTTGCATAGGTGTGAATAGTGTCTGGTGTGCTCAGCCATGAAAGTAAGGGAAATTCAGTTCTACAAATGATAAATTGCCAAATTCATGGGAGCATGCAATAGAATTCATGCTTATTTGCTTCCTCTGAAGAGTTCTGGTTTCACTTCTGAATTCAGCCACAGAGGAGAGGTGGTGTTTCTTAGTAAATAGACCACAAAACTGGGACTCAGGAGACCTGGATTCTATTCCTGGCTCTGTCACTGGCCTGCTGGGTGACCTTGGGCAAGTCACTTCCCCCCTTGCCTCAGTTTCCTCATCTATAAAATGCAGGTAATGAAACTGACCTCCTTTGTACTATTAAGAACAAAAAGAATCTGTTTGAAGCAGGTTGATCTTTTTCAATCTATATGAAGCATTCTTTCCTTCTATTTTGCTTTCTCTTGCCAGCCTTACAAGCTAAGATTTAGGTTCTGCCTAATTCTTGTGCGGATGTGCAGCAAAGAGCCCTCCCCAGTTCGGCACTGACAATGCAAGGGCTGGCTAAAATTGCAGTCCTCTCATCAGTGGAGCACAGGGACTGCTTCCTAGTTATTCTGTTGGGGCTGGGAGCAATGGGCAGTACTTGGCTCTGCCCTGTGTCACTTGGGTGGGATGTTGCACCCGTAAAGAGATGTAACAGTTTGAACACTCCCCTCTGTATCAGAGAGCTCTATGAGGTGTTCTGCTACAGGATATCAACAGTGCTTTCCTTGAAGTACTAAAGTTCCTCACCACTCCGAGTGCAGGGCTGTGCCTACAAGGCGCAATTTAGCCTTGCATGACCAAGTGTCCCTTTTGATAAAGGAGTAATTCTAGACACGTCATCTGAAGTGATTCTAAGATTTCTAAGATAAAAAGCCAAACTGTTATGAAATGATAGTAGTTATGAGATTATTCCATATTTCTCTGCACAAGCAGCATTATTTTGATGGCATCGCTTCCTTGGACGTGGGGTCCGAGGGCTGTGTTTAATAATGAAACCCTTGTTGAAAGGTTAGACACTTCCTGTATTTTAACAGAGTTGAAAATGGTGGTCTGTTAGCTTTAACAGTGACAGCGCCTATATCGGGCTGGCTGAAGACAGATGGCCATTCTGTTGAGGAGATTGCTAACGAGCAGAGAAAGCCATCATATCTGTTGTGCTGACAGCGTTGGAGGAGAATAGATAGCATCTTTAATATCTACCCTTTGTATTTGTATGTACCAGTAAAGGTTTTTTTTTTTAAGAGTACTTCTAATCTTTGCTCTCTGCAAAGAAGATTCAACCCTTTTGATATTAAATAAAGAACTTTCAAGCATTATGGTTGAGATTTTCAAAGCAGTGCAGGGGATTTATCCACAATTATTCACCAATAATTGGTGGCAGCTTTAGCCAAACTCAAATTATGCTCTAGTCAAACAAGTTATTAGGCTCAATAAAGAAGTAAACACAAGAAATTTGGAAGTATCGTTCTATTTGTCTATTTCTAGGATAGAAAGAGCTGAAAGCCTCATGCCTCCCTATTGAGTGCTATAATTATAAGATGCAAGGTTTCTTCCGACATTCCGCACACATGAATAAAGAACTATTCTACCAGGTCTACCTCATGAACTAAGACAACTGACCTATTGGCCAGTGACAATTATATAGGCACACGCATGGCTGTTCCACATATTAGTCTCTATAAATTAGATTGACTAGTCTCTTGCAGCTTATGGTAACAAATAATTCCCCTCCAACTTGACATTTTAAGGGTAAAGTTGTACTATTATTTAACAGTTTAGGTCTTTCTGCATTGAGGAGTGGATAAGCTGCTTCTTTGTTTGACAGTTCTTTTCGCCCTATCATTTTCTTGGAGGTGGATTTTGCAACGTTGTCAGTCTAGGAAACTGTAGGATTGAGGGAGAGGTTGCCTATGGTAAAAACAAAAAGAAAAGGAGCACTTGTGGCACCTTAGAGACTGACAAATTTATTAGAGCATAAGCTTTCGTGAGCTACAGCTCACTTCATCAGATGCAGTTACTAGTAAGACTTTTTTTCAAACAACTCAGCCATGTAACAATACAAACACCAAATTATCACATGCTAAACACATCCCACAATAGAATTCTTCAGGTAGAAGCACAAACCCAAAAGTGATAGTCAGGGAAAAGCTAAAGAAATGTCTCAAATGAACTGAAGATCTAAGTGTGCCACCCAAAGTTCCCCCATTCCGCTTTAAAGATGCCCTGTGAAGGACTACAAAGCCCTTCCCCTTCTCAATTGCTCAGCTTTTTCTCCCTTGAGTCTTTTAATGTTATCATTATCCAGCTTTTCAAGAAGCATTTTCTAGAGCAGACAAGATCTGAATTTCTAGCATAAAAAACCCCAAGCAGAAAAAAGTCCCCCTTTTAAAAACAAACAATAATCCCAAATCTTTCAGGCCTTCTTTACCTAGAATAAATAAGCCAAAAAGGTCTCATACACCCTCTTTTTTTTTTTCTTTGCAAGTCACCATTAATTTACAAAATCATGCAGCTAACAACACCAACTTTCAGGTCTCTAACTTGCTAGCTGTAATAATAAAAGCTAAGAAAGACAAGCTAAGAAAAATAATTCTATAAAGAGTCTGTGAAACCTAAAGCATTAGCAAGTATTAGTGCGGTAGGTCAACAGTATACAACAGCAAGGCTATGCATTCCTCGACACTGGGTACATTGCAAACGTTCAGAGATTTCTCAATCCAGAGAAATAGTATGGTCTTGTATGTACTGATCCTAGAAGAAGGAGTGAATGGCATCAGATTAAAAGGATATTGTACATTTAGGCAGCATATGGTCCTGGAATGCTGCTTCAAACTGGAAGGACTTCACTAAAAAAAAGCATGCAGTAGTAGTGTAATCTTGATAAATACCATTGGATGTCTGTAAAATATTCATTGTTAGGAAAAATTCAAAACAAACTAAAAAGGAAGAATCTGTATAACAGAGTGCAAAAAAGGTCATGGAAAGACCTAAATAAAATCTGTGACTCAAATTATGGAATCTTTTTGCATTCTCTCTGCTTTTTGTAATGAGGTCAAAAGCAATTAGGAACATATATATATATATATACACACACACACACACACACACACACACACACACACATAAGGAACTATATATATCTATATGTTCAGCAGCTATTTGGAAAGCAAAGCTTTAAGAAAAACAACTAGCAACAAACACAACCAAGTCGGTCTCTTCTCTTATAACATGACATGGTTTTAATTAAGGAAGAATGTCAGCATGGAGCAGACCTATAAGCTCAGTAGGAATGAGTGCATTCAAATGTTGAGTGGGGAATAAGGGTTAAGCTTTTTTCTGTAAACTTCACATGTTTTATGTTAATGTAACTGTTTAAGCCCTTGCATTTCTGATGATGTCTCTTGACAGGAAAGGGAGTATTTGTTTTGTCTGACTAAGTTCTCAGGAAAACATTGCTAGAACTACACAAAAAACTATGTCTATTCTTTATTGTGACCTCTGCCTTCCAAAAGGAACAGTTTAGATGCATTTTCCAGAGAATGTAGGTATGAAATTCCCTCTCTTATGGAAAAATCTTACCTGGGTAATCATTCTTGTCTATGTCTGAGTCTCCTCTTAGAGTAAAGCCAAATCCCGCAGGCATGGACTGTGAGGCCCATGCTCCATTGAGAACCTGCGAAGGGTTAGCAATTAACCCATTCCTGTGTCCATTGTAAATGAACACTTTGCCTCTTCTGTCTTCACCTGCGAATGGTGCACCGATTGCAATGTCTGCAATAGAGTAAAAAGAGTTGACAACATTAAAACAAAGAAAGAATTAACTCTGACAGGGAAAATAGACCAGAGGGACCTGTGTTGTGTGTTAACTGGAGCTGGGGCTTAATCTTTTTTCTCTATTGCATAGATTCTATTTCAAGACAAATACGTAAAAATGTTTAATAGTGTTTTAGTGTTTCAAACTTTCATGCCTATAGTTGTAATGAATTTATTTTCATATGAAAGGGCCCTCACATTGCAATAGATAGACAACACACGTTTATTATTAATTGCACGTTTTCCTTTGTCATGTTTTTACAGCAATCAACAAGATTTAACAAACAGAGTGAAATAATGGCTAATGTTACATTCACCTGTTTAAATTAAACACACACTGTGTGATGTTCCCTGTTTTCTCCATCACCTAATTAATTAGCAGCAGCTCTTTAAGAAACTCTGCTTTGTAGCTTGTCCTTTTTCCAGCTTAAAAAAAAAATTCAATGACTGCAAAAAAAATACATTGTCGAACAGCCAACTTTACAGCATGCAGAAGGAAAAACAGGAGTGCAGTAGAGTAACAGCATAGTCTCTAAGGTGCCACAAGAACTCCTTTTCTTTTTGCGAATGCAGACTAACACAGCTGCTACTCTGAAACCTAGCATAAGATCAGTTTTGTTTGTATGTAAAACACCTTACCATGAAATGGGAAACATCCCCTTTGTATTCATGACCAATAAAAATAAATAAATAAATAGTATAAAAAAAGCTTTTGAGGAGTATCTTGGAGAAGAGATAAATACAGAATAATAAACAGCCTCAGAGGGAATGCAAAGCTGTAATTCACTCAAGGAACTCTCTGGATGTCATAAACCAGGAGAATTAGCTGGAGCAATTCATGGAAGTAGCAGATTCCCGAAAGTGAATTTATTCTATTAACTGATGTAGGGCCATATGCTATTTAGAATTTATACTCATTATGTATAACAAACCCTCCCTTACTACTTTTCAGGTACAAAAATCAAAGAAACAGCCATGATGACTAAGTAGACAGTCTGAGTTTATCGGCGAAAAGACAATGGCCAACATTTTCAAAATGATGAGAGATTTTGGGTGCGTAGCTTAAGTTTCTTAAGAGGGCTGAACACCTGTTCACTGTCAATCAGGCACCTTTAATGCGTCTCTAGCTAGAACGCCAAATCACTACCACTTTAAAAGCCTTGGAGAAAATAATCTCTGATGGACAGGATGAAAGACTTGAGGACAGATTTTTAAAGGTATTTAGGCCTCTAAAAATGCAGCGAGGCACGTAGTGGAATTTGCAAATGCCCTTAGGTGCCCAGTTTCCACAAATCAATGGGAGTTAGGCACCTAGGCATTTTTGACAAGAGATCCTCATAACTGCTTCAGCTATGACTATGAGCAAGATGCTCTACCTCTTTGAACCTCAATCAGCTCATCTACACAACTGGGGAAGAAGCAGAACACCTCCTTTTAAACTGATGCTGTATCGAATCAAATACATTTATAAAAACATCATATTACATTTTAATCCACATTATTATGAGCTGAGTTAAAACCTCTTTAAGCCTGATGTGTGAATGAGTTCTCCATTTAAGCCAGTTGTAAGAGATAGTTAAGGAGCCACACTCAAAACAAAGCCTACTAGTGTCTACCCAGAAACTAGCACTAGGTGGGCAGAGGGCTTGACTGGATGGGTCTGAGGGGTGGAGGGAATTGACAGAAAAGAAGGGCTTGCCTACACTTAAAACATTAAAGCAACAAAGCTGTGCCACTGCAGCTGTGAGGCTTGTAGACACTACCTACGCCAACAGAGGGGTTCTTCCATCAGCATGAGTAATTCACCTGTCTGAGAGGCAGTAGTTAGATCAATGGAAGAATTCCTCTGTCGTCCTAGCACTGTCTATATGGGGACTTAGGTCAGCTTAACAGTGCCACTCAGGGATGTGGATTTTCCATGGCCCGTACTGACATAGTGAAATCGTCCTAATTACCTAGTGTAGACCAGGGTCTAAAAACAGACTGAGTCAGAGAGACAGACTGAAGGAGTAGCTGAAAGCATGTGCCAGAACCTGGAAGAAACCTGGGGAGAGGTTTTTGGGTCGGGGTGCTGGCGGAAAAGACTGCTCTTGAAGCTGTGAGCAAAAGAAGCTATTTCCTGTTATTTGATTCCCTCTGCAATCAGATACACAGGACTTTGTACATTCTTTGTAAATAAACAAAACTGCTTCAAAGAAATACCTATCACCATTTTCTGCTCTGAACTGGAACACCCACAGGGACCCAAACTTTGACTAGCCATTCGGGTCAAAAAGGGGCAATTCTGCTCCGAACAGTGGGATCTAGTTTCCAAGGAGAGAGATTGTGCGCTGGTTATTCCTATTGAATCAAGATGGAACAAATGGAAGTGCTTGCAGAAATCAAAAGTGGCCAGCAGGATTTAAAACAAAAGCTGGAAGTTTTGCAGGAAGAGCTCAGAGATAATTGCAGATTCAGATGAGATCTCTATTGGAGCAGTAGCAACGACAAAGTGCATGGACAGAATGGGGAAACCCCGACAGGCTTGAATGGTAAAAGAGATTATTGAAATGATCAGCAACATGACTGCCATTTGCGATGTTTTGGGGGGATAACCCAGACCAATAAGGGGTTCTGCCACCACCTGCCCTGTAACTGTGGGTGCCCATATGCTATGCAGCTTTGGTTCAGACCCAATGTGATGTGTACAGGAATTATTGACACATGTTCAAACATAACAGTTATGAGACCGGATACGCTAAAAAGGCCACGGAATAGGGGATCCAAAACTGAACAACCTAAATTGATCTCAAATGGAGATGGCATCTGTCCAAAGCCTGGGAAGTTGGGTTTGAAGATGAGACCTCTGAAATTTGAGCTGGGTGGCTGAACTAGTGGATGAGCTAGTAATTGGAGTGGATTTCATTATGGCTAACAACTATGTACTCAATAATAGGAAAGGTGTCTTACAAATTCAATCTGTGGAAATGACCTTTAAAAATATGGCCCAGGTGAGATAAATGGCCTATAGGTCTGCTCCCAGGTGCAGAAACCACCATAACAGCTATATGCTGTGGCAGCTTTCCAGCAAAGGGAAGATGGAGAGTGCTTGAACCCTGTTATGAAATCAGAGTCTTGGGGCAATCTTAGCTTTCAAAGCTCTCATGGCTTGGAAATAAGAACTGATCCCTGTTCATTTGCTGAATGTTTCCAACAAGCGTCAAATAGTTAAAAAAGGAGGGGCAGGGCCAGGGAGGAGGGAGGAACTGTAGTTGCAAAATGTGAATTGGTGGATCTGGTTAATGCTGGTATTGAAGAAAACTACAAGGTAGAAGAGGGAGAAGGTGAGCTTCCAGAATTTCTACTGGACCTGTTGCAGCACTGTGTTGTACACTGGGGAACAGCAGAACTATTTAAGAGACTTTCTGGTTAGAAATCAGGAGCTGTTCTCCTAGTCCAACAGAGACATAGGTTGTACTGCACTGATGCAGCACAAAATTGATGGTGGGTGGGGAAGGAATCTGACCCTCACTGTTACCAGGAGCAGAAAGGGAAGAGGCACTGCCGACCATCAAGGAAATGTATCAAGAAGATATTATTGAGCCTTCAACCAATCTTTAGGCCTCCCGCATAGCTCTGGTTAAGAAAAAAGATGGCAACACAAGATTCTGTCTGGAGTATAGAAAACTAAATGAAGTCACTTAAAAAGGATTCTTATCCATTACCTTGAACAGATGATACCCCATATACTGTAGCACTTTGTTTGGTTTTCCACACTGGATCTTAATAGTCGGTACTGGCAAGTGGAAGTGGATGCAAAAGACAAGGGGAAAACTGCTTCGCAGCAGGACAATGCTTGTGGCCATTTAAAGTGTTGGTTTTGACTTGTGTTTGCCACCTTAGAGAGGATAACGGGGAGGGTAATACATGACATGCCCCTCTCAGCCTGTCTATTTTATCCTGGTGCATGCAAAAACATTTGAACAGGAACTAAAACATTTAAAAATGGTCTGTGATAAGTTGAAGGCAGCCAATTTGAAACTGAACCCAAAGAAACATTAGCTGTTTCAAAAAGAGGTAATCTACCTTGAGTATACAATTAGTGAGGAGGGAATTTCCACTGACAAAAAGAAAATTGAGGCTGTACAGAGCTGGCCAACTCCCCAAACACTCACAGATGTGCAGAGATTTATAAGGCTCTGTTCCCATTACAGAAGGTTCATTTGTGGGTTTGCCATTATTGCAAAACCACGGCATAGGTTGGGTAAGAAAGAGAAATCATTTCAATGGTCACAGAGTGTGATGTAGCATAAGGCTCTAATAACTGCTCCTTTCTTGGCCTATCCATGTTTTGAAATCCCTTTCATGCTGGACACAGATGCTATTGCTCATGCTTTGAGGGAAGTATCGACAAAAGAACACAAGGGAATTGAGAGGGTGGTAGCTTATTATAGCAAAAGTCTAAGTTTTCCTGAGAGAAATTATTGCACCACTTGAAAGGAACTCCTAGGAGCGGTTTGTACGCGAGGAAGTATATGGTTAGGGCAGACCATGGTTCCCTGCAATGGCTCTTTAGATTCAGAAATCCCGAGGGACAGCTACCAGCTTGCCATAGCAGTACTATGATTTAACAATTACCCACAGGCCTGGCCATAAGTATGGCAATGTCAATGCCTTAAGCAGGACATCAAGGAATGAGTTGCTCAAGGGGAGGAGTGTGCCTTCCTTCCTCCCTCAAATTCGCATTAGTGCTCATGTTCTTGGTTCACCCTTGAACAAGGGGGGTGGGGCTGCAAGAATGGACCCTAGAGCAACTAAAAATCTTCTTAACGAGAGGATCCTGATTTCAGGATAACGTGTGACTGATTTCAGGAAAATCAAATGAAAAACACAGCCTGGAATGTAATGTCACCTCACAACACCACAGTAAAAGCTTTCTTGTCACAATGGGAAAGCTTGGAATTTAAAGTTGAAATATTGTATAGGAAATGGGAGAAATCAGGGCGGGATGAGTACAGGTACCAGCTGACTGTATTAGATCACCGAAAAAGGAGTGTCTGAGGTTACATTGTGGATCTTAAAACTGCAAAACCCTTAGCCAAGCTAAGGGAGAATTTCTATTGTGTAAAATGCAAGCAGAATTGTTAGTATATAGGTCTGTTTGCTAGCCTGGGACAGAATTTTGGGTTGGACTTTTTGATACTCTTATACTAAAATGTGTAAACAAGGGACAAAGACACTGTGATGTCGCTTCTTCCTAGTCAGCAGGATTTGTTAGTACAATGGGACCCGATAAGAGCAGTTAAAGTGTTACTCAAGAGCACAATTTAAAATTGCCTCAACCCTATCTCAAGGCAAAGTCAAGCAACCAGTCGGGAGGGGCAAAAGGGCTTGGGAGGGGAGGTATAAAACACTAAAAAAAAAAAACAAAGAAATGCCCCTACCTCACTTGAGCACAAACTCACTCTCCTTAACCCTCCCAGACCCAAAATGGAACATGACCCTAAGTTTAAGGGGTGGGACTGTGGGTGTGCATTGCAGGTATATTTGGGCCTGCAAAGGAGGAGGAAGTGGGAACAAGGAAATGGAGAATGGGAAATGAGAATGGGGAATAGGGAATGGGGTCACAGGCAAGGCTCTGTGGCATCAGAACCGGGAAGGGGGACATGGGGTAAATGCTCTGTGGTGTCAGAGCTGGGAATGGAACAGTGGGAAACAGACTCTGGATAGGTTTGCTTGGAACTAACCCCAATAAACATTGCATTGTCTGAACTTTGGACTTCTGGTCTTCTGCTTTCTGTCAGCGTGACAAGAACCGGGGAGGGGGTAAGGGAAAGCTTTCTAACAAGGTAGAAAGTTGGTGCAGAAAATGTGATGTTTGCATTGCAAAGAAGGGTCCTCCTAAACCTGGGAGAGCCCCCTTGCAACAGTATCCTGTGGGTACACCAATGGAGCTCATTGCTGTTGATGTTCTTGGGCCATTCCTTGAGATGGAGGCTGGCAAGTAATAGTTGCTGGTAGCTATGGACTACTCCACAAAATAGCCTATGGCTTTCCAAGCAGAAATCAATAGGCTGTGGCAGTAATAGGGGTCTAGTGAATAAATTCTTCACCAGATTTGGAGTCCCATGTGAGTTATGCACAGATCAAGGGAGAAACTTTGAATCCAAAGTGTTTCAATAGATTTGTGAGGTTCTAGATACACAAAACATACACAAAACTTGCACCCACCCCAGCACACCCACAATCTGAAGGGATGGTGGAAAAGTTCAATAGGACTTTGGGCGATCAGTTGGCTACCTTTGTAGAACAGCACCAAAGGAGCTGGAAGTAGCATTTCTCATTCCTTTTGATGGCTTATAGAACAGTAGTCAATGAGAGTGAAAAGTCTACCCCATGTCTGGGCATGAGCTAAGTATACCAACAAACCTCTTGTAGAGAGTTCCTGAAGAGTTGACTGGGTTAAAAAGGGGCAACAATATTGAAGTCTTAATATATGTTCAGCGTTAGCATTGATGTCAATGGGACTATTCATTTAAGTTTAACAGGATATGGCACTTAATTTCCTCTTTGTTAGGATTAGTCAATGTGTCAGGAATTCAGCTGGCTCTTGGCATGGTTGCCTAGCAACCCAATGAGCTCGGCTGGGCCCAATAAACCTTCACTAAGTGACTGTGCTCCTTGATGGGGCAGAAGGGTCAACAGGTCACCATTTAAGTACCAACAGCAGCACAGTGGCAGCTCAATGCATTTTATGCCTGAAGCTGCACCAGACCTGCTTCCTGTCCATCCCTTGCTCCACCCCATGCCTGCTCCAGGCCTACTCACTGCCTGCCTCTGAACCCCCTGATTTATAACTCATGGTTCTGATCACCGCCTTGTCTCTTGACCACGACTCCGGCTCTGACCTTTGATTCTGCTCTGACCACTAAGCAAGACTCCTACTCCAATCACTAGGTCACACTGTGTGACACAGAGATTCTCATCACTTTCAATAGCACATTTACACGTTAAAAATGGAAGAGTTGCAGAAAAACAAACATGTATATAGTTTTATTTGGCTTTTTTCGCAAACATCTTCTAAATCCTGTAGTTCTCTTCAAGAACTGGGAAGAAAGCCATTTTCAGACCTGAAGTACCATCATATTCAGTACAGAGGCAATTTGTTTGCAACATATAATATATTAATTAAGTACCGTTATATCCATCCTGGTTGAGATCTCCAAGATGCGCGATGGCACTGCCGAATCTACCAAACACTTCAGTGCCCGACAGTATCTGTGCATCTCGGAAGTAGGAAGCACTTTCCTGCAAGTACAGGTAAACCTGCCCTACTTCCTTAGGTTTACTCTCAAATTCACGCTCCATGAAGAGGGGGGCACCAACTAGGATGTCATCTAAACTAGAGGAATAAAAACAAAACCAAATGTTAATGGGAAATTCAGCCAAATGACATGATTCTGGAAGAAGTGAGAAAGTAGCAGAAATAGCCTCACAATATGTGATTTAGAGATATAAACCAATAATATCAAATAGGTATGTGGGGCCTGATTCAAAGCCTGCTGAAGTTAATAGGAAAACTCACACTGACTTCAGTGAGACAAAGTGAGTGAGTTGAGAATATCTATTGAACCAATTTCTTTTGATGAGAGAGACAAGCTTTCAAGCAACATCGACTTCAGTGGCAGGCTCATGGCATGGAAATCCTCTGTTACTGTGAAACCGTATTATTACTTGACTAATATATTTAATTTTGGCAATGGTATTTTTCTGTCAGGCCAATAAACTTTATTTAATTGAGAGCAAAGCTTTTTTTACCTTAAGCCTGAAAAGCCTTCCCAGCAAGGAACCAACACAATGAGAGAGACACAACAAATTCTAATATGTCTTAACTTTTATGTAAAAAGTATATAAAATTTAGGAGGAGTTAAACCAACAGGGCTCTATAGAAATGTAATATGGCTGTATAGATAATACTCTAAATCATATAGAATATAACAGAGAATGAGATCTTTTCTATGTTTTTAACCACTATA
Organism: Dermochelys coriacea; assembly: GCF_009764565.3. Taxonomy (NCBI): domain Eukaryota; kingdom Metazoa; phylum Chordata; order Testudines; family Dermochelyidae; genus Dermochelys; species Dermochelys coriacea. Next base: position 229,776,931 of record NC_050069.1, read on the forward strand.
TAGAACTGAAATTTTATAAGTTGCTTCAAAACACCTATAGAAATATTATTTTCTATAAATTTGATAGAACTTCTCCATAAGGAAAACTGTAATTTAAAATTTAAAGTTCCATTTATTTAGTTCTTCCATGGTTGTAAATATTAGATACCATCCTATGCTACACATATCCTGAAAAGGAAGGAAGCAGATGATGAATGAACAAACAAATATTAAAGCTCTTGGATTTTTTTCCCCCACACTAAAATACTCCAAATCTTTCTCTTTTTATGAAAGATGCTAGTGGTTTGGACAGCATGTTAGCTGAAATTGCTGACTGCCACAAAAAGAGAACATGCTGTTTGTGTCCCATGAATGCTGTATTTTACCAATTGTTTTACAACTATTTAGCATATACCATATATTACACAGTAGCTCTATCATCCTCCCAGCATTCATTATTGTTATTTTATTACAGTACAATATAGAGGCCCCCATTGAGATCAGGGCTCAGCTGTGTTAAGTGTAATATAAATCATTTAGCAAGAGATGGTCCCTGCTCCAAAATCTTACAATCTAACCAGATAAGAGAGACAAAGGAAAGGGAAAGAAAAAGGGGGTATTATTATCCCCATTTTACACAGGGGAACTGAGACACAGAGAGAATAAGAGACAGATTTTTAAAGGGTCAGATAGACACCTAGTGGGATTTTCAAAAGCACTTACGTGTCTAACTCTCAATGGGAGTTGGACACCTCGACACTTCTGAAAAAATCTCACTAACTGCATATGAGTATTTGTAGATGATAAACATCTTTAAGAAGGTGAGCCTAAGTGACTTGCCTAAGGGCACACTAAAAGACCATAGCCAAGTCAAGAATTGAAGCCATATCTCCTGAGTCTCAGGACAGATCTGCACTACAGCTGGGATCGATACTCTGAGATTGATCCACCAGCAGTCGATTTAGCGGGTCTAGTAAAGACCTGCAAATCGACTGCAGATTGCTCTCCAGTTCACACCTGTACTCTACTCCCAACGAGAAAAGTAAGGTAAGTCGATGGGGGATTTTCTGCCATTGCCCCCCTGCGGAGTAGACCAGGTGGTAACTTGACCTAAGGTACATTGATTCCAGCTACGTTATTCACATAGCTGGAGTTGCGTAGCGTAGGTAGACATAGCCTCAGTCGAGTGCCTTCACTGCAGGACCAATCCTTTATAAATTAGTGTTGTAAGTGGCAAGGTGAATTTTCAGTACATGATGCCTTGTGGTTCTTCCTCCTGCCCTGCCCCAGGGTGACTTGTGCTCTGGGGCCAATAAAAGGAGCGGTCCTTGTACATGAAGGATAGGTCCATCAATGGCTATTAGCCAGGATGGGCAGGGATGGTGTCCCTAGCCTCTGTTTGCGAGAAACTGAGAATGGGTGACAGGGGATGGATCCACTTGATGATTACCTGTTCTGTTCATTCCTTCTGGGGCACCTAGCATTGGCCATTGTTGGAAGACAGGATATTGGGTTAGATGGACCTTTGGCCTGACCCATTATGGCCGTTCTTATGTTCTTACTCCCCTGAGCAAAAGAACTGCTGTCATTGAATAGGGAACACAAGTGAGAGGCATGCAAACTGAGTTTTTCCCATACACCTCCACCAGTGCTAGAGCCAAATACAATCTGATCTTTACAAATCTGGTTGGAGGGGGATGGAAAACCCTTCAAAGGGAGAGCCTAGAACTGTGTGTTGTAAACAAATATAATCACCTAGGTTACTATTAACAACTTAGATTACTTACCGTGAATTTAAATGTCCAGAGCAAGCTTTTGGCACAAGCTTGCACCTGGGGGGTGGGGGAGACGGGGTGCTAATGTGGCTTTAAGCCATCTTTATACTCTCCTAATTCTGGGCTGCCTAGGGGCATCGACCTAAGCTACAAACACCCAGTCCCTAAATGCCTATGGGTAAGAGCACTTCCTGACATCCCTCAGCTTCCCCACCTTCATGCCCCCAACACACCCCCCTACATAAGGGCTTGCAGTGGGGCCCTTTTAGTGCAAGGTAAGCTCCCTTTTGCAAAGCCTGTTCCAGTTGGAACTCTTCCCTGGCCAAACCCAAGGCTCTAATGTCTCTTTATGCATTACCACAGCAATGTACAAGGGCTTCAGCAGAGGGGAGAATTACACACACACACACACACACACACACACTTTACTTGTCACTCTCCATGATCCTGATTTACTTGTTTGCATTTCTCTCAATGTGGATAATAAAAAGCAATAAATCAGTCTCACTTTTGGTTTATAGCTAATTTTACTTTCCCAGTTCTAGTATCTCAATGTTTCAGTTTCAAGCACTGCAGAGGAATTGGTTGGTTGGTTATCAACACCTGTGTGTTTGGCTTTTTTAATTGCGGATATATTTCAGTTGTTCTAAGGTTTTGTAGAGGTTTATTTTTACAAAATGTGGATCTGAGCCAAATTCAAGTTGATACCATCCCTTTTAAAAGGCAGCAGGAGTAAAAATAAGAAGACAGAAAGCCACCAAATGGTGATATATAACCATAACTGTAGTTCAATCTATGGGGGGTATTTTAATAAGTTTCATTAGATTCATTTCACTACTGCACCATGATGTTGTAGTTAACATAAATCAACATATTTATGTTTGTTCCAGCACATAAATGTGACTAGCCAGTATTGCTTCCTTTCTAATAAAACAACATTAAAAAGCACAAGCTGACCACCTGCTGGAATTTTATGCAATTCTTTTGTATCCCGGTGAGTAATAAACAGCAGGAGTATGGGAAGTGTCAATAGTTTAAAGTGTAACTATGTGGAGCTTTGATATAGTACAAATAAAAGACTGGTAAATATGTTATTCCACTGTTGTTCTTGGATATATGGTTTCAACCTAAAAAGAAAAATTTCCTTCATCTCCTTGCTAAGCATTTGTCTATAAATTTATTACAAAATGGAAGCTTCTAGTTTCAATAGCTGATTTATTTGTATTAGTGGTGGACACAACTGTAGGACGGCAATAAACCAAGATTTTCTTGTGTCCCTAAAACACTTGCAGACTTTACATCAAGAATAGCCCTGGAACATTTAGTTGAACTGCTCTGGCTAAAGTTGATCAGAGCTGCCTTCTAAATTATGAAAAATAAAAAAGTCTAATCTTAGAACTTACTCAAGTAAAAGCCTTGTCCCTATTTATCTTTTCAGCCTGATAAAGAATCAGGTTTCCTATACTGGTCAGACACCCTGCTTCTAATTTCTCCACCATCCCTAACTATATAACAACTTTTCCATGCATATCTTTTCCCTCAAGCAATTTTTGTTAGACTTAGTCTCATCTTCTGAGTTATATTTCTAGTTAGTGTACATGCTAGGGTGACCAGATGTCCCGATTTTATAGGGACACTCCCGATTTTTAGGAGTCTTATATAGGCTCCTATTGCCCTCTACCCCCGTCCCAATTTTTCACATTTGCTGTCTGGTCACCCTAGTACATGCCGTCAGTTACTGGACTGCAGTCAGGCACATTTATCAAGTGAAGCTTCTTTGTGTTTTGTTTTCAGTGGGATGTTTAGATCTTGGAGAGAGTCATTAGATTTCCTTTCAGATACAGGATGGGAGACCACACAAGCCTCCAAAGCTGTTTGCTGATATTATTGTCATACAGCTATGGAGTTAAAGGAACACGGAATGTTTTAAAAAGATCTTAAGAGATCTTGCAAGCGACTAGCAGTTTCCCAAGAAATAACCGGTTCATGAATTTGTTGGCTCAATGAGAGATGAAGCTAAGTCACAATCAATTTCTATAAAGCTCTTATGATACTAGCACAGTGTTTCTTAACATTTTCAGGTTGGTGACCCCTTATTCAAAATAAAAAATTGTCCTGACCCCCTTACATTTACGTAAAAGTTAAAAGTTAAAAAATGTATACTCCAATTACTACTGCAAATTCTACTGGTGACCTCACAAACTTTGAAGGTTTGGGCTATCCTGAAGTTATTCTGGACCTTTTATTTTTTTTAGAATTATTCTAAAATGTTCAATGCTTCACAACCCTCCCCATTGCCTTGTGTAATCCCCTTGCGGAAGGTGTATATCTCAATTAACCAGTTGGGAAACACTAATTTAGCACACAGAGAATACGTCATACATTATGGTTTTAAGCTACAAATAAATACAAGAAGAGAAAGTGTCCCATATGATGCATACAACTCTTTGGGATATTTTGCAGCAGGTGAATAGTCACACACTTATAATTTTAAGCCTGAAATAACATTGGGAGGAAACTCCAAGGCTCAAAGTATTAGTGATCTTATCTCAGTGATAAAGAGCTAATGTTAACATTCACTCACTAAAGCCCTGATCATGCCAACTACTTTGAGTATGTCTACGTGGGGATAAAAAACCCGTGGCTGGCAGGGGTCAGCTGACTCAGGCTTGTGGGGCTAAAAATTTCTGTGTAGACATTTTGGCTTCAGCTGGAGCCCAAGCTCTGGGATCCTTCACTCTCACAGGGTCCCAGAGCTCAGGTTCCAACCTGAGCTCGAACATCTACAGAACAATTTTTAGCTCTGCAGCCCAAGCCCTGCAAGCCCAAGTTAGCTGACCTGGACCAGCCGTGCCATGTGGCTTTTATCCATGTGTAGGCATACCCTAAAACTATTCATAATTTTAGGTCTTGTTGACACCTAAAACTTAGGACAACGCAGCTACATCACTCCTAAGATAGGAAGTTAAATCCCTTTGTAGACATCCCTGTGTAGACACTGCTAGACTGATGGAAGAATTCTTCTATCAACTACCTCTCGATGGGGTGGATTTACTACAGCAACAGAAAAACCCCTTTCATCACTGTTGCAAATGTCTACATTATGGTGGTGTAGCTGCAGCACCACAGCTATGCTGCTGTAGCACTTGTAGTACAGACATACATGAAAGACATACATGGTGCTTAAGTGCTCTATGAATCAGGGCTTAAAAGCCAGATAGTGTCATTAAGGCATAACCCTGAGTAATGGGAGCTCTAAAAGGCATTGGTCCTTAGGCAGGCACAATACCTCTTGGAATTATTGTAGAGCATGGCCACTTTGCAAACCTTAAAAGATGATGCAGTATGCATGACCAACCAGCTGAGCTACTTTTTGATAGGCTAGCAGCCTTAAGCAGCCCTTGCTGCAATGGGAGATGGACAGGGTATAAGAGAAATTGAAAAAGAAAGGCTCTGCTTTTCCATAGAGGCAGACTGAACTATTCTACATTTGGCTCTTACTCACATCTTTCTAAACACCACTCCTTGCCTCTTTCAATATTAGGAAATTGAACAGAATTTGGATGTTCTAACTCTGCCCTTATTGTTCCAAACAATCTTCTCAGCTGTCAATAAGAAAAACTCCACTAACACTTCTTTTGCAAAGGCCATTAGACCAAGTTTTAAAAAAGGAAGAGTGAATTAATAAATTTGAGACCCAAACTGGATAATTAGAGCTAGAAAAGCACAGAAGAGCAGAAAAGTACAGAAGTATAAGAAACATTTTCCAACCGAAAGCATTAGAAAAACAGAGTTTATTAACAGATATATTTATTTTGGCTTTTCCATATAAAGGGATCATGATGGCTTTTGGAGCTGTAGTGTGAAGATTATTTACTAAGGCCAGGATTTTCAAAAGGGACTAAAGAAGGAGTTAGGCAATCAATTCCTATTGGATTTCAATGGGATTGGGGTGCATTGTGTAACCTACCCGTCACTGTTAATATCCGACACTGCGACAGTGTACCCAAAGTAAGACGCCATCTGTAAATGAAAAACACCACATACATTTTCATATCCAATATTCATTAAAAGATTTTTTTTCCAAACAAAAATCAGACAAACCTCTTCACCTTTATGAAAATGTATTTCAAAGCGTAGAAAATATTACTTAATAAATTGTTAGAACTATAATATTTTAGATGATATTCCTCCAAGGGATAGTATATTATTGCTTAGATCTTTGACATTACCTGTTCACCAGTGAAATTCTGAATAAAGGTCAAGTCTGTAGAATTAATAATTGAAACCTGGCAATAGAAAAAAAACATAAAAGGTTCCAGTCATACCATAACAAGTTATACTGTAATGTAACTACAGGTATATTTAGAAAAGTTAAAGGATGGTTCAGTGGTTACAGCACTAACATAGGACCTAGGAGACCTGAGTTCAGTTCTCTGCTTCACCACAGATTTTCTGTGGGACCTTGAACAAGTCATTTAGATTTTTCTGTGCCTCAGTTCCCCATCTGTACAATGAAGAACATAGTACTTCCCTGCCTGGCAGCGGTGTTGTAAGGAACCATCCATTAAAAACTGTGAGATGCTCAAATACTACAATATCTGGGGGGAGCATATATGTACCATAAATAGGTGCTTTTTTTTTTGAGCAGTGAGTTCCAATATGAGGTTGGAATCTGGCAATATGATGTTAGAATCTGGAATCCGTTTAGGGTATGCAAGGACTACAGTCAGGTCTGTAGCTGGGAACTGTCAATTTTCCAAGCAGATTGTTCCTGAAACCTGGCTTTTGTTGTATTTACTCTATAAGGAGAAGCATTGTTTCACAACCTGCATTGCTCTCTCTTCTCTTCAGAATTTATACCATGACTTTTCACATCTGACAGTTTCATAACACATACATAGAGCATTGAACTGAAAACCAGATCTGAACGTCCCTAAGCTACGTAGACTTGGATGTTTCTTCATCATGGGAACAACCAGAACTGTATATCAAATACCCATGGACTTGGGGTGAATTTGGATTTGAGTCTGCAGCTACAGAAATACTGGCACAAGAGTTCAAAGCAGTCTTGTAACTGGCTACAGCACATACAGACTTCAAAAATAAATAAAAGCCTGAGCTTTAAAGCCCAATTCAGGAAAGCAGTTAAGCACATGCTTAAGTGCTTTGCTGAATCAGAGTCTAAGTCCATAGGAGTTTTGCCCGGATAAGGAATGCAGCATACAATGTGGCATAAAAACATGATATAGCCTTTCCTCCTCAAAACAACACAGACATGCATTTTTACTACTAATCAGATCAAATGTGGGTACAATACATACATAGCCAAAGTTCTGTGCTCCCCTTGGCACTCCAGCAACCAACTCTGAAAAGATAAATAATTAATTAATGCATACATTGTTTTAGCTGATTGGAGCACTGTCTGCTACCATACAGCCCCTATTATTTGAGAGTATGCTGTCTATTAGCTGTATCAAAGACCCCTGTAATTGACGTTAGATTTTTAAATGTATATAATGTGCTTATCAGATTCTCTAGATATATGCACAAAATATTACATCATTAAATGTTGAACTCTCGGTCTACACTAGGACAGAGGTCTCTTTCTCCCTAGTGTCCTCTAGATGACATTTACTGTATACTTCAACTTTAACACTATAGGAGAAGGAATTCCAAAATTACAGGGAATAAGCAGCAGCAGTTGGGGGCAACTGGGTTAATTTGCATGAGTTCTCCACATCCCAACTGACTTTGCACGTTTTGGCTATGGAGCTGTTCGTGCTTTTAAATAGTCCATTTTCATAGGCCAGCCTTTCCGACAAATAATCTGGCCTGCCTGAGATAAAATGCATAGTTCCTAAGGTTTGAGCTGCCTAGGAGGCCATGCATTTTTCAGCTGAACCAAGTGCCTGGGTATACTGCTCAATTTCAAAATAATTCTGGAAATAAATGAATACGGTTGGATGAACTTGCTGCTGTGTAAATGTGATTATTTTTTAACCTCAGAAGTCATTTTGCTCTAAACTCTGCTGCCACATCACATGGGGCTCGGAGCTCAGCGAATATCAGCTAGACAGGGTCAGGCCTGGTCAATATTTGGCTAAGTCTTCTACTGAACACTGGAGGAAGTGGTGTTGCTAATTGAATAGGTGGTGCTGTCTGATGCTCTGATTCAGTCCTTAACCATACTACTAGGGAACTGTGCTGCTTGAGGCATAGGTCAGATATACCATAAAACCAAGCTCTTCACCATATGAGACCAATTAAGATACGAAGTCACAAGGGGAGCAACATGAACCTCAGAGTTGAAGCCAACTTCTAATTTGGGTAATGACATTGTGCCTAGCTACAAAACATTTTCCCTGTAATTGCAGTTGAAAATTCTTCCTCACTGATTCTCCTAAACTTGTAGGGCTTGTTGCTGTCTTCTGTTACATTGCTGATCCATTTTATCCTAGAGGCAGCAGAGTTTTATGTCGGTGAAGAATCCATTATAGATATGTAGCTTGTAAATAATTGGATTAAACTTGTGTATAATCTTGTGTTGTGTGTAATCTTCTGGATGAAATTGCCACGTACCTGCAAATTGTTATAAAAATACCCCACTGAAGAATGTATTTGATCCAAGAAAGAGCCTTCACTTCTAAAAGAGGCTCAGGCATTATTCTCTTTCAGGCATTTTTGTTCATGTGCCTTTAAGCCTTTTCATATTCAGGGGATCATCTGTTCCTTATTTCATTTGCCTGTATAATTTTTTCTCTTCTTTTAAATATAGATTTTTAATATTAAGAGTTCAACCCTGATCAGCTCTGCTCTGAAATGCAAGGTTCAGGAAGAGGAGAGAGTATAGGGATCCCCTTCCCACTACACAAGCAGTAACTCAAGAACAGAATAGAACACATTGCATTAGGAGGAGGAACAGTTAACAAGCTGTCCCATGCACCATGTCCTCAAGTGATATAGTCTGTAGCTTTTAGGAAACATCCAGGATCCCAAGTGAACAGTGTTTCTCTCAGAAGCACCTGGAGTTAGCTGGCAGATGTGGCCTTAAGAGTGCTATCCCCCAGCCCTACCTGTGTAATCTTGTCCTAGGCAGAAAGATACCTATGGCTGGGGATGCACAGGTTTGGGCTACTGCAGCTCTGCTTTCCCTTGCTGTACCATCCCAGGGAAAGATTTGCCCCCAAGTACATTGGGTAGAGATTCATTATCCCACCCTTTAATATTTTAAATGTTTAAGACCCATTTTCCCATTTAGAGAACAGAAATAGATAAACAGACATGCACACAGTCATATGCTTTACATTTTGACTTGCTTCTTACCTTGTTCAAGGTCTCCAGTAAATTCCCCAGCAGCCACTGAGTATCCTGGTTTAAGAATAAATTACAAGCATGAAACCTGACAAATCATTGACTTCCAAAGAAACATGCTTCTGGAAGGGCAACCAAATTTGTCCTCTCTTTCAATAATCTCTGTGAAAACTTTATAAACTAGTATATCTAAGACTGGGGGGTGGGTGGGAAAGGAAAATCATTTGTCAAGTTATTATGGCTACCTTCATCATAAGTCTCAAAAGTACAATAATTCTACAGGCCTAAATCACTAGGAAACACATTGCTATTCAATTGCATCCCAAAATCAGCTGTTAAACATTAATACTTTATAATTCACCTGAAAATATAAACTGCAAATGCTACATCCTTTGTGATAACAGCTTTTTTATTATATTCCTTTTTTGCCACTATGATGCACAATCACACAATTGTATCTGTTATATGTAGGATCAGATTTCCAAAGCTATTTAGGCATCTAAAGATGCCGATACGTGCCCTAAAAAGGACATAAGGTTAAGCGCCTAATGCCCATTGACTGAGTAAGGACTAATGATTGGGCCCATGACTGCAAAGCCAAATACAAAGCATATGCGAGAGGACATATATCACTGCCTTCAAACTTCACTGCATCATTTCTACAATCATTGAAAAGAAAGCAACATTTGTTACATGCAGAGTTATGTGCATATTACACACAATTCCTGGAGAGAAGGAGCCACCAGCTATCTTTTAAAACATGTACTCAAAGAGATCTAGGTTTCTCTGTACAGATTACTCCTATTTATCTGAAACCCTATTATCTGAACCCCTTACTCAACCCCCAACATGAGATACATACCCTCTGCAGCCTGTATCTCATGCTGGGGAACAATGAAAGGATTTGGATAATGCAGAGGTTTGGATAATAGAGCAGAGAGCCCGGGCCAGGGCTGTAAGGAGGAGGACAAGCCCCTGGTTGCAGGGAAGGCCTCCCTGCTGCTGAATGACACCTGTGGCAGTGCAGGGAGCCCTCTGCAGCCCCACTGTCATGGGAGGGACGGAGTGGGGCAGAGCAGAGATCCTCAGCCAGGATTGCAAGGAGGAGGATGACAACAAGCCTCTGGCATGGTGGAAGCCATCTTGCTGCCAAAAGGCTCCTTCCCTCTCAATGATCCAAATAAAATCCATGCCCCCCATGCTTTCTGGATAATCAAGGCCCACTACTGCTCTCATTGAAGTCAATTATAGTTTGTCCTTAACGATAGTGAGAACAGAATTGGGCCCTTAGGCATTACTGTACTAAAGTATTACAAAAAAGGTTTCTTTTCCCTCTCTTAACAGTTGATATAGTCCCTAATTACAGTAAACTAAATCATTTCCCCCTACTGAAAAAAGATGCAAACATGAAAAGTTAGTATGCTTGCTTAAGTACATTAAAACCCATGCATAAATATAGCATCCTAGTTAGCTAGTCATTTAGGATCTGACTCTGTGAACACTTCTGTGTTTAACTTTAAGCATGTCAGTTGTCCCATTAAAATAATTAGCAAATTACTGAATGGGATTCCTTGCTCCTGTGCTTAAAGTCAAGAGAGTGTTTACAGGATTGGGGCCTTCATAATTTAGGATTTGCTTTCTCATTCAGGTAAGTTCAGTGCCTCTAGACCAGGGGTCGGCAACTGATGGCACGCGAGCCGATTTTTAATGGCACGCTGCTGCCTGTCAGGTCCCAGCCACCGGCCCCGCTCAGCCCTCTGCCAAACCCAGGCCAGGACCCCGGCAGGCAGCAGCCTGCCATTAAAAATCCTGCCTGCCCCGGACCGCTCTTCTCTGCCCTCCTCCCCCCCCGGGGGCACGGTGAAGAAGTTTGGTCCTGCCAGCTGCTGCTGCAGGGCTGGCAAGCTCCCCCCTCCCCACCTCTTCCCCCAGCGTGCTGCGTTCCTGCCCCTCCTCCTCTCCCTCCCTGCAGCCCATCAGCTGATGGCCCTTGCAGTGGAGCAGGAGAAGCAGAGCTGCAGTGCACTCGCTGCTTCAGGGAGGAGGCGGACAAGAGGTGGGGATAAGGCCGTGGGGAAGGGGGGTGGAATCAGGGCATATCCCCTCCAGCCCCCTGCTGTGAGCCGCTCAGGGCAAGGGGCTGGGAGTACCCCCGTGACCCTAGTCCACACCCCCAGCCCTCTGCCCTGACCCCTGCACCACCTCACACACCTCCAGCCCTCTGCCCTGACCCCTGCAGCCCCTCACACACCCCCAGCCCTCTGCCCTGACCCGTGCACCTCCCCACACACACCCAGCTCTCTGTCCTGACCCCTGCACCCTCCCACGACCCCAGCCCTGACTCCAGCATCCCCCACACCCTTTGCCCTGACTCCTGCACCCCCCTCACATGCCCCCAGCCCTCTGCCCTGACTCCTACACCTCCCACACATACCCAGCCCCCCCACACCCCATGTCCTGACTCTTGCACCCCCCCACATTTCCACTTCCACCCTGAGCACCAAATGGGAGCTCCTGTATCCCCCACCCTCCCACATTCTCACCTGCACCCCTTGTACCAAATGGGAGCTGCCCAGGTAAGCGCTCCACCCCCAAACCTCCTGCCCCAACCCTGAGCCCCCTCCCTCATTCTAGCTCCTAGCCAGACCCTACACCCCAATCCCCAGCCTGCTCCTTCACCTCCAGTCCTGTGCTCAGTGCACTCTCACCCTCAGCTAAGTGGAGAGAGAGAGGAAGAGAATGGGCTAGAACCAGGGAGAAGGTAGGTACCCACTCTATATGGGCAGGGCTGGGATCCCAGACTGGCAGCGGGCTTGGCAGCTGGGACCCTGGCTGGCAGGAGCCGGTGGACTGAACCCCAGACCAGCAGTGGGCTGAGCGGCAGCAGGCTAAACCGCTCAACCTCCTGCTGGTCTGGGGTCCCAGCCGCCGGCCCCGCTCAGCCCACTGCCAGTCTGGGGTTCTGGCTGCCGGCCCCTTGCCAGCCGGGGTCCCGGCCGCAGGTCCTGCTTAGCCCGCTGCTGGCCTAGGTGAACGGAACCCCAGGCTGGCTGTGGGTTGAGCAGGCTGGTGGCATAAGATTAGCATTTTAATTAATTTTAAATGAAGCTTCTTAAACATTTTGAAAACCTTGTTTACTTTACATAGGACCATAGCTTAGTTATATAATATATAGACTTATAGAGAGAGACCTTCTAAAAAATGTTAAAATGTATTACTGGCACGCGAAACCTTAAATTAAAGTGAATAAATGAAGACTCGTCACACCACTTCTGAAAGGTTGCTGGCCCCTGCTCTAGACTGTACATCTTACCTAGGTAATTGTCATCATATATGGGTGGTGCCACTCCAGTTTGCTTTTCTCTTGTCAGTTTCCTTAGAATATCCTTGAATGAATAGTCCGTAATGATATCTGCAATACTGGTGGTGATTACTTGACCTGTATTCAAATAATTTCATAGAGTAAAGGAATTCAGAGAAGAGCCAACTCCTTAAAATGCAGGGTTATCTACAGTTTTTAAGATTTAAGATTAAACACAAATTTCAAGACACTGTTTACTCGATTCATCACTAACTGTCCAATATCCATAATAATATATTGCCAGACTGCTGCAGCAGAGAAAAGCAGTGCATAGCCACTGCAATACTTTCCCACTGCCACTCTGGGAGCTTCCTGAGAATATTTAAACCAATGCATTTCCATATCATTCAGAAACAGGAAGACAATATGGAACACAATATGGTATTAACCATAACTAGCACAACTCCATTCCATTTCAAAGTGCTGGCCCAGACCTTCCAAGTCCTACTTAGGCCTAGATCATGCTCTTGCAGTGACAGCCTTTCCATAACAGCTATAATTCAATGGGATCCTATAGCCCAAGAGCAGTGTATTCTCAGAGGAGAGTTCAGAGATATGGAATTCTATTCCATCAGAAGTCAAAATGAGTCAGAATCTTTCTCCTTCAGTGACACAATGCAAAACCCATTACATAGGTCCCCCACAATAATGGAGCTGCCGAATGGCTTGACAATGTCTTCCTGGTAGGCAGACACCAAGAATGCGCCTTACTGTAATAATGGTTAAATCAAGGGAGGGGCAAAAATGTTCTGCCCTTACCTATAGCAATGCAGGTCTCATCTATATACGTGGCACCATGATACCAAAATGATGAGATGGGGTATTAGAAATGTCTGGACAGAAATCAATCTAAAAATCTCAAACTGTACGTTATGCTATGAAAATGTCACACATAACGTACTCTCTCTATTGTGCAATTGTCACTTCAATTCCAGATGAAAATAAAGTTAAGTTTGTCCATTAAGAGGCAAAATGTCAACAGTAAAACATTTACCTCATTTCACTTCCTATAGAATCCATGGCCTGATTCTGATCTCATTCTTTTTTTTTTTTTAAACACACAGGAGTCACTACATTGACTTCAGAGCAGTTATTCTGATTTACACATATATAAGTGACACCAGACTCAAACAGATGACCTTACACCTCGAAAATAATAGGAATCCAGGATGAACTTTCTCCTGACACCTGGCCTTTACTTTTTGGTTGAAGTTAACTGAGTGAACATACCTTGCCAGTAAAAACTCCCAGGTCCTCCTACTATAAGGTCCCCATTCTACAAAAACAACAGACATGAACAATGTTAAATTATAAATCGATAACATGCAGAGGAAAAGCATTTAGTACAATTATATCTAAACAACTGTCCTGTTTTATTTAAACAACAAAAGGAAAATCAGGGTCATGGTACAGGATATAGGCCCCGATGCAGGAAAGCACTTCTTTAAGTACATGCTTTAATCCACACTTTTTTCAGGAAAGCGGCTGAGTGTGAGATTAACTTTAAAGTCAAGACACATGCTTAAGTGTCTTTCCTGAATAGGATGCTTTCCTGAATCATCAGGGCAATAATATGTTTGGCATCTACAGAATAACATTTCTCAAAGACTGCTTTGTTTCTTTGTAAACAAAAAAAAAATAAAGATAACACAAAAGAGGTCAGTGATGCCTAATGTATCCAAAACAATGCTTCACAGACCGACATGGCAATAGCCACCTTATAGCCATCCCTTCGACACAGGCTAATTGGGTGAAAAGAATAACATGAATGTAAAATGGATAACAATCCGTCTCAGAAACACAATGTATGGTTACTGTGTTTAGACACACACGTGACGCTCTGGTGGTCTAGTATTGCTATTTACCCACTAGCTATAAAGTATATTCCTAGGACCCATAGTATTGTTACTAGGTGGCATAGGGGAATGCACTGGACACACTTTCAAAGCACTCTCCCCGCCCCCCAGAAAAAAATAATGTTATTGAATTATTAGCCTGCTGTTGAAAGAATCCTCCTATAAATTGCTTGGATTTAAAAAACAAAAAACAAACAAACAAAAATAAAAAACCACTCAAGGGCTGATGCTCAGCACGTTCTAAAAATCAGGCCCTGGTGAGTGACTTAAGTTGGGCATACGAAAATGGAGGCACCCCCTGGGCTGGGGCACCATTGCCCCCCTTTGGTTAGACAGGATGTAGCACGGCAGGCACCCACCCTGGTTCTCTGAATCTCTGTAGTCCTATTCTGGAGATAAGGATGTTTATTTCTGTCCCATGGGGGTGTACAGGGAAGCCCTTATGTTTGACAAAGGTAATCAGACCCTTGCCATCAATAGGCCTGAAACCCCCTTTGGTTCTTAAGTCCCTGTTAAGGGGTTGGTAGGGGAATCCAGGCCCAACCACTTCACTGGGTTCAGCTCAGATCCCTTAACCCAGACAGGAAGAATCCTCCAAAATTCTCCTGCTATACTCTGAGCTCCTTCCTACATCCCTTGGTTCTGTACGCTTCTGAAGCCTGTGGCTCTGGCTGTCCCTTCTCTAGATCATTGTCACTCCGAGGCAGCTTCTCACCAGCTTGCTGGCAGCTCCTTCTTTCTCGGGTCTGTTGCCTCCTCTGGCAGCCACCTCACCCCTCTGCTTTTCAGTTCTTTTATTCAACCAGCTGCTCAGAGGCTGCCAATCAGCACTGATGGGCAGTTCCTTCATTAACCCCTTGGTTGCCAGGCCTGCCTAAGGTCTATGCATCCCATGACACAACCAAAATCACTAGTCGATTCTGAAGGTTTGGATGGCCAGAGCAACAATAATGCTATAGCACAGGCTGGGATGGATTCAGGAGAAGTCAATGGGAGTGCATCTAACAAGTTATCTGTAACAGCTTTTATCTATTTTTGAAATTAAACTGGGAAGTTTCAAGTCTGTAAAACTTTTGAGAAATTGCAGCTGTGATGGGTTGCCCACCCCCGGGATGTCACCTGACTTATTGGGGTTTAATTGAGCCTCTCCTGCTCAACCAGCCTGGGTTCCCTCCAGCCCCTTGCAGCATACACACACAAGTAGGGCTACACCCTGCTGCAGACACAGACTGAAGTCAGCTCTGTGTGAGAGGGCTCCCCAGCACTCACGTGACCACCTTTTTTGGGAGACAAACCCAAAATACTAGTGTTTTGCACTATATAGAAATATCTGTACAGCACAAGCTCATAAAATTCACCCTCTTCCTCAATGCGAAGAGAGATATGCATGACTTCTCCCCCCCCCCATTAAAAATTGCATAAACTGGGTTTAATAATAAACAAAACAAATTTTATTAACTACAAAAGGTAGATTTTAAGTGATTAAAGAGATAGCAAACAGAACAAAGCAGATTACTAAGCAAATGAAACAAAACACACAAATTAAGCTTGACACATTAGATAGGTAGGATACAAATTAGCATATTCTCACCCTGAGTGATAAATAGGCTGGCAGATTCTTAAGGCACAAGTTGCCTTGGCTTTCCCAGGTTTTAGCCTGATTTAGTTGGTATTGGTCGGGCTTTGAGCAGCGGGTTGGACTAGATAACCTCCTGAGGTCTCTTCCAACCCTAATCTTCTATGAGTCTATGACCAGTACTTCTTACAGTTCAGGCTTTGTTCCTCAGGTGTTTTCAGGTGTGTTGTTGTAGAGAGAGTTAGGACCCCTCATGTTGTCATTGTTCCTGTTTTATATCTTCCCCCCACTTGCTGGAAAGTTTTTTGCTGTGACCTGGGTCAAACAGTTCCCATTGTATAGAGCTATGTTTGAGAGGTTTTTATTGCACACAGTTCCTGGGGTAATCCTTATGCTTGTGTGCATTTCTTCAATAAGAAGTCCCTAGCATTGTTTAGCCTCATCCATTTGAAATACAGAGACATGGTCAATATTCCCAGCTTCAGATACAAAAATGATACATGAATACAAATTAGATAAACACATTTAGTAAATCATAACCTTTCCAACGATACCTTACATGAGCCATCTTGCAGAAAGTACATCTCGGTTATGTCATATCCATATCATAAGCATATTTCCATAAAGAATATGGAGTGTAACATCACAGCAGCAACTTCATGAAAAATGTTACTCAAAATAAGAAGGGGATGAATTTCCAATCAGGGGGACTGGAATAGATGAAGGAAGAGATCAATCGGGATACGTCAGCATAAAATTTCTTCCAAGGAGTTCAAAAGTAGAATCTTACCTTGTAAAAATCTAAGCTGAAGCCTGCTTGACAGAAACCTTGTCCTTCAGGATCTGCATTGCCTGCATTATCAAAATATGAATATTTATTGATCTCATAATGCCCAAGTAGAACTTACTTATAGCCATAAGAGAGGGTTCAGCAAAGAGCCACAAGAATGATTAAAGGATTTGAAAACATGCCTTATGATGAAAGATACAAGGAGCTCAATCTATTTAGTTTGACAAAGAGAAGGCGAAGGGGTGTCTTGGTCACAATCTGTGCATGCCCATATATGGAACAGAAATTTGATAATAGGGGGCTCATCAGTTAGCTGACAAAGATATAACAAGATCCAATGGCTGGAAGTTGAAACTTGTCAAATTCAGACTAGAAATGAGGTGTAATTTTTTTTAACAGAGAACCACTGGAACCTCTTACCAAGGGTCATGGGGGATTCTCCATAACAGGCAATTTTTAAATCAAGTTTGGATGTTTTTCTAGAAGACATGATCTAAACAGGAATTAATTTGGGGAAGTCTTATGGTCTGTTATACAGGAGGCCAGATCAAATTATCACACTGGCTTTATAATCTATGAATTGTCATCACTACAAGATTTCCCAAGGAGAAATAATTAGTACCTAGATTTACATGCAACAACAAAAAGAAAAAATATATACTGTATTGAATTATTGTATTATAGGTTTCCGTTGTGAGTACATATTTTATTAAATATTGTAGTGCTGACTTATCTCCATAATTCAAAGTGATAGTGCAAATCCAACTCCTGTATCAGTCCTATAGTTTGTTATAGTAGGAAGAAAATTTCGGTAAAAGAGGATGGAAGAAAATATAAAAGCATGTATATGATTTTATTTTTATTTTTATTTTGGAGAAATATGCTTTAATGCAGTGTTTCTCAACAGGGGGTCCATGGACCCTTTCAGGGGGGCCAAGGGGCCCCACACCTAAAACCCAGAGCCCAAGCCCCAGCACCTCCTGTGGGGCTGAAGCCAGGAACCGCAGGGCTGAAGCCCTGATCTCCGGTGCCCCATGCGGGGCAGATGCCAGGAGCAGCAGGGCTGAATTCTGGAGCCCCAAGCCCCGGTTCTCCCCACAGGGCAGAAGCCCTGAGCCCATGGGCAGATTTGGGGGGATATGTGGATTTCCCCCCCCCCAAAAAAAACTGCAGTGCAAGAACAGGGCAATCCCAGGGCAGCTCCACACACACACACACACACACACACACACACACACACACACACACACACACCACCACCACCACCACCTCCTTCTCTCCCCACCCCCTGGCCAGGTTGGAGGCAGGAAGCAGGAGCCAGGCAGTGCAGGACAGCTGCTGCTCTGGCTGGCGTCAAGGAGCAGGCAGCTGCGGTGTTCCCTTGTCTCCTGCTGCTGCTGGTGCAGGGGGTTGAAGCTGCTCCTCATCTCCCAGCCCCCTTTGCTCATGCTGCTGGTAAGAGCCACCCAGGTGGGAGGACCCGGCTCTGTGGCTGGAAGAGCCCTCGGGGAACAGAGACTGCAGGGGAGTCCTCCAGGCACACAGCCCCTAGCTACCCCCCTCTCTGCACCGAGCTATCCCCTCCCTGCACCCTGAGCTACCCCCCTGCCTGCACACAGCCCTTAGCTACCCCTCTCCCTGCACCCACCTTTGAGTTATAATTTTTGGTTCTGCCCCACTCCACCCCCTCACATCCCAGGCAGGCGCGTGGCCTGCTGAGGTGAGTCAGGGGGTGGAGGTGGCGCTCCCTCCCTAGACCCTGCCATGGGGAACTGGCTCAACCCCTGCTGGCCCCTGCTCACCCAAAATAGAAATCAAAGTACATCTATGCCCAAGGGCCCTCCCGCAATCCGGCCCAGCACCCCGAGTCTCCCCTTCTCCTGCTGGGCCCTGGAGTTTTTAATAGCATATTGTGGGGGGCCTCAGAAAGAAAAAGGTCGAGAACCCCTGTTTCAATGCATTTACGAATAGCAGAATCACAATAGCACACAAAACGTTCTCGAGATCCAGTCTGACAGGATCTGGTACTGGTAGTAAATCTGTGAGCTTATGCAGTTATTGTCTTAAGGATGTGGTCTTGTTTTGTTTATTTACATTTAGCAGCTTTCTAGAATTTTTATAAAAAAAATATACCATGCAATTAAATAAACCCCACAGCCTTGAGGCAAAAGGTACAAAACCACCTAAGGAGGTAAAAAAATTATATGGGATTCTAAGTAATGAACAAATCAGGGCCCTCTGCAGAGCCATGAGATTGGTGCCAAATGATGTCATTTTTCAAGATATTGACTACTTGGGACATTCTTCTCTCACTGCCTAGCCAGGGTCCCTAGCCACAATCAATTGGCATCCTGTCCAAACCAGCGTGGGTAACCAAAAATGAATGGCTTAGCAAGGAGTCATAGAATTGCTGCAACAGCTTCATTTGCCATAAATACAAAAATAAGGGTCTCCTAGGAAGTTTGAAACTTTTGGATAAATGGTGACTTGGAGGGTGGATCAATCTGGCTGTATTCAAAGGGGCCACCCTGCAGGAGATCCTGGCTATCTATACGACCCTGAGGGACTTACAGGTAATTCATAAAGCCAGGCTTTTTGAGAGACTGGATTTCAGGTTAAACAAGTATTGAACTGTAATATAATTCAGCATAGTTGTGTATATTTGTTGAGTCTTCTTTCTTAGTTCTATCATCATGAAGCAATAGACTTGAAATAGACTACCCTGCTATGGTTGCCCAATATCTGTGGTAGGGTGGGAAGAAGAATGTGGCGGTCTTTTCTTCTTCCTCAAACCACTAAAGAAGACCTTCCCTATGAACACCACGCTCCTGGGGATGTGCAGTTACAGGGGGCTACAACTGGGCAGAAAGTGAGAATGGCCATTGGAACAGTCCCTCCACATGGCTTCATCCCTGAGCCAAAGTGACACACCAGCAGGAACTAGTGCAGAGCTTTTGAATATTGTTTTCCCACAGATTCAGCTTCTCACTCTGTGGTGTCCTCTCTCCCCTCTTCGGGGGTTTGGGCGTAAGGCTAGGCCATGAGAGGGAGACTTGGTAATGCAGCTCTATCTGGAGCTACTCTGCGGTGGAGAACCTAGTGGGTAAAGCTGAGGAGTTGGCCCTACAGACAGATGTCCCAGTCGCCTTTGTATGTGCTGAGTTCCATGGGATTTTCTTGCAGATCCTAGGAAGAATCACAGGGCTACTTGGTTGCACATACCTCAGGTGTGCATTCTCAGGGCAGGCAAACAGGGCTACGAAGAGGTTTTGGGGCAAAATCTGAAACTAAGGCCCCCCCACCTTTCCAACAAAATTACCATGGATTCAAGAGAGGCCCCAGAGGGTGATGGATGAGGCTGAAGAGTGAATCCACCCCACACTCACCCAGCTGTGGTAACTTCAGTCCCATGGGGCTGGACTCGGCACTCCACTCTGTGCACTGTGACCTAGTCATGACAAAGGGATGGCCAGGCCAAACTTTAATGGTGCTGTCACCCCATGCACCAGGTCACAGCACCTTTCACTCAGATTCCATGGGCTTGGGGGCCCACTCAAAATGGGAGGCCTGGGGAAAACTGCCCTTTTGGTCCTCCTGCCTCAGCTGGCCCTGCAGGCAAACCTCACAGCATGGCATGATGTTGTCTCTAGAACTCCACAAGAACGAACTTGGCAAATTTCACTATCATAGCCTCTTCAAAGAAGGGAGCAGGTCTGTCTACTTGGCTTTGTTGCCACTATATAAATAACAAACTGAATATCAACAACTTAGCCCTGTGTGGGCGTTTCCACACAGAGGCATAGGCTAGCCCATAACATTAGCTATTAGCGTTGGAAAACACCACATGGCAAGTAACTGTGAAACAGCAGCTATTTCTGGTCTGTGGGAGAAGTAACTGCTAGACAGTAAAATGATTCTGTAAGGGCCCAATGCAAGTCCCATTACGTCAACAGGTTCTTCTCATTGATTTTTAACGACAGTTGGAGGAGGCCTTTAAGATGCATCTCTACAGCTGCTGGGAGTGAGTCTTGCAGTTTGGGTCGACGGATTTGAGCTAGTGGGGCTCGTGCAAGCACTCTAAAATTAGTGATGTGAGAGATCGGGCTCTGAAGCTTAGGTAGGGAGTTGGGCTTCAGGGCCTGAGCTCGAATGTCACAACAACATCTACACAGTTATTTTTTAGTGTGCTAGCCCAAGCCCTGTTAATGCAAGTCTGTTGACCTGGGCTGTGAGACTCGCTCCCAGCAGCTGTGCAGACACACCTTTAGAGTTTAGAGAAATAGCACACGACGTGACTCTTTGCAAAAAAAAAAAAAAAAAAAATCACTGAGGCCAGGAGCTTAGCAGGATTCAGAAAGCAATCAAATCATTCATATGGATAATAAGAATATACAGAGTTATTGTAGTAAATATTTAAAGCCACACACACACACACACACACACACACACACACACACGTTGGAACAGCTATAAACCCTCATGCTTCGAGGCTTAAGCCAGTCTTTAGCTTTTGAGGTAGGAAGAAACTTCCTTAGGGCAGGTTATCCCATCACTGCTTACTGCAGGAATTCTGACACCTCCCTCCAAAATATCTGGTAATGGCAACCGTCATAGACAGGATACTAGACTAGATGCATCACTGATCTGATCTAGTATGGTATTTTGTGTATTCCTATAAATAACTGGGCTTGGGCCTTTATACACACCCTCTCTTACCTATTCCATAAGCAGGAAGGCATTAGAGTTGTGGAGGAACCCCCCAATTCCCACACAACACATAGCAGCATGTGCACTAGCACTGCTACCGTGGACAGCTTTCTTGTGCACAGGAAGGAATACACAATCAACCTATTGCTGGTGATTCAGACAATGCAGCCCTTTTTATCTCAGTGCAGGATCTGATCCTAGGATGGCAATTCTATAATGACAGATTCACATTCAGAATGTAACTCACGAAAGCTTATGCTCAAATAAATTTGTTAGTCTCTATGGTGCCACAAGTACTCCTTTTCTTTTTGCGAATACAGACTAACACGGCTGCTACTCTGAAACCCATTTTTAAATGTTTACTTATGCTTTTTGAGATCTGTTTGCTGCATTTTAAACCATTAAATTAAGGAAATTATATTTTATCACCATAATTGCACAAGCTTTATTTACTTAATCTCTTCTCTTTTAATTATATGATAAAGCATCCAAGTGCAGACATGTAGTTTAATGTCTGTCTTTCTTTATACTCTTTCCCTAGGTGACATCACCCAGTAATTTTCATCTAGCCAAGGCAGCACTAAGACTGAAAGCATGAAACCACTGATCACAATTTCAGTTCTATTGAGGCAAGAGCATTTATATTAAAACTTACTGTTGCGACAAGGAGAATACTCAGCATATGCACTGAAGTTCTGAATTGCAACATAGCAGGTGCCAACTGGATCCTTTTCAGGGGTGGCTTTCAGGGTCCTCCAATGATATAAGGGAGCACAAGCCTATTAAAACAATAATTATGTAACAGATCTTTTATGTGCCATGCATGCGCTAAGTCAGTTCTTCATTAACAAATTAACTATTTTTGTTCCTGTGAAGTTTCTATCATTTGGGTAGAAATTGTCATAGTAAGTGGATGAAAGAACCACGGGAACCTTCATAACCTGCAATGTTCTCTTCTTCCCTCTGCATCATTAGCAATCCACTTACATCTAAGGACCAAAACCTGCCCTCTCCCCGGACATATAGTCTCAGATAGAGTTACCCATTTTTAAGCATGTGTTATTAAACCCGCTCTGTGCCTGGATCCACAGAAGATGAGTTTGCTACTGTCCCAGTTAGGGGACTTAGTCCTTTGACCCATGGTTTTAGTTTGAAAGGTCCCTGGTTCAATCAATCCCTCGTGATTCTCATGATGTTGGTTGTTACAGTATGGTTCTGCTGTACGGGGGAATATGAAGAGGTCATACGCATCTGGGTTCTGCAGAGCTGAGCTCTCTCTGTTGCATCATGGAGGGTGTGGCCGGTGGTCTGCTATTACATGGATCCCTAGTTCAAACCCAAAATAGAGCCAGAGAGAGGACACGGCTATAGAGTAGATACTGGAGTAGCTCTACCTATGCTTCTCCCCTGCCTTGGAGGTAAGATTCTGAGACCTTTTTCTGTT
This sequence comes from Dermochelys coriacea, assembly GCF_009764565.3. Classification (NCBI taxonomy): domain Eukaryota; kingdom Metazoa; phylum Chordata; order Testudines; family Dermochelyidae; genus Dermochelys; species Dermochelys coriacea. Next base: position 229,799,733 of record NC_050069.1, read on the forward strand.
TCTGGCTTGGCACAACTGGCAAGATTTAACCCTGACTGAGTGGATTTTTGCCAAATGAGTTTTTGAAACAAAACTATTTAATAAGATAGAATATATTCTATAATAAAAATTAGTGTGTGATGGAGCTGATAAACTGTCCATTTTTGCCTTGGGATTGATTTACAGTCAGATATTAATCTCTCTCTGGTAATGTATTGTTGTCATTTTTTACATCACTATAAGGCACCAGTCCTGCAATTAGCTCTGGCTGGGTGGATCCCTGTGCCCTCACAGAGCTTACTGCAGGTGTGCACATTGCTTTGCAAATGTATAAGACAGGGCTCTTCCCTGAGCAGCCTACAGTCTAAACAACATACTAGAGAAAAAATAGAGGACAATTAACATTAATTTTAGATGCATTTCAGAAAGTTTGACAAAATTATTTGCAGCAGAAAACTTATAACAGTAACATTTTGGCCCAATTCTATTTTATTGTTGCTGCTGCTGCAGTAGAAAAAAAAACCACAAGCAAAAAAACCTCCCCCCCTACCCCAAGGAACCCTATCAAAGTTTAAACCTAGAGTTTTCTCACTTCCCAAAGTCAGCAATTCAAGGTTTTGTCTTAAAACTGTTGACTTTAGCTACTGTGAGGGTTCTGGGCAAGAACTGCTGACTCAGCCCTCTGCCATGCCAACCCCCGTTATAGGAAGCAAATTGGAGCTGGCTAGAGAAAACCGGCACCTATATGGTGAATGGGAGACAGCTGCCTGCCCAGTTAGCCTGGGGCTAGATAAAGACTGAAGGGAAAGAAACCAGGGGAAGGAGAGGAAGCAAGGTGATAGCCCTTCCGTCCTGGGAGCAGACACTAGAAGCAAGATGTGTATGGGGAAAAGGTGGTGGGAGCACAACCTGTGAATAAAAAGCACCAGTGGTTAATGGATCCCAGGGTCTCCAAGTGACTTTATCAGCACAGCAGGGGCAGGAGCCAAGAGGGCACTGCCACGAACTGCTACTGCTACACTGCAGAAAGTTTGGCAAAACTTGATGAGAAAACATACTAGAACCAAAACAAAGCTGGTCTATAACGGACATTGTGGGGGGCGGTTTATGGCACAGCAATCAATGGTGGAATTTCCGCACATCTGATTAAAACTAAGGCATTCTAAGTTTCAGTGAATAGTTGTATAGGAAGATGTTATATTTCAGCTTGCTATTATTATTAGAATACATGATAAGTATTCAGCTATTTAAATCAATATAACACTTTATGACAAATTTTAGTTAAAGCCAAATAATGTGTTAGAATTTCCTTTTTAACAATAATTTGATATATGTTATCAATTTTTAAATAAAAGTACATCTACCAGATGCAGGTACCAAATCTGCAATTTGACAGCTATGATAACTCAGATGCAAAACCGCAGGGAATTAACTGTACATGTTAGTTCTGTAACACAAGAGAGCGATGTTTTATTCATCACCTGTTTTATGTCAAAATCCTTTCTGGGGTTGACCACAATATCAACTATTTAATGACATTTCCTTTAGATACTTATTCCCATTAATTAATAACTAAAACAGCTTTAAACAAATCCCAAGACAAAAGTTGTTGTTTCATAATTGTAAGGAAAATAAATTTTGGCCAAACTAAAGTTTCATATCACAAAAAGTGTTAAGTATCCTTTTCGCTGTGAATCCTAGTGCAAAAACTGTAAATGTAAAATGCCTGTGTATTGCATACATCAACTCTATGCTATGCAATAAAACTATTCAGCATAAGAAAGATATCAAATATATCGGTATAAATATGCAGTAGGGGCTTTCCATCAGTGCCTGCAAAATGTTCTATAAAATCAGAATATATACCCTAAATGTTTTTAAAAGCAAAACTCTTATTTAGTCATTATCATGACTACAATATAACAATACAATATATTATGATTGTCCTATAAAGCAAAATTAAATATTGATACAAATAGTAACATTTTCATCAGGATATCAATTGATCTTCACTGGAATTCTTGGCTTCCTTTAGGTAATTCTCTAGCTAACTTTCCTCATAAAGCTTTACAACATGTTATAGTTTTTTAAACATATGGCTATCAGTTTCTTTGTATCTAAAAGTTCCACTATTTTATGCTTTGAATAATAAATTAGATTACTCATTCGCTTGCATGATGAGTAAAATGCCTTTCTTCATTTCTAACATTGCATTAAGATTGGCTTCAAGTATTCAGTTCAGTCTGATTTTTATATATTGATTTTATTGTCTGATCTCTCTCTATATATAATCTGTTTTTGTATATATGTATATTCTAAAACCCTTTTAGTTGTGTACATACACACATGCACACACACATTTAAGATACACAGTTCAGAAAAGGTAAACATCTGAAAATGAATATCAATTCATGAAACTTACCACAACTTTTCCTTTATGAGCTTTGACAGTTGCCCCAAACCACTGATTTGACTTAAACTCAATAGGTTCCCTGGTGCCGTTGACTTTGATTTTTCTGTTGTCTGACAAAGAAAGAAACAGGCTGCTGATATCTAATTTAAAAACTGTTACTTCATTGGCTTTGGCTAGATGATAATAGACCAATGGACATATGAATTATATCACATCTATCATCCTCAGACAAGTTTCATTAATGTGGTAAAGGCATTTTAATATTGTTCAAGCACATGTCATTGGTCAATGAAAAATGTCTCTCAAACTCACATAAAATTAAATATTTGAAATGACTGTAATGGCAATGAGAAACTTAGGAAACTATGGAAAATTCTAGCCCTCTAACCACACTGAAAATGTTGCTTAGCTGGGGATTTCTAATACAGAATGAACAAGAATCCCTACAAAATGAGCAAAAAATTCATAAAACTGTTCTCAAAAGTTACATAGCTTTATACTGTGACAAAATATGTATTATAATCATCGTTGGCCAGGCAAATGCAATTTCTCAGCATGCATTATTCAAGGACCAGCATTCAGTATAGCAAAGGACTTAGTTCTTAACTGAATTACATGTGTACATACTGCCACAAGAGACAGTTCTTTAACATTACTTTATATACACTTTGCAGATGTCAGCATAAGAGGAACCATCTGGGTAAAGACTCAGCCCAATTATAATGCATTTCAGGTTTAATGAAAAGCAGACATCCCTTCCTTTCACCCTCGGTACTCTGAAGTAAACCGATTTCCCACATGGTCTTAAGGTATGCTCCTCCCTCACCAGTCACTCTTAATGAACTTCTCAATTTATATATAAGCAGCTTATTACACATATCCCCTCGTATCTGTCTTCTCTTACTTTTGTTTCTGGTTCTTATCAAAGAGTATTTCACAAGAATCAACTCTTTTTTATGCATTTTAAGTGAAAATAAAAACACACACACTGTCAAACCTGGAATGTAGAGAGGTTTGTAACATCATATTATTTGAATTTAGGTAAATGAAAAACAAAAACATACCAGTAAAAATTAGAGAGTCAACATTTTCCTGCAGTTACAGACAGTGGTAGATGAAATACCTATGTTTTTTCCTATTCTAAGCACAGGGTATATTGTGGCATTGGAGACTCTGCTGTGCGATAACCACTGACAAATGTTATTGATACAACCTGAATTAGGGTGAAAGAACCATTATATTAGGGAATAGGAAGACTCAGCATCTGTATTTTTGTTAACTTAGGACTGTGAATGAAGTTGCAGGATCAGAAAAACTGACTCAGAATGAACGTACAAAAGTTTTGAGAAAGTTCGTTTCATTTATATGAACCTGTGAAATTTGTAAATTTCTGTGCCTCACCAATACAGATTCTCTAGTACGGCAATTAGCATTTACAGAACTGGCAAAAGAGCCAGAAACTTTATCGCCTGCATACTGATTTTCAGAAATCAAGCAAGAATATATATAGAAATATATTGAATTTTTTTTAAGCTGGAAACTATTAAAGGGCCAAAACTTAGGAGTGTGACAGAAGATGACTTTTGCGAGGCACCGCATTGGGGGAGCTGCAAAATTCCACCCACCCTTTGGTGCCACTCTTTTGATTCCCTCTCCCAAAGGGGCCAGACGTGCAGACACTTTCAAGCTCTCAAAGCTTCTTTTTTGATTAAACCAACATATTTGAACACAGGCTATGTTCAAGTATGCAGTCTTGATTGAAAACAAAGCTTTTAAAGCTTGAAAATCTGCCATGGGTTTTGACTTGCAGCTGCCAACCTTAGACTGTCTCTGAAGAGTGAATCCTCAATCACTTTTCTAGCTTGAAAAGAGTATTTTTATTTGAAACAAACATATTTATATACAGGGAGATTGTACTCAAATGTGAATAGAAGTTATACTTTACAAACAACACCTCTTGTTCAAGAATCACCCCTCTAAGAATGAATCCAAGATGGAAGCAGGGATTTCAAAGCTCCTGCAGAACCCTATACAACTCTACACTTTGGGCCCTGGACACTTTTAAAGCCATGATGCTGTATAGGATAAAGGGCCTAAACTACAGTGAGATAACCCGATGTCTCACTATATTTTCTCAAACCACACATGATTATTTCAGGGGTAACTAAATAAAGTATAAACCCATTGTTTCATGTTCTCTGTGTGTGTGTATATAAATCTCTCCTCTGTTTTTTCCACCAAATGTATCCGATGAAGTGAGCTGCAGCTCACGAAAGCTTATGCTCTAATAAATTTGTTAGTCTCTAAGGTGCCACAAGTACTCCTTTTCTTTTTGTAAATAAAGTATGTGAGTCTAGCATCAGTCACGCTATGGCCTTGTTTTCTCTTTCTCCATACAGGTCAGCAAAGCTGGCACCTGTCGCAGGATCTGCCTGAAGCACAATATGGCTGTGTTTTCTCAAACACTGCGCCTGTCTGAAGCGTAATGCCTTCAGGAGCTCCTGCTAGGGGAGCACATCTCACCATCACCTTTGGATGTGCCTTTTATGTACCATTTAGGTCTTCACATATAACACTTACTGAAGCCAAACCAGTATTGAGATCATGATAAAACAGTAATATAAAAATGTTTTTGTAGCCTTGCTGGTCCCAGGATATTAAGACTTGAAGAGAGCTCTGTGTAAGCATGAAAGCTTGTCTCTCTCACTAACAGAAGTTGGTCTAATAAGAGATATTATCTCATCCACCTTGACTCACATAAAAATGGACATATCTGTAAATTTACCCAGCCTGTGTTATTCCATTTGTATTGTACACTGTGTTTCATTAGAGAATAGGTTTCTGTGGGAGTACAACATGATACAGCTACTATTTCACTTATATGGCCCCCATTACAGTAGTGTGCAAGCTCCTCCCCACGTTTAATGTATATATCCTCACAACACCCCATGAAGATAGGAAGTGCTATTATCCCCACTTTACATAGGGGCAACCAAGGCACAGAGAGGGTGTGCCTCTGGTCACTCAGAATGTGTGTAGTGAAGCGGGGAATTGTACCAGCATCTCCCAAGTACTAGGTTAGTGCCCTAACCACTCAACAATCCTGTTTTGCTAATAATTGCAGTCCATGCTCAGCTGTGCTGAACCTCCTTCCATTTGGTCCTTACCCCATACCGAATTTCGATTGACTTAACTGGTAATTTTGCCTGACTCAGAAGAGCAGCTCTTTAAAATGCCCAAGCAGCAGGTAGTTTCTCAAAGAAATGGTGCCCCTTTTTACTGGGCTCCAAATGGCAGTTTCTGCAATGAAACCCATGTGGCTCTACCACTCTGTGGACACCAGCTCTATAAAGGTTTTTATGGAATGCTGTTGACAGAGTCTTGGATGCAGGGTAGGAGATGGCCCTGGAAGGAGTGGTGCTAAGGCCAGTGGATCTGTGCCTACTACATGGATCCAGCAGCCATTTTTTGTATGGAGGATGGAAATAGCACCAGTCTAGGGAGCCATTGTGGCTCTACTGCTATTCCATTGGTTGGGAAGAGAGGACTCTTTGCCCATGCCCTCAACTCCCAGCCTCATTACTGAGGATGTGAGTTGGATAATAAAGATCGCACGGACCAAATCTAAGATCCTTATTCAGACCTTACTCAGGGAAATTCCCATTGACTTCAGTGGGGGTTTTGCCTGAGCAATGACCTCAGGATTAGGCTCATGAAAAAATGAAAATGAGCATGAATAATGTTTCCTGAAATGAGATTGAGATTACCTAACATGGCAGAAATCAAGAGTTTATACAGAAAGTTTCCTTGTGTTTCCATCAGGTCAAGCAAATATCACATGCTTTTTCAATCTATTTTGCAAACCATGCCACGTGGCACCTGTTGGTAGTATGACCTAACATAGCATTTATCCATGGTGTGGACCAAATGCTCAAGACAGCAGCTTCAGTGAAACTTCCACTGAAATCATGTCATTGGTGTTATTTCAATGGGGGTTGTCGTGGTGTCACTGAGAGGAGAATTTAGCCATGTATGGCCACATGTCCTAGAGGTTAATTTTAAAGACTCCATAATTCAGCTTCCCATATCAGCGTATATGCGGCGGCAGCAATGCACAGAATGGGTCAAGCGTGTGCTAAACACAACTCTTGTGGGAGTGTTTTTGGGTTTTAAGTCCACACAGCAGTAACACAATTAAGAAAAATGTTAATCCCCATAGTCAAATATAAATCTATGTTAAAACATCATTGTAGGTTACAACTGTACACTTGAAAACTGAGCAGGTAACAGGTACACCTGTAAATACAATATTTGCATATGTTAGATCAAATTTAGCCCTTCACAAGTGGGTGCAATTCCCATTTGACTCACCAAGTAAGTAACTATACCTATGAGCTGTTAAGCATGCAGCTACATGACTTGCATCAGCAAAAGCTTCTGTGCACGGATAAATACAGGATTTGCATATTGAATGGGTGCATATGCAAATATTTGCTGGTGCAGTACTGATTTGCATATTTAGTTATTTTATTTATTTAGATTTTTTTAAAAAATTCAAAACCACCTTTCCAAAAGACCCATATTTATGAAAAATTTGAAACAATTTAAACAAAAGCAAGCACGGCAATTTTCTCAAACTGAATAAAGGAGAAAAAAGATCCCACTCAAACAATTGATCCCAGCTATACAGTATACCCACTATACATCCACCCCAAACCTCTCCTCCCTCTTCAAAAACCTGTGGGGAAAAAGAATAACTTTATGGGGTCTGTGTGGTAACAATACTTTGCTTTTCTCATGCACTTTAAACAGTCTCACCTGCATTCTGCCCACTAATCCACCTACACTACTTCTGATAATTGAAACCCCTGTGCAGCTATCAAACTACTGATGCTGCTTTTTTTTAAATCAACCTGTCAGAAAAATACTCCCTTCTTACTCTTCCAAATGGGGTGCTTCTCCCCATGAGTTACTGAGGTCCAGGATAGACAATATTCAGACCCATATCTTGTGACTCCTTGGAACTAGAGGAGAGTGCTCTGTATCATTAAAAAACCAGGAATTCCCATTTCCAATTACATCAAATTTATTTACATGGATATCAAGTTTTGAATTTTCTTACTTTTGAGGCACTGCCTAGGCATTTTAAAAAGCTGTTTTCTTTTCTCTAAAACATTGGGGAAACCCTTCAAGGATAGGTGTGATAAATGAAGGGAGGTTAGCTCCCTTTTATGGACACCCAGCCAACCAGTTAGCTGTAAAATCCCTCTTGGTAGCTGTTCGCTGCTTGTTTTACCAGTAAAGGGTTAACAAAGTTCCCCAGGTAAAGGAAAAGAAGTGGGCACCTGACCAAAAGAGCCAATGGGAGGCTAGAACTTTTTAAAATGGGAAAAAAACTTCCCCTTTGGCTGTTTGTTCTCCGGAGAAGGAGACAGCAATGTTATAAGCACGAATGCTGTGTAATGCTTGAACCAGGTATGAAAATTCATCTTCCATACCTAGAAGAAATTATTGGACAGGAAATGTTTAAATAGACATTATCAGGTTTATTTCTTTATTTTGGCTTGTATATCTCCCCTGTGCTAACCCCAGGTGCTTTTGTTTTGCTTCTAATCTTTAAGATAAACCTCAAGAGAGCTATCTTGATGCTTAATTTTTGTAATTGTTTCTTTTAAGATCTAGCAAAAAAGCCTAAGTTGCAAATGTATTTCCTTTCTTTGTGTTTTCAATAAATTTTACCTTTATTAAGAACAGGATTGGATTTTTGTGTCCATAAGGGGTTTGTGCATGTTGTTTAATTAGCTGGTGGCAACAGCCAATTTCCTTTGTTTTCTTTCTCAGCTCTTTGGGGGGGGGGGGGAGGAAGAGGTGAAAAGTCTTGAGGATACCCCACAGGGAGGAATTTCCAAGTGCTCCTTCCTGGGTTCAAAGGGTTTTTTTTTTGCATTTGGGTGGTGGCAACATTTACCAAGCCAAGGTCAAAGAAAAGCTGTAACCTTGGGAGTGTAATACAAGCCTGGAGTGGCAAGTATTAATTTTTAAAATCCTTGCGGGCCCCCACCTTCTGCACTCTAAGTGCCAGAGTGGGGATTCAGTGTTGACAGTAGGTTTGCTGGGATCTCAAAGAATGAGTGTGAACTGTTATGGCTGAACACCTGGAAACCTCTTCTGTCTGCTCTTAGGTGAAACTTTGTGGACTAAGCAACAGCACCTATAGCTAATACAACAGTGGCCACACTGTAGATCCACTTCCCATTCTTCATTTTAATTCTTTTCCAGTAACCTCCAATCTGTAGACAAGATCATTCCCACCTGATGCCATATACAGACCCTGGATTTCCTTTCTACTCTGCTAGATTATGCTAGTCACCATTCTAGCTCTCTGCAGATGCAGGAGGAGGAGACACTTTAGTGCTTAGCCTCTCATTTGAGGCATGTCTACAATACAAACTTTTGCCAATGCATGTTACAGCAGCATAAAGCCTCTGCAGTTAGTATAATGCTTGTGTGCATGCATCCTTACATTGGCACTGTGTGTACTCACCAGGAATGCTTGTTTCTATGTACAATGAAGTGCATTATGGGTAGGCAACTCTCCACCATCCAGCACACTATCTTTTGGGAAGTTCTGGCAATGCATGGTGGGGCAGAAATGGATCTTGCAGAGGTGACTGGGACTGTTGGGTCAAGTTCCCATCATGTAACTTTCTCCAACTCATAATACTATCTCTATCCCACAATTTCTGTGATTGTTTTGAAAATCCCATAACCAGCATAGGACTTTTTGCTGTTCACCGTCTCAAACAGAAGCCTGGAGTCTCCACAGCTCTGCACCATTGCCATGAGCATTGCAAGCACAGGATGCATGATCCTCTGGTATTTGCAGAGCCAAAAGAAGAGCAGTGGGGAACATGATGATTTCCAGGCAGTCAGATTGCACTGGGACATAGCAAGACCCAGTTAAAAGTGGAGCAGCTTCAGGCAGTGGAGCATTGCTTCTGGGCCTGAGAAATGAGCACTGATTGGTGGCATCATATCATAATGCAGAATTGAGATGACAAGCAGTGGCTGCAGAACTGTCAGCTGCACAAGGCCATATTCCTGGATCTGTGTGCCAAGCTTGTTCCAGCCCTTCAGGGCAGGGACACCAGAATGAAAGCTTCACTGACAATGGAGAAGCAAGTGCTGATCATACTGTGGAAATGTACGACGTCAGATTGCTATCAGTCAATGGAAAATCACTTTGCACTTGGAAAATCCATTGCAGGGGCATGGGGCACTGTCATGCAAGTGTGCAGGGCAATTAATTGTCTCCTCTCATGCACTGGCAATATACAGGACATAATAGATGGATTTACAGCAATGGGGATTCCAAACTGCAGTCAAGCAACAGACAGCACTAGTTCACCATGACACAGAGTATATCAACAGAAAGGGCTATTTTTCTATGGTTATGTAAGTGCTGGGTAGGTCACAGGGGATGCTTCACTGACATCAATGTTGGCTGCTCAGGGAAGCTGCATGACTCTCATATCTTTAAAAACACAGGACTGTTTAATAGGTGCTACAAACAGTGACTTTCTTTCCCAACCGGCAGCTCACCAGTGATGATGTTGAAATGCCAGTAGTGATCCTGGGGGACCCAGCCTACCCATTACTCCCCTGGCTCATGAAGCCATACTCCAGCCACCTCGACAGCCCCAAGAAAAGATTGAACTTTTGGTTCAGCAGGTGCAGAATGATAGTTGAATGTGCTTTTGGTAGATTGAAGGATTGCTGGCATTGTGTATTCACAAAATTGGATCTCGGTGAGAAAAACTCACCCAAGGGTTATAGCTGCCTGCTCTGGCCTACATAATATTTGTAAAGCAAAGGGAGAACAGTTGCTGCTGGGATGGAGGGGGGAATCCTCCACCTGAGTGTCTGCTGAGTTTGAGCAGCCAGACACAAGGGCTATCAGAATAGCTCAATGTGGAGCTAGACATCTCAGAGAGGCTTTGAAAGAACAGTAATGTATTGTGGTGTACTGTGCTCTACCTGGCCCTGCAGTTTAGAGGCCTGTTAGGAACTATGTGGTGCTTGGTGCACATCTATGAATATAAAAGTGACAAAGCACCTATTAATCTGGTCATGTTTGCTGCACATTTATGATTATAACACTGTGTTTGTCACTGATCCTATGTGTTGGGTCACTCTGTATAGTAACAAGTAGGTGGGTGCTTTCAGAACTGCTAGGCACTTTGTAGCGTATGTTGGGAACTAATAAAGATGACTTACTTTCCAAACAATAGAGTTCTATTGAGTAATGAAAAACACTTCAAAAATTTCTGTGCAAGTTAAAAGCAAATACATTAAAATCTTAACAAATGTATAGAACAGAGCTTAAAGAAGGGGAAGGAATGTTCATTTCCTTTTTAGCTACACATTCATCAACAGTGGTTCTCACAAGTCAGCGTACATGAAGCTGAGGTTGTCCTTAACATGCGTCTCTCTCCCGCCCCCCAGGGTGTAGTGGTAGGGATAAGGATGCAGTTCCTGATGCCACAGGGACTGTGAAGGGGGTTTGTAGGGAGGTGCTATACTGGAGTTCTCCATGGACTGCAAAAGGAGGTGAGCCCATGATGGTTGATCCTGTAGGTCCACAAGAGTCTGCAGCATCTGTGTGTGCTGCTGGACAAGCCCCATTATGTACTGCTGCATCACCCTCTCTGACTCCTGGGCCTTTAGCCTGCCCACTATTTCCCTCTCCATACACTCTGCAATATTCACTGTTTTGCCAGGCCCTCTGTTCACAGTCTGATGCTAGATCTTGCTGAACATGTCATCCCAAGTCCTCTTCCTTATCTGGCTCAGGCATTCTGCAAGTGTGGAGGGAGAACCCCTCAAGACCGTAGCTGCTAATGGCATCCCGAAGCCACCCAGGCCCAGATGCTACTAGCCTGTGTACTGCAGTGGTACCTGCTGAAGTTATCAGTGAGTGGTGTGGAAAAGTGTACCACCTTGGAGGAGGAAACGTGTCTGCCATCCCTAGAAACCTTTGGGAAAGAATTGCAGAGTATCCGCATGAAAATTCCAATGAGAAGTTGGGGGAGGCATCACTGTAATGGGAAATAAATTTATAGACTTACCCGAAGTTCCTTCCTCTGCACCAGGCTCACCCATGCTCGACTGCCGGGACTGACTGGTCCGCGGTGGAGTCTCAAACAGTTGGCCACATGTCCCTCTTACTTCTCCTCCTCCTCACTGTCATGCCAGGGGCCTGTGGTTCAGGGTACCCATGGGCTATCCACCAAATATGGCATGACAATCTTTATAAAAGCAACAGGTCTGCACCTTGGCACTGGAAATGACTGTTGAGTTCCCTGGGCTTCTCGTATGTCTTCCACAGTTCCTTTGCTTTCATGCGGCATTACAATTAATCCCTGTTGTAGCCTTTTTCTTGCATCTGCCATGCAATCTGATCATAGATGTCCACATTTCTATGACTGGTCCATAGCTGTACTTGCACAATCTCTTCTTCTCACAGGCCCAGGAGATCCAATATCTCTTGTCTACACCAAGCCAAGTGCATCTGAAGCATGTAGCCAGCATGGTCAGCTGGCAGCGGCACACAACAATGTGAGCTGCAAGGAGTGCTCTCCAGTCAGAAAAAGGCGTTCACAAATTCACAGGGTTTTAAAGGGATAGGGGTGGGGCTTCCAGTCTCCATGACCCCTAGTCAGTGAAATTCACTGTTGGGCATTGTGGAACAGCTGCTGGAGGACTGTTAAGGTCGATACAGGTAACAGGTACATTCACCGGGTCGACCTCAATACATCGACCATGACTCAATGCTACTTGGGGGGAGGTGTTACAATGTTGGTGTAATGGAGAGCTTACATCAGTGGGAGACAAATTTAAGTATAGACACATGCACAACTAGGATGACACAAGGTGGCTTAAATCGACCTAACTTTGTTCTCTAGACCAGGCCTTACTCACACATTTTCCTTCTTAACATGAACATGAGCATTGATTTTAGGTCTTTCACATAGATGTGCTGAGCACAATCACAAGGCTTGGAACTAGAATCTAGGGAACCAGGGTCTAGTGGGACAAGCAAAGAGATGATAACTGGTCCTGTTGGAAACTGGGAAAGGAGGAGACTGACTTTAGGAAACTCAGTTTGCTTCTCTGTGCCTCAGTTTCCACATCAGCAAAATGGAGGTAATGATACTGACCTCCATTATATAGTGCTTTGAGGTCTACGGATGGAAAGCATTAGATATTATTTTTATTAGTGTTTTGGAGCAGTTAAATCTCTTAGGATTATCATGAGAAGGGATCTTCTTAAATGAATCTGATTTTGCATAAGTGGATTTACATTTTTTTTGTTGTGCATTAGAGTTCGTTATGCAAGTTATTTTAATTTAATTGGGCCATACCCAGAAGTTTTTATTCCATTTTTACTTTTTCCTGACTCAGGGAAATCATCACTGAAGTCAATGGGAGTTAAATCACTCTTTCCTTTTTTCTCCTTAAAATGTGATTGGGATTGGGAAAAGAAACCACATACCTGCCATAAATCAGAATTCTACATGGGAATCATTAAGCCCATGGTAAGGCAAAACCAGTGTTGTTGAATCAATGTTGTCAGAATTTGAAGGTGGGGTGAACTTTTTCTCCCCTAATATTTTCTCTTGAGATGCAAATCCTATTTTATAACAGGATTCTAAATTTCCCATAGGATTCTATCATCTTTACAGTTAATAGTTCTTTTATATAACTAAATCTTCTGAGTCTCACAATACATCCTTTCCTTCTACAGTACCTGGGTTTTGTTACAATCAGCTCAGCTTCTGGCCAAACTGGCTTATGTTTTCTCTCAACCGCACACTTGGCCAGAGTTAACCTAGACTTCCTCCCTTTTTTTCTTGACGGGCTATTCATATTTTCTACAGTTAGTTTGAAAAACACAACCTGTCTGACTAATATATGATGAAGCACACTCACAGGAGAGAGAGAACGGGCTGAATCCTGGAAGACTGGCAAATTCATGCCCCATCAGTACTGCCTTTTTAAAAGTTGTTACTGTCTATCATGTACCTAAATCATTTTAAAATGAGTTTTTGAAATGTGTACTGTTAGTTTTCCAACAGATCCGATGTATAAATAGTTAAAATGGGGATTTCAGTTTGGTCCTGAGCTGCAAGATGTGCTGGATGCTTTGGAAGTAAAGCACTTAGTCAAATAGGGGGAAAGATTTCTGCAAGTTGCCCTTCTGCTACCCCTTCTGGTCACCATAAGGAACAGCGCCCATATTAGTACTGACAGAGCAATTCTCACCTTCAAAAAACAAGTTCAGCAGAACCTCAGAGTTACAAACTGATTGAATACCTTAGGTTCCAAATGAGGTGTGTGGTTGACCAATCAGGCAGCAGCAGAGACCGAAAAAAAAAAGCAAAGAAAAAAAAAGCAAACAATACAGAAGCTGGGAATGGCTGACAGGGGATGGATCATTTGATGATTACCTGTTTTGTTCATTCCCTCTGGGGCACCTAGTGTTGGTCATTGTCGGAAGACAAAATACTGGGCTAGATGGACTTTAGTCTGACCCAGAATGGCCCTTCTTATGGTCTTATGTCCTTATGATGCTAAACATAAGCTACTAAAATAATAAAGGGAAAGTTTAAAAAAAGATTTAACAAGGTCAGGAAACTGTTTCTGTGCTTTTTAATTTAAATTAAGATCGTTAAACCAGCATTTTTCTTCTGCATAGTAAAGTTTCAAAACTGTGTTAAGTCAATGGTCAGTTGTAAACTTTTGAAAGAACAACCATAACACTTTGTTCAGAGTTGCAAACATTTCAGAGTTATGAACAACCTACATTCCCAAAGTGTTCATAGCTCCGAGGTTCTCCTGTATTAAGTAATTAAGCCTCACAGCTAATACATAAGGGGGTATTCTTAGTCCCATTTCTGAGATGGAGAAACTGAAACAAAGAAGTTGTCACTTGCTGAAGGTGAAAGAGGAAATCTGTTTCAGAAGCAGGATAGGAACTCAGGAATTCCTGATTGCCTGTCCAGTGCTCACATCACACTAAAACATACCCCTCTGACCCCATCTCTCTCTCATTATACTCCAAAGAGAATCATATCCAGCTTTCCACTGCTTAAGGGTAGGTCAGTGCACTCTGACACCTTTAAAGAGGACGGAGGGAAAAAGAGGGAACAAAGTAGAGAATCCTTAAAGACATCTCACCTCCCACTGGAGCAAAGCACATACATCATTAAGGGGTTAATTGCTGTTGTTGCTTAGTAATTAAATCATCTTAGTGCTCTGGAGAAGTGCTGGATTGACTCATCTGAAAAAAACGAAGTCCCCTTACCTTTCCACATGCTAGGTATAAACACTCACAAATATGCATATCACATGCCATATAACACTGCACATTAGTTTTGGGTTAGTTTTATCACCTATGGATGAAAATCATCATGACTTGACAGATGTACATATTCTTATGTGATATATGACCATTTGGGATAATCCATTGAAGAACAATTGAGATTATGTTGTGTGATTTTTCTGCACAAATATGAACATGTAGCAGATATTCGTGGTCTCAGCTAGGATGACTTTCTGCCTAACTGGCTGTATTCTGGTATACAGATATTGATAGCACAATACTAAGGAATCCATTCTGTGTTTGGCAGCTGGAACAAGGCACTCTGAAGCAGTGACAGACATTTAAAGCTAGTTTTATATCTGTCACTAGGTACCGGTCTCAGTTCCAACACCTCTTCCTGTCCAGCACTGTCTCCTAACAACCCTCAAGGGTTTGTGGAGAAGAGGCTTATCTTGAGCCATTCTTCTTCCCTTCCTGCTTGTTTTTCCGTACAACCCCATATTAAACAAAACCAATACATTCAGACAGTAAACATCTCAATAACCAGGTCAACATTCAGTAACCATAACTTATTACAGAGCAACTGTAATTACCATCCCACCATAAACTTAGCATGTGGCATAATACAACTTCCTGACTCTTGACTGATGTCATTACATTACACTTGTCAGCTCTCTCTCTTTTTTCTCCACATTTGAGTGGAGGGAGGATATTAATAGCATGAATTCAAATACTGGTGATGCATTTGGAATATTGTTGATGAACGAACCATGCTTGAAATTCAAGTCATAGACTTTAAGGTCAGAAGGGACTATCATATAGTTTGACCTTCTGCACATTGCAGTCCATAGAACCGCACCCACCCTCTCCTGTAAAAGACCCCTAACCTCTGGCTGAGTTACTGAAGTCCTCAAATCATGATTTAAAGACTTCAAGTTACAGAGAATTCACCATTTACACTAGTTTAAACCTGCAAGTGACCCCTGCCCTGTGCTGCAGAGGAAGGAGAAAAAACCCCAGAGTCTTTGCCAAGCTGACCCAGGGGAAAATTCCTTCCTGACCCCAAATATGGAGATCGGTTAGACCCTGAGCATGTGGGCTAGACCTACCAGCCAGACACCTGGGAAAGAATTATCTGTAGTAACTAACAGCCCTCCCCAGCTAGTGCCCCATAATGGTCCGTTGGGCATACTTGCTGCTAGCAGTCAGCTACATGCCATTGTAGACAATCCTGTCATACCCACCCCCTCCATAAACTTATCAAGCTCAGTCTTGAAGCCAGTTATGTTCCCCCCCCCCACTGCTCCACTTGGAAGGCTGTTCCAGAACTTCACTCCTGTGATTATTAGAAACCTTAACCTAATTTCAAGCCTAAATTTGGTGATGGCCAGTTTATATCCATTTGTTCTGGTGTCCACATTGATGCTTAACTTAAATAACTCCTCTCCCTCCCTGGTATTTATCCCTCTGATGTATTTATAAAGAGCAATTATATCTCCCCTCAGCCTTCTTTTGGTTAGGGTAAGCAAGCCAAGCTCTGTGAGTCTCCTCTCATAAGGTAGGTTTTCCATTCTTCAGATCATCCTAGCCCTTCTCTGCACCTGTTCCAGTTTGAATTAATCTTTCTTACACATGGGAGACCAGAATTGCACACAGTATTCCAGATCCTGAGGTCTCACCAGTGCCTCGTACAATGGTACTAACACTTCCCTATCTCTACTGGAAATACCTCACCTGATACATCCTAGGACTGCATTAGCCTTTTTAATGGGCACATCACATTGGCGGCTCATAAAGCTCCTGAGATCAACTAGTACACCCAGATCTTTCTCCTCCTCTGTCACTTCCAGCTGATACGTCCCCAGCTTATAGCAAAAATTCTTGTTATTAATTCCTAAATGCATGTCCTTGCACTTTGCCCTGAGACATTCTATACCTCAAAGCAACATGCTGAAACCCCCATAATCACCAGTGTCATACAATTATGACATGTTTTGAACAAAGTATGCGTTGTGAGGTATCATGTTAAAAAGCCTTAATTGGTTGACCATTAATATTATGTTGGATTGTATATGCTGTTGTTATATGTGAAGTTCTGAAGTATTGCTGTATGTATTACTGAAATATGTTATGAGGTTGGGAACACACACAACCAGCCTTTCAGATACAACAGTGGAGTAGCCAGACATGCTGGTGTCCCATTAAAGGGAATCCACTCTCCCAGAAGCCATCCCAGAAGACTTCTCAGAGAGAGAGCATGTAGACAATGGATGCTGCTTGACCAATGGGAGAAGACCCCCATGTCACAAGCAAAAGATCTTTCCAGCAAGCTGGAAGAAACTATAAAAGAGAGGAAGTGACATCACGACTTGGCCTCACTCCCACCACAACTCAACCCCTGGAAACGTGCCTGTAGGACAAAGACTTTGTACTGGGGGAGGGTGGTCCCAGGCTGAATGGCAGTTCCAGTCTGTGTATTGAAGATCTGTGACCTGTTTGTACCATCTATCAGGGTGAGACACTGCTTGATACAAATTCTGTTTAGTTTATAGAATTTAGACTGCAAGTTTATTTTTGTTTCTTAAGTAAACAACTTTGATCTCTATTCTTGCTACTTATAATTACTTAACAATCTATCTTTCTGTAGTTAATACTGTTTGTAAGGTAATTCCAAACTCGGGTAAATCAAAAGTATTATTACAACTTTTTTGTAAAGGGCACTTATGTAAAGTGTTCTCATTCAATGAGCATTCCTTTGTTTCTCTTTTTTAAGTCTAATGGTCATTATTGGCAATATAAGCGAGAAAAGAATCGAAGTGTGCTTCTCTCATTGGGACAAGGTAACTCTCATTGACAATAATAATACAAGTGAATTACTCATGTGTCAAGGGGAGACTAGATCCCCAGAATGGGAACGTTAAAGACTTGTTATGCTCGAAATTCTGGATTTAGCTGTCAGTTTGCATAGTCATTTAAGTGGTATGTAATGTGTTCTCTCTCTCTGTCTGTATACCACATTAGTTTCTATTCTGATCTTAGTGAAGCAGATTATTAATTATTCAGCAGTTTGTTTTCCTTTTATTGTACTTAGCACACTTGACTGAAAGAGCAGCTAATACTGGACTAGGTCCAAGAAAAAGGTGAGTTTTGTATAAAAAGGCATCAAAATGAAAGCTTTCAGCTTTGAAATCACCTATTTTTTCTCTCTCCTCTGTTTTTGGAAGATTATTTCCAGCCCTTTGATGTCAACAAATTCAATGCCTTTTACAAAACTACTGCTGTGTGTAAAACATTCCTTTTTAAAAATAAATCCAGTATATTTAATTCCCCATCTACTATACTCTTAATAAGTGAAACTTCCTAATATTAGAGAAATGATGGTCTTGTGATTAAGACACTAGACTGGGATGAAGGGGACCCAGATTCAATTCCTAGTCCCACCATAAACTCCCTGTGTGACCTTGGGCAAACCTAAATAATTTGTTTCTGTGTCTCAGCTTCTCCCCTGTAAAATGGGAACAGCATCACCTCAAAGGGGTATTGCAGGGATAAATTCATCAGTGAGTCTGAAGTATTCATACAGTGACAAAGGTCATAAACGTCATATAAGAATAGTCTGAAAACATCTGTAATATTTAACAAACCACTGGTTGTGTCCCGTTACAGCTACAAACACAAAAAACGGAAATATATTAAAAAGATTTAAAACAATAACTTCCAGGCTAAAGGCAGTATTGTCTGCTCTGCTTTGGAGTAGAGAGGAGATAAAAAGGAACAGAAGACCTCCTCAGACAGCTGAAAATATTCTGAAGAGAAGGAAGCTGAATCAAACATAAGTGGCATCATTCCCAAGTAAGTTAATCGATTTTAGGCCACAGATGTGTAAATAAATTAATGTTGACTGAATCAGTGATGACATATGCAAAGCATTCTGTGCACCCGTGTCCTAGCTCCAATTTATGTTTGCATTCATTGATATATACGTATCCTAATACCCTTTCCTTTCTCTTCTCTCTAGCCCCTATAGACATAGGGTGTTGACTTGCCTCTGTGGACTCCCTGAGATCACTCTATGCTTCAGCTTAGTGCTCTGGAAAAGTTTTGGACTGACTATTCTGGAAAATGAAGTTCTTTTATCTGATCACAAACTAGCATTTGCATGGCAAAGCCTAAAACCCTTGTTATGTTCAAGTAGTCAACCGCTTCTGGCCACCACATCTCCTACCTACTCCAGAAGGATAAACCTTTGCTCCAGATCTCTCAGAAACTCTGTGACTGATAGACTGTGTGGAGCCTTCCTGAATCTGTTTAGCCACCCACTGTGGTGTTTTCCACACAAGGGCCTGATCTGGCCCTATGTTTCCACTATAATCCTTTCCCAAGATAACATTTTCAAATGTATTGGATCCTCACTTTGGATGAAGCTTCAAAACCTGAAAACAATTTACATTTAAACACATGGTACTTCATTGTATGCTTCTGTGGCATAAGGGTACATTTACCCTTATTTACCCGGATGTAAATAGTAGGTGTGTTGGCAATATTATTTGCTGTGTACATATATACACATGCATATATTAAAATATATACACATACTGTGTATACATCTACATGCATACAGAATTAGAGACAGTATGTGTGTTATTACAGTATATAGCCAGGTACTGCAGGTGTATTGTAATGTTTAGAATACAGTAAGCTAGGATTCGTTCACACATGCCTGTGTGTGTCCACACACACACAGTTGGGGAACTGTGTTGCTGATTTGTTTGCTATAGGGATGTTGACGGAAATTTCATTTATGTTCATAGAAACAGGCTTTGTTGTATTATATTAATATTTGTATGACAAATAAGCACTAAAATGAAATACAGTCTGGTAAATTGTAACTTTTGTTCTAAAAGATTATATTGTATAAATATGCCTACATTAAACCATTCAGTTTAAATGTTTTTGGAAACACTAGGTTTAAATTATTTTCAAGGGCTATAAAGAGAAAACAAACAGCCTGAATTGTTTAAAATGTGTGTTCCCTTTAATTAAATTAGAAACATCTGTCTTGGGATTTTGAAAGTGGTTGGAGATAATCTATCCACATTATGCCTACATCAGTTTGCATCCAACATCCAGTATTTTGAAAGAAAATTCTTCCTTTCTGTAAAGAATTAAATCAGCACGGAGCATAAGGTACCGCCTCCGTCTGAATGGGCAGAAAATCCCTTGTTGAAAACAGCACCGAAGGAGAGCAACAACCAATTTCCACGGTTCGGAGAAGTACGTGAAACACGGAGTTTGGTCTTCTGAACATTTCCAAGCGGGTATTTCTTTTCAAAAAGTGTTACGTGCAATCCAAACACCTTTCATGCAAAGGTATGGAAAGCGGCAGTCGCCTACGCACCAATCCCCAACTTCACGCGATTGTTATTTCTGCAGGGACCATCTCCCCCGCACGCCCACAAACTCCAAGAGCGCAATTCCTCGGGGGAACTGCACACACTCAGATCAGACCGACCGACATAAGCGAACGGAGCGTCGAATCAATTCGCAGTAAGGGGGGACTTTAGCAATACAATACAAGGCAAAACATCGGTGCGTTACATGCGTATAACCATTTACTTACTAGTAGTATCGAAGGGGATCTGTTTGCACTCAGCGGCTGGCCAAGGACAGTGATACACCGCTCCCCCTTCCTGTATGTCCGGCTGCGTAGTATTGGCTTTGGGAGCACCGACCAGG
This sequence comes from Dermochelys coriacea, assembly GCF_009764565.3. Classification (NCBI taxonomy): domain Eukaryota; kingdom Metazoa; phylum Chordata; order Testudines; family Dermochelyidae; genus Dermochelys; species Dermochelys coriacea. The sequence continues at coordinate 229,820,246 of NC_050069.1, forward strand.
ACACTTATTCTGCACAAACATTTGTGACCGTCACTAGATAAAGGCGGACTGATGGCCGAGCATTTATGCCCACACGCTGCCACCCACACCAGAGCCCGGGGACTGGCGGAAATCACCAGGACCCTTTCCCTGTTGCCACATGCCCCACGGAGCTTTCCTTCCCATCCCATCCGTTTCCAGGAGATGGAGAACCCCTGCGGGCGAGGGGGCAGCGGGAGCTGCATTCGCGAGCCGGGGCCCCAGACACCCCCGCAAAGGGCTGCCCCCACTCGGGGTTTGGGCAGCTGCCCCCTCCCCTCCCCTCCCCACACACCCCCGAAGCTGGTTTCCCGGCGAGCCTGCCCCGGGGTGCGGGGAGCGGCGCCCCGGCTGGCTTTAGCCAGGACGAGTCGGGCTGATGGAGACCTTCTCCGGCCACCCCCCGGGGGTCTCCGGTGGCCCCGGCGCGGGGGCTAAGGGCCGAGGAGGGGGCCGCCGAGGTCCCGGGCAGGGCTCCGGGCTGGGAGGGAAGCGCCCCGCGGGTACGTACGCGCCGGTGTAGTGGTGGAAATCCACGGCGTAGCCGAAGTAGCTGCTCTCGGGCCCGCTGTACACGGTCAGCTTCTCCTCGTCCACGTTGAACGCCGCCAGCCCCGGCGGCCGGAGCGTCCCTGACAGCAGCAGCAGCAGCAGCAGCGGGGCGAGGGGCTCCCAGCGGCGCCCCGGGGGGGGCATCCCGCTCCTCAGCCGCGCAACCTCCCGCTCCCGGGGCAGCCCGGCGGGGCGAGGCGGCTGGTGCGCAGGGACCCGCGGCGGCTCGGCTCGGCTCGGCTCGGCTCAGCTCGCACCCGCAGCCCCGCTCGCCCGGCGCCCACAAGCGTCTCCGCGCGGCGGCGAGGGAGGCAGCCGCTGGGCCGGCTGAGTCCGGGGCTCCCCCTGGTGGCCGGCCGCTGGGGCACAGGCAGAGCGCTCCGCGGGGCAGCGGGCGGGCTCGGACCGCGCCAACGCCCTGAGCTCCCTGGCTCTGGACGTTCTCTCTTCCCCACGCCGCGCGTGTGAGACACACCAGGGAATCCGCTCACTGCGGGGGGGGGGGGTGCCTGATGCCCCCGGCCTAGGATCCGAAGGGATCTAGATAGTCACCCCCACTCGAAAAGCAAGCAGGCTTTTGCCCTATCGTCTGAAAGGTAGAATCTGAGCCTTCCCCGCAGACCCAACAAGTCAGGGGGGAGGTTCAGCTGCTTTGCTAAATTAGAGGAGGGCAATCAAAGCATGAAAGTACAAGCCGGTACATGACGTGCAACAGCACCCCCAGAGAGCAAAGTTTTTCCCGAAGTTTGGAGTGTGGTAGCCACTGGTGGCACCCTGGAGCGGGGGGGCAAACACAGGTGTGCAGCGCCCTCCTCAGCAGAGCAACGGGGAAGGACAAGTCACTTCCAACTCTTTTTTTGGACTGAAAATGTCCCGATCTGGGGCTGAAACGGACAGGTGGGATTTTAGGGAAAGGTGGAACCCCTGGTTCCAAGCTGTTTGTGAGCCATGGGTGTATGATCTAACCCCCACATTTGCGATTTTGGCTGTAACTATAAAAACAGCTGCTGTCTGCCAATTTAGCCCACAACTAATCCTCAATGAGAAACAAGGCTGAGCTAAATTTAAAAACTAAAATTGTGGCAGTACTTTCATTTTTCTTTAAGACGATTTATATGGCAACAAGCAACGATGCACTGCTGCCCCAGCCTTACAGAAAACTGTTTCCAAATAACAACAGCTGCAAAGGTGTGTGATCTCACCCGTCCCGATCTAGAAAAAATTAGGGCCAAATTCTGAGACCATCATCCAGAGTAATCTCACAGAAGCCAATGACATTACTGGGATTTGCACGAGAGAACCTGAAATCGGAATTTGACCCTGAGAGGCGCCTATGACCATTACAGAACAGTGGTTGCTGTTCCATAATTAAGGTCTTGATCCTGCAACTGTGCCTGTATGGAGCCTCATTTATTTTAATGGGGCTCTTACAGGCTACAGGAGTCCCCCGTCTAGGTCCACTTGCACACTCCAGCTCTAAGGAGTTTCCATCATAAACCCAATTTTGTCCTCTGTCCCAAGCAAGATTTAAGAAAGCATCAACACTGAGACAGGATCTGCAGACAAAATCACCCTGCTCTACCCATGTGTATAGCAGGGATGAAGTTTCAGTAGCTTCTAGCTGAGTAGCTTCCTTCTCCTCCCCCCTCAAACTATTTCATCCACTGAAGATTCTTATATTTTGAAAGAGCCTTTTATGATATAAAAGGACATGGAAAAGCTACTCCTAGGAACTGGACACTCAACAGCTCATTATAATGACCACTAAGATGGCTATTGTTTAAAAGAAGAGGCCTTTTCTTGTTTTCAAAAGACGTTTTAACCACAGGAAAGATATAAAAACCAACAACAGTTCAGAACACCTCAGGAGGCCTATTTCTTTGTAAGTTTCACTATTACTGCTAGGTAGACTATATAAACTCTAACTATGCCTAAGGGAGTAACTTAAATTCACTTAAAGAGAAAAATCACTGTATGTAGTTCCTATAACTATTATACAAGAGGAGGTGTCAAATCTCTCCCCTGACAAAAGAATGCAGACCGGCCCATAAGATACATGACAACCCCATTCAATGCAGAAAACAATGTCCCTCTCAGAATTACTTCCCTCCCCCTCCAATTTTAATCCATAACACCCTCTTGTGGGATTCTCCACTCCCATAACTGTGTTTTAGATGTTTTGTTTAGGACTATATTAAAACAGGCAGCATCTGCTTGAAATTCTACCCTTCCCTGCCTGGATCAATGGGACACTCCAACACCTGCCAGAAGAGGGCAGCATATTTCATTTTTAAATCCCCCAACCTCTCCCCTCCCCCGGCGCCAAGTCAGCAGAAAAACCTTCTAAAAATACATCTTAATCCTCTAAAAAGCCTTTCTTCTCTCTGAAAAAAGAGATGGGCAGCATTTACAATGCAAGTGTGTATCAAGGAAATACTGGAGAAAGAAATCTAGAAGAATTGTAGCCATTCCAAAGTCACATTTAAGATCACACTTGCTACATTTTGAGTGTACCTATTATAGCAGCAGATTAAGTGCTTTGTGGCTAGAGTTACTCTGATATTCCCAGTCACTATAACCGAATAGTGTGTTTATTTTTAAAGTTTGATATAGTTGCCCTAAGCTGTCATCACTGACTCTCACACCTCAGTTTGTGGAACATATAATGAGTTTCTATTGTTCTAATTTGGATGAAACCAAACAATAGCCATTACTTAGTTATTTTAGAATGAACAAGTATTTCTGGTGATAAGGACCAATAGCAAAATGTACTTCAATGACATAAGAGCCTAAGTCCTATTTTCAAAAGTAATTTAGGCTTAGGTTTCTAAGTGCATTAGAGGCTTTAGAAAATTTTACACCAAACTCCTAAATGAATAGGAATTCAACTTTTTGGAAATGTTGAGTTGTGCTATGTAATAGTAATACATTGGTCCCTTCTGACATTGGACTCTGTAAGTACCTGACTCTTTCATAGGGCTTTTCATCAGTAGATCTTAAAGTGATTTACAACAGAGCTCAGTTTCATCATCATTTTACAGATGGGGAAACTGAGGCACAGAGTGACATTATTTGCCCAAGATCATCCAGTAAGGCAGCAGCAGAGCCCAGATTGAAACCCAGGTTTTACAAGTCCCAGTCCAGTGTTCTATTCACTAGCAACCCTGCCTTATATGGGCCAATTTACAGTAGGTCTAGTAATTATAAAGTTGCTCAAACTGGTGGCAGAGGGGAGGGGTGGGAAGGACAAGGATCAGAAAGACAAGAAGCTGTGTCATGCTCTCCTTACTCTCAACGTATTAATATGTTGAAATTCTCTCCTTCCTTTTCTATATGTCATTCAGATAATCCAGCAGCAGATTGAAATGGGTGTCATAACCTACCCTACCCCCTTCAAATTCAAGCACTAATTGTCACATTTAAAAAGTAGATAAATAGTTAAAGCTACTTATTGTTTAAAAATTAGATCAACACAACATTTAACCTTTCTCCCTTTGATAAATCCAGTGGCAGCAGGGCCAGAGCCTCCACAGCTGGAGAGAAACTCTGCAGGAGACACAGCACAACCAAAATAGAACAATCTCCGGGGGTCTAGAGTTACTTTACAAGGTTCTTGCGGACGCAGAAGAACAAATAAACAAAACCAAAATGCTCAGCGCAATGTTTGGCCATATTCTTATCACACATCTTAAGCCCTTAAACTCCAAAAAGCAGGACCCATCTATAAAAACAAATAAAACAGTTTTTCTGCCTGCAGTATTTTCCCCTCCAACCCATTTCCCTGCATCCAGCACAGCCTCCCTGCTTCAGAACTAAGCTCAGCTGCACTTGATTACCTCAGCTCAGAGGCACTCCCTGCTGGAAATCTATAGAGTTCCGCTGGGATTTAACTCCAAAAGCTCCATAGTAATGTCTGCTCATTGGGTCCTTTCCCCAGGAGTATTGGGTCAGGATACATCAAGGATGGAGGGTCCTATCAGTGGAGCACCATGACACCTGTATATTCAATCCCACAAGTTCTTTCACAAATTTAAATGAAGTAGTGGGTCACCTAATAAATATCCATGATGGGCTTGCATCTTAACATAGAATAGACTTCAAATCTGGAATTTATGACAGTGAAATTTGGATCCAGAGCTAGATTCAGATTCTGAACTGCCCCCAAATTGGATGTGTACAGAGATGGGTTTTGTTCAGGCCCATCTCTAATAACGATGTGTACCAATGTTGCTTTTCATGTTTGATTTTTGATTCAAGAATGCTGTGGCTGAGGCCAGAAGGACTATAAGGAATAGACCGTTATTGGACGCTGCAGATTTAGAGCAGGTTGCTTAATTGATAACCAGAAACCAGAAAAAGAAAACACACAATATATTCTCCCCAAACCCATATGACCATTAAAATAATAAAATAATTATTTGTACTGCAGTATTGCCAAAAGGCCCTAGCCCCATTATACTAGGTACTGTACAGATAGCAAAACAGTTCCTTCCCCAAAGATCTTACAAGCTAAGCCATAAAAAGTAAAACATTGTCAAGATATTGTAGTCAGAGACTATACCTTAGTGATATTTTGCAGTGGAGTTGCAACATTTTGTAGCATGCATTGAATCTTTTAGTGAAGTGAAAAACATGTTACATATTGCCTTTTCAGTTAGGCATGCCAAGAGGAAATAGAGCCATGTGATAAGATATTCACTTCACTGGAAGACATGCCATCTGTTACAAGACACTACCACCATGTCCTGTTCACATTGTGTAAAAGGAATGTCCATCTTGTTGTGTTGTCTCAGTTGGTGTTCTGAAACATTTAAGAAAAATGAGTATTAATAATATACCTATGATGAAAAGATTATATTAAGAATTACTTGTAAGCCATGCATTAGATTCTAGATCCCAAACCCTTCAAGGAGTGTCAGAAATTCACATGATGTGCCTGAATGATAAGTGTTTCAATTAGAGCTTTGGTTTACTCAAATACTGATAAAAACCCCATAGGCAGAAAATTCAGTACTAGCTATATATATGACAGAGTGCAAGAGTGTCAGCTAATATTTCTAGGTAATTTATAATTTCATCATCATCATAACTCCCCATAACTGCATTGGTCATTAAGGGACCACCAAGGATGAGCAATCAACCAATTGTTTCTACCTCTGATGATTGTGTGTCAGTGCTTGAGTCTCTGCAAAGTCCATTCCTGTCCATTCTTTTGTTGTCAACCCAATTCTTCTTCTCTTCCCCATACTGTCCCTTGAAGAATGATCTTGGATAGGCCAGCTGATCATGTTACATGGCTGTACCACTTCAGCTAGCACTTCTTCACGGTCATTAGGAGGTCTTCATATGACCCAACATGTTGGGTGATGATGTTGCAATAAGTGTCCATGTCTCGCACGCATACAGAAAAATGGATATGACCAGTGAATGCAGCAGTTTCAGTTTGGATTCCAGAGAGATTTTCTTATTCCTCCAAACTGGCTTTAGCTTTGCCACTGCTGCTGTTGTTTGCACAGTTCTTGTCAGAATTTCTGCCTTTGATCCTTCATCAGTGATGACTTCCCCCAAATACTTGAACTGTTTCACTGTCTCCAGCTCTTGTCCACTGACAGTGATATCTGAGCTGATGCCAACATGTTTGTTTGTCATCAGCTTGATTTTCTCTGCTCTGATTTCCGTGCCGTATTTTGCGGAGGTTTCATCCAATCATTTCACAAGGTTGGCAAGTTCGTCTTTGCTGCCTGCCAGGCCATCAATGTCATCAGTGAACCGAAGATTTGGGATTGTTTGCCCCGCAATGCTGACTGTGAATATGTGATCTTCTACGGCAACAGTCATTATGCGCTCCAAATAGATTTTGAACAGTGTGGGCGAAAGAAGATAGCCTCGCTGGACTCCAACAGTGGTGTGAAACCACTCTCCTATTGTGCCATTGACGAGAACTGCACTGCTGGCCTTGGCATACAGTTGTTTAATGGTAAGAAAAAGCTTATGACCAACATTGTACTTTTTTATGGTTCTCCAGAGAGCTTCATGCCATACTCCATCAAACGCCTTCTTGGAGTCAACAAAGAAGTGGTAGATGTCCTGCTGGTGTTGTACTTCTCACAAAGAACAGGAAGGTTGAAAATCTGTTCTGTGGTACTTCTTCCAGCATGCAAGTCAGATTGTTCTTCAGCCATGATATTCTCCGCTTGTGGCTTTATATCTTATTTACACTAAATTGGCTTATGATCTGCTTGTTTTGGATCAGTGATACTCAGACTGAGGCTACCGAGCCACATGTGGCTCCTGTGACAGGGTCGGGCCAGATGGCTACAGGAGAGTAATCGAAGGCAGATATATTAGCCGCAGGTTAAGCAGGTCCCTTTTCCCTGGTAAGGTAACAGGGAAGGTTCCAGAACAATCAAGAACCTTCTGGAAACAATTAAGACAGACAGGCTGATTAGAACACCTGCAGCCAATCAAGAAGCTGCTAGAATCAGTTAAGACAGGCTAATCAGGGCACCTGGGTTTAAAAAGGAGCTCACTTCAGTTTGTGGTGTGCATGTGAGGAGCTGAGAGTGAGAATGTGTACTGTTGGAGGACTGAGGAGTACAAGCATTAATAGACACCAGGAGGAAGGTCCAATGGTGAGGATAAAGAAGGTGTTGAGAGGAGGCCATGGGGAAGTAGCCCAGGGAGTTGTAGCTGTTGCACAGCTGTTGTAGGAAGTGCTCTAGCCAGCTGCATTCCACAGGGCCCTGGGTTGGAACCCGGAGTAGAGGGCAGGCCCAAGTTCCCCCCAAACCTCCCAACTCCTGGTCAGACACAGGAGGAGCTGACCTGGACTGTGGGTTCATGAAAATGGCCAAACTGAGGGCTGTTGTGAATTTCTGAGGCGAGCAAATCTGCCAATAAGTGCAAGACCCACCAAGGTAGAGGAAGAACTTTGTCATACTCCTTAATGTGTTTCCTGTGGCTCTTTGCAGATCATGATATTAACACATTGTGTGATTTAATTATTAACCAATCTAGGTTATTAACCAATCAGGATGCTTTTACTATGTTATTAACCAACAGCAGTTGATATATCTTGGTCAGTCATTTTGCTGTGAGTACTCTCTCTCTCATATACATTATTCTATTAATGTATTTATATTCTTACCCTTTAACAACTGTATGCCAAGGCCAGAAGTACAGTTCTCATCAGTGGCACAATATTATATACATGAAGAGAGAGAGAAAAATGAAAGTATGAATTCACACTACTGTAGCTCTTTTGGGTAATGTTGATCTCTAATTTGGCTCCTGAACCACTGAGGTCCGAGTATTACTGTTTTAGATGGAATCACATAACAAGCTTTTTGCTATAAATGACCAAAACGGCCAAACTAGACCAGAGCAGAGGATATCTGGATCTGACTATTTTGTGAGGATGAAATATCATTTTATTGTAGCCTGAACAGGAGGGCTGCTTTTAGCTTCTCAAAAGTTCAGCTCATCATACATTTCAGAGACATACAGTGTAAATCTGAGGTCATACCAATGAGTCTACATTACTTTTCCACTACATGCATCGGATGAAGTGAGCTGTAACTCACAAAAGCTTATGCTCAAATAAATTTGTTAGTCTCTAAGGTGCCACAAGTACTCCTTTTCTTTTTACATTACTGCAGGGGTTCAAATGAGAGGAATGTACACAACACCTAGTGGTCCCCCACTATGTATGCATTCTGTATTGCACGCACTCATGCTGCTTCAACTGTAAGCTCACACACAGAGTGAAGTGTATTCTTTGAAGCTAGAATGCTTTACATAATAGTTCTGGAGGAGGTGATAGAGGACAAGTGGTCAATATTAACTGGTGCCTGTTCCAAGCATAAAGGTGGCATAAAAGCAAGATAGATGCTGTGAATGGGCAAGGGCAAAGACAAAGCCAGTCAAGAGAGAAGCTGGGACAGAGCAGGCAGGATTTAGTGGGAGATTAGGGAAGAGCCAGAGCTGGGGCTGAAGTGGAGCAAAATAAACCTTATTACACTCCCCAGGGTAATACATGCTATTATGGGGGCAGGCTAGTAAAAATTTGTGTTTGTATTACTATTTATTCTTTTCCTACTGCTTTATGAATCATGAACTGGTCAAGTGCAGTTCACTTTGTTGTGGTACATGCTGTGCAGTCATTTTGTGTCCTTGAATCTTCTACGCATAATCACATAGGAGACAGGTGTTTGCCATGATAAAACTTGTGCTTGAAATGAAATGGGAAATGTATGGGATTTATGGGAAATGCATGCCTTGGAATGTATCCATCTGCTACACTGCTGATGCAGCTGCACATCTAAGGATGAAATAGGTACAACTCACAAAGATGCGTTAATCTCTTAGTTTATGGTTTTATATATTACTGCCAGTCACCCTAGTAGCTTTCCACATAAAATCACTAGCAATAGCAATGTTGCTGGTAGACTTGCAGTCATTTGGTTTAAAAACTTTTTTTTAAGGTTTCTTTGTTTCATGTTGTTTTTTTGTGGTAGAAAAGGGCATTATTGTTGTCTGCATATGAGGAAAGATGGAAGAGGAAGAAGAAGGTTTTTGCAGAGACAGTTGAACTCCAGCTTCAACTCAGCTCCTCTGGAAGTCTGTTCAAGATTTCTTCACTAAAGAATGCTTTCTTCCACGCTTCATCCTGGGTTTTGGTCTCAGAGGACGACAGCTGGCTTGGTAGCTGATAGTTTCAAATGTGGTCTTTAGCGTATCTGGGGCTTGATCCATTAATTGCTTTGATTAGGAAAAAAGCCTTAAACTGACACTAGAAACAGAGCCAGAGGAGGGAAAGCTGAATCTGCCTTGATGCGAGTCTGAAGAATATAAAGCCAAACTGCATTTAAAAGTCAATCAGTGTCTGCTTACATGATCAAAAAAGCCATTTGGAAGGTTCAATTAAATGAGCCAAATCCTGAAGTCCCTACTCAGGCAAAATGCAGGAATTACTGGTGATATTCAGGGTCTTATGTTATGCAGGAGATCAGATGATTTTGTAATGGTCCCTCTGACCCTAAAATCTACTAAAACTTCCAGTGGAGTTTCTGCCTAAGGACTAAATTTCTCATAAAAGGTCTTTACAAAATGCTTTAATCTTACTATTTGTATAATTAGTGGCATAATCTAACTATTAGCATCAGGAGGACAAATATTTCAAAGCATTGCACAGGGTTTTAATTGTGTAATTCCTATTAACGTTGATGGCAGTTGTGCTGCTAAACCCTTTCACTGCACTTTGAAAGTGCACTCTGGGTGTCCATCCACCTTGACAAGTTTACCATTTCCCTCAGTTATTTATTTACTAGTTAAAGGGATTTCTATAGTAATGAAGCCTTTTGGGAGTTTGTAATTGGAGCAATTTAGCATGCAGTATTTTGTCTTGGAAACATGACAATCATGAGGCAGTAAGAGAAGAGGAGAAAACCATACTTTACTAGCAATGCCACAGCTGCTAAAAATTGCATGTTCACATTAACGTTCATACTAAGCATCCTGAATCTTTGTGACTCTCCATATTAGAGCATACACACAGGCAGCTAGCCTCAAGTTGACAGCTTTTAGATGGGGAAGAAGTATGAAGCACCCTTAATTTGGAGAAGGAGCTCTACCTAAGTTGCCTTTCCCCCGTAAGCCACCTTGGTCTACTGCATCTTGGGTCACATTAGCACCCTCCCTACCTCTTTAGAGAGGCAGACTGCTCTGGCACCCCTGGATTGAAGAAAAAAAATCTGCAATTTGTTGCTCATGCTAGCTGAATTAAGAAAAAAGTGAAAACTCATTAGGTTACGTACTGAGCTTTTTCACCAACTCCCCAAGACTCTAACCTCTTACCAAGATCCTTTAGCTCTTTCTCTTATACCCTAGCTGCAATTCTGCCACAGCGAGATTCTGCCTGGGAACTGAGGTCAGGATGCCATGCCAAAGTATTGACTCTTGAGAAGGAGCAGATAAAGTTCTCCAGTAACTTAAGTTTGCAGTCTCTTGTGTTTCTTTTAGATAAATGTTGCATGCAAATGCTATTGTCTGATGAAGCTGTACTTGATATTTATAAACAAAAATCAATGCCAAACCCCCAGTCCTCTGAGCCATCCTATGTCCTCAAGTAAACTTAGATTGACTGATTATAGTTTTTGCTCAAAACACCTCAAAGATTGCAATAGCACAGGCATTGTGGGTCAGGTTTAAAATGCAGTCAGAGAGGTTTCCTTAATGATATTTTATTTTTACACTGCTATATGCCCAGGCCCTACTCATTTTTCCAAGCTCTAAATTCATCATCCCAATTAAGAGAAGTAGTGGAGAGCAGGTCAAAACCAAAGAGAGTTATGTTAAATGAGTGAAAAGATTGGTTGAAATTTAGGAAGCCTTCAAGCTGGCCAGCTAGATTTAAACACAAGTTTTACTGTACATGGGGGAGAGAGTGGTCCCTGTAAAGTAAAATATGCATATTTGCAGGTATTGGGTGGGAGTTACACTGGATACTTAACATGTTTCAGGTTCCAAGAAAGCAAAACACAACAAAAGGATTTTTTGGAACAGTGTTAATTCCAGTGGTTTATTATAAGAGATCAGTCTGAGTACAGTATTCCTCCCTCCTCTTATTAATTATGGCAGTTAAATTGCAACTATTTCCTCAACACACCGAAAGCCTGAAATGATTTGTATTAGAGCAGTGCCTGGAAGCCCCATCTGACATAGGGACCTAATTGTGCTAGGCATAATACACCTATATATTAACAGTCCCCTGCTTTGAAGGGCTTACAGTGTAAATAGGTAAGACAAGGAGTAGGAGTGGGAACAAAGGGTGCAGTAATTGCCCCAAGGTCACAGCATGGTCCAGCAGTGGACACTAGGTCAGACTGCCAATTGGGCACTTGGGTTTCCTCCCTGGATCATGCTGAAATTTTTACCTATAAATTAAACGTACCCACTGTGTGACTTTTTTTGGCATTAAACCCCTGGTCTGAAGTATTTACACTGGTTAGTTAACTATCTGCTCTTTTGATATATAAGCAGTTTTACAGTTTAGCACCACCAGTTTGTTCTGATTTGTTACAAAATATAATTTAATTCATAAGGTCATTGGTATTAAATAGTAACTGAACACTGACCTGTGTGTTGCAATTTATATATGCTACTTTTATAAATGGCACCTTGAACAGGATTTATTCAAATAGTATTTAATTATAAAAGCACTTTTATTGTTCTAGGTAATATAAGGAGCCAAAAATACAAGATACAGTAATCCTCCAAATATTATCCAAACAATGTTTCTAACAATCTAGGGCAGAACCACTATATGCAAACTTTCCCGCTTCCTCCCTCCATAATACTCCCAGATCCTTCTTATGTCTAGGAAAAATGATTAAAAACAGGTTGTGCTTTTGCTTTTTCCCTAAACATTGCTGAGTATCCAAGACAAGCTGGAGGGAAGGTCTATGTTTTATTAGGAGTTGTGCTAGCTTGCTTCTTTATTCCAAAAATATATAGCTGGACTACAGTTAACCCTCAAAGTTTACAAGGTAAACTAACACCATTAGCCAGGACAAGTAATGGGTTGTGATATGGAGGGAAGGACTCTCTAGGAGGTCAGCAGTAGCTCTTGTTGCTGTGACATTCCCATCCTTGTACCTGGCAGTATTTGTGGAGATAACTGAGGTCTGGTCTATACTACCACGGTAGGTCATCCTAGAGTTATGCTACTTCAGTTATGTGAATAACATTAACTGAAGTAGAAGTAGCATAGGTCAACTTACTGCGGTGTCTATATCACGCTGTGTCTGTGGGAGATGCTATCCTACCGATTTACCTTACTCTTCTCGGGGAGCTGGAATTCCAGAATTGACAGGCGTGCGCTCTGACATCAACTTAGGTCTTTACCAGACCTGCTAAATCGACACCCGCTGCATCAATCGCAGCACTGCTAATTTACCAGGAAGTATAGACATGGCCTGATGAAACTACAGGGCTCCATAGAGATCCAACAGCTATACTATCTCCCCTAATCCCTCTATTGTCTGGGTATTGGGAGCCCTAGTGGGTCTGTTTGGACAAGTCTGAGCTCCCCAATCCTACCCCTCTCCCACCAGATCACAATTTTATTCTGAAGCAGGAATATATTCTGATAGCTGAACAAATGGAACAAAACAAAAATAGGTGGTTACGGTCTGCATGGCTAAGCAAGAAGATGAGGTTACTTATTGTAACTGGAGGTTCTTTGAGATGTGTGACCCCTATCTGGATTCCAGGCGCGGATGCACATGCATGCCGTGCACCAGAACTGTTCGTATTAGTGTCTGTTGACCTGCATATGCATTGGTCACGTGATGCATCCAAGGTTTTAAGAGGCTGTGCGGCAACGCTGCCCCAGGTCCCTTTTACCAGGTGATGGAGTCCGCAGCAGGGGAATGGAGGGCAGGTTTTGGAATCCAAATATGGACCACACATCTCAAAGAACCTCCAGTTACAGTAAGTAACCTCATCTTTTTCAAGTGATGGTCCCTATATGGATTCCAGACATGAGTAGCAAGCAGAGATCAGTGTGGGAGGTGGTTGCACAGACATGCAAGAAGCCAGTCTGTAGGACAGTGCAGCCTGCAGCTACATTTGTCACTGCCGTAGAGGTGATGGCATAGTGAGCGGAAAAGGTGTGGACAGAGGACCACGTGGCCATCCTACAAATGTCCTGCCATGGTATATCCACAAGGGAGGCCAACGTGGCAGCATACAACCATGTGGAGTGGGCCGTGACTCTGGGGAAAAATATGAGAGAGCACATAGCATTCCTCAATACAACAGAAGATCCATTTAGAGAGGTAATGCAGACTGCAAGGCCCTTTCAGAGCTCTGCAATGGCGAGGAAGAGCTGGGGCGAGGCACACAAGGCGCAGGTGCGTTGGAGAGAAAAGGCCAGCGCCCGATGGACATTGAAAGAGTGCAACAGGCGTGCCCAATGGGGATGCATGTGGTTTAGGGTAAAAGATTGGGAGGTGTATGCACTGGTTGAGGTGGAATGGGGAGGCCACGTTTGGGAGAAATTTGCGGGGCAGGCATAGGGAGACCTTGTCTTTGTGGAAGACAGCGAAGAGCAGGACGGCTGTCATGGCCACCAGCTCGCTAACCCATCTCACCAAGATTACGGCCACCAAGATTACCACCTTCATGGAGAGATGGGCAAGAGAGCAGGCCGCAAGAGGTTTGAAGGGTGGTTTAGTGAGGGTGGAGAGGATGAGATTCAGGTCCCAAGAGGGAACAGGCTTCCGCATGGATGGAAAGGCGTTGGAGGAGGCCGCGAAGGAAGTGGGCGGTAGTCATGTAAGCAAAGACAGAAAACCCATCCACAGCAGGGAGGAGGTCACTGAGTGCTGCCACGTGGACATGGAGGAGCAGGCGGGGCCAGACTGTTGAAGGTGGAGGATGTAGTCCAGAAGGTTGGGAATGGAGACTGAGTCCAGAGGGTAGCAGTGATGGTGTACCCAGTAATGAAACCTCACCATTTAGCTTGGTAGCAGGCTGTAGTAGACGGCCATCTGCTGTGAGTGAGGATGTCATGCACGGGGGGCAGAGCACACCCTGTCTATAAGTGAGCCCCATTCAAATACCAGGCTGTGAGGTGGAGCGGACCTGGGTTGGGGTGCCACAGACAGCCATGCGCCTGTGTGAGGAGATCTGGGAGGGTGGGAAGGCCAATTGTGGGGCAAGCAGAGAGGTGAAGGAGACTGGTGAACAAATACTGGTGAGGCCAGGAGGGAGCTATGAGAAGGACTGTTGCGTGATCCTGCTGTACCTTGCACAGGACTTGTGGGAGTAAGGGAATGGGTGGGAAGGCATAGCGATGTTTGGTGGTACAGGGAAGGAGAAGGACGTCGCCCTGTGAGCCCGGCCCGAGGGTTCCTATGGAGCAGAAGAGGGGAAGTTTGTGGTTCTTGGCTGTTGTGAAGAGATCCCAGTGCGGTGTGCCTGTGATGGGATCCCAGGATACAACTTGGAACTGGGGTACCACTTAACTCTCCAGCCTGGGGTGTCTCTCACAATGCTTTGATAGTGACAAGCAGCAAACCCCCCTAGGCTCTGTTATCACTCAATATAATAGCATATGGATCTCCACACCCAGTTAAATTGCATGAATGCTCCCATAGCCACTCATGAATCACACAGAGAAAGGCACCAGCAAATCTCCCAAGCCCCCAGTCTTGCATCCCAGAACAGTACTGTCTTGGCCTGGTCAGAAGCGTGACCAGTGTAAGTTTATTACCTAGTCCACCCCTGCTTGATGTGGAGAGGGGACACACTAAACTGAGCTGTAAACTGAGCCGAGATTTCCCAAACAAAACACATTGTTTTAGGTAAAATATAAAAACAGATGTATTAACTATAGAAAGATAGATTTTAAGTGATTATAAGTGTTACACACAAAAGGTCAGAGATAGTTACAAAAAAATCAAGCACATAGTTTAAATCTTAAACCTTATTAGACTAGGCAGTCTTTGGACCAAACAGTTTTTCTCACCCCACTTGATGTTGCAGGTAGGTTACAGTTCTTAATACACAGACTTCCCCTTTAAGCCTGGGACCAGTCTCCTCAGTTCAAGTTGTTGTCTTCCCAGTATTCTTGTTTCTTTCAGAGTAGGTAGGGGAGGAGAAAGGTAAAAGCATGATGCCACTGTCCTGTTTTATATCCACAGTCCCTGGAAAGAAACTTATCCAAAACGTGTCCTGGTGGGCTCTGCTGAGTCACAGAGTTGAGCAATCCCCCATTGTGTGGTGCTTCTCTCACAGAACTGTAAATCCCTTGTTTCACTCCCAGGAGGGTATTCAGTGACCATTAATCAGCAAGGGAGTTGTAATCACCACCCTTGTTGTCACTGGGAAACTAGCAGTAGAGACTCTCAAACTTACTGAAATAAAGCTGTAACCACCATACAGAACCATACCATATGGTTGTAACAACCATACAGAAAAAATCTCAACTTCATACACACTAACGATATACCTATCTGGACAGAACAATGGGTTTCAGCAGATCATGACCTTTCATGGGATCCCTTACATTGTATGAAATATATCTATTGTGACAGGGGTGAATATGGGGGTTCCAGAGTGCTGGTTCAAGGTACAGAGTGCCACAGTGCCCCACTGGCAAAAGACTGAGTGAAGTGTGAGGTCCTGGAGCTTCCAGTAAGGATTTGCGTAAAAGGACCTGCTGAACTTGTCTGCCAGAGAGTTGCTGGTGCCTGGGAGGCGCACAGCATAGAGGGTGACCTCGTGTCTGAGGCACCAGTTCCAGAGAATGGCTTCCATGCAGGGGGAGGGGGACCACTTGTTGACCTATACAACCACTGTCAAGTTGTCAGAGAGCAATTGAATGTGGTGGGATCTGATGGGGGCAGGAATGTCTGGCAAGCAAGGTGAGTGGCCTGCAGTTCTAGGATGTTGATATGCATCTGTGCTTCCCTGGGCAACCAGAGGCCCTGGGCTGTGTGGCCCTCCAGGTGGGCGCCCCATCCCATAAGTGAGGTGTCCATGGTGAGAGTGGTGTGGAATATGGGGGGAGTGAGTGGAGTGCTGGCCAGGATCATGGATGGGCTCCACCAGCAGAGGAGGGAAGCCAAGATGGAGATGGGGATTAGGGCTGGCTTGTCCAGGTGCTCCAACTGTGGGTTGTAGACCCACTAGAGACAGGTGGAGGCAGCGCATATGCAGGTGAGCATACAGTGTGCCTGAGGTGCAGGCTGCTATGTGGCCAAAGAGGAAGAGGCACTGTTGGATGTGTGTATGCTGAAGGCAGTGTAGTTGTGCGATAAGCATGGTGAATCGATCTGATGGGAGAAAGGCTCGGGCTGCAAGAGAGTCCAGGTGTGCCCCATGAAGGTGAGATTGAAGGTAGGTCTGGATAGTGGTGAAGAGGCAGTCGAGAGATGGTGCAATGAGGATCCAGTCATCTAGATAGGGGAATAGCGAGTGGTCTCGATAGCTCATGTAGGCCGCTACACCCATGAAGATGCAGGGAGCAGTGGCTGTCCCAAAGGGGAGGACCCAGAACTGGTAGTGGGAATGTCTCATGGTGAAGCAGAGGATGCGATGAGTGGGGTGGATGTCTATATGAAAATATACATCCTTCATATCAAGAGCTGCGAACCAGCTTCCATGGGGGAGGGCCAGGATAATGAGGGGGAGCAAGACCATCCAGAAATGGAAATTGCATATGAATTTGTTCAGCGACCAGACATCCAGAATGGGACGGTGGCCACCCCTCTTCTTTGGAACAAGGAAATAAGGGGAGAAGAAGCCATGGCAGTGCAGGACGCATTCTATGGCGCCCTTCCAGAGGAGGGTGTCCGCTTCCTCTCTGAGACTGCATCGGGAAGGATCCCCAGGGCCCTCATGGGGTGGGCGACAAGGAGAAGAACTCAATTGGTGAACAATATCCAGCACCCAGTGGTGATCTTGCTCCAAATGTGGGCAAACAGGACAAGACGGCCCACCAAAACAATCTGAGGTGCTGCAGAAGGGCTGGAGTGAGTTTCTTGGATCATGGGGGCAGAATCAAAAGGATTACTTGGATGACATTGAGTAAGGTGGAGGTGGTGGCAGTGGCAGAGTAGCGAGGTCACTATGTGCACGGGCGATGCTGAGATGCATCTTGCAGGTGTTGAGGGTAGGGCTGGTCGGCAGTGCGAGGGCATGGTCAGGAGGACGAGCACTGCTGCCTGCAAGTTGGGGCCAGGGTGCAGATTCAGAGCGACCAGAGGATGGCACAGGAGTCCTTAAGATAGTGGAGAACTTGTCCATTTCATCATTGAAGTTTGTGGCTGTCAAAGGGGAGGCCCTCTAGGGCAGTCTGGATCTCCTTGGGAAAGCTGAAGGATTGAAGCCAGGAATCCCAGCAGAGCACCATCCTGTGTGCCAGAAAGCATGACGCGGTGTCACCATGGCTTGGAAGGCCACTTTGGCAACTAGCTTGCCCTCATCCAGTAGGGCCTGAAAAGCCAGCTGTTGCTCTGGTGGGAGAAAGGCCTGGAGCTCCACCAACTTGGAGTAAGAGAGGAAGTCATACTTCACCAGGATGGTCTGGTAGTTGCCAATGAACAACTGGAGGCCTGAAAAAGAGCAGACCTTGCACCCCAGAAGGTCAAGTTTCTTCATCACCTGATCAGGAGGGGTGGCCTTGGGATGTTGCTGTCAGGCTTGGTCAATCACCATGTGAACCACGAGCGAATTGGGGGGTGGGTGGGTAAACAAGAAGTCTGTACCCTTAGATGGCATGAAGTAGTGGCACTCTGCCAGGTTCAGGGTAGGGGCACAGAAAGCTGGGATGTGCCAGACCACTTAAGCTGGTTACAAGATGGTTCCATGGATTGAGAGGGTATGCACTACAGCTATTCCCATTTGTGTGATCAGGTTCACATGTGAAAAATATCCATGTTCCAATTTGAATCAGATAAATGGACATTTTAACCTTGGGTCCATGTACATGAAAGGCTATTTTTTAAAAAGTTCTCATTGTTACTGACCAAGAGAAGAAAATTTTTCAGGAAAATATAATTTTGCATTATTTTCTTGGTTTTTGAAACTGAGATACTCAGTGCTGTCAATTTTGCACTCAGGAGCAGTGTTAATTACGGAGTTAAGTATTTGGAATGAATATGTGGATGTAGCCAGGAGTAGCACTTCACTGCTGATATTTTCCAGATGTAAATCTAGTAGCTGGTTCTATACTTATACAGAGTATATAATTGAAAATGCCATGCAGGCAAGCTTGTTATTTCTCTCTGCCATTACTATATAACTTACACTGAAAATACTCTAATATACAGGTGTTTTGTTAGATTCTTTGTTTTGACAATTCAAACAACACAAGTCTGCTTAATGGGGAAACAAGCTAACTCATGCTGCTATTTATACATAAAAAGAAAGTATCCCCACCTAAACATTGTGGAGAAAACATTTCTAAACATGAATTCTCAGCCCTCTTGATATTAATATACGCTATGCATTTATGGTCTGTGAACAGAAAGTTTAAGTGGGTCAACTGCACTAAAGTGATCCTTTAGTTATCTTTAACTTGTGTTTATATCCTCAAGAGATTACTCTACTTCAAAAAGTTGTCCATTTTTAGCTCCTCTACTTTTATTTTTTCAATACAAAGAAACTGAAGAGGAAGTAAACAGGTCAGATTGAACAAACAAACTTGAAAGTGCTAGGTCATAGTTCAGGGAAAAGTTTTTATTTAGGGCTAACAACTAGATAATAAATAAAGGCATATACTCATGTAATAACAGATGTTCTCATGCACTTAACACATACAATAAAGCTGGCTTACATTGTTGTTTGGACAAATTGAGAAGAGGTATTTGGCAATACTATAAATCTGAACAATTTAAAGATTATAGAACAAATTCTTCCTGTTGATTTTTTACATTTCCTTTATACAATTTTGAATAAATATTAATACTTATTTTTCCTCATACTCTGTCTTCACTTTTAACATGCCAGATAGCTAAGCCATAGCAATATACAACCGCCTAGAAACGGCTTTTATGGTTTATACTAAGTAGTAGGAGCCTAGAAATTATTCCCAATTTTACCATTTTTGTAAAAGTTGTTTAGTTAGAGCCAAATTTTAAAAAAAACTGCAGAGAGTTTAAGCTCATTTTACCATTCAGTGCAAGGCCAGTCCAGACCACAAATCATGATACTGTAACGTAAGCCAGTATAATTTAAATAGTAAAATGTGCCCAAAAGATTCAAGAGGAAGCAAACAGAGAATGATTTTTCTGTTGAAAGATTCATTTGATACCTAACATGCAGATACTGCAGTATTAGACATTTTTCAAATCTTTGAGATGGCAAATTCAGATGGTATAAGTAGGCCTTTTTAAAAGAACAAAACTCACAATACTACCACAATGGCCAAAAAATGACAAACTATTATAAAGAGAAATCAATCTGATTAAAAAAATTAAATATTTCAATTAACACTGAAAAGTGTTTGTAATCATTATTTACAATTTATCAATGATACCAGTGTACAGCTTCATACAGTCAAGTATACTGCTTTCAGCAAATGCAAATTCTTAATCCCCCAGTAAAGCATTAGATAGTAGTATAGTATTTCTTCTAAACACATCAATTTAATGAAGGAGATCGATCTGTGGTCCAGAGTAATTCTATATATGGCCATTTGGTTTGCAAACAGCGCTTTATTGGAGTATCATCAGTCTGTAGCATTGGATCTTCAAAGCCCATAATAACTGCTGTGCCTTCTACATACATGACCTGTCAAAATAAAGCCATCTACTTCAGTATATTTCCTGAGATACCTTTAAAGATAGACATAGAATGTTGTTTTCACAGTGTAGAAAGCCACTTGTCACAAAGCATGCTTTTCATTACAAAAGGAAAAACTCAAAACAAATAAAGTTTTAGACAAGTGGTTCACATTTATTGAAATATGAGATCTAGAATATCTAACTGGTAGGTGTTGATGCCTGAAACTTCTATTCAGGTCACAGATTAATCATGCTGTTCATATACTGACAGTAAAGGCCAAAGCAGAAAAAATAAAACTGAAAACTTAAATGATGCAAAAAGTCTGAGGCAATAGGCCATTCATTGAACAAACTCAATTTTCTTTAGATGAGGTGAAAAAGCGTAACAGGCAAAACATGTACAAATCTTTCCTTATAGTAGAGCACGAGTCTTACAAGAAAGTCAGAAATCATGTTTTGACCAAATTTTCAGATGAGTAATAGCATAGTTTTGAAGCAGAATAGTTTCAGTGCATCAAAGTCTGCGTCTCTATATATGGAAACACTATGAAGTTATAGCACTGAAATTTGCTCATATAGGTACATGTTACTATAAACAATCTGATATTTTTCATTCAAATGCAACAGAAAAGAGGGAGGAGTGAGTTAACATATAACACAGGTGTCAATAGACTGAACAAATGAAAAGAAATTGACAACCAATACAATTGTGCACAAGAAAATAAGGGTTAACAATGAGGATGAACAAAATCTTATATTCCGTATTTCATGCTTTCATTAATAAGCGCACACAGAATAAATTTAACCATCCAACTAAGTGGCCTGATTTTCAGAGGTGACCAGCACCCACAGCTTGCACTGAGAATTTGAGCTGTAGGTGCTCAGCACCTCTGAAAGACAGGTCACTTCTTTAGGTGCCCAACTTTAGCAAAACATGTTTGAATATTTTGGTCTTAACGTAAAGTAGACAAAAGGTACAGGAAAATAACTTCTACTGCTACAGCTTACCTGTCCCAAAGTTAAATGTACTCTTATTTTCAAAAAGAAAAGGAGTATTTGTGGCACCTTAGAGACTAACAAATTTATTAGAGCATAAGCTTTCGTGAGCTACAGCTCACTTCATCGGATGCATTTGGTGGAAACGAAAGCTTATGCTCTAATAAATTTGTTAGTCTCTAAGGTGCCACAAGTACTCCTTTTCTTTTTGCGAATACAGACTAACACGGCTGCTACTCTGAAACTTATTTTCAAAATATCAGCTAGTCCCCTATTCCCTAGATTCAAGGCAACTAGAGTTAATTAGATCCATACTATGAAGCCCTTGTTGTAGTCAGTTTAATTCATAAAATGGAATAAAACAGTGATATTGTTTAAAGATAATAGCCAGAATTCTCTAGAAGATCATTGTTACAAATATATGGTGGGTAAGGTTAAACTTTAAAAAACACGTATATGTATACAAAATAACCAGGCAACAGAGTGGATAAAAATAGATTAAAAAAATCAAATACTTTTCATTTCAAGAAAAATATCAGTTTTTTTAAAAAAAAACTTATTTACAATTAAATTTGAAATTGTCATCCTATGTTAAGGCCTATATTTATTATAATCCATTAAAATTAAATACTATAATATAATACTAAGCAGTACATGATTGCTGACAAATTTTAAAGAAAGTCAAACCATTAGCCAGTGACTGCCACCAGTTCAAACACCTGACACCAGAGTCTGCTGGAAATGCAAAACCAGCTTTTTACAGCAATAGTCTCTTTTGCAAGGTGCAGAGAGAATGTTTTCTTCATTTCAGTTTATTCAATAATTCAGTTCATTCAATAAATTCAGTTCAATGACCTAATTCAAACTTAAGAAGCAAATTAGGTATTGAAAAAGCAGGAAATATAGTTATTATTCATAGATTGGAAAAGGAAAACAAAAAACAAAAAGTGTGAAAGAATGAGATCTACTAGTTCTAAAATTTTGAAGGACATGGTAACCAGAAATAATCAGTGAATTCACTAACTACAGAAAATGTTTCCTTTGTTTAATAAATTAGTTTTAATGGAAAATGAATATTTTAATAAAGGTTGGTAACTTCTCTTGTATGTAATCAGCACATTTAAAATAATTTAATAAAAAATTAAAATGCTACATTTGTGCATTTTAAATTGAATTTGCATTTGAAATTGAAACTTGAAAAAAGCAAGCAAAAGTTTGTCAATTAGTAAATTAGAATTGCCTCATTCACCATTTTGAAGTATAATAACATTAAAATTAACAATCTGAATAAATGTAACAACCTATAATTATCAACCTGTGATTAAAATCAGATTTAAATCAATCCAACCTGCTAGGCAATCATAATAATCTGAGTACCTTTGCCTACATTTTGGAATACGAGACTGTTGGAAGTTCCATAGCAATTAATTTATAATCCCAAATTACTCTGATTTCAACCAGCATTAAATGGTGATTGAATCAAAATGCATCCTCTGGAAGGTCCTCCTCACTGGAAGTTATCTCTCTATTCATTCCTTGTGATCTCTACTCAGACTGGTAGCAAAGGTGCTAATTAGAACTGGTTGAAAAATGTTTTTTCCTTTGAAGAATAATCTTTGATTTGACAGAAATTTGAATATCATTTTTTTTGGGCCAAAACCAGAAATTTTGATTTTGAAATGCTGCTGTGGTGCTTTATGGGAGTTTAAGTTCATCTGTCTCATAACCCCATTCTCCTCTCTGGGTCCAACTACATCTCCCATGATGCATGCCTCCTCTCTGCAAGAGAGTGATGGCGTATAACGGTAAATATGGTTCGACCAGAGAGCATGGTATATAGAAGAGAACTGGAGTATGAAATAGCATTTCCAAATTGAAATACTTATGGGTTTTTTGGGGGAGGGGGGAGCAGAAAATTTGTGCAAAACAAGTTTCTACGGAAAATTTTTTACTTGGCCAACTGTTCAGTGTCAAATGTGGTGGCAGTTCTGCAATATGGACACAAGAAATAGCACTGACATCAACTCATTTCACATAAGACAGTGAACTGCTATCACATGGTCATGATTACTGGTTTCTCCTAAGCAGGTCCCAATTCATTTTCTCTCAGATCATCATACCTTTTCATTATAATTAGACTGCTTCAATCCATTGTAGTGATATACAGTGAATGACTCTGGAACCCTGGAGTCCTGGTATAAACAAGACAGTTCATTTTATATCATAAAATCAGTTTAACATGCACCCTTTTTCTTTTTACAATTACTTTGCTTGATGAAAAAAGGGGTAAGTAGGTGTGTGTGTGTGGGGGGGAAGTGAGTTAAGATACAAGATACTGAAGTTTTTCCAGGCCCCTCATAGGAGAAAAATACAACACCCAGTCAATCAGTTCTACTACCTGTTAATAGATTAGGCAACCCAAAATGTTCAAGAGACTAACGATTCAGTGCCCAACTGGATATCCTGAAGTGAAATTATTAATAATAATAATTTTATTTTTTTAAAGAGTTGAGCATATACACTCTGAGAATTGGACCTCCGAAGTATCTCAGGTTCAACACCCAAACATACTAGCCACATAAAACTGTTAAGTCTGATACAGTTAGAATGCTTAAGTATTCAGTAAAAGATTTAATAAATTCTTTCCAAGAAAGAATTCCTTCTTCACTTACCAAAAAGTGCAGAAGAATCATGTCTGGAGTTAAAAAGAGTGGTATTTAAATTTAATAAAATAACTAATTCCACTTTGTCAGTGGTGTATTGCTTCCAGACTTGTCAATAATTGCAATGTATCAGTTTTCATATGAAATAAAATTTAATTCAAAAGACTTTCTAGTGGTTCCACAGCTCTGGAAACTTTCAATCGTAAGAAAATGAACACTGCAGACTACATTTTAGAATCATTGTAGTGTTAGCCCTGGTCTACACTAAGAATTTAGGTCGAATTTAGCAGCATTAGATCGATTTAACCCTGCACCTGTCCACACAAAGAAGCCATTTTTGTCGACTTAAAGGACTCTTAAAATTGATTTTTGTACTCCTCCCCAACGAGGGGATTAGTGCTGAAATGGACATCGCCGGGTCGAATTTGGGGAAGTGTGGATGCAATCCGACAGTATTGGCTTTTGGGAGCGATCCCGGAGTGCTCCATTGTGACTGCTCCGGACAGCACTTTGAATTCAGATGCACTAGCCAGGTGCACAGGAAGCGCCCCGGGAACTTTTGATTTTCATTTCCTGTTTGGTCAGCGTGGCGAACTCAGTAGCACAAGTGATCATGCAGTCCCCCCAGAATGTTTCTACGCTCCCCCTATCATCTCTGTTCCTGAGGTTATATCAGATTGGAAGGCAAAAAACCCACACTCACGATGACATGTTTTCCGAGCTCATGCAATCCTCCCACACTGATAGGGCACAGCTTAATGCATGGAGGCATTCAGTGGCAGAGGCCAGGAAAGAATTGCTGTGTTTGCTTAACCTCATGCCTCGCTAGAGATCCTGCCCGAGCCAGGTCAGCCTTGGGTGGGGGCATGACTGCTTTGTGAGCAGGAAGGACATAGATATAGACATTACATCAGATAGCTTCTGTAACTAGAGAAAACATTCCTGTGCATTTGGCAAAGTTTGTGGCAAAAAAAGAAAAGCCCCGACATACCAAACTATTAATAATACACAACCACACGTTACATAAAGTATAATAGGGCCCACGCAAGGGATATGTTCAAGTTAGGTTTCCATAGTGTAGTGGTTATCCTGTTTACCTACCATACGAAAGGTCCCCGGTTCGAACCTGGGCGGAAACAGGTCCCTGTTCCTTTTTCTGACTCCCCTCCAGCATTTTTAGTCTTAGAACAGACCACGCTGTGAAATTTTACTTTGAATTATATCAATTACGAGTTAAATAATATGGATGCTCTCTCTAAGTTATAGTCCTGGGTTCCTCGCCCTTTCAGCTGCTCTGATAAATTAACATTTTTGTTAGGGGCGGGGGAAAATTTTCATGAAGCTTTTTATAGGGACTAAATGCTATTTAGGTCACTGAAATAATCTTAACGTGGCCCATAGAGTACAATCCTCATTCTGGATTTGTCATTCCACAAGTTGAACTGCTCCTTACTACTGTCCAGGCTCCATGAGCCATGGGAGCAAGGGGCAGGCTGGGGTAGGTGCGACCACGCAGTGCTGCCAGCTGGGAGAGCAGCCTGAGGCAGAAGACTCCAGCTCGCATGATATTCCAGACAGGACTGAATCTCCATGAGACAAAACTTAAAGAAGAGAATGACCTGGAGTCACTCCCATTCGGTGCTCTAAGAGGATAGCCATGTCTGTCCAGGCGCCCCTGATCGAACTCACCGAGGTCTATCAGGAGCACCCAGGAGACGTATGGTAACAGTGAGCTAAGCGGGCTCCCTGCTTGCCAGTCTGGGGCTCCATCCTCCGGCCCCGCTCAGCCCATGGCCTGCCTGGGGTTCTGATCACCCAGGCAGGCAGCGGGCTGAGTGGGACCAGCGGATGGGATCCTGGAAAAAAGGCGCGAAACAATTGTCTGCCGTTGCTTTCACGGAGGGAGGGGGGCCCGACGACAAAGTTTTTGCCCCATCAGGCATTAGGAGCTTAACTCAGTATTCCAATGGGCAGCGGAGACTGTGGGATAGCTACCCTCAGTGCACCGCTCCGTAAGTCGATGCTAGCCACGGTACTGAGGATGCAGTCTGCTGACTTAATGCACTTAGTGGGGACATACGCAATCGACTGTATAAAATCGAATTCTATAAAATCAACCTAATTTCATAGTAGACATACCTTAGTGTTTCATTTTGCAGTATTGTTTTGCTTTAAAAGGTGCATTGCCAAGTATACTTTTAAAATAGTTGTGGCTGTTTCACTTTTCCTTAGTAACACTTAGAATCTTTAAAATAAAGTTTCCATAACTTTGACAAATGCTGATTTTCCTGTATTTCAAACATGGCTGAAATTAATAAGGCTATTTTGTTTACTAACTAGATCTTCAAGTTATATAGTGAGAGAGAATATGCCTTGGAGTCTCAGCCTGGTCCCCAGTGTAGAGCCCTAAAAATCCACGGAAAACTGCGGATATCGACAGATAATTTTTGTGGATACGGATCGGATGCATCCATACAGGGCTCTACTTATCTGACACTTGGCAGCTTCAGTGGAGACTGCTTTTTGGTGTGAAGGCTACAAATTAGAATAGTTTTTCATTTAAACATTTTGGAATGCTAAATCACATAGGACAGTTATACTGAACTGAACAGCGCAAAGAGTTACCAGCTGACCCGAAGTATCAAAGAAATGTAACATTTATTAGACTAAATAATTTTGCAAAAATGCACATTAGAGTTATGAATGTTTAATGCATCACTGAAGAATCTTATTTAGTGAAATACAAAATGTTCTATGGCATAAGTAGAAGAAAAAAAAAACATCTACGTTACCTGCTCAGGGAAAAATTCTTGCAGAAAGGGACCCAGTAATATGATTCCTAGTCCTTCTGGGTCTAATTTGGTCTTCATGAGATTTACACTAAAACAAGAACATTGGATACAAAAATATGAGTTGCACATTTTTATTCTTGCATGATTATGTTATGTGGTACTACAACACTTCTGACTGCCAAATATATTGAGGTTTTTTTTGTTGAGACTCTTAAATAACAAATGCACCAGAACAGCACCAGATTTGAGAAAATGCAGTTATTTTTAAACCAAAGTAATCTGTTATTTGAAATGGAAGTAGCTGTAATTTTGAAAGATTGCCTTATTAGGTAAAGTCAGTTGAAAGTCATGCAAACTAAAACCTACACTTTAACCCAGAAGACATTTTGCTGTATGCTGCAAGCATTCCTCATCTTAAACACACAAGCCAGTCATCCTTTGAAGAGCTCTGACCAAACAACCTGCTTTTAAGTGGAGATTTGAAAAGCCACCAATGAATACATTTCAGAGGTTTTTAAAATTAAGTTTGATAAGAATAAATGTCATTGAAATAAGGTCCCATGTTTATCATTGTATATTTACAAAGTGCCTTTCACATTAAAGTAGCCCAAACCATTTAACATTTATTTTGATATTATACATACAAAAACAGAAAGAATGAGAATATACACGGAGTAGTATAAAAGCTTTATTGGTAGTAGCATGGGATTTTTGCCAGTCGTTGTAAATGTGTGTCAATAAAACATTTACATTTCTATTTATGCAATATATTTTACAGACTGTTTAGCAGAGTTTTACAAAGTATTCATATTTTTCCTAGCTCCCAGTCTAGTTCTAAAAGTTTACCAGGATAGGCTTCTGAATGAGAAATTTTAGAATTCACACAGTATCTAAACTAGCTCTCATGTAAATCAAGCAGAATTTTAACATTAATTTTAAACCTGTCACTGGTCCATGACAGAATATTTACCATTCTGCTAGTAAGCCACATCTTTGGTGTGTGAGACATTTTAATTTTTTTTTTAAAGCAGTCTGAAAACTGCTCAGTTTTGGAATGTTAGAACAGGCTCTAGGCATGATGGATTAGTGGACAGAATGCACATGAGGAATATTTAGGGCTTGTTTACAGGGAGCCGCAATGTGCAGTGTGAGGGTGTGATTTCTAATGCACACTAACATATTGTGCATTAAATTGGCCCATGTAGAACCTGCTGGTGCACACTACAGTTTCCACAGATCACTTTAACATAGTACTGTTTCAGACAGAGCTATGTTAAAGTGCAGCAGGTTACATGGACTTGTCAACACATAACACATTAGTGCGCATTAGAAATCACACCCCTGTAAGATGCATTATTCTACTTTGTAGAAAAGCCCACAAATCCACTTTTCAAATGCTCTGCAATTAACTTAATGAATATAGAGAAACCCCTTCACTCAACGAAATACATCTCTAGAAAATAACAACCTGCAACTGTTTAAAAACCTCTCAGCCACATTAAGTTTGAAGCCTAGTTTTAAGCAGTCATGAGATAAAAGATAGTCCTCTAATGGATCAGTAACTGGTTAAAAGATAGGAAATAAAGTATAGGAATAAATGGTCAGTTTTCAGAACAGAGAGAGGTAAATAGCAGTATCTCCCAAGGATCAGTACTGGGTTCTGTGCTGTTCAACATATTCATAAATGATCTACAAAAAGAGGTAAACAGTGAGGTGGCAAAGTTTGCAAATGATACAAAATTACTCAAGATAATTAAGTCCGAAGCTGACTGTGAAGAGTTACAGAGGGATCCCACAAAACTGGGTGACTGAGCGCAAAAAAAAAAAAAAGGGGGCAGATGAAATTCAGTGTTGATAAATGCAAAATAATGCATACTGGAAAACATAATCCCAACTGTACAAACAAAATATTGAGATATATATATAATATATAATATAATATATATATAATAATAATATAATATATAAATTAGCTGTTATCACTCAAGAAAGATCTTGGAGTCATTGTGGATAGTTCTCTGAAAACATCCGCTCAATATGCGGAAGAAGTCAAATAAGCTATCAGAATGTTAGGAATGGGATATATAATAAAATATAAGTATCATAATGCCACTATATAAATCCATGGTGTGCCCACACGTCAAATACTGAGGGCAGGTCTGGTCACCCCATTTCAAAAGAGATTTTAGAAATGAAAAAATGTATAGAGAAGGGCAACAAAAATATTTAGAGATATGGAACAGATTCCATATGAGGAGAGATTAAAAAGCCTGGGACTATTCAGCTTGGAAAAGAGATGACTAAACGGGGATATTATCGAGGTCTATAAAATCACGAATGATATGGACAATGTGAATGTGTTATTTACCCCTTCACCTAACACAAGATCTAGGAGTCGCCCAATGAAATTAATAGGCAGCAGATTTGCAACAAACAAAAGAAAAGTACTTCTTCACATAATACAGTCAACCCGCGGAACTCATTACAGGGGACGTTGTGAGAGCAAAACTAACTGGATTAAAAAAAGAATTAGCTAAGATGGTAAGGGATGTGACCCCATGTGCTGGGTGTCCCTAAGCCTCTGACTGCCAGATGCTTGGACTCTATGACTGGGAATGGATCACTTGATAATTGCCCTGTTCTGTTAATTCCTTTTGAAGCATCTGGCATTGGCCACTGTCAGAAGACAGAATACTGGGCTACATGGACCACTGGTCTGACTCCAGTATGGCTGTTCTTATGTAGAAAGTAAATGTTAACTAACTGAAAATATAGATGGAAGTTAGGTAAAATGTAACCATCAAATTCTAACCAGGGCTAAACAACACTAATCTTCTAAAGAGTATCATAGGATCTTTAGTAATCACAAATTAGCAAATTAGGGGAATTAGCAGCTAAATTGGAAAAGATGGGGATCAATATGAAAATTGAAAGGTGGATAAGGAATTGGTTAAAAGGGAGACTACAGTGGGTCATACTGAAAGGTGAACTGTCAGACTGGAGAGAGGTTACCAGTGTAGTTCTTCAGGGATTGGTTTTGGGACCAATCTTATTTAATCTTTTTATTACTGACCTCGGCACAAAAAGTGGGTTTGCACTAATAAAGTTTATGGATGATACAAAGCTGGGAGGTATTGCCAATTTAGAGAAGGACTGGGATATCATACAGGAGGATCTGGATGACCTTGTAAACTGGAGTAATAGTAATAGGATGAAATTTAATAGTGAGAAGTGTAGTAAGGTTATGCATTTAGGGATTAACAACAAGAATTTTAGTTATAAGCTGGGGATGCATCAATTAGAAGTAACGGAGGAGGAGAAGGAAGGACCTTGGAGTATTGGTTGACCACAGGATGACTATGAACCACTAATGTGATATGGCCGTGAAAAAAGCTAATGTGGTCTTGGGATGCATCAGGCGAGGTATTTCCAGTAGAGATAAGGAAGTGTTAGTACCGTTATACAAGGCACTGGTGAGACCTCATATGGAATACTGTGTGCAGTTCTGGTCTTCCATGTTTAAGAAGGATGAATTCAAACTGGAACAGGTACAGAGAAGGGCTACTAGGATGATCCAAGGAATGGAAAACCTGTCTTATGAAAGGAGACTCAAGGAGCTTGGCTTGTTTAGCCTAATCAAAAGAAGGCTGAGGGGAGATACGAATGTCCTCGATAAATATATCAGAGGGATAAATACCGGAGAGGGAGAAGAATTATTTAAGATCAGTACCAATGTGGACACAAGAACAAATGGATCTAAACTGGCCATCAGGAAGTTTAGACTTGAAATTAGACAAAGGTTTCTAACCATCAGAGGAGTGAAGTTCTGAAACAGCCTTCCAAGGGAAGCAGTGGAGGCAAAAGACCTATCTGGCTTCAAGATTAAACTCGATAAGTTTATGGAGGAGAGGGTATGATGGGATAACATGATTTTGGCAATTAACTGATCTTTAACTATTCATGGTAAATAGGCCCAATGGCCTGTGATGGGATGTTAGATGGGGTGGGATCTGAGTTACTACAGAGAATTCTTTCCTGGGTATCTGGCTGGTGAATCTTGCCGACATGCTCAGGGTTCAGCTGATCGCCATATTTAGGGTCAGGAAGGAATTTTCCTCTAGGGCAGATTGGAAGAGGCCCTGGAGGTTTTTTGCCTTCCTCTGCAGCGTGGGGCAAGGGTCACTTGCTGGATGATTCTCTGCACCTTGAAATCTTTAAACCATGATTTGAGGACTTCAGTAGCTCAGACACAGGTGAGAGGTTTATTGCAGGAGTGGGTGGGTGAGATTCTGCGGCCTGCATTGTGCAGGAGGTCAGGCTAGATCATAATGGTCCCTTCTGACCCTAATATCTATGAGTCTATGAGAATCTCATTTCATCTCCAATTAAAAATGACACCTTCAGCAATAGTGCCCTCAATGCCATGTTGCAGGAATTAGTTCAGAATTGAAATACAATAATTCCATCTACTGAGTCACCAGCATAACTATCTGACCACATATGGTTTTCCTTGCACACCTCCCAAATACTGAGCAGGTCTCAGGGTAGTTAGGTTTTGAGATCCGAAGAGATCACAGCCTGAGGTAGAAGCTTATAGGAAACTACTTGTATACTATATATAATTTAGATGTTATTTGCTTTGAAGAACACCACATTTGCAACTGACATATAAGGAATTAAGAATCCAAATACTCTCTACGTTATTTAAGTTTTTGCCATATTTCATGGACTGGAGACCCTAAACACAGAGACTTAGATGTCAGCTGAAAAATGTGATGAACCTACATAAGTCAGAACCTACTCTATAATACTACTGCTTTAACAGAGAGAAAATATGGCAGACTATGGATACGGAGAAATTCCACAGAATTATCCGCAGCAAAGAATCTTTTTAATATGGTATGCCTTTCTTGTGAATGATTCTTGACCATACAACACCTGATGTTCCATATGCAATAAGAGGTCATGATTATGCCACAAATATCCTAAAACCCAAGCAGCCAATTCTGAAATAAAGCTGGATTTGGAAGGAGGATTTTTCCCTTTTCCTTTGGGAAAGCAAATTTGTTAGAGGCAGTAGAACAAAAGAAGGCTTTCCAAGTTTCCCAAATCAGGCTCTTTCCCTAGAACTTGCAAAATTCTGTTCCCCTTTGGAGGGAAAAAATATGTTTCACACAGAGCTAACATCCCTAATTTGTCTTGGAACAGTTCACAACTACTTTTGATTAGGATAAAATGGGATTTGGCCTTATAAATGAGCAAAGCTAAAGCCTGGGAGGTGAAAAAACAAGTTCCGACATTGAGATTTGCTCTCTGGCTTGGGTATTCAGGAAGCAAAATGTGACTACATAAGCAGAATTTGTTGCAGAAGTTATTTGCTACCACCAAGCAGTTGGGAAACACTACTAGCAATGCCAGTCCAAATGAGAATTAAATTACCGAGTGAAGAGAGTTTTATCTAAATAGCCACTATTAAAACCTGTATAGTAACTCCTCACTTAACGTTGTAGTTATGTTCCTGAAAAATGCGACTTTAAGCGAAACGATGTTAAGAGAATCCAATTTCCCCATAAGAATTAATGTAAATGGGGAGGGTTAGGTTCCAGGGAATTTTTTTTTGCCAGACAAAAAAGACTTTTTTTTTTTTATATAATACACACACACACACACACACACACACACACACACAGTTTGTTTAAACAAACAATTTAATACTGTATATAGCAATGATGATTGTGAAGCTTGGTTGAGATGGTGAAGTCATAGGGTGGGATATTTCCTGGGGAATGCCTTACTGCTAAATGATGAACTAGCAATTGGCTGAGGCCTCAAGGGATTAACTCATTGTTAATGTAGCCTCACACTCTACAAGGCAGCAGGAATGGAGGGAGGGGAGACAGCATGGCAGAGAGTGAGTGTGGGAGGGGGGCAGGGGAGAGATGTGCATTTCCCCTTTAAGTATGCTGACCCACTCTTAAGTATACTGCCTTATTAAGTTAATCAGCAAGCTGAGACCACAGCTGCTGCCAGGAAGCTTCCTCCATCCTGAGCCCTGTCATGTCCCCCCTTTCTCTATGGAGATGGGGTAAGCGGGGTGCAGGAGCTAGGGGGACGGGGACACCCTGACATTAGCCCCCCTCTTCTTTCTCCCCCCCCAACAAGGGAGAAGACTCGGGGAGCAGCTCCAAGACAGAGGACAGGAGCAGCACATGGCATTGCGGGGAGGGATAGCTGAACTGCAGGCAACTGATAGCCTGCTGGGTGGCTGCTTCACAGGGAACTTAGGAGAGCAGGGAACTGATAGGGAGGTTGCCAGTCCACCCTGGTTCCAAGCCCCCACCAGCTAGCTGCAATGGGCTGCTTTTCCTGCAAGCAGTGGACAAAGCAGGCAGCTGCCAAACAATGTTATAAGGGAGCATTGCACAACTTTAAACGAGCATGTTCCCGAATTTATCAGCAACGAAACAATGTTAACCAGCATGACTTTAAGTGAGGAGTTACTGTACATATCTGGTATTGATGGAAACAAAGTACAACTATATAAAATGCAACCATACAGAAACACAAAATCTGAAAAGCAATTTGAACTTTGAGCTCTAGGATGGTATTAAATCTTCTTGTAACATTGTAGTCAGCTGTTGAGAGACCTTGTTTTTGCCAGCACACAGATTCACCTTGCAGTATTGGGTTGTCATAGGCAAATACATACACTTACAGAAAACGCGAGTCACAAATAGCTAGTAACTGGGAGCTAGGAAAGATGATCTTCTTTCTAAATCAAAAATGATTTTGAATCTTATCTTTAGGCCTTTTTTCCTTCATTTACAACTGACTCAATATTTTGGGACATTATCCTTAGGATACTACACAGAATTAGATATACTAACAATTCAAGATAAAACCAACCCATAACTAATCTGTTAAATGAAAATTTAGCTACACAAATTATACTTACTATTCAGGATCTGATACAAGGTCCAAAGCCTTCATTACATCTTCTAGAAGGGTATCAGGTATAAATCCATTATCTGCAAAAGGGACAAATTTTCTCAGTAGGGGAAAATAAACTGAAAACATTTTAAGATTATGGATTTTACCCAAAATACTGGTAATCAAACCCACATCTTAGAATTTGAGAGTGCACTGTAAAGTTACAAGATGAGGTCTTAGAACACATGATTTTCATACATATTTCCCCCAATTAAAAAATTGCAGGCTTACATGCCTTAAAAATGCCATTTTTCTAAAACATTTGAAAATGCAAACTTTATTAAACTTAAAACAATTTTTTACTAATAGACATATCAATGCCACCTTAAAATGGTGAGAGAATGTTTCTAAATTTGTTTCTAATTAAAATAAAATGTGAATATCAGGCAGCTTTGAGTTCTAAAATGAAACTAAGGAATTTTTCAGTACTTGTCAGACCTCTCAGATCACGATGGATCAGGTATGAAAGTTTTACATTTCTGAAAATGTAAGATTAGGGAAAGTGGTGGGTCACATACAAAGCAAGTCCCCAGCGTTGAAAAGCTTAAAATGAGAACTCTACTTCCTACTATTACTATATTTGACTTCCTCATGCTCTGTAGTTTTCAAGAGGCATGTCCATTTTATTATTAGGTTGATTAACCAACAAATCATGAAGTGTTGCTGTTTACCAGTAGGTAGCACATTTCCCTATGGATATGTCTGTCTACACAAGAGCTGGAAGATGTAAATTCCAGCCTGAGGAGACATACCTGTAACTAGCTCAGATTGTGCTAGCTCATTAAAAATAGCAGTGTAGCCATGACAGTGCAAGCAATGGGAGGGGCTAACTGTGCCAAATACATATCAATGGTCTTGAATGAGATCATACACAGGGCAGCCACGTATGATTTATAGCACACTACCTCACTAAATCAGAGCTAGTGCGGGGGTATGTCTCCCCAAGCTGGAATTTGCACCCTCCAGCAGTAGTGTACACATACCCTGTGAATCAGTATTAAGCCTCATCATGAGCAATGTGCCTTACAATGCAGGGGACTGTACTATTGGAGGTGCAGTGTTTTGCATATATCGTAAAACTGTTGCCCTATTTTTCGAGAAAGATTCTTCACACTCAAAACCAGTCAATATAAAGATTTCAACCCAAAGTTAAACAATGCAGCCTTACCTTCTGGATCATAAGTTTGAAAAACTCTTCTGGCTTGTTCTGAAGGAGCTTCAGGAGCAACTAGGGCCAAATCCTAAACAAGAAAGTTCCACAAGATTCATTATTTCAGACCAATACATATTGTTTTACTATGGAAATACATGACTATACTGAAACATTTCAAACCTTAAATTAATGAAGAAACAAAGTATAATGGCAGAGGTGAGCATTAGCTTCATGTTAATTCCACACATTGATGGTGTTCTTCAAGGTTGTGTTAACAACGTGTTACGGTTTATTTACATGGCTTTCCACACAACTATCCTGGTATGGATATAGCTTGGTCATGCAGATGTCATAGCATTCAAAATAAATGTTTAAGACAAGAATAATTAAAGACATGGAAAAAAACCAGAAAAGATGGTAAAATGCAGATGGGTATATCAGAGATAAATCATGCCAGAGTAGCCCAATAACTTTGTTTGAAAAAATAACTGAGTTTTTTAGACAAGGGAAATGCAATGGGTCTAATCGGGACTTCAGTACAGAATTTGATATAGAGATTAGTTAAAATGGAAAAAAAAGGAATAATTCCTATAGCAGATCTTTTAGAAAAACATCCAATCTTGATTTAAGAGTTGCCGGTGATGGAGAATCATCATGACCCTTGGTAAATTATTCCAATGATTAATTACCTTCATTTAAAAATGTACACCTTATTTCCTGTCTGAATTTTTCTAGCTTCACCTTCCAGCCATTAAATTATGTTATACGTTTCTCTGCTAGACTGAAGAGCCCATTATCAAATACTTGTTCCCCATGTAGGTACTTAGACTAATCAAGTCTTTGTTAAACTAAACTGAGTATCGTGTTTTATAATCCTTGCATCATTTTCATGGCTCTTCTCTGAACTCTCTCTAGTTTATGGATTTCTTGAACTGTGGAAACAAGTACTGGACACAGTATTCCAGTAGCAGTCACATCAGTGCCAAACACAGATAAAAATATCTCTACTCTTACTCGAGATTCCTGTTTATGCATCCCAGGATCATATCAGCCCTTTTGGCCAAAGCATGAAGCATGAGCTGGAAGCTCATGTTCAGGGGATTATCCACCCCAAATCTTTTTCCAGAATCACTGATTACCAGAATAGAGTCCTCCATCTTGAAAGTATGGCCTACATTCCTTGTTCCTAGACATATAAGAATTTCTGCCACAAAAGCTTATACTCAAATAAATCTGTTAGTCTTTAAGGTGCCATCGGACTCCTAGTTGTTTTTGTGGGTAGAGACTAACACGGCTACCCCTTGATATTTGCGATAAGCTGGAGTTTATCAGTTGGAAAAGACAGAGGAGAAAGACAGACCTAGGTGCATTTGTTGATTACAGGATGACTGAGCCACCAATGCGATGTGGCTGTAAAAAAGGCAAACGCAATCCTAGGATGTATCTGGTGAGGTATTTCCAGTAGAGCTAGAGAAGTATTAATATCATCGCACAAGGCACTGATAAGAGCTCATCTGGAATACTGTGCATAATTCTGGTTACCCATGTAACCAGAGAGATGAATTCAAACTGAAACAGATGCAGAGAAAGGATATTAGGACAACCAGAGGACTGCAGAGCCTATCCTACTAGAAAAAAGATCTTGGTTATTTAGCCTAGCAAAATGAAGGATGAGGGGGGATAAGATTGTTCTCTATAAATGCACTGGGGGGCAAGGGTAAAACATCAGGGAGGGAGAAGAGCTATTTAAAATAAAGGACAATGTTATCACAAGAACAAATGGGCATAAACTGGCCATGAATACATTTAGGTTGAAAATTAGAAGATTTCTAATCATAAGAAGAGAGAGGTTCTGGGAACAGTCTTCCAGCAGGAGTAGTGGGGGCAAGCAAACTAACTATAGTTTTAAGATTGATCTGGATAAATTTATCAATTGGATTATATGACAGGGTTGACAGCAACAGCATGAGACTGGACTCAATGACCCAGGAGGTCCCTTCCAGTCTTATGTTTACATTGCACTAAACCTAAATAATTTGTTACAAGTAAAAAAAAAAAAAAAAAAAAAAAAAAAAAGTTACTCTACCCATTTAAAATGGCCCACAGAGTACAAAACATTTTCTTTAAATGTATTTTCTTTTTCTTAAAGCAGAAACTCAAAGACAACACTTTCAGTCAGCAGATTTCAGTATGTGACAAATGGTTTTAGTCTGGATTGTGCAGGCCTGTATTACTGTTCAATTTAACTGAGTAGACATAAATGGAAGCGATGCATCTACATAAAGATAATAAAGTATGTTATTTTAGTACAGTGACCCACATCTTAGACTAAGGAAAGAAAAAGCTAGCTCAGGGAAAAATAGAAGTGAAATGCATTCAACCAGAATTTCATTCTTATATTATGTCTCAATTGCAAATGCTCCAAAAGCGCAAGATATTTAAAAATATGCTTAACTTTAAGGTTGGCATGTGCTTAAATACCTCCCTGAATGGAAAGGATTTACTTCTTTATTGGCATACAATGACATATTAGGAATCCCCATATGTGAAACAATTTGTACAATTTAAAATAAATGGCATTCCTATTTAAGGAAAACTAATAAAAAGGCACTGTAATAAGTCTGATAACTAGAACAATGTTATAGTACCTCAATACTTTTAGCAATACATTCTCATGTTTGTTTACTTTATCTGAGTCCCTTTCCCAACTGTACATTTTGCAAAAAAACCACAAACTGTTACACTACCAAACGATAGGATTAAAAAAAAAAAAATCTTCTAACCAAAGGCTGTAAGAGAAATTTAATGGAGGGAACAAGATTAGCTCCTTATCTTGCACCACCATTACTGCAACGTCCTTAACATAAGAAAGGCCATACTGGGTCAGACCAAAG
Source organism: Dermochelys coriacea (assembly GCF_009764565.3). NCBI lineage: Eukaryota > Metazoa > Chordata > Testudines > Dermochelyidae > Dermochelys > Dermochelys coriacea. Next base: position 229,857,599 of record NC_050069.1, read on the forward strand.
GTTATTCTAACCCAGTATCCCATCTTCCAACGGTGGCTAATCTCTCCCCATCCTGGCTAATAGCAATTGAACGACCTATCCTCCATGAATTTATCTAGTTCTTTTTTGAACCCTGTTACAGTCTTGACCTTCACAACATCCTTTGACAAAGAGTTCCACAGACTGTGCACTGCATGAAGAAATACTTCCTTCTGTTTGTTTTAAACCTGTTGCCTATTAATTTCATTTGGTGACCCCCTAGTTCTTGTGTTAGGAGGAGGAGGAGTAAATAACACTTCCGTATTTACTTTATCCACGCCTTTTCTCTGGCCTTGACAAATGCAATCTTGCCCCACTCATATCCAGTCAAAATACTATTGCAAGTATCATTTTCCTAGGGCATCACTTTGATCGCATTATCCCTCTTTGAATCCCTCTACTTGATCCCCATTTCTACATCAAACACGTTGCTCATATTCACTTCCAAGGTCCTTCAGCCAATCCCCACCCTATCAATCATTTCTCATTCACTATTTTGCTGTTGACACTTATCTCCTATTGACCTGTGATGTCAGCCTCCACTGCCCATTTGTTCAATTTTCTAACACACCTTCATTGCTTTCTCCCATGCTGACCCGTAGGCTTGGAAGGCACTCCCCATAAACATATACAAAGCTATGTACTTGATTACCCACCTTCAAATCCCTCCTTTGCCAAGATGCCTACAAAAAAGTTTACAATAGTTAGGCTGCTCATGTGCCTATCATGAGCAATATTATTTCATTTTCACTTGTGCGCCCTTGTCTGTCTATATCCATCTGTTGTCTTGTGTCAGGTTATAAGTCCCTTGAGGCAGGGGCTGTCTTTTTGTTCTGTATTTGTAAAGTACCTAGTACAATGGGATCTTGGTCTATGACTATGGCCCCTAGGCTCTATAGCATAGAAATAAATAATATTTGAAAAAGTTGAAAAAATCCAGTCTTAAGAACTTCAAGTACGAAGAAAATGAAACATTGCAGCAATAATGAATATCCAGAATGCTCTGATTAAGTTTAACAGAACTGTATTTGGGGGTGGAGGACAACACAAAGACACTCAGGCTGGAACCTTTCAGACACAACTCCTTCCTAACTTTATACATGGCTTGAAAGATTCTTCACTCAGTCTAACAGAAACTTTTGTCAAGGCAAGTGGGCTGAGGAGCTGCTGGCTTCTTTTCTGGCGAATGATAGACTCATGATTGGAGAGGCTATTTTTAGGTCCCTTAAACCTTGTTTCATATCAGGGCGTGTCCAAACATAAGAACATATTAATGTCTTCATTTCTTTAGTAAAGAGCATACAGATTCCCTTTCTTGTGGCTGGCCAAGTCTCCTTTCCGTACAGTAAGAGGAGTCAAATTTCAGTTTTATACATGCTACCTTTTAACTTTATCGTTATCTTTTTATCACAGAGAACTTCAATCCGCTCTGGCCATTTGCTTCATACAGCTTTGGTATGATGCCAGGCATCAATCAGGAGGCACTATTGTCAGCAACCACTGTCTTTAAAATTTAAATTCTTTCACTCTTGGCTCTCTCCCTGCTATATCCTTTTACAGAGAGTTGTCCTTTCTCAGTTATCAGAGTCTTGGTCTTACCAACATTCACCCTAAGCCCAGCCTGCTCAAAACTATGTTGCCACTGTTTAAAGTTGGCTTGCAGGATCTCACAATCTTTCACACATCACTAAATCATCAGCAAACAGCATGTTCCAAGGCAGCTCCCTTTGTATATTCTCATTTGCATCCAGGACAATTGCAAACAAAATGAGGCTTGACATTGAGCCCTGACGTAGGCTAGCTTTTACTAAAAGTTCTCTACTGTAGCCCCACTTAGTTTTGACTACAGTAGTCACTGCAGCATGCATATCCTGAAAAAGACTCTCACATCCTTCTCACTCACCTCTCCACTGAAAACTCCAACTAGTTCTCATGGTACACAATTGTACACCTTCTCCAGGTCCACAAAGACAATATCCAGTTGTGGTTTCTTTTCTATGAATTACTGCATGAGGATTCATAGTGCAAGTATGGCATCAACTGTGCTCCTTCCTAGCATGAACCCATACTGACTCTTCCAAATTTCAAACATTCCATACAGAAGCTTTTCAATAATCTTCTCCCCTACTTTCATAACATGTGATGTCAGCTTAATTGGGCAATAATAAAGGAGATGTTAACCCTGTGTTAAAGTTTAAAAATGGGCAACAGAGCTTTTATGCCATTCGTTTGGCATTTTCCCTTTTTTAAGAATATCACTGAACAAACCTGTAAGATACTTGATGCCTTTCCTTCCCGATGATTTCACTGCATTCACTTGTACTTCTTTTTTTATATTCCTAAATGCCTCTGCAACCACTTTGTCCTGGAGGTAATCTATTGAGTTCCAGTTTGGCTCACATATTCTTAATTCCCCCCTTAAGTTCTCATTCATCACTCTTTCAAAATAATCACTCCAAATTTTGATTGACCCTTTGTTTGCAATATACTATATTCATTTCTGACATAAACAAACTTGTTGAAATCTCTTATTTTCTCAAGTCCATAGATGGTCTTCTCTCCCTCCTGTAATCCTAGTTAGTTATATATGCATCACAGTCCATACTTCTTGCTGTCACATTTCTTTTGGCCTCCTTTTTTGTCCCCATGTATGCCATCTTATCACTCCTCAAGCCCCTGGCCTGCTATTTTTTGAAGGTTACTTTTTCCCCTAATGGATTTTTTAACTTGAGTATTCTACCCCCAAGTCTCCCTTCTTATCCCTTTCAACATGGATTCACTTGTCTCCAGCAAAGGTGACTTAAGTTTGAATCAATTGTCCTCAATGCATCAGCCGCTACCAAATCTCATCACGTGTATCCCCAGGTGTTGAACAGGGGAACTCCCTGCAGATATGCAGGGCAGCTGGGAATATTCAATAAGAAGTTTTAGACCAATTGAAGACATCTCTCAGTGGGGCACTGTGGGGTAAGCTGGAGGTACAGCTACCACTATAAATGCTGGTCAGATGAGGATGTCAAGACAAATAAAGACTGCCTTAAAATAAGTCTTGCCAGGGGTGGTGGGGATCATAAGCCTTGGTAGGGAGCTCCCCTAGTAGAAGAAAAGCTATTTCAAACCAAAAGGTGTTAGACTTAGTCACCAGTAAATCTCATCCAGTTCATTTTATATACACACACATACATACACACACACACACACACACACACACACACACACACACACACACACACACACACAGATAGATGACTACCCAATATAACCAACCCTAAACAACTGTTTGAAACCCATGCATGAATGAAGGTTTTTTGTTTCTTGTTTTTTTTAAATTGAAGTATTGAAGAAGTATAACTAGTTCTCTTTGTACATGATTGTATGCCTTTTCCAAATCCACAAAGACAATACCCTGTTGCTATCTCTTTTTTTCTCTGAACTACTCCATGAAGATTAATAGTGCAAATATGGCATCAACTATGCTCCTTCCTGGTATGAATCCATACAGAACCTTCCAAATTTCAACCATTCCACACAAATGCTTTTAATCAATTTTCTCTCATACTTTCACAGCATGTGACATCAACTTAATTATGGAATTAATTTGTGGAATTAGTTATGATGGCAAGTTATGGGAGATTGTAGCCAGTGTCAGTTTAAGGTAGAACTCATGGCACATCCCCTTTTAAGATTATTTAAAGAAAGATCTTTTCTATTTACACATTATAAACATTCATTTTACATTAAAACTCGATGTAAACTGTGGCTATGGATAAAGCCACCCTCCTCAAGTTACATTGTGTGTGTGACTTTGCACTCCATATGCTTTATGAAAATATGCTTGGAATGTGAATATAAGGTAACTGGAATATGCTTTATGCAAAAGGTCTCGTCAGGTATCATTACAAAGCTTAATCTACTGAGTGTTCATCCTATTTGTATGCATGTATCATTCTTATATCTAAAACTAGAAATATGAAGTTAACTCTGAGGTCCTACTGTAATTATGCAAAGCATGGGCCATTAATGGTAGTTTAGAATCTTGATGGCTCCCATTGACCAGGACAATTGGTTGTAAATGGCTCTGTTTACTTGTAAGCCTTCCTGTATTGCTGTGAGTCAGGCTGGAAAGAATGGAGGCTTGGGGTCTCACAGGACATGTCACCAGGTAATGGAATCCATCTTAAACCTGGTGCTTTTCCATTTAGAAGGAGGGGTGGGGACCCAGAGAGACAAAAGATTCCCGCCTTGTGCCAAAGCCATAAAAGGGGGTGGAACAGAACAAAGGGGGCTGCAGTCATGAGAAATCCCCTAGTTACCACCTGAGCTGGAACTAATAAGAACGGTACCAGGGAAGAGGATTGGGCCCAGACTAGGAAGGAGTCTAGTCTGTGAAAGAAGCTTATTGGAACATCTTTGCGGGTGAGATTTACCTGTATTCAGTTTCTTATGTGTATTAGGCTTAGACTTGCATGTTTTGTTTTATTTTGCTTGGTAAATTACTTTGTTCTGCCTGTGATTAAGTAAATACTACTTTTTAAACTTAATAAAATCACTTTAGTTTATTAATTAATCCAGAGTAAGTGATTAATACCTGGGGGAGCAAACTGCTGTGCATAGCTCTCTATCAGTGTTATAGCGGGTGGACAATTTATGAATTTACTCTGTATAAGCTTTATACAGAGTAAAACAGATTTATTTGGGGTTTGGATCCCGTTGGGAGCTGGGTATCTGGGTGCTGGAGATAGGTGACTTGCTGAGCAGTTTTTGGTTAAAGTCTGCAGCTTTGGGGGCATGGTGCAGACCTGGGTCTGTGTTGCAGCAGATGTAGCATGTCTGGCTCAACAAGGAAGGGTTCTGGAGTCCCAAGCTGGCAGGGAAGATGGGCTCAGAGGTTGTCAAGGTTTCCTCCCCACTCTGAACTTTAGGGTACAGATGTGGGGACCTGCATGAAAGACCCCCTAAGCTTATTTTTACCACCTTAGGTTAAAAACTTTCCCAAGGCACAAATCCTTTTTTGTTCTTGGATGGGTACTGCTGCCACCCCCAAGTGAGTTAGACAAAGATTTAGGAAAAGAACCACTTGGAGTTCCTGTTTCCCTCAAATATCCCCCCAAGCCCTTTCACCCCCTTTCCTGGGACGCTAGAGAATAATATACCAACCAAATAGGTTAGGTTAACAAGATGAGCACAGACCAGCCCCTTGGGTTTTTAGGGCACTAAAACCCAATCAGGTTCTTAAAAACAGAACTTCATTATAAAAACAAAATAAAAGAAGCACCTTTATAAAATCAGGATGGAAGGTAATTTTACAGGGTAATCAGATTCAAAACAGAGGATTTTCCTCTAGGAAAACTTTTTTTTTTTTGTAACTTTAAAAAGAAATAAACCTCCCTCTTAGCACAGGGAAAATTCACAACCTAAAACAAAAGATTATCTAATGCATTTCCTTCCTATTACTTACAATTTGTAATATTAGATGCTTAGTTCAGATATGGCTTTAGGAGATGTATTTTCCCTGCCCTAGTTCCTCGCTGACCCAGAAAGAACACAAAGAAAAAACAAAACAAAAACCTTCCTCCACAGATTTGAAAGTATCTTCTCCCCTTATTGGTCCTTTTGGTCAGGTGCCAATCAGGTTTATTTGAGCTTCTTAACCCTTTATAGGTAAAGAAGGAAATTTATGCTACCCTTAGCTGTATGTTTATGACCGAGGTAATTTCAGCACATCAGGTAACTGTCCCAAGGGGGTCTCTGTGACCGAACCCATCACAATATGATCTTGTACTTGTTTAACTTTTTCCAATTGCACGGGATACGGAAGAAGAGTCCCCATTCCCAAAATATCTCCCTGAAAATTCCCATATATATGACTTGATTACTTGTTTAATGGTCTTCCTTTGCTAACAAAACTGAAATAATGTAAATATTCATAATTTGTGTTGGGCAGTGTACATGTCTGTCTTCTCGTTTCAATATGTGTGACAATGGAAGAACACAAGGAATGAGTCTTTCCATTCATTAACTGACATCTGAAATAAATTGTATGCTTGTACAGTAAATGGCTACAATTTTAAGCCAAATGCTAAACTGGAATAAAGTCAGCTATTTGTTATGCATTACATTTTTAAAGCATGGAATTTGATGTTCTATGTAAGTCATTCAAAAAGAGATTACATAATTTGCTTTACATGAAGCTTTAACTCTACACTACAGTTTTCACTGTTTAAAATAGCAAGATCAGAAAAGCACCAATAGCTACCACAGAGAAGTGTCAAGAAAATAAACTTGTACTTTTTTTTTTAGAAGTGCGAAAAAACCCTAAACTTCATAGTAACTTTGGACTTCAGATGAAATATTGTGCTATGACAGCAGGTAAAAACAAATTAAAACAACTTCATAAGTATACGACATGCATTCCCTATGGCAGGGATAGTCAATAGGCGGAATGTGGGCCAAATCCGGACCGCCAGACACTTTTAAACAGACCCCAAAATCTTTTTATTTACTTATTGTTTGTTTTTTATTATTATTTTCTGTGGAGGCTGGCCCTTGACTATACCTTTGACCAAGAAATTTGGACCTGGACAAAAAAAATAAACTGACTACCCCTCTCCTATGTTTTTGTAATGAAAACAAATGGAAAATATGAACTTCAGTCAGTAAAGCTTAAAAATGTGACAAACAAAAATGTACTTCAACTGCCCAAATTCCATCATTTCTGCCAAAATATGAAAAACAAAGCTCCAACTTTGTGAACTGCATTTGATACATTCCACACATTGAAACTTCCATACAAGGAAATCTCATCAAGAGTTTATCATAACAATTATTCAACACTTTTAAAGTATCTCATGTCCCAAGAGGCAAGAAAATCATGTTTCACCCTGTGGCTCTGGTGATGTACAAATAGCCATTTTTACAACTTTCAAAAAGTTCTCTTCAATAATACCAGTTATTTTAAGATCTCATGTTTATTCTTAAAGGCAAAATATATTCTTAGTAAGTTCTAATGAAAACATTCCAGAAGTTTGTCCTGCTAATCCAAAACAGCTCATAAGAATTGCTATAATGACTAAGGTGCGCTGACATGCCTGTTTTTACAACACACTTCATTGAAGGAACTATTACCCTTTTAATTCAAACCCACTTGGATATGAAATATTTAGAAGTTCTATACATACTAGACTAAGTATGGTGTCAAGTATCAGGGGGTAGCCGTGTGAGTCTGTATGTACAATAACAACAAGGAGTCCGGGGGCACCTTAAAGACTAACAGATTTATTTGAGCATAAGCTTTCTTCAAGAAGTGAGGTTTTTACCCACGAAAGCTTATGCTCAAATAAATCTGTTAGTCTTTAAGGTGCCCCCGGACTCCTTGTTACAGTAAGTATATGACTTACATTAATATTTTATTCCTATTAAAATATCTTGTAAAATATTTTTCTACATTGTTTGCCAAATTTCTAATTAAAATATCAATATATGTAAGAAGTGCCTAAATTTGATAAAACTGTTCCAAGCTAATCTGTAGATTTACATCATTCCTAAAGTATTACAAGGCCATCTTTTTTGTAGCTCACACCAACTTTCATCTCACTACACTCAAATAGATAGTTGTTAGTTCTAAAATACAATACAGCAAGTCTTCCCACTCGAAGGACACAGATGAGAAGGTTGTTTTAAAAAAATGGATTCCAAAAAGTTAGGCTCCTAAGCAGCCTAATTTTCAAGAGTGCTAAATACCCAGCAAATCACGATGACATCAAGAACAATATGCAACGCACATTCAGTACAAGCTTACACACAAAATTCTGTCAATTCAGCACAATACTGACCAGTGACACCATGCTACTCCAGTTCGGGGCAACACCATAGTATAGAATATCAAGTGTGATAAATGTATGCAGTGCTTTTGCAATACGGACAAACTAGACAGACTAAAAGTGATCATCATGTGTAACCAAAGGATGATTTTAATTAGATGCACTAGACCTTTCACCTCTAAAGATACAACTCATTGAATCACAAAAACACAAGATCTAGATTTTCTAAGTTTTTGCTTAGTGTCATTTTATACATCAAAGTATAAATACAAAGTAAATGACATGAAATATTGTATGCTCTACAAAGTATATTTTACTAGAAACAGTATTTAAACAGTATTTAAACACCAGAAATACCTCGTTGATCTGCGAGCCTACAAAGCTTGCAGAGATAAGTCTAAACTTAAAGATCGTATTAAAAACTGGCAGTTGAAACTACAAGTTCAAGGTCGAAGGTGGCTTTGAGGGAGGATTTCCCACCATGCTTGCATGATCCTTTAAGGACTTTAGCCAGGCAGACTTGCTTTACAACCATTCAAGAAAGCGTGATTTGTTTTTCAGTATAGTATAGAAGGAAATAGAGTTATGTTTTTTCTAGATTGTTCTCATTTCAAGAATTTCTTTCCTTCTCCCAAATCCTTACGGTCATTCAGCAACTTGCTATAGACCTATATTAAAATGATTGGCTGGGAAATAAGACAAATACCCTGTGAAGCCTATCAAGCCACTACCGAATGGGCTGGATGGATTGCTGTTAATCCCTGCTAGTGCTTCGCTGTCTTTTGAGTGAAGTATGAAGCTCAAAAAGAACAGAAGTATTCGTCGCACCTTAGAGAGACTAACAAATTTATTAGAGCATAAGCTTTCGTGGACTACAGCCCACTTCATCGGATGCATAGAATGGAACATATAGTAAGAAGATCTATATCTTTATCTATATAATACACATACATATATATACACATACATACATACAGATAAGTTGGAAGTTACCATACAAACCGTGAGAGGCTAATTAGTTAAGATGAGCTATTATCAGCAGGAGAAAAAAATTTTGTACTGATAATCAAGATGGCCAATTTAGACAGTTGACAAGAAGGTATGAGGATACTTAACATGGGGAAATAGATTCAATATGTGTAATGACCTAGCCACTCCCAGTCTCTATTCAAACCCAAGTTAATAGTATTTAGTTTGCATATTAACTCAAGCTCAGCAGTTTCTCATTGGAGTATGTTTTTGAAGCTTTTCTGTTGCAAAATTGCCACACTTAAATCTTTTACTGAGTGGCCACAGAGGTTAAAGTGTTCTCCTACCAGTTTTTGAATGTTATGATTCCTGATGTCAGATTTGTGTCCATTTATTCTTTTGCATATAGACTATCCCGTTTGGCCAATGTACATGGCAGAGGGACATTGCTGGCACATGATGGCATATAACACATTGGTAGATGTGCAGGTGAACAAGCCCCTGATGGCATGGCTAATGTGATTAGGTCACATTATGATGTGTCACACTATGATGGTGTCACTTGAATAAATATGTGGACAGAGTTGGCATCGGGCTTTGTTGCAAGAATAGGTTCCTGGGTTAGTGTTTTTGTTGTGTGGTGTGTGGTTGCTGGTGAGTGTTTGCTTCAGGGTGGGGGGCTGTCTGTAAGCGAGGACTGGTCTGTCTCCCAAGATCTATCAGAGTGAGGGATCATTTTTCAGGATAGGTTGTAAATCTTTGATGATGTGCTGAAGAGGTTTTAGTTGGGGGCTGAAGGTGATGGCTAGTGGCGTTCTGTTGTTTTCTTTGTTGGGCCTGTCCTGTTGTAGGTGACTTCTGGGTACTCTTCTGGCTCTGTCAATCTGTTTTTTCACTTTAGCAGGTGGGTATTGTAGTTTTAAGAATGCTTGATAGAGATCTTGTAGGTGTTTGCCTGTGTCTGAGGGATTGGAGCAAATGCAGTTGTATCTTAGAGCTTGGTTGTAGACAATGGATTGTGTGGTGTATCCTGGATGGAAGCTGGAGGCATGTAGGTAATTATAGCATAGGTAAGGTTTCCAGTATAGGGTGGTGTTTATGTGACCATTGCTTATTAGCACAGTAGTGTCCAGGAAATGGACCGCTTGTGTGGACTGGTCTGGGCTGAGGTTGATGATGGGATGGAAATTGTTGAAATCATGGTGGAATTCTCAAGGGCTGCAGCCCATGAAAGCTTATGCTCTAATAAATTTGTTAGTCTCTAAGGTAATTCAAGGACTGTATTAAGATCATGCCTAGTAAACAGAACAGTGGGAGACTAGAAATCAATTAACCAAAATTGGTGTGTTGGAAATTAAGTCTAATTGAGTGAACAATCTATTCCATATATCACTTCCCTTTTGGGGTCTTCACAGATTTTGGGAGGAAAAGGTAGCTACCATGAAGCTGGCTGACTGAAAAACAAGAGATGGGGAAAGTGTCCGTTTCACCATCATGGCTGCCACCGCTACCATCTCCTCGGACACTGGACATTCATCCTCTTGATCCAGAGAAATGTACTGACCAGACCAGGCCATAGAGAGGGACCCGCTGACAACACCACCTCTAATGGCTCTGGCTGAATCCCAAACACTGAGATGTGAGATTGTCACTCCCACTCCTTTTTCTTCCTCACATTATTTCTTCTCTTTGCTATCTTTCTCCCCTATTACCTTCCATTTAATAAGGGTCTGGAATAGACAGTCAAGAATCTATATTTTGCAACATTGCTGTATGGCTGTGACCAAAAGAGGCAGCTAAGAGCAATGTCCTAAACAGCCCAATACTAGTACAAGTTTGCCAGGTCTCAGACTGGCTAAGATTGTGTGCTGTGCCAGCCATAAAGCTGAAAATGAAAGTCAACATCAGAGACAGAAGCTGCATTTTCTAATCTTTGCTGTTCTTTTCTCTTCCTTCTTGTGTGCGCCTTGTTTTGTCTTCTAGGAAATGGATTCTGACTTTAGCAGCAGCAACAACAGCTCCATTCCATTTCAACTACCTTCTTCTCTTCCCCCCAAATCAGATAGTTATTACACCATCTAAGAGACAGTTACAATATCTAAGAGACTGTCAAATGACATTTCTACCTAAAAAATCCCTTCAACTAAAGGGAAAGGGAATGGGAACAAGCTATGTTGCTAAAATAAAAGCTTTACTTAATACTTTACATTACAAATACTTTGTTTTCCTTCTTTTTTGTACCTTTAATAAAAGGTTAAAAGGATTTTGAATTATGTGTTTGCTATGGTACTAAGCTGAAGTCTCTGTATACCAATCACAAACCTTGTTTAAACTGTTTAATGTTGGACAGTGACCAGGTTATGTTAATAACTGACTTCAGGTCCATATATGCCATCTAAATTAATACTACTGTCCGCTCCTGTGGGTTCTTCAGAAGAGAGGCTAACATGGGTCTTTAGTGACTAAAGCAAGCAGTCAGGACTCAATGGAAACATGGAACAGATCCATTAAGTAAAATCCTGTTTGTTTAACATACATAATTTTCAGAGTAAAGTACCATTTAAAATGCGAGCATGTTTAAAACTGCTCCCACCAAGGTGCTATACCCTCCTCCCCTTCATACTGGGATTTATTGTACAAAAAGACATTCCTACAGTTCTTTAGTCCTAATAAAGAAAGCACAGAAGTAGTATCCAGAATCCATTACAACCTACATCCCCGGCCCAAGGAGGAGATACATGATCCAAAGGGGGGTGGGGGGAGGAAAAAAAAAAGAGCAAGACTTCATAAAGTAATCTGCAGTGAATAATATGCCCGAGTATCCATCTGGGAAGTAATGCTCTTAACAGACACTCTACACAATTACAGAAACCACAATACATCTGCTATTCCGGAGGGATGGTTTAACTAGAGAGTCAACAAAACATCCACTGGATTGCACAACTTTTGAAGAGACCTAAACTACATCATCAACATTTAACATCTGTGGCCATGTTAAAGTAGTATAATATTTTATATCCAACCAATACCAAAGGCAACAATTCATTCACTGGACTGTCAAAAGGATGGCTTTTCATTTCCGTATTTCTTTCTTTGGAGGACAGATTACAAAGAGACTTTTAGAAAGTGGGATGAGCGGGTATTGTATTGTTTTAGATTTTGTTTGCCAGCTAAGTAGATGATCTTTATCCACATGGGGAAAGCCTTCGACTTCGAAAGCAAATTTTTGTAAACAAAGAGCTGGAATTGCAGAAGAGGGGCAAGCCTGGTAGTCTCGTCTAACTGATAAATTCAGCATCCCCCTCTGCCTAAAATTTGACCTGAGAGGGCACTGTTTTTCCATGTGTTTGTAATCTGCCACACATACAGAATCATTTTTATTTCATGGTATCATAAGTCTTAGTCATAAGAGCCAAACTGAAAGAGTGTTGGGCAGATTTTTTGGTCCCCAGGTTGCAGATACTTGAGGGATACTTCACTCAGAACAAACGGTGGCTTTGATGCCGTGGAAGCTCCTTCACATGGTTTGAAGATGTAAAGAGTAACAGGATATTAATACCATTTCAACCTATAAAATTGATTACATGACCACACACTATCAAATACACAGTACATGCTGGGTATGATATGTTCATTATTTTGTGAGCCTGCATTAAGCAGGAGGGAGTGGAACAAGTGTGACAGGAACACTTCGTGTGTGAGCAGAGTTCAAAGTAAATGAAAATATATGGCAGAAATCAAAGCCATTTTGAATCCAGCTGTGCCTATGTTACATTAACATGAAAGTTATATTTAAGGTTGCAACTCAACTTCCAGCATAACCCAATTTTCCACTTGCTCGTAATTTACAATTCATCTTTTTTGGTTTCAATCCAGAAAGATGAAATTTTTTTTGGAAAAGGACCAAATCTTTTTTGACAAGGTTGCTGGCCTATTGCATGGCGGGGGGTGGGGGGTGGGTGGGGGGGGTGGAGCAGTAGGTGTGATATAACTATCAAAAAACCTCACTAAAATAAAAAGTTCCACATGACAGTCTCATAACCAAAGTAGGGAAATGTGATCTAGATGAAATTATTATAAGGTGGTTGCACAACTGGTTGAGAGACCATACTCAGAGTAGTTATCAATTGTTCGTGTCAAACTGGGAGGGCCTATCTAGTAGGGGTCTCATAGGGGTCAGTCCTGTGTCTGGTACTATTCAATATTTTCATTAATGACTTGGATAATGGAGTGCAGAGTATGCTTATAAAATTTGCAGATGACTCCAAGCAGAGAGGGGTTTCAAGTACTTGGGAAGGCAGGATTAGGATTCAACACGACCTTGACAAATTGGTCTGAATTCAACATGATGAAGTTCAATAAGGATAAGTGCAAAATACTTGATTTAGGAAGGAAAAATCAAATGCACAACTACAAAATGGGAAATAACTTTGCTAGGTGGTAGTACTGCTGAAAAAGATCTGGGGGTTATAGTGGATCATAAATTGAATGAAAGTCAACAATGGGATGCAGTTGCAAAAAAGGCTAATATCCTTCTGGGGTATATTAACAGGACTATATTAACTGTCTCACTTGGCAGTCCTGGACCATGAAGTGTATTTAGCTCATCCATATCTTACACTCATAATCTTAACTACACAAAGTATTCAGAGTAAGTGTTTTGTAAATTAGCCAATACATATGCTTGCAGAGTTTAGGGATCCTTTCTACTAACATTTTTTTCTGTATTGATAGAATGCATGGTATCAAAATGTCATTGATAAAACTTTTTAACTGAACAGTTTGCAGACTTCATGTATAACATGCAAAATAAATCCATATTTACCATTTAAAATTTTTAAAAAGCTATTTTAATTCAGAAATATAATCTTGGATATGCAGGCACACAAAAATGTTATCCAGGTGTTTGATTAAATGTGACTTCTAATGTTACTCGGAAGGAAGAAATAAAGACATCTGCCATGTAAGGTCTCAGTAACAGACACCACTACGTACACTGCCAATTTACCCAGGGAGCGTTAAGAGCTTCCTGCAGCACTAAAGACTATTTTCTTTACAATTTTTAAAAAAAGCTTAGGTTTTCAATGTGTTCCCTCATGTGCCCTCCCCTGAATGTGAAACTGCTTAGTCAGAAGAGGTCAAAGGTGTTATTCTATACACATGAACGTCCCTATCACCATGAAAGGGGACAACGAAGGGAATGTAAAACTCGTTTCCCACCACTTCAAAAGAGTCTGAAATGGATTTCCAAGGGTATTAGTCACTGCACTTGTAAAGGATGAAATTGGATGCTGTATACGGGTTTTTGCTAATGTTTCTGTGGATTTAACAGCTGTCACATGCATTATGGTTATCATGATCAAACACCACCCAAAAGACAAATTGATTTCTGTCAGGTTCTTGACATGCATATAATTGCATTAGTGTCCATAGTGTTTCTGCATTTCCACTGGATACATGTTTAGGAGTTTATAACTAGGAGAGGATTTGGGACAGAGCCTGGCATAAAGTTTCAGCCCAAGCCTTCCTTTGTTACGATTTTAAAAAAAGATTTTCCACTGAATTGTATACTGCCATGTTGGGGGTCAAAGTTAGTTTTCTGAGCTTATGCCCTTGCTTCTAGTCCAGAAATGTTTGAGTAATGCAGATATAACAGGCTTAGCCTCAGAGAGGGCAGCCTTGGAACAAGGAACGTCACCTCACACTACATCCTCCAGCTAACCAAGGAGAAACATTGACCTGCTCAGGAAAAAGTCTACTGCCCTCCTTTGACAGAAGGGAAGATCAAAAAGAGAAAGGACAAAGTGAGGCAATAGGCTAGATATAAAATATATCAGAACTGTGCACAGACATTGGAAAAAGTTCACAGGCACAGTAAATGGTCATAAGGGCATGTTTACACTGCAAAAAAAGACCTGCAGCATGGCCACAGCTGGCCTGGGTCAGCTTACTTCAGCTTGCAGGGCTTGGACTGTGGGGCTAAAAATTGCAGTGTAGATATTCAGGCTCAGACTGAAGCCTGGACTCAGACACTACAACAGGTGGGAGGGTTACTGAGCCTGGGTTCCAGCCCAAGCCCAAATCTTTACACTGCAATTTTTAGCGCTGCAGCCTGAACTCCATAGGCCCAAGTCAGCTGACCTAGGCTCAAACTTGGTGCAACCGTGTTTTTTATTGCAGTGTAGACAGACCCTAAAGATTAACTCTTTATATTCTGAAAACCAATAAATTCTCACTTCAAATTACTACTCAAGGACATTCAGTAATTATATTCCAAAGGCTTTTATTTTTGGAACTATACACTATATTTATGATTTGCAGCTAAGTGGAAGGAAGACACCTTTGATGGAGGTGTCCCATTTCATTTTGTAATAAAAAAAAGAAAAATAATCTAGGACATCTTCTACTGATAGTCAGCACTTCCCAATTGAGACTCATTAGCCAACACTCATTTTCTAAATGAAAAGGCAATAAAAGGGAGGTTGTGCCATCAGTTCTCAAAGTAGTC
Organism: Dermochelys coriacea; assembly: GCF_009764565.3. Classification (NCBI taxonomy): domain Eukaryota; kingdom Metazoa; phylum Chordata; order Testudines; family Dermochelyidae; genus Dermochelys; species Dermochelys coriacea. Next base: position 229,872,914 of record NC_050069.1, read on the forward strand.
CAGGCAGATTTAGATAGTCACACTGTGTCGGTTCTCTTTATTTCCAACTGTTAAATAACTTTAAGAGACTGGTAAAAAGCCTCCTAATAGCACTATCATGTAAACAACTGCTGTGGCCATAGGGATCGCAAATAAGAGGGGAGGTGGTATATGTGATTGGGAACGGAAGGGGTGTCCCCCACATTAGGACAGTTTGAGAACCCATAGTGTATGCATTTTACTTTATATTAAATATGGGAAATGAAAAGAAGTGACATTGTAGTCTATCACACCCTAGGCATCTCAGTCTCTCCTGTTAGCAGCAGCAAATATTAAAACAGTATTTTGGAGTACAGTGAGTTATACTTCTAAGATCTCTTGAAAAGAGAGGGAATGTTTGAATAATTCTTACTCTTCTAAATGTATTTTTACTAATTTGAAATAATCTAACGAACAGAACTAATCACTATACATATAGCAGCATGAGTACTCTTAGTCTAGATGAAGTTTACAGACTACTGACAGTTCAAAAGCTTGTTGAAAGACCATGCATGATAAATAGAGAAAAGATTAGCAATGGGTGCTGAGATAGTCTGATTCAATGAAGAGGCTAACACAGCTTCTCTTTTCTCCCTCTTATCTTTTCACAAGTACGAGGACATTCATTTAGACTTGCCTATCTCTGAAAGATGGAATGTTCCAATGCTCAAGTTTAGTAGGTAAAGAAGTGATTGTTACATTGTCTTCTTAAACCACTGTCTTCTTAAAACTTCCTTGCCTTCCACTCACTTAAAACTAGATTAATATTTACAAGAACTAAGGCCTTATCTATGCTTGGTATACAGTGATCTGCAATCAGTGTTGCTGCATTTGTGCACTGAAATTAGGTAAACTCAACTGGTGCAAGTCATGGCTTTTGTACCTTTGCTTGTGGACGGGGTTGCAGTGATGCTAGCTGCTGTCCACAGATGGAGGCTAATCTCAAGTATAGAACAAAAATACTGAAGATTAACCTGATTACAGTGACATCCTGTTGGCCTAATCTATTGGTTGTATATGAATTATATTGATTATCTCAATTGTCATCTTCCTCATCACCATCACCAGTGATTGACTCCCTGGCTTCTCCCAAGGTACACAGACTGAGATACAGCTTTTATAATGTCTTACATTAACATCACTATGCCTAATAAATATTCTGTAGGTGTTTCATCCCCTTTTCTCTATTTGTATTTGTTCACTCTACAAATGTTGGAGTGCCCTTCTCCCATCTCACAGGATACTAATCTGTTTACTTAAAGTTTATTAGCTTATATGTCAATTAGTTATTACGTTATTCTTGTGGTTGGACATCTGCTGATGTTCCTAACTTAAAATATCCCAAGCTGGTATAAACTAGCATCTTGTGTTTACCTGTTAGCAGTTTAGTCATTACAACATCTTATCTTGTGTTACCTTATGATCTATGGTTACTCCTGGTTAGCTGCTTACACTAAGGCTTTGGCTTTATGCCTTGATTAGCTTAGCTAAGCTACGTACAGTAGGTCTTGAGGCTTGTAAGCGCATTGTGTTACTCCTTTAATTTATATGTATGCCTTGCCTAGCTAATACCTATATCTATAGGCTGCAATGAAACTGAAGCAGGCAACAGTTGAGCTAAAGGATTTTGTAGTCTCCCATGAGATCTTAGCTGCCATTTTAGATTTGCATCTCTGAAGGACAGTCATCAAAGCAGCTTTCAAAGACTGAGTTTCCATTTTGCCTTAAAGCTTAAATGCACAAGAAAGCTTTTAGGAGTGGAGAAAGCCTTTAACGGAGCTAAGGAGAACCACCAAAAACAAAAACAAAAAAACAGAATGCTAAATGAATCCTCAAAGTCATATTAAAAAAATCAGATTTTTCTTTAAAATACCATACCTTTAGTCATGCACAGAGAAAAACTGAAATGGTAGCTAGAGTAGCGAGATGGAGTTTTGTAAAATATTCAGAAAGACCCACAAGTCCATAGAACTTAAACTAAAAGTACCACTCTGACAATCAAGACTCAGACATACTATTGGGGAAAGGAGCCTTGCAGAAGAGTGGCTTTGCTTTTCCACTTGTGGGGCAGAAATTTGCAGAAACAAAAAACAATTGATTTACATTTATGTGCTGGGTTTCTATAAATATCTATTTTAAGCTAGAACTATCATTTAACCCATCAATTTTCAGTCAATTGGGATGTCTATTCTTTTAACTTTGAAAAGCAAAATATCTACCCGTCATGTGATGAGTCAGGCCCAATGTCTTCTATTGTACCAAACATGGCTGGAACCAACATTGGTTTGACACCTAAAAAAGGATACAGAATGATACAATGATGTTCACAGCCTTCTCTTCTATGTGGTAGGCTAATATACTGTACACAGTGACTTACAAGTAAGAAAGGTATATTTAGCAGTGCATTTGATGTGTTCAGTACTTGCAAGCCATTCTGTGTTCAGTACTTGCAAGCCATTCTGTGTTCAGTACTTGCAAGCCATTCTACCAAAAAAAAGTGAGAAAGCTGAAATGTTTGTTTTTATAACTCAACATCTCAGATGTCAGGTACACAGAGGTATTGTATGCTGTTCACCCACTAACAGAGGGCCATGCCAAATACTTCAAATTACCTTGGACTCATTCATAAATCTTACCTCATTCTTTGCCAAAAAACCTCAGTTATCTTATTAAATTTAGATTAAAATTAATTACTAAGACAACTGACTACTTCTGATGTCTTTTGCACAGAATGAGATATGACTTATGAATGAGTCCAATGTAGTAAATCCAAAGATTAATATAAATATTCAATACTGCTTTGCTTACAAATGTGCAGAAACTTTCATTCAAAATTTGGCATCAATGATTTTTATTCAAATATTCCATTTTATATGGTGGCTAAATTTTTCATGACAAAGTGGTTTTACATATTTCTTATTACTACAACCTATTGAATTAAAAATTACACCAAATCATAAAATGAGAACAGAATGTGCCAATTAATCTTTTAGTTCAAGTCACAGAAGACCATAAATTACATTGTGGCATTCCATTATTTATTCTCAATGTACTTCAATATCAGATTTGCCCATTTCACAAATCAGAAGATGTATTTTTAACTGGCTACACTGCTAACTGATCTGAAATTAAACTATGCTCTCCTTCATGTATCACCACTAAAAACTCAAATTGAAAATGACTATTTTGTTGCTTTAGAAAATTCAGAATATATTTTTGATTCACACTTGTATAGACCTTGTAATGACAACAGTTAAGTAGAGAATATGATTTGAAGACAGCACCCACACTGAAAAAAAAAATTTATAATCACTTTTCCAGCCACATTTTAAATAGACTAAAATGTTTTAGAAACCTCTCAAGCAAATGATTAAATAGACGGTTACATTTCAGCACACACTTAATTACATTTTCCCTATAACTTTGGCTAATTTCTGAAGTTCCTCTTAATTATATTTACTTGACTGTTTAGCTGCTCATGGGAAATTATCTTGTTTCATCTATAAAGGGTGTTTTGTTTGTTTGTTTGTTTATTTTGGAAAGGGCCTTGTGCAATACAAATTGGAGCAAGAGTTTTAATTAGAATTTTTAGAATGAACTTTGTTCCTGTGAAGATCAAATGGGAACAGCTGGGGAAAAAAAATCTGGGATATTCTGACTCTTGATTTACAAGCCTTTCATCTAGGCTTGGAAAGGCTGTGGGAAGATACAGTAAAAGGGATATTCCATCTCTATTCTAGCTAAGTGTGACTGTACTAAAATGTACAGCTTTGGAGAGGGAATCCAAGTTGAAAACCAAAAATCTTATTCTTTAAAGGCTTCTTGAACTCGCACACATGCATGACAAGTGATTTAATCAAAGCAATACTCTCCCATCCCCCAAAGTAAATGAATGTAATTCATTTCATTTGTAATTAACTACTTCAAGTCATCAAAACAACACAGTCTACTGAGGACTTTTGTGCCAACCAGAGAGTGACCATAGTTGATGGTGTAATAGCAGGTTAGTGAAATCCCCAGATCTGGCTCAATCCATCAAATCAACAAATCTCTGAGGCAGCACCACAGGTGGCACCAGGTAGGGACAGTGCATGCACCTCTTCAAGCATCAATGGAGAGTTTGAGAAGAGTGTATTGGGGTGTGTTTTGTCCATCCTGGCAACAAGTCTGAAAAGCATGCAACACCACTTTTGACCATAATGAGCGATAGGAGGTCAGATCTCTGAGATGATGACATTTTGCACAAAATCAACCCATTTTATGCTCCGGATTTGGTGCTACAGCAGACATGAAATGTTTCTAGCTGCTAAGTCTGCCTGTAAGAGTGTGTCCAGGTTTCTGATGCCTATTAGCAATAAAGGAAGTACACAGGTTTGATAGGTCCTAAACTTTGTCTCAATGCAAAGACATGAACTTAGTGCAGGAGGCGGTTAGAACTATTTCTCAATGAATGTCTGTCTAATTTGCAGAGGCTGTTTGAACTCTGCTTGCAGAGTAGATAGATGAATTTGTCAATAGTCCATGGTACTTGAACCCATAGCTGAGCCAATCTGCACCGGGGTTCCGGTGGCCCAGCAACAAGGTTCTGGACGTTGGCCTTCTGCCATGAGATGTTCAACCCGATAGCGTGCCAGACTCTGGAGACTCTGGTTGGCAGGGCTGAAATTCTATAACCCCTCCATAAGCACTTTAGTGTCCTTGGTATAATCTTGGTCAGTGAACACTTTTTGGGCAACCTGGATTCGTACGTGTGGAGCCGCAAATCCTAATATCTAGCTGATACCTTCCAAAATAATGCTGAGGTGAGAATGGATCCCTGCCACACACCTGAAGTTGTGTAGAAACACAATGTACCAATGCAAGAAAAACCATGTACCAGTGCAAACTGTTCTGTCGGTGCTGGTGTGAAGATGGCATTCCAGATGTGCACAAAGTCGGCCCTGAATGAGACAAAGTGCTAACCTGTAGACTGATTCAAATACCACTTTGATGTTGCTATATGCCATAGGAAGTGTGTGGTTAAATTCTCAGTGCAGCTCAGCAAGAAGCCAAAGGGTAAGGGCAGCTTCACTGTCGACTGCTTAACAATGAAATCGGATTGCTGTGGATAATGTTTGTTAAGGAGCAGCTGCATCCTACCAAGCAGAACATGAGCAAAAACCTTTCCAAGAACTGATAACAATGAGATCAGCCTGCAGTTGCTACATTTGGTACAAGATTTTTCCTTCGTACACGGACACCGTAATGCCGTCTTTCCATTCTGCTGGTATTTTGGCTCATGCCCACAGTTTTAAAAGCAGCTGATGCAGGCAGATGCGCCCTGATTCCAAGGCATCTTTGAGCAGCTTAATGGAATATCATCAGGTCCAGTAGCACATCTATTCCATAACTTTTGGATAGCCTACTTCAGGTTATGGAGTATTAGCGTTTGTCCCAAGTCTGCAGTCACACTGTTTGCTAGATCACATAGCTCTGGACAGTTGTGAGCAGATGCATGGGTCAGCACACTTTCATAATGTGCTTTCCCTCTGTCCAGGGCCTTGTCCATCAATGAGCAGGGAGAGCCATTTGGTTTTGGGATGGGTATGACAGAAGGCTATTTATGGCTGACAACGGCTCTGCAAACAGGAGGCAGATTGTTGTACTTTAAGTTGTCCTCTCCTTCATGAGCCAGGTAGTTGATGTAGATCTCAAGGTCACATGTGGCTGTGGCCCAGAAAATGCCTTTCGGCCTTTTACTTTCTTGGACATCATCTTGCTTGCATGTTCCCATCTTCTTTGCCAATATATCAGAGGACTCTTCAGAAAGCCAAGGTTTCTTGCGCAAGTATCTGCCAATTTTTCCAGCCATGGCATGTAATATAGCATTATGTAAACCAATTCCAGGTGATCTCCACATCATCTGATAGAGTACTGAGGTTACATCCTCCATGGCCTTGTGTATTTCGCTGCTTCAACAGGATCCTTGGATAGATGCTGGATATTGTACTGTTGGTGGACACCTGGCTTGTGAGGAGTTGGAAAATGCAGTGAGCTGCACAACTAGTCTATGGTCTGAGTTTGCTGGTGCTTCTGTGCCACCAAAAATCTAGGGAGATTTCCCTCTGGAGTGGTTTCTGATGAGGATGTGATTAATTTCCTTCATTGCACATCCATTGTTTGAAAACCAAGGCCAATGATGGTTAAGGTACCTAAACCAGAAACCCGTGATAGATAAGCCCTCATGGGCACACAATGTCAAAAAGGTAGACGGTATTGTTATTTGGGGAACCTGAACTAAAGGGAGCTGGCACAGTTTCATACCCATTTAATTTGCAGCCAGTCACAGCATTGAAGTCTCCTAGCACTAGCAGAGTTGATTGGCTTTGCTGCTAGCTGGTGGTAGAATGCATCCTTTTCCGCAGGTAATTCATCTTCTGATGGTATGAAGGCCATAATGATTGATAAGTGTCTATGACAATGTTGGAGACAAGCATAGAGTAAGTGTGGAGAGATGGGGTTGTGTGTGCTTAGAGTGGTCAGACAACCCCTAACAAAATGCCACACCCTGAATTCAGTGTTGACCACTGGAGTGGAGAAAGGTTGATCCTTCCACAATAACTTAATCACTTTGTGATAGATGGTCCTGTGATGTCAGTGATTTTGATATCAAAATGGGTGAGATCTTTGACAAGTGCTGCGTTGTATCCAGCGCCATTCAGTGTTAATGTGTTCCTTGTGGCAATATGTAACATACCTCTACGGTCAGGTTTGGACTTCCAGGAAGGTGGATCTTTAAATGTAACAGCTAAAATCCATCTTCAAAAGAAAACAGATGGATAAGAAGTCTTTTTGCAAAAAAATAATTTGCTTATTCTCCTGAGGGCATATACCGTTACATTTTCATGGTCTACATCAACAGTTTTCAACCAGGACTCTACGGCTCCCCCACAGGGCTGAAACCCCGAGCCCTGGTGGGGCTGAAGCCCCAGCATCCTGAGCTCCCTGGTCCTGTGGAGCCTCGACGCCCACCTCCCTGGTGGGCCCTGGAGTTTCTACAGCATGTTAGGGGGCCCTCAAAGAAAAAGGTTGAGAATCCTGGTCTACATCACCCAACCATGAACAATGACCTTAGATGTTTATACTTAGTGTGCACATTGTGATAAGGTTAGTTAGCAACCTTAGAAAACATACATATATTCACAACAGCTTTGTTTTTGATTTCTGAAACCAGTTACAAATGTTTTCACCATGCTGACTTGATTCTCTTTAACTGCAAATGCCACAAAGGTTGTTAAATAAAATATGCAGTACCTGTTCAGTTTAATGACCTTTGAGTTGAAGTTTGTAAATCTTGATTCTTAAGAATGCTAGAGACTGTATTTCCTCTTCATATACCTAGACAGTGATCCCTCATGAAGCCATGTCTACTTCTGATCCAAACAGGGAACCTGTAAAGTTTGCAAGAGGCAGCAAGTGCCCCAGAAGCCTGATCCAATTCAAACTTGGTAGTATTCAGAACTTCTGCTAACAGCTAAACCTTCTCATGATCTTTCTCCAAAACTCCCATGATTCTCTGCCAGTGCTCAACATACCTGAAATCCTAGGCCTGAGTGACAAACAGGTATCAGCCAATTTTTATCTCTTCTCCTCTCACATCTACTCAGCATCTTAATCCTAACACTTTCACTGGATCTTTTCCTTCTGTCCCTCTCATCTATACCCTAGATCCTCCTCTCCAGCCTCCTAGACATCCATCTATCACCCACTTCAGCCCATACAAAATGAAACTGTGATAGTCGTTTTTGCCTATGGCTCTGTTCCCATGTTCCCGGTCTAGAAATCCTTCCAATGACTCTCCTTTTTCTACTGCTTCAGGTTCAAGATTCTTTTTCTTACTTTCAAGGCCCTTCATAAATGTGCATAGGGACTTGGATCACATTACTCTTCTGCTTGTGGTTTCAAAAGTCAAAAAACCTTAAGAGCTACTCAAGTTTTCCCAGTCTCATACCAAGGAGTCAAGACCCCAGTACTGCCAACCCCCAGAGTTCAAAAGTCATCAATCAGACCTCCCAAAAAATCATCAGGGTTTTTTTGATTTGTTTAAGAGATGTTTGGGTTTTGGTCTATCTTGATTTAACTCCCCGGTCAACCCGCAGTGTGCATGCAGCAGTAAGTGGTGCCAACTCTCCCAAATTTATAGAATAATGTGATTTTGGTCCCCACTACAGATGCTCTCACTGGTTGCCTGATGGAGTAAAGCTTACAGCTTGTCCCCAAACTCCAAAATAGTCATGTCTCCTTCTGTGTTCACATCTGCCCATCTTAAAGCTCATCAATTAATCATGCACCCTCCACCCCCACATCAAGTCTGCCCTATGCCACATAGTGAAACTCTGCTCCTCCTCCTGCAGCTCCAGGGGATCTTCACCTTCACCCCCTTAGGCCTAGGGAGCAGCTACAGCAGGGTTCTTATCTCATTCTCCAAGGAGTATGACAACAGGAATGAATCCTTGAAGCTGAGAACACCCTTTTCCTTCATTACCCCACCCCACCCCAATCCAGGGGGTCTTCACCACCTTTTCCCTTTTCCACACCAAGTGTTACAGGGATGAAGGGGCGGGAGGGGAAGGAGCCCAGAGGAGCAGACTCATGTCACAGGAGTGGTGAGGGCAGGAAGGTGTAGAGCCAACCTGGTCCTGCTCCCCAACACCATAAACCCATCTCAGTCATGGGCGGGAGAAAGAGAGGGACTACTTGCTTCTTGATTGGCTACTTTCCCCCCAGGAAACAGGGAAGTGGGGGAAGGCAATCAGCTGATTTACCACAGGCAGGGCTGAAATTCACATGAAGGCTGAAGTGTCTAGTCTCAACACAGGGGAATGGCTCCAGCAAGGGCCAAAATTACATTATGATGAAATCACAAGGGCTAGCAACAGACCTCATGAGTGAGAATCCTAATCATATTATATCTTTAGAATAAATATAACTCCTACATTTGCTATGGAAGGTCATCAGGGAAAAAAGGGAGGAGGAGTTGCCTCATACAGCAAAGATTTATAAACTTGCACTGAGATTGAGACAGAAGTGGGAGGCAGATGTGTTGAAAGGGGTAAAAAACTGGAGTGATGCCTTGGTAGGAGGTCTACTATAGACAACTTAATTAGGAAGAAGAGGTGAATGAGACTTTTTTTAAACAACTAACAAAATCATTCAAAACACAGGACTTGGTGGTGACCGGGGACTTCAATTACCCAGACATCTGTTGGGAAAATAATACAACAGGGCACAGATTATCCAACCAGATCTTGGAATGCACTGGAAACACCTTTTAATTACAGAAGGTGGAGAAAGCAACTAGAGAAAAGGCTATTCTGGATTTGATCCTGACAAAATGTGGGAACTACTTAGAATCTGAAGGTGCAAAGCAGTTTCAGTGAAATTGATCATGAAATGATGAGTTCATGAATCTAAGGAACAGTAGGAGTGAAAACAGTAAAATTAAGCCAAAGGACTTTAAGAAGGCAGACTTAAGCAAACTGAATGAATTGGTAAGTAACATCCTGTGGGAAATGCATCCGATGAAGTGAGCTGTAGCTCACGAAAGCTTATGCTCAAATAAATTTGTTAGTCTCTAAGGTGCCACAAGTACTCCTTTTCAAGTGTCACCTTGGATGCTCCACTTGAGGTGACTGTTGAACAGTGCCCCTTAGTGGAGGGGAGGGGCTTCGGAGTTGGTCTACTGACTGTGGATAACACCGTAAGTCCAAAGTGAGCATCTGATGTGGACTGTTTTTCTAGCGCACAATGTTTAGTGAAAGTATGGACTGATGCTCAGGTAGCTGCTTTGCAAATGTCAGTGATAGGTCACAGATGCTGCCAGTGCTCTTGTGGAACGCACAACCTCCTGGTGGAGGTTATAGACCGGTGTTTTGCTAGCACAAATGGATACATCCAGATATCCATTTGGATAGTCTGTTTTGAGATGGTTTGACCCATCGAGCGTTCTGTTATGGAAACAAATAGTCTAGGTGATTTTCTAAATTATTTTGTTCTTTCAAAGCAGAAAGCTAATGCTCTATGAACATCAAACTTGTGGAGTGAGGCCTCCCTCCCGAGCAAATATAGCGACCCCATCCACCTTATCGTGGAAGGAGGTAATAGCAGCCAAGTGTACTCTGATTGAGCTTGTGGATTGCCCTGATATTTTAAGTCCTAATAAACAGTCGAGGTTCCTCGGTATGGGGGACAACTGTGGTAAGATCTGTTGATCTTGGCACCAGGTACAGAATCGCTTCCACTTATGGATAGATGTCTTTCTTGTGCTTAGTCTCTGACTATTCAATAATATATCTTTTACTTCCTCAGAACAGGCCCTCTTGACCCCAGTCAGCCATGGAGTAACCAGGCCTTGAAGAGGAGTACTGCAAGGCTGGAGTGACGGACAGGTCCTGCATCTTGTGATAAGAAGGTGAGGTACTAAGGGAAGGGTTCAAGGCAGTTTCGGTAGGTATGGGAACCATGTTTGTCTGGGCCATGTGGGTGCAATGAGAATGACCCTGGATTTGTCCTGCCTTATCTTGTGAATGACTCTGCTTAGCAGTGAAGTTGGAGGAAATGGATACATCAGTGGCGCCTCCCATTTTATGAGGAGAGCGTCGCCTAGGTGTCCTAAGCCTGCTCTGGAGCAATATTGTGGGCATCTGGCATTCTGAGCTGTTGCAAATAGATTTATGATGGGGAACTCCCATAGTATGAATATGGATTTGAAAATTCCAGGATCCATCTTCCATTTTTGGGTTTGTGAAAAATTTCTGCTTAGTAGATCCACTGTTGAATTCTGACATCCTGGCAGATAGGATGCTGATATCTCTGTGTTGTTGGTGATGCACCAATTCCAAAGGGGAATTGCCTCCATACATATGGAGTATGATTGTGCTCCCCCTTGGCAGTTTATACAAAATTTGCCTGCTATATTGTCTGTGAGGATCTTGATGGCACTGTTCTTGATTAGAGGGAGAAAGTGGTTGCATGCATTTCAGACTGCCTTTAGCTCCAGTAAGTTTCTGTGCAGGTTGGACTCTGCTGGGGACCAGCGGCTTTGAATTGTATTGTTGAGCCCAAAAGAAAGCGATCTCCTACTGAAAAATCTGCCCCAGTACGACTTTTTTGTAGCCTTTCTATGAGTAGACTCCTTGGCAGCTGTTGTTGGAGCACAGCCTCTGTCAGAGGGGGTGGCCTGGACTTGGGGTTTGAAGCTGGCCTGAGAGATTTCTCCATAGCTGGTTGAAGATCCCTGGCTTTTCTTGTCCTGGCTGTCAGCTTTCTGCAGTGTGGGCACTTTTGAGTAAAGTGTGTTTTGCCGAGGCATCAGACATACTGAGCATGGCTGTCAGAAACTGGTATGGAGAGTCTGCAAGTCAGGCATGCCTGAGAGTGTTGGTTTCTTAGAGGAAAAAACAGGGGTAAACCCTGTTTGAGGCTAAGGCTGTATGCCTGCCAGAGAAACAGGAGAGGTAGAAGGAAAAATATATATATATTTTAATTAAATAAATTAGAGTAGGGCAAGAAGATAGGGAAGCTAACTACAACTAATCTAACACTATCACTATGAATTATCTACTATAAATATTATCTGAAATAAGAGAGGGCGCTGGAAATTGGGATGGAAATTGTTGAAATCCTGGTGGAATTCCTCAAGGACTTCTTTTCCATGGCTCCAGATGATAAAGATGTCATCAATGTAGCGCAATGCAATTCTGTGGTGACCTAGAATCCTATTTTCGACGTCTCCGACTCAAGGAATATTTCCAACACACCTCTGACCAACATATTAACCCACAGAGACCTTCCGACCAACGCTACAAAAAGAAGGATTCTGGGTAGACTCCTCCTGAAGGTCAAAACAGCAGACTGGACTTCTACATAGAGTGCTTCCGCCAATGTGCACGAGCTGAAATTGTGGAAGAGCAGCATCGCTTACCCCATAATTTCAGCCGTGCAGAACACAATGCCATCCACAGCCTCAGAAACAACTCTGACATCATAATCAAAAAGGCTGACAAAGGAGGTGCTGTCATCATCATGAATAGGTCGGAAAATGAACAAGAGGCTACTAGGCAGCTCTCCAACACCACTTTCTACAAGCCATTACCCTCTGATCCCACTGAGAGTTACCAAAAGAAACTACAGCATTTGCTCAAGAAACTCCCTGAAAAAGCACAAGAACAAATCTGCACAGACACACCCCTGGAACCCCGACCTGGGGTATTCTATCTGCTACACAAGATCCATAAACCTGGAAATCCTGGACGCCCCATCATCTCAGGCATTGGCAGCCTGAGAGCAGGATTGTCTGGCTATGCAGACTCCCTCCTCAGGCCCTTCGTTACCAGCACTCCCAGCTATCTTCGAGACACCACTGACTTCCTGAGGAAACTACAGTCCATTGGTGATCTTCCTAAAAACACCATCCTAGCCACTATGGATGTAGAAGCCCTCTACACCAACATTCCACAGAAAGATGGACTACAAGCCATCAGAAACAGTATCCCCGATAATGTCACGGCTAACCTGGTGGCTGAACTTTGTGACTTTGTCCTCACCTATAACTATTTCACATTTGGGGACAACGTATACCTTCAAATCAGCGGCACTGCGATGGGTACCCACATGGCCCCACAGTATGCCAACATTTTTATGGCTGACTTAGAACAATGCTTCCTCAGCTCTCGTCCCCTAATGCCCCTACTCTACTTGTGCTACATTGATGACATCTTCATCATCTGGACCCATGGAAAAGAAGCCCTTGAGGAATTCCACCAGGATTTCAACAATTTCCATCCCACCATCAACCTCAGCCTGGATCAGTCACACAAGAGATCCGCTTCCTGGACACTACAGTGCTAATAAGAGATGGTCACATAAACACCACCCTATATCGGAAACCTACTGACCGCTATTCCTACCTACATGCCTCTAGCTTTCATTCAGATCACACCACACGATCCATTGTCTACAGCCAAGCTCTACGATATAACCGCATTTGCTCCACCCCCTCAGACAGAGACAAACATCTACAAGATCTCTATCATGCATTCTTACAACTACAATACCCACCTGCTGAAGTGAAGAAACAGATTGACAGAGCCAGAAGAGTACACAGAAGCCACCTACTACAGGACAGGCCCAACAAAGAAAATAACAGAACGCCACTAGCCATCACCGTCAGCCCCCAACTAAAACCTCTCCAATGCATCATCAAGGATCTACAATCTATCCTGAAGGATAACCCATCACTCTTACAGATCTTGGGAGACAGGCTAGTCCTTGCTTACAGACAGCCCCCCAGCCTGAAGCAAATACACACCAGCAACCACACACCACACAACAGAAGCACTAACCCAAGAACCTATCCTTGCAACAAAGCCCATTGCCAACTGTGTCCACATATCTATTCAGGGGACACCATCATAGGGCCTAATCACATCAGCCACACTATCAGAGGCTCGTTCACCTGCACATATACCAATGTGATATATGCCATCATGTGCCAGCAATGCCCCCTGCCATGTACATTGGTCAAACTGGACAGTCTCTACATAAAATAATAAATGGACACAAATCAGACGTCAAGAATTATAACATTCAAAAACCAGTCGGAGAACACTTCAATCTCTCTGGTCACTCACTTACAGACCTGAGAGTGGCTATCCTTCAACAAAAAAACTTCAAAAACAGACTGCAGCGAGAGACTGCTGAATTGGAATTAATTTGCAAACTGGATACAATTCACTTAGGCTTGAATAGAGACTGGGAGTGGATGAGTCATTACACAAAGTAAACTATTTCCCCATGGTATTTCTCCTCCCCACCCCACCCCCCCCACCCCCACTGTTCCTCAGACGTTCTTGTTAACTGCTGGAAATGGCCCACCTTGCTTGTCACCATGAAAGGTTTTCCTCCTTTCCCCCCCCCGCTGCTGGTGATGGCTCATCTTAAGTGATCACTCTCCTTACAGTGTGTATGATAAAACCCATTGTTTCATGTTCTCTGTGTGTGTATATAAATCTCCCCACTGTATTTTCCACCGAATGCATCCGATGAAGTGAGCTGTAGCTCACGAAAGCTTATACTCAAATAAATTTGTTAGTCTCTAAGGTGCCACAAGTACTCCTTTTCTTTTTGCGAATACAGACTAACACGGCTGCTACTCTGAAACCTTTGAGAACTTGTGGAGGATGGGAGAGATACCTGAGGACTGGAAAAGGGCAAATATAGTATCTATAAGAAGGGAAATAAGGACAACCGAGGGAATTATAGACCAGCCAGCTTAACTTCAGTACCCAGGAAGATAATGGAGCAAATAATCAGAAGATCAATTTGCAAGCACCTAGAAGACAATAAGGTGATAGCTAACAGTCAACATGGATTTGTCAAGACAAATCATGTGAAACCAACAGACTCTTCTTTGATAGGGAAACAAGCCTTGTGGATAGGGGGAAGCAGCAGAGATCATATATCTCGACTTTAGTAAGGCTTTGGATACTTTTTCACATGGCCTTCTCATAAACTAGAGAAATATAGCACAGACAAACCTACTATAAGGTGGGTGTATAACTGGCTGGAAAGCCACACTCAAAAGTAGTTATCAATAGCTCACAATTGAGCTGGAAGGGTATACTGAGTGAGATCCCATAGGCATCTATCCTGAGTTTGGTTCTATTCAATATCTTCATAAATTATTTGGATAATGGCCTACAGAGTACACTTAAAGTTTGTGTGAGATACCAAACTGGGAGAAGATGCAAGCACTCTGGAGGCGAGGATTAAAATTCAAAATGATCTTGACAAACTGGAGAAATAGTCTGAATTAAACAAGATAAAATTCAGTAAGGAGAAATGCAAAGTACTACACTTAGGGAAGAATAATCAACGCACCAATACAAAATGGGAAACGACTACTTTGGAGGCAGTACTGCAGAAGAGGCTCTGGGTGTTACAGTAGATCACAAACTAAATATGGGTCAATAATGTAATACTGTTACAAAAAAGAAAACATCATTCTGGAATGTATTAGCAGGAGTGTTTGAGCAAGACACCAGAAGTAATTCTTCCACTCTACTCAGCACTGATAACGCCCTCAGCTGGAGTACTATGTCCGGTTCTGGGCACCACACTTCAGGAAAGATACGAAAATTTGAGAAAATCCAGAGGAGAGCAACAAAAATGATTAAAGGTCTAGAAAATGTGACCTATGAGGGAAAATTGAAAAATTGGGTTTGGAGAAGAGAAAACGGGGGCAGGACAAGTAGTCATGGGCTTAAAATGCTGCAAGGGAGATTTTGATTATACATTAGGAAAAACTTCCTAATTACAAGGGTAGTTAAGCACTGAAACACATTACCTAGAGAGGTTGTGGAATCTCTGTCATTGGAGGTTTTTAAGAACAGGTTAGACCAGCGGTTCCCAAACTTGTTCCGCCGCTTGTGCGGGGAAAGTCCCCAGCGGGCCGGGCCAAACCAGTTTGTTTACCTGCCACATCCGCAGGTTCAGCCGATCACAGCTCCCAGTGGCCACGGTTCGCTGCTCCAGGTCAATGGGAGCTGCTGGAAACGGCGCGGGCCAAAGGACGTACTGCCCGCCGTTTCCAGCGGCTCCCATTGGCCTGGAGTAGCGAACCACAGCCACTAGGAGCCGCAATCAGCCAAACCTGCGGACACGGCAGGTAAACAAACTGGCCCGGCCTGCCAGGGGCTTTTCCAGCACAAGCGGTGGAACAAGTTTGGGAACCACTGGGTTAGACAAATACCTGTCAGGGATGGTCTAGATCAGTGGTTCTCAAACTGTGGGTTGGAACCCCAAAGTGGGTTGCAACCCCATTTTAATGGGGTTGCCAGGGCTGGTTTAGACTTCCAGGGGTTCGGGGCCAAAGCCCGAGCCCCACTGCCCAGGGCCATGGGGCTCAGGTTACCAGGCCCCTGGCTGAAGCTTTTGGGCTTTGGCTTTGACGCCTTCTCCACCTGGGGCAGTGGGGCTCAGGCTTTGGCTTTGTCTCCCCCCCCCCAGGGCAGTGGGACTCAGGTGGGCTCAGGCTTCAGTTCTCCCTCCTGGGGTCATGTAATAATTTTTTGTTGTCAGAAGGAGGTTGTAGTGAAATGAAGTTTGAGAACCCCAGGTCTAGATAATACTTAGTTCTGCCTCAGTGCAGGGGACTGTATTAGATGATCTATTGAGGTCCCTTCCAGTCCTGTTTTTATTATTCTAATTTAGGAAAATGTATGGCATTTTAACAGAAGTAGTACTTTTCTGAATGCCCAACAACATGAGACTCCTCAAACAAGCAAAGAGTCCCTGTTTCTATGCTCACAAAAATCACCTGTGTAATGACAAGTGAGGGTCAAATAGGGAGCAGATAAAGAGGGAGACCAATGGCAAGATGGCAAAAAAAGATCATTTAACTGGTTAGAATGGCATTTCTACATATCTTGATAAACCAGCTTCTTATTTATTGACAAATTAGCTATTCTGCCCTTTACTTCATGCAGGCTTCACATCACAATTGAGTTTTTAGGAGGATTTGAACACAAAGATTGAACAGAAGCAGGCAGAAGTCTCCTGGAAACTATAATAGAGAGACCATTTTTAATAGCTAAAGAATTCCGTACTTAAACTTTTTTCCTTGTTTCAGAATTACGATCCAAGACTTCATTGTAAGATGTTGAATTAGGAATGGGCAAAACTGCAAAAAAGCTTTCCACAAATTAAAAGCCATCATTTCCTAAAATCAAAGATTCACTTATGCAGAAAGCATTTTTTCAGAGAAGGTGGTAAAAAGTTAAACTTACAAGGGACAATGTCTCAACCACAACTATGAAAACAAGACGTGTCAAGAGAAAATTCAACATATGATTTACGAGTTCATTAGGAACGGTTAACTCAAATGTTTTATACTTTAAGTGTAATGGTTTATAGTTAAAAAACTTAAGTTAAAGTGTTTCCTGATGTACTAATTCTAAACCTTTAGTATGTATACTTGAGCTTACAGTACAGATTTCTGTAGCTCATATGGTTTAAAAATGGGTAAAAACATTCTCAAACAGGTGGAGTTGCAAAAAGACCCCATACATTTTATTCAAACAATGCTCCCCACAACTATAGCAATTTAAGATCTCAGACGTAACATCTATAGTACTATAAAGCCTAAAATATATTAGTAGCTGAAACAACCTCTTTTTTAAAAATGCAAGTTTAAGCTTAAAGACACTTTAAAAATATCATTAAAACTGTTTAACTTATTTTAAATGTTCAGTGATTCAGTTTTTGTATTAAAGGCAGCTGAAAAAAAAAATCACACTCTAGCAAGATCTGAACTTGTATGGTATTTATCTGCCTGGAGTCGTATAACAAAAACCAAAGCTATCATACCTTGGCAAAAAAGACTGTGAGATGTGTTTCACTGCCAAGTATCCAAATAGGGAACTTTGGAGATTTCAAGTAGGAGCCAACCTAGAAAAGATGCAGTAAAAACAAATAAACTAGCTTACAGCTATAGCGAAGGCCCAATACCCTCCCCACCCCCAAAATTTGTAATATTAAAAAATTAATATTCAGTCACAATTTGAAGGTAGTATTTAAAAACTTTACTAAATCTGTTTTTGATTACCATATCCCCTATTTAATAAATTGGTGATCTGCGATTTAGCCATATAAATCCAACCATCAGCGGAAATTAGATGGCACTAGGCCCAATACTGTGAAGTGCCAAGTGCCTTCAATCACCACCAAAGTCAAGAGCTGGTGGTATACTGTAACTCTGAGGCCTAAGTCATTGTTTATGTTTGTAAATAAAAAGGGGGAGGAGGGATTTAGAGGTTAAAGCAACTGAATAGAGAGCCTTACAACATGAATACCGTTTATTTATATTGAAAAGATCCTATTTAGCAGGACTATTTTTTTTTTAAAAAAACAAGAAAGTTACTATACACAAAATCATAAATCACCTTGGATTTAACTCTAAGTATAAAACAGTGCCAGCTTCTACTTAAAATTAAATTTGCTGCAAAGCAAATTTGTAAAAAAGCAAATCTAAGAGCTTCTTACCTGTGCACGAATAATGAATCACTCCAATGTCACTTTAAAATAAATCATTACTAAAAATGCTACATCTGCCAAAATTACACATTTTAGCTATTACACTTTCCATATGACTGAAGGTATGGATTTTTTTACTTTAACAAATGGGGTAGCTAGTATCTACCTTTTTTTTTTTTTTTAAATTCTGGTACAAATTAAAGCATTCAAGACTTCATAAAATGCATGGTATTTTTGAGCAAGGTTGGAATCTCACATTTAAACATTCTTTTGGCTGAGAAAAGGGCAAAACATACATAAATTAGTTATTCTATTAATGGAGAATAAACTGTTCAATCTTAATGTTTACTCATCACAAGACATGCATTTAACACTCTCTTTATTGTTAGGCATGTATTTTATTACAGACTTTTAGCCTTGGTTTCATTTTGAGGCTAGAAATACTACAAACCTAATAACTCTTAGACTGCACTCTTCAACAGTTTAGGATGAAGTGCCCACATGCAATATTTTCAGAAGAGGATGATGCCTTAGTGGAATACTGCTAAGGAGCAACTCGCAAGAGAAATATCATTTTAAAAATTATGGGAAAAAAGGCAGCTTACCTTACAGTATCTTAGAGATTCCATTAATGTCAAAAAACCTACGGTTGCCTGCTTACGTATACCAAGTAGTTCTTTTTAAAAACAAAACAGAAACATTTTATTGGATAAATTTTCTATTTTTTCAAAAATGACGTGGTATAAGATACCTTATTTTACAAAGACATACAACTTAAACAAGCATTGAAAAAGCAATGAGCTCAGGTCAACTGGAAACTTTAAAAAAAAAATTCCAGGACGACTTTAGCGAAATCCCAAATTGTTTATTCCATAAATGAATACAACTGAAATGAATTGTTAATTTTACTAGAAGTCTGCTGTTGACAGTCCTTTTAAAAAAAAGTTTAGATTTACAATGCTAAAGCAAATTCTTGTGAAATATTCTAGTATGCTCTAGAAAAAGAAAAACCCTACATCCTGAAACTGCCATTTTAGAAAATGAAATGAGCAAAACTTTCCATACTTTTCTTTAATCATATTGACACTGTGGACAATGCAAAAATCAACTGGTTTTGAAATGTTTTATTAATTAAATGTTTTATTAACAAATGTCTATTTCTTACCATTTCATTTTTCTCTGGAGAACTTCACTGCGAGCAACCACCAGTACTAGCACTCAAGTATCAGTACTACTTCAGCTGATTAGTACTATTTTTAAAGAAAGCCTCACAATAAGAATGAAAAATACTTTGAAGGCGATGAATCTTTGAAGAGTATAATCTATGTAGAACTAAAATTTGGACTTCAGCATCTTTAGAAATGTAGTTCAACTCTGAAAAGGACTAAAAATGGCTCTGGACTCAATGAACCACACTACATGTGCAAAACTTACAAATAGGAAACTATTTGCCTGAGTTGGACATTCTCTTGGACCTGAAAGTCAAGCGGAGTTCTTATCTACTCAAGAATAACCACCAGTAATAAACATTCTGCAGCCAAAAATACAGCATCCTGAGGTTTACACAGGTCTATCTGATTAAAATTTAGTAAACAAAATCTATCAAAAGGAGTAGAATCCAGCTTTCACTCTAAAATGAATAAAAGAAATAAACATTTGTGACACTAAAAGCAAGCATACGTGTGAACATACAGTGAGCAGATCTCTTTGGTAAAGTCTTTAAGGTAACATCTACACAGAAAACAAACATCCGCAGCTGAACTGATTCAGCTGGCTTGGGCTTGGGAGGCTCAGGCTGCAATGCTGTAAAATTGTGGTGTATGCATTTGCGGTCAGGTTGGAGCCTAAGCTCTGGAACCCTGCAAGGGGAGAGGGTCTCAGAGCCCAGGCTCCCATCTAGCCCATACATCTACACTACAATTTTACAGCCCCACAAGCCTGAGTCAGCGGCTGGTTTTTAACTGCTATGTAGACATATCCAAAGTCACTTTTCAGAGAATTACACTGAAGCTACTTTGATTTTGGGAAACTGCAGCTCTTAAATATATATTTGTTAGTAATAGTAACACGTTATGATTACAAACTGTGATGCATTTACCTATGGGCCAAGTTCTGGGATAACACTGGGAAATATTCTTAATGAAAAAATGTTCATTTTCTTTCTCATGTTTCAAATAGACTCAATCCTGCATTTTGTGACAGCACCTGTGCAGTAAATTTACTACAGGAATTGCATGAAAGAAGTGTTAGTTTTTCCATGCATTTCCTTTATCTATCCATTCCAATAAGTCAAAAAGAAGATATTGGGTAAATTTGGCATGATGTGCGTTTCATTTATATAATCTGGTTATTATGCATGATCTCCCTTTCCCAATATTGCCCACGAACAGACTTCTTTGCTCAGAGTTGCCCAAGAAATGTATTCTGAAGATTCTATACCTTGTAGAATCAAAAACTTATCACTAAAGGATCTTCCTGATTAACCTCTATTTTGGAGGTACCTTTGGACCACAGGCTGTTAAAATTCTTTCCAGGCTGTCATTCAGCCAGACAGGAAAGAAGTTGCTCATGCATTGGTACATTTTGGAGTTCAGACAACATACTTCTTCACTTACAGCCTCATTGCTATATATGGCAATATACTGAGCAGAATTACACTTCCCTTTGGAAGAAGGTAAAGTGGCAAGTCCAATTCAAAATCTAATAGAAGTTGTGTAGCCTTTGTTTAGAGCTAAAGCGCTTCCATCAGGTAATTTTAGCTTAGACAGACCCTAAAACAAACAGAGGTGAATATCTAGCCTATCAAAAGGTCATATCAATACAATAATCCCAGTTAATACCATACATCAAATTCCCTTTGTGAAAAAAATCTAATTTACACTGAAATCAGTCTTAAAACAGTCCATCAGATAAGGGCTTTTTGAAATGCAATATAGTATAGTATCTTGCTTTTCTACTAGTGGATGATTAAGGGTAACTATTTTTCAGGCAGAGATTCTTTCCCTTACAACTTCAATATAGTATCTAAAGAAGCTGATTTTATACAGTGAATGCCTGAAACCAGCATCGAGTGAAAGGTCCAGTGCAGGACAGAGAACTACCTACTATTTTGAAACATTATGTTAGAAAGGAAACAGAAGAGATCCTCCGACAGTTGAGGGCTTTCTCATAACCTGCTATGCTGTCTTGGGCTTCTTGTCAGAAAATCAGTCCTTTTCTAAAAGAATTTTTGCAATTACTTTATTGGGTAACTAGTTTTTAGTGCACTGCACCTTTTATAAGAGCACTTTTTTCTGGCCTCTATGGTATTATACTTAGTGATGCTACTTCAAGCTTAATGTAACTTAAATGCCACCTTGTGTTGATATGAAATAATGCAGCAGTTCTGACATTACACAGATTGTTTTTGAAAAGGCACAGCATGGTATATATTAATAAAATGTACTCTCTCTTTGGAGCTGCTTCATTCAGATGAGGTTACCCATCTTGTGCACTAACTGAGGTTCTTCAAGATGTGTCCCCCTGTGGGTGCTCCACTTTAGGTGTTGGTGCGTCCTGGCACTGCTGATTGGAGACTTTTGGTAGCAGTGCCTGGTCGGGATGTGCGTGCGCAGTAGCCGCCTTGTGGTACCATTGGCGCTCATGCATCCCGACCCCCTCAATTCCTTCTCTGTCATAAAGCTAATATAGTGAACTCCGTAGAGGGGAGGAGGCTGGATAGTGGAGCACCCACAGGAAAACATATCTTGAAGAATCTCAGTAACTGCACAATGTGAGTAACCTTCTCTTCTTAGAGTGCTGTCCCTGTGGGTGCTCCACTTTTGGGGACTTAGAGCAGTACCCAGTTATGGAAGGTTGGGTTCTGGAGTAAGTTGAACAGTTGATGATAATACCATAAGGCTGAGCATTGCATCATTCTCAGAGCTTTTTGTTATTGCATAGTTGTTTGTGAATCATGTGTATTGAAGCCCAAGTGGCAGCCTGGCACATTTCTTTGATTGGGACATTATGTAGAAAAGCAGTCGAGGTAGAAACTGCTCTCATTGAATGGGCTCTGATGCCGTTGGGTGTTCTATCTTTTGTTGCTGATAACACAGGTGGATGCAAGTCAAAATCCATTTTGATAGTCTGTTTCGAAATGGCCATGCCTTTCATCGTCCAGTTGTGGTGGAGATGAAGAGTCTCAGTGACTTACGGAAAGGTTTTGTTCTCTCTAGGTAGAATGCTAGTGTCTTCTAACATCTAGTGTGTGGAGAACAGATTCCTGGGTAGACCCAGGTGGCTTTAGGCAGAACGCAGGGAGATGTGTAAGTTGACTGATATGGAATGACGAGGGTACCTTTGGTACAAATTTAGGGTGTGGTCGCATATTCTTTGTCTTTAAAGTGACTATAGTATAAGGCAGATGGGCCATGAGAGCCCTGACCTCACCCACTCTATGTGCTGAGGTGATCGCAACTAGGAATGCTACCTTCATTGATAGGTGTAGTAGTGAAGAGGTAGCAAGGGGTTAGAAGGTGGCTCTGGTAAGTCCTCTGAGGACTGAGTATAGATCCCATGCTGTTGCAGGGTTGCAGACTTCAGGGTACATGTTCTGAATTCCTGCAAGAAAGCGTTTTGTAATTGGATGCATGAAGGCTGTGGAAACCGTCACTCTTATGGCCGCGAGGTGTACCTTGAGTGAACTAATGGACAGCCCTGAGCGTGTCAAGTATAGCAAGTATTCCAGGATCTCATGGATTGGTGTTGTAAGTGCAGGTATGTGTTTGTCATGACACCACCAAGTGAACCACTTCCATTTATGCAGGTAAATAGTGCATGTGGTGATTTTCCTGCTGTTTAGGAATACGTTTTTAACCTCTTCTGAACAGGCTAGTTTGTTGCATTGGAGCCATCAAAGAGCCATGCCTTCAGGCCGAGTTTTGGTAGATTCAGATAAAAGATTAGACCCTCGTCCTAAGACAGGCGATCCCGTTGAATGGGAAAACTGTACGGTGGGCACCACGTTAGGTGGTTCAGGTGTAGGAACCATGTCGGGGCAATCAGTATGATCCTGGCTCCATTGGTCTGTAATCTTGGGTATTACTTTGGATAATAGCTGGATTGGTGGGAATGCATACAGAAGGGGAGCATTCCATTGGATGAGGAAGGCATCTTCTAGAGTGTGTGGTCCTAGTCCTGCTCGCAAGCAAAAGCTTTGGCATTTGCAGTTTGTGTTGTTGCGAACAGGTCTATGACTGGTAGTCCCCACTGTGGGACATGTGGAATATGTGTTGTGCTACTTTGTCATTCAGCTCCTATTCATGTTCCTGGGAAAACAGTCTGCTCAATGTGTCTGCCATCGTGGTCTGCTGTTCTGGGAGGTAAGACACAGCAATAGTAATATTGTGGGTAAGGCACTAGTTCCATAGTTTCATGGCTTCTGTGCCTAGGGAATGAGAACGAGCTCCTCCCAGTCTGCTTATGTAGAACATACAGGCTACGTTGTCTATTATTCTTAGCAATTTGTTTCTCATCATCGGTAGGAAGTGTGCATACATTTTGAATTGCTCGTAGTTCAAGTAGACTGATGTGTAATGACGACTTACGAGACCATTTCCCTTGGATTTTGTGGGGGTTGAAATGTGCACCCCATCCTACCAGTGAGGCCTCTGTGGTGATTAGGATGGATGCAGGGACTTGTTGGACAATTGCTTGGAATTGTTCACCATTGTAGGGACTGTGTGACTTTCGGGGGTAGCGATAGGATTTTGTTTAGGTTATGTCTGCCTGCTATGTATACCGTGCTTAGCCACCCCTGGAGAGATACATGACT
This sequence comes from Dermochelys coriacea, assembly GCF_009764565.3. Lineage (NCBI taxonomy): Eukaryota > Metazoa > Chordata > Testudines > Dermochelyidae > Dermochelys > Dermochelys coriacea. Next base: position 229,896,819 of record NC_050069.1, read on the forward strand.
ACACATGCACTGTTTGACTACAAAAGTAGAGGCAACTATGTGTCGTAATAGTTTCAGGCAGGTGTGTGCAGAGATCGGCAGACTGCTTGTGATCCTAGATATGAGACAGGTCATTGTGTAAAATCTGGACATTGGTAGGGAAGCTTTTTCTGGTATTGAGTATGTAAGCTCCGATTAATTCTAATTGTTGCTCCGGAAGTAGAGTCAATTTCTTCTCAGTTGTCTGTAGGCCAAGAGTATGGAAGAGCATTATAGTTCTCTGTGTAAAGTTTGTTGTTTCTGTTCGAGTGCGACCCTTTAAACAGGCAGTCATCCAAGCATGGGAATATCACGATTCCCTGTCTGTGTAAGTATACTGCTACTACTGCCAGCGTCTGGGTGAAGACTCTGAGCTGTGGATAGTCTGAACGGTAGCCCTCTGTATTGGAAGTGGTCTCTGCCTACCATCTCTGCCTACCAGGAATCATCTGTGTGTGTGTGGGGGGGTGTATAGTGATATGAAAGTATGTGTCCTGTAAGTCAAGGGCTGAAAATCAGTCTCCTTCTTCCAATGCTGGGATTTTGATGTCAGTGTGACCATTTTGAATTTGTGGGTAGCAACGAATTTGTTGAGTTTCCTGAGAGCTAAGATGTTCTCCATCCTCCATTTTTCTTGTGTGTTAGAAAGTAGTGGGAGCAGAACCCTTTCCCTCTGTATTCTGGTGGAACCTGTGCAAAAGCATCTAGGTGTACAAGATGGTTTATTTGTCATCTCAGAAGATGCTCATGAGAAGGGTCCCTGAAGAGATACAGGGAAGGGGAGTGGATAGGGGGGTTGGAGGTAAAAGGGATGATATAGCCTGATATTTCCAGTACCCAACTGTGTGTGGTGATGGATGCCCACGCTAGGTAAAATGGTCAAAGTTGGTGGCCAAAAGTTTGGGTATTCAATGTAATTTGCTCTGGGAGTTGTGGGAGGTCGGTCAGACAATTAACCAAATCCTCAAAATTGTGGCTTATGAGATAGCATTTGGGACGTTGAAGCCTAGTTTTGTGGTGGACGACATCTCTGTGCCTGGTGGCAAGGCCTGGAACTGTCGAACGGACATGGTTGTAGTTGGTTCAGGTTGTCAAGGTTCCCGTTATAGGGTTGTAATTTAGGTGTGTATATATGCCCAAAGTATGGAGTGTGGCATGGGAGTCCTTCACTGAGTACAGGATATCATCAGTTTTTAATTAAAATAAATTTCTACCTGTCAAATGGGAGATCCTTTACTTTGGTTTGCAGTTCCCATGGGATTCCTGAGGCTTGTAGCCAGGAGGCTCTCCTAATGACTATGGCAGTAGCTGTTGTACGGTTGCTGTGTGTGCTGTATCAAGGGAAGCTTGTAGTGCTGTTCGGGCTGCTAGTTGTCCCTCCGTCAAGATGACTTGGAACTGCTTCTTTCTTTTCCTCCGGAATATTTGGTAGGAACTCGTTGAGTTTCTGGCAGCTGATATGGTCATACTTCGCCAATAGGGTGGTACAGCTTGCCGTGCAGAGTCTTGCAGACAAGTATACTTTTTGGCCAAAAAGATCTAATCCCTTGGCGTCTTTGTCTTGAGGTGTGTTCTTAAATTTATCCCCGATTTATGGCGTCCACCACCAATGAATTTGGTTGTGGGTAGGAGAATAAAAAGTCCATACCTTTGTTGAGGACATAATATTTTCTGTCAGTTATTTTGCTCGTAGGTGGTATGGTGGCTGGTGTTTGCCATATCATTTCCACGGGTTCCATCGATGCATCATTCACTGGTACTGCTATTTTTGTTGTGAATGCTAGGTGTAGAATCTTTAATAGTTGGTGTTGATTCTCAGTTACCTCTTCTAGTGTGATGTTTTGACTTTGTGCCACCCTTCTAAACAATTCTTGGAATTGTTTTGAGTCATAGAATCATAGAATCATAGAATATCAGGGTTGGAAGGGACCCCAGAAGGTCATCTAGTCCAACCCCCTGCTCAAAGCAGGACCAAGTCCCAGTTAAATCATCCTAGCCAGGGCTTTGTCAAGCCTGACCTTAAAAACCTCTAAGGAAGGAGATTCTACCACCTCCCTAGGTAACGCATTCCAGTGTTTCACCACCCTCTTAGTGAAAAAGTTTTTCCTAATATCCAATCTAAACCTCCCCCATTGCAACTTGAGACCATTACTCCTCGTTCTGTCATCTGCTACCATTGAGAACAGTCTAGAGCCATCCTCTTTGAAACCCCCTTTCAGGTAGTTGAAAGCAGCTATCAAATCCCCCCTCATTCTTCTCTTCTGCAGACTAAACAATCCCAGCTCCCTCAGCCTCTCCTCATAAGTCATCTGCTACTGTGGGTGGGAGAAGGGAGGAGCAGGGGAAAGAGACTCATCTAGCGATGAAAAGGAGTTATGTTCCGATGAGAGGTCCTGTGTGGTATCTTCCAACTCTTCTATTGTGTCCTCAGGTGCCTCCGAGGGTTCTGTGGCCATCTCCATAGGGGGTCATATCTGCTCTCTTTTAGATGTGTGAATCCTTTGTAATTGTGGTCTGTATGCCGACCATGGGTCCCAGTGTGCCCATTGCATCAGGAATGGAAAGGGTGGGCACATCCATGGGTTAGCCAGCCATGGGGGTATGTCTCTGTGAGGATGGTCCCTGGTACCTGTGTGGGATGGTTGGGGTTCAGTACCAGAAAGGGAGGAGCGTCTGGAGTAGAATACTCCCTCCTCCATGTCGTCGTCCTCATTGCTTGAGAAGTGCAGCAGAGACATCGAGCCTTGGTTTTTCGATGTCAGCAGCACCGGGGAGCCATTGGTATTGAGAACGGGAAACCCTGGTGTGGAGGTTATCAGCATGTGTGGAGCTGAGGTCATCAGTGCCGAGTAGATACGTTCAGGCACCTGCACTAGTGCCACCATCTGGTGAGTGGCTTTGGGCAATGCCGATGTTGGCAGTTTAGGTCTTGTGGATGGCAGTGTCATTTTCAGTGCTGTTGGCACCATGTCCTTCCTGGGAGTGGCAGGTGCCGTGGAGGAGGAGGCTGTCTTATGCCTGCCACTCGACTCCTTGCCTTTACTGTTCATACTCCCGGTGCGGGAGGTGCCAGAGGTGCCCCAGAGCATTGAACATGATTACCCTGCTGGCCATTGGCACTAAGGGTAGTGATCTTGCTGGAGACCATTTTCTCTTTAACAGTTCTCCCTGCATTGGTGATGTTTCCCTTTTCCCTATTTTTTTTTTATTTTTTTGGAGGAAAGGGTACTTGCTCTATCCAGGGAGGAAGTGCCTGGAGAGTCCCTTCCTGGGGGCTTTCTAGCATCCAATGGAGAAGTAAGGGATTTTTCCATTAGGATAATTTTTAGTCTAAGATCCCTGTCTCTCCTTGCTCTGGCTTTGAAGTTGTTGCAGTGGGCGTATTTCTGGGGAACGTGCGCTTCCCCTAAGCAATGGACGCACTGCGGGTGGCTGTCTGAGACAGGCATCGCATCCTTGCAAAAAGTGCATCTTTTGAATCCAGGCGAGCCTGGCACTATCTTTATATAATCTTCTAATTAAACAGAAATAAAGAAGGAGAGGGATCTCTCAGGTTTTTTTTTTTGAAGTCAAAATAGTTTTAAACTGAAGTTTAAGACTATTTCTACACTATCTACTAACTGTAACTAACTAAACTCTAATTGCTATGTAAATTGTTCTATTTCAGTCGTTTTAAGACACCGCTGTTGGAACTCCATCTGTGGCCCAGGATAGTTCAGAAGGAACTGAGGGGGTTGGGACTCACAAGCGCCAATGGTACAAGGTGGCTACTGCGCACATGCGTCCCAACCAGGCTCTGCTATCAAAAGTCTCTGATCAGTGGTGCCAGGATGCACCAACACCTAAAGTGGAGTACCCACAGGGACAGCACTCGAAGAATTACTACTTTCTGTATCACAGCATTTGAGCCAACAAAAAGGAAGTGGTATTAAAATTGGTAAAGTCTACCACTAAAATGCTTCATAAAGAAATCAAGCAAGTTAAGATAGTTTATTTTGTAACTACCCTGTGAATCTGAAACTTAGTACTCAGAACTGAAAGGCATCTTCCAACTATGCAGGAATATAGGATGGAAGAGAGAAGACTAGAGGAACAGAGCAAGCGTGGGAAGTAAGCGGATAGGAAGTCAAACAGGTAAAGTTACTTAATATTCCCATATGGCATGTGGATGCTTATGGAATTTCACAAGTCAGTACTGTATACCATCTGCAGAACAGTTTTGAATATTGTTATTTGATCTTTTTCAATAACTAAGCAAAAGCATGAATTTGATTAAAAATACGAATCTCTAGTGTTAAGATTTAGGACCTCCGCCTGTTTCCACTGAAACTAATCAAGATACTAGGGATCAAACACAGGTTAACAGAAACCAAATCATAATTATACCAACTGTTAAGGCATTTATTTTGTCTGATTTTATACACAGTAAATGTGTATTAAACAACATCAAAACACAACCACCTTAGGTTTTTGAATCTTTAAAAGAAGCACACCTTGACAGTATTGCATACAAAAAAAAAAATTATTCTAGGATCAGTGGATAGCTTTTATTATCCAGGCTCAATGATATGTTAGAACATAAAAACAGGAGGCAGAATCAATGGAAGAGTTCAGAAGAGCTGAGCATTAGAAATGCTATGAAGTTTAAGTTTCTCTGACATTTGAGAGGCTGAAAAGAGACAGATAATCAGTCGGCTGGAATAAATTTAACATGTGCATTGTTTGCATCTGCTTCATCTTACATACTTAAGACCTGTGAGTAGATAATTCTGGTACAAGAGACATTATTTCTAGAGATTAAAAAAAATATATATATCTACACACTTTGGTCTTGCCTTTAACATGTACTCTGGTTACAAATTTTAATATATAGTAATAGCAGTTTGTGGCCAGGCAGCTCCTTTTAAAAATTATATCAAACAACTGAACCAGGGATCATTAAAATGTCTGCAAAATGTAAATGTGCACTTTTATTCAGAAGCTAATGCAAGTGTCTAATTTAAACTGTATGTGCTTTCAATATTTAATTTATCGTATCTTAGGTAGTCCTTCCACTGATTAATCTCACCACGTGTAGCCCACAGGGCTGGCTTGCCTTTATTATATTCAGCTGTAAGGAATCTACAGGTCTGTATCCTGTAAACATTAGCTTAAACAAGTTAACATAAGCATGGTTAAAGGCCTGTAACCTTTGGCATAGATAAATGGCCTAATGGTTACCTTCAGATTTTGGGAACTGAGGAAAGCTTGCTCAATGGCAGAAGTTGGAACTTAACAGTAAGTGGTAACTGCAAGGAACTTGGAAGTAACAGCTGCAATTCTGCTTAAGCAAGAAGTGATGGGTATGATAATGAGCTAAAATGGTATTAATACATATCAATATATGTTAACCTATAGAATAAGTACATCTTAACACTATGTGGATAAGGAAGTTAGATTTAGCCATACTGGGTTGGATATTAGCTTGGGCCCTATAATGGGGCAACCCACCATGTGGCATTAGTTCTTTCTTCTAGGCTTTTCTGCTTTTCCCCATTTGACCCTTCAACTCATTCAGGAACCTGGACCATTAGACTCATTGCCATGTCAGAGACAGGGCTGATCCTTTGTCTCTTACCACCAGGTCCTCAAAGAAGGGTGTGTGTATGCAAATCTAAGAGCTTATGCAAAGAATACCACCACAGATATCCCTAATACTGTATTATCTCTACCTGTTTATGTGGCTTGAATCTTTTCTGGCTTTATTCGTTATTTTAATAAAGGTCTCTAAGGTTTTAATTTGCCCTCAGTGTGAATATCCTTGCCATCCATCCTGAGGCTCCCAACAAGATATTGTACTCATTGGTATTAGTTCTGTGCAGCCTGATTTTGGGACAAGAACCTTATCACAGTCATATCAATTGTCAATCACCACAATGATTATTAACCTATTAAAAGGGTCAGGCAACACATGCAACAGGTGAATAGAACTGTTGACATAACCAGTATCCCTCAACTACTGTGCAAATGCATAGGATGTCCAAAAGGTTTTGGATATCAGCTAAACGTGGAGTGCCCTGTCCAGCTCTCTCACTGGTAGCTGCTGCTAGGCAATTGGCTAGCAATCACAGTAGGAAAATACCTGTGGAGTCAACTTCAAAAAAAAGTCATGTTCGACCATACAAAATCCTTGCATTTTATTTGTGCAGGCCTTCTACATGAGGAAGCTACCGCTTGATGGTTGCCAACCCTGAGGAGACTGACTAAAGAAGAAATGTGACAAGATAGCAGAGGAAGACAGTGAACAGACCAAAGGAGGAAAAAAAAAAAAAAAAAAAGGTGTAGTGCAAGAAGGAGAGAGGACAAAGATAGCAAAATAGAACGGAAAAGCATAGTTGTGTTCCCAATGCGTAGCTCAGCTTTCCTTACTAAGGCTGTGAAATGTAACCAACCAAAATATGTTTACTACACAATTACAAGCAACTATCCCACCCCACATAATCTGAAGAGTTTTGGGATACATGCAAGCACTCCCTTTCCTTTCTCCTATACACTTAGGACCTTAGATGATATTTTCTTCTCCAGGAATGGTTGGGTGCAGAGATGTACCATAGAAAATATAACTGAAGAGTTAGACAAGTGATTTTTAAAAAATTATAAAGGTATAGCCTTACATCTCTGAGTGCTGTATAAATATTGGCTGATTAAACACCAACCTCACAAGGATTTTGAGGATCAATCAATACCAGCTTCAAAGATTCTGGTAGGATTAAATATTACTTTCCCTTGATGCCTACACTGAACTTAAGGACAGTGAAATAGCATCTCACCTAGTGAACCAGGAACACTGCACAACTCAAGTTTCTAACACCGAACAGTTATACTGTGTAAAAACAGATAAAATTATAAATTGGAAGTAACTTACTCATTCCTGAGCATTCTCTATCTCCGTCCCACACATTAGAAACTGCATGCCCCGTCAACAAGAGGTTAATTAAGCTTTGGCTATGTAATGGAAAGATATACCTTATTAAAAAGTGACATGCAATTTATTTCTGCAAATCTAATTATTCCTGAACAAAGGAGAAAACTCATATCTTAGCAAGCATTTGCTGTCTGAACACTTTGAATTCAGTTTAAATATATATCTCAATGACACCCAAAATACTTTAAAACTAACATTTTTAACACAAGATTGCCTATTTATCTCCATCTTAAGAGACTGAATACTTCCTCTGGAAGTTCAGTATTAAAAGGGTTTGTTCCAAATCGCAGCAAACAGTGTGAACAAACGGGTTCCAAAAATTCAAGTAGAAAGTTACTGCAATAGTTGTTGCTTTTATCTACTATAGAATAGCAACTGAATTCTTTTCAGACTAAGCATGCTCAGCAACTATTTCTAAAAGAATAATCACTTGTAGAAACATGGGAAAGTGTGTTAGTCCACTCTACAGAGACCATTGAATAATCTGGCTAGTCTAGTGAAAATATAAAAAGGTTGCAAACACATCTCACTAAAATGACTATTTATAACTTACCTCCCATGGCCATAAACAGGATCTATCAATGGCTCTGTGGAATCTTCAATTTCATTTTTTATGTTTTCGATACCCTAGAGAAAAAGCAGAAGCACTCACTGGAGTATTTATTAAAAAAAATGCTGTTAAGGAATGAAGACAAGCTTAAAGCTAGCAGGTACAAAATAAAACAGACAATAAAACATATCAAGGTTGACTGCCCTAGCAGCCTGGCAGGAGAGTGGCATAACTGACAGAAGAGACAATAAGGGCTGTGTATGCTGGTGTTAAAAAGAGTCAGGGCAAAAGCTCAGGGCCTCCACATGGATTGTGATGGTGTCTTGGAAGCCCCATGACTCATTCCACAGATTTGATATTGACCTGGGCTGTCAGGCGATTAAAAAAATTAATTGTAATTAATCGCACTGTTAAACAACAATAGAATACCATTTATTTAAATATTTTTGGGTTCTCTCTACATTTTCAAATATATTGATTTCAATTACAAAACAGAATACAAAGTGTACAGTGCTTAATTTATTTTTGATTACAAGTATTTGCACTGTAAAAAACAAAAGAAATAGGTGAATTGAAAAATACTAATACAAGTACTGTAGTGCAATCTCTATCATGAAAGTTGAACCTAGAAATGTAGAATTATGTAAAAACCCTGCATTCAAAAATAAAACATTGTAAAACTTTAGAGCTTACAAGTCTACTCAGGCCTACTTCTTGTTAAGCCAATCGCTCAGACAAACAAGTTTCTTTACATTTTCAGGAGATAATGCTGCCCAGTTCTTGTTTACAATGTTACCTGAAAGAGAACAGGCAGTCTCATGGCACTGTCGTAGCTGGCGTCACAAGATATTTACGTGCCAGATGAGCTAAAGATTCATATGTCCTTTCATGTCATTCGAAGGAACATGCGATCATGCCGATGACGGGTTCTGTTTGATAATCCAAAGCAGTGCAGACCAACGCATGTTCAATTTCATCCTCTGAATCAGATGCCACCAGCAGAAGGTTGATTTTCTTTTTTTGGTGGTTCGGGTTCCGTAGATTCCACATCTGAGTGTTGCTCTTTTAAGACTTCTGAAAGCATGCCCCACACCCCGTCCCACTTCAGACTTTTAAACCTTGGGTCAAGTGCCGTAGCTGTTTTTAGAAATTTCACATTGGTACCTTCTTTGCATTTTGTCAAATCTGCAGTGAAAGGTTCTTAAAATGAACATGTGCTGGGTCTTCACCCAAGACTGCTATAACATGAAATATGACAGAATATGGGTAAAACGGAGCAGGGGACATATAATTCTCCCCCAAGGAGTTCAGTCACAAATGTAATTAACCTATTATTTTTTTAATGAGCGCCATCAGCATGGAAGCATGACCTCTGAAATGGTGGCTGAAGCATGAAGAGGCATACAAATGTTTACCAGATCTGGCACATAAATACATTGCAATGCCAGCTACAAAAGTGCCATGCAAAATGCCTGTTCTCACTTTCTGGTGATATTGTTAAGAAGAAGAGGGCAGCATTATCTCCTATAAATGTAAACAAACTTGTTTGTCTTAGCAATTGGCTGAACAAGAAGTAGGACTGAGAGGACTTGTAGGCACTGAGGTTTTACATTGTTTTGTTTTTGAGTGAAGATATGTAACAAAAAAAATTCTACATTTGTAAGTTGTACTTTCATGACAAAGATTGTACTATAGTATTTGTATGAGGTGAATTGAAAACTACTATTTCTTTTATCATTTTTACAGTGCAAATATTTGTAATCAAAAATATATATTTTGATTTCAATTACAAACACAGAATACAATATATATGAAAATGTAGAAAAACATCCAAAATATTAAATAAATTTAAATTGGTATTCTATTGTTTAACAGTGCAATTAATACTGCGATTACTCACAATTAATTTTTTGGAGTTAATCGCATGAGTTAACTGCGATTAATGGACAGCCCTAATATTGATACATAGTGAGGACCAAATAAAAGAGCTGATTATAGTGGACAACCTTAGTTCAAGTGACCATGAGCTAATTCAGTACAACTAATGGAAGGATATACAAAAACAGATCTGCAGCTGGGGTCCTTGATTTCAAAATGGTTAACTTAAAAAAATTAAGGGAAATTAGTTAGGAAAATGAACTAGACTGAAGAACTCAAAAATCTGAATGTGGAAGAGGCTTGGAATTACTTTACGTCAAAGTTGTAGAAACTATTTGAAGCCTGCATCCCAAGCAAGGGGAAAAAATTCATAAGGAAGGGCTGCAGACTAAGCTGGATGAGAAAGCATCTTAAGCAGGTGACTAAGAGAAAGCAGACAGCCTACAAGGAATGGAAGAAGGGAGGGATCAGCAAGGGAAGCTACCTCTTGGAGGTCAGAAAGTGTAGGGATAAAATGAGAACTTTCAAAAGCCAAGCAGAGTTGAACTTTGCAAAGGGAATTAAAACCAATAGTAAAAGGTTCTATAGTCATATAAATAAGAAAACAAGAAAAAAAGTGGGATTACTGAGCATTGAGGATGGGTGGAGGTTAGATTATCTGGGCATGGCCCAATATCTAGACAAATACTTTGCCTCAGTTTTTAATGAGGCTAATGAAGAGCTTGGGGTAGTGACAAGGTGACTAATGGGAATGAAGATATGGATGTAGAAATGACCACAACCAAGGTGAAGTCAAACAAAATAGCTTAATGGGACTAAAAGCGGCACAGGTAATCTCCATCCAAGAATATTAAAGGAACTGGCATATGAAATTGTAAAACCACTAGCAAGACTTTTTAATGAATCTGTAAACTTGGGGGTCATACCCTATGACTGGAGAATTGCTAATACAGTTCCTATTTTTAACAAAGGGGAAAAAAGTGATCTAGAAAACTAAAGGCCTGTTAGTTTGACTTCAATTGCACGCAAGATCTTGGAACAAATTTTGAAAGAGAAAGTAGTTAAGGACCTAGAGGTTAACAATTGGGATAAAATATAGCATAGTTTTACAAAAGGTATATTGTGCCAGACCAATTTAATCTTAATTGAGAAGGTAACAGATTTTTTTAGTCAAGGAAATGCAGTAGAGATCTAATCTACCTGGATTTCAATAAAGCATTTCATACAGTTCCACATGGGAAATTATTAATTAAATTAGTGAAGATGGGGATTAATATGAGAATTGCAAGATGGATAAGGAACTGATTAAAGGGGAGACTACAACAGGCCATATTAAAAAGGTGAAATCTAAGGATGGAGGGAAGTTACTAGTGGAGTACCTCAGGGATTAGTCTTGGCACCAATCTTATTTAACATTTTTTTATTGACATTGGCAAAAAAAGGGTGTGCGGGCTACTAAAATTTGTGGATGACACAACATTGGGAGATATTGCCAATATTGAGGACCACCAGACAAGAAGATCTGGATGACCTTGTAAACTGGAATAGAAGAAATGGAATGAAATTTAATGGTGCAAAGTGTAAGGTCATACATTTAGGGACTAACAAGAATTTTTGCTACAAGCTGGGGACATGTCAGTTGGAAGTGACAGAGGAGGAGAAAGATTAGGACTTATTGGTTGATCACAGGATGACTATGAGCTGCCAATGGGATGCAGCTGTGAAAGAAGGCTAATGCAGTCCGAGCATTCATAAGGCACAGTATTTCATAGATACTAAGGTCAGAAGGGACCATTCTGATCATCTAGTCCGACCTCCTGCACAGCGCAGGCCACAGAATCTCACCCACCCACTCCTATGAAAAACCTCACCTATTTCGAGCAGAGAGAGGGAAGTGTTAGTGCTGTTATACAAGGTACTGGTGAGACCTCATCTGGAATACTGGGCACAATTCTGGTCTCCATGTTTAAGAAAGATTAAACTAAACTGGAACACGTACAGAGACGAGCTCCTAGGATGATGTGAGGAATGGAAAACCTACCTTATGAGAGGAGATTCAAAGAGATTGGCTTGTTTAGCCTAACCAAAATAAGGCTGAGGGGAGATGTGATTGCTCTCTATATATCATTGGGGGATAACTTAAATTTAATAAATAACAGAACGGAGAGAAATTAAGTGCTGATGTGGACAGAAGAACAAATAGACAAACAGGCCATTAACAAGTCTAGGCTTGAAATGAGGCAAAGGTTTCTAACCATCAGAGGAGTGAAGTTCTGGAACAGCCTGCCAAGAGGAGTCGGGGGGGAACGGACGGACAAAAAAACATAACTGGCTTGGTAAGTTTATGGAAGGGGTGGTATGATGAGACTGCCTACAATGGCATGTAGCTAATCTGCGACTGCTAGCAGTAAATAGCACCAATGGCTGGTGATGGAACACTAGCTGGGGAGGGTTCTGAGTTACTACAGAGAATTCTTTCCCAGATGTCTGGCTAGTAGGTCTTGTCCACATGCTTTGCTCAGGGTTTAACTGATTGCCATTCTGACCCTAAATATAGCAGAGACTCTGGGGTTTTCTCAGCTTCCTCTGCATCATGGGGCCTGGGTCACTTGCAGGTTTAAACTAGTGTATATGGTGAATTCTCTGTAACTTGAAGTCTTTTAACCATGATTTCAGGACTTCACTCAGCCAGAGGTTAGGGTCTATTACAGGAGTGGATGAGTGTGGTTCTGTGGCCTGCAATGTGCAGGAGGTCAGACTAGATGATCATGATGGTCACTTCTGACCTTAAAGTCTATGGGATAAGGAACAATCACTACACTCACAGTTAATCAGTGGGGGAATGCTGCAAGGATATCCTCTGACTTTCCCCCTTCCTCGGGATTTTACTGCTACCAGCTGAACTGAAGACTAAAATGAAAATGGAGCTACAGATTGATGGGACTAATGTCCCTACTAAACAGGTAGGAATGGGATGGCAGTCAACACAAAAATACATTTTAACTCTATAAAAAGATTCTTTTCCACCTATCCCCGTAAAATACCTTGTGATGTTCAGAAAGGAATTTTCTTAAAAAACCAACAATTTACAAGTTTATTTCTGTGCTGGATGCCCCACTACAACATTAATAAGGAGCCCATCCTACTCATAAATCTGGAATAAACTCAAATTTTAAATTCTGAGCTTGCTGCTCATCTTTAAGTAAAAGGGGTGATGATCAAATCTTCTCTTTTAAGAACAAACCTTTGTCAATATCACAGAATACAGAAAGAGCAATACTCCAAATTTATTTGTCCACACTGAATACTGATCCCACAGTGCATCCTTTAGTTCTGGAAAGCTTTGGAATGACTGCTTGCTGAAGACAGAAAAAAGGAGAAATAATTTAGATGTAGCATTAGAATAGTGTAAAAAGTAAAAAGGATATTAAGTACTAACATTAAGTTGTCTAAGTAAAAAGAGTTACATCCGTGTTATTGCACACTGAGACAGTTACACAGCAATCTCTGCAGTTAATACACCTGCGACATAACTATTAGTATTTACTTATAAGAAGAGCAAATAAATGGTTTCTTTAGAGAAGCTGGTTACAGTCTTATATTTTTGCTGATATGCAAATATTTTAGTATAAATTATGTACACTTGAAACAGTGCAAAGTGGCTAAAATAATTAATAAATTTTTCAAATCTGAAGTTGCAGTGGACTGAATAGGTCTGCTGGTGCAGTAATTAATAATGAAAGGAAGGGAGGGGGAAGCGTTATATCTAAACAAAAACTCTACCCAGCCAGGTGAAACTATTTCCCTTCAAAGAACAATGTGTAGGACCTATTATAAACCACTTTCTTTGAGGGGCAAGCTGATCTTTAAAATGAAGCCTCAGAGGAATCATTAAGCCTTTGAAAGGCTGCTGTTAAAAGGTCATATCCTCAGTGGGCCATCTCTTAGACAAAGCCTTAGTGAAAGAAAAAAGTCCTCAACTCGTGTGTGAGCGAGTGTAATGGGAAAAACTGGTATGGAGAATAAGATGGCTAATCCAAATGATGGGAGGCATATCTGGACACGCAGGCAGATCTTAAATGAAAGTCAGAGGTAGAAGAAATCTCTGAATGCAGGTAAGGGAGGTAATTGCTTTCTCTTGGGACAGCATGGAATCACAACCATAGATTTCTTTTAAGAACACGTATGCATCGTTTCTTTTCTGTCACTTAAGCTGAGAAAACATAACATACATTAGGTTAAGCTAAGTGTAAATCTAAATATACTAAACAAGTCATTGTTTTTACTCCACTATTTTCTGTTTTTAATAAATCTTATTTATTGTTAAGAAATGTATATTGCAATGGTGCAAATTTGCTTGTGAGGGGAAGGTTCACCCAAGCCATTTTTGGTGACAAAAGGCATCCTGCAACCTTGAAAAAGAGGTACAGGAGGCACAGAAAGTTCAGAAACCTAACCCACCAAATGAACTTGGTCAACAGGGCATGGGAAAGGATGTCCACTCCTAGTGGGGCGTTTTGTGAGAAGCTGTGCTAGGTTAACATCTGGGGACCTAGGATAGGACCAAGGAAGAGACAAAAGTTGATTATGAGGTCAGGCAACATGTTATATTTTTTCCTCCTCTCTCCTCCATCACACAAAAGGATGTTTTGAAAAGTTCTTGGCATAGACTATTGTAAGTATTCTTGAAGGTGATAAAAACTTAGTGACCTTTAGATTATTGCATTAGTGCCTTTTATTTTATCCAAAAATATTCTTAAACTTCTATTACTATTCTTGTTTTGTTCCTTACATTTTATTCCTGTAAAGATATAACTTTTTAATTTATTTATTACCTTCAGAGACAAATTCAAAAGCATTTCATCCTTCAACCCGGCATTTAGACAAAAACTAGAAAGGATAGTGCTAGAACTAAAATAGAGGAACATGTATATCTATTTTAGCTTTAGCACTATCCTTTCTAGTTTTTGTCTAAATGTCGGGTTGAAGGATGAAATGCTGTTGAATTTGTCTCTGAAGGTAATAAGTTAAAAAAAATTATATTTTTATAGGAATAAAATGTAAGGAACAAAACAAGAACATTAATAGAAGTTTAAGAATATTTTGGATAAAATAAAAGTCCCTAATATAATAATCTAAAGGTCACTACAAGTTTTATATTTATATATAAGACAAAAGATTTCTTTTAAAAGTTTCCTGGCCTGTCTAAGTTATGGAAAGATACCAGGTGAGGCAAGCTGTTTCCTGCAGTACAGGTCAAACAAGCATTTTTTTAAAAATCAGCATGATCTGTGAAGACTATATCACAACAAACTGAATTATTCATATCCTTTTTACTCAAATTTATTAAATATGCCTTTTAATTAACTGCAAAGAAATGCACATAATCATGTGCAAAGTGTGCCAATCAGATATTTTAGATAAAATCTGGAACAAATTATTGCTTCCTTTTTGAATTATAAATATTCAGATAAATACAAAGTTTTAAACTCCAAATTTGACCTACCCGTATAACACTTTGCCATATATCTGATTTTGAATATTAGTGAGACTGTAAAATAGTGTATTTTAAATGTTCCAACATGTTACTTACTGAATTAATGCATGAAATCGCTCAAAGCCAAGCTCTTCGGCAGCCAAGGCAGCTATACACAAGAGACACTTTTCAGCACTACACATGGCAAAAAATGACACAAGATACACACAGCAAGCTAGTATACTTTCAAGCTTTCAATTATATTTTTAATTTCCCCTCCTTTGGAAATTTTCAATTTTATTTTCAATTTTTGTATCTACATGATGTAATCTACTTCACTGTAATAATATGGGTCCTTCACCATACAAATCAGTGAATGCACCACTATTTAGATTACAGAAAAGTATCTTAAATTTAAAAAAACAAAACCAAAAAAAAAAAAAAAAAAGAGCCCCTAGTTTGTAGTCTTGAAATTTTGTGAAAATATAAACTTTTGATTTTGCAAAAGTGAGGATGATTGTTAGTCACCAAGCAGAAGCATGCTACAAATAATTTTGCAAGTCAACTGCAAGTATTGTTTTCTAGAGGAAAGCAAGCATGATTATTTGAATAGTTTTAGAGCAATGTCAATGTAAGAAAGCTGTGCTTTTTTTCAAATGTTTAAGTAACATTTGTTTTTGTAAACAAATTAGAATGGTTCCAGATAGTTTTAGGCACCCTGTTCCTGCAACAAGATTTCATAGCTCTAAACTAACTCGCCTCAGATATTCCTCAAATATATCTACAGCTAGAGGGGGAAAAAAAAAAAAGAAAAAAAAATACAGCATGCAGTGTCGTCCCAGGTTCAGTGTAGACCTTTGGTCCCTCGTAAAAGCTTTTGAACCAGAGATAAAATGAGCTTTTCTTTACTTTCACTTGCTTTTAAATAAGTATGCTCTAAAATCTATTTTGATACTTGTAAAATGTGTAAAACAAGTATTTAAAATTACAAGAGACGCTCAAAAAGCAGCATCATTAACAGGCTTTGACTCCACCAATATTCCTAAATGTTTTATCTTATTCCTTGTGTATAATAGATATAACAGATGCTTCCACTTTCAATTAAAACTGAACAATGAATTTCTGAATATTTATTTGATCCTGAAGGCACAGAAGACAGTAGCAGTGCTTCCATTTGCTTCAATGAATGCATGATTGAGCCCTGTATCAGTTACACGTGTACCTGTCATAAGCAACACCACTAATCCAGTATGAAGGTTCACAAAGCATTAAGCATTCCTCAAAGTAAATAGCTTAATTGAATATCAAACTTGTATTTGGAAGGGTCTTTTTAGTTTGCCTGCCATACACAGTATGCCTCTCTCTCTCTAGTCAAAAGGTGACTTTTGCAATGACTAGTGTCAGATTTATGAATTACAGGAGTTTGGGGATCATGATTTCAGTATCCTCAGCACTGTCACCTACATATTAATGGTTTTAAAAATCACAAGTAGTCAGGAATTGCAAAAAAGTTATATTTATAAGAAGAATGTGACCTTTTTGAAGTCTCATGTCCTACTATATGAATTTGAAGAAGTATGAAGTCAAATACTTGAACTAGAACAGAAGATACTACAAATGTGCAATATGGACAGATAGTAGTTGGAACCTTAAAAATCAATCCTGAAATGGCTAAGTTACCTGTGGATCCTTGTCTTCATAGATTTCCTTTTTAATATAAGTAAAAAAATTC
This sequence comes from Dermochelys coriacea, assembly GCF_009764565.3. Classification (NCBI taxonomy): domain Eukaryota; kingdom Metazoa; phylum Chordata; order Testudines; family Dermochelyidae; genus Dermochelys; species Dermochelys coriacea. Next base: position 229,913,437 of record NC_050069.1, read on the forward strand.
AGAGCCATTTGTTTTATGACGTACAAGCTTTTTTCTCTAGTCAGTGGACCACTCACATATCAAGATAGATATTGCCAAGTTAACCCCACAAAAAGTGACCTGGCCAGAATATTTTTTTAAAAAGGGGAATGATCATTTAACCCTTCCAACTTAATGGCTAAAAAGCTTTACACAGTCTAAAAAAAATTGGGGGTCAGAAATCATGCATGTTACATTCCTGAACAAATACGTATTTTGGAAAATACATGAACAGTAGTTCATAATGAAAATTATTGTAACTTTAAAGAAGTCGTCATAACTGCTATTGTAGCTAAAGAGACTAAGTTTTTTAAAAACAAAAAAAAGAAAAGAAAAAAGTTAGAGAGCATAAATATACAAATCAACATTTGAACCCAACAGCTTTCACTATTATAATAATAAAGTGCAAAGCCAATAAGTCATTAGTGTACACCACAAAAACAGATTAAACAAATGTGATCATTCTGTATGTGTGTCCACTTTGTTGGCAGTTCTACAAACAGTATTTTAAACCATTTCACTCTGCTACTACTTGGAGTGGAATAGCAGAAACTTAACATTTGGAACAAAAGCAGGAAACAGGCAGAAAACAGATGAGAGGCCTGCAAGAGAAGAGGTAGTGTTAAAAAAATAGTGGAGACAGGCATAACTCAGATGAGATCACACTGAAACAACATTTAGTTGTGAGAAAAAGAGGAGAGGAAAGGACAGATGAAATAAAAAAAATCCATATAAGAAAAAAGGTGATTAGAGAAAACCTGAGTTTAAAAAAAAATACTATATATTTACAATATTTGGAATTATTTTAATAGTATTAATGTATTAAGCCAGAAGTAGAAATGTTTACAACATTATGAATATGTTTCAGTTTTTATTCCATTGGAAGTATGTAATTAGACTCCCAAAAGCAGCAGCCTGACTGTCAAGCTGACTGCCATCTGTGAAACCATCCTGTCCTCTGCAACATCAAGAGTCTTGAAAAATGAAAAGGCAAAGTTTGAATGTTCATTTGGTCATAACAGCAAAGACAGGAAATTTCAATCCTTAATGTCTTAACCCTGCCAGTGGTGAAACTTTCCACTGCCATCAGTTCCTCGGAACCCATCTCTTTGTCCACAGCCTGGCCAGATAAGGACTTGGAAGCCCGCTATAGCTAAAATAGGAGAAAATGAGGACAGGAGAAAAAAAAAAATCTTGAGACCAGGAGGGAAGTAAAAATCAAAATACTTCTTAAATTCCAGAGTACAAGAGATGAGCTGTTCAACGCCCAAGAGCAGAGAGAAAGAAAGAGAGAGAGAAATTCACCATTAAAGTTTCCTGTTCTTCATAACAGAGGGAAATTTTGACTAGTGCTGGGATGTGAAATCACATTCCATTTATAAAGGACAAAGTCAACCACAACTCCCAAACTGGTACAACAACATCAAAATATATAGGAATACATTGGGACAGATTAGTTCACTACAACAGTTAGCTCATATGTTCCAGCTAGCCTAGCTGTAGTGAGAGTGACCACACTACTGAACATTTTGAACTAGAATGATTGGCTCATCAGATGATTAGTTGTAAGTGGAGTTGCTGCATCCCCTCTCCATTACTAGCTCCAGCTTTAGCAGCACTCGGCTCCAAACCACCCTCTTTATGGGCAAACTAGGTGGAACTTAAAGTACCACTGAACTTGACCTAGAGATGTGTGTGTAGGGACAAGAGTCTGGTTGGGGCAAAACTTGAGTCTGAGTTGACAACACAGTGAAGAGAAGACTTAAGTGGCCAGGCTGCCTTTATCAAGGTTGCTGCAGGGGAAAGGAGAGGACTTTTTGTGGTGAGCAAGCCCACTTTCCATGTTTCCATAGTCCTCAGTACAGGTCAGTATTTTAACAAGGAGAGTAAGTTTGGAAAAGCCTTGTGGCAACCAGAATCTGCTCCAATCTCTTACAAGACTAATTTCACAGCACAAAAAAGATGTTCATGACAAACCGGAAACCATACAGAAAACATTTTACTCAGATATTACCATTCCCTGGGTACAACAATCTTTCAAAGAAAGAATTTACCAACCCCTAGAAATAAGTTGCCAATACAACTTTATGAACATTATGTCTTATGTGGAAAAACATGTTTATTGAACAAAAATGGGCAGAAATTTCATAAGTGATCCTGTCTAATAGACTTATAATCTTTCTAATAACCACTATATGGTGAGGTTGAACTTTGTTGATTAAGTAGCTTCTAGGAACAAGTATGTTTAACTACCATTATCTGAGCATTCAAAAGCAGCCAAGGCTCTTAGTAGAAGCTAATAAAGACAACCCTTACCAAAATGAGCTTATGATCTGAACTCTATTCAATACTGTCACCCGATTTATCTTTTCTTAAAAGCTCTCTCTTGCAATATTGCCTACAAAAAGCAAGTACATGCATGTGCAACAAAAACTGGAATAAATAATGTAGGACTATTACCTTGATGGTGCACCCTTCCTCACACCATATGTCTTTTAAGACTAAGGCTATGTCTACACTAGCATTTACTGCGATATAACTTACATCGCTCAGGGGAGTGAAAAAGCCACCCCCTTGAGCGATGTAAGTTACATTGACCGAAGCGCCAGTGTAGACAACACTATGTTGGCAGGAGAGCTTTTTCCACCTTTTTTTTTTAGGGTCCTCTAAAAGAATGAACTATTGCTCAGGAGTCAACACAATAAATTTAGAGAGAAATACATCTTACAGGGTTGTTCCTCTTGATGACTTGACTCGACAGGACTCTCAGAAATACTAGCAGTCTCTTCAGTTGTTTTTCCTCTTATCCATGTTGCCAAAGAGTAGGATTCAGAATTATCAGAGCAAGCCATCTCTAAAATGTCACATAACGTATGACAAAGGAGGTTCTTCTGTTCTTCCTCTGAAAGATCAGAATCCTGCATGAATTCAATTACTATTTATCACTATCTTAAGTATGCTATTAGCATTGGATGTGTGCACCCACTTATTAATGTTGGCAGCTATCTTAAAGCACAGAAATTTAAAACCAGCCCTCCAAAAATACATCTCAATAAGATTTGTGTTCCTCACTTTCAGTTTCATTTATAAGAATTTAAACTAATCCAAGATGAACGTTTCAATCAGTGATGTCCACCAATGTGATCAATAATATTGTAGTCTGGCATTGAAGTGTGAAAATTAACAAATTAGTGCCACGTGAAGTATAAGTATCGTTTTTCCCCCACTATGGAGATAGCATGGCAGCACAGTTAACAGGCAAATGTACAAATATTGAACCTCTTTGTAAAGCAAATTACTACAATACAAAAAAATATGAAAACAGGTCCTAATCACCTTGACACTCTCTCCAAGCAGACTTCTCACAGGTGAAAAGCTTCTTCAAAAGAAATGCCTTTATGTAATTAAAGCAACAAGCATTAGACTACAAGAGGAAGTAATCAAATTTTACTCTACATCAATTCAATTCTACATTTCACATTACATTTATATTAAAAAGACAGCATTAATATACAGTTGAAATGTCAGATGTTTGAGATCAAACTATGAAAGCATACCAGAACTTCATTTGTTCTCTGGTTTCCCGACTCAATCCTATTACATCAGTGACTTCAGAATAAGTTTCTCTAGTTTTAAGTATAAACCTCAAGTGTGAAGTATACCCATACTGCCTACCAGAGTGCATACCTGTATGCCAATCTGTATACCAAACTAAGGACTACTACCCAATGGGACTCTTGCTTAAGTGAAGGTACACCACCATGTCATAATTCTACATCCTAAGTTACATAGAAGACGACCCTAACCTCCTTCCATGCACAGTCCAAACTTAACATTTTCAGCAATTAACCAGCTTAGCAGCTTGCAAGCTAAATTTTTTTCTTTTAAAAGGGTGCCTGGGTACTGTTTCCCCACATGAGTCTGAAAATGTATTGCAGTTCTAGATATCTGCTAGGTTTTCTATAAATCCTTGTGATAAGAAAAAAAAATCAAATATCAAAACTACCAACTTCAAAAGCAAATATGCAAAATGTTCTTTTTGTCACTTATGAAGCAAAAGTAAATACAGATTTATATGCTCCTGCTCTAATACTCATACCATATAGTATTTCAGAATGTTACAGCACTCCAATGCATCCGATGAAGTGAGCTGTAGCTCACGAAAGCTTATGCTCAAATAAATTTGTTAGTCTCCAAGGTGCCACAAGTACTCCTTTTCTTTTTGCGAATACAGACTAACACGGCTGCTACTCTGAAAAAAGCACTCCCATAGTCCCCCTTTCCTTGCATCAGGCTCACTTACCCAACAGATTCTCCTATTGGGGCTCTTTAGCCAGGTTTCTTCCTTTAGCCATCCAGTGCTAGCAGCAGCTACTCCAGGTTCTCTCCTTACTCCTCATGTTTGATCCCTTCCTTCCTGCTCCCCCAACTGAAACCCATTTAACTCACCCATATATTTTTAAAATAATTTTTTTAAACACAAATTCAGGGACAAGGAGATTGAATCTATATACACCGAAATGAAAACAGTCTCACAGATTTTGAACCATTGGTACACCCCTTCCATTTATTTAGATTTATAGGCAGCTGACTGACCTGTATTCTTTTCTCATAAATTAGGAGGATTTAAGTGTATTATAATTCCTGTGTCATGGACCAGTGACTCCCAAACTGTAGACCGTAGACGGCAATGGAAGCTACATTAGAAAGAGCTAAAAAAATAGACTAAATACTTTCCTATTGCTACTTTGCCATTTAAACAATTGCTTAAATTATCACAGGTATGTTAATTCACATTGGGATTGGCTACAAGATACTAACATTTAACCCACATTATAAAGTTTGAAAACCATCATCACAGGCAATCAAGAGTACTGCAATTCATATAAAGTTTCCAGTATAAGAGTCCCAAGAATGGCAATAATCAATTTTAATGTCTTAATTATATTGACTTCACAGATTTCAGTCCCAATAATTTGGGAATATGAAAAAGTTTATTATTTCCACTTGTTTATTCAGTAAGCACTTGAAACTCCAATGCTCTACATTTTTTAAGCAGAATTGCTTATTGCAGTGGTGCCTGTGACTGCCGTGGTGAAGGCAATACTTTTAAGAAAAGCATTGGTGAATTGGAGGTAAAAAGGATTATGAAATTTCAATTTCCTATCAGTCTTGCTTACATCCTCATCTGTGCTCTTTTCACTTGCTACATTAATTGCGCTCTTTTATCCCGCTCAGGCTCTGCTCTATACCTTCTTTTAAGCTACCTAGGCTTGAATTTGTCTCTCTTACTTGCCAGAAGGAAATCACCACTTTTGCAAAGTCTCTATGTTGATAGACTATTTTTGTCCCTTCTTGTTCCTAGACCAGAAGTGGGCAAACAACAGCCTGCAGGACTGTCCTGCCTGGCCCTTGAGCTCCCAGCCGGGGAGGCTAGCCCCAGGACCATCCCCTGCTGTTTCCCCTCCCCCACAGCTTCAGCTCCCCATGCTGTCAGCGCTCAGGGCAGCGAGCTCCTGCCAGGCAGGACGGCAGCGTGGCTGGCTCCGGCTAGGCGGCGCGGCTGCCAGTCCTGGTGCTCTGAGCGGCATGGTAAGGGGTCGGGGAACAGGGATGATGGATAAGGGGCAGAGGATCCCAGGGGGCAGTCACGGGACAAGGGGATTGGATAGGTGTGGGAGTCCCGGGGGGCCTGTCGGGGGCCGAGGTGAGGATAGAGGTCGGAGCAGTCAGGGGACAGGGAGCAGGGGTGGTTGGACGGAGGGATGGGGGCCAGTTAGGGGCATGGGACCCCGGGAGGGTGCAGTCAGGGGACAAGTAGTGGGAGGTGGGGGGGGGGTTGGATGGTTCTGAGGGGGGCAGTCAGCGGGTGGGGGGACAGATAGGGGGTGGGGGCTAGGCGGTTTGGGGAGGCACAGCCTTCCCTACCCAGCCCTCCATAGTTTCGGAACCCCGATGTAGCACTCATGCCAAAAAGTTTGCCCACCCCGTCCTAGAGACTGTTGTTTCATGTGTTGTAGTTATCAGATGTTGTAAATTCAACTGGCTGAAGATCCCTCTCTATCTTTGGCTTTTTTTTTTTTTTTTTTTAAATTCAGCTATGGTACCATATAAATTATGTAAAAGCTGGTGAAATTTTGTGCCTGTTAAGTTTAAACCACTTCTGTAACCAGTGCACATTACCTGAACAGGTGCAATCACCGCACATGGGCCACCTTCAAATTGTTCTAATGCAGTGGATTCAGATTCACTATATACAAACCCTGACAATGAAAAAGACCATGGTTAATGATGTACTTAAACATGCACACATATTACATATATTCTCCTTGACAGCAATGCCACTCCACTCACCTTATTCACCAAGATCAAGTTAGTTTTGTGGACCAGAAAACACCATTTTTACATAGCAATCAAGTCTAATTTATGACATATGAAAATCAAATATATGGAGTACAAAGGACAGATTACATTCCACAATATTACCTATATTAGCAATGACACATGGCCAAAAATGGCTAGTCCCTAGAGTTTTAAAGTAGTAACATGTAAAGTAGCGAACATAATTAAGATGTCCATCAGAATGTGACTTCCAACACTCTACCGTTTAAATTAGGGTGGACTAGCATATTCCAATCACCAAACAATATTCAGCTAACAGTCTTTTAGACAATGGACTAAATTTATAGGCCAGTCTAAAAGTACGTAATTTGTGGCACCCTTCACTGTGTAAGTTAGACCCTTCCTTCACTAGAAATTAAAATTACATTTTACTTAGTCTGTCAGCCAAACCCAGAGGTGATGCATAATAGTGTGTAACTGACATGTTAGTAACTGGGTGTTAGTTCAAGATGATCTGAGTCTACATTGATATAATTTATATACCAAGAGCCAGTATACGCAAGTTATACCTACTTAGACTCCCTTAATTTGACCCAAAATCTCTATTACTCTGTACTGCTGCCAAATGTTTCATTAGTGTCATTTCATTCACCTGGTGTAAATGAGACTGATGATATAGATGTCACTAATGCTATGAGCTAGGAACATCCCATAGCCTACTGGCATTCATATGTACAATCAGATAGCTTCTGACCTGGATGAGCCAATATAGACTACAATTTTCCTTTAACTTTAAAATAAAATTAAAAAAAAAACCATTGCAATGTGCTCAAAAAAGTACAGGTTAGTATTCATTGTGTTGATGATTCAGTAATTGCAATGAAAAAAAAAAAAGTATGGGGTATCATCCCACCATACACAAGAAACCTAGCATTTGTTTTACATTCTTCAGGGGTTTGCTAGAGAGCTTGAATATTTTTTTGTTTACTATTATACTATTTGTCAACCGTGTGACCTAAAAATGTCAGGTCAGATTTGCACAAACTAGTTTGGTCTGCCCTAAGGAGACATACTATACTAAAGGAATATTTGGCAAATGTTTATTTAAGTTGGTAGAGTACAATTATATCATTTAAACTAAAGCCATTGCTGCCATTTAGTTCTGTTGTTATTGTTATTTATTATTATTATTGCCTTTCTAGCAATCTTGAGTATTAACAGCATCATGGTGAACGGATACTGAATCAATACTGTACATGTAATGACATGAAAGTTATTTAACTCCTGGGGAAATTCGGCGACAACAACCAGCACCACCACAAATTTTGCACACAATATTTTCAAATTCTGCACATTTTATTTGTCAAAACAACACAATATACTCACACCAGTTTCAATTATTTTTGGTACTTTATTTCAAAATACTTGTCACCAAGTATGTCTGTAACAATACAGACAACAAAAAAGATTCAGGAAACGTTTGACACAAAGAGTTCTGTATTAATATACCTAGTAAGGAATCTATGAGTAGTTTAAATGAATTATTACAATACAGAACGGTATTTCCTGCACCCCTCAGAAGCAGTGCAAAGGTTTGGGGGAGGCAGGGGTAACGGAGGAGCTGAGCGAGAGGGAAGTAATTGTTGGGAAGAAGCCTGGGTGTGAACTTTGGGAGGGTTGTTGGGTATGGGTGGGAAAAGTATGAAACAGTTTTGTTTTTGGTAGGGGGGGCGAATTGTTCGGGAGTTTCCCCCACGCAGACCCTGACTGACCCCTAGACTCTCTCATTCAGTCAGGCACATCTGCCCCTGGGTCCATGTGTCCCTGCACCCCTCTCCTATGCTCATATGTCTCTGTGCCCTACTCAACCACCCCTCTCACCCATAGGGCCTTGCACCCCCCTCCCTGCTGTGGCCCTGCGCCTCCACTCCCATTCAGCCCCTGCCAGATAGTCTGTCCTCCCTCACTAGCCCTTATGAGCCAGTCTGTGATCCCCCAGCAGCCTCATGTTGTCTGTCTCCTGACCTGGCCAAACAGCTGCTTTGAAGAAGGCAGGCTCATTGATTTCCTTAGCTGTCCAGAAGCTGCTGCTCTGTTCTATTGCCACAGCACCCTTTGATGGGCAAAAGGCAAAAATGCAGCATCTTTCAAGCAGAAGCTGTTTTCTGTGCAAAAAATGTAAAATATACACGGCACATTATGCATGTTTGCAGTGGTGCAGAATCACCAACACTCTCCCACCTTTCCTCATCTAGTTCTATGACCATCCTCCCAATCTAATTCCATTCCTCATTAATCATTTCCCTTCTGCATTCTCCTTTGTTTCCAGTTATCTGAAAAAACACTCAGATCTATTTAAACTACAATTCAATTCCTTTAGAGCAGCAAAATTCCATTCTTCCGAGTTCTCTCCTTTGAGTCTTTTATATCGGGATTCTGCTCACCTCAGTCTAATACCACCACCACCCTCACTAAAACCGCTCTTTTTAGTAGTGAAAAAGTATTCTATACTCCTGCTGATTTAGCTGTCTGATGCTTTTCAAAATTCAGTTCTACACATGCACACCCTCCCCCAATTTATGAGCACATTCCTGTGAATCTGCCCAGTTGAGAGATTAGCATTTCTCGGTCATATCAGTCATCAAGCCAAATAAACGTTTCAACTTCTTCTCATTCCTTATTCATTAGTTTCACCAAATAAATATCCGGGTCCAACATTGCAATTTTAGTTCCCAGATAAGATTCTCTATACAAAATTATTAACAAGAACTTGCACAAAATCTGCATCTTATTTAATATAGTAAAGATCTCAGATTCCACGGTTATCGTTACTTGTTTTCCTATGAAGAAGCACCAGTCCTGCACAGATGTTTGCACCTGATTACGTCTACCTGATTAATGCAGGGGCTTTAGAGCCTGCAGCCCAGGGTACTGGGCTAAAGGTGGCCAGCAGGGCACAGGGAAACTGCCTGCATATTATGGCCCCACACCAGTCCCGGAACCGGCTGGCTGCTGACACAGCTCTGCAGCCCCTGGTGGGAGGGATGTGGGAGGTGGCTCCATGCACTGCCACTACCATACATATTTTTCTGGAGCCCTCTCCTGCACCCAAACTCCTTCCCAGGCCTGGTCTACACTACGAGTTTACGTCAGATTTAGCAGCATTAAAGCCGAATTAACCCTGCACCTGTCCACACAACAAAGCCATTTTTTCGACATAAAGGGCTCTTAAAACCAATTTCTGTACTCCTCCCCAACAAGGGAATTAGCACTGAAATAGACATTGCTGTTTCAAATTAGGATTAGCGTGGATGCAATTTGAAGGTATTGCGCTCCGGGAGCTATCCCACAGCGCGCCGTTGTGACCACTCTGTACAGCACTCTGAACTCGGATGCACTGGCCAGGTGTACAGGAAAAGTCCTGGGAACTTTTGAATCTCATTTCCTGTTTGGCCAGGTGAGCTCATCAGCACCGTTAATCATACAATCCCAGAATCGAAAAAGAGCTCCAGCATGGATTGAACAGGAGGTACTGGATTCGATCGCTGTATGGGAGAGGAATCCGTGCTATCAGAGCTACGTTCCAAAAGACGAAATGCCAAAACATTTTAAAAAAAATCTCAGAGGCCATGAGGGACAGAGGCTACATCAGGGACACAACACAGTGCCGCGTGAAACTTAAGGAGCTCAGACAAGTGTACTGAAAACCAAAGAACCAAACGGACGCTCCGGTACAGAGCCCCAGACATGCCACTTCTATGCTGAGCTGCATGCAATTCTAAGGGGGGCCGCCACCACTACCCAACCCCTGTCCGTGGACTCCGATGATGCGGTACTCTCTGCCATGGTTGAGGATTTTGCAGATGGGGAAGATGAGGAGGACGACGACGAGCTTGGGGAGAGCACACAGCACACCATTCTCCCCAAACAGCCAGGATCTTTTTATCGCCCTGACTGAAATACCCTCCCAAACCAGAGAAGGGACCTCTGGTGAGTGTACCTTTTTAAATATAATACATGTTATAAAAGCAAGCGTTTTTTAATGATTAAGTAGCCCTGAGGACTTGGGATGCATTTGTGGCCAGTACTGCTACTGGAAAACCCTGTTAATGTGCCTGGGGATGGAGAGGAAATCCTCCAGGGACATCTCCATGAGCTCTCCTGGAGGTACTCTAAAAGCCTTTGCAGAAGGTTTCTGGGGAGAGCAGCCTTATTCCGTCCTCCATGGTAGGACACTTTACCACACCATGCTAATAGCAAGTAATCTGGTATCATTGCACGACAAAGCCTGACAGCGTATGGTCCCGGTATTTGCTGGCATTCAAGCAACATCCGTTCTTTATCTCTCTGTGTTATCCTCAGGAAATGATAACGTTCACAGTAACCTGGCTGAAATAGGGGAATTTAATTAAAAGGGACATTCAGAGGTGGCCATTCCTAGTAGGCTGTTTGCCTGTGGCTGAAAAGAAATCCTCCCTGCAGTTAGCCACGCAGTGGCGGGGGGGCATTGGTGCTGAGCTGTTCGCGTTTGGCTAGCAGGGATCTTCCCTGATACCAGCCACGCGGTGGGGTGAGGGGTAAAGTGATTCTCCCAGAGAATTGGATGGGGGGGAAGGGGTTAGTTTGGTTTCTGCTGCTGCACGTTAACAGGAAAACTGCAGCACTAAATGGCTAACTCAATGGGCTTTGCTTGGTATGGGAAAGGAGGGGGCTGCTGTTATGAAGGTTGCAGAAGCCAAAAGACTATGGCCGCCTGCAAGCTGAATTCTGTTGCCCGGCCCTGCATGTGTGATCTCTAACACCAAAGCTTATCAATATAAGATGCAAAATGCGACTTTGTACCAAAATTACATGTGCTATGTAATGTGAATAGCGTTGTTCACTGTGGAAGAGTATAGCCATTGTTCTGTAAAATGTATCTTGTTAAATACGTCACTCCCTTTTTTTCCTCCAGCAGCCGCAAATGTTTCAAGCCTCCCTCCTCCATCCCATAGGCTCTCTCAGATAAGTTGGTGAAAAAAACGCACATGTGATGACATGTTCTCTGAGCTCATGCAGTCGTCCGGCACTGACAGAGCTGTGTGGAGGGACACAATAGCAGAGTACAGGATGGTGGCCGATGAACATGAGGAGAGGTGGTGGCAGGAAGATCAGAGGAGGCATGAGGAAACGCAGGGGCTACTGCAGGATCAAACAGACATGCTCCGGCATCTGGTGGAGGTTCATGAACAGCAGCAGGATCACAGACTGCTGTTACAGACCCTGCTTAACCATCCTCCCTCCTCCCCAAGTTCCATAGCCTCCTCACCCAGATGCCCAAGAACGCGGGGTGGGGTGGGGGAGGCTCTGGGCACCCAACCACTCCACCCCAGTGGACAGCCCAAGCAACAGAAGGCTGGCATTCAACAAGTTTTGAAGTGGCCTTTTCCTTCCCTCCTACCCTCCTTCCACACCCCACCTGGGCTACCTTGTGAGTTATCTCCCTATTTTTATAATCAATTAATAAAGAATACATGTTTTTTTTAAATGATAGTGACTTTATTTCCTTTGCAAGCAAGCTGTGATTGAAGGTGGGAGGTGGGTAGCTTAGAGGGAATTAGAGTCAACCAAGGGGGCGGGTTTTCATCAAGGAGAAACAAACAGAAGTGTCACACAGTACCCTGGCCAGTCATGAAACTGGTGTTCAAAGCTTCTCTGATGCGCAGTGCTTCCTGCTGTGCTCTTCTAATCCCCTCGTGTCTGGCTGTGCGTATTTGCATCAACCTCACACCCCGCCATAAACATCTCCCGCTTACTCTCAAAGAGATTGTGGAGCACACAGCAAGCAGCAATAACAATGGGAATATTGGTTTCGCTGAGCTCTGAGCGAGTCAGTAAACTGCACCTGCGACCCTTTAATCATCCAAATGCACACTCCACCACCATTCTGTACTTGCTCAGCCTATAGTTGAACAGCTCCTTACTACTGTCCAGGGTGCCTGTGTACGGCTTCATGAGCCAGGGCATTAAGGGGTAGGCTGGTTCCCCAAGGATAACTATCTACATATCATACAGACTATGCTGACAGCTTGTGCCACACACTCTCAAAGAAACTGCGGAACCACCTGAACAACATCCTCTACAGCAAACAGGGAAAGATTAAGAATGAGCTCTCAAAACTGGATACTCTCATAAAGAACCAACCTTCCACACAAACTTCCTCGTGGCTGGACTTTACAAAAACTAGACAAGCCATTTACAAAACACACTTTGCTTCTCTACAAAAGAAAAAGGACACTAAGCTATCTAAACTACTATATGTCACAAGGGGCCACAACAATGGTTCCCGTAACCCACCCAGCAATATTGTTAATCTATCCAACTATACTCTTAGCCCAGCAGAAGAATCTGTCCTATCTCGGGGCCTCTCCTTTTGCCCCTCCACCCCCACGAACATGATACAGTTATGTGGTGACCTAGAATCCTATTTTCGACGTCTCAGACTCAAGGAATATTTCCAACACACCTCTGACCAACATATTAACCCACAGAGACCTTCCTGCCAACACTACAAAAAGAAGGATTCTGGGTGGACTCCTCCTGAAGGTCGAAACAGCAGCCTGGATTTCTACATAGACTGCTTCCGCCGACGTGCACGAGCTGAAATTGTGGAAGAGCAGCATCGCTTACCCCATAACCTCAGCCATGCAGAACACAGTGCCATCCACAGCCTCAGAAACAACTCTGACATCATAATCAAAAAGGCTGACAAAGGAGGTGCTGTCGTCATCATGAATAGGTCGGAGTATGGACAAGAGGCTACTAAGCAGCTCTCCAACACCACTTTCTACAAGCCATTACCCTCTGATCCCACTGAGAGTTACCAAAAGAAACTACAGCATTTGCTCAAGAAACTCCCTGAAAAAGCACAAGAACAAATCCGCACAGACACACCCCGGGAGCCCCGACCTGGGGTATTCTATCTGCTACCCAAGATCCATAAACCTGGAAATCCTGGATGCCCCATCATTTCAGGCATTGGCACCCTGACAGCAGGATTGTCTGGCTATGTAGACTCCCTCCTCAGGCCCTTCGTTACCAGCACTCCCAGCTATCTTCGAGACACCACTGACTTCCTGAGGAAACTACAGTCCATTGGTGATCTTCCTAAAAACATCATCCTAGCCACTATGGATGTAGAAGCCCTCTGTACCAACATTCCACACAAAGATGGACTACAAGCCGTCAGGAACAGTATCCCCGATACTGTCACGGCTAACCTGGTGGCAGAACTTTGTGACTTTGTCCTGACCCATAACTATTTCACATTTGGTGACAATGTATACCTTCAAATCAGCGGCACTGCGATGGGTACCCGCATGGCCCCACAGTATGCCAACATTTTTATGGCTGACTTAGAACAACGCTTCCTCAGCTCTCATCCCCTAATGCCCCTACTCTACTTGCGCTACATTGATGACATCTTCATCATCTGGACCCATGGAAAAGAAGCTCTTGAGGAATTCCACCATGATTTTAACAATTTCCATCCCACCATCAACCTCAGCCTGGACCAGACCACACAAGAGATCCACTTCCTGGACACTACGGTGCTAATAAGCGATGGTCACATAAACACCACCCTATATCGGAAACCTACTGACCGCTATTCCTACCTACATGCCTCTAGCTTTCATCCAGATCGTACCACTCGATCCATTGTCTGCAGCCAAGCGCTACGATATAACCGCATTTGCTCCAACCCCTCAGACAGAGACAAACACCTACAAGATCTCTATCATGCATTCCTACAACTACAATACCCACCTGCTGAAGTGAAGAAACAGATTGACAGAGCCAGAAGAGTACCCAGAAGTCACCTACTACAGGACAGGCTCAACAAAGAAAACAACAGAACGCCACTAGCCATCACCTTCAGCCCCCAACTAAAACCTCTCCAACGCATCATCAAGGATCTACAACCTATCCTGAAGGACGACCCGTCACTCTCACAGATCTTGGGAGACAGGCCAGTCCTTGCTACAGACAGCCCCCCAATCTGAAGCAAATACTCACCAGCAACCACACACCACACAACAGAACCACTAACCCAGGAACCTATCCTTGCAACAAAGCCCGTTGCCAACTCTGTCCACATATCTATTCAGGGGATACCATCATAGGGCCTAATCACATCAGCCACACTATCAGAGGCTCGTTCACCTGCGCATCTACCAATGTGATATATGCCATCATGTGCCAGCAATGCCCCTCTGCCATGTACATTGGCCAAACTGGACAGTCTCTACGTAAAAGAATGAATGGACACAAATCAGACGTCAAGAATTATAACATTCAAAAACCAGTTGGAGAACACTTCAATCTCTCTGGTCACTCGATCACAGACCTAAGAGTGGCTATACTTCAACAAAAAAGCTTCAAAAACAGACTCCAACGAGAGACTGCTGAATTGGAATTAATTTGCAAACTGGATACAATTCACTTAGGCTTGAATAGAGACTGGGAATGGATGAGTCATTACACAAAGTAAAACTATTTCCCCATGGTATTTCTCCCTCCCACCCCACCCCCCCACTGTTCCTCTGATATTCTTGTTAACTGGTGGAATTAGCCTACCTTGCTTGTCACCATGAAAGGTTTTCCTCCTTTCCCCCCCCCTGCTGCTGGTGATGGCTGATCTTAAGTGATCACTCTCCTTACAGTGTGTATGATAAACCCATTGTTTCATGTTCTCTGTGTGTGTGTATAAATCTCTCCTCTGTTTTTTCCACCAAATGCATCCGATGAAGTGAGCTGTAGCTCACGAAAGCTTATGCTCTAATAAATTTGTTAGTCTCTAAGGTGCCACAAGTACTCCTTTTCTTTTTGCGAATACAGACTAACACGGCTGCTACTCTGAAACCTATAGGCATTTCAACATCCCCAACAGTTATTTTCTGATCTGGGAAGTAAATCCCTTCCTGCAGCCGTTTAAACAGACCAGAGTTCCTGAAGACGCGAGCATCATGAACCTTTCCCGGCCATCCCATGTTGATGTTGGTGAAACGTCCCTTGTGATCCACCAGTGCTTGCAGCACCATTGAAAAGTACCCCTTGCGGTTTATGTACTGGCTGCCCTGGTGGTCCGGTCCCAAGATAGGGATGTGTGTTCCGTCTATAACCCCACCACAGTTAGGGAATCCCATTGCAGTACAGCCATCTACTATGACCTGCACATTTCCCAGAGTCACTAACTTTGATAGCAGCAGCTCAGTGATTGTGTTGGCTACTTGTATCACAGCAACCCCCACAGTAGATTTGCCCACTCCAAATTGATTACCGACTGACCGGGAGCTGTCTGGTGTTGCAAACTTCCACAGGGCTATTGCCACTCGCTTGTGAACTGTGAGGGCTGCTATCATCTTGGTATTCTTGCGCTTCAGGGCAGGGGAAAGCAAGTCACAAAGTTCCATGAAAGTGCCCTTACGCATGTGAAAGTTT
The DNA here is from genome assembly GCF_009764565.3 of Dermochelys coriacea. Taxonomy (NCBI): domain Eukaryota; kingdom Metazoa; phylum Chordata; order Testudines; family Dermochelyidae; genus Dermochelys; species Dermochelys coriacea. The sequence continues at coordinate 229,929,277 of NC_050069.1, forward strand.
CAGAGCCATTGGGAATCATCCCAGACCTGCAACACTATGCGGTCCCACCACTCTCTGCTTGTTTCCTGGGCCCAGAATCGGCATTCCATGGCACGAGTCTGCCCCATTAACACCATGATCTCCAAATTTCAGGGGAATGTGGTTTTAGAGAAAAGTGTGTTCACGTCCTCATCACCGGGCTGCCGTCGCCTCCTTGCCTGGTTTTTCAGGTGCTGGTTCTGCATACACTGCATGATAATGCACGAGGTGTTTACAATGGTCGTAACTGGTGTGGTGAGCTGAACGGGCTCCATGCTTGCTGTGCTATGGTGTCTGCTCCTGCTCCAGCAATCCAGGGAAAAGGGTGCGAAACGATTGTTTGCCGTTGCTGTGACGGAGGGAGGGGCGACTGACAACATGGCTCACAGGGAATTAAAAACAACAAAGGGGGTGGCTTTGCGAGAAACAGAATGGCCTCCTCCAGGATAGAACTCAAAACCTCAAGGACAGAACTCAAAACCGGGTTTAGCAGGCCACTGATTTCACGGAGGGAGGGAGGAGAAAATGAATGCAAAGTAAATCTGGTCTATTTCTTGTTTTTATCCACTTCATCTATCTTTATACATCTTGCTGGCAGCAGACTGTGCAGTACGACCGCTAGCCATTGTCATCTCCTGGGTGCTCGGCAGAAGACGGTGCAATACAACTGCTGGCCATCGTCTTCTGCTGGCTGCCAGTAGGACTGAATCGCCATGAGACGAAACTTAAAAGAGAAATGACCAGGCTGAGTCACTCCCATGTTTGCCCAGCCCTGACCACATCGAGGTCAGTTAAAAGAGCACCCTGGACTATGTCGATGACGGCTACCAGTCATAATGCACTGTCTGCTGCCAAAAGGCAATAAGCTGCTGCTGTGTAGCAATGCAGTTCCGCGTCTGCCAGCACTCAGGAGACATACGGTGACAGTGAGCTGAGCGGGCTCCATGCTTGCCATGGTATGGCATCTGCACAAGTAACCCAGGAAAAAAAGGCACAAAATGATTGTCTGCCGTTGCTTTCACAGAGGGAGGGAGGGAAGGGGGGCCTGACGATATGCACCCAGAACCATCTGCGACAATGTTTTAGCCCCATCAGGCATTGGAATTTCTACCCAGAATTCAAATGGGTAGTGGAGACTGCGGGAACTGTGGGATAGCTACCCACAGTGCAATGCTCCAGCAGTTGACAGTTGCCTCGGTACTGTGGACACACTCCGCCAAACTACATGCACTTAGAGCATTTGTGTGGGTCCCCACACAATTGGCTGTATAACGCTTTCTACAAAACCAACTTCTATAAATTCGACCTAATTTCATAGTGTAGACAAGGCCCCAGAAATAAACTAATATAACAGATGTTATAAGGTAAGAAGTAGGCTATTCTGAATTAATTTAACTATATTCTGCGTGTTTTAAGACTGAAATGAAATCACAGAATGGCTTTATATTAATTTAAAGGCAAGTTTAGTAGCCTTAATAGCTTCGATGCCATAATTGTGATAATTTTGTTTTAAATTAGGAAAGAGACTTGTATACAGGGCCTCACAAAATCTAAAAGCCCTGGGCCCACAGGAGAGTTAATCCAGCCCTGTACGCATAAGAGTTTGAAACTGAGCAAGTGCAAAAGTCTACACAAGATTGGGTCCAAGTCTGTACCCAATTTCAGTAAGACTACTTATGATCCCAGTGCTTCTCTGTAGTCACGTAAGAATAAACAGCAAACACTGGAAAATTGATTGTGGAAACAAAAGCCTGGACCATGTAAAATGTTTATATACTGCTGTATGGATGTAGTTTGCTAGGTAAATTTCCTCCATTTCTCTTGTAATTCCCTTTCAGTATCTTAAAAAGAGATTGCCAGACAACACAAAAAATATTTTAGCTGTGAAATTGCTTCATCATGTATTCATAGGCCACAAACGATCTAGTAGCAACATAAACCAAGTGCAGATGTGCAAAACACCATTACTGTATATATGGGTTTCATCTGTACCCCCAAGCATGCTGTTTCCCAATTTATCCCCCCCCCCCTTTTAGGAGCAACAAAACCCCATGGACTGGTACTGACAAGACAACAAAAGATAAAGTAGAGGGTTGATAAAGGGAAGGTTTAGCTTTAGGTAAAACTAACCAGGAGGCTGAATTGGGAAGAAGTAAATCAGGGACAGAAAACTAAAGGGAAAAGAACTCATTCAGGAGGAGGAGGCAGCGGCGGCGGCAAATGAGGGGGTGGACTTGGCAGAAGGGGTACACAGAGCAGGGAGGTGAGTGAGGCCCAGGAGAAGAGAGCAAGGAGAAGTAAAGGGCAGGGAGGGGCAAACGAATAAGGAGGAGAACGTGGGGCAGAAGAGGAAGGCACGGGAGTGGGGGAGAAGAAGAGGGGCACAGAGGAGAGAGGCAAGGAGTGGGGAGGGGCAAAGTGGAGGGTGGCGAGGAGGAAGAGGGGGAGGGGAGAGGAAGAGGCAGAGGGATGGGGGACGATGGGCGCGGAGGAATCGGGGCAGAGCGTGGGGAGAGGGGCAGGTACCTTGCGCCCAGCGGCAGAAGATGGTGTCAGCGAGCCCGCCGGGCCCGGCTTTCTTGCCCCACACCCGGTGGACAAGCTCCTGGCTCAGCTCAGACATGACGGGGCGGCGGCTCTCGGGCCGGGCGGAGGCGGCGGCTCCTGGCGCTGGAACGAGAGCGGGCTGCTACCAACCCGCTTTTCCTGAACATAGGAAGGAGCCGGAGCAGAAGCGGCTGCCGGGACCGGGGGGGGGAAGGGTCCAGCAAACAGCCGCTCACACAGGAGGGGGGAGAAACCGCCGCAGCCGGCTCTGGTAGGTTTCACTCAGCGGAGTCGCCTCCAGAAGAAGCTTCCGGTTCCTCTCCCGGGTGAACGGGAAGGGGAAGCGCCGCTCAGCGCCACTTCCCTCCTCTCAGCCCGTCTGGCTGCTCCGTTATCGTCCTTCCGCGGGTTTTGGCTCGCGCTGGGCGGTGGCCCCCAGCTCGCGCTCTGGATGCCGCCGGACTGGAGAGCGCGAGGCTGGGAGCAGCCGTTGGGAGTGTCGCGTTCTCCCCCGCGGCGCCTCGTTCCGCGCGGGCCGGGCTGGGCGCGGGCTGCGGGTGCGGAGTCTATAGTCCGAGGCCCCGGCGAAGCGGAAGATGCCCCTGAGCCCCTTCCCCGCGCCTGTGGGCCCTGGCGGCTCGGGCTGTGTGGGCCGAGGAAGGGGCTGTGATGCAGCGGATCTGGGTCCCGGGGCAGAGCCCCTCTCCTGGCCCAGGCAAAACCCCTTGTGGGGCCACTTGCCCAACACGGGCATCACCCTGCCTCTATCCCTTCCCTGGGTAATCTTCACCACAGGTTCTTCACAGGTCTACCTGGGCGTGCCAGACCTGCCTCCTGCCCAAACTCAAATCTCAGCCTCTCTCTTTGACAGCTCCTTGTGGATGTCTAGCTACCAGCTCAAGATCAATGTGGCTGGTAGAGCGTTCTTCATCTACCCCACCACCACCACCCAAAAATATCAAAACCAAAACGTCTTACCTCCTCCGTTGATCGCTGTAGGGTCCACCACCATCCTGCCCGGCGCTCAAGTCCACAGCGTGGGCATCATCTCTGACTTGACCCTCTCTCTAGGTCCTCATATCCAGGCTATAGAGAGGGTCAAGTTAGAGATGATGTCCACGCTGTGGACTTGAGTACCCGGCAGGATGGATGCATCTGAAGAAGTGGGTTTTTTACCCATGAAAGCGTATGCCCAAATAAATCAGTTAGTCTTTAAGGTGCCACCGGACTCCTTGTTTTTGTGGATACAGACTAACACGGCTACACATGACAGCCTTTCCTATGCATCCACACTGCTAAAAGTTTGCCAGGCTCTCATCACCTCTTGCCTTGGTTATTGCAATATCTTTCTCTTTGGCCTTGACAAAAACAATCTTGCCCCCCACCCCACATCCATTCTGAATGCCGTTGCAAAGATCATTGTCCTAGCTTGTCACTTTGGCCACGTCAGCCCACTCTTTGCATCCTTCTATGGGCTCCCTCTTCTGTATCATGTCAAACAAGCTATTTGTCTTCATGTTCAAGGCCCTTCACAGACCTGACATCTTTCATTTAGTGTCAAAAGGTCAATTCCTGCCACCTCCATTGCTCACTTGTTAAATTTCAAACACCTACCATATTGCCCCTCACACTTGGAAGAAGTTCCCCATAAGTGTCCACAAAACTATAATCATAATCCTCCTTTAAACCCCTTTTTAAAATTATCCTTTGCTGTGATGCTTCTGAAAAATTTGACAACGCTATGGCTCCTGGTATACTGAGACGACAGCCTAGCTTGCTGACCAATATTGCCATATTTCCTTGAACTCCCCTATCTGTCTGTATCCATCCGTTGTCTCATACTAGATTGTTATCTGTTTGGGGCAGGTGCTGTCTTTTCTGAGTTTGTATAGCACCTAGTGTCCTAGTCCATGACTGGGGATCCTAGACACTACAATAATCATAAAAACAGTAGTCACTGGGCAGGCTGGGGCCTTGTTCCTCCCTGTACCCAGGCTCCCTGCCCAGGCCTTAGGAGGCAGGACTTACTCCCCAACCGTCGGAGCAGAGGGCTCCTGCTAGCCCAGAAGAGCCATGATTGGGTGACAGTGTGCCTTGAAAAGGGCTTGGTTAACAACCCCAGAGACGAGTAGGAGCAGCTTCCCTATCACAGAGCTATTGATGCAGGTCGTGTTGCTGTGGCAACTTGTGGCCTACTAGTCTATGTACTCTGGCTGTCTGGGGCCAAAGGAGGGAAGAGATGGTAATCTGCCCTTGCTTGTCCCAAACCTCACCCCCAAAAGCGGGACTAAAATAATCAGTAGTGCTATAATTAATACTGCAGTTCCAATTGTGATAATTGGGCTTCAGTGCTAACTGTGGTATGATAAAAGTGAAAAGCAGACATGGCCTAGACTTGGAGACCTGTCTTGGAGAGATTATGGGAAAGAGCGTGGGAGGAGTTGGGCAGCTGTGGATGGAAAAAGATAAAAGGCTGCCCATTGCTTTCTCTTAGGGTTTGTGTACATTCAAAAGTTATTCCAGAGTAAGATAGGGTGTGAATTTAAAGCAGAGTATCTATTCTGGAATACTTCCCTGTGTGAACACTATTATTCCACAATAAAAGTGCCTTTTTCTGGTTTATCTTAAGGCACTTTCAAAGTGGAGTAAACTTATTTGGAACAAGCAGCAAAGAGTCCTGTGGCACCTTATAGACTAACAGACATATTGGAGCATAAGCTTTCGTGGGTTAATACCCACTTCGTTGGATGCATGTAGTGGAAATTTCCAGAGGCAGGTATAAGTATGCAAGCAAGAATCAGGCTAGGGATAACGAGGTTAGTTCCATCAGGGAGGATGGGGCCCTCTTCTAGCAGTTGAGGTATGATCACCAAGGGAGGAGAAACTGCTTTTGTAGTTGGCTAGCCATTCCCAGTCTTTGTTTAATCCTGAACTGATGGTGTCAGATTTACAAATGAAGTGAAGCTCAGCAGTTTCTCTTTGAAGTCTGGTCCTGAAGTTTTCTTGCTGCAGGATGGCTACCTTTAAATCTACTATTGTGTGTCCAGGGAGAGTGAAGTGTTCTCCTACAGGTTTTTATATATTGCCATTTCTAATATCTGATTTGTGTCCATTTATCCTTTTACATAGGGACTGTCCAGTTTGGCCGATGTACATAGCAGAAGGGCATTGCTGGCACATGATGGCATATATTACATTAGTGGACGTTCATTCACTATCACCTTATTCAACCGTGAAAGCTTATGCTCCAATACCTCTGTTAGTCTCTAAGGTGCCACAAGTACTCCTTTTCTTTTTGCGAATACAGACTAACACGGCTGCTACTCTGAAAACTGTTCTGATAACACTGTCTTCCTTCTGTAAGAGCTAAAACTAAAGGGCCTAGTTTTCTAACCATTCTGTGGGTGGACCTACCACAGAAACTTCATTGAAAGTTCTGCTTATAGATGACAGACAAAATGGGGTTGTAATATTTTACTTGTCTAATTTGTCATCACCCAGTACTACTTCTGAATGTTTTATTGATAGTCTAAATGTGCTTAGCCTATGTGTCTTTTGCAAGCCTGCCAATATTCTGGTTTAGCAGATACCAGTACAGCAGCTGCTTGCTGGAATTTTTAATCTCTTTTGGGTGCAAGTATGGAGGATTGATCAGCAGGTGGCACTGCTGTACTTCTTTCTGCTATAGTAAGACATGTCAGAGTTTTCCAGTACAGTGCCATTTCCACATTCCCATTGAGTTCTGATACTGATTTGGGTACATTAATACAATATTTCATCAGTGTCTTTCTACACAGAATAACTGCATAAGGTGCTTAACTGAAGCAAATTCCCTGTCTGCAATAGCATTGTGCGTCTTGATAGTATTGGCCTAATTTTGCGCTTATACTAATGTAAATCAGGAGTAACTCCAGGGATCTTAGTGGAATTAAACTGTAGTAAGATCAATATAAGAACAGAATCACACCCTATATTTCTTACAATAATTGGTCTTTTCCTTCTTGTTCTGCAATTTTTTCCCATTTTGAATCAATGATGCATAGTGTATGAGGTGCTTTACAATGTTACACAAAATGGATAATTCCCTGCAATTGTAATGCACTTTCCTTACAATTTTCAAGTGAACATAGTCATGGAATAACAAGTATAATAGACTGTAAGATTAAAAACAGTTCTTTGAGGAGGGGGCAAAAAGTAGACATAGAGGGAAATGTTTCAAGCTGGACATAAGGGTGAGAGAAGGATGATCACAGGAGTGCTCCCCAATTTGTCTGATTTAGTGCATGGAATGCTGAGCAAGAGGCCGGTATATGGCAAAGGGAGTTCAATGCAGACAAATACAAAATAATTAGTCTGGGAGCAAGAAACCAATCTAGGGAATATGTGCCAAATAGAACAATCAACCAGTACACTGGCCAGGGAAAGCATCAGGGAATTATTGTGGAAACATCATCAGGCCAGTGCACAGTATCAGTAAGAACAATGAAAAAAGGCAATCAGTATAGTAGGTTGTATTAATAGCAGCACAGAATACAAAATAAAAGAGGTGAGGCCTTGGCTGTGTAAGTCATTTGAGTTAGCCTGCCTAAGGACTACTGATTCATATCTTAAAAAAAGAAAAGGAGTACTTGTGGCACCTTAGAGACTAACAAATTTATTAGAGCATAAGCTTTCGTGAGCTACAGCTCACTTCATCGGATGCATTTGGTGGAAAAAGCAGAGGAGAGATTTATATACACACACACACACACAGAGAACATGAAACAATGGGTTTATCATACACACTGTAAGGAGAGTGATCACTTAAGATCAGCCATCACCAGCAGCAGGGGGGGAAAGGAGGAAAACCTTTCATGGTGATAAGCAAGGTAGGCTAATTCCAGCAGTTAACAAGAATATCAGAGGAACAGTGGGGGGTGGGGTGGGAGGGAGAAATACCATGGGGAAATAGTTTTACTTTGTGTAATGACTTATCCATTCCCAGTCTCTATTCAAGCCTAAGTTAATTGTATCCAGTTTGCAAATTAATTCCAATTCAGCAGTCTCTCCTTGGAGTCTGTTTTTGAAGCTTTTTTGTTGAAGTATAGCCACTCTTAGGTCTGTGATCGAGTGACCAGAGAGATTGAAGTGTTCTCCAACTGGTTTTTGAATGTTATAATTCTTGACGTCTGATTTGTGTCCATTCATTCTTTTACGTAGAGACTGTCCAGTTTGGCCAATGTACATGGCAGAGGGGCATTGCTGGCACATGATGGCATATATCACATTGGTGATGTCTACCAATGACATCCGATGAAGTGAGCTGTAGCTCACGAAAGCTTATGCTCTAATAAATTTGTTAGTCTCTAAGGTGCCACAAGTACTCCTTTTCTTTTTGCGAATACAGACTAACACGGCTGCTACTCTGAAACATATCTTAAAAAGTGTGCACTCACAAATTCCAGTGCCTTCATAAATGTTATGGGGCTGCGTGCACACTTGGTTATGTGTTTGCATAGTCCCACGGGGCTAAAATGACATATGCATTTTAGAAGATTTATGCCACTTTATGCAATACAGGTCAAGATACTCAGAAAATATATTGTTGCCTTTAATAGAGTGGAGCAATAAAGTTGATACAAAGTTCAAAGAATTCAAATATATGCTAAGTGAATGATGTCTTGGTTGTTCATTGACATTTACAACTTAGATGGAGGAGTGGGGGGGGGGTGCGCGCATGAACATTTGCTGGAGGGGGTGAGGTTGAACTTGGTGGACAAAGGGATTAGGAGGTGAGTAGGGATCTATTACTCTGTTTTGGAGTTAAGAATGTACCAGTACTTTTATTTTTCCTGTTTGAATACTGATTGGCACTTCTGAAGTCCAGTGGGGAAGCTAATAATTCACTTAATTTTAATATGCCAACTGATCTGCATGTTATAATGATAACTGTGTACTGCTTCACACAAATAGAACATTCCTGTATATAGTATGAATTTGACCTCTGCTCTGTGTAAAAGGTGTGACTCAGCATGGAAAATATAATTTAAGAAGAAAACAGTTACATGTGGAAATAAATGCCATTTTGTTACTCTGCAGCATTGCTTGAATATCTCCAAATTAACATGCACATTTAGTCTTCTTAACAAAGGATGGATCTTTATGGTGACAATCTGAGTTATTTTTGCCTGTTTTTTATATTAAATGTATAGGAGCTCTTTTCCATTTTTTATTCTATGCTGCCATCATGTGGCTGTTTGCCTTGTTAATTTACAATGTACCTGCTGCTTTTCAATACACACAATTTTTCTATTTTCCTTTCTATTGAATACACAAAATTCTATTCAACTTATTTTTTCTTTGCCAGAAAGATACAGTTAATTGCTTTTTAATTCTGTTTTGTTTTCTTAGAAGGACACAGAAACAACCACTCTCCCCCTTCAAATCTCTACTTCAAACTTGCTTTGTTCTGTCTGCTTTTCCCCCATTAACCTCTCTGTACTACTTTATATTCCTGCATTCACCTCTGATCATTTAAAAACCAAAATTTACCTCACAGCAAACAATAAATGGATGAAAAATATAAACAATTTATACTTTCTGTATGTGTACAAGTGCCCTTGTTCATTCTCCTTTCCTTTCCCCCCTCTTCCCTTTGCTTTTTCTGACTAATTCAAAGCCTAATCCTGAAAAGTGCTTGCATTATCTAATGGCCTGGTCCTGTGAACTGCTGAGGGCTGTCTACTCCCAGGGGCGTTCAACAGAGCTGTAACTAGACATTTTAGTACCCGGGACGAGCAAGCATATTTGCACTCCCTGCTGGGGTTTTTTGGCATTTCTCTGCCCCATTTTTCCACCCCTGCCACACTTGCCCCACCCTGGTTACTGCCCCGGCATTCAATAGGAGTGAAGAGTAGTTCGCACCTCACAGGATCAGGTTTCTGAGAGCAAAGATTGTGTTGTCTTATTTGTCTTTAAAATGCATTTTGTGGCTCTGGTAATACATAAATAAATATTATAATAAGAAAATGCCAAGCTGCTCAGTGTATACAGCAGAGAAGGGAGTCACACTTGTATAGCCAGCTGCTCTAGTATGGGTGGGGAGCTATAAAGTATTATTATAATTATTTGTTAGACTTTCCAAGGCAAGGTTTCTATGGTTCCCCATTCCTATTTACTCTCTTCAAAGCTTTGGTTATCTAGGGAAAAGAAGTAGAAAATGTCCACCAAGTCTATACTGATAATACATTGTTTAGAAGTTCAATGTGGCACAGTAATGTTACTGGGATAGATTGGGCCTTTGTTCCTAGCTGAGTGTGTAGGGTGTAGCTGAGTGTGTAGCTGCACCATCCCAGAAGGAGCCTTGGGAAGGAATGGTGGTTTAGTTGCCAATTCTCCCCCGCTTTACCTTTGCTTCCAGGGGAGTGGTGGGGAGCAATCTACACCACCTCTTCACAAGGTGCAGTTTACTTCCTCACTTGCATCAGGTGAATTTTAGTGGCTACCATGGGAGGGAGGGGCAGAGCGTCCATTCTGTGAACATCCTGCCCCTCTCTACCCTCTTGCTCACAGACAGGAGGAGAATAGTAGCCCCATGGAGCCTATCTCCCACACCTTTGGACTTGCAATCCAGACAGACAATGCAGGGAATGGGGATGTGTAGGGAGAGGGTGGGCCTTAATGTCCTCTGACTCACCTGTGGCATTAGGGCCACTGGCTATTTAGACCACTGGAATATGAAACTAAAAGAATATATAGTGATTTAAGGACTTATTTGTAAAATTGCTGATGGTAAGCATGTGGAAATGAAAGCTACACAAATGTCTCAAAGCTAAGAACAGGACATAGCACTTGGTAAATTCATTATTGTGCCAAATACAGTAGGAAGAACATTGCTACAGGAGATAGCTGATGCCATTGGAATATGCTGGGCCTTCTCTTTCAAACTCGGGGGCTATTTTCTGAACTCACCTCATGTTCTCATCCCACAATCACCCTGTAGAAATTCCTCCATACCCTCATCCAACTATTTCCCTGTAGAGACTATTTAGTAGCATCTGTTTCTGCCTTAGTAATGCCACACACATACACATACTACCATGTTTCCCCTTAATGCAAGACCTCATACAGTTTCAACACTTCCTTTTCAATCACCTCATGTATTGTTCCCACCATTTACCCTGTAGAGATCCCAATTCTCTTTTGGACTGCACGTAATTATCAGATCACTTCTCTTGGTTCCCAGGCTGCAAGATAGATCATATCGCTCCATCCTCTTAAATTTAAGTAATGTACATTTAAGAAAAAATAGTATTTCAGGTAAATGACAAGCTCTTTCTAGATGGATTGTACTTTTGGAAGCTGGAAGAAAAACAAGATAAGAGTGCTCAATATAATTGCAAAGATTTTTTTGTGCTACACATAGATCAGCAATTCTCACACTTGAAAACTTAGTGTACCATATCTAAAACCTAAAAAGTACATGAAGTATCACCTTCATAATTTTAATCAGTGTAATTATAATGGATTCTTACATTGATAAATCAACTCATTTTTCACTTGACTGCACCATTATATGTGTATCACAATTTGATAACTGCTGGTCTAGCAGAAACCAAAAGAGCACATCAGGCAATTTTTTTGTGTGAAAATAATTGGTTTTAATATAGGAAATAGTATAAAATTAACCATACCCGAGTAGTTTAATTATAATTGTGTTACCTATCAAGGAGATAAAACAACCTATTGATTTCCCTTGATGCATGTGTATATTGGCTATTATCATTAGTGGTAGTCATCCTTCTCACAGAGGGGGGAAGTACTACTAAATGTTGACATATGATTCATAGCTCAGTTTCTATTAAAGTTAATAATTTTAATTTCAAGCCAAGCAGGAATGCCACCTTTTTTTTGCATATTTTCACAACATTGGTTTAGTTTAAACTACAGCACCACTGATTGAAATTGATTCCTACCAAGCTATAGTTTTATCATTTGCAGAAACATTGACAAGAATTAATATCCCTATTTGTACAGTAGCAGTTACATGAAAATCTAGCAGGTATGCTGAGGATTACCAGAGGGAATGATACAAGATTTCCCTCTAGAAAGGGAAAAAAGTATGACACTGAAAACAAGAAATTGGACAGACTTGCTTATACATTTTTTTTTCAGTTATCAAGCATGGAGTTTTCAGTTCCTTGATTTCTTATGGTTTGGATTTTGTTTTTGTTTCTTAGTGCTGCTTCATCTAGCTTTAAAGTCATAAAATAAAATTATATTGTAGAGTCAGTTTTTATTATACATTCACATGGTTACTCCGGACGTGACCTGTGGCATATTGCTCTGGGTTATGGACTGCAATTCTTATGAATGGTAAGAGAAAGAAACTGGCAATATAACTGCCAAAAAAGTAAAGATTTTGATTGTTAAGAATTTCAAGAATTAAATGTATGTATAAGCAATAATATTAATATTGTGTGTTCAGCTTCTTTGACTACAGGTGGCTCAGACAAAGTTTTAGCTCTAGGAGACGTTGAATCAACTAATAGCTTCATGTGCATGCAATACTCTTCAGCAAGTTGCACCAAATATCTGCAGTAACTGCAGTGAAGAAAAAATAAAGAGAATAAGCAATCATGCCAAATTCTCTTGTAAGAATGAATTATGGATCTTCCAGTTCTATGTATCTTAATGTTACTAGTACTATATAGAGTATTTGATTTGATTTTAATTTTAAAATGAATGTCTATGTAGCATGAAGTTGAATATCTAAGTGATAACTGATGTTCGCCAGGTTTCTCCCAAGATTATTGTTGCTTCCCTATACAAATAGAACCAGAGACTTCTTGAAATATAGTTTAACTCATTAAAAATTTCTTGGGGTTCTGGTATTGTTTTCTTCTGAAGCTAAGTGAAAAGTGAATATTTTTGTAATCAAAGTTTTACTTTCTCTTCTTTTTGTGGGGTCTAGAAGTCTGAGAACAGGTAGGAGAACATGGGAGATTATTGAGGATGTGTCATAGGAATGTGTGAAAATCGTAGAGGGAGTATTACAGGGGCCTGAGATCATTTGGGGGCACTTATAGGGAGGGAGGACAAGTTGTGGGAACATTGCAGGGAGGCCATGTGAAGTGCTACAGGACCTTGGAGGTTTTTGGGGAACCTGTTGGAGGCATTTGTCAAAAAGATCAAGAGGAGTGAGAAGTCTGCAAAGGGGGAAAAAAAGCAGGCATGAATAGCCAGGACTCAAGAGCCTATAACTTTAAGGTAGCTCATGTAGTGCTGGAATTCTAACTGTGAAGGTAACAGGGGACTGTATCAAGGGGTGCTGGGACTCTTTCAGGGAAGTTCATCAAGAGGGAGGATAACGTGGAAACAGGAGCTTGCCAGGAGGGTGAGAGCAAAGTTATTGGAGTGCCAGAGCACATGAGCTATGAAAAACTAGAACTCTGTCAAGGAGAATCAAAGGTATAGAATGGGGCTTTGGAGAGACAGAGGCCTCTGTTTGTGTTTGGAGTGCAGGGAATCTCTTGATTACAGCTGTGCAGGAGTGAGAATTTCTGTATCATGGGAAATTCTGTGATTTCAGCATTTGTTTTAATTACACATCAGCTCTTGTTTTCTCCGACACTTCCTGCACCCCATGTGCTTTATATTCTGTGCAATTCTCTCTTCGGGACAATTTTTTTGTCTCCTTCATCACTGTCAATTTGTACCTATGTCACACTGTTCGCTAACCTTGGAATAGCCTCTGAAATAGTCTTCCTAAATGATAGACATCCTATCTTTCCTCCTTCAAATCTATCCTAAAACCCATTTCATTCATCTAATCTTCCCAATGACATCTAAAATGTAAAATAATAATATGTGGGGGAGAAGTCCACAGGGTGGATTATGATTAGGCCCTACCAAATTCACAGCCATGAAAAATGTGTCACGGACCATGAAATCTGGTCTCCCACCTGTAAAATCTGGTATTTTGTGTGCTTTTACATTATACTATACAGATTTCACAGAGGAGACCAGTGTTTCTCAAATTGGGAGTCCTGAACCAAAAGGGAGTTCCAGGGGGGTCACAAGGTTATTTTAGAGGGGTCATGGTATTGCCACCCTTACTTCTGCAGTGCCTTCAGAGCTGGGCAGCCAGAGAGCAGAGGCTGTTGGCTGGGCGCCCAGCTCTGAAAGCAACACCCTTCCAGCAGCGGCGTAGAAGTAAGGGTGGCAACACCATACCATGCTACCTGTACTTCTGCGCTGCTGCCTTCAGAGCTGTGCAGCCAGAGAGCGGCGGCTGCTGACTGAGGGCCCAGCTTTGCAGGCATCAGCGCAGAAATAAGGGTGGCAATACCATACCATGCCATCCTTACTCCTGTGCTGCTGCTGGTGGTGGCTCTGCCTTCAGAGCTGGGCTCCCGGCCAGCAGCCGCTGCTCTCCAGCTGCCTAGCTCTGAAGGCAGCGCTGCCGCCAGCAGCAGCACAGAAGTAAGGGTAGCGGTACCATAACCCCCTCCCACAATAACCTTGCGATCCCCCCACAACTCTTTTTTTGGGTCAGGACCCCTACAATTACAACACTGTGAAATTTCAGATTCAAATTTCCCAGTGCAACATTGGGAAAAGGAGTCATAAAGTGAGAACCTGTTGTGAAGAGGGAGATGATAGCTAAAGGACTCCACGCAAAAAAGGTTCCGTTTTGGACATTTTTCAGTCAGAACATTTTGATCTTTATCCATCCTGAGCTGAATCACCAAAGGGAATATCATCACCCCACAACAAAAATAAACTCACTCACAGTATTTTATGAAGATGCATTATCATAGTTTATATGACAGTAATTTTGCCTGTCTCACCTTAAACTTGACATTTTGAAAACAGTGCAATTAGCAGTAACTTCAGATCATCCAAATTAGCTGAATTTTTTCCTCTTCATGTCAGAATTTTCTGCCCAGTAGAGGGAGTTGTAGTTCTTAGTATAGGTGTCCTTAACAATACTATTTAATTTAGTTCAGGCAAAAGTCTCTCTTAACACAATCTGGTGGCTAAGAAATTAAGGATCGGGAAGCTACATCAATTTATAGCATCTGAGCATCTGATTTGAAATGTACAAATTAAAGAATTTCCAAGTTCTGATTTCCCACAGCAGCTGGGACTTGGCTTCTTTGCAAATACTGTATGCATATATGCTGATAAGTTTTATCCTTTAATATACGTAGCACTGCATGGACAATGTGACTGTGCTATAGTGGCTTTGAATGTCCTCACTTTGGTACTTTTAAATTCCCCAACTATAATGTTATGCTTACATGTTTTTTTTGTCTTTAGTTTTCTTTCTTTAAAAAATCCCACAACAAACCTCTTCCCTCCTGTGCTCTGCATTAGCTACCTGTCTGCTTGTGGGCATCGGGGTTCTGGTTGTGATCTATAAAGCCCTGAATAGACAGGAATTCACCTTTATTCCTAGGTTTCAGAGTAGCAGCCATGTTAGTCTGTATTCGCAAAAAGAAAAGGAGTACTTGTGGCACCTTTATGTGGCACATAAGCTTTCGGGATCCGATGAAGTGAGCTGTAGCTCACGAAAGCTTATGCTCTAATAAATTTGTTAGTCTCTAAGGTGCCACAAGTACTCCTTACCTTTATTCCTATGTTGCATTGTGATAGTTAAAATAAAACAAGGAGTTCCGGAGATAAGATAAGGAGTTCTTCTGCCAGCATAGCTACCCCACCACCCCAAATGACATTAGCTAAGCCAACAAAAGTACTCTTTTGTTGGCATCAATGCATCTCCACCAGGGGTTTTGCTGACATAGCTATGTTGGCTGGGTGTGTGTGATTTTTTCATACTCCTAACCAACATAACTATGCCGGCAAAACTTGATAGCATAGACTAAGTCAAAGGGCATGTCTACACTATGAAAGTACTCCGATTTTACAGAAGTCGATTTTTGAGAACAGATTGTATAAAGTTGAGTGCATGCGTCCACACTAAGCACATTAATTCGGCAGTATGCATCCATAGGACCGTGGCAAGCACTGACATTCCAAGCGGTGCACTGTGGGTAGCTATCCCACAGTTCCTGCAGTCCCTGCTGCCCATTGGAATTCTGGGCTGAGCTCCAGATGGGGCCTGATGGGGCCAAAAATTTGTCACGGGTAAATGTCGTCAGTCAACCCTCCCTCCCTTCGTGAAAGCAATGGCAGACAATCATTTCACGCCCTTTTCCCTGGATTGCCCGAGCAGGCACCATGGCACGATTCAGCTCACCGCAGCAGTTATGACCATTGTAAGGATCTTCCACATTATAGTGCAGTTTATGCAGAAGCAGCACCTGAAAAACCAGGTGAGGAGGCGACGGCAGCGCAGTGATGAGGACATGAACACAGATTTCTCGAAAACCGCGGTCCCCGGCATTTGGAGATCATGGTGTTACTGGGGCAGGCTCATGTCATGGAACGCCGATTCTGGGCCCGGGAAACAAGCACAGAGTGGTGGGACTGCATAGTTTTGCAGGTTTGGGATGATTCCCAGTGGCTCCGAAACTTTTGCATGTGTAAGGGCACTTTCATGGAACTTTGTGACTTGCTTTCCCCTGCCATGAAGCGCAAGAATACCAAGATGAGAGCAGCCCTCACAGTTCACAAGCAAGTTTCAGAGTAGCAGCCATGTTAGTCTGTATCCGCAAAAAGAAAAGGAGTACTTGTGGCACCTTAGAGACTAACACATTTGTTTGAGCATAAGCTTTTGTGAGCTACAGCTCACTTCATCAGATTCATTCAGTGGAAAATACAGTGGGGAGATTTATATACAAAGAGAACATGAAACAATGGGTGTTACCATACACACGGTAATAAGAGTGATCAGGTACGGTGAGCTATTACCAGCAGGAGAGCGGGGTCGGGGGGGGGGACGGATTTTTGTAGTGATAATCAAGATGGGCCATTTGCAGCAGTTGACAAGAATGTCTGAGGAACAATGGTGGGGGGTGAATAAACATGGGGAAATAGTTTTACTTTGTGTAATGACTCATCCACTCTTTATTCAAGCCTAAATTAATTGTATCCAGTTTGCAAGTTAATTCCAATTCAGCAGTCTCTCGTTGGAGTCTGTTTCTGAAGTTTTTTTGTTGAAGAATTGCCACGTTTAGGTCTGTAATCGAGTGACCAAAAAGATTGAAGTGTTCTCCGACTGGTTTTTGAATGTTATAATTCTTGACATCTGATTTGTGTCCATTTATTCTTTTACGTAGAGACTGTCCAGTTTGACCAATGCACATGGCAGAGGGGCATTGCTGGCACATGATGGCATATATCACATTGATAGATGTGCAGATGAACGAGCCTCTGATAGTGTGGCTGATGTGATTAGGCCCTATGATGGTATCCCCTGAATAGATATGTGGACACAGTTGGCAACAGGCTTTGTTGCAAGGATAGTTTCCTGGGTTAGTGGTTGTGGCGTGTGGTTGCTGGTGAGTATTTGCTTCAGGTTGGGGGGCTGTCTGTAAGCAAGGACTGGCCTGCTCCCAAGATCTGTGAGAGTGATGGGTCATACTTCAGGATAGGTTGTAGATCCTTGATGATGCGTTGGAGAGGTTTTAGTTGGGGGCTGAAGGTGATGGCTAGTGGCGTTCTGTTATTTTCTTTGTTGAGCCTGTCCTGTAGTAGGTAACTTCAGGGTACTCTTCTGGCTCTGTCAATCTGTTTCTTCGCTTCAGCAGGTGGGTATTGTAGTTGTAAGAATGCTTGATAGAGATCTTGTAGGTGTTTGTCTCTGTCTGAGGGATTGGAGCAAATGGCAGTAGCCCTATGGAAGCTTGCAATGCCAGACAGCTATCGGTCAGTCGGTAATCAATTTGGAGTGGGCAAATCTACTGTGGGGGTTGTTGTGATACAAGTAGCCAACACAATCATTGAGCTGCTGCTATCAAAGGTAATGACTCTGGGAAATGTGCAGGTCATAGTAGATGGCTTTACTGCAATGGGATTCCCTAACTGTGGTGGGGTTATAGATGGAATGCATATCCCTATCTTGGGACGGACCACCAGGGCAGCCAGTACATGAATAGCTAGGAGTACTTTTCAATGGTGCTGCAAGCACTGGTGGATCACAAGGGACGTTTCACCAACATCAACGTGGGATGGCTGGGAAAGGTTCATGATGCTCGCGTCTTCAGGAACTCTGGTCTGTTTAAATGGCTGCAGGAAGGGATTTACTTCCAGACCAGAAAATAACTGTTGGGGATGTTGAAATGCCTATCGTTATCCTTTTGGACCCAGCCTATCCCTTAATGCCCTGGCTCATGACGCCGTACACAGGCACCCTGGACAGTAGTAAGGAGCTGTTCAACTATAGGCTGAGCAAGTACAGAATGGTGGTAGAGTGTGCATTTGGATGTTTAAAGGGTTGCTGGCACAGTTTACTGACTCGCTCGAAACCAATATTCCCTTTGTTATTGCTGCTTGTTATGTGCTCCATATCTGTGAGAGGAAGGGGGAGACATTTATGGTGGGGCGGGAGGTTGAGGCAAATCACCTGGCCACTGAATACACGCAACCAGACACTGGAGTAGTTAGAAAAGCACAGCAGGAAGTGCTGCCCATCAGAGAAGCTTTGAAAACCAGTTTCATGACTGGCCAGGGTACTGGCCAGAAGTGTGACACTTCTGTTTGTTTCTCCTTGATGAAAACCTGTTCCCTTGGTTGCCTCTAAGTTCCTTCTAAGCCACCTGCCCTCCCCCCTTCAATCACAGCTTGCTTGCAAAGGAAATAAAGTCACTATCATTTAAAAACATATATTATATTAATTGATCATAAAAGTAGGGAGATAACTCACAAGGTTGCCCAGGTGGCGTGTGGGAGGAGGGTAGGAGGGAAGGAAAAGGCCACTTCAAAACTTGTTGAATGCCAGCCTTCTGTTGCTTGGGCTGTCCACTGGGGTGGAGTGGTTGGGTGCCCGGAGCCTCTCCCACCCCACCCCATGTTCTTGGGCGTCTGGGTGAGGAGGCTAGGGAACTTGGGAAGGAGGGAGGGCGCTTAAACAGGGGCTGCAGTGGCAGTCTGTGATCCTGCTCTCACTCATGAACGTCCATCAGACGTTGGAGCATGTCCGTTTGATCCTGCAGTGTTGCATCCTGCTTCCTCTGATCTTCCTGCCGTCACCTCTCCTCACATTCATCAGCCACTTTCCTGTACTCTGCTATTGTGTCCCTCCACACATTCTGCTGAGCTCTGTCTGTGCCAGATGACTGCATGAGCTCAGAGAACATTTCATCGCGTGTGTGTTTTTTTCACCGCTTTATCTGAGATAGCCTTTCGGACGGAGGAGGGAGGCTTGAAACATTTGCAGCTGCTGAAGGAAAAAAAGGGAGTGAAGTATTTAAAAAGTTACATTTTACAGAACAATGGCTATACTCTTTCATGGTGAACAATTACATAGCACATGTGATTTTGGTACAAGGTCGCATTTTGCATCTTATATTGAGTGCCTGTGGCTTTGGTGTTAGAGATCACACACGCAGTGCCGGGCAACAGAATTCGGCTTGCAGGCGGCCACGGTCTTTCGGCTTCTGCAATGTTCATAACAGCAGCTTCCTCCACTCCCATACCAAGCAAAGCCCATTGAGTTGGCCATTTAGTGCTGCAGTTTTCCTGTTAACGTGCAGCAGCAGAAACCAAACTAACCCCCCTGCATCCAATTCTCTGGGATGATCACTTTACCCCTCACCCCACCGCGTGGCTGGTATCAGGGAAGATCCCTGCTAGCCAAACGCGAACAGCTCAGCACCAATGCCCTCCCGCCACCGCGTGGCTAACTGCAGGGATGATTTCTTTTCAGCCACAGGCAAACAGCCTAGTAGGAATGGCCACCTCTGAATGTCCCCGTAATTAAATTCCCCTATTTCAGCCAGGTTACAGTGAACGATATCACTCTCCTGAGAATAACACAGAGAGATAAAGAACGGATGTTGCTTGAATGCCAGCAAGCACCAGGACCATACGCTGCCAGGCTTTGTCATTTGTCATTTTTACCAGATTACTTGCTACTAGCATGGTGTGGTAAAGTGTCCTACCATGGAAGACAGAATAAGGCTGCTCTCCCCAAAAACCTTCTGCAAAGGCTTTTAGAGTACCTCCAGGAGAGCTTCATGGAGATGTCCCTGGAGGATTTCCGCTCCATCCCCAGACACGTTAACAGGGTTTTCCAGGAGCTGTACTGGCCACAAATGCATCCTAAGTCCTCAGGGCTACTTAATCATTAAAAAACACTTGCTTTTATAACATGCATTATATTTTAAAAGATACACTCACCAGAAGTCCCTTCATCAACTTGGTTGGGTTGGGAAGGTATTTCAGTCAGGGCGATAAAAAGATCCTGGCTGTCGGGGAGAACAGTGTGCTGTGTGCTCTCCTCAAGCTCATCCTCCTCCTCCTCATCTTCCCCGTCTGCAAAATCCTCAGCCATGGTGGAGAGTACCCCATCATTGGAGTCCACGGACAGGGGTGGGGTACTGGCGGCAGTTTCTATGCAGCTCAGCATAGAATTGGCATGTCTGGAGCTCTGTCCCGGAGTGTCCGTTTGATTCTTTGGTTTTCTGGTACGCTTGTCCTAGCTCCTTAAGTTTCACGCGGCACTGTGTTGTGTCCCTGATGTAGCCTCTGTCCATCATGGCCTCTGAGAGTTTTTGAAATGTTTTGGCATTTTGTCTTTTGGAACATAGTTCTGATAGCACGGATTCCTCTCCCCATACAGTGATCAAATCCAGTACCTCCCTTTTGGTCCATGCTGGAGCTCTTTTTCGATTCTGGGACTGCCTGGTTAACTGTGCTGATGAGCTCACCTGGCCAAACAGGAAATGAGATTCAAAAGTTCCCAGGGCTTTTCCTGTACAGTTGGCCAGTGCATCCAAGTTCAGAATGCTGTCCAGAGCAGTCACAATGGTGCACTGTGGGATAGCTCCCGGAGCCCAATACCTTCGAATTGCGTCCACACTAATCCTAATTCTAAACGGCAATGTCGATTTCAGCGCTAATCCCCTCGTGGAAGAGTACAGAAATTGGTTTTATGAGCCCTTTATGTTGAAAAAAAGGCTTGTTGTGTGGACAGGTGCAGGGTTAATTCGATTTAACACTGCTAAATCTGACAAATTTGTAGTGTAGACCAGGCCAAAGACTAGCATCAGGTATTTTTAGTGGGGCCCCTCACAGGATGTACTGGAGAGGGGTCTCTTGTGGGGAACATTGTTAAAATTCTGCCATCAGACCAAAAGGTGTGTGATGATGTCCTTCAATAGAGTTCACGTCTTCGAACACAGAAAAATCATCCCTGCCAGAGATGGCATAGCCATGGGCCTCATGAAAATGCTTCTGAAAGAGATTTTCTTTCTCCCCACTACTCTCCTGCCATTTGAAATACTCTGTGAAGGCCAGTGTATCAGGTATTCTTGGGAAAAAGCTTTTCAGGGGAGGATATCCTAGAACTGCAATGAAAGGGGGACACACTTCAATTTACAACCTGAACACTGCTATCCTACTTATATTGCTCCTTTATCTACTCTCTGGCCCTAAGCTCTGCCCAGGCCTAGCTGCTTAGTACCCTATACCATTTCCCACTAGACTCCTAGATTTTTTCTCATGGTGCCCACTATGCATGGAACAACTTCTCCTTCAAATGAGTCAATTAGCTCATGTTTTTGCCTAGTTTTCTATACCTATTGACTATAATTCTGTTAGTTTCAATTGTCATGCCTCTTCTTTTAGTTGTCTGTATTGTATCTATCTATGTAGATTGTACATTTTTATGGGCAAGGACTTCTCTAAGCTATGTATTTTGTAAAGTGCAATACACAAGTATTGGCATTTTATAAAGAAATTAGAATGTTAGTTTCAATATTTTCTCTATGTGATTAACTTCTTTCCTTTTCTTCCGTAACTCTAATATGACCAACCTTATTCAATGTCCAATATACAGCATATCTTGCTTTAAAGACATTATAATAGAGTTTAGCCCTAAGGATACCCCGACTCCTGAAACTACAGTTTCCTCATTTGTATCCAGTGTGTTTTCTATTGCCAAATCCATCTTTCAAATGAGACAAAGCTAATCACTTGTGATCATTCAGGCAGAAACTTTCAAAAACTGTGCATGCAATTTTATGTCTGATTTAGACATGCAGTCACAGCCATCACAATTCCTCTGACTGTGAGTAAGGACAGTAATACTCTGTCAATTAGACACACAAATGCAAGTTCATTTCTCTGAAAATTTATATAAAAAAATCATATGGCCCTTTTAATACAACTAGGGGTCTTGTGTAAAATTCCATTGTATTGAAAAGTAGTCTACCTGCATTTCTCCTGAAGTTTCAACTGAATATGTTGTTCTTTACGTCCTGTTCCAGACTGCTGCTCATTGTTGTTGTGTTATTGTGTTGCTATTAAATAACTATCAGGTTCCACGCTAGTGACAAGTATGTTTCACTTGTGGGTGAAATGATCCACAGACATCTCACTTTCTACTGAACTCTGGTGTTTTATGAGGCTTAATTGATGTTTGAAAAACATTCTGACATATTCAAATAAAGGACACTGTATAAAAGCAAATTTCAGAGTACTTCACTCTTAATCAGGATAAAAGTCTGTCCCCCCAGCTGGTTTCTACTATTCTATTATTAATGATTAAAAGGTGAAAAGGATTTATTGAAACATTTCAACTATTTTAAAGAATCAAAGTAATCTTACAATGTGAAACACCATGTGTCACAACCAAGCAGTTTTACCAGACATTCCAAATGAAATCGTCATTGGTTTGAGAGCAAGCAAGAGAAATTTCAGCCCAAAGGGTAATTTTTGTTTCTGAACTGTTGAATCACCTGGAAACTGAGGCTAATAAGGAAAGCATCTATTCAACTGTAACTGCAGAGCTACCACTGCAAAAACTATTCTAAAAGAAAAGAGTGAAAAGACAAACCTCAGACATTATGGCAATCTTTCCCCGAGATAGCTGTCCTTTGGAGACCAGATGAGAAAGAACCTGACATTCATACATTCCGTTGGGTGACTGGAAATAGCTGGAGCTGAAATACCTTCTATTGAATAGTATGAGACTGAGTGGCAGTGAACTGCATCACAGATTGTACTGTATTTTGACCTATGTATCCTAGAACAGTATTCTACAACAATTAGTATAGAATGGGGAGTTTAAGGATGAATTTCAAACTCCATCTATCTCTCCCTCTTAACCCTTAACTCTAACAAAAACAGACAAATGTGTCGCCCTGATTTACATTAACATACTTTCAGTGGCATCAGCTTTTTACAAAGTGCCTAGGATGGGTTCACCGATGGGCAGCAAAATCTATAAGAAATTCATCTTCCAGCGATGTCCTCCTTCTTTCCTCTCTCCCCACTACACAATTTCATTCTGAACAAGGCTAGTTGTAAGGGTAAAACAAATGCCTGCCAATAGCTGCTTGTGGGCATGATTTTGTGCTATAATATCACTCACTTATGCATGCTCTCTCCATAGCTCCTTCCTCATGTAGTGCTATAAAAAAAATCTGTTTATAAATTTTGGACATACCAGGTTACTGCATCATACAAGCCTGATCCTTCATATTGTAATTAGTTATAATATTCACCCTAAGTTTTGCATCTTTAAGGTGCTGCATTTGTAGTAGCTACATAAATGACATACTGACAAAACAAATTAATCTTTTGAGTCTTCTTTGCAGTTCAGCAATATGTCTGCACTGTGTAGTGTCTTTTGGAACATGCACTCCCCCGTCCTCCCCCCCAAAAAACAGGGCATATGCGTGGGAATAAATACTCAGGACCAGATTCTCTGCTGTGCTCAGCAGACAGTAGGGTCCATCAAGGAACTGGTTACAGCTTCCCAGATCTCTGCCCTGGGGACTGCTCAGATTTGCACCACCTGGCAACAATCCCCAAGAGACTATTTGCTAGCTGAGTACGGACAGAGTGCAATGTGCTCCAGCAACTCTCTCTCAGTCTTGACATGCCCTCTTCTTGCCATCAACACATCTCCTGCATTGCAGGTTGTGGGAAGGGGGAGTGTAGGAGCCAACTCTACCCCAGCTAGGGACTGCCATGTGCTGTGTGTGCGCCCAGCAGGAGACATCTAGGTCTAAATACTGCCCCCTTTGCACTTCCGAAGCTGTACAAAAGGGAAAGAGCAGGTCAGAGAATCTGGCCCTCAAAGCCTACAATATAAAGGTCATGGCATCTAGAGAAATGGAGGAGGCGGAGAGGAAATGGATATTATCAGAGCGGGGCAGAGGATGGAAGTTCCAGTTCATGAAGAATTTTGAGATTTTGAAATTTGACTTTGTTCCTTATCAGAGTGAAAACTGAAAATTTTGAAATTCTCAGTGAAGGAAAGTTTAAAAAAAAAGTTTGTTTCAGGCCATTCAAGACAGTTTCACAAATTTGAAATGTTTTGTTTTGATTTTGACTTAGAATACAAACTAAAATTCAAAATGAAAAATCATTTCAAAATGGAAAATCAAAACATTTCATTCCAAAAAATATCAAAATAGGATGTTTTGACATCATTGGAACTCTCCCCCCACCATGCTCCCCACTGTTTTTTTTTCTAAATGAAATTCTGGCAAAACTGACCCAGTTCTGTGCAGTGTTTTGATTCTGAGAGAACTGCATATTCCAGTGGAATATGATTCCATTGACGTTTCTCTGACCAGCTCTAGACAGTCTCTCAGAATACAGACTTGTCAGCATATGGACAATACATGGTCTCTCAAAACAAGAAAATGTTTTGTTCTGCTCCTTCCTCATGTTCACCTCTCTTCCTCCTCATTATCTGCTGGACATTTCTTTTGACCCTTATTCTGTTTTGTACCTTCCAATACAGATAAATGTGGAATCCTTCCTGTTGTCTCACCTGCTCTTGGGTCACTCCAACTATATGTTAATCTCAAGCCTCTTATCTCATTTGGACAATCTAAGCAGAATCATTCAACTGATGCATATGTCTGTAGGCCAGTCTGTGAAAAAGTTATGGATTATGTCAATCATTCTCATTTAATGTTTGGCCTTGTAGGGGCAATATATAGAATTTATGTCAATCCTGTTATTGGTGCCTAGACTGTCTTCCTATACTACTAAGCATATTACCCTACATTCAACTGTCTCTGGTATCTAATTATTTCCATTACTGAAGAAAGCCTGGTGTCAGCGTTTTTTGAGAGTTTGTCTTCTTTGCAGCATTTAGTTTGAGTTATTCTACCTGAACTAGCCTAGCTCAAATGAGAGTGACCACCCCATGAAACAACACTGGAGCTACACCACGGGATTTGAACAGCAGCATAGAGTAAGCGGGGTAGCAGCTGATGAGTTGTGCTAACTCAAGCTTGTAGCTTCATCCCCACTGCATTACTACTAGCTAGCATGTCAGCAGCACTTGAGATCCCACCCATACTCCCTGACAGGCTAGCTATCTCAAGTTTAAAGCACTACTTCACTTCAGTTTGAAATAGAGATGTGTATATGTGGACAGGAGCCTGGTTGGGGCAACACTCAAATTATAGTTTGAGCTAACACTACAGTGAAGGCAAGCCCTGAGACAGAAATTTCAGTATGTATCCTCCATGTTAAAGTCTGATTCCAGACAGGATTATTGCCTCCATAGATAGCAGAGAAGCATTTTAACTTTCTTGTTTTGCCGTTTGGGGAGCTCTCTTTTTCAAGGTTATATATTTCTTTTTTTCATATAATTTTATTCAGAAAGAAATGATAGTTATAAAAAACATTATAGTCTTGCAAGGGGACTACACTCACAAGCATAGTCCCTAGTGAAGATATATAAATCACAGTAATATACTCCATCAACTTCCATTTATTTTGCCCATAAGATAAGGCATTAAGTAAAATTTTTACCTTGTAAACTAAGAAAAGAGAAAGGATAAGAATTTATTGCAACCAATAAATAAATAGAAAGAAAGGAGAAAAGAAGTTCAGAAATAGTATATCATTTCAGACAAATAAATCAAGAAATGAATATTTATATAATATATGTTATTCAACATAGCAAATAAACTGAAAAAAAAACTTTAAATCATAACATCTAAATTGGTTTCCACTATTTGTGTGTGGTATGAGATCAAAGCAAGCTATTATTTTTATAAGGAATCGTGGTGCCTATCTATAATAAGAGTCTTAGGGTTAGGGTAGAATCTGTTTGAGGCATTAAAGAAAGGAGGTTACTTGACAATAAAAGTACTGAAATTTGGCCTGTAGCATCAAAGGTTATAGATGTCATGAAATAAATTGATTTTTTTTTGCACAGTTTTCTATTTTGAGCTTCATTTTTTATTTAGGTTTTAAGGCTGCAATTCAGCAGAGCACATGCATGATTCCATCCCTATTCAATAAAGCACTTAAGAACATGCTTAAGTTCAATATGCTTAAGTTCCATTAACTTTGGTGTGACATAAACACAGGCTTAAGTGCTTTGCTGAAGAAAGATGGACCTAAGCTTATGCTTAAGTTCTGACATCATCCCAATTACAAACAAATGTTCTAGACTTCCAAACAGAATTAGAGTCTGATGTAAATTTTTGACTTTGACTTTGATGGAAACAGGAGCAGGCCAGTAGTAAACTGGAATCGTCATCTAATTTAGAAATGATGTACATAGGTGTGATACACTATGGTACAATCGAGACCAGTGGAGGGCATAGGGGGCGGGGAGGGCTGGGTCACCCCTGCCCTATAATGTAGGATGCCTTGCAATGCCTTGCTGCTGTAGCCTCCAAACTGGACTGCTCACAGACAGCCATGAGCATGCAGGTCACTCCCAGAGGTGTTTGTGTAACTGCAGTCTGCCCGTCACACCCTGATTCTCACAAGCATTAGTTATCCTGCAGGGTGACCACACACTCCCAGTCCTGGATTTGCCCCCAGAAATGTATGTCCTGTACCTCCCTCCCTTCTCCTGGATAGAACATATATAAATACAAATATATTAAGTCCATTATTCCTTTAAGGGAATAATATACTATCTTTATTACCTAAAATGGAGTTATCTAGACACTTCAATTTAAACATACTGGATTAGATAAAACAAGTTTATTAACTACAAAGATAATAATGTACATTTTAAATTAGTACAAATAGTGAGGCATAAAAGTCAGAAATAGCTACAAGAAAAATAAAGATAAAATGCTTTCTAGTGCTTAACTTAACAAACTATATTAGATTCAAGCAAAGTTTCTCACCACATGCTCCAGCAGATTACTGACCAAACTTTCAAGTCAGTACCCCTACCCCAGAGTCCAACAGCTGTTTCCTTTTGTCTTCTCAGGTGCAGAGAATGAGGTGGGCAGGGAGCAAGACAGGGGTACTTTGAGGTGTTTGCTCCTCCTTTGTATAGTTTTAGTCTCCCTCTTGAAAAACATTTCCTGCTGAGAACCATGAGACAAAGCGTGTATGTGGAAAGATATACCCTACTGTTTTTTTTTCACCTGATTGAGCTTCTTTTGATTTCCCTTCCTGCTTGATGACTCTGTTTACTGCTTAAATGCAAATTAAGACAAGCACATATTCCTTTGTTTGGGATAGAGCTGTTTCCTGACTTCTACTTGGGCAGTGCTATGGGGTTTGGAACATGTTAATAACATCATAACATATTATAACTTCACATACAATGTTGCTACACATATTTTAATCAGACAATACTGACCAGCAAATTATGAGTTTTCAAATGATGCCTTAGAAGGCATACCTTGTGCAAAGATTATTACACTAGCATGTAGGGTGTGAAGACAGAGGTGTATTCCAGCACACTAGGTTATAGCTCAGAAATGGGTGTGAGCAAACCTGTCCCTTTTCACTGCATCTGGATTCTTTCCAGCCACGTGCATGTGTGTTTTCGAGCATTTTTCAACTAAAACGCTACTGCTTTTTTTTTTAAAAAACATTTCCAATAGACACTTCATTAGCTCTTACTGGCAGTATGGTTCTCATTAATAAGTAAAATATCTTCCTCTCCTGTATTTAACACTGGATGGTAGGACATGTGCCAAATACAAATAATAAATAGTTATGAGTCAGGTTAAGCCCAAAGCCTAAGGTTTAAATGGTTTACAATAGCCATTTTAAATATGTTTTTTCTTATTTACATAGCCCAGCACCTGCTAGCAAAACACTGTGTTGTGGAATGGTTTTCAAGAACCAATTGCAAAACATATTTGAGGACTGGAAACTTTTAAATAGTGCACATGGAGTTTTATATATCATTCGCAAATGGTGTCTCAGACAGATATTGGCAGTCTCTCTCTCTTGTCTGATGAAGAAGGGCTGCTCATTGGATCACTTTAAACTGGTGAGGAGGTGGGAAGCTTGGATTGGACCGAGGAAGGCACGGCAGACTCTGTGGAGCAAACAGAGAGTGCAGTAGTGCTGCTATGCCACACCCTGACCTGCCCTCAGGTTGGGAGTATAAATCCTATTCTCCCCAACACCCAGATTGTTGCCTTCGCTTGTAGGTTTTGTGTATGAATATTACCTTCTATTTGTTTTTTTAAACACACTTTAATATTCACCTGGTCCCAGTGTAAAAGGTTTATGATCACAGTTGGAAACACCTGTATAATAAGGATCATGAATAAATTCCTTGTTTTAATGTTATATTTAAAATATATGTTACAATAATACACATACTTTGACAGGTTTCAGAGTAGCAGCCGTATTAGTCTGTATTCGCAAAAAGAAAAGGAGTACTTGTGGCACCTTAGAGACTAACAAATTTATTAGAGCATAAGCTTTCGTGAGCTACAGCTCACTTTATCGGATGATGAAGTGAGCTGTAGCTCACGAAAGCTTATGCTCTAATAAAGTTGTTAGTCTCTAAGGTGCCACAAGTACTCCTTTTCTTTTTACACATACTTTGGAATTAGGTCTTGCTGTTTTGTACTTCTTTTTCTAAAGTTAAGATTCACAAAGAGGACCTGCATGTATCATACAGACCTACCCAAACAATTTTAATTATATAGGAGGACTAGAGACAGTTTCTATTGTTCATAAATCACTTGAGTCCTGAGAAATAAGCCCTTATGAAAACCAGATGCCTTTTAAAAGGATAATTTTTTGTGTGAGAAGAGTAATCGTAATTGTAATTAATAGTACATTATTGCATATCAGATCACAGTGCTCTGTATGTTTTGTGTAATGATAATTTGGAAAGAACCCAACCCATTAAACTAGGAGAAAATGCATATATTATTCATTCCTTTTAAGTTTCAAAACTTAAGTTTCAAAACTATAAATCATTTTGCATCGCATTCTGGAATTTTGGTACACATCGCAGTATGAATTTGTATGCTCAGTTTCCCAAATGTATTTGTCTTCAATGACGTTAAACCACAGAGAAATTAGCCCAGTATATTTAGAAGAAGCATTCTCCAAACAAACAAACAATCTCTCTCTTTTTTTAGTTTGTTATTTAAGTGATTGTTAAGTAATCTACACTACAAAAGTTCAGTTTTAAACCTTAAAACCCCAAAACAAATCATTGTTTTTCAACACTTGGAGAATACATACAGCTCCTGGGTTAGTTCCATTTTGATGAAACCTGTCATTGATAAAAGAGAGTTCAAGCTTCACTAAACCAATTAAAATGTTTTTGCCTCAGGATGTAAATAAAAGCACATGATAGAACTAAAGCAGAGTGGGAGAGTGGTAATCAGTACAATAGTTCAGTATTGAACAATATCGAACACTGTAACAATAACACATAATAAATCATTTTGAAAGGTACATTGGATATATTTTTTCAAGGACAAATAAAGTATACTCATGAGGATCAAAAGGAGGTCTATGTTATTTTTATGGTCTATTTTAGAAAGTATTGACAATTCCTTTTAAAGAAACTTTATCCTCAACTGCACAAAATATTCCTGAAAATAATTTCGACAATGATTTTGTATGTGTAAATTTGTCATAGTTAGAGATTTTTTCATAGAAGTGTTTACACCCCTTCATCTTTCAAAGTCTGAAATGTATTTCAGTGATTTGTGTTAAACAGTTTATATCTTGATCTTATTTACAGAAAAGTGAGAAGTAGTCCACACTTGTCTAATTAAACAATCTAAACTGGGGGTAGATTTCACTAATGCTTGCATTCCTAGTTCTTTATTTCCAGCCCACAATTTAAACAGTTCAACAAATTTAGATATATCAGAAGTACTGGCTCCATTGAAATCAATGGCCAAACTCCTGTTGACTTCAGTGGAGCCCAGATTTCACCAATTGTTTTTAAATGGGAATTAAAAAGATGATATGGAATACTGACTACAGTAAGACAGGCAACCTTTTCACTTACTTCAGTAGAAGTTGTTCTTGCATGCTGTCTGATAGATCAGTCCACCATAGCTAATCCACCCGCCCAATTAAACAGGAGAGCTAATGAAAGGAATTCTCCAGTTCTAAGAAACTGATTTAATACTACTAAACAGAGAGGTGAACACTGAGGCAGCAGGTTAAATTTACAGTTTGGGTTTTGTGCTTTTATGCCTTCAGATTGCACTTTGTTATTTTGATTCATCTTTTTTCACCAAAAATATGAATGTTTGCATGTTTGAAAAAGTAAGACACATCTTTTCTTAAAGAATGGACCTCCTCACTTTTAAAATTATCTAATTTTGGCTTGAAAAATTGAGTGGAAAATGACCTATTTCCGATTGAAAACATTTGCATGCCTTAGTGAAAGGGTTTTCTTAGAAAAGGTTCTGTATTGCTGTTAATAAAATGTAAAAGCCTTTGAGTTGCCTGTATTTTGCAGTTTAGTACAAATATGCTGCACACCTCCAGGTCTAGTACTACAGCCCTTACTCAGTGGTTGATCTCTAAAATTAAAAGTGAAATCCCCATCAACTCTAGCATCTAACCCCTATCGAACCCCTATCAGCTGCTTAGGATCTGGCACTTTTATCACTGTGAGGCAGATAGGACTGCATATAAAAACTGAACCCCAAAATTGTGATATCAGGAGGAAAATATTTTTTACTGTGACTGAATTTAAGTCTTAACCTTTCTCCCAGATTGTGTGTGTCAAAAGATAATGTTCAAAGTTGAGCTGCTGAGTACTCAAATATAAAGGGGAAATTATAAGCCTATGTCTCTAAAACAGGCACTGTCCCTTTCTGGGCATAGCTGAGTGAATGTCAGATTGGGGTTTTCTTAAGATTTTGATTCCAGCTTTTTGCTAGCTGTGCATTTTTAATATTATTTTTGAATCTGGACCTTTTAGGGGTTTGGAATAATGCTGGAAAAGTGATCCATGACCTCAAATGTCTCCAAATACCTATGGACCTGCTGACTGGGTACATTGTTGGATCCATGGAATTTCTGAGCCCAAAGTTACCAGGCTGGCGAAGTTCTTCATTTGCATAAAGATGACCTAATTGGACCCCAGTTGGTGATGCCAGTGACCTCAGAAGAGGAGAGCCCTATTCTGATTTCACAAGAAGATCACGAGAGGCGTTCCAAAGGGGAGGAACCAACCAGGCTCCTATCTTCAAAAACTGAAAGGAAGAAGCTTGCTTCTGGCTTGTTTGCCTGCTGTGGCTGCTCCTATGGCCCTTGGCTGCTGGTCTCTGGCTATGCAATGCCAGCATGCCGGACAAAGAAGCCTATGCTTCCAGCACCCTCCTGCTTGGCCACCGATGTATAGGAATCCAACAACATGTGTCTCTACTTTGACATCTACAAAGAAGTAACCTCTAGCCACTCAGCAAATCTGCAGTGTTAAACATCAGAGCCAATACGTGTTAAACATCAGAGCCAATCACTGGCTTATCTTTTCAACAACATACCAGCTTCCTGAAGCTGAATGAAGCCATAAGCATCACAATAACCATCCTGCATAAGTGTCAACCTTTAGGGTTTTGTTTTCCAATCTCTGTTAGTACAGGGATATCTCTACCTCAGCATTCTTGCACTTATTTTTAACATTTAACAGATGGCTGGTGGCAAGAGCATGCACGTCTGTGTTTGGCTAAAATCCACGGAGTTTATCTGAGTATGGATCCTATAGAATTAACAAATTTATTTGGGCATAAGCTTTTGTGGGCTATAACCCACTTCATCAGATGCATGGAGTGAAAAATAAAGTAGGCAGGTATAAATATACAGCACATGAAAAAATGAGTTGGGAATCCACCCTGATTGAACTGGCCTCATTAGCACTGACCCCCAACTTGGTAAGGCAACTCCCATCTTTTCATGTGCTGTATATTTATACCTGCCAACTGTATTTTTAACTCCATGCATCTGATGAAGTGGGTTGTAGCCCACGAAAGCTTGTGCCCAAATACGTTTGTTGGTCTTTAAGGTGCCACAAGGACTCCTCGTTGTTTTTGCTGACACAACTAACATGGCTATCACTCTGAAACCTATAGAATTGTTTCCCAAATACATAAGACAGCCATAGGTTACACAAACTTGCTATCTAAAACATCACATGCATGTATCTGATGGGTTAGGAGTTGTATGTTTGATCCTGAGATGAGAGATCCTATTATTTTCACTTAACTTCGTCATTTCAATATGAAGTGTAAGAAGCCCCATCATCTAGAGCTGTAATGAAATATGTCATTGTAACCCTGTGTTTGGAGAGAAGAGCTTCACTGTCACCAGCAGTTTGGAAAGGTTACCTTTCTTAGCATCAGAGCTGTAGTCTCAACATTGGCTTCAACCTGGAAGTGATTTGACCCTCCCTGTATCAACAGTTTGGCTGGAACCTAAATATATAGGTTGGCATTGAGACTTGAGGCTGATAGCTAAACAAGACTGCTGCCTTCTCAGATTATTACATAGAGTTTATAAGGGACTGTTGGTTTATTTGATATGATTTAATCAACCAGCTAATTATATAGTTTTGCTTAATTTTATTTAGTTAATAAAATATAGAAAATTGAAAGCCTATCGTTTGGATGTTTCTTCATCAGGCAACAGGGTTCCAAACCTGTTAGAACTCAACTTCATGTCCTTGATGACAGTCTAGAAGTCTGTAAGATTAATTAAAAATACAGTATCTGGAACTGAAGAGGGAAGCTCAACAAGCAACTATTATAGTAGCAGAGTAACAGTGGAGTGGATTGTAATTATTTGATTTCCACCAGGGAGAAAACAAGGTATCCTTGGTCATAATCACCAGCAGCAGCCAGTCTTTGGCAATCTCCCTAGCATCTCTAAATAACTTAAGAGATCTCCAGAAAATTGTGTGTTGAAATCAGGCCCAAACTTGTCCTGATGCAAGTAAATGGGAGCGAACACTAGGAGTTTTGCTGACAAAAGAACTGTAGGGCTTTTTCCCTTCCTTTTTACACAATGAAAGCATATAAAGATCATTCTTATGCAATAAACAATTTCTCTGTTTAAATAGATATTAGGACCATTTAAAAAAATCTTTCCTATTATGATTGGAAAATTTCCCATTCTGGCAAGTAAGTTTACTTGTATCACTTTGCAACTGAAAAGATATAATATAATATCAGGCTGTTCAGATTGAAATGTGACTGCGTTTCTTTGCAGATCTGGAGGACCACAGATCAGCTAAAAATTATTTGACATAGACTTCTGCTGGAGCTGAGATTTCAGCACCATCAGAAATTCTATGGGAAATATCCTCGATTTAAGTTAAACTCCCAGTGGACAGCAGACCTCATCATAAGGCAACACACACACTATAACATGAAGTAATAATGAATTTGATTAGACTTTGCTGCTGTTTAGAAAAGCTAAAAACAGAATTATCTCTCTCTTCCCTAAAGGAATGTGGAGGTCAAGGACAGTGAATGTACTTTGGCTAGCAAGTTTGAAGATGTTCTCAATGCAGCAGTATGTACTTGAGTTTTACAGGTGTGGCAGATTCCATTTCTATTTTGCCAGTCATTGACCTCCAAAGATATAAATATTTACACTGCAACTTGAAAAAAACCCAAACAGAGAAATGATCTTAAATGGAATCATCTGCAGCTGTAAAAAGCCTTTCATGCCACTGCAAAATAATAATAGTACATTTTATTTCTTTTTCAGTAGTGCCTAGAAACCCTAATCAAAGATCAGAGTCCCACTAAACAAGTAAAGAAGACATCCCTTGTACCAGAGAGCTGAAAATTTAGGTGTCAGGCTGGCTGTAAAAGACAAAACAGGCAAACAGAGTTGTTTTTATTTGGCGATTGGGGTAAGTTAACAATAAAATGAGCAGAGGTTAACATAAAAGTAGAAGTCTCATCTCACCACATCAGTTTGAAATCTGTATCAGCATTTCATATTCAGTTCTTTAGCAGCTGGCTTACAGATGTATTGTTTTATACATCTGTAACATTATCCAGGGTACAATCTAGAGAGATGGACAGCTGTGTCCCCTCAAATCTCCAACCTAGTGTGCCTTTTACACTGCTTCACTGTAACAGCAACCAATCCTGGTCCTGCTCTCACACAGCCTCTATCATGTAAAATCACTCCCAGATGAACGAAAGCTTATGCTCTAATAAATTTGTTAGTCTCTAAGGTGCCACAAGTACTCCTTTTCTTTTTGCGAATACAGACTAACATGGCTGCTACTCTGAAACCTATGAATACTCTGGCCAGTCATTCATGAATTAATATACAGGGTGACACCAGCAATCTCCCAGTCACAGACTTATCCCCAGAAATATGTGTCTTGTACTTCCCAGCACCCTCCTGGACAATGCAAGTTCATAGAAAGTTCACCATTTTATCAATGGAAAATGATATGCATAAATCCTGTTATCTCAGGTGGAGGTTCCCAAACATTTCAAACTAAACACACTGGTTTAGGTAAAACAATAAAACAAAAAGATAGATTCCGGGGGGGAGGGATAGCTCAGTGGTTTGAGCATTGGCCTGCAAAACCTAGGGTTGTGAGTTCAATCCTTGAGGGGGCCATTTAGGGATCTGGGGCAAAAATTGGGGATTGGTCCTGCTTTGAGCAAGGGGGTTGGACTAGATGACCTTCTGAGGTCCCTTCTAACCCTGATATTCTATGATTTTAAGTGATTACAAGCAATGAGCATAAAAGTCAGAATTGGTTACAAAGAAAAATAAAAAGATAAAATGCAAATTAATACCCAATTAGCCAGCAAAGGGTTTTCTCACCACATGCTCTTTGCTGTGTTTATTGGTTGGAAGCTCTAGGCCAGGACCACTCCCCACATTCAGTGTTTCTTCAGGTGTCGTTGCTGCCGTGAGCACAGAGAATTGGAGAAGAGAGGGGTAATTTGTCTTGTGTGTCTATTATTATACCATTCTTCCCTCTTTGAAGATTATCTCCAGATGGGTTTCAGGTGACAGCGAGTCTGTTTACACCTCATAGATTCATAGATTCATAGATACTAAGGTCAGAAGGGACCATTCTGACCATCTAGTCCGACCTCCTGCACAGCGCAGGCCACAGAATCTCACCCACCCACTCCTATGAAAAACCTCACCCATGTCTGAGCTATTGAAGTCCTTAAATCATGGTTCAAAGACTTCAAGGAGCAGAGAAGCCTCCCTCAAGTCAACCATGCCCCATGCTACAGAGGAAGGCAAAAAACCTCCAGGGCCTCTCCAATCTGCCCTGGAGAAAAATTCCTTCCCGACCCCAAATATGGCAATCAGCTAAACCCTGAGCATATGGGCAAGATTCACCAGCCAGATACCCAGGAAAGAATTTTCTATAGTAAATCAGATCCCATCCATCTAATATCCCATCTCAGGGGATTTGGCCTATTTACCCTGAATATTTAAAGATCAATTACTTACCAAAATCCCATTATCCCATCATACCATCTCCTCCATAAACTTATCAAGTAGAATCTTAAAACCAGATAGATCTTTTGCCCCCACTGCTTCCCTTGGAAGGTTATTCCAAAACTTCACTCCTCTGATGGTTAAAAACCTTTGTCTGATTTCAAGTCTAAACTTCCTGGTGGCCAATTTATACCCATTTGTTCTTGTGTCCACATTGGTGCTGAGCTTAAATAATTCCTCTCCCTCTCCTATATTTATCCCTCTGATATATTTATAGAGAGCAAGCATATCTCCCCTCAACCTTCTTTTAGTTAGGCTAAACAAGCCAAGCTCCTTAAGTCTCCTTTCATAAGACAAGTTTTCCATTCCTCAGATCATCCTAGTAGCCCTTCTCTGTACCTGCTCCAGTTTGAATTCATCCTTTTTAAACATGGGAGACCAGAACTGCACACAGTATTCTAGGTGAGGTCTCACCAGTGCCTTGTATAACGGTACTAAAACCTCCTTATCCCTACTGGAAATGCCTCTCCTGATGCATCCCAAAACCGCATTAGCTTTTTTCACAGCCATATCACATTGGCAGCTCATAGTCATCCTATGATCAACCAATACTCCAAGGTCCTTCTCCTCTTCCATTACTTCTAATTGATGCGTCCCCAACTTATAACTAAAATTCTTGTTATTAATCCCTAAATGCATAACCTTACACTTCTCACTATTAAATTTCATCCTATTACTATTACTCCAGTTTACAAGGTCATCCAGATCCTCCTGTATAATATCCCGATCCTTCTCCGAATTGGCAATACCTCCCAGCTTTACCTCAATACGTAAAGTTCTTTCTTACTGCCAAAGAATGGCAACCCAAGCTCAACGGGGTGTTATAAGTGCATCTCACTGTAGGCAGATACAGAGCACCAAGCAATGCTCAGCACCTCCAAATCTCTCTGCATGTTGCTCAGATATATGTAGATCTTCTGAATTTTTCCTCATCAGTTCCTCCAGAGCTTTAATTATTTTGGCTGCTGAGCAGCTCCCGGCTGCCACAAGTAGCGGGGGCCCCTGGAGTTCCAAGCTCCAAGTTGCTGTAGGCATTGGGAGGACTCTGCAGCTCCAGGCTACCATGGGTGGGTGGGGAACCCCACAGTTGAGCTCCCCATTTTGTCAAGGATATTTTTAGGAACAGTCTTGGATATGTCAGACTTTTGTTAATTTTTCTTTATTGCCCATGACCTGTCCATGACTGTTCCTAAAAATATCCTTGACAAAATCTTAGCCTTAATAATAATGCATTGCATTTGAACAGCTCCTTTTGTCTAAGGATCACAAAGTGGGTGTTATCCTGAGTTTACTGAGTAAGAAAGTGAGGCACAGAGAAGTTAAGTGGCCACAAGCTCACACAGTAAATCTGTTTAGCTTCACTGCAGAGTTAACCTGAGTTGTAATTTGAGTGCCATCCACACACACAAACCCATCACTCAAGTTGGGGAGGGGGGCTTTTACATTGAGCTGGCTGGCCTGAGAGTGGGTACAGGCTAAAACTCAAATGAGCACAATGCATCAGCTGCAAAGAAACCCACTCCATAATGCAGGTGCAGACTAGAATGCTACTAGTCCTCCAGTGTGCTTCCCACAACTCACATCATGTGTCCAGAAAGGACAATTAAGTTCTCCAACAATTCAGTGGGAAGAATTCAGAGAATAGCTCAACTTACTGCAGTGCTAAGAACCATGAGATGTGCCCCAGGTTAGCATTATAGACAAATGATTGCAATACCAATGTGGCTACAGCAGCTCAAGTGTTATTTCGCCATTTGGCTGCTCTCATTTGAGCTCGGCTAACTGAAGAGAAGTAACTTGAATTAACTTTGTAAAGAAGACTTCCCCTGTAGCAGAGTCAGGAATAGAACCCATTACTCCTAACTCCGTTTCCAGAATTGTAGCACCTAGACTACGTTGCCACCCTTTCTAGGGCAGGGAAGGCTAATGTTGTTTTTCAGGGAGTGATAAGAAAGGGTGAAAAAGAAAGGGTATAAAATAGAATTGGAAAGTTTTCCCCAACCATTTTTCATACAATTCTCTACATAGAAATAGAACAATAGCTATATTTAATAAATTTCCTCCATGGCTATATGTAATAAATTTCTAAACTAAATCCTGCTAAATAAGCACAATGCATCAGTGAGAAGAATAATGAGCAACTTCAGCACCCCTGAACCCAAATACTACTCACAAGCCCAGGTCAGAAATTCTTGCACAGAAGAAAGACTGCAGATACATGGCATTTTGTAATGCTCCAACATTAATAAAAATTGCCTTTTTATCACATGCTAATTGAATCTTTAAAATGATAGAAATATTAGATGTCACAACATTTTAGGAACTAAGAGAATGGATGAAACTCTGGTGTACCTTTTGATAGTGGTTGTAACATATGGTTATACTACTTCCAATTAGTGGTGGAGAAATATTGATATAAATGTATTAGTACAAAAGGTAAAAGTGCTCCACCACTAATCATAATAAATTGCAGCATTCAACCCAGAAATGTTATAAGTCTTTAAATTGCTTTTGCCTTGCTATATGAATATAGCTGAACATAGTTTAATACATTTTTTACAAGAGGTAATTTTATCTAGCCCATACAATGTCAGGATAATAATAATGATATTCTAATATTAATGCAAGCACAAAATATACATATTGATGAATAATGGTCCTATGGTTTCAGATCTCCTTGCCAAGTCATATTAAAATGACAAATAATTGCCATTGCTTCAGAGAAATGGTATAGGCTCTGTAGTCAAAAAGCACATTAGGGACCAACAGTGTCCATTTGTTATCCTTTGTCAGGAAAGCATGGTTCTTAATGAAAGGACACTGATTGAGGACAGTGACACCTTTTTCTCAACAAGAGCCATGACCTGGGTATTAATAAGAAGATTGAAAGGTTAAGACTCAGCTTTGGAACTATAGAATCACAAAAGAATCTGAAATAAAAACCCTTCATAATTTTGCAAAACTACAGTGTAAAATAGATTGTGTAAGCCCGCAAGCCACACGAGGTTACAATGGACAGAAAGCAGTCCGCAGCAGCCACTGCAAGGAAAGCATTTAAAATCTGTACCCAAATACTTTTTTTAAAAAGTCTTGTTTCCATTTCTCTGTCTGTCTTGGTAAATTCTCTCTTTCCCTCTCCACCGACGACAGTGCTCACCACCTCAGCCAGGGCATTTTCTGAGTGTTACGAGCGTCTAGGAGAGCAGATGGCCTAATCTGTAGCATGAGTAAATGCAATACAATACATACTAGAACCCGATCTTCAGCTGGTGTAAATTGGTACAGTTCAATTCAGGTCAATGGAGCTATGCCAGTTTACACCAAATGAGGATCTGGACCACTGTTTTCATTGAGAATTCAAGGAAAGCATGTGCTGATTATTTGGGGGAATAAATAAATACCTTAGCGTATGAAAAACGTTCCTGTTGTTGTTCCTGCTTGTTAGGGGGCTTATTCCTTCACCCACTTACTTCCCTGGTCCTTCTCGCATGAACAGGGAGCAACGATACCCGAAGTCCAAAGGTGCAAACAATTCGATATTTATTAGGGTGAACTTCCAGCAAGCATGATTCCAGTTTCCTTCCTTAGTGTCCCCCTTCCCAGCTTTGACACCACAGAGCCTTACCTGTATCCCTGTTCCCATTCCCCCCACCTTAGCAAAACATTTTGGACTGTAGGGCCCTATCCTGCACAGATTTACATTCTAACCTTTACACATGAGGAGTGCCATTGGAGTGGAACTACTCAGAGTGCATGAAGTTAAATATGTGTGCAAGTCTCTGCAGGATGGGGCCTCACTTGCTGTGTCTGCTCTGTTGAGAAGAGGTGGGGACTCTGCATGTTCACAAATGCATTAAGCATATTTATCTAAGTGATCTGACTTCCTTTTCTATTCCTAATATTCAATAGAGAGAAAACATGCATTAGGAATTTGACTTATTTGGCTATCAGTAATTTTACATTTGGAATTCGTGGCATAGGGAAATTATCTTCATTTCCTGGTGCCAGTGGTAGAGATGGACCCAACCCCCAAAACTTTCCCGGAGTTTGAAAGTGCTTGGGTTGAGAATTTGCTTCTGTATATCACAGAAATAGGCGTCAGCCACAAAATTCACAACTGAATTTCAACTTTTTCCAAACGTAAAGATTTTTAGATCTTGGTCTTTGTTTTGGGCCTATCTTTAGCCAAAAGAAAAACGTTATAGGCAGAGGCAGCTTCAGACCGAGATATGTAAAGGTCATATTCTAAATTTTCCTTGAACTATTACAGAGCCAAATAATAGCATGCTAAACGAGACATAAGCTGAACACTGAAAGTTCTCTTTAAAAGTTTAACTCTTAAAGACTAGATTTAATAGAAAACCCTTTCCAAATCCTTGAACACATTAGAGAAATATATTTTTAATGACTGTAATATTCATAAAATGAGTTTGTCAAGTGATTTCACATGTTCATTCCACTTCAGGTGTGTGCACGCCCAGTGCACCAGACTTGGAGATTTTCCTCAGTGGTACCAATTGGGGTGGCGCAGGTGTCCTCTGCTGCCTTGTGCTGCTGCATGATGGTATAAAGTGAGGAACTGCCCCAGACCCTCCTCAGGTGCATCTTATCACCTTTGATTAGTAGTTGTAGCAGGCTGACTTGCTACTACACATTCTCTCTCTCTTTAAAGAGAAATGATCTTTGTCACTGTAAATAGTTAGTGGTATTTGTTAGTTTGATTAGTATAGGTTTTCTTTGTTATTTTCTTGTTTCTTTTGAAGAGTCAGTCCCTTCTTATTCTAAGGGTGCTGACACTTGCTACTGGGGTGTGCCTAAGTCTCTGGGCTTCAAGTCTTGTGCCAGCTGCACAAAATCTTTGCCAGTGACTGACCCTCATTCCATCTGCCTGAAGTGCCTCACTGAGGGTCACATTAGAGACCATTGCCAGATTTGCAGGGACTTCAAGCTCCAGACAAAAAAAGGACAGAGAGGAGAGACTACACTACAAACTGAAGGAGGACACCCTGTGTCCACTTTCTCAACTTTCCTATTCAGGGTACGTATATATCTAAGAACAAAGAATGTAGGCCATACTTCAAGGATGGGGATTCTATCCTGGAAAGCAGTTACTCTGAAAAAGATTTGGGGATGAGGGTGGATAATCAGTTGAACATGAGCTCCCAGTGTGATGCTATGGCCAAAAGAGGTAATGCGATCCTGGGATGCATAAACAGGGGAATCTCAAGTAGGAATAGATAGGATTATTTTACCTCTATATTTGATACTGGTGCAACCACTGCTGGAATACTGTGTCCAGTTCTGGTGCCACAATTCAAAAAGGATGTTCATAAATTGGAAAGGTTTCAAAGAAGAGCAAAGAGAATGATTAAAGACTAAGAAAACATGCTTTACAGTGATAGACTCAATCTAATTAGCTTAACAAAGAGAAGGTTAAGGGGTGACTTGACTAGTCTATAAGTATCTACATGGAGAACAAATATTTAATACTAGGGTCTTCAGTCTAGAACAGAAAGAATAACAGAATCTAATGGCTTGAAGTTGAAGCTAGACAAATTCAAACTGGAAATAAAGCATACTTTTTAACAGTGAGAGTAATTAACCATTGGAACAGTTTACCAAAGGTCATGGTGAATCCTCCATCACTGAACATTTTAAAATCAAGATTGGATATTTTTCTAAAAGATATGCTCTAGGAATTATTTTGGGGGAGTTCTATGGTCTGTGTTATAGACTACATCTGCTAGACGATCACGGTGGTTCCTTCTGGACTTAGAATCTATCTATCTATGTAGTTGGGTCATATGGCCCTACTGGAATCCATGGGGCATGCCTCCCACTTCCACAGCTTGCATGGTTCTTCAGCTTTCAGACTTCTGAGCAGGCAATGTGCTGGTGCACATGAGGAGGCACAGGAGGTTATTATCAGTATCAAGCAAAACCCTCAAAGCCTGCCTGTTTAGGAACCTCCACTAAACTGCAAGAGAATGAGCCTCAGCATCCTTTGCATTCTTCTTCATCACCTGATGAGACTATAGTTCCCTGGGATTCCTCATCTGTCCAAGATAACTTCAGGGCTTACCAAAGTCTTTTAAAGAGAGTTGCTACTTCTTTGGATACTGCTGTTGAGGTGGTCCACTAGAGTTCTGGTAGATATTCTGGGTTTGGCAGAAACAATGAGGAGTCCTTGTGGCACCTCAGAGACTAACACATTTATTTGGGCATAAGCTTTTGTGGGCTAGAACCCACTTCATCAGATGCATGGAGTGGAAAATACCTATCAACAATGCCATATTAGAACCTGCAAAATCCTTCTGGCAAACACCACCCTTTCTGCCTCCAACAGCTAGGAGAATTGAGAGAAAGTACCATGTCTCTTCTCAAGGATACGAACATTTTATATCCATCCTTCATCAGATTCTTTACTTGTCTTAGCAGTGAATGAAAGTGTGTGGCAGGGTCAACTCTCTTCTACCCTAAATGACAAGGGTGTAAAGAAACTAGACATTTTTAATAGAAACATTATTTCACATCTGGTTTACAACTTCGTATCGCTAACCAACAAGCCTTATTGGCCAGATACAACTTCTCCCTCTGGGATAATATGTCAGATAGGAATTCCAATCACTGTTATATGAGGGCAAGTTGGTGGCTTGCATTTCTCAGGAAGCATCGTTGGATGAGGAAGATTCGGTGATCAGAGCCATGGCATCTGCAATATCTATGTTCAGGTGTTCGTGGCTTCAATCATCACGGGGGTCTGTTGCAGGAGGTCCACCAGACTATCTAGGATCTCCCCTTCAAGGTCCTATGCCAGGAATCGGCAACCTTTGGCACACGGCTCATGAGTGTAATCTGCTGGTGGTCCGTGAGATATTTTGTTTACATTGTTTACATGCAGGCACTGCCCCCCGCAGCTCCCAGTGGCCGTGGTTCGCAGTTCCTGGCCAATGGGAACTGTGGGAAGCAGTGGCCAAGACATCCCTGGGGCCCGTGCCACTTCCCAAGCTCCCATTGGCCAGGAATGGTGAACCGTGGCCACTAGGAGCTGTGGGGGAACGTGCCTGTGGACAGAAAATGTAAACAAAATGTCTCGTGGCCCACCAGCGGATTATCCTGATAGGCCACATACCAAAGGTTGCCAACCCTGTCCTATGCTCTTCTCACAGAAGACAGATGAGAAGCTCCACAATCTTAAAGATTCAAGGGCCAAGTTGAAATAGTTGGGAATTTATATGCCTTTCCCTAAAAGAAAGCAATTCTGCCTGTATCAGGGTGGCTTGCTTCATGGGCTGGGGAGCCTGGGGCTAAGGCAGCCCTGATTACAGGATAAACCCCACCTCAGAGGAATCCAATGATTCTAGTACAAAAAGGAGCAGGGATTCTCAGTGAGGGGTGGAGCAGGGAAATCACAGGAAACTGCAGATAAGATTGTAGACAGTGGAGGGAGCAAAAAGGTCCTTCAGGGCCCTGAGTCAGCAGAGGAAAAGCCCAAGAAGCAGGAGAGAGTGAAGAAAGCTCTCCAGGCAGGGAGGCTTGGGAGAGACCTTGTCCAAGGGAAAAGACTGCAAAAGCCCAGCTGGAAAGGCCTATGGAGAAGGACAAACTCCAGGCAGGAGATGCTGGGATGCAGAAAGACATCCCTCAGAGAGGTGGAGCTGTGCCCAGATGAAACTAGGAAGAAGACTGTGTGAGCTTGTGTTCTATTTTTGAAAGGCTTTTTTGGTATTTTGGATGATCAGGAAAGAAATACTGAAATGGGGTTTGGGTCTAGATGTCCACTATGCACATGAGGACTCATTAAATTAGACCCCAGGAGGGGGTACCTTTGAACTGAGTGAGTTCTTAAAGGGCCAGCAAGGGTGGAAACCAGACAGAGTGCTGCAGAGCTACCCCTTGCCATTAGAGGGCTCTCAGAAGCCAATGTCCTGCGTTATATAGCCCTCAGTCTCTATAAATACCTGCCTTTCCCACTGAGACAGGCTGACCAGTCTAGGAAATGAGGGGAAAGCACAGGAGGAGACCACCTCCTCCTCAGTTTTCTTCTTTGGTGGATTCTTCCAAGATTGTTTGAGTGCCTTATCTAGGACAGAGGACCAGTTCATGACATACCAGTTTCTCCCTCCCTGTTTTTTAAAATCAGGTTATCCAACTCCCTATGCGCTTGGTCCCATATTAGCATAGACTCATGGGTCTCAAGTACTGTGGAATAGGGATATACCCTACAGTTTATTTCTACTGCCCCTCCCCTCCTGACCAACTCCCCCATTCTCTTCAGGGACCACTCTCACAAGGATGTCCTCCTCAGAGAAGTGCAGTCTCTTCTCCATTTGGGAACTATAGAAGAGCCCTTTCCACTAATGCAAAAGGTTTTATTCATGTTACTTCCTGATTCCAAAGGCAAAAAGAGGTCCATCCCAGACTTGCAAATTTTGAACAAATATATAAAGAAAAAAGTTTTTTACATGATCGCTCAGGCCTCCATCATCCCCTCCCTGGATCCTGGTGACTGGTACTCTGCCCTCAACTTGAAAGATGCATATTTCCACATAGTTATCTAGCAAATCCACAGGAAATCCCTAAGATTTCTGGTCAACAGACCCCATTATCAGTTAACAGTCCTGCCCCTCAGCCTATCTGCAGTCCTGAGAGTATTTACAAAATGCATGGTGGTGGTAGCTGCATTCCTAAAGAAAGCCGGGATGCAAGTATTTCATACCTGAACAACTGGCTAGCACAAAGTCAATGCAAGCTCTAAATACAAGTTAGGCTATCCAGGATACAATCCCTCTTCAGTGTTCTGGGTCAGATGAGGACAAGTATTGTCCCCTCATCAGAGAAAAGACTTTATGTGATTGCTTCCAGATTCTACAGTAGCCAGGGTGTTCCTGCCTCAAGCCAGATTCCATACAGTGTTAAACATTTCCATAGATCTCAAAGCCCATCCAATCACAACAGTGACAAACTGCACATGGCCTCCTGCACACATGTGGTTCAGTATGCCAGACTTAATCTCAGAGTTGCAGGGCTGGTTGAAGTCAGTGGACTCCTTGGCTTGTCACCCATTGGGCATGCTGAGTCAAATTCCTGCAGGAGTACTTAGCTCCTTGGACAGGTGGATAGATCTGGCAAATGCATGTATGACAGTTCCCTTCACCCCATCCCTTGCCTACATTGACTCTGGTTACTGACACTTTTTCTCTAAGTTGGAAAGCACACCTAGGAAACCTACAAACTCAAGGTCTGTGGTTTCAGCAAGATTTGGGTCTCCACATAAACATGTGGGAGTTGCAGGCTATTATCTGACCTGTTCGGCTTTTCTCCCTTTCATCAAGGGAGAGAATCTACAAGTCCTCATGGACAACACCAGGGC
The DNA here is from genome assembly GCF_009764565.3 of Dermochelys coriacea. NCBI lineage: Eukaryota > Metazoa > Chordata > Testudines > Dermochelyidae > Dermochelys > Dermochelys coriacea. The sequence goes on from NC_050069.1 coordinate 229,974,047, forward strand.
AATATTCTACATGAACAGATAGGGAGGGGCCAGAGCAGATTGTCTCTCTCAAGAGTCGATATATCCTATATATATATATATATAGGAGTTTTGTATCACCAATGCAACACATCTCAAAACTTCCCATCTTCCTGGTGTTCAGAAAAGCTTGGCAGATCACCTGAGCAGATCATTCAGCAGAGATTACAAATGGCCTCTCAGGCTGGATACCATGATACATTTTTCAAAGCTAGGGAGTGCCTACATAGACCTGTTTGCTACTTCTCTCAACAGAAAGTGCAAACTCTTTTCTTCTGGGGCAGGTCACAATCTGATGGATGCTTTCTTGCTATCTTGGTAGGACAAACAGCTGTTTGCCTACCTTCCCATTCCACTCATTCCCTGGGTGTTACTCAACCACAAGCAGGATCAGGCTTGCTTAATCCTCGTAGTGCTGGTGTGGTCTCGCTAGCATTGGTTCTTCACTCTGCTTACCCTCTAGGCCTGGGCTCCTTTGACACTACCTTCAGAATCTGACCTGCTCTCCCACGACTATGGCTGCCTTCTGCATCCCAACCCAGCCACTCTCCATCTTACGTGGATGCTCTGTGGTTAATGCCTCAGAAGACATAGCATTGAGGGTATGTTCGCCTGAATACCAGAAAGCCATCTACTAAATATACTTCCCCATTAACATGGATTTGCCTTATGGTAAAAAAAAAAAAAAAGGTGTTTCACCAGTCTAGGCCTCTATCCAGCATGTTTTTGACTACTTGTTCCACCTGAAACAACGAGTCCCATCGATTAGCTGTCAGAGTTCATGTGGCAGCCATCTCCATTTCCACCTACCAATCACAGGTCACTCAATATTTTCTAATTCGATGTCAGTCAAATTTCTAAATAGTCTGGGCAGATTATATCCCCATGCAATGAATCCCATTCCTCCATGGGACTTAAACCTGATGATGGTAAGATTGATGGGTTTGCCCTTTGAACTGATGGCCATCTTCTCTTTGCTGCAGCTCTCTATGAAACTTTCATTTTTGGTAGCTATTACCTGGGGAAGAAGGGTGGTGGACAGCAGCGTTGGAAGAATTTTTACAGGGAGGTGCTGAAAGCCATTGAACAAAACTGAAAACGCTGTAGATCAGTGTTTCCCAAACTTGGGATGTACCAGCTGCTGCTTCCCACAGCCCCCATTGGCCTGCAGTGGCGAACTGCAGCCAGTGGGAGCTGCGATCACCGAACCTGCGGACGCGGCAGGTAAACAAACCGACTTGGCCTGCTAGGGGCTTTTCCTGAACAAGCAGTGTCCCAAGTCTGGGAAACACTGCTATAGATGATGGAAACCACTTCAAGCCAGGGAGTGCTGCCACACCCTTAGCACCCCTAGTTTCAGCACCCATGGTGGCAGAGTTCTGAGCATCAGTAGCTGACCCTCCTTACACACATTTTTACAAGGACAAGGTATATTTACATCTGCAACCAAGATTCCTGACCAAAGTAGAATTGGAATTCCACCTCAATCAAGCCATATTCTTTCATAAACCCCATTCTCACAAGAATTAGGAGAGGCTCCATACCTTGAATGTTAAAAGAGCATTGGCTTTTGTTTTGGACCTGAAGTCTTTTAGGTCATCAGCATAGCTGCTTCTCAGTTGCAGACAGGATGGAAGACCTTTCAATCTGGAAGCAGATGATTTCGTTCTGGATTTCATCACGCATAGTTTTGTGCTATAACATTGCCCATGTACCTCCTCTAGCCAGAGTGGTAGTGCACTCCATTCAATCTCAATTAAAAGATATGCTCTTGCTTTTTTGGCATAAGTATCTATCATAGACATTTGTAATCTTCAAGTTGGTCGTCGGTACCTACTTTTACTACTCATTATGCTACATCTCAGCATTCCACATATGATGCCAAGTTTGGACAAGTAGTTCTTCAGTCCTTGTTCAGGTAGACTATAAAACTCACCTCCAGTTTGAACCGCTTGTGAATCACCTGAAGCTGAATGAACATGTGCAGTCACTTGCTGAAGAAAAAACGGTTATGAACTTGTTCGGTAACTGAGTAGCAGCCGTGTTAGTCTGTATTCGCAAAAAGAAAAGGAGTACTTGTGGCACCTTAGAGACTAACAAATTTATTAGAGCATAAGCTTTCGTGAGCTACAGCTCACTTCATCGATGAAGTGAGCTGTAGCTCACGAAAGCTTATGCTCTAATAAATTTGTTAGTCTCTAAGGTGCCACAAGTACTCCTTTTCTTTGTTCGGTAACTGTTGCTCTTCAAGATGTGTTCAACAGGCCCATTCCCAGATCCACACCCCTTCTCCAGTATAAATATGAATCAACAACCCTATTAACACATATGCATGAAAAGATAGTTTAAAGCATATCAACTCTCTACATTTTGGGGGTCTGATCCAGTATCCACTGAAGTCAATGGTTTCAGAGTAGTAGCCGTGTTAGTCTGTATTCGCAAAAAGAAATGGAGTACTTGTGGCACCTTAGAGACTAACACATTTATTTGAGCATAAGCTTTTGTGAGCTACAGCTCACTTCATCGGATGCATTCAGTGGAAAATACAGTGGGAAGATTTATATACACAGAGAACATGAAACAATGGGTGTTACCATATCCACTGTAAGGAGAGTGATCACTTAAGATGAGCTATTACCAGCCGGAGAGCGGGGAGGGGGGGAAATCTTTTGTAGTGATAGTCAAGGTGGGCCATTTCCAGCAGTTGACAAGAATGTCTGAGGAAGCAGTGGGGGGGTGAGGTGGGAGGGAGAAATAACATGGGGAAATAGTTTTACTTTGTGTAATGACCCATCCACTCCCAGTCTCTATTCAAGCCTAAGTTAATTGTATCCAGTTTGCAAATTAATTCCAATTCAGCAGTCTCTCGTTGGAGTCTGTTTTTGAAGTTTTTTGTTGAATAATTGCCATTTTTAGGTCCGTAATCGAGTGACTAGAGAGATTTAAGTGTTCTCTGACTGGTTTTTGAATGTTATAATTCTTGACGTCTGATTTGTGTCCATTTATTCTTTTACGCAGAGACTGTCCAGTTTGACCAATGTACATGGCAGAGGGGCATTGCTGGCACATGATGGCATATATCACATTGGTAGATGTGCAGGTGAACGAGCCTCTGATAGTGTAGCTGATGTGATTAGGCCCTATGATGGTGTCCCCTGAATAGATATGTGGACACAGCTGGCAACGGGCTTTGTTGCAAGGATAGGTTCCTGGGTTAGTGGTTCTGTTGTGCGGTGTGTGGTTGCTGGTGTGTATTTGCTTCAGGTTGGGGGTGTCTTTCCATTGACTTCAGTGGGCTTTGAATTAGGCCCTTTATGCATTGCTCAAAAAACATGTTTTCGTCTTTCAGTTACCTTGTCAATATTACTAATTTAGATACCAATAATACCCAAAATCTATTAGGTACTGCCCCCCATACCCAGGAAGATGCAGTTCCTCTGCCAAAGAGCTTCCCATTTAAGAAACATGAAATGATAGTCTATTTTATCCATACATTGTACAAATCCTGCTTGTACCATGTGCTATGACATGACATTTTAAAATACCTATTCTTTTCATTTGTAAGCAATGAATGATTTCCATTTCTCAGAATCATTTACCATTTTTAGATTGAGCCATATATCTATAGTGGTTCAGTCTATAGCTTTACCCAAAATGTGGTCTTAATTGGCTTATCTGGCTAAGTAAACTCGTCCGCCCCATTAAAAAAAAATCATGGAACTAACACAATGTTTGCTACCATCACATTGTTCACTCTGTATGTTATACCCTTCCCCTAACCTCAGTTTGTCTTGTCTGTTTACAGTGTAAGTTTTCTGGAACAGAAACTATGTTCTCCTTCGTATATACAGTCCCTAATACAATGGGGCCCTATTTTTATTTGACCTTAGACTGTACTATCATAAATATGATTTTTTAAATAATAATATTAATGAAACAGCGTAATGCAAGTGCACATGACTATTGAAGTGACTATCTAGCCAAGTGCCTGTACAAATGTCTGATTTGTATGTGCACAGTATATTTTCATACATAGCTCTGTATACACCGTTTTGAATTTGCCTAATTTTGAAAGTTTCGCCCAAAATATTGAGGATTGTGAGTTAAAGTTGCTCCTGCTTGAGGTGATATTTTAGCAAGGCTTTTTTGTTGTTGTTGTTTTTGTGTTCTGCGGTGAAGTTTCTGCTGGCAATGACAGAAGGGACAAATTGTTCATAGATCTATGTGCCATCCCTGATACAGTATATTTTCAGTACTGTAGTTTTCGTGTGCAGTGTTCAATTAGTTGAATGAAGAGACAGACTGCCAATATCTTGGTGAATAATGGACTAATTTTTCTTGTTTATAGTCTGATCTTTCTGGAACTCCCTCCTAGAATCTCTGGTACTACTGGGACTTATCTGGATAATCCAGAAAATGGGTTTGGGTTATGACTAGCTATATTTCCTCCTAGAGGAAGTCACTTGTGAGAAAATTTAAGAGATGTAAGTAATCGATAAGGACATGAGTATACATAGGGGCCAGTATATTCTGCGATTGGATGGCAGTAGAATTTGCTGAAAAACAAATCCTTTGCTGCATTGTTATACTACAGAACATTAAATTTTCCTTTAAAAACAAAAAATAGTTTTACTCCTTATAGTTGTAAAGAAAACTTCCATATGAGACCTGAATGTATGCAATGTAGTCTGGGTGAGCAAGCAGCCTTTAACAAAAGCTCTAATTAGAGCTGCTTTTGATTTTTTCCCCACAAAAAACAGATACTTTTTTGAAATTTGTTCATGAAAAAAATCCCCATTTTTGACCAGCTCTAACTACTAAAAGAGATATGAAGTGCCACCGTACATCTCAATGAGCTAATCCTGAAGCCTAGTGATGTCAATTTAAATAAATGTCAACTGTTAACTATTGCACTGCTCATCATTATAGCAGAAACATCCATCTAGTGTGCATATTCCACAGTCCCAAACTGCCTCCCACATCTTAACTGGTACCAACCCCACATCTGGACTTCCAAATTCCCTGCCAAATTCTAAATACAGGTATGCATTATCTTTACAATAATCCGTGGCCCACAGACAATTTAGAGTCATCATAAAATAATGAAGGGGTCAGTGAGGTGCCAGGTGTCCTTCAGACCCCATTTCAGTTCCTTTATAATGCTTTTCTTTACTCTCTCAGCAAATGCCCAGCGGGTTCTTAGAGCAAACAAAAAAAGAAAAGTCTTCTCTCTCTCTTACTTCCCATATGGGAGAGGAGAGTCCATAGGAAAATCAAGAGAGGTAAGGGTGACCTGGATACCAGGCAGGCTTGCTGGGTCAGCTCTTTGGACTTAGTCTAAATTGGGTTATACCTCCAGCCCCTCCTCGTGGGGCGTACAGCTCTGAGGCTGGGTCTTGCGGCTTCGGAAGCAGTGAGACTTGTTGCTATCTCCCTCTCAGTGGGCCTGTCTTAGCTGCCTGAGGCAGCCATCTTCCTGTTCACCACCCCTTCCTTTTAAGCTTCCCCCCTCCAGGCAGAAAAAGCCGTGTAGGTGCACCTTGTTGGTGTTGAATAGGTCCAGAGGAGCCTTTAGTCTCCTATCTGCCAGAGTAAGGACGTGTCCCCTCACAGCCAGCATAAAATACAGTAGAACCTCAGAGTTATGAATGCCTCACAAATGGAGGTTGTTCGTAACTCTGAGCAAAACATTATGGTTGTTCTTTCAAAAGTTTACAACTGAAGAACATTGACTTAATACAGTTTTGAAACTTTACTATGCAGAAGACAAATGTTGCTTTTAACCATCTTAATTTAAATGGAACAAGCATAGAAAATTTCCTTACCTTGTCAAATCTTTCTTTTAAAACTTTCCCTTATAGTTTTAGTAGTTTATGTTTAACACAGTATGGTGCTGTATTTGTCTCTGCTGCTGTGTGTGCTTCTGGTTCCAAATGAGGTGTTTGGTTGACTGGTCAGTTTGTAACTCTGGGGTTCATAACTCTGAAGTTTTACTATAAATTGAATTCAGAATAAAAATAAACAGAAATACTGGGCTGATTCATTATTCATTTTCATACTTTCAGGGACAATGTCAACATGAAAATCAGTTCTGTAATTCTTTAAGACTACTATTATTACAAACAGTATCAGAGATTACTGTAACTGACAGAAATTAGAGGAAAAAATGTCATTTCCTTCCATTTCCCTCCATATAGGCAGTTGGTCAGTTAGGCACTGATTCTGCACGTTGATCAGCAAAAATGCACTTTCTGCCTATATGATACCTTGATTTTAAATAGGGGTATCCTCCCACATGGACCAGTGTGTAGGACTGGGGTCTTAATCAGATTCCTCTGTTACATTTGGCCTAACAGCTTTGTTTGTGATAGTTGTTTTCAGCTATTTGTTCCTTATACATTTCTAGTGTGGGCATAGAGGACAGAAAGAATATAATGCTTTAGTTTCCCCTCACTCCTGGAGGTCAGGCTAGAGGGTTTCTTATATTAGCCAACAAGTCTCATATACTGTGTGGCCTAGATCATGTCTCCTTCTAGTCTTACTCCAATAACTATCCAGCCTGCTGTCTTCTCATAGCCAGTGGAATTCTCCTTCGTCTCAAGAAATAACAGCTTGCCTATTTGTTGCAAAAGATCCTGTATATCATCCCCATTGATAACTAACAGTGGTGACAGTTTTTTACTCAAGGAAAGCAGTAACAGACAACTATCGGCAAATCCTCCTGCCCTTGGGTAAAAATTGGCATCTTCTATTGAACTCTATGGATGAGAGTAGCAAGTGCATAACCAAAGGTAGAATTTGGCCTCAAGTGTGCAACCTTTATGCAGTTTCCCAATAAATGACAATCTTCATCTCCAGTGGAGCAGCATTCCTGTGACACAACAGACCTATCAACCAGTCACATATTATTAGACTTGGAAGGATTCACATTTTTAAAAAAATGTTGTTGAATAATATTCACATTTACATCCCTGAACATTTCCTGATTTGTTTTCAGCAGTTTACATTTTTTGCAGTAGCAAGAAATAAATAAATAACACACACACACATCTAATTGCTTTTTATCCAAAATATAATATTTGTTGAAATCAAGATTCACAACAGAATCAGATACAGAATCATAATATTTGCTAATCATACTGCATCATATTAATCCCTTGGAATTTCATTTTAAATTATTATCAGTTATCATAGAAGCTTGATTAAGCTAAGTGCTAAGGGCCTACCTTCCAACATGTGAGTCGTCCAATTGACTTCACCATAAATTTGCACCATGTTGTCTCTCACTGCTTTGACATCTGCCTCTACCCAAAACCAGCCAAAGAAAATGCCATGATCTTAATGAGATTACATATACGCTTAAAGTTAAGCATGAGCATGAGTTAAGTTTAAGCACCTTGAAAATCAAGACCCAAATACTGAATTCTTGCATCAAGTCAGACACCCAAAGATGGTCCATTCATGTTCTTATTTGAATTAATGGGACTTTTGCCATTGACTTTAGTGGGAGCAGGATCAAACTCATACACTCTTATTAGCTCTTAAATGATGAATATGTCCATATTTTTAATTAACATCCTATCTCTGGAACAACAATGGCAATTTTCTTTGGCTGATTTTGGGTGGAGGCAGACATCAACAACTAGCTGCATTTGCCAGTTAAAATGGAATTCTTCCAAGCTTTTATGTGGGGCCCAATTCTGCACATGCAAGTCTTCTTTAAAAGTCAGTGCAAGGTAATATGAAGGTTCTGAAGGATCTAGCCCATGATGGATTAAATTGTGTAATTAAAGCTGCCTACAACTTATGCAGCCCTCCAATGCTAGAAGGTTTCATCTTGCTGCAAGAAAACTTACTGCCATGTATGGGAAGAGGTTTTCAGGAGATATTAAGAATGGATACTAGGTGGGTGAAAAATCAGATTTTTTGGAAGATATGTTAGTAAATTAGTAGCAGAACATTCAATGATTTGCGTTACCAAGGAATAATTTGATAGTGCAGATATATTGCTATTTGTACTCCTGTACCTCCAGTTGACTTTACCCTATAGTGCATGTCTTTAGAAAATGCGAGGTTAAAGTGGCATTCTGTATGCAATATGCCTTCCTTTTTTCTTCATCTTCTTTTTATTCCCTTCCCATACTGTCCTACCCCATCTTCCCCACCCTCACCTTTAATTTAATGGGAAAGCTATGCACAGATGCCAGGCAGACAAATGTACTGAAGCCCCGTTAGCATTTAATCTCTTTTTAGATAAATGCAAATATTGCTGTCGATGGTACTGGAGCCTTGACCAGCAATCATTTGGGGAAGCTCATCCATTTGTCAAGTCATGACCATTATGATCAGTTATTGCAAATTGAGATCCAGAATATTCGTTCCTGATGAAAACAACAGAATTAAGCCACAGGGCTACAGAAAATTGCTTTCATATTCAAGCAGTGCTACACATATACAGCCATCTCGCTGATGATTTTACTGCCCTGAAGAAAATATATTGCTGCTGCCACAACCCTGTCTTTTGGTACTTTGTCACTTACAAGTGATGATAAAATTGCAACAAAGAGACTTCTTTTTAATCTTATAGGTCATCGTTTGTACTCTGGACAATCCTCCCTTTTGTCCTCTCATTTAGTGTAGATAAGGTGGAAAATTCCTTTTAGTTGCCTCTAAAGTTCTTTTAAGCAACAGTGAACCAAAAGTCAGCCTCCTGATTAACCTGCCCTGAAGTTGTTTAACACAGCAATTTTTTTTTGTTTACGTTTTTCTTTTAAATTGAGAGTTCTGGATACATCTTAAATAATTGTTATGAAACCGCATTACAGGGTACACTTTTGATAGGTTCACATGAAGCTGTCAATGTTAAGAGAGAAACTTAATCCCTTTAATGCCAGGAGAACCCCAATATCATAGAATAACTGTATTACTGAGTTTCTGCCCATTATTATAATCATCTGTTACTGCTGAACACTCTCATAAGAATTTCTATTTTGTGTTATCCAACTTTGCACTTCAGAGGAGTCAGAAAGAATGAAATAGAAAGAGTTGATTTCTGAATAAATTCTCTATTACCCAGAATACTGAATATTTGAGGCTTTCACACTGAAGCACACTTGAAAGAAAAAGAGCATTTGTAGAAGCAGCTATTTACTTTGCCGTATTTCTTTTCCTTATTTTCTGCATTTGAGAAAAGCTGCCTTTCTTTCAGGCCAGCTTTTCCTTTAGCTTTGTCCCCCTCTGAAATCATAAGCCTGTGTTTGTGATATAACAAAAGCCTGTTGCCATAGAAATGCGGTACCACAAACTCAGTATTATGGGGTATCCATTTCCCTCCACTCTGAAGTGCGGAAGGGGCAAAAAAGGGGCTAGGAAGAGCAGAAGGAGGTAGAGCTACCACTGCAACATGCTCTCCCCTCCCCAGATGCCATTTGAAGTCCTCTGCAGCCATTCTGTGCATTTGAGGGTCTGTGAGTTGGGCAAGAGAAGGCGTGTTGGTGATAGGAAGGGAGAGAGGCTGGAGAGCAGATGCCCTATAACAGCGGTATCCAACCATTTCAGCCTGAGGGTTGACCATATTTCAAACGATCCAGGGGCCACAATCACTGTTTTGGGACAAATTCTCTGCTCTGTTTCATTCCCTTTGCATCACTCCGGCAGTGTAAAGGGAGCAAAAATCAGACACAAGGCCTCTACTGGGGCTCCCTACCTCTCCCGTGGAAGAGTTGCCAATGGCTCTAGAGAGCCAGTAAAGTCAGCTCCTACACATCCTTCACTGCACCTGGGGCAGGCCCAGTACTACCAAGAGTTTGGTCCCCCAAATAATCTTCAAAGGGCTCCAAATTATTGTCAGAAAGGCCAAAATATGGTCACATACAAAGTTATCTGGTGTTAAGCAGTGGAAGTGACAATGACAAAATATTGAGATGGTAGCCAAATTCTACTTTTTTCAACCTTAAAATCCAAGATTTTCCAGGGGCCTAATTAGCCCCTGGACTCCTTTAAATTTGTTTGTTTTTTAAATAGTGACATCTAGGGCCCCCCAAATATCCACATGTCCTTCCCCCCAGTAATGGGACCCTAGAACTGGCCCTGACCAGGAGCTGCACAGGACACATTGGGGGTGGTGGGTAGAAGAGGAAGAAATGGGGATCATGTATTGTCTCTAGGGGCCTGTTGCCAGCTGATGAAAGCAGCTCTACCAGGCCCCATGAAAATGAAACTGTCATTAAGATGGTGTGAAAGCTGGGAATACACACTAACTTAGAAATTCACAGCTTCTCTTAAGAGAAATCCAAGCACTGGAAGTGCAGAAATGGACACTTACAGCACCCAAACCACCATTAAGGCCAAGCTCCCGATCAGTGCCACTCCCATTGCCCCAGTTGAACCATTTGAAGGGACCTTTGATTCAATCCAGCTGCTACTAAAGTCAATAGAAAGACTCCAAGTGACTTCACAGGGAATTAAACTGGGCCTCTGGGAGTAGACGTTTATTGGACCCAAGTCTCCTGTGAATCACACTGTTTAAATCAGCATTAGCTTCTCTAATACACCAAAGCAGTGTAGAACAGGTATAGGTGAAAGCTGAAAGAAAAGGAGTACTTGTGGCACCTGTAACTCACGAAAGCTTATGCTTAGATAAATTTGTTAGTCTCTAAGGTGCCACAAGTACTCCTTTTCTTTTTGGAGAAAGCTGAGTAAGGCACAGTGAGTATTTTAGCTCCCATGCAGGGTTTTCCTAATATGGCTGAAGCTGAAGATTTTGAACCACATTTATCAAGTTATTGCAATGTACTCCTTGAAAAAATTTGGAATAAGAATGTGATTTAAACCTATTTGGTACAAAGGTGTTCAAAGATCAAAGAAAGGGTTTTCCTTGTTTTGCCTATAATTAATTTATCTTTTGTAGAATTGCTGACCCTTCCAGCCCATGCTTAGATTTGCATTGTTTATTTTCCTTTCATTCTAGAAGTTTATAAAGCAAATAGAACTAAAATCCTCTCCTTGTTCAAGATTTACATTATAGTTACTTTTGTGACTTGATAGTTTCAAAAATAAGTGATTTAGGAGAGGAAGAACACATTTTTGAGACAAACTGAAGAAGACCTGAAGTGATTTACAAAGTACTACTGCTGGAGTGTATAATGTAAATCTCAGACCCTAAGAAAATGATACAGTAGAGTAGCTTGTAGTAGAGAATGTGATATTTTATAGGAATTATTAAGCCTGAAAACATTTTGATCTAGGACAAGAAAAAAAAAGCAGCTCCTCAGAAGAGAAGTAAATATTGTTGGCCACAAGACTTTCCCAGTTACATGATGTATCTCAAAAATATAATAAAGGTGATGATGTGTTATTTTTAAAACAAGTTCTCTGTCTTCTGAAGTGTTGAATTACATGATCCAACTTTTCCTGGCCATATGCTGATTACATTATAAGATTTTATAGGGTATAAATACATAGTTGTTCCTCAATGCAAAGTGTAAGAGCAAGAGGACTTCTTCAGCTGAAAATACAAAACAGAGACACAAAATTATGGAAAAAAAGATTTCCAAGAGAATGAAAAACATAAACTGGTTTAAGACTCTGATTGATGGAATTTTCTCAACCGTTTAGGAGCTTTTCAAAGTAGTTAGTACATTTCACAGCAGCCATTCTATAACTCTTGCTGAAAACTATTATTTAGGGCTCTATTCACACTATGGGCTCAATTCTGAACTCAGATACAGGGAGGGCATTTGTTACAGGGTATCTCATAAAATCGATTACTTGCATGTTGAGACATGCCTGTCTATTGTATCCGTACACACATGCATGTGTTTTCACACATGTCACAAAACATATCAGAACAGCTTGACTAGTTCAGGTTGGCCTGTCTCACAGAGACCTGCAAAAGGTGCCATTATTATGGTTTATCCACAACTCAGGGCAGCTGCTCTGATTCAAACTGGCTAACAATGTATCATTTACTCAAACACTGATATAACTTGTGGCACAATTCTAAACCCATTCAGGTGGGCATATTAGTGCCAAATGCAGAAGAAATGCTGCTTTTTTCACAGCACTAGTGGCAAAAAGGCTCTGAATTCCCAACCGGGACAGACTTCACATCATCATGCCCACCATGGAAGAAATTAAGTCTTCACAAGGCAATGAAACAGGGAGAAATGTGAGCATGCCAGGGGTGTGGTGTGTGGATATGATCACAGAACAAATCCACCTTCCCCAAATCAACATAGAAGGGAGCAGGGAGCTGCACCTGTATATATCCAGCAGCAGCCAGAAGCATCGTGGATATCTCAGTCTGTACTTCAATGTGGGGTCTAGGAATTTCATCCTGCAAGTTGGGTGCCTGAATGCACAGTTCCACATGAGCACATGCTTTGATTGGTAGTGCTCATTTTCAGGATTGGGCCCATACTGTAATTTTTGAAAAAAGAAAAGGAGTACTGGTGGCACCTTAGAGACTAACAAATTTATTAGAGCATAAGCTTTCGTGAGCTACAGCTCACAGCTGTAGCTCACGAAAGCTTATGCTCTAATAAATTTGTTAGTCTCTAAGGTGCCACCAGTACTCCTTTTCTTTTTGCGAATACAGACTAACACGGCTGCTACTCTGAAACCTGTAATTTTTGAGAAGTACTATGGACCTACCACTTGGTTTATCCATCTAACTGGGGAGAGTTCTGCTTAGAAACAGAAGACAGGATATCGGTGTTACTAACAGAAGCTATTCTGTTTTCTTTTGAGATTTTATCATTACATTTACCCATATGGGAAAGATGCACAGAAATTATGTTATATGATAATCTATCTATATTTTTAACCAGAGTATCGAATGTAATACAAAACTTTATTCCTATTATAGACAAGAAGATTCAGAAAAGCGGAAATTCTCTATTAAATTCTATAAGTCTTTACAGTAATTACTATGTAACCTTATTCAATATCTATAGAACCCTACTGGGTTTCATCTATATTCAATTCTATCAGGTTTTCCCATATGGTTAAGTGAAACCAACCTGTTGCATACATATCTTTCCTGGTTCTCTTTTCAGCAAGGGTGCTATAGTCTCTTACTACCCATTCAATCCCATTACCACAGAATCTTGCTTACTACTTTAAAACTAATATTAGGGAAGGAAAATATTGGCCTATATCAGTCACAGAGTAAAAGCTCTCTCATTTAGGAGATTATACAAATTGTTGCCAATTGCTGAGACTTGAGGGGAAGGTGTATCTGACTGGCTAAAATTCCCTACAGAGCACAAGGCTGTGCTACTGCAAATTTTTAACACTCTCAGTATACTCATCCAGTTTGAGCTACTGTTAAGGAATCTAAGTCCATTTTCCAATTCCTTTTTGGCTTATATGGTACTTTAATTTTGTTGCTTTGTCAGGGTCTAAGTTGGGCAAGGTAACATTTTCTGAAAGCTGGAATAGTTACCTCTTTCCTCTAGATATATTGCTTCTCAAGAGAAATCCTGATAAAAGGTTGCAAAAGCTACTGCAATTTTTTTCTGCTCTGCAAGCTGTTTTTATGGGTCCCTGGATATTTTATCTTGCTTACAGTCCATGAAGCGTTCTTTCTGTAACTGAAAGACTCTAAGTCTACTTGCCCTATTTCCACATTCTACCTGTGTGTGCATGCATGCACGCATGAGGAGTGGGGCAGAGGGTGCAGAAAGAGAAGTTTCACAAAAGCAAAACCTTTTTGATTTGAAAATGGCATTTCACAGTATTTTTATGTCCCCCAAAATCCCACCCACCACTTCAGCTCTTTAGTGAAATAATTCCCGGTTGCTTTTGAAATTCCCCAAACATAAGGCATGTAGTCCAGGATTGGGCCCCTAGTAGTGACCAATACTCAATAATCAGAAGTGAGGCAAAGGGTGATTGTAACAAGCCAATTGTAGAGTGCTATCCATGGGAAAGAATTTTTCACCTAGGCAGATATGGGTGCCAAAAAAAATCTCATTTTGTTCTCATAGGATTGTATATTATTGATATTTTTCATCCAGGGATCTCAAAGTGAGATTTTAAAAAAGTGAGAAAATACACTATTATATCACCATTTTGCCTATGGGTAAAGTTAGGCACTGAAAGGGTAAGGGGCCAGAGTCTCTGTTACTCCAAGTCCACTTTGCTCTATGTAAGCATTGCAAAGTGGAGTTAAATGGCTGGGGATGGCCAACAGAGAATTCCCCCTATGCAGGGGAACTCAGCTGGCAAAGAGCTACTAGAGGTGGTTCCACTGCCATTATGCCTGAGCCCCCTTTATAGGACACAAAAGGTGTCTTGGGGCAAGGCATAGAAGGGCTCTGCTATACCCAATCCTCTATTGCAGGGGTCAGCAACCTTTCAGAAGTGGTGTGCCAAGTCTTCATTTATTCACTCTAATTTAAGGTTTCGCGTGCCAGTAATACATTTTAACCTTTTTAGAAGGTCTCTTTCTATAAGTCTATAATATATAACTAAACTATTGTTGTATGTAAAGTAAATAAGGTTTTTAAAATGTTTAAGAAGCTTCATTTAAAATTAAATTAAATGCAGAGCCCCCTGGACCAGTGGCCAGGACCCGGGCAGTGTGAGTGCCACTGAAAATCAGCTTGCATGCCATAGGTTGCCTACCCCTGCTCTACTAGGTTACGGTCACTGAGGTACTTATACCAGTGGTGTTAGTTAATGCTGCTACTCTGCCACTTTCATAGAATCATAGGACTGGAAGGGACCTTGAGAAGTCATCCAGTCCAGTCCCCTGCACTCATGGCAGGACTAAATATTATCTCTTGACCATCCCCGACAGGTGTTTGTCTAACCTGCTCTTAAAAATCTCCAATCCATTCCACAATCTCTCTAGGCAATTTATTTCAGTGCTTAGCTACCCTGACAATTAGAAAGTTTTTTCTAATGTCCAACCTACACTTCCCTTGCTGCAGTTTAAGCCCATTGCTTCTTGCCTCAGAGGTTAAGAACAATTTTTCTCCCTCCTCCTTGTAACAACCTTTTATGTACTTGAAAACTGTTATGTCCCCTCTCAGTCTTCTTTTTCCAGACTAAATAGACCCAATTTTTCAATCTTCCCTCATAGGTCATTTTCTAGATCTTTAATCATTTTTGTTGCTCTTCTGTGGACTTTCTGCAATTTGTTCACATCTTTCCTGAAATGTGGCACCCAGAACTGGACACAATACTCCATCTGAGGCCTAATCAGCACGGAGTAGAGCGGAAAATGTGAGCTGGGGCAGGGCATCTCTGGATCAAAGAACCACAGCTGGCTCCTCGATGGTCCATCCCTCCACCCTCGCTATACCTAAGACAGCTGCAGCGGCACAGGAGCTAGCAAACAGAGCTCTAAACAGGGGAGTTTGAGTGGGAGTTCTGTTGGAGGAGAAGGTAGTTGTACTTGGTTTTGTATTTTTAGTATTTGTGTGTGTGTAGGGGCTTTGTGCTGGGAGAGCAGCTGAGCCCTGATTAGGGGGTGGGGCTTCTGACTAGGGGTCCTAAAGGTAGCCAGCCAGTCAGGCAGCAGCACAGACAGCTGCAGCGGCACAGGAGCCAGCCAACAGAGCTCTAAACAGGGGAGTTTGCATTGTGGTGCTTGTTTGGGGTTTGCTTTTACTGGGGGGTGGTTGTCTTTTTTGTGTGACTTGTGTTTCCCAGATTAACAGGATTTAGGTGGGAAGGTGATGACAGATACAGAGGCAGCTGTGGGAGTGACTCATGTGGTGGAAGACACATTGAGGATGACTGGATGTGGAAGCTGTGGTATGTACATGATCCTGGAGGGGGGAACCAGTAAGAGGTTTTTTTGCATGAAATGCCGTCTGATAGAGCTGATGGAGGAAAAGATCCGAGGTTTGGAGATGCAGGTGGAAAGTCTCGTTGAGTTTAGGAAGGGGTTTGAGCAGATGATGGAGCAAAGACATGAGGTATCTGAAGGGAAAAGCTCAGACTCACAGATGGAAGCAGGGCTGGGGAATTTTGAGGGGAGACTGGGTGAGGAAAGTGGTCAGTAGAAGCATTTGACTCAAAGAACCAGGCAGAGGAAAAGACGGGCTAGTGAAGAAGAAATAGAGCTTAGGAATAGGTTTGCAGAGTTGGAAAATGAAGAAGGGGCTCGTCAGGTACTTGTTGAAGGTGGAAGGGTAAGGAAGAAGAGAAGAGAGGCTAGTCCTACAGGAAAAGGGGAAGAGTCAAGGGAGACTACACCAAATATGAGCCCCAGGAGGATACAGGATGGGTTGAAGAGAATTATAAGGGAAAATAGGAATGGAAAGAACTTGCAGCCAGAGGGAACAGGGGAGAGACTGGAGAATAGCACCATCACCAGGAAAAGGCAGGTCGATGTGATCGGGGACTCTTTATTGAGAAGAATAGACAGGCCTGTAACTAGAGCTGATCCAGAGAATAGAAGGGTGTGCTGTCTTCCGGGTGCTAAAATACGGGATGTAGACCTGAGGTTGAAAAGGATCCTAAAGGGAGTGGGAAAGAATCCCCTAATTATCCTTCATGTGGGAACAAATGATACGGCTAGATTCTCGCTGGAAAGTATTAAGGGAGACTATGCTAGGCTGGGGAAGACACTTAAGGAAATTGAGGCTCAGGTGATCTTTAGTGGGATCCTTCCTGTTCCTAGAGAAGGACAACAAAGGTGTGACAAGATTATGACTGTCAACAGATGGCTTAGGCAGTGGTGCTATAAGGAGGGCTTTGGAATGTATGGCCACTGGGAGGCATTCACGGACAGAGGACAGATCTCTCGGGATGGACTTCATCTGAGTAGGGAAGGAAATAGACTTCTAGGATCGAGGCTGGCACAACTGATAGAGAGCTTTAAACTAGGAATTAGGGGGAGATGGTTGGGAGATGTCCAGGAAATCTCCACGCCAGATTATAGCATTGAGAGGGAAGAAGACGAAGTAAGAAAGGATACAGCCGTGGGTAGGAGACTGTATATAAGGAGTGAGGGTGGTGTGGATACTAGTCTAATAGGTTATACTGGCTGTAGAATGACTGTGCCTAATAGGGTACAAAATGTGAGCGAGGCCAAACAGCAAAAATGAAGATGTTTGTACACCAATGCGAGGAGTCTAGGTAACAAAATGGAGGAACTAGAGCTACTGGTGCAGGAAGTGAAACCTGATGATAGTGCTTGGGGTGTGCTATAGACCTCAGGGATCTAATTTGGATATGGATAGAGCCCTTTTTAATGTCTTTAATCAAGTAAATACTAATGGAAACTGCATGATCATGGGAGACTTTAACTTCCCAGATATAGACTGGAGGACCAGTGCTAGTAATAATAATAGGGCTCAGATTTTCCTAGATGCGATAGCTGATGGATTCCTTCATCAAGTAGTTGCTGAACCGACTAGAGGGGATGCCATTTTAAATTTAATTTTGGTGAGTAGCGAGGACCTCATAGAAGAAATGGTTGTAGGGGACAATCTTGGCTCAAGTGATCATGAGCTAATACAGTTCAAACTAAATGGAAGGATTAACAAAAATAAATCTGTAACTAGGGTTTTTGGTGCAAAGGTAGCAATGAGCAGCAGGGTTTGGAGGTATAAGAATCAATGAGGCTGAAAACTGTTGTTTGGCAAGAAATACAATAGAAATGAAGATGCAAACAAAGTTGTAGTGGAGGAATTCGCATGTAGGGCCACTCCAAACTTAAATTCATTTGTTGGGAGAAGGCCCCAAAACTGAGCCAGGTTCTGCTCAGATACACTGGCGTGAATCTAAAATAAACCCATCCACCTCAGTGGAGTTATACTGGATTTACAGCACTGGAAGTGAGAGCAGAATCTGGCTCACATGGAATTTTAATAAGAACTAAGATAAGTCTTTTAACATATTTAACCCTTTCTAAAACTCAACCTGCTCTATACAGCTTCATTTACTTGACTGAATGCTAGAGTCAGAGGATAGAGCTAGAATGCTGCAGTGTCAAAGGGCCACACTAATAAGGCCAAATTCTACCCTCAGTTATATCTATAGAACCCCATTGAAATCAATAAGGTTACATGAATAACTGAGAGAAGAATTTGGCATATCCAATCAAACTGCTAGAGCTCTTTACAGGGTGGAATTCTGGTTAAGTAACTTTTTTGGCACTTTGCACAGCACTGAAATGGATCTGTAAGTTGGGATCATTAAAGGGAGCATGCCTTGCATGCTGGAGCACAGAGATATTGCTGGCAAGTTATAAACTATTTCATTTTAAAATTACATTCCAGGGCATTCTGAGAGCCAGGGAACTCCTCCTATGGCTGTTGAGACTGTTTGCACAGAACTCAAAATCTGCCATAAGTCTGGGCTCCATTTATTTTGATTATTTAAAAATGTTCTTACTAAGAGACTCTAATAGTTTTTGTAAAGTACTTGTACAGAAACCAATTCTGATCAAGGCAGAATCAGCACCCATATCAAATCCCTCCTCACATGCCAGTTAAAATGCTTCCTCCAATTGCTCTGTCTCAGGAAAAGTCTGGAGGATAGATGAGACTTGCAATGTGCCTTTAAGAGCAAGAAATTTGATCCATGAGGCATCAGGAATGACCACTGCTCCCAGATTCTACAGGGGGCTGCACAGCATCAAGATTTCTTTCTTCAATAGGGCAGTGGGAACCAGTAAACAATTCTGCATTTCCTGCCAGACATTGGGTTACTGATGAGGGGTAAGTAGTCCCCTGTAATCCTTTGCTTCAGGCTGCAGCAGGGCTCATGTAATGCTGCTTCAACAACAGATAATCCACTTTAAAACTGGTCTAACTTCAACTGGAAAAAATTTGCAGGCGTTGCTTATCACTGAAATTCCTTGGCAGAATACAAACATCTGTTCTGTGACCATCAGATAGTTACAGACCTTTACTGCCTTATACCTATAAACCTACTTTACATTAAGGATCATTATTCTGCTCTTAATTATCTGTGCTAATCCATCCTTGCATGGGTATAACTGAGGCCAGAATATGGCCTATAAACAAAGATAAAAGTACATAAGAATGGCCACACTGGTCCAGCTAACCCAATATCCTGTCTTCAAACAGTGGTCAATGCCAGGTGCCCCAGAGGGAATGAACAGAACAGGTAATCATCACGTGATCCATCCCCTGCTGCCCATTCTGAGCTTCTGGCAAACAAAGGTTAGGGACACCATCCCTTTCCATCCTGGCTAATAGCCATTGATGAACCTATCCTCCATGAATTTATCTAGTTCTTTTTTGAATCCTGTTATAATCTTGGCTTTCACAACATCCTCTGGCAAAGAGTTCCACAGGTTGACTGTGCGTTGTGTGAAGAAATACTTCCTTTTGTTTGTTTTAAACTTGATGCCTATTAATTTCATTTGGTGACCCCTAGTTCTTGTGTTATGAGAAGGAGTGAATAACACTTCCTTATTTACTTTCTCTTCATCAGTCATGATTTTATAGACCTCTATCATATCCGCCCTTAGTTGTCTCTTTTCCAAGCTGAAAAGTCCCAATCTTATCTTCTTGCCTCATATGAAAGCTGTTCCATACCCCTAAGCATTTTCGTTGCCCTTTTCTGGACATTTTTCAATTCCATTATCTTTTTTTTGAGCTGGGGAGAACACATTTTCACGCAGTATTCAAGATGGGGGCATGCCATGGATTTATATAAAGGCAATATGATGATTTCTGTTTTATTATCTATCCCTTTCTTAATGATTCCCAACATTCTGCTCGCTTTTTCGACTGCCTCAGCACATTGAGTGGATGTTTTCAGAGAACTATCCACAATGACTCCAAGATCTTTCTTGAGTGGTAACAGCTAATTTAGACCCCATCATTTTATATGTATAGTTGGGATTATGTTTTC
Organism: Dermochelys coriacea; assembly: GCF_009764565.3. Classification (NCBI taxonomy): domain Eukaryota; kingdom Metazoa; phylum Chordata; order Testudines; family Dermochelyidae; genus Dermochelys; species Dermochelys coriacea. Next base: position 229,993,913 of record NC_050069.1, read on the forward strand.
CAGTGTGCATTACTTTGCATTTATCAACATTGGATTTCATCTGTCATTTTGTTGCCCTGTCACCCAGTTTTATAAGATCTCTTTGTAACTCTTCGCAGTCTGCTCTGGAGTTAGCTATCTTGAGTAGTTTTGTATCATCTGCAAATGTTAACATCTGTCTGTTTACTCCTTTTTCAAAATCATTTATGAATATGTTGAATAGGACTGGTCCCAGTACAGCCCCCTGGGGGACATCATTATTTACCTCTCTCTATTCTGAAAATTGACCATTTATTCCTACCCTTTGTTTCCTACCTTTTAACCCATTACCAATCCATGAGAGGACCTTCCCTCTTATCCCATGACAGCTTACTTTGCTTCAGAGCCTTTGGTGATGGACCTTGTCAAAGGCTTTCTGAAAATCTAAGTATACTATATCCACTGGATGATCCCTGTTCACATGCCTGTTGACCCCCCACAAAGAATTCTAGTAGATTGGTGAAGTACGATTTCCCTTTACAAAAAACATGTTGACTCTTCCCCAACAAATTGTGTTCATCTATATGTCTGACAATTCTGTTCTTTACTATAGTTTCAGCCAGTTTGCCTGGTACTGAAGTCAGATTTACTGGCCTGCAATTGCCGGGATCACCTCTAAAGTCCTTTTTCCAAAATTGGCATCACGTTAGATATCCTCCAGTCATTTGGTACAGAAGCTGATTTAAATGATAGGTTACATACCACAGTTATCAGAGTAGCAGCCGTGTTAGTCTGTATTCGCAAAAAGAAAATGAGTACTTGTGGCACCTTAGAGACTAATAAATTTATTAGAGCATAAGCTTTCGTGAGCTACAGCTCACTTCATCAGATGCATTTCTATTTTTTCCACCAAATGCATCCGATGAAGTGAGCTGTAGCTCACGAAAGCTTATGCTCTAATAAATTTGTTAGTCTCTAAGGTGCCACAAGTACTCATTTTCTTTATACCACAGTTAGTAGTTCTGCAATTTCACATTTGAGTTCCTTCAGAACTCTCGGGTGAATACCATCTGGTCCGGGTGACTTATTACTGTTTAATTTATCAATTTGTTCCAAAATGTCCTCTAATGACACTTCAATCTGGGACAGTTCTTCAGATTTGTCACCTAAAAAGAATGGATCAGGTTTGTGCATCTCCCTCACATTCTCAGCTGTGAAGACTGATGCAAAGAATTCATTTAGTTTCTCTGCAATGGCCTTCTCGTCCTTGAGTGTTCATTTAGTATCTCGATCGTCCATTGGCCCTACTGGTTGTTTAGTAGGCTTCCTGCTTCCGATATACTTAAAAAATATTTTGCTATTACTTTTAGAGTCTTGGATAACTGTTCTTCAAATTCTTTTTTGGCCTTCCTGATTATATTTTTATACTTCACTTGCCAGAGTTTCTGCTTCTTTCTATTTTTCTCAACAGGATTTTACTTTCATTTTTAAAGGATCCCTTTTTGCCTCTCATTGCTTCTTTTACTTTGTTGTTTAGCCATGGTGGCACTTTTTTTGTTCTCTTACTGTGTTTTTTTAATTTGGGGTATACATTTAAGCTGAGCCTCTATTATGGTGTCTTTAAAAAATTTCCATGCAGCTTGCAGGAATTTCACTTTTGGCACCGTACCTTTTAATTTCTGTTTAACTAACTTCCTCATTTTTGTGTAGTCCCCCTTTCTGAAATTAAATGCTATCATGTTGGGCTGCTGTGGTGTTTTTTCCCGCCACAGGGATGTTAAATTTAGTTATATTATGTTCACTATTACCAAGAGGTCCAGCTATATTCACCTCTTGGACCAGATCTTATGCTCCACTTAGGACTAAATCAAGAATTGCCTCTCCTCTTGTGGATTCCAGGACTAGATGCTCCAAGAAGCAGTCAAGGTGTCAAGAAACTTTATCTCTGCACCCCATCCTGAAGTGACATGTACCCAATCGATATGGGGTTAGTTGAAATCCCCCATTATTACTGAGTTTATTTTTATAGCCTCTCTAATCTCCCTGAGCATTTCACAGTCACTATCAACATCCTGGTCAGGTGGTCGGTAGTATATCCCTACTGCTATATTATTTCAGCATGATATTATTATCCATAGAGATTCTATGGTACAGTTTGGTTCATTTAAGATGTTTACTTCATTTGATTCTATGCTTTCTTTTACATGTAGTGCCAGTTCCCAACTTGTTCTGTCCTTCCAATATATTTTGTACCCTGGTATTACTGTGTCCCATTGACTGACTATCCTCATTCCACCAAGTTTCTGTGATGCCTATTATATCAATATCCTCATTTAATATGAGGCACTCTAGTTCACCCATCTTATTATTTAGACTTCTAGCATTTGTATATAAGCACTTTAAAAACTTGTCACTTTTTAGCTATCTGCCATTATGTCATATAAATGAATGGGACTCTTTTTTTCATTTGACTCTTCCTCATCAGATCCTACCCATATATTATCTTGCATCCTTTCCTCCCTACTAGGACATAGAGAATCTCCATTAATACTTAATAATTCAATTTGTATGTACTTTGTTTCATGGTTTGTGTGTGTGTGTGTGTGTATGTATATAACACACACACACACACACACACCATCTATTCCTGGTTTTGAGGGGAAAAAATCAACCTTAATGTTAAAAATGCCTGCTCTTTAATTTGCTCCAAACTATTCAAGAATAAAAATATAGTATGTGAATTGAGGTGTAATTGAATTATAACATTTGCCATGAAAAATTTAACAATGAAATTTGATGCCATACAAATCAAGAAAATTACTTCTCATAAGACTGAAAATGTCTCTGAAGTAAATATTAATTGAAAGGGCAGGTATAATTATTATGGTTATTTTCCCCCACAACCACATGACTTTGATGAACTTTAAAATAAGGAACACAGAAAAACAATTATATTAAAGTGGCTAGGATGCAGGCTGGAGGGAAATCATAAGCATTAAAATATAACATAGCTGTGTGTGTGTGTGTGATTTGCTTTTAGGCCCTTCTTCCAAACTGTTGTACAGTGAAAGATGAATATGAGACATTTATTGCTGCTCTGGGACTCACTTGAATGTCTGTGATTGGCCTGAACTGAGGCTTTGTTTGAAGGTTATGCAAAGACTTTGTCATTCAAAGTCAGCACCTCTGACAAGTGCTATCCTCAGAAGAGGTTTACTGAATTCTGCTGGATAAACACAGCTAGATTAGCTAGGGTGTGGGATCCTTTCACCTCTTCACTATTACTCATTAAGATCTGGGATCCATGACTTGTGCTGCACTCTGGTCAAGGTCTTTGAATATACAAGTGTTTATAATCAAAAAACACTTCAGTGATCACATTTGTTGTAACATGTAATTACAGAGACAGATCTCGAACAAGGATAGGTTCACAGTCAATCGGGGCATGTCATACAGCTGCAAGTGTTCACAGCCTATAACTTGCCATATGTATAGAACACCAGTAGGGGGAGCTCTATTATTCCAACCCTACAATTCTATGATTGTCAAGTCCTTCAAAGAATCAGTACAATGCAAAACAGACAATGTCCAAGGTGTAAGGCAAGAAAAGTCTTTCTTCGAAAAGCTACAGTGCAGTGAACCATGTTGATAAAGTAGATGCACTCTCAGACCATGTGCATACAAAGACATGGGGAACTGGTCATGAAATGATAGTTTTGGAACACAAAAGCAAATATATGATCATTGATTTGAAGTGTTGGTGAATAAGTTGGGATGAAAAATATAAATATCCACTATCTTGGGGTGCCAGAAGCCATGCAAAATCATGATCCTATAAATCTTACTGGGGAAAAATGAGATCTTGGCACTTCTAGGACTGAATGCATAAGATTACCTGATTTATGGGAGGTCTGAAGTTACAAGGTGGCACTTGAGAAGCCCAAGGCAGGGAACTGTGTAGGTAGCTGTGTAGGATAAATAGTGACTATATTTGATTTTAGAGTCTGAGACAGCACAAAGGAAAAAGTTCCACCAAGTCTCAATCACAGTGAGATGCTGCACTGAAAACAGTTTTTTGCCATATACACTCTCAGTTAAACAGTTTTCAATACCACTTCAGGGGTTCTAATGCTGAAAAACTCTGTTGGCAAAAGATTAATTGCTTAGCGTGGTTGGGGGCTTTTACATGGTTAAATTAGTGGGAATTTTGCTTGAGTTTGGCTTTCAATTTGACTGCACACTGGGTACTGACTGCACACTGGGTTGTTGCAGAAGAAACACAGGGCCCTGAATTCAAGATCTGTCAGCTAAGTAAAGGAAGAACTGATTTGACATTTATAAACACATATATTTGTAATTGTTAAAGCTTCCTTTTAGACTTAGCTAGATAATGAGCCAATCCTGCTCATCCACCTCATGGAAGTAGTCCCACTGCATCAATACTCAGATTTCTCATTCAAAGTGGTATACTAACATCTGATTAAAATGCTAAGTATTATTTACTAACAAATATTCAAACTCTAAAGTTAGGCGCCTTAAGAAAAATGGCCTGATTTTCAGAGATGCTTAGCACTGGCAGTTCCCACTGAGTTCAGTGGGAGTTATCCGTTCTGAGTACCAACAGAAATCAGGCCACTATAATTTAGGTGCCTAATTTAAGGGTCCTGAGTTTGGAAATTTGGTCATTATTACATGTAGAGCTAGCAGCGATATTTAGAATAAGTTTGTCTACTACTTTCCATTATAAGACCCTGTTTTAAGTAGTTTATAACTTTGTCAAATTTAAACTGTTCAAACCTTAATTTCCAATGCCAGGTGCCTGCTTTAGGCTTAATTTTTTTTATTGATTTGATTTTTAAGTTTAATCAAAAACAGTTCAGCTATTTCCAAGAACAAGCTTAGGGAAAAAAATATGCTATTTTGCTGATCTTAAATAATTCTTGCAACCATTTCATTGAGAATCTCCAACAAGAACTTAATTGGGGTTTGCGCTGCTGTGAGGGATGTGCCTTGTCCTCCCAGACTTGGCCAGTTTATAAACCTCTGAAAAATCACAGTGTGCACAAGCTCAGTAGAGGTTTCTTAGAGGCTGGAAGTGTTATTCTGTGATTCTGCCTGAACTGAGCATACTCACGTACAATCCACGTACGGCACCTATATACTGACCAGACTGTATATGCACCATGTCCACAGTAGGTCATTTCTGTGTGCAGGGGCTGAGAGGACTTGCCCTGCAATTGCTAGTCCTAATAGCTGGAGGTCATTGTGCTGCTGGGCACCAGATATGAGAGCAGGGAGACTGTCTCTCTTGTGCTCTCAATGACACCCTGCTGGTGCCCAAGCAGCATGGAGGAAGCTGACTGAGTAAAATGCAAAGAGGTGAGGAGCAGGGGGAGAGAAGAGCAAACTAAGAGAGAGAGGAGCGAGCGGGTGGGGGGGAATAAGCAGAAAGTTGAGTAGGAGCCAGGGAGTTGGGGTAGGAAGCCTTTAACAGCACTCTAAAACCTGGAAATGAAACCAAGAATCCCAAGTTTCAGCATTCTTCTACTATTACTGTCTAGTCAGTGACTGAGAATCCCATTAGCAAAATGTGTGTCTCTCCTTCCTTTCTAGTGGCTACTCCACATAGAAGATAACAGTTACTACTGTTACCAATTAATCCATTAGTGTAAGCATTAGAAGTCTGTGTTGTGGATCTAAGGGTCCCAACCCCACTCATGAACCATGTGGGGGTCAGCATGGTTCCATATGATGGCATTTCTGTTCTTTCAGTTGCTTTAAAAAACAACAAACGAATGAAAAAAAAAACCACCTTGGGAAATTACATAAAAAGCTACATTAAAATGTGTATGTTACAAAGTCAAGCACTCAGAAGTTAGGAAATGTCAGCATTATGGTTGCCTGGGTAATCTGAATCCATCCCTCTTTTGTGTTTGCATTATGATACAGATCTTTAATTACATGTTCACATACTATTTTTGCCACAGGTTCCCTACTTTTTCACATTTAAGTTGCACATTGAACAGGTAGTGGTGAGGTACAAGGCACTGGTGAGACCTCATCTGGAATACTGTGTGCAGTTCTGGTCTCCCAAGTTTAAGAAGGATGAATTCTAACTGGAACAGATACAGAGAAGGGCTACTCGGATGATACGAGGAATGGAAATCCTGTCTTATGAAAGGAGACTCAAAGAGCTTGGCTTGTTTAGCCTAACCAAAAGAAGGCTGAGGGGAGATATGATTGCTCTCTATAAATATATCAGATGGATAAATATCAAGGAGGGAGAGGAATTATTTAAGCTCAGTATCAGTGTGGACACGAGAATAAATGGATATAAACTGGCCATCAGGAAGTTTAGACTTGAAATTAGATGAAGGTTTCTAACCATCAGAGGACTGAAGTTCAGGAATAGCCTTCCAAGGGGAGCAGTGGAGGCAAAAGACATATCTGGCTTCAAGACTACACTTGATAAATTTACGGAGGGGATGGTATGATGGGATAGCCTAATTTTGGCAATTATTATTTGACTATTAGCAGTAAATATGCCCAATGGCCTGTGATGGGACACTAGATAGGGTGGGATCTGAGTTACTACAGACAATTCTTTCCTGGGTGTCTGGCTGGTGAGTCTTGCCCATGTGCTCAGGGTTTAGCTGATCGCCATATTTGAGGTCAGGAAGGAATTTTCCTCCAGGGCAGATTGGCAGAGGCGCTGGGGAGTTTTTGCCTTCCTCTGCAGCGTGGGGCATGGGTCACTTGCTGGAGGATTCTCTGCACCTTGAAATCTTTAAACCATGAGTTGAGGACTTCAGTAGCTCAGACATAGGTCAGGGGTTTGTTACAGGAGTGGGTGGGTGAGATTCTGTGGCCAGTGTTGTGCAGGAGGTCAGACTAGATGATCATAATGGTCCCATCTGACCTTAAAGTCTATGAGTCTAGTAAAAAAATTACTGTATTTTTAAGTCAACTAGTTTGATTTTTTTCCTCCCATGCAGAATTAAATTTCCCAGAAAAAAAAAGTTCATTGAGTTCAACTCTAATGCCAGAGAATACTAATCAGAAATCTTCTATGCTCCCTCAATCCTAATAAAGTTTAATGAAAGATGGAAATTGTCTTTTATTCCTACAATTTTGCTGACAATCTAGTACTGAGCTTTATTAAACAATGTTTTGCTTACAACAAGTAAACAGCTTACAAGATAAGCTGTACAGCTAGAGATTTTTGCTAAAAGATCCACTCGTACAGCTCATGAATATTTTTGGCAGGTGAGGTCCAAAAGTACAGTGCACCTGTCCATGGGCATCTGTGTATAAATTTACAATAAACTTCCACAGTAATAACATGGCATTACTGAAGATTTGCCTTGAAAGATTTATCATACTCTCTGAAAACAAGTCGTTAGATTTATCTCTCTCAGTATCATAGGTCTTCATTGACTCAAATAAACCATATTTTGTTTACCACCCTGGAAAGATATAAATGCTAAATACTGTTTAACTTTATTTTATGGGAGTGCATATTATATTCTTCTTTCCAGTGACCTTTTATTGCCTTGTGAATAAAAAAATAATTTACTAGACTGAAATAACAGCCGGAGGAAGGTGGGATTTATGAGCATGCCAACTCCACTAAAACCAAAGGATAAAAATAATAGTCTCAGAGTAAAAATAGTGAATTATCTAGTGCCCTATTCTCAAAACTTTGAAAAACTTTACTCAGAAAATTAAAGCTTTACTCATTTTATCTTCTCAGCAGGAAAAAAAGCACAGATTCAGTTTTTCCTCTTTTCAATTTCTTGTGTACTGGTGTATGTCATTAAGTTGTACTTTTGTGTCTGACCTCCTCTATAACAAGAGCATAGAACTTCCCCAAAATAATCCATAGAGCACAACCTTCTTTTAGTTAGGCTAAACAAGCCAAGCTCCTTAAGTCTCCTTTCATAAGACAAGTTTTCCATTCCTCAGATCATCCTAGTAGCCCTTCTCTGTACCTGCTCCAGTTTGAATTCATCCTTTTTAAACATGGGAGACCAGAACTGCACACAGTATTCCAGGTGAGGTCTCACCAGTCTATACTTAGATTATAATCAAGTCACCCCTTAATCTTCTCTCTGTTAAACTAAATAGATTGATCTTTTTGAATCTACAACTATAAGGTATTTTTAAGGCATCCTATAATGGTTCTCGTGGCTCTTCTTTGAGTCCTCTCCAATTTATCAACATCCTTTAAGAACGGGCTGCATCCATGAACTGTCAATCAAGACTCTAACAACTCATTTGATAAAATCGGCAGAAGATCTCTAATCTCTGAACAGAACAGATATCGATATTCTATCATAACAGCAAGTATTAAATAAATATTTCTTTGCTGTAAGCAATTGTCTGAACTTGCTGCTGCTTTTCATAATGTATTGAATGACCATTTGACACCTATTAACCACTTTATTAAAAAGGAAGGTTTAACTCTGGAGAGTGATTATGTAAAATGGCACCTTTTTACTCAGGAGCTCTACTTCTAGTAACTTGTGTTTAATTAGAGGGTAGGACTCTTTCAGGCAATGGATTGTCTTTATATGCATGTACAGATCCGAGCACAGTGGAGCCCTGATGCTAATTGAGGCATTTGGGCATTACAAGTTATATAACACACCAAAAAAAACCCCTACATTTAAAAGAATGGTAAAATTTCAAGTACTCAAAAGTAGGAAATGCCAGAATTAAGTTGCCTGTACTACCTTAATTCAGCCCCCTTCTGCACTCTAAGACAATGTCTTAGATAATTTTATAATAATAATTTGTCAATGGATAATTTTCTGGTTCACTTCTCAACAGAACTGGTAACTAAGTTCTGTTTCAGGAGACCTCTGTGCAACATGATGATCTTAAATAAATATGTCCTTAGTTAAATATGTGTGAACTACAGAAGATTGTAGGATAGCATAGCTATAACCGAGGGCATACTTTAAGGACAGTGATGTTGCATAAGGGTAGCTAAGGGCATGTCTACATAAAGTTAAGTCCACATCCAACTGCCGCAGGAATTAAATTGGTCGGGTGTGTCCACACCACACTCATTATGTCAGTGCTTGCATCGATGGAGAAAGCAGTGCATCATGGGTAGCTATCCCACAGTGCAACTCACTGCAGGGGTTTTTGGGAAGAGCTTGCAATGCCTCATGGGACCAAAATATTGTTGCAGGGGGGAATGGGAACATGGGTTTGACATCCCATGATGCAGTTTCCTTACTCCCCTAATATCAATGGCAAAAAAACCCCATACTTTTTAAGCCTTTCTTCAAAAGCCTGGCTTAGCCATGTGTATGCCATAGTCTGAGAAGCATGGATCCTGCTCAGCTGTGCACTCTTGTTGTGAGCATTACAATCACATCATGTCTTATCCTGCAGTATTTCTAGAGCCAAGACAGGAACCACTGTGCGCAACATTGAGATGTCATGCAAGCAGCCCTGCTGCAAGCCATAGAACCAAATAATTCTCGGTTGCTGCTGGCAGTTGCACAGCAGCTGAAGACAGTGTAGTGATGTTTCTGGTCCTGATAAACCACCACTGACTGGTGGGATCGCATCGTTAAACAGTTGATGATGAACAGTGGCTGCAGAGCTTTCAAGTGAAGAAGGCCATATTCCAGGAACTTTGTACAGAGCTTTCCCCAGCCCTGCAGTGCAGTGGCACTAAAATGAGACCTGTTCTGACAATGGAGAAGCGAGTGGTGATCACTGTGTGGAAGTCTGCAACACCAGACTGCTACCAGTCAGTGGGGAACCAATTTAGAGTTGGTAAATCCACCGTGGGAGCTGTTGTGATCCAAATTTGCAGAGCCATTAATCAACTTCTGCTAAGAGGGGTAGTGACTCTGGGAAATGTCTAGGATATAATGGAGGGTTTTTTTGTGATGGGGTTTCCTAGCTGTGGTGGGGTGATAGATGGCACACATATCCCTGTCTTGGCACCAGACCATCTTGCCAAACAGTACATAAACCAAAAGGGATACTTTTCAATGGTGTTGCAAGCTCTGGTGGATAATAGGGGGCATTTCACTGACATCAACGTGTGGTGGTCAGAAAAGGTGCATGACACATGCATCTTTAGGAACACAGGTCTGTTTAGAAAGCTGCAATCAGGGACTTTCTTTCAGGGTTGCAAAATAACCACTGATGAAATAGAAATGCCAATAGTGATCCTGGGAGACCCAGCGTAACCCTTGCTCCCATGGCTCATGAAGCTGTACACCGGCCACTTGAACAACAGTAAGGAGTGGTTCAACAATAGACTGAGCAAATGCAGAATGGTGGTAGAATGTGCCTTGGGACATTTAAAGGGTCACTGTTGCAGTCTGCTTATTAGGTTAGACCTCAGTGAAAGCAATATCCCCACTGTTCTCACAGCCTACTGTGTGCTCCATAATATCTGTGAGGCAAATGGAAAGATGGATGGAATATTCAGAAAAAAATTAAACAGACACAAGCCTTGCTGAATTCCCCTAAATGAACTCTGCTACAAAGAACCATTTTGAGGTTTGAAAAAGAACATTTATAATAAGTTTTCCCCTGCTGTTTTGTATTTTAAATGCATCTGCACTTGCTATTTTTTGCTGGGAGAAGATTCTGAAGAACAAAAATGCCATGGGAAACTCCTGTAATTATACAAGAACAGTCTAAAACCAGGAAGTAGCTCAAATGCTTCAGGAAAGCCTGTTCTTATGAGATTTCTAGACCCTTTTGCAGACTACATTGGTTTAGATTGATTTGATAAACATCTAGAACCAAATTCAGACCTGGATAGGCAGGTGCAACTCCAAGGAAGTTAATGGGGATCCACTTGCTTACCCCCAGTCACAATTCTGTCCCCAGTCTTGTAGGTGTTTATTCACACTAACCCTCTGAGCATTTTGTAGTTCATCCATCTCTGCTGTTAATCATGAATTTTCACAGCAAGTCACTAGACTTGGGCTAAGCAGCAGAAGCAGATAGAGAGAAGAAGACTGAAGATGGAAATACAGCCTGGAATCCTAAAATGGATAATAAGCCATGAAAACTGAGCTAAATCAATGGTGTACTAATTCAGTGCAAATGAGTTCAGGCATCTCCTGACCCATGTCTAGCAGTACTGTACACACTTTTTGATTTCTACTTACCTGTGTCTGTCTATGCTATATATGGAATATGTATATCTATAATATGCAACCCTATAAAGTCAATACATGTATTTTCATCGCATCTCTTATTCTGTGTTAAAGATAATTGGCCAAATTCTGACTTTATTGGGTAGTATGGATATACATGAAAGCAGCATTGGGCTCTGTATATCTTTAATACTGAGTAAAAGCTGTGGATAAAGACACAGCATAACTGTCTAAACATTATATATTGACAAAGCTGCACCTGTGTCCTCAACCCCCAAAAGTTTAAAGAACACAGAACAATTTGTATTAATGCCGCAGTGTATTCTGTTACATCTCATTTTTTAGCTCTGTTCTTTGGAAACTAGATCGGTGCCTGCTTATCTTTTCATTCATCCCAGACTGGATCACTGCAGTCAGTGGAGTTACCTTGATGGAAGACTGGAGTAAGTGAGAAAAGATTTGAGCCTAGCATATTTTTCAGAAACAAATATATCTATATCTGAGTATGATACACAGAATATGCTAGTTTTAGGATCACTGCAAAGTGACAAAGGAACCAGAGTTGGGTAAGAGGTGGAACTTCAAGTGAATTATGATTTAAGGCCCCTTCCTCACTCAGATGAAACTAGCCTTCCACTGCGCACCATTTCATATATTGTTCATTCTTAAGGGATTTTTAAATTAATGACAAGAATACTTGTGAAAAAGTGTCTGCTTTACACCTGTAATAGGATTTGCCTGCAATAGCAGCTCTGTCAGTTTCATGTTGGTGACAGGCTGACAAATGGAGAGATTACTTCTGTTCCTTCATTCATTTGCAGAGTCATAAATCTGAAAAATGTGGATTTTTTGGTATTTCTTTGTCATCTTTTAAGATTTTAAAGGAAGAAATTAATTCACCAGTGAGAGTATCCAAGATGGCAGAGGAGGCAGGGTTTCAAAGTGTAAATGAAAGTGTAGATTGGTGCATCTGGCTGTCAGTCCCCATGAATTGACAGCCTTTTGGTCAAATCAGTGTGTGGTGCTTTGTTGAAGTTGACAATTTATTCTGATTCATATAGTATAGTGAGTGGATATAATGAAAAAAAACCCCACAAGGATGTTTTTAATATTGTCATTGAGAAAAGGCATGTTGGTACTGTGGTTAAAAAAAAAAAAAAACCATTTAACCTTTGCTCATTTTAAATCAATGTCAGTTTTCATATTTATACAATTACAACCTTTACACTAGCAGTGTCAGGTGTTATCAGTTACACCAAGTGTTTGTATAACCTCATTTAACTAAAGGCATGTTTATACTCTCCTTTATCTTAAGGTGTGCACACAGCTATCCCATTGATAATAAACTTCACAATAAAATATATACATAGTGAATAGTTTGAGCCAGAACCTTACCATTTCTCAGTGGCTATATAATTACCAGCCAAACTAGGTGTCTGATGGAATTTCAGTAGTAATTGGGCTCTACCTACTCATGTTGCTGTTAGGGTCAGGGGCTTTTCTCTGGAGGTGCTTCAGCCCACATTGTTCTATGGATGGCGTTCTATCTAGAGTAGTGGTTTTCATACCACAGTGGTTCAGTTGCATGGAGTTCTCTTTTGGGGCTTGAGGTATGACTGTCTTGATGCAGTGGTCGTCCCAAGAGAAAAAAGCTGTTACTTTTAATGAAAATCATGGACTCACACATCTTTATGCTCGGACACACAAAGTCAGTGGGGTTAAATCTGTATTTGGGCTGATAGTTAACAAAAAGCCAATGAAAATATCACATTGAAACACACTGCAAAATATCTTCAGGAATCAGTGATGTTAGTACAACTAGACTTCTCAAACCTGGTGACAGACTTTGAATGCCCGATCTCTCCCTGAGCCTTAAATATCATGGCTCAGATTTTTATTTTATTTGGCTGTTTTCATGACAATGATAAAGTAGTCATTTGCTTTATAGATATATTTAAAGAACTTAGGTACGCATTTCTTTTTCTAACGCATGTAGTAAGAATTACATAATCAGAAGGCATTTTTAAAAGTCATCCATCAGTGTATTAAAGGTCATGTTGTAATACAAGATTTATACTTGTCTGGTTACTTTGGGATGTCCTTTTTATTCTTAGTCTAAAAATGAAAACCAGGTTGTATAGCAGTGTGAAGGTCCTGGTCTTTAGCTGTCTGATAACGTCTCCATCACTGGAGGCCCTCCCTGTCCCCAGCAACTGTAAGGGGCACTAGTGAGTATGGATGGGCCGGCGGGCCCTCCGAAAGCCATGCATCTTAACTCTCAGGAAGGAGCATCTGGATGTAGTAAGACTGACTCCTCCTATCCTGTTTCTGATAGTAGCAATGTCAAGATCAGGAATTCCTTCATACCACCCCCAAAAAGGTAATAGCACCTAATCTTTGCCTTGCCCTCCTCCTCTGTACACTGAAGGTAAACTTCATCCTGTGCAGAGGGCCAGCTCAAGACTTACATGCCTCTTAAGTCTCTCAAAGGTTGGGGGGTTTTTTGTATTTTTTTTTGAGGGCTTACAAACTGCTTAAGTGGTGCATAATTCTTGCACTGGTACTCTGCCCAAAAGTAAACAACAATAAGATACTTAAAGTGTTATCTGTAACAGCAGCATCTTCTTGAGAGCACAATGCCTTGCTTGGCACTTCCCCCTAGTTCAGTTCAACATCCTTGCAGACCCAGTGAGATGGAAGAGGAGCTGAGTGATTGTTATGTTGCTCCTCGCCAGCATGTCAGCCCACTAAGGAAGATGCAGAGAACTATCCCTTCTCACATGTTCCACTGTTTGGTGGACTTCTTCCCCACAGGGGATGCCAGCAGCATTTCCACCTCAGAAAGGAGGAGGGGGACAAAACTGCAAACAACATACAACAGTTCTAAGTGCTTTCATTTTTTTTAACATTCCAGAGACTGGAAATTTTTTCTCTTCTTCAAAAATTCATTCTGTATGATCTGACTAAGACAGCCAGGGGAAGAACAGAAGAGAAAAACTCTTGATTATAAGTGCAATAGACTGAAGATCAGTGACACAAGACAGATTCAAACAGACTGAAAAAGGGAAAATTGCAAAGACAAAGTTACCACCAACTCCAGCCATGCAAGTCCCATGTGAAGAAAACCATTGTCCCCTGAGGTGGGCCAATCAGAGTCTCATTCAAAGTTGATGATCTCGATGGCTCTCTTACACTGACAGTCCTCTCCAAGGTGTACCACGCCCTTTCTATGCAAGGCAATGTCTGCAATGGATTGACCTTCACGAACAAGATCAGCTCCCAGACTACTGCACTGGGTAGCACAGTATGGGGAGGAGGTGACCAGCCCTCTGTGGAGAAAGAAGTGGTTCAGGACTATTTAGAAAAGCTGGAAGAGCACAAGTCCATGGGGCCGGATGCACTGCATTCGAGGGTGCTAAAGGAGTTTGCAGATGTAATTGCAGAGCCATTGGCCATTATCTTTGAAAACTCATGGTGATCAGGGGAGGTCCCTGATCACTGGAAAAAGGCTAATGTAGTGCCCATCTTTAAAAAAGGAAAGAAGGAGGATCAGGGGAACTACAGCCCAGTGAGCCTCACCTCAGTCCCTGGAAAAATCATGGAGCACATCCTCAAGGAATCAATTCTGAAGCCCTTAGAGGAGAGGAAAGTGATCAGAAACAGTCAGCATGGATTCACCAAGGCAAGTCATACCTGACTAACCTAATTGCCTTCAAAGATAAGATAATTGGCTCTTTTCAGAGTAGCAGCCGTGTTAGTCTATATTCGCAAAAAGAAAAGGAGTACTTGTGGCACCTTAGAGACTAACAAATTTATTTGAGCATAAGCTTTTGTGAGCTACAGCTCACTTCATCGGATGCGTTCAGTGGAAAATACAGTGGGGAGATTTATATACACACACAGAGAACATGAAACAATGGGTTTTATCATATACACTGTAAGGAGAGTGATCACTTAAAATGAGCTATTACCGGCAGGATGGGGGGGGGAGGAAGCAAACCTTTTGTGTTGATAATCAAAGTGAGCCGTTTCCAGCAGTTGACAAGAACGTCTGAGGAACAGTGGGGGTGGGGGGGAAATAACATGGGGAAATAGTTTTACTTTGTGTAATGACTCATCCACTCCCAGTCTCTATTCAAGCCTAAGTTAATTGTATCCAGTTTGCAAATTAATTCCAATTCAGCAGTCTCTCGTTGGAGTCTGTTTTTGAAGTTTTTTTGTTGAAGAATAGCCACTCTTAGGTCTGTAATCGAGTGACCAGAGAGATTGAAGTGTTCTCCGACTGGTTTTTGAATGTTATAATTCTGGACGTCTGATTTGTGTCCATTTATTCTTTTACGTAGAGACTGTCCAGTTTGACCAATGTACATGGCAGAGAGGCAATGCTGGCACATGATGGCATATATCACATTGGTAGATGCACAGATGAATGAGCCTCTGATAGTGTGGCTGATGTGATTAGGCCCTATGATGGTATCCCCTGAATAGATATGTGGACACAGTTGGCAACGGGCTTTGTTGCAAGGATAGGTTCCTGGGTTAGTGGTTCTGTTGTGTGGTGTGTGGTTGCTGGTGCGTATTTGCTTCAGGTGGGGGGCTGTCTGTAAGCAAGGACTGGCCTGTCTCCCAAGATCTGTGAGAGTGATGGGTCGTCCTTCAGGATAGATTGTAGATCCTTGACGATGCATTGGAGAGGTTTTAGTTGGGGGCTGAAGGTGATGGCTAGTGGCGTTCTGTTATTTTCTTTGTTGGGCCTGTCCTGTAGTAGGTGACTTCTGGGTACTCTTCTGGCTCTGTCAATCTGTTTCTTCACTTCAGCAGGTGGGTACTGTAGTTGTAAGAATGCTAGATAGAGATCTTGTAGGTGTTTGTCTCTGTCTGAAGGGTTGGAACAAATGCGGTTGTGTCATAGAGCTTGGCTGTAGACAATGGATCGTGTGGTGTAATCTGGGTGAAAGCTAGAGGCATGTAGGTAGGAATAGCAGTCAGTAGGTTTCCGGTATAGGGTGGTGTTTATGTGACCATCTCTTATTAGCACCGTAGTGTCCAGGAAGTGGATCTCTTGTGTGGACTGGTCCAGGCTGAGGTTGATGGTGGGATGGAAATTGTTGAAATCCTGGTGGAATTCCTCAAGGGCTTCTTTTCCATGGGTCCAGATGATGAAGATGTCATCAATGTAGCGCAAGTAGAGTAGGGGCATTAGGGGACAAGAGCTGAGGAAGCGTTGTTCTAAGTCAGCCATAAAAATGTTAGCATACTGTGGGGCCATGCGGGTACCCATCACGGTGCAGCTGATTTGAAGTTATACATTGTCCCCAAATGTGAAATAGTTATGGGTGAGGACAAAGTCACAAAGTTCAGCCACCAGGTTAGCCGTGACATTATCGGGGATACTGTTCTTGACGGCTTGTAGTCCATGTTTGTGTGGAATGTTGGTCTAGAGGGCTTCTACATCCATAGTGGCCAGGATAATTGGCTCTGTGGATGAGGGAAAAGCAGTGGACATGTTATTCTTTGACTTTAGCAAAGCTTTTGATACTGTCTCCCACAGTATTCTTGCCAGCAAGTTAAAGAAGTATGGGCTGGATGAATGGACTATAAGATCGATAGAAAGCTGGCTAGATGATCAGGCTCAACGGGTAGTGAATAATGGCTCCATGTCTAGTTGGCAGCCGGTATCAAGCAGAGTGCCCCAAAGGTTGGTCCTGAGGCCGGTTTTGTTCAATATCTCCATTAATGATCTGCAGGATGGCGTGGATTGAACCCTCAGCAAGTTTGCAGATGCCACTAAATTGGGGGGAGTGGTTGATATGCTGGAGGGTAGGGATAGGATACAGAGGGACCTAGACAAATTAGAGGATTGGGCCAAAAGAAATCTGATGAGGTTCAACAAGGACAAGTGTAGAATCCTACACTTAGGACGGAAGAATACCATGCACTGCTACAGACAAGGGACTGAGTGACTAGGCAGCAGTTCTGCAGAAAAGGACCTAGGGGTTACAGTGGATAAGGAGCCGGATATGAGTCAACAGTGTGCCCTTGTTGCCAAGAAGACTAGAGGCATTTTGGGCTGTATAAGTAGGAGCATTGCCAGCAGATCGAGGGACATGATCATTCCCTTCTATTCAGCATTGGTAAGGCCTCATCTGAAGCACTGTGTCCAGTTTTGGGCCCCGCACTACAAGAAGGATGTGGAAAAATTGGAAAGAGTCCAGCAGAGGGCAACAAAAATGATTAGGTGGCTGGAGCACATAACTTATGAGGAGAGGCTAAGAGAACTGGGATTATTTAGTCTGCAGAAGAGAAGAATGAGTGGGGATTTGATAGCTGCTTTCAATAGCTGCTTACCTGAAAGGGGGTTCCAGAGAGGATGGATCTAGACTGTTCTCAGTGGTAGCAGATGACAGAACAAGGAGTAATGGTCTCAAATTGCAGTGTGGGAGGTTTAGTTTGGATATTAGGAAAAACTTTTTCACTAGGAGGTGTGAAGCACTAGAATGGGTTACCTAGGGAGGAGGTGGAATCTCCTTCCTTAGTGGTTTTTAAGGTCAGGCTTGACAAAGCCCTGGCTGGGATGATTTAGTTGGGGATTGGTCCTGCTCTGAGCAGAGGGTTGGACTAGATGACCTCCTGAGGTTCCTTCCAACCCTGATATTCTATGATTCTATAACTTGTCAAGGGCAGGCTGTTTTTTCAACACAGAACCCAAAATGACAGACGTGGTACAAAAATGCAAGTTCCAGAACATAATGGACTTCACAATTTGATGCAGACATATCCCACTCTGTCACAGTACCCAAAGCTATCTATTATCTTTGCACTAAGAACAAACCTTAGTAAATGTAGGATCTGTTTTACACTTTAACTCTCGAGCAGTGCCACAGGTTGTGGTTGCATGCATTGTGCAATCAGTTTACAAATTAACCACTTTGTGATCACAGTGTTCATGAGTCACCATCTAATCTCTCACATCTGCCACTCGGCATGCAATTCCTGAGTGCCAAAAAATAGGCCTCTGCCTCTTGAGCTAATAAGGACCATTTCCATTAGCCAGCAACAGTATCGTTTCAGGCCTCTACCTACCTGAAAGCAGCTAAAAATTATTTAAAAATTACATCAAGCTAACTGTATCCTGGACACTGAGACTGACTGAATAAGATTGTCACTGCCCCTATGAAGCTATGCAGGGAAAATAAGTCTGTAATCAGGCACCATAATGGATTGCTCACTTCTACCAGAATTGCCATCTCTCATAATATTTGGGTTTTTTAATGTTTGCCATAATCTCATGATTCCTGACATCAAATTCACAATTTTTTTTATTATTCAAAATGTCTGTCATCACCCATTGCTTTATATAGGACTGAACCAAGCTGCCTTCGGCCAAGATGGCCACCGTTTCCCTTCAGTCTTTGTACGTGGAAGTGAGGCTGCCTCTAGGAAAGGGGGTCAGCTCCCATTGTTTGAAATGAGATTGAAGCCATGATGCTCCTCTTTCGTCGGAGGCCTGGATAGGAAGATATGAGGAAACAGGGAACTATGTAAAGAAAGAAGGAAGATGATTATACCCAGGAGGATGTGGGGAGTGGGGGCTGGAGGTAAAATGAGGGAGGGACAAGGGATATGAGGTGGAAGGGAGAAATGAATGGGAATGTGGTGAAGGAGACTGAGCTGAGCATAGGGGAATGTGAGGAACTGGGTGGGTGCTGAAGGGGAATGCAGGGGAATGTAGGAAGCAGGAGGAGACTGGGCAGTTGTAGATTAAAATAAGGGGTGGTAAAGAGGGAAAGATGCAAGAGATAGGATACCATATAGGAAAGGGGAGAAAAATTGTCAGGGCAGGTATTCACATCTCAATATCCCTGTGAAGTAAACAAGTATTATTATCATTACTGTACACATGGGCAGCTGAAACACAGAACAGTTAAATGACTTGTCCAAGGTTACCCTGGAAATTAATGGCAGAGCCAGGTATAGCCACAGGAATCTTGAAACTTCGTCCACTCCTTTAACCAGACCATCTTTCAAGCTTGTGTGTAGGAGGGGTTGACAACTTGAACTCACTGATAATTTTGCATCTGAATGATTTTCCAGTGGAAAAAGCCCTATTTGTCAAATCAAAATTTTCAATGGAAAATTGCAATTTTGCAGAAAACAATTCGGTTTTCCATCAGGAACACTCTCCTGCAGCACCCTGGCTGATGCCACGTTCTGCGGGCAGAAAGTGAAATTGATAAGAGCCTTCCAGGCAGCCAGCCAGCAAACAGAAAAAATCCATTATGGTTTTCCCAAAAGAGATTTTTTTTCTAGAAATCCCTTCCAACAAAATATGTCACATTTTTGACTTTTTGTCCTGATTCAGGACCAATTTTTTTAAAAACAAAACAAAACAAGAAATGTGTAGCAGGAAGGGATTTCCGTTTTCTGGCTGCCTCTGTTAACAATGCTGGTTTTGGTATCCTCCCATGCCACAAACCATTGGCCAGCTGTGGTGAAGAGGATGAGAAAGCAGTAAAGAAGGGGCAACCCTAGTGGGAGATGGCTGTTTAGACCTCTCCTCCTTCCTCTGCACTGGCCACCAACCAACCAATGACCTGAGCGTTTTGATGCACTTTTGTTCCAGTAGCCTGGTCAGATTTTAAAGAAGAGGAGAGTTGTTTCACTTGCTTGTGGGAGAGAGAGGACCGCACAAGGAGAGGCCAGAACACTGCACAGATCTGCTGGGGGAGCACTTGGTTCTGTGACATTTTATAGCTGTATCCCTCGTTTTCTCTGTGTGGCCACAAAACAATCCTGCTCTTGCCTCAGGGGATTTTGCAGTGAAAATGACTATGTTTAAACTCAGAGTTTAAAATTTGGGATGGGGCTTTTCCTTTTGTGGCACTTGCACAGGCACTGACTTTTATTTTTCCTGCTGGGTGCTCCACCTCCACTCTGCCCCGAGGCCCCTGCCTATTGCTCACTGCCCTCCCCCTGGCACCTCCCGACACCTGCCAAAGAGCCAATTGCGATCCCTGCCCAACAGCTGTGACTAGTGCGTGCTGAACACCCCCTATTTTTTCCCTGGGTGCTTGAGCTGTGGAACACCCGTAGAGTCAGTGCGTGTGTGTGGCAGGTTTTCCCATTGGACTGGTGGACTTTGCCCAGTATCTTTTATTGCCATACATAAAGTAATGTGTGCGTGGGGGCAGCGGTGTTACCTTTATGCTAATAAAATATGTTGGAAAATAAATATATTAATCAGACTTACTGTACATAGTTACAGTTTATGCTTTATTTTATACCCCTGCCCCTTAGCATGACCAATAAAGGCAAATGTGCTGCATCTCACCTCATAGCATGGCTGGTACGAACTCATACTGAGAGTCAGCGGTGCAGTGGCACATTTAGTTGTTTTGAAAAATCTTACTGTAAGCTCTTCCATTAATTTTGGTCAATTCTGAGAAATTCAGAGCACTGCTTGAATTGTGGTTTCACACCATTGTCTGTGGTGTTAGAAATCTTGCACTTGTGCCTCTTGTCCAAGGAGTTAATGAATACACTGAAAAGAATGATTCTAAGACCAGAAAAATCTGTTTATCATGGACTGGGCAGTTATCAGCTTTCTCATTTATTTGACTGTGATCACTTTCTCATTATGATTGCTTTCATCTCACAAATGAGAGTGGCTGGGCGAGCTTTACCTGAAATGTTTGAATCCCTAGTTCCTAAAGACAGTTCTCAATCTGCAGGTGGTTAGACATCTCTAAGGTACTATCAGCAGGCTTAGTCATAAATCATGGAGCCTTACTGTTTACCACAATGACTGATCTCCAAAAACAGGATCAATGCAGTTCATTTCTGAAAGCAAGTATATATAAGAAAAAGTGTCAAGAAAGACAGTAGTAAAAAGGTCAAACCTTAATTCACCTTGGTTCCCAGAAATATTCCTTACAGCCTGATGAAAATCATTTCATAGTCTATGAGGACTGCCATGGTTATACCAACCATAAAGTCAAGCCTTTTAAAGACAGTTACCTGCTCATTTTAATTCTAAAAAGTCTTTTCTCTACTGTGCTGACAAACAAAAGCAAACACCTTGTAACTTAAATTTAGCTTCCAATTGTACTTTTGCTGCTTTTAGGTTCATTCCTGGCTTGCCACAAGCCCACGGCTATACTGCCCCAGGAGCTGTAACTCAGAGAGTTTCCCCGCAGCTCCACAGAGGGAATAAATTGTGCCAGGTCTATACACAGGGCAGCATGCCTTCCCCTGCATACCAGTACAGGTGCACCGGCTGGTGCATTGGAGAAAGGAAGGGTAAGGCCACCCTGGCCCTGACTCATACTGCCCCCCTCCCACCCACCTGCACAAGGGGGAGACATAGCAGCTCTGTAGCATCTGCTTCCCCTCCCGTGCTTCTATCTGTGATGCAAGGGGCAAAAAAGGCCTTTTGAACCCTCCTTACAGCTCGGCACTACTATGCTAGCTGAGCCATAGTCTGTCCCTTAGTGAATACACTGTGCAGCTGCTACACTGAAGGATGATATCGTTTAGCAGTGTTACATGTTTTATAAAAGATTTGCAATAAATGCCGTGAATTATATTTGCTCTTTTTGGATTTGATCCTGATCTAATTTATGCTGGAGGAAACCAAAAGTAACTCTAAAGAAGTCAAATGACTTACACAGATTTAAACCTTGTGAAAGTGACATCAGAATCAGGCCCTTTCTTTTTTGCCACACTGAAATTTGAGGGGTTTATCTGTACAGAATGTGGGAGAAATCTTAGGAAATGGAGCATCAGAGCCTCCTCTTTTACAACACTCACTAATAATACATTAATGTGACACTGTTGACATTGCAGCATTACTGTGGATTTTCACTGGAGCACGAGAGAAGGAAATCCGACCCCTTGTCTTTAATCTGAAGTAGGATAAAAGTTCTGACAGGTTTTACAACCTCCAATCAGCACCCCTGGTGAGAGGTATGAGCTCATCATTATTCAAAATACCAGTGTTCGTGGGCCTGAGACATGCTGATTTTCAGGATCTCAAACTTTAACATTTCCAACTCCTACACAACAACAAAACTTTCAGGAATAAACACATGAACTGATTTTCTCGTTAATTTAATTTATTTTTATTAGCTTTACTTAATTATCCATACAGCTGTTCAGTATCTTTAACATAGCTCAGGGGACTAGTTAAACTGCTTAAGTTGAAATGTGATGTTTACAGCAGAATATTCATCTTTTTGGGAGATGAGGGGATTGGAAGGGTCTTCCAAGATCCTCACTTTATATTGTCCTCAACATACTCACAAGAGACCCTCCTCCTGTGAACGGAGGGGAATCTGCCTCCCTGCTAAGCCCACCAATGCAGCATCTTCAGTAAACCAGGAGGATTTCAAAGAGCAATACGTGCCATTCCCTCCCCAAATGATGTGTGTGCTCTCTGTTGTGGCTGCGAGTCTAGCCAACCTAGGGAACATAAAGATAAGACTAAGTCTGGTCCTAAAACTTAGCTTCCCCCATGTAGCGCTCGCTGCCTTTAGACCACTTAGATACAGAGGTGTTCTTAATTCCTGATTGTTGTTAGGATATGGACAGGTTTATAGAACAAAATCCTAAAGTACAAATCTACTAAGGAGATTGTCAAATGACTGTCTTTAAAATAAAGATTCTCATAAGAACATTTTTCAGCCTGTTCACAAAGTATTCCCCTGCCTCTAAAATTTGTTAATAAGCACTCTGTCTAAATCATCTAAGTGAAAACCCCAGCATGATTTCAGCTGATAAAACACCTAGGCACATAAACAATCACCTGGACTTTTCCACTAGACTTGTATTGTTTATTAAAAGTAAGTAATGACGATATCCGAGATTGGAATTTTAATCTTTTCTATCAAACAGGTCTGTCAGAGGTCACCTTCACTGTGCATTCAGAGACTCACATGTATATGCACACACATTGCATTTGTTTGGTAACAGTTAATTCTAATTCTCTCTCCCCCTTTTTACTGGCATCTTAGAGCTAGTGCATTTACCTATTCATTTTGTCATACTTTTGCAACAAGATATAGAAGGCATGAGAACATCTTGGGGATAATTACTCTTTAACTAATTTGAAGAGTAACGATGATATTCTAGTTTTTATGGTGCAAATGTTTTATTAATATGTTCTTTCCTTTGATATTTTTCCTGATGTCTAATAGCTTTCCAGGTTTACTTTTTGAACAATTCCTATGCTATACATCTTGTACCCCAAAAGAAAGCATTTATGATAATACTCTAAAGGCCAGATGCTGCCCTTTGGAGGAAAAAAGTACTTAAGATGAAAACTTTAGCAGAACTGTGTGCACTACTAGTGCAGGAAAATGTCTAGCAGATTGTGCCCTTTCACAAACTCAGATCTCAAAGTATGGTTTCTATCTGTCTAATCATGACTTGCATCACCATAGTATCCAAGCATCTTACACATTCTACGAGTAAAGAGAATAGGATCCTGGGTATCTTTCTCCTACCTCACCAGTCTGTGACTTTTTGATTGATCAGTCAATTGTAGTTGTGTTTTGTTTTGTTTTGGGAAGATTAGGTCAAAGGTGAAGGTTTGACATGTTGATTTTCAAGCAGTGGGTTCTGTGGTAGTTCTAGATACCACATGATCACATACCATGGTGATAGACACTGTACAAGAACTTAAGTAGAATAGCATTGTAATCGCTCCTGGAAGTGAGTTCCACAGTTATGGACCAGCTGCTGAGAATGCTTGTAAGACTTGTAGATAAGGACCAAAGATCAGATTTCCAAAGATATTTAGATATCTAAAGATGCAAATAGGTATCTGCTGAGATTTACAGATGCTCCTATGTGAGTTTAGGTGACCAATTTCTAGTGACCTTGATAGGAGTTAGGCAGCTAACTTGCTTAGAAACATTTGGAAATTCCACTAGAAATCTATCTGCATCTTTAGGTACCTAAATACCTTTGAAAATCTGCCCCTAAAACCTTTACCTTGGCAGCCAATGGGGAGCCAGTTTCTGGGTGGTAGTTTTAGCTATCTTAGGCCAGTATATGGCTACCATTACCATAGTATCAGAGAGCCGTACAACCTCCCAGTGAGGTAAGAAAGTACTATTTTACAGATGGAGAAATGAGGCAGAGCAAGGCTAAGTGACATGTTCAAAGTCACGCAGAACAGGAACTTGAAAGTGGAACAGGAACTTGAAATCTCTGAAGTCTTCAGCCAGTGCCCTAACCATGCTTCCTCTCAAGTTTAATAAGTTTGTGATGCTAGTGGTATCAAGCAATGGCTTCTTAAGTAGTAGCCAGACTAATGCATACTTCAAAGTGAGTGGTAAATCATCCCGTTCAAATGAAGTGATGATCTCTTGTACATCAGCAAAGTAGAGCATGGAACTGAATTGGAAGTTCAAATGTCCTGCAATGTTCGTGTTATGTGAATGGGCAGAATTCTGAGGAGACAGGTACCATATTATTGGCCCTGTGTGCAGTGTGTGCTCTTGATGTTCAGAGGTGCCAGCTTTATGTGGGTGATAGTATTCTCCATGAAGTAGACTAATCTTTTTCTCACAAAAAGAAAAGGAGTACTTGTGGCACCTTGGAGACTAACAAATTTATTTGAGCATAAGCTTTCGTGAGCTACAGCTCACTTCATCGGAGCTCTGGAGTCAAATAAGGCATTCTCAGCTGACAAAGTGATTTGCAATACAGAAAAGTTCAGTGGGGTGTAGTGTAGTTATAATGGAAGAAAAGTAGGATTTATTGATCTTCAGTCCTGCTTCAGTGTCTCCACGGTCTGTATAATGTGGGATACACTAAAGTGAGAAGCCCAAAATACTAGAGGGAACTTGTTTTCATTAAAAACAACTTGCTATCATAAGAACATAAGAACATACTGGGTTAGACCAATGGTCCATCTAGCCTAGTACCCTGTCTTCTGACAATTGCCAGTGCCAGGTGCTCAGAGGCAATAACAGAACAGGTAATCATCAAGTGATCCATCTCCCATCCCCATTCCCAGCTTCTGGCAAACAGAGGCTAGGGACACCCTCTAACAGCCATTGATGGACCTATCCTCCATGAAATTATCTGTTCTTTTTTGAACCCTGTTATAGTCTTGTCCTTCACAAAAACCTAGGTAAAGAGTTCCACAGGTTGATTGTGGTTGTATGAAGAAATACTTTCTTTTGTTGTTTAAACCTTCTGCCTATTAATTTCATTTGGTGACCCTGTTCTTTTGTTAGGAGAAGTGGTAAATAACACTTTCCTATTCACTTTCTCCACACCAGTCATGATTTTATAGACCTCTATCATATCCCCCATTAGTTGTCTCTTTTCCAAGCTGAAAAGTCTGTCTTATTAATCTCTCACCATATGCAAGCTGTTCCATACTCCTATTTTTTTGTTGCCCTCTTCTGTACTTTTTCCAATTCCAGTATATCTTTTTTGAGATGGGGTTACCAGATCTGCATGCAGTATTCAAGATGTTAGTATACAGTGGAGATATATCTCCACAGTATATATCTATCTATCAATCCACCAATATATATATCTCCATGGTATATATATCTCCACCAATTTACATTTGTGGCGTCAACATTTCCACCACTTAGAGCTAGTTTTGACAAGTGGTAAGCTGAGACTTCTGTCTCATCCTCCCTCGCCCTGTTTGTCTCTTTATGCCACAGGTGGGAACCTGTCTGACACTTAGATTTTAAGTTCTCTGGGGGCAGATCCAATGGCCATTGATGTCAATTGGAGCCTTTCCATTTACTACAGTGGGTGCTGGATCCGGCTCTGGCAGAGGGACATCATTTGTGTCATTTGTCTGTACAGTGTCTAAGACAAGGGGCTCTGGACTTTGTTTGAGGTACTACCAAAATAGAAATAATAATCAGTAGTATACGCAGCAGAGTTTTGGTAGAGGATTGTCCAACTGGTAGTTATTCCAGCCAAAAATTCAATACACTGAGATACAAAAAAAATGTTCAAATGCTTTTACTATATTGCTTTTGAGCATACAGTACCAAATGATCTGCTTGGTAACAATACAATAAACACATTTAAAAACATTTTTAAAACCACAAACAAAATGAAAGAGAAATTCTAGATCTAGTCCACATTACAACAAACTGCTCCTTTTAATGGGCTTTACAAAATCTTTCAGGCAAGCACAATTCTAACTAAATAATGCTGATGTAGTCTTTGCAAGAAGAAGTAATTGAAAGGAATCAGCTGATACATTAAATGAATGGTGCACCATCAAGCAGATGGTGATAATAGAAACACCTTGCTGTTGCTTACACTCACACTAATGTGAGCTGGTCAGTATAATTTATAATTATTTTTTACCTTTGGCATGCTGGTGCTTTGTATTAACTCTAATATTAGAGTGATAAATTAGGAAGCATCAGATTGTGTAATCAGCAGTTGGCCAGCAATACATCAAAAATCCCAAATGAATTTAAACTGCTACTAATTTTTCCTCTTTGGTGTACTCTGGAGGGCAGAAAAAGATAGCTGGCCTGAAGTTGCAATCCAAACTATATAAATATCTTTCTTATAAAGGTCTTATATAATAGACTTCCATTTTCTGATATGCACCTACGTAGACACTGATCCTCGAAACACTATGCAAGCAACATTACAAAAGTTGTGTCACTGACTACAACTGGACTGCTCCATAAGTAAAGTTACTCAGATGTGTAAATGTTGGAAGATTAGGGGCATGATCTGTACGCTCAATTACTATGATTGTGTGCACGGTTACATGGTTGCACATGTAAATGACTAGTGTCTCTGTATCATAGAGAATCATAGGACTGGAAGGGACCTCAAGAGGTCATCTCGTCCAGTCCCCTACACTCAAGGCAGGACTAAGTATTATAAGTATTACTGCACGTTTACAGATCTGAAATTTTTGCAAAGCTAACTGAAGCCAATGGAAAAATTCCATTGATTTTGATGAGTTTTGGATCAGGCCCTTAATTCCTCCTATTTTAAAGATACATTCTGTGCTTTTAAAAACAAAATTAACAAAACTCTGTAAATTCACCATACCAGGTAAAGAAGAGGTTGTTTGGAGCCTGCTGTTGGGAAGAATCTGCATCTCAGTGCTAACTAGAGCTGGGTGGAAATGGTTCTCCCATCTCAAGATATTTTGAGATTCTGGGAAAAAATCCATTTCAAATTGGGATGAAAAGTCAACATTTTTAAATGATTTGCAAACCAAAAATTAAAAAAAAAGTCACTGAGGTAAATCAAAACATTTCAGTTTGAGGATTTTGAAAGTTCATTTCAATCTCATCTTTTTATTTAAAATAAAGTTGCATTATGAGCAGCTTAAATTTCTAAATGAAAAATTTCAAACTGGAAAACCCACATTTTTTTATTTGCAAAATGTCAAACTTTTCTTTTCAAAATTGTTGAGCTGAGGAATTTGTCAAAACTGGCCCTATTCCCAGCTAGCATTTTTGATGAAGAAAGCTTCATCAAAAATTTCCCAACCAGCTCTACTGCTAAATGCTGCATGTAGTCCCTACAATAGCATGATCACAGCTGGGGCAACATTTGCCTGATCCTCCAGTTTACTCACCTGGCGCTCTGCTAATTAATGACTTGGGAAAAAAATCAAGGCACAAATACAAATGGGGAATAATCGGGGTAGGGGTATTACTGATGAAAAGGATCTGGGGTGATAGTGGATCACAAATTGAATATGAGTAACAATGGGATGCAGTTGCAAAAAGGCCAATGTTCTGGGCTGTATTAACAGGGGTGTCGTATGCAAGACATGGGAGGTAATTGTCCCACACAACTCAGCACTGGTGAGCCCTCAGATGGACAATTGTGTACAGTTCTGGGTGTCAGATTTTGCTGCGTTACTTCTCTACATTTACTACTTTGTCCCTAAAGGACATGTACCTGTTAGGTTTTCCCTAGGATTTAGTAAACCACTACCAGAAAAGCAAGGCAAGGGAACAATCCTGAAAGGCACCAACCATCCTCACTCCCCATGGATATCAGCAGGAATTAAGGTGCTCAGTACTTGCACGAGGAATCGCTAGGTAAACCTTTGAGTGAAACATTTGACAGATATGAGTTAGCCTCCTACATTGTTCATAGGCCAGGTGTTATTCTTTCTTCTCTTTGTGTCATCTATCTTAATGAATGAAAATAGGTTATTGTGTGTTTACAAATTACACATTATTTACTGTGAGCTTCCTATTAATAATGAACCATAAACTAATTAAAATCTTCTCTATGTGCACTTTGGCTCTCTTGCTGCTGAGTAAGCATCTGTGGCTACATACTGAGAAGATTGGTATAAGTACAGGACTTATTGCCAAGCACTGCACATATATTTTCCCCCCCACTGGCAACAAGCAGCTTTTTTCTTGCATTTAAGTTACTTGATAGCAGGCTCGTTATTTCAAATTGATGGAAAAGGAAAGGGGCCACAAAAGACACCAGATGAAAGCAGCTACAAGTCCTGTATTAACAGGACAATCCTGAACACAAGGATTTACTAATTAAGACCATCCACTTTGTAGTTCACCCCTCACCATTTCCCAAATCCCCAATTATCACAGCAGAACTTGTTATCTACCTATGGCACCCATTACCATAACACCTGAGCCCCTCACACTCTTAATGAATTTATCATCACAACACCCCTGGGAGATAGGAAAGTGTTATTGCCACCATTTTCCAGATGGAGAACTGAGGCACAGAGGGACTAAGTGACTTGCTCAAGGTCATAAAGTCTGTAGCAGAGGAGAGAATTGAACTCAGGTTTCCCAACTCCTAGACTTGCACCCTAATCACTGGGCTGACCTTAACATACTACAGTCTAGTGGTCTCAAATGCAGGGCCCCATGTTTGCTTATGTAATTTGTATTGCTATCAGGAAAAGATCGGGGTGGATGTTAAAACCAGATTTCAGGGAGTACTTAGACATCTAACTCCCTTAGACTTTCAATGAGACTTGTGTTCCTAACTCACTTTGGTGCTTTTGAAATTCCCATCTGAGCTCTAAAATGAGAAATTAGCCTGAATAGACCAGCAACCTCAAATCACCCCAAGAAAGCAGACTGATGAAGTTAGTGGATATAGCACAAGCTTCTAAAGAGTGAGATCAAAGTTCTAGTTTTGCATCAGAAGTGATTTTCATAAATTCTTCAGTTATTAGAAATGTTCCATTGCTATTTTGGTTCCTATAATAATTATAACTCAGTTTTAGAGGGCCTTGGGGTTGAGATTCAACTATGGGAAAACAGAGTTCATTCAGAACAGGGAACTCTGCAAACTTCATCAAGGTCCCTGAACCACATTTTACTAAAATATTTGTGAAATCCTTGCCTGCCGAATTTCAACGGTCCACACAGCTCTGCTTGTATTGAATGGGTCTAACGCACGAGATATGCAACAATGTACATAAACCACATCTTTCACGTGGACATTTGGTTATTTCAGAGATGTTCATCAAGTCCTAAAGATTCACAATGGTTCCTTCTGGCCTTGGAATCTATGATCATCTAGTCTGATGTTCTGTATAACACAGGCCATAGAACTTCCCCAAAATAATTCCAAGAGCACATCTTTAGGAAAAACATCTAATCATCATTTTAAAATGGTCAGTGATGGAGAATCCACCACAACTCTTGGTAAATTGTTCCAACGGTTAATTACCCTGTCTCTGTTAAAAAATTATACCTTATTTCCAGTCTGCATTCATCTTCCTTTAACTTCCAGCCATAGGATCATGTTTTATCTTTGTTTGCTTCATAGAAGAACCAATTATCAAATATTTGTTTCCCATGTAGGTACTTACTGAATATGATCAAGTTATCCCTTAATCTTCTCTTTGTTACGCTACATAGATTGAGCTCCTTCAGTCAATCACTGTAAGGCATGTTTTTCAATCCTTTAATCATATTTGTGTTTTTTCTCTGAAACTTTTTCAGTTTATAAAATCCTTCTTGAATGTGTGGACACCAGAACTGGACACAGTACTCCAGTGGTGATTGCACCAGTGCCAAATTCAGAGGTAAAATAACCTTTCCACTCCTATTTGAGATTCCCCATTTATGCATCCAAAGATCACATTAGCCTTTTTAGCCACAGCATTACACTGGGGACCTCGTGTTCAGCTGATTATTCACCATGACTCCCAGACCTTTTTCAGAGTCACTGCTTCCCAGGATAGAGAGGATAAAGTCATTTCTCTGTTCTTACCTAGGAAAATCTCTCACTGCAGAAAGTAGGAATTTTGACTGAATAGAAATCAAGAAAGTTTATGGGATTTGGTCTGCAGTAATTTAGCATTATTATTATTGGTATAAGAGATCCTGATCAGGGCCTCATTTTGCAGGATGTGTACAGATTAGCTAGCAAAGAGACCATACCTGCCTCAAAGGGTTTCTAATCTAGTTAAAGACAAGATTCACCAAGAGGATGAAATAAATGGATAAAGGTGGGAGGAAGAGAGAACGAGATAACAAGAGAAGCACATTTTTGCATAGAGTAGTTGCGTGCACAATATAGTTTGCCACCTGCTTAGATGCTTTCAACTGCATCAGTGGTCAGCATCCCAGCTGTGGTGAGTCTTATGGAGGGCTTGGAAAGAGAATATAGGAGTGGCTTTCTTAATGTTTTGAGGGATTTTGTGCCATAAAGCACAGGGGTGCTTATGGGGAAAGTGGACTAATTGGCAGTTAAGGATGAGAACCCTGGTGGAATGAAGGTGGTAATCAATGATGCAATAAGTAATACGTGGGATATAGCCAGTTTTCTTACATTTGCACAGACCCAGCTTTATTTTGGGAATATATGATAATGTTCTCTCTGACTGGTAGTTTTCCGTTACAGAGACTGTAATTAGCTTTTTTTTCCCAGGTACAGGGTTTGAGGTTTGTCACTAGAAATAAATGGAGATCTGGGTATTCGGGAACTGAAAACAAGACACTAACCTATTTATGGTATCAGAGGGTAGGTCTGCAATGTAAGCCCAGGGTTAGTGGGACTTCAGTCAGCTGACCCATGTCAGGGAACTCTGGGCTTGAGCATCTACCTCGTATTTTAACTCTGTGTTAAGACTTTTCTAACTATGGTGATCAGACGTCCCAATAATATTGGGACTGTCCCGATATTGGGGGATTTGTCTTATATAGGCAACTATGCCCCTCCCTCCCCCCAAACCAAAAGTGCCTCGATTTTTCATAATTGCTGTCCGGTCACCCTGTTTCTAACCCAGGTTCAATCCCAGGGCTCTGGCATCCACACTGCAGTGCGCAGACGCAAGTCAGAGTAACCGTATCCCAGAGTGCCAGTGTCCCCCACCCCCCAAATGTGGCCACTCTTGCCTTAGGACCTTGGTGCACAATCTGTGGGAAAAAGTCTTGATCGGTTCGCTCTCCATTGCAAACCCAGGAGGCTCTGAGATAATGTGCTTGCAGATGGGTGAATGGAAGAGAATGGGTTAACGATGACCTGAGCTGCTGCCATTCACACAATGGGGGTGGGGTGTGAATTCTGTTTTCAATAAATTGCAGGTTGTTAGCATAGAGAGAACTAAGGAAGTTGTCCCATAGAATTGTGGACTATTTCTGGATGATTTCCAGGACCTGAGTCAAGCGGGCCTGCGTCTACACTACCAAGCAATAGTACTCAGACTTTGGGTCCCAATTTAACTCAAGCTTGTACCCTCCAGCTCTGCAGAGTCCTGGGATTTTGGGGCTGAGCCCCGGGTTAGTGCAATTGCAGTGTAAACACAAAGGAGGCTAGGTTTGACCCTCAACTGAAGCACAGATGCCAGCTTCCTCCAGGCCCCAGGGGTGCTCAAGCCACCGCTCCGCCCCGGCCCTGCCTTCACCTGCCCCCTTTCCCCAAGTCCCCACCCCCACCCCACCTATTCCCACCTCCGCTCTGCCCCAGGCCCCGCCTCTTCCCTGCCTCTTTGCCAAGCACACCCCATCCCCTTCCCCCCCCCCAGCGCCTCCTGCACACCACAAAACAGCTGATCGCGGCGGGCAGGAGATGCTGGGAGGGAGGAGGAGGAGTTGATTGGCGGGGCTGCCAGTGGATGGGAGGCATTGGGGGTAGGGGGAGCTGCCTGCCAGTGGGTGCTAAGCACCTGCAAATTTTCTTCCATGGGTGCTCCATCCCTGGAGCACCCACGGAGTCGGCACCTATGGGCTGCAGCGTGGGCCTATATTGCAGTGAAGACATACCCTGAGAGAAAAAGGATTGTCCACAAATAGAAGCAGGTATATTAATTGGGCTTTTCTATCTCCAGCATTTTGATCGTGCTTACAATTTTCCCTATGTAAATCTAGCTCTATTCACAGGGCTCTCATTAGGATTTCATGTCTCATTTAAGAAAGCACACATGAAATTATTTTTTTTTCCCAACTGCTCTGAAGCAAAGCAAAAGTTTGCATTCAATTAGTGTCAGAGTATTTGCTTCTCAGAACTAAAGTGCTCTGTTTTGCTGAGCTGGGTCACCCGTAAAGGGGATGTAACATCCATCTTGTAACCAACTTAAGTCAGATCCTTTAATTAATGGCTTGGCATTCTGCTTTATCTTTTAAGAGGATAAAATCTAATTGTGGTTCACATTAGACTGTCTAATGAATGTGACCATGAAGCAATTGATCAAAACTAAATAGGGGAATAATTGTCCATACGTTAAGTAAACCTCGTTTGTTTTGCATAGGCACTTTAAGGGAGCATTGCTAGTGTTACTCATGTATTATCCATTCCAATGAAATTTTACCCAATTACTTTGGTTTGGTTCAAAGGAGGGGACTTTAATGAACATATTCTAACTTTTTAGTACCAGGCATGTCGCTAAATCATCTTCCATGTTTAAAAGGAAAGTCAAAGTGATTCATTCTGCTGTTTTGATAATTTCTTGAATTTTTCTAGCAAATTTAATTTAATTTTAATCTAATTTTTAAATCACTTTTTTTCAGTGGTGTTCCCAGGTTTCACTGTCTGCAAAAAACAGCTTTCACCTATGGAAGTTTTCTTTCTTCTTGCTGAAAACAAAAAAGTGTCTCCTAATGAAGTGGAGCTGGAGGCCAAGGAAAACTACTTTCTGCAATATGTTAGTTATGACTTGAATCTCACTCAGATAACTGTCAAGAGTACAGATTCCACACGATGAGCTACACTACGGAGGAAGCGTAAGGCAGCCTGGATAAAATAATACCTCACAGTTACAGATCACAGCCTTTTATCCTAAAGGACCCAAAGCACTTTAGAAACTACAGCCCTAATTCTGCATTGTGACCTGCAGGGACAGACTGCTGCATAAATCATGAAGGTTGTGGCCCACAGGTCAAATCCTGGAATTCCTGCTCAGGCATTATTCAGACTGAACTCCCCTGGCCTGAGTAAGAACAAAAGGCTATAGACCAGCATAAGGATTGCACCATGTGGATGTAGATGGTCCTGATATTCAGATTCAGGGCTCTGACACGTCGATGTATTCTGAGTTCAAAATAGCAGGCTGAGAGCAATAGCACAAAATGTAGGAAATGAATAAGGGAAAATTCTCCTCAATTCCTCCGGTTTTGTGACAATGCTGCCTTTTTTTTTTTTTCGAAAAGAGTCAGACAAGCTTTTCAAGTGTAAGATTTATGAGGACTAGTACAGAAAATTCAATTAAGGATAATGACAAAGAGTTCCTCAAATGACAGTGCTTTTGTGAAGCCTCATAGTGAGAACATGCCATCTCTTCAAGATTAAGAAAGGAAATGCTAAAGGGAAAACATAGCAGGAATTCAGAGTACTTACCACCTGGAAAAAAGGCAGCAGACAGTTACGAAATGGCCACTTTGTGACGAAATCTGACTCCTCCTGGCAGATATAAAGGAACAGCCCTCAGAAAGACATGCAGGGAAACAGGTTCCCAGAAACAGAGCAACCCTGCAGTTGGGAAGGTTAGTAGGGAAGCAGGCAGGAACAAAGGAAAGTGCTCCTGGAAACGGGGTTGTATCCATAGCTGCCAACTTTCATTCAGTAAATAAGCCTAAAATCAAGCTAATCCCATTTCAAAACAAGGCCAAAACAAGCCAATCTCTAAGAACCCCAACACTCTATGTGACTAGATCCCCCTGGCATCAATGTTCCCTCTAATTTTTGACAGGCCGTGTGCTCAAAAAATTTCTTCTGTGAAATTTTTGACAGGTTGTGCGTGCAAAAAATTTCTTCTGTGCAAATTGTTGTGCTTCTGTGCAAATTTTTGTGCACGTGGTGTTTTGCTGTGTTCACGGGGTTTAGGATCTGTGTGCACACGCACAGCTTAGAGGGAACAGTGTCTGGCGTACAGTCTGGTACTAGGGCGGGCCCGCAGTGCACTGCTGACTCTCTCCCTCCCTTGCCCCTGCTTTCCAGGAGATGATAAAAAAAAAAAAAAAAAAGAAGAAGTAGCCAACTAGCAACTCACAAGCCCAATTTCTGTGGGTTTTTTTCTGCGGGTTTGGCATCTCTGGTTGGATCACGTTAATCAAACTGTGAGTTGATTTTTTTTAATTTCATGAAATTCTACGTTTCAATTTTAATGTAATTTTCATTGAGGAAAGCACAGCAGCATAGCCCAGCTCTTTACATCTATAAATACTGTTTCAGAAACATTCCTGAGGGAAGAAAAGTCATGCTTCCTTCTCATTGGGCAAGAAAAAACAACTCTTTTATAACATTCATATGACAGTTATTAATAAAATAAAATACAATAAAAATGTCTACAAAGGAAGAAAATCCAAACTATGTGGAAATCAATGTTTTAAGTGGAGTGAGAACTCCATGGCTTTAAGTTTCAAGGGTTTGTTCCACACAGAGTCATAAATAACCATAAAAAGAAATGGGACAGCATTGATTCACTATGGTCTGAAAAGAAATTAATATCCAAAGTACGGAACTCTCTTTCTGTAATGAGGAACAGATAAGAGGGATAGTATAGATTTTATATATATATATATATATATATATATATATAAATAACACAATACACACTTTATTCACATCACTGCAGAAAGCCTGGCCAAGCAAAGGAAATCAGAAAGGAACATATATCACTTTTCCGCACAAGCGTCAGTCTCTAAATTATGAGAATCCAAAATAAGGCCAATGAATCAGCATAACAAGAAACAAAGAGGGAAGGCTGACTCTCCCCTTGACAATATAAGCACTAGAATTGTGGAGAAGCACTACATTGACAAATTGGGTTTCTCATCAGAGATGTGTCTGTCACACACTTTTTGTTTGTTTGTTTGTTTGTTTGGGAAACTTTTGAAAATGACACTCATTTGTGTAAGTTGCCAGTTTTCTTTCAAAAAATGCAATTTATTTTTCACTCTTTATTTACAGCATCATGTTTCATTCAAATGAAAATGGCAATGAAGTGGTTGCCGGAGATTAAGACTCTGGCTAACAAGCAGGGAACACATCCATGGGAAGCTGGGGTAAAGAGAAAGGGCTGGGTTTGCCCCCTCAGTACATTGCTCCGAATATGTTTGAGACAGTGCCACAGAGCATGATGGTGCAGCCATTTTACTATACATCTTATGATACATAGGATCTTATGTTCATCCAGAGAAAATGTGACATTACGAGTAGAAGAAAGGAGGCCATTTCTTTCAGCAAATAAGAAGTGTCTAATACTGGTGTTGATTCTACCCCTGGGCTTCAGGGGATCAGGATTGAACCCTTAGAATTGGATTGAACCCATCTACTGCCTGAAATTAAAAACTGCATGTGCACTGGGGTACATGCAATTACTGCGACCCCATGCACACACAAACTGATTCATTTTTAAATGGTCAATTAGATGCCTAACCTACTGTAAGATTTTTCTGTCCATCAGAGACAGCATTTTCACATTTTTTGTGAAAGCCTTGAAAAAACTGAGGGCCTGATTCTGATCCAACTTACACTGTAGTAACTGAACTGAATTCAAATTATTATTAGGAGGAGAATGTTCCTGATTTATACAAGATCAGAATTAAGCTGAGAAACTTTAGCAGCCCACATTTAAAATTGAACATGCAACTTCAAGCCCAATTTGCACTCACAATTACAGGAGTTGTGCACGCTAACTGTGTAATCGCACTCACAAATGGCCAGTTAGATGCAAACATTTTTAACCACATAACTCTGAATTCTGTGTGATGTATATTATTATCCAAATGTATTTAATCTTACTGTTTCTGAGTCCAAAATATTAAACATGCAACAATTTAAAAAATGGATGAATAACATCTGTATTAATACTTTGAATTTCTATAGTGTCTGTCATCTGAAGATCTCCAAGTGTCTTTCAGACATGAATTAATTAAGCACCAGAATACCTCTGTAAAAGTAGCGAGGAGATCTTTACTGATCACTTCACCTTCCATTGTAATGCAACCAAGGCGATATAGAACATGTCAGCAGTTTTGCAGCACATAGCAGCATTGCACAAGTGTTTAGAGCTGGGAATGAGAATTAAAATATGAAATTGAAAGTGCAGTCTAATTCATGTAGGCAGAATACAATTACCTTGGTTAAAATTTGACTGGGCATAACGGTTAATGGAAATATTGACCATGGGATCTTTAATGAATACAAGAGCACCCCCAGCAGCATGGCTTACCTTAGCATCTTGCTGGTGCATTGTTTCGGTAGTGACTCAGAAGGAAATCTCCTGCCAGTCAAATTACTAATGCCATTTCCTGCAGCACTTGGGTTTTCCCTAGGATGGTGATTCTTAAACACTGAATTGAGCACTTACTGATGCTTTGTGGAGAACTTCCTTAAGGTTCATGAAGCTCTTTCTACCTTCAGGCAATAACATATTAAATTAGAGCTTCCTGGGCATTGCAGCCCAGCCCAGGACCCCTTAGCTTTTCTAGGGAGAGTTATTTTAATTTTATTTTTTCCATCAGCTAAACTAAAAACACCATGTAAATTTCTGCACCTTGCCTTGCCAATTCAGATCTTCCTCCTACAAGGGGTGCATAGTTACCAGCTATTGGAGAAGGCCCAGTCACATGGTGCCCTTCCCTGATCTGGCAGTCAGTCCGCAGGGAGAGAACATCAAACCATGATGGAATGCAGCAGACAAACCTTTAGGGACGAGAGCCTCTGGGACTGAGCTGAGAGGACTGTACATTTTGACATGGAACCTGCCTGACAGACATCAGATAGTAGAGTTTTCCCCTCCACCCCCATTAGTTTTCTGTGTGCTTGTTAAACCTCACCATTCCCAACATCAACAGGGCACAATAAAAGAACTCTTTGTACTCAATAACAGAAATCACTCTGGCTCTCAACCAGCAGTTTAGAGCCACTGTAAGAGCAAGAGTGTCAGTGTTATAATTCGCGGCTGTGACATCACTCCTTGAAATGTGCTGATGGATTTTCACAATTGTGAAATATGTTTTTCTTTTGACTGGGGGTCACAAGGTGCTCAACACAGCAACAATTCATGTGTTTCATCGCCCTGTGATTCACACGTCTGCTATTTATTCTATATTTATTTCATGCTAATAGCTGCTGTTGATATTTCCAAAAATGCATTGTTATGTCTTTCAACAAATAATTAATCTCAAACAAGTCACTTTGCTGACGAGAAGTGAGATTGCTTATATGAGGCGCAAATACGTGAGGTAGGAGTGAGAAGAATAGGATTGGGATCTAAAAGAGACTTGATCGCTGTCATCTCAACAACAGTATGT
The DNA here is from genome assembly GCF_009764565.3 of Dermochelys coriacea. Lineage (NCBI taxonomy): Eukaryota > Metazoa > Chordata > Testudines > Dermochelyidae > Dermochelys > Dermochelys coriacea. Next base: position 230,031,735 of record NC_050069.1, read on the forward strand.
TGACAGCTAGAATAAATAACTTCTCAGGAGCAACTTGTTAAACTGGGTTAAAAGAGGCTCTGTAATGATGTGGCCCACTCTAATATCTCCTGCCAATCAGATTATATTTTATTACTCAGCTGAACTGTACAGCATGATTCAGTTTGTGTTAACTGAAGGGGGTCACAAAGTGCCAAAAGCTTATATTTCCTGAAGAGGTTTTGGCAGAAACTGTGGATAAGAAAGAAAGCAGGCTGGTGTCAGGAGAAAAGACAAAGGGCTTCTGTAGAGTTATTTCACATTAGGAGAGAGGCTAGTCAGTGAAGTCATGCAGCTTTAGTTTGGTGGGTAATAAAAATGCTTTGCTTCCAAAGCTTACAAACATGAAATACCCCTGTGAGGGTGGCCAGGGGCATAATGGGCTCTGCCAGCCTAGCCCAGGGAATGGGGGCCTGCATCAAGCAGGCTCCTCCTCTAACTCAAGGCTCCTCTAACTCCTACTTCACACAGATCCCAGAGCCTGACAGCCAGAGCAGATCAAGAAATGGGTCAGGGAGGGTGTGCAGGGCCAGGCCGGCTATGGCACTTTTCGAAGTGACATTAATGCCAGCGTCCTGTTCGAATTCAAATACATTTGTGATGCTTCCCAAGTGTACCCAAGATTGGGATGCACTTGGCTATCACCTACCGTACCATACGGAGCCTTGTCTGTGCTTGCCAGGGGTAAGCTCCGCAACTCCACTGGCCACAGGCAACACAAGCACTCCCCTTCAGGCCTCCACAGGCCCCACTCTCTCTTTACAGATTAGCGATAGACACACTCCAACCCCCAAGCCTTCTGAGCCTCTCCCTGGAGTATCCAGCCCCTGTTCCAAAAAACTGTTACTTTCAAGGGAACAGAACACCCCCAACTTACCAGTTACACTTAGATCAGTGGTTCTCAACCAGAGTTTTGTGTACCCCTATGGTACGCAGAGGTCTTCCAAGGGATACAACAACTCATCTAGATAGTTGCCTAGTTTTATAACAGGCTACATAAGAAGCACTAGAGAAGTCAGTACAAACTAAAATTTCATGTTTATACTACTCTATATACTATACACTGAAAATGTAAGTACAATATTTATATTCCAATTGATTTATTTTATAATTATGTGGTGAAAATATAAGGGATTTTTCAGTACTAGTGTGCTCTGACACTTTTGTATTTTTATGTCTGATTTTGTAAGCAAGTAGTTTTTAAGTGAGGTGAAACTTGGGGGTACACAAGACAAATCAGACTCCTGAAAAGGGGTATAGTAGTCTGGAAAGGTTGAGAGCCACTGCCTTTTATCACCGCTGCACTTAACACACAGCACTTAAATAAGTTTGTAGTGAAATCAAGTGGTAGTTTATTTAACAAAAGATAAATATGTTAGTAATAGCAAGAAGTATTGAAAACAAATGGTTACATATAAAATAAAATCATAACACGCATTCTAGAACCTAAACTTATTTAACTAGATACTTTTATGAATTGTAGCTCAATGTTCACACACAGTCTTTACAGCCAGGTTGGCTGTGAGCTACCATTCATGAGACAAGTCATGCTGTCAGCTTGTCCCCTGGAGGGAAGATGCTGTCTGTTTCCTTGAATTACCTGATATAGGGAGACAGACCAGTCCTTGCTTACAGACAGCCCCCCAATCTGAAGCAAATACTCACCAGCAACCACACACCACACAACAAAAACACTAACCCAGGAACCTATCCTTGCAACAAAGCCCGTTGCCAACTCTGTCCACATATCTATTCAGGGGATACCATCATAGGGCCTAATCACATCAGCCACACTATCAGAGGCTCATTCACCTGCGCATCTACCAATGATATATGCCATCATGTGCCAGCAATGCCCCTCTGCCATGTACATTGGCCAAACTGGACAGTCTCTACGTAAAAGAATGAATGGACACAAATCAGACGTCAAGTATTATAACACTCAAAAACTAGTTGGAGAACACTTCAGTCTCTCTGGTCACTCGATTACAGACCTAAGAGTTGCTATCCTTCAACAAAAAAACTTCAAAAACAGACTCCAACGAGAGACTGCTGAATTGGAATTAATTTGCAAACTGGATACAATTAACTTAGGCTTGAATAGAGACTGGGAATGGATGAGTCATTACACAAAGTAAAACTATATCCCCATGGTATTTCTCCCCCCCCCACCCCCCACTGTTCCTCTGATATTCTTGTTAACTGCTGGAATTAGCCTACCTTGCTTGTCACCATGAAAGGTTTCCCTCCTTTCCCCCCCTGCTGCTGGTGATGGCTTATCTTAAGTGATCACTCTCCTTACAGTGTGCATGATAAACCCATTGTTTCATGTTCTCTGTGTGTGTATATAAATCTCTCCTCTGTTTTTTCCACCAAATGCATCCGATGAAGTGAGCTGTAGCTCACGAAAGCTTGTGCTCTAATAAATTTGTTAGTCTCTAAGGTGCCACAAGTACTCCTTTTCTTTTTGCGAATACAGACTAACACGGCTGCTACTCTGAAACCTGTGGCTTTAAGAGAATGAGTAGACTCTCCAGAGTGTGGGAGCTGACAGTGGGAGGAGGCAGCTGGTTTTAGGTTAGACTAATAGATTGATCAGAGTTAAGATGCTCTGTATATAGGTTAAGACTGTTGTTTAGTTACTAGTAATGAATTATTACTAAGACTAGTGGATTACTTGAATGTAAAACAAGACATGGTATCAGGAGTGAAGGAAGTGATAAAAGCAACTGGAAGAAATTAAACACCCACACCCCTGAAGTAAAGGTTGCTCAGAACTAAAAAAACCACATTTGAATGAAATACGATGGCTCAATTAAGAATTCCCACATTTCTAAAAATGTCAAGAAATGCTGCAGAAAACTGGAAAAGGTTTAAACAAGAATTTGATTTATTTTTGAGGGCATCAGGATCCATAAAGAAGATGAACAAAAGATTGCCATCTTTTTGAATATTGCAGGCACTGAAATAATTTCTTTACGTAATTTATTTGAACTTTATGTTAGAGAATGAGCTGACTATGAGTTTGTCTTAAAAAATTTGGGGAATACTGTTTACCAGAAAGAAATGAAAGATTTCTATTTCACTCAAGAAATCAAATGGATAATTCTGAATAATTTTTAACAGATCTAAAGACAAGAAGTCAGGTGTGTGATTTCCAGAATCTGAGTCAATGATGAGAAATCTAATCTAAGATATTGGGGTATAGAAGATATCTTCCTAAAGACTGCTGGAAGAGACAGATCTAAATCTAGAAAAAGTGATGAGAATTTGCCAAACTGATTAATTTATTCAAAATGAATGTACATTTTAGAAAGAAAACAAACTGATGTGATGTCCGGCTGTCTACACTGCAGTTAAACAGCCCCTTAGCCCAAGCCCTGTGAGTCCAAGTCAGTTGGCACAGGCCAACTGCGGGGTTTTAATTGCAGTGTAGACAACCCTGTGTCACCGCCTGCCCTATAATCCTGAGTGCTTCTGTGCTGGGCTGCTTTGGCACCAAGCCCTGATACCAGCAGCCTGCTCATAGCACAGTGGTCTCACCCAGCCTACTTATTTCATGCAGGGTGACACCAACTGCCCTTCGAATCCAGAACCACCTCAAAACTGTCTCCCCTGCAGTGTCCAGTCCCCCTCACTGGACACTCACAGAAACTTGGTGCTTCCAAGGAGACAGAACACACCAGCCTGCAAGTGTGGCTCAGGACACATACTGTGGTTTAATACACAGCATCGAGACGGTTTTGTAATAAAACAAGAGTAAATGTAACAACAAAGAGCAATGGTTTAAGTGACTTTAAGTAAAAGGGGAAAGGAATAGGAAAGGTTACAAATAAAACAAACAAAACATGCTTTCTAGTGGCTAAAATTGAATTCCAGCAAGCTACAAGCTTTGCCTAAGCAGTTTCCTTCCTTACTTGAAGCTATCAGCATCCCTAGCTCCAGACTAGGAGACCCAACTTTCATAGGCCCAGAGGGTGCTGTGCCCTATTGCCCATCAGTGATGAATGACAAAACGGCTTTTTGCCTCCGCTTATATCTTCCCAAAGTTCATTGGCCCTATATCAAAAGGCGGGAAGGCTTCCTGGGGGTGCTGTTTCCACCCCCTGTCAAGACTGTTAAGTGGTCATCTTCCTGCACTTGCTCTCCTGATGCCTTTGTTTACCTTGCATGTAAATATGCTTCTCATTGTCTTTGGACACAGCTTGCTTAATTTATATTGGAGACACAGTCAAGCCTGTGAAAAACATTCCTCTGTCTAGGACAGGCTAGGCTGAGTATATTTTGGGCACAGCCACAAACTAAATAAAAATACAATTCCTTTTTATTTTTGTGGGATGGAGAAGAGGGAGGTGAGAAAGGAGACAAAATTAACTTCCGCAACCAGACTTGATCTCAGTTTTTCTCAATGAGCGTCTTTATTTTTAAAAAATACCCACATTTGGAAGCCAGCAAAAAGTGGGTGCCAGAGCTGTGCTATCCCACTGGTTGTGTGTGGGGTGCAGGATGGGATAGGTAGCATAGAATGTGATGGGGCTGTTGAGGGGTCAAAAGAGAAGGTGTCTCCCAATCCAAATCCATCAGAATCTTTAAAATAGTTTGTGTTTATTTGGGGGGGGTGATGTTTTGGAGACAGGGCTGAAGTTTGGTCTGGTTCATATTTTAAGCTCATCCCAAATGAAAGCATACAGTGGCATTAATATCATTGTTACTTTAGTTGGGGGAAGAAGTACCTGGATTCTTCCGAGAATCCCCTCCCTCAGAAGTAAGTTATTAAGATTCGTGGTCAGGCTCCATTAGGAAAAAAACAAACAGCTAGGAGCAGACCTGGGTTTACAGAAAGAGTATGTGCTGCTGCAGGATGATGAAGGGGCTGCAAGTTCAATGAACTAATGTTTGTCAGTCACTAGTTAGCATTCTGGAGGACTCAGAGGGAACACAGTTAGGATCACAAGTTGGAATGAAAGAGACTATTTATTTAGGAAGGTGATCAGACCCTCTAGAGATCACTGCCGTGCTGTCTAAGCTTATTTTTTGTGTTGCTCTGCAGAGAGGCATGGCACATCCCTTATAAAGCTCTAGATCCACTGCGTGACAGACCGTGTCAACTGTACATAGTGCTGCTGTTAACTATGTAAAGCCAAAAGTGCAGTGCAAGAGGCATCTTTAGTCTCCAGGGTCAAGAGCCCATTCAACTCTATTTTAAACAAAAACAAACAAAACATTGTGAGGAGATTCGCTTTCTGAGCAAGATTCAGATCAAGACTATGTCTACACTACAGCCTATGTCAGCATATTTATATCGCTCAGGGGTGTGAAAAAAATATACCCTCCTGAGTGACATAATTACACCTGACATAAGCACTTGTATGACATAAGCACTCAGTGGGAAAGCTTCCCTGCCAACATAGCTTCTGCCACTCGCAGAGGTGGTTTTATTATGTCAGCCAAAGAGCTCTCTCCTGTCGGCATAAGGTGTCTTCACCAGATACGCTGCAGCTGTATTGGTATAGACCGTCCCTAGTGCTTTTACGGAGCAGTTGATGGTTTAGGGCAGGGGTGGGCAAATTTTTGGCCTGAGGGCCACATCGAGGAATAGAAATTGCATGGCAGGCCATGAATGCTCACAAAATTGGGGTTGAGGTGTGGGAGGGGATGCGGGCTCTTGGGTGGGGCTGGGGATGAGGCGTTTGGGGTGTAGGAGGGTGCTCTGGGCTGGGACTGAGGGGTTCAGAGGGCGGGAGGAGGGATCAGGGCTGGGGCAGGGGTACAGGAAGGGCTGAAGATTCCAGCAGGGGTGCAGCCTCTGGGGTGGGGCTCAGGATGAGAGATTTGGGGTGCAGGAGGGTGCTTCGGGCTGGGATTGAGGGGTTTGGAGAGCGGGAGGGGGATCAGGGCTGGGACAGAGGGTTGGGGTGTGGTGAGAGGCTCAGGGGTTCAGTTTCTGAGCAGCGCTTACCTCAAGCAGCTCCCAGAAGCACTGGCACATCCCTTCTCTGGCTTCTATGCGGAGGTGAGACCAGGCAGCTCTGTGCACTGTCCTGTCCAAAAGTTGCCATCCCTGCAGCTGCGATTGGAGTATGTAGGAGGTGGAGCGGGGCCATGGCGTGGCTTCTGGGAGCTGCATGGTGCGGCCCCTGACCCTGCACCCCGGCTGGAGCACCAGAGTGGGGCTGAGCCGTGTGGTCTGGCCCCCAGCCCAACGCCCCGGCCGGAGTGCCAGAGTGGGGCTGAGCCACGTGGTGCGGCTTGCGGGCCGGCTTAACAGAGTTGTAGGCTGGATCCAGCCACAGGCCATAGTTTGCCCACCCCTGGTTTAGAGACTCTTCATGGATAATCTGAATTTTGCAAAATGCATTTCGGTTAAACCCCAGTGAGAATCCCCCAGGCCCACTGAAGCTAGTGGTCAAACTGGTAAAGGCTAACTGGCTGCAGACCTCCTAGCAAAGCAGGAAATTAAGTAGCACCTTGTACCACTGCACCACAAAGGGTGGGGGGGAGTTCCTTTGCTAGCGTTTGCTGTTGAACCTGCTCCATTCCCCAGCTCACAATGCAGAGAGAGCTCAGTGGGATAAATGCAATGGGACATTTATGCAGGGGACAAATCCAAAACAAGCTATTATTCATTGCCTTTCAAAGCATTTATCACTGTGGTATCTGAGCAGTTCACATATGATAATGGATTTCCCCTCACTACAGGCTGCGTGGAGAAGGATAGAGAGGAATGCCTGTTATAAAGGTGGGAAACTGAGGCAGAGAGAGATCAAGTGTCTTCAAGGGAGGAAGCTAGTCTGTGGCAGAGCTTGAAATACAACCTAGGTCTTCCAAGGTCCAGTCTAGTACCTTATCTGAACCACCCATCCAATCACCAGGTGTCAAACATTTAGGAAATATAGCCACCAAGCAGGGGCCGGGGGAAGGAAAAGTTAGGTGTGTGACAGCACACATGGCAAAGACCGAGGAGAAGAACAGTTCAATCAAGAAGACAGTATCGTGCCTTTACTCATCCACCAGTTCACTTGCTACCAAGTCTCCAGTGTACACTAGAGTAAGGTTAATTTTAACCAAATGTTAGACATTCTGCATTTTCTGGTAGCAATCTGGATCTCAAACCTACACCTCTTGCTTGCTGAACATCCAGAGAAAATTTACCTTTTGGAGGGAAAGTTACAATTCAAAACTTAAACTTGCAGGAGCAATTATTTTTTGATTCTGGCATTGTGAATGGAATTCCTCTCTGTGAGTGTTACCAGCTGGGTCTACCATTTTACCATTTCCATCTACAACAGTTAGGAACAAAAGAAGTCCTGACAATGGCATTGGTCCATTGCTAGGAAATGTAAAATCATCAATATTAATGCAGAAAACGCAGAAGTGTTCAATAAATATTTCTGTTCTGTATTTGAAAAACTCCATTCCGTTAGTATCTCTGAAGGATGTAAAACATCAGCTATTAAAGTCAGACATTTTAAAATCAGCAGGTCCAGAAAACTTGCATCCAAGAGTTTTAAAAGAGTTGTCTTAGGAGATTGCTGGACTATTAATATTGATTTTCATTAAGTCTTGGAGCACTGGGGAAAGAGCTAATGTGTCAATTTTTTAAAAAGGGTAAACAGAATGACCTAGGTAATTATAGGCCTATCAGCCTGACATCGATCCCGGGCAAGATAATGGAGTGGCTGATACGGTACTCAATTAATAAAGAATTAAAGGAGAGTAATGTAATTAATGCCAATCAACATGGGTTTATGGAAAATAAATCCTGCCAAACTAACTTGATATCTTTTTTAAATGAGATTACAAGTTTGGTTGATAAAGGTAACAGTGTTGATGTAATATACTTAGACTTCTGTAAGGTGCTACATGACATCTGATTAAAAAAACTAGAATATAAAATTATCATGGCACACATTAAATGGATTAAAAACTGGCTAACTGAGAGGTCTCAAAATGTAATTGAAAATGGGGAATATTCATCGAGGAGGTATGTTTCCAATGGGCTCCTTCAAGGACTGGTTTTTGGCTCTACACTATTTAATATTTTTATCCACAACCCAGAATAAAACAAAAAAAAATTGAGGGAGTGGGAAATAATGAAGAGGATAGGTCTCTGATACAGAGCAATCAGGATCACTGGGTTAACTGGGCACAAACAAACAATAGCATTTTGATACAGCTAAACGTAAATGCATACATCCAGGAACAAAGAAAATAGACCATAATTACAAGATGGGGGCACTCTATCTTGGGAAGCAGGGACTCTGAAAAAGATTTGGGATTGGGGAGTGGGTAATCAGTTGCATATTAGCTCCCAGTGTAATGCTATGGGCAAAAGAGCTAATGCGATCCTGGGATGCATAAACAGAGGAATCTTGAAGAGGATCAGAAAGGTTATTTTCCCTTTGTATTTGACACTGGTGCAACCACTGCTGGAATACTGTGTCCAGTTCTGGTGCCCACAATTCAAGAAGGATATTGATAAATTGGAGATGGTTCAAAGAGGAGCCATGAGAATGACTAAAGGATTAGAAAACATGCCTTTTAGTCATAAACTCAAGGAGCTCAATCTATTTAGTTTAACAATAGAAGGGTTAAGGGGTGACTTGATTGCAGTCTGTGAATATCTGTGTGGGGAACAAATATTTAATAATAGGCTCTTCAATCTAGTAGAGAAAGTTATAATACAATGGCTGGAAGTTAAAGTGGGACAAATTCAGACTGGAAATAAGGATTTTTTGTAAATTTTTAACAGTGAGTACATTTTTTTTGTTTTTGTTTTTTTTACAGAGGGGCATGATGCATTCTCCATTACTGATCTTTTAAAGTCAAGATTGGATGATTTGCTAAAAGATCTGCTCTAGGAATTATTTTGGGGGAGTTTTATGGCCTGAATTATATAGCAGGTCAGATTAGATGATCACAGTGGTCCCTTCTGGCCTTGAAATCTATGAAACCATTGGTTTCTTGTAGCTTGTCAGAAAGATCACTGTTTTGTTTTTCTCTCCCTATTATTCCAAAGAAGTATCCAACTTTTTCTTGGATATGATACATTAGCCATCAGTACCCATACCCTCCCATGCCCCCATGAATCTGTGTAAAAATGTTGTTTATTTTAAATTCCCAAAGCTTAGGCCTCTAATCATTTGAGCAGCGCCTCACATTTACCATCAACTGTGTTATTATTAAGACAATTCAGCAGCTTGGCAGTGGCTTCCACTCAGTACTGTTGGGCGAAGAGCACTGTCCACGCCCAATTTTTAAGAGATTATTAGAGATTAAAGCTTTATTGAGACATTTTTAAGACAATATATCACCACCTTAGTCAAGCATAAAGCACAAATAAAACAGATAGAGCAGGATAGGATAGTGACCAGTTACCCAAGTCCTGAGGCACAGGTAGGTTGCCTCTGTCATGATCAAGTCCATACTTGTTTGGGTGCATAGATCCTTCCTTTCTCCATTGTGCTCAGTAATTAGCACTCTTGCATACCCTTATACACTTAAATGACCTGTATATCCTGCATGCACCATCCTTGCTCTCACATACATTACCTAACTGATCATTCATCACCCTTATCCATACCTGGTATATTTCATGCTATATACATGTTACCTTTTTTAATCACACCCAACACTTCCTGACTGGGTGACATTTTCTTAACATGCCTTGGTCACATATCCTTCCACTCATATTATTATCTATGTGACTTACATCATTGGCCTGGGCATTTTCCTGTTTTTCACATATTTAAGTATTCTTGCGGCCTTGTCCTTATTGTCACCAGTTTGGGTGCGGTGTAATGGTCCTAGGCACCTATAATGTCATCCATTGTAGTAAGCCTCCTTATACAACTTCTGTTGAGTGGTTATCTTTACATGACTCTCCAACACTTTGATTATCTAACAGCACCAATAGTAGTGCTTTAAGTGTCCAGAGGTACACTGGACAGTGATGACAGGATGGGTGAGAGCAGAAGGAATCCTATCCATTCAAGGGTCACAATGGGCAGCAGGTGTAATGCTATATTTATTTTCAAAGGCTTTTTTCAAAATTTCTATGATAGCATCCTCCCAGTTCTCTTTCCCACCCTCTTACCTTATTATTAGAAATGTTTTTCATGGCACTTAAGACTCTACAAAGCCAAAACACAGGGTAAAAGGAAAGACAAGATTTTTCTCCCCTCTCTTCTCATTTTGCAGAGCCTGTGTGCATTTCAAAAGTTTTCCTATTCTGGTTTCCATGGGTGGGAAATTGACTGAGACAGTAGTTCTGCCTAGAGCCCATTGAAATATTTTTCATCAAAAAGTTTTTCCCAACAGAATTGCTTTTCAAACAATATGATATTCATGTGGAAAATTTTCATTTTTTTCAAAACAAAAACATTCAATTTAATTTTTTATACATTGAAATTTCCAGTCTTCCCTCCTCCCCTCTTTCGAGGGGAAAGAGAGGAAAATTGAGAGAAAATGAAAATCCAAAATTTTAGCTTTGAAAATTTTCATTTTGTTTTGCCAAAAAGTTAAAAATTTCTGGGAAAACTTTTGAAAAAAAATGTACATTTTCCATTTCTTTTGAAAATATTAATGGAAAATACTTACCATTCTGCAACCTTCCCTAGTTCCTACACTAATTTCCAACATCCAAAGAAGGAAAACATATCTTTAGACCCCAAGAGGAGTCTCATATTTTGACCCAGGATTTAAAAACAAGTCCTACCAGGGAGTAAGCTTGTGTTTTGCCATGCTTAGACAAAATGTGAGCCCCAACCTATATAATATAGTTTGACTGTTCAGAATTTGACAAAATGCATTACACTGCAACAAGAAAGTCTCCAGAAAATTGTGTGTCCGTGTACCATCTCTTCCAAGTTAGCATGATCTCAGCAAATGCAAGAGAGAGCAAGATCTAACTGCATGAAGAGAGAGGCAATTAACTGGCCACCTAAAAAGAACAGAGAGCTACCCCTCTCACAGCTGGAGGCATATGCTGCTGTTATTTTTGGGGAAAGGCCTGGACCTGCAGGAGATGGAGGTGAGAAAATCAATTAAAATTAAACCAATTCATGATTTCTCCTGTTCTCTGCAGAATAAAGCTGTGTGATTGCCTGAGAGTTGTAAACAGCCGGCTCCAAATTCATTTTTCAGATGTTGTTCATGCTTCAGCTTGGCATTTCTTGAATGTAGTGTTCCTCTCAGTAACTGTTAACAGGTCTAGCCCTGTAACCATCTGCCTTGTGAAGTAATGAGACAAAACCAAATGGAGCTTGAAGAAATTAACATTCTTTCTTTAATCTATTAATAACTGAAAAGTGTTGATTTTGGTGACAGCTAGATTCTTTATTGTGATGCATATTGGTTAATTAGAAGCATCATAAGGAAGGTTATATGGGAATGTGTGTCCCTCCAGAAATACACATTTTCATAAGCAGGGTTTAGTTCTTCTCACAGACTTATAAACAGTCACTGAAAATGTTGTCAGTGAAAAAAGTCAAAGGAGACAAGTTCCTATGCTTCTCTGCTATTGCTGTTTTACTATGGAAAAACGTGTCTGCGTATTTCAGATACAGCTACTATTTAAATACATCTGCATATAAAAGGAAGCATAGGATCTCCAAACACCTACCCACTTTTTGTAACGTTTAAGGTCCTGATGGACATCTGCCACCAACCCCAAATGAACGCATATACCTGTCTACCTAGCATACTGGGGGAAATTAGTCCCAGTTGAGAACATTTGCATTTTGGTTGTGAACATTTTCAGATGCAAACAGAGCCCATTGCTGGTAATAGATTGTTCAGTGAAGGTGACATTAATTCCACCTGCAAAGAATCTAGGTATTCTGCCTTGGTGTGGGGGAGGGTGGAGCAGCTGGGGATTTAAAATCCACCCCTCAATTCCAAGGTGAGGAGACAGAGCTGCTGTGCTGATGCTATTCTAATTTATGGGCTTACTGGCGTAACCCCTCTGTGCTAGCTTTATAGGGTTCTGGAACCACTGGATGCATGGCCCTGCACCTGGCCTGGCACAATGGCTTATGTAGGACTGGTGAAGAGACCCTTTCCAAAGAGCATCAGGATGCACAGACACCCCTCTGTAGCAGCTTCTACAGCACAACCACATTTAGCTCCTCTGTGGGTCTTATACTGGCCCAGTGCATCACAAGTCAGTTTCCACTCTTCTGTTTTGCTGATGTAAGCAGGGTCTGAATGAATGCTTCCCTGATAACTAGCTGGGAGGGGGAGAGACTTGGGTGTGTTTGTGTAAATACAGTTTGCTCCATCTCTGCTTACATATTCAACAGATAGAGCAGTGTCAAAGTGATCAACTTTGGCTGGTGTTGGGTACAAATCACCTTAGTACTGAATGAAGGGGCAGTGAAATATGGTTACCAATGTTGTAATTATTGTAGGAGTACTGGAAAGCAGGACTGTGCTTAACCTGTCCCAAATGAGGGGGCCTCAGCTGAAAGAACCTCGTTAAGCCAGGGGCTTGAATGTCAGAGTCCTGTGAAAGTAAGAGGAGTGGGAACAGATATCCCCAACCTCAAAGATCCTCCCTAGAAGACTGGTTTAACCTGTTCCTCCCCACTGTTCAAAGAATAGAGCTAAATAGGCTTCATTGGGAGCTTCTTTGTTATGTTAAATGCCCAATCAGAGCTGAAATCAGTTGTGAGAGGATTGTGTTTCTGCCCTGCCTGCAAAGAGCTAAAAATTACTAAGAGACTGATGTGCAGACGTTGCAGCAGAAGATGACTGACAGTCAGCTGGTGAATGAGTGGCCAGCACGGCAATTTGTGGAGAGGCCCTGTGAGAGTGGTGAGCAGGCAGCCTCCACGGTGGAGAGGCACAACGAGTGGCCAGCAGGGCAGCTGGCGGAGAGGCAGGGTGAGAGCGATGAGCAGGAGGCTGGCAGGAGCAGCCAGTGAGAGGCCAACAGGGTGGCCAGCCGAGAGGGGTGGTGAGCGAGTGCCCAAGCAGCAGAGCAAGTAAGGTACCTCTTTACCCCACCCAGGGGGGAAGGTGAGCTCTGCAGATGCACCTCTGAACTCTGGGTCTGCACTGACCAAGGACAGCAACTGTCAGTGGGGTGCAGAGAAGGGTCAGGCCCATGAAAGAGACTTTTGGGCTGCTGGACTTAAGAACCTGAGGGGAAAAGGACACAGCACAACCTACTTGGGGTGAGTGTTTTACTCGTGATTTATGTTTATGAACCCTGTTTGCGGTGTTTTCCCACATTAACGCCGAGTTATTTCCCTCCTTTAATTAAAAGTTTCTTTTCTACACTCAGACTCTGTGCTTGTGAATGGGGAAGTATTGCCTCTTAGAGGTGCCCAGGGGGAGTTGTAAATTTCTCAGGTTACTGGGTGGAGGCTCGAGCTGGTTCTATGTTGTATAAATGAAAAGGAACCCTCGATATTGTACCTGAGCCTGATTTCTTCTGACTCCACTTGGTAGAAGGGTTGCACTACAATGACAGCTGTCCTTGTGGTAGCTCCTCACAGCCTTCAGCAGAGCTGGTTAGAAACTTTCCAATGCAACAGCCCTTGGAAAATGCTGGTTTGTTGAACTTGGCATTTCTCAGGAAAGTGAGTCAGGTGTTGCTACATCACAGGCAGGTTCCTGATGCACCCTCCTCCTGTCTGACTCCCTTCCAGCTGACCTGCAAACTGCTGGGGAGTCCTGCCCTGGGGCAAGGAACTCCAGGCTTTCAGAATACACAGCTCCAGGGCAGTCCCGATTGCTGGGCTTGCAGGCTGTGAAGCCAGGAGTCTTGCATTCCTGGAAGACTTGACATGACCTGGGGCTCTCAGGACTTCCAGGCTCCCACCTCTGTGGCAGGGAGCCTGGAAACCCCAACTCAAACTGGGGCTTACCTCCTGGCTCCACAGCAGGGAGCTTGAAAGACCTAAGAACTTCGACTAAAGCCAGGACTTTCAGGCTCCCTGCTGTGGAGCTGGGAGTCCTGGCTCTAGCCAGGACTATGTCTAGGCTCCCAGCACCACAGCAAGGAGCCTGGAGCTCCTGGGATGGACTTCCATGATCTGCAGCTTCAAGACAATTCAACCATGTGGACTTCCCCAGGGCTGGGATCCCCAGGCCTTCCAGACACCCACTTGGGAGTCAGGAGCCCAGGGAGCCGTTTAGCCTGGAAATTTGGAAACCCTGGGGTCCTCAGCTCTGGGCTGTCCGCGTAGTGGGGCTGCCCTGAACTGCAATTCCTGGGAGCTGCTGAGTGTCAGTTTCACTTAGCAGCTGCTAGTCCTGTGGAGCAAATTTATTCTTGGAATCACCACTTATCAGTGTTTCCAAAATGGATATGTTTTTTTAGGATTTCTGGTCTGCAAGTATTTTTGAAAAAAATGGGGTTTGTTCCAATTCAGAACAAAACCAAGTTTTGAAATATTGAAATTTCTCATGAACTGGAAATCCTGAGTTTTGACCAGCATTAGTCCCAAATACAATTGCTGCTGCCAAGGAGCTCTGTTTCCATTGTCACTCAGGCCTCATCTATATACATAGTTGCACCAGTTTAATGAAAGGTGTGATTTTTAAACAGATGTATTTAAACCAATGGTAACACACAGTTGTGGATGCTCAGTAAGATTTAAATCAGGTTTCTATCAATTTAGCTTAATTTGGTAAGAAATTGATTTCAGCTAAATCAATATAAAGCTGGTGGAAATTGGATTAAGGGTCTGCACTCTCTTTCGATCTTGGTTAACGACATCCGTTTTTAAACCAATCTAAAGTAAAACCAGTGCAACTTTGCATATAGACATAGCCGTGTGCTCAATTTGAGGGGTTTGATTTTTAAATATGGTCTCCAGTTTTGCGGGCACCTTGATAAATAGGTAAAATTTTTATCTGTAAAACTGGAGGCTTTAAATACGTGTCTTTTCAGTGCCACTTTCCAAGTGGCTATATGAACCCCAAGTGTAGGCAATTGACTAGATCTCAGCATTTCCTGCACATCTGCTTTTGTCCATAGATGGCACTTGCCTGGCTGCATTTCCATAGCACAGCTCTGTCATCTGTCAGGAGCTAACCTCCCAAGACAGTTCATTCTAAACTAGTGGTTTTCAATCATAGGCAGACCCCTAAAAAATTTCACCTGGAGGTGCAGACCCCCTTGGAAATTGTAGAGATTGTCTGCGGACCCCTAGAGGTCTGTAGATCACAGGTTAAAAAACGCTGTTTTAAACCTATCCTCCATTACTTACAAGAACCCCTCGTTGAGACTCTATCATTGTTGCTTCCATTATAGGCACATATCCAGAATTTTAGACTGTTCCTTTCTCCCTCCCTTCCCTGATTATTGTTCTCCCCACACATTACTCAAACTCTTTGCCTTTCTCCCCCTCCTATCTCTCTGTCTCTTTCCCATCCATCCTTTACTCCCTTCTGGCCTTGCTTTTGTCCCTCCACTCCCTCTCCCCCTTCCCCCCCCCAATTCCCTCACTATTTCTTTTCTTTTCCCCCTTTGTCCCTCACTAATTCTTGCTCTTTCTTGATTCCTTCACCACTTCTCACTCCAATCTGTTTGTCCCACTCTGATTGACTACAGTAAAAAACATAAAACCAGGACAGCTTTAAGGGAGATGGTATGCCCAGCTGTGAGCCCCATACTGACACTGATCATTGTGTTTGTGTGATCTTTCAGTTGCTCTGGCATCACCACTCCTGGTTCAACTGCACAGCACCTAATCTTAGTTCCTTTCTCTGTTCTCTGGGAGCACATGGAGAGATGAACACTTGTCACAAGAAGTCAATGCAGGGCCAGGCCCAGCAATACAAGCAGTGCTCCCCAAACTGCCTCTGGTAGTTCAGGGCCCTTTTAAGAGCATGAAGAGGATTGTCTACACTACCTCTCCCTTGTCAGCATCACACATTCTAGGGCAGGAATAAGCCTTACAGCATTTGTGATCCACCAGATGGTGCCACTGTGATAAGCATTCTAGAATAGAATGTTGATAACATTTAAGTATTACATTTTAAAGCTCAGGTTTTGATTATTAAGGCAGATTGGAAAGCGCCTTACAGCCCCCACCCTGTCCCCAATGAAACCATTTGTTTCTTTTGCAAAATGGTCGTTGTCAGCCATAGGCTCAGGCATTTCAAAGTTATTTTTCTAAAATACAATACACAGTTTAATACAGGATGAGAACAAAGTGTCTCTTATGCTCGAAACTTCCAGATAGGTGGGCTTGTGCAAAAATGGTTGAAGTTTTCCTGTAAGGGCACGCACTGTAGAAACTTGGAGCTGAACTGGGTAGCCATTTCACATGTGGGATTCCTATTGATGTTCATGGGATTTTGGCATGTGAAGCAGCTACACTGATACTGGAAGCGGTGACATCCCCCTCACTCAGCTGCTAGGCGGAAGCTTAGCCAGGCAGCTCTGCACACTGCCTCTGCCTACAGCGCTAGTTTCGCAGCTCCCATTGGCCAGGAGCCGTGGCCAATGGGAGCTGTGGGGGCAGTGTCTGCAGGCAGAGACAGTGTGCAGAGCTGCCTGGCCACGCTGCACCACCAAGAGCATGCCTCACCTCATCCGGTGCCCACTCCCACACCCAAACTCTGCTGCTGCTGCTGGTGGGGGAGGCATGGTGCCAGATAGCTAAACCCCCACTCCAGCACCAGCAGGGGTCCCGGGCCATGCGCTGCACGCCCCCCACCTCAAGCACCTGGGCTGTCCTCCCCCAACCCCCAAGTTTTAGTCAAGGGTATATAGTAAAAGTCATGGACAGGTCACGGGCCATGAATTTTTGTTTGCTGCCCGGTTTCAGAGTAGCAGCCGTGTTAGTCTGTATTCGCAAAAAGAAAAGGAGTACTTGTGGCATCTTAGAGACTAACAAATTTATTTGAGCATAAGCTTTCGTGAGCTACAGCTCACTTCATCGGATGCATTCCGATGTAGCTCACAAAAGCTTATACTCAAATAAATTTGTTAGTCTCTAAGGTGCCACAAGTACTCCTTTTCTGTTTACTGCCCGTGACCTGTCCATGACTTTTACTAAAAATACTCATGACTAAAATGTAGCCTTAGCCATAGCCAACATGGTCATAATTGGCTTCCTGAAGTTAAGCTCCTAATTCTATGTAAACACCTAAATAAAAGCATTGGTCTGATTTTCAGAAGTGCTTAGGACTTGTAAATTTCACCTCAGCACCTCTGAAAATTAGGTGACTTATGGCGCTCCCTAAATTAAACACCCTAGTTAGGTGTTTAACTTTAGGCACCCCCGTTTGAAGATGTTGGCTTAGGTCTATCTATCTTAGGTAGTTCTAAGGCAGTTATCTTGTAGTATTTAAATGGTCATGCTTAAAATAAAATAAATGAAATAATAGCAACAAAGGTATTAAAATTCAGTGACATTCTAGTTCAAAATGGACAAAGCATTCTGGGATACTTCAGGATAGAAACACTAGCAGAAAACTCCCATACTCCAGGGAGCATATGATGTGGGTAGGCAGTGAATGAAGCAGGGATGACTGATAAACAGCTTTCAGACCGAAGACTCGGTGCCATGCACATTTTTCATTACCACTAGGCTGTGACCCTAATAATTCCTCAATGCCAACTGGCAAAGGATTAACTGTTCTGTAACAGAAACTCCTGGCAGGCCTGACAAACTCACCACACCCACCACATTGCTTTCATAGAATTTATCCAAAGAGAGTCAAATGAAGAATCTAGTAAAAGCTTATGTCATACTGATCCTCATAATCATGGCAAGATGTATGTACAGGTAATAGTTAAGGAGGTATGTACAAACACACTGAAACATAGGCGCCGAGTTTCTAATCTGCCAGGGAGTGCCTTCCCCCCGGCTCCACCCCAGCCCCACCCCCACTCCATCCCTTCTCCCAAGGTCCCAATCCACTTCTTCCCTCCCCCAGTTCACCCCTTCTCTTCCCAGCCCCATCCATTCCCCGCCAAGTTCTGCCCCCTCCCCCGATCGCACTGTGCCCTCGCTCCTCTCCTCTCCCCTTCCCCCCGTGTGTCCTGACACCGCATAACAGCTGATCCGTGGCAGGTGGTAGGTGCTGGGAGGGAGGAGGCAGTGCTGATCAATCAGTGGGGCCTGCCGGTGGGCAGGAGGTGCTGGGGGGAGGGGGAGGTTCTGGTAGGGGGGCTGCCAATGTGTGCTCAGCACCCACCATTTTTTTCCCATGGGTGCTCCAGCCCCAGAGCACCCATGAAGTCAGTGCCTATGACTGGAAAATACTTTTTAAAGGCTGAATCAAAGCAGGGTTGACAAGCAGGTTTTGACCGAAGAATGTATATTCACCTGTCTGCCTTGGTTCACATGTAATATAAGTATTGTAAGCCCATACAATGGAAGCCTATTTGCATACAATGCGAACATGAGGATGTGAAAGCAACATGTAGCCAGCAAACCAGGGAATAAATCAGGGGATCATCCTGACTCTGGGGACAAAACAATGAACTTTAGGGATATAGAAAGAAGGCAAAAGGACAATTCTTTATCCGTCACTGAGGAAGCAAAAAAGAACAGCGCTTTTTGCATTCATGAAAGGTGGTTGGAGATGCTAGGAGATAGTTTATCTCACCTAAAGCAACTTTAGACAATGGTTTAGCCTGTTAAAATTAAGTTTAGACTCTAGAAAGCAGGTTATACTTTTTGTTATATATAAAACATTTCTGTTTCCTTCATTGTCCTTTTTCACTATCTGCAAGACCTTAGCCTTTAGTAATACATTTATCATTGTTTCCACTATAATTATATCTCAGTGCTGTAGTGTTATATTGGAGCTGATCCTAAGCTGAGCCAAAAAAGCTGGTTTGTGCACTGTTCCTTTGGGAACACGTGCCTGGTAATTTCTGAGAGTTTCCCGTGGTTAATGGCTCGACTTTACAGTGGAAAGCTTCCAAGGAGGCTTGGGCACTGGGGTGCATCTATTGTTAACCTGCAAGGCAAAGTAAGGACTGGCACAGCCGTGAGCAGGGTGCTTGGGGAACAGACTGGCAGCATCAGGGAGCTGACACCTAGCTAAGCACCACCTAGTCCTCCTCTTGCTGGAGGCAGGGACAGGTAATAAGGTGACTCACGATCCTGGCAATGCCAAGAAAGCAGCACAGAGGCCATACCTCCAATACCCATCCTTCCTTGGGAATGACATTTCTTTGTCCTTATTTGGTACCATTTTATTTAATCTGGAGTACATTTTTTTCCAAGAAAGGATTGAAATCAGTGCCAGACCAGGACATTCACAACTGTGCCTCGTCTAGTTCAGATACATTCTGATACAAGCTGCCACAATGCCATTGAAAAGGTCATACACAGGGCAGTTGCTTACTGATAAATACTGCAGTTTTGAACAAAATACAACTGTGCCAAGAAAATGAGTCATTTTCATGCCATGGTGACCCATGCAGGTCTGTCACAGATATCTGTTTGTTTTTGAAGAACCACCAAAAGGATTTTTTAAAAATACATTTGGAGTGCAAAGTGGGGATCACAGGGAGACTTTCCTTAACCCCTGTATGCCTCATGTTAGAATTTCAATCCCCATACTCAGAAAAGGATATTAAGTGCTTGCACCATGTGCCTACAAGGATGCTCATTACCCAAAGATGCACAGAAGAGGTTGAGAAGCACCTGAAACAGGCTGGTGCACCAGCTGGCAGAGGGACCTGGCGCAACACGGGCAATACAATGCACCCCCCTTAGACAGAATATCTCACTGGAGTGATGTAGCTCAGCACTGCCAACCGCGCATTATTTCCTGTTCAAGTGAGCTAGGAGAAAGGAATCCAGTGCTCTCAGCTGATTGATAAATGAAGAGGTTAAGCCAGGATCAGTTTGAATATAATGAAACTGACTGAGGCCTTTGCCTGTCTCAGGCAAAGGATAGATTCCCCTCTTCAGGCCTGTGAGGAACACACAGTAGTGCTAATAGGAGTTGTGTAGGCATCAAGAGAAGAATATATTCCCATGAACTCACTAAGCTTTATTGTTATCCCAACAGACTCATTCATATATTGCTAACAGGAGACTCTTCTCATGGGATGAAACCCACCTCTCTCTAACCCATGCATCTTTGCAAGGAATGGATTGTCTTCATGCTTACATATAGACTGCTCTACTTTGCTCCTTCCCCATTCCCTAAGCTCCTTTCTATAGAAGGATGAGACAGAAGCAGTTTCCCCTTTTGTGCCGGAGCCTGTACTAGACAATGTTTTGAAAGTGAGTAGCAGCATATACACCCTGTTAGATCATCATGTTCATCATCACCTAGGTTGCTCTGTCGAGCAGGTTGAAAAAGTTTCAAAGGTCCAGTTTGTGGACAGAAAAGGCAGGTTTGTCAAAAATTGAAGTGTTTTGCAGGAATGTGTCGATTTTGACTAAATTTTCTGTGGGAGAAAAGTTGAAATGAATCATTTTGACTAATTTCAATAACGTCCAGGCATTTTGTTTTGATAATGCTGATGTGTTTCATTTCAATTCATGTGATTTAGATGATTATATGTACATATTATATTGAATATTGTATATATGCATTTAATATAATATATGCATATAATATTTCAGCATTATCAGAATAATTTGCTGTTTCCAAATCAACGTTTTGTGATCTCTGCACTACAAAAAATTTTCAAATGGTGACTTTTTGTTCTGATTCGCAATTCAAATGTTGAATCATCAGAATTAACATCTCTAACTTCAGATACTACAAATCCCAACTAAACAATATAGAAAAAATAATACACTAGCTAGAAACAGATCAAATAGCTCAAAGTAGTAACTGACCTCCCACAATTAATTCTGGGCACTGGGGCCTGAGACATCTGTACCTGGAAAGAGAAATAAATGGAGGATTATCACTACAAATGCATGTGTGCTTTTCTAATGCAGACTGTGGTGCTCCTAACTGATCTGCTTACATGTTGCCGAACGTTTGCTTCTTATTTAAAAGGGTCATGAGTTGTTTACAGGTATCTTTGCTCGCTTTCATAGCACTCACAAATACAGTTGATCAAAAAAATTGACAAAAGCTTTTTCCATCAAAATAGAAATTCTTTTGTGGAAATATATAGGTTTAGATGAAAGTTTCATCAGAAGGTTTCTCAGGTCTAGGATGGCATTTGATTGGGGAGGACGGAACGAGAGAAAAAGAGAGCAAAAGACAGAAAAAGTGCAAAAGAGAATTTCTCAGGTCCAACATGGAGTTTGAGGAGGGCGGGTGAACAAAGAGATACTTTCCTGAATTTCCCATTAAAAAAAAATTGAAAAGAGTTTTGAAATTATCAAAGTGTCCTGTTTTGATATTTTCTAAGCAAAAAAAAACACCCTACCTTTTTTCAGGTCAAAATTACTTTTGTTTCATATTTAAGTTAATTAATAGTTCTGGGTTTTTTTTAATTTTCAGTGCAGGACAGGAAAAGCTTTCAAAATCTCAAATTCTTGTGGGATGGGTTAGATGTTTCCCACTGAGCTCTAGCTGGAAGTGCTCTGTTGATATAGGCTCAAATCCTCAGGAGTTACACTGGTGTGGTGTGACAGCAGAGCTGCCCTATGGCAGTCATTATATCAACAGGGTACTAGAAACTACCACACCACTTACGATATTCTGCCCCTTCCACACATGTGTGCACACACACACACACACACACACACACACACACACACACACACACACACTCTGTCGGGAGAAATAGCCAATGGGTTTGGCAGATTCTCTGGTAATGCCCTCGCTCCTGCTTAATTCTCTGCTGCAGAGCAATGTACAAGGAATCAGGATCAGTGGCACACAGGTGTCTGTGCAGATTCCTCGTCCCAGCACCACTTCCTCCCACACAGCAGAAAAAAATCCTCCAAAAATATTTTAAAAGCAGTTTTGGTGGGGAGGCTCCCGTAGGATATTCTCTGATTTCAGTTCCCATTTTACTTATGGTGCTCAGGGGTTAAAAACTTAGATGGTGACTTATTTTTGATCAACCTTTTGATGCCAGGATCCAAGAAGTGGAGAGATGTCAATGAAGCCCAGGAGATTAAGGGTCCAGTCAAATCCCACTGTACTTAGTTGAAGTCTTTCTATTGACTTCATTGGGTATTGGACTGGGTACATGGGCATCAGATGAAATAGAGTACAACAACAGGAGAACATTCTCCTTTTGTCTCGGCAACCATTGCTGTGGTCAGGTAAGGCTCCTAGTTGGTAGAAATGACTGGATTGGATTTTGCAGGACAATGAGGTAGCAAAGGAAATCTTCGCAGATTCATTCCAGAGCTCTCCTTGGAGTGGTAAGGTTCATCATTGCCTCCCCCAAGGGGCTGAATATACAATGAGCAAATGGAGCCCTTAATTGATATTGGATGTTACCCAGAGTTTCTCTGGGGAAAGCCTCCCATTGTTTTTCCACTGAGCAAGAAAAGCTTGTTGCCATCCAAATTTCAAGGCAAATCAACAAAATTTGAACAAAATTCCATGCTTGGAAAGAAAAGCAGAAGCAAAAGAGACAGGAAACAGAACTATACAATTAAGCAGCAATGGATGTAAAATCAGAAAAAGCAATAGTTTGCTACTTTACTGCTTTCTCATACACTGTATGCTCTGGGAGAATCACTTTAGCCAAAAAAAGTCAAGTCCAAATCCTATTTTTGCCCTTTTAAAATGAAGGTGCCATAAAATCACCCATTTGATATTTTTCCCTGTTTCCCTGCTCATTGAATTCTAAGATATATATAGCTTGTACCATCTTGTCTCAAAGCAAATCTTCTATCAAACTTGTGCACAGCAGTATCATTTAGAATAGGAAAAACTGGGGTATCTCATAATCCCATGTGGGACCCAGTTAGCAAATGTCAACTTTTTAATAGCATCCACTGTAAATTTCTCAAGATATATGGCAATGCACACTGTTGTGATAACTGGACCTACAAATTTACTCTAATTGTGAGTTCAACTGTAAGTGAGTGTAAGTTTCTCAGTTGTCACAATAACCTATAACAAGAAATATTTATGGGAAAAGGTAAAAAAGGAGACAGAAGGACTAAATTCGTGCACTTAAAAAAGGCCATGCTGATATAATTCAAGGAATCATGTTGGAATCATGCTGCTTAATAAAAACAGAAGATGTGGAACTAGAAATGAATGAACCAAAATTGGTGTGTCAGATATTAGGCCTAATTGGTGAACAAAATAGGGGATGGGCTATTCCATCTCTTTTTGGGTTCTTAAAGAAAGAGACACTTTTGGGTTGGGGAAATAAAAGGAACAGACAGAGGCTACTGTAGCAAGCTTCACTATCATGGCTACCATCCCTACCATCTCATGGGACTCCAGATCTTCTTTGTCCCGATCCTGTGGGATGTCCTGACCAAATCAGGCCAGAAAGAGGGATCCAGATGACACCACGACCCTGCCAGCTCCACCTGAGATAAAACAGGATTTGACTTTAATAACAGAAGTAATAACAGCAACTCCAGTCATCCCAACTAACTTCTTCTCTTTTGCCCAGAAGGATTGCCATATGTGGGGAATTTTTCCCCAGGTCAGATTGGCAGTGATCTTAGGGTGGTTTTGCTTTTTTGTACAGGGTATGGGTCACTTGCAAGGATTATCTGGTATATTTTACTTAATCATTCCCCTGCCTTTGCTGGGGCCTTAAGCATTGGTGTGCCTTGGTCCATCCTATTCTCTGCCCATTGCACTTAATAGTCTAGCATCTTTGGGCTGTGATACTTTGGCCTAATTTCAGTTGTTGGGTTTAATGTGCAGATGTTAGGTTGTTGGTAGCCTTGTAATGCACAGGAGGTCAGACTAGGTGATCTGGTGGTCTCTTCTAGCCTTAAACTGACAGTTGTTACTATCTTTGATGCCATCTAAGAGACTGTCAAAGAACAGGGGGTTCCCTTCTAAAAACTCTCTCCAACAAAAGGGACAGGCAACAAGGGATTCGTTAAAATGAAATCCTTATTTAATACTTTACATTCCAACTGATTTAACTGTTTTTCCTTCTTTTCTGTGTGTATAATATACGCTTTTTTTCCTGGTGTGTTTGCCATGGTACTAACCAGGCTGAAGTCTCTGTATATCAAACCTCAGCCCTTGTTTAACACTGTTTAATGTTGGACAGCGACAGGGTTACATTAACATCTTTACACTATATATTCCATTCAATTAATACCCCACTGCGTGGACCTAATCCTGCCAACCTTACTCAGGATAGCAGTGCTATTGAGAACATGTATGTGGGATTAGGAGCGGATTTTAAGACTGGCATGCTATCTGCCACCTGATCTGAAACTGCTGCCCAACACTCCTACAGAAATAACAGTCGCAGTGGAAGACTATCACACACCCACAGGAAATTCTACAGTAATATGCATGGGAAGTGTTCCTGGAATAATCTCAACAATCAGTGAAAATGGAGGAGAGGGGAAAAAGCTCCCAGATATACAATATTTAGAGACTTCATTCAGGCTATTATAGCTGCGCTAAAACTAGCCTTGAAACTTGTAAGACATGCTACTCCTGGGCATGAAGCAACTTTGTATTTCAAGTGAAATATTCTTCCAACTCCACATTTTTTATGCACTCACGAATAGCCTTGAAAACTTATATAAATCAAAATAGAAAAATTATTGAACGTTGATAAATAATCACAGGCAATGCTGGTTCCTTTGTTCCAGTTACGTTGAATCTGCCTATCTGTTGAAGATTACTGTTACTACACGAGTTACGTACACCCAGCATGAGTAAACAGAAATGATTTATTTTGTGAATTTCCAAGTTCAAAACTTGTGAACTGCAGTATTTAGCCTTGTCACTGAGTAAGCTGTTTTATAAATTGTTTCATTAAACTTATTTCATTGTGTACATTTTTAATTGTAGAGAATTTGTTATGTCTTTTAGTAGTCTAATCAGGAGTGAGTAAGAGGAAGAGGATATGGAGCAGAAGGCTTGTGCCTTTAGGGAATGACACCAGTTATTAGACACATATCTAAAAGAATTAGAAATTCCTCTTGGCAGGTGCATCAGACACAGGGAGCAGTAACTTATGCTCTGTTTATGCTGAGTTACTTAGGTATTGTAATTAAAGTTACATTTGAAGAACTCCTGCTGTTCCCCTCTCCTTCTGGAAAAGCTGACATGTCCTTCCTTAGACAACTGTGACAATATTTCTAACACCTCTGCATTTGTTTTTCAAGTGGCAACATACAGCAGCATACACCTTTACAGTAGGTAAATTGCAAATCTAGGATGGGAACATGGAGATCCTTTGAACAGAGGGTTGCATTTTTCCATTTAAGAGGTCCACTGCTGAGAAGAACAACAAAGAAGAGAAAGTTATCTTTTTTTTTTTTTGGTTCTTCTCTTAGAATAAAATGAAACATTTGTACAACCCTGTTAATAAAATTTAAAGGAGAAACATAGATGCAATCAGCACACTAATTTCATAGTCTACCAAAGGTAAAAGAAATGGTTTATTATTATATACATATTTTACACACAAAACACATTAAACAAACATAATTAAGGTTGCAGTGAATGAGTAAGGGGTCATGCGGAAAAAAATAGTATGTGATTATGCATACACACAAGAGATGCAAATTAAGGTTTCACAGACAACCTTAATTCTGGCATTTCCTAACTTTTGAATCCTTGACTTTGCAATCTTTATAATGATCTTTTAATGTTGTGTGTGTGTGTAATATATAATTTGATTACCTAGGTTTTTAAAAAAGCAAACTGTGGGGGGAAAAATCTATCATGAAGCATCAAATTGACACCCACATGGGTCATCAGCAGGATTGGAACCTTCAGATCCATCATACAGACCTCTGCCACTTGAGCTAATGGATTAACTAATAGCTGTAGAAAGTTGTCATCCTCAGTGTGGACCAGCACTAGGACAGGATAAGATATATACTTTGGCAGTGGAGTACACAAATATATGTTGACAGCAGAAGACCGGACAGATGCAGGAATCTTGGGTTCCATGCCAGGCTGTGGAGGGGAATGTGCTCTAGTGGCTGGGATGATTTAGTTGGGGATTGGTCCTGCTTGGAGCAGGGGGTTGGACTAGATAACCTCCTGAGGTCCCTTCCAACCCTGATATTCTATGATTCATCTATGCAATGCCCCCAAGCATGATCCCTTTTGCTACAATGTGTCCATATCCCAGTCCTGTCTCTTGTCCACCCCTCAGTCCTCATCCCAGTCCCATTCTCCTCACCTAGCCAGCCCCAGTCTCTACTCCTCAGGATTCTCATCTCAGTCCTAGTTCTCCACCTCTCAGCTCTGTCTCTCACTCCTTCCCCCCATGTTTCCCTTCCTCGCTGGCTTCCAGTCCCAATCTTCTTTTCTGGACTCCTCAAACTATCTCAGTTCCCTCCCTGCGCAGCTCATTGTCTCAGTCTCTTTGCTCAATCAGTCCCAGTTCTTCACTGCCCCCTGACTTGTTATCAAATCTGGCCCCCAACCCCACTGGTCCTCAGTCCCAGTCTCCTTGCCCAGCTAGACTGACTGTGTCCCCAAATCTATTGGCTCCCTGACCCCTCCATTTTCTTCCCCGGGTCCCAGTCTCCTTGTCCAGCCAGTCCCAATTTCCTCCCACGCTCCCATTCCTGCTCCCTGCTTCCAGTCCCAGTTTCTGCCCCCTCACTACCCTCAGGGTCCTTGTTCCAATCTATTATTTCTATCCCCACTACCTCTCCCCAGGTCAAGCTCTTGTCCCCTCTGCATCTGGATCAGACAGTTTCCTCCTCCACACTTCCTGGGCCCAGCAGGGGGCACTGAGAGAACAGGAGAGACAAGTTTCCTGATTTTAGTTCAGGTGCCCAGACACGGCACAGCCTACAGCAGCCCAGAGCTGCAACTACAAGGAATGTCCTGCTCAGCCCCAGGTGGGAGCGTACACAGTGCAGCTGGAGTTCTTGAGGGAATTTAGCTGCTAAAATCCAAGAATTCTCTACTGAGCATGTGTGAACTGCAATTTCTCAAAGGCTTATAACTTAGCCAAATTTGGACAGATTTTCAGTGTCAGCAAAAGGCACATTCCTGATACAAAAGACACCCATTACCAAATTTCAAATTTCCTTCTCCATAGCTTGGGGGTGCTAGAGGTGTTTAAAGAAAAGTTCACTACAATTTAACATAGATAAAACAATGTATTTTTTCCTTAGCCTCGTTCTTGGAAATAGCAAAGCCCTTTTGGCTCAAATTTTCTAGAAAAATTTAGCCTGAGACAAATACCCAGTATGGAAAGTTTCAGCCAAAACAGTTAAAGTTTGACAAAATTATAAGCAACTGAAAATAGAGTCTTATAATGGAAAATAACAAGCAAGCTCAGTGATAGACAGTGCTTTCAACCTAGCCTGTAATATATACAGATAGTATGTATGTAGCATCTCACCTAACTGTCATATCAAAAGGCACAGTATGACTTATCAGGAAATGCTAGCATTTAAAATGCTTTCTTAGATCAACTCTTCCAATTGTGAATTCACAAAGTGCACAGAAATAATATTTATAATTGGTATTCATATTAATGAAATATTAGTAAGAGATACCAGCTGCTTCATGTATCAAAATACTAACGCTCATTACGATTGGTTGACAGGGACTTTATGTTAACTTCTTTTTTTTAAAGCATATAAATTTGGTGCTTATAAAAGTGAAGGACTGGAGTCAGGCATGGAAAGGACAAGTGCTATGCAGATATTCCTACCCAATTTCAGTCCTGATTTACATCTCACCTCCTTTCCCAGTACTGAATCTATAAGAAACACAGTGCCAAATTCAACATGAGTTTTAAAACCATTGTCCAAGAGGGACTCGGATAAGAGCATTAAATTGATTTCCACGTGTGAGCTAAGTACTGTTGAATCTGAACTTGGATCGCCAGAGGGCAAAGGAGTACTATAATAATTCAGTAGTCCCCATCCGCAGAAAAACCATGTGCCTGTGTCAGATGTCTGAAAAGTCCCACACTTCCCCCACACCTGGGCATGCAATTACACTAGCACAAGTGTCACTGAGACAGAAAGAAATGTTTGTGCTCCTAAAATGAAAATACAGAAATTCATGGGCAAACCTGAAAGGTTCAGCCATTAACAGTCTGAATCTACTCCCATCAAAGTGATTTGGAGTTTTGCCCTAGGTACATAATTATATTGCCAATGTTAGACATTGATTTCCCCTCCCCCCCCACTTACTTAACTCATGTGGATTGATTAAAAAGGACTTTAGTGTTGCGATCTCTGTTCCCTACAGGTAAAATTAAGGAAGTGGGCCAGAGGCTTTGGAAAAGTTTTCGCACACACATACACTTTTACATTTGCTTTTTGTAAAATGTAATTAAGTGACAAGAGCGAGTGAGAAGGCATTTCATGACAGGCTGGAGGAATAGCAGGCACGATTCTTCTCAGCCTTTAATCCAGCCTGTTTACTGACAGGAAGAGCCTGAATAGGTGTAATCTTTGCTATTGTAAAAGCTTGAATCTGTCTCATCCTCATTAATTGTTTGTATGGCTGTCGTGTTCAGATAAGGGGGTAAGGGGTCCTAGCCCCATTGTGCAAGGCGCTATACAAACACAGAACAAAACAATGGTCCCTGCCCCAACATGCTGACAATCTAGGAACAAAAGACGAAGCAGGAACAAATCTGAATTTGTTCCTTAATTTACATTTAAAACCTGAATTGCACATTGCCTTGGCTACAGTGCTGTTTTTCCAGGACTGGTCATACCTTGGTAGTTTATTTTTCAGTTTATCCACCCAGACATTTATGCCACACACTCCTCACCAGGGTATCCAAGAGCCACGATGGCTCTGGGTCCCTAGACAGTGTACATTTAAGAGCATCTAGCAGACCACCAGAGCTGGCACTAGACATAAACAGACTGAGCAAATGCCTAGGGCCCCAACCAGCTCAAAGGAGGCCCCATATTCACTTTTTATTATGTGTTGTGTGGAGGGATGCCCAAAAATATTCCTGTGTAGGGCTTCCAATAGGCTGGTATCACCTCTGCAGACCAATGCAGTAATCTACCGTGAAGCAGGGATTAAAGACATATCCATTTTTATGTGACAAGCCACTACCATATGAAGGAGTCAATCATCATGTCATGATGAATATTTATAAATAAGAAAGCTGTTGAGCACCTACACCCATTGATAGGAAAGGTCACAGAAGGGCTTTTTCAAGACAGCACAGTAAATGTAGGCCCACTTTTGTGAGGCTCTGAGTGCTCTCTGCTCCTCCAAGGGACTTGATTATATTCAGTGCCTCAGAGGATCCTGTCCTGTTTGAGGGGCAGCACCTGAAGAGGGAAGAGCTGGAGAAGACACAGGCATGAATTAGAACTCCCCTCACGCCCAATATTCACAGATGGGTATTTCAGAGGCCATCCAGATCCTCCATTTGGATCCTCGGCACTTCTCTCTCTAGATACCCTAGGTGGCCCTGATCAACATAATGTCTGAGCACTGCACCCCTTACTTTATCCTCACAACACCCTTGTGAGTGAGTGAGTGAGTGAGTGCGTGAGTGAGGGATATATTATTTTCCCCTCTTGTAGATGGGCAGCTGAGATACAGAATAGATTAAGTGACTTGCACAAGATTACACAGGAAGTCTGTGGCTGAGCCAGAACTCAAAACCATCTCTTATGAAACCACCCTTAGCCATGAGACCAGCCTTCCTATGCACAACAAACTGCCTTTGTGCTGATCTGGACATCCAAACATCAGATTTAAATGGCTTGCCTCCAGCTTTATCACAATTTGCGAAGACGTATGCAAGTAACTCCTGCAATCGTAACGGAATATATTGGTTCTTTTTTAAAACGCAAGCAGCTTCAATCATTTTGTTTCTTCCTAC
Organism: Dermochelys coriacea; assembly: GCF_009764565.3. Classification (NCBI taxonomy): domain Eukaryota; kingdom Metazoa; phylum Chordata; order Testudines; family Dermochelyidae; genus Dermochelys; species Dermochelys coriacea. Next base: position 230,061,610 of record NC_050069.1, read on the forward strand.
CGGCTCATCTGTTCTACCGATACCCTTAAGTTAATAAAAACTAACGATTTAGCAATCAGGGCCAAAACTCTGAACTTTTCACCACCACTCAAACATCTGCATAGGTATTTCTCCCTCCTCTTCATCTGGTTCCCTTTTTAATGCAATTCTGAATGAAGGCTGTAGGCTAGCAAGCATTTTTTTAGCAAAACAACAGCTTAGCACTGGGGGAAAGCAGCTGATCAGGCATCCCAATTCTACAGGGGAAATTTTTGGCTGCTTCACTATTCAAGGATAACCCCAGTATAAAGTTTTTCAGAAGTATTTTCAATACAAGCTCACTCCAGTTCAAAGCAATTCCATAACTTTTTACACTGGGTAAAATGTGGTGGTATGTTAATTACTGATAAGCACTCATCTGCTAGGAGCTTTACAGACAAGGTAAGAAGGCATAGTCCATGCTTCAATAAGTTTACAATCTACGGCCCTGATCTTGCAAAGAACCATGTGGGTGAAAGGGGGTCCTGCTCCCATTGAATTTCAGTCCCATTGGAGACTTCAGTGGCAGCAGGACTGGGCTCTCAAAAACGAAAATGTTAGATTTACAGCTTATGAATCCATTCCTGGCAATCAAGCCCAGTTTGCAACTGCCGTCGGTTGGACAGACATCCACTGCATCTGATAAGTGGAATGTGATTGCTCTTGTAGACATTGCTGGTGGTTTGTTTTGCAGTCACACTGACATTATTTTCAAACTACTCCACTCCATCATTCACTGTTGCCAATTAGCCTGAATGGCAGCTAAAGTTCCCACATGCACTGAGTCAATACTACACAGCTTTAATCTCCTTTACAGAGCATTTTGATGTTGTTGCCTTTGCCGGTCTTGTATCCATTTTCCAATAGCCAGTTCTCTGTAGATCAGTTGCTATTGTTCAAACTTTTCATACATTCACAGAATTTAACTATTCTAGCCAAGTAACAAAATGTGCATCTCTGAAAAAAAATCCATATGGCTTAAATACTCCCCAGATCCTTGATTTTAAGTAATGTGGCTTAGGAAAGGCCCAAAGGGACCTTTTAATCCAGCAGACCTGCATGCTATAACTTATTGTTCCAATAAAATATAGCATTATCCATCTGGTTTATCTTAAAACATTACACCTATTGAGTTAACTCTTCACTACATTAAAACTTGCAATGTAAATTTCACTACTATTTAACATGTTTTCATCTAAATACTTTTTTGGTAACTTCTTTCTTCAGAGATCTACAGGGTAACCATTGACAACCAGGCTTTCGTTCATCCTGTTGAGTTTCAGTGCGTAGGTTCAGGAAAGAAAATTTTCCAGGCAGCAACGTCTCAAATTTATCGTCTAATTAATCCATTAGTATTAATAGCAAACAGTTGCCAGTCTTCCAGTCTTTTTACTGCTTGTGCCTTCTCCCTGTACTAAACCCATTGTTTAAACTGAAGCAATTAAACCCTATGGGTTTGTGCAAAGTCAGTGGTTGTCCCTCTTTTATTAATTATTTGTATGCAGCAATGCCTAAAACCCCTATCCCAGACCAGGGTCCCATTGTGTTACATGCTCTACAAACACAGAGACGTAGCTGGCCCCAGAAGTTTACAGTCCAAGAATACTGAAATGAAGTAATGGGAGAGAGATACAATATACACCCAAAGGGTATGTCTACACTGCAGCTGGGAGGTGTGATTCCCTATGGAGGTAGACGGACTCATGCTAGCTCAGCTCGAAGTTGTGTGCTGAAAATAACAGTGTGGACAGTGCAGCATGGGCAGCGGTTCAGGCTAGCCACTCAAATCCATGCCCACGTGATCCCTTGGGTCCAAGCACAGGCAGCCAGCCCAAGCCATGGCCCATGCCACAATGTCACACTGCTATTTCCAGTACTAGTGGAGTCTGTCTACTTGCACTGGGAATCACACCTCCCCGCTGCAGTGTAGACATACCCAAAGTGGCCAGAACATTGGCAAGCATGTTTTGTTAGTTCCATCCTTTTTTTAAACCCAAAGATGGGTGACATATGAATGGTAGGGAAAGAGATACCATAAAAATATGTACTATACACCACCATAGTATGCTATTTTATATGTACATATTAAATACTTTTTTTTAAAGTATACTGAGTCACTCTGGTGAGCCCCTCAACCTCTGGGCCATTTCCCGCTCCTTCAACACAAGTTTAAATAAGCTAGAATAAAAGTAAATTCAACCAAGTTCCATTAACAGATACACAGAGAAGAAAGCATCCTTTCCATCTGGTATAGTACAGAGGTCATCACTTGAATAAAAAGTCACTGCTGACCTTCAGGTCATGCTTGAGGTACCACCATTTTTTGGGTTAAGGGTTTATTTTAATACCTAGAGGGAATATTGCAGTCTTAGCTCCCATGGTGTGTATATGGTTAAGTCCTTGTGGCAAGACACATAAAAGCTCTACAAGTGTAGACTGTGTGTACTGTGCTCACTTCCATGGACCTCTGCAAATTCAGAACTTATTCTTAACATATGGCTTTTGAGAGCATACCTTATTTTTATACTGTATGTTGTCACTGTAATGAATATATGTGCTGCAGACAAATATTATATGACTCTCACCTTGATAAAACTGGACTAGAGCCTGTGTAATTCAGCTCCAAAAAAAGACAGGCCATTGAGTCACAGTCATAGAGTTTAAGGTCAAAAAGGACCTCCCGATTATCTCTGACCTCCTGTATGTCACAGGCCACTAAGCACAACCACCCACATCAAGCCAAGCATCTAGGAATTACAGCCCTCAGTAAACTAAAAGCATTGTGTGCCACAAGCAGAGAACAGGAGGAATTGATTTGCACCAATGCCAGAGGACCCAAAAATAGACACGTACTCAGACAATCCTAGCAAGTGAACCATGCTGCAGAGGAAGGTGAAAAATCCCTATGGTCCCTGCCAATCTGATCTGGGGGGAAATTCCTTCCTGACCTTGAATTATTTATAGGGAACTTTTCTAGCTGAATTGTAGTATAGATGGGGACAATCACAAGGGGCGATATCAATGAAGCCATGCCATTACACTTGCCACTACTCTGTTTTGGTTATAACTCTTCTGAGCTGGATGCATTCCTTGGTATCCCTCTGGCCTGCTTTTTTCTTGAGGACAGAGTAAGTCAGGTTCTTATGCCATTTATAATAACTACAAAGTGTGCAATTTTTGCAAACAAGATTTGTGGCATGATTTAATAACATCAATAACTAAGAAGAACCAAATCCACGAGAAGCATAAAAAAAACTGCACAACTTTCATACAACTGCCAGTTCATTACAGAAATGTTTAAGCCTCTCTCCTCCAGTACTTGCATAACTGTCTAGGTTATTACAGTATTGCCAACCATAAGTGTTCAAAAATCTTCAGTCAGACCCCCACCAAAATCATATTGAATTTGAAATCTTGTGGCTTTTAAGCCAATACTACATTATGGATCTTTTTATTTACCTTCTGGTTCAGACTTACATATGCAAACGTTTCTCCACAACTCACATGGGCTAGAAATCTAGGGGAAACTCTACAAACTGCTGGCCAAGATGTTATCTGCCTCTTCCACTAAAGCCATACAGCCTCCATTCGTCACAGTGATGTGAAGCCTCGGGGTACTGTTTGGCTTCACACAAAGCTTGGGTGACCATGTAGCATCAGTTTCCAAAAATACCTTATTTTACCTCCAGCTTTAGGAAATTCTGTCCCTTCTTCTTCAATGAGGACCTGGCCACAGATATCCAGTCATTCGGCACTGCAGGCTGGATTACTATAGCTGATGCTGAATGTGAAGATGAGACTCATGCTCTAGCTAGTACCCAAGACAGTTGCCCATCTTCTCCATGGCTCAGACCACCACAGACATATCAGGTCTATGCTCTCCACTGGCTCCCAGTCAGCTTACAAGGCCAGTTTAAGGCCTTGGTCCAATCTTCAAAGCAATTAATGCATCAAGCCCCCAACTACAAAGAATAAATTTCAATCTATAAACTGCCACACCAGCTGTGCTCCTCAGGGACAATGTAGATCTTAAAGCCCAGGATGAATCATGTGAAAGCTGAGGACACAGCATTCTCTGTTGAGAGGATCCAGCTATGGAAGAATTTTCCAGGAGAGGTTAGGCAAATCCAGAATCTGACCATCTTTACGAAATATTGCAAGGCCTTCCTCTTTAAGAAAGCCTTTCCACCATAAAAAATACTCACTATTCAAACACCCCTTTTATTACTAAGCCTCTCTCAATGCTCCTTCCCCAAACAAAACCTGCTCCAAACTTCTCCCATGAAAAGGGAGAAGTTGCTGGAAACTCCATGAAGTCCCCTAGGGACTTTACTGTTGCTATTGGTTTTACACGCAAGACACTCAGACACTGTGGTGCTGGGCGGCAGTATAAAACCAATAGATTAAATAAATCTAGTGGAGAGAGATTCAAAGAAGAGAGTAACATGGTCTAAGTGGCAGGTAAGGAAGATTATTTTATTTTTTGTGTTTTGGATAGTTAGGAATCAGAGAAGTCAGAGAAACAAAAGGACCCTGCAGTGGTCAAGATGAGAAATAATGAAGGCCTAGGCAAGCATTTTAGCCAATGGGTCAGTTTTGAAACATGGAGAAAAAAAAATCGTTGGAGCTGGTGAAGTACTGAATACGTGGGATGAAGGGGAGGAGTAAAAAGAAGGATACCAAGGAAGTGAGAGCCTGGGTGACTGGCAGGACGGTTATGTTGTCAACAGCAAAAGAAAGAGAAAGGATCTCAGCTTTCACCATGACAGGTTTCAGAGTAGCAGCCGTGTTAGTCTGTATTCGCAAAAAGAAAAGGAGTACTTGTGGCATCTTAGAGACTAACAAATTTATTAGAGCATAAGCTTTCGTGAGCTACAGCTTTCACCATGTTGAATCTGAGATAGTGGCTGGACATCCAGGATATATGTTGGAAAGACCAGAGATGGGATTCTGGACAGAAGTGGGAAGGTCAGAGGTGAAGAGGCAACTTGTGACTCATAGGCATAAAGACGATAGCTGAACTTTCAAGCTGATTGGGTGGCCCAAAGATAAGGTGAAGGGAGAGAGAAAGAGATTGAGGATATATAATAGTCCTAAAAGCAGCCTAAAAGAGGGCAAGATGAGAAAGAAGGAACCACCAAAGGAGACAATGACAGACTGGATGGAGGACAACCAGAACAGAAGGCCATGGGGTGGTGTATTGAGGACTGTGCTGGAGTTGTACACTCTCACTTTGAGTATGGGGGGAGGGGCAGGCAAGGGGTGTTTTCTGGTCATGGTTGCAGGCTAGGGAGCTCCACAGCAAAGCATGCGAACAGAGGCGGTTATGGAAACAGCCAGCTTAAAGCAAGCTGTAATGAGTTGTGCCTTGCTGCCTAAGGAAGCAGCTTGTTTTCTCTTTTTATTTTGGGGTTCTTGTGTGTTATTGTTCTGAATTCTAAGAAATACAGTGTTAGGTAGCAAACTTCCAGCAAGAGTATTTACATTTTTTAATCTAACTTCTGTGTGAGTATGCTATGAACATAATATGTGGAAACCAAGGGAAGTCGACAGTTGAGAGGGAAAGAGTGATTTAAGAACATAAGAATGGCCATACTGGGTCAGACCAATGGCCAAAGCCAGGTGCTTCAGAGGGAACAATCAGAACAGGCAATCTAGTGATCCATCCACAGTTGTCCAATATCAGTCAAAGGCTCCATGGGTCAGACACAGGAGAAGGATCGAGGAGAATGGAAAAGAAGCTCTGAGACCTAGCTACAAATAGGTAATCAGAGACTTTGTAGGGTTCAAGTCTGGGTGAGAGGGAAGGCAGCAAAATCTAAACTGAAGGGGATCCCAGAAGGAATCTATTGAGTCATTGGTTGAAAATGGCATGTTCAAGGAGCATAGAGATGATGGGAAAAGACAGACAAGAAGATGGTTGGAAAGGAAGGCTGTTTTTGAAAGTATAGGGGACACTTTTGTGCTGAAAGCTGAAGGGAAGGGGTTGACTGAAGAAGGAGGAGAGAACAGGAGTAATGGAAATCATTAGCCAGAAGTAAATAAGTCTGTATAGATGCCAAGTCATTTAGCTTAGGTAGAAAAAAAAATTTCATACTAATTACTAGGGACAATTCTTGAAATGCAACAGCTTGTTTTAAGGAGCATATGGTAGGGAGTGCTAGGCAAATGCAGCAGACAATGTGTTACTAAAAGAAAAAGAATGTCTCTTTTACATAAGGAAGCATATGTAGTCCAAATTTATCCACTGCGTATCATCAAAATGGATATTTTAAACCATTAATATGCAGTCTCTATAATTACTCACTAAGGTGTGTACATTCAGTCCTTTCAGAGATATACTAAGTGATAGCCAGATCAAAAATGCAAAGAAAAGCTAGAGGTTAAACAGGAGTGTGCTAGGGTAAATGATGGCTAACCTGAAATGATTTGCTGCCTTGGTCAAGAAAACATTTGGAAGCTTATCCTGAACTCTTGAATCACTGAAGATGCTTCTTCCTTCTCATTATCCTATTGCAGCCTCCCTCAAGCTCCCTTTGAATAGTCCCTCAGACCTTTAATCCATTTATGGAGCCTTTACTTTTTGGGGGCACTAGAATTTTCAGAATGGGTGTCCAGACTTTCTACTGTCTCATTGCTATCTTTTAATTTCACTGAAGAGTCCCTTGTTTTTGTCTATAGAAAGTAGTTGAAGTCTTAGCTGCATCTTCACAACAGAAGTCAACAAGAGTGGAATTTTCAAGCAAAGTGTAAAGTAGTCTAGGATGTTAACAATGTGATTTAAAGGGTCATTCAGACGAACTATATTGGTGTAAAGTCTTGGTATGACAGTACCATGGTAAAAGAGGATACATGAAACTCACATGCAGACAGAAGAACATGGATGCAGGAAATGAGGAGGTAAAAGGGGCCAATGAGGTGTGGCTAGAAAAATAACTTGCATCTCCTGCAGCAGGACCATGGAGAACACAGAGATAATCACTCAGGACAAAACACTTTAAATCCTCACTATGTACGTTCCCTTGGATAATAATAATTCCATTCTGGGAAGGACAGTCACTTTGGATGAAGTCACTGCAGTACCACTTGAAACATAGCTAACACAAAAAGAAAAGGAGTACTTGTGGCACCTTAGAGACTAACAAATTTATTTGAGCATAAGCTTTTGTGAGCTACAGCTCACTTCATCAGATGCATTTGGTGGAAAATACAGTGGGGAGATTTATATACACACACACACACAGAGAACATGAAACAATGGGTTTTATCATACACACTGTAAGGAGAGTGATCACTTAAGATGAGCTACTACCAGCTGACGGGGATGGAGGAGGAGGAAAACCTTTTCTGGTAATAATCAAGGTGGGCCATTTCCAGCAGTTAACAAGAACGTCTGAGAAACAGTGGGGGTGAAGGGGGGGAATGAGAAATAACATGGGGAAATAGTTTTACTTTGTGTAATGACCCATCCACTACCAGTCTCTATTCAAGCCTAAGTTAATTGTATCCAGTTTGCAAATTAATTCCAATTCAGCAGTCTCTCGTTGGAGTCTGTTTTTGAAGATTTTTTGTTGAAGGATAGCCACTCTCAGGTCTGTAAGTGAGTGATCGGAGAGATTGAAGTGTTCTCCGACTGGTTTTTGAATGTTATAATTCTTGACGTCTGATTTGTGTCCATTTATTCTTTTACGTAGAGACTGTCCAGTTTGACCAATGTACATGGCAGAGGGGCATTGCTGGCACATGATGGCATATATCACATTGGTAGATGCGCAGATGAACGAGCCTCTGATAGTGTGGCTGATATGATTAGGCCCTATGATGGTGTCCTCTGAATAGATATGTGGACAGAGTTGGCAATGGGCTTTGTTGCAAGGATAGGTTCCTGGGTTAGTGGTTCTGTTGTGTGGTGTGTGGTTGCTGGTGAGTATTTGCTTCAGGTTGGGGGGCTGTCTGTAAGCAAGGACTGGCCTGTCTCCCAATATCTGTGAGAGTGATAGGTCATCCTTCAGGATAGGTTGTAGATCCTTGATGATGCATTGGAGAGGTTCTAGTTGGGGCTAAAGGTGATGGCTAGTGGCGTTCTGTTATTTTCTATGTTATAGAATAAATGTACACAAATCAGACATCAAGAATTATAACATTCAAAAACCAGTCAGAGAACACTTCAATCTCTCCGGTCGATTACTCGATTACAGACCTGAGAGTGGCTATCCTTCAACAAAAAAACTTCAGAAACAGACTCCAACGAGAGACTGCTGAATTGGAATTAATTTGCAAACTGGATACAATTAACTTAGGCTTGAATAGAGACTGGGAGTGGATGGGTCATTACACAAAGTAAAACTATTTCCCCATGTTATTTCTCCCCCCCACCCCACCCCACCCCCCACTGTTCCTCAGATGTTCTTTTTAACTGCTGGAAATGGTCCACCTTGATCATCACAATAAAAGGTTTTCCTTCTCCCCCCACCCCTTCCTGCTGGTAATAGCTCATCTAAAGTGATCACTCTCCTTGCAGTGTGTATGATAAAACCCATTGTTTAATGTTCTCTGTGTGTGTGTATATAAATCTCCCCACTGTATTTTCCACCGAATGCATCTGGTGAAGTGAGCTGTAGCTCACGAAAGCTTATGCTCAAATAAATTTGTTAGTCTCTAAGGTGCCACAAGTACTCCTTTTCTTTTTGCAAATACAGACTAACACGGCTGCTACTCTGATAGCTAACACAGTCACCTCCCCCGGTCACTACCAAAACTGTGCTGCAGTTATTCATGGGGGACCCAGAGATCATGCTCCTGCTGTTGGATTTACAAATTGAAGCTCCTGCTTCTGGAAAAGGAACTAGATTGCCACTGTTTGTAGTGAACAGACACTACTATCCATGCTGCCTGAGTATGGCGTGAAAAGTTCTAGGGGAACTGACCAGAAATTCATGATAGTGAAAGGTGAAACATGGCTAAACAGCAGAGTTACAGCAATACACTTCTGTTTACAAGGGGAAGTTGAATAGCATGAAAGACATCACTGTACAAGTAGCCATAAAGTCGGGCAGCCAGCCCAAATATTGCAAGGCAAAGATAGTACCATATGCCAAAGCTTGAAGTGGATTTGGAACTAGTCATGTCAGTAATTCTTTCATCTGTTGTGTACTGTGAATGGGCAACTAATTACTGTAGTGTTTAGAAAAAGATAGTACTATCAGAGTTTGTGGATATTTCAAAGTAACTGTAAATGCAGTGTAATGTAGAGAACAATATCCATGTTCCTGTGCTGAAGATCTTTTTTATTCTATAACAGCAGGTCACCAGGCCGTCATCCCTCTTAAGGTGAAAGGGACCCCTTTTGCCCCAATATGGACACCCAACTGTGTGAATTGTACCATTCAGTTATTACCTCTTTATATCTTGGGATTGCTCAATGTTTGCTCTTCCTTCACCTAGGTGATGACCACTTCTCCTTTTGATTGTTATATCCAGAAATTATGTGAAATGTTCAGTTATTGTAGTTTGCCAAAACAGCAAATAAATACCCAATAGTTAGTAAATGACAATAGACCTTAGCTTGTATCTCAGAAATTCACAGCTTTTATGAAGATCAGTGATGTGCATTATACCAAATCAGCATTGTAACATCTGTCCACCCTTGCCTTAGCAGAGATTGATTCAACAAACCCTTATGTTCTTCACAAAGATCATAATTTCATAAATACCCAGAAAATATCCAAATATAGCTCACACCACGACAAACAAAAAACCGTCTAAGTCAATTCCTCATCAGTGTATTTCTCTTACCCACCCTATCTCGCCTTTCATTCGCCTCCTTACAGAACTCAATCCACAAAGTATCCATCTTGTACATTCCCATGTTAATTTTTATTCTGAAGAAACCTGGCAGTTTCCATTCATACCATTTTTCCTAACCAAACTTATGGGGAACTAAAAACAGGACTTAAATTAGAGCCCCGATTGCAGCTTTGCTGTGTAGTACTTAGATACCACAGTGACATGTACCTTTGAATTTTATTCCCCACTCATTTGTTGCAAATTAAAACTAACTTCTTGACTGCTGGAAGCCAGAGCCTCAGGTGGCTGCTGTCCATTGCAATCCCAGTAGTTGTTACATGGTTACTTTCCTGTCTGATTATCAAAAGTATTTTAAAGTAAGTTTTTAAAAAAAACCATGTTTCTTAGGTAAAACACAGAGTTAATTGCACGTATTTTTAAAGATAAATAAATTAGTAATCATGTTAAGTGAATTATTCATTGTGACTTCAGATTGGTCTGCAACTTAGAAAATAAACATTTTGGTTTTGCCGTGACATGTGTTTTCTAGAAGTGCATTGCTTAACACCCAGCTGTAAATCTGCATAAAACCAAAGGAACAAAAATCTGTAGGCAAATGTTGCAGTTAAATGTCTGCTCCAACATTTAAAGCTGAAATACTTGTCTACAGAATTCACTTTTTTTGGTGTGAGTCAGTTTCCACCCAGTCTCTCAATGTTTCATTGGCATTTATCCTTCAGCAGCAAAGTCACAATGTATAAGCCCTTTGGACCGGCTCCACAAATCTTTATTCAAGAAAGCCCCTTGCTGAAGGTAACAGGTATTTTGACTAAGTGAGAATGTCAGGAAAAGGTTAATTGACATTATTGCTTAAATAAAGCAGTGCCATGAAAGAAGTAATGGAAAGGGTCCCCTACCTAGCAAAGACAAGCTTGCATCACCAACCTCATCTCTTAAACAAAATGTGCATAGTAAGACTACGCTATTAGAAATCTGTTCTCATCAGGCTTTCAAACATAACAATATCCTAAGCAAATATAAAGGACCTTCTCCCACTCTCCGTGGTCAATAAACCAAGTATGTTCCATCAGAGTTGCTGAGAGAAGTCTTGGGCTCCCACCTCTGCTCTGTTTTATTCTGCCCGACCGCTCTGACCTTTCTTTCCTCACCTTTCCCACTGTGCTAACCATTATCATCTGCTCAGTTTAAAATTTTACATCTCATTGCAAAAGAGAACATTTGTTTTTTTAAAGCCAATGTATACTCTAGTTACAGAAAGGAACAGACTGTAGATCACAAGAAGCTCTTCAGGCACAAAGCTGGCATCGATGCAGCATGGAGAAGTCCCAATATTGTACTCATTCTGATACTAAAGGTATCAATTCAAAGAAAATCTGCATGGGCCCTGGGAATTATTCCCTCTTCTCTGCGGCCATATGTGTAAAATACTTTGTGAATGCAAAGGACCAATAAAAACATGACTTATTCTCTACTCCAGGCAATTAGTGTTGGTGCTGTAGGCAACACAATCCTTATTTATTATTTATAGTATGGTAGCACCTAGGAGCCCCATCATAGAGCAGGACCCCATTGTGCAAAAAGATCATAATTTCATAAATACCCAGAAAATATCCAAATATAGCTCACACCACGACAAACAAAAAACCGTCCCCTGCCCCATGAGTTTATAATCTAAGTTCACACAAGCCAAATAAAATGAGCATGTGAAGCAGATTGCTTTTAAAGTACAAGTCAAGTTTTAAAAATCCTAACTCATTTGCCAGGTAGCCGTAAAGATTACAAAGAAATGCAATTTTTAGCTGATTTTTAAAAATCATTTCCTATTTTCCCAGATTTGACCAAAATTTGGCTCTTTTCTCTCCTGCAGGACTTAGCGTCCTGCCAAGCCCCTAAAGCAGCGCAGGGAGCAGCAGCTCTTATAAGGCTTTAGTTGTTTGTGATAAAGGCAGAATAAACCCAGAAAGCTGCACTCTGGTCTTGACAGATAATAAAAACATTCACATTGAAAGTTATGTCATTTTAAGTCTACCTATAGATGAGAGTATGTCTCTTCTTCAGAACAAAAAAGGGAAAACTTTACTTGAACTAAGAATACTTACAAGACAGGAGAGAGAGAGAGAGAGAGAGAGAGAGAGATAGAACAAGGAGCAGCCAGATACAAAATGGTGGGGCTACAGCTGCTTCCCTCTTCCCTGTAATCTCCCATTGCTACCTCCGAAAGGGCACTATGGGAAAAAATCCTTATAAAGTGTGTCCCTACGGTAAAAAAAGTAAATAAGAACAACACTGCCACAAAAAGGTGGTTCAGGGGCAAGGGTGGTGCTTCTGTATAGCACCACTATATCATGTGAGGTATTCAGTTTATTAATGATTTAAAGGGGATTTTATTTGGTTGGGTTTTAATTAGGCTAAATCCCCTTCCATTCCAAGACTTGAGTAAAGAGTTTATACACTAGGATTTCTTCATAGTCTATGCGATAAAGGAGTTACTCTGGATTTATACAGATGTAACTGAGAACAGGATTTGACTCATAGCTATAATGTAGTGGACACAGTTCCCTAATTTCATTTTGCATACTTTTATTGAAAGCCAAATTATTGTTGATTATGTTACTTTACCTTCTACACACACTTAAACTCATTTTCTAATCAATTTGAATATGATGTGTGTATCTGAAACAACTATTTACATCACCACAGAATGCTGACCTTAATTTATATGGTTATAAAATGGGGGGGAATGAAAAAATTCACATAATTAACTTTCTTCTATTTTTAAAAATGGGGTCTCTATTAATGTCTCTGATTGTCATATTAATCTGATCACAAACTTGGATATAAACTAAATGGTTTTATAAGTAAACGTAACCAGGTCCAATGGAATCTAATTAATTAAATTCACATGCTTTGCTTAGCATTTTTATGAAAAATGAATAATGTTCAAGTGGTTTACGTCACCCCTAAGTGGTTAATTATAGAATAAGCACCATGATTTTTCTAGGCTGAAATAAAAAAAAGTCTCTTCAGAGACATGTTTAATCATTTGAATCCAGTACTGCTGTGTTTATTCATTCCTTTTTAGTCCATTAGATAGTAAATTAGATTTGATTCACTTGCTCTGATTGGCTTAATTGTACCAGTTACAGCTGAAGTAAAAATAAAATTGTAATAAATTGAGTAGATATTTAACCTACCCTACTAAAATCTTTAATAGTCAGTTTCAACTGCAATTTAACAAGGCCCTGAGGAAGTGTATTTGATTTTCAAAACAAGATGTTTATTTCTGTGTTGTAGAAACAAGATTATTGTGTTATGTTTTTAAGACAGGGTTATTTTTTAAGCACTAGATGAGCTAATTCCTGCTCTCTGCCTGGCTGTGCGGGATTATGCTATGTATAAATAGCCTCTTCTCTGGGCAAGGAGCAGGGCAGAATTCCTTCATAATTTTCAAGAGAATATTACTCTTGCTGGAACACATGGAAGTTTATGCAGCAACATGGTGTCTGGGCTGGGGGGAGGGGAGGTTTGTATGTCCCTCCTTTCCCCCAGCTACCTTGCATGTAAGCTGCAATCAGTATCTAATACTATGCACCAGCTCAAAATACAGCTTTGCTGGACATGCTCTGGTCCTGTCTATGAAATCTTGCACTGCCTGCTGGATTGCTGTAGCAGAAGGCGAACTGGTCTCTCTGCTTTTCCTCGCTGCTGTGGTAGTGGCCTTTGAAAACACCTGATGTAAGCCCTCTCACTGTCATCTAAGATAAAAGTGGTAAGTTTTTAAAGACCATCATACTAGAGAACAATTTTGTAATTGACTTTGAGTTAATACCCTCATCCCAAACTCATACTGTATTGAATTGCTAAATTCATCAGATTTTACATTTAAAATTACCATGACCTTTAAAAAATATTTCATTTGCACATGAGAAAATTCAGTGCCAAATACTGTCTTAGTCAGGTTGGCCTTTCAAATGTAATCGAGAGACCATCTGCATCTATACAACTAGAAAGAGCAATATACATTAACAAACCAGTTCATGCTGGAGTTTCATTATGCCCCAAGAAACTCGCACCAAGATATAAAAGTAGCTTATTAACATAGAAAAATGCCAGTTATTCTAATTATGAGAAGGAGTGGAAGGAATCCTATTTAAGTGTGAAATTACAGTGAAACCCTGGATTGATCTCCTCTTTTAATCAGTCTCTTGAGACCTCTAGATAGAAAGAGGAATATCAGGTCACTGCAGTGAGTGTCAGCATGGAACTATTATGTACCAGAATTATCATACTGAAGGCTTTCCACTCTCCATTTTAAAACTGGGTTACAGGCCATAGACAACCTCCATTGGCTGCTTTTTGACAGTTGTTCTAGCGAAGTAAGTTTGCGCTCTCTATGCAAGAGCTTAGAGTGAGTGGAGTATTGACAAATATTTTCTGGAATAAAAATCAGATTCATAACAGAAAGCAAAAGTCTCATGGATATTCATGCAGATGTATGATAAAACAAAGGTTAGTGCCAGAGGGCTTCTGATATTTCTTGGATTTCCATTTTCTTATGAGATTCTCACTTGTCCAATCAGGTAGTAGCAGGGGTGAAAGTGAGCCGGTACTGGCTGGTACGCATACCGGTAAGAACCCACACTGGCCCATACCCAGCCCACATTAAAGTGCTGCCGCGGCAGCGCTTTAACATCCCTGCCCCTTTTGCCTCCCCCATCGGCGGCCCTGCTGGTAGGGTCCGTATGGGCAGGGCCGCTGACTGGGGAGGCAAAAGGGGCAGGGATGTTAAAGCTCTGCCATGGCAGTGCTTTAAGGACAGTCCTGTGCCGCGGCAGTGCTTTAATGTTGCTGCACTCCACCCCCATTGGCAGCCCTACTAGCAGGGCCACCGAGTTGGGGAGCGGAGGGGGACAGCAATGTTAAAGCGCTGCCGCAACAAAGGACCCTGCAGCACTTTAACGTCCCTGTCCCTTTTGCCCTCGGCAGCAGCGTCCGGAGCCCCAGGCGGCATGGGCCAGGTGGTCTGGAAGGGCTGGCTGGGGGATGCTGACCTCCACCCCCGCCCCTTCTGGGACCCAGAGCCAGCCCCTGCCCCGTACCGGTAAGTGTCTGGAGTTACTTTCACCCCTGGGTAGTAGAAACAATACCCTAAGATTAAGGTGACCAATCACAGCTAAAACAATTTGCAAAGAAACCATAGGCACAAATATGTTTGAACAATTTTGAATATCAAACAAATCTGTCAAATTCAAATAGAAAAATTGGTTAATCTGCAAATAAATTATTTCGCTCTGAATAGATTCAGGTGTAGAGCAGAACCAAGCAACTCGCAAGCAGGAGTCCTAGATAGATCCCTAAATACAAGGTCAAAACTCATCAGTCTCCAAGACTAGTTTGATATAATCAGTGGAGGCGAGCCCATTTACCTCAGGATGGAATTTGGCATCACTGAATCTGATCTCAGTTTATACCAGTTTTCTGATTTAAGCAATATGAGATTAGAATCAGGCCACAAATTTCATCTTTAAATTTCCTTATCTGGGTTACAAAGGCCACCACTTTTGATCATTATAAAGGAAATATTTTTTTAAAACATTTTTGCTATTGACGTTATTTATTTTGCATTTTATTTACCTTGGCCATGAAAATTAAACTGGTGAATTTCTATATACTTCATGGGCATGCCTACTTTCTGATGATAATGTACGAGCATAATATACTTCAGTAGAGCTGGTTCAAAATTGTATTTTATTTTCTACAAAACACTGAGTTGAAAATGAAACCTTTTTGGCTGTGTCAACATTTTTTACAGAATTTTGTTTTGTTTATTTTTTTAAATGTTTTGACAAAAATGAAAATTCTCACAAAAATTTCTATTTAATCCAAAAGCTTTTTTGTGTATGTATCAACAGTGTTTCAATTAGCTCTCCTCTCCCTCTTAGGTTTTTCAGGATTACAGAGAAATGTTTATATTTTAAAAAGCCCCATTGTCTTCAAGGAAAAGATAAAACCATGTTAATATTTCCAATTGTATTAGTTTGTTGTAAAGCCCTTTTAAGAAAATAAAATCTGTCCTTTGGGCATAAAACTGCTTGATAGTGTCTTTAAGTCTGCTAGTTCAATGTTATAAACTTTATTCTCAGATTCAGTTCTTGCTGTGAACAGTGTCATTTTAAAGAGTCCTTTATTAAAACAAGATTCTTACACCAGGGGAGCAATATGGAAAGCTGTGATCAGAGATGACAGTTGGTTTACTCTTACCATTTGATAGCAAAACTTCGGTGCCATCTGTGGGAAGCCACACAGGCAAATGTGTCATCACATCTAATAATGAAAAGAAGAAACAGACAGAACGTGCTGTAGAAACAGACTGCTTTAATTACCTCTTACACAATACTCTCAAAATTCACAAAGTACTAGGCAGGCATGTTGCTTATGCAAATGAGAATGCCATAACTTGGCAAAACAGGTTTTGACCTTGTGGATTAAGCTTGCCCAGCAAAAATCCTCTAAACTATAAGTTTATTGACAAAAAACTTTAACACATAGTTAAGGTTGCCTGATGGTATCTCATGCCTTTCCAGAATGCTGGGTTCATCAAAACTCAAACCTCTGAAAACCAGGAAATACAGAGTAAAGGCAAATGCCAACACAATCTTAACTCTGCCCCCCAGTGCTAGCAATAGACACTGTATGCACTCCAGCTGTGTTCTCCGAGTTAGATGTAGCTGTATTGAATGATGGGGAGATTAGCTGGGGAAACCTGGCAGAGCTGTGACTGTGATATGAGATAAATGGGGGGAATCCTGCCCCTCAAGGGTTTAGGTGTCTGAGTGCATCTGCCTGCCCCTCACCCTGTGTGTGTGATGAAAAGAAACAGGTCCACATGTACACTGGGGAATGCAGTTTGCCTCCTTTCAGTGTTGAGTTGTGTAGCATACATCAGTATTTGGGCCCAAGAGTCTTCTTGCCCTGGAGACTGTCAGCAGTGAGATGAGATATAAGAATGGTGTGTGGGTGTGGAAAAGGATAAATGAAAGTGTGATGTATGATGGAACCTGTGTGTAACAGCGAAGGGGTTGTAAAATATAGCAGGCGTGGGCTAATTTATGTGGAGTAGGCTCAGTATTTGAGTGTAAAGCAGGTGTAGGTGGCTCCTGTCCAGTGCACCAAAACACAAGTTTTGCCTTAGCAAAGAGAGGGCATTAGAGTCTGTCCTACAGCGGCTGTGTGTCCTATTCCCTTAGCGATGTGGACTATCTGACAAGAATGAGTGTGAGTTATGTGTTTCATGGGCATGTTGGCACTTTGCTCAAAGATGGCAGAGTTAAGGTTGTTTTGGCCTGTACTTTAGCTCCGTATTTCCTGCTTTAGATGTGTAAGTCTGAATTTACCTTAATGTTATTTCCTGATTTTCAGAGGTCTGAGTTTTTATGAACTCAGCATTTTCAAAGGGCACAAGAAAAGTTTTTTGTCAGTGAATTTCCTAGGTTCTTTTATAGGAGTTAGTGTTCATTTAGACAGTTGTAGTTATCACATAGATTTGTGGCTGAGGCACTAGCTATGTGATTCCTAAGTGCTCCTCCTCCCTCCTGTATATTTTTATAGCAGAATAGTGATAATGGTTGTGCTTTGAACTATTTGGAGGGTAGAGTTCTGACTGGCCAGAGAGAGAAATCACATGGTCTATGGCTCAAAATTGTGACAATTTTTTATTCCATGTTAGTTACAACAACTTTAAGCATGTGAGAGAAAAATGGCGTCTCTCCTACACTGCTCCCTGCAACCTGCTCTCCCTCCCCTGCAGCCATTTCCAGCTAACTCTCCCCTTCCTATCTCATTAAGACATTTTAGAAGCCAGTAGGGGTAATTCTACACATTGAGGTGGAGGTGTAATTTCAGATCTAGTTTGGGTAGCATGCTAACAATAGAAGTGTAGCTGCAGTGGTGTGAGTCACTGCCACCACTCACTCTTCCACGGCTACACTTCTATTGTTTGCATCCTAAATCAATCAGAGTTAGCATGGGTATGGCTCCTTGAGCTGGAAATTACACCCTCCATTGTAGACATATCCTACATAATTATTCTTGTATCACTCAGCATTTGACAGATGCATTGGACAAACTAGAACTTCATGATTCTCATGATTAGAACTGATGTCCTTTAGCTTATTCTGCTAATACAGTGTTTCTTCTGTGTTGCCACAGGCAAACTTTGATTCTGTCTTCAAGGCAGACTTTGATTCCATCACTCCTATACTAGCTGGGGGGTCAGATTGGAAATTAGTGGTGCTACTCTTAAAGGCTTTGTCTACAATCCATACTCCACCCAGAGTGACACTATAATTATATGCCACTCAGGAGATGTAAAGATTTGCATATTAAAGACCTCCTTTCTTTCATGATTCCCCTCACCAGCAGTGAAATAGCTGAAAGCATTGACATTTAAATAGTTGTTAGGCTTTAGAATTAACACCCTACTGAGACCTACCGAGGCAGTTCACACCTCACATAGCGATTATTTCAAATAGATTGTTGCAAAATGCCTACAAGTCATTCTCAACTTCCTGCCAAGGATAGGGTTTGAATTTACAGTGCATGCGTGTAGCTCACGTTCAGTGGCCACAGCATGTCCCCTCGAGCCACCCATGTAATCTGAAAGTGGTCTGCCTGTAAACCCTCTTGCCTAGTCTTGCTTCACATGCATGTCTTAATCTCTCTGGCCTGAGAGTTTTGGTACATACCTGTCTAGACAGACAAACTCTTCCTTTAATAACATTTTCACTATTGCTTCGCCAAAGGGGCAGTGAGGGCCATGCACTAGTGGAGGTAAATGTTGGCTGACCAAGCTTAATGGGGAGACGATTGGAGACATGGTTTGAGTCCCAGTCGTGCACAAAATAGTTGCAAGAAGCTGTTGATTTTGTAAAATGATGGGCAGAGAGGGGACTGTATCTCTGGAATTCCATGCTCAAATGACCTCAAATGTGGACCACCATCACTACCCAGCACCCAATAAGGAATAGCATATTTCAAGACAATCTGAGTTTGCATGCAGATTTAGAGCATTTTGGGTATGTCTACACTGTAACTGGGTGGCGGTGGGGGGGAGATGAATGACTGTTTATGTAGCTGTATCTGGCCTTCCTGTACTCTAGCTAGCTAGCTAAAAATAAAAGCAAGGATGCTGAGGTGTGGGCTTCAATGCAGGCTGCACAAGCCTGTCTGACCCACATGGGTACATACTTGCTTGTGCAGCTAGCGCTGAAGCCTGCACGTTGGCATCCTCACTTCTATTTTTAGCAAGCTAGCTAGAATAGAGCTAGCATGAGTAAGTCTACATAGGCTGCCATTCGCACCCCTCACTTCAATGTAGAACTTACCCTTAGAAGAGTCAACCTTTATAGAGAAAGTTCTGCTCAACCTTAACTACAGTGGAGCTGGTGCTCCCCTATAATTGTAACAATACGGATTTAACCTTTGACTTTCCAAAACAAAAAATAAACCAAAGGCCAAATTGCACAAAATATCCATTTTGCCCTGCCACCACCCTCTTCTCCTTCAGATCCCTCCTCGAGATTCATTGCTGCAATGCCCACAAAAAGTGAGTTAATAGTAGTGTTAATACAACCTCTAAGTCATTTCCTTCTCTATGCATTGCTCAATGAATCTTATTTTAATCTGCTTCTTGGAGCCAGATCATTCTCTCTGGTGGGAAAGCCTATTGCGACAGAGGGGTTCTGAGGAAGGAAAGGTCCAAAGACATCCCTTGTAGAGATTCTCCACATCCTCTAGTTGCAGAAGCAGGATTTGTCTCCACCATGGAAAAGATTGCTGGGCTCACATCAAATCCAGATCTGTGGGAGGGCAGAGTCCTCTGCATAGCAACCCTGTATCTTTATACTATGATTGTTCCCTGACAGGCCCTCTCCTGGTTCCACTGTAGCACAGCTCCTTTGGAGCCATACTTACCAGGCAGCACCTCCTGATAAGCAGCCCCAGTAGCTGTCCTCTAGGGGAGGGGGAGCTGAGTAGGAGACTCAGTGAAAAATATCATTCATCCCAAGCCCATTGGCCTTACCTTTGAAAATAATGAGCATTCACAGCTTCCATGGACTTCACCTCTGAAAAACAGGCCACTTACTTAGATGACTAATTATGGATTTAGATATCCAACTTTAGATCTCAACGAGAGAAAAAGTTGGCCTGTATGTTGATACAGAACACAACTAAGGACAGACAGTTAATCAAGTCTTTTTTTTTAATGGAGAAGAAACAAAAGTATATCTGAGATAAAGTAAATATACCCTCTGGTAAGTTATAGCACCTAGAGTTTATGAAAACTTAGTAAATTCATATGTGGCCCAACCATTGCAGCACTAGACATGTGTGTAAACTGAGAGTGATTTGCTGCCCTTGAATGGACAGGTTACTGTTATTTGAAATGACCCTGAAGGTATAAGACAATGGGTAAAATTCAGCTTTTGAAACACCACTTACATGTATCTATCTAGATTTTTATAAGGTCACCCATCACCATGGAATCTTCAATGGACTTGCGTCCTTTTTTGCCTGGATTGAATTTGGTTCCATACTGTTCTATTACCTCTATATTCGATTTTCTAAATCCCCTGAGATCCAAAATGGTCTTTTTATCAAATATTTATTCAAACAATATTTTTCTGTAGACCACCCCCACCTAATCTTTTGAATTTATTCCTTGTTGTAATAAAACTGTTAGTTGCCGAACAAAGAAAGAATACTTTCATATAGCATCCTTCAGAGGGGTGTCACAGGCACATTGCAACAAAACTTGCTGAAGATCATCAACATGGAAGTACTGGAGCAACATGATCTGTAACAGCTGTGGATTTGGCCCTACTTTCTGAGATGAGGCATTTAAACAGCTGGTATTTGATCATTAGCTCACTTTACACTGTGCTCCTTCTATTTATCCAATTTCTTCTTAATTACAGAGGAAACTCATTGATTCCCATCTCAGGTAGATCCAGCGGGAATGAATGAATTTTGCAAGTTAGTAATTAAATAAACAATTAGAATAATAACACAACGAGAATGCACCACCAAGAGGTCATTTGTTCATTTATAACCTGATCTTGTTAAATGCTGGGAGTCTTCTCTGATGTGCTGAGCACCTGGGATTACCTTTGGCCTTAGTGGGAGCTGAAGGGATGAGGTACCTTGTAGGGAGCACTTGATAAAAAGCTACATTGAGGCCTTATTATGGCGGTCTAGTCAGTTTCAATTATTTACGATAGCATAAGAGAATATTCATAGTATAGCAGATATTCTGTGGTATGTTTTGAAATCTTAGTAATGAGAGGTGGGGGAGGGAAACTTTTTTTGAGATTGTAAGAAAAGTTGTTTAGTTACATGTAGAGGAGTGAGGTTCTAGTGCACACAGTTCTCTGTCTGAGCACGTCACCACAGAAAATATTCCCACTTTTAACTTTTCCACTGAGATTCCTTTCCCGGCTAACTTGGATTTTCCTAGTATAAAAGAGTGCACTCACTGCAAGTGTTCCTCCTCGTGGCAGGGCATGGGGAAGCAGCTCATTCATCACCTAGCACCCCCTTCTGATGGGTGCTCCAGCCCTGCAGTGGTCTCTCTTCTTGTGACTCAGGTCACTTTAAAAATCTCTCCCCTTCTGGGATATCAATTTCCCAAAAGAACAGTGTCCCACTTGACACCGGGAATCAAGATGATATATTCTGCCCTGGCTCTTCCATTCAACTCTTCTGTCCGAGTGGTGGCCCCACACCTTCTCACTAGAGTATTTTAAGTCAAATCCAAAGTGAGACAAGAAATACCAAAGGACAATTCTGCCCCTTCCCCAGGCCTGGGCTTTTAAATATCCTGGATCCTCCCCAGCTCTATAGTCTTCCGAAGAATGCAGACTTTCAGGGCTTACCTCCTTGGTGTCTTGTCCTCATCTGGATCTTCATCTTCAGCCTATCCACAAGGGTTTCTGCCTCTGGGTTTGCCTTCTCTCAGGCCCCTTTCAGGAGTCTCCTTTACCCCTGCTGTCCTCTTCTATTAGGTCCAGTATGTAAACTCCCTCCTGAAGCTCCTCTGCTCTCTTCTGCCCAGAGAGGGACTATGGATTTTCTTCTCCTACTCTGGATTTCCCATCTTTGCAGAGACTGTCCAGCTCCTCCCACACCTGGGACTCATCTTTAATTGGGTGTGGCCCCCTCCACTTAACACCATTGTGTTAACTGACCTCTGAGGCACCTACCCTCCTTTGGCTGGGAGGAAGTTGATGGTGGAGGAATCTGTGGGCTCTGTAGCTAGGCACTTAGATGTTGGTGCTTCTTTTGCTACACCTTCTGCTCTGCATGTGCAGGTCAGTGCCACAGTATGGCCCAGGAGATGTGCAGAGGGTGCTAAGAAAGGCCACTGAAAGAAGGGGGCTGGAGGAAGCTCAAGGGAATTGGAGGGGGTGGAGATAGAAGTGTGCCTCTTTATGGGTCCCGCCATGGTTTGGACCAGGAGGGTATGGTGAGGACCCTGGAATGCCTGGCAGTTCACAGGGGAATCTCTGGACCCCTGCAGGGGATGAAGCTGTGGGAGAGGAGTCTGGGGAGTAAAGGACATCAAGATGCTAGCATAGCATTGCTGGAATTGGGACATGGCAGGTAAGGCTTTTAGCAGGGAATTGGGACTGTCCTAGGGTTTCCAGCCCTCTAGGAATTAAAGATTGATCTCCCAGACAGTGCTGTGAGCAACCTGAGAGAAAAATCATGGGGGATTCTCAAAATGAACTCTGATTGGTGAATCAGATTTATCTTACATGGATTCATAAATTTTGAGGTCAGAAGGGACCAGTGTGATCTTCTAGTCTGACTTCCTGCATAACACAGCCCATAGAACATCCCCAAAATAGTACCTAGAGCAGATCTTTTAGAAGAATATACAATCTTGAGTTAAAAAGCAATTCACTCAACAGGGGGCTTGAACCCACAGCTACACAATTAAGAGTCTCATGCATTACGAACTGAACTAGGCAAGCTCATCAATTGCTGGTTAGTTTTATATTTTCCTGGAGATGTTATAATTCAGCCACTGTTTGAAATGTCAAGACAATGCACCACTTGTCCTCTCTCAACCATCTTACTGGTGTACTGATGCTAAGATTTACATTATGTAGCTAACATAAAATCAGTGCTGTCTCATAGTGACCAAACATAACTCTGCCTCACTGTGATGGGGCATATAAACCCCTCACTGGAACTGAAGGGATTAAGAAGCAATTTAACTCCTCCCAGCTGCAACTGCAGAGCATGCTCTGGCTGGAGGTGGAGCTTAACAGGGAGCCAGACAGCTCAGAAGGGGCCTGACAGGGCAGCAAAAGGGACCTACCTTGAGAGCTCCTGGAGAAGGATGCTGCAGAAACCTCCTTTTGGAGCAAAAAAGACATATTGGTATGTCTTATAGGTCCCTGGGCTGGAGGTCAGTGGAGTGGAAGGGCTCAGGCTCCCCTACCTTGTTAAGAGGGGCATGATAACCCTCATTTCTAGACTGTCCCTAAGCTGGAGGGGTTCAATCTTTCTTGGAACCCTGTGACACCAGGGGCAGAAAAGACTGATTGGTGACCTGACTGGAGAGTTGGGTCAATCCCCATGAAAAGACAGACTTTCACAGGGTGTGACAGTGGCGCAGGAGAAAGATTAGAGTTGTGGCAGGTGGATGTTTTAACCCCTAAACACTAGGAAATACCACCAGCAAACACCACCCATCATACTCACGAGTAATACAGCATTTTGCTTTCTCAAAAGGAACAGCTCCACTTTTTAAACTGGATGATTTTGGCAATGGGTCTTCAAATCTTCAGCTGTGAAAGAATTTTTGTAAAGGAAAATGTACTACTGTACTTACAATGATGACAGGTGTAAGTATAAAAATTGGCTTTGCAAAGTTGATGAATTTATGGTTGAATGCATTTTGTGTCATCATATATTTTCTACTAAACATGAGGGGAGAAACCCAGTTCCATTCATGTGGAATGTATGAAACACAAAGACACTGTGAAAAATCAGAAATGAACACTTCCAATTACATTCTATTTTACAAAAAAGGACACACCTCAGGAAAATCTAGTGACAGTAGCAGAAATAGGAGAAATTTACCATGGTGTGATTCATCAGTAAAGTTAGGCCATGTCTACGCTGCAGGGTAAGTCGATGTTGATTATGCAACTTAAGTTATGTATGTTACGTAACTTAAGTCAATGTAATTTACATCGACTTACCTCAGTGTTTACACCACGCTAAGTTGGCAGAAGATGCTCTCCCGTTGATATAGCTTCTGCCTCTCATTGAGGTGGAGTATTTAAGTTGACGGGAGAGCGCTCTGCCATCAGCTTATTGCGTCTTCACCAGACCTGATAAATCAACACCGGTGCATCGAATGCAGCAGCACCAATTTAACCCGCAGTGAAGACAAGCTCTTATTCTAGTCAAGGTTGTGGTAACAAATTGCTTCCAAATTTTCTAGTGGATTCAGAAATTGCAAACAAAAATGTCTTGTAAATGTGCAAAAGCAGCTAGCATTACTGAGAATGCTCTGGTGCTGAAATCACAGGCATTCTTAGTTAATGATCTTGAATGTTTTTTTTTTCTTAATTGGAACGGATGCCTCAAAGAAGGGAAATAAGATTTTCCCAGTAACTGTTCATTATTTTTCAAAGACTGAAGGGATTAAAAATGGCTTGCTTTTTACCATGGTAACAATCAGACAAGTGATGCCATTGCTGCACATATGTCAAACATTATAGAAGAAAATGGCTTTAGTATAAACTGTGTGTTGTCTTCTATAACTGATAATGCCTTAGATAATTTTGTGAAACACAGGTCAGCTTATGAGAAGCTGAAACAATTGAATGAGAAGAATGATTCAGATTGGATATAAGTGCCATGTAATTCATAACCATTAAAAATGGAATGAAAGCTTTGAGTTTTGATGGAGAATGTCTTATTGTGAAAGCATTTCGACAGTTCTCTTCCTCCACTACAGAGAGAGAATCTCTTTGTTCATTTTGTTTACTTTGTAGAAATTGAGAATAAGGAATTTCTATGTCATGTACCAACAAATTTCAGAGTAGCAGCCGTGTTAGTCTGTATTCGCAAAAAGAAAAGGAGTACTTGTGGCACCTTAGAGACTAACAAATTTATTAGAGCATAAGCTTTCGTGAGCTACAGCTCACTTCATCGGAAGTGAGCTGTAGCTCACGAAAGCTTATGCTCTAATGTACCAACAAAGTGGCTGTCCCATCTGCTGCAATAGAATAAGTCTTACCCTGGCCTGCATTAAAGGTATATTTTGATGGTGGGGGGGGGGAGGGAGAGGGAAAGAATGTGCCAGATTCTGTGGGAAGCCTTCAGTAAAGATGATCAGGAATCTCTTCTCTTTGTTACATTTACTTCCTGCATAACCCTGATGGCAATATTTTATTAGGCAATCAAAAACCTAGAATTCAACGATGCCAACTACACAGAACTAGACTGTATCATGGAGGGTTTTCATTCTAAACTAAAAAGAAGGAAATAACAAGTTCTATGGACAATCAGCACACACTATTTTGCATAAAATCTCTGTGTATTAGTGGAAAATGTGAGGAGGAAGCAGATAGGCATTGTCAAGATGGATCACATGCCTTGAGAAATGATACAATTTCAAGGTACCAGTTTGCAGACAAATGTCATCCTCTCACTGGACAAGGAAGTGGAATGATTTGACATTGAGAAGTTGGCTAAAGTTCTTCGACTTGAGATTGATTTTTTGATGAGCTATATGATGATCGCAGCATTTGATAGCAAAAAAGAGGACAACTGGGGGGGAGTTTTCAAGCAAAGTGAAAACAATCAAATTTTTAAACTCTTATCTTTCAAGCTTTCAATTCCAGTCTCAAACACATACTGTGAAAGGTTTTTCAGCGCATGAGTCAGCTTTGGAACAAAGAAAGAATTAAGTGAAAGTGTTGAGCAAGCAGAGTTAGAGGTGCAGCTAAACTACAGAATGTCTTGTGCTGATTATAATGAATGGGTTAAAAAGTCTCCAGACTGGCTGAAAGCAGCTTAAGTACAGGTTTAAGAATAAAGAAACAATGAACAAAGATCCTCAACTACAAGAGACCCAACTTGTATAATGTCCATGCAATAACATTTATTCATTTTTTAAGTCTAATGAATTAATTTTTGCTGTCTCCATCATTTGGTTATGGTATGCCATTTTCTTTAGTCATTTTTAAATAATGGAATTCTCATGCACACACACACAACCATTTAAACATGCATTAAAAGTAAAGTAGCCTAAACCCCATCATCCTTTTAAAAATTAGATTCACACGATTTCAACTGGGGATTTCTTGATATTGTTCATTTGTCACATGCTTGAATTTTTTGTGCATATGAAAAAATCTAATACACATACACACTGGTCCTTATTTGCCACTGGAGGATGAACTGCAGGCAAACTCCTCACTCCACAGTAAACAAGTTTTGGAATAGCTCAGTTCTTAAAGCCATTCCATCATGTGATGAAACATCCCAGAATATGTCCAACTAGAGTTGGCCACCATAGAATGTCCTTGGGGCAGGACCACCAAGTGGTTTGGGGTCCTGAACAGCCAAAAGGATCTCCAGTACTGACTGCTGGAGGAATAGTATTGACTGGGGATGAGAAGTGGAAACAGCTGTCATAGGAGCCTTAGGAATAGCCAAAGGGGCTGCAGCTCTGCAGGGAGGCACAAAGGACCATGGATTGGTGACTGCAAGTAACCCATACATGAGATGGACACATGGAGTACCTGCTGGCAAAGCAGGAGCATGCATTGGTAACTGTAGGAACTGCTCCTGGGAAGGGGTCAGCTGGGATTGTGACTTGCTCCTGGTGGCTGATGCCTGGAGCGGGCAACAACAGCTGCCAGTTGGACCAGACCCTGACAGCAATGACCCAGGAAAAGAGGTAATTAAATTACAAGCTCAGCAGAATGGCTGTGGAGGGCATTCCTGGTAGGCTGAAAGCTCATTGGCACTGCCTATACACCCGTCTGGACGCCAGTGTGTGGCAAACTCCGTGTGTATAATCATCACCTGATGCACTCTCCATAATGTTTGTGAGGGGAAGGGGAAGTGCTTCTGTCCTGAGGGGGCTCAGGACAGGTCTGGTTTGCAAATGCTGCACAGACAGCTGGATCCCACCCACATGCACACTGGTCCTGGTTCCCAGCCAGCAAGAGAAATCAGGAAGACAGAGGATGACATCTCCCTGTGCCAAAGGCCACCTTCACATCGTGGACAGCTGCTGGAAATGCACAAAAGGGAACATTGGTACATATGTGTGATGCTACTTAGCTTTGGGAGGGTTTTGTTTCCCTGTAGTTGAAGGTCATTAGCCATTTGCTCCTGTGACATTGCACACATTAAAGACAATTATGACCGGGCACATCCACTGGGTTATCTCCTTAGGATGGGGTTTGTGCTGTGGAAAGTGGCAGCTGAGTTGTAACACGGTCATTGGGCCATGTTTTTGTGTTCACTATTCACACTTGTCTACAAACTTGTTCTCTGGTGTACTCAGTCTCTCTTGAGGACCTTATGAAGATTTGCTTGTGTGGGAGGCATGCAGCCCTTCTTCCTTTTAACCATTCCATTCACGGTCAGCAGTGCTAACAGCATTCACCCATACTATCGTTGAACCTGGTCAAGGCTTTTTTGGGGGATGGAGGGGCAGTTTGTGCACAGGGTAGTGGCAGGTGTTGTCATTGCCAGTATTGTTGCTGGAATTGTTTCAATTTTCTGCATGTGAAATAAACCATAAAGATGTTCATCTACCTCTTTTCTGTGTGGTAGAGTTCTGCTGCATTGAAAACTAGTAGTGCTTTCTGTTAGCATGTAACACAAAGGACACTTTCCCCATCCCTCCCTTGTATCTTGGGGCCAGGGATTTTTCTGCACCTGGTATAGGGGTGAAGGGCAGACCGAAGAGTGTTTTGCAGTATCCTGGCACCAGACAGTTATTCCATTCAGTTTCATATCCTGAACCTGAAAACAACTTCATTTCAGTATATTTAGGAAGGAGGGGCCTTGACACACAAGTCAAGGCAACTATAGCATTTATTAGAAGTACTAGATGGAACATGTAACTTAAATATTTTTTTAAAAGAAAAGTCAACCAAAAATCAACATTGGGGGAACACCTGGCAAATGTTACTGTGTCTGCACCCATCTCTTTGCCCTCCTCCTGATAAAGGGGGGATGATGGGGGGGGGGTAGGGGAAATCAACCTCCTGTGAAGGGTTTGGGGCAGCTGAGCACTTGAAGGGGTTCCAGGACTCCCTCATTGTTCCCCTCTTAGATGCTGGAGGGGTCATCCCACGAACGATTTCAGGTGCTGGGAGAGGGTAAGGTCCTGGGAGTCCAGCAGACTCCATGTTCTCCTCCTGGTGAGGCGGGGGGTCCTTGAAAGAGGATCCTCCGGCTCAGCAGCACCCTGGGTGGCAGAAGGAAGAGGAGGAGATGGCACTTCATCTTCACTTCAGGATCAGTGGCCTTGGCAGCAAGCAGACCTTGAACTCATTCGGCCACCAGTTCAATGTGCCTCTCCAGAGGGAATGCTCCGATTTTCTATGCTGTGCCTCTGGCTTCCTGAGCCAGTTCATCAATGTATTTTCCTGCTGAAAAGCCTTCTTCTCGGTGCTCTGAGGAATTGAAGCTGCTCCTGGTTTCTCCTGTCCATCCATGTGAGCAGCTCTTCCAGGGTCCTTCTCAAACTGCCTCTGCGGTGCTGCTCATCCCTCTTGGTGGAACAGTTTCCCTTTCTGGAGCTAAAGGTCCTGCCAATTCAAAGACAAGTGTAGCATTATATATTTTTTTCCTTTGGAAGAAGCCAAGAAATTCCCCCATTTAACATAATTTGCTGTAGAAGGCCACAATTTTGATACTTTTCAGCATTCCAGGAAAGTGACTGATAGACTGTCCTTGGTTCTCAGATAATTTTTGCAGCCCATGAGGAAGGAGCAGAGGATACTAAAAGTCCTGTGGAGGAGATCCGACAATCTATGCCAGAGAGAAAGATTGCAAATGGGCACCCCTCTACATATTGCTGAATGGAGGTGGTCAGCTATGCTGGTGAACCAAACAGAGTCACACTGCCATTGAACCTCAAGAGCCATCTGGAGTTTCTGTTACACCAGGAATTTGGTGCTTACAGGACTGTGAGGCAATTCGACTGGAAATTGACTACAACTATGTTCTGTTCCCTTCCACCTCCTGAACCTGCTCTCACCCAACCCCACATAGCCCCCTTTTGTAAGGGGACAGTAAGATCAGAGAGGTGGGAGAAGCACTGAAACTGTCCAAGAGGCAAAAGGCAGCTGTTACTAACTTTTGACAACCGACTAAGTTTTCTACAACTGTCCCATCCCCACCAGGACCTTTCTAACCCCCCTCCTTTCTTCCTCTGATTTACATGGCCCCAGGACTATCACTGCCTGACTATTGGCTGAGATGTGCAAGACACAGGGGCACAGAGATTTGTTGTTAATAATCTGTTTTTAAGACCTGTCTTTAGCCAAATGCCAAAGAGGGGTCCAGCAGAAATCAATCAAATCATTGATTTATAACAGAGACTTGCTTAGGGACCAGTTAGGGGTGGGGTGGAGTGGGAGCTGGAAGAAGTGGGGGAAGTTTGAGGAGTTTGGAAGGGGACGGGGTGTGACAATCCCTGGGCTTCAGCAGCAGCAGTTCAAACTTGCAGAGACACAGCAATACATGGCCTATTATCCATAGGGGAAGAGTGTATGCACCGTATTTGAAATGCCCTGGAACTTAAAATCAGGACTGTAGAACCAGAGGAAGAAGATTTATTGAAGGGGAATGTGTGCCAGGGTGCCATTGTAACTTACCAGCCTCTGGTTCTGTTTCCTACCATGGCTCATGTTCATCGGGGGGTGGGGAGGCTTCTTCAACTGGCTTCTCTGGGTAGAGGTGCAGATTCACATGCTCCATCCTCTGGGCCTTCCGGAGCATCCTCCACCATCCCTGCTGCCTCCTCACCCTGGCCCTCCTCAGCATCCCATGGGACAATGAGGCTGGCAGGGTTGAGGAGGGGATCATGAGCCACTTCAGGCTCTGTACTGGAAGTCATTGACAGCACCTGGTCAAGCTCTTTATAGAAGGTGCATGTACAACAAGCCCTCCCAGAACAACTGTTGGAGTCTTTTGGCCTCCTGTACAGGAGCATCAAGTGCAGTATGTGTTCCTGGCACTGACACAGAGCCCCCTGAATGGCTGCCTGTTCCAGCCTCCCAGTACCAGTGTATGTTTCTGCCACTCCAGGATAGTGTACAGTGACCACATACTGATCTGTAGCTGGCTGTCGTTGGCGGCCCAGGCAACTGCTCTGGGAGCAGGATCCACATTCCCCTGTATTGATCTGGAAAGAGTTCAGTGGAAAACTGGTCTGATGTGGTCAGCGCATAACACCACTACCAGTGACGACGGGGGGAGAGGGACCCTAGTAGATTGGGTCAGGAGGAAAAGGGTTCATTGAAACTCAAGACTCAGTACACACCCCTTACCCCAGTCCACACTGCAAACTGGCCTGGGTAGAGGTACTTACCTACACCCTTAGGCATTCCAGGTTACTCGCTCTCTATTTGCCTTCACGTGCTTCTAGGCTTTAGGTGCGGCCAACATGGAGGTTATGGCCACATGCGTGGACATGTGTACAGTTGCTAGTGCAGAAGTACCCTAAGTGTTAAGATGCTCTAACTGTTTAGATGCTAAAGGTTTTATATTGTAACAGTTTTACAGTGAACAGATGGAAGTGACTGGATTTTATGAAGAGTACTCTATGTTGTACTCCACTGTAATATCAATGCACTTAACACAGGCTGGGAGTGGAAGCTATTTTGTTTGAGAACATTTCACAACAAATGAAATTTACCATTTTGAGCTTCAACTTTGTGTCTACTTAAAATATAGAGAGAGCTGTCTTTTCACATTTCACACACAAAAAGAACACTGAACACAGGATGAAATTCATCCCTTTGCAGAGAGCCAGTGCAAACACATGCACCATAAAAGTCTTCCTGCATGGCTCCAGAAGTGCCCTGACCTTGTGCACCATGGTAAATTTCATTGATAGATACTCCTTCTCCCCACTTCACTAACAGGATCAAATATACTTTTACATCAGCAGAATACATTTAAAATAAAAAAAACCCAAAACCATCTGAGACCCTTTAACAAATGAGTGTAGCCATCCCCAAACTCCTCACTCTATCACTTATCTCACCCAAAAATGCATATGCAAACATTTTCAGACGCACCGTTTGGGTTCATGCTTTATCGCAACAGACTCAGTTAAATATATGAGCATTGGAGTACAATACAGTTTGCTAAGCCATTGTAAGATACATATAAGAATAACATACTTGCTAAAGCAAATACATAATGAATCATTGCGACATAAGCTAAACAAGATAAATTCTTACCATGTGATCTGAGTGGGTTTTAATGATAATGGGACCCCAAGGTCTCTCTTACCTCCAAATCCTCCCATTGGGATTTGGAAAGATCTCTTGGTACTTAACAAATTATAAAGGCAGATGTAAACTGGATAATCTTTATCATTTAGCTCTAAAACTGTAGATAGTAAGTTTCCCTAAAAATCAATATGTCCAGAGGTCTCTTTAGCTGTTAGAATTCCTATAGTTCTCACAGTTCTAGAATGAAGCTGGCTGTCTATCACCTTCAAACATGTTTTAATCAACAATCTTATTCCTACTAAATGCTTTGAGCTGAAGTTTCAGCCACCTATTTGACACAGTCCTGAATTTTGGACTGCATGTGCTAAAAAATACTACTCCCTGTTAGCACATCTAGCTTCACATTTCCCCTTTCAGAATCTAGAGAATTCATATATCAGGTTCTCAAAAGTACACCACAAACAGAGATGCTTTCACTGAATTTGGAACACAGCTCTGTCTTCTAGCCTTTGCAGGATCAGGCCGAGGATAGGAAAGTTTGCAAACCTGTGGCATGACTAACTAGAAGTTGGGCTAAGATAATGCTTCCTTTTATCCATTTCTGTCACTGAGTGCTGCTTTTTGCATGGATAATGATAAAATTCTTTCCTCTCAGCAAAACAGTGAATTTTTGTGATTTTGACTTTGGCTGAAATTCAGCTCTCCTATATGTCTGTTGCCAGCACTTCCTCTGATTAATCAATTTCCTCTCCTTAAACTGAAGCAGACAGATGTTAACAAAATGTCTTTGCAGTGTTTAATTCCAGCTACTATAAAGAGAACTTTTTTGGATTCAGCTATTGCTGAGAGCAATGGCTGGGGCTGTAAAAAAAAAAAAAGAAAAAAATCACTTAGAAACAGAAAAGCAAGAAGGCAGCGCCTTGTTCCAAACGTGATGGAAGCCTATGGGAATACTCACATGAATCCAATTACACACATAGTTAAGTGTTTTCAGAATTGGGATCTATATCTTTGCTTTTGCATGATCAAGTATACTTTATGCAACAAGTTTAGATTATCTCTGCACAGCAAAGTTTCTACTCTAGGATTGATTGAGCCAGAGGGTATGTGTTCCAAGCAGCCATTCAATTTACATCTAGTTCACAGTCAAAGAGCAAGCAAAGTTTATTCTGCAATGAGCATTTATCTAGGATGGCAGGCCTTGCAAGCATTCTACAAAGAGCATCTAGATACTACAAGAATAACATGACACCAAGTCAATTAAATATATTACAGAGGATCTGTAAACTATCTTCCTATTACGGTCAGTTATGCAGCTGATATGGAAGGCCTCTATGCAGAATATTACAATTTGAAATTTACCTAGGCTTTTCCAAATAACACGTAACACTTTGGTACAGCTATGGACCAGAAAAGAAACTCCATTATAACATAATTTTGACAAAATCCTTTCAGGGAGGTGACCACAAGAGAATATTTTATACTGTAGCCAAGTCCATAGGGGAAATCTGAATGAGTTGGTCACAGTATTAAATTGTACTCTGCCTTGGTACTTACACTCTCTGGCCATTAGCACTGATTGGCAACCACATGGGAATGATTCCCTGTTCACCTGGACTTGCCTTTGAAGATTAAGGTTAAACCCCACCCAGTGGAAGAGCAATATCATCTACAAAAATGGGGAACATGCACATAGCATATAGTAATGACAACATCATTATGGCACATATGAAAAGGAGCCATAAGTGTATGAATGCCATCTTATCCTTTAAAAGAGTTCAGAAAATGCAAAGAAACAGTATTAATTCTTAGGACACCAAAAAGGAATTACAGCTGCTAGACCAAAGAGCAATGAAGAAGAGCAGCTACTGCAGTTGAAATGGCCAATTGTGTTTTTGCCCCTCACCATTTAAAAAAAACAGCTCCCCTGCTTTGGTAGCTGTCTCTCTCCACTACTTTTACCTCATATATCAAATTCCATTTGATCCAGCATTCGGGGTCTATTTTTGTTCTGTCTTTGAATTTAGCCTAATACTTTCAATGAGAGTCAGGCTCTTAAGTGCAAAAAGAAAAGGAGTACTTGTGGCACCTTAGAGACTAACAAATTTATTAGAGCATAAGCTTTCGTGAGCTACAGCTCACTTCATCGGATGCATTTGGTGGAAAAAACAGAGGAGAGATTTATATACACACACACAGAGAACATGAAACAATGGGTTTATCATACACACTGTAAGGAGAGCGATCACTTAAGATAAGCCATCACCAACAGCAGGGGGGGGAAAGGAGGAAAACCTTTCATGGTGACAAGCAGGTAGGCTAATTCCAGCAGTTAACAAGAATATCAGAGGAACAGTGGGGGGTGGGGTGGGAGGGAGAAATACCATGGGGAAATAGTTTTACTTTGTGTAATGACTCATCCATTCCCAGTCTCTATTCAAGCCTAAATTAATTGTATCCAGTTTGCAAATTAATTCCAATTCAGCAGTCTCTCGTTGGAGTCTGTTTTTGAAGCTTTTTTGTTGAAGTATAGCCACTCTTAGGTCTGTTATCGAGTGACCAGAGAGATTGAAGTGTTCTCCAACTGGTTTTTGAATGTTATAATTCTTGACGTCTGATTTGTGTCCATTCATTCTTTTACGTAGAGACTGTCCAGTTTGGCCAATGTACATGGCAGAGGGGCATTGCTGGCACATGATGGCATATATCACATTGGTAGATGCACAGGTGACGGAGCCTCTGATAGTGTGGCTGATGTGATTAGGCCCTATGATGGTATCCCCTGAATAGATATGTGGACAGAGTTGGCAACGGGCTTTGTTGCAAGGATAGGTTCCTGGGTTAGTGGTTCTGTTGTGTGGTGTGTGGTTGCTGGTGAGTATTTGCTTCAGATTGGGGGGCTGTCTGTAAGCAAGGACTGGTCTGTCTCCAAAGATCTGAGAGAGCGATGGCTCGTCCTTCAGGATAGGTTGTAGATCCTTGATGATGCGTTGGAGAGGTTTTAGTTGGGGGCTGAAGGTGATGGCTAGTGGCGTTCTGTTGTTTTCTTTGTTGGGCCTGTCCTGTAGTAGGTGACTTCTGGGTACTCTTCTGGCTCTGTCAATCTGTTTCTTCACTTCAGCAGGTGGGTATTGTAGTTGTAGGAATGCATGATAGAGATCTTGTAGGTGTTTGTCTCTGTCTGAGGGGTTGGAGCAAATGCGGTTATATCGTAGCGCTTGGCTGTAGACAATGGATCGAGTGGTATGATCTGGATGAAAGCTAGAGGCATGTAGGTAGGAATAGCGGTCAGTAGGTTTCCGATATAGGGTGGTGTTTATGTGACCATCGCTTATTAG
Organism: Dermochelys coriacea; assembly: GCF_009764565.3. Lineage (NCBI taxonomy): Eukaryota > Metazoa > Chordata > Testudines > Dermochelyidae > Dermochelys > Dermochelys coriacea. Next base: position 230,096,288 of record NC_050069.1, read on the forward strand.
CACCGTAGTGTCCAGGAAGTGGATCTCGTGTGTGGACTGGTCCAGGCTGAGGTTGATGGTGGGATGGAAATTGTTGAAATCATGGTGGAATTCCTCAAGAGCTTCTTTTCCATGGGTCCAGATGATGAAGATGTCATCAATGTAGCGCAAGTAGAGTAGGGGCATTAGGGGACGAGAGCTGAGGAAGCGTTGTTCTAAGTCAGCCATAAAAATGTTGGCATACTGTGGGGCCATGCGGGTACCCATCGCAGTGCCGCTGATTTGAAGGTATACATTGTCACCAAATGTGAAATAGTTATGGGTCAGGACAAAGTCACAAAGTTCTGCCACCAGGTTAGCCGTGACAGTATCGGGGATACTGTTCCTGATGGCTTGTAGTCCATCTTTGTGTGGAATGTTGGTGTAGAGGGCTTCTACATCCATAGTGGCTAGGATGGTGTTTTTAGGAAGATCACCAATGGACTGTAGTTTCCTCAGGAAATCGGTGGTGTCTCGAAATAGATGATGAAGATGTCATCAATGTAGCGCAAGTAGAGTAGGGGCATTAGGGGACGAGAGCTGAGGAAGCGTTGTTCTAAGTCAGCCATAAAAATGTTGGCATACTGTGGGGCCATGCGGGTACCCATCGCAGTGCCGCTGATTTGAAGGTATACATTGTCACCAAATGTGAAATAGTTATGGGTCAGGACAAAGTCACAAAGTTCTGCCACCAGGTTAGCCGTGACAGTATCGGGGATACTGTTCCTGACGGCTTGTAGTCCATCTTTGTGTGGAATGTTGGTGTAGAGGGCTTCTTCATCCATAGTGGCTAGGATGGTGTTTTTAGGAAGATCACCAATGGACTGTAGTTTCCTCAGGAAATCGGTGGTGTCTCGAAGATAGCTGGGAGTGCTGGTAACGAAGGGCCTGAGGAGGGAGTCTACATAGCCAGACAATCCTGCTGTCAGGGTGCCAATGCCTGAGATGATGGGGCGTCCAGGATTTCCAGGTTTATGGATCTTGGGTAGCAGATAGAATACCCCAGGTCGGGGCTCCAGGGGTGTGTCTGTGGAGGAATTCCACCATGATTTCAACAATTTCCATCCCACCATCAACCTCAGCCTGGACCAGTCCACACAAGAGATCCACTTCCTGGACACTACGGTGCTAATAAGCAATGGTCACATAAACACCACCCTATATCGGAAACCTACTGACCGCTGTTCCTACCTACATGCCTCTAGCTTTCATCCAGATCATACCACTCGATCCATTGTCTACAGCCAAGCGCTACGATATAACCGCATTTGCTCCAACCCCTCAGACAGAGACAAACACCTACAAGATCTCTATCATGCATTCCTACAACTACAATACCCACCTGCTGAAGTGAAGAAACAGATTGACAGAGCCAGAAGAGTACCCAGAAGTCACCTACTACAGGACAGGCCCAACAAAGAAAACAGCAGAACGCCACTAGCCATCACCTTCAGCCCCCAACTAAAACCTCTCCAACGCATCATCAAGGATCTACAACCTATCCTGAAAGACGAGCCATCGCTCTCTCAGATCTTTGGAGACAGACCAGTCCTTGCTTACAGACAGCCCCCCAATCTGAAGCAAATACTCACCAGCAACCACACACCACACAACAGAACCACTAACCCAGGAACCTATCCTTGCAACAAAGCCCGTTGCCAACTCTGTCCACATATCTATTCAGGGGATACCATCATAGGGCCTAATCACATCAGCCACACTATCAGAGGCTCCTTCACCTGCGCATCTACCAATGTGATATATGCCATCATGTGCCAGCGATGCCCCTCTGCCATGTACACTGGCCAAACTGGACAGTCTCTACGTAAAAGAATGAATGGACACAAATCAGACGTCAAGAATTATAACATTCAAAAACCAGTTGGAGAACACTTCAATCTCTCTGATCACTCGATCACAGACCTAAGAGTGGCTATACTTCAACAAAAAAGCTTCAAAAACAGACTCCAACGAGAGACTGCTGAATTGGAATTAATTTGCAAACTGGATACAATTAATTTAGGCTTGAATAGAGACTGGGAATGGATGAGTCATTACACAAAGTAAAACTATTTCCCCATGGTATTTCTCCCTCCCACCCCACCCCCCACTGTTCCTCTGATATTCTTGTTAACTGCTGGAATTAGCCTACCTGCTTGTCACCATGAAAGGTTTTCCTCCTTTCCCCCCCCTGCTGTTGGTGATGGCTTATCTTAAGTGATCGCTCTCCTTACAGTGTGTATGATAAACCCATTGTTTCATGTTCTCTGTGTGTGTGTATATAAATCTCTCCTCTGTTTTTTCCACCAAATGCATCCGATGAAGTGAGCTGTAGCTCACGAAAGCTTATGCTCTAATAAATTTGTTAGTCTCTAAGGTGCCACAAGTACTCCTTTTCTTTTTGCGAATACAGACTAACACGGCTGCTACTCTGAAACCTGCTCTTAAGTGCCTAAGTCACTTTTGAAAATGAGACTTGAGGCTTGTCTGCACCAACATTTAGTTTGTGGCAAGCTGGGGTGTAAATCTATCCCCACTAGCCTGCCATGCCCTGTCCATGTAGATCTAGCTCAGTGGGGGGGCAACCTGCGGCCCATCAAGGTAATCCGCTGGTGGGCCACGAGACAGGTTGTTTACACTGACCATCTGCAGGCACGGCCGCCCACAGCTCCCAGTGGCCACAGATCACCATTCCCAACCAATGGGAGCTGCGGGAAGCAGTAGCCAGCAGTGTCCCTGTGGCCCGCATCACTTCCCACAGCTCCCATTGGCCAGGAATGACGAACCGTGGCCACTGCGAGCTGCAGGCGGCCATGCCTGTGGACGGTCAATGTAAACAAACTGTCTCATGGCCTGCCTGTGAATTACCCTGATGGGCTGTATATGGGCTGCTGGTTGCCTACCACTGATCTAGCTGATGCCCACTGTAAGCTAGTTTGTGCACTTTAGTCTACTCACATTTCAAAGCAAGGTACATCAAAGAGCACAGATGTACTATTAGTGCATGTCAGCAGGGTCCACCTGGACAGTTAGTGTGCATGCAGCAGGTTAGTGCAGGGTACATTCACATCTTAGCTCACCGCAAACTAAAGGTTGGTGTAGACAAGCTCTTAGAATCCTAAGTCAGTGAGACATTGCAATGCTGAGCAGAGCAACACCTTAAAAAATCTGGGGCCTTCTGCTCTTTGGGCCTCAGTTCTCTATTTGTAAAATGTGGATAACAGCATTTCTCTACCTTCTGAATAAATACAGTAAAGACTGTTAGGCTCTCAGATACTACAGTAATGGGGACCCTATACATATCTCAGAAAGATAGATTTTACTGACGTTCTCGAAATCAACAACCCACTGCATTGACATTTTGAAAATATCCCACAGCTCATTCCTTTTGAAGAAGCTGGGGAGAGAAAAAGGCAAGTGAGGTTTAATGGCAAAACATTGTTGCTAATGAGACTTGAGTCAAATTACTGCAGTCACTGCCAGGACTATGACGAGGTTCATAAGATAGGTAGTTTTAAAAATAAAAAAATGTGTCACAAAGACATATAAGTATTATTTGAAAAAACGACAATCCCTACTTTCCCACTCATATGAGAAGATTTTATATATGGGTAGTTTTGAATCTGATGCATACAAGTCACAAAAGAACAGACCCTGCCCACATTATTATTATATGTAAGTCCTTACTTAATTTGCGATATTGCGGAAATTGCAGTTCCCACAATATTAGGCTTCCACCGCAATTTTGGTTGCAGTTAGCTGACTTCGCACAGTCCAAAATTTTGCATACATTTTTAGATTTGCAACAAACCTTTTTCCCCCCATTAGTACAGTAGAATCCCATTTATCCATGCTGATAACAGCTGGGGCTGGGACTGTCAGCCCTGGGTGGCTGGGGCTGTCAGCCCCATGTGTGGTGGGGCACCCACTGTCAGCCCTATGCATTAATTACTGTAATATAGTTGCAGCAAACTGTCTGGTTATCAGAAAAATTTGCATGCATAACATAATACTTGAGTGTTTATATTGTTCCAGCAAATTTTTCTTAAACAAATAAGTCTTTTCTGGCTTGACCAAATTACAGCAACTTACTAAAGGTCCATTATTACTTTTCCATGATTTTCCGTGTCTTGTCCACAACTCAGCTGCAATTATTTGACAATCGGCCCACAATTCAAATAGGGCCTTAATTATATGTATTATATATATTGTAACAGTGCCTATAAGGTGCTAGTTGTTATACAACCATGAAGGTCCTTTTCCCAGGAAAGACACAAACCAGATACAGGAATACAAAGGGATGATGACTAACACACTTTGTTAGTTTGTTTCTGAAGTACTTTCTCTTTTGTGGGTGATGCTGCAGAAAGGAGTGCTTGGGAGTGGTTTAAACGATGCAGAGGAAAGATTTTGCAAATCATTATATCATTACCATTATATCATCTAATTTAATCTCCTGTACATCACAGGCCAATACATTTCACCCAGTTACTCCTGTATTGAGCCATGAACTTTTGTTTGATTAAAGGCACAGAAGAAAGTACAGAGCCCATAAATTCCTGATGAGTTTACAGTCTGAAAACAGTCACACAAGAGACAAAATGCACTATCTTCTTACTAAAGACTTTATATTTTAAAAATTATTATTAACTTATTTCATCTAGAGAACTGCAGAAGAAGTGAGTTTTCAGGAATGACTTAAAGTGAGACAAGGGAGGTGGCTTGGCAAACTGAGACAGGAAGGGCATTCCATGTGCTTGAAGACCAGACAGGGAGGAGACAATGCAGCCTGAAAACTGGCATCTGTGGCAGAGGGGTGTGTCAGTGCAGGATGCAACAGGATCAGAGCTGCAAAACAGAGAGAACAGCATGGTGGAGTGCTTTTCAGGCACGGACAAGAAGTTTAAATTGGAAGAAATGGGCTAAATGGAGTCAGTGAAGCAATGCAAAAGGGTGAAAGATCAACAGGTGAGGAAGATAATTTTAGCAGCCCAGCTGGACTGAATGGGAATGATGTGAATATCAGGGTGGTTGGATTCACTGAGAATAGGCTTGTAATTTTAGAGTACAAACTTCAGTAAATGGACAATTTCAGTAGTTCATTACATTTACAATTCTAGGATTGTTGCTATGTAGCAACATTAGATTCATTTGCTTAGGGTGCCATCGCATATCAACTTTTTCTCTCATCATGCTACCAAATTGAAATTGATGTGTTTCATAAAGCATCTATATTGACTAAAAGCTAACTACAATTTATCTCTAGGTTTTCTATAAACCAAGACCAACCTTTTCATACCAGGGCTATCAGACCTGAACTAGGATTATATGCTTGGTCAATGAGTTTTTTCATTGCCCCAGATGACCTACATTTCTAAATGACTGTACTGAACCATCAACATTATTTAAAGCTGTAAAATATTTAGGACTTACATAATTTTTTCCATCTCTAAAACACTGTACAATATTAACTAATGTACATATACATCAAAATGTGCTGCCCAATGCCAGTGGCAACATAAAAAGAGAAAAGCCAGTAGGTACAACGAAACCTAAAGGGCTACATTTTCAAAATTGATTGCATATAAATTTATATAGCTCTGCTATATTTATAAAATGTGCATAAATTCTGACCAGTACGTGATTCTGCACAGTGCAGGTATGGAGTATTGCATGCATAAGCACAGGTGAAATGTCAATATTGGAGCAATAGTTAACAAGAGTAAACAGGATGACATGGGTAACTTTAGGCAGGTTAGCATGACACTGGCAAAATCATGGAAAAGCTGCAGCAGTCATTAAAGAAATAAAGGATGGAAGCAAAATTAATGGCACTCAAGATGGTTTTATGAAAATTAGGTCTTGACAAAGAAAATTGATGCTATTTTTGATGAGATTACAAGCTTGGCTGATAAAGATAACTGTTGACCTACTATACTTAAGATTTCTTTAAGATCTTTGATTTAGCACATGTTGTTCTGATTTAAAAATGTAGAACTATACAAAATCAATGTAGGACATATTAAATAGATTAAAAATAGATAACTGATGGATCTCAAAAAGTAATGTTGATGTGGAATATGTTCTTTAACCCAATGCTATTCAGTATATTTATTAATGAACAGCAGCTGTCAAATTATTCTTGTTTCAGAGCAGGAGAAAGACTTGAAAGGGAAACAAGTCCTCATAGCTAAGTTCCCCATTAGTAGGATGAGGACCATGCTTAAGCCCATGTCTCCTTAGAAACATCCTATCCCCATACTTTTTTTTTACCCTTTGCCCTTCTGAGTATGGACGCAGTCTGTAGAGCAACTGAGATTTATTATTGCTCAGTGTAGAGGACTGTGAAATGAAGTGAAGTCAGTAGCAGGCTTTTTATTAATTTCAGTGGGCTTTGGAGAAGACCCCCCACTCCTTAAACTTACTAACACTCATGTGTAGCCTCCAACCACAGCTGTTCTGTAGTACAACAGTCTTGTGCATCCTTGTGACTGGGTATACCAATCCTGCCCTGGAGAGGCAAGGGTTAATGAACTGTTCCGGGCCCATGAGGCCACACCCCCTGGTCCCTACAGGGCGTGCTCCCAGTGGAGAGAACATTCAAAAGGGAGTAGCTCAGCTCAGTCTGGGCTAACTGAGGAGGAGAGCAGTTGTATGCAGCATCCTCCTGCTGGGAAGCTGCCGGGACTCCCAGCTGCAGAGGTCGAACTTCCTAGCTGCACAGTGGGAAGCCACTGTGGGAACCGAGGGGACAACTTGCTGTTGCCAGCAGAGGAGCCTCCGGAGACAAACCAGAGGGAACACAAGCGGGACCCCATGTCCAACCCCAGAGACAACGCCAGAGGGACTGGAACAAGAGTGGGAAATGATCCCGGGAATGCTTTTGGGGGTATTGGGACCTGAACCTTGTGTCAGGGTCCATTGTTTTGAAGGACCCTGGGTCAGAACCCAGTGGAGTAGGGTGGGCCCAGATTCTGCTACCATTCCCACTGTCACTAGCAGCCGACGCAACCCCAAAGTGTAGCTATTAGGAGATGTGGCCACTAGATGCACCACTAGGCAACTCTTCCCCTGAACTGTAGCTTCTAGGCAGAGCAGCCTTTGGACTCTCACTGTTAGGCATTATATCCTGGAGCATCACTGTCAGCCCAGAGCACTCAACCAGCCCCCTGACAACCTTGCTGTGAACTGTGTAAGGACTTGAAAACTTAAGGCCTCTGTGTGAAAACTTAAAATGTTGGTATTTGTGAGAATGAAAAACTGTAGCATTGGCTAAAGCTAAGCCTTGTGCAGATCCAAGCCACCAGGTCTCCAGCGCTCTGTCAGGAGAGTTGAAATCCACATTCCTGTATGGAAGCACTACAAAAGCCATGTCTGATGATGGAGGAGGTGTGCTCAGAGAATTAAACATCACACTCATGATATATGTTTATATTAATTGACAATCTGATAGTTGCACTATATAATCCATGACTAAAACTAGGAAGCCTGTGTGTAAATAGAGGGAGATTTTATATATATACCCTAGGCATGAAAAATAAATCAGAAATACAATGGTGATCATGCACCGTGCTCTGAGCCTGTGGCATGAAAGTAAGAGGCTCGTAAATTACCATTTAGTTAAGTAGACGGGGGAACACTATAACTTCTATTTCAGTCAGCACTTTATGTTGAACTACTATATTAAAAAATGTTTGTGTACCTCACAGTGTGACTTTTTTAGGGGGCCAGTAGGACTAGTGTTGAAAGGCCACAGAACATGTGATGGCAAAAGTTACCAGATTGGAGTAGAGAACCCCACATGGAAAGGAGACAGATTTCTGCTCTTCTGTAGTGCTTCACTGATTATAACCATGTTATAATGATTTTTCCCCTGTAGGGACAGAAATACAAAACCATGTTATAACATGTTCAAGACCCATGTACCTACTATTGTTAAAACCTGTTTCCCAAACATAGTAATAACATGTTTTCTCTCATAGGCAAGTAAAAAATGTTAGAACATGGAGGAATTATAATCTTTTTTTTTTTACAGCCATTTTTAAGCCTGCTTACTTTGATAGGAGTGAAGGGATTTTAGTTACAAGCAATGCAAGGAGCTCACTCTGGGTTTTCTTCCATCAAAGTTGTTGCTTTTATTTTATACAAATACATAGCGGCAGAACCTCAGCTGGTGCAAACTGTTATAGTTCCAATTGACTTCAGAGGATCAATTGCAACTTATACCACCTGAGTATCTGCCCCATATAGTACAGATTTATCCTAAGAGGAGTGTCAGTTGGGTTCGGGAGAACAAATTACATAGATTGGAGTTCCATTTGAACAGGCCAAAAGGGGACCATGGATATGTTTGCACCAGTCCTGGACCAACTTCTGAGCCTGCCTACCAAATACTGAGCTTGCCTGTAGGAAAACTCCCACTAATTTCAGCAGGGATTGGGTAAACACATGGGGTCCTAGAGAAGTATAGCAGTAGAAGTCATGACTAGAGATGTCAGGCATTTTGATTTTGGGAAGAAGTGTAGAGATTTTTTAATACTTATCATAGGATTCTATATGATGCCAAAAATAGTGATATTTCACTTTAGTTACATAGGACACACACATCATATTATGTGAGAGATTTGGCTTGCCTCAAGTAAAAAGGGATATAAGTTTTAGCCTTCTACCTTCGGGATGTTCAACTGTTCATGTATCATAATACAATGTGCACTTATCTATAAACACCTAACTCTCTTTCTGTATCACAAGAAAGAAAGAAAGAAAGAAAGAAAGAAAGAAAGAAAGAAAGATTTATCTTCTGACAGCGTCAGTTATAAACCCACAGGACCCATTGCCATAATACCAGGAGCGGGATAAAAAATCAAGCATGAAGGAGTGGGTATTGCAGGGTGGGACAGGAGTGTGATTAAAAATATAATCCTCCTGCATTGCAAACAACATGAACACCCCGGTTAGCAGCCAGTGCTCTCCAGCCACCCAGCTCTGAGGGCAGCTGCTGGCCAGATGCTCAGCTATGAAGGCCGCCACCAGCAGCAGTGCCGAAGTAGGAGTGACATGGTATGGTAATGGGATTCACTGGATCCCAGTCCCACTTCAGGGCTCTATCGCGTACTTTTTTTTTATCTGCCCCATTTTTCTGACCCTCGCCCTGGTTTTGCATCCTGGGCAGCTGCCCCACTTGCCCCACTCTGTTTACAGCCCTGGACCTAGTTGTGAATTGTTTTATATAGGCTCCAACTTGGGATCTTCTGAAACTACATACAAACAGCCTATTTATAATAGAGCTTCTTCATATACTCTATTTCTGCATGAAAGCTCAGAAAAATGAGCAGTTCTGCACTGATAGGTATATGTGATCTTGATAATGAACTGCATAGCATTGCCTTGCATGCATGGATATTGATACACAGGCTCAACTATGACTGTGCATACACAGATATTTTATAACTCTTTGCACGTTAAAGTAAATATACATATTTCCCAGAACAGCAAGTATTGTAGCTGTTAGAGATGGAAAGTTACAATGTGCAAAAAATAAAAAAAATAAAAACCACCCAAAAACAAAAGCCACAAAAACCATAACAATCTTGTATTCAAATTTGTTTAAAATTAGCTAATAACATTTCATCTTCTCAGACTAGACAAGCAATGGAAAGTTATCAGATTTCTACTTGTGCTTAGCAATCTTTAGCCGTTCAGGATACAGCCTGAATCACTTAATTATTTTTTCCAGACTCTCTCATTCAAGTAACACAAGAAAAATTCCCAATGAATAAAAAATGGAATATACGTTAAGAAATGACATGCAAAACAGTTGAGTCAGGTAGGTCAATGGTTTTTCTCATAATCAACTGCAGTTAGTGACTCAGCCAAAAATCCTTCTTTGCCTCATACTTGAGTCCAACAGTATCACTTCAAAGAGACATCCTCTGCTCAGTCTCTAGTGACCAAGAGGTGCAGTCCCAAGTCGTTAGTATGGTCCAGCACAACTGACAGCCCACCAGCCTGATCAGAGGGTCTGTCTTTTGGAAGGCTATCTTCAGTGGATGGACAATAAAATGGCATGTAGTTTTTAAACACAACTTTATGCCATTGAATTTGCTTGTGCTGACAAATTTGCTGGCCCTGATGCACTTTTGTGTGGCTAGCAGAGGTTGATACTATTGTTTTTTAGAAGAAGAAAATAAATGGATGGAGAAATGGGTCTGGAAAATTTTTTAAAAAGCAGCTCTGCAAATTCTCAGCAGCTATCACAGCTCACACAATATGGTTCTGAATTTCAATTCACTACAAACAAGCAGCCTCGCTCTAAATGTGCCATCAGTTTTAATGTCATGTCATCCAACCAAAGTGGAATGTGTTCAGGGAATCTGAAAACACTTTTCCATTCACACGATAGCCAGAGTTTGTTTTTTGTTTTTGTATTTTCTTCCATTAAACTTTGCTTTTGTGTTACTATATAGCTGATAATAAAGATTACAGTATAGTTCATAGCTTTGCCAAGTATATCTTTCAACATCATGGACACTTCATACATGTTTTTGAAGTACAAGGTAGAAATCAGCAGCAAACACCTTCTCTAGTCATGGCATTTCTTTTGCAATAAATAGGTGCAATCATATTCTTTTAATGAACATATATTAAAAATGGAACTGTCACCTTAAAAAAATCACACTTTGGATACAAATATTGAGCTTGATCCTCAGCTGGTGAAAATTGCCATAGCTCCATTGAATTTGCACCGAGGGTCTTACTCAGTGTGCTTACTCTAGTTAAAATAACACCTAATACTACTACAATGACAAACAGAATTTTCTATAGTTTCAGTTTGAGATTGGTTGAGATTGTCAAAACTGACAAGGGGATTTTAACCATATAACTCCCAATCATTTCAATGTGAAAACCAGAAATATGTGATTATAAAACCACAGAAAATGGCAGAGAAATTCAAAGGCAGATCTAATATCAGATGCCGCTTTAAACTATTTTTTTAAAAACTAACTAGACTTCAAGCTGACTGCATTTGAAGAGTCCATTTATCTACAAACTATGACACAGTCCTCACATGTGGATCCCTGAGCCTGTACACTCAGTTCTAGATCTGAGCCTATATCCATATTCTCTGAAGAGATGATCAAAGATTTAGCAATCAAGGATTTACTCCATATTTTAATTTCTCAGGATCAGATCTCCCCCTTCCTACAGTAAAATCCCATGTAGAGTTGTCTTTGAACTATTTACTCTAGTGGGAGGCATTTGGAGAACCAGGGATTTTGTAGACCTTGGCCCCTCCCAATTCTGTAGATCTTGGAGAGTCACTAGGAAGAGCTAAGAGACATGGATGACTAAAGGCATGATTGCTGTTCTATTCACCCCTACTCCTGCAGGAGCTGGGCTGCCTTTCTCTGGCAGTAGCTGCTTGGAGGAGACCCAGGGAGGCAATGTTAACTCCTTACTGGAATTTCACATGGAAATCAGAGCAGAGGGAGTGCGTGGTACAGCAGTGATGAAACTACCTCCTCTTTGCACTGATGGGGACAATCATTGCACATGGTGCATCCTTTTTTGTTCATTTCACCAGTGGATGTTCCTGGACTCAGTTTTGCAAATAACACAAAGGTCTAAGCCCCTTTGATTATTAATCATGCTTTCTTACTAAATAAACATAAAGGAAGAGACGCAGTCCTTACCAACTTAAGTTTTTCTCTAACAAGAGAAAGGATGGTCTTGTGGTTAAGCCCCAGTGACTTCTTGTGTGACTTTGGGCATAGTCACTTAGGGTCAGCTTGTGCACTGCCTATGACCAACAGTGAGCAGTTACTCACCCAGGTTTTCTCACTGAAGTCAACAGGACTTCACCACTGAGATTAAGGAGTTCAATGTGGTGTTTAATCACTCTGTGACTCAGTGCCCCATCTGTAAAATAGGGACAACAATACTTAAATAGATTTACTGTATGTGAGTATACTATAGAAATGGGGGCCATATAACTACCTCTCTAGCAAGAGATATCTTGTAAAGAAAACTTGTCCATGAATTATACACACTAATGTCCAACAACTGCTGAAAATCATCCATTTCTTTCTGTCAGTTTATTTGCAGTGGAAATGAATTAATGAAGGTTTATGGTTAAATGGGGAATATGATTTAAAATGTTTGGTAAGTAATATTATCATTACAATTTTCTGCAGGCATTTGGACCTCCGTTGTCACCCACTCACTTTGGCATCATTTCATATGTGGAAACTTTTGCCATTTAAGCTAGTTAGTAACATCCCCCAATTTCTCACTAACTTTTAATTTGTCATCAGTTAACATTCACAATTCATCTGTTTGTACATTTTTAAAACTTTCTTTTAATTTATGGAAAAATGTAGTGCTTCTGAAGACAGCACTGGCCAGAATCATTCACAGAATAAGAAGGTACAGTACTTTTCAAATTTCACCATGATGTTTTCTCCATTAATCTTAATCTTGATCTGTACATCATAGCTATTCAGTTTTTAATTGTCTATCATGCCGAAATATAAGCCACATGCAGCCCTTTATGTGAGGTAGAACTCCGATTGAAATCCGTAGAACGTATGCGTTGATTGGAGGTAAATACAACATGATCCTAATGTGGTCATTCGTTGAGTCCACTACTTAATGGTTTACATGTACAAAATATCATACAGATGTTACCTAATTACCTCTCGCAGCATCCCTCTGGGATCATAACATAAGCATTATGATCCCCACTTGACTGATGTGTGGTGAGGTTATTTGTTTCAAGGTCACATGACAAGCTAGGGTCAGAGCTAGGCTTAGAACTCAAGAAAGCCTGACTCCCATCCCTGTGGTCAGTCTTGTAGATCATGCTGTCTCTCCCTATGAGTTATATGGAGAACATCGGGACTGGATTTTCAAAATTAGTCAGCATCCCAAAGTTCCAGTCTCGACACCTGGATAAGTGATGAGTGATGTTAACATTTAAAATGTAAAATAAAATGCTCATCTATGGAGAACAAGCCCCATAACTGAATGGGCACAGAGAAGAGAGATTTCTCAGTGAAGTGTTCCCCTTGCTAACACCTTGTCTACCTGTGAAATGTAAATTACTCTAACATATGAAGAGAAGTCTAGGTTATCTGAAGGGCTAAACACATTCACAAGAGGGGGAGGGGGAAAGTCTCTATTTGCCAGTTTACCCACCATGCTGCTATGGACTCTCTCTAAACTTGTCTGGGTCTGATTTCTCCCGTCCAGTCACTGCCTACGTGTTACCTGGCTTCTTCCTCTCTCTGGACCAGCTCTCTGTTCTTGTCTGTGTTCTACTTCTAGGCACAGTGTGTGTGTCTGGGTCTCAGGTATGTGATATACCCCACTGCTTCTAGACACAGCTTGTGACCCATTAGCTAACTGCTCTGCCTGATTGTGCTGCATTAACACTTCCCTCAATTGCTCTTTGAGGTTCTTATAATTAATATACTTTCTTTGCACAGCTCCCAGAGCAGCTGCTTCTTTATGGTCTCATCTCTCATCTTGTCTGCTAGCATGTCTCCTTCTTTTCATCTCAACAAGAAAAATAACGAAACCAATTAGCAGATCTCCACGATTTCCCCCGCCCTCATGTTTCTTTCTCTGGTTGTCTGGATTTGGGGTTCACTGCAGCCTGTGTCACCTGCTACCCCTAAATGGTACCTGTGGTCTCCTGTTCCTCTCATCCCAACTTGTTAACACTTCCCTCTCATGCAATTTACTGACCATAGCAAGTATCTTCATAGAATCATAGAATATCAGGGTTGGAAGGGATCACAGCAGGTCATCTAGTACAACCCCCTGCTCAAAGCAGGACCAATCCCCAACTAAATCATCTCAGCCAGGGCTTTGTCAAGCCTGAACTTAGAAACCTCTTAGGAAGAGATTCCACCACCTCCCTAGGTAACCCATTCCAGTACTTCACCATCCTCCTAAGAAAAAGCTTTTCCTAATATCCAACCTAAACCTCCCCCACTGCAACTTGAGACCATTACTCCTTGTTCTGTCATCTGCTACCACTGAGAACAGTCTAGATCCATCCTCTTTGGAACTCCCTTTCAGGTAGTTGAAAGCAGCTATCAAATCCCCCCTCATTCTTCTCTTCTGCAGACTAAATAATCCCAGTTCCCTCAGCCTCTCCTCATAAGTCATGTGCTCCAGCCCCCTAATCATTTTTGTTGTCCTCCACTAGACTCTTTCTAATTTTTCCACACCCTTCTTGTAGTGAGGGGCCCAAAACTGGACACAGTATTCCAAATGAGGCCTCACCAATGCCAAATAGAGGGGAATGATCACATCCTTCGATCTGCTGGCAACGCCCCTACTTATACAGCCCAAAATTTAGCATTCTTGGCAACAAGAGCACACTGTTGACTCATATCTGGCTTCTCGTCCATTGTAACCCCTAGGTCATTTTCTGCAGAAATGCTGCCTAGCCATTCAGTCCCTAGTCTTAGAGATGCGTTTTCCATATGCTTCTGAGCAAGTGCTCCAAGAATGGTTTTGCCCATTCTGCCAATCAGCATCAGTCAAGAGCTTTATTTTTCTTGTCTCCAAGAACAAACTATAGTAAATATCCGAAAGAGGCCAAGACCTCAGACCAAAAATATCTTAATCAATATAAAACATATCTACGTCTAAGACTCCATCCAACCTCCCCTAGGTTGGACTAACCCTTAATTACAGGAGAAATAAGTCACAGAACGTGGGCACATCTTTAGAGAGCCTGTCTTCATTTTCAAATTCTCACAGCATATCTCTCTCTCTCTCTCCCTCCCTCTCTCTGACTTCCCACCACTTCTGACACTGGTTCAGCTCCACCAGCAGGGGGAGATCTAGCACAGACAAAATGTGGCCACCCTTGTTTCAAGGGCCCTATTATACAGGCCTGCTCTTAGCAGGGTTAGATAGCAAAGTGTTTAAAACACTGGTGGCCATGGAAGTTGTGTTTAAAGTACAGCTCACACCGTTGCTACTCCCAGTGCTACCTCTGTGACAAAGGATGGGAAATTTTAGACGAAAAAAAGTTAGTATAGACACAGGCTCAGCAGACCAGAATATCAGAGC
Source organism: Dermochelys coriacea (assembly GCF_009764565.3). Lineage (NCBI taxonomy): Eukaryota > Metazoa > Chordata > Testudines > Dermochelyidae > Dermochelys > Dermochelys coriacea. Next base: position 230,111,396 of record NC_050069.1, read on the forward strand.
AATTCCTCACAATGTCAAGGCCCTCTGAGGTGTCTGGAGCCCTGCCAATTGCACTCCGCAGGGTTCGGCATGAACAACACTTATTACCAAATGACTTCTGAACCTTCTACATTAGATCCTCTTTCCACTGCTGTGATGGAGTTCCCAAGGTGCAACCTGGATTGTGGGACTGCTGTGCTCTCTGTCCCACCAACCTGAGGTATCCCTCTCACACTGTGATGCTGTTAACAAGTTACAGGGACTGCACTTACACAGACTCCACAGGCAGGGACACACTCAACTGAGTTACATGAATGCTTCTCCCAACCACTCTTGAACCAACAATAGAGCGGCTTCAGCCAATTCCCCCCAGCTCCACTGCCTTGCACCCAAGAACTGTACCGTCTTGCACTGGTCAGAAACCTGACCAGTGTAAATTCATTGCCCAGTCCGCCCCTCCCTTTATATGGTGAGGACACACACTAGCCTTTGTAAACTGAGCTGAGAGTTCCCAAGCACTTCAACCAGAACATACTGTTTTAGGTAAAATATAAAACAGATTTATTAACTACAGAAGGATAGATTTTAAGTAATTAGAAGTTATAGACACAAAAGGGCAGAGATAGTTACCAAGTGAACAGTCTAAATCTTAAACCTTATTACACTAGGCAGTATTTGGACCAAGCAGTTTCTCTCACCCCAAGGGATGTTGCAGGAAGATTACAGTTGTTAATACACAAGCTTCCCCTTTAAGCCTGGGACCAGTCTCCTTGGTTCAAGTCTTTGTCTTCCCAGAATTCTTGTTGCTTCCAGCATAGGTGGGGGGCGAGAAAGGTCAAGTGATGATGTCACTTCCCCTCTTTTATAGTTTCTTCCAGCTTGCTGGAAAGATCTATGCTTGTGACATGAGGGCCTTCCCCCATTGGTCAAGCATTCCCCATTGTCTATGTGCTCTCTCTGAGAAATCTTCTGGGATAGCTGTTGGGAAAGTGGATTCCCTTTAATGGGCCATCAGCCCATCTGGCTACTCCATCGTTGTACCTGAAAGGATGGTTGTGGGTGTTCCCAACCTCACAACATATTTCAGTAACACACACATAGCAAAACTTCATAACTTCACATACAGTGATAGCACAGTCAATCCAACAGGATATTAATGTTCAGTAGATTAATACTTTTAAAATGATACCTCCAAGGCATACTTTGTACAAAACATATCAAAATCATATCACGATGGTGAATATGCGGGTGCCAGGGTGCTACTCTGAGGTACAGTGTGCCACAATTGCATGTTTCAGTTTCATTCAGTACTACAGTGTTTCCCAAGTCAGGGCTGGAGGAGAGGAGCACGCAGACAAACCCATAGTTCCTCTCCAGGGTCTCAGCTTTCATTTAAAAATTTTAAAAAAGTAAGGCTCCACATTATGACTGCAAAGAAAACCTTCCAACTGTGACCTATGCATAGCCAATGCAGGGGTGTCTGCCTGAGTTTACCAAGAGCCTGAAACAATAGCTCTGAGGTGTGGATAGTGCCATCCATTTCAATGGCTGCTAACTCTGATGCCAGTGATAGTACTTTAAATGTCAACATAATGAACCATTTCACTTCTCATCACAGCATGTAAGAAAGAAAAGGAAAGCACACCCCAGCATTACCTGACATAGGGGCCTGGAGTGTGCAGGATGTGTGCATTAAGATGTGGAGGCCTTTAACCCTACATGACAAACTTGTAGAAGAAGGGAGTTGCAGCTGTTTCATTTTATTAAAGGGGCAGTGTGACAGCGCCCACCTCCAGAGTGTCACTGTGACCCAGACCCCTGTCACAGAGCCCTCTCTCACATAGGTGTGCTTTAGGGCTCCAGCTAAGGCATGCTTGGGTCCTACCTCTTCACAGTATTTAAACTCCAAAAATATAACAACGCCAAGAACTCCAAACAGGGTAATCCCAGGAGTCTTCACTAGGACTCCAACCTTCTACTTCAAGCAGCCAGTCTTTTAGCTGGTCTGCCAGAGGCCAATCATCCCATCTACCAGGAGGCTCAGCCAGGCAGCATGCTGTCTTAGACTCTGGGCTAGAACCAGGCTTCTCTCTCTAACGGAGAAGAGGAGCTCTGTTCTCCTTCCTGGTCAGCCCCTAACTGAGCTGGGCCTGCTCCTTTTAACTCCACTCCTGATATCTGCTGTAGGTGTAGCATGGTGGAGGTCAGTTGGGTGCCCAGACGCTCATTAACCCCCTCCTTGCCAAGATGGGCCTGTATGCCCCATCAAAGGTAGCTTTCAAAAGTTTGGGAAATACTACAGAACTGAATGGACCTCCACCTTCCTGAGTCAGTAGTTCTGTTCCCATCTTGTGTCCTCTAACACAATTTAATGCAAAAGTTCCTTTGAACATTTTGCAGAAACATTACCTGCTTTGCCACCCAAATGACTTCTTCCCTGCTGGAACAATCAATTTAGATGTAAATAGCGCAGGATGAAGTGTGAATCTTGCAGACTCGTTTAACCCTGCCCAATCCCTGGGTGTGTCTGTATTCCCTGGCTCAATTGTTAATGTTGCAAAACTATGTCATCGCCTCCTGTTTGATTTCAAATATTTCTTGACTGGGTGTATGCAGGCAATGATAGTCATTGCACAGTGATTAGAATAGTTTTTCTCTTACACTGTAGTTTTCCTTTAATGATTGTTCTATGTAACAATAAGATAGGACAAACTTTCTGATAGGACTTGATTCTTGTATCCTCTCCTGGCACAGAACTCTCACTGACATCAATGAGGAATAATGTTATGCATTCTTCCAGATGATTTTTTCCCTTGGATTATTTAAAGAAAACAATTTTTCTGAAGTCCATGGAAACAAGGTTACAAGTGTTTTGATGGAAATTATTATTGAGCTCAGCTGAGCAACTGTCAAATTTCGGAGCTCTGAGAGTTATTCCAGTTGGAAGAAAAAATTAAAGATGGAGTCTGGTACGTCTGATGCAGTCTTGTTTTTTACAAAGAATTCATAAAGTCCTGTTTCCCTAAACACAGGAGGTGCCAAACAACAGGAGACAGTATCCTCGCTTACAGCCTCAAAAACTCTTTCAGCCAGCAGCTCCCAAAATCTCTCTCTCTAGGTTTTTCCAGGGTTGTGCTCCCAGCTGCTTATTCAGGCTGTGTCGGTCTATCTCTGTCTTGCTTCTCCACTCACCCACACACACACCTCTACTCAAAGACAAAATCCTCTGGAGCCCTCTGCCCACTTGGTCAAAATTACTGGGTGGGCAAGTATACACCCTTTTTCTTAGGTGGGGCGGCTAAGCTGTCCTTGACAACTATCTTACATGAAGGATGGAGGTCACAACAGTTTAAATGAGGTTTCACCCAACCCACACCATTAGTTTATTAACAGATAATGTTTTGAAAATTATTTGCTTTAATAAATATAAGATCTCACAAGGGGGAAATGAATATCTGAGCCATGAAAAAGGAGGATGCAAAAGGGAAAGTTTGACTACCTTTTAGTATTAACTTATTTTCTTGTATTACAACTAGGGCTGTTGATTAATCACAGTTAACTCATGCGATTAACTCAAAAAAATTAACTGCGATTTAAAAAATGAATCATGATTAATCGCCATTTTAATCATACTATTAAACAATAGAATATATTGAATAATAGAACAATAGAACAATACCAATTGAAATTTATTAAATATTTTGTATTTTCATTTTCTCGTATATTGTATTCTGTGTTATAATTGAAATCAAAGTGTATATTATTTTTATTATAAATATTTGCACTGTAAACATGACAAACAAAATAGATCATATTTTTCAATTCACCTCATACAAGTACTATAGTGCAATCTCTTTGTGGTGAAAGTGCAACTTACAAATGTAGATTTATTTTTGTTACATACTGCACTCAAAACCAAAACAATATAAAACTTCAGAGCCTACAAGTCCACTCAGTCCTACTTCTTGTTCAGCCAATTGCTAAGACAAACAAGTTTGTTTACATTTACAGGACATAATGCTGTCCTCTTCTTCTTTACAGTGTTACTAGAAAGTGAGAACAGGCACTTTTGTAGCGGGCATTGCAAGGTATTTATGTGCCAAATATGCTAAACATTCATATGCCCCTTTATGCTTTGGCCACCATTCCAGAGGACATGCTTCCATGCTGATGATGCTCATTAAAAAAAATAATGTGTTAATTAAATTTGTGACTGAATCCTTTGGGGGAGAATTATATGTCCCCTGCTATTTTACCTGCATTCAGCCATATATTTTATGTTATAGCAATCTCGGATGATGACCCAGCACATGTTGTTCATTTTAAGAACACTTTCACTGCAGATTTGACAAAACTCAAAGAAGGTACCAATGTGAGATTTCTAAAGACAGCAACAGCACTCGACCCAAGATTTAAGAATCTGAAGTGCCTTACAAAATCTGAGAGGGACGAGGTGTGAGCATGGTTTCAGAAGTCTTAAAAAAGCAACACTCCAATGCAGAAACTACAGAACCCGAACCATCAAAAAAGAAAATCAATCTTCTGCTGGTGGTATCTGACCCAGATAATGAAAATGAACATGTGTCGGTCCGCACTGCTTTGGATAGTTCTTGAGCAGAACCTGTCAACAACATGGACACGTCCTCTGGAATGGTGGCTGAAGCATGACGGGACGTATGAATCTTTAGCGCAGCTAGCACGTAAATATCTTGCAACACCAGCTACAACAGTGCAATGAGAATGCCTGTTCTCACTTTCAGGTGACGTTGTGAACAATCAAAAATAAATATAAAGTGAGCACTGTACACTTTGTATTCTGTGTTGTAATTGAAATCAATATATTTGAAAATGTAGAAAACATCCAAAATATTTTAATAAATGGTATTCTATTATTGTTTAACAGTGCAATTAATCGTGCAATTAATCATGATTAATTTTTAATCACTTGATTAATCACAATTAATTTTTTAAATAGCTTGACAGTCCTAATTACAATGGGACTTGGAGGCCCTGGTTGAGATCAGAGCCCTATTGTGCTAGGCACTGTATATACACATAGCAAGAGACAGTCCTTGCCCCAAAGATCTTACAATCTAAATAGACTAGACAGACAAAAGGTAAGAGAAAGGATGTGTTATTATTATCCCAGTTTTGCCAGTGGAAAACAGAGGCTCCAAGAAATTAAATGATTTTCCCATGGTCACATAGGAAATCTTTGATAGAGTTGGGGACAGAACTCAGCTATCCTGATTCCCAGTTCATTGGCTTAACCCCAAAACCATTGCTCTTCATCTGAGCCAGTGTAATTAGGGAGTGACAAATCTTTCACACTGCCTGGAATTATCTCCTTGGGAAACGCTTGTGGCTCAGTGTCCCTGTCAAAGCAGATAATGTACCTATACATGTCATCCACCAGATATCATGACAGCACCTGAAAATGACAAAATAACCCAATTGCGGAAGAGTAACTGCCAAGCACTTTCTGCAGCACACAAACTAAAGGGAAAATAAACCTCAGTCCATCAGAAAAAACTCTTTTGTTCAAAAACAAGGATTTCTTCTCCATAGAAGCAGTTCCACTAGTAGGGAGGAAACTACAGACATATACCGTTATAAAAATACAAATACAATTAGGTCTGCCTCCATATAGTAGCCAGGCTCACTGGTTTGTTTCTATAATATTACAGCTGGTTTTTTAAATATATATTCTTATTAATAGGTTCTCTCTCTTTACAAGACTCCTGAATTTTTAACAAATACATTTCAGCAATTTTGTCCCACTAGACAAGAAATACTCTGTTCTCATATAGTTTCTAACAAATTATATCAGTCAGTTGGCTGAAAAAAATTTCTGTGCCTTTTCAATTATTCATTTTTCTGAGACGTTATTTAGTAGCAATGTAATTGTGAGCAGTGCTTTACAATAGGTATTGTCAGACAACAGCAGAGACCTTGTGCAGGGACTTTACAGTCTAAAGGCACATATGGGTATAGTAGAAAACTATATGGACAGATATAATGGCAAACTCAGGGGTTTTGGTAATTGTCATTCAAATATTTAGTGGACTAAGTGGGATTGCAGGAGTTTTGGAAGGGGAGAGAATATTGGCTACATCCTGACCAAAGCATTGTGCTAAGTACATGACAACCCTTCCTTTCCACATTTTAAAATGAATTCAGTGGGTGTGAAAAGTGTTAGTGGTTGTTGGCTTCCATTGGGGTTGATCTGCTGATCCATCCGCTATGGATGACAAGGACAGTGACAGTTCAGGATCTTGCCTATTGCTGCACTGATTGGCCTCAGTCCTGATCTTGAAGAGTAATCTATGAGGATGAGAGAGCAATTCAGTATGCATGCCCACGTAGGGCTCGATTCTATGAAGTACTGAGCATCTTCAACTCCCATTGAAGTCAACAGAAGCTGAGGGCGCTCAGTACCTTGCAGATTCAAGGCTTTAATCCTTGGTCTCTTTGCTGAGATTGCCAATAAGATTGATGGCTAAAATGAGAATCCTTTGCCAGTAGGAACTGGAGTGAAACCACCAACCCACTTCTCCCAGCCATCAGATAGTAACGATTTGGAATCATTGCTTACTTGAGTCACGTTTGAACCATCGATCTAGAGGGGAAAGGTTCTGTATCCCATTGAAAGAACAGCAAACCCTGAATTAACCAGTCTCCTGTATGAGGCTTTCTTTGTTTTTATAAAAAGAAAAGGAGTACTTGTGGCACCTTAGAGACTAACAGATTTATTAGAGCATAAGCTTTCGTGAGCTACAGCTCACTTCATCGGATGCATTCCTGATGAAGTGAGCTGTAGCTCACGAAAGCTTATGCTCTAATAAATCTGTTAGTCTCTAAGGTGCCACAAGTCCTCCTTTTCTTTTTGCGAATACAGACTAACACGGCTGCTACTCTGAAACCTTTGTTTTTATAGTCAGTACTTTCAGTAGCTCTGCAATATGAAACTTCTTCAATTCAGTCTCTAAGTGTGGGAGGGTGTGAATGTTTCCAGCTCCTGGTAATGAATATTCTGGCACAGCCTAACATAGCAGGCACAGGGGTTTTGGCAATATTCTGAAAAACTGACTACAAACGGTTTATTACTGGGCCCTCAAAGCAATATTACTGAGATTCCCTTTGTTTCCTACAGGTGAGTGTCACAGAGTGTGGTGACACTGGGTATCATTCAACCTCAGGACAAGAATAGCAAGGCTATCATGAAAAGCCACAGAAAGTAATCTGTGCTTCCTTTCCTTTTAAAAGGTAATTAGCTTACTTTAACAAGAAGGCCTTTCTAGGTGTTCCTTTATCAATCCCAAAGGGCCAGTATGGTTGGTTATCTGGGTCAGGCACAGTTGAAGATTTAAAGGCTTTGTTTTGTTTGTATTATGCAGTATTGCCTAACAACAGAAAAGGCTCACGGATTATTTTAAAACTGGCTGCCTGTGGCTGGCTCCTGGAGGGCCTGGCGGGCAGTAGGGGGTGCAACCTGCAGCTCTTCTCCAGAGTGAAACTTGGTTCTTCTGGATTTACCACATGCACGGACTCACTAGCCATGTCCCAACACACCCAATTCCCTCCTTTTTACACTTGAACAACTAGAAAGCTAAACCAAAGTAGAAACCTTTCTGCACCCCAGAATGGACATAGAATGTCCCTGCCTGGACTGTTCTCTGACTAGTGCATTAATGCACCAACATTTCAGCATTTCTGCTTCATCAGGACATCACCCGGGCATGGATGCCACTTCAGGATTTGGTCCCAAGTAAATCATCACCTGTGTATACTTGCACTCTGTTGTGTTGCACTGTAGTTAGCCTAGTAGCACATAAACTGTGTATTTACTCTGCAGCATTTTTTCTCCTAATATGCTGTGAATTTTTATTTTAAATAAGTAGACAGGCAAAAATAGCAAAATACTACCCAATGAAGAAGGATGTGGCAATAATTTTCTATGGGTGGCTTAATTAAGTTATGAAAAGCACATTTTTTTAACTAATATAGAACATGCTAAAACTGAATGGATATAGATGTTAATTGTCTTCTCCATTACAAAGATGGAGCTAATGCTAGGGATTTGAGACAAATAGTACTTAACCTCCTGAACCTTAGATGAAGAGAGAGATGGATGTTTGGTTTTGATCATTCTAGTCTTTTCATGCTCTGAATCAATAAGTACCCTTTGTAGCTTTGAGTCATGATTCTAATTAGTCACCCTCTTGGGCCTGGTTTACAAAGAAAAATATAAATCAATGCACATTTGTAAATTCCAACAAGTATTCTGGGCCAAAGCTATTTCAATAAAATAATTAAAATGCAATCAGCCTGTTAACTTGCTCTCTTCTCAGCCAAAATATATATATTATCAAATGCCAACCCACACTGGAAATGGAAAGGAAAAAAGGTATTGACTATGCTATAGCTACAATAAATAGGGGATATAAAATAAATAAGCCTTAATAGAATCAGCTAAAGCTTCACTTTTCTTTGTTAATATAAAAACATTGCCGATATAAAAACTAATTAGGGATTCTGATGATTATGGAGACCAGTGTATAATCCAGAAAATATTCACTAAAACTCACAACTATTCACACAAGGAGGTAAAAGTCAAAACACAGCATGCAAACTGCAGTCTACTGAATGAAAAATAAGGCAAACATTTTACAGGATCCATGTATGGGCCTGAATTTTGCAAGGACCAAACCCAGGGGAGACTCCTGCTCCTTGTGGAACACCTTGTAGGATCAGGACCTTCAAGAGAGGTTGGCCCAAAATCAATGTGGTGCAAATATCTCCTTCCTTTCTTAATATTCTGCAAACAATCAAAAACAGCCTCTAAAATTCCACTTGCAATTATCTGCACCCCCAGTTATCTGTAGACGCAATCACTCACTGCTTCAAACAAAAGGACAGATTCTGATCTCATTTACGCTGCTGTAAAGCTGAATAACTCCATTGATGTGAGTGGAGTTAATCCTGATTTATACTGCTATAAAGGTGATCAGAACCTGACCTCAGACTTAGAAACCTAAACTATCCAACTGATCCTGAAAATCAGTGGCTTAGATATCTACATTTGGTTTGGGGCAGATCCTTTGAGCTTACTCAAGTTATATAGCACATACTGCTCACAACAGCTAATGTTATATGACCAAGTAGCAGCTGTGGTCAGGAAGGTTTCTACCACTTATGCTTGGCTAGAAGATTGCAGCCCCTTTTATTTTTTGGCTGCATATCATACTACTGTCATCCATACATTTGTCACATCAAGATTAAACTGCTGCAATGTACTCTACATGGTGCCATATTAAATCTATTTAAAATCTGGAAGTGGTACTGAAGACAGCTGCCTACCTGGTGAACAGAGGGACTTATCAAGAGCACATGGCACCTGTACTCCACAATCTGCATTGATTGCTGGCTGACTTTTGGGTAGAATGTAGTGTTCATTCTACCCTACAAAGCCGTAAGTAGCCTGTGATCTTCCTGCTTGACAGGCTGTCTCTCTCCCCATGCTATATTGCCACAGCTGGAGTCAGCAGAGATGCTCAACCTGAAGTCCAATAGGTATAATTGAGAGAGGGCTGCTATCAGTGCCTTGTGCAGCAGGACCCTCTTAACTTCAAAATTCCCTCCTCCTTCTGGTGCAAAATAGCTCAAATCTGCTAACAAACGAGACATGCTGCAAGACTCATCTGGTTTTCTGGAGATGGTGGAGATACAAAGGGATAATATCTGCACTGAAATGGGCTTGGTTTGCTATTCATGACTTAATTACAGTTGGATTTTATTGAGGGATGAGACTGACTGAGGCCTGTATAATTCTGCATGTTGCTTTAGTGGCAGGTCACCCAGAACTTCTGGGTGGGCACCTTTTAGCTATTTTAGAAATCTACATAAAGAACTACTGCTGTCCAAGAGTTCATGCAGGTGGCTTTAGATCCAGTGGTGGAAGGCTGTGGTTTTGGTGCTGGGGTCCTGGCTCGGGCCTTGCTGACAACTGTATTGTTGGTGTGTATGTGGCTACATTTTGTTACAGTAGCCTGGAGGATGATGGGAAGGGTTAAAAGAGTGGCTGTGTGGGAAAGAGAGGGTGGTGATGATAGCTTTGGAAAGTAGCACACCACAACAGGAGGCTGCATTAAACCCCAAGGTGGGAGCTTTTCTGTTAGCTGTCCATTTATATTCTATTCTGTTTACATAGGTTTTATACTGCTTTTATCACTGTGGTACTGGAGCACCTTCCAGTAGTACATTAAGCCATGTGACTACATGTCTGTCACATGTGGTCTCTCTCATTCTCTCCCCAGAGGGAGACAAAGGTGGAGAGGAGTGGCTTATTTTGGTAGGGTGTAGGTCTGATGCTCCCCAGGGTATAATCTGGACTGTTGAACAGCAGTGTCCCCTTAGGAATTCAACGTGTGATGGTTCTTACACTACTTTGCTGGTGAACAATCACCTCTCCAGGTTCTGCTCACACACAGTCATCAGCATGTAAATTCACTCCCAGCTAAATGCATGAGAACTCTGACCAGTCATTCATGAATTACATACAGGGCAACACCCTCAAATTCTTAGTCTCAGACTTTCCCCCAGAAATGTGCGTCTTGTACTGTCCACCACAATACTGGACAATGCAAGCTCATAGAAAGTTCATCATTACATCAAAGGAAAACGATAACGCACCAGCCTTGTTATCCCAAATAGATTTTCCCACACACTTTAATCCAAACACACACTGGTTAAGATAAAACAATAAGATAAGTTTATTAACTACAGAAAGATAGATCTTAAGTGATTACAAATGATAATGCATAAAAGTCACAACTGGTTACAAAAGTAATAAAAAGATAAGAACACAAGCTAATTCCTAAACTTTAACAAGCTAATAGGATTTAAGGCAAGTATCTTTCTCTCACCACAAGTTGTAATAGTTCATAGGCTGGATTTCCTTTCAGCCAGGGACCCTTTTCGCAGTTCAGAGTCCTTCAGGTGTTTGTTGATGTCATGAGCAGATAGATGGGAAGAGGAGAGGTGAGGTGGAGGTCACTGTCTCTCTGCCTCCCTTTCCTATACCACCCTTCCCCCTTTGAGGATTTACCCCCCCCCCCCACTGGGGTGTATGCGACACATAGTCTCTTGTGGATATGAGGGTTAAAACATTCTGGTGATGCAATGAAATTTCTTGTTTACCCTTTCCCATTGCTGAAGAATGACTGATTAAGATGCTGATTGCTATTTAACCCCTATTTTGGATGCTAGTGTGTCTTTGTCTCCGAAAAACTGGTTTGGACCTGCTTCTCTTAACCTTGGAGCATGTTATAACGATGATACATAGTAGAATCTAATAAATTCTCATACAATGTTGATACACACATTTTACCAGGACAACAATATTCAGCAGATTATGAGTTTTCAAATGATATCTCACAAGGCATACTTTGTATAAAATTTATCATAGTCTTATAAAAGTGATGACCAGAATAGTATAGTCCGTTACAGTAGTCTATTATATAATATACACCTGTTATGTGTTTATATTAGAGAAGACAAAGTCAAAGAAATGTGTCTTGCACTTGGAGTGGAAAGTGACCAGGTTTATGATGGTTGTTAGGTCCTGGGAGAGTTCATTTCACAATCTGGGGCAGGGGTGGGCAATCTATGGCCTGGGGGCTGTATCCAGCCCTTCAGGCACATTTTAATCCAGCCCTCGAACTCCCACCAGTGTGTGGGGTCCAGGGCTTGCCCCACTCCAGTGCTCCAGCCAGAGAGCAGGGTCGGGTGCTTGCCCCGCTCTGTGTGGCTACTGGAGGCAGCGGCATGTCCCCCCTCTGGTGTCTAAGCATTGGGGCAGCCAGGGGGCTCTGCACGCTGCCCCTGCCCCAAGCACTGCCCCCGCAGTTCTCATTGGCCAGGAACTGCAGCCAATGGGAGCTGCAGGGGTGATGCCTGCCTGCGGATGGGGCACCATGCAGAGCTGCCTGGCCATGTCTTCATGTAGGAGCCGGAGGCGGAACATGCCTCTGCTTCCAGGAGCTGCTTGAGGTAAGCACTGCCTGGAGCCTGCACCCCTGACTCCCCCGCACCCCAACCTCCTGACCAGCCCTGATCCCCCTCCCACCCTCCGAACTCCGCGGTCCCAGCCCGGAGCACCCTTCTGCATCTCCAACCCCTCATCCCCAGCCCCACCCCAGATCCCGCACCCCCAGACAGAGCCCTCACCCCTTCCCGCACCCCAACCCCCAATTTTGTGAGCGTTATGGGCCCACCATACAATTTCCATACCCAGATGTGGCTCTCAGGCCAAAAATTTGCCCGTCCTTGGTCTGGGCTCATTCCCAGAGAAAGTTCTGTCTCCTGCACAAATGAGCTTTACTCTTATTGTTAAGTGTTCCATTGTGCCAGAGGAGCTTAGAATATTCATTTATTTTACTTTCTTATATTACCTAATAGGCTTTTTCCACCTCCAATTTTTTTTTTTTTTTGATTCTCTAACCAACCACTTAATCTGGCTGCTGAAAACAATTCCCTGTAGCATATTAAGGGCCTGGGGATAGCAATGGGTCTCCAGTTCCAGGAGTCTGTGGTTTGCTCGTAAGTGTTCAAATACCATGGAGATAGGCAAGGAAAAAGAAGTTTGATAGACAGAAATGGTACCTTTACCATAGAATTAATGTTCACATCTTCTTTAGGGAAGGACTAATTTTACTATTCCTCTTTTTATTCTGAACTAGCAAAAACACACCGAGAATAAGTGGAATATAAATTACCTCTGTTTTCAATTGTGTAGCCTTACTGCACCTCATAAATAGGCAAATTGGAGATGAGTCGCATTCATGGGCTAAAAGGGAGTATACTCTATTGCCTCATGCCTAATTGAATTTTAAATGTAGGCTGCTCCCTCAACAGAGTGAAGCCCACTTGTAAGAATTACTGATGTAAGGTTCATTCCTGCAGACTACTGAGCACCTACTGGTAGAAGATACTTTAGGGTATTGGCCTAAAGGAATACAAAGGTTACAGAAACATTTGTGTGTCTTATGTCATTTGCACACCTCACCCGGATAACTGTACATGTTTTGTGTTTGTTTTTTAAAAAAAACTAGGATCTGATCTTAAGAAATGGCTTCTAATTTTTCTGCTGCAATTTACTGAAAATACAAATGCTGGTATTTGTCTAAGGATCTGATTGTGTGCACATATCATATACTGAGGTATTTAATTACTCATTTGCATCCACAATTAAATTCCATCTGCAAAACTGGAGCTTGGCAATGTTAAAAAATAAAATAGAAATGCAAACTCCCTTTTTATTGGTAGCAGAGGGAAAGGACCAAAGGATCAGCCAAGAAGAACCCACTGCTACCCTATTTTCTGTGGGTGGTGAAGAGATTCATATAAAAAGCCTGAACCATCAACTACTGGTTTAAAGTACACACACATCACAGTGCAAAACTGAAAAGAGAATAAATTACTTATAAGAATAAAATAGGTTAGCAAATGCTTTATCCTTATTTGTTTTGTATTCTATATTCCTACTTAATGAAAAGGAATGGAGAGGTTAGGCCTAATCACTGAAACTAGTAATGGTATTCATTTTACACATTGGTGAAAAATTAGCAATTCAAATGAACATAAAATATTAGCTCCATCCAAAAATACTGGATTTTTCCCTGAGAAAGGACCACATTCTGCTTTATATATAATAAAATTATAATATATAATTAATATATTCTGCTTATTCTCTCTGTGCTGGCTGTAGACTATAGGACAGTGCATTGACTGTGCACTTAAATTACAAATTCTAAAAAAACAGAGGCACACTTGTGGGTGCAAAAGTATCCATACAAATACACACATAGAGTTGCACATGCAATTTTCTGTCATTGAAGCCAACTGCACATGCAATTGCCGACAGATACAGGTGTCCAACTATCTATGTCTTTTTCATTTGATTCCCAGACCTCCTTAAGATAACCGCAAATTACTTAGATTTTCTGCAATGGAAAAATTGTATAATTTAAACAAATATATTTTGAAGCTGTAGCAGTTAAAAAGCTGTTTTAGTAGTAAAACAACATTTGGAAATATAAACATTAAGGATAAACATTTTCAAAAGCACTTAAGTGACTTAGGAGACTAAGTACTATTTAGAAAAGTGACAAGTGCATAAGTCATGTTTGAAAAATGGTATTTAGGCTTCAAAACTACTTAGGCATTTTTGAAAATTTTTCCTGAAGTCTTATTGAAATTTAATGGGACCTAGCTCTGTCCCTGTGAATCTAGAAAATCTCTGAAGCAACAATATCCATATTGCCAGGTAAACTACGTTTTGATGAAAATAGGCTTCAGCCTGCACAGCACTTGCACGGAGTGGTGCAAAGCAAAATGAGATGAAAGGGAGGTGCTTAGATACTAAATTAATGGGGCCCATGTAAATACTTAGACAGCTTGAGCCTACATTAATGAACATGTCGCTGAACAGCTACCAAATTACTTCTGCCACACAGCAGGAGTAATAGCCATGCTGACAGCGCATCTTGATTGCATTGGAGCCCCTGTATACTCAGACATGACCATAACCCTGCTGCTGTTCTCAGTCCTGAGTTCTTTACTATATGAGAGTGGATGGCAAAGAGCTTAAGATTTATTTCCACGTTTATATGCCTAGTGCTGACCCTTGTTCTCACATGTAGCCTCTGCTCATGCTGCCACCTGAGTGCAATGAACCTGAACTCGCTGCTGTATATCACACAAAGCGGCCCTGAGGGAGGAAGGCCAATGTCAGTTTCTGTAAGAGGGCCCAATTCTGTAACTGGTAAGGAGCTACATATATTTTTCTTGTGTTTAAGATTTCCCCCATTCCCACAAGTCTAAACTTCCAGCATCTCTTTTAGGGCTTCAAACAAAACTGGAGCATACCAAACAACAAAAGCTAAAGTCTTTTGCAAATTCAATTTTTGAACAGCTTTTTAGATTAGGTGGGGGAAGCTCTTTTGACGCTTTGAACTAATTAAAAGGCCTGGTGTGCAAATGTCAAAATGGAAGAAGTTTTGCAGAAAATGGGGAGAAATGGTCAGATCTCCCTATTATCACTTGCTGCACATCTCACAAGACAGCCGATTCCCAGCTCTGTATGGGTTCCAGCATTCAGTGATTTATTGGGTAATTCAGCATTTGCCAGTATGTCTTGTGCTAATTAAATGCATCGTACTCTATTCAGAAATGTCACAATTGATTTGTCTTCTGCAAGCACTGACTTTATTTCAATCTTCTAAAAAAGATTTTATGAGCCTCAGATAACTTATCCTGGCACATTCATCTCCCAGGGCAGCTTCTGTATCTGAGGGCAGTATGAGAAGAAACCAACAGTGACCATTCAATTCAAATGTCTTTTTTTGGACAGTTTATTTATTTGCTGTATACCCAGGAGTAGGTAGTCTATATGGTGAAATTACAAGCACCTCTGTTAACCAATAAAAACATTTGAACATAACCAAAGTTAATATGCAATATTGGCTTGTTTTATTGGTTGATAGACTGAGTCTAAAAACCTGTGGATTGAGAATGCTGTAATCTGTTACAAGATGTTTATTTACTAGTGGATTTGTGACTGAATCCAGCTATTAACAAAATTGCAGCCAGAGGAAAGCAGCATAAAATAGCTCAATCTAAACATAAGATGTCAGACCATGCTTAGTATTTATATCCAGTGTGTAACAACAGGAGGTCACAGACTGAATGATAGTTTGTCATTTTAATTCAGAGTTTGCCACCACCCCCCACCTTAAACCCCCCCCCCGTGTGCTTTTTATGTAGAACTGGATGCTGAGACTGAATTGCAGCATTACTAGTCAATCATGGAAAAAATAGTTAGTTACAGTTATAGTGTGTGGCCAGAAAAATTGCTTTGTTCTGAGAAAATAAAATTCCTGACACAAAATAACCGTCAGGGCTTAATCTGAATTGAAAATCTATGACACAGAAGAAAAATTACCTCACGTGGGATACAGGAAGAGAACCATTATTGACTGTGAGGCAGCGACACATTACTCAAAGAAATGGGAGAAGGGGACATCGCGTGAACATTTTAAGAAGAATATTTTACTAGAAAATAATAATTTTCTATAAATGTTGCTTGCATATAGGATCCCTTACTATTTAACCTTTCTGCAGCTGCACCTTTTCTAAAGTGGATTATGTCATGTAAGGGAAACTTGCTGCATTAATGAGAAACTTATCAGAATCCGCTGGAATCAACTAATGATAAACATCAGTTTTCATTTTTGTCACATTAGCAAGTTAATTTTGTGTGCATGAATATGCAGTGAGTGTGCGCGTAAGGGGGCTGGTCGCAGGGGCAGGAGCCTGTGTCTGTACTGTGCACAGCTTCTGCCAATCCACTTTGTCCCTTATTTACATCACCTCACCCATTCCAGTCCCAGGAGTCTCCCAAGGAGAGATTGCAACTGTGACACGTGTCTGCAACATGGACAAATGTTGAGTAGGATATGACCACCAAACTCTGGTCACTGGATCTGGCTGATCACAGATACACTGTCATGGTTTCCTATGACTCACATAATGAAAACTAGTACTTGTGGCACCTTAGAGACTAACAAATTTATTAGAGCATAAGCTTTCGTGAGCTATGCTCTAATAAATTTGTTAGTCTCTAAGGTGCCACAAGTACTCCTTTTCTTTTTGCGAATACAGACTAACACGGCTGCTACTCTGAAACCTGTCATAATGAAAACTGTCTGTGAGTCAGGTATTATTCTCCAGTGGGACAAAGATCTCAGTTAAACACTCGGTTTTGGTGGTGATGAGACACACAACCAGTCAACATATAAAATGAGGGACTCTGCCCATTGGTTAGAGTCTGGCTATCTGTTGGCAAAGAAAGTGGCCACTGTCTTGTAATTTTATCATGTGAATGATATCCATAATATAACAAATTAATGTATCATTGCAAGAATAGTAGGGTAAATCACACCACTAGTAAACCCATCTTTTCAGCAACCATCTTTTATTCTTGATTTTCATGTCAACTAATAAAATAGTTTCCATGCACTGACAGCTGTCATTTTGCTGTTATAAGGATGATTTGTTTTTGTAATGAAGGGTAAATATTTTTCTGTAGAAGTGTCGTGAAAATTAACTATTTGGCTCAGGTTTATAGGATTTCACTATTTTATTGCAAAAAGTTGTGTTTGTTCACAGAAACAGCAAGCTTTTGCTCAGAATCAGATTTGCAAATACTTTTGAACACAGAATATTTCACAGGTGAGTACTGGAAAATGAAACTTGGTAGCTTGGCAAAGCCTTAGAGCTGGTATTTTCCTTCCATTCTCAGGAACTTGCTTAAAGCCCTGGTCATGAAAAGAATCCTGTCCCACAAAGAATCTTAACTGACCTGACACTTCCAAACTAAAATGATGGTGTCAGTGCATATTTAAACAAGAAAACGGTTGTCCATTTGAGAGGATTATATTTACCCAGCAAATCTCAGCACTGATGCAGCATCTGGTTTTCCATTACGTCTTGCTTTTTGCTGTATCAGATGAGAAGCAAAACACCTTCAAATGACTAGTCATAGGTCACACAAGGAGTCAGAAGCTCAACAGGAGTAAAGCCTCCGAGTACTCCCTGCTCCTTTGCCAAATCCCGAGGTCACACATCTTTCACACTTAGGCTGTGACGTATTTTAAATCTGAATATGTATCAGTAAGGGCCAGTTTTCCAGAGATGGCCTCTAACATTTATGTCTGCACCTGTTATTGTTTGCAAAAGGGCTTTCACACTCAGAAATTGGGTAACTACAACACAAGAGGTACTGAAGTGGGCAATTACTTGATTTATAGCGCAAATCATAGAATATTAAGGTTGGAAAAGATCTCAGGAGGTCATCTAGTCCAATCCCTGCTCATAGCAGGATCAACACCAACTAAATCATCCCAGCCAGGGCTTTGCAAGCCAGGCCTTTAAAACCTCTAAGGATGGAGATTCCACCATCTCCCTAGGTAACCCATTTCAGTGCTTCACCACCCTCCTAGTAAAACAGTGTTTCCTAATATCCAACCGAGACCTCCCCCACTGCAACTTGAAACCATTGCTTCTTGTTGCACACACAGTACTGGAGGTCATGTTTTAACATGTGCCCCCCCACACGCCCCGTATCCATAGATGAGAAGTGGGCAAGTTCATTTTCCTGCTACTATGTCACACATGCCAGCCTTTTATTACTGAAATACTGTTGGCAGGTGTTGGCGTGTGTCAAGGTTCCCTCCCCACTCTGAACTCTAGGGTACAGATGAGGGGACCTGCATGAAAACCCCCCTATGCTTATTTTTACCAGCTTAGGTTAAAACTTCCCCAAGGTACAAACTATTTTACCTTTTGTCCCTGGACTTTATTGCTGCCACCAAGCGTCTAACAAATATAACCGGGAAAGAGCCCACTTGGAAACATCTTTCACCCCAAAATCCCCCCAAGCCCTTTACCCCCTTTCCTGGGGAACGCTTGATAAAAATCCTCACTAATTTGCATAGGTGAACACAGACCCAAACCCTTGGATCTTAAAAACAATGAAAAAGCAATCAGGTTCTTAAAAGAAGAATTTTAATTACAGAAAAAGTAAAAGAATCAGCTCTGTAAAATCAGGATGGTAAATACCTTACAGGGTAATCAGATTCAAAACATAGAGAATCCCTCTAGGCAAAACCTTAAGTTACAAAAAGACACAAAAACAGGAATATCTATTCAATTCAGCACAACTTATTTTATCAGCCATTTAAACAAAACAGAATCTAACGCATATCTAGCTAGATGCTTATTAACCCTTTACAGGAATTCTGACCTGCATTCCTGCTCTGGTCCTGGCAAAAAAAAAAAACACAGTCAGAGAGAACCCTTTGTCCCCCTCCCCCCCAGCTTTGAAAGTATCTTGTCTCCTCATTGGTCCTTTTGGTCAGGTGCCAGCGAGGTTGTCTTATCTTCTTAACCCTTTACAGGTGAAAGGGTTTTTCCTCTGGCCAGGAGGGTTTTAAAGGTGTTTACCCTTCCCTTTATATTTATGACAGTGTGTCAGGCTCAGAAGAAAAAGAAGCCAGCGCTGACTTAATTCTCCCCTCCCTTAGTTACAAATTTCCCCTTTTTGTTTGAACAAAATCTTAGATAGATTAAATGGGATTACACATTTTAATCATGAATTAATGTAAGAAATGTACAATTAATGCATATAAGAGTGAAGTAATGAATCGTTATTTCCCTGAGCACTGTCTAATGGGATGAATGTATCTGCTCTTTTCTGTGAATGCTAAAACAAGCAGACACATTCCCTTTACAAATATTTTTCATTCCCTTTTCTCCCCCATCAAGATCCAAATCTACAGTCTGAACTTGTTCTCATTAGAGTCAGTAACAAAATTCCAGTTGACCACCGTGAGTGCAATCTCAATGGCTCCAATGCCTGTATATTTGTGTCTCTTTGGGAAGGAGTTCTGACTCTCTCTCTACCCACCAGGTCACTGATTTTGTTTAGTTAAAGAGGTTCCCACTATACCCATGTGAAAGGGTGAGGTAGCCTTTCAAGGAATGCAGGCTTAGCCACACCTGTGACTGATTCCTTCAAGGTGATGGGTCTAAGGGCAGGGATAAGGCAACAGCCTTCAGGTCATCTGGACCTCAACCAAAGGCTAACACAAGCAGCTCAGTTGGGAGAGAGAACTGCAAGAGACCCTGGATTGAGGAAAGGACCTAGACAGGGCCCAGGCAGTGGGACCTGGTTTATCTGTTTGATTTGTGTTGTGCTGCTTTAGTTTTGAGAAAAATATCCATCCCTGCAGGAAGGGATTGAAATTCTGCCACTTTGGGGAGCTTTATTTGACACACAGGCTGGTGAGTTGGTTCACATTAAAATATGGTTTAAAACTAATTCACCAAAATTATCATGGAAATATAGCAGTATCTCATTTCAAAGGGGAGGAATTCAGTTGAAACAAAGGAATATAAGGTTTGTTCATACAACCCCACTTCCAGACCAGCTACTCTTCTGGGATTGTTGCTACCAATGCAGTTAAGCCTTTTTCTAAAGTCTTGTTGACTGGTGACGCTCATCACAGAACAGCATTTCTGTGGCCTTCACAAGACTTCCCTCTCATTTACCTTTCTTTGCAGGCTTTCTGGCTGTTCTCCTGTCTTGCCTCAGAACACAAACCAGCCATGCCAGATCTTGTTTGGAAAGGATTTATTTTCTTTTTGTGCCTTTAAGTCTTCTTTCCCCAGCCCTCCCCCCGAGTGAAAACTTTAGCCCAAGTCCTGAACTCAGATCCATGAGAACAGACTCTTGGTTTCAGAAATGGGGCCTGAGTTCTCTTCCTCACCAAGAAGCAGAGTTTTCCTCAGGGGGTAAGGAGATTCAATGGCAACAGACACTGAAATCAAAGAGGGACAGAGTATTCCAGTAGGGTTGTTCTGCCCTCATTTGTACGTGGCCCTTTCTTGAGTGGAGAGAAGGATCTGGTATGTGAGTGGGGTATTCACTGGCAAGCAGCCAAATGCAGAGACCAAAGAGGAACTCAGCATCCATAGAGGTGAATCTGCATCCTTGTCTGATGGCTTTTTATCACCTGTTTGCTTAGTGGTGCTGTTACAGGATCCCACACTCAACCAGGCCTTCATCCAGTCTGTTCTCCACCCACAAAGCAACTGTGTTCCTGCCAAGGAGCCTCTCTCACCAAATGAGTCAGCACCCTTCTTTTGCCTCATTTAAAAGGATGAATTTGCACAAGTCCCACAAAGGAAATTCTTTGTCTCTCTGTTCTTCCAATGGGATCCTGGAAAGTGTGTGGGGAGAGTATTCTTCCTCTCATTCAGTATGAGAGCCAAAGATCTAAGAATTCTTCTCCACTGGATTTCTCAGGAGGACTGAATTTTCCTACATTTAAAAAACCTTATGCCACAAACCCTCACAAGCGAAAAAAAAAACAATTAATTGATACGGGAATCATTTGTTACATGAGAAAAAACCTGCTACATCTTCCTTTTCCTGCCAGCCCTTCAGAGCATGACAGAATCTAGTCAGTCATTAGATGCCAAAGATTCAGTGAAAAATGTACTGTATATACATATAAACAAACTACTTATTTCTAGCAGAAAGCCAGGAATCGTGCATGACAGAATCCAGAATAAGTATTAGTCAGTGGCTGCATCTGCTGAAAGTTTGGCTCTTCCCCTAGATTCTGTCATTTCACCTAAGGCCGTGCTGCACAGGAAAAGTGAGGTGGTGTTTAGTAGTATCAAGCTCACTGGCCTGACTGACAGGTAATGTG
Organism: Dermochelys coriacea; assembly: GCF_009764565.3. Lineage (NCBI taxonomy): Eukaryota > Metazoa > Chordata > Testudines > Dermochelyidae > Dermochelys > Dermochelys coriacea. Next base: position 230,132,713 of record NC_050069.1, read on the forward strand.
TTTACTCTACATACATGTCCAGGACAGCTAAGGAATAGACTGCAGACTTTCAAGCAGCACGTGTGCCATATTCTCTGAAAACATGAGAATAGTTAATGCTTCTTTGCTAAAGATTGCTTTACTTAAATTGCCTGTTAAAACCACAAGTGCTTCAGCCAGGCCCATTTAGCTTCCTGCTTACACTATGGGGTGGGGGTAACTTAGCCTCAAAAGTAAGATGGTAGCTCTCCCTTTGAAAGGGCCCTGACTATTTGGAGACTTGCTGGATTCAGCTTCAAAAGACATCCAGGAAAATAAGACCTCTCATCTGCTACTTCTTGAACCAATTGATTCAGACTATCAAGCCCCTTAGACCCATTATTTCACTCTATGGTCCCTGAGCAAGTACGATATTCAAAACCAGAATTCCACGCTTGTTTCTTTCATAGAATAGGACAGAAATCCAAGCCCCTGAAATTAACACAACTACTCACCATACTAAGTATCTGCAGGATTGCACCCCTTGACAAAAAGGCAGCCATTGGAATTGATAGATGAGGCAATTACTATGAGAAGATCTACCTGAAAAGTACGTAAGAGAAGCTAAATGCCAAAGACACCCTGCAGTCAAGTGGCAACCAAGTCACAGAATATCAATCTTCTTACCACCTAATTGTTTTCTGTGATTTTGTTCTAGCTCCACTCAAGGTCAGCATGAAAGAGGTTCATTTTATTCAGAGAGATGAAGGAGGGATAAAGGCAAGTTGGGGTGTGATCCTGCAAACCTGTTCATGAGGCTGCTAGTATGCAGGGCTGGCTCTTTGTTTTTTGCCGCCCCAAGCAAGAGTTTTTTAAGAGGAAGGTGGCCCTGCATGATGTGAAAATTCCCATTTGTGGTTGACTGCCACCTGCCTGAGAGAAGACTGAAAGAAAATTAACCCCTGCAGTCTGTGCAATTGGAATAGATTCAGAGAACTCACTGGCAAGAAAGACATTTGTTTTTCTCTGACGCTTATTGTGCCTACTCTGGCAGGGAGTGCTGTGGAAACCAGGAGTGCAAAAAAGATGGTCAGATGTTGCCTACTAATTAAAAAAAGAAGAAGCTTTCTACAGGAAGTAGAGAGAAATGAGTCAAAAAGGGAATTAAGAGGAAGCATAAGAAAACAGATCACACAAACAAACGAGAAAAACACTGATGTTAGGAAGGAAGGGGGAAAAACAAACAAGGGGGGAAATGACATCAAAAAATACATCAACCCCCCAAAAAGGGAAATATCTGAGAATATATGTGGTCACTTAATACAAGCAGAGGCGTGAAACAGTCTCTGGGTAACAGTTTCAAGATAAAATTATTCTATTTGGGGTAGATGCTCACAGGTGTAAATCAGCAGAGCTCAACTGAATTAACATCAGCTGAGGATCTGGCCCAAGGATTTCAAAATTCTGTGCATTTAAGGCTGCCAATTATACATTAGCTTAGGTAAAACCCTTTTTAGAGGAACGTGGCAAACAAATAGCCATAACAAAGCACAACAAAGCAACAACGTCTACTCGCAGTGTGGCTGGAGAAGTGCAATGGAGACCAGAACTTACCCCAAAGTCCATTTTTAAAAAAAAATGGGAAGAAAACTGCTTGATTCCAGAATTTAGTTAACTTCATGCCTGTATCAAGATCAGTGGAACTGGAGTAAGAGTGTCCATGTTCCCTGGAAGGACTGCTATTGAGGGGACACCTGTAGAATAGGGAATGTGGGGAGTTAAATTATGTTGAAAGCAACTCAACCAAAAGGTCAGAGCAACACACAGGATTTAATAAAGATCCACTTGTTCAATTTAACTTGCATTCAGCTTTACTCCTGTCAAATGAAACTGTGGCTGCTGGTTTGGCTCATTGTACTATGTAGCTGTGCCAGATAATCAAATCTGCTCCTTGCATGTATAACCAAAGACATGTTTTCCAATCCTTTATTCATTTGCATGTTTCTTCTCTGAACCTTTTCTAGTTTATCAACATCCTTCTTAAAATGTTAACACCAGAACTGGACATAGTATTCCACTAGCAGTCTCACCAGTTACTGGTACTTGACAGTCCCCTGTTTATACATCCAAGGATCACATTAGCTCTTTTAGCCACAGTGTCATACTAAAAAAGAAAAGGAGTACTTGTGGCACCTTAGAGACTAACAAATTTATTAGAGCATAAGCTTTCGTGAGCTACAGCTCACTTCATCGGATGCATTTTACTGAAGTGAGCTGTAGCTCACGAAAGCTTATGCTCTAATACATTTGTTAGTCTCTAAGGTGCCACAAGTACTCCTTTTCTTTTTGTGAATACAGACTAACACGGCTGCTACTCTGAAAAGTGTCATACTAGGAATTCATATTCAGCTGATTATTCTGGGAAGCAGTGAATCTGAAAAAGATTTGGGTATGATGGTGGATAGCGTTCTCTATTACATTTTTCATTCCTAGATGTATAACTTTACATATGGCTGCATTAAAACACATATTGTTTGCCTGCCCCCAACTTACCAAGTGATCCGGATAGCTCTGAATCAGTGACCTGCCTGCTTCATTATTTACCACTCCCACAGGTTGTGTGTCATCTGCAAACTTTATCAGTGATGAATTTATGTTTTCTTCCACATCACTAATAAAAATGTTAAATAGTTTAAGGCCAAGGTCCCCACTAGAAACATGCCCACTCAATATGATTACCTTTTTAAAATTACATTTTGAGACCTGTCAGTTAGTTTTTAACCCATTAATGTGTGCCATGTTGATTTTGTATTGTTGTAGTTTCTTAATCAAAATGTCATGCAGTACAAAGTCTAACGCCTTCGAGAAGTCTAAATATATTACTAAAGCATTATTATGTTTATCAAACAAACTTGTAATCTCTTCAGAAAGAAGCTATCAAGTTAGTTGGACAAACTCTATCTTCCATAAACCCATGTTGATTGTCATTAATTAAGTTATCCTCCTTTATTTCTATATTAATCAAGTCCTGTATCAGCCATTCCACTATCTTGCCCAGTATCAATGTCAGGTTGACAGCCCTATCACAAGCCAGGTCATCCCTGACACAGTTCAGGGCAATTCCACCTATATTGCCCTTCTTGTTCCAGGAAGGGCACCCACTCTAGGCTCCGAGCTCCTCAGCCATCACCTCTCTTGGATGGAGATAGGCCTCAGGGTATTTCCAGGCTGCACAGTCCCCTGACAACACTGTGATAACCACAGTAAAAGACAGCCTGCCTAAGCAGGCCTGCTTCACTTCCCCCCTCGGAGATTGTACACACTATAATTGCCACAGTTAAGTTACCACACAGCTCTTTCTAAGTGAACACATTTATTCTTAAGGTAAAAGCATTACAGAGAAAACATATTAAAAACTATATAAAAGAGCCTACATGCATGCCAATAAGATTACCAGAGATCACCCCTAATTCCAACAAGGGCTCTGACTGGTGATTAGTCATTCAAACCCCACACAGAGGTTTTTCCTATGATCACAAATTCATCACAGACTCATAGACTTTAAAGTCAGAAGGGACCATTGTGATCATCTAGTATGACCTCCTGCACATTGCAGGCCACAGAACCTCACCCACCCACTCCTGTAATAGACCCCTAACCTCTGGCTGAGTTGCTGAAGTCCTCAAATCATGGGTTAAAGAATTCAAGTTACAGAGACTTCCCCATTTACACTAGTTTAAATCTGCAGGTGACCTGTGCCCCATGCTACAAAAGAAGGCAAAAAACCCCAATCTGACCCAGGGGAAAATTCCGACCCCAAAAACAATGATCAGTTAGACCCTGAGTATGTGGGCAAGACCCACCAGGCAAATACGGGGAAAGAATTTTCTGTAGTAACTCAAAGCCCTCCGCATCTAGTATCCCATCTCCAGCTGTTGGGGATTTTTGCTACTGGCAGTTGTCGATGGGCCACTTGCCATTATAGGCAGTCTTGTCATACCATCCCCTCCATAAACTTATCAAGCTCAAACCTGAAGCCAGTTAGGTTTTTTTGCCCCCACTGCTCCCCTTGGAAGGCTTTTCCAGAACTTCACTCCTCTGATGGTTAGAAACCTTCATCTAATTTTGAGCCTAAACATCTTGATGGCCAGTTTATATCCATTTGTTCTTGTATCCACATTGGCGCTTAACTTAAATAACTCCTCTCCCTCCCTGGTCTCTATCCCTCTGATGTATTTATATAGAGCAATCATATCTCCCCTAAGCCTTTGGTTAGGCTAAACAAGACAAGATCTTTGAGTCTCCTCTCATAAGGTAGGTTTTCCATTCCTCTGGTCATCCTAATAGCCCTTCTTTGCACGTCTGAATTCATCTTTCTTAAACATGGGAGACCAGAATTGCACCAGTACTCCAAGTGAGGTCTCACCAGTGCCTTGTATAATAGTACTAACACTTCCCTGTCTCTGCTGGAATTACCTTGCCTGATGCATCTACAGCTTCAGCTCAGAATCAGAACCCAAGCCTTATGGGGTCTCAGTGGGCCAAAGTCTTTCCAATCCTTCCCTCAGGATTGGGCCCCCCCTTGGACCAAAGGACCTGTCCATTTGGTGGATCAGAAAGAAGGCCCTGTGTCAGTTAACTCAATTATTTATCTATAAACCATTCCTTTGTCTGTTGGTCCCTGGAGAATCCAGTTTGAACCAGTATATGCAAGCCTCTCTCCAAGTGTTGGTAGCTCTCTGCAGGTATTAAAACCTGAGTGAATTTGCCTAACTACTCACCCCACCCCCTCCCACTGTTCTTAGTTTCTGGACTAAAGTCATCATCTGGATTTTTCCCAAATACAGAACAGAAATATTTATTGAACCTGTCTGCCTTTTCTGCATTATTATTGACAATTCTACCATTTCCATCTAGTAATAGACCAAAACCTTTGGTTGGTGAGCAAAGATAACAATTTAGAGAGAAAGGACAGGAAGAAGAGATTGCATTAGTCAAGGCAAGAGATGATGAAGGCATGGAAAAGGCTCTAGCTCTAATATACATCAGATCCTGCACCCAGGATCTGAATCCCACTAACATTGGGTTTCAGAATAGCAGCAATGTCAGTCTGTATCCGCAAAAAGAACAGGAGTACTGGGGCACTTCAGAGACTAGCACATTTATTAGAGCATAAACTTTAGTGGGCTACAGCCCACTTCATTGGATGCATAGAATAGAACATATAGTAAGAAGATAGATAGATATATACACATATAGAGAAGGTGGAAGTTGCCATACAAACTGTAAGAGGCTAATTAATTAAGATGAGCTATTATCAGCAGGAGAAAAAAACTTTTGTAGTGATAATCAAGATGGCCCATTTAGACAGTTGACAAGAAGGTGTGAGGATACTTAACTTAGGGGAAGAGATTCAATATGTGTAATGACCCAGCACTGCTGTATGGGTGTTATACATTCCCACCATGTTCCATTTCACAAGAACACCACAACAAAGGGCTTACTGTTTCCATTTTCACTGCTACACACTCCACAGTAGATACCTACTGCATGTTGTGTTGCTCACTAAACATTCCTTCAGAGTATCCACAGAGATTACTTTCCTTTGGCACAGAGGATAGTCTAGCAAAAGTCTCTACAGACAATCAAGGGAAAGAAATCATTCCTTCATTCTCATTGAAAGTCTACCCCTCTCTTAATCCAGAGGATGACTGATAGACCTTCATGACAGTAAGGACGTGGACTAGCAATCAGATTGCATCTCATGGGGACTTCATGCAATCAGCTCTGCATGGAGAGATGGTCCCTTACAGGACTTTAATGAGCTTAACAAGAATCTCACTGAACCCAAACACAGAGCAATTTCATAATTAGATGTCGGAAATGTCAGTTCTCTTATATTTTGTCATCTTTTGATTTGAATTCTAATAGGTCCTTCTAATCCTCCTTAAATAGTTTTGCTTTAGAGTATTTGCAGTAATTTCAGACCAGGTGGAATAATTCATTGACAGGCAATACTGTAATTTCATAATTTCTTATAAAAATCATAATACATTAATTTACTGTAGTTATGGCTCTAATTGGTAATTCCACAACCATCTGCTATATCTTGGCATTAATTAGTGTTCTTGCTGTATTTACTGTACAGCAGTTCATTTGAAATGAAGAGCTAGGGTGAAACTTTCCATTCAAATCCACAGAAAAATCCTACCCAAACCAAAAAGAAAAAATAGCTGTCAAGCTCAAAATATTGTAGCCTTTCAGTTTCAGCATAATGAGTCCACTTCTGTTCCCACTAAAGGTAATGGAAGTTTTGCTATTGACTTTGATGACAGAAGGACTAGGCCCCCAATCTGCTTCCTAATTCAATCAGGAAGAGTTATGCAAAACCTTTTGCTCACTCACTATGCCAGAGATCTAGCCTCAAGATTTATCATCAATAGGATAAATCAGGGCTTTCTGGTTTATGACTTACTAACATGGCCTCTTAACTGAACAGATTATTATGCAAACACAAGTCCTTCACTACACTGCAAACATACTAGTGTGTGTTCATTTATTAGAGCAGTGGATTAAACCCCAGTACCTAAACATAGGCTCTTTTGGGATGAGCCTGGCTGCCAGACAAAGCCCAATTCAGATTGACTGCTTTTGTTTTACACCACTTTATTTTGGAAGTTATCATATGAAACTACATTTGCTTCCACCACCCCCTCCCACAGTTAACATATTTCTGGCTAACAAACAGTCATTCTACCAGCACTCTCAACAGAAGACAACAGGACAGGAAAACTATACTTTCTTCCCTTAGCTCCAGTTTATCAAGGAAATGTGGTCCAAGTAGGACTGTCCGGAAAACAATAAATCTGTTATGAAACTAGTTTGATGGTTTGACATTTGGGTTTCATTCTGCATTGGAACGACACTGAGACCTTTTGAAATTTTTAATGAAAAAAAGATAACCCCCACCTGCCAATAGCCCAGTGGCTATAGCATTTACTTGGAATGTGTGAGGACCAAGTTCAAGGGCCTGCTCTGAATCAAAGTTTCTCATTTTCTAAATTCCATCATAGAAGTAGGAAACCATTGAAATGGAGACATTTATGCAAGAAGTTTTGATGAATCAGCGTTTTCTGATGGAAAAAATGTTTTGTCGAAAAATTCACAACCAGCTCTAGTTTCAAGTTCCAGCAGCCATGAGAGCAGAAGTTCCTAAGGTGCTCCCAAATTGGGTGCCCACATTACAGCATAGTATCATGTCATTAAAATAGCCCAAATGGTTTATGAAATGATTTGGGGTAAAGTTAATTTAGTGCTTATGACAAGGACCTTGGTAGATCAAATTGTCTATTCATCTGCAGAATGCACACCGTGTTCACTAGCCTGGGAGAACTATAATTTCTATTTTAGGGTTTTGTAGTAGCATCCACCACCATAGCCTAGTATGCAAGCGCTTCTCATATAATAAGAAAAGCAACCTGTAAAATTACAGTTGTGATTTTCCATCGCAATGTTTTTTGCTATATAAAAAGTCAGATGTGTGCACGCATTAATCAAGTACCTAACTGCCAAATTCAGGAACACAGATGCCTACTAGGGTGTGCAAATGCAGCGTCTGATTGTGCAAACAAAGCCATGCAAGGGGCTGTGTGAGAGCACAAGTGAGTTTCTTCAAAATTGTGGCCATTACGAGAGACAGGCACATGCTGGGTGACATTTCGTGCTGTGCAACACAAGTAGCAATAGAATAAAAGTGCATGCTATATAAGCAGTTGACCAAACAAGCTCAGCTAAACAGTAGTGTTTGGCAACCCATTGGAAGTGTAGTTCACTACCTTTGGGTGGGTGTCACAGTGGCTGGTTGGCACTGTGCAGTTAGACATCCACATGTACAGTGGATGAAAAGCACTAACATTCTGATTTGGGAACATTTAATACTCACTTGGCAGAGGAGTATATGAAGCAAAGGAGAGGAGGGGGAGGGGAGTTTGTGCCCTTATCTGTGCACAGACATCCTCTCACCCTCTCTGAGAGGAAAGAAGGGGCCAGCTGCCACTGTGGCACTATGACCCCCACCCCAGGCCCTGCAGAGAGCCATCTGTTGATGTGGGGACCTCTGAAAGGGGACAGGCAGGGCCAATGCTGCACACTTTGTTGCTCTAGATATGCTTCCCACACCAGCCTTTGGGGACAGGGGAATCCAGCCCATGGCTGCACTGGTGCGGCACCTTCCAACCACTGCTGCTGTTGGGCCACCATTCAAGGGCAAACCATTGCCTAAAAACTGTGTGTATATGGGAACAGAGGGAGGGCGGCCAGCTGGTTTTATTGGCCAGATCATGGCTGCTGGTGTGGTAGGGGAACCCTTGCTGGGAATGAGCCTGCAGCTCTGAGCTAGTGCAGGTGTGTGTGTGCGTGTGTGTTTGGGGGGAGGCGGATGGTAGTGATAAAGGAGCCTCTAAAATGAGCTCTCCATGCCTACTCCCCAATGTTGCCACCAAAGTATCATGAGTCTCACTATATTTGGTCTTTTTGTTTAAAGGCCCAACTCCTGGAGTGGTGATTATGTGAGTGTCTCAGCTTTCATTTCCTAAATAAATAAACAAACTGCAAAAGTCAGTTTCCAGCCCTCATGACTGATGAGAAAAGCTTGGCGACAGGATCTGAGGGCACCCTAAAAGCTCAGAAACCAACAAATAAAGGAAAAGAACCCAAAATGTATTATTTTAAAAAATTCTCATGTTTGGGGAGGCCTGACTCATGATTTTTCAATGGCTGGGAGTGGCAATGGAGATAAATATCAATGCCTTTGCAAACTGCAGTCAACGTAATCAGCCTGTGGCAGGATTAACTTGTATTTGGTGCCCTCTTGCACTGTGGGCCCCCTTAAGCGGAGGGAAGAACTCCAGGGATAGGAGCAGGAAGAGCTCTGGCAGTGCAGGTCCATGGGAACATTACCACCAGGGAGTGGAGTAGCCCCAGATGCTGCACTGGAAGGCCCTGCAAATCCACCCAGTCTGTGTGCAGATCTCTTTTTCTGCAATGGGGAGCAAATCTCCACCTCCCTTTGATGACTGAATGATTTGGAGGAAGGGAACTTCACAGAACATTCCTCTCCATCCCCACCCAGATTAAGAATTTTCACTAAAAGGTGAGTCTTGAAGATAGTATTTTTGGAAATGATTGATAGCAGGTCAGTCACTGCTGTGCAGTCCACAGCAGTCTAGAGAGTATTTGAAGAGGCCTGTTGTACCAGACTCACTTGCAGGGTTCTCTCTCTAAACTTGGATGAACCTTGCAGGTTCCAAATTTTAACCTTTACTTACCACAAATGCAAATCAGAACTAAAGCACATTTAGGAGACTGGAGTTCTCAGGTGCCTGGTAAAGGGACATGAACTCTTTCATGGCTAGGTCACTCCAGAGGCTATCACCTATACCCAGATAAATGACATTTACATGACACACATTTGTACTGTATGTGAGATGTCACAGTAGTGGAGATAATCAGCAAAATATCATTTCTACTAGTTTTGAATACTTTGATGGTGGCCACAGTAGACTACTGCATACCCCTGGGGCAGAGTTATCATCCAGCATGAGTCAAAAGTGAAGTTGTGTTAATGCATATCCTGAGCAAGACACCTACACTGATCTCCAGTCTTCCCGCACTCACGTATATTTCTCTCCATGGGATTAGATGCAAATCACACTCCCTGAAGACCACTTAATGGGTAGTCTCTGATTTGAACCACTTCAGGGCTTGTACATCAGGTTGTTACTGAAGACTATCAACAGAGCTCAAGCTGCATTGCCCTTTTGGTTAAGGTTGCTTCATTCTTGCTAACCAATCAAACTGATATCTCAATCATGGCAGATTAGTGTCACTTTGTTTACATCCCTGAGAAAAAGAAAACAAAAGTGTTTCTTTCTTCATAAAGGCCACTATGCAGTAACTGACCAAGATTAAATTATGCAATCAGTTCATCTGTCCATCTGTTCAGTGCCCTGTCAGTCAGATGTATTTTCTTCTTCTTTCCCTTCAGCAAGTGGTATTCTGTACTGGCAAGTGTAGTGAAAGCAGCATTATGATGCTTGGTAATATAATTCTAAATACCATCAAGCCTATAAAACAGACAATGAGTGATAAATAATTTACATTTATCAGAACTATTCAATCTTATTCCAGATTCAGCAACTGCATGTCCCTCCTTCACTCCACAATCATGCTAGAGAAAGAGAACAGAATTTCAATAATCTTGTGGTTAGATGTATTGAACTGCTGTGCAGAGCAATGAACTCACCATTCTTTTTCCTTCAGCCCTTCGAAAGGTGATGGACCTGGTATGACGCCAGGGCATGCAAAAAAACAAAATGGGACCCATTTCAATTTGATTCTTGGAGACTAACAATAAATCAAAGACTCTCACTGGGGAATATTTACATACTCACTTCCCTTCTGACCCCACTGCCAAAGCTTTATCCTGTTTTAGATGATCTGAGATATAAGAAACTGCTCTTGTCTCAGTTTTCCCTCCCTGTTATTACTGTGTGTATATGTGTCTATCTATAGATAGCTAGATAGACACACACACACTGGAGCCTCCATCAGCATTGCAGACAGTTGCAAAAGGAATGGGTAAAAGGATGTGTGTGACAGTATCTTGTTAATACAAAGAAAAATCCTTTTTAACACCACCTGTCTGCAACAGGAACAGAGAAAAATGAAACAAAATTATTTTCGCTTTAGTTTTAGCTTTCAGCAACCTAATGTGGCAAAAAGTCTTTCCACCCTATTTTCTTAGTCTGAGAGTTAGGGATGATCTTTTGCATGTTGCTTCTAATCTTGATTCCAAAAAAATAAACAGACTGAGGCAGCACATGCCTCCAGTGCCATCCATAAATGAAAAACCCCAAGTGCTAGTGCTGTCTCCTCTGTTCATGGCCTTTTGGTCTATGCTAATTAATTACTAAACTTTGGAGTATTCACTTGAAATTGTTCTGTGGTCATGGTGATTCTCTTCAAGCAAAGTAATCACCAGAAATCCTTTAGTAATTCAGATACAGAGGGTGACATTTAATGTAAGTGGTTAATCATTATTAATTGCTTTGGTATTCATTGTAATTATCATAATGAGTTCATTTGAATGTACAGTGTAATTTCATAGCAGTACTATAGGCTGTACAAGCAGACTTGGATGAAGATGTACACTGAAGCCTCCAGGCCAAGAGTACATGTACATGTAGGTGTGTTTACTATTAATTATTATTATTATCTGTATTTGTATTACCATAGCACCTAGGAGTCCCAGTCATGGACCAGGACCCAATTGTGCTCGGTGCTGTACAAACACAGAACAAAAAGATAATGTGTCTCTGGCTTCATACACTAGAGCTGTTGAAAATTCCAGTTGTTTTTCATAGGAAATTTTAACCAAAAAGTCCTTTTCCCTGAAGCCTGAAAGATTTTCAAGAACCAAAACAAAGTTACTGAAAACTAAAAATTTGATTGAAGATTTTTCATTTTGTCATCAGGGGAGCAGGGGGGGCCTTAAAAAACAGAAAATTTCTTCCAAAATAAAAAGTTTCTTCAAAAATATGTTTTGATTGAAAAGCTTTTTTCATCAATTTTTAATTTATTAAATTAAATTAAATTCATTAATTTTTAACATTTCAATGGAAAATGTCAGCCAGCTGTAGGGTAAATAATGTCACAAGGTAAACTGCACATGTCCTGGGGTAGAGAATTCAGGAATTTTGGTGCCAAAACAACACCGGGCTCTATCATTTGAGCTAAAGAAAAGTATCTATTAGCAGGCCTGTCAGTCGTAGGAAGGCTTATAACTTCTTTGCAGGCTAGCCAGTGACATAATCACAAATAGCAGCAGCACTGAATTCCATTCAGACCATGGCAGCGCTGCACCCATACTAGGTACCATATACCGCCTGTATATACCCACACGCAGGTAACATGCTTCGTTTTCAGAAGAAGAGACATTTAGCATCACATCATTTCTTTTCACTCAGTAAAGTTTTCTCCCCTCACACAATCTTTTCTCCCATTACCCTCACTCTCCATCCACTCAGCACACAGGATTGCATATTACACCTATCAGCCACCAGCCAAGGATGCCTGGACCCACTTTTAACATTAGACAGGAGGTTCTGCAATTGAGCAATGCTATGCCAGCACATGGACTGCTCATCAGCTTTCATGACTGCAAATGGGATGCTCTGATAACAGACACCACAGAGGAAAGAGGAATAGAGGTTAGACGAAGGGATACAAAACAGTTGTTTTACTAAGGAAACCAATCTTGGTGGTGGTAAAGGATAATTAATTTTCTTTTTAAAGTTATGTTCTCTGAGCAGAGATGGGTTTTACAAACCTTACTACAGAGGTTGCATGAAGCTGGAGCAATGAACAGTAACAAATTATGAGTTAAAAATAAATGTTTCTGAGAGACAATAAAGCTATTTATACGTCAATTTGCATTCCCATTTCAGGATGTAAGTTTATATACTTCCAAACTGAAGACACATAATAGTGAACATGTTGGATATCTATGCCTATACTACACCTGGTCTGTGGATAATTCTCTACTTCTATGCTACCCATCTAATCACCAGTCCCACATACAGTTTGCAATATTGTTCTAATGCATTTCTCTTCAGTATTAAAAAGTGTGTGTTCAACAACATGGATCACAATATTTTCAGCTTTGGAAGTTTAAATGGAAATTATCCTTGGTTGCTCTGTTCTTTGATTCTCATATAATTGTTGAGGATTTTTTTGATGCAATAAAAAAATCTTTAATCATGTAAAGATTATTTAAAAACAGCCACAAATATTAAGGAGTCCAAAATATATATTCTTTTGTGAAAAAAAAATACCACAAGAATTTGATTTGAGGGTTTAGGATGTGGCGCTACACCCATTTACATTTACACCAACTGAGGATTTGGCGATTAGAGCTCAGTTTCCTAGGTGGAACAAGCAAGATGTTCCTTGATTAAGAGGAAGCATAGCCTGTTGTAAAAGCATAGCACAAGAAGCCAGAGATCTGTAGATTGATTCTCCACATTAAAGGCCACATTTGAAAATGTAGGCCTTAACTCCTCTGTTTCAGTTTCTCTATATGTGAAGTGAGAGGACTACCCCACCTCACAGTGAATGTTAACATTACTAATATTTGAAGAGCACTTTGAAATAATTGAACAGAAAGCACTATAGAAGAGCCATGTAAAAATATTGCAAAAAGAAAAGGAGTACTTGTGGCACCTTAGAGACTAACAAATTTATTTGAGCATAAGCTTTCGTGAGCTACAGCTCACTTCATCGGATGCATTTGGTGGAAAATACAGAGGGGAGATTGATATACACACACAGAGAACATGAAACAATGGGTTTATCATACACACTGTAAGGAGAATGATCACTTAAGATAAGCCATCACCAGCAGCGGGGGGGGGGGGGGAGGAGGAAAACCTTTCATGGTGACAAGCGAGGTAGGCTATTTCCAGCAGTTAACAAGAGTATCTGAGGAACAGTGGGGGGCGAGGTGGGGGAGAGAAATACTCCCAGCTATCTTCGAGACACCACTAACTTCCTGCGGAAACTACAATCCATTGGTGATCTTCCTAAAAACACCATCCTAGTCACTATGGATGTAGAAGCCCTCTACACCAACATTCCACACAAAGATGGACTACAAGCCGTTAGGAACAGTATCCCCGATAATGTCACGGCTAACCTGGTGGCTGAACTTTGTGACTTTGTCCTCAGCCATAACTATTTCACATTTGGGGACAATGTATACCTTCAAATCAGCAGCACTGCGATGGGTACCTGCATGGCCCCACAGTATGCCAACATTTTTATGGCTGACTTAGAACAACGCTTCCTCAGCTCTCGTCCCCTAATGCCCCTACTCTACTTGCGCTACATTGATGACATCTTCATCATCTGGACCCATGGAAAAGAAGCCCTTGAGGAATTCCACCAGGATTTCAACAATTTCCATCCCACCATCAACCTCAGCCTGGACCAGTCCACACAAGAGATCCACTTCCTGGACACTACGGTGCTAATAAGCTTTGGTCACATAAACACCACCCTATATCGGAAACCTACTGACCGCTATTCCTACCTACATGCCTCTAGCTTTCATCCAGATCATACCACACGATCCATTGTCTACAGCCAAGCTCTACGATATAACCGCATTTGCTCCAACCCCTCAGACAGAGACAAACACCTACAAGATCTCTATCATGCATTCCTACAACTACAATACCCACCTGTTGAAGTAAAGAAACAGATTGACAGAGCCAGAAGAGTACCCAGAAGTCACCTACTACAGGACAGGCCCAACAAAGAAAATAACAGAACGCCACTAGCCATCACCTTCAGTCCCCTACTAAAACCTCTCCAACGCATCATCAAGGATCTACAACCTATCCTGAAGGACGACCCATCACTCTCACAGATCTTGGGAGACAGGCTAGTCCTTGCTTACAGACAGCCCCCCAATCTGAAGCAAATACTCACCAGCAACCACACACCACACAACAAAACCACTAACCCAGGAACCTATCCTTGCAACAAAGCCCGTTGCCAACTCTGTCCACATATCTATTCAGGGAACACCATCATAGGGCCTAATCACATCAGCCACACTATCAGAGGCTCGTTCACCTGCGCATCTACCAATGTGATATATGCCATCATGTGCCAGCAATGCCCCTCTGCCATGTACATTGGTCAAACTGGACTGTCTCTACGTAAAAGAATAAATGGACACAAATCAGACGTCAAGAATTATAACATTCAAAAACCAGTTGGAGAACACTTCAATCTCTCCGGTCACTCGATTACAGACCTGAGGGTGGCTATTCTTCAACAAAAAAACTTCAAAAACAGACTCCAACGAGAGACTGCTGAATTGGAATTAATTTGCAAACTGGATACAATTAACTTAGGCTTGAATAGAGACTGGGAATGGATGAGTCATTACACAAAGTAAAACTATTTCCCCATGTTATTTCTCCCCCTCACAGCGCCCCCCACTGTTCCTCAGATATTCTTGTTAACTGCTGGAAATAGCCTACCTTGCTTGTCACCATGAAAGGTTTTCCTCCTCCCCCCCCCCCCCCCGCTGCTGGTGATGGCTTATCTTAAGTGATCACTCTCCTTACAGTGTGTATGATAAACCCATTGTTTCATGTTCTCTGTGTGTGTATATCAATCTCCCCTCTGTATTTTCCACCAAATGCATCCGATGAAGTGAGCTGTAGCTCACGAAAGCTTATGCTCAAATAAATTTGTTAGTCTCTAAGGTGCCACAAGTACGCCTTTTCTTTTTGCGAATACAGACTAACACGGCTGCTACTCTGAAACCTGTAAAAATATTGGTTTTAGATCTTCATATCTTTGCTAGGTAAAAGAAGGTCCAGTAACATGGTAAAGATGTTACCAATTAAAGATACTAGTAGAACTGTACCTAAATAAATGTCAAATTCAGCTATATCAAATGCTGTTAAATTGCAAATGGCATAGACCCAGCTTCCGTAGTTAACAGCTTGCTTAACTGCATACCTTGTGGTATGGTAATGCAGAACACGTGAAAGAGAGTGCCTTTAGACCTAAATTAAGCGTAAAGGAAGACAGTATAATGAGTTTTTAATCCAACTTGCAATTTTAAAATTCATTTTAGTACAATTTTTTAAAATTAAGTTTACTAAAGCGCACCATGGGGATTGAAATCCCTTTTGCAATTTGAACTTGCCATAGCTGAGATTCAGTATAACAGTATAGAAGGGCAGAATCTCACATGAGGTATAAGATAGTCACATGACCTCACCAGATCCTAGTCAACCTGAACACTATTATTGGGAGAAATTATAAAAGAGTATTTGTAACCTAACAAAGCTGTGGGAAGCTTTTTGAAGAAATGACGGCTTGACACTAAAAAATGATGCCACAGATTTTAGATATTAGAGATGGCAGAGTCTTGCTGTGTAATTTAGTCTTGGTAAAGTTTAGGGCTGTTACGACAGACTCTCTTTAACAGTCACCTCTTGTTTCTCCAGAAAAAAAGGCAAATGAGAGCATAGGTGCCGACTCTGTGGTGCTCCGGACTCAAGCACCCACCAAAAAAAAAAAATAGGGGCTGCTCAGCACATGAGCCACCGTGTTGATGACAGTTTCATCCAGAAAGCTACAGTGAGATGTAATGTCTTTAAACTGGGACGTTCGTGAAGACAGTTTGTAGGTGAGTGCAATGATTTTAATATACTGTAATTCATGATGATGTAATTATGTAGTGAATTACTATTTTGGAAATGATTAAATTGTTAAGATACCAATGGTAGACACATATTCAATAACTAGAATATGAAAGAAGTGTTTAAATATGCTGAAAATAGCCTCCCCCCAAATCTGGCAGATCCCTCCCCACAAACACACGTGCATCTTCAAAACAAAAGTCAGCACCTGTGAGGGAGAGTCTTAAGTAGCTCATCATATCAAATATATTTTATAAATATATTTTATAAATAAAATAATATATCTCCATGGCTCGAAAAATATTCCATGATGATCCCCACCATTTTCCTGGTTTTTAAATCACTCCTCTTGAGACCCTGAACTGAAACAGAGATTGGATAAGTCTCCTTTAGATAATCCTATCTCCACTCCTTAATTGATCCTACAGAAGAGGAGAGGAAGGCGTATCCTGCCTTGCAATGTTAAACATGAATTGTAATTGTCCACTGTGATGCTCTCATAGAGATTGGGCTGATGCACAGAGAAAGAAAATAAGGAAGGAAACTAGAGAGAATTGGTCTACCCCTTCAAAAGGAGGCGAGCAAAATGGCAAAGGAGCAATGCATATACACCTCTTCTTTGAGAGTCAAGCAATATTTCAGGAGCAACACTGGTGGGGTGCTATTTCAGGAAAGCATCACTATTCAGGTCAGCACTTTAGCAGGTGCTTAAAGTTAAGCATATGCTTAAGTGCTATCCTGAATAGGGAAAAGCTTAAGTGCCTTCCTAAACCAGAGCCTGAAGGCCATAGCAGAGGATAGTTTTCACTGAACACAGTGAAGAATTTACATTTGTTTTCCCATAGCTCTCAGATGTGTGGTTTTGGAGCTAAGGCACTGGATTAGGAGTAAGAAGATCTAGTTTTACTCTTGGCTTTGCCACAGACTTCCTATCTGACCTTGGTTAAGTCACTTAGAACAAAATCTTCAAGAATAATCCCTCCCTAATATTGGATGCTGGGAATTTTGGATGCACAATTTTAACAAGCTTGATTTTTCAGCCATGCTGAGTGTCTGCAGATCAGCATTGGGAGTCTAAATTTGTACACTCAAGAACAGAGACACTTAACATTAGGCAACACTTTTGAAGATCTGTGTTTTAACTGTAGTGTGGTTCTGTTTCCATTCTTCTTTATGCCACTTATTATTTGTATTACAGTAGCACCCATTATTCTGGGAACCGTATGAACACATAGTTAGAGATGGTTCTTGCCTCAAGGAATTTACACCCTAATTAACAAGACAGACAAAGGTGAGAGGGGGAAAAACAGGCACATAGAGGCAAAGTGACTTGCCCAATGTCACACAGCATGTCACCTGGAAATAGATCTGAGTTCTTATAATTGACTCCATGAAAAGTTTTCACTTTCCATGGAAAAATTGAAGTTTTTGTTGCAAAAAGAGAAAGTCTCTGGTTTCCTTCTCCCCCCTGCAGTCGAAAAGAAAAACGTTTTCTGTCCAGCTCTAATATTTATACTTGCAGCTTTGAAATTCACTTATTAGGCCTGATCCTGCAACAAGCTGAGCACCTTCAGTTTCCATTTTTTCAATGCAAATTGAGGACATTCAGCACCTTCTGGTGATACTCGGGAACATTCATAGCAGAACTATCCAATTACATATATGTTGTAGCAGGGTCTCAGTTGGTCCGCTGAGCCGCTAGGGAGAGCTACTGCCTCGCTGAAAAGCCTTAGTCACACCTTTCTGTTGATCAGGAGTTAGCGGAGGGAGGTGTGTCGGCACGAGTCCGTGGCGCACCCCTCAGGCAGGAGAGCGCCAGCAAAAGTCCCTGGTGCGCCCCTCAGGCAGGAGGAGCGCCAGCAAGAGTCCGTGGTGCGCCCCTCAGGCAGGAGGAGCGCCAGCAAGAGTCCGTGGTGCGCCCCTCAGGCAGGAGGAGCGCCAGCAAGAGTCAGTGGTCTTTATCGAGGTTCTGCCACCTAAGGCGGGTGGCCGGGGTAGGGGAACGCAGGCCCACCCGACTCCACTGCATTCCAGCCCAGGGCCCTAACAGTGGCAGGAGGAGAGGGTCCTGCCACTGGGTCAGCGGGGATCAGTCCACAACATGCTGACCAAATACTGACTCACTGCACTGTCCAGTTCTGCCCCTGAGCTACTTCTTACCCAGTCTCTCAAGCGGGTCCCTCTGGTTCCTCCAACTCGTCGGGATATTCAGCCGCCAGAAGTCCCGGAACCTCCAGCTCACCCTTAGCATCACGCTCACTCTGGCTTGGGTCGCTGCCTGGCTCCTCCAATTCCTCAAGGTACTCTGCAGCCAGCAGTCATTGTAATCCGAATCCTTCCTCAAGGTCAGGTTTCCCCGGTCCAGGGCCTCCCCCGGCTCGGCAGCAGGATGTGCAGGGAACAACCAGCAGTGTGTGTCTGTCTCCCTCCCTGGTGCAGCCCTGACTGGGCAAAGGGCCCCACCTTTTGTACTTCCTGTTCCATCCCTCTCCTTCCGGGAGGTGGAGTAATTTTGGCCTGGCCCCGCCCACTCAGGCTGAGAGAGTGGCTCTTTACCCTCTGGTTCAGAGGGAGGCCACCCTGGCTTCCTACACATGTGTTCTGAAAGTGATCCCAAAACATATATGGTCCTGGTCAAAACAGACTCATGTTAAAGTATGAGCAAAAATTCATGGAAGATGTTTTTCAATATGCAACTACCTCTGATTATTAATATGGTCTCATTACTGTCTGCTGCTGGGGAGCTAGCAATATAAGAGGCAAGGTCGAAGAATTCACTTAATCTCTCACAGTGCATGCCAAAAGACAATGCTATCAATGGGCCACATCAAGTATTCTTAGCCCGTGAAAGATATTTTATTTCTGTTTCCTCTGCTTGAGAACCTTTGTGGGGAGAGATTATATGAAGAAAAAGTGATAAAAATACCCAGGGCCAGGGGAGTTACAGAAGGCAAACACTATTCATGTTCAATCTGTTATGAGGCCAGGAACTAAACCTCTGATCTGTATGCAATGTATCTAGGAAATCCTCTCGGTTAGCTTTCACCGATGCTCAGACCTCTGAAATTCAGACTTTTATAAAAAGAGAATGAAGAAAAGGATTATTGTGAGAAAAAACAAAAACCACTGACATACAAAGAAAAGAGCAAAAAGAAAAGGAGTACTTGTGGCACCTCAGAGACTAACAAATTTATTTGAGCTACAGCTCACGAAAGCTTATGCTCAAATAAATTTGTTAGTCTCTAAGGTGCCACAAGTACTCCTTTTCTTTTTGCAGATACATACTAACACAGCTGCTACTCTAAAAGAAAAGAGCACGTGAGAATGAGCTGGAGGGATAAGATTAAAAATGTCTCTTCTTATTCTTTAAAGGAAACCTGATCTTTAAGAAAAAATATAATAATTAGCATTTGAGCCACTAATAGTCTATTACATCTGAATTTCTACATGGCAAAAAAATATGATTGGATTGTTTGCTCTCTTGTGTAAGAGAAAACACTCCTATTTTCCCACCGGTTTTTCATTTAAGATGTTAAAAATGGCCTTACTTTTATGAAGCCTCTTTCATCCAGAAAGATTGACAAATTGATTTACAAATTACCACATAATGTGGCCACTACTGAGATGTAGATACCTCTGGACTGGAAGCCAGCAGCTGTTTAACAGTGCACAGGAATGCTAACTAATTCTTTAAGGCTGGGAATTAAGAATACCTTATCCAAATGAGGTAGGCATAAGGTAGCTACCACCCAGTTACTAATTAATCACTGAAACAATTTACCAAGGGTCATTGTGGATTCTCCATCACTGACAATTTTCAAATCAAGATTGGACATTTTTCTTAAAGATCTGCTCTAGTGATTATTTGGGGGAAGTTCTCTGGCCTGTGTTACACAGAAGGTCAGACTAGCTGGTCACAATGGTCCCTGCTGGCCCTCGAATCTATGAATCTATATAAACTATAATTTGACCGGCAAGTTTAGCACACTTGCTTGATTCCTTAAGATCTTTATCTTTACAAGCAGTCAGGATGTTAGGCCTTACAATGAGTTTGTAAGGCCTCAGTGGAAATGCACCAGGCCAAGCTCCTAGCATAGCTAGTGGTGCAGTACAATTTATGGCAGTAAAAACTATATAAATCATACTGTACTGGTGTATGTTGTGCCTACACTAGGGATTTACACAAGTGCAGCTTCACCAGTGGCTAAACACCCAGGGCCTGATCCTCCACTGCAACCACGCACAGCTCTAACATAGCAGAATGTGGTGGCTGAAGGCAGACAGTGATTACTCTCCTGATTCAGGGTCAAGCAACCCTTTCAACAGTGGAATATCAGATTTGGCTTAGCTCAGCCCTGCCAGACCCCTCCATTGTCCCATCCACACCCAACATGCCTCCTCATGCTCTTTACACGGGGGTTCAGAGTGCAGCTTGTGTAAAAGGCAGCAGAGCCATCCCCGCCAGTTTTACACCAGCAAGAAATTCTCCACTGGCCCAGTCTGGTTCCTTTAAGGTCCCTTAGACAGTGCAAAGTCACCTTAGCAGACCAGAGAATCCAGCCTTCAGGGTCGACAAGGCCTATGTCTCATTCAAAGCATGAGAGAATTATTTATTGCAGTACTATTGGTAGCATTATAATGTACTGTCTCTGGCTAAAGGCCTAGTCATGTTCTGTGGGGTTTTTGTCATGTAGGCACGGGAGTGTCTACCATAGAGTTTAGGGCCAGACATGACCACCAAATCATGTAGTGTGACCTTCTGTAGCTCACAGGCCACCAACACCACTTAGCACCCACAACCTAAACCCAAAAACCAAAACCAGACCAAAGCATCACAACCGATAGGAGACTAGAGTGTGATGTGCCACGCAGAGAATAGGAGGGACCGTGGTGCACCAGTGATGAGCACAATAGAAATGCCAGTAAATAAATTCAGTCTCATTTAGATCAAATTGCTACAAGATAGAAATGGCCCAAATCATCCCTTGTGTAAGGGCTGGTATACACTTGGAACTTACATCGCTTATAACTACGTTGCTCAGGGGTGTGAAAAATCCACACCCCTGAGTGATGTAGTTAACCCTGACCTAACCACCGGTATAGATGAAAAAATTCTTCCATCGATGTAGCTACTGCATCTTAGGGAGCTTTGCTGTTGTAATATCTCAAAAAAAGAAAAGGAGTACTTTTGGCACCTTAGAGACTAACAAATGTATTTGAGCATAAGCTTTCTTGAGCTACAGCTCGCTTCATTGGACGCATTCAGTGGAAAATACAGTGGAGAGATTTATATACATAGAGAACGTGAAACAATGGGTGTTACCATACACACTGTAATAAGAGTGATCAGGTAAGGTGAGCTATTACCAGCAGGAGAGCGGGGGAGGGACCTTTTGTAGTGATAATCAAGGTGGGCCATTTCCAGCAGTTGACAAGAACATCTGAGGAACAGTGGGGGGGGGGAATAAACGTGGGGAAATAGTTTTACTTTGTGTAATGACCCATCCGCTCCCAGTCTTTATTCAAGCCTAAATTAATTGTATCCAGTTTGCAAATTAATTCCAATTCAGCAGTCTTATTATGAAAAAATATACTAAAAATGTGTTTTTCAAAGTGTCAAAAATACCTAGATTCCTAATGGGGGAATGATTATTTTCTTTATATTTTATGTGCTTTCTTTCCATTCAAACTAATCCACTTAATCCTAAATATCAGGCAGAAGATAAGGATGGCCTAAGGATAGGCCCAGGAGCCATGAACTCTTCCATTCCAATCTTGTTTCTGACCCTTACTTCCTCTGTAGTCTTAGGGATGTGACAATTTCTCTGTCTTTGTTTCCCCATTTCTAAAATGGGGATAGCAACACTTACAGGGCCTACTTGACGGGGTGTTAAAAGGATGAATTAGTTAGCACTTATATTTTGCTTTACATATTAAGTATTATGATTGTTGTGGCCCCACAGTATTATAGTATGTGTCACTGTTAGCTAGTTTTGTACCATTTCATTCTTTGAAATAGCCTTTTAGAGGCATCATGACATCTACATTCTTCCTTTCTGGGTATCCCACCAAAACTGTAGCTTTTGTTGTTAAACACATTTTTTTTTTAAATTAAGAAACAAAATAAGTAAGTTTTCAGCAAGGATAGAGACCAATATCCCTTTTACCAGGTTTAGTTTACGCTTGAAAAATCTGTCTTTTTGCAACTACAAAATGAATTGCGTGTACAGTTGTGAATGCTCGTACCTCTGACTGATTTGCACCTGGAAACCAGTTGCTGGAGGTACAAGCGCTCATATTTGTGGGTGCACTTGAACTGTGGGTGCAAACAAAGAAAGCAAAACCTGCCAACTGCAATTTCATGATTTTGAAAAAGTGTTCCTTAAAATCTGAAGTACTTTTTACACTAGGGCCAACATTCTGTCGTCACTGAGATTTGTGCTCCTAAATCACCCAGGCATGTTTGAAAATCCCACCTCAGAAGCCTAACTATAGGCTCCCATTTTTGCAAATTTTGGCCTAAACAGTTGTAAGATAAGGCTATATCTGAGGCCTAAATAATTTGACAGTGTCCTTTTTTACTAACTTATATTATGGGGATTTAATGACTGAGCATTACTGAAGGGATATTCAGTCTGTCATACCCAACCCAGGTGTAAATAAGAGCTGTTACAATCCGATAGCGTTCAGTGACCTATGTAAAATAAATGTAATGGTCTCAGTGAACAGTGACCCAGTCCAGCAGAGCACTTAAGCTAGTGGTTAAATTTTAAGCACATAAGTAGCCCATTGATTTCAGTGAGATAATTCATGTGTTTGTGCTTTCCTGGATTGATGGCTAAATGTCACCATATAATAATAATACCTTGCATTATATTGCTCCTTTCATCCAAGCATTTTTATAGATAGAGAAACTGCGGCACAGAAACTCAGTGACTTGCCCAAGATCATGAAGTGAGATAGTGGCAGACAGGAAGCAGAGTCCAGGATTTACAGCTCTAATCACTACAACTAGCATTTGACTGGTTGCCTTTTTGGTAGTCTCTGCAGAAAGGACAAGGACTGCATAGGCATGAGTCTGACTCTGGACTACCTTCATGCTCCAAGGGGTGGTCCCTTTAGGTCAGCATTATGTCTTCCTGCTGGGGCAGCATTTACAGAGGCTGAAATGTCACTGCTCATAGAGTAGCTATTCTGTGGATAAATAGAGTAAAGTCTCTAGGGCTGTTAATCAGGCATCTTTCATGAACACTAAATTCCCACAAAATTGTATGAAGGAAAAAGCCACCAAACCTAGTTTAGCAAAATGACAAGTTGTACTGAACTGTAACAAACTAATAAAAGTGTGGAAGTGACTCTATTTTCAGAGCTGTTGAAAAGGTATTGTCAGAACGCTGCACTCAACATAACTAATTTATTCTCCTACTGTCTGCAGACAGACAAATGCATTTTAAAGAGGAACTCCATTTAAACTGTGACATTTATAGCTTAGGCTAACAAGTGTTGTCTATCTGGAAGACAAAGGAGTGGGCCACTGACTCCCTTTCCAGTAACAATAGTGTAAGAAAAATATTTCTTTGGCACCAAAATGATAAAGTTGTGTGCGACAATTGCATTTTCCTATCAGTTTCATCCCTAATAGGGTGCTACAATCACTATTACACTAAGCCTCAGCTTGCTATATCAATAAAATTAGAACAGACAGGCACTACTTTAAGGCACTTCGTACAATTTACCTTGACTTAATAGGCTCTTTCTGTGGGAGAATGGATAGGAGTATAAACAGTACTACAGATATTTTCACATCTTCATTTGGTTAGATGTCTCAGATGCTTTTCATAATATTGATCATAGAGACTTTTAACTTGCCTGGAACATCTGGTAAGTCTCCCCTGTGCTCTTTTATCTTGGATCTCATCCTATTTATATTATATCCTATTTATATTTATTTATATTGTTTATATATAGAAAGATTTTCTTTTTTAAATGTTCCTTTGACTATGATCCAATTCATTATGGGGTTTCTCAAGGTTTGTTATGGCTTCTTGCTCCATATATATATCCATAATATTTATATATTCCTTTAGTGTTCATATCTATTTGTAGTTGTCATGACATATATTATCTCTGTTAGGCTCACGACATCCAGGTTACTTTATTTGTTAGTCACACAACAGGCAGTCTAGATGAAGTACAAATCAGCTTTAAAAGTTGCTGACAAAATTGCTGCAATTTGACAAAATTATTTTCTTATTGCCATATTTAAAGTTTAATATAAAGTTGTTCCTTCTAATGTATGATGTGCTTTCCCAGCCCCTGGGGTTGGTGGAGAGATTGATGAAAGGGAGGCATTTCCAGAGCCCTCCTGGAGATTCCCCTAAGAGCCACTGTTGCTAGGTAGGGGTTAGAACAGCCTTGCAAGCTACCACCAAGGGTCCTACAGAGAGCACACTCTGGCTAGACCCAAGAATCTAGCCTATTGCATTGGACTTTACTCCATAAGTGGTCCCATTGATTTATTGGGGAGGCACTACTCAGCAGAGTAAAGATAGCAGAATCTGGCTCTGGAGTCCTATATGTCTAGCAAGCTAACGCCCAAGTAATGGACTTATTTATATTAAGTTAATAATATAATTTTTCACACAGGAAACAAAAACAAAACCAAACATAAAAAATCTGTATATTATCTCTGATGAATTTCCCCTGCTGTGTCTTGCTCAGGAAAATGTTACTTAGAGATATAGGGCCAGATTCTTCACTTCTTTTGTCACTACTGGGGCAAGTGAGTGGAGAATTCTCATTAGGCAGACTTTTTACATCCAATTTGCACAGGTGTAATTGACTACACAAGCCACATGGCAGGTGAGAGATCCAGAATCTCTTTGGGCAATTGAATACTTAACTTCCCTTAACGATGACTGAACTAGTTTATCTAATAGGCAGACCAGCACATTATCTAACTCTTAAAATGTAACCTATTTGATTTATCTATTATCAAGAGATAAGGTAAAAGCACCTGTTAGTAACAAAAACATTGCAGCATTGGAGTTGGTATGTTGCCCAAGGTAAGCAAAGGCAATAAATCAAAATAACACAGCAGCCAAATCCTTTAAAGGGAGACTGTTTCCAAAAGAGAGCTGTCCTGGCTTTCCCTCATCGGGATGTACAACTAAGAAGCAATAGTGAAAGATGTGAATGAGGTAATATATTTTATTGGACCAACTTCTGTTGTAAGAGAGACAAGCTTTCAAGCTTACACAGAGCTCTTCTTCAGGTCTGGGAAAGTACTCCAAGTGTACAAATGCATCCAATGAAGTGAGCTGTAGCTCACGAAAGCTTATGCTCTAATAAATTTGTTAGTCTCTAAGGTGCCACAAGTACTCCTTTTCTTTTTGCGAATACAGACTAACATGGCTGCTACTCTGAAACATCTAAATAATCTGTTCCACCTTACAGTTAGCTGTGACAATTGAGCACCTTCCCTAGACCTGAAGAAGAGCTCTGTGTAGCTTGAAAGCTTGTCTCTCACAGCAATAGAAGCTGGTCCAATAAAAGATATTACCTTACCCATCTCATCTTTCTCATCTTGTAATCTACTCACTTAAAAAAACAGTTAAGATAGTTTGTTCCTACACCTCCAATTTAAGTCCCCCTAGCTTTTCTGTGGTTTTACAGTCTCCTTTTACAATATTTGTAGGTCTTTATTTCCCCTTTGCTGTGTGAAAGATCCACACAAACAACTAAGGAAAACTGGCTAACACCACTAATACTGCAAATCATTCTAGATGGAGAGGCCCCTTTGCCCTACAGAGTACGATTAGCATTAGCAGGGCTCCGCATGGGAACAGGTGGCTGCCCACATGGGACATTGGCAGGATCGTGGGCTAACTAATGATGCTAAGTGCTGTGTAATGCATACAGTCAACTGAAAAGAGAGGAAAATACTCTTTTCTCCGTAATAATTTCAGGATTTAGTTGTAACCGTAGTATGTACAATTTTTGGACATGGCTTTATGTTTATCATGTCCTTTTAAATTTAGCATTCAATAGAAGAAACTCCCTTTTGTTTGTTAGCATGGGGCTCAAGCTGGTTATTTTGATGAACCATCAGTGTTAGCCCTTTTTTCTCACAGCTAAAACAGTCCCAATACAGTAAGTGCACATCTTTCTTTTAAGGCTAGACTCTTGGTCCTCATACAAAGCTTTACAGCTGGGGATAGTGCTATGGTGCAGCAGGGAAGGGGCATGTCCAGAGCACATGCATTTAGCAATCTCCAGTTGCCGCAATAGCCCCTTTGGAGCCATTGTAGACAGTCTTGATATTCCTATGATCACTATAGCTATTCTCTGCAGCATTGCTATGAACATCTTCAGTATATATTTTCTGATACTTTGCTTGTTCTCCCCACTAGTTCTCTCCTTCCCTTTCAGAGCAGGAGTTGTGCTGATTAATAGCCAGAAAATATGTTATAGCCAGTGAGAGATGTCTTGTTTGGCTTGTGAAAACGGTTTCTCTCTCCTATAAGCGGTTGTAAACATGTGTTTACAAATGGCACACACTATACCTGCATCCCAGATTGAGCAAGCCAGCAGAAATTGCTCACTCTAGTCTGATTTTAAGGGCAGTCACTTTTGTTTCTATTAATCAATCTCAAATTCTGCCCCTTCTCCACCCAACGTATGGTCAGTGCCAAGGGAGTTCAGGATCAGGATCATTAAGTTGTGCTGAATGGACAATGCCAAAAGTGAGGCAGCAAGAGTCAATTGCAGGCAGAATATAGCAGAATTATATCCTTTAGATGGAAGAAAAATGACTCCTAAATGAGATGGGGCAGCTGTAAAACTAATCTGCCACAAACTGGGATGAGGCATGGGAAACACAGAGAAAAGTCTCTTTCCTAGCCCCTGCTAAGGAAAAGCAATTACTGTAGATAAAGGCAGGTTCCTCACAACACAGACAAACTTGCAGGGTTTATTTCTTAAACAGAAATCTGATTCATTGTTAGATTCATTTCCAGTTCCAGAGCCACCAGCCTGGCATCTTTCTTAACCAAAAATGTGATTTATGGGAGGGTGGGGGGAGAGAAGGTCCCAGAAAAGAATTTGTATGCTGTCGAAAAGGAAGGTGTCAAATGAGAGATCCCCTGGACAAATCTTTGTTATGAAGACATGGGCTTGGGGGAGGGAATTAAAGAAATTAGGTGCCATATCACAACTTTCTGACACTGCTTTCTCAAATCAATGGTACATTTTTAAATATAAAATCTTTCTGTTCAACACAGGTTTTCAAATGCTGTGGTAAATGTGCTACATATTACTATTCATGGAAGGCTTGTTTCACAGATCTAGACATGTGTTGTGCAATTTCTGCAACACTCTCTAATAAGGCTGTCGATTAATCACAGTTAACTCAATGTGATTAACTCAAAACAATTCATTGCAATTTAAAAAATTAATCTCGATTCATTGCAGTTTTAATCGCACTGTTAAACAATAGATGACCAATTGAAATTTATTAAATATTTTTGGATTTTTTCTACATTTTCATATATATTGTATTCTGTGTTGTAACTGAAATCAAAGTATATATTATTTTATTACAAATATTTGCACTGTAAAAATGTTAAAAGAAATAGTATTTTTCAATTCAACTCATACAAGTACTGTAGCGCAATCTCTTTGTGGTGAAAGTGCAACTTGCAAATGTAAATTTTTGTTGTTGTTACATAACTGCAGTCAAAAACAAAACAACGTAAAACTTCAGAGCCTACAAGTCCACTCAGTCCTACTTCTTGTTCTGCCAATTGCTAACACAAACAAGTTTGTTTACATTTATAGGAGATAATGCTGCCCTCTTCTTATTTACAGTGTTACCAGAAAGTGACACCAGGCATTTGCATGGTACTTTTGTAGCTGGCATTGCAAGGTATTTACGTGCCAGATATGCTAAACATTCCTATGCCCCTTTCTGCTTCAGCCACCATTCTGGAGGACACACTTCCATGCTGATGACTCTCGTTAAAAAATAATGTGTTAATTAAATTTGTGATTGAACTCCTTGGGGGAGAATTGTGCATCCCCTGCTCTGTTTTACCCACAGTCTGCCATATATTTCATGTTATAGTAGCCTTGGATGATGACACAGCATGTTGTTCATTTTAAGAACACTTTCACTGCAGATTTGATAAAACACAAAGAAGGTACCAATGTAAGATTTTTAAAGATAGCTATAGCACTTGACCCAAGGTTTAAGAATCTGAAGTACCTTCCAAAGTCTGAGATGGAAGCGGTGTGGAGTACGCTTTCAGAAGTCTTAAAAGAACAACATTCTGATGCGGAAAGTACAGAACCCAAACTACCAAAAAAGAAAATCAACCTTCTGCTGGTGGCATCTGACTCAGATAATGAAAATGAACATGTGTCGGTCTGCACTACTTTGGATTATTATTGAGCAGAACCCATCATCAGCATGGATGCATGTCCCCTCGAATGGTGGTTGAAGCATGAAGGGGCGTATGAATTTTTAGCACATCTGGCAATGTCGGCTACAACAGTGCCATGAGAATGCCTGTTCTCACTTTCAGGTGACACTATAAACAAGAAGAGGGCAGCAATATCTCCTGCAAATGTAAACAAACTTGGTTGTCTGAGTGATTGGCTGAATAAGAAGTAGGACTGGGTGGACTTGCAGGCTCTAAGATTTTACATTGTTTTATTTTTGAATGCAGTTTTTTTACATAATTCGACATTTGTAAGTTCAGCTTTCATGATAAAGAGATTGCACTACAGTACTTGTATTAAGTGAATTGAAAAATACTATTTCTTTTGTTTTTTTACAGTGCAAATACTTGTAATAAAAATAAATGAAAAGTGAGTACTGTACATTTTGTATTCTGTGTTGTAATTGAAATAAATATATTTGAAAATGTAGAAAACATCCAAAATTATTTAAATAAATGGTAGTCCATTATTGTTCAACAGTGTGATTAATCACACGATTAATTGTGATTTATTTTTTTAATCACTTCACACCCCTACTCTTTATTAATGTACATAAGCCTAAAGCTGAATCAGTTTACCAAGAGCATAATCCAAGTTATTCTTTCAGTAAAGGAGGAAGGAAAAAAGTGTATTGCTATGGATTGGGAAGCAATAACAATCTGAGAGTGTCTGCTAGGCCAACTGATATGTAACGGTGTATTCCAAACTGGAAAAAAATAGGGGGAAAAAGGATCAAAGTTCAGTGGAGAGCTGGAGAGAGACTGAAGAAGGTAAGATCCCTAATTCCTTTAAAAGAAAGTTTTTGAACCCTGTGTCTCGTGAGCCATGACATAGAGCAAAAGCCAAGAAGATGGAGCATGACCTAAAAGCTGGACACTGAAGCATGGAAAGATGCTTAGAGAGACAAGTAAAATAATGGGTAAGTGAAAGTAAGAGATCAAGAAGCGTACTAGAAAAAACAGTACTACACCTGTGAAAAAAAAATGGAGACCAATGCACAGTAGCTAGGGCTAAGGCCACCTCAGGTAAAATGCTCAAGACAGAGATGATTGAAGACCTGGTGTTCAAGACTTTATCCCACAGGGAATTGTCTAAAGTTATCATGTGATGATAAATTCCTAAATTTGTTTCTATGTATCTTTCTGGATCAGGTTAGCTTAGGGATAATCTACATGACAAGTTAGTGCATGGCAAGCCAGGCATGTGAATGAACAATGCACGAGCCTGCCATGCACTAGATCACCATGCGGACCTTGCTACAGGCACTAAAGGTTCCATAATATGCTTTGACATACTGCTGTTTCAAACACACTATCTACATCAAAGTACATTATGGAAATTTTAGTGCATGGTAGCAGGCTCCACACGGTGAGTTATTGAGTTAGCATGCAGCAAGCTAGTGTGCTATACATTCACACCCTGGCTTGCTGTACTAACTCGCCATGTGCACAAGTCCTTATTGCAAAGTGCAGTATAGCAAAGATCCACATGAATGTATCTGTGATAATGAAAATACAACCTAGGGTACTCTTAGTAAGTACAAATGCCTTCCATTTGAAGCTTGAGCTTCATTTGATTTAGCATTAACCAATTTCAGAACCATCTGTTCCGTTTTGGGCAATATAGTGTATGTTTAATATTAACTTCAGATGTCTCTAAAATACCTACAGTATTCAGCTGCCATTAGGTTATGTGTTCTACTAAATAATGTTCCTGACACAACAGTGTCTTGAATCACAGACTTCAACAGGTCTAGTTTGCAGGATGATGCATGAAGATCTAGCCCCATGTTGCTAAGAAACTTTTTGTTTTAAATATAGAAGCACACTACTTACTGTATCTTTTCTAGACTAAAATGGTGTTAGGATTTAGTAAAGCACCATCTTAAATGAATGAGATTTAACATGCTTAAAATTAAAGCAAACAAACAAAAAAATACACTGAGCCAAATTCTGCCCTTTATTAAACTATGCAATCCCATGGACTTCAAAGGGTTTTTGCCATAATAAGGATTGTAGTTTGAGGCTCCAAGGGACATATCTTGTTCCTACAGAAGTAGCAGGAGTTTTGCAATTGACTTGAAAGGAGAGATGATTTGGCCCAGAGATTTAGTCACCAAAAGGCCAGTTTATCTTCCCTTTATGCTTTAGTTCTGCTCTTAGGACAGCTTTCTCAAGTTCAGTTTCTCTCATTAAGGAAGTTTCTTGTTCTCAGTTTCTCTCATTAAAGATACAAAGTTTAAAAGGTGGCAAGTAACTGTAAAATATTTATTTCCTTTTACAGTTAATTTAAACACAATGGGTCCAAGTGATGCTCCCAGTTATATCCATGCAAAGATCTGTTAATTTTGCTGCTAATTGTAAGCACAGACGGTAGCAAGTTTATTTCATTTATGTGCAGTTCTTGGAGTATATCTAAAGAATTATGTCCAAAAGAGCAGGCTGAAGTGACTGCTATTTATTTGCTCTCACTGTGTGTTCTCTGATCACTAATAGAAATGAAAAGAGTTTACTTTCCAAAATTCTTCCATCTAGTACTATAAAACAATGTAAGAGACAATAGTGAGTGAAACTATATATTTTAGTGGGTACAACAATATTTTTTGTTTTGGGTAGGATAGTGTATCTTTATTTACTGAAAATATACAGAATTTCTCATTTAAGAAAGCTGTTGTCATCCGGTAGTAGAGGCCCATTATAATTGAAGCAAGCTGCACTGTCATCCCATTTTCAAATACTGTAATCTTACCTCAAGTTCTTTATGCCTCTCTTTCACTCCTTCATCTTAGCAGGAGTATGAACGGGCAGTGCTAAGGCACTTTCACTTTAAGGCACTAGTGAACCTACAGCAGTTCCTAAAGGGAGGCTGTGGTAGTAAGTCGTCACCAGAATGGAGCAGATTTACATTCACATCTTGAAAAAATAACTCCCAAGTCAGCTAAGAGAATTTGCACTAATACTAATTTGTTGCTAGCATTCAAGAAGTATAAGGACCTCTGAGAATACTCATTTACAATCTTCTCAAAAAAGCAGAAAATGATAAAGACAAATTCTTCATAACACACAAAGGCTTGCAAATCCCTTTTCCCAAAAATATTAATCATCATCAAAAAAACTGCAAGAGAGATACCACTGCAGTTACTGGTTTATAGCTTCTTGCCCAGCCAGACAGAACAAAAAGCAGAAGGGGACTTGCCAGAGAATCAGGTTCAACAACTGGAAATATATTCTATAGACTCTTGATCCTATGATCTCTATTGTTTCAAAAGTATGAAAGTGGTAATTTATTTTTCTCTATATTATTTTTCACGTAGTTTATGCAGTTTATATATTTCAAATGTAAATGAAATGAGAGAAGAGAAATAACATTTAGATCAGAAGACAGTATTAGAGTTGAACTCTTTAAGCTTCTTTGATGAGCAAAATAGAAAATCTCTGCTGCTTTGAAATACTGTTACTCTCTCTGCTCCACTACCTCAAAAATAATAAAATTATTCAGATTATAAATTCAAGTAAGTCTTTACTTTGTGTGTCTCAAGTCCACGTTATTCTGCTTCTTACACCCAGAAAATTGTAGCTCAGCATTCTTCACAGAGATATCTGTTTATGCTTGCAGTTAATGAATAGCTGTGTGCTGTTTGTGCAGTTAATGAATAGCTTTGTACTGAGGTGATAGTGCTCAAAAATGTGTGCAAATGTTTCTGTGTGTGGTTGCACTTGCACACATAGCATTTGTAATTATACTTTGCTTTGACATAGAATAATAAAATAAAATAATAATAAAATAAAATAAAATAATAAAATAAAAAGGAAGTTTTTGGAAAGCGTAGGGGACAATTTCCTGGTGCAAGTGCTAGGGGAGCCAACTAGGGGGAGCGCTTTTCTTGACCTGCTGCTCACAAACCGGGTAGAATTAGTGGGGGAAGCAAAAGTGGATGGGAATCTGGGAGGCAGTGACCATGAGTTGGTTGAGTTCAGGATCCTGACGCAGGGAAGAAAGGTAAGCAGCAGGATACGGACCCTGGACTTCAGGAAAGCAGACTTTGACTCCCTCAGGGAACAGATGGCCAGGATCCCCTGGGGGACTAACATGAAAGGGAAGGGAGTCCAGGAGAGCTGGCTGTATTTCAAGGAATCCCTGTTGAGGTTACAGGGACAAACCATCCCGATGAGTCGAAAGAATAGTAAATATGGCAGGCGACCAGCTTGGCTTAATGGTGAAATCCTAGCGGATCTTAAACATAAAAAAGAAGCTTACAAGAAGTGGAAGGTTGGACATATGACCAGGGAAGAGTATAAAAATATTGCTCGGGCATGTAGGAAAGATATCAGGAGGGCCAAATCGCACCTGGAGCTGCAGCTAGCAAGAGATGTCAAGAGTAACAAGAAAGGTTTCTTCAGGTATGTTGGCAACAAGAAGAAAGCCAAGGAAAGTGTGGGCCCCTTACTGAATGAGGGAGGCAAGCTAGTGACAGAGGATGTGGAAAAAGCTAATGTACTCAATGCTTTTTTTGCCTCTGTTTTCACTAACAAGGTCAGCTCCCAGACTGCTGTGCTGGGCATCACAAAATGGGGAAGAGATGGCCAGCCCTCTGTAGAGATAGAGGTGGTTAGGGACTATTTAGAAAAGCTGGACGTGCACAAGTCCATGGGGCCGGACGAATTGCATCCGAGAGTGCTGAAGGAATTGGCGGCTGTGATTGCAGAGCCCTTGGCCATTATCTTTGAAAACTCATGGCGAACGGGGGAAGTCCCGGATGACTGGAAAAAGGCTAATGTAGTGCCCATCTTTAAAAAAGGGAAGAAGGAGGATCCTGGGAACTACAGGCCAGTCAGCCTCACCTCAGTCCCTGGAAAAATCATGGAGCAGATCCTCAAAGAATCAATCCTGAAGCACTTAGAGGAGAGGAAAGTGATCAGGAACAGTCAGCATGGATTCACCAAGGGAAGGTCATGCCTGACTAATCTAATCGCCTTTTATGATGAGATTACTGGCTCTGTGGATGAGAGGAAAGCAGTGGATGTATTGTTTCTTGACTTTAGCAAAGCTTTTGACACGGTCTCCCACAGCATTCTTGTCAGCAAGTTAAGGAAGTATGGGCCGGATGAATGCACTATAAGGTGGGTAGAAAGCTGGCTAGATTGTCGGGCTCAACGGGTAGTGATCAATGGCTCCATGTCTAGTTGGCAGCCGGTGTCAAGTGGAGTGCCCCAGGGGTCGGTCCTGGGGCCCGTTTTGTTCAATATCTTCATAAATGATCTGGAGGATGGTGTGGATTGCACTCTCAGCAAATTTGCGGATGATACTAAACTGGGAGGAGTGGTAGATACGCTGGAGGGGAGGGATAGGATACAGAAGGACCTAGACAAATTGGAGGATTGGGCCAAAAGAAATCTAATGAGGTTCAATAAGGATAAGTGCAGGGTCCTGCACTTAGGATGGAAGAATCCAATGCACCGCTACAGACTAGGGACCGAATGGCTCGGCAGCAGTTCTGCGGAAAAGGACCTAGGGGTGACAGTGGACGAGAAGCTGGATATGAGTCAGCAGTGTGCCCTTGTTGCCAAGAAGGCCAATGGCATTTTGGGATGTATAAGTAGGGGCATAGCGAGCAGATCGAGGGACGTGATCGTTCCCCTCTATTCGACACTGGTGAGGCCTCATCTGGAGTACTGTGTCCAGTTTTGGGCCCCACACTACAGGAAGGATGTGGATAAATTGGAAAGAGTACAGCGAAGGGCAACAAAAATGATTAGGGGTCTAGAGCACATGACTTATGAGGAGAGGCTGAGGGAGCTGGGATTGTTTAGTCTGCAGAAGAGAAGAATGAGGGGGGATTTGATAGCTGCTTTCAACTACCTGAAAGGGGGTTTCAAAGAGGATGGCTCTAGACTGTTCTCAATGGTAGCAGATGACAGAACGAGGAGTAATGGTCTCAAGTTGCAATGGGGGAGGTTTAGATTGGATATTAGGAAAAACTTTTTCACTAAGAGGGTGGTGAAACACTGGAATGCGTTACCTAGGGAGGTGGTAGAATCTCCTTCCTTAGAGGTTTTTAAGGTCAGGCTTGACAAAGCCCTGGCTAGGATGATTTAACTGGGACTTGGTCCTGCTTTGAGCAGGGGGTTGGACTAGATGACCTTCTGGGGTCCCTTCCAACCCTGATATTCTATGATTCTATGAATAACTGAAGACTTTTGGTTATTATTGTTCCTATCCCTGAGGGATAAAGAGCAAGGATTAAATAGCAAAAACCCAAGTGATCTATAATTCCATTGTGATGAATGCTCCTGGTTGCAGATTTGAGTCTTCAGTCATTTTACTAATTCTGACTGCCAGAAAGATCCTAATATCAAAATCTGATTTCCTTGAAGTGATCGGAACTGGGTGATATATTCAGGCTATAGACTGGAAAGAAGAATCTCTACAGTCATGTGAATTTTAAATTTCAACTCTCCTGTAGATTATTGACTAACACCATTGCTGTCCAGGAACCCAGATCAGCCTTCATGGGAGAATTTTGCACCCGTTTTATAGCATGAGGTGGGTAATTGAACCTTGAGCAGAAGCTCTCCATGTAGGCTGCAGGAGAATGGGGCTTGCTCTCCGGACATGGAGCACAGGCACTTAACTGTTACTATAGCTACATGTGATCACTTAAGATGAGCTATTACCAGCAAGGGGGGGAGGGGGGAAGGGAGGAAGAAAACCTTTAGTGGTGATAATCAAGGTGGGCCATTTCCAGCAGTTGACAGGAATGTCTGAGGAACAGTGCGGGGTGGAGGGGGGGGGGAATAACATGGGGAAACAGTTTTACTTTATGTAATGACCCATCCACTCCCAGTTTCCACTCAAGCCCAAGTTAATTGTATCCAGTTTGCAATGTATATAAATCTCCCCACTGTATTTGCCACTGAATGCATCTGATGAAGTGAACTGTAGCTCACGAAAGCTTATGCTCAAATAAATTTGTTAGTCTCCAAGGTGCCACAAGTACTCCTTTTCTTTTTGCGAATACAGACTAACGTGGCTGCTACTCTGAAACCTATAGCTATATGTATTGTAGTAGCAGTCACAGCCATTGTATAAAATCTGCATAGCTGTAGACCAACTGGCCATGACCCCACAACACCATTACCCTCCAGGTCATGATGGAGAGAACTGTGTCTGTTCTGTAGTATGCAAAAAAAAAAAGTGAAGTCCCTTTGCACTGCATTTTACTAGCCTGCCCCCTTGTGCTGCAGAACCATGGTGAATCTAAGATTCCTAATATACCTACAACTCAGATGTCATTGGTTTGCACTTGCTATTATATAATGTACCTGGTACAACAGTGCCCTGAATACAATGAGGACCACATCCTGCACTTTGACTTCAACAGGAGGATGCCTTCTGCACCAATAGGGGATTGATAAGGAGTGGGAGAGGAGCCCTAGCTACTTTAGCCCTTTGAGGATTTTAGCCATACCAGATTTTCTTCAGCTCAGAGTTTCTGAAAGTTATGCCAAAAATGAAAAAAAAGATAGTCTTTTTTTAAAACAGGGAGCTCATGCAAAACTTTTTGTGCAGGTTACAACTTTAACTCACATAGCATGCTATCACAGGCTGTTGGTGTACCATATACACCAACAATTTTGAAGCAGTTTGAGGAGAGGAAAGTGATCAGAAACAGTCAGCAGGGATTCACCAAGGGCAAGTCATTCCTGACTAACCTAATTACCTTCTATGATGAGATAACTGGCTCTGTGGATGAGAGGAAAGCAGTGGACGTGTTATTCCTTGACTTTAGTAAAGCTTTTGATACAGTTTCCCACAGTATTCTTGCCAGCAAGTTAAAGAAGTATGGGCTGGATGAATGGACTATAAAGGTGGATAGAAAGCTGGCTAGATCATCGGGCTCAAAGGGTAATGATCAATGGCTCCATGTCTAATTGGCAGCTGGTATCAAGCGGAGTGCTCCAAGGGTCAGTCCTGCGGCCAGTTTTGTTCAATATCTTCATTAATGATCTGGAGGATAGCGTGGACTGCACCCTCAGCAAGTTTGCAGATGACACTAAACTGAGAAGAATGGTAGATAGGCTGGAGGGTAGGGATAGGATACAGAGAGACCTAGACAAATTAGAGAATTGGGCCAAAAGAAATCTTATGAGGTTCAATAAGGACAAGTGCAGAGTCCTGCACTTAGGACAGAAGAATTCCATTCACTGCTACAGACTAGGGACCGAGTGGCTAGACAGCAGTTCTGCAGAAAAGGACTAGGGGTTACAGTGGACGAGAAGCTGGATATGAGTCAACAGTATGCCCTTGTTGCCAAGACGGCTAACAGCATTTTGGGCTGTATAAGTAGGAGCATTGCCAGCAGATCGAAGGACGTGATCATTCCCATCTATTCGGCATTGGTGAGGCCTCATCTGGAGTACTGTGTCCAGTTTTGGGCCCCACACTATAAGAAGGATGTGAAAAAATTGAAAAAGTCCAGCAGAGAGCAACAAAAATGATTAGGGGACTGGAACACACGACTTATGAGGAGAGGCTGAGGGAACTGGGATTGTTTAGTCTGTGGAAGAGAAGAACGAGGAGGGATTTGATAGCTGCTTTCAACTACCTGAAAGGCGGTTCCAAAGAGGATGGATCTAGACTGTTCTCAGTGGTAGCAGATGACAGAACAAGAAGTAATGGTCTCAAGTTGCAGTGGGGAAGTTTTAGGTTGGATATTAGGAAAATCTTTTTCACTAGGAGGGTGGTGAAGCATTGGAATGGGTTACTAGGGAAGGGGTGGAATCTCCTTCCTTTGACAAAGCCCTGGTTGGGATGATTTAGTTGGGGATTGGTCCTGCTTTGAGCAGAGGGTTGGACTAGATGACCTCCTGAGGTCCCTTCCAACCCTGATATTCTATGATTCTATACTATACCTGATTTTTTTTTGCTTCAAAATTCGTTGGAATTTTGTTTCAAGTGGCATAACATCTGGCAACTAATCAAATATTTTTTAATGGCCTGATTGTCAGACTGGGGAGAGGAAACAAAAGTCAACAGCATTACAGAAAGCTGTAATCACCTAAATTGTGAATACAGAATTACATGTATAGACAGCGCTAGATACTGACTTGTTTTCCCCATTTATTTATTAAACATTGGTTTGGATGAAGTAGCCCTATCGCATTAGGATTAGAAGTCCCGTTTTGCAGCAGACAAGGAGATAAAAATAATACTACAGCATAATAGTTTGATGTGGACATAGTGAAGACTGCTTTTAAGAGAGGCTGATTTTTTGTATGCACAAAAATACAGCTCTTACGAAGTTTTACTTTGAATCTACAAAAGTGTTAATACTGCCTTTATAATTGTAAAATGCCAAAGGTGTGTGGATGTGCAGGTCTTATGTGAAATTCATCACAAATCTTCAAAACGGGTTTAATATGGCCAGTGATAAATGAAAAGAGTCTCATAAAGCACTGCAAGACTATTTTTAACATGGTTCTCATACATAATTTCTCCCACACTGATTGCCTAGCAATATGAACATGTTAAAATACAAGGCACTATAAATGCTAGGCTTTCAGGTTTTTACTTAATCTTTGTAGAACTCTTACTCTCTGGATTTCATACTTGCAGCAAATAAAAACAAGTGACATTGAGAGCAGCAACCATTCAAGAAGCCCACCTTTACCAATCTATTTGTATTTTGGAGCATTTTACCATAACTCTAAGTTATCTATGTGTGGTTGGCTGCCAGTGAAAAGGAAGCCCTCCTGATTTTCCTTATCTGCAACAGTCTGTATTCACTACAGACATTACTATACACCAGCCCTATTATCTGTATTTTTTCCTCAAAGATCATTCTAGCCTCTCTTTTTCTCTACTAACTCTGCCCCGTTTTCGTTCCCAGCCATGTCCTTAAAACATCCCCTTCTGGGCATTCCCTCTCCCATATACTTACTTCTTCATTACCTTCCAGAAAAGGTGAAAATTATCTATGAAGTAAGTGCCATAACATAGAATCACAGAGATGTAGGACTGGAAGGGACTTCAATAGGTCATCTGTCCGGAAGCTCCCGCCCGCCTTCTAAAGGAGAGCAACAAAAACCCTTAATGGTCTAGAAGACAAGACCTATTAGGAAAGATTGAAAAAACTGGGTCTGTTTAGTCTGGAAAAAAGAAGACTGGGGCGGGGGTGAACATGATAACAGTTTTCAAGTACGTAAAAGGTTCTTACAAGGAGGAGGGAGAAAAATTGTTTTCATTAACCTCCGACGCTAGGACAAGAAGCAATGCGCAAGGGAGGTTTAAGTTGCATAATTGGAAAAACTTCCTTTCAGGGTAGTTAAGCACTGGAACAAATTACAGAGGAAGGCAGTGGAATCTGCGTCACTGAAAGTTTTTAAGACAAACACCTGCCAGGGAGGGTTTAGTTATTACACAGTCAGGCTCTGAGTGCGGAGGATCAGACTAGACGACCTCTCAAGGTCCCTTCCAGACCTACAAGTCTATGATTCCCAAGGTACTGCAGTCCATTGGGTCACAAGGTTGGTAGCCCCAGACCGGACTGTCGGTGACACACCAGGATGAGGCAAAAAGAAAAGGAGGACTTGTGGCACCTTAGAGACTAACAGATTTATTTGAGCATAAGCTTTCGTGAGCTACAGCTCACTTCATGGGATGCACTGACGAGGCAGAGAGCCAGTGTCATCCCCCACAGGGCCCAGCCAGCAGGCACATTGAAGGCCCATGAGAAAGGGGCAGAGGGAAGCGGCCCCAGAGTGCGCAGTGCCATGACAGGGCGCAGGGCACCCACCGCAGTGGGCTCTGCCTGCGCTACTGCTACGCCAGGGGCCACATGAAGGGCGAGACCCCGGCAGGGGCCAGGGAGCCGGTGGCCGGCCGCGGGTGGGGACGCCCGGCCTCGGCGCCCGTCCAAGCACGTCACCGGGCTCCTCCCGCCCGGGGGCCCCAGCCGAGAGGCGGGCGGGCGGGCGCGGGCTGGGGAAGCCACGCCCCGGGCCGGGAAGGCGGAGCGGAAGGTCGGCGGGCTGGGGGTAAGCGGCGTGAGCGCGCCCTAGGGAGCGGGGTCCCCGGTGTCTGCGGGCCCGGCCCGCACAAAGTCCCGGCGCCGCGGCCGCGGCCGCCGGGCAGCGAGGGGGGTCGGCCCGGGACAGCGTCGCCCGCCGTGGGGGGCGGGAGCCGGTGCTGCGGCCGGCACCCG
This sequence comes from Dermochelys coriacea, assembly GCF_009764565.3. Taxonomy (NCBI): domain Eukaryota; kingdom Metazoa; phylum Chordata; order Testudines; family Dermochelyidae; genus Dermochelys; species Dermochelys coriacea. Next base: position 230,172,661 of record NC_050069.1, read on the forward strand.
GGTGGTTCCGGTGTCAGGCGCCTTGCGGCGGCCAGAGCCACCCGCTCGGGCCGGGCGTTTCCTGCTGCCGCCCCCGCCTGGCTGCGGTCCCGTCCTGCAGGTTCCGCTGCCCTGCTCCGAGCAGAGCCGCTGGCAGGAGCCGGGCCGCGGCCTGTCCTTCCCCTTCGCTGGGGCGGCGTGTAAACCCTGCTCGGAGCACGCCTGAGCTCGGTTGTCGCTTAACCCCCCTCCCCCCCCCCCGCCATGGTGTGAGCGAGGCAGTAAATTAGCCAGCTTGTGCCGCCCCACACAGTGAGTCAGTAGCCAAACGGAGATTAGCAATCAGGAGTTTGATTCCCACTCCTGTGCTTGGACCACAGCCTGCGGAGTAACGGTTCCCTGCGTGAAGTTGATTAATATGTATGGGGTTCAGGATCCTGCTTTGAAACACTGTAGTAGTGGCACCCATGCCTCTACCTGTGGGGAGGAAGCTAAGGAGGACACAGAAGGACTGGGCAGGTCTGGTAGGCTAACAGGAAATACCTCTCGTTCTGGCCTAAGAAGGTGCCTGCCATTTGGACTTTCCCCAAGAGACAGGCCATTTAGAGGAAGTAAAAAGAAAAGGAGGACTTGTGGCACCTTAGAGACTAACAAATTCATTAGAGCATAAGCTTTCGTGAGCTACAGCTCACTTCATCGGATGCATTTGGTGGAAAAAACAGAGGAAGTAGTGAACCATGCTGGGAGCACACAGTAGGATTGGAAATGTCTGGAGCAGTAGAAGCCAAACACGCATACCAAAGCTCTTTGGCCAGGAGAGACGCAGCTCTGTTGGGAGTGGAGTACGTGGGTGTTTGAGGAAATGAAAAGAGTACTAACTGCAACCTGGGGGCTGGCATATGTGAGTACCCCTCTGTCCAGGAAATCAATGACAGTGGGGTGGTAGCAGTGTTGTGGCAGAATGAGAAATGGTGGTTGAATTATTGTCAAACCAATAAGAGGTAATTGCTGCACTATGATCAAAGTGACTCACTGTCCTTAAAAAAGAAAAGGAGGACTTGTGGCACCTTAGAGACTAACAAATTTATTTGAGCATAAGCTTTCGTGAGCTACAGCTCACTTCATTGGATGCATTCTTAGTGTTTTGACACTTTAGTACTCATGCAGCACTGGCCAGCTAAGCATCAGGAAGGAACATCCCTTCTCTAGTACGTATTCAACTTTGGCACAGAGAAGCAGATAGTTTTTACAACCTAGACTTCCTGGTTGACAACCTGGGCAAGGCATCGCTGCTAATGGTCAATGCTGTCATAAGGTTTGCAAGGCCATTATTTTATGAGGGGTTTAAGTCTAGAACCCCAGAGCAGTTAAATTACAGTCATCATTCCTGCTGTGGCTCCCATGTGGAGATGGCAAGCCAAGGAGCAGAGGTGGGTCCCATTAAATAGCCTGGAACTTTAAAAAAAAAAAAAAAGGAGTACTTGTGGCACCTTAGAGACTAACAAATTTATTATTTATCGAATGCATTTATCGGATGCATCCGATGAAGTGAGCTGTAGCTCACGAAAGCTTATGCTCTAATAAATTTGTTAGTCTCTAAGGTGCCACAAGTACTCCTTTTCTTTTTGCGAATACAGACTAACACGGCTGCTACTCTGAAACCTAAAAAAAAAAAAATCACAATATTGCGAGAGTGTGTGTCCAGACCATTAAATGGATAGCGTAGCATCTGGTACCTCCCAGCTTCCCACAGTGGTGAGGGCATCTCCCAACTTTCCTGTAGAAGGTTACTTTGGAAACAGAAGACAGTTCTTCAGAGTCCCAAGGACTCTGCAGTGGAGGTGATCAGTAATGGCTACGTTATAATGTGCAACCCTTATTGACATGCATGGCTATCAACATAAGTAAGTAAGCCATCTCAGTGGGGTGCTCTTCTAAGGAGGGCTGGGCCTAGTTGGTACATGAATGCAAGCTCTTAAAGGAAACCTTAGGTGTTATGGGAAGTAGTGTTCTTCCTCTTTAATTAGGGCTAACTAAGTGAATATCCCAGCATGGTTTTAGGGCAGTCTGCTGTTGAAGACATCATCTTTTGGATAGAAGCAAGGTTCTGACCATTTGTGGTCATTAAAGAATTTTATGGTACCTCTTGCAAGAGGAGGGATCTTAGCCTTGGCTGAATTTCTGTTGGACAATTGTATTCTGCCTATCTAAACTTACCCAGGAGTTTGTTACATATGGCATACTTCATTTTCTATCCTCATCTGTTCTCTGGTGTTAAAAGGTTGCAGCCTTCTGCCTTTCAGGGTGGCTGCATTGGAGTGATGGGTGAAGTAATTCCTGTAATATGCATTTTTGTATTATTCTGTCAGGTACTTTGGGATCATTGAATTAAAGACACTACATAAATGTCAGTTATTATTATTAACGCCTTTCTTGCATTTGGGGATTTAAACAGGCATAATGTTCTCCCTAGTGTCACCATTGTCATATTCACTTTTGTTGTTATAATCAGAGATGGCAACAATGGCATTCAGATGCTTAATTACATTTCATAAAGGTGACTAGTGCTAATTTATAAAAAATGTAGTGCATAATGCAACAAAAATTAGCATTACTGCTTCCTTCGTTGTTAACAATCAATTTCCAGACCTATTGAGGCACTTGCTCATAAGGTACCTAAAACCAGAGTACACTGGAGGTACAGAATACTGAGTGAGTAGTGTACTATTAGGGGATTGGTGTCTGTAGACCGCATGAGTATTTTTTTCTGCTTTGATTTAGGACTAAGATGGTGTCCATACAATAGGGCAAGATCAAATACCAGTCAGAACACAAGATAGGTATTTTGTAGTCTAAGAGGAGCAGGTTTTATTATCAGTTGATCCCAGATGTGGGGGACAGGGGGATCTAAGAGTCCCACCTCTTCAGGGTTAAAGAGAGGGGAAAAAAGTTTCCCCACTTTTCCTTGCTTATAGTTTAAAGCTCAGCCAAATCTCAAGAGATAAGCATGTGAAAAATCACTCCTCCTAATGCTACTCCCATATTTCAGTCCCATTGGGAGTTTAAGGCATAGGGCTTGTCTACATGGGCAGCGATCAATCCATCTGGGGTCAATTTATCGTGTCTAGAATAGATGCAATAAATGGTCCACTGATCGCTCTAGTGACAACTCCGGTACTCCACCTCAACGAAAAGCCAAGGGGAAATAGACGGGAAAGTGTCTCCCGTCGACACATTGCAGTGAAGACACCGCTGTAAGTAGATCTAAGTACATAGACTTCAGCTACGTTATTCACATAGCTGAAGTTGCGTAACTTAGATCAATCCCTCCTGTAGTGTAGACTAGCCCATAGGGTGGCATTTCTCAACCAACTTTTCTGGAGAAAGTAGACCAAAGAACCAAGCTGTTTCCTGGTCTCAGCCGTGCTGAGGACTTATAAGGACTGTGACTTCCTACTTCTGCTTTTTCAGCATTTGATCCCTTATATGGAAGTATAAGAAGAGGGTCCCCAGCTGTTTCTGTTCTCTCCTGAGTATCTCTGCAGTGACTCAGAGGTTCTCAGGACAAATTTTTTGGTGGCCTCAGAGTGCAGCCACCAACTCTTGCTGGTGGCCGCTCTCACACTTCTTCCTAAAATACTTAATTAGTTTTAGGAAAAACAAATATGCATATATACATGTCCAAATCATTGTAATTTATTTATTGCAAGTAAGTCTGTTGTGAAAAGTAATATTAACAAGCATACAAGTATTGCTTTTCACAGCAGATTTACTCAGGCCTGTCAAACCTGGGGACAAATTAAGCCCTGGGTGGGGGGTGGCAGTGGGGCCCAAGGACAGTGGGGGTGGGGGAGACAGTTGGGGGCTGGAGCCTGAAGCCCTGTGGACAGAGTCTGCTGCCCCGCCACCTCAGGGCTGAAGCCCAACGCCTGAATCCCACCGCCTCTGTGAACTTGAGAAACTCACTGGTTGCATGGTTCTCCAGCATTGTGCCCCAGGTGTCTCCACAAGAGGAGTAGGGCCCAACCACTGCTGGTAGCCTCTGCAATCAACACCAAGGCAGTGTATCCAGGAGCAACAGTGAGGGGCTACTACTTTGCACCCCCCCACACCTCCCATAACAGTCCAAGAGGCTGTGGCCGAAAGCGGTGGCTGCATTTGAGAAACACTGGACTAGAGACAGCTGAGGCTGTATTCTAAAATGAAAGGCAGTTAACTGTTTTCTTGCCATGGTCTGTACACCCTATGACAGATGGGAAGCTTAAAAATTCTCCACCATCAATTCAAACTCTGGTGTAGATTTTGACAGCTGTAATCTTCCCTTACTGAAAGAGGTGGCTAAATGTTGTTCAGGTAGGCCTGAAGAGCAAGAGATTCTAAAGAACCTTAGTCTGTCACAGAAAATTAATACTGGCTAGGACACAGAGGTTGTGCTACTGTACTCTTGGAAAAATACTTGCCTGTGTCGTGAGATGCTCAATTCTTAATTTACCTCCTCTCCCCCCCCCCCCATTTTCTTCCTGTCTCAAAGTTTTGGCCATCATGTTCTTCTCTATTGCTTTCCTTTTCCATCTTGGAGCTTGGGTGTCCAAGCAAAGTGCAGTAACCTCCAGTGATATGAAACTAAGGAGTTATAGTAAGTTTCCTTAGCCAGTTCTTGCATGAGTCCTGATGGATCACGGATTCAACAATAACTGGAAAGAGGCCTAAAGATATGGCAAAGCAGCTGGCAGCCTGATTTTGGGGGGAAAGACGTTTCCAAACGGACTCTTTCCAAATTATATCCCTGTTAGATATTTGGTGGTGGCAGCGATAAGTCCAAGGGCAAAAGGTAAAATAGTTTGTACCTTGGAGAAGTTTTAACCTAAGCAGGTAAAAAGTAAGCTTAGGAGGTTTTCATGCAGGTCCCCACATCTGTACCCTAGAGTTCAGAGTGGGGAAGGAACCTTGACATGGTGGCAGAGCGGTGGGATCAACTTGAAATCATTTTGAGATCAATTTGAGATTTTTTTGAACCAGAAGCACAGATTTTGAAAAGGAAATAGTTTTTGTTTTTTTTTCCTTTGGGCTGCTGGAAAGCAGGTTTTAAACTGAAAGCAGTTAGTTTTTTTTCTCTGCTTGGGGGCCAGAACAGAGACAAAAGGGAATTGTCTTTTGTGAGCTGGAGTTTTCCCTACCTAAAGGCAGGTCAGTTAACCTCCTGCAGGGAAATTCACCAGTCTTCGCAGACTTGAAGAAGTTTTTTTTTTTTTTTTTTTAACCTAAGAGCAACTGGAGGGTTTTTCTGCCTATTTCCCTGGAGACAAAGGTGTTTTGGGGGGGGGGGGGTTTGGTTTTGCTTTTTTTTTTTTTTTTTTTTTTTTTAAGGATTTTTCTGTAGGCTGACAATCACTATCAGAGAATATAGGTATCCTATTACAGCACAGCAAAATTTTACAAGCCAAGTTTTTTTTGTTTGTTTGTTTTTATTTCTAATTCTTGGGTGTAAAGTTAGTTTGAAAAACAGAGAGGTTAGGATGACAGACTCCACAGTTCAGCAAAAGCTGGAATTAGCCAGATTTGAGTCTGAGGAAAAACAAAAGGAATATGGAAGACAGAACTCATACGGATGGAAATGGAGGCAAAGGAAAAAGAGAGGAAGCATGTAGAGGAGGAGAAGGAAAAAGAGGAAGCATGCACTGGAGATGGAGAAGACAAAGACTCAGTAGAATGAAGTGAGCTGTAGCTCACGAAAGCTTATGCTCAAATAAATTTGTTAGTCTCTAAGGTGCCACAAGTACTCCTTTTCTTTTAACAAACCCTAGCAATCCTTCTCCAGGTACCACTTCCCATCCCAGAAAGTTCCCCACCTACAAGGCAGGCGATGATACCGAGGCCTTCTTAGAAAACTTCGAAAGGGCCTGCCTTGGGTACAGCATCTCTAATGACCAATACATGGTAGAGCTGAGCCCACAATTCAGTGGACCCTTAGCTGAGGTGGCGGCTGAAATGCCTAAGGAACACATGAACAAGTATGAACTGTTTAAAACCAAGGCGAGAGTCAGAACGGGTTTAACACCCGAGCATTCCCGTCGGCGGTTCAGAGCTCTAAGGTGGAAACCAGACGTATCATTTACCCGACATGCCTATCACATTGTGAAACATTGGGATGCCTGGATATCAGGAGCAAGTGTTAAATCTCCAGAAGATTTTCCCTTCCTAATGCAAATGGAGCAGTTCTTAGAGCATGTTCCTGAGGAAATAGAAAGATACATCCTAGATGGGAAGCCCAAAACTGTAATCGAGGAGTGGGAGATTGGAACCAAATGGGTGGAGGTGGCAGAAAAGAAAAAAACTGGTCGCAGTTAGAGTGGATACCAGAAGGGACAACCTCAGACCCCACCCTACTACCGGGGGCAAGCCTAAGGTCCCAACTACCCCCCAGGAACCTGCCACACCGTTCTCCAGCAACCCACCTGGCCCCAGTGATCCGTCAGCTGGACGATGTTTTAAATGTAACAAGCTGGGGCATGTAAAGGTCAACTGCCCCAAGAACCGGAGATTCAGTTCATTGCACCGGAATCACACCAGAGGTCCTCAGGCCCAGATAACTCCCAGATACCCTTGAAGTGGAGGGAAACTGTGAGTGTGGGCGGGAAGAAGGTCACCGTGTGGAGGGACACTGGAGCACAAGTGTCAGCTATCCATGCTTCCTTAGTGGACCCCAATTTAATCAACCCAGAGATCCAAGTGACGATTCAACCCTTCAAGTCCAACTCTTTCAATTTGCCTACAGCCAAGTTGCCTGTCCAGTACAAGGGCTGGTCAGGAACATGGACTTGTGCAATCTATGATGATTATCCCATCCCCATGCTGTTGGGGGAAGCCTTGGCCAATCGTGTGAAGCTAGACAAGAGGGTGGGAATGGTCACCCGCAGCCAGGCTAAACCAGCTGTCACGCCTAGCTCTGTTCCGGAAACTTCTACCAGGACCCGGTCAGAGGTGATGGACTCGGACCCCAGGCCAATGTCTGCAACAGCAGTAGTGGATCCAATCCCGGAGACCCAGACAGAGCCAGTCCCAGAACCAGAACTGGCGGAACAGCCAGCACCAGACCCATTGCCAGCACTGAATCCAGTACTTGCAACCCCAACACCAGAGGGCCCCAACGAACCTGAACTGGCAGCAGCCAATAACCCTACACGAGAGGCTCAGCCAGAGCCCGAACCTCAACATAGTGCACCAGCGGAGAGCGGTTCACAGTCAACGGAAGCAGCCCCATCCCCTACATTGCTTCCAAAGGGACCAAGCCTAGGTCCACAATCCAATGAGGAACTGATGCCTCCAGCATCAAGGGAACGGTTCCAGACCGAACAGGAAGCAGACGAAAGCATCCAGAAAGCTTGGACAGCGGCACAGAGCAACCCACCGCCTCTCAGCTCTTCTAATCGATCCAGGTTTGTTGTAGAAAGAGGACTTTTATACAAGGAAACTCTTTCTGGTGGACACCAGAAAGACTGGCATCCTCAGAGACAGTTGGTAGTTCCAACTAAGTACCGGGTCAAGCTCTTGAGCTTAGCCCACGATCATCCTAGTGGCCATGCTGGGGTGAACAGGACCAAAAATTGTTTGGGGAGGTCATTCTACTGGGAGGGAATGAGCAAGGATGTTTCTACCTATGTCCAGTCTTGTGAGGTATGCCAAAAAGTGGGAAAACCCCAAGACCAGGTCAAAGCCTCTCTCCAGCCACTCCCCATCATTGAAGTTCCATTTCAACGAGTAGCTGTCGATATTCTGGGTCCTTTTCCAAAAAAGGACACCCAGAGGAAAGCAGTACATACTGACTTTCATGTATTTTGCCACCCGATGGCCGGAAGCAGTAGTTCTAAGCAACACCAGGGCTAAAAGTGTGTGCCAGGCACTAGCAGACATTTTTGCCAGGGTAGGTTGGCACTCCGACATCCTCACAAATGCAGGAACTAACTTCCTGGCAGGAACTGTCGAAAGCCTTTGGGAAGCTCATGGGGTAAATCACTTGGTTGCCACTCCTTACCACCATCAAACAAATGGCCTGGTGGAGAAATTTAATGGAACTTTGGGGGCCATGGTACATAAATTCATAAATGAGCCCTCCAGTGATTGGGACCTAGTGTTGCAGCAGTTGCTCTTTGCCCACAGAGCTGTACCACATCCTAGTTTAGGGTTTTCACCATTTGAACTTGTATATGGCCGCGTGGTTAAGGGGTCATTACAGTCGGTGAAGCAGTAATGGGAGGGATTTACACCTTCTCCAGGAACTAACATTCTGGACTTTGGAACCAAACTACAAAACACCCTCCGAACCTCTCTAGCCCTTGCTAAAGAAAACCTACAGGATGATCAAAAAGAGCAAAAAGCCTGGTATGATAAACATGCGAGAGAGCGTTCCTTCAAAGTAGGGGACCAGGTCATGGTCTTAAAGGCGCTCCAGGCCCATAAAGTAGCAGCGTCGTGGGAAGGGCCATTCATGGTCCAGGAGCGCCTGGGAGCTGTTAATTATCTCATGGCATTCCCCACCTCCAACCGAAAACCTAAGGTATACCATATTAATTCTCTAAATGCCCTTTTATTCCAGAGAATTAGAAGTTTGTCAGTTTACAGCCCAGGGAGGAGATGACCCTGAGTGGCCTGAAGGTGTCTACTACAAAGGGAAAAGTGCTGGTGGCGTGGAAAAGGTGAACCTCTCCATGATCTTTGGGCGTATGCAGCGACAGCAGATCCAGGAGCTGTGCACTAGCTATGTGCCGATGTTCTCAGCCACCCCAAGACTGACTGAGCAGACATACCACTCCACTGACACAGGTAATGCTCAACCAATTATAGTCCAACCTTACCGGGTGTCTCATCAAGCTAAAACTGCTAACGAACGGGAGATCCAGGATATGTTACAGATGGGTGTAATCTGCCCCCCGGCAGTGCATGGGCATCTCCAGTGGTTCTAGTTCCCAAACCAGATGGGGAGATACGTTTCTGCATGGACTATCATAAGTTAAAGGCTGTAACTCGCCCAGACAACTATCCAGTGCCACACACAGATGAACTATTAGAGAAACTGGGATGGGCCCAGTTCATCTCTACCTTGGACTTAACCAAGGGGTACTGGCGAGTACTGCTAGATGAATCCGCCAAGGAAAGGTCAGCCTTCACCACGCATGTGGGCTGTATGAATTTAATATACTCCCTTTCGGGCTGCGGAATGCACCCGCCACCTTTCAAAGTCTTGTAGGTGGTCTCCTAGTGGGATTAGGAGAATATGCAGTCGCCTACCTTGACGATGTGGCAATATTTTCGGATTCCTGGGCAGAACACCTGGAACATCTACAAAAAGTCTTTGAGCGCACAAGGGAGGCAGGACTAACTGTTAAGGCTAAGAAGTGTCAAATAGACCTAAACAGAGTGACTTACCTTGGACAGCAGATGGGTCAAGGAACTACAGGCCAAAGTGGATGCTATCCAAAAGTGGCCTGTCCCAAAGACAAAGAAACAGGTTCAATCCTTTTTAGGCTTGGCCGGTTATTACAGGCGATTTGTACCGCAATACAGCCAAATCGCTGCCCCACTGACAGACCTAACCAAAAAGAAACAACCAAATGCCGTTCAGTGGACCGAAGAGTGTCAGAAGGCCTTTAATCAGCTTAAAGTGACACTCATGTCTCACCCTGTGCTAAGGGCCCCAGACTTTGACAAACCATTCCTAGTAACCACAGATGCGTCTGAGCGTGGTGTAGGAGCAGTTTTAATGCAGGAAGGACCGGATCAAGAATTCCACTCTGTAGTGTTTCTCAACAAGAAGCTGTCTGAGAGGGAAAGCAACTGGTCAGTCAGTGAAAAAGAGTGTTACGCCATTGTCTACACTCTGGAAAAGCTATGCCCATATGTTTGGGGATGGCGTTTCCACCTGCAAACCAACCATGCTGCGCTACAGTGGCTTCATTCTGTCATGGGAAATAACAAAAAACTTATTCGGTGGAGTTTAGCTCTCCAAGATTTTGATTTCAACATCCAACACATCTCAGGAGATTCTAACGAAGTGGCTGATGCACTCTCCCGTGAAAGTTTCCCAGAATCAACTGGTTAAAATCGTCCTTGAGAAGTGGAAAATATTGTTAGTCTTTATATACTTGATAGTATATTTAGAGGTGCAGGTGTCTGTGGGAGAACTGTGGGACATAGCGTGGTGTAGACACTGCTATAAATCGACTGTATTACATCAACTTCAGTTAGGTAATTAATGTAACTGAAGTAGCATAATTTAGGTGAACTTACAGCTTTAGTGTAGACCTGCCCTTAGTATTTACCTGTAACTCTAACAACACAGAACTCTTGTCCATTTAACATGGGTTTGATAACCATCTGCAAGGAATGGTCCTATTTACCATTTCAATACTTCCCTAATATGTTCTTAAAGGTTGATTGTTAGGTCACTTTAGCCTGCTGGTTGCCTAACCCTCGCTGGCTCAGTGTCACGCATCCCTGTTTATCAAAGTGGTGTGATGCCTCTGGATCCTGCTCAACTCTGAATTAAGCTTGCATGACCAGTTAGCATCAGGTCCTAGTTTTGAAAGCAATAAATGGATCAAGTTCTAGGTACATTAAAGACTGAATTTTAACCTGTGAACCACAGTGACAGCTATGTTCTGCTGGGACATAAAGCCCAGGATGAGGTGTGAGAGAACTGGGGGCCAAAGCATTGTTGGCGAAGGGGATTTAGCTAAGGAACAAACTTCCAGAAGAGAACAAGCGAATCCAGAGTTTATCCTTAGGAACTGCTTCAAAAACCTTCCTCTTTGAGAAAGTCTTTCAATCGTAAAAATGACATAACACTGACATCCTCTTCCACCCAATAAATCTTTACTAACCAGAGGGGAAAAAATAGGGAACGGGGAGAATTATTAAAATATATATTAAAAATCAAAAACACAAACCCTACCCCAAGCAGATTTGTTACCCTGAAAAAGGAAAAGTACCAAAGACTCCATGAAGTTTGCTAGGGACTTCACTGTTGCTATTGATTTTATGTGGAAGGCACTCAGATACTATGGTGATGGGCAGCAGTATAAAACTCTAAGATAGATATTGGGATGTATGATAACTTCAGTAATTTTCTCAATTTTATAAGATTACTCTGGTGTTCTGAGCCAAATATTTAGGGGTGATTAAATTATATCAGATACATTCTCCTAGCTACAAGAGATTCATTGATTCTGCTAGACTCTGCAGTAATGCAAACAATAGCATGCTTCTCTGTGCTGTTACATTTTACTTGTATAGTTTCCTACAGCAAAGGTGGGCTGCATAATTTGTTTACACACACAATATTTTTAAAAGTGCCAGTAACACAGTGAGAACAAATGGTATTACAAAACTGCTGCTTGGTGTTAGCGCTAACTAGTATGCATGTCTCTTAAATTCCTGAAATCTATTAGGTTAATTTATTATTCATGTATTAAATGTTTCTATATGTTTAGGCTTCTCCATGTTCCACTGAAATCATTAGGTGCAGGATCGGATCTTTAAAGCATTTGTCTCTTTTGTAAATAAATACGTAACCTGTGTTATGTTACATTTCTTGTGTTTGTATGATTATGTAAGGAAAGATTCTATTATAATGCTCATGGTGGAACAAGGCAACCCTTATTTCCAAAACAGAAAGTGAATTAATCTTTTTTAAAATGTAACAAATAGCTACTGAGCCATGCCTATTAGATTTCATGCATTTTCTGTCACAGCAATCTGGATTTAGAGTTATAATCTCACATTTTAATGTAATGACAATAAAATGATTTCCGTGCAAGTCTAGAGAGACTCCGTGCTAGTACTGTTAAAATGTGCTTACTAAGTCAAAACAATTGCAAGCATGTGGAGACTATGTTTATGTAATTATGTTTTAGCAATATGAGATTACCATAGGAAACAAGAAATTCCAGTTTAGGGAGACTGCTCATTACAAGACTATTATAACGACACAATGACAGAAGTGCATGTTCCAGATGGGAAAACAACAAAGGGCCAAATCTTGCCATTGGCATTCAGGCAAAATGGTTGTTGAACTCAATGGAGGCTTTGCCTGGGTAAGGACTGCAGGACTTATTCCTGGTCTTTTTACCAGTGGGTCCCATAGCACTCAGTCATACCTCTAGGAATGATAACAACTGCAGTGTTTAGTGTTTAGTAGCAGGCTAAATTTTGTGCACTGTACAGTCGATTGTTGTAAAGGTTCACTTAGAGTTACTATAATAAACTCTAGCTATTTCAAGACGATAATGAAAAACTGCAGTCCTTAGTTGCACGGACTCATTGGTTTTTTTAGAGAAATAATAGTTGCTCTATCAAAATGTGTATACACTCATTTAATTTCAGAGACCATCATTTATGTGTTTATACAGAAGCACAATAGGGTTCTGGCCCATGACTAGGGCTCTCTGGTGCTACCGTAGTACAAAGAATAATTTCAAAACAGTTTTTAGAAATTTCAATCTTTGTTTCAATATCTCCAGACCAGAGCTTGCCTCTTCTCTCTTTCTCTCAGTGGAAGTGGCCATTTTACTGGTGCTTTCTGGAAGCAAGTTAGGATTCAGGAAATGCAGCCTGCCATTGGCACATGTAGGAAGTGCACATTCAAGTCCTGTTATGTTAGCGGCTATACTAGTAACTATTTGTATTTTTAAAAAAGACTAGCACTAACATAATAATTTTGGCAAAGCTGATTCATTCATTTCCTGTGCCTGCTCCGTCAGTTTGATGAGTTGGCAGCTTCCTGCAAAATTTTATTTTAAATTCTTTTTTCATTCTGTTTAACACAGCTTGTTTCTTTAGTGATTTACTCTTCTTTCTAATTAGTGGTAGTGATTAGAATGATATTATGCAGTAGTTTTCCTTCAAAAGTTCAGTGTTCTCTACACTGAGGCACAAATGTGATTTCTAGCTCTGTACTCGGCAGATCCATGGAAGCTGGGATGGGGAAGGAATCCTTTACCTCAGACTTCAGATCAGCATTTAAGTTGTTCCATGGCTGTTAGTGCAGCCTCAAAGAGGCACTTGGGAGATATTTGAATTTTTAGATCTATTTCCTTCCCCAACTCCTCTTCGAACTAGGGCTCAGGGAATGGAAGTGTCTCTGTTTGTCTTTGAGGACTCCATCCATTGTAGGGAGCCCAGGGAGTGTCCTCTAGTCTTATTATCTAGGTTGGGAAAACCTACAATGAATTGATTTCAGAGTGGTAGCCGTGTTAGTCTGTATCAGCAAAAACAATGAGGAGTCCTTGTGGCACCTTAGAGACTAACAAATTTATTTGGGCATAAGCTTTTGTGGGCTAGAACCCACTTCATCAGATGCATGAAGTGGAAAATAAATGAGCAGGTATAAATACATTAAAAGATGGGAGTTGCCTTACCAAGTGTGAGGTCAGTCTAACGAGACAATTCAATTAACAGCAGGATACTAAGAGAGGAAAAATAACTTTTGTATTGGTAGTGGTAATGAGAGTGGCCCATTTCAAACAGTAGGGGGAAATTAGGTTTAGGTTTTGTAATGACCCAACCACTCCCAGTCTTTATTCAGGCCTAATTTGATGGTGTCCAGTTTGCAAATTTAATTTCAGTTTTGCAGTTTCATGTTGGAGTCTGTTTTTGAAGTTTTTTTGTTGAAGAATTGCCACTTTTAGGTCTCTTGTTGAGTGACCAGGGAGACAGAAGTGATCTTGGACAAGACATTTAAAATGTGAATATTTCACTTAATGAAAATGTGTAAAGTAATTATAGAGCCTCAGACAAAAGGTGCTATAGATCTCTTGTATCTCTTTTAGGTTTGCATATATGCAGTAATACAGAATCTTAAAAGTCAACAGTTTAATCCCTGTTACAAGAAGAATCCAACATTGGAGCAGATACTTCTAGGCTTTGTTTGGCAGAAATCACCAGACAGCACCTATAGGCTATAAGTGGATCACACACACAAACCTGGGTCTTCACAGAGGTCAGGCCAGATTAGTGAAGATTAATCTAATGTATCTGTGCCAGAAAGGAATGAGCCGCAAACTCATCTTGAAAATCTACATACATATCAAAATAGCTGTCTGAAATCAAGCAGAAAGCTTGATTCAATGAGAATAGCTTTTGTTGAGTAATATATTATAACATGAGTAAAAATAAAATAGAAAAATGTAGAAAAAATAGGAAAATACCACACTCTAATTGTTAATTAGCAATTTTACCATGAGAGCTGCTTTTTCCATTATACTCAGGGCCAGCCTTGGGTGCACAACCACCTAAGGTGCCATGGTCAAGGGGCAAGGAGTGGGGTTGGCCTGGGGTGCGAGGCTGCGGAAGGGAGCTTGGGGCAGTGCGGGGGGAGGTAGCAGGAGGGTGTGGGAAGTCCAGGGAGGCAGCGGAGGCCAGAGGGGATGGATGGGGAGGCAGCAGGGGAGATGGGAGGAGGAGTTGGGGGAGGCAGCAGGGACCAGAGGCGATAGGGTGGGGGCCAGGGATGATGTGGGGGAGCTCAAGAAGGGGGTGGAAGCCAGGGGCAGTTGGGGGGTGGGGATCCTGCAGGAGCCTGGGGATGTGGGGCCGGGACCAGGGGAGGCAGCAGGAGCCAGGGGCAATGTGGGTGAGGGAGAGCCTGGGGAGGCAACCGGGGCTAGGGATGCCAAAATACAAGTTCGCCCAGGGCACTATTTTCCCTAAGGCCAGCCCTGATTACATTATAATTACTTATTCAAACATATTTATGAAAAGGTAGTTTCATCAGGCTAAAAACTGCATTTTGAAAGGAGGCTGTGCAGAAAAAATCATTTGAAAGTATGATTTTATATGGAATGTAAATACCACTGGTTATGCTGCCAGAAGAGGACTAAATATTTAAGACAATCATCTTACTCTCTTTGCCTGGACTGTAGGAATGACAAGAATGACTCAGATCATTGAATCTTTTCCAAAATAGTGGGCTGGTCTACAGAACACCAACTCTAATCAAGAACATTCGATTAATGATGAGGTCAGACAACTTGATTTTAATCACAACCAGCCACAATTACTGAAAGAGAAAGATGTTTTGCTTTTAATGATTCACACGAGTGCAGTCCCCTTCAAACTCTTACCCTGGGTGACTTTATTTGACAAATACCAGCTCATTATATTAATAAATTAGGAGTCTGTTTTAGGAAAGCGACTCTTCCTGTTCAGTCGCAAACAAGTCAACACAATGACCCACCAGGAGCGCTATTATTGTAATCCCATATTATCGAAATGTCCCCAAGTAATGTTTTATGTTAAGTCTACTATATACAGCACAACCACTTCTACTGGCATTTACTCTTTAAATTCATAGCAGAGCAGTCCTTTCTAATTGGGATTTTCATACAGTGTCTTCTTACACACAGGACACACAAATATAGTAAATCAACCATATCTGTCTCTTAAGGCTGGCCAAGTTTCATAACTAGGTTAACCACAGTCACTGAAAACTTTTTACTATACAGTGTCCATTTCTAATCTGTAGAAACTGGTATTTTATGTTTAGATGGGAACACTATGGGTAGCTCTTTGTCACTATGAAATGGTGTTACTCATAGTACTGTCGTACTTTGTTTAGCTCTAAAGATCAGAGATCTAGACATTATTAACCCCGTTAGGGCTAGGGCTCAGTGCCCTTTTGACTTTGTTCTTCTGTCTCATTAATAGATAGAAAGTTAAACATAAAAAATCTGCTCTTAGGGCTTTACCAGTAACAGACCCGTGTTTATGATATAATTCACTGAAAGGGAGACAGAAAGGGAAAGACCTCTCTCTTTAATCAATAATGTGTGCTCCAGTTAGTCCTATCCTCTGGACATCATTAAACATGTATTTTGTTTCATAACTCATGATTTTGTTTGACTAGGAATTATAACTACATATCCTCAAGCCTTTGCAGCTAGCATCAGGCAGATCTAACTTGAACTGGGTAGTCAGCCTTGTTTAGTGTTAATATGGGAAGTAAACTTAAAAAGAGAGGGAGAGAGAAAGAGAGAGAGTTGCTGCTAATTCTAACCTGTAGAGATTCAGGCTGCATTTTTACAGATTGGAAACTTTGACGTGGTCCAGTTGTAGGTAGTAGCCTTAAAGAATATCATAGTAACTGCCCATTTAATGGCTAAAGGTATAACATAACATTGTTTAATCCAAATTAGCTGAAGAAAAAAATATTGAAGGTTCAGCCATATAAAAAAAATACTAGTCTAATCACCTCAGATAAAAATATTTTCCCAGTGAGGCTTGGGAGAAGTAGAATTGGATCTGAATTTCTGCTGTAGGAATTCCGGCTGTTCAGGAGCCAAATTCCCCTCTCAGTTACACTAATGTAAATCCAGAGGAACTGCAATGGAGTTATTCCACATTTACACCAGTGTAACTGAGATCAGAATTTGACCTCAGGTTACTAAAATAGGTGGAGATTGGCCCCCCCCCAAAATCCAGACACAGTAGGGCAAACAAGTGTCCAAACATAGGCAAATTCCTGGGCATGGAAAGAGTATATTCAATCTTGGAAGATAATGATTTTTTTAAAAATGGAAAGTATCAGGCAAGTAATATTCAGCCTTGATGCCAAGTATGTTCAGCTGGTGGCTCAAGCTGACAAAATGTGACAGATGCTGGGGAGCAGAGAATCCTAAATGAACATACAGTGGTTGCTATTAAAAAGGAAACATTTGTCTTAATGGAATATTGTGTTACCACAATAAATTGTGATTTTTTTAAATTGTAATGAGAATTTTTTACATTGTAAATATCTTGATATAAATGTAACTTTGAATTTAGCTTTATTTCTAATGCCAATCACCATACTAGAAATGACAATCAAAGAGCAAGGGGACTAGGACACAAGGGTTGGAACTAACAAATAGTGTCGGACAGTGACATGACAGGGTGCTAAATACAGTAGAAATGCTGCTGGGGTACTGGATGGCTCAGGGAGATGAATAATGGAAATGTCACCTTTCTCCTCTAGTGCAACTAGAGGATTCCATCACAACTCCAAAACTCCTTCCACACTTTGGGTGCCAAAAGCCCCAACTGCCTCCTGCCTAATTGACAGAACCTCCAGCTTTTCCCCTGACAACTTCTATAATGCTGCTGCTTTTTGTCAATGTGAAAATCTGCACCACACTGAAAACTGAAAGTGTGTGAACAGTTTTAAATAATTGATGTTAATGAGAAAATAAACATAGTTGTGCCAATTGCATTATTCATTTCCCTATGTAATCTGATAAAAATTTCCATTCTGGAATTCAGAGTAGCAGCCGTGTTAGTCTGTATTCGCAAAAAGAAAAGGAGTACTTGTGGCACCTTAGAGACATCCGATGAAGTGAGCTGTAGCTCATTCTGGAATGTATTTGGATCTGCCATTGAATTTCCAGCCTGCTGTAGAATCTAGGGGGCCTTCCGGTAGAATTCAGGTCCAGCTTTCTGCCAGTTACACAGGCTCTTGCCTAAAGTGGCTCAGAACACCAGAAAGGTTTTGGCAAATATTTGGTGAAATTCACAGCCATAGAAGGGTCTGGAGGGGATGGACTAATGAAGAAACAGTGAAAGAACTGGGCCAAATGGAGCTACAATAACTGCTCTGGGAGTGATCCCAGTAGGAGTGACCCAGGGGAGGATAACTGGGAGTAACGGTTCAAAAGGAAAATGTAGGCTGAATATCAGGGAAAATTCCCTGCTAGTGAAGTCTGCTAAACTGTGCGATAGTTTCCCACAAGGGAGTAAAGGAAGCTCCATCTTAAAACGAGACTGGACAAAGTGTTTGAAAATATATCGTAAGGAACAAGCTACATTGGCATTGGGAGTGAAATTCCTATATTTTATAGGAGCTTTGTTGCTTTTTATACAAACTTTTTTCATGTTTTATTTCCCTTCCTCTTTTCTAGCAAATGCTTGTTTAGAATCTGGATTCTTTCCTTATAAAAGAAGAAAAAAAATGCCTTCCCTGGGTGGGAAAGTGCAGACCGTGTTGGGCCTTGTGGAGCCAAGTCAGCTTGGCTGCACCATGACCCATGAACACTTGTCAATGAACTACAGCTGCTGTTATGTCCCGCCTTCTTCAGACCAAGAAGCTTTGTCTGATGGGCCCATTGAGATGAAGAACTTGTTTTGGATTAAACAGAATCCCTACAGCCATAAAGAGAACCTTCTTCTGTATCAGGAAACAGATGCTGTAAAGGAAGAGCTATTACATTATAAGGCAGCAGGTGGTGGGACTATAGTGGAAAACACAACCATGGGTATCAGCCGAGATGTAAAGACTTTAAAGAAGCTTGCTGAGGAAACCGGGGTCCACATTATTGCCGGGGCTGGGTTTTATGTGCATGCCACTCATTCTTCTGAGACACAAGCTATGTCAGTGGAGCGGGTAAGTACTAACAAGTAAATAATAAAATAGTGCCCTACTGATAATGTACAGATGATAGGAGATCAGTGACAGGTCACGCACAACTTGACAAAAACCTAAATATACTCTTCTTGAAAACCTGTGCAAACAATGATAATTGTGTTTGTGTAAATTGTATCTGCACCCAGTATTGCCACTCTGATCTATCAGCATTTCTATTTTCTTTTAAGGGTTTATTATGACCTAACAGTGAAAAATGACTACATGTGTACAGCATCCTGGCACAGCTGTGAAAATTTTCTTTTTACAAAATATTGGGATGGAAATAGACTAATGTCCCGTCTACTTTTCTTGTCCCTCTTTTCAGCTAATCCATCCCAACTAAACACCCAAAAGGTTTTTAAAAAGAAAGTAAATAAACAATTGTGGCACTAACAAGCTATTTGCAAATCATCCCTCTGTTCACTCTGCCTGTAGGTTATATAATTTTCCCCTACCCTTTGACTGACTAAGGTCTTTGGAGCGGGGACCACCTCTGTTTGTACATCCCTGGGACACGGGGTCCTGAGCATGGCTGGGATCCCTATACATCACCATAATAAATATCCACTCAGCTGTTCTTAAGCTGATATGATGAAGGGAGAGGGGAACTCTCCAAGGCAGAAGAGAAATGAGCAGCCCACAGAGTGTGCATGTACTGATCTGAGCTGAAACTAAAAACATTTGCTATATTTACAAAAGAGTAAAATTAATTTTAAAAGCACAGAGATAGATACTCAGCAGGTGTTAACTGACATACTTCCATTGAGGTTAGCATCATTGACCTTAATGATTTAGGTCAACTGAGGAGCAGCCCGAAATTGTTCGCACTGGTGCTATTTCTCAAAACTATGCATGAGTTTCTTAGTTAGCCATCCAGAATAGGTGGGCCAATTTGAATGGATCCATAGGGTAAAAGTTCTCTAACTGTGGTTCATGGACCACTGGTGACTTACAGAGCGCAGTGTGTGCAGTGTTGTTGAAGCTATGTTGGTCCCGGGATATTAGAGACAAGCTGGATGAGGTAATATCTTGTATTGAACCAACTTGTGTTAGTAGAGAGACAAGCTTTCAAGCTGTTCTTAAGAATGCAGTGTAGTCTGCAGTCCGTTCCATCAATGCTTAATCCAGTCCAGGCTGTTGACAGGTACCTGGTTGAATGTAGATGTCTGCAGCGATTGATCAATGAAAAATGATCAGTGATTCCATAGATACACTGATATGGACATTGTGGTCTATCTTTTTGTTAAGATACAGCTAAATAAATGGAAAGTTTTGACATTAGTATTAGTTAAACAAGGGAGAGATTTAGTGTCTCCAGCAATCCATGCCATGATTGCTTAAACTGGACAAGATTTAGGTAAGCCACATGTTGGGAACATTGCAACACAAATGGTATTCTTCAGACTGCCATAAGGAATTCTAAGAACTGTATTCTGTTGCACGTTACCCATTCTTGTTAACTGCTCAGTTGTATGCATGAATTGGAAGGTTTAAAATTACAGTGCAGAAGTATTGGGGCAGATGCTCAGGTAGTCTCAGTTGTCATAGCTTTATTAACTTCAGTTTACACCAGCTGAAGATCGACCCCATTGTGTTGTGTGTCCATGTCCGGGAGAGAGAATAAAAATGAATGACAGATTCACTTGACATAGAATTTGTTTGCTAATGTTCTAGTTTTAAGGTACAGTAACTCCTCGCTTAATGTTGTAGTTATGTTCCTGAAAAATGCTACTTTAAGTGAAATGATGTTAAGCAAATCCAATTTCCCCATAAGAATTAATGTAAAGGGGGGGGGGGTTAGGTTCCAGGGAAATTTTTTTTCACCAGACAAAAGACTATATTATATATATGTATACACAGTATAAGTTTTAATTTAATTTAATACTGTACACAGCAATGATGATTGTGAAGTTTGGTTGAGGTGGTGAAGTCAGCGGGTGGAAGAGGGTGGGATATTTCCCAGGGAATGCCTTACTGCTAAATGATGAACTAGAACTCAGCTGAGCCCTCTAGGGTTAACACATTGTTGTTAATGTAGCCTCATACTCTACAAGTCAGCACTAATGGAGGGAGGGGAGATAGCATGGCAGACAGAGACACACACCCGGTGTGTGGGAGAGAGAGAGAATGGCATTGCCCCTTTAAGTACGCTGACCGCCACTCTAAGTACATTGCCTTTTTAGATCAGGAGGTTGAGACAGCAGCTGCTGCCTGCAAGCTCCCTCCGTCCTGAGCCTTGTCATGAGTCCCCCCTGCACCGCCCACAGTCTATGGAGATAGGGTAAGCGGGTGGTAGGAGGGGAGGGGGACACCCTGATCTTAGCTCCCCCTCTGCCCTCCTCCCATGCCCCCCAGCAAGCAGGAGGCTCCCGGGAGCAGCTCCAAGGCAGAGGGCAGGAGCAGCACAAGGCAGTGGGAGGAGGGACAGCTGAACTGCCGGCAATTGGTAGCCTGCTGGGCGGCTGCCACACAGGGAACTTAGGGGAGCGGGGAGCTGATAGGGGGGCTGCCGGTCAGTGGACAAAGCAGGCAGCTGCCAAACGATGTTATAAGGGAGCATTGCACAACTTTAAACGAGCATGTTCCCTAATTGATCAGCAATAAACGGGACGACTTTAAGTGAGGAGTTACTGTACTAGCTTCTAGGTTAATACAGCCTTGTCAGACCTTTTTCTTTCCTTGTTTACTTTATTGTTAGTGTGCCCTGAAATCATGATTCCATATTAAACATTTAGGGCCAGATATTTAAAAGGTCCTCAACCTCGGTTTTGCACACACAAATGTGTGCCTGTTTTTGTGGGGGCAAATAATGACATCAAGAAGTTTAACTACCTGATCATATTTGCAGGTGTCTACATGCCATCATCTGTCCCTGTAGAATTAAAGGCTGCTTTAAAAAAAAATTCACCCTGAAAGATTGTTGGCCAAATTTTATTCTTGGTTACAATTCAGAAGTCAGAGAAATTACTTCAGATTTACTCTGGCATATCTGAGAGCAGGATTTGGCCCAATAGTTGCTCCTCAAGTCTTGACAACTAGAATCTTCCCTAAACTTTAAAAAATTTACAGTTTTGTCCCTTCTCTACCAATGATATTTATTCACTTTCACCTTGAGGCTTTGTTTAAACACAGAAGTTGCATAGGTTTAACTTTAATAGGTGTAAAACCTGATTTAGGGCTTTTCTACGCAGTTGTTCCTATTTAACGATATCAGTTGAGAAGCATTAGCTTATTGGATAAATATAGTTAAATTGTTACAAATATTGGGTGTAGACCAGCTCTTAGTTAAGCCAATGCAAGCTTTTGTGTGGACACTCTGGTATTGGTTTAAACCTGGCTTATATTGGTTTAGCTTGCACTTGGCACAAGGTACACTCATGTAAACCAAGCTTAAACCAGTGTAAGAGTGTGTACGCAAAACTAGATATATTTGTCTAAATAGATTTAAAAATCACACCATTAGTTAGACCCTGTGCAACTTTGTGTGTAGACCAGAGATGATACTTTGCAAAATAAAGTATCATTAACTAAAGAATTTCCTTTTTATTTTTCTCAGCTTACAGATATTATCGTCAATGAGATCCTCAGTGGAGCTGATGGAACCGACATCAAGTGTGGTGTTGTAGGAGAAATTGGCTGCTCATGGCCTCTGACTGAGAGTGAAAACAAAGTACTGCAGGCAACAGCGCATGCTCAGTCACAGCTGGGCTGCCCCATTATAATCCATCCTGGCAGGAATAGCAATGCCCCTTTCCAGAGTATTCGCATTCTGCAGGAGGCTGGGGCTGATATCTCAAAAACAGTCATGTCTCACCTTGACAGGTAACCTAATAGGCTACCATAGTATCATATGTCTATGGTTTTTCTGGATGTGCTGTCTGGAGATAGTGGAATTTCTGGGAATTACATGGCAGCTTCAGACAGTTGGGTTTATCCAGTGATCAGATAGCACTACAAGAAGCATTGCTTTGTGGTTAGTGATTTCAAGAATACAATAATGTGTATGCTTACAAAATCCAAGAGGTGGTGGATCAGGCTTCTAGTCTACAAGCAATCTTGACCAAGATTTTAAAAAGACAGATCCTTTGTCAATACAAAGACACCTGAATAAGTGGACAGGTTTTCAAAAGTGCTGGACATTCAGCAAGTCCCACTGATTTCAGTGGGAGCTCCTGCGTGTTCATCCCTTTTAAAAATCAGGTTGCCCTCCAAGGGCCCAATCCAGAGCTCATTGATGCCAATGGAAAGACTTTTATTGACTCCATTGGACTCTGGATCAGACCCCAAACCAGGTTCTTTAGACTCTGCAACCAATTTAAAGCAATACAGTTGAAAAAATCCCAATTAGATTTTAGATAGGTCCTGTCTTATTACAGAGAGTGATATGTTAGCCCCCTTTAAAACAAAAGCAGAAGCACAACACAGACAGGGCAGGGAAGAGATCGTATCTTGCTCCTTGAATTGAGAAACACAGTCTATTTGGCGCACAGTAGGTTTATGTGACCTTGTGTAGCTGGCAGTCATTTGGCAAATGTCCAAGTATTGATTAATGTGGCTAGCTGCTGAAAAATGGAAACTATTTGTGGTCATATGACTCTCAGCAATTCAGTGGTTTGTCCCCATCAAGGGTGTAATTCAGACATAAATGATACCCAATTCTGTTACATTTATTGAAGATCTTGTCAACTAAATGTTCCACAATGTTGCAATTCAAGTATAGGTTGTTTGTATTGTGACAAAGTTCCTCCTCTGCCTTGTGCTTTTTGGCGGATTTGCTCACCTCAGAGGTTCACAGCAGCCCTCAGTTTGGCCACTTCTGCTAGAGGCTCAAACCTGCCATTCACTCAGCTAACCTCATCACTGGCCAGCATGGGGGAAATGGAGAACAATCTCCACAGTCTCTGTTGTCCCACCTAGTGGGTCGGGGACAGGCTAGATCCCTTTCCAAATTAGACCTTCCCTTCTGGCGTTGCTCACAAACCAGGTCAACTCCTCCTGTGTCTGATCAGGGGATAGGGGGAACCTAGGCCTGCCCTGTACACAGGGTTCCAGCCCAAGGCCCTGTGGATAGCAGCTGTCTACATCTCCTGTATCAGCTGCATGACAGTGACAGCTACAGCTAGAGCTACAACTCCCTGGGCTACTTCCCCATGGCCTCCCCCCAGCATCTTCTTTATCCTCACCACAGGATCTTCCTCCTGAAGCCTGATCATGCTTGTACTCCTCAGTCCTCCAGCAGCACAACTTCTTACTCCCTGCTCCTTGCACACCCTCCATTAACTGATGGGAGGTCATTTTTAAAACCAGTTGTCCTGATTAGTCTGCCTGCCATAACTGATTCTAGTATGTTCTTAATTGGCTCCAGGTGTCTTAATTAGCTTGCCTGTTTTAATTGGTTCTAGCAGGTTCCTGATTGCTCTAGCGCAGCCCTTGCTCTGGTCACTCAGGGAACAGAAAACTATACATCCAGTGGCCAGTATATTTGCCTTCTACTGGACTCCTGTACCCCTCTGGTCTGGGTCTGTCACAGTATATATACCAGAGCCCCAAATTATTCATCTACATTTTGGGTATATTTTATTAATTTTTAAAATAATATTTTAATGCTATACAAATAAATAAAAAAATCAATCATATACATTACACAATCTCTCTTCATGTATTA
Source organism: Dermochelys coriacea (assembly GCF_009764565.3). NCBI lineage: Eukaryota > Metazoa > Chordata > Testudines > Dermochelyidae > Dermochelys > Dermochelys coriacea. The sequence continues at coordinate 230,196,732 of NC_050069.1, forward strand.
ATATGTGGTTAATCTTCTGTAGATTTATTTCTTGGACTTTCTAAAAAAAATATTAACCCCCTAATCTGTAGATACAAGAGTGCTCAGCACCTTGCATTGGCAGTGCCAGGCACTTTTGTAACCACTTTGATAGAACATAGCAAAACGAATTGTTTTTAAACATAGTGCTTGCGTCTCCTCTCACTTTTATTGGTGTGAATCAGACGTGATTCCATTGAATTGAACAGTTACACTGGTGAAAAAGTATAAGCAAGTATAAGCAAGAGGAGAATCCGGGCCACGAAGTTCTAAGTGCAGCATCAGCTGAACAGCCATTGATAAAATTCATGACATGTTCTGATATTTATTGTATCATTACATTTCACCCTTGGAGACGGGCCCTCACTGGAACACAGGATCTGAATGACCTTGAACTTCGAAGTACAGCTCAGGATCTAGAAGTGAATTTAACATCTTAGGCCCATATCTATACTGGAGTATCCAGATCCCCTAAATTTAGAAATTTGCATGTAGATTTAAACTTCATGCCTGTCTTTATTCAACACATAACAGTACTATTTAGATGTCAGGAACAGACTATAATGGATAACTCTATATTGCTAGCTACATCATATTTTCCAATATACCTTTTTATTACATTGTATGTTAGGGGTCTGTAATAAAAGAGTGATACACAGGAGGGCTGGGAAGAGACAACTTTTTATTTCCTGGCCTGTATCACCTAACAGGGATTAAGGTTACAAAGGTGCCCTGTCATGACAGGGGTGAGCATTCGTTGGTACCCATGGCTACTGTTACAGTATCCACGGCGTATATGTTATGAAGGTATGTAATGGATAATGCTTTATATGTTAATAATCAAAACATGTATATATAGTTCCCTGTGAGCCCACCACTAACAATTGTTTTTATATAATTTTTCATGGCTGTGACATTACTCCTATGAAATCCTGCATTTAAAAAAAATAAGATTGCATTTTGCACTGGAACTAGCTTCATTCTCTTGGCTACTGCAGCCCCTTAGATTATGCAGGGCTGGCACTGTAAGCCACTCCTTCTTCTGCACTGCACTTTGAAAGCCCATTTGGTCACAAGCTCTTATCTTGTGTAAACTATGAAATGTATTTAAAAGCCATTTGTTTTTATTAATTACAGTTGACAATGCTGAGACTCCTGCTGATGACAGGCTTGTCTGAACAAGGGTTTTCTCTCTCTCAGCCCATCTGTTCCTCCTATTTGATTCTGCTGTTAAGTCATAATATTGAATTTGTGACATCAGTTATTTCCATAGCAACAGACTATGATGTAATTAAACAGAGAAAAATTACTTTGTGGCATCAAAAAGAAGGAGAAGCTGTGGGTGAACATTCTTATTTAAATGCAAATATCTGTGCTTATAATAAAGGACCAGAGCACATTGTTTGCAAAGTAAATTGTTGTTTTACTTTTTGTTTTTGCTTTCTGTTAAATGTATTCTCTTCATCCTTTCCCCCACTTCTCCCCATCCCTCTGAAAAAATCTTCCTCCATGTGAGAAAGTTCACATTACAGCTGTATCAATAGATTTACAATGCATCATTCGGAGGAATTTATCACGGATGGAAGAACCTACTCTGAGGTCTTCAGAGAGGACATTTCCAAGGAGGACTTGCTTGCTGCTAGAAGTTGTTAGTTCACCAATTGTCACCCTCTGAATTTAAAAAAACAAACAGCAAAACCTTCCTTCCTCATGAGTGTAACAGTGTGTCTTGGTTCCTTCTTCTCATTGAAGTTCATTATAATTGCACTTGTTATGCTACATGTTAACATATTTTAAAAGGCATGGAATCTCCAAATGACGTGGGAAAAGACTGAATAATATGTTGGTTTATTATTATTTATTAACTTAAATTTCTCAAACAGTAGCTCAATTTCTCAGTAAACCTGATCAAATATTTTTAGTTCCTTGGAGGTAAGATTTCCCCCAGTGACATATTTAAATGCTGTAGTCCATATAACATGGTGCCCTGGAACCATTTCCAGCACGTGTTATAATGATGACTTGTTTATGCACATTTATGCTGTGCTTTGTATTTTCTGCAGGACTATATTTGATGAGAAGAAACTGCTGGAGTTCGCTAAACTTGGATGCTACTTAGAGTATGACCTCTTTGGTACAGAATTGCTTCATTACCACTTCCATCCCGATATTGATATGCCAAGTGACAATGAAAGAATTGCAAGGTACCTACTGCAATGCAATGAAGTATAAACAATAACAATGCTAGCTACTGAAAATGAAAATTATTGGTATGCAGGTTTCAAATGCATCATAGAATGGTCCTGCTCACTGCTCATACCAATATGCTAAATTATGGTAGTTTACTGTTGCTGGTACTTCTATCTAGTACAATAAATATATAAATAAATAAATATAAATAAATATAACTCTGTCTCTTACCTAGCTGGGTAAATATAATACACATATTTCTTCCTACAGAAAACGCAACTATGAAAACCTAAGCAAGTAGAATATTTTAAAGATGTTTATTCATAATTATTTGCTCATTTAGTTGAATGTCACCAAAGACAGTGGTTTCTCTTTTTTTTTTTAGCATCCTGATCTCCAAAGTGAGGGATTAAATGTGATTAGATAAAGGTCTGGCCTTTGTTTATAGTCATCCCTGAATTAGTGTTTTACTATCCATTGTCCAGTCTAATTGTAACATCTGAAAAATGGGCAAAAGACTTTGGCCCAAATTCCCCAATGGCTTTAATGGAGGTGTAGCCACTTACATGAAAGATGCATTTGCCCCTTTGCTTCCACTGTGCAGCATGATCTGTTTATCTGCTAGGCCCTCTATCTACTTCTCCCACCACCACCACACTCCCTATCCCAGGAATAACATTCTTTTCTCTTCAAACTCTTTAATGATCTTCTTGTTCACTTTTTCTAGTCCTCTTCCCTGCTTCTAATCAGCGTCTCCAATACCAATTCAGTTCAGTGAGATTTTATTAGCATAGCACACTGTACAAGTGTTGCCAGAGGTTACAAAAGAGACAGACCCCTGAGGTATGTGTCTGAGGTGGGTACGAGCTGCCCAGGCTGGGGCTTCCTGCTATGTTTGGAGTGGGATCCCCTGTGTCTGCTTGTCAGCAATGTCATTCCTAATCGAGTGGCAGATGGCTACATCGCAAGATGCCATCCCTTCTTTCTCCCAGGGACAGAAACACTTTTTTCTCCTCACTTTTTGATGAGAAGGTTTTTACAATTCCTGATCATTTGAGGAAATATAGGAAATATCTTTCTAGTTTTAACTCCTATTGTGGACATTACTTTTCTGCCTGGGCTGCCTCTCTTATATTGGCTACACAACCTCTCTTGTCTGGTTTCAGACTGTTTTCTCTTTTCTTTCTGCCAAGTATTTGTCTGATTCTGTGCTTGACTTTCTCTGTGCCTGAAAGATCTCTGGTTTTACACAATAGAAAATCTTCTCTCTCTTAATATTGCTTTTCAGTCTTGCTCTCCCAATCTCAAATCCTGTTCTGTTGAAATCCAACAGTTTTTCACACTTGGCCTTTCTAACATGGGCTTGCACAACATTCACCCAGTGCTGTAGTTGTTTTGCATGTAGAACTCTTATTGAAAACACTGGGAGCTATGCATCCAGAAGGATTGCTCTAGTGGGCTTGGGGTAATGTGTCTCTCCTTAATCATGGTAATATTTTTTGTCTCATCCATAATATTCCCCCCCACCACCACAGCTGTTCCTCCTTAGCTCCCTGGCATTGAATGAGTGTGGCAGCAGGCTTTTCATAAAGAGAAAGTGCGTGCGTGCTTGCATGTGTGTGTATGTGTGTGTTTGGGTTGGAAACGCCATTAAACTGTTTCTTGTACTTTCAGTGTGTTCACATTGGAAACACCATTCCAATGGCAGCCTCCTGTTTTTCTGCAGATTCCTAATAGCCTGACATTTGATTTGTATTTCACACAGTGTAATATGTATCAACATGACCCCTACATTTGTTTGTACAAGTATTTAAAGAGAAGAACATTTTCAAGCATATTCATGTTCAGATCCAATACTTATGTACAGGTTTCAGAGTTGCAGCCATGTTAGTCTGTATTCGCAAAAAGAAAAGGAGTACTTGTGGCACCTTAGAGACTAACAAATTTATTAGAATATAAGCTTTCGTGAGCTGTAGCTCACAAAAGCTTATGTTCTAATAAATTTGTTAGTCTCTAAGGTGCCACAAGTACTCCTTTTCTTTTTGCGAATACTTATGTATGAATTAACTTACATAAATGTGTATGTCTAGTCACACAAATACAGCTATAAATATGTATGTGTGTGTACATATAATATAGGTATATGCAAAGGGTATGTTGAAAATTATTTTTTTAATGAGCAGGCATGTAGATTTATTGTAAATTTTTAGGAAAGTTATGGGATGGGGGAAGTTGTATTTCTGGCACTGCCTGGATCTTAGGCTGACCCAGTCATCATCTCTGACATAATCTCCTTCAAAATTTATGTTTATTGATTGGTTTGGGTTGGGTTTTTTTTATGGCACATCTTACCTACTTTTTCTTTTATCTGGTTTTCCTTGCTCAGATCTGGTGGTTTGGTTAGTATTAAATTGATTTACAGACCCAGCCACTGCCATCTTATCCTCTACCAAGTACACAATCTGGCACTGGCATGTAGTTTTGGGATGGAGGATGTACTTGCACTGTGGCAAACCTACAGTACTTACAAAGTTAGCATGTGTATTTTATGAAAAACCTCCAGTTTGGCACTAAGTCCCAAACCATACTTTATTTACCAGATTTAGGCTGACTATGATTTTTGCCCAGCTACATGTACATATCTCCTTCTAATCAATCTTCTGTATAAATTCTGCCCTCCCCCACCCCAAGCTAACAGTAAGGACTTTCATATTGTTGATGACAAAATAATACAATGTTCCTTGTACTGGATCAAAGCACACTCAAATAATGAAAAATCAAAATTGCAGAGTACTAGTAAAAATGGTGGAATCAAAAGGTTTATGTGAGTGATAAGCAAAGAACAAACACCAGTTTTATTAATATTCATCTCTTCCATTTTAATGTTGCAAGCTAGTGGGATCTCAGGACGCTTGGTAACATTCTTAATGCAGCAAGACCTACGCCTGGCCAAAACACATTGACGGTCCCTTCTGTGCCAGTAGATGCTGTTAGAGAAGCATGTTGAACAACCTTCAGATATAGTAGGCTCTTATCATGAGGGTATATCAGGCAGCAGAATTCTACCTTTGTTCACTTAGGACTCCACGTTTTGCAAGCATGGAAGGAACATGCTGAAAGGAATGGAACCAAAGTGGTTCTGCTGACTGGAAGAGGGTGGCAGGATGCAGGAAGGTTAATAAAGCTGCTTCTGGACTGCCATAGAGGAGGTGATTTTTGCAGATCCCCCAGCCAAATTTCACTCTCAGGCCTTGTCTACACTACAAAATTAGGTTGAATTTATAGAAGTTGATTTTGTAGAAAGCGTTTTTATACAGTCGATTGTGTGTGTCCCCACACAAATGCTCTAAGTGCATGTAGTCGGTGGAGTGTGTCCACAGTACCGAGGCAACCGTCGACTTCCGGAGAGTTGCACTGTGGGTAGCTATCCCACAGTTCCTGCAGTCTCCGCCATCCATTTGAATTCTGGGTAGAAATCTCAATGCCGGATGCGGCTAAAACATTGTCGCGGGTGGTTCTGGGTACATATCATCAGGCCCCCCCCTTCCCTCCCTCCCTCCCTCCATGAAAGCAACAGCAGACAATCGTTTCGTGCCTTTTTTCCTGGGTTACCCATGCAGACGCCATACCACAGCAAGCATGGAGCCCGCTCAGCTCATCGTCACCGTATGTCTCCTGTATGCTGGCAGACATGCTACTGCATTGCTACACAGCAGTAGCTTATTGCCTTTTGGCAGCAGATACTGCAGTATGACTGGTAGCCGTCGTCGAAGTAATCCAGGGTGCTCTTTTAACCGACCTCGATGAGGTCAGGGGTGCCTGGGCAAACATGGGAGTGACTCAGCCAGGTCATTTCCCCTTTAAGTTTCGTCTCATGGCAATTCAGTCCTACCAGCAGTGCACTGTCTTTTAATCAGCATCCAGGAGAAGATGATGGCCAGCAGTCATATGGCACCATCTTCTGCCAAGCACCCAGGAGATGACGATGGCTAGTGGTCGTACTGCACAGTCTGCTGCCAGCAAGATGTATAAAGATAGATGAAGTGGATCAAAACAAGAAATAGACCAGATTTGTTTTGTATTTATTTTCTCTCCCTCCCTCCGTAAAATCAACGGCCTGCTAAACCCAGTTTTGATTTCTATCCTTCATTCTGTTTCTCGCAAAGCCACCCCCTTTGTTGATTTTAATTCCCTGTAAGCCAACCCTGTAAGCCATGTTGTCAGTCGCCCCTCCCTCCGTCAGAGCAACGGCAAACAATCGTTTTGTGCCCTTTTCCCTGGATTGCCCGAGCAGGAGCAGACACCATAGCACAGCAAGCATGGAGCCTGTTCAGCTCACCACAGCAGTTATGACCATTGTAAAAACCTCGTGCATTATCCTGCAGTGTATGCAGAACCAACACCTGAAAAACCAGGCTAGGAGGCGATGGCAGCGCGGTGATGAGGACATGAACACGCTTTTCTCTAAAACTGTGTTCCCCCACAATTTGGAGATCATGGTGTTAATGGGGCAGGCTCATGCCATGGAACGCCAATTCTGGGCCCGGGAAACAAGCAGAGAGTGGTGGGACCACATAGTGTTGCAGGTCTGGGATGATTCCCAGTGGCTACGAAACTTTCGCATGCATAAGGGCACTTTCATGGAACTTTGTGACTTGCTTTCCCCTGCCCTGAAGCACAAGAATACCAAGTTGAGAGCAGCCGTCACAGTTCACAAGCAAGTGGCAATAGCCCTGTGGAAGCTTGCAACGCCAGACAGCTCCCAGTCAGTCAGTAATCAATTTGGAGTGGGCAAATCTACTGTGGGGGTTGCTGTGATGCAAGTAGTCAACGCAATCATTGAGCTGCTGCTATCAAAGATAGTGACTCTGGGAAATATGTAGGTCATAGTAGATGGCTTTGCTGCAATGGGATTCCCTAACTGTGGTGGGGCTATAGACGGAACGCATATCCCTATCTTGGGACCGGACCACCAGGGCAACCAGTACGTAAACCGCAAGGGGTACTTTTCAATGGTGCTGCAAGCACTGGTGGATCACAAGGGACATTTCACCAACATCAACGTGGGATGGTGAGGAAAGGTTCATGACACTCGCATCTTCAGGAACCCTGGTCTGTTTAAATGGCTGCCGGAAGAGATTTACTTCCCAGACCAGAAAATAACTGTTGGGGATGTTGAAATGCCTATAGTTATCCTTGGGGACCCAGCCTACCCCTTAATGCCCTGGCTCATGAAGCCATACACAGGCAGCCTGGATAGTAGTAAGGAGCTGTTCAACTATAGGCTGAGCAATTGCAGAATGGTGGTAGAGTGTTCATTTGGACATTTAAAGGGTCGCTGGTGCAGTTTACTGACTCACTCAGGCCTCAGCAAAACCAATATTCCCATTGTTATTACTGTTTGCTGTGTGCTCCACAATCTCTGTGAGAGTAAGGGGGAAACGTTTATGGCGGGGTGGGAGGTTGATGCAAATTGCCTGGCCGCTGAATACGTGCAGCCAGACACCAGGGCAGTTAGAAGAGCACAGGAGGGCGCGGTGCGCATCAGAGAAGCTTGGAAAACCAGTTTCATGACTGGTCAGAGCATGTGTGACACTTCTGTTTGTTTCTCCTTGATGAAGACCCGCCCCCTTGGTTGCCTCTAAATTCCCTGTAAGCCACCTGCCCTCTCCCCTTTTATCACAGCTTGCTTGCAAAGGAAATAAAGTCACTATCGTTTAAAAACATGTATTCTTTATTAATTGATTATAAAAATAGGGAGATAACGCACAAGGTAGCCTGGGTGGGGTGTGGGTGGAGGGTAGGAGGGAAGGAAAAAGCCATTTTAAAACTTGTTGAATGCCAGCCTTCTATTGCTTGGGCTGTCCACTGGGGTGGAGTGGTTGGGTGCCCGGAGCCTCCCACCCCGCATTCTTGGGCGTCTGGGTGAGGAGGCTATGGAACTTGGGGAGGAAGGAGGACGGTTAAGCAGGGGCTGCAGTGGCAGTCTGTGATCCTGCTGCCATTCATGAACCTCCACCAGACGCCGGAGCATGTCTGTTTGATCCCGCAGTAACCCCAGTGTTGCCTCATGCCTCCTCTGATCTTCCTGCTGCCACCTCTCCTCACGTTCATCGGCCACTGTCCTATACTCTGCTATTGTGTCCCTCCACACAGCTCTGTCAGTGCCGGACGACTGCATGAGCTCAGAGAACATGTCATTGCGCGTGCGTTTTTTTCGCCGCCTTATCTGGATATCCTATGGGATGGAGGAGGGAGGCTTGAAACATTTGCAGCTGCTGGAGGAAAAAAAGGGAGTGCAGTATTTAAAAAGATACATTTTACAGAACAATGGCTATACTCTTTCACGGTGAACAACACTTCACATTACAGAGCACATGTGATTTTGGTACAAGGTCGTATTTTGCATCTTATATTGAGTGCCTGCGGCTTTGGTGTTAGACATCACACACGCAGGGCCGGGCAACAGAATTCGGCTTGCAGGCGGCCATGGTAAGCCATAGTCTTTCAGCTTCTGCAACCTTCATAACAGCAGCCCTCTCCTTTCCCATACCAAGCAAAGCCCGTTGAGTTGGCCATTTAGTGCTGCAGTTTTCCTGTTAACGTGCAGCAGCAGAAACCAAACTAATCCCCTCCCCCCATCCAATTCTCTGGGATGATCGCTTTTCCCCTCCCCCCCCACCTGCCTGTTATCAGGGAAGATCCCTGCTAGCCAAACGCAAACAGCTCAGTGCCAATGCCCCCTCCTTTGCCCCCCTGCTTGGATAACTGCAGGGAGGATTTCTTTTCAGCCAGAGGCAAACAGCCCAGTAGGAATGGGCATCTCTGAATGTCCCCTTAATTAAATTCCCCTATTTCAACCAGGTTACCATGAACGATAACGCTCTCCTGAGGATAACACAGAGAGAGAAAGAACGGATGTTGCTTGAATGCCAGCAAACACCGGGACCATACGCTGCCAGGCTTTGTCATTCAATGATACCAGATTACTTGCTATTAGTATGGCGTGGTAAAGTGTCCTACCATGGAGGACGGAATAAGGCTGCTCTCCCCAGAAATTTTCTGCAAAGGCTTTTAGAGTATCTCCAGGAGAGCTTCATGGAGATGTCCCTGGAGGATTTCTGCTCCATCCCCAAACACATTAACAGACTTTTCCAGTAGCAATTCTGGCCACGAATGCATCCCAAGTCCTCAGGGCTACTTAATCATTAAAAAACACTTGCTTTTATAACATGTATTATATTTTAAAAGGTACAGTCACCAGAGGTCCCTTCTCCGGCTTCGTTGAGTTGGGAGGGTATTTCAGTCAGGGTAATAAAAAGATCCTGGCTGTCGGGGAGAATGGTGTGCTGTTTGCTCTCCCCAGCTCGTCGTCCTCCTCCTCATCTTCCCCGTCCACAAAATCCTCAGGCATGGCGGAGAGTACCCCATCATCGGAGTCCACGGACAAGGCTGGGGTAGTGGTGGCGGCCCCCCCTAGAATTGCATGCAGGTCAGTGTAGAAGCGGCATGTCTGGAGCTCTGTCCCGGAGTGTCTGTTTGATTCTTTGGTTTTCTGGTACACTTGTCTGAGCTCCTTAAGTTTCACACGGCACTGTGTTGCGTCCCTGATGTAGCCTCTGTCCTTCATGGCCTCTGAGATTTTTTGAAATGTTTTGGCATTTCGTCCTTTGGAACGTAGTTCTGATAGCACGGATTCCTCTCCCCATACAGCGATCACATCCAGTACCTCCCGTTCAGTTCATGTGGAGCTCTTTTTCGATTCTGAGACTGCATGGTCACCTGTGCTGATGAGCTTGCATGGCCAAACAGGAAATGAGATTCAAAAGTTCCCCAGAGCTTTTCCTGTACACCTGGCCAGTGCATCCGAGTTCAGAGTGCTCACCAGAGCGGTCACAATGGTGCACTGTGGGAAAGGTCCTGGAGGCCAATGCCTTCCAATTGCGTCCATACTAACCCTAATTCGAAACGGCGATGTCAATTTCAGTGCTAATCCCCTCATTGGGGAGGAGTACAGAAATTGGTTTTAAGAGCCCTTTATGTCGAAAAAATGGCTTCGTTGTGTGGATAGGTGCAGGGTTAATTCGGATTTAACGCTGCTAAATCCGACATAAATTCGTAGTGTAGACCAGGCCTCAGAGGGAAAGACATTAGCCACCATCTTATCATCTGTCCCAACTTGGCCCTCTGCTTGTGCAAAATCTGTTTATTAGCCCTTTACACCTATTATATTGCTGACATTTTTATTTGTACAGAACTAGCAAAGACAGCTGCTGCTAGACTAGCCATTTAATTGACTTTCTCCGTAGATATGCTGCTGAGGGTGGGATATTATCTGTGTGATTTTGTCTTTGTGGAAATTGGTGAGTCTCAAAGACTTGAAATGTCTATAGCCCAGTTATGCCAGATGGAAATTCACTAAAGAAATGTTACTATTTGCATAATCCACACATACTTTATTCTGTGAATAAACTTCAACAATCTGGGTCAGAGCCTCAGTTGATTTAAACTTGATTTACTTCAGAAGGGCTACAGCCATTTACACCTATGGTTTTGCTTTTCCCTGTGTGATTGCAGAATAAGAAACCAGTGTTGTTAAGAAAGACTGTTCAGAGTGAGCAAAAATCCTCCAGGAGATTTGCTTCTTCAGCTGAAAGAGCCATGGTTGGAAGTTATCTAATCCCTGTGCATTACCATGTTCTTTGTTTGTGGAAATCCCTCAAAAAAAGTGTGTAAATGCAGCTGAACTACTTAGCAGTACAGGGGTGGAAATGGTTTGTATTAGGTTAGAGGCAAGAATTAACCCTGTTAAATGATCATTTGAAGAACAGTGTATGTAGGAAGCGATTGTTTAGTCTTGTGGGCCAGGCCTACTCATGTTGAAATCCATGAATTTTACCATTGACACTGAAGGAGCAGGACTGCAAAACAGTGTAATAAATCCTGGCAAAGTGGATTTTCCCACCCATCACTCCAAATGTGTGACATTTTCTTGCTTCCAAAGGGATTTCTTTTCTCTAAAATGGATCTAGGTTCATTTAATCTTTTGTGTATATTTAAGAAACATGCCTGCTTGTTTCTTTTAAAGAGCCTAAAATAGTTCATTTAATTTATAATACATACTAGAGGTATGTCCCTGTAAAATATTTAAATACTAATTATTTCTATATTACTTCCAGAATTGTTTGAACTCTTAACTGACAGACATACTTTGTATTTACTTTTATGCAGGATTCGGATGTTGATTGATGAAGGCTATGAAGACAGAATTGTAATTGCTCATGATGTGCACACTAAGAATCGATTGATGAAATATGGAGGTCATGGATATTCACATATCCTCAAAAACATGGTTCCTAAAATGCTAATAAGAGGCATATCCCAAAATATAATTGATAAGATATTGATTGAGAACCCAAAACGGTGGCTGACTTTTAAATAGGGCTCATGATTAGCTATTCACATCTTGTATGTAAAGCTTGCTGAGAAAAGTCAGATTTGTTTCAATAGAGTGGTCATTTTAAAGCTAGGTTCTTTTGAGGAAAACTTGTGTGATGTTCGTAAGACCCCCAAAGAACAGATAATCACTTCCCTTTTTAATTAGAACAAAAAATGTTGTGTATTATCTCTCCATCTGATTACCTCTAATAATCTGGTCCTGAATGAGTTATTTGTTTTGAGCACAACTACCGAATTTTCCCAAGTAAATATTGAAATAACTAAAAGAAAAGGAGTACTTGTGGCACCTTAGAGACTAACAAATTTATTAGAGCATAAGCTTTCGTGAGCTAATTTGTTAGTCTCTAAGGTGCCACAAGTACTCCTTTTCTTTTTGCGAATACAGACTAACACGGCTGCTACTCTGAAACCATTGAAATAACTGTTTCCAAAGAGCAGATTTAATACTATAGTTAATTATTATTCAGGATTATTTTTTTTAAAGATGCATCATCTTAACTACTTGAGGAAATTTAAAATGTTTCCAGTTAAATGGCCCCCCTCTGGAGCGATTTAATGTTCCTTGTAATATTGATGATCCTGTTAATTATCCTGCTGTTCTTTAATTAATGCTTAAAAAAGAATATGACACTTTTAAATAGCTACTGCAGAAAACAGAATAAGAGAAAGAAGACAACGTGATTTCAGAAAAGTTATTGTATCTCTCATGATTAACAACTTGCAGAGATTATTTTTAAATGAAAATGTAAAAGAATACATGGAAAAAATATTTTTAATAAAGCAATTTGTAAACCACTAACAACTTTATGTTTTAGAAGTCTTTTTTTTAAAATTATGTTAAAATTTTGAGTTGAACTTTTGGAAACTTGCAAGTGAAAATGTGAAGTGTCATGCAAATCAATTTGATGTTGAAAAGATGAAAATCCACAAGTCCAAATATATTACATAATACAATTTAATGAGTTGTTACAGTTATAACAAAGGCCATGATTTAATCAGTTTACAAATCAGTTTGTCAAGATATGATTCAAAAAAGAAATGTTTGCCTTATATATGTTTTTCATTTAAATATTTGTTCTTTCCTCTAGACCAAAACAGGGGTAAATATTTATTTATCCGAAGAAAAGATTGTGTGTTAGCAATAGCAATCTCATTTCAATGGCTTATTCTTTCACGAGTCCTGCTTTTGATGTCCTGTGGTAATGAAGTATTCCTGTTCACTTCTTGGTGAATGTGCATTGCTAGTTATTAATGATTTTTTGCTTGAAACCTTGTTTGATACCTACATGAGAAATCTCCAAAGCTTTGCTGCCAACCACTCTGTAGCGGTGGTCCTCACAATAAAAGCAATTGTGATATGAGTAGATGTGAAGTCAACTAGGTGTCCATTATAAAATATATTGCATATATTCAGTACAATCCATAAATATGGGTTGGTGTCTTCTTTACTAGGAGAGCAGAAATGTTTAACCAAATTGATGTGATGTAATGAGGGAACAGGAAAAAAAAAGGCAGTTATGAAGCACACCTCTCCCTTTTGAGAACCAAGATACATTACATATGAGATTCTCTTATTGAGCATAGACTAACTGATGGCACATCATGTCTTTTGAACTGAACAGCTGTCCAAAGGAGGAACAGACCAGAAGAATGATATGGTCTGTGTAAGAAATGCCTTAATCATGTAAATAAATGCTTTCTAGGGAGATTTTTCTATCTTTAAAATCTCTATCTTAAAGTTATCAAAAAATCAAAGGGGAAGATATTTTTCTTTAATTATGGCAGACATTTGACATTTTAGTATATGACAAATCTCAGTTTGTCCCCTTCCCTTGGTAGATTATAGAAAGTTGTATGTGGCAGATTATGTAAAACAGAAAAACTAGGTCTGGCCTCTCACTACTCCATAGTAATTTATACAAATAGTATTTTTATTATGCCATGAATGTAATCTAAGATCTATACTGCATAAACATTACAGCAGGTAGCTACGTAATTATTTTGACCCTACCGTAAAGGTTCTGGTATGTATTCCTGCTATAATTTTGCTTTAGACTTAAACTTGCAAGTATCAACATGGGAGCAATTAAAAAAACAAAAATATAATTTCTAAATAAAAATCCTTTTTATAGAGGTATTACTGATATTGCTGCTATTACTGATTGTAAAAGATTTTTGTAGAACTATAACTGAAAAGCAAGTTTTTACAATGTAATTTTCCAGGCCATTAGTCTATTATACTGAGTAAGCCTTTTTGAGATATAGATATAGATAAGAAAAATAGGTTTTAATACACAGTTTTTTGCATTTGAAAATCTGTTTCTCTCTTTGCATAATTGGTTTTCATATTTGGTAATATGCTTATCTGTTAATTTCAGTCACACCATACTACAAACGAATGCAATACCTTGTAACAGGTACTGTGTGATGGCATCATTACAAAGGGCCCAAATCCCACTCTCATGCAAGTATCCACACTAATTTCAGCAAGACTAGTTGCATAAATAAGCCGAGCAGGATTTTGGCCAGTGGTTTTCTCACAATGTTCTGTGTAACGACTCCAGTTGACTCTTTGTAGTATGTCAAGTCATAAATAATCTTTTGTTAAACAAAAGTAGTAACTACAGATTTACACTGAAGACTAATCGCAGCAAAGAAATTATTCTGGCCTGGCCTGGGAGTGTGGATGTTAGATTTGCTAAAACAGTATTTACACAACAAACCATAAAGAACGGGTTTGTTAAATTGTCTAAATAGATGTATTTACAAATGTTTACATATTAAGAACCAAATCTGTTTACATATTAAAAGCCAAATGGGAGTTTTGCAGTTGGCTTCAGTGGACCCAGGATTTGGTCCAAATATAGGCAGTTTGCTATATCATCTCTTATATTTTCATTGAATTGTTTCTTCTGTCTTTCTCTCTTAGAATACAATTAAGGGGAGGGAAAGGAAATTTAAACTAAACGAATGGGTCGAAATCATTTAAAAGGCCTGACCTACACTCACAAAGCAGGGAAGTTAAGAGTTAAGGCTTGAAACTTATTAGTTTCTAGTTCTAGATAGAAGGATAACAAAAGTACAAGGCAAACAATTCCTTTGGAGAGAAGAAGCATTTCAATTACCTCTTCCATTTATTGTAAACTCATTCCTCACTATGAGTGGACTCCAAGCATCATAGTTAGCGGGTATGTCACAAGAACCAAAGCTGACATATGGATAAAGCAGCAAGATCATAATACATCAAAGTATCATATATACTGAAGAAATAATTCAGTATCTTTAGATTTTCCTAGAAAAATTTGTGATCTATATAGGACTTCATTCACATTGACACTAACAATAAGTATTTGCTTTGGCGGTAGTGGATCACACATCTGTTTAACTTACTTTTATATATATATATATATAATTATATATAAATATATATATATATATATTATTTTTAAATATAAGATTTCTTTGTGTCATACAGATGTGAGTCAGGTAGCATTTGATTTTCCCCCACTACTGAGGTGTCCCACGGTCAGTATCCGCTGGATTCTTGATTCATTGACTTTTGCCACATGAATCCATCTCTTAGAAGAACAAGCTTAGTTTTTGACTCATAATCAGTCAGCATAAATAATAAATCCAGAAAATGTGCTGTATTTGTTGTTGTTTCCTCCATGTGCTTTTCCTCCATCTAATTTTATGTAAACTTCATCTCCTGGCTCCAAATGAAGAACCACGCTGTTACTGGCATAGTCGTAGTTCTGATCAGCATCCTGAGCAATTGCGCTAGCTCGAACCTATGTAAAACAAAAACAAACATAAATGTTCGGTTAAGAAACTTGGACATTCTTCCTGCATGGTGTAATTAAAACATGTCCTCAGAAGGCATTGCACATGTTCAGTGCCACTAAATATGCCTAGAGACCTCTCAGCTGTAAGTTTCCCCTAACAATACCATCACTATTTCTGCCATTGCTAGAAATGGTTTACAATGCAGCAGCAAGTTCTCCCAGAAGTAGCCTAAATATTTTAACTCAAATCATTATCACATGGCTTGTTTGCCTCTGAGTAATACAAAACTGCTCACTCTCACATCTCCAGCTATTTTGCCCCTATTTGTTTTAATTTTTATATATATATAAAATATATATACACATACATACACAAAAAATAGCTAGACTCCAGGGAGCTGATTATGGGCTCACTACAGGTTTAGATTGGTGTAACTCTAACTCCAGTGGAACTACTGATTTACACTGGCATGAGATCACTATCAGCCCCAGGTATTAAGGTGGAGTTTTTCAGACATGTTCTGATCATAATAGTTACCAGATCCTGTTGCAAAAACACAGAAATAAAATAATCTCTTGCTGCCAATGAACTTTAAACCCTTGTAGTTGATTTGTCTCCAAATAAGTCATCAAAATTTAAATGAAATGCTGAAGAACAAAAAAATACTAGTGGATAAACAATCCAAGCCAAAGTAGGAAATTCTGTTATTGGCACATATTTCACATAATCATTTAACTTATGTACAGTCTAAAAGATATACATTTTAAAATTACATCAGCTTGTATTTTAAGATGAATTATGGAGCTTTCAGATATTTGATTTTTTTTAAAAAAAACTGAATATACTACTTTAACGCAAACATTTTCCCCTTCTTGCTGTTTGGCTACTAACTGAGTTTGACATTATTAGCAAAAAAAAAAGGAATTTATTAGCAAACTGAAAGGAATTTATAATCAGTATCAAATTGTATGTCAGTCTTGAGCAACGAATATTCTGTCGCATCCTCAAGTAAAGGTAATCCTCCAAATCATTTAACTATAATTTAGTTCTGCTTTGTAAAATATTTAAACTTATTTGTATGTGATTTATTTTATCATCATCTTTGTTGCTTGGCCCTCTTCTAGAATAGTTATACAGAGCTGTAAGTGGTTTTGCAAATGAGAAGTAAGTAATAATGCATGACTTGACTTGCAATATGTGGGATTTTTATCTTCAGAATTGAAAAAAATGAGCTATAAGTCTAGAATTTCCATGCATTCCTTTTAAAGTTTAAATGATAGGTTTTCAAATTAAATTTTCATGTGGCATGATCCCACGTTAATACTGAAATGTTAAAAAGGAAGGCTCTTTAGCACTCTAGATATCAAGGTATTTCATTATGAAGCTTAAGCAGCAAAAATTCTCTGTGCATCACCTAGCAGGGGTGAGACCAGCTTACAAGGTTTATAATTGCATAACCATGTGCAAATTTAAACAAATATATTACTATAGGAGTCATTGGTTCACATATATAATTGTTTATTCAGATGATCTGTTTTGACCATTATTTCAGCAATAACTATCAAGGCATGGGGCATTTCTTAGGGATTAATGACCATCAAAGGCGGAATTGATGGCTTTGGGCCATTAACACTCCTCCATAGAAAATAGAGGTGATTATTGCTACTATAAATGGAGGAAGAGGGAATAAATATGTGGCCATGGTTAGTTTGTATTTTAATATATGTGAAACAAAATGATTTTCCTAGGGAATTAATGCCCTGCATATTGGCAAATTGAATTGTTTAAATTACCACACACACCCCCCCACACACACACCCAAACAAATTTCATTCATGCCACAATTAAATTCTATTTCTTGGATACATCTAACATTTATACCTGTGTTATTATGAATAAGTATATCTGCTGTACAGTAACAAACTATTTGTGCTATTGGCTTTACCATTAAAGGTGTTCATTATGAAGAATATGGGTGATGAACATTCACTACAGCAATGGACATTTCATTGCTAAGACTCTAGGTAGTTCTTGGCTGTACTGAGAGAATGATTTAGACATTGAGAACCTAAAAATAATCTAGCAGATTGTATTAATTTGTGTATAGCCACAAAGCCCTGTAAATGCATTAACTTGGTCCCACAGTCCAGTGTGTTACCCTTAAGGGGTTTTCTTCCTGCGTTTGGGAAAGCCAATGTAATTTCTTTTTAAAGCCTATGAAAATAGTCTCAGAAGACTCCTAAGTGAACTGCCCTAAGAATGTAAATGTATTTCAAAATTAAACCATTAATGTAGTACCCATTTTATAAGTTGCATGACTGCCCACCTCATCATTTTCTAAAGGTACATTGGGACACTGAAATTGCAGACACATACCAGCTAAGCAATGTGATCTCAGCACTTCTTGTGTTTAAGCTCTATAACTATTAAGGAGGGCAATGTGTTACACTGGAGACCGTAAGCTTCCTAATACAGTATACATTGCTTTGGGATGATTTTTTCCTATAAATCATGCTCTCTCCCTGTAGTAATGTCCCCCCCCCCCCAGAGAATACTATTGACTATATAACACCATCTGGGACAGACTCAAACCCCCTTTAACGATTTCATTAACGATTTCCAGGCTTTTTTACAAATACTATAGAAAGTTAACTACTATCACATTGCATCAGCCACCAGTGTTTCACGAACAAATCACACTTTAAAAAGGCACCCGTGCACTAAAACTACTAACTAATTTCAAACAAACTGAGTCCTGATATTTAAGCTTAGCCATTACTTCTCCTCCTACATATAAAGAGAAGACAAAAAGTAACATCCCTTGTACTCCAGACTCTCAGTCAGCGTGAGATGTGTATGTGTAGTCATGCTAGGGGGTTGAAGCGGTTCATTAATAGTTGGGATCTTTTCGGTTAGTCTCCGGCTCAATTTAATATTTATAATACGGGGTTTTCAGTGCATGCCTTGCTTTGCCGCGGTATTTTATTTGGCTTCTAGCATGCAGTGGGCGAAATGCTTCATGCGTTTTAATACCCCAATACAGGCTCATGATTCAATCGCAGACACGGGAGACCCACTGTCTACTCTCCCCAGCGTTGCTTTTATAGGAAGAAGTCAACGCGGTTGTGCTGCAATTCAAGAGTTTGAATGGCGCGGGCTCAGCGGGGGGGGGGCTTTAATCCGACCGGGAAGCCCGAATGTCAGCTGTACGAGACCGATCCCCGTCAGGCCAAGAAAACCCGCCCGGCACAGGCGTTAGACAGAGCGCCGCAACGCTGCTGAAAGCCTGGACCCTGCAACATTTTACTCGAGGGAAATTCTTTAGGGTTTTCCAGGGACTGGGTCGGCTGGATTCCTGGTCCCAGAGCAGTCCCGGCGTGGGAAACACGTCACAGTTATCTTGAATTACTTGCAGACCGTTAGTAACGCTTGTCAGTTTCCCTGCGCCTTGGTTCATATAAACAGTATTTCGAAACTACAGTATAATCTTCGCTTATGACCGCTTGAAAGCTTCTGCAGCCACCAGTCGTTCGGGCCACATTCCAAACGTCTCTGGTCCTTTTAGGAAGCATGACAAGCACTGCTGGGGGGGGGGGGGGGTTTCTACCCATTGTCCCTTAACCAGCAAACCGAAAGGCGGTGGTAGTTAGTATGAGAGAGAGAGAGAGAGAATGTAGGAAAGAGGTACAAAGTTACAGGGAACTCAGCAGTAGCAACAGCTAGACTAATTAAAATAGATTATGCCTCTGTCTTGCGAACTGGAGCATCTCAAGATCTTTCCTTCTTTCGAATACTTCGGCGTTCCTGGGGGGAAGGTGCCGAATCTCAGACTCTGAGCCCTAAAAACGAGGGCTCTTTAATGTTTGGTTTGGCTGTTAGATTTTGGAAGAAATCCACAATTCTTGCTCTATCTGTACCTAAGAAAGTAGCCTGCTAATAGGGGAGGTCTGTAGGCAATATTAATGTTCTTAGTTATAACAGTTCTTTAACAGGGGACTTATGCCAGAATAATAAATTACCTGCTCTGTCAACAGTGCCTTAAAAGCCCCCAGCTGCCAGCCTATCACCCCGATATCCTGGCCTGTAGTTTCTCTTTATGGCATGTTTCACACCGGAGCTTCGGGTTGCCTCTCGGTTACTTAGCTTTCATTAAAAAGAAAAGGAGGACTTGCGGCACCTTAGAGACTAACAAATTTATTAGAGCATAAGCCTTCCTGAGCTACAGCTCACTTCATCGGATGCGTAAGTGGCCATGCTTCCTGCCGACGGGAGCTCTGCCCCTCTAGCCCCCAGCTGGGCCCTGTTCCCATTACACTCTTCCTGCGCGTTGGATTCCTGTGTATTTCGCGTCCCCCTCAATCCCTTGCCCTGTATAGTCTTAGAGAAACTCTCAGGGCGTCTGGCTTCCCGGCCACCCCCTGGGGCCCCCGTCTTTCTGTGCCTCCCTGGGCTGGGCGCTCGAGAGAGGAGCAGCCCGCGTAGGCAGTGGGGGCTGATCGCAGCCCTCCAGGGTACAGTTCAGACCCGCTTCCCCGCCCCCATTTTGAGGCCGTGCTGCTCAGGGAGAGGAGCAATTCCCGGCTACAGCCGCCCCCGGGGGGAGCGCAGAGGGGAATCGCTTCCCCCCCACGTGCTTGCCAGCAGTGCACGGCGCTGTCTCCGCACGGCGTCTGTGCGGCCGCGGGGCTTTCCATGCCCACCCCCAAGCGCTGTCACTTCAGCACCCTAAGGGGTGTTCTTGAGCATCGCTGGGCCGGGTTGCAGCCTCCCCCCTTCCTGTGCAAACGTACCCAGGCCGGCCTGGGCTGGGCCGGAGAGGGTGGGGAACACGAGGGCAAAGGGAGCCAGACAGGTTTGGCATCGCCCTGATCCCGCTGCAGGGCCCCTGGAGCCCCCGCTCTGCTCCGCCCTGCTCCCCCGCGTAAAGCCGGATTGACTCGCCGGGAGAGAAGGGACGTGATCCGCTTCCCCCGAGGTCACCGCAGGGCCCCGAGCCACCTCCCCGGAAGCCAAGGGGGAGTTTCCCCATCGGCCTTAAAGGGGTGGGACAGGCCCAGCCCGGGGCCGCCTGGCTCCTAACGCCCCCCAGTCCCGTGTCCGTCCCCTCCCCGCCAGGCTTCCTCTCGGGGCCCTTCCCCTCCTGCCCCCCGACTGCCGGACACCACCCCTCCCCCAGGGACCAGCCCTTGCCTACCCCCTGCACGCCCCTCGCTGTGCCCCTCTCCCCCCTCCCGGGCCCCACCTCTCCCCAGGCTCCCGCTCCCTCCTCCTCTCCCGCAGGTGCTTCCCCGCGGCTCCCCACTCCGGGATCCCCCACATCCGGCTCCTCTGCCTTCGCCCCCCCCCATGTCCCACCCCCCGGCCCCTGATGCCCCCCAGGCTCCCCCTCCCCGGCCCCTCACCTGGTTGTTCTTGCAGAGATCTGCCCACATGCTGGTGCCGTCGCCGCCCCGCATCAGCACGTGGTAGGTGAAGAAGTAGATGCCGGGGATGGAGCACGTGAACTTGCCCGTGGTGGGGTCGTAGTGGTTGCCCAGGTTGGTGACCACGTCGTCGAACCTGAGCACCTCGTAGCCCTCGTGCTGGCGCTTGAGGCCGGCGTAGAAGGCGATCTTGGGCACGGTGCTGTAGGTGGCGGCGCTGATGGCCCCGGCCGCGTTCAGCCCCGGCGCCCCGGGGGGGCCCGGCAGGCCCTGGCGCCCGGGCTCGCCCTTCTCCCCCGGCGGCCCCACCGGCCCGGGCGGCCCCGGCTCCCCGGGCGGCCCGCGGGGCCCCGCCTTGCCCGGCCGGCCGGCCTCGCCCTTGGGCCCCTGGATGAAGGTGGGCAGGGACTGCATGAGGCCGCGGTCGGGCGTGGCCGCCGTGCTGGGCGCCTTGGTGCCGCCGTAGGGGTCGCAGACCATGCGGCAGGTGCCCAGCATCTCGTAGTGGGCCGAGGTGCCGGCCGAGCTCACCAGCACCGGGATGAGGATGACCAGCAGCAGCACCATGACCACCCCCAGGGCGCCGGCCGCGATCAGCCGCCGCCTGCTGCCCACCAGCCGGCTCAGCCCAGGGCGATCCTCCTGCCTGCTTTTGGACAAAATCTTGCTGGTTGGGCGGGGACCTCCTCAGAGCCGAAAACACCCCGAAGCCCCTGGCGAGCCCGAGCCCCCCGGCTCCGCTCCGGCGGCGAGGAAAGCGCCCGCGGCCGGTCCACCAGGCAAAGGCTGAGCCCCGGGCACCTGTGGCTGCCGCTGCCGCTGCTCTCGGGCGCAGGGAGCTGCCGCCCCGCGCCGGAGCCGCTCACGCTTTTATGCTCCTGCTGGCGATCGACTTTTTTGGTTGTTGTTGTTTTTTGTTTTGTTTGTTTGTTTTTTTTTTGTTTTTTTTTGCATACGGTGCCACTTCGAATCAACTTGCCCTCGCGCCGGCCTCTCCGCGCCCCTCGCGATCGCCCCGCTTTCCTGCCCCCTCCGTTTCCCCTGCAGCGACAGCCAGTCCCCCGAGGCAGCGCCGGCTGGTGAAACTTGCAAGAGCGCGCGAAAAATCCCCCCCCCCCCCTGGCGGCGGCGGCGGCCCCCCCTCCTCGCCGGGCCCGGCTCCTTCCCCGCCACGCGCACCCGCGAGCGCTCGGCGGGGCTGCTGGCCCGGGCCGGAGCCGCCGACGGAGCGAGCGCGGCCGCCTGCCAGGAGAAGAGGAGGCTGGCAAAGGCGCCGGAGCAATTTATAGGCACCCAGCAGCGCAGGGGAAAGGGGAGCCGCGTTGGCCTCTCATTCCAGCAGCTGCTCCGCTCTTCCCACTCACCCCGAGTTTGGCATCACCCAGCCAGGGTGGGGATTGTTCCCTCCCTGCCCGCGGATGCACGGTGAACTCGTGAGCACGCCCTGGCGCCGAGCAGCCCAAGGGGACGCGCAGGGTTTGGCTACCTGGCAGGTCAGCGAGCTAGACGGAAAGGTCCCCCCCCCCTACCCCCCCGGTTAACGGGTCCCCGGGCTCTCCCCCGCTGCATTGGCACGGGATTGGGAATGGCACTTTTCGTCTAAGGACCAGGCTCCCCGCTTCACCTGATTGTCCCAGTGCGAGTTAGTTGGAACCACCCCCCCCCCCCCCCACGTTCAGGAGATTAGCTGCTCCCACAGCCCTGATCCTGGTGGCACCCCTACAAAGAGCTCGTGGCAAATGGCTCCCTCTTGGGATTAAAATGAAACGAGCTGCTGGTGACTTGTCCAAGGCTGCTTCCTATGCTCCCGCTTTGTTCAGAATATGGCCTTGTGGTCAAGTTTAGGAAACCAGGCCAATGAAAAGGGCTCCCACTCATGCAAATCAGTCTGGCCCAGGACTCAAGGCAAGGGGCTGTCCCAGGTATAGATAGGGCCAGAGGAAGTAAGCTTTGATGGCAGGGTCTCTTCCTCCCTGCCTCTTCCCACCGGGGGCTGGTGGGCAGCTCTGCGGCCAAGTGGGTAGGTGAAAGACCGGCCTGAATGTCACATTGGGACCAACTCCCCACAGAGGCTGTTAAGCAAGTTACCCAGCTACCAAAGCTACAAGCTGCACAAAGCGCTCTTTAAATAAATAAGCAGAATTGATTCCTAAATCATACTTCTGCATGCAGGAGCAATGGACGTCAATCAAAGGTGGCTGACATTTGCCTGTCAATACGGGGATGATAGCTGGAAAGCGTGTGACTTATTACAGCGGGGCGAGAATCCGAAATGAGCCCCAGCAGCAAATAAGACAACAACCAAATAACATCTCCAGCGACGATCAGAGGGGCTGCGATCTTGTCTGGGATTTTGTTAGCACAAATCGCCTCCCCCTGCCCCTTCCCTTTTCTTTCTTTTCTACTCCGCAACACAATAAGGTCAAACAGGCAGGCGGTGGGAAACAAAGATTAATCGATTCTTCCTTTTAAGCAGAAATGTCAGCAGCTCCTTTTGCTCTTTCCTGGGAGACTGGAAGGCAAGGAGTGAGTCCAAGCGGTACAGAGCTGGGCCAGCCTAGCTGCTTATCTCCCCAGCAGGCTGCTGATAAAGCATCCACTTCCCACCCTTGTAAATATTTCCCCCTTTTCTGTTTTTTTGTTACTGTTCTACCTTTTTTAAAAAAAAAAAATCTTTATCTGGCAGGGACACAAGCTAGTCAGTTCCCTTAGCTATAAGCTTCCACCCAGCCCTTTGGAAGATGGCTTGAACCCACTTGTTTAGACCACATCATTCTCCTCCTCCCAAAGGACAAGCCATACAAGTCTGCTTTTTCTTCTTTGCAAGGAAAAGTTCTGGTAGGGGCTATAAGTCAGTGCAAAACTATTCCAGGCCCTGCATCCTCAATGTCATTCGTCCCCAGCCCCAGTAGCATCGTGATCAGGGCTGCTTGTAAAGCCCCACTTCAAGTGCATCAGGCTGCAAAATAAATAAATAAATCAGTAAAATAAAATGCTCATCCTGCCTATGTGTGGTTCATCAGGGACCATTCAGTGATCTTGGCAGGTATATATATAAAAAAAGTATTGCTCCTAACAATGATCACCTTCCTCTGGATTAGAACAGCCCTGGATATACAGAGGCCCCAGTCGTTCAATCCTGAAAGTTACTCATAGCTCAGCGCTTCCACAACACGTTTAAGGGTTGTGTGTGTTTGATACGTTACTTGCCTCTGGAGGCACAGTTGTACAGTTGTAGCTGAGGACAGAATTTAGTCCTCTGTTTATCAAGTAATGAAATGTTTCAAATCTCTTCATTATTATTAGATTCATAGATACTAAGGTCAGAAGGGACCATTCTGATCATCTAGTCCAACCTCCTGCACAACGCAGGCCACAGAATCTCACCCACCCACTCCTACGAAAAACCTCACCTATGTCTGAGCTATTGAAGTCCTCAAATCGTCGTTTAAAGACTTCAAGGAGTAGAGAATCCTCCCTCAAGTGACCCGTGCCCCATGCTACAGAGGAAGGCGAAAAACCTCCAGGGCCTCTCCAATCTGCCCTGGAGGAAAATTCCTTCCCGACCCCAAATATGGCGATCAGCTAAACCCTGAGCATATGGGCAAGATTCACCAGCCAGATATTACAGAAAATTCTTTCCTGGGTAACTCAGATCCCATCCATCTAATATCCCATCTCAGGGGTTTAGGCCTATTTACCCTGAATATTTAAAGATCAATTACCAAAATCACATTATCCCATCATACCATCTCCTCCATAAACTTATCAAGTAGAATCTTAAAGCCAGATAGATCTTTTGCCCCCACTGCTTCCCTTGGAAGGCTATTCCAAAACTTCACTCCTCTGATGGTTAGAAACCTTTGTCTAATTTCAAGTCTAAACTTCCTGGTGGCCAGTTTATACCCATTTGTTCTTCTGTCCACATTGGTGCTGAGCTTAAATAATTCCTCTCCCTCTCCTTTATTTATCCCTCTGATATATTTATAGAGAGCAATCATATCTCCCCTCAACCTTCTTTTAGTTAGGCTAAACAAGGCAAGCTCCTTAAGTCTCCTTTCATAAGACAAGTTTTCCATTCCTCGGATCATCCTAGTAGCCCTTCTCTGTACCTGCTCCAGTTTGAATTCATCCTTTTTAAACATGGGAGACCAGAACTGCACACAGTATTCTAGGTGAGGTCTCATCAGTGCCTTGTATAATAGCACTAAAACCTCCTTATCCCTACTGGAAATGCCTCTCCCGATGCATCCCAAAACCGCATTAGCTTTTTTCACAGCCATATCACATTGGCAGCTCATAGTCATCCTTTGATCAACCAATACTCCAAGGTCCTTCTCCTCTTCCGTTACTTCTAATTAATGCGTCCCCAACTTATAACTAAAATTCTTGTTATTAATCTCTAAATGCATAACCTTACACTCCTCACTATTAAATTTCATCCTATTACTATTACTCCAGTTTACAAGGTCATCCAGATCCTCCTGATCTATTGTTAGGTTACACAGTCTCACTCAGATGCAGTAATTAAGCTAATAGTAATTCGTACTGAATGCCATTTTGGTTCTAAAGTCAGAGCTCTTAATGATGCTCCTTTGTCACTAGCCGCCCTCTCTCTTCTACTGCCTCGCTGCTCCTCTTTGTCCTTGTCTGTACTGACCACCCCCATTTAATATTGTCCATACACCCATCAGTGCTTCTTCCCAGCCGTTGGGATGAAAGATTATACAAATGGAAAAGGTTTACTCATCCTTCCTGCTAATCAAGACTTTCTGATACTGATTCAGCTCTCAGATTCCTGTAGTCTTTCCTAGTGTTTTTGAAGCCCTCTTTCTGGTCCACTTTGCACAGCAACAGTTCACCCAAAGAAGGGATATCAAAGTCATAGAGAGAAGAGTTCGGGCTTGGTGGGAAGAGGCACTCAAGAGTCAGGCAACAGGCCTGTTTCAAACTACAACAGTTGACAAATGGCAGTTTTTCATATTAGGCGGGGAAATGAATAAAACCCGAACAAGACAAAACACTGAGCATGGCAAATAATGTGTTCATAGAGCCCACCTCATCACTGTATCTAACTATTTCCAAACTATTAGAAGGGAGTTTGTGCTCAGAACGTCTGTGAGCTAAAAGTGTTATTAACCTCTATTTTTCAGCTGCAACACAGAGAAATCTTGTCCAAGAGCACAAAGAAACTGTGCAGAGCTGGGCATTCAACCCAGATTTCTTGAGCCCAAGCCCTCATCCAATACCTTAACCACAAGACCAGACTTCCTTAGTAATAGAAAAATGCCCACATATAAGAAAGGTAAGATTGAGCCAGAGGGGCCAAACATTACACCAAAGGATCCAACAATCTGAGACGAGAACAAAGTCAAGGCCCTGTGAAAAGACAGATGTGTTTTGCTCACTTATCCTTTGGCTAAAAGAACTGGGTGTTTGTTTTCCTGTCATGGCACTTTTGAGCCTTGATATGCTGTAGTTAAGGCTTGAGTAGCACTTTATTAGCCCCTCTTCCAAGGTTTAGACGAAAAGTCTGGGTTGACAGTCCATTTTTAATGTATCCCATTACACCTACATTAGATGTTGCTAGTCTTGCAATAGTGATCAGGGTGACATTTCTTTGTCCAGGTTTTTTTTAAAACCTCCTGTGACCTTGTTCTGACCTTTAGTCTGTGTGTGTTTTAACCACTTCCCCCTATCTCTCTGTTTCAGTATAAGATGCCTACTGTTCACACAAGGATACTGCTGCTGGTGCCTGAACTTGGACTTGTTGGTTTGTATCTTTCAATTGCTGGTTTAGTGCGATACATTTCAATCTTAAAATTAGGAGCCAAAGTCAGTGTTGGGGTGTCCCAAAGAGTTATACCCACTTACACTAACAATGAATCGGGTTCAAAATATGTACTTTGAAATACAATATGAACAGGGGAAAGGAGCACATCTGAATGGCTGGCCTAGAGGTACCACTGCAAACGATCACATGTGGCACCTGGGTTCTGCTTCCTGGGCTATTCTATTCTCGCTACATTCTATGCTTCACCCATTTCTGTAAAATCTCAGCACTGGCAGATTTGTGGTATGCTGAGTGTGGAAGGCCCATAGCATCATCTGGTGGATAAAGAACTGTTTAGCTGAATGTTGGTGAAAACTCAGTAATCAGCCCATCTGAGTGGAAAATGTATTTGTAGTGATATAAGTCATGGACTGGATTTTTTAACCATACTAGATTCCCTGTGTACCAAAGATACTCAGCTTCTGTGTTTAGAAACCCTACTGCTCTGCTCATCATTTTCCCCAAACTTTTTAATTTAGCATTTGTGTTGGAAGGATAGTTTCTAAAATTTGAGCCACCTTTTTATGGTCAAGAATCCTTCAGATTAAATCTTACCACAATGAAAAATGTCCTTTGACACATCGATCGGGGTGGGCTTGGTACCAGAAGAATGTATATATCAGAATAATCTGCAAAAAATTAAGTTTAATCTTGAAAGGATTACAACCAATTTTCGAATCAAAATCAAAGAGGGCTGTCACTCAAGTGATAGGGCTCAGTGAGGGGAAACTGCAAATAAATTCAACATATCTCTTCCTTTTTAGCTTTTAATCTGAAAAGATCAGTAAAATATGACTAGTTACTCATGAGGGGGAAGAATTTTTAAACTGAAAGATCTATATTCAAGTCATGTATATAGTATTTTGACTGATGACTTATTGCAGATATAAAATCAGTCAATCTAATAAGAAGTTAAAGAGTAAACATTTAACTGGTCAAGTTTTAAGATATTAAATGATCACATATAACTCAATAATGGCACACATAAAGATCAGTAACTAACCATATACAAACATTCATTACCACATCTGTGCTCATGTATTGCAAAAATTAAACTGCTAATTGCAAACATAAAAGTCAGTTCTTGTAGATCTCCCCTCCCCACTTTAATTTGTACTTATAATTTTCCTACATGTTTAATCTCTGCTTTTACTCTAAAATGGAAGTCAACAAGCTATATTCTCCTCTTAATTCCCACCCATAACTCTCTAATGTGTACAATAAAATGTTGACGTGATGCACATGAATATTACAGTGAGCTACTGGAATATTTTTTAAACCAGTGACATATTAAATACTTTTTAAAAACAGTAACAGGCACTTCCAAGTATGCATCCAATTATTAAATCATTTCTGTATAGCATGATTGATCCTGCAACACTCAGACTGTTGTAACTGCAATGGTTGTATTCTTTGCCTAAGGCCAGTGTCACAGTTCCTGGGTTGGCTGCCCCTGCTGAGACCCTTTTCTAGTCCTCCACGTGAACCCCTTCAAGTGACAGACCTGTGTCCCCACTTCTCTTTGGGGTGGGACCCTAGATAGACATGACTTAGCTTTGGCGCTGTCCCCCATTCTCTTGGTGACCAAGGTACAGCCTTCTTGCGGCAACTTCTGACTCTCAAGCAGTCTGTGTCTGCCTGCAGCTGCTGACATCTTCCCTCCTCCCTTTCTGCAGGGCAGATCTTTTAACTGATTGGTGTCTTTTGCTCTCCAGGTTCTCAGCCTTGGCAATACAGCTGTGTCCCCAGGTTTGGGGTGGAGAAGGTGACCTCTTCACAGCTATTAACCTGACTATTGTGTTTCAGAGACCCCTTATCTGGACTATTGTGTAGCCTTCTCTAACAGCCCCCTTTTGATCAAACGCCACATCAATAACCCAATAAACAAACACACAGAGACAGGCACAATATTAATACAAAAACAATATCAATATTTCCCAGTTCTCCCCAGCCAGCATTAATTCAAGGGGTACCATATTGCTAGCAGTGAAAGTAACAACTGCAACATTTTTTATAACACTGTAAATAGTAAGTAGAAGATAAATGCTTCTGTGGTGCTAAAATTAAACCAAAACCCTAAAATCGTACGAATAAGCAGAGGTATAAATCATGCTGTACTTCTATTGAAAGTTACATCAGTTGTTAAAGCCAGTTGGGGGAGATTTTCAGATGATTTGATCACGAGTAAGAATTTGGGTAGTTTTGCAACGGTGATGAGAAGGCCAGCACAATTAAACAGAGGAAAAGGAAAAGCAAAAAGAGAAAGAAGCTTCTCTGTACTGTCATCTGCTGTTTCCTTCTATCTCCTCAAAGCCCTGCAAGACTCTCTTTCCATTGTTATCACAGCCTAGCAATCTTGTGGAATGATATACTGCACACTATGATCCTTTATATTCATCAGGAGTTTGATGGATGGGCAATAAGAATGGATAGCTGGGAGTGGAAGCTCAAAATTAAAATCCTAAGAGTGGCAAGTTGCCCAAGAGGTTTATTTTTTTTCTGTCACCTACTCAATATATTCTTCCCTTTGTTCCTTGATTATTAATTTCAGAGTCACTAATGGTATAATTTATTCCGTAAATTGCAATTATTTCTAACTACTTGTTTGTCTAATATTTTTAAAAATTCAAGCAGGCAGTATTTGAACTAAACAGCCCCTTGAAAATAAAGATGTGCAGCTCATCCGTACAATGGCCATTTGGCCCAAGTCTTCAAGGTGCTCAGCATCTGAGTCCAATGAGAGTCGAGCATGATCAACGCTCTGCAGGATCAGGCCTTGTCTTTCTGCATTACAATATGGATTCATAGGGACTAACTGATAGTAAATCAGGAGTAGCTCTGCTGAACTCAGTGCAGTTACATCAGTGCAAATGAGATTAGAATCAGGACCAGAAATCCTTACATGGAATTTAGACAAATGTGAAGTACAGAGGGGGATTCAGTATTGTATGCATAGACAAAACACAGCTGAGAAACTCCTTCTGCCCTTGAAAGGGACTGATCCCATATTCATTTAACTAAGATGTTTTCAGGACCTCACTTTTCACCAGCGAGCACCGAGTCACAAAACAATATCATTGTGTCAGTTTCTCATCATTATATTTTTCTGGAATCACATTAATAGACTACCGGAGAGTGGATGGTTTCTTCTGCTTCTTTCTTTGTTTTTTAAACTGTATTTTGATTTACATTCAGACAAGCAGCAAAAAAGAGAAAAAGGGCAGAAGGAGTTAGACTATGGGATAACATCATCGTGATTTTATGATAAACAATATACATTCTTAACCTACCTGTACATTTACAACTGTTCAGTCGCATAATTTTTATCTAGTTGGCAAAAGTAATATATAAAAATGCTTTGGATCATCTTATTCTTGAAACAGTCCTATTTCATTCAAAGGTCGAGACATACGGTATTCTGATTATTAAAGGGACTTTCCTTTGGTGCCCTGTGGAAATTTCAAGTTCTACATTAGCAAAAATGTCACATGCGTTCTCCTCATAAGATGGTAAATGATGTTGACTAACCATGCGGCTGGCACTGTGACTTTTTATTCCAATACATAAATATATAACAAAGTACATTGAACATATCACATAAAACAATCCATCTCAGACATCCCAAAATAAGTGCTTTGATATAACCTAAGATTGGCAGATATGCCATTAAACTATAGCACATACTGTACATCTAACCTACTCTTTTAAAATGAGCTGGATGAAAAGAGGCATCTGATTGGCCAATGAGGGTTCTATATTATGCTCTTCATGCAGGAAATACTCAACTGGAATTTTCCCTTCATACAATGGCTTTAAGTCACAGTCAAAGTTTTTGCCTGAATCATAACAGCTTGTGGTCATCTTAAATAGCTACTACCTTCTCTTGTAGTGACAGGTTTCAGAGTAGCAGCCATGTTAGTCTGTATCTGCAAAAAGAACGGTAGTGCTTGTGGCACCTTGGAGCCTAACAAATTTATTAGAGCATAAGAATCACCCACCCCAGTGTCAACATCAATATCTTGTTTATCTCCTTCCACCCCGGCTTTCCACCCTCTCCTCATTAGAATGCCTCCTAAAGACTTACTTTTTCCAAGGGGCCCACAAACATTACCCTATCTTGAATGTGTCAGGCCCTAAATGCTGCAAGAAAATTCTGCTCTTTCCCATTGGCATGACCCCAGTCAAGTCAACAAGGTAAATAAATACTCTTTGTTCCACCTGCTCTGAGGCAGGCGATTTGGAAGAGAGTGTAAAATACAGATTTGCTTGGATTCTTTCATACACAAAAATGTGTAGGATCTACCTGGAATTCTAGACTGATAGTTTAAAAACACTTCAGGTGAGTTTCTTATCCAGGCTTTGGCCCCTTTACACTGCACAAAAGAGCCAGAGCGGCATAAAGCCCTGGATCTGGCTGGGAGATGCTTTCCCTGGCACAGAAATTGAGGAAAACAAGGTAAGGCTGTCTTTCAGGGACCTTCTCACACACCAGGGTACGGGCAGCGGGTAGGGCTAAGGGCAGAAGAGGGGTATCAGGGCTGAGCCTACAGTGCAGTACTGGTGAGATGCTGGGCAGCACTGGGGCCTATAGAGCACTCCAAGAAGGCTCCATAACTCAGCCTGGGCCCCCAGCGCTGTTTAAGTTACACCAGGGCCACTCCAGCCCATGGGAGCAACCTAGGATCAGGAAGCCACCTTAAAGTCACCTCCTCTTTGAGGCATGGCACAAAATCTCAACTTTGCAGTTTTGTCAGGCCTCCCTGAAGGTGTCATCACATTTCTCTGAATACGATGTATTAGTTAACTTGTGCTCCCTCTATTGGCTGGATGGCTTCCTCTCCACAATGCAAAAGGATTGCAAGGTTTAATTTACTGAGGCTCTGGTTAGGTGTTTTCGTTCTGAGGTTTTTATAAGTCTCTTGGGGCAGTCCTGGATTTTTTTCTAATAGATATTTGGAATCCAGAAGCCATTCCTCACCAGATTATAGCAATTTTCTGGTAAGTTAGCTTTTGTGCCCAAACTACTTGAGTGTTCTTTTAAACAGGAATATAGTTTCTGAAGTACACATAGGAACTGTAGGAGGTGGAACAGAGAGCAAAAGTCTGGGGCTGAGCTCTTTGAATGGGACAGATGGCAAACGTAGCCAAAAATAGTGTTGCTAGAAGTATAACTCATGGTAAATTGAATTAATTTTAATAATTGCTTTTTTATGCTTTGATAAAAACTGGCAAAGACCTAGAGCTTCTTTACCCAAGGTAATTAGTATATCTCTTCTCTACTGCTATGCTTTAGAGCTAGTGCTTTTTTGCAGGCTCTCAAAGCTTACAGACATGTGTAGGATGGGCCTCCCCACTGGTGCGAGGAAGCCGCACTGCTCTAACATACCACCCACAGCCAAGAGTATGTGGCATATCTTGTGCTCTTGCAGACTGGGCACATTAAAGAAATACTATGCTTGGTTTAGGGGGGGGAAATGCCAGCTGCATCTGTAACAGTATTCACTCTCTGGTGATGCCAGGAAAACCCAAAGCGTTCCCCATCAAATTTTTACTAGACCCTTCCAGTTGGTAAAGCATTGTGCAAACTTTCCCATCAGTCCAGTTCACACATGATTTGCAAATTGCACAGGCCAGATCCTCACCTGGTATAAACTGACATAGATTCACTAACTGGGAATCCAAATTTGTACCAGCTGAGGATCTGGCTCTACATTCAGGAATGATGCCAATGCAGAGTCACACACATATCTATCAGTGAGAGCACAAAATCCCATGCTTGCCAGCATGGTTTATTACAAACCTCAGAGATATTGCCTCTAAATGTGTGTGAGTTTGTCAGATTCCACTGGAATGCCCTCCTACCTTTCAGACTTGCTCTGAAGATAAATGCATTATTGTTTGTGAGACACGCAGATTCTGTGGTGATGGGACCATCTTGGTAGGCAGGCAAATAGGTTGGAGGTAGATAACATGTAGCCAGAGCATTTCTGAACGTGACCAGTGCATGCCACATAAACAACCTCAGGACCATAGATGAGCAAATCAAGATTTTAGAAAAACAATAGGCAGGGACTGCAGAAGCAAAATTGCCTTTCTCCAAAGCAAGAGACCATAGAAGCTTCAGCAACAGCAAATATGTAAATGGAATTTAATAGAAACTAGCATGGAATATGGGGACAGTTGCACTGGTCAATGCAAAGGTGATTGTTATATATAAAGGAACAGCCAAATATGGCTATTGTTCACCTAAATACAAATATAAATCATGAGAGGATGCAACAGGTGTAGTAATGGACCCTGTAGCTGGTGAAACATGCTGTTCCCTAAAGCTTCTCTCTATAGCCCCTGATCAGAAATTATAGGTGCATTAGTCTAGTGACACAAAGAAACTCAGCTAAAACTCCCTTTATAAAACTAGGAGACAATTATGTCAAGCAAAATGTTTAACACCAAGGCTTCACCTTGCATACAAACATTGCACTGATCTAACGAAATCAGTCTAGATTCCTTTGTAACTTCAGCTAAATTGAGCTGAGGCACTCACTGATTTAAGTGTCTACACAAGGGGGATGCACCAATTTACTAAACTGGTTTCTAATTGGTTAATTCTGTGCAACTTCTGTGTTTAGGCAACACAACTTCCCACTAACTGCAGGATTTAAAAGGGCATGCAGGTGTAGGGCTCTTTCAAAAATATTACACTGGATAATATAATACAATAAATAATAATAATATACTAGATAATATACAGGAGAGATAAATTTCCCCTTGTAAAGCTAGAAGACACATACATCAAGCCAAATAAGTCCCAGAGAAGTTACACTTACTCTTTTCTGTAAGAGACACTCTGCCAGAGTCAGACAGGTAAAGGCCCAAGACCGTGTTAAGGTGTTTTTCCACAGTTTTTTCTAGTTAGAAAAGGAAATCCCACACTTACAATGCAGCCTCTCTTTGAAAAGAGCCAAATGTGGCTGCTGCTGAACTGAATTTACCCTCTTGCTACAAAGGATAGGCTCTGCCAGCCACACAGAAAAAAATACCTTTGACTTAACCGTAGAACCACATCCAGATACGTAGTACATCGTGACCAGTAGCCTGAAAAGAATGTGAACAAAGGTTGATTTCAAATAATTTAGCAGTGAAAGCTGACAGGTTATACAGCTCTAATTGTCGTTCGTCCTGAATCACAGAGATGGAAATGATCAATTAGTCCATCCTCCTGCCAGCACTAGATTATCCGCTATGGACCCCCTTCTAGTTGGTGTAAATCTGCTTAGTCCCCATTTATAACAGATGAGGTTTTACCCCTAGGTATTTTGTCCGGATTAGAATATTCACAATGTTTGTATTCTCTAATTTTTGAAGCTAGGCGACTTAGCCAAATGCATTCTGATTTGTTTCCATTTTTCCTCAGTTCTTTACTGTGCTTTTCCATAAGAATTACTCAGTTCAGCAGCTTTCTTTAAAAAATATATAAGCTGCTTTAATAGCAATTTTAGCCCAGTTTCTGCCAATTTTTCCTTCGTGTTTGATTTTTCCTACCTCCTGAAAATGTTATCAGTGTTTTATTCTTTGCCTACTGTCATTGTAGTAACCGGTTTAGTTTGTCTTATTCATACTTGTCGCATTGTTTCTCTGAGGTAATGCTGCTCGGTTTGTTTTACTTTTTCTATTGTCTTTCCCTCATGGTTGCACTGTTGTTCTTTTACATTCTTGTTACAAAGCATCTCAAATGCTCTTTATCACAAATGTGGCAAGTATATAGTGAAGCTCTCTTCAGATGCAACCGAAAGATGAAATATTCCAGGAACAGAGGATTAAAATATTCAACTGAACCACAGACAGCAGAAGAGGGCACATTTTTGCCTTTTGTAAAAATCTGTGGGTGTGATTTCACAGTTAAGATGGAAACTTCATTGTGGTGAGACATAAGAAATCTTAGACACGCCAACAGAATATCAAAAATGTTGCAAGGGAATAAAGCTGATTCAGTTCCTTGCCTGCCATAGTAAGTTAAAGAAGTTGCTTTTGACAGCTTGCTAGTGAAACACGATTTATATATTATTTTTGCAGAGACCAGTCTGCAGAATTATTGCATGGATGCAGAGGCTGTGACAGTGATAAGATGGGACCCCTCCCAAGCAAGCTGCATTTCCAGGAAAGATTTTGAACGGCCATAAGAAAATCACTCTGATGCATACAGTTCAGAATACCTAGGCTGTATTTGGAGGTTTCCACAGATGCAGTAAATCTGTTGGCCATTGGTGGGATTTTTTATAAGCATTCAAGCAAGCATTTCTAGAGGTTCTCGTTCAGTTGAGAGAATTTCTGTAATAGAAGACAGGCCATTCCTCAGTGGGTAATTAAAAGGATTTGGAATCACTATAGAAAGACTGTATGATGAGTAAACTACTGTCTGACAGATGTTTGCAGCATGATGGATGAAAAAGCCATTACAGTGTGCTAGTTACACATTTTATTCAATTGTATATTGAGAAGTTTTTGTTCCTGGTATTATGGAGAAGCTGCTGCCTCTCTATTGTGAAAGTCAAAATTGATATACTCTCTGCATTCCAAGGTATCTGTCTTTGCCTACTGGCATTGACAATTGTTAGGACAGGTTAGGGGCCAGGGTGGACTTTGTAGGGAAAATTGAAAGTCTTTTGAACAAGAGGATCTTGAGATAAGACACCACCCCCAAGGTGAGCAGTTCTGAAAAATTCAAAAGTTTCTGATTTTTTTTTTATTTTTTGCTCACACCTAGGGGAAAAACAGGAGCAAGAGACACATGGACCTTTTCTCACTGGAGTCCTTTTGCTGAGTTCTAATGTTCTCTTATGAAACAAAACCTGGTTAGCACCTTAACAAGGGTGCTATTGAAGAATGGTTTCATGTTCAGGGTAATTTTTGTTAAACTATAACTCAAACCAAGTTTGATCAATTTTCTTCAAACATTTTGGGGAAAAACCCAGTTGGGTGTCAATCAAAATAAATTCATTACTACGAACAAAACACAATACTGCACTTCTGGGACTTAAGCCCTAGTCTTGCTGCTTCCAAACAGTCTGCTAGCATGTCAGCTAAGGGAAACCTTTGCTACAGTTCCACTCTCAAGCATGCCCTTATGGTCTCTTGCATAATGACAGGTTTCAGAGTAGCAGCCGTGTTAGTCTGTATTCGCAAAAAGAAAAGGAGTACTTGTGGCACCTTAGAGACTAACAAATTTATTAGAGCATAAGCTTTCGTGAGCTACAGCATCCGATGAAGTGAGCTGTAGCTCACGAAAGCTTATGCTCTAATAAATTTGTTAGTCTCTAAGGTGCCACAAGTACTCCTTTTCTTTATGGTCTCTGGAAGCTTTAGCCACACACACACTACAACCAGTACAATTAGATACAACAATTGTTAACACGTTTGCTTAATTGCAACCTACTTTTATTTACTATAACCAATGTATGAGTGTGGCTGGAGATCTGCCTA
The DNA here is from genome assembly GCF_009764565.3 of Dermochelys coriacea. Classification (NCBI taxonomy): domain Eukaryota; kingdom Metazoa; phylum Chordata; order Testudines; family Dermochelyidae; genus Dermochelys; species Dermochelys coriacea. The sequence goes on from NC_050069.1 coordinate 230,232,921, forward strand.
CACAAAGTCTAAAGGCTACAATTTTTGAGATAGAGGCAAATAAAGAAATGTTAGCCCTGTCAAAATGTCCAAAAAAAGGGAGGTCATTCACAAACTATAGCACAAAACCAGTTTGGCAAATTTTATTTAGAGTAAACCTGGCAGATTTCAGGCAAACTCACATTATCAGGCATTATCCTGGTAACATGAGTAAGAGGACACATGAAGTGATTGAGAGAAGAATGCATACTAGCCACATGTACGTTCAAATCTTTATGGGATACTGCATTGTCTTTTGTAGTTTTAAAGCTTTTTATTTTTCCTTCTCTGGGGTTTTCTCTTTTATTCCCTTCAAAAGCTTCACCTCCCTCCAAAAATGTCCCTATGCCCCCCCCTGCGCATTTTCTTATCTCTTGTGAAAATATTGTTGTTTACTTTGATTCTTAGACACACAAGGCAACAAGTATTGCCCTTGTTTATGTATGTGCTGCCATAAAAAAGTATCATGGACAAAAGGCATTAATGAAGCCAGTATAGCTCTATGAATAAGGTTTTGACGTTAACTTGTGCTCCTTCTGCTGACTGGCTGGCCAAACTGCAAGCGAAACATAACAAGATGGTAGGGTAAGATGGTAGGATGGTATGAACAATAAATAACTCATGCACCTGCACACACACTCAGATCGCAGTCAGATGTGAATTTTCAGAGATTGTTTGAGCACTGGTACTATAAAATATACACAGACACATCCTCTGCCTGGAAGACCTTACAATCTAGAAGATGTAAATGGAGAAGCTGCATGCAACATAAAGACAGGGGAGACTTTGGCTTATGATGGGGTTTTTCCATCCATAAACACTTTTTATGGGCATGGAAGAAATAGGTTTTGCGGAGGGATTTAAACGAGACAGTGGTAGTTTGACAAACTGGGGTTGTAAGTCACCATATACATCCGATGAAGTGGGCTGTAGCCCACGAAAGCTTATGCTTTAATAAATTTGTTAGTCTCTAAGGTCCCACAAGTACTCCTATTCTTTTTGCATATACGTAGGCACATCATGGCAAAATACCTAGAGATAGGAACAGGAGAAAGAGATGAATGGAGTGTTGAGGCTGGTGCTTTTACAGAGCAGAGAGAGGAGGTAAAACAGGAGGTGCTGCTGGCTGTGGCCAAGGTGTGGAGAGTCGTGAAGATGAGGCATTTAAAATTAATACAGCATCTATCAAAGGGATGCCAGGAGTGGGGGCAATGCGCTCAGATTGCTGGGTAAGGAAAAGACTTTGGCGGCTCCATTTGGGAGATTCTGGAGAAGGGGAGAGGGCAATGTGGGAATCAGAGAGGAGGAGAGGTTGGTAAATTAGGGCCCAAGATACGTTGTGTCTGCATAATTCCAGTTACTTCCATGGGAATTTCCCACACAGACCACAATCAGGCATTCAGGTCATGCGGTCATGGAGGGGGCCGTGTAAGTACCGAGATAAATAGGTAGGTCCCTTTGAATTTGGAAAGTATTCTCCAGCAGCCATATTGTAACAATTGTGAGGGAGGCGCAAAATCTCAGCTAAACCACTTGGCAATGTCCCTTTAAAGTAACTTTTACATGGTCACACTTTTTACTGTTGTTATCAATCATTCCTCAATCTATACAATGTCAAAAATGCTAGGCAAGCCCTGGGAACACATCAAGCTCCTGCACTGGCATCTCGCATCTGCTAATCTCTTTTTAATGCCTCAGACAAATCAAAATCTTGTACCACCTAAAAGATACTAGTCATAATATTTGTGCCGTTGGTTTTAGAACTTGGGCGAAATTCTCTTTGCCTTCCTCCTATGCCCCATCCCAGTGGGCAATTAAGGCAAGCAGAATTTAGCCTGTACTTAATAACCCAGGACTTTTGTTAAAAAAGAGACTTTTGTGGAAGAGAAGGTTGAAAAAAATCTGATTCTAAAGGGATAATAGAAATGTAATTTTCATTATAATCCCATAGAAACTGATTATCTCAGTTTACAACTGATTTAAGGCAACATTAAAAAAAATCACTGGGCTGCAATTATAATCATTGTTTTACAGGAAATTATTTATATTATAAAAAGCAGTGAATTACTAAAGTCTACCTTTTTTTGTATGTCTGCACTGCTGAAATTACTTCCAATTACTATCACTCACTCTTGTATGGAATTTCTTGCCATTGTGTTTTCATGACAAATATAAGCTACAGTCGCTCTGCAGGAACAAGAATTGTTTAGCTAGATGAGTGGTGGTTGCAGCATAATAATGTGGACTACAGTTACCTGAGACCCCATGGCCCTTTCCCAAGTCGTGGTGGGGTGTTAATCCACATGGAGTTATGTCTGCTTGGAACATGGCCTGATACTGGTTAGAATCTGCAAACCAGTCTATGATCTGGACTTTCCACTGTAGAAGCTGGTGTTTTCGTGGCTTCCTTCAGGTTCCTGTGAAACAGGTTAATTGTGTCCCCATTAGTTAGTGTCTAAAAGTAATAGGCTAGATCCTCACATGGTGTCAGTTGGTGTAGAGCTCCAGTGGCACTACACCATTTTACGCCAGCTGAGGGCCTGGTCAAATTGCTGGTAATTAAAAAGCATGGGCTAAATCATTCTCTCCACTAATAGCAGTTGCGAGCAAGAAAAGCTGGCAAATTGTGGATGGAAGGAGTGCAAGCATTATTGCCGCATTCTCCCTTACTCCACAGATGACTTTCCACAGGGGTTCAGGGTTCAGCGGCTGGGCAAAAGTGTGGTTGCTTTCCCTGGGTTTATTCACCACACCCCGCCCCCCTTAGAGAGAACACACTGCAAGTTACTGATGACTGAGTGCTGTAGTTATGGCCTGAGCCAACTCCCATTGAAACTGTGGTTAATACGGGTTGATTTGGCAAAGGATTTTCACAGGCACAAAGACATCCCATTCCCGTTGCCTTTCAATAGGAATTGAGTGCCTTTGAAAATCTCCCCCATAGTTTAAGAGCCTCTCTCCAAAAGAATGAACAAAAGAAAGTCACGTGACTGCAGGAGGAGAGGGCAAGGAAGAAGCTAAACATTTGCAGGTAGGTAATATATCTGGCTTCCTCCAATTTCTATGGCTAGCCATGCTTTCTAGGTCCCAGATCACTGCCTGTCTTGTAAAAATGTACTGGAGAAGAGAAATCAGAAAACAGCGTGGTGAACCTCTCAGCATTTTCAAGGACTTGTTTGGGAAGGATGTGTTCTCCTCACCCACATAATCCAGTGATGGGAAGGCCAAGAACCTCTGAGGCAAAGGAGTGCCTGGGAAGGGACTGGGTCATCTCTGTGGCTAACCTCCCCTGGAGGTAAGACTTTGAAAGCATCCCTGCAGCAGAGCAAAGGAAGGAAAGTCACTTTTGATCTGAATCTATTCCCTTTGATCCAGATGTTTTCTTGCTTCTCAGCCACAGCTGTTGTGCACTAGATATCACTTCTGTTTCACAATCCTATTACCCTTGGCCTAATTATCACCTTTTATCTCACCAGTTCCTTTTGCTGCATTTACTCTCACATTTGCAGACCGTGAGGCCTGAATGAGATGGTTTGAGTGTCTTCTGAAGAAAAGCAGGCTCATCATTCATAAATTGGCCTAGAGAGACCAGCTGCCAGAATGTAAGTCTCTATTATGTGTGCTCACACTTAATTTTACTTAGAAATGAATTCCTCTGCTCCAGGCAAGCCTCAATATTTGTAGAAAGCTGTTGATTCTATTTCATTTCCTCTTGATTCTGGCTGGCCTCCCTCTGGTGCGTTCTGATTCCCTTTCTTGCTTTCTTGTTACTGCTGCCTCCCCCCACCTTTATTGATTTGATGACTTCTTATTAACCTGACTGATTTTAAGACTGTCACATTTTTTTCTTGAGATTCAGCCAGTTATCCACACTGTTATATCTCCTCCCAGTGTTCTAACATGCTGAAAAAGGAGGAAGGAGCAGCTCAAGAACTGAAACCATCTTTCCTATGTAATCCTTCTAATCTGTTTTGCTGCTTTTGATTCAAACCTGCAGGGGTGGGCCATCTCTTTTGTGTTGCAACATGCTGCAAATGGCTACCATAGTAAGGTGCTACCACTATATTTATGACAGGTTTCAGAGTAGCAGCCGTGTTAGTCTGTATTCGCAAAAAGAAAAGCAGTACTTGTGGCACCTTAGAGTGCCACAAGTACTGCTTTTCTTTTTTCACTATATTTATGTTCTCCTTTCTGTGGAATAAAGGTCGAGCAAATATGCTTTAGCTAACATGGCTGTTCTGACAGACAATTAAACTTTACAGAGGCTTCTCTCCACAGCCCGGATTTAGCACTGGTGCATTGTCAGCTCCAAACATGGAGCATCAGATTTACTCCAGCGCCCTAACAGGACAGGAGGAGTTGTGGTCTAGTTAGCATAAGTCTGGGAGTCAGGAGATTTGATTTTTATTCTTTATGCTTCTACTGATTTTATGTATAACTTTGAGCATGTATTTGTAAGCCCCATGTCTCAATTACTATAACTGTAAATGAAGATTACTCATCTTTGTAAAGTGCTTTGCGATCTTTGAGTGCAAAGTACCACATAAGTGCAAAGCTCACTATTACAATTCTAAAGGTGAATTGCAAAACAAGTACAATCTTTTTTTGTGTCCTTTGCTGCTCCTTTGTGATGTACAAAGACAGATTCGTACTTAAACCAAACCAAACCAAACCAAACCAAACCAAAAACTACTTTTTTTCCCCTGCTTGTTCTGTACATTTGAAATTTTGGGTCCTCACTTCTGTATTTTTCCAAGAGGACCCTCTCAAGATCCTTGGAGGACCTGAATAGTGATATTACATGAAGCACTTTCCTGAACTGCAGCTTTCTTTTCCCCAAATGAAGGGATTCAGATTTTTAGATATTTTCTTGTTTGGTGATACTTCACTGTTAAGAGTATAAGAGCTTGTCTATACTGGGTTTTTTAGCATCTGCCTATACAGCTATAGCCATATAAACCCCATGTACAGACATGATGCACTGGTGTAAAAAGTGACTTGCACCGACATAGTTTAATTATGGCCTCTCTTCTCCCTGGGCAATTTTAACAAGTGCTACTTGTATATTACATGCTAGCTTTTCAGCACTGTCTCTCAGGTGTCCCCTGGGGTATATTTTATAGTGGGTTAAGTGAAAAGGAAATTCTGAATGTTTCACTTCAATGATCCCATCTTCATTTATTAAAGGCCCACAAATACTCTCTCTTGCTGGTTAAAATGCTGTCAGTGCCTAACACATTGACTCTAACCCCCACGAACATAACTAAAAATATAAATTCTCTCTAAAACAGCATCACCTTCAGAGTCTACCAGTGCCTGTATATCTAGTTTGTAAACTGTTTGAGGCGGGGACCAGGGATTCTTTAATGTCTTGTAGAAAGCTGACCTTTCTTGAAAAAAGAAAAGGAGTACTTGTGGCACCTTAGAGACTAACACATTTATTTGAGCATAAGCTTTCATGAGCTACAGCTCACTTCATCAGATGCATTCAGTGGACTGCATCCGATGAAGTGAGCTGTAGCGCACGAAAGCTTATGCTCAAATAAATTTATTAGTCTCTAAGGTGCCACAAGTACTCCTTTTCTTTTTGCGAATGCAGACTAACACGGCTGCTGCTCTGAAACCTTTCTTGAAAAAATAAACAGTACTCTTGGATTGCTTGGGCAGCATGCGAGTCTATGAAGAGCTATCTACTGAGAAATAACAATACCACTCACTACCTAACATCCGCTTTATCCACAACCAAATTTCCAATGTTCCGTTCTGACTTGCACCTAATTCTGTTTAAATTAACTGCATTGGTGCCAAGTCTTGGCTCTTGGGTTTTTTTCATCTCCCAGGCACATTTAACACTTGACTTTTCAGCTCAGGGCAAACTGGCTATGCAGGAGGTCATGATTAATATATAACATCTCTAGTGCTGACAGCTTTCATAGCTGAACACATTGCCATAAGCCAAGGCCTGGTCTGGGCACGTGGCTTGTTGGTGCAAAATTACAGACTTCATTTAACTGTTGCACTCCCATGTTAATTGATTGTAGCATGTTAATAATACAGCTGCTGGCCTAGTCACCTGGAGGCCACCCAAGTAATCAAACGGCACCGGTTTTACATGGCCTGTTCCTCGCGACATCATAAATAGAACAGAGCGTGCATTCTCTGAAACTCGCAGCCAAGTGGAGGAGATAAGTCAGAGTTCGCTGCTGCCATGTCAGCAGCCTGGTTTTACTACCTCCCTCACACTTGTTTTTAATACAAACATGTTGCGCAGGCCAGGGCTTTTCAGCCTGCTTTCCCTCAGCTGCTTTTTGCTTAGACTTTTTGCTATCATTTGCTTGCAAGCTGTAGGAAAATCCAAGCAGGCTGTCTGACAAGCACCCTAGTCCCTCCTTTCAATTCATCCTGTTAACACTGTCTGCCCTTCTGCTCCCCCTGCTCCCCAAACTCTTTGTTGTCCCATGCTTTGGCTCAGTTTAGGTCTTTCTTATTGCCAAAAATCCACCTCTCATTAAGTTTTCCACTGACTTCAACAGGAGTTGGATCAGGCCCTTAGATGGCAAGACTGCGGTTTTCAAAGGAACCTAAGGGAGTTAGGCACCCAAATCCAATTGAAACAATGTGTGTTCATTGCATAACTGCCTCGTGCGACTTTGGAAATCCCAGTCTGAATGCGAGGCAGGGAACCCATCTGACTGTTTCCTAAAGCACTGGAAATGTTGGAGAAACCAGATGAATGATGAGTATAACAACATAAAGGAACATCTGCTGACCATCAGAGAAGTGTGAATTCATGAATCAGGTTTATAAATGCATACAGGCCACAATGACAGAAACTAGGGATACTTATAAATAATACCGGTAAGTTAAATACAATATGCGCTTTGCCTTATAAAGCCAATGATCTCTAATCTCTTTCAACTGGCAATCATAACATAAAAATCAATGAGCTTAGATCAAGCTTATGTTGTGAGCCTTGAGGAGTAAAGTACCTGCATAAAAATATCTGTTTTCTAAAATGATATAATTGATTGGCTTGATTTGGCAACATTTAACTGCTTTGTCGTATTTTGATTGTTTTGCAGCACTAGAACATCTTGATTTTTTACAGAACAGCTTGATTTTTTTACAGAACAGGTAAACATAATGATTAATTTCATTTGGTTTGCTGAAACAGAGAAGTTCCATTCCTATTGGCACCCTGCATTATTGACCAGTGTCCACACCCCACAATTCCAGAAGCATGTACAATTTGCAAGCCATATTAGACCACTGGGCTTTCCTTATCCCTGCCCTCTTTGTCCAGTGAGAGTCCTGTGTTGGCCTGAAAGTCCTTTGTACCCTTGCTTTCCTTTCCAGGGACCCTAGAGAGATTGTTTTTTGTGTGTCGTTGGGAGCCCATACATCAGCAATTGGCCATTCTGAAAAAGACCAGAAGCTAAGTTTAACTGTGCTTTTCTCACTGGTTAAATAGGTACAAGGAGAGGAAAAGAAAAAGGTATGCAACTAATCAGTATGCATGGAATTCAATATGTTTATGATCAATTAGGTGCATATTGTAATCAATACAGCTGCTCCGTGCCGTGATACACCAAACCTGGTAAGGTGCACCATGACTGAGAGGCCAGCACTGAAAACTTAATAGTCTCTAGCTCTGGTGGGTCCCAACAAGCACTCATCTACTTGGCTAAAGTGACAGGGCTGATGGAAACACTGTAGGTACTGTGGCTTAGCCATTATATTTCAAGGTAAAACATAGTGATTCCTAGCTTGGGCTCTGGGGGCAGTCCAACAGCTGGCTAAGGCTCTCCAGGCCTAGCACCAAGGGGGCCCTCTCCAGTCCATTCCTCTAGGAGAGGCAACTCGCCTATGCCCCCTGTTGGGCCAGCAAGCCTGTGTTGAAAGGCCCAAACTCAGATGAGAGAGTTTTGTGTGTGGATGGGAGTTAGGGGCAACACCTGGGTAAGAGCCCAAGCTCCCTCTGCAGTGAAGACATGCCTCCAGTACCTGCTTCCCTGCTCAGCATCTTGCTTGCCATGTGGCTCCACAGACCATCCTGCTCAACTGCTGCTTTCCCCGAGAGGGAGGTCACTACCTGGGTCCTGCCTTTTCAAAGAGCTTTCCCCTTCTCTCTGTCTTGGCCAGGAGCAGGGGCTGGATCTGCTCTCCCACCCTGGAGGATAATGGGTCAGCAGGAAAGCTTGAGGGGATGCTGCTTAGCACTTTCATAACACTATATTTAAGCTCACTGTGCAGATTCATGAATTTTCCTCCACTTTCTAGAAGCTGGATGTAGTAAAAATAAAAGCTGGGCAAGTGAGAAATGTTAGAGAGACTCATGCCCACATCAAATAGCCTCTTTTATGGAGTGAGCTCAAATCTAAATAAAGGCAGGAAAGTTGCAAAAGCTTGTTTAGCAAATCCATACTCTTTCTACTACATCTTTTAGCCTCATATGGAATTATTACGTAGTGGTTTTAAAATGCATATTTAAAACTAAAACACCAGTCGCAGATAGCACCCATCTAATGTTTGTGTCAGATACGGATGGGCATAGCAGCAATTGGATAACACAAAATAATGGGACAGAATACATACGAGTTGAACAGCGATACACATGAGTTTGTCTGGTTCAGAGCAAGCCACTTTTTATGAGCTTTATTGTTTTTAAAATCCTAAATAATAGATTTTATAATAATAATAATAATAAAAATTATAATAATAAAAATTAATAATAGATTAATGTAACACAAAAACTTAGTTTTCACACAGCCTTTAGTTTATTGGCTATTTCAGAGGTCTGGTGTACTTTGCACCTCACTGTCTCAAATATTCAACGAAGGACTCCACAGATTTAGGTTTTGCAGCTACTGAATTTCCTTTGTCTGAGTGGGTAATAAAAGGCATATGTGTAAATTATCTAAGAAGTAGGCAAGGGCAGATCTGGCTCTAGCATGCCATGCTACAACAGTGGAATGTTATTTTTAATAATAATCTTTAGCTTACCCTTAATTTTGGACTGTAGCCCCTGTTAAGAGTTCACCCTGCTTTAATCAACCAAGTGAGACAGTGCTGGTAAAAGTTTTCTTGAAGATCTGTTTTCATTATTTGTAACTGAAAATGAAAGTTTAGTTTCTGGGGTGCTGTATACAAATCCTCTGCTTTCTGCTCACACAGCTCTGCAAAAGACTCTTGAGCAATGCTTCTTGCTGAAAAGATTAGTTGGATACTGGTGGCATCTGACCAGTACAGGTTTTGATGCCACTAAGTCTAGACTACTGTTCCCAGTGCCAATGCGCTAAGATTGTATGTTATTGTGTGTAGTCCACTATCTGTAAACAAATCACACTGACTTTCAAGTCAGAGCTGCATGAGAAAACTAAGCTAAAAATAGCTACACTAAAGAGCAAAACAGAAGGCTTTTAAATCTCACAAAGTGTACATAGATTTAATTTTATTTATTCTGATTTCTCAGGTACCCATTCCGAGTTCTAAGACTCTCTCAAAATTGGAAAGACATGATTAGAAAAGTTAAAATTTAACAGTAGAACTTTATTTATCAAACGTTTAATTACAAACAGACTCCAACAACAAAAACTCTCCAACCATATCAACTCTATTGTAAGACTCCACCTGAAATCTCCAGCCCTTCCACCTGTAAAACTTGAACCGCCTTAAAGGCTGCAGTTCATCAAAGCACAGAAGCATGTGCTTCAGTCCTATTTATTATTATTACAGATGCTGGTAAGAAGGTCTAAATGGAAAGAAAAGGGCCACTTTCTTTTAGCCAGATGAAACTGACAAAATAACACTTTCGCTACAGTTGTCATTCGATCCTCCAGAAGTAGGCCTATGGCTCATGACTCTTTAATATTGTGAACCTGAGTCATGCATGGCAGACTTGGCCTGGATGCAGAGAACACTCTAGTCAATGCATCTGATTGCACAACATTACAGGGGGCTCATCTGGATTAAGCTGTAGCCAGCTCAACTACATCCATTCTCCAGCTTCCAAGAGAAACTGAGCAAGGGTTATTCATTTGGCTGTATCTGCTGGGTTAGGTGTGATGCAAATTCAGAGTTGGAAATTAGCAGCATACACTCCCCCCATGCTTCCTCACTAACTCCGCTGGGGGCTTCATATCCACACTGTACAAAAGGGGTGGGCAAATCAATGCTTGCACTAACCCATGTAGGAGAACCTTGGGGGGGCAGAAGAGTAATTGCCTTCCTCCCCCATACCCCACTTTATGATCATCCAGAAAGGAATGAGCAGAGTGCCATAAAAGTAACTCTATCCACCCCGGCTAGTCACCGCCACAAACCCTCAAGGACTATTATTATATATTTGTATAACATTAGGCTTAGAGGCCCCAGTCAGGACTGGAGTCCCACTGGAAGCTGTACAAAAATATAGCAAAAGACAGTTCCTGTTCTGAAGTGTCTGACCATCTAAAAATGACAAAGGGAAGGGAGCAGAGACAGTCGGCACGCGTCTTATTATCACAGGGGCTTGGTGTTGATGTTTAAACTGCCCATTTCTAAATTTCCTCCCTTCACAATTCACCACCCTCCACTTCCTCCCCAGCAATTCCCAGCCTCTGTTCCAGTGTCCATGAGTCCTTCCCTGCTGACATTCAACCTGTCTCCATGCAAAGGAGCTGTTCACTCATAAGCTAAATCAATGAAACAGGCAGGTAGACGATGGCACAGTCAGCTAGTTTTGTGCATGTGTCCCAGGAGGAGTGAACTGGAACACTGAGATCTTACAGTACATACAGCAGAACAGAGCCTCTGCTCATTGTGGAAGCTGAGCTCTGGTTTGCAAAGGGTTTCATATACTATTTTTAGAACTTCCTACAACAATTGGTGCTGCATGGCTGCCTCTGAATTATATGGCGTTTTAACTGGAGGAATTCGTGTGCAAGCAAGGCGAGGGGAGAGGCAATCCCCCAGAAACCCTGAGGACATACTTGTCAAGTCTTTGGGTGACAGGCTTGCTCCATGTGAACTCTGTCTCCAAGCACTTTTGTGCCACCACTAAATTAATTGGAATTAAAAGAATTTCAGGTCTTAACACCTGCGGTATTTCTTTTCTTTGCTGCTTTTACAGATCCAGACTAACACGGCTACCCCTCTGAAGCGTAAATATTCTGTGTCATTGGAAAGAGCAATCAGAGATGTTAAAAGACAGTATTCAGCCCCTGCCAGTAGGTACAATTAGAATGGCAAAGAGTCCCGTGGCACCTTATAGACTAACAGTGCTCCAATACATCCGTTAGTCTATAAGGTGCCACAGGACTCTGCCGCTTTTACAGAATATTTAGACCCTCTGATTTAAATTCAGGCACTTTACAAATAATGTATAGGATGAAAGCTCAGTTGTCAAAATTTCGATTTGTGTGTCTTGTCTCAGAACCGAGTAGTAGTGAATTCCTTATCTGTAGGCTACATAATAAGCCGTTAGATACCAGAAATGAAGCAGGAACGTAGGTACAGCTTAAGATGGCCAGGCATGGGAAGAGTAAAGACAGAAATAAGTTGTATCACCTCTCAGTGTACTGCTGCACCCACTTTTTGACAGACCTTTACAAATTCTAGTTGTCTGTGCATAGGCACCTAGGAGTCAGGAGACCTACATTTTATTCCCAATGCTTGTGCTGACTTGCTGTGCGATCTTGGCCAAGTCACTCGAGTCAGAAACGTTCAAATTTGTTACTGACCGTGAGGCATCTGAATTAATATATAAACAAGGCAGTGGAAGCTGTGGGACTCAGACCAAAACTAGCCCATCTTTACACGGGTGCCTAAATATGGATTTAGATGCCTAAGTTTAGGCAACCAAGTTTGAACATTTTGGCCTTAACCTTTCTGAGGAATCTCACTTTCCTCATCTATAATGTAGGGAAAATAACACTCTGACTTTTTCAAAACACTCTTTATGGAGGGGAAAAGTGCTAAGTATTATTCTTAAGGGGTGTTATTTTTACAATTTCACACTGGTGTTACCTATGCAGCATAGTGTATGTGTTGTATGAACAAGTGGTTTGTTTTTTCATTCAAATGCCCTGATCATTACAAACTCATGCTTGATAGACAATACTCTGGACTACAGGTACAGCTTCAGAATCTAAGGGATAGGACTAAAGGAGCAATCACCCTATTCATTTAGCTATGAATGTAGCATTTATAGTTTTAAAAAGTCATTCTCCCCTGTACTCTACTACCCATCCTCATTACAGCATGGATCAAACACTTCACAGTGCATGCATTTGTTTAAATGTGCCGCGGATGTAGGATGTTATTAGAATGAGAAGTAGTTAAGAGAATATTCATTTTGTTCCCATTCATCTTTTTAGCTGCTATTTGGTAATGAACCACTTTTTGCCCAGAGTTTGGTGCTGCTGTGTGTAAGTGCAGGTGTTAAACTGTGATTTACCTGCTGGAGACTCATGGGGCTCAATGTTGCTGACTTTCTAGAGACATTTGCAAACTGTAGGTTTTGAATGTGTGCTGCAGGAGATCAGAAGAGAATATGGGTTGGCTGGGGTACTCCATGTGATGCTGCTTGTTTTATAATCTGTACAGTGAATAAATACGCATCGTTAGATCCTATTTTTGTTTGCAGGCAAACATGAGAGTTGTGGGTTCCTGGGACACCCCACAAAGGGCCTAATACAAAGTCCATTGAGGTTAAACAGAAGACTTCCCTTGACTTCACTTCAAGGGGCTTTGAATCAGGTCAAAGGTGCACAATATTGGTAATATATTTGGTCCTTATCAGTCTATCTGATTGCTGCTCTGGGCACAGGTCTCCTACATGTTTACATAATGTGTTCTTGTCCTTGGTCAACCCGCCACCCCACCCGCAACCTTCTAATGCAGGGAGATTTCTCAGCCTTTTTTTGTACCATGACACCACTTTGTTCACACACAAATGCTTCTTTGTAGATGCCTCATAAATCCTTTCTCTCACCTCTTCTGTTCCTGTGGCGTTGCACTGAAGGAGGGGCTGTAGGAACTGGCACAATGGTGTTTGGGTGGTTCTGGCCTCCGAGGACACCTGGGGGCAAGTGACTGGGCAAATCTGCTTCAGTGGACAAACTGGAGGCAGGAAGTTGGACCCAGCTCTTGAAACCCCATGGATGCTAGCAATCCAGTTAGGGAACTGCTCTAACCAGCAGAACACTTTGCTACCAAAGAGCCTGCAATTGTCAGATCAGCAAAATAAAAGGGAAACAAAAATAGGAAACCCCCAAATCATGCAGATGGGAGTGGGAAACTGCAGGCTGAGACTCCTTGAAAGAGCATCCAATCACGGCTGCTTAGCTGACCTAACGTGCCAGAGCACTAAAGCTATAGGGCACATGCCATCCAAAACATGTGAGGCCAGCCATGGACATGAGTTGCCCAAACCCTGAAGATCTTAGCCTGACACATGCAGAGCCTTTGTTTTTACACAGTTCCCAGGACTGTCTCCCCACCAGCACAGGTAGCTCAGCCTTTGGTCTACCAGAAGCAGCTGCATCCATGTCACCTCTCTGGCATGGGTGACAAATAGAATCATTTTTATCATTGGCCTGGATTGATGGGGTGGCAGAAAGTCTTGAACTAAGCACAGATTGGCAGGATCTGTTGAGCACAAACTGTGCACTTAGCTCTGATCAAGGCACAGGAGAAAAAACACTCTGAAGTAACAGGGAAATGGGAGACAGGGATCCTGAGCACTCCCACCTCTGCTTCTTCAGCATGTAGAAGAAGGAGTAGGCGCTCAGCCCTGAGTGGGAGTCTTGCACTTCTTCACAGTGATGCAAGCTACTAGGAGAGACTACTGGCTGGGGTGGGAGGGGCAGTAAGGAGGGGGATCTCTTGGGTAATAATAAGGCTGGTGAGAGTGGGAGCTCTGCCTTTGCTTTCAGGAGACGAGGGTGAGCTGCCCTCCCAGGGGCTTCCCCTGCAGATCTCCTGTATTCGGCTGCTAAAATGGCTCAGAATGTGACTATTAAAGCACATGGGTGACTGTCAGCTGGGCAGATACGTGCATTCTTGTGATCTTTGTATCTCTTGATCTAAAAATATGGTAAAAAATGTTTTTGAGCGTCAATTTTAAAATATAAATACTGAGAGCCCTGGATTTTTCCTGATACCAGGGGAATTGTTCCTCTCTGTAATTTAGTTCCTGATACAAGGGAACTATGTAGTTGGAGCAGATCCGACAGAAACAGGCATGTAGAAGGAAAGAGGCAGGTGTTCAGCATTTTGAAAGTTAGCGTTTTCATCTATAGCATTTGACAGGCACCAAAGGTATTTATAAATCATTTTGCTCAACAGTCAACTCTCCTTCGGATCCAGAGTAACAAAATCTGAAATGGGGGAAAAAAATCCAATTTTGGGATATTATAATAGTTTCGTCTCAGAGTATCTGCCAACCTCAGTAAAAAAGTGAATACATAGCACAAATCCTGACTGTATGGCTGTGATAAATGAAGGGGGGGGCTCTCCTCCCCAGGGAGAACAATAGAGAGGCCCAGCCTCCTTACGCTGCTGCTCCCTGAAAACTCCTGTAGGTCGCAGCGCTTGCCCTTCCAGCTGTCCAGCCACTCTGTTCCTTGCAAGGGAGCAGCAGGGATCCGGAGGGTCTTAGTCTCTTTCTCCTTCACCTTATGGGGTACATTGTGTCAGGGGGCTTGAAGAAGGTGCACGTGGAGGGTGTACAATGTAATATTGCCTCTAATGTTCCAAGAGGGGTCGGACCAGCAGTGCCTTTGTTTAAGCCCAGTGTTGTAGTGGTTAAAAAAAAAGAAAAGAAATGGGCAAACTTACCTAAACTAAACTCTGTATTCCCCACATGAGAAGTGGGTAAATTCTGTTAACCTTCAACTACCTCACTATGTAAGCCACTGACTAATTTGCAGTTTGAGCAAGATGCTTGTGTTGTTGGTACAACTTGCCAGCTGCAAGACTGGCAGCTAATTGAGGAACAGATGCTACAGCTACATTTCCTTAATATGCAAGATCTGGGAAAAACCAAAATAAAGACTCATGTGCATCCAATAAGTGTAAGGGCAACCATATGTTCAAAATCAAAAAAACTGGGACACTTTTATAGGGTCACAAAATACTGATATAAAAAACAAGAGCATACATTTGAAGAGAGGACTGACAACAGCAACAAGTGCACAAAAACCAACTGCACACAGGCAAAATGGGAAATGACTGCTTGGGAAGGAGTACTGCAGAAAAGAATCTGGGGGCTGCAGTAGATCACAAACTAAAGAGAAGTCAACAATGCGATACTGTTGCAAAATTAAAAATAAATAAAAAAGCAAACATTGTTCTGGGATATATTAGCAGGACTGTTAGAAGCAAGATACGAGAAGTAATTCTTTCACGCTACTCAGCAATGATAAGTAAGGCTGCGGGTTGGTCACAGAAGTCACGGATTCCGTGACCTCTACAGCAGCCTGCAGGCACCACCCCCCGCAGCTCCCATCGGCCAGGGTTCCCGGCCAATGAGAGCTGTGAAGCCAGCGCTCTGGGAGGAGGCAACGCGCAGAGCTGCCTGGCTATGCCTCTGCTTAGCAGCTGAGGGTCACCCTCCATCAGCACCCCTGGGCAGCCCCCCCCAGTATTATTCACTACTTCTTAGTAAAAGTCATGGACAGCTCACGGGCCGTGAAATTTTGTTTTCTGCCCTTGATTTTTACTAAAAATAGCCATGAATAAATGTAGCCTTAATGATAAGACCTCAGCTGGAGCAGTGTGTCCAGTTCTGGGTGTGACTGGCTGGAGCCCCCTGTCCAGGATGCCACCTGATGTACTGGGGTTTAACTGAGCCTCTCCTGCTCCACCCACCTGGATTCTCTGAATTAGGCTCTCTGGTTTCTTGCAGCGCGCACACACACACACACAGAAATCAGGGTGTGTGTGTGTGTGTGTGTATAAAGGCTTACCCAGCACTCCCATGCCCACCCTTTTTGAGAGATTAAACCCCAAAGTATATTGTTTTGGCCTGCACAGAAAAATCTGCACAGCACAAACTCAAAATGTCATCATCTTCATGGCGAAGAGAGATATGCATGACTTCTTGCCCCCCCAGTTAGAAATTACATAAACTAGGTTGAATAATAAACAAAACAAATTTTATTAACTACAAAAGGCAGATTTTAAATAGTTAAAGATAGTAATCTGCTTTGGTCTGTTTGCTAAACAAATAAAACGAAACATGCAAAGAAAGAAAAAGCAACACTCAGACAAAAGAGACCCATAGCTTCAGACAGGGCTAATCCCAGGATAGCATATGAAAACAGCTGCTGCTTCAGAGAAGGATTTCTGGCATAAACCAATGATTAGACTCCTAAAGACGGTTCCAATACCAGCACCAGAACCAGCCACTCCTACTGTGGCAGGGCCAGCACCAATAAATTTGGCAGCAGTGTCAATGTTCCTGCTGACAGCACTTGTCTGAAACTCTCTTAGGTGCTACTTGGGAGACAGCATTCTGGGCTCTATTAAGTGTTGAGCTGCCCTCTCCAGTCCTGATCTCCGGCCTAGACAACACTGATGCAGAAATTGGTCTGTACAAGACTTGATCCCTGGACCCTTCACTCCCCCTTTTCCTCACCAAAATCTCTGTTTCTCCTCATCCTCCTTCTGCCCCACTAAATTTTTCAGGTTCCTGAAAAATCAGGCCACCTTTGTAGACACCTGAGTGAGGATTTAGGTGCTGAACTTTGGCATCCACATTTGTAAGACTCCACATTGAAGACTCAATGGAGCTCAATCTGCTTACCTTACCAAAGAGAAATGTGATTGGGTGACAACCACACTCTCTAAGTACTGACAGGAAAAGAGAAATGTGATAAGTGGTCTCCTCAGTCTAGCAGACAAAGGTTTAACCAGAGCTAATGGCTGAAAGCTGAAGCTAGAAAATTCACATGGGATAAGGCATTTTTTAACAGAGAGGTTAACTAACCATTGGAACAATTTACCACAGCGGGTGGTGGATTTTCCATCATGGGCAATTTTTAAATCAAGATTGGATATTTCTAAAATATATTGTCTAGTTCAAATAGGATTTAATTTTGGGAAGTCCTATTGCCTGTGTTATCCAGGTCGTCTGATTAGATGACCACAATGCTCCCTGTCATCTATGGGGTTCTGGCCTTGTAATCTATGAAAATTTGAGCCTAAACTTTTTAACAACTGTCTATGGGAGAAAGGGACAAAAATGTAAAAGTTCTGTATATACACCCCCCCAAAACTTACCAGTTAAGAATAGATTTTAGGAGATAAAATATGCCAAATTTATTCCCCAAAAGGCCCAAGAACAGGCCTTTAGTACAGTGGTGTTGATATGCAGTGATCAGATATAGACTTTTATATAGTAAATAATTTATAATGTAAGACATTTGAACCGTTTATTTTTCTTATTTAATGCAAATCCCACATCTCAGGAGTCTGGGCATGATTTTCTGCTTGCTGTCTGGATGACATGACAAAGGCTGCAATTGGTTGCTTAGGTCTGAAATTCAGGAGAGAGGAAACCTAGGGGTAAGGAAGGTCCTGACACCAGTAAACCTGTTATGAAGATACGTTCCTCCCCATTCACCTTCCATTTAGCTTTTGCCCTGCTATAAGTTATTTTGAAATCAGTGTGTGTAAGGTTCCTCCCCCGCCCCCCATGAGTTCTCACACTACTCCTGATGTTAAACAATGGGTTGCTTAATCACTGCACAACTGCAGCTTCTGGCCTTGTGTGTGATGCAGGTTTTGTACAGATAAATATAATTCCTATGACATATTCAAAAGCTATTTACAACAGTCCTTCAATCTAAGCAATTTCAATGCAGAGATTTAAAAAAAAATTTTTTTACACTGAAAACTCCAAAAAAAATGTATTTAAACTAACCACTGGAGAAACAACAATTTCTTCAAATGAGAACGTTTTCTTCCAAATATAGTGTTTGGCAGCCCTTCACAGACGTTTTTTTTGTCTCCCCTCTCCCCAATTTTAAAACAATCTTCAAGGGAAAAAAGTGTGACACACCGATATGAGAAAAACATGAAACTGATGAAAATATATCACTTCTTAGACAGAAGGTATTATATTTTAACTAACTTGTATCACAGACAAAATGCCATAGTACAACTAAAAATGAAAATAAGTAACAGGAAACTAGGCTATGTATATTCACCAAGAACATTACCTTATTTTTTCAAATTCTATTGAAGAATGCAACACAATACAAATAAAGATTTTATTAAAATCACATGTAATATTATATGATTTATATTTAATTTATGTACTTGTGTCAGAAAAATTATAAAGCATAACAGGACATGTGATATATGTGAACAGAAAATATTTCATATTGTTTTTCATATACATATAAATATAAAAGTTAAAAATGGTGTCTGACAGTGATATACTAACTGGCTACATGGTCTTAGTAGTAATTAGCAGAATGTATAATATTGTATTCCTTAAGCAAGGTCTTAAAAGCAGTGCATTTGGCAGATTGCTGTTGATTGAAGAGAGTCTATGCTTTTTTATAAAACAAGTAACAGCATTTCTTCAGTAAACATTTAGAAATATTTGAGGCACATGCAGGAAAAAAAGAAGAAAAAAAGCCTTAAAAACGCTGGCACATGCCAGTGCCTTATTTGTTCTTCGCTGCCAGAGGTTTACGACTGATCTTCTTTGACTTGTCATTGTTCTTCTTTGGAGGTTCGGGATTTGCCTGCATATGTCTACCATAGAGACTGCAAAGAAATGAGACAAAAACATTTGTGATACCAACACTAACATATGGGCTTTCAACCAACTGCACATTATGCAATGCATTTAGTTACTGAATCTCAAGAAAGCAGAGGGTCATTAGTTTATTTTATCTGTATATGCTTGAAATTCATATTAGACTTTAAGTAGAAGTACATAGTATTAGTTTTCTTTGACTCATAAGGAGGTTAACACTAGGAAAAACGGGATTTAAAAACCGTAAAGGAGGAAATCAGTTTTGCCTTCAGAAACTGGCAACCTTTATTCAGCACTGTTATGGAATAAAGGCTCAGAGTATGTGTATTTAAGTCAACAATGACAAAAACTGGGTTAAACCCATTTACAGCACAGTGAGCATCATGCCTAACCAGAAAACCCAAGGGCTTGATAATGTGACAGAGAGCAATGGTGTCAGAGTCTTCTCTGTCTGTTCACACATGATTGATAGTAGTGGGATAGATACCAACACATCAATGCCACATTAATAAGTACCACTGATTAAATGTTGACAAAGTATCCAACAATTAAGATGGCTAGCATTCACAGCAAAGCTAAATAGACTATATGGCTGAGAAGATTTAACGAAACATCAGAAAATTAATGAATAATCCTGATTAAACTACATTGAAAGCCTACTCAAAATATATACAGCTCAAATTTAATTTCCCTTATTGACACAAACTGCTTTTTAGAGACATTTTCTGAGGGGATGTCAATGTGTCTAGAGGAGAAAGGATCCTGAGCTTTGCTTTCTTTAAGGCTTGGTCTACCCTACAGAGTTAGGTTGACATAAGGCAGCTTATATTGACCTAAATATGTCAGTATCTACACTGCAGCCTTGCTCCTGCCAATGTAAGTGCCCTACTACACTGACATAACTCCACCTCCACAAGAGGCATAGGGCTTCTGTTGGTGTAGTTAGGGACACGCAACCTCTGTGTAGAAACCGCGTTCCTTACATCGGCTGTTGGCTGTCATTCTTGTCAATTTTAAGTCTCCACTGGAGCCGTGAAATTGACAAGAAAGCCAGCTCCTGACTCCCCACCTGGGCTGCTGCTGGGTCTCTGCTCAAAGCTGGGCTGCCACCGACTCCCTGCTCGGAGCCCTGCTACCCCTTCCCCCCAGACCCCGCTCCCTGCCTGGAGCACAGCAGCTGACCAGACTTTGTGGGAGTGGGAAGGTGAGAAGTCCAGGGGGGCAGCTGGACTTCCAACTATGGGGGGCTGAGCCCTGGCGCTCAGCCCCCCCACACTGCCCCTTTTCAGTTGGTGGAAGTGCTCCTTGTGAGGATGTGCACCACCGACAGAAAGAGGATAGCATGCACATCAGCCTCCTCAGCCACCACAGTAATTAAGATTGTAGTATAGACACAGTAAATAAGATTATAGTTTTAGTTGTACAAACACATGGAAGAATGACACTACTGAAATCCCTCTGAAAGGTGTCCTCTCATAATACCTCAGTATCATTCTGCTGTCTCAGTGGCTATCCCATGTTATCAGATTGCCAACCAAGTTTGACACTTTTTGAAATTAACATGTGCTCCTTAACTCAGTTACCTTCAGTGACATTTCCCACGAACAGAATGAATGGCATTATATTAAGTGATAGGGTCACGTATTCCCAGAATGAAGCTAAGAGCATCATAATGCAAGATGTTCACTGGTTTCAGCTGGCCTGACCAGTTCAATACACCCCCAATTCATTCATGTCCTACACTGTATCGGATACGTGTCATAGAAGGTATCACAGGAAAACTAAAAACACACTGATCATTAATATTCTTGTGGGTGTATGCATGGTAAATGGCCAAGGGATCATAAAAATATGAAGAAAATGTAGAACTGAACTGTGTTTACTACACTAGTCCAGAGAGTAGGTAAACCGGTTTCTCCCAGTCAAAGGACAGGCTGACACCTCCAGCCAGGTGTCATCAGAGTCAATTAGCAATCATATGTCACAGCAGTTCATTTGCATTTCAGCAAGCAGCACTGGGGGAAATAAAGCAACATGGAATTTCTTTTACCAGCAGTCTCCATGTTTTACTTCCTCACAGCTTGAATTAACTTTACTCTGGGGCTTGCCTTCAGATGAATCCATTTCAAAGGTTCACTGACCATAAAAGAGAAGGGCAAAGAATCCCAAGTTGTCTTTCATCTAAGATGACAAAGGAACTGAGCACGCTGGACTTTGTGGGAGCTCCTGACCAGAGGGTGGCCAGCTTCTTGCTGGAAGGTAGTAGGTAAAAATCTTACCTTGAAGCAAGGCTGTAGTTTTGTTAAGTCTTGGTCTCTAGAAAGCAATTTTCATTTTTATTTGCTTGTAACCATTTCTAATTTTATCCCTCATACTTGAACTCACTTAAAATACTCTCTCCTTTTGTTAAGAAACTTGTTTTACTTTTAATCTAAACCTATCCAGTGCTGTGTTTGAATTCAAGTTTGAATGGAAGGAGAAAACTCTTGTCAAAAGACACTTCAAGATAAAAATGAAAGAGCTGATTCTTTTGTGGCTACATGCAACTAATCATTTGAAGCATCATTAATAAAAATTTTATGATGTTTAAAAGTTACTAGCTGACAAATGGAAATACATGCTCAAATCTGCAAACATATACTATGTTTTACTATTTAAGATTGATTTCTGACGCTAAAGAAACTTTAACATGAGCTTAGAGTGAAATATGAACATTTTTCATACATTACTATTAATCCTGTTTACTATAGTAGTGCCTAAGGACTAACCAAGAAAGGGGTCCGACTGCGCTAGGTGCTGTACAAACCCAAAGAGCATATAATCTGAATATGGAGAAACTCAACACTGGGCCCTCGCAGGTTGAATTTAAACAGAATCCCTGGATCTGAGCCCCAAAACAACCATAAAGTGCTTTTCTCACAATAGGCACTAAGAAGCAGAAGGAGATACAGGGGTCTAGGAGCATCACTGCACAGCTTTCTCTTCACCCTATCCTGCCCTCACAGCTTCTTCCCATCAACTGACATTGGCTCAAGGTTGGGTGGAGGAAGGGCTTTAGAGCTGTGGGATCAGAAGAGGAGGAAGGAGGACTCTTAGGGCTTGGAGAAGGGAGAGGAAAGTTGGGAGACTGCTGAAGTAAGTTTTCCATTCGTTTCCCAGATGGGGTTTCTGGAGGGGAAGTCAGTGTGGTATTTTCAAGTGTTGCATGTGGATTTTTGTGGGGGTGGATATTGGAATCCACATTTTCTGTACTTTGGGAATGTATGATGTGTATTTTTCTTTTCTGAATGGCACTGCTGGAGTTATTTCACTTTTTTCCTTTTTCTTGTACGGTGGTAAGGCTGTAGCGTTAACAAAAAGTGTATACAGATTCCTAAGTATCTGAACTGAGTTCTGGCACGTTGCACAGAAGAAACTCACTAATGACTGGGGGAGACACTGCAAATTATGCATTTGGCAACAGAAGTAAATGAACATATATTAGTCATATTTTTTTATTGTTTATCACAACATGTATTTTCTCTCTTTTGAGAACTGACAATATCTCATAACACTATGTAATGTCCTGTAGTACAGCTTGTTGGCTATAAACTAGTTGCTGAAAAGTGGGGAAAGATTGCCTTTTTGGCACAAATTTTGAAGATTGCAGATTGGCATAATGTGGGGATTAGTGGGGGTTCCCCTGAGGGTGTGTATGTGTGTGTTTTGCCTGTTTCATGCATGTTTCTGCTATGGAGAAGCTGGATTCTGACAGTGTTAGTATAAACAATGGAATTTTCTCAAAGGTCTAATTGGGCAACACTCTTTTTGATCACTTGTCACAAAAATGTTAAACAAAAAAACCCATTCAGTTGTACTTTAAAAAAAACAGCAACAGTGGTACAGTTTTTTCTTAAAAAAGAATTGTGTATAAATGGTAAGCAATGTATTTAGGGTTCTAACATTTCTTCTCCCTTCCACCATGTGTGGGAATATTAAATTAGTAGTAGGACCTTGGCTTAACTTGTAAGTTTTCCCTTTCATCGGACATTCCTTGTGCCCTTTCTTGTGTGAACCTAAAGTTTCCTTCGCAGAGTTAAATTACTCAGTTGTTGGGTTCCTTGGAGAAGTTTTAAGTAAGTTTCAGTTGTGCATTGCTATCTCAGTTCAAGATATACACCTTGAAATCTATCAAACTAACTAGTCCGCTATGCAAAGGGAGAATCAGGATCAGACATCTTCAGATTGTATCAACTCTCCAGGGCAGGGACCGTCTCTCTTCTGTGTTTGTACAATACCCAATACAAGGAGGCCCGTATCCCTGGTGTAACAATAACATGCAAGAAGAATAATGGGTACGCCTCAACCTAACAATACAATTGGGACACAATTTTGCCTTCTCTTATACTAGGGAAACTCCACTGAAGTCAGTGAAGGTAGAACTGGGCCCCAAATGTTCTTAATTTTAGTGGGTTTAAGTAATACTACCAGAAGTCACTCCTGGCTTCCCACTCAAAGCTACTGAACTGGGCTATTCAGAGGGCCTACCTATATGAATTAAAAGAAAATTAAACTCCATTTGGTTAGAATGGATCTGGGCTCCATTTAATCAACCCATGCAGTGATTTGTGGTACCTATTATAAAGATACTGTGAGCACCTGGAGTTTGGAATGTTTAATTTAATGGTGCCCACTATCTATGGGAATTGATCAGTAATCTAGGTGCAGATGCCAAAGGCATGGCACACAGCTTTACATCTGGTAATCTGTAATATCATATGTTTACATGGATGTTATATTTCTATGAGGAAATCTACGTCTAAATCTTTATCAAGCAAAAACTAAAGCATGAAATCTGGATTGCAAATACACACTTCAGACATCTGTAATTATCCCATACAGCAACTATAATATTTTTAAAAAAAATCTCTGGTGAACACAACTGTTTGCACGTATACAAATATCACAAAACCCCACTGCATTTTCTATTTGTGTGACTGGAAGTAATAAATAAGAACACTGTAGCTACTACAGCAAAACTAAAAATATCATGTGAGAAAGATGCTCATTAAACTTCATCATTCTGTCCTCTTTAATGATGCCTTTACTTAATAAAAATTCCTTAAGCAGTTGCAAGGATATTAGGCGAGGTCTTTGGTTATGTATCAGGGGTCTAAGCTGTCACTAGCAAGCATGCAGTTGAGGAGGTGCATTCCCAAGAGGAAATACTGAATACAGCTTTCTTGTAATAAATTCAGAGAGAATCAATAACTGCAGCTTGCTACATTACTTAAGCGTTTAAGAAAGTAGGTGATCCTTCTAAATTAAACTACAAATTGCTAAATGTTGCAATTTACAGTGTTAACAGGCATGAATTGAAAGGAACTAACAGGCATGTAATGTGAAAACACTGAATCTTATTAACATCTGTAACTTTAAAAAAGAATTACTGTTTAAAATTAAAGTTAGAATATACTGTAAAATATTTTTTAAAAAATCAACATCAAAATAATTTCCCGCATGCCCTTTCTAGTCTACGTTACTTCACTCAATACTAAAAGCTACATCTAAAGGCAGAGAGAGGAACAATGAACAAGTACAGTCATAGCAAAAATGTATTAAACATGCAGAGGAAATATCTAAATAGTTTGATACCAGTCTCAGCTGATTTCAGAGTAAGGATCAGATTCTGACTTGGATCCCCCAAAACAATGTGTGTAGATCGGTGTTCGTTGCAGATTGTTTTTTTCAAGGCTAAAAATGTGGCATTAGAGGACAGCACCTTAAGGTAAAAAGATTTGGGGCCCTGAGCATTTTCAAAGAGATTTCAAAATACAGCCATGGGAAAATGCATTGCTTTGTCACTGTCTGGCTAAGGCATAACTATAGGGGTTTTTATGTAGAGTGCTATATACATGCACAGTTAGACACAATCCTGGATGAAATTCCATCATCTGGTAAGGTACCATAAAAGGTGAGAAAAACATGAAAGATTCAAAATGCTGCTGCTTGCTGTAAATACACTGCTAGCTACTGTAGTTTGTATGCCCTGATTATTATAATTAATACCTTAGATATTATAGCTAAATATTTACTTCAAAAGAACACACACACACACACACACACACACACACAGTTTATCTCCCCCAGCCCCCAAGCAGGTTTTTGCCCTGCCTGTCACTGTTTCAGTATCTCCATGCTGCAAATGGGGCTGGTGTTCCCCTCTGTGGGAGCTGCTACATTGCCAATGCTTCCTCAAGGTAGCTCTTGTACTGGGAAGGAGACAAATCCAGGGAATGCAGTTCACCTTTGCAGTGTGTGAAGGATGGGATTTTTAACTACTTTGAAAAAATCTTAAAATTTGTTAATTTACCAATAATGTATGTTCATTAATTAATCATTAGTTATTAATTGCTAAATTAACAATAAAACAAACAAGTAATATGAAAATCTGGTTTCCTCACACATTCCAAAGTGAACTGCATTTCCTGTGTTCTAAGTAGGGCACTTCAAATAATTAAAAATGATTCACTTATTCAATTAATTTAGCTTCACCCCCATGTTTGCAAATGCTTGGAGAACAGATGGCAGAATTGTCAGATGTATTCATTATTTGAAATTATTTGTGAATTTCTTCAGCAAATAATTCTTGGTATGCAGCTTGTTAAAGAACAGTTCACTGCGCATATTCAAAGCTCAGGCTGTGCTGGTTAAACAAGTCTTGTGGTAGTGTTTCTGCTTTCATATTGGTTGGCTAATATCACTAAGCAACAATGAAGTGCTGCCAACATTGTAACAAAGGGCTTCCACAAAAACGTTTCATCTCAGTCAGATACACATGATGTTTCCTGGGTAAAATAATTTCCCCACCAAAATGCGTCCATCAATTCCATACTCTTCCCTTCTCCAAATCCATCAGACTTTCCACTCCATCACTCTTTCCCATTTCCCAACACCTGATGGTAGCTGCTCCATGTGGCTCCTTCTCCTAGCAGCTGTACTTCACTGAAGCACTAGTGATGGCAGGAAGGTATCCTGCAACCTCAACTGGTAGTAGCAGATGCCTTGTCCTGCACCTTCTGGCAGCGGCTTGGTTGTCAAGTAAGGAACAGGTAGATCGCCTATAGTGGGGAGCTGTCAAACCATGGTTCTATATGCGGTTTAGAGTACACATGGGCAACTGTTGTAGCTCTTCAAAGTGTCAGATCAACGGCCTTCCTCAAGGCTCAGTTCTTTCACTGATACTGTTCAATGTGCACATCACTGATCTGCTAGCTACATTCTCACACAAGTTTAATCTATGCTGACATCTGCTGCAGCTACCTAGCTCAGTCCTTCTCAGAAATTGACATGGTCTTGAGTGATGATATGAAGCTCATGGAAGACTACTGTAGTTGATGGCACCCACAGCCAAGCTTTTCCAAGACTGTTTTTAGTGCATTTAATCTGCTAATGCAAGCCACGAGTTTAAAATTTTCCTCAACGGCCAACGCTTGCAGCATGATCTAAACCCACTTTACCGCAATGTGATATTGGATAGGTCATTAATAAACTGCAACCACTTGAGAGAAGATGGCAGCCAAAGTCAGCACTTGAACAAACGTGCTCAGAAAATTGACTGGTTCGACCTGGGGTGGAGCGCCCGCATCCTTAGAACATCTATCCTTAGAACCTGTCTATTCAACAGCAGAGTACTGTGCTCTTGTCTGTTGTCGCTCATCTCACATGAGGCTGGTTGCTGTAGAGCTTAACAAAGCTAGGAGTATTGCTACTAGGGCTTTACAGGAAACTGTGTTGCCATGGCTACCACTACTTAGTAACTTAGCATGACCCCGTATTCGCTGAGAGAAGGCCTCTGTCATGCTGCTGGCTAAGATTAATGAGAACAGCGACCTGCTTTTGTACACAGGCCCCTTCAAGCACCTGCCAGGTTACCTTTCTTCTAGATGCCCTTTATGGTCATTTATGCCCCCACAGGACATGACAGTGGAATCTGCTTGGTGCAATAAGTGGTCAGCGACTATAGTCATTAATCACTCTCGTCACTAACTCAACCATTTGTCTACCAGGATTTGATTTGCAAGTCACCTGTGGTCATCCCTATACTGGTTTCGAACAGGATAGGACAACTGTGCAGTCACTCTCTTTAAATGAGGCTTTTCTAATGACCTGCGAAGCAGCTGAGGTCAACTTCAGTCTACGTTGCACATCCTTGATGAGTGCCCACTGGCTTATTTCGACGGCGAGCTACCAGCTCTCCACCTGGCTGATGACGAGGTCATCAAATGGCTGGGCACATTACGCACATGCTGATTACGGGTTCTACAAAATGATGGGTCTCATTTAGGTTTTGAGGTAGACAAGTTTCCGCTGACTGAAAACTACAAACAAAAGTGAAATTGACTAGCCTATTTACACACTCCAAGCTAAACCAAAAGGCATAAAGTAAATAAAAAAAAAGTAAACAAGGTTTCTAAAATGTTAATTTTTAATAATATACTTTAAGGCCAGGAGAGACTATTGTGATCCTCTAGTTTGAGCTTTCTGGTAACTCAGAACATTGGACTTTCATGAATTAATTTCTGCTTTAAATTCAATAGCTGTGGTTGAACTACAGCATATTGTGACAAAGCTCTGTCCTTGTCTCTGTGGGTCCCGCGTTTCCTGGCAGATTTCGCTAGCCTCAGGAGCTCACTGAGACCCTCCACGTAGCCCTTCTCTCTCTAGAGGAAACGGTCACATCTTACTGAGACATTTTCATCATAAACCAGCAAGCGAGGTGAGGAGAAGCAACCCTCCCTCGCACAGTCTCTGTTGTCTCCCAGTCTCAGGGAATCGGGGAAGGGAGGGGAGAGCCTGGGCCCGCCCTCTACTCCGGGCTCCAGCCCAAGGACCCTAATAGTAGCAGCTATGGTAGCTAACTTTTTAGAAATAGGACGTGTACAATTCCCTGGGCCACTTCCCCACAGCAGCCCTCACTCAGTATCTCCTTCACCCTTACCTCGGGGCCTGCTTCCTTGCGCTGATATGGATTTATACTGCTTAGTTCCTCCAACAGCACGGCTTCCTCTTACAGCTCCTGACACACGCACCTCATTGACTAACTGGGAGACTTTTAACTAGTTCCAGCCAGCCCTTGATTGGTTTCAGGTGTCTCAATCAACCTATCTCCACTGCTTTCTAGAAGGATCTTAATTGGCCCCAGGTGTCTTGATTAACCTGGAGCAACTGCCATTTGGTTACCCTGGTACCAGGGATTTGTTTAGTCTGGGGCTAACATACCTGTTCCTCACTACTTTACCATAGCCATCTGGCCTTGCCCCATCACAATATATTTTAGAAATGAGCCAAACTGGATCTAAAATTTTCCAGTGATGGAGAATCCACCATAACCATTGGTAAGTTAATAAGGCGTCATTAGTAAAGTAGGTAAGGAAACTTTTACTGGCTTGTGACGTTTAATCTGACTGTGATTTTAAGTAAATTAGAAACAGAAGCTTCGAGAAAGACTGATTTTATCCACAGTTCCTCAAGTTGATCTTTCTGTGTTAATGAATGTTAAACGTTTTTGTTAAAGAATTCCAAGAGGATACTTTGCAATTCTTTTATAATAAAAAAACCCATCTTTTAATACCCTCTGAGCATAACATCTTTTTGAATTTTGTACCTTAGATAGGCACCTTGATAGAGGAGCACTGTTGGAAGCTTATAAAAAATCCCTTTAAAGAAAAAGAAACAGACCAACAGTTGCAAAAATGAGTAGATATTTTGTGTGTCCCACTCAATACACATTAAAGAGGCCTGATTTGCAGCAGATGGGTGCTCAGCAAACCCTGAAATTTTCTGAAACTGCTGAGCACCCATCCTTTAAAAAATCAGGCATCTTTAAGATGTAATGGGTTGGGCACCCAAAAATTCAGTCACTTGAAAATCTTGGACAGTGTGTACAGCAAAACAGAAGCCATGAAGGGGATCTTTATAAAACAATCAAATGAAGAAGCAGAATTCACTTATAACTTTAAAAATGCTCCTCTTCTTGTTCTGTGAACAGAAACCTAAATTAAGATTTCATTTAGAAAGTCTGTGACACTGACAAGATGTCCCCAAACAAATCCAGAATAGTCAAAAGGATGCCACAAGGGATTGTGGGCAGAGAGTCATCTTTCTCCACGTAAGGTAGCCTGACCCAAACTAGCTCAATTTTGAACAAGCAAGAATCATAACTAGAAAATATTACTCATTTAGACCCTAGGTTTGCAAGTGGATCCACAATGGTGGACCTCATTGCTCATACCGAGTCCCACTGAGTATCCCATTCTGGCACAAGGGGCTGCTTATACAATCCTGATTACTGGACCCGGGATCTTAGATCTTTCTCAAAGCATGGAATATTTTTATAGGAAATTTTGCTTAGATCCTTTAGACATATGCAACAATGGGCTAGACAGCGCCTATCTCCAAGTGAGGAGAGGTAGCTGCAGTAGCCCAAGAAAAGAATTGTGACATTCAGAATGACAACTCACTCACTCGCCCATGCTTCATGAGGGAAGCAATCTGCTACTGGCCAACACCAGGGTACTTCTCAATCTGTGACAGTTCACATCTGCTGGCCAGCCACCATCCCGCTCTGCACAGGGAGAAGAGGCCCAGTGAAGCCTGCTCCGCTGTCCATGTATAAGATGGCGAAGCAGGTTGCCTATGCAGTGGAATAAGGGAACACTTTACATCTCATTATGTCTCTGCATGGGGCAAGTGATAGTCTCCCAATCTGTGAATATCTTACTTTGGGTACATTCATTTTCAGGTAGATTATAAGTGTCCTCCATCCCTTCCATTTCCTGCTCTCTTCCTTAGTAGAATGCTTGCATGCATTTTAGAATATTCAAATAATGGAGAAACTCAATTAGGTTTTTCTCTAAGCCTTTACTCCTGAGAATATCCATTGACGTCAGTGGGAATCTTAAAAGATGCTTCCCGCCCCCCTTCACAGCTTAAAATGTATTTTTCCATTGACATGTTTGAGCAGGAGAAGGCTTTAGGCACCGGTATCCCCCCCAACTCTACAGACCCAAAGGGGCCGAGATGTCCTTTTGGACAAGTGGCATCCTCCAATCTGATGAATGAGGATGAGCGGAGCCAGCAGGGTCAGCCACTCTAGCAAGAGACAGTGCAGGCTGTGGAGCAAAATGCATTTACAGGAAACGGTGCTGGTGACCACTCTAGTGTGTGTGCGATTTGTTTACTCAAAATGATCTGTATCATCACACCCGTATCTTGTGTGTGCCTTACTGTATGAGCATGCAGTATATAAATCTGCACACTGCACTGTTACACTGATTTATTTGATTGGGACTATAGTCTAGGACACTGACTTGAGATCAGAAACACCTGCCTGCTCTCAAACTAACGCTGGACGAACACTGAGCAAAAATGCATAAAACATGTTCAGACCTTCCCTGTCCTAGTAAAAAAAAAAAAAGTCTTCTTTAATCCCCCCCTTACATTAATGCTGCTGTTCACGTTAAGCCCTTTCAATTTAAAACCAATACTTATGGGGTTTTTTTTCTTAAATGTTACAGGAACTGATTTCAAGGTTCTTCATATAGTTTTTGGTAAAAATGGCTAAGTACTAACTGAGTGGTTTTCTTTACGTTATTCTATAGATAGCAGTTATGCATTTCTTTCCCTCTAACTACAATTAGTTTACCGATTAAAAAAAGACAACAGAAACTCCAGGGATATTCTAATAAATGAACGTGATTTTTTACAAAAAATAAAGTCTCCTGGAATTAACCTGTGGCAGCGATCCATTATGTTGGGATTGGTGGATCTCGTTGCTTGTAGAAGAGGGAAAACTCACAATCCTCTGGGTGTTGGGACAGCTACGCTACTGGAGGAAAAGAAACTTTGAATAGCATAAAGTTGTCATAGTTGCTCCTATGCAATCTCTCTTCTGGCCACCAGTGCAGGGGGCATGGTTTGTTTTCTACTACTCCTGAGTGATCCCTAGCTCCTTTTCTTCACTAAGGAGTATGCAAGGGAATAAAATGAAGCAGAAAGCCCACAAATCTATGGAAGAATGAAGCCATGCTGGTAGGCCAAGACTATAACAGGGTTCAAAACATAACTAGATAAGTTCATGGAGGATAGATCCCTCAATGGCTATTGGCCAGGATGGGCAGGGATGGTGTCCCTAGCCTCTGTTTGCCAGAAGCTGAGAATGGATGACAGGGGATGGATCACTTGATGATAACCTGTTCTGTTCATTCCCTTTGGGGCACCTGGCATTGGCCACTGTCGGAAGACAGGATACTGGGCTGGATGAACCTTTGGACCCAGTATGCCCATTCTTATGCAGAAGGTAGTGGCCCCACTGATGCACATGTTGGGAATGAATGACTGTGGCAAAGGCCAGGGTTGTGCAGGTTTATATAGGCTTCCTAGAAGACATACTGGTTTTACTGTCCATGAGCCCCTCCTCTGCCGAGCTGCCTCAAACTCCTTCCCCCAGGGGAATGTGGGGCAAACACTGTAAGTCTTCTGTCAGGACCATCTAATCACAGTTAAGGGGTTTCATGTTAGTGGGTGGAATTAGGGATCACACTTCCCTGTGACCTTGCTGGCAGAGGTGAAGGGTTCACAGATTCATAGAGTTTAAGGCTAGAAGGGACTAAGAGATCATCTACGCTGATCCCAGGTATGTCACAGGACATTACATTTCACACAGTTGCCCGATTTAGCCCAACAACTTGTGTCTAGCTAAAGCTCATCTTTCAGAAAGGCAACCAATTTCTCACCGCCACACTTCCTCCTCCAATTTCATGGGAGAAGGAAGAATGGGGAAATTGGAGAGTTTTCCTTTTTTTCCTGTTTTTTTTGCAACCAGTCTGCTTTAGCAATGCAAAAATGGACTTTGTTGTATCTCATATGAAATCCTTCTTCAGGTTCCCAGCAGTGACCCTTTCAACTATATTAACTCCATGCCATTGGTCCAAAACAGCTCAACTGCGTTGACCTCCGGGACAGATGGCGAAACCCATCTTTGTGAAGCGGAGCTTGGGGAGAGTGAGGCGGATCAGTGTGAGAATCATAGAATCATAGAATCATAGAATATCAGGGTTGGAAGGGACCCCAGAAGGTCATCTAGTCCAACCCCCTGCTCAAAGCAGGACCAAGTCCCAGTTAAATCATCCCAGCTAGGGCTTTGTCAAGCCTGACCTTAAAAACCTCTAAGGAAGGAGATTCTACCACCTCCCTAGGTAACGCATTCCAGTGTTTCACCACCCTCTTAGTGAAAAAGTTTTTCCTAATATCCAATCTAAACCTCCCCCATTGCAACTTGAGACCATTACTCCTCGTTCTGTCATCTGCTACCATTGAGAACAGTCTAGAGCCATCCTCTTTGAAACCCCCTTTCAGGTAGTTGAAAGCAGCTATCAAATCCCCCCTCATTCTTCTCTTCTGCAGACTAAACAATCCCAGCTCCCTCAGCCTCTCCTCATAAGTCATGTGCTCTAGACCCCTAATCATTTTCGTTGCCCTTCGTTGTACTCTTTCCAATTTATCCACATCCTTCCTGTAGTGTGGGGCCCAAAACTGGACACAGTACTCCAGATGAGGCCTCACCAGTGTCGAATAGAGGGGAACGATCACGTCCCTCGATCTGCTCGCTATGCCCCTACTTATACAACCCAAAATGCCATTGGCCGTCTTGGCAACAAGGGCACACTGCTGACTCATATCCAGCTTCTCGTCCACTGTCACCCCTAGGTCCTTTTCCGCAGAACTGCTGCCGAGCCATTCGGTCCCTAGTCTGTAGCGGTGCATTGGATTCTTCCATCCTAAGTGCAGGACCCTGCACTTATCCTTATTGAACCTCATTAGATTTCTTTTGGCCCAATCCTCCAATTTGTCTAGGTCCTTCTGTATCCTATCCCTCCCCTCCAGCGTATCTACCACTCCTCCCAGTTTAGTATCATCCGCAAATTTGCTGAGAGTGCAATCCACACCATCCTCCAGATCATTTATGAAGATATTGAACAAAACGGGCCCCAGGACCGACCCCTGGGGCACTCCACTTGACACCGGCTGCCAACTAGACATGGAGCCATTGATCACTACCCGTTGAGCCAGACAATCTAGCCAGCTTTCTACCCACCTTATAGTGCATTCATCCAGCCCATACTTCCTTAACTTGCTGACAAGAATGCTGTGGGAGACCGTGTCAAAAGCTTTGCTAAAGTCAAGAAACAATACATCCACTGCTTTCCCTTCATCCACAGAACCAGTAATCTCATCATAAAAGGCGATTAGATTAGTCAGGCATGACCTTCCCTTGGTGAATCCATGCTGACTGTTCCTGATCACTTTCCTCTCCTCTAAGTGCTTCAGGATTGATTCTTTGAGGACCTGCTCCATGATTTTTCCAGGGACTGAGGTTAGGCTGACCGGCCTGTAGTTCCCAGGATCCTCCTTCTTCCCTTTTTTAAAGATGGGCACTACATTAGCCTTTTTCCAGTCATCCGGGACTTCCCCCGTTCGCCACGAGTTTTCAAAGATAATGGCCAAGGGCTCTGCAATCACAGCCGCCAATTCCTTCAGCACTCTCGGATGCAATTCGTCCGGCCCCATGGACTGTGCACGTCCAGCTTTTCTAAATAGTCCCTAACCACCTCTATCTCTACAGAGGGCTGGCCATCTCTTCCCCATTTTGTGTTGCCCAGCACAGCAGTCTGGGAGCTGACCTTGTTAGTGAAAACAGAGGCAAAAAAAGCATTGAGTACATTAGCTTTTTCCACATCCTCTGTCACTAGCTTGCCTCCCTCATTCAGTAAGGGGCCCACACTTTCCTTGGCTTTCTTCTTGTTGCCAACATACCTGAAGAAACCCTTCTTGTTACTCTTGACATCTCTTGCTAGCTGCAGCTCCAGGTGCGATTTGGCCCTCCTGATATCTTTCCTACATGCCCGAGCAATATTTTTATACTCTTCCCTGGTCATATGTCCAAGCTTCCACTTCTTGTAAGCTTCTTTTTTATGTTTAAGATCCGCTAGGATTTCACCATTAAGCCAAGCTGGTCGCCTGCCATATTTACTATTCTTTCGACTCATCGGGATGGTTTGTCCCTGTAACCTCAACAGGGATTCCTTGAAATACAGCCAGCTCTCCTGGACTCCCTTCCCTTTCATGTTAGTCCCCCAGGGGATCCTGGCCATCTGTTCCCTGAGGGAGTCAAAGTCTGCTTTCCTGAAGTCCAGGGTCCGTATCCTGCTGCTTACCTTTCTTCCCTGCGTCAGGATCCTGAACTCAACCAACTCATGGTCACTGCCTCCCAGATTCCCATCCACTTTTGCTTCCCCCACTAATTCTACCCGGTTTGTGAGCAGCAGGTCAAGAAAAGCGCTCCCCCTAGTTGGCTCCCCTAGCACTTGCACCAGGAAATTGTCCCCTACGCTTTCCAAAAACTTCCTGGATTGTCTATGCACCGCTGTATTGCTCTCCCAGCAGATATCAGGAAAATTAAAGTCACCCATGAGAATCAGGGCATGCGATCTAGTAGCTTCCGTGAGTTGCCGGAAGAAAGCCTCATCCACCTCATGGTGAGGATTTTGTTTGTTTGCTTTTAAGGTTTATGGGCTATGTGGGGACAGAGGATTGGTGAGAGGTGTTTACTAACTGGGTGCTGCATGGAATTTACTGCTGTTTTTTAAATGTATTCTTAACTGATGGCATAGTACCTAGATAGCGGAATAGGCTTTTTTTTTTTTAAATATACTGAAATAAAAATAAGTATAGTTAGATTTAGGATTTAGTCCCTTGGTAATTCTCATCTCAAAGTAAAATCTGCACACATTTCCTCAAATCGAAAACCCTACAGTCCTGCAAGACAGAGGTCAGTGACTCCTTGTTCATGGAGAGCTAATTACTAGTCTATGGACCTTCGAGATGCATATTTGGAGTTATGGGGCATCAGAGATCGTGACACACATAGCGATTACCACTGTATCATGAAACAACTGGCTATAAGGGAAGTGCATCTCCGTTTTCCTGTCAATTTTGACCAGAGCAGTACACCATTAATATATGGAAAATAATTAATAAATTAAGCAGATCTTTAGTGTTTTTTTCATGGCTAACACTATGCAGACAAAGCTGTTCTATTCAGGAGAGACCCACGTTACACAGCAGCCAATAATCTTTATGGTAACACTGCAGTGAAAATGTCATTTATTGTAATGAACACAGATCATAAGGTAAGCCCCCAGCTACCTCTCCATAATTTTTCATTATACTCTTTCTTGCTGTGTTATATTTCAAGAGTACTTGGGGAATTATACTGAACTATACTTACTAGTCAGCTCTTCATTACTGATATCATATTGTTAAAATGTAATTGAGCAATCAGCAAACTGCACCAGTTATTGAGATAGCACAACACACTGTTCTGATATTTACCTTTTCCTGTTTACATCATCCTTTCTTTACAGCACGATTCTCAAAACAAACTTGGCCACAAATGGGAACAGTATCAGAGCACGAGGAGACAGACATACAATATTTATAGATAGTCAGCATTTTGAGAAAAGGACTGTGCTCCCTTTGAGCTACAAATCGTAACAAATAATTAGTAAGAGGCTTTGCTGGCAGCATTTCACCTGATTTCATTTTCAACAGTCCTAGATGAATTTGAGGAGGTGAAGAGCATGACCTGGCAAGATGAGCCCATAACCCTTACAGCTGGTGAAAGCCAGCCGAGAAGACTTTGGTCCAATTCTGATGTGAATTGTTAAATATGTCCCACTCCATAAGAACAAGATGCTGACTACCCTCTAACAAGCACTGGTTAAACCTTTGCTCATTTAACATTAAAGACCTTGCTCAATTTTAAAACCTTCACGCTTTGTGGATGGCTATGGAGAAGGCTACAGTGGAACAAAACTCTGGCACCATCTGATACTTCTGACTTCTTG
This sequence comes from Dermochelys coriacea, assembly GCF_009764565.3. Classification (NCBI taxonomy): domain Eukaryota; kingdom Metazoa; phylum Chordata; order Testudines; family Dermochelyidae; genus Dermochelys; species Dermochelys coriacea. The sequence continues at coordinate 230,268,642 of NC_050069.1, forward strand.
GGTCTCTATCACCCTGGTTTCAAGGCCTGCGACAGAGACTGTATTAATATTCTCAATGGGCGGCTCTCCTTACCAAGCTTTCATTTAGATGCAGTGATGGTGAACTAAAGGCTTGACTCTGCTTCCAATAAAATCAATAGAAGTTCTGCCATTGACTTCAGAGAGTTCAGGACTTGGCATATAATGGAAGAGCAACACTATACTTGAAGGAAGAAAATGCAGGCTGCACATTATATAAAAGGAAAACATTTAACAGAGATAGTATCTCAGTATAATTTTCCTGAAAATCACTGAGAATTTGTATTTCACTTAACTACTGAATAAAATGGCCCAGGAAGTGCAAAGATAGTATTTTCTAGATTGTTCTAGTTAACAACATACATATTTCATAATAAACTGTTTTGTAATTAGTATTAGCAACTCAGGCATTTTTTGAAAACTAGAAAAACAAGCACCTCTTTATGATACCAACCAAGTACCACGCTCATCATTATTTAAATTGTCTAGGCAAAGTCACTGATATGCAGTTTCCATGCAGAAAAATAGGTATATTGGCTATAAAAGTCCACAAAACATTAAAAAAAATATTGTAGGATACTGACATGTAGCCAGGGTTTAGTTAAATGTGCTGTGGAATGCAAATTTGAAACATGGATATGTAGCGCCCCCTCTCCACTTAGTTACCTCCTTTAAATGCCAATCCACTTACAAGTCTGGGTTCTTTTGGAGCCCGCCACCCACTCAGCAGGATGTATCTTCTTTCTTTTTTCCTATGACATTATTTGGCAATGCCTCCACCCACCTCGCTCCTTCCTGGCAGGGTCACCAGAGCAGCTTGGGGGGAAAATTCTAACTACAGGGTAATCCCCACTTACTTGCCAGATAGTTGGAGACTTCCAAGAAATAACACAAACACATACAATATATTCAACATAATAATTATATTAAACAGGAGACAAATACAACATAACAGGTTAAAACACTATTTTTAGGGTCACAGGTACCAACACTGAAAATACCCATGACTTGATGTAGCAAATATAAGATTAGTATCCCGTTGGAACGCATACTTTGCTGGGGCCCTTGATGACCTATAACCACAGAATTCTTCTTTGCAGTGGTTTAGCAGTGTGGCTGACTGGGTTCAGTACAGCCCAAAGGACTCACAAGTGGGAGAAGGTGGTAAATCCCTGCACAGGTATAGTATGCAACAGGTTATAAAATCCTCAAACCCTTATTCCCTGACTTGAAGACATAGTTCAGGGAATAGGGGATCCCCAAAACAAATTACCTAACTAAAACATGGTGCACTCACAAACTCCATGAATGATCCTCAGGTTTGAAAACGACTCTGGACTCCACAGTCACTGCAGAGGGGCTGCCCTCTGCTGGCAGGGGTCCTCTTCAGGCAGGAATCAGGCTGCGTCAGTCCCAGGATTTCCCCTCACCACAATGGGGTGCAGGGCTCAAGGTGTAGGTTACACAACTATGCTAACATCCAAAGTGTAGCCTCCTAGCCCAGCCTCCAGACACACGCTCCGCAGGCAGCTTTCCTGGACTAGCAGCCAGCAGAGCTGACCATGTGGTGACTGGTCTCACCAAGGGAGCTGGAGGGTGAACTCAGACTGGCTGGGGAAGTTTCCCAGAAAACTCTACAAATTGGGAATCATCAGTGGGGAAGCTGAGAGATCTGCTGTCAGGTCCCTAGAGGCTTCTTCTCAGGGGGAACCCTGCATGCAGGCCAGGGACTCACCAGCTCCGCACACACCCAGTCCTGCTCTTTTCCTGGCTGACTCCAGTTTGACTCCAAAATGGCTTATCCCCTTTTCTCAACTCCCTGGGAGGGCCTCTCATTCCCTATTGGTTGCTGGGCAGACTCTGAGTCTGCCTTGGCTCCTCCTCCTTACCAGGGACAGCATGCCTCTCCCTGAGCTGCCAGCAGACAGGGTCCCAGAAATCTATGTAAATTTTCTTGGGGGTTACAAATAGACTGCATCCCCTTTTTATAGCCATTACCAGAAACAGTGATACACCAGTAAACTCACTGTATTCATTAACCAAAGTAGTTGCTGTTACAAGGTCAGCTAATGTGTATCAATGCAGTCTGCTCTTGCTGAGCATCGTTTCCATTAAAGGAAGCAGCGTTCACATCCTACATTGTTGGTACCTATGCACACTCGGGTAATAGGGGAAGATGTGGAATGTAGAAGATAGGAACTAGCTTTTTCAATCATAACACTCCTCTGTGTATTCTGAAAGTTTCAAAGATTAATACAAAATGATCTAATGTTGCTTTTTGATCTTGGGGGAGCGGAAAGGGAACATAGATTTGAAACAATAGCTTACATTGTATCATCTAACTATGAAGGTAGGAAGACTAATAATGGAGATCCAGCTGCATTGCTGCAGTCCCAGGTGAAGAACTGCAAGACTCCAGTTGCATGGATTTATTGAACATGTTGCAGAGGTGAAATATGTGGGCCTCTGAATCTAGTGTTTCCTCTAAAATGTTTGTTAACTTTCAGCATGCGAGACTGGCATCCTGAAACATACAAGAGCACTCTGATCTGTTTGCTATGGTCCACGCTATGCACATTGGGTGGCAAACAGCTGGTTACCACTAGCAGCTGAAGCAGCCCCTGCCCCAGCACTTGCAACATAAAGCTAGTGTTAAAAAGAAGTCCTAGCAGCTGCGAGGGAGACAAGGAAACTAGAGAAAGATTTGCCAATGGCTCTGTGTCTCAGAAGATACTTCCTTAGTCTGTCGGTAGCATGGGGCTCAGGAGATAATTTATTGACAACTCACTGGCAATTGATTCAGTTCTATATAAAGTTCTTTCTATGCAATTAGCATGCAGACTCACATGGCCATTAGTTCCGTAGAGACTTAATGGTCCTACTAAACCCCAGTTTGCTCTCATTTCTAACAAACTTTTCAGACCTACCACTCAAAGTTTTTGGTGATTTAAAAGCGCCAAAAACTGACCAGTTGCTCTAATCAGATGATAACAGCAATTCCCGTAACTTCACCATACCAGATTCTCTTACATTAGGTTTTGGGTACCACTGGGAAGGACTAATGGAAGCTGCTCCCAGACAGCTCTAACTTGGGCCACTGACACAGTCTTTAATGGACCCAATACCAGTAGAGAATAGGTGCAGCAAATCAGTGGTCAGCCTCACTCTGTTCCTGCAGCCTACACTAAGTCTGGGAGTGCTGGCAGATGCAAGGCCCAGAGGTGGCATACATAACCAGCAGGGAGTTTCCTTCTTTCTGAGGGTGTATTCTCTGCTGGCCACTTACAGCCCCTTCGTGCCTGGAGTTGGATCTGATGAGAAAATCCAGCTTCTAGTCTGAGCAAAACAATCTACCATACTATCTATCTGTGCAGTCCAGTCTTCGGGTAGACAACCAGCACTACCACACAGCTGCATTAGTACAAATAGTACTTCCATGACCATCCCATACTGAACCAGTCACTTTAAAAGTGGACTCTCTAGTTTATTTTACTATATTGTCCTGGGGTTAGCTTTTCTGGAAGCTGCTCACCTTTACAAATCGGGGTGAACCAGATCTAGATCTCATTGCAGACCCTTTTCACCAGCACCCACTTCTGCAAGATCACAGTTCTTTTACAGATTTGATTGGCTAGGTATTTCAGTACTAACATGCTCATATGTCTCAAGCTGGCCCAAGGAAGATGTCAGAGCACATGTCCACATCGGGGAATGAGGAGATGCAGTCCCAGCTGAGCTCTATCATCTGGAAAATATAGGCTTATGAATAGTATCTGAGCAGCTGGTCCACTGGGTGCCACCTGAATCAGAAAACGGCTAGAAGAGAAGGGATCTCATAAGGTGCTGTTCCATAAGGTTCAGGACCCAAAACAACTGCTCCAGTGCAGGGTGGAAATCCTGCCCCTTTTGTACGGATTGTGCTTGGATTCTTGATGTTCTGGCATTTGTGTGTTAGGTCTTAACTATAAATATAAAATATGGCTCCGAGAATAGGTATTATTCATCTCTTTGGATAGGTCTTCACTCCCAACAAGGTGAGGTGTGTGTGTGGTTGTTTTTTTTTTGTTTCGTTTTTTTTTTGTTTTTTTTTTTTACAGTGAGATAACTAACCTGTGGTAGCAACAGTGAGGATAGGATTGTCATCTGATTGCACAAATCCAAACACCCTTGCCCTGAGGCTCCACCCCTGCTCCACTCCTTTTCCAAGGCCCCATCCCATGCTCACTCCATCCCCCCTCCCTCCATTGCTCGCTCTCCCCCATCCTCACTCACTTTCAACAGGCTGGGCAGGCGTTTGGGATGCAGGAGGAGGTGCGGGCTCTGGGAGGGAGTGTGGTCTTTGGAAGGGAGTTTGGGTGCGGAAGGGGGTAAGGGATTGGGCTCTGGGAGGCAGTTTGGGTGCAGGCTCTGGGCTGGAGGTTGGGATGCGGGAGGGGGTGAGGCGCTTACTTCTGGTAGCTCCTGGAAGCGACCAGCACATCTTTCTGGCAGCGGCCTCTGGGGAATGCAGGGGGGTCTCCACATGCTGTCCCTAAACGCAGGCACCGCCCCCACATCTCCCACTGGTCGTGTTTCCTGGCCAATGAGAACTTTGGAGTCAGTGCTCGGGGCGGGGGAGACCTCCTGCCCACCCCTAGAGGCCGCAGGGATGTGCCGGCTACTTCTGGGAGCAGTATGGAGCCAGGGCAGGTACGGAGCCTGCCTTAGCCCTGCTGTGCCGCAGACTGTTCGCACCTAAAATCTCTCGGTTTGGCTGAAGTAGCCTCTGGAAGACAGCCCGATTCCGGGAGACTCCTGGCAAAACCAGGAGGATTGGTAACCCTAGGTGAGTAGGGTTTCAAACTAGGTTTGAAGGGAGAAGGTGACAAAAACCTGCCAATAGGTATAAAAAAAGGTGATCTCAGAGTGCTAAATGTTGGGGGAGCGGAATAGCTAATTACAATAGGGTCATAGGAGCAACAAAAGGGAAAACAGTGAGGGATTCTGGAGTGCTCAACATTTTAGATGTCTGTACACAAGTGGAGGAGTATGGGGGGAAAACAGGAAGAACTAGAGGTATCAATACACAAGCTAAATTATCACTAAGGATACAATTTAGTCATGGTGGTCATGAATTCCGTGACTTTACTGGACCTCTGTGACTGCTTCAGCTGTCAGAGGCTGAAGCTAGGGCCAGGACTGTGCACTCCCCCATGGTGGTGGGGTTTTTAGTAAAGTCACAGACAGGTCACAGGCTCCTATGGATCTTTGTTTATTGCCAGCAACCTATCCATGACTTTTCTAGAAATAATCATGACAAAATCTTAACCTTAATTATGACTTGCTCAGGATCACAGAGACTTGGTGGGATAAATCTCATGACTGGAATACTGGTATAGAGGGGAACAGCTAGTTCAGGAAAAACAGGCAGGGAAAAAAGGAGGAGCTCTTGCATTGTACATCAAGAATGTATTCACTTGCTCTGAGTTCCAGAAAGAAGTGAGAGCCAGACCAAAGGAAAGTCTCTGAGTAAAGATAACCTGGGAAAACTCAGGTTATACATCATGGCATGGTCTACCGTAGACCACCTTATCAGGAGGATGAGACATTTCTAGAACAAACAACAGAAATTTCCAAAACACAAGACCTGATAGTAACGGGGGACTTTAACTACCCAGAAATCTGTTGGAAAAGCAATACAGCAAAACACAAAGTGTCCAATAAGTTCTTCGACTGTATTGGGGACAACTTCTTGTTTCAGAAGGTGGATGAAGTAACCAGAGGGACAGCAATTTTAGACCTGATTCTGATTAACAAGGAGGAATTGGTTGGAAATCTAAAAGTTGAAAGCAATTTGGGTGAAAGTGATCATGAAAAGGTAGATTTCTTAATTCTACACAAGTGAAGGAGTGAGAGCAGCAGAATAATGAGAACAGATTTTTTAAAAACAGACATTAAGGTTGTCTACACTGCAGCTGGGAGCGAGTCTCCAAGATTTGTTCTAGTCGGGCTTGCGCTAGCACGCTAAAAATATCTGTCTGAATGTTGCGGCACCAGAGAAGGCTGGGCTAGCCATTTGAGCTCAAGCTTACCCTATCCCCTGGGTCTGACTCAGGTGGCAAGTCCCAGCCTCTGCCAGCGCTGCAACGTCCATACAGCTATTTTTAGTGTGATGGCTCAAGCTTTGCTACCACAAGTCTGTCTACCTGGCCTAGGAGGCTTGCTTCCAGCTGCAGCAGAGACATACCCCAACAAATTCAGAAAACTGGTAGGTAAGGTCCCATGGGAAGAAAAGCTAAGGGAAAAATGAGTTCAGGAGAGCTGGCAGTTTTTCAAGAAGACAATGTGAAAATCATAACAGCAAACTATCCTGATACAAAGAGAGATGGGAAGAATAGCAAGAGGCCAATACGTCTCTATCAAGAGCTCTTTAATGACCTGAAAATAAAAAAAGAATCCTATAAAAGGTGGAAACATGGAAAATTGCTAAGGATTAGTGCAAAAAGAATAGCACGAGCATGTAGGGACAATATCAGAAAGGCACAATGGGGCCATGATTCCTGACTGCATGCCCTAGGTACCACTGTAGTACCCATTAAAAACAATAATACTCTGTATTCCCCACTGCTGTAAAATCAGTGTCGCTCCACTCAAGACAATGGAGCTACACTAATTTACGCCAGTGAGGAATCAGGGAGGAAAAAAAAGTTTAGAAAATACCACCTTAGTTTATTTTTAAATGCTCACCTGTTCTCTCTTTACTGTGCACAGACTTGGGATCTGATCCTGCAACATACGAGTAGTCTTCACTTTTCCTCTTTGGACTTACTATGGCTACAGAAGGAGGAAATAATTTAAACAAGCTAAAAGACAAAGTAATCCTAATTTACTTATTTTTAGGCTTTTCTAGGGAAGATTTACTACCTAAACCCCTATTTGCTTTTCCACTCTCGTTGGGCCATGACTATTTGTTATTACAGCTCACATTGTACCTACACTGAATCTACATTACTCCAATACTGGAATGGGGCACATGGTCTCATTTAACTTGGTTCTTAACTCCATCTTATTTCCAGGCAGGAACAGTTTTACAGCAGATTTTCATGTAGTTCTTCTGCATAAAAATTAAGTTTAAAAATATATATAATTTTTAGTAAGGGAAGAAAAAAACCATTAAATAATTAGTTTAGAATTACTGCAATTTGGTGTGTGTGTGTGAGAATAAAGAAGTGCACATGCTGCAATTAGAACTTTACAACACCTTTCAGTACACAGGGGAAAAAAGTCATTTTCTTGGAGATGATATGCAATTTTCACACACAAATGTGGTCATCCAAAGCCAACCTACATGTCTCTGTACCTTATGCTCAATTTTTTTCTCACTGCCTTCAATACATTAAATGCTGCCCGACTCCCACATCATTAACTAAGAAAAAACCCACCACTATTTTTCTTTTACAAAATTCTTGAGTGGAATTTTACTCTTATTTCCATAAAATACTAAAAGTTAGAGATGGGAAAGACCTATTAGTTAATAACTTATTGACTGTCAATTATCCTGTGAAGTGATAATAATGAGCTAATCTTTGTCACAAGAACAGAGCCTATAGTAAGAGGCAGCACTCCCTCTCCTGTAGCCACATTTCTCCCGCCCCCTCACCCATTTTCATAAGACAGTAATTTACTGCTTATGCCAGCCAAAAATTATGTCCTGTCCCCCTCCCATAGTGTCTCAACTGTGCTGGCCAGCAAATAAAGGGATGGGGTCAATGCTCTGACCATTCCCCACCACCCTTGCACAGTCGTTCTGAGTTTAGCCCTGCTTGCTCCTGGATCCCAGGTCTGTGTAGACTCTGAAGATTTTTTTACTCCCTTGCACAAGTGGGTAAGTCTAAGCCACAATTTAATTTAACAGAATGAAGCAGTTGTGTGTTTATCCCCCACGTCTGACATACTATAGGCCCAATCCTGCAGCCCTTATTTGTTTGAGTAGTCACAATTAAGGGTTTGCTGGTTTGGGCTGGGGGAAAAAAAAGGCACAAAATTGGCACATTACAAACATCAAGAAATTGGTTGCTCCCTATCACCATCAGGAAGGGAGACAACCTAAAACTGCTCTGACTTATTTCCAGGCCTTGAGTTAAAACTATGATCTCAATTTGTCCCAAATGATTCTATTGCCAATATGGCAGCAATAAGTACATTACAATTTTCTTTGCTGTTCAAAAGGAACACCCACTCATGCTTTTTAAAAGAAATTTTGTTGTGCTTGTGGCTGTCTCCTTTTTGTCTCCCTTTCTCCCCATTTTTGTCTCTTGCAGACAATGTCCCTTATCAGTGAAGTTTGTGCCCTCTATTCCCTGCTTATTCTGTATCCTAGATTTCTACTTTTACATAACTTTCTCTGTTCTTCTGTTATTTCTTCACGCTCCCCCTTGCCTAATCAGCTGGTTGTCTTCATGTATTTTCACTAGCTCTTCCCATTTTTCTTGCCTTCCTCCCTCTCCCTGTTTCCCTCAACTTCCTGGTCTCCCCTCACCCCCACACTTATCTCTTCCGTCATCCTTTTCCTGTTTCTCTTATAAATTCACCACCCTCTTTCTTAGGGCTTGTCTACACTGGCAATTAACAGCATTGCAACTTTCTAGCTCGGGGTGTGAAAAAATACCCTCCAAGTGCAGCAAGTTGCAGCGCTGTAAAGCATCAGTGTAAACAGTGCTCCAGCCCTGGGAGCCATGCTCCTCATTGAGGTGGTTTTTTTAGAGCGCTGGGAGAGCTCTCTCCCAACACTGCACCGCGACCACACAAGGCACGTTAAAGCGCTGCCTCTTTAGCGTTGCCAGTGTAGACTAGCCCTTAGTCTCTCTCCTTTCAGATCCTTCTCTTTCCCAATGATTCCTCCTGCTTCCCTCCCACCCCCCAGTGGTTGGTCTTGAGAATATTACAGGAACAACTCCTTTTGAACCAGATGCAATTGGAAAATGCTGCAAGAATAACTGTTCTCCTGGAATATTTGCCACCAGATGGACGTGGTACTCCAAACAGAAGGGTTTTGGTATAATATGTTTTAGTGTATTTCACTGCAGTTGCCTGAAATAAAACGCAGGGATATTTTTCAAATATATACTGATTTCTGTATTTTATACAAAATCTTTATATGGCTCCCAATAAAATCTAACCTGAGCTTAATAAGTAGGTATGAAATTACAGTTATTACTAGCATCTGTCATATTTGAAATTACTGTGTAAGACGTGGTACTGGCAGCAACAGATGTTGCATAAAAGAGTGTGAAATGTCTTTAATAGAGCATCCTTTAAGGAAAGCAACTTCTTCACTGACAGTCATTCAGTAACACAGAAGGCAGTTTCCCTGAAGATCTTCTTTGCTCATATGGTGTACCAGAGGTAATTAAAGGAACAGGTGATTTATTCCTTTGCTACCATGTAATTGAAATTTCTAAACCTATTAATGATATTTTAAGTATCAGCAGTTATGGAACATGATTAATTCTAATAAATTGTGGTTAAAACAAAAAGTAGTGACTAAAATTATAGAAGATATTTGTTCGTTAGAGAATATTGTAAAGCCCTGAAAACGATGTACCCCATTATTATGATTCTTACACGCGTTGTCACTGAAAGCACCAATGTCTTTTTCTCTTGACTGAAAACTACTTGCAGTGTTTTACTATTGGTAACTATGAAAATCTTTGTACATAAAAAAGTTTTATACCTGTCATAATGCTACACTGTTGATTAGTAAAGTAAGTTGTAGATGACAAAATATATTTTCTTAAACTGAATGTGTTTAAGAGTAAAAAAAATTCCAAGGAATATCAATGTTTCACATATTTCTGCCACCAGATTAACTAATCCAGCAAAAAGATCCTTGATATGCCATTTACTGATTGATGAGTACACAGAGCTGAGACCCAAGCATGAAATTTTATTGCTGAAGACATTTTCATCCGCAGCCAAATCACTAGGGAAACACTTTGTCAAACAACTTCATTCTGCATGGCAACTCTGACAATATCGGCAATTTAAGATTTTTCTGTTTTTTTCTATTGCATCTACCTGTCTATGCTCAGAAATATTTACAGTAGAACTGCAATTCATGCAGATGTCCATCTTAACACCCATGAATAACTGAAATAGTTCATGTTGTATTGCAACAGTAAGTTAAAAATAAATGCTCACAAGTTATATATTTTATATAAATGATACAATATATTGTTGGCAGAGTTTAATACCAATCCCCCGTGCTTCCTAACAGCAACTGATCGGATATTTGAGCAGCTGCAAGGCTACAAACTGCTACTTGCTTACAAGAGCTCCATCTTGGTATTAGCATTTGGTCCTGGCTAGGAGAGAGGGATGGCTGGGTCTTAGAAAAGACTACATACAACCCTTTCTGTATGTTAACACTGACAGCTAGGGAACAATTTGAGTTTCCACTGAGGTACAAATGGGTTAATGACAGAGTCTGCTATCCTTTCGTTGCTCTTGGAATTATTGATAAATTTTAGTCCTGCTGATTGCCTTAAATCTTCTAATTATTTTCGGTATTAATTTTCCTGATTTTTACTGCAGTGGTATTGGCTCTTAAAGGCGACCAACAATTCTTTAAACAAAATTCCCCCAGCAGTAGCAATATGCACTGCATGTTGTCAAAAGTGAAGCTAAGCTCTACATAATGGGACAAATTTGAATATCCAAAATATGAAGATATGCACATAAAATAGGTAAGTGCTTATACAACTGCACATACAATTCCATTCTGATTTGGTAACACTTAGGTTTTGTGTGCCTAAGGCATGTTCTAACAAGACATCAAAGACTAGTTGGCAGGCCTGAGGGATGCTGACATCTTTTTACAGGTGCAAGTGCATATTCAACATATTTGGTGAAATCTTGGACTCACGGAAGTCAATGGCAAAACTCAATTCCCACTGAATTCAATAGGATTAGAATACCTCCCTGTAGTTTTAGGGTTAAATCCTCCAAGCACCATTTGTAACACAGAATGCAAATTTCAAAGGTGGGGTTAAAACTGAAAGATCCATTTTCAAAAAAAAGCTTCTCTAGGTACCATCACTATTTTACCTTGGCCATTCACCAATTGCATTGCTCCACTGGCCAATTTAAAGACAGAGGATCTAATGCCTAATGCTAGCTGCCAGTCAGCTTGCAAATAAAAAGGTCTGCATCAGCTTGCCACTGTGCATCCACTGCCACCATTGTCAACAGCACAGAATTCCCTCAAGCCCCTCCTGTTGCCAGTCTTCTCACCCACACTCCTGTGCAATATGTAAATATTTTTGCTTAGAAAACTGAATGTAGTCTCTGAACAAAGTAACACACTAGAACATGCCCTGAAGATGCAACAATGGCACTCATCTACTTGTCTGAGTTAGAAATACATCTCTATCCTGATATAATGCTGTCCTCGGGAGACAAAAAATCTTACCGCATGATAGATGAAACTACGTTATATCGAACTTGCTTTGCTCCACCAGAGTGTGCAGCCTCACCCATCCGGAGCGCTACTTTAGCGCATTGTATCTGAATTAGTGTTATATCGGGTCACATTATATCGGGGTATAGGTGTATATCTAAATATTTTAGCTCATTGGAAAAAATTAACATCTACATAATACTGTCAAATTTTACAGGAAACCCTTCCCAAAATTTCTCCCTCTAATTCTAAAAGTCAAAATCTCATGCCAAATCCTGAAGAGAATCCTTACTCAGACAAATCTCCCACAGTTTTCTATGGGAGTGCAGACAAAGATTTGGCCCAAGATTTTTAATCTAAACCCTCTAATTGCTATTATTTTCAACTGATTTTTTTAACCTGAATAATAAATTAATGAAATAAATAATAATAATAATTCTGGGCCAGATTCTTTCTTGCGCAGATACCTGCTCAGCAAATGAGAATGGGGGGTGGGCATCCAGGAGTCTGTTACTGGCCACACTGTGCTGGCTTCAGTACTGGAGAGTTAGAACAGCACAGGGACTGACTGGGAGAAGAGATATGCAGATACGACGGCTGTCAGAAAAGAGCTGTGCTCTGATCTGTCTTTGACATTCTCCTAGCTCTATGGTAATCATGGAGTGGCTAGTGCAGGATCCAGTTCTTACATCAGCTGAGAGCGTCTATCCTTCCCTGGAGAACTGTCAGCTAGCCTGCTATGGACAGATTCTAGCTCCTTTGTGCTGCCTGAACATTAAGTTTGGAGGATGGAATCTGGCTGATTAAACCTAAGCATAAATTAAGACACAAATTCTCCTCCAAAACTCAGTAGTCAGATTAACATTTTAAGCAGTTGGACACTAAGGTGCAGAAAATTTTGCATGCAAAAAATGTAGCGTTGTTTTCAGCAGTCCAGCTGAACTGCCAAGTACAACTAAAATTATTTTTTTAAATGTTTATTTTTAAAGTTTGTTTGAATGCAGTTTTGAGCACCAACATACCCAAATGCCCATTCAAGACTTACTACAGTTTCAGAAAAAAGAAAAGGAGTACTTGTGGCACCTTAGAGACTAACAAATTTATTACAGCTTTTAAATACAAGTATAAATTTAAAATATAAGCTTTTGTGAGCTATAGCTCACTTCATCGGACGCATCTGCTACTCTGAAACCTACAGTTTCAGAGAGTGTCTTTCAGAAAAAGCTACTCCAACATAAATAGAAGAATGAAAAAAGAAGTGATACCGTAGATATACTCCAAACAGAGATCCCTAGAACCTGACAAAGGGAAAAAAAGCAGTTAATTCCATCAAGTCCACTATGGATTTTTCCATACAGATGTAATTTTGTAGAGCAGCATTTAGAAACTACTGTGATTGGTGTTATAGAAAACTCTGAAATAGATAAAGACTACTAGGGGCCCGGACTGGGTTATGTTGTTTACTCTCAAAGAACATCTGCTATATTTAATCTAGTATTATAACAGTGGTATGAACTGTGATGTAGGTCAGTACTTCTTGACACTGCAATAGTACCCAGCTGAGTAGTGCTGCCACTGCTTTTCTGCCTATTACATTTTAGTGATGACAGGTAGAGGGCTGTAGATGGAATAGACTTTTCCTGATTCCCCTGTTGTGCTCCTGTGTAAGGGATTTCCAGCCTTGTGCTGCTTTGTTGCTCTAGTATGTAGTGTTACGACAGTCTGCTAATCACTTTTCCTGGATCTGTCCTTTATGGTCTTTGGTTTTGTTGATCCCCACTTTGTTACCATATTCTCATTTTCTCCCGTTGCAAGCATTGCAATGTTCTTCACACCCCAGAAGGTATATGGCACGTGGCCAGCTTCAGTGGCCCTCAGGTCTCACAGTTGGATTATGACTTTATTTTTCTCTTCCACCAAAATGTATGAATACAGTTTGAGATAGTAGCTACTGTGTTGGGATGACAAGTGTACAATGCCTTGGCTTGCTTAGCACTAATAATCTTTCAACTCTGCTGCCTCCAGGGCCCACTTACTGGAATATTGGGGGAATGGCATGTGGGAATATCACTTTGCAGACCACGGAGTGTCCAAAACAGGCTAGCTCCACCAGGAATCCCTGTGGTTTGAGGCAACCAGGTTATCTGCAAAGTTTTGCTTTCCAGTGTGCTGACCCTTTTCAGACCACACTATGGCATAATGCCTGTTCCTAGTATGTATAGTGCCTGAGGAATGACCCTGATGTGTTGTGAATCCATTCCCGTCACTGTGGTGGAATTTTTGATTTAAGCCTCGCCCCACCTGTTTCCTTGTCACTCAGCCAGACATGGGATAGAGGTAGCTGAGCTGCTGCACTTAACATATTAACAGACTACAAAAGAAAGAAAATTTCTCACGAACATCCACTGTCTCTGTTTGCTCTACATATACCACAACTATGAGTGATCATCAGTGAAAACTGGTACGAAAACCCCTAAGTTAGCTCTACTATTAATGCCAGTAGGTAACTGCACATCTACAGAACACAAAAAATCATTTAGTAATTTCTTTGCTTGGGACATGCTAACCTTAAAAAAAAAAAAAAGATTAAAAAACCCAACCAGATAAGAGTCAGAGTTTAAGGCCAGAAGGGACCATTATATTATTTAGTCTGACCTCTTGTATATCAGAGGCCAATAATACTACCCAGCACCCACACACTAAACCCAACAACCAAAGTGGGATCAAAGTATTACAGTCCCACAGAATACTAGACTATTCTATGACAGGCAGAGAATAGTAGGAACTGAGGTGCACCAGAGCTGCAGGCCTCCGAAATGGCTGGGAAATGACTAAATGAGTTATAGCCAGATAATCCTGGCAAGTGACCAGTACCCGCATGTTGCAAAGGAAAGCTGAAAACGCCCAAGGTCCTGATCCCACATAAGGTGATCAGTTAGACCCTAAGCATGTGAGCAAGAACAGCCAGACATGTACCTCAGAGAGAGAGAGAGAGAGAACGCTTGGTGCCAACTGAGAGTCCTGGCCTATCCCACTCAGTGTCTCTCCTCCATTCCTGATAAACTCTCCCAGAATACACTTGGAGGAAAAATCCCTTCCAATTCTGACACTGGCCAGCAGCTTACTAAGACCATGAACTATGAGCTTTATGAACATAAAACACAAACTGGAAGTGAGCCCCAGGACTGTTGCGCCCTGTCCCATATCACAAGTAACCCTGCCATACAAATGTGCTCAAATTTGTCGTGCTCTCTCTCAAAACTAAATTAAATTGTTTTCCCCTACGACTCTTATTGGGAGGCTATTCCAGAACCTCACACCTCTGATGGTTAGAAACTACTGTCTAATTTGAAGCTTGAGTTTGTTCATGGCCAGTTTATATTCAGATGTTCTTGCACCAACACTGTCTTTTAGCTTAAAAATTCTTTACTCTTCCTTGTATTTACTCCCTAATGTATTTTTCAGCCTTCTTTCCGCTACATTAAGTGAGCCAAGCTCTTCCAGTCCCCTGTCATAAGATAGGCCCTCCATTCCTGTGATCATCCTAGTTGCTCTTCTCTCCACCAGTTTCAGTTTAAATTCATCCTTTTAAACATGGGCAACCAGAATTGTACACAGTATTCCAAATGAGGTCTTACCAGTGCATTGTACAATAGCATTAATACTTCTCCATCTCTACTGGAAATACCTTGCCTAATACATCCTAGGATTGCATTTGCTTTTTCAGAGCCGCATCACACTGGTGGCACACAATCATCCTGTGATTGACCTACACATACAAGTCTCTCCTCGCTGTCAATTCCAGGTGATAATCCCTCAGTTTGTAGCAGAAATTATGATTTGACCTTAAGTACCTGACCTTGCACTTTGTCCTATTGAATTTCATCCTATTTCTGTTACTCCACTCTTCAAGGTCATCCAGGTCTTCCTGTATAATAGTCCAGTCCTCCTCTGCTCTGATGATGCCTTCCAACTTTGTAACAGCAGCAAATTTCATTACCACATTCCTACTTATTCTATCAAGGTGATTAATAAAAATATTGAAGATTGGTCCCAAGACCAATGCTTGAGGAGCTCCATTAGTAACCTCAATCCAATCTGCTAACTCACCTTTCAGCACCACCCATTGCCTTCCCCCCTCTTTAGCCAGTTTCTTATCCACCTGACAATGCTTGCACTGATCCCCAGCTTCCTGAATTTAACTAATAATTTCCCATGTTGTACTGTGTCAAATGCTTCACTGAAGTCCAAGTATGTTCGATCTACTGTAATTTCTTTACCAAAAAAGGAAAGTTACTTTTTCAAAGAAGGAAATCAGGTTAGTCTGGCATGATGCACTTTTGGTAAACCCATGTTGCATTACACCCCCTTTACCATTTACCTCTATAAACTTAATACTGTCTCTTTCACTATTTGTTCTAAATCCTTGCATACTATTGAGGTCAGACTAAAAGCCCTGAAATTGTCCAGATCACTTCCCCCACCCCACTTCCTTAAAAAATCGGTTGAACATTAGCTATTCTCCAGTCATACTTCTGAATGGATAGATTAAAAATCCTTGCTACCTGACTAGCAATCTCATGAGCCAGTTTCAGTATTTTGGGATGGAAATAAATCTGGGGGACCGGATAAAGTGCATTAAGCTCTTTCCAAGTTTTTCTTTCACCTCAGATGTGGTGATTTCCATTTCCAGACTCTTATTTCCATCAGCTGTACTGCCTTTACTTACATGTTCCATATTATCATCCTTACTGAAAACCAGAGAAAAAAATATTCATTTAGTTTTTGGGCATACCTAAATTATCTTTAGTCTCCTTCCCAACCACACTGCATAGCAGCCCACCCTCAGAATTCCCTATTCTCTTTTTATTTATATGACTGAAAACCCTCTTCTTATTTATTTTATTTTCCTTGGCAAGAAATTTCAGCTTGACTTTTAGTGATTCTCACTTCATTCCTACAATTTTCATGATGTAGCTTTCTTTGTTCGTTAACCTCCTTTTCCAGTCCCCTTATTCTCAATAGCCTTTTTTGAGGTGGTATTCATCCAGGTGGGTGGTTATTCATCCAGAAGGCCTTTTCCCTTTCAGTTTTTTCCCCTTTCTTGGGATGCAAATGTCAGGCAGTTTTTTGATAGCTGATTTGAAGAAATTCCAAGCCTCCTCTACATTTAAGTCCTTGAGCTCTTTAGTGCAGCTGAACTAATTCCCTTGATTTCCCAAAGTCTGGCCTTTTAAAATAAAAAAATAATAGTTGATGACATAATCAAAACTATCTTTCAATATAATTTAAACTAAATTAATTTGTGATTACTCAATCCAAGGTTATTTTATATGACCAGCTCTTCTATCATGGCCTGAGTACTTTCTAAAACTATGTCCAAAACTGCATCACTTCTTGTTTGCTCAGTGACCATTTGATGTAGAAAACTGTCATCTGTCACATCCAGGATAAGTGGGCCCCACACACATTAGTGGTATTTATTCTCCAGTCTATATCCAGGAAGTTGAAAGCTCCCATTATGACAGTTCTCAAAAGTACTTCTCTCTCTAATAATATTCAAGAGATCACTATGCCTATCCCAAGTCTGACCTGGGATCTACAGCAGACCCCGAAGACTAGCCTAGTATAATTTCTTTGACAAAAATGTCCTAAAGTGATTTTGACCCAAACAGATTCTGTTTTGTCCATACTATCACTTCATATTTTCCTTACAGGTTACTGCTTCGTTGATGTACATTACACCAACACTATTACCTTTACTCCTTTATACCCTTCAATGACTGTTTTCCAGTCATGAGTGCTATTCCACCATGTTTCTGTAATAGCTACAATATGTGGTTTGACTTCCTGCACAGTTTTTTCCAGTTCCTCCACTTTATTGCCCAGACTCCTTGCTTTCATGTACAAGGAGTTGCTTCCCTCAGACCTCTTCCAGTTTTCTAGCTTGTGATGTTCCACTATACCTTCTTATATCTTCAGTTAGCTGATTTTCCTGCTCTTGTGTACTGAAGACAGGTGTGGAAATTTCACGAGTCTCTACCAACCTTCTCAGCTTAATCATTAAATTTAACAGTTATAATGGAAGCCACCAAAACAGAATTTCAGTAATAAGTGGGTTGGCTTTCCAGTTTAGGTTCAACCCTAGAAGTTCCAGTCCACTCAGTCTAAACAGCAGCAGCAGCCACCATCGTCAATTTCATTACCCTCACTACTATTATTCCAAAAGACAACATATAATTACTTACAGCTAACTTACCCACATATAAATAATTCTTTGATTTTTTTAAAAAAAAAACTTATAAATCAAGTGGAAATACTGCAACATACTATGAAAGTTGAAAGCTATCTTAAAGAATTTTCATCTTTATTAATAGCCTAGAATAGTTAAAGTCAAAATATCTTTTGTTTAAAAAAGTCAAAGAAAACACATTAACACCACGTGTTTTTGTGTTCCAGAATACAGCTTAAATAACGGTCATGATACTGCTTCTTTGGACCAGCCTATACAGACTCTGAAGAGGGAAGATACTGTTTTAGAGAATTATGCTAATATTCTTCCACTTTATTAAATTGTACCACAGCTCTTCAGAACAGGGCCAGCCTGAAGACTTTAACTGGACCGTAGGTAATTAACCTTAGGGCACACATACTAGGTGCCAATATGTTTTTCATCTAAAATGTTTTTAAAGTGAAAAGGATAGAAATCATCAATTTATTTGGATTATTCACCAAATAATCCTTTAAAACAATTTAATAATTATCATTCATTATATAGTCTCTTTTTTTAATAACTAGTCTAGCATTAAGATGCATTTTAAAAGAAAAGAAAAATTATTAGACATAGGAGCTCCACAGCTGCAGATGACAACAATGATGAAAATCCAAAAGAAATTAACAAGCATAATTAGTGCAACACCCCCATCACAGCAGCAGCACTGGGAGCATTAATGGAATTAAAGATTATACTTAGATGACTGCACATGTATTTTCAATCCTACTTCAAACCTGTTATTTAATGCTTGATATATTGTGATTTCCAGCTGAACACCAGAAATAGTATGAAATTAGAACTCAGTACTTATTCATGAGATCAAATTTAAAGCAATTCTTTCCAAGATTACAAGGCTGATTCTCCTCTCAATAAATCTTGCATAGAACAGGAATAACTCCATTGAGGTCATGCTGGCGTGAAAGGAGAATCAGGTTCTAAGTCTCAATTGTTCTCTACACAGACTCCTGGGAATATGCTTAACTGGTGCAAACTGTCATAGTACAGTGGAGCTATGACAATTTATACCAGCTGAAGATCTTACCCTGAGAGACAGAAAGGACCAGATGCTGTTAAAGGTTAGTGAATCTACAGCATCAAAATTCTTATAATCTAATAAATTGGGGGGAGGGGAGAGTAGAAGATACAGCCCCTGATATCAACGAACTGGAGAATCCGCAAGTATTCACCTCATACAGTAAATGGCACAGAAAAAACAGGGAAGCTCACAATTTCTTGATGATTCAGATAGTTAGCTGAAGCACAAATTACATTGATAATATACAGTAGGGAAAGACATCAGAAAATTAGATTAAACTACAGTATTATGGAATGTCTGCAATGAGATGTAAAATCATTAAAATATATTAAACTTGCCAGGCAGCACTCATGTAGACCAGCATTTGAAAACTAGGTGCAGGCCCTAAACATGAAGCACTGGAAATGGAATATCAATTTTTAAAAAAGGAAAAAAAACCCCCAAAACAGCCCCTCCATCCTTTCTCCTACCACACAAAACTAAAGAAACAATGAACACCTTAGAGACAAAAATAGCATTCATAACTTTTTCCAATTCCCTTTTACTCCTCCCTCTGAAGGGACAGACAATGTTTCTTACCTGTAAGCGATATTTCTCCCATGGGTAAGACCAGTCTCTAACGTGAACTTACATTGTTCTAGAAGAGGCACAACCAATCAAATAGAACTGCAGAATTTTGGGCGTGCCAACCTAGGTGAATTGAAGCCTCTTGGCAACATCCAAATTATGAGTGCCATAGCATTAACACCCTTTACAGGCCAGGAGGGGATGGGCTTCTGGCAGGAATAGAGAGGTGAACAAAAGAAAAAGCCTTCCCTCTCCGATTCAAACTAGTGAACAAGCAAGAAGCATCTAAAAGCACAAAGACAAATTCAGAGTACATAGAAAACTGTTAGTCTGGATGGACGATATATTTCAGGAGTAGGGACAGTGACACAGCAGACAAGCAGTGCAAAGTAATTTAGCAAATATTAACAGCTAAAAGGGCAGAATCATCACAGAAGTATCTGCTGGGGAAATATTACAGGTAACAAACAAACAAAATCA
The DNA here is from genome assembly GCF_009764565.3 of Dermochelys coriacea. Taxonomy (NCBI): domain Eukaryota; kingdom Metazoa; phylum Chordata; order Testudines; family Dermochelyidae; genus Dermochelys; species Dermochelys coriacea. The sequence goes on from NC_050069.1 coordinate 230,288,454, forward strand.
CTATTCTCTAAAGTGGAAAAGCTGACTATCTTCCAACTTGATGGGATCAAGAACAGGAAGGGATTCACTTTTCAAAACACAGAAGCTATTACATTTTTGCAGAAAGCAGAGTTAGAAGAGGCTTGGGTAAATCTAGGAAAATATGAATGAATGACTAAATTCAGTTTTACCTAACTGTACTAAAGAGGGATTAGCTACTTTTTTTTAGGAGTTCGGAGTGTTACTGGTAAAAATGAGTGCTGGCCCTAATGGACAAGGCTGACTTTGGATATTGTAGACATCACTAACACATTGTGATTCAATTGGGTAACAAGTTTTTATTGGCTTTGCCCTCCCAGAACAGAAGAACTCACTCACCTGTCTGAAGAGGGCAAGTGGGGATGTAGGGATAGGCCAGACCAGGGCAAGATGATTTGTTGCTGCTCTGGGACCTGTGCTATGCAGTATGAGTGACTAAAGCACGTGGAAGACCAATGCAGCCAACAGGTTTAAGTAGCCTCTGTGGACCAACAGCCACACACAATGGGATGAGGATTCCTTCCTAACAATGCGTCCGTCTAGTGCCTGGCCAAGCTATTCAGGCTGAATGCTTTGTTGAGGATTTTGGCCTACACATGCTACATTTTGCACTTTCTCCTGTATGCCTTTGTGGCTAACAAATATGCATGTTTTCTCCCTATTTGCTGTTCCTATAATGTACTTGGAGTTTGTCTGACAAGGATTTTATCTTCTACCCTTTTCATCAGTTCTCTTTTTAAATCCTTCTCACCTCCTTTAATTTGTTACATGTTTGGAATCACATTAAATGATTAATAAAAATGTTTAAAACTTGCATTTACACCTCTGGTGTTTTGTTTTGAACACAGTGTTTGAAAATAAGCATCTTTCCCACTTCCAGGAATAACTCCTTCTTAGGCCTGGTTGCCACTGTCATGAATGTCTGCAACAGAAACCAGTCATTGTCCTGCAAATTCCCTTCCTTTTAGGGGAATTCTCTAGCTTTTCTCCACCCAGAGGACTGCTCTAAAATCCAACATTTTCAAGCCAAACCTAACCTGTATGGGACCTTTTTTACCCTGCAGGAGATCATAGAATTCTTGTATTTCAGGTTCTTATCTGGTTCTCCAAAATTCCCAGTTGGCACTTAAGAATGAAACAATTTTAATCAGAAGTCTGTTCTGTGAAATGTCTTCCCTCAGGTCCATCTCATTCATCTTTCTGGAGATGGTTTCAGTTTCCTCCTCCAAAGAGGTTATAGATTGCTGTAACTGATTTGGTCCCACAAGGACTACTTCAAGCCTCACAGCAGCCAGAGACTGCGAAGACCGATTATGAAATCTAGTCCATCTCCCTACCAGTATAAGTCTTCTCTATTGTACATTACTACATTTTGTTTTAAGTATTCCAAGTTATGGTACATCCAATCACTTCCTTTGGAAAGCTATTCCATAGTCTAATATTTTCCTGTCAGAAGTTTGTCCTGATATACTGGACTTAAACTGTCCCTTGCTAACATATCTACTTGTAGGAGGCTAAGTAATTCCTCTGTCTTAATGGAGTTCACACCCTTCAAATACCCGTAGACTGTTATGACCCCCTTTGTTATTACTCAGCCAACCTATACATATTTAGATTTCTAAAATATTTCCCCAGCAAACCAATTATTCTAGCCCTTCTGATCATTTCTGTAACTCTGCTCTGAATCTTCAGCTTCTGCCCTCATGGTATGCCATAACATTTGAACAATTCATCTGAAAGGAAGACATTCTTCCTGCCCGAGGAAAATGTCATTAAATTGTATGTGAAGGGGCCAGATTTGCAAAAGCGTCTCTCAGATCAAGGGAGAAAGTGGAAAGGGCCGATTTTTTTTTTGATACACAGATGCTTATAATAAAGGTAGCTTTTTCTGCACATTATTTTATATATATATATTTACAAAACCATATTCTTTTACATCAGCAAATTTAATAAAAATACAATATTAGGAAAAGATGTTTCTGACCTCGAGCCTTGTGGAATATGTATTTTATATCATATTTAGCAAACATTTGGTCATGTGTTCTTTATTGTTTCTTACAAAAGACTGTAACAAAGGCACTTTACAATATTTAAAAACACAAAAGAAATGAAAATAACTCCCAACCAATATTTCATAATTAATAAAAATGGGTGAAGAAATCTTTGATTTTATACAATGCAAGAGAATATGAAGATGCATTTTTTGTCCAGAGAATACTTCATTAACTGAAAACCTCAGTAACTATGATAGACAGTCCTCCTACAATTACAATTAAACATTTCTAGTAAAAGTTTAAATCTGAATTTGCTTTATGCCAATATTCCACCCTATACAGAATCTATATATTTGTATCTATTTCTTAAACAACTGTTCAATAGTGAAATACCAAAGAATAATTATAATGAGATAAGGATAAGCCTATATTTATTATATGCTTGTTTGTTGAAAAAACAACCCCCCCTTAATTAACTAGCAAATTCAGATTAGATCTTTTATTAATTAATGTACAATCACTAGACTAAATGAAGACTTCATCATTTTAATAAAACTGAAATGTATAAACTGTGCTCTGTCAAAAACTCAATTGTTATTGCAAGATAGCACTCACAGATAAAAATGGTCTCCCGTATGGCATAACTACACAGAGCTGCAATCTGAGGTACGTGGAGTACTGGGAACTAATCCCACAATCCCCAGCAGTCTGAATCAAAGAAGATACATCTGGACAATGTCAGCTAAACACATAAATATGGTGACTCACTGAGAGGATAAGAAGATATCATCTCTTATTGAATAGGGAAGCGTGATGATGGATACCCTTAAGGGTGATGGATATGCTTCAGGTAGAGTGAGAATTTCTGCTAGACATATGAATATCTGAGATAAGTATGAAAAATATTTACAGCTTTCAGATGCAGCTCAAATACTATATCAAAGGCATTTCACTATATCACTTGACCCAGGCAAAGGTAAGAAAACACTTCTATTTGTCGTCTTTTAAAATAAAAATCCAGTTATCCAAAACATTTTTTTTAAACTCTCTGACATTAGAATTCCGAACAGTATATTCATCAATGGTCTCCTGTCCTTTTGCCTCACTACTCTGCTCCTTCCCTAAGAAGCATGAACATGTTTTATAAATGGTTTGGGTTCTATAATATACTTTCTACAGAGACACACAGAATAATATATGAACCAGGAAAGTAAGAAACCATTGTCACACAAGTCTGGATAAAATTCAACACTTACATTCAGCGTTCTTGTTTTTAAAGTCAAGATCCACAAATCACATCAAAATGTTTCTCTACAGATCTGAGGGAAACAACTTGGAGATATATTTGTCACTGAACTGAAGTTAGGTTTCATATAGCGGAGCTGTTTTGAGTCATCAGCAGCCAAGATGAAGTTAGGAAGAAGGAAAATAGTATTTACTCTAAGTGTTAGTTTATATATGTTGGAAAGGGAAGGCGGCATGAAGGGTGAAGGGAAGACAAGAGGCTCCCTAAAAAGCATAGAAATGATCAAAGCAGGAATGTTCCATCAAGTTCAACACATTAGGCGAGAATATTCTAAAGAAACACATAAGCAAAAACCAGTGCAGGACTCAGTATACCAAATTAAGCACCAATCCTGCAAATATTTATGCACATGATTAACTTTATACACTAAGTAGTCCCACATAAAGTTAGCATGTGCATAAATATTTGCAGGATTGAGGCTTTTATAATTACTGATATCTCTAACAGTCCATCGTTCTTTGTTCACTAACTTCAGATCTAATTATATTTATAGGAAACTCAGTTTGAAAAACTGCCTCTTAATTTTGAATACCCATGATCTCCCAAAGCCTTGCTTTGTGATAGCTCTTCTTCTCACACTTTTTCAGCAGGTCCTAAAATAGCATGGCATTTTCCAACTTAAAAACTATACGTCTCCCAAACCATCAAAAAATATAACCAGTGGATATAAGCATTTTATTTGACTTTTTAAAATATTATGTTGAAATTACAAATGTAGGAAACATAAATAAGCAGTAGGGCCACTACGTGTTGTTAAAGTAAACTTTTATATCTTTATACAGTTATCTGAACTTCTGTAACTGTCAGAATGGAGAAGAGTGGTTTTATGGATGCAGGAAAGCTATTTCTTTCCTTAAGTTCTAGGTGCTTCAAACTTCTTGAACAAAACAATGTACTGAACACATTTAAACATGAAAGATAAAGAAGAGACACTAAGATTAAATGTAGAATATGGGTCAAATTAGTGTCAATGCAGAAGGTTGGTATGCAGGGACAAACTCATATTAGCTGGGCTTTAAAGGCCCAAATTCTGAACACAGCACCCAGCCTGAATAACTGGGCTGGCCACTGGAGGAATCTTTTACTCTCAGACCCATGAGTGGTTGCATGTAAACAATTCCAGATCAAAGGCTGAAGTATCATTCAAGGCATTATGTGACAAATATCATCCAAGGGGAATTATGTGGCCCCAACACAGGGAAAAAGAAAAATCTATACAACGGAGGATTCTCAGTCTAAAGACCTAGCACCAGTCCCATGCAACAGATGCTTCATCCTCTCTTCCTCTGTCACCCAAGGGTACATATTCCAGGCACAACATCTCCTTATCCAGACCCCCACTAACCCCACACAGCAGAACCACAGCATTTCCTCTGCCTAGGGAACTTCTGCATGCATGGAGGATAGGACTACATTTGCCTCAGGGTGTAATTCATTCCATTCCACACAAAATATGAATACTCAAGCTTTGTGCAGGGGATCCCTCCCCATAACAAACAATCAGTCTGTGGGGCTACAATGCAGCCACTCCCAGTCCCTAATCCAAGTCATTGGTGTAAAGTATCAATGGCCACTATTGCAATTTGCATGCAGGATTTCTGTGCCATTGGATCTACTTAATATAGTAACCCATCACTATCCCTGACACTATCCCTCTCCACACGCCTATTTCCTTACCATGGGACTTAAGACAAACAAAGAATGCTGCAAAAATTCTTCATGCACAAGTAAATTCCACCCTTAAGGAGCAGAGCATTTAACAAGCTGTGCAACACACAAACACTCACTTCCTCCCCTAAAGTTTTCCTCTGTGCATGTTCTATATGCAATTTTCCAATAGTTATATCTTCTTTAACTGAAAAGCCTTCACCTTCCCAATTAAGAAAAGTTCTTGCCATCTTTGATGACTTGGGAAATCTATGCAATTTATGAATTTTGTGAGAGACTATGAACTCTGAACAAATTTGTTCCAAGCTGGAAACTCATCTTGAATGTGGGGCTAGTAGTTTTTGTTGTCCTTTCAACTCCACATTGCAATGAAATCCCAAAAGGGCAGGAGCAAAGGCCTAACACTAGAGGGTCGTTTAACTTAATTGGTTGACCACTGAAATGTAACTGGTCTTCTAGACAATAGGTTGGCTCCCAACCAGGGAAACTGGTTTAGCAGGGAAGGTCGCCTAGTAATGAAGTCATCTAGTAGAGGTCTCTGGTCACCTGTTGGAGATAACAAGGGAATCGTTTTACAGAGGACACTGAAAGGTTATAAAAAGGAGAAGTTAATCTATTGGGGACCATTGCTGACCCAGCTCAAGAGAAGGGAGAAGCAACCCAGCGTGTAGAAGCCAGATGAGGCACAAAACCCAGCCTACCTTTCTGAACAGAGACAGTAGATGTTCCCGCCCCGGACTCTCCATAGTCCAGCGAGGGGCATTGCATGTGGGATGTTGGTTGCTTTCTAATTGTTCTATAATCGCTTGTGTTTTATTTTTAAAGTAAAACAGAAATGGTGTTAGAATCTGGGTTGTGCGTGTGTTATATGCTTTACAATAGCACATGACTCCTGAGAGAGGCAAATGGTAACCCAAAGGCTGTGTTTAAACAATATGGAAAGGTGTGTTTAAGTAATGGTGGAGTCTGAAGGGTCACCACCAAGCCAAAGAGCTAGGCAGTTGGACAGTGGGTTCCAGCTCTCAGGAGAGAGTGCCCAAGAGAGGCATTGAGAGTGTGCCTAAGCACCCCAAAGACTGGGACAGTAACTGAGCTCTGTTCAACCTCCAGAAGCTTGATGCAACCAGTGACTGGGTTTCCTCACAGCAGTCTAATGAATGGCTGAGGAGGGGTGCTTAACTGGGATCTATGACACAATCCATAAGATGAGAGTCTATGATAAATTATAAACCTCAACCATTTTTCTATAGGTATGATATCCTTTCTGTTTTTAAACAATGGAGGGAAAAAAGTATTTATTGTTCTCCTCCTCCATATTGTAAAGAAAACTGAACAGACTTTCTTCAAATTTTGAGCATACACCACTCAATCCAAATATGGACATTTTTAGCCTTAATGATAAAGGTTTTGAAAAATTATGGGATAACAACTACAGTGGACTCTACAAATATGACCAACCTTAACAACCAATCTTAACTCTCTACAATCTCTACCAGTGTGACCCCTTTTATGGCAAAACTAGTTTTCTAACTTGCAATTTCGTCTCTCCTAGAATGGATCCATGAATTGAAATTGTAATTCATGGAATTTTTCTGTACAACCCCAATTCAGCTGAATGAAGGAGAATTGCCTCTTATATTTTTGGTGAAACCAAAAGCTTTCCAAGTCACAATCTCCCCCACTGGACTGCTCAACACTCTACCCTTTACTTGAGAATAGATCTAGTCCTTTGTTTTGAAATAAAACGTTACTCCCCACATCACTTTCTAGATATGACTTCTTCCCCTGTTAATACATATCTTACTTACTTACTTAATCAGGAAGGCATTAAACTAAGATCAAAAGGGGAGGGTAAAGAAGGGAAGGTATGAGAACTCGGCACAAAAATCAAGATATTGAGAACAAAATTAATCAACGAACCAAAGGATACAAAGAGAAGAAATTCTTAACTGTCTATATAGTATAATCCTAGAAGCCTTGGTAACAAATAAGTATTGGTCGTTTAGGAGTACAAATTCAATCTAGCTGGTATTACTGAAACCTGGTGGGATGATTTGCACAACTAGAATGTTAAAATCAGTGGTTATAAACCATTTGGGAAAGGACTGAGTGGGCAAAAGGGGAGAGCTAGTGGCACTATGTCAAAAAAACCAACCCATTTCCTCTTTCAGAGTCACTGATAACTCAGAAAAAAATGATCTTGAATGGTTGTGGGTCAATGTCCCGACAGATAATGGGGATATTGACAGTAATGAATATAAATCAGAAGTCAGGAATTGTAGAAAATTGATAAGGCAAAGAAAGGGACACAGGGAGAAATCTATCACCAGTAAACTTATGGACAATAAGAAGAGGTTTTTTTAAATATATTAGGAACAAAAGGAATCCTGACAACGATATTTGTTCTTTTCTACATGGAAATGGTAGAATTATCAATAATAAAGCAGAAACTTCAGAAGTGTTCAATAAATATTTCTGTTCTGTATTCAGGGGAAAAAACCCCAAATGACAGACTCATCATATGGTCATAATACCCTTTCAATTCCACAAGTATCTGAGCTACTAAAGACATTTTAAGGCCAGCAGGCAGGTCCAGATAAATTGCATCCAAGAGATTTAAAAGAGCTGGCTGATGAGCTCACTGGACCGTTGTTAATTTTCAGTAAGTCTTGGACTGGGAAAGTTCCAGAAGACAGGAAGAAAGTTAATGTTGTGCCAGTATTTTAAAAGTGTAAATGGAATGACCTGGGTAATTATAGGCCTGTCAGCTGGACACTGACCCTAGGCACAATAATGGGGTGGGTGATACTGAACTCAATTAATAAAGAATTAGTGAAACAGTGAGATTAATGAAAATCAACATAGCTTTATGGAAAATAGATCCTGTCAAATTAATATGATATCTTCTTTTAAACGAGATTACAAGTTTGGTTGATAAAGGTAATAATACCGTTGACATAATATAGATTATTAAGGTGTTTAACTTGGAACAACATAATATTTTGATTAAAAAAATAAAATAATATAAAATTAAATGGCACACATTAAATGGATTAAAAACTGGCTAACTGATAGGTCTCAAAATCATAGAATATCAGAGTTGGAAGGGACTTCAGTAGGTCATCTCAAAGCAGGACCAATCCCCAACTAAATCATCCCAGCCAAGACTTCGTCAAGCCTGACCTTAAAAACCTCTAAAGAAAGAGATTCCATCACCTCCCTAGGTAACTCATTCCAGTGCTTTACCACCCTCCTAGTGAAAAAGTGTTTCCTAATATCCAACCTAAACCTCCCCCACTGCAACTTGAGACCATTACTCCTTGTTCTGTCATCTGCTACCACTGAGAACAGTCTAGAGCCATCCTCTTTGGAACCCCCTTTCAGGTAGTTGAAAGCAGCTATCAAATCCCCCCTCATTCTTCTCTTCCACAGACTAAATATTCCCAGTTCCCTCAGCCTCTCCTCATAAATCATGTGCTCCAGCCCCCTAATCATTTTTGTTGCCCTCCGCTGGACGCTTTCCAATTTTTTCACATCCTTCTTGTAGTGTGGGGCCCAAAACTGGACACAGTACTCCAGATGAGGCCTCACCAATGTTGAATAGAGGGAAATGATCACGTCCCGTGATCTGCTGGCAATGCTCCTACTTATACCGCCCAAAATGCTGTTAGCCTTCTTGGCAACAAGGGTGCACTGTTGACTCTTATCCAGCTTCTTGTCCACTGTAACTGCTAGATCCTTTTCTGCAGAACTGCTGCCTAATGTAGCTAAGTGGGAAATCATCAATGCAGACTTGCAGTGATTGGTTTTTGGCCCTGTGCTATTTAACCTTTTTATTAATGACCTCAAAGAAAACATAAAACAATCCCTGATAAAGTCTGCATATGACACAGATTGGGAGAGTGGTGAATAATGAAAAGGACAGGTTACTGATTCAGAGCGATTTAGATCACTTGGTAAACTGGGAGCAAGGAAACAATATGTATACTTCTAGGAACAAAGAATGTAGGCCATAGTTAAAGAATGGGGACTCTCTCCTTGGAAGCAGTGACTGAAAAAGATGTTTGCAGATGTGGTGGATAATCAGTTGAACATGAGCTTCCAGTGTGACTCAGCGGCCAAAAGAGCTAATACAATCTTGGAACGTATAAACATCCTCAGTAGGAATAGACATGTTATTTCACTTCTCTATTTGGCACCACTGTAACTACTGCTGGAATACTGTGTCCAGTTCTGGTGCCAACAATGCAAACATGAGGTTGATGAATTGGAGAGGGTCCAGAGAAGAAGCACAAGAATGATTAGAGGATTAAAATATATGCTCTATAGTGATAGACTCAAAGAGCTCAATCTATTTAGCTTAACAAAGCAAAGGTTGGGGGTGACTTGATTATAGTTTATAAGTATCTACATGTGGAACAAATATTTAATAATGGGCTCTCCAGTTGAGCAGAGAAAGGTATAAGAAGATCAAATGTCTGCAAGCAAGACAAATTCAGACAGGATTTATTTATTCGCCTAAATTTATAACAGCGAGAATAATTAACCACTGGAACAATTTACCAAGAATCGTGGTGGATTCTTGATCACTGACAATTTTTTAATCAAGATTGTTATTCCAAAAGATGTTGTATAGGAATTATTTTGGAGAAGTTCTATAGCTGTGTTACATAGGAGGTCACAGTACATAATCAAATGGTTCCTACTGGCCTTGGAATCTGTGAAAGACAATGAGAGCAAACAGAAAGATCTGTCAAATGAAAATTGCATCTGAGGAGATCAGCAACTCAATTTGCATAACAATTAGTCCTGATCTACACGGGCGGGGATCGATCTAAGTTACCCAACTTCAGCTACGTGAATAAAGTAACTGAAATCAACGTATTTAGATCAATTTACCATGGTGTCTTCAATGCGGTGAGTTGACTGCTCCCACTCCTGCAACTCTGCCTGCGCCTCTCGCAGCGCTGGAGTACAGGAGTCGACGGGAGAGCGCTCGGGGGTCGATTTAGATTAGACACAATAAATCGATCCCCACTGGATCAATCTCTGCCCGTCAATCCAGACATACCCTTAGAAATGATCTTCTTGCCGAGCAGATAAAGGCTTGCAGATTTCCTCCTATGAGGGATGGTGTTTCTTTACCTAATTCAGTGCATTTCTCTGGCAGAATGAGCCCTAAAATTTTGAAAGAGATTCCTTGATCTGGAAAATAGAATCATTTGATTCATGACTGCCAAAGAAAATATTCTCTTCTGATCAGAATGGTTTAGACAAAACCTATTGTCCTTATCACTTGCCGGGCTCAAAAATGTATTTCTAAGTAGTTAAAAAGTTTATAACAACAAAACTTAAAAGGAAAACCGCTGGAGGCAGAGATCAGTTTTTTAAGTTGTATGCAATGTAGGTGTAATCTGCAAATCATTTTATCTCTTGACATGAAAAAAGCATCTGGAAATAAAATTAGAGAATCTCAGCTTGCTGAACCTTCCCTCTGAAGCAAAAAAAAAAAAAACAAACATGAGAAAGAAGATCTAGAAAATTAGAAAAATTGAGAGATATATTACAGAGGCTGATTAAAATAAAACTTTAATGAAGGCTGGAAACATCACATGAGTAGATCATGAGCATCAAAGGAGCAGGAAATAGGAGCAGGGAGGTGCCCAAACGCTGCAGCCAAAGAGCATAGGTTGCATCGCACAAGACAAGAGCGGAGACCTGAATCCATGAAAGTTATCCATATAAATATAAAAGCAACATTTAGAGAGTTATAATAGTAAATATTAAAACACATACACACACAAAGAGCTTTGGAAGGATTATAAACTCTCAAGGTTTGGGGCACATAAGTCAATGTTTAGCTATCAGGGGTTAGAATGAAACTTTCCCCGGGGGGGCAGGATTTCCTATAACCTAGTTCTTCCTTTGAAGCAGCTGGTACTCGCCACTGTCAGAGACAGGGCACTGGGTCAGAAAGACCACTAATCCAATCACTATGCAATTTTTATGTAGCTAAGCTCTTGCTCAGACCTTATAAAAGTATTCCCTATGGGGCTATTTACAAGGAAAGAGGAATAATGTTTTAGCCAGAAACTGCAAGTGATTAAACCCAAGAAGTGAACACTTACCAATGCTCCATTTGAGAAACTTCAAGCACTTGAGATGCAGAACAACCATGGAAATCCACCATGTCAGGTTTACTATATGTAGAAGGATCCTTTGCACCTTTGGACAGCCAACCTTTCACCTTAGTCCATAAAGGGCTAATGGTTTGATTATATGTTGGTCTTTGTATACTTCTCTGGCTGTTTTTACTGTCACTGGGAAGGTAAAGAACCCTCCTCTCCCCACCCAGGAAGAAGAAGAACCTGGCAAACTACTGTATGTTAGTCCATGCTGATGGATATTCAGTTGGTGAGCAAAACTTGTGAATTTTTTCCCTTCACAAAGTGGTGAATTAGTCCTATTGAGAAAACAAGACAATTAATTTAAGATCTGATAGAAAATGGACAGGAATAGCCATGAATATTCCTTTCCTGGCCCAGAGAACCAGTGCAGAATAAAATATTTTGTACTTTAAGTTTGTACTGCATCTTTAAATATGCTTGACCTAACCAGTACATAACTAGAGCGAAGGAAAAGAAAGTACTGATAAATAGAAAATGGCTAATCAAGGCAATGATAAGAGATTTAGGTTAAAAGAAAAATCTGGAAATCAATGAAATGAAGTGACTATCAAAAAGCTACTGCACTCAGCTACATCTAAAAATTGGAAGAACCATGTGATTTTACAGGCCACAATAGCATTTTACAGCAGTGTACATTTTACTATAAAAATAAAATGTAAAGTGTGAATTTTTATTTGATTTTTATACATTTTAGCCAACTTTACTGAAGATTTTTTTCATAAATTATATATTTAAATTTTTACATCTGAAAAATCATTTTCTTACTACAAAAATCCCTGAAAGATAACCCACATCCTACAAATTGTAAAATAATTCCACATCTGAGATATTGAACAAAAATATATTCCTAAATGCATTTACAAGAACTTGATCTTCAGCTTCAAGTCTAGCAAACCACCTAACTCTGACACAGTGGGAAACAATACAGAGCTCATCAACTCTTATTGCTTAATAGTTTAATAGTATTATTTTTTTTTTTTTTTACAAAAATACATTATAACTTAATACCTCCATTTATTTATTTTGGAAACTTTGCATCTAGAGATTATTCTTAGCAATAGCAAGTGCAAATTTACTGTATTTAAATGTACAACTCCAAATACTCATTCTTCAAGCCTGTATTTTATACCTTACTTGAGCATAAGCAGATAAATTCTCAGTGTCACTATTGCTGAGTTTTCCTGATATTTTTATTTTCTACTGACAGAATATTCAAAGCTGACAAATGTTGTAGAACAGACAGTTATTAAAAGCTTCAATTTACAGCAAATAGTGACAGTTTGCTTTTGCTGTTCATAAACTAAACTCTAGGAAGTGTAAATACATAGGAAAGGTGGCAGCAAAACACTTCGATAGTTCTTTGAGCCATTCTGCTGAGTAATGTTGATAAAGAGTAACACTCTCTCTCATGTGTATCCAACAACATAATGGCTTATTCTTATCACAGATCTGTTAAAATATAGTTTATATAAAAACACACACAAAAAAACAAAAAAAAAAAACCACACACTCCAACAGCTACCATAAACCTAAGTGAATGGAAACACAAAAAGGATACAAGATATTTGTACTAGAGATAAAAATCGACATGTAGTTTGATGTAGCTCTTAAAATGTTTGGCTCTGCAGCAGACCACCAATACTTATTTCATTCAACCAGTAGTGTTGCTTTATAATGGAATATGATTTATTTGCTTCTACCGTCTCACTCACTGTATTCTTTAGTCATTATAAATATTATGCGTCCGCCAATACAGAGATGAAAATAAATGCAGCAATGATTATTGAAGTTATTCAACAAAAAAGGTTGAAATTAATCTTCGCAATCATCATACCAAATAATTTTATTTTAAATCACTTTTCTGCAAAGTGCAAGATTCGTTTCAGGACCTGTTTGTGCAGACATGAGCTGACCCTCTGATTACTGGCCTAGGCCAACATGGTACTCTCTGTTTTGGGACTGCTAACGGTACCAATGTTAAGTGCAAAAGAACCCATTTCTGTTATTAGATGTCTAATTGTTAGTTTTGAATGCAGCATCTGGGTTCAGTTACTGGTTTGGACAGTCTACTCTTTTATGATCACCACTTTTACAAAATTATGATAAATCTTGTGCAAAGTATGTCTTGTGAGGTATCATTGGAAAAGTCATAATCTGTTGACCATTGCCGTCCTGTTGAAATGCATCTATCATCACTGTATATGGAGTTATGAGATTCTGCTATACATTTGTTACTGAAACATGTACGAGTCTGGGAAACACTCACAGACTAGCTCAACAGTGGCAACAAAGGGGTGGCCAACACCCACCCAGCTGTTAAGTGATCATCACTGGACATTCACCACCAGCGAGTTGTAAACAAGAGATTTACAATTCACATGAAAGACAGTTGCTTGAGCATTTACATCGTGGGGCTGTTTAACACCCATAACACAGCAAGGATCTTTCTAGCACCTGGAGGAGAGTATAAAAGAAGAAACAAAGACATCACCATTTCACATCTCCTTCCCCACATACAACGAAGGCAACAAGATTATTTGGAAGACAGAGAAACATTTAAATTCGGGGGAGTGGAAAAGCTTTCCAGTTAGCACAGATGGCTGTAGGTTTTTGAGTACGAGAAACCTGATTATTTCAAATCTGACTTCGCCTAACAACATTTAGGAATTAAACTGAGATTTTATCTTTTATTTCTTTTCGTAACCAACTCTGATTTATGATTATACTATTTACAATCACTTAAAACCTATCTTTCTTTAGTTAATAAACTTATTGTAATGTTTTATCTAAGCCAGTGTGTTTTTGATTGAAGTTTGGGAATCTACTCAGGTTACAAAGTCTGGTGCATATTCATATGCATATGCTTTGTTGATATGATGAACTAATTAGTGAGCTTACTCTGATCAAGAGGGTTTCGAGCAGTGCAAGATGCACATTTCTGGGGCGCAAAGCTGGGGGAATTTGCGGGTGTCTCCCTGTATACACAAAAAGAAAAGGAGTACTTGCGGCACCTTAGAGACTAACAAATTTATTAGAGCATAAGCTTTCGTGAGCTACAGCTCACTTCATCGGATGCATTTGGTGGAAAAAACAGAGGAGAGATTTATATACACACAGAGAACATGAAACAATGGGTTTATCATACACACTGTAAGGAGAGTGATCACTTAAGATAAGCCATCACCAGCAGCAGGGGGGGGGAAAGGAGGAAAACCTTTCATGGTGACAAGCAAGGTAGGCTAATTCCAGCAGTTAACAAGAATATCAGAGGAACAGTGAGGGGTGGGGTGGGGGGGAGAAATACCATGGGGAAATAGTTTTACTTTGTGTAATGACTCATCCATTCCCAGTCTCTATTCAAGCTTAAGTTAATTGTATCCAGTTTGCAAATTAATTCCAATTCTGCAGTCTCTCGTTGGAGTCTGTTTTTGAAGCTTTTTTGTTGAAGGATAGCCACTCTTAGGTCTGTGATAGAGTGACCAGAGAGATTGAAGTGTTCTCCAACTGGTTTTTGAATGTTATAATTCTTGACGTCTGATTTGTGTCCATTCATTCTTTTACGTAGAGACTGTCCAGTTTGGCCAATGTACATGGCAGAGGGGCATTGCTGGCACATGATGGCATATATCACATTGGTAGATGCGCAGGTGAACAAGCCTCTGATAGTATGGCTGATGTGATTAGGCCCTATGATGGTATCCCCTGAATAGATATGTGGACAGAGTTGGCAACGGGCTTTGTTGCAAGGATAGGTTCCTGGGTTAGTGGTTCTGTTGTGTGGTGTGTGGTTGCTGGTGAGTATTTGCTTCAGATTGGGGGGCTGTCTGTAAGCAAGGACTGGCCTGTCTCCCAAGATCTGTGAGAGTGATGGGTCGTCTTTCAGGATAGGTTGTAGATACTTGATGATGCGTTGGAGAGGTTTTAGTTGGGGGCTGAAGGTGATGGCTAGTGGCGTTCTGTTGTTTTCTTTGTTGGGCCTGTCCTGTAGTAGGTGACTTCTGGGTACTCTTCTGGCTCTGTTAATCTGTTTCTTCACTTCAGCAGGTGGGTATTGTAGTTGTAGGAATGCATGATAGAGATCTTGTAGGTGTTTGTCTCTGTCTGAGGGGTTGGAGCAAATGCGGTTATATCGTAGCGCTTGGCTGTAGACAATGGATCGAGTGGTATGATCTGGATGAAAGCTAGAGGCATGTAGGTAGGAATAGCGGTCAGTAGGTTTCCGATATAGGGTGGTGTTTATGTGACCATCGCTTATTAGCACCGTAGTGTCCAGGAAGTGGATCTCTTGTGTGGACTGGTCCAGGCTGAGGTTGATGGTGGGATGGAAATTGTTGAAATCATGGTGGAATTCCTCAAGAGCTTCTTTTCCATGGGTCCAGATGATGAAGATGTCATCAATGTAGCGCAAGTAGAGTAGGGGCATTAGGGGACGAGAGCTGAGGAAGCGTTGTTCTAAGTCAGCCATAAAAATGTTGGCATACTGTGGGGCCATGCGGGTACCCATCGCAGTGCTGCTGATTTGAAGGTATACATTGTCACCAAATGTGAAATAGTTATGGGTGAGGACAAAGTCACAAAGTTCAGCCACCAGGTTAGCCGTGACGGTATCGGGGATACTGTTCCTAACGGCTTGTAGTCCATCTTTGTGTGGAATGAACTTCCCTGTATACAGTTCATGAGTGGCTGTGAGAGCCATCATGTAACTTTGGGTATGCCTTCACATGCTAATGGCTGCGTGAGTGCAAAGCCTGAAGGGGCTGCTTGTCACTAGCAGAGCAGTGAGAGAGGTATCCTGGGCTAGAGAGTTAAGGGAGCACAGCAATTCCACAGTCCAGGTTGTACCCCGGAGCTTGTCACACTAGCGTTAAGTTAAAGAGAGGCAAGTGGGTGGAATGGATGGTAAAGAAAAACAAGAGGTCAGACATGACTGGCAGCAAAGGTGTAGAACACAAAACAGAAAGACAGAGTCACAGGAAAAAAGGCAGAGAAAGTTCTCCTAACAGAAAGTGCACCTGATCTGTGACAGGCAAGTAGTACTACCCCCAGAAAAGTGGATTCTGACATCAACATGGAAATATTTTTATGGCCAGTCTGCCTGTTAATCTCTTTTCTACCTCCTCCCTAACACTATGCCATCTCACCTATAGAAGAAAACAGGAATTAAAAAGATTTGTCTGTTATTATGGGATATACAAGGATCAACTTCAGACCTTCCCCATCAGTTTAACATTTCCTCTGCCATATTCAGCAATGTAACCATCCTATTTAAAAAACAGGACAGCAGGAGAGAAGAAAGATAAATTGGACAGGGGCAAGAAAAACAGACCACCACAAACTGAATTACTGACATAGCTTGTCCCCTCCGCACATCACTCCTCCTTCCCAATTCCTCTTCATCCAGCAACAAGTTACATTATACACGTTGCCAAGCGTGCCAAGGAGGTGGGCTCACCTCTGCAGAATCACTTAAGGTATGTCTACATTGACCATGGCTGGCCCAGGTCAGCTGACTTTGGGCTGGAGGACTATAAAATTGCAATGTAGACATCCAGACTCCAGCTGGAGTCTGAACGTCAACACTACTATTTTTAGCCCAACAGCACGAGTCCTGTGAACCTGAATGTGCTGACCCCGGGCTCTGAGACTGAGTGCTGCAGGTTTTTTAATCACAGAGTAGACAGACCTTTAAAGCACACATCTGCCAAAGGAGCATGAGCAAGGGAAAGGAAATTCAACTTGTAACATGAGAGGGGAGTATGATGAGACTGCCAGGTAACTGCATTACAGAGATCTTCAATTAAGGTTTCAGACTCCCTACAACAGACATACTCAAACAGAATGTCATAAAATATTCTGGTGAGGCCAGCCTTTGTCCGGTCCTGATGTAGTTTTCTTTACACAAACCCTGATCCAATGAGAGACAGAAGTCTTGGAAGGATTCTCAAACATCCACTGGCCATAGTGAAGACAAGGTTTGAAACACATGAATGTCTTTGCTCTATCCTAACAAAAATGTAAAACTAATATTCAGAAAATGTAGCCGCTTGTCAATGGAGGAGCCTGGGTTATTATTAATTATTCATATCACAATAGCATCCTGAATTGAGAACCAGGGCCTATTGCACTAGGCACAGTATTGACAAATGCTCCCCCAGACAGCTTATAGTCTAGGTATTTAAAAGGCTAATCACAGATTGGTTAACATGAATGGAGGGGAGGTGTTAAACTTGGTACAAAGTCTGGGGTAAGTACATTCTCTCATCTGGAAACAAACAGGAACAAATAGCGTCCAAATCTTGCCACTTCTTCCTCCACAACATTTCTAAGATCTGACCTTTTCTCTGTCCAGACAGCAAAACCCCTCATCTGGCCCTTATCTCCTGCCTTGATTACACCAACTCCTCTTTGACAAACACATCACTCCCAAAATGCAGCTGCCAAGATCATATTCCTTGCCCCTGGATCTAATTAGGTCACCTCCATCAGCTCTTCCTCCTCCACTGTTTTAAGATCAAGTTTCTAGTAATCTCGTTCCACAGCCTGTAAAGTTTTACCCCTGCCTATTTACCCAACCTTCTCTCTCTTCACAGTGCCCTTTTCCTTCCATTCCATCAGTGGCACCAGCTCTATTGTTCCATTTATCTGTTGCCTATAGAACAGTCTCTGTATTTATTTCCACACTGGCCAGTATATAGATGGCCCTTTCCTCAGCTAGTATGCTAGGCTATTATCCTCCGATCATTTAAATCCTTCTTCAAAATGCACTTATTATGCAAAGCTTATATGAAGCTAACCAGATAATAATAACGAAGTAGAAAGACAGTTGGGAAGAGTTTCTCCTCTTTGCCATTTTTGTCATTCAGACTGACTTCTTAGGAACAAGAACTTTATTTTAGATTTGGAGACTGCCTAGCAAATTATAGATATTACCACAATCTAAATAATAAATAATCAAAAACAGGAATAAAAACAACAACGTACTTCAGGCATTATCATCTTTAAAGATTTCACATTCCAAAAGGTTCAGTCAATTAATGGAAAAATCAATGTAGCCAGTAATTGCTTTTAGAGTTGGTTGGTTCACCCCCTTTTAAAATTATGGTTATATTTCTACTGACTGAGTAAAGAACCATGTGATACGGCTCATTTGCATGATCTTAGAACACAAAAGCACAAACTAAAATGATCTGCATGACGTATTATAATCTGATTTTTAAGGCCTACATCATGGCTTTTTAAACTAATATGCCAATGTCAGAAATAAGTATCTTTCAATGCACTGAAAGAGCAGGGTTTTTAAAAAAAATAAAATAATAAAACTGTCTTTTTAGGAATAACACCTTCTGAATTTAGTCAACAAAATTAGCAATCAGTAGAAACCAAAAAGCGAGACGGATGGTTTAGTTTCTGTCAGTAACAAATTTCAGAGGTCTGTAACAAATAGCATCAAATGAATAAATAATATTCAAAGTCTAAAAACCTACCTCCCTCACAGTGTGAAAATATGTAAATGTTACATAGCTGCATTCTCCAAACTGGCTCCCCTTTCATTCCTCAGATTTTTGTGTCAGTATAACAAGCTAAAAACAAAATATGAATGACAAGTGCACAGACTTAGCTGATTGAGAACACAGGATCCAACAGTAACCATATTAATCTCTTCTCTCTAAGAGGATGTGAGAGTTCCAGGCAGAAATATTGATTTTGATTTAGTCTACTGCAAGTGGATTGATAATCAGTGTTCAAAATCTATGCTGGAGGGTTTTCTTCCAAAATGGCAACCTTTAGTATTTGCCTTTTTCTTATAAGGACACCTAGACTTTTTCACTTAAACCACTAACTTTATTAAAATTCTGTGCTACTTTCGATAAGGTTTGACAGTCTTCTGACTAACACTTGGTTTGTGAACACATAACTGAAGACCAAGGACTTAGAAATGATGCCAATGACAATATGTTGGCTCAGATTTTATTGTTTTTAAATTAACTTAAACTGCCATTTGTCAGTCTTGCTTAAACAACAAATTCTGGCTTTTATGCATCAGTATTCATTATTCAGATGTCTCTGTTCACTTTTGCTATCCTTCTTACCGTTACAGGGACACCATCAAATTGAAATTAGCCAATTTCAATGATAAATTTAATTAAAAATAGTTTTAAGTACTATGGCTGACTGGGTCTTTCTGCCAGATTTTGTGGTTTTTCTCTCTCCTGTTACTGTGAGAAAGACCAACACAAAGAACAGAAGAGACTTTCTGACCGACTCTACATGAAGTGCTGCCAAATGAATAAAGAAAACACACCAATAATCACTTCTATTCTGTTCCAGTTACTGGTAGCAATCTGGGTGGAGTGATTTAAACCAAAGTGATTTTAATCATTATTTAAATTGGGAAGCAGGAAACCTTGATTTAAATAATCAATGTTAATCTTGTTTTGCATTTGTACTTTTGAGCTATGTTCCTGATGAAAGATCGATTCTTGTTGGTTGGTATAAATTAAAACACGTAGAGTTGCAACTAAATTTGGTACTTTTTGCTAAGCAGGCGGATAAAGCTATATCTATTTAAATAATCATATAGCTTTAACATACATTTATTCAGATTCTTAATTTTAACTTTATGTTAGAAAATGGTGAATGATGTATTTCTTATTTATTAGATGAGGATTAATTTTTTTGATTGTGATTAGCATCAAGCTGTACTTGGATAGAAACTGGAATTTAATTAAAAATGCACAGGGACAGCATTTTAATTGTTTTTATTAAAACTCCACTACATGTGCTGTATATACAAGAAAAGTTTATCAAAACATGTTTTTCATTTAAAACTGATTTATTTAATAAGTAGTTATTGAGTTTAACTGCTTGTATCTAATCAACACTTCCTTCAACATTTCAGAACTAGAAGACTTCTCACACCTCATTTTCATTCATAGATTGGAAGAGGAAAACTAGCTTTCCAGCTTTTTCAACTTTCAATTGGTTTCTCAACAATGAGTTGAGAATGCATCCGATGAAGTGAGCTGTAGCTCACGAAAGCTTATGCTCAAATAAATTTGTTAGTCTCTAAGGTGCCACAAGTCCTCCTTTTCTTTTTTCAACAAATGAACTAGTAATTGAACTGAACTAGAAGTATAAACTGAAACAATATTTTCACAATACCTGCAGAAAAGGCTGCTGCTGACAAAAGCTGGTTAAGCACTTCGCACAAACTTTGGTGCGTACCCAGAGACTTCCACTAGTTCAGTGGCTTAATTTTCTTTCAAATGTTGGCAGCAAACATGTATTACCTAATTATTTTAAAATGTAATTTAAATTATTTTAACAGATTATAGTAAAGTTAAGAAAAGGAGTACTTGTGGCACCTTAGAGACTAACAAATTTATTTTAGCATAAGCTTTCATGAGCTACAGCTCATTTCATTGGATGCATTTGGTGGAAAATACAGTGGGGAGATTTATATACACACACAGAGAACATGAAACAATGGGTTTTATCATACACACTGTAAGGAGAATGATCACTTAAGATGAGCCATCACCAGCAGCGGGGGGGCAAGGGAGGGAGGGGAGAAGGAGGAAAACCTTTCATGGTGACAAGCAAGGTAGGCTATTTCCAGCAGTTAACAAGAACATCTGAGGAACAGTGGGGGGTGGGGTGGGGGGGGAGAAATAACATGGGGAAATAGTTTTACTTTGTGTAATGACTCATCCATTCCCAGTCTCTATTCAAGCTTAAGTTAATTGTATCCAGTTTGCAAATTAATTCCAATTCAGCAGTCTCTCCTTGGAGTCTGTTTTTGAAGTTTTTTTTGTTGAAGGATAGCCACTCTCAGGTCTGTAATCGAGTGACCGGAGAGATTGAAGCGTTCTCCGACTGGTTTTTGAATGTTATAATTCTTGACGTCTGATTTGTGTCCATTTATTCTTTTACGTAGAGACTGTCCAGTTTGACCAGTGTACATGGCAGAGGGGCATTGCTGGCACATGATGGCATATATCACATGTGTAGATGCGCAGGTGAAGGAGCCTCTGATAGTGTGGCTGATGTGATTAGGCCTTATGATGGTGTCCCCTGAATAGATATGTGGACAGAGTTGGCAACGGGCTTTGTTGCAAGGATAGTTTCCTGGGTTAGTGGTTCTGGTGTGTGGTTGCTGGTGAGTATTTGCTTCAGGTAGGGGGGCTGTCTGTAAGCAAGGACTGGCCTGTCTCCCAAGATCTGTGAGAGTGATGGGTCGTCCTTCAGGATACGTTGTAGATCCTTGATGATGCATTGGAGAGGTTTTAGTTGGGGGCTGAAGGTGATGGCTAGTGGCGTTCTGTTATTTTCTTTGTTGGGCCTGTCTTGTAGTAGGTGACTTCTGGATACTCTTCTGGCTTTGTCAATCTGTTTCTTCACTTCAGCAGGTGGGTATTGTAGTTGTAGGAATGCATGATAGAGATCTTGTAGGTGTTTGTCTCTGTCTGAGGGGTTGGAGCAAATGTGGTTATATCGGAGAGCTTGGCTGTAGACAATGGATCGTGTGGTGTGATCTGGATGAAAGCTAGAGGCATGTAGGTAGGAATAGCGGTCAGTAGGTTTAAGCCTTAAAGTTAAGGCTTAACATTGGATGTCATAATTTTAGAAAAAATATATTTAAATAAAATAATCCAATTTTTTAATTTAAAAAAAATCATTGATTTTTATCCACCCTGGTAAGAACAAAAGACAGAATGTTTTCACATAGAAGTGTGATTTTTGACGTTGACAGTATCCTTTGACCAATTAGCCTATGTGGCTTGACACCCACCTCAGCTTTGCATACGGTAGCCCTGGTTGCATTTTGCGCTGCTTCAAATCCCAGCTCCACCATGGCTCCTGGAAAACGGGGGCTTGGAGCTGCCCAACTGCAGCCATGACCAACCACAAATGAATGGGTGATTGTGAGGGTTTTAACCTGGTAAACTGATGTACTTGACCACGAAAGGTCATTTACATCAAAATAACCAAATGGTTGTTTAAAAGCCTCTCTGATAGAGTTTAGTGGAACAGTTGCCTAAACAGCAATTAGCGGACCATACAGTGATTTTCACTCACTAATTCACTAAGTCTCATTTTTATTAAAGGAAAAATGTGAGGTCATTTTTGCTGGCCATATTAGGTAAAAAGAAAAAAAAATTAGGCACAAGAGGCCATTTACTGCTCTTCTAAGATTTCTGAAAGCATGCTCCGCACCTCGTCCTGCTCAGATTTTGGAAGGCACTTCAGATTCTTAAACCTTGGGTCGAGGGTGTAGCTATCTTTAGAAATCTCACATCGGTACCTTCTTTGCATTTTGTCAAATCATCAATGAAAGTGTTCTTAAAACAAACAACATATGCTGGGCCATCATCCAAGATTGCTATAACATGAAATATATGGCAAAATGCGGCTAAAACAGAGCAGGAGACATACAATACTCCCGCAAGGAGTACAGTCACAAATTTAATGAACACTTTTTTTTTTTTTTTTAACAAGCATCATCAACATGGAAGCATGTCCTCTGGAATGGTGGCCAAAGCATGAAGGGACATATGAATGTTCAGCATATCTGGCCTGTAAATACCTTGCAATGCTGGCTACAAAAGTGCCACGTGAACACCCGTTCTCACTTTCCGGTGACATTGTAAATAAGAAGCGGGCAGCATTATCATCCGTAAATGTAAACAAACTTGTTTGTCTGAGCGACTGGCTGAACAAAAAGTAGGACTGAGTGGAGCTGTAGACTCTAAAGTTTTAGATTGTTCTGTTTTTGAGTGCATTTACATAACCGAAAAAAATCTATTTGTAAGTTGCACTTTCACGATAAAGAGATTGCACTACAGTACTTGTTCAAGGTGAACTGAAAAATACTATTTCTTTTATCATTTTTACAATGCAAATATTTGTAATCAAAAATAATATAAAGTGAGCACCCTATACTTGGTATTCTGTGTTGTAATTGAAATCAATATATTTGAAAATGTAGAAAAACATCCTTGGGGTCTTTATGGGATTTTCAAAATAAAGAAATATTAAGTAAACGCATTTTACTCTTGCTTACGATGTATGTTTTCATATTGAATTACATGCAACCCCTCTGTTCTCTATAAAACACACTTGGAGCTCCATCAATGTAAGAGTTTGAAGTACTGAAAACAACTGAGCTAACACCATGTGACGGAATGCACCCCTGTATTCACACAGTACACACTACTGTAATAATCTTTGTATAAAATATGCCCTGTAAGGTATCATTTGAAAACTAGGTTTCAGAGTAGCAGCCGTGTTAATCTGTATTCACAAAAAAAAAAAAGGAGTACTTGTGGCACCTTAGAGACTAACAAATTTATTAGCGCATAAGCTTCCGTGAGCTACAGCTCACTTCAAGTAACTAACTGGTCAATCTTATGATAAAGTAGGTCTAGCAACATTATATGTAAAGTTAGGAACAAACTGAAATCAAGACTGAAGTGTGTTTACCAGACAAGTCTGGGGAGGGGATAAACCTGTTTCTCAAAGACAAAGGGCAAGCTGACACTTCTAGGTAGGTCTCATCAAAGTTAATGGGCAATCACCTACCAAGTGGCCATTCTTGGGGGGAGGAGGGGAGGGCAGGAACAAACAGATCTGCATCTTACCAAACAAGAGCATAAAACTTCCTTCACCAAGAGACTATGACTCCAACCTCACAGCTGGAATTAACTTTATCTAGGGGCAGCCTACAGGAAAACGCATTTTAAAAGGGGCACTGGACTATAAAGTGAGGAGCAAGATCTCGCCCTACCTATCTCTTTCTTTTCCATCTAAGATGACAAAAGAAGAAGCCATTTGATTTTGAGCAATATCCTGACCTGCAATTTGGTCAGCCATGTTGCCGGGAACAGGTGGTACGAATTTTAGGGTCAAGTCAAGTTTGTTAAAACACTTCCTAGCCTGATTCTTGCTTGTTCATTTATACCTGCCTCTGGAAATTTCCACTACATGCATCTGAAGAAGTGGGTATTCACCCATGAAAGCTTATGCTCCAATACGTCTGTTAGTCTATGAGGTGTCATAGGACTCTTTGCCACTTTTAGTAATAAAACGTATCTATTTGTCTTGTAACTATTTATGACTTTAATGTCTTTTATACTCACTTAAAAAATCAGGGTGGATAAAAATCAATGATTTTAAAAAAATTGGATTTTTTTTTATAGACTTTTTCCTCAAAAAGCATTTTATCTAAAGATAAAGATGCATTATAGCTCAAAGATATCTCATCATGGAATATGGATTATAAATTCTAATTCTATAGTATGAGAATATATTCATGTAATGTTTAAGAAAAGTTTTGTAAATGGAGTTCCAATAGTTCATGGATTAGGGACCCAATTTTATGGGATTCCAGGGGCTTCTGTATCGATTATTTAGGTTAATCTTTCTATCTACTCAATGGAACTCAGTGCTCAGTCTAGAAGATACCATCAGAGATGCTTAGTTTTGCAGTTCTCAAATTGTCGATTTGTGTCTCCAGAGATATTTTTGCTGTTAACAAGCATGTTGTTTTAAAATAAATAATATATAGAAGTGAGAAGTAACAGACCTCAACCCTATTGGCCCTTTGCAAATTTGTGTACACAGAGTCAATCCCTTACCCCTCTCTAAAAGTGCAAAGTTTCAGAAAGATCAATGAATAGAAGATTGTTGGGGGCGGAATAGATCTGGACAAGGAGAAGTAGTCTGGAGATAAATTTGAGAAGGGAGGGACAGGCAGTAGAAACAGAAGTGAAACTGTTTGAGCAGCATATTCCAGGAGTCTTGAGGTCTTTCTGAGTGTTGCCTTCATTGATTTGAGATCTACCATACCATTCTCTCACTAGAAGGGAAAACTTATAATGGCAGCAGGCTATAAGAGAGACCCAGTTTGGGAATAAGAACCATTCAAGAAATATACGTTTGCTGATGATGTTTTAAAGAAAGTCACATCAGTGAACTGGTGGAAGCCATTTAAGCACTTGGATTCAGAGACTGTTGAAGTGATAATCTCACTTAACAGCAGTAGCTTCTTCTGCCACTATAGAAAGAATATTTTCTTCCTTTGGACTAATTCATTCCAAATTGAGAAATCATTTGGGACCTGAAAAAGCAGGAAAGCTTGCTTTTCTTTTCCAGATTATGAACAAACAGAAAAATGAAGGTGAAGACAACTGAGTTAGCTGAAGAAGCCAATATTTTAAGTTTCTCATGTTGACCTGGCTGACATAGTTGATTTCATTTTTTTTTAATTTCATTTAACTATTTTAGTTAAACAATTTTAAAAAAAACAAACCTGATTTTAAAAAACTTGAATGTTTAACTAAATTCAAAAATTCATATGCTTGTTAAAATATTATATGTTTGCTGTTGAATAAAAAAATCCAGAATACAAAACATTGTTGTTTTAGTTAAATAAAACAATTTAAATGTCTGTCTGGTGATGTTCTCCTCCTATTACAGCATGGCAAGAAAATCCCCCAAATATTAATGATTAACTTGTTGAATTGGAGATTGTTTACCTCCCAGTGACTTCATAAATATCTGCTTCAATTACCTTTGGTAAATGAAATAACTAAGCATTCGTTTTCTGATATACCTGTAAAACTAATCTGAAAAATTTTCAAAATAAATCACTTTAAAAATGTATAGTGTGTCGCTTCTAAAAATGAAAACTACATCTCTCTCTGAGTTGTGAATATGTATTAAGGTTATAACAACCAACAAGAATGCACTTTTATGTAAAAATCCATGATTAAATTGAGTCTTCCTGACTAGTGATTTAAAATCATGATTTATATCAAATCCCCCTGCTTAAAATCTCTCTCTTTGTAGCTAAATAAACTTGTTTTATTCTTTAATCAAAACTAATCCAGTGTTGTGAATTGTTTGGGTATCTCCATTTAAAGTAGCCAACTGTTGGATACTGACCCCCTAACAAGGACAACGGATCTAAAATATCAGAACTATCCAGGAGAGGGCTGGACAATGCAGCATATGCATTTTGGGTGAAATCTCACACACGTTGGGATCACCCTGCAAGTGGAAATCAATCTTTGACCAGTGTGTGGCTGGCAGGTTGCAGCTGTACAAACATTCAGGATATCACTTGCAGGCTGGAAGGCTGTTTGGGAGCAGCCCAGGAGGGAGCTACAGCAGCAAAACATTGTGAGGCAACCCAAGGTTGCAGGGGTGACACAGCCCCTCGCTGGTCTGGACTGCACTCTAGAATGTCATACACGACTACTGAGAGATGTTTTTATTCTCAATATACAGATGGGCACACTGAATCAGAGAGCACGCAAGTAGCTTACTTAAAATAAGGCAGGATGCTTCAGTTTTCTCCCATGAACATCATGACCTGATCAACTGTCCTTTCAGCCTAAATTCCCCTTCCTCTCTCTCCTGTAACTCCAGCTACTACTTTAAGTATCTCCAGCCAATTAAAGACAGGCACCCTTTCTTATTTTTTAAAGCTTCTTTCTCCCTTGCTGTCCCCTTCCATCTATTATTTTACTTGTTGCGTTAGGCCCAATTGTAGTTCTTGATCTTGCATTGGGATCCCCTTGTGCAGACCTCCCACCTAGTGTCCCATCAACTTCAGTGGGATTCCTTGGCATGCGAGAAAGGTCTTTATTTCGGGAGGTTTGCATGGCTGAGGCTACACCTTTTGTCTGTAAAGCACTAAGCACGATTTCGCCACCGCCTAAACAAATCGTAATCATAACAGCAGCAGTAGCAACAATACAATGTGTTTCCTCCTGTAGACCAATTGGGGCTAATCTTGGATATAAAAGTGTTTTTCTCTCAGGTTGTTTTCTGTTATCTTCTCATTTCTTCTCCAGTTAGCGTTTACCTGAATTCCAATTTGCAATAAATAAAAGTATTTGTCCCTTTCTCCCCCACAAAATGTATTTAATCAAAAAGATAGTGACCATCTGGTGGTTTGCATAAAATTTTATTAGCCTCTAATTGTTTTTGACAACTTTTTGAAATAATGCTGCATTACCATGCAAATGATACTACAGCAGCCCATTTCTAGGCTATTTGTCATAAAGCACAACATAGTCCACAGTATTAGATTCCCTAACATTTATACAGCAAGTCCCATTCATCTTGTAATGCTGTAAATTTCTTAAGTTAAAATGATGCCTTTTCCTTTTAGATAGGATAATCTGTGTGAGAGTGATGGTGAATTACTCACCGAGTGATCCTGAACAAATAATGTCAATTCTGTGCCTCCATTTATTCATATGTAAAATGGCCACATAAATACTGCTAAATAATATTTGGAAAGGCATCCTGACATACTCAGAAAGGTGCCAAGTTAAATAAAAATATTAGATTTTTTTTAGTTTAAAAAAAGAGAAAGTTAAGAACTTTTTTCCCTTTGGACTGAATATTACTTGTATGGAAAAAAAACCCACATAATTCACTGGTAGTCTCTGTATGCCTGCTCAGTCAGACGTCTTTATTTAAGCTCTACTAAATATGTAGGCATGCATCTACTGTGCACCCAGATTAGGCAATGGACCTCCAAGTAGCCACCACATCCAAATACAGATGCCCACACAATAGTGACTATGTCCTAGTCACTGTAACCACACATCAGGTTTGCAGAAAGCCTTCCAACGTCCAGTGTAGGAGCAGTGCTCCCTTGACAAGTTCAGGAGAACCAAGACACCTAGTTGCACCAGATATTTTCCCACCACTGTTACATAACAGCCTTTTATAATTTCGCTGGGAGTCCAGTGCGCAAGTCTGATAAAATGACTTATGGTACATATTACACTGTCCTACGATTTCACTTACTTAACAGATACAAATTTACAGTCAGTAAGTTTGGGAACAGAAAATGGCAGAAGAATATCATACATTCTATACCTTTTTTAATATCCAAATATCTCTCTTCATCATTAATAAACCTTTTCTTAAAAACCCAGATCTGATTAATATATGTAGAGCACATATATTACTACTAAACTCTTCCAAATAATATTTTAAATGAAAATAGTAAGAATATCTATTTTTAAGAGATGCTGCTTTTGGAAGACATTCCATGGATCATTCTAAAATTTCCATTACAATACCATGATAAAATGGCCAAGACAACATATATTGGCTCAAAACACAAGAACTGAGCAGTTCATCGAGGCAGCAACCAGTTATGAGTAATTTTAATAAATATGCAAAGATGATATTCTGCCACATAAAATGGCTAGTCAGTTGTAAACTTGCTATACATTTTTTGCTATACATCTAATCTCTAGAATTAAATAAATAATTACCATCCTTATGATTATAACAATTTTGAATCTGCACTATGATCAAAATTCATCTCAATATTTTAATCCATGACTTTTGTTATTTTGTTTTTTTACACATTTATTTTGTAACATTATTTGTGTCTATTTCATAGCAACAGAATTCTATAATGCTAGAACATATTGCCTATTGTTTTCTAAATTTGTCCTTAGTCCCAGGAGAGAATAAAATGGAACTGAACAATACATACATTATCTAAGCACCAAACAAAACAAATATACATGTGTATGTATGGGAGAAAGTTTATGAATAGGTGTGTGTGCACAGACAGATGACATTCTGAAGTATAAACCCACCACCTGTTAAAAGGCCATCTATCTATTTGTGGGAGAACCACACCTAGTAGATGTTAGGCTACATTATCCCAGAAATGTTCATCTTTCCATATTTTTATTATATATTCCCATATAGTCTGTGTGCTAATGACTGAGTAAAAGTGCCCTTTCTCATATCAAACCATGTTGTCCATAAAGTGAAAATGAGCTGTTAAAAAAAATATTTCTCATGAACCAATTCCTCCTATTGTTATTTTAAGAACACACATGAATCTTTTATACAGAGAGAGAAATGACTAACCTTGGAGTTTTGTTCCTGAGGTCTTGTTCTTTTACACAGAAAAGGTTATGACATCTTCAGATAAGTAAGTTAATGAAAGGGACTCATCCCATGTCATCAGGGGGAAATGAGTAAAGGTGACTCTGGAGAGGATATGACTTTGGAGGACTACAATTAAATACCTCATCAATGGTTAAGCATAGCTATGTAGATTACATTAAATTGGATGCACCAGTTAAAAAAAGAAGAGACAACGAACAATTATAACCACCACTCAATACTACAATGTATTAAGAACCCTATCTGTACACCACTTGTTAACATAATCGGAGTTCAAGTGACACTCACAAACTTCATCGCAATAAAACAGTATAATACATAAAGGCACCTTATGAAATCCTCAGAATAAAACCACAATTTGAGGGTTAAACATCAACACTGCTAAAACCAAACCGAAACCCAACAT
Source organism: Dermochelys coriacea (assembly GCF_009764565.3). Lineage (NCBI taxonomy): Eukaryota > Metazoa > Chordata > Testudines > Dermochelyidae > Dermochelys > Dermochelys coriacea. The sequence continues at coordinate 230,317,989 of NC_050069.1, forward strand.
GTGCCTACTCACAGAACACATGCAAAGGAAGAGCATCACTTTTGGAAACTATAAAAAGTGTCATAGTTAATCTCACCAGACCTCATAAAAGAGAACCGTGGTTCTAACCAGGTCCATACTGGGAACCACTCCTCCACAATCTCCTTCCCATTTAGCAATATGGGAAATGCCAAATGATCAGGACCTCCTGGACACCTGTTAGCAAACCCCAGGTTGAGAACCCACATGATAAATAATTTGTCACACATACATCAAGAGCCCGCTTCTACTTACAGAATCTCATCTCCATATTTCTAGGAATATCTAGTCCTGTGTTTGCAGCCACATGCACAGTAGTGGATTTACGTGGGGGACATGGTGGCACATGGTGACATGGGAGATTAAAATCTGACCTTTCGTATTTATCTGCAATATGCTCTCAAAAGAGGAGCAAAAAGCTAAAAAGTAATCTATAAATTATGAAATGCTATTAATGGCAGTTTGATCATGCAGAAACTCATCTGGTTTGGAAAGCATCTGTGCTCAGTTCTTTCCCAGGTAGGGATGGAGTGATTGGTCTGAGAGTCTGTGTATTTTCATGGTTTAGACAAACTGGAAGTCAGAAGACTTGCGATCTAACACGGAACTGAAAACAACTTGCTGTGTGATCTTGGACATGCTACTTGGCATCCATGAACCACAACATCCCAATCTGAAAAGAGGGGATAAGACAGTATTCCCACATCACAAGGCTGTTGTGAAGCTCAAATTATAGTTATTCAGAGCTCTGAAATTCTTGGGATATAGGGGACTACCTAAAAGTGCAAATTATTAAAGCCATACACTAAATCAGAAGATTGGGATTAGAACTCTCGCTTAGAGTTTAGAACCTTGTGCACCTGTGATCTGAGAGGCAGCTAAAAGCAATGCCCTAAACAGCCTGACACTGTTGCCAGGTTTTGGAGTGGCTGACAGTACCATGTGCCGTGTCTGTTTTTTTCAGCAGTTAGATTGCAAGTGAAAGTCAACACCAGCAAGAGAAGCTGCATTTTCTATCTTTGCTGTTCTTTTCTTTCCTCTTTTCTGTGTTTGTCTTATTTTCCAGGAAACAGAATGGGACTTGAACAGCAGCAGCAGCAGCTCCAGCCCATCAAAACCTATGTTTTCTCATTTCCCCAGTAAGGACAGTAATAGCCATCTTTAACACCATCTAAGAGACTGTCAAACAAGAGGTTTTTTTCCTTCTAAAAATATGAAGTATTAAGTAAGGTTTTCATGTTTTTGGAAGGACAATTGGTTGTAAATGGCTCTGTTTACTTGTAAGTCTTCTTGTGTTCATGTGAGTCAGGCCAGAAAGAATGGTGGTTTGGGGTCTCACAGGATATGTAATCATGTCACCCGGTACCGGAATCCATCTTAAACCTGGTGCTTTTCCATTTAGGAGGAGGGGTGGGGACCCAAAGAGACCAAAGATTCCCACCTTGTGCCAAAGCTATAAAAAGGGGTGGAACAAAACAAAGGGGGCTGCCATTCATGAGAAATCCCCTAGTTACGACCTGAACTGGAAAAAGGACTGTACCAGGGGAAAGGATTGGGCACAGACAAAGAAGGAATCTAGTCTGTGAAAGAAGCTTATTGGAACATCTCTGAGGGTGAGATTTACCTGTATTCAGTTTCTTAAATGTATTAGGCTTAGACTTGCGTGGTGTGTTTTATTTTGCTTGGTAACTTTAAGTTAACAGACTGACCAAAGTAAATCACTTGAATCCTACTTTTTATACTTAATAAAATCACTTTTGTTTTTTAACAAACCCAGAGTAAGTGATTAATAACCGGGGGAGCAAACAGCTGTGCATATGTCTCTATCTGTTATAGAGGGCGGCCAATTCATGAGTTTACCTTGTATAAGCTTTATACAGCGTGAAACTGATTTATTTGGGGTTTGGATCCCATTGGGAACTGGGTGTCTGGGTGCTGGAGATAAGTAACCTGCTGAGTGGTTTTCAGTTAAAGCCTACAGCTTTGGGGGGGTGGTTCAGACCGGAGTCTATGTTGCAGAAGACTAGCGTGTCTGGCTCAACAAGGCAGGGTTCGGGAGTCCCAAGCTGTCAGGATTCCCTCCCCACTCTGAACTCTAGGGTACAATTGTGGGGACCAGTATGAAAGACCCCCTAAGCTTATTTCTACCACCTTAGGTTAAAAACTTCCAAGGCACAAATCCTTCATTGTCCTTGGATGAGTACTGCTGCCACCACCAAGTGAGTTAGATAAAGATTCAGGAAAAGGACCACTTGGAGTTCCCGTTTCCCCCAAAATATTCCTCCAAGCCCCTTCACCCCCTTTCTTGGGGAGGCTTGAGAATAATCTACCAACCAGAGAGGTAAACAAGGTGAGCACAGACCAGGCCCTTGGGTTTTTAGGACACTAAAACCCAATCAGCTTCTTAAAAAACAGAACTTTATTATAAAGAAAAAAGTAAAATAAAAGAAGCACCTCTGTAAAATCAGGATGGAAGGTAATTTTACAGGGTAATAAAACTTAACACACAGAGGATTTCCCCCTAGGCAAAACTTCAAAAAGTTACAAAAAACAGAGATAAACCTCCCTCTTAGCACAGGGAAAATTTACAAGTTAAAACAAAAGATAATCTAATGCATTCCTAGCTATTACTTACTATTTCTGTAGTATTTGATGCATCATTTCAGTAGGAGCTGGATTACTTGCTTGGTCTCTCTCTGTCTTGGCGAGAACACACACAGAGCACAAAAACAAAGCCTCCCCCGCCAGATTTGAAAATATCTTCTTTTCCTATTAGTCTTTCTGGTCAGGTGCCAACCAGGTTAATTGAACTGATTAACCCCTTACAGGTAAGGGGATTCTGTACCTCTGGCCAAGAGGGATTTTATTTTACTACATACATAAAGGTTGTTACCCTTCCCTTTATATTTATGACACAAGCCATCAGAGAAAATGGGCTCAGAGGTAATTTCAGCACATCAGGTGGCAGTCCCAAGGGGGTATCTGTGACCAAACCCGTCACAACAATATTGTCGCAATTCTCATATATGGCTACACGTATGACTCCGCAGTCCGAATCATTGATGCACAAAGTCGGCTGCACTGAGAGCATGGGAAGTCTGTATCTATGATGTTTGATGATGCAGCTCTGTGGCACCTTTCATGGGCAGCTGGAGATAATTTAGTCAATCCTGCTCAAATTTATCACATACTGATCTTCTCAGAGACCACCAGTAAGTCCTGTTCTGAGCCATTTGCTCAAGTTCTTTGGGACTGATGCTAGCCCACTGGAGACTGCTCTTCAGATTATCTTTGAAGTGTTTATACAGACGACACTTCTTTCTTTTGCCCTGACTCAGCTCCCCATGCAAGATCTGTTTTGGGAGATGGTTGTCTTCCATGCTCATGATATGCCCATGATATCCACCTAAGTTGTGCTCTTAATAACATTTCCTCAATGGTGGTTGCGTTTTCTCTCTCAAGGATCTTAATATTGGTCACTCTGTCCTACCAGCGAATGCTCATTATTGAGCAGAGGGATCGCATGTGAAATTGCTCAAGCAGTTTAATGTGACAGCTATAAAGAGTCCCCATCTCAGATCCATACAGGAGAGATGTTAGAACCACTGCACTGTAGATCTTCAATTTGGATGTCGTGTTGGTTAAGAACTCTTGTTAGAAGTCGGCCAAGGGCCTGGCTGGTTTTATTAATTCTGGAGGAAATTTCCTCATCAATGGAACAGTCACTTGAGATGGTGCTGCCCAGATACTTGAACTGATCCACATTTTTCAACTGTGTCCATTGGATGAAGATGGCTGGCGCTGGGGCATTGGAATGAGGTGGTGGTTGGAACAAGGCCTCTGTCTTCCTGAGACAGATGGTGAGGCCAAAGAGCTGGGATGCTTCAGAAAATCCATCAACGATGACCTGAAGGTCATCTTGTCTGTGAGCCATCAAAGCGCAGTCATCTGCAAAAAGTGCCTCGACGAGAAGCCTTTTCAGTGTCTTGGTCTTAGCACTGAGTCTTCGAAGATCGAAAAGGGAGCCATCGAGTGGGTAGTGGGATGTATATCCCCTGATCCAAATACTTTGTTGCATGGTTGAGAACAAAAGCAAAGGACAAGTTGAACAACACTGGAGCAAGTACGCAGCCTTGCTTCACTCCATTAGAGATTTCAAACGCATCTGAAAAGTCACCACTGGTGAGTACTTGCACTGTCATGCGGTCATGAAACAGACGGATGATTTGTATGAATTTTCTTGGGCAGCCCAGTTTATGAAGAATAGCCCACAGAACCTCTCTGTTGATCATATCAAAAGCTTTGGTCAGATCATGAAAACTGCATATAGGTTCATGTTCTACTCTTAACATTTTACCTGGACCTGGCTTTACAACAAAGATCATGTCCCTAGTGCTACGACCTGGTCTAAAACCACACTGCGCTTCTGGTAGATTCTCCTCAGCTATGTTTGCAGTGAGTCTGTTCAGTAAAATGCAAGCTAGTATTTGCTTGCTGTACAGAGGACAGCAATGCCTCTGTAATTTCTGCAGTCAGCTTTGCTGCCTTTGTTTTTGAACAGTGATGCAATAATAGCATCTTTGAAATCTTGTGGCATTTCTTCTTCCTCGCAAATGCTACTCAGGATGTCATGAAACACCTCAATAAACTTTGGGCCTGCTCCTTTATACAATTCTGCTGGGATACCATTCTTTCCAGATGCTTTGCCAGAGTTCAGTTGTTTGATGTCTTTTATAACATTGAGATCCTCTTTAATAGGTTTCTCAGGTAAATCGTCAAGGACATGCCGCTCAACAATGGATGGTCTATTGAGTAGATTACTGAAGTGTTCAGCCCATGTCTGTATGAATCCCTCTGTCTTTGATGAGGGCTGTGCCATCTGCCGACTTCAACGTGGCTGTGCCAGATTTAGATGGTCCTTAGACTGCTTTGAAAGAGTCAAAGAACATCCTTGCATTGTTTGTATCTGCGTAATGCTGGATTTCTGCAGCTTTCCTCTCCCACCACTCATCCTGCATTCTCCTTAATTCAAACCGGGCCTTGCTCTGTAGGTACTTAAACCTATCTTTTTTTTGAAATGGAAGAGAGTTCATTCTACCATTTATGTAAGTAATAAGTACAGGGCTGACTTCAAGATGCTGGCATGAAAGGGGGCTTGGGTGTATCATGGATATGCTTTAAAAGTGTGGGGAGGGGGAGTAGAATCACAATTTGAATGTCACCTGATAGTTCTTGAAAAGTGTTTAGATCTAAAAAGGAGTGTGGAGGAGAGGCAGAAGAGGGACAGAATGAGTAGAGGAAGGGTAGCTGTTAATCCCATAATGACCTGCTGATCCAACTCTCCGCTTTGGCATGACAAAAGAGCATTTAGTACAAACTGGCAAGTGAGGCCAGATGGTCTGCCCCAGCAATGAAAAGTCTCTAGATGCATAAATGAATATGAAACCAAAAATTAATTAAACCTGTCAGATTTACTGGCTGTTGTCTTTGTAATGTTATTTAGTGTAGAGTTCCTGTAACTTTCAAGTTAAAATATGTAATTCCCACCTTTTTAAACTGGTTGTGAAATTCTGAATTTTTGTTTGTTAGTTAGCTATTATAAATCAGTTTTTCTGCAGGGTATTTGCTAAAACAAACTGTACACTATTGGTGTATCTTTTACATCTTAACTATGTTGAATTTTGCGGCACTAATTAATGTAAAAGGTGGTAGTGATGGAAAGGTGGGGGAATGGGTTTTAAACATTAATACAGGAGATGTATTACACTGTGGAAACTAATTCTGTACTTCCTTTACTTGAAGATGTCACTTGATCAGAATAGCAGAAACCACTAACTTAGAGTAGAAGGTAGAAGATCAGCTTTGAATGTATTTAAACAAGCATCTATTAACAATGAATCCAGTCTCTGTTAGTGGCATTTTATGGGAATATTTTATATTTATTAAATAATTTACAAATAAGCATTGGCTTTATATCAACATTTACAGACTAATAGAAAGTGTCAGAAGCTGTTTGGTTAGGCATATTAAAAAAAAAGATGTATTCTCTATTTCATATCAGTCAGTTAAGCATTGATAAAGGTATAAGCTATCTTATTAGCAGAGTTCTGGCAGCAAAACTAATTACATGTTTTCACCAGTCTGCATCGAGAGAAAAGTGGAACCTGATTTTGGATTGGTGTTGTTACATACAAAGAAATAGTATTTCTTGGATGGTGAGTGATGGCACAACATTGATGCACTTCAGAAGTATAAAATATTATAAAAAAGAAACACCATTGTTCACACTTCCTTCCAATGTATTGCATACATGGGAAAATGTTGCATTTGATGTTCAGAATGGCTTTACCCTGTATATACTGTTATTGCCTTAAATACAATAGTCAACGAAAGTGCCTGAGGAATTAATGGCTCAGGGGAAGATGGTTGGGACATGAAGTGTTTTACACTTAATTCCCTCATCTGACTCCAACTCCAAGTCAGTTTTGGCTGAAAATCACTGGTTGCTCACTCAGTAGTTTATATAAAATGACTTTGACCTGGATATGAGAACCTTTTGAAACGGTTACTAATTTTTTAGTTTCCTTCACAAAAACATGATCATAGAATCATAGAATCATAGAATATCAGGGTTGGAAGGGACCCCAGAAGGTCATCTAGTCCAACCCCCTGCTCAAAGCAGGACCAAGTCCCAGTTAAATCATCCCAGCCAGGGCTTTGTCAAGCCTGACCTTAAAAACCTCTAAGGAAGGAGATTCTACCACCTCCCTATGTAACGCATTCCAGTGTTTCACCACCCTCTTAGTGAAAAAGTTTTTCCTAATATCCAATCTAAACCTCCCCCATTGCAACTTGAGACCATTACTCCTCGTTCTGTCATCTGCTACCATTGAGAACAGTCTAGAGCCATCCTCTTTGAAACCCCCTTTCAGGTAGTTGAAAGCAGCTATCAAATCCCCCCTCATTCTTCTCTTCTGCAGACTAAACAATCCCAGCTCCCTCAGCCTCTCCTCATAAGTCATGTGCTCTAGACCCCTAATCATTTTTGTTGCCCTTCGTTGTACTCTTTCCAATTTATCCACATCCTTCCTGTAGTGTGGGGCCCAAAACTGGACACAGTACTCCAGATGAGGCCTCACCAGTGTCGAATAGAGGGGAACGATCACGTCCCTCGATCTGCTCGCTATGCCCCTACTTATACATCCCAAAATGCCATTGGCCTTCTTGGCAACAAGGGCACACTGCTGACTCATATCCAGCTTCTCGTCCACTGTCACCCCTAGGTCCTTTTCCGCAGAACTGCTGCCGAGCCATTCGGTCCCTAGTCTGTAGCGGTGCATTGGATTCTTCCATCCTAAGTGCAGGACCCTGCACTTATCCTTATTGAACCTCATTAGATTTCTTTTGGCCCAATCCTCCAATTTGTCTAGGTCCTTCTGTATCCTATCCCTCCCCTCCAGCGTATCTACCACTCCTCCCAGTTTAGTATCATCTGCAAATTTGCTGAGAGTGCAATCCACACCATCCTCCAGATCATTTATGAAGATATTGAACAAAACGGGCCCCAGGACCGACCCCTGGGGCACTCCACTTGACACCGGCTGCCAACTAGACATGGAGCCATTGATCACTACCCGTTGAGCCCGACAATCTAGCCAGCTTTCTACCCACCTTATAGTGCATTCATCCAGCCCATACTTCCTTAACTTGCTGACAAGAATGCTGTGGGAGACCGTGTCAAAAGCTTTGCTAAAGTCAAGAAACAATACATCCACTGCTTTCCCTTCATCCACAGAACCAGTAATCTCATCATAAAAGGCGATTAGATTAGTCAGGCATGACCTTCCCTTGGTGAATCCATGCTGACTGTTCCTGATCACTTTCCTCTCCTCTAAGTGCTTCAGGATTGATTCTTTGAGGACCTGCTCCATGATTTTTCCAGGGACTGAGGTGAGGCTGACCGGTCTGTAGTTCCCAGGATCCTCCTTCTTCCCTTTTTTAAAGATGGGCACTACATTAGCCTTTTTCCAGTCATCCGGGACTTCCCCCGTTCGCCACGAGTTTTCAAAGATAATGGCCAAGGGCTCTGCAATCACAGCCGCCAATTCCTTCAGCACTCTCGGATGCAATTCGTCCGGCCCCATGGACTTGTGCACGTCCAGCTTTTCTAAATAGTCCCTAACCACCTCTATCTCTACAGAGGGCTGGCCATCTCTTCCCCATTTTGTGTTGCCCAGCACAGCAGTCTGGGAGCTGACCTTGTTAGTGAAAACAGAGGCAAAAAAAGCATTGAGTACATTAGCTTTTTCCACATCCTCTGTCACTAGCTTGCCTCCCTCATTCAGTAAGGGGCCCACACTTTCCTTGGCTTTCTTCTTGTTGCCAACATACCTGAAGAAACCCTTCTTGTTACTCTTGACATCTCTTGCTAGCTGCAGCTCCAGGTGCGATTTGGCCCTCCTGATATCTTTCCTACATGCCCGAGCAATATTTTTATACTCTTCCCTGGTCATATGTCCAACCTTCCACTTCTTGTAAGCTTCTTTTTTATGTTTAAAAATCATGTTTAGGATCATAGACCCTAATCCTGAAACCTACTTTGCATTGTTAGAGGGGTGTGCCTGCAAAGAGCAGCCAGAAGAATATAGGCCTTCATTATCATCCTTGCTCGCATCCTCAACAGAGGACCAAGCTTTGAATGGTAGTGAAGACTGAATTAACCTAGACAAGTACCCCTTGGCAGCGATCCCTACAGGATCTCATGAGGTACAGTGTAGTAGGTTGTATTACCAGTGCCTATACTTTTATGTTCTGTGGATAAAAACAAAATGTTAAGTATCAGGTCAATAAATAAGGCTGTCTTCATAATCTAGAGCCCATAAATTGTAGAAAAAGTTAAAAACTAAATATTTGCTTTCTATTTTTAATTTTATAATAAATGTCAATAATAAAGGTATAGGACATACTAGCAATTTAGAATTCTTTGTAGAAATAAATACTATAAGCAATAGAACCAATATTTGTCAGGCTCCAGTACAATCAGTTTATCATCTTTTATGTCTGGATTAAGGAGTTTTTCTGGATTTGTAGGAAGAAAAATATTCCACAAACTTTGGTACAATCTTTATTAAAATACATGAGTCATATTCTCATCTATGCCTGAGTTTGTAAGACTACAGGTTTTACCAGATTGAATTTTAAAAGGATGACAATTTTGCTTTCACTTTAAGCCTTCATTCATTTTGGATCAGTATACTTTGGGGTGTGTGTGTGGAGAGGGTGGGGAGTGGGAGAAATCAGTTTTATATATCTATCTAGTTGAATCTGCTCTTACAGACCACCATTTGGTACCTCTTTTTTGGGGGGGAGGGGAGATCACCACATCCAAATGTGCTATTAGCAAATAATTCAGATTACTAGATATAGATTTGAAGTATAATCTTTCATAAATTTTTAGGAAAGAGCTATATAAAAATCTATGGAAAAATCCTCCCCCCGACCCAAACAAAACACTGAAGTAATGTAAAAAGCAATTCCCACCTTCTAATCTTCATTTGGAACAACGTAAGGTGGATAGAAATGTTTATTCATTAACCTTTCTGATGCTGGAAAAAACTGAAGGGTGTGCGCTCACCTTGATTGTCATGGATTTATGTCAGTTACTCACCACGCATTACAATGTGAATGTACAGTACAGTTGGGATCTTTAAACTGTTATGGACACACATGACCCATTTCTAATCTCAAATATTTATGGGCCTGAGCCAAAGTCCTTAGAAGCCCATTTAAAGACTGCCATTGACTTCAGTAGACTTTAGATCAACTGACACAGGCCAGTCACGAATGTTTTAACATACCCGATGCAGACTGGTGAAAACAACCCTGCAGTGTTGACATACCCTATGTCTCTTTTGAAAATGGGATCTGGGCACTTTTTGCAATTTTACTTTATGTACTTTAGAGAGTTGAAGTAGGAAAGTTTAATGTCTCTGGCTAAGGCCCACAGTGGAGGCAATTTGTAGGTCTATATTTACAATATGAGACATGACTGTCCATGGTCCATATATGTAAGAGGTATAGGAAGGAACTGAAGTGATGGTAAGTGGGGTAAAGATGAAGTGGGGTAAATAGGTTTTTGAAGGATAGATGGAGCAGACGTTGGTGGAACATAAACTATGACTTCCTGTAAGTTTTTCGTAGTTGGTGTGTTTATAAATACAATGTTCCATTAAAAAAAGCCCACCTGAACTAACTGATACATATGTACAACCATAACACTATATTAAAGTCTAGTTAAATGCATACCTGAGCTATACAGTTTCCTCTTTTTATTTTTAAACTTTCTTCTTTTCAAAGTGAGTGTAAAGCATTTTATATAAATACATGTGTACATACAAGCACACATTGTACTTCCTCTTATTTCCTCTGCATCAGTTAATTAACATCGAGGCAGTAGATCAATTGTTAAGACAAATCATACAACAAATTAGTAGGACATTTAAAAACAAAGCTAAAACCGTTGTCTACATTTTACAGGTTACCAAAGCCAAAGATAAATATCCACAAGAACGATGTATAATACACAACAGCCAAAGGAATCAAGAAATTACCAAACAGAATGTATTCCAAGGATTAGGAGACAATGTACAAGAATGAAGAATGAAATGCTTGGAATCACAAATCCAGGAACTGGGGATCAGGAAAGTTTGAGACATTCTCAAAGAAACTCCCAACTATTAAGTATGTGAAATAATACTGTGCTGTATCTGTAAAGTATTGCACATAAGCAGAGAGTGAGCAAGACCCAACCAATACATATACAAATATTCTTGTACTAAACCTAATAGGAATAGTAAATTATTTTAATTTATATTGTGTTAATAAAAAGTCAAAGGATGGGATTTTCAAAAGCACTTGTAGTAGGGAAAGCGCCTGAGACATAAGCCCTTGCATTAGAGGTCTGATATGAGGCAGGACTTGCTCACAGAATTTGGCAAAAACAGGGCTGATATTGCAAAAATACACATTTTTAAGAAGTGCTAAGCAAAAAGTACTTACACAAACATTTTGATATCAAGTGGTACCAGACCATCCCAATATCAAGGATGGTACAAAAACATTCCCCAAGAATAACAAGAACACACTGACCCCTCCTAAGAGATAAGGTTAGGATAACAGTACGCAATAAAGATGTTTTAATCAAACCAACATATACAAGGTGATGGGTAATAACTAGCCATGTCAGAAGGCACTAACTAACTACGTCAGAGGCAGTACCAAACTTGTTTGTATCAGGGTATAAAGATGTATCTCAAAAGAAGTATCTTTGTCCAGCTGACAGGGGAATGGAAAGTCCCACCATGTCTTAGTATCCTTGTAGAGTTTGCCAGGTGCTATTACCATGCTTTGTCGACAATAAACCTGGCCTGGTGTCTGTCCCTCAATGAAGTTTGTAGTCATTGGATGGTTCACTCAAAGTCTGCAGTGCCGGCTGTCTGCACAGAACTGGGGCAGCACGCAGGAAAAACACACACACACAGCCAAACATCTAACCACAGCACTCAATCTTAAGTTTAACTCTGCTTGCACTGAAGTCTATAATTAACTTCAATGGGAGCAGAGTTAGGCCCAGGCTGAGCACTTTTGAAAATCTCACACAGAATGTAGTTTAGTAAAGAACACTTACTGTTACTGTAATAAGATACTCCAAGCAGTGTAGCAATGGACATTGCTATTTCTCAGGTCGTCAGAGCACAGAATGAAACATATTAATAACATGATGATTTCTGTCACAATACACCTTTCTCCCTTTCACATTACTGAAGTGCAGAATATCTATTGCAGCTAACTCTGAAAGTCAGATTAAATTGTTAAAATTCTACATCAGATTTTACAGGATTTACAGAATTAAGATGACATGAAATATACACACACACAAACGACGATATCCAGTTCCCAAAAAAGAAAAGATTAAAAACAAGACCCTGTACAAAGGAAATAGTTTTGTCAATATGACGACTATTTTCATGGAGTTACAAAGCCCGATAGTAGCATTAGCTACAAGACAAAAGCATGTAGTCTTGAATGATCCTTTGCATGCCACTTTGTTCATGCTATTAAGATGCTAGTTGTTTCTTTGATTTATCTGATAATAAATATTTGATGACTAGTAAGTCTCCTAAAATGGCTCTGGTGCTAACATACATTGATTAATAAGTCTGAAGAATCGAAACTGTCAGGAATTCATGTGGAAGAGTAAATTACTGCCAACATATATTAGATATTCCATAAAATACAGAATATAAAAGGTTGATTTGGTAATTTAATCTTGCATCAAATTTACTTGATATAATTTATATTCAGAATCATCACTGTCAACCCTTTGCATATCTTTCCTTTTTAAAATCAACAGAGTAAATCTTGATTTGGGACACACAGTGAGTGAAGAGAAGAAAAAATATTAAATGCAATAATTAAAGCTCACATTCAGAATTTAGTTTGGAAATCAAGTTCACTTCAGGAGATTAAGAAAATTGCCTTTGCAGCATTTCAGTTTTCATATTTAAAACCAATCTTGTGTACTACAATCCTAATCCTATACCACATCCAATCCCCCTCTCTGAAGACAATTTGCATCTGTTAGCCCTTGCATGTGACCTGTCACCAAACACATGGCCGGGGGGTGGGGGGGGGTCGAGACTGGCTGGGGCACCATGCAGTTATAGATTCATTGGCCTTACCCTCTCCCTCTGTGTTTGGTTGTAGCAAGCCCTGCAGAACTATGCTTAATGGCATGCAAGGAATATAGATTTGGGTGTAAGGGAATGGGTTCTGGAAATCCTCCGTCTACAAAGTGAAACTGCACCAGTAGTGCCATGAGGCGAAGGTAGTATTTGCTCCCATTACTTTTGCATAGGTTTATCAATTCTTATTTTCCTGTGCCTTCCTTACAGCATACTGTGTTACAGAGTTTCGTCCAGAGATAGATTTTCAATCCTAGAAATGTGTATCTACCTATCCATTCATGTACTGAGTTTATAGACAATAAAAGAATTCATGACATCACTGTTCCCAGTTCAGTGCAAAGTATGTTGCTGTTCACATCTAACACTGAAGTTAAACTTCATGTTTTTTGCCAGCAGTTTTAAGATGACTAATATTTTTCCATGTATTATTGTTTTGGTATATTTGAAGCAACTGAAATGGTCAGTGCTCTAAATAATTCTACTTCTACTACTAAATAAGTCTACTCAGACTATAATTTCCCTAGTCAAATAATCAACCAAATGTAACAAAGAGGAGAACTGTTGGATATTTTCTTCCAGGGTTGTTTGAAATTAATTGGCTTTCAGTACACGAGACCTGCAGGGTTAAAATATCCATGTGACAAAGCATCAAGGGGGAAAAAATGGTATTTCATGGCTAGACTCAAAAGGATTTGACTGACCAGGAACTATACCAGTTCTGAACGGTAAGATGTTTATTGTTTAGCTGGAGGAAGCAGTAAGAATGTGAGTGGGTGGTGGAGAAGGAAACGTGTCTTATATGGTAGCATCTTGTGAAGTTAAACTTTTTTTCTTGAAAAACTGAATCTTTGTAAGATTATCAAATATATACCATAAAATTTAAATTGTAGTATAATGTTTCTGGTCACAGCCATTTTCAGCATTGTGCCTTTGATATTATAAAGGACTGTAAATAACATAAAACTGACTTCCGAGATATTGGCTAAAATAAAAAATTAGGACTTTTTGTAAGTGGAATCAAAGGTTGAACTGGAAGTGAGACCAACAAATTACACTGAGATCATTCCCACCTAAGCTTCTCCCAGTGTGACTGCTGTGACCAGAAGATTCTGGAATGCACTAATAGGGGAATCTCAAGTAGGAGCAGTGAGGTTATTTTATCTCTATATTTGGCACTGCTGTGACCACTGCTGCAATGTTGTACCTGGTTCTGGTGCCCACAGTTCAAGAAGGATGTTGGAAATGTACAGGGAGATGTCAGCAAACCAGTAAAGGGCCTGAAACCATGATGGCTTATTGCTAAAAGCAGCCAAGTCAGCAGGCTTAGCTTATCCAAGGAAGGAGGGGAGAGGGTTTTGGGTGCCACAGAAAGGGCAGCTTGACTCCGCATCCTTTCTGATAAGAATTGTGTTGAAGTTGCTGATACATGCGTTTTAGAAGAGCAGGATGTGCCCCAGGAATGTATATTGGGGCCTCAAGGCTGCAAACTCTGGAAAAACCCTTGTTAATCAATAATCAGAAGGAGCCTCTTGCTTTCCCATTGGAACTGCTTGCTTAACAAGTTTTCTTTAAGGGACATGTCATTCTATTACTAATGTATATAGAAGGGGGAAAAGTTTGAGGTAGTGGGACTCTTCGGGACTGGACTCCCGCTCTGGATGCATCTTATGTTCCCCACTGGTCACTTGAGAGCCACACTCAGCTTTGGTAATTATCAGGGGTTGGGGGTGTTTTACTAACCTGTTGCGGATGTGTGTAAGTGCTTGAAACTAAGTAAAGTTTAGCTTTAAGTGAAAGCACTCTTGTGTTGTCCTGTTTGTGCCAGCCATCTATCGGTTGGACGGCCGTGTCTCCCCGATTTATTTCCTGACACAATCTCACACAGAGTAAAAGTTACCAAGAGCTTTGGGTTGAAAGAACCCTGGGTAACAGAAAGGGTTCAAAGAAGAGCCACAAGAATGATTAAAGAATTAGAAAACATGTCATACAGCAATAGACTCGAAGAGTTTAATTTATTTAGCTTAATGAAGCAAAGGTTAAGGGGCAAGTTGATTATAGTCTAAGTATCTATTTGGAGAACAAATATTTAATAATAGGGTCTTCAATCTAGCAGAGAGGTATAACAATCCAAAGGCTGGAAGTTGAAGCTAGACAAATTCAGAGTAGAAATAAGGCTCTTTGTTTAAAAAACAAACAAAAAAAACAGTGAGGGTAATTAACCATTGGAACAATTGACCAAGGTTCATGGTGGATTCTCCAACCAGTTCAATGTTTTTCTAAAACATTGATTATAGGAATTTTTTTTGGGGGGGGCGGAAGGGGTGGAGAGGAAGTTCTACGGCTGTGTTATACAAGAGGTCAGTCTAGATGATTACAATGGTTCCTTCCGACCTTGCAATCTATAAATCATCTTCATAAGATCTGAATACATCATCCTACTACTTTCCAAATACAGAACAAATATTTATTATTGAACAAGCCTACCTTTTCCACAGCATTAGTAACTATTAGCTGAAAACCCATGCTATTGCACGGGTGTGACAGTTGGGCCAAATAATCCATCTGTGCAGTCTACCTCATATAACTACTGCAACTGTTGCATGCAAATTAGCTAGTATAGTAAAGGTAGCGATTGGTTGAGTTACTTCCTATATCACAATGGTCTAATTTCTTGCATGGCACACAAGATACCTGCTTTAACTGTAAGTGTACACTGCATAGGTATAATTCGTAAAGGTAAATGGCTGAGAATTTAAAAACTGGACAGTTATAGACCATGAATCCCACTGATGACTGAACCTGGTAATATCACAGATAAGTAGTTCTCAACCATGTTTGTAGCTGTTTCCATTGCTTCACACTGACAACACACATTCTAGGCTTTAGAGTGACACACAGACTAGAGTGACAATCC
The DNA here is from genome assembly GCF_009764565.3 of Dermochelys coriacea. NCBI lineage: Eukaryota > Metazoa > Chordata > Testudines > Dermochelyidae > Dermochelys > Dermochelys coriacea. The sequence continues at coordinate 230,333,667 of NC_050069.1, forward strand.
TGAAATCTTATACAGATTTTATCATCTGCATCTAAAAATGTGCCTATACCATTGCTAGGATTTCTTTTGTTCCTAATACACATAAAATACTCATTTTTCTTTGCCCTGCCAGCCATGGACTTTCCCCTGAGGTCTTTAGCCTCCCTTATCAATTTGCTACACTTCATAATGTCTAAATTATATTGATTGCTATCTGTTCCCCCTTTTCCCCCTCACATTTGTTATATATTACCTTTTTATTTCTAATCGCTCTCTTCATTTTGCCTAAAAGACTATTCTGGTTTAGTGGCAAAGTTGTCCTCTTGACTGTGGAACTGTGGCTTTCAGACCATCTAATAAACTTTCCTTACGAGCTCCCAATTTTCATTTACATTTTGTCTGTCTAAACTGACCTTTGAGACCCTTGCTTGAGGAACAGATATAGGTGGACTGGAAAACAGACAGGACTACTAACTAGGGGACTAAAGAGTCTGCTTTGCAGGTAGGAGACACACATTTGTACCACGTCTAGGTCTCTGGGTTGACCTAATTCAGCTCTGATTATGTCCTAGTCAATCTGTAGTATTGCATAATATTCTCAGTTTCAAAATGAATTTATATTTCATAAAAAAGATAATGGCAGCATCAATAACATGACCAATATTTATATGTGTAATATCTATATCTGTCATCTATATCAATGATAGCTCAATTTTTATTAGGTATAGATCTTTGTGTATAAATTCAAATATACACACACATACTTCCTGTTTATCTTTTAGAATGGGTTCCAAGCTGTGTCAGGGGAGAGTTACACATTAGCATGTAAATGTTGTCTCAAGATGTCAGGAGTCTGAATCATCTATTGTCTCTGCTGGAAATAATGTACTAATATTTATAAATTTTGAAAATATAGCCAATGAATAAAAACAATCAAAATATGATGCAATGTATTCAAATAAAATATACAGTGCTGTGCTTTTGATACAGCAGAATATGAGAGAATGACATTTTTAGAGAATGAAAGTGATTCCCTCCATCTCAAGCTGCTTACTGCATACGTTAAAAAAGAACAGTTTGTTGCTTACTTTAAGATCTTTACTGGTAGGACCGAAATGTACAAAACAAACTCCTTAAGAATAAAGTCCTGCTTGTATAAAGTGCCTTGACCCTGCACATGTTGAGCAACTTTAACCTGCATTGATTTCAGCTTGCAGGAATTGCAGCACTTCAGAGAATCTGGCCCTACATAAGTCACTGAGGGTCCAACATACACAACTGAAGTTAGTAAAGTTTTGCAATTGTTTTAGAGGGGGAGCATGATCAGGTGGTAGACACGTGCTTAATTTTATCCATATGAGCAGATCCACTAAAGACAATGAAACTAATTGCATTCCTAAAGTTAAATACGTGCCTATATGTTACATGAACCCTTTTTAATAATCTACCAAAAAAAGGTCAGTGTTAGCAAATAGAGTAGGGCTGTCGATTAATTGCAGTTATCTCATGCGATTAACTCAAAAATTGAAATTAAAAAATTAATCGTGATTAATTGCAGTTTTAAAATCACACCGTTAAACAGAATACCAATTGCAATTTAATAAATATTTTGGATATTTTTCTACATTTTCAAATATATTGATTTCTATTACAACACAGACTACAAAGCGTACAGTGCTCACTTTATATTTATTTCTGATTACAAATATTTGCATTGTAAAAAAACAAAAGAAATAGTATTTTTCAATTCACCTCATAAGTATTGTAGTGCAATCTCTATTATGAAAGTTGAACTTACAAATGTCATTTTTTGTTACATAACTGCACTCAAAAGTAAAACAATGCAAAACTTTAGAGCCTACAAGTCCACTCAGTCCTACTTCTTGTTCAGCCAATCGCTAAGACAAACAAGTTTCTTTACATTTATGGGAGATAATGCTGCCCACTTCTTATTCACAATGTCACCAGAAAGTAAGAACAGGCGTTCGCATGGAACTTCTGTAGCCGGCACTGCAAGGTATTTATGTGCCAGATATGCTAAACATTCATATGCCCCTTCATGCTTCGGCCACCATTCCAGAGGACATGCTTCCATGCTGATGACGCTCATTTAAAAAAATAATGCATTAAATACATTTGTGACTGAACTCCTTGGGGGAGAATTACATGTCCCCTGTTCTATTTTACCCGCATTCTGCCACATATTTCATCTTATAGTAGTCTTGGATGACGATTCAGCACGTTGTTCATTTTAAGAACACTTTCGCTGCAGATCTGACAAAAAGCAAAGAAGGTACCAAAGTGAGATTTCTAAAGATAGCTACAACACTCGACCCAAGGTTTAAGAATCTGAAGTGCCTTCCAAAATTTGTGAGGGACAAGGTGTGCAGCATGCTTTCAGAAGTCTTAAAAGAGCAACACTCCAATGCAGAAACTACAGAACCCGAACCACCAAAAAAGAAAACCAACCTGCTGCTGGTGGCATCTGACTCAGAGAATGAAAATGAATATGCATTGGTCTGCATTGCTTTGGATTGTCATTGAAAAGAACCTATCATCAGCATGGATGCATGTCCTCTGGAATGGTGGTTGAAGCACGAAGGGACATATGAATCTTTAGCGCATCTGACATGTAAATATCTTGCGATGCCGGCTAGAACAGTGCCATGCGAATGCTTGTTCTCACTTTCAGGTGACATTGTGAATAAGAAGCAGGCAGCATTATCTCCCATAAAGGTAAAGAAACTTGTTTGTCTGAGCAATTGGCTGAAGAAGAAATAGGACTGAGTGGACTTGTAGGCTCTAGAGTTTTACATTATTTTATTTTTGAATGCAGGTTTTTTTTTTTAAATAATGCTACATTTGTATGTTCAACTTTCATGATAAAGAGACTGCACTCCACTACTTGTATTAGGTGAACTGAAAAATACTATCTCTTTTCTTTTTTACAGTGCAAATATTTGTAATAAAAAAATAATATAAAGTGGGCACTGTACATTTTTTATTCTGCATTTCAATTGAAATAAATATATTTGAAAACGTAGAAAACATCCAAAATTATTTAATTAAATGGTATTCTATTATTAAGAGCATGATTAATCAAGATTAATTTTTTAAGTGCTTGACAGCCCTAAAATAGAGCTCTAGTTACTTCAGAAACAAAAAACAAACCAACCCATTATGCTGAGCTTTTTCTAGCAATACAAAACCAATTGGGCTCTCAACTCCTCCAGATGGTTATTAGCTGCTAGGATATGACCTCACCATCAGCAACTATTTCTCATATCATATTGGTGTAAAAATTGATTTTGCTCTGTTATTGCTACGTCAGACATTCAACTGACAAAAATACTTAATTTTTGCAGGCAAGACCACCAACCAAATATTCTAACCTTGTCGTAGTAGCATTCATTCTTTTCACATTTTCAACATAAACAGATTTAAGGAATATTGTGAAGAATAATTTGGAGATCAATTATATTCAATAAGTATTACTGTTTCCCAAGAAACATACAACCCAGTAACCATTTGTATCTAAGCCAAATTTCTCATGAAAGGCCATAGTAGTTAACTATTGTACAAAATCTATTACAACTATGAGTATGCAAATTGAGTTTTTACTTTATTTAAAAAGAAAAGCAGTACTTGTGGCACCTTAGAGACTAACAAATTTATTAGAGCATAAGCTTTCATGAGCTACAGCTCACTTCATTGAGCTGTAGCTCACGAAAGCTTATGCTCTAATAAATTTGTTAGTCTCTAAGGTTCCACAAGTAATGCTTTTCTTTTTGCGAATACAGACTAACACGGCTGCTATTCTGACACCTACTTTATTTAACTTACTATAGAGTTTCTTCTCCCCTAATTTTACAAGTGTAATTCCTATTAAACTCCATTAATATCGTTAAATTCTTATCCTCATCTGGATTTCCAAGCATACAAGAGTTTTACACCATAAACTCTTTGAGGCAGAGTCTGTGTTAGCATTAAACAAATTTACAACAGAACAACAACAGACTCTGATTAAGGATAATTCAATGATGTTTTTATTTAGTGCATTACTTTGAACATCTTGACAGCTTCTTTCTAGCTGCTGAAAATAAATTAGTGAAATATTATTGTCTAATACAAGCAATAAAAATAATATTTAATGAACTATGTCCACCGAACCAAAGGCAGCTTGGATTTGCTTCAGTCACAAAACAGCTGGGCGATCTGGGGAGTGGTTCATTCTAAAAGCATCTAGAAAGGCGCTTTTCTTTAGGTGCTGAACTGTTTTAATGTGGATCATTTTGTTATTGCTATTAGAAATGAGGTCTTAGAACATAAGACTGAGCAAGACGCAGTCTGCATGGGGATGGCATGTTCCAAATGCCTCTAAGTGATATAGTCTCAGCATGACATTTGTCAAGCCTCTTTCTCTGTTAAGAGTTACTAAATCCACTTTTAAAATGGCTTGCTCTCCAACCACCTTTCTTGATGGGAATGCAAGGAGTATGACTTGCTCTCCTTCACAAAGTGTCTTGTCGAAGTACTTGACTCTAAGTTGACTGGCCCATAGGGAAAACCTACCTACCTTCTAGAAACTTAACAAAAAGTGTCAGTTCTATCACAATTCTGCTTCTCTAAACTAAAGAGGTCAAACAAGGCAAAAATCACCATTAGAGCAAGTGTTAAAAGGTAACTGTTTGGCTCAACAACAGCTTGAAAAATGCTGGAACTACTCCTGAATGCTACTCTAAGCAGTCAGCTCTAGCAAATTATTTAGCTTTAACTGAGATTATGCCATCAGGCAATGACTGTAATAGACGCCACAATGACATAAGGAAAATCATTCCCCTTTCTGAAGCAAGTATAAATGAACAAAGAGCAATTTCCATATATGAAGCGATCAAGTGATCATGTTTAATGCCCAAAATGTACTCAAAGAACAACCTCCGGAAGAAACTACATGAAGAATGCTAGCATCTAAACCCATCCCCAAGCCTCCATCTTTTGCTTATTTGGACTTTACCACTTCTTCATCAAGTCACTAATTATTTTAATCTACTACTGACTTGCATCAGAGGCTTTTAATTCTTCATAAGAGTTTCATTCACTGTTTTGTTTCAAACATTTATGACCGTCTGTACTTGCCCGAGTATATTATAACTACTAAATCATAAAATACATCATGTCTTTGTCACTATTCTAGACATAAAATCCTGTGAGAATATGCTTACAACACAAAGGTCACTTTGAACGTTGACTAGAGACATGAATAAAAAAATAAAACATTTAGTTAAATCCTTCAAAGCCACAAGGCTGCCATTACCCATTAGAGCTTAGAAAGTTTTTCAGCTACTTCTCAGGTACTCACAGGAGACCACACGTGGTAGTTTAATTGCAAGCACAGGACAAACAGAATCAGTGCCCAAATTCAGCCATTACCCATACTTTCAAAAACGATCTTTTGCCTGGTCCATATTCTTTATAGCCCTTACAAGGCTGTCGGCTTGGCTTAGTGACCATATTTCCATCTGTGACCTACAAAGAGATCTGTGCTCAATGGGCCCACTGCATATGATAGATGACCAGATCATGACATACTACCCACCTGTTAGCACAAGTCTTCCCTCAATAATGAGGGCTGAAGAATTACCTGGTATCATTTCTCATGAAGGGCAAGAAAAAATTAAAGGAGATGAAAGACGCTACTAAAAACAGCAGCTGAGTTGAGTCGTGGTGGCTAACAGGGTCATATTTGGACATGAATAATACGATTCTTAATTTTGTATTTGGTGCCTAGATGCCATCTTGAAGTACAGTAACTCCTCACTTAGCATTGTAGTTATGTTCCTGAAAAATGTGACTAAGCGAAACGATGTTCAGCTAATCCAATTTCCCCATAAGAATTAATGTAAATAGGGGAGGTTAGGTTAGGTTCCAGGGAAATTTTTTTCACCCAACAAGGACTATATATATATATATATATATATATATATATATATATATATATATATATATATATATATGTATACACCGTGTAAGTTTAAACAATTTAATACTGTACACAGCAATGATGATTGTGAAGCTTGGTTGAGATGGTGAAATCAGAGGGTGGAAGAGGGTGGGGTATTTCCCAGGGAATGCTTTACTGCTAAATGATGAACCAGCACTGAGCTGAGCCCTCAAGGGTTAACACATTGTTGTTAATGTAGCCTCATACTCTCCAAGGCAGCACAAATGGAGGGAGGGGAGCCAGCATGGCAGACAGAGAGAGATATGCGCATTGCCCCTTTCAGTACGCTGACCCCACTCTAAGTACATTGCTTTTTAACAGGTTTCAGAGTAGCAGCTGTCTTAGTCTGTATTCGCAAAAAGAGACTGAGTACTTGTGGCACCTTAGAGACTAACAAATTTATTTGAGCATAAGCTTTCGTGAGCTATAGCTCACTTCATCGGATGCATTGGGTGGAAAATACAGAGGGGAGATTTATATACACACACACAGAGAACATGAAACAATGGGTTTTATCATACACACTGTAAGGAGAGCGATCACTTAAGATGAGCCATCACCAGCAGCGGGGGGGAGGGGGGGGGGGAGGAGGAGAAAAACCTTTCCTGGTGACAAGCAAGGTAGGCTATTTCCAGCAGTTAACAAGAACATCTGAGGAACAGTGGGGGGTGGGGTGGGGGGGAGAAATAACCCCTAGAACCCCGACCTGGGGTATTCTATCTGCTACCCAAGATCCATAAACCTGGAAATCCTGGACGCCCCATCATCTCAGGCATTGGCTGACAGCAGGATTGTCTGGCTATGTAGACTCCCTCCTCAGGCCCTACATTACCAGCACTCCCAGCTATCTTCGAGACACCACTGACTTCCTGAGGAAACTACAATCCATTGGTGATCTTCCTAAAAACACCATCCTAGTCACTATGGATGTAGAAGCCCTCTACACCAACATTCCACACAAAGATGGACTACAAGCCATCAGGAACAGTATCCCCGATAATGTCACAGCTAACCTGGTGGCTGAACTTTGTGACTTTGTCCTCACTCATAACTATTTCACATTTGGGGACAATGTATACCTTCAAATCAGCGGCACTGCGATGGGTACCCGCATGGCCCCACAGTATGCCAACATTTTTATGGCTGACTTAGAACAACGCTTCCTCAGCTCTCGTCCCCTTATGCCCCTACTCTACTTGCGCTACATTGATGACATCATCATCATCTGGACCCATGGAAAAGAAGCCCTTGAGGAATTCCCACCAGGATTTCAACAATTTCCATCCCACCATCAACCTCAGCCTGGACCAGTACACAAAGAGATCCACTTCCTGGACATTACAGTGCTAATACGCGATGGTCACATAAACACCACCCTATATCGGAAACCTATGACGGCTATTCCTACCTACATGCCTCTAGCTTTCATCCAGATCACACCACACGATCCATTGTCTACAGCCAAGCTCTACGATATAACTGCATTTGCTCCAACCCCTCAGACAGAGACAAACACCTACAAGATCTCTATCATGCATTCTTACAACTACAATACCCACCTGCTGAAGTGAAGAAACAGATTGACAGAGCCACAAGAGTACCCAGAAGTCACCTACTACAGGACAAGGTCCAACAAAGAAAATAACAGAACGCCACTAGCCATCACCTTCAGTCCCCAACTAAAACCTCTCCAATGCATCATCAAGGATCTACAACCTATCCTGAAGGACGACCCATCACTCTCACAGATCTTGGGAGACAGACCAGTCCTTGCTTACAGACAGCCCCCCAATTTGAAGCAAACACTCACCAGCAACCACACACCACACAACAGAACCACTAACCCAGGAACCTATCCTTGCAACAAAGCCCGTTGCCAACTCTGTCCACATATCTATTCAGGGGACACCATCATAAGGCCTAATCACATCAGCCACACTATCAGAGGCTCGTTCACCTGCGCATCTACGCATGTGATATATGCCATCATGTGCCAGCAATGCCCCTCTGCCATGTACACTGGTCAAACTGGGCAGTCTCTACGTAAAAGAATAAATGGACACAAATCAGACGTCAAGAATTATAACATTCTAAAACCAGTCGGAGAACGCTTCAATCTCTCCAGTCACTCGATTACAGACCTGAGGGTGGCTATCCTTCAACAAAAAAACTTCAAAAAACAGACTCCAAGGAGAGACTGCTGAATTGGAATTAATTTGCAAACCAGATACAATTAACTTAGGCTTGAATAGAGACTGGGAATGGATGAGTCATTACACAAAGTAAAACTATTTCAACCATGTTATTTCTCCCCCCACCCCACCCCCCCACTGTTCCTCAGATGTTCTTGTTAACTGCTGGAAATAGCCTACCTTGCTTGTCACCATGAAAGGTTTTCCTCCTTCCCCCCCATCCCCCTGTTGCTGGTGATGGCTCATCTTAAGTGACACCTTAGAGACTAACAAATTTATTTGAAAAGGAGTACTTGTGGCACCTTAGAGACTAACAAATTTATTTGAGCATAAGCTTTCGTGAGCTACAGCTCACTTCATCGGATGCATCCGATGAAGTGAGCTGTAGCTCACGAAAGCTTATGCTCAAATAAATTTGTTAGTCTCTAAGGTGCCACAATTACTCCTTTTCTTTTTGCGAATACAGACTAACACGGCTGCTACTCTGAAACTTGTCATCTTAAGTGATCGCTCTCCTTACAGTGTGTATGATAAAACCCATTGTTTCATGTTCTCTGTGTGTGTATATAAATCTCCCCTCTGTATTTTCCACCAAATGCATCCGATGAAGTGAGCTATAGCTCACGAAAGCTTATGCTCAAATAAATTTGTTAGCCACAAGTACTCCTTTTCTTATTGCCTTTTAAGTAGATCAGGAAGTTGAGACAGCAGCTGCTGCCTACAAGCTCCCTCCGTCCTGAGCCCTGTCGTGTGCCCCACTGCTCTATGGAGATGGGGTAAGCAGGGCGCAGGAGCAGTGGGACACCCTGACTTAAGTCACCCCTTTCCCTTCTCCCCCTCCCACCCCGCACAGCAAGCAGGAAGCTCCTGGGAGCAGCTCCAAGGCAGAGGGCAGGAGCAGCACAAGACAGTGAGGGGAGGGTCAGCTGAACTGCCAGCAATTGATAGCCTGCTGGGAAGCTGCCACACAGGGAACTTAGGGGAGCGGGGAGCTGATGGGGGGCTGCTGGTCCATCCTGGTTCCAAGCCCACACCAGCTGGCTGCAACGGGCTGCTCTTCCTGCAAGCAGTGGACAAAGCAGGCAACTGCCAAACAACATTATAAGGGAGCATTGCACAACTTTAAACAAGCATGCTCCCTAATTGATCAGCAACGTAACAACGAAACAACATTAACTGGGATGACTTTAAGTGAAGAGTTACTGTAAGTATTAAAAATGTGCATATAGGTAGGTATGTGGATAGACATTTTTACCATAGGCACATACATTCTTCAGAAGTATTAGCCTTACGCATCAGGTAGTAACTAGGGCAGGAACACTATGGAAAGGATGAAAAATGGAACTAACTTTAAAAAAAGTTTGCTTTAAAATGGCTGGTAGCCGTAAGGAATCAGGGTCTGCAGCAGACTAGTCTCCAGGAAGACTCATCAACACAAAGGGCCTGCAGCAGGCTGCCTCATTAGCCATGCAACCTGACTGGCTGCAGAGGCCCGCTCTTAAGCCAGCAGCAGCTCACTGCCTTCTCATAGCTCATACAAGCCACTGTGCCTGCTCCTGCATTACCTTGTTCCTGCTGCACCAGCCTTGCACCCAGCCTTGCCTCCGTCCTGTCCATACCTGGTTCCAGTATCCAGTTTTTGCCTTCTGGTTTGACCCTTGGCTTTGGCTCCCAATGACTGACCGACTCTGACCACTAGGCCTTCTGTCCGCTTCAGGTCACTAGGCTAGACTGCCCTCATTCTGGTCAGCTGACACATTGAGAAGCCCTCGAATTGGGGCCAGCGGCTCTCAGCGTTAGCACTGACCCTACTAAGGCCCCAGCGGAACTGGCGGATGCTATCTGGAACCTGCAGTTGCAAGTAACCATCCTGTAATCGCAGACTGCGGCCCTTTAGGCACAGATTGCTCTGCTGGCTTCTCCTGCTCCACCTCTCCCAGAGCTGAAGATTCCACTGCCCAACAAATTTAATGGAGATTGGGACAAGTTTTGGGGATTTCTGCACTAATGTCAGCTCCTGTTCCTCCTATGCCCCCAATCATTCACCTCAGACCAGGCCTGTGTGGGGCTCATCTTAAATTTGTTGACTGGGGGAGCCTTGGCCTGGTCTTCCCCACTCCTGGAAGAAGTCCAACCCCCTCTTGCAAAACTTAGAGGAATTCATTCAAGCTATGTCCATCATCTTTGGTGACCCCAAGTGGGTGTGGACCAACAAAATAACCCTTTAGGCATTACGGCAGGGGGCCGGCCTGTAGCCAAGTACACAGGTGAATTTCATTGTTAGGTTTCTCACACGAGGTGGAATGATGTGGCACAGCACCACCATTTCCACCTAGGGTTAAATCAGATGAAGAAGGAGCTTTCCTGGGTGGAGCTTCCATCTAGTTTGGACAGCCGGATTGAACTGTGCATCTAAATCCTGGATCACCTTTCAGAGCGGCGCCCTGAGCGTACCTCAAATTTCCAGAAGCTGCCACTCCCCCCAGGCCTTTGACACCCCATGCACATTGGTCTTCCTTGGCATCAGAGCTCATGCAGGCCGACCAGATTCACCCGCACCTCTCTGACTCAGAGAAGCATCAACCCTGAGCTTTACGCGTTATCTATATTGTGAGGGACCCAGCCATCTTGCCGTGATGTGTCCCCCACAACAGACTCAGACAGAACCAGGGCCAGAAAATGCCAGATCCCCAATCTAATACAGATTTCAGGCTGTTAATACACACAATTTCTTCTCCTTCCTCAAACTTATGAGTGACATTATCTAAACAGAATAACTACTTTTGTACCAATCACCCATTTAACAATGATACTTTGTATCAGCGTAAAAGTTAAACTGTATGGGTCTATCAAATACTGTAAGGTAATTTTTAAAGTTTTCTCTTGGTTGAATGATCCAGTGGAATCAGAGTTCAATTTTGCATAAGGTTACAGACATCTTACGGAGGAAACTACTACACCCACTTCTCAGCCTAGTGATTTCCTTAATGAGAAAAAAGATACAATACCTTGAAATATGCTGTGAAAGGAAAAAAGGGTTGGAGGAGGAGAAGCAAAAGCCTACGATTAGACAGAAAAGATGAAAATCTCATCAGGCGGAGATTAGTTCTGACATCTTTTACATTCATAGTTAGTTTGCTTTAGGATATAAAATGTCACGACCTGTTAACCTGACTGTGCCACCTCTTACAAATTACACCACACAAAATCAAATGCAAGTGGAAAAATATGTCCGCAGCAGGTCAAATCTAAAGGAAACAGGTTGGCGGGGGTGGGGGTGAGGGTAAACCAGAATCAATCACAATCTCTCTCTCTCCCCCCCACCTGCCCCATGAGTCCGGGGCACAGTCTCATTATTGCAGATGTTGAACAAAAGTATAGCCAATATTTTCAACACATGGTCCAAAAATCAATCATTTATACACTCAAAGTTTAAAGAAACATTTTTTCTGTTTATTTGCATGTGCATACATTTTGCTGTTATGTATTTTGGTTACATTAAGAAGGGTTTCATATCAGTGCAGGAGCAGTTTCATGTCTACACACTTCTAATATCATTGTTTCTCTGAATTCTCCCTTTATTGCAACCAAATACCTGTTTCAATTTGTAAACGGCTCCTGCACATCCCTAAAAGTATTACTCCTAACATGACTTGCCAAGCTCTGATCTTGTAAGCCTCCCATGCTTCCTCAGTGAAGTTTATAAATTGAACACCAAAAGCAGGGACAGTGTCATATGGGTATTGTATTTTCCTAATATGGCTAAGCCACACCTGTTTGCTTTCTTGTGGATCAATTTTCTGAATAAAAATTCAGCAATTTACAGTAAAATGTGTACAAAGTTGCATATTTTTATTTAAAATCAAGCTATTGTGTAGGTTGTGAAACTGTGCTAAAAACCATTATTGGTTATACACATTTATTCCATGCACTTACCTTAACAGGAGATTATTTAGTAAGTAACATTGCAAAAGTTTTCTGTTTTCTTGGTTTTCATGCTTAGTGCACTATCAAGCTGCAAGGACTTTGTTAAATGCTCCACAGAAAAAGCTATAACATAATACAATAAAGATCTATACTTACTACTTATACGTTTCTGAACGAATATATTCAAAAACATGAGACACTCCCAGCTGGAACTGATCTGCTATAGGGGTAACCCAGGGATTATTCTCTGCTTTGAAGACTTGCTTTTGTCCAGTCAAATCCAAATTACCTAAAAGGGATTAAACAAAAGGGCATGTGAAAAGGAAATCTCTTATCCTAAACAAATTAATCACTGTATACAATTATTTTCATTGTTTGAAAGAGTCTGAGTACCCATTCAAAGCAAATGCCAATATTTTCAGGCTTAATATGAGGAAGAGGTGGGCATATTAGCTCCTTCCATGCTATATAATATGGATGTAGAGCCAAACTTCACCCTATTTACTTCATTGGTGTTGCAGTACTCACAGCCAGGATGAATTAGGCCCAATGAATTTTAAATGTAATCCTACTATATTTCTTCACATTTATTCATCAAAATAAGTCTTAAAAATGGGACTTGATGCATAGGCTCCGAGCTGGCCTTCTGCACACGAGATACATTTCAATCATTTAGCACTACTACTACTACAACAGATGTGAGTTTAGAACTTGAGGTTTCCTGATTCCCAATTTAGTACTTATTTTTTTTAGATGACACTAGCTATTTGGGGGCATAAAAGGTTTATGCTAATTTATACCATTAAAAATAACCTTGACCTTGAAGGACAACTCCACAGTAGTATTCTTGGTCACATTGCTTAGCAGGAATGAACAATGGCAACACTTTTTTCCATAGGTACAGCCCAATGTTGCAGTTTATTTCCAATATCACTACCACAAGCCCAAGTCTAATGAAAAATCCCCAGCTGGTGTTTTTCCAGTACCAAATGTTTAGCTTGTGCAACAGCCTACAGCTTATGTTGGTTATAGCTATCAGTCCAGAATACAGAAATGTATACCTATAACCTGCCAATATAGCTATTATTTCAACAAGACTTGAGAGATTTATTTGAAGTGTCATTGATTTTTCTTTTCCTAAATTCTCCCTCCAGAAAGGTAGAGAAGTACATTCCCAACTGAAATTCCTCATAAGGAGACATTATGCTATACTCCAGTTTTATACAGAGTCATTGTCCTAGCTATACAAATAATTATCTGCATTCTCTAAATTAACTGTTCACACATATATTTAAAATTGTAACATTTTGTAACATTATGGATGTCATGATCAGGGAATATAACAACAGCTGTGAGAAAGTAAAAAACTGTTGTAGATGAAGTGGGAAAATAAAAATAGCATTTTTCACATAATCAAACTATGTAGCTTAAAATTAAAGCATCAAGTCTGGAAGGCAAGCCTAACCAAGCTGTTACCTCTATATGGAGTAAATATGTGCTTATTTTTCAAATTAATGCCATTCGTACATATAGAGTGAATGCGTTCGTATGGATATAATAGCATCTGCAAGCGGTCTCTTGGCTGGCTCAGTTAAAACCTCACCATTCTCTGCATTATATTTAAGCCTTAATACAGCTCTCTCTGTGAAAAAGGGTTATCATAATTAGAGTATAGCTAGACCATTATACTGTGCGAAAAGATGACACTTGTCTCATATTGGCCTATCAACAAGTTACCATTACCTCAGCAAAAATCATCTGTCAGGTTGTCTGAGGTCTGTTCTGTTTTTAAGTAACAACATGCAGGAAGCATTTCACCCCTCTGTCAGTCAGACAGCAATTGCCCTAACTGCCTTATGCTTCAGTGCTTCTAGTGAGGAGCCTCACACCCATCTCCTTTATTAGAGGACTCGGCAGCATTTGTGTTCTAACAAGGATGAGGCAGCAGGATTAAGCACTGTGACAAAGAGGATCTAATAAGATAGAATCTATGCTGGCTGGCTCAAAGACACAGATTCACACTGTTCACTATTCAGTTTAAGGCATAGGCCACTAGGGAAGGAAGCCAGCACTGTGATTACCAGTAACCCTCTGACCAATGCTACTATGAAGATCATACATCACTCAGAGGCTTATTCTGCAATTGCAAATTGGATTTTCCCATTTTATTACCTGCAAAAGAACCACATACATTTGTCTCCAAAGCCATCAACACAGTAAGTGCTCACTTACAATTATAATTCTGTAAGCAGTACATCAAAATAAAATGATCAATCTGTGTACAACTTCTATAAACAGTTAAATTCAGAAAGATAAATTTGGCTCCATTATAGGGCAAATGCGATTTTGCTTATGGAAATGGACTATACTTTTCCAAAAATCTCACCAGAAAGGTCCTTAGCTGAGCACTCCAATCCCGAGTTGGTTCAGTAAATTACTGTCCATACTAAATAACCAGGGGAATTCTGCCTGAAACTCTCACCTCCTCACTGTTGTGTTCCCGCTGTAGATTCTTAATACCATACAGATAATTTACATGTAAACAATTCAAAGGAATGACATTCTCCTGAAACCAAAGAGGTCTTATAGAAAAAGGAGGTTTCCTAAACAAAATTAACTTTTGATGCATATGTGAAAAAGGGCATCACTCAATTTTCTTCTTCCTCTCACTTGGGGGAGATGGGGGGGGGGGAAGAAAAAAGGATAAGCCACATCTAGTTATTTCACGTTATGGAGGTTGGGCACAAACTTATTTGGGAGATTTAGTAAACTCACAAGTCTATAGCTCCAAACCAGGAATAAATTCCACCCCTTAGTATGATAGTTGAGGAGGCATTTCCCTTGGGTTCGCTCCTGGCAGAAACAGGGCAGCTACTGCTGGGCAGGGGCAGTGGGAGTTCAAACGTCACAGATTTTCTACGAAAAGGATCCAGGAACCAACTATGCTGCTGTCGAATGGGAACTAGTAACCCTCCCATGCTCAGGGCATTGAACAGCAAGAGACCAGGTGTTTTGAAAAACAGTGAGTGAGTCAAGGTCTGTCTGTCTGTGAGTGGAGGAGAAAGGATGGGGCACTGAACTTTAAAATCCCTACCCCAAAACAATACAGCCACCAGACAAGGAGGGGAGCCACAGCTAGCACATAAAGCACCACAAGCAGACACAGGGGGTTTGACTAGATCCATCCCAGTCCCTCCTCCCTTTCTGAAATGGAGGTAGAAGGAATGAAGGCAATGCAGAGAACACTTTCACCAAAAAGGGCATACAAGTTAGCAAGGAAGAAGCAGTTTTACAGATGCAAAATTGGACTTCTGGTAGCACTACAAAAGTCACTCTTACAAACGTATCATATAGGTAGCCTTGGAATGATTAGATTTTTTTATCAGTACATTTGGAAAACGTCTATTTCACCACAGACACACACAAACTGACCAAAACAGTATTTCCAAAGACAGCAATTGAAATTTATAGACAGGCAAAATAAGGCATTCCAAAGTAAGGCATTCCAGTGATTTAGACTTCTGAATTAGGTTGGTTACAAATGGACTAGCGAATGAATAGTAAAAACATGTACTATTTGTCAATTTAAGGATATTTACTTTGTATATTTTGACATGGACTGTTGACAATTTGTGTTTTAATGATTTATAAAGCTTTACTTTTTGAATCTCAGTGTCTATTGTTCTTAAATAAATGTCTGACACCACCTCCCCTGCACAATTTCCCACAACAGTGAAAATTTAAAATATAGATAGAAGATCTAAAATATACTTAAAAAGGATCAGTATCTGTCAAAAGTATAAAACACAAAAATCAAATTCTGCCCAGCCTACAAATATGCACATGGACAATGTTGCAGCCATAAATGTTTTTATACAAGTTATGTTCACAGCTACAATATTCATTGTGACATCTTACTTCCCAGGGCAAGGGTATGTACCAAGTGGAGTTCAAAAGTGACACTGAAAATGACTAGAAAGAATGGCCCTGACTCTGGGCCCTGCTCTAGCAGCACAAAGC
Organism: Dermochelys coriacea; assembly: GCF_009764565.3. Taxonomy (NCBI): domain Eukaryota; kingdom Metazoa; phylum Chordata; order Testudines; family Dermochelyidae; genus Dermochelys; species Dermochelys coriacea. Next base: position 230,349,786 of record NC_050069.1, read on the forward strand.
AGCTGGAAAGCTGGGAGATTTGGTCCCCTGAACATTCCCCCTACCTAAAGGAGGATTCCTCAAGTGTTAGTGTTGACTCAGCAGCTCTTATGCCACCCCCTTCGCCCCCCCGGACAGGGGGCACAGGCAGGGGAAAAGGGTCATGGCAGTTCTATGTGCATTTTCAAACCGTACTGTACATACTATCCCAAAGATTTTAGGAAGTTTTGATACTGCTATACTAAGAAGATTACACCAAATCCCTCTGATATTTTTAGCAAGTTAAACACAAAATTGCTTCTGGTAAAAATCCAGTGCTGAAGAATGAATCATAAAATGTAAGTGTGTTGGAGATTGCACTTATTTTTGTTTTGTTCTTTCCAACTACCTCAATCCATTTAAAAATACCTATACTTTATCAGAGAAAATTTAGTATTTCTAATACACTGGTATTATGGTGTAATACAATAGGCCTGTGATTCTCTTCTCAGTTATGAGTGCAAATCAGAAGTAACTAGTCAATGATGTCACGCTTGGGCCTAGTCTACACTAGCAATTTACTTCAATATAGCTATGTCTCCAAGGTGTATGAAAAATCCATACTCCTGAGAGATATCTATATAACCAGTGTAGTCCGGCACTTGGTCAATGGAAGTATTCTTCCGTCGACCTAGCTACCGCCTCTTGGCGAGGTGGATTACCTACACTGATGGGAGAAGCCGTCCCTTCGGCGTAGGTAGGGTCTACACTGAAGTGACACAGTGTCACAGTTGCAGTGTTTTAAGTATAGACACCCTCAAGTACATCTAGTCTGAGAGGACAATGAGGTCAAATCTATTTTTAAAATACAATAATGCAACTGTTGGACCTCCCCCTCAAATGCTTTTCAAATTATGACATCTGAACACTTGAAAATTTTTTTTTGCTAAACTATACTTAACTACCCCATTTTACAGCCCAATTCACTTTGCTGCCAACCAGGAAAGGCATGAGGCCTGATTCTCCATTTGCCATTTACAGCTTTTTAAAACAAGTGCAAAGTGGATGTAAAATGCTATCAAATTAGGACAATGACATTTGACGTCCCTTTACAGAGGTGTAAAATACTACACAAAATTTGAGGAGAATCAGGTCTCTGATTCTGATCTTGCTTACAATGGTGTAAATCAAAAGTAACTTCAATTATTTTAAAGGATCAATGAATTACCACTGATGCTTGGCTATCAGGCCAGCACAAATCTAAGCAGCATGAGAGTGCCAATAGACAGAGCTCCAGATGCCATCCCTGAACTCTGTGGGAAGGAGAAGGGTCCCCTTCCTCCGCTTCTGCTCCTCCTCCTCCACCATTTTTTAGGGCTGGCGACCTCAGAGTCAGTGTTTCAGGGCTATGGGGTTCAAATCCACGAGGATGACAGGAGGAGGGAGGGTGAAAATTCAGGCTCAGCAAAGTCAAGGAGTGGAGCTGAAGGTGAAATAGGCAGCTGCTTTATTAGACTGCATGCAGGATCAGCAAAAGGAAACTTCCTTGCTAAGAAGAATACACTTTGTGGCATAATTTACAATAAGTGGCCTTTTTGTAGGTCTGGGACTTAATTTACCCCCATGCTAAACTAGTGTCTTGACCAGCCTTGGGTGAAACTCAGGGATTTCACCACTGAAATTAACAAAAATGCTCTGCTGCTAAGGCATCTCCACCTTAGGAATGCCCCTAAAAAGAGTTATAATACCAAGGGTTGTAAAGTAGAGACACCCTGGGCACTGGAAAGTTTTAAGAAGGATACAGAAAGACCCAACAAATGGTAATATAGACAAGATAAGCTTTGATCATGGAATTCATGCTGACTATCTGTACAAAGGAGGTCATAAATAAGTTACAATTTGGGCATTAGAGATAAAATGTAAAGACAACTTGAGCAGGGAGGAGGAAACATGGGTACCAGCGCATGATTGGTTAAATTTTGTTACTTGGGGGTATTGGATAATGTGATAGGTTTTGAAGAGTTAAAGGAGGTAACTAGTTTTATTTCTATAATGTAAATGAAAAACAATGCTCCCTGGGAACCGTCTCCAGACTGCAGTTCAACATCAAGCTGCTATAACTCTTATCCCTCTGCAGGACCGTGACGTGCAGAGGCATCGCCAGGAAACCCCAGATCAGTGGATCTTGACTGGCCACTGGGTAAAGTTTGCCTGTATATTGGGAGTGGTGAACATAATAGATTTGCTTGGCATATGTATTCTGTGTGTGTGCTAATAAATAGATGTTTAGAACACAGCTGTGTTCTTTCATTGGGAAAAGGTTCCGCAGACCCGTACAGCCCTGAGCCCTGTGGGTAAGAGTATGTGCCGTATGTCCCAAGCCCTTGGAAGGAAAAGGGTGGAGGTGCCTAAATTGATCAGGTCACGCCTTGAACCCTCAGTAGGGTAGAGGACATTTATGGTACCTAAATATGAACTGGAGCCACAAAGTTTGGCTTGAGCAGGGGGCTTGAGCTTTAACCCTCAGCAAAACTCCAAAATAGCTTACTGCTATGCCTAGCATATTCCGCTACCCTGAACATACCCCACGGAGCTATACAATCCTCTGGCTTACTAAGTGCCATCTGAAGCAATAGTAAATGGACTTGTTTAAATATTCAAAGTTTATTTTGCGACAAAACAAAACACTGCAATGACTCAACTGATTATTTTTCAACATTCACATTCATACCGTTAACCACCCTTAAAAGTATTAGGCAATATTTTTCTTTTTCCTTAATTCTGATGGCATAAATTGACATTGGGTGAACATTCACAGACTGCTCAAGTATCTGCAAAATCTCACCAAAACAGAGAATGGATTACTACACAATCAAATCTTGATTTCAGAAAATAAAGCAGAAGACAATGTGATTGCTAACTATCATGCTGATCAGTATTGTCTCATTGCTTTCTTCTGCTCCTTCTGTTGGTTATATCCAGCAGTTGTCTTTTACCTTAAACTCCTCAGGGCAAGAACTCTTTCAGTTCTGTGTTTGTACAGTGACTAGTACAGTGGAGCCCCAAGTCATGATTGGGACTTCCAGGCACTCTCAATACAAACAAGATGAAGAACAAGAGCAGCACGCACTTCCTACTCCACAAACTCTAAGGCGCATTTGTACTACTTTAAAAATAATAGCTGTATTAAAATAATTAAACAATTGTGACATTTTAGAAATGAAAGCTGGCATTCAGCCTAGAAATATATCCTGACTGAAATGCCAGCACAACAATTCTGCTTAATGGGCTAAAATTATCCCTAGTGAAGCACCATTAAGAATAACGGAGTTATACCAGGGATAATTTTTGGCTCTATAGCATAATCTCCCTAACTTTTTTCTGTTTGCTCCTTCCCCTCACCACTCTTTCCCCCCTTTTCTGCAATATGCTACTCTACTGTCCTCAAAATTAGTCCTTATGTGTTATCATGCAAATTTTTCTTACAGGTGGCATTGAGACTGAAATTTAAATGTTCTTTTCCATTACAACTCTGAGGAGAGACACACACACACAAATGTGAGGAAAGAAATTAATTTTATTTTTTTATTTAGATATAAATACCCCTGAATCCAATTTTATTAAAGGCTAAGTAAGGGATCAACCTACTACACAAAACCTAAACTTCGGATATATGTAAAAATGTATCTATCTTGGTTTGTTTTAGCTTTGCTTTACACTCTAGGCTTTATAATTTTTATTACTTCAGTGCCATGTTCTTTTCTTTCAATAGCAAGAGAGGAACTGGCATAAGTGCGGGGTGGAAGAAGTATCATGAATACTATGTCATAAAATAGGTACTAAGATAATTAACCATGAATAATATGATTATGATGTTTGTTTAAATGGAATGTAACAACTAGTTTGTATTTCAGAAAGTTTTATCAAGCAAGACTAATTTTTAAGCAAGCCTGAACATTTGCAGGCTGTGGATTAGTAATTTACATGATGCTCTATGAAAGGTAAGAGCATCTCTGATTTGAAGCTCTCCCGTTTTGAAGGGCTAGTAACAGAAGAGATGGAGAAAGGTTATTATAAAGAAGTAATAAGACAGCACCATGGAAAGATTCATTCTACATAAACTGTGTGTGACTTGGTCTTTTCTGGCATTAGATTAAAAACAATCAAAATATTCAATACGATAAAAAACCTATAACTCCATGACGTATCTAAAATTTACATTGCTCGTTAATGAACTTCTATTTATTAAAAGAAAATACCACCTACTAAAAATGGAGTTAGACTGAAGCACCCCCAAAAACGCAGATGTGGCGAGACTACATAGTATTGTTATGCTTTTGTTATTTTGCTCCAAAGATCTTTTACTGCAGAAGTAACTATCATTTGGATTCACCAACATTTTGGAGTAGTAGTGGGCATAATTTTTGCTTACCCTGAAATTTCCTCAAACTGACCTGAAATAAGGAAAAAATAAATATGTTTATGGAAAATGGTTCAAACTTAAAAAAAAAAAAAAAACAAAACAAAACAAAAAAACACACACAAAAAACAGAAATCACATCCCTGACAAACCAAACACTTCACATTGCTAGCTGTTGGAAAAAGGGAAGAGATAAAGCATACCTATCTGCCTCTTCTCCTGCAAAGAGGCAGGACAGTTAGCAGAGGAGTTGATTATGGAGGGCAGGTTCTTGAGGCCCTATTCAGGACAGCAAGACTGGAAGACATCCTTGGGAAAGAGAAGTCTAAATGATCTATTGATATTCAGATTCTAAAACCTGAAACTAAACTGCATTTTCCAGTTACCACCAACTAGAGCAACACAAGCAAAAAGTTTACGAAATTGTATAGGCATTCTGACAACTTTCCAGGCTTAAATGAGAGAACCGTTTCAATGAACTAATTCAGCGGTTCTCAAACTTCATTGCATTGTGACTCCGTTCTGACAACAAAAATTACGACAACTCCAAGACTGAAGACTGAGCTTGCCTGAGGCCCGTTGCCCACACGGGGGTTGGGGGGGAAAAAAGCTGAAGCCCAAGGGCTTCTACCCTGGGCAATGGGCTTGGGCTTGAGCTTGAGACTTGCTGGGGCCCAGAGCCAACACCAGCCTTGGTAACTCCATTAAAATGGGGTTGCAACCCACTTTGGAATCCTGACCCACAGTTTGAGAACCTGAAACTAACAGGTTCATAGATTAACTACAGAAGATCATCTAGTTTGTCACCCTGTATATCACAAGCCATTCAATTTCACCCAGCTACCGCTGTATTGAGCACAATAACTTGTCTTGAATGAAGCATATCTAACAGAAAAATAATCCAGTCTGGATCTGAAGACATCCACCATTTCCCTCCCTGTTAAAAATATGTGCCTAATTTCTAATTTGAATTTGTCTGGTTTTAGCTTCCAAACAATGTTTTTTGTTCTGGCCTCTCTGTTAAATTAAAGAGACCTTTACTACCTGGCATTTTCTCCCCGTGAAAGTACTTATATACTGCCTTGCATAATGACAGGTTTCAGAGTAGCAGCCGTGTTAGTCTGTATTCGCAAAAAGAAAAGGAGTACTTGTGGCACCTTAGAGACTAAAACATTTATTTGAGCATAAGCTTTCGTGAGCTACAGCTCACTTCATCGGATGCATTCAGTGGAATACATCCGATGAAGTGAGCTGTAGCTCACGAAAGCTTATGCTCAAATAAATTTGTTAGTTAGTCTCTAAGGTGCCACAAGTACTCCTTTTCTTTTTACTTATATACTGTGATCAAGTCACTTCTCAATCTTCTTTTTCATAAGCTAAACAGACTGAGCTCTAAGTTTATTCTGCTTAAATCTAGCCTATTTAACTATTCTATCTGCACTTGTAACACCTATTGTCTGTGGAAAAACTCAGCCAAAAAGACCAAGGAAGGAATATGCATGTCAATAGACTGCAATTTCAACCTTTGTATCCTGAAGTGATGTGCAGCAAACTGGTACTCTTGCTAGTGTTGTTTCAGTTCTGTGGATAGAAGACTTGAGTCTCCAGCACTGTTCCACCTGAATTTTTCATAGGTGTTAAAAACACAGTGAATTTAATCCTCTTTCAAATATTTATATGAAATTCAAACATCATAATAAAGGTCAGCTGAAATTATACCAAAGCATAATGGAAAGTCAGGCATTAGGGGACTTGACTGAAAAATGTGTCAAGTTTGAATATGAGCCTTAGAAAAAACAGAATGCATAAAATGAGCTGAACTTCTCCAGTATACAAAATTTTAGGCAATAAGCACAGGAGAAAAATGTAACTGAGCCAATTAGACAAACTCAGGGTTCTGTACTTCAAGTCACTGGAAAATTGGTGACTCATTTCTGTTATGCTTAAGATAAAGGGGAGAACCCTAGTCAATTTCTACCACCAGATATATACAACAAATCCGACCTTAGAGGAATGATTAGAGAATCAGTAAACTTATTAGCATTCATAGATAAAAGCCATGAAATGAGAACTTCAATGTAGTACACAAGGTAGCACTAGACAAACATCGTGCTAATCACTTGTACTTTTAGATGACAAATCATGCTATTTAAACAGCCAAACTCCACCGCACACATCCTTCAGGAGCAGGTACCAAGGCAACCATGCTGATGCCACTGTGTGGGTAGATAAGGGGAACTGGAGAAGAAACAGCATTCTGACAAGAATCCAAGAGATTAATCTGAATTTTTTTTTTCTTTTTAAAGCGATCTAAAGAAAACTGAAGTCTTGGTAAATTCTGTTATCTGCCATTCACGGTGCAAGTGAAACAGATTTTTTATCAAATGCAGATGTACAAAATAGTTTCAGTGATCTCTCTGAATGGTCAAATACTATGCTGGAAGATTTTAACTGTCTTAGTAACATTTTGTTGTGCATTTCAATATCTTATTCAGTACAGATTGACATTTTCACAAGTTTAGTGGCTTATTGGGATCCCATCTAGTAAACTGATGGCCTTGCAAAATGCATCCATGACATCAGCAAGAATCAAAGAAGAATGTTGTATCACAGGCCCATTGTGGTGACCATCTTTTCTTTGAAGAAAATGAATTAATGAAATGTCAAAGGAGTTTAATATCAAGAAGTTTTAACAAAACATCCAGTATTATGGACTTACAGGATCAGCAACCCAATTTACCTTGAAATGGCTTACATATTTTACCAACATCTAAAACCACTACCCTACAGGATTCCCAATTACCCGAGACTCCTGCACAGTGTCCCTTCAATGGGAGAATGCTATCAGCCTGAAAGCTAATCAATTTCAAAATAGGTGTTCAAAGTTGTCTCAGCTACTACACTTGCCTCGAAATGAAAAACATGCCAACATTTCTTATCAAGCAACACAACTGTATTACTCAAACATATCTAAAAATGTTTTCTCAAAATTAACACTAATTCCAGTCCAAACCATTAAATCCAATTTTTCTATTATATTTTAACTAATAAGTATCAGGTTGAGGGCCTCGGAAGATAAATTCTGTCATTCATCCACAAGTCAGGGACATCATTATGAAATTCAGTGAAGCTTTTCGTGCTGTACTCCCATCTACACCTTAACTCCAAATCCAGGGCACATCTCTAGGGTGACTTTTTAAATATTAGGTTACCAAACAGCCACTCCAAAGTAATGACTTAGAAGCTGGTATCCCAATGTTCCCAGGATACCCGGGCTTCTCACTATTACCAAGTAACTGCGTTGGCATAAGTGTAGTACCGAGCAGAACAGTGCTGTGATGCTGATGGGGATATAGTGGTGCTTTTATACAGATAGCTGAGGAGTTTGAGTTCTGTTTCACACACACTTTTTTAAAAAGGGAAACTTGTTTTGTTTAGTTTGCTTTTCTGAAGAGAAAAAAATAGCAGTATTTAAACTAATGCATAGAGCTGACCAAAGTTTTTTAAATTTCAAAATTTAAAGGAATTTTTTTTTTGCTTTCTATTTGTTTTAAATCATAACATTTCTCACGTAACTTTTTGGCCAGCTCTACCAAGATGTATAAACTAAGGACTGAAAGATTTCTGCAACAATCCCTTCTCTGGGCTTCAACCTTGGTAGAATGCCCACTTTTCTTTTCTCCCAACTCCCACTCATCCACTGATGACACTCTTGTGGATAAACAAGAGTGTGAGATAGTGGCCACATGACTGATATGGAATAGCTCCTGACATTCTACAGTTTAACTCTCCATACCACTCCTGTCCCCATTTAGAGATCTATACAATTTTTGCCTTCATTTTGTTTGGATAAAAAAATTCGACACCATGCTGAGGCATTAGCACAGTGTGTATTCACAGGGATAAATATTTTCTTCTGAATCACCACTGGAGCACACTGGTTTCCCCTGGAGACCTCCTATCCAAGTATTAACCAAACCTACCTACGCTTATTTTGTGAAATCTAAAGGAAATTCACTATCTGACATTATGATGTATGAGACCTGAATGCAAGTACATATAGAGCTCTAGGTATATTATGCTTTACGCTCAACTGTGGATATATTCTAACTTAACCACCAAGTGATCACACAATGTATGTGAAGCAAGACTGTAGCAATGTATGCATGATTTAGTTGGGGATTGGTCCCGCTTTGAGCAGGGGGGTTGGACTAGAAGACCTCGTGAGGTCCCTTCCAACCCTGATATTCTATGATTCTATGAGAGAAAGCTTAGTTCTAGGAATTGTCTAAAATTATTGACTTTAGGGGGTAAATTCTGAAAGGAATGAAGCCAAAGGTGTGTCTGAAACACTGAGCACTTATATGTGCATGGGCATTTGCTTAATGAATCTCTGTTTGCATGTGAAAAGCCCCATGTGCATACAGAACTGTAGTAACTACACTATTTTGCACACAATTTTAAATTACAGATTTCAGACCAGGGGCTCTTTAAAGTTCTTTCATATGGCAGATACACACGGTAATAGATGATTTTCAATAAGATTCCTTGTGCTAAATCCCTGAACTTTGATCCTTTACTCAAAGGAAATAATTTAGCTATTTAAAATTTAGAAGTGATGGGAGCATTACTTTGAAGATTTTTCAGTTTTCCTCCACTGTAAGGGAAAAAGATAGTTATTAGAGGATAGCATATTTAGTTACATGAACGCTACATCCCAATAAAGATTAAAAAAAAAAGGGCCAGCTTCACAAACAGAGCTGTTGAAAAGACTTTAATTGGAAAAGAAATGCCCAGATTTGCAAATATGAATTAAAGTTCATAGTCACAAGCTTAGTATTTTCCTTAGTATGGGGAAATGATTTGATAGGTTAATATAACACTCAATGCCATTTCTAAAATCTAACTGTTTTTGATAACCAGATTAGAAAAAGTTGATAACGTAATTAAATGTGCTCCTGTAGAAAATCCATTGTTTCTCCCATGCTTGTAAGCAAGCCAATTGTGGAGGCTTCAGACTAACAAGAGGATATCATTAGGATAAGATTTTTATTTTTTTTTAAATTATATTTGCTAGATCTGAAACAAGTGAAACTAAAATGACAGGTTACATTTTCAGTGAAGTTGTGGAACTGGTCAAACCACGTATTCTCATTCTTCAGTCACAAATGACTGCAGCTTTATCAATGATTTTGTGCTACACACTAGTCTTTTGCTTGGTATCCTTCTCCCCCATTACTGTAATCTTTTAGATAGCATCACACTTATAGTGGTCCACTGAGATGACCAAACAACGAACTTCAAAACACCAACCATTGATCTTACTAATTTCATCTGCCACTTTGCTTTGGTTCCTTGTTTCTATTCAGCTTTCTTTCCAAGCATCATTCCAATTGTTAAATGGTCAGAATACACAAAGTGACAGATTTAGTGCTTCCTTGGCAATTTATATAACTGACTGCAACTCTGTTGTTGCAGTGAATCATGATTTATTTGTCTCACACTGCCGCACATAACCTTTTAAATGCTAGGAAAAAATGCCAACACCTCTTTAAAGTTTATATATGACTGCCCACCACCATTCCTCATGAGCTGGGTTTGAAGAGACAAATGATAAAAACAAGCTGTGAATTCCACCCATCCACCCCCAGCCATTTCCTGCATTCATCAGTCACACATACTGTATTTACAGACAAGCCTCCTAATCAAGAGAACCAATGCGCGGTATTAGGTGCGTTTTTGTTCCCTCTTGGACAAGAATACATTTGTTCATTCCTTGTTTCTTTCTTACATTAATGACAGGTAGTCCCTGCTAAATACAAACACAGGCTGGTTCTACTCTTCACTGACTAACACATTGAATAATGCCATACTCAACAATGCCGGATGGAATCTTTATTGATATTCTGAAAAGTTGAATTTGTTAACAATTGTCTCTCTTCCAAGTCAACATTTTACTCCCTTCACTTCACCAGTGATTCCTATCCTATTGCCGTCCTTTCCTTCTCCCACTCATTTGTGCATGCCTTCTTCCACACTTCCTGTTTGAATGAGCACCTTACCCCAATTCACCAAGCCCCCTCTCCCTCTCATCATTTAAATAGATTCTGTCCTCTTCTAGTATTTATACTGTGCCCATCTATTAATATCTGAGTATCTAAAGACTCATTTTTTCTGCAAGGCCCCAGACCACTAATCCTCATAAATCAAATGCCTTCTCCACCTGAAATTCAGAGAAAGAGAGTGTGTGTGAAGATTATTTATTTTTATCAAACAGCCCTACTGCCATTTCATGCAAACAACATCTGCTAGTTAAAAAGCCATTTGTTCAATACATACTGCACAAAGTGGTTTGAACAGTTCTCTTCTTTACTTTACGATTTTGTTTATGAGTTTAAGAAGCCAGAAGTTGGCTGAAAGATGCTAAGTAAGTTATTACAATAAATGGTGAAGTATTTCATAATACCTACCTCTTATATAACACCTTACCAAGGTGGTCATTATTATCATTCCCACTTTACAGAAGAAGAAACAGAGGCACAGGGAGGTAGAGTGACTTGCCCCAGGTTACCCAGCAAGCCAGTGGCAGAGCCAGAAACAGAGCCTAGATTTCCTGAGTCTCCCTCTAGTGCTCTATCCACTAGATTGAACACAGCACTAAAAGTACTGACCAGAACAAATAAGACTGGCCTCTGCAATGAGAAGTTTACAATCTAATTGGAAGGAGTACTTGTGGCACCTTAGAGACTAACAAATTTATTTGAGCATAAGCTTTCGTGAGGTTTTTTTTGAGCATAAGCTTTTGGAATGCATCCGATGAAGTGAGCTGTAGCTCACGAAAGCTTATGCTCAAATAAATTTGTTAGTCTCTAAGGTGCCACAAGTACTCCTTTTCTTTTTGCAAATACAGACTAACACGGCTGCTACTCTGAAACTAATCTAATTTGAGACATTATGCAATCAGTGAGAGTAAAGAGGCAGTGTGGAAGGAAAAACAGGAAAAAGGAGGACAAAAGATGCTAATATATTACAGGGCTACCACCATGCTTCATTATTTTAACCAGTGAATATATACAGAAAGCATAATCCTTTTCTCATAGTAAATGTGGTTACAGAAAGCCTAAATTACAAATCTAGATTCCGAGATGTGACTTTTCAGAAATTAACCCAAAAGTCTGACATTCTTTAAATATTTAATATATTTCTGACATTATGCATGGCACAGAATCTAACAGAAATGGGCTATTTCATTACATCATAAGCGAGAATCCAATATAAGAACATAACATGAAATACTGGAAGATTCATAAGTTATACCTTGTAATGCATGTATTAAAGAAAAAGGTTGTCTAATAAGCAGTAGTTCTGACGTGATCAGCAGCACCACCTCTTTTACACCAAGCTATGTCCATATTTTATAATGCAGACAAACAGGAACCAAAACCAGGTTTTAAACAAATGTTTCAGTCAGATATTGTGTATTTGGCAGGTCATCCCTGGATAAATTTCAAGAAGAATTTTGTACCCGTATTTCCCTTGATGTACATATTTATGGTAAAATTACTTAATATTAATTTGCAATTACACGTCTGTGGCAACAGTATGTTTAGAACCCTTAGTTAGCCACAGAAACTAGATAGACTCATTACAAGACACATCTTCCACTTTCTGGAGAATTCCAGGACTCTAAAATAAGAAAGCTATAAAACATTACATTTATACAAATAGCGTCTTTTAAATGAATGAGATTGAACATAGCTTTGAAAAAAGGCTAAAGTATACCAGTGTCATGATATTTTAAAACAAACACCTAAAATTAAGGAAGCAGAAGAACAGCTTTCATCCATCAGTGGTGAGACAAAAAGAGTTGTCAGCATACTACAGTTGCTACATTGATGAAGACAGAGACATGGTGACTAAACAAAATCCAAACAAACCCTGTCCCTCCACACCAAAAGAAAAAATGATTACCTACCTTTCATAACTGTTGTTCTTCGAAATGTGTTACTCATGTCCATTCCGTATTAGGTGTGTGTGGTCGCCACATGCATCAATGCCGGAAGATTTCCCCTCAACAGTATCTGTAGGGGACCGGTTCTGGTGCCCTCTGGAGTGGCACTCTCATGGCACAGTAAAGGGGCACTGCCGGCTCCCCCCACCCTCAGTTCCTTTTTGCCAGAAACTCTGACAGTGGAGAAGGAAGGTGGTCACTGAATGTATGTGAGCAACACATCTCGAAGAACACCAGTTATGGAAAAAGGTGACTGTCTTTTCTTCTTCGAGTGCTTGCTCATGTCCATTCCATATTACGTGACTCCAAAGCAGTACCCTTGGAGGTGGGTAGGAGTTCACGGATGTGTAAATTGCAACACAGCTCTGCCAAATCCAGCGTCATCCCTGGCCTGCTGAGTGATGGCATAATGAGCCATGAACATGTGGACAGAGGACCACGTTGTGGCTCTACAGATGTCCTGGATAGGGATGTATGGCAGGAAGGCTGCCGAAGACGACTGAGCTCTAGTTGAGTGGGCTCTGACAATTGACGGCAGTGAAACTCCCGCCAGTTCGCAACAGGTCTTTATGCACAAAGTGATCCAATTGGAAATTCTCTGCAAGGACATCGGAGGCCCTTCATCGTATCCGCTGCAGCGACGAGGAGCTGAGTTGATTTACTTTGTATTTGTAGAAAAGGGAGCAGGAGCCCAGTGGCTCAAAGGGAAGGCCTATGAGCCTAGAGAGGACCAAGTTAAGATCCCACTGTGAGACAGGAGCCCATACCTGTGGGAAGAGTCTCTCGAGCCCTCTCAAGAATCTGACAGTCATGTCATGGAAGAACACAGCCTGTCCTAGGATCGGCAGATGAAAAGTGGAGATGGCCACAAGATGCACTCTAATGGAAGAGCGTGCCAGGCCCTGGTTCCTCAAATGGAGCAAGTAGTCCAGGACATCCTGTATGAAAGAGCACGAGGGAGATATACTATGCTCGGACACCCAGCGGGGAAAACCTTGTCCACTTGGCCAGGTAAATCAGTCTAGTTGAGGGTGTCCTACTTTCCAGGAGGACCTGTTGGACCTCCTCCGAACAGGTCCGCTCCTCCAGGTTCAGCCACACAGTATCCATGCAGAGAAGTGAAGGGAGGCAAGGTTGGAGTGCAACAGCCGACCAGGGTCCTGTGACAGAATGTTTGGTTGATTGGGCAGGGGCCAAGGAAGGGCTGCTAACAAGTTCATGATTGTGCCGAACCAGTGCTAGTGAGGCCACACTGGGACAATCATGATAACCTGCGCCCTGTCTCTCGATCTTTGCAGGATGAGTGGGATTGGAGGGAATGCCTCCCCAACCATGACAGGAGGAAGGCATCTGTCAAGGTTCCTTCCCCACTCTGAACTCTAGGGTACAGATGTGGGGACCTGCATGAAAGACCCCCTAAGCTTATTCTTACCAGCTTAGGTTAAAAACTTCCCCAAAGTACAAACTTTGCCTTGGCCTTGAACAGTATGCTACCACCACCAAGAGCTTTAAACAAAGAACAGGGAAAGAGACCACTTGGAGACGTCTTCCCCCCAAATATCCCCCCAAGCCCTACACCCCCTTTCCTGGGAAAGGCTTGATAATAATCCTCACCAATTGGTACAGGTGAATACAGACCCAAACCCTTGGATCTTAAGAACAATGAAAAATCAATCAGGTTCTTAAAAGAAGAATTTTAATTAAAGAAAAGGTAAAAGAATCACCTCTGTAAAATCAGGATGGTAAATACCTTACAGGGTAATCAGATTCAAAACAGAGAATCCCTCTAGGCAAAACCTTAAGTTACAAAAAGACACAAAACCAGGAATATACATTCCCTCCAGCAGCGCTTATTTTACAAGCCATTAAATAAAAGAAAATCTAACGCATTTTCTAGCTAGATTACTTACTAACTTAACAGGAGTTGGAAGGCTTGCATTTCTGATCTGTTCCCGGCAAAAGCATCACACAGACAGACAGACAGAACCCTTTGTTCCACCCTCCTTCAGATTTGAAAGTATCTTGTCCCCTCAATGGTCATTTTGGGTCAGGTGCCAGCGAGGTTACCTTAGCTTCTTAACCCTTTACGGGTGAAAGGGTTTTGCCTCTGGCAAGGAGAGATTTTATAGCACTGTATACAGAAAGGTGGTTACCCTTCCCTTTATATTTATGACAGCATCAGAGAGGGAGTCCTTGCCGAGAACAAATCCGATGACATGTTCTGCCTGGTGGTGAACAGGTTCACTTAGGGAGTTCCCCACCTCTGGAAGACCTCTGGAAGACCATGTGGAGTGACCACTCGTGGTGAGAGGAGAAGGCCCTGCTGAGGTGATCCGCTAGCGTGTTTTTGATGCCAGGGAGGCGACCAGCTTCCAGGTGGATCTCCTGGTCAATGCAGAAGCTCCAGAGATGGACTGCCTCTTGGCAGAGAGCCGATGAGCACGCTCCCCTTGCCTGTTGAGGTAGAACATCGCGGCTGTGTTGTCCGACTCTCACCACTTTGCCCGACAGATGAAGTAGGAAGATGCTATATGCCAATCAGACCGCTCTGAGTTCTTTGACATTTCTATGGAGTGCCATCTTCTCCGGGAACCACATACCTTGGGTCTGGGGATTTCCAAGGTCCAAGGCATCCAACACCAAATCAATGGAGTGATGGGGGTTGTCGAATGGAACTCCCTTTAGGACCTTCTTGCGATCGGTCCACCATTGCAGTGAGGTGAGTATTGCTGGGGGGATAGTAATGATCTTTTCCAGGTGATCCCTGGACTAGGAATAGACCATCGTCAGACTTTGTTGCAGGGACTGCATCCGGAGCCTGACATGGTGGACAAGGTATGTGCAAGCTGCCAGGTGGCCCAGCAGACGCAGGCAGAACCTGGCTGTAGTCAGGGGGAACGCGGACAGCTCTGTGAGAAGGTCCATCTATGTCCAAACCCTTTCTAGCGGCAGGAACGCTCTTGCGCAGGTCTAGTTGAGCACTGCTCCAATGAATTCTATCTTTTGCATTGGAACTAACAGACTTTTTGTCATTCACCGGTAGGCCCAGGGAGCGGCACATGGCTTGCAGTACCACAACATCCTTTTGGACCTGAGACCTGGAGCTGCCCTTGACCAGTCGTCGAGGTATGAGTAGATCTGGATATCCCGGCACCACCAACATACACTTGGTAAGCACCCTCGCCATTAAACAGTAAACACTGTCGCCAGGCCAAACAGGAGGATCGTAAATAGGTAGTGGCCAGGTTCCACCGTGAATCAGAGAAAACGTCTGTGCTCTTGGAAGATCACTATGCGGAAGTATTCGTCCTTTAGGTCGAGGAAGGCACACCAGTCTTCCGGATCCAGGGAGGGGATGATAGAGGCCAGGGAGACCATGCGGAACTTCAGCTTCTTTAGGTACTTCTTGAGGTCTCACAGGTCTAAAATGGGACGTAGACTGCCTTTGGGATTAAAAAGTATCGGGAATAAAACCCCTTGTTCCTGTACTCTAAAGGAACTTCCTCCACCGCTCCCAGTGTGAACCTCCTGCACGAGGAGACTCTTGTAAAAAGGGTCCCTGAAGAGGGGCAGGGAAGGGAAGTGGGGAATGGGGGAGGGGGGCAAGAGAAAAACTGGAGGATATAGCCCTGCACCACTGTGCTCAGGACCCAGCGGTCCGAGGTTATTGTGGTCCATGCAGGGAAAAAAAAAAAGAAAGGTAGCTGGAAAAAAAACAGGGAAGATGGATCTGGGGAATAGTCTGGTAGGTCGCCTTCGGGTGCACCCTCAAAACTGTCACTTGGCCCTTACTTATTCCAGGTAGAACCTGACTGAGAAGGGGGTGGAGGAGGAGGAGGATGACTTAGGCGGCACTTGTAGCCCTTGCCCTTCTTGTGAGGTGGGTCATGCCGCGGCTGACTCCCTTGTCCCTGAGGCTGCTGCGGTTTGAACTGCTTACATGACAGGCCTGGGACATACAGGCCCAGAGTTTTCAGGGTGGTACTTAGCAACTTAGCTACACTGAGCCCTCAGTGGTGTAGGGCCCCGGGCAATTGCCTGCTTGCTACCACCTAATGCTGGCCCTGGCTTTTATATGTGAAAAAAACAGTTGCGGTACAGGTGGGCTGTGGAGTTTTTATAGCATATTGGGGGGTGGGAGGACTCAAAGAAAAAGGTCAAGAATTCCTGATATGAAACATTGTGGTGATGTCCATCAGGACTTGAACCACTTGGGACTGAAAACTCTGACAGGCCAGACAAACCAACCTGAGCTCCTGACATTTATGTGGAGGGAGCGGTTAACCCCGACCAGCACCCTTGTGTACTGAGCTTGCCCAGGTGGGGTCCCCAGACCAGGTCTGAAGCTTCTGACACCAGAGTTAGTGATAGGGATGGGGGCAAGAAGGGGACTCCCTGCAACACCAATGTGGGGTCCAACCACCACACCAGTTATGACTGGATGTGGTCTAGTATCCTGACTACCAGGTCCAGGTCCTACTTGTTGGGGATGTAGACAGATTCCAATCATGCCTGCAGCGGCCAGAGGTGATGGACCATGTAAATACAGGCAGCCATGTGACCTAGCTACCTTCGGCAAGTGCAGGCGGTGGCCCCTTACATGGGACATTACGCCCACCGTGGCTTGGAAACAAGCCTCCAGAAGGAATGCCCTGGCCCATGAGGAATCAAGGCTCACCCCGATGAACTTTTCCATTCCACTGGTATGAGGGTAGATTTCCTTTTCATTCACTAACAGGCCCAGGTCAGGACATGTAGAACGCACCAGACTGAGGCTGCTTTGGACTTGATTCCGCAATCTGCCTTTGATGAGCCAATCGTCATGATAAGGATAGACCTGGACTCCCTGATGCCTCAGGTAAGTGGCTACTGGGGCCATACATTTTGTACATACCGCGGGGCTGGGGAGAGGCCAAAGGAAAGCGCAGTGAACTGGAAATGGTGCTGGCCCACCATAAAATGGAGGAACCGTCTGTGTCCTTGTAAAATAGAGATATGGAAATGAGCCTCTTTCAAGTAGACGTACCAGTTTCCCGGATCGAAGGAGGGGATGATAGAGGCCAGTGAAACCATGCGAAACTTCAACTTCTTGAGGTACTTCTTGAGTCGTTCAGGTCCAGAATGGGTCTTAGGCTCTCTTTTACTTTTGGAATCAGGAAATAGAGGGAGCAGAAACTTTTCCCCCTCATTTCCTAAGGGGCCTCCTCCACCTCCCACAGTTGTAGGAGACTGTCTACCTCCTGAACGAGGAGTCGCTTGTGAGAAGGGTCCCTAAAGAGGGACAGGGAGGAGAGGGGAGGGGAAGAACTGAAGGGCGTGTCCCCAGGACAATCTCTAGCTCCCAGTGGTCCGAGGTGACTCTCGACCAGCCAAAGGGTAGGGATGGAGACAATTGAGGAAAAGATGGGGCGGATCCAAGGAGGTGACTGGGGTGCCGCTCGAGTGTGAACCCAAAACACCTGCTTCTTGCCCAGTGGTGTTTCACCGGGCCAAGTTGTGCAGGTGAACAAGAGGAGGAAGGGTGGTGGCAACTAAAATCCTTCTCGTAGAGCCCTGCCACGGCCTTGGCAGTGGGGGCAGCCGGAATTGCTTCCTTGCTGACTGAGGAGTATGCATCCTCAGGAGAGGAGAGGGTGGTCCGAGTGTCCTTCAGACTGTGCAGCCTCATGTCTGTCTGTTCCAAAAACAGCCCAACTTCACCAAACGGGAGCTCTTGTATTAAGAAGAATATCATCTCCTGGGATAGGACTGAGGTCTGAAGCCAGGAACTGTGCCTCATGACCACCCTGGCCGCAGAATCAGCCTTATCCCAGGCCATCTGGAGGGAGCACCGAGCCGCTGCAGTACCCTCCTCAACAAGGGTCCTGAACTCTTTGGGCATGGAGTCCTTAAACTTGTGGAGCCTGATAGTTCATGACTCGAAATTGGGAGACTGGCTGTGGAATAAATTTTGCTCCTGAAAAAGGTCCAGTCTCTTGGCTTCCTTATTTTTGAGGGTGGAACTAGCATGCCCTTGCTTGTACTTTTCATTGGCTGCTGACAAAACCAACAACCCTGGGGGGTGGGTGGGTGTATAAGTATTCAAACGCCGTGGCAGGGACAAATAAATACACACACACACACTTTTTCCTCGGCCTTCTTGGAAATGGATGGGATGGAGGATGGGGTTTGCCACATGGCTTTGGCAATGTTCAGGATCCCTTCATGCACCAGGAGCGCAACACGTGCTGGGGTGGATGCAGAGAGCACATTGAATGAAGTATCTGATTGCTCCGCCGTCTCTTCTGCCTCTTGGCCTAAGTTAGTCTCCACCCTTTGGAGCAGGGCTTGGTGCTCCTTAAAGTCGTCTGGTGGGCTAGCATGGGAGGGCTCCGCCACTGCCTTCTCTGGAGAGGAGGAGAATGACCCAAGGCATCATCCCCGGCAGGGGAAGGGGGCCTCGAGGTGGGCACCTGTTCCTCCATCTCAGCGCCCACCAAGGCTTCATGCGCCAAGCCCAGTGCTGCCAGTGCCGATTGGAACTTGTCTGATGTGGCGACTGACAATTGGTGAGATGCGGGCATCAGTATAACCAGCATGTTCCCAGCATTCCAGTAAGGCCATTGCACTGGCCACTGGCCCTGCTGCCAGACTGGCATCGCTGAGGTGGATGCAACCTCAGGAGCCCAGTCGCAACTGTGCTGTCTCAGCAAAAGGCTGAACTCCCTCTCCGTGCTGAAGAAATCCTCCTCTGGTGACCAGAGTGGGACCGTCGACACCTGACTCCTGTAGCTTACTGTCGCTGTGGGTGACCAGTGCCTTGAATAGTCAGACCAGTGCTGGGAGTAGGGGGAACAGTGCCGTGTTGGGGAGCATCCCTGAAGTCTCTGTGACGGTGCTTGTTGGAGCAAATATGACCAGTGCCGAGTGTATGGCAACCTGCACTTCCCTCTGGGTGAGACTCAGCACGAGGGCGGAGACTGGGAGTGCATTACTAGTGATCTGTGGTGGCTGAACCGGTGACCTGAACTGATGCAGAGACCAGGGGCATGGCAAGAAAGGACTCTGCTTCAGCTCCATAGACCGGTGGTGCTCACTTGCCTTCTAGGAGGCCCTCATAGCTAGCTTGCCCTCATCGGGAGGCTTCGGCGGGTCCATCGCTGCATGCGGTGCCGGCTGCAGTGGGAGAGTCCTTTGCTCTCTGGGCACTGGGAGCTGAGATGGTGTTAACTGTGCCATTAGTCTGGGTCCCTACTGCTCCCTAGAGTCGGTGGAGGATCCCTTAGGGGGGTAGGAGGTCCCCTTGGGGACATTCCCCCTTGCAGCTCTGGCGTGGGCAGGCAGCCTGAGCCGAGTTCTTTACCCTATGCCCCTTGGTCTGACTTGCTCAGTGCTGGGTCCCTCATCTTGGGCACCAGCAAAGGGGATCGGTGCCGGGTAGAATCCAGTGCCGGGGGTGCACTATGCACTGAGGCCGAAGTGCTGGGTGTTGTGTCCGGCTGTGTGAAGAGCGTCCTCCAGGAGGAGGGCCCTCAAATTAATGTCATGTTCTTTCTGTGTCCTGGGACCAAAGGTCTTACAGATGCTGCTGACAAAGACAAAGACATTTTCTTTAATGTGGGATTCCCCCAGGCACTTCAGATAGCTACCATGCGGGTCCCGCTAACAGGCAAAGGCCCATTACAGTCAGCTAGGAGACCAGGGCATGCTCTGCCTGGGCAAAGTCCCTGTTGGGACACTAACTGACTAACTACAGTACTTAACAGCTACTTGCTAACTAATCTGCAATAAAAACAAACTATTTACAGCTGAATCACCAAAGTTCGAAGAGTAAAGAAAATGCTCACCACTTGCAAAGTAAGGGAGAGAGGTGCTCTGACCAACCACCATGGGCAGTAAGAAGGAACTGAGAGGGTACAGGGCCGGCGGTGCCCGATATAACTACGCATTAGTGCGGAACTCAAGGGGGTGCCTTCCAGAAACCGCTAAGTCAAAAGTCTCTGAGAACTGTGTATGTGGGTGCATGCACACCTAGAATGGAATCTACATGAGCAAGCACTCAAAGATGACGACCAGACACTTTTCCTATGGCTTTAAGACAAAGCTTAGTGACATGTATAAACTAAGAAATGTGGATTTAGATTAGAATACCATATTTTTTTAATACATCTATTATGTAGATATACACACACACACACACACACACACACACGTGTGGAGTGAGAGAATGTGTATACACACGAGAGTGTTTGTGCGCACGCGTGTGTATCAACAGCAATTAGTTGGATAGGAGTTGGTAGAGACAAGGACACAAAATTCAGAAGAAGAGCAAACGATAACTGATCCAGCTGCATATTTATACCAAAAGACATTTTTAAAGGGTGTCATAAAACACATTAACCCAAATGGAGATTTTGCGAAAACAGGCACAACTCTACTGAAGTCAATGCCCAGAACACAAAATGCACTAGTGCAATGCAAATGTGCCACCCACACCCAGAGTTTTTAGTTTCTAACGAAGACCATTACCTTTTGGTTAAAGAAAATTAAGTTACTAGTGATAATGGCAGAAATCACAAATCCATATTTCATCTGCTGGTTCAATTGTTTAGAGAGAAGTTGTCAGATCAGCAAAAAAATAAGACAACTACATCAAAATATAGACAAACAAAAAAACCAACTAACTTAGCCTTATCTTACTTTTGCTGATCAAACTTCCATTTCTACAGAAACAGGCTCAAGAAAGCCACTTCTATATGAGCATTGAAAAGTCAAAATTTCTTTTTTGCTGACTATAGCAATGATTTCAACACAACCAGCTCCAGACAATTAAAATACGTCTTTAAAAGAAATTATGGAAGCAGAATGCGGCATGCAAATTTTGCAATCTGACTAATACACAGGTCATATATAATATGGGAACAAGTAATGCAGCCAAATGTGCAACATGACAAACACGAGCCCTTCCTCTCCCAAACACACACACACACACACACACACACACAATCCCAACAAGAGAGAAAGTGAGTGTGTGTATCTGGGGGAACAAACAGATAACAGCAGCAATGATAACCTCACCAAAGACTATTTCCTGGAGATCAACGGATGGTTTAGGTTATCAACAGGAAGCACATTGTGTCATAATCATTATTACTCAAAACAACAAAGAACCATCTACAATCTTACCTAGTTCTGGGGGCAGCACAGTAAGACGGTTTCCCTGGATATGAAGTTCCTTAAGCTGAGTGAGTTCACCAATTTCTTTAGGCAGTGATATCAGGTCATTGTCCCTAAGGCTCAGCTAAAAGAAAATATAAAGTTGTCAGAACAATGTTCAGTTAAAATAAAGCAGCCTAAAAGAGAACACTTACTCTCTGCCCACCCCTTGCCCCCCAACACTCAATTCTTCCAATTTATTTACAAGATAAACAAGAAACAGTACCAGGTGTAGTGGTTATTCCTGAAAAACAAACCTTACTACTTCTCAAATTGACTAGATTCTACTGCTACAAGGGCTGCGAAAGTGAATTGATTTTCCAAGAATTTAGATAAATTACTTACTATCTGCAACTTTGTGAGCTTCCCAATATCTGGCGGCAGGATTTCAAAATCGTTGTCACTTAGATAGAGTGCACGCAGGGTGGCTGCAAATTAAACAGCAATATATAAACAGGGTGGCGTATAGCCCAACCATTTGAGGTCAGATCAATAAGAGAGTCAGGTTTGATTAATAACCCTGACTTGGTGAAAAGCCTTTGACATACTCAGGGCTCACAATAATAACAAGCAGGTCAAACTTAGATTTACTGCCTTATTGTATTGTTGGTGTGTTCAGGAAAACATCTATTTCCAAAAGGACTGACACAATTAACAATTTCTACAATAGACTCTGGCAGGTTCTGGCACATAGTTTCAATGCTCAGCTGTCAGAAGGAGCAATTACTCTTTATTACGTCTGATTCCTAGTTATTGCTTAATGTACATAAAAAAAGCTGTGTTTGGAATGAATTTATACCTATATTTAACTACATGCAGCTCTGTGGAAAGATCTTAAAACAGGATAGTAGAACACAAACACAACTGAGTTCAAATCAAATCATTTATATTTTCATAGGTAGTCTCTCTCTCTCTGCAGCAGAGGACAGAATGATAAAATTCAAAAACGAAAAACCCAATCCATCCATTTAGCTTATTACTATTTATACAGCACTGTGGCTGTGCATGGTACTTTTCAGGAAAATTAAACCAAAGGAAGATAACAATGAATGCTGGGAGGAGGACTATGACCTCTCACCCCCTCCGAGAGCAGGTTGCATGTCTGTTTTGCAGGTTTCTTGTTAGTTGCATTGTAGTCATCATTTTTAACTTTTTGATAATTTAAAATTTTCCTTCTATTGGATCATAATCAGCAGGTCCTTCTCAGCAAGCAGCATGGCCTCCTCTAACCTCTTTGCCGCTTTTTCTGCTTAAGGCTCTGATCACGCTTCCAATAAAAAATATGTTAAAAAGAAAATTAAGGTTGCAAAGTCAAACACTCAAAAGTTAGGAACGCCAGAATAAAGATTGCCTGGGTAACCGTAATTGAGCCTCTTTCTGTGCATGCATTAATGATTCAGTCTTTAATTACATGATCACATACTATTGCTTCTACCTTGCCTCATTCAGTGCACACAAAGGATGGAACTCTAGGAACGAATCAGGGTTATGTAGTGAAAGAAGCTGCTGTCTGTAGGACCCTGGCCTCATTTGTTGCAGAAGTTGGAAGGTGTCTAGTGAATGAGGTAAGGGATTGCAAAAAGAGAAAAAAGTTGAATGCTGCCCTGGGGAACTAGATTCTATCCCTGCCTCCACCATAGAGTTCCTATCTGTAGCTGGGCAAGTCACATAAACCAAAGTGTTCACAGTTGGCCACTAATTAATTCTGTGTTCCGCATTTTCTGGGAGCCCTACTACAGATACTTAGGGCCAGATTTGAAAAAGGCCATGTGTTCACAACTGTAACTGACGTCAAGGGGGGGGGGTGGGAGGGGCACTGTGTTTTGAACATATAAGGTGCTGTAAAAATGCTAGGGACTCTGAAAAAATCAGGCCTTAGATATCTCAAGTCAGACACCCAAAAATCAGTAGACACTTGGGACTGTTTTTGCCTTAGTTTCTCAGTGCCTCAGATCCACAGCTATAAAATGGGGATAACACCACGTCCCTATCTCAGAAGAATATTCTAAGCTAAATTCATTAAATGTTTGATTAAGCACTCAGAGTATGATGAGAGCACCAAAGAAATGCTGTGGAGGAAATCAACAGTACTGTATTCAATGCAGTTTGGGGTGTGCAGTAAATAAGGCCTGGGGCCACACACTGAATGAGAATAAAAAGTAATATTGAATTCACTTAAAAGGCTGGAATCATATGGAAAAAACAGTATGTGATAACATAATTAAATACTAGCACAATGGATATGCACAAGGCGGCTCAATTAAAGCTGCAAAAGCAATCGGAATTCTGAGATTTCATAACTTTTGAGTGTTTGACTTTGTAACCTTAACATGCTTTTAACATATATACAAACTATACACACATACACTTCTGGAAACTTGGTTGTGGTTACTTTCAGATCGTCAACATGCCTCAAGGTGACATTCTTTATTGTCCCATGAGGCTTATTAGCTTCTATTAAGTTTTAGTAAGTATGTGGCTCAAGAAAATATTACCCTCAAGAAAGCTAAATATGCCATTACTAACCAAGTCCTTGCATGCCCAATAGCGTCAGGTGACGGTATATCAATGCTACGTATTGCTGAGCTGAGCTATGTAGAAATATTCAAGAGGGCCCCAGGAAGAAAAACATACATCTAAAAAATTCTATTGGAGTTTGGTCTCTATCAAATAAATTTCACCAGCAAAAAGCAAACCACCATGTTAGGAAGATTTATAGATTTTTTTAAAAAATGTTTCTTACTCAGATAGAAAAAGTTTCCAGACAGGGAATTTTCATTTAAGTTGTTATAAGTCAAGTCAAGAACCTCCAGAGCTGGTAAAGATCCAAATCCTCTAGGCAAGGTATTTAACCTGTTCATGCTGTTGATGGTGGAAAAACAAGACACACAGAACATATATTTATATTCATTTCACCAGCTAATCATGAGCAAAAAGAATGAAGGCATTAAGCTTTCCAAAAAAGAGGCGGCCACAATAACTTCTGGGTCAATCCTTTTAAGGCATAGTGCCAAAGCCCTCAACTCCCACTGGTTAATGGGATGGGAGCTGAGGGTGCTCAGCACGTCATAGGATTGAGGCCCACAGACCATTATTTCCCAAATTCCCATGACTTTTCGTTTCTATCTCCTACCCTACCTATCCCTTAATTTCATCCTATCATTTTCCTTAATAAAGTTAGTTTCTTCTCACAATCAATTAATTTTTTATTGCATTAAGGTATAATTATTCGGGTCACAAGGGTTGCATATTCATTGAGTTATCTAATTACCAGGTCAAGGCACCATACCTTAAGCTGTACAGTCCGGCAAGATCAGTAAACTAAAGGCAGAGACCTACAGTTAATCCAAGGAGCACAGCAGACCCAAGACCTATTGATCTAAGATAGCCATAGAGCCACTGAGGAAGGAGGAACAAGCAGATTTTACCACTCTTCAGTAAAGCTTGGGGGTGGCGGGATGGAGTGAATACATTCAACACAATACAGCAAGGAATGACCATGAACAGGGGGTTGAGAAGGGTTACTTATGGATGAGAATTTCAAACAGAACTGGTTAAACAATGGAGAAAATGGGGGTGGTGTGGCAGAGAAGTCATAAAGGGGGGGGATGCGGGAGAGACACTGAATCTTCAGTCAACAAGATCTTCCAATCAGCTCTCATTACAGTAGTGGAAAATGACAATGTATTTAATGTCTCTCTCTCTCTCACACACACAAAAATACATTACATCATCATCAAGGTTAAAAATTCAACCACTCAAAAGCTAGGAAATGCCAGAATTAAAGTAATCTGTGCAATAGTCTTTAATTACATGATCACTTAATTACATTCTACTTTTTCCACATGATCACATACTACTTTTTCCACCTGTTCCTTATTCAGTGCCCAGAATAGACAGTGCCCAGTTAGTAATCAGCGAGTCAATACTTTGTTTTCTCCTCATTGGTCAATGTGTGGCCCCAGGCTTTATTTACTGCATGCTATTCAAACACTGCTCTGAAGACAGAATTATTCATTTCCTTTTCTACAAAGCTCATCATTATAATACCTGAGTGCTTCACAAACATTAATGAAATTATTTTCATAACACCCCTGGGAGAGGAGTGGGTATTACCCCATTCTATGGAAAGGGAGCTGAAGCACAGAGAGAATAAGATCAAAGGTGTGCGTTAATTCGGATGCTCAAGTTGAGACAACTAGCATCTAAGTTTTCAAAGTACTTAGCATTATATAGCACTTAATATGTTCAAAGCACAGCTCCCATGGAGTTTAACTGTCAGAAATACTGAGCACTCACAGCTGTAATCAGACCCCAGGGGCTTAAGTTTGACACCCAAAAATGAGGAACAGATGCTGAGAAAAGTTTGATGAAGTGACTTGCTAAGCATCACATAGGAACTCTGTGGTACAGAAAGGAACAAAATCGAATTTTTCAGAATAGCATTCTACTTCCTTAACCATCAGACTATCCTTTCTCTTCCTGCAAAACCCTACCTCATTCACAATACACATTCCGACTTCTACAACAACCTCCTTCACTAGAGAACCCTGATTCATCCCCAAAGAAGATCCACCCCTGTATGAGGGAGGGGAGGTCCTGCGGAAAAAAATAGTATGATCATAAAATTAAAGACTATCCTAACGCATACACATGAGGGTGCTGAATTAAGGTTGCACAAGCAACTTTAAGTCTTGCATTTCCTAATTTTTTTTAAATGCTTGACTTTGCAACCTTAATAAATGTTCTTTATTAAAAACACACACAAAAAGCAAACTGGAAAAAAAAATTCCAGTATGTGGCATCACATTGACATTCACACGGGTCATTAGCTGGGTTAGAACCTTTAGAGCTACCACACAGACCTCTCACATTTGATCTAACAGTACCAGTGTCATTCTCCCCTGCTCTCAATCCCCATCTATTTCCTTCTCCTTCTCCCTGGTCCAACTCTCGTCCTCTCTGCATCTGAGTCACTCTGCTTCCTCCTCCATGCTGCCTGTGCATTAGCAGTGTGTCACAGAGCACAGGAGAGAGAGGTTTCTGGGCTCTCCGTTCTGGAGAATGTGTAGAGATGGCTTATCCACAGTCTGGTCACATCCAGGAGCTGTAGGGCTGCAGCATACCCGATGTGCATGGAACCTTGTAGCAGCTAAGCTCTATGAAGTAACTATGGAACATGTAAAAAGTCAGAT
The DNA here is from genome assembly GCF_009764565.3 of Dermochelys coriacea. NCBI lineage: Eukaryota > Metazoa > Chordata > Testudines > Dermochelyidae > Dermochelys > Dermochelys coriacea. The sequence continues at coordinate 230,376,565 of NC_050069.1, forward strand.
TTTTCAAAACATTTTTAACTTGGCCAAATGTGGGTGGATTTTCACAGGAAAAGACAAAAGCACATTTGACACAAAGGCCAGTCCCTGCCTAATTTCAACTTCCAGCATCAGATCATTAGAGCTTTTCAAAAGAAAGGACTGCCAGATTTTAACATTGGCAAAAATGTATTTTTCCTTAACCTTATTCTCAGAAGTGACTGGACTGTTTTGGCCAACACCCACCCTGAAAATGTCATAAAGTATGGCAAAGTTAAAGAACTGAAAACAGGGTCTTGTAATAGGAAGTATCACACAACCTTATGAATAACAGTGCTAATTGTCCTGCCTTTAAAAAAAAAAAAAAAAAAAAAGAAAGAAAGCATCCATGCTGGACAGCTAACCAAAAGAACCAAAACAAGGAGGGTCTGGAATAATATTATTAAAAAAAAAGGGGGGGGGGAGGACTGTTTAATGCAACAGATCAAGGAGAAAACTCCAAAGTATGAGGTTAGGGTTTGAGAGTATTCATAGAGTTCATTACAGAAGGAGCTAAAGCTGCTCTCACATCAAAATGAAACAAAGCAACCTGAAATAGAGTAGAGATCGGATCATGTGGTATCAAATTGGGGCTACTCAAATCCTCAGGGTCAGAGTGAGTTTTTGTAAAAAGGCATGTCTGGAGGCCTATTTGACTCAATTATACAAAAAACTGTATTAAACGATGTAGCTCAAGCTACAGTTATTTGTAGGAGACTTTCTAAGAATTAGGACTGAACTTTTAGATGTTCCATTGAATAAAGTGGTGAAATCTTCTGATGAGCAGCAGACCTATCAAAAGCTGCCTTGCAGTGCATGCAAAGTGAGTCCCCCTCCGCATAAGTGACACCCAATACACCTGTAAAGTGTACAGTGACACATGATATACTAAGACTGAGTAATCCTGTCAAGATCCCTGGAAGAAGTCACAACTAGACTTGCTTCAAGACCGTCCCCCGCCGCATCACCAGCAATCAAGTTATTCAAACCTCAATGAGTGTTTTTTCTTAGAGCACTCCTGTTAGGTAGGTAAGCATCGTCATCTCATTTTATAGCTAGCTGAAAAGCTGCCAGTAATTGTTGGAGCACTTTTTTTTTTCCTGGAGATTATTTCAGTTCATGATCAAGGGCCACAGAGAACAAGAGTAGGCATATCAGCCTTGGAGTTGGTACTTGGAAACACATAGCATTCAACCTAGCAGGGACACCAGTCAACATGCCAGAGAAGTTTGTATTTCCCTCTTTTTGAAAAGTCTTTTCTCTTTTGTTGGCATCCAGTTGCACAGCTGTATTAATGTGCACATGGATAAAGAAGCAGCTCTATGCCCAAGTTATTTACATATTTGTTCCGATGCATGTATGAATTGATCAGAGTTCTGTTTTATTCCCTTGAATAAAGCAGTGGGGGTGGGGGAGAATACACCATGTTTGTGTAATTTAGCAGAGTAGGCCCCATGTGGAATGCTATTCAAGGACACAGGCAGCTATGAATCCAGTACACAGGATTAGCTAGCAGCAGCAGCAAGAGTTGCTTAAAATGTAGTTTACAGTTCTCTTTATTTCAGTATTATAGTTCACTCACATTATGTGTGAGATAGTGCTGCTGTAGCACCAGAATTCCTGTGTGACCACGGGCAAATCACTTATGTCTCAATTCTACAAAGATTTACATGCTTAATTTTAAACACAAGAACAGGCTGACCCACTGGCACTACGCAAGTGCTTAAAGTTACGCTCCAGTAGAACTCTCTCCAGAATCAAGGCCTTGATCTCACTGTGCCTCACTTCCCCATCTATGAAATGAGAATACTTCCTCTCCCACCCTTTGTCTTGTTTACTTCAACTAAGTTCTTTGCAACAGAGATAGTGGTGTACTATAAGTAGGGTTCTATTCTGTCATGGAGATTGCAGAAGTCATAGAGTCTGTGACTTCCTGTGACCTCTGACTTCTCCAGTGGCCACTGTGGCTGGCCCCACGGACCGCCCGAGCAGCAGCCAACTCGGCTGGCCCCAGGGACCGCCCGAGCAGCAGCCAACTCGGCTGGCCCCAGGGACCGCCCGAGCAGCAGCCAACTCGGCTGGCCCCAGGGACCGCCCGAGCAGCAGTCCCGGGGGCAGCAGCTGGCCCTGGGCCTTCCTATCCACCCTAAGATTCCATCAGGGGTATTTGTGGTATAAGTCATGGACAGGTCACGGGCTGTGATTTTTTGTTTCTTGCCCATGACCTGTCCATGACTTTTACTAAAAATACCCATGATTAAATCATAGTGTTAACTGTAAGTAGTGACACCACATAGTACAATGGGTCACTGAGCTAAGAGAAGGCCCTCTAGATGCTACTGTAATTCTACTAGTTAGGAGCAGAGAAGGAGTATTCTTCGCTGTAGCTGTGGGAGGTTGCTGTAATACAGGTTTAACGCTCCTGGATTGTTTGGGTAATGGAGCCTCTGTAGCACCACGAACACTGCTATTTCTGTTCTTGATCTAAAAAGTTATAGAAATCACTAGCACATCAAATAACCCGCCCAGTGCTGAGGGAGCATTACAGTTCCTTCACAACCACTATTGCCCGCTGCTGTGCCCTTCCCACCTCACTAGCACCACTGATGGCAGCCTCTCCCTCAAACAAGTACTGTTGCTCCCTGCCTCCACAAGCCTGAGGGTTCCAGATGCCCTCTGTCCTCTGCAGGAGGGGGTCCATCCAGGCACACTGGAACACATGCTTTGGGCTGGTGATCTCAGGTGGTGATTATCTTCTTAGACACGCTTTTATCCAGCACAAATCCAGGTACCAGGCTGGATTCCAGGTGCACGCCTGGGCCGCATTGTTCCAAATTATATAGGGGGAGGACGGGTAAACTTACCACTCTAGCCCAGCAGTTACTCATTCTTACCCCTCTTGCCCCCTTTCTTCCCCAAAAAATAGTTTCTTCCTGATCAAGACTTCCTCTGACACCCACATCTTGAATACTGTATGCCAACATCTTGAATACTGTGTGAAGATGTGGTTGCCCCAGCTCAAAAAAAGATGTATTGGAATTGAAAAAGGTTCAGAAAAGAGCAACAATAATGATTAGGGATATGGAACGGCTTCCACAGGAGGAGAGATGAATAATACTGGGACTTTCCAGCTTGGAAAAGAGACAGCTGAGGGGAGATATGATTGAGGTCTATAAAATCATGACTGGTGTAGAGAAAGTGGATAAGGAAATGTTGTTTACTACTTCTCATAACACAAAAACTAGGGGTCACCAAATGAAATTAATAGGCAGCAGGTTTAAAACAAATAAAAGTATTTCTTCACACAATGCACAGTCAACCTGTGCAACTCCTTGCCAGAGGATGTTGTGAAGACCAAGATCATAACAGGGTTAAAAAAAGAACTAGATAAATTCATGGAGGATAGGTCCATCAATGGCTATTAGCCAGGATGGGCAGGAATGGTGTCCGTAGCCTCTGTTTGCCAGAAGCTGGGAATGAGCGACACGGGATGGATCACTTGATGATTACCTGTTCTGTTCATTCCCCCTGGGGCACGTGGCACTGGCAACTGTCAGAAGACAGGATACTGGACTAGATGGACCTTTGGTCTGACCCAGTAAGGCCATTCTTATGTTTGTTCTCTACCTCCACTGCCATTCCACATAGATGTTGAAAAGTGGCCAGTGGCTGATATTTTTCATGCAATGAATATAGCCTTGTGCAGCCAAATATTTGTAAACAAACAGCAAGCAGAGGCAGTGGATATACAAAGTTAATTTGCCAATTTTATTCCTGTGTGAGTGAATATTTTTGACTGTGGGTGTGGCCCACGAGTGACAGTTGACCTGACATGGCCAGGCTTTGAAGATCACAAAAAACCCATCCCCAAGAGAAAATAGCAACACAAGGACCACTAGGATGTTGTGTCATTGGGTTCAGATTTTTTTTTTTAAAAACCACTTGGCAAAGAAAAGCAGGTGGGAAAATATACAGAAGATCTCAGAAGAATGAAAGTTGACCTGGGAAGCTGGAGTACTTTACCCAAAGTGATCCGAGTATTTTCTGGAGAAGTGTAGAGTATGAATTGTTCAGCTGCCCTGTGGGCTGCTACAAAAAAGTTTAGCTATAAAGGAATAAATCACATTCCCAAGGTGGGGTCTTCTTTTGATGTGTTTTTTTTAAATCTCTCTCAGCAGCAGCCATTAATGGCCTGATCCAACTCCTGAGATCAAAACCTTTCCAGTGGCTTTAATGGGAAATGGACCTTGAAGGAATTTACCAGTTTTAAGGGGACGTTAGTTATGTTGTAATATTTAAAATATGTGAGGCACCCAGATGACATGGCAGTGGACTCCCTTAAGATGTATACTAGAAGTAGAAAGTTACACAACAAAGTTAACATAGAAGGGAGCCTTTGGTTTACCATTTGCAAGACTAAGGATACTCCTCAGCAAGAATGCCAATTCACAACACTCCTTCACTCCTACCCCTAAAAACAGTACTAATGGAAGAAATGCAGGGAAGTAGTATATTGGTTACAATTAAGCACAATCAACTTGTTACTGGTTTCATCAGATGCAGAAAGCATTCAACTATTTCCCCCACTAATGATGAAGCATTACACCTTGAGGTGTATCCTAGTGTGTGTGTGTGCACGCACGCGCATGGAATGTTGGAGTGTTACTTTCCCACGTAAACATATTAATTATCCAGTCTCATTGTTAAATCCAAGCCAATAGAGGCTGCCAAGAATCAAAGCATATTCCACTGTGCTAGACAACCAGAGACAAAATAAGAACCAAAAGTGTCTTTATCGAGGAGACAATACCAAAAAATTTATATCACTGCAGCCAACAACGCAGTTCAATTATCAATCTCTTACAGAGTTATCTAACTCATTAGAGAATATGGAGCCTAGTTAGCTGAAGTCTATTTGGGTTTAAGTAACAGCGCGTACACATCCTTTCCCTCTGACTTAAATTGTTTAATGGTCTGAGTTTGTAATATAAAAATTCATTCGTACAGGGAGAAAGCTGTAAACAATATAAAATTGCACCCACAAAATAGAAAACATACCAAATACAACTACAGTATGGTTTCAGAAAAAGGTCCATCCCCCTACTGTAAGTTTAGTTTTATAATCATATTTCTTGCAGAAACTCCATTAAAAAAAACCAGTAGTGGTAATGATGGTTAAGCAGAAAGGAACCACCAACTGTATTAAATAGAAATATGTTTGAGAACTGTTAAAGGGGGTGACCACTAAAGGATGCTTCCATTCTATCAATGCTTATCCTTTTAGGCTTTCAACAGAAATCCTTGTTGTATTAAGCCACTCTTAACCGGAGCCACAATTCCTCCATTACTCAATGGATACAAATCCCAGTTTCCAACGACCCAGATGGAAATCCTAAATGAAACTCAATCTTTCAGAAGACAATCTATGCTAAATAAGTAAAGCATGAAGCAGATCTTGGATCTTTTATCATATAGTGACCACAGAACTCTCAGATTTAATAAAGATAGCAGTTAAGGGAACAATTTTGCACATGCATGAAATAGTATGTAACAGATTTAAAACTGAATTTAATAAGTGGATCATTATGGATAGCTACTGACACAAACGAGAGATCAATGTAATGCGAAAGAGACCATACACAAGTATCTCTTCCTCAAACTGTTTCAAATTAAATACACACACAACTGGTGTTTTTCTAAGACGCTTAATTTTTAGTTCAACTATAATGAAACCATAACTTCAGAGCTATCCCAAGTGCCATAAAAATTGATCTTATTTACAAAACATGAAAGCTTTAAGTGCAAGATTCAATTACTGTTAACCACAAACAGTTTTTGCAATTTTTTTTTTTTTTGTCATTTTTGCTACGCACCCAAGGTTCAGGTGTTTGAGCTTCTGAAGGCTGCTAATCTGCGTAGGCAGCTCCTCAATCTGGTTGTTGAAAAAGTTAAGCACTTCTAAATTCTTCAGATCTGCAATGTTTGGTGGCACAGCTGTAAGGAAAAAAATGCATTGCAAAATGAAAGATTCTCAGAGCAACAGCTTACTTGGATTGTAAACCCTTAGGGAAGGAACCATCTTTTTGTTCTGTTTGTCTGCAGCTAGCACAAAATAGTCCTAGTCCAGGACTGGGGGATCCTAGGTGCTACCACAATACAAATGAAATAATTTCTACCCCACAAGAAACGTTGATGGCCAGTAGGGCTCTATCTGGTGTCCATTTTCAAAGCCATTGCTGGCAGCACTCTGTCCTCTTAAAAAATGCCATTAGCATTTTAAAATACTGAAACAACGCCATTATTACGGTGGGGGCAAAAACACCATGTACATACTGTTCTGTAAGCAGAATAATAAGGAACCATGCCTTCCATTCAGTTTGCACAGCACCAAGCACACAAACAAGGCTCACAAACATAATCTAAACTTTTGGATGGTTACATTAATATACATCAGAAAAATAGATGGTTCAGCCATCCAGACCTAAATGACAGTTTTATTTAAAGTCTTCTCTAGTAAAATTGAAACAAAAATCCATTCTGAGTGATGGTCCATTTCAGCCTGCTGTTTTAATAATCTAATACCTGAGTAGGTGTCCATTTAACATTCAACTAAAATCACAACAATTTAAGTTCAGCCTTAAATGATGAACTGTTCAGCCAAGACAGTTTTTGATTTGCCTCCCATGAGTAAAGCACTATGATCAATACATACAAAAAAAGGTTACATCAGATTAGCAACAGATCAATGCATGGTTATCTAGAAATATGAAAAACCAACCCAGCAGCACGATATGAATACGCCTTTGCAGATAAAAGGTTAAAAAGATGTACAGATTTAAATCTCTTTTCCCACAGACAAAGAGAAACTTAAAGACAATGAGAAACTTAAGCATGCAGTTAAAGTTTACATTAGAGCTGGGGAAAAAATGACAAATCATTTGCACTGAAGCTTGCAACTGTACCCACACTATTCACCTTGGTGCATAATGTTAACTTTGACAACAGCAGGAAAAGTAGATGGAAGGTTTAAGTACTTATGAGCTTAAAAGAAAATCATGGCCTCGTGAATTTGATGGAATGAGGCAATACACCCCTGCCTTAAAAACAAGCCCACAATATTTACACAGTAGAACATTACAGTAGGTCATTTACTAGACTTTAAACATAGTTACATTGTTCACAACAATGTAATCTCTAACAAATATCCTAATTGCTCTGCATAAATATTACTCACTGCTCATGGCTGTGTTCATGGGAGGATACATTTAGCAAACTGAATAGAAGAAATTACGACAAATCTGAATATTAAAAAAAAATCTCACATTGTCATATGTTCTACAATAGCTGCGTGCACACGACTCCTGGGGGAATTCTGCGCTACCGTGCATGTGCACAATTTATGTCCCCCACAGATTTCTTTGCTTCCCTGCAGAAAAATAACTTCGCTTCCCTGTCAGAAAGGGAAGCCACAAGAGCCGTCATATGACCCTTCCCAGCAATATGTTTTGGGTGCCCAGGGCAGCCGGCAGAGAGGTAAATCACAGTGGGGCAGGGGACAGGACTGGGGAAAACCCGGCTGGTGGCTCCTATCCTTGCACTGGGCTCAGCTGTTGTTCTGGCTGGGCTGGGGAGGACGGGACTGCCTCTTCCCCTGCATGGCATCTGGGGTTGGGTCAGACCCATCCCCAGTTTTCTCCCCCAGCTGCAGGAAGCTCTGCAAACTTCTCCCTCCACCCCCTCTCCCCGCTTCGTGCGCCCGTCACTCCTCAGCTTCAAGGGGAGGGTTTCCCCATCTGTCCAAGCCCTGTACTTTCAGATCCCCCCCCCGCATACCCACACCCTCCTGCCGAGCCTCACCCCCGCCCCTGACTCAGAACCTCCTCCCAATGAGCCCCATTCCCCCTTCACCTGGACCACCCTGATGAGCCACCCGGACCCAGATCCCCACCCCACTGAGCCCCAACCAGCTGCACCTGGATCCCCACCCCACTAAGTCCCCCACAACCAGACCTTCCTGCCGAATTCTGTGCCCCACCACACCCAGAACCTCACCCCCTGAGCCCCAACCATCTGGACCCCCCTTCAGAGTCCCGGAGTAGCAGCCGTGTTAGTCTGTATTCGCAAAAAGAAAAGGAGTACTTGTGGCACCTTAGAGACTAACAAATTTATTAGAGCATAAGCTTTCGTGAGCTACAGCTCACTTTATCGGAAGCATTTGGTGGGAAAAACTTTTTTCCACCAAATGCATCCGATGAAGTGAGCTGTAGCTCACGAAAGCTTATGCTCTAATAAATTTGTTAGTCTCTAAGGTGCCACAAGTACTCCTTTTCTTCAGAGTCCCATTACTGTTGCACCCAGAACCCCCCCCCCAGCCCCTGTGCATCCAGATCTCCCTCTGCACCCAGATCCCCTGCTGAGCTTCCCGGACTCAGATTGCCCCAGACAGACCCATCTCAACTCACACCTGGATCCCCCCCACACTAAACCCCTCCACCCTTGGACCCTGCCTTGTTGAGCCTGTCTGCCCATACCTGGTGCAGCTGGCACCGAGGGGCTGGCCCGGTCCTTGTACTGTGTCAAGGTTGGGTTCAGCCTCACCACTGAGTCTGTCCCAGGGGGGTAGGGGGGATGGGAAGAGAGGAAGAGCTGCAAAGTGTTCTCCCACCTCTCTGCAGCCAGTAGCCTGTGCTCCCCAATGCCATGGTGGAGCCTCCACATTTATTTAACAATTAAAATTTGAAGAATTTTAAAATGTGTGCAGAATTTTTAAATGTTTTGGCACAGAATATCCTCAGGAATAGCGTGCATACACGTGCACACACACACACACACACACACACACACACACACACACACCACTTACCCCAGCTGTTGAAATCAATGGGAATTATGCGTGTGTTTAAGTACAACAGGTATTTGCCTGTCTATACTTTGAAAGCATATGACAATTTTCCACATAACAGATTACTTAAATTTTTAGGTATTTTATAATACAGGTGTTTTAAGCCTCAGAATATTGCATCATAGGCATTATTACAGTTAATATCTCTTGCTATCACAGATTTCTTACTATTACATGTACTAAGTTATGATAGGTTGGCAAGCACATTGCTTTTTGTAACCAGCGGTATTAATGCTTACAGATTGAAACCATTATTTTCTGCTTCCCAATTTAGCCACAAACCAAGAATAATGCAGACAGAATGCAACCCCCTGCACTGCTGATGCAATTAAATCTTGGTCTGAAAGTACTGACCTTTTTGACAGGATAAGAGATTACTTCACTCTCCTACATAAATCAGTTCAATTTAACACCACAAATTATGCTAAAATGTGATATAGGGCTAGGTTATATGGACACAGAAACAGTAATGCCACACAGGATACTAAACTTCTAACAGCCGGTGGAGCTGTATGACATCAATTCTATACTACAAACTAGTTAACACTGAAAAGGTATCACTGATGTAACCACCCAATGCTCCCAAAGAAACTATTTTCCAGATCACTCTACAGATTCCCTAAAGCGTGGGGTTTTTTTTTGTTTGTTTTTTAAATACCAATTACTTATCTTTCTGTAACTGTTGTTCTTGGAGATGTGTTCCATACATCCATTCCACAAAAGGTGCGCATGCACTTTGTGCATAGTTGGAGATTTTTCCCTCAGCCGTACCCATCGGGCCAGCGTGAGCAACTCTGACACCTCACACCACTGCACGCAGGTACACAGGGCCACACTGCTCCCAGCCACCCTCAGTCCCTTTATATTGGAAAGGCTCCAATATGGAAGGAAAGGAAGAGGGGTTGCGCAATGGACATGTGTTGCACATGTCCAAACCCAAGAGTTTACCAAACTTTCTGTAACTGTCTTTTCTTCGAGTGATTACACATGTCCATTCCACAGCAGGTGACTCACAAGCAGTGTGAACTGGAAGTAGGCTCGGAGTCTACTTGAACAGGGATTGTAGGACCACCCGCCCAAATCTGGCATTGTCTCTAGATTGATCAGAGAAAGCATAGAGAGAGGCAAACGTATGGACTGATGACCAGGTTGCTGTCTAGCAACCATTCAGTACAGGTAGACGAGCCAGAAAGGTAGCGGAAGTTGGCTGCGACCTGACAACTTTTTTTGGAGGGGCAATATCAGCCAAGTTGGTTGCATAAACAAACACAGATGGAAATCCAGGAAGAGATCCTCTGGGTGGATACTGGGTGGCCCTCTACTCCGTCTGAAACCACAATAAGGAGCCAAGACGAAGACCTGAAAGACCTAGTCCAATCCAGGTAATGAGTCAAAGCTCTGCTAACATGAGGTTTTTGAAAGAAAGTCAGTAAATATATTACTTGATTAATATGAGAATCAGAAACCACTTTAGATAGGATTTTGGGCGAGAGTGAAAGAAAACCCTGTCCCTAAAGAAAATTGTATAGGAAGTCTCTAATACTAAAACTCGCAGTTCCCTAGCTCTCTTGAGCAAGGTTACAGCAACCAAGAAAACCACCTTCACACACAGGTACAACAGAAAATAGATCACTAGCATCTCAAAGGGGGAGATGAAGGGCAGGAGACCCATCAATTTTGCTAGAACTAAAATTTAAACTCCAATGTGGAGCCAAGCTGTGACCCTGTTATAATCCGAGCAAACCTTTTAGAAATCTGATGGACACAGGGTTTGAAAAAACTGATCGATTATCCACAGGAAGGTGCAAAGCGAAAATAACTGCCAGATGGACTCGTATGGAATATCAGCTAAACTTTTTGTTTCAGAAACAAAAGAAAGTCCAAGATAAAGAAAATCAGAACTTGAGCTGGGGGCATGTCTCTTTGTACTGACCAAACGGAGAATCTCTCCTATTTAACAAGGTACGTAGACTTAGCTGAAGGCTTCCTACTATTTAGCAGAACTTCCTGTACCCCCTTAGAGCAAACTCCTTCCGAAGTTGTCAGCCATGAAGCATCCACACTGTCAGATGGAAGGGTTGAAAGTTGTGATGAAGCAAGCTGCGGTAGTCAGTGAGATCACATCCACATCCCTCAAGACTGGCATCGGAGGTCTGACAGATAGGGCTAGTACAGTCAAAACCTAACGCTGATGGGGCCACACTGGGGTTATTAGAGCAAGGTGAGCAGAATCTTGCTTGACTTTGGACAAGACTGAGCTGGAGTGGAGGAGGAGGGAAGGCAGACAGCAGGCCTTTGGACCAGGGTAGGAAGAAAGCATCTGTCAGTCAACCTGGGCTGTGATCCGCTCGGGAACAAAAAGATGACATTTTTTGTTTGCTCTTATTTCAAACAGGTCCACTTAGGATGTTATCACACTGCTAAATAAAACAGACCTGGACACATCAAAGCAGAGAGACCTGCAAACAACCTACTCAGGTGGCCTGCCAGAGCGTTTTGAACTCCCAGAAGGCAAGCAGCTCTCAGGTTGATAGAACTGGTCATGCAGAAATTCCAAAGGAGCATTACCTCGTGGCAATACCTGTCAAATGCTCCCCCCTTATTTGTTCACATAGAACACTGTGGCTGTGTTGTCTGTGAGCACCAACAAATTGTAGGACCATCCATCTAAATCTGGCATTGTCTCTAAATAGATGAGAGATGGCACCAACAAATTCCGCCACTTGATATGGAAGCTTGATATGGAAGGAATACCACACAAGCTAAATGGATAGCCCAAAGCTCCCTGATATTTATATTGTAGCCTGATCCTTTTAATGCTTAATAATAATTATACGGATTACCAACTGATATTAATTAATGAGCTAGGGATAATAGGGTTTTCATCCCAGAATCAGGCTCCACAGAATTAAAACTGACAAGTTCAATATCTTGTAGGGAACCGCGGGATGAATGGCAAAGACACTCACATTGAGGGCAAAGCAAAGCCTTGGCTATTTTTATTAAAACGATCAGTAAAGACAGGAAAGCTTCAAACCTCATAACCAGATCGCAGTAATGCAGTATTAGCGATATCTTTGGCGTCATCCCCTGCATATGCTCATATCCTTATATACTCACATCCTTCCTTGAGGACCTGCTGGTGAGAGAGGAGTCTCGGGCATGCCAAGTGAGTCCAATGGTCCAGGTTCCCCAATGCCCAAAGATTGGTGGTAGATCACAATGAAGAGCTGAAAGGTCAACAATGGAAAGCTAGCCCCCACTACATAGTGGCTTAGCCTATTATAGGGCTTGGCACTATCATGAATATTCATTCTGCTGCCCAGCCTTCAGTGTCCAAATCGAACGTCCTCACCCTCAGAATATTGGGGAGCACTTATCCTGTAGGTTAACAATGAATTAAATGGCATTAAAATATCATATATCACCTATTGCTCAAGCAAGTTTGGGTTAGACATCTGCCAACGACTCTATCCTAAAATATCAGTTCAGTGTTCCTGTGGTTGCCTGGTACCATTATGTTCAACTCCCTTTACTGAGCAAGCTATTCCCAATTCCCCCGAATTTGGGGTAACTGTTGGGCCATTTTATCTATGCGAAGAATCACAGGCCTACCATACTTATGCAAACTTGCTTCAGCTAATGTCTTACAGCAGAGGTGGCCAACCTGAGCCTGAGAAGGAGCCAGAATTTACCAATGTACATTGCCAAAGAGCCACAGTAATAAATCAGCATCCCCACCATCAGCTCTTCCATCCCGCTCCCAGCACCTCCCAGCCCTGCCGATCAGCACCTCCCTCTCCCTCCCCACACCTCCTGATCAGGTGTTTCATGGAGTGCAGGAGGCTCGGAAGGGGGGAGGAGTGAGGGCACTGCAGGCTCAGGAGAGGGGGTGGGAAGGGGTGGAGTGGGGGCAGGGCCTGTGGCAGAGCCAGGGGTTGAGCAGTGAGCACCCCCTGGCACACTGGAAAGTTGGTGCCTGTAGGTCCAGCCCTGGAGTCGGTGCCTATACAAGGAGCCGCATATTGACTTCTGAAGAGCCGCATGTGGCTCCAGAGCCACATGTTGGCCACCCGTCTTACAAGATACTGGCCTGCAGGTTTCTTGTTACTGCTGAGTAAAATAAAAAGACTAAGCTAGCCCCAAGAGCTACAATATGGAGACAAAAGGTCCAAGTCTGAAGGGGACTTAAGTGAGCTCCCCAACCTAGATGTGCATCTGATTGGAGTTGTGGAGGGGAAAAAGAACTCCCTTGCAAAGATTTGCAGTTCTACTCGCCAGTTCAGGAAGGACAAGACCAGAGCAGTTACTTGAATCACTATGCCCATAGGATGATTGGGCAGTAATTACAACCAACCCTGGAGTTGGTTGAGGTGTAGCCTGGCATGCTGCACCACGTAGGTGCATGCCACCATGTGTCCTAGAAGGCTGAGGCAATTCTGAACCATAGTGACAGGGTTTGCGGTTAGATTTAGAGGAATGACCTGCATTGTTTGGCTTTTGTCGAGTCCAGAGCTGCATCAATGAATTCTATTTTATGCTGATGCCTATGCAAAGATGACTTCTATTGATCTAAGATGAATAGTTGCTACGCTGGATAGCATTTGAGACCTGGACCAGCCAGTTGTCCAAGTGGGGGGAACACGTGAGACTTCCAACTTTACAAGAATGCTGCTACCACAGCCACGCATTTTGTGAATATGAGAGAAGGTGCTGACAGGCCGAAAAGCAGTACTGCAAATTGGTATTGACTGAGAAGCTGAGAAACTTTTTGTGATTCTGATGAATTGCCACATGAAAATAAGTGTCCTTTAAGTTGAGAGCAGCATAGCGGTCCCTGGGATCTAAGGAACGGATAACACATGCTACATAAATTGAAGGGAATGACCCCACTGTGCTTAAAACCAACAGATCTGTGGTGATGCAGGTCCAAGCAATTAGGAAGTGGGATAGGCAGTTGGCAAAAACTGGGGTGGGGATAGATAGCACTCTGGTAGACCGCTCTAGATCAAAATGACTGTTCAAAGAATCCAGTTTGCCTGGAGGAACTGGGAGCAGCAGAAGACTGAGAAGGATGCCTCTTGTAACTTCTGCTTCTCTTTTTGGACAGGTCCTGGGTATGCGGCAAGAAGGGCTGAAACCACTGGGATAGATGTGGGCAGATTGGTTTTCTTTTTGTCACCAGTGTATAAATCCCCTTAAGGGTCACTCTTGAATCTTTCAAGGTATGAAGCCTCTCATCTGTTTTAATAGAAAAGAGCAAGGGTTCTTCAACTAGGAGGTCTTGAATGGTTTGTTGCACCACAGGGGGAGACATGACACCTGCAGCCAAGACGAATGCTGCATAATGATGGCGGAAGCCATAATTCAAGCTGGAGTGTCTGCCGCATCCATGCTTGTTTGCAATGCTATTTTGGCAACTAATTTGCTCTCCTCCACCATAGCAGTGACTCCTGCTTTGTCTCATCAGGGAGCTTGTCTTTGAACTTCAGGATATTACCCCACAGGGTGAAATTGTAAAGACCCAGCAAACACTGCTGCTTCATAAGATATAAACCTCCTGTGGAATGAAGCTTTCTACAGAAAGGTTTAGCTTTTTTGCTTCTTTTCCTTTCAGTCTAGAGGCCTGGTGTCCCTTTCTCTTTTCTATCAGCAGCAAAGACTACCAGGGAGCCTGGAGGAGGGTTGTTATAGAAGTACTCAAATCCCTGTGAAGGGACATATTTTCCTCCCACTGATAAAGGAGTGGAGAGCAGGGAAGATGGGGTTTGCCATAAAAACCTGACAGGTTTCAGGAGAGCCTCATTAATAGGGAGAGCTACCCTAGAGGGTCCTGCAGAGTCCCTGCAGCCAGATCCTCTACAGGAGAGTCCCAAGCACGCGGTTCCCCTGCACGGTACTGGTCCCACTGGAGAGAAGACTGACCTTGCTGCAGATGCTTCCAGCAGCTAGCCAATGTAGAAGGGCAGGAAAGAATAGGAGAGGCTCTAAAATGTGGAGGAAAGCCCCAAGGCATCCAAAATGGCCATTGACATGGAGGCAGGACCCAGATACATATAGACCATTGGTCAGAGTGTGGAGGCTGTGGCTGGTACCAGCGAGGGCGGCACCCCACTGCGGCATGCTCGGGTCAAGACGCATATGATCCAACCTTGGAGTCTACTGAAGAGTCCACTTCCTCACACCACGGTGGAACTGACCCCGTCGGCAATGGGAGATCTGACTCAGAGTCTGGAGATGGGGTTACCAGCAAGATCACTACTGGGTTCTCCTTAGATAGAAATCTATGGAGAGGAGCTGCAAATTTAGAAGCCACCAGTAGCAAACACTGCTCTGGGGCTGGAGCTGGAACCATAGAAGCATGCACTTCCAGTCCCAGTACCAGGAGAGATTCCTGAACACTAGAGGAAGCCAGCACCAACAGGTTAAGCAACACTCTGGCTGCCTTGAAAACTTTGGGTATAAACAGCACTGGAAAGGACTCCTGAGTCTGTAGTACCAAAAGGTGCACCAATCACTCAGGGATTGGTGTCAGACTTTCCAGGGATCTGAAATCAGCAATCCTTCCTGGTTTCCGGACTGCATCTGCCTCTTTTTGAGTGCTCTCGTCTCTGCTCGGTACCTTCACGGTAGTTTTCAAAGGCTGCAGTACCGTGTCTTGGGGAGACTTATGTTGTCTCTTCCTACGTACCGTGATGAGAATCTGCCTCTGGATTCTGTCAGAACAGTGGGAGCACTCCAAACCAACTCACATGTGCCAATATCCATTCTTAGAGGGAAGGTTCTGATGACAGGCAAAGTGCAGACTCCATGAGCAAGTACTTGAGTCAGGCAGCCTTGTCCTTTTTCAATCTGGGTTTGAAACCTCTACAAATGTGGCATTTACCACTCATATGTGCCTCTCCTGGATACTTAAGGCAGCTGCAGTAAGAGTCACTCACTGGCATAGTTTTGTTACGTGAGCAACAAGCCTTGAAGCCAGGAGAATAAGGCATTAGTCTGGTACCATACCTGGTATCCACCTGAGACCCCTAATCTATAAAATTATCCTAAATTTAATCCTATATCTACATATGTACAAACACACTGCTAAACTCCAGCTTGATATGATGACCTGAACTGAGGAATCCTCCAGACAGCAGACGCATACTGGTCTCCACCCAGCGGGCTGAGAAGCTGTTAGGACTATAGCCCTAGCCAAGGCACCACCCACAGGAGCTCTGACTGGAGGGTTGCCTGGCTCCATAATTGGTCCAACCATGCTATTTAAGCCAGGAGGCAGCACAGGAAATTTGTCCGAGCAACAAGCTGGTTTCCTGCTGTGGCTGCATTGCACCCCGCTTATGCCTGCACCCAGCCCCGTTCCCGATTCCTGCTCAGCTCCTGTCTCACCTCTGCCTTCACTCCTGTTTCCACCATCCTCCCGCTCAGTGCTCGATCCTTGACTCGCCTCCAATCCTCAGTGACCAGTCCTGGCTCCAACCCCGGCCTCCGACTTCTGACCCTGACTCAGGTTTGACCCTTGGCTCTGGCAGCTGACCTCCGTTCTGACCTCAACTTCGATTCCTGGTTCTGAGTCTGGCTTGCCCCTTGGCTCTGGTAACTGGCAGTTGACTGTGGCGCTGACCCTGGGCTTTGTTCCCAAACCTGGAGGCCTGCTCCGCTCACAAGACCGGATTCCTGCTCTGACTACTACACCAGACCACTTACATCCCAGTCCCCAACACTCTACAGGTACTATATACACACTACAAGAGGGAAGACTTGCCGACACAAAGATCAGAGCTCCAACAACCATCGTTGGCAGTAGAAAAACTGGGAAGAGGGATCAGGAACAGCACAGCCATTTATACCTGCATGCAGTAGCACAAGGCTCACACTGCCCTGACAGGTGCTGCGGAGGGAAAAATCTCCAAGAACTGCACATGGCACATACGCATCTATTGTGGAATGGAAATGTCCAATCACTCGAAGAAGAACTAACTGTGCATATATCTTAGCCTCCTGAGTTAGTAAGTTTGTTGCTGACCATTTGTATTATCGTGTGCAGAGTATTTCTTACAGTCTCCTGTAAATGGCATAATGGACAAACAGACAATACCCAACAACATAGCTCACAGCACAATCACATGAAATGTATTTAATGAATCACTATATAAGCCAGTCTATCATTATGGAGCGGCACAAGGGAGCACCATCTTCCCAACTCACTCACAACCTCTCCAGCCAGACCTCTCAGCAGGGTCACAGGGTGCCTCTGAGGAACAGGGAAATTCTAAAGAAAAGCTCCCTTTCCAGCCCCTATGCAGCTCTATACATCCCACTGAAGGATGGTATAGACACCCTTCACAGAGGCCTGTCAGACTCCAAAGAGCAAGCACACAAGGAAATAAGATGCTGATGCTATTTTGGAAAAGAGCATTAGGATTTATTCCTTGAGCAAGACGACATGCAGTTTGCTTAAGCCACCAATTCATACACATATGTACCATTGCTGAAGGTGCAAATGGATCTCTTCCTTGCAAAACTTTTGCCCAAATGACTTAAAGTCTAGAAGCAATGATTTTACCGAGACCATTTAAGAGCACCAGCTGAAGAATTTCACAATTCAATACAGTTAAAATCTTTATTCCAAAGAGTAGAAAGAAAATAAAATAAACCACAAACTCACAGCTGGCCTTGTCTCAGGCTTGTGGGGCTCAGACTGTGGGGTTATAAAATGGTAATGTAGATATTTGGGCTCAAGCCTGGGCTCTGGGACTCTGCAAGGGGGAAGGGTCACACAAGGCCCACACAAGTCCAAACGTCTCCCCTGCAATTTTACAGTCCCTGCCCAACTCAGCTAGCACAGATCAGCCACAGGGTTTGTTTTTTTTTATTGCAGCGTAGACATAAGCTGAGCTTCTGAGATATTAGGATATCTACCGCCTACTGATTTCACATTGAGATCATTTTTATTTTCCAGCATTTTACTTTCCTCACCTGCCATTCTGAAAGCTTGTATGGATAAGTACATGGGGAAAAAAGGAAATATATCCTACCAACTGATTCAGCTGACATGCTATTTCTATGGCAGCTGGCTCAACAGCTCAAAAGGCTTTGGGGGTTAAGCCCATGCCTAGCCTAATTTGGAGAGAGAAAACTCTCCCACAATGACCAGCATTACGCAGCTTCGACTGCTCCCAAAGACTTCCAAAAAATATGAAGGCATATCCCCTTTGGCAGACATGCAAGTAGCCACATGGTTTTAACTTGTCAATACCCAAACTGGCCTCACTCCAGGAGAGCAGAAGTGGCCTAGAACAGGGATTTACAAGCTATGGTCCCTGGATCAAGAGCAGCCTGAAGAGAGGTGGCTGGTCAGATTGTACTGACAAGTCCACCATTCTGGAACAGGAGGAATCTACCTTCTATGTTTCTGTAAAGGCCACACACATTTGTGGGCACTACAAAATAAATTACCATCCTCTGAAAAAAAAAAAAATGGTGAAATAAGGAATTGTCCGCACAAGCGAGCCATAAGAGGTTCTTTATAACATGAGCTAAATCCCTCCTTCTAGCCAAGACTTAAGATGTTGCACAGACCTTCAAAGACACTTTGTCCAGCTAATAACGTTGGCTTTGAAGTTCAACAAAGGCCACTGAAAGAAAGTAAGACCCAATGGGCTTGCTCCTGTTCCCACTATAGTCAATGACAACTTTACAGGAGCATGCTTTGGCATATTTTCAAGCATAGCGTATTTTAGTATCATAGAACAGTCAGTCTTCCAAGATTTAAGATGTATTTTTGGGGTTTGCAAACAATTGCTAAACTTATGAGTTTATTTGGGAAAGTGATTTTTCTAGGGTTCTGATATGGCTTCTCCACATAGACATTGCATAATCTCTTCTAATGAAATGATATAGCCTATTGGCTCTCAAACTGTGGCCTGCACAGAGATCACCTGTCACATGGGACTAGCTGCTCATTTCCAGCTGCTTCTGGAGGTGTTCAACCTCCAATATACAATGAGGAAGAGACCACAGAAGGAACCAATATAAGTGCCTCTATTAGGAAACTACTACTGAAGGGAAATAAATGAAACCTCTGTCTTAGAGATCAAGAGCCAGCATCACTACGACTTAAGATGTAGGCTAAGGCTGTAGGCTAAGGTGGTAGCTGCAAGAGCCACTAACAGGAGAGGAGTCAGGAGATGCCACTGAGATCAGAACCCCAGGCAGGTAAGGACTGCCCAGGAGAGAGAGAGAGAGAAGTAGAAAAATGGGGAACAAGAGAACATGTGTCTGGATAGCATGTGCAGAGATTGAGGTGAACAATATTCTCAGATTCCTTTATTTTTCAATAATCCCAACTCTGATTGTGGGCTCGCTTCAATGGATATCTATTGTTTTATATGGTGATCGTGGCAGTACTGCAGCACTTGATGACTTACAGGAGTGAAAAAAAATCCATATGATCTTTGTATATCATGTATCTATTCCTGCTGACATTTACTCAAGTGCTTCACTTAAACTTTTGAGGAATCCAAACGAACTATAGAGGACTTAGAATCATAGAATCATAGAATATCAGGGTTGGAAGGGACCCCAGAAGGTCATCTAGTCCAACCCCCTGCTCAAAGCAGGACCAAGTCCCAGTTAAATCATCCTAGCCAGGGCTTTGTCAAGCCTGACCTTAAAAACCTCTAAGGAAGGAGATTCTACCACCTCCCTAGGTAACGCATTCCAGTGTTTCACCACCCTCTTAGTGAAAAAGTTTTTCCTAATATCCAATCTAAACCTCCCCCATTGCAACTTGAGACCATTACTCCTCTTTCTGTCATCTGCTACCATTGAGAACAGTCTAGAGCCATCCTCTTTGAAACCCCCTTTCAGGTAGTTGAAAGCAGCTATCAAATCCCCCCTCATTCTTCTCTTCTGCAGACTAAACAATCCCAGCTCCCTCAGCCTCTCCTCATAAGTCATGTGCTCTAGACCCCTAATCATTTTTGTTGCCCTTCGCTGTACTCTTTCCAATTTATCCACATCCTTCTTGTAGTGTGGGGCCCAAAACTGGACACAGTACTCCAGATGAGGCCTCACCAGTGTCGAATAGAGGGGAACGATCACGTCCCTCGATCTGCTCGCTATGTCCCCTACTTATACATCCCAAAATGCCATTGGCCTTCTTGGCAACAAGGGCACACTGCTGACTCATATCCAGCTTCTCGTCCACTGTCACCCCTAGGTCCTTTTCCGCAGAACTGCTGCCGAGCCATTCGGTCCCTAGTCTGTAGCGGTGCATTGGATTCTTCCATCCTAAGTGCAGGACCCTGCACTTATCCTTATTGAACCTCATTAGATTTCTTTTGGCCCAATCTTCCAATTTGTCCTCACATGTTTAAAATGAAGCTTGACCAAGTGTTTGCAAGATTGGGGCTTTAATTAGGTTCTCACATTGACAAGTCTCATTCTTCTACATATATAAAATATTTTAAATGTTTATACAAGTTACAGAAGTTTCAAACAAATCTTTTTTTATACTCACTAAGGATGAAAGCTGATCTTAGTACAATACCCATGTCAAAACATCTTACATTTGTTAAACTAAAAATACGGATTTTTTTCAGAGAGCTTAGACTAAAATCAATACCCATCTTTAAGGCAGTCTGTACAGTTGAAGGGATTTAGTAAATATATAAACCTCTCAACAAGAAAAACCCTTCTCTTGTTATGTAAACTAAGAACAAGACAAACATTCCAGATAAAAAATTATTTATTCCAGGTTAAAATACAAAATATTGCCCTTTTGCTGCATGAAAAGTACTATATATAACATCCATCTATTCATAACACAGTGCATGAATAAGATGATTATTTAGGTGTCGACACATATGGAACTGATTCAAATTCTTCCCATTGGCTTCAAAGAACTTTGAATCAGGCCATAAGTGAATTAAGAATTTTAAGTATATAAAACTAAGATTAGTCTTTTCACTGCCACATTCATAGTTTTTAGAATCTTTACATGCAAAGAAGGGTCATCAGTTTTTTCACAGTGACTCAGTTTTGTTTGAGAACATGGATAATTAGTTAACTAACTAATTATGTGGTACTTAAGAACTTGAAGTTCAGTAATACTCCAAACCTTTTAAGATTGAGAATATTTTTCCATAAGAGCTATGAGGATTATTTTTTGAAAACAAATAGCACTAAGATTTATAAGGTTATACGTCAGTTTCTCATTAAATTGCTTTACTTATACATTGCTACATACAATTTAAAAGATAGCTCAATATGAGACTTTTGAAACCACTTATTATTCCCATCTCTTCTACAGTAATTAAACTCCTGGGTCACACAATTAAGGGGGCTTGATCCTGCAAAACCATTGCCAGTCCCTTAGCTTCAGTGGAACTACTCATGTGAGTAAAGATTCACAGCATCGGACCTGAAGAGTTCCGTCTCCTAGCTCCTCAATACCACCTTACCCCACTTCACCACTTTGAAATCTCAAGTTCTAAACAATTGATAATTAATTCTGTGCACCCCAAAGAACAGCATTTAAAGAGCTGGAATTTTGTTTGCTTCATTGAACAAGGTTACTTCTCAGTTACTGAGAGAGAAAATCTACTTCACAGAAATGAGAGGGGAGTTAGCAAAGGGAGAATGCAGTTTTATTCTTAAAATATTCATTGAGCACTGACAACATGCTTGGTGCATTACAGAAGAGAGGAAGAAAGAGTCCCTGTCCCAAGAAGTTTGCTAACTAACATGAAATACAAATGCAGATTCCACTATGTAATTTATACTCCCCAAAAAAGATGAATTGTATTGAACAAATTAAAACAAAGTACTTCCTGATTCCCTAATCTTCAGCTCTTTACAGAAACCAGCTGAACTGTTTATGCAATTTTCCACAGAAACACTGCAGTTTCCAGAATGCTTTTAGGAACATTTTCTAAATTATCCTATAGTTCAATGATGTGCTACTGTGTTAACAAAGCAATAGATCAGTAAGTTTTAATTTAGCAGCTGGGGTCTGAGAAGTGCTGAGAACATAGGAAAGGCATGTAAGAGCCTGGGGATAACGTGCCATCTAGTGAAGGGCAGAAGAAAGGACAAAAACATACTGGGCTCTGAAAAGAATGCTTAAAAAGTTGTTAGGAGTTTGAAGAGAATAACTGTGTACTAGGGACACTGCAAAAAGAAATTAGTGTGAAAAGTACATTACCTAACAGCAAGTGGTTTGTGGCAGCTGTGTGTTTTTGTTGACAAGATTATACAACTTGGGGGGGGGGGGGGATTGCTGTTTTATTCTATTCTATATTATTCTGAAAACTAACATTTAAGTTAGTGGAGAAATAAAAGGTGTTTCTGCTCTATTCCCCAACCGCTTCTATAGTATAGGATAGAAATATTTCCACCTTTATGCTAGAAAATGCATTAAATGTTTTGTGAAAATTACTCATTTCAACTGAAGCAATTTACCAGCTTACTTATACGTAACAAGGAAACCTACATTACAAATGTACCACACACAAAAAAGTCTTCTCATTCCAATCAGCACTGTGCCTTTACATTTCAGGAGCATGGGATGGGACTAAGTGTGTGGGGAAGGTCCCACAGGAGTCATGTTATTTAAGGAATCATGGAATCCTGTTAAATTGGGATTTATTATTAAGACTCCACCAGAAGCAACTAATTTAGCTCACATCACTAACCACTAGTACCATCAGACTACATATTGTTTAACTGATATCTGTCAGATCTCAAAAATAGTTTAAATATGACCTTTTAGGAGACAATGTTTCATGTGACTGCACAGTAAACTGACAAATGGTCTTGAAAAAAAAGCTATAAATCAACCCTCCTTGTTATAAATACATTTACACTGAATTCCAATGTTTCATGCCACTACTTATTTAGCATATTTCCCCCATATTTTAATTTTCTATATGCCATATACAAAACCTTTAGCACAAGGAATGACAAATAGTCCACAGAAGAGGGAATAACTAGAAACTCAGGAGTGCCAGGGCCCGAGTAAATGGCGAAGGTCATTCCTTGCAAGTCAAGGTTGTTTGCATTTCAGCTACTACATCCACATCTAAAAAGGAAGCTACATAGTTGTTATGCTTTCATACAGAATTTGGTCACTGTAAAATTTTGAACCTTGGAATATGAAGAAAGCAAAACTATGAGACACCAGAATACATGGTTCATAATATTTAGTCTGTTTTTCTGCATACATTTCTTGTAATTTTTCATTACTTATGATCAGGGCTATAACCTTTGTGAAGAATCTCTGTTGTTATACTTGCTTTGCACTACAGTTTGGTTTACCTGTACGCTGTAAAAAAAACAGCTCACATCTTTTCTATTTAGCACAATTTGACATAGTTTGCCATGGTTACAGAACATAGAGCCCGAATGTCCCCTCAGCACCCACACACAAAGGGAATTAAGCTTCCAACCCCACATATCACAGGCTCTTCAAGTATGGCCTGTGCCTCAAACTACTTCTCCTTACCTCCATGGCAGTACAGTTTTTCATAAGACATACTGTCAATGGCTCCCAGCATACTACTGACACCACCCCTGTTTAGAGGGTGGAGAAGGGTTTTCACTACATTAGGTAAATATTCTACATGGGCATGGGAAACCATGCTATGGAGAGTGATCCTCCCACAATCCCTCACTCACTACCTGTGGTTAGGAAGAGACAGGTTATTGTGTAATTATACTTTATAGGGTATCTGAGCTTCCAGTACTAAGAAAGGACATTGTTGGAGACACAATACAGACAAAATGGACCAATGGAACTAATCTGATATGGCCTTTCCTGTTATCCACCCTCACAGAGCCTAACTATTGCAGTGTGCTCTCAAAGGGGTAACCATAGGAAATGAAGAGTGAACGGAGAAAATAGCACAAGTCGGTATATTTCTCCACACATACGCTATCTCTGCAATTCAGCTCCTCCTTTTGTAGAAAAGTCAAGGCACTGATCCAGCCCATAGTTAATATTTTTTTAAACAGGTTGTGAGTAGGATTCTCATGTACCTCTACAATTATTTACATGAAATTAATTTTAAAAGGCTCAATCCTGGAACACATTACTCATACAGAACTCCCACTAATTTTGAAGTGGGAAAACTCAAAAGTAGTCTGTACTTGACAATATTAGGATTTTCAATGGTTTACTTTTTCTATAACCTGGACAAACACATGGAGATGGAGAGAAAGCTCTTTTTTATCGTTAATGTATTTATCATACTATACGCCGATTCTAAAAAGCTGCCTGTGAAACTATAGCTATTCATCTTTAGGTGTACTTGAATACAGAATCAGGAAAATATTTAGATTTTATACTGACTTACAAAAAGAAGGATTGAACTAATGTGTCTGAAGTTTTGATTTTTAGAAAGGGTACCTGCAACAAGAATATCAAACTAAATTTTTCTGAAAAGTCGAAGTATAATAGTAAATACATAGGAAATATCATCATACACCTTTTTCCCAGTGATGTAGAATCAGCTGAGGTTCAATACCATGTGCATGAAAATTTACTGACATATTGTATTTTGTGTCTAATTTATACACGTAAAAATTTGGGTAATTTTATGTCCTTGGAACTCAATACTCTTTCACATGTATGCCATTCATCTGTTTCTTTCTACAAGCTCCTGCTTCATGTCAAAATAAATAAATAAAAGTGAAAGTTCTGCCATCTGTACCACATCACAGGGTCAAGTTTTTCTTTTAGTGCAATGAACACAAAAGCCAATATGGTATTTAACCTGCAATTTTCAAGAAAACTGAGACATCACACACTTAAAGTTTAGCATATGAATTTAGTCGCTACCCCCACAAAGCATCCCACTGCATTCATAAAAACACAGTTCCTTTTGATGGAGCCTTGTGTCACAAATACAACTGCATTCACCAATGTTTATAAATTATATTGTGGTGCCACCCCAAAGGACCAAACTGGACAGACGTCCCACAGTGCTTGGTACATGCTGGCAAAGTCCTTGCCTACTTTTAGAATTGGCCTCAATTTCTGCCATCAGTGTAGCAGCACTGGAGCCAACCCCTAGTACCATTAGGCAAGGACAGGAAATTATCATCAGTGAAACTTCATGGAAAGATTCACTTGAAGACGACAAAGAAATGTCCACAGAGGTTAAGCTTGGGGAGAAGAATGTCACAGAAGACTAGCACAACAAAATACTGAGAAGGCAGGAATGATCGCGTCAAACACAACAGGAATGAGAGAGAGCTTGACAAGAGCCGTCTCAAAGGAGTAGAGCAGGCAGAAGGGAGCCAAGATTAAATTTGAGTGCATCTCAAGAAAGTAGTTGTGAATGGCACATTTTATTAGTTCAGAAGTGGGCAGCAACAGGAAAGGCAAGTGGGGTCAAGGGATGGCCCTAGTATCGAGGCCAGAGAGCTTGCTTGTACTATGAAAGGAAGGAACCAGAGGTGAGAGAGAGAGAGATTGAGGAGGACTAGGAAGAAGATGAAAGTGATTAAGGGATCTTAGTATTCAGGAGGGAGTGGAATCAAGGAGACAGGTGGAGGGATTACAGACAGCATACAAGACAGAAGACTTTTCAATGGTGACAAGGGAAGAGGAGGGGATTATAAGACAAGAAATGCAGAAAGACCGTAGTGGAGGGACTCAGCAAGAAAGTCGGAGAACAGATAAAAAGGAAAGAAGGCAACAGAGAAGTTTCAGATGACTAGTCACTGAAAATTCAAGTGCAGGAGCAGGTCACGATGCAACAGGTTAATTGCAACAAGGTGGCTTGCCCTCTGGGCTGGAGCGCCCAGGGCCAAGCCAATCCTGAGCCCCACATGAGGGGAAACAAGAAGTTTCCTATAAAGACCAGAAGGTGGCTGTAATGGGGTAGAGGTGGGGGAAGCTTAGGAGTGTGTTGTGAAACTACAGGGCTGCAGAGAGGCTCCTGCAAAGAAGACCATGAGCGCAGGGGAATTGCTCCAACTAGGAAGGGCTAGGAGCAGCCTGCTAAGGCAGGAAGGACTCTGTCCAGAGGAGGGAAGTTTGGGCTGTACCCACCTCAAGGGGGAGGGAAGGGAAGGCTTCTGGGTTTAGTTTTGAACTTAAAGCGAATAAGACAGACCCCAAGGAGGGCTGTTGTGATTGGACTAGAAAAATCCCTTGTGGATTTTATTTGGGAATCCAAGGTGAGGTCACCAGGGGATAAGGTGAGGCTGTCACTCATGTACAGCAGTGGTTTTCAAGCTGTGGTCTACAGACTATGTCTAAGATTTCCAAGGAATCAGCACCTCCATTTGTCTGAGGATCCACAAGCAAATATTCTGTAACATTCCTACTGTCCACACAGTTTGCTTCTCTTTCAAGAGAAAACTGAAGAAATAGGTATCTCAACAGTGACCTCTAATGGCAAATCAGACATCTATTTAAAGCAGCACTTCTATTTAAAGGGAAGAAAGATTCAGAGATTCCAAAAGAAAACAGAAATAGCACAAAATAGAAAAGCAAACCAAGACAGTTGCAGTATTATTGAGGTACCAACTGGATTTACCTTTAAACAGGCTCTAGAAGAGCCTGTGTGTCTAAGGCAGAAACTTCAAGTAGACTGGGTCCAAAATTTGACCCAAATTTGATATAAAATAGCTACTTACAATAAGGTGATAACTAATACATCTGTTAGCATGCAGGTAACTTAACTGCTACCTACCCTATATCCCTAAAATAGAAGATCTTCCTCATGTGAAAAACATATGTTCATTATAGACAGCTTGCACGTATTGAAGAGATACTGTCCATGTCATGTTTTTTAACTTCATTACTACTAACTGAGAAGACACTTAACACTCAAACCTGTTTTAAAGGTGGATTTTACCCCAATTATGGAACTTTGAGGTTTGGGGTTAATTAATGATTACAGGGCTCTGGAAACCTTTCACCATACTTTCCCTCCAACTGCACTGATGAAGTGTTTTTGATTCACTAAAATCACTTATGCCTTAAGAAAAATGAATGTTAACAATGAATGTCTATATTAGGATGTTAATAAAGAATTCTGTATAGGCCAGGGGTTTTCAAACTTTTTTCCTGGTGACCCAGTTAAAGAAAATTGCTGATGCCCGCGACCCAACGGAGCTGCAGATGAGGGATTTGGGCTGTGGGAGGGGCTGGGGCAGAGGGTTGGGGTGCAGGCATAAGGGCTGTGGGGTGGGGTTGGAAATGAGGAGTTCAAGGTGTGGGAGGGAGCTCTGGGCTGAGGCAGAGGGTTGGGGTGCAGGCTGTGGGTGGGGCCAGGAATGAGGGGTTCAGATTGTGGGCTAGGGATCAGAGGGCTCTGGGCTAGGGATGCAGGCTCTGGGCTGGGGCAGGAGGTTAGGGGACAGGAGAGGGCTCAGAGCTAAGGGTGCAGGCTCTGGGGTAGGATCAGGGATGGGTGCTTGGAGTGCAGGAAGGGGTTCTGGGGGGCTCAGGGCTGGGGTGGCTCCCGGTCAGTGGCGCAGTGAGGGTGCTAAGGCATGTTTTCTTAGCACTGCAGACTTTGCTGCGCCCCAGAAGCAGCCAGCAGCAGGTCTGGCTCCTAGACGGAGGTATGCAAGCGGCTCCGCGCAGCTCTCACCCGCAGGCACCACCCCCCACAGTTCCCATTGGCCAGGAGGGGAGCCAGTATTAGGAGCAGGGGCAGCGCAGAGAGCCCCATTGCCCCCCCAAACCTAGGAACCAGACCTGCTGTTGGCTACTTCTGGGGCGCAGCACAGTGTCAAAACAGGTAGGACTAGCCAGACAGCACCGCCGCTGGGACTTTTAACGGGCCTGTCAGCAGTGCTGACAAGAGCGGACGCGACCCACTGCCTTATATTTCGCGACCCAATACTCGGTTGAGACCCACATTTTGAAAACCAGTGGTTTATCTATCTATCTATTTCCTTTACCTATCAATGACCAGATTCTGATTGACCCTCTCCCTCCAAAGACTGGAGCTCCAGGGCTGCACTCCCTTACACTTGGTGGCAATAGTCCCCAGAACCTGGTTATTCTCCACTGCAAAACAGAGCACCGGGCACTAACCACGCCCTCACCTTTCTGACATACAACCAACACGGGCTATGAAAGGAGATGGCACAGAGCCATTCTGCCAGCTCTGTGCCACTCAAAGAACAACTTTATGCCAGAAGTATTCCGCAGGTGCTAGGTTCCACTAGATTAGCAGCCCCTTTATGATGTCCAAATGGCATAAAGGGGCCAATACATCTTTTTATCTGACCCACTGACTACAGTTGAGGCCCAGAAAAGGTACCCCGTTCTCCAGTCTACCATGATGCAGCTGTTTTAGGCCCCCGTCTTTTGAAGCTCTTCCCTCAGAAATAAAACTAGTAACCCAAATGAAATAAATTTATTAGAGCTACCTAACCCGTGTCCTCCCTGTAAATCACCTCTGATGATGGCCCCTTCTTTTCCCATTTCCTGCTGAAGCCTAGCATTTAAAAGTCTATCAGCCCACAGCATTTCCTCTCTCCACCCAAATTTACCTCCTGGATATCCCAAATTTCATTCATTCTTCCCCAGGTCACGACCATGCTGTCTCAAAGCTGCTGTGGAGGTGTGAATTTAGGTTAATTTCCAAACTCCTAGAGGCAAATATTCAAGCTTTCCTTTGGAACTGACCTCCACTGCCCTGCAGAAGCTTCAGGTTGTTCTAGGCTGCTGGGCACTTAATGGGGTAGACTGCATCCCAAGCATGGAGCACGCATGTGATACACGGAGCACGGATGTGGTACATCCACCCTGCATGATCAATTTAGGTGGGAGAGCACTGACTGAACTGCTGCTAACACTGGTCTCTTCCAAGTAGGTTTTAGAGATACTACGACGACACTTGCAATCTTTACAGAGTTACTCAAGTTTTGACTCTCCTCATTTACACATTACTAGATAGAAGAAACATTTAACTAAGGGTATGTCTGCACTATGAAATTAGGTCGAATTTATAGAAGTCCATTTTTTAGGAAGCGATTTTATACAGTCGATTGTGTGTCCCCCCACTAAGCACATTAAGTCAGTGGAATGTGTCCACAGTACCGCAGCTAGCATCCACTCACGGAGCTATCCCACAGTTCCCGCCACCCATTGGAATTCTGGGTTAAGCTCCCAAAGCTTGATGGGGCAAAAATACTGTCGCAAGTAGTTTTGGGTACATGTTGTCAGTTGCCCCTCCCTCCGTGAAAGCAAGGGCAGACAATCGTTTTGCACTTTTTTTCCCCATGCAGGCACCATATTGCTTTCAGCAGATGGTGCAGTAGGACTGCTAACCGTCATCATCAAACCACCGCTTCCACTGCAACTCTGCTTGTCTCGATAGCCAATTTCTCCATGTTGGCTGTCATGGGCTCCTGCTTCAACTCTACTTTCCTACAGATACCATACCATGGCAAGCGTGCAACCCGCTCAGCTCACTGACACAGCCGCTGTTGTGTCCTGGTGCTGCTGGCAGCAGACAGTGCAGTAGGTCTGCTAACCATAGTCATCCACCACTTCTGCTGCAACACTGCTCTCCTGCAGACACCATACCATGGCAAGCCTGGAGCCCGTTCAAATCACCGTGGCAGTTATGAGCATTGTAAACCCTCATGCATTATCCTGTAGTATATGCAGAACCAGAACCTGCAAAAGCAGGCGAGGAGATGGTAGTGCAGTGGACTAGATCAATGAGGACATGGACACAGACTTCTCTCTAAGTATGGGCCTCGGCAATTTGGACATCCTTGTGGCAATGGGGCAGGCTCATGTACTGGAATGGCAATTCTGGGCCCGAGAAACAAGCACAGACTGGTGGGACCGCATAGTGTTGTGGGTTTGGGATGATTCCCAGTGGCTGTGAAACTTTCGCATGCATAAGGGCACTTTCATGGAACTTTGTGACTTGCCTTCCCCTGCCCTGAAGCGCAATACCACCAAGATGAGAGCAGCACTCCCAGTTCAAAAGCTCGTGGCGATAGCCCTCTGGAAGCTTGCAATGCCGAACAGCTACCGGTCAGTTGGGAATCAATTTGTAGTAGGAAAATCTACTGTGGGGGCGGCTGTGATCCAAGTAGCCAACGCAATCACTGAGCTGCTGCTATCAAGGGTAGTGACTCTGGAAAATGTGCAGGTCATAGTGGATAGCTTTTCTGCAATGGGATTCCCGAACTGTGGTGGGGCCATAGACGGAACGCATATCCCTATCTTGGGACCGGACAACCAAGGCAGCCAGGACATAAACCGAAAGGGGTACTTTTCAATGGTGCTGCAACCACTGGTGTATCACAAGGGATGTTTCACCAACATCAGCGTGGGATGGCTGTGAAAGGTACATGATGCTTGCATCTTCAGAACTCTGGTCTGTTTGAACAGCTGCAGGAAGGGACTTCCTTTCCAGACCAGAAAATAACCATTGGGGGGATGTTGAAAAGCCTATAGTTATCCTTGGGGACCCAGCCTACCCCTTAATGCCATGGCTCATGAAGCCATACACAGGCACCCTGGACAGTAGTCAGGAGCTGTTCAACTATAGGCTGAGCAAGTGCAGAATAGTGGTAGAATGTGCATTTGGATGTTTAAAAGCGTGCTGGCACAGTTTACTGACTTGCTTAGACCTCAGCAAAACCAATAATCCCACCGTTATTACTGCTTGCTGTGTGCTCCACAATATCTGTGAGAGTAAGGGGGAGACTTAAGGCAGAGTGGGAGGTTGAGGCAAATCGCCTGGCCACTGATTATGTGCAGCCAGACATCAGGGTGGTTAGAAGAGCACAGCAGGGCATGCTGAGCATCAGAGAAGCTTTGAAAACCAGTTTTGTGACTGGCCAGACTGTGTGACTGTTCTATTTGTTTGTCCTTGATGAAAACCCACCCCCTTGGTTCACTCTACTTCCCTGTAAGCCAACTGCCCTATCCCCTTCGACCACCACTTGCAGAGGCAATAAAGTCATTGTTTCAAATTCATGCATTCTTTATTAATTCATCACACAAATAGGGGGCTAACTGCCAAGGTAGCCCAGGAGGGGAGAGGGAGAAGGGAAGGACAAGGCCACACTGAACTTCAAAACTTATTGAATGCCAGCCTTCTGTTGCTTGGACAGTTCTCTGGGGTGGAGTGGCTGGGTGCCTGGAAGGCCCCCCCGTGTTCTTGGGTGTCTGGGTGAGGAGGCTATGGAACCTGGGGAGGAGGGCAGGCGGTTACACAGCGGCGGTCACAGCTCATGCTGCCTTTCCTGCAGCTCAACCGTATGCCAGAGCATATCAGTTTGATCCTCCAGTAGCCTCAGTATTGCCTCCTCATCACCTCTCCTTGCGTTCATTTTCTTGTTTCCTGGACTCCGCAACTGTCTGCCTCCACATCCACTGTCTGCACTCTGCTGAGCTCTTTTAGTGCAGGAGGACTGCATGAGCTCAGAACATTTCATCGTGAGTGCGTTTTTTTTTTGCCTTCTTATCTGTGCTAGCCTCTGGGATGGAGATGATAGGGGAAGTGTTGAACCATTTGCAGCTGCGGGAAGCAAAAAGGGAGAGTAATATTTAAAAAGACATTTTAGAGAACAATGGGTAAACTCTTTCACAGTGAATGGTTTCAAACAGCAGTGCCCTCCTTTCCCATACCAAGCACCCGTTGGGTTGGCCATTTAAAAGGAGGAGCTGTGGTTTTCGGGTTAATATGCAGCACAAACCCAACTAAACCGCTCCCAACCAATTCTCTGGGATGATCACTTCACCCCTCCTCCCACCGCATGACTAGTATCAGGGAAGATCCCGGCCAGCCAAATTCGAACAGCTCAGCATGAATGGGCCCACTCCCACCGCATGGCTAAAAGTGGGGATGATTTCTTTTCAGCTACAGCAAACAGCCCAGCAGGAACGGCCACCTCTGAATGTCCCCTTAATAAAATTCCCCTATTTCAACCAGGTTACCATGAATGATATCACTTTCCTGAGGATAACACAGAGATAAAGAACAGATGTTGCCTGAATGCCAGCAAACACCGGGACCATACGCTACCATGCTTTCTTATGCAATGATTCCAGACTACATGCTACTGGCCTGGTGGGGTAAAGTGTCCTACCATGGAGGACGGAATAAGGCTGCCTTCCCCAGAAACCTTTTGCAAAGGCTTTGGGAGCACATCCAGGAGAGCTTCATTGAGATGTTCCTGGAGGATTTCCATTCCATTCCCAGACAAGTTAACAGACTTTTCCAGTAGCATCCCAAATCTTCAGGGCAAATTAATCATTAAACACACTTGCTTTTAAATCATGTATTATATTTACAAATGTACACTCACCAGAGGTGCCTTCTCCGCCTTCATGGTCCAGAAGCCTGCCTTGGGAGGGTATTGGCTCCAGGGTGATAAACAGTTCCTGGCTGTCAGGCAGAACGGTTTCATCCTCCTCCTCATCCCCGTTTTGTGAGACTCCCCCCTTGCAGGAGTCCACGTACAGGGGTGGGGTAGTGATAGGGGCACCACCTAGAATTGCCTCCAGCTTATCATAGAAGTGGCACGCCTGGGGTTCTAACCCAGAGTGGCCGTTTGGTAACCTTGCCTGAGCTCCTTAATTTTCATGCAGCACTGCTGCAGGGCCCCCATTATAGCCTCTGTCCTTCATGTACTTGGAGATTTTTACAAATATTTTGGCATTTTATCTTTTGGAATAGAGTTCTGATAGCATGGATTAGTCTCCCCATACAGTGACAGATCCAGTACCTCCTGTTCAGTCCATGCTGGAGCTCTTTTGCGATTCTGCTGATGAGCTCTGCATTGTCACGCCACGCTGGCTAAACAGGAAATGAAATTCGAAAGTTCCCGGTGCTTTTCCTATGTACCTGGCTAGTGCACCCGAGTTGAGAGTGCTGTCCAGAGCAGTCACAATGGAGCACTCTGGGCTAACTCCTGGAGTGCAATACCGTCAAATTGCATCTACACTACCCCAAATTCAACCCGGCGATGTCCATTTCAGCACTAATCCCCTCGGGGAGGAGTACAGAAATCGATTTTAAGAGCCCTTTAAGTCGACAAACGACTGTCGTGTGGACAGATGCAGGATTAAATTGATCCAACTCTGCTAAATCCAACCTAAACTCATAGTGTAAACCAGGGCTAAGTAGCTTAGGTTATTTCCCTTTAATCCTATACCTAGAGAGTCATGCCCATGTTAAACCTGCTTCTCAATTTGACCTATTAGTGAACATTTACAGACAGCTTTAGAACAGCTTCAAGCAGAAGTCTGGATAAGTCAAGTTGTATAGGATTAGTGGACTAGAGACCCAATTAAAGTGAATGTTGTACAGTAAGGGACAAGGTTTATGACTAGAAAAAAAAAAAGGACAATACAGCAGAAACAAGATGGGTTTTACTTCAGTGTTTTCAGATGTTACAACAGTTAGCTAAATGAATCGCTAGTGTAACACCAATGAAGGCATGAGTTACACCTGAAAGGCATTTGGCCCAACAGATATACAGTGAGAGGAGGGCCAGATACCTCCTTTTTCTCCCCTTCTACTAAAGTTTGTGGCAGTGCAAGTTGAAACTGGAATGGCAATTGTCCCAAATCTGTGTACACTTACTGAGGAACATCTACACAGCCAGTTAGTACACGGTAACCCAGGGTGTGAATGAACAGCGCACTAGCCTGCCATGCACTCAATGGCCACATAGATCTCTACTGGTTATTTGAACTTTTAGCGTGCAGTAGCAGGGTCCAACCAGTTAGTGCCCAGCACGCTAGTGCGCTGTGCATTCACACCCTGGCTTATTACACATTAACTGGCCATGCAGACAAACCCTAAATGATTCAACCAACCAACTCTATTCAATCAATGGAATGCAGATTTGCGTACCTTTGATAAAGAATGATTTACAGGAAAATAAGTGCAAACTTAATAGCAATGTGAATGGCACACTAAAGTTAACTGCAAAAGGACAACATGCTGGGAGTAAAAATATTCAGAGCAGTGTAATAAGCATAATGGGATTTAATGGCGTTATTTACCTTAATGAAGCTTGGCTTAATTTTAGTAGTGTTGACTGGCAAAATAAGATAGTGGTTGCAGAAGGATATGCACATCCACTTACCTTTTATATGTATTTACCTCTATCAAACGGACATATTTACTACAGGCAGTAGAAAACAGAAGCAAGCACATTCATTTATATGACAGAAAACTAGTAAAAGATGCTAATATGACCTTAGTGGAACATATCAAGTGTCATTGCCACTGTTTTCCCAAGTCATTTTAAGAACAATTTACTAAGACAATTAATTATAATTGCTTAAAGGATTAGGTCAAGAGTGTCAGATAAAAAAATATGAATTTGAAATTTGGCCTTTTTTTAAAGGGAAAGACTATTTCAACTCAACATTTATTTTTCTTTAAAAAAAAAAGAACAGCGGTAACTTCCAACGTTGGAGAATATTAGTTATACCCCACTGGGGAAGATTCTTGGCCTTTATCTTCCTCTAAGCAACATTTTAGGGTCTGACAGGTCAACAGCATCCTTTAAATGGAAGAATGAACACTCACCCCTTAATATTCATACAATCTTTTGATTTAAAAGGTCAGAGTTGGTAGAAGACAATCTACTCTTTCTACCCCATTTTATTGGTATCTTCCAGTCAATGGGAGCTACGAAGCCAGTGCTCTGGGCGGAGGCAGCCCACAGACCTGCCTGGCTATGCCGCCGCCTAGTAGCTGAGCAAGGGGGATGTTACCACTCCCAGGGAGGCCCCCAGGGAAGCACCACCCAGAGCCTGCCTCATCCCACCTGGTGCCCCCTCCCAGACCCAAACCCTGCTGCTGAATGTGGAGGAAGGGGTTTGCGTGCTGCAGGGTCCTGAGACTGCCCTAGCAGCGGCTGGTGCACCTGGGGCTGCTCGAGTTGCCCCTGAGCGAGGTGCACCAGTCGCTGCAAAAGTCATGAAATCCGTGACTTCCATGACCTCCGTTATAACTCGCAGCCTTACTCATCAGCTATCTATGGCATAAGGGGCAAATTCGACCATGAGGCACGGTACCTTTCTTGAAACAGGGATCTGAGGAAAGGTCCTTTGTTGTCTTCACATGTCAGTGGGCATGAAAACTCTGGTCAAGGTTATATAAGGATATTGAAGTCTCCTTAGGATCCAGGTGGGAAAGGAGAGAAGAGGGACAAAAGCAGCAGGCAGATATGGAGGAGAAGATACAACCAAGACTCAAGTTTCCGTGATTCTCCTAATATACTAGCTATGAGGAAAATGGCCTACTAAAAATTTATAGCAACTATACACTTGCCTATTGGCACGCATATTCACAGCTATTCTTTTACAGCCCTTAATGCCACATCTTAAAAAATACAATATAATTGTTCTCTCATTCAAAATATATTTATCCTCTACATGCTAGGATAACACACAACTGATTACATCATCCTCACAGCCCTTAACTCATAATCCCCTTTTCATCTGAAAAAGAACTTTCCTTTAGGCAAGTCCTAGGTATTAAAAATATAAAACTCTTAAGAGATTTTGAAGAATTTATACTTTCCTGAAATTCAAGAGCTAGACAATTTAAAGGGTTTGTGACAGTGATTTCCAGCCTCTTTTTGCTAGAGCAGTGGCTCTCAACCTTTCCAGACTCCTGTACCCCTTTCAGGAGTCTGATCTGTCTTCCATACGCCAAGATTCACTTCACTTAAAAACTACTTGCTTACAAAATCAGAAGAGAGTGTCACAGTGCACTATTACTGAAAAATTGTTTACTTTCTCATTTTGTCTGTACAAAATTTTAGTTTGTACTGACTTGCTAGTGCTTTTTATATAGCCTGTTGTAAAAACAGGCAAATATCTAGATGAGTTGATGTACCCCCTGGAAGACTACGCGTATCCCTGGTTGAGAACCACTATGCTAGAGCATCCCCTTGCAATGGACTAACACACCACTTCACCCCCCATCCAAGTGTGGGCACAGTAACTATCTTCCCTTCCCCCCCATCCAGTTTCTCTTGTCCTCCTTCCCTGGCAATTGTGTTTTCCCGTCCACCCTATTTGCAGGGACTCCACCTTCCTCCATCACATAGTAGCTTTGAATGCCTCATTTCCACACTCCATGGAGTGCATTTACCTGGGAGCGGAAGGGATGCACAATAGTGCCTTCAAATGCCCAGCTGAGTACCAAAGGAGTAAAGAAAACTTCACTGGATTGACAAGAGGACATCTGAACCTGCACTCCTGTACATGTGAGCTGCTCCCAGAGAAAGTTACATCGGGGTCACAACAGTATGGAATTAGGGTGACTTCCAAGCAGCCACCTAATTTTAATGGCAGATAAGGCAGAACATTTATGGAGTGCGAGGTCGGCATGAGTCTGGGGTCCCACAGCTTTTCTTCTACACACAACGCTTTCCTCTACCCTACAATGACCCCTGAAATAGTCTGGCATTCCCCGCCCACGACAGGAAAATACGTGTTTAAGAAGGCTAAGTTACTATCATGATTTTTCTATGTCATTTGACCCCTACTGCAGTACCGATTTACTATTTGACTGAAACATCCCAAGGATCAAGGACCGATTGTGCTAGGTGCTGTACAGACAAAGATGCGGTCCCTTCCCTCAAAAGTTTACAACACGACAGGTCTTTTATACATTGACAAAGTTAGACTTAGTTCATTTCTTGTTTTAAAGCCCACACAAAATCTACAGAAGTTAAACATATTTAACACTGCACATGCATGGTCACTGTAGTATTTCACATTTAATCAAACAAAGCAAATATACTTTAAAAAAAAGATTTCTGGAGATGTAGGAAGCTTACAGACAGGGCAGAACGAACAGGAAGAAATTTTAAATGGATGGATTGGAAATAAGATCACAGTTAAGGATCTTATCCTCACAAATGGAGGATGAAATACAAAACTAAGGAGACCTGCTGAACATCACTGCTAAATTACATTTCCCATCCATTTCCTGTAATGCAACTATTTAAATGATCTATTTAGGACAAAGGCCTTGCCACCATCTCTAAGCAGCATAGCCTAATTGATGCTAAATAAAATGGAACACCACCAATGGCAAGTTTGACTGTTGTTCAAGTGGTAGCAATGAGGCTTCTATCAACTAGAAAAATATAGTGTTAGCCACCAAGAAGTGTACTTACTTGTGAGCTTGTTGTGGCTGAGAACCAGCTGTGTGATGTGGGACAGAGTGACTGTAAGAGAGCAGAAGAAAGACCGTAAGTGAATGAACTAACAACTCAAATGCAAGTTCAATTTCAGCCAGCCAAAAAAAAAAAAACAAAAACAAAAAACCATACACTGGCAGAGATTAAACTGAGCAACACAAGCCAATTCCTCCATGCTTTGATAGATCTGAACCCGTATGGTTCCCATACTAACCCAATTACAATTACTAAGATACCAAAACATCTCTCTCACCCCCTGCACATTGCAGTATGGATCTGCCTTCATATAACTACCATTTCACTAAAAAAAGATAGATAATTTGAAGAACGAACAATGCAGGACATGTTCTCAATGTTTTGAGAAAATTTTTACAGATTTTCATAAAGAAACAAAAAAGTACAAACAGGTAAATAAGTGACTTACACCTTGTATATTTTTCCAAATTCAGCTCGCTTCACAGAAACTCCAATAGAATTATGCAACACCACCATTTTATAACCTGTCGAAGTCAAAAGCTCCGACAATATAAAAAAGACAATACTATTTAAAAAAAAAAAAAAAAAGAGTAGACTGTCTCTGCAACATCTCTAAAGAGCTAACTTTGAAAAACTTCCCCCCCCACACACACACTAATATAGCAGATTCTTCTTTTACTTTGTGCCAAGAGGACAATAACGTGGAACCTAATTCCACAGGTAAACTTTACATACCAAGGAGTCTATAAGAAATTCATCTGTTGCCTTTTTGTTCAGTCAGTTATTAGTATTGTGCTACATACCAAAGGCGAGCAGAACCTTATTCTTCAACAAGATTATTCTTTACCCAGTAGAGGCAACTGGCAGAGGAGAATGGCCACAGTAAGTGTAGTACACTTTACACAGGAATCCCGTGTTGTTCTGCATCAGAGGTGGGCAAACTACGGCCCATGGGCCGGATCCAGCACATTAGACATTTTAAGCTAGCCTGCAAGCCGCACCAGCAGCTCGGCCCTGCTCCATCTGGGACGCTGGCCCGGGAGCCACACCAGTGGCTTGGCCCCATTCTGGCGCTCTGGCCGGGGGCCACACCACATCGCTCGGCCCCACCCCGGCCGGTGTCCAGGGTTGGTGCCTGCAGATGGAGCAGTGAGCAGAGCCGCCTGGCCTCGCCTCCGCATAGGAACTGGAGAAGGGACATGCCACTGCTTCCAGGAGCCGCTTGAGGCAACGTGTAGCTCTGAGCCTCTCCCCATGCCCCAACCCTGATCCTCCTCCTGCCCTCTGAACCCCTCGTTCCCAACCCAGAGCACCCTCCTGCACCCCAAACTCCTCATCCCCAGCCCCACCCCAGAGCCCACACCCCAACCCCAATTTTGTGAGCATTCATAACCCGCCATACAATTTCTATTCCCTGACGTGGCCCTCAGGCCAAAAAGTTAGCCCACTCCTGTTCTACCTGCACTTTAAATTCCAACCCACTGCACTTTAAATCCCTCATGAGAAAATCCAAGAGGTGTTTATACCTTTACACACCCACAATTCCAAGGGACTAAAAACAGTTATTGCTTGCTGGCTAGCAGAATGCAACTTGTCAAATTTTTGAAAACATCTTTACTGATCTTTCTACAGCTCTCATTATTACTTTCCCCCCCCCTTTTGGATTTCTTTCCTCTTTGTCCTATAAG
Organism: Dermochelys coriacea; assembly: GCF_009764565.3. NCBI lineage: Eukaryota > Metazoa > Chordata > Testudines > Dermochelyidae > Dermochelys > Dermochelys coriacea. The sequence continues at coordinate 230,415,328 of NC_050069.1, forward strand.
ACATCATGGCATATATTTTACTGAGGCCATATCTAGACTATAAACTTTGGTCAACACAAGTTGCCATGGTTAGTATATTACCCATCCATATGCACATACTTGGTGCTCACTTCGGTGCTGCACATACTCACCAGGAGTGCTTGTGTCCACACAAGGTGCCGTGTACTATGAGTAAGGCTACTAATCTGTCATAGAGGTCACCGATTCCATGATTTTATGAGATCTAACTTTATGAAAATTCTAGTAATTCAGCCCCAGCCAGCGGGGCTTGGGCTTCAGCAAATTCATGATTTATTGTTTATGCGCATGTCCTGTCCATGACTTAAAAAAAATACTTGTGCCAAAATTGTAGCCTTAACTATGGGTTGGTATCCCAGAGGGCCACATCCAACCCTCCAGCGCAATGTGAAAATTCCCCAAAAGGCAATCTGTTCGGGAGCACACACAAGTCGTGCAAGAAAGCTGGGAGCAAGGAGTCAATTTCCCATTATGCAAACTTATCACATAATACCATGCACATACCATAATTTTCATGCCTGTTTTTAAAATCCCACAAATCCATATGGCACTTGTCGCTTTCTGCCTTTTCTTACAAAAGCATGAAGCCCACACAGCTCTGCGCTATTGTCAAACACTGCAGACAGTCATTTGATATTTGCAGAGTTGCAGGAAGTACTGGAACAATGGGGGAACATGACAATTTCTTTAAGGACAGACCATTAAGGGACACGGCAAAAAGCAATTCAAGGTTGTTGTCAGTTTGCACAAAGAAGCTGCAGGTGGTATAGCACTGCTTCTGGGCCCAAGAAACTAAACCGACTGGCAAGATTGCATCATAACACAGGTTTGGGATGAACAGTACCTGCAGAACTTTCACATGCAAAAGGTCATAATTTCCAGATCTGTGTGCTGAGCTCAAGACAGCCCTCCAGAGCAGGCACACCAGAATGACAGCTACATTGACAGCTAAGAAGCAAGAGGCAATCACACTAGAGAAGCTTGCAGCAACAGATTGCCTAGAGTCACAGTCCTGCATAGCAGGATACAATTAATGTCCCTGTACACGTCTATGACAGCAGCCCCCACTGTTAATATTTCAACTCCAAAATCATTTCCCACTGACCAGTAGCAATGTCACTGAATGGACACTGAATGGATTTGCAGCTATGGGGATCCCAAAGTGTGTTGAGGCAATTGATGGCACCCATATCCTACCACGCAGAGTACATCAACAGAAAGGACATACTTTTCTATGATTATGCAAGGGTTGGTGGATCACAGGCGATGCTTCACTGACAAACATCGGCTGGTCAAGGAAAGAGTGCGACACTCGCATCTTTAAGGACACAGGACTGTACAGGAAGCTTCATGTTTTCCCTCCGACTAGCAAAATTAACACTTGCAATGCTGAAATGTCAACAGCTATCCAGGGAGACCCAGCCTGTCCCTATGGCTCATTAAGCCATATGTGAATGGTCAGAAGGTGAAGCATGAAGTAGAACCCGTCTATCCAGGTGTGACCTTAGATCGCACACAGATGCCCACCTGAAGAAGACAGGAGCTTAAGTTAAGATGCGCAACAATTTAGCAAACTGGCAGATTCGTCATGGGGTGCTCATGCTCCAACTTTGTGGACATCAGCTCTTGCCACCTCACATTCAGTGGCAGAGTACTACCTACCAGTTTGGAGTCGATCGTCACACACCAAACTGGTGGATATGCACTTACATGCCACCATGCTCATCATCTCTGGCACCCTGCATGACTCTCCATTCCCATGGCTTCCAGTTCTGAGCAATATTGCTCCTCCTCATTTCCTCAGGTTGCCACTGGCATGTTACTGGAGAAAGTACGCGCCAACTCAAGCCTGCCACTGCACAATGACCTTTTTAAACCACCATCTGCATGTTTGCCATCACGTAGTCCATTATGGTCTCATCCACCATGCCAGGATGTTAGGGCGGAAACACTCTGGTGAGAGGACTGGATATCTGTTATAATCCCCAACCAATCCCTTGTCACTGACCCCACAATTTGCCTGCCTGGTTTTGACCTGCCCCATTGCCAATTGTCTCTGTTGAACAGGTTCCAGACCATGCAAGGTCTCTATGCAGCCAACCAGTATTGCTGGGGCCTTTGTGACAGCCCTTTGTGCAACTGCGGCACAACGCAGACGATGATACACATTGTCAATGAATGCCTGCTAACTAGGCTCAGCGGTGGCCTAGAAGAACTGCATCTGGTGGTAGGGATGTAGCCCAAGAGGCTCTGTGAAATGTTGGAGGGTAAAGGGAGCTGCTGCAATGAAGTTCTCCATTGACTGCAAAGAAAGGCAAGCATGTGACTACCGGACGTCTTGGTCAACACGGATCTGCAGCACTTGTGTTTGCTGCCTCAGAAGCCCCATTATGTCCTGGTTCATGACCTTGTTTTCCTGCTGGGACTTTTTTCCAGGCTGCCTCCTATATTTACAAACCCCTTCCCCAGCCCTTGACAGCGACGCATCCCTGGCTTGCAGGATCTTGAATATGCGCTCTCTAGTCAGCTTCTCTCTCTTCATCAGGGTCAGATGTTCCAGAGTGGGGACCTCTCAAAGCTGCAATGGCAGAAGCTACTGATAAACCAGACAAATGTATCATTGTATTTACAGTCACAATGGAAACTGAAATTCAGTTTTAGAACTCTTCCCTTATTCCCATAGGAATTTAAATAAGACATGCTTACTGACACTTCAGCTTTGGAGTGCCTCTGCACAGCACAGCTCTCATACTGCAGCCATGGTGAGTATGGCTCACCAGGGAGCAAGGTGACAAAATGAGGAGGGAATTGTTTGGTCACATAAAATAAATTTTTGGCCCTGTTTCCATGGTTACAGGACCAAAACAGTGGCACTGAGTGCTGACATTTTTCCTTAGGCGGTGGTGATTTTAGCTGGTGTCTCACTCAAGGGTCACAAAGGTACAGAAAGCACAGCTGCTGCTAGCATCCCAAAGCCCCAATCCCATATGCCACCAGCCTGTTTCCTGAAATGGTGATTGCCAAAGTTATCACAGAATGGATGGCAAAGTGTCCTACCGCAAAGGAAAAACAAAGACAAACCATCCCTAGAAACCTCAGAGAGAGTATTGCAGAGGACCTCCATGGAAGTTTCATCAAGATCTCTCTGGAGGACACAAACGACATCCCTATGTACATAAACTGCTCCACATGCCTTCCCCTCACCTAATCCCACAGGATAATGAAAAGCAGATAGCTATCTCTGATGTACCTCTACCCTTTCTCATAGGAGAGAAACAATATAGACACCCGTTTCCTGCTAACTTGATGTTGGGTTGGGCGTCATCTTGAAACGTGCCCCTTTTAAGGAAGAATGCGTGCACACACTTACCTGAGGTTTCTTTCCTTTCTTCTGGCTCTTCCATGCTCAGTTGGCAGGACTGACTAGATGTGATGGAGTCTCAAACAGATCCTGGCTTGTGGCATAGCTAGCCACCCGCAGGTGTTTCTCCTCCTCGCTGTTCACAGCGGAGGTCTGTCCTGGGTTCCACTGAGGCACCCACAGTGAGGTGCTGGTTGGGTCTCTGCCAAGTATGGAATGAAGCTCATTGTAAGCGTGATCTTGACACGAGATCAAGTGTTGGCCTCCCTGGCCTTGTGGCATGCCTCCTGCAGTTCCTTTGCCTTCACACAGCACTGCTGCCAATTCCTGTTGCACCCCTTGCCTGCATCCTCTGTGCAATCTTTTCGCAGATGTCCCTATTTCTATGACTAGTCCATAGCTGCACCTGCACAGCCTCTCCTCCTCACAGGCCCAAGAGATCCAGTATCTCCAGTCTACTCCAGGCAGGTACGTGTCTAGCTGGCATGGTCAGTTGGGCAGTTGCACACAAGCGAGCGCTGCTGGGTATGCTCACCAAACTGGGCAATCGGGAAAGGGCAATTCAAAAATATTCAGGGGCATTGGGCAGGGTGGCTGGCTTCTGGGCTCTGTGCCCTCTGGTAATGGAGTTCATAACTGAGACAAGAGCAGTCGCTGTTGGGCATTGTGGGACAGCTGCTGGAGGACTGTTAAGGTCAACATAGGTCACACAGTGTTTACATTTGCACTGCGTCAACCACATGGCTCAATGTCGTTTGGGGAAGTGGCATTACTGTGTCACCATAATGGGACTTTTACCTCATTAGAAGACATCTGACTGCAGGCACAAACACAAATAAGTTGACGCAACAACTTACATTGATCTCACTTTGTAGCGTAGACCAGGCCTCAATTATTTTCAGTCTTCTTTTCCCCTTTTCTAACCTCTATTTCTTTATCTATGTTTTATCTACCGACTTCCCCATACTTTGTCTTTCCTCACCCCATCTTCCTCCATACTGTACTTTTTTCTAGTTTATCACCAGAAATCTTTCCCTCCAACCCCCATTATTAACCCCATTCCCACTCTATATACACATTCTTCACACCAATCCACTTGCAAGATTTAAAAGAAATTTACCAGAAACCCAACTGTTTAAGAATTATCCTCCTCACCAAAGTACAGTTTGAAAAAGGCTACTGACACATCCCTTCTCCTTAGCCAACGAGAAAAGAAAGGCTGCTAAAATCTTAAGTACTGCTCCTGTCTTTTGTATTAGGTTCTGGTTAATAGGTTTCCAGTAAATTTGAACAGTGCTCATTCCCACCCATTGCTATTCTGGCTGCTAGAAAAAAAGGACCATTCCCTCTTCCCATCCAAGAGCCTCCTCGTTACTATGAGGATGAATCTCCAATACTCTGTTCCTCCCTTAACCACGAGGCAGCAGAACAACTGTCTGCTATACATCGACCCCAGTCACGCAATCTTCTTCATAGTGGATAGCTCCAGTGCCTGCTGCTGCTCAGAGTGCTGTTGCTTGAGAAAGCTATGAAATTAGCCCGATTTCTGTCTGTTCTTCTACTGTCCCAAAACCTCACCTAGAGAGTTATGAGGAGCAGCAATGAAAACTTACAGTACTGGACAGTTTTCAGAATGCTGCAGCTTGGGAAAGCTTTGAGCAGCAGCACTGGAGCTGTCTGCAGATTAAGGGTATGTTTACACTACAATGGGAAATAAATTCCTGTTCAAGAAGATACACCTGTGCTACTTCTCATCAAGCGCATCTGTACCAGCACAAGTGGCAGGAAGGGCTAGCCAACCTGAGTACATGCTTATGCTGTCAGTCAGTAGTTCTCTACCTTTCCAGACTATGGTACTGCTTTCAGGAATCTGATTTTCTTGCATACTCCAACTTCCACTTCACTTAAAAAGTGATTGCTTACAAAAATCAAACCAAAAAAAAAAAAAAAAAAAAAGCCAAAAAAGTATCAGTCCTATTACTGAAAAAATTACTTACTTTCTCCTTTTTTTACTATACAGTTCTAAAATAAATCAATTGGAATATAAATATTGTACTTGCATTTCAGTGTAATTCTTGAGCCTGTTTTTTCAGTTGAGGCTGGTCATTCTGGGAGGCAGTGAAGCAACAGCAACAATTATGTTTTTCTCCACATTGAGTCTATTCCTGTAGCCTGTTGTAAAACCATGCAAATACTGTATCTAAATGAGTGGACATAACTCCAGAAGATCTCTGTGTACCCCAAGGAGTACGCATACCCTGGTTGAGAACCACTGGTAGAAGTGGCTCCTCCCATCACGAAAGCTACACTGATGTCTTAGTGTGCTAGCTCACTCAGAGTTGGTCTACACTATCACTTAAACTGATGCAACTTGCATCGCTCAGGGGTGTGAAAAAGACACCCCCCCCGGAGCAACGCAAGTTACAGCAACCTAAGCACTGTCCACACCAGTGCTATGTTGGTGGGAGATGCTCTTCCCTTGGCACAACTTGTCTTCACCTGATGAGCTACAGCAGTGCAGCTACACCGATTTAGTGCTGTAGTGCAGACTTGCCCTCATAGCTAATGTGGGTATGTCTCCTCAAGCTGGAATTTATACCTCCAGTTTTGTGTACATATATCTTTAGAAGCACAGCACTGCATAGATTTACATATGTTCATGTCTGGAAAATTATCTTAAGTATAAAGGCTATAAATGTGGTGGTGGGGAGGGGGGAAGGGAGGGGAGGGGAGGGGTGGTCACCACTTATGAGAACGTGATTTTGTATAAGACTGCCCTAACCCGTGAAAGCTTATTTCTGCCAAGTTGAATTTTCAAACCCAGGAACCAACCAGAGAAATGGGTGCCTAAAAGAAGCATCATGAAAATTTCATTTCTAAGACCTGGACATGCAATAGTTCACTCAACCATTTAATGGGCTTGGGAGGAAGAGGAGCAGGAAGGAAACACAGGACACTCACCCTAAATTATTCTCAGAGACCCTTAAAACAAAGATCTCTCTTCAGTAATTCACCAAGAATAGGAGAACAAAGAAAGGTTCTGCAAAGGCAATTGCTATGAATATTAGGATCAGATAACTGGTGAGGAAAAAAAAGGGCAGACAAGAACATTAACCATCATACACAGCCTTACTGTACAGAATGGCTAATACTTAACTTAATATTATGACAAGCATTTTAAAACTAACATGAATTACAATTATAAGATGCAGTTTTTTCCTATCACATGAGGAAGAGGATCATTCCAGAGCACCCTGCTTTAAAATCTGGGACAACCTGGTTCTAAGGATTTCCTCTGCAACACAGTAGCAGAAACATTTGCTGCAGCAGTCCCTGTAATGAGCTGCCACAGAGAGAAGGGGCAAATGATGCCATTTCATTCACCCTCTCTACTAATATAAGGAAAGCTAACCACGTACTTTGTGCATCTATTCAACCGCTGCCTGAAATTATCTTTAATAAACTATAGACCAAGGCCCTGACCAATTCAGATAATATTGTATCAGGCTGCAAATATATTAAGAAATCTGAAAATAAAAGGACAGAAAAAACTTCATACTGCCACAAAAACGCCCTCTGCTGTGTCCTTCACATACCTTCTGAAGCAGTCAACGCCTTTGTAACTATTCTAGGAACATCAAGCTAGAGCCACAAGATGGCATTCTAGCTTCATTTTTGAAGTATTCTAAAGCCAGACAACACATTGACGTCACTTAAACTGTATTTTCAAAGCAGCTGTACAATACAATAAAAACTAAGTAGAGAAACACAGAACACTAAAAATTTAGCATTTTTATTAGTTTTTCAAAAAAGGATCTTGTTTTGTAAGTACTATTTTCATGGAAGGGAACAACCATTTTTGAACAAAAAGCATTTTGTTCTGAACATGACAAATATTTTCAAATTTTAGAATGGAAAGCGTTTCATATAAAAATAAAAATCACAGTATTTCAACTTTCGCTTCTTTTTATTTTAAAACCAAAATGGCTATTTCACTAAAATCTAGTGAACGCACTCCTGGGTTGAGACATCCCAGAATTAAATCAATACCTGTTTATAGAGGTTACTTATGCATACCTCATTCCTAATTTCTTAACTTTTATCATTCTAATCCAAGATATCAGGTGTGCTGAAAAGGAAAAGTCTTCATGTTTGATATATAGTTTAGTCAGCTCACCACTTGAAAGGTGCCTGATTAAGAAGCCACAAAGGGAGACTGAAGTCCTATATTCACAAAGCAGGTATACTCCCGCCATCAGCTTCTCCACCAATACTCCCCCACCAATGACTCAACCCTGACCAATGGCAATCAGCTCTACCACCAGGAGCAGTCCACTTTCCAAGCTCAGTCTACCAGCAAGGATCTATATTGCAGTGACTGTGGTTCTGCAGTGCGTATACTTGTCCATTAGAAAGTCATTCCATATAGACAGGGCCTTACAAAATTCAAGGCCATGAAAAAAATGCGCCCTGAACTGTGAAATCTGGTCTCCTTCCGTGAAATCTGGTCTTGTGTGCTTTTACCCTCTACTATACAGATTTCATTGGGGAGATCAGCGGTTCTCAAATTGGGGATCCTGACCACAAAAGGAGTTGCAAGGGGGTCACGAGGTTATTTCGGGGGGGGGGGGGGTGTTACAGTATTGCCACCCTTACTTTTGCACTGCCTTCAGAGCTGGATGCCCGGCCAACAGCTGCCACTCTTTGGCTGCCCAGCTCTGAAGGCAGCGCAGAAATAAGGATGGCATGGTATGGTATTGACACCCTTACTTCTGCGCTGTTGCTGGCGACAGCTCTGCCTTCAGAGCTGGGATCCCAACCAGCAGCCGCCACTCTCCAACAGCAGCACAGAAATAAGGGTAGCAGTACTGCAGCCCCCCTACAACTCCTTTTTGCATCAGGACCCCCCTACAGTTAAAACACGATGAAATTTGTGATTTAAATAGCTGAAATCTTGAAATTTAAAATCCTATGACCATGAAATTGACCAAAATGAACTGTGAATTTGGTAGGGCTCTACATATAGAACAATGACCAGAGGTCAAAAGATGGTAGCTTTCAGTTACTTTAATCTTAGCCTGGATTCAAACCACTAACCTATAGTGTCTTTCACTTCTATAGCCCATCAAGCCACTCCCTCCCCATGGAGGAGAGCCCTGCTTTCAGTGGGCCTTAAGATAATCAGAGCAGAGGACTGCAGGTGAGGAGCCTATACAGGAACCCAGCATCTTTGAAAAATCAGGCCACTTATTTAGAAGCCTAAATTTGGCGTTAGTGAAAACCAGGAAACTGTTAGACTGCTATCTTGACCTTAACATTTAACACCTAGAAAGTGTGATACATTTAAGTTTTTGGTGTGGATAAAAAAAAAAATCCGCCTTCACTTATCTCAGACCTTCCCAGACCCAGCCATAATTGCCTTTCATGCATTCCCATGCATGAATCTGAAGATTTCACAGAATTTAAGCTAAACAATGTATTTTGGGTTTTTTTGATTTTTTTAAAGTTTGCCTTCTGGTTTTAGAATCTCTAGGATTCACATTTTCAAGCTTTTCTCTGCAACTATGAGGGCTACAAACTTGGTTTTCCAACAAACCTTTGCTTTCTGGTCTGGACCTGTGAGCTTCCTAACCCTGCTACCAGGCTGGATAAGACATAGCACGCTTGTTCTTCCCCATACAGGCTAACAGTGATGGGCCTCAAATGCTGCCTGCTATTGGAAATCTAAAACCCTTAGTGCCACCTTACCTCATATATTTTGGGAGACCCCTGTATCAAAAATTGCTGGTATGAGGTGGGTCAAAGGACCAATCTGACACTCTATGCTAAGTTGGAGTCCTGCCCCCTTAAGTTTCATTCTGGGATCTATTCCTCCTGATCCCTGAAGATTACCTGGTAATAAGGCAGCGTGGTTCCAACACAGAGCTTTGGTTGCTAAAGAAATGAATCCTGCTAAAATGGAAAAGTTGATTCCCACCAAATATTGATGCCTGGCTCAGTGATATGGCTGATTTTGCAGCTAACGAACGACTGACATTCCACACAAAGGGAATGCCCAAAACATTCAAAGCAATTTGGGCTGACTTTTTAAGAGGTCATGTAGCCCCTGAAGATAGATAAGTCACTTCCCCTCCCCTCCATTTATATAAGCCAGTTTATTTACTTTAAGCATAATACACAATTTGGTATATATGTATTTGGAAAAAGAAGAAAAAAAAACAAAACACCTTGCTCTTTCCAAGTCCCTTCCCCCCAGCATTCCTAGGCCTACTTTTTACAGTCCCCTCTAATGAGTCCCTAGATAGCACTTTCCTGCTAATCTTAGTATAAAGTTATTTACAAGGAATGTGTATATAAAATAGATGTATATACAGTATATAGCACACACATGCACACAGTTAAACCCCCAAACATACTTGACATGCCCTAGCAAGAGAGAGACAATAGAATTGTCAAGACAATAGAAAGGTTGGTCAAGCCTCAGAAAAAGTCTACCTAGGGATGAGATGTGGTTCAGGAAATTTCAGGGAAACGGGTTTCTTTGGTGGAGAAAATGAGGGATGGGGAAGGATAAAAAGTTGGGTTTACAAAGGTGAGTTAATGGCTATCTTAACTATGGAGCATCCGATGAAGTGAGCTGTAGCTCACGAAAGCTTATGCTCAAATAAATTCGTTAGTCTCTAAGATGCCACAAGTACTCCTTTTCTTTTTTGCGAATACAAACTAACATGGCTGCTACTCTGAAACCTATGGAGCAGTTATCACTACTCTCAAATTCAGAGTGGAATTGCAAATACCCCATTAATGGCAGTATTTTTTGTTCTTGTGTTAATAGTGAGTGAGGTTCTTTACATCTGCTTTAGCAAAGTTACAAAACATGTACCTTACAAGTGCACTTACCAGAAGACAAACCATTAATCTCTTGATTGTAACAGGGTTCTTGTACTATTCTTATTTTTCTTTATATTAACTCCATCAAAATGGGTAAATTAAAATGGAAGGCTTAAGTTAATGCTGCCTAATTAGATTATGCCTGGCCTCTGCTTCCATTGTGCCTAGCTACTTTTGCATACAGTTCTAGTATCTTTACACCAGCGGTTCATAAATATAGTCCACAAGCAGTTTACTCAACTGCTGTCTGTTTTGAATAAATGTCAAGTCACATTGTATTAAATTAATATTGGCTGTCGATGTATGGAAAAAACAACATGCTCCATCATGAATCATTTGAAAAGTAGGCTAGACAAAGCACTGGAAAAATACATCCTAGGGAACAATCCTATACAGGAAAGGGGATGGACTAGATGACCCAACAGGTCTTTTGCAATGCTATTTTCTGACTATGAATCACAAGAGTAGAGTATATAAACAATCATTTTGTTACTACTAACGCTGCACACAGGACACTGGTATCACAAGCACTGACTTTTTTCAAAGTGCCAGCAGGTGCTTGACCACCAGCTCTGCCCCTTCCTCCAAGGCCCCACCCCATCTCTTTCCACCCCTACTCCGCCTCTTCCTGCCCAGTTCTGCCCCCTCCTCCCAGTGTATTGCATCCTTGCTTCTCCACCCTCCCCCACGGCCTCCTGCATGCCACAAAACAGCTGATTGTGGCGAGCAGGAGGCAGGTGTGGGGAAGGAGGGTGAGGGGGCGCGCTGATCTGCAGGGCCTGCCAGTGGGTGGGAGGCACTGGAGGGCTGTGGTATTTCCCCGTGGGTGCTCCAGCCCCAGACCACGCATGGAGTTGGCGCCTATGACTTATTAACTTAAAAGCCAGCGTAAGAGCGGTCATGGAAGCAGATCTTTCTTGTCCAGATGCTGGAATAAATTATAGGCACGGATTTAAAAAGTAGACATGTTTCAGAGTGACAAACAGAATGAAATAATGTTCTGATATATTTTGGCTTACTCAAGAAGGTCATTTAATACACAGAAAAGAACTAATACAATACCCAAAAGCTTACTGTGAGGTCTACAAGAAATCAGCAACTAAAATATATTTTAATAATTATTTGTATGCCAGTGGCACCTAGAGGACCCACTGCACTAGTTAATGCACAAACATTGTGAGAGATGGTCCCTGCCCTGAGGGCTTCATAATCACAGACATTTGGTATTTCCCCCATTTCACAAATAGAAACTGAGGCACAGAGAACTAAGGCCCCAATCCTGAAAACATATCCATATGCTTAAATTTTACTTGTTGTGATAAATGAAGCATGCTTAAGTACACACTTGGAAAGTAAATGTAGATAAGGGACAAAGGTAGGGGTTCTTAAACTTTTTGCTGGCACTACCCCATTTTAATTATTTCCTCCCAGATAGCATTGAGGATGCCATTTGGAAGAGCGAAATGGTATCCTCTGCACAGCGCGACATCGTATGTATGGTGCGTGCAAGGTCACGCTATGTGGAGGATGCCATTTTGTAGAGCAAAATGGCTTCCGCCATGCAGTGTGACCTTCCATGCACTGTACATCCAAGATCATGCTGCGTAAAGCAAAATGGCATCCTTCACACACTTGAAATCGCCGCAACCTTATCTGCTGATGACATGACCCCATCTGGGGTTGCAACCTACAGTTTGGGAAATGCTGAACTCGTGGCATGTCTACACTGCAGCCAGAGGTCTGACTGCAGCACATGAAGACATACCGAAACTAGCTTTAATCTCAGACTTCGAAGTCAGAAGGGACCATCATGATCATCTTGTTTGACCTCTTGTATGGCATAAGTCACAGAACCTCACCCACCCACTCCTGTAATAGGCCCATTACCTCTGGCTGAGTTACTGAAGTCCTCAAAATGATGGGTTAAAGAATTCAAGTTACAGAGAAATCCACTATTTACTCTAGCTCAAACCAGCAAGCGATGCATGCCCCACAGTGCAGAGGAATGCAAAAAAACAAAAACAAAACCAAACACAACCCAGGGTCTACATCAATATGACCTCAGGGAAAATTCCTTCCTGACCCCACACATGGTGATCGGTTATGAAAACCTCGGGAACGGAGGTTGTTCACAACTCTGAAATGTTTGTAACCCTGAACAAAATGTTATGGTTGTTCTTTCAAAAGTTTACAACTGAACAATGACTTAATACAGCTTTGAAAGTTTACTACACACAAAAAAAATCCTGCTTCCCATTTTTTTTTTTAATAGTTTATGTTTACCACAGTACTGTACTTGCTTTTTTCTTTTGGTCTCTGCTGCTACCTGATTGCATACTTTTGGTTCCAAATGAGATGTGTGGTTGACTGGTCAGTTCGTAACTCTGGTATTCGTAACTCTGAAGTTCTACTGTATCTCATTAACCACTCTTTCAAAATTTGTTCTAGAACCTTGCATACAAATGAGGTCGAACTAATGGGTCTGTTTCCCAAATCACATTTTTCCCCACCCCTTTTTTAAAATATAGGTACAACCTCTGAGTTTACAGATTATTAAAAAGGCTATTGGGCTTGCAATTTCATACAATAGTTCCTTCAATATTCTTGAGGGAGATTATCCAGCCCTCCACCCCCAATTTAATTACACTGTCTGAGTTTGGCTTCTACTTCAGATGTGGTAATTTCTACTTCCATATCCTTGTTCCATTAGCCACCCTGCCATTGCCATAACTCTTTATTGCCTAAGTTTTTAAGAAGAGGCAAGTATTCATTTAGGTTTCAGAGTAGCAGGCATGTTAGTCTGTATTCGCAAAAAGAGACGGAGTACTTGTGGCACCTTAGAGACTAACAAATTTATTTGAGCATAAGCTTTCGTGAGCTACAGCTCACTTCATCGGATGCATTCAGTTGAAAATACAGAGGGAGATTTATATACACAGAACATGAAACAATGGGTGTTATCATACACACTATAAGGAGAGTGATCACTTAAGATGAGCTATTACCAGTATTCATTTAGGTGTTAGATCACAACTAGATTATCTTTCATCTCCACCCCATCCTCAGTGCTCAGCATTACCACTTCTTTCCTTGTGGCACCTTAGAGACTAAGAAATTTATTTGAGCATAAGCTTTCGTGAGCTACAGCTCACTTCATTGGATGCATTTGGTGGAAAAAAAACAGAAAAACAATCTCTCCTCTGCTTTTTCCACCAAATGCATCCGATGAAGTGAGCTGTAGCTCACGAAAGCTTATGCTCGAATAAATTTGTTAGTCTCTAAGGTGCCACAAGTACTCCTTTTTCTTTTTAAGGAATACAGACTAACACGGCTGCTACTCTGAAACCTGTATTCTTAAAGTATCTTTTGGGTTGAAATTTCTTGTTTTCATCCCAGAGGTGAAGAGAAATCTTTCTATTTGCTGTTTGAGGTTCAAGCACTGTATTAACCAATGCCTATTCTTTGAGGAACATTTGTCTTTTCCTTTTAGGCCAAGGAAAAGAAATACCAAAAAGCTCTTATTTCTGTACTAAGATTGAGATTTTAATTACACAAGAGTCAGGAAATTGAGAAAGAAGAGTTCTAACACCACAACCCTGTCAAATTGTGTGTGTTCATTTCTCCAACTAAGGTCTTTTGATATGCAGCCACAACACTAGACAGCATAACAGCATTCAGGAAATACAATGACATCAGAAAGAAGCTGTTTTCCCATATTGCTCTTCTTATAAATTGGTCACTTAGTATCCATCCTCTTTTCTGGCAAGCTAGCAAATAACCCCAATGCTACCTTTCATTTTACAGTAGTCTAGATTAGTCAGGTTCAAAGACCAGGACAAGGTGCAGATGCAGCCTTCATTGCTCCGGCGGATGGTCTTCTCCAGTCCATAGACACAAGAACTACACCCACGCTCACCCTCCCGGCCCTCTTTATATAATTATCACCAAGTTCTCTTATCCTGCTTCCAAGAGGCTATATGATGAGCAGCCATTTTTCTGCTCATCATAGAGGAGGGTGAAAAAAAATTGTTAACCTCTGAGGATAGAGCAAGCAGTCATGGGGTTAAACTGCAGCAAGAGATATTTAAGTTGGACATTAGGAAAAACTTCCTGTCAAGGTAGTTAAAACACTGGAATGAATTGCCTAGGGAGGCTGTAAAATCTTCCTCACTGGAGGTTTTTAAAGAGCAAGTTAAAAAAAAAAAAAAAAAACACCCATCAAGTACAGTTTACAGAATACTTCGTCCTGCCCGAGTGCAGGGGACTGGAGAAGACAACCTCACAAGGTCCCTTCCAGTCCTACACTTCTATGATTCTAAGCTCATGTGATTGTCCCAATCAACCTGAGAGATCACTGCTTCTTCCATGACTATAGCCTCCCTTGGCAGCTATGTTCCACTGGAACTATCAAACCATCAACCAACAGACAAGTTGGAGACACAGATTTGTCACAGTAGCTGAGCTGCATCACTGGACTCACTTCAAGCAGCCATGGACCTCACAGAATTCAGAACTAAATACAAAATTCACTCTTTCAATTTTATTTCCCTTCAATAACTCCCTATACACTCAACCACAGCCACTTAAAATGCTCCATCTAGGTTGTACTTCACTAGATTGCTGATGAGAGCCATGGTTCTTCTTTTACTTGTTGAAGTTTGACACCTATAGCAGAAGGGATTTGGGGGGCTCTGATGGTTACCCTGTTACTAATTATTTAAATGTTCAGATGCCATAGGCCAGATCCACAGGACTGAATTTTGTACTTTTAAAATCTCTTTAAGCTTTGCTGTTACCTCAGATGTGCACCTTTAGTGATTTATAAAACTGCAGTTATTTCTGCCACTGAAGAGCCTACTGTAATTGCAAGCATCCAAGGGGAAGAGCTAAGTTTCAGCAGCTAAACATAATGAAACCTCTCTTTTAAGTTACAGCCATACAATGGAGAGGGGGCTAATGCAAAGGAGGAGAGAGAACACTCTGCTATGGAGCTCTAGTAAATGTTAACATTTATATTGTTCTAGGATCTTAAGGCCACAAGCAGAGGTGAAAAGTAGGACCTTAAATCATAAAGTAGGACCTTAAATCAAAGGCAGAGTCATTGCTGAAGGTCATATGGAAGGAGTCCCACCCCAATGAACAGATGGGTTATCCTTGACACAAGCACCATCTAGAAACAAGTCTTTCAGAGACACAGATTTAAAAGACTTGTTGACTTGCAATAACTGTGGATAAAATATTTGTTATAATGGAAATCTGCCAGGTTCGCATAATACCTATGCTAGAGGCTAAATCGGGCTCCTTTCAATTCAAACTGCAGGCTTGGGAGGGTCACAGCACTAGCACTTGCAAGAACTACTACTCTGCCCTACAAGTAGTCTCACCTCCTCTCCACACTCAAAAAACAAACCCTCCCCCTCCCCTGGGGGGCAGGGAGAGCATACTGAAGCTGTGCCCATTATGCCTCAGTTCCCAATATCCTGGAAAGTCAATTTTTTATTCCATCCCTCCAGCCTTGCTTTCCCCTTCATTCTTAGTATAACACAACAGCTAACTCTGAAGAAAAAGTGATTTTCCTTTAAAAAAGGAAAACAGGCAAGCTCCACACAGATGTGTGGAGCCAAGATAAAATACTGCTGGTCCGAATACCAACATGAAGGAAATAACTAAGGAAGACATAGTGGGCATAATAACAATGCCACTACAGGGCCAAAGATTCTCAGCAACTCTTGGAAGACACCATATTGTTGTAATACCGCAAGGCCATTCAATTTTATCTGTCTATACTTACACTAGACAGGACAACTATGCCAAAGTTACTATGTGAACTCCCTGTGAAGGATGTAACATGAACAAAACAAGAGAACCTTAATACCTGCGTGCTACCTAGCAAAAATTAACATTTAAGAGTAAAACAAATTACAGTAAAGCTGTTTTATCTGGCACTTCACCAACAAGAAAGTTCTATAACCCAGCATTTCTGATCTTCATTGAAATTCCGGTTTATAGTCTGGTTGACGTGGGGCTGGCAGGGGGTTAGGGCACAGAAGGGGGTGCAGGGTGCCAAATCTGTGGGGCGCTCACCTCAGGTGGCTCCCCACATGCGGTGGCCTATCCTGGCTGCTCCGAGGCAGAGGTGCAGCAGGCAGCTCTGCATGCTGCCTCCTCCCATAGGTACCACCCCCTCAGGTCCCATTGGCTGCAGTTCCCAGCCAATGGGAGCTGCAGAGCTAGCGCTTGGAGTGAGGGCAGAGCATGGAGCCGCCTGCTGCACCTCTGCCTAGGAGTGGCCAGGAGAGGCTGCCACTTGTGGGGAGCCACCTGAGGTGAGTGCCCCCCGGGATCCGGCACCCAACCCCCCTCCCATGCCCCAACCCGCTGCCCCGAGCCCCCTCCTGCATCCAAACTCCCTCCCACAGCCCACGCCCTGTACCCAATTCTGTGCCCCAACCCCACTCCCAAGCTCCCTCCCTCTTAGTTAATCTGCATTTTTCACTACCTGGCACCCCACATTCCTCCAACATGCCAGATAGAACTTTTACTGTACTATCAACATTGTTGCCCTTTCTTCTGACATAGGTATATGTGAAGTATAACTTATTTTATTTACACATCTAATGCAGTACTGCAACAAAGGAGTTCAGACAGCACACAAGAAATCCCTTGATTGAGGAGACTGCCCAACAACACTGGCCAGTTTTCAGAGACAACTGCTTCAAAAATTGATGCTACTTAAAGACCAAAGTCTCCTGCTACAACACATCTATACAGAAACTCACAAAACAAAACACCACTGCACGTCTTCCCAAGACTTAACATTTGCTTGCATTCTAAGAAAAAACATGCAACACTGTCTTCACCACATGACAACACCTGCGAAAACGTTTTATAAGTTGAAATATATGCTATTTACTTCAAACCATAGATATGTAGCAACCGAAGAATAATTGCTTTTGGCAAAAATAGTTTAACATATTACAACTCAGGATTTTTAATTAATACGTGGTAATTATTTTCTTACAACAATAAAGATAGACTTCGAAGTTAATTTTTTCAGAAAACAGTTTTTCATAAATAGAAAATACTATAACTAAACAGATGACACAATGGGTGCTGAAACATGACAGCTGACTAGTAATCTGCCTAAGTATAAACCAATAAATAACTTAAATTTCCTTAATATTATTAAGTAATGATGGTTTTGATTGCATGAACCATTACATTATCTAAAGAGATCTCAGAAGAGAGCAATCTCTGCATAATATCACATTGTGAAAAAAGAGAGTTCCTGTTCCATTATATTTGAATTAATTACACTACAACTTCAGAGTTACGAACGCCAGAATTACAAACTGATCAAACCTCATTTGCAACCGGAAGTACACAATCATGCAGCAGCGAGGGGAGGGGAGGGAATGCTAATCCAGTACAGAACTGTGTTAAATGTAAACTACTAAAAAAATAAAATAAAGGGAAAGCAGCATTTTTCTTCTGCATAGTAAAGTTTCAAAGTTGTATTAAGTCAATGTTCAGTTGTAAACTTTTGAAAGTACAGCCATAATGTTTTGTTCAGAATTACAAACAAATCAGGTTATGAACAACCTCCATTCCAAAGATGTTAACTCTGAGGTTCTACTGTAGGAGATAATTAACATTCAGGTCCTCAATTTGCCTCACAGTACTGATCTTGAACCCTCAATAGAACTTTAGTTCGTCTTCTTCTTTACTTGCTTCAGATTCCTTTGCTGAAACAATTACTAATTTATGTTTAATTCTGAAAAAACATTTTAAGAGAAAATTAAGAAAAGGTCTCAGTGGATCACAATCTTTTCTCACTTCTCTAATCCTTAGTTTTCCTGTTGCCATGAGAAAAATCAAAATCCTGGTATTTCTTTCTTGGGGAAGATAATTGTTCCTGTTCCCAAGTACAAATGGAAGCTTTATTAAAAGGTCTAATTTAATAAATGACAACAGTTGCATTTTAGGTGTGTGTTTTGGTCTCATCCACAAGACTTGTAAGGCATCATGCATTTTCAGTGTAAATGTATAAAGAAAGATTTTATTCTAGATTAAGAAATGCGCTTAGATTTCCCAGCCCAAGAAAGCAAAACAAACAAAAAAACCACACCACCTTATCAAGAGCATACAGTTAATGTACAAAGTTATCTACAGAATAATTTGATTGAAGCCCCATATGCCTGCCCATTGGCACAACATGCTGCCATGGATAGCTACCACATGGAATTGCACACAGATTTCACATTTGTCTGTAGTCCATGGGATTAAGATTTGCCTCCTAGACAGAACTGTTTCTTCTTGTTTTGTCCAAACATGAGTCTGAGCCAGAACACATGTAAGAGAAAGAATGTAACTGACCTTCTATATAGGCGAGTATGAGACACATAAAACTGCAGTAAGTCACACACGTAGCGTAGCCAAAAACTTAGGAGCCAAAGTCTATCCATGGTACAGTTTGTGTTAAATTCTTAAAATCGCTTTCCAAAGTTCCACACTGGTTTAATATTTTTTGGAAGAACTGAAGTTAAAGGGAATATTTTATCCCAATGGATAATCAGATTTAATTAGTACTGAAATATTAAATTTATTGTACGACTTTCAGATATGAAAATTCCAAGTTTCCAGCTCTTTAGCCCAAAATGGTATATGTCAGCATATAAAAGAGAAGCTATTTTATAATTTATTTACACAGATCTAGACCAGACAGTGCCTCTCAATTCTGGAGAATTATGTATTATATGCATCATTTGGAATAGAACCTCTCCTTTTTCCTCTTGTTTGACACCCTTTTGTTTCATCTTATTTTCTGTATGATTTCATACACACATTTGTGTAGATCAAGTAATCATACATTATTGTTCACACAGCCTCCAGCATAATTCAAGTATCTGAGGATTTTAAAAACATGTAAAGCTAGTCTAATCTACAAATTTAGGATGGCTTAACATCGCTCAGGGCAGTGAAAAGTTTCACCCTGTGAGACAAGAGTTAGGCCAACCTAAGCCAGTGCCAAGTCTATGAAAGAATTCTTCCATCAACCTAGCTTCTGCCTCTTGAACACATTTACTACAGCAATGAAAGAACTCCTTCCATCACTGTAATAAGCCTCTACATTACATTAGTACAGCTGCAGTGTTTCTAGCACACATATGCTTCACTCTGCTCCCACTGATTTCAATGATAAAACTCCAGTTGACAGGTTGGCAGTTATTAATACTTTAGAAACCACTGAATTTCTTACTTCCCAGATCTTAATTCTCAACCCTACCATTACCTATAGTAGATGTTACAGGAAGCACTGCTGACAATTCAGTAAATTTCTGAGTATTTAACAGACCACAGCAATAGTGAGTAGTACGTTGTTGGAGATGCCAGACCAAACTCAGCCCTGGCATAAACAAGATCAATTCAATAAATTTTCATGCTAGAATTTAATATGCATTTTAGATTAAATGTAAAGCCAAAGTGCTGATCACCAGCAATCACAGAAGAGCCATAGAGCCATTCATAGGAGCATTTACCCAAGCAGCTAGGGCAAACTACAACTCATTATTTTTAAGATTAATATTACAATGTTCACTAGAAGTGTTTGATTTCCAAGCAGTAGTCCTACAACCAAAAGATAGGTGGGGAAATCCCTCCATGGAGCCCTCCCTGCAGTCAACTGGGATTTATCTATGCAAATCCATTTGCAGAATCCCAGCTTTGTTTGCTACTACTGATATTTTGTTAACACTGGTAGTGTTACAGGTTGTTATTTTTCATTTATATGGTAGTCCATTAACAAAGCTCAGAAATACCCCTTTAATTAGACCAATCAGAAAAATTCATATGCAGAAAAAGTGACTTTACAGAACATAGTAGTGACAAATCATGAACAATTCACTTTTTATAATAGCAGTAGTTTTAAGTAACACAGAAAATGCATGGTCGTTTTTACATTGCAGTTTAACCTACTGATGAGTTTATAAATTTATAAGATGCACAATCAGGCCGCAACTCAACTAGCCCCCTGAAATCAATGGTCTCACATGAGCAGAAAGTGGCTCCTGTAAATAAGTGCACACAGTCAACCTGTGGAAACTCTGATGTTGTGAAGGCCAAGACTATAACAGGGTTAAAAAAAGAACTAGATAAATTCTTGGAGGATAGGTCCATCTATGGCTATTAGCCAGGATGGGCAGGGATGGTGTCCCTAGCCTCTGTTTGCCAGAAACTGAGAATAAGTGACAGGGAATGGATCACTTGATGATTACCTATTCATTCATAAGAACATAAAAATGGCCATACTGGGTCAGACCAAAGGTCCAGCCACCCCAGTATCCTGTCTGCCTACAGTGGCCAATGTCAGGTGCCCCAGAGGGAGTGAACCTAACAGGTAACGATCAAGTGATTTCTCTCCTGCCATCCATCTCCATGCTCTGACAAACAGAGGCTAGGGACACCATTCCTTACCCATCCTGGGTAATAGCCATTAATAGACTTAACCGCCACATATTTCAGAGTAGCAGCCGTGTTAGTCTGTATTCGCAAAAAGAAAAGGAGTACTTGTGGCACCTTAGAGACTAACAAATTTGTTAGTCTCTAAGGTGCCACAAGTACTCCTTTTCTTTTTGCGAACCTCCACATAAGTATCTAGTTCTCCTTTAAACCCTGTTATAGTCCTAGCCTTCACAACCTCCTCAGGCAAGAAGTTCCACAGGTTGACTGTGCGCTGTGTAAAGAACTTTTTTTTGTTTTAAACCTGCTGCCCATTAATTTCATTTGGTGGCCCCTAGTTCTTATATTATGGGAACAAATAAATAACTTTTCCTTATTCACTTTCTCCACACCACTCATGTCATATCCCCCCTTAGTCTCCTCTTTTCCAAGGTGAAAAGTCCTAACCTCTAATCTCTCCTCATATGGAACCCATTCCAAGCTCCTAATCATTTTAGTTGCCCTTCTCTGAACCTTTTCTAATGATAGTATATATTCTCTGAGATGACGGGACCACATCTGTATGCAGTATTCAAGATGTGGGCATACCATGGATATAAGGGCAATAAAATATTCTGTTTTATTCTCTCCCTCCCCCCGCAAAGATTCCCAACATCCTGTTTGCTTTTTTGACTGCCACTGAACATGGTGTGGACGTCTTCAGAGAACTATCCACAATGACTCCAAGATCTCTTTCCTGATTAGTTGTAGCTAAATTAGCCTGCATCATATTGTATGTATAGTTGGGGTTATTTATCCACATTAAATTTCATTTGCCATTTTGTTGCCCAATCACTTAGTTTTGTGAGATCTTTTTGAAGTTCTTCACAGTCTGCTTTGGTCTTAACAATCTTGAGCAGTTTACATCTGCAAACTTTGCCACCTCACTGATTACCCCTTTCTCCGGATCATTTATGATTAAGTTGAATAGGACTGATCTTAGGACTGACCCTTGGGGAACACCACTAGTTACTCCATTCTGAAAATTTACCATTCCCTGTGGGGCACCTGGTTTTGGCCACTATGAAAGGACAGGATATTGGGCTAGATGGACCTTTGGTCTGACCCAGTATGGCCGTTCTTATGACAGCACTATGTTGGTGGGAGATCTCCCGCTGCCACAGCCACGATCTATATGGACGAAAGATGAGAGCGCGCGCTCCCATTTGGCTTAGAGCATCTTCACCAGAAGCTTTACAGCAGTCACAATGAAGCCCCAGTCAGTTGATGTACTGTGGTATTATCATACAAAAGTAGTCAGATATATTTATATATATTTATTGGTTTGGAACCCAATTAGCACAATGCTGAGAAAATGAAACAAACAAACAGACTGAGAGCTACAGTGAAACTGATAACTGATTTTCAGTGTCCAAGCTGAAATGCTCTAATAAATTTGTTAGTCTCGAAGGTGCCACAAGTACTCCTTTTCTTCAAGCTGAAAGGTAAAGTCTGAACAGCAAAAGGCCAAGTTCATCCTAACAGAGACAGATAAGGAAGTTGTTTGACTGTTCCTCCTACTGAAAGGGCCTCGTTAAAAGCCAGCCTCCTGCTTCTATCACAGATTTCAGAGGCTGCAGGTGGCTGGGAGGGCGACAGGGGGGTCTTGGCGGAAACCCTCGAGATACCTACACAAGCCAGAGACGTCCAGCATGTTAGAGATGCCCCGGTCACACATGTCCACCTCCGGCTGGCTCTTCTCCCTACTCTCCTCCACGATCTTCTTCAGGGACTTGGACATGGCCTGGGTCAAAACACAAACAGCCGCACGTGACGGGGCTGCGCCCACACACCCACCGTCGAGGGGGTCGGAGGGGGTGGGGGGCGCAGAGACCCACCGAGATGCGACGATGAGGGCGCCCCGGCCGCGGACCTGGCTTCAGCCAAGGCAGCGTGTGCGGGGCGAGGGGTTGACCGGCCGCCAAAGCTGCCAGTGCCCGGGGCAGCGGGGGGACCCTGCCCAGGGCGGCCCGGCGCGGCAGGGGAGCGGGACACCTGCGCCCTGAGGTACGCCCTCCCCGGAGCCGCTCCGGGACCCCCGAGACCACTCACCGGTGGGTGCTGCGGGCGGGGCCGTGCAGGACAACGCGGGGCCCGCAGGGACACTCACTGGCCGGGACACACCCTGTTAAGATACCGCCCACTCCCCAGCGCACGCTCCGTGCGCGCATGCGCATTAGGCCCCGGCCGGCCCGGGCCGTAGAACGCTCCCAGCCCCATATAAGGCGAATCGCTCCGGGGACTGGCTCTACCCGCCCTTGGAATGCGCAGCTCCCGGCTGGCCAATCAGGGCCGCGCATCCCGCCAGCCAGCCAATGGCCGGGCCCGGGGTGCGCGCGGAAGGCGGTGTGCTGGGTAGCCGCGGGAAGGGAGTTTCCCAGCCTGTTCGGCGCGAGCTCCGCGCTTGGGGCGGGGGGATGTGTAGCGGAGGCGGCTGCTGCAAGGCTGCGCCCTGCCCCTTTGCCCAGAGCCCGCTCGGCATCCGCCCCCAGCGCAGCAATGGGGCGTCGGGGGCAATGGGAAGGGGCAAAGTAGGCTCTGAGGCCTGCTGCCTGGCTGGAGCCCCGTGGCAAGCTGCGTCTCCTGTGTCGCTTGGTGCTCGCCGCACAGCCATCGGTTTGAGTAAACTTCTAAACAGCTGTTCCAGAGCCGCGTGGCAAGAAACTTTCCCATTAGTTCGGAGTATTTGGTTTATTTACGTCCGACTTTAAAATAAGAGAAGGATGAAACAAGTGAGGGAAGATGTGTTTAGGGACGGACCAGCACCAAATTTCCGCACAATACTTTCTAGCTTTTAATCAAACTGATTGAAGAGCCACTCAGAAATGTCCATTTACTTTTGGGGAAGGAATAATTTTAAAGGATTTGCCCTTCATGTAAATAATTTTGATCTGTTTTTTGCCAAATACACATACGACATGATGCAACAGCCATTTTGATCTTATTAGCTATTTTTAGGATATATTTAGACATGAAATTAGAGGAAGGTTTGGAATCATCAGAGGAGTGAAGTTCTGGAATAGTCTTTCAAGGGAAGCAGTGGGGGCAAAAGACCTATCTGGCTTGAAGATTAAACTCGATAAGTTTATGGAGGAGAGGGTATGATGGGATAACATGATTTTGGCAATTAATTGATCTTTAAATATTCATAGTAAGTAGGCCCAATGGCCTTTGATGGGGTGGGATCTGAGTTACTACAGAGAATTCTTTTTTGGGTATGTGGCTGGTGAAACTTGCCCATATGCTCAGGGTTTAGCTGATTGCCATATTTGGGGTCGGGAAGGAATTTTGCTCCAGGGCAGATTGGAAGAAGCCCTGGAGGTTTTTCGCCTTCCTCTGTAGCATGCGGCACGGGTCACTTGCTGGAGGATTCTCTGCACCTTGAAGTCTTTAAACCACGATTTGAGGACTTCAGTAGCTCAGACATAGGTGAGGTTTTTCGCAGGAGTGGGTGCATGAGATTCTGTGAAGCTGTAGCTCACGAAAGCTTATGCTCTAATAAATTTGTTAGTCTCTAAGGTGCCACAAGTACTCCTTTTCTTCAAGCTGAAAGGTAAAGTCTGAACAGCAAAAGGCCAAGTTCATCCTAACAGAGACAGATAAGGAAGTTGTTTGACTGTTCCTCCTACTGAAAGGGCCTCGTTAAAAGCCAGCCTCCTGCTTCTATCACAGATTTCAGAGGCTGCAGGTGGCTGGGAGGGCGACAGGGGGGTCTTGGCGGAAACCCTCGAGATACCTACACAAGCCAGAGACGTCCAGCATGTTAGAGATGCCCCGGTCACACATGTCCACCTCCGGCTGGCTCTTCTCCCTACTCTCCTCCACGATCTTCTTCAGGGACTTGGACATGGCCTGGGTCAAAACACAAACAGCCGCACGTGACGGGGCTGCGCCCACACACCCACCGTCGAGGGGGTCGGAGGGGGTGGGGGGCGCAGAGACCCGCCGAGATGCGACGATGAGGGCGCCCCGGCCGCGGACCTGGCTTCAGCCAAGGCAGCGTGTGCGGGGCGAGGGGTTGACCGGCCGCCAAAGCTGCCAGTGCCCGGGGCAGCGGGGGGACCCTGCCCAGGGCGGCCCGGCGCGGCAGGGGAGCGGGACACCTGCGCCCTGAGGTACGCCCTCCCCGGAGCCGCTCCGGGACCCCCGAGACCACTCACCGGTGGGTGCTGCGGGCGGGGCCGTGCAGGACAACGCGGGGCCCGCAGGGACACTCACTGGCCGGGACACACCCTGTTAAGATACCGCCCACTCCCCAGCGCACGCTCCGTGCGCGCATGCGCATTAGGCCCCGGCCGGCCCGGGCCGTAGAACGCTCCCAGCCCCATATAAGGCGAATCGCTCCGGGGACTGGCTCTACCCGCCCTTGGAATGCGCAGCTCCCGGCTGGCCAATCAGGGCCGCGCATCCCGCCAGCCAGCCAATGGCCGGGCCCGGGGTGCGCGCGGAAGGCGGTGTGCTGGGTAGCCGCGGGAAGGGAGTTTCCCAGCCTGTTCGGCGCGAGCTCCGCGCTTGGGGCGGGGGGATGTGTAGCGGAGGCGGCTGCTGCAAGGCTGCGCCCTGCCCCTTTGCCCAGAGCCCGCTCGGCATCCGCCCCCAGCGCAGCAATGGGGCGTCGGGGGCAATGGGAAGGGGCAAAGTAGGCTCTGAGGCCTGCTGCCTGGCTGGAGCCCCGTGGCAAGCTGCGTCTCCTGTGTCGCTTGGTGCTCGCCGCACAGCCATCGGTTTGAGTAAACTTCTAAACAGCTGTTCCAGAGCCGCGTGGCAAGAAACTTTCCCATTAGTTCGGAGTATTTGGTTTATTTACGTCCGACTTTAAAATAAGAGAAGGATGAAACAAGTGAGGGAAGATGTGTTTAGGGACGGACCAGCACCAAATTTCCGCACAAATACTTTCTAGCTTTTAATCAAACTGATTGAAGAGCCACTCAGAAATGTCCATTTACTTTTGGGGAAGGAATAATTTTAAAGGATTTGCCCTTCATGTAAATAATTTTGATCTGTTTTTTGCCAAATACACATACGACATGATGCAACAGCCATTTTGATCTTATTAGCTATTTTTAGGATATATTTAGACATGAAATTAGAGGAAGGTTTGGAATCATCAGAGGAGTGAAGTTCTGGAATAGTCTTTCAAGGGAAGCAGTGGGGGCAAAAGACCTATCTGGCTTGAAGATTAAACTCGATAAGTTTATGGAGGAGAGGGTATGATGGGATAACATGATTTTGGCAATTAATTGATCTTTAAATATTCATAGTAAGTAGGCCCAATGGCCTTTGATGGGGTGGGATCTGAGTTACTACAGAGAATTCTTTTTTGGGTATGTGGCTGGTGAAACTTGCCCATATGCTCAGGGTTTAGCTGATTGCCATATTTGGGGTCGGGAAGGAATTTTGCTCCAGGGCAGATTGGAAGAAGCCCTGGAGGTTTTTCGCCTTCCTCTGTAGCATGCGGCACGGGTCACTTGCTGGAGGATTCTCTGCACCTTGAAGTCTTTAAACCACGATTTGAGGACTTCAGTAGCTCAGACATAGGTGAGGTTTTTCGCAGGAGTGGGTGCATGAGATTCTGTGAAGCTGTAGCTCACGAAAGCTTATGCTCTAATAAATTTGTTAGTCTCTAAGGTGCCACGGGTACTCCTTTTCTTTTTGTGGTCTGCATTGTGCAGGAGGTCAGACTAGAAGATCATAATGGTCCCTTCTGACCTTAGTATCTATGCATCTAGTTGGAAGATGGAATAAAACTGAAGTACATAGTATGAAATTAGCAATTTTTTTTGGACTAAGGAGCTGAAGCCTGTGTTAATCTGTCATATCAACAGGCTAAAGCCCCAATCCTGTACTGAGAATAACACATATGCAGAGGTCCACCCTTGTGGCTCTCTGCACAAGAGTGGGTCCTCAGATTTTGTGGGCCCTTCCTATACTCATATGGTCCTTACCATAGTAACTGAGGCCCAGACACACAAAGCTATTTAAGCTTCTAACATCCATTGATTTCAATGAACCTTTGGGGATCTGGGCCTGAGCACCTTAGGTTCTTTAATCCATTTCTCCTCATAACATCCCAGTAAGAGTAAAAACTACTGTTTAATCCCCATTTCATAGATGGGGAACCATGGACACTAAGCGACTTGTTTACGGTCACAAGCAACCTGGGTGTGCGCAGAGTCAAATGTGACTGCTATGTTTGGTCACTGAGGCACTCCTCTGGGCAGCTCCTGCCCAACTGGGGCACAGGGAGCCAGTGAGTTCCCAGCCCACCTTCCCAGCGGTCTCCAGCTGAAGAGGCCTGGAGGCAGGGACAGAGCGAGAGGTTTGTATAAGTTGCCACTGGCAAGAGTTGGTGGCCACACTGTGAGGCCACCAAAGAATTTGTTGTGAGAACCCAACTAGACACTATTACCAAACAAATTATTATTATTGCAGTAAAATTATTATGCTGATCTCTGGTTTATAAGAGCAAGCTTCCAGAATTTCGTGTATATTTTACTGTTGAGTATTAAAACACACTTCAAACAAGTCAATTTAGTAGTTTATGATTGCATTTATCTTTATGAATCACACTTTTCTATTACCTCTCATTTAGTGTCAATCGGATTTAGTCATAGTAACATAGAAAGCCAATTCAGCAGTACTATCAATGACTTTTCATTCTTCAAATCGTAGCCCTTAGAAACGTTTATCATATAGCTGTCCCTGATATCAGACCTTTGTAAGGTAACATTAATAATACCCAGAGGTGCATATTTAAAGGAGGCTAACAAGTACTGTAATGTAAGGTGAAATTGTGACAAAGTGGGAAATTTTTGTAAATTTTTTATGAAGTCTGTGTGTGCCTCAGTTTCCCCCATGTGTTGCAGTGTTACCTAGGGAGTGGAAAAGGGCTGTTTGCTCTCTGGGCAGGCAAAGAGACATAGATATGAGTGTTCCTAGCTGTCTGGATCTTGGTCCCCATATCAATGGAGCCTTTGAGAAGACAGTGGTAAATCCCATTGCCTGGCTGATACCTACCCACCGAGGACCCAGAGGAGTATGGATTTTCCTGCCTTTCCTTAGAAAAGCTGAGCAACAATCCCACAGCTCAAGATCAAAGGACGGGAGGTGTGAGGATAAGCCTTGGCTTTTGGAGGCAGTCAGGGCTCTGACCTGTGATTCTGACCAAGGCTGTCAGATGATCAGACAGAGCTTGAACAATGGAGTTCACTACAGCTTGGCTGGGCACTGTGCTACCCAGAATGGACTGTGCTTTAACCTTCATTCCTCTATGCCAGTGGCTCTAACCTTTCCAGACTACTGTATCCCTTTCAGGAGGCTGATTTGTCTTTCATACTCCCAAGTTTCACGTCACTTAAAAACTACTTGCTTACAAAATCAGACATAAAAATACAAAAGTGTCACAGCACATTATTACTGAAAAATTGCTTACTTTCTCATTTTTGCCATATAATTATAAAATAAACCAATTGGAATGTAACTATTGTACTTACATTTCAGTGTATAATATATAGAGCAGTATAAACAAGTTGTATGAAATTATAGTTTGTACTGACTTCCTTAGTGCTTTTTATGTAACTTCTTGTAAAACTAGGCAAATATCTAGATGAGTTGATATACCCGCTGGAAAATCTCTGCGTGCCCCCAGGGATACATGTACCCCTGGTTGAGAACCACTGCTAACCCAGTGACTTCCTAAGATGTGTCCAGATGACTAATAAACCCTGCGGTTTTACAGTGCTCTGTGAATGTCACTGCAAGTCCTGGTGAAGTGCACTAGTCCCTGAAGAGCGTACAAATGTTCAGTAGGGGGTCTTTCTCTGTTGGACTCGCTGAATGGAGCTCACAGTGTGAAGCAGAAGTGGTGCAGCACAGAGGTCTAGTCTAAGGAGGCAGAGACGCCACATGACTTACCCTGGAGAAAGTCAGACACACGGAAGGGATTCCTCCTAGTGACTGTTCTAAAGCTAGGGCCATAGCACTGATTCTATGTATCAGTGACAGAAATATATGCACATTATTTGTGCTTTGCCAACTGCAATCATCAATGATTTGTGTGGAGGTTTGCCATAGTGCAGATACCATAATATAGAATAATGTATTCTGTACCAGCTATCATGGTCTTTGTAAAATAGAGAGCAGTGTATATAGATGTGACAACAAGCTATTCCTGGCAGCAATGTGAAAGCAGATAATAAAGCTTATTAAGCACATTTTTTATGTTTTCAAATTATATAATACTATATCAATAAGCACTGCATCATTTATTGGAAAAATCTTTTTTAAATTATCAGGTTTGCTTTTCTTTGTGTTGTGCTCCACAGTAATTTTCAATGAGCACTTTACATTGCTCTGTACCTTCAGAGACAGAAACATTGCTCATTAACAGCTTTTTTCTTTAAAGTCCTCTTCCTTAATCTGCAGTGGTATTTTTGTTGTGGTTTCTAATGTTAGAGGAGAGTGCTACTGTTGTTTTTCAACCAGAACAGATCATTTATTCTGATTTTAGATCCTGATTATTTTTGTCAGAAACAGTTGCTTTAGATCAAATGAACCTTGTAGTAAAAACTAAATTCAACAGCCCATGTGTGCTTTTCTGTAACTTTTATTTTTTTCAAAGGAAATTGTGCATTTTATTTAATTATAAATAAAATCAGGCAAAATTACAAAACTATTGTGCTATTTTTAAAGTGGAACAAACTTTAAATCTAACAGGTAAAAGTCAGCCATGCCTAGTTTATCTTATAAGTTTCTTTTCATCCCATATCATTCTTTTCTTTCTTTCACCAAGGCTCACTGATTTGTATAGTTTATTTCAAGTGAATAAATGCATGGCACTATCAAAGTCCTTCCCTAGATCGGAAAAATGCAGAATGTCAGAAACTGTTAATTACAACAATGTTAAACTTGATTTTGTCCTAATTGTGTACAAGGACTTTCATGTTTAGGCATGTGTTTGCGGTTGTGGTAACTAGGGGTGGGGGCCAAAGGCCGAGGCTAGACAATTTAGGGCCATATTCTGGCCTGAGATTCCCATTTTTACACCAGGTCAGACAGCCCATCCCCCTCATCATATGGAAAACTTTCAAAAATGTATTTTAACGAACTGGTCAGCTTAACAGCTTTTCTCTTCTTTATTGTGTGTGACTGTGTAGTTATGAAGTGAGAATTTTCTAATGTTGAGAAGACCCATGCACAACAAGGGTAGATGACTTAAATTTCCCCTTACAGATCAGCACATTGGCTCACTTGCTAGTCCATTCCAGAGATTCTTCCTAATGAATATTGGATTGTGACAAAGTGTGTGGGAGTTATATGATATGAACCAGCAGCCACTAGGTACTATGCTGAGACCATTTTTCACTTGTGACTGAAGCAGGCAATTGACTCAGAGAGAACTTGGAGAAGAAGGGAGTTGTTTGCCTGCCCTTCTGATCACAGAGACCAAAACAATTGTAATCAAAATTGAAAGACTATTCCTCTGAACGCCTATTCTGAAGTTACATTTATTGAACAAGTTGCTGCTACATACATCATTTAGTTTCCGTATTTTGTTTATAAAGAATCTATTTTAATTTTAAAATAGATTTGAGAAGCTTCAAGAGGTTAATACCTCAATGAAAATTATGAGAATTATAATGGTATGTAAAGTCTAAGGCCTCAATCCTGCAGCCACTTAGACACATGGTAAATTTTAATCATGCGAGTAATCCCATGAACTTCAATGGGACTACTCAAGTGTGTAAAATTAAGCATATGCTTAAGTGCTTTGCTGGATCAAGGTCTTAAAGAAAATGGATTGTTTTTGAAAGTACTCAGTCCTGTGAGTACAATAGAACTACCAACATAAGCAGTGTAATTATTTACTCATGTAAATATTTACTCAATGTTACCAATATCATTATTTACTCATGTAAATATTTACAAGATGGGGACTTAGAGTAGCAGCCGTGTTAGTCTGTATTCGCAAAAAGAAAAGCAGTACTTGTGGCACCTTAGAGACTAACGAAGGTGCCACAAGTACTGCTTTTCTTTTTAAGATGGGGACTGTTTCTGAAAAAGATTAGCTTTATCCAAACGTACTTGAAATGATGGTTAAGATTTTCAAAGCTAATTAATTAATGACAGTTATGTGTCTAAATCCCCTAATCAGATTTGAATGTATTTTTTTTTTCATTTGAGATCATTTTCCTAGCACCTCAGATGCTGTATATTTTGTCAGGTTTCAGAGTAGCAGCCGTCTTTAGTCTGTATCTGCAAAAAGAACAGGAGTACGTGTGGCACCTTAGAGACTAACAAATTTATTAGAGCATAAGCTTTCGTGGGCTACAGCCCACTTCATCAGATACATAGAGTGGAACATATAGTAAGAAGATATATATATACATACAGATAAGTTGGAAGTTACCATACAAACTATGAGAGTTTTTCTCCCAGCAATAAGTGTGGGCAGGTGCCCTTCAGGAAAGAGACTTTTATCTTAACTAATTAGCCTCTCACAGTTCGTTAAATTGGTTAGTCTCTAAGGTGCCACGAGTACTCCTGTTCTTTTTGTATATTTTGTGTTCATCTTTTCTGTGTAACAAATTTTTTATGACAGTAAGTTACAAAACACATTTTTGTACATTTTTTAGACAATTACTTGCTTAGAGAACATTTATTTCAAATCTTGTAGCATAATTTTTAAAAATCATACTATATTTCAAATACTAATATCCAGCACGTTTTCACAGTTGTGTAAAAAAGCAGACATCCTTTTAAGAATAAAAGGAGCTCAAATTTGTTTGAAATAATTCTAAATGCACAACTGTATTTACAGTAATTTACTTTTATTATAGTGATCACAGCCATATCTCAAACGGTCACTTTATGACCTAATGTCTTTGCAACGTAGCTAAGTACTAAGGGACTGTACTTCCTTGGACTAATGGTTCTAGCTGGTCCAAGTTAACTGGAAGCCTGATGGTAAAGTTGCATATTCAGCATGGAATTTTATGAAGACTTGATGTGATGTAGCAGTAAATGAAGCAATGTTTGTATCCTAAAAAGAAAAAGAATATTAAAAAACCAATTCGCATCTTTAAACATTTCCCTATGACAATATAATTAGGTATAAGCCAAGACAGTCTGATATGTAGGCTGCACGTTTACCCGTTAAAAAAGCCACATGTGGTTTAAAAACTGTGGTCCCAATTTTCAGTTCATTCACTGCTGCACTTGGCACTTAAGCATAGCAGGTGGATTTTGCCCACAGGCCATTACCGGCATCTTTTGGAACGCAAACAAAGCAGATGAGTTCTGAGAAAAAGAAGTCTTGATGCAGCCCAGTAGATGTCACTATAATATCTCCATTTTAAAAGACTATCTTCCTAATAGAATGCAACAGAAGCCCAGTTAATTCAGCTTTTTTTATTGTCCATATATAATTGCTCTCAGAGTTAGGTAAGCAATTTTAAATATCAAATGAGTAATAATTACTTTTAAAGAACTACTACAACAAAATAAAGAATACACACCATCCCACAGTATGGTCCTGTCCGTGGATAGCTAGCATCTGACCCATTGTAAAGTATCAGGTAGTTCCTAGTACAGTCACCTGGGTCATCAATGCTGATGAAAACAAAGTTAACCGTAACAATACGTCCCTTGGGGGCAATAATGATCCATTCACAATCAGTATTGTTCTGGTAAGTTGCGGGATAGTCAGGGCTGGCAAATGAACCAGTGTTTCCATATAAGGTTCCTCCACATCCTGTAAACAGAGGGTATTCATTAGTTCTAAATGTTTATTTCTACAAAATACTGTATAACGCAGTTGCTTTATACCAATATTTTTATGGGTTTTTTTCCATGGGGTTAGCACTCAGGGATGGTGGGAGATAGCATGGTCTGGAAGAATGGCAAGAGACAAGATGTGTGAGGTAGTATTTTTTATTGGAGCAACTTCTATTGGAGACAAGCTTTCAAGCTTACGCAGAGCTCTTCTTCAGTTTGGGAAATGTTTTCAGACTGTCACAGCTAAACAAGGTGGAACAGATTGTTTAGCATAAGTAGTTAACAGATATTTCAAGGGACTATTCAAGGTGAAATGGCCTGTTAACACCTCTCCAATCATAGGGAAGAAAGTGCGGGGAAACAGCTCTAGTAGGGTTGTTAGTGAGTTATAGATTGTTATAATAACCCATAAATCGAGTGTCTCTATTCAATCCATGATTTTCAGTGTCTATCAGAGTTCTACATTTAAGCTCCTAGGCTTATCTTTTGAAAGAGTTGTACAGGTTTCCTTTGAGGATGAGGACTGATAAGTCAGATATAGAGTGATCACTTTGTGAAAAGTGTTCACCCACAGATGATGTGGTATTTTTACCTTTTATCATTTTCCTGTGTGAGTTTATTTGAGAGCAGAATGATTGTCTGGTTTCACTCCCATTGTAACCATACAGCAGTGGTGGGCAACCTGCAGCCAGCCTGTTCCACTTCCCGCAGATCCCATTGGCCAGGAACGGGGAACCGCAGCCACTGGGAGCTGTGGGTGGCCGTGCCCATGGACAGTCAAAGTATACAAACTGTCTCATGGCCTGCCAGCATATTACCCTGATGGGCCATGGGCGGCCCATCGGCCACAGGTTGCCCACCACTGCCATACAGGGTATCATCAAACAACTACAACCCATACTTGGTGGGGGCTCTATCCTGAAAGAAATCTTTCCTGAACCCCCTCCTCTGACCTTCAAACAACCCAGCAACCTCTCCAAGCTCATCATCGGAAGCAAGCTCCCCAAAAACCAGGACGCACTGACTCAAAACAGCACCAGACCCTGCCAGAACAATAGATGCAAAACCTGCAGCCATATCTCCACTGCTACAATGATCAGCACCCCTCCCACACCTTTCAAGATCCATGGGTCCTTCCCATGCCTATCACAACAAGTGGTGTTCCTCATCCAGTGCACTAAATGCCCCAGTAGCAACTATGTGGGTAAAACCAGACAATCACTACACCCTGGAATGAACTCACACAGGAAAACGATGAAAGGTCAGGAATGGAAGGGGCAGACCAGTTACTTCTCATGCCTGGCACTCTGGGTCGCTGCTCTGTGCAGCGAAATGGCCCGCCCTGCCCAGGCCTGTCTGCCAGGTACAGGAGCCAAGAGAGCTGTGCTGAGGGGAGGGGGGCTCTGACTCACTTGGCCCCTGTACCTGGCAGCTGGTCCTGGGCAGGGAGCAAAAGGGGTGGAGCGGGACACTGCCTCCCCAGACAGGCTCTCTCTCAGGTAGCCACCACGCTGCACAGAGGCAGTGACTGGGAGCGGCCAGCTTCAACTGCATGAGAAGTGGCTCCCTCCTGCTGCCAGGGAGAGTGGCCAAACATGCAAAGACAGAGCCCATGCCCCCACCCCCCTGCAGGTAACTCTGGTGGAACAGGGAGAGGGCAGCGGCCCCAGGTTGGGCACAGGGCAGGGAGGTCACTGGGCAGTCATGTGTCCTCCCCCTTAGATTGTGCCCCCCTCCAGTATTGGGAGATGCAAGTTGTCTATGGGCCATAATGTGGTCAATGGGGAGTTTTACTTAAAACTGATGGCATGAAATGACCTATTTATTTGGCTGATTTGACACAGAATAATCTAAAATGAAAAAGATGGTATTCAATTTTCCCATATTTGAAGTAATCTAAGGTTAGTCTAGATAATGTTTATTTTAACCTCTTGTTCACTGAATTAAAAATGCTGTGACTTTCAACCTTCAGATCTATTATTCTGTACAAGTGCTAGATGTGATTACCAAGTTATCACTGCCTTACCAGTTGGTGACGAAGTCCAAGTGATCTCAAATCCATCACGAGCAACTAAAATGTCACTCTTGAAACGCAGGTATACAACATGATTTTTAGGGAAGATTGGACTGGGCACAGTGTTTCCGCAATACCTGCCAAGTAGTGGGGAACCTGCATCACTACCATTTCTGACCTTTAAAGGAATACAAACCCATTGTTAACATTACATTCATTTTCATGGTGTACAAGGAAACAAGCCACAAGCAGGGCGCAAAGGATTTGATTCTTATGTATGGCACAACTGAAGTTTCATTGTGAATATTCACAATATGTATTTTTCTATCTTGCTGCAAGCTGCTGCTCAGAAAGGAGAGAAGGCAGTTAACCAGTCTCTATGGGCTTTCTAAATTATTGCACAGGACAAATATGGCCAAAAATTTTAAGCCAAACTTTATGGTATAGTACATTTTCCTTTTAATTAGAGTTGGTTGCTTAACGCCTAAGCTTTATATTTAAAATATACCCTTATACGTTTTGCTGCTGTTGAGAAATCTTAATATCCCAGATATGTGAATACTGCCTCTTCATCCTGCTAAACTGAAAGCAGAGATGGGGTTATACTACAGAGTTCAAACCCATCTCTAGAGGAGGGTGAAGTAAGGAGTGTAACAGAGGAGAAATGAAGACAATATCCTTCCACAGAATAAACTTCTGATTTCCAGCATCTGAACAATTTGCATTAGAAACTTAAGGATATATATGTAAAATCTTCACCACTCACAAAAAGAATGAGAAAATGGCTTTATGTGGCTGGTAGGAATCTTTCCCCTAAATCCAGAAATCACCTTTTCAGCTACCCTACATCTTTCACTACAGATCATATATCTACTATTTTCATACATTTTTGAAGAGATTTTAGCACTTATGTGTGGCTGATCAGCCTGTGAGTCTGTAGATCTGTTTTTCCACAGATGTTAACATCAAATGTAAATTACATCATCTTGAAGCTTTCTCAATGCCTAGCAGATAGCGACACCTGGATGAGGAGCAGCTAGTTGATGATGAAATTATCTAGCCATCTATTTTAGAATTTTATATTGCCATCCATCACTGTAGTATCTGATCACCTTCAGTGTCAAATTGATAGCAATAGTGAAGACTCTAATGTCCATTTAGATAGGGCTTGAGCCAAGCCCACTGAAGTAAAAGGAAAGACTCCTTCTGATTTCCATGGGCTGTGGATCAGGTGCATAACAGATAATTTCTCAATACCTCTAAGAAATCCAAAGAACATCGGCTGCTGTCCTCCAAATTGAAAGCATGGAAAAAGAGAGAAATAGTGTGATTCGGAGGAGCCTGTAGAATGATGGTACAATCCAAATTATTGGGATGGAGACCAGGCCAGCCAGGGCTCTTCAGATAACCAAATGACTGATTATATTCTCTGCTGCAACCTGTGTGGGACACGGGGGCGGAGGAAAAACAAAACGTTTGTAAACCTTACAAATTTCTGTGTCATTGCTTGTTTACTCTCCATAGTGAACAAAGAATCTGTAGGCATATGCCTCAAAAACTTCTTCAAGGCTTACCTGCAGTCTGATAGGTAAACCTGACTCTGTTATTAATCATGTATTCCTCTGATTTGAAAGTCACAATGGCAGTCCGACCATAAGAATAAAACTCAGGGACTGCAAAAGTTTCAGTGCCACAGAATCTATTGACTTGTCCATGGTTACCCTGGAATTAAATAAATATAAGTAACTTACAAATTGCAGTTAAATGGTAATTCCCTTTATCTACCTACCTTTGGGTGATCTTACTGCAATCTGATATGTTGCCATATTAAAATTTGATTAAAAATCTTGTCTTTCAGATCCACTCTTATGCAAAATAAACTCATCATTATGAACTCCCTGGATGAACAGCTTAAACTTTCACCACACACTTTTTTTGTGTGTATTTTACATTAAAAAAGGGGGAAAAGTCAACTAAACTAAAAAGTCAATTATAATGTAAACCAAGTTTATATTACAGAGTGTTTTGCTTCTGTCTTGCCAGGGCAGCATTTTATAAAGGCATTATGTATCAGAAGGGTAGCCTTGTTAAGTCTGTATCCACAAAAACAACGAGGAGTCTGGTGGCACCTTAAAGACTAAGATTTATTTGCACCTAAGCTTTCATGGGTAAAAAACCCACTTCTTCAGATGCATGGAGTGAAAATTACAGATACAGGCATAAATATATATTGGCACATGAAGAGAAGGGAGTAACCTTACAAATGGAAAACCAATGTTGAAGGCCAATTTAGTCAGAGTGGATGTGGTCCACTCCCAATAACTGATGAAGAGGTGTCCATACCAAGAGAGGGAAAATTGCTTTTGTAGAGAGCCAGCCACTCCCAGTCCCTATTCAAGCCCAAATTGATGGTGTTAAGTTTGCAAATGAATTGTAGTTCTGCAGTTTCTCTTTGAAGTCTGTTTTTGATTTTTTTTTTTTTTTGAAGAATGGCTACTTTTAAATCTGTTATTGAGTTTCCAGGGAGATTGAAGTGTTCTACTGGCTTTTGTATGTTATCATTCCTGATGTCTGATTTGTGTCCATTTATCCTTTTACGTAAAGACTGTCTGGTTTGGCCAATGTACATGGCAGAGGGGCATTGCTGGCACATGATGGCATATATCACGTTAGTAGATGTGCAGGTGAATGAGCCTCTGATGGTATGGCTGGTGTGGTTGGGTCCTATGATGGTGTCGCTAGAGTAGATATGAGGCAGAGAAGGCAAAAGGATTTGTTACAGGGATTGGTTCCTGGATTAGTGTTTCTGTGGTGTAGTGTGTAGTACCTGCTTCAGGTTGGGGGGGGCTGTATGTAAGGTATTTGCTTCAGGTTGGGGGGCTCTATGTAAGGTATTTGCTTCAGGTTGGGGGGGCTGTATGTAAGAGAGGACTGGCCTGCCTCCCAAGGCCTGTGAGAATGGGGGATTTTTTCCAGGATAGGTTATAGATAGTTGATGATGCTCTGGAGAGGTTTTAGCTGGGGACTGTACGTGATGGCCAGTGCTGTTCTGTTATTTTCCTTGTTGGGCCTGTCCTGTAGTAGGTGACTACGCAATAACAGATTTAAAAGTAGCCATTCTTCCAAAAAAAAAAAAAAAAAAACCACTTCAAAAACAGACTTTAAAGAGAAACTGTAGAACTACAATTCATTTGCAAACTTAACACCATCAATTTGGTCTTGAATAGGGACTGGGAGTGGCTGGCTCACTACAAAAACAATTTTCCCTCTCTTGGTATTGACACTTCCTCATCAATTATTGGGAGTGGACCACATCCATTCTGACTAAATTGGCCTTCAACGTTGGTTCTCCACTTGTAAGGTTACTCCCTTCTCTTCATGTGCCAATATATATTTATGCCTGTACCTGTAATTTTCACTCCATGCGTCGAAGAAGTGGGTTTTTTACCCACGAAAGCTTAGCCACAAATAAATCTGTTAATCTTTAAGGTGCCACCAGACTCCTTGTTTTTATAAAGGCATTATCTTTGTCATCAGCAGCTAGTTGCAATAGTCCATGTTCTATGTTCTTATGTATCAAAATTGCATTTAAACATTCAAGAAAAAATCCTTTTTTACAATTAAATGTAATGTATCATTTTGCTACAATATTTTCACAGTGTAAAAATTTGAATTTTAACTGCATTTTGATTACTGATGGTAATAGGTAAACCAACGGAGATTGGGATCAAGGTTAAAGGCTTACTGCTATATCCCTGACATTATTTTATTTGTACTTTTTATACAGATCACACTCTAACATTTCCATAAAAGTAATGTAATATCTAAATATGTTAAAAATGACATTCAGGCACCACTAGAGGGCAACCAAAAGTTAACAGTGATTTTTATGACCAAATTGAAACAACTAGAGAAGGCTTAGTCAAATTTAATACAATGGAAACAAACTGTTTCTTTCTGTGCCTTTTCCACAAACACCAATTTTTGCAAGAACATTTGTTTTTATCGTGATTCTTGAATAATATGATATGAAGTCTGTTTATGAAAGCCTGCTATTGGGCAATATTTAATGAATGTTAAGTTTGGCGGAAATATGGCTTGATGTAATTATGAGAAGTAACATAGTACACAGTGAGTGAAATGTCCCATGTGCACAGGATTTGCATAAAGCCACTTATGAGACTTAAGTGATAGTGCATAATGACTTGTATGGGCCCACTGTATAGGAATGAATTTAATCCAGTATCATTAACACAATGACTTGCAGTACCCCCAAACAGTGATCCTTCTATTCTCTCTGGTCCAAACAAGGTGAGAACTAGATGTTTGTTACTAACATTGTTTGACCAGTGACATAAATTGTGCATGTCTTACCATTGTTGGGTCCTGCAACTCTAGGTAATTCTGAGAGCAGTCCTGTTTGGAGTGGAGATGGAATGCTTCTACCACCAGTTTGACTTGCTGCTGTGGCGGGGCGTCAATGATCCATGTGCAGACAGTAAATGGTGGATAGGCATTAGGAAAATTAGGTGACATTGTGGTTTGTGGGGTAGAAGTTGCATTATATGTTCCGCCACACAATCCTGGTGGAAGCAATAACAACTTAATTAATTGTGTCTCGATACCACAAGGCGTGTGAAAAAGCTGTCCACCTCAGCAAAACTGCTTAATTGTTTATTGGAATTCGTTATGATTTCACATTGATCTTTTGATGATTCTTTAGAGGCAAAGTATAAATAAAAACACTCTGATCATGGTGTCAAGCTACATCTATCAACCTCTGTGCCTGCATATGTTCTACATGCAGATAAATGTTTGTTTTCCATATTCTCATGATTCAAATGAACCCTCTATGGTGAATTGTTCTCATTTTGCTCTTGAGACCGACAACCATCCTGCAATGAAAAGAGACTGGACTGCAGCTGGAGTCCAATGATGCTGCTTTTAATTTGATCATAAGACACTTCGCAGAGTTATGCAAAGTGCACCTACCCAGTACCTACACATTTCTCTTTGGGGTAAATAAATAAACAAACAGATAAAATACTTACGATCCACAATGGTGTAGGTAGCATTGAAACCTGCCCTTTGCACAAAACTGTCTGTGACAAACTTCACCATCAAGAAGTTATTGGTAGAAAGAAATGGAGCTGGCATGGTGGACCCACAAAATGTGCCAGCTAAATTGGCATTTTCATTATCTCCATCATACAGCTAAAAGGGGAGAAAACACTGGATATCTCACTAATATTTTTGGCACTTGTGCTATTTTAATATAAAGATATTCGTAAATAGATTAACACAAGTCTAGTTCTCTGAACTCTTATTTGACTTTACAGTTTTAAGACCCTTTCCTCCCATTAATGAAAGGAAGATGCTCTTGGTCTTTCATAAAAATTGCTGATTATCATAGTTCACACCTTCATATAAGCTAATTATCTTAGAAAGTGTGATCTGATTATTTTAGATCCCCAACTCAAGAAAGCAGCCAAAAATTCAAACATTTTGGTTGGGGTGGGGGAGTTCATTTTTTGACGAAAACTCAAACATTTTCAGTGAAAATGTTTTCACAAAAGTGTCCATTTAATTGAAAAGCAATTTTCCATCAAAAATATTTTGGTGGAAGATTCTTGACTAGATCTACTGTATACCCATCTTGATGCTGGGAGCCAGCATTTCAGAATGTCCTGCTATGTGTCCTGCCTATTGTGTACTCATATACAGCAGAATGGGGTCAAGACGTGAGGATCCATTATTTGGATTTACCTTTTCATAAGTTTTAAAATAAGAAGTGCTTTCAAACAGTTTGGTAAGATAAAGTAATTCTTTAAGTGTTCTTTCAAAGTATTTGACTTTGTGTAAGTTCTATTTTGTTTGTGGCATTTTATATAGTAAGTAGGCCACACATTTATACTTACAATTCAGTTAAATCCTGAAAGTGAAACCTATCTCCATTGAAGTCAATGACAAAACTCCCCTGGACTTCCCAGTGCCTAGGATTTCACCTTGAGTCCCTCAATAATTTATCATACTGAAGAACTTTCATTTTCAAAAACAAGCAATTTAATTTCTCTGTGAAGATCTCCCTCTACTGATTAAATTTTAAATCTCTGATCCAACATATTAAACAAAGTAGTTTATATATGTCATGATTAGATTAGAATACGGATTCTCTTACATTGACATAATCATATCTGCATCTTTGAGAAGATGGTGCTTCAAGAACAAATGAGGTGAAGGTGAGGTTGATCAGCTTGTTTACAGATGCAGCTATGATCCACACACATTCCAAGTTTTTGTCATATGTGCCATCCATGTCAGAGTCTGGAGAGCCAAAGCTGTAACTTGAATTTGTCAAATAACCACCACAGCCATGCTGAGGTCCTGTTAAACAAGCAGAAATAATTAAGTAAGGCCTGATAAGGTTTCAACTGTAAGTAACTATTTTAATTTCACATCCCATATTTTTCCATCATACACAATAAAATTGAATTGCCTTCCAAACAAAGCTATTGTGTGGACTATTTGAATGATTAAAGTGCTTGCTTTGAACACAAAGAACGCTATATAAATGTGAATCATGATCAGGTATAGCAGACTGATTTAAGAAGGGCAAGTGACTACACATACAGTACGTCTGGTTTATTCCATGCATATTTCTCTGATATGCTTTAGTAATAAAGGAGTATCTATAAAAATTCATATGAATGAAAAGAATCTAGGGAAGGTATAGAATAATGATGTCATGGGTCAAGTTGTCAAGAGTTCCTAAGTCATTTAGGTACTTCTGTACATATCACCCAATATGAATATAGTAAATAAAGACATATTTGAAGCCATCTGCTTAGCATGAGAGCATGTTATCTGACTGCTTGATAAGACAGTCTGACCTTCCCAGTCTCCAAAGAAGCTGCTAGAGAAATAAGAACAGGAATGGAGACCATGGTTTTCAAAAGAGACTAGTTATTCTTGGTGCCTCAGGTTTTGAGTTCTTAGTTAGAGACACCATAAAGGAGCTTCATTTTCAGAGGGTGGGTGCTCAGCACTTCCTGATGATCAGGCCCCATTAAGGTGCCTCTCACTGAGCATCCATTACTAATCACTTTTGAAAACGTTGTACTTTAAAAAGCTTTTTGAAAAGGAAGCAGAGGACAGAAAAACGGTATAAAGAAGCATAAAGAACAAGGAGTACTTGTGACACTTTAGAGACTAACACATTTATTTGGGCATAAGCTTTCATGGGCTAAAACCCACTTCATCGGACACATGCAGTGGAAAATACAATAGGAAGATATATATATCTATTGTGATGGGGCAAGGCCAGATGGCTATAGAAAAGTAGTGGGAGATAGATATATTAGCTCCAGGCTAAACAAATCCCTGGTACCAGGATAAGTGAAATGGCAGCTGCTCCAGGTCAATTAAGACACCTGGGATCAATTAAGAACTTTCCAGAAGGCAGGGAGAAGGCTATGTTGATTGGGATAATCAGGGGCCAGCTGAAACTAGTTAAAAGCCTCCCAGCCAGTCAGGTGGGACTGCATGTCAGGAGCTGTGGGAAGAAGTTGTGTGGTTGGAGAGGCTGAGTAGTACACACCATATCAGGCACAAGGAAGGAGGCTCTGAGTTAAGGGTGAAGTGGAGCTTGAGGAAGTGAGGGCTGCTGTGGGAGAAGTAGCCCAGGGAATTGTACACGTCATGTTTCTAAAAGGTCAGCTACCATAGCTGATACTATTAAGGTCCCTGGGCTGGAGCCTGGAGTAGAGGGTGGGCCTGGGCTCCCCCCCCCACCTTTGCCCCCTGATTAATCACTGAGACTGGGAGACAACAGAGACCATGCAAGGAAGGATAACTTTTCCTCACCTCCCTCGCTGGCTTATGATGAAAATGGTTCAGTAGACCATGACCCTTGTCTCTAGAGAAAGAAGGGTTATGTGGAGGGTCACAATGAGCCTCTGAGGCTAGCGAAATCCACCAGGAAATGTGGGACCCACGGAGGCAAGGACAGAGCTTTGTCACAATTCAGAGAACATGAAAAAACCAACTCTAACGAGACTAATCAACTAAGGTGGGCTATTACACTTCAATATAATTCTTAACAGCTGTTCAGTTTCTTACATAAAGCGTGGAAAAAGCAGTAGTTATTTCAAATGGACTTTTTATCCATCGTCTAGAAAGAATTATTTGGACAGTAGGGGGCACTTTGATGTTGAAAATCTAGTTAATGATACCCTTCCCCCATTTATGTGGAGGTAGTGCACTCTTTTCCAGATTTTCAGAGCTGGGTGCCTAAAGCGAATGATGAGATCCGTGCACAGGATTAGACACGGCCTGATTTTCAGAAATGCTGAA
Source organism: Dermochelys coriacea (assembly GCF_009764565.3). NCBI lineage: Eukaryota > Metazoa > Chordata > Testudines > Dermochelyidae > Dermochelys > Dermochelys coriacea. The sequence continues at coordinate 230,458,236 of NC_050069.1, forward strand.
TTTCAGGAGGACTTGCACCTGCACAGCACCTTTGAAAATCAGGCCACTTTTAATTAGATATTTGTATCTATGTCCTTAACTTTAGTTACCCAAATTTGAAAATTTGTCCCTATAATTCATAAAAAAAAATTGTGCTGAGTCAAGTGGCTTTTAGACATAGATGATTATCCAGTAGATTGGACACTCCTCTATTAACCTCTAATCCATTCCCAACCCACGTAAAAAGTACAGAATATTTGCAGAGACATTTGCTTCCATCTGTTCTATATTCTAGTTTCCTGGTGCTTGATCGGTTCACAAAGCACTTGTTAAAATAGACCAGCTTGTTAAAATCATGCATCTTTCTCTATCTCTTTGGGGATTCTTATTTGATTATCTAACTCACACACTGGAATATAGTAGGCATCGCTAACGCTTTTGCTAGTCTCATAAAGAATGCCTGAAAATTTTGGCAATAACAGTCTATCATCTCCCACAATGAATGCTTTTACAACAGTAAGATAAAGCAAAATAATTTACTTTTTATGGCAAAGCAACAAATGCACTTAGATCCAGAACCTCATTTGCATGTGTAAAATATGACTTTCTTCCGGACAGCAGATGTCTTAACCTTGACACACTGATACATTTCCAATCATATAACTCTAGACACTGCTTGAGCTAGTGTTGCAAAAAGATAGTTCTGGAGTAAAATCAGCCTCCAGTCATCAGTATTGCATCAGTATCCATGTGCTAGGGGCAAGAGTTCTGCAAGACTGTAATAATTAAACCAGTGTGACTAAGGATAAAAGTCATCCCGCTGTTCCAACTGAAGCTGGGAAAACTCCACACAAACAGAAGTTGATTTAAAAAAAAATCCATCCCACTGAAGCACTGTAGACTTCTTTATCACTAATAATGAATAGGGAACACTTATAATAGGAACAGAATGAAAAAGACAAGGATTAGTTGTATCTAATCCAGGTTTGTGTAGTAAAGAATCACACATTTGGATGAGTCCTAAAATAACTGCATTTCTAATGCAGAACTTTAGAACAAAGAGAGGGGAAATGGGACCAATTAATTATGAGCCAAAAAAGATACTTAGGAAGACTAAATCATCAAAGGTGAGAGTGCTTGTGGGATTGGGTGCTGCTTCGCTACATTCTTCTCACTGTTAGTACTTTTTCAGAATAAATATACTCTTTTGAAATAAAGTTTATTAGGGCTTGATCTTGCAAAAGGCTACCAAAGCACTTAAGGACATACTCAATTTTAAGCAAGTAGGTGTCCCACGGTAGCCAATGGGATTGTGTCCTGAGTGATCATAGAAGACAGACTAACTCACACAGCGCTTACAGTTGTCAGATTTGTTAGCACGCTAGTCCTCGGTAATAGAGCCATCTTTTCATATAGTTATTAGCTTCCATTTGTTTGTGCTACACTGGGAGCCAGGAACTTCGGGCCTTATGATGGTGCACTTCATTGAGCATGGTGCTGGTATCAAAAGAAGTCCCATGATAGCAAAATATGAATAATGGAAAAGCAACTAGCCATGGGTATACAGTATGAAATGCACTGACACAAAGGGGAAAACAGACCCTACACTCTTATTACAGTAAATTCATCATGGCTAGAATAGCTGATATGGTACTTGTGAGGGGATAAATTAAGAAAGATGTATTTTGCAGTTAATAAAACAGCTTTTTCATAAATGGTATTTATAATGCTTAGTCTGCTCAAACTGATTTGAGATAAATGGAGAAATGTACAGAATATTATAACAACTTACATGGATACCTAAAATGGAAACCAGCCAAGATGTCAAGTAGCCTGCATCAAGCAAAATGCAGAGCACTATTTGTTGAAAAGCTATTTATCTAAGGTAGGTTTTTCTTCAGTTCAATGGAGCAGTGACAAGTTTTATATCTGCTGAGGATCTGCCCCAGGTGTCTGAATTCTTTCTGTTTTGGGCCTCCCTCTTCTCCTCCCACTCTACCTCATCATTACAAAGTTGCTATTGATGACCAATCACATATGTCCATGAGAGATTTTTCAGCTGCCCATTCTTTCTGAAGAGCCAGTAATCTGTTCTTTAACTGTCTGCTTCTCCCTTTCTCATCTGCCCAGCATGGAACCATTTGTGCATGCTGAACATTTTGGGGTTTGTTTTGCTTTGGGAGAAGAAATGGTATAGATCTTAAATAGCTGGCATTTCTGAGAGGTGCATGTACTGTTGAGCTAAAGTACAACTATGTGTGCTTCAAACACATTTAAAGTATGTATTCTAACTGTGCAATGGAGTGCGCTGCTAAACTTATTCAGCTGTCTCACAAATGCTTGCTTGTGAATAGTTATTTCTTCACACATATCGGAGTAACAAGGGTATATTTATAAACAGAGCAGAAAGAGTTAATACACTGTGAATAGATATTATAAGCATGACATGATTTGTTTGTGTTATAAGCAGCTCAGGAGGTGTTATAAATCAGTGGTTCTCAACCTTTCCAGGTTACCGTACTCCTTTCAGGAGGCTGACTTGTCTTGTTTCACCTCACTTAAACTACTACTCACCCCTAGTTTCACCTCACTTAAACTACTTGCTTAAAAAATCAGACATAAAAATACAAAAGTGTCACAGCACACCATTACTGAAAAATTGCTTGCTTTCTCATTTTTACCATAGAATTATAAAATAAATCAATTGGAATATAACTATTGTACTTACATGTCAGTGTATAGTATATAGAGCAGTATAAACAAGTCATTGTCTGTATGAAATTTTAGTTTGTACTGACTTCACTAGTGCTTTTTATGTAGCCTGTTGTAAAACTTGACAAATATCTAGATGAGAAGATGTACCCCCTAGAAGACCTTTGCGTACCCCTATGGGCACACATACTCCTTTTATAAGCAAGATATTTACCTGCTGGACATTGCAACAATCTAGAACAATTGACTGACTAATTAGTAAAGCTTATATTAATGATGTTAACTCTTTATAAATGATTTGTAAGGGTATCCATAATATAAAGTATGACTGACATTGCAATGAACCATATTGAACATGGCATGGCATATTTCTGTATCCATATGAAGGTGTATTTCAAAACTGTAACTAGGATAATATCTAGACCAGCAGTAACATTGAACAAATAAACACAAAAGCAATGCCTCATTTGCAAGATCAGTTAGTATTAAAAGAGAATTAACAGGACTATAAAAACCAGGGGAGTCCAGATCTGTGTTTGGTTTTTCTATTGCACTTATCACTGTAATATCTAATGGCTCTGATCCTGCAATTGGATCTGTACACAGGCCCATGTGCGGAGTATCAGTGAAGTAGATGGGACTGTATCTTGACCCCAGGTACATGCACAAGAAATCAATGCTAGGATTGTGGCCTCAGTGATGAACAGGTACAGTTGTGGTAGCAGTAGTGGACTTCAGAACGAATCCAGGTCTATGAAGCTTTTTTTTTTTTTTTTTAAATTTAGTAACAAGGTCAGCCATGGTGAGAAATTTAGCAAATAGGTGAGTATTGGGATTACTCCACATTACTTCAGAGTAGCAGCCGTGTTAGTCTGTATCTGCAAAAAAACCCGCAGTACCTGTGGCATCTTAGAGACTAACAAATTTATTGTATTCTTGTGCATGTATGTGTGTGTAAAACTTCCTTTTTCATTTTGGCAAATATATTTGGTACTGAGAGGGGACTTAATGAGGACACTATATTAGAGACCAAGCTCATCCTTACACAAGATAGAAGATTGGATCTTGCTATCTTTGAAATCAATGGGATATTTGCCATTGAATTTGATAGGAACAGCATCAGACCCAAAGCCACCACTGCGTTTCTAAATGCTTCTAAGCTATGAAGTGTTCACACAATTAAACCCCAAACACACACAATGTGCATGATTTCAGGTTTTGTTACATATGCCTTGGAAGTTCTGTGACTCATTTGAGCCTGCCTAGGCAAAAGTATAACATTGTACTGAAGTGTTTGGCATGGTCTCAACACAGAACCTGGTGAAACTCAATGGTTTCATCAGAACTTCAGGTTGGGATTTGTTCAAATCCAACACACAAAATGATATTTGGTGCAAATGCTTGTGGATTCCCCCCACCCCAGAAAATGTTTTGTAAGAACCTCTGTGAAGCAAAACTGCTGTGTGAGTTATGGTTCAGCTTCTCCGCTCAGATCTCTACTCTTTTTTTCCTGAGTCTCTCCTGACAGAATCACACTGTATGTCCACCTTGATCTCTTGTGATAAAAGTCTAACTGAACCAAATGGATTGTGAAATCTGTGCCACGCACTGCAGTTTTATTGGAGCTATGGGAGCTATGAGAAGGTAGGCAAAAGTCAGCAAGAGAATTCACTTGCTATGGTCAAAGACACATGCTTATGAGATTTATTTGTTCAAGAGAGAAAATATTTTCCCTTAATTTTTCACTATAAATCTGAGACTCATTTTTGCTAATCTGTGACTAACAGGATTTAACTGTCACTGCAGATTAGCAATGCCAGTGGCAAGATGTTACTAAAATAATTTTATATAAGTTAGTGCAATAAATTATGATGTTAGTGTCAGAGGTAAGAAATGATTTATACAGAGTATAAATGACACCTAATGGCACAGTCCAGTAGCTATATTTTGCCTTCAGGTGCACATATGGGGCCCAATCTTCAGAGGTGCTGAGCAACCAAAACTCCAAGTGATGTCAACAGGAACTGCAGGTGCTCAGCACCTCTGAAAATCAGAGCCATGGTATTTACACATTGAAGCTAGTGGGAACCTAAGACACACACATCTCAAAGGTAGGGGTGCCAGTTTAGGTTGGACGTATTCCTGGAGGTTTCATCACATGGCATAATCTTCAATGAACGATTAATTTTTAATTCCTGGAGACTCCGGGGCAATCCTGGAGTTTTGGCAACCCTACTCAAAGAGCAGAATTTGGGCTTAAAACTGTATGTACCAAGGTTTTGTGTTGGTAATAAAAAAAAAAAGGGAGTAAAAAGGCTGGCACAAATTCTAGTGGGCCGATTTTCACTATATTGTTAAAATACATTTGCATTCAATTAAGGGAAATACATCCATAACCATATGCCTTTTAGCAAATACCTTGCTTATTTCAAATAAGAAAAAGTGATATAATACATAGTTAACAGAGTAAACATAAGGGAAACAAATAAAAAGGGACACTGAAGGGGAATACTGAGTTATGTTATGAAAGTGGGGCCACAGATTATTTCATCAGGAAGGAAAAGTTATATAGATTATTAGGATGCATAGAGTAAGGGACTGCATTTAGATCAAAGGAAAAGATTTCTTATTCTAACTGTGTTCCTTCTAAAGTCTTACTCCCCATCACTTTGTTTTTCAATGATTATCCATTCCTAAAAATATTTATTAGGATAAAAAAAGCTGTGTGGCCTTGAAGGAAAAAAGTTGAGCAGGGTGGAAGCAGCAGTGAATATAATGGACTCATGACAGAGATTGCTGGCAGAGAGTAAAGTTGTCTCTGGGAACTTGGGCTGGGTGCTAAAGGTGGTGAGGAGGAAAATGCATTCTGTTGTACATTGTGCTGGTCCTTTACAAGGAGGCCGTCTGTACTTCTACCAGCTGCTGTTGAAGATTCCATAAACAATGGGAAGACAGAGGCCTAGCCACGTCCCCAAGCCAAGTAAGACTACAGCCTCTTAGGGGTATAGAGAATGAACAGGAATTTTTGCTGCCTTCCTCCCTTCCCCATCCAAAACAGCACTAAGTTGCAGGGGAAGGAGAAGCTCCCTACATTGTCACATGCGTGTCCCAGCATATTCACACAGCCTTGGGCAGCACTGTGCCTTTAGAATGTTAATGCTGTTGCAAAACCCAGCGCTGAAGAGAATGGCACACCTTCAGAAAGCTGCTAAAATTCTCCTTTTGATCATTTAGAACATTGCATTTACTGTCATAACTAAGAAAGGCAGGGTGTGTAGAGGAGGACAGAGAACAAGAAAGATAAGCTGCTGGGCAGAGACCATTATAAGCTGTTAAACAGGGTTGCTTTTACACCCCATTGGATAGGGGTCAATTATTTTAAAGGAAAATAATACAGTTGACCCCTCGGAGGAATCACAAATAGGTGCCAGGGGGATCATATTCACCCCACTCTTCCAATATTGCTAAATGGGAGGTGCGGGAGAAGGAGGATTTTTTCCCTGCTAGATGGAAAGGAGGTGCCAGAGGAGAGTAGCATCCCGAAATGGAAAGGGGAGCCCCGGTATGGAAAAGATCAAGAACTGCTGCAATGGTGTCTTAAATAAACAACTTCCTTTCTCTACAGAGCAAGGAATGGTTTTCAGCGGTTCATTCCTTGCTATGCAAAAGCTACAGTTATCACTTAGAAAAGGAAATTAAACACAGATAGTCCCCACTGTCCCAGTATGCTACATAGTAAATGTGAAAAGTCCCCTTTACAGCAGGGTTCACCTGAACAGGTCAAGTCTTCCCCTTTTGCAGAAGGTGGATACATAAGGGATCATTGGTGCAATCACGGCTCCAGTGCACACAGTCCTTACTTGTCAATGTAGGAGAAACCCAAACTCTTCCTCCCAGAAACATCTCATCTGACCAAAACCCTTAGCCTCTGATTGACTTATCTCCCCCAACCACTGAAGAGAAAAGCACTCATTCTGTGACATAGGGAAATGTCGCTATCTTCGTTTTAAGGGCCAGAAACTAAGACAGAAAGGTAGAAGAACTTAACTAAGGCAACACAAGGAGCCAAGCTGTCCATTCCTTCCTATAGTTCTGGTACGCTGACAGTCCCTACAGGTTGGGCTCTTCCATTCAGCTCAATTCATACTTTTAACACGACAGCACGTCCAGCCCATCACAGTACAGATGAGCATGAACCACAACATCGAGATCTGAATCCAAATTATGAACCATCCCCAGAGTTAAGGGGCTTTTGATTCTGGGGTTTTGATTTGGTCCACCATAGTGATCAGACCCATCTTTGAAATTCAGATCTGCATCAAAGTTAAAATTCTGAAGACATTCCCCCTCCCCCTCTCCCCAACCCCCCCATCACCAGTACCAGCTATGTTTGGATCTAAGGGGTTTGGTTTGGGACCATCTCTAGTTATGATGAGTAACATAACCACCAAGGCAATCATAATGGTGGATTGCACACCAAATTAGTCATGAGCACACAGGGTTGTAATGACTGCTTTGTATTCTTCTTATCCAAATGTGTGAGATCACAAAAATCTTTTTGACAAAGATTGTAGTTTGTGATGTGGTTGTTTGACAATGTAGCATCAGACATACAGTTGCATATTTCTAAAGAATTACATTTTAAATAATAGACTGAGCATTGTTGTCCTGCCAAATTAATACTAATGAATGAGTTTTGTTGATTTGTTTTTCACAATAGATTGTGCCTGGTGAAAATAATTCAACCCTTGCAGAGGATGCCGCATCAATGATGTGAATTAAATTGCTTTAATTAAAACCGTGCCATTTTTCTCAATTTTCAGGATTTAGATCCTATGATGCCTAGTTTTCCTACATCCTGCAATGTTTTTGTGAGTTACACACTTACTTACTGATCCTCCCTTCATTGCTCTCCCCCCCAGTGAACAAATTGACCACCTTTCTACAAAATTCACAAAAGATGAACTACAAATAACCCTAGTTTTTTGGCACCATCCCTAAAAGAAGCCTAATCAGCAATGAAATTTGAAGAGTTTATGAAGAAAGGAAATAAGCTAAGTTTAGTTTTCTGCAACTGAGTTTATGGTTTCTACTCAACTCTTTCCATGACATAATCAGGGTCACTAACAACATTAAACAGAGCATAATAATTACATTATCCAGTTGTGCTTCTCTAATATAGCCACAGAATAATGTACTCATTGTAGAGTAATAGAGATTTATGTTTGCAGTTGCCCTAAAGATAGCACTCAGTAATTTGCAGTCATAAATTGCCCTCTGATTGCATTTGCTGTTGTAGAGATACTGTTTTTGTATTCCTACAAAACCATATATTTTTTTCCCAGACATGAGGGGGTTACTTTAAAGACTAATTTAAAATAAAAAGCTCTCTTGTGTTTGTGGCTTTACTGTCTCAATTTTTAAGCATAATTGTTTATGCTCAGATTACAAAGATGTGTTACAAAGTTTCCTGGAGTTATGCATCAGCCCAGCCAAGCTGTAATGGTTTATGGGATTGTGACTCTTTAAAATCTTTATATATTAGATTTTCTATTTCTTGGCCCCTTTCCACCAGCATGAGATCTTCAGAATCCTGTGTAAATACCCTATGGCTCATTCTCTGTAGCTTGCTTCCCACAGGTAAGGGGAAAACAAGACAGAGATATAAAATCAAGAGCCATTCTCCACATACACATTACATATTATGACAAAGTTATACCTGACAGATATAAAAGAGTTGTGGAAAGCAGATATAAAAGCCCCAGAATGTTTGAAGGCCTTTTTTCCTATAAACTGAAAAGGTTACCTCAGATTAATTCAAGACACCTGAGTCCAATTAAGGGCTGCCAATGACATTTAAAAAATCCTCTTCTTGTGAGAGAGAAGGAGGGATGAGAAGCCAATTACAGCAGAGAGAAAAGGCTTCCCCTGGGTGGGGTGGGAGGCTATTTCCCCTACTTATAGGGAAAAACCGCCAAGTTAACATATGTTTAGTAAAGGACTGGCCACAGAAGCCAGCCTAGTAAGGCAACACCCTGAAGAAGGGGCAGGGAAAGGTATTCCTTTTTGTGTTGTGCATTTTTATATAGTTGTTTTGCTTTTGAGAACTACTTGGCCCTACCTTAGGCCCAACTTGTAAACATTCAGAAAAATAAACAAGAGTGAAGAATAAAAACCCTACAGAGTAGGACTGATTTATTCCAGGCCCTCGCTGCCTGAGGGAGAAACTCTGAGGCTAACAAGGCAAAAGAGGTGCCTTGCCATAATATATGCACAGATGCGTGCGTCCACACACATATCTGCATGCACACACACACCCCTCCCCACATACATTATATGAAGATCTATTTCACTCCTATATAGCTCTATTCCTTTAGTTTCTGAATTAGTCCTGCAACACCACAACCATCCTCTCCCTGGGAGCTGGGTAGGTCTCCCTCCAGAAATACCTCAAAGATTCTTTTTTAAATTGATATAAGGCTCATCCTCCCCTGGGGAAACAATCAAGGTTTCTGAAGAATCTCTGAAAGTTTGTCCATCTTTCACTGTGTTTTTGAGCAGAATCTCATACAGGTAAATCTAGAGCACCAGTTTCCAACCTATGGTCTGCAGACTACTGGGGGTCCACAGACTATGTTGAAGGGTCCACAAAACTTTATCATTACATAGAACAGTGGTTTTCAACCTATGGTCCACAGATCCCTGGGGGTCTGCAGACTATGTCTAAGATTTCTAAAGGGTCTATACCTCCATTTGGAAATTTTGGGGAGGTCTGCAAATGAAAAAAGGGTTAAAACCACTGATCTACAGTCAATGCCTGAAGAAACTTCTGACCACCTGCTAGTCTGAGGACTGAGACAATCCTCAAAGGCTGACTGCTTTGGGAGTCTCTGCTAATCTCATCTTTGAAGCACAGATCCACAACAGTAGAGACGAATCATGCCTGGTACTTACTAGATTTTCACAGAGAGCACTATGTGAAACAACATTAGCAGAAGCACATTTGATGGAATACATGAGAGAACAGTCCACCAGGCAGATTTTAAAGTTTTCTGTAGCAATTACTAGACTAAAGCTAAAAGGAGTTAATAACAGTAATGGCCAAACCTGGAAATACTATGTTTGGCAAGGATATGGTGCCACTTATACTCCTTATCCCTAAATACTTAGACTGTAACAAATGAAAAACAGCTATTTGGGGGGGCTCAATGGCTCAGCTAAAGGCTATGTTTATCCTACCACAAGACCTTTCATGCTTTATAAACATGGCCATTATGTCTTTTTTTTGTCCAGAGAATGAATTAATTAGGCAACAAAGTATTGGATATTACATTAAAGCAGTTTAAAGATGATAATCATTTATAGATTATCACTACTAACAATTCAGATGTTACAGAAAGATCACCTTTCAGACTAGGCAGGGAGACGGACTTTAAAATTTAAGCATCTGGTCAAAGCAAGAATCAAGAACTACCCTGAGCACTGTCTAGGGTGCCCATAAAAACAGTACTTTGCTCACATAACCAATTTGTTCCATTATGATGATAGAGCTATGTGCTGGGCTGGCTGAAGGATTGGGGGAGGTCAGTGAAATGATTTGTTGGGGCACCTCAAGCTTCACTGACGTATTTTATTTTAAAAAGGTATGGGGGAGGGAGGCAGTGCTGCAAGGGGGGGAGGGGAGGGAGGGAGGGTGTCTATCTTCAGGCTATCACTAGCCTCCTGCTGCAGAATTAGAGCCCAGCTGCTGTGCCAGTGTCCGTCCATAAGGTCCTCCAAAAGAGGGGGATGTGGGTGCTGCTATGCCTTCTGCCGCTCAAGGGACAACTATGCATTTTATGAAATAGACAAGAGTTAAATTAAGGCTATGTCTATCCTTGTGGCAGCATGTGTAGCTACACACACAGTGAAAGGCAAGCTATGTCCACCCTTGTCTACTTGGACTACTAGAGAAACAAGGTGGGTGAGGAAATATCTTTTATGGGATTAACTTCTATTGGTGAGAGAGATAAGCTTTCGAGCTCCACAACGCTCTTCTTCAGGTCACCTCACCAACACTGTCCCTCTCATATCCTGGGACCAACATGTCTACAACACTTGTACTACTGAGAGCCCCATCTTGTTGCCAGAGGCTACAACAGCTGCTCACCAGAGGACATGGCTTGTCATCAGATAACAGGGAGTATTTGCTGGGATAGTATTCTTACCTATTGTCTCTCTGAAAGATGCTTTCCAGCCTCCAGCTACTTCAAAGAAATCAGTCTTAAACACCAGGAGCAAGTCATTGCTGGAGCTCTTAATAGTTGGAGGAGGTTCTGAGCCACAGAATTTGCCAAGGAGTGGAGCGTAGATGTCTGAGCCATCATATACAGCCACATAATCTTTGTAACAAGAGGAGGAAGCTTCAAGGTGAAAGTCATTGAATCTGTAAGATACAATGTAGGAAGTTACCTTATCGCAGTTTTGTTTTTTTTCAGACGCTGAGTTTTTGGTGTTTGTGGAAATAGTAATGGCCGGAGCCAAGCATAGAGTGGGTAGAGCTGGGCAAAATAGATTCAGTCAATGCAAAACTATTAGTGAATTTGACACTAATTGGTTTTACGGGGTATAGAATATGGTGCGGGGGACACACCTCCTCCTGGTTTGTGAATCTAGCCCTGTAAAAATGTTTGGAAACAAAACATTTGGGGCTCAACAAAGCATTTCTTTTGACCCCCAGTGGACTTGTTCGATTCACCAAAGATTCCAAAAAAATTCAGATGTGATTCAAACCCAAACTGATTTTTTTCCATGACTGCTATCAAACTGAAAAATCTGTTTTTCTCCCAGCAATAAGTGTGGGCAGGTGCCCCTCAGGAAAGAGAGTTTTATCTTAACTAATTAGCCTCTCACAGTTTGTATGGCAACTTCCAACTTAACTGTATATATATATAATCTTCTTACTATATGTTCCATTCTATGCATCCGATGAAGTGGGCTCTAGCCCACAAAAGCTTATGGTCTAATAAATTTGTTAGTCTCTAAGGTGCCACAAGTACTCCTGTTCTTTTTGCAGATACAGACTAACACGGCTGCTACTCTGAAACCTTTAGATATTAGTGACCCCATTTCTGTCCAGGCCAGTTATGCTCACAAGACAAGCTTGAAGTGAAACTTGATAACCAACATGCATCAACATGGGTGTCTTCATTTCCAGGAACTATGCAGATCTTGCATATTCTTTGAGAATCAGTATCCTCACGCATTTATTTAAAGAGCCAAACCATCAGCTTCTGTGGGCACTTTGGATGTACATGAAATGCAGAATCAGCCCCCAAGCCAGTATGCTACTTAGCTGGGCAAATGTATTCTATTCATATGCAGCCTTTTCATAATTCCTTCCTCTCCCAATGCTATAAACTAAGCTTTAATATTGTTATAACACAAGAATTATTTTGTTTCAGAATTTTAAAATGCAATATTTTGTGGCTGTTACATCTTTTTTAAATTATGCCATTTCTGTGAAGGGAATATTATCTGGGCTTTAAGAAAAAAAGGTTACTAGTTTCCAAGAGAGGATTTTAATTTAAATTATTCACAAGCTCATACCTACTCCAAAGCAGCCAATTGGTGAAGTTTAGCTCAGTGAGTGAATAGCATTTTATATGATGATTCAGGCCCTTTGCAAGACACAGTGGGAAGCAAAAATTACAGTGATATCTTGCTAATAATAACTAATTGACAGTTTGTAAGACAAAAAGTTTTCAACAAGTTTGGTTTTTATGGGGATAGTAAGGTCTGCTTCAGTGCTTTACATGGACATTTCCTAGTCTACTTCAAGTTCTCCATTGGAAAAGAGAATATATAAATGACTCTCTTTACCAAAATACTCTTTTTAAAAAATCAGAACCAGAGACCTTTCTGTCCCTCTTAATGAGATGCTGAACTTGGATTACATACTTGAGTGCCACGACTTTGTTGTTTCCAACTGTGATGTGGTATAAGCAGTTCATATTGTTGTGATAATCAGTAAATGAATGGGCAGGGCTGCTGACTGTGCCAGAGGAACCATTGAAAAGGCCACCACAAGCTGCAATGAAAGCAAAAAGAGGAAGCAGAGATCAATTAATATCTGAATATAAACCAGATGCCAAATGTGAGAGCATCATGAAGCAAGGGGGATAATTTTACTATCCAGATACAGGCAAGACAAGATTCTTGATAACTAAAAGGAGCATATCTCATTGCCATGCTAAGAGGAGTTGATTGTGGAAGTTTATACCACCTTGAAATGTAAAATGAACTGTTATGATTTTGGCAGTATCCTAGTAACCCAGTTGTTTTCTGCTACATTTCCCCCCACTGATACCATGCTTGTGCAATAACAGACAAGCAAAATCCTGATCCTGTCTTATAAGACATGAAGGAGGGAAGGGATAAGCACCACGAAGCTATATAAACTGGTTGTGAACCAGGTGCATTTTGAGGAGTGGGTCTGAACCTGCTCTACAGTAACTTTTGTGTTGCTACTTGGTGGTTAGAGAACTTGGGAAATGGGTGTATTCTTGGTTCCTTTGAACTCTATGGGAGTTTTACCATTAACTTAAATGGGGCCAGGATTTCACTCCATCTCTTTTCAGATTGCCCTGCCCCCTACTCATACCTTCATTCTCTCCTTCCTGCTGGAGCTGAGGGATTGTGCTGGCCTAGTGAATCCCACTCAGCTCTAGAAGGGTGGGGTTGGGAGAAACCATACCAGTCACTGTGGGGCTCTTTCCTTTCCCTCCTCTCCCCTTGGGATTCTTCAGCTGGTTGGGAGTGGCAGGGAAATCCTTAAACTACACATTTCATACAGTGTCTCCCCAGCTATCAGTCAGCTGGGCGGAATCTGCCCTGTCCCCTCTGCTGAGGCATCTGGAAGGCATTGCATTGACTCAGTACTACCTCTGACACTGGCTCCCTATCTGGCAGTGGGTAGAGTCACAGACTGTGCTGTTGGGGAGGGACTATGACTGCGTGGTTCTGTACATGGAACCAAGCTGCTTCAGAACAGGGTCAATTTAAGCATCTGCAACTGTGGGATGAAGGTGCTCCTGTGAATTTCACACCATAGGTGCTGCTAAGGTCTGGATGTGGCCTGACGTTCGTTCCCAACTTCACTGCTTGAGGGAACAAATCCTATGCAAAACCAGCTGAAACCCACACTGCCTACTCATGCTCTTTATTTCATAATCTTAACATGGCCCTGGCTTCCCTGTGCCCTGCCAACAAATAGCCCAAATCTACACACAGCTTCTCAAGTTCTAAAGACTAGCCATTGCCCCAGGCAGTCACCACCTTCACAAAGCAAAGCCCATGAAGGCTGTTGACTGCACAGCCCCTCATTCCACATTTGCAGCTCAGGTAGGGGGGCTGCTGAACACTGTACACTGGAACTTTGACAAATAAGAGACAAAAGCTAAGTGGATTAAAAAGCAGCATTCATGCTAGGCAAGCAGAGGAAAGCCTTTTCATTTCTCTTTCAGCAAACAATACAACTAAAAGGAAGAGGAATGTTAATTGCTAGAATCTGTGTTGTACAGAACAACAAGCTAATAAGGCCATAGTTATACTTCTCAAATGTCAGAAGTCACAAGTTACACAGCTGCAGCCAACTTGAGTGAGTTAGGAACGTCTTTTCATGAGTAAATGCCCATTGTCATCCTTCAGTGCCATTCTGTCTAGCCTGTGGCTACTGGGGCGATTTATTTTAAACAGAAGTACTTGACTTTATACATTTTGTTGTGGCTGTTGTTCAGAGGAGGAAGGTAATGAGGGAAATTTCACAGCTATTAACAGCACGCTCTTACACTTGCTTTGCTGGTGCAAATGAAATAGTTTTTCAAAAACCAAACGATAGTTCAATTTATCTTGAAAACAGAATCAGTTTGGATTTACTATATTGGTGCAGTAGAAATAACTTCCTATATTAATTTCACTTGCCTAATACCCACTTCCTCTTTAAAAGAAATGGACATCTGATGTGAATCGTGATATGTATTTGTGGAATATGTACATTGAAAGGAAAAACGTGTTTAGAGCTTGATTCTCACTGACACTAAGGCCCCTTTAGGCTGTCTTTAGCAAGTAGGTGTAAACATAACTGAGCCAATGTTAGGACCCCATTACACTGCTAGTGTGGTGTAAAGGGGTCTTGGTATAATTTCAGAATCTGGCTCAGAGTGTTATTTTTTTGCCATCCTCCTGCATGTAATAACAATTTTTCTTCAGGTAAATTAACTAGTGGCACATCTTTGGAGTATCATTTTAAAATAAAACTTCACTCAGACCCTATTGTTTTTGTGGAGCAGATGGCTATATAACATTCATGTGGTCTCTGATTCAGAGTTGGCCCCATTCAGAGGCCTTTAGGTAGATAATTCCTATAAAGGGGGAGAGTAGAGTGCCTGAGAGCTGGGACTGTCAGGTCACAGGCAGTACGTGATAAAATATGCTGCTCACTCCCAGGCCCCACTCCTAAAAACCCTCTTTGCAGAGAATATAGGGAGCGTGAATTCTGCCTATCTGAGGGAAACCCACAGCAGGGCACAATGACTCTTCTCCGGTGTTGCACTTGTTGTCCCCTCTACACATACAGAAGAGGCAGCTGACATTCACTCACTCAAATCTCACTGCTTTTACCCACCAAAGCGGATTGCTGCGGCTACTCACGGACTATTCTGTATGTTGCCAGGAATCCAAGGCCTACTATATGAGAGTCAGTGTAGAAGTTGAGGAGCATAGACCCAAAGGAACTGACAGGCCTTGGGATTTCAGTACCACACATTGTGATGACCGGGTATGGAGTTACCCTGATACCTCTGAAAATTTTCACTCCATCATAAGCACAAGTTCCAGTGGAGAGTGCCTGGGCTGCAAAGGATGTGAAATGCAGAAGTGTTAGCAGCATACATTCAATGGAACTTATTGAGTTTTACATATACATATACCTCACAGAGTAATATAATAAATAATAAATAATAATAATAATAAATGTATACTTTCCACCCAAGGATCTCAAAGCACTTCATACGGTGGCTTACTCATTAACTCCCTGTGAAATAAGTATAATTTTTAACATATGAGGAAACTGAGGCACTGAGAGGATAAGCAACTTCCCAAGGAGGTACAAATCAGTTGCAGCAAATTCAAACATCCCAAGTTTCCAGGGTGTACACAATGGGATTAACTCCTTGTGACACAGTGCTGGGCAAAGGATTGCAGACTCAGCCCTCTGTCACATGCAATCCTTGTTAGGGGAACAAATTAGAGCAGGCTGGAGATAATCTGGCCCTAACTGGGGAGCGGAGACATCTGCTATCTAATTAGCCTGGGGCTGCATAAAAGCCTCAGGGGAAGGAAGCCAGGAGAGAGCAGGAAGAAAAGAAAAAGGCAGCGAATGAAAGCAGGGTGGTAGTTTCCGCCTCCCCTTCCTCCTGCCTGCTGGTGGTGAAGGTAACTTCTTGCTTAACGTTGTAGTTATGTTTCTGAAAAATGCTACTTTAAGCGAAATGATGTTAAGCAAATCCAATTTCCCCATAAGAATTAATGTAAATGGGGGGGGTTAGGTTCCAGGGAAATTGTCTTTGCCAGACAAAAGACTATATATATTACATACACACACAGAATACGTTTTAAACAAACAATTTAATATTGTACATGGCAATGATGATTGTGAAGGTTGGTTGAGGTGGTGAAGTCAGAGGGTGAAAGAGGGTGGGATATTTCCCAGGGAATGCCTTACTGCTAAATGATGAACTAGCACTTGGCTGAGCCCTCAAGGGTTAACAAATTGTTGTTAATCTAGCCTCACACTCTACAAGGCAGCACGAATGGAGGGAGAGGAGACAGCATGGCAGAGAGAGACAGAGACATACACCGTGTGTGTGTGGCACTCATTGCCCCTTTAAGTATACTGACTCTACTCTAAGTACATTGCCTTTTTAAGTAGATCAGCAAGTTGCTACAGCAACTGCTGCAGCAAGCTCCCTCCGTCCTATGCCTTATGTCCCCACACTGCTCTGTGGAGATGGGATAAAGGAGCGGAACGGAGGGGGACACCCTGACATTAGCTCCCCTCTTCTCACCCCCGCCCCGGTACAGCAAGCAGGAGGTTCCCGGGAGCAGCTCCAAGGCAGAGGGCAGGAGCAGCACAAGGCAGTGGGAGGAGGGACAGCTGAACTGCCGGCAATTGATAGCCTGCTGGGCAACTACCACACAGAGAACTTGGGAGAGCGGGGACAGTGTTTTCCCAGGAATTGAAATTAGGGGGAGGTGTTCGAATTTACAGGGAGGGGGGGTTCAGCGCTAATGAGGGGTAAGACCGTGAGGGTGAAGGTGGGCTGTATGGCACCACATTAAAAACTGAAAAGTGTTTCATGACCATTTTATTAGATTTAACTCATGTTTTAAAATCATCACACAAATTAAAGTTGGCTCCTCAAACCTTCTATGAAGCACTATATCTACATCCTTCTTGGTTTCCAGTTATAGTTTTGCACAACTCTGTTAATGAACTTCTTGAATGCAATGCATTCATCTTTGGTGGCTTCTCGTGTGTCCAGTACTTCCATTCCTTCAATTGATATGCTCATTAGTTCATTCACATGATCAAGCAGTGTTAGGATATAGATATTCAGGCCTGTTTGGAAAGGCCTATACTCTAAGAATTTAGGTGTATTCTTATCACTTAGCTAGTTAGAGGTATAAAAGAAAGAATCAAAATCACTGTCTGTGGGTGTAAGGGCCTTCTCTTACTGTGACAGTCTGAGGCCCTGTGCTTAGGCTAAGGTCTTTGGCTAAGCAGAAGAGGCAGCCATAAGCTGGGAAGCGACTGGTCACCTCCTCACATTCCAAACTAGTCACATTGAAATAAGGTGCTATTGGGCTGTTAGGAATACAATCCTGTCCTGGTAGTGCCTATCGCCTCCAGAGAAAGGGAAGTGCCTAAAGATGTAAAAGGAAACTTTGTTTGATAGCATCCTGTCTGGCAAGAACTCACTTATCAATAGCTGGGATGTGAAATCCTCATTTCTGTGTTTGTTCTATGACTGTAGTCCCCATTTCCCCATTGTTTGTCTGTATAATCTCTGTCTGGTTCTGTGATTGTTTCTGTCTGCTGTATAATTAATTTTGCTGGGTGTAAACAAATTAAGGTGGTGGGATATAATTGGTTACATAATCATGTTACAATATGTTAGGATTGGTTAGTTAAATTTCAGGAAAATAATTGGTTAAGGTATAGCTAAGCAGAACTCAAGTTTTATTATAGAGTCTGCAGTCAATTAGGAAGTGGGTGGGTGTGTGGAAAATGGGAACAGGGAATGGGGGTGGGGAAATTGGAATCATGTTTGGCTAAGGGCAGGAATGGAAACAGGGACACAGGGGTAAGGCTCTGTGGTGTCAGAGCTGGGAAGGGGGGACAGTAAGGAAGGAAACTGGAATTATGCTTGCTGGAAGTTCACCCCAATAAACATCGTTTGCACCTTTGGACTTTGGGTATTATTGCTCTCTGTTCATACGAGAAGGACCCGGGAAGTAAGTGGGTGAAGGAATAAGCCCCCTAACAGGCAGAAGGCAACTTCTTTCAGAACACAAAATTCTATTCAATGATGAAAAAGAACGCTCAACCATAGCTGTTGTGACTGGGAGTAGCAAGAGATGAATTCCTACTTCTTTCATCCCAGGAAACATAGCATAAAGATCAGGTCGAGCCACTAGTGATGATAAAAAAGAAGTCAAATCTTCATTCATTCGTTGTATGATATTCCACTCCGTGTTCAAATTCTCTTTTTTGTCCTGAGCACATGGCAGCCCCATTGCTGGTAGTGCCTCACTCCACTCAACTGTCAGTGTTTTATAGGACAGGGATCTGTAAAAGCTATGTAGAGGTTGAGTAGACTCTAGAAGTCACTGTTGTAGATTTTTAAGAATCAAGTCTGTGTACTTTTTCAGTTGTCTTAGTTTCTTGTCCTCTTGACTTAAGGATTCAATATAAATGCCTTCATTAGTCAACTTCTGGACTGAAGTCTTTGCTTCTTCCAGTACTTTTTCAATGGATAGCTCTCTGATTGATCCAAATGTAGCTTCTATTGCTGGACAAAGATCTACTACTGTAGTAGCAGATGTCTGGATGGCATTGTTTAATGACCCAAGTGGTTTCAACAGTAGACTTACAAGAGAGAGAATGGCAATAGTCTTCTCTGAACATAGTAGCAAAAGTAATCCACCAGCCTCACTACTTAGATCCATCTCATCTTAGTAGATACTTTCCAAAGCCAGTGATAACAGAGTAATTTTAAAACAGCCGCCAAGGATCCTCATGAGAAAGCCAGAGGGTTTTGGACTAATTTGAACTTCAGTCCCAGTGTTTCTTCTATATTTTCCAAAATACTCAGTCTTTTTGGACTCTTGCTGAAAAAAGAATATAATGAAGACATTGAATTTATAGCTTTTTGAATGTCTTTTGAAGAGTCTGCAGCTCGTACTAGCGCTACTTGGAGAAGATGGCCTCTGCGGTGTTATAGGAGAGACTAGGGTTACACTTTTCTCTGAGCAAAGCTTGTACTCCACCATGTCTTCCAGAGAAGTTTGCAGCTCCATCAAATGCACAAGCAGCCATCTGTTTGGGATCCACTTGACAAGCATTTAACTCTTCTAAGATGTGGGTTGTCACAGATGCAGCTGATGTGTCTTCTAAAATTGAACATCTAGAAATGCATCTACTGGCCTACCACTGCAATCAAGATAACGTACACAATGACTTAATACTTGATGCCCATTTGCATCAGTGCATTCATCAGCCATGTATGCAAATTTTTGGAATATGGTGAGAGAGTTCTTCACTTTTTCAACTGTTGAGTCTTTTACTGTTGCACCACATGCTTCTAGCCAGTCAGTTGAGTTTCTTGCAGAAAGATAGTGAGCATCTGCTGGTCTTGTTTGGAACCATTGTTCAACTTCAGGATGAACAAGTGACAATGCACTTAACATTGGCCTCCAGTTTGTAGCATGTGGTATCGCTTGCTTAAATAGAAAGTATGATGCCACAGCCATGTTTGTTTGCATGAACTCTGTTGTGTCTCCAGCATTCTTAACAGCCTCATTAACACTCACTGGTGTTGTTCTTGGACTGTGGAGATTCAGAATTCAGAGGTGCTTTCACATGAGTTCACCTCCCAGGTGGGGGGCAAGAAGGCACCTTGCTCGTTCCTCCAGCTGCTCACTGTTCACTCTGGCCACTGTTGTTCGTTGTGCCACCGTTCACTCGATCGCTCTGTTGCCAATGGCCCTGCACTGTCACCTTCTACTGCCACCATGACATCTGCGAGTTGGTCTCTTGAGGTTCCACCAGCTCTCAGTGATTTCAGGTGAGCTCTCAGTGGGGGAACCTCGCTGCTAGTGCGGACTGGGCCATCTCTTCCACAGAAACACTGTTCCACAGCAGGTCTAAGCACTTAGACCAGATTATCAGTGATTTCAGCTGTAGTGATTACTTAACAAAACAAAAGACTATCTATGGAGCCTAATCAGCTCTGTCTTTAAACAGTGGAGAGGGGCAGGTCAAATAGTACTTGTGACTCAGGCAGCCCATCAAGCAAAACACCTATCCCCACCCTCTCTCTTGATACCCTCAATTAGCACAGGCTAAATACAATTCTACTGCCCTTTACTCATACAATAAGAACAACAACATTTCATTCTCCCTTCCCCCCCATTCAAGTGATTTGTAACCCAACCCCAGCCAAAATCTATCACTTGGGCAACACAGCTGTTTGATGGATACCTAGGTAGATTAGGTGTGAATGTAAATACAATCTGGTCCTGAAGCCTTTCCCCCCAGCCCCGAGCTCATCACTAGCTGTCAGGGAGAGCTCATTTAGATTTTGCTTACAAATCATAATTTGAAATTATTAGGTTGGCCAACATCACTGAAATGAATGCACTGATGTCATAAAAAAACAACAGCTGTATAAGGAAGCTAGTCTATGTTTATACTTTTAAAATCTATGATACTTTTTCAGGTACACGTATTTTATCATACACTGTATATGCTTTTAAAGTGTGTATTAATGTTTCAATTTCGATTCAAATTTCCAAACAATCACTAAATTGGCAACATAGCATGTAACTAGTTCACAAAACTGGGGTGGGGTTTGGGATTGTGGAAATTCGGGGCGGAGGTGTAGGGAAATCCCTGAGCGAGGAGCTGATGGGGGGCTGCCGGTCCACCCTGGTTCCAAGCCCCACCAGATGGCTCCAATGGGCTGCTCTTCCTGCAAGCAGTGGACACAGCAGGCAACTGCCAAACAATGTTATAAGGGAGCATTGCACAACTTTAAACGAGCATGTTCCCTAATTAATCAGCAACATAAACAATGAAACGTTAACCAGGATGATTTTAAGTGAGGAGTTACTGTACATGGTAAAATGGTGGTGGGAACAAGCCTGAGAATAAAGTACACCAGTGGTTACTAAACCCAGGGTCTCAGCATGACTTTGTGACCCTAGCAGAGGCAGAAGCGAAAGGGGCTCTGCTACATGTGGGAGCTTGCCCAGGATCTCCTGTGCCAGAAGCAAGTGTTTGGCACCTCAGAGATAGAGGAGACCCTGCAATGGCTGATCAAGCAGCAGGAGGAGGTGCAGAAGATAATGCAAAGATTTCAGCAAGCCTACCAGCTGGAGAGACAGGCCTTGCCTGTCCCGAGCCCCAACTCCCTGGGCTGAAGCCCTCAGGCTTCGGCTTCAGCCCTGGGCCCCAGTGAGTTTTAAGGCTGGCCCTGGCAGCTGAACCCATTGCTCTGAGGATGTCACCCCCCCCCCCCGCATCTGTCCACCAACTCCCTCTTCTCCATTACATCGAACATAAGCTACTTGTCTTCATTTTCACTGCCTATTCCCATCCTGCCCATCATCATTCATTGACTCCTGCCTCTGACTGACCCATGATGCTAGCCGCCATTGTCCGATTATTAAATGTTCAAACAAGCACCTGTAGGCTCTCTCCCATGATGCTCTTCATGCTTGGAAGGAGCTTCTCATAATTATGTGTAAAACTAAATCATTATCCTTTTTAAAACTTTCCTCTGTTGTGAAGCCTACAAAAAACTTGGTTAGACTGCTGGTGTGCTGAGACCCCTGCCTATTGTGCTGACCAGTATTGTTTCCTGGCATTCCCCATTGGTCTGTCTATATCTGTCTCTTGTCTTATACTTAGACAGTAAGTTCTTTGAGGTAGGGACCATCTTTGTGTTCTGTGTTTGTACAGCACCTAGCACAATGGGGTTCTGATCCATAATTGGGGCTCCTAGGCATTGTTGTTACCATTATTATAATAGAGAATTCTACTCCTTCATTACTTATAAACTAGCCAACTCAAACCAAATAGCAGAGGGGCTATTTCAAAAGTGAATAATTACAAAAGTCTTTTAAAGATCTCTTCTTTCAAAATAAGATATTACAACATTTATTTATTTTCTGAAGTGCCTTGTAATAATTGAGAAAGCAGATGTGGAAGATTCCAAAATGGATTAACAACCTTTTTACATATTGAAAAATTATAACCTCAGCATTTAAGATTAAAAAAAAGAAAGAAACAAGCCAATAAATAATTGTTTGGGATGACATGACAACATAGTGTGGTTGCTTTGTCTAGAAAGAGATGCACACAGTCTAACAAAATTAGAATAAATATTGGAGGAACTTTCTCCCACTAATTTTATAGGATTTCAACAAAGTATTCATGGTACTCAGAATTCCCTGGAACACTCCCTAATACCTGGAGAGAATTAAGGTGTTTTAGCACTCTAATACTATGCTATCAAATGCTACCGTTAAGAATATGCTTAAAAGGAGGTTCTATTTGTATAAGGATTGCAAACAAAAGATTGGACCCGAGTAACTACCTTTAGATAATTCCATTGTTTATGGAGAAGGATTCTGATCTATTTTCAATAATTTAAAGTAGCCCAGACCTACAAGCCCAGTTGCAGGAAAAGAGTAGAGAAAATATGCATTTTCTGTAGAATATAGTATCTGTGTGCCACTGGCACCAAGTAGACAAATGCATAAAAAACTTTGTGCTTGACATTAAATAAAGTAGAAAAGGGAAACAAGAATAAAAGAAGCTAACTGTAGACAATGCAATTTCACTAAACAGACTACAGTAAAAACGAGGCTCTGTAACCAGATATGATCTATCACAGAGATAGCGGAGAATAGCTCAGACTCCTAGCTACCACAAAAAAATCCCGGTTAACACTATCATGTTTTGATCATGAAATAGACAAAAATATTTCAATCCAATGCAATCCCATTTGGGTGTCCTTCCCCTTCTCTTTGATTGCTTTATTGCTTACAATGACAGGATGAAGGAATGTGGCATACATTCTTTATAGGAACTTTATTCAGACTCCAAGTCCGAACACTGATGATTGTTTCATTGCTATGGCCTGAATTAGTCATTTGGAAATTATTCTACCAAGGGATCCCTTGTAGTCAGTATTGTCTATTCACCTCCACAAAACACACTACTTCTGCAAAGAAATCTATGATTTTATCAGATGAAAAGATCTTATTTGTTGACAGCACATGTGTGTTATTCCACTCTACCCTATTGCCTCCAACTTTATGGTTCTCAGAAAAAAGATATTTCAACAGGTTAAAGTAAATGAGGTGTGCGCTTGTTTGAAAACTGTCTCCTTAGATTCAGTTCTCCAATAAAATATTTCACTATGTTAAAATCAAGTTTTGTTTCCAATGGTGAAATAGCTAGAAAATTATGATGATTAAAATATATTTAAACTTTAAGTACCCAAACAGGAACATCTGAACTATGTGTGTAAAATGGGTATAATGGGCAAAATTCAGCTATGGTCAAAGCAGGCAATACTCTGTTGACTCCAATATAATTGGGAACGCTTATGTCAGAACTGAATTTAACCTACATCTGTAAAAGAGAACCAAGGACCTGATCCTGCAAACCCTTAGGCACATGATTAACTTTACATGTGAGCAGTCCCATTGTTCAGTGAGAATACTTGTGCATAAATGTAAGCATGTGCTGAAGAGATTACAAAATCAGGGGCTACGATTTTTCTCTTTCATTTTAAATTTAAACACAGGCAATTTCACTCCGCTATTAGAAGGTGACCAAACTTACATTTTATTGTTAAGATCCTTGTGAAAACAACTTTATAAGCAGCTTCTGGTGGTTGACAAACTTCCTCTTTTACCACCAGATGTTCTCTTGCTCATATCCTAATTTCTTGCCTTCAAATTACTAAGGCAAGAAATTCTAGGTTATAAGGATTTTGTATTTGTGTACATTGATAAAGATAACAACAAAGCAAATCAGACCTGCAGTAAAGTGACCCAAATAAATATTTATGACGCATATAGTTTATCACAAGGTCTATATTGCTTATCTCTTTACCTCTATTTTTTAATCAATATCGATTGCAAGTATATTTTCTGAATGCCTTTTTATACAAAAAACTCAAAAAAATTGAATATATATTTTAATTTGATCTAAATGTTTCAATACCCTTAAAGACAAATTATAATTTAAGCCAATGCTGAAGCTGAATATTTCACTGGGGAAAAAAAACTAATATAATCAAAATGTGGAAATGGGCAGCATTTGGTTTTAATCTTTCAATTTTTTTCAGAAGGACCAAGATTTGTTTTTACTACAAGTTTCAGAGTAGCAGCCGTGTTGGTCTGTATTCGCAAAAAGAAAAGGAGTACTTGTGGCACCTTAGAGACTAACAAATTTATTAGAGCATAAGCTTTTGTGAGCTACAGCTCACTTCATCGGATGCATTTGGTGGAAAAAAAAAAACCAAATGCATCCGATGAAGTGAGCTGTAGCTCACGAAAGCTTATGCTCTAATAAATTTGTTAGTCTCTAAGGTGCCACAAGTACTCCTTTTCTTTTTACTACAAGTAATCCTTTAAATGTTTGTTTGCTTCTATTTTGATGAGCTCTTCCCCTAATTCACAAAGTATTAGGTTATATTTGAACTGGAGATGAGCAAACTATTTTAGACAAAGACCACAGCTGAACCAAATCTTTGCCCCAAGCTCAAATTTTAAAAAGAGCACAATTTTTTTTTGAGGTCCAAAATAACTCCAAAACATTTTTTACAAGCAAAATTTGTTCACCTCCTAACTTCACAGTTTCAACCAAAAGTAGAAGTTCAGTAAAAACCATCCTATATAACAGCTTGCTTGCATATCTCCTTGTTCAAATGACTCCCAATGATCCAAATTCCAGGTCATCTTGAAGTATGAGGTTTGAGCATGCCATTTGCACAATCAGGGTTCTACTGTACTGTGACAAGACTTCTGGGCTGAAATCCTGGGAGTCAATGGGAGTTTTGTCATTGAATTCAATAGGGCCAGGTATTTCTCACCTGGCTAAATTCTGAAGAGACAATATTGCTAATAAATAAATAATAGCATCACTTTCAACTTCCATAGCGCCTTTCACCTGAAGATCACAAAACATTTTACAAACATTAATTAGCTGTGACTATATCCTTGCACAATAAGTAAGTATAATTATATCCATTTTACAGATGTGGGAAATTGAGACCCAGAAAAATTAAGTTTCATGACTTGGCCAAGGTCACACAGTCAGTGGCAAAACTAGGAACAAAACCCAAAATTCCTGATTGCCATTTTCATATTCTAACCACTAATTCTTACCAGATTTCCAGCTTCAGATAAGCTTCCACTATTTTGGACATTTTTTCTTAACTGCACCAAACCTCCAAACCAATCAAGTTTGCCAGTAAATTGTTTGAAAAATGAGGTCCTGAATTTAAATAATTATTTTTCAATATGGGAGACTCATTATACCCTTCTCCGAATAGCATGACAGTCTGTATAACATACTGGAGATATTTAAAAAAGCAAGAACTTACATTGCAAATGGAACGTCTCAAACTGTAGGATGACAAATGACTGAGGTCCCCCATCTATGATATAATTGCAATTCAAGTTGTTGTCATACTGGCTGGGGTAGTTAGGGGAGACAACGCGACCTGCAGGGCCAGTGAAATTTACTCCACATCCTGCAAATAAGAATAACCATAGTTAAAATCTATGTAGCAACATAATGTTTAGTTTCTATTTTCTAAGACTGTGCCTTGCCCTAGTATGAATTGGGCAAGGAGCAGGTGTAAGGACTTTTCTCTCCCTCACCCCTTTTTGGTGCTGGTGGGATGGCCAGGTGCTACAGTAGTCCCTGTACAGGAATAATAATACTGTAGTCCCAATGGGAAGCACAGGAACTATTCCTGCCTAGTGCCCCTGGGATTACAAGATACCTGAAGCAGGACAGGAGTGAGACAGGATCATTGTTCTCAACCCATGACCCCCTCAACCTGCACTGAACAGCAAAGCTGATGAGGCATGGAGAGTGGAGCATGATGTACCATCCTGAGTGCCTGGGAGCACCCTAGCTCTTATATAATAGTTTTTATCAGTAGATTCCAAAGCTTTACCAAGGTCAGTATCATTAGCTCTATTTTATAGATGGGGAAACTGAGGCACATAGCAACAAAGTTGCTCAAAGTCATCCAGCAGGCTACAGGTGGAGCCAGTAATAGAATCCAGGTCCTGTGCTAATGGAGTGGGTACCAGTAATTTCTTCCAGCTCCAAAAGCCTTCCTAACCTGTTGCATCTCTTCTGGCTATAGGCATGTGAAAATTAACAGACTTAAAATTAAAGGGCTGTTTGCAGCCTACGGGTCGATGCAAATGAATATTCATATGCTGGTACCAAATTATGAACACTCGTTTACAAGATGGGAAAAGGTGGGCCATTGCCTTCATTCAGAGTTTTGCCACTGACTCTAATGGGAGCAGGATCTGGCCTGAAGTCAATTGTATGGCAATAACTGACACCATAAAATGTACCTGATGCAGATCAGTTCTGATGTTATAAGCACAAAAAATCTATTACAATTGTGGATTCTTTTACATTTTGGCTCAATGTAGTTATAATCGCTTTAACACACATTTTCCTGCTGAATTTAATCTGACTGAAGTGGAGGGAAACTTGTTTATAGAGGAAAGGAGTACTTGTGGCACCTTAGAAAGTAACAAATTTATTTGAGCATAAGCTTTCATGAGCTACAGCTCACTTAATCGGATGCATTCAGTGGAAAATACAGTGGGGAGATTTATATACACAGAGAACATGAAACAATGGGTATTATCATACACACTGTAAGGAGAGTGATCACTTAAGATGAGCTATTACCAGCAAGGGGGAGGGGGGGAGGAAGAAAACCTTTCGTAGTGATAATCAAGGTGGGCCATTTCCAGCAGTTGACAAAAACGTCTGAGGAACAGTGGGGGGTGGGGATAACATGGGGAAATAGTTTTACTTTGTGTAATGACCCATCCACTCCCAGTCTCTATTCAAGCCTAAGTTAATTGTATCCAGTTTGCAAATTAATTCCAATTCAGCAGTCTCTCGTTGGAGTCAGACGCTCTTGTCAACTGCTGGAAATGGCCCATTGTTTCATGTTCTCTGTGTATATAAATCTCCTCACTGTATTTTCCACTGAATGCATCCGATGAAGTGAGCTGTAGCTCATGAAAGCTTATGCTCAAATAAATTTGTTAGTCTCTAAGGTGCCACAAGTACTCCTTTTCTTTTTGCAAATACAGACTAACACGGCTGCTACTCTGAAACCTTGTTCATAGAGGGGTTGCTTTGGCAGCACACCTGAAAAATTAATCTGTTTTTATCAAGACAATACCTCCTACACTTCCAGTTGGTTTTACCCTACTGAAGATTCTGCTTTTCTAAAGAAAAAGGAGAGGATGGATCAATTAATGCCATTTAAGCCAGTGGGAAAAGCAACAGTAAAAACCAAGGAAGGAACTGAAAGAAGTTCCCTCCTGAGAGTAGTTCATATGCAGAGCATGGAATAAATTACTAAGGGTAGCAACATAAGCTGTTTTATACTTAGACAAAGGAGTTAAAAAATCTTGTGAAGAAAAGAAATACAAAGGGGTTCCCTCCCCAAGGATTCTAGAACCCTATCTTCCAAATAGCTTGTTTAAAGCTATGTTGACCCCCTCATTTAGGCCCTCATTCAGCGATTTTCTTAAGCATCTGCCTAACTTCAAGCATATGACTCCATTGACTCCAATAAGACTAATGACTTGCTTAGGCACATGTTTCAGTTCTTTGCTGAGCTAAGGCCTTGAAACAGTGTAGGTAACAATGTCTGCAGCTAATCCAAAGTGGACTCACTTATAGTGGCCTCCTGTCTTTAAATGTCACTTACTGCTTATGAAAGATGCAGAGAAGCCACGTCCAGGGGTATCCTGAGATTGGAACACTGTAGTTATCACATTGCTGGGAGCAACAACAGACCCAGGAGCTGTACTTCCACATCCTGTGGCCAGCAAAGCTACTGCTTCTTCTTCATCATTATTTCCTCTCAGTACCTAACACATCCAGGATGGGGATAGGTTAGTATTTTCAAACTCCATGCAGTTAGTGTGAATGTGTTACTGTGAATTACATTTTACCTGCCCCTCAAGGAAGTTACAAATATATAAGTATCTTCCACATTACCTAAAAAGCATTAGGATGTGATGCAGTGTTCCCTCTAATTTTTTACATCCATGTGTGGAATGAATTTTGTTGCATGCGCCAATATGGAAGTGATGTGTGGTGGGGGTGGGGCTGAGGGGTTTGGACTGTGGGATGGGGCTCAGGGCTGGGGCAGAGGGTTGGGATGTGGGGGTGAGGACTCTGGCTGGGGGTGAAGGCTCTGGGGTGGGGCTGAGGATGAGGGGTTTGGGGTTCAGGAGAGTGCTCAGGGCTGTGGGAGAGGGTTGAGGTGCAGGGGGCTGAAGGCTCTGGCTGGGGGTGCGGGCTTGGGGGTGGGGCCAGGGATGAGGGGCTTGGGGTGCAGGTATCCGAGGGGAGAGAGGACTCCCCCCCACCATAGCAGCTCGGGGCCAGGTGAGAGGTACCTATCCGTGTCCACGGCAGCTCCGGTGTGGCTGGGCTGGGGCCAGGGAGGGGCTCCTGTTCCCACCTGCACAGCCCTTGATAGCCTACTTTGCGGCCATGTAGCCATGCAGCTTAGAGGGAATTTAGGATGTGAGCCAATTTAGCGGAGACCCTGGATACAAAACATTTCACACGCAATAATTCTTACTTTTATTTTATCTTTGCTAATTGAAGTATAAATGTATACACTATTAACACACGTGTTTACAATAAATTACTGAATGCACTCTCTCTGCCAATAAGAGTAGACAAGTATTTAAAGTGAAGATGCTAGAGTAATATATATAGGCTCCAGTTCAGCAGCTTCAGATAATTAATATTCTGACCCTCCAATCCAAAATAAATTTGTTCTCCTATTATTTTGTATTCATTTGTTTAATGACATGTTCAAGTTATACAGGAAGTTAAAGTAATGTAATACATGGCATGCATGATATAAGAAAAAGAAATATTAAGGATTAGTATAGTATCTTCTATGAAATACCAAGTCATACCAGTAAACAATTATAAGTCATTCTTGATGGGGACCACATCCTGAAAGAAATCCTTCTCATACCCCCTCTTCTGGCCTTCACACAACCCCCAACCTCACCAAGTTCATCATCAAAAGCAAGCTCCCCACAGACCAAGACACACCAACTCAAAGTGGCACCAGGCCCTGCCAGAAAAAGAGATACAAAATCTGCAGACATATCTCCACTGCTACGATGATCAATGCCCTTCACCAATACAGCTTTCAAGATACGTGGGTCCTACACATGCCTATCATAAAATGTGGTGTATCTCAGCCTGTACACTAAATGCCTCAACAATAATTATGTGGGTGAAGTGAGACAATCACTACACTCGAATGAACTCGCACAGAAAAATGATAAGACAAAGACACCATATCACCTGTGGGCAAACACTGTTCACAAAACAATCACTCTATATCTGACTTCTTAGTCTTTGTCCTCAAAGGAAACTGCATAATACTTTCTAAGGATGACACTGGGAGCTTAAATTCAAACTTTGCTAGACACTAAAAATCATGAACTCAATAAAGACCCCAGATTTATGGCTCACTATAACAATGTATAACCCACTATCCTTCCTTTGTCCTAAGACTGCAGAGTTAACTGCCCAATTCACTCTGATCTCTTTGCCAAGTGTGTTAACTCCTTACACTTAACAATCTGTTCCACCTTGTAAAAAGAAAAGGAGTACTTGTGGCACCTTAGAGACTAACAAATTTATTAGAGCATAAGCTTTCGTGAGCTACAGCTCACTTCGCTTATGCTCTAATAAATTTGTTAGTCTCTAAGGTGCCACAAGTACTCCTTTTCTTTTTGCGAATACAGACTAACACAGCTGCTACTCTGAAACCTGTTCCACCTTGTGTTAACCTGTGGGAGTACCTTTCCCACACCTGAAGAAGAGCTCTGTGTAAACTCGAAAGCTTATCTCTCACCAACAGAAGTTGGTTCAATAAAAGATATTACCTAATCCACCTTGTCTCTCCAATATCCTGGGCCCAACATGGCTACAAGAACACTGCAAACAAGAATATGAGTAGCAATTTTAAGGCTAGTTAGGGCCTTAATTCAGGAAAATCATATGCATGCTTAATTTTAAGCAGGTAAATCCAACCCTAATCAGATAAGCACTTAAGCAATTACTTAACTTTAAGCACATGCTTAAATCCCATTTAAGTGAATGTGATTTAAGCATATTTGTAAAACCAGACACATGCTTAAAGCTTGAAGTTAAGCAAGTGCTTTAGTTCTTTGCTGAACCATAGAAGTGTAAAACTGGAAGGGACTTCAATAGGTCCTTTAGTCCAGTCCCCTGCACTCAAGGCAGCACTAAGTAAAAACTAGACCATTCCTGACAGGTGTTTGTCTAATCTGCTCTTAAAAACCTCCAGTGACAGAGATTCCACAGGTTTCAGGGTCATAGCCGTGTTAGTCTGTATCAGCAAAATAAACTATTTCTCCATGCTATTTTTCCCCCTATGTTACTCATACCTTCTTGTCAACTGAAATGGGCCATCCTGATTATCACTACAAAAGTTTTTTTTTCTCCTGCTGATAGTAGCCCACCTTAATTGATTGGTCTCATTACAGTTGGTATGGCAACACAATATATATTTTTTCATGTTCTCTGTGTATATGTATCTTCCTACTGTATTTTCCACTGCATGAAGTGGGTTTTAGCCCCCGAAAGCTTATGCCCAAATATATTTGTTAGAGATTTCTCAAGCTCCCTAGGCAATTTGTTCCAGTGCTTAACTACCCTGACTGTTAGGAATTTTTTCCTAATGTCCAATCTAAACCTCCCTTACTGCTATTTAAGCTCACTGCTCCTTGTACCTTCCTCAGAGGTTAAGGAGAACAATTTTTCACATTCCTCCACATAACAATCTTTTGTGTACTTGAAAACTGTTATCATGTTCCCCCTTAGTCTTCTCTTCTCCAGACTAAACAAATCCATTTTTCTCAATCTTTCCTCAAAGGTCATATTTTCTAGACCGTCAGTCATTTTTTGTTGCTATTTTCTGATCTTTCTCCAATTTATTTACATCTTTCCTGAAATGTGGTGCTCAGAACTGGACACAGTACTCTAGTTGAGACCTAACCAGAGCGGAGTAGAGCGGAAGAATTACTTCTCATGTCTTGCTTACAACACTCCTGCTAATACATCCCAGGGGTGAAAGTAAGTCTAGGGACTTACCGGAACGGGGCTGTGCTGGGGCCGGCTCTGGCCCCCGGAAGGGGTGGGGCCTCGGGCGGAAGGGACAGGGTTGGGGAAGGTCAGAGCCAGCCCCGGCCCACCCTGTACGAGCAAGTGCCTCCTTAGCCCTCCCCAGGGTAACAGCGGCAGCTGGAGGCTCTGGCAGCGGTTTAAAGGGCCCTGGGCAGTAGCAGCGTCTGGAGCCCTGGGCCCTTTAAATCATCCCCGGATCCTCACCACCGCTTCCCCAGGGCTCTGGCAGCAGGGCTCCGGCCGCCACTAACGCCCTGAGCCCTTTAAATTGTCCCTGGAGCCTGCCAGAGCCCTGGGGAAGTGGCAGCGGGGCTTCAGGGACAATTTAAAGGGCCCAGGGCTCGGCTGCTGCTACCGCCCCGGGCTCTTTAAATTGCCACCCCAGCCCCGCTGCCGCTACCCCAAGGCTCTGGCAGCGGGGCTCTGGCAGCAATTTAAAAGGCTGGGGGCTCCAGCCACTGCTGGGAGCCACAGGCCCTTTAAATTGCGCTTGGGGAAACTGATCCACCCGGTATCCACCCGGCTCTTGCTGGTACATCGTACCGGAGCGTACCGGCTTACTTTCACCTCTGATACATCCCCAAATGAGGTTTGTTTGTTTTTTTTGAAACAATGTTACACTATTCACTTATATTAAGCTTGTGATCCACTATAACCCCTATATCCTTTCCACAGTTTCCTTCCTAGGCAGTCATTTCCCATTTTGTATATGTGCAATTGATTGTTCCTTGCTAAGTGGAGTACTTTGCATTTGTGGTTACTGAATTTCACTCTATTTACTTCAGTACCTTCCCAAGGATATTAATCAAATGTTGTTTGCTTACACGAGAAAATATTAACTTCCTATTTCAAATGTAAGGTGTTGAAATCCCTTAAGGTTTCTGATTCAATAACATGCCTGATTTTTTTCCTATCAATGTGATTACAGGATTTTTCCTTACCACTCGTCTAGTAAAAAAATAAGGAAAATAAAGAATATGGATTAAGACTTTCATATGTTAGACATCAAGACAGAACAAGAAGAGATCAGTCACATACAACTCTGATGGCTACATAAACAGACATCCCACACAAATGCTTAGGCATATGAATAATGGTATTCATGTGCCTAGGTGTTTGCAACATTGAGCCCTTGAATGCATAGGTGACATGCAGGGTGGCAGGTGGGCTCAAGTGTCCCCCCTGACTGGCCTGCCAAGGGGAGTGAGAGAGGCTCTGTCCTTCTCCCGCTGTGCCTGCCCCTTGCATGCTTGGCCCCTTTCCGGGGCAGGGAGCGGAAGGGGCAGGACAAGCCACTTCTCATACCCGCCGCTTAGGGTTGCTGCTCTGTGCAGTGTGGCGGTTGCCTGAGAGAGAGCCTGGCTGGGAAGGCGATGGCGGGATGTCACCTGCCCAGGCCACCAGGGACAAGGACCGAGCAAGCTGGAGTCCCTTCTTCCCCATGGCATGTTTCCGGGTTGCTTGGCCCCCGTCCCCGACAGTTGGGCCCAGGCAGGGGGGGAGCCCACCACCTTCCCAGCCTGGCTCTTGCTGGCAGTCGCTGTGCTGCACAGAGCAGTGACCCAGAGCAGGCAGCTTCAGCTGTGTGAGAAGCAGATCACTTCGGTTCCCTGCCTGGGCCCAGCTGCCAGGGAGAGCGGCCAAACAGGCTGGGGGGAGGTACAGTGGGAGAAGGACAGAGTTCCCCTTCCCCCAGCAGGTAACATGGGACAGGGAGAGCATGGCGGCCCCGGGCTCCATGCACGGTGCAGAGGTCGCTGGGCAGAGGAGACATGTGGGGCAGTCATGTGTCCTCCTCTTTAGATTGTGCCCCCCCCAACACCCCTGCTATGGGGAGGCATGAATCGTCCATGCTTACATGATTAGTATAAACAGCGCACATTCAGGCCAAGGTTTTGAAAAGTGATTATAATTTGGAGTGCCTTGGTTTTTGGGTGCCCAATTTGGGATACATTGATTGTCAGAGGATGGGTGCTCAGCACTTTCTGATCACCAGGTCACGTGATGGGCTGGGCACCCGAAATCTTTGTTCACTTGGTCTCAGGGGCTAACTTGGCCATTCAAATAGTTTTGTCCATGCCATGAAAGCTTTTCATACAACAATACTCAGGATAGTCATCCAGATCAGATTGGCCATTTTTAATCAACAGACTCCTCCATTGGGCAGCAATAATACTTGCTGTTTATGAAACAAAACTTTATTAGTGGCATATTTACTGCTGTAGTTCAATGGGCCAGAATACAAAATTGAAATTTTGGCTTTAAAAAATTAATGTCTTTTAGGTCTCCTCATCCATTGGCTGTAGAGCTGCTCAAGTCATCCTACATGATGTCAAATTATGCTTGCCCTTTATTACAAGTGGGAGTATTGTGGCTCTGGAGAGAATGAGTACAAAAACATGGAACATCTGCCAAATGCCTGAGAAAAAAATTAAACAGTAAAGAATTCAAAGCATGTCCCACTCTGCTCTAATGCCTTCAAAACAAGTTGCTCTAAGCTGCCATTGAAAGAAATATAAGTGAGAATTAAGAAAACCTTGACATCTTACACAGGAGTTATATTTATAAATAAAGTATCAATTGTGATTCTCTACTAGTATGTTGTTGTGGGAACCATAACTTTGAATTGCCAGGGTTTTGTGCATTTAAAATGTCAATCATACCATTGTATAAATGTAGTTCTTAGTAATTAATACTAAACACTGAAAACTGTCAAACCACAGATCTCCTACCAGTGCTCTCTTACCTTCACATAACTGCTCTGGCACTCTCCGTTACTATCGGGGATCTGGAAGTTGTTATCAAAGGTCATCTCCAAGTGTTTGCTCTTGTGAGTAATGATTGTCCACGTGCATCTGATGTTCATGGGGAAATTTTGAGGCCAATGGGGAGATTTGATTGTATCATTATCTGAATGAATGATTCCACCACATCCTAGAAAAATAGAAATAGATAAGAGAGCTGGTCAAAATGTTTCAGGTGTTGATGGTCCCACAGCATTCAGCTGGGCCTGAAGATGGTGAGTGGCTGCTCCCATAGGTGCTTCCTGTGCCTATGGCTGCAGAAGCAAGAAAGAAAAGACCCATCATTCATTCACCCCCATTGCTATTCCTGCTACCAAAGAAGAAGTACTACTTGCAGGTGGGGATGGATATGCTCAGGAGAGGGCTCTTCTTTCACTGCATTGTTCCTTTCTCCTCCCCTCATGTCCTTTGCTTCCCTATTCATCTAACTCACCTCTGTTCCAGCTATAAGTAGCCGGGAAGTAAAACTGACCACTGCTCACACATGGAACACAGAAGTGAGAAGATCTAACCGGTACCGTAACAAGGCCTCTGCAAGCCTCCTCCAGTCCATCATCCTTTCACAGCCATTCAAACCAGTCCTAGAGGTGAAACCTCATCCCATTACCAGATCCCTCAGCCTTTTACTTTACAAAACTTAAACAGCACAGCTGTCCGTGTGAATCCTACTCAACTGCATCTGTTCACCTGCAGCAAAATTCTGATTTCCCTTCCCATCCACCCCACCCCATCCCTCTGATTTTAGTGGGATTGCAGGAGGAGTTAAATCAGCACAGAATTTTGCCCAGCGTGTTTACAAATAAATGCTAAGTGATTCATTTATAAAGAAGAATAGTCATGGTTCTAGGGAAGCTCACATTCTTATATGTGTTCATATAATTTGAAACATATTTTTTGCTTCCAATAATTTATTAAAGCTATAGGTTCAAAATAATTTCAGAAACTCTGTAGTAAAGAGAAGAGAAAGAGCAATCTAAAACTTTCACTGAATGCATCCGATGAAGTGAGCTGTAGCTCACGAAAGCTTATGCTTAAATAAATGTTAGTCTCTAAGGTGCCACAAGTACTCCTTTTCTTTTTGCGAATACAAACTAACACGGCTGCTACTCTGAAACCTAAAACTTTATAACATTCTATTTTTGTCTCCTTGAGTAGACTGAAGTGCACTAACAAATTGTTAGTGTGCATCAACAGTGTCTTCACAGACTGCACTAGTGGCAGCCTAGTGCAGGGTAAATTCACACCCAAATTTGCCACAACTTTAATGTTCATATAGACAAGCCCTAATTTTCATTGAAAATCAGTGGGGTTTAGGCTCGTATGTCTAGTTTGATCCTGATTTTATTCTGGGGTTCCATGACTGTAACTTTATTGTTTAATATTTAAACCAAAGATTGTGAAATGAATATTGTCACAGAAAGGAAATGTCTTGCAATCTCTGCCATTAGACACTACTACAGTGAGTAAAATGACAAGATCCCCTTTCATACAGGGTGTCAGCAATCAAAAAGTATGAATGAATGAATCCAAATTTGATATCAGTTTATAAGGTCAGAGTTAATGTTTTAACACTTAGCCATTTCAGTGCAGACTCATCTCAGTTAGGTGGCAACATTTTATATACTATTTTTTGTGTTCTCCAGCACAATTTTATTTAAAGAGGTTGAGATAGTAAATGCTTTGTATCTATGGATGAAGAGTGCTATGCAAGTGCTAAGTATTATTATATGTATACAAATGAGACAGTGATTATTTTCCTCTTACCTAAAGATTCTGCGGTCCATGTTGCATAAAATCCGCCTCCTTGCACTGAATGGTCTGAGTTAAAGATCACCACTAGCTTGTTGGAACCTGACTGAATGGTCCCAGGAGATGTAATTCCACAATACTGTCCGATTATAGGAGAACCAGGAGAGCCACCATTCAGAATAGTGATGGAGTCCCAGCGACAGTCTGAGTGCATTTCAACATCAAAGGCTGTAAAAGTAAGCTATAGACAAACAAGAATGACATAAGAACGGCCATACTGGGACAGACCAATAGTCCATCTAGCCCAGTATCCTGTCTTCTGACAGTGGCTAATGCCAGATGCTTCAGAGGGAATGAACAGAAAATAAACACTCAGAACCTGAAACCAGCTGTAGTTGCAAGATGCATCAGAACAGATCTATCCAGGTTCTCTAACAGTTCCAGCACAGTGATTTGACAGAGTGATAACATGCTAAACTGTTTGACAACTTGACTCTAGTACTCTGTTGTTGGTATTAAGCTGGAATTTCTATATCTTAATCATAGTAATCTTAATTAAGAGATAGGAGAAAAAGGACAGATCTGGAATTGAAGTCAATGGGACTTAAGAATGTGCTTAAAACATGCTTAAGTGTTTTCCTGAAAAGGGATGAACTTAAGCACATGCTGAATTGCTTTCCTGAATCAGGGTCTGAGACAATGAAAT
Organism: Dermochelys coriacea; assembly: GCF_009764565.3. NCBI lineage: Eukaryota > Metazoa > Chordata > Testudines > Dermochelyidae > Dermochelys > Dermochelys coriacea. The sequence continues at coordinate 230,494,996 of NC_050069.1, forward strand.
CTTAGTTTAGATTCAGCTGTGATAAAATATTAACCAGTTATTTAAAAAAATAGGAAAAAAGTCCATGCTCCCCATCTTTTTCTTTTTGGTCACAATAATAAACAATTAGTGAAAATGACTCTTTTCTTTTAAACCTGAGAGAAGCTGCTGCAAGACTATCAAATGAGAACAAACACCTATGAAACTGGATGTGTCACATAGAAAGAATGTGGGCTGTGAGCTGCTGATCCCACTGTGGGGTTCATGGGGTGATATGCACATAGGTGGGATTTTCAGCTCAAAGATTTCAAACAGCTGATCACACAGGCTCGCAGATTTATTAGAGCTGTTCTTCATTATTGATCTGCACTAATGAGTACCTGGCCGTCTTCCAATGTGGTATTATTGCCGGGGATCTGTATGGAAGAGTTTAGCAAAAGGCTATGTAATTATCCCTCTAGTTAATTTCCCCAAAAATTCAGCTTGAGACAAAGAGCAAGCATGGAAAATTTCAGTCCAAACAGTTAGTTTTGGAAAGTATAAGAATTGAAAATAGTGGTTTATAGTGGATAGTGCTGGGAAACCTTCATGACAAGTGTCATTACCAGCTCCTCTTATAATAAAACCTTATTTTCAGCTGATTAGGAATAGTACTAATTTAAATAAATGCATTGATTAAATATGGGTTTGTTGACCTCAGATGCCCACATATCCCCTAAAACACCGTAAATACCTGCACAGTGACAGATAGAATGCAGCTTAGATAGATTGAGTATAGGGTGAGTCTGCTGAGCCTGCAGTTAGAAGACATGTCTTTTTACATAAACTATGAAAGCTGGATCTGGGAATCACTGAATGACAATAAGTGCAGAACGTTGGTTCACAATGCTGTTTTCAGAGCAGCACTTTAAGGCTCAGGGAGGGACTCTGCCCCCTGACTGAACCCTACATGTCACTGGCTGGACCTGTTATCCCAGGGGTCAGGAGAATTCTACAGTGCAAGCACAACATAGGGTTGCAGTCTAAGGGACCCTTAGCTGGTCCCCTCACAAGCCTTGGTGCCGGGGCAAGAGGGTGAGGGTAATAATGTAGAGTACTATAGGGATTCTTGGCTGTTCCAAAGCAGTCCATTGGTAGCTCTTGGGAAGGAAGCTGCTGGAAAATTAGAGCAGAACCTGGCTGTTGTGGCCAGAGCTGGCCACAATCTTAGGGACACAAAAGTGACTGAAAGTCCCACTCTTCTACAGGGTTGCACCTTCAGTCCTGTGCCTCCTGGAGGTGGAGCATGGACTTTCAGCCTCAGACTTCTCCTCCTGAAGGCAGAGGCTTATCACTATACATCTGGTTAAAGCACCTACTCTAGTTGCTTATGTGTACACAGTAGATAATTTATATTATGGGAGGAAGAGTGAGTGATGTGTGATGTCTATCTGACAACAAGAACCATTAGATTATTTTTTAAAAAGTTGAGGAAGTTAGACTATGATCTACAGAAGCAGGTTGTTTCATCTCTATTGCATATATTCCTTAGATATTGTTGATGGTGACATTTTCATTCTTTAATATTTCCCATTTTTCAGACTTTTAAACCATTTAAAAATCTCTTTTCCTACAGACTCATGAAGTACATTAAGTGCATTCACTTTTTTCTATAGCATGCGTTTGGTATTACTCACAGTAATAGTTTGACCTTGCGGGGCTTCCAACAACCAAGAACAATGATTTAAATTGTTGTAAGGATGTGGGTAGTTAGGACTTGAGATAACCCCACTTTCAGCAGTCTGTATACCACCACAAGCTGCAATAAAAAATACAGTTTTAGGATATTTGAGAAACAGCATGCTCTAAATAAACAACTGCAATATCGGTAATATTTCAAGCTGAAAAACTATTTAAATTGAATTCAGATGGGTGATGATAATCAACCTGGTTTAGAAAATTCAAGCTTTAGAAACATTTTGGCAGTGTAGTACATAAGAAGCTTCAGTGAACTTGAAACTTCACATTTATTTCAATATTTAATAAACCCCTATAAAAGCTTTGGAAATTGATACTTAAAACCAGTTAATGTAGTGTGGGTCCAGATAAATATCCAGAGTCAAATTCAGCATTGACACAAAGAGTAGCATGCATTCGTCAGTAAACAGGTATAAGTGGTTGTCATAAACATACAGCTAAAGGTAGTATAAAATCCCTCCTTTACGTGTAAGGGGTTAAGAAGCTCAAATAACCTGGTTGGCACCTGACCAAAAGGACCAATAAGGAAAGAAGATCCTTTCAAATCTGTGGGGGGAAGTTTTTGTTTGTGCTCTCTTTGTTGTTCTCTCTCGCACAGAGAGGGACCAGGGCAGGAAAAAAAAACCATCTCCTAAACCTCTACCTGAAATAAGCATCTAAGATTACAAAAATTGTAAGTAAAAGCAAGGAAATGCATTAGATTACCTTTTGTTTTAGCGTGTGAATTTTCCCTATGCTAAGAGGGAGGTTTATTCCTGCTTTTTTGTAACTTTGAAGTTCAGCCTAGAGGGGAATCCTCTGTGTTTTAAATCTTATTACCCTGTAAAATTACCTTCCATCCTGATTTTACAGAGGTGCTTCTTTTACTTTTTACTTTATAATAAAGTTCTTCTTTTAAGAACCTAATTGGTTTTTAGTGACCTAAACCACCAAGGGTCTGGTCTGTGCTCACTTGGTTAACCTATTGGTTGGTATATTATTCTCAAGCCTCCTCAGGAAAGGGGTGAAGAGGCTTGGGGGGGATATTTGGGGGAAATAGGAACTCCAAGTGGTCCTTTTTCTGAATCTTTGTCTAACTCACTTGGTGGTGGCAGCAATACCGTTCAAGGACAAGAAAAGGATTTGTGCCTTGAGTAAGTTTTTAACCTAAGCTGGTAGAAATAAGCTTAGGGTGTCTTTCATGCGGGTCCCCACATCTGTACCCCAGAGTTCAGAGTGGGGAGGGAACCCCCACCATGTCATGTTGTTTGATGAATCTCCAACTTTGTGGCATTATCAGTTAAATCTCTATTTGCAAGAGTCTCCATGTATTCTGAGCGTTGTCCTGCCCCTCACTAGCATTGCAAAACACTCAAATGCAGTTCAAGGAACAGAGATAAGACAGAGGACAGTGTGTGTGAAAGCTCAGCTGATAATGTGTGTTCAGCTTGAATAGAAACTCAACGAGCACTCTGCTGTGGGCCTGTTCGAGGGCAGACCTCATTCTAATGTGATCAGCATGACTAGCAGCATTTACTGGCCTTGCCACAGTCAGGGAAAATAGTTTGTCATAGAACTTACCTTCAAATCTGTAACTGGCATAGAATCCTCTATCTTCCACATGCTCATCACTTCTAAAGTGCACCCAGATCTGAGGAGCTGCTATGACTAGTGGCACTGAAGGTGGTGCCTGGCCACAGAGTCTGGATATCAGCTCTCCATCAGCATCCCCTGAGTAAAAACACATGCCAATTTGACTATTTTATAGTTAACTCAATCAATTGTAAAATATCTGTAGTACATTAAATTAATTTGTGTGAAACAAATGGGAGAGAAGGGTGGAGAAACAGCATAAAGGGGATTTTTTTGTTTGTTTTGTTTTTGTATTTTAACACACACAAAAAGTATATAGTACACATTAAAGGAAGATTAATTTTTCTATATGTATAACTTTTTGTGGCACTTTAGAGTGGCATTTGGACCACTCAAGCCAGGGAACAATTATAGATGCTGTAGTATTTATTCTTTTGAATTGAATTGAACTGAACGAGCAGATTCTATGGCTTGCTCTGTTAGTCATTTTAGTCTTTTCCTCTACCCTTTTGATGCCTATGTCTAGTCTGACCAATAGAACCTGAGAGTGCTCACTCACAGACTGGTCCATAGCATTGCAAAGTCATATGGCTAGAAGGATGGCAAAGGATGGACTAGCTAACCTATTTACAGTTATGTCCCTTGATTCTTTTATTCATGGAATGCCTGTTAAATTCAATGGGAATTTTCAGTTTAGATGATAAGATCTGTCTAGTTTCAGAAACGTATGAGTGTCCCTCATTTATAAACAATCACTCCTAGATCAACACAAGGTACCACCAAAGATATCTGCAGCACTCCTCTTCAAAACACACACTGTGTAAAATTATGCAGCATTTGCTCTGTTAGCTGAAGACTTCTCCATAGAACAAAGAATGATATTGGTAGACATATTTGTTGTAACTGTTAATCATCTGCATATGTTTCTACAAACTTTTATTCCATCTTTGCTGCTTTGAGTTGTATTTTATTTTTAGTGTTATACAGATAAATGCTCTTAACGAGAAAGAGGGAGAAGAGTGAGGCACTTTATAGTGGTGTTTGTCAAAATATCCAAGCACTATCTTCCTAAATCTGCTTCTCTAACAATATTGGCCTATGGATTTATGGCTTTATTCATAAGCAACTCATGGACTACAAAAGGAGAGGCAGCATGGTCCAGCACTGATGGCACAGGAGTAGAAGTTGAAACATCTGGGTTCTATTCCAGGCCGTACCACTGGTATTTGGTATGACTTGGACCAAGTCACTCAATCTCTCTAAGTAATACAGGGATAATGACACTTAGCCAACTTTGTAAAGAGCCTTGAGATTTGTGGATGAAAAGTGATGTATAATAAACTGACATTTAATGTAAATTACTCAGAAAACCTGTGCAACCTGTCTTTTCCAGTATTATACATTCAAATATATATATGTTAATCTGCATAGCTTTCTTGACACCAGCCATCTATTTGTCTGAATTTGACTCAAACTGAAAAAAGGTATATATCGAATAATAAAGTCCTGGATCTGCCACAGAAAAGCAAAGAATGCCTATTCAAAAAATTGGATGTGAAATGAGACTTGTGAAATATTCTCATGTAGCTGATCATTTAAAACAATATTAAACTTCACCCAGGAAGCTTGAAATGAAATATTTGTTTTACTTATTTGTAGTAAACACATTTTCCTGCGAGTATCAAGTAACATATGCTTAATTTTTTACCTTTAAAAACAAACAAACATAAAAACATATGTACTATGGACAATTCCAGGAAAATAATCCCACACCGTCCTCTTGCGTCAATATCTCCCATCTTTCTGCTACCAAACAAGATCTTTTCCCAAATTCATGCCTGTTCTTGTGACTCTGTTCAAGGAAAATCCACTAGAATGTAGTGACTTTCTGCACCATTAGAATCTCACAGGTCACTAAATGCTAACTGTCAGCATATGCAGCCAAATTACAACAGCCTGTCTTTGTCATGAGGCCTGTCTTGTGTAAACTGAAAATCCATTAGTCTGGCCAAAGTGAGCAATATTGAATAACACCAGGCTGTGTTTGATTCTTTTTCTTTCCAGGGGAAATAGACTTTCTCTACTTAAGCACTTTGGTATCACAGCCTGAGGGCGTGAAGAGTGAGAATGGTGTCCCTAGTCTCTGTTTGTCAGAGGGTGGAGATGGATGGCAGGAGAGAGATCACTAGATCATTACCTGTTAGGTTCACTCACTCTGGGGCACCTGGCATTGGCCACTGTCAGTACACAGGATACTGGGCTGGATGGACCTTTGGTCTGACCCAGTATGGCCATTTTTATGTTCTTATGAGAAGAGGTGGGAGAATAGAGATTTACTTTAATATTTCTGTTTCTTTACTTTCTACTTTAAAGTCTATGTTTTGGACCAGAAATTCTTCGTTAGGATTAAGAAGAGAAGACAAGTTTACACCTACACATCCAGGTGCTTTTCTTTAAAACAATTAAGATGTAACAGATATCGACCCTCAAAGATACCCTCCCTCAAAATCAATTTTCTTGTAAATCAGAGTCCTTCTCTCTGGGGGTCACTGATATGGCCTGTGAAGGCAGAAGACATTTGGTGCTTTCATACTACAGTCAGCATTAGTTGAGCTATTTTTAATATTAAAAGGAAGAGGCACGGTGCTTTCCCAGTGCTTTACAATGCAAGATACCAGAGAATGCATGAAGAGAGAAACTTCCCAATACACAATGTGTTAATATATTAAAGAAATGCATATCAAGCTGTATTCCTCCAGTTTTACACCGGTTTAACTCCATTGATTTTGGTAGAGTTACATGAGCATAACTGAAGTAGGGCAGTGGTGAATCAGGTCCCATGTTTCCAAAGGAAGGCATATGTTCTAGTTCTAAAATATGTTCAAATATACATAGATGTAGCACATTAATCCAGTAAACATTTCTGCCTTTATATTGTCCAGACTATATTTTATCATAGAGTGCCATATCAAACACCTTTTAAATTTTGGACAATTGCCATACAGAGCACTTAACATGACACAGTTGCCACTAAAGCAACTGATGTATTAATATGCTTAATTCACTCTTCTGTTCCAATTGACTTTACGTACCTACTCGTAATTCTAGGTAGTCAAACTGACAGTCTTGGTGGTGTTCCAAGTGGAAGTCCTCAAAGGATATGTAAGTGGATGAAATGTAGTGGTATGGATTCTTGATGATCCATTCACAGTTCAGGTTGTTTGTGTAATTTCTGATACTGTCATAACCTGGAGAAGTGATATTCCCTCCTTCAGCTTCCATGCGGGTCCCACCACAAACTGCAGAACCAAGACACTGCTTACTTGAAAATAATAATAATTTTGGTGCACCAACACAAATCTTGCTTTCATTCACTCCTGCACATTGATATCAACAGTGGTGTTAATGAGAACAGAATTAGGTCCAGCTTCATTTTCTCCTTTATGTAGATGCTACTACTCTGCAACAAGAGAGTGCCTGCCCAACCTCCTGGGTACTCTTGACAACCATTTAAAAACACACATGTAAAGAAACAGACCCAGAAGTTACCCCAAGAGCAAATCAAATATTCCAGCAACAAAATAAATATAACAAAAATTAATTAATCTCCTGACAACATCCCTACGACAGCTCCATTCCACCACTACCCAGTCTTACCTATCACCTAACTCCTTATGGGCAAGGAAGAGAAGATGGGCCTTGCAGCATGCTCTGAAGATCAGTTCATTCATCCTGTTATGGATGTAAGGGGGAAGCATGTTCCAAAAGCCTGAGCCCTAACAGACAATGCTCTGCCAGCTGCCCCATCTGTGTGAAACAGTGGGTGGAACATTAACTCGATCCACACCTCGTTACATTAGCCAATGAAGCTGGCTTGCAAGAGGTGCACTAAATTACCATGCCTCCTGAGCAACAGGGGAGCACAGAAGGCATTCTGACTCTGTGATACAAAGCCTCCTGGGGAGGAGCAGCTGCACTCCCCTTATCCCAGGCTAAGTGCAAAAATCACAGCCTAGCCCATCCTCAGAAGCAAGAGATGTATATGCAGTTCTCATTGCAAAACACTGCGTGCTCCATAGGGAAAGCCTTCCTTTCCATTTTAGGCTTGATTTACATGTGTGCTCACATACCCACAACCCCAAAAATCAAAATAAAATGTTCCTTCTACTTATGTAAAATGGGTGATTGCCAAATTTGACCAAATTTGAGGTTTTTCAGTCCAGCCATTTTCAAGATATCGGACACAGAAAAAGAACATGTATTTGTTACAGGTGTCATATTTGTGCAATACTTTTTTTGCCATGCACTAGCTACAAAATGGCTTGCCAAAGGTACTTCATATGAGGTTAATTTAAAAATCTGCATTACCTGCATCTTCACTAGAAGAATAGGAAACACTGAAGCCTCTCGCTGAAACAGAGATATCAGTGACCAAAATTACTTTCATTGTGTTTCCTGAGGATTTCACTTGAGTGCCTGGATTTACATCACCACACAGTTTGGCTAGTCTAGGAGAATTCTGTCTGAGGCCATTGTAAACCTGTTGGTTAAAAATGCATTCTTAGAAGCTCAAACCAAACATCATCTTCAGAGTTTAAATGCGCTTCACATGCTTAGCACAAGACTCACTGAAATCCCTCCATAAAGGGCTGTTTCAAAATTTAGGGAAGTCTATGAAACAAAATCGCAATGACTCTAGTGGGTCAGGTCCTGAATTAAAATGTAAATATTAGGGTGATAGAATTTTTTGTTTTCTCTTAAACATTTCTATGAATGTTTTTGATGCCTTGCCAAAAAAACCAAAACAAAACAAAAAAACCACCAAGATTTTTTTTTTAAGAAAACTTTGGAAATTTTCAATGAAAGGGACTTTTTTGCGAAAAATATCAATTTTGTCAAGAAGCCACTTGAAGAAATTTTATGGAAAACTTTTGATCAGCTCTAACATTTAATTTTTGATCATACAGCTGGTTTTTTGGTATGGTTTCTTTCATGTAGAGTGCATCCCAAGACACTGGGAGTGAAATAATACAACTGCGGAGTTAATCTCCCTCTCCTTCTACTGTAATTTCAGAGGTACAGGAGAGGGAGAAAAGATGTTTTCAGTTGAGATTTGGAATGAGATGAAGAGTTATTGACACACAGGGATGCAGAAAGGATGTTCCTTTCAGAGTTCATTACTTCATTAGCTGATAAAGGGACAGTGTGTGTGACTTGTCTAAAGCAGGGAAGTAAGGGCATGGAAGATAGCCATGTGATGGATGGAGGCCAGCTGCTACTGGCCTCATCACACAGGTGGGCAGGGAGCAGGTGGGCAGCATCTTGGCTATGTCCCTCCTCAGCACACAGGGCAGTAGATGCTTCGCCAGCTGTAGGTAACTTTTCTTTAGGGACCATGTCTCTCTGTATTGTAAAGTACAAGTGTATTTGTGGGTGCTGTAAAATAATAAATGATAACTGGATTCTATTTCAGACTTAAATACTTTAGTGTGCTTTCTGAATTTACTCAGTCTCATCACATTCTGTTTAATTTAGTAAATAAGTCTCTGATCCTGCAAACACTTAAAAACATAAGTAACTGCATACATGAGTAGTTCCACTGGCTTCAGTGTCACAGGCTTAAAGTTGCACATGACCTTAAGTACCTTCCTGAATCTATACCTTAAAGAGTTAATTTCTTTCTTTCCCTGTTGCCACTCCCATTCTTTTGGGGTGGGTTATAATTTGTTTTAGAAACAGATGTACAAGTATACACACAATTTTAACAGTACCGCTCTGGTAATACCATGAGAGTAAATTAAAGAATGTAAATGTGCTTTCCCTGTATTCATTCACACTTACAGCCACATAATCTAAGCTGCACCACTGGTAGGCTTCTGTTTTCATATAATTAACAGTTAGAGTGATCCGTCTTCCTTCTGAGACTGTGATCCTCCATTCACACACTCGATTGTGTGGGTACATGTTGGGATAGTTGGGGGAAGTAAATGTCCCAACAGGTGCATTAAGATCTCCACCACACTCTGGAACAGAACAAATGTTAGGAAAGCTCTCATAGAAAATCAGTGGGTACAAAATACCTTCTGGAGGTAAAGGATTAAAGCAAAACCATGGAACTGATATAAGAAAAAAAGCAAGAAATTTTGATTTGCTATGCTATACCCTTCCATGTGTTGGTCACAATGGTTAGAGAAGTTTAATATGTCTGGTAGATCCGCCCAAATGAGCCATTAAATATTTGTTAAAATATGAATGATAATTGACCATAGTAACGAATCTGAATCAAGAATTATCATTTGCTTCCCTTAAATGCTCATGCCAGATGACTGCCTTCCTGAATGACCATGGGGCTACAACGTCAAGAGTTCTGAGTAGCTCACTGTGACCGGCTAAAGCAGCAGTCTGGAAAGGGATCACATGGCCAGGCAGGGTGCATGCAGAACAGGAAGCTGGGTCCAGGCAGGTCACACAAGGGAAGGGTGTGTTCTCCTGTCTCCTGGCTGCTTGAGGCAGAGAAAAGCCTCTGGGGATTGTGAGCAGCATTTTTCATTTGAGTTGTTTTATTTTGTGGTGTTTACGCCCTTTTTTATAAACAATAAATTGGGCCCTGAGGAAAGAGCCTTACAGAGGACTTGGGTGGGAAATTTGCTTTCCCGCCTGTGCTGGTGGAAGATAGCACAGGTTGTCTGTTGCTCTAACTTTCACCTGGGCAAGGCAGCCAAGGATCAGAGAGATACAACCATACAGAAGTCAGATTTAAAGGACAAATATACACTGCTGTAAGAACAAATGATTTGAAAACAAAACAAAACAATTCCACTCTGATGGAGATGGAAAATGTGATTAGCTGTGTATGCTCCCTTGCTTATGGTAAATTGCCACTTTACAAATCTAACCTCCAATACTAGCATCAAAGTGCAGTCTGAATCCTGGGGCGTTGATAGATCCATCAGTGATGAACTTGACATAAGCAAAACTGTCAGAAGTATCCACTGCATCAGGGATAGTAGTACCACAGTATCTGCCCAATAAATTCCCTAGGCAAGTCAAAGACAGAAAGATGAGTTTTATTATCAGGATGGTTTTTATTCAAATTTCTATTCAAGTAGCACCACCTAGTTTAGACTATTAGGTAGGTTTAGAGAAATAAAGCAATCTTGGTAAACAATTGGAAGGGTTTTTGTTCTCTTTGCTTTACTTCAGTAACTAATATAACTATGCTGGCAATAAGGAAGGCACCTGTACTGCATGTAGTTCTTTCAACAGCAAGTGCTTTTAGTAGTCTCCTTTGAGGCTTGCTGCTGGGATGAGGGCAGGGAGGAGAATAACTGAAACAGTCTACTGACCTGAAGCATTGTACTCGCGGATCTCCACAAAGTCATTTGCACACTCAGGGGAGTCCTGAACATCTAGTCCTTCTAGGCTAATGGTGAGGTAATGGCCGGTAGGTCCCCGGAGAAACCATTCACACAACAAATTGTCTTGATAGTGCAGCTCAGGAAATCCGACGCTTTCAATGACACCATTTTGTCCTGTCACCGTTCCACCACATGCAGCTGCAAAGAGAACAACATTTCTAGAGATCCTCTTACCCCAGAACAGCACCTTATGGAATTGAGCTGCTCTCCCACAAGACTTTTAACGGCACATTGCCAAGTAGTTCAGCACAACCATAGTGGGAATTGCTCTCCAGAATCAAGTATCCTAATCTCTCCTCATAATTCCACCAGTCCTGGTTTGTTTTCCTTCCACAAATAAACCTACTGTGGATATTGTTCGTCTTCTCTTTGTCTTACCTCTCACTGATCAAATCTCAGCAAAACATAAACTCAAGTTACAGATTTGGGACTTAGTTCTCATTTACATTGAAATCTCATTCCACTCTGGTAGTGTAAATGAGAATCAGGTCCTTTGGATCCAGATTTCAAACATCTCAAAGTCTAGATTTTGTGTTGGATCATTATAAAGATAAATGTCATTTGCTAAACTTGGATCCAGATTTTTAAGGTTTGGGTGATGGTTTGGACTTGGAGCCATGAGTCAGATTCCTCTCTAGATTTAACTAGGTATTAATATTCATAGTCTATTTGTTGGTTTTGTCTTCTGTGTTGCAGCATAAAAGCAGAATTACATGCTTCATGTTTGTTTCCTACTGTTTTTGATTCTCATTTCCATGCTTTTCTCTGTGCTGCTGCTATGCATGGCCCGACTTCCCATTTCACAGAGCCACCACCCTCTTTTCACTCGTGTCTCTTGAAATTTCACTTCTTCTGTTATAACCACAAAATATGAGATCATAATAATAATGTTAAGAACATATAATAAATTATTACCAGTGGAATATATTGTTTTTTCCAGTGCATCCTCTATGTCTGTGTAGTGGGGCGGCTTCCACACTCTGGCAGAATAGGGGTTAAAAGCAGCTCTGGAGAAGACTGCAGCTGGGAAAAGGAGTGAGAGTAGCTGAGGGAATAGCTGACCACAGGTGTGGCCAGCTCAGTCAGGGCCCAGCTGGCCCTGATAAGAGGGCTGGAGGGCCAGAAGCTAAAGGAGTCTCACTCTAGCCCTGGAGTGGGAAGGGCTAGCTGCCTGGGAGCAAGGTACTGAAGAGGAGCAGTGCTGGGGAAGTGCAAAGAGAGCTGGGGAGCTCCAGCCTGGTAAACCCCCAGGCTGCAGGTCTTGTTGAAGGCCTACAAAAGGTACTGGGGCAGCCTGGGGATAGGCAAGGGCAGCAGGTCCTACCCCCTTGCCAATGATGAGTGGCCATTATAGACTGCAGTCTGCCCCAGGGAAAAGGGGCTGGATGATGACTGGCAGTAGCCACTGAGGCAAGGTGGGCTTAGAGGGTTGGGGGTTCCCCTGGGAGGGGAGATCCAGAGCATGGGGGCACTGCAGTGGGGCAGCACCCTGAGGCAAAGGGCACTGGGGTCTGGGAAGGACATGGGGGGCCTGAGGCAGGCAAGGCACTGGCCAGCAGAGGGTGCTCTGAGGCTGGAAAAGAGCTAATTCCCAGACAACCAGCAGGAGGTGCCACACCGGTGAGTCCGTGGCTTGCTACAGTCTGCCAATTAGATAACAGATTTTTTGAGGCAGTTGCTATATTTCTCTTTATGTCCTGTGCAGTGGTGATAATACTGATGGCTCTTAACAAAACATGATTGATAACTACCTGTTAATCATGTTGGAATAAATCATTTGTTAAGAGCCATCAGCATTATCACCACTGCAAAGGACAGAGAAATATAGCAACTGCCTCAAAAAGTCTGTTATCTAATTGGCAGACATACAGGATGCACTGGAAAAACCAATATATTCCACTGGGATTCCATAGGGATTCTTTTTGACCAGATACAAATTCTCTCTTAGTATGTGCTGTCAATATTTTCATACATTGGGCCCAATCTCCACTCCCCTATATATATATATATATATATATATATATATATATATATATATATATATATATATATATATATATATAAAATTTGTTTTTTATATTTGAGATCAAAACATTATCAATAAAATCTTGCTTACAATAAATTCCAGTTCTTTGCTACCAAGAAATATGGAGAAGAAACAGCCCCCAGTCCTAGTTTTGAATGCTCCCAGATGAGACCAATATAATAAGCAAACACTTTTCTCTGCAGGTTAGTGGCATCATTGAAAATGGACATCATTTTACGTTGCTGTTGAATCTGACCCAAGGGCTTTATTTTACTATTAACTCTCTGTTGCTTGTTACTAACTCTGGCTTAGTAGCTAGAAAATAAAAAATGCTTTCTTAATGAATTATTTCATTTTCTGGCTCACAAATATTGACTCCCCATCCCATCCCCATTACACCACTCAACCCCATGCTGAGATTAGCAGCGCTCTGTTGCTTTTGCTACTTCTTTGTTTGCCTCCCGGCACCTTTAATGTAATCAGTTATGACACTGGCATCAGGGCACCCCTACTTTACCTCACAATTACCTGCTGTTAGCTGCTCTTCTTGCAATACATACTGATTCAACCCCCTTGTCATACAAATTACACTCAGAACTATCTGAACGCTGAATACCGAATCAGATTACCTGACTTTACACATCTAACCTCATTTGCAGCCATTTTCTGACCAAGGTGCACCTGGCATGTAATTTATCATACATCACTGTTTATATCATGGGTGCTACAGCCCTTACTGCTTGCTGCTTCTGGCCCTTTTGGTGTTGTCCCTTAGATTACTGCAGTTTGACTGTTAGGCTTATCAAACTGCCCAATCCCCGTTTCCACTGCAGCAATTCTACAAGGACTTTCATATTTTGCTATGATTCCTACCTATCGCTAGGGAAATAATATACTAGCATTAACTGATATGACGATTCGGATTACATGAATCTATGGTATAGAATAATGCAAAGAGACAAAAGCTTCGGTCAATCAATCTATTTTGAATAATTTAGAGCCCAATCCTTATTGAATTTAAAACTACAGGACCTGGGTCCTAAATCTTTTCTGCTCCTTTTATAGCCTCAGATCAGGGAAAATGCAATAAACTGAATAACTGCTAGCATTACCTCTTGAGTACTTGGCATTGAATCCAATATGTGTGGCACGGTTGTCGGATCTAAACCTCATATACATGACAGCTCCTGAAGACCTTTGAATGCCTGGCAAAGAACTTCCACACAGCTTGGCAAGCACTGGTGCACTGGAGTCAGCTCCATCACGTAATTCAAGGTAACTGAAGGCACAACTAAAATAGGAGGAACTTTTCTATTTAATTTGCAGCAACAATCCATTTGTGACATTTCAGCAAGTACCTGAAACTGTCGAGCAATGACATTTTAGATATGTCCAGATGCAGTGTGACTAGGAAAAAGGCACAGTGATAGAGCCAGACAATTCCACAGACAATGATAGGGCTTGAATCATTTATATTCCCAGAAATACTAACTTGGTCACAATACCACACAAAGCTCTGATAGTCGCTGATGTGAATTCTGTGACATGGCTATTAACAGTAATAAAAAGGCTTTAAATAATATTTAAAAAATATTTAACCTTTAAATGATTATTTAAAAACACATTCCCTATTAAACATCTTCAGTGACTACTGAAATAAATAATGGCAGTGGGACTGATCAAAGCTATCTATAGGGGTTCATCAATCCAAATAAGTGTGCACCCCATTATGTGGGTAGCCAACAATTTCTTCAAAATACAAGACAGCTTCACTTATGGGGTGCTATATAATCACCTAGCAGCCTCACACAGCTATCCTGGAAGGGGGGCATAGGTGGGTAGAGGCATTTGTGGAGTCCACCTACCTGTACCAACTTTTCTGAACCTGGCACTATTATGGGCTGGTGTTATGTGACAGATATGGCAGATTCCTGCAATATCCTGGACAAACCCTACTGAATTAAGTTAAGCCTGACTGAATTAAATTGAAGTATTTTAGGAGTTCACTGTATTTAAAATGCATTTTTTGTGGGCTTGTATGTCACATCTCTAGGGAGGAGACCTGACTGATATAAACCCAGGCTGCGAAGTCCAATGAGCTTCAAAGTACTATTTGAAACAAAATGAGCTTTTAAAATGAAGTGGGTTTCCTAGGAAATACCTAAGTGAAGGGAATCCAAATTCCCCACCTCTGGACCCAATCTTTTGAAGCTATTCCTTGAGGAGAAACCCACTGTCTGACTGATTGCCTATTCACAGTCTCTAAGGATCAAAATCCAAACCGTATTAAGAAGATCATATATTCATGGTGTGCTGGTTCTGAGCCCAAGTGCCTATGAACCTGTAACACAGGGAAACCCCTTGATGGGGTTTGAAGGACTGTTCGCCAACCAGAGCCTTGCTGGAGTCAGGATTGATCTCTGGTGAGCTAATTAGCATCAGTGTAAGTTCTTTTATTGTTTTTAATGTTTTTTTCTGTGATGCTTAAGAATAAATCTGCTTGCTTAGAAAGAGCTGTGTGATAACTGTGGACAATTATGCTGTTTATAGCCTCTGAGGAAGGAAGGCAAAGCAAGCCTGCTAAGACAGTCTGCCTGGTTGGGGAATTCATGGTGTAGGCATGGAATTTTGCAGCCTGGAAATACCCCACTGAGGAGGGAGGGATACACGTGTCTCTGCCCAAGAGAGGTGATGGCTGGGGAGTTGGAAGCCTGAGAATGAACCTTGTTGGAGGGAAAATACAGGTTAAATTGCCTGGAACTGTTACGGTGTCAACTGGTGTAACTCCACTGAAGTCCGTGGACTTCAACTGATTAGTAAATGAGGATCTGGCCCTATATGTCTTCTGCCTGCATGGCATGCAGAGAGCACAGACCAAATGAGTGGATATAGTGGTGCAAACCCCCAAGTGTGCTGTGGAAGCGGGGAATGTGGGCATTTTATGGCCATGGCCAATCAGTCTATGCCCATTGGCCACCAATCTGAATAGGAAGGAAGCACAGGGCATAGAATTTAGAGAAGAGATCCTCCTGCCATTTGAGCTTTCTCCATCCCTATTACTTTTTTGCTGTTTATCTTATTTTTGATTTCTGTCAAATCTTAAAAAGGCCAGGGATGTACACTGGCAATGTAGACGGTCCAGGCACCTCTCTCAAAAGTCTTCAGAACATCCTAATTGTAAATTTTGGAGTAAATTCTATTGGGGAATTAGGGAACATACTGATATGGTAATAGAGAAATACAAATTAAAATGGAGTGCCTCAGAAAATATATGCAAAATAAATGTAGCTATATACTTGGGTGAAGGTTCAATGTAAAACTGGTCTTCAAACTGCAGCTCCACTGCCCCTCCATTCGGAGCTGTTATGGTCCAGACACAGTCAGCATGCTGTGGATAGTTGTTAGGATAGTTGGGAGAAGATGCATATCCACTGGGATTGGAATCACTGATATAGATATTCCCTCCACAGGCTGATAAAGAGAAATTTAAGAACAACAGGTTAAAGAAATTGTGTGAGATGTTCAAAACAAACAAGGACCAACTTCTGCTGGTGAGAGAGACAAGCTTTCAAGCTACACAGAGCTCTTCTTCAGGTCTGCGCTGAAGAAGAAGAGCTCTGGGTAGCTCAAAAATTTGTGTCTCTTTCACCAATAGAAGTTGGTCCAATAAAAGGTATCATCACACCCATCTTGTCTCTCTAATATCCTGGGACCAACATGGCTACAGCAACCCTGCATACAAAACAAGTCAGTCATCCATATGCTTAGTCACAGGTTCTTTTCAATGGATTATATTCACCATGCAAACAAACATACTGTCATTTTTGCTGTTGAAAAATATTCTAGCACAGTTAAACCTAGATTTTCTGGCCTGCTTGTTAACCAAGCCCATTTATTCCATGAAAATTAATACAACAGTCCCCTGACAACAGCACTGACTGACACTCTACTCCCTCAGTGACCCTAGACTCAGATAAGCATGAAGAGAAAACCTTATATGCTTTATTTCTGAAGAATTCCTAACATCTGGAAAACTTAAGTTAAGGATTGGATCATTCGATGCTTTTTGTGAAGCATCCTCACTTTCACTTTCCAAAACAATTGAAATATAAAACTCAAGACAATATGAAATCCAGTGAAAAATGATATTCAAAGCAAACTCAAGAATTTGTTCAGGTTCTTTGCCACACTAAGATACTTTTATTTCGGAGCTAACGACTTGATGATTAAAATACATTTTAGTAATGCTAATGAATACAGTGATTCAATCCAGGTCTCTAAAGTGAAGCGCTAGAAATATATATGTATATGCATAGCTCCTACTACATGTAGCATTTCCAATGGAACGAGTAGAAAGAAAACGAGGAGTTACAAACTTGAGAGCGAGTGAGCACGCTAGTAGGTTACCTTAGCTGTGTTTAATCAGCATCATTTAAATGAGGGCTCCAAATGTCCTAAGAGACATGTGTTTGCCTGAAATACTTTGGGAACAGCTGAAGATGCCAGGCCCCTGATTTATACTAGCTGAGGATGTGGCCTGCCACCTCTTCATTCTTTCAAAAATGCCAGTTCCTTCAGGGGATGTTATTTTCTCAGCTGAAGAGGAAACTTTTATGGAATGTTATCATTTCTGCCAATGCATTGGGTCACACTCATTCCTGCTGTAACTCACTGTTTGCAGTGTGTAGGAGGCAGAAACAAGATTCTAATTGACCTTCCTTCCCTGTGTTAACTGTTGAAGTCTCCCGCTAACCTGTCCAACTTCCCCCATTTCCCAGATGCAGGTGAGAGATAGCTTGAACCCAACCGCCAGGGAAACTAGAGATATTACAAATTAAAAGTGTTCTATTAACAAAATGTCAGGATTAGAACCCAGGTCTACTGAGCCTGGGACAGCTGATGTTCCCACAGTGCAACCAGGAGGTCGTGCAGAGCTATAGTCAAGGAGCACTGTGGAGAATAGGGGCTAAAGGAGCCAGAGTGACAGTACTCTGCAGCTAGGGTTACCACCTTTGAAATGCAAAAAAACCCAGCACCCACCATCCCACAAGGCAAGGTCACTGCAACCCCAACCACAAGGCAACTCTGCAACTCTCCCCTCCCCCACTTCAACAGCCACTTATCTAGATCAGTGGTTCCCAAACTTGTTCTGCCGTTTGTGCAGGGAGAGCCCCTGGTGGGCCGGGCCGGTTTGTTTACCAGCAGCGTCCGCAGGTTCGGCCGATCGCGGCTCCCAGTGGCCGCAGTTCACTGCTCCAGGCCAATGGGAGCTGCTGGAAACAGTATGGGCCGGGCGCCACTTCCAGCAGCTCCCATTGGCCTGGAGCAGTGAACCGCGGCCACTGGGAGCCGCGATCGGCCGAACCTGCGGACGCGGTGGGTAAACAAACCGGCCCGGCCCACCAGGGACTTTCCCTGCACAAGCGGCGGAACAAGTTTGGGAACCACTGATCTAGACAGATAGCATATATGGATAAAATTTGAGCAGGGGGTTGGACTAGATTACCTCCCGAGGTCCGTTCCAACCCTGATATTCTATGATTCTATGAAAATTGACAACATCATTTTCATACTTAAACTGCGAAAGTGGTAACACTGCAGCATCTTTAGCTGGACACACAAACTTTTAACATTAGATATCCCAGTGCATTGTGATAACAATGCAAATCTTTAGACCCAGGTAAAAAAACTGGCAGATTAAATTATTTTTCTGGCAACTGGCAAATACATAAAATAACTGGCCAGGTCGATCAAATACTGGGTAGGTGATAACCCTAACTATGGCCCTCTGATTGGCCATCACCCTATTTAACCCTGGAAGGTGCCCCAAGAAGTTGTCTGGGCAACAACGAAGACTTTGGGCCTGTTGTGACTCCAGACCTCACCTTGTCTCCTGATCTCAGGACTCTGATCCCAGCCTGACTCTGACCCTGACTCTTGCTTCCTGACTCTAGCCTGGTTCTACCTCTGATCTCTGGTCTCCAACCCCAGCCTGACTTTGACACTGACTCTTGGTTATTGAATCCAGTTCTAGCGATTCCTCCAACCCCTGCTCACTGACTACTGTCCTTGACATGTGTACTCCAGCCCAGCTGTGATTGCTAGGCCAGACAGCCTACATCCTGGTCCCTTACAAATATGTGGAACACTTATGCAGTGGGCATTTCAAATAATTTACACAGAAGGCATTTTTGCCAACATTTGTTTTTTACTAGATGACAGTCTCTCCATGCTAAGTGCAGATGTTGGTCCCAAGATATTAGAAAGACGAGGTGGGTGAAGTAATATCTTTTATTGAACCAACTTCTGTTGGTGAGAAGACTAGATTTTGAGCCATACAGAACTCTTCTTCAGTTCTGGGAAAGGTGCTCCCAATGTCACAGCAAAATGCAAAGTTGAACAGATTGTATAACATAAGGAGCTTAAATTCATTGCTTGGCTAGATATTAAAAATCATGGACTGAACAGAGACACTGGATTTATGGCTTATTACAGCAATTGGAATTCAATAACCCCCTCTTCTTGTCCTATCACTGCAGAGGTTTTAGTGGGCCACTCTGCCTTAAATGCTCTCTTACACTATGTGCTAACTACTTATGCTAAACAATCTGTTTCACTTTGCATTTGCTGTGACACTGAAAGCACCTTCCCCAGACCTGAAGAGGAGCTGTGTGTGACTCGAAAGCTTGTCTCTCTCACCAACAGAAGTTGGTCCAATAAAAGATATTACGTCACCCACCTTGTCTCTTCACGTTAAGCCACGTATTATAAGAACCATGCTTCTGAAAGAACAAATTCTAAGTTTTTTTTTCTACTAATTTTCAGAACTTGTGTTGGATTTTGACACTCACCCAGACTCCTAGCCTCATACTTCAGTTTGAACCCTTGGCCCACATGACTGCTGTCAGAAATGAAGTGGACAAACAGCTGATTGTCTGTAGTGTACATCGTAGAAAAAGAGCTGCTACCACAAAACCGACCATTCCTTCCAATGGTCCCCAAAGGCGGGGCAGAGTGATCCAGTCCATTTTTAAGCTAGAAGGAAATTGTTACGGTTGTTCAAGCATACAGCTATAAACCTTAAGGAATCTCTAGCAGATATAAGAACAAACCCAAACAACAATCTTGAAAAAAGCATTTCTCCCTTTAATTTACTGTACCAGTAAAGCAGCATCTCTAAATAAAGCTTTGAAAGATAGCAAGACAATTCTAAACGACGTTTTCCCCCCCACTTTCCTGTTATTAATAATACCATAACATACAGGAGTCCTAGTCATGGGCCAGTATATCCTGTTTCTGGAAACCAAGTGACAACATCTACAGCTGATCAGCTCACCTCCACATAGTCCCCCTGGCTGCAAGAAGCATCCTCGCTCTGAACTTCGAAGGGTTGTTCAAAATGGACAACAACAACAAACCCACTGGTAACCAATACATGCCAGGAACAATTGAGATTAGGAGCATAGGCCTGAGGATAGTTGGGGGATGTGATCACTCCCATGTCTGCATGCAAATAGCCACCGCAACCTGAATGAAGGGAAATGAGATAAGGAAGAAAAAGTCATCTTAAATTATTCAAATTATTAAAAAAAAGTCTTCAAAATCAATGTGATTGTTAAGCCAAATGCTGAACAGCTGTGTGGGATGTGCATTAGCGAACATCCTGAATAATCTGCCCACTTTCAGGCCACACGCAAAAGTCTGCTAGTAGACTTTCCAGGTTGTATGGTAACACACAACAAATAAACCTGGCTTTTTAGTATGGCAGAAAAATGAGTAATGCACTGTGCTCGATGCATGTTGGGAAGGGAGGCATAAGTGTCTATGGCACCTTTCCTCATGCGTTCCTCTCACCACCAATCCTGGGGCCTGCTTTACGCTAAACTGGCCCCCCAGCACAGGTTGTAAGTTGGAGCAACCTCAAGGCTGCCCACTCAAGACCCTGACATGCCTCCTCCCTGTACGCTACACCATCTGAGTGTTTGGGAAGTGGGGCAGTCAGAACTGCTCACAAGCATCTGGCTGCAGCAGAGGATTCCCATATGAAAGGAGAATCCTCAACTGCTGCCATGAGGCATCTTTGTCCTTGTGGGGCCTTACAAGGGTCCAAGGATCTGGCCCTCTATCTATTTTGTGTGTGTGTGCTTGGATTCATTTATTTGCATCTCCAAGTTGGCAGTTCCCTTCCCTTTCATTCTCCACTTCCCCATCTCTCAACAATTGAAGTTTGTTTTTAGCTAGCACCAGCCTTCACATTTTCTGAGTATATTTTGCAATTCTTAACCACAACTCTTAACTGTTGTAATATTTCTTCATACACTTGTACCAGGCTACAATATTAGTATTTCAGGACAAGATTGATTTTCAGATCTGAGGAGTGCTTCGTAACAGTAGAACTCTGGACAAGGGACAAAGTTTACCTTAAGAACATGTGTTTTTGGAATATGTGAACAGATGCTTCATGCAATTACTTGGATAGATTGCTGACAGTTGTGGCAGGCAGCTATGCTAAAAATGTAGGCTATAACTACTTCCCTTCCTTATTCAGCTTTCAGCGGCAAGGCAGATGCAAGATAAATTTGAAAAAAAAACCCCACAACTTACGTTTGTGATAAGAAGCATTAAACCCAGCACCAGTGACACTTGCATCTGTAGTGAACTGAATGAACAAGGCCTCTCCAGTAGATCTTATTGGCCCAGGTGGGTCTCGACCACATATGGTGGCCAGCACTGGGGCAAGGCTATTGTCTCCTAAGGTTAAAAGAGGAAATATCAGTATTAAAAATACCAGAAGTCTTAATTTTCTAACAGTATTTCAGTCAAAGTTGTTCACACATTTTTCTGGACCATCACAATCTTGTGTTGCTTGGCTTGATATTAGCCTGTACATAGCTTCAGCACAGAAGAATATTCATTTTGGAACAGATTCCTGTGACTGATAAACTGAAGCAAAATTTGATCTTTTGGATGTATTTATTTATTTTAAGTACACACACAGTAGACAAGGATTTTTTTTTAAACTGGGGCTCTCTGTGTGTTTCACACTATCAGACGGTACCAAGATTTCTCACCATCTCTGATGACAAGTTTGTCGTAGTTGCATGAACTATGAGATTCTATATCTAAGGTCAGGATGTTGAACTCCACAGTGGATTCTGGAGCTCTGATAATCCAGGTACAGTCAGCAAAATTTCTGTAGTTCCTGGGCCAATCTGGTGAGAAGAGGAATGACGGGGTTTCTCTTGTCATGGCAACACCACCACATACACCTGCCGTGCAAAAAGAAATAAACATTAAAAATCTTCTTTTATAAAATTAAAAGCGTTTCTTTTTTATCATCTAATTTGACAGTCCCTCGCTGAACAAAGTATGAAAACTACAATGGTGCTATATGTCAATACTATGTTAAAATACTTCCGCAAGCACTCTCAGGTGTTGGTTTGAAAATAGGAACCGTATCCAGCGCCCAAGTCAATCTTAACTTTGTCCCGTTTCACTTGCTCAGCTACAATAAATAGATTCATGTTCTTATTTCTTACAATGGGTATATATCTCACACAAGAGATATATATATTTAATTGAACTTCTTTTCCTTTGCTTATAGGATATTTTGGATCAAGCATGTCCTGTATGCCCCTGAAGGTCTGTGCAGGGTTGAATCTCAGTGCTACTAAACAGCATCACATGAGCTTGTTAATCATCTTCCTTATGCAAGTGACAAATTCTCCAAGAATGTTATTTGACAGAGGATACTTTTCCATGTAGGCATGTGAAATATTTGTCCCTCCTCAAATGCAGAAAGGGCTTGAGAATCCTTAACCCCTCCAACAAAGACGGAGCTCCACTTTTAAAAAAAAGTAAAACACTGCATTTGAGAGAGGTACAACAATAGAAATCAACAAAAATAATAATGATCAGTAACAATGGCAACACAGGTCTCCCCCACATTACACCAGGCACCCTTTAATGGGAACAGGATTTAGTGCCTCGCCAATGTTATCACTCTTTACAAACTAACAGTATCATTTTCAGAGACAAACCTCTAGCAATGGTGTACATAGTGGCTGGAGAAGCTTCCATTGCATACCAGTCCAAAAGGAAACCCTTTCCATTCACAGAAGAATCAGACTGGAACTGGACTGTTATAGAACTGCCGGAGGAGATGAACGATGAAGGGACAATACCACAGTATGTGGTGATAAGACGGAAATGAGTGCTGGGCCCATCATAGATCTATAAGGAGAAAGAGAGAGCTGAGCAGCAATGGTATTTTTCTGTCCCTACCATGTCCAGCAAAGTAATGGCAAACCACTGTTACTGTTATTATGGTTTTAATTTTAAGTGTTTGGGGCCAGTTAAGGCTGACAGTAGTGAAAATGAAACCAGTGAAGTGTAGGCAATGTCACTGCAAAGTTCTTTGTGCTGCACCATTGTAAACTGGACTCCTGAGGAGGATCTTCCCATCTCCAAATAAATGAGATGGGACTGAAGCCCCCTAATTCCATTCTAGATAATAAAAAATACTGAAAACAGCCCGTCCGTTTCATCCCTACATATGGTACTTCCACACCAGAAGGATCAGTACTGAAGCCATCAAACTGAACTCATTGCCCCCTATAGACAGTTCTTCCAACACATTAGCTGGCTTTTCATCTGAAAAATGCCACTGGTGTATTGTTGTTCTTTGCTGAGGAAGAAATAATAAAATGCATTCTTCAGGAAATTTCTATAGATCCACATAAATATTTTAAGTAGCACTTTGTAAGCCAAAAATGTGTTCAAGATGCTTCTGTGTTACTAGTAGTCAGAACCAACTACGTAACTCCAAAGTAAACACAAGACAGAGAAAACTGAAAAGAAGATTCAAAATATTAAAGTATGGATCAGCTCCTCAGCTGGTGTAAATCATCATAGCTTGAAGCCAATGGAGTTATGCTGATTTATACCTTCTGAACATCTATCTCAGTGATTTGAGCATGAGGAACTTGTTAGGCTCAATGGACAGAAAGGAAAAAAAAATCCAGGTTGTTAAAATATGAGACAAGATTGAAGGAAGAGAAGTAAATATATGTGTTAGTAAACTGCTTGTAAATGTCTGGATATAAAAGGGGATTAAATCAAAGGCCAATCATAGGATCAACAATCGTAGGTAGAAAAACAAATTCTAAAAAAGAGTCATACTAATGTAAGTTGAGAAAGAGAATCAAAGCAGAGAAATGATAAACAGGATGCATGCTAGTATGTTACTGTTGTTACTAGGCTTTAGTTTGCACTGTGTTTCATAATGGTTTTAAATATGAAAGCTAAATGTATACCTCATTGGAATCACACCAGGGTCGCATTTGGCCCTGATAGCCTGAAAAAAGGCTAAAGTCCAGATTGTGACTTGGACCACAAAACCATGCAGAGGAGAAAGGTGGAGTACCAACTGGCCAATTCAGCTGAGCAGTTAGCGGGTGATGTCGTAACTTGCTACGGGTGTAGACCAGCAATAAATTATTAATCCTCCAGAGCAAAGAAGAAGCAGGAGCTTGTTCAAGGCTGTGCCAAAAGGCACAATCTAGCCCTATCATATGACCCTTCCCATTGACTGTGGCCAACATTTTTTTCAAACTGAGGCGAGGCTATTACAAACACTTACACACACGTAAAAATAAATACATGTGTACATGTTTCCAGGATTAGTGCCTTAAATTCAGAAAGTTAGGTATTTAAATCCACATTTAGGCATTTACATAAAGGTGTCTAGATTTTCGGAGGTGTTGAGTAGTGTGACTAAGTTCCTGCTCTACCTTGGTGGGTCTTGCGCTTATTGGCAGATTTGCTCACCTTGGAGTTTCACGGCAGCCCTCAGCTTGGCCGTTTTTCTGAACCCACAGTCCAGGTCAACGACTCCTGTGTCTGACCAGGAGTTGGGACGATTCGGGGGGGAACCCAGGCCTGCCCTCTACTCCGGGTTCCAGCCTAGGGCCCTGTGGAATGCAGCTATCTAGAGTGCCTCCTAGAACAGCTGTGCAACAGCTACAACTCCCTGGGCTACTTCCCCATAGCCTCCTCCCAACACGTTCTTTATCCTCAACACAGGACCTTCCTCCAGTGGCTGATAATGCTTGTACACCTCAGTCCTCCAACAGTCCACGTTCTCACTCTCAGCTCCTAGTGTCTCTTACTCCCAGCTCCTCACATGCACACCACAAACTGAAGTGAGCTCCTTTTTAAAACCCAGGTGCCCTGATTAGCCTGCCTTAATTGATTCTAGCAGCTTCTTGATTTGCTGCAGGTGTTCTAATCAGCCTGTCTTAATTGTCTCCAGAAGGTTCCTGATTGTTCTGGAACCTTCTCTGTTACCTTACTCTGGGAAAAGGGACCTACTTAGCCTGGGGCTAATATATCTGCCTTCTATTACTCTCCTATAGCCATCTGGCCCGACTATGTCACAGTAGATAAATACAACTCCTACTCTCTTCAGTTGGAACTGTAAATACTCAGCATTTGTGAAGCTCCTAAATTTGAAAATTTTAGGTTGTGCCTTTATTAACTTATTTTTGTCAGCCTATAAAATGTTTTAAATGCCCAGCTGGGCAATATCTGATATTTCCTACTAGTGAGCAAACATGTGTGTAACACTATCTAGAGCCAGTAATTATTCAAAGGAATGGGGGAAAGCAAATGGCCTAAACTGGACTTTTGAAAATACTTCCTACTCCTCACTAAGCCTGTTTTATTCATTATTTCTATCACAATTTATAAAAAGAATCTACCAAAGTGACCTCACCTTTAACTTGTCATAGCAATTGTAATAATCTTCAATGTCCATCTCCAGGATCCGACCGTGGATAACATGAGAAGCATTGACACTTATCTTCCACTGGTAATTGGAGTTGTGAGGGTAGTTTCTGGGCCACAGTGGGGAAGCAATTTGCCCACTATTTCCCACAATTTCATTCCCATATACTGAAAAACAACAGGGAGCCTACTAATGATAATGTTTCTCATAACAACTTACGGTATTTTTAAAGAGTAAACTCGGCAACTGGGTCAAGGTTTGAAAAAAGCTTTATTAGGCTGTATAATTGCATTTATTTAGGGCTAGACTGAGCCTTAAGGCACAGTCCTGAGTCACAAGCAACCCCAGAATACACAGCTCTGTCACAATGACTTTCTGGATCTGGAGGGATCATAACCTATAGAAAATTACTACACTCCCTACACCAGTGATTCTCAAACTTTTGTACTGGTGACTCCTTTCACATAGCAAGTCTTTGAGTGCGACCCCCCTTATAAATTACAAATACTTTTTTATATATTTAACACCATTATAAATGCTGGAGGCAAAGCAGGGTTTGGAGTGGACCCCCCCATAATAACCTCACAACCCCCTGAGGGGTCCCAATCCCCAGTTTGAGAACCCCTGCCCTACACCCACACATTAGCTGTGCTGGCGAGCCTGTAGGGGAGATGCAACCAAGGGTCTGTGCACCCCCTACCCCTCTCTGCTCACCTTCTCCTGGGAGGGAGTAAGCAGGAAAGAGTTTTTACTGAGGAAAAGTGCTGTTCTGGTCATAATGGTTTTAATTTAACTGGGCTAGGACCCCTTGGAAATCCCACTTTGCACCTCCACAGACCATTACAAATTATAAGAGCACTAATGCTGCAAAATCAGAAAAAATTGCACTGTGCATAGGTAAAGTGGCAGTGTACTGTAAAATGTAATAAAGGTAGGAAGTGAGGGACTTAGAGTACATACACTGTGCATGGGACATCCTTCTGCATAACAAGTAAAGTGTGTTGGAAATTCAAAAGTTTACCAAGGGATGTGGTAAATACTTCAACATTTAAGAGGTCTTTAAATCAAGATTGGATGTCTTTCTAAAAGACATGCCCTAGCTCAACAAGGTGTTATTGGGCTCAGTGCAGGAAGAGTTGGGTAAAATTCAATGGCTTGTCTTATGTAGCAGGTTAGACCAGATGATCAGAATGGTCCCTTCTGGCCTTTGTATCTATGAAGTGATAGCACCTACTTTTTTTCTGTCATAATTCTGTGGCACTGTTTATGTTGTTTAGCCCCCAAATCAGAGATTCCATGAGTAAAACAGGAGAACGACCACTTCTGTACAATTGTACCCTTTATGATATATTCTAAACCTAATGGAAAGTTGAGAATAAAGGGCTAATTTCCTATTATGGCTATTGACTAATACGAAAAGCTCAGCACTGGGAACACAAACACTACATACGCATTCATTTCTCAAGCTTTAATAGTGACTATGATATTGGGGTTTGATAGTTCTTACTCCAGGAGCTACTAATGCCTTGGATTTCCCTAAATTATTTCTGCATGTAGCCTGTGCCCAGCTCGTGACAGAACAATACTATTGTTTTGACAATCTGAGAACGATTTTATCAAGAGAGAACTGTATTTAGAAAATGGTGAATGAAAAAGAGGACATATTTACAGTTTGTATAATCTGAGGAGATTTCTGCCCACAGAAGGATAATGCAATCAAACTAGACTAGATAATAATCTCTATTCTGACTACTACATTTAAAAAAAAATAGTATAAATAAATAATAATAATAAATTAGCTCTTTTCATCAGTAGATCTCAAAGCACTTTACAAAGGAGATCATTATCCCCATTTTACAGATGGGGAAACTGAGGGCCATGAAAGAAAGATGACTTGGCCAGGGTCAGCCAGCAGACCAGTGGCAGAGCCAGGAATAGGGCCCAGGTATTGTGAGTCCCAGTGCTGTGCTCTATCTATCTACTAGGCAACACTGCCTCTCTATAATTTTATTTCTAATTCTGATATCCAAAATATACTTATGTAAAATGTTGTCAGGCATACAAGAGCTCTGTGCAGTCATGTTACAGATAGGCCAAGTATTCCATAACATTTTGTGTACATTCATTTTAAAATATTTTGGGTGAAATCCTGGCCCCATTAAAGTCAGTCAGAATTTTGCCAGGATATCATCCTTTATTTTTAAATATACCATTTCCCCCTTATTATTGGAAGTGCTCTGAAAAATGGTAATTTATTTTTCAGCCAAATAATATTTACTTACAGTGAGCAAAAGTGGCCCTAAAGCCAACATCACTGTCTGAGCCATCGGAGACAAATTTGATCCACAAGATGTGCTCAATGATGGATGTGTAATTCAAAGGTAAGGAGTCCCCACAGTATCGTCCCACTATCTCGCCTGTGTCATTCCCTTTGCGAATCTCCAGATAATCCTTGGTGCAGTCTTCACTATTTTCCAGCTGGAACATTCTGTTTGAGTTGCAGAAAGCAAAAACATTAAGATTATTGTATATGTATTATAGAAACACACTGCAGAATTTGCCATATTAGATCAGACCATTCATCCAACTATAATCTGATGTCCTTCCCTCCAGCAATGGACAATATTAACACTAAAAAAGAAGTAACCCCTTCGCCCCCCAAAACCAACCAAACAACAAAACCTTCCATAAACCATAATACATCTAGTCAATTTTGCAACATTGCACACAGTGGAAAAATTCCTTCCTCACCCCCATATATCTTTAGTTTGCATAGCTAAGGTTTCATCTCTTAAAGATTTTTTTGGTTCTCAAAAGAAGTGCATGGTATTTGACATGCCCATGTTACATATAATAGATTTTTTTGTATAATGTTGAGGTTATATTTAAAGTCATATTGGATGTATAGAATAGTGAAACATATCAGACTCAAAACTATACTTACATCACTGTGTATCAATTTGTGCCCACCTTCATCTACCTGCCGATTTCCAATGCACTCTCTGAGGATGAAGCAATTTCAAAAGGCCAAATACCTACTTGAAGTTTATCTAACATTATGAAATCTTATCTCCTCTTCTCCTTACCTTTTCTACTTTTTCTACCTTTATGGCTTTAAATATGCCAAACTCACTCCCTACTCCCTCCGTTTTCCGCAATCCATTTAACTTTGAATACTTTTATCACTTTCTGTCTTTTGTCTGCTGAGCATGAGGTCAGTTGAACTCTGAGGCTTTCCCATCATCAGTGTGCAGTGTATGTCAATGATAGGGATTATCTGGAGCAGTGGTTTGCAACCTGTGGTCCACAGATCCCTGGGGGTTGGCAGACAGTGTCTAAGGGGTCCACAAAAGGTTGTCATTACCATAGAAAAGTGGTTTCCAACCTGTGGTCTGCGGATCCCTAGGGGTCCACAGACCACGTCTAAGATTTCCAAAAGGGTCTGCACCTCTATTTGAAATTGTTGAGGGGTCCTCAAAGGAAAAAAAGGTTGAAACCCACTGGTCTGGAGGATGTAAGATTTAGAATCAAGTCACCAAGTACTTGCTCAGCTCTGTATGGAGAGGAAGACTCATTAGCAGAAGATCCATTGCAGTCTGCAAGGTCATGAGAGGCTGTGACCAAAAGCACCCCTGTATTCACACTCTACCACTACTGTAATAATCTTTCTACAAAATGTGCCTTGTGAGGTATAATTTTAAAACTAATAACTCGCTGGTCAATATCATGGTGAAATGGATGTAGCAACATTGTATGTAAAGTTATAAATCCCCCCTGTATGATGTTAGTAACACATGTTCAAAACCAGACAGTCCTGCCTAGGCAAAAGTTGTTAAATAGGCCTATCGTAAAAACAGGAATATGTGTTTACCTCAGTTTACATATAAGTAGTAAACAGTGCCAGCAAAACAGCAGGGGCAGCAGATGGTAGGAAACAGAACAATTTACATTTTAGCAAACAAGTGGGGGAAGGAAGAGCATGGAGCTTCCTTCATTACCAGACTCCATGTTGCCTTCTCACTTCAAAGTTTCACTGGACTACAAAAGAAAGGGGCACAAACCCCCAAGTTCTCTCTTTGTCATCTAAGAAGTCAAAGGCACCACTGGCCTATGGGAGAGATCCTGACCAAGGAAAGGGTCGGTCACCATCTTGCAGGAAGAATGTGGGTGACAAAGCGCAGCTTACACAAAGCCTTGAACCAAAACTTGCTAGATTAAGTTTTAGACTGTGAGATGCATGTTTTTACTTTTATTTGCTGGTAGCCATTTCTAACTTTATCTCTTATACCTGCATTCACTTCAAATCCTCTCTCTGCTTCTGTTAATAAACTTGTTTTCTTTTTAATCTAAACCAATGCAGTGCCGTATTTAAACTGGTAACTCCAGTTAAAGTAACAAACTGTTGAATATTTACCTGTTACAGGGGCAACAAACCTCAATATCTGAGCAGTCCAGGAGAGGGCTGGGCAGTGCAGAAAACACATTTTTTGGAAAATCTGGGACTGAGGTCACCCTGAAAGTAGTAACCAAGGCTCGGGGAAGGCAAAGCAGAGCTGTGGAACGGCAGACAGGCTGCGGGGATCAGAGCTGCTGAACGAGGCTGTCTAGCACACAGACACTCAGGGTGTGCCCTGAATGATGGTAAGATGGTTGTGAACAGCCCAGTTTGGGATCTACAACAGTAAAGCACTGTGAGGTACCCAAGGTTATGCGCAGGCCGTGACACAACCCCTCACTGGTCTGGATTGCTCCTCAGAATGTGACAGCAGCCTACTGGAAATGGCCAGGAGAACAGAGGAAGTCAAGTAGAGGTTGCATGAGCCAGAGGATCTTGGTGGAAGTTGTGAGGAGTTGCTTTTTAGAACTAGAGCTGTGGAACGTGTTTGTCCCCATACCAGGCAAAACTGGAATGAGAACAGGTGAACATTTCCCAAGAAAGCACAGCTAGCTCTCCTAATCAGTGCTTGGGCCTGCTGTGGGAATGGGGCCTATGGCAAGGGATGTGGGGAATCAGGGTGGATTCCTGACTAAGCCTACTGGGCTCATATAATTTTGCTTTCAGTTTCAATTTATGTCCCCAGGTTTGTGGGAATCACAACCTCAAATAAAGCCAAGGGTTGTGCTGCACAGCAGGGGAAAAAAAAAAGACGAGGAGGTTCAATCAAATTTACGTGATTGTTAGTAACTCAGATTAAAACTGAGCCAAACCCTTTGAAAGAGATTTTACATTAGTACAAAAAGGATGAGCAGGTTCAGTCTGTTTTTTTAAATTACTCTGTTCCTGGATCCCTAATTACTGCACCAACTGATCTGGATGCTAGATGGAAGCAAAAATATCACTGCATTTCTTACTGAGTTATGTTGAATCAACCCAATATCCTTTTCAAAAGCCAGTCATGAATATAACAGTAAGGATCCAAGAAGGTGCCTTCTATAGCCAATGCACAAATATCTCTGCTTTCAAATTCAGGTCACACATCCTCCCCTTCCTTCAGGCCTGAATATATCCATATGTTTCCAGTGTACAAACCCACTATGAAATAGTTCCAACTACCCATATGGATACACTTTGGATTAATTTAGAGCAAACCCTCAACTTGCAAGACAGGCAATTTAGTAAGACCAATATAAAGAAGATGAATACCTCCTGGCAAAGAAACTTTATAAAATCCCAGTATTCAACTAACTAAAATAAATATCTCATTGCTACAGACTGCCCAAAAATCTAGCATTTCTTGATTTGGCCTTTTGGTTACATGAAACTAATGAACAGGGTTTACATCCACTGAGGATTACATGTTATAATTGTATGTGTATTGCACTATGTGTATCTGCTTCACACTATACACTTGTGTTGGTTAACAAAGTTGCTATTTGTTATTATTTTTAGCAATTAACTTGAAAAATGTTTCTCAGATTACAGTGCTTTCACCCCATTTCTCAGAGGAAGAATTTATAACAGATGTCCATTTTTGTGTGCTAGCAAAGCGATGTTTCCATGGTAACTACATCATATACAATAAGTATATACAATAAGTGTATTTCTGGGTGTGTGTTACTTGTACACTAATTAACTACAAATACAAATTCTAGTGTTGCTTTTCTTTTCTAACTGACCTGCTCTGTCAAGGATCAGCGTTCTGTTTCTTGGCACTAAACAATGTTTAATGCCATGAAACAGACAAGCATAGAAATCAATATCATGGGCAAAGAGTGGCATAACTGCATCTTGTTAAAGTAATCTGGATTGTTCTCTGTGACATACATACATTTCTGGTCTGATATCTTCTAAGGAAAGTACTTTGACAGGAAGGAAGATATACTCCTAGCAAGACTCACTTTGTTCTTGCTTTATTTCCATCTTTGTGATTTGACATAGCAGCAGAAGTAAATCTGAGGCCTTTAATTCAACATGAAACCAATTATTGCAACCTATTAAGAATATGGACACTTTATACTATTGAGATATACAGTAGTATGAGATACCTGCCAATAACCAAAAAGGAATTGAAAAGGTTTTCATTTGCAAAAGGGTCTATAAAGACAAAAGATGCAGTGATGCTGAATTTCCTTTTGTTCATGACCTGCTGAGAGCTGATCTCTTTAGCACCCCATGATGCTCTCTGACAATACACCATCAAGTTATATAATATTGTATATGTTGCTAATATAAATGATGACTAATAAGGGAAAAAATGACAGTAAGCTCCCTGTGGCCACTGCTGTGTTCTCATTCTACGTTATTTTGGACACACTGCTACAGTTTTACATGCTAGTAATTACATTTCCTACTAAACACAGTGCTTCCTTCCTGCAGCTACATTAAAAGGCTGAACAATAACCCTTGGAATGTATTTACATGAAAGACAGCTGAAGCCGGTTGCCAGGAGAGCTGACAATGTTCCAGATACATTCAGCATTCAAAGGATAAGATTCAGGATAGTTAGGGCTGTTGAAGGCTCCTCTGTCCATGTGGAAGGTACCACCACAGGCTGAAATGAGAGAGACAGAACAGAGACTGAAGACTATATGAAAAAAATACCTTGGGCAGAAGTGGGCTAACTTGGAGGGAAAAAACTTGAAACAACAATGGATATCCCTTTCTCGCTGTTTGTTAACTTCTTGGCATCAGTGGACAGAGCACTGGTTTAAGATCCCCAAAAAGAAATCCCAGCTTCAGGAATCAAATCCTTAAACATGCCAAATCCAGCAAGGCACCGAGCTGGCTACAGACGACTTACAGATAAAAAGAAAGGGCCCAACTAGCAGAGGGAGTGAAAGGACTGGGAAATTTGAGTTTGGTCCAAGGTTTGATCCCTCTCTCCTTGGGATGGCAGGAGCTGGAAGCACATTCAGGCAGCAGCTTTCTCCATCTGTAGGTGGAAAAGGCGCTTTGTGGTTCACACTGGTCAGGTTCTGTAGATAGCTAGGTACCACCCTCTTTGGCCAAAAAAGAGGATCAAGGCAATATGGGATTTTGAGTGTGGTGTTGTTAGGGAACTGAGAACAGAAAGGGGAATCTGGGAGGGCTTCCTCAAAAAAATCTATTGTTTAGGTTACCAATTGCTTTTCTATCAGCTTCAGTACGGGGGCTTGCAAAATCAACTTACATGACAATGATGCAGCACAGGTAGCATGGAAGCCTCTGGCAGTTCTGGCATTATTGGATACAAAATTTACAACAAAAGCATTGCTGAAAGAAGTGACAGGTTGTGGCACAACAGTGCCACAGTAACGGCCTGAAAATCAACAGCAACACAAGGGAAGTGAAATGTTATTCAGGGAGTATAAACACTGGCCTAGTTATTAGTGCAAAACTAACACTCAGATGCTAACACTTATGTCATCTACTATTTAAACAGTCTTTTATTTGTCATTTACAATCCTTGGTGTAGGCTGAAAACTCCCCGATTATGTAACATTATGTCAACCTAATCATGGAGTAAAATAGGAAAATATTTGGAGATACCAGCAACCTAAAGACTCACTTACTCTGAGTGAATATATATGGTGAATACCAGCAACCTAAAGACTCACTTACTCTGAGTGAATATATATATGGTGATTGTGATTTACAGGGCTTCAGTGTGGGATGGGCACATGAACTGTGTTCAAAGAAAAATGGCCTCAGACAGCCAGAGGCTGGCAGTGTCCACAGTGGTCTGGTCTGAGGGAAGGAGCTATGTGAAGGTTAGGGGATAAGAGACAAAGGATCAAATTCTGCTCTCAGTAATGTCTCTGTAAATCAGGAGTAATCCCACTGCAGTCAAGGAAGTTGCATCAAGATAATACCAGTGTACATGGGAGGAGAATCAAGCCCAAAGGGACAAGTCTGTTCTCCGTTACTCTAATGTAAATCTAAGGCAACTTCATGGCTGCCAATGGAGTTACTCCACATTTACACCAATGTAACTGAGAGCAAAGGGCTAGATGTGGCCTTGCACAATAAAATCTTACTGGAGGGGAATCTTCTTGGTTTTACATCACGGATATCCCCCCACATTGTTCCACTGGGGGAGGGGGAAATGTTTGTCCCCTCTCTCTCTCAGTGAAATAGGCCCCAGGACCCTCTTCCAAAGACTGAGACTCACTGGCAATCCTGGAGGGCATTCCATTCACACCGAGGAGTTAGCATCCAGCAGCGACACTGTCAGAGACCATCCCTGCCACAGGGACCCCCTTACACGTAAGATCTCACCATGTAGAAGATCATTTGTATCATTCTATTGTTTGTATTGTATAAATTTCTATATGGCACCCTCATTGCAGGGGTTGTCTACTCTGTGTTTAGACAGCACCTAGCACAATGGGGCCCCATTTTCCAACCCCAATCTTCTATGATTCTATGATAATAAACATTAATCATTAATAATGAAATTATCTAACTATATAAATATTATTCAATCTTGAATCTCACTCAACTCATTGCAGCTTTGAGTTTGAACATAAAAAGTTGTTTTAAAACAATCTAGAGAGACAAGATAAAAGGCTACAGTACCTTGAAGAGGAGCCTCATAGTTATCCCCTTCCAAAATCTCGACAAAATCCATGGTACAGTTAAATCTGTTGCCTTCAATTTCAAAATCAGTGAACGATAGCATAATATGATTGACTGTTAACAGCAAAGAATAAAAACTTAAGGGAAGGTTTTGCATTTCACATATAAATAATTACCTCGGCGTAATTTTTATGTTTTATTTTCATTGGAGACAATGGACAGCAAAAACTTAAGTGTCAGTTTTCTCTCCCTATGTCAATCAGTGATCTAAACTGGTGTCTGTTTATTGATCATGAAGTATAAAATCATAGATATACTCACTCTATGTAACAATAAACAGGCTAATGTAGGTACTTATGCTTGTAAAAATAGTGTTAAATCTTTCAGGATTTCATGACACTATATTGGACAGTACTCTCTAGTGCAATCTGCTTCAGATTTAATTACTAAAGATTTAATATTTTCAAACAGAATTTTTTAACAACCTAACAACTTCGTAATTATATGTTGAATGATACCCAATAGACAATTCTGCAGATATTTTAAAATATCTCATTTGTGCTTTGATAAGCCCATGAAGTCCTGTCCCTTGTGATCTATAGGATAGAATGCTATGAAATTCAAACAGGCTTTGCCCAGCTCCAGGCTCACAATTAGCTGGATCTTGCATCACTTTTCAAAACATTCCATATGTATCAATCTGTCTGGTCAAAGAGTCATTCATTAGCACCATCCACTATGCTCATGTGAAATTGGATTTTCCATACTGTGATGCTTTAGGCTACATGATGAAAAGGAGGATTTGGCCCTCAGGATTTTTTGACTGTCATACTGCTTTTTGTTTGTTCATTATGGCCACTTCCTTCCATAATTGCTGGGGAAGATGAGAATAGCAACTTGCCTCACAGCTACTACCTGATAATAATTGTTCCTAATCTAGGAGTGTTCTCGTGTCTTGAACAGGTCAGAGAGAGAGAGAGAGAGAGAGAGAGAGAGAGGCCTGTGATTTTAATAATGGGAAGATATATGTGGGAGCACTATGAACTGCATTTGGAGTTCTAGTACAAGTGGGGTAACCCCATTAATTACAATGGTTCCACCCACACATACCGAATTTGGCGCACACATTTTTTTTTTCTAACCAGGCTAGGAACAGTAAGCTACAGGAAAGTGAAATCACAGACAGAAGGATTGCATTCAGCAGGGTATGACTGACTGGCACTCAGTGGTATAGTCTCTGCTGTTCTGTTCTCCCCTTTTGTGTACCAGTAGAATCAATCAATTACAGCTATCAATGCTGGTCCTCAGGGTATAAAATTAAAAGTAAATCACAGTGGGTGGTAAAAGTAGGGTGACTTATTGACCCTGTCGGTACAAATAGAACAAGAGGACCTTGCTGTTTCCTGCCAATGGCTAAATCCATTTTTTATGTCCATGTACTGTCAACATGACTGTAACACTATGTGAGCTGCATAATGAAGATATACCTGTAATATATGGAGGTATCTCCATGATACATGGAGAAATCCTCGGATTCTCATTTATACTAGTTATATACCAGTGCAATTTATTGGCTCAGAAGAGTTACTCCTGATGTGCACCAATGTATGTGGAAGAAGAATCAGGCCTACAGTCTCTCCGACTGGACAAATAACATCCTGGAGAAAGATGCCTTTGAAGATTTTGCACATTGTAGATCAGAAACAGTTTTGAATGACTTCTTTTTTCTTGGATTTCCATCAGAGTCTATGTTTTTATACCCTATCTCCTTTTATTTTTCTCTGTCTAATTTGCTAGTGTGTGCTTTGGCAGATAGATTTTCATTTTATAACCTCTCTGTCCAGATGACTCAGAACGTTTTCTAAAATTCTCCTTGTGGGCTGAAATGTTCCATGGTTTGTGATGATATCAGGTGAGCACCAGAGGTATATTAGCCACCATGAAAAATAAATATTTACAATTACTGCACAGTGCTATCTGGGATACCATAATATTTTCCTAGTCTCTATATATTAGGAAATGGCCCATTCTAACAAATAATATTGGGTGATTGTTGGAAAATTTTGTTTTGTTAATCACAACCATTGTAGACCTATGTCTACAATTAGGAAAATCTGAGAACATGCCTATGCGTATATGATTTATGTTCTCCTATTTCTGATTTTTGTTCTCCCATTTCTGCTTTAGTTTAAACTTCTTATTAAAATAGCTCCCTCCCTCTCCATGCCAAAAAAGACAGTGACCAGATACCAGCGCTTCTCATACGAGTCCATAGATTGTCTCACTAACAGCTCTGGCTGCACATCATATTCATCTGCACAGCCTACAATTCTGCCTTCAGGTCTCATAAATCTGCCAAGATAACGAAGTTGTAAATTGTTTTTTTCTTCTGTTTTTTCATTAAACCCTAAATCTTTTTTTTACAGCAAAATGTAGTTTCTGGCAGATTAAGAGATCCTCATTTTCTCCAACCTAGCAGGAGTCAGGATTTCCTAGAGAAGAAAGGGAGGAATTTTGTATTGTTACCACAGCAGAGATGAGGACATTAGTCATCCAGCAAGTTTCCCACAGAAATGTTTTTACTTACATGGCTCCTGGGCCCGAATAATCCAGCTGCAGTTCTGATTGTCTGGGTACTTGGCAGGATACAGAGGAGAGGAAATTGCTGTACCAACTGAATCTGTCTCAATGAGACTTCCGCATGCTTTAGAATAAAACACACATACAGCACATATATAATGCACATCTTTGACAACTCTAGCAAGCTGGGGAGTGATAAAATGGATGCATCAGAACCTAGCATGTTCTTGTCAACTCTTCCAGGGACTGAAAATTAAAATCTTTGAAGCATTTAATAAATAACTTGCCAAAAAAGGTCAATGGACCGGATCCTCAGCAGCAGCCACCCTTGTGCTCCGCTAATCATGGGGCCACGCTAATGTTAGTCAGAGCAACTAGGAGGGCTGCCCTTATCTAACAGTCCCTCAGGGCCATTCTGGGAGCCATGGATTGTCAGGGTTTAGAGGAAGACCCAGTCAGACCCCCATTTCCCTGTCTATATGCCTAGGTTGGCAGCTGGAAGGAAGAATGGTATAGGAACTACTCTAATAGCTCCGTGCTGCACAAGGATCTCCTTGCACTGGCAGGCCCCTCTCGTCTGGATCCTCTTGTGTGGCTGGATCAACTGGGCCTGTGCTGTAGGATTGAATCTTGTGCATGTGCATAAACATATGGACTGAGTTCTTTATGCTGCACCCTGCCCTAAAATGCCTTTCCAGACCTTGCTACTGAGAGCCTGCAGTATCGCCGATCTGTGGGTTTGGAACAGAGGCAGGATTGGGCCTGATAAATTCCATCCCTCGCTCCCTGTGGTGATGTCTATGAGCAGCACCATGCCAGAATGCACATTTTCAGGGGAGTTCCTATGAGCACTGAGAAATACTCCTGAGTTTGGCTCGCTTTCAGCGCTCTGTCTAGTACAGGAGCATTATTTGTTCTAAGGGTGAAAACCTCCCATTGAAGGCAATAGCAAAATTCCCATCGACTGCAGTGCAGCCAGGTTTTCCCCTGGAGTGTTATAAGTCCTAATCTCAAATATTCCTTGGAAGATTACTGAATTATCAGTCAGTGGACATATTTGTGTTTGTATGTCTAGTCCGCATCTTACTGCCAAAAAAGTTCTGTCCTTGTAAAAACAAAAAGTGTATGCATCACAATATGGCATTTTATTACATGTTCACAAAAGAGTGGGAAATGCAATGTTATTTGTCAAATACTTTCTCAGTAATATTGCTTAACAGTACAGAGACCTGGGAATATGGGACAAAATTTGGATGATATTGAAGAGCTGGTATGGTTATCAAGTGATGAACAATTTAATGTGCTAATAAATTGTTATGTTCTGCAAAAAAAAGTAACATCAGTTACAAACTGTATGTTATCACTAGAATGAACTGTATAATAAATCTTTTCTAAATAATTTTAGATGATGCATCTTATTTTTAACAGTATTTTTTTCTCTGCACTGCACGGAACAGTTTCCTCTGGGAGACGGATGCATTGAATGACTTAATAGGTCTTTTCCATCTCTAATTTCTAAGGAAGAAGTATAGATTGCAAAAGTTTATAAAGGTTTTCCTTAATGATAAAAAAGAGAAATGTTATCAATATGCTGAACAAATACAGGATGAGATTCTGTGCTACTCTAAGAGGTATAGCAGAGCACTTGCAGCTCAGGGGACTCTAAATCACCTTTGCCTGTATTGTTCTAGGGGCTGGAGAGGCCCCCCTCTGTATAATTCATACAGCCCTGGGGGCCTGTCTAAATTATGACAGCCTCCTTGCACTGCCCTATGAGCTGCAGCCCTACCCTTGACACATCATCTACACCAGAGCTTGCAATGGGGTCTTTGGAAACCAAACTTGCAGATGTCTCTCCAAATCCTATGCAAGGGAAATCCCCCTCCCTCCACAACCAGGACTTTTAGGGTCTCTTTATGCCGCTCTGGCCCTTGTACCTGGTGTAAAGGTGGCAGAGCAGGTGTGTGGATCTCACCCTAAGTCAAAATATTTTGGTTTGAACCATTCTCAAATGAAAAGTATCTAGTCAATGCCCTCTTAAAACCACATGGCATATGTAGAGACATCGACACTGGATATAAGTTGTCCTAAGAGATTACATCTAATAAAAGAGTAATTTGTGATCAGCAAAAAGGGTGTTTATGTCACTGAGGAACTTGCCTTCAGTAAAGTGAGCGCTGAAACCCCTGTGCTGGTTGCTGCTGTTGGAACATAACTGGATGAACATAACATTCTGGGTGGATGTGATGGGACTGGGATGCTGGGCACCACACAGTTTTTCAAGAAGTGGGGCTTCACTGTCTGGGCCATCAAACACCTGTATAAAGCAGCAGTGTGTGGAAGGAATAATTAGAACTTCAGATCAATACATGTGTCCATTTCCCACCCATTGTACACTGCATTAGCCTTTTTGGCAAATGTTCATTTATACACATACAGTTTTGGTCTTTTGGTATCCAGAACAGGGAAATTCATCTTAGTTTTAAAATCCTTCTATCAGCTACAGTACGGTAGGCTCTGTGCTCATGAAGAGAATCCTCTAGCACATTTACCTCTTAATAGGCTCAGTCAGGAAAAATATTAAGCTGCAAAAAGTGGGAATTTGCAATACCTATCCTAAATATCACTGAATTCTATCATTCAAGATTTGTTATGCAACTGAAGAAATTCACCAGCCTTATGGCATAACTCTCAAACCTATTATCCCCAAAGCAAAACTGTACTCATCAGAGCTAAGGCACCTGGCTTTACAGGCAGCAGAATATAAAAAATCGTCCCAATAGTCTTTAAAATGTTGTCTAACATTTTTATAAAATAGTTATTTTTCTGTACCATATGAATTATCTGCAAAATATATCACACTTACAAGTATGGTGGCCTTCCCCAAGGAGTGTTAATAAAACTTTCATATCATATCACACTATCTATCATGCGTTCCATATATTTCAATCTCTGTACAAAACTCATATTGTTATGGAAGCAACCCAGGAGTGTTGCAAACCCACTGGTGAACCCACTTCTAAGTAATGCAACCATTCCAGACTTCGGCAGAACCCTGGGTCCACAAAACGGTGGCAAATGACCCATATTTTACTGTATATATGTTTAATACCCTCCCACCTCCATTATTCTTTCCTCCTTATGGCTGAAATCCCAAGTAATTTTTACTCAATCAAAACCTAAGTTTTGCCTCAATAAGGACCTCAGGATTTGGTCTTAAATGTACATAACTTCCACTAGCATCAGTGAGAGCAATGAGCATATACGTAAGGATAAGAAATCTCAGCCAGACTTTTCAAACTTAGGTCCCTAAAGTAAGGCAACTAAATCCATGTTTTCATGCTTTATTGTGGATTTTGGTGCCTAGCTTAGACACTCCAGTTTGGAAATGTACTTAGAGAAGGGGAGAGACGAGAGGGACAGGGAATGTTCAAGACCTCAGCACCAATTGTGCAGGAGCTGCAATAACACATATTGAATATACAACAGATTTAGCTGAATCGACTAGGTGGACTATTTCAAAACAATTTGCAAAAGTGTAACTCTGCCCTTGGTGCTCATGCATGCAACACAGCATAAATCATCATTCACAAATAAAAAGGAAGTAAGCAAGCAGGAAGAAAGATGGATTTGCAAGACATCACGTTTAATTTCATCACAAGTTGCTTTTCTTCTTTTTTTAATGCAAGTTGGAAAAAGATTTTTTTTTCTTCCAATTTGCAGTCTGCCAAATCAGG
This sequence comes from Dermochelys coriacea, assembly GCF_009764565.3. Classification (NCBI taxonomy): domain Eukaryota; kingdom Metazoa; phylum Chordata; order Testudines; family Dermochelyidae; genus Dermochelys; species Dermochelys coriacea. The sequence goes on from NC_050069.1 coordinate 230,535,830, forward strand.
AGGCAAGAGAGAACAGAGGCTTGACTTTAACTCTAGACTAATTGGTTTCTAGCTGACACTGAATCAGTATTTAAAAAATAACAATAAAAAAGACAAACCTCACAGGAAAAAACTGGCTACTGTTACTGTGTGTCCCACCCACAACAGCTCTTAGAGATCAAGCAAGCATGATTCGGAGAGGCAGTCCCACTGTGGCTGCTGGCATTGGCTACATCATTTAGAACCCTGTATGTATGGTGGGGGTGGTGCTGATATTTGAATTTATCAGCATAGTCTCATGACTTGAGGAGGAAGGATGATCTAATGGGTAGGATACTGGCTTGGGACCCAGGGGAGTTGGGTTCAATTCCTGGCTCAATCACAAACTTTCTATCTGGTCAAGTCATTTAATATAGCCTGCGCCTCAGCTCCCCATCTGTAAAATGGAGAAAATACTTCTCTAGCTCACAATTAGTGTTGTTAGGATAAAATCTATTAATGATTGTGAGATGTTCAGCTGTTATGATGATAAAGGCCAGATAAGTATGTAGAAAGAATCAAATGACACCACATGGTTAAAAGAGATTTCCCCATTTCAAATATATGCTATGCAATCTATGTGGTTCTTTAGAAATGCATAGCAACACTGTACTACAATTGAAAAATAAAACCTTTCTCCTGATACTATAGCACACGATTTAATTTTCCAGCCTCCAATGACAGAAGGTACCTTCCTAAAAAAATAACGAAAACCAGTATTTTCAAAAGGGCAACATGCCGAGATGAGCAACAGAGGACAAGCTCCCTATTTAATCCATCTACACACAGTACTTAGCTGATACTGTTTTCATGAATAAAACATTTGCCTCCTGGCTCATCACATTGGCCAGCTCTTTGGGGCTCTGGGAGAGAGTATTAAATGTACTATAATGTCTAGACAAATAAGTAGCTGGTAAAGAGGGCCATGATAACCTTCCATTAAACCTTTTCTTATTTTCTGGCTTCCAGACAGAGTCCGACCCTTAATATACAATATGAAATGTTGAATGATTCTGTCTCCGCACCTGTGTTCTGAACATTTCTCTACTTAAATCAAGCTGCACGGAGTTAAAAACTGTAGAATGTTAATAGAAACAATGACTAACCAAGTGACCTGGAGTAATTAAGTCACCTCCCATCTCTAGACAGTAGCAATTAGATTTTATCGACCACTAGAGTTGAGGCCAGCTATTACATTCCCAGACTGGAGAGAGAGGGCCAAAACTTCAGTTAGCTTAAATCAGCATAGTTTTTGGCTTCACTGGGGTTATACTGATTTATAATAGCTAATGATCTGGCCCCTAAAATGTAGACTATTACTAGGCTGCTGCAATTAAGCTCTCCCACAAGAGAAGATTTTTATAGATGAGTAAAGTAAGAGACTAATATTTTGTACCAGTGGCTCATTAGAATAAAAAGGACTCTCTGCTGATAATATCATGAGAGGAGTAGAGAGTTGTACATGTGCTTCCTAAATCAATTATATTTGCTGCTTGCAGAAGGCTTTCTTGAAGATAGTAATGTCCCCTTCTTCAGAAACCTAGCAATGAATTCTGTTCCTCACACCTTGTTAAAATTCTGATCCAAGTATTAACCCAACATAAATAATACTGAGATATATATTTCTATGAAGTGTGATACAGGAGGGCCAGGGAGCAGTGGGATAGTGCTAGAGGGGAAATATATAAACTCAAGGCTAATTAAGGCGTGGTTCCCTGTAGACTAGGGAAGGTGGCTGCAGGTTAATTGGAGCACCTGCAGCCAAACAAGGCCCTGTTAGGAACCTAATAAAACCCCCTGCTTCAGGCAGACAGAGGGGGAGGGGGCAAGGAGAGGGATGAGGATGTGTTGAGAGATTTGGAAGACTTGAGTACTGAAGTAAGGGAGACCTTGCCCCAGCAGGACAGGGAGACTCCCTTCCCCCCAGCATCTAAGGACCGAGGGTAACCCCACCTAAGGGGGATGAAGGTAAGAAACCCACAGCGGTTGAGAGGGGCTGGGACTCAGAGCGAGGAGCAAACCCAGACCCCTCCCTGGCTTTCCTCCTCTACCACCTTCCTGAGCTAGGAGCGGGGCCCTTGGCACCCAAGAGCAGAGACAGAGGGTGGCATCTTAGCTCCCCACCAAAGAAAAGCACAGGACCCACCAGACTAACATTGGCCATCTTGTCACAGAAGTTACAGGAACTAAAGATTCAGCAGCAGCAAATCTGTATTTTCTGACAACACTGTTATTTATTACCTATAACTGTTTTGTAAGGCACATTTGGATACTGAGGATGGAATGGAACTTAAACCACAGTTTTAAGACACTATGTCATGTAATGCTTGAGTTCCACCATCACTTTTGAAAGTTAACTGGTAAATATATGAGAACTGAGATCCCTAATGCATCTTGCTAGCTGCAGTAGTAAAGGAAGATTATTCATCTGTTCATGGGACTTTTAATCAAATCCAAATCTCCTTTCATGTTGCGCACAGTAGTGCTGTGCTTCTCTCTTCCTCTATACATAATAAGCATGACTAAATGACTCATTTCCTTCTTGTTGCAATTAGAGTGGCCATGACATTTGTAAAAGCACATGAGAGAGAGAGCGTGCATCTTCAGTCTTTGTAGCCACATATTTAACATCTCACTCTGGCTACTTTCCCTGTGAAAGTCCACTTTTCCACCACCTGGAATTGTTTGAAAATACATCACCATTGCATGTCTCTGAAGATGACATTTCTTTATTACTGTTTACTGCTTTTTACACTGGCACAGAAGAAAAAATCTAATTTATTTAATACAAATCTCTGCAGAGAAGAAACTATTTCTCCCTATCCTTTAAAGTTCTCTCATTTCAAGCATAGTTTTCTGAGCTATGCCTTACTATTCTCTTCAGATACTTGCAACAGTTTTTGGCTTATGATCATACTGTAGCTTCACATTTCATGCCTGTTAAACAAGAGGACATAATATGCAGGAATTAACACATCCTTTGTTTTATTTCTGTTTTCCTTTCAAAAAAACAAATAACTGAGTTAATTGCAAAACAGAGTCCCCAGATATAAACATGGGTGCAATGTGAAGAGAACTGAATTGCTTATTAAATATTTGCATTACACTAGCACCTAAAAGCCCTTAACCAAGGTAGGGGCCCCATTGTGCTAGGAGCTGTACATATACATAGTAAAATATAGTCTCCTGCCCCAGGATCTTACTGTCTAAGTTAAACAAGAAGGAGGAAAGGGTGGAGAAAGGAAGTACTATTATCCTCATTCTGCAGATGGGAAACTGAAGCACAAGCAGGGAAAGCAACTGGGCCAAGTACACACATTAAGTTTGTGGGAGACCAGAAAATGGCATGCGGCTCTCCTGAGTCACAGTGAGTCCTTAACAACCAGGCATCCCTCCTCCCTCGCAAAGCAATTGTGCAATTGAAAACCTTGCATGAAAAGATGCCTTGTGATGTGTTTACCATTGAAACATGCCTCTAGAAATCTAAAAGCATTAGGAAGAATCCCCCAAAGAATTGTTCTTGGTGTTACAAATGGTGCTTCAGTTACACATGCTGTCTCAGATCATGTGGCAGGGACTTCCGGTGGGTCTAGATGGGTGGGGATGAAGGAAAGATGTTAGTACGGTAAAGGGTGGAGGAGAGTCCCCAGAGGAATACACAAAGCAAATTAAACGCATAAAGATAAGTTCTAAAGGGTGGAAATCGGTGTATTACTCATACACAGCATTCTTTCCTATGGAAAGGAAAGGAAAAAAACAAAAAACCCAACCCCCCAGTTTCCTTAGCTGCCTATATTTTCCATCTATGCTGCTTTGAAATGTAATTACTAAATGAAATTCACAGTCACATATCCACATAGAGATCTCACAAGCAGCTTCTACTCCCTCTCCTTTGGCTTCCATTACCATACAGCACATGTAACTCCATGGGAGGAGGTGCATGCTAATCACTTCCAGTTGTTAAAGGCAAATGACTCCCAGTTTACTGGCATGGCAGACGGGAAAAGAAATCTAATCCCTTCGTTCCTTGTCTTGCCTACCTCGCCAAATTAGCACTGAAAAGCCATCCCCAAACTTGTCTCCGTCAAAATTCTTTTTCTTTTGGTTTCAAAATAACATCCCCCCTCTTCCATTCTAAAATAACTTTTGGTTTAACTCACAACAGGAAGCTACAGTTCACTAATGCTTCAGGATTTAAATATCTCTTCCTGAACAAAGAAAGGTGGATTTTTCATATTACTGTACAGAAGGCATATTTGTATGGACAGCAAAAATACAAAAACAGAATGGTGGATACTTTTATGGCAATAAAATAAAATAGCTTCCTCTGCAGGGCAAGGTCCTGCTACTCCATGTGAGGTGTCCTACTGAAGTCAGTGCAACCACTCATATAAATAAGAGCTGCTGAATTGGACTCTTGATTATATTTACATAAATAATTAAAGACCCAGTTTTTCCCTTAGACCCAGAGGGGCAAAGGGAGTCATGCTTGCATATCTAAGGGCAACACTGAGCCTTAAGGCCCTGATCCAACAGAGCATTTATGCACAAGTTGCTGCTGACATCAATGGAATTACTCATATGCATAAATCTAAATGTGTGCTTATATAATTTGCAGGATTTGGTCCTAAATTTGAATTATTTTGTTTAATCCATACGTTTTGGTTTTGTATTTTCTGGCAACATTACCATTTCAGATGTCCCATGGGCTGCCGTGTTATCTTACCTTCCACACCTTTGCAATATCACAAAAAAGCCAGATATTTCTCTAATACATTTTCTCCACCAAGACTATCACAGTTACATTGAAATGTCTTAACTAAAAACTATAACCATGTTTCATATTGCCTTGTCCAAGCCTACGCCATAGAGCTGTGAAAAGTGAACATCCATTGGACAAAGATGCTTTGTTAAAAAGAAATCTATGATTAAGTTCAACCGAAATCAGACTTTTCTTTTAACTGGTTTGGCACAAAAAGCCTTAGCAAGTAATGCTGTTAATAGTGATGCCCTGTTTTCAAAAGACCCTCTGTTCCTGCCTGCTTGAATTCACTGTAAATGAAGGTTTATCTAGGAGAGAGAGGCTGAATTTTCATTTAGGTGGTCCACTATGTTTTATCTGTACTGTACAGAGTCACACAGATCACACATTCCTTTCTACTGAGTGAAGTGGAATCTGACATCACAGGTCAGGATTCCATGTCTCTATTCTCATGAGGCTTATAGTACCAGACTTGCAGCGCTCTTCATTTTCACACACTGATTGAGCTGCAGCCTGAATTTCTGGGAGATTAAAAGAGCTCAAAAACCAGTAGCAATGTGAAGCTTTAAGAGGGCAGGCTATCTAATTAAGCAGTTAAACAGCCAGCCAAGGATCATTTGAATGTGGTGGACTGTGATGGGGTGTACCATGAGAAAGCAAATTAGGCCCAATTCACCTATAGGTTGCACTGGAAGGAAAGCCAGGGAGGACTGAAACCTAATTGCTGACAGCTCCCAGCTGAGAAGGAACAGGCAAGGCAAGTATAAAGCCAGGTAGCTGGCAACAGAAGGGGGCTGTAGTGGAGTAGTCTGCAGTCACTCCCTGTGACTTCCAGCTTTGGCTGGAAAACCCAGAGAGATGTGGGGAGCCAGGAGGTAGAACTGCCAAGTCGGAAGTAGTCCAGGGGAAGAGCAACATGGTCTGGGAGTGAGCAGGCCACTGTTGCTAGAGATAGGGTCCCTGAACTGGAACCTGGAGTAGAGAGCAGGCTTGGATTCCCCTCCCAGCCGTTGGAGGAGTGGTACGGTTAGAGCAGTGAAGGGAAGACTGCCATTTTGTACAATGGGACTTTGATACCCTGGAAGAGGGAATCGTGTATAGTGACCTGGCTGGAGGGCCAAGTCACGAAGAGGGAACATCCTGAATTGCAGATGGTGTGAGAGAACAACAGGAGAGATGCTGCCAGAGGAGGGTGCAATAGCTGGACAGAGCTAATCCCTAGAGTTCCCAGGAGGAGGTGTCCATTAGTGGTGAGTGAATCCCATGACATGGACACATAAAAATAATAATCAAGCCAGAATTATTTTTGCCCATGGAGACATCTCTCTACAACTCTGTAACAAATTCTATCTGGTCGTGCCATTATATGGGTGACCAAGGTGTCTCAGAGTATGCAATGAGCTTATGTCATAGCCTACCCCATGAAAGGGCAAATCATAGTCACATTCCTGTCTATGCAGGGAATGCTCATGCCATGCACTTGTGGGGCACACACAGCCCCTAAGGATGTGCGGGAGGATGCAGCACCATGATACAGGTGCATCATGTCTCTCTAAAGGTGCTTTGGATGCCAGGGAAGCATGTTCCATGTGTAATTAGTAGCTTATAGGAGAATGCCATCACTGGTGGAGCAAAGAGAGCTGTGTCACAGATTTAATATAGTTTTAAATTTGAGGGTTAGCTCTTAAATGAATAAATGCATAACATAATTACATGGCAAATATCCTGAAACCACCTGCAGCCTAGATTGTATAGTAAATTTCTTCTTTTGCAAACGTTTCCCCAAGACTTGTTAAGGAAACTTTTGAAACATCCATTGTTACTTACAGCGACATTGTTGTAGTCACATGATTGGCGAAGTCCAATGTCAAAATCCGTGAAGTTCAGTAAAACACGGTGGCCGTGGTCAACTTGGATAACCCAAGCACAATCAGGGTTGTCATTGTAAGGTTGAGGGTAGTTTGGAGAATGGATTTCACCACTGGAAGCTTGAAAAACTCCTCCACAACCTGGAAAGGGAGTAATCAACATTTATCAAAAAAACCCTCATTTATCCTTAGCTGGAATTTAGCTGACTTTTCACCTTAACAGTTAAATTCCTTGAATTTCTTATTTTTCTGTTAAGGATTCAGGAATCACTAAATTGCATCTGACCAATACTTCATCTGGCCCAGTATCCTGTCTCAGCCATCTGGCACTGGTCTGGTCAAAGTGGAAAGTGTAAAACTTTCATAATGGACAACTATACAACACCTGTACCTATGAGGGAAATTTCTTCCTACCCCAGGCAGCTAGTGTTGACTTATATGCCGAAGCTGAGGGTTGATGTTCCTTATGCCTTTTATTCTAGCTATTGTAAATGCAATTGTAAATAATTTTCCACACCAGTATCAGAATGGTTGGATTTGGATCAAAGATTAGAAGTAATTTAAGTAGGGGGTGAGAAAAGCATTTCTGAAAACATAAGAACAACCTTGAGTCTCATCTCCTCCATAGATAGGGTGACCAGATGTCCCGATTTTATAAGGACAGTCCCGATATTTGGGACATGTAAGGGGAGGTGGTGGTCTCGGGGAGAATAGGGGGTAGGTTGGAGGGTGAGGTGAGAAGAGAGGTTGGGGGAAATTTTGAACGTGCAGGGCTGCGGCAGCCAGAGAAAGAGGCGACTTCCCCAGCTCCAGGGCTACGGCTGCCGGGGAGAGACGGCCCTCTTTCCCAGCCCCAGCTCGGGGGCTACTGTGGTGGGGGAGAGAGGGCACATCCATCAATTTAGAAAAGTAAGACTACTGATATTAAAATATGAGTTCTGTGCTACGTGCATCCGACAAAGTGGGTATTCACCCACGAAAGCTTATGCTCCACTACGTCTGTTAGTCTACAAGGTGCCACTTTTACAGATCCAGACTAACACGGCTACCCCTCTGATGCTTATCTGTAGAACAAAAAAGTTAATTTTTTTTTATATTGTGCTTTTATCTAAAGTGCTTTCACTAGTTAGCTAATGGTACAAACAACATTAGGAAAGATTATTAAGTGGTCTGTTGAGACCCTCAGCAATTTTCGAGTGGTCACAAAAAAAAGGTTTAAGAACCACTGGTCTATACTATGGCGGCACAGCTCCGGTGGCTGTACTGCAGAAATGGCCTTAGACAGGATGAAAGTGGGACACAGGCCTTGCATTGACTCTCTGCATAGACGCAAATTTCGCCCAAACATTTTGATGACGTCTAAATAAACTTTCACTTTGATGGTATTTGTGCCCTCATGGGCAGACTTAGATGCAGTTTTCTTCATGTCAGCATTCATGGAAAGCAAATCTCAGACCCTTATCTCCCAAGCCAAGATTAATTTAAGGAAATTTGTTTTGGGTGGAGGCAGCAGTACTGTAGTTCATTCCAGTCTGGTTATCCAATCTAGTAACAGAAACAATCCTATATAACTTTGTGGGCAGTCACAGAGCTTGAACTGTGAATACAGAGTACTTGCAGGGAGTATTTGCCGGATGATCCATCTGCTGAAGTTTGTTTACCTAAATTATATTTACACAATACTGAAGAACTAATACATTTGTAAAAATGGTTCTCTAAATCTGAGAAGGAAAACAATCTAATAGAATCAAGTCAGCTCAGCTCCTGGGTCCCAATCCACAGAAAAGAACTGGAGGGTGCCATGCACATCCTTGAGGCAGTAGCCCCCTTGCAGTTATGTGGGTGCTCATGAATGCATTTTGATTTCTTCCTCTTCCAATAATTCACCGAGAGCGGGACACCACACAGAACCAGGGATATGCCAAGTCTAACAATGTGAATCTATGTAGGTGGATAGGGAAGGGAAATTTATATTTCACAGAAGAATGCAGATATATCTGAATAACAACTACAGGGCCCATTCTATGATGGACACATGGGAGATATATGAACTGAAACCTAAAACTTGGGTGTCTAAAGTTGGGTACTTAAATACCCATTTCAGCATCTAAATACTGCAAGCAAGCTGACTTTCAAAAGCCCTGTGCACCCACATGGACTTCACACTATTGGGGAAGCATCTCTGGATTTAGGTACCTAATTTTAGGCATCCAAGTTTGAAAATTTTGGTCTTCACTTTTATTACCGAGGCCAAGCACATTAGCCAGGGATTTTTCATTTCAAAAGGTACAGAATGTAGCTAAGCTTGTCATGACAGTGTGAGGGGAAGGGGCTCTGGAGCCCATACAATGGGTTGCGGAGGTTGGCATAGCAGGCCAAAAGTCATCAGTTTATTACTGAATAGTCAAGTAATTAGGTGCACAATAACCCCATGACTTATTGGATTGCCAGTCACTTCCATAACCTCCTTTCTGAAAGTAACTGTCAGTTGCAGCAAAGCCATATACAGAAATCATGTACTTTGTGAAAGGAAATACGCAAAAAGGAGAGATTTCTTTTTTTATGGTTTGGATTCTTTTTTTAGGGCTCTAGTCCCTTTCCAGTTTCCTTCATTTGTATGTTGCAGTCTAAAGGGCAATACACAGAGGAAAAACAAATGGAGAGGGACAAGCAGAGCTGCCAGTGACTTTTGCAAAATATAGGATTTAAGTTCAACAACAAAGACATTTTGAAACTGTTGTTGGTTTTTTATTTCCTGCAATTCAGCTGCAATTCAGTGTTCCCAAATACTTTCTGGTGAATCAGACGGTCCAACAATTTTTTGGAAAATTGGTGCTGGCAACCAGCATCTAAATATATGCCTGTAAATAATCATCCAACATGCTTTTCCAACATTCTGAATGTAGGACCTTTAAAAAAGATTTTCTTTACTGTTTGCAAAAGCTTTGTCGTGTATTTCAGTGTCCCCTATGCCATTTGCCTGCTGTCATTTGAAAACCTCTTGTTCCACTGATTACTGGTGAGGCTTTGAACAAATAATTGTATGACGGATGGGTGAACCCTACAGAGTTAAGGTTTTACTAATCACTTCAAATATTTTTGAAGTTTGCAAGGTTCTCAAAACTAGTTTGAGTTCTCAGATCTTTCTTCACTTTGTAATTTAAAACCAAAAGAGCCACTGAATTTAAAAATGACCCCAAATCATTTTTTCTAGCTCTATGGGAGCCTTTGAGATTAGTTATGGATAGAAGAATCCCACACAAGACCATGCTGCAGCAAGTGCTTATACTATATACAGCTTATTTACTGCATTTATTTTCCCATTAGAATTTGTTTTACTTCCCCTATCCACTTTTCACAGTTTCTCCTAAATGAAATGCAAATCCAGTAACATTTTGGTTCAAGTCAAACTTTCAAACCTGCAATATATGAAATGGTTAAAAATGAATGCAAAACAAGTTTTTTCTTTCATCCCCACTTCTTACTGGATTTCGTCAGTTTTCATCAGCAATGGTCCCCACAAACTCACCTCCTGGGGTTTCTTGCCAAGTGGCATTGAACCCCCTCCCATTCCTATTTCTATCTGTCTTGAATCGGATTGCCATGGCATTGCCAGTGCTAGAGACTCTGAGGGGGTTCTGTGCTGGTCTTGAAACACACAGTTGGGCCAACCTAGGAGACAGAAAATCAGGCCCACCATAGATCTGGAAACAGAAGAAAAATTGGAGGTAAAAGCCTTTTAAAGAGACAGTTCACCATAACTAAGTAAATCAACGGTGTAGATGGCTTTCCTTACTATGTGCAGTATTTGGGAAATATTATATTATGAATGTTCAAAATTAACTCAAAAAACCCAAGGCCCTAAAATTATTGACCATGATTTCAAATGTTAAAAAACACACTCACTGCTGCAGTATGCTCAAACCGATCAGCCATGAAAAAGATAACATTTCAGAACTACCCATATTCAGTGTGTTTATAATGTGAACAGAAGTTCTTCAAAGGACAGAAGGGCTACTAGGATGATCCGAGGAATGGAAAACTTGTCTTATGAAAGGAGACTTAAGGAGCTTGGCTTGTTTAGCCTAACTAAAAGAAGGTTATGGGGAGATATGATTGCTCTCTATAAATATATCAGAGGGATAAATACAGGAGAGGGAGAGGAATTATTTCAGCTCAGCACCAATGTGGACACAAGAACAAATGAGTATAAACTGGCCACCAGGAAGTTTAGACTTGTAATTAGATGAAGGTTTCTAACCATCAGAGGAGTGAAGTTTTGGAATAGCCTTCCAAGGGAAGCAGTGGGGGCAAAAGATCTATCTGGTTTTAAGATTCTACTTGATAAGTTTATGGAGGAGATGGTATGATGGGATAATGTGATTTTGGTAATTAATTGATCTTTAAATATTCATGGTAAATAGGCCTAATCCCCTGAGATGGGATATTAGATGGATGGGATTTGAGTTACCCAGGAAAGAATTTTCTGTAGTATCTGGCTGGTGAATCTTGCCCATATGCTCAGGGTTTAGCTGATCGCCATAATTGGGGTCGAGAAGGAATTTTCCTCCAGGGCAGATTGGAAGAGGCCCTGGAGGTTTTTCGCCTTCCTCTGTAGCATGGGGCACGGGTCACTTGAGGGAGGATTCTCTACTCCTTGAAGTCTTTAAACCACGATTTGAGGACTTCAATAGCTCAGATACAGGTGAGGTTTTTCGTAGGAGTGGGTGGGTGAGATTCTGTCGCCTGCGTTGTGCAGGAGGTCGGACTAAATGATCAGAATGGTCCCTTCTGACCTTAGTATCTATGATATTAAGGAGTGATAGCCAAAACCAACAAGGCTATTCACACATTGACCTCACAACTGGATTCTCTTCTCCTGCATGGTCAATGTACCATCCTCTGAAAGTGCATCCTCTGATGTCTGTCAGAAGCACTAAAACCTTGAGCCACCGTCTGTGAGTGAGTTCAAGATTTTAGATGAACTTTCACATGGTCCATGCATTAAGTAAGAGTCTTCTTCTGGAACTTAAGCCCTCTTTCCCCTCCACACCATCCCCTCCAAACTTTATCTATATACAATTAGAACATTGTTTTTGTGAGGACATAAACATGTGCTTTTCTTGTTCCTGTGGGCACAGCCTGTATCTCTTCCCTGAAGCATATGCTGATTAGTTGTCCTCATTCAGGGTGTTTGGACTGACTTCTTAGTTTTAGGCCAGATTCTGCCATCTTTGCTCAGGTTGATGGTAGCTCACTCTGTAATTCCATTGATTTAATTGGCTGAATCAAAGCTACTGGGCCTTAATCAAGGAAGTAAGATGAAGTCTTTCTAAAACTCTTTAGAGACAAAGGTATTCCTGGTACTGTTAAAAATTCTCATCTCCACAGAATGCAAAAAAACAGGCATTTGGGTGTTATTGCTTCTTATTTAACAGAGTTAATCTCACCAAAATCATCTGTCATGATTCTCAGATAGTATCGTACTGGAAGGCCATCAAGCCTACCACCATCACCATTCCACACTTTAACAAGTGATTCTTGAATTGTGTAGTCAGAACAGAGTGGAACTATCTAATTCTTCTTCGAATTCTCCAAAGTTTGGATCTGGGGTTTGGTTTGGGCCTATTTATAATTGGTGGGCCAGACTCGCCCTCCCTTTATTAGCATGGCCTCTTGCAGCTGCAGGAAGGGCAGATGCTGGGTAAAATTTTCTAAGTCTCACTGAACCAATGCCTCCACCCCCTAAACGCCAAGGCTAAATGCAAGGTTGCTCTACATATTTTGCTTCATTGTGCCCTGTCACAATGGGATGCCCCACCCAACCCTGCTCTTAGGGACATGGGGGGGGGGAGACAACTTGGCCTTTTGCCAATGAAAACATTCAGTAGAAAGGACAAAGCAGCACCTCCTACTCTGCACCTTCAGTCCTTTTAGGGAGTAACAAATAGGTTTTTAACTATTACAGACTCTACAGAACATCAAGAGGTTTCTGTCTTTGTTTTTAGTGGCTGATTTCACAAGCCTAATTGCTTGAATGTTTGCTTTCATTTTGGATGGGAGCACATTTTTGGCTTCTGGAGAGAAGCAGCATGACTTGAATCTATAATGGCTCCTCTGTCACCAATTATCTAAAGACATTCTTGAGAAATCAGAATGAATGAAATTGCTGTTCAAATGCGGGCTTCATAGTGAAGCAGCCACAGTCCTGGGAAGAAGCATGTGTCTGTGCGCTTGAAGCTCCTTTTCAACAGTGAAACCTCACTATGCGGAGGTCTGAGGGGGCTAACAACTCCTGCAACTGTCAGAACAAAGTCTGCTCACAATGTGATCCGTTTTTCTCTTGCTTGTGGTCCCGCCCCGGACTCAGAGCTCTAGCACAGCATGTAGCCACAAACGTATTCTAAATCAGTGGTTCTCAACCAGCGGTCTGGGGTTCCCTGGGGGTGCTGCAAGCAGGTTTCAGGGGGTCCGTCAAGCAGGGGCAACATCAGACTCACTGGGGCCCATGACAGAAAGCTGAAGCCGCATTGCATGGGTCTGAAGTCCGAGGCCCTGAGCTCCACCACCTGGGACTGAAGCCAAAGCCTGAGCAGCTTAGCTTCATGGGGCTCCCTGTAGCATGAGGCCCCAAGCAACTGCCCTGTTTGCTACCCTCTAATGCTAACCCTGGCTTGTATATGCAGAAAATCAGTTGTTGTGGCACAGGTGGACTGTGGATGTCTTATAACATGCAAGGGGTGGTGGTGGGGGCTCAGAAAGAAAAATGATTGAGAATCCCTGTTCTAAATCATCTAAACCTGTCTGATAACAATATTTGGCCAAAAAAAACCCCAACCCCTAAATCATTGAAATCTAATGAAAATAATGCATATGTCTCTAAGATATTCTCAGGGAGGTCTACACTACAGCCTAAGTCGATCTAACTTGCATTGCTCAGAGGTGTGAAAAAGCCCTCCCCCGAAAAGTGATGCAAGTTTCGCACTGTACACACTGGTGCTATGTCAGTGGGAGACGCTCTCCCCCCCACCAACACAGTTTACACTACTAACCAAGGTGGAGTAATTATGTGGACGGGAGAGCGCTCTCCCGTTGGCATAGTGCGTCTTCACCAGACATGCTACAGTGGCGCAGCTGCACAGATGTAAGGCTGTAATGTAGACTTGCCTCAATGTATTCCCACTTTCCTGAGGACACCTTCATGCAGTGGACCAAATTCAACCCTGACATAAAATCCCCTGATTTCTGTGGTGTTACACCCAGGTTGAAATGAATTTGGCCCATCTTGAAGAGTTATACTTATTGCTGAGACCATCAAATCAAAAAGGCAGAGGGAAGAAAAAGTTAGTGGAAATTGAATTTCTGTTGGTTTCTTTTATATTATTCGCCTGTTTTGCATTTGTCTTCTGTACAGTTTCAAAATCAAAAGGACTAGTCAAAGCCAAGCAATTGTTGCTTTATTACAGTTAGGAGTGGATTTTCTTTTCTCCTTTGTGCCAGTTCAACTAATCAGATACTTTCAAAAGGGCTGCAGCAAAAACAAGCCAGGGTGTTTCCATGACAAAAAGCAATAAAATGTTACTTTTGGCTACAGAGGAGAAAACCAATAGTTACCACATGAATGTCTAAAACAAAAGAGGGGAGAAAGGATGGAAAGAATTCTAGGGTGTGGTTCATGCAGAACTACAGTATGTCTGAGCTGCAAAAACATAAATACAAAATAAAGTAATCTGAATAGAGCACTTGATTTAGAGATAACGTGATTTTTTTAATTGGGGTGCTGGGCATCTCAATAAAGCCGGTGGTTTTAGTCTGTTTTTATCTTTTGCTTCTGCCCTGTTAGCTCCATTTATTGTTACAATCATGTCAGCATTCCCGAGTTATGAGCAACAGAAAGGCTGTTTTTATGTGGCCAGCTATCATCACGACACAGATTTCTGAGAATAAAACTGGTCCCTGTTTAGACTCTCTGCTTGGAAAGAGGGGAATAGGCTTTGATGGAGAGACAAAGTTATTTGTGACATTAAGATCTAATCAACCTGTCTCTTTATTTTTAAGTAAAAGGAAAGGATACATTGGCAAAGTCCTTTTATTTCCAATCCACAGTCCTATCTTGTTATGGCAGCACAAAATTCCCCTCTGAAGTTTACAAAATGCTAATGGGTGATAAATAGGACATTAAATAACTAACAATCGAAACATAACTTTTCTATGTATGTATTTTCAATAGAAACTGTTTTCAAGGTTAATTTTAAACTCTTCCATTATTGCCCCACAGGGATTTCTTCAATTATTTTAAAAAGTAAAAACACCCCCATCAAAAGCCAAGAAAATGCCCTGGCCAAGTGTCATTTTTGTTTTACTGTAGCACATGCCAAGGAAATGACTTCCTTTCAAGATATGGTACATGCAGCATTTTAAAAGGCAACTGGACTCTGTTTCTTGGACAGAAGCCCTCACATCATGAGAAGTCTGAAGAACGATCACAGTGGCCAGTGTTGACATGATGTGGGACCATTTCTGAAGCACTGGAAAGTGCAGTTTATTTTTTTCTAGAATGCATGTGTTGGAAATGCCTGATTTCAAAGGGGATTTCTAATAGCAAACACAATGTCATCTACAGTTTCTTGAACTCCGGAGAAGTGGCTTTTAAATGGCAGTGGGGAGCTTTACTCTGAGGCTTGGAGCTTTATATGCTGTCAAGGTTCCTTCCCCACGCTGAACTCTAGGGTACAGATGTGGGGACCTGCATGAAAGACCCCCTAAGCTTATTCTTACCAGCTTAGGTTAAAAACTTCCCCCAAGTACAAACTTTGCCTTGGCCTTGAACAGTATGCTGCCACCACCAAGCGTTTTAAACAAAAAAACAGGGAAAGAGACCACTTGGAGATGTCTTTCCCCAAAATATCCCCCAAGCCCTACACCCCCTTTCCTGGGGAAGGCTTGATAAGAATCCTCACCAATTGGTACAAGTGAATACAGACCCAAACCCTTGGATCTTAAGAACAATGAAAAATCAATCACATTCTTAAAAGAAGAATTTTAATTAAAGAAAAGGTAAAAGAATCACCTCTGTAAAATCAGGATGGTAAATACCTTACAGGGTAATCAGATTCAAAACATAGAGAATCCCTCTAGGGAAAACATTAAGTTACAAAAAGACACAAACAGGAATATACATTCCCTCCAGCACAGCTTATTTTACAAGCCATTAAATAAAAGAAAATCTAACGCATTTTCTAGCTAGATTACTTACTAACTTAACAGGAGTTGGAAAGCTTGCATTTCTGATCTGTTCCCGGCAAAAGCATCACATAGACAGACAGAACCCTTTATTCCACCCCCTCCTCCAGATTTGAAAGTATCTTGTCTCCTTATTGGTCATTTTGGGTCAGGTACCAGTGAGGTTACCTTAGCTTCTTAACCCTTTACAGGTGAAAGAGTTTTGCCTCTGGCCAGGAGGGATTTTATAGCACTGTATACAGAAAGGTGGTTACCCTTCCCTTTATATTTGTGACATATGCTTTGGCTAATATTTTGAAACTTGGGTGAACTACATTTAGGCTGTCTACACCATGAACTATGGGTGTGATTCCCCTGCTCGTGTACACATACTTGTGCTAGGTCTCATTGTGTTAGTGCAACTATAAATAGCAAATTCGTCGGCGACCCCGCGAGGTCGAGGATGATCTCTTTCACAAGTGTTTGTTTTTATGGGTCTTTTGGTGATGAGGCTTGTTGGCAAACATTGCAGGTGGTGTTGGAAGTCAAGTTGGGCCGTGATCACTACATGACAGTTGTCTGTCTTTTCTTTTCGGGCATTTTTCTAAAAAATGGATGTTCTCTTCTTTGACAAGTCTTTGCCAGTTATCCCTGTCCTGGGCTACATTCTCCCAGTGAGTGGTGTTGAGTGTGGTGCTCAGATACAGCAGGACCATTGTACCAGACCACAGCAGAGAATCCTGTCTTGTCAATTTACAACAGGCCCTGATCATAGTTAACCATTATCTTCTATTTCCACTGAACCATGGTAATAATTTGGTTTGAACATGTTTTCTAATCCGCAGCGAACTGCATGGGGCCATGCCTGTGGATGTTCAACGTGAACAACAGGTCTCGCGGCTCGCCAGCAGATTACCCTGATGGGCTGTGTGCCGAAGGTTGCCAACCCCTGATGTAAATGCTGCGTTCCTTACATATGCTGTCTTGTCAGTTTCACAGTGGAAGCCCTCACTGTCCTGGAGAGCTGTATGGCTGGACTCCACTCCCAGCCAGGATCTGGTCTGAGAAGCCCAGGGGTGCTTCCCCCTACTCTCATCTGGAAGCCAGGGTGAGAAGCCATAGTGGCCATCTGCCTGCTCCCTGAGGGGGACGAGAAGCTGGAGCAGCTGGACTCCATTCCCTGGGGGCAAGAAGCTTCCCGTTGGAGGGGGAGGAAAGGCAGCCCACCGTGAGCCCGTGAGGCAGCCAGGCTCCTGGCAAGGAACTACCAGCAGTCCTTACAGACTGGGCTATTAGCTTCCCACACGGTCCCTCTTAGGTAGGTGGAAGCACTCCTGGTGAGGACACCACCAACCCAAGGAGGGTAGTGCGGACATGCACTGCCAAAGTAATTACTGTGGTAACTGTAAGTCAACCTGATATAGGTCTACTGAGGTTTGTAGAGGAAACATACCCTTAGTGTAATCCACAAAACTCCACCCACTGTACACAATGTAAGTGATGAAGCTGTACGATGCTAAAGCTAATCTTTGGGTGTACAACAATCACGAGGGCATAAATCCTCCCCCCCACCAGTAACTTGACAAACACAGAGCTATGCTATGTTCATCTAATAACCATGAGTATGGCTTTTCTAGGCATTGTGATGAACTGATGTGTGCACCTGTGTGAATGTACCAGGGATCAGTGCCAGAATATGACACATCAGCTATAACACAGAAGAGCACTTGCCTTTGCTACTGAAGCTGAGTTAATGGAGCTACTCCCTTAAGCCCCAGTCCTGCAAAGACACTGAAGTCAATAGGACTAGTACCCACAATGCATCCGATGAAGTGAGCTGTAGCTCACAAAAGCTTATGCTCAAATAAATTTGTTAGTCTCTAAGGTGCCACAAGTACTCCTTTTCTTTTTGCGAATACAAACTAACACGGCTGCTACTCTGATACCCACAGTGCATAAAGTTAAGCATGTGCACAAATCTTTGCAGGATTGGGACCTTAGTTTTCTCTCCAAGCAGGGATGCATTGTTTTAGAATCAAGAATCCTGAGTTCAATTGTGTTACATCTCTGTGTATATGAATGTTAAACGACCTGGGTATTTGGCTATATGTAGCCAAGAGATGTTTCTTACTAGAGATTAACACACTCATTTGTTCCAGAACAGCGGTTCCCCTTCACTGCTGATTAGATGATCTATGAGAGTCATCATCTTACTGTAGGGCTCTACAAGGGGCCTTCACCTTAATTAGCTGCTTCCTTCCTATTACTCCATTATGTGGATTATCCTCTGGAATGAGGAATCTGTATACTTATGGTATAGTACTGCCCAGTTACATGCTTTATTTAAAGACTAAGAGGTCCTCAGGGCAGTGCTGCCTTTTACTATGTGCATGTACAGTGCTTTGCACAATAGGATCCTGTTCTTGACTGGGGCTTCTAGATCGACAGCCAAAGAAATAAACACCTTCTCTAGGATTTTTTTGCCCTCCTCTAAAAACTGACATTGGCATAATCAAAGACAGCATATTGGAGGATATGGTAGTGCAGGTCTTGTTTCTGTGCTCCAGACAGAAACATGCATAACCAGCACACTATAGAGTGCTGCAACCAAAGCTCTTACCTCCAAAACATCATAGTTGCAGTCTGAGTGATATTCCACGTCGAGTTCCTGAATGGTGAGTTGAATGCTGCTCCCAGGTGATGTATCAATGTACCAGACACATTCCTTATTGCTTGGGTACCTATTTGGGTAGCCAGGGCTATTGAAAGATCCTGATGCACCAGAGAGTTCTCCACCACAACCTGTTGGAGTAGCAAAGCATGCCATTCAATTAAGTACTATAGAAACAAAACCATCTGACAACTATGATTGGACTTAAAGATAGATATCAGCACATTTTTAACATGCAAATACCGTACAATCATTTGGGCTGTGATCTCATAATGGCAAAAGTTTGGGGAGAAATCACTGACTGACAATGACTAAAATGAAAATCCATTGGCAAGGACACCATTTGGTTGTGTAGTCACTGCCGTTTTGTCTTGGCTTTGTCTCTCTTATTTGAGAAAATGTGTGTGTTGTATGAGACCAACATGTTGGGGTCCGACTAACATGCTACCCCCACACAGCAATCCCCCTTCTTACTTACATACACATTTGAAAAAAGGTAGGTTTAGAGATCTTTAACCAGATACACACTTACAGAGAAGTTGAAGAGAATCAAAGTAGCAGCTACACGGTTGCTAGTCAGTAGAAATGGGGGCATTCTCACAATTACCTTAGCTGCACTGGGGAAACTTGGGGAAAAGATTTCCACCAGAATCAGTGGGAGCCTTAGTATTCTTGTGGTCAGGCCCAATTTTATCACAATTTTTGTTTTTCTTTAGAGATGTGCTGAAACAATTGACAGAATATTGAATCTGGGATGCTTCAAAATCTGGGACCAGGTTGCCAACCTCTGTCTAGCTGCTTGGTGCTGCTCAGGAAGTACATCAGCCAGAGAGCGATCTTAAGTAGAAAGCTGGGATTTACAGGTGGGTAGGGGAATTGCCACGTAGTGTAAAGCTAGTTCTATGCCACTCACTCTGGAAACTCTGGTGTAGGGGGCATTTCAAGATAGGACAGGGAAGGACATGGGCAAATCATGGTATATGCCAATGATCCTGGGTCCGCAAAATGGCCCTATGAAGGCTGTTCCAGCTAGTGCAATTTAGAGCAGCCCTTTGGTTAGAAAAGTGTAAAAGCAGCTTCGCACTGTACTCCTCAGCTGGTCCTGAGGTTCTAGCCCCTCAAGTTATCATTAAATGAATGGGAAATGTCCTCCTCCCAGCTAGTGTCAACCATGTAACGTATCCCAGCAACAGAACTTCTCTAGTTTAAAATAACATTCTCTTTAATGCACGTAAACTGATCGCACTGCGGTACTTTTCTTTTTCACAAAGCTGATTTCTCCCCAGGTTTCTAGCTGGTGTGATTTGGGTCCCAGTTTTAAGTGAGTCATTTCCACCCATCCTCAAGCATGAGCGGCTCACATGTTGGGCAACACTGCAGAGAGGCGGTGGAGCATGGGATAGAGGGGCAGAGTTACAGAAGACATGAGTGGGGATAAGAGGAGGGGAGTGGCAGGAAGTGGGGAAGGTGCCAACTCCCCCATCCTAAACTACTTCTGCTACAGAAGCCTTCCTTGCTGCATTCATGCTAGGGATGGAGAAAGGAGTAGGGGGCTTTTTGAAAATAAGGGCCAAATTTTTAAACAGTGGCTTCTGTTTTCGCAGGTGTGATTTTGCACCTGCAACTATATGTAGGAACAAATTAGGTGATTCAGATCTTTTAAAATACCTTATCTGTGGGTACGAGCAGAGGCAGACATTTAAATAGCTGTACAGTGCCTGCAATGATTTGTGCTCACAAATTTGTAGGTGTAAAAATAGATTCCCAAGTCAGGCCAGGCTGACAATCTCACCCTCAGTATTTCAGTCTAGCTCTTTATAATTTCACCCATTCCCACATTATTAAAGATACAGCCTCCCTCCACTCCCTGCATGTATTAAGAAAGGATACAAGTTTGATGATAGAAAATCCTAAAGGATTAAAGCTAGGATTTCTTAGATGCTATATCTAAACATTATCCCAGAAAGATGATAAAGCAAATAATCAAGCAATCAATTTGCAAACACCTCAAAGACAATAAGATAAGTATCTATCAACACAGATTTGTCAAAAACACATCATGTCAGAGCAACCTAGTAGCTTTCTTTGACAAGGTAACAAGCCTTGTAGATGGGTGGAAGCCGTAGATGCGGTATATATTCACTTCAGTAAGGCTTTTGATACTGTCTCGCAAGACCTTCTCATAAACAAACTAGGGAAATATAGTCTAGATGGAGCTGCTATAAGGTGGGTGCATAACTGGGTGGCAAACCATTCCCAGAGAATAGTTTTCAGTGGTTCACAGTCAATCTAGAAGGGCATATTGAGTAAGGTCCCGCAAGGACTGGTCCTAAATCCAGTTCTGTTCAATATCTTCTTCAATGATTTAGATAATGGCATACAGAGTACACTTATAAAGTTTGTAGACCATAACAAGCTGGGAGGGCTTCCAAGTGCTTTGGAAGACCGAATTAAAATTCAAAATGATCTGGGCCAACTGGAGAAATCATCTGAAGTAAACAGCATGAACTTCAATAAGAACAAATGCAAAGTATTCCAGTTAGCTATGAATAATCAATTGCACACATACAAAATGGGAAATGACTGCCTAGGAAAGAGTACTGCGGAAGAGGATCTGGGGGTCATAGTGGATCACAAGCTAAATATGAGTCAACAGTGTAACACTGTTTCTAAAAAAGCAAACATCATTCTGGGATGTATTACCAGGAGTGTTGTAAGCAAGACTCGAAGTACTTCTTCCCCTTTACTCTGCACTGATTAGACCTCAACTGGAGTACTGTGTTCAGTTCTGGGTGCCACCTTTCAGGAAAGATGTGGACAAATTGGAGAGAGTCCAGAGAAGAGCAACAAAAATGATTAAAGGTCTAGAAAATATGATCTATACGGGAAGATTTTTTTTAAAAAATGGGGTTGTTTGTCTGGAGAAAAGAAGACTGAAGGGGACATAACAGTTTTCAAGTCCATAAAAAATTGTTACAAGGAAGAGGGTGAAAATTTTTTCTCCTTAATCTCTGAGGCTAGGACAAGAAGCAATGGGCTTAAATTGCAGGCAGGGTGGTTTAGGTTGGAAATTAGGAAAAACTTCCTGTCAGAATCATTAAGCACTGGAATAAATTGCCTAGGGAGGTTGTGAAATCTCTGTCATTGAATGTTTTTAAGAACAGGTTAGACAAACACCTGTCAGGATGGTCTAGTTTTACTTAGTCCTGCCTTTAAATGCAGGGGACTGGACTAGATGACTTACTGAGGTCCCTTCCAGGCCTACACTTCTATGATTCGATGAAATATGTCATAATAGCATTACCATTTTAGCCACAGTAGCACTATTTTCTTTTCCATTTCAATCTCTGCTTTTGCTATCATTACCGGCCATACAAAGTGGAATTGGTCATACTCCATAGTATCTGTTATAACAACAATAATAATGCTTAGCAATTAAATTTTCATCTGAGGAGCTCAAAACGGTTTACAAAGGTGCGTAAGCATCACTAGCTTTAATTTTGACTTTCTTCTCGCTGTGCCTCAGTTTTTCCATTTTTACAGGTGCAGAAACTGAGGCAAAAAGAAAGGGTCAAAATGTTCACCAGGGCCTTGAATTTTGTTTGGCTAATTCTAGAAACCTACAGTCCAATTTTCAGAGGTGTAGTGCTCCCACTGCTCCCAATGACTTCAACTGACTCAGACACATTTTTGTTATGGGGCTTCCTATTGTTGTAATCATATTATTTCCCATGACTTTTGAAATCACAAAATACAAGACAATGCAATTCCCAACAGCTTAATAAGCATGACTGCAAGCTGCCAAGCCACAACAGATGAATTAACTTCTTGGCATTTGGTAGTTTCATATTAATCTTTCTTTATTCAATTGCAAGTGTGCAATTGTAAAACACTCCACATTAGAAACATACAATGCATTTCCCCTGCATATAAGAAATTGTCCCTCTCCCATGGTTCTTAAATTGATCAGTTATAATGGGGATAAAAAAACCCAACACCACAGTGGACCAGATGCAGACCCCCTTATCTGATGGCACAAAGCAACTAAAAAGCCAGTAGATCTGCTCCTTAGATTTCCCTCTGTCTGGGTAAATCTTATGTGGCTTATAGCTGTTGTAGCAGCTGCTAAACCACTCCCATTCCCAGCCTCCTGCTCAGGGGAACACACTTTGGAGAAAGGAGAGAGGCATAGCCAGGGTATCCCTATATCCAGACCTGACAAGACAGGGGGGAAAGTGGGACAATTGCACCAAGACCTGGAGGTATCTAATGTATAAATAAAGTGAAATAGAAGGGGGTGGGGCCCCAGCAATCACATTATACCAAGGCTCCAAATTTCCCTTTATGTCCTGCCTATATCCCATATCCCAGCAATCACTGACTACCAGAAAGGCCTTTGCACAGAGGGGGTAAGTTAGAGGAGCCCCAGGACTGCTCTTATATATGTCAGGAGCCAGACCAGCTACTGGTCAAACCTAGGATCTGGGGCCAACAAAAGTAGCTTAAAGCCCCGGGCCTCTCCACCTCCATTACTGCAGTTTGGCAGGACACGAGAATCTAGCCTTGTGTCTTGTGACATGAAATCCCTGTATTAAAATATCTAGTTCACATCCAGAAAGGCAGATATTAACAGTGCAGGCAAAAATCATCAGTGGCCCAAAATTTGAGAATTTCCAGAATTCAGCCCTCCCTGCAATGTCATTTGGTTTGCCCCCCGCCCCACTCTGCATTTACATGGAGTCATTAGGAGGACAGAGATCATTTACAGATATTGCTCACTACTATTGCAGCTGTGACTATCTCCCCTTTAAGCCCCCAAAGAACAAATCATTTCCTTTATTACACTATTATTCTTCTGTGTTTATCTCCGCTGGGGCATTTTGGAAGTCAAGGTCTGAAAGGTGTGCGCTGTTCTACTACTGCCATTTCCTCATCTTTGCAAAATTTAGTACTTGAACTTTGGTTTTGAGCCACACTCCAAGGAAGAAGAGCACCACGGCGATTCACTGTAAAAACTATGAAACTGTGCCTACAGCTGGGGAAAAGCTGGAGAAGCCAGTGACAGATTCAACTAGGAGGATGTAGCCTCTCCTCTAACCATAACTGGCAGCAGGTGAGGAGACCAAGAGCTTGCTTGATCCCCAAGCCTTTATTTCTCTGCTTCTGTCACCTGTATGCAACAGCACATTGGTTCTGCAAGTGTTAATTTAGGAGTCCATAAATTTTTAATTCAGCCTCCATTAATCTTCTACCAACACAGCTTTTGTGGGGTCATTTGAGTCATCATTAAAAATAAGGTCCAAACCCGATTCTGTCTTTTTTGGCTTTGACACCTAAGGGGGACACAGTGATGCAGCATCTACCTTCTAGGTTAGCAAAAGACACAAGTGACAATTGCCTCAGGGAAGCTTGAGAGGCATAAGAGCTGTTGCTCTTCTTGTATTCTCTCAGTTCACCAAGGTCATCTGTCTCTTCTAGCAGAATTACAAAATATCTTGGTAATTGTTCCACACCACAGGAGAGCAAAGAGGACTGATTTTGCAATCATGAGGCAAGAGTTGAGCCTGCTCTTCTTCAGCTGTAGCTTTTGCAGCCCCTCTTTGTTTTTCAATACCTTATGTTCTCTTTGCTATAGACACTCTGACCAATACCGTTTGCTCAGATTAGCCCAGTATTAAGTCTGCTTCATGTCATGCATGCAGGGTCTGTCTGAATGCTGGCCCAGAGTTTGCAATCATGGAATGCATCACTAGCTACACTCAATGTCCCTGTGTCATTCAATTTCACAGTGAAGTGTTTGCAAAATGTAGGAGAGTTTCTAAAACTTGATTTTCCTCTCAATTCCTATTGGTCGGGGAAACGACAGTCATTCCCTCATCAACAGGAAACACACTGATTCACTGAACATGCTTACAGAGATAATGGCTGTTTATTAACCTTGCCCTTCTCATAAAAATAATTGCAAAAGCTTTTATAAACTGCATTCTACAAATATGTTTTGTCATATTTGGAAAAAAAATTAAACAAAGCCACCAATCGAACCCAGAATAGCAAAATTCCAGAGCCAAAGTGCTGTAATGTGCCCAAAATGCTATCTTATCTTAAGCTGAATCCTTAGTTCAAGGAAATATCTTTGTAAAATAATAACAACAAATTCCCAATATCATTCCCTCTTACTTAACTGCCATAGAAAAGTTAGATGTTCTAATACATATTAAAGCTACGCACAATACATACCCTGAACTCTGTATCTTTGTCTAGATGCCATACCGTCTGTTAAATTTAATTCCTTCCTCATGCATTTTTAAATCAATGGTTTGAGAAAGATAATTATTAAATGCAACTGCTTTCCTCAGCATCTTGGCTGAAAGGGTTGGCTACTAAATGAAAGCAGCTACGAAGCCAGGGCAGTGTAACTTGCAATCTATACAATCAACATATAAGTATGTTTGCTAATAGAAGGCAGGCAGCTTGTAAATGAAAATATATGGTCAGCTCCTCCATAGTCAGCTCAATTTGATGATTTGTATCAGAGGAAATAGCAGCAGTTCTGAATGGGAACAAGACAAGAAGTAAGCTTTAAACTGGAAAAGAGAACAATGAAGCTAGGGTATTGGGAAGTAGGTGACCATCTGATGAAACCACAGTATAATACTTTATGCAGGAATGTTGTTGAGGCTCCACCACTATGTATTTAAGAGAAAACCGCATTTGATAAGCAAGGCAGAGAAATCCCTACATTTGTAGGGTGGTGGGAAATATAAGATGGAAATGACACAGGAAGGCCTTTTCAGACCTGAGATCTATGAATTAATGTTGGCTTTGAGTCTGTTCTCTGTCTTCCTTGGGATTAAGTATACTTTGCTCTATATGCTGTCAAGGATAACATAGTAGTAGGTTGTATGAGCCAATCATGCAGCTACTTTCACATAAACCTTTGCATCAAAGATATACTCTGTTAGCCTACAGATATCTTGATTTAAGGTTAAAAGTAATCTTTAAAAGTGTGTGAAATCTCTCCTCTCTCTCATGTCGAAACAGCTGCTTTCAAAAGACTTATGCAGTATAAGAGTGTTGCATTTGATTGACACATTACCACAGCAGGAGTGGATCCCTGGCAATTTACTATAATATTCAGAAATCAAAACCAGAGGCACAAGAGGGGAGAAAGGCTCCTTGTGTCCTCTCTTCCTTTCCCTTTTGCACCTCTGGAAAAGCAAGGCACAATCTGGCCAAAGCTACTTAAAAAAGAAACTAGCCCATTTGGAGAAAATAAACAGTGTGTCAAATCACTCAGCATAAAGCTGACTCTGTGTATGTGTGTGTGTGTGTGTGTGTGTGTGTGTGTGTGTGTGTCTGTCTGTCTGTCTTACTCTCTTTCTCTCTCATGTGGAGAAAGTACATGGGCACTTTAGAGAAAAAATTCATTATGGAAAAACCAGTTGAATTGACTTTGGAAACTGATAACGATTTCTCAACAAACCTACTTGCACAACCAGAGTCCTAGGGGACCCTGCAACAGAGTACAGATGCAACTTGCTACCTATCTGAGCCTAGAGAAACTGGGAACATTTCAAATTAAACAGGCAACTATGACTAAGCTCGGTTTCCTGCAGTCACAAAGACATGTCTTTATTTAAACCCAAAATGGGTCAGACGAATGGAAAACTTACACTGAGCAGTAGACCTTTCCCTTTCTGCAACTCCTACATCTAGCATTCAGATTCACACTCAGATTACTCACTAACATTCTTTCAAGAATGGGTGATATTTTCTGTGACTTCAATCACGAATCCTTGGATGAGCTATCCAAACCACACATTGAACATCAAACTCTTATGTGCCATTAATTTTCTTCCATTGCACATTGCTCCCAAAGCAGCATTTGAAGAATTTTTTCTTGACATGCTATGGCAAAAAGCTGGTCAATATTAGACCTGGCTGAATAATTTATAATATATAATTTATTTGATTGATTTTGCCACTCTTTGTTAGTTGCCTGCAAACAGACCATGATTTTTTTTACATATATTCATTTTTGAAGGTATTTGCTGAATAATCTCAGCAAATAACATTTGAATACTTTTTTACAAGAAGCTCTTTGCACCTATTTGCTATGTGATATTTCAACTGGGAAATTGACACAAAGGCTGCCTATTGTGGTTCTATTCCCCAAATGGAGGAGTTTAGAAATAGTTTCTGGGGTGAATAATTGATATTATAAATTACAAATTCTCTTCCTGTAAATATGTTGCTTGAAGTCAGCTGTTTTGGCAAACATTCCTGCCAATAAACTTATTTTTTAGAATATTTGTGGAAAGTAACCACAAAAGGGGCTCGATATAGTTGCAGCAAATTCATAATAAAATGTGAACACATATTTGGGAATGTTTATTTAAAGTATTTGCCCAGCTCTAGGCTCTACAGCTGAGAGGAGAAAAACGTTACAGGCACATCAAATTCAAAAGCAAATTTTGATTCAGCCATGTTCACAACACATTCCTATTTCACTTACTGGAACAATAGAGCATTTATCTGTACTAACCTTTACAATAATTTTTATCTTGACTATTTACTGAAAAATAATTTTGAATTGTATGTTTGATCAGTTCACAATTTACACTGTGTTGATTAGCTACATAAATCACATAGCATTGTTCTGTTCCCTGATCGTAAACTACAAATATTATTTGTATTTATTTGTATTGTAAATCCCACTGTACTAGGCCCCCACTGTACTAAGTGTTATAATAATACATACAAAAACAGAGTCCCTGGCCCAAGGAGCCTTCAATCAATTATAGGATTTGAAATTCAGGCAGCGTCAGCTAATTAGGATTGTTACAGGACACATAACATGCATTATATTTGGAATTCAAATGATCTACAGACCAGAATAATTGGAAAATTGGAATGAACTGGAATTATGAATAATTTTGGAAGAATTCCATGACCCATTTTTTGGAATCTAGTAATAACTTCAGTCAGAAATTAAGAAAGCCAGCTACAAATAATGGAATATCCTAGCCTCTTCCCCCTTCCTCCATGCAGAATTAGAAACTTATTTTTAATTTAACCCAGAATGTAATTTCTCTCCTAAATAGAAAGACGTATTGCCTGTTTTATTGAGACAATGGAAGAGAATAAGCTGTAAGTGATGCTGCATCTATCTCTGCTAATCAAATATTTTCCAGTCTCTGGCTGGTGCAAAACTTTCCCATTAAATCAGCACAAAACATTCAACAGTGCTTACATCTATCTACAAACATAGGGTCGATTCTGCTTTAATTGAACTAAATGGGAATTTTGCCATTTACTGCATTAGAAGGAGGATCCAGTCTTTAGAGGGCAAACAAAAATTCAGAGACAGACCCTGTAATGTGTTGAGCACCCCAGTGCTTAATTTGTGCTAGTGCTTGCCAGGGCTAAGCCCTGGCACCTCTGGTCTTGTAGTGTCAGTTATGAAAGTAAAAAAAAAAATTGTTTGAGCCCCAGCACTTCTTTTATTACCAATTAAACACTGGAGCATCCTGAACTCCTTCTTAAGTTCAAGTGAATTTGAGAGGATTCAGTACCTAGCAAAAATGCTTAAAACCTTTTCTACAGCACAGAACTATTTGGGCATGCAGTACTTGGGCAGCTGCACAAACAGGCAGCTGCACAATGGAAAAATGTCCAGAGGCTGAATTGTGTACACTATGTACTCAGTTTGGGCAAAGCGCCCCAGAGTCATTTTTGGAAATTTCTCCTATGTATTTTAAAACCATGGAAAAAAAAGAGGGATTTCTTTTAGTAGCATAAAGGTCTCAGGGTTCCTTGGAAAATACATACAACAGCTACCTACCCTATCCAAAACCACTATTACACTAAGGATCATTTGGATTTGATCCTGAAACTTTTACTCACACAAGCATATTTTAATCACAGAAGTTCCACTGAAGAAAACTGGACAACTCATGTGAGTAGAGGCCACTTTTATTTAGGTACCAAATGAGATTTTAGTTATCTAATGTTAATGTTTAGTTATCTTATGTGAGAAAATGTTGGCCTTCACTTGCATATATCACTTTATGCTGTATTTTCAAAGTGCTGTATGGACATCAAACATGCCTCTCTATGCCCCAGCCAGTCATCAGGGCTTCCCTGTGAAATCCAGCAGAGGGAAGAGGATACAGAGGCACAATCCTTTCTAACTCTATTACTCTGTTCTCAACAGTATGTGGTGCCTATATTTAAAGGAGAAAGGAATACAAATGTCAGGCAGAATTAAAAGGCAGAACAGATGAAGTCTGGCTATGCTGTAGGGGCCAAATCAATTTCACTTGTCAGGTTTGTTCAAAACCCTGCAGTCTAATTACTAATTCTTTTAAGAAAATGCAATAATGCACATTGCAAAGCAGCTGACTGTTTTACGAATATTGCTTAATAACGTAGCTGGAGTGCATAGGGAACGTGTGTCTTCTCACAAAGACAGTTGCCCTTGGTGTAATTTAGCACTGACAGACCTTTGGCCTCCCAACTCTTTTTTCTTTGTAGAGAAGTAATTCAATCAGCGTACCCTCCCAACAACACCCACGGAGTTACCAAGTGTTGTCTCTTTCTTCAAGAGCGCACTGCAGGAGCAAAAATGAACTTTGCATGTGTCGAGCTTTCTAGAAAACAGCAGAATTGGAATCAACGGTTTGCAGCATCAAACCTTCTCGTTGGGAATAAGCCCCTCTAAGATTCTAAGTGCTTGTTTACAGGAGTAAACTGTACCAATGTAACTAAATTTACATTACATCAATTAAATCCATTGGGTGGACACTTATTTTAGTTTAAGATTGGTATATCAATTTTGCTGCAGTTGAATCCTTTGTACTAAAGCTTACTGCTTAAGCTAAATTGTTATAAGGCACTTTTAAGATGAAATAATAAACCACACGCAAGGGAGCTGCACTGATTTAACCAAATCAGTTTCTAAAACAATGTAATTAAATTGGTACACATTTCTGGTATGGAGGAGGCGTTAAGACTGCTCAGTTTCCATTTGGCAATTTATATTCTGCTCTGAAGAGGGAAGACGCAAAAAATGAGTATAAATTTTTTGTGCCCCTCGGTTGTAGAAGTGTGCTCATTGAGTCAGTCAGCAACAGGGAAAGTGTCTGGCTATTTGCGGCCATTGCACAGCTTCAAACAAAGATGCTGGGAAGGGAGGGTTGAGAGGAGTGTCAGTGTGAAGTTGTACAAACACCTGGCTGCAAATCTAAGTACATCCCTCTCAGCAACATGGTACATGAGTCTCAGAGATATATAGCATGCACACACCATAGCCACCAGTTAAGATGGTTGGGGAACAGAACACAGGACTTTGCACTCCAAAACACAGGTCTCTACCACAAAAAGAGACACATAGGCCCAGTCTCTCTCCTACACTGAGATCTACTCAGCATAGTGTGGGCTTAGGTTACTGATACCTGACTCAAAATCCACCAGTCCCACCCCTGGAATAGATTAGGCTATGCTCCTTCCCATCCTTGAAATACCCTTACACTGGGGTGGAGGGTAAGGGAGCAGTTGACACAGGAGCCATCTATATTGGCTACATGTTGGCTGACAGCTCCCTGGTCCCTTTGCCACACCCAAAGGGTCTGGAACAGGGAGAGAACTAGCCCATAATCTCAGACCCTAAAGCAGGTTTGAGTCTATACAGCAGAGGGCAGCGGTACATGCACATGTTACTAACCACTGCTAATACATTTATATTACAATATATGATGGAGCGATGGCTAAATGGGGAACCTTTATTGTGTCTATATGATAATTGTGGCAAGCAAGAATAGGGGCCAGGGGTTACAAAAGACAGGAGAAAAGGGGTTGAAAATCAGTGCAAGAGGCATTTGCTCCAGTATCAGCAAGTTGGCATCAACTCCACATTGTGAAGTCAAGCTCCTGATGTGAATTTCCCCAGGGTTCGAGGACATTCAGATTCAGTGTTCTGGTTCAGCTGATTCTTACCCAGCTGCACTCAGGCCAGGAAGTTCAGCTCCAAACCTCCCCAAAGTTTGTGGGGCTTCAGGCCCAGGACTAGAGATCCTCAAAGAATCAATCCTGAAGCACTTAGAGGAGAGGAAAGTGATCAGGAACAGTCAGCATGGATTCACCAAGGGAAGGTCATGCCTGACTAATCTAATCGCCTTTTATGATGAGATTACTGGTTCTGTGGATGAAGGGAAAGCAGTGGATGTATTGTTTCTTGACTTTAGCAAAGCTTTTGACACGGTCTCCCACAGCATTCTTGTCAGCAAGTTAAGGAAGTATGGGCTGGATGAATGCACTATAAGGTGGGTAGAAAGCTGGCTAGATTGTCGGGCTCAACGGGTAGTGATCAATGGCTCCATGTCTAGTTGGCAGCCGGTGTCAAGTGGAGTGCCCCAGGGGTCGGTCCTGGGGCCCGTTTTGTTCAATATCTTCATAAATGATCTGGAGGATGGTGTGGATTGCACTCTCAGCAAATTTGCGGATGATACTAAACTGGGAGGAGTGGTAGATACGCTGGAGGGGAGGGATAGGATACAGAAGGACCTAGACAAATTGGAGGATTGGGCCAAAAGAAATCTAATGAGGTTCAATAAGGATAAGTGCAGGGTCCTGCACTTAGGATGGAAGAATCCAATGCACCGCTACAGACTAGGGACCGAATGGCTCGGCAGCAGTTCTGCGGAAAAGGACCTAGGGGTGACAGTGGACGAGAAGCTGGATATGAGTCAGCAGTGTGCCCTTGTTGCCAAGAAGGCCAATGGCATTTTGGGATGTATAAGTAGGGGCATAGCGAGCAGATCGAGGGACGTGATCGTTCCCCTCTATTCGACACTGGTGAGGCCTCATCTGGAGTACTGTGTCCAGTTTTGGGCCCCACACTACAGGAAGGATGTGGATAAATTGGAAAGAGTACAACGAAGGGCAACGAAAATGATTAGGGGTCTAGAGCACATGACTTATGAGGAGAGGCTGAGGGAGCTGGGATTGTTTAGTCTGCAGAAGAGAAGAATGAGGGGGGATTTGATAGCTGCTTTCAACTACCTGAAAGGGGGTTTCAAAGAGGATGGCTCTAGACTGTTCTCAATGGTAGCAGATGACAGAACGAGGAGTAATGGTCTCAAGTTGCAATGGGGGAGGTTTAGATTGGATATTAGGAAAAACTTTTTCACTAAGAGGGTGGTGAAACACTGGAATGCGTTACCTAGGGAGGTGGTAGAATCTCCTTCCTTAGAGGTTTTTAAGGTCAGGCTTGACAAAGCCCTGGCTGGGATGATTTAACTGGGACTTGGTCCTGCTTTGAGCAGGGGGTTGGACTAGATGACCTTCTGGGGTCCCTTCCAACCCTGATATTCTATGATTCTATGACTAATGCAGAGGAGTTGCTGCTGACACAGAAATTAATGTACAATAGAGGAGGAATGTGGAGGCGGTGGGGGAGAGCTAGTTCTGAGTTTGGAGAGTTCAGGGATGCGGGGAGGGAGAAAGAGGAAACTATGCACCAGGCAGGTTTTTCAGAGTTTTAGCAAAGAAAGTTAAACAAAAACCATGGCTACTGTATGGGAGCTGATGTCATCTCTCTTTGCACACAAAAGGCTCCACTTTTTCTTCCTTTGTGTAGCTCCAGGATGACCTCACCTCCCAATCATAAGAACATACCCTTGTGCTGTAGCAATTCCCCTGCTGTGTCCAGCCGAAGGTCTCACTCCTTTCGCATATGTCACCCTTTTCCCAAAAACACTCCTTGACCTCCTTTGAATTCTTAACTCGACTGTCTAGTCAAAGAGAGCCCTCTGGGAGCCAACAAATGACAGCAGTCTGTGGCTGTGCTGGGGCCTCCGCAGCCGATTTCAGCTGCTTTACAATGCTGTCAAAGCTGAATAGTGTGAACTGATTAGGCAGACAGGGCAACTGTGGCTATTTAATTCTTTCCAAGGTCGGATCCTCTTTGATGGGATGTACAAAGGCGTAAGATTCAATCTGGTTATAGTGAATATTGCTGTTAAATGGGCACAATGATAAAGTTGCAGTTGTAGCCTCACTTCCTAAGAAAATGCAAACATAGCTTGCGTGAACATAGTGATTAACAGATTGGTTTATTAACGGGTATGCATGTTTGGCGAGTTAACAAGCGTTTGGCAGCCTCTGCTGCATGTGGGTACACGGCAAAAGCACCCTGAGCACAGCCCAGCCAATGCCATTTTGTAGCGAGAAAGGGGTTGGGGGAGGACTGAAGTGAATTTACTACTCATAGAAGGAACTAAATGTCAGCAAAGGAAACTAGAGAGCTGCTGGAATTGAACTCCCAAGTGCATACACCCCAAACTTGGGGGTTTGAAATCCAGGCCAGATCCAGGCCTGAAAGTTGTAGCACTGGGCTCATCTCTAATGAAATATTAAGTCCTCCCTTCACAGAAGATTTTCAGCACAGGGGAAGCCATGCATACTTTTCCACACTGCCCTGCAAATGCAGCTCACCTTTGTTCCAAAGGAATTACCTCTAGCTCAGACAGGCCAGTTCACTTACCGTGTACACTCAATCCATGGCCCCTATAATTAATTAGTTTGCCAGTAAGGCAGATCCCTTCATATGTGTGTGCTTCTGCGTGTGCATGAAAACATTAAGTATTAAATCCATTATAAAGTTGGAGGGAAAAGTGTTGTTTTCATACCTATATCTGGTTTATTTCTAGTAACATGCAATTAGCTGAAGTAACCTTGGAGCATATTATACTGTAGAGAAGAAGGAATTATTCATTATAAAGTGACAGAGAAATTCTGGATAGCTTACCATTTACATGCCACAGCATCTGGAACCCCTGTTTAGAGGCTATTCCATCAGAGTAAAACACCACATGAAGGCTGGTGCCTGTGGTATTCCCTCCAATGGGAACAGTACTTCCACAGAAAGTGTTTATCAGGTTGGATTGGGCATTGGGTCCATCATAGAGCTGAAATGAAACAAGAAGAATCCCCGTGTAGTAAAAGCAGCTTCCTGATTCCGAGGAATTATAATAGACTTCTAAAGAAAGAACAATGAGACACAGTGTACATGCTACTTTACGCTATCACAACGTCCCAGGAGGAGCACAGCTAGAGTCGGATGAAATGCTAACCCGTATTTAGCTCTGCTAAACTCAAATGGTGGTCATGTATTGTAGGAACCTTTTTCCTTTTCAATGTGTGTTGGGGGAATGGCTCTTTATATTCTTCACCTCCAACAATTCCTTCCCCTCCCCCCCCAGGAAATGCACCCACACACATTTTTAAATCATTCCCTCTCCAAACTCCCCCCCCCTCAAAAAAAAAATACTCCTAGGTTGAGATTTTTAAAATTGGGAGCCTAAAATTAGGCTTCTAAATCCATATTTAAACAAAAACCTAAATAAATGACTCTATTGAGAGCTACTGGGTGCTCAGCACTTTTGAAAACTCAGCCATTTATTTAGGTCCCTCAGTTTGTGACAACATAGATTGCCAATTATTGTCATGTTATGTTTGTTTGTTTCTCAGGCCTACAGTTGTTACTATCACTCTCAAAGTTTGGAGCAACAATCTTGTACTTTATCACTTTGCCCTGGTTTAGTAATCATCTGATTTTCTGACTCATAGGACATATCTTTTAAGACAGTTCAGTAAATAGTTGGCATAGAAATCTTATTTGGACATCCTCATCACTGAGTCTCTGGCATGTTCCTTTTTAGAATTTCAACATAAATCTCTCTCTGTTTTGAGCTGACTACTGTAATATTCTCTTTCCGCAGACTGCAAAGATCCAAAGGGACGATCTCTAGGGAGCCAGCGAAAATTGATCTTTGTTCTAATTTCAGAAGCTCTTCTCTGAACACCCGAAAGTCCATTGGGTGGAGCTGTGCTACACTGTACACTCACATGGTAAAATGAAAGGCGCTAATAAACCGTGCTGGTTGTAAGCTTTTGCAGAGTCCCATATGATAAAATATTTCAATTAAGTCCTCTGCTCATGCTGTGCAAACACTAGGCTTTTCAGAAAACCCTATAGTGATTTAACACATTTACAGGCTTGAGGGCAAGTAGTCCACTCAGATACACTCTCAAACCCTTAAGGAATGAATCAAGAGCAGCTCTCTTCTCTAAAAGATATGCTGTACTTCAATCAGAAGCTATGGGCCTGTTGCAAGAACTACTGTGTGTAATTCTATGGCCTGTATTACACAAGACGTCACGCTAGATGATCACAGTGATCATTCCTGGCCTTAAAGTCTGTGAACCTATGAATCCCCAAAACATTACAAGTGAATTAAACAGGAGGCCCAACTGTCCTGATTGTCCTTTTCTCCAAAACTTCCAAGGTGAGGACAGACAAGGCGGAGAACTTCTTACTTCCAAACAGAAAAACCTCTCCTAGTTCTTGCAAAAAACTTTATTTGTGTTTGGTGCCAAGACACAGAAGTTTGGTTAACGTCATCTTCCTTGGATGTTGACAAGTTTAACATCTGTCGATATTTTCTGCAACAACTGTGTAACTGACCTACAGGTAGATGAAATGAAGATGAGATGCACTGTGCACCAAATCACCTTCGACACATTCCTTGCCTCTAGTTCAGCAAAGTCAAATGAAGTCAGTTAGAAGTCAATTAGATTTCTCATATGAATTAGACTGGTTGTTTTTTTTTTTTTTTTAAAAAAAACATTACTTCCTAGAACAACCTCTTAGAATACACATCACCCTACCCCATCCCACCTAGGTTCCTGGGTCTGAAAACTCTGAACAGAAAAATCTGAATAGGGAAATGTGGATCAGTGCAGAAACTTAAGTATTCTGTACCTTTAAATGGACAGCAAAAATGCACTAAAAATGCATATTAAATGATTAAACACTAGGCACAATGTTTAAAAATAAAAGCCTATAAAAGTTATTGACTGAATCATTCAATAGCAACACTCAAATTGAAATGAAAAACAAGTCTCATGGATCTTTTCTAAGTTTGATTTCATCAAGTGGGTGTTAGTTTTACCCAAAAAGACAGCTAACATCACATACCTATGTAATTCCCCTGAAAACAAACAGTCAGTTTTTCAGTACACAAATAAAAGTTACTATGGAGACCATCAGTGCTGTCTCTTGATCCTGTTTTCAGAGCAGAATATTATTCACAGGAAATTCAAATGACCAGCCAGCTGTAACTCATTGAGAGTGAGGCAGGCACACTACAGCTAGAATTACAGACTTTTTTTTAGGCTCTCTTACCCTTACAATGAAGGGAACAGCTGTGTATTTTTCAAGAAGCATTTTGAACATCTAAGAGCAAATTTTGCCCTTTGATATACACAAGCAATTGCCACTAAAGTTGTGTGTAAATACCCCAGGCCACGATTTGTCTCTATGTCTTAAATCTGCTTTTTGTTTACGAAGCCTCTGTTTTATCATATGAGCTACTCTCTGAACTGTTGAAAGAGGAGAGACAATTCTTGCCTAAGCCATATCAGGCAGGGTATTTCCATTGTCTGGACAGGACAACTGAAGTTTGGGGTAACTTGTTAGAGACTCCTCCATCATAATGGCACTAGGAACTGATGACTGGACTCCTTCCCAAGTATTCATACAAGAACATGCATACTCCCTTTCTGAGAAGGTATTTGTTTTCTGTTTTATTTGCTCAGAATTTTTTAGCGCTCATCCCAAATTCTGGATGCTTCACAACAATTAAAGCAGATAATACAACATGCAAAAAATGGGACCCTCTAATGACACTGAGTTCTAATAACCAAAAAGCCAGTCTCCTAATAACAATAATTTACTAAAAGATTCTCCATGTTCCAGCTCATCACCATGTCTCCCACCCTAGTGCGCCAGGGGAAAAAGATGATGAGGTTTGCAGAGTGCCCAGACAATTAACAGATCTAGGCTCTAGAAAACTGATTGGGGAACAAGTTCGAAAACCAAGGCCCCTCATGGAAAATGCCTTTTTAGCATCCCTAGAAATGGATGTATATGCCCCACTGTTAACTCTCTAAGAAAGGAACCAGGCAGAGGACCTGTGCTTCCCTGAAGTTGCTAAACCTGCCTGCTGGAAAGAGAGACTCAATGTGGCATGGATATAAAGGGGAAGGTGTGATATACTGGAGACAGACTCCTGAGAGAAAGCCAAAGTGCTCTTTCTCTCCTCATAGCCTGGGGAAGACACTGGCTCAGGGTACTCCTTGACCAAATCCATTCCAGGAAGATGTGACAGCATGGTCCAGTGAATAAGGCACTGAATGAGGACACAGGAGGTTTATTCGAGCTCTGCCACTGACCTGCTAGGTGACCTTGGGCAAGTCTTTGTGCCTGTTTCTTGTCTATTTAGATTGTAAGCTCTTTCAGGAAGGAACTATTTCAGCCTATGTGTCTATACAATACCTAGTAGAATGGGGCCTTGAACTTGCTCGGGGCCTCTAGATGCTACAACTTGCTACTACTAATATTAATAATAAGCAAGGAGAAGCTGGTAAACTGACTGCCTTGTTTATGCAGAAGAGCAAGATGATTCCCCAGAAGCTTTACATTAAAGACTGTGT
Source organism: Dermochelys coriacea (assembly GCF_009764565.3). Taxonomy (NCBI): domain Eukaryota; kingdom Metazoa; phylum Chordata; order Testudines; family Dermochelyidae; genus Dermochelys; species Dermochelys coriacea. The sequence continues at coordinate 230,572,929 of NC_050069.1, forward strand.
TTTTTTCCTCTTTTCCTTCTTCCCCAGCTTTAGGGAACCCTGGCTGAAGCAAACCTTCCTTGGTTTGACTCTTGTTTGATCAGGCTGAGGAAGATCTCAGTCCCGACTCTGCATAGATTGGCCACGACAGAGAAATGCTCCATCTGGAGAGGTCCATGCCTTAAAAGGGCAGGAGACTTATTTTGTTTCTCTTTATTTTCCTTGTTTTTCTTTTTTGCCAGTACCCAAGGCTATGGTTTCATGTAACATGCATCTTCTGTATCAGGAGGGCTCCCTCTGAAGTTACCTCAACTGCCTATAACTGTGCAGAGCAGAACCAATCTCTCAGAGACCAAGATCAAAAATTTCAGAGTAGCAGCCGTGTTAGTCTGTATTCGCAAAAAGAAAAGGAGTACTTGTGGCACCTTAGAGACTAACAAATTTATTAGAGCATAAGCTTTCGTGAGCTACAGCTCACTTCATCGGATGCATTTGCAAATGCATCCGATGAAGTGAGCTGTAGCTCACGAAAGCTTATGCTCTAATAAATTTGTTAGTCTCTAAGGTGCCACAAGTACTCCTTTTCTTTTTTCAAGATCAAAAAAACATTTAAGGCTTTACCAGTCAAAAGCAAGTACTTGAATTCCACCTGGAGGGTTATTAGCGCCCAATGAGGACTCTGACTGGAGTTCTGGTTCAGCCTGCTTCTTGTGTGAACCTCTAATGCTATGGCCACCAATATTAGCTTTGCACTTTTTATACTTTTCATCTTCGCAGCACCTCACAAGAATTAATGAATTCCCATAATGCACCTTTGAGATAAGGGAAGTAGTAGTACCCCTCTTTCAGGTAGGGTGAAACATAAGGAGAGAAGTTATGTGATATGGCTAAGGTCTCAAAGGGAGTCAGGACTGACATTAAATTTGGGAGTCTCTTCCTGTCACATCTGCAGTCAAAGATTTGTTAAACAGAAGAAGCAGTCTGACAGGTAACACCTTGCTTGGGCATTCTGGGATCTTGTCATGGAAACCCTTTAGGATCCATTAGAAGGTTACTCGATCCAATGAAGGGGAAAACCAAACACTCCATAAATACAATTTTGATTGTTGATATGAATTTGGTTGAACCCTCAGAGAATCTTTAGAGATTCTTCAGAGATTCAGAGATCTTCCACAACAGCTTGGAGCTGAACTTACAAAATGAGATGCTTCATGGCAGAACAGTAAAGACCTGTTGTGTTCCACTCATCTTCTGAGGGCTCCAGAGCAACCCTAAAGCAATAGATGTAGCATGCACAGCCGTGATGCTCCCAGAAGTGATATTTTCCATGGTGATATTTTCATTTGACAAAGATAAGTATGAGGAGCAATGATTAAAGGCCATGTGGCAACCCTTCCAACTTGGATAGTTCTCTGAAAAGAAAAAACGGATAGCCCCACAAACAAAGCCCGTTAGCAGAAAACAAAAGGTAAGCCAAAGAAGACAAAATAAACAACTGAACAGTAAAGAACTCCTAAGAGGACACAAGAAATGTAAAATTGCCCTTTAAAAACTTTTTACTGATACGATCAGGAATTAAACAGGGAAAATACATTTCCAAGAGACAAATTTTCCTACAGAAGAAATAGCTCATAAGGTGTAGGTTCAGGAACCCTCACATCTGTCAGACAAAAAAAAAAGGAAACTTAACTAATGGTTCAGGATGTGGGTCACTACAATAGCTCACTGCTACACAGACATTCATCATCTAGTGCTGGGGCAGTTGAAGGGTTTCAGTGATTTACCCTGTGTGGACCACTCTGATCTCTGCCACATATAGGAGCACAAAATTAAGACTAAAGGTGTGTGTTTATGATGGGAAGGGATTACAATTACCTGTAGAGAAAAATCTCTGAGAGCTATTAATTCTATATAGTTGTAGACTGCAGATTTTGCCTGCATTTACCAACTGCTGCAGCTAGAAATATTTTTGTTTTAAATCTAGGTGTCTGTTATTTATCTTACAATTTCTTGGAAAGTATTTTAATGTGATTTATTTAATGGTTTGACACCAGAGATGAAACCACCCCAAAACCCTTGCTCCACCAGATTTTCCAGATGAGGAGAAGGGATTTCAGAAGCTGAATTTTGGAACTGAACAAAACCCCCAGCTCTGAACACAACCAGAGATTGAGGTATTTGAAATCTGATTTAAAATTTAGTAGCTTAAGCCCAAATATCAAATGTACCTACATTACTTAGCATCTCCCACTTACCTCTTTGCAGCCATCTTCTCCTATTCCCCTCCGCTTCCTCTTCCCTCCCTCCAGGATGTTAAGTTAGTCCTCCTCTCCACTTCATCTCCATCTCCATCCTTTCTTCCATGCTAAATGCTCCTGTTCCTGGATTCTCTTACCTGCACCTCCACACTCTCCTCCTTCAAACTTCTCCCCAAAGCTCTTTTCTTATGGGATTTATAAAACATATAGTATCTGTGCATGTTCATGGATTCTTCTATGCAGAGGTATTATCAGCTGGGGAGTGACTGGCAGTCTCCATTCACTTTGTGCTACTTGAGCACCAAAAAGAGAGCAGAGCAGGCCAGAGAATATGGTCCAAAATGGGGACAGGATTTGGGTATATGGCTCACCTTCTTTCTGTGTGCTTTGCATGCCACAACTGTGGGAAGCCTTCCTCTATGTCTCTGTACCTTCATTGCATCTGTTTTATTAGTTAGCCATGTTCTTCTGTAGTACAGAACAATGTGAACTCATGCAACACAAGACATGTGCAAAGATAATCTCTTTGGGATTTACATAACCTACGGAATGTGCAAATGTTTAGTTTTTAATAACAGAAGTGGTATCTGATAAAGAGAGTCTATGTTTTGTCTCGTTATCTGAGCCTGCAATACTTAACCTTGTTAAAAGTGTCAAGTTGGATTAAATTCCACGTTTTACTGTAGTAAGAATTAAAAAAAAAAAAAAAAGGAAAAGGAGGAAGAAGAGGAAAAGAAAAAAGAGGAGGAGCAGGAATTTTCATTTCTTATCCTGCCAGCATTATCATCAATTCAAAGCAAATAAGGGTGAAAAACTGGCTACACAAGAGTTCGGTGAAACCTCATTTCTTCGGTATTCCTCCAGCTTTACACTTGATGCGAGAAATTAACTGGTTCCGTTTGCAAGGTTGTATTCTTTACAGTACATTAAAAAAGTATAAAGAAATGTAAGCTGTATCTATGAATGAACCAATGGAGAAGCTGTTTAACAAAACACTGAGTATGAAGAGAGCATATCTACACAAGAGTATGCCAAGCTTGCAGTTCCAAGCTAGATAGGGAAATGTTTGCATTGTTAGATCATCTGTTTTCCTGGTACAAGGCACTAGGGATTTCAGAGTGACCTGCTTCCCCTCTCTGGTAAAATGAAGAGCACCTTAGGCTATTAGGGCTCTTACAATCACACAGCAAATTCCTGAGAAGATGGGGTTTAGGTGAAGAAACCTCCCTTGTCTTTCTGCTTGAAAAGGAAAAGAAACAGAGTGCTTGTGATGAAGCAGAAAAACTGCTCACCAGCATGGAAAGGGTTAAAAAGAGCCTTTGGGCTCAGCCAGCCCTGCTTCATTATAGCTGCAGCCAAACCCAGGCCTGGAGGGGAGAAAAAAGGAAAGAATTTGGCTCAGTACGGGACTGACTGGTGAAGAAGCAGGAGCTAACTGCCTCCTACCTGAGGGAAGGATCATTAGCCTGCCAGCCAAGGCAATCACCAGGGAACAAGCACCGTCCCTCTGGCCAGAGACTGAGAATAAGACCTAGGAGCACCCAGCCTGAGACAGAACTGGGTGACCAAATCATGGAGACATTGTGGGGTTCTGACACCACCAAACGTACGGCTGCCCTGCCTGGAGGAACCTCGGGCTGCAACTGGATGCTACTCAGGATCCACAAGGGGACTCTACTAGAGACAAGCTGCCACTACAACTTGGATTATAGGGGCCATGCCCCAAACTGATGGGACAGCAGTAGGAAGTAGTCCAGGACAGTGGATGTAGGCTCCCTTACTCAGGATCTGTGATAAATGAGAGGGGGGATAGCTCCCTTTTGTGGACACCCAGCCAGCCAGTTGGCTATGGAATCCCTCTTGGTGATTGTTCTCTTTTTGCTTTACCTGTAAAGGGTTAATAAGCCCACAGGTAAAAGGAAAGGAGTGGACACCTGACCAAAAGAGCCAATGGGAGGGCTAGAACTTTTTTAAATTGAGAAAAAACTTCCCCTCTTTCCCGGAGAACACACAGACAGAGGGAACAGGGAGCAGTTATGCTGTGAGAAGCTTAAGTCAGATATGAAAAACTATCAGATCATACCTAGAGATTGCTTATCTGAACCCCCCAGATATGTAAATAAATTAGGAAATGTCTAGAAAGACACAATCAGGTTTATTTCTTATTGGCTTGTGGACTCCTCTGTGCTAAACCCAAATGATTTTTTTTTTTTTGCTTGGAACCTTTAAGCTGGACCTCAAGAAGGTTATTCTTGATGTTTAAATTTTATAAGTGGGTTTTTTAAATCTAGCAAAAGCCTAAGTTCCAGATGTATTTTCTTTCTTTTTGTTTTTAACAAAATTTACCTTTTTTAAGAACAGGATTGGATTTTTGGTGCCCTAAGATGTTTGTGCATATGTTGTTAAATTAGCTGGTGGCAACAGTTGATTTCCTGTGTTTTCTTTCTCAGCTCTTCCCTAGAGGGGGTGTGTGAAAGGGCTTGAGGGTACCCCACAGGAAGGAATTCCCAAATGCGCCTTTCTGGTTTCAAAGGGGTTTTTGCATTTGGGTGGTGGCAGCTTCTACCCATCCAAGGTCAGAGAGAAACTGTAACCTTGGGAGTTTAATAAAAGCCTGGAGTGGCCAGTATTAATTTTTAGAATCCTTGCGGGCCCCTACCTTCTGCACTCCAAGTGCCAGAGTGGGGAATCAGCCTTGACAGGGTCCTAGGTTGGGACTTGGTGGAGTGGAAGGGCCCAGGTCCCTTTACCTCTCTCCCCCAGCCTTAAAGACTGAGGCAACTTGACCAAGCAAGGAGGCCGAAAATCAAATGCTCCAACCACTTGGCCGCCCAGCCCTCCAAGCCCCCTATAATAGTGCTCTTGTGAAGAGAACAAAATTTATGAGCCTAAGGCGGAACTTCTTGCCTTTTGCAGTACCTTGGGAATCAGAAAGACAAAGGAGTTCTGTCTCACTTTGAAGTAGTAAAGCGTTGATGGACAAGGAAGCAGGATCCCTTCTACACCTGTGAGAATTATATCCCTGAAATTATCCTCTGGCAAGAAAATCATACTCTGGAAGAATCCAGGGCTGACCTTGAGAAACCCACTATGAAGACATGGGAATCCTCTTGTGGATGATGCAACCAAATGAATGAAAGAGGGAAAAGCCCAAATTAACTGTGTAGAGTTTGGAGCCAGTTGTCCTAGTACAGACAATGACAGACCACAGATTAACTTGACTACAAGATGAGTTAATTCCTAATACTCTCTGACTGAGGTTAGACTCTGAACTGAAAAGAGCCCTGTGGTATCAAAATATTTCTGGCAGGATGGATCACTTTGGGATATCCCTAAAGACGGAGTGCCAAATCAGTTTTGATGAAGGTAGAGGGAAAATTTTGCCTCAGGAACCAGTTAACTTACTGAGGTGTCCAGTAAGACAAAATCCTCCAGCAATGGGAACAGAATCCTAAAGCCATCTGAGAGGGAGGTTGCCCTATGAATCCTACTCAAAGGAATGACAGAACTTACAGAAGTGGGCTGTGAGGAGGGATTTTGCCATTTTAGATTCCTTCCTCTGATAAGGGAATTTTAGTGGACCCACTTGAAACTTTAAAAACATCATCTGGGCTTTCTAATGTCACTGAGTCCCTCCATTCAATGGTGGTAAAATCACAAAAAGAACAAGACAAGCTCCATCATTCCTTGGAAGGTCTCACTTGTGTATCAAAGCAGGCCAGGCTCTACATTGCCATTTCCCAAGTGAATTTGGGAGGACAGAGGCGGGACATTAGAGGAGAGAAAAATTACAAACAAAGATGGATCAGTGCTGAATTTCCTCTCACTGCCAGGAGGCTTACACATTATCATGCATTAGACATGCTCACACTTCACAGTTGCCCCATTGTATTTAGTTGCTTTCCTGGAGGCAGAGGAAAAGTCACATTACTCTGAGCTGGCAGGGTGCAGCAGCTGAAGAAAATGTGCAACTAAAAATAAAGCTTTCAGAGTAGCAGCCGTGTTAGTCTGTATTCTCAAAAAGAAAAGGAGTACCGGTGGCACCTTAGAGACTAACAAATTTATTAGAGCATAAGCTTTCGTGAGCTACAGCTCACTTCATCTGATGCATTTGGTGGAAAAAACAGAGGAGAGATATATATACACACACACAGAGAACAAGAAACAATGGGTTTATCATACACACTGTAAGGAGAGTGATCACTTAAGATAAGCCATCACCAGCAGCAGGGGGGGGAAAGGAGGAAAACCTTTCATGGTGACAAGCAAGGTAGGCTAATTCCAGCAGTTAACAAGAATATCAGAGGAACAGTGGGGGGTGGGGTGGGAGGGAGAAATACCAGGGGGAAATAAGAAAAGGAGTACCGGTGGCACCTTAGAGACTAACAAATTTATTAGAGCATAAGCTTTCGTGAGCTACAGCTCACTTCATCGGATGCATCCGATGAAGTGAGCTGTAGCTCACGAAAGCTTATGCTCTAATAAATTTGTTAGTCTCTAAGGTGCCACCGGTACTCCTTTTCTTTTTGCGAATACAGACTAACACGGCTGCTACTCTGAAACAGGGGGAAATAGTTTTACTTTGTGTAATGACTCATCCATTCCCAGTCTCTATTCAAGCCTAAGTTAATTGTATCCAGTTTGCAAATTAATTACAATTCAGCAGTCTCTCGTTGGAGTCTGTTTTTGAAGGTTTTTTGTTGAAGTATAGCCACTCTAAGGTCTGTAATCGAGTGACCAGAGAGATTGAAGTGTTCTCCAACTGGTTTTTGAATGTTATAATTCTTGACGTCTGATTTATGTCCATTCATTCTTTTACGTAGAGACTGTCCAGTTTGGCCAATGTACATGGCAGAGGGGCATTGCTGGCACATGATGGCATATATCACATTGGTAGATGCGCAGGTGAACGAGCCTCTGATAGTGTGGCTGATGTGATTAGGCCCTATGATGGTATCCCCTGAATAGATATGTGGACAGAGTTGGCAACGGGCTTTGTTGCAAGGATAGGTTCCTGGGTTAGTGGTTCTGTTGTGTGGTGTGTGGTTGCTGGTGAGTATTTGCTTCAGATTGGGGGGCTGTCTGTAAGCAAGGACTGGTCTGTCTCCCAAGATCTGTGAGAGTGATAAAGCATTACTCATTCATGCTGGGCTTTGCATGTCTTCAAGTAAACCGCCATTTGGTTGGTTGCATCCTGAGTCACTTGGTGTCATTTACCATCTGAGGTTTATTTCAATTAGAGATAAGGTAGCCCCTTAACCATTAAAAACTTACCACAGTACTGAGTTTTCTCCTCACTAGTGTGGTTTCTGTTCTGCTTTCCAACAGTGGTTCTAAATATACCCAACCATCTGAGGAGCTGAAGATTAAGGCTATTTGGAAAAACTATTTGAGCACAAATCTCCTCTTGGATCGTCAAAGCAGATCTTAACTGATATTCTGCTCTCTCTAATTGTTCAGCTCTGCCACTGAAAACCTGTTCATGCAGTGAAAGCAGGATACCACCGGTAAGAACTGCCATGGAGAGCTGAGAAGAGAATTTGCCTTTATCCTTAGAATGCCATACGGAGGAACTTCTACTGATGAATTGTAAATCCCTGTAGGTATATTATATGTAGATAAGTTTGATTACTGCCAGCTTGTGTGCTAATGGCTTTCCAGATGCCACTGCAGTCCAGCCAGAAAGCTGTAATTTAATGCCTGACTAAAGAACCCGGATGAATATATTTCATCTATCATCTGTTTCCACAGGGTGATGTGCTGCTGGTGATACTTTGCAATCTGTGTGACCACAAACTGAGCCACCTTCTGGGTTTGGAGAATTCCTGGTGCCTTTTAAAAAGACAGATATATCACATGATAACTCATATGTCTTGGGCAACTCCCCCCAGCTCCAATATGGTGTTAGCTTATTTACTGGTTCAAATTAGGGAAGCAAGTAAAACTAGGGCCAGGGGAAAAAAAGTGTTACCTCTTTTCTTCTGTGTGTACCTTCATTAGAAAAAGAGGATTACTAGTTTAGTTCAGGCAACCATTATCAAATCATTATTCCCACATGGAGAGAGAGGATATTATGGTGTATTCCTGGAATGTTGCTGTGGTAAAAACATCCTGTTACCAAAAAAGGAAATGAAAGAGTACTCAAGAACAGCTTTCCTGTGAATGAATGTACTCATTTGCTGGAGCCTACATATTCAGGTCCAACAACTGGTTGTGAGCAAGGTACCTCTACAGGATTTGTTGATGTGGTGAGGAATTCTGCACACACACCCCCACCTGGTTCTGGAGCAGCAGGAGGACTACTCTGTGCTTGCTACTGCAGACTCATGTCTTCAATAGCCTTCATGGCATGGGGGAGGGCGCGCCAACTGTCGACTGGGGAGGCTAGCCTCCAGCCCCACCCCTTCCGTGCCCCCCCCACCGGAGCCCAGAGCCCCATCCCCTGTGGCCCCCCCCAGGCTAGTGCCACCAGCACTGGAGCACCGGGAGGGTGTCCGGCTTGGCCCCAGCCCGAGCTGTGGCCACAGCACAGGGGGAGCCACAGAGCAGGAAGCGGGCAGTCTGAGGGTAGTGTGAAAGCGGAGCCACACCTGGCTGTTTGGGGAGGCACAGCCTCTCCGAGCCTATGATACCTGTTGCCCATGCTCCATGGAACATATGCATCACCACTACACATGCAGGTTAGCCAATGGATATGCAGAGATATAGATCTACTATCCTTTCCCATTGTGCTATTGCAGACATCAACTAGTGCTCTACAGTGCACAGAGACTTGCCTTCATATATGAACAGCCTGAATCCTGTCCCCTGCACATCATAACTACACTGGTTCTGGTGCTCATCAAGTATTTTTGTGCCTTTGGGAAGAGGTGGGCAGGCTTTTCCCCCAGGATCATTACAAGCATATGCTAAACATGTTGGACTTTAAAGCGAGGGGTAAGTGCTGTGAGTACAAGAAAATAGAGGTAGTTTGCCTCTGAAGGACAGGAAGACTAGAGGTTTTCAAATCATATTTTTCTTGGATAAGAAGGAAGTGAATTTCATTCCTATTGCTAGACTCAAATCTCTAATGCAGTAAAATTAAATTCTCTTTATTTATAAAAGAGTTTTGCCACTTTTGAGCCTATAATCTGTCACACTAAATAAAGTGTAAGTCAATAAGTAAAGATAGAAGAGTAAACTATTTCTTTCCTAGGTTAATGTCCCTAACCTCACTGGTACAGCATTCTGGCTATTTTTCCCCTTGAAAAGATTAATGCTAGGTTTTAAATCCAAGTCACAGCAGGAAATATAATTACAATCTAATTCAACTAGTATTAGTGTCACATCAGAAAAAATAAAGCAGGTCTGCTACAAGGTACATGCTTATAGGTGCTGGAACTAGGGGTGCTGGGCACCCCCTGGCTTGAAGTGGTTTCCAACATATACAGGGTGTATAGTTTGGTTCAATGGCTCTCAGCACCCCCATTATACAAATTGTTCCAGCACCCCGTATATGCTGTATCCACACTGTCACCACTTTGGTACATATAGCTGCTCTGATTTCTCAACAACTAAGCTGTAAACCCTCTGAAAAATGTCAGGCAACCTCTGAGAGTTACTAAGAGAGAGCCAATTTCCACTGCCAGACCATGAAACAGAACATGCTGCTCATTTGTTCAGGAAGTGCTCACCCAACATTAATGTTAGAAAATGCCTGGATAAAGTCCATCAGTCTGATTCTCTCCTGCTTTGTACGCACTTACACTATGCAGAGTACTTACAGTGCTTAATTTGTGCCAGGGCTGAGCCCCAGGACGACCTCTAGGCTTGACAGTTCATAGCCCCAGCACCTCTGGGGGTCAGTTATGAAGGTAAAAAAATTGTGAGAGCCCCAGTACCTAATTGCTTGAGCCCCAGCACATCTTTCATTACAAATTAAGCTCTGACTAGGTCTAAAATGCCACAAAATCAGAAGGGTGGCATTTTACCCCCACTTAGTACAGATGTGAATGCCTATGCAAGGTGCAAAGCTGTGGAGAATCAGGCCCCATGCAATCCAAACTCTGAGTCATGCTCCTTCACAGAGCTCTGTTGGGGATGAGGTGGGTTGGCTCGACCCCAACGCTGGCCAGTGCCTTCAAGGCACAACCTGACTCAAAAAACATTAGCATCCAGTGATCAAAGGAGAGAAAGAAAAGGGAAAAGCAATGCACTAATGATTTCTCATTATCTCCATGTGATTTCATTTCAGCTTGGCTCAGTCATGCATTTAATTTGCACTGGTTGATCCCTGATCACCTGGGCACTGTGTTAGTGCATTCTCAGCTATACACTTAGGGTTTTGTTTTTTTCATCTAGTTGATGACAGTACTCTAAGGAACCCACAGCCACTAGAAAGCAAGTGCAAGAGTTTTCTTTCTTTGCAGGCCAAGAAGCAACTAGTGAAGCTGAAAGTCCTCATTATATCTAGTTACCAAACAAAATACAGCTCCTATCCCAAGTCTTTGAATCATGATTTAAATATTTTAGCCACATTCAAATGTGGAATTGAAAAACAGGCTCTTCTATAGTTTGGGATCTGACCTGGGTCCAAAAGTACAAAGGTGTGATAGGATTCAGAGATCTGTATCTATACACATCCCCCACCTCCCCAATACCTCCCACATCTCCTCACACACATATACTCTTCCTCCCCAGAATTCAAAGGTCTGGTTTTGGTCCATTTATACATATTATGAATAAATTCCTAATCTAAAACACATATTGTAAGTCACTCTTTCCTTACACTGACTCTTTAGAGTGACTCTATTCTTTTATTTCCTTCTGCAGTTACATGGTTTCTGGAGTGCATTCTCTATACAGATGAGTAAGGTTTTTGCTAGTGTACACCTATATATGTTAACACAAAGCCTATTTCAAATAATAATAATAATAATAATAATAATAAATAATGAAATATCTCTGCTTCTTCAATCATCTGGAATATACACCTGCTTTTTAACCAGTGTTATTCCTGGTTGGTCCCTCTGGAGCTTTCCTTTTTAAATGTAATAATAACATTAGCATTTTGCAAAACTGCAACATCTGTTCCACCCTAATAATTATGAGGCTTTATTCTGATTTAATTCTTTCTCCCCTGACAAAAAGAAGTCAGATTCAGCATGGATTTCAGCACAGGAATACCATATATACACAGTCTGCTCAGAAAATCAGTGACACACACATTCCAAAGCATTCTCCCCTTTCCCCTGTATCTCATAGATCTCTGTAATAATGTCAAAATATTCCCCTTTTCACAATTCAAAGGGTGACACAAACATTACTTGATTTCCTAACTCATTCATCCTTGTTCTCATTTTACATATTGGCACATATTTGTATGCCGCACAGCAGAATGAAGACATCTTTTCCATATCCAGGAATCGTAATTTTAAATGACATTTAAAGACAGACATATTTGTATTATGACAAAAAATAATTCTTTTGATTTCCCTCAAAATGATCCTTTCCTCTAAAGTGTCTAACTGAACTTTGAATTTTTATGTTTCTGTTTTTTGCCTCTGCAACTTGGCCACCTCTTTTGTAAATTAAAGTCTCTTTAATACAGTTCTATGACTATTTTCTCCTTTATTTTACCCTTTTTAGTAAATTCATTCAATTTTTCTTTCATCAGAAACAAACTAGAAATTATTAAAACAAAGGACACAGTTCCCCACATCCACACCACCCCCTCTTCCTCCCACCAACGTGTTCTATTTCTATTTCTTAAAATAGAACATGTTGGTGCCCATCAAGCCCTCTCAAGTCTGGCACTATCAAGCCATGGCTCCTGGAATACTGTCTTCTAGCAGCCACCTTTCTCCTTGAGGGCTTTCTACTGTGCTCATGGCCCCTGCCCTTCACTGATCAATGGCTTAGACATCTTGGGATTTGGCAGTGTGATTTCTCAGCTTGGCTCTGATGTTTCCTTTTTGACTTGGCCACAAAACTTTTCAGGTCTTAACTGACTCCTGATAGTTCTCAGTATCTTTTGTGGTCAGCAACACTTCCTTGCTTACCTTCTTTCTGCTCCTGTCTCCTACAGGAAGACGTTGGAATCAGAGTTTTCACCAGTTTATTACCAGTTTTTCAACTATGAAAACTGGCACACCAAATTGACAAGGATGTAGGATATTAAGATGGAATGGACCAACATGCCTAGCAGAGCTGTCACCTGACTTTCAGGAAGACCAGCCTCCAAATCACTAGGTATGCCCAAAAGAATACTATGAACCTTTAGATATCCACCACTCCATTGTCAGCTTCCTGGCTCCAAATAGCTATAATACCATTAGAAACTTTGGGATATAGTCCCTTAGAGTGAAATTCTTCCCTATGCAAAGCATAAGTGGTGAATAAGTGCTTTGTGTTAGCTCCCTGTAAAGGGCTGAATTGCACTTTTAGAAAGGCAAAAAGCCTTAACACATGCTGAATTTGAGTTTAAGACAACCCCTACGCAGCAAAACACTTTAGCATGTGTTTAATGTCAAGTCAACAATACTTAAGCATGTGCTTACAGCCTTTGCTGAATAGGGATACACAAACATGTACATAAATGCTTTGTTGAATTGGTACCATATGTTATATTGCCCATGTTAAAATAATGTTAAGATGTACAACTAATTTTTGCAGTGAGTATATCTCTAGCTCATACAGTATCTTGACCAGGCAGAAAAAAGCCATGTCATTCCAATAGCATTCAAATACCATAAGGACACGTTCCCTTTGGAAACTGATAAACCGCCAGGTTCACTTAAAGGTTCAGATTCCATCTTCTGATGTTGGATGTTCACTAGAGTTCAAAGTACTACAAGACTAAAACTGATAGACATACAGGTAACAATTACAGTTTCTTCACGTGTTCTTCTAACAAAATATTTCTAATTTGAAAAAAATGAGGGCATACTGTATTTCCAGTGACTATTCTCCATGAAAGGAACTGATTTACATGTGGTCTGGAATTTGGATTCATACCTTCAAATAGTCCAGATCACAGTTTGGTCCTTCTTCTACATCAAAGGATGTAAAGCTGTAGTTAAGTGTATTGCCAGTTGTAGTTTGGATGGTCCAGCTGCAGTGTTCATTTAGAGGGTAATTGTTTGGATAATTTAAACTTTCCAAGATGCCATGGCTACGGTTGGCAATCACTATTCCTTGGCAAACTGGAAAAAAAATACAGTAATAAATTATACTTTGTATACTGCTTTCCATCCCAGGATCTCAAATTATCTACAAATACTACCGAATAAAGCCTAATAATACTGGCACGAAGTAGGTATTATTATGCCTGTTTTACAGAGAAGGAAATTGAGAGAGAGAAGTGATTTTCCCAAGGACAAGTAGGCACCAGGAACAAAATCCAGATATCCCGACTACAAGTCATTCTTTACAAGCATATCCTTCCTCCGAAAGGTTTCAGAGTAGCAGCCATGTTAGTCTGTATTCGCAAAAAGAAAAGGAGTACTTGTGGCACCTTAGAGACTAACAAATTTATTAGAGCATAAGCTTTCGTGAACTACAGCTCAATGCATCCGATGAAGTGAGCTGTAGCTCACGAAAGCTTATGCTCTAATAAATTTGTTAGTCTCTAAGGTGCCACAAGTACTCCTTTTCTTCTTTCATGGGGAAATAGTTTTACTTTGTGTAATGACTCATCCATTCCCAGTCTCTATTCAAGCCTAAGTTAATTGTATCCAGTTTGCAAATTAATTACAATTCAGCAGTCTCTCGTTGGAGTCTGTTTTTGAAGCTTTTTTGTTGAAGGATAGCCACTCTTAGGTCTGTGATCGAGTGACCAGAGAGATTGAAGTGTTCTCCAACTGGTTTTTGAATGTTATAATTCTTGACGTCTGATTTGTGTCCATTCATTCTTTTACGTAGAGACTGTCCAGTTTGGCCAATGTACATGGCAGAGGGGCATTGCTGGCACATGATGGCATATATCACATTGGTAGATGCGCAGGTGAAGGAGCCTCTGATAGTGTGGCTGATGTGATTAGGCCCTATGATGGTATCCCCTGAATAGATATGTGGACAGAGTTGGCAACGGGCTTTGTTGCAGGGATAGGTTCCTGGGTTAGTGGTTCTCTTGTGTGGTTGCTGGTGAGTATTTGCTTCAGATTGGGGGGCTGTCTGTAAGCAAGGACTGGCCTGTCTCCCAAGATCTGTGAGAGTGATGGGTCGTCCTTCAGGATAGGTTGTAGATACTTGATGATGCGTTGGAGAGGTTTTAGTTGGGGGCTGAAGGTGATGGCTAGTGGTGTTCTGTTATTTTCTTTGTTGGGCCTGTCCTGTAGTAGGTGACTTCTGGGTACTCTTCTGGCTCTGTCAATCTGTTTCTTCACTTCAGCAGGTGGGTATTGTAGTTGTAGGAATGCATGATAGAGATCTTGTAGGTGTTTGTCTCTAACTACAGTCCATTGGTGATCTTCCTAAAAACACCATCCTAGTCACTATGGATGTAGAAGCCCTCTACACCAACATTCCACACAAAGATGGACTACAAGCCGTCAGGAACAGTATCCCCGATACTGTCACGGCTAACCTGGTGGCTGAACTTTGTGACTTTGTCCTCACCCATAACTATTTCACATTTGGTGACAATGTGTACCTTCAAATCAGCGGCACTGCGATGGGTACCCGCATGGCCCCACAGTATGCCAACATTTTTATGGCTGACTTAGAACAACGCTTCCTCAGCTCTCGTCCCCTAATGCCCCTACTCTACTTGCGCTACACTGATGACATCTTCATCATCTGGACCCATGGAAAAGAAGCTCTTGAGGAATTCCACCATGATTTCAACAATTTCCATCCCACCATCAACCTCAGCCTGGACCAGTCCACAAAAGAGATCCACTTCCTGGACACTACGGTGCTAATAAGTGATGGTCACATAAACACCACCCTATATCGGAAACCTACTGACCGCTATTCCTACCTACATGCCTCTAGCTTTCATCCAGATCATACCACTCGATCCATTGTCTACAGCCAAGCGCTACGATATAACCGCATTTGCTCCAACCCCTCAGACAGAGACAAACACCTACAAGATCTCTATCATGCATTCCTACAACTACAATACCCACCTGCTGAAGTGAAGAAACAGATTGACAGAGCCAGAAGAGTACCCAGAAGTCACCTACTACAGGACAGGCCCAACAAAGAAAACAACAGAACGCCACTAGCCATCACCTTCAGCCCCCAACAAAAACCTCTCCAACGCATCATCAAGGATCTACAACCTATCTTGAAGGACGACCCATCACTCTCACAGATCTTGGGAGACGGACCAGTCCTTGCTTACAGACAGCCCCCCAATCTGAAGCAAATACTCACCAGCAACCACACACCACACAACAGAACCACTAACCCAGGAACCTATCCTTGCAACAAAGCCCGTTGCCAACTCTGTCCACATATCTATTCAGGGGATACCATCATAGGGCCTAATCACATCAGCCACACTATCAGAGGCTCCTTCACCTGCGCATCTACCAATGTGATATATGCCATCATGTGCCAGCGATGCCCCTCTGCCATGTACATTGGCCAAACTGGACAGTCTCTACGTAAAAGAATGAATGGACACAAATCAGACGTCAAGAATTATAACATTCAAAAACCAGTTGGAGAACACTTCAATCTCTCTGGTCACTCCATCACAGACCTAAGAGTGGCTATACTTCAACAAAAAAGCTTCAAAAACAGACTCCAACGAGAGACTGCAGAATTGGAATTAATTTGCAAACTGGATACAATTAACTTAGGCTTGAATAGAGACTGGGAATGGATGAGTCATTACACAAAGTAAAACTATTTCCCCATGAAGAAAAGGAGTACTTGTGGCACCTTAGAGACTAACAAATTTGTTAGTCTCTAAGGTGCCACAAGTACTCCTTTTCTTTTGAACAAAATTTGTTAGTCTCTAAGGTGCCACAAGTACCCCTTTTCTTTTGAACAAAATTTGTTAGTCTCTAAGGTGCCACAAGTACTCCTTTTCTTTTTGCGAATACAGACTAACACGGCTGCTACTCTGAAACCTGTCATTATTTCCCCATGGTATTTCTCCCTCCCACCCCACCCCCCACTGTTCCTCTGATATTCTTGTTAACTGCTGGAATTAGCCTACCTTGCTTATCACCATGAAAGGTTTTCCTCCTTCCCCCCCTTCCCCCCCCCCCCGCTGCTGGTGATGGCTTATCTTAAGTGATCACTCTCCTTACAGTGTGTATGATAAATCCATTGTTTCATGTTCTCTGTGTGTGTGTATATAAATCTCTCCTCTGTTTTTTCCACCAAATGCATCCGATGAAGTGAGCTGTAGCTCACGAAAGCTTATGCTCTAATAAATTTGTTAGTCTCTAAGGTGCCACAAGTACTCCTTTTCTTCCTCCGAAAGTAAGACTAGAATCATGAGCTGATCTCCCCCATTATCCTACATAGTCGTTTGGCCTATTTTTATTTTTTTCAAATGCAAAATTATTCTCTAAAACATCTGTTTATATTATTTTAAAAAACTCAAAATAAAAATGCAATGTACCATCAGCTAAACAAGTCACTTTGAACCAATTTACAGTAGCTGGGGATGTTTTTAGACACAATACTGCAAACTCACATACCATTTCAGGGAACTAGGAAAAAAAAAAAGATCACACATGGCTAGAAAGATGAATGAAACATGATTGGCTTGTGTTGGACATCCTAACTGGTTTAACATGCTGGAAGTCAGCGGGAAGTTCTTAATAATACTTTCCCTGGTTAGTCATCAAGCCGAGATCTAGTAGAGGATTTGGATATTGACTGGGATAAAGAGAGTTTTCCCTTTCCCGGGGTGGGGTGGGGTGGGGTGGGGGGAGAAATGATTGAAAGAGAAAAGAAAGTAGAGAAAGGGTATAGAACAGCCATGCTGTTGGATCAGTGATTCTCATTTTCCTGAGTCTAGATTCCACTGGACTCAAAGACTATCGATATGAGTAAATGCTGTGCTGCAGAACATATTGTATTTGGTTACCCCATATAAATGTGTACATGGGAGCAGAATAAGATGAGGGGGGTGGTAGAGGACAGGGAGTTAACAGGGGAGTCTCTAGTCTGATCACTCTGACACTAAGTAGTTCCCCAAGAGGGCTGACCAAGGAATGAAATGTGATTAGCTACTCAGGGTAGCAGGCTGGGTGAGCTAAAGGATTAATTGACCCATCAGCTGAGGACTGATAAAAAGGCACAGGAAGGATGTGCAAGGGAAACAGGGCTGGCTGAGTCCAGTCTCACAGAGCTCTCAGTTCAAGGAGACATCTGCTCTTCTTGGGCCCTAGGGAAAGGGCTGAAGATACAAGGAACATTGTACATAGTATTGCCGTTTAAAACTGTAAAGGCATTGGAGAGATCTGAAATAAACAGCACGGTGTGGATATCCATCTAGTGCAGTCTGAGCAGGTGTCTGTGGTGCAAGAAGGCAGGAGTGGACCACGGCCTGCTACAGGGGGGAAATAGAAAAGTAGGAAGTTCTTCTTTCTGGAACAGGAAATATACAGAGAGTTTGAAGAACACGTTAGCAAAGCAATTCTATTCCATAGAGGTTTTTAGACTGTGTTCATCACAGTAGTGTCTGAGGTCCTTCCAGTAATGCTTTAAGAACATGATACTCATCTGTCACGTGTAGTTTGTTCTCTCATCCTCTCCCCAGAGGGAGATACACATGCAGTGTGGTGTTGTGTTTGGTTGGGATGTGTGGTTTTTTTTAATACAAATATACTTGTTGCCATGCATTTATGGAAGAAAAGGCCAGGCCAACAAAATGTACCTTGCCCTTAAAACAAAAAGTGGTGAGATTTGTGACAGTCCTCAGCTCCTGGGGAAGTTCAGTCCACAGTCTCAGACTGCCCCCAGAGGAAGTTCTGTCTCCCGCACAGCCAAGCTTTTACTCGGATTGTTGAGAGTTCCATTTTGCCAGAGAAGCATAGCTGTCAGCCACCATCTTTGTCCTGGAGCTTTAGATGATTTTTCAGATACCCTTGGCCCAGGCCATGGAGTGCTTTGAAAATAAGTAGTGAGACCTAGAACTTGATTCAAAATTCTATGGGAAGTCAGTGTAGAGAGCAGAGGACAGGTCTAATAGATTCGCAGGAGCCTTTGTTCCTGAGGAGGTGTGCTGCAGCATTCTTAAGTAGTTGAAGTCTCTTAAGTGCTGAAGGCTTCATGCCCAGACATATTGCACTGCTGTACTCTTGCTTAAAATTGACAAAGGCATGAATAACTAAGGCCAGGTCTTCATCCTCCAGGATGGGATGGAGTTTCCAAGCCATGCAGAGAGGGTAGAACGCATTACTAACAGATGCTATGTGAGAACTCAGCATTAGCAAGGAATCCAAGGGTACACCTGGACTGATGACTGAATTGACCAACTATGGGTATCTGAAAGTCACTTGAACAACTCTTCCATTATCAGTTATCAGAAATAATGCACATACCTCCTTTCCAGGTCTTGGAGTTTTTTCAGAATGATTTACAGAACAGTGAGCTCAGGTACTTACGTGTTCTAAAGTACCCAGAGTGCAACTGAGGCTCAGGGTCAGGTGAATTGGGACATGTCTGCAGATTCACACTCAAGCACCATTGGGAAAGACTACATGAAAACTCCAAAATGGATTTAGAAGAATATGAGTTAGACTAAGCAGCTGCCTTCTGGTCCTATTTTTGTATCAGAGATACATCTGGCACGTAAGTGCCTCTGTATGTTAGTCTTACATCAATAAGCACATTTTCCTTTAGAATGCATCTTGTTTCACTGTACACTATCATTCAAACTAGAAGACATGCATGTATTTGGTAATTAACTACATTATTTCAAACTGATACCTGCTGTACATTTTCAGAGTCTAAGCAAGCCACCAAAAGTTTTGTTTATTGAATGTATTGTGCACTGTTAGTAATGAAATAGTAATGTAAATGGCAAAATACACATGCCTTTAGCTGATATCTCAGATACTTTACATTTGTAAACATGCTGTTGGTCCTTGTGATGAGGGGATCACCCCATAGAAAGGGTTAATGTGGCTCAGAAGGGGTTAAGTAATCTGCTAGAGTGCATCTGAAAGAAAGTTGGCTTGATAGGCAAGCAGGGATTGAGGGTGGAGCCCAGCTGCACAGGAGCAGGCAGGGCTGGTATTAGGCCATGAAGTGAGGGCAGGAGGCGGCTGCAGTGTGGAAGCCTGTAGTCACTCTCTGGGCTTAGAGAGGGAAAGAAGGAAACCCAGGGAGAGAGTAGAAGCTCTGGGCTCCAGGCCCTGAAGGAAGGGTTTACCCAGAAGGGTGGTGGAGCAGAAGCCTGATAGAAGTGGAGTAGAAAAAAGTTCAGAGAAATGGCAGCAAGATTTGAGATGGTGCAGGCCTTGGCCACTGATTCAAAGGTCCTTGAGTTGGAACCCGGAGTAGAGGGTGAGCCCAGATTCCCCTTCCAGTCACTGGGAAAGTGGCATAGCCTTGAATTGGAAGATTGCCAGGGACAATACCCGGTCAATCGGTCCAGTGAGGCTTTGATATCCTGGAAGGAGAAAATTACAGTCACTTGGCTATAGGGCCAAGCCACGAAGAGGAAGAACACTCAGTCATGAAGAGGAAGCACTATTACTGCTAGAGTATGAGAAGGGCCACAGAGCAAATGAGAGACTGAAGGGGGCATCAGACCAGGCAGAGTTTTTCCACAGATGCAGTCACAAGTGGATTCCTCAGCAGTGATTAGAGAATCCCGTGACCGTCCTCTTTAAAAGGACATAGCTACAAGGCTTTTTCTAATCAAGAGTCTTACTTTGTGGGATTCCTTTAAGGGATGAGTGAGCCAGTCAAAGGTTAAAAAAAAAAAAAAGTACCTCACAAGTACAAACCGAACTTGAATATCCTTGGCTTTTCAAACATTCTGATTAGAAACAGTAGGGTATAATCATTTACTGTAATTCAAACCCAGAGGAATTCCCAGCTACAACCCTCTCTATAAACCTACAAGTCCTCTCAAGATGACATGTCATCTTCAGGATATTCAGAGATTAACTGTAATGCAGTTTATACTTAGTGACGTATCAAAGGTTTACCTAGTCCATATGGCATATAATGTATTGTGCAAGAAGAAAATTAAATATTGGGACAATATTCAAGATTATGGAGAAAATCCAGAATTCTGCATGATTTACAATTTAAAAGATAAGTACCAGCCATGAAAGTGTTATATAGAATATGACACAAAAAGAAAAATATTTTAAATCGAAAAACTTACATACCTTTCATATTCTCTTTCAGACTCCTAAAAAAAACCCCTAGATTTAGTGAAAGCTTTGTTTAAAAATACATCGATTCATTTTTTAATACCAGTAAAAATAAGTATAAAAAGTACTGATTTGTTTTTGTTGTGCATATATTGTAACAAGCTGAGCACATTGATTCATGGAAATGACACCTCCAAATGTTCGTATTCTGCTCTCTGTAGAACTTCAATATTTTCAGGTACTTCCAGGAGAAGAATTGTTTTGCAAAGAAATTCAAAAATGTGTCTTTTGCAACAAATGCTTTGAGAAATTAAGCTCTCAGAAATGTTCCAGATTGGCTTTACAAGAATCAATAGACCAGATTCTCCATTACATTTGAAGGGGGCCAAAAGGATCTGGTTGTGGCTCCTTGATCTTCATCACCTAGCCCCAGCAGAAATTACAGCAGCAAAGGGGCTAATTTATCTTCCACCATTGGCAAAATGTCTGAACCTTACACCAACGGAAGTTCAGGAGCAGCTACGCACTGTTCCACCGTGCCCCCTCCAATTCATGCACCAACCCTGGAATGGCCCTGATACATACCCTCACACACATTCGGTCCTTAATGAAAGAATAGAAGGGGCAGCAGACATAGGTGGCAGCAGAACCAACTCCACCTGCTTTCCATCAGGAGACATTTCTCTTACGTTGGGATTCGCAACTAGCTATCTCTGTCCATTTTAAGTGCACTATGTGCTGTGGCCCTAGCAGACTAGAGAATCTAGCCAAATAATACAATACATGCACAATCTTTCCTGGAAGAGAATTCTGTTCACAAATGAAACCAGAGGATACAATAAGAAGATTGTAGAACCAATGCTGGCATTCTAGCAACTTGCCACTCTCACTCTTCTTGTTCATACTTACTCTGCTTGTACTCAGCAAGGAAACCTCCACCTTCAAAATGACCATCTGTCCTTAGTTTCACATATAAAGCATCCCTGGTGGAGCGGATTGACTCTGGTATCTGATTCCCACAAAATTTACCCAGCATCTTAGCACTGCTACTATTGCCATCATATACCTTTGAATAAAGAGAGACATAAAAATCTTGAGGGATGATGATAGTAGTGAAAACTATTAAACTGTTAACACATTTAACTGATCTCTCATACGTAAAGTAAAGGAGAACAAAGCTATCACATTTTATGGGGAAAGTCATATATGGAAAAACAGTATAAAGGGACAAACTTTCTGAAGTGACCTTTAATTTGCTCTTAAATCTCTCTCTCTCTCTCACACCCATACCCCCCCCCCACACACACACACACATCCTGTACCCTCCTTTGTCCCAAGATAATCCTCTCCATAACTTTAAAGGTGGCATTCAGGATGGACTTTTCCTACTTTAGAACTGTTCACTTGGTATGAATATCTCTCTCTCTCTCTCCCTCTCTGTACATGGGCACTCACACTGAGCTCCCTCCCCTAGTGGGGGTGCTGAGAGCCACTGAACCAACTGTAAACTTTGTACATAATGGAAACCACTTCAAGTCAGGGGGTGCTGCAGCATACCCCACTCCCCTAGTTCTAGCACCTATACCCCTAGTATCTGAGGTAGGGTGACCAGATGTCCCGATTTTATGGGGACAGTCCCGATTTTGGGATCTTTTACTTATAGTGAGCTGTAGCTCACGAAAGCTTATGCTCTAATAAATTTGTTAGTCTCTAAGGTGCCATAAGTACTCCTTTTCTTTTTGCGAATACAGACTAACACGGCTGCTACTCTGAAACTTTTCTTATATAGGCTCCTATTACCCCCCACCCCGTCCCGATTTTTCACACTTGCTTTCTGGTCACCCTAATCTGAGGAAGAGAGAGAGGCTGTACATACAGCAAGGTAATCAGAGCTGCATTTTGGATGAAACTCCAAGTGGAACTGTTGAAACTGGATTTCAAAAAGACTGCCTCGGCTTGACTTCAACAACCAATAGCATTCTGAATTGTGGTAATAAGGCATGGGATAGTTGGGAGACATGAACATGCCTGATGAAGTTGTGAGGGTCCCACCACAGCCTGAAAAGAACAAAGAGAACCATAATTAACTGCATTAAACCTCCCCAGTCTCTCTCTCATAAAGAGATTTTATGCTTAGTTCTCTACTCTTCTACTGTTACTCTCCTTTACCCAATGAAATGCTTCACAGCAGGGGGCTACCTCATAGGATTATACACACTTTAGAGCCCCTTGGGAAAATTCTAACCTCAGGCAAGAGATGTGTCCTGCTGGAATTACACTTCAGGAAAAGTACAAATCATCTACTAATGAATGTATTACATCCATTAGCATAAGTCTTTCCATGGTTACTGATGCCATGGTAATGAGTTTATAGCTCTTTTCAAGGGACTTTAGGTTTATCCTCAGACTTTCCTTTCTTTCTTGCCATAATTATATAACAGAAAACAGCAAATATACAATAATAACTGCACTTTGATAGCACCTTTCCCCTGGGGATCTTAAAGCATTTTACGCATATTAGCTAATTAATCCTAACAGCATTCCTTTGAGATAGCTATTACTATACAAATAGTAACCAGAAGAAATGAAAGGATAAATGATTCACCAAATGTCTCATAGGAAGTCAGGGACGGAGACAGCAACAGAATCCAGGAGTCCTATCTCATACTCTGCTGTTCTAATACTAAATCCTGCTCCACTGCCCTCCCATGCTGTATCTCTCAGCCCCACTTCTGTTAGCACCATTCATTTCCTAACAAGCACAGAAACAAAGGATAGAGTGGAAGTTAAAATATAAACTAGAATATGGTGCTATCATAAATCACTTGGAGAGAAACCCTTATTTACCCAAGAACAGGAAATGTAGATCCCTGTTCTAAACTGCTTGAACTTGTGTTGCCACCAATCAGTTAGGTTTGGGGGAAAGTGTTCAAAGGGGATTGAGGATGCAGTTAGGTGCAGAGGAGATGGAAAATGGTACAGAGAAAAAAATAAAAGATCTAACAAGGAGATTGATCAAATAGTTCCACCCTTGGCATTCTCATTTTCATGCATCCGATGAAGTGAGCTGTAGCTCACGAAAGCTTACGCTCTAATAAATTTGTTAGTCTCTAAGGTGCCACAAGTCCTCCTTTTCTTTTTTATGGATAGAGACTAACACGGCTGCTACTCTGAAACCTGTCATTTTACCTGTTGTGGTACCATCCCAGTAAGCTGAAAATCCAGTTCTTGTGCCATATACATCACTTACAAATTTTATCCATAGCCTGTTACTATGGGAGATGATTACAGGAGGCAGAGCTGAACCACAGTACTTCCCAAGGACTGGTGATGTTTCATAGCCTCCATCTCTAGAATGAAACAGAAGAAAAATCTTGGGCCAAACAGGTAAAGAATGAGAAAAGTAAATGAAATGTCTCCTGGGATTCCTTCAGCTTTGTCTTTAGCAGGAATACATTATTAACTACTGAAGGGGTTCTGCTATGTGCAAGACACCTTAATCAACTACTCACAACCACTTGCAAGCAATTTGGCCCAGCTTGTGAAGGTATTTAGGCATTGCTGCGCTCAGCATTGCAAGGCCGAAATGATTTAGTAACCTCTCTCTCATTTCAAAAGCCAAAATTCCACCGACAGCTGATGAGATTTAGGTTCCTAAATCCCTTTTGGAAATGAGATTTAGGGCTCAAAATCTTAAGTTAAATTAAGCGGTGCAACATTGATAGCAGCAATGCCTAAATACCTTCAAAAGCTGAGCATAAATCTCAACAATTTCATTCCAGTACAGGTTCAAAACATCACAACATCCTAACAGAGCCAAAGAAGCATCTCTGGGATCTTCGAAGCTGCATGGGGGAGCAATGAAGGCAAAGCATCAGTGTCATAATGTCTGTCCTCTATAAAGCAACAGACAAATAGGTAGGCCTACATTAGCCTACCTATATTTCAGAACAGATGGGTTGAATTTTAGTTTTAGACGATTTTCTCTGGCCTCCACAGATGATTCCACAGCTGACACTTCTGATCCTGCCCTTAGCTGGTGGTGGCACCCCCTAATGTTGCAATGAGGGTGCACATGCAAAGCTTTGTTGTGCCTCCTGAACATGTTGGTTTTCAGGGTAGTCATATTTCTGCACGCACACACATGCACACACACCCACGCACACACACGCTCACACACCCCTCACTGAAAGTATGATAGTGATGATACTGTCATTGACTTCTCTGTAATGTTAGTATCATGCAATTTCACATACAAAAAAGTGCAGGTCCTACAGCAGGATTTAAAAAACAACCCTAGGTGCTATTTGAATATGCTGCCGCCAAAGTAGAGCCATATTTTCAAGAGAGAAATCCTGTTTCTAGTTGTTTTTATTAAAACATTTGGTTTAGCCTTGTTATGATAGAAGGTCTGTTCTCTCCTCTTTACTGGGGTAGGTGGTAAAGCAGCGCTCTGGGGGGTGGAGCTGCACCCTCCAGCGGATCTGCGCATCAGCTTGTCTGGCTCCCATACGGGTGCCAGGCCAGGGCCGAGGGGTTGGATAATGGGGCCATGGGGGGAAGGGGAACAGGGGTGATTCAGACGTGCAGGGGTAGCGCGGCAGGGATGTGGAGGGGCTCAGCAAGGCTGCGATGATCCGAGGGATGGCTCATGGCTGGAAGTTCATGCTCCAGCCCGGGTGCCTGCGGCTGGCGGGAATGCATCCATGCTGCAGCCCTGGCCCTGGCTCCGTGCCTCCCTCGCCGCAGCCAGGGGGTGCTGCGTGCTCCGCCAGGCTGGGCGGTTTTTCTGCCGCCGCCACTTCACTCAGCTCCTGCCTCCCTCCCGCCCGAGACCTTCTGTCCCTACTAACCAAAATGATTTAGTTCGCAAGTTTACAAACATTTTTATCCTAAAGGAATAAAAATATCTTTCCTAGTAAAATTTCAAAGCACATTATTTCTTTGTACACTCTAATCCCTCCACCCCGATATAACGCAGTTTCACCTATAACGTGGTAAGATTTTTTGGCTCCCGAGGACTGCGTTATATCAGGGTAGAGGTGTAGGTGTTCCATTAGCTACTTTCCAGTCACCTGCTACAGAGTCTGATTCAAATATAGGTTACATACCACAGTTAATAGTTCTGCAATTTCCTCTCTGAGTTCCTGGTGATTTATTACTCTTTAATTTATCAATTTGTTCCAAAACATCCTCTATCAACACCTCAATCTGGGATAGTCTGTCACCTAAAAGGAATAGCTTGGGCATAGGGATCTCCCCCACATCCTTTGTAGTGAAGACTGATGCAAAGATATCATTTAGCTTCTCTGCAATAGCCTCATTTTCCTTGTGCCCCCCTTTAGCATCTCAGTCATCCAGTTGCCCCACACATTGTTTGGCAGGCTTGCTGCTTCTGATCTATTTACAAAGTTGCTGTTAGTTTTTGTGTCCTTCACTTGTTGTTCTTCTAATTTTTTCTTGGACTGCCTTATTATAATTTTACACTCCTTTCTATTTTCCTCATTAGGTTTTGACTTCCAATTTTTAAAAGAGGCCTTTTTGCCTCTCGCCACCTCTTCTATTCTGCTGTTTAGCATTGCTGGAATTTTTTTGGTCCTCTGACTGTTTTTTTTATTTGGGGGTATATGTTTAGTTTGTGCCTCTATTACAGCGTTTTAAAAATAGTCTCCATGCAGATTGCAGGTATTTAACCTTTGTGACTGTCCCTTTTGATTTCTGTTTAACTAGCTTCCTCATTTTTGTGTAGTCCCTCTTTTTGAAGTTAAATGCTACTGTGGTGGGTTTGTTAAGCATTTTCCCCCCCTACATAGATGTTAAATTTAATTACAGCATGGTCGCTATTACCAAGCATATATATATATGCAGCTATATATCCAGCTATATATATATCCAGCTCCTGGACCAGATCCTATGCTCCACTTAGGACAAAATCAAGAATTGCCTCTCCCCTTGTGGGTTCCAGGACTAGCTGTTCCATGAAGCAGTCATTTGTGGTGTGAAGAAATTTTATCTCTGCATCCTGTCCCAAGGTGACATATACACAATATGAGGATAGTTGAAATCCCTCCATTATTATTGCACGTTCTGCCTATGAAGCCACTCTAACCTCCCTGAGCATTTCACAGTCACTGTCACTGTCCTGGTCAGGTGGTCAGCAGTAGATTCTTATTGCTATATCTTATTGTTCAAGCATCCAATTTCTATCCATAGAGATTCTATGATTCAGTTTGATTCATTTAAGATTTTTTACTTTATCTGACTCTATGCTTTCCTTTCACTTATAGTGCCTCTCCCCAACCAGTACAAGAAGAGATGGTCCTTCTGCTGAGGAATTTACAAGCTCCATAAGAATCCATTCACTTACCCTGACGGAGCTGGAATTTATCCAGGACCATCACAGGTGGGAAATATAAGAATGAAATAGGAAGGAGGGAGCAACAAGGTTTTATTTCTAGTTCACTAACAAACCCTTTCCGTGCCAGCCCCAGGTACATTTCAGGCTACAGTTTCTTGTTCAGCCTAAATGGATTCTACTTCCTACCCTTGGTTACAATCAGTAATGAGGATAATAGAACTAAATGGGCTTGCCTGATTTCCACATAATCCATTGAACAAAGCTTATTCCCTTCCAAGGTGAAGTTGGTGAAGTGCAGCACAATCTGTTTGTTGGTTTCCACTCTGATCCTGTATATGCATTGTGTCTTGACAGGGTAGTTTCTGGGGTAGTTTGGAGATGTCAGCACACCAGTGGCATCAGTGTATTGATGGGAACATACTTTTAAAAGAAAGAAGCAGAGCACACAGTGACTTGAAGATACATCAACCACAACACCCCATTCCAAAGATGTCTGTTGGTTATGAAACAGTTTAAAGCACATATTTAATTAAAAATAAATATCTATTTCTGACAGATAGGAGACCAAACATCCTGATCTACTCTGTATTGTAACTTATCTTGGAAAAATCTTATTGATGGAGCTCCCAATTTAAAGTAATCCATCAAACCAAAAACAGAATCCAGGATGTGTAAGGGATTTATTGTACTTGATTTGACACGTTGATTGTTTAAGTAAAACTTTCTTTAATCAACGTGCATAGAAAAGGCAGAGGTGGTGGTGATGGTGGTGGTATGTATGGTGTGGTGGAGGGTTAAGTATTTCTAGTTGCTAAACAGGCTTTAATCTTACACTGGTAGACAGGAAAAAGGACACTGTAATGGCTAGCTTGATGATCTACAGTCAGCACAATGTGCTGCCATTGAGCCCTGAACATCTGAGCAACAGAGGCTTAGAAACCTTCCCTGCATTCACTCCCTGTGTGAAGAGAACATCTCACATTGCTCTCAGGCGGTCTCCTTTGGACTAAACTAGAAGCAATGTTGATTTTCCTTTCTAATGTCCTTTTTCTGTTTACCTAAGTCATGAAGGGGCACCTGACTGGTCACATTCTACCTGCAGGAAAGCATAAAATCCCTGACTGCCAGGACCCAGCAGTTCTCTCCAAGGTACAGTTCTAGAATGAGTTGCATCCATCCCTCCTGGACCAACAAGAGGGCAACCATGACACTGAGCCTTGGTGTGAGGTGGAAAACGGGATGAAGAAATGAGGGGATTTGAGAGAACCTCTGCAAAAAGAGAGAGCAAAGGCTCCACAAAAGTTTGCACTCTTGCTATAGGACAGAATATAAGAATAATGGCATGCATGATAGAATTCATGCAATGTTTCAGATGTAGTGATCATGGTTACAATAATTACAACGTACAGTCTAAGCAGATAGTAGAACGCAATGACTAACTTTAACCATTTCACCAGGCCTTAACAGATCTCTGAAACCTAGTTTGTAACAAACTACTGCTACAGTTTAATGCCCAATACTTTACATAGTAGTGTAAGAACTGATGCAAGCCACAGGCCCTTCATATCTCAAATAGCAGGATCACCATTCTGCTCTTACGAATTTAATAATTATAACATTTAATTTCATAAAATCTTTTGAAATTTGCACATTTAACTTTCTGAAATATTACTTATGTCATAAGAGAGCACAAATCATATGACCAATCTGAGGGATAAAAAGTGAAAAATTCCCTCTGTGTTTTAATTATCTAGAAAGATTAAATATGCCAAATGTGATCTAACTAATATGCTTTCTAAACTGACAGTACAATACTGAACTCTTGCTTCAATCCAATACTGTGTTAGCCCTCTTTACTCTTTCTTTTGCTATGATTTACTCTGCCAACCTCTCATCAAATGAAAAGCTAAGATATGTGATCAGAAATATGACATACACATCTTTTTACATGGCTCACACTCAGTACAAATAACTACTTGAAGAGAAGTACTATGAACACTTTGTTCTACTCAGTAGGTGAGACAGACAATGCTGCCTTGATGGCATTATTGTACACATGTCATTTCTTTCATTTCACTTATGTGTAATTTAGAAAAACTGTCACATCCATAAACATGCTCAAATGCATGCATGTAATTTTAAGGTCAAGTTTGGTCACCTTTAATGAAATCTCTGGTACTTAATCAGTCCAACATGCAATACCTTCACAAGTGTTGCCAACTTTCATTATTTTATCATGAATCTCATGATATTTGGCATTTTTCTTCAAGCCTCCAATCTTAAAGTCAGATGATTTTGTGATTTTATAAAGTATGTTTCTAGCCCTCATGGTTGTAGATAGAAGCGCAAAAATGTGTATCAAGTGCACCCTAAAGGCTCAAGACCTAAAAGGGAAAAAACACCCAAACCCTCAAAATGTTTAGGTCAATGTCATGATTATTTTGGGGCCTGGCTCATCATTTCTGAATGCTTGGGACTGGCAATATTACGGATGTGCCTTCATTCAAGGGCTGAGACCATGAAAGCCAGGTTCTAGAATAGAGAGTATTAAAATGGTTATGTTATGATGTAATTTGCATTGTGAACATTAACCACTACTTTTAAGAGCAACCACTGCAGTCCCTCGAGGGAGATGATGTTCCGGTTTCCCTGCGTCACTAATGTTTGCTTCCCTGAAAGTAATCTATTTTCAAACCTGGTTGGCGATCCAAACCGGAAGTTATTTTTTGTTCCACATTTTGCACCAGAACTCAAAGATTGAAGGAGAAACAAGACAGGTCTTATAATAACTGACTCTCCCATGTCAGTCCCCCAGCTACAACTACATAGAGCCAAGAACACATTTAGGATACAATGCTGTAAAGATTATAAAAAGAGTAAATGTGCCAAATGGCCTTACTTACTTACATATGCATTATCCAGCACAACTACTATTGTTCACATTATTCTGGTTTCAGCTAAAGAATGGGTACTCATCTTTTGCATTTACCTCACTAACACAGCATCAAAAAGTCAATTTTCTTTGAAATGTGCTAGCTTCAGTTTGCAATACTAATGCTATCAATGCAAATTATTAGGTAAGCAAGCAAGAAAGAGGAACTCTGGACCCTTTGCCAAGTTTCAGAATGCCTGATGCCATGATGAGATTAATAAAAGACTGGAAAAATATGTATTCCCATTCATTTTAAATATATCACTCAAGTTCACTAAAGAAAGAAGAAAAGGGTATTTGTCCAGAATGATCACACATCTTTCTTTGCCAGTGCATGAGGTTTTCGAAACCCATTGAATCTGGTTCTGATTTCAGTACAACATTAATGTTTGCTCTCCTAGAAAAGGCTGTAAACTACTGCAACCTAGTATAACATTGCCAATACTAATACTAATAAAAAAGTCAGGTTTCATGTTTCTTTCTCATGCAGCCATGCACAGCACAGAAAATTATGTTAGCATCTGTTCCAATAAAAGGATATTCATTGGTTGCCATGATGCCTATTAATCCAAAGCAAAACTCAGAGTATTAAATCATCGGTAAAGTTGTGATTTTTCTTTTAGTTTGATCTTACACTGCCAAAAAAGTACACAGATTCTCTAACACTTAGCTCTTTATGTCACGTTAGGCATATTTACAAAAAAGAAAAAGAAGCCACTCGCCACATGAAGTGTATTCCTCTCCATAGGCAGTAGATAAAGCACATCTATGCTCGAGAGCCTTCTGCTGGCAGGCATTAACTGACTTAAATTTTTACCAACCACAGCTGAGGGATGAGAAGGAGAACAAAGGTCCTTTGTAGAGTGTTTCAACCGCATTATTCAGAAACACTAGTCACAGCAATTTAAACCGAATCCCCATTCCTCCTTGACTTCTCTGTGTATATCTGCCAAATACAACATTCAATTCCCATCTTTTCCCACTCGTCAGGGGAGAAGGTACATCCCTCTCATCCCCCGATGGGAATTACTGATAATGTCCATTGAAATGTTATCTTAGAGTTGAATTTACACTATTCTATCAACAAGAAAGTTAGACCTACATGTCTACATTTTCTCTTTGGTTATACTTGTGCAGCCCTTCTGAAGCCCATGGGGTTTCACAAGTCTAGCTGAAAGCAGTATTTGGCCCAGAAAGTACAGAAAATAAAAGAATTGGTGCTCGGATTGTTCATGATCATAATCTATAAATACCTTCCAGGTAACAGGGAAAATTTAAGGAAAGGAATGATTCCCAATCTCAGATAATAGTAGGAAAGGAAGCAATAAAATGAAACTAAGAAAGGAAATGTTAATGCTAGAGATGAGGGAGCTGATAGGAGTCTGAAGCCATATTTGCTTTTGATACAGATTCATTTCAGTTTGAATAGCCCACATTTGATGGCAGATACAAATTAATCTGACAAAAAGTGATGCCCCGCATCAGGCTGGCTTGTCAGTAAGCGGATGATTTTCATAAAAATGTTTACCAGCACCGCAGTTAAACCAAAGTTAGACTGTCCACCGACCAAAGTTATAATGTCCAGCTACCTCCTCCTTTAACTCTGGCCACTCTGATCAGTCAGTGCTGTCTTCTCTTAGTCCTACAGAAGCTGAGAAATCTCGAACCATAGCCATAGTCACTCCCATCATAGCCCAGATGGGAGGGATGTGAAATATGTATGTCAAATATGGAATTTGTGAACAAAATTTCCATCCAGAAAGCAAATGGCACAAAAACATGATAAAAGCTCTTGCTAAGAGTGACTAGCTAAAGCTCCACAAAGGAAAGAATAAAATGTAACCTTCTTTGACTAAAAACAGAACAGGTATTAGTGAATAAACAAAGAATAATTAAATACGTATATGGGGCGCAATCCTGTTCCCACTGAAGACTACGGCTGGATCCTGCAAGGTGCCAAGCCCTCTGTCCCCACTCAGGATTGAGCCCTTTGAGAGTTTGGCCATTATTTTCATTTGAGAACATGTCCAGGCTCACTGCATGTTGTCTAAATGTGGTTTAGCCAGCAGAGATGGAAAAAGAGTTAAATTCAGGTCTATCTGTCAGTCTAACTCTGCTGATATTTATATAGCCTTCACCACATTCAGAGGTCCTTTTCATTTGGGCCCTGGACTCTAAACTTCTATCCAATATCAGCTTGTTTCCTATGAGACCGTTTCCCTGAAAGTCAAATAGATGACTCATGTAATATGATAGAGGGAAAGCCCCACTTCCATTGCTAGGGTAAGACAGTTCTAGTGAATAAGGTACATAGATTCATAGATATTAAGGTCAGAAGGGACCATTATGATCATCTAGTCCGACCTCCTGCACAACGCAGGCCCCAGAATCTCACCCACCCACTCCTGCAAAAAACCTCTCACCTATGTCTGAGCTATTGAAGTCCTCAAATCATGGTTTAAAGACTTCAAGGAGCAGAGAATCCTCCAACAAGTAACCCATGCCCCATGCTACAGAGGAACACAAAAAACCTCCAGGGCCTCTTCCAATCTGCCGTTGAGGAAAATTCCTTCCCGACTCCAAATATGACGATCAGCTAAACCCTGAGCATATGGGCAAGATTCACCAGCCAGATACCCAGGAAAGAATTCTCTGTAGTAACTCAGATCCCACCCCATCCAACACCCCATCACAGGCCATTGGGTCTATTTACCATGTTAAACAGCTGACTATTACTCAGATGGTATTTGGCTAGCCAAATAGCACTCATGTTCATATTATTTGGTATGCTTATCCCCACTAGCTCACAGATTTCAAGAACTTTCCAGATAGTGTTCCATGCCCCAGGCTACATATTCCAGTGTTCTGTTTGCTTTTTTGACGAGAACTATAACTTATACTGATGGTATCAAGGTTCTGTCTGCTGTTATTCTTGGGCCGTGTTATCAGAACTAATAATAAATATATCACAAATAATACATGCCAACAAAAACACTCTTTCCTACACTATAAAGATGCAAAAGGAAGGGTTTTTTTACATGAAAGTGCCCTTTCACTCATATTTGTTCCCTTTTATACGATAACATTGTTCATCTTTTCAATAGCTCAGTCTCTGTAGAACAATTTAAGGCCACTACTCTTCTATTCTTCCCATTGGAACATCTAATATAAACCAGAACTACTTTGACCTGTTCTGATATTCGTTACAATGCAGTTGGCTCACAAATTGTAGCTGAAAATATATGGAAGATACTTGTTGCACAAGAAACATGATTAGAACCATATTTTCTTAGCAGGAAAAAAAAATGTGTGTTAGACTTCAAAAACATCCACAGCATTGGTATATATTCTCTTCTTTCTCAAATATAAGTACATACTGCCCACACATAATTGGATAGGTATGAAATGAATATCAATCTTAAAGATAGAAGACTTAACATTTGATATAATTTGATAGGAGTGGGTACTTGCATCTGTTAGCTAAGTCCCCTTAATTCAGTGTGTGTGTGTATTTCTTTTACACCAAGGCAGCTTCAGAGCTCTTTGTTCTAAGCTTAAAAATGAACGTCAGCAGCTCAGCATTCATGAGCAAATTTACAGTAATATTTTGTGTGTGCAAAGAACAAAAAAGTATCTTTATAGGGAAAAAGATTTTAGTTTCAGCTTTCTTAGGGGTTATTATTAGCAGACAACCAATGCTAGGAGGTTTAGAGAATTGGTTTCGTTCAGATAAACAGCCAAAAATTTTGATAGTTATCTGATGCTTTTCCATACTTATCCAAACTGTAGTAGTTGAACTGAAAAAACCAAATTGTTCTGGAAATTATACTTCCAAGTTTAGGTCAGATTAAACAGAGATTTAGCTCTTTTGTGATATTTCTGCATGAAGCCCCAGCTTAAACCAAGACATGTACATGTAAACAAGACATTAAGTGTAATATAAATTGTGGGGGAGACGGGGGAGAAGTAGCAGCCATACATGTTCAGACCTCCAAAGTGGTTCAGGTATGGTTTCAATTTTCGGTGAAGATTCTAGTTAGTTCTTATTTCATCCAACCATGGTCTCCCATCTCTAGTCATTGTAGATATTAAATAGAAAAGGGCTTCCCAGAATGCTGCAACTTCCCTTAGAACTGCCCATCTACCTCTGAATCAGCTTGCTTTTCTTGGTCA
The DNA here is from genome assembly GCF_009764565.3 of Dermochelys coriacea. NCBI lineage: Eukaryota > Metazoa > Chordata > Testudines > Dermochelyidae > Dermochelys > Dermochelys coriacea. Next base: position 230,606,913 of record NC_050069.1, read on the forward strand.
AGCCAAACCCTTGCTACTACAGCACTATCAGATGAATATTGGTGCAGACCCACTATGCCTGTTTATAGGAATTTACAGCATGCTGCAGCACTCACTAACTCCTGGATGCCCTCTGGGGAAGGAAGAATTCCTGCCTTTTGCAAAAGGACATTTTAAATCTTCCTTTTTGTTTGTTAAAGCTTCTTTGAAACTTGTAGGAGGCTATCATTTATCATCTAGTAGTTCAAACCATAAGAGTCCATTCCTATTCTCCTCTGTCAACTTCAGTGTAAGCTTACATTACATTAGGGGTTCTCAAACTCCATTGCACTGCGACCCCTTTCTTATAATGAAAATTACTACACAACCCCAGGAGGGAGGACCGAAGCCTGAGCCCACCCGAGCCCCACTGCGACCCCCTTCTTATAATGAAAATTACTACACAACCCCAGGAGGGAGGACCGAAGCCTGAGCCCACCCGAGCCCCACTGACCGGGCAGGGGTGGGGGAAAGCTGAAGCCCAAGGGCTTCAGCCCCAGGCGGGGGGGCCTGTAACCTGAGTCCCAATACACAGGGCTGAAATCCTCAGGCTTTGGTCTTGGGTGGTGGGGCTTGGGCTTCAGTCCTGGGTGCCAGCAAGTTCAAGCCAGTCCTGATGACCCCATTAAAATGGGGCCACAACCCACTTTGGGGTCCCGACCCACAGTTTGAAAACCCCTGCATTAGATTATTCTGATTTATATGTAGTCAAATTTTCATCAGACGACAAATAATTCTCTCTCTCAATTTTGGGGTGCCCACTTTGAGACACCTAGAGTTTTGTTTTCAGAGGTGCTGTGGACCCACAATCAGAGATGGCAGACCCTCAGTCTGAAAATTGGGGCCTAGGGATCTCGAGTTGGGAACACCAAACCAAGACATACCAAATGAGTATGAACACTTCTGAAAATGTTGATCTCATTAAGCGTCGTCAGTTTGTTTGGCAGTGTATATGATGTAAACAATGAGATGGTCCCTGCCCCCAAGGATTTATAATCTAAATCAGACATGGAAAGTCCGTTCAGACAGTTCAGATCGTGTTAATAGTGACACATATGGCAGAGTTTGGGATGAAAGAGAAGAAATCCAAATTCCATCTTGTGGAATTTAAGATGATGGGGGGACAAGGAGGTGAAGATGGCAGGCAGATAGTTGAATATGTGAAACTGGATCGAAGGGCCGAGGTAATTAGGAGACGTTACGGAAGCCACAAGCTCACCAGTAAGGTTGTCCAGGGAGAGAACATAGGAAGACATGAAAAGAGCTAAGAACAGAAACTGTCTGAGCACTGACAAATAGCAGGAGCAGCTGCTAAAGAAGCAGTCGGAAAGGGATGAGAAAAACTATGAGAGTACAGAGAGTCATGACAAGTAGCTGTTCTTTTCAGAAAATGTTAATGTTATTGCAAAAGGCCATCGGTTAAATGCAACAGCCTGTGATAAAGGGTTGGGGGAGAAAGTGTGATATTAACCACCAATAGAGTCACTTACACAAAAGCATGGTTGGACCCTTCAAACGTATGCCAATAGACAGTTTTCTTTTAATATGCTCATGCTGATAGTGCAGCAGCTGTAGCAGCAGCCGAACAAAATGGAGGGACAGTTTACAATAACAACTTATTGTTTCAAAATAAGAGGAAAGGTTTCATGATTTCTGTGTCAGTAAAAACCCAGAAAGTTTTCATACTCTAAGGTTTTTCTTCGAGAGAGAAAAGCTGTATGAATCTGTTCCTACATTAGTTTCAGGCTGATAGTAGGTTCCTAGCTGGGATGTTTCCCATTAAATCTTAATTGCTAATGATTTTTCCTCTCTTCATGCCAGATAACTAACATGAATGAAGGCAGCTGAGAAAACTGATCATTTGGAAGTAGACACTAACGGGTGGTGAAGCAAAAGCAATAGCAGGAAGCAAAATCTCTACCAGACCCCCACACACATTCCCAAGAGATGAAGTAACAGTCAAACTGCCTGAGCTGTAGCTGGGAGAGCAGATATTTTGCTCAAAATCTAAAACAAAGGAGAATGGGCAGCTATGTCAAATACAGCAGCACATATAGCTACAGAGATGACTGCTACAGACTTTTGATATTTATCTCATTAAGAATACAACACACATACAACAAACCCCAACTGAAAACCATCTAGCTGTGCACACAGATAACCCATGTGCATACAAGTTCTAATTACTATTCCCCTCATTCCTTCACCCCTGCCTCTTCCACTGTTCACTACATGCACTCCTGGGTCTTTTCTCTTGCCTGTGAGCTCTACAGGGCCCTCTCTGTGTTGCATAGAACTTAGCACAATGAAGCCCCAACCCTAACTGGGGCCTCCAAACACAACACTAACAGAAATAATAAAATCATTATAATGGGATTGTGCACATGAATCCGCTCCACTGAAAGTGAGCAAAGGTGTTAGAACTGGGCCTTTAACGAGACCTCTGCTTATACCAAACTACTTACTGAAAACAAACACAGAACTAAAACTTGGCAAGAAGAGTTATCGCACTTTTCCTTTTTCAATGCTTTTTGATTAAAATATTTCACTCAAACTAAAACTTTGCACACAGGGGGCAGCTGTAGACACAGTCAGACCATTTCCTTCCTTGCATATGGGGACCACACATGGTTGCACAGCACAGTCTGTATCTCACATATTGTCTGGGATCTGCTTCTCCACTGGCTGTAATTGCCCCAGTCTGTTTGAAGGTCTCTAAGCAACTGAACCTCACTACATCAGGCAAGTCATTTTCCTGCTACTCTTGTGCCAGCTGCTCCAAACCAGCCCAGCCAAAGGCAGAGCTTTTTGCCAGAGTCTTACTTCAGTGCTAGCAGTTAGAAGGTCGGTTAGCAAGCAAGATCCCCACCTAAATGAGGAGGAACTTTTAAAGAATATTGAGTGACTGATTTCAGGATCCTACGCTTAGTAATAGACAGGCTCTATCACCAGTGCACACTGAGTCAGCAGGGATATTTAATTTCTAAGACCGAACTGCATTGCCATGGGGCAGGGATTAGCAGTGAGAGGATTAGTAACGAGTGTAGTGTTAGCATATAACATTTCACCTTGAGGTTGCTGGTCTGGTTCAAATACAGCTCAGGTCAATGATAACAAAGTTGTTACCTTCTGAATACTTCTAGATGACCTCTGAAATGGGCATGGTGGTTTTAGCACTGTCCAAAGGGTCAGGCAGACGTACACAATACAGAAACTCTGCACACTACCCAGGGCTTTTGGTAATGCTCAAAGGTTAGGAGCAGTCGAGGAATGAAGGGCTTGGAAATTGACTTTGCTCCCCAGAAGGTGGCTACTCTGGAACAGACTTCTCTGGCAGGGCAGTGAGAGGAGGCTTGAACTTCCACTGCCCTGCTGCATCTGTTCTATGATTAAATAGAGGACTTCATTCTCCAGGATGTCACTCTGGCACCTGGTGCCCTTATACTTTGACAAGCACTCCTGTTCCTGGTGTGTTTGCTTGGGACAAAAAAAAACAAAACCAACCCCCGCACAGTCAGTTGAATGTCAATGAGACTTCCACTCCTATGTCACTTCAGAAAATAATATTCCTAACTACCCTATGCAATCCTGCCATGTCGGTGATTACAGAAACCACTGGTGTTGCCTGGAGACATTGCTTTCTGCCTGGCTCATCCTCCCCAGCTAGAAAAAAGGCCAGTGAACCAAGCTGTAAATAAAGATGGGTGGAGGAGACAGCAGGGATTCTGGTAATTAAAAAAACGAAATGTGTCTTGTTTTTGTAGTGTGTGTTTACAATTAAGGCTTGACAGGATTAATCTGCATAATGCACACACTGCTGTATTACCTGTGGAAGCATTCATTGAGATATAATTAGCTGAGAACCGCTCAGAGGCAGTGTTGTGATTTGTCACAAAGTATAACATCATTATGTTGCCATAGCTGGTGAGTGATGGAGGAATTGATCTTCCACAATACCTAGAAAAAGTCAAAAGAGATACCATGTATTGAGTATATATATCAATATTATATAGTATCTAGATTAATAGAAAAGTATTCAATATTCCCCAGAAGCCTGTAGCTGGGTCATTTTCTGTTGACTTTAGAGGGAGATAGATTGGTCCTCATCAGATTAGTCTTCCAAAAAGACTGGCTAATATGGTGAAATAAACTCCATTATAACCCCATATTCACTTACTACTAATTTTCCAGCTACTGGAAGGATAACATTTTTCATCTTTTGGCCTCAGCCCAAATTTCTATTTGTATTTGAAATTTTGAACCAAACCAGTTTAGTTGTTCTTGAGTTATGGGAGTATAAAAATATGTTACCTTCTGTAAGAAAATAAAAATCTGTAGTGCAATCATTTATTCATTGATATAAACACACATGAGGAGGCATTGTAAATGGATCAATAAATAATATAAAACTATAAAGTCCAAGATTTAGCCCGTGTTATAGCCTTTTTGTTTCTTCAGGTATCCAATTTTCACCTATTCTGCTTCTGCTACTTGGTATTAAAAATTATTTCCTTCCCTGCATCCCAAAGGAAGAAACAATATTAAGGGTGGATTTAAACCTGTTGCCATGACCTTAAAAAAAATACATGAAATTCTATTGCTAGGCAATGGTAAATGTGAAAATCTGGCTGCCACTTCCCAGACGTACTGGCCGCCACTTCCCGCAGCCCCCATTGGCTGGGCACAGTGAGCCGCAGCCAGTGGGAGCCGCGATTGGCTGAACCTGTGGACGCGGCAGGTAAACAAACTGGCCGGGTCCGCCAGGGGCTTTCCCTGAACAAGCGGCAGCCCAAGTTTGGGAACCACTGCCTTACAGAAAAGTTAATTTCTCATTCAATAGTATCAAATTCAGTTCACATCCCTTGGCCCAATAAAAGACTGACAGGAAAAATACTACCTTTCCTAAACCTTGCCTTTACTATGTTAAATGGAATAATAGTTGCTGTTGGCCTGAATAATACAAATCTTTAGCTGCTTTCAGTAAAATGAGCCTATGTTGAACACCTTGATACCAAAGGAACAGATCCACTGAGGAGCAAAAAGAAGAGACAGTGATAGGAGCTGTGTAGGTAGGTAGGTAGATTAAATAGATTAGATAGGCATATTCACCTTCCAAGCCTTGTCATAGTACCATTATCATATACTTCAAGATAGTCTCTGGTGCAATTGTAATCAAACTCCAAGTTAAATGATGTGAATGTCAGGCGGATAAGGTGCCCAGGCTGTACTGAGATAGTCCATGCACATTTAACACCATGTGGGTAGATGATTAGATGACCAGGACTTATAATGGTCCCTTCTGGTCCAGTGAGAGTCTCCCCGCATGCTAGAAAGTTTTAAAACAACAACGTGTTAACTAAAATAATGTTTCCAGAAGAAGATACTTATAAAATTAGTTAATAGTTTCTGAAAAAATAATGATTTTTTTCTTTCATCATCTCTTTCGGAATTTTTGAAAAGATTCTACATTGTTTCTTTCACAAATGAGGTCTCCTGCTTTGTTGTCATACAACTTGACGTCCCACTGATTTCAATATGTGGTTTTCCTTTGCTCATCCATTTGAACTGGTGGCACACAAGGACATAGAAGACCAAGAGCCAGAGCGTTAAAGATCTCAACTCTTACCTCTATCTAATGGCCGGTATTCAGCCATGAATCCAAGATTTGTAGCAGAGGAAGCTCTGAATTTGACATAGAGATAATTCCATGTGGACTGCACTGCTGAAGGTATATCTGTGCCACAGTATTTCGCCAAAAGAGGAGACTCTGTGCTGCTGCCATCCCTGACCTGAAAGACAGTGTATTCAAAACAGCCCATGAAAACTTGTTTCTATTACTGCCAAGTAGCTATAAAATGTAGATGAATTAACTCAACGCATACAAACAGTACAAAATAGTCTTGGAAACAAGTAGGAAGAGCTAAAAGGTTAAAAGCTACCATGGAGAAGACAGTGGCTCATCCACCTCATTAAACTATTCAGCAGGTCAGATTCTATCCAACATTAATATAAATGTGTGGCACCAGCACAGTGGCCTTGAAGCTGCTGTGGAGCAGCAGCTGAGAATTCTTCTGGCCTAAAGGAACCCAACGGCGTGACGCTTGCATTCCAGCTGCCTGGAGCTGTTTGCCAGTAGGTAGCACATGGGATACAAGGAGTGGAGAATCAGGCCTTATCTATCCAGATATAGTTATGCATCAAATGATAGCTCCTATTATAGAAAATATAGAGGGAGAAAGGTCATCTTATTAAAGGAGCATTCAAAAGAAGAAGGTTGGCTCACCTAGTGAGTCAGGACAAGATTTCATTTGAGCAATGAAATAGATGTTTATGTACCTATTCACCCACACTTTTCCTTTTTGACAGACATAGGTACATGACAGAGGCATGCATATGATATTTGTTCGTAATTCACAATAAGTATGTACTAATATTCTTTACCTCCACATAATCTGAGTCGCATGTAGTGATATTTCGAATGCCAAAATCGATAAAATTAAGAATCACTGCATTGCCTTCTGGCTGGAAGATGATCCATTCACAGGTCTTCTGATGAGGGAAAGCCCTGGGATAGTATGGGGAACGAATAGCACCCTCTCCAGACAATATGCCCCCACAGGCTGCAATGAAAAATTAAGAGTTAGCAGCTGGAATGAATGTTTACAAGGAATGTACAATGGGATGTAGATTAAATGTCATTTTGGGGGGAGGAAGAAAATAACCATTGAAAACACACATCTCCATCTGCTATGGATAATTCAGATAGGCTTAGGAGAGGACTGTTTGTTTAAAAAGTTGCTATTATGTTACTAAACCTAAACCTGCATAACTGAATGTGGAAAAGCAGTGATATTATGTCCATGAAAACTCCAAGTGAAAATACACATTTGTCTCCTTCCCCAAATTTGACTGTATTTGGTTTTACAGACTTGTGCAGAAGGGATGAGGGAAGGGGATGGCACACAACAGGAGAGGAGAGGTGGGGTCTCATCTGTTGGAGGTGAGTCTGGGAAAAGGAGTGTTGAAAGTGGACAAATTTACAGGGCAAAAATAAGGTTATTCATTATCTGCTGTATTTGGTGCTTGTGCTAGTGATGAGGGTCTACCTTTGCAGAGAAAAACTGAGGCTATATAGCATGTATTTTAAGTTACGTTAAGGGTGCCCAGGGTATATGAATAGCCATCCTTTTAAGCATTTCTAGAAATCTAAATAAATACATGTACTTATAGATGTCTCAACTTTTCATTTCCGGCATAGTGTTTTTGTGTCAAAGATGCAGAACAGGTGAAGATCAGGGGGTAGAGATCTCAGAATAGTGTGATGTGATATCATATGTAAAAAATATGCAGCAAAACCTAAGTACAATGTGGGGACTTAAGATGAGAATTAAGTCATATACAAATGCTAGAAGGTCCCCAATCTAGAGGTCAGATCAGTTTTCAAGCCACCAGTTTCTCTTACCAACTTCATAAATTGCTCTGAAGCTAGCCCTTTGCACAGAAGCATCTGACTTAAATTTGATCCACAGGCTGTTGCTAGTGGAAGTGATTGGAGAAGGAAATGTGCTATCACAGAATTTGTTGATGATAGAAGACATTTCAGAGTCGCCATCTCGAACCTAATCAGCAAAAATAAAATAAACCAAAATAAGTCAGTAATAAAACTGTAACTCAATATTTTATTTTATGCGTCCATAAAACCATCATCAATTGTAAACCCCTGAATAGCAAGCATGTCATTTGCTTTGTCATTAAGCTTCAGTAATAAAAAAGAGCTGCTAAGTGTTGTTACAATAACATAAACAAAAGGGAAGCTCTCACAGCCATATGGTCATGTAAGGTCTCCCAAAATAAGGAGTGCCAGATCAGTATTTGCTTAGGAGACTTCCAAAGCAAACAAAAATAGTGTTGATCCAGTGGATGGGATGCTTGTCTGTGAACCAAAGCCTCAACATGAGGCTAATGCTGTATGCTGCCCAAAGGGCCATCTTTGGAGAGGTAAAAGCAATGTCCTGACTGTTTAAGATATTCAATATTTACATGGCATGAAATTCCTGCCTAAAATAGAGGATTTTTTTTATTTTCTTCTAAGTGCAATGTCTCCCCTATTTAAAATTACAAATACATTCCCTGCTCTGTACATGGAGTTTCTATTGACTTCAGTGGGAGTTTTCCACAAGGATTGCCATAAGACCACCCAGGCAGACGCATAACTAATGAGGGGCGCAGTTCTAAGTTCCAGTGTCAGTAATAACAGTTACACTGGTTCCATCTCATTATTTTATCTGAAAAGTTCAAGGTGTTAGAATTAAAGTGATGGTACGCCAGGGTGCACCAGGAAATCAACGTCTGGTTTTAAACCCTGCATTGTCACTAGGCTTGAATCACATTAATCAACTCATTAATAAAGGGAGAAATTTACTCTATTGATTGCCTCATGAATTGGCATCAGATTTGAAGACAAAGATTCTGGAGAAAACAAAAGACCATTTTCTCAGCAGCACCAGTGCTTTGCATGGAGCAGCTGGGGCTGCTCTAAGATGCACCTAGTTGCAACAGCCAAGAAGCCATTGCAACCACTGGGGGTGAGGAGGTGTGGAAAAGGGATTATGTTACTTGAAATTGTTTGAAATGAAAAGATGTTATAGAAAAATGTTAAGTGAAATTGTATGAGGAGGTATGCGTGGGATCAAGACCAAAAATAATATGTGCTGCTTGGTGCGTAGAGATTGGACTTGTGGATGGAAGCTCAATCCAGACTGCTCGTTTGGAATTTTGGGGAAATTTGAAGGGTTGTCCATTTTCTACTGAGGAAAGAGGGAACAGGATCACAGAGGGAGTCAGGGAGTTAGACTGTGATCAGGAAGGGAAGTGCTGTTGGGCTGTTATAAGATCAGGCTGTCCCCAGTGGAGTAAGAAGTAGACAGGTTACTGAAAGCAATTGTTTGGTTTACGTTATATTTAATCTGGCTCAATAAAAGTGTAGTGGATTTTCAAACCCAGAAGTTGTAGACATAGTCAGTTGGTGAGTTTGAAGAGATCTGCAGAGCCCTCTAATAGTTAAGAAAAGCTGCCAAGATCACGCAGTATTCATAGGCAAGTGTCCTGGGAGGAAGATTAGAGTGGTAAAAGGGCTGTAGTAGTGACTTAGAGACAGCAGTGTTGAACAGGACATGATACCAGGGCACAGCAGTACTCCAAGCACCCTCAATTTCCCCCCTTCACGTACATACACCATGGGCTGGGAGGAGAATGGGGGATGGCACAGAGCCCTATGCTGGATCTATATATGGTAAGGTAAAAGCAGATGGCTCCAGTGCTGCTGAGCTTTGGTGATCTCCAGCTGCCTGAATGGCTTTCTGCTCCCTGGCAGTCATGGTGAGCCTTCCTGAGAGTTCAGTTTAAGACAGTGGAGTTACTCTGAATTTACACTGGTGACACTGAGATCAGAATTTGGGCCAGAATGTTTAGAAGGTGAGTTGAGAACATTTTCAGAACCATAATTCAGGTAAATTGATACTTCTCCATTACCGTTTTTTCCCCAACAGCACTGAAAGTATTGATTTGTATATAAAGACAGATGAGAATTCAGTCAAGCAGCAACAAAGATAACAGGGCACCGAAACCAATTGATTTGATCTCACAAGGAGCTGGCATTGCTAACAAGTTATCTCTGACTTTGCTGTGCTACAACACATTCTTCCTTAACTGAGAAACATATTGTGTCTCGTTTCTCTCTAGAATACTGGAGTTCCAGGGATTCAGGCTCCTGCTTCCTCAATCAGAGACTAAACATCCCCCCTAGCAGAAATGATGAGCTGTGTCTGTGTCTACGTCTATAGCAATTGCACAGATTTCCTGTTACCATCAGAGCACATGAGCCTCTGGGTCTTTTCAAAATGAGAAAAGAGTTGTCAAAAAACTGATTTTAAAGTAAGAATTTAAAAGTCTAAAGCCAGTTCTCTAGTTTAAACTTTACTACAAATACCTATGAGAGAATATTTTAGAGCCCACAAAACTATTTTTTGGGGGGATGGGGGACCAGAACTTGACAAAATCACACAGCTTTGAACAGCCTGGTTATTCCAGAGTCATAAAACTCCATCCCTGTTCCTCTGTTCTGGACTGAATGGATCTGAGTGGGGGCGTGGAAGGAGATGAGGTGAAAAGGACAGAAAAAGTATGATAAAGCTAGACTGCCTGAGATTGATCAGCAAACAACAAGGTAAATGCCTTGATAAATCACAATCTGATTGTGCCCAACAAAAATTGTTTGGTTTCTCTGTCTTCTGTGAGTTTAGCTGCTGTTCTGCCAGCAATTAGACAAGAGAAGTAGCAGGCCAGACAAACAAAAGCTGTCTGTTTTCATTATGCAGACTTCCCTCTAATTTTAGAAATTAATTATACTTCATTCCAACCAAAGCCTCCCAATTAAAGCAGAAAGAAAGGAAACAATGTTAATAAGCAATCTTTTATGGCTAACACTGTAGAAATAGATCCACTATGCTGAGCTCACTGGAACCTGTTCCCAGTTTGCTCGAAAGTATATCAAGCAAGAGATGAGTCCACTGAATTCTAAACCGTGCCTGCTTGGCCTTGGTATTATTTATGCTTATCTTGAATTTGGTACACATTAACCCAAGGCTCAAACCCCATCCTGATTATGTGGAGTGACTGAAAGTCAACCTAATCCTAGCTGGGTTCTCATATTCACTCACCTTTGGCTCATGCTGATTGCATATCTCCTGCTTCTTAGCCTTTGTGGCTTTTGAACCCTAATAAAAAGAGATATCTACTCTCTTGTATCTTAGGAAGAAATTTTGCTTTACAGTTTTATGCACACAGATAATCAACATTTCAAAACCACAAAATAATAAAAGTCACCTCAATATAATTCCAAGAACAGCCGCTGTGACTTTCCAGCTCCATGTGAGTGAAGTTGAGGTAGATTTTTTCATTTGGTGGTTGTCGGATAATGTAGATACACTGCCTGTTGTTAATATATGGGTTAGGCCAGTAAGGGGACATGATAACCCCCCCACTGTTTGTGTAGTTTCCTCCACAATTGGGATCCGCTGTGTTAGATAAAAATAAATTGATCATTTGAGACCTCAGATGGATCATATATCTAAATGCTGGCTGCAAGTCAAACAGCAGATAATTGGGATAGAGTCCGCCATGACCCTGCCTGTTTCTATTTCCAGGCTATTTCTAGACACAGTAATTTTGGAAATGCCATATTCATAAGTTAAATGTACAGTTGTACTTACAAGGCGAAGTAGTGTAGACAATGTGGAAGCCTCTGTCGGTGACTGAGCCATCAGAATGAAAGTGAATCCATGCATATGGGCCAGAGGTTTGAAGTGGGGGAGGAGAATTGGTGCTACAATATTTACCAAGGATGGAGTCTTGTGGAAGGAGGCCGTCTCGAATCTAAACAAAAGTATTAATCCTCAGCATAAGGTTGTCAGATATAAGACAACTGTAGGCAATTTCAATATTCCTGAAGTTATCTTAGCATAGGAACTCATAGGAGGTCTCGTTAGTGATTGAAGGTTACTGGATGGAAGGAAAGCTGGTAAATCACAGCATGGCCTTGCTGTTTTCACACATTCAAAACTCCCATTTAAGTCACCAATCCTGCATTTCCACTGGATGTTGAAGGACTATGGGACCCAGACCCTAATTCCTTGCAAAGTTTTCCTGGAATCATCCTCTATGGTGGCAATGGTTTGGGGAGTCACAAAAAATTTTGGACGCCACGCTCTCTCCCAACGCTACAGATCTTAAGTTTACAAAAGGAAGTGAACCTCCTTTTATGAGGAGACAGGCATTTGCAGCTGCTTACAGGTTGCCATTCCTCCTCCAACTTTCCCGGATACCCAGCTCCAGGAGAGGTTGTGCTAGATCTCCCTGCAGTCACTCAATAGCAGAGAGGATCCAGCAGCAAATAATACAGATCTTAGTTGCATTACTTCCTGTCCTGCTCCTGGGGACATGCAGGTAACATGATGCCCCTCACTCAGCCTATACTGTAAGATGATAGTCCAGCCCTTTGGTTATTGTTGTGAATACATTTAAATATAGCTAAAGAAGACAATCAGAATAAGAAAAATGTGTTTGATTATTATCGTTATGGAAAAGACACACACACAGAAGTCGGTTCCAAACAGTGCAGTGTTGGTAAGTAACCACGATCATGTGACTGGTTTAATCAATCAGAATTAAGGATTTTAAGATCTATGTTATCATTCAGAAGAACTACTTCTATTGGATACTTAATCTGTAAAAATACCCTCTTTTACTAATGTAAGATAGAGCTTTTATACCATCACACATTTTCTAGATAGCCTCAATAAAACACTGTAACAGGGGCAGTTAAATCTGTTTCTTTATTCCTTCACTGAATGACTGATGCCATTTGCGATTATAATTGATTCCAGTAATATACAACAGTATGCACACACTATGGCTAATTTCACAGAAAGGAAGCTTTCCAGACACAACAGGAAGGAATCCTTCTTGGTGTAGTGATTTAGATACTTATACTACTTGAAGGTTTCAAAAAGCCATATTTACTGGCCTTTTAAGATGTGTCCCAATATTTCAGAAATGACTCTGCATTTTTTTCTAATTGTAAATAGAGATGGGTGGAAAAAAAATTGGCAAATAGTTTATTTGCTGAAAAATGCAGTTTCCAATCAACCTAAACTGTTTGCCAATTCAGGCTGAATTCAGGGAATAGTTTCAGCTGAAAACAAGTTTGGAAAAATTTCTGAAAAAAATTGAATTTTTTTGACATTTTCAACACTAATGTTTCAACTTTTCCTTGAAAACAACATTCTGTTTAGAATTTTAGCTAGATTTAAGAATAAAAAACACAAAAGGATAAAAAATCCTGAAAATTAAACAAAAAAATTTCATTCCACTCTGAATAATTTGTTTTGTTTTTAGTTTCAGCAAGGAAAAAAACAACCCAAAATTGTCATTCTGGGTGAACACAAAAAAAAACCATGTTTTGATTTTTCAGTTTGGCCACTGAACTGAAAAAGCAATGATTTGCCCAACACAAGTGGTAAATGCTCTTTGAAACGCTTCCCTTTTCACATTTCTGTAACTGTGATACAGTAGAAAACTTTGCATCTGAGACGTGGCCTAAATCTCACATGTCAAGCCATGTACTGTGGTACAATATTTATTTCTCTCACACTTTTTGTTGATGCAATTAATTCCCTGTGGGTGTATGTTTGACCAGAATTCTAGAGACTGGGTTTTTTGAAGCTAAGTAAGTTTCCTACCAGCGATTCATGGCGAAATCCTGCCTCCACTGAAGTCAGTAACAAAACTTTTACTGCCTTTCTCTACTGATTTTAATGGGTCAGGATTTCACTCTTGTTGTGTACATGTCTGTGTGGTTGATGAGTAGTGAGTGACTATTTCAGCTTGTGACTTATCTTGCCAGCATTACTTTTCGTCTGAAACTAAAAGGTTGTAATATTTTGCTTTGCAATAATATTGCCATAATGATGAAATTTTACCTCCAGATAGTCATAGCTGCAATTATCATGATGCTCTAGACTCAGTGTGCCAAAGGCAAATGTGATGAGAAGGCCTGGATTGGTTGAGATGGTCCAGTAACAATCTCTGTCAGGAGGATAGTTACCAGGGTATCCCGGCGAGTTTATTGAGCCATAAGTATTTGTTAGTTCATTACCACATTCTAAACAGGGGGGAAAAACCCACAGAATTACTTCACTCTTTTATCCAACTTAGTTAGAATATATGTAACGGCCATATCTAAATCATCTCTTAATGATGGAGTTTATGGACTGTTTTAGGCTATCAGATATATCAAATCAACCCATTTGTTTTCCTTCTCAAGATTTACATTTAAGGAAATCCATGAACAATAAAAACAGAACCCGAAATATTTTCTAAAGGTGTGGGTCTACACTGAAAACATTACAGTGGTGCAGCTGTAGCTCTGCTGCTGTAGCACTTCATTGTAGAAACTACATATGCCAATGGGAGGAGTTCTCCTTTTGGTATAGGTAATTCACCTCCCTGAGAAGCAGTAGCTAGGTCAGTGGAATCATTCTTCATCAACCTAGCACTATCTACACCAGGATTTAGGTTGACATAGCAACGTGTCTGGGGGTGTGTGTGGATTTTTCACACCCATAAGTGACATAGCTATGCTGATGTATGTCATCAGTGTAGACCAGTCTGCAGATGCACAGCTCTAATTTTTTAAAAAAATGGGTAACTCAGTAACGTAGTGAAAATATTGTTAGAGATGGAACAAGCAAACACAGACCTCTTTTGGGGTTCACAGAACTAGGCTGACTGTATGAGCTTTTTTAAAAAACCTAATCTCCCACTTTTTATGCTACTGCAAAGCTGTTACAATTTGTTTAAAAGTTTTTCCAATTCAAGTGTTATGTACTCAGGGTAGAGGAATAATCCTTCCCACAGCAAAGGCTGGGTAGCACTAGTGGGTGATTTGTATGTTGTACACATACTGTATCTAGTATATTCAATAAACATTTTTGCTCTCCCTCTGGCTCTTTTTTCATTCTCTTATTGATGCCCTTTCTCTGATGCATTTTACTCACTGGACTTTTTCCCTCTCTTTTCTCTATCCCTTTTTCTTCCTGTGATCCCTCCTAGGCAGTACTTGGACACAATAATTTTAAAGTTCTAATCAAGCTTTTAGACCCAGAGTGTTTGGGGGTTTAAATTAGGTAACATGAATTTTCCCTTCCCTAGCTGTCCTGAAAGAGGCCCAAGTTAATGATCTACTTTGGGAAAGGAATTCCCCAGTCCATCAAAAGATCATGTAAATGCTGTTTTCAGGAATTCAGACATAAGAGATAACTGCACAGAGAAAGTCAAGTTGTTTGAAATTTTGATAGAAAACTGTTATGTTTTTTATTCTCATTATTTTAGCCTTCTGCAAACTGACAGTGACAGAGACAAAAAAAAACTTACTTGCCCAGGGGATAAATGATAATAAAAAATCCCAAAGTGCCCAGGAACATATAACCTAGGATCCTAATAAACTTTTGAGAATCCCTCATAGGAAGAGCAAAACAACCTTAAAAACAAAAGCAAAATCCTAGCAAACATTGTTCAGCCAGTAGTTGTTAGTTAGAATTTGATTCAGAGCATCTACAGATAGCTCATCGGCCATCTTTTCTACATTACTCTTAGTCAAACTTTGTCCTTCAGCTCTTGACCTTTACTAACCAAGTAGGACATAATGACCTTTTCCCACTTTTTTGGTACATTACCTGACATCTTTTAAAACTTACCTGGTTCTCGAGACTCCCATTTAACTGTAAATCCTCCTGCATTAATTGTGTGGTCAGAACGGAACCAGAAATACAAGGAATTATGGGTACTGAAAAGCTCAGGAGGGTGAGATGAGCCACAGTATTTTCCCAGCATGTATGCTGATGCTGAGGACCCATCATGAATTTGAAGGAAGTCAAAATTACAGCTGCTGTGTGCTTCCAGTTGGAAGAATGGGAAAGTAATACGCAGAATCTAACAGGAAATAGCAGAAATTAGATCATTTTATTTGTCCATCTGTGGTCTAAAGTTTCAATTGAAAGAGTGATTAGACATTGTTTACACATAGTAACCCTATACGGAGCAGATACACCTGTCCACACAATTGTGCACATCAGTGACAAGCTTCAGAGCAATTATGAAATTTCCTGAAGAAAACAAAACAAACAAAAAACCCAAGACGAAGGAAGGTATTAAGTAATAATAAAGGTCAAAAGAAAGGAAAGGAGATAAAGAAAGATCCAGACAGACAGAAAAGTTGTCTAGGAGGACTTAATTCCTAATATTACTATTCCTATAAACTAATAGATACTCAGGATACTCATTTTAGGATCCTCAGAGCTAAATTTGATGGTATAATGTTAAGAGTTTGAAATACAGGATAACCTAGCAATATTTGATTAGAGTTTCACTATGTTATTTTCTTTATGGTATGTAATTAATTAACAAGCATATTCCCATTCTTTATATTGTTTTAAGAATCTTCCTTTCAGCTACTAAACTAAAGGCTCTTTTGTGCATATAAATTCTTCCTTTTATGAACCTACTGTAGCCAAATAATGGCATACAACAGTTTAGTTAGATCCAGATCATCAGCTGGTGTACTTTAGTGTAGCTTTACTGACGTCAATGACACTTAATGGATTTAAAGATGAGGATCTAGCACGTAGCCTTTTTCATAAACTTCCAGTAATCAACAGAGTTTGGTTAATTAGTATTCCTGAAGTATAAAGATTAAAAAACAAGAAAAATTAATCCTCGGTCAAAAAATCTTATTCTTAATCAGGAATTGAAATGCTTTACAATTTTTTAAAATAAAATTAGAAAATTTGATCCCAAATTAGTATCAGAATATATGCGTAGGCATAAAATATATTTGTGTGACACAGAGGCCCATTGGTGCCAATGGGTGAAGAGTTCACTGTTCTGTAACAGTAACTCCTAACAGGCTTAACAAACTCACTACACTTTGCATATTGCTTTCATAGTATTTATCCAAATAGAGTCAAGTGAGGTATCTAGAAAAAGCTTATGTCATCATTAACATAATTATTGTGAGATGTATGTACAGATGTGTATATACACTGGAAAATACATTTTAAAGTCTGAATCAAAGCGGGGTTGACAAGCAGGTTTTGACCAGATAAAGAATTTACCTGTCTGCTTTGGTTCACATGTAAAATAAGCATTGTAAGCCCACACAGTGGGAGCCCATTTGCATAGGATATGAACATGAGGGTGTGATGGCAATAGGAAATAAACCCTGTGGTCACCCTGACACTGGGGACAAAACAATGTCTTTGGGGAATATAACGAGTATGTAAAAAGACACCCCTTCATCCTTCACTTCGGAAGCAAAAAGGACAGCACTTTTCACATTCATGAAAGGGAGAGTCCAGCCACATTGATGGTTTAGGTGAGACAAACTACTTTTAGCTAAACAATGAGGAGTCCTTGTGGCATCTTAGAGACTAATAAATTTATTTGGGCATAAGCTTTTGTGGGCTATAACCCCTTCATCAGATGCTTTTAGCCTGTTAAGAGTTAAGTTTAGACTCTAGGAAGCATGTTATACTTTTTGTTTTATATGCACCCACTTCTATTTCCACCATTATTCTTATTCACTGTATCTTAGATCTTAGCCTTTGATGATAAACTTATGATGGTTTTTACTATATCTGTATCCCAGTGCTGTGATGTTATATTGGAGCTAATCCTCAGATGAACCAAACAGCTGTTGTGTGCACTGTTCCTTTGGGACCAGTTTACCTGGTAATTTCTGAGAGTGTCCAGTGGTTAAGGGCTAGATACTCCAGGGGAACACTTCAAGGGGGCTCTGGGACTGGTCTGCACCTATCGTTAATCTGCAAGGCAAAGTAAGGGCTGGCAGAGCCCCAAGGATAGTCTCTGTGTGGCTACCAGATTGGTGGTGTCAGGGAGCTGATATCCAGTTAAGCACAAGCAAATCTTCCTATGGTTGGAGGCAGTGGGATAACAAGGTCACTCACAATCTGGACACCCTGAGAAAGTGCCACAATTTGTAGATCAGCTTTTCTTATGCTCAACCACTGAAGATGTGAATTCAGGATTCTTCATTTCACAGACTCATAGAGATTAGACATGGATAATGCTGTGGGATCATCTAGATTAGACTACCAACCTACCATCTAACCCATCACAGTGCAGGACTGATCCCTATGGATATTCGTTAATATTTCTAATGCAGCTGTAAATGGATCCCATCCCAAACCTAAAGCAGTGTAAGAAATATGGTTTCTGTATTATTTAAGGTGTTCGTTTGTGTTGTTTGGTGTTGCCAACTCTTGCAAGTCTATCATGAATCTTCCAATATTTGCTGTTTGTTCTTAAAGTCCTTGCTCCTGAAGACAAGTGATTATATGGGAATCTCAGCTGTTGTTTTTAAAGTAAATTTCTAAACCTCGTGAAGAAAAGCATAAAAATGTGACTCAAGTGCACCATCAAGGTTCAGAAACTTGAAGTCTGATAAAAAGAAATAAAATTAATTCTTTTTAAAAGATCTTATGATTTTTGGTGGCCAGGCTCATGATTTTTGAACGTTTGGGGTTAGAAGTGCTGGGTAATTGATGGCTGCAAGAGAAAGAAGAAACTTGAATTTGGCCCTCGATGCATAAAAAGTATTTCAGTTCACCTTTGAATACCTTTAGCATTTATTACCTGTTTGACAGTTTGTATTTACACTCCTTCCCTCAGACTGATATTCACCCCTGAAGTATTTTTCCTGACTCCAGTAACACTTCCTGGTCATAGTTATGATTGTGCTGATCAACTGACAGTTACTCATTCCAGTAGGGTGATTTATTTTTAGGTGCACTCTAGTTTACCTTATTGTTGTTAGTTCGGATAACCCAAGCACAGCTGACCCGGTGATCATACTGCTCACTGTCTGGATTGTTAGAGTAGCTGAATGACCCATTGGAGCCTGAAAGAAACCCTCCACAAACTGCAGGAAAAAACAAAACAAAATAGATTCATTACAGTTATTCCTGCATTGAAGTAAATAGAGTGAAATCCTTTACCATAACTTTTGATTTGGTAAACATTTAGGAAAAAAAAGGTGAGAATCATTTGTATAAGAGGAATGGCTGGGATTTACTGAGAGCAGAGTGACCTCAGGTGAGTAATAAGCAAAAGAAGCCTAAGAATTAGCGATAGTTTGGAATTTTCCATCAATATGACTTTTTGATAGAAAATGCTGTTTCTGCAAAAACAAATTTTTTTCCACAGGAAAATTCAGATTTTGATAAAATTTTTTATTTTCTGTGAGGAAAAATGAAATATTTTGTTTCTGCTGGTTCAACTTGAACTGAAACATTTTGTTTCAGGTTTGTTCAACAGTATACTGCATATGCCTATGCTGATGTAATGCCTCTTAGGAGTTGTAATACAGGTGCTTTATGTCCTCATTCTCCTATGTGGGCCTTACTCCCTGACCAGATTACATCTCTCATGATGCACGGTGGTCACCTCTCTAACCAAGCTGTGTGGTGCATCATGGGAGATGTAGTCTGGCAAGAGAACCCATCCCACTAGGGAGAATGAGGTCATGCATCATCTGAACTACAACTCTCAGGAAGCCCGATGGCACCATATGCAGATGCAGTTTAACGTCCAACTGAATCCAGACAAAATATTTCAATTCAGTTCAACAAACTGAAATGAAACATTTTTATTTGGGGAATGTCTAAATGATTTGTTTTGATTGGAAATGTTCAAGTAAAATATTTCACCATTTTCTAACCAAAATATTTCAAAACTTTTCATTCCACAAAAAAACCTGATATTTTGACATTTTGTCCAGATTCAGGACTAAAACAAATGTTGAAAGATCAGAATTTCCTGTTGGACAGATATTCCAATTTTTAACTGTCTCTACTTTGAATAATTCAGGAACAAAAATCCAATTTTCATACAAGTGTGCTTAGTAATGAAAAGAATCAAGAGAAGAAAAAAAACAGGAGAAAATAGGATATAGTCAGATATATCTTCAAATATAAACAGTTCTCACAATGGCTATTTAAAAGAGTTTTACTCCCCATGCCATACAAAGTTAGGATTACATGCACAAAAGAAAATAAAACAGAAAAAAGAAACAAAGCCAAAAATAAATAAAAACTACATTTAAAAAACATTAAGGTTGCAAAATGAGGCACTCAAAAGTTAGGAAACAGCAGAATTAAGATTGCTTGTGCTCGTGCATTATGATACACCCCTTAATTACAGGATAACATACTATTTTTCCACAGGAGCCCTGACTCATTCAGTGCACAGGATGAACAGTGCTCAGTTAATTAGTAGTCAGTCAATATTTTGTTTTCTTCTCATTGTTGGGCACCATGCCTTATTTACTTCACACTATTCAAAAACTGTTATGAAGGCAGAATTACTTATTTACTCATGGTGTTCATCACAATAGTATCTAAATGCATTGCAAACATTAATTAGTTTATTTTCACAACAGCCTGTGAGACGAATGGGTATTATCACCATGTTACAAATGGCAAACTGAGGCACAGAAAGATTAAAATCAAAAGTATCCACCACTTTTGGGTGCCCAATTTGAGACAACTAGAACCTGAGTTTTCAAAGTACTTAGCAAAATGTAGCAATGACTATGTTCAAAACACAGCTTCCATTGACTTCAGTTGTAGCTGTGAGTGCTCAGCACTTCTGCAAATCAGACCCTAGGGTTTCAGGTTGGCACACAGAAAATAAGCAACACACAATTAGTGACCTCCTGTGCATGGGCACCAAGTTTGTATAATTTTTGGTGGTGCACAGAACAGATCCAAGCAGAGCCATCCCATCCATAGGACAGACCAGGGGAGTCCGCACTTTGGGGAGCCCCGTGCTTCAGTGGGACACGGGGTCCAGGGTGGCCTGGGGAGTAACGGGTGGCCTGGCACCGGCAGCAGCAAGCGAGTCAGCCTCAGCCCGCCCTACTCTGCCCCACCCCACTGGCTCCCAGTGTTGCTTCGGGGAGGGTGCGGATGGAAAGAGGCGGGGCGGAGGTGGGGGCTTGGGGAAAGGGGTGGAATCAGGAGAGTGAGGGGGCGGAGCAGAGGCGGGAAGGGGCAGAGCAGGGGCAGGAAGAGGCAGGGTGGGGGTTTGGGGGAAGGGGTGGGTGGGGGCGGAACAGGGGCAAGAAGAGGCAAGGCAAGGCAGGGCAGGGCGGGGTGGGCTGGGGCTGGGTCACTTGCTGCTGCAGCTCCAGGCTCCCCGCTAACTCCCCAGGCTGCCTTGGCCCCCATGTCCCCCTGAAGCACGGGGCCCCCCCAAAGCACAGGGCTGTTGCCCCGATCCGTCCTATGGATAGGACGGCTCTGAAAATATAAGCCCAAACATAAGCCCACCAAACATTGGTGGAGCCGGGCCCACGTTCCTGAATATTGGTGGAGCACAAGCACCACGGGCCCATATAACTCGCCGCCTATGCTCATGTGAAAAGTGTGGTTTAAGTGTCTTGCCTAGCATAAGATAGGAACTCTGCAGCACTGGCAGCTATAAAATACAGTTCTCCAGGCCAGTAGTCAACTGCCTTAACCATGAGCTCATCCTTCCCCTTCCTGCAATCCCCTGCCTCATTTCCTGTACACATTTCAACTTCTGCAACAAATGAGGCAAGGGTCCTACAGACAGCAGCTTCTTTCATTGCACAGCCCTGATCATCCCCAGAACAGGTCTATCCTATACACTGAATAAGGCAGGGGTCCTGTGGAAAAAATAGTGAGTGATCATGTAATTAAATACTGTATCATAATGCACAGGCATTAGGGGAGAAAATTAACATTTCATAGACCTGGCATTTCCTAACTTTGAGTGCTTGATTTTGGAACCTTAATAATGTTCTTTTACATAATCTTTTATGTGTAATTTCAGATTAAAAAAAACCTAATCATACAGAAATTGCATTATGTGTTATCATATAGATACCCATATGTTCATCAACAAGGTTTTGGAATCTTTAGTTCCACCACACAGACCTCTGCCATTTAAGCTAATACAGTAACTGATAGTAATAGTGTGATGTTATCCTTTATTTGGACCAGCACTAGAGGGAGGATGAGATAATTTTCCAGCAAGTTTCACAGATATTTACCCAGCTATTTATAGTCCTCATCCCCAATCTCCTTGCCCAGCCAGGCCAGTTCCCTTCCCAACATCTCTCTCTCTCTGGCCTCAAGCTACCCTTTCCCCTCATGTTTCCCATCTCCACTGCCTCCCATTACTCCCCCGCCAAGCCAATCCCTCTTTCCTGGCCAAGTTAAGTCTCCTTGCCTCCACTGGCTTCTTGACCCAGTCTCTTTACCCAGCCAATCCCAATTCTACCCCTGCACCCTGGCTTCATATCAGATCTCTCTCCTCTCCTCACCTCCCACTAGTTCTTAGTCGCACTCTTCTTGCCCTGCCAGTCCGTCTCTCCCCCAGCTCCTCATCCAATATCAGTTTCCTCCCACCCATTGGCTACCCATCATGTCCTTCCCTCTTTCACAGACCTTACCCCAACCACTTCCAGGCTCCACCCCCCACCCAGGTTTCTTGTTCCAATATACTTCTCCATTTTTCTCCCCTGAAAAGCTCCAGGTCCAGTTCATGTCCTCTCTACATTTGAATCAGACAGCTTCCTCCTCCATTCTGCCTGAATGCCTGCAAGAGGGTCATTGAGAGCAGGGGACACATCAGCTCTCTGCTCTCAATTCCAGTGGCTGGCCCTACCATAGCCTGCAGCAGCCGGGACCAGCCATTATAGAGAAAGTATTGTTTCAAGCTTTGGACAGGAGCATGCTCAGTTGATCTGAGGGGATGGTGCACATGCAGTCTTCTCAGTATTAGGAGTCATGAGAAGCTTGAGCATGCTCACCAAGTGTGGAATCTTCAGAGATTTTAGCTGTTAAGCTCTACCAAATCTCTGCTAAGCATGTCTAAACTGCAATTTTTTAGAAGCTTATAAACTTGGCCAAATGTAGGTAGATTTTCACAGAAAGGCACAGCTCTGACACAAAGGCCATCTCTCTGACAAATTTCAAGTGCCTCCTCCAAAGCATAGGTGTGCTAGAGCTTTTTCAAAGAAAAGGTCACCAGGATTTTTTTTTAACGTTGAAAAACAATGTATTTTTCCCTAGCCTTTTTCTTAGAAATGGCAGAACCATTTTGGCAAAAATTTCAACTAAGGGTTTATTTAGTTTAGTTTATTTATTTAAATAAAATTAATACTTGAGGCAGATACCAGTATGGAAAATTTCAGCCTGAACAGTTAAAGTCTGGCAAAGTTCTAAGCAACTAAAAACAGGGTCTTATAATGGGAAGTGTCAGCCAACTGTAATGTTAGATGATGCTACCTGCCCACACAACTGTCTACAATACATAAGAAGTTGTAGAGCCACACTGTGACAGATTGATGCTGGGGGGTGGGGTGTGTCAGTGGAACAGCACCTTGATATTAAATTAATTTTCATAAAGTATTTGTAAAACATGCCACTGAAAAACAATGTCAAAGACAGGGCATGTAATTTCCCTACAAATGTAACATCCCCTGGCTCTGTGGGTTATATTTCCTTTAAATAATGTTTTCAGTGTGTGGACTTCCTTCATGTTTTTATTGTTAACCAAAAACTTCAGGGCCTCATTTAGCTCTCCCTCTCCAATCTCCATGAACAGCAATGATGTTACGTTTTTGGCTGAGGACACATTTGGTCAGCTGCTGTTTCAAAATGAACTTTTTCAAAGTTTTTAGCACTCCCCCCACCCTCCCCGGTTTCTAAGCCACTGGGATCCACACAGTTTGGATATCTTTCTCAATTCCCTGATTGTAGATTCAGGCTGGTTCAGTGTCAGAAAGCCATAAAATTAAGTCCCGGTGTAGGCTCCTATTCTATGATGGTTCTGCAATGTAGCACTCACACTGAGGGTGATGAGGTGCACTGTGACTTACAGGTATTATATTTCAGATAAAACATTTAAACTGAAGTCTATTTCTTGTCACTGGCTGCTGTACTGGGTAAAAATTAAAGATTCTGTGACTCTCCTTGAAAAGAAATAGTGATCATCCTGGTTTCATTGACAACATTTTCTTTGTCATGTAAGTTCTAATATCCCAGACTGCATAGTGACTACTATAGAAAGCCTAATAGTTGCCACATTTGCTTGAAGCATATAGTCATTGCATTACCACAGTCTAACTCTTTTTTGTGAAGCCCTTTGAGGCAAACCAAGTATGAAATACATTATATAAATCAAAAGCAAACTTTATTCTGTTCAATTGTGATTCTATTATCCCTAACACAAATCCTCCTTCCCATCTGAATTAGTACACATATGGTCAGGATTCGGAAGATCTCTATTTAACTACAGAAATCTAATTTTAGGATTTAAAGGGACTAGTCAAAGCTAGTAGGCCTAAAATTCAACCTGTCTGTTATGCTATTGTTGGTAAGCATGTGGAGTTAGAAGCTTTAAGCATTATAGGCTTAATACAAGAGTTCACTGAAGGAGTGGGAAAGACTCGCATGGACTTTGGATAAGGATCTATTTTCCACTGCCTCTCATATTTTAAACCCAAGGGTAAGACTTTTCCCTTATAAACCTCATCTCTAAACTAAATGCCTTTTATGAATATCAGATTGATAGGCTGGTGCTTCAGTTCTCAGTCACTATGCTTTTCATAGGTTTCAGAGTAGCAGCCGTGTTAGTCTGTATTCGCAAAAAGAAAAGGAGTACTTGTGGCACCTTAGAGACTAACCAATTTATTAGAGCATAAGCTTTCGTGAGCTACAGCTCACTTCATCGGATGCATTTGGTGGAAAAAACAGAGGAGAGATTTATATACACACACACAGAGAACATGAAACAATGGGTTTATCATACACACTGTGTCACATACACTGTGTGTATGATAAACCCATTGTTTCATGTTCTCTGTGTGTGTGTATATAAATCTCTCCTCTGTTTTTTCCACCAAATGCATCCGATGAAGTGAGCTGTAGCTCACGAAAGCTTATGCTCTAATAAATTTGTTAGTCTCTAAGGTGCCACAAGTACTCCTTTTCTTTATGCTTTTCATGTTACCTTGCTGGGGAGTCTGACACTGAGATCCAGTCCAGGTATTTGTACATTCACAGAAGTAGCCATTAATTCCATCAGTACAGCTTCCACCATTCTGACAAGGGTTGCTAGAACACTCATTGATGTTTTCTGTACAATTCATGCCAGTCCAGCCTGAATCACACACACAGAAGTATCCAGAGAGCGTAGCCTGCAAGAATAAACCGAATGAAAAGATGCAGCAAATGTGAGTCAACTTAAGTCATTAATATAGTTAATAAAATCATTGATATTTATTATTGTTTTTAGTTGGCAGTGCTGGTGCAGAGAAACAAAGGAAGCACTCAGTAGTCAACTGTCTTGACATTAACCGTTAGATACTAAAAAAAGCTCAAGGTCTAATTGGATTAGCTCCTTGTTTTGTCTATTATTGCTTTACAGAGGCCTTTCAAATTACCTGAAAAAGTCAAATCTGTCTTACTTTAGCCATCCAGAAAACTGTTTGCTTGGCACTGAAATTATTACCCTAGAAACAAGTAAATCAAGTTACCTTGCAGCGCTGTAATACAAGCCAGGACAACAGCTGTTTTATAAATCATTTGTCTCAGGCCTGGTCTCTAAAGCCTGAATAGTCTAAAGGGGCCATGAGTGGGATTTAACTACTCCAGACAGAGTTAATGAAGAATGGAGCAAACCCAAAGGACCACAGGATCAGGCCAGTGGTCCATCTTGTAAGATCCAGGGGGTCTCAAACCCAGAAGCTGTTACCAGTTCATACTCCACTACCTATGACCCACTGTGGACACAGACCATGGGAAGTCCCGTGTCAAGGGGTCTGACAGATAGCAGCCACATGGCTCCTGAATGGCTCCCCACCTTATATAAACCCAAGAGATGTTCTGGGAAGAGTCCAAGCAACGGTATGGATCTCCTGTAGCTGCCATGACCATTCCTGATCCCTGGTCTTGAACTCCTGCCTTTGACCTCAGCTTGATTTGGACCTCACCTCCTGACTCTGACCCTGTAACCTGACTTGGACTCTGATCCTTGGTATTGACCCCAGCCTGGAACTCAACCACAAATTCCTCTGCTACTCTCAGTCTCAGGTGTGACCCTGCTCTGACGTTTGGTCCCAGTTGCCCTGGTCAGAATCCTGACAGTTTGCCTGCACCACTCTTGCCTGTGGTGAAGGTCTACCCTGGAGGACCATGGAGGCACTGGGCCCCTCCCTGTCTAACATGCCCTACAGGGTAGTGGAGATGCTTGAATGAGTTTGACCCTCTCAGGCGGAACTCCCCAAGCTTCAAGCCCAATTATCCCAGCTCACAGCACAGAACCAAGCTCTACAGAGGCAACCCACCCTGCTCCATGATGAAAATGTGATACTGAGGGCCCAACTGGCACAGAACAGTGCAGATAACCAGTTGCTATGAGAACAGACAGCTTGGCTACAGGACAAAAATACCCAGACCTAGTGCCCCACTCAGAACATTTTAATGGGAACCCCCATAATTCAGGTGGTTTATTACCAATGTTGCCTGCTGTTTCTGCTGCAACCCTGTCCTGCCCCACCAACCTAGCAAAAGTATTACTCGTTATTAGCCACCTGTTGGGAGATGCATTGTATTGGCCCTCGCCCCCACGTGAATGAGTGAGCCCGACGCTATCTGACTGGGATGCCTTCCTCCAGGTGTTTTCTACTATATTTGATGATACCCACCATGCCCACTCAGTGGAGGTGGCCATGTGCAAACTCCAGCAGGGGTAGAGACCAGACTTCTTGTACACTGCCCACTATCGGCGACTAGTCTCCAACACTGAGTGAAACAAAGCGGCGCAGCTCTACCAGTTCTTTTGGAGACTATAGCAGGAAATTAAGGATGATCTAGTTTGTGTGGCGGCCCCAACCAATTTAGATACATTGGTTCATCTCATCATAGACATCAGCAATAGGCTCCACAAACAACAAAAGGAAAGGAAGGGGTCCTGGTCATCACTTGACTGGTACCTCGTGGTACCCCTCTCCAAACCAGACCCATGCAGCTGGATAACACCCACTGCCATGTGACCACTGAGGAAAAAGAGCACTGCTGCTGTCACGGACTGTGTTTCTACAATGGAGGATCCAGCCATATTCTTACCAATTACCCATCCCTAGCTTTAGCATGACCGATTTCAGGAAACAACCACACGCAGGCCCAGGAGAAGGAGTTGGCGTGGGCGAGCCCCCAGATAATGCCCCCCTCCTCCTCACTGAGGCATGCCCCAGGCACAGCGAGTGCTCCTTAAAGTCTGGGTCTTCTTGTGTTCCAGGAAAGCCTTACCAAATTCCCCCACAGTGGGCACTGGTGGATTCTGGGGCAGTGGACAACTTCTTAGATGCCCATGCCCTGGGTATTCAGGCACAACCAAAGACTGTCCACAACCTAGTGGAAACTTTAGATGGCTCACTCCTCTTGTCAGGGCCAGTGACACAGGAGATGGTGCCTCTGGAAGTTGCCATTTGCAACCATCTGAAATCCTTCCATTTGGAACAATCTGCTCATCACATTTCCCCATAATCTTCAGCATTTCATGGCTGGTTTGGCAGCTCATGGTTTCCACATTCTTTGGCATGAGCACCAGAGTAGCTTCTGTTCCAAGTTCTGCCAGGAAGTCTGCCTACGTGGGCCCAGCAACACCTCCACCCTTGCATCTACTATTCATAGAAGCTCAGTCCAGCTGAGTTATGAAATTTGAGAGAAGGAGATTCTAGATCCCAAAGTGGCCTTTGAAGAGTGGCACCACTATCTGGAGGATGCTCGGTTCTCAGTACAGGTATATTTGAATCACAGAAACTTAGTAGCTCTGCCCAGCCAAAGCACTGAAACAGAGGCAGCTTCGCTGGACCCTGTTCTTCACACACTTCAATTTCACCATCATGTACCACCCAGAGGCCCAGAACAAGACTGCTTAGGCCTTGTCCTGAAAGGAGAAGATCTCACCAGCCAAGATCCCCCTATGCTGAGTCTCAAGCCCCAGAATTTCCTGAATGCATTGATTCCTCAAGATCTTCCATTTGGCCAGCTGCTCCTTCTGATGGCCCTGAATGTGCGTGACAATCCACTCACATGTCGATTCCTGTGAGACATGTGCCTGCACCAAGACACTACACTCAACCCCCCCGTGGCACCCTAATGCCTTCCAAGACCCCATTCAGATCCCGGGTAGCCATTACCCTGGAATTCTTGGGTACCAAGAGCTACCTGTGTCTAACAGTTACACTGTAGTCAACCACTGACAAAAATGGCCCACTTCGTCCCCATTGCACATACGCTGGAAGCAGAAGAAATAGCCCAGCTCCTGGTAGCTCATGTCATCCATCTACAAGGATTCCAGGAGTGAGTCCCAACTGATTGTGGTCTCCAGTTTCCATTGTAGTTTTGGCATGAAACCTTGATTGCTCAGGACCTGCGCTTAAACATCCACTGCCTATCACCCACAAACTGACGGTCAGTCTGAATGAACAACTCAAGTGTTAGAACAATATTTGTGCTGCTTCACAAATTTCCACCAGGACAACTAGTTGATCCTCCTACCCAAAGCAGAGTTTGCTTACAACAACGCTGATTTTGTCTCCACCGGGCAGACTCCATTCTATGCAAACTGTGACTTCCACCCCCCTTCTCCTGGCAACTCCACCAATCCCATAGCTGCCACCTAAGTATGCCAGATCCATGATGTCCAAGAAGAACTCAAGGCACATCTGGACAAGACCAAGGAAGATTATAAGCAGTACGTTGACCACCAGTGCAGGGAATACCCAGAATTCACTGTTGGGTAAAAAGTGTGGCTCTCAGCCCAAAAACTCCACTCCAACTGGCCATGTTGTAAATTGTGTTATCCATACCTTGGGCCATATTTCATCAGCCAGGTAATTAACCCAGTGACCGTGGGGCTTTAGTTACCCAGATCCCTCAATGCACACCCAGTGTTCCATGTATCCTTGCTAAAAACATCAACAACCCCTTCACGCACCAGGCTCAACAACCACCACCCCCTCTGGTGCAGATCCAGGGACACAACAAATACAAGATCCATGAGATACTGGACTTCAAAAATCAAATATGGTTTTCTCTGGGAGATCTGGTTCAGAAGAGTGATTCTGGGAGCTAGAATCTCAAATCCATGACCTCGTGACAGCCTTCCATGAGGCCCATCCAGACAAACCCAGGCCAGTGGAGATGCCCCTTAGGAGGTGTAATGTAAGGCCCCTGGGGTGTCAAACACAGCCCTGAAAAGCTGCAGGTGGCAGATATCTCCATGCTGCCACCCAACAGAAGCTATAACCAGCTTGTGCTCCATTATCCATGACCTGTTGTAGACTCAGACCACAGGAAGTCCTGCCTCAAGAGATCTGACAGGCAGCAGTAATGGAAGCACTTACTTTCTCTCTACCATTCTTTATTTTGTGTTTCTCTCTTTTGCCCCTTCTTTTCATCTCCTCTCTAAACAGTCCTAATCTTTCCTATTTCTCCTCCCCTATGAGGGTCTTTCCATATCTCCCATTGTTTCTGTTGCCCATCATTTGAGCCCCTTGTGCTTCTTCTACGACTTTCTTGAATGAATACAGTATTCCAGGTGAGAGAAATCTCACCATCGATTTATATAATGGCTCTATAATATTTCCACTATTATTTTCTATCCCTTTCTCTGCATGTGTAACTTTTTTGGTCCCGCAGCGCATATTGAGCAGAGGCTTTTATTGAGGTGTTCACAGTGATGCTAAAGTCTTTTCACTGAGTGTTTACTTTTAATTGAGGGCTCAATAATGTGCATTAATAGTTGCAATTACTCCTTCTGGAATGTATTACCTCATGCTTATTAACCATGAAATTTCATCTGCATTTATGCCACTTAGTGATAGCTCTGTTGGGTTCCTCTGAAGTTCATCTGTCAATTTTAGGTATTTACATGTGTCCCGTTAATACATTATCTGAGCAACTCACAGTTTTTAATCTGTTGATCCCCACAACACCCGTGGGAGGTAGGGAAGTACTTTCAGACCATTTTACAGATCGGGAACTGAGGCACAGAGAGGCTAAGTGGGACACAAAGGAAGTCTGTGACAGAGCAGGGGATTGAACCTGGATTGCCAATGCTTAGTACCCTGAACTAGTCTCCTATAGTCTTGACTCACCTACATTTTGTTAAAACAACAAGGAGTCCTTGTGGCACCTTAGAGACTAACAAATGTATAAGCTTTGGTGAGCTAGCAAATAAATTTATTAGTCTCTAAGGTGCTACAAGGACTCCTTGTTGTTTTTGCTGATACAGACTAATACAGCTACCACTCTGAAACCTACATTTTGTTAGCTGCAAACATTTCCCCTCATTCTTCACCTATTTACTAGATCAGTAATAAACATATTAAACAACGGTCTTAATACAGATTCCTGGGGAAATTCCCCTGCTAACTATTTCCATGTTGAAAATTGACCCACCCTCAGATCCCACCCTCGTCATCACTGGATATGAGTCAACAGTGTGCCGATGTTGCCAAGAAGGCCAATGGCATTTTGGGATGTATAAGTAGGGGCATTGCCAGCAGATCGAGGGACGTGATCATTCCCCTCTATTCGACATTGGTGAGGCCTCATCTGGAGTACTGTGTCCAGTTTTGGGCCCCATGCTACAAGAAGGATGTGGAAAAACTGGAAAACGTCCAGCGGAGGGCAACAAAAATTATTAGGGGACTGGAACACATGACTTATGAGGAGCGGCTGAGGGAACTGGGATTGTTTAGTCTGCGGAAGAGAAGAATGAGGGGGGATTTGATAGCTGTTTTCAACTAGCTGAAAGGGGGTTCCAAAGAAGATGGGTCTAGACTGTTCTCAGTTGTAGCAGATGACAGAACGGGGAGTAATGGTCTCAAGTTGTAGTGGGGAAGTTTTAGGTTGGACAGTAGGAAAAACTTTTTCACTAGGAGGGTGGTGAAACACTGGAATGCGTTACCTAGGGAGGTGGTGGAATCTCCTTCCTTAGAAGTTTTTAAGGTCAGGCTTGACAAAGCCCTGGCTGGGATGATTTAGTTGGGGATTGGTCCTGCTTTGAGCAGGGGGTTGGACTAGATGACCTCCTGAGGTCCCTTCCAACCCTGATATTCAATGATTCTATGATTCTTTGACCATTTGTTTGTAGTGTTTGTTTTCTGTCTGTTAGTCAGTTTCCGACCCATCAGTGAATTCTGGCTGTTGCCCTGAATGGAACACTCCCAAATGTTTTCTATTGATGGTATCTGCTGTGTACTATGTTTTACTCTCCATTCAACTATTTTTTAATATTCCTGCTATCTCTTATTCTGAGGCTTTTAGCTTAAAGCGAAGGTTAAGGGGTGATTACACTGTTTAAGTATCTACAAGGAGAACAAATATTTAATAATAGGCTCTTTGGTCTAGCAAAGAAAAGTATAACACAACCCACTGGCTGGAAGTTGAATCTAGATAAAGTCAGACTGGAAATAAAGCATAACATTTTAACGGTGAGAGTAATTAACCCTGGGAACACTTTACCAAGGGTCATGGTGAAGTCTCCATCACTGCCAATTTTTAAATCAAGATTGGATGTTTTTCTAAAAGATCTGCTCTAGGAATTATTCTTGGGGAGTTCTATGGCCTGTGTTATACAGGAGGTCAGACCAGGTGATCACAGTGGTCCCTTCTGGCCTATGAATCCATTCACAAGCAACAAAAATTGATATAGGATTCATAGCGCCACAGCCATGGTGGTTTTGTGCATTTAAGGAAAAGTACCATGTAAAAATGAACACTATTATTATATTTTATCATTATTGTCATGTCTGAGTACATCAAACTAGGGTCAAATCCTGCATTGACTTACACCTCCCCCCTCCTCCCGTGCAAACCTACTATATTCTAGGACAATAGGTAAAGTATGGCGAAGAACACTTCAGAAATGCGTGTAGAAATCTCCACCAATGGAGTTGCATAGGGGTAAACCCATGCTGATTTTTATCCTCACTGGTATACTGTGTCTTAATGGTCACATCTAAACAAAATTGTCTCTTTAACTCTGAGGAGACATGTACTTACTAAGCACTGTCCATTTCTACAAGGGTTTTGATGCTGACAGGTATCACTGACTGGGACACACCCATTTGGCCCATAACCACTTCCAGTGTACTCAGCTGGGCAGACACAGGTAGGTATAGGACCTGTGGAAGATGAGACAAAACATACATGATAACTAGCCTGGTCCTGATTACAGTAACAATATCAGCTTTGTCATTAACAGTACATGAAACAGAGTCTCAATTTGAAACAGGGCTTTGCAAAATGCTTTAGTCTATTAACAGGTGATCTCTTTTGGGATGTTCTTCCCTGCTCTGTGTCCACTGTAGTCATTAAGACTACTGGTTATTGGGAAGTCTTAAGAGAGCTGTGGAGGCCCACGTGTCTTTGCAGAGAGGTGCAGAATGGAATCTATAGCTGGAATGAGGCAGAGGGGTTCCAGGAGGGAACTGTGGAGGCTGGCAACATCCGCACAATGAAACCTGCAAATGTCTGGTGGTGGAATCTGGATCCATTCTGACGATACTGTAGCACTGCCAGTAGGCTTTACCTACATTCGCTGCAAATGCCAGGTCACTGCCTTTTGCACCCTTGTGCATCCTAGGTCTCCCAGTGCTAGAGACAATGCCAGTTCACTAAAGTGTACATATCTGTTAGCTTGTGGTCTGAAGGCTAAAGTGAAAGTTCTAAGGTCAGAGGACTTCATTTTAAATGTGTTGTTACAAAACTGCACTCTTTTTTGAAGACTGATATTGAACTATCTAACAGTACTTAAAATGGCATATTACCTGGAGAGGGTACACATGAGGCCAATGGATGGCAACCTCCATTATTTAAGGAGCAGATACCAACTTGGGTGCATACTCTTCCATCCCCCTCATAACCTGGTCAGAATAAGATCATTGTTATTATACAAACAAACCAGGTTGGTGAAAATCTGTGAGAATCAAATGGGAACTATGCTTACTCGTACTGCCACCCAGGTGAAAGACTTGAGTGGGGACCAAGTACGATGCTTTTCTAGCACTTAAACAGAAAAAGCTGAAGTTGACACTGGACCAGAGGTTTTCAAACTTCGTTGACTACCTCAGGTACCAAACTTCAGGGCCCTGACTCTGATCTTACTGATTCTGTTGTTAATCATAAGTAAATCCAACGGACAAAACAGAGATACATCCGCATAAACCAAGTATGTGTGAGATCAGAACCTTAAGACCTGGGCTGTAGCAGTCATTGCATTCTGTCTTCCATTCATTTCTGCACACAATAAACCACAGTGGTGCATGGGTTTCTATAACTTTGGTTTCATGATTGCGAGACTGAAGTTTGGAATATGCCCATGATGCACTGAGATTTAGAACACAAACACTGAATGGAGAGTGGGAAATCACTGCTGGTGCTGCTATGAGGCTCATTAAGATAAGAAGAAAGAGGTGCCTGGAGTATCATTCATCAACAGCCTATGAATTACTTATGATCCAGTGCATTAGATCAAACATGTACTCAAAATGCCTTCCCAGTATAGAGTAACATATGTGTGGTAAACAGTGTTGGTGAACAGTCCCTAACAGGGATTTGTTTCCATTACATTTATTTCAGGTAGTTAAAAACATTTTTTCTGTTAATGATGTTGTACTTCTCATAAAGGGCTTTAAAAATAGTAAAACTCAAAATGTTGACTTATCACCACTCCAACTGCTCTGTTTGTGGCTGGAAACACTATAGATTTTGGAAGCACTTTTAAAGCAATGATAAATTAGTAAGTCTTTTAAGAAGGACAATCCAGGTGGTTTTTGACATATAGCATATACTTTTAATTAATGTGGACAACATAATAATGATCTTAGTTATTCACATATTGTCTGCCAAAGGAAGCACGCTGATTAGTCATTTAAAATGTCTTGCTAGTATGACAGGAATCAATTTAAAGGAGATGTAATTAGATATGTACACTATAAAATGCTCATCACTAAGTCTTCCTAAGGCAGTTTGAATGTGCTTTGTCTCCAGACACTATATTAAACCACATTAACATCACGTTGGTTAGTATAACACCTGTTTATTTAAACAAAATTAACAGTGCTAGAAGGTGTAGTATCTTCATGTTTTAAGTGTATATCCTGCTTGTCATTATATCAACATAAAGTCAATTCATTGTTTTACCTGGTGGACAAAGACTGCAGTGGAAGGATCCCATAGTGTTGATGCACTGAACCACTGGTGCTATTGAACAGCCTCCATTATCCATCTCACATTCATTAATATCTTGGCAACTGTAGCCATTTCCTTGCCAGCCTATGAAAAGACACAGCAGAGAGGCAAAAACTGGCAAATCTTTACAACAACCTTTTACTTTTCTTCCTTTTACCTGAACTTTCCTGCCTGTCCCAAGTACAGGAAAATATTACTTTTGCATGCCATTTAGGAAAGGCAGGTGAATGGGAAATCTTCCTCCTTTGATGTATTAGAACTAAACTGAAATGTACTGTAGAATTTAAAATAATGTAGTCTGCTAAATGTGAGTGGGGACCTTTTATTTGAATATGTCCTGTGCATTTTCGGTAATGGATCACACTTTTATATAAGGATTAGGCCTGTCAGACCTTACCATAAAATTTTTTCCTACAAAGGCTTGTTCTAATCCTGATCTTCATTATTTAGAGTCCCCGTAATCATGTTCTCTACAAAATGCCTAAATAACTCAAATAAGTGCACTGCAAAAAGAGAATTCATAGATTTTCAGGGCAGAGGGGACCATTAGATTAGCTAATTGGATCTAAATGTATAAAAAAGTCCAAAGAATTTCATCCAGTTACTCCTGTATTGACCCCAATTCTGTGCTTGTGAAGTATTGGCAGTCAGTACACATCATTGCCTCTTGTTCCTGAATGAGAATAAAGTACCTGTGGGACAAGGCCCGCAGTAGTAAGAGCCTGGAGTGTTGTAGCACCTTACGAGAGGATTCTGAGAACACGGCGGACTAGAGAGGCTGCACTCATCTATGTCAGCACTGCAGTCGGGGCTACCAGGCGGGGACATCCAACCAGCATCGCAGATACAGCTGTACTTTGGCTGCCACATTAAACAGCATGTTATGAATTAGGGCAATTGTGAAAACTACTGAGAAGCCTATACAAGGAACAATTTTAAAAAATCTTCTAAACTACAGCCAATTACAAGAGAGGTTTATAGAATATCAGGGTTGGAAGGGACCTCAGGAGGTCATCTAGTCCAACCCCCTGCTCAAAGCAGGACCAATCACCAATTTTTGCCCCAGATCCCTAACTGGCCCACTCAAGGATTGAACTCACAACCCTGGGTTTAGCAGGCCAATGCTCAAACCACTGAGCTATCCCGTCCCCCCACCCCAAAAAACAAAAACAAAAATGTTGGCACGTGATTTGCTTTTGCATGGTCGTGGGTAGATTTTTCCAATCTTTTTTCCTCTGAAATTGAATATTTAGCAAATGCCAATAACAGGCTGCATCATTATTTCACTAAGCAAAAGGAACCTGTATTTTACTGAAACTATACCAGAGAGAATGAACAGCAATCATGAACTGTACCTAAACATAATTAAAAGCAAGCAACTCAGCTTGCTTTGCATTTAGGGTAAAGAGACCAATATAAATATAACAACCTGAAATCAGTTTGGCAAACTGTGCAGTAATCTGTGTGATGTACACAGTGTAAATAGCCAATTAATTCACAAATCCATACTTTCTTTAAGGGCAATGATTATATTTACTGTAAACTTTACTAACACTCAGATCTTAACATCTGTAATGAATTGCAGTGTTCAGTGGAGTCAGCATGACTTATTTGGATTGAAGTTATGTTCCAGAACCTCTTGTTAAAGTGTGATTTTTATTTATTTATTTATTTTTAAGAACAATCCTTATTTGGTCCCTACAATGTCCCAGAGAACTGGAGTATGAAGAGTTTTGAAGTTAACATTAAATAACATTAGAGTGGTATTTTCACAAGCGCTCAGCATTAACCGTGATCTCGCTGAAGCCAAGGGGAGTTTTATCATTGACTTTAATGGGAGAAGAGTCAAGCCAACCCTGAAACTTTTGAAAATCCCACCAATAATCTACAAAATAAAGGGAAAATAGCCTAGCAGAAACTGAATAGTGAACCTTAACCAAATCTTCAATCCAGACCTACGGTTAATAAACTGGACTATTTTCATGAAAGACGGGCAATAATCATACAGCAGGTAAAAAGTGCATGTGACATTGCCAGCCCCAGAAACCACTAGGGATAGTATTGCAAAGTCATTGCTTTCCCTTCCATGGGGGTCTTGCAGTGACGACAAAGTTGGTTATTCTTAACTATGTTTCAGATAATGTTAGGATTGAAATAATACCCACTACTAGAACTGGAGATTCAAGTAATGTTTTTAAATATTCAAAAACGTTTCTTCTTCCCCAGCTGCTTAAAGGAGGATAATGATGGACCCGATACAGGAGCCTCTTGGGAGTTGCTAATTACCCTTAGTTCCCTCTATGGTCACTGGGATGCTCAGCACCATTCAGCAACCAATGTTTGGTCATTGTGTACAGGATTAGTTGCCCAGTGCCACTATTTCACCTCTAGAGCACAGTTGGTTGGTACTTATTGGTACAATTGGTATTTATTCGTTCTTCAGAGTTTTTAAATACTGACTGAAACTGCGTTGCATAAAGAGACTCATACTTCATTTCTTACCTCATTGGGCTGCTCCCTGTCGGAATCTATGCAGATGCCATGCTCACAGAGAGCCTGAGAGCCTCCTTGGCAATCATCAAATGTTGAGGTACAATGGGGCCCATAGGTTTCTGGAGTACAGGTACAGCTAGTGATGAAAACACAGAGAAATATCATAATGTTGTCTGTCTTATTACCACAGCATCTGAACACCTCACAGACTTGAATGTATTTAGCCTTACAACCTCCCTGTGAGATAGAGCAGGATACCCCCATTTTACATATGGGGCAACTGGAGCACAGAGACACTAAGTGACCTGCCCAAGGTCACATATGAAGTTTGGGTTCAAGCCCTGCTCTGCCGCAGATCTCCCAACACTTTCAGATCTGAAGAAGTGGGTATTCACCCACGAAAGCTTGTGTTCCAATACGTCCGTTAGTCTATAAGGTGCCACAGGACTCTTTGCCGCTTTCATAGTTAGACTAGGGACTGAGGGATAGGTTTTTAAAAGTATTTAGACAGCTAGTGTGATTTTTCACAGTTAGGTGCTTAACTCCCACTGATTTCAATGAGATTTAGGCACCAAATCTCGGACACATTTGAAAATCACACTTGATAACTAGCTCCATATTTAGGCACTTAAATACTTTTAAGAATCTGGCCTTGAGGGACGAGTCATTCAGGCCCAGATTCAGCAAAACACCTACACTTACCGCTTTGCTAACTAGGGAGTGACTTGAGTGTGTGCTTAACTTTAAACACCTGCTCAAGTGCTTTGCTGAAACAGAGGATGTGTTGCTGGAGCTTCCTGGTACTCAGAGGAAAGACACAAGCTTAAGTTGTAGCCTGTCTATTTGCTTTCCTAGTTATGTAAAAGCCAGTTTGTTCAGTTTGGTACGAAGGGCAGTTTTTAGCTGGCAAGAATAAAGCCTTGAAGAGAAATAATAATGGTGGCTGGCTGGCTCTTTTGTTGTTGCTGGACCAGCTGACTCACTTCAACAACTTACACAGCCCTGCACTCATTGTGGAGATGAGGAAACTGAGGCATGGATAAATTAAGCAGTTTATGCATGTACAAACAGCAAGTTTTAGTGGAAGAGGTGGTAACAGAACCCAGGAATCCTGCCTTCCAGTCCTCTCAAGCTGCAATGATGAACTGAATGTGGGTATTATATCTATTGCAACAAGTTATTACTTCCTGAAGCAAGAGGAGACAAGGGGGTAGGGGATAGGAGGAATTTGCCCTAGAGGAGAGTCTCTGAATCACAGTGAATCTCAGGGCTATTCTGGAGGTGGTGCAATTTATGCACTACCCCTTGCTCAGCACTATGCCTAATGGTACAATCTAGGCTGCTGAAATGCAGCCCCTACTGAGGTGTTTCAGAGTAGCAGTCGTGTTAGTCTGTATTCGCAAAAAGAAAAGAGAGTACTTGTGGGCCTTAGGACTAACAAATTTATTTGAGCATAAGACTTTCGTGATAGAAGTTCTCATTCATCAGATGCATTGGTGGAAAATACAGTGTGAGTTGGAGATTTATACTACGCACAGAGAACAATGAAAACGACAATGGGTTATCATACACACTGTGAGGAGAGTGATCACTTAAGATGAGCCATCACAGCAGGGGGGGTGGGGGGAGGAAAACCTTTCATGGTGACAAGCAAGGTAGGCCATTTCCAGCAGTTAACAAGAACATCTGAGGAACAGTGGGGGGTGGGGTGGGGGGGAGAAATACCATGGGGGGAAATTACTTTGTGTAATGACTCATCCATTCCCAGTCTCTATTCAAGCCTAAGTTAATTGTATCCAGTTTGCAAATTAATTCGGAACATGACAGAACAAACAATACAAGACAGGAAGTGAAGAGAAATACTGTATCAAAATGACAGCATATGGGGGGTGCCGGTGGTTCCAAGGCATGGGCACTATAGTTCAGTGACTCTCCCATTTTGTAGCAGATTGTGTTGCACACTTGGGTCTGTCACCTACCCTCTTTTTTTTAACTGGCATTCAGACACCAGTTGCTCAGTTCCTTCGAGAACACCATGCTTATAGGGGGCTACCTGTCTGAAAGTTCTGTTTCTTATTTTCTGTAATGGTAATCAAGCTGGTAAATACACGACTTCCAGACACAATACAAAGCTCTCCGTTAGAAGGGAACAAGCAGGCTGAATGGCATGCCAGAGTTCCCTGCAAAGCAGTTTGTTCTCAGCTTCAGCATAAAAATCTTAGTCCCCACAAATATTTACTTGGTCTGCCAAAAGCTTTATAATACTTTGCCATTGCTTGCAAGAAGATTTTAGAAGGAATATCTATGTGCAGTAGTTATAATGTGGCCCAATGATACTTTTCTCAGGGTGTGCTATTCCCCAGCAGCGTTAATTTGATTTTAGACAAATTTCCAGCATTCCTGCAGGTCTCTCTGCCACATCAGGCAGTCTGTAAAACAGGCTATGCACAAAGTGGCTTATACTTGCTATCTTCCTCCTGTGTTCAGAAGCACAGCATGGTAGTGCACTACAAAATTAAGATGTCCACCACTATCCATCTGAAAGAGAGAACTCTGCTTCCCATCTCTCACTTACAGTGACTGTTTTAAAGTAGGCATTTCCTGGCAGTCTGCTTCCAGGAGAGCACTTCATTGCTTCTCTGTCCCCTTACATATGTTAAGTCAGTACTGGACATAATGAAATGTGCCTGTTTACCACCTGATGAGAAGACCCATATCTCAATATTCTTGTCAAACAAAGTTCTTCCGCTCCATGCCTTGAGGCTTTCTATCCATCCATGCTCCCTTCCCCAACAAGGTTCCCAATCCTTTCCCCTACTCACAGTAAGACCACACACACACACACACACACACACACACACACACCAGTGACGTGTCTGTAAATCAGAAAGATGGTATTTTGCAGATGTCACTGACTACACAAGGTGTGGGGCAACAGTGAATGAGGCACACAGCCCCTCCCTCAAAGAGGTGACTACACTGGACGTTTTCACAGTACTTTTGCTGTTCAAACTCTTGACTTACGTGTCCTTTTTAAAACACTGATTCAGGAAAGCATGAGCTTAGAGATAATAGGAATGCTTTCCAGAATCAGGGCCTTAATGCTCGAAGCTGCATACTTGTGATTTTGGTGAAATGGTGAAGGAGTCCTGATGCCTATCAAAGTATTGTTTCATATTCAAAACAAGCAGGAATTCAGTGAGAAGTACCTTAAAGAAGGGAAAAGATCAGTATTTAAAGGCAATAAAACACAACGTTTTATTACTCAGCAGAAGCTGCCAGAGCATGGCCACCAGCTTTAGGAAGTCCTGCTCAGACAGCTTCATGGGTAATAACTTTAATCTCTTACTAGAATAGAGTGGTGACCTCTTCCTCTTTGGAATGTCCTCTGCATCTTTGAATGCCTTGATTTTGATCAGTCCTTTGGGGCAGGACTTGAATTTCTGAAATGCACCTCATTAGCTGATTTAGAGTCTTGTGAATCTTTTTATCTGTCATTTGATTTGCCCATATTTAGTTGGGGGTAGATGTATGGAAGATGGAACATGTTTATATATCTGAAGATCCTTAACTGATGAAACATAGTCAAGCATTAAATTATTCCATCCTGTCAACCCTAAGTTAATCAGTGTCAGTTCACTAAAGATAGTGTTCAGTAACCTGCAACGATCTTTTCAAGCAAACTTGCCAGTTGAACATGTGACATTTATCCAGGGCTGTTAATAGTTCATCAGTGAGCACTACAGAGCTAAATCAAATGTATCCCGGCCATTCCTGTTAAGATTCTGCAACTGTGTAATTCTAATAACAGTGTAAGGCAAAAAAAGTCCCCTCATATAATGTAGTATTTTTCATTAAGCTATATAACGATTGCCACCGAACAAGCAGAATATCAATTGCTTACTTTAAATGGATATCTAAAATATTTGAGAAGTTCTAAGACTTTATTAGCTTTGGGATAAGTGTTTAATTTTCATAGATTCATAGATACTAAGGTCAGAAGGGACCATTCTGATCATCTAGTCCAACCTCCTGCACAGCGCAGGCCACAGAATCTCACCCACCCACTCCTACGAAAAACCTCACCTATGTCTGAGCTATTGAAGTCCTCAAATCATGGTTTAAAGACTTCAAGGAGCAGAGAATCCTCCAACAAGTAACCCATGCCCCATGCTACAGAGGAACACAAAAAACCTCCAGGGCCTCTTCCAATCTGCCCTGGAGGAAAATTCCTTCCCGACTCCAAATATGACGATCAGCTAAACCCTGAGCATATGGGCAAGATTCACCAGCCAGATACCCAGGAAAGAATTTTCTGTAGTAACTCAGATCCCATCCATCTCAGGGGATTAGTCCTATTTACCCTGAATATTTAAAGATCAATTACTTACCAAAATCACATTATCCCATCATACCATCTCCTCCATAAACTTATCGAGTAGAATCTTAAAACCAGATAGATCTTTTGCCTCCACTGCTTCCCTTGGAAGGCTAATTTTTCATTTTAGTGCAAAGATACTTCCGTGCGTGTAATGGCAGGGAAGGGGTCATTGAATATTCCCCCACTTAGTTTAATTGAAAAACTTGCTTCAATCTGCGATATGGCCCTAATGGGGAAGATAAACCTGGGGAATGGGGAAATGTTATTTAATAATTCAGAAACTTCCAAATAATTGAATTTGGTGTGGGTTGTCTGTACATGCTTGTTTTCTATCTGGTTGCACCTCAGTAATTACTGTGGTGGCTGATGTCCACACTACTGTCCTGTTAGTGGCATGTGTCCTCACTGGGAACGCTTTCACGATTGAAGAGGGGCAGTGGGTGGGGGGGAGCTGAGAGCCAGCTCCAGCATGGAACTGTGATATTGGCAAGACATCCAACAGCCGAAGTAAGTAAAACACAGTGTCCATACAGAAACTGTGTCACCCTAACTACACCGACATAAGCCCGATATCTCTTGTGGAGGTAGAATTATTTTGTTGGTGTAAGTGCCCTAGTACATCGGCAGGAGTAAGGCTGCAGTGCGTATGTGTACACTGATGCAATTAAGTTGACGTAAGCTGCCTTACCTTGACCCAACTATGTAGTGTAGACCAGGCTGGAACAGGGAAGTCTGGTGAGTGGAGTCCAGCCTCCACCCATTATTGTAGCATGCAGCACCAAGTTATGCCTCCTCATCTGGACTAGGTAGCCAGGACCAGAATGAAAGACAGTCTTACGAAATCTTTATATGGGCCTTATCCTCTTGCCTCAAAACAGACAAAGGTCCCAGTGGCTCCAGTGAGTTTTGCATGCATCAGGATTGGACACATAATTTATGAAGTGTTTTATGCTCCAAGTGAAAGCTGCTGCAGTACCTAAATATAAGATTGTTATTTCCAGGAGTGGCACTGTAGTGGCA
This sequence comes from Dermochelys coriacea, assembly GCF_009764565.3. Lineage (NCBI taxonomy): Eukaryota > Metazoa > Chordata > Testudines > Dermochelyidae > Dermochelys > Dermochelys coriacea. The sequence goes on from NC_050069.1 coordinate 230,648,760, forward strand.
ATAAGTGACATAAAAATGTTAGAGGATCCTAATAGTGAACTTCTGTGTAAGAGCATGAAAAGTTACCTGTAACTTCCTGGTGCGTTAACACATGTTGCTCCATTCTGGCAGCCGAGTGCTGTTCCGGCATAAATCTGGCATTCATTAACATCAACTGAACAGAACGGGCCCTGAGATGACATAGAAATCCATGTTATTTTCCAAATTACAGAGAATCAAAGTGGTTCATGGAGCCAAAATTTAACAGAAGTGTTTCAGAGGATATACAAAGCATAGGCTGCTATCACCAGAGCTTTCCTTATAAAACACTGAAACAAACTGCTATTGTTCTGTCTTGTTTCCATTACCCTACTTATCAGACACACCAGGGTATAAAACCTTTTAGAAATGTATAGAAAGCATATGGATAACATAAACTGGAGTTCACCATCGTCCTTTAGGTTACTAATGGAGCCGGTTGGAAACTTTTCAACAAAATATTTTTTCATTGAAAATACTGTTTTCTGAAACATCTTGCAAAAAAAGCATCCATTTTGATAAAAGTATCAATGGGATGGTTTTTCAAGTCCAGGGTGGATCCTCCTTCTCTCAAGTGCAAATTTCCACAGCTCCATTTACACCAATTTATACTAGCAAAGAATTTGTCCCATGGTTCTTTTATTGGCACTGTTGTATGAGACACAAATGCGTGAGAGCCTTATATAAACATACCAACTGATGAGTTGGATATTAAAGGAGCTGCATTGCTTTGGGCAACTGATAGATCACCCTCAATCTTCAAAAGATGTGCTTTAGTACAGACTAACATTGACACAAGAATATACAATAGCTAGGTTCATAGAAGGACCATAGAGTGTCTGTGGAGTTACAGCAGAGTTACTTAAGATCTAGTTTCTCCCATCCTTCTTCATACAGAGAGTTACCTTAACTCTATGAATAGTCACATTATTTTTATGGGTGCTATTCAGTGAGAGTGAAGGAAGCAGAATTGGACCCTATTGATGACAATAATGACAATCCTATGTATTGGATGTGTTCAAATAGCCTGAAAGACTCACCTGCCAGTTACTGGGACAGAGACAAAAGAAGGCATCCAGCAGGCTTAGGCAGGTTCCAGAATTCTGACAGGGGTTGCTACTACAAGCTTTCCTCAGGACAATCTGAAACAATGAACGAGAAATCAGTTTACTTGCTAGCATGGTCTTTAAAAGAGTCTGCTTTTTTGTCAGATTTGTCTGCAAAAGGCTTAGCACACAATTGGCACTACAAAAATGTAACAACTAATAATGTAATTGTCTGTCTGTGATTGTGTTTCCCTGTAGAGGTTGGCTGCCGCCCACTGAGAGGCTAACAGCTTGACAACAAGTGACAGTTAATAGAGAGTCTTCATTAGTTCTACTAGCAGAGGACCCATGTTTCTAGAGCTAAAGGCCTCACTTTCATTCTTGATGCCATATGCATGGTTTATATGGCAACTGCATTACTCGTGCTGCAATTAATAACTAAAATTCATTTCTTTAATACAAGCAAACACCAAGATCGAGTTCCCAAATCATGGCTTAGTCTTGGCAGATCATAAAAGGAGGAGATGTTTTTTCCCCCTAGTATCTAGTTGCCATTTTCTAACTCTACAAACATATTTTAATTAAATAATGGGGAATCTGACAGAGTTTATTTTGAAAAGAAGGTATTTCATCTCATCTCTAAATTGTGACTTCATGTCTGTGTGCTCTTAATGAGAAAAGCAGCCCTGAGTGATGCATGGGAGGACAGAATCCATCTAGTTATTTTTATTCTTGCAGTCATACTTCATTTTCTGCTTTTAATAAAAGCTGCTAGGTTTTTTCCATAATTACTCACCTGTTCTACATGTTGAAATCTGCCCTCAAGACTCACAATCTGCAACAGATATACAAAGACAAATGTGTTTGGGATTAAAGTGGTGCTGATATGTGTGTGTCCTGGGACTGACTGGTTGCATCTTTCAGTCAGGTACACACTGGTAGACTAAGGAAACATGGAGGGATTTTCACATATGGAAAAACAAAAAGGGAATTTTCAGAGAGGCATAAGGTGCTCAATATTCATTTAATAGGATTTCATTATCTAAACCACTTATGTTCTTTTGAAAATCACAACCTAAATATGTATAAATTTGACTAAACAATTAAGGCCCCAGTCCTGCAAAGACTTATGCATGTGTTTAACTTTAAGCATTTGAGTAGTTCAATAGGATTTTGCTGTTTAGAAATCTTTGCAGGATTAGGGGCCTCAAAGAGGATACAGCTGTCTACAGCTATTTGAAGGGTATGAACACAAAGGAGGAAAAGGAATTATTGGCTATCAGCCAAGGGGATATGACTAGAAGCAACAGACTGAAACTGAACACATTCAAATGAAGCATACATATCAGGATAATTTCCCTAAAATGAGGTCTTTTAGACTCCAGAATATTTTCCCCAAGGTAAATTGTGGAAACTCCATAACTGGAGTGATTTACAACTGAACGGAATAAAGGATTCCAGAATGCACTGTAGGGAAAACATCTGCATTAGCAGGAGGTGGGAAAAATGACCTACAAGGCCTTTTCCATCTCTAGTTTCACTAGATACATGATTCTACATATGGAACGCTTACTCTGTGCAACACTTGTTGTATTAGATATATATGGCCCATTCCTACAGTCTGAGTTCACTGGGGTCTCTGCCTGAGTAGGACCTTCAGGATTAGGTACTCACAGATGCTGATAAGCCAAAAAGAAGAGCCATAGTTTCAGGATTTTATCCACAACTCACTGAAATCTGTGGGAGTTCTCGGTTCGCGGGCGCTGGATCAGGCCCATACAAATTATTCTAATTTTTTTCCTAAGCCCATGCAATTCTCAGTGGAGGATTTGGGCCTATAACTGGTAACAGTCAGAGAAATCATGAAGATGTGATAATATGAGGAACTGAAGATCAGAAATAAAATGTGACATGAGGTGAGACTTACCTTGGAATTAATCAGAGTGATCTGGTTTGAAAAATTCTGAAGGACACGAGTGCTTCTTTTCACTTCTAGAATCTCATCTTTATTTTTCCTGATCTAAATTTTAAAAAAAGGTTAGTTCTAGTGTATGTGAAACAATCATTGTCTTTTCAGTTGCTGAAGAAAGTTGGTTCTTCACAGTATTTTATGATAAAGTTGAGTGAGATAACAGAGTTACATAGTGTACACAACTGCCTCAATTTTTTATATAGCTACATAATTTCTTTATGGGTCTGTAATAATTCATGATCATCTCATAATGATGACAGCAATGCTAACAGTAATAAAACCATTGCCATACCTGAAACAATTCCTGTGGTAAATTTTGCGAGCATGTAAATTTAAATTAAACTATAATTGTGCAAGCAAAAAGGTAAACATTTAATAAAAATAAGTAAGTATACCACCTGACTAAAAAGCTCTGCGAGGTCATCTTCATTAATTTTTATTTTTCCCTGTGATCCGGTTCTAAACTCAATATTTTTGGCGGAGCCTGTATGAAATACTAAATTCCCCCTTTCTGAGGTCATGCGAGGCCTGTTGTATCAAAGAAGAGAAGATGGCATTTAGCTACATATCTGTCAAAGACTTTGTAAAGAAATTTGAGCCATTCTATTCCCATTCCTGGTATTTAAAACCCCACCATGTGAACAGATCTATTTGTAAGTGACACCAACAATGGTACTTACTGTTCATCAGAAATGCTTCTTTTCTGCCTCTTTTTTTCATAATATTTGGATTCACAGCTTAATCCAGACAGTATTAATAAGGCAGCCAGAAGCCAAGGGACAGAAGCTGACCAAAGCATTGCTTGCTGCCAACCTTCCTGGGACGTGGGGCAAGTTAGACTGAAACCTCCAGTGCTGAATGTTAGTTTTGAGAGCTTAACAGGTGCACTTTGCTCTTGCAAGATCCTCAGTACGCTCGCAGTAGTGCCCACTCTGCTTATTTGCCCCAGAGTGGGTGAGCCATAACTGAATTAATACACCTAAGTATTGAAAATATATAAATGACCTAAAAATGAAATGGATTTTTTCCCTTTTTTAAAAACTTTGACATTTTCCTATTTTTTTTTTAAAAAAAAAGAAAAACTCAAGTGATAAAAACAATCTCCCTTGATTTAATCATTATCTCTTTGACCTTTGCAACAATGAAACACTACTGAAGTCTCTTGAAATATGTAGCTGACTAGGCAAAAGAAACATCACAGCACTACTGCATGTTTCACTGCAAGTTTCAGGATCTTGGCATCAATAAAAATCCCAGGTGATTGCCGGTATGGAATGTCAAAGTCACATTGGTCACCAAATGACTGTTTGCATAAAACGAGAAGTTTCCAGCCCTTCCTAAAATAATTAATTGGACAAATGACAGGAGTGATCTGATAGCAATATACAGAATCAAACTGAACACCAACAACAAAATATGTATTTTACCCAAATATGGTGGTTTTAAATTGTCATGTGACTGAATCAACAGATACTAACTAGATGGTTGCACTTTTTTTTTTTTTGCACACAGCAGAGGCTCCTTGCTTTCTTCCAATCTCTCTCCTCCCCACCCCTAGCCACCTTCCTATGCCCCTCTGCTTCAGAGCTTCCCAGCAACCTTCCCCTTCATGCCAGGGGCTCTGTGAGTCCCCCATTCCTTCCTCTTCCCCCAGATAAGGATCCCACATTCTCACCCCCATGCCAGAAGCTCTGTGTGCTCCTCCTCATCTCTCTCTGACATGCCAAGGGCTTTGGGTTCCCTTGCCCCTTTCCCCATATTATTTCCCCCATTTCCCCCCATCAAGGGGCCCTGTGTGCCCCTCATTGTCCTCTATTCCTCCTATACCCCCTGACCCCCATACCACAGTTGCCCATTCTCCCACTGCCAGGGGTTCTGTAGGCACTCCCATTTTGCCACCCCCCCCCCCCGTCCTGCATGACAGGGTCTCTGTGTGAGTCCCCTCCCCACACAACTCTTATTTCTTTTCTGTTGCTTGCAGAATCAGATATAAGAGGCTCCCTCTGCTCTCCATTTTCTCCCTATCAGTTTTTACCAAAAGCAAAAGGGTTCTGCTCATCGATGACTGGAACATTCCTTGAAATTTTGGAACTGATCATATGTGGTGTTCTAATTTTATTGCATTAGAGACAGACAGGTAAATGCTACTGCATTAAGTGAAGCACTTCACTTTGCTCAGCCAACTAATGTTTATGATGCCACATTAAATAGACCCTCAGAATGAATATATATAGTGCCTAACACTTTTCAAGAATATTTTCTCTGGTTTTCCTCCTCACCTTTTCTCGTGGTTGAATATGTAACTATTAATTTTGCTTCTGTGCCTACAAACATTAAAAAATAGTTTTTAAGAACCCATAGTATAAAATCCATAGGGTGCAAACAACAACAAATCTAAAAACATTTGGGTTGCTTCTGTAGTTTTAACCAAGGATGACACTGCATCAAAATCAACTAAAGAATTCAAAGGGAGGCTCTACTCACACAAGTGACTCTGTAAAAAATGGCATGGAGGCGGCACCAGGGTCGTCGTCTCTTGCAGAACAAATGGGCCTAGTGTATAGGTATAAATGCCACGGATGGCGCTCCAGCTGGTGTCACTTGTCATTCACCTCAAAGGAGTTATGACAGCTAACATCAGCTGAAGATCTGCCCCCATTAATATTTATTTTTTTTCCTCCCTTTTGAATCTGAAACCACATCCTGGAATAGAAGAGTCAAAATGTGTTTCTGCTGCTTCTGTATATTCACCAGTAATAAAGATTCTGCAGGCCAAATTCTTCATTCAGTTATCCCTGAACAGCCCCTTTGGAAACAACAGGGCAGGAAGAGTTATCATGTGTCTCTGAAACTAGGGGAGGTCCCCATTTTCATACCTGTCCTGGTGTCTGTCTCAATTCTGCTAACAAAGGTGTTTTGTCCCTGGTGTTTTAGCCCTGTAGACTGGGAGGTACTGGTCATCTGAGCCAGTAAAATTCATAGCAGGCTGGTTCAATGCATGTGTGCTGCAAGGGCTTTCCTTCACCAGGTCTGTCATATGCGGACACCCTACTTATAATCCAGACCTTCCGCATAGCTCCACAAAATCCTAAATCCTCCATTCAATCCTTTAGAATACTGAATGCACATTATCTATTTCCACTGGTTTAAGAATACAGGTCATTGAACCAACCCTCTCTCACTAACATAGTGAAATGCAGAGGGTGGCAGAGAAGGTGTTGCTTGTCTAAAGAGGGAGAAGTGAGCCCTCTTTTCTTTCTCACCCTGTCATGCACATGTCCCAGGACTTAGAAGGCGGCCGGATAGAAGGAAGAGTGAATTTGACTATATAGTGACAACATACTGGAAAGGGCCTCCTGGTCATCTAGTCCAAACCTCGGCTGCATGGAGCAGGATTTTCCTCTTCATTAGACCTTCAGGATTTTATCTAGACTCCTCAAGTACCTCTAACGAACGTGCCTCTTGCCTGCCAAATTTGGAAAACGACAAACAGGGACATTTGGGAAAGGAAAAATAGGCCCCACACCTCTTAATTTTATTGAATTACATTGGACAGGGAGATACTTTTTGGAGTGGAAAAACAGTATATCTCTGGCTAAAGAATAAGGACTGTTCATTATAAATAGAGACAAGCTGGCATCTGTACTTCCTCCCTAGGCAGATCATTCCATTACCTCATTGACATCATAGTTGAGAAGATTGTTCCAGGACTTGGCAATAGGACATGGAGCATTTTGTCTCTAGGATTCTGTTGAAATTCTGAAAGCTACCACCATTTTATGATTCTTCCGTGGCTTACATGAGATGAAATGGTGGGCTCCATTTACTTATGGATACGTGCCCCCAGGACAGACCTGCCATCATAGCTGGCACTTGTTTGGACTCAGAAAGGTGCCAAGGATTCAATCTACATTAAGATTGAATTAGCAAATCATCTTGAAAGACGGCCCATCCAGGTCAGAATGGAGTGAGTAGCACTGCTGTATTCAGTGAGTAAATGGCGGATTTCTCTTGACAAACCTGTTAGTCTCGGGCCTTTCCCCAACACTATGTTCAGTTAATTTTTAATGAAAAGATATATATACCCTGAGTGTTTCACCTATATTTTTCCTTTTTTCAAGCCATTATTTGTTGTTTTGCAGTTTAACATCTGGGGAAAAATCCTTTAGTCTCCTTGATGTTGCTTCCCAAATATTTGCAAACAGTTACAGCTCCGCTCTGTTGACTTTTCTCTAAGTAGTATGGATTCATTTCCTTTAACCTCTCAACAAGGGTCATGCCTTCTAACCCTTTTATCTTCTCTGCCCTAGATTCTCTCTACTAATCTCCTTTTTATAACACGGTGCTCAAACTATATTCCAATATTCAAAAAATGGCCACACCAAGGTCATATGGAGAGGTATTACTATTAATATGGTAGAATTATACAAATCACTCCTGTCAATGGTTTATACACCCCTTGAGATACCTAGACCTTTTGCTCTCAACTTTTTCATACTGTGGCCTCATGTTACAAAAGTTTACAGACCCCTCTCCTGATATAGCCATAAAGAAAGGGAGGGTGGTCATGACCCCAAGATTGAGAACACATGACTCAGAAGTTAGTCTGGAAGCCAAAAACTACCAGCAAACCTGTAATGCACCTGTAATATAGAATTTTTTGTTTGTGGAACAGGTAAGTTTTGCCTTCTACTGGTTCCCCTGCCCCTCTGTCACCCAGAAGAGATCCATGATCGTCTCCTTCCTTACCTTTAGATGTCTCTTTGGAAGGCATTGTGGCCAGCAGGGTGGCGGGCTGGCTCCACTCCTCTAACTACCCTTTATGAACCTCTCTTGTTTCTCAGGATGTTGGGCTCCCGCAACTGCTTAAAAACGGATTCTGTTGAGAAACTAAAGTAACTGGTCAGGAATTCCAGGCTGTTACTTTTGACAGATTAATAATACATTTGTTTTTATGTAATTAGTTAACACCTTAGATGGGCTTCAGGGATTTTCATTTACTGAAACACTTACATTACCTCCACTCATTCCTGTAGGATGGAATTCCCTGGATGCACACCATGTATTCCTGCTGATTTAACTATTTAGAATCAAATGCTGACCTTGGATTTTTCAGGCTCTCTTTTATCTTCATTTTAGAGCTCACTTGTTCATGTTCACCCAAGTAATCCATTCTATTCAGTTTCCTGTTTCTCATTTTCCATTTTATCACCAGTTGAGGGAGGCTGAGTAATAATTTAGCCATCTTAGAGTCCATTACTATGTAATCTCACTCCTAATTTAGCTGTAGTACTGTATCATCTCTAGCTTTTCTCTTTCCTTGGATACATTTATGAAACTCATTATCTTTTCTGTCTTTAATTTAAAGAGTTACATTTTGTTTTTTCCTCTTCCTGATATTTCTTTCTGGATTTACTGGTATCCGCCATTTTGTTGATTCCTATTTCCACTTCCTTTTTAATTCCTTTCTTCAAAATCAGGTTTATGATTTGTCTTCTTTTCAGTCATACAGGCCTTCCGCCATCTGCCCTACTGTACTTAATCCCTATTTCTAACACATTGGAATTATTTTCTCATAGGCCTCCGTTGGTCTTACAAACTTCTATTTTTCATATTCAATCTTCTGTGATAACACCCCTGGAGTTCCAAATGGACGCATCCTCCCATCTCTTTCTTAATTTCCCAGTTTGTTTATTGAAAGGATTCAGTCTGATCAGTAGACTGTAAGATCTTTGAGACACAGGCCATCTTTTTATTATGTGTTTGTAAAATGACTAACATGTCTCAGATTCCTAGGTGCTATCACAACTAATAAATAGTAGTGTGTGCTGAAATGTGTAAGCAATATGAGTACATAGAATAAATGCCCCACATGGTTTACTATAGGTATATTCATATTTCTTTACTGAAGTTTATTATAAATTAAATAGGATTTAATATATTTTAAATGTATACAGTACAAATACTTGAAATACTCAAATATAATGAGCACACTCAGATTTTTGAGATTCTTATGCACTAATCATGTATGTGTTTTACTTCCAAACTCCATATTGTATCTTAGGTTAAGAATATCTTGCAATTGCATCAATCCCATGCATAGACCAAAACACGAAACACAGAAAATATTTTCACTTTCTTTTGGTGAACAGGCTCTGACTCAAGAATGTGATTTAAGGTGCATTTTTCTGTTTAAAAATGGACCAGGTCCTAAGTGTGAGAAAACATTAGGGATGTGTTTACTATAAGCCTTGTGAAATTGACGCATTGGTTCAGTACTGCTAAAGTTGCCCTGTTGCACTGTGGGTGTGATAGCACCATGAAAGTTCACGGAAAGATTTTCCTTGTCTTAAATGGGGTTGGATCAGGCCCTTTATGAGCAACTAACCTATAACTACTGTGACAAAGCTCTGTCCTTGCCTCTGTGGGTCCCGCGTTTCCTGGCGGATTTCACTAGCCTCAGAGGCTCACTGTAACCCTTCTCTCTCTAGAGACAAGCGTCACAGTCTACTGAGCCATTTTCATCATAAGCCAGCGAGGGAGATGAGGAGAAGTTATCCTTCCTTGCACAGTCTTGGTTGTCTCCCAGTCTCAGTGATTAAACAGGAGGCAAAGGTGGGGGGGAGCCTGGGCTCACCCTCTACTCCAGGCTCCAGCCCAGGGACCCTAATAATATCAGCTATGGTAGCTGACCTTTTAGAGACATGACATGTACAATTCCCTGGGCTACTTGCCCCACAGCAGCCCTCACTTCCTCAAGCTCCACTTCACCCTTACCTCAGGGCCTCCTTCCTTGTGCCTGATATGGTGTGTACTACTCAGCCTCTCCAACCGCGCAACTTCTTCCCACAGCTCCTGACATGCACTCCCACCTGACTAACTGGGAGGCTTTTAACTAGTTTCAGCCAGCCCGATTGGCTTCAGGTGTCCCAATCAACATAGCCTTCTTCCTGCCTTCTGGAAAGTTCTTAATTGGCCCCAGGTGATAACCTGGTACCAGGGATTTGTTTAGCCTGGAGCTAATATATCTATCTCCCATTACTTTTCTATAGCCATCTGGCCTTGCCCTGTCACGTTTCCTCCCCCTCTGCTCAACACCATAGAGTTGGGCAACTTGGGATGCCAGGCAGTATGCTCAGGACAGACCATCAGCGTTGCCATGGTAGCATCCAGCCCTGTGCCGTATGCGGAACTGGAATGGTTGGAGGGATAAGAACCACCTGGTGACCCTTGCATTCTTTTCCTTATTCTGCTGCATCCACTGGAGGGGTGCATGGTCCGTCACACGAGTAAATCACCGGCCTAAGAGGTAATAACGCAGTGTCTCCATAGGCCATTTGACAGCAAGGCATTCTCTCTTGACTACTGCATATTTCTGTTCTCTTGGGAGAAGCTTTCTGCTTAGGTAGAGGATCGGGTGTTCCTCTTCTCCCACCATTTGCGACAGAACTTCCGCCAACACCACCTTGGAAGCATCTGTTTGTAAAATAAACTCCCTGTTAAAGTCTGGGGCTATGAGTACGGGGTCATTACAGAGGACTGTCTGAAGGTCTGTAAATGCCCCCTCTGCTGTGTCGGTTCACTTTACCATGTCTGGACCTTGGGCCTTCACCAGGTCTGTTAGGGGACTTGCCCTAGTGGCGAAGTGGGGAATAAACCATCGGTAGTAGCCTCGGAATGCACGGACCTGCTTCTTTTGGGTCAGCTAGGGCCAGTTTTGAATTGCCTCTAGCTTATTCATTTGGGGCTTCACTATGCCCCTTCCCACAGTATATCCCAGGTACCTAGCCTCTGCTAGCCCTATGGCGCATTTAACGGGATTAGCAGTGAGGCCAGCTCGCCTTAAGGTGCGCAGTACTGCCTCAACTTTCTCCAAGTGGATTCCCCAGTCTGGATATATGGATGATGACATCATCTAGGTATGCAGCTGCATAACTAGTATGGGGGCGCAGCAGCTTATCCATGAGGTGCTGGAATGTGGCTGGGGCCCCATATAGCCCAAAAGGGAGGACTGGAATAGCCCATCCGGGGTGGAGAATGCTGTCTTTTCTTTAGCTTCTTTGATCAGAGGAATCTGCCAGTACCCTTTTGTCAGATCCAGTGTATTCAAGAATCAGGCACTACCCAGTCGGTCAACCAGTTCATCGATGCGTGGTATGGGGTATGCATCAAACTGGGATATTTCATTCAGTCGGCGAAAATCATTACAGAATCTCATGGTACCGTCAGGTTTAGGCACTAAAACAATTGGACTGGACCACTGACTAAGATTCTTCAATAACCCCTAATTCTAACATTTTCTTTACTTCGGCCTTGATTTCCTCTTTTGGCTGCTGGGATTCGTTAGGGTCTCAATGTTACCTTGGCTCTGGGGATCATGTGGATATGGTGATAGGTCTCAGTCATCTGCCCTGGTTTTGTAGAGAACACATCTCTGTTGCGATTAATCATGTCGGCTGCCTCGATCTTTTGGATCGGCGTCAAGTCGGATGATATCCTCACTTGCTCGTGTAAGTTATCTTCCTGGGGAAGGATCTCCTGCATGACTAAGCATGCCTCTCGATCGTGCCAAGGTTTTAGAAGATTGATGTGGTAAATTTGCTCCGATTTCCGGCGGCCTGGCTGCCGCACCTTATAGTTCATCTCTCCCACGGCTTCAGTTATTTCGTAGGGTCCCTGCCACTGGGCCAACAGTTTATTTTCTGCTGTGGACACCAGTACCATCACCTGATCCCCTGGTTGAAACCGCTGAAGCTTCGCTTGGTGATTATAATGAGTTCGTTGGGTCTCCTGTGCTCTCTCCAAGTGTTCCCGTACAATGGGCGTAATTCAGGCTATCTGATCTCTCATCTGCAGTACATGCTCAACTATGTTACTTCCAGGCTTCTCTGACTATATCCAATATGCCCCGAGGGTGGCACCCATATAGTAGTTTCAATGGAGAGAAACCCGTGGAGGCTTACGAAACCTCCCGGATGGCCAACATGAGGTAAGACAATAAGGTATCCCAATCTTTCCCATCCCGGCTCACCACTTTCCTGATCATGGCCTTGAGGGTCCTATTGAACCTTTCCACAAGGCCGTCTGTTTGCGGGTGGTATACAGAGATCTGTAGTGCTTTTACATGGAGCAATGAAATCATGGAGAAATGAGATCTTTCATCAACTTGGACATGAAAGGTGTCCCTTGATCAGTCAATATCTCCTTGGGTAGCCCAACCCAGGCAAAGATCTGTACTAGCTCCTTAGCTATTGTCTTGGAAGCTATGTTGCACAGGGGAACAGCTTCCGGGTACCGGGTTGCATAGTCCAGTACAACAAGCATATATTGGTGGCCCCAAGCTGTCTTCTCTAGGGGTCCTGACGGATCCATGGCTATCCGTTCAAAAGGAACCTCTATTATTGGAAGAGGTATCAAAGGAGCTCGCAAGTGCGGGCGAGGGCTATGTAACTGACACTCTGGACAAGAGGTGCAGTATCGCCGGACATCTTCATGTACTCCTGGCCAGAAGAACCTCCGCAGGATCCGTGCCTTGGTTTTCTCTACCCCTAGGTGTCCTCCAAACAGGTGACTATGGGCGAGATTCAATATGGCTTTGTTTTCATGGCACCAGAAGTTGTTGTATCTCTTGCTCCTGCATTTGCACCCGTGGTACAGGAGATCTTTCTTCACTATAAAGTAAGGTCCAGAACCCCGGACCTTCCCATCCACGGGTATCCCATCGATCTCGGCCACCTCTTTCCTGACGTTATCATATCTGGGGTCCTCTGCCTGGTCCCGCCCAAAAGTCTCTCTCCCAGGACTAGCGTGCCCAAGCTCCCAGGGGCCGGCTTCTGCTTCTTCCAATGGCTCGCCACCATCATGGCTGGGGGCAGCTTCTGGCTCACCTTCTGTGGTGGAAATTTCTCTGTTGGCTGCTTGCATCCATCTGCCTACTAGGGAGGTCTTCTGGCCCTGGGTCAGGATCCGGGTTCCCAAGGTCTTCGCAGCCTTCCTCTCTTTTTTTTGTCTTCCGGGTCTTTCGGGGGGCTGAGAACAGATTCTGAGAAATCTCAGCGAACATCGGGGGTTGACATTCCCCCGGTGACGAGTCGCTGTCCTCAGGGTCCCCACCTCCCTCCAGCCTCTCCGGGGGAGTAAATTATCAAACCCTGGATAGTCCCTCCCAATGACTACAGGATATGGGAGTTTAGGAACTACGCCTACGGTCACCTCAATGGGGTTTCCCTGAACCTCTGTCTCCACTGGGATGGTGGAGTAATGGCTCACGGCCCCATGTACGCACGTCACTGCTACTCGTTTGGCTTGTAGCAGCTGACTATTTTTTACCAGCTTACCTGATATGAGGGTGATAGCACTCCCAGAGTCCACAAGCGCTGTAGCCTCTGCTTCATTTATCCTCACTGGCCTGGTGTAATTATGGAAGGCTAATGCGATCCCCGCGAGGTGGATAAGGGAGCATGGGACCTCCCAATCCCCCAAGTTACATTGCATAGGCTCCTCGGTCCTGGGACACTGTGCTGCTATGTGTCCCCACTCCCCACATGCATAACATCTATAATTGCTTTTAATCACTCCCCTATCCTGGGGGTTAGGAGGTTTAGTCCCGGGGTTCCCCCCACTCAGGCCAATCCCTTCCTTCTGGGTCCCTGCTGGTTTTCGGGCCCCCCCTTCCACCTAGGACCCCCCAGGGGTTTGGCTGCACAACCTTCCAGGATTGGGGGCGGGTGCTTGCTTCAAAAGGGGCCTTCCTTGGGTAGTCGGGTCAGTTCCCTGGCTGTCATCCGTCTTTCTACCAGTGTGATCATCTCATCGTACATGGACAGATTGTTCTGGCCTACTCATTTGCGGAGATCTGGCAGCAGTTCCCGCATGTAATGGTCTATGACCAGGGTCTCCAAAATCTCCTCTGGCCTGCACACCTTGGGCTGTAACCACTTCCATGCGAGATGTATGAGGTCGAATAGCTGGGACCTCAAGAGTTTGTTCTCTTGGTATTTCCACTCACAGAACCTCTGGGCCCTTTCCGCTGCCGTTACCCCTGATCGTGCTAGGATCTCTGCCTTCAGACGGGTATAGTCAGTGGCATCCATGGCAGGCAAGTCAAAGCAGGCCTTTTGGGCCTCTCCACACAAAAAAGGGGCGAGAATGCTGGCCCACTGCTCCTGTGGCCATGCCTCATGCTGAGAAGTCCTTTCGAATGAGAGGAGATATGCCTCTACGTTATCTCCTGACGTCATCTTTGGCAGACAACCAGTGGCCCTCAGGGTTCAAGTCCCATTGGACCCCCGGGCCTGGGTGGTGAGGATCTTCAGCTGGTCCACCACCTCTCTCAAGAGGGCATGACCTTGGGTCACCTGGCTCATCAATAATTGATTCGTTTCCTGCTGTAGCCGCATAGACTCCTGTTGTGCCATTGCCTGAACCCGAGTGGCCTCCTGCTGGGCTGCCGTGGCTTGTACCAGAGCTCTTACCACCTCCTCCATTGTGGTATAAAGCAAACAAACAAAACCCAAAACAAAACAAAAAATCCAAAACCCCAGTGCACTTTTTTTTTTTTAAAAAAAAAACCCTCTTTCTTCCACCTCCATGCTGTGAACAAAATCCCACTTATCACACCAGTTGTGACAAAGCTCTGTCCTTGCCTCCGTGGGTCCCGCGTTTCCTGGCAGATTTCGCTAGCCTCGGAGGCTCACTGTGACCCTCCATGTAACCCTTCTTTCTCTAGAAACAAGCGTCACACTCTACTGAGCCATTTTCATCATAAGCCAGCGAGGGAGATGAGGAGAAGTTATCCTTCCTTGCACAGTCTCTGTTGTCTCCCAGTCTCAGTGATTAAACAAGGGGCAAAGGTGGGGGAGAGAGCCCGGGCCCACCCTCTACTGTGGGCTCCAGCCCAGGGACCCTAATAGTATCAGCTATGGTAGCTGACCTTTTAGAAACATGACGTGTACAATTCCCTGGGCTACTTCCCCCACAGCAGCCCTCACTTCCTCAAGCTCCACTTCACCCTTACCTCAGGGCCTCCTTCCTTGTGCCTGATATGGTGTGTACTACTCAGCCTCTCCAACCGCACAACTTCTTCCCACAGCTCCTGACATGCACTCCCACCTGACTGGCTGGGAGGCTTTTAACTAAGTTTAGCCAGCCCCCGATTGACTGCAGGTGTCCCAATCAACCTAGCCTTCTCCCTGCCTTCTGGAAAGTTCTTAATTGGCCCCAGGTGTCTTAATTGACCTGGAGCAGCTTCCATTTCACTTAACCTGGTACCAGGGATTTGTTTAGCCTGAAGCTAATATATCTATCTCCCACTACTTTTCTATAGCCAGCTGGCCTTGCCCTGTCACACTACACACAAACACCTCTCTCTTCTGCATTATTATTATTCTGTAAGGAACTATATTCTTCCCTCTACACATTTTGCGTGTATTACAAGGAGCTATTGATGTATTACTGGAGAAAGATGAGTCACTGCTCAAGATGCAGTGAATAGTATGCTCATTCATATTATTTCTGTTATTTACATATTTCATCAAAATAATTGTTATGGTTCAAGGTTAGCTGTCCCTTTGACCCCTCACTCAGTCTCTGTGGGCATCCTTCCAAGTGAGGCCTTGTGCTCTCACTTCTCTCAGGGTGGAACCCTGCCATTGACACCTGTTTTACACAGTCTCCAGCTGTTACTACAGCACCTCAACTGCCGTCACTCAATAGGCTTTGCTGCCTTCAGCCACCTGCACAGATTCCCTTTGGCGCTATGACTGCTAGGTAATACAAAGAATCAGAACAGCTTCTTCCAACAAAGTATTTATTAATCCACAGGGGCATAACAGAAAAAAGGGTTAAAACAACAGAAGACCTACATGCATAGCCATCTTACCCAAGACCTAGCAGACACCCCAATTCTCAGTCTGGGGTGGGGTGGAGAGACAATCAGCACCTCTCCAACCTCTGTGTCTCTGCCTCCCTTAATCTTCAGGGACAATCTTTTTTAAACCGAGCAGGTTCTTGGTGTCCATATACTGCCCCCTCCTTCCACTCTTTGCCAAATTCAGCTGGTGGGCACGCCAGGGGGCGGAGGTAGACTATCAAAGAGAACAGTCCAGTCATTGTCTCCTAAGTGTTGATAGATGGCTGGCTATCTGAAGTCTCTGTATTTCTTTTCTTGAGACATGCAAATAAGTCCATTACACCATGACAGACCCTCCCCCATGACAATCAAATAAACAGGGGTACATATAATATTTATCAAAGAATGCAAGTATTTTAGACTGCTTAAGTTTCACAATTCGCTATTTAGTTACTTCATGTACTCTGGGTATATCAGTTACCTATTCAAACTAGATATTAACTAGGGAAACAGAGTTTGTCCCCCTCCCCCACCCTTTTTTTTAAGTGAAAATTTTAACACTGCTAAATCCGTGTTTGCAAGGGTGGAAATGATGGCAGAATTTGGTGCAGGAACTGCAATTCATTTTAAGCTTCATTCCTACCCCTTTGTACTCCACTATTATTTCCCCTAATTTCCTTGCCTGTGCGGTTTTACTTGATAGATGGTTTGTCTGAGACTGCCCAATAATGCAGGATGCACCTTCACAAACACAGAAAATGGAATCTTTATTGATTTAAGCATATTCTTTCAAGACTGTGCACAAAACCCACAAAGCACTTAAGTGGTTTCAAGTATCTATGAAGCAAGATATATTAGACTTGTAATGGGTTTTGACTTTAAACAAATTTAGAATGGAAATGGAATTGAATCTAATATTTATAAAGGTGGCCAATTTACCCAAATATTTAACTGCAGTTTGCACATCTAACAATATTGTGAACTATAAAGAAATCAGAGGATGAATACGGGATGAATAGCTCACAATTGAGATACTGTAACAATTTATGATGTGTTTATTTGTTTTAGTCATTTGTTGCTGTCACTGAAACTACAGGACTTGATATGATCCTGAACCAACACTAGATCCAAATATCTCCAAGTTTTGGAAAAGTCCGCAGCGGGATTCAAAATTCTCTTCTGAGAACACAATGGTTACATTCATTAGTAACTTTTAAATATGTGCTAGATAAATAGTTTATCTGCAGTATTACCTTTCTTTATAATGAGTAGAGAGAATTCCTTGACTACTACAAATTACATAAAGTTGTTTAGATAACTAACATATTATCTAAGGCAATTGGCAAGTTTTTCAAGTGTAGTTTCAGTTCTACACTGAAAAGTGACACAGTAAAGATTACACAACCTTCCTCAGTGTATCTGCTCCCTGTGTATATTCAGTCATACCTTCTGACTTAAGTTATGTGAACTGTGTTCATAGGTGCTGGAACTAAGGGAGTGGAGGGTGCTGCAGCAACCCCTGGCTTGAAGTGGTTTCCATTATAGACAGGATTTACAGTTTGGTTCAATGGCTCTCAGCACCCCCACTATAAAAACTGTGCCAGCACCACTGACTGAGTTTTACTCATTTTATCACTGCAGAGCAAAAATGCTGAGACAGTGAGAACTGGAGACCCTTCTTCTTGTGCATTATTCATAGAAATAGTCTTCCAAGTTCTAATCACTTACCCTTATACCATCCCTTGGGAAGCAATGGAATTTTACAGGTATCTGAGGACATCATGCGGAGATAACAGGGCTGCAAATTAGTGGGCAAGCTGTGGGCCTAATCTGGCCTATACACCATTTATTACTGGGGATGCTGGAAAAAAAAAAAAGGAAATAGCACTACTATCAATGGGATTATACAGGTGCAGCTCAATGCAGCTCAGTAATAATGCACTAAATGGAACAGAAAATCCAGTTCACTCAATCTAGCGGCATTGATTCTACAGGTCTAAGAGGAACAGTAAAAATGTGTTTTTGACACTGAAATCTATGTAGTCAAAGTAATATCTGCTATTTTTACATAACCACTTTTCAGAGTAAAACTGCATTTTAAAGATGACTTTTACTAGGCACAGATTGTGTGGGCATGTAACAATTTTGAGTGCATTAAGACAACTTAAAATAGAGTTTCATTATGTATACAAATGTATGAATAGCTGCTGTGTATGCACAGTTTATCTTAGACATTAAAACAATTTTTTAAAAGTCTTTAATAACTGAAATTCTCTTTCTGAACTGCTTACTCAAATTTCACTTTAACTCCACGCTGCTTTTGAGCTATACATTCTCCATTTGATCCACACCTATAACTCTCATAGATAAGATAGTACCATTTATTCCTAAATATCAGTCTCGGAGTGCTCAAATTTTGCAGCATGAATGGCCACTTTGGCAGCTTACCATAACCCATTCCACTTTGTATTATTAAATTACGCCATTTAAAAAAATAAATTAAAAATACATCTATATTTGCTTGTACTCATATAGACCGCTTGAAAGCGGAACAAAGGTTCCCTTGACTTTGAGTCCACTAGCAGTAAAAACCTATTGCTGATTAACTTCGTCTTCACTGTACAATTTCAGGGCAGTTACTGATCCTGTTGACAAATACATTTCTAATGCACCCCATCAACACAGTTTGTAGGGCTGATGATAAAACTATGGGTCAAAATAAATTCTGCTCAAAATAGGACTTAAACTCCTTGCCCTATCCTTGGTTTATAATAGATTATCCAGGAGAACATTGTAGGGTCCTTCTGCTACTCCAGGGGTGTCCAAACTGTGGCTCTTTTACCATTAAAATGTGGCATGCGGAGCCCCCCACGTCCCCCCTATTCGCCACCTACCAGACTGGGATCTCTGCCTTGGTGGTGTGGTAGAGACTTCTGCCCAGTGGGAAGTGGGGTCTCGGGGCTTCTGCCCTGCATGGAGGAATGTCTTGGGGCTTCTGCCCAGTTGGGATGGGGGTCTTGGGGCTTCAGCAAAAGCAGGGCTGAAGCCATCCAACCTCCGGCTCCTGGCAGGTGTGCCCCAGCTCTTGAACTTCTGAAGATTGTTGTATGTGGCTCAGAGGTCCAGTAAGTTTGGCAACTCCTATGCTACTCAATTAGTGCAAGAGACCAAGTAAAGAAATGGATCTAGGTTTCATCCTCATCTAAGAGGAGAGTTCAGCAGCCAGGGCTTTTCACAAGAATGTCCTGCTCCTGCCCTCAGATAGTATGTCTACAATGCAACATAAGCCCAGGGTTAGTGAAACTCGAGGCAGCTGACCAATGTTGGAGAACCTGGGGCACTGATGGTTAACCCTACATTAAGAATTTTCTAACCCAGACTCAAACCTATGGTTCTGTCATCCACATCACAACAGCATGCAGACCCAAGCCAAACCAAAAACATCTCGAACACCCTAGCCCCCACCTGAAATGTGGCTGCTGTAGCCGTTTGACTGTGGTGCACCGTGAGAAAACTTTACTGCCTGTAACAGGTTGGGTCACAGAAACCCCCTTGGGACTGCCACCTGATGTGCTGAGACTACCTCTGAGCCAGTTTTCCCTGCCAGCTTCAGACTTCAGTACCTTGCCAGACACACTAGCCTGCTGCAAACAGACCCAGATATGAATCACATCCCACAAAAGCTGCAGACTTAACTGAAAACAGCTTGAGAAGTGTTCCTGTCTCCAGCACTCAGATACCCAGTTCCCAAAGGGATCCAAACCCCAAATACATCCGTTTTCCTCTGTATAAGGTTTATACAGGATAAACTCAAATTGTCTACCCTCTATAACACTGATAGAGAGATATGCACAGCTGTTTGCTCCCCCAGGAATTACTTACTTACTCTTGGTCAATTAATAAGTAAAAAGTGATTTTATTACATATAAAAAATAGGATTTAAGTGCTTTCAAGTAATAACAGACAGAACCAAGTAAATTACCAAGCAAAATAAAACAAAAAACACACAAGTCTAAGCCTAATACAGTAGGAGACTAAATGCAGGTAAATCTCACCCTCAAAAATGTTCCAATAAGCTTCTTTGAAAGACTAGACACCTTCCTAGTCTGGGTCCAGCAACCACTCAGACCCCCGTAGTTACTGTCCTTTGTTCCAGTTTCTTTCAGGCATCTCTTTGGGGTGGAGAGGCTATCTTTTGAGCCAGCTGAAGACCAAATGGAGGGGTTTCCAGGGCCTCTTATAATCTCTCTCTTGTTGGCGGAAACCTCTTTGTTCTCCTGTGCAAAATCACAACAACAAGATGGAGTCTGTAGCCACCTGAGCAAGTCACGTGTCTATGGATGATTCAGCTTTTTGCAGGCCGATGCCATTGTTTACATGTTAGTTTGAACGTTCCCAGGAAAGCTCAGATGTGGACTGGCGTATCCCAAAGTCCATTATCAGTTAAGTGTTTCTTGATTGGGCACTTACCAAGAATAGTCCTTTCTCAAGAAGCTGACCAAATGCTTTACTGAGGCTACTTAGAATCAAACAAGTACATAGCCAATATTCATAACTTCAAATACAAAAATGATACACACATATAGACAGCATAATCATAACCAGCAAACTACAACCTTTCCATAGACACCCCACTTGGCCTCCACTGTACAAGACCTGGTGCAACCGTAGGACCCAGGTTGCCACAATGATCTATACGGTTACAGTTCCTGTCAACAACATCACACTGCCCACTTTGCACATGACAGGAAGTTTGAACAGCCTGCCGAGCAACATGGTGAAGGCACCTTTTCAAGGATTTCTCTTGCTTGCGCTTTCACTCCTGTGTCAGGAAACGGGCAGAGCTTCCATGGAGTGTTGGGGGACATTTCAGCAGCCTTTTCTGGCCCACCACACACACAGAGCTTATGATGGAACAAGAGGATTACCACTACCACCACCACTCAGGCATGGCAGACTCACACTGGCTGATGAAATCATTACACCAGTATAGCTGCTGATGCTCCTTATGTAGACTGGTGCTTCTGGTGCAGGGTCACAAGCACAGATTGGTGGGATCTTATGGCCATGCAGACCAGGGATGATCAGCAGTGGGTCCAGAACTTAAGCATGAAGAAAGCTACATCTCTGGAGCTTTATGAGCAGCTTGCCCTGACCCTCCAGAATAAAGACATACGCATGAGGCCACCTTTGCTGGTCTAGAAGCGGGTTGCTATAGCTGTCTGGAAGTTAGCTACCCTAGACTGCTACAGATCCACTGCCACCAGTTTGCTGTAGGAAAGTCAACTGTGGGTAAAGTGGTTGCAGAGATTTCTGAGGCAGGTGTTTACCCCAAGCTTGCAGACATAAAAGAGTTAATTACTGGAGAATGGGGTTTGCTAACTGCGCCGCAGCCACCGATGGGACTGATGTGCCCATAGTTTGTCCTCCTCAAGGAGCACATAAGTACCTAAACTGCAAAAGGTACTATTCCATTATTATGCAGGCCCCCCGAGACCAGAGGTGAGTTTATGAATGTTGATGTGGGCTGCACGGGGAGAGTTCCTCATGGTAGGGATTTTCACTGATTGGGAGTCTGCATTAATGGACAGGCTGGGACACTATTCCCATCAAATGACAATGTCACAAATGGAATTACTGTCAACACAATTATTCAGGGGACCCTGCACACTCCCTTTTGTCTTGGCTTATAAAACCATTCCCTGATGTCAGAGGCCCTGGCAAAAGGTTTAATTACACACTCAGCAGGTGGAAAATAGTTGTTGAATGTGCTATTTCCCAGCGACCCCCTCTGCTGCTAATTTCCTGTTTTTGCTTGTTGCTCCTCAGCTGGGCTCCCTCCCTCACTCAGTGGGTTACTTAACCACCTGATTCCCCTCAGCTGTGATCTGTCAGGTTAATTAGCCTCCTTCTCAGACTGCATTAACCCTTTCAGGGCAAGTGCAGTATGAATGCCCGATCACCAGGGGGCTTGATTGTCATATTCACCAAGTACATTGCATGGTAACTTATGAAATAGGGGAGAGGGGGAAGATTAACAGTATGGATTCCAACAAGGAAGTGATGAAGTGTGGATTGCTGTACCTAAGTGTACAGAGGAATAGAGTTTGCTTACTAATACCTAATTGGTCTTGCTCATGTGTTTACCTTTATTATTTTAAATACTGATTGTAAGATGAGATGCAGTGATAGCAATAAACTTTCCTGATGACATAAAAAGCTTTATTTATAGCTTGTATTAAAACAATACAACATTCACTCATTGCCAGGCAGGCCTGCTGCCATTACCACACCAAAGCACCAGTCACGACAGAACCTTTCCAAAACCAAAAGTGCCTGAAAAAGTGCAAACAATGAAATCAAGCTAACGACAGAAACTCCCTACCTGCAACGGCATGTCCCCTGCCCCCCACTCACTTTCCCTTCTTTACCCTTTTTCCATGCAGTTGCTGCTGGGGGTGGATGCATCCGCAGGGGAGGAGGTCAAGACGGAGGACTGCATGCGGCTAAACTGCCCTGCCCAACCACTTATGGAGCGTGACTGCATGGGCCACGCCGCCATGGAGTTTTCCAAGCTGTTTCTGGACTGAGGATATGTTGCAGGGGGCTCAGGCCAAGGTATGGTAGAGACAGCAGGGAGAAAAGGTAGCACATGATCAGTGAGGGCAGTGTCAGGATTGTAATTTTTCTTAGGTTACCATTAAACAAGTCACACCAGGCTCAGCCATGATTGTGAGCTGGAGTCATAAGTACCTAGAAAGATTAGATGGATACTTATGTTAGATTTGGCATCATGTTTCTTTAAAAACTATTATATATAAAAATACTGAACTTAGTTTTACAAAAGTTACATTTGTTGTAAAAACAAAATTATAATAAATTGTCAGAAGATATTCACAATAGCTTTTTCTTTTAAGAATAGAACAAGCTAATATTTACAGCTAAAGATATTCAACACGTAGAACGCATTATCTGAACTTTATTAAAATAACTGCCCGTCACATATTTTTTTATTCTAAACGACAGCTTCTAGACAAACTTGTTTTAAGATGAAGTGACAGTTTTACCTGTTTTCATTGGCAAATGCTGCAGTTCGTATTTAACAAGCTAGAAATAAAATTTAAATAGTACAAGTATTGGCAACTTTCATTTTAATAGCGTAAGTGTTTGCTCCAACAGTTCAGATCCTCCATAAACAAAAGGTATTCAAGATATACTAGTTGTTCAGCAGAATAAATCTATTCCAGATAGATACTTTGCATGGACATTTAAATGTTAGTGATGATTTTTGTGAAACTACTACAGTTTTTTACTAAGTTTCTCAAAGAAGGAAAGTATATTCTAAGTTAGCAGGACCTATACCAGAGAGTACTCATCAAGTTTGGATTCAAAATCATCCAGTCAGAAGTGAGATCAGTTTAGCCACTACATGTACATTGAGACTATTTCCCAGGAGACGGTAGCGTTGCTTCATTGTTATCTTGTCAGGAAAGCCTAAAACAAAAACGATGTACAATACAAAGTTAGTCTGATCTGTTCCTGATCTTCCAATCTATTGGAACTTGCACAAACATTTCCTGATGCAGTTACTGAGAGCTGCAATACACGTGTCCCCTACACTGTATTTGAGCCACACCCCACTGGAATAACTCCCACTGAGCTCAATGGATTTTGGATCAAGCCTACGAGAGCAACACACACATTGTTAAGATTTTACTAACGGCCATGAAGCCCAGCTTTCCCTGCAATCTATGCTAATTCAGCTTCACTGGCATAGCCACAGATATGGGGGCAGGAGGACTAGCAGTCGAGCCCCCAAAGATGGCAATTCTGGCTGGAAGGGGGATGTGATCATAGCAGCCAGAATGTGCTGATTCAGCAAGTTTCCTTGCTGGGGAGAGGCTGAGCCAAGGGAGGGATGCCCAGGAGGAAGTGGTTGGGAGGCGTTGTTCCAGCTTTCTCTGCCAGCTATTAAGTCCCTGAATGCAAACTATTGTAGTAAAAAGCATCTCCTGCCAGCTCCAGCCATTCTGCCCAGCTCCCTAGCACCCAGACTTGGGCAGTCACTCTCCTCCAAAGGCTCATTTGTGCCTGAATTCCTCCCCTGGGATCCCCAGCCACATTCCCCAAGCAATCCACTATGTTAGGCTCAGGATTTACACAGGTTTAAAAAGTGTATATATATTAGACACACACATATACATATATACACACCTATAAGCCAGTTAGAACAATAATGGCTTTTGGGCTTCCTTTATCTTGGACTGGACAGACCACACTGGACACGTTTTCTCAGACCCTGCTCCCTCACCTGCCTGGATGAATTATCTCTGACTTTGTATTTCCTTGGCCTAAGTCTAGCCAACAACACCAAAGAGAGAGAGAGTTAGTGCCTAATACAGTTGGGGGGGGAGGGGGTTTGCTGCACAATTTTGGACCTTGTCTCACATAATTTAGGTCACATTTGCTTTTTAAGGATGCTGCTCTGCTGGTGGACACCCGCTGGCAAAGAATGCAGACTCTTACTTGCTTTCAGTTTGTTTTTCCACAAAATATTAAGGGCCTGATTTTCATTACACCATGGCCCCTTTACGGTGCACTGGCAAAGCTGTAACATCGTAGATGAAAATTATGCCCCAAGTATTGGCTTGTTTTGGGTCATTCTCCTACCTCTCTCTCTCTCTCATTCTGTATCAACAACAGGAAAGAACAGGAAAGAGAAAAGCATGATGTCATCCTCCTGAAAGCAAGTCACAGGTGCCAGAAAGAAGGGGGCAGTTTTGATAATGTTGCTGTGTTAACCTTATGGGACCTATAACATTGACTGCAATAAAACAATTAGTCTTTTATGGTTCCACATTGTAATTACTTTTGCCAACAGTTGAATGCTAAAAGCACCAATAAATCTATTTTTAAAGTCAAAGGAGAACATGAATTATGATAATGGACAGTTTTCTGCATTTCAATTGTTGGAAACAACAAAACAAAACCCCTAAATTAGAAGAAACAAAAATTCAGTCAAACGAGTGCCTCTCATCACTGCCTTTTCATAATACAGAAACTTTTCATTCCAAAACTCATTGTTTTTCCCAGTTTACATTCATGAGCCTATTTGGCTATACAACACATAGGTTTGATCTTATAAACTGGGAAAAACTGATAAAAGTTTAGAGAAATGGTCCAAATAATAATAATCCATCATTAAAATAAAGTCATACTGTAGTAACTAACACACACAAAAAGCGAAGCATTCTTCTTCAAAATGCCAGCTTGGCAATTCTGGATGTAGTTCTGAAGACTAGATGAGCAACAGGGGAAATTCACAAAAAGAAAAGGAGTACTTGTGGCACCTTAGAGACTAACAAATTTATTAGAGCATAAGCTTTCGTGAGCTACAGTTCATTTCATCGGATGCATTTGGTGGAGGCACGTACCAAATTCTGGAGGAAATCCATGGAGATTTTCTATTTCTCTAGGAGTAAAATATCTTAGTTTTAGTGTTGACAATTTCATAAGCTTCTCTTCTTCTGATAGTATCTCAATGGATTTAAACACTGATTCTAGCTGTGGGGAAAGTACAAAACAACAGATATGGATGATGGACAACGACTACATAAAATTACAGCATAACGTATCTTCATGAAATATTTAAGGTGATTGCATTGCTGAAGACAACAGTACGGCTGTGCATTCTGTTTAAAAGTATAGTTTGTGCTATACTTTTCCACTCAACAATGTCTCAACAATTGCAGTTTACAAGAAAAACCATCATGCTGTCAAGAACGAGTAATCATTTTTTCTGAAGTCAGAGGCTATACAAATATTCAAATATGCAACCATAGGATAATAAACTGCTGTCGAACACTGGAGAATAAAGATGACTCAATAAGCAGGAACTAACATCCTGTACTAAAATTATGCTATGTATACTTTGTTAAACCTGACAGCTTTGATATTCCTCTATGTTCCAACACTGCATTCCTTGTACACACAAAAATGCTATTTAAATCCTGGCCAAGGATTAAAAAGTGGAGTCTTTCCATATATGTATGATGGGGTCTGTAAAACAGTAAACAAATTTCTGTGATGTTTCATCAAAAAAAGCCTGCCATTTCATTGTTTTACTTTTCCTGTGCTAAAATATCACTTCTTGATGAATTTCACATTAAAAGTGGACAATTTCAAAATGTTATGTTTCAATGCAAAAGATAATACTTTTGAAATTTAAAAAAATTGAGTTTTGTTTGACATTTTTGCTGTAAAATAGGGTCATGTGTGTGCAAAAACTGGCCCACAAATGGCACTACAGCAAAAATCTGTTGTACTGTAAATATCCACCGACCCAGCTCATATCAAGGTTTTCAGGTTTCATTGTGAATATTATGCATAGCAATAGGAATGATAAAATAGTCGCATACCCACATTCTTCCCACACAACCATGACTTTAATATACTCCATCTGGGTACTCATAGTAAATTAATTGGAAATACTGGAAGATCTGGAGAGATAGTTGGTCTGTGCTGTAAGATTTAGTCCTGAAGACATTTTTGCTTATAATAAATCCAGAATAGTTAAGCCAAAGTAGTAAGACAAAAAATAATAAATCATTCTGATATGAATTACAATGCATCCTGTACCTGCACATCCTCTGCTGTCTTCAGCACTGAGCCTGTTCCTTCTACATAGTGACCATACCTTAAAAAAAAAAAAAAAAAAACATACATGAAAAGTTCTATTAGGCTTTACAATATTGATGAGTGTAGAAAAGCATGGAGGTTAATTTGCTGGCACTAACAAATAGTCTTCTGGAAAGGTTACACAAAGGCCTTCTTATTAACACAACTAACCCTGGGACTACAAAACCAGCCTCTGAAAATAATCTTTGGGGATTATTCTCCCATCAGTGCTCAGGAGATTTATCCATGGTAACAATCTATAGAGCAACCAGTCAAGGATTTCAGGCATAATGTCTTCAGAAATGGCCACCTAAGTTTCATGCATTTGTTCATGCAAATTATGCATTTGTAAGTGCAAATGGGCTTTTGGGTACACAACTCGGGAACTTCTCCAATTTAGCATCTATTTAGATTTGCATGCAAAATGAAGATGGCCACTTTTGAAAATTTGGTTCTTTGTACTCAAAAGGAAGAGAGGACCATTAGCGAGAGCCTAAAATTTTAATTTTCACTCATGAAGAGCAGAGAAATTCAGTCACATTTTTGCATTAGTTGAACATATTTTTACTTGCTTTTTTGTTTACAGCAGTCAAAAAATATCCAGCATATAATAGTAAGAGTTGACATTATAAGCTATATTTTGGCTCTTTTGGAGGGTTTGTGGTTTATACTGTAAATACATGTTTACTCAACAGTCTCTCACAGAGTATCATTTAAATATAATTATAGGGGTGCCAGAGACATACACTGCTTGCATGATAACTATTGTGCAAGCAAGTCCTGAATAGACAGGGATTTAGAAAGCAAAATAAATAGGCTTTGCACAGTGAACATCTAAGGAACAGCCACCCATCTGCATCACGCCTCTGGATGCACTTATTCCACACAACCACTAGCCATGCCCTCACCTTATGCTACTTGCTACATTGCTCCTCACCATTGTCTAGACCGCTTTTATGGAGTCCTCTGCACAGCTTCTTGGGAGCTTAACTCATCCCTTCCAGATGCACTGATAAACTGTTGTGGCTGCCTTTTGTTTTGGGCTTTACATACCCCACAAAGGGAAAAAGCAGTGGGAAAAGTCCTTCCCCGCCCCCCACAGGTGCAATAGTCTTGTTAGGGCTCAATCCTGCATGAAGCTGAGCACTCCTGCACTGATCCAGGAAAGAACTTCAGTAGCCATAGTGAAGTCAACAGGACTACTCATGTGATTAAAATTAAGCTTGTATGTAAATGCTGTGCTGGATCAGGGCCCCAAAACACAGTTATGGATTATGATGTAAGCAATTAAAGCCATCTTCTAAATACATGGTCTTCAATTGATTCATTTTTTAAACATACATTTTTAACAAATATTTGTTTTCACAAGGTAACCCATATGAGAGGAATTCTAATGTATTATATATACACAAAGTACCTGCATTTATAAATAATAATAAAAAATTTCTGAGGCAAAACTACTAAAAGAATTGCAAGTAGTTCCTAAACTGGTACTTCAAATCTGCCTTATTCTGGCAGGTGATCTTT
The DNA here is from genome assembly GCF_009764565.3 of Dermochelys coriacea. Taxonomy (NCBI): domain Eukaryota; kingdom Metazoa; phylum Chordata; order Testudines; family Dermochelyidae; genus Dermochelys; species Dermochelys coriacea. The sequence goes on from NC_050069.1 coordinate 230,676,850, forward strand.
TTCATACATCCATATTATTATAAAAAAGATGCTAAATGATTCTAAACGATTTATGCTGAAGGAATTGTGGAAAATATGGTAGTATGATATATACTATGTATGGTGGAACTGCCCAAAAATTACAATATTTTGGTTTCTGTAGAGAGATAATGTAATATAATTCTAAGCGAATACTCTGAAAGATCACCTGCTCTTTACAACTGAATAATAATTTTTATAAATTCGGGCAGAATTACATCTTTTCTTATTAGCTGTTCATATTTCTTTTTATTGTTGCTGACTAGAGATAACTCAACAACCCTAACCTAGACTGAATACTTAATGAAATTTGGGAAATTTTGGCATAGGAAAAAAAGAATATTAGTAATTGGGCAGTTGGTTACTTTTCAGTACTTATATGGAAAGCAGACGCTGGATTAGAAAACCATGCTCTACCTTTTTACTTTACCGAAGTTTTATTATTTTGTTGTTGTTCTCTTTATGTACAGGTTTCAGAGTAGCAGCCGTGTTAGTCTGTATTCGCAAAAAGAAAAGGAGTACTTCTGGCACCTTAGAGAGTAACAAATTATTTGAGCATAAGCTTTCGTGAGTTACAGCTCACTTCATGCATCCGATGAAGTGAGCTGTAGCTCATGAAAGCTTATGCTCAAATAAATTTGTTAGTCTCTAAGGTGCCACAAGTACTCCTTTTCTCTTTATGTACGTAAGTTACTTAAAATGTCTTAGTTTGACTCAGGCAACCTAGTCTTTGTCTGGGTATAGTGTATTCCCTTGTGACTCTAATAAAAAGTCAGTTTCCTCTACACTATGTAGAGCTTTCAGTAACTTGCTTTACATGAGTTTCCAGGTGATTGATTCCTTTGGCAATAGCATATCCTTGTCAAGGCTACATGGATTTATAAAGGGATCCATCAGAGCAGTCTCTGAAAGAGGGTTTAACTTGCTCTGTCATTCAAAATGTTCCACATCTCCCTCTCATTGCCTGCACCACAGCCTACACTGCTGTGAAATGCTTTGCACTTGTACACTCAGTCAACAAGATAAACAAGTTCTTCCCCCATCCTCAATCCAGTTCAACAGCGAGGGGTGATAGAGTGCTCTGGTTATTCCCAAAACCAGCTGTCCCACAACTACATTAAAGCACTTCAGCGAGCCAGACACTTTTCCTATTTTGGGCCGTTCTGTAAATAAAAGTATATTTTAAAACCAAAACATAATGAGCCAAATTTATCCTTGCTACTGCAGTGAAATGTCTGGAGTTACACCAGGAATTAGTTTGGCCCAGGGTTTTTAACTAAGTGTGCTAGTTACGGGCCCAGTCTGGTGAGATGCTGAGTGTCTCCAGTATTCCCCCCAACTTGTATTGGTGCTGATGTCAGTCAGAGCTGAAAGAAAAATGATCTTTCCATCCTGTAAAAATTTTCAAGGTTTCAAAAAAGTTTCCTGCTCTGAACAAAAAAAGAGTCAACCTTAAAAAATGTTCATAAACTGAAAGTCTGGGGAAAAAAAGTGGTTTGGGTGAACTGAAACATTTTATTTTGATAAAATGAAATATTTTTAAATTGATTGACCCATTTTTTATTTGTAAAATGTTTTTGCTCTATAAATTAGCTTATGGAAACATTGTGTTGAACTAGAGAACCAGACATATTTATTTTAGAAGTCAAAGTATTTTTGACAATTTCAAAACTTAAAAATATCTGAGTTACTAAATTACTTAAAACTGACCCCTTTCCTGTGAAAAGTTTTGGTTTCAATGAATCAAGTGTTTTCTGACCAAAAAACAAAACAAAACAAAAAACTTTTCATCAAAAAATTCCCAACTAGCTCTAATGTCAATGTGAATTGAGAACACTCAGCACTGATTGTGCCTTAGAAATGCAGAGTACAAATTAGGAAGCTACTAGACCAGTGAGCAACAGATATTTAACTGAATAAGCTGTCATTTGTGCATTTCTTCATTAAAAATGTAACTAATTGTTGTAAATAAGGAATGTATGGCCAGATCCCTACATGATGTGAATGGACATAACTCCATTGCCTTCAGTGGAGCTACAGCTGAGGATTTCGCCCCACTGTTTACATCATCAATTAAATATACATTAGTGACAGTTTTAATGAGGAAAGGAGCTGTTACTGAAATTACAAAGCATTATGTGTTAAGTAATATAAAGAAATTAATTGGTACATTAGGTTTCCACCAATCTATTGGAACAATGTTTCCACCAGGGGTAATTAAGCTTCTCTGAAGGTCACCAAACAAATGGCATTGTCTTTGTGAGTGCTTTTGTGTGTAGGGCACATGATGTTCTGCCAGAGCGATTCTCATGCTCATATTCTGTTGAATCAGGAAGCATGCAATAACGAGAAATGTGTTACAGTAATGTCTTGCTTTTTGATGGAACGCTGCTTTTGGTTTTTAAGATGACTGCAAAGAAATGTTTGCATTTAACATGTCTGGATAAGGTCCCCCAGAGGACTCTCCTGGACACTTACCCTTTTGTGAAGCAAGTGGATCTCCTGCAGCTGGGTGTTACAATGTCTAACAGGAAAGCATAGCGCAGTAAGGCCTTTGGTGGCAAGAAGTACTGACTCATTTCTTCTCCATCCTCTTCAAGGAAGTCTTTTAGCATTTGAATAGAGATCACTGTCCTGGTTCCGCTTTCTTTCCATTTCTTTTGCTGTTTCAAGTTTAAAAATGAATGCTTCCTTCTGCGAACACTGTCCGCTGCCACCATCAGAACCAGAGTTTGGCTCAATGTGCTCCTCTTCGGGTGATGTGAAGGAGCTCTCTTTTTCCAAGCCTGCAGCGACTCTGTGCTTCACTAAAGCTTTTGGCTCCTGATCTGGGAAATTTTCCAATATCTAGCATGGAACAAAATATGCAAATGATTAAAATACTGTACTTAGTACTGTAATAGGTAACTGCTGAGAGAAGTCCATGTAGCAATGTCTGGGAAGTCATACAGAGCTGTCCAGAATAAAATAAGACTTGATTCTCTGTCTATCAAGATTTTGAAAGGATTCTGCATTATGAAGCGCTATCTTGTACATGCTTTGTAGATGTATGCAGCCAGTTTAAGGAATATGGATCTTGACATTTCACTTCCATAAACAGGAAGAAAGGATTGTGCGAAACTATCATAAAGAAAGCTAGGACCAGGTGAAAGTTGCTTGGTTAGAGGCTTGGCTAGTAAGCTGAGACTCAGACCAGATTTGCTGAAATGTTTGTGAACCTCTGGTGAGTTTTACACCCCCTCCCACACATGCCTATGTCTGTCTCAATAGGCTTGGAATTCACCATTACCTTTCTAAGTCGTCTGGTCGTCTTTACTCTTTTCTGGGAATTCTGGTGCTTTGTGGGCCACTCCTTCCTCTATGGAGATCTTCAAGGGGCACAGGCTGGTCACCCATTTTCTATCTCTTAGGGTCCTAGAGGACATTGCTGCATTCTGCACCCTTCCAAGAAAAGGTTCCAGAGTGCCCAGTACCTTGGTCTCTTCTGAGTCAGCAAAATTGTTCCTAGGAACTACTTTAAGCTATCTAAGCCAGTGGGAGCCATTTCAGTTCCCAACAAGGCCAGAATCAGGAAAAAAGGAAAGGTGGCTTACAACCATTTTACTTATGCACACACTCTGCAGCTGAGCATAAGCTTTGCACAGATGAAGATCTAGCCCTCAGTCTCCTTGAAACAAAGAGTAGTCAAGAAATAGCAATGAATCTCACCTGACCAGGAGCTTGAAAGGAAAGTAACTCTGACTGAAGCTTTGCAATCAGAAAATATCGCAGTCTAGAATTGGGAATGCCAAGCTGTAAGCAAAACCCCATAAAACAATCAGTCCACATGGTACAGAGAATCAAAGCAATCTGCACTGTCACAAAAAAAGCAAGTTACCACTTCTTGTATTAATACAATATTAGGCACTGAAAATGTTTACCACTTCAAAGCTGTTAACATTAACCAACATTACCCTAGACTAATGTGATTTTCAACTGGCCTAAAATTGTGTCTTAAAATGTGCTCATGAAGAAATCTCTACATCGTTAGTTTGTAGTTAAGGATCTGCAGTACAGGCAATTTTCATACACTGTACAACTCAGATCTTTCCATCCATTTGCAGCATGGTGTGTGCCCTCACTTCCCACAGATTTATTCTGCCTCTGATCACACCTTCCCTACCTAATCTTTCTCAAGCAAGAGAAATACTTGATTTTTCTCAGGTTTTTGACTGTTGTCTGCAAATCAATAGAAAAGTTAAACTTTGTATGTAAGGTGGGAAGTCAGAGAGACTGAAATGTCTAACTACAATTTTTAGGGCAAACATAGTGCCCATTATCTGTCACAATGAAGAAGCAAGAGGAGATGATCAATCACATGAACAAGAAAATTAGATAAGATGTCACAATGAAGCATGGCCCTGTATCTCAAAGATACAGAGATTTACATGTAACACAGTAATGGCCTGATTCTATCTTGGACAAGCAAAACTAATTTAATTACTGATTTAAACAGTAAAAAGAAAAGGAGTACCTGTGGCACCTTAGAGACTAACAAATTTTAGAGCATAAGCTTTCGTGAGCTACAGCTCACTTCATCGGATGCATCCGATGAAGTGAGCTGTAGCTCACGAAAGCTTATGCTCTAATAAATTTGTTAGTCTCTAAGGTGCCACAGGTACTCCTTTTCTTTTTGCGAATACAGACTAACACGGCTGCTACTCTGAAACCTGATTTAAACAGTATCCATTGGACGTTCAAGCAGTGATAAGCCGAACAAATATGTAAATATCCTGACCTAACCCAAAGCTAAGTCAGATGGCACCACCAGTCCAGAGAAATGTCCACAAAATTGGACATCACCCTTTCTTCCAGCATGTGAAATTCTTTCCAAATATCCCATTTATTCTTTGGCACAGTTGGATGAGTTATAATAATCTTATTACTCACGTATGTTGGAGACAAGAGAAATTCTTGGTATTTAAATCCACACTTCTTTAGTGTTTCTACAAGTTTGTCTCTGATAATGAAAAAAAATAAATAAAGCCAATTACTGCTCATATGCAATTAGACACAGAGTGCAATATACTCTCTGTTCACATCTTTTCTTTTCTTAAATAAAGATCCATTAAATGCAATACTGTAGGCACTAGGACAGTCAGCAGACACACTAGAATACTCAAACACAGCTTTGTAGACATCCAATATGGACATTTATGTTTCAAGAAAGAACGCAAAGTATAGCGTTGCACTAGCCGAGCAAGGAGCAATTACAAAAGACTTTCATGGAAACACCACAACTACTTTGTAGCAAACATCCTCCAAAGAAAGTATCCAGTCTTTCAAAAGTACTTACATACAACATGTTGTCCAGTCAGTAGGAGACAGTCTCATTAGATGTGGTTTGCAAAATTATTTACAAGCACTGGATTAGAAGTAGGATATTAAAACTCCTACTTAACGATTCTTGAGTTGACACCTCAGTACCTCCCTATGTTTACGTCTGAGCTTGTTTATTTAAGTACTACCCCAGTACAATAAAGGAAAGACTGTTTGAAGTAAGAGATTCGCAACAATTGGTTGCTTAGCACAGGGGATTTCTAATAAAAGTCTACTCCATATATTTTGAGGAGACTATTAAAATGGAAGGTTGCTTACTAAGGATAGTGTCTGATATAGGGTATACTATACTCTGCAGCCTAACAGCCGGCTGGATCCACATTGAAAGTAAGGACTATGATCTAAATCCTGGCCTGGCAGGGACCACAAGGAAAAAGAGGAATGTTCTCTGGTGTGTTTTATGACATACAGATCATTGCATTTATAGGACAAGATCGGCCAGGGATACGCATGGGCCCAGTTTACAGCTCTTGCAAGCAGAAGCACACTTAGTAGCCAACAGGGAGCTGGAAATGCCCCCTAATTGGCAAACAGTGTTCATGAAGGCATATGGTGATGTGCAGGCTAGCATATAAGGCAGTTTCCTCTCTCTCCTACTGCTTTTATCTATGCAAAGATCCTGACCTATTGTTTGCATGGGGGGAGGAGGGATTAGGCAAAAGAGGATCCCTACAGCCTCTCTCCAGCTGGCACAGCAGCAGGTAGGATTTAGTTTTCCATTTTTGGGTTAAGCCCCAGTCTCTACCTCTCAATTACTAAGGCTATGGCTACACTAGAAAGCTTATAGCGGTGCAGCTGTCAGCTCTCTGGGTAGTCACTCTATGATGACAGGAGAGAGCTCTCCCATGGGCTTAATTACTGCAGCCCCCATGAGCGGTGGTAGCTATGTCGGCAAGAGAACCTCTCCCGCTGACATAGTGCTGTCCACACCAGCACTTAAATTGGCATAAATTATGTTGCTCAGGGGGTAGCTAATTCACACCCCGAGTGACATAACTTATGTTGACTTAAACTGTAGTGTAGCCGTAGCCTAGATTTCAAAATGAAAGTCGAATTACGATTTCCAAAACTTCTCCAGGTTAGAAGCCTACTATTTGCCTGCACAGTTTGCTGATGAGGTCACACCGAATTCTCAGAGCCAGCAGTCAGTCAAGCAGGGTACGAATACAAGGCTTTCAGCTAACCCTTGCCCCTCTACTATGACCACTAGAAAGGAAACACAGTAAAAGCTGTGAGAGCTATGCCCACACCCTGTGTTGTACGATAATATTATTCTTTGAAAATATAGATCTCTCCTGAATGAAGCAAGATGACAAAACAGGCAAAGAAGATGCACGTCAACTTCTACCAGCTAGCAACATATTTTAAATTATTTTATCGGTTTGGAGAAATCAATAACTTTTCAATAAAGTCCCCCACGCCCTAAAAATTTAATTGTAAAATTAAAATAGTATTTTTAACCTGAAACTGATAATGCACTATTTCACTCCGCTCCTCTTTTAATCTAACTTCCAAAAAAATAAATTACCTGCCCCTCCCCTTTATCTAATACCGTTCCTAATTAAAAATGATCATACCAGACCTGGCAGAAGACGTTTCAAATCCTTTCACATTTTCTAAAAGTATATATTTTGGCAGCCTCTGGAGCCTAAAAGAAAAGTCGATGTAGTTTAGTAAGATGTAAACCATATTACATCAACAGCACAGACTTGTTTAGCAATAAGAAAGATTTAGGTGAAAGTTGCCAAATTTAGGTGGCTAACTTTAGTCAGCTAAACAAAAATGATCTGATTTTCATAGATGCTGAGCACACGTAATCCTCAATTAAGTTAATAAGAATTGCAGAGCCTCTGCGCTTCTGAAAATCAGGCCACATTTGCTTAGGTGCTAGATAAGGATTTAGGAGCCTACCATTGAAAACACTGACCTTTATTCATTTACCAAAGCATCATTCTCATTCATAAGGCTATAAGTTAGCGGTCTGGATGGTACATGATGAGAAAAAAAAAAAAAGAAAGAAAAAAATACCCACTCATCCAGTGTGTGGAAAACTTGTAACAAAATGGGCCTGATCATGCTCCCACCTCAAGTGAGTGTCAGAACTCCCGTTAATTTTAGTGAAAGCAGGATTAGACCCAGTGTTTCGTTTTAGTAGACACTGTGTTTTCAGAGAGTTTGCCGTTCAGATATTTTCTGTTGTGTCTAATTAGCTTTTGTGGAAATTTACTTTAAATATGGTTTCAGTGGGGCTAGTCTGAAGACCTGTGGCATCAATGCCAGGCAGGAGCTCAGAGTCTGGAACCAAGATCATTGCATAGGCAGCAGGCTTAGTCTCTGGAGGAGGGAGCTCCTCATTTTGTTCTGGAGCATTCTTCTTTGGCTGATTCATGAGTCACACAGATGAGCTCCACAGAGCTTCCGCCAGTAAAATGGACTGTTCCAAACATGATCGGGAAGGTTAAAAACGGAGCCCCAACACACAAAACAACTGCATTATGATATACTCCTAAACTCTGATAGCAAATACAATAATGATAAAGGAGGTGTGACACTTTCTTCAGGTGCCCAGGACTCGAGTCACCTTGTTACGCTGCTGCCTCAGCAAGAGAGCAACTTGCCGATGCTTAACTGGATGTCAGCGCCCTGAAACCACCAGTCTAGTGGCGACCTAAGCAACCTCCTCCCAGCCCTTACTTTGCCTTGCAGGTTAACAAAAGGTGCACCCCAGCCCACAAGCCCTTCTGAAAGCATCCCCCTGTAATATTCATCACTGGCCACTCACAGAAATGATCAGGTTTGTGAACCCCAAGGGAACAGAATGCTTGAATATACGCTAGAATATACCAGCTTGACTGGTATAACTCAGGATCAGGTCTTTTATAACACCCAAGCACTGAGATACAGTTATAGTAAAAATACTCATAAGTTTTTCATCAGAGATAAAGATTTAAGATATACAGAGTCAGGATAATGGAAACAGAAATGGTTACATATAAAACAAAAAGTATAACCCCTTTCTTAGAGTCTAAACTTTAAACAGGCTAAAACCCTTGTCTCAAGTTGCTTCAGGTGAGAAACTATCTCCCAGCATCTCCACCCTTCATGAATGTAAAAGGAGCCAGAACATCTACACTGCAATTTTATAGCCCCTCAGCCTGAGCCAGCTAACTCGGGCTAACTTGCTATGGGTCTTTTATTGTAGTGTAGATGTGCCCTCTGTGTCCAGACTCCACCTCCACTGGCTGAAGACTCCAGGGCCTCCTCAGATCCAGAATATCTCCAAGTTCTCCCTTTCCATGCCTTCATGTGTTAACCACCCCAGAGTCCCCTCCAGCCCCACTTCACCAGTATTCCTCTATAAAAGATTGGAAAAAAGGTAAGAACAGGAAAGGAAGTTGCAATTACTTTATAATACTGTGCATGAAATTTGTGCAGGATATTACAATTAAGGATACAAAACAGTAACTCCTACAGTTTACTCACTCCAGACTTTACTGAACATTTTCCCATTTGGGATAGAATTTTTCATGTCTGGTCTCTGGCAAAGATGTCATTTCCAAAAACCACATGCACACTATCTCAGCAAAACACACTCCCCTGGAGCTGGAGAACTCTGTAGCAATGGCTACCCAGCCTTTTTGTGATCTCTCTGCAGCAATTCCAGCTTCACTTTGACAATCTGCCCAAGAGAGATTAGCAGTATCTTCTGGGACACAGAGATAAATTCTCCCAGCCAAGCCCGACTCCTTTACCCTGTCATGATAAGGGTCACATGTACCACAGCCTTGTGTCTTTTATCTGAGAAAAGAAAGTTTCTATCTTCTCAGTCTAACCACGCAACAATCAAAATGCACCATTTCCACTTTGAAAGCAAAAAACTGTCTCCAAAGAAGAGCTGCCCCCTTTCAGTTTCCTCAACTGTAAAATAGAGATAATGGTACTGACACTCCTTTCTGACATGTGTTGCGATCTATGGATGAGCTTAACAGTAGTCTAATAAACAATTAACTCACAGACCTATTTTTTAAAACAAATTCAACACAAAGGAAGGATGCAATTAATTGCAATTAAGGCACAGGACTGGGTGAGATGTGGGTTAGGATCATAGAATATCAGGGTTGGAAGGGACCTCAGGAGGTCATCTAGTCCAACCCCCTGCTCAAAGCAGGACCAATCCCCAACTAAATCATCCTGGCTCAGCCACTCATTTCCTTTGTGACTTTGGGCAAGTCACTTAAGCTTCCAGGTCTTCAGTTCCTTATTCATAAAATGGGGAAAATAATCAAACTTCCTTTTACTTGTCATTTGTCTGTCTTAGCTATTTTGTTCATAAGCTCTTTGGGGCAGGAACTCTTTTACTATGTCTCTACTGTACTTACCCCACTCTCATGAGGGGCCTTTAATTTCTACTGTAATGCAACAGTAATAAATCTATTTTTAGCATACATAGCACACGAGACTTGTGAAGATGAGACTCAGAAGACCATCAATTTATTTGAGAATTACATTAAAGTTCCGTTCTTGGGCTCCAAGAACATTTAGTATTTTGGTGCTGATCCTCCCACTATAATTCAAATAGCTAGTGAACCAAAGTGCTCAGAAATCCAGTGGGTGTGAGTTTCATGCTAGATTTGTGTCTTCACTGAAAGGGAAAAGGTGAGGGTTGGGAGCCTACACTTGTTGCTTGTTACCCAGAATGATGAAAATACATCTTCTACCATCCTTCTTATAGAGAAGAAGGATGATCCAGTGACTAAGGTTCTAGTCTAGGCCTTGGGCAACCTAGGTTCTATTTCCTGCTGACACTGACTTCCTGTATGACCCTGGGCAAGTCACATAGCCGCTGTGCCTGGAGTTCCCGCATCTGCAAAAGGACAATAGCACACTGCACTGCCTCACAAGTTTGAGGGAAAAATACACTAAAGATTGTGAGGTGCCCGGAAAATAAAATTATGGAGTCCATAAAAGTTTAAACTGACCATAGCACGTTGTGCTACATTCCATCAGAAGCCGATGCAGCACTGCATATGCATGACAGGACACATGAATCTCAGCCCTAGGCAAAGTGACACAATGTCACCATGTGAGAAAACAAAAATAAAACAACTGACACTACTGCTGTCATGCACGCAGTTACATGTGCAGATAACCCGCAGAGATAGTTTGGCTGGAATCAGGATCCTTGGGACCACCTCCTTCCCCTTGCCAGCTATATCTAAGGAAGAAAAGATCTTCCAAAGACAAGAAGATATTTTAGATGGCCCAATTCCCTCTTCGTGTAGCAAAAATTTGAAGAAAAGCAGAAGGTGGCCAGATCCCCTCTGCTCCTCTGAGGGAAAGGACTGAAAAGCAGGAAGCTGGTAGCCTGATCCCAACCTCCGATATAAGTAGGATCTCCGAGGAATGACTGATGGTTAGCTGATCCCTCACAGCAGCAAAACCCAAATACTCAGATTGATGCCAACTGGTGCCCAATCCAGCAGCAGGGATTTCTCCAGTGGCAATATCTAGACCAGCTCTCTTCTATCACTGCATGAGAAGGCTCTCACAGAAATATTCATCTTTGACCAAACAGACTATGAGAAATATTTTGAATTGATTTGCACTTTATGTGAGCAGGGAACATTTTTGTTAATATGTGACACCTATGACTAGTAGTAGAGTATAATTGTTGCTATCATTAATTGGTTTTGAACCAATACTGTGTAGAGATTATAGAGGAACACTAACAGAGAAGCAGGGCCCAAGTAACTCCACACTATTATGATTTATTATGTTACAAACCACAATAAACTGGTTGCATTCCAAACAGGGCAGAAATTGTGCCTTCTCCTAAGATATACAACAGTGGTGCTAATAATATCAGAAATTGTGTTTAAACCAGAGGCGGGCAAACTTTTTGGCCCGAGGGCCACGTCGGGTTTCCAAAATTGTATCGAGGGCCAGTTAGGGGAGGCTGTGCCTCCCCAAACAGCCAGGCATGGCCTGACCCCCAACCCTTATGCAAACCCCCCCACTTCTCGCCCCCATAACGGCCCCCCGGGACTCCTACCCATCCAACCCTCCTGTTCCCTGATGCCCCCCTCCCCCACAGGACTCCTGCCCCATCCAACCACCCTTCTCCCTGTCCCCTGACCGCCCACGGAACCCCTGCCTCTGACTGCCCCCCACCGCCCCCATCCAATCCCCTCTCTCCTTCCTGACTGCCCTCCCAGGACCCCTGCCCCCATTCACCCCGTTTCCCGCCCTCTGACAGCCCCGCCCTATCCACATTCCCCCGCCCCCGCCCTGACGCCCCCGCCCCCAACTGCCCTGCCCTCTATCCAACCCCCCTCCCCTGGCTCCCTGCCTGGAGCACCCGTGGATGGCAATGCTACAACCGCGCCATGCAGCACAGAGCACCAGGTCAGGCCGGGCTCTGCAGCTCCGCTGCCCCAGGAGCTCGCAGCCCCTCCGCCCAGAGCATTGCGCCGGCGGTGCAGTGAGCTGAAGCTGCGCGGGGGGGAACAATGGGGGAGGGACCAGGGCTAGCCTCCCGGGCCAGGAGCTCAGAGGCCGGGCAGGAGGGTCCCGCGGGCCGTAGTTTGCCCACCTCTGGTTTAAACCATAATCAGTTCAAAAGGTGGAACCAGAAATCTTTTTCACCTGGAGATTTCAGGTGTACTGGTCTTGATATTTATACAAATACCCACCAACTAGGACCATAGGACCCAACCCTGCTCCTAAGTAAAGTCAATTTTGCCATTGAATTCAAAAGAATATTCTGCCTCTACTCTTTGATGCGTCTAGAGTTTTTAACGGACTTGTGAAAGGCATGAAAACCAAACTGGAAATCAAAACAATAAGCTGTAAATTGTTATTAGTGTTAGCAAGAAACTAGAATTTACAAGCAACAAAAGATTCTATGAAAACAAGTGGATGAGCACAGTGCAATTATACTACCATCATTTAAAACCAATATGGATGGCTTCCCATGGTACAATACCATACCTGCCTAGTAACGTCAAAAGTTTAAATGGCTAAGCTAGAAGATCAGTTTATACCTTGGGAGAATATCAAGGATGTAAAGAAAACTGTTTGTCCTTGGATCAGATACATCACCTTGCAGGCCAATTCTAAGGGAGGACAAAGAAAAAAAACACATGTATAGAACACAATTATCAGTTTGTCATCTTAGATATTTGCTTTTAAAACAAAACATTTGCAACTCCTCACTTAGGTCCTGCTTACACAAGGGATTCTGCGCAGGCACCAGTGTCTGCACACATGGATACACTTGAAGGATCAGGACCTTTTTCAGTGCACTAAGGAATGAATATTGACTCCCAGACTCAGTCACAAAGAGGTTAGGGATTAAGAACCACATAGGACCCAATCCTGTAAATATCTAACCTTGGGCTGGACGCTGTAAAGTGCTAAGCTCTCTGGCCCAATCTATCAAAGCACTTAATTGTGCTTAACTTTAAGCACATGAAAAGCCCTGCTGAACTCAATGGGACTACTCACATGCTTAATGTTAATCACAGGCTGAAGTGCTCTGCTGGATTGGGCCCAGAGTACTCAGCAATTCCAGGTTCCAGCCCCACGTGCATAATTGTATTTATGTGAGTAAATCCATAGATTTAAATAGGCCTACTTGGCAATTTTGCAACAGAAACGCTTCAAAAACAGACTCCAAGGAGGAACTGCTGAGCCTGAATTAATATGCAAACTAGATACCATTAACTTGGGTTTGAATAGAGACTGGCAGTGGCTGGGTCATTGCACATATTGCATCTCTTTCCTTAAGTTAAGTATCCTCACACCTTCTTGTCAACTGTCTAAATGGGCCGTCTTGATTATCACTACAAAAGTTTTTTTCTCCTGTTGATAATAGCTCATCTTAACTAATTAGCCTCTCACAGTTTGTATGGTAACTTCCAACTTATCTGTGTGTGTATATATAATCTTCTTACTATATGTTCCATTCTATGCATCCAACGAAGTGGGCTGTAGCCCACAAAAGCTTATGCTCTAATAAATATGTTAGTCTCTGAGGTGCCAGAAGTACTCCTGTTCTTTTACTTGGCTAAAATTCCAGGCCTAGAGCTTGTATTTTATTGGCTTATTTTAAAAAGAAAACAACAACATTTAGGAGCAAGCATTTTGGTATTTTTCTTTTCCAAATTAATCTTACATAGCATTGTCTTATCAGTACGTAATGAAAACAGTAAATTTGGGAGGACACAAACAACACCACCCACTCCACACATTGTTTTGAATCAAAAACACATTCTTAAAGATCATCTTTTTGGAAATTAAAGTCATTGGGGTGATCAGAGGGCCAGATTCTGATACCCTTAATCATGTTGAGTGGCACCTTACTTCACGAGTAGTTCCAGCAACATCAATGGGACTGTTCATGGGGTGAGGGACTACTCACCAAGAGTAAGATTATTAGAACCTGGCCATGTGATCTGTTCGAGTTAAAGTAATTATTAAGGCTGTCAAACGATTAAAAAAATTAACTGTGATTTGCACTGTTAAACAATAATTAAATACCAAGTTATTAAATATTTTGGGATTGTTTTCTAATTTCAAATATATTTGATTCAATTAGAACACAGAATACAAAGTGCTCACTTGATAGTTATGTTTATTACAAATATGTTGTGCTGTACAAAAAACAAAAGAAATTGTATTTTCAATTCACCCTCATAGAAATAGTGTAGTGCAATCTCTATCATGAAAGTTGAACTTACAAATGTAGAATTATGTACAAAAAACACCTGCATTCAAAAACAAAACAAGTAAAACTGTACAGCCTACAGGCATTTGGGTCCTACTTCTTGTTCAGAGCCAATCGCGACAAACAAACAAGTTTGTTTACATTGCAGGAGATAATGCTTGCCGATCTTTGTTTACAATGTCACCTGAAAGTGAGAACTGACGTTTGCTGGCACCATTGTAGCCGGCATTGTAAGATATTTTAAGTGCCAGATGCGCTAGAGATGCGTATGTCCTTTTACAGATTATCTCCAATATCCACACAGGTTTCAAATAGGGTTCAAAATCCTTGTGACTTTATATAAACTCTATCTAGACCCTGATTCTGATCCCCTTTTCTCGTAAAAATCATAGTATTTATTGCCGAATAAGCCACTACAGTTAAAGTACAGTATAGTGTCCAAAGTCAGTGCATATACAAGGAAGATTGTACTCTTGGCCAGCCTGGTGTAACTGAGTAATTCCAGTAGTCTGTCTGAAGTTAATCTGATTGAGAGAGATCAGATTCTAACCATTAACAAGCAACGGGAGGTACTTAAAGGCCAAAAAAAAAATCCACAAACTTTCACTTTCACAGGTCATGTACAGGATGCAAAATAAGTGGCACATCAAGCTTCAGTAATTTTGACTGAACTATGAAAGTATGACTAGACCCATCACCATTTTTACTGTAGTAGTAGGGACTACTCAACAGCGTAAAAATTATTAGAACCTGGCTAGTAGTCATTTGTTACAGAGGTGAAAGTAATTATTGTTCAGCTAGTGAACCTGATGGTTACTTGGAATTAATCAAATAAACATACATCCTAGCAGACCTACTTCTTTCCATAAAGATCTGTCATTTCCAGTACCCATCAGGGAACAGGTATAGCGAAGATACATAGGAAAATATAGACAGATATGAACACACAGTGTATGAATCTTGAGAATTTTTTAACTTAACAACATTCATAGTTATGCATTGTTCTCCAGAACTGGAATATTTGATATACACACAACCTTGTAAATGGCGGACATGGAGGACTCATCAAAAAATCATATCAAAAGATAATCTGGTTAACTCCGCCAGTGTTATGCCCTGAATAAGGAAGAACATAAACAAGCTTTTGGGATTGAGAGTTTTTCTTTACTGTCAATTACTGCTTTATAGATACCAAACTTTCTGTTACTTCCACTGTTAGCAGTCCCCGAGCAAAACCTTTCTTACCTGGCTCTTTGGGCGATAACTGCGTCCTTCTCCAATACTTGGCAAACACCGTAAAGTGCAGATTGGTATTTACTTCGACAGTGCACTAGCAGCACTTGTGAGGTCAGAGCACTTTCTTGGATCCTGGGTTTGCCAATCACACTTTTAGAGCGGCAGGAGATAGCTCACGTTTCTTTCAGTAGTCACAGCAAAAAATGCTAGCTAAATTTTCTCCCCCAACAAACAAAGCACCTTTATTCAAGTATTTAACCATTTATTGGTCAGGAAAAAATATTTTAAAAAAGCATCAAAACGCAACAGGAGAACAGAATTAGATTGTGAAAAAGCATTTCCTCTCTGTAGTCAACTGTCCATAACAACGTCTCAAATATTATGTCTTTCTGGAAGAT
Organism: Dermochelys coriacea; assembly: GCF_009764565.3. Taxonomy (NCBI): domain Eukaryota; kingdom Metazoa; phylum Chordata; order Testudines; family Dermochelyidae; genus Dermochelys; species Dermochelys coriacea. The sequence continues at coordinate 230,692,609 of NC_050069.1, forward strand.
AGCGAATTCCTTATGCAGAATCAAATGCCCAGAGGCTTTGCAGAGAATCTTCATGAAACTTGGGGAAACTGTTTTTTCCACCTAGGCAACAAAGCATTAGTAGAGCACTACATAATAACGGTTCAGAGGAGCAGCCATGTTTAGTCTGTATTCGCAAAAAGAAAAGGAGTGCATTCAGTGGACTGCAGCCGATGAAGTGAGCTGTAGCTCACGAAAGCTTATGCTCAAATAAATTTGTTAGTCTCTAAGGTGCCACAAGTACTTGCCTTTTCTCATAGCACTTAGGAACCCTAATCATGGACCAGGCCCCCAGTGCTAGGCGGTGTACAATACCGAACAAAAAGTGCAGATGTTCTGCAGCCATTATTGCAATGCATGGGCTACAACAGCAGGTGTTGCCCTGGCACTCTCCCGACAGGGATAGCATGGTACTTACCAGAGCTGTTTTTTACCACATAAAATCCTGGTTTTTACCAACCTGGGAAAAACTAGCTAGCGTTTCTATTTTAAAAATGGTTTTATTAATACATACCACATTACACTTAGTTTTATTTACATATTCAAACTGTGGTACATGAGGCAGTAGATCCAGAGATTAATATAGGGTTGTACAAATAAAAGTAAAACTGCTGTGGATGTATTTCTAATATAGGTAATTATAATACTAAACATCAGAATGTCTGTACAGTGGAGTCACATCTTACGCGGGAGTTAGGTTCTAAAGTCAGCGCATAAGGCGAAAATCGCTTATAGTCAAAAAGACAGAGAGAAGACGGAAGAATGAAAGAATAAAAAGGGAGAAAGACGACTTCAACATTTTGTGCGCAAACCAGAGTGTCTCAGGATGGCCAGAGCATTGTCTACGATCAGCAACACTTTAAAGTCAAGTCCTTTCTCTTTGAGGTACTGCTTGACCTCCGAATGAAACGCTTGTGGAACAATCCAGAAATAATGCTGCCATCACCCAAGCCTTTTTATTTGATTGTCAGAATACGAGCAGGAGATTTTTGTTCTTGCCTTTTAGGGCATGGGGATTTGCAGCCCTTCAGAGCAAGCCCGGCTTTATTAATGCCCAGCCGCATTGCCACAAAACAACACAGACATACGGTCTTTAGCTGCTTTGAAGCCAGGGTTTCTCTTTCTGCTTTCCAAGTGTAGTGCAGTTGGGCATTTTTTCCAGAAGAGCCCAGTCTCGTCAGCATTAAAACTTGTTCAGGAAGATAGCCCGTATCTTCTATGATTTTCTTTAATTGTTCAGGGTAGGCTTTTGCTGCCTCTTCATTGGCTGATGCAGCTTCACCCAGTAGTCTGCACGTTTTTGAGGTTGAAGCGGTTCCTAAAACTGTTAAGCCAACCTTGGCTGTCTTTGAATTCCTTCTCTTCAGAAGGCTGTCCCTCTTCATGGGAAGTTTGAACAGCGTGGAGAGGCTAAGAGCCTTTTCTCGCAACGTGTTGCCATTGATGGGCACACATTTATGGTTCATGTCTTCCAGCCATATTAAATGCCTTTTCAGTCTTCACTAAGTCTTATCATGCACCTGGCTCATCACCTTAGCAGTTATTGGAGCACTCGATGCCATGGGCTTGACAAATTTCTCTCTCTCAAATCTTGATGGCACAGATGCTAAATTCGTTGCAGCCATATTTACGCGCCATGTTGGAGACCGACATACCGTCTCTCAATAAGTCCAACACAGCCACTTTTTCCTCCAGCGTTGGAACAGATTGCTGTTCTTCAGTTGAGCACCAGATGAAGTAGTTGGCTTGCATTTAGGGGGCATGTTGTATGAAAAATACGCATCTTTAAACACCAGAATCACACTCAGCCCTGCAAGATGCTTACCGGATGGGTGGGCAGCAATCAATCCAGCGGGGTTGATTTAGTCGCATCTAGTCTAGACACGATAAATCGACCCCCGAGCGCTCTCCCGGCAACTCCTGTACAGTACTCCACCACTGCGAGTTATTATTATTTTTCTTTTTTTGCCGAGTGCGTATAGTTGAATTCCGCGTAAGTTAAATGCACGTATGATGCGACTCCGCTGTATACATTTTGGTTAAGTATTTCTTGAGGAAGGTTATACATGTTGACTTATTTCAGTTTTCAACATTACATAAACAAAAATTGAAATTATTTGATTACATTAAACAATAGTAATGCGAGTTGTAGACTTGAAACGTTAAGCAACGTAATCAGAAGCACACAGAGCTGCAGACAATTGGTCCAGGTCCATTTGACCCATGCAACATTTTATAGCAAAGAGCAACTCTGAGGTAGTGGAGAGACTGAGCCTATTCCTCAGTCTGCACGTGCATATCCAAAGTTTGAAAGATTCAGTCTGTGCTTGCTGGACACTGCAATTGCACCACCATTTCCATTCAGTCAGATGAATACCAGCATTCTTCAGATTTTTCCTACCATGTTTCAGGGGAAACATTTTTCCTTGAAAGCATATGAAAAAACGCTGATTTTTGGATACAGGGCTTCTACTACTTTAAATGTAAGAAAATATGGCAGAAAGTTGAGATTTTGCTAAGTATCCAGTGCCCTGCAATTTCTTCTTGTTCAGCTGACAATTTCTTTCCTGCATATTCTGGATGAAGGCCGTTGGCAAAATGTGTACTGGAGTAAGTGTCTCACAGAATCTTTTGTGCTTCTGATTTGTGTGGTACAAATATCTTCATTTATCATTAGCTCCAACCACACTTTGCATGCAACAGCAATTGTTGATGTGTCCCTTTGAATGACAACCTGGATCGGGCTTTGTTGAGATGTACTTGGCAATGACAATGCACGTTTTACCATACCCATCCGATGCAAATCTTCAGCACACGTTTGCCAAAGTCAGTTATTCCAGTGTCCTCTGTCCTTTCCACTGCATTTTGCAAAATGTTTCCTCAAAGGGTCTGGCCTTCCCACTCCATTTTGCTTCACAATTTCTGCATCAAAAGACTCTTTGCCATCCTAATGAACCTTCTTAACATAACCATGAATCGGGCCAAGTGGTCTTCCCCTTTGCGCATGTTGAAATATTTTTACTTAAGTCACTGTACTCAGAGTTCAGTACAGCAGTTGCTCTCCAGCCAGCCAGAGCAAGAGGCAAAGTACTGGCCTGGACAGTTAGTTCAGCAGCTTATCTCAAATATTGAAACTTCTGAATCTGGGGATTCCTCCTCTTTGCTAAAAAAACATCTAATTTTCATTGCTAAACAAAGAAGGGGAATGCCCAGATTCAGTAGTTTCTGTTTTAAAATAGCCAAGGCAATAGCATACAGCACTATACTGAGGCTATATTTGTGTTATTTGCTTTATTCAAAATTAAACAGACCATATTACTGAAAAACTATCACCAATTCCTAAATATTTTCAGTAATATTCATTAGTCTATTCTCAAAGTAATGTTATTGTTCCCAGTTTAAACTAGCATTTACCAACGCCCCATTCTAAACTAGTTTTTCCTGGAAACTCCCCAACTCTGTCTCCCTATGCTTTGCGTTTGGTCAGCAAATGGACCAAATAACCAGAATCATATACTCAACGTGGCATCCTACCAAAGCTCCTCTCATACTGACAAGGACGACAGGGCTATTGCTTGGCGCAGGCAAAGAGTGCACCATTCCACGTGCTGTTTTCCATGCCTCCTGCCTTCTGCTGTTACTTTTAAGCTTTGGTGCCAGGACTTGCTGCACCATACTGTGCTAAATAATGTGGACAAATTCTTACATAGAATGATACTGCCAATTAAATGCGTGGGGTTTTTTGGTTTATTTTAGTTAGGACAAAGATTTTTTTAAACTAGTAGACAGTACATTTAACTGGCATGTCTAAGGTTCCAGAAGCGTTAGACTGTAAAGACTCACATTTCATCCAGAAATACCATTATAAACAGAATATTTCATACCACGTCATTTACTGTTGCTTAACATGTCACGTGTTATAGCTTAACTGTTGGGTAACCCTAACAGAAATGGTTTTAACTTAGATCTTATTAGTGGTGAAGATGTTTTTTCTTTACAGGTACACTGTGAAAAGTTTATTCTGGTCCTTTCTGTGTAAAATCCCACAAAGCTAGTTTTATGGCTTACCGGTCATACAATACAAAAGACTTTTGTTTAAAGGAGAAAGAATTAGATCTGTGTTGCAGAATTACTACTAGAGCTACAAAAAGTTCATTAACTGCGCCAGAGGTTTAGGCTAATTGTACGTGTGGCTTGTTTTTTTTTTAAATAACTTAATAATCAGCCAACCTGTACATCCCACCTAGAGAAAACAAAAGCAAGAAAGTAGGTCTGATTATGGTCATGTAAAAATAATTGGTACTTTATTTATTTATTTCAGGGGTCAGCTTTATAAAAGAAAAGTTACTAAAATTCCATATAAAAACAGCACGCAAGAGAGATTTACTGTGTTTTCCACAAAGCTTAAGGAGATTTTACTGACTTGAATCTACTCTTAAAATCCATCAAGGACATAAAATGTAATTCCAACTTCTTTCTTTCCCCCATTTAAGAAACTCAGATCTGACACTAGTCAGCAAGTACCAAGTGCTGAATAAGCAAGCAACCTTTAGCCACTAAAAACTCTGGTTTACTTAAACTGGTGTGTTAAAACAAGCTCAAACTTCTACGATCAGGCTGAAAACTGTGATGGAGATTAAAAGGTGTTCGGTAATTTCTAACCACTCTGAAATGGACAGATATTATACAAATCCATGTGGCTAATGTATAATTCCCCTGCCATATTAAACATACCAGAACAAAAATGTGTAATTAAAATTTGCAGCATAAATCAACAAAAGCATCAAGTCTTTTTATAAACACTGAAGTTAATCTACAAAAAACTCTTTTTCAAGGAAATTAGAGAGGGAAGAGACTTACTAGGTCACCTGGTCAATCCAGCCCTCTAACAATGTAATGTTCCCTACAGTGTATTTTAAATTGCTTTTTTCAATCCAGTTTTAAAGGTTGAAGAAATGAATGTCTCTTACTAATTTGACAAATTCTTTTACACTTCTTTTTATTTTGGGGGTTGATGCACCCTGTTTGGCTATGTAGCCTTTACTGGCACAATAATCAAGTGTCCTTATAGGAGCAGGTTTTCAGGAAAAACCAAATCCTTCTCAGCTAATCAAGGGTTTGTCTACACTGCGATGTTGTCAACAAAACTTTTGTCTTTCGTGGATACTTAAAAAAGCCTCCCCGCGAAAAAACAAAAAAGTTTTGCCAACGCAAGTGGCAGTGTGAATGCGGCTTTGCCGCTCGCAGGGCCGGAAGTATTTCGTTGGCAGAAGTGCCGACAAAATACCGATAGAGAGCGTTCATATGCGCTGAATTTTAGCGACAAGGTTGTGTCAACCTTAGTGTAGTGTAGTGTACTGTAGACAAGCCCCTAGAAGGCATCAGTCTGTACTCTATGCATATGTGTATCTCCCTCAAGCAGTAGTTACACCCTCCAGGAATCTACCAAAGTCATTACTACACATAATCCAACAAAGCAATTCTTTTACATTACTGCCTCCCAGTTTCAAGTGTTTTGATTTCACATTCCCCACTAATACTCAACTGAGATGGCTAGAGCAAAAAGAGACACGTGTCCATTACTCACCTCAATTGTCTTTGCCCACAATGGCGTGCTGGGAAAGTTGTGTTTGTACACTTCATTAGCAACAGTGTTCACATCAACAGCAGCAACAACTTCTGCGGATATACAGCTTTCTGGAATTAAGAAAGGAATTTGCAAAACCATACCTGTACTTTAAAATACACTACATTTTCTCATTATGTTACCAGAGCTAATGCACAAATAGTTTTACAGGTAAAGGAAAAGAGAAATAATGTGCTCAGAACTGCTGTGCCGACTCAAACTTTACACAAAATGTACCGCAATCACTTCATTTTATAGCCAAAGATGCCTTTCTCCACCCATTGCATTCCAAAAAATTCTTTGTAATCACTGTAACAACACACACACACACAACTCCATCCACCCTCTTCTTGGTCATTATTCTAGCTACATTTTTTCTAGGTAAGAACACAGGGGACATAGGGCCTTGCAGATCAACAAGCCGCACCATGCAACAATTGACAGAAATACTCTAGGTACTAATCACAGAACTTGCCACTCTTGAAGCATATTGTTTGTCAGTTTGGGAAACTAGGTTAGTAAAGTTGTCCTTGAACTTGGGTCATCTATGTTGCTACACTGCAACATCCAGAAGGGGGATTTTTAAGGCCATTGAATCACATTATTGCTTGCATTCCACCTTGGGCCCTGACCCTACAAATGTTTTGTACGAGTGCAAAGGTCCCTTGGCATGGAGCAGCTTGAAGGACAAAGACATTAGGCAGCTCTTAGTGTAACACCATAGTTTCTTAGATGAAAAGAGAAATGACTGACTTCTTTAAATATATTAATGAGAAAGCAGGAGACTGCAGTATAAATTTAATAATAATTATCCAAAGCAAAAATGCAGAAAACAGACACAAAGTAAACAATGAGTTATAGAGCAACAGAATAAGCCAATTCTACAAAACTCAGATCACAAAAGATGCTGTTCAGTCTATTACTGATCATAGCACATGGCTTCCTGGTAGTAATCACATCCTCTAGAGCAGGGGAGGGCAAACTACAGCCTGCGGGCTGCATCTGGTCTGTCAGGGCTTTCAATCCGGCCCACAGGATTGCAAGCCCCGTGGCATAGCGGTGCTAAGGCAGGCTTCCCACCTCCCTTGGCCCCGCACCGCTCCCGGAAGCGGCCGGCACCACATCCCTGCGGCCCCGGCCCGGGGGAGAGGGATAGAAGGCTCGGTGCGCTGCCTTTGCCTGCAGGTACCGTCACCCGCAGCTCCCACTGGCCACAAATGGGGCACTGCAGCCAATGGAGCTTCAGGGCTGGTATCCGCAGGTGAGGGCAGTGCCCAGCAGAGCTGCCTGCCCCACCCCATCCCCCCAGAAGCCACTGCTGGACATGCTGGCCACTTCTGGGAGCGACACGGGAGCCAGGGCAGGCAGAGAGTATGCCTTAGCCCCACTGTGCACCACTGCCACCCTGGAGCTACTCAAGGTAAGCAGTGCTGGGCCGGTGCCCACACCCCAACCCTCTGCCCTGAGCCCCCGCCACACCCCTCCTGCATCCCATCCCCCTGCCTTGAGCCCTCTCCCACACTCCACACCCCCTCCTGCACCTCCAACCCCCTGCCCTGAGCCTCTTGCCACACCCCTTACCTCTCCTCTATCCCACACCCCTGCCCCCCTCTACACCCCTCCTGCACCCCAACTCCCTGCCCTAAGCCCTCTGCCACACCCTACACCCCCATCCACCCAAACCCCTTGCACCCATGCCCTGAGCCCCCGCCACACACATCCTGCACCCCAACCCCCTACTCTGAGCCCCTTCCTGCACACCACACTCCCTCCTGCACCCCACCCCCCAGCCCCCAGCCCTACATTCATGGCCCTGCATACAATTTCCCCACCCAAATGTTCCCCTCAGGCCAAGAAGTTTGGCCATCCCGATCTACATTGAGCCATTTTACATAAAGAAATCTTTATGTTCATCAGTAGATGCACAGGAGGCAATCATGCATGCACTTTCTACTGTAAACTATATCAATTCCAACAATACCAACTCCACAGTCTGCTTGCCATGTTATTCCAACTTCAGCATTAATAATTTTAATCTGTTTTTGTACAAAAAGACAAGATAGACTTCTTTATTTTAATAACATCACTTTTCAAAATGACATGCTGTCAACCTGAGTGCATCATATGAATGATTGCTAATTATCTGTTGAGTACAGTAAATGTTCATGGTTACAAAACAGAGTTATACACTTTCCATGCCCAGCAATTTCGGAGCAGGAAAGCCAAGTACAGAACTCCAATAGTGACAACTAGAGCACTGAAAATTAAAGCCTCATCTACTATATCTGATTGGTAGAGCTTTCAAGCCTCTTCCATCTTACTCACATTTCTCTGCTGTTCAGAAATATTTGAAAGGTCACAGTATGAAACAATATACAGGAATTTTCATTCAGGCAACACTAGCATTTTCTGGTTTGCTCCCTTAATTTAACCAATGACAATCTGAGCCTCATGGGAAAAAGATGAATAGGTGAACTATGTGAACATCTATTAAAGGCCCATTTTATAGCGTTTCTTATTTTCCTTCTTAGACACTGTGAACACACACTGTTACAGATGTATTACACACAGATATGCTCATAGCAGAGCAACTGTGATGACTACACCTGGGACTATGGATCTGGTATGGTAACGCTGACATCCAGTGTGGAAAAAAAAAAGCCAGTTAGCAAATCAACTATCTAAATTTAGAAGCGTATTTAAAATCCAATATCATGGACTTCCTACAGCACAAAAGTAAAGCCTAGGTAATGGATACAGATTTCCAGTACAGCAAAGGATATTCCTTTTGAAGATATACTGCCCCTAATTAACAGGTGCCTGCCCTGTGGGTGCCCTGTCAGAAATGAAAATTAACCATCTCAAATCATTATCCCATCAAACAAACAAAAAAAGTGGCAGAAGCTGGAGGCTCTGACAGCCATTCTTAGGTCAGTTGTTCACCCTTTCCACCCCCACTATTTCCATCCCCTTAATAAAAAATTAAAAAAAAAAAAAACAGTAAGGGACTTCAATCAAGGGCTTTGTAGGCCCTAAAGGCTGGCCCATGGTGGTCACTTTTAACCCAAATCATAAAGGCTAATTCTGGAGGGAAAGGTATAGAAACTTTGTTCTAATTCTCCTTATCCAATACCTATTTTTCCAACTCCACAATGCTGGGATCTTATAGGATCTCATTTTCGTGCAAAGGATGGACTTCACTTTCCTCCTATTGAGCTGAAATAGCATTAAACTCAAAAAAATTTACTAATAAGACTTTTCTTCTGTGTTCAGATCCCAACATTCAGAAGTGAGTAATGTAAAGGAAAGAACGGCCATTTCTTTTTTTAGATTAGCTTTTTCAAGAGACGCGGGAAAAAACAATGCACCTGATATGACTACAATAATTCTCCTGTGAGCACAGCATAGGCAGCGTGATGCCATTGCCCAGCAGAATCAAATTTGTTAGCATAATTAGTTACGTTAGCCTACTTCCCACTATATCTATATAGTCAAGTATAGAATTTTGTCTTTACAAAAAACACTATAACCAAGGACAGGTTTTCCTCTGGGTTTGGAGAAACAGCAAGTGTGTCTTATCTATCAGTCTTAGGTTCTTCTACAGAGATACTTCAGCATAGTTCTAAGCATCTTACGAACAACGTAAAGTACTAATAGTTTTTCTTCTCTGTTACACTAAGTAAAAGAATATACAAGTGTTTCAGTTCACAAAACCTCTTGGCAAACTAAGAGCACTGCTGCTTTATATGAATTGCAGACTCTGCATTACAAGAACAGGTTTCAGAGTAGCAGCCGTGTTAGTCTGTATTCGCAAAAAGAAAAGGAGTACTTGTGGCACCTTAGAGACTAACAAATTTATTAGAGCATAAGCTTTTGTGAGCTACAGCTCACTTCATCGGATGCATCCGAAAGTTTATGCTCTAATAAATTTGTTAGTCTCTAAGGTGCCACAAGTACTCCTTTTCTTATTACAAGAACAGTAATTAATCAATATATACTGGGCAAGAAACTTCCTGGTGCAACCAAACTGAGGTCATCACATGAACAATAGGAAGGGTAGGGTCACCTTTACAGTCACATTTCCTGGGGCCCCATTCAATCCCTGGTGTAAATCAGAGGAGTCTCTGGGCTGCTTTGACTTACTTACAGCTATTCACGGCCCCAAGGAACTGTTCTGGCAGCTCAGAATTGCAAGGACACAGGGTAACCCCAGCCACTATCCCTCTCTATCAAGGCTATCCCACAATGGGGTACTGGGACAGAGCATTGCACAAAGCCGCTATCCCAGTTCTGCGTTCCTTGAGACACAAGTGGATTCGTCAGAAGGTGGCTTTCTGGTTGCTTTACACCACCGGAACTGAACAAAGCAGCTGGAATAGACAAATTAATCTGGACCACTGTATCTAGCAAAGGAAAATCTGCATATTCAAGATCTCACAATAAAAAAAATTAAAATAATCTTTTGTGAGATTTTATTAAAATCATTTAAATATTTAATCTGGATGCTAAATTTTGATGTGAATAACTCAATGGCCACCACATTTCTGTATAATTGTCTTTTTCCATCATTCAGGGCTTTTTTCTGAAACCAAAAGAACAAACTTGTATAATTAAAAATAAAGCGCATTTTATTTAATTATCCAGCAATAGGCAAAAAAAAAAAATCTATTTACCTGTCTAGAAACATGTAATGTTTAGGCATTTCTGACTAGACTACAGCCAGTTAACCGAACTCCCAAGAAAAAAACAGCACAAACAAAGAAACATGCATTGCCCTCGAGATGTCTCTTAAAAGAATAAGTGCCAGTTTTCAAGGGCTGGCAAAGTAATTAAACTGTAGCTGTGTAGAAAACAACTTAATGTTAGGAAGACTAGGAACAAGGCATACATTTTTAACAGTGAGGGTAATTAACCACTGAACAACATGCTTAGGGACATGGTGGATTCTCCATCACCTGAAGTCTTCAAATTCAGACTAGATAGCATATCTTTTGGAACGCTGTAAATTCAAACTGCAGTTATGGTCTTATGCAGAAATTACTGTGTGAGGCAATATAGTCTGTGCTACCATAACATCATAGAAGACTTGGGATTGAAGAGACCTCAGGTGGTCATCTAGTCCAACCCTCTGCTCAAAGCAGGACCAACCCCAACTAAATCATCCCAGCCAGGGCTTTGTCAAGCTGGTCCTTAAAAACCTCTAAGGATGGAGGTTCCACCACCTCCCTAGGTAACCCATTCCAGTGCTTCACCACCCTCCTAGTGAAATAGTTTTTTCTAATATCCAACCTAAATCTCCCCCACTGCAACTTGAGGCCATTGCTCCTTGTTTTGTCATCTGCCACCACTGAGAACAGCCTATCTCCATCCTCTTTGGAACCCACCTTCAGGTAGTTGAAGACTGCTATCAAATCCCCCCTCACTCTTCTTTTCTGCAAACTAAATAAGCCCAGTTCCCTCAGTCTCTCCTCATAAGTCATGTGACCCAGCCCCCTAATCATTTTCGTTGCCCACTGCTGGACTCTCTCCAATTTGTCCACATCCTTTCTGTAGTGGGGAGCCCAAAACTGGACGCAATACTCTAGATGTGGCCTCACCTGTGCCGAATAGAGGGGAATAATCACTTCCCTCGATCTGCTGGCAATGCTCCTACTAATGCAGCCCAATATGCCTTTAGCCTTCTTGGCAACAAGGGCACACTGTTGACTCATATCCAGCTTCTTGTCCGCTATAATCCCTAGTTCCTTTTCTGCAAAACTGCCGCTTAGCCAGTTGGCCCCCAGCCTGTAGCAGTGCATGGAATTCTTCCATCCTTGGACTCTGCACTTGTCCTTGTTGAACCTCATCAGATTTCTTTTGGCCCAATCCTCCAATTTGTCTAGGTCACTCTGGAACCTATCCCTACCCTCCAGCATATCTACCTCTCCCCACAACTTAGTGTCATCTGTGAACTTGCTGATGGAGCAATCCATCCCATCATCCAGATCATTAATGAAGATGTTGAACAAAACCCGCCCCAGGACTGATCCCTGGGGCATTCTGCTTGATACCAGCTCCCACTTATGCAGGAGGTAAGAGTTGATCCTAAATCTGGCCTTAAAATCCAAATTTTAGAGCACTCATGTCCACTTACTGCTATGGCAGGAGGGGGAGCTAGTGACCTAAAGATGCAGAAATTCAAACAGATGGAAGTAAAGTGGTTACCTCTGTTAGTTTTAAATTTGGAAGGGGCAATCCACAGTTTATAGATCTTCGTAAAAGCTTGAAAATAAAATTTCAGCTGCTACCAAATATATCCTTTTACACTTGACAAACCGATTCTCCTGCCATGTGTTTCTAACTGACCTTAAAATTAGCATAGATCTGTTTATTGCTGCACTCCTGCACCAGAATCATCAATGTGAGCACAGCACATGGAATATATAGCATACTCCCAAGGGCAGGGTCTGGCAGATCTGAAAACAAAGGGAATTCAGAACCAAAATAACTATCTACTGTAGAAGATTATGAAAACAGATGTAAAAAGAGAGAACGGTCACATTTTATGCCAGTTCAGTTTCCCTTTAGAATAAACAAAAAGATTTCATTTTTGGTCTATTATTGACTTTTAGGTATAGATATTAGCCTGGACCATCAGTCAACATGAAGCTTGATTCCTGAAAGATAATCAATTTCTTCCTTCCCATCACCACACACTCAGTATCTATGCCTGCAGAGTAGAACAACCAAATGTTGATTTTTATAATTTTTAACCAACACTATTCTTCTGTCAAAGAAGTTATCTTTTAGAAATGAATGAGAAAGAGACTGCCCAGATTGACAATATGGTTTCATTGGGGTTTTACTGACTATATTCTGCCTGTCAATTTTCTTTATTTAAATGTAACTGTTCTCAGTGATATAACACAGATTATGGGAAAAAATATATAACTGAACTTGTAACCTAGAAGTGGTACCTTTTAAGTTCTTCTCTCATATTCATGCACAAAACAAATTTTAAACATGGGTGATCCAGATACTAGAAGTTTGCATGGAACAGACTTGGAGTTAATTGTGCATGGGAAAGCTGCCTAAATTAATAAGCCATGAAAAGTTTGTTTTATTTTGTTGGGTACTTTTTTTTGGTTTTGATTTTTGCTTGTTTGTTTGGAGGAGGGTTGCTATGGAAGAGGACTAGGTAGAAAGATGACTTTTCTAAAAACAAAACATAATTTTCATTGCAGATGTTCTGTGGTTAAATAAATATATATGGCAGTTTTCGATGTCTGACATTTAACTGTGAAATGTCTCCTATTTCTTAACAGAGGAGAGTCTGGCCTGGAGCATCAATCACATTACCTTCTAATGGAAAAAACCAGGATTAAATTCTGCTTTCAGACACCCCGAGGTAAGGGCCCAATCCTGAAAGCCTCAACCATGTGTGCAATCCTGTTAACTGTAATAGAACTATTCACACACAGAACAGGGCCTCAATGAGGGACTACTCCATTGGCTTCAACAGACTAACTGGACATGTCTAAGAGCACAGACTACTGCATTCTAATCCTAGATCTGTCACTGACTCCCTTTGTGACCTTAGTTAAAGCACTTATCAAAATTATACTGTTTGCATTTCTTATGTTACTAAACATTAAAAATCTCCTTACAAAATTGTAAAGCTCTAAAACAATATACTACAAACTTCACTGTGTATACTGAAGTATCTATATGTAAAGTATAAGCAAAGAGCTGCAGATTTTTCACCAGGAGTTTCAGGACTGATGGCTAAGTTTAGTAATAAAGGATTGAACCAACTCTCATGTCTCCATTGACAACAATATACTAATGCTCTCTGTGTGCTACTGATGTGAAAATATTGGGGAACAAGCCTGGTCTGTATAAATAAGTCACCACCAAGCCACATATATCTCCTACTATGGGATAAAAACTGTGGTTATCTCACAAACTGCTATATTGAAGTACTGTTGCCAAATGTTGATTTTTTTTAGGGCTTTATTTGGTATGTTGGTTGCCATTATCTTGCAAACTCTTACACATGTACTTTAAAATGAGTGAGTAATCATACTGAAATTAAATACATGTAAGATGTTTGCCAGATTAGAGACTAAAAAGATGCCAGGAAGCATGGGGAAAAGTATCCTTAAGCTTGATTATGGAAAATATCTATTCACCAATTACAAACACTAATAATTTTACAGAAAAACACAAGTTAATCTACCTCTAAGTTAGATGTTAATGTGGTAGGAAACCAACACTGATACTCATCTTGGCAGCATTGTAGAAATCCTTTTGCAGAACTAGTTTCTCTTGCTGCAGACTGTCACTAAGGTTTTATATACAATCTTTTCTTTTTAAAATAACAAACAGCTTCTTTTCCTCTCATTTTTCTTGGACATGCACATTTACTGGAATCATTACTAAAAGAAGCCAATGAGCAATTTACTCTTGATTTCTCGTGAATCCTGTTGACTATACCACACACCACTGGTGAATGCAGGATCTCTTTTCTTCCCAAACATTTGGAGGAAACTCCCATAATGCCCCACTACCAGATGATGCTGAGAATTCTATTGTCTCCTGTCACATGACAGCAGAAGAATTCCATTAGAGAAATGTATGCCATGGTACCACTCTGTTTATAACTGTATATACGTAAGTTTGAAACACACATGAATTCTTGCTATTATACATGAAAAAGTAATTGCAAGGAATGTTTACTTTCTTCATCTGTTCTCCACTGGAAAACAAACATTTGAGTCCCAGTTTGCCTTTACTTTGTGCCTTTATAAGGATAAACATCATGATAAACTAATCCAAATGGCTACAAGACACATTAAAAATGTGGATAAAGTAATGGAATAGAAATCCTTTTATTCATGCTTCACAGTTATTAGTCTTAACAGGACTCAAAACAAGACTCGTCTGCAAGTGCAAAATTTGCAGATTTTAAAGGGACATGAAAATAGGGAACCAACGGGCAGTTTGTACTTCTCACCACACACTTCCAATAAAGAAAAATAGCCGAATCTGAAAAAAGTAATGTCCGCTGTGATGCAAATGGTATTGTATCCATTTGATACGCAAATTTCAATTGGTACTTAACCTTCAACAATATCCAGGGTCATTCAAACAAATAAGAATTCAAGCCTTCCCCAAAGACATGGGTCGCTTCATCTGCTCTGGCGGTACCTCTACAAAAGAATCTCAGCCATACTATTTGTATTTATTGTAATTTCTTCATTTGAAAGTAACTCCAAAAGAACGGAAATGTAAATTACTATTGACACTGACACTGCTGCAATTGTTCAGAAACTCCATCTGTGATTCTAAGCTGCAGCTGAAAGTTCTGGAAATAAATGGAACCTTTCTGGGACCAACAGCAGTGATTTAGTTCCCTCCCTCCCCTCACAAAATAAACATATCCTAGATGCAAGGGTGATGATTTGGTCACACTCCCAACATTCTCAAGCACAAGCAGTATGCAATGTGGTGTTATACAATTATCATACTTTTTGCACACCTATTTGCAATACTCTCATATTTCTCTGAGGCTACATCTCAGAAAGGCTCATCTCTCAAAGCAAATTTGTTGCTTTTATGCTGTGGTATTACATTTTAATTGGACCACTGGCATCTGTAGGACCTCCTGAGATTCCCACCAACTTTTAACACATTGGTATCAGTATTTGTTAATCATTGGAGGATGTTACTGGGTGTTCACAGAGTGTCTATTATGTTGTTAACAACAGAACCAGAAAACATCTGGGGATGATTTTTCCCATACATATAAATACCAACATGTGACAAGTGAATAATGGTGTGAATTCAGTCTGTTTTTCATGGAATCTCATGGAAAGCAAGATAAAACGTTCAGCTTTCCTTTTAGAATTAAGACTATGTTAGACAGGAATACAAGAAACAAAGTGTCCATCTCTTTTGCTTTCAGTTCAGATTCCAGAATCTCTAGAACTCTCAACAAAAATACCTGTGGCCCATATTCTCTTCCAAAGACATCTTTAGGGAATGAGAGAGGTGTTTGGTCCCTAAGACAGTTATTAAGGCTTAGTTGTATCTGTAACTATTCCTACTTTTTTGCATGTTCACATATTTTATTGTCTTGCCTTTTAGTTACTGTAACACAATTACACACAAAAATATTAACACAATAACCTTCTTTTTGTGTGTGTTGGGCAAGACATTTTAAATAGCTTGTTTTTCTCTTGCATTTTATTCTGCTGGCAAGCTCCTCCAGTTGCATTCTAAAATCCTTATTGAAAGCTTTCAATTTGCACTACAGTTAACTGTATTTATAAACCACAAACAATGTCTAAAAAGCTCTTCTTTAAAACTATGTTCCTTCATTTTCCACCTCCTACTGTTCCGGGAACTTTAATAGGCAGGTACCTGGCAAAAGAAGAGATGAAGCTGCCTAACTTTCCAAATAACTTAAAGAAATGAAGAAAACAGATGTTACTGGCATAGAAAAAAAAATGAATCCCTTTATGCCCAAGATAAGCAGAGTTATTCACAACAACCAAAGAAAATGGAACTGAAGGTAAGGTGGGTTCACTCAAAAGGAAGATCTCTTAGTCTGGCATAGGAGAGTGAAGTGACAGCAAGTCTAAGGGCAGTCTACACTACCATGCTACATCAGCGCAGCTGCGCCACTTAATGCGTCTGGTGAAAATGCGCTAAGCCAATGGCAGAATGCTCTCCCATCAGCATAATTCCCATCAGCATAACCCCACCTCCGTGAGAGGCAGAAGCTATGTCGGTGGGAGAGCGTCTCCCGCTGACATAGCACAGTATGAACGAACAGCACTTAAGCGGATTAAATTGCATTGCTCAAGGGGATGTCTTTTTCACACCCTGAGCAACCTAAGTTACATCGACTTAAGCAGTAGTGTAGACCAGCCCTAAGACTATCACCTTAATAGTCTGCAGAGAACCTGCGTTGGTGTGCCTAATACAGGTTTTAAATGTTTTTATAAACCACTTGAAGAGATCTTGGTAATACCTGGCCAGAGTATTTAAGTTGGTCCCCCTTATTAGACCCTTATTAGTTAAAATGCTGCTTGGGAGAAAAAGAGGTGTGTCTAGGATATGCATTTAATTACAGTACTTTCCTTCAAGCCACTAGTGTTCTCCCTGAAAATCTTGTTCATAAATTCAGGTTTCAGCATAATCCAATTTAATTTATGATTTGGCAGGAATCGTTCTAATATTAACTAAAATCATTACAAATACTTCAGCCCTAATAAAGGTTAAAAATTAGGGCTGTCAATTTATCACAGTTAACTCAAACAATTAATTCAAAAAAATTAATCGTGATAAAAAAATTAATTGTGATTAATCACAGATTTAATTGCACTGTTAAACAATAGAATACTAATTGAAATTTATTAAATATTTTGGATGTTTTTCTACACTTTCATATATATTGTATTCTGTGTTGAAATCAAAGTGCATATTGTTTTTGAAAATATTTGCACTGTAAACATGATAAACAAAAGAAATAGTATTTTTCAATCCACCTCATACAAGTACCATAATGCAATCTCTTTATTGTGAAAGTGCAACTTACAAATGTAGATTTTTTTTGTTACATAACTGCATTCAAAAACAAAACAATGTAAAATTTTAGAACCTTCAAATCCACTCAGTCCTACTTCTTGTTCAGCCAATCGCTCAGACAAACAAGTTTGTTTACATTTACAGGAGATAATGCTGCACTCTTCTTATTTACAACATCACCAGAACGTGAGAACAGGCATTTGCATAGCACTTTTGTAGCGGGCATTGCAAGGTATTTACCTGCCAGATATGCTAAACATTCGTATGCCCCTTCATGCTTTGGGCACCATTCCAGAGGACATGCTTCCATGCTGATAACGCTCATTTAAAAAATAATGTGTTAATTGAATTGTGACTGAACTCCATGGGGGAGAACTCTATGTCCCCTGCTGTTTTACCCGCATTCTGCCATACATTTCATGTTATAGCAGTCTCGGATGATGACCCAGGACATGTTGCTCATTTTAAGAACACTTTCACTGCAGATTTGACAAACACAAAGAAGGTACCAAAATGAGATTTCTAAAGATAGCTACAGCACTTGACCCAAGGTTTAAGAATCTGAAGTGCCTTCTAAACTCTTAGAGGGATGAGGTGTGGAGCATGCTTTCAGAAGCTTTGTGCAGGGGGTTGGACTAAATGACCTCCTGAGGTCCCTTCCAACCCTGATAGTCTATGAAGTCTTAAAAGAGCAACTCTCCAGGCTCTGTAGTTTACACATCGAACCATCAAAATAGAAAATCACCTTCTACTGGTGGCATCTGACTCAGATAATGAAAATGAACACACGCTGGTCCGCACTGCTTTGGATTGTTATCAAGCAGAACCCGACATCAGCATGGACACATGTCCTCTGGCATGGTGGTGGAAGCATGAAGGGGCACATGAATCTTTCGCACGTCTGGCACGTAAATACCTTGCAATGCCGACTACAAAAGTGTCATGCAAATGCCTGTTCTCACTTTCTGGTGACATTGTAAACAAGAAGAGTGCAGCATTATCTCCTGTAAATGTAAACAAACTTGTTTGTCTGAGCGATTGGCTGAACAAAAAGTAGGACTGAGTGGACTTTAGGCTCTAAAATTTTACATTGCTTTGTTTTTGAATGCAGTTTTTTTGTATATAAGTCTACATTTGTAAGTTCAACTTTCATGATAAAGAGACTGCACTACAGTACTTGTATTAGGTGAACTGAAAAATACTATTTCTTTTGTTTGCAGTACAAACATTTGTAATCAAAAAATAAATATAAAGCGAGCACTGTACACTTTGTATTCTGTGTTGTAATTGAAATAAATATATTTGAAAATGTAGAAAACATCCAAAAATATTTAAATAAATGGTTTTCAATTATGGTTTAATCGCACAATTAATCACGATTAATTTTTTTAATCGCTTGACGGCCCTACTAAAAATACTTCTTTTATAACTATACATCCCAAGACACAGGCCATCCTAAACCAAAATCCAGTGTTGTTGTTGTTTTCAATTAAGTGAAAGCAAATATGCACACCGGTAAAAACCCAACAGGTCTCACTCATGCATGTTAAATGCACTCTTTAAATTTGGGATCGGTTTTAAGGCACCCTTACAGAAGTCTACTTGTCTGCAGCCCTGGAGTACGAATTTTTGCTCCGGTTGTTTGTTTGACCAGACACGTAATATCTATCCATATATTAACAGTAAAGAACCTAACAACCACTGTGGCAGCAGGCAACCGAGCAGACCTAGGCTTGGGCAGGACAGTCTGCAGAGCAATTTTGCCACCCTGTTCCCCCCGAGCTTGCAGAGCAGTTTTCGCCAAGCACAGCTCTGCAGCCGAGCAGCTCAGACGCTCCCGGCTGCTGCTATCGGCCCCCCACGCTACCAGAGCCGGTCCCTTGCGCTCCTCTGTCAGCGCACCGCGCCCAGCCCCACCTACACAGGTGCCTGCGCAAGCCCAGGGCGGGCAGCGCCAGCCCAGGCCCGCCAGCGCTCTGCTTGGGGCGGCACGGGCCGGGCCGGGCCGGGGGTGAGAATCCCAGCGGCGGGGGGGGGGGGAGAACCACGGGCGGCGAGCGGGACCGGTACCTGTCAGCGCCTGGTGCATCCCCCCGATGCCGCTGTACAGCTCCAGCACGCGCACCGGCCCCATCCTCCCGCCCCACGCGCAGCACCCGGCTCTCACTGAGCATGCGCGGGCGCTCTGCGCATCCTCAGTAATGTCTGCTGAAGTCATTGCCCGGCTCCGCTCTCACTTGCCCCCAGACTCTGCTCGCAGGGTGACAGGGAAGCGGGGGAAGGGCAGAGTCGGAGCCGGGTCACTCCGCTCCCAGGGTGACCGGGTGGAAGCGGGGGCAGGGGCATGAGCTGCGAGCTGACAGGAGGAGAGGCGCTGCCAGAGCGGGGAAGCTGGGGGTGGGTGGCAGCCTGGCTGCAGGTGTTCCTGGCTGGCTGGTCCATGCCAGCCCCCTCTCCCCTCCCCCCCCCCCCCCAGCTGCCGTGCTAAAGGCCCAGTGCTGCCCAGTTCCTGGGCTCCAGACCCTCACTAACTTCTGAGGCTCTGGGCTCTAGGAGACTGGATGCCATGTAATGTGTGTGTGACTTACAAACCCCCCACCCACCAGCAGTTCAAAATGTTCAGACCTGTTTTTTACTATTTGACTTGCATCCATGTTTTTAACCTTTCAAAGAATCCCTTTCCAGTTTTCCCAGCTGTAGCGTGTCTGGATGCAGCTTTATAGCATTGCACAAAATTGTCTTCTCATCCAGCTGCCTGAACTGGACTTCCGTTTCCTTGATCGGCTGTAACTGTAGCTTCCTTCCTTTCAGTTATTTATTTTTATTTTGTTAAATGTTATTTTTATCTTGCATTGTTTTTAGCACTCTGTCATTCATCTCAGTTAATATTGTGCATATTCATGTCATTGTGCTATTTATGTTTTTAATAGCAAGCAATCATTTAAAATACTAATTGAGGCTAGCAGTTTAAGCAATCACATCTCAGTGTTTTGAAGTAATAGCACTTTGTTGTTATTGTAATTCATAATTTTTATTTCTACACTTTTAATTTTTTCCTCTTGTACCACAAGTTTACTCGTTTTTAAGTTTCCTTTGATCCTCCAGGACAGATTGCCTTTCTGATATTTTGGCCTATGTTTTTTCATGTAATCACTTGTGCATAGAACTTACTTCCCAAATATGCGCAAAGGGCACTGAACTATCTTATATGAAATTCCTCCAAAGGCAAAACTTCTACTGTAATTTTCACTGATCATAGATATAAATTATTCACAATGCCAAGAATTAAAAATAATCACATCATGCGCCAGAAAGTTATGATATGATTCACTTCAGTGTTGGTTTTCATTCTGACAAGTTTACTGTTTATTCTGCCAAAATCACTAAAGATTTTTTAACATAAAATATTTAGTTATTTCTTTGATCTGGTCTCACAAACTCTTTTATTACTGTATGATGGTATTTAAAACTATGTGTCTCACATTCCAGTGTGCAATTCAGACCAGGGAGGGTTTGGGTCACTGCCTGTCTCATAACCCTGGGTGCCTTGCAATACTTTTCTGTTGTAGCTCCCAATCTGGGCCATTCACAAACAGCCTACCAGCATGCAGGTCACACCCTGAGTGTCTGTGTATAGATATAGCCCTGGCCCAGTAGCCTGTCAGCAACACACCAGTCACACTCTGGTTTCCATCAGCCTTGGTTACTACTTGCAGGGTGACCCTAACATACTCCCAGTCCCAAATCTTCCCCAAAATGTGTGTTCTGCACTGTCCAGCCCACTCCTGGACAGTTCAGATATTTGAAGTCGGTTGCTTACGTAAGGGGTCAATATTCAATAGTTTGCTACTTTAACGGGAGTTACCAAACAGTTCAGTTTAAACACAGTACTGGATTAGTTTTGGTTAAAACATAAAATAAGTTTGTTTAATTACAAAGAGATTTTAAGTAAGTACAAGTAGAAGGCATTACAGTCAGAAATTGTTACAAGAGAAATAAAGATAAAACACTTCCTAATACCAAGAATTTAACAAGCTAGACTTGTTAAGGTAAAATCCTTACCACGGGTTTTCAACAACATTGCTGACCAAATTTTCAGGTCAGGATCTCCCCTCACAGTCAAAGGACTAGTTCCTTTGTCTTCTTAGATGAAAGAGAGAGGTAGAGAGATACCTTGGGGTGTTTTTGCCCTTTGCTTTTATAGTCCAGTCACCCTTTGAAGTGGATTCTTCTGAGGATTACTCCTCAAAGTAAAGTTTATTCAAAAAGTAAAGAAGCTGTCATAGAATGTAGTGGTGTTGGTGGCTCCATGCTCTTTCTTCTCCCCTGGATATGCTGAAATGCAGATTTGCCTTGTTTCCTGCCATTTCCCTCTCATGCTGTTTCAAGGACGCTGTTTACTATTTATATGTAAATTGAGGTGAATACACATTCCTTTGTTTAGAATAGGCCTGCTAAACAACTTTGGCTGAGGCAGGGCTATGTGGGTTTGAACACATACTAACAACTGCATACAGGGGGAATTCATAAGTTTACAGATAATGTTGCTATGTACATTTCACCAGGATATTGACCAGAAACTTACTAGTTTTCAGATAATACCTCACAAGGCTTATTTTCTACAAAGATTACTACAATAGTGTATATACAGGGGTGCTTTCAGCCATAATGTGTATATATTAATTTTAATAAATCAATTAGGTGTACTTTATCACGTTTACTATATGGAACATTCTTGTCTCAGGCTGACTGCCCCCTTCAAAGGGAGATGGGCCCAGCATCTGCTGTGACTAATCAGCTGCCTCTATGCTGAGTTCTTTTATTAAAACTCTTCATACGCTTTACATCATCACAGCATCAGGCAATACCACACATATTAAGTCATTTAGAACAGGGCCAAACCATCTTCCAGTATCCATAGTCACTTTCGCTACCTCCTGGGCTTCCATTTCCTTTGCCCAGCTAAGTGGAGAAACCTATTGCTCAAAGTTAGATGAGAAGAAGGAGCATAAGGAAGGACAGAGGCTACAAGGGAAGGAAGGTCTATCTGAGCCAGGTCAAAGTCCTGAGAGACAGATGCCATCTCACCCACTGTCCTACTATCAGCAGGCATGAGACATGGAGAGAGCGCCATTCCTCTCCCCTCACCCCCCACCTCTCCTATGAAAGGATATGAGTCTTTAAGAACCCTTGCCCTCAAATGCCACAGCCACCTCAAAGGCTGCCAACCTTTTTCCCTCCCCTCTTATCCTTTGCCCGCTGTGGTATCCCCTGAGACCTCTCCACTCCTATTCCAAAGTCACCCTTATGCCCTAGCTTCCTCACTCTGCTGTTGTGGATACTGCAGTTGTGATGTTTTCTGCATCTTCCTTCACCTAACCTCTAACACCTTTGTCCATGTGCTACTATTGCCCATCTCTGGAAGGGGAGCATCTTGCACGTTCTTTCCCAATTCCTCTAACAGCAACAGGGGATTGTGGTATCATTGTTCCCCTGTTCCTCATTCTCAAATACCACATTGCGCCATCCCCATCTCTCTATTACCCCTCTACCAGCACCCTCCCCACCTAAATGTGCTCTCTTGGCATATGCCTCCTCCCTGTACCACCAATTTCCACACTGTGTATTTCTGGTGTAATGTAGACACAGGCCTGCTAAGTGACCAAACTGCCCACAGGGGCAGCATTGTACCAGAAGGCAGTACACAGAAGCCCCACACATGATAGGTGTAAGGCTGTCCAACATAACTAACTTCCGCTATCATGAAACAGCTGGGCAACTGCAAAATCTGATGGTTGTACAAGGATCTTGACAAGAGCACCATGAGCATGCATTCCTACATCCAAATCTCCAGTCAACTCAGGATTTTCTCACCTTAGCCAACACAGTTGCCTGTCTGCTTAGCCAATCCACAATCAGCTCATTGGGTACTAGATTACTGAGGAACACGATAATAACCTTCTTAATACCCGATCTCATTGGGGGAACTACCACCAATCACTTCCAATACCCCTTACCTTGCATCCTTGCATATGCCTTCCAGAAGGTTTCCATTAACTCATTTGACCAAAACCACAAATCAATTTCCTTGGACCAGGTAGCTGGTACAAGATCCACTGGAAAGAACTGCATGCCCCTCAGTATCTGTGCTCAACTCTCTAGAGTTGAATGACCCATAGCTATGTACCATAACCACATCACATGTTTCTCTTTTCCATTTTACTTCCCCCATTTGCCCTTAACCCCTGTAACCCTAAGAGCCCCTTTATGCCAACTGGCAAAGGGTGCTCCCAACACACTGTTGTCAGAATATTTAGCCAAACAGTGCAAGATATCATAAAAACTGGTAACATGCTGATCATTAATATAATAGCGAGATGTTTGTACAGTTAGTACTCCCTACCCACAGTTGTTTGTGAAACCCTAATGGGAGGTACATGAGAAAAGATGAAACAGCCTCTGTGGGGCCAGGAAGAGGGGATGTGGAGATGGGATCATCGAAGCAGGTGACACACTGGGTTGGACAGGGGGAGCAATCCAGGCCAGTGACACTGGGGCATCATTGATCCTTAGGATTTCATGTCTGCAGAAGTGAATTTATTGCGCAGTGATGTTTCTAAAAAGGTCACTTTAGATCATAGACCACTGGCAGAGCAGGAAGGAAGGAAGTCACTGACAAAACTGTTCTAATTTTTATCTAGTACAACTAAACTACCTTTGCCAAACACTTGAAATGAAGAGATGATTCAAAGATATTCAGTACCACTCAGAAGAGCAAGTTTTCAGCACAGACTTTCAAACTATACTGTGCATACACTGAAGTTCATGATCCTGCAAACACATATGCACAATAGTTCAAGGGGACTACTCAAGTTGTGTGAGTACAGTCACTCAAAGGCATATGTGCTTGCAAGACTGGGCCCCAAATAGTTTCAGGGGAAAAAGATAAATAAATAAATAAATAAATAAATGTTATTTTCAAACAAATCTCTCTAATATTTCCATATATCAGTCATGAGTTCTTGGAGCAAATTCATCTTTGCTGCATTTCTGTTGATGTTGGTGAAATTGTATTAGAGATCAGTTAGCCCATTATGTTTATATTCTAGCAGTACTGCACAGAGCTGGACATAGTGCACAGCGCTGGCTGTCAAGAGCCAGTTGTGGCTCACTCATCCAAAGCCACTCAGCCATCAAGCAGGTTAAGGCTGCATGGACATAACAGAGATACACTCTGCTCTCTCCCCTCCTTTTCTGCCCACCCCGACTCCAGATAGGGTGACCAGATGTCCCGATTTTATAGGGACAGTCCCAATATTTGGGGCTTTGTCTTATATAGGTGCCTATTGCCCCCCATCCTGTCCCGATTTTTCACCCTTCCTATCTGATCACCCTTAACCCTAGAAGATCCTCTCCTTCCCCTCACACCGGGTAGAGTCTGGCATAGGAAATGGCAGATCTACCACTGCCAAATTGTATGTCTATGGAGAATTCTCCACTGCTCTTTTCTTGCCACTTCAAGGCCACTCTACACTAAGTGGACTGGAGAATCTAGCCCCTAATATTTATATGTTATAGCAATAAAAAACAAGAAGCAGGAACTCATGAGCCAGAGAGGGACATTACTGGTCTCCTGTGGAAATGAATGGAAAACACCAAAAGTTCCCCAAGCACTCATGTCTCAGTAACTTCTTAGTAATCACTGGAACTAGACTTAGAGGTTTTAGCTACTTATAGTAGAAAAAAAGAGCAAATGCAAGTGAGGACTCTGGAAGCAATTCTTCTTTATGGGCCCTTTATGGCCTTGATGTCAATGGAAGTCTTTGCATTGATTTCCACAGGCTTTGGATCAGGCCCTGTGTGGCAGTATTTCTGGTGGACTGTTTACTTAACAGGCCAGAACCATGGTCAAGAAATGTCATTCTACCTTCACTTCCAAATTTCTTCCACTCCTTCCAAGAAGGATGTCATTCCATGTATGGAATGTCCTCAGGGAAAGTGATCATCCACCTGTAACCTTTAACAATTGACAAAGGAGGGAGAGTCTCCCATCCTATCAGAATCTATAGCAATCAATTTTAATTCTCTGCTCCATCCCTAGACTGGGGGTTTCAAAAGTCACAACTAAAGTTCTGTATAAAAGGTAACACTGATTAGACTAATAACTGTAAATTTTAGGCCCAAACTGCACCTGATGTGTTCTATGCTACTGCCAGTGAAGATGCTGCTTGAGCTCTCATTGATTTAAAGGGAAGAAGTACTGGGATAATGGAAGGTGAGGGTGCTCAGCACCTTGCAAGACTGAACACATAACATTTCGGGTGGGGGATTGTAAATCAGCTATGCCTTAACAGTATTTAAGGCTTTCAATATAAATTGATAGAGTTCCTATAAAAATGTTAGTTTATTCCAAATCAGTGCATCTGCAAAATACTATGGTTTATTCATGAACTGTCTGCTATTTTTCCGCATCCCCTTCTACATATATATATGTATAGCACAATAAAGAATTGTTGGCATAAACACATTAGACCAGCATTGCTATTCAAATAACCTTTTAAAACTCCTTCCTCCTAGCAACAGAGGAGTATTTCCTCAATTCAGCTACTGTTTCAGAAGTTTGCCCAACTTTGATAATCAGTCTGATAATACAGTTAATCACAGTGAATCTGACAGATGTTTCCCTGATCACATCCAGTGAAACAGATGTATGTGCTGAAAGGAAACATGCAAACAAAATCACTACACCATTTCCACTTTTTACAATACTTTAAAATTGCTATGAATGTTACAGATACCAGGGCAGGAAAATTTTGTCACTATAGCAATAAGCAAAAATGATGACAGGAGGACACTGCATTTCATTGTGAAAGGAAGGATTACAGACTGTGACTACATGAAATACCTCCTTTCACTACAAGCTATTGTGTATATACAACAGCCACCACCACACACGCGTTACATTTTTACCGGGGCCTCATGTCTTTTGGGGTTACATTAACTCTGCCTCACTCCATGCCATCCCTGCATTTCCTACCACATGAATCCAGACTATCTCCACTGGGCCAGTAGTCTCCTCTGTTTGCACCTGTTCTGATTCCCATCATGTTTATGAGCATGAAATGTTAACATTCTACAGGTCACATAAGTTCCAATATGTAACAGAGGTTTTACTGGAATCATACTTCTGCACTGACAGATCTAGCTTCAGGCTTCATTGCCAGGCTTTATTCTGGAGTAAAAGCATACAACTGAATTACTCACAAACTCAGAAAATAAGGGTTTATAATGGAAGCCCTCGTAGACCATTAACTATGAAGTGCCTGGGGCTGATATACAGAAAGTCAGAGAAAATGAAAGATTCAGATACTATATATCAGGCCATAAGACACATAGAATGGTATAAAATGGTAGATAGATTCAATGATCATCTGAAACTTGGAGATATGTAAATGTTAGTATAGGAGACTGAAAAGAAGGATCTGCTCTAAAATAGCTGTATTCCAAAATGTAGATCTGCAAAAGCATGCAGACCTCTCAGCAGGCTGGAAATGAATCATATATTCTGGGTCAGAAATCACTCTAGCTAGGAAAGAATTTTAGGTATCTACATGTCATATCCTTGCTATGTAATCATTTGAGTTAAAAAAATTACTAACATCCACTATGGACAGAATTGAGCATAAAATATTGTTTTCACAAATCTTGCCCAAATATTTTAATTTTTAAAAATGAAAACTTTCTTCAGCTTATCAGAATTGAACTTTGTTTAATTTAATATTTCAGGAGAGAATATTTTACACTTGACTTCTGACAAAAAGTATAAAGTAAGTTAAGCTTTCCAGCCACTAATGTGGTATTTCTGGGAAAGCAACTGTGCCACCGTTTTATAGCTGCTGAATTCAAGGTGGTTCAAATACTGTACCTTGAATCTATCACACCAAAAATGAAACCAGCATCAGTCTTCGTTTTTTAGTTTCACCCACTCCTTTTCTAAGAAATCTACAAAGGGGAAGTTTTGTGATTGAAGTTACAAATGATTGATGAGACAAAATAGAGTGTATTCGGAGGAAGTGTCAAATACATTTTTTAGAGGTTCCTTTTTTCATACTTTTAAGATGTTTTTAACTTCCCAGTACAGTACTAAATTTCACCTTTTGGTGCTTGGACCATGGATATATTCTCTAGACAATAAGAATTCATGTCAAAATGATGTTGCTTCTTTAATTGTCTTTGAACTTCTGTTGCTCTTTAAGCAATTCCAGCCCATTGGTTACATTTGGCCTGCAGTGGCAGCCCAGGCCAGATCCAGATCATATGTTTACACTACGTTATTGACTTTTTTGTTGTAGCTGCACATTCCAGATCAAAAAGAAAGGGATTTTAAAAAAACCCTATTGAACAGTAAAATAAATAAATAAATTCAAATCCTCCAAAGGACAATATAGACTCTGAGTTTGAGGGCCTGGCTGCAGAGCCCACTCAAGTCAATCAAAAGATTCCCATTGACTTCAGTGGGTTTTCAATCAAGCCCCAGTTGCATTTGGTTCACAAGCAGACAAGCAACAGGCTGAGAAAGGCTTTGCAATTATATTTAAGTACTGACCATGTCTCTTGCTAACATGCCCACATTGTATTGCTCAAAGAGGTGATTTACCTCTTTCACTGTGTGGACTAGCCCTTTAAGGGATTTTGGCTTTCCCCCACCTTTGGCTTTTCATCCCAGGTGATGGGTTTGGGCTTGGACCTCCCCTGCCCTGCCCACTCTGTGGTTGGATCAGGTGACCAGGCATCACATAGCATGATGGTAGCATGGAAATGGAGCTTCCAATAGAAAATTAGGGGCTACGGAAGGCCTAAGGGAGCATTTGCTAAAGAAGCCTGGAGGGGGAGAAATTGTGAGGGATGAAATTGTGAGACAAGATTGCATAAGAGTAAATAGAAGTAATCCAAGGTAGCTTGTGAAAGATCCAGGTGAAATAAAATTAGTCCAAGCTGTCCCTTCTGGCTGCCATTATTTTTCCATATTAAGTTTGCATCCAATGAGAATAAAAACCTTGGGATTTTTCCAGAGGTTTTTTTTAAAAGGCTATCAATTTTAATGCTGTTTTGCTGAGATAGACAGGAAGGAGTGAATCCACATGTAGCCCCAATTAGTATAATTTAATTGGAGAGAGGAGAGAACTAAATACCTCTTCTTAAAGAGGAGAAATCTTCTTGCAGAAGAAGAGAAAGAGTGAATATGTATTAGCAGTGCCAACATCCAGCCGCACAAGAGCTGGGTTGAATGAAGTCTTGTAGATGTTGAATAATGAATGATATATTTTGCAAAAGAGGCGTTTTCTAATACCAGATGCATAGGCCCTAGCTGAAATACAAAAGTGAAATGCTGGATTTGTCAATTGTGGATCCTGTGTGACAGCTTAAAAGTCAGTGGGGGGTTACTTCATTGCAGACTGCCACTGAGCTGAGCAAGACCACTGTGCCAAAGAATTTCTCTGTTCCTGAGCTGAGAAGTATCTGCTGTCTCCATTCCCCAGCAGATATACACCACCTGGAGAAGGGACATTTTTGTCTTTAAACAAAGGAGAAGAAGGTTAGTCCGCATTGCCAGTCCCCCGCCCTCTGTCCTCACCCCCTCCACCCCCATTACAGATGCCTAGGATTTACTCTCACTCTGCATCTGGATCATCTCCTTTCAGTCCCACCAGTGTGGGAGAGTTGGTCAGGATATTCATAGATTTGGAGGGTAGGCAAGGAGTTGAACAACATGAGTTGCGCATCCTCTGGGTGGTTCCAGGTTTTTCAGCTCTGGGGCATGTGTAGGTCTCCTCCTTCTCCTTGTCTATACCAGGCCAACAAGCTTCAGAATCCTAGCATGTCCCATTGGAAGCAAGGATTTGGCATTTGGCCCTCAGTTAATGCTGCTCTGCCTGTCCTGGGAATCTCAAAGGAAGAGGCAGTTGTTGCAGATAATTAATAATTCCACAGGTGTGTCCGGCCTCACCCTCAGAAACAACATCAGCATTTCCTGGTGCATCATCGAAAGAAAAATTGTACAATTATGTTCAGCATAGGTGATGGAACTGATGGAGCAAGGGGGGTGGGCTAAATCACCTCCGCCAAATCTGTTTGCTGGTTAGATGACCCCTTTACATAATTCGCTTTTGCAGGAGCTTGTCCAATGTGAACTAATAAGAGTTCGGCTGCTAGTGCTCACCAATGGTGCATACCCTACTAAAATCACTATATTTGGCTTTTTCAGAAAGTTTCGCCTACAGAAAATAAGGGATGTATCATAAATATAAAGGAAAGGGTAACCACCTTTCTGTATACTGTGCTATAAAATCCCTCCTGGCCAGACGCAACATCCTGTTACCTGTAAAGGGGTAAGAAGGGTTAAGCTAACCTGGGTTAAGGGTTAAGCTAACTTGGCTGGCACTTGACCCAAAGGACCATAAGGGAATAAGATACTTTCAAATTTGGGGGGGCAGGGAAGGCTTTTGTCTGTGCTCTTTGTTTACGTGTTTGTTCTCTCTTGGGACTGAGAGAGGCCAGACAGAAATCCATCTTCTCCAACCCATCCTAATCCAAGTTTCCAATATTGCAACCAGTATAGGTAAACCAGGCAAGGTGGATTAGTTTATCTTTAGTTTTATGTGAATTTTCCCTGGGTTAAGAGGGAGATTTATTCCTGTTTTCTGTAACTTTAAGGTTTTGCCCAGAGGGGGATCCTGTGTGTTTTGAATTTGAATACCCTGTAAAGTATTTTCCATCCTGATTTTACAGAGGTGATTCTTTTACCTTTTCTTTAATTAAAATTCTTCTTTTAAGAATGTGATTGATTTTTCATTATTCTTAAGATCCAAGGGTTTGGGTCTGTGTTCACCTGTATCAATTGGTGATGATTCTTATCAAGCCTTCCCCAGGAAAGGGGGTGTATGGCTTGGGGGGATATTTTGGGGAAAGACATCCCCAAGTGGTCTCTTTCCCTGTTCTTTGTTTAAAACGCTTGGTGGAGGCAGCATACTGTTCAAGGCCAAGGCAAAGTTTGTACCTTGGGGAAGTTTTTTAACCTAAGCTGGTAAGAATAAGCTTAGGGGGTCTTTCATGAGGGTCCCCACATCTGTACCCTAAAGTTCCAGAGTGGGGAAGAAACCCTAACAGGATGAATAGCATGACCTATCTTTGTAAGGGCTTGTCAACCTCAAATTTTAAAACAGGAAAGGGCCAGATCAGGAAAATGGAGAGAAACAATCACAATTCAGGAAATGAAGCTTATAGCTTGGCGATGTAAAATGACAAATGCATGTGCACCCAACTACTAAATGGCTTTTATGCCCTAGCAGCATAATACAGGGGTATCAACTGAAGGCTGTTACTGATATGCTGAAGATTGGGGTGCCCAATAACAGGTAGACCAGTTATGTCACCTATCATCATAAATCTTTGGGAACACTTAAAAAAACAGGTCTGAAAATATGTTTCAAGAATCATTATGATGGATTAAATGTAAACAGTTCTAAAAAATTCTCTCCCCACTTCCCACTCCTTACTTAACTCCTCCATCAGGAAAAGCCAGAGTAAAGAGGCCAGTGACAGAGTGGTCCAACAGTTGAACAATACTTTCCGTCTGAGAGGTCTGAAACTTCAGTGGTTCCATCAATCTCCAAGAATGAATCAATAAATAAGAGTAGCAGTCATCTCCTGTTTTCCCAATATTTTCTCCTGGACATCTTGCTGATTCCTCACGTTACACATGGGTAAAACCAAGCTCATTTTTCCTCCCTAAACCTTTCATGTTTTTTCTTCTCCTCTGCTTACCTTGGGTCATATTTGACTCTGACCTCAACTTTTACCCATGCATCCAAGCTATCATCAAATCCTGCTATTTATTTCTTTACAGCATATCAAAAACCCATCCCTTCCTCAATGTCCCTACAGATAAAACCCTTGTTTATGCCTTGGTTATCTCCTACTATGACTCTGGCAAGCTCTTCCTCTATGTCCTCCCTTTTCCCCATATCATTGCTCTCCAACCCATCCAGATTGTAGGGGCTAAAATCATCCTCCTAATTCCTCAACTCAGACCATATGACTATTATTCAGATCTCTCCATTAGCTCCCCATCCTCTATTGAATCAAGTTTATGGTTCTTGTTCTCATCCTCAAGACTCAGCATAACATTGCCCCAACCTACATCTCAGCTCATCTCCTCCTCACTCTTCTAGGCTCTACCAACAATGCCAACTTTCCATTCCCTTCTGCTTGTCGTCTCTCTCCCGGGAATAACCTGCCTATCTAAACGTGCAGCTTCTCACCCACTTTCCATTTAAATCTCTCCTGCTTCTTCTGCAAGCCCTACAAATCCTAGGCCACATCAATGGAATACCATCACCACTTCCATTTCCATTTCAAAATGTCCTAGATCTTTACTGTTCTCTGACTTTCCACATGAGATTTTTAACTGAACTTTGTCATGCTTGTAGAATGTAAGCTTCATGGAGCAGAGTCCATAGTCAGGATTTGAAATGCCTCAATCTATATATGCTCAACTTGAGACATAGGTGCTTGGCACTCTGTGGAAATAAGCCCCTCTTAAGATACTTCAAGTTGAACATCTAAAAATAGAGCACCCCTCCCCACCAAAATCATTAGTCACACTGGAAAATTTTGGCCTGTGTCCTTAACTGTGTCTTGTCCAGCACTGAGCATATTGTCGGCACGTAATGTCTAGTGATATGTTAATTATAAATTCAGTGAATCATAGAGGAGCATACAATATTTTTATAAAGGGGTTGAATACTAGTCCCACTATAGTTACAGTGCAGGCTGAGGAACTTTTCCTTCCCTCTTTCCCAACCCCGGAACCTCTTCATATTCTTTGAGGCAATCACAGACCTCTTACACAATGTCCCACTTGGCTTTTAAAATGGTTACCTCAATTGGCCAAAAGGGGGTCAGGAAGAGAGGAAATCAGCTAGACATGGAGGGTCTATGCCCTCCTATTCTGACAACCAGTAAAGCCAAAAGCATAGAGTAACTGAATGCAAGACTCTCAACTGCATTAATTTTGGAAATATAAGTCATATGGTCCGGTGGCATGCGTCATGTTCAGAGCACTTCCTTAGCAATAAAACACCCTTAGTTTCATATACTTCATACTACAGTAAAATATAATGTTACAGACACAGTGGGTTGATTTTGGAAAGCTGCTAGTCATTTCCTTGACTAGATAACCAGCTATTCATCCAAGTTGTGTATATTTCATTTGGTAACATAGCAACTAGCATAGACTTATATATTTCTGATACATGTTATAGAATAAATCAGGGGTTCTCAAACTTCATTGCACCGCAACCCCCTTCTGACAACAAAAATTACTGTGTGACCCCAGGAGGGGAAACTGAAGCCTGAGCCCACCTGAGTCCCACTGCCCCAGGGTGGAGGGGCCAAAGCCTGAGCCTCACTGCCCTGGGCAGGGGGCGCAAAGCTGAAGCCCGAGGGCTTCAGCCGCAGGCAGAGGGCCTGTAACCTGAGCCCTGTCACCCTGAGCTGAAGCCCTCAGGCTTGGGCCTCAGGTGGTGGGGCTCAGGCTTTGACTCTGGGCCCCAGCAAGTCTAAGCCAGCCCTGGTGACCCCATTAAAACAGGGTCGCGACCCACTTTGGGGTCTCAACCCAGTTTGACAACTGCTGGAATAAATTATTAATTTGGAGCTCAGTCCTGGGTCCTTCCTTAGGCTAAACACCAAAGAGCTAAGTAAAAGCTGGGTAAGAACTTCAGGATTTGAACCATTGGCTTCAATGGAAGTTGGGTCTGCAATTTCAGGTTTTGGGGCCCAGACTTGTTCCCTTTGAAGTCAATGAGAAAATCTCAATTTACTTGGAGCAGACCATTTGACCTTAGTTCTTACAATGGACATGTAATTATAACAGTGAATGTGACTTTAAGAGGATAATTTTCATATGACAAAATTAGTATGGGAAAAATCAATTAAAAATCTCAATAAGGTAGAACGAGAGTATAGAGGCCTGGATTGCTTCATGGCTTTGATTTATTTAAAAAAAATATGCATTTTCATTTCCACAGTATCATAAATTAGGATTTTTTTCTGGATATTTAATATTGGTAAGTGAATATGTACTGAATTTGAAAACAGAAAATGCCCCAGTCATGCTAATCTGTCCAGTAAATTAAGATACTCAATGGAAAGCTTGTTTAATATTTGGCTTGAACTACTCTAGTCGCTAGCTCACTGAAATGAAGTTACAAATCAAGAAACGTGAGTAACATTATGTATACAGATGTTTTTAGATATATAGATACAGGGCCTGATCCTACAAACTTTTTTCTTGTGCAAGTAGTCTTTATACAAGTATACAATATACAATTTTTTAATATAAGATGCTAGGTAAAAATAGCACACCTAACATTGAGTAATATCAATAAAAGTTATGTGTAAATTGAGAGAATATCACGGGAAACAGAATGTGGATATTTTGTTGCACTTGCAGAGCCTGATTCTTCATTCCATTCAGGGCTCTTTTTGCTGCATGCTGGAGCAAAGGGGCCATAAGTTTATGTACAACTGACCCCTGGGGAAAATTCAGGAATCACTGATATTTTATACATAATTACTAGTTCATAGCTAATAACTCACATTAAAAATGCAATTAAAAAATCATGCCATTAACTTAGCTTTTCTCTGTACCAACTCAAGCTAGAGCCATGAGTCTAATGTGCTAAGGAAGGCTTGGCCAGCTCAGTATTAGGATGAGAAGCCAGGGCATTGTAATAAACAGAGCTGGAGATTCTTTAATGGAATTTTACTTCTGGGCATTACTGAATATATCCTAGTATGGTGTTAGTGTCAGCTGACCAGGTCATAGGCAGTCAGGCTGTGATGGAGAGGGAATTTTCCTGTAATATTTTGTATGAATAGTGTGTGTGCCTCAGTTTCTCCTATATGCTGCATTGTTAACTAGGTGGTAGGAAAAGGTTGTTTACTCTCTGCAGAGGCCCATAGAAACAGGTTTGACTGACACTAACTGCCTGGGGTCTGGGCCTCATGCCCATGGAGAGTCCGAGAAAACACTGGCCACTCCAGTTGTCTGGGCATTTGGTACTTATCCACTAACGACCATGGATGGGCCACCTCTCCACAGGAAGCCAGCCGTGTTTGACCAGCTCAAGAACAAAGGGCTGAGGAGGAGTACCAGGTGGCAATGTTTGCCCAAGAACAAAGGGCTAAGGATGGGCCAACTGTTGTTAAGTGTGGGCTGCTAGAAGGGGGAGCTGCTTGTTAAATGGAAAAGAAGAGGTGTCAGAGGGCTCTGGGCTGACCAAGATGGACTATGCTGTAACTTTCCATTCTCCACACTAACCAAGGACTTTCTACGCTGTGTTCCAGACACCTAATAAACCCAACTGTTTCTACAATGCTGGCTGAGAGTCACTGCAGATGCTGAGGGTGGAGGTGCACTGGGAGCTTTGGGTGTACAAGTCTATCTTAAGTCTCCAACTCAGGTGGACTCCCTGAAGGGAGCTCACGGTGTGAAGCAGGAGTGCTGAAGGCTCCGAGCTTCAGTCTAAGGAACGGTGAAGCCGAGTGGCTTATCCTAGTGAAAGAATGTGACCCTAAGTAGCTCTGACACACTAAAGGGACTCTTAGGGACTGTTCCAGAACTCCAAAACTGTGGATTCATGACACAGGTGGTCAGAGTCCAAATGCCAGAGCCAAGGTTCAAGACAGTGCTGGGACCAAGGCCAAAGGTCAGAACTGCAGTCACAGTCTGAACACTAGAGCCAATGGTCAGGAATCAGAGCTGAAGGCCAGAACTGGATTATCAGGAGTCAGAGAAAGATGGAGCAGGGCTGGTTCTGAGGCAGGAGCAAGGCTGGGACACAGGACTGAAGTAAGGCTGGGTGCAGGACAGGATCTGAGCTGGGGCCATGGAGAAGCAAGCCAGGAATAGGGCTTGGAGAGAGACAGATATAGGGAGGCAAAGAGTTCATAGGCATGTGTATTGAGTACTGCTGGGTTTAAGAACCAGCCTCCTAGATTTCTCAGCCAATCAGACAGGGTAGACCATCAGGCAGTCTACCTGACCCGTTAAGGTGTCAGGAGTAGTGAACAGGTGCAAGTACAGGACCTTACTCATGACAGTTAGTGGCCACAGTGCTCCTAGAAATGCCATCTTTCTGATGGGTCAGGAAATGAAGGTCCTGACCAGTTATGGCCATTAAGGACTCCATAGCACTTACCCAAAAGTAAGGGTGTTAGCCATGATGTTATGTCCAAATTCCAATTCTGGGTCTGCCTAAAATCCCCTGTGAAGTTTTAACTGGATACAATATTTCCCCACTGCCATTGGATTTTCTTTCATCTTAGGAGGTGCATGGAGAGGTCAGTCCACGCACGCCTTTGACAGCACAGACTGTACATGGCAGACTGTATGGACCCGGCAATAGGGGAGACACTCATTGCACCTTCCCCCACTTATGACCTGTGTAAGGGCCACCCAACAAATGACGTTAAAGGTTTAATGCCACTCTGATTATCACACTCTGGTTAACAACTTCTTAACACTTCTAGGAAATTTCATGGCAAAAAGCAACAGTAAGGCTACTGGCCAAGAAATGCATAGGTCAGAAGGGAACAAACATATGGCAAATCATATTTCAATATTAGGGTTTTCAAATTTATTTGCCAAAGCAAACACCCCTGAATTTGGGGGAAAGTAAATGCTGAAAACCTAGGGAGGTAGTGGAATCTCCTTCCTTAGAGGTTTTGAAGGTCAGGCTTGACAAAGCCCTGGCTGGGATGATTTAGTTGGGGATTAGTCCTGCTTTGAGCAGAGGGTTGAACTGGATGACCTCCTGAGGTCCCTTCCAACCCTGATCTTCTATGATTCTATGAAAACATGACACTCATTATCAGCATATGAAGCATAAACAATTAGTGTTCTATTAGTAATAATACAGTGCTGACTGGGTGTGGTGCATCTTTTTTTAAAAAGTACTGCTAAACTATCAGTACTTACCAAGTAATACATTTTTAATCTATGAGGCTGCTTGTTATGGGCTGCCTTACTTTTGCTTTCTCATGGAGGGAGGGTATATTCTTGTGCCAGGACTTTAAGAAGACTCACAAAGATTTATAGCTGAAACTTGATGGTTGAAATAAAGAGCTCTCACAGAGCTGGGATGTCACATCTCAGGACAGTCCAGGATGCCAGTAGAGTTAGCCCCAGGAATGCTATGTACGTGTGTGACCCCTGCCACCTATTGAATGAGAGAATGAAGTGAGCTATTGTGCAGGACTTGTGTTGCAAACACTTCTGTAGCTCAACCATGTCAGCTTCACTTGCTTGACTAAGTTGCAATGAAAACAACAAAGTAAGGCCTGAAGGAGGGCAGCACAGAGGTTCAAAATAAATCCCTTCATTTAGATCCAAACTACATTCTTTTCCTTCCAGATCCTATCCAGAATAAAAACACAGCACAAATTCCTTTATAAAACATCTCTTTACAAAATATTCTGGGCCTGATTCTTCCCCATGGGATATGAGTAACTCCCACGCACTTGATTGTGCCCTGTGATAGGAGAATCAGACCCTCTACTTTGCAACTTCGTCATTGTCCATCTGTATGTTCACGTCTATCAGCATATCCAATATAAATATTAGTTTTTATGGGGTTGTGAGCAAGATGGTGAGAGATCTAAAAAAATAAAAACAAAAAAAAGTTACACTAGATCAAATAGTTTTTCGTAGCAATTAAAGATCGAAAAGACCTAGAAAGTCATTTAGTTGCTCTGTCGAGGACAGGTCTTTTCCCCAGGAGGAGGGAGGAAGGGAGAGAGAGAGAGAGAGAGAGTGTTTTTCCCTGATGTTCCACTATTTTTTCCTTTTCTTAGTTTCATTCCATAACTCATAGTTTTAACTCCTGAACTACTACCAGTACATAATTTCTCTTCCCGGCTGAGAGCCCAATCCTTCTAAGGCAAAATTCCCATTGACTACAAATGGGAGTTTTGCCTCAGTATAACGTATAGCATCTGATCCTTGATATTTATATCCTTCAAATAATTGCTGCCAGTTATTATGCCACACTATAGTTGTCATTTAGTCAATTGCTCGCTGATCCTATGTCCATTCAAGTCAATGGCAATGCTCCCATTAACTTAAATGGTTCTGTCATTAAACTGGAGCCTGCTCTCTCATCCAAATCAGAGGGTTGTGCCAAGAAGCAGGAGCAAAATCTTAATCCGGTGTCATTCGACTATTCTGGTAACACTCTATTACATCTACTTTCAAATTTTAACTAATCGAAGTGTTTCTTGTTAAAACATTAACAACAAAACAGAACAATAAAAGAAATCTGCACCTTCACTGACTCCCAAAAACCTAGTCCATTAGCTCACCCAGCCAAAGGGAATTCAGAAAATCTCATTTGGGCCTGACAATTTTGTGCCTAATAAGTAATACCGGAGATTATAGTAACTGAAAGAAGTTAACAAAAAAGGTTTTCTCCATTTTTCAGTGTATATTTCATATATTTGACAGTCCTTTTCATATAGTTAATTTCACTATTTTCCTGATATTCAGTTTCCCCTGAACAGCTATAGGGAAGAAGAAAAATCTCTTATACAATTTTTATTTTATAAAATAATCAGCACATACTATTTAATGGTTGCTTATCAGAAACTGGATTTTTTTTCTTATCAATATCAAAACATTCAAATTGTCACTGTCCCTTTAAAATAGATGTCTATAGTGTCTAGCCTTGAGTTGTTGCACACAGTCAGTGACTGTTTTTATT
This sequence comes from Dermochelys coriacea, assembly GCF_009764565.3. Lineage (NCBI taxonomy): Eukaryota > Metazoa > Chordata > Testudines > Dermochelyidae > Dermochelys > Dermochelys coriacea. The sequence goes on from NC_050069.1 coordinate 230,730,652, forward strand.
TAGCCCCAGATGTTGTTACTAACATGCCTGTTCTGTGCTGCGTCAGGGTTGCAATGTGTGTTTTTCTGCTAGAGCACTTTTTACAAAGGGTTTAAAATATGATGAGCAGAAGCTGTGTTTGGGAACAGGGTGCTGTGGGGGGAAGTTTGGGTTACTTTGATTCAGACAGTGCAAAGGAATCAGCTCAGAGATTCCCCTCCTTGCTTTCGGGCAGACATCAGAGCCTCTGGGCACCCCGTGCCAAACTATGAGCTTCAGACTAGCCACTGCCTCCCCACAAGTTGCCCCCCCCCACAAAAAAAGCAGCAGCCCAGTTTATGCACAGGCTTGGTGAGAGCAGAGTGGCCTAGGTACACCACAAGCTACCTGGGAATGTACCCAGCGTGAGCAACGCTGGTATGGTGCATGTCTCAGACATCGGCACTCAGCCCTGAACATGCACTTAGTTCACCCGCCTCTGCACACGGTTCTGGCATGGCAGAGCCGGCATCAGTGACTCCTAGAGAAAGGGAGATTGTCCGCCTCCCTGCTTAACCCCAAGCCCTGCTCCATCACCCTGCCCTGCACCCGCCCTGAACCCAGCCTCCCTGCCAGGGCACCAGGGGAGCATGGAGGGTCCTGACCCTCAGCTCCATAAAGCACATGAACACCCTTTCCCATGGCACGGGAGCCCACGCAGAGTGCCCAGCTGCTACCCACAGGGCAGGGAAAAGGCTTGCAAAGTGCTCTGGCCCCTTCCCCTCCCTTCTCTAGCCTCCCTCCCCGGTCACTCCTTCCACGTCTGATTCCTCCTTCTTCCCCTCTTCTCCTTTGCTTGATCCTCCCACCCTGCCTCTTGCTTACCCTCCTCCTGCTTCCCCACCTGCCTCCTACTGATCCCCTGATCCTCCCTGCTTCCTGACCCTTTCCAGCTCTCTGCACTATGCCTCCTCCTGTTCTCCCCACCCTGCCTCCTACCGACCCCTCTTACTCTCTCCACACTGCCTCCTACTGACCCCGCATCCCCATCTCCTACCCACCCCCATCCTGCCCCCTACTGACCCCCAAATCCTCTATCCTGCCTCCTAATGACCCCCTCCTGATTCCCCCTGCTGCCTGACCCCCTTCTGCCTCCCATTGACCCCGATTCCCGCCGTCTACTGTCCCTTCTGCTCCCCCACTCGCCTCCTACTGACCCCATTCCCCCCGCCTCCTACTGTCTCCCTCCTGCTCCCCACCTCCTACTGCCCCCTTTTCCCCCCTTACTGACCCCAATTCCCCCCGCCTCCTACTGTCTCCCTCCTGCTCCCCGCCTCCTACTGCCCCCTATTCCCCCCTTACTGACCCCAATTCCCCCCGCCTCCTACTGTCTCCCTCCTGCTCCCCGCCTCCTACTGCCCCCTATTCCCCCCTTACTGACCCCATTCCCCCGCCTCCTACTGTCTCCCTCCTGCTCCCCGCCTCCTACTGCCCCATTTTCCCCCCTTACTGACCCCATTCCCCCCGCCTCCTACTGTCTCCCTCCTGCTCCCCGCCTCCTACTGCCCCCTTTTCCCCCCTTACTGACCCCAATTCCCCCCGCCTCCTACTGTCTCCCTCCTGCTCCCCGCCTCCTACTGCCCCCTATTCCCCCCTTACTGACCCCAATTCCCCCGCCTCCTACTGTCTCCCTCCTGCTCCCCGCCTCCTACTGCCCCCTATTCCCCCCTTACTGACCCCATTCCCCCGCCTCCTACTGTCTCCCTCCTGATTCCCCGCCTCCTACTGCCCCCTATTCCCCCCTTACTGACCCCAATTCCCCCCGCCTCCTACTGTCTCCCTCCTGCTCCCCGCCTCCTACTGCCCCCTATTCCCCCCTTACTGACCCCAATTCCCCCCGCCTCCTACTGTCTCCCTCCTGCTCCCCGCCTCCTCCTGCCCCCTTTTCCCCCCTTACTGACCCCAATTCCCCCCGCCTCCTACTGTCTCCCTCCTGCTCCCCGCCTCCTACTGCCCCGTTTTCCCCCCTTACTGACCCCATTTCCCCCGCCTCCTACTGTCTCCCTCCTGCTCCCCGCCTCCTACTGCCCCCTTTTCCCCCCTTACTGACCCCAATTCCCCCCGCCTCCTACTGTCTCCCTCCTGATTCCCCGCCTCCTACTGCCCCCTATTCCCCCCTTACTGACCCCAATTCCCCCCGCCTCCTACTGTCTCCCTCCTGCTCCCCGCCTCCTACTGCCCCTATTCCCCCCTTACTGACCCCAATTCCCCCCGCCTCCTACTGTCTCCCTCCTGCTCCCCGCCTCCTACTGCCCCTATTCCCCCCTTACTGACCCCATTCCCCCGCCTCCTACTGTCTCCCTCCTGCTCCCGCCTCCTACTGCCCCATTTTCCCCCCTTACTGACCCCATTCCCCCCGCCTCCTACTGTCTCCCTCCTGCTCCCCGCCTCCTACTGCCCCCTTTTCCCCCCTTACTGACCCCAATTCCCCCCGCCTCCTACTGTCTCCCTCCTGCTCCCCGCCTCCTACTGACCCCATTCCCCCCTTACTGACCCCAATTCCCCCGCCTCCTACTGTCTCCCTCCTGCTCCCCGCCTCCTACTGCCCCCTATTCCCCCCTTACTGACCCCATTCCCCCGCCTCCTACTGTCTCCCTCCTGATTCCCCGCCTCCTACTGCCCCCCTATTCCCCCCTTACTGACCCCAATTCCCCCCGCCTCCTACTGTCTCCCTCCTGCTCCCCGCCTCCTACTGCCCCCTATTCCCCCCTTACTGACCCCAATTCCCCCCGCCTCCTACTGTCTCCCTCCTGCTCCCCGCCTCCTACTGCCCCCTTTTCCCCCCTTACTGACCCCCAATTCCCCCCGCCTCCTACTGTCTCCCTCCTGCTCCCCGCCTCCTACTGCCCCCTATTCCCCCCTTACTGACCCCAATTCCCCCCGCCTCCTACTGTCTCCCTCCTGCTCCCCGCCTCCTACTGCCCCCTATTCCCCCCTTACTGACCCCATTCCCCCGCCTCCTACTGTCTCCCTCCTGATTCCCCGCCTCCTACTGCCCCCTATTCCCCCCTTACTGACCCCAATTCCCCCCGCCTCCTACTGTCTCCCTCCTGCTCCCCGCCTCCTACTGCCCCCTATTCCCCCCTTACTGACCCCATTCCCCCGCCTCCTACTGTCTCCCTCCTGCTCCCCGCCTCCTACTGCCCCATTTTCCCCCCTTACTGACCCCATTCCCCCCGCCTCCTACTGTCTCCCTCCTGCTCCCCGCCTCCTACTGCCCCCTATTCCCCCCTTACTGACCCAATTCCCCCCGCCTCCTACTGTCTCCCTCCTGCTCCCCGCCTCCTACTGCCCCCTATTCCCCCCTTACTGACCCCATTCCCCCGCCTCCTACTGTCTCCCTCCTGATTCCCCGCCTCCTACTGCCCCCTATTCCCCCCTTACTGACCCCAATTCCCCCCGCCTCCTACTGTCTCCCTCCTGCTCCCCGCCTCCTACTGCCCCCTATTCCCCCCTTACTGACCCCATTCCCCCGCCTCCTACTGTCTCCCTCCTGCTCCCCGCCTCCTACTGCCCCATTTTCCCCCCTTACTGACCCCATTCCCCCCGCCTCCTACTGTCTCCCTCCTGCTCCCCGCCTCCTACTGCCCCCTATTCCCCCCTTACTGACCCCAATTCCCCCCGCCTCCTACTGTCTCCCTCCTGCTCCCCGCCTCCTACTGCCCCCTATTCCCCCCTTACTGACCCCAATTCCCCCCGCCTCCTACTGTCTCCCTCCTGATTCCCCGCCTCCTACTGCCCCCTATTCCCCCCTTACTGACCCCAATTCCCCCCGCCTCCTACTGTCTCCCTCCTGCTCCCCGCCTCCTACTGCCCCCTATTCCCCCCTTACTGACCCCATTCCCCCGCCTCCTACTGTCTCCCTCCTGATTCCCCCACCCCACCGCCTACTGACCCCCTGCTCCCCACGCCCTGTCCCCTCATTCTGAGCCCCGGCAAACCGCTCCGACCCTCCCCGGGCCCGGGGACCCTCCCCCCCGCCGCCTTTGTGCGCACTGCCGCGCGGGCCCGGGCGAGCAGTGGCGAGACCCTCGCCCGGCCCGGCGCGGCCCCGCCTCCGGCTCCGGGCTCCGGCTCTGTGCAGGGCGGGCCCGCCCGTCGGGCCGGGTTGGCTGGCAGGGGAGGGGGCCGCGCGGCCGGGCTGAGGGCGTGGCGGGGGTATAAGTACCGCCGCCAGCAGCCGCCGTCGGTCTCCTTCGCCTCTCTCGCTCGAGCAAGAGTCTGCGGGACCCAGCGGCCCCTGGACGTACAAAGCGCCGGCCGCCGCCATGAGCACGACCGCAAGCAGCAAGAGCTCGTACCGCAGGATGTTCGGGGCCGGCAGCCGCCCCAGCACCTCGGGGAGCCGCTACATCACCTCCGCCAGCCGCTACTCGCTGGGCAGCGCCATCCGCCCCGGCAGCAGCCGCCTGGTCTCCTCCTCGCCCGGCGGCGTCTACGCCACCAAGGCCTCGGCCCTGCGGCTGCGGAGCAGCCTGCCCCCCACGCGGCTCATCCACGACACCGTGGACTTCTCGCTGGCCGATGCCATCAACACGGAGTTCAAGGCCAACCGCACCAACGAGAAGGTGGAGCTGCAGGAGCTGAACGACCGCTTCGCCAACTACATCGACACGGTGCGCTTCCTGGAGCAGCAGAACAAGATCCTGCTGGCCGAGCTGGAGCAGCTCAAGGGCAAGGGCACCTCCCGCCTGGGGGACCTCTATGAGGAGGAGATGCGGGCGCTCCGCCGGCAGGTGGACCAGCTCACCAACGACAAAGCCAGGGTGGAGGTGGAGAGGGACAACCTGGCCGACGACATCCTGCGGCTCAGGGAGAAGTGAGTGCCCGGGGGGGGGGGGGGAGGATGGGGGGGGCGCCCTGGCGTCTCCCCAAGGGCAAAGGGGGGAGCGAAGGGAACCATCTACATCCCCGAAGTGCGAGACGCTCCTCCAGCGCCTGAACACCGCTTAAAGTTGTGCTGGTGTCAGCCCCCTACTAGTTGGCCGTGGAAACTGAGCTTCAGCAGCGGGGAGGTGGAGGGAGCGCAAAACGGATCCCGTCCCCATGGATAACTAACCGGTGTGCACCCATAAGCTAACTTGCCTGGAGCCGAAACAAGGCTGATGTGTATATTAAAGGCTTTTCTCCTCCAAATTAAAGTTTGAAGGCGCAGGCTTTTGTAGAAAACAACCCTGGGCGGCTACCATCTTGTAGGAGCATCTCCTACTTGGCTCTCTAATTTATATATATATAATTTTTTTTTTTTTTAGTGTAGTGAAAAGACCAAGTAAAAAATTAGCTTTGCTACACTCATCTGATTTCTCAGGATTTACTGTGGTAGTGTGGATCTGATCTTGAGGTTTTTAGTACGTTTTGAGAACTTTAGCTTGGCAAATTAATCCACTTCTTAAATATTGCAGCCTAACAGAATCTGAATTTAGCAAAAGATTATTTAAAACCAACCCAATCTAGGTCAGCCTCTTGTTGCTCATTAGCTGAATAAGCAGTAACGGTTTTTTGGCACTGCTTGTGAGGCTATCTGTGGATTTCAGACTGCTGTAACAGCAGAGCCTCAAAGCCCAGTCATGCAAACTTAATAAAGAGGGCACAGACCAGAAAAATGTCGGAATGAGATTTTTTTTTTTTTTTTTTTTTGTCAGAGGCCCATTTCCCCCTCTGACTGGGATGTTGACTGGGTGTGGCTACCAGCTAGATTTGAACAGACACTAGTGCTGATTTTTTTTTCCCTAGTTCATTATTTGTTTGTTCAATATGCTACTATTTTCAGGTTGCAAGAAGAGATGATTCAGCGAGAAGAAGCTGAAAACACCCTGCAATCTTTCAGACAGGTTTGTAATCATCTCTGCATATTAAAATAAGGAGCACACTGAATGTAAAGCCAAATGTGTAAAGTTGGCATAATGTACAAGTCGGATGTAGAGCCACCTAGTGGTAAAAAGCAACTTGTAAAGGTACAAGACTTCTCTCAGTACCTTCAGGAAGTTACTCTATTCAAGGGCATTGCCATTCCTTTAGTCTAGACACTGATAAAATTGAAAACAGTTAAGTTTTTTTTAAAGTATTATCTGGAGATTCAGATCTGCTATGTTTTTAGTAGAAACTTTTGAATGTATTTGCAATGAGTAAATTGAAACAAATGTTGTCTTGCATGACTAGGTGCAATGTCTAACACATCAGAAGTGAAACCTTTAAGCAGAGAATGGATAAAGTGTAGAAATAAGACTCTAGATTTTTGTGGGGGACTTTTTTTAACAAGAATCCACCAGTTCTCATGTAGTAACTTCTTTAGGGATGATGTAGTCTTAAGTGGGGAGGGGAACAGCTATTTTGCTTTATCTAAGACTAGCCTATTCTACAAAAGCACTCCAATGTGGAATCACTTTCTGATCCAATAAGGGTGAAAGGGAGCCATCTGTTTGCTTGGCTGAAGGGTATTAATGGTTTCTATGGGATTCACTATGGAATGCAGATACAGGCATTATGGCAAGCATGGTGGCTGCAGATTGAAATAATAGAACTCTTTGTATTGAAGAGTGGCTTGCTGTAGGCTGCATTCTTACTGAATGTGTAATGATGTAAGCATATTTTAGAGAAATGTTTTATAACAAGTTATTTTAGATATGGCCCAGTCTTAAAATTCCTAGTACAGGACTCCATTATGGGAATTGACCAACTTAGCTATGCTGCCCTGAAATTCTTGCAAAAAAAGAACTGCCCTAACATGTGAGAATTTTCCTGTTAGGGCTGTCTACTGATAGGTCAGACAACTTCTTTCTGGCTGCCTTCAGGTTTTAGGGGAGGGTCTGACCAGGGATTCTAGTTATCTGTGATAAACCCACAATTCTCTGACTTTAAAAAAACAAACAAAACAAAACCCATTTTTTCTGTGATTAGGGAATTAAAGTTTAGTAACTCTCTCGTATGTATGTATGTTTTTTACTGATACCATTTTTAAGCAAGTTTGAAGCCTACCAGTGCCATTGATATTATTAAAATTAATAGAATTAAAATTTGTATTTCTTATGCCAAATTCTTCTGTTTTATACAGTAGAACCCCATTTATCTGAGCCTCCATTATCCAGCTCTCTGTATTAACTGAACCACCAGCCACCTGTGGCTCATTGCCCAAGCTCCTTCATCTTAAACTGCGGGGTCGAAAGCTCTTTGCCAGTTCTCCTGATCAGAATTTGTTGTTTCTGATCTGGCCCCAGTCACAATTAGATCGGATAAATGGAGTTTCACTGTCTTTTTTTTTTTTTTTTTTTTTTTTTTTTTTCCCCCCCCCCACAAAATGTAAACTAAATATTCTCTGTAAAAACACAAATTGTTTTTCCATGGCAAACGGATTTCTAGGATCCCTGGTCATGATCTCAAAAGTTAACAGCAATCAAGTCATAAGATTGTGTATACTGGATTTTTCTTGAAAAGAAATTCTCAAAGAATAAATGAGGAACATTGAGTCATCTAAACTGTAATGTGAGTTGCAAGCTGTCTAGATAACTTTCTTTTTAGTAAGAAACTAGGTTTCAGTTAACATACAAGTTTTGAGCTCTTCAGAGCATTTTACAGTGTTGGACTGCAACTTGGAAGACCTGGGTTCTATCCCAGCTCTGTTAGTAGCCTGCTGGTAATGTTGGACAACTCGCATCATCCATATGTGCCTCTGTTTCCCCATTTTATAGATGGGGGAGGAAAGTGTAAAGTGCTTTGAGATCTACTGATCCCTACATTAAAAGCAATTAGAGGTGTTCTTGCAACCTCAGCCTTTCTTTCCATTAGTTAGAAACCCAAAACTTCTAACTTGAGTTGGTTCTTTTTGATATTTTAAAGAACTTGCCTCTCAAAACTTTTTTCAAAAGAGATTATCACTGTGGAAAGGCATTACTAGAATTCCTTTTATCTCCAGCCAGCTCAGATGTCTTGGGTCACAAAGTTGCTTAGTCTGGTGTTCTAGAGTCCCTAGTGGATGTCTGTCTAAATGACGACCAGAAGTTTGCCAACCCAGCTGAATTGTGCAACAGTCCCAAGCCTTGCTCAAGACAAATAGCATGATCTCTTTATGTAAGAATGAAGCCATATTGAAAAATGGAGTTGCTTGCCTGAAATGTGGAAGATACCAGGCATCACCTTAATGAATTTCAATTTTTTTTCTATTTAAAGAATAGATTGTATGTTTCACAACATCAGGCTTGTCTTAACACACATGGCACTGGCTTGCCTAATAATGTAATTGACTTAAACTGGTATAAAGTCCTGCATAGGCACTCTTAAATGCACCTAACCTTGATCTAGTTCCACTGAGCTGAACTCAGCAAGGGAACTAGTTTGGCTTAATTTATTAAAGGTGTGCAAAGGATCTTGCACTTAGCTGTAAAAAGAAAAGGAGTACTTGTGGCACTTTAGAGACTAACAAATTTATTAAGCATAAGCTTTTGTGAGCTACAGCTCACTTCATCTGATGAAGTGAGCTGTAGCTCACGAAAGCTTATGCTCTAATAAATTAGTCTCTAAGGTGCCACAACTACTCCTTTTCTTTTTGCAAATACAGACTAACACAGCTGCTACTCTGAAACCTGGCACTTAGCTGTGTTTTTAAAGGGACACAGTTCACTTTCAAACTGATGTAACTGTCTAGACTGGGGGTGGCAGCAGCACTCTCAGCATGCACTTGCTCCTATTCCTTGGTGTCAAACGTTTTCAGCATAATCCATAGACTGGATTACACTTAGTTGCCATATATGCTAATAGCATAAATGATTGTATTCTAACAAACAGGTCACTCAGAAGTGATTTTTTTTGTGGCTCTAATATCTCAATCCTTGCTGTAACTAGATACCCAGTACCACCATCAATAAAGAAAATGGGATACACGTACTGAACCTTTAAGAAGTAAGGTGCCAGTAATACTGGATGCATAGAATTCAGTAATAAATACTGGTCAGCAGAAATACAGGTACTAACCATAAATGTCACTGAAGACCTGTTAAGACTAACTCCCATTCAGTATGAGTGCCACTGTCTTGGGTCTGACTACAAATGACTTGTGCACTTTCAAGATCAAAACCACAGGAAGCTTTCAAGATGCATGCATTTGAAGAATAAAAAGACCAGTCAAGCATTGGCATGACAAATCTTTCCCTTGGTAAATGGATTGCAAAAGTTTGACATGCAAAACTAAATGTATAGCTTGCTCTGGACTTTCCTTCTTGAGAAGGAACAGCCTGCATCTTCCTACCAGAGCACAGAAGTGTCATGCTATTTCAACCTTTAAGTATAATTTCAGAGAACTGTAGGATACTTTTTTGTGGCACTTAAAATTCCACATCAGAACAGCAAAATAACACTTACGTGGTAAGCTGTTCTTGAAGTAAGCAAATAAGTTCACTTGCATTACATAGTTCAGCAGGTAACTGCTTCAGAATGAAAAGCTATTTGATGCATCTGCAATCCATCATTTGGTAAAGCTTCAATGAGTTGCTTGCTTTTGGGGCACAACCAGGTAGTGCATCAGTACAATGAATGAGTTACTGCAATGTATACCCAGCTAGTCTGGTACTAGGGAATATGTCTAATGAGCCCATGGCAAGACTGACCTCTTGGCTTAAATTCAGAGATGCATCTAAAAAAACAAGCATATCCAGTCCTCTAAAATTGTTTTGTCCATCATGGAGTGTTTAAACTAAAAAAACAAGTCCTAGTAAATATTCAGATCTATGCATGATCTAATTGCATATCTGGCTCCAACACACTACTTTGAAAACTTAGCCCTGATGCTAGGACTATGGAGCTTCTTAAACTCACTCTACATGGCCTTCCAAACTGGAGGAAAGACTGATTACAAGTTGTGATTAAATTAATTTTAATGAACTGAATGAAGTTTAACTATTACCTACATGTGCTTCCATTACATGAGCACAATGCAAGTTGGAACTCCTCCAACTAAAGCTTATCAAGTTAGTCCCTGTACTGTAGGCTGTTAAACTCTAATGAACCTGTTAGGTCAATTTGAAGTTTATGGCAAGTCTTGAACTACAAGCATATCAGGTACCACCGGTTAAAATGGGGGGGGGGGGTACTAACCACTACTTCTGGTGATGGCACATCTGGCATACAATTTAAGATTGAATATGTAAACAATCCTCTTAAATTCCACGAACCCTTGACAATCTACACAAGGTAGATGACTAGATTTGTATAACAATCTTCTCCCAGAATGGGTTGACCTTAAAAGCTCTTTAGATCAGGCACAATTAAGCCATCAATGAATACTTCCCTTCTGAGATAAAGCATGGTGCCAAGCTGAGCACTATTAGTGCTATCTAGTCATGTAATGAGGACAGTAAGCAGTAACTTCAAGTAGAAGGCGGGGAGGTGTTCTGATGGATAAAATATACCAATCCTTTTTCTTAAGGATAGGATTAATGTTGCCAGAGAATTTGGCAAGAAATTCCCTAACTTTCTGTTATCCTGACTTCTTCTCTTCTGATGAAGAATGCATAACATACTTCAGAAAAATCCAAATGCTTTTGAGTTGGACTGAAACATGCTGCTTGATTTGATGTTTATATACAAAATACACACCCCTACAGTTGACATGCAACTCTATGCATGCAAGTACCCAATTTGCAAATAGATTTCCAATTATTTCTGGCTACAGGCTTTCAGGTAGGTCACTCTGTGCTGCTTGACTTTGGATCATAAAAGCAAACTTACTTGTTACGCTGATTTTTTTTTTTTTTTTTCTTCTTCCCCCTCCTACTATTAGTATAGTGACCTTGCTAAATGATCTTTCCCTTTTAATTAGGATGTTGACAATGCCTCTCTGGCACGTCTTGATCTTGAGCGTAAAGTTGAGTCCTTGCAAGAAGAGATTGTCTTCTTGAAGAAGCTTCATGATGAGGTAAAATGCATCTTCTTTAGAATATTAATCTGTACCTTCTACCATAGAACAATACTTGACTGTCCACCCTTTTTTCTTAAGGAAATCCGGGAACTGCAGGCCCAGATTCAGGAACAACACATCCAAATTGATGTGGACGTTGCTAAACCAGATCTCACTGCTGCCCTGCGTGATGTCCGTCAGCAGTATGAAAGTGTTGCTGCTAAGAATCTTCAGGAAGCTGAAGAATGGTACAAGTCCAAGGTAAGTGAATGGCTCTTGTGTGGCAATAAGGATATTTGGCTTAACTTTACCTTTTAGATATCCAGGATAGCTTTGCCATAATGCATAACTACTTGCATCCAGGAGGCAAGGCTTTATCTAACTTTCCCAAATCAGGAAAACTGATGCAGCCTGTCACAAATCTACAGTACAGTAGGCCCTGATCCACAATACTGTGTCAAGAACCTAGATACTACAGGAAGCTAAACTACTGTTTTGTCATCTTTCCTATTTACATAGTTAGAAGCATCCCATGCACTAGGGGTGGCTTGTGTACTGATGAGCTGGTAGAGGAAGGAATGGATAGGTGAAAATATAGCAAACATTTTAGCTAAAGAATAATGAATGCTAACTTTTTAGAAAATGTATACATTTCACTTTTAACCATCAAATTAGAGAATGAAGAGCTGTAACAGCATGGCACTAGTTTAGAGCCTCTGTTTTAAAGTATTAAGATCTTTGTATGTGCAGTTTCTTAATTGCCTCAAAATCCTCTTACTCCTGTGTTCCAGATAATGGTATGACAAATTTTTGTCATACCATTATACTAACTGTAAATCTGGGGGTTTTTCAACAGTTTGCAGACCTCTCTGAAGCTGCTACTAGGAACAATGATGCCCTACGTCAGGCCAAACAGGAAGCTAATGAGTACCGCAGACAAATACAGTCCCTCACCTGTGAAGTTGATGCACTTAAAGGAACTGTAAGTGAAACATAGCACTACAGCTGTTACTACTTGTACTGATATCTTGTCATATTACAATAACTAAATGCTAAGATGGAGGTGACCTATCAAACAAGATTGCAGACTCATGTAAATATGATGTGCTTCTAAAATAGAAGCTAAAGGGCCCTTTTGATTAACTTGCATCTTTCAGCTGTGTACTGGCTGGCTATTTATGGAATGAAAACTTGGGGTGACTGGTCAGTTTGACACCTTATTTTTAAAGCTGAAGTATTGAGCTGTCAGTTTACAAGCTGAGTAACTGAAAGATTAATCCACTGTTAACTAATCTTACACTTTGCACCATGTTTACTCCTTATATTTCCCTTTGGAAAAACAAAAGGCTTCAGATCTAATTTTAATATTTGTATATCGGTACCTCTGTGAAGCAAGCTTTAAAGAATGGACATGTTTTTTCCTTGTATAACTAAGCAAATCTTTAAGCTGGTCAAATTCCACTTAATGCAGAAACTTCAATAACTAGGCACACTGTCAATGCTTCAAATCTAGGTCTCTTTGAAAATAAACCACTGACCTGATTAGTACTACGTGAAACTTGCTGGTGAGGTTTCTCAGGGGCTGCTCTTGGATTGTGAGACAAGGAACAATGGGGACAATACCACCAATTTCCACTCCAAATGCAGGGTGCACTGTGACCTTGCCTCTTCTGATATGTAAATGTTGCAGTTGGTTTGTAGTTAGACTACATTGCTCCCATAATTCTCCCATGAGAGGATGAAAGCTAACACATGGCAGATGTTAGTCATATCCCCTTTTTTGAGCACCTTCCACTGGTGAATTAGTGGTGAGGGTATTAAACTTCTATTATAGAAGAGAATATATGGGGTTAAACAACCAACAGGTGAAGGCTGACCGCTACTAAACTGCAGCCAACACTTGACTTGAAAAATTCTCTTGTAGAATGAGTCCCTGGAGCGCCAGATGCGTGAAATGGAGGACAACTTTGCTGTTGAAGCTGCTAACTACCAAGACACTATTACCCGTCTGCAGGAAGAAATTCAAAACATGAAGGAAGAAATGGCTCGCCATCTTCATGAGTACCAAGAACTGCTGAATGTCAAGATGGCTCTCGATATTGAGATTGCTACCTATAGAAAACTGTTGGAGGGAGAGGAGAGCAGGTAGACAAAATTAATGCAAATATGACCAGCAACTCTGAAGAGTAGCTGCTAAAGAATTGCCAAATTCCAGAGACTAGCTTCACTAAACATAGATTCTCTTTTGCAGAATTACCATGCCTATTCCAACTTTTGCTTCCCTGAACCTGCGGGGTAAGTAGTATCTAACATCTCATGAATAGTGTAGGAAACTTCTTTGACAACTTGTATCCTTTTGCTGTGGTAAACTAATACTCTACAGACCACTTCCTTTTAGCCTGCTGTAATTGATTCAGGTTTTTATATCAGAACCCAGATGTTGGTTTTTTAACTCCAAAGACCACTAGTTCAAATGTTGGTATTTTAACTACTTTTTTAAGTTCAAAAAGCGATTCCTTGTAATTTCATAACTCCACAACCAGTATTTCGGGGCTAGTGAACTTGGATACCCAACTAAAGACCATTTAAAAGGGTTTTTTTTCTGAATGCAGGAACTTAATGCTCCCTGAAAATCAGGCCCTTTTGAGGTTCCAAAAGGAGCACCTGAAAATCAACACCCAGGATCATTAGCCACTTCCAGAACTCTGGCTACAACCAACTCTTTAATTGAGACATCTTGCTTTGATGTAGCCAAGTTACTTGTCATAACCTCGGACTGGAGCCCCTTGTATAGAGTAGTTGCTGTAAATGATCTGGATAGAGACCTCCTAAACAGTGTTTGAAATATTTGACAATGGGTGATCAGATTTAAGATATGACTAAAATTACAAAACATCTAGCAATTTTAAGATCTTTTGTTGATGCTTGGCACTTGTCTGCTATGAAGTGCATCAGTCTTTCCTGTAAAGTATCTGTCCATTCTATCATGTATGTGCAACAGCAAATGAGTAACTTAAACTACATCACTAAAGAATCATAACTGACCAATAATTTTACATCTGCAGAAACCAACATTGATTCTCACCCTATGGTTGACACCCACTCAAAGAGGACACTCTTAATTAAAACTGTTGAAACCAGAAATGGAGAGGTTGGTGCCCATATCAGTTTCTTTTAGTGGAGGAGGAAGTAAAACAAATAACAAATAGACAGAATGGTACTAGATAACTGCTAGTTGTGGTGTACAGTGTTTACTTTTTAGTAAACAGTGCATGCTTTAAGTGTTACCCAAGCTACAGAAGTGCTAACTCAGTATAGTAATATGCACTTGGACTGAATATTGTACAGATCAGAATGTGCTAACTGCAACCTTCAACAAACTAGGGACCTCTAGTCATAACCATGCTGCAAAGACACGTCTATCCTAGTAGCTGCTACTACTGTTTCTAGATTTTTAGACCTAGAGAGATGGGTTAGCTGGTTCTGAAATATCATCATTCCTAAAAGCAATTTAGTTCTACAATATGGCAGGCAAATAAGGTGCTTGTAAACAAAGTATATCTGAATTCCCCATGCCTTTTTTGCTCACTCTTTCAACTTGGAATTTAATTGACCAATAGCTGACTCTTCTGCAAGTGAGTGGCTATCTTCCACTATGCCATAGTGGGAGTTTATTAGCTGTTAATAGTATACCAGAATAAATCTAGAAAACTAGTTTTACAATCATGTCTTGAGTATTGAAATTGCTCAGAATTAATGCAAGCCGCCTTATTCTTCAACAGGTTATCAATGAAACTTCCCAGCATCATGATGATCTGGAGTGAAAACCCTAGAGAAACTGCACACTTCTCACTTGTGCAGTGAAAAGATTCTTACCAGCAAAATTTAAAGTCCCTATCTTAAAGGAAGAAACAGCTTAAGTGCCTTTCTGCAGTTTTTCCAAAAGCGCAAGGTTATTATGCTAGAGACTAGGTATTAGATCTTGCAAACTGACTCTCCCTGAAGGTTTAGAGTTGATAATGGAGTCTAGTTTACAGATAGCAATATCTTGTGCTGCAATACTGTTTAAGTTTCTGAATTCAATAACTGCTTTTTCCAGCACAGTATGAACAATTTCACTGCTTCAATAAATATTTGGAAAATGGCTTTCTAATGTGGTTTTTAATTTTGTTAAACTTCAATCATTCTTCCCCAAAAAGCATTGGCATAGCAACTTTGGTGCTGAAAGTAACCTGCACAACTCCATTAATGACAGTTGCATGGAACTTCCTTAGAATCAGCAAAAACACTTGGAAGAAACTTAAGTTTGTACTCGCTTCCTTTTAACTTTGGCTTGCTTCAAATTATTATACACAGGGGCATTGGACCACTCGCATCTGACAGTTTGTGTAGTCCATTTAATTCAATGCAAGTTGAACTGACATTATTTCTAGCAAATTACTAACTAGCTATTAGTGAACATAGTCAGTTAGTATTAGCCTTGTTTTCACAGGTGAGCATCCAAGTTCATGAGCTGCAGGTGCTTGGGTTCAAAACCAGGCTATGGAATCAAGTTTCTATCTATAGAAACTTGCAGTTTAAAAAGACCTGTGAAAAGCTGCACCAATGCGTCTGCCTGTGTGTTTAGATGTACACCACTCATCAGTGGCACCTAGAGCAAGGGCCTTTAACTATATATTAAAAGACTCGTGCCATCCTACAATTGGTAATCACCATCCACTATAAGCCTGGAAGGGAGGGAACAAATCCTCTCAAAGTAGAGAACAAGCTAGCTGTCTGCCTTAACACAATTGTAGGCTCATTGCCTCTTGACACTAGATAAAAATGACTAAGCTATGGCTGAAAATGAGACCATACAAAAATAGCCCACATCCCACAATCAAACCACTTCCTCATGGAGGAAGTGAGGCTCTGTGCTTTTACTGGCAGGTAAGCATAGGCTTAGCAGCATGAAACAGTTTGTGTAACTCTGCCCCAGATTTAAGATGTTCAGTAAGTCACTTGACTTGACTGTCTCTTGCCTTATCTAAAGTAGTAATAGCACATAACTTTCTAAGTATTTTGCATCTGTACCTCACAGGATCCAATTTTGTACAGGTTAAATGAACAAGTAGTGCTTGGGAGCTTGTACTGATGAAATGGCAGTAGTATTTACATTTGAAACAGTTTACCGTCCCTGTCAAACATGTCCTCTACAACTAAGGGTAGCCTAGTTGTATAAGATTGTGTACTCCCCCTGCTATGGTGTGTGGACCTGTACTTACAAGGAGATACAACCATATAAGCAATCGGAAAAAGCTCAATAATACTTAACTGGGGGGTTTCCAACGGAAGAGGTGAGCTCAACACTTACTACAGTATTTACTTCCAGATATGTAGTGCACAGGATAGTTTGTCTGCTGGGGGTGAAGCAGAGTTTTGGCTGTAGGGTCACTACCTCAGGTTGTAGAAGTTGAGAAGTCTATAGTTAGACAGGGTATGGCAGAAAGAGGATTGTCTAGGCAGTTGAATGCCACCCTGAAGAACTGTATTTTGTCCCTACCTCTGCCTGTCATACTAAGCAAGTCACTTAACTTTTCAGATGGTCACTAGTTGCGTATTTCTTTTCTAGTTGGTTGACTGGAGGCCCTGGGCCTGAGGAGAATTGGCTGGAGCCTCTCTGTTGGGTCATGAGCAGCTGGGAGAAGCATTCATGTAACTCAGTTGGGTGCATCCCTGCCTGTGGATGTCTGTGGGGCTTGTCTAGACTGGCAATTAACAGCGCTGCAACTTTCTTGTTCAGGGGTTTGGAAACACACACACACACACACACACACACACACCCGAGCACAGCCAGTTGCAGCACTGTAAATCATCAGTGTAAACCATGCCCCACCACTGGGAGCTATACCTCTTGTTGAGGTGGTTTTTTAAGAGCACTGGGAGAGTGCTCTCTCCCAGTGCTGCACCACAACCACACAAGGTATGTTAGAGCACTGCCAGTGTAGACTGTCCCTAAGTGCAGCACCTTCCAGAGGTTTGTAGCTTGGCAACAGCACTACAGCATGTGAGGGATACACAAGCTTGGTGAGACAGAGAGCTTAGGGGTCCCCATAACCCATTCTAGAACTTAGTACTGCTCACCAGCATTTTTCAGTCAGGTAGGCTGACCCAACGAGCCATGCTTTCTGCTTGTCCTCTCACTAAATGATGTTAAATGTAACTTGGATTCTCCAAAAATCCACTGTCTTTACCTGTAAGCAGTACTCTCTCCTGCTGCTTTATTTCTGCCTATAAATTCCTTCTGGAAGATCTTACAATCCCTTCATTAGCATTGGTTCAGACTGCAAATGAGTATCCCCTGTGAACACCACAATACTCAATGTACTTGTAGCAGGGAGACTAGATGTCCTGATTTTATAGGGACAGTCCCAATTTTGGAGTCTTCTTATATAGGCTCCTATTACCCCCCCCCCACACACACACACACCCTGATTTTTCACACTTGCTGTCTGGTCACCATACCAGACAGCTAGATTAAACATTTCATGCCTGAAAGAAACCTGTTTCCCACCCTTTGGTGACCACCATCAGTCACAGATCTTGAGAACATAACTTTCAGCATATATACATAACTCCTTACATATGATCCATACATACATTTCACTATGATTATGAGGAGCAGTATGACACAGGCTCTCAGAAAACACTTTGCATGGCACTCTTTGAGGAATTAATGTGTAGCTATCAGACCCAGGGGGTCTGTATAGCCCTTATGCACCCCTCTGCCAGTTAGCACCAAGATATCCCTGGGTCACACCTGCAGATAAGGGGGCTGAATTAAGGTTGAAGAGGCAACCTTAATCTGGCATTTCCTAACATTTGAGTACTTGACTGCAACTTCAACATTATTTTAATGTAATTTTTTTTGGATACAATAGATTAACAAACCTTGTAGTGTCTGTTTTCTTCCTGTGTAGGGACTTATAGTCTATGATCAATTCACCTCTGGACCTTTCCTTCATTAACATAAGTAGTGAGCTCCTTAAATTGCTCAATTTGTAGCATGCTTTCCAGACATCAAATCATTCTTGTAGTGCATTCCTAAAGCCTTTCCATCTCTTTACCACATTTTTAAAAGTGAAGACACTGAAGCTGAACATAGTATTCCAGCAGTTGGTGCACTGCTGATCTCACTGGACAGTGGTTACAAACGGGGAAAGAGTTCAATGAAAGGCAAAAAAAGAGACATCCCTGGATCAGGGTAGAACAGGTGCTACCCTCAGTAAACCAGGAATTGTTTTTAAGTCTTTCATATTTTACTACTTTTGTCTAACAAATTACATCACACAAGGGCCAGAAAATGCAGGGACACAGCTGAAACAGTTTGTGGTGGTTAGAGGTGATGTAAGGTTATCCTTTGGTGACCTATGTATTATACCCTACATAACTTCCACATATGTAAAAACTTTCATCTGAGGATCTTACAAATCATCCAAGTATTTTACAAATATTAAATCTCACAAAATCCCTGTGAGGAATGGACTATCCCAATTTTACAGCTGGGGAAACTGAGGCATAAAACAGTATTTGACTTAGCCAAGGTCAGGCAACAAACGTGGAGCACAGCTTGAATAGAATGCAGATCTGCTGTGTCCCACCCCTCCACTTCAGATAGACAATATTTCTTCTCTATAAGTAACTCAAGCCTCAGAACATTTGCAAATACATTATTTCTTTAGAAATTTGGATCACTACAGCAAGAGTTAGAGTAAATCAAATAGTGATCAGTCTTGTACAAACAATGTATTCCTAGGTGGTTGGGACACACACTCTGTTTGCCAGTAGTTATTTTTTTCCAACACTATACAAAAAGAGGCCTTACGGTGAAATGACCCAAAGTACACAAATGGCTGGAGACCATAGGCTTCTTCACTTTGAGCATTAATATTCTTGACTGTGAGCATGGATCACAAATGGTGGTGTTAGTGACCACTCAAAAAATCATTAAATGATGTGTCAATAATGATCCAGAAATAAATTCTATATAGAATTTTGCTTAACCAGTCACCCAGAATGAAATGGTAATTGGACCCAGTCTTTGGGCTTTCCTTAGCAAAGGCAACCAGCATTTAACCCTGGTCACCACACAGGGACCATGTGAAGAGATGACTTTCTGTTGTGGCAGCCACTTGGCAATAGTTGACATTGCGCCCTCCAGGGGCACTATTCAGCCAACAGAGACCGCTTCATAGGTACTTTTAGAGCTTGCCACAAGGCAGAATAAAGCCACAATCTCCAATAGCATCTCCACAGCTAAGGCATTGCGGTGGGAAATATAGTTTTCTTATGAGGTTAGTTGTTGGATCAGCAGTAAGTAGCTTACTGCAGTTATATACTAACATCCTCCTGATCTGCCTAGATCAAACAGCATGAAGGTGACACAGCCATCGACCACCCTCCTAGTACAGTGAGACTATTCAGCTAGATTTTGCTGTGGAATAATTTGCAGTATTCTTGCTCTTTCCCTGGGCAAAGGAAACTAATCAGCATGATGTTTGGAGGTTGAAAAGCTGCATCTGAAATAAATTTTGAGGGAATGGTAGCTACCTGTGTGTAATGTTACCATGTTAAGGGCAAGGCCCATCTTTCAAAGCAATATCTACCTTTCACATTCCTTTCTACAGAGCATCAGTAATAGCCATCACCGCCTGACTGCGGTGGGAGGGGGAAGGAGGGGGAAAGGAGTCAGATTATCAAACTCCAGCCATCTAGAGTTGGGAAGCCATTTTCTAGTGTGTTTCTATAGCACCATTACTGCTAAAAATGGCACTGAGTGTCAGCTTAACCCTTCCATTGCTGTCAGCTAGATGCCTCGCTAGGGAAGATGACATTACATTTCAGCTTTTTTGTAAAGGCCTAGCATACATACGTCAGCTAAGAAAGGGGAAAGGCTGCAAACTTGCTAATCATATCCACAAAACAATTTTACTGCACTCTATTTCTCTGTTTGCACAAGATCAGTTCATTCCTAGCACGTTTGTTAGTACAACTAATGGTCTATCATAGCAAGCTGCCCTATTTCCACGCAACAAGGCAGTATTAGTGGGTTTAAGGCTACAGAACATTGCCACGTCTAAAGAAAACAAAGCACGCGAAAAGGGAACACGGTACGCTTTGTATTCTGTATTATAACTGAAATCAATATATTTGAAAATGTAGAAAATCAGCCAAAAATATTTATAATAAATTTAAATGGCAATTCTATTGTTTAACAGTGTGTTGTTTGTCAGCCATAGTTTAAACCTATGCTGCAGAGGAAGGTAAAAAAACCCAGGGTCTCTGCCAAGCTGAACCAGGGGAAAATTCCTTCCTGACCCAAATATGGTGATCAGTGAGACCCTGGGCATCTGAGCAGACTGTCTCCACTGCATATGGCCCACCAAAGCCCCACCCTGGCTAGCAGGCACATGGCCCCCTATTACTATGGTATGTGAGCATGTCACAAACATCTGTGGGATTATTCTAACACCTTGAGAAGTCATCTAGTCCAGTCCCTTACACTCGTGGCAGGACTAATTACCTAGACCATTCCTGACAGGTGTTTTCTCTAGCCTGCTCTTAAAAATCTCCAGTGAGATTTCCACAACCTCCCTAGGCAATTTGTTCCAATGCTTGATCACCCAGACTGTTAGGAAGTTTTTCCTAATGTCCAAACTAAACCTCCCTTGCTGCAAAAATTTAAGTGCATTGCTTCTTGTTCTATCCTCCAGAGGTTAATAAAAACAATTTTTCTTCCTCCTCGTCACAACCTTTTACATCCTTGAAAACTGGTATCATGTCCCCTCTCAGTCTTCTCTTCTCCAGACTAAACAAACCCAATTTTTTCAATCTTCACTCATAGGTCATGTTTTCTAGACTTTCAATAATTTTTGTTGCTCTTCTCTGGACTCTCTCCAATTTGTCCACATCCTTCCTGAAATGTGGCGCCCAGAGCTGGACACAGTACTCCAGTTGAGGCCTAATCAGAGCGGAGTAGAGTGGAAGAATTACTTCTCGAGTCTTGCTTACAACACTCCTACTAATATATCCCAGAATGATGTTTGCTTTTTTTGCAACAGCGTTACGCTGTTGACTCATATTTCAGTTGTGGTCCACTATGACCCCCGATCCCTTTCTGCAGTACTCCTTCCTAGGCAGTCATTTCTCATTTTGTACATGTGCAACTGATTGTTCCTTCCTAAGCGGAGTACTTTGCATTTGTCCTTATTGAATTTCATCCTATTTACTTCACACCATTTCTCCAGTTTGTCCAGATCATTTGAATCCTATCCTCCAAAGCACTTGCAACCCCTCCCAGCTTGGTATCGTCCACAAACTTTATAAGTGTACTCTGTATGCCATTATCTAAATAATTGATGAAGATATTAACAGAACCAGACCCAGAACTGATCCCTGCGGGACCCCACTCGTTATGCCCTTCCAGCATGACTGTGAGCCACTGATAACTACTCTCTGGGAACGGTTTTCCAACCAGTTTTGCACCTACCTTAAAGTAGGTACACCTAGGTTGCATTTCCCTAGTTTATTTATGAAGTCATGCGGGACAGTATCAAAAGCTTTACTAAAATCAAGATATAACAAAGCTATCAGGTTGGTTTGGCACAATTTGTTTTTGAGAAATCCATGCTGACTGTTACTTATCACTTTATTATCTTCTAGATGTTTGCAAATTGATTGCTTAATTATTTGCTCCATTATCTTTCCGGGTACAGAAGTTAAGCTGACTGGTCTGTAATTCCCTGGGTTGTCCTTATTTCCCTCTTTATAGGTGGGCACTATATTTGCCCTTTTCCAGTCTTCTGGAATCTCTCCCGTCTTCCATGACTTCTCAAAGATAATCGCTAATGACTCAGATATCTCCTCAGTCAACTCCTTGAGTATAATAGGATGCCTTTCATCAGGCCCTGGTGACTTGAAGACATCTAATTTGTCCAAGTAATTTTTAACTTGTTCTTTCCATATTTTAGCCTCTTCTGATCCTACCTCATTTTCACTGGCAGTCACTACATTAGATGTCCAGTCACCACTAATCTTCTTGGTAAAAACTGAAACAAAGAAGTCATTAAGCACTTCTGCCATTTCCACATTATCTATTATTATTTTCCCCCCTTCATTGAGTAATGGGCCTACCCTGTTCTTGGTCTTCCTCTTGCTTCTAATGTATTTGTAGAATGTTTTCTTGTTACCCTTTTTGTCTCTGGCTAGTTTGATCTCATTTTGTGCCTTGGCCTTTCTAATTTTGTCCCTACATACCTGTGTTAGTTGTTTATATTCATCCTTTGAAATTTGACCTAGTTTCCACTTTTTGTAGGACTCTTTTTTGATTTTTAGATCATTGAAGATCTCCTGGTTAAGCCAGGATGGTCTCTTGCCATACTTCCTATCTTTCTTATGCAGTGGGATAGTTTGCTCTTGTGCCCTTAATAATGTCTCTTTGAAAAACTGCCAACTGTCTTCTATTGTTTTTCCCCTTAGACTTGCTTCCCATGGGATCTTGCCTACCAACTCCCTGAGTTTGCTGAAGTCAGCCTTCTTGAAATCCGTTGTCTTTATTTTGTTGTTCTCCCTCCTACCATTCCTTAGAATCATGAACTCTATAATTTCATGATCACTTTCACACAAGCTGCCTTCCTCTTTTAAATTCTCAGCCAGTTCCTCCCTATTTGTCAAAATTAAATTTAGAACAGCCTTTCCCCTGGTAGCTGTCTCCACCTTCTGAAATAAAAAATTGTCTCCAATACATTCCAAGCTGAAGCAAAGGGAAATTAAGTGATTAGCACAGAAAGCTTGTGGCAATGATAGGAACCCAGAGCTCTTGCTCCCAATCCAGAAACTTAATCACAAGATCATCCTCCTTCTCTCTTACTGAAGCTCACATGGAGGGACAGTCTTAGGCAGGAAAAAGGGGATTGCCCTGGGTGGCAACTTGCAGGGTTACCAAATTATCATCTGCAGGGAGGGGCAGCACCACATCACTCAGTCAGGGATTTTTTCCTTGACCGATTGGCTTAGGGGCTACCAAAACCATTTCCTTCCCTGGGTGGCAAAATACCTGGGGCCAGCCCTGCTCACACAGCCTGCTAAAGCTCATGTAGGCCCAGGTCCTACAGCAACTTATGCCTGTGCTTAACTCAAAACACATGGGACTATGCACATGCTTAAAGTTAAACATCATTATAAAGCATAGCAGGACTGGGGTCTGAGATATGAGATTTCCCTGGCAAATTATGATCTTGGCGTATCTGATTTCTATATGTAATATCCTGTCCAATAGCTTTGCTATAGAGATATAGTAAATTGTTTTACACTGAGGATAAAAAAATATCAAAAGATCCTCTTAAGATACTCTCCATATAACAATTCCTTCCTAAATATAAAATCTTAGGTTATTAAGGTGAAATCATTTGAAATATCATATGCTTTGCTGTTGTTTTTCCACTGTGCTGAGTGTGAACAGTGGCCTCTCTAGTCTATTTGACTCCAAACAGAGAGTGAATGGTCCCAAAGCCCTAGCACACCCTGTTATACCTAGAGAGGGAAATAATTACATGTTTTAAAACTACATCGCCTGACACGTTGTTTAAAACACTGAACACATTTCAATTAATGGAATAGGATTAGGGTTTTTAAAAACTTGCATTGTGTAAGTTTGGGATGGAATTTTCCAAAGCTCTTAAGTGTTGGCCAAACCGGGAGCTTTTCTCATTGACTGTGATGGGAGTAGAGTTTGATCAATGCAGAAAGCCTTTGAAAATCCCAACCTTGGAGTTCCAGTGAGTGGCACTGTACAATTTTTTGTTTTCTCAATATTTGTCTGGGGCTTTATAAAGCAAGAAGCTTCTCTGATACCTTCTAAATTTAACTCCCAACATTTAAGTCTTTGTTGATCCTGTGGCACATATTAGAACCAAAATAATAAGATCTATTATGTACTGGAAATACAAAAGGCTCAAATGGCTGATGTAGATTGCTGTAAAGGACTGATCAGTAGAGCCCTGCAAATCTGTGGATATCCGCTTTTTATCTGCGGATTCGGATATCTGCGGACCATGTTTGTGGATCGGGATTGGATGCATATACAAATTTTGTATCTACACAGGGCTCTACTGATCAGTCAGATGCTGAGCACCTGCAATTCTTGTAGATTTCAATGGGAGTTCTGGGAATGCAGCACTTCCCTTCCCAGATTCAAATCCTAATAACTGAAGAATTCAGTCTGTAATTAAGCTTGTACACCACTAGATGTTACTGTTTCTGTACATGCAATATAGCTTGGTAAGCACCACTTTGCACTGGAAACTAGGCAATTATTCTGTACCAATTGAAATACATGCATGGCTACATTCACAAAGGTATATAGGTGTGGTAATGCTGAGCGTTGCCACACCTAACTTTTAGATATCCAGAAAATCACTGGGATTCACAAAGCCTGAGTTCAGTGCCTAGGGCTCCCCATACAATGAATGGGGAGAGATAGGCACCTGCGAATAGGATTCATGAAACCCAGCAGAGTCAGTGGCTTATCTTCTAAGCTAGCCAATGGAAGATGCCAAGTTAACGGGGAGTGGGGGTATGCTAAACCCTACCCCTCTCTTGGAGATAGGCTCCTCCTTCTGCTTGGGGTCTCAGCTGCTGTCTTGGAGGTAGGTGCCTCTCTTATCTTAGCAAGAAGAAGAAGCTGCAGCTGCCACCCACCTCATCTCTTTAAGCCCAGGTGTTAGGGTACACACCTGGGTTGTGGAACTCCCCCCTTGAATACTGCATGCAGATGTGGTTTCCCCCTCTCAAAAAAGATATATTGAAATTGGAAAAGGTTCAGAAAAAGAGCAAAAAATAATTAGAGGTATGGAACAGCTTCCATATGAGGAGTGATTAATAAGACTGGGACTTTTCATCTTGGAAAAGAGATGATTAAGAGGGGATATGATAGAGGTCTATAAAATCATGAGGATAAAATAAATAAGGAAGTGTTATTTATTCCTTCTCATAACACAAGAACTAGGGGTTACCAAATGAAATTAATCAACAGAAGGTTAAAAGCAAACAAAAAGAAGTATTATTTCACACAATGCATAGTCAACCTGTGGAACTCCTTGCCAGGGGATGTTGTGAAGGCCAAGATTATAACAGGGTCTAGTTCTAAAAAAGAACTAGATACATTCATGGAGAATAGGTCCATCAATGGCTGTTAGCCAGGATGGGCAGGGATGGTGTCCCTAGCCTCTGTTTGCGAGAACCTGGGAATGGGCAACAGGGGATGGATCATTTGATGATTACCTGTTCTGTTCATTCCCTCTGGGGGCACCTGGCACTGGCCACTCGGAAGATAGGATACTGGGCTAGACAGACCTTTGGTCTGACCCAGTATGGACATTCTTATGTTCTCTACCTGAGGGGAAACAGGATTTTAATTGGGCTCTGACACCTTTCGGGAGAGTGCCCTAACCACTGGTCATTGGCTCCCTCAGTCTCTTCTTTTGAAGCTAAATAATCATGAGTCACCATGTCAGGACAAAAAGGGAGAAAAGTGAGTATGGGTGGTGGTGGTGAAAGCCCTTAAAAAGGAAGCTTGAAATGGAAGTTTCTATCCAGAAACTGACGGGCAGCCCCTAAGCAGGAAGCTGTCCGTGAAAGGCTGGATCCTTTCTCTGATAGGGGGCATGCTGGGAAACTGTTCTGAGGTACCAGGTCAATCATATTAGAAAAGGGAATGTGTCTGATAAGTGTAAAGCTGGGAGTTGCATCTTCATGTCTATTTTCTGTGTACCCTGTTGGTGTTTGTTTCCCCTCACTCCTTCAGCTTGGAATCGGTGGTTTTTCTATTCAACTTTTTGTTGATGTTCACCCCAAGCAGGTCTCCAGGGTGCAGAGTGTGTGGAGTGTGTGTGCCAAAGTTAACTGATAACTGGGGGCTGTTTTCATACTTTTGGGGGTGATGAACCAGAGGGGAAAAGTCAGAGCGTCTGGTAGTTAAGAACTCAGGGGAGACCGATTTGGGGAGACTTGGAACCGGAAGGGAGTGTTGGGGTCACCCTGCGAGGAATGACTAGGCTGGTGAGAGCCCGGGTGAGACTTTATGTTTGAGGGTTGGCTACTGGTATAGGGTTGTGAGCCAGAGCAGCATAGCATTAGGGCAGAGGCAGCAACAGAAACACAGGTGCCTAGGGAACTTTTACTGCAAAAACATAGGCATCAAGTGATTTTAGGCACCGACAGATTTTGGGGGCAGGGAGCAAGGGGTTTTGTGAACCCTATGGGGCCTGGTTCTGGGATTTAGACACCTAAAGTGGCACTTTTTGTACATCTGGCCCTTACTGTTTACAGTTCCGTTAGCATTGTTCCAAAAGGAATAACTTTGGAATGTTTAGCACAATGACAGAGTTACGCTACCGGCCTTCTGCTCAGGGAATGCAAACCGAGGACAAAGTACTAAGGGAAATGAAAAGGCAACTGAGGGTGCAGCTCCCTGGGAGGTGTGATTTCCAGCTTGCATAGATGTACCCGCTCTAGCCGTACTCAAGCTAGCCTGCTAAACATAGCCGTGTAACATGGGTAGTGGCTCAGGTTAACTGCCCACGTACACACTCACCCAGATTCCCTGGGTACGTACTCAGGCAACTAACCTGAGCTGCCTCCCAGGCTACCCCAGATGCACTGCTATTTTATGCATGCTAGTTCAAGCAGTGCGTACATCTACGCACACTGGGCATCACACCTCCCAGCTCAAATGTAGCCACACCCTTAGCCTAGCCTAACCAGTGATGCTGGGATTCAGCTATCCGCATCTAAACATGTAAAATGCAAAGCAATTGCTTCATCTCTTTCTCAATAGCTTTTTAAAACAGCTTGTTCTCGAACAAAGAGCTGCCACTGTTGATTTAATCTTAACACAGGAGTTTGGTCATGAAGTAATTATAGGTGAGCCAGTATCTAGTAGTCACCACCATATAAACAAGTCCATAATCCATAAGGGAGGAAAGATACTGAAAACTAGCATGGTGACACTAACCTTCAGAAAGAGGAATTAAAAATAAAGTCTAGTCAAACACAGCCTGAAATTAAAAGTGAGGGAAGCAGACAAGAGAGGAAGCAGGAAGGGCAAATAAAAAGCCAAGATAGTTAAACTGAAAGGCGTAAGAAGTATTTGGGCCAGACAAATGTGGAAATCCAGGTCATATGAGAGAATGGCCAGTGGATCCATGCAGCCATGTGATTAACTCCACCCTGTCCACATTGTTCCAATACTTCAACCCCACAGCAGCTTGGGCTCAATGAATCTCCACACAGCTATTCTCTATGGTGTGAAGGGGTGTAGACCTCCCCTCTTCGGTTTCAATAATCCTGCCTCACCCTCCTTTCCCCACCCGCAACCACACAATTCCAAAAATGAGGGGAAGGTCAGATTTTGCACTTCTGGAGATAGGAACGCCAACCAGAGTAATGGAATGTTCCTTGGTTTCTGTTCTTTGACTCCTTCATAGTCTACCACTTAGTTTCTCTGTGCTTCAGTTCCCATCTTTAAAATGAGGATTATAGACATACACCCCCCTACCCACAGGGGTGTTGTAAGACTAAGTGAGTTGCTACAGCAATAGGTTCCAGAGTAGCAGCCGTGTTAGTCTGTATTCTCAAAAAGAAAAGGAGTACTTGTGGCACCTTAGAGACTAACAAATTTATTTGTGCATAAGCTTTCATGAACTACAACTCACGTCTCTAAGGTGCTACAGCAATAGGGACCATTTAAGTATCTTACACCAAATTTTTGCCCCCTTCAAACAAATTCCAGTTTCTTCTCTGCTTCTGTGATATTTATCAACCTAATGCACAGTTGGTTGGTCTCTGAAATAGAACACAGCTCAACAGTTCAGACTGAGCAATCTGAATCACAAGCAAAGAAAACACAAAGCAAAGGGCAAGGAGAGGGTTTTATAATTGTGATCAGCCTGTCTTCTCAGCATTTAATTTAAACCAGAGCTCTGTTTCTTAGTGCCTTTAGCAATCATCCTTCTCAAGGAAATGAAAATATACTTGGTAAGCTAATACATGTGAATCTGTTTGGGGAGATATTTATTTATGAGCCTGGCACTTCAGGGTGTTTAGAGGGTAATTTCAAACTGTGAGGACTGCGCTGTGTAAATTTAGAAGCCATTTTTCTAAATGTCAAGTATTTATTACATGAAAAATCATTTTGAGCGCAGAGCAGCTCCCCTCAGAACTGTAATGCATTTTTGGGGAGGGCTTTGTGGATGAATAGAAATAATCTTTGAGACGGGACAAGAAAATGTTTTGTGTGAAATTGCATTGTGTGTGTAGGAACAGGAAAAAATGAAGAGGGCAGGATGGGCAGACAGATATTTTTCTCTGCCTCCTGCACTGGGTCAAGTTAAACCCAATGTAAATTATAACTGGATCTGGCTTTCAGGGAAAGGCCATGACTTATGTTACTGTGCCTGATAATATCATAAATTCTGGGAATTAATTGAACCAAGGTGAAAATCATAGCAAGGACTGGGCTCACAAAGGTGCTTAGGCACCTAAGTTTAACATTTAGGTGCCAATGACATTCTCAAAGCCACAGCTCAGCTGCCATCTAACCCTATAGGTGCCCAAATCCCCATGGTGCCTAAGTTTCCATTGGTGGGCATGTGCAAAGCTGCCTAAGTCCTGATGCCGTCCTACCATTAAGGAGCAGCTCTGAGTCCTAGAACAAACCAAAGTTCTGCTGGCTCCTGAAGGGAATTCTCCCACTATCTCACCAACAGAACTCCAGCTTGTAGGTGTGCTCAGAGCAGGCCTACAGCTCAGGCCCTGCCCAGAAGACAGTGGGCATGCGTATGCTTCCAGATTACCCCTTACCCCAGTGGTCAGGGAATTCCTGTGGGATATGAGAGACCCTGTCTGAATTCCCCCTCTGCCTGATTTAGAGTGGAGTCCTGAACCCAAATCTCCCATATCCTATATTTGCTGCATTCAGTTTTCTTTCCAAGTTCCTGATGTCTTTCTTAATTACATGGTTTCATTTGCTGTCACACAAGAGTGTAATCAGTGGGAATTCCCCAGTGTGTATCAGGCTATTCAACATCACCACTGTGACACCCTTTATTCTAGCATCTGGGAGGCACCCTTCCTTTTGTCTGTGTGTGGGAATGGGGGTCACATATTACTCTGGCCACATTCCTCATTATGGAGTCACTATTCAGTATCACTCACCTCTTCCTTTTGGTGACACCTGGTTAGTGTTTGCTTTTCAGTCAGTGGTCAGGCTACTCACTTCCCCTGGACTCCTCCTAACCTGGACTTCTAAGTTGTCAGGGACAGAGTAATTAATGTTACTAGATCTATTTTTCTGGCTATAAAAAAACTGAAAATAAAATGTTTTAAATAAATGAACATAAGAACATAAGAAAGGCCAGACTGGATCAGACCAAAGGTCCTTCTAGCCCAATATCCTGTCTTCCAACAGTGGCCAATGCTAGGTGCCCCAGAGGGAATTTACAGAACAGGTAATCATCAAGTGATCCATCCCATCACCCATTCCCAGCTTCTGGCAAACAGAGGCTAGGGACACCATCCCTGCCCATCTGGGCTGATAGCCATTGATGGACCTATCCTCCATGAATTTATCTAGTTCTTTTTTGAACCCTGTTATGGTCTTGGCTTTCACAACATCCTCTGGCAAGGAGTACCACAGGTTGAATGTGCATTGTGTGAAAAAATACTTCTTTTTGTTTGTTTAAATCTGCTGCCTATTCATTTAATTTGGTGACCCCTAGTTCTTGTGTTATGAGAAGGAGTAAATAACACTTCCTTATTTACTTTCTCTACACCAGTTATGATTTTATGGCTCTATAAATATTTCCTTTCCACTCTTCCTACAACATTTTTTCTTCACTGATAACACATCTCTCCATCTTCATTCCCCACCACTATTTCATATGGACTCCCATGATGATTCCTCTCTGGTTTGTTTTATCACCAGTTTCTCTCCTGAATAGAAACTAGCTTACACAGCATAGACATCTTTCCCTCATGATCTCCATGCATAGATAGGAATACTATTTACATGTTTAACTCATACTGGACTGCCTTGGAAACTTCCATATGCATTCTTCATAGCAGTTATTGCTTACATCAGGGTCTCTCTCTTGTATAGTTGGGCACTTAAAGCCATGCACTCTCCTAGTCCATGAAACATCCAAACTGCAGTTCACTGATAGATTACACAGCAATTAATACCCACTCAGAACCAACTCTCTCTGTGTCTGGGGTCACCCTGCTAGCTCTCTCTCAGCTGATCTCTTGTCCTCTGGCTTTGTATGCAATAGCCTCAGCAAATCGCCCAGCTCCTCCAAAGCACATTCAGCACAATCAGCATAGTTACCTTGAGGCACACCTCAGTTCACACCCTAGGGAGTCACTTCACTTTAATGGATGGCAGTTTAGATGAATTTAGAAACAGCTATAAATTAATGTTTGCTGAGTTTCTATTTCAGAAATTTTTTTTTACTTTGGAAATTATCTATATTACAGTAAAACCTACAGGCCCTAACAAAGGCAGGTTACCTCATACAATGGGACCCGTTAAAAGACATAGTAAGAGATGAGATAGACAAAGGCTAGGAGGGAAAAGAGAGGAAATGACTTGCCGAGGGTCACAGAGTGGGTCAGTGATAGGACTAGACCCAGCTCTTCTGACTCCCGGTCCAATGACATGTCCCCAAGACCACTTGGGCTTCCTTTAAAGCCCCCTTTATTATTCAATGGTAATTACTGTACATTTGATGAAGAACAGTTTAGTTTTTACAATAATTCAATCTGGGACCACTGCAACCCATCCCTTCCACTTCAGGTTGTTGATAATGCCACAGCTAATCTTTCTACAATCCTTCTTGTACTATCCATCTACAATTTATTAAGCTAGGATGTTTAATTTTTAAAAAAATACTTCTCACTCCTGAAAGAAATGGAGATGGTAGTTATTGAGGGTCTTCTTTTGGAACTCTGCTATTCCCTGTGTCCCAGAGCCCAGGCTATAAGACATTATCGTTGTTTGCCTTGGTAATGTACTTATTGACCGGGTGGCGCACAATGATTGCTGTGCTGAGTGCCAGAGAATAAGAATTGGCATCTGGAATAGGGTTTTTCACCTGCAATGTGTGCACTGCAGCTATACAAACAGGGGAAGGAACAAATGGGGCTGAAAACACTGAGAAGACATATTCCAGTCCCCTGCACTGCACAGGGGTTGAATTTATTAATGATGAAGTGGGCAACTTCAGAAGCATTGAAGTTATATCCCATAGGAAGCTCAATTGTAAAGGGTGCTTCTTTGATAGGTCCAGAATGTGGAATCCAGTTCTACTTCAAAGACTTTGTGTTATCAAAAATGGAATGCAAACCATTTCCCATCCTAAACCAGTAACAGAACATAAATACGTACGTCTGGATACCACCAGCAAAGACACTGGGAAGGTAAGTGCTATGTGGTTATGACATGGTGAGGGAATACAAAAATAATTTCTGAGCAGGCTTCCAGATAGCTCTCACTGTAAGACTAGTAGCAAGTCAGGTACAGCTACACTTTGAACTGGAGGTGTGATTTCCAGTTCAGGTAGACTTACCTGCATTAGCTCTGATCTAGCTAGCACACTGTAGCCACTGCAGCGAGAGAGGCTAGCCATCCCCAGCTACCTACCTACTAGCCCAGACAGGCTCATACTAGGGGCCCCTCTTTCCTCCCACCGCATGTGCCACCACAGGTACATTTCTATTCTTAGAGTGCTAGCTTGATGAGTTACTACAGCTCCACTTCAGAATGTACACACACCCTTTGGGGCACGGTGCCCCTCTATATTTGTTTCCTCATATGGCTTTTCTATGGTGGAGGAGGTAATCAAGTGATGTGCCTGTGATCACACTGTGCTATTCCTTCTCCTTGTTTCCGAATGCTAAACTATATGAAAGAAAGCTTGAAATATATCAATATTTTCCTGCCATATCATCTCCAGCTAAACAATTTATGTCATTGCCACAGGGGTGTTTTATGAATGGGAGGGGAGGGGTTCCCATGACAATATGTTATAATGATGTGGACCATGCTATAAAATGTTGGTGAATAGCTTATTTTTGCACCATTGCACAGCAGAGCCTAACTGCATGAAATTCAGCGTCATTCACTGTATGCATCAGCTCCTCTCTCACAGCACTAAAGAGGCAGGTCTCATTATCTATTTTTTTAATCTCATCTCATTTATTATGTACTTTTGTACAATGGCTTGGGTGAAAGCAGAAGCCGGACTAGCTGAAGAGCTTACATCCCATGTAATCACCAGGGCATGGTGCGGCGGGAGGCTGTAGAGAAAGACAAAGAAGTCATGTCGGAAAGATAAGAGAGAATGGCTTGATCAAAAGGAGAGAGAAGCTGAAGCAGCATCTGTGAGAGGTGGCTCTAAGAAACTGTTTCAAGTGTGTATGCAATTGCTGTTACAGTGGTATCGTAAAATCGAAGGAGGAAAATTAACAGAAGCAGAACGCAAGGAATGATGATGAGAACATTTGAATGAAGTACTCAACGAACTAAAGGCAGCAATTCCATTTAATAGATACAAAGAAAGTGAAAAATTAAATGCTTCACTGTTAGAAATTTCAGAAGCAGAACTAGAGAAAGCAATTAAGCAGTTAAAAAATGGCAAAGTATCCAGCCTGATGTCTCTCTGTCACTGCGGCAAGGGCCACGCATAGGGCTGCTTATGCTAACCCTGTGCCACCACTCCCCTGAGGAAATGCCCCCTAGGGTAGTTGCTATGCTTTATGCTGCCAGCACAGCATAAAGTGGCTGAAATAGGGAACGTTATCTGCCCCCTTCACTTCTGAATTCAAGGTGGTTTTTGTTTTGATTTTTGTCTTTTGACACTATCAGCCCATTTCCACTGTTACCTTTTCTTTTTGTGAATACAGACGAACACGGCTGCTACTCTGAAACTTGTCATGAAACTATGAAAGCTTCTTGAGGAGCCAACTTGTTGTCTGTTTCAGGCACAGTCCGCTTAGTCTCCTTCCTTCAGTGCTTATGGCACCTTAGAGACTAACAAATTTATTTGAGCATAAGCTTTCGTGAGCTACAGCTCACTTCATCGCATGCATTTGGTAGAAAATACAGCGGGGAGATTTTTATATTATATATATATATACACACACACACACACACACACACACACACACACAGAACATGAAACAATGGGCTTTATCATACACACTGTAAGGAGAGTGATCACTTAAGATGAGCCATCACCAGAAGCAGGGGGGGGGGAAAGGAGGAAAACCTTTCATGGTGACAAGCAAGGTAGGCTATTTCCAGCAGTTAACAAGAACATCTGAGGAACAGTGGGGGGTGGGGGCAGAAATAACATGGGGAAATAGTTTTACTTTGTGTAATGACCCATCCACTCCCAGTCTCTATTCAAGCCTAAGTTAATTGTATCCAGTTTGCAAATTAATTCCAATTCAGCAGTCTCTCCTTGGAGTCTGTTTTTGAAGTTATTTTTGTTGAAGAAGGATAGCCACCCTCAGGTCTGTAATCGAGTGACCGGAGAGATTGAAGTGTTCTCCAACTGGTTTTTGAATGTTATAATTCTTGACGTCTGATTTGTGTCCATTCATTCTTTTACGTAGAGACTGTCCAGTTTGGCCAATGTACATGGCAGAGGGGCATTGCTGGCACATGATGGCATATATCACATTGGTAGATGCGCAGGTGAACAAGCCTCTGATAGTATGGCTGATTTGATTAGGCCCTATGATGGTATCCCCTGAATAGATATGTGGACAGAGTTGGCAACGGGCTTTGTTGCAAGGATAGGTTCCTAGTGATACCCACCTGCTGAAGTGAAGAAACAGATTGACAGAGCCAGAAGAGTACCCAGAAGTCACCTACTACAAGACAGGCCCAACAAAGAAAATAACAGAACGCCACTAGCCATCACCTTCAGCCCAACTAAAACCTCTCCAACGCATTCTCAGGGATCTACAACCTATCCTGAAGGACAACCCATCACTCTCACAGATCTTGGGAGACAGGCTAGTCCTTGCTTACAGACAGCCCCACAATCTGAAGCGAATACTCACCAGCAACCACATACCACACAACAGAACCACTAATCCAGGAACCTATCCTTGCAACAAAGCCCGTTGCCAACTCTGTCCATATATATATTCCGGGGACATCATCATAGGGCCTAATCACATTAGCCACACTATCAGAGGCTCGTTCACCTGTGCATCTACCAATGTGATATATGCCAGCAATGCCCCTCTACCATGTACATTGGTCAAACTGGACAGTCTCTACATAAAAGAATAAATGGACACAAATCAGACATCAAGAATTATAACATTCAAAAACCAGTCGGAGAACACTTCAATCTCTCCTGTCACTCGACTACAGACCTGAGGGTGGCTATCCTTCAACAAAAAAGCTTCAAAAACAGACTCCAAGGAGAGACTGCTGAATTGGAATTAATTTGCAAACTGGATACAATTAATTTAGGCTTGAATAGAGACTGGGAATGGATGAGTCATTACACAAAGTAAAACTATTTCCCCATGTTATTTCTGCCCCCCACCCCACCCCACCCCACCCCCCACTGTTCCTCAGATGTTCTTGTTAACTGCTGGAAATAGCCTACCTTGCTTGTCACCATGAAAGGTTTTCCTCCTTTCTCCCCCTGCTGCTGGTGATGGCTCATCTTAAGTGATCACTCTCCTTACAGTGTGTATGATAAAACCCATTGTTTCATGTTCTCTGTGTGTGCGTATTTAGATCTCCCCACTGTATTTTCCACCAAATGCATCCGATGAAGTGAGCTGTAGCTCACGAAAGGTTATGCTCAAATAAATTTGTTAGTCTCTAAGGTGCCATAAGTACTCCTTTTCTTTTTGCAAATACAGACTAAGATGGCTGCTATTCTGAAACCTTCCTCCAGTGCTTAATTTTTGCCAGGATTGAGCCCCGGCACCTCTGGGCTTGGCAGTTCATTGTCCCGGCACCTCTGGACTTGCTGCATCATGTATGAATATAAAATAAATTGCCTGAGCCCCAGCACCTCTTTCATTACAAATTAAGCACTGACTTCCTTCCCCTTACACTGGACACTTCATCAGTGAGCAGTTCTCACAATCAGTGCAAATGTAGGGTAGATAAGCACTCCTATCATACTGCTTTCTATAGCTTTGAGCCTGTCCTTTGCATTACCATTGTTATGCTCACTTGCCAGGTTTTACTACCAAAGCCTCCAAAATAATCCCAGTTGTGCTGTTATCTCTCTTTTTTTTGGTGCGGGGGTGGGAGGGGAGGGAAAGGGGTCACTTACAGAGGTAGACCAAAGGGCCACAGAAAATTTACCTCAATTACAACATAGCAGTCAATTGCTTCTTTAAAAACCTGCAAATAACTTTAAAAGCCCCCCAGAATCTTGCAGCGCTAGCAATGATTTTCTTTTCTCTCTCTCTCTCACTAGGTAGACTCTCTTCAACGCTGTGCTAAAGATAACATTTTATGCTAGCTTCCACAAATCAAGGGCTGTAGGCGCCAGTGCCTTGCCCTAATTTTGGCACTTTCACCTGTGCACAGTGAGTGTAGAACATCACCACCTGTTACAGAGAGTGAATACTGCTGGTGTGGCATTTTACACTGCCTTGTGCTCAGGTGCAAGTGATTTAGCTGTAAAGCTGTAGAAAACGAGGCCTTCAGAATCAAGTAGCTACAACAAAGAGCCACAACATAAATTATCTGCTGAATCAACACTTCCCCCTGCTAATACAATAATAATACCTGGTTTTTATGTTGTACTTTTCATCAGTAGATTACAGAACAAAATTGCTACTGTCCCTAGTGACCATTTTCCCTACCTTGTGCCTCATAAAATTTCTCTTAGGTCAGTACATTTTAATTCATTTCACTAAATGCCCCTCTTTACCATTTGTCTGTATTGACAACAGGTGAACAGCAGCAAATGCCTCTGAAAAGGAACAGTAGAAAAACACCACAGCCATCATGCAATTTAGTACCAGGAGATTTTAGCGGGGAAAGCTTTTCACTCTATGCATATGTGATACCGAAGTTCTGATGGAGACTTCAGTCCTGCAATTAGCTCTTTCTGCATACGGCCTCATTGACTCCAACAGAGGCCCATACAGGCACAGGGATCTAGCCATACAGAACTCGTTGCACGATTGGCACCTCAGGCCCAGAGCTGCAAAGGGACTTAGACGTGGCAATGCTGAATTTTGCAAAGTCTAACTCTTAGGCACCATGAAAATCACTGGAATCCATAAAGCCTGTGTTAGGCCCCTTGATTCCCTATACAATGCATGGGGAAAGCAGGCACCTAAGACGGTGATCCACAAAAGACAACTGATAGGTGGAGAGCTGCCTATGCTAGCCAGAGGAAGATGGCAATGGAAGATGTGTGTCCTAAGCTATACCTTTTTCAGAAAGTGAGGCATCTAAATCTGGGCTGTAGGGAGGTGCCTGTCTTTGTTAGTGAGCCACAACCATGGAACCCCTCTCCTGGAGTTGTGTGTTTCAGGCTCCTAAGCCATTTCTTGCAGACGTGATTTAGACACTTGGCTACCACAACACAAAGCTTGAGGGAGAAGAAGGCAACTTCCTTATTTATATACCTTAGTCCAGTGCCTATGATCTAGGACACCATGAGTCTATTCCCCCTTGTGCCTGGGAAGGGTAAAGGTTTTGAAGAGGGGTTTCCTACTTCTCTGATGAGAGTAACTGACACTGAACTATGGGCTATTCTAACATGGGGCTCTGTGTTGAACTATTAGTTGGGCCATAGAACGAGTGAGAACCTCTCCACAACCCAGTGATTAGGGCACTCACCTGAGGGGTGGGAGATCCCTGCTCAAATCTTTTCTTCTCCTCAGGCAGAGGGAGTAAATTAACCTGGGCCTCCTACATGCTGTGTCAGTGCCCTAACCACTGACTTAAAAATGATGAGAGAGGCAACCTCTTCCATCAGTTCCCCACCCACAATCATTTTGTGTGGAGCTAGGTGTACTCAGAGCACGTCTACCCGATCAGCCCCGTAGGCAGTAACGGATTTACCATGGCGCCAATGGCTCCATAGCGCTGGGCCCAAGCTCGGAAGAGGCCCCATAACACTCACTTCCTCCCTTCTTGCAGGGCTGCAGAAGTGGAGGTTCTGAGAGTGAGGAGCCTTGGAGCAGCAGGGATCCAGCGTGAGAGCTGAGAACCCATGGGGCCCTGGGAGCTGTAGTTCCTTGGCCAGCTCCCTGCCTATAGAGCCGGCCCTGGAGCAGGGAAGGAACTAGGTTTCCCAGCATTGCCTTGGCAGCGATCAATGGGAAAGGGAGTGGGGAAGCTGAGACCCTATTTGCTGCAGCTTGCCGTGGATGCAAAGCTGGCTGCTAGAAGGGGGTGGCACTGTGAATGGGGAACAAGTATGCCCAAGGAGTAGAAGGCTTTGGCCCAGATATCACCCTCAGAAGACTTCCCCAGACTGGATTAGGGATGCTGGTGTGACCTTGCCTGGCAGCCCCCAAAGAAGGAATTAAATGGACAGTGCACCTCTCTATCTGAAGCCCAGCAAGGGAGGTATGTGGATCCCACCAGAAGTTAAAATGAAAAGTAAGAGAGAGGAGGCTCTACTAGAGGACTTGGGCAGCTTTAGATACAGAACCAGGCACATAGAAGGATTTCCACGTCTGAGCCATGGAAGCAGAAATTGGCTTTTCCTTTCCAGGTTTATCTAATATTCAGAAAGGGAATCTAGCACCTGCCTTCCAGATTGAAACATCCTCAAAATTCAGGAGTGCTCAAATTCAATTTAGGCTGCTGCTATTTCATTTCTCCCAAATCAAATATACCAAATCCACTGTAATTTGCTGTAGAAAAAGTAGGATAAAATTGAGCAACAAATGCTGGCATTGTCCCAGTGCTAACTAGGGCTGAAATTGCTATTTTCAACAGCCATTACCTTTTTTTTAAGTTTTGCTTGTTTAAAAAGAAGACAATAATATTGCACTGGCAAATTCCCCACAGAAAAAAAGAGTGGAACAAAAGAATAACAAAGACTTTTCCTCATTTATGTAGGACAGTCTTATAATATGGATCCAGATATCCTCCAATCACACAAGCTGAAACTTGTTCCACTTTACTGCAGTTTTGTAACCATGCGAGAACCAGTCCTGTCTGTGTTCTGTGCACATCCAAAATTCCTACTGAATTCAGAAGTGCCTTGCTTTTGTAACCATACTACCCGATATTTTCAGCCTTTGTAAGCAAAGCAGGTTTACATTTAATAAGTGGGTGGGAAGCGTCTCAGAAAAAGTTAGGTACTGTAGGAAGTGTTGCTTATTCACTAGGCAATGTGAGACCTTCTCACAACAGTAAACCAATGCAGCATAGAATGCACTTTGCTCCTAGAGTCTAGAATGGGGTCCTCTGCTTCTATACACAGCCCATTAAAGACAATGAAAAGACTCCCACTCACTTCAACAGGCTTTGGACAGAACTGGTTATACACGGGGTAACTCCACTGTCTTCATAGGGTCCTGGTCCCACAGCAGGGAGGGCCATGTGAGCTGTTTAGGCAAATTACACCGTTTTTGCTTGTTTGTTGCCTAAAGATGTTTTGAAATACCTGGAAAAGAAAGAGGAAAGTATGATAATAATAAAGTTATTCCATTTGAAACCCTTATCTCATATGCACCTAATACCCAGGATTTCTCTTACTTTGCTAGATAAGTGACAATATGAATCAGTTTAGTGTCCCTGATAGGAAGAAAGCACAAAGACAGTGGTGCACATTCAGACCTAAGTTACTGTGAGTGTAATGGGAATACTTGCAAGGATCTGCCCCAAGTGAAATTTGAACTGTAAAGCCATAGAACTTTCAGGGAGGTATCACGGTTCTGTCACGTGGTTAAACACTTTCAGACCCATTTACAGGCTCCAGACTGAACAACATTTTAATTTTGGCAAAATTCTACCATCCATTATCCAGGTGGCTCAGTCGAGTGCTTTCTGTGCTACTCTGTTCCATACAGGTTCTTAGAGCATGTTCATCACCATAGTATCTGAGATAATGTGAGACCTTAATGTTCATATTCTTTTTCCTCATTCTTTCCAGTCACAGACTAAACAAAATAGCAGTGTGCTGGTTTCTATAGTTAAGACTAATTTCACACAAAGAAGGGACACCAACTTTTCTTCTTTTTTAAACAGGAGCTTAGATTCTGAGGGAATCACAAACTTTGTGGGAAAACTTGTTGACATACCTACTCTTACTTCTCTCTGAGGAGACTACAGAGACCTACTGCCCCTAGATTAACAATCCATCAGGTTTCATTACCAATAAGGGAGTGTTTTCAAAGATAGGTTTTAGTTAGCAAGCAGGATTATATGTGAAAATATGCCTTAAGGTCACAGCAGCTGAGAAACTGGCATTTGCATTTCTGAATATTTGGCAATGCTTTGACATCAGCATAGCAAATAGCATACCCCATGGTGCTCTTAGATTTCAAAATTAGTGTATGATATCTCAAGTCAAATGGCATCTCATCAGATAAACACTTCAGCTTGCTTAAGTGCCCTAAAACATTCTACAGAACTTTCTTTTTGATGCAGAAATGCATATCTGATTAGCAACGCCACATATAATTGGGACCTATTATTCTCTTTATTTCTCATGTATGCATCTTCAGTTGTTTGCATAACAGAGAAAAGAAATGGTTTGTTTTTAAACATTGTCAGAAACTGACAAAAATGTATCCTTTTCTTCCTAATTCTCTAGTCTGATTCAAATATGTTTTGGCAATTGCAGTTCAGTCCCTAAGAGGCTCTAGAGCAGTGGTTCTCAAATTGTTTTCATGGACCACTTGAAAATTGCTGAGGGTCTTGGGGGACCACTTAATGATCTTTCCAAATTTGTTTGTACCGTTAGCTAACTATTGTAAAGCACTTTGGATAACAGAACTATATAAAAAACCCACAATAATTAACCTTCTTTGTTCTAAAAATATAAAGCACACAACTCATATTTTAATATCAGTAGTCTTACCTTTCTAATGCGATGGATGTGGCCTCTCTCCCCTGCCATGGCAGCCCCCGAGCTGGGCTGGGAAGAAGCGGGGGGTCTCTCCCTCTCTCCCCCACTGTGGCAGCCCCCGAGCTGGAGTGGAAGGGAATATTTCCCCCACCACAGCAGTCACATTGCTGAGGCTGGGAAGGAGGGCCATCTTTCCTTGGCAGCTGCAGCCCTAGAGCTGAGGAAAGTCACCTCTTTCTCTGGCCATGGCAGCCCTGCATGTCGCAAATTCCCCCACTCCCTCTACTCCCCCCACTGGCCCCTCCCACCTACACCCTATTCTCACCAAGGCCACCACTTCACCTTCCATGTGTGTCTTCTCCAGGATCCAGGCACCTAATTTGTGGAGCCAGGCCTGCACAGCTTCACTAATTAACTGGGTGGCCCTTCATTGTCTTGTGTGCAGCCACCTCAGAGGACCACCTCGGACCACTATCTTCGGACCACCTGAATGGAGCTCCATCTGCAGACTACAGTTTGAGAACTTCTGCTCTAGAGGATAAAAGTTCACATCACAAAAGCCACACCCACGACACGTATATATTTGACCTGATTTTATAAAACAGTCAGATTCTATTTGAAAGGTTTCAGAGTAGCAGCCGTTAGTCTGTATTCGCAAAAAGAAAAGGAGTACTTGTGGCACCTTAGAGACTAACAAATTTATTTGAGCATAAGCTTTCGTGAGCTACAGCTCACTTCATCGGGAGCTGTAGCTCACGAAAGCTTATGCTCAAATAAATTTGTTAGTCTCTAAGGTGCCACAAATACTCCTTTTCTTTATTCTATTTGAAGAATCTCACAAATAGGTAGCATAGAAGCTAAATCACCTGCTGTTCTCTTAGACTGAAAGACAAGGAGTGTAAACTTTCCCTCTGAAATTCATCCACTTGATGATTGTTTTCTTGTATGTGCCAACTTAGAACTATTGTACCCTAGATTTCTATATGATCAAAAATGACTTTAATAAAGAAGCCATACTATTGTCTTACAGTACTTACTATGTGGGAACAAATGATACGGCTAGATTCTCGCTGGAAAGTATTAAGGGAGACTATGCTAGGCTGGGGAAGACGCTTAAGGAAATTGAGGCTCAGGTGATCTTTAGCGGGATCCTTCCTGTTCCTAGAGAAGGGCAACAAAGGTCTGACAAGATTATGACTGTCAACAGATGGCTTAGGCAGTGGTGCTATAAGGAGGGCTTTGGGATGTATGACCACTGGGAGGCATTCACGGACAGAGGTCAGTTCTCTCGGGATGGACTTCATCTCAGTAGGGAAGGAAATAGACTTCTAGGATCGAGGCTGGCACAACTGATAAAGAGAGCTTTAAACTAGGAATTGGGGGGAGATGGATGGGAGATGTCCAGAAAATCTCCACGCCAGATTTTAGCATTGAGAGGGAAGAAGATGAAGTAAGAATAGATACAGCCGTGGGTAGGAGAATGTATATAAGGAGTGAGGGTGGTGTGGATACTAGTCTAATAGGTTATACTGGATGTAGAATGACTGTGCCTAATAGGGTACAAAATGTGAGCGAGGCCAAACAGCAAAAATTAAGATGTTTGTACACCAATGCGAGGAGTCTAGGTAACAAAATGGAGGAACTAGAGCTACTGGTGCAGGAAGTGAAACCAGATATCATAGGGATAACAGAAACATGGTGGAATAGTAGTCATGACTGGACTACAGGTATTGAAGGGTATGTGCTCTTTAGGAAAGACAGAAACAAAGGTAAAGGGGGTGGAGTAGCATTGTATATCAATGATGAGGTAGAATGTAAAGAAATAAGAAGCGATGCAATGGATAAGACAGAGTCTGTCTGGGCAAAAATTACATTGGGGAAGAAAACTAGTAAAGCCTCTCCTACGATAGTGCTTGGGGTGTGCTATAGACCTCCGGGATCTAATTTGGATATGGATAGAGCCCTTTTTAATGTCTTTAATAAAGTAAATACTAATGGAAACTGCGTGATCATGGGAGACTTTAACTTCCCAGATATAGACTGGAGGACCAGTGCTAGTAATAATAATAGGGCTCAGATTTTCCTAGATGCGATAGCTGATGGATTCCTTCATCAAGTAGTTGCTGAACCGACTAGAGGGGATGCCATTTTAGATTTAATTTTGGTGAGTAGCGAGGACCTCATAGAAGAAATGGTTGTAGGGGACAATCTTGGCTC
Source organism: Dermochelys coriacea (assembly GCF_009764565.3). Taxonomy (NCBI): domain Eukaryota; kingdom Metazoa; phylum Chordata; order Testudines; family Dermochelyidae; genus Dermochelys; species Dermochelys coriacea. The sequence goes on from NC_050069.1 coordinate 230,772,898, forward strand.
AAGTGATCATGAGCTAATTCAGTTCAAACTAAATGGAAGGATTAACAAAAATAAATCTGCAACTAGGGTTTTTGATTTCAAAAGGGCTGACTTTCAAAAATTAAGGAAATTAGTTAGGGAAGTGGATTGGACTGAAGAACTTATGGATCTAAAGGTAGAGGAGGCCTGGGATTACTTTAAATCAAAACTGCAGAAGCTATCGGAAGCCTGTATCCCAAGAAAGGGGAAAAAATTCATAGGAAGGAGTTGTAGACCAAGCTGGATGAGCAAGCATCTTAGAGAGGTGATTAAGAAGAAGCAGAAAGCATACAGGGAGTGGAAGATGGGAGGGATCAGCAAGGAAAGCTACCTAATTGAGGTCAGAACATGTTGGGATCAAGTGAGACAAGCTAAAAGTCGAGTAGAGTTGGACCTTGCAAAGGGAATTAAAACCAATAGTAAAAGGTTCTATAGCCATATAAATAAGAAGAAAACTAAGAAGGAAGAAGTGGGGCCGCTTAACACTGAGGATGGAGTGGAGGTTAAAGATAATCTAGGCATGGCCCAATATCTAAACAAATACTTTGCCTCAGTCTTTAATAAGGCTAAAGAGGATCTTGGGGATAATGGTAGCATGACAAATGGGAAGGAGGATATAGAGGTAGATATTACCATATCAGAGGTAGAAGCGAAACTGAAACAGCTTAATGGGACTAAATCAGGAGGCCCAGATAATCTTCATCCAAGAATATTAAAGGAATTGGCACCTAAAATTGCAAGCCCATTAGCAAGAATTTTTAATGAATCTGTAAACTCAGGAATAGTACCGAATGATTGGAGAATTGCTAATATAGTTCCTATTTTTAAGAAAGGAAAAAAAAGTGATCCGGGTAACTACAGGCCAGTTAGTTTGACATCTGTAGTATGCAAGGTCCTGGAAAAAATTTTGAAGGAGAAATTAGTTAAGGACATTGAAGTCAATGTTAAATGGGACAAAATACAACATGGTTTTACAAAAGGTAGATCGTGCCAAACCAACCTAATCTCCTTTTTTGAAAAAGTAACAGATTTTTTAGATAAAGGAAATGCAGTGGATCTAATTTACCTAGATTTCAGTAAGGCATTTGATACCGTGCCACATGGGGAATTATTAGTTAAATTGGAGAAGATGGGGATCAATATGAACATCAAAAGGTGGATAAGGAATTGGTTAAAGGGGAGACTGCAACGGGTCCTACTGAAAGGCGAACTGTCAGGTTGGAGGGAGGTTACCAGTGGAGTTCCTCAGGGATCGGTTTTGGGACCAATCTTATTTAATCTTTTTATTACTGACCTTGGCACAAAAAGTGGGAGTGTGCTAATAAAGTTTGCAGATGATACAAAGCTGGGAGGTATTGCCAATTCGGAGAAGGATCGGGATATTATACAGGAGGATCTGGATGACCTTGTAAACTGGAGTAATAGTAATAGGATGAAATTTAATAGTGAGAAGTGTAAGGTTATGCATTTAGGGATTAATAAAGGGAATTTTAGCTATAAGTTGGGGACGCATCAATTAGAAGTAACGGAAGAGGAGAAGGACCTTGGAGTATTGGTTGATCATAGGATGACTATGAGCTGCCAATGTGATATGGCTGTGAAAAAAGCTAATGCGGTTTTGGGATGCATCAGGAGAGGCCTTTCCAGTAGGGATAAGGAGGTTTTAGTACCGTTATACAAGGCACTGGTGAGACCTCACCTAGAATACTGTGTGCAGTTCTGGTCTCCCATGTTTAAAAAGGATGAATTCAAACTGGAGCAGGTACAGAGAAGGGCTACTAGGATGATCCGAGGAATGGAAAACTTGTCTCATGAAAGGAGACTTAAGGAGCTTGGCTTGTTTAGCCTAACTAAAAGAAGGTTGAGGGGAGATATGATTGCTCTCTATAAATATATCAGAGGGATAAATACAGGAGAGGGAGAGGAATTATTTCAGCTCAGCACCAATGTGGACACAAGAACAAATGGGTATAAACTGGCCACCAGGAAGTTTAGACTTGAAATCAGACGAAGGTTTTTAACCATCAGAGGAGTGAAGTTTTGGAATAACCTTCCAAGGGAAGCAGTGGGGGCAAAAGATCTATCTGGCTTTAAGATTCTACTCGATAAGTTTATGGAGGAGATGGTATGATGGGATTTTGGTAAGTAATTGATCTTTAAATATTCAGGGTAAATAGGCCAAATCCCCTGAGATGGGATATTAGATGGATGGGATCTGAGTTACTATAGAAAATTCTTTCCTGGGTATCTGGCTGGTGAATCTTGCCCATATGCTCAGGGTTTAGCTGATTGCCATATTTGGGGTCGGGAAGGAATTTTCCTCCAGGGCAGATTGGAGAGGCCCTGGAGGTTTGTCGCCTTCCTCTGTAGCATGGGGCATGGTTGACTTGAGGGAGGCTTCTCTGCTCCTTGAAGTCTTTGAACCATGATTTAAGGACTTCAATAGCTCAGACATGGGTGAGGTTTTTCATAGGAGTGGGTGGGTGAGATTCTGTGGCCTGCGCTGTGCAGGAGGTCGGACTAGATGATCAGAATGGTCCCTTCTAACCTTAGTATCTAAACCTTCAAACCAGGAGTTTGTCATATTTTCATTTAATTGCTGTTTTGAAAATGTTTAACTTTTCATTTTTTGAAAAGAGAAAAGCAGCAATGATTGATTTTTAAAAAATCTTTGCTTTCTTTTAACCAATCCACTAAAATAAAAAAAAGGCATTTCCAAGTTGTTCAAAACAATGAAGCAAAGAAACAAAGGGTATCCCCACACAGGAATGGAAAATATTTGCTTGTGGTCTGCAATTGCTGGTATTTATGGAACAGAATATATTTATATTTATTTATTGACTTGAAGTACAGTCCAATTTTCCCCCATTTCTAGCTCTATTTGAGAACCTCTGTAAATATACAGACCATTGATAACCTTGCAGTAGAGGTAAGTCTAGGGCATTATTAACCTACTGCACTAGAAGCAATGGGATTCACAGGACCACTGAAATATAACAAATGGAAGATTAAGATAGCAGCTCTGCACATATACACTTGCTGTGTGGAGAGAACTGACTATGAGGAATTCTCTCACAGGTGCCATACGCCCGATACATTGAACTCATGGTTTCTAGTAGCCCCACTTCATGTCTGTATATGTCTGGTACGAATGAAACAGGAGGGTGAAGCTGGGAAATACATGTGTCGCTATATAGTTCCTTCTATGTGGGAAGATGTTGAATAGCGTGGTAAGGTGATGGGGATTGATTCTGTTACTCTAAAAGACAGTGAGAAGCCTGACAAAATTTCTAGGCAGCTATATTTTGGTATGATGAGGGGATTTTGTCTGATGACCATGTACTGGCAGCAGCCCTTTGGAGAAACCTTTTCAATAAGCACCGAGGACCCAAGGCAGCTGGAACTGCTAGTGGAGAATGTGTGCAAGCAGATGCAGTACCTGGATGCTATAAATGGAGAGGATCCGCTACTGACTGGTGAAGTGGCTTGGCGCCCTCTTGTGGAGAGTAATGCCCAAAGCATCCTGAAGCCAACTTCCCCAGGGTATAATGATGAAGGACTCAGACCTTCAGCCAATGAACAAGGTGTTAAAAATCAGCTTGTTCCTAAAAGTGAGGTTCTTATTCTGTGGGGTACCCAAGTAGGGAAGGAATAAATATTTGCTGTTGAAAGAATATATTTAAATAAATAGCCTTTTTGTATTGATTTACAGGTTGGTAAACCTGACAGCAGTACTCTTGAATATTCTATCTGGGATTAGATGCTGCTAGTTCATTTGAGGAATGCCTGGCTGTTGCAGAAGTATAAAGTTGACCCTGTAGGTAGGTTCTGAGAGACAGTGTCCATCTTTTGAAAACCAAATATCTTACTGAAAGTGATAGCTACCTCAAGAACTGGGTTCTCTGCTCTTTAACTGGCAAGAGGGGAGCTGCTTCACACAGATCTGACATTACTCTTTCTGCTCCATGAAAAGTTGCTAAGCACAAGGTCGAGGTCTGCATGTTCTCAACATTGATATATCTCTAGCCTGGCTTTGGGGGACAGTCTATTTTTGCATTAAAATGCTTGGGAACTGGCTGAGAAGATCTTGAAATGATTTTCGATTTAGCCCAGGTTAGGGTCAGACTCTGACTGGCCCTTTGCACAGATGCACAAGGAGAGGTAGGTGCAAGGAGCTGGAGCCAGGGCCAGGCATGTCCACAGTCCTTGCTAACCTCCTTATGGGTACCAGCCATCAAGAGGGAGGGGACAGGACCATGGTAGGACTACGGCTGAAAGTCACTTTAGAGTCCTTATTGTTTCAAAATAGCTGTATCTTCCTGAAATGCTTATATTCTTTCTAGAGCTGTGCTCTAATGATTGCTGCAGTAGAGTAACATCTCAATGGTCTATTTGTGTTCTTTAGGGGATAAAACTATGCTCTACCCGGAAGAAGAGGTTCAAGACCTTTTCTAGTTAACATTTTAACTAGTTAAGCAGGCGACAGTTACCCCAACAGAATTAGTCAATGAAAACCTGCACCAAATAAATCAACAGAAAGTAGGGCTTTATTGCACAAACTAAAGGCCAACATGGGGTTTCTAGTTCAATGACTGTTTTTTTTAATAGATACGTCTTAAGGATAAGAAAAGAAGCACACAGGTATGTCTAACAAGTCTTTATTTCCAAACAGAAATTGCAAAAATATTCCATTACAGAACAATATGGAACTGGTGCAGTGTCCTAAGAATGCATCATAACTGTGAAACCAATGTGTTTTTGACATAAAATCATTAGACACTTAAAAACATAAAACAAAGTATAAATTAAAATCAACTGACTGATGTCTCAACAATACAACTTCACCTCAGTTTCCTGTTATAAAAGCAAGTGGTGATGCACACGTACAGTAGAGGGGCATTGCATGCCTCCTCCTAAATGCTAGACAGTTATACATTATACTGTACCATCCTAATATGCGAGAACAGACAATAACAAGTGTAGATCTTAAAGCATAAGAATGTGCAATGATAGATTTTTAAGAGACCTTTTTGGAAATAACATTAGCAGAGCCTACACTATCAGCATCATTTTTTCTGGTGAAATGCACAGTCCTAACCGCTCAAAGGATGTGTAATAACTAGTGTGATATTCACATATAAAAAAAATAAAAGTGAACCCAAACAATACACATTTTGGAGACATTGAAACTTCAGGCAAGGGACACAAGTTTTAAACCTTTCTGAGACCATAGTTATGTGTTATGATGCATGGAATTATCTTGAAAATGAAAATGTATGTTCACTTGTAAACTGAAATTAAGGGAGAGTGGTAAATGGGGAGATTCTAAACTACATGACAGTCTGTGCATCACATGGACTAAAACAAAAGTAGAGATGGTCTGTAAAGAAGCTTAACTCCTAAATCTGCTTCAACCAGTATCTGAATTTGCAACCATGATTTTGTACTTATCAGTTTTGCAATTGTCTACAGGCACAATTAATCTCACCAAGATGTCTAACTGATATGTACAATCAGGTAGCTGGATTTCAAAGAGCTAGATTCTGGAACTGGATCTACCCTATACACCCCTGCACCTGTGTCTATCACCTTGGATTCCACAGTGTGTGAATTCAGGAGTGCAGGGGTGCACTCGGGTGATTCAGTTGCAGATCAGGATGTTAGGTGACATTATTTGAATTCACAAACTATCCTTGCAAATGGGAGGCTAGGTTTTAAAATCTGTCCCTTAGTATGTCTGTAAGCGTTTTGTATTGGGTTATTCTGTAATAAACTGGGGGAGTCACAGGAAAGGCAAATTTGGGGGGGAAAACCCAAAGTTTTTTCCAATGGAATAATTCCTATAAATAAAAAGGCAAATGGAAGAAAGATTCTCTCACTTCTGAAACCACCAGGATAAAGAAGTCTCTTGGTGTAACATGGGTCTTTATTTGGTCTGACTTTTCTAGAGGAAGTAAATCCAGGAAGCAATTGTTCAGAATGACAGGTGAAGAATTACTTCATTAATGGAGAATTCAATGCGATAGTCTCAAAATTCTGCCATTGGGATGCATCACTTTTTTTTCCCCTTCTATTTCTGGAAAAATATTTTGTAACTTCTCGGTCTCATTCTAATAGAATTTAATTTAAATTAGGTATTTGATGTAATTAACATTAAGAATATAAATATAAGGGCCAAATATGAAGCAGTTATAAAAATGCATATATAAAATGTGTAAATTACAAAGATATTAAATATACTTCAATTTCACAGGAGTATAGGAATATTTCTATAACAGATAAAATTTAAAGAAAAAATAATAATTTTTTTACACTTTATTTAAACAGTCTTTTCCCCAATACTTTGCTCTCAGTTAAGCTCAATGATTGGAATATTTAATGTTTAATCTAATGTAGAATGAAGAATTAGTGTTATCTGGTCAAAGATGATATTTAGTAAACAAATATCTGAGATTTAGCAGAATATGTACAAAGGATAAAAAAATTATATATTTGGCTTGATCATTGAATAGACTTTCCACGAGATCATGGAGATTCTGCTGCTAGCAGAAACGAGTTATTAGAATTTTGTCCTATTCTATATTACAATCTGTGAGTAATAATGTGCAAAGGAACATCACTTCCTGTAAATCAAAAGCACAGGAGCAAAGACTCAGTTCAACTCCCACTAAAGTATCTAGGGCTCTTTCCAGTGGGGCCAACTTTGCCTCTGCTCTGGCCCCTATAATCTCCACTGGTGTTTAGGGACCATACAGGAGCCACAAGGGGCCAGAGGAGAACTGCTTCATCACAAGACTGGTATGGGGCTGTCCATACACAACCCCACCCCCATTCCAATCCCTGGCATAGGGCATGTGGCTTGGGGCAGGACACTGGAAGAGCTCTACTGGTGAGTCTTAATGGAATGCCTCAGATGTCCTAACTCCTTGGAAGATTTTATGCCTGAATGTCAGTGAGTTGCAGGAAGAAATGCCAAGGGTGACTGAGGTTTTGCAGTTGGTTTCTTTGGCTGACAGGTCCATTTTGTATGCGGACCGGGATGCACGTCTGGGGTGGAGGAGAAATGCCCATAGTGGTGTGCACTACCAGGGTTCTGGGAGGCACAGCATAGAATCTAGCCCATTGTCCTTAGCAGAAGTTGAACTGAACCAAGAAGAGAATACAATTAACTAAATTGGTTTAAAAAAAACAAACAAACCCCCACAACCACCATAGGCCACTGATCTTGCAAACACTTACACACATGCAAACAAGTAGTCCCATTACATCCATGAGTTTACTCACAGTGCACAAAATTAAACACATGGGTAAGGGCTTATCTACTTGGGGAAACTGACTAGTGGTATAACACCCTAGTGTGGGTATAACGCCAACAGATGCCCGTTGTCAGCGGGCAGAATCGAACGGAGGACCTCTGGAGCTCAGTGCACGAGCCTCTACGGCTCAAGCTAAAAGCCAACTGGCTGTTAGCTAAGGCTATAGAGCAGTCAGTCAGTCACAGTCTCTCTCTCCCCCCACCCCCCACTAGAGGGGACAGAACACCACACCCAGAAGGCGCGTAGGTTACATACTTCCCTTAGCTGAGGAAGCACGTCCTGAGCTTCAGACTCTTCTTCCGAGTTGAAATCCCGGAGAAGTCCCACTTGCAACACCGACACACCCTGGTTGTCGGCGGGCAGGATTGAACCTAGCATGAGCCTCTACTGCATGAGCTAAGCGCCAACTGCCTGTTAGTTAAGACTGTAGAGCAGACTCATTTTCTCTCTCTTTAAGTGGTCTCTGTGCCAGTAGAGGGCACGGGCACTCTATTGCAGAAAAAAGTCATTTTGATTGTGGAATAATTACTCTACTTAGTGGAGGAATTTGCAGGATCAAGGCCTTCAGTAGAAAAAGTTAATTGCCAAATGTAAACATCAGACCACAGAGCTAATAAATACACACTTTTGTCCACATTGTGTGAAATGAACAAAAATGTCAAAACATTTCAAAATTATAATAATTTGACAAGCAAAAATTACAAAATGTCACATAGTGGCACCATCTTAAGATTGTGCTTTGTTCAATTTAACAAATAGTCCAAAGATTTTCCAGATAAATTTTGTTTGCATAAACAATTTTGATCACAAGAAGTTCAAAAACATAGCAATCACTATGTCAAAAATCATTCATTTTTCTCCTTAAGTGTAAAATATTCCCAAATTATAATAGTGCATTATAATCACAAATCATCATATCAAATCCAATACCAAACTTCTGATATACACACAAATTTTCTCCTTTGGCATCACCACCCTGGAATTAAAACAAAAAACAACAAATGTTACTGTTTCTTGTACATAAGTAAACGTAAGTAAGTAAAGTAAGAAAGTAAACGTAAATAAAAGTAAACATCTATTCTGAGCTTGCTAATTAGACAAGAACAATTTATCTTCACCGGCATTATCATTCCCATTGCAGCCCAGATCCAGCATAGCACTTCAGCACATGCTTACCTTTAAGTGTGTGAGTAGTCCCACTGAGTTCACAGAGTTGACTCGTGAGCTGAAAGTTAAGTACATGCTGAAGTATGCTGGATCAGGACTTATATGCAGTACTATAGCAATGGCAGCTGCTGCTAAAGTTGCATGGCTCCCTAAGTTGCTACATAGTCTTCTCTAGCTTGGCTGGAAAGTCACATTATTGCTTGCCTTTTTATCAAAACTAGCTGCCTTTGGACCATCTGACTACAGCTGAAAAGCCCAACCCCAATTATTAGGCTCCACAATCACCACTGACCTCAAATATTCAAACTGAGGCTCAGATGAAGGCATATTCAGCTGTACCTTTCTGTCTGGCCCTACCTACTGAGGCTTTGCTAGTATCAATGATACCCATCCCCATCCTCACCAAGGAGCAGCTCAACTCCATCACTTTGCTCAGCCCCTCCTCTGATGGGTAGCCCAGTAATATTAACCTGCTTAGCCACCTCTCCTCCTCTTACCTCTGAGGTGGCTCAGTCCTCCCTGCTTCATTCCTGCTCAGCCACCTACCCCAGTGAGCAGCAGCTTAATGCTAGGTCAGACACCCCTCAGTCTGGAGCCAGTCTCCTTGTCTCTTTCTGGCAAGCAGAACATCTGGCATGTTTGCTTATCCAGATACTTGAATGAGGCTTCTGAACAATAGGATTTTTGCCAGACTAATTAATTTATCATTTGACTTTTTTTCTTGAAGCCAATTCTTCTTCCTGCTATTTCTATGCATGGAAAGGGGCTATTTTTCTCCTCTGGAGCCTATGTTTATTTGAATCCTCCAGGCTAATCTGGTTTAACCAATGAGCAAACAAGACTCTGCTCAACCACAGAGCCATAGCAAAAATGACTTAGTTATTTAATACAAAATAATCTAGATCAACTTTTTTGATACCAGGGACCAGCTCACTGCCTTCCTCAACTGTTTCAGGGAGATGTCAGGGACTGGTGCCGATCCATGGGCCAGTCATTGAGAAACACTTCTAGATCATTCTTTTAATGAAATTCCAGGATTCTGCTGGATCTCTCATTTTCTCTCTGTGAGAAAGTCTGCACGTATTCTAGTGCAAATACGTGTGTGCCTAAGGACGTGCATGCATGAGGATGTATTTAAGTAGATGGAGCTCCCATACTGCTCTGAACTGATTCTACACATACTAGTCATCAGCTGGTGGAAAATGGTGCTATTCCATTGACATCAGTGGATCTGCGTCAGATTACATGGCTGGAAGATTTAGCCCACAGTATGAAATGCAATCTTCCCCTCTTCCTGGGGTTTGCCTTTATGGGTGACTCAAGTTGCAATGGAAACGTAAGCCTCAGGCTAAGCTTTCTTCCTGACTACTCCTTGGGTTTCCTTGACAACACATCAGTAGCCCAAACCATAGTTTCCTCTCTCTAATTTCCTTCCCTTATCGCCAGGGTGGGTTAACAAACCACACCTGCTACAAGGATTTATCAGGAATCAGTTACCATCTCCCTGCAGGGTTCGAACCTCTGCTAAAAGGGTGGGTCAACAGGAGAATCCTGCCACTTTGCTACAGTATATGAGAGCATTGCTCAATTGAGGTCAACAAAACACAGTGCTCATTTACAGCTGCAGAGAGAGAACACTGTGGGCAAGATTATGACTGAAACCTCTGTGGGTGCCCCAAGGGGGAAGAGAGTCTAAGGAACCTGCCCCAGTTGCACACACATTCAGGGAACAGACCCAGACCTAATCCTTGTGCTTGCCAGAATGGAATATTTTTAAAAAAATTATGAAACATCTGATTTTTACAAGATCATTTTTCAATGAAAAAGCTTCATTAAAAATTTCAACCGTCTCTATAGTATATCTTAATAAAACATTTCACTTCTTTGTTGTTAAAGGATTAAATTCTTTCCTTTTGGAAATACAAGCCATTAAGTCAAAATTTCAGTGTTAGGGCAGTGCAATTTACTCCTCAGATTGTTTTTTTTTGCAGTTTACCGTGCAAATCTGGCCACAGAAATGGTTTTCAGATCCTCAATCTATCAAGCATTGACAGTGTTTAATTCAGCCATACATACGCTTTAGCTTTTTCGTGACTCCTATGTGCTCCATTCTGATGAAAAATTCATAAATGGCTTTCTATTCATTTTCCTAGCTGGCATAGTTACTATAATTAAAGTTATACGACATAGTTATCATGATGAATATTATATGAAGTGCAAACAGGGGAAACCGCAAGATGTAAAAAGCATAGCAACTGTATGTGTGATTACAAAATACATTATGTATTTCTCAACATTCCCTATATTCCATTCCTTTTTACAAGTTAAAAAGTATAACCTAGTAATGCGTGTGCACACGTGCACGCACGTGTAAGTGTGTACCTTCCCATCCCCCCATTCTATTAGGTATTGTAATGTTATGTATAAGCAATCCTCATTCTGTTTTATACTTTTGAACATGGGAAGATCTGAAACCACTGGAAGAAAATTGTGCTTATTTGGCTTGGCCCAGAAGTCTGAAAGTTTAAAAGGTAGCAATCTTATCGTTATGAAGCAACTGTGAAATATATATTTGAAAGTGCGTTTTCTAAATAGCACTGAAAACCATTTTGAAATAAATTTCACAGTCTAGACAGAAGAAAAAGTATTTCTTAGCTTTTGAACTTTCAGATTGCTGGGCAGTTTTCTTTTATACAACTTGAAAAATACTGGAGAAAGATTATATCAGTCCAATTAGAATACTATATTCAGGTCTCATTGTAAACCTATTTATTGGTGTTTGGACTCCCATCTTTTGGAGAGTCAAAGTCCTAGTGACTAGGAGTCATTTTGGAGAGTCATAGTGAGCAACAGTACTAGATGTTGAGCTGGAAATTTTGATGTAGCTGAAGGATATTGGCAGGTTGTGTTTTGTCAACAGGTCAAAAGAATCTCACAACCAAATCTTTCCACAGTCAACTGTAATTTGCACTCAGTAAATTGGCTCAAGATCTGGGGCCAAGTTCTGTGCTGCATCTCTTAGGATGCAGAACAAAGACGCAGCCCAGGCAAAGAGGGTGCAGTGCTTCATGCCTCTATGATTCTGGGATGCTCTGTGGGCCAGTGCAATCCCCAAAGTAAATTACAGCAGTCCCAAGAGCTGCTGTAACCTATGGCAGCTTCTCCACTTTCGTCAACCGGCTGCTCTGCAGATCAGAACTGTAGCAACACAGAGTACTGAACTCGCTCCCTCTCCTTGTGCCAACCTGGCATAGCCACTCTGCAGGGACATGTAAGTGGGGGGCAAAAGGTTCCATACGCTGCCTTTTCTCTGGGTGAATTTCTCCATGGACTGCTTGGCCCTTTTTATGGTCCCGTACACTGTTGGAACAGTGTAGAAAGGTTTAGGCAGCACCAGAATCTTACCTCTTCTCTCTTTCAAGTGGTAGAATGTGTTGGTCTTCAATAAAATAGCCCACTTTTAGTCAAAACAGGACACCTTGAGGAATCCATCACAAAACACAAAAGACTGGCGGGCACACATTTGGGGCAATAGAACGCTATTGATAGACTGAGTTGTGGCAATCGTGGATGGTGCTGCCAATCGTTCATGTATGCAGCAATGCACCCTTCAGAAGTTGACAATGTGGAAGAAAAAGTTGGAGTTGACCCAAACCTTTGGTACTGTACATGTAGGCAGAGCAGTCATTTCTCGCTCTAACTCTCATAAACTCTTTGGGAATAATGTGCATATATGGGGAACACCACCTGGTTGCAGAAAAGGCAGTTTTGCCCTGAAACTTAAACGGAAGCGTTTTATCTTTGAGGAATCTGATGTACCTTTTTAGTCTGAGTCACATTTACCAAACTGCAGCTTCACAATGCCCTTCCCATGAAGTTGGAGAATCTGGTTGTATTCTTTGGGCATCGCGTGGAAACCCGGCTTGGGCAGTTGGTTGTCATAATAGTGGTGACTGATTGGCATCTCCTCTGTGGTTTTAGAGAAAGGCCAGAAGCCATACAACTTCACGTTCTCACACAGTTCAATAGCAGCACTAGCAATCATAAAACCAGAAGATAATCTGTATGCTTTCACGCCCTTAGTTCTCCAGAACTGGGCTAGACTTTTCAGGTACCTGGGATGAAAAAATATCGCCCTCTGCTTTGCTCTGAACTCTTGTAGAGTGTGGTATACTTTGAAAGAAGCAGCTGTGTTGCTTTTGAAGGAAAACGCTGGCAATAAAAGGAAAGCATTTCCATAACTTGCAATGTTCTCCAGAAATGTCACCTTCTTTTCATTCAGTTTGTTGTATCTGTCAAATAAAATGCCTAGTGAACTTAATCAGTTTTAGAGGGAAAAATGCTTGAATTCAATATTCAACAATTTATTATTGCAGGCCAGATTTTCACAACTGCTTGAGCACGTAATCTGTGAGCACTATTACTGCCATTTAATCTGTACATGTAGTAACTGTAAATGATACGATCACAGTTTTGCATGTGCTGTTATGAAAATCTGGCTTTATATGAATTATTTAATCACCACAAATTCACTATGCAATTTACTTAATTTCACAGGAGTTGCCATACCAAATCAGACCTGTGGTCCACCTAGTCGAGAATCATGTCTTCAAAAGGAAGGTGCGAGAAACCGCACACATTTAAAAATGTGCACATTAGCATATACCTAAAAATCTTTATGCAAAGTAGTTACTACAAATGTGTGGTAGCTGCTTTACAAATGTAGGCTGCAACCATGCAAAGACTTGTGCATGTGCCTAACTTTAAGTATGTGAATAGTCCTCGGAGTTAAAGTTAAGCACACACTTAAGTCTTTGCAGAATCAGAACCGTAGCTGCTTTTTAAATACTACTGGACTGATTTTCCAAGCTGATGACACCCAAAGCTCTCACTGACTTGGCACTTCTGAAGATCAGACCATACTTCTAATGAATTGCCAGATCTCATGTCAAACTGTTGAGCTCTCCAAAATTCTGCAATATAAGAAAAATGGTCAAAGTGATTTTGCTTTGGGACTTTGTTTCAGCCCTGCAATAGTTTTTACATCTGTACTGTAAATGCCTTGAAAACACAGTTCATAACAGAATGGCTGATATAATTCAACTACAGCGTTGTGAGAAGAACCCCACACTTAGCTTGCTAATTAGAAGTGATTAAAATTAGAGCAGTTCTCTAGACAATCCTTTCCCTCTCCTCCTTCTAAGGCACTTACAGCTTTCCCTGAAAAATAAAATTGAAATGGCCAAATCCCAAAGTCCTGACTCATTTTTATTGAGTCCTTATGAAGGTTGATGCTGTTAACTTCAGTCGAGATTCGCTTGAATAAAAACCAGAGTAAAAACTTAGTGGAACATCGTGATTAAGCCCAAGAGCAATAAATAGCTTTGATAGCCACCAGTGAAACTACCTTCTTATGCCAAACCTCTGCTTTTGCTTTTACTTGCAACCCCATTGAAGTCAATGGGCAAAATTCACTGCTGGTATAAGCCATTAATACATCTCCATTTACATCAGTAAGGGTTGCAAGTGCATCAAAACGGAATTTATTCCAAAGACTCCGGCTATCTCCTTGATTCAATGACAAACTTCTTTTAGAGAGACAAGATAGGGAGGTAATAGCTTTTACTGGACCAACTTCTGATGTTGAGAGACACAGAAACTGGTCCAATAAAAGATATTACCTCACCCACTTTCTCTCTTTCAAATATCCAGGGACCAACATGGCTACAACAAAACTTCAGTTTTCTGTGTATTCAATTGTTTTCACCTCACTTTTAAGCTAGAGTCAATTTTGTCTGATTGGTCTGTTTGAGGAATACAGAGAAGACAAACTGTAAGATGCTGTAAGATTATTAAGCAATAAATATCAACATACCACACAGATTCATTTGGCAGATAAGCACTAGCTAGAACAGCTAATGGCCCAATGTGAAACTGAAGGTTATACAATAATTAGCAAGTTTTAATCAGACTTTTGTTGTTGTTTTCTTCCCAAGAAGGGGAAGCAAGCAAAATACTTTGGAGGGAAAAAAAAAAAAAAAAAAGGGAGATCTACTTTTGGTTGGATTCTTTAGTGTTCAGACAATGCATTATAGAAATTTAGGCCCCAATTCAGGAAAGCACTTGAGCACATGCTTAATGATAAATCCCATAGATGGACCCTAAATGATAGTCAATAAGCAATAAGCTCAGTTTTTTGCTTAAGGGCTTTCCTAAATCATGGCTATAATGCCAGCTTTAGAGAATGAATTTGAGATGAGAAATGCTGCTACTGCTCCTGGTTAGGAACATGTGGTGGGTGCAAACAGAGGCACTGCTAATCTCTGTATTGTTGACTAATTTCTGTCCAAAAGGACTTGTTTAATGGGCTTCCATTCACTTGTATGGTTTTTAGCTGGGAATTAAGGATCACTAATGAAGTAATCAGAATGCATTGCCCACTGCAATAGCTTCCCAAAGGGTTTAATAACAAAATCTAAAGCATGTCAAACAATTAAACAACATTACACAGGAACAAAAATTGTGGTGATACTTACTTCTGTGCTATGATACTTGGATTAACAGTCACGAGATTTGTTTTATTGCCAACATCTTTGCTAACACTTCCTGTGGTTGGGGGAAGGTTACACCTGAGATTTAGAAACAGTTATTTAAACAGAACCCCAGCACAAATGCCCTGCTGTTATTCTATGCAAATTCCTCGACTGCATCATAACATTTACATAATCACCTCCCTCTAAGCACCCGATAAATAAATAAATATTAATGAACCCTCACTACATTCCTGAAAATAAGTATTTAACCGGTTTTACAGACGAGTACACTGAGGTACAGAGTGTCACATTTTCTCCAAATCACACAAGTCAGTAGCCAAGCTAACAACAACCCAGGAAGTCCCACCTCCCAGTTCCCCTGCTCTAACCACTACACTATATCCTGCCACTATTTCCTTCCAAGATAAAGTAATGCAGCTCCTCTAAAGATTTTCTGTAGTTTTCTGACTAAAAACAGTGTGATTAATACTAAAGATGCAATTGGCATAGTGATATTATTGCCTGCATCAAAGATGAAAATGGAAAAAGGTGTCCAACTACTAATGCATTCCAACTACTGATTCAGTAGTAAATACTCAATTTCTATTAAAGGTAAAGAAGAAAAAGTTTTAGTCTGAATTATGTTTACCAACACTTATGTTCTTTAAAAACCTGCTACATTTAGGTTTAGCACTTCTATTCAAGCCAATCATCTAAATTAGACACGGGAAGGCTTCTCTTTTGTCTTATTTACAAGCACAGATGTAAGTCAAAAATAAGAAAGGTGACAAAATCCAGTGGAGATGGGTGTGGGCTAAGAGGCCTGCCTGCAAGGTTGTCGCTCGTTCACATATTAGAAAGTTTCTGGTGGAGAACAAAGTGGGAATTTTACTTCCACAACCTGGAGTGAGACTCAAAAGGAATCTCTGCCACCCAAGCTCAGACCCACAGTGTCAGGTGGGCTCGAGAGCCCAAGCTGCCACCCAAGCTGCAACATCCACACTGCTATTTTTTGTGTACTAGCTCAAGCCTCACTAGCCCAGGTCTGTCTACCCAGGCTGGGAGGCTTGCTCTCAGCTGCAGAACAGACATACCCTTAGGTACCTCAGGAGGCAGTTAGGTGCCTATAGGGATTTTCAAAAGTGCAGAGGTGCCCAACTCCTATCTTTAGGCACCTAAACACCTTTAAAAACTTTTCCCCTAAGCCTTGCTCCACTCAGCATTGCAAGGCCTAAAAACCTAAGCCCAAGGCCCCAATCCTGCAAAACATGTAACCATATGCTTGACTTTATGCCTGTGAGTAGTCCCCTGAATGTCAATTGGTAACATTTGTAAAAGTACCCAAAAAGTGACTTAGGCTCCTAAAACCAGTTTTCAAAGGTAGTTGAAAATGCCAATAAGGGCCTAGGGGATTTTCAAAAGTGCTCAAGAAGGTTAAGGTGCCTGGCATGAAGACTAAGGCAAGGGCAAGCATGTAATGTTTAATGCTAGCTTGGGTCACAATAAAAAAAAAAAAAATCTCTTCTCCTGATCAAAAGAAAAATACCCCTCAACCCTAAAAATACCCCTCAACCCTCAACTCCCAAACTAGAACACATCCAGGTTCATAGACTCAGATTTTAATGGCAGAAGGGACCATCGTGATCATCTAGTCTGACCTGCACATTGCAGGCCACAGAACTTCACCCACCCACTCCTGTAATAGATCCCTGACCTCAGGCCAAGTCACTGAAGACATCAAATCATGATTTAAAGACTTCAAGTTACAGAGAATCCATCATTTCCATGACCTGTGCCCCATGCTGCAGAGGAAGGTGAAAACCCCCCAGGATCTCTACCAATTTGATCCAGGGAAAAATTCCTTCCCCACCTCAAATGTGGTGATAAGTTAAATCTGAGCTTGCGGGCAAGATCCAGTAGTCAGACACTTGGGAAAGAATTGCTGGCATTCCCTGAAATCACAGGAGTGTGAATATATGTGCGCTTTTCTCTGCTTCTGTAAATTTCATTACTCTGAGTGCGTATAAGAAGAGAGCAGAGCAGAACATGATGCGTGGCTATTGTGTTGAAGAATGGGGCAGACAGGCTGAGAGGATGGGGAGACGGGGATGGTGGGCATGTGCACGCCCACTAACCATAGCACTTTGGTTTACTTTTTGGCCTACCAATCTTGACAGAGTCCCTTCAAGCACTCTAATCCCAATAGCGTTTGGCAGCTCTTACCTAAATACAAAGTCAGACTGATCGATTTCAGCTCCGCAACTGGAGTTTTTCAGAATGCCCCCATTTCCAACCACTGCACAGTGCTTAAAAGGATAGTCCAAAAGGGGTGGGGACTGAAAAGAACAAAAAGAGCATGAACAGAGTTTAGGGTGGGGTTTTTTTGGGGGGGGCAGTTCTAGTGATATGGAATCAGAACGAGAACTACTTGCAGGCTAACGCCAGTAAATTGCAGAGAACGCACACAGAATGCGGCACACGTCTGCCACAGTCAGAGGTAACAGAGGTGGAATGAGCAAGAATGGACTGAGCTGCTATCTTTGCTTTTAATAGTTTGGGGACGTCACTTTGCATTGTTAAAATTGAAAAAAAAATATAAATAACTTGCTTTGTTTCTTTTCTCAGAACATATTTGATATACATTTACCATATAACACTCCTGTTATGGACAGTATCCCCTAAGGGACACAGGGTATGTCTACACTGCAATGTAAGCCCAGGTTTAGCGGGACTCAGGGTTAGTGGGACTCGAGTCTACTGACCTGTTAAGGAATCCTGGGTTTAAGCATCTACACTGTTTTTAAACACTATGTTAAGACTTTTCTAACCCATGCTTCAACCTGGGGCTCTGGCATCCACACAGCTACACACAGACCTGAGCCAAACCAACCATATCCCAGAGTCACAAGTGCTGCTTTAGCCCTCTGACTGTGATGGACTGTGGGGGGGGGAAACTTTACTGCCCACCCTTCCTATTACAGGAAGTCTGAACAGCCCGAGCCTGCCGAGCAATCATTGTGGTTTGTGCATTCCTAATGACTGGAGCCAATGGCATGGAGGAGACACCTTCTGAAGAACTTCTCTTGCTTGTACTTTCACTTTTGTGCCAGGCAAAGCATCCATGAGGCACTGGTGGACATTTCAGCAGCATTTTCTGTCCCACCAAAGGTACCGAACGGATTTCCTGATGAAGTAGCAGGAGGAGTACCCTGGCATCGCAGACTCACACTGGCTGCTGCTGCTTGGTACAACTGGCATAGCCACTGATGCCCCATATGTAGACCAGAGCTTCTGGCACAGGGCCACGAGCACACTGTCATAAGACCTGGGAGGATCAGCAGTGGGTCCAAAACTTTTGCACGAAGCAAGCGACATTTCTGGAGCTTTGTGAACACCTTACCCCAACCCTCCCATGTAAAGAGACACAACTGAAGTCATCCTTGCTGGTCCAGAAGCAGGTTTCTATAACTGTCTGGAAGCTGGCTATTCCAGACTGCTACAGGTCCGTTGCCAACCAGTTTAGGGTTGGAAAGTTGGCTGTGGGTAAAGTGGTAGCAGAGATATCTGAGGCAATCAGGTGTGGGGCTCTTTGGTGGAGGAGAGAGTTTCAGCGAGGAAGCAGACACTTGCAAAGCAGTTCCTGGAATAGGAGCAGCAGCTAAGGGAGGACAGAGCTCAGAGAATGGTTTCAGCAATTCCTCCTGCCTTTTAGCATGCCGTTGCTCCAGGCTTTCATCCCTCTTTTTCTGGTACTGGACCTGCTGGTCTGCTGTGTCAAGAACATTGATCATAACTTATCATGGAAATGGTCTGTTTGGAATGGCCCGTGAGGGTATATCGGGCCATGGATCAATTCCTGATGAACAGCAGGCAGTAGAGGTGGAGTGGCCTGAAATAGGACAAGAAACAGAGGGTTAGTGTCTAAAGTAGCTCAGTGGAGGAGCACAGAATTAATTCTTGTGGAATCACAAGGACATAAAACAATACATTTTGAAACTGAACCGACATGTATCGTGAAGGGGATGCTTCAGTCCACATTCCCTCTGGCCACAGCCTGGTTATTTGCAGTTACAGCAGCATGGTTAAAATTACAACCAGTTTTCTGTTTTATAAACATTTTAATAACTAAGTGGCATAGGGAGCACGTATGTGGGGGAGGATAGTGCCCTTGCTGCAAAAGGCTTCCCCCATCATTTCAGGCCTTTCACACTTTGGAGGACATAAAACTCTTCTTGTGGTGCCCTATTGCCAAAGGGAGACGTTATTCCAAGCTGCTGGTGGGAAACCTGCAGTGTATGCAGCAGAAGTAGTCAAATCTATAGTGACAGAACAGCACATCTGTGAGTGGAGTGGGCTACTCAGCTACTGAGGTGGCCCTGGCAAATATACCCTTCCCATAGTGTAACTGCATATCTGGAGTTCCTGCTTCAGGAAAAAAAAGTTTTCAGCTATCAGTAACCAGGACTGGGTCTGAATCCATTAACAGGATGCTGTGTTAACTCACACATTGCTGTACCCGGTTATTGCTGCATGCAAGCATGCAGAACTCCACAGCCTTCTGCCTCCCTGCACCTACCACATTCTGGACAAAAACTGACACCCCACTTGTACTTGGGAGAAATAATTTGGTGACCCACTGACTGCATTGACTACCTATGACTGAAATGGACTAGATTTGGAAATGGAAAACTATTTTCTCTCTCTCTCTCTCTCTCTCTCCCTCCCTCTCCCACACACACTTTTCACTGTTTCCAGGTGGCTCCATAGAGCAAGGAGAAGCGATTACAGAATGGCAAATTTCAAGCCCTTACTACTGAAAGGAAAAACATCATGACCCTGACAAACATCTGTGACTACAGTGAAAATACCCTTTACAGCTGTTTATGATTGACTGTTCGAAATTCCCAGTCGCCATTTTGAACTCCACCTGATTGGAGGGGCGGGGGAGAGAGAAAGGGGACACCAAGGTGCTGTGATACAATCCACCATTAGCGAACACACACACTGGTAGCCAGGGCTGATCATAACTTGTGCATTGCTTCTAGAGCAGAAATCCCTCCCAATACTGTAATAAACTGTAAATCAGAGTCATAAACTTACCAGGCTCCAGGGTGGCTTCTCTCTCCACCAGGTTTGCTGTAGACTCAGCAGTGGGCTGTTCTCAGAGAGGGAGAAATCCAACAGCTCTTCTGAGTAGGGACCTTGAATTTGCCATTGATCCTGATGCACAGCCTCCTCTGGGATTGGTTTCATAAACAAGAACAGTCACTTTATGCACCTCTCTTGAAGCCTGCTGCTGGCTCTCATCAGTCCCCATCCTGGATTCAGGGGCCAGCTGGGTACCATCCCAGCTCACCAGGTTATCATCATGCATGGTTGGCTCCATGCTGGGTGCAGTGCCCCGCACACGGTCAAACTCCTCATAAGACATCCATGATGTTGGCAAGTTGCTCGAGATGTGGTTCTTGTCTCTGGTCTTCCAGTACTTGCTCTTCAGACTCTTACTATGCTCCCTGCACTGAGCACCCATCTAAAGCTGCCAGCTTTTTTAAAAGCTATCTACTGGTACACATGGTCATTCCTGGTACATTTGCTGAAGTTTACCGTTTTATTGGTCTTGCACCAGAGATTCACCAAAATTGGGCTGTGCTCCCATGACCATGAAGAAGCACGATTTACAAAAGTCTTGCCCTGCTCAGTCTCCATTGCAAACCCAGGAGGCTCTCTGATAGTGTGCTGGGAGCTTGGTGTTCAGAATAGAAGGGGTTAATGCTGAACTCAGCTGCTACCGTACGCCAAGCGGGGCAACTTTCATTTTCAATAGCGTCGACTGGAAATTGTTGAGATAGCAAGGACTAAGGAGGTTGGTCCATAGAATTGTGGGACACTTCTGGCAGACTCCCAGGACAAGACTGAAGCAAGGCTGCATCTACATTGTAAAGCAATAGAGCTTGAACCTCGAGTCCTGGCTTGACTTGTGCTCACACTCTGCAGCCCTGAGGGTCCTGGGACCCTAGGTCCATGCAATTGCAGTGTAGATGCAAGGGTGGTGTGTTACATTTGATCCTGAGCTTAAGCATGGAATTATACCCTTAGTGGGACCATATATCTAGGGAAACCTCCAGGAACTGCTACTGCCAGGGGGAAACTCAGGTGCCTAATGTTATCCTTCCCCTTTTCTGAGACTGGCTATGTGTGCTGGGAGGGAGAAGGAGAGAAACAATAGAGGGTGCCATACAGGAAAGCAAGAAAGTATGTGAAAGCTGGTAAATGCCAGTCCCTACAGAAGTTTTTCTCAAGAGAACACAATAAAAAGGCTTTGTCTGGAGAACAAAGGCACCTCTTTGATGTTGGAGAAAGAATTTGTTTTTTTGTCACTTGGTTTCACTGCAGAAACACATCGTATTTGCAGGAGACGGACCTGAGGCTAAACTAGTCTGGCTGGGATAGCAAGTGCATGTATATCTCTGGTATCTGCGGATATGTAGAAGGCCCGATTATCCTCTCACTTACCTGTTTTACACCACTGTAACTATCTACTTTAATGAAATTACTCCTGATTTACATCAGTGCGAGAGGAGGATCAGGTCCATAGTACTTGAGCATACATAAGAAGCTGAAGAGGTGTCAAGAGGAACCATTTGTCAGATACACTCAGGAAGGGAGAGGCACATGTGATCCAAAGGGCAATGTTCCTTTCTGTGCTCCATCCACAGAGGATGAGAGTCTCCAACAGTCTCTTTAGCTCAACCTGTAACATAGTCATGTTTTCAGTTCTAGAGAGGTCTGGTTCAGTTCCTGAGATCCATCACACAGTAACCAGGATTAGCATGGAATAAAAGAATATAAACCATCTATTGAAGACTGAAACTTTTCATAATCACCTGAAACTAGGTGTGAAAAGAGCAATGTTAATTTGCACAATGGCCTTCAGTCCATAGACCTGATCTGTTGCCCCTGGACTGGAAGTACTGCCGAGGCACATCTGGCTGCTGAGAGAGGTTGCAGTTTGCAGCATTCTGCAGTAACCCCTGTGGCTGAGCTGCCAGCGGGAGTTCATGGATACTAAAGGTACGTCTACACTGCATCTGGCAGCGAGCCTCCCAAGCCAGGTCCACTAGCGGGACTTGTGCAACTGAGTGGGCTTGAGAGCCCATGCTCCAGCCCAAGCTACAACCTCTACGCAGCTATTTTTAATGCACTGGTGCAAGCCCTGCTAGTACAAACCTGAGCTGTGGACCTGAGCTGTGAGGCTCTCTTCCCGGTTCAGCGTAGGCATATCCTAATAGGAGTTCCAGCCAGCCCCTCACCTTTGCACAAGAAAGTTAACAAGAAATAAGGAGAGAGTGTGTGTGGTGGGTCCATCCTCTGAAGAGCAAAATAAAACAGCTCTAGTTCTGAAAGATAAAGAAACTGTTCTTACCTCAGGCAGCATCCTAAAAATGTCCTCTGTGATGAGGAGAGTCTTTTTATTGTCCACCTCATAACTCATGTTACTTCCCAGTGCAGTATTGTTTTGAGAAGCAATAAAGTTGTGAACAGCATCACAGCAGGAAGCTAGTTCTAACCTGGAAAAGACCAGTGTAGCTAATGAATGATAAGGAGGTGGCAGAGAACTAGAAAAATAAAGTCTGTTTTTAATTAATTTAGTTACCAATAAAGCTGCGTGAACCTTTCAGAACGACTTCCTCCCCCCCGCCCCGACTTGCTTTATAACCAGTACAAAACAGCTCAGCTTTGTCAAGAAAGATTTTATGATTTGTGGCAAATCCAGGAACCCCTTCTTTTTCCTTGTTTTTCCACTCCCCCCCACCCTCCAGGAAAATAGGCCACAATCACCCTTATTATTGTTATAAATTAGTACTACAGAAGCACTGCGGCCCCATCAGAGACCATGGCCCCACTGTGCAAGGTGCTGTACAAACATATAATAAGAGTTAGTCCCTGCCCTGAAGAGTTAATCAGATTTCAGCAAAAATGTAAGAGGTGGGTGTAACAATCAGAAGGGATGGAGAGAGGATGTGGGAACAGCGAAAGGAAACACCTGGTTATGTAGCTCAGCTATTAGAACAGCTAGATGGTTGAGTCAATTAATTAATGATTAATGTCTTCCATCACTCAGCACAGTTCTGCTGTGCAAGATTTGGCAGATGTTAAATAAATAAATAAGATAGATATCTTCCGTGTTTGGTGAGAGAGAGAGAGAGAGAGAGAAAAGACAACACAGTCTGCAAAAAACATCTCATCAATAGGGCAGCCTCCATTTAAATGCCTTCTAGAAGGATGGTCTCTTGATTGTCCAACTCGTAACTCAGTTTATTTCTTCAAGGGGTGTGTGTAAATGCTAAGCAGTATTATTTTGAAAAGCAGTAAAGTTGTGAACAGCACCATCAGGACTCTGAAATCTGCCATTGATCCTGCTGCCCTTTGTCTTATTCTGGGATCCGATACACCTCACAATGCACCATGTCCATGATACTGGGGAATCATTTTGGCCCAGAACTTCAAAAGATACTTCAGAGCCTAATTCCCACCGAGGTTCTGGGCCTTTATCTTTAAAACCCTTTTACCTCACGCTTCCAGATTGTCAGCCTGTGGTCAGCATTGATATCCTTGGAATGTCAGACTGAAGGATTAGCGGATGCTGCACCTGGACACAATATGGGCTTCTCCCAAGCAGTAGAGGCAGCATTGATGTTTGTCGCTGATTGAGAAGGAACTTGGGCAGGAAGCACAGATTTTAAAGCCTGGGATCTTCAGCACAGTCCCATACCCCATGCATGAGTACGGGGGAGAGGGGGCGTTTATAAGTAAACAGATTCCCCCAGAAGTCCCAAATCAACTCTAAATAATTACTAAAATGAATAAAAAGCTATGTAAAAACAGTAAAACAGCTAAATACTATATAAAAAAAACTAACTATACACAATTACACTCTTTTTAAAAGGTGCATCACACGCAAGAGAACACGAATAGTTCTGACCTGGATCATGCAGGAGTGAAAAGGAACTGGAGATGTGGTCGGTCTGCTCCACCCTTTATTGCCTTGGACGAAACCATGAGGCGAGACAAGGGCGCATTCATTAATCAGCGGACACTACTTTCAAGTTCTCCAGCTCTGGACGCATGGTGCGCATGCGTCAATCTTCAGTGGAATACTATAGGGATCAGCACTCAAAGAAGAATTAGGTGAACAGTTCTCTGGTGTGCTCTTAGAGCACCACTACCCTTACTCAGAGCAGATAGTATGGTTACAAAACAGTCTGATATTGTCTAAAAAAAAAAAAAAAGTTTTTAATCCTAGTGTAAAGAATGTCTACAAGACCTTGTGCGCTGCTTAAGCCTGACTCAGCCCCTACTTCTATGGTCTAAGCAGTGAAAGGGGCTTTATTGGCCTCTCTGCAACGGGGTGATTTGTTTTTTTGAAGACAGTTTTTAATTGGAAATTTGAAACACTTGTCTAGAGTTGGACCATTGGATCAATATAATTAACTGTATTCTCTAAGAGAAATTATGAACACAATTAAATATTTTGGTGCTTTTAAATATATATATATATATATATATATATATATATATATATATATATATATATATAAAATTTGTATTTTTAAATTGAAAGACCAGCTGATATATTTACTTTTAAAAGTCTGATTTTTCTTAATTTATCTGAATTGTTGCTAACTGCTGACCCCCAGCAAAATGATGGTTGCAGTTGTCTACAACCTACCTGGATGCAGATTATCTTTCTGTGGAGAAAGCAGGATGTGAGGAGGCAATGCCCTCACAAACAGAGCTGTAGCTCAGGGAAGGACAGGGTCCTGATGAGGAACAAGAAGAATGAAAGTTGCAAGGAAGAGAGCCACATGTAGGGAAAGATATGGAAAGGAGGGCCAAAGGCCCAGAGTGGGTGCACAAAAATGGTGGAGAAGGCTGAAGTAGCTGTGAGGGAGAAGACATATGAGAACTCCATGGAAGGAAAAGTCTCTCAGTGGCAAAGCTGAAGGATACAGCGACCAATATGGAGACGAACCAGTGTGCAGTTAGCACTCAGATTCTGGGGAAAAAAGGATATTGGGAGAGTCTGCAAGGCAAAAGCTACATGAAAAGTTGTTAGCAACAGAGCAAGCATTACAAGTAGCCATAGAGACATGCAATTTCAGAAGGAGAAACTCAGAAACAACATGGAAGAGAGGGGTAAACTATTTCTCATGGTAGGTGATATGGAGCAAGGATGACCTGTGGAGCCAGCTCCAGCAACTCCAGAGGAGAAGGCATCCTCTGAGGGATGTGGTCTTTAAGGGGAGGGTGTGTGACTGGGTGTCCATCCCACTCAAGGCCTAAAGGGGTATATTAGGCCAGTTAACCTGTAGGTTGCATCTGGAGTGCTAAGGCCTGACTGCTGATGAAGGATAAAGGTCTGCAGCTTGAATTCCATTGACACAAATGAATAAAGCCTAAAATCATTAAAGCAAAGAAATTGTGAAGCTGCATCTTGCTCAAAAGAAATGTGTAGGTATTAAAAACCAATTATAGCTGTGGAGGTACCCAGCTGGGTTCTGTAGCTTGTTGTACGAACAATATACCTGTTACATGAAAAATCTTTGAAGAATGTTAATGCAGTAGTTAATATTCAGGTTACCTAGGGAACCTGAGACTAAAAACTCTAGATAGAGAAGCTGAGGGGCAGAAGCAATCCACCCTACAGTAGTTTCCAAACTTTAGGAATGAGCCTTCTGGGAAAAAAGCAAGGCTCTTTCACCCATCTCTTTTTAATGTTCGCTGATTCACTGTAATATCCAAGAAGAGTGAAGTCTTGGTTTGGTTAGAACAAGCGTAGATTGATGTAAATCTGTAAAAGGAGGAAGAATTCAGGTGGGCTTTAAAGCAGAGAGGTTAAGAGTTAGGCTAGTGAAGTTGCCATGCTTATGTTTTGATTGGTGATAAAGAACAAGGGGAATAAGGCTGAATCTTGAGACGAATGGTCTCATGGGAAAATATTTCTGATAAAAATTCATATGTAGTACTAAGTTCAGACACACTTTTCCTTACTTCCTCAGTCACTTGTCATCTGCATTCCGTTCAGCTGTGGTAAAACTGTATCACAAGATACTACAGCTCCTGGTATCTCTCTGCCATAGTGAGCTGGAGGACAGAATAAGAAGTAGGAACAGCTGTGGGGATGGATGATATACCCAAGCATGTGAAACAGTATGTCCCCCATTGGATGCACAAAGGCAATAACCAGAAGACAAGTGCCAGGTGTGCCGTGCACCCCAGTGGACAGTTTGAAGTTGGTGTAAGTGTTGTTAGCACAGTGTAGACAGACACCCTGAAATGGAGAGAAAGAACATGACACTTATTTACTTATGAGGCATGGGCAAAAATTCATCATACAAAGGTAGGTAGGAGTGGGTGTGTGTGTGATGTCCCCAAATTCTGTGAAAAGTCTGAATACCAGACTGCAACTCCCTTCCTATCCAACATTACACAATGTGGTGCTATTCCTCCCCTTCCTGGCTCAAAAAACATTTCACCAATCTCTTTGAGCTCTGTTCCCCAAACAACTCTGCCAGTACATCAATCATTTCTAAGCTGCTATTCTAGTTCCAGGTCTCTCTCTCAGTGATTGATAAATATACCAAAAAGTGTGTGGCAGGTTTTTAAGGTGCACACATTTAGTTAGGAAGCACTGTACTGAATCTTAAAGGAAAACATATTTCCTTTGATGTGCTAAGAGATCAGCACTTCTGCAAGACTCTGAAGTGCTGGAAGAGCAGGATATCTATAAAATTTTAATATCCAGCTTCTTGAAAAGAACAGGAAGGAGAAGAGATTGAGATAAAAAGAGAGGGAGTTACTTGAACACATACACCCCATGCATGATAATCATCCAGCCACCAAAACTTATAGGTCAGTGATCACATTTTATTTTGTGTGTGTATATTATGTATAAATTAGATAGGGGGAAGGGAACTTATTTCCTAAACTTTTAGGAATTAATACAACTGTTACAGTAAAAGTCAATGGGCCCAAATTTCAATAAGCCTACTCTAACTTAGCACTAGGGTAGAAGGCCATATAATTACCTTAAGTTTCCTAGAAGACTAGTGCATCCCAGAGTTTGCACCTCTGAATACTTCTGCCCTGATCTTTGCAAGCATGACAAAACTTGTGAGCCTTTGCTGCTCATTGTACATATTTCTGGTCAGGAGAGGAAAAAAAAAAAAAGACTACTATAGCAACAGTGAGAATGCTCATAGACTCCTCTTATGCTGTAACAAGACGACTGGATAGAAGGTAGCATGCTAGATTCTTCTGGAACTTATTCCATTTAAGGGCTAGAACAGGTGTGGAATGGGAGGTTCTGGTGGAGACAAGCCTGGAACAAGTCAGCCTGGAACAGGGAGAGGTTGCTCTGGGGATACATCTGTCTCACTAGCAGGGCAGAAATAGCTTGTAGAGTGGCAATTGGGCTGCTCTGAAGCGGCTCTCTAGGTAGTAGGCCATAAGAGAAAAGCATCAGAGCACAGTAGCCCTGACTCAGGCTGGGGAAACAGCAGATCACCACAGCCTCCCCTCCAGCTTGTTCTGCAGGCATATTATCCCTGTCCACCCTGAGTTATGACTGAAAGGATCTGAAATTAGCATGGCTGATTTTGCCTAGAGATGTGAACTTACATAGCTCCTTATTATGCTCTAACGCCTTTGCGCCTGAGGGGCCTGATTCAAACCCAACTAGAATCAATATAAAGACTTCATCGGACTTCAGTGGTCTTTGGTCAGGGCCTTAGCACCGTACACTGAATTGGCTCAGCTACAGGAACAGTGTTGGTTAGTTAACCAATGCTTCACGATCAGCCATGAGAGCATACCATTTCAAATTCTCCACAAAAGGATGTTTCTACCCCACACACCCAACAATTTTTCCTTAGCATGATGCAAATCGACTTTAGTCAAACTGGATATTAAAATCCCAGAGCTACCTAATTCTAGACAGCTGTAAGGTCAAATTTTTAATCATCTTGCCATATTATTGTAGAATAATGTGATTCAAGAGAGTTTTTCCTTCTTGAAAAATCAGTATTAGCAGAATGAAGTTGTGCTTCACTAAACCTGAAGTTGAGCATTTCTAACTGCAAGATCTTTGGGGCAGGGATTGTTACCCACTGGCCCTGATTCAGGAGAACACTTGAGCACATGCTTACTTACATGCAGTCTTGAACAGGGATGGATTTAGGCATGGGTTTATTTGGACTCTGGCTACAATGGGAACCCTAATCTAGCATCAATCCTGATGGGGACCCTCCAAGCATTTCTACAATAGAAACTATAAATAATAGTCTAGAACCTTGAATTAAGAAACATATTGCACATTTACAAAGCCTCTCAGATACCAGAGTGGCTGGCACATTAGAGATGTCTAAATAGATATCACTATGCGACCTCTTTTCATTTAAAATTGTCAATTTTCTTTATGGAGCTGGGAATTCTTTATTTGGCTAATTCTATAGATTATCCAATTGTTCACTCCCAAAATGTAGAGAAAATTAGAGAAACTAGATGTATTTAGCTCTTAGAATGTGCTCAGTGCAATACATAACACAGAAATAAAGACAGTCCAAGCTCCAGAGAGATAACAGAATCTTACAACCATGTACTACATACAAGAGGCACTGGTTTATTTGGTATCAATTTCCTGGGGAAGATCTGCACCACACATTTATAAAGCAAACCCTCAGATTGCTTTTTTAAATTAATAAAATTAAATTACCTAAATTTTGTATATTCTTCTGGTCTTCTTTTCCATGTGCAGTTCTGTATTTTTGTCACTATCTGAAGATAATAATCTTCAGAATACCTTTAAAAAAAAAGTATCAGAGGCTAGAATATATATAATATGTATTTAGTTACAGCTATAAATCACTCAATTTCTCAAACATTCAAGTGATATTTGTATTAATTTTTATGGTGCATATAAAAAAAATAAATCCCTTTGAGTTTCCATGACCCATTTTATCTCTTGGTAATACTATTATCCTCATTTAATTATTGTGGCCTATTAAACCATCTTCTTTTACCTCTTTGATACATTATTGAACTTCTATTTTCAGAATTTTTCAGTATACCTACAGGTTTAGAACTTGCATATTTTAGGTTCATTGGATCAATCAAATGATCTCAACTCAGCAGTCCAAATTAATATATAAATTTCTGCCTGCGTTATGCCTGAAAGCCTCTTTTTCTTGTATTCAAATGCTTTAAAATTTAATGATATTTTCAGACATAGCTGTTGCAAACCAAGTAGCCACCTTGCAATTCTCCTTTTATTCACTTCATAGATTCTTCCAAGATTAATTTTATTATCCAAGACTATCAATATTTAAACATGAAAGTTTGTTTGTAAAAATCTTTTAAGTAAAAATATCAAATCTGTATTGTATACACCACAGAATCAACACTACCAGGGCATATGGAACCAGAGGTTTTTGCATACGGTAAGGAATCTTTTAAAGAGATTTAAGTTAGTTCACAGATGAAATACTGCAGAACATTTTATCAAAAGAAAGGAGAAATTTTCTTCTGTTATGGATCTCTACTAGGACAGATTCCATTTGTGCTTTTTTTAAATGTACCTGGAACCTAATGGAGTTGTGTATATTTATTCCCTAAAAACAAATCTGATTTATGGTTTGTGGTTTTTTGGTTTGTTATGTGACTACTAATTTTACAGGACTTATCTCCAGAAAACCTGTACCCAGTGTTTTTAGTGAAAAGGATTATTTCTGGAATCACAAAGGGCAATTAGAGTGCCACGGTTTTTATATGCAAATGTTTCTGAAAATTGCATCTTTCCTTTTGTTTGCTTGAGAAAGGAACAGAAGTTGTTTACTGTGTAATGTTAACTTTCTGGTCAGGTTTGCCAGACTTCTAATTACTACCTATTTGCAAATGGAAAAAGAAAATGCAATCATTTAGGGCCCAATCTAAAGACCCACTGAGGTTTGACTTCATTAGGCTTTGGATCAGGTCTTTAAACATACACAGTGTAGCACACATGGTCTTGAAAAAAACATTTAAGTGCAATGAAACATGACATGTTTACCAGAGCCCCAGCTTATTAACAACCTCTAAGGAAGCCAATCATTTTTACTTAGCTGATTTTAGGAAAGCATCAGTTGCATAAAATGGCCTTAAGTACTGAAATCATATCTAATGCTACATTATGCTGCTTAAAAGGGAAGCAAAGGTAGATGTTTCTGTGTAGAAACTCTGCGTGCTAGCTTTGTTTTGGTTTTTTGTGCTGAAATCTATCAATAAATAACTTTATTAAGGAGACTAGGACCTAAAGAGAAATTGTATAACTTAAGGGAAAGACTACAAATACGACAGAAAAAAAAATTACTTGGGGCAATGTTATTGTGTAGGGAAAAACCTGTGAGAATCTGAAAGCAAATTCTTGCCTAAGGACAACTAGATGAAGATCACAGTCTTCAGTGAAAAAGAGCACTATTGTCAACTTGGGAAGAAATGTCATGGATTGACAATATTAGAGAGCTCAGAGAGCCATTAGGTATGCTGAGGAAAAATCAAAGCGATCACCACAATGCCAGTTCTAAGGCCTCATGAAGGACTTAACATAGGACTAGAAGGAAACTCCTGGGTCACAGAGTCCAGTGTCCTGCTGTCGCAGACAACCCGGTCATATAAACCCATTCGTATCAAGCTCCATCTTAAAACCAGTTAAGGTTTCTTGCCTCCACTATATGCATTTAGCTGTCCTTATAAAATGAAAGAGGCTTCTTAACTATATATTAATGAGTTATGTGCCTCTGTCTGGAAAAACACACCCCACAATATGCAGTCTTGCTGTGTTACTTACTGCCTTCTGCTGGATGGGATCAGCCCTGCTCCAGTACTTACAATCTCACTCACTACTGGCTGATTTACAGAGCACAATACAAGTTAAATGGTAAATGAAGACTTGTGTTAATGAAACTCTATGCATAGATGCCGTTTAGTAGACATTGTGCCTGTATATGCAGCCATGGATTGCTACAGCTCTCCTTTGCCAACTACTGGTACAGTGCCATCAGTATAAAACAGTTTATAGGCCCACAGGGCAGGATCTGACAAAGCCTACAGTGTCATGATTCAGACACCATTTTACCTGCATTCATTTTAACACTTTCTTTTCAGCTGCAAAAGCCTCTCTGAACACAGGCAATATTCAAATAGTTTTTTCTTTGGTTGGTTGGTTTTTGTGTTTTTAAAGAACAAACATGAAGCTCTTGGATTTGCTGCTGCTGGTTTCACAGCCTGGAAAACTTTTCTGTCAGTCAGAAAGCCTATCTGACCATCACCTGTTAAAGCGGCCACAAGGACTCATTTCTCAAATGGAGTGAATCCAAGATGGTGATAAAGGTTTCATTTCAAAGCTCTGACAGAACTGTGTAGATTCTGGCATCAAGTGATGGCCCAGGATATATTACCTCTTGCAGCGTCTGACAGTTGGCAGCACGTGGCCAATGATGCCAAAAGGGTTAGTATTTGGCTACAAAGGTGGGACAAGCTTGGGTAAGTTGGGCTATGGCAGAACGTGGACAGGGCAATAACTATTGCTCTTAGAACAGTGGGTCACACTTCCCCCTCCTGCTTTGGAGGGTCTATCACCGACATCCCAACCACTGCAATGACATGCCATCCTAGGAAACTCACTTGTGTTAACTGATCCCTCCCAACCAGGCAAGTGATTTTTCCCCCCTACGATGCCTCTCACTCACGTGCACGGGGCCCTAAAGGGCTTCAATTACTGGGGAATGGCCAGGATGCAATGTCTATTAGTACACAAGGTGGGGATGTTGGCAGACTATAAGTCTCCTGCACTGCAGCCTACAAGCTCTGGTGCACTAGTGGAAGGGCCACAGCCAGGAGTGGGTGATGAGAGCCCACAGGGAGAAGTTAGAGAAGGGAGACAGAAGTAAACTCCCCCTATGACATGCTGAAGCTAAGCACCTGCTTTCAGAAAGCATTCTTGCCAAATGAACTGGCCTAACGAGGGGCTGTGAAAGAGGAGGCTCTTCTAACCTGACAGTAATCTTGTGGGAAAGAAGCAGAGGGAAATGCAAGACAAGGGAAGGCAGCCTTGTGCCTTTTGATATTACAAAGCTGCCAAAAGAACTATCATTTTTTTGTTAAATCTTAGGAAGTGCCCTCAGGGCTTGCTGTAGAATAAAGATGGAAATCTTCCAGGAAACCCAGCCCTTCAGGCCATCCATCACCACCAAGGCATGCTTGGTACAATAAATACCTTAGTACTTACCTAGCATTTTTTATTTTCAAATCATTGGACAAATATTAAACTAGTTAATTTATCCTGGTATGTATCAGATTAGGAGGCTGAATTGTCCAGATTATTACTGAAGGCACTTTGGAATGGCAGTACAAATCACTGTTTACACATACTCCTTGCCAGAGTTAGATTCGAAGGGCAGTCAGCTATGAAAATTGAATTGCAGCACTCATGGAGCAATGCAATGCCTTGTTCCACAAACCCAGCTCCTCTTCCCACCTCCCCAGTTCATTATCTGCCTCCCCCAATCTGCACAGCTCCTCTTTCCTCAGCCACAGTGGTAGAATCAGCAAGTGGGAGGCATTAGCACTCTCCCAAGCTTTGTCTATAAACCAAGCCCCGAACACTTGAAATGCTGAAACAAGTCACTACTCCAAGTAGGTCATCCAGATCATCATCCAATGATCCCTCTTTCTGAGTGCTTTGATTGGCAAGCGTAAGGGGTAACAATGTTGACAGTTATATTGTGGTCACTAGGTTTCAGAGTTAACACATGTGAGGTGACTAATAAGGCCACTTTACACCTCACTTGGTGCTATCAGTTTAGGTGGACTGCAGACACAGCCCGATGTCACTGTATTGGTTTACACCCAGCTCACATTCTGAAGAATACCTATACAATCATTAGGGCTAGTGACCAGACCCTTTATAAATAATAAATAAAAATAATAATTAAAAAAAAGATATTCTGAAGCACAACAGGCAGGAAAAAAAAAACTCCAGAAAGAACTACTACCTGCTGAGTCAGCTACATCTATTCAGCTGTGGCTTCACTACTCTCCTTTCCGATTACCACTAGCTGGAAGGTAAGGTAGTACCAACACTTTAGTGCTTCTCCATCCACTAGAGAGGATGAATAGGCCTGGGAATACTCATCTGGTGGGAAGGAGCATCAGTGGGAGGAAACAAAGAGGAGTGCAGTTTTGAGAAAAGGACAACAACAAATAGGGTAGGTGATCATGAAATGATGAGTTCATGAGTCTAAGGAATGGTAGGAGGGAGAACAAAATAAAGACAATGGATTTCAAGAAGGCTGACTTTAACAAACTCAGGGAGTTGGTAGGCAAGATCCCATGAGAAGCAAGTCTAAGGGGAAAAACAATAGAAGAGACATTATTAAAGGCACAAGAGCAAACTATCCCACGTCGTAGAAAAGATAGGAAGTATGGCAAGAGACCACCCTGGCTTAACCAGGAGATCTTCAATGATCTAAAAATAGAGTCCTACAAAATGTGGAAACTAGGTCAAATTACAAAGGATGAATATAAACAACTAACACAAGTACGTAGGGACAAAATTAGAAAGGTCAAGGCACAAAATGAGAGTGAACTAGCTAGAGACAAAGGGTAACAAGAAAACATTCTACAAATACATTAGAAGCAAGAGGAAGACCAAGGACAGGATAGGCCCATTACTCAATGAGGGGGGAAAACAAACAAACAAACAAACAAACCAACGGCTTAATGACTTCTTTGTTTCGGTTTTTACCAAGAAGGTTGGTGGTGATTGGACGTCTAACATAGGGACTGCCAGTGAAAATGAGGTAGGATCAGAAGAGGTTAAAATAGGGAAAGAATAAATTAAAACTTACTTGGACAAATTAGATATCTTCAAGTCACCAGGGCCTGATGAAATGCATCCTTTTTAAGAGCAGGTTAGACAAACACCTGTCAGGAATGGTCTGGATAATTAGTCCTGCCTTAAGTGCAGGGGACTGGGCTAGATTACTTAGAGATCTCTTCCAGTTCTATGATGCTATGGTGAATCAAGAGAAGAGAAAGCCAGCGCAGCAATAGGAATGGGTGAAATGGTGGGAAGAGATGACCAAGTGCAGGGGAGTAGAGTGACCAAAAAAGTGGTAGAAGAAAGACTGAAAAGTCAGAGAAAATCTTGAAGTTTAAGACAGATAGGGGAAAAAGGAGGTTCAATCAGAAGAGGGGGGGGAAAGGCCTTGACTAGTGGGAGAGGTAGAATTAAAAAAACCTAGATGCAACCATTTAAAAATAAATTAAAATTTGACTGACGGAAAACACGGAAACTGAAAAAAACCAGGAAAAAGCAGCATCAAAATTTGGACAAGAAAAGTGTGGGATAGAGGCCAAAAAAAGAAAAAAATATATTTTAAAACTGATTTAATGGTGGTTTCCAATGAAGCAAAGTTTAAACATTTCCTGGCCTTTGACTGGGCATAGACTGATAATGTATTATTTTATCAAGTTTATATTTTCATATCATTTGTCCTCCATGAACAAATAAAAGGCCACGGCCATGATCTTGCAGATATTTAAGCATATGCTTTCATAGTATGTAATAGTATGGCAAGTGGGAGGGGGTGGAGAGATGGCATATTCAAAATTAATAGGTTACTTCATTTCCTGCACAGACAGGGGCAGAGGGGCCAAGAGGAACCTGAGCCAGGTTGATGTCAGAATCTATACTCCAGAGTCTACAGTGTCTACACTAGGAAAATACATAAAGGTTTTTTTTTTTGCACTGGTGCAGTTTCACCAGTGGCAGCCAATGATGAAAGCTGTAATGTAGAGGAGATGCTGGTGTCTGTCTATACAATGTACCATGGTGTCTGTCTATACAATGGAACAACTAGTCTCCTATGGGCAATACTACAGTCACTATAGGTAATTTAGTTTTTATACTAGCTCATTTCTAGACCTTTTCTGAAGAGAATCCACTTGTTGTGATTGTGTATTGGTTTGTAAGAATGTGAATCAGGAAAGAAAACCCCAAAGGAAAATGTGCTTCTCAGATTCTGTCAAGCAGATTTAAAACAAACAAAACAAACAAAACAAACCCTAGATTGAAGAAGAAATAGAAGTCTCCCTCTCGTTTTTAACTGTGAATGAGAAATCTTGTTTTACTAGTTTTTGTTTTCTTTAATTTAGACCAAAAATAAATCCAGTGGATGCTAAAAACAGCCAAACACTAGTTGCACATTTTCAGTTTGCGGTTTTATGGTTTTGCATTACTGTCAATGAGAATTATGTGCAAAAGATGAGCAGACGCTTCTTCTTCTATTTAAACCAAACATAGCAGAGAGCAAACCAAATACCTACCTTTTCTTCTTGATAGATGAAGACCAAATGTAGTCCTGCATCTCCTTACATTTTGAAGCCAGCTGAAGTTGGTAAACTGCATTTTTGTGAGTTGTTCTGTTGGGGGCGGGGGGAGAGAAGATGAAAATCTTCAAAAGACAGAAAACACTCTTAGCAACCCCACAGTTAATTTGCTGTGACAATGAGATTAATAACTGCCACAGATTCTGGAAAAAACATTACCAATGAAGTCTGAATAACTTTTATTGTGAGGTTTCTCTGCAGAAGGGGAGGTGGTTGTTCTCACCAGCAACAAATATGATTTAACATAATCTCAGATCATATCAATTGCCTTGTGCCAATTCCAATGTAAATCAGAAATGCAATTAAGAAAATAAATGGGACTCTGAAGCAGCTTGAACATTACATTTTGAAGATAAATATTTATTGTAAAAATATTTTAATATAACAGAGGGTGGTTTTGCAGGGCTGTTGCTAAAATGCTATACTCAGGAATAGCCTACAATGCAAAGAAAACTGGGTAACTCGGGGAGGCTACGTAACTGGATGTGAAAACTTTCATCTGTAGGTTGCTAGTTTTAATCTAGTGACCCAAGATTAGTATTTCCCCCTTGTTTTCCTCTTTGTTTTATAGGGCAAGATGACGTATAAAGAAAATGTAGTCACATGAACAACATTTAGTCACCTTAAATAACGGTTCTCCCTCCCCTCTGCCCCTGAACGTCTAAGTATGCCTCTTGCTCCCATGTTCCTGATAGACGGACCCGTTGGTTATTAAGCCTCTTTGGGTACGGCTACACTGTGTTTTAACATCCACGGCAGTGAGTCTCGGACATAGATGCTAGAACTAGGGCTGCTGGGGATTCATCACCATCCTTGGCTTGAAGTGGTTTCCATCACATACAGCGTTTACAGTTTTATTCAATGACTTTCAGCACCCCCACTATAAAAATCGTTCCAGCACCTATGGTCTCAGAGTCCGGCCTTTCAGATTCAGACTATGGCACTAGAAACAGCTGCACAGACGTTCGGACTCAGGATCTGAAAAATCACCCCTGGCTTCAGGGCCCAAGTTCCAGCCCGTGCCTGAAGGTCTACACAAGCTTCCTTCAGGGCCATAGCTGTACACCTGGGCTCTGAAACTCGCGGTTGTGGGTTTTCAAATGCAGTATAGACATACCCTTTGAGAAAAGTATCTTCTATTTCTCTTAGCTTCACTCTGGTATCCACGTTTTATATCAAACAGTATCCTCCTCTCTTGCAACATTTTTCTTCCCTCCGACGTGGAGGTTTTTTGCTCCACTGACCATAACTTCTCATTCTCTGCACCTACTCTTCCTCTTTACTGATTCAGTTCATACACTCAACGGACCAACATTAACTGAATGGGCTTTTGTAGCCAAACACTTCAAAACTGACTCTGTAAATTCACCTTCTGGCTAAATTATCCCCTTTAACGATACTAAATACATTTGCTAGATATAGGAGAAGATATTCTTATTCCAGCATAGAAAACCAACCTAAACAAAAATGACTCTTCTTAAAGAGTTCCCTTCTGTCACAGGAAAGGCCAAGACCCTGTCTCAATAGGCAACTGGAAGGAGAAAGGATCCTCTGTGCTTATTTCAGAGTAGCAGCCGTGTTAGTCTGTATTCGCAAAAAGAAAAGCAGTACTTGTGGCACCTTAGAGACTAACAAATTTATTAGAGCATAAGCTTTCGTGAGCTACAGCTCACTTCATCGGATGCATTTCGAACCGATGAAGTGAGCTGTAGCTCACGAAAGCTTATGCTCTAATAAATTTGTTAGTCTCTAAGGTGCCACAAGTACTGCTTTTCTCTGTGCTTATTGATACTGTATGAATTAATTAGATGAACACCCTTTTTAACAATCAGATAGTGTGGGCCAGATCCTTAGTTGTAAATCTGGCCCTTTGAATGCCCAATTTGTTCACCCCTACACCAAAACTCACACTGTGCAAGAGTGGCTTCATTTCTGGAGACTGTAGCTCTGACACTCGGAGCATACTTGCACAAATCATGGTTAAAAGGTGTGTAGCTTGTGCACAGATGCGGTGTCATTTGTTCATGACTGCTTATGTGCGGGTGCTCTCCTGAGCAACCCAATCCAGCTCTCAGAGTCACGGCAGCCAGGCCACTGCAGTGCATATGTACTCATATTCCAGTGATTAGGATGTCAAGGGCTTCGTACATTTCAGCCTCAAGGCTGATGAACCAGGAGCGCTGATGCTGTTCCTGCACCTGTGTCACCATCACTGGGATGTGCAGGGGCCCAATCCTGTCCTTGGGTGCACACCAGGCTCACAATGAAGTCCCTGGGAGGCCTGCGCCCACATATCAAAGTAGAATTTGGCATACAAATACTGAATTAGGGGCCAATCCTGCAGTTCGTATTCAGGCAGAACTTACTCAAGTAAGAATCACAGATCAGCCCTTACCAGACTAAGCAGGAGCAAAACAAACAAACAGTAACAACATTTTGGTACTAGGCTATGACAAGCACTTCTATGGCCAGGCAGTAGGACAGAGAGGGAGTAAGAAGCCTTTCCTCCTCCAGTAGGACAGGGCACATAAGGGCTGGGCAGAATTGCAACTGTTTGCCTGGAGACCACAGGAACAACTCACCAAGAAAGCTGCTGTGGTGGGGAGAGGGAGCATACGGCATCCCTAAGAGGGAAGTCACAGACTGCACTTCCCCCTGGACAGAGAGAGCGTTCCCCCAGGAGTACATCCAGGGTTCTCCTTGGGGAGCTGCAGCTCTGCACACACCTTTATTGGGGACTATGGCAAAATTCCACAATCTAGCTCTTAGATGTCCTGTATAGCTAACCCCCCCCCCCCCCGCAAAAAAAACCCAAAACCCACGACAGACAGACAGACAACAGCTGGTATTACTTGTTATCAGCTCAGTGGCTGATTTTGGATACGGTTTCTTAGGTTAATACTTCTTTTGGAAGAGTGGCATACAAATATAAGGGCAGCAGGTTTTCAGGGCACTGAACTCAGTACAGTATGTATATAATTGATGATAAATGTTCTGTCAATACAGTTCACACACACAGGTTTATGAGTGGGTTGAAGGTACAAAGAACTAAAGGAGGTCCCTTTTTTCCTGGCTCTCATAAGAGCTCTGCACACATGTGCTTCAGCAGATTTTGGTTAGCCCAGATTTATAGATGTAGATATTTCTTTCAAAAAACTCAACCAGAATGACACCACGGAAAAATAAGTGAATACACTGTTCTCTTTTGTTTCTGTTCCTGCTCTGGTTGCTAAAAATTATTCTTATATTGCAGCAGTTCAAAGCACAAATGGGAACACAGTCTATGATTAATTATATAAAAAACATCTTGAAAAGAGAAATATTATCAGCCAAATGCATGCTACTGGTGCAAACGGTCATGGCTTATAACCAGAGATATAGGACTGGATGGAAGAGTGAAAAGGAACTGTGCTAAGGACAGATCTGGGAATATTCAATAAAACCTTGTGATTCATCTACTTGTTTGGATGTTATCAACATGAAAGAACATAGTCAGAAGTGTTAGGACACTTACAGCATATGAGGGGGGAAAAGCTGCTTCTCCAGAAAGAAAGGGGAACATTACATCTCCCAGTTGCAATGTAGTCTCCGGCTTGAATAGACATACATGAGCTAGCTCTGCTCAAGCTAGTGTACTAAAATTAGCAGTGTGGCCATGTCAGCACAGGTGGCAGCTCGGGCTAGGCACTCAGGTAGGGGGTCAGGCAGGGTTGTACTCAGGCAGGCTAGCTAATGCCACTACCTATGTAGCCATGGCCACACTGCTATTTTTAGCACACTAGCTCGATCAAAGCTAGTGCAGGTATGTCTACCTGAGCTGGAAATTACACCCCCAGCTGCAACATAGACTTGCTCTGAGTTGTTACTCTACCTCTGTAAGGGAGCACTTTTTAGGCAGACATCCTCAAAAGTCAGCCAAGGAGAACTTAAGACATAGGTGCCACTTGTCATTTCAGTTAAGCAGGTGTAAATCAGAACCTCTTCCATTTATGTACATGGAGTTTAAGTCTGATCAGCCTAATCAGGCCCATATCTGTTATATACACCGACTGTTTGTATCCACAGGCACACAAAGCATTAGCCAGAGCAGCCTCGGAGTTCAAAACAGGACAAAAGTGATCTCCAAATACAGAAACACACACAGCCACAGAGGATCCAACAGCAGTTGTTCCTTTTTACACGAGACTCTCCTTGTCACCTGCCGACAGTGGTTTTTCAGAGATACGCAAAAGCCAATGATAATAAAATCGGTCATACTTTGCATTAGTTGGTTTCCACATAAAGTAAGGCTGGTTCAAAGTTACAAACTCAGTTGATACACTGCCATTGGCTTGTGGCTAGTACTTAAATGCTTGTTTGAAGCCTGTTCAAGCAAGTTCTGAAAGCTGGCCTGCTAGGTTTCCTGTCCAGAAGAAATCACCCTCTGCCAGGTCAGAAAGTGGATCTGATCTGGCATTGTGTCAGGCAGACTGACCATCTGAGGCACATCCCATCATAACATTAACACATCACTATGCAAGAACTGATGTTCTTTCAAGGAGCGAACTTCAGCTCTATGCAGAGAGAGCCAGCATGAGGGCCTGGGCCCTATGTGGTCCCACTTAAGCCTTGCGGCCTTTGTGCCGAGCCTCTGCTCAGGAGTGATCTTCACACTTGAGCGAGGAGCCACGCACACAAAACCAACCTTAGTTTCCATATTGCTACATTTCCTGGTGCTAGTGCATATATTGCATGAAGTTCATTGGTCCCAGCAAGAGCTTTTTGACTAGATCATTGGCCTGCTTTTACGTTATAGCACTTGGACCAACAGAAAGAAATGGCCTCTAAATGACAGCATGAGGCTTTTACTTTTTATCCTTATAATCCACTCTCGTATTAGGCCACCAAAGATACCTCTTCCGCATGTATTTTGTTTATAAAGCATGCATTCAAAGCTCATGGTGCTGTACAAAATTTTAAAACAATGGAAGTCTATAGGTCCCAAAGCCAATTTTAGTATTATTGCTTGTATAGCAGTGGCTCCTAGTCACAGAATGGCTAAAATTACTCCTGTTTCGCCATCAGAGATACCTTAATTCCCAAAATAGTAGGGGGTTTACACTGGAATAACTACAGTCTGCAAGTGGCATTTCAAGATTCTATTGCACTATCCAGAGATGTGCAGATTTCTGACTGGAACAAATAATTTAGCCAGTCAGTAAACGTTTCATGGTATGACTAACAGAGATTATCTAAAAATTGCTTGGCCTAGTGAACAGACATCTCTGGCTAATACTTAGAACTGTGCAAAACCAACTTTTCTGATGAATTGGAAACTAAGCAACAATCAAGCTGGTTTTATCCAGGACTAAGGCCAAGTTCCACAAATCTTTCAACTGAAACTGTGGCTTAGGGCAGAAACCATGCAATATCCAGAGGTTTTAACCTTAAACCAGAGGAAACTTGACCATTTCATCTGAGCTTCCCTTTGAGCTTTTAGGTGTGTTCAAACCTTATATCAAGCCTCAAATCTAAATTCAATCGGCATAAACCTAAACCATTTATATAAATCATACAACAGTTTTCCTAGAGCTTTCAGACCAAATTCTTCCTGCCATTACACTAGGGATGAACTTGACCCTGTGTATTTTAAATTATAATACCATTAGGAGATTAGCATCACATATGCTGTATTTTTTGGTCGTTTCCTCATCCATGTCTCTCTCACAGAGGACAGACCACTGCTGCTTCTTAGGCCTTGTCTACATTACAGGGGAAATTCAATCTAAGCTAAACTAAAAATTCACATAATTTTAGTTACGTTAAGAACGTAACTCAAATCGCCATAGCTTAGATCTACTTACCGCAGGGTCCACACTACGTGATGTTGACGGGAGACACTCTCCCATTGACTCCCCCTACTCTTCTCAATCTAGTGGAGTACACGAGTCGATGGGAGAGCGATCTGTGGTCGATTTAGCGGGTCTTCACTAGACCCACTAAATCGACCGCCAATGCATCCATCGCTGCTCGTGGATCCCACAGTAAATGTAGACAAGCCCTTAGACTGCAAGGTCTTTAAGACATGGACTGTCTACACTTTTGTACAATGCTTCGCACCCTGG
The DNA here is from genome assembly GCF_009764565.3 of Dermochelys coriacea. Taxonomy (NCBI): domain Eukaryota; kingdom Metazoa; phylum Chordata; order Testudines; family Dermochelyidae; genus Dermochelys; species Dermochelys coriacea. The sequence continues at coordinate 230,814,523 of NC_050069.1, forward strand.
GAAGCTCATTCTGATAGATTATATTATATTAGTACCTCGAGGCCCCTATAACAAAGATTTAAAACTGAATCAATTCTAGTGGAACTCGGCTAAGGTAGCGTTTCCCAAGCTGGGGGGGTACCTCACTTTCCGCAGGAGGGTGTTGAGCTGATAGGAGGAACAGCAGGGTTGGGAAAAGCTAAATGGATCCTAGATTGCTCAACAGAAGTATGCTCCTACAAATGTGGATAAAGGCATCCGCCCTCTTTTAGGCCTCTAAAATGGCAGGCCACAGAAGCAGTTTGTGTGTACAGGTCCCTGGCCCAAGCGGCTTTTCCCTGCTCCTGTGGCAAGAGCACAGACAGCCTTAGCCCACAGTGGGCATCTTACCTCAGTCAACATGTAGCCTTGGGGGGGGGGGGGGAGGAGGGGGAGGAGGTGGGAAACATAAGGCATGGGGAAAGGAAGAGGAAAATCAAAAAGTAAAAAATAAAATTAAGATAAATAAAAGCAAGGAAAGGACAAGAGAGAGAAAATTGACAGGAAAAAGGAAATATGGTAGCAAATGTACCACAGTATAGTGTGACAAGACACTGAAGGATGAAGGTATGGGCTGGCCCATCTGCAAATCCACTCCAAGAAAAGGCTTCAATACAAAATGGTTGGAAACAACGGGGATAAACAGTAATGAAACTGGGTGGGTGCCTGTCCCCGCCTCCTTCCACCCCTCTCCAGGAGCTAGGACCGGGAGCAGGGCCATGGCTATGGACAGGTCAGGGGCTGGGAATAGAGCTGGAGGCGAGGATGGGAGAGGAGCCATAGCTGAGCTGCAGTGGAGGCTGGTAGCAGGGCCCACAACTAGGTACAGAGGTGAGGCTGGGGATGGGGCCAGGGCTGCAACTGGGTGGCACTCCCTTTCTGCCTCCCTTGGGGGCTGGCCTGGGCCTGGCAGTGCCCCCTTGAACATTCCTCCACAATTTGGGGACCTCTGGTCTAACCTGTTCTTTAAAATATCCAGAACCCAAAACCTCCCTTGGAAGTTTAGTCCAGTATTTAACTATCTTTGTAGTTAAAAAGTTTTTCCATTATCTAACCTAAATCTCCCTTGCTGAAGATTAAACCAGTTATTATAGAGGGTGTGAATATGGAGAATAATTGATCAGTCCTCTTTTTATAGATTCATAGATACTAAGGTCAGAAGGGACCATTCTGATCATCTAGTCCAACCTCCTGCACAGCGCAGGCCACAGAATCTCACCCACCCACTCCTATGAAAAACCTCACCTGCGTCTGAGCTATTGAAGTCCTTAAATCATGGTTCAAAGACTTCAAGGAGCAGAGAAGCCTCCCTCAAGTCAACCAGGCCCCATGCTACAGAGGAAGGCGAAAAACCTCCAGGGCCTCTCCAATCTGCCCTGGAGGAAAATTCCTTCCCAACCCCAAATATGGCAATCAGCTAAACCCTGAGCATATGGGCAAGATTCACCAGCCAGATACCCAGGAAAGAATTTTCTATAGTAACTCAGATCCCATCCATCTAATATCCCATCTCAGGGGATTTGGCCTATTTACCCTGAATATTTAAAGATCAATTACTTACCAAAATCCCATTATCCCATCATACCATCTCCTCCATAAACTTATCGAGTAGAATCTTAAAACCAGATAGATCTTTTGCCCCCACTGCTTCCCTTGGAAGGTTATTCCAAAACTTCACTCCTCTGATGGTTAAAAACCTTTGTCTGATTTCAAGTCTAAACTTCCTGGTGGCCAGTTTATTCCCATTTGTTCTTGTGTCCACATTGGTGCTGAGCTGAAATAATTCCTCTCCCTCTCCTGTATTTATCCCTCTGATATATTTATAGAGAGCAATCATATCTCCCCTCAACCTTCTTTTAGTTAGGCTAAACAAGCCAAGCTCCTTAAGTCTCCTTTCATAAGACAAGTTTTCCATTCCTCGGATCATCCTAGTAGCCCTTCTCTGTACCTGCTCCAGTTTGAATTCATCCTTTTTAAACATGGGAGACCAGAACTGCACACAGTATTCTAGGTGAGGTCTCACCAGTGCCTTGTATAACGGTACTAAAACCTCCTTATCCCTACTGGAAAGGCCTCTCCTGATGCATCCCAAAACCGCATTAGCTTTTTTCACAGCCATATCACATTGGTAGCTCATAGTCATCCTATGATCAACCAATACTCCAAGGTCCTTCTCCTCTTCCGTTACTTCTAATTGATGCGTCCCCAACTTATAGCTAAAATTCTTGTTATTAATCCCTAAATGCATAACCTTACACTTCTCACTATTAAATTTCATCCTATTACTATTACTCCAGTTTACAAGGTCATCCAGATCCTCCTGTATAATATCCCGATCCTTCTCCGAATTGGCAATACCTCCCAGCTTTGTATCATCTGCAAACTTTATTAGCACACTCCCACTTTTTGTGCCAAGGTCAGTAATAAAAAGATTAAATAAGATTGGTCCCAAAACCGATCCCTGAGGAACTCCACTGGTAACCTCCCTCCAACCTGACAGTTCGCCTTTCAGTAGGACCCGTTGCAGTCTCCCCTTTAACCAATTCCTTATCCACCTTTTGATGTTCATATTGATCCCCATCTTCTCCAATTTAACTAATAATTCCCCATGTGGCACGGTATCAAATGCCTTACTGAAATCTAGGCAAATTAGATCCACTGCATTTCCTTTATCTAAAAAATCTGTTACTTTTTCAAAAAAGGAGATTAGGTTGGTTTGGCACGATCTACCTTTTGTAAAACCATGTTGTATTTTGTTCCATTTACCATTGACTTCAATGTCCTTAACTAATTTCTCCTTCAAAATTTTTTCTAGGACCTTGCATACCACAGATGTCAAACTAACTGGCCTGTAGTTACCCGGATCACTTTTTTTCCCTTTCTTAAAAATAGGAACTATATTAGCAATTCTCCAATCATTCGGTACTACTCCTGAGTTTACAGATTCATTAAAAATTCTTGCTAATGGCCTTGCAATTTCAGGTACCAATTCCTTTAATATTCTTGGATGAAGATTATCTGGGCCCCCCGATTTAGTCCCATTAAGCTGTTTCAGTTTCGCTTCTACCTCAGATATGGTCATAGCTACCTCCATATCCTCATTCCTATTTGTCATGCTACCATTATCCCCAAAATCCTCTTTAGCCTTATTAAAGACTGAGGCAAAGTATTTGTTTAGATATTGGGCCATGCCTAGATTATCTTTAACCTGCACTCCATCCTCAGTGTTAAGAGCTCTTAACACATACAGAGATGTATCAAGTGATCCCTTAGTCTTCTTTTCTCAAGACTAAACAGCAGCAGTTTTTTTTTAGCCTTTCCACATAATTCAGATTTTATAAACTTATCATTTTTGTTGCTCTTCTGTGGACTCACCAATTTGTCCACATCTTTCCAAAAATGTGGAGCCCATACGTGGACACGGTATTCCAGCAGAGGCCTCACCTGTGCCAATTATAGCAGGACAGTTACCTCATTGGTCTTACATACATCATTCCTGCTAAGACACCCGAGAATATTAGCCTTTTTTGCAATTGCACCAGATTGTTGATTCATATTCAGTTTTTTTGTTCACTTGAACCCCCCCCCAGATCTTTTTCAGCAGTACTACCACCTCACCAGTTATTCCCCACATTGTATTTGATTTTTCCTTCCTAAGTGTAGTAGTTTCCACTTGTTTTTATGAAATTTCATCTTGTTGATTTCAGTACAATTCTCCAATTGGTCAAGATTGTTTTGTAGTCCAATCCTGTCATCCAAAGAGCTTGCAAGCCCTCCAAGCTTTTATAAGCATACTCTCCCCACTCCATTATCCAAATCATTAATGAAAACATTCAATGGTACAATATACATCAGAAAGCCCTGCTGAACACTACTACATATGCTCTCCCAGACTGACCGCAAACCATTGGAAAAGTACAGACTTTCAATAAGTTGTGCTCCCATTTTATTTCTCTGGTTTGCTTATGAGAATGTCATGTGCCATTCTGTCAAACACCTTCCTAAAAATCAAGCTAGATCATGTCTACAGTTTCCTCCCATCCACTAGGCCAGTAACCCTATCAAAGAAGAAAATTAGGTTGGTTTAGCATGATTTGATCTTCAAAAAACTATAGTGGTTATTATTCTCTAGGTGATTTCATATTGACAGTTCAATAATTTTTTCCAATATCTTTACAGGTATCAAAGTTAGGCTTTAACTGGTTTATAACTCCCCAGGTCCTCCTCATTCCCTTTCTCCAATCTTCTGGGACCTCATCCATCCTCCAGGACTTCTTGAAGATTGTCAAGGTTCCCTCCCCACTCTGAACTCTGGGTACAGATGTGGGGACCCGCATGAAAGACCCCCGAAGCTTATTTTAGCAGCTTAGATTAAAACTTTCCCAAGGCACAAACTCTTTGCCCTTGGACGGTACGCTGCCACCACCAAGTGATTTAACAAAGAATCAGGGAAAGAACTACTTGGAGTTCCTATTCCCCCAAAATATCCCCCCCAGTTCTTGCATCTCCTTTCCTGGGGAGGCTCAAGAATTATATCCTAACCAATTGGTTACCAAGTGATCACAGACTCAAACCCTTGGGTCTCAGGACAGATAATCGCTAATGGTTCAGAGATTGCTTCAGATTGTTTTTTTTTTTTTTTTAAAGTATCGTAGGGTGAATTTCATTCAGCCTTGCTGACTTGAATATATTCAACTTGCCTACACATTCTTTAACCTCTTCTTTTCCTATTCTAGCTTGTGCTCCTTCCCTCTTATTGTTAATATTATTTGTGTCAAGTGCCTGGCCACACCTTTCTCGTGAAGGCTGAAGCAAACAGGCATTAAACACCTCAGCCTTCTTGATATCGTCAGTTATTAGCTCTCCTTCCCCCTAAGTAGTGAACCTACATTTTCCTTCATCTTTCTCTTGCTCTTAACATATTTAGAGAGCCTCTTCTTAACACCTTTTATACCCCTTGCTAGGCGTAACTTATTTTGTGCCTCAGCCCTTCTGAGTTGCTCCCTATATGGTTGGACTATTCTTTTGACCTTATCCTTAGCAATCCATCCAGGTTTTCACTTTTTGTAGGATTCCTATTTTCAGGTTATTAAAGAGCTCCCGATTGAGTCATATTGGCCTCTTACCATTATACCTATCTTTCCTTTGCATAAAGGATAGTTTGCTCTTGTGCCTTTAATATTGCCTCCGAGAACTATGAACTCCCTTATGTCTTGATTTTCTTCCCATGGCAACTTACCCAGCACTTCTCTGAGCCCTGGTCTACACTACAGGGTTAAGTCGAATTTAGCTGCGATAGGTTGATTTCATAATGAATGCATCTACACAAGCAAACCCATTCCATCAACCTAAAGGGCTCTTAAAATTGACTTCTGTACTCCTCACCGGCGACGGGAGTAGCACTAAAATTGACCTTGCTGGGTTGAAATTGGGGTAGTGCGGACGCAAATCGACCTTACTGGCCTCCGGGAGCTATCCCAGAGTGCTCCAATGTGACTGCTCTGGACAGCACTTTCAACTCCGATGCACTAGCCACGTACGCAGGAAGAGTCCTGGGAACTTTTGAATTTAATTTCCTGTTTGGTCAGTGTGGCGAGCTCAGCAACTCAGGTGACCATACAGTCCCCTCAGAATCGCAAACGATCTCCATCATGGAGCTAACAGGAGACACTGGATCCGATTGCTGTATGGGAAGAAGAATCTATGCAGGCAGAACTCCGATCAAAAAGAAGAAATGCCTATACACACACACACACACACACACACACACACACACACACACACACACACACACACCCCCCAAAAATCGCACAGAATATGAGGGACAGAGGCTACAATAGGGACACACATCAGTGCCATGTGAAAGTCAAGGAGCTCAGGCAAGCCTACCAAAAGGCAAACAGTCACTCTGGGTCAGAGCCCCATACATCCCGCTTCTATGATCAGCTGCATGGCATTCTAGGGGAGGAGAGGACCCCCCCACTGTCCGTGGACACCTGCAAGGGAGGAGTCTTACACAACATGGAAGAGGATTTTGTGGAGGAGGAAGAGAATACGCAGCAGGCAAGCGGTGAATCCGTTCTTCCCAGCAGCCAGGGCCTTTTCATCATCCTAGAGCCAATATCCTCCGATGGCAGGATCCCCAACCCTGAAGGCGGAGAAGGCACCTCTGGTGAGTGCACATTTGTAACAGGGTTTAAAAGCAATAGTGTTTAATGTTTGATTTGCCTTGAAGACTTGGGATGCATTTGCGGCCAGTACAGCTACTGGATAAGTCTGTTACCGTATCTGGGGATAGAGTGGGAATCCTCCAGGAACATCTTCATCAAGCTCTCCTGGAGGTACTCAGAAAGCCTTTGCAGAAAGTTTCTGGGGAGGGTTTCCTTATTTCATCCTCCATGGTAGGACACTTTACCACACCAAGCCAGTAGCCTGGAATCATTACAGCACAAAGCATGGCAGCAAATAGTCCTGGGTTTTGGTCACATTCAGTCTATATCTTTCTGTGTTAGCCTCAGGAGAACGATATTCATGGTCACCCGGTTGAAATAAGGGAATTTTTGTAAGGGAACAGTAAAAGGACCCCATTCATGCTGGGCTGTTTGTGCTTGGTTAAAAGGGATCATCCCTGAGAATAGCCACACAGCGGGGGGGAGGGGTGAAGGGATCATCCCAAATAGCCACACGGAAGGGTGGCAGGGAGATGTATGCTGCACATCCACCTGAAAACCGCAGCCCCTCCTTTTAAATGGCAAACCCAACTGGCATTGCTTTCTATGGGAAAGGAGGGTGCTGCAGTTTGAAAAAAAAATAAAAAAATAAAAAATTCCCACCTGATATGAAGGCATTAGAAGCCAAACCTGTGTACCCTTTGGTTTACCATGGCTGCCTGGAAACCAAATTCTGTTGCCCAGCCATTGTAATGTGTCACCATACCGGCAGGCGCTCAATATAAAAAGCAAAATGTGACCTTGTACCTAAAGCATATGTGCTGTCTGCTGTGAATTGCTTGTTTCACTGTGAAAGAGTCTCCTTTTGTTCTCAGAAATGTATCATCTTAAATGTTACTCTCCCTTTTTATCCCCCCCACAGGTGCAAATGTTTCTATGCTCCCCCATCATCTCTGTCCCTGAGGTTATCACAGATTAGAAGGTGAAAAAAACCCCACACTTGCAATGACATGTTTTCCGAGCTCATGCAGTCCTCCCACATGGATAGGGCACAGCTGAATGCATGGAGGCATTCAGTGGCAGAGTCCAGGAGAGCATTAAATGAGCACGATGAGAAGAGGCAGGATGCAATGCTGAGGCTAATGGGGGAGCAAACGGACTTGCTCAGGCGTCTGGTGGAGCTGCAGGAAAGCCAACAAGAGCACAGACCGCCGCTACATCCACTGTACAACCGCCTGCCCTCCTCCCCAAGTTCCATATCCTCCTCACCCAGGTGCCCAAGAAGGTGGGGTGGGAGGCTCCGGCACCCAGCCACTCCACTCCAGAGGATGGCCCAAGCAACAGAAGGCGGTCATTTAAACAGTTTTGATTTGTAGTATGGCTACAATAAGTAATGTGGCCTTGTCCTTCCCTCCTCCCCCAGCCTACCTTATCAGTTGTCTCCCTCCCCCCCAGCCTTTTTTTTTTTTTAAATTAAGAAAGAATGCATGGTTTCAAAACAATAGTGACTTTATTTCCTTTGCCAGCTGTGATCGAAGTGGGGGAGGGTGGTTGGCTTACAGGGAATTAAAATCAACAAAACATACACAGCTGTTACACCTTAGCCTGGCCAGTCAAGAAACTGGTTTTCAAAGCCTCTCTGATGTGCAGCATGCCTACCTGTGCTCTTCTAATAGCCCTGGTGTCTGGCTGTTCAAAATTGGCAGCCAGGCAATTTGCCTCAACCTCCCACCCCATCATAAACCTCTCCCCCTTACTCTCAAAGATATTATGGAGCACATAGCAAGCAGTAATAAACAAAGGGAATATTGGTTGCGCTGAGGTCTAACCTAGTCAGCAAACAGTGCCAGTGAGCTTTTAAACATCCAAAGGCACATTCTACCACCATTCTTCACTTGCTCAGCCTATAGTTGAACTATTCCTTACTACTGTCCAGGCTGCCTGTGTATGGCTTCATCAGCCCTGGGACCAAGGGGTAGGCTGGGTCTCCAAGGATAACTATTGGCATTTCAACATCCCCAGCGGTAATTTTCTGGTCCGGGAAGTAAGTCCCTTCTTGCAGCTGCTCAAACAACCCAGAGGTCCTAAAGATGAGAGCATCATGCACTTTTCCCAGCCATCCCATGTTGATGTCAGTGAAACTTCCCTTGTGATCCACCAGTGCTTGCAGCACCATTGAGAAGTACCCCTTGCGGTTTATGTACTGGTTGGCAAGGTGGTCCAGTGCCAAGATAGGGATATGCATTCCGTCTATCGCCCCACCACAGTTAGGGAACTCCATTGCACCAAAGCCATCCACTATGACCTACACATTTCCCAGAGTCACTACCCTTGATAACAGAACATCAGTGATTGCATTGGCTACTTGGATCACAGCAGTCCCCACAGTAGACTTGCCCACTCCAAATTGATTACTGACTGACCAGTAGCAGTCAGGTGTTGCAAGCTTCCACAGGGCTATCGCCACTTGCTTCTCAACTGTCAGGGCAGCTCTCATCTTGGTATTCCTGCACTTCAGGGCAGGGAAAAGCAACTCAGAGTTCCAGGAAATTGGCCATACGCATGCGAAAGTTTCGCAGCCACTGGGAATCATCCCATACTTGCAAGACTATGCGGTCCCACCAATCTATGCTTGTTTGCCAGGCCCAGAATTGGCATTCCACTGTATCAACCAGCCTCACTGCTGCCATGATGTCCCAATTGCCACATCCCATGCTTTCAGGAACATCTGTGTCCATGTCCTCCTCACAATCGTCCTCGTGCTGCCATCTCCTAGCCAGGTTCTGCACATACTGCAGTATAATGCGCGAGGTGTTTACAATGCTTGCAACAGCAGCGGTGAGCTGAGCAGGCTCCATGTTTGCCATGCGATGGCGTCTGCACGAGTAACCCAGAAAAAAGGCACAAAATGATTGTCCACAGTTGCTTTCGCAGCGGGGGAATGGAGGGGAGACTGAAGACATCCACCTGTGAATGTTTTTGCACCATCAGGCATTGGGAGCTTAATCCAGAATTCCAATGGGCAGCGGAGACTGCGGGAACTGTGGGATAGCTTTCCACAGTGCACTGCTCCGGGAGTCGTTGCTAGCCACGGTAGTGAGGACGCACTCCGCTGACTTAATACGCTTAGTGGGGACATACACAATCGACTGTATAAAACTGATTTCTAAAAATCAACTTCTATAAAAATCAACCTAATTTCGTAGTGTAGACATAGCCTTAGTTTGTTAAAGTCTGCTTTTTTGAAATCCATTCTCCTTATTCTGCTGCTCTCACTCCTTCCTTTGCTTAGCATCATGAAATCTATCATTTCATGATCAGTTTCAAGCTAGTTGCCTTCCACCTTCAGATTCACAAACTATTCCTCCCTGTTGGACAAAAAATAAGTCTAAAATGGCTGCCTTCGCAGTTACTTCCTACACCTTCTGAAACAAGAAGTTGTCCCCAATATGTTCCAAAAAACTTACTGGACATTTTGTGTTTTGCCGTATTACTTTGTCAACAGATATTTGGGTAATTAAAGTCCCTCATTTCTACAGGTCATGTGTTTTGCATTTCTGTTATCCACCTCTTCCTCTTGATTTGGTGGTCTATAGTAGACCTCTGACAGGATGTCACTCCCTTTTTTCTTTCACTTTTATCTTCACTCAGACTTTCCACTGGTCTGCTTCTTACCTCCTTCTGAACCTCAGAATGAGCATATATATTCTTGATGCACAATGCAATATCTCCTCCCTTTTTTCCCTGTCTGTCTTCCTTGAAAGCTGTACTCCTCTATACCAGTATTCCAGTCTGACATTTCTCCCACCAAGTCTCTGTGATGCCAATTAAGTCATAATTTATCTTATGTACTAATACTTCCACTCCTTCACATTTCTTCCCCAAAATGCAAGGAGTATGGGGAACAAACAGACACCACTCACACCACGTGGTTCCTCCTGCCACATTCCCAGCAAGTTAAAACCATGGTCATGACTCCTAGCTGACCAGGTCCCCCACAGGTGCAGGCAGAGGAATAGCTAGCAGTAGCATTGGCAATGTGCCATTTTTCTCCCATTGGAGGTTCTCCCTTGTAGAGTACCAAGTTAAGAGGGAGAAAACAAACCCATCTACCCACACTCTCTCCATCCGCTGGGAGCTCAGCTGGCTAACTCCTTTAGTCTCCCATCTGCCTTCATCTTATCAGCAAGATCTGTGCTTTTTAAGGCCAGGGCTCCCCTCCCCACACACACACACAGCTGGAATGGGTGACTCACCCCTTCTCACTCAGCCCCTGCTGATCAGTGGCCTATCCAAAAAACTCCATTGCTCTCACTTCAAACAGCCCTACTCGAAATCAGATGCTCACCCACTTAACTGCAGGGCAACCAAGCCCAGGCAGACAGACAGTCAGCAACTAAGCCTAGATTTCACATACACCAAACCAGCCCAGTGTCCTACCAAACTCAATGGCATGTTCCCAGTCTCTCCCCAACCCAGGTCCATATAGCACAGAGACTTATTAACTATATGTAGTTACTTATTCCCCTAAATCAAATCAATAGCAATAAGAGAAGCGCTCCTGAGATAGTCAGCTAGTGAGTAACCTCCCTTAGTCTCTTGGGTGCCTTTGTCTTCATATTACTGTATACGTGCCTCTTTCGACCAGATTTGGCTATTGAAAACTGGCAGCCTGTTTGTGAATATTCGTGTTTCTTATCTTCTCCCTTGTAGACACATTTAATTTTGAATCTTTCACGGTGTGTTAGTTGTGGTTATTAGAAACCAATAATCCACTCTTCCATAGTAAGGGTGTTATTAAACTGTTAACTCTGCCACCAAATTTAAGTGAATTTGATAATGAGAATACATTGATGTTTTTAAGGTTCATGACACTTTGATTAATAAGGCAATACACAATCTAAATGCTTTGTGAAATGGACTGTAAAAACTACTTTATCAAACCACAGGAGCAACTATTTGCCTTAGAATATTAATAATGGTAACTGTGTAAAAGACTGATCTTTCACTCCTTACTCAAGGAAAATTCCCATGAAACTTTAGCTTGGATAAGTAATGTTACAGCAGGTCCTAAATATCCTTGGCACTTGGAAATTTGGTAGTCTTCTGTTGCATATGAACCAGTGTCATATTTAGTATCAGTATCTTTTCTTTATAAAATCCATAAACTATGGAGAGAACATGGCAAACAATATTCGCAGTCTACTAGACTAGTGAAGAGAATATAATAAGGTAATAATACACACTCAACAGAATGACAGACAACAACAATTTCACTTTGGCTAGATGGACTGGAAGAGGCTGAGAAACCCCTCGGTGTCAGAACATAAATGTGTCCTGGCAGTAGCTTACAAGAGAGCTTCTATTCATTTAGACATAGCAGATACACTCTGTATGTCCTGGAAATACACTTCAAGTGTGTCTGCACATATCATTGAAGAAGGAAGTTACAAAACATTAAGACAGCAGAAAAATTAGTCAGCAAGGGTGGCAGCTCTGCTTATCTAAACTGCAGCTTATTATTTGTATTACTAGGTTACGATTCATAACCTTGGTAATCAGCCTATCCCACCACTCCACTGATACCAATATTTTGACAGAAGAACGTACTGGATTCTATAGCATAGTTCACTATTATCACACTATAGTTTATTCCCTAGTCCTGCAAAACAATCTGTTGTTTTATTGTAGCAATCTCCTGTTATTGTAGAAGGGACAAAAATGGAGAAAACAAGGCTGTGATATGATGCATTAATTAATTCTAACTTATCCTCACTGCAAACCTCCTTTCTCCCTGCTTACTCACAGCTCTTTTAACACCTTTACCAATTATCCGACCAACCCAACGATGCAGGTCAGGTTTGTAACAAAAACTTTTCTGTCAAAAAGATAATGATGCTCAAGAAAATATTAAGAGGTGCTTTAAAATTTGTGCCACGTAGCGAGTGGTTGCTGCCCTGTTATCATTTCTATTAACCTAAATCTCTGAATTAGTTGTGTTTTGAGAAAGCTGTCTTCCCCTCCTCCTGCATGGGCTGATCTTATTTATCTGCTTCTTATTCTAAAAAGAAAAGGAGTACCCGTGGCACCTTAGAGACTAACAAATTTATTAGAGCATAAGCTTTCGTGAGCTACAGCTCACTTCATTGGATGCATTTGGTGGAAAAAGCAGAGGAGAGATTTATATACACACACACACACAGAGAACATGAAACAATGGGTTTATCATACACACTGTAAGGAGAGTGATCACTTAAGATAAGCCATCACCAGCAGCAGGGGGGGGAAAAAGGAGGAAAACCTTTCATGGTGACAAGCAAGGTAGGCTAATTCCAGCAGTTAACAAGAATATCAGAGGAACAGTGGGGGGTGGGGTGGGAGGGAGGGAGAAATACCATGGGGAAATAGTTTTACTTTGTGTAATGACTCATCCATTCCCAGTCTCTATTCAAGCCTAAGTTAATTGTATCCAGTTTGCAAATTAATTCCAATTCAGCAGTCTCTCGTTGGAGTCTGTTTTTGAAGCTTTTTTGTTGAAGTATAGCCACTCTTAGGTCTGTAATCGAGTGACCAGAGAGATTGAAGTGTTCTCCAACTGGTTTTTGAATGTTATAATTCTTGACGTCTGATTTGTGTCCATTCATTCTTTTACGTAGAGACTGTCCAGTTTGGCCAATGTACATGGCAGAGGGGCATTGCTGGCACATGATGGCATATATCACATTGGTAGATGCGCAGGTGAACGAGCCTCTGATAGTGTGGCTGATGTGATTAGGCCCTATGATGGTATCCCCTGAATAGATATGTGGACAGAGTTGGCAACGGGCTTTGTTGCAAGGATAGGTTCCTGGGTTAGTGGTTCTGTTGTGTGGTGTGTGGTTGCTGGTGAGTATTTGCTTCAGATTGGGGGGCTGTCTGTAAGCAAGGACTGGTCTGTCTCCCAAGATCTGAGAGAGCGATGGCTCGTCCTTCAGGATAGGTTGTAGATCCTTGATGATGCGTTGGAGGGGTTTTAGTTGGGGGCTGAAGGTGATGGCTAGTGGCGTTCTGTTGTTTTCTTTGTTGGGCCTGTCCTGTAGTAGGTGACTTCTGGGTATTCTTCTGGCTCTGTCAATCTGTTTCTTCACTTCAGCAGGTGGGTATTGTAGTTGTAGGAATGCATGATAGAGATCTTGTAGGTGTTTTGTCTCTGTCTGAGGGGTTGGAGCAAATGCGGTTATATCGTAGCGCTTGGCTGTAGACAATGGATCGAGTGGTATGATCTGGATGAAAGCTAGAGGCATATAGGTAGGAATAGCGGTCAGTAGGTTTCCGATATAGGGTGGTGTTTATGTGACCATCGCTTATTAGCTATTCAGGGGATACCATCATAGGGCCTAATCACATCAGCCACACTATCAGAGGCTCGTTCACCTGCGCATCTACCAATGTGATATATGCCATCATGTGCCAGCAATGCCCCTCTGCCATGTACATTGGCCAAACTGGACAGTCTCTATGTAAAAGAATGAATGGACACAAATCAGACGTCAAGAATTATAACATTCAAAAACCAGTTGGAGAACACTTCAATCTCTCTGGTCACTCGATCACAGACCTAAGAGTGGCTATACTTCAACAAAAAAGCTTCAAAAACAGACTCCAACGAGAGACTGCTGAATTGGAATTAATTTGCAAACTGGATACAATTAACTTAGGCTTGAATAGAGACTGGGAATGGATGAGTCATTACACAAAGTAAAACTATTTCCCCATGGTATTTCTCCCTCCCACCCCACCCCCCACTGTTCCTCTGATATTCTTGTTAACTGCTGGAATTAGCCTACCTGCTTGTCACCATGAAAGGTTTTCCTCCTTCCCCCCCCTGCTGCTGGTGATGACTTATCTTAAGTGATCACTCTCCTTACAGTGTGTATGATAAACCCATTGTTTCATGTTCTCTGTGTGTGTGTGTGTGTGTGTATATAAATCTCTCCTGTTTTTTCCACCAAATGCATCCGATGAAGTGAGCTGTAGCTCACGAAAGCTTATGCTCTAATAAATTTGTTAGTCTCTAAGGTGCCACAAGTACTCCTTTTCTTTTTGCGAATACAGACTAACACGGCTGCTACTCTGAAACCTCTCCTTACAGTGTGTATGATAAACCCATTGTTTCATGTTCTCTCTCTCTCTCTGTGTATGTGTGTGTGTGTGTGTGTGTGTGTGTGTGTGTGTGTGTGTGTGTGTATGTATATATAAATCTCTCCTCTGCTTTTTCCACCAAATGCATCCGATGAAGTGAGCTGTAGCTCACGAAAGCTTATGCTCTAATAAATTTGTTAGTCTCTAAGGTGCCACGGGTACTCCTTTTCTTTTTGTGAATACAGCCTAAAACGGCTGCTACTCTGAAACCTTCTTATTCTAGTTGGTCTTGAAATCAAGATTGCTGCTACCAAGAAGGGAAGAGGTTGGTGTGAGACAGTAGGTGTGGGGAAGGGATGTCTGATTAATAGCAATGGAATGATAACTTTAATAATGGAGAATCATAAGGAAGATTTCCCTGATGTTCTTCTAACAGTGAGATGTATTAGACTCTGAAATAATCTCCCAAGAGAACTGGCAGAATCCCCATTGCCTGAGACTGCAAAAATTAGACCAGGCAAACCATTAGAAAAGTGTCCTGTAGGGAATAATTCTGCATTTTTTAGGGAGATTGACTAAGTGATCCAATAGGTCTTTTCCATATCTACCTTCTATATCGGGGTGGCCAAAACTTACTGGTCCTCCGAGCCACATGACAATCTTCAGAAGTTTGTGCCTGCTGGGGCTTGGAGCTTCAGCCCTGTGGGAGGTACCAGCCAGGACTCAGGGCTTCAACCCTGCTCCTGCTGAAGCCCCGAGCTCTGGCAGGTGTGTCCCGCTGGGCACCAGCCCTGAGACACCCCCCCCCCCAACCCTGCTGGACAGAAGCCCCTACCCCACCACCCTACTGCACAAGCTCCCCTCCACCCCTGCATAGGTGAAGAATGGGGACGGGGGAGATGTGGAGGGAACTGCGAGCCGCACTTTAGTGGTAAAAGAGCCACATATGGCCCACTAGCCACAGTTTGGCCATCTCTGTTCCATACTCCTGTAGAAAGTGGGGTGGGAAGGTGAGTCCACAGTAACAGAGTACACCGGCCCTTTAAAACTGAGGAAGGGAGTCTCCAGGGCCAGTACTGCAAAGACAGTTGTTGTGAGTCTCCCCCAGAGACAGTGATAATCTGCATGGCTGCTTTGGGCTGTGTCTGCTGCATTTATGCGAAGAGTCTGGATTCCCAGCAGGAACATGTGCAAGGAAGAAACCCCAGGGAGAGGTCATGTTCTGTTTCTGGGGTTTGATTCAATACTTTAGTTTGGTTGCCTTTTCGATTTTACCACCAGACTTCTGGGAAGGAGTTCTCCAGAAGTATGCCTAGGAAAGAGACACATGCCACTTTGGGGAGAGGTCATAATATTCGTTTTTAGAAGAACTCCATCATGGCCCTCTAGGAACAGCCGTTGGCTGCATCCAGCATCCTTGAGGCCCCTAACAATAATCTGACTATCAACACTTGCTTTACAACTGAGATTAAAAGCCTGTCACTGGTCTTCCCACATGCCTCCTGTCCCCTCTATTTCTTTGCTCTGGTTGTGACTGTGCTAATAGCAGGTTAAAATTAACTAGATTCCCATTTGCCGAAGCACTCCAAGTCTGCCATCACTTCGAATTCAATGCGACTCCATTGCTTAGCACACAGAGTTGAGTGGCAGGAAAGCATAAACACAGAAACTAGCGGGGAAGAGGAAGAAAGCAACAAAAAAACAAAACAAAACAAAAACAAAAACACACAGCAGAGTACATAAAGTGGAGAAGAGATAGAAGCAACAAATACATAAACCTCAACAGAACAGAGAGCATGCTGACAAACCACTTACTAGTAATTGAGAGCAGGAAGGAATGAGAAAGCAGACAGAGGGAAAGAACACAGAAAAGGGAAACACAAAAGGTGTTCACACAGACTGACCATATGCTCCACATTGTCAGCATTACATATTTTGTTGCAACTAAACTTTAAAAAACCTAAGACATTTGGAACATCTAAATTTGGGGGAGGGGAGAGGGGTTCCTTGGTAAGAAATATTGAATGAATAGTAGGACTATCTCAATTTGTATTGACTGGGGGAAAAGCTTTGTAGTTTGAATGAAAAATTTCAGTTAGACTCTTTGGGTGGAATCCTGGCCCCACTGAAGTCAATGGGAGTTTTGCCACTGACTTCAATAGGGCCAAAATTTCACACTTCAAGTTTAAAAGCCAATTGCTAAACTCTCTCTAAATCATTGCGTGGCTCTTTGGTCACTGTACCTGTTTATATATTATACACATACACACATGCTAATTAGAACACCTGTAATGTTAATATGGATAAATTAAGTAAAAAAAAAAATAATGAAAAAAATTCTAGATAGTACCAGCTTTTGAATGACCCTAATATATCAATTCTGCTACCGTTACCCATGGTGAGTAGTACCTTATGCTGTGAGCATTCTGGAATGACACCAAGTGGCAAAATATGGTTCTTGGTTATAAAAACATTCAAGCCCTGCACTTATTAAAATGACTCCCCCCCCCCCGCCAGCTTATTTTATTGACTATACCCTTATCAAACATTGTGATATAAATTAATGGACATGATAACAAGCATCTACAAAATGATTCAGAAAGAGCATGGCACTTGGGACTAAACCACGAGACTACATTTGGAAGAAGATGCTACTCAGTGTGAGTAAGGGATTTCAGAATTTGGCTCTAAGCTTATGTATTTTAAAGGAAAAATCCACACTATGAACAAAGTGTGTGAAGATGATTTAAAAAAAAAATAATAATAAGTGAACCACCCTCAGACAGACCCACATTTTGAAGGGGAAAAAAAAAATGCTCAGAACAAATTATAAAGCACTCTTTGCTTTGCTACACGAAACCAGCCACAGATTGACATTTGATGATACCTAGTATGGAGCAGTCCTTTTATTACACTGCAAGCCAATTTTCTTGTTCTAATATGCTTTAAACATCTTTCAATCAAGGCTTTATAAAAGCAAATGGAAAAGGAGTACTTGTGGCACCTTAGAGACTAACAAATTTATTAGAGCATAAGCTTTCGTGAGCTACAGCTCACTTCATCGGGTATGCTCGAATAAATTTGTTAGTCTCTAAGGTGCCACAAGTACTCCTTTTCTTTTTGCGAATACAGACTAACACGGCTGCTCCTCTGAAACCTGTAAAAGCAAATGACAGGTTTCACAGTAGCAGCCGTGTTAGTCTGTATTCGCAAAAAGAAAAGGAGTACTTGTGGCACCTTAGAGACTAAAATTTATTAGAGCATAAGCTTTCGTGAGCTACAGCTCACTTCATCGGATGCATCCGATGAAGTGAGCTGTAGCTCACGAAAGCTTATGCTCTAATAAATTTGTTAGTCTCTAAGGTGCCACAAGTACTCCTTTTCTTTTTAAAAGCAAATGGTAACTATAGGGAATTATTTCTGTATAGAGCATGCCTACCGCAATCACAAATAATATGAATACTAAATAAGAAATAAATAGCCTGTACCTGTTCTCGGTTTGAGTAGCAAGCTGGACAGACGTCAAAGGGGACCCGAGTTCTCTCAGCCCTTTAGGTGCGACATCAGTAGCCGATCGCGTCTCCTTCTGCCAGCTCCTAGTAAGCAAGAAGGGAAATAAAGTTGTCAAACACTGTAATGAAACGTTACCATGCGTGAGCCGCTCCCGCTCCATGCGTCGTTCAGACACTGCAAAGCCTCCGAGCCAGAATAGCTCAGGAAGAGCCGAGCGAACGCTGTTCTGCTGTGGTGGCGGCCAGCGTATGAAGGGGACGATGAAGTCAGACCCCCCCCCCCAGCTGCATTTCAGAGGCTACAGTATCTGATCTCGGGAATCCCACCTCCTCCTGGTATGGAGCCCACCGCCCACCTTCCAGCCAGGTATCGATATCATCCCCGCTGCTGCCGGCTTCCCGCCAAAGCCAAAAAACTCCGCCCCACGTACACTCGGGAGCGGCCTTTCAACGCCCGGATTCTTTTGGCTTCAGCCCGCGGCAAGCCTCTCTACCTGGGGCTGAGGGTCCCGTCCGCCGTGAGCCAAAGGAGGCCCGAGAAGAGAAGCAGGCTGCCGAGCATAGCGATGAAGGCAAGGACTGCCCGCATCTCGTGACCGCCCGCAGCAGCGGCGCGGCGAGTCTGAGCGGGAGCAGCGCCCGCTGCAGCTAAGCCGGCCCCATGGTACTTAAGGGAGGCGGCGATAGCAGCCACAGGCTCTCTCTGCTCCGCTCCGCCCCGCCCCACCCGGGTCCGCTGTGTGGGGCCCAGTGCCGCCACCTCCCGCAGCCCCTGAGCTCAGCCCACCCCGCCTGAGGCAGCCTCCTTTCTCCCCCGCAGCCCCCAGGGGCTGCACGGCAGGCCCGCTGGGGGGGGGGGGGGACAGCGAGGGAGGGCACCCCGGCCCTGCGCCGCTTCAGCTCCCCTGGGCAAGCCTCAGCCCCCTGGCGGGAGGGGCGGCATCTCCCAGGCAGGGGTCCGGGCACCTGCCAGCAGGGGGAGCCGGGGCGGGGGGGATGCCAGCTGGCCACCGCAAAAATGCCAGGCGGTCAGGGCGCCTCCCCGCAGGGCACTGGCAGGGTAGGAGAGCTGCCCCTGGCAACCTGAGGGCCGGGCGTGCGTGTCTCGCTGCCCTCTTCCAGCAGGGCGAGGAGAAGGGCCACTTGCACCTGAAGGTGCTGGGTAATGACAGGAAAGGACGCTAAAGGCCTGGCCTCCTCCCAGGTGCCCCCTCATGGCAGCCCTGCAAGTGGCCCCTCCCCTCAATCAAATTCAGGGTATATAAACAGCCCTTTGTGCAGGGTTAGTTTATTAGCAAAATGCTCACTACCGTAGACCAGAACGCCCCCAGCACCCTCCAAATGGTGTAGTCAGCCCACCAGTCCAATACCCAACACAATGCCAGTATCTCACCACACCTCTCCCCAGCCCCTCTAGCTGGGGTATCTCTCTCCCCTGCTTCCTTCTGGGGTAGGATTCCAGCTCCTGCCTGGAGAAAACAGCTGGCTCACCCCCGCTCTCTCTTCCTTCACTGATCTCAGCCCTCTCTGGCCTGGCAAAGTTTGTAGGTGACCCCCTGACTGCCTTCCACTTTCACCAGCCTGAACTGGCTCCACTGCCCACCCTGTGAATTCTCACCCCTCCCTCCTTCAGGGGCATCCGTTCGCTGTAGCTCTCAGCTGAGCTCTGCTCTTTGTCTCAGCTCTCTTTAGTCTCCTTTGTAATCCCCAGAGTCAGCCCCACCTTCCTCATTGCACCAAACAAGGGTGCTCCTGGTGTGGAAGAGGTGCACTGAGCTCAATTTCATGAACTGGGCCAGCTTCCCAATTACAGATGCCATGTGTCTAAAATTAAAGTGGTTCTTCTTTAAAGTAACTGTACAGAAGTGCTATAACTGCTACTAGCACTTAAGCCATTGACATGCAGACTTATTTCCTGGTACCCTCCGGCAACCTGATGTTCTTCTCCCCAGGTTCCATGCAGATTGTTATTAGGGCTGTCAAGTGATTAAAACAATTAATAGTGATTAATTGCACTGTTAAAGAATAATAGATTACCATTTATTTAAATATTTTGGGATGTTTTCTACATTTTCAAATATATTGATTTAAGTTACCACACAGAATATAAAGTGTACAGCGCTCGCTTTATATTTTTATCTCTATGAATTCTCAATGAAAATTGAGAGTACAAAAAAATAACTGCACTCAAAAACCAAAACAATGTAAAACTTTAGAGCCTACAAGTCCACTCAGTCCTGCTTCTTGTTCAGTTAGTCACTCAGACAAACAAGTTTGTTTACATTTGCAACAGGTGTTTGCACTGTTGTGGCTAAAGATTCATATGCCCATTCATGCTTCAACCACCCTTCCAAAGGGCATGTGTCCAGGCTGATGACAGGTTCTGCTTGATAACAACCCAAAAACCATGGGGACTGATGCATGTTCATTTTCATCACCCGAGTCAGATGCCACCAGCAAAAGGTAGATTTTCTTTTTTGGTGGTTCAGGTCTGTAGTTTCTGAATTGGGGTGTTGCTCTTTTAAGACTTCTGAAATCATGCTACATCTCATCCCTCTCAGATTTTGGAAGGCAATTCAGATTCTTAAACCTTGGGTAGAGTGCTGTAGCTATCTTTAGAAATCTCATATTGGTACCTTCTTTCACTTCAGATTTGACAAAACACAAAGTTTCTTAAAAACAAACATGTGCTGGGCTATCATCCAAGATTGCTATAATATATGGCAGAATGCGGGTAAAATAGAGCAGGAGACATACAATTCTGCCCCCAGGAATTCAGTCACAAGTTTAATTAACGTTTTGGGTTTTTTTAAAATGATCATCAGCAGCATGGAAGCATGTCCTTTGGAATGGTGGCTGAAACATGGAGGTATATGAATATTTAGCATATCTGGCCCATAAATACCTTGCAACCCCAGCTACAACCATGCCATGCAAACACCTCTTCTCACTTTCAGGTGACATTGTAAATAAGCGGGCAGCATTATGTTCCTAAGTGTAAACAAACTTGTCTTATTGATTGACTGAAGAAGTAGGAATGCGGCGATTTGTAGGCACTAAAGTTTTACGTTGTTTTTGGGTTTAAGTGCAGTTATGTAATCAAAAAAATTTGACATTTGTAAGTTGCAGTCCCACAACAATGAGATTGCACTACAGTACTTGTATGAGGTGAATTGAAAAAACAAAAGAAATGATATAATTTTTATGGTGCAAATATTTGTAATAAAAATATAAAGTGAGCACTGTACATGTATTCTGTGTTGTAATTGAAATCAATATATTTGAAAATGTAGAAAAACATCTGAAAATGTTTAATAAATTGAACTGGTATTCTATTCTTTAACAGTGCAATTAAGAGTGATCAATCAAGATTAATTTGAGTTAATTGTGTGAGTTGATTGTGATTGACAGCCCTAATTGTTATCTTTTTCATTTTAACTGTTGTTGTGTATTTTGTGCAGGCATTTGGAGACCAGAAGTTACTAGTAGGTAGCCCACTGTTACGGGGTCCAGTTTTTGACTGGAAAGTCTGGTCAAAAAGGGGACCTGACAGTGTCCAGTCAGACCTACAGACCAGACACTCAAAGTCCAGTTACTGTGGGCGGGGGAGGCAGGGAGGTGCCAGATCACCCATGCCAGCTCCCACTGCAGCCTCCTACCTGTGTTGGGTAGTTGCAGTTCCCAGCTCCAGCTCCACAGGTGAGTCCCTCCTGACCTGGGAAGGGGGAAAGGAGGGGAAAAGCAGAGAGTGATGGGAGAGGAACCTTGGGAGGAAGAGGTGGGGTAGGGCCTCCAGGGGTTGGGGGGAAGAAGAGGTGGGGCAATGGATGTTCCTGCACCCTTGCTGGAGTGTCTGTTCTTTAAATAATTACCAAGTTGGCAACCCTACCCATTGTAGTGACATGTCCTTTACTGCTAACCCATTGTGGCCTATTAGGCCTCTTAGTCCTTCAAGCATGCAGGTCTCCCATTTCTTGTTTGTTATTGCTGTTGGTAGGAGTTTACAAAATTCCCTTTAAATAAAATAAAAGGCTACAGGGTGGAAGTAATGTGGTATTATACCAC
Organism: Dermochelys coriacea; assembly: GCF_009764565.3. Lineage (NCBI taxonomy): Eukaryota > Metazoa > Chordata > Testudines > Dermochelyidae > Dermochelys > Dermochelys coriacea. Next base: position 230,836,409 of record NC_050069.1, read on the forward strand.
CATGGGTATATGATTATATATGACATAACATGTTAATCATAATGTAACCCCCAAGGAGATTACATAGATTTCTGGGACCCTGTCTGCTGGCATCTCAGGGAGAGGCATGCTGTCCCGGGTAGGGAGGGGGAGCTAAGGCAGACTCAGAGTTTGCCCGGCAACCAATCGGGAGTGAAATGCCCTTCCCAGGGAGTTCGGGAAAGGGGAGAAGCCATTTTTGAGTCAGTCTGGAGCCAGCCAGGGTAAGGGCAAGACTGGCTGTGTGGGGAGCTGGTGAGTCCCAGGCCTGCATTCAGGGTTCCCCCTGAGAACTGGCCTCTAGAGACCTGAAAGCAAGATCCCTCAGCTGGGCTTGTCCTTCTCCACTAACTGTTCTCAGTTTGTAGAGTTTTGCTAGGAAACTTCCCCAGCTAGGCTGAGTTAACCCTCCAGCTCCCTAGGTGAGACCAGCCACCACATGGTCAGTGCTGCTCTGTCTGCTAATCCAGGGCTGCTGCAAGGTGTGTGCGCATGTATGCACGCTGGGCTAGGAGACTACAGTTTGGATTTTAGTGCAGTTGTGTAATCTGCACCTTGAGTTCTGCACCCCTTTGTGAGGAGGGGAAATCCTGGGACTGAAGCAGCCCGATTCCTGCCTGAAGAGGATCCCTGCCAGCAGAGAGCAGCCCCTCTGCAGTGACTGAGGAGTCCAGAGTCATCTCTGAAACTGAGGATCATTCATGGAGTTTGGGAGTACACCATCTTTTAGTCAGTCAGGGAATTTGTTTTGGGGACCCCCTACTCCCTGAACTGTGTCCTCAAGCCAGGGAGGAAGGGTTTGGGGATTTTATAACCTGCTGCATATTAAGCAGGTGGACCAAAATTCCACTTGTGAGTCCTTTGGGCTGTACTGAACCCAGTCAGCTACACTGCTAAGCCACTGCAGAGAAAAAAACAAACAAACAAAACACAACTTTGTGGTTATAGTTCATTAAGGGCCCCAACAAATTACAGGTACCAATGGGACACTAGTTTTACATTTGCTACATCAAGTCATGTGACTGGGGAAAGTCACAGGTATTATCAGTGTGGGCACCGGTGACCCTAAACATAGGGTTTTACCCTGTAATGTTATATTTGTTTCTTGTTTAATATAATTTGAATATATTGTATGTGTTTGTTATTTCTTGGAAGTCTCCAAACTATCTGGCAAGTACGTGGGGATTAACCTGTGGTTGGAATTTTCCTCCCAAGCTGCCCTGGTGACCCTACCAGGAAGGAGCAAGCAGGGTGGAGGTACTGCCAAATAAATTCATAGGGAATAATAAAGACGATACACCCTGTTGAGTGGGTGGCAGGATCCAGAAGAACCCAGACCTGTCCATCAGAACCTGTAAGGAGATTGGCATTAGAGAAGGTAACTGGGTGGAGAGGGGGTGCTACATGGGATCCCAGCAGTGCCTCCAATCTTTTAAACTCAGTCCTTATATACACCCCTGCTGCCTTCCTGGAAAAGGAAGTATCTGTAAATTCCAAGTATGGATAACCAGAAGAGGCTTGTAACTTGGTGTGAGCTGGAGGGAATTGACCCTGAACACCACTTCCTGCTCACTAATGTACCCACTGAATGGGAAGTTTGGCAATCTTCAATTTGCCTATATCAGAGAATGGGGAACCTGTGTGGTTCAGAGTCAGATGCAAGCAAAAGGGGAAGCTACTTTATCCCTTCTTGTAGAGGGCAAGATTATACTGTCTACTGTAGTGACCGTCCATGTAATTCTGCCACATGGAGACAAGGAAGCATGAAAGGTGACCATACAAGCACAATCATGTTTTCCCTCCCCATCTCCCACACCATCTGAAGCTATCAGTTTTCAGTTCAAATTGGGGGACTTGACTTCCTTAGTTCAGTCAGTCTTTCCTTACTGCCCAAGGACTCTTGGGAAGTAATCCTATGCTTCCTCCCAGTTCTACAGACCAAATAATTTTTGCTATGGGACAAGCAATAGGGGAGTCCATAAAGACAGCATATGAATCAGGCTCTTACAGAAAGTTAAAGTTCTTTTCAGGCATTAAATCAGTGTCTGTAGGGGAAGATGACTGACATTGAGGCATCAACTAAATCAGATGCAGGAATGACAGTGTAGTGAGGCTGAAAAGAGGAAACGTGACAAAGCCTGCAAGGACCTGCAGGCTATGTAATCTGTGCATTAAAAGCCATCAAGCCTGTTGCCACGGTTGATGACTATCTCTCGGCGATGGAGGATGCCTTTGGGAGCCTAGAGACAGGGCAAGACCCCTACTTTAAATTTCAGTCGTGTTGCCAATAGCCAGGAAAAAAAATCCCACAAAATTTCCTATCTTCAGAGATTGGAACCATCCCTTCAAACAGTGCATCTGCCTTAAAGGCACTGAGAGGAGCCAGGAACACCGAGTACGACTGGGACAGGTTGTACGAGGTGCCATTTATGACAGCTTTATAATTATGAAATTGGACAGTCCTCCAGAATTCCATCAATTGCTGCAAGAAGTCTAGGGGAGGAGGGGGGCGGGGTGAGGAGAACAAACTGTTAGAGAGAGGAATAAGAACTTGGTGAGCAGGACCATTGCTCCTAACAAACGGAAGAATGACCCTTTGAGGTAGTTGGTGGTGGACAGACAACAGCTTAAAACCCTGACAGCATAGCTCACTGAATTTATGACAATTAAGATGCCTCAGGGGTCACCTAGCGAAATTCTTCTACCAACTTTGACAGAAAGTACTCTCCTTTTTGCCCAGAGAGAGGGGACCCCCAACATAGAACCTCTAAAGAAAATCTTGGTGACCCTCCCAAGGAGCAAGAAATTCTGCTACTGATGTGGTGCGGATGGGCACATTTCCACCCAAAGTGACAACCGAAAAAACAAAGAGAATGTAACAACGAAAGAGGGAGCTACAGGGAAACTCCAAAGGATCCCAGTAATGGAGTATACTGGGAGCCATTACAATCAAAGCTCCACTATGTTGTGTTGTGAACAGCCTTCCTGAAGCCCATTCCCAGAGGGATTGATAGGCCCAGCAGCGGTAGTTAAAGTGATGGTAGAAGGGATTCCTTGTAGGGTCCTTGCTGGACTGTGGATCTCGGGTCACCATCATTAGATAACTCCATCGGCAATTTCTGCCTCAAGTGAAGATCTATCCTCTAGAGGAATTGGCAATATGGGGCTTCAGCAATGCTAGTTACCTGTACGATGGCTATGTACTAGTGACTCTAAATTTTCCTGCAGAACTGGCTGGATGTCTCCAGGATTGAGATACTCTGGCTTTGATTTGGCCTGAGATGCAAAAATTCTGATGGCATTCCCATATTGATTAAAACCAACAGCAACATGTTCCAGTCTTTGGCCACTCTTTGTGGTCATTTGGGCCAGAAGACCCCAGGCATGGTTCGCCCTCCATGGCAAGAGCTGACTCCGGGCTCATCCGTGACGTATTATGACCATGATAGCTCTGTCGATAAGTCACTAGGAAAAGTTGTAAAAGTATCCAAAGCTGTTTTGTCCATACCCCCACATAGTGAGATTGACTTGAAAGGAAAACTTAAGCAGCAAAAGTAGTAGCCTTCCTCATACAGCTATGATGGAGAGAACCTGTCTGAACCATCAGACCACTGGAGAGGTTTATTGTCCTTACTATGGATGGAGAAAGCTGGCATTATGGTAAGAGTAAGAAATAAAACCAACCATCCCATAGCCATCAGGAAAGAAATGGTGTTGGCACAATTTTATAGGGTCGAAAGTCTCGTGAGCTCTGCAACTGCTGCCAGAAAGCCCTGTAAGGCATTGGATCCTGATCTTTTTGATTTTGGTGATTCTCCTGCATCTCCCAGTTGGAAAAACCAGTTGAAAAAAAAACCTAAGGTGTTTTCCACTGAGGAATGGGATGCGCCATTAATGTGGAACATACCATTCATTTGGAAGATGACAGGCCTTTTAGGGAGAGGTCCCGAAGACTGGCACCTGCGAACACTGAGAATGTGAAAAAGCATATCCAAGAACTATTGGAAGCAGGAATAACTTCTGAATCCCATAGCCCCTATGCATCCCCCATTGTGGTGGTGCAGACTGTGTGCATGTGTGTGTGGACTATTGCACACTGAATAAAAGAACCATCCCAGATCAATACACTGTACTCAGGGTAGATGATGCCTTAGCTTTCCTAGCAAGAAGCAAATGATTCTCTGTCTTAGATTTACAAAGCAGCTACTACCAGATCCCGATGAGCTCTGAAGAAAAAAAGAAAAACCCAACTTTCATTTGCCCTTTGGGATTCTACCAGTCTGAGAGGATGCCCCAAGGTATCTCAGGAGCTCCTGCTACATTCCAGCATTTGATGGAGAAAACAGTGGGGGGATATAAATTTGTTAGAAGTGCTGGTGTATTTGGATGACTTAATTGTTTTGGGGAAAACTGAAGAGCATGAAGCTTGACTAACAAAAGTGTTAGACTGCCTGGAAGCTAGTGGGTTAAAACTGTCACTTGATTCAAAACAGTAAAATACGTAGGCTATGTTGTGTCAGCAGAAGGTGTGTCAGCTGACTCTGATAAGATTAAGGCATTAACCACCTGGCCTATACCCAAAGACCTGAAAGCCATACAATCTTTCCTAGGCTTCTGTGGATATTACTGCCAATTTGTAAAAAAAATTGTTCTATTGTGAGACCGTTCACCAATTTGACACTGGAATACTGCTGCCCCCCTGACCCAACATGGAAGAAATCACCCCAGCATAAGCTTGTGAGTCCTCCTGAGAGATATTTCAAGGTAAATGAGCCCTTTGGGGACCCTTGAACTGAGAAATGCAACACGTTCCATGCCCTTATTAAAAACTCACCACTGCACCAGTGTTAACCTTTGCAGACCCTACCAAGCCCTATGAACTGCACATAGATGCCAGTCTTGATGGATTAGGAGCACTTCTCTATCAAAATTATGAGAATCAATGAAAACCCATGGCCTTTGTCAGTCGAGGGCTGACTGCATCTGAAAGACACTATCCCATGCACAAACTTATGTTTTTAGCTCTCAAATGGGTCATTGGGATCAAACTTCATTGTTATCTATACAAAGCAATCTTTGTAGTAAAAGCAGATAACAACCCACTTATGTGCAGACCACAGCTAAACTAGATGCTACTGGTCAGCGATGAATGGCTGTGTTGGCTGCTTATGACTTTAAGCTGCAGTACTGTTCGGGACAATGCATCTGCATTGGTATGACCCGTCGCCTCATAACCCACTTGAGGAAGAGTCTGAGTGGATAAAAATGCCTTCTCCTGCTATTCATGCCACCTGCAAGACTATAATAAAAAAACTGCAGTCCCCTTATGCAAATGAGGAAAAATATGCTGACACACTGGGGTTATCTGACAAGGCTATACCTACAATTTATGCAAACCTCGTTGGACTAAAACTTTTGAATTGCCCCAGTTAACTCTGACTGAATTGAGAAGAGCTCAGTGAAAAAATTCAGAACATTGGGCCTGTGCTGGAAGTTGTGGAAAAGGGTGAAAACCTCATCTCCAAGACTAACTTTCCCCCCAACACAATTCTTCTCTTAAAAGAGTGGGATTGTTTAGTAATCAACAAAGGCTTGTTATTCCAAACCATCCAGACTATAAGGGGCCAGGTGTGAAAACAACTGGTCTTACACCAAGAATACCAGGAGATGGTGTTGAAGTCTTTGCACAATGACCATGGTCACTTGGGGGTTGTCATAAATATAAAGGGAAGGTGTAAACACCTTTAAAATCCCTCCTGGCCAAAGGAAAAAACCCTTTCACCTGTAAAGGGTTAAGAAGCTAGGATCACTGGCACCTCACCAAAATGACCAATGAGGAGACAAGATACTTTCAAAGCAGGTGGGGGGGAGCAAAGGCTCTCTCTCTCTCTGTCTATGTGATGCTTTTGCTGGGAACAGAACAGGAATGGAGTCTTAGAACATGGTAAGTAATCTAGCTAGATCAGAGTTAGATTCTGTTTTGTTTAAATGGCTGAGAAAATAAGCTGTGCTGAATGGAATGGATATTCCTGTTTGTGTGTCTTTGTAGCTTAAGGTTTTGACTAGAGAGATTCTCTATGTTTTGAATCCGATTACCCTGTAAGGTATTTACCATCCTGATTTTACAGAGGTGATTCTTTTACTTCAATTAAAATTCTTCTTTTAAGAACCTGATTGCTTTTTCCTTGTTCTTAAGATCCAAGGGTTTGGGTCTGTGTTCATCTATGCAAATTGGTGAGGATTTTTAGTCAAACCTTCCCCAGGAAGGGGGGGGTGTAGGGTTTGGGGAGGAAAGACATTTCCAAGCAGGCTCTTTCCCTGTTATATTTGTCAGACACTTGGTGGTTACAGCAATAAAGTCCAAGGGCAAAAGGTACCTTGGGGAAGTTTTAACCTAAGCTGGTAAAAATAAGCTTAGAGGGTTTTCATGCAAGTCCCCACATCTGTACCCTAGAGTTCGGAGTGGGGAAGGAACCTTGACAGGGGTATACAAGACTTTGGAATTGGTCAGAGCCTGGTTTTATTGGCCCAAAATGACAGCAACTATGGAAAACCACTGGAAACAGTGCTCTTGGTGTGTTAAGCGAAAGACCCTGCCAAAAAGAGGCAGCTTCTATGGTGAAGATCACTACAAATGCACCCAATTGGTGTGCATTGACTTTTTGTCACTGGAGTCCGATTAACAAAAAATTAATAACCCACTCCGCGCCTCCCCCCCCCCCCCCCCAACTCCAGTATACTGGTAGTTACTAGCCATTTTACAAGGTATTCCCAAGCATATCCCACAAAAGACCAAAAAGCCAGTACAGCGGCCAAAATTTTATGGGATAAATTCTTTATACATTATGGTTTCCCTACCCAAATCCATTCTGATCAGGGAAGAGATTTTAAAAAGCAGACTAATTCACAAACAAAAACCCTGGAAATAAGGAAGTCCAGAACCACACCTTACCATTCTCAGGGAGGTCCACAACCTGAGAAATTCAGGCAGACTTTGCTAAACATGTTGGAAACTGTGCATCCAACCCAAAAGACCCGATGGAGTGAGCAGGTCAGTTATCTTGTGTATGGTTGTAGCAAGTTGATGACTCACCAGTGCAGCACCTCCTGCTGGTTATCTTGGGAATTAGCTCTTTCCAGCCTCAGAGCACCCTTTTCAGGTCAGTGTCTCACCTGCTGCTGGCCCCCATGTCCTCTTCCAGACCTCAGTACCCTTTACCTCAGGTGCTACCCCACCATGCTCTGGGTCTCCCCTCCTAGGGGAACCCCTAACCCTCTCACCCACCTTACCTCAGTGGCTACTGCCAGTTGTCATCTAGCCCCCACTCACTGGGGCAAACTGCAGTCTGTCATGGCCATTCATCATTGGCAAGGAGGTTGGACCAGCTGCCTCGCTTTTTCCTGGGCTGTATCTCTGTAGCCCCAATACCTTTGACAGGCCTTCAGCCTGGGGAGTTTACCAGGCTAGAGCTCCCTACCTAGCTCCCTTTTCTAGCACTGCTCCACCTCAGGTACTTTCCTCTCCCAGGCAGCCAGGTCCTTCTCTTTCCAGCTAGAGAGAGACTCTCTTGGCTCCTGGCTCACAGCCCTTTTATAGGGCCAGCTGTTGCCTGATTGGCGCATGGCTCCAGCTGTGGCTGCTTCCTCAATCAGCCTCGCCTTTCACAGTCTCTGAGAGACTATTGCAATGGTCCTACATTGCCTGGTAGGGACCTCTTCCTGTCTGTTTTTCCTTTGCCATCCGTCTCTTATATGTCTTTACTGCTGCCTCTGCCTTCCCATTGCTTTGGGGGTACCTAGGAGAAGAAGTTTTGTATTCTATTTCCCATTTGGTGCTGGATCATTTGAATTTTGCAGCAGTATACTGTGGTCCATTGTCTGAGCATAGTTTGTCAGGTATGCTAAACCTCGCAAAAAGAAGCCTTCAGTTTCCTGACCACAGTTCTTTCCTGAGTGTCCTCCAGGTAGTCCACCTTCCAGAAATTGGAGTAGTAATCATAGAATCATAGGACTGGAAGGTATCTCAAGAGGTCATCTAGTCCAGTCCCCTGCACTCATGGCAGGACTATGTATTATCTAGACCATCCCTGACAGGTGTTTGTCTAACCTGCTCTTAAAAATCTCCAATGATGGAGATTCCACAACCTCCCTAGGCAATTTATTCCACTGTTGAACCATCCTGACAGTTAGGAAGTTTTTCCTAATGTCCAATCTAAACCTCCCTTGCTGCAATTTAAGCCCATTGCTTCTTGACCTATCCTCAGAGGTTAAGAAGAACAAATTTTCTCCCTTTTCCTTGTAACAATCTTTTATGTACTTAAAAACTGTTATCATGTCCCATCTCAGTCTTCTCTTCTCCAGACTAAACAAACCCAATTTTTTCAATCTTCTCTCATATTTCATGTTTTCTAGACCTCTAATATACTGAGCACATGTAATTCTTGTCATGAACAGTAAACAGATCTGTTCTGAACTTTTTCCAACGTTGGGCTGGGATTTCATGGGGCTGTAGAGCCTCTAAATCTGTTGTTGATCACTATAGTCTCTGCATACCTCACACTGTTTCATGTATGCTTTCAGTTGGGCAATCTTGCCTGACCAGTAGGTACACTTCTTGGCTCATCTCAGGATTGCCTCTATATCTAGGTGTGAAGCATGGATCTGTCTCATGATGTCAACTCTTAAATCTGGGGGAATTACTGCTCAGTCCACTTTAAACAAAATCCCATCTTGCATACACAGCTCATCCCTCATGTGGTGGTAGGGGGTAACCTCCTGTGGCACTTGCTCCTAGCAGTCTGGTCAACTCTGGAGTATGAATCATTTTACTGCCTGTTGTGTCCCGTCTTGTTCAGTGCTTTGTTGGATTGCCTGGCACCTCCCATCAGAGATGCCAAGGCATTGTTGCATGTTGATAGACGCTATTTCCTGTTCCACAGACCCATCTGTGTTGTACTCAGGAAGAAAAGGAGTACTTGTGGCACCTTAGAGACTAACAAATTTATTTGAGCATAAGCTTTCGTGAGCTACAGCTCACTTCATCGGATGCACTCAGGAAGGTATGCCCTGCTCAGTGTATCTGACACCAGCAGAGAGAGACTGTCTGGGCAGTATCTTACGCCCATATCATGGTACTGCAGTCTCAGTAGCACACATGATAGTGTCTTGGGTGCACTCAGCAGTTGCTTGTTCATGGTGGCTTCTAATGGCTTGTGATCAGACTGCACATCCACCTTGCGCCCAGAGGTGAATGGATGGAATCATTCCAGGCCAAAGAGCACAGTCAGTAGCTCTTTTTCTAGTTAAGCATTTCCCCCTTTCTGTGCCTGTCAAAGGCTTTACTAGAAAATGCTATGAGCTGCCTGCGACACATCAGTGCTGCTCCTAAGCTTCCTTCCAAGCATTACACTGTAGCTCTAGCTGCTCCATAGGGCATATTTAGGACTGGTGCCTTGCTTATGATTTTTTTTTTTACTCCTTTCAAATGCCTATTCTTAGGTCTCTAACTATTCCCATGCTGCTTCATGGGGTGTTAACTGTCTGAGAGGTTTACATGTTGCTAACAGGTATGTGCAGAATATGGAAAGACAGTTACCCATCCCTGGACTCTCTTCACATCCTTTGGTCTGGGCATTTCCTTAATATCTCTCAGTTTATCAAGATCCTGCCAGAGTCCCTCAAAAGTCAACAGATGTCCAACATAGGGAACCTTAGGTCTCCTCAGCTTCCCCTTGCCTGCATTCAGCCTAATATTCTGCTCCCAACACCTGGTTAGCAGTTGTCACAACTTGATATCATGGTCCTGGATTGTCTCTTCCTTACCATCATTGTAACAGGGTGGTATTCCCCCTAAAGGCCAACAGCCCTGAGGCCAGCCAGCCCTGTTTGATTATCAGACCCAGCTGGGAATGATTCAGAGAGTTCAACTGGGAGGAAAGCTATAGGAGGCAGGTTGACTCCTAAGGCAGGCTGGGGGATAGTGTGAGGAGAAAGGCCTTGGGAATCCTGCAGAAGACCCTGGCTCAGGTTAAAAGACTCGGTTTATATGTGAAGCTTATGCTGAACTACTTTATTATGTTTGAAGAATAAACAGTATCCTGAAGGAAGGGCCTGAACAGACTTTGGGTGTGGTTTTAGTGCTTCTTATGTAAGGAGGAGTGAAATAGGCCACCAGGCCTACAATCTCCTTCTACAATTTGTCATCAGCTACAATTGTGATGCCTGAAGTCCCTCTAATGCCTGGCACAGTACTCAAAGACTTAGCAGCTGTTCAGTGTTTCAGGTAATTGATCCTGGCAACAGCATCTCATTATCTTATCATCCTTTTTCCTCATGAGAGAGTAAAAAAGGCTTTACCTTCCTTTTTTCATTGATCCCCCTATACTCAGCTGTGTATACAGACTCAATTCTTACTTCTGTGCTTGTGCAAGGTTCTTTGTCTGGCAATCTAGCATATGATTTCTGGTGGTCTGAGTCCTTCCCTATTGCCTGTTTGCTCTGCTTATAGGTGCTGTTTATTTGCCTGTTAATCACACTCTCTACCTTGCTGTGAGTCTCTGACCACTGCCACAATGTTTTATGTACCACATACTGGGTAATACCAGGAAGACTCCATGCTTGTAATACTAAATTGCCTCTCTATTGAGAGAACTATTTACAAAGGTGCTGCAGCTGGCATTGAAGCCATGTGCAAACAGAGTGACTTCTTGTTGCTCCTCTAAACTTTTCCCTTCTGCAACCTGTGCTCCTCCCTTCAAGTTCCATGCAGGTTGCTCAAGAAAATATCTCTGGGGCAGATACACCACCAGTTCCATTCCTGGTATCTTCCTATGGGTTGAGACACAGAGATGGTCCCTCATCCGCCCACTTCCCCTGCTCTTCCTCACATCTGTGATCATCCTCCACATGCTCCCCTCCCACATAGTTGCTGACCCCAATTCCATCCCTCCGCCACTTAACTATCACTCCTCTATTCCTTCTCAGAATGGCTTCCCCACTCTTTAAATTGCTCCTCCCTTCAGTGAGCTGGGAGTGTTTTGGAAGATGGAGAGTGATGCCTGTGGGGGGCTAAGAGGATGAGATTGGGATTAGATAAGGGCTATGGTTGGGAGCAGAGTACTCCTTAGAGACCTCTAGGTACATGTCTCCCACACTCTCTGTCCCCTAGTTATGATGAGAGGGGCACAGAGGGTGAAGGGTGATGGAAGACTTGTATCTAAAGATGTCTTGGGTGTGGTGACGCTAGCTGTGCTCCTGGCAGCTTCTCCATTCAACGAATCCCCTGTAGTTCCCTGGCACAGAGTCCTACTCCGATGAACCACAGGACCTTTGTCAAGGCAAGAAGGAGCAGAACCATGTCTTTGGAGCCAGGAACATTGGGATGGGACATAGAAAGCGGGTTTTTGCTAGTGGTCTCACCTGGTTCTGCAGTGCCTGGTTGGCATCAGGCACTAGATTTCAGCATGCACGGTCCAATGGATTCAGTTCTCTTTCTTTCTGGCCTGTAAGTGTTTTGCTACAACATGGCACAAAGTGTTAGACTTGTGGAGCTCTGATGAACTCTTATTTGTAGGCTGTTGTAAACCAAGAACCTCTTGTCTAAATCATTTCAAATGTCCAGAAAAAGTCTGCATCAGCCCCAGACCTCTCCTGCCACTTTTGAGGATGACCGACTTTTCTTCTTTGTAGATTTGAGAGAGAAAGAGCCCAAAGCAGGCTTATAATTCAACTGTAACTATGGAGAAAGTACCATGACTTCACGATAAATACTGGTATATAGTATAGTAGCTGGGCATGAAATAGTCACAGCAATTGTGGAACAGCTGGAATTTTGAGACATTTTTGTTGGGGGTTTGAAATAGATCCCCTTTTTGTACACTTAATATAACAGCAATGGACACTATATAAGAATCTAGGGCTAGGTCCTATAACTGCACCCTTGTAATAGCATATAGAGTACACTTGTGATATTACTGACATAAACTGTGACCATATAGATCATTGTTGCAACCAAGGTCCTATACTTGCACCAAATCTTGTACAAAGGAGGTCAAGTAAGGTGTCTATAGAAAGGTTGTAATTTGCTGGTTATGATTATGCTGTCTGTATGTGTGTATCATTTTTGTATTTGAAGTTCTGAATTGGCTATTTATTTGTATCTCAATGTGTTTTGATTCTAAGTAGCATCAGTGAAACATTTGGTCAGTTTCTTGAAAAAGGACTATTCTGAGTAAGTGCCCAATCAAGAAACACTTAAATGACAATGGACTTTGGGAGACACCAATCCACATCTGAGCTTTCTGGGGAACATTTACACTAACATGTAAACAATGGTGTCGGCCTGCAAAAAGCTGAATCATTCATGGACATGTGATTTGCCCAGGTTGCTACAAATTCCATCTTGTTCCTGTGATTTTGCACAGAAGAACAAAGGAATTTCCACACACAAGAGAGAGAATATAAAAGGCCCTGGAAGCCTCTCCATTTTGTCTTCAGCTGGCTCAAGAAATGGCATCTCCACCCCAAAGAGATTCCTGAAATAAACTAGAACAAAGGACTGTAATTACAGGTGTGTGAGTGACTGCTGGACCCAGGCCATAAACCGCAACATTGGTTTGAAAAGGATTGGGCTTAGACTAGGAAGGAGTCCAGTCTGTGAAAGAAGCTTATTGGAACATCTCTGAGGGTGAGATTTACTTGTATTCAGTTTCCTACTGTATTAGGCTTAGACTTGCATGTTTTGTTTTATTTTGCTTGGTAACTTACTTTGTTCTGTCTGTTATTACTTGGAGTCACTTAAATCCTACTTTTTATATTTAATAAAATCACTTTTGCTTATTAATTAACCCAGAGTAAGTAATTAATACCTGGGAGAGAGAGATGCACAGCTGTTTGATCCATCAGTGTTATGGATGGTGGACAATGTATGAGTTTACCTTATATAAGCTTTATACAGAGTAAAACAGATTCATTTGGGCTTTAGGCTCCCAAAATGACTGGGTGCTGGGAAAGTCCCTCTTAACTGAGAAACCCCTGGACGAAGTGAATCTTAGTTTCAGTGAACTGCAGTTTCAGTGTGGTCCAACCTCTGGGTCTGTGCTGAAGCTGACTGGAGTGTCTAGTTCAGCAAGATAGGAATGGAGGGAAAGCTTCTCTGTCAGGGGGATTTGTTCTCAGTGGTATCCTAGGCCATCTAGTGACAGTCTTGAGGGAGTTTCTGTGACTGAACCAGTCACAACACCTTCCTATTTTTTTTTCTAGGTAATTGTGTGCCCACTTATTAGCATTTTTTGGTGCAATCCTGATTTTTTCAGGGAAGAAGGCTGACCAAATAATATTTTATTAAATTTTCATTCGTATCCTCACTGAAATATTTTCACCTGCAATGCCACTCTTCCAAGGTCTTAAATATTTCTGGCAACTAATACATGAGAAAAATAAGTGACGGCATCAGTATTTTCAGTCTCAGTCTAACTTTAAGCATTCAGTCTATAATATTGATAGAGAACTGTTTTTTACTTCTGCCATTTTTACCAGGTCGATTAGCTAGTCTATGCATCATTTTAAGGTTCTGTGAAGAGAGACAAAATTATGAATTGTGTCTGCATCAGCATTTATATAATGTTTTACATCTTCAAAACACTGTGCACACATTCATATATTAATTCTCACAATGCCTCTATAAAGTAGGTGTGGCACTTTTTGGGGTTACTTGAGGTGTCCACGGTATATCACTAGGTCCTGTTTACAGAGTGAGGGAGCCTTGTCTGTGTCCATTAGGGGAAACCCTCCCCAGCTGGTTGCTGGCAACACAAGCATTCTGCACAGGGATCCACAAGCCTCACTCTGTCCCAATGCAGGGCTAACAATTTACACACCGTGCTTTGTTGCACTCGATTGCCCAGTCCTATCTTCTGGATGTCTGCAATGCACACTGATTAGCTGCCTCTGTGGAAGCACAGTGTGCTGCTTTCACCTCAGTTCAACACACTTCTTAGCACAAGGCACTTGGATGTGTCTGCAGTAAAACCAAATTGAAATTTATTTAAGAAAGCTTGAGATAGAGATTCAAATAAAAGCACATATAAGGGTTGGGAAACATAAGGTTACAAGTAAAAGAAAAATATAAAATGCAATCTATAGCCTTGTGTCCACTACTTCAGGAAGCTGGAATTCACCTTTCATGAGACATGTTCCCTCCACTCCCGACAGAGCCTCTCCTTTGTAATGGTAAAATCTTGTGCCTTTTCTTCTTCTCTACTACAGTTAGAGACTGTTGTTTCTCACCCTCTGGATCCCCTGTACAGAGACTCCTCTTGTGGTTCTTTTGTCTTTGCAAATCCTCAGGCCTGCAGAGGTCCAGACAGTAAACACAGGGCTGGCTCAGATGTGTCAATACTGATTGAGTTCTCCCTGAGGTCCACCTCATCTCAGGTAACCAGTTTCACTTCAACGGTTTTGAAACCTAATATTCTACATATCTCTCAAACTATTTCCCATACAAATGTAAGCAGGGTCTGAATGGATTCTCTCCTTACAGCTAGCTGGGAGGGGGAGAGACTTTGGGTGTGTTTATGTAAATACAGTTTGCTCTTGCTCTGTTTAGATATTCAGCAGATAGAGCAGTGTCAAAGTGATCAACTTTGGCTGGTGGTGGGTTACAAATCGCCTCCCTACTGAATGTAGGGATAGTGAAATATGGTTATCAATGTTGTAATTATTGTAGGAATACAAGGAAGCAGGACTGTGCTTAACCTGTCCTAAATGAGAGGGTCACCCTCAGTTGAAAGGACCTTGTTAAGCCAGGGGCTTGAATGCCAGAGCCCTGTGAAAGTAAGAGGAGTGGGGACAGGTGTCCCAGCTAGGAAGTTACAAACCTGCTCTAAGGGTTCTGTCTAGATTGGTTTAACCTGCTCCTCCCCACTGTTCAAAGAAAGTACTAAATAGGTGTCATTAGGAGCCTCTCTTGTTATTTTAAAGGCTCAATCACTGAAAGCTGAGATCACTTGAGATGGGGCAGTGTTTCTGCCTAGCCTGCAAAGAGCTGAAAATCACAGAGACTGATGTGCACCGGTCATGGCAGAGAGGCAGGTGACTGACAGTTGACTGATGAACAAGTAGCTGGTGAGGTAGAGACCCAAGTGAGTGGCCAGCTAGTGGAGAGGCTCAGTGAGTGGCCGGTGAGTGCCCAAGCAGCGGAGCGACCAAGGTGCCTCCTTACCCCCACCTGGGGGGAAGGTGAGCTCTGCAGATGCACATTTGAACTCTGGGTCTGCATTGACCAAGGACAGCAACTGTGAGTGGGGTGCAGAGAAGGGACAGGCACATTAAAGGGACTTTTGGGTTGCTGGACTTAAGAACCTGAGGGGAAAAGGACACTGCCCAACTTACTTGGGGGTGGGTCTTTTGCTTCTGGTTTATGTTTATGAACCCTGTTTGCAGTGTTTTCCCAAATTAATGCTGAATTACTTCCCTCCTTTTATTAAAAGTTTCTTTTCTACACTCAGACTGTTCTTACGAGAGGGGAAATATTGCCTCTCAGAGGCACCCAGGGGTGGTATGTAATTTTCCCAGGTTACTGGGTGGGGGCTGGAACCGGTTCTGTGGTGTTGTATCAATGGAAAGGAACCCCTAGATATTGAACCCGGCCCTGGTTGCTGCTGGCTCTGCCTGGCAGAAGGGTTACACAAACATCTCACAATAACCATGACAATTAGCTAGTTCTTAGCTTTTGGCAGAGACCATGCACATCCCCTTCAGTGAAATGTTGAGAAGATGGTCAGACACAGGGTACTTTAAAAAATACCCCCAGGAGCTGTTTCCTCCTGTGACTGGTTCACTACTGCTGAGTGGTTTCTCATTCCTGACCAGTTGCAGAATCCTGCTTTATAATACAAACTGAGCTGTACTGGGCATGGTGGAGGAACCAATGAGCAGACATGTATATACTTTCTTATTGAGGGAAAAGGTGTAGGGTGCCTAAGCTTTGATCTTTGTAGAAAGTTGTCTTATTTTTATACTTCCACTATTTTTGAGCTTCCTATAACGATGCTGTCTTAATATTTTGAGGCTTTTGCCTCTTTAAGCTTTCAATTGGAAGTTGATTAAAATCCTCAAGGTGTGAAAGCCAGAGTATGTCAGGGAAGATGAAAGTAGATAGGATCTAGCAGCCATATTAGCTTTTGATGAGAAGGAATAAACTTGGCTTAACCTAAAGCTGTATTGTCTGTCTGGACTGTGCTGTACAACCAATACAGGACTCTTCAAAACTTTGGAAAGCTTGGTTAACAACCACTGAGAGAGCAAAATTTTTGTGACTGTGTTGAGGCCAACTGTCATAAATGGACACACTTTAAAATCCACTGAAAAGAAATGTTCTAATGAGACTGATATTACCTTATATGTATTGCTAATTACGGGCCTGAACCTTCCTGGGTATGCCTCTGTCACAGTAAGTACTATCCCTGTTTTACTGATAGCAAGAAAGCAGAGAGGTCAAGTTACTTTCCCAAAATGGGAGTCAATGGCCATTCCAAGATTAGGACTCAGGAGTTTCTAGCTGTCCCTTAGCCCATGCTGTGTCTTCATTAAAGTTGACTGTGACACAGTAATCTAGGGGAATCTCAAAGTGTGGCCTGCTGGTGGTGTGCAGAGAACTGGTTGGTCACATGGTACTGGATCTCCTCTGTATTCCCAGCTGCTAAATCACATTATAAAGCAGTTTAAAAATACATTAAATATTTTCCTAATATTGCTTTTCCATGTAAGCAATTCTGTAGTTGCCACAGGGACAATCTATATAAATAGATGGTTGGAGCAATTGGGACTAAAGTCCCTAAGACACGCTTTCTATTAAGATGTAGCCCACTCTGTGACAAAGCCTGAAAACCCCTGGTGTGAGGTGTATGTTTATGAGACTTAGTATTAGGATATTGCAGTGTAGTTCATTACTGCAAGTGTATTGTTTTGTGGTGTGGGTGGGTGGGTACGTGGTGGTGGGGTTTTTTTTTGTTTGTTTGTTTGGTTTTTTTTACAAATACCCAGTTGGAACCAAATAGATTTAGTTGTACTGAGAGCACAAAGGGACTTGGTACAATGGGCAATAAACAGTAAGTCTATGATATACTGGCTGCCAAAATTCAGAAAATCCAACTGCCAGAGACCATCGAATGAAGGGGCAAAACATGTAAACTCTCAGCCTGGGAACATTTTGGTTTTGCTACAAATTTTCAAGAAACCTGTTTGATCATTTTCCAGTGGCTTATCTGGGCAGGATTTTGTGTCCTAAAATGTAAGAATGAATTTTATTTAAAAAATAATCATGGTTTTATAGTTATTAAGGACCCCAGATCCTATTGGGTACTGAAGAAAGAATATAAGTATCCAAATTACTGTGGTTTTCACAGTAGCTCAAATAAGCCCCATTTTGAGAGCTCATCTTGCACACCAGGTGAAGGCCTAACCCTACCGGCTGCTGAGCACCTCCCAAGAGGTGTAAAATAAAAGAGTTGAGGCTGCTCAGCATCTCTGGGGATGTGTTCAGCACTTTGCAAGACATTGCCTCCCTGGTTTTATCCAGCAGCTGTGAATCTCAGCGTAGGTATTGCTTCCCCTGTATGATACAGTATGATCCTCACTGTTGAAAATTGACTCTGACCCTTAGGTGTCAGTTTTGTAGATTTGTAGCTGGTCCCTATGCTGGCTGGGAAACTGTGGTCCACCCTTGTACAGAGTCTGGTGTAGGCAATTCAAGCACAGCATGTGGGTGGCAGCCCAGCCCTGACTCTCAGGTGTTTGCAACCCAACTGTGTCGACCGCCTTCCCATTAAAGTCGTCAAAGCCCATATGGGAGCACAAGCTTGCCAAGCAACACCCCTTTCTGCCAATTGTCACACCAGGTCCTGAGTCAAGAAGGGAATCTCATCTTTTTGAGCAGAGCAGAGCAACACTTGAAGACTATTGGCAAAGTCCCTGAGTGTCTCAGTAGGTTTTTAGGCCCGAGCAAAGAGCTTTTTCAACTGTTCATCTAGGATCAAGGGCTGTAGGATAAATATAAAATTAAAGAATTAAAATTAGCTTAGGTTTGGTAAGGAAATGTATATGTCTTGTAAAGAAAGGTCTTAAAAATAATAAGTGATAAGGCCAGAAGCAATAAAGTAGGGAGGATGCCTGGCTCAAATAATAACTAATGAGATAGGGGAAGTTTCTAAAAAGAAGTCATCCAATGGGGTGACTGCAGATGGTGTTAAATCAAACAAAGATAATCTGTTTCAAAATGTGCCAACATGGCCCTTCCCCAACCCACACAGTTAAAGCCTGTGTCAACCCGGGTTCAATGGGAAAACTGTTGGACAACAAGAATGAGGGGAGCAAGGGCCTTGGGGAAAAAAAGGAGTTAGTAAGTCATATCTGGATTAAGACTGGAAATGATGGTGAACTGTCTCTGATTATTAGCTGAAGTCAGTAATTAGGAGTGATGTCCTTTGTTTGTTAAAGGATATATAAAGTCAGCTCTTAAAAGTTCATTGCTAATACCTGCCTGACCATGCTGGAGGCGATCAATAGGTATGGCCCTACCAAATTCATGGTCCATTTTGGTCAATTTCATGGTCATAGGATTTTAAAAATGATAAATTTCATGATTTCAGCTATTTAAATCTGAAATTTCATGGTGTTGTAATTTTAGGGGTCCTGACCCTAAAAGGAGTTGTGGGAAGGTCACAAGGTTATGTGTGTGTGTGTGGGGGGGGGGCATTGTGGTACTGCTACCCTTACTTCTGTGCTGCTGCTGGTGGCAGTGCTGCCTTCAGAACTGGGCAGCTGGAGAGCAGCGGCTGCTGGCCGGGATCCCAGCTCTGAAGGCAGAGCTGCCAGCAGCAGCAGCACAGAAGTAAGGATGGCATAGGATGGTATTGCCACTTGCTTCTGACTGCAGAGCAGGACCCTTAGTCAGCAGCCGCCACTCCCCGGGCACCCAGCTCTGAAGGCAGCAACGCAGAAGTTTGCGTGGCATGGTATAGTATTGCCACCTTACTTCTGCTGCTGGCAGGGTGCTGCCTTCAGAGTTGGACACCCGGCCAACAACCACTGCTCTCCAGCTCCCAGCTCTGAAGGCAGCGCAGAAGTAAGGGTGGCAATACTGTGACCCCCCCCAAAATAACCTTGCGACCCCCCCCACCCGTCTTTGCAACTCCCTTTTGGGTCAGGACCTCCAATTTGAGAAACACAGGTCTCCCCTGTGAAATCTGTATAGTATAGGGTAAAAGCACACAAGACCAGATTTCATGGGGAGAGACCAGACAGTCCGAGAAGCTTTTTTTATGCCCGTGAATTTGGTAGGGCCATACCAATAGGGGGTCTAAGCACCTCTGGGTTTAGCCCATTTGTAAGTATCTTGATCAAATGCATACTGTTTGAATGTGGTAAATTGCTTATTATTTAGGCTTTTTAGGCATGTTAATACAAACTTCATAAAGGACTTTGGATTTAACAATGGAATTTATGGTGAAAGTAGTGTTTGGGGGTTTCCCTTATTAATAATTTCAAATATTATTAACTCCTCCAGGGGCCCATAAATCCAATCCAGCTGCTTATAATATTTTTGGTGATACTCTTCTGGTCATCAGACCAGGTCTGCACCTCCACTAGGGTGGCTCCCCTCATCTGGGCTGACAGGATCCCTCACTTCTGGTACTCAGGGAAGCTATACATGTTAAATGTGGATTCCAGCCCTGCCTGGAAAGCTGGTCAGGTCATCCTCTGTAAACCTGGTTAACCGTAGGGACCTGACGTGGTATGTCAAAATCATTGGGGCTGAGCAGGGTGGCAGGAGGTGGGCTGGGCTGGAAGGGGTTATGGGAAAGTCTGTCTAATTGAAAGATGTTCCTGGTGCTGCAGACATGGTCCCCAGGGATCACTACCTAAAAACTCTTCAAATCCTATTCATAATGCCACCTGTCAGGCTGGGGATTCCCAGAGTTGGGAAAGGGGCCCAGGTCCCAGCTGCACACCTCTGCACTGACCCTCCCTCCGTGGTGGAAACAGTTAAGCAGGGTATTTGCTCCAGGTGTTAACAATAGAATGACACTTTTATCTAATCCAGGTAATGCCAGGAATAGACCTAGGTGAGAATCTCTAGTAGGGTTACAGAGTATACAGCAAAACAGCCCTCCCCACTCCCTTCTAGACACACACAGAGGCTGTGCCCCACACCAGTGTAATCCCACCCTCCCACCCCCGCCTTTGGGTCAGTCGAACCTGAGCATGCACTCTGATGCTGGTGTGCAGTGGGACCCCAGAACAGTGAGTCCTGTTCTCTGGTCTCAGCTGTCCTGTCAGCTCCAGGCTGAGTGTTTATTCAAGCCCCCCTTTGCAAGCAGCTTGGTCTCCTCCAAGCAGCTCCCTCTGTGTTCTAGCTCAGGGTTCATGCTTCCTGCACCTGCTTCTTCCTTTGTTTCCTCTCCTCTGTGCCAATTTTCCTGGGCTGGTCCCCGTGCTGCTCCCTCCCATCCTGTCTGCTTGTTCACTCTAACCCTCCCAAGGGTCAAAGTTAATTCTGTGTTCTTGTTTTGGAGTGGCAACCAACCAATTAGTTTTGTGCAGAGTAGCAGGGAGGGGGGAAAATGGGGAGAAAGGAAGGGACAAATTTTCTGCCCTTCTCCACAGATACAGTACAGTCTTCATTGAATCACTGCTTAAAATTGATTCTGATCTCTATATTTCAGTTTTGCAGATTTGTACCTACTTCCAGTATAATTGGCTAGCTAACATCCTCCAGTGCCATCCCCGTAGTGATCCTGCACTGTAGCAGACCCTACTTCTCCACGCCCAGCCAGGCACCCTCCAGCTTAAGTGAACTTGAGGCCTTGTGAGTTCCAAGTTCCACGAAGGTACAGAGGAGTGTTCTGAAGAGGGAGGGGCAGCCGTGGTGAGTGGAAGCTATTAAGCTATGGGAGAAGAGTTGAGTCCATGCCCTCATCCCATTCAAATGCATTCAGTGTGACTTCTTCATTGAACTGCAACTCCTTCCCCTGCGCAACCCATCCCAAACCAAGTTAAGGAAAAAAAAAAAGTTCCTGGCTGGGAAATGGGGTCTCCCCAAGTGCCTGGGAATGAGTAGTTCATTACTAGACTTTCGCTACACACCTCACAAATCTGCAGTATTGTTAACACACATTTACAGCATCTACTGCAAGAATTCAAAACAAATTTTGATGCATACTGTGAATGCAAATTAAGAATGACACAAACACTCATCCAAATCCTAATGGGCTAGTGACAGAGTGTCAAACACAGAGGCAATTATTAAAATACGGGGGGGGAGCATATTAATCCTAAAAAAACATATTCAGACAACATTTACTGGTCATAGCTCCCTGTGCAGCTTTGTATGAAGAGCACAGCACATCCGAACTGGGAAACTAACAAAAGCTGGGGCGGTTTAGCCACACAGTGGGGTCAATGATTGCATTAATTCCCTCAAGCGTAGCAAGGCCCTTAATACACTTCTCCTCCACCCCACCCCTACCTCAGTGGTGTGGATCAGACTATGCTCATCTCCAAGTCTGTAGGAAAAAATTAAATTTAGGTTCATATACTAGCCTCGATTTGCATGCAAACCATTTGCTGATCTGGACGGGACTATGAACTATGAGTGGCCCTTCAATACTTTACTCTGATGGATTGCAGTGGGCAGCCAGCATCATTTGTGTTCATGGGATCCTGAAGCCCACATGATGGGAGGTGGGAAATCTTCTAAGTAAACAGATGAAGTGTCCACTGCTGTTGATACACTGTCCAGTTTCACAAAGAAAAAGTGGGACCCTTGGATTAATGTTCTGTTCTGAAATGTAATGATCACTTGCAAGTGCTGTTGACTTCAATGTGAGTTGTGGGCTCTCTGTGCCCAGCCCCCTATGGGACCCTTAGGGCTAGCAGAAGTGATGAAACAGTCCAGTATCCTTTCTCTGTTGGTGCTCTTCTAGTTTCCTCTTGTTGTAATTCATTTAGGCCAAAAAATAAAGCAAGAATGCAAGTTGATGACATATAGAGGTCAGGGTACCTTGTCAGTATTAGAAAGAGTGAAATGACAGCTATAATACACCTCATCATTAGTGCATGTGGCTGTTGAATCTGTAACAAGGAAAAATGAGCCTCTCTCTTTGTGCTGAACAAAATGAATTAAATGCTTTCATCAAAAAGTTAAAAACAGAACAAACATAATTGCCAAGACTTCAGGCTAATTCTGTCATCTGCACAGGAATGAACTCCACCTTCTACTCCTTTTAGTTCAAAAGGACAAGTACCTTTGAAACATATGGTACAAATATTAGTCCTGATTCTCTACTAACTTGCACCTTCTATAGTCATTTACACCTGGGCAAAGTCATTGTAAAACACTGCCAGATCATGGTGATACTGTTTTGCACCAACCCTGCACAACTGTAAATTACTGTGGTCCCAATCCAAGGAAGGTACTATTAACTTCAAGGGGCTACTACCTAACTTTAAGTATGTTATGTGCTAATGCATCTTGCTGATTTGGGGGTCTAAACCAGGAGAATCAGGCCCTTTGACGCCATCGGACAAAATATATACTTGTTTTTTTAACTTCAGTACAGCTACTCAATTAGACATGAAATACCAATGTTGAGACAGAAGAAAGGAAGGCCACACACTGGAGGGAAAAGCAACAATAAAAGAAACCTCAGAGGACGTATTGAAAAAGGAAAACCACCCAGGAAAAGAGAAGGAACCAGGCAGATCTCCAACCCTCAATGCTGTAACATTATAGAGAACTCAGCTGAAAGTAATTACCTTTGTTTTATTTCAGGCTCTTGCTGTACCACATGCTGGGCTATTTGTAAAGTGAGACTGAAAACCTCTATCCCAAAATAGAAATATCTGGACAGTATTTCAGGTACCAATGGGTCACACAGTGATTTGTGAGGAGGGGTCTGTCAAAATGCATTTGGCTGTCAAATAAGTATTCAAAAGGTCATTTTCTGTCTGAACAGTACTGATAATAAGAATGTGTCCTTCATGCAGAAAAATTAATTTTAGACCCAAATCTGTTGTTGTAAGCAATTCTCTCCCTCCCTCCCTCTTTCTTTCCCCTTGAATAATACCCCAAAGGCACTCTGGCCCCATAGTGAGCTCATTTGGTATGGAAATATAATTTTGTCTATGATTCACACATCAATTAAAGGGGACAATTATTTTAAAGCGTTACTTTCAGCACTTTTTCCACAAAATATCTTGGTATTTTGTTCCTCTGTGACAAACCCTGCTGATCACGCCACAGTTCTGACTCATTTTCATTAGTATCTGTAAACAGACTCTGTAATTCTCCCAAGGTGTACGTGAGATGTAAGCAAGAATTTCTCCTTTAGTCCTGATATTGCTACTTAGCTATCTATCTCTGTCTCAGTGGCTTGTGCTTCCAAAGAAGGCACACTTTGGTGTATTATTTATTATCCAGCACTTTCAGTGTTCTGGGCACAGAGAACTAAGGAATCTAGCACAGGAGGAAATCAAATAGAGCGTGTCAGACATAAATGCCAAGCCAACAGGAGGGATCAATAAATACTGACGGTGTTATTTTACTATCATACATAGTGAGTCCCAGGCTGCAAAACGGGATCCTTTGCACTAATGGCAGTGAAATTAGCTCCAGTTCCCCTTTTCTTGTGATGTGATATATTTTTCTCTTGTTGTGATTCATATAGCCTGACTTCAGCTTCACATTTTTAGCAGTTTTTATGTACTTTATGGTTATGAAAGGCTACTTAGGGTATTATTTGATCTGAACAATTCCATGGAAACCGAAGGTGATTTTTGGTAGAATTGTTAAACAGAACTTTGCAGAATCAGATCTCCTGTGAAAATCAAAAGTAATGCAACTACATAACTACTAGAGCAACCGAAGAACAAACTGAAGCTGTTCCCCTTTGTATCAAATGCCTGAATGGTCATTGGCCAGAAAGAGCAGGAGAATAACTCTATAGCTTGCTGGTTCTGGGCCCTTCACTGCTAGATGAGAGGCCCATGTTCACATTTTTGCTCTGCAGTAGGGAGGAATTGTAACTTGGGCCTCCCAGGTGAGTGCTTTAATCACCATGTTAAAGATTTTAAGGGAGCTGACCCCTCCAGCTGTTGGTGAATCTAGCCCTTAATGTCCCTTGCTTTTTAAAAGTACCTGGAAACGAAACAAAACACTTTGTTTCTGGTTGAACAAAACATCTTATTCAACCCAAAATGAAATGACAAACTGGATGAACTGGTTTTGTTTGTTTATTTGTTTTTGTTTTTGCCAGAACTATCAGTAAACCCAAGCAAAAAGTTGTTCACCTTCCTCTAGTCAGTTGTAACATGTGCAGCAACAAGATAGAAGGGTCCACCCCAAATGATTTGGTGGCTAAGGGGGAGCAGTTACTTCAGCATTCATGTGAAGTCAGTTCATAGACTCTAAGGTCAGAAGGGACCATTACAATCATCTAGTCTGACCTCCTGCACACTGCAGGCCACAGAATCTCACCCACCCACTCCTGTAACAAACCCCTAACCTATGTCTGAGCTACTGAAGTCCTCAAATCGTGGTTTAAAGACTTCAAGGTGCAGAGAATCCTCTAGCAAGTGACCTGTGCCCCACGCTGAGAGGAAGGCAAAAAACCCCCAGGGCCTCTGCCAATCTGCCCTGGAGGAAAATTTCTTCCCAACCCAAATATGGCGATCAGCTGAACCCTGAGCATGTGGGCAAGACTCACTAGCCAGACACCCAGGAAAGAATTCTCTGTAGTAACTCAGATCCCACCCTCTCTAGTGTCCCATCACAGGCCATTGGGCATATTTACTGCTAATAGTCAAAGATCAATTAATTGCCAAAATTACGCTATCCCATCATACCATCCCCTCCATAAACTTATCAAGCTTAATCTTGAAGCCAGATATGTCTTTTGCCTCCACTGCTCCTCTTGGAAGGCTATTTCAGAACTTCACTCCTCTGATGGTTAAAAACCTTCGTCTAATTTCAAGTCTAAATTTCCTGATGGCGAGTTTATATCATTTGTTCTTGTGTCCACATTGGTACTGAGCTTAAATAATTCCTCTCCCTCCCTGGTATTTATCCCTCTGATATATTTATCGAGAGCAATCATGTCTCCCCTCAGCCTTCTTTTGGTTAGGCTAAACAAGCCAAGCTCTGAGTCTCCTTTCAGAAGACAAGTTTTCCATTCCTTGAATCATCCTAGTAGCCCTTCTCTGTACCTGTTCCAGTTTGAATTCATCCTTTTTAAACATGGGAGACCAGAACTGCACACAGTATTCCAGATGAGGTCTCACCAGTGCCTTGTATAATAGTACTAAAACCTCTTTATCCCTACTGGAAATACCTCTCCTGATGCATCCCAAAACTGCATTAGCTTTTTTCATGGTCATATCACGTTGGCGGCTCAAAGTCACCCTGTGATCAACCAATGCTCCGAGGTCCTTCTCCTCCTCTGTTACTTCCAAGTGATACGTCCCCAGTTTATAACAAAAATTCTTGTTATTAATCCCTAAATGCATGACCTTGCACTTTTCACTATTAAATTTCATCCTACTTTTACTCCAATTTACAAGGTCATCCAGATCTTCCTGTATGATATCCCGGGCCTTCTATATATTGGCAATATCTCCTAGCTTCGTGTCATCCACAGACTTTATTAGCACATTCCCACTTTTTGTGCCAAGGTCAGTAATAAAAAGAGTAAGATTGGTCCCAAAACCGATCTCTGAGGAACTCCACTAGTAACCTCCTTCCAGCCTGACAATTCACTTTTCAGTATGACCCATTGTAGTCTCCCCTTTAACCAGTTCCTTATCCACCTTTCAATTTTCATATTGAGCCCTATCTTTTTTCCAATTTAGCTAACAATTCCGCATGTGGAACCGTATCAAATGTCTTACTGAAATTGAGGTAAATTAGATCCACTGCATTTCCTTTATCTAAAAAATCTGTTACCTTCTCAAAGAAGGAGATCTGGTTGGTTTGGCACGATCTACTTTTTGCAAAACCATGTTGTATTTTGTCCCAATTACCATTGACCTCAGTGACTTTAACTACTTACTCCTTCAAATTTTTTTTCCAAGACCTTGCATGCTACAGAACTCAAACTAACTGGCCTGTAGTTATCTGGATCACTTTTTTTCCTTTCTTAAAAATAGGAACTATGTTAGCAATTCTCCTTCAATAGCTCAGTCATACTGTACAACTCCTGAGTTTACAGTTTCATTAGAAATTCTTACTAATGTGCTTGCAATTTCATGTGCCAGTTCCTTCAGTTTTCTTGGATGAAGATTATCTGGGCCCCTGATTTAGTCCCATTAAGCTGTTCAAGTTTGGATTCTACCTTGGATGTGGTAATATGTACCTCCATATCCTCATTCCCATTTGTCATCCTACTATTATCCCTAAGTTCCTCATTTGCCTCAGTCTTTAATGAGGCTAAGTATTTGTTTAAATATTGGGCCATGCCTAAATTATCCTTAACCTCCACTCCATCCTCAGTGTTTAGCGGCCCCACTTCTTCTTTCTTTGTTTTCTTCTTATGTATATGGCTATAGAACCTTTCACTATTGCTTTTAATTCCCTTTGCAAGGTCCAACTCTACATGATTTTTGTCCTTTCTCACTTTATCCCTACATATTCTGACCTCAATAAGGTAGCTTTCTTTTCTGATCCCTCCCATCTTCCACTCCTTGTAAACTTTCTTCTTTTTCTTAATGACCTCTCTGAGATGCTTGGTCTACAACTCCTGCCTTTGAGTTTTTTCCCCTTTCTTGGGATGCAGGCTTCTGATAGTTTCTGCAACCTTGACCTGAAGTAATTCCAGGCCTCCTCTGCCTTTAGATCCATAAGTTCTTCAGTCCAATCCACTGCCCTAACGAATTTCCTTATTTTTTTTTTAAAGTTAGCCCTTTTGAAATAAAAAAAAACCCTAGTCACAGATCTATTTCGTTTATCCTTCCATTCAGTTTGAACTGAATTAGCTCATGATCGCTCGAACCAAGGTTGTCCCTTACAACCATTTCTTCTATGAGGTCCTCACTTCTCACCAAAACCAAATCTAAAATGGTATCCCCTCTTGTTGGTTCAGCAGCTACTTGGTGAAGGAATCCATCAGCTACCGCACCCAGAAAAATCTGAGCCTTATTATTATTACTAGCACTTATCCTCCAGTTTATATCTGGGAAGTTAAAGTCTCCCATGATCACACAATTCCCATTAGTATTTCCTGTACCTCATTAAATACATTAAAGAGGTCTCTCTCCATATCCAAATCGGATCCCGGCAGTCTACAGCACACCCCAAGCACTATCCCAGGGGAGGCTCTAGTAGCTTTCTTCCCCAATGTGATTTTTGCCCAGACAGACTCTGTCTTATCCATTCCATCACTTCTTATTTCTTTACAGTCTACCTCATCATTCGCAAAAAGAAAAGGAGTACTTGTGGCACCTTAGAGACAAATTTATTAGAGCATAAGCTTTCGTGAGCTACAGCTCACTTCATCGGATGCATCCGATGAAGTGAGCTGTAGCTCACGAAAGCTTATGCTCTAATAAATTTGTTAGTCTCTAAGGTGCCACAAGTACTCCTTTTCTTTTTGCGAATACAGACTAACACGGCTGCTACTCTGAAACCTCATCATTGAAATACAATGCTACTCCACCACCTTTGTCTTTATTTCTGTCTTTCTTAAACAGCACATACCCTTCAATACCTGTAGTCCAGTCATGACTACTATTTCACCATGTTTGTGTTTATCCCTATAATATCCGGTTTCACTTCCTGCACCAATAGCTTTAGTTCCTCCATTTTGTTACCTAGGCTCTTGGCATTAGTGTACAAACATCTTAATTTCTGCTGTTTGGCTTCGCTCACATTCTTTACCTGATTAGGCACAGACATTCTACCGCCAGTATCACCTATTAGACTGTTATCTACACGACCCTTCCTCTTTATGTCCATTCTCCTATCCATGGCTGTATTCTTTCTTTCTTTGTTTTCTTCCCTCTCAATGTTAAACTCCAGCGTGGAGATTACCTGAACATCTCCCCCAAATTCCTAGTTTAAAGCTCTCTTAATCAGTTGTGCCAGCCTCCCATCTTAGAAGTCTATTTCCCTCCCTGCTCAGATGAAGACCATTCTGAGAGAACAGTCCTCTGTCCATGAAGACTTCCCAGTGGCCATACATCCCAAAGCCCTCCTTATAGCACCACTGCCTGAGCCATCTGTTGATCATCATAATCTTGTCACACCTTTGTTGCCCTTCTCTAGGAACAGGCAGAATCCCACTGAAGATCACCTGAGCCTCGATTTCCTTAAGCATCTTCCCCAGCCTGGCATAGTCTCCCTTGATACGTTCCAGCGAGAATTTAGCCATATCATTGTCCTTCATGTGGGAACAAATCAGGGGATTCTTTCCCACTCCCCTTAGGATCCTCTTCAGCCTCAGGTCCACATCCCATATCTTAGCACCCGGCAGACAGCACACCCTTCTGTTCTCTGGATCGGCTCTGGTTACAGGCCTGTCTATCCTTCTCAATAAGGAGTCCCTAGTCACGTTGACCTGCCTTTTCCTGGTGATGATGCAATTCTCCGGTCTATCCCCTGTTCCCTCTGGCTGCAAGTCCTCTCGATTCCTATTGTCTCTGGCAATCCTCTGCAACCCATCTCGTATCCTCCTGGAGCTCATATTTGGTGAAGAGCTCCCTTGACTCTTCCCCTCTTCCTATAGGACTGCTTCTTTTCTCTTCTTCCTTGCCCTCTTACCTTCAGTGACCACCTGCTGTGCCCCCTCTTCATTTTCCAACTTCGCAAACCTGTTCCTGAGCTCTTTCTCCTTCACTAGCCCATCTTTTCCTCTGCCTGGTTCTTAGTCACATGCTTCCACTTTCCTCACCCTCAGAGTTCTTTGGTCCTGCTTCCATCTGCAAGTCTGAGCTTTTCCCTTCAGCCTCCTCATGTCTTTGCTCCATCATCTGCTCTAACCCCCTTCTAAACTCAAGTAGAGTTTCTACCTGTATCTCCAATCTTCGGATCTGTTCTTCCATCAGCTCTATCAGGCAGCACTTCATGCAGATGAAACTCTTTTCAGGTACCGCCTCCAGGATCATGTACATGATCCGCAGCTTCCACATCCAGTCCTCTTCAATGCGTTTTCCACTGCTTGGGTCACTACCACTGCTGCCTCTGTATCTGCCATAGCAAATACCTTCTCCTCCAACAGAACTCCCACTCAAACTCTCCTGTTTACAGCTCTGTTTGCTGGCTCCTGTGCTGGTGCAGCTGTGTGGAGCAGTATTGCATCTGTAGGTATCTCTGTCAGCCTCTCCCCAAGTAAGACGAACAGGGCATTCACCTTCCAGACTGTGGTGCTAGCAGTAAGCCCAAGAGCTGGAAAATTCTTCTGATTCAAACACCAATTAGTATTAACTGCAATGAGATACTTTTTTCATTTGGACACCTAGTCACTTAGAATTAGACTGAGATCACCAACTTATTTCATGGAGGGCAGAGAACAGAGCTGACTTGCTGATGAAAGGTTCTATAATTCACTACCAAACCCATAAGTCGTTCATACCTCTAAGAACCCAG
This sequence comes from Dermochelys coriacea, assembly GCF_009764565.3. Classification (NCBI taxonomy): domain Eukaryota; kingdom Metazoa; phylum Chordata; order Testudines; family Dermochelyidae; genus Dermochelys; species Dermochelys coriacea. The sequence goes on from NC_050069.1 coordinate 230,866,062, forward strand.
TGATTTGCCTGAACTGCACATTTTGATCTCTAAATCACTAATTCTAGTTGCACACCAATGTACCTTGTGCATCTCTATCTCAAAAATCCATTACACCGTGTGGTCATATGCAAGTATTGGATCTTGTAAGATATGTAATGACAGTTGCTGTGCTCCTAAGATTAGAATGTGGTACAGTGTTGTGTGCCAAGATCTGAAGCAAGATAATCTGAAGGAAATTAAAAAGCATTGAATAATTTAAAAATGTGACATTGATTTATTTGTTCAGATACAGTGTTCTTTGGGAAGCTAGCAACACACTGTTATAAGACAAATGTTTTACAATTTAATTACTACTGGTTTGTATCCAAATTATAAAACTTGTTTTAACGTATACTGGCAGCGTAATTTACATGGGCATATAAATTAAAAAAAAGTAATTTTAATAAATTTTACAATATGTCATTTCAAACAAAGGAAAGGAAATGTGTATGTCCGGATGAACTCTCAACATGTAAAAATAGGGTAGTTATACTGCCAAATCTTAAAAAGCAAATTTGTGGAGAGTAGGGTGTTGCATGATTTTGGTGATTTGGTAAAGGGAAATGGAAATGTTCACTTTTTGGGCACCAGTGTGAATCCATAATCTGGAAAGTAGTGACTGGAAATATTGAGTAATCTATGGGAAAATAATTGGTGTTCTCCAAACTGCATTCTACCAATTCATTTCGTATCACTGAAGCCACCATCCTAACTGACTCCGATAATGGCTGTCAGAGCAGATCAGATGAAGACTGGATAAACAGAGATCACAGATGGGGATTTTCATCTTCCCCCCCTCCCCCCCCCCAAGAAGTGGTCTCCCCGATCAAGGCGAAGGAACATTGAAATGGTAGTATAAACTGGCGGAATGACATATCAAATGTATCAGAGGTGCAGTCAAGCAAAGGTTTGTCCTCAAGGGAAAATTGTTTGTAATCCCAGAAAGCAAAACAAGTGAATATAACCAAATAAAGAGACAGTAATAGAAAACTTCCTCAGCCTGTGTTTCAACCCAGTCTTATGATTCTGAGAACATAGCATGATCTGTCCATCAGCTTTCTCCCATACCTTTCATAGCAGCAACCAGTCTATAGTCCTTCTCCCAGCTCCTCTGCAACAGCAGGGGGAAGCTGAGCGATGGGAAACTCTTTGTTCCCTGGGGATGAAGTAGTGTCCCTGCAATCTGTCATAGGCAGACTGGGCATCTTGCAGTGCCACTGAAGTTTTGTGGAGAGTATTTCAGCTTCCTGAGCTATCAATCTGGAACCTTTGGATAGCTCTACTTTCACTCAAAATCTCAAACTCAATAACCACCCAATAATGGTAATTTATGTGTCAAGTGCTTATTACCCAGCTCCCGTTGGCTTCAGTGGCTGTTGAGGGCAATGAGTACTGTAATGGGGTGGACTGCATGAAGCCTAAGGGGACTTAGGGAACCATTTCAGGGTTGTTGGTCTGACAACAGGCTCGGTCTGGCTGAACCTGGAAGGGGAAGGAAGACTGAGCCAGAAGACAAGGCTTCTGCTGAGCACCATACGATCTCTGTGGATGACAGGAGTGTGGGAGATTGGCATGAACTATGGGTCTACTATGATAGACCTTTTGTTGGGGACACTGAGAACTATTTTGAATTACTTTGGGCAACTGGCCTATTTTGGGGGGGCGGGCCTGGTGGTAGCCCAAAGAAAGACTATATAGTGCTCCCAAGGGAGACTGAAGAGAGGGAGAGCCATGTGGAAACAACTCTGGCTGCATGGAGGCACCTAGTGAATGGTAAGTCCACTACAAGTACGTTGCTCAATACCTCACAGCTTCAGGCATGAGGGAACATCTGCTTTAGAGCTGGTAATGACACCCTTTTGGAAGCATGAACATCTGTCTTTACTCTCTCGAAAGAACATTTCTATATTTTTGTTTTTTATTTCCTTGATGTAAGTTTGAGATACTTGTTGCTGTAGTTTACATGGACTATTGACTGCCATCATCTCACTGCAGCACAAGCAATGTCATCCATTTCAATAGTGCTGTATTTATTGGCTGAACGAATGTGTTGTTGGATAGGCATGTAAGCTATTGTACATATATTTCAGTATATAGTGTACATAGAGCAGCATAAACAAGTCATTTGTACTGACTTCACTAGTGCTTTTTTATGTAGCCTGTTGTAAAACTAGGCAAATATCTAGATGAGTTGACATAACCCCTAGGAGCACACAAAGGTCTTCCAGGGGCATGTGTACCCCTGGTTGAGAACCACTGTTTTAGATTGTATAATAGCAGCAAACTTTTAGGATAAAGTAAGGGTGCAGTTATCTTACATAGCGAAGCGTCCCTATGGGCCACAGTCTTCATTGTAGGTAACCCAAATTCTGCTTTGCATTGGGCCAGGCATGATGACTCTAAGCTATAATGGCAAGTTGCTTGCACATAAATAGTTACTGTGGACTGGAAAGGTACCTATTGTACTATAATAAAGGGAGAGACCAACCTGTAGAGAGACCTTTGCCTTGGGGCTATTTCTACAAGTTAATTGGGAAATAAAGTCAAAGATCCTTTCTTTACTCCATTCCAAGTTCTGGTTTACCTGCCAAGCTATTTAACCTATAACCCCCTGCTTCAGGATTTATTATCCGCATCTATACCATCACAGCCTGGGTTATCTTATTTAATTTATTTATTTATTATTTGTATTACTATAGCACCGAGTAGCCCCAGTCCTGGTAAGACACATAAACCAAATAGGGTTAGTTAGTCCTGATTAGTAATTGGCCTGAAAACTTCCAAAGAAAATAAAATAATAGGATCATAGAAGTGTAGGACTGCAAGGGACCTCGAGACATCAGCTAGCCCAGTCCCCTGCACTCAAGGCAGGACTATGTAATAATTAGACTACAAATACTATTAGAAATGGTGGTGTAGGCAAGTCAGTAGTTAACACTCTGAGTACTCAGAACTAATGCTCAGTAGAGTATTAAGGGTCACTCTGCTGCTTCAGCTACCATATTTTGGATGAAGACAGAACCAAAGCTTGAATCATGTGGAGTCATTATATCCCATGGCATTTTATGTAAGAATAAGAGGTGAAATGCTGGCTTCATTGAAGTCAATGGCAAAACGCATGTTGATTTCAGTAGAGTTAGGTTTTCACCCATCCTGTGTCCTGGCTAACCTGCAACATGGGCCCAAATCTTGTAATCCTTACTCATATGAATAATTCTTGTTCATGCAATGAACAATGATAGGCAGTTAGGTAAATACGCTCTGCCTACCTCAGTTTCCCCAGCAAAGTCAATGGAAGTTATTTTTCACTTGTCTTCCATTTTGCATGGCATTTCGGGCTCAGAAGGGCTGTCACATTCTATCCCACATGTTCCTTTATGATACAGTAAGGGTGGAATTTTTACAAGCACTCCCCTAACTCTGCCTCCGTTGAAATCGATAAGAGTTTTACTGTTGACCTCAGTGGGGGCAGAATTAGGCCAACATTGAGTGCTCTTGAAAATCCCATGCCCCATGGGTGAGTGAGCCATATATAATCACTTTGAAAGGTGCTTTGAGATCCTTCACATTCTAAGATATTATCAAAGGGTATAATTAATAGACAGTATTGTTATTCCTCATGGCAATTATGCTGAAAAGGTCACAAATTAATTTTTAAAACTCTTGCCCTCATTTTGGCAATTCAAATAATAGAAATGCCATTCTCCTCCATTACTTTGTCAGCAGATCATTGAAAAGGACCTAGGAATGAAATCTTTAATGTGCATTAGAAATGAAAATCTCCATTAAATATTCATTTTAATAAGCATTTTTCCCACAACAAAAGGCCATACTTCCCTAAATTGTTCTGAATGTACTGAATCAGTAAAATCTCATTATCTAATGCTGAACATGCCCCTTGGTGAAAACAAACTATTGCAATTCTTATTTGTACTGTGCCACAAATGTGCAAGGTGATTACAACAGATAACAAATGCTGAACAAAGACCGAAGGCCCTAGCCCCAAGGATTTAAAATCTAAAAAGCACAAGCGGGTGCAACATAAAAACACTGCAATACAGAACTCAGTTCTTGGTGGCTATTGCAGCTGGAATGCTTCCCTGAACAAATAAACTCTAACAATTTTAAAAAATGACCATGGTTGATAATATTGTAAAAAATCTTTAAGCTTAAACATATATGAAAGGATCCCTGCAACTTCTGGAAACCGAATTAAACCAAATTAAACATCTGCTGGAAAGCCAGAAAGCTCTTCCTAAAACCCTCCTTTGAACCAGCTTCAAGGACTTTGGCTTTTCTGTGTTTTATGGGCTAATTTTCCAAATGTTTTTATTTGATTAATTTAATTCAATTAAATAAGTAGAAATGTTAAAAGCTTTAATAGCAAACAAAACATTCAAAGCTCTTAATTTAGCAAGTTCCTCTTTAATAAGGAAGTAATGTTTAAAGGGACTTGTGATTATGAATTAATTTATTTGTATGGTAACAAAATACATGATGATTTTTTGGCTGCCTGCAGTGTACACCTCTGTGCTCCTCCATAATATACTATTTTCTCAAAAATATTTATTGTAGATCCTGATAAGTTTGAAAAATTAAACTCTTTCCACATGATTTCCACAATGCGTATTCTGTTCTTAATTTGAGCAGAATAGACGTTCTTTGAGAAGTTATAGTCACTTATTTTATGTTCTATGTAAGTAACTATTGTTCCCACACACATCCACTAGAACTTTATATCTACCTGTGACAAACTGATAGAATCTATCACATTAGAATTCAAGGACAAATGGTTTACTTAGACTCAAAGCGTAAATTAGATTAATTAAATTAAGTCCAAAGTAGACTGCAAAGAGTTACAAAAGTATCTCATCAAACTGGGTGATTGGGCAACAAAATGGCAGATGAAATTCAATGTTAATAAATGCAAAACAATGCACATTGGGAAACATAATCTCAACTATACATACAAAATGATAGGGTCTAAATTAGCTATTACCACTCAAGAAAACAATCTTGGAGTCATCGTGGATAGTTCTCTGAAAACATCCACTCAGTGTGCAGCAGCAGTCAAAGAAGCTAACAGAATGTTAGGAGCTATTAGGAAAGGTATTGCTGATAAAACAGAAAACCTTATAGAACCACTATATAAATCCATGATATGCCCACACCTAGAATATTACATGCAGTTCTGATCATCTTAAAAAAGATATGTTAGAATTGGAAAAAGTACAGCAAAGGGCAACAAAAATTATTCGGGGAATGGAATAGTTTCCATATGAAGAGAGATTAAAAAGTCTGAGACTGTTCCTCTTGGAAAAGAGACAATTAAGGTGAGATATGATAGAGGTTGATAAAATCAGATGCGGTGAAGGCTAAAAGTCTAATTTGGTTCAAAAAAGAGTTAGCTAAATTCATAGAGGATAGGTCCATCAATGGCTATTAGTCAAGATTCAGGGATACAACCCCACGCTCTGGGTGTCCTAAGTCTCTAACTGCCAGAAGCTGGGAGTGGACCACAGGGGATGGATCACTTGATAATTGCTCTGTTCTTTCTCTCTGAAGCATCTGGCATTGGCCACTGTCAGAAGACAGAATATTGGGCTAGACAGACCATTGGTCTGCCCTAGTATGGCCATTCTTCTATTCCTTAGATCAGGGATGATTTCCTCTCACATGGGCAGGGTTAAAACAATAGCCATATTTGGGATCAGGAGGACACCATTTTTCCTAGGGCAAAATATCAAAGAATGGGATGAATCAGTGTTGCCAACTCTTCTGAGTTTACCACGTGGCTTTTCATTAATTTTAGAGTGCAAATTGCACAAGTCCCTGATAACAGGCTCTTTACTCAGGCAGCTACATAAAACTTCTTATTGCGTATGAGATTGGTAGGCCACACACAGAAACTTGAAAACTTTAATTGGAATGATTTGGATATTAAACATAAGCATTAGCATATAGAAAATAAATATACAGAATATAACAACCCCCTATGTTGACATGCAGCACTGTGGAGATTGTTGGAAACAAAGATATAAGGAAAAAGAAAAGGAGTACTTGTGGCACCTTAGAGACTAACAAATTTATTAGAGCATAAGCTTTCGTGAGCTACAGCTCACTTCAAATGCATCCAATGAAGTGAGCTGTAGCTCACGAAAGCTTATGCTCTAATAAATTTGTTAGTCTCTAAGGTGCCACAAGTACTCCTTTTCTTTTTGCGAATACAGACTAACACGGCTGCTACTCTGAAACCAAAGATATAAGGAAGCAGTATGTGGAGAACATCATAAGTGGGATATTATGATCCAGGTTGTCACCATTTCAACCCCACAGTGAAGGAAAATACACTAGAGGTTAGAACTTACTTTGTACCTCTTTTCTCTATACCCATAAGTCTGGTGACCATATTTAGATTACTTCCTGGCCTCTTGTCCATATGTGGCATTCCAAGCAACCATAACTGGGATGCCGATTGCTAACACAGGCTATTTGCGTCAATACACTTCTCAATATTTCTAACATATTAAGGAAGTTAACCTCATGGCTATATGTTACAAAAATCCCTTAGAAATCCATTATTTTCACTTTTTTGAAGTTTACTTATTTATATCTAAAGTACATATTGCAAAAAACCCCTGTAAGCTCATAACCTAGGTCACATGCTCATGCTAACTTACAATAACTGCTCATGCTAACTGCCAGGTCTTGCTAGGCTCTTGCTTATAACAAAGCCCATTTCCAAAAGCATTTTAAATCATATTTTCCCCTACTTGCATAGTAGCATTTCCTTAAGCACCTGATCTTATCCTAGCATATAATACAAAATTCTCTATATAAGGAATTCCAAGATAAGGTCAGGGGTTAAAGGTCAACACACACATCTTGTGATACTTGGTTTTGTCCCAACTCCTGGAGTCATGTGATTATATGAGAATCTGAGCTTTCATCTGAAAAAAATATCTAAGTGTCTAGCCTCCATGGTTGCATGAACAGTTTGAAAATGTGACCCATAAAGGCTCAAAAAATTAGAAGGTAAATTAAGAAAAAAAAATTTTTTCTTTAAATTTCATGAATTTTAAACAAATCTCATGATTTTTGAATGCTTGGGATTGGTAATACTGATTAGTTTTCTCCTTCCTCTGGAGCATTAGGGGGTAGTGAATCAATTAAGACCCAGGGCCAGATCATTTGCTTCATTGGGGCAACTTTACACCACTCCACCAGTGCAAAGCAGCTGGGGTTCTCTGGGGGCCAAGTACACACCAACCTGAATAGGTGAATCCTCAAGTGGAGTTGAGCCACTTTACTAACTCCTGCATCACCTACTCCTTCCTGCAGCTAGGGCCTGTTGCTGTTCAAGCAATCCCACAAGCTGCCCTAACTTGCACCTGGAGGCTGGCTTAGCCGCCCCAAGACCAACTGGGAATCTGCCACAGCTGAGGATCCGACTGAAACGAAATGAATCCCACATGATCTTTCCAGCTACGTGGACTATTCCCACATAGGGGAGAATGGGGCCCTATAACGATAACAAAAACTTATTACTCCTGGATTCTGGGTGACTCCTTCATAACCACAAGTGCTATACATTCTAATCACCATGGTATCTCAGGACCTACAACATCTTCTAGGCAGAGAGGAAGATGGCACTTACTATATTTTGGTATCTCCAGGTGTGTGAGAGTCTAGCAAATTTGACCAACATTTTCTATTTAATAGAAATCTGCAAAATTAATGCCATTCCCTTTCCTGTTCATATACTTTCAACATGCATTTTCATTTCAGTCCCTTTCATTATTCTCAAGAGAACCTGAAAATCATTTAACTAACCCAGCCCCAGCTTCAGCTAGTCCACTGGCCATGATGGCAGCAAAGAGTCATGTTGTTGACCAACAGCATAGGAAGGGCTCACACTGATAGTTTGATATTTATAATTACATTTTATAATCCTGGCTATTTTTCCTCAAAAGTAATTTGGATATATTTTTTTCATTTAAATCATATAGCACTAGATTTTTACATGGGCTTCAGAGCAGCTTCTAATTTTATAGGTGCAGTTTTGAAGTCACAATTCCTTTTACTTACATTCTTGCACCTGCAAACTGTGGACTCAAAGGATAGGATTTAATACCTCTTGTTTTGAGCTGGCTGGAAAATGAGACATGTTTCCTGCAATATATAAAAATCTCTTAAAAGAAATTCATGGAATTTCTGGGTTTTGGATTAAAAACAAAAATATTTTTCACATTTTCAGTTTTCCAAATAAAAAATGGTGGATGGAAAACATTCAAAAAAAAGGAAGGGTTTTTGTGAGGAGGGGGGGAGAAATCATTTTGAAAGAAGTATATTTTTCATGGAAACTTTTGTTTCAAATGAAGATTAGCCAGCTCTACTCTCATTGCTTCATTGTGTTGACAGAATTAGAGGCTAATTTTTAAAAAAATAGCCTCATAAAGGCCACCTTTATGCACCCATTTGTTTTAAACCGAAATTTCAGCTTTTTTTTTTCCATAACAGGAACACACAAGTCCCCATTATAAAGATGAAAAATGGTGGGGAAAGGAACAGTGCAGATGCAGAAAATGCATGGAAAGGGGTTTTGGTTGTTTTTTTTGGGGGGGGAGGGAAGGAGTCTCAGTTTTTAAATTGATACATAATGTTGAACATGGTAATATTTTTTCACAACAGACATTCACTGGGAAATATTAAAAGCTAATCCTACAGTGTAGGCATCCAAAGTATAAACCAATGTATCAGCAGAATTTAATATAGGCACAAAACTGTGAGCTGCAGACATGGTTTCAACTAGATAGAGCACATTATTCACCACATGCATGCTTCTTATCTTTCTAGAGGTTAATTGTCTGTATCACACTAGCTATCCATACAGACAGCTCTACCCACCAGTATTAATGAGACCTGAATGTTAACCTACTGCGCAATTTATAACTTTCTTTGCTTGGCAACTGCAGCGTGAATTAGAATGCAGCAAAAAGGATGACTGGTCTGTGCATTCTGCACGATATGTGACTTTGAGCCACTTCCCAAGTGTCTTTGGGATCCAATGTGCCAAGGCTGCTGCATTCATATTATTTTTGGTAGCGTACAGGCTGCTTACATCTTCTGAAAGGACAGAGGACAATGCACAGAAGACTGATGCTGTTGAACTACCCTGGTAAAAAGGAAAGGAAAGGGACAGCATTGCACAAATGGCAGAGTACATGAAAGAGAAGGTGGCTTGGACATCCCCTTAACACGTTAAGCATTGGTCATTACTGGAGAAAGGGTTACAGACTCTCTGGACCAGTGGCCTCATATGGCAGGGGAGGCCAAACTTAATGACCCTCCAAGCCACATAGGACAATCTTCAGAAGTTCAAGAGCTGGAACGCACCTGCCAGGGCTTGGGGCTTCAGCCTGCTCCTGCTGAAGCCCCGAGCCCCATCAGGCATTCCCCAAGACATCCCACCCAGTTGGGCAGAAGCCAGAGGCAACATGTCACATGCCCCCCTGATTTTTGCCAGGGTTTGCTGGCCCTGTTTGGTCAGCCCCTTCCCTGCACAGTAGCTGCTGGAATCGGCAAGCTGTGCGCTGCAGCTGTAGGGAGAGGCAGTAGCAAACAGCTGGGAGTTGCAGGGAGGGGTTGCTGAGGGTAAAGGGGCCATGCCTGGGGCAGGGGGCATTAGGCATTACTCAAGCTGTTGTGGGAGGTGAACCTTTAAATCATGCCCCACTTCAGCAGGCACGAATCATCTCTGGCAGAAGCCCCTAGGCCCAATCCTGCCACAGGGCAGAAGCCTCCAGCTCCTTCCGACCCCAGTCTGATAGATGGAGAATGTGGGAGAGTGTGCAGGAGCCCTGAGAGCTGCACTTTAACTATAAAAGAGCTGCAAGCAGCTCAAGAGCTGCAGTTTGGCCATCCTGTCATATGGCATGAAAAATTCTATGCTCCCAAAAGATATTCTTGCCATCAAAACTTCTTTGCACTGTGGATTATTTTATGCTCCATTGTATATTCCCCTTCATTCATTGCCTACAGATTTCATAGCCTCATATGAAGAAGAAACATCCCCATGCTCAAGATGGCATGGAGCTGCTCTTTGTGCCATAGATGAGTAGAAATATAATGCCTCACAGAGCTCCCAAAGAGCACAGCTGCTGCACTATCCTTTCAGGGGGAGTTGTATGTGTTTCCCTCTGAGCCTATTCACTTAGCTGGGGCAGATGCAGATGGGGATAACATCAGTAACAGATTAGGTCAGTGTCACATTCTGGGGTGTAATCTAGATCAAGTGAGGGTTTGTCATCACCTGCCCCCAACCTTGGGTGCCTCACGATGCTTTGCTGTTGTAGCTCCCAACCTGGGCTGCTCACAAATAAGCTACCAGCATGTAAGGCACACCCTGAATGCATAGCTTCAGTCCTGGTCCTGCAGTTCTGACCCCAGCAGCTTGTCAGCAACGCTCCAGTCACGCTCTGGCTTCCAGCAGCTTTGGTTAGCACTTGCAGGGTGACTCCAATATACTCCCAGTCCCTGATTGTCCCAAAAACGTGTGTTCTGCACAGTCCAGCCCTCTCCTGGACACCTCAGATATTAAAATTCATTGGCCCTGTTAATGAGTAAATATTTAATAGTTTGCTACTTTAACTGGAGTTACCAAACTGTTCAGTTTATACACAGCACTGGATTGGTTTAGATAAAAAATAAAACAAGCAAAAGCAGAGAGGAGTTGGAGTGAATTCTGATATAAGAGATAAAATTAGAAACAGTTACAAGCAAATAAAAATGAAAACATGCATCTAAAAGTCTAAAACTTAATCTAGCAAATTTTGGTTCAAGGCTTTTTTTTAAGATGGCCTTTCTCACATGTAATCTTCCAGCAAGATGGTAACCGATCCTTTCCTTGGTCAGGATCTCTCCCAGAGGACCAATGGTGCTGGTGCCTTTTTCTTTGGAGGTGAAAGAGAGAGAATGTGGGGTTCTCTGCCACTTTCTTTTATAGTCCAGTGAACATTTGAAGTGGATTCTTCTGAGGGTTACCCTTCAAAGTAAAATTTATTCAAACAGTAAAGGAGGAGACATGGAGTCTGGTGGTAAAGGAGGCTCCATGTTCTTTCTTCTCACCATGTTTGTTGAAATGCAAATTTGCTTTGTCTCCTGCCATCTCTTCTCCCTGCTGTGTTGAGGAATCTGTTTATTACTTATATGTAAATTGAGGTAAACACACATTCCTTTGTTTAGGATAGACCTATATAACAACTTTTGCCTAGGCAAGACAGTGTGGTTTTGAACACGTGCTACTATCATCATAGGGGGGATTTCATAACTTTACATGTAATATTACTACACACATTTCACCATGATATTATTGACCAGTGAGTTATTAGTTTTCAAACGATACCTCAAAAGGCACATTTTGTACAAAGATTATTACAATAGCATGTAAGGTGTGAACATGGAGGCGCTTTTGGTTACAGTCACAGATCTCTTTTGAGCTATGAAAATTGAAAAAGGATAATCAGACACAAGACAGTAAAAATATGTCTGGTTTCTACTCTACTAATATTCCACAATTTCTTCAATACCTGCTCCTTATTTTAGATGGGGCATCTTTTCATTGTCTTGGATATTTAACTGGTAGGCACAACAATTCATCAATGCTGTAGGCCACATTACAGAATGAGCTCTTCCAACACATCATAAAGAGACTGTAACAAAGCGTTAAGTAACTTTCAACTGGAACATGCCAGTGTATGGCAATAACGAGAGAACTTAAAACTGTATGAAAGCATTGAAAAATGTCCAAAGGGAGTGTCAGGATAAGTAGATCAGGAGAATGACAACAATATTTGAAAACCATTATAATAGAAAAATAAAATGCTATAAAAGGATGGATATTTTACTAGCACTTAAAAAAGGTAATGAAATATTGCTATACTGCTCCAAGTCTTGTGGAAGAGTCTAATAAACTAGAGGAACTATTTATAGATGCTGCAGATTATGTTAATTTGGCTTCTCCTGAGATACAAAACCATCCTTTGAGAGCTTTTACAGTAAGAGAAGGAAGAGAGGAAAAACAGAGCAGTGATAAAGTTATGATACAAGCTACTGTTATTATAACAGATTATCAGAAAGGGAGCAGGAAACAGTGATATACCATTCATCACTTTAAGGAAAGAGTTGCTGGTCAATAACCCAATGATGGGTAGAACTGGTAGCATTATTTACTGGGAATAAGTTAACAGAAGAATGCAGTTTTTTCTCTGGAGTTGTTCCCACAATAATCCTGATTGCTCACATTTTATTTGTTATTGTTTGCTCATAGAGCTAGGCAGACACAAAATATATTTTTAAATGTTGTTGTTGTAATGGGTTACCCCCCCACGCTCTGGGATGCCACCTGATATATTGGGGTACCACTGAGCCCTTCTGCTCCACCAGCTCCTTTATACTGTCCTGCTGAGCCAGGCCCTCAAGGCTCCTCCAGCACACACAAAGGAAGGGACCCACCCAGCTGTGGAAAGACACAGACAATGACATCAGCTCTGCATGGGAAGACTCAGCTAGGGAATTACCCAGCAATCAAGTGCACACCCTCTGTGGGGTGCAAACCACAAACTGCATTATCTAGTTTAAGTTTATTGAAATTCGCCTCCTCCCTCAAAGTAGAGGAAGATATGCACAGCTTCCCCACCCCCAGGTTCTGAATTCTACAAATTGGATTTAGAGAAAACAAAAACAAGTTTATTAACTACAGATGATAGATTTTAAGTGATTATAGGGGATAGTAAACAGATCAAAGCAGATTACTGAACAAATAAAACAAACATGTAAACTAATCTTAATACACTAAAGAAACTGGTTACAAGTAGTAATTTCTTACCCTAAATGTTGTTTTATGGCAGATTGCAGAGGTTCTTGAAGACAAGTTGCTCTTGCTTGCACCTTAAAATTCCAGGTATTTCTTTCATAGGACAGATACCTTTTCCAGCCAAGGCTGAGTCCTCCCCCCTTCCCCTGTTTGTCTTTGTTTCTTAGATGTTTCAAGCAGTCATCCTGGGCGGGGATTCGGTGAAGACTGACCCCAATCATCTCATTCTCCTGTCTTAAATAGGATTTACATATGACATGAATCCTTTGTTTTCCAGTTTGGTTCCTCCTTTGCACCCCTCATTGGAAAAATACGAGTATTTTATCATGGAGTCCAGTACTAGGTGACATGATCACAAGACCCTGCAGTGTCAAAGCAGCCATGAGTCAAAGGCCATTTGTAGCATCCCAGAAAGGTGGGAGATTAGCATCTTCAGAGACCTATTGTTCTTCCTAATGGCCCATCCAGACTGATTGCGTTCTGTCTGGTGGGTGTTCCCCAGGTGTAAACCCACTTGTAATTGACACATAGTCAATATTCCTAACTTCAGATACAGAAATGATACATGCATACAAATACAATAATCTTATTCAGCAAATCATAACCTTTGCAATGATATCTCTCAGTGTAAAGGGATGTACAGGTTGCTGGGATGTACACATTGCTGAAAAGCCATCCACATATAAATCCCTAGAGAAACATTCCTTGCCAGCTTCCATTCTCTACTGCAAAGAGGACCTACACTCTGTTTTTATTTTAGTATTGTTCCAGAGGGAAAAATGCTGGATTCATTCTGGTAGAACACAGATCAATGTATATGCCTTTACTTAAAATTTCTCACTATACTTAATACTAAGTGACTGATTTTTCATTGATGCAGCTAGGCAGAATTGGATTAGAAAACGGTGACATTTGTAAATGTATCCAATTAGGAAATGATTCAGTAGTTCCAAGGAAAGGAGCCAATTGTGAAAGACCATTTGCAATAGAATATAGTTCTATATTTGGAATCCTGAAGCCACCCTTTTGTTTTATGAGCTTCTAATCTTTCTATTTTAACTGTTGGTGTTTTCCCTTACCATAGGAAGAATTTTGATCATGTACTGGATTCTTCTAAAGCAGTTGGGCAGATTTTAAGTTGCAGTTTTCTAAAAGGGCTTATCCTCCAACGTAACTATGACCGTGCAAAGTTCCACTGAAGTCAGTAGGATTGCACAACGATGCAAAAGTCTCTTTTAGCAGAATGCACTGCAGGATCAGAGCCTGCATAAAGCAAATAACCAGCCACGCTGCTATCACTTTGATTACTTGAGTTTCAACTCCCAGCGTATTCATTCGCTCTAGTTAGTGACGTGGCTATTGGAGATGTATAGTCTCATTTTCTAACAGTCTGTTTAATAGCACGTCTGAACATTTTATGCCCCTTGGTAACCACCAGAAATTCAATTTAGCGAACAGGATAATTAGGAAAGAGCTCAAACAAAGGAATTACCTTACTTTTTTGCCAGTATGTTTTGTCCCCATGAATTCTGAGTTTGATTAAACGAGCTGTGGCTTTCTCTGGCTTCAGCCATGATCCTGTGTACATGTAGGCAGTTACTTAATGGTCAGCACATGATTAGTCCTATTAAAGTCATTGTCATACGTGCATGGATGTTGAAGGATCGGGGCCTTAATTAAGAAAAGGAAATCATCCATGTTATTAAAATGCCTCCTTACGGTCCAATCGCCTGGTCACAGCTCCAGAAATTCCTAAATATTTTGTGAAGAAATTAAATTAAAATGAAATTTTAAGCTCATTTCAGAATTTTAATTTTGAACATTAAACATCTGTCTGTTAGAGCCTACAGTTTTCACACAGGAAAGGCTGCCAAAAAAATCAGATACCATTTAACTTAATTTTTTCTGGTTTCATTTCCTCCACAGTTTCCAGGCTGTTCTGTGGCAAGCTGATGGCACCACCACATGGTGCAAAAAATTGAAGCTGCCTTTTGATACTCTACTTGAAGGGAGGTTTATGGTAGTTTTTCTCAAATAGGATTACACTGTGACAATCTATGAAGAGGATCTCATACGCTGTTGGCATTAATATTAAGTAGTTCCAGGTCTTCTCTCTGACATCTGCAAATTGCTGCTTGCTTCTCTGTTGTCATTAAATGGTCCCAAATCTCCTTTCATCTTAAAATTGCTACCAGCTTTTTTTTTCTTTATATTGCTTCTGGCTTGCCATAAGACAGCTGCAGCGGCACAGGAGCTAGCAAACAGAGCTCTAAACAGGGGAGTTTGAGTGGGAGTTCTGTTGGAGAAGAAGGTAGTTGTACTTGGTTTTGTATTTTTAGTATTTGTATTTATTTGTGTGTGTGTGTGTAGGGGTTTTGTGCTGGGAGAGCAGCTGAGCCTGATTAGGGGGTGGGGCTTTGTGCTGAGAGAGCAGCTGAGCCCTGCCTAGGGGGTGGGGCTTCTGACTAGGGGCCCTATAAAGGTAGCCAGCCAGTCAAGCAGCAGTACAGGAGCTAGCAAACAGAGCTCTAAACAGGGGAGTTTGGATTGTGGTGCTTCTTTGGGGTTTGCTTTTGCTGGGGGGTTGTGGTCTTTTTGGTGTGGCTTGTGTTTCCCAGATTAACAGGATTTAAGTGGGAAAGAGATGACAGATACAGAGGCAGCTGTGGGAGTGACTCCTGCAGTGAAAGACACATTGAGGATGACTGGATGTGGAAGCTGTGGTATGTACATGATCCTGGAGGGGGGAACCGGTAAGAGTTTTGTCTGCATGAAATGCCGTCTGATAGAGCTGATGGAGGAAAAGATGCGAGGTTTGGAGATGCAGGTGGAAAGTCTGGTTGAGTTTAGGAAGGGGTTTGAGCAGATGATGGAGCAAAGATATGAGGTATCTGAAGGGAAAAGCTCAGACTCATGGATAGAAGCAGGGCTGGGGAATTTTGAGGGGAGACTAGATGAGGAAAGAGGTCAGTGGAAACATGTGACTCAAAGAACCAGGCAGAGAAAAAGATGGGCTAGTGAAGGAGAAATAGAACTTAGGAACAGGCTTGCAGAGTTGGAAAATGAAGAAGGGGCTCAGCAGGTAGTTGCTGAAGGTGGAAGGGTAAGGAAGAAGAGAAGAGAGGCTAGCCCTATAGAAAAAGGGGAAGAGTCAAGGGAGACTACACCAAATATGAGCCCCAGGAGGATACAGGATGGATTGAAGAAGATTGTAAGGGAAAATAGGAATGGAAAGAACTTGCAGCCAGAGAGAACAGGGGAGACACTGGAGAATAGCACTGTCACCAGGAAAAGGCAGGTCTATATGATCGGGGACTCTTTATTGAGAAGAATAGACAGGCCTGTAACTAGAGCTGATCCTGAGAATAGAAGGGTGTGCTGTCTTCCGGGTGCTAAGATACGGGATGTAGACCTGAGGTTGAAAAGGATCCTAAAGGGAGCGGGAAAGAATCCCCTAATCATCCTTCATGTGGGAACAAATGATACGGCTAGATTCTCGCTGGAAAGTATTAAGGGAGACTATGCTAGGCTGGGGAAGACGCTTAAGGAAATTGAGGCTCAGGTGATCTTTAGCGGGATCCTTCCTGTTCCTAGAGAAGGGCAACAAAGGTCTGTCAAGATTATGACTGTCAACAGATGGCTTAGGCAGTGGTGCTATAAGGAGGGCTTTGGGATGTATGACCACTGGGAGGCATTCACGGACAGAGGTCAGTTCTCTCGGGATGGACTTCATCTGAGTAGGGAAGGAAATAGACTTCTAGGATCGAGGCTGGCACAACTGATAAAGAGAGCTTTAAACTAGGAATTGGGGGGAGATGGATGGGAGATGTCCAGAAAATCTCCACGCCAGATTTTAGCATTGAGAGGGAAGAAGAAGAAGTAAGAATGGATACAGCCGTGGGTAGGAGACTGTATATAAGGAGTGAGGGCGGTGTGGATACTAGTCTAATAGGTTATACTGGATGTAGAATGACTGTGCCTAATAGGGTACAAAATGTGAGCGAGGCCAAACAGCAAAAATTAAGATGTTTGTACACCAATGCGAGGAGTCTAGGTAACAAAATGGAGGAACTAGAGCTACTGGTGCAGGAAGTGAAACCAGATATCATAGGGATAACAGAAACATGGTGGAATAGTAGTCATGACTGGACTACAGGTATTGAAGGGTATGTGCTCTTTAGGAAAGACAGACAGAAACAAAGGTAAAGGGGGTGGAGTAGCATTGTATATCAATGATGAGGTAGAATGTAAAGAAATAAGAAGCGATGCAATGGATAAGACAGAGTCTGTCTGGGCAAAAATTACATTGGGGAAGAAAACTAGTAAAGCCTCTCCTACGATAGTGCTTGGGGTGTGCTATAGACCTCCGGGATCTAATTTGGATATGGATAGAGCCCTTTTTAATGTCTTTAATAAAGTAAATACTAATGGAAACTGCGTGATCATGGGAGACTTTAACTTCCCAGATATAGACTGGAGGACCAGTGCTAGTAATAATAATAGGGCTCAGATTTTCCTAGATGCGATAGCTGATGGATTCCTTCATCAAGTAGTTGCTGAACCGACTAGAGGGGATGCCATTTTAGATTGAATTTTGGTGAGTAGCGAGGACCTCATAGAAGAAATGGTTGTAGGGGACAATCTTGGCTCAAGTGATCATGAGCTAATTCAGTTCAAACTAAATGGAAGGATTAACAAAAATAAATCTGCAACTAGGGTTTTTGATTTCAAAAGGGCTGACTTTCAAAAATTAAGGAAATTAGTTAGGGAAGTGGATTGGACTGAAGAACTTATGGATCTAAAGGTAGAGGAGGCCTGGGATTACTTTAAATCAAAACTGCAGAAGCTATCGGAAGCCTGTATCCCAAGAAAGGGGAAAAAATTCATAGGAAGGAGTTGTAGACCAAGCTGGATGAGCAAGCATCTTAGAGAGGTGATTAAGAAGAAGCAGAAAGCATACAGGGAGTGGAAGATGGGAGGGATCAGCAAGGAAAGCTACCTAATTGAGGTCAGAACATGTAGGGATCAAGTGAGACAGGCTAAAAGTCGAGTAGAGTTGGACCTTGCAAAGGGAATTAAAACCAATAGTAAAAGGTTCTATAGCCATATAAATAAGAAGAAAACTAAGAAGGAAGAAGTGGGGCCGCTTAACACTGAGGATGGAGTGGAGGTTAAAGATAATCTAGGCATGGCCCAATATCTAAACAAATACTTTGCCTCAGTCTTTAATAAGGCTAAAGAGGATCTTGGGGATAATGGTAGCATGACAAATGGGAAGGAGGATATAGAGGTAGATATTACCATATCAGAGGTAGAAGCGAAACTGAAACAGCTTAATGGGACTAAATCAGGAGGCCCAGATAATCTTCATCCAAGAATATTAAAGGAATTGGCACCTAAAATTGCAAGCCCATTAGCAAGAATTTTTAATGAATCTGTAAACTCAGGAATAGTACCGAATGATTGGAGAATTGCTAATATAGTTCCTATTTTTAAGAAAGGAAAAAAAAGTGATCCGGGTAACTACAGGCCAGTTAGTTTGACATCTGTAGTATGCAAGGTCCTGGAAAAAATTTTGAAGGAGAAATTAGTTAAGGACATTGAAGTCAATGTTAAATGGGACAAAATACAACATAGTTTTACAAAAGGTAGATCGTGCCAAACCAACCTAATCTCCTTTTTTGAAAAAGTAACAGATTTTTTAGATAAAGGAAATGCAGTGGATCTAATTTACCTAGATTTCAGTAAGGCATTTGATACCGTGCCACATGGGGAATTATTAGTTAAATTGGAGAAGATGGGGATCAATATGAACATCAAAAGGTGGATAAGGAATTGGTTAAAGGGGAGACTGCAACGGGTCCTACTGAAAGGCGAACTGTCAGGTTGGAGGGAGGTTACCAGTGGAGTTCCTCAGGGATCGGTTTTGGGACCAATCTTATTTAATCTTTTTATTACTGACCTTGGCACAAAAAGTGGGAGTGTGCTAATAAAGTTTGCAGATGATACAAAGCTGGGAGGTATTGCCAATTCGGAGAAGGATTGGGATATTATACAGGAGGATCTGGATGACCTTGTAAACTGGAGTAATAGTAATAGGATGAAATTTAATAGTGAGAAGTGTAAGGTTATGCATTTAGGGATTAATAACAAGAATTTTAGCTATAAGTTGGGGACGCATCAATTAGAAGTAACGAAAGAGGAGAAGGACCTTGGAGTATTGGTTGATCAGAGGATGGCTATGAGCTGCCAATGTGATATGGCTGTGAAAAAAGCTAATGTGTTTTTGGGATGCATCAGGAGAGGCATTTCCAGTCGGGATAAGGAGGTTTTAGTACCGTTATTCAAGGCACTAGTGAGACCTCACCTAGAATACTGTGTGCAGTTCTGGTCTCCCATGATTAAAAAGGATGAATTCAAACTGGAGCAGGTACAGAGAAGGGCTACTAGGATGATCCGAGGAATGGAAAACTTGTCTTATGAAAGGAGACTTAAGGAGCTTGGGTTGTTTAGCCTAACTAAAAGAAGGTTGAGGGGAGATATGATTGCTCTCTATAAATATATCAGAGGGATAAATACAGGAGAGGGAGAGGAATTATTTCAGCTCAGCACCAATGTGGACACAAGAACAAATGGGTATAAACTGGCCACCAGGAAGTTTAGACTTGAAATTAGACAAAGGTTTCTAACCATCAGAGGAGTGAAGTTTTGGAATAGCCTTCCAAGGGAAGCAGTGGGGGCAAAAGATCTATCTGGCTTTAAGATTCTACTCGATAAGTTTATGGAGGAGATGGTATGATGGGATAATGGGATTTTGGTAAGTAATTGATCTTTAAATATTCAGGGTAAATAGGCCAAATCCCCTGAGATGGGATATTAGATGGATGGGATCTGAGTTACTATAGAAAATTCTTTCCTGGGTATCTGGCTGGTGAATCTTGCCCATATGCTCAGGGTTTAGCTGATTGCCATATTTGGGGTCGGGAAGGAATTTTCCTCCAGGGCAGATTGGAGAGGCCCTGGAGGTTTTTCGCCTTCCTCTGTAGCATGGGGCATGGTTGACTTGAGGGAGGCTTCTCTGCTCCTTGAAGTCTTTGAACCATGATTTAAGGACTTCAATAGCTCAGACATGGGTGAGGTTTTTCATAGGAGCGGGTGGGTGAGATTCTGTGGCCTGCGCTGTGCAGGAGGTCGGACTAGATCAGAATGGTCCCTTCTGACCTTAGTATCTATGAATCTATAAGAAGAATATATCATTCTATTTTTGCAATGTGACAGTAATTTAGAGTGGCACTGCAATTTTAATTAATGGCTTGTGATTGAAGTATGAAGCTCAGAAATCCATTATTTCAATTGTATGAGAGCGCTGCTGGCTTCCTACTATGCCATAAACACCCAAGTTTCCACTATTTGAATTATAGGTTTCTTTGTGAGCCACTTAGACATCGATCCTGGCAATTTACATAAGAGGTAGAGAGGGACACATTAACACTTATTAAGAAGCACAATTTTGTTCAAGTTACAGTGGAGAAGTCTACCACAGAAGTCATTGTATTGCCCTCTGAACTTCATTTTCACAACTATGATGTTAGCGATATTCAGTCGGTCATGTGATCTGACTGACAATTTCATAAAGTACATTTTAATAACTTTTATATGATCTGCCAGTCCATCTTATCTCCTGATTTAATGGGGAAATTATCTTTACAAACTTTTTCAGGATCATTGCAAACAGTGGGCACGTCTCCCTTGCGGGACACAGAGGAAGATTCAGGGGGGCATGCAGAGGGGCCTGGGCAAGCTCCCACAGGGGGCGGGGAGGGAACATCACCCAGCTCCAGCCCTAGCCCCAGCCTCAGATCCACTCCACCCTCTGTTCCACCCCGAGGCCAGCTCCGCCCCCAAATCCAGCTCCAGACACAGCTCCATGCTGCCCCTGATCTATCCCAGCCCAGTTCTGCTCTCATTCCCGCCCTGCCCCCCAGGCCAGCTCCATCTCTAGCCCCAGCTCTTCCCTCATCCTCCATTCTGCCCCCAGTTCCGCTTTCAGCCCAAGCTCCTCTGCTGAGCCAACTGTGCAGTAATGGAGGTGGGGTGTGGACAGATTCCATTACTGATGACAGGGGGGCCAGAGAGGAAAAGTTTGAGCACCACTTCTATAAGGGGTATAGTCTGCCTGCTAGTGGGCACGACTAGTCCTCTAGCCAGCTAGCGTGTGTATATTGAGAGAGAGAGTGAGAGTGTGTGCAGTCAGCAAGATGGGCTAGCCAATGAAACCCATTGATTCTCTTTGGAGTAGCAACGAAGGGCATTGAGCCCTGACATTGAAATACCCTGCCAGTAGAAAGGCTCTTATACCATACCCACAGCTCCAAGCAATATGGGCAAGATTGTACACATCGTTTTTAACATTCTTTGGCTGAAAGGTGCCAAATGTCAATCATCAACGGATAAGTGACATTTTATCAGTGAGGTTATTCCTAGAAGAAGAACATATAAAATGTAGATATGATTAGAAAGATATAGTGCTAGAAACCATAAGCAAATACAATACAAAGATTGTTTTCAAACCAAAATTTTGAATCATATCTTAGAAAGTTAGGGAGGCCTTACATCTTTATAGTTAGGGTGACCATACATCCCTGTTCTCCTGACTTTTTTGGCAAAACTGGGCAACTGATCAGTTGGAAAAAGCAAATGGGACAAATGCCCAGTTTTGCTGGGGGGGGGCATGGAGAAACATTGGGGGGCGAGTGGTGACATTTGGGGGAGGGGGACAGGATCCTGGCTGATATGTCTCTGCTATGCCCTGCCCTGCCCCTGCCAATTAGAGAGTGATCAGGTGTCATGTGCTCACTCTGCAGCCCAATTAGAGGACAGTATGGTCAGGGCCCTAATTCAAATTCTTCTCCAGTGGGGCCATGGAGCTGTGACTAGTGGGCCCCAGGTCCTCCCGGGCAACCTGGCGGCTAAGTGCCCAACTGGGTCCCGCAGTATCTGCTTGTGCTGGGGCACCTAGTATGGCACAGCTCCTGCTGCAGCCCCCTTAATGGTCCCTGGAGCCCCCACCCCAGCCTCATGTCTTCCCCATCCACCGTCCGTTGGGGTTGGTCCCCCTGCTGCCTTAGCTGGCTTCTTTCCCTCCCCAGTCTGCCTCCAGGTGCCCTCTTCTGCCACATTCTGGTAGGGGTGCCATTTAGGGAGGGTGTTGGTGGGCACCTGACCCCCCCTGAGTTTCGTACCGCTGGCCAGCAATGACCCCGTCCTCCGCTCCTCTCCCCCCCCCCGGCCCAGTCACCAGCCAGGAATTGCTCCCCCCCCCATACCAAAATCTGAAATGGCAGCCCTGTATCCTGGCCTTCCTACACCTTCCCAGGGCTGCTCTCTGGAGTGTTCTTGAGCTCTCCCACTACCTAGAGCTCCTTTCTGCTTTTCCAACCCCCAAAGGGGCATCACATTGCTAACTTGATCATGGTCCAGTAGCTTCACCTCTTGGCTCCAAGTCCAAAAGTACTCACACTCACACACTCGCATGCTGCTTTGCTGCCCAGATCCCAGCCCATACTCATTCCTCTTCCCCCCCCCCATCTATGCTACTTGGCTCAACTGGGGGCACAGAGGAACATTCACAGGGGCATGGGGAATGAGCAGCAATGCCAGGCAGCTCAGGCCAGCTCCATCCTGTTTTCAGTTTAAGGAAATATGGCTGGCCTACTTTTAGTTTTTGTAAGGTTTCTCAACAAAAAACAAAGTATGTGCAATTAATGTTCAAAGGGAATTGTAATTGGTTTATCTGATTATATATTATTTGTATTGCAGTAGCACCTACAGACCGCATGTGCGAATAGAGCTCCATTGTGCTAGAAACCATAAACAAATACAATACAAAGATTGTTTTCAAACCAAAATTTTACTGGTAGTATGTTATGAATTGTTATAACCTGAATGAGAAAATATTTCTAGGATCTAAACAGCTACTTTGGTGGGGGAGGAGCAAATAAACAAAACCCCCCAATATTTCTTTTTCCCACAAGTTACCATTCAGCTATATCCAGTTTTCATGATACACCTATAGGGCCACAAACTCAGCTATTATAAATCATCTGAAAATTCAATGTTAGAAACATACAAATGGCCATATGGGTCAGACCAATGCACCATCTAGACCTGTGTCTGGTCTTCTGACACTGGACATTGCCAGATGCTTCAGAAGGCGTGAACAGAACAGGGCAATTACTGAGTGATCCATCCCCTGTCATCCAGTCCCAGCTTCTGGCTGTCACATATTTAGGGATGCCCAGAGCATGGGGTTGCTTCCCTGAAAATCTTGGCTAATAGCCATTGATGAACCTGTCCTCCATGATTTTATCTAGGTTTTTTTTTTTTTTTTTTGAACCTAGTTAGATTTTTGGCCTTCACAGTATCTCCTGACACTGTGTTTTACAGGTTGACTGTATGTTTTATGAAGAAATACTTCTTTTTTTTTTGTTAAAAGAAAAGGAGTACTTGTGGCACCTTAGAGACTAACAAATTTATTTGAGCATAAGCTTTCATGAGCTATTACCAGCAAGGTGGGGGGGGGGGGGGAGAAAACCTTTAGTAGTGATAATCAAGGTGGGCCATTTCCAGCAGTTGACAATGTCTGAGGAACGGGGGGCTGGGGGAGGGGAATAACATGGGGAAATAGTTTTACTTTGTGTAATGACCCATCCACTCCCAGTCTCTATTCAAGCCTAAGTTAATTGTATCCAATTTGCAAATTCCAATTCAGAGTCATCTTCATAGCTCATCTTAAGTGATCACTCTCCTTACAGTGTATATGATAACACCCATTGTTTCATGTTCTCTGTGTATATAAATCTCCCCACTGTATTTTCCACTGAATGCATCCGATGAAGTGAGCTGTAGCTCACGAAAGCTTATGCTCAAATAAATTTGTTAGTCTCTAAGGTGCCACAAGTACTCAGTCTCTTTTTGCGAATACAGACTAACACGGCTGCTACTCTGATTCCTTGTGTTTGTTGTAAACCTACTGCCTGTTTTCACTGGGTGACCCTGGGATGTATTTTGGCTGAGATTGTTAATGCCACCCATGAGAGGGTAGGTTATCAGCATCTCTTAAACCCATAATGTTTAAGTGCCTGCAAAGAAACAATCTTTCGATGATGGCAATCTTATTAATTTTCACTCTGCCTCCAATCTTTCCCTTTGAGAATGATTATTGAGAAGGTAAGAGTAAGGCAACTTTGAAGTCATGTAAAATTTTCAGATCTTTTCAGTCTAGCTAAGCCCCAGATACTGCACTGGTTTTACTGTTCAGTTATCTACTCATAGCAGAGGACAAAGATTAGGTGTACACTCTGATTCTTGCAGTGTAGGCAATGGTACCAAAACCTTCTGACAGCAGCATTTAGTTGAATTGCTAGCTGTCCACAGCTATCACCTGGCTCAACTTTTTTCATTTCCAGCCATCCCACAAAGTGGTTAGGGACAACTGCTCATCTGTCTCAAGCCGTTTCTTGTGCCAGGAGCTGAAAGGGTCTGTTTTGTCACCCTTCCTGTTCAGGTGAACGTAATGCTGGTATGCAAAACAGTAAGATGACTTAGGCTGCTATGCCATCCGAATGCAGATGATGCACAACTTCATCTCAGTTGCATCAGACTCAGGCGGCAAGATCTGTTTGCGGTACAATTGTCTGGCTAAAACTGAAAAGTAGATGACAGTGAGGTGTCTAAAGCGCATCCTGGCTACTGAGTTGAAGGAATGAGCTTGCTGTCAGTGGAGGAGGAATTTTAGCTCCACTATTAGGAGTGTTTGCTCAAGAAAGAAACTCACAATTCTGAGTGTTTTGGGCCCTCCAGCTCCTCAAGTCACAAGCTGTATCAATGTCCAAAGCCACTTTTTTCAACCTTCATCTGGTTAGACGTTTGCCATATTAACCACAGCAGACACAACACACTAGTTCTTCAACAACAGCACAGCTTTCCATTTGTTTCTGACTGTAGTCTTAAGCAATTCTAAGTTGAGCTCTAAAGCCTTTGAGGGTTGAAATCCAGCAATCTGACAGACTCGTTAACCCTGTGAGCTGCCACAACATTTAAATTAATCTCGACACTTATGCTAAAATAACTGAATTTAATCCTCTAGCTGCTGATGGTAGGGCATTCTCAGTGGAGAACCCTATGTTCCAGAATTCACTTCTCCAACTAGACCTTGTTTGCTGACCATTAGGGTACAAGACAAGGCTCCTCTCTTTTCTCAGATTGTCACATGAGAGTGGCTTGTTGTAGCTTGTTGTGGGGCTTTGCTTAGTAGTATCCACAATACATTTTTTGTTTAATGGAGATCTCTGACATCATCCATTATGAAAGGCTCTATGTATGCTGCAGCTAGAGGGAGCTTTATCCAGCTCTCCTTGATTACTATAGCAAGCAGCATACCCTCAATTGACTGAGAAGGTAGGTAGGTTTTTTCATGGATGTAAGATCAATAGACCAGGCACCAGATTTGTAGCTGGTGTAAACTGGCATAGCTCCTTTGACTTACATGGCACCAATTTACACCCAGCAGAAAATGATAATGAGGGCCAATACTTTCCCATCCCAGCTGGGCTTTAAATCTTTTTCCACAGTATTTCCATTATGGTCATATCCAGCTGAGGTGAAACAAGGACATGTGATCATTTTATAAGGTAGCAATCAAACTGTTTATAACCTCCAAGGGAGGTCAAAACTGACCAGTAGTCTGGATTTTCTGTTGGTTTCTCATAAATAATCTATTATCCTTCATTTATTTTGATTTTTATACTCATTCCATAAACATAAGCACCTAGACTTTGCCCTTGATGTTCTCAGACCCATTTTAAAAATACAGTTATAGAAATAAACTGCCCAACATAATATTAACATATATCACAACCTAGCAGCTGGAAACATTTAAAGATTGTTACGATCTCTCAGTGAAGTCCTTCTAAACCTTCCCAACTATGAAAAACAAAATGGGCTTTGTAGCATGCCCTGAAAGTCAATAAAATAGGATTACTTCAGACAGGGAAGAGGTGAGGAACATGCACATGGAGTACCAAAACTGTGGGGCCTTCACAGAAAACATCCTGCCAACTGCTCCCTTTCATTTTTTCAACTGGGCCTCCAGCCTAAGCACCTGTGCCGATCTCAATTGTGGAAATATTGCACAGAGAGAAAGGTGGTCTTTGAGGTAATTTGGTCTCAGGCCATTGAGGGCTTTAAAGGTCAAAAACCAACAACTTAAATTCTACCTGGTTCTTAATAGGAAGTCAGTGTACATCCAAAAGCCCTGCTCTTGTGTGGTTCCAGTAAAACATATCCTATAACAAGAGAGCTACCAGGTTCCACACCATCTTACATTTTCAGATATATTAGAGCTGGGCTGAACATTTTAAACTAAATGCTGGTTCAGAGTTGTCTGTGATGAAAAACTCTGCTCTGAGGCTGAGCAGGGACTTGAAACTATGTCTCCCACATCCCAGACTTCTCTTCCAACAAAATGACCAGAAATCCCTGGACCCAAATTATCTTCTTGAATTGAAAAGCTCAGCAATGACCATTTCAACATAATTCCATTTTTACAAACACTTTAGAAAGGTTTTGACTTTGTCCCACCTCAGGTGGAATAAAAACAGGTTTCAGAACTTCTGAAAGTTGCTGTGAAGCGGAATTGTCATCCTCCACACTGCTCTATTAGAGAGGTAGCTCTATCAAGGAACAAAAGCAAAATGAGCAAAATACAGTTTCTGAAACCCTTCCTGGGTGCAGAACTTTTCCAATGTGGTATCAAGAAGGACTTCATTTCCCCTGCAGATCCCCCCCCCCCCAGGAACTCGGTTTTGTTCATTTGTATTCATTTAAAATGTTAATAGGTGGCTGCCAATTTTCTAGACTTGAACTCACTTTTTGAAGTCACTGCAGCTAAGGATGGTGTTGCTCATCCAAGTCAGTTCTGCGTACTGCTGCCAGTTGCTTCGCCACTCCTGTCACCCATAACTTCATCTTCCGTGAAGCAAAATGGACAAGGAAAAGTGCTACAGTTTGCAATGGCACAAAGCTGACAAAGGGTGGAACAGTATTAGGCAGCAAAGACATGAAAAATGTGTTCTATCTGGAGCAATCACTTTACAAAACCATAAATCCAAAAAAACTGATAGATAATTCTTTTCCAGCAAAACTCTTTCTGAAGGTTGTCCGTGTCAGAAAAGTTATTCTATCCTTGGCTCAGAGATGTATTAACATTTCCAGATGCTGAATTTGCCATAATTTTTGGCAATTGAAAAAAACAAAGCACAAATCAAAACTGGACAAAAACATAAAAATCCAAGATTTTTATCCTATGGGATATAATCTGTAGGTTTTGATTCAAATGCAGCTCTAGACTTTACTGAAAGTTTTCACCATTTGGGATGGGACAATGGTGATGGTTTTGGTTTTACCAAACCTATGGGGCTTTTTTTAACTTAAGGTTTTTGCTTCATGAAACCAACTTCTGCTCATTTTGCCCTCAATTTAATTTGATGTTTTTTTCCATAAGGAAGTTTAAGTTGTGAGCCAAAGTCTCCCTGGTGAATATTAATGTAGTGCAATCAAGTCAACGAAGCTACATCAGAGCTACAGCAACTGAACATCTGGCCTCTATTTTAACTATTTTATTTAACCTGTGCTATGCAAACAATTAAAGATTTTCATTTGAAAGTAATGGTTCAGACCCGACAAGCCTTTAATATGAGACAAGTGTATTAGGTATTCTGCAGTGGGGACCAGAGGAGAGGTAGGTGGCATAAATTTCACAAAAGATCAAGTAATCAGGCTTTGTAATGATGGACTGTGAAGCCAATTCAAATTAAAGCAACCCCCCAGCTGCTCCCTTGTGGCCAATATTTTATTCTATGAACATTAATACCAGCCACATCTTAACTGCATCAATAGCTGAGAGTGCTGGGCTACAGAACCCCTATAAACATGGTTCTATGGCATGGCTTCCTCCCATTGTGACTTTCCATGCCAGTCTAGGTAGGGCAGATATTCTGCGTGGGTGCCATTCTTGAAGAACAGACTGTGCCAGGACTAAATGGTGCAAAGGGCTTTGTGCTGGCCCCCTCAAACTACACATGAATTTCACCCTGGGATGAATTGATAATTTTGCAACAGCAACATATGATGACTGATAAATGTACAACAATGGTGGTGTTACACCAGAATTTGACATTCCTGCATGTTACCCTAGAATTTGACAATACTGCAGTCAGCCATCTTGTGTGTTCAGCCACTGCCAGCTGAAAACCAAACATCACATAGCTAGGAAAATCTTCAGCCCTGAGAGGCAAGGCCAAATAACTGCATATTTGTCGTTTTGCTATCAGAATGGGTGGTTGGGACAAGACGTGAAGGTTCCATTAAAATAGAAGGAATGTTTGGACAACAATCTTGGTTTTAGGTGCCTCTAACATGTAAATGTATTGTTATGATTAGAACTGTTTTGATACGAGATAATGAGTAGTTTTGTTGAAAGTAGGAGAATTAGTGACCCATTAGAAGTCACTATAGGTTATATTCTTTGTTTGAGATTAGCTATAAGAGATTAGGTGAAAGAATTTGCTTTGGAGCAGTCCGAGGAAGCTTTCTTTGGACAAGGATCTGATAGCTAAGCGCCCCACCCGCTAGACAGAAAGAGGGCCCCCCTAAAACCTGGTCTCTGATCCCTTGAAACCATTTCTTGAATTTAGGTAAATATAAATGTTTTGAAATGCTTTAAACCTACTCTGTGTGTGTGTGTGCACACACTGAAGATCTAATAAAAGAGTACTTTTAGTTGAAATTATTTTTGCTTGTGCCAATTATTTATCAGACAGATAAGCTGTGTCCCCATTGATTTATTCCTGACACCGACTGGAGAGAAACAATAAAGTTAGCACTACTTTGGGTTCTGAAAACCCTGAGTAACAGTGGGAAGAGATGTGGGGAAATATATTGTTTATAAATTGAAATACGGGGAAAATATCCATGAGAAAATTAAGAACTAGCATAGTGGTGGCAAAGAATGTTATCATAAGATATGGTCTTCTGCCACTAAATGAATACTAAAGCCTTTCATTTTCAAAGCTGGGGTCTGAAGCTGTAACAACATTACCATTATGTCATTTTGACAATTAGTGGATGCAGTAAAATTACATAATTTTAGCTGATAGATGTGGTGCAGTAGAATGATTGTTCCTCATTGGAACATTATTGCCTGTTTACCCCATAAAAATATTTGTTACACACTCTGGGGTGATAGAGAATCAAAGTTTGATAAGATCCCCAGACTCCCTTCAAATACAAAATAATTAAAAGGAGCGGTTGGCTATTGCACCCTTTGGAGGACTTTCTTATCCTGGTACTATGACAACATGAAGATACAAATAGTCCGAGTTCATACCAGGCAAGTCAGCAATGGATGTTATCTTTACATTAAGATTGCTTGTGGAAAAATATAGAGCAGAGAGGAAAACCTGCACATAGCATTCATTGATCTTGAGGAAGCTTATGACCATTATTCTGATAAGTCATCTGATGGTGTCTGAGAATGAAACCGATACCTGAAGACTATATCAAACTTGTACAAAGGTGCTGTTACTGCAGTTAGAAGGCCATGGTGAGAAACTAAATGGTTTGCAGTAAGAGTCAGAGTACATCAAGACTTGACACTAAACCCCTTTGAGTTCACTTTGGTGCTTGATGCACTTACAAAAAACATCCAGAGAGTGGCATTCTGATGCATGTTTTTGTTTTTTGGGGTTTTTTTTGCAGATAATGTAGTGTTTGTAGGGGACAGCAAAGAGGAGGTGGAAGGTTTAGAGAGATGGAGATGCGTACTTGAAAGAAATGGCATGAAAATCCGCAGAAATAAGAGTATATGGTCTGTAGATTCAATTATACTTGCAGGAAGATAATGGGACTGTAAGTCTGCAGGGACCAGAGCAGTCAGCCACCACTACCACAACGTACAGACTCTTTGTACATAGGTTCAATAATACAGGATAATGGTGAACCCAACTATGAACTTATAAGCAGAACAAGAAAGGGATGGACTAAATGGAAAGAAGTGAACAGAGTGATCTGTGATAAACATTTGCCTATCAAATTGAAAAGTAAGATCTACAAGACTCCTAATTAGGCCTTCACTTTTGTATGGCTCTTCAGGGTTGCCAGCCCTTGAGTCTCCAGGAATTAAACACAAATCTTCAGGAGACTGCTGAGAGCAACCTGGGAGATAAAACATAGGGCATTCGGAAAATGAATATTGAGTGTTGAATCCGATTTATACACTAGTCCAGCCGGTGTTTAAAATGCCATGGTAATGTGCATTTGCCTGCCCAACAGTTGCACTGTTCATGCATTTCTTTACCTAGTGTGGCTGCAACTTATGTCATGACATAAAGTCTGTGCACCATAACGGATTTACACATGTATGCGGGCATGTTCACGTTTAGCCTATGCTACACTGAAACTGTCTTGCACTTTCAAAAAAAGAGAACAGAAATGGATGATGGTGAGGGCTTTTCAAAACATAGCAGCTCTGAAGATAACGTAAAAAAGAAAAAGTACTATTGTTGTTACAGTGACGACTAGTGACTATAAAAACTGGCTTTGCAAAGTCGATGAATTTACAGCAGAATGCATTTTGTGTCATCAAGCATTTTCCATTAAATCCATCTAATCAATGAGTTTTTGCTGTGTCTGCCATTTTCTAATGGTATGCTATTTTATTTTCTGTATTTTTAAATAATGGAATTAACTAAGGCACACATGCGCACATAAACACAAACATTTAAACATGCATTAAGAAGCCAAGTAACCTAAACCCAATCTCGCTATTTAAAAATAAGATTCACATTAGAAATGGAGGTTTTTAATATTGTTTATTATGACATATGCTTAAACTGTGGAAATTATAATTCATATGTCACGCCTTGTTTCAACCAAAGGCAAAATGATGGCTCTGTAGTGAATGAGTTTTAGAATACAGTAGGACAGTCATTAAGGCCATTACATCATGTGATGAAACCTCCTGGAATAGATCCAAACAGAGTTGGCAACTCTACTCTGAATGCTGAGCACTGAGGTAGACAGGAGCAGATCTTGAACACACTGGAAATACAAATGTCAAGATGGATGCTTGGAGTTACAAGGATGAAACATGTTCAGAATGAACAAATTAGGGGAAGTATGAAGATGGCACCAATTGTAAAAAAGATGAGGGAATCCATGCTTAGGTGGTTTGGGCGTGTGATAAGAATATATAGGAAACAGGATGTTAAACTTAGAGGGTAAGAGAAAGATTGGAAGACCCAAAACTAGAAGAATGTATCTTATGCAAAAAGATTTGATTAGCCATGGAGTTTCCAAGGAACTACTTTAAGGCAGACTAGAATGGAAAAGAAGGACTCGAAGAGCCAACCCTAGATGGCACTAAAACTAAAAGAAGAAAAAAATAATCCAAGTTCCATGGATGACGGTGCTAGATGGCTAGTGCATGGACTTTGTTTGCTAAAGTTTTAATATAGAAGTAGGAAAGGATATGACAGATCTTTGCTTTGTACATGGATCTATCAATTGGGATTCACACAGGGAGAAGAGCGGGCCTGTTTGTTTTTAAATTAAAAAGTGTGCCTTTGTTTACACTGTGTAGCTTACTTTTCTTAAGGTTATGCAGGGCATGCAGCCTTTTCAAGTCGCTTTTCTTATTTACTGTTGTTTACTAATACACCCAGAACTTTTCCAATCTCCTTCAGCCACAGCTACTCTGCTTCTACTGTCAGCTACTGAAAACCCTGTGGTGCTCCCCATTCCATCTACAGAGATTTCCTTTTACACTATGAACTTGCTTCCTCTCCTGCTGTCAGTGGTGCCTGCAGGGTTTTGTATATTTTTCTCCAACATGGTGCTTTTTTCAAAATACCCATGATGCTTAATTGTGAAGACAACAGTCTCTCTCTTACATCTGTGCTATCTCAGCACTTGAGATGACACAGATTGCAGCGAATTATGACAGCAGCTAACAACGCTACATGTCGGGTTCAGTCTGCAAACATGCTATGCGTGGGTACATTTGTTGGCGCATAGGGAGTTATCTGTGCAATTTCCATTAGCATTAATGGGAGTCAGGTGGCTAATCCCTTGCAGAAATATATATGATATATCCCCCTCAGCATGGAGGAATCACTGACCCATTTCAGCACAGAACCCTTTCACAGCGGATGGAATCTATACTACTTTAGTGGCCTATTTTCTGCCGAATAGTATTTTTATAAATAATGGCATATCATTTTCTGAGGAAAGGTCCAAATTCCTAAATTATCGTGGGTTGCTTGTTCCGAGACCTATTAGTAGCTAATACAACTGCCTCCAATGTAGCCTTTCAACATGTTACAGAGATCTGTATTACTGCTGTCACAGAGTCCAGAACAGCTATTCTTTCACTTATTTCTGGATATTCTGATCAGTTACATGTATGTCTAATGA
The DNA here is from genome assembly GCF_009764565.3 of Dermochelys coriacea. NCBI lineage: Eukaryota > Metazoa > Chordata > Testudines > Dermochelyidae > Dermochelys > Dermochelys coriacea. The sequence continues at coordinate 230,898,490 of NC_050069.1, forward strand.
ACACATGATTGTAAAATACATGTGCCATGTTCAACATTTAGGGTCATTGTGTTGAGCAGTGTTCACTGGTAGCATCACCTGGTCATTTGGGTACTAGGTCTTTACTTGCCCAGCCTCCAATGTTACTGGCCCCTGTCACACCCTGTGGCATCCTGTCTTTTGGTAGGTGTTGACTCGACCCACTGATCAGATCACCACTTAGCCTTATCCCTCTCCAGAGCCCCCAGGAAGATATTAGGTCCCATGCCCCCATGACTGGGGAAGGAAGGGATCTTCAGTCTGTGGGTGTTCAGTCCCAGCTGAGGAGTTTTCAAAGTCTTTGTCCTCCCCTAGCTTCCTAAGCAAGAGTGTGGGTTATTCTCTTCTTTATAACAAGGGGGGTTGGTAGGCAAGCCCAAGCCCTCAGACCACCGGCCTCCAGCCCAGGCAATAATGTCCAGCACACAGCAATGCCTTAAGGCTGTCTCCCTGGGCCACTTTTTACCATTCAATCTCTTGCCAAAGTCCTACAGTTTGCCTCAAAGTAGAAAAAGAAAAGATGATAATTGAATCTTCAGCACCTCTGGGCTCAGCAGGCAGACTCTATCTCCCCAGGAAAGGTTTTTGAAATGTCCTTCTTCAGGAGCTCTCAGGATAGGTCACTCTCACTGTCCTATCAGGCCCTTTCTGAGTTGACTGGCTCCCGTTTACACTCCACCTCCAACTGGAGCATGCTCTGCATGTGGGTTGGGTGGGGTCACCTGGCACAGAGTTGCTCTTTAACCGCTTCAGTTCTAGTGTGGGGTTTATACACCCATCCCAGTCACAATTGTGCATGTGAAGATGGACCCAGCACTGCAACTTTCATTTCAATTTTAAGGCACTTCAGTGGTTGTCTTCCAGGATAAATCTGGTCATTGCTCATGCTATTCTATTACTGGCAATAGATCTGTTTAGACAGATGGGTCTTGCACTGTGCCCTAAAAGTGGCAAGATTCATGCTCATCCTGGTGCTCATCTATGGTGATGTAATGCACTCCACAACTGAGCTCCCTCTACTGAAAATGCCTTGTCTTGGCCTGCAAGAGTTTCAGCTTGGATCCCCCTGGATCAGTTGCAATTTCCCAGTCAAATACAGGTAACATGGCAGAGGGAGGAGGAAGAAAAAGTTGAGCAGGTAGTTTGGACTTCAACCATTACAGATAAGGACTAGAAGTTTAAAAAGACCAAGGCATAGGGAAGCAGCCAGAATAGAGTGCACTGCTGTGATGTGTTCTCATTAGTCACCCTTGTCTAGCAGGCAGGCAACCGCAGTGGGTTAAACAAGATGTAGCTTAATAGTCAGACCTGGTAGAATTCATTACCATCACCAGCCTCCAGGCTGGATAACTGTAGCTGGTTCTACATCAGAGGAAGGGCTGCAGTCTCCTAGCTCGCCACTGTAGCATATATATATACTGTTACTTTATTGTGGGGGCCTTAATGATGCACTGATGCACCTTGGTCCCTCCTTCACTTTGCCTGTCTAGGCTCCTGTGGGTTGCAATGCTTTGGTCTAATTTCAGTTATTGGGCTTAGTGTGCGGGTGCTGGGTGGTGTTGGTGGTCCAGGATATACAGGAAGTCAGACTAGATAATCAAGTGGTCCCTTCTGGCTTTAAACTCTATGTTGCTATCCAGGTGTAGCAATAACCCAGCAAGACCTCTGAGTCTGTGTGCTACTTTGACAAGTAGGAGACTATAGCCCTCAATAGAAGAGGATATTCCTAGTTCTTCAAAATGTCCTTCTCCTACTAGCATAATCTCAGTTCTACCCAGATTTAGTATGTGCTAGCTCCTTTTCAGCCATATTCTGATTTTCCACAGGCACCAGGACAGCTGGGAAATATTTTCTGCATTTGCTGAGAAAGAGATGTAAAGTAGAATGTCATCAGCATACTGATGGTACTGCAGCCTGTATGGCATTTTGCAATCACTCCAACTGGTCCAACATATGTTGACGTAAAGAACTGCTGAGACTGAGCTCAAAGGAACTCCACAGGTTAAAGCTCTCTAGGAAGTGAAACAGCTGGGATCTGTTCGGAAGAAATGGGTAGAGCAATTTTTTGGGTTGGTGGCTGAACCAAAAAAAATTGTTAAAAGATCACTTTGGAGTGGAATGAAATGTTTTGTTTGTATGAGGGTGTGACATGACCCAAAGTACTGGGACCCAATCTGAACTGTTAGACAGCTGTGTCCCCTTAATTCTCTAGCCTGGGGTGTCTTTTACACTTCTGTGCTGTCAGAACATCCACTCCTGGCTTGTTCACACAGCCTTCAGCGTGCAAATTCGCTCCTAGCTAAAAACATGAGAACTCTGATCAGTCACTCATGAATTACGTACAAGATGACACCTGAAAATTCTTAGTCCCAGCCTTGTCTCCCCAGAAATGTGCATCTTGTACTGACAGTACTGTTCTGAGCAGTACAAGCCCATAGAAAGTTCATCATTTCATCAAAGGAAAATGATAATGCACCAGCCTTGTTATCCCAAATGGAGTTTCCCACACACTCTAATCCAAACACATTGGTTAAGATAAGATAAAATATTTCTGTAGTTAATAAACTCAAGTGATTATGAGTGATGATGAAGAAAAGAAAAGCTAATGCCTAACTTAACAAACTAAGTAAATTTAAAAGCAAAAGGTTTTAATTTCACCATATGCTGCAGTAAATTTCACAGGCTGGGTCTCCTTTCAGGCTGGGACCCCTTCTCCTTAATTCAGTTCTTTGAGAGTCGATGTCATGAGCAGAGATGAAGAGGAGAGAGATGAAGGAGGAGAGAGGTGAATTGGAGGCCTCTGTATCTCATTCTTATACCACAATCCCTTCTTTGAGGATTACTCTTCCCCCTCCTCCTCCGGGGTGCAGGCAACAAGTAGTCTCTTGTGGATGTGAGGGTTGAACCATCCCTTTAATGAAGTGTAAAATTCTCATTCACACCTTCCTGTTGCTGAAGAATGGCTGATTAAGTGATAGCCCACTTGAATTTCTTGATACTTGTCTGGAGATGCCAGTGTGTCTTTGTCTCTGAAAAAACTGGTTTGGGCCTGCCTTTTTAAGGCTCTGTCTACACTGTACTTTCGTCATTAAAACTTTTGTCCCTCAGGGGTGTGAAAAAACACCCCCCTTAACAACAAATATTTTAACGACAAAAAGCACCAGTGTAGACAGCGCTTTGATGGCGGGAGATACTCTCCCAGTAATGAAGCTACCACCCCTTATTGGGGGTGGTTTATTTTGTCATCAGTAGAGCTCTCTCCAGGTGACAAAGAACATCCACACTGCTTACCTTACAATGGTGCAGCTCTTGCAGTACAGCTGCACCACTGTAGGTGCGCAGTGTAGACATAGCCTAACTCTGGAACATGTTACGGCAATGATACACAGTAGAATTCTATAACTTTACATACAAGTTGATACACATATTTTACAAGTACAATAATGTTCAGCAGATTATTACATTTCAAATGATATCTCACAAGGCGTACTTTGTACAAAATGTATCATAGTCTTGTAAAAGTGGTGAACATAATAGTATAGACTATCAGAGGTTTGTTTAAAACATTTTTTTAAAAATCAAGAAATGGAAATAAAATTCAAAACCGAAAGTTATTTCAGTCAAAACAACAAAATATCTCATTTTGAAAGTGTTGAGACGAAACATTTTGACTTTCTGAAATTCTTTTGGAGGTGGGAGAAAAAATTGGTGAATTCAATGTGACTTTGTGAAAAGTTTCAGTCAACCCAAATCTGCATTTTTCAATGAAAAATGTTTCATCTGAAAAATTTCACCCAGACCTAAAAATGAGCAAAGCCAGATTAATATGACTGCTCATTCCAGCAAGACCACATAGGCAGCCTCCATAACACCTGATGACTGACATGTCAAGTCAATAATAAATCCAGCTGATCCATGTGCATTAGTGTCAACCTCTAACCATTGCCCCTGTGAATAAGTAAGTTATCCAACAAGTGCAGCTCATTGCTGTTTTCATTCCATATCCTGATCTGAAGCCTGGCTGGATGATGTCAAATTCTTTGGAAAATGGTGAGCCACTCTCGTATTAAAAAAGAAAAAAAATCACTTTGCCCAAAAAGGGGAAAATTGATGATGGGGCATAATTTAAAAAGAAGAAGCATCTTTGATAGGCAGCATTGCCTACTGGATGAGACATTGGAAAGGGACTCAGGAGACCTGGTTTCTAATCTTGGCTCTGCTGGTGACCTGCTGGATGATCCTGGGCCAGTCACTTCAGGCCAGATTTTCAAAGGTAATTAGCCACCTAAAGGAGCAAATAGATGCTATGGTGGGGCAAACCCCTCACCCCCCTCCCCGTGAGAGTGGGCAAAGGCAGGCCAGAAAGGCTGCACAAAGTGGCAGCCAATCAAGGAGGGCCTGTTAGAGAACCAATTAGGGTTGAAGAGGTGGCCAATCAGGGCCAGGCTCAGCCCTATACAAAGACTGCCCATGAGTGGAGCAGTCAGTCTCTTCCAGACTTCTAGCAGGGAAGGTTAGTCTCCTGAGCAAGGAGACCAGCACCTAGGGCAGGACAGCGCAGCGCAGCGCAGCGCAGCGCAGTGCAGTGCTGGGCAGACTCAGGGGCGCATAGGAGAGCTCCAGCCTGTTACCTGCCAGGCTGCGGGCCCTGACCAGAAGGGCCTAGAGAGTGTAAAAGGGTCAGAGGGGAAGTGACCCAGGGAGAGCAGACAGATGAGGGGAGAGAAGGAGGGCAGGGAGGCTGTTGCTAGAGGATCCCTGGGTTGGGATCCAGAGTAGTGAGTGGGCCTGGGTCTCTCCCCTGCCCCCCTTATCTTGCACCTGGCTGTGGGAAGTGGCCATAATGGACTGCACCAGACCCCTGAGGGAAGGGATTAGACTTTGGGTGTGGTTGGCCACTGTGGCAGGGGTGAACCAGGAGACTGATGTTAAACCTGCCCCTCCTGCCCCCGGAAGGGGGTGAGCAGGACTAAGGGGCACTGCTTGAGGGCAGTGTCCTGAAGAGGATGTCGTTGAGCGGGGAGCAACACGGGTCCAGACACCAATGGAGGGCGAGAGATGGATGGGACACCACTGGCAGAGGGCACTCCACATGGACTGAGCTAATTCCAGGAGTCACCAGCGGGAGGTGCTGCGGTGGTGAGTCCCAACGCCATGACAGATGCCCAGAAGGATTTTCCAAAGCACTTATGCAGACTATCTGCCTATCCGCATCATTAGGCACCTAAATATCTCAGAAAATCTGGGCCTTAACCTGTCTGTGCCTGTTTTCCCTGCTACTTTTTTTGTCTCATCTGTTTAAACTGTAAGCTCTCCAGGGCAGTGATTGTCTCCCATGTTTGTACATCACTTAACATAATGGAGTCCTGCTTGTGATTGGGTGTTTCTAGGTGCTACTATAACAACAACAATGTGCATTTACATAGTACCTTTTGAATAAAGGATCTCATCACTCAATTGCTCAGACATCAATTAGTTGTTTTTTTTTCCCCAGAACACACCAGTGAGGTCAGAATCATCTTCATTTTACACCTGATAAAAATGAGCTCCCCACCCCCGTTAAGGGCCTGATGGCCAAAAATGGCCAGCTCCCATGACCTTTCACTACTCAAAACAATTCTGGTTGTGGAAATCGTGCAGAAGCTATGGTGGAGAAGGTGCCAGTGGTGTTAGATAGCTGTAGGGTTCTATCGGTCTTTAAATCATGGTGGTCCCACATCTGGTCAGTAATTGCCACCAAGGGGCTCTCAAAACCCATTGGATCCAAAAGTCTACAAATCCCCATCAGCCCATTACAAGAAAGCATTAATAAGTAAAAGTTTGTGTTATCTAATTGTACTGTTTGCCCTTGTATCTTTGCAGTAAGGACCTTTCTAGTTACTGATCACTTCTTAAACTCCTTTATGAAAGCAGATTGATCGGGTGTTGCATTTGTAGCATACACTGGCAGAACAAATGATTTCTCTCCTGCCATCTTGGCAGCTGGGGTTCAATTTCTTTTCAACTGCAAGCCACACGCTTGAGAGGACTAAGGAGCGGGAATCAGGAAGGGTGGGGGTTGCAGAGAAAGATGCTGCAGCTAAAGGTCAGTCAATCAATTTTATTGAAACTAGACCCAGGTGTCTATTTTGTTATAGTGTACATTTTTCAGTCCCCTTTGGGTGCGAAAACTATAGCTATTACATCATTGGTAGCTGATGATAAACTAAGTTTAAGTAAAAAGAAAAGGAGTACTTGTGGCACCTTAGAGACTAACAAATTTATTTGAGCATAAGCTTTCGTGAGCTACAGCTCACTTCATCAGATGCAAGTACTCCTTTTCCTTTTGCGAATACAGACTAACACAGCTGCTACTCTGAAACCTAAGTTTAAGTGTAACCCAAATCAACTAAAAATGCAGCTTACCAAGCCTCCTGGTTTAGTTTCAGAGATGTAAGCTTAATGTTCTGCAATTTGGGGATGTTAGGAATGGGGTCAGAAATACTGGATCTTCCCCTATGAATTATGGAGGCTACATTGTTCGAACTTTTGAATTGTAACTTAATTCATCAATGCCTGTAGCAAGCAAACATAAAGCAGCAGAATCAGGCCAACAAATAAGTCTCAGTACAATACAATTAAAATATACGCACATCCTGAGGTGCTTAGTAAAGACCAGTTTTGAAGTGATTATCTTCCTACTACTCAGAAAGGTGAAGCAAGCTTATAAAAAGCTCACCTTGAAGACAGTAATATTATATTACTTAGTTTGTATTATGAGCCAAATCCTGCTCACTCAATTGTCGGTAGCTTTAGGTATTTTACTGCAAGATTCCATTAGTCTCAAAAACATGTCAGTGCAATTACACATAAAGCACCATGGTAAAACACATTTTCAAATTATAAGCCTGCTGTAAATGTAAAAGACTTCTGAATAAACCTTTTCCTCTGTGATGACACAGCTGTCAGCTTGACAGGGTGCTATGATTCAGTTTCATGATTGCTTAAGTTCCAGTAGAGTAAAAGAACTGCACTTCATTAAAATCTATTTCTCAGTATGGACCACTGCCAGCACTACAAGCTGTCTCTGCAATTAAGGAAAATGTAAAATGATCCCCTGCAGAAAGGACTACAGTAGTAGTGAGGGGGAATGCAGTCAAGTCAAATCCTAGGCCAGCACATAATTTTCTTCTTACAGTTTCCCAGAAAGGTCTTGGCAGGAGACACAAGCAGACATGAAGCACAATAAATTGGTGAAGGTTTGTATCTTGGATCTACATCTATTGTATGCTGAAATGCACTTTACCAAAGTGTACTTGACAAAAATAGATTCCACATAAATATCAATCTATTATCTTCCAAAAAGGAATTCTTCATAATTAGGATTGATTCTTCTAGGCTTTGAACCCATTCACTCCACAGAGACTGACCTGTTCCATTTCATTCTATGGTTTTTGTTTTGTTTTGTTTTTTGTTTTTTACTAAATATTCATTGACCTCACTTATTCTGCCAGACTGAAATTTAATTCCACGCTATGTTTCCCTATTAGATGTTATACATTCAGATCTGCCTAAGGCAGCCATTAAACCACTCTTCAATTCACTGCTTATATCTTGACTGTGGATCATATCTTCCTTCAACTTAAATTAATTCTCTGTTCTAGTATTGTGACATGGAAAGATAATGTACAATTAATGCACTTGTTAAAAATGATTGCTATTTATGCCAACAACTATAATTTACTCTGTGCGTTCTCTCTTTGAGGCAAAAAAGAATGTTTGCTTTAGTATAGTATAAAGTATAGTATAGTATATTACTGTGTTCTACTACCACTGAATTTTAGTGTCTATATTCTGTACATGGTATTAAGTTTCTTGAGTACAGAGTGTAACATTCTGCATGCCCTGGAGGAAGGGGTTACCAAATGTCAAATGGAGGAAAAATAAAAGCTTCAGCAAAACTTTAATCCTGTTTATCCTGAAATATCAATACAACAACATGTAAAAGTAAAAATCTATAAACCTCTCCTAGTGTTCAAGATCCAAAGACCTTTTTAAATTTATTACTTTGCAACTATTATGGAAAGACATTCACATGGCATATATTTTATATACACATAAAGGGCCAGCTCCTCACCTGGTTTAAATTGGCTGCTTCACATATAGGAGATATTGACCCAGCTCTAGTGTATCACTTTAAAAGTGTCCCAAAAATGTAGGAGCCATAGGATTCCACCCTCTTGGATTCACTCAAAGATAAGAAATAAACATTTATACTTTAGGAAATAATTTGTTGTTGCAGTCTGGGAGACTTAGGGTGACCTAAAGTGAGGTGACAGAGTGTGGTGGTTAGGGATTTACTTCTCAGGGGGAGAGAGGCATCCATCTGCCATCCTGACATGATGTCCTGTGAGCTGTGCTGCCTGCCTGGAGCCTGCATCTCAGAACTCATGGAAATGTTGCCAAAGCTGTCCCATCCCTCTGGGTACTACCCCATGCTGCTTATCCACATGGACACTAATTAGGGTGAACAAGTGTCCAGTTTTGGACCAGAATACCCGGTCAAAAAGGGATCCTGGTGGCTCCAGTCAGCACTGCTGACTAGGCCATCGACTGTCCGGTTGGCAGCACCAGCCACTGCACCACACGGCTCCCAGGTCAGGAAGCAGCTGGCATGTCTGGCTCCTAGCCTTGGGGCGGCCAGGGCAGGTGGGTCTGTGTGCTGCCCCACACACCGCCTGCAGGCGCAGCTACCTTTGGCTGGGTCAGGACAGGGGAGGAACTAGCGTGACTTGTGCTCGGCAAGCGGCTGTTGAGAGGTCATGTGTTGCACGCCTCTCCCGCTGCTGCTGGCCCGCTTCCCCTCGCGCTCTTCATGCGGCTGGGCTCCAGCTGCGGCCATGCCATGCAGTGAACCGCAGTCTGTCTCTCCGTTGCTGGCACCCAGGAGTTTGGGATATGTGTATCCCTGTCTCTGAGTGCTGGGAATGGGGCTGCACCCCCGTCCACCTCACTGCATTCCCCCACACCTTCATCCCAACCCCCCGCACCTTCATCCCCCCCATCACTGCATCCCTCTCTGTCCCAGCCCCCCAGCACTCCCATCCCCATCACTGCATCCCTCCTCATCCCATCCTGCCCCCCATACCTACCCATCCCAGCCCTGTACCCCTTACAGAGCTCTCCCACCCATCCTCTCCACCTTTCAAAGCCACCACCCCATGTCCCTCACCCCCCACAGCTCTGCACCCCATTTACCTCCATACCCTGCTGCACTCCCATTATGTCCCTATCCACCCTGTGCCCCCCCACATCCTCATGCACCTGTAGCCTTCTGCATCTCCACATAGCTCCCCCACCCCCTCATCCTTAACTTCCCCCTCTCAGCCCCACCCTGCTCTCCTCCAGCCCCCGCCCCATCTTTTCCCCTCCAACCCACTCTCCTCCCTTCCCAGCTGGGTGATTTAGGCAACCCTTGGAAAAGTATATGAAAAAGTATCTCTGTGTAGGCAAGTGTGTGCATGCATACACTGTATGTGTGTAAGACACTATGTGTCTTTGTGTGGGGAGGTGCGTGTATTGTTGCACGTGTATGTATACCTGTATGAATAAAATTTGCAGCCTAACTCTGACTTTTATTCCTTTTGCTGGCTTGTGCACAAAAAGTTGATGACATAAAATATGTGTATTCATTTCATAATAAGTTTTTAAAAGAGAAGGGAACTCTAAAAGAAATGTAATAGTTCTTTAAAAATGAATGTTGTTGACTAGTAATTGCACAAGAGCCAATGTATCATACATTTCTCCCCAACTTTGTTTAGCTATATTATAAACTCTTTGTTACTGACTCTCTCTTTTTATGTGTATGTCCAGTTTTGTGTCTACCATCCTGGAGCCCTGATCATAGTTAGGTCTAAACAACAATTAAACAAACTTAGGTCTAAACAATAACTAAAATAATAAATAATGTGGAAGTATATATGTTAGTGCATGCTAGATGTGTACTCATGAATACATGTGTGTATCTGCATGTAAGTGTGGGAGTCAGTTTCTACAGATGTATTTATATAGGTATCTGGACAGGTGTGCATTTCTGTGGATTTCTATTTGGGCTTCAGAAGTGGGCCTTTAATGGACCCATTGCAGCTGTAATAATGTGTGGTCCTAATTCCACACATAAAATTACAATATAGGCATTTATGAAATAAAAATATATTTATTGGTCTATTATTTCTACAACTTACCACCATTGACAAATGTGAACTGTAGTCCACTTTCTCATAGATGGAACAGAATTGTTGCACCAATGTTGCATTATACAAAACATTTATAAGGATGATGTGACATGAACAAATCAGGTTATGTACTTTTCAAAAGCAATATCTGACAAGTTATTAAGAAAATAGAGCTAAGGGTGGAGCAGATTCTTAGTTTCCCTTTTGGATTACCCATTATCCCCCGAGAAAGTAAAATAGATCCCCAATTTCTGTTTTACAAGTTATATTCTTACTAGCTGTCTTATTCACCTGCATTTGAAGTTTAAATTCATTTTGACTTATCCACCCTTTTATCATTCATCCATTTTGGAGAGCAACACCAGCGTGTAGGAGTACCTGGCATTGGTGAAACAAATACTGGAATAATGTAAAATGTCTACATTTTAAAGGGATGTTGAAAAATTGGAGAGGGTGTAGAAGAGAGTCACAAAGATAATTTGAAGACTAGAGAAAATGCTTTACCATGAGAGGCTGAAAGAGCTCAATATGTTTAATTATCAAAAAGAAGACTGAGAGGTGACTTGATTACAGTGTACAAGTGGCTTTATGGGGAAATAATATCAGCTACCTTAGGGCTCCTTAATTTGGCAGAGAAAGGCATAAAAAAAGTCTGGAAGTTGAAGTCAGAAAAAATTCAAATTAGAAATAAGGCACACATTTTTATCAGTGAGAGTGATTAACAATTGGAACAAATTACCATGGGAAGTGGTGGGTTCTCCATCTCATAAGGTCTTTAAATCAAGACTAGATGCACTTCTGGAAGATATGCTTTAGCCAAACATAAGCTATTTAACAAGTTATTGGACTCAATATATACATTATGCGGCAAAATGTAATGGCCTACGATATACAGGAGGTTAGACTAGAATTAGTGCCTTTTGGTCTTAGTCTATAAATTAATGTTATTGCTGGGTTTGAAATGGAGCAGAGAGAGGACTATTGCTCTGATCCCGCATGTGAATAACTTTACACATGTGAGTAGTCCTATTCAACTCAGTGGAACTACATACATGTGTAAAGATACCCATGTTAATTTGTTTGCAGGATTGGGGATGGAGTAAGTGGGGGGCGGGGCCTTGGGAAGGGGCGGGGCCACAGCGAAGTGACAGAGCAAGGGTGTTCGGTTTTCTAGAATTAGAAAGTTGGCAACCCTAGCGCTAGTGGTAGTGCCAGGTATGTTCCTGAGCAGATCAGTAGTGACAACAGGGCTCTAGGAGCCAGGGTGAAGGAGTCAGGGTAAGGTTGGTGTTCTCATCCATCCTCCTGGCTGAGAGTAAAGGCCCAGGCAGGGATACAGACATCCTGGAGATGAATGCATGGCTGCATAGATGGGTTTGGAGAGAGGGCTTTGGCTTCCTTGACCATGGGGTGTTGTTCCAGGAAGGACTGCTGGGAAGAGACTGAGTTCACTTGACGTAGAAGGGAAAAAGCAACACTAGATACTGACTTGCCAACCTAGCGAGGAGGGCTTTAAACTAGGTAAAAAGGGGGCAGGTGACAAAGGCCCACAGGTAGCTTAAAAAAAAGGTAACCTTAAGAGAGGACTAGACGTTGTGGGGTGGACGGAATGGAAAATTACACTAAGATCACAGAAGCCACATTAGGGAATTGTAATGGGGCGGATTGGCCACCCACAGACCTGGAGGAGGAGGAGCTCTTCATTGAACCCTGGTGGGCAGAGCCACGCCATGCTCAACCCTCCCACCTGAAGTTAGTGGGCGGGACCGGAAGTATAAAAGGCGGGCCAGAGAACTCAGTTGGGAGGCAGCTGCCGGAGGAGCAAGGCGCCTCCTGTGAGCTCCCAAGCTGGGAGGCTGCTGCAGACCCTGCGGGAGTCAAGGACTGGCCAGGACCATTTACAGACCTGAGCATAGAGGAGCTGTAAGCACTGACAGAGGCCTTCTTCCCCGACGGCCCTCTACAGAGCCAGGTACACCCTGAGGGGGAGTTGGGAAGTGGCCCAGGGGTAGCCGACCCCAGTCTGTGAGACAGCGAGTGAGTCAGCATGTTGCCGTCAGGATCCCCGCTGACCCAGTGGCAGACCGCTCTGCCGCTGCTAGGGCCCTGGGCCGGGACGCAACGGAGCGGGTGGGCCTGCGTCTCCCCCTGCCACCCCAATCTGTGGGTAGCAGTCTCCCCCTCTCTTAGGCACGAAGGCTGCAGGGCTGGTCAGCCCTTTGCCAGAGCTAGGAGGCCCGACTGTTTGCTGCTCAGCCTGAGGGTAGGCCTGAGCCCGCAGATTCTCTGTTGGCCCGCCCTGAGCAAGGGCCTGGGCTAACTGACTGCTGCCCAGCCTGAGTACCGGCTTGAGCCAGAGACTCTTTGCTTCCCACCCCGACGAGGGGCTGGGGATCTGTAGCTGTGTTTGTTGTTTGGCCCTGATCACGTCTCCCGTTGCCCTGCTGATTTCCCCCACATTTTTTAACGCTCTGAAGTTCAACAACAAACCTACTTGTAAGGATGGGAAATAAATATCCCCAGCCTGACTGACGTCTCTGTTCCCAGGATTTCTGAACTAGGCACGTCTGGAAGAGGATAGCCATAGGTTGTAGTAGTAGTAGTAGTGTAGTAGCTGTCAGTTACCACATTAGATATAGCCAAGTGGCTTGTGACAGGGCCACAGTTATTTTCCCACTGGTTACCTTTCTCCAGTATTCAGAGTAGCAGCCGTGTTAGTCTGTATTCGCAAAAAGGAAAGGAGTACTTGTGGCACCTTAGAGACAAACAAATTTATTTGAGCATAAGCTGTAGCTCACGAAAGCTTATGCTCAAATAAATTTGTTTGTCTCTGAGGTGCCACAAGTACTCCTTTCCTTTTCTCCAGTATGTACCTCTAAATTACCCTGGGACCTCAAGTACTTAAAGCTGTCAGGAGTCTAAGTAGTAATGATGGAAGGCACCCACAGTATTTTATGGTATATTGGTTATTGATTCCATTGCAGGCCAAGGAATGTTTAGGGTCAAATCTGTGGCACCTACAGCAAACCCTACAGACCCCAAACTGGAAGAAGGGGTTAAATAGAGTTTCTAATAAATATAGAAAAATGTAAGATCTGTAACAGGTTTACACTGAGAGAGACAATTAGAAGCGCTTCATACTCAGCTGCCATCAAGATGCTGTCTACAGTATTTTCACTCAAACCGCAGGAAATGAAATACTGGTCTCATTGTGATGGTAACTGCCTGCAGAGCAATGCACACACCAAACGTCTTCCACTGCAAATCTTCCTTTTCAGGAGAGCCTTAAGAAAGAATTACAATGTGGTGCCTGGGACAACTGAGAGAAGTTTTGTTTAGGTCTATTTTTTTTTTTTTTGGCTGGGCAATCCCATTTATAAACAATCCATTCTGAGACTGTGCGCAATGAGTTGGGAGTAATAAAAACATTCAGGACTTTTAAAGTAAACTGGATATTAATTGCCAGTGGGTTTGGAGCTTTAAATAATGGAATCAGATCCTCCTTCTGTGTAAATCAATGGAGCTATATTTATTTACATAAATTGAAGAGCTGGCCTGTAGAATTAGTTAGTTCATAAGCACTAATAGAATGTCCAGCACTGTGCAAGAAATAAAGGAAGATACTGTCTGTCTCAAGAAGCTTGTAGACTAAATAGGTAACAATTCCACATAAAGGACACTGAGCTACTCTGGTAATTTTGGACCAGACAGTGACACCCTTACTTTCCCTATGTAGCAACTTATTTCAATAGTCCCATTGACTATTTGGCGCAAGATAGTAGTTAATGTGAGAGAGAGCTTCAGAATCTTGTCTTTGGTGTTTTATTTTTTCTTTCTGTCATGGTTACAGGGCTAGCTGCATCTCTGTCCCCCACCTGGTCTCTCTAAGTGCATCCCTCCAGGTGTCAGGCCTCATGCCTTTACCTCTTCTGGGGTGAAATTCTATAATTCAGCCACTTTTGGACCAGGCCCTGGACTACAGTGCCCAATATATCAAGCATAGCTGGTCTGAGTTCAGATACCTGAAGTTCTACATTTATGCCTATCTTACCTAAAGTCGTACTATCTCCAGAGTTCCTTTGTTCTTCTGCATTCCTGGGTTTTGGCTCTTCTAGACAAAACTAATTTTGTAGGTTAGCTGGGAGGAGGTAAAGTCTTCAAAGTTAACGATTTGGGCATTACCCCTTAACCATCAAAGGCTTGCTGAGAAGTGGCTTACCTCAAGTCATTTTTTCCTTACAACCTATTAAACTAAATCAATATAGTAATACTGAAAACATCCCAATAACATACAGTATTCATAAATTATTACACAGCAGCTCCATACCAATCACAGGAGTGTTCTATGGACACCAGATAGCACTTGTGAACTATCCATCCTGACAGTTCCCCTTTAGCTGATCACTTCTAAGCACAGCTGATCAAAAAATGGAATTTCCATCCCACAGGAGATTCTTATATTTAAACTCTTATTTTCATTCATTAGACAAAATGTTAAAATATCATTTTTTTTCATGGAATAAAACAAAATTTCAATACTTTTACACCCAGGAGCAGTGAACCATTTTCTTTTGAGTCAGTTCAACATAAAACACCATCTCCTAACTGTGGCCTCTGAACTACAGTTCCCATGAGGCAATGCAGCACAACAGAGTTACAAATTTAATGTTGTACTGACTCAAAACAAAACATTTGGGATCAGTTCAATACACCAAAATAGTTCAATTCAGGAGAACCACATATTTCATTATAGGTTTCAGAGTAGCAGCCGTGTTAGTCTGTATTCGCAAAAAGAAAAGGAGTACTTGTGGCACCTTAGAGACTAACAAATTTATTAGGGCATAAGCTTTCGTGAGCTACGTTTTCCTACAGAAACTGTCACTTTTGGAGAAGGCTGGAGGAGGATCCTTTTGTGAGTTCTCAAAATCATAAGACTGGCATTTCTTTCACAATTCCTATACAAGACTTCACCAGAAATAGATTTATTGTGGTTTTTTTTAAGCTTGCTCATTAGTCTTTGTACCTATTTTTTTCACTTTTCCTTTTACATAGGATTTTGTTTCATGCACAAGTTTCCACTGCAGGAGAGAGAGTTAGAACACGCAGACTACGATTTAAATACTGACATCATAAGGAAAGAAGAGAGGAGCAAATTAGCTGCCAAAACTATTTGCAGAGTGCACCAAAAATCCTGAACAGATGGATTCATACTGTAAGTGTTCATACTCCCCAAAATGCACACCCAGCAATCTAAGGAATACAGACCTATCAAGCTGCTACTGAAGACTCAGAACCAAACTATACAGAAGATCATGTTCACTGGTAACTTGTACAAAAATAGGGCACAGACACACTATGCAGTTACAAGCATGTGGTGCAGCCAACGGTGAAAAACAGTAGAAACATAAAATGACAGCACATCTTCAATATAACATGTCTCCTGGATAGCAAGGGCTGAACTATGGCTTTGGCACAAGTCCTGAGAAAGGAACTACATATAACACACGAGCAGCAGATCCTTTCCTCACTGCTCTAGGGGAGGTTAGAAATCTGAGGGCTTGGCTACAGTTGCGAGATAGAGTGCATTAAAGGAGCCCCGGGCGTCCTCGCTCACTATCCGTCCACACTGGCAAGGTATGTAGAGCACTCTGACTCCGCGGCTAGAGCGCTCCTGGTACTCCACCTCGGCAAGTGGAATAATGTTTGGTGCGTCCCCGCAGGAGTGCTGCGGTGCCAGTGTGGACGCCCTGGTCTGTTAATGTGCTCTGATCGGCCTCCAGAAGTGTCCCTCAATGACTGTTCTAGCCACTCTGGTCATCACTTTGAACTCTATTGCCCTGCCTTCAGGTGACCAACCATCAGACTCGCCTTTTAAATTCTCTGCAAATTTTGAAAATCCCCTTCCTGTTTGCTCAGCCAGGCGTGGAGTGCTCTCAGCGAATCCTTCCAGGTGACCATGCCTCCACGCACCAGGCAAGCCCCAGTATGGAGCAATGGCGAGGTGCTGGACCTCATCAGTGTTTGCGGGGAGGAAATTGTCCAGTCCCAGCCGCACTCCAGCCATAGGAATTACGATACTTTGGGCAGATATCAAGGGACATGATGGAAAGGGGCCATGACTGGGACGCACTGCAGTGCAGAATTAAAATGAAGCAGCTGCGGAATGCCTACTGCAAAGCCCGCGAGGCAAACAGCTGCTCCGGTGCTGCCCCTGCAACTTGCTGTTTCTACAAAGAGCTGGACGTGATACTTGGGGGCGACCCCACCTCCATTCCAAGGACCACCATGGACACTTCAGAGCCCAGTGCAACAAGGCGGGAGGAGGAGGAGGAGCAAAGCAGGAGCAAGGGTGCTGAGGTGGAGGAAGACACCACAGAATCCCTAGATGCATGCAGCCAGGAGCTGTTCTCAAGCCAGGAGGAAGTGTTTGTATTTCCCCCAGTCACAGCTGCTGGTGCTTGGGGGAAATACAAACACCAGCGGAGGTTCCCGGCAAGTGGCTTTTATTTTGGGAAGGAAGTTATTCGATGCAGGCTCTTGGGATGCGGAGGGTTAGGGCTGCATGCATGCCTAGATGCAGAGTAGGGTGTTGATGTGCTCTCTCACATTGCGTAATCTGCCTCCGTGATCTCTTCAAAGGTCTCATCCGGAACTTGGGCAATGCGCTTGAGCCGGTTTCTCAGGAGAGCCACTGTGGTTCTTGTCCCAGTAAGGCTAACTTGTCTGTGCCACTGTGCCATGAAGGGAGGGGGGACCATTGCTGCACACAGGCAAGCTGCATATGGGCCAGGGCAGAAGCCGCATTGCAGTGGAAGACCCTCCCTTGCTTCCCAGGTCACCATCAGCAGTGAGATACAATCCAGGATGAACTCCTGTGGAAAATGTGGGGACAGTGTTCAGTATAGGGGCCCCCTGCAGCTGTTGGCTCTCCCCAAGGCACAGAAACCCAGAGGACAGTACACCCGTGAAACAATTGGTCATTCTTGGCCCTGTGCTTACTCACCATTTGGGGCTCCTGTGGGTTATGTGTGGTCGCTTGGGATGGGCAAATTATGCTATTGTGTTGAATGTGCTTCCCTTAAGTACAGGGAATCATTGCTCTGTCTGGTGCGAACAATGCTGCCTCTGTTAAGTGTTGCATTTTGCCTTTACAGATGCAACCTTGAGATCTCAGCCGTCCGTGTAATCACCAGCCGAAAGACTCCAAAGAATCAGAAAGAGGCCATGTAGAAGCAAGGAAGACATGTTGCATGAAGTAATGCAGCATTCAAGTAATGAAAATCAAAAAGTGCAGAAGTGGCAGGACAGTGAAAGGAGGATCCGCCAGCAGAATGAGGAATGCCGGCACAAAAGTGCGGTGCTCCGGCAGCAAAGCACAGATCAACTGATAAGCATAATGGAGCACCAAGCAGACTCTATCCAAGTGCTCGAAGCCACTACTGCACCTGCCCCCACCCCCTGCAGCCCTTGTCCCAAAACTCTTTCCCTTGTGCCTCCATATCACCTCCAACCCACGTTCCCCAACATCCCGGTTCTTATCGCCACTGGCTGCCTCCATCACCTGCAGCTTCATCCCCCAGCCCTGAAAACTACGACCATTACCCAATGCACTCAACCCCCATCACCATGCAGTATAGACAGCCTGAAGTGCAGCACTCATTGCACAGCACTCCAGACAGGAAGGCTCAGTATGATAACAGGACATAGGCATATCTGTGATTGTACCATTCCTCACCCCACCCCCTTCCCCTTTCTGTTTCCCAAGCAGTTGTGTTACTTTTCAATAAATGAATCTTCTTTTCAATAAATGGATTTTTTTGGCTTTGAAAACATTCTTTATTATTGCATAAAGTAAAAGATACCTTAGCCCAAGAAAGAAACAGGCACTGCAAATCAGCATAGCAAACACAGATTCCTACTAACATTGGAACCACTGCACTTCACTCCCGTGCAGGGCACCATACATTACTGGTGGCTTTCAGCCTCAAATTGCTCCCTCAAGGCATCCCTAATCCTTGCAGCCCCATGCTGGGCCCCTCTAATAGCCCTGCTCGCTGGCTGTTCAAATTCAGCCTCCAGGTGTTGAACCTCCGAGTTCCATGCCTGAGTGAATCGTTCACCCTTCCCTTCACAAATGTTATGGAGGGTACAGCATGCAGATATAACAGCAGGGATGCTGTCATCGGCCAGGCCCAGCTTCCCATACAGAGAGCACCAGCGGTCCTTTAAATGGCTAAAAACACACTCCACAGTAATTCTGCACCAGCTGAGCCTGTTGTTGAACCATTCTTTGCTGCTGCCAAGGCTCCCTGTGTAGGGTTTCATGACCCACCGCATTAAAGGGTAAGCAGGGTCTCCAAGGATCACAATGGGAATTTCGACTTCCCCTAGGGTGATCTTCTGGTCTCAGAAAAAAGTCCCAGCTTCCCGAACAGGCCAGTGTTCCGAAAAATGTGTGCGTCAGGCACCTTTCCGGGCCAGCCTGCGTAACATCAATGAAATGCTCACGGTGATCCACAAGCGCCTGGAGAACCATAGAGAAATACCCCTTCTTATTAATGTACTCGGAGGCTAGGTGGGCTGGTGCCAGAATAGGAATATGCATGCCATCTATCGTCCTCTGCAGTTAGGGAAACCCATTTGTGCAAAGCCATCCACAATGTCATGCACGTTACCCAGAGTCACGGTCCTTCTGAGAAGGATGTAATGACTGGCCCTGCAAACTTGCATCACCATGATTCCAACAGTCGACTTTCCCACTCCAAACTGTTTAGCGACTGATCAGTAGCTGTCTGGAGTTTCCAGCATCCAGATTGCAATAGCCACCTGCTTCTCCACGGTCAGGGAAGCTCTCAATCTCGTATCCTTGTGCCACAGGGTGGGGGACAAGCTCATCACACAGTCCCATGAAAGTGGCTTTTCTCATCCAAAAGTGCTGCAGCCACTGCTCGTCATCCCAGACTTGCATGACGATGTGATCCCACCACTCAGTGCTTGTTTCCTGAGCCCAAAAGCAGCATTCCACGGTGGTGAGCATGTCTGAATGCCACAAGCAAACTCGTGTCATATGTGTTACTCAAGTCGATATTGTCGGAGCCCTCACTGTCACTTTGGATCATAAGGAAAAACTCTACTGCCAAATGTGACGTGCTGGCGAGACTTGTCAGCATACTCCTTAGCAGTGTGGGCTCCATTCCCGCAGACCCAGTGATAAGCTGCCAAAATCTTAACAACCAGTTTCCTCCTCACCCCGCAAGGGGGTTGTGGCCAGCCCCCATCCCCTGGGACTCCTGCCCCATCCAACCCCCTGTGTTCCTTGATGCCCCATCCACCCCCCCTCCCCTGTCCCCTGACTGCCCCTGGAACCAGGCAGGAGGGTCTCGTGGGCCACTGTAGTGGGTGCCCACCCCACCCCACTCAGCCCCTAAGAGCCAGAGGGACCTGCCAGGGGGCGAGGTGGGGAGTCTTGGTGGGGTTTACCTGGGGCGGCTCCCTGGAAGCAACTGGCAGGTCCCTCTGTCTCCTAGGGGCAGGGTAGTGAAGCTATGGGGGGGAAGTAAGGGGGGCAACCAACTCCATGGGTGCTCCGGGGCTGGAGCACCCATTGGGAAAATTTGGTGGGTGCAGAGCCCCCACCAGCAGCTCCCCGCCCAGCCCCAGCTCACCTCACCTCTGCCTCCGTGTCCTCCCCTGAATGCACCGCCCCACTCTGCTTCTCCGCCCCCTCCCCCGGCTTCCCGTGAATCAGCTGTTCACAGGGGAAGCTGAAGAGGGCTGAGAAGCAGGCGGCGGCTTCGTGCTCAGGCCCAGGGAGGTGGAGGCGAGCTGGGGCGGGGAGTGGTTCCCCTGCACGCCCACCCTCAGGTTACCTGCTGCGGCATGGGTGGCCCTCCTCGCACCCCCCGCCCACCCTAGTTCACCTCCGCTTCACTTCTGCCTCCGCCTCCCTGGGCCTGAGCGCAAAGCCGCTGCTTGCTTCTCAGCCTTCCCAGGCTTCCCGCATGAACAGCTGATTCGTGGGAAGTGGGGGGGGTGGAGGGGAGAAGCAGAGCGGGGCGGCGCGTTCAGGGGAGGACGCGGAGGCAGAGGCGAGGTGAGCTGGGGCTGGGCGGGGAGCTGCCGGTGGGGGCTCTGCACCCACCAAATTTTTTCTGTGAGTGCTCCAGCCCCAGAGCACCAATGGAGTTGGCGCCTAAAGCACCACTTTTAGCTGGTTGTTAAATTTGGAAGCCCTTTTAGAACCAGTTGTCCCGCAAAGGACAACCGGTTCTAAAAGGGCTTCTAAATTTAACAACCGGTTCCAGTGAACAGGTGCTATCTGGCTCCAGCTCAGCACTACGCAGATCGAAAGGGAAGCCAGAGCGCGCAGTACAAAAAACGTTGAAAGATGGCGCCAAATGTGGACAGAAGCAGAGGGATTGCTGGGATGCGAACTGATGCATCACGAGGCATTGGGACAGGACCCAGAATGCCCCGCACCCTCCGACCCCTTCCCACAAGCCACAGCACCAGAATGGGAAGAGGTGCTCTGTGGGATAGCTGCCCATAATGCACCACTCCCAATGCCGCTGCAAATGTGGCCACGCCAGTGCGTTTGCAGCTGTCAGTGTGGACAGATTGCAGCGCTTTCCCTACTGCACTCTCCGAAGGCAGGTTTAACTCAAAGCGCTCTACATCTGCAAGTGTAGCCATGCCCTGAGTCAGTTCTACTCACCCTGCACGGTGATGCAGCTGTGTGCACTGGTAAGTTGGGGTGGGGGATGGGGTCCATGGAGCTAAGGCTTCAGCCACTCCCACCCACCTGCACTGGAAGAAAAGTAGAAGCCTGGTGGAGGACGAGCTCCACCTCTTGAGACTACCTATAAAAAGAGTGGTTGGTGAGAGGAGTAAGGGGGTGCGCCATAACTCCCATGCTTAGGAGAGTTAGATAGGCCACAAGCTGGCCCTATAATGGAAAGGATACTGCACAAACAATAGGAAAGTGGTTGAGTCACCACAGATTTAGATTATATTGACCAGCTCAGGCATTGTAAGAGGACATCAATAGTGTAAAGAAAAAAAAGTCCTCATTTATAAGTATCTTTTTGCTTGTTCAACATTCCATTAAAAGGCTGCAGAGGTCAGAAAGAAGCAAGATAAAGAGAAAAACATGCTGAAATATGGAATACATGTCTGAAGAGTAATCTCTCCTCAGCTCAGATGAAAGCTAAAGTCACCACATCATCCCAGCAAACATCTGCAGCTAAGAATCATAGCTAATGACCAAGAAAATGGAATAAAAACATGACACCAACTCAGGGTATTTCTAGCATCACATGTGCCAAAAGCAACCATTCAGGAATTATAGACTCTGAAGATAACATACTAATTATCCTATAAGTAACTGTGTATGAGCAAAAAGCTTCACCAAAAAAGGAGAGAAGATGTATTACCCAACATTAACCAGTGAAGGAAATCAAAATCATTAGAAGGTAGTTTTTTTAATAATCCCCTCATAATTAAAAAAATAAAAGTTGTTTATTTTCCACTTCCTACTACTAGGAAAATGCAGGTTTTTGATTCTAAAAATTTCTCATCTGTATCTGTAAAAAAATGAGACCTAGTAAATAAGTTTTATTTTTTTCTGCACTGAGTTGCCCATGTCGGAACAATACATTTCTCATGATAGGTAACTATTTTCCATTATTGGTTTTGATCAAAACTTGAGCCATCAGCCACAGAATCAATAAAACCCAAAACACAGGAGCACTCAGAGGCAAACCTTCCACGTTTCCACTACTTATCATTCCACAAAGCTTACACGTTGTGAGGATTCATGGATCTTGAACACAGGTGTATAGGCAGCCACCCATCCAGGGGCTTTTAGTAACTCATGGGCTGACTGGCTACTGGAATCCTTGCTCAGGAGCGCCTAGACAATTGATGCAACTGCATTATTTAGACCAGAAGGAGGCACAGAAAGTTGTCTATGCAACTGAATGAATTCCTATCTGGCTTCCTCACTAGACTCTGCCTTTTTGTCTGACTCGTGAGCCCTGCTTTCTTGACCTGGTCCTGTCTTGTTCCTGATCCCTGCCCTTGATCTCTGGCTCCAACCCTTGGCTCAACTTTTGACTCTGGCTCCAGTTCCAACCCTTGGCTCAACTTCTGATTCTGGCTTCAATTCTTGGCTCAGATTACTGTCTCCTGACACCAACACCTGCTCTGACCACTATATCTGAAATAGGCAGGCCGAGGCTCTGAACCACTCTTGCCGCCTGCAAAAGAGTTAAAGATTATTCCTTTTTTTTTTCTTGAAGTTCTGGGACTCTAGCAAGTGTGACAGCTATTTAAGTAAAAACTAAAGGAGTACTTGTGGCACCTTAGAGACTAACAAATGTATTTGAGCATAAGCTTTCGTGAGCTACAGCTCATTTCATCGGATGCATCCGATGAAGTGAGCTGTAGCTCACGAAAGCTTATGCTCAAATAAATTTGTTAGTCTCTAAGGTGCCACAAGTACTCCTTTTGTTTTTGCGAATACAGACTAACACGGCTGCTACTCTGAAAGCTATTTAAGTGTGAGCCTTTCTGAAGATCCAGTACCAGGATATTTCTTACTCTACAACTGTTCCTTATTGTTTCCAGTACTGTATGTTATTTAAATGCATCATAACACACTGAAATTTGTCACATCTGATTTACTTTATTCTTGTGGCTTAGTCTTGCTTAAAGATTATGAAAATATTAATGAGAATCTTTGCATTTTTTGAGCAAATGTTACCTACTCAATCTTCATATTCTGCATGCATTTTATATGCAGCATTGTGAATGGGCTCCTCCTTCAACTACTGTAAACCCTATTAACCCCTTTTTATGAATTAAGCAGCATGCACAGCCCAACAGGCTATCTCCACCCAGGGGTGAAAGTAAGGCAGTACGGGCCGGTATGGTGTACTGGTAAAAAGTGGCCACCTGTACCAGCCCATACCGCTTTAACATCGCTGCTCCTTTTGCGCCCCTGTCGGCGGCCTTGCTGGGTCCCTCCTGGCAGGGCCGCCAACGGGGGGGGGCAAAAGGAGCAGCTACCCTGGGGCCTGCGATTTTAAAGGGCCCAGGCTGGAGCCCTGGGCGGCACGAGCGGGCTGGCTGGGGAACACTGACCCCCCCAGCCCCGCCCCTTCTGCTTGAGGCCCCGCCCCTTCCGGGGGAAAAAAAGCCCCAGTACCGGTAAGAGACACATTTTACTTTCACCCCTGCCTCCACGCAGTGTATTTATTGCTGTTCATGCTCCAGGGTCAATACTACATAGCAGCAGTTATGTGGCTCCCCCTTCTTACACCCAGGCTCAGCCTGTTCTTCTGTTTGCTTTCTTCTTATCACTATCCAGCCAATGACCTAGTTACCGCATCAAACTTCCTACAGGTGCACGGGATCCCTTCCAAAGCCAAACCACCTAAGTCCTTCCTACTTTAACTACATGCTGTGCCCTGGGTGTTCTAAGTGATCAGGGTGCTGGCTTCCAAAGCACTCTGTTTATAGTTGCTAACAGCACCTTGCCACAAGTATTTCAGGACATTTCACCTGGGTCATCTTTTTAGAGACAGAACCCTCTGGAAAGTTTGTCTGGTGTGAAGCAGAGTATTGAACAGTAACAGGTGAAACACATTCTGAGATGAGATTATCATTAAAGATCTCCTTCTGGCAAAACTTCTAGATCAGCAGTTCTCAAACTGTGGGTCAGGACCCCAAATTGAGTCGAGAGCCCATTTTAATGGAGTCACCAAGATTGTCTTAGACATGCTGGGGCCCAGGGCCAAACCCTGAGCCCCACCACCTGGGAATGAAGCTCACGCTCAAGGGCTTACATGTGCATGCTCAGGTTATAGGCCCCCTGCCTGGGGCTGAAGCCCTTGGGCCTGGGCTTTGGTCCCCCTCACCCAGGGCAGCAGAGCTCAGGCTTTGGTCTCCTCTCCTGGGGTCATGTAGTAATTTTTGTTGTCGAAGGCGGGGTCGCAGTGCAATGAAGTTTGAGAATGCCTGTTCTAGATGGATATCTTCTTCAATGGCATCACCTCTCAGTGAATGGAAATAGAAGCAATGTGTGTAAACCAGGGGTGGGCAAACTTTTTGGCCCGAGGGGCACATCTGGGTGGGGAAATTGCTTGCAGGGCCATGAATGTAGGGCTGAGCAGGGGGTTGGGGTGAGGGGTGTGGGAGGGGGTGCAGTGTGCAGAAAGGGGCTCAGGGCAGTGGTGCAGGAAGGGGTGCGGAGTGCAGGAGGGGGCTCAGAGCAGGGGGTTGGGGTACAGGAGGGGTGCAGAGTGCAGGAGGGGGTTGGGGTGCGGGCAGGGGGCTCAGGGCAAGGAGTTGAGGTGTGGGGTGCAGGAGGGGTTTGGACTATAGCCTGGTGCTGCTTACCTGGAGTGGCTCCGGGGTGGCAGCAGCATGCACCAGGGCCAGGGCAGGCTACCTGCCTGCATGCACTGGCCCCAGCCCCACACCGCTCCAGGAAGCGGCCGGCACCACGTCCCTGCGGCCCCTGGGGGAGAGGGGGCAAAGAGTGTAGCATGCTGCACTTGCCTGTGGGTACCTCCCCCGAAGGTCCCATTGGCTGCAGTTCCCCATTCCCGGCCAATGGGAGCTTCAGGGGAGGTACCTACAGGCAAGGGCAGTGCACAGAGTTCTCTGTCCCCCCCGCAGGGGCCGCACGGACGTGGTGCTGACCGCTTCCCGGTGCAGCACGGGGCCCACAGTGCCTCGGGGGTGGCAATCCTGTGGGCCAGATCCAAGCCCCGAGGGGCCGGATCCTGACTGTAGGCCGTAGTTTGCCCACTCCTGGTGTAAACAATGTGGGCTGTCAATTAATCCTAGTTAATGCATGCGATTAACGCAAAACAAATTAACTTGATTTAAAAAATAGTCTTGATTAATTATAGTTTTAATTGCACTGTAAAACAATAATAGAATACTAATTTAAATTTATTATAAATATTTTGGGTGTTTTTCTACATTTTCAAATATATTGATTTCAATTACAACAGAGAATACAAAGTTTACTTTGCTCAATTTATATTATTTTTTATTACAAATATTTGCATTGTAAAAAAGACAAACAAAAGAAATAGTATTTTTCCATTCACCTCATATAAGTCCACTCAGTACTACTTCTTGAACAGCCAATCACTAAGACAAACAAGCTTGTTCACATTTACGGAAGATAATGCTGCCCGCTTCTTATTTACAATATCATCTGAAAGTGAGAACAGACAGTTGCATGGCACTGTTGTAGCCAGTGTTACAAATATTTACGTGCCAGATATGCTAAACATTCATATGCCCCTTCACGCTTTGACTTGTAGGCTCTAAAGTTTTATATTGTTTGTTTTAGAGTGCAGTTATGTTAAAAAAATCTACATTTGTAAATTGCACCTTTATGATAAAAAGATTGCACTACAGTACTTGTATGAGGTGAGTTGAAAAATACTATTTCTTTTATCTTTTTTTACAGTGCAAATATTTGTAATAACAAAAATTATATAAAGTGAGCACTGTGCACTTTGTATTCTGTGTTGTAACTGAAATCAATATATTTGAAAATGTAGAAAAGCATCCAAAATATTTATAATAAATTGGTATTCTGTTATTTTTAAAAAGAAAAGGCGTACTTGTGGCACCTTTGAGAGTAACAAATTTATGAGCGCATAAGCTTTCGTGAGCTACAGCTCACTTCATCGGATGCTTATGCTCTAATAAATTTGTTAGTCTCTAAGGTGCCACAAGTACTCCTTTTCTTTTTACGGATACAGAGTAACACAGCTGCTACTCTGAAACCTGTTATTTTTAACAGTGTAATTAAAACTGTAATTAACCACAATTATTTTTTAAATGTCATGATTAATTGCGATTATTTTTTTAAAAATCATTTGACAGCTCTGGTGTAAACTCATAGCCCCCTTAACTTCAACAAGGCCAGGATTTCACTTACTAAATATAAGACCAGAAGCAGTACTGTAACTGGCAACTGGAAACTATCCCACAGGCCATGATCCTCCCACATCACATCCAGCAGGAAAAAGGCTGTAACAAATCGCCCTGACACCAGCCTGAAGTCACTGAAGATTTGCAGAATTATGGTAATTATGGTAGAAATGTATCAGGTCACATATACGTTTGCCTGACCCGCCTGGTAATTTTTTGTTATTCAGTCATGTCTCCAAGTACATTCTATTTGGGAAGAACAGCTGTTGAGAAACAGGTCCAAAGTGTTGATCTGCTCAAAGGAAGGCCACAGACATGTATGTTTGTCTACACTGGTAAAAAAAGGGGTATTTTTTTTTGAGCAAAACTAACATGCACAAATGTTTTACAGTAATTCACAATTTAATTAAATATTTTGATTACATTGGAACCCACGTATGTTGTGAGAGTCAGGTCAGACCATTTTGAATTATATCATACTTAATAATTACTGTCTGTGCAATGTTATGGATTAATGTTGCTTAAGCAAGCATTGACAGGAGAGAATGGAAGGTCTTTCAAAAGCCTGGAGGAGCTCAAATAACAGGAAGTTCTAGGATCTGGAGTATGATGGTTCCAACTTGCTTTGGCAATCTATTTGTTTCTATCCTTACCCTGAATCTGGCCATGTCTATATGTACAGCGCACCGATATAGCTGCATTGCTGAAGCGCATCTGCTGAAGATGCTCTGTACCAATGGGAGACCTCTCTCCCATTGGCATAAAAAACCCCACCTCCACGAGCAGCATAAGCTATGGCAGCAGAAGCTTTCCTGCCAACATAGTGCTGTGCACACGAGTGCTTATGTTGCTGTAACTTCTGTCGCTCAGGAGGGTGGAATATTTACATTCCTGTGTGACATATGTTCTGCCGATCCAGGCTGTAGTGTAGACATAGCCTAAGTGTAAGGTGATTTATCTTCTGTGTCCTACACCAGGCGTGGGCAAACCTTTTGGCCCAAGGACCACATCGGGGTGCAAAACTGTATGGAGGGCTGGGTAAGGAAGGCTGTGGCTCTCCAAACAGCCCAGCCCCCACCCCTTCTCCCCCCCCCCACTTCCTGCCCCCTGACCGCCCCCCTCAGAACTCCTGACCCATCCAACTCCCCCTGCTCCTTGTTCCTTGACCGCCCCCTCCTGGGACCCCTCTTCCCTAACCGCCCCCCCAGGACCCCACCCCCTATTTAACCCCCCCACTCCCTGTCCCTTGACTGCCCCCCCAATGCCTATCCACACCCTCGTCCCCTGGCAGCCCCCCCAGGACTCCCACGCCTACCCAACCACTCCCTGCTCCCTGACCACCCTGCCCCCAGAACCTTTGCCCCATCCAACCGCACCCTGCTCCCTGTCCCCTAACTACCTCCCCGGGACACCCTGTCCCTTATCCAACTCCTCCACCCCCTTACCATGCAGCTTAGTGCAGCAGGAGCTTGCAGCCCCACCACCCAGACTGAGCCAGCTATGTTGCCCGTGCGGCTGTGGGGGAGGGGAGATAGCAGGGGCAGGGCTGGGGGCTAACCTCTCTGGCCAGGAGCTCATGGGCTGGGCAAGACGGTCCCGCAGGCCGGATGTGGCCCATGGACTGTAGTTTGCCTACCTCTGTCCTACAAAATAGGGGCAAATATTGCCATAAAAACCCCCTCATGTTAAACCATCTGCAAAGAAATATTTTGGCTTTTTAAATTCCAGATAGAGGCCAAATGATGTTACTGTGTTTGCTTTCAGCAGGCTGCATGTCTCTCCCTGCAGATGAATAGTGTGTGTTCTGAGCCTCACTGTCATGGCTCCTTTTTTGTGAATGAGTTTGATGCAAATTCTAATGGGCTTCCAAGGAATACCTTATGATATAATTTGTATTTTGCACCCTTAAATGCTCAGTCTGTTACTTTCTTTCTCCCACCATTCAAAGGGCTATTCTATTATATAATGCCATCACATGTAATAAATGAAGAGGCACAGACATTTGATTACACACCATGGATTCTCTTTAAAATATAGAAGACATGGTATTTGGAGGTTAAATAGTATGCCCATCTGAATCTGTTCTTGCTTGTCATCTGCACTTTGTTCTATTGAATCTGGAATAACCCCTTAAAGGAAGGTAAAATGCCATTCATGGCATGAGCGTAGTTCACCAAGAGCCGACATGTGAAAATCAAAGATGTTCGCTGGCAGCAGCATTCCAACTTGGGAATGTCAAAAGCAGCTGTGAGGTTTGATCTACCCTGACTATTTTTAATGGGATGTGTCATTGTTAAAAATAAAAAAATACATCTGCAGACATGTAAGGTGAGTTTCTGACACTGGTGATTTGGATTCACATTGGGTGAGAGTGGTATTATAATCAAGATTCTATCTTTTTTGGCCCACTGTGTAATGAACACACAAAACAGGATGCTTGAATTTGTATGTCCCAGCTAACTGCCATTAAAATCAGTGGATGCTCTTCAATTAACTTTTATAGGAATTGGATTGTTCCTGCCCTCCTTTCAGCTCAAAAGTAAAATAATACTGTCCTGTATGTTGCAGTAGAAAGAAAGGCCACCTGATCATCTTGCTGAATTAATCCCATTATATATTGGATTATGTGGGTATCAAAATTTTGTATCAAACCAAGACTCTTGGTTTACAACTTCTAGACCTGGGAATCAAAACAAATCATCATCTAATTCAAGTGAAATCTTCACTTACATGTTGTTCCATCCGCAGAGCTGCAAGGTCAGTGGTATCGGTTCAGCTAAGGTATCAGCTATTGTATGTATCTAGTCTCAGTACGTTTAAAATGTCCACTAATTAAATTTGCAGCTGTCAATTTTAAATGAAAGAGAATAAGATTTTCATGACGATGTAGTGTTGGTTCCATTAAATGTTTATGGCTGGAAAGGTCGGTGTTGGGGAGGCAGAGGAGGGATAAGGGCCCATTCCGTCAAGGTGCTGAATACCCTCAGCTCTCATTTGAAATCACTGGATGCTGAGGATGCTCAGCCCCTTACAAACTGTGCTTAACACCTCACAAGACTGGGCCCTATTTCAAGATCATTATCATAATATTTTGCCTACATACTGGCGATGGAGGAAAATATTGTATAATTCCATCAGTTCTGAGAAGTTTTACCTACTCCTCAAGAGAAAATAAACCAATATTGAATAGCTGGGTGTTTCTCTTTATATCTCAATCATTTAGGACCAAAATCTACTTTAAACAAAATATATTTTGGGGAGTGAAATGTTAAGAGTGGGTGGTGCCAAATTCTGTACTGTAATATATTTTAGTTAAGATCTCAAGGTGAACTTGGGCAGTAATCCTGGTTATGGAAACATAATATTTGTATTTGCATACCAACCTCCTGTAACCCTCTGAAATGTACAGTTGCATGAACTGACCTCTTGTTAGGTCATCTATATGCTGCAAAATCAAAAATAGACATCAAAGTGTTACTATAGACAACACTTTATAATATGGGGCTCATAATTGTTTGTATAATTTCTGTTCAATAGCTACAATACTATCATGTTAGATAAAATTTAAAAGAAACACCTGCAGCTTTAGCTCCACAAATCTTTGCATATAAACACTATGAACTATTTTATTTTATTAAAAGGTCAATATTTTATGATTCCCTTCATAAGTCCATCTGTATATATTATGAATATGATACACCAGTTGAGAATATGTAGGTAGGTAAATTTTAATAAATAAATGAGCAACTGCATTACATTTACATTTTGATAACTCTTTAAATATATTTTCTACATGAAAAGATTAGACAAATTGGACTGTGCTTACATTTGTACAAAGCAAGCAACTGGAAAGAAATAAAATATGAAGAAGAATGAATCAAGAAGCAAGATGACTGTGAATAAGCCAGACCACATCATATTTTGGTTGACGTAACATGACAAATGGACTATGGTACATTTTGAGTGTTCCCAAAAGCTACCAGTCTAGGGTCTAATCCTGACAGGTGGCGAGTGCCCAAAATTCCCACTGCCTTTGTGGATGTCATGTGGAGTTACATGTGCTAAGCACCTCTTAGAATTATACCCAGTGTCATCTGGAATTGAGGGCTCTCAGCACCTTATAAGAGGTAATTAGTACCATCCAGGATCAAGATTTTAAGGAGCCAGTGGTGCTATCTGTGTAGTCCCAGAGTTCACAGGATCAGGCTTTTGGAATCTGATAATACAAAGTGTTGATCACTCTCAGAGGTGCTAGACATCTTCCACTCCCATTGAAATCAATCAAAGCTTAAGGCCCTCAAGATCTCTCAGGAGGTATCAGCACCTTACAATGTCAGGCCCTTACACCCTTGCACCTGCATGCAGTTTATTACTAAGGACCCCCCGATCTTGCAAGTACGTTTGAGAGAGATCTCCTTACCAAATTTTAACTTGCTGCTTTCAGGGCATTGGGCTTAGTACGCACTAACAATACCACAATAAAGTCACGAACAAAACCACACTAACAACCACTTTGCAGAAATGTCAATTATTTACTTCCTTAAATTTAATTTTCATTATAATAAAAATAGCTGAACACATTTTAAGAGGTCAAAGTACTGTATCCATACAAAAAAGTGGATATGTAGTGTGGACTTGACCTGTAAACTGTTTCATAATAAATATCTATAAGCACATTTTAAAATACAAATTATAAAACAAATTTGAATTTATAAAAGACTTGCAGCATTGTCTTTCAGAAAAATAGCTTCACTAATTCTCTAGGATTAACTGCAGTCAATTTGTCCATCTGAAATTCTCACTTTTACAAAACCCTCTTGTTCAGTCCAGCACACTTACTCCAAGTATTCCTAGTTAAAAATCCCCATGTATCAGTTTTTAAAATTAGTTCCTCTTTTTTTCCCTAATAACAGTTGAGCTAGAGCTCAGTTCACCAAAACTGGTTTATGCACATGCCACGTTTAGATTGTAGATTTGATCAGTTCACGATAAAACCAGAAAGTGTCACTCATCACTTAGGTCAACTACCATGAAGAATCTAAGTATCACAGCAGAGCAGTGGCAATTCCTAGACTTAATATTTACATATTTATGTCCTAGATAGAAAGAAGTATGTTCCCTTTGGTGACAGAAAAGCTTTCCACATGTTGCCCTGTGAAACGTGCATTGCAGCTTATTAATTAACATGAAGAGAACGAGGTAACTGGCCATGTGTGATTAATGTTATTTAATGGGAATTAGCAGAAGCATGTTGCACAAGTTCTCTAAGGCAATTAATATTGAACTGTACTATACACAGCAGCATGGTACAGAAGTGTTGGCACATTATTGCTTTTACAGAGCCAGCTCCTGAGAGAAATTCATGCCCATGAAGCAGTAGGCAGGGTAGAGTGGAGCACAGAAGCCATGCAAGGTGATTCTGCTTCCCCTTTGTGCATGGAGATCTCCCAAACTGGTCTGTACAGTTTTCCATGGAGATGGTAGGGATGTGATTTAGACTCAGTGTAGCCAACACAGCCATGTTCTAAGACGCTGTATAGAGCAAGAGAAGGGAGAAATGAACTGTGCCAACTGTTCTTCACAATGGCCAGCACTGGCCATCTTGGGCAGTTAGGGTTGATGCCATTTATCAGTCCCATGCCCCTTTCTGTGGGTTTTGGTCTGATCTCAGGATTAAGCCTTTAGGCATACGGGCCAAGTCCTGAAATCAATGGGATTACTCATGTGAATAAAGGCCGTTCCACAAATAAACATTACAGAATCAGGCCAGATATTAGCACCTTCAATAAAACACCAAAATAGCATGATGCAAGAGCTGTCATTCACATGAACAGCTTATTAGATACAATATACAAATGTCAAAGAATTTAATGCTGGAATATATTCGTAACCTTTCATAATAAAGAGGTTCTCAATAAGTTAAAACATTTGTGAATACTGCAGTGAAGATTACAAAGATGGACAAATGTGCCAAATTCAGGTTGGAAACAGAGTGCACTCTAAGAAATTCACACTAGTTTTTAATGCCAATTGTATATAGCATGAAGTAAGTTAGTTCACTATTTCATTATATTATAAATATGATGCTATGCACACAGACTGAAATACTGGCCTGACTGAAGTCAATGGGGGTTTCAATCTTTGACTTTAGTGGGGCCAGGATTTCACTCACAGTTCTTACTTGCTAACAGAAGATATCAATTTAAAATATATTAATTAGAGCTGAGTGAAAAATTCAGTGAAATATTTGAGAGAGAGAGAGAGAGAGAGAGAGAGAGAGATTCAATGTAATTTTCACATGGAGCTTGTCATCCACACCAAAATCTCACTGGTCTGGCCTTCTGTAACACAGACCCAAAGAGTTATTTTCAGCATGAGGCTGCAGTTTATTGATGTGCAGTTTAACAAGATTCTACTTCAATTGTAAACCATCTTTACGTTTTTTCTTGTTCATGTATTACTATTCAGGATTGAGTACATTGCTGCTTTGTGCAAGCCAAAAATCAGAATGGTAATGAATGGTGTTGTATTAAGTCATGTTGCATGTATAAAAGGATATCAAAATGCTTACAGCAATTCTTTGCATCTTGAATGACAATATGTTCAACCCACACACAATACAACCCCGCTCCTCCCCTGGATGAATAACACTGTATTGGAGCTCAGCCCTTCAACTTGTAATCAAAGAACAAACTCATTTGATGGTTTCAGAGTAGCAGCCGTGTTAGTCTGTATTCGCAAAAAGAAAAGGAGTACTTGTGGCACCTTAGAGACTAACAAATTTATTAGAGCATAAGCAGTGAGCTGTGGCTCACGAAAGCTTATGCTCTAATAAATTCAAACTCATTTGAGTTAGAGTTGCAGGATCAGGCCCTTGGAATAGTCAATTAATTTCAAATAGATCAATAGTCATAGTCTTAACTAAGCTCAAACCCCCAGTAAAAGAATACTACACTTTGGCACTGAACACAACCCAATCTTATTAATTAATTCAAATTCCATGAGATCTTTCTGCCTGCTCATTGAGAAATATGTGCACAGAAGCTGCCTGGGTGTTTCATATGGAACAGAGTGCAAGTTGAATTAAGTTTATCAGAACAATTAATATTTGAAGCACTTTTTATGCAAAAGACACTTAACAAATAAAACTTTTAGTCTAAACATATAGCATGTATAAGTATTTTGTGACTCAAGACTGTAAATGTGATATATATTTTAATACATTAAATCATTTCAGAGGCATAAACATGTATTTTAATAAGTTAACATAGCACCTTGGATCAATATGCTGTTTTAAAATAAATCAAGAATATTCAGTTTTCAAATAGTCAGAAAAACCATTATTCTATCTCAAGCCTTCTATACACCAATAGCTGAAAAGGAAGCTAGTTTACATGTAATGTTGAGATGTGTAAATATGGGAAGTCTAAGACATAAAATTGCAACTTAAGGATATAACAAAGACTTGTTAGTCACATCAGGAAACATTTCCAACTCTTTTGAAAAGTCACAGGATATAATCATAGAAGTTAGAAATGGAAACCACCTTTTAGGTTATCTAGCCCCATCCACTGTCAAAGCAAGACTGTTTCCTACAATATGTTTTCTAGTATTCCAAAAAGTTGGGCTTTACATGTCCCAGGAAAAGGAGCTGCCATCATGGGCCTTGGAATATTATTCAGCAACTTAGTAGAGCTCATGATCAGGATCTTTTTCCTAGTATTCATTTTATATTTTCCATTTCTTAATTTCCCCTGACTCGTAATTACAACTCCTAGTACTTAATTCCTTTTCCTTCTCAAATATTTTCCCCGTAACCACGCCATACATATTTAATGTTTTAAAGTCAATCTTTCCTACCTCTTACTCAATGTCCATTATTTTTGTTGCTGTTTTTCGAACTTTCTAGTTTGCCTAAAAATTTCTGCTTTTGAGGTACCCAGAACTTTACATGCTATTTCAGATGTGGACTCAGCAGAGTCCCCTAAAGAGGGACAACCACGTCCCCCTGCTTCACGACATGAAACTTCAGCATATCCAACCCCAAATTGCACTGATCGTTTTTGGTGCCACATCGTGTTGCAAATGAACATTTAATCTGTGGTCCACTCTCACTTCAGGTCTCTTCCAACTTTATGGCTTTAAATTCCTGCCCATATTTCTAACCTCTGTAAGACCCATTATACAACTCATCTCTCCATGCTGGTGTTTATAACATCTTCAGTTTAGCATTATCTGTGATTTTCATTAACATGTTCCTCTTCTAGATTATTAAAGATGTTAAATAGGACCAGATCCAAAACTGTTCCTTGATTACATTATAAAGAGGATGAAACAATTAACTGAAGGAGCAATTAAAAGTGCATAGTGGGCTGATTCAAAATACAATTTACATGTCAAGACAGCATTTTAAAGTATTTTTAAATCTTCCATTTTTATCCCATTGGATTAATTGTAAGGAAGAAAATACTTTGCCATAGTTGCAGTTTCCACATGTACTTCTGTATTTACTCCTTACCGCCACCCCTCATGTTCCCTAACTCTAGAATACAGAATAAACTGGTACTCAATTCACCAGGACAAAATAAACCTGGGCCACATCATCAGCTATAGCTAGGCATCAAGTAGTAGCAAACTGAAGTACACTACTCTAAATCTGCATAGATAATCGAGAGTTCAACTCTTTTACAAGCTTATTCTATGATTCTAAGATATGATCCTGCAAATAAAAGGTTTCAGTTCTTCCAGGCCTTGATCCTGCACCTGAATCTGCTGGATGGACCACTTCTCCCATGCTGAGTCTCAGGCCTAATGAAGGGTCCAATTCTACTACACTTACTGTTGCTGAATTGGACTCTAAAAGTTTCAAAAGGATAATTGTGAAGGAAGATACTACTTAATGTGATAAGGACTGCAGAGTCAGACCCTAAGTAATTATAACCCTAGCTTTAGTTTAGTTTATTTTTAATGGCGTGTTGTCATAAGGTTCAAGAGACAGTAAACTCTCAGTTCTGAATATTGACAAAGATTAATATTTTCAAAATAATAAGAAAGGACAAAATTTAAATCACCCTTCCTATGAAAAAAATCATTACCTAATTTATGAAGTATCTATTTTTCAGAATACTGTACTAACTTCCAATAGTACTCATCAACTCTGTTTTTTTTCTTAATGACCACTAGAAGTTTTATAATAGAAAGCAATTTTGCAAGCTATTCAATCTCCTGCCTCTATTTGTTAATTTATATAAAAAAACTGGGAAGAAAATAGTTTGTCTGAGGAAACAACCAACCAATGAAATAAAAGAATCAAAAGTGAAGCCAAGGATGAAAAGCAAAATCTGAAGACATACTAAATTTACAAAACAATACAATCCATGTTATTTCATGAACAGCCATTTATTCTTGTTCCATGATTTAAAACTTGGACTCATAAGGATCACATGAAGTGTTTTGTTTCCATTTCTTATTATTCTGTAAAAAGCACCATGGTTACAAGAGTTGGATTAATCGTCCTTTTCTACAATCACTTCTCCATGAAGCACCTTTCTTCTCTGCCACAGCATATGAAAGTAGAGTTGTGGAAACACTTGATCAAGGAATAAATGAACAAATTAGAGGAAAAAAGGAAAAATACATTTCTAACTGTACACTATTCAGCTGAGGAAAAATAATGGCGATGGAGCAAGTAACACTGGGTTGCTTACTATGGCAAACTATGACAAACACTGATGGATCAGTTCACACCACCAAAATCCATGTGGGATCTGTGCATGCATCTCCCTCCAACCCTCTGTCTGTGGAAGTAGGGTCAATGACTTCTCAGCAACCTCTATGGCCCTGTGGACTCTTCCATGTGGCCCAGGATCTGTGCTGAGGGAGGTTTGAATGGGTCAGGACTGGGAGGAGGATGCCAACTTATCTCCCTCTTGTCCTACAGGAAATTGTTGTAATATCCTACCCACTTCACCTCCCCCATCTCCCATAGGGCTTTCTGTGGTGCTCATCAATGTGGTATCTGATAAATTCATTAATACCTGTGAAGTCATCTTTACAACACCCCGTCAGGCAAAGTGGTATTATTATCCCCACTTCACAGATGGGAACAAAGAGACTCACCACAGAGAGGTTAAGGCCAAAAGTGTCCACTAATTTTGAGTACCCAGTTTGAGATGCCTAGAGCCTGAACATTCTTTTTAGAGCACTTTACAA
Source organism: Dermochelys coriacea (assembly GCF_009764565.3). NCBI lineage: Eukaryota > Metazoa > Chordata > Testudines > Dermochelyidae > Dermochelys > Dermochelys coriacea. The sequence continues at coordinate 230,934,894 of NC_050069.1, forward strand.
GTTCAGCTAGTGGCTGAACGCCCAAGCTATCACATGGGTGGAATTTGTAAAGTTGTGCATGTAAAAATACTGAAAATGTCTGAGACCATAAAAATTGGATGACACAATGAATCCCAATAATGACTGAACCTGGAGATATTCTGAACAAAAAGAACTAACAGCCAGGCTTGTGGCTGTTTCCATGATTCCACTGACTCAACAGACATTCTAGGCTTCAAAGTGACACACAGACAGACAAAAAGTGACAGTGTTGAAATCTTATTATATAGATGCACAGCTTTAACTGAATTTAGTTACAGCTATATGTGTTCATCACCTATGCATATCAGGCCATAGGTGACTCAGGTAGGGCACCCAGAAAATGAGGAACACATAATTCCATTTAACTGACTTGCCCAGGATCACATAAGAACTCTGTGACATAGGCAGGGATAGAATCCAATTCTCTAGGGCAGCATTCAACTGCTTTAAGCACAAGACCATCCCTTCTCTTCCTGCAGTCCCCTGCCTCCTTCACTGCATACCTTCAAACTTCTGCAACAAATGAGGCAGGGTCATAGAGACAATCATCTCCTTCACTACATATCCCTGATTCATACCCAGAACACAGTCCATCCTGTGCACTAAATAAAATGGGGGTTCTGTGAGAAAAAAGTCATATGTAATTAAAAACTATGGGTACAATTTTCAAAATCATCTAAATGATTTAGGACCCTAAGTCCCATTTTCAAAGGGACGTAGGTACTTAGGAGTCTAAGTCCCCCTGACTTTCAATGAGACTTAGGAGCCTAAGTCACTCAGGGATTTTTGAAATTTTTACCGTGTATCATAATACATATGCAACAGGGTGCCTGACTTTGCCATCTTATTGTTATTTTAATCGTAGAACTGTAGAGCTAAAGGGAGATTAAGAGGTCATCTAGTCCAGCCCCCATACTGAGGGCAGGATTAAGATGTAGTTTCTTTGGGTGTTCCTAGATGTAGTTTCTTTGGGTGTAATTTCCTAATTTTACACAAAGTAAACTGAAAAAACAGAAATTCCTTCGTGCGGCACCATACCTGACCCCTTCTTGGGTCATCAGCAGGCTTGAAATCTTAAGGTTCACAGCACAGACCTCAGCCACTTAAGCTAATGCCACAACAAACAGCAGTAGCAAGCTGTTATCACTGTGGGCCAGTCACTAAAAAGGGATGAGACACATAGGAATGTAGCAATTACCACTGTGATTCAGACCCACTGTCTATCTTGTCCAGTACCAGATGCTTTGGAGACAGTTGTAAAAATCACACACTATGTGGATATGGGATAAAGTGTCATTCACATTAGATCTCATCCTGACCTTTAATAGTTAAACACTGACTTAACCCTTGAAACGTAAGATTTATTTTTGGTAGGATTCAGAGTAGCAGCCGTGTTAGTCTGTATCCGCAAAAAGAAAAGGAGTACTTGTGGCACCTTAGAGACTAACAAATTTATTTGAGCATAAGCTTTCGTGAGCTTATGATGATGAAGTGAGCTGTAGCTCACGAAAGCTTATGCTCAAATAAATTTGTTAGTCTCTAAGGTGCCACAAGTCCTCCTTTTCTTTTTGAAGATTTATTTTTTTGTTATAATTAATTATAAAATTTATAAAAATTCAAAATGTCTGTTATAATTAATTATAACTCTGGATAGTCTCTTTATCCATATTAATATGTAATCCCTTTTTGAATCTTGCTAAACTGTTGGCCTCAACAACAAAGAGTTGAGGGAGCAAAGAGTTCCACAGTTTAATTACACATTATGTGAAAGAGTATTATCAGTTTTGAATTTCCCACCTTTTGATTTCACTGAATGTTCCCTTGATCTTCTGTTATGGGCCAGGGAGAAGATAAACTCCCAGTCTCCCTTCTCTATACCATTTGTTATTTTAGATATCTTTATCATGTCCCCTCTTTTATCATGTCTCCTTACTAAGGTAAACAATCCAAGTCTTCAATCTAAATCTCTCTTCATATGAGTTTGCCCCTCACCCTGTGACTACGTAGCTTCCTTAATAGCCTCTTGTGTGGAACCTTGTCAAAGGCCTTTTGGAACTTGAAATACATTATGTCAACCACTGCTCCTTTATCCACTAGTTTACCGACATATTGAAGGAATTCTAAGCGATTAATGAGACAGGATTTCATTTTACAGAATGCATACTGATTAGAGCCTATCAATCATGATATTCCAAGTGTTTTGTTATTATCAGTTCAACCAATTTGTCAGGTACAGTTGTAGGGCTTACTGATCTAAAATTCACAGTTTGCCAGTGGGTTTCCAATATATTTGCAGAACAGTAGAGAAACACTGAGACCCAGGAAGCTAAGGGTCTAGTTCAAATTCTGTAAGGCAGTGTGTTCTAGTGGTCACAGATCCTTCTGCCCCTGTCATCCTCAACATCCCTCCTTCTGCCCTATCCCCTTGCATAATCCTTCCCAACCTGTCCCCGTCTGTCTCTGTCCTCTCTGCATCTATCCTATTCTGCTCCTATCCAAGCCTCCACTCCCAGCCTGCCTTTGTCTCTTCACTATTCAACTCTGCCCACCTCCAGCCTGTCCCTGTCTCACCTGTTCCTATCCCCCCTGGTCTGTAGACCCCAGCATGCCTCTATCCCTCCCCAGTCTGCCACACCTGTGACCATGCTGCTCCTCATTTCTCTGCATTTGAGTGAGACAACTTCTCAGTTCTGTCTTGGTGCCAGCATAGGGAGCACTGAGAATACAGGAGAGACAGTCTCTCTGCTATCAGTTCATGTGTCTAATTCAATAGCGGCTCCCATAGTGAGCAATTGCAGGAACAATCCTGCCTCCCCTGGTCTGAAGCATGCTCAGTGAACTCTCTGGGGGTGCAGCATGCTCAGTGTTGTTGGAACACAGTTCTTTAGGAGTGGAGTGCAGCATGCTTAGTGCAGATGGAATTTTTAGAGAATTTTGCTGCTATCCTCTAATAAACCTTTACCGAGTATGTGTAAACCATGATTTTCAGAGGCTAATTTTAGATGGATTTTCATGGGGATTGCAAAATACTCATCCCTGACACCAACAAGGGTCCAAATTTCAAGTCCTTTCTCCAAGCAGTGGAGGGCTAGAGCTTCTCAATCAAATGGTAGTAGGATTCTTTTAATATCAACAACAAATCTTATTTTTCCTAACCTTGTTCTAGGAAATGGCCAAACCATTTTCACTGAAGCTTTCCAAATATATTCAGCCTGAGGCAGACACTCAGCATGTAAAATTTCTGCCTAAGCAGTTAAAGTATGGCAAAATTTTAACTAACCAGGTCCTATAAAGTAAAGTATTAGGCAAAGTTAACTACAGGCATTACTGCAAGCTCTGCCTATAATTCAAGGATTCTCAAACTTCACTGGACTGCAACCCCCTACTGATAACAAAAATTACTACACGACCCAGGGAAGGGGGATTGAAGCCTTAGTCCACCGGAGCCCTGCCGTCCGGAGCAGGGGAATGCAGGGCGTTGTCAAAGCCCAAGCCCAAGGGCTTCAGCCCCAGGTGGGGGGCCTATAACCTGAGCTCTGATGCCCAGGGCTGAAGTTGAAGTCCGAGCCCCACTCCCCAGAGCTGAAGCCTTTGGACTTTGACCCCAGGTGGCAGGGCTCAGGCTTTGGCCCCAGCAAGTCTAATCACTAGCCCTAGCGACCCCATTAAAATGAGGTCCCGACCCACAGTTTGAGAACGGCTACATAATTTATTATTGTGTTGTTGGTATTATTAAAGTATAATAGTACTTACATGGTATATATGAGGCCATGACAATAATAAGGAAGTAGTAGTAGTCAAAAGAGACATTATACTTGTTGGGAAGTCTCAGTGAAAAGATGCCTGTCTTCTTCACATAAGGTAATGCAGCATAAATAGTTAGAAGTTCACCAGCAACTCCAACAGGATACAATATGATAAAAAAGTTGTATCTGCAGAAAAACAAATCTAAGAATTATTTTCTTAAAAAATAAATTCATGTTGTAACATTTTTTCTTTTGATGATTAGTGGCACAGCAATGAACTACAGTAGTTTCCTGCAGGAGAAAACCAAGGGCCAGACCCTGAGCTGGTATAAATGAGCACAACTTCACTGACTTTAATAGAGTTATGTTGATTTATACTAGATGAGGATCTGGCCCTAAGCCCTTACATTTAGTTTGCAGTAATATCAAAATGTTTTCATGTTTTTCCAATATTAAAGATAAAGATTCAAAGTTTGGAAAAATGTTGCATCGTCCAGTAATCTTGTTTTGGTTGATTTAGAGCCTGATCCTGGTGCCATTGATTGGCCTGGGAGCAGGCCTGGACCAATAATAAGTAGGAATACATATCTTCATCACAGCCCATGCACACTGGTCCAAGTGCATCCCTTCCCCATTGTAATTATATTGAAGTTAATGGAATCTTAAAATACCTAGGAAGCTTGTTCCTCCCATTGTCATATGGGGAAGCTAACCATGTACTGCATCTGCCACTTACATGAATGGGAATTACTGATGCAAAAGCATCTGTGTGCGAGACTAGATATCTCAATGAACCCAATTTAGAACAAACAGACCAACTTTCAAATAAATGATAAAGCAAAGGCACTGAAAGAAGCCAACTACTTTGAATATCATATGCTACATACATGGTGGAAAAGAAAGAAACTGAAATCAGCAATGTTTTGAAAAATTTTCATGCAAGGTAAGACATACAGATGCAAACATTCATAAAGAACTGTTCTCTTGAGTTCAGGCTGGAGAAAGCAATGACAGCTGCCTCACAGGGTCTGAAATAAATGTATAATATGCATTCTATGACCAAACCAGATGAGTTTTAAAATGGCAGCAGCTGAATATGAAACTCCCTAGTAATCGATGGGCTTAGCGAGCTCATATATCAAACAGAACAGATTAGGTGAGACGTAACGAGAAACTGATGGCGTAACTCCAAATACAATTGGCCATATGCAGAACAGAAACAAACCAAAAATGGGGTATTCTGAATTAAAATGTAGGTGTATTTATTCTATTTAATAGGGAAAGACAAAGCTTTTATAATTCAAAATAAAAAGCTAGTGATCCCAAAGCATTAAACAGAAGTTTACTATGGTTTGCATATGTGTATTGATATATATCTATATATACAAAAAAGGACAAAACTCATCAAAGGAGGGGAAGAGGTGGGTGGGGCGGAGGGAAAAGAAGAGAAGACACAACTCAGATAAGCCAATGGATTTGTGCTCATTTGTGCTAGCTATAAATTTCCCCTGATTCCTGATGTCAGCCCTTGGTAAAATATGTGATAGAAGAACTCATTTTCAAATGTTTGTTTTCCAGTATATTTCACACACATAAGGCTCTTTTGTCAGAATGACTATTTTCCCTACTGTCTTATTATATTTTGAATGGAAAAAACCTTCTAACTTGGAAGCATTGAGAGTATCTGATAGTTTGATATTTTTCAAATGTGTTTTTAAATTTAAAGCCTAAATATATATTCAATTAAAGACAGGGGATCTTTAACTGTTTATTTTTTTAAGTTTGCCATTTAGTCTTAAACATGCCAAAACCTACCACATACTGTACAAGCAAAAAGACAATGTATTATAAAAATGGACATAAATATCAGCCATATCAAAGAATGCATTAGAAGCATCAGAACTATGTTGTCTACAAAACAAAAATAAAGCAAAATAAATAAACAAACAAAAATATATTTTTGGATAAATATGGACAAATATTTTTGACAAATATGGACAAATCATCTATAATGAATTTTTTAAAAGTTTTATCTGCTTCATAAAAAGCAAAGTCTGTTCTGGATATATATTTATTGTTCATTCAATAATTACAGAGGATGCAATTCATCCAGTTAAGCTTCATAGTAAATACCCAGCCTAAACACAATCGGTAATGTATTTCACATACAGTAACATACTCAAGTATTGACATCTCAAGTCAAGGTTACTTCTATAAAAAAAGACGCCCTTGTTGTTTGGACTAAGCCAGTTAAAATATTAATGAAGGCTTTGTAAAACCTCTAATTACATCATAAATTGAATACAGAATAAGGGACAAGGTGATGAGAGCCCAAAGCTGCAAGGTGATGAGAGCCCAAAGCTCCCAGCAACTTCACAGGACTGAGTGGGCACTCTGGCCCCCGTCCTGCAAAGACTTATGTATGTGCTCAGCTTTATGCACTTGGAGTAGTCCCATCACATTCAGCACTCACAGTGTCTATGGGTAAGTCCTTGTAGAATCTGGGCCTACGTTTGTAAACACCTAGATTTCTGGCAACAAAAGGTTTTGTTTTTCTTTATTGCATAGTGTAAGAGGATACATAGTATGATCATTTTTTAAAAAAAATGATAATTTAGTACATTTTAAATTGTATTCAAAATGCAACTTAAATTTCCAAAAGTTAAAAGGTAATCCTGCAAGCATAAAAGAAAAGGATGACTAGTAAATGAAAATAACTATCAAACAAAAAAATTAAAAAACAAATCACATCCAACTATCTGAGCTAAAATATTCTTTACATTTTAAACCAAATGGCAATATTCCTAAATACACAAGGCAACCAACCACATTCTTCTGACACAAAGCCAAAGCTCACACATCTGTTCTCCTGTGTGTTAGCTCAGCATGCATGAAATTAGCATGCACAGAACTATCAGAAACTAAACTGCAAGACATCTCCACCTGGCCCATTTAATGAAGTATGGCAAATGGTTGAGCAGGTTGAATGTGTAGAAGGAATATCGTGTAATCTCTGTCACAGTCCAAACGACCAGAAAAAGAATAACGCTCTCCTCATTCTGGATCTGTGAAAGTATAAAGAACCAACATTTTCTTCACCCTTAAACTTCTTTTCTATGCAAGCAGCAATAGACTTCCAATTAAGACATTTGGAATAGAACTAAGAATTTGAGAAGGAAAACTTGGGTATCAAAAATCAGCACCTGTAGTCACCATCATGTTAACTTTTCTATTACAGGTATTCACCAACATACTGCAATTTTGCTAACTGTGCAGTACAAAGTGACTGTAACCATTGTAAATACATCAAAACACTGAACTATTTAGTTGATTTATTTCCTTCTTTTGCTTACCCTGCATCTGTCCTTTCAATTTGCTCTATTTCTTCTGATTTTTGGTCTATTTGCTTGTGTTTATCCTCTCCCTTTCTTTTTCTCAAAATACTATGTATAATGTTTCTCTTCCATTTTAGACTGGACAAACATCACATCACACTACTCTTTGTCTTGTCTGTCTTCTTATATTCACCTAGCCCATGTCTGTGGTTGCTTCCCCCACTCCTGCTTATTAATGTCTCTGTGATACACAAGATAATTCCATTTTGTTCAGTGTACTCCGTGGGCTGCAAAATGAAACCTGACAGCAGAAGATCCGGTTGGAGTGCTCAGGAGTTTGCAGGACAGTTAGGCAGTTGGGAGTGGGTTGATCAGTGAAGGAGGAGGAGTGACAGGATCAAGAGCTGTAGGTGAATATACTTATCTGCAGTGTTTTAAAGATTCAAGTTCTGAATAGTTAAACTGCCTCCTCAGCATATCTACCTGCTGCTTCAAAGATCAGATCCTTTGGGGAGGGGAATCCCCAACTGTGCAAAGATGATGGTTGGGGGTCTTTTACAAATAATACCTTCTGATAAAGAGAATTACACACAAGTGATTTAATTATTTTTTTTAAAAGGGGAGGAATTTGGTAATAGGCTTCTGTGCCTGAAGGCTGAAAATCTCCTGGGATTTCTATAAAAAAAAAAAAAAATACAGAGACATTTTTTGTTCCAAACACAGAAAAGGGAAACACTGTTTTTCAACAAAATGCAACCTAGTGACAAAGCTTTAATGCTTTTCAAAGATGCTGAACACTCACAGCTAGGAGATGCAGATGCTCAGCACCTCTGAAAATTAGACCCAATATGTGTAAATTGGAACCAAGATTTAACTTTTATTAAAAAAAAAAAAATAAGAGGGTTAGGACACATCTCAATAACAAAAGCAAAAAAAACAAACAAACCAAAGTACAAAGATATTCAAATATAGTTAAGGGAGAAGAAGAGAATTAGGCTACTCTCCACCTGAAGTAGATAAGAGGCTAACACCGATAGACTAAACCTGGGTTTGGGTCACAATGCTAAATGCAAGCAATAGTTCTTTGAATAAGTATGTAGAGAATTCCATGTGGTTGCCTCGCAAATTTCCTGGACAAGTAGTGAGGCTGGCTATCATCACTAACAGGCCTCTAACTACCTATCCCAGAGGTAGGCAAAGTACGGTCCGCGGGCCACATCGAGCCCACAGGACCGTCCTGCCAGGCCCTGAGCTCCTGGCCAGGGAGGCTAGCTCCCAGCCCCTCCCCCACTGTCCCTCCTCCCATGCAGCCACCCGGCTTGTGCCCACCCACCTCCCAGGCTTTCCAATAAGCCTGTCCTGCCACTCTGAGTGGCATGGTAAGGGGCAGGGGGATTGGATAAGGGGCAGGAAGTCCCGGGGGTAGTCAGGCGGCGGTTGGATGGGGTGGAGGTACGGGGGGGAGGTCAGGAGACAGGGAGCAGTGGGGGTTGGATGGGGGCTGAGGTCCCGGGAGGGGGAGGCAGGGAGCAGGGGGAGTTGGATGGGAGTGGGGTCCCAGGAGGAGGTGGTCAGGGGGCCTGTCAAGGGGCAGGGGTGTGGATAGGGGTCGGGGCAGTCAGGGGACAAGGAGCAGGGAGGGTTGGCTAGGCGGTGGGGTCCTGGGGGGGGCGGTTAGGGGACAAGGAGTGGGGTGAGGCGGTTTGGATAGGTTGGAGGTTCTGAGGCGGGCGGGGAGTGGGAGGGGGCGGATAGGGAGTGGGGGCCAGCCTGTTTGCAGAGGCACAGCCTTCCCTACCCTACCCAGCCCTTGATACCATTTTGCAATCTCAATGGGGCCCTTGGGCCAAAAAGTTTGCCCAACCCTGACATATCGGATACCCTCACATGACCCTGAATGTTCAGGCATGCAAACAATGAGAAATGCATTCAGACAGACATTTAGACGTGTGGATTTTCTGATGTAGTTTGACCTACTATACTGAAATCAACTGAAACAAAGAGCTGGGTGGACAAGGTTTAGTCCATTCCACATAAAAGAAAAGGAGTACTTGTGGCACCTTAGAGACTAACGAATTTATTAGAGCATAAGCTTTCGTGAGCAACAGCTCACTTCATCGGATGCATTTGGTGGAAAAAACAGAGGGGAGATTTATATACACACACACAGAGAACATGAAACAATGGGTTTATCATACACACTGTAAGTGTGTCGTAGTGTACCGTAGTGTCCAGGAAGTGGATCTCTTGTGTGGACTGGTCCAGGCTGAGGTTGATGGTGGGATGGAAATTGTTGAAATCATGGTGGAATTCCTCAAGGGCTTCTTTTCCATGGGTCCAGATGATGAAGATGTCATCAATGTAGCGCAAGTAGAGTAGGGGCATTAGGGGACGAGAGCTGAGGAAGCGTTGTTTCCATCCCACCATCAACCTCAGCCTGGACCAGTCCACACAAGAGATCCACTTCCTGGACACTACGGTGCTAATAAGCGATGGTCACATAAACACCACCCTATATCGGAAACCTACTGACCGCTATTCCTACCTACATGCCTCTAGCTTTCATCCAGATCATACCACTCGATCCATTGTCTACAGCCAAGCGCTACGATATAACCGCATTTGCTCCAACCCCTCAGACAGAGACAAACACCTACAAGATCTCTATCATGCATTCCTACAACTACAATACCCACCTGCTGAAGTGAAGAAACAGATTGACAGAGCCAGAAGAGTACCCAGAAGTCACCTACTACAGGACAGGCCCAACAAAGAAAAGAACAGAACGCCACTAGCCATCACCTTCAGCCCCCAACTAAAACCTCTCCAACGCATCATCAAGGATCTACAACCTATCCTGAAGGACGAGCCATCACTCTCACAGATCTTGGGAGACAGACCAGTCCTTGCTTACAGACAGCCCCCCAATCTGAAGCAAATACTCACCAGCAACCACACACCACACAACAGAACCACTAACCCAGGAACCTATCCTTGCAACAAAGCCCGTTGCCAACTCTGTCCACATATCTATTCAGGGGATACCATCATAGGGCCTAATCACATCAGCCACACTATCAGAGGCTCGTTCACCTGCGCATCTACCAATGTGATATATGCCATCATGTGCCAGCAATGCCCCTCTGCCATGTACATTGGCCAAACTGGACAGTCTCTACGCAAAAGAATGAATGGACACAAATCAGACGTCAAGAATTATAACATTCAAAAACCAGTTGGAGAACACTTCAATCTCTCTGGTCACTCGATCACAGACCTAAGAGTGGCTATACTTCAACAAAAAAGCTTCAAAAACAGACTCCAACGAGAGACTGCTGAATTGGAATTAATTTGCAAACTGGATACAATTAACTTAGGCTTGAATAGAGACTGGGAATGGATGAGTCATTACACAAAGTAAAACTATTTCCCCATGGTATTTCTCCCTCCCACCCCACCCCCCACTGTTCCTCTGATATTCTTGTTAACTGCTGGAATTAGCCTACCTTGCTTGTCACCGTGAAAGGTTTTCCTCCTTTTCCCCCCCCCTGCTGCTGGTGATGGCTTATCTTAAGTGATCACTCTCCTTACAGTGTGTATGATAAACCCATTGTTTCATGTTCTCTGTGTGTGTGTATATATAAATCTCCCCTCTGTTTTTTCCACCAAATGCATCCGATGAAGTGAGCTGTTGCTCACGAAAGCTTATGCTCTAATAAATTTGTTAGTCTCTCAGGTGCCACAAGTACTCCTTTTCTTTTTGCGAATACAGACTAACACGGCTGCTACTCTGAAATCCATTCCACATAAAAGTAGTATGATGAAAATCAGTGATATATGCCCTAGCCTCGATCTACTCGTCCAATGTAACCAACAAATGGTTCACTTCTTGAACATTTTTTTTTCTTCTAAAAAAGCAAAACAGGAAGCAGTTAGCTTAAAAAAAAAAATTAAGATAAACCTACTTGGTATTACAAAAAAGGGAGGTAAAGGAAACAAAGTGTATAAGAGAGCTCTCTTCTGTGAACAGATAAAAAGGGAATTGACAATGGAGGCAGTTTCTGCCTGGCTGTTATAGCTCATCAGCAGTTAGGCATGTGACACCTGCTGGTGAGAAAATTTAGAGGCTCAGCATGTGGAGTTAAGAAAGTTCTGACCCAAGTCACACACATAGAAGCACAGACCCAAAAGTTGGGATCCATTACTCAATATTTACCTTTAGAGAATAGGAATTTCAAGCCCCACAAAGTAAATAAAATTCAGACAAACTAAACTATCAGTCCTAGTCCATGCATTACCAGAATCATAGATTCCTTGGACCATTTTTCCTTGGGGTAAAAAAAACAGTAAAATCTACATTAAAATCTATAAACAACCACATAAATAACACTTTCAGAGGCAGTTGGGTAATTTTCATATGCTGGGAGATTTTCTGTGTTTTTTTTTTAATGACCGTTTATTACAGTGGCATGCTGTGAACCTATAATATTAATATAATATTAATTTAAAATTTTTGAGAAAGGATTTAATACAAACTACAAAGAAAACATCAGTGTAAAATGTCACAACAGTGTTTATCCAGATGCATTCAGTTTAAGAATGATTTCCATTTGTACATTCAACACATACTAATTGAAGTTCTTTTTCAAAGTGGAATGGTTGACAGTATGGTAAATTTGTTGATGAACAGAAGCTCTACCCCTTAAGCTTGCTTAACAGACAGATCAAACTTGGCAGCAACCCAGTATGTTTCAGTTGTTCCTCTCCAATGGCATTTACCAGCATCCTGTGTATAAGCAACTATAACAGGGTGGGCAAACTACGGCTCGGGGCCCGCATCCAGCCCTTCAGACGTTTTAATCTGGTCCTCGAGCTCCTGCCAGGGAGCAGGGTCCAGGGCTTGCCCCGCTCCATTGCTGCAGCTGGGGAGTGAGGTTGCGGGCTTGCCCCGCTCCGAGTGTGACGTGGCTCCGTGCGGCTCCCGGAAGCAGCGACATGTCCCACCTCTGGCTCCTAAATGTAAGGGCAGCCAGGGGACTCCGCATGCTGCCCCTGCAGCTCCAATTCGCTGGGAACCACGTAGGAAACGGAGCGGGGACATGCCACTGCTTCCGGGAGCTGCTTAAGGTAAGCGTTGCCTGGAGCCTGCCCTCCCGACCCCTTGCCCCAGCCTTGATCCCTCTCCTGCCCTCCGAACCCCTCGGTCCCAGCCTGGAGCACCCTCCTGTACCCCCAACCCCTCATCCCCACCCCAGAGTCTGCACCCCCAGCCGGAGCCCTCTCACACACACCCGCACCTCAACCCCCTGCCCCAGCCCGGAGCCCCTTCCCACACCCTGAACTCTTCATTTCTGGCCCCACCCCAGAGCCCGCACCCCCAGCTAGAGCCCTCAGCCCCTCCCGCACCCCAACCCCCAATTTTGTAAGCATTCATGGCTTCCCATACAATTTCCATACCCAGATATGGCCCTTGGGCTAAAAAGTTTGCCCATCCATGAACTATAGGCTTGATCCTGTAAGTTCTCTACCTGCAGAACTCTGACTGAAGTTTGTGAGAGCCCCCTGTATGGAGCATTTGCCAGATCCTATTACTTGTTAAATAACACTTCCTGCTAAAATGAGCTTTTTATTAATAATCAGCCCTTCTTGTAAAGAGTAAAACAGAATTTGCTCATGCACTCACCTGTTTTATACTGTGTGTTATAAACCAGACCATGAAGATTCTTGAACTCACTTGGACCCCAGTCACAAGCACAGAGGTGCGAACTATTCCTTAAAAAGAGAAATACATTATCTATGTTCCATAATTCATGTTTGTAATCAGTTAAGTGAGAAATTTAGAGCAAAAGACTCACCAACTGCACAGTGGACTACCTGTCAATAAAAATAAATATAAATTAAAGTCACTGGTTTAAAATCATTTTACTGTTTGCAGTATAAACAAAGACATTGCTGCTGTTAACATAAATCTAAGCTTACTCCTAGTCCTTTACTCCTTATTCAGACTACACTTTCATTGACTTTATCGTGAGCAAAAATTAAGATCTTAAGGCCAAATTCTGTGAGGTGCCAAGGACCCTGAATTCCTATGCTGCACTCCTCACAGGATCAGGCCTTTGATTTGTAATACCACTGAATCAAGACTGACTTGCTTACCAAAGGAACTTTTACATAAGGCTGATTTTCATACACATACATACACCTTGCTCTTCAGCTTCAAAACCAAACCTCAGTTTCACATGCAACATCTTATCCAGATCAGAATTCTTCTGGAAAATTTAAAGCAAGATACATACGGTATTTCAGATATACAAGAATTTTAAAATTTTTGTTGTTCATTTTAGAAGATTTTTATTCATTCTTTTTCAAATTAAATCCTTGTCTAGTGTTGATGGGTTCAGGTAGAATTATTTAGAAGTGTAAAGGTATTATTATAATATAAAAACCAAAACACAGGTGACCATACATGTTAAAAGAGACACATGTATTATATACATACATCTGCTTGATGAATGTATTATATATCAATATCAGTCTGATGCATGCTTTGCCAAGTGCACTCAGCCTCCAGAGTGCTTTGCAAATGTGGAAAGTCATAGTTCAATGAAAGACTAGTAGCAAACCATATGGGGCATGTGGGTCCAGTCTGGAAGGAGCAAAAGAGAGAAAGCCATATGGGGGATAATGAGTCCAGTATGGGGAATGAGAGGGAAACAATCATCTGTCTAGGAAGGCAGGGTGTCTGCAAAGGAATAGGCTCCTAAGGAACGGAGTCCCTGTTTGGCTTGCAAGATCTGTCTCTGAGCAATTCTTAAGCATTTTTGAAAAGCAAACAAATCCTAAGCAAATAATTTAGTAGCCTAGATTAATGTTACAATAGATATCCGTTCCCTTCAACCAACCTCCTCTCTCCCCCAAAAAAACACCTTAAAAATAAATGAAGTTAGAAAGACTGGAAATTCTGAGACATTCTTTCATCCTTAACTCCATGTTAATGAAGGTTTTTTTTGCTGAGGATAAATATTTTCCAATCAAGCAACGTGTAGCATTTAAAAATTTACCTCAAGCACAGCAAATGTCTGGAAAAATTTAAGTGTCTTTTGAATAGTTTTGTATAAGCCTTTGTATGTTCCTTTCTGCATGTAAAACCGTGCCATGGCAATAGCCAATACCAGCCACCTAGAAAAGAAAGAGAATGGATAATTTTCAAATGAGAATTCTAAGAACACTCAGGTATCTAAATTATTCATTACATTACTTTCATCTCAAATATTTGAAGAAGAATTTTGATTTTTCTACTGGAAAAGAGATTGACAATATAATTTAAAATATAGCAAAATCCATTAACTATTTAGCTCCTGTACCCTACTTTGTGGAAAAGTATAGAGAGAATGTCTTGCTGCTCTTTGCAAAGAGCCCTCTTTGTTACATAGCTACGGTGTTCTCTTTTCCATGGTATGGACCATATCTTTATTATTCAGAGAGTATTAATTCACGTATATTAGCTGTTTTTAACATGACTTAGCAGGTAAAAAAAAAAAAAAGATGCCAACTTCAGGTGCCAGCCACTCTCAATATACCAGCAGTTGTCCCCAACTGGAAAACCTCTGCACAACTCGGTGTAATGGTTCTAGTATAGACTACAATTCTTTTTCCAATATAATTTCAAATCCCAAATTGCTTATCATAGTTTCATAGCGTTAGGAAATTGAAAAATGTACATGAAATTTAAAAAATTATTTGAATATATGTATTTTGTTTTTTAAAACATATTGAAAAGTAAGCACTGTGGCCAACATTTCCAACCTTAGTCTCAATCCTGCAAGGAGCTCTGTGTGAGGGGACCCCTGAGAGTGGGGTTCTACCCACACAAAGCTCTTTGAAGGACCGGCGCATAGGGACTTAAGGCCAAGACTGGAAAAAGCAACTAGTGATTCTGAGTGCCTCAGTTTGTGGGTGTCCATTTTGAGACACCAATAAAGGGGTTCAATTTTCAGAAAGTGTTGTATACCCATCCTCAGAAAATCAGGCCAATTTAAAGTGTCTAAAGTTGGGCACTCAAAAGTCCAGGCATCCAGAATCACTAGTCACTTTTGAAAATTTTGGCCACAGTGGATAGTTCTGGAACTGACATGTTGGTAATCATGTACTGATATTAAGTGTGGATTTTTTTTTAAATATGCATTCTGCTGTTATTCAAATGAAAGAAAGCAAAAATAATTGCTAGTCAAATTAAAGCTTTCTTCATTGAGATCAAACAAATCTGAGCTAAAATAAATTTTATAATAACCTAAGGCAGGGGCTGGCAACCTTTGGTGTGCAGCCCATCAGGGTAATCTGCTGGCGGGCCATGAGACGTTTTGTTTACGTTGACTGTCCACAGGCACGGCCCCCCCCGCATCTCCCATTGGCCACGGTTCGCTATTCCCGGCCAATGGGAGCTGCGGGAAGCCTGCCAGGAATAGGGGCTGCATTCCCTAAATATTGCTTACATTAAGTTTTGTGGCCACTTAGCAGGGGACTCAGTAGTGGCACAGAGCTAGCTTTTGGGAAACCTGCCTACCTGTCAGAGGCTCCTGTAAAGAAAAGCCAAGTCAGACACACCTGGAAGGAATTAAATCTCTAGGTGGCTAGCTGGTAGCTAATTAGCTAATGAGCCTGACAAAGGGTCATCACAGATTGGCTGAAGTGGATTCTTGAGACAGGAAGCTTTTGAGGGCAGAAGAATTCACCAGAGCAAGGGACCTGAAAGGTCTGCTCAGAGGGGTAGGGAATTCCAAATAGTGGCAGAAGGGCCAGCCTGTCAGAACTGTGTGCTTCCCTAGAGAAGGGCTACTGCTGACAGATCTCTGCACACCCGCCCTTGGCTCTAGGGAAGAATTCTTCCCAGCGAGTGTCAAGAGTATCTGGAGAAGGGACCTGAATTGAGAGAAAACCCTATTGGAGGAGAGTGGTAGACTCAGGTAGGAATTGATAAACCGAGACGGACTGTCTCTCCCAGATAAGATGAGGGCTTGCTGGTATTTTTATTGGGTCTTTGGTTAATAAATTAGACCCTTCAGAAGGCCATGTAAGGCCTCAGTGACCTTATCAATGACATTAGGGGAGAGTACTTGTGGCACCTTAGAGACTAACAAATTTAATTGAGCATAAGCTTTCATGAGCTACAGCTCACTCACGAAAGCTTATGCTCTAATAAATTTGTTAGTCTCTAAGGTGCCACAAGTCCTCCTTTTCTTTTTGCGAATACAGACTAACGCGGCTGCTACTCTGAAACCTGTCATTAGGAGAGAGTGAGTCTGGGAGCACTTACAGCTCCACACTTGGCCAGAAGGGGACACTACTGGATAGTGTCAGTACTGCCTGTGACAGTAGCTCTCTCTCACCTCCAAGCCTTTCTTTCAATATGTGGAACTCGCATGGAATTGGGCTCCACCATACACTGCAAATGTGGATTCTCTCATCATGCCTATTCTACATCTGTTCCCCTGTGTGTAGTGTAACTACCAAGGTTCCATAATGCTGCGGCACAGGGTGAATTCCAATTCCTGTCCTAAGAATGAAACACAAGTGCCAGTTAAGCAACACCCACAGATATTATTTAGGCTTTTTATGGCTTGTGTAAAATCTGAGTAAATTTTTGTAGAGTATAAAATTAGAGTAGATTCCAGTTACTGCTGAAATCAGTGGATTATTTTAACTTCAGCAATACATGTTGCCTTCACAATAAGGCTTTCCTGGGTTCTAAATGTTTTGTGTTTTATAGTAAAGTGTGTGTCAAAGAAGAATTATAATGGATTTTTATACGATTGGCAATATGGCAGGTGACAGCAGTATCTTTACATAAGAGGTACCTTGAGAAGCCATATTATATCTGACCAAAAAGGCAATATGTATAAACCAAAAAAGGTTCCCTGAATCTCATTTTGCAACAAAAAGGGAACATGAAATGTCTTCTCTGACTTAACAAAAAACAAAAGTTGGTAGGTCTCTTGCTTAGACAGGTTATTCTTTAAAAAAGTACTCATAGACCATTTTATTGGGTCTTCAGCTTGCAACTTTTTTTTTTTTATTTTGTCCCATATGGACCTTTGTATTGCATACAGAAAAATAACAACTTTCACTCAACATCAGACAAGCATTCAGTATGAAACAGAAAATACCCTACAAGATAAATTCCCCTGAGGGAGGCTTTCAGAGGCCCAAAGGACAGTTACGGGCCTAACTTCCATTGACTTTCAAAGGAATTTGGACACGTACCTGCCATTTTTGTTTTTGAACATCACCTACGCGTTTACCAGTATGAATGATAAAATGTAATCCCATATTAGAAAGAGGAATTAGCACAATTTTTGAGAAACCGGGGTATTCCTAGAATTTTATTAACAAGTACTGTCTTGCCAAGTGGATAAACTTGCCTGTACTAATATTACCCTTCAGTGTTCCCTTAAGTGTATCTACTGTACTTTATCGGTTTGAAAAGATGATGAAATGTTTGTCTTTCTTTTTTCTATCCCACACAAGAAACAAAGGGCCCACTTTTACAATTGCTGGTGGCTCTCAACTACCAGAGGCTTTGATGGGATATGTGGGGCTTCAGCGCTTGCAGGGATAACAACTAAAATAAATGTCAAAGAGTGCTGTGGCACCTTTTTGACTAACAGATGTATTGGAGCATAAACTTTTGTGGGGGATTACCCACTTCGTCGGATGCATGGGTATTCACCCATGAAAGCTTATGCTCCAATACATCTGTTAGTCTATAAGGTGCCACAGGACTCTTTGCCGCTTTACAGCTCCAGACTAACACGGCTACCCTTCTGATACTTAACTAAAATAAAGGTGTCCACCTTAAAAGTCTGTTCTCATGAACAAATGAACAACAACAAAGCAAGGGGTGGACTGTTAAGGAATACAATGGAAACACAGGTTTCAGAGTAGCAGCTGTGTTAGTCTGTATTCGCAAAAAGAAAAGGAGTACTTGTAAATTTGTTAGTCTCTAAGGTGCCACAAGTACTCCTTTTCTTTTTATGGAAACACTGCAATTCCAAACTAGCAAAGATTATGAACAACGAATAAAAATACTAATTAAAGTTGACACAAACATACCTTCACAAAGCCCCATGCCTGACTTCAACAATTCCCTATGTAAAATATTCCAATGTCAAATTACCCCGAGTATTAAAATTTGTGGGAGTCTGACAATTTTCAAAAAAAAAAAAAAAAAAGGACTTATGGCACCTTAGAGAGACTAACAAATTTATATGAGCATAAGCCTTCTTGAGCTACAGCTCACTTCATCGGATGCATTCGGTGAATGCATCCGATGAAGTGAGCTGTAGCTCACGAAAGCTTATGTTCAAATAAATTTGTTAGTCTCTCTAAGGTGCCACAAGTCCTCCTTTTCTTTTTGTGGATACAGACTAACAGGGCTGCTGCTCTGCAACCTGACAATTGTCAATCATTCGACAGAAAATTAAGTCAGTTTACTTTAAGTATGTTATGAAAAATACTGCTATTAACATGACAAATCTTGAAAAGGAATGAAAATTCATACATCAACCACTTAAATATAAACCAGAATTCCCTTAACATTAAAACTTAATACCAATATTACATTTTCACAAAAGAATCCATTGTAACACTGGGCATCAGTTTAAATGCACTCCTGGGCTTATTAACAGTTCTACCCCAATGCATTCAAATTGGAACGGCCCCTATCAGTAGTTGAACTGAAGACAAAATTTGAAATGACATACTAAGCCAAATTCAACATTGGTAAGTGGGTACAAATTGTTCTCTGTGTGTGTATATAAATCTCCCCTCTGTTTTTTCCACCAAATGCATCCGATGAAGTGAGCTGTAGCTCACGAAAGCTTATGCTCTAATAAATTTGTTAGTCTCTCAGGTGCCACAAGTACTCCTTTTCTTTTTGCGAATACAGACTAACACGGCTGCTACTCTGAAACCTACAAATGCACTGAGTTTTGTCTGCTTGTGTCAGGGCTGAATTTGGCCTGTAACCTCAGTTTTCAATACTGAGAGACTGATTTGTAGAGCAGCACGTTGGGAGACCAAGATGGAGCTGGATGAAGGAAGCTCATGTCTTAAAATACTGTTTCAATATCAGCTAACTCTTTATCAGCGATGCTGCTTAGACTGAAGCCACGCTGGTTTTTCACTATAACAGTAGTAATCATTTCTTGCAGTTAATTCTTAACATGGCAGACGGAAAAAATTAATATAGGTTGCCTGTCTCCGAAGTGCTCTCCAAAGCAAGAATTGGAACCAATGTTATTTTGAAACTTCGGGCAGGCCGTACCACCTGGTGCTGCTGGGAGCCAGTGGGTCTCAAACTACTCTGAAGACTTTATTAAAAAAGCATGGATCCCGCCCTCGGCGTGGGAGGAAAACGAGGAATCCTGCCGTAACAACGCGCTTACAGCCACTTCGCAACCCCCCCCTCTCCCAGAAGCCTTCCCTGGCAGCTGGAGACCCCAAGTCTGCCATGGCTCTGCGGAGAGCGGGGTGCCCCGGCCGGCAGGCAGCCTCAGCCCTGCTCAGAGCGGGGACCGGGGCACAGGGGCGCCGCCTGCAGCCAGCAGCTCCCGCGCGGGGAGCCCCCGGGGGCGGGGACTAGATCCTCAGCGCGCGGGGGCGGCCGCAGTGACTTACGCCCCGGGGAGCCCCTTGCCCCGGCAGCCCCGCCCGACACTCCTGGCTCGGGCTTCCCTCACCCTCCCCGCCGGGCCGCGAGATGACGCGCTCGCGGCTGCGCCGTATTCGGATCATGCCAGGCGGGCGAGGGCGAGCCCCGCAGGCAGCCGCCTCTGCCGCCCCCCCCCCGCGTCCTTCCGCCCCCGGCCGCCAGGCCTCCACCTCTCCGCCCGGCTCCCGCCGCGGCCCGCTCCCCCTCGCCCCGCCGGCAACGCACCCGGCGGTCAGGGCGATGTTGTAGCCGATGAGCCAAGCCGTGGCCAAGGCGCCCAGGCGCCTCTTCCTGCCCTTCTCCTTCTCCTCCAGCGAGCCGCCGCCCGCCCCGTCCTCCTCGCTGGACGCCATGCTTTGCCCGCGGCCGGGCGGAGAGACGCGCGGCGGAGGAGGGGCTGGGCCGGGCTGAAGCCGCGCTGACAGCCGGAGCTGACGCTCGCGCACCCCCATCTGTCTTCACGGCGGGCGGCTGCTGCCCCCGGCCCGCGGCTCACATGGTGTCGCCGGCTCCTCCCTTCTCCTCCGGCGGCTCCCCAGCCCAGCTCGCCGGGCAGCGTGGAGGGAGGCGGACGCCCTAACCCTAACGCGACGGCTGCGCCGCGCGGTTCCCAGTCTGGCTTCCCTGACGGGAGATCAAACGTTTTTACACCCGCCCGCAGTTGCCTCCGCAAAAGACACTCCCATGGGTAACCGCGTAGGTGTAACGCATCCTTGTGTGCAACATGAGCGATTGGTAGGATGGCCGAATGGGTACTTTATGCTCACACAGGCTGTACCCCTGCTACGGGGATTCACCTATGCTGGGTATGCGTCACCTTGGCTATGTCTACACTGCGCCGCAAATCCTGGTCTGTGAGACCGGCGTTTCCAACGCTGCGCTTGAGCATCCATGCTGCATTGTAAACCTAGCTTTACAGTGGCTGGAGCTGGGTCTCACAGCTGTCCTAACACGACCACACTGTGCTATGCAGACCTTATGACTCAGCTCAGCAGCTTGAACCGCATCCACATTGCTAAATGACAGGGCTTGGATCCAAGTCTAAGTGGGACTTGGGCCCCGACCCACCCCCGGCAGGGTCCTAGGAACCTGGGGTCCTGAGTGTTTGGTGACCAGATTCAGACTGATTTGTGTGTGGATGGAATGGGGGCGTGGGCTCAAACCAGAGTGAGAGCCCAGCCGTGTTTACAGTGCAGACATACCCCCCTACTTGTATGCAAAGTTGCCCCTGCATCAGTGGTGCTAGTATTGGGGGTGTTGCTGCGCCGTCGGGCTTGAAGTAGTAATAACAAATGCCAAATATATGATTTCCATCATCAGCACTGCCACCATAAAAATTGTACCAGCACCCCTGCCCGGCGTATACATTATGACATACCCCAGGGTGCAATCTGAACCAAGGGACTGCTGTGTCCCTTAAGTCTTCAGCCAGGGATGCCTTTTACACTGCTTTGCTGATGAACAGGAGCCCCTCCAGTCAGGGGCGGCAAATTATATCTCCACGTGGTGCCTTAGCACCAGCAATATTCAGCATCCAGGGGCCCAGCTCCACCAATATTTGGGGCTGGGTCTCTCCCCTTGCTGCCCCCCCGTGCCTCCCCCGAGTGTCCGCCGGCCCCCTCTTGCTGCCCCCCGTGCCTCCCCGGGCCCTGGAACAGAGCATCCCTGCCTCGGTCTCGTCCATGCAGCTCCATCCTCCCACAGAGCTCGCTGCTGCCGGCAGGGAAAGGGCTGGGGGGAGTCCTCTGGCCCCTGTCCCGGAGAGCCTGCCTCCACCCCAAACTCAGCCCCAGCCCTGCCCCACCCCAGAGCCCACACCCCCAGCCAGAGCTTTCAGCCCCCCCACGCACCCTCAACCCTCTACCCAAGCCCTGAGCCCCTCCAACACCCCAAACACCTTATCCCCAGTCCCAGCCAGAGCCCTTATCCCCCACACCCCAACCCTCTGCCCCAGCCCTGAGCCCCCTCCAACACCACAAACAGCTTACACCCAGCCAGAGCCCTCATAACCCTGCACTCCAACCCTCTACCCTAGCTCCGAGCCTCTCTAACTCCCCAAACCCCCCAGCCCCAGACAGAGCCCTCACCCCCCACACTCCTACTCTCACCTTGAGCCCCTCCCACACCCCAAACCCGTCATTCCCAGCCCCAGGCAGAGCCCTCACCCCCTACACCCCTACTCTTGCCCTGAGCCCCCCCATACCCCGAGCCCCTCCCATACCCCAAACCCCTCATCTGAAGCCACACCCCACAGCCCTCACCTCTGCACCCTTCCCATCCCCAAACTCCCTTCCAGAACCTGCACCCCCTCCCATCCCCAAACTCCCTCCTAGAGCCTGCACCCTGCACCCCAATCCCCTGTCTCAGCCTAGGGCCTGCGCTCCAGACCTCCCCCACCCAAACTCCCTCCCAGAGCCTAGGGCAGGTGCGGGGGTGGAGTTTGGGCGGGGGCCGGGTTCTGGGCACCACCAAAATTTCTACAAACCTGCCATCCCTGCCTCCAGGCTCTGTTCACTCTCAGGCATCTGCATGCAAAGTCACTCCCAACAGAATACATGAATCCTATGGTGAGCCATCCATGAATTACATACAAGATAACACCTGCATATCCCTCAGCCTGGCTCCCCAGAAATGTGTCTTGTATTGCTCAGAAGTCCACTGGACAGTACAAGCTCATAGACAGTTTGTCATTCCAACAATGGGTAATTATTAAGACTGCATGTCTATCACAGAAGTCACAGATTCCGTGACTTTCCATGACTTCCGTGACTTCTGCAGTGGCCAGTGCTGGCTCAAGGGCTGCCAACAGCAACAGCAGTTTGGGTGTGTGGGAGGGGGATAGGGGCAGGGGTTTGGGGTGTGGGACGGCACTTACTTTGGGGTGGGGGTTCCCCAGCTCCCACCGGCATGTCCCTGCTGCTCCTAGCTGGAGGGGCCAGAGGGCTCCACGAGCTGCCTGTGCCCGCAGGCCCCACCCCCAGAGCTCCCATTGGCTGCTGTTACCAGATTTGCCTGTTACTTTGGGGGTATGCTCATTTATTAGGGTTACTCTTCCGGGGGGGGAGGTGTTCTGTAATTTTATCAATGTACTGCTTGTGTCACTTGTGTTCTTATTCAGAGCTCTACTTCTGCAAGTTCCCTGCCAGTGGAGCTATCCTGCAGGACCTAGGTTCCCCAGGGCTGGGTTCTTCCAGCCCCAGAATCAGACAAACACACACATTAACAGAGCGCATCTGAGAGGACCAGGCTAATCAGCATTCCCACGCTGACCCCTTATATGTCCCTGGATTCAGCAGGCTGGGTCAAACAGCACTTTCAGACTATTACCCTCATATGCCATGGGCACCACACTGGAATAGGTACACCTGAGCAGGCTGGGTCGAGCAGCACTTCCAAGCTGCCACCCTCATATGCCCCAGGTTCAGCACGTCCCTGCCCCCACTTTCACGTTACAGTTGTTCTGGTAGTAACCCACTTGATGAGCAAATCACACAGGATTTTTGGGCACTGCAGCGATCTTTAGCCTAGGTATGAAGAGTGTTGCTGCAAAGTGAATAAAGAAGCCAAAAAACACCCATGGAGGGTGGGGGGAAGGAGAGAGAAACAACCAGCTTAACAATGAAAGTTATTTATTGCCAGGTAATAACCATGGGGGAGCCAAACAAACAAAACAGTTATAATATTAAATCTAACTTAAATTTGATTATAAAAGTCAGCTTTAGAAAACTATAACTGATCACACAAGTCAGGGTCAGAAGGCTATACCTAGAGAGAGAGAGAGAGTTGGGTTCTCACCACTCCGTGAAGCTTGCATCAATTGGGGGTCCCAGGTTGGGGAGCTAGCTGAGGGTCCAGAGTGCTGGAGACAGGCAGAGCCCGCAGCACAATTAGTCAGGAGAGGATGAAGTCCCAATGGAACTGATGCAGATGTTGGATACAGACATCCACACACTTAAGCATGGGTAGGGATTTTTGTAGGGAAACAACAATGGTTCAAGGGAGAACACTAGATTTGTTTATGGGTGAACTGATGGATCAAGGGAGTATACCAAAGTTGTTTTGTTCAGGCTAGACAATAGGAACTGATCATTTCTGACTATGGGCGTTGTTCCTTGGAGGGACCTTACAATGCAATTAGAGAGCTTCAATATTTTGGATACCAATAAAAGATTATTTACTAGAATTGGTCTGATAACTACTGAGCTGGGTGTGTGCAGGCGTGGGTTCATTAACATCTGGAGCAGAGATCCCCCATCATGCAGTGCTTTCCTGCTTTTCTGGTCCCATAGTTCAGTGCGGTTTTTGCCTTGGAATGTGTGTTCTCCATTTTGTATGCTAATGGAGATGCCTCCCTGTCCTATCTTCAATGCAAATGAGGCTAGGGGAGTTTCCTTAATTTTGTCACCCTTGTCCGGAGAGGCTTAGGTGTGTTTTCCACTGCCTTTTTATTGCTTTTTATAAGTCTCTCTTCTGATCGGCTTTGGTTTAAGCAGAGGCTGGCGGAGAGGGAGGGGGAAGGTCCTTCGTGAATCAGACAGGTTGGATATTGCACCCTGATTCCCCAAGAACACAGACCTGATAGGCTGTGATTCCCAGCCAATGGGAGCTGCGGAGCCAGTGCTTGTGGTGGGAGCAGTGTGCAGAGCCCCCCTGGCTTTTGCGGACTGAGCGCTGTTGCCTACCCACTCCCCCACCCAGCATCAGCGACTGTCTCAGGCTGAACATCAGCGCCCAGCCCCCCACCCTGCACCAGCAGGGGGCCTGGACTGCCCCCCCAGAGCACCCTTAGCCCCCCGTCCAAGTTTTAGTTAGGGGTATATAGTAAAAGTCATGGACAGGTTACAGGCCGTGATTTTTTGATGACTGCCCGTGACCTGTCCGTGACTTTAACTAAAAATACCTGTGACTAAAACATAGCCTTAATAATGATTATGCACCAGGCTGGTTGACCTAAGTAGAGATTCCCAAGCACTTCAACCAAAATTCACTGGTTTAGATAAAATAATAAAACAAGTTTTATTAACTAGAGAAAGATTTTAAGGGATTACAAGTGATAAGGCATAGAAGTCAGAATCAGTTACAAAAGAAATTAAAGGATAAACAGGCAAGCTAATTCCTAAACTTTACCAAGGCTAATAGGCTTAAAAGCAAAAGGGTTGTCTCACCATGAGCGGCAATACATTTCACAGGCTGCATCATTTTCCAGCCTGGGACCACTCCCCCTGCCCCTTTGTTCTTATTATTCGCACAGAAATGGAAGGAGGAGATAGGTGAGGTGAAGGAAACTCTTATTTTTTTATACCCACCTCCTTTCTTTGAGGATTACCCTCTGCTACCCTGTAGTAACAGTTCCCTGTGTACCTGAGATTTGAAATGTTCCTGCAATGCAATGTAAATTTCTTGTTTATATCTTTCATCCTGCTGGTGAATGAACAGTTAAGTAAGTGATGGCTTTTTAGCACCTTGTTGGCATGCTAGTGTGCCTTTGTCTCTGAGAAAATGGTTGGTGGGCGTTACCCAGAACTACAAATATTTCAGTAACAATCATACAGCAAAATCTCATCATTTTACATGCAGTGATGTTATACACATTTCAACAGAATAATAATATTCAGCAGATTGATATCTTTCAAAAGATACCTCCCAAGGTGTACTTTGTACAAACTATCTTGTAACCTTACAAAAGTGGTGAACATGAGGTATTGAGTGTCATATGAGGGAGCGGTTCTCAACCAGAGATCCATGGCCCCCTGGGGTCTGTGGGTTCCTTCAGGAGGGCCATGGGGCCCTGTAGCAGAAACGCGAGTCCTGACACACCTCCTGCGGGCCTGAAGCAGGGAGCCTCGGCACTCCCTCCTGTCTCAAGTTGGGAGTGGTGCAGGGCTGAAGCCAGTGGGACCCACCCCCCAGTCTGAAGCCAGGAGTGCACGTGGGGCTGAAGTTGGAGCCTCCCGCCCCATCTGAAGCCATGAGCACGTGCAAGGCTGAAGCCTGGACCACCACCACCCTGGGTCTGAAGCTGGGAGCAGGTGTGGGGCTGAAGCACCTCTTTCCCCGCGCCTCCTCCATCTGAAGCCAGAAGCAACGAGGGGCTGAAGCTGGCATTCCTCTGCCCGCCCAGTCTGAAGCCAGGAGCAGTGTGGGGCTGAA
This sequence comes from Dermochelys coriacea, assembly GCF_009764565.3. Classification (NCBI taxonomy): domain Eukaryota; kingdom Metazoa; phylum Chordata; order Testudines; family Dermochelyidae; genus Dermochelys; species Dermochelys coriacea. Next base: position 230,960,855 of record NC_050069.1, read on the forward strand.
GCCAGCAGCCCCCCATCTCCAAAGCCAGGAGTGGTGCAGGGATGAAGCCGGGAGCCCTAGCACACGCCCCGCTCTGCTGAACCTGGGAACTGCACAGGACTGAAGCCACAATGCCCGACGCTCCCCGTGGGCAGAAGCCCTGCCAGCCCTTGCCCCCACACCGGGCCCTGGAGTTTTTATAGCATGTTGAGAGAGGCATCGGCAAGAAAAAGGTTGAGAACCCCTGATATGGGGTATAGGGTATCACATACATTTCCTAATATATATATATATATATATATATTTATCTATCTATCTCCTAGCTTGGGAGCCCTATTATTAATAAAATTTCCTTAAACGGATGCAGGAATTGCCAGACTGGATCAGATCCATGGTCCATCTAGTCCAATACCTGTTGCCAAATGCAGATGCTTGCAACAAAGCCTACAGTGGACAGATTATCCAGTATCTAATAGTTAGAGATTGGCATAAACCCAGAAGCATAAGAGATTTTATATCCATTCCAAAACATTGTAAGTATTTGCTGTTGTTATTCTGGGTATTCTTGTTACCCATATAAATGCAAATTCCCTCTTTAAATTTTGCTAAATTTTTGGCTTCAACTTCTTGGATTAATAGATTCTAAGGGCAAAAGAGACCACTGTGATCATCTTTCTAGTGTGATTTCCTGTGTAACACAGGCCATAAAATGCCCCTGAAATAATTCCTGTTGCAATGAATTCCATGGTCTAATCAAGCATTGCATGAGCAGTATTTCTTTTTATCATTTGAATTCCCTGCCTTTCAATTGAATTGAATGTCCCTTGGTTTTTGTCTTATGAGACAAGGAGAACAGAAATTCCTGATCCACTTTTATCATGCCCCTTTTTATTTATCTTGGGAGTTTTTCAAATGTGTCAAAGGGATTTAGGAGCACAAATCCCATTGACTTTCTAACATAAACAATTCCAATTTTTTCCAGTCTCATCATAGGAGAGTTTTTCCATACCTCTACTCATTCTCTTTGCCTGTGTCAGAATCCTCTCAAATTCTACAATGTCGTTTTAGAGATGGAGTGACTAGAACTGAACACAGTATTGCAGATGAAGACAAACCAAAGATTTATATAATAGCATTATAACATTTTCCAATTTATTCTCCCTCCTATTCCTGATGCATCATAAACTTTTCTTTAATTTTTTGAGGTTTTTGTTTTTTACAGCAGCTGCACATTGAGCTATCAATAATGATGCTTAGATCGTTTTCCTGAGTTGATAATTTGTTCAGAACTCATTAACATGTATATTCAATACAGCGTTTTTCCTGAAGTGTGCCTTATCTTACATTTATCAACATTTAATTTCATCTGCCATCATGTTGCCCATTCACTTAGCTTGGTTAGTTCCTTCTGACGTTCCTTATAATCCTTTCTGGACTTGACTTAATTAAATAATTTTGTGCTATCTGTAAATTTGCCCCTTCTCTGCTCACCCACTTTTCTATATAGTTAATAAGTATATTAAACAAAACCAGCTGTAGCACAGAACATTATGGAACCATTATCAAGATATCATTATCTTGATTTTCTGCCATGATGAAAATTAACCATTTAAACCTACATTACATTTTCAGGCTTTTAGCCAGTTTTTGATTCAAGGCAATATTTTGCATCTAGCCTCCTGACTATTTAGTTTATTTAATGGACTCTTGTAAGGGACGTGTCAACAACAGCCTTCTAAAGTCTAAATAAATTATTGTGTGCCATGTTGTTGAAGCCATGTCAGTCCCAGGCTACTAGAGAGACGAGGTAGGTGAGGAAGTATCTTTTATTGGACCAACTTCTGTTTGTGAGAGAGACAAGCTTTTGAGCTTATACAGATCTTCTTCAGGTCTGAGAAACGTACTGAAAATGTCACAGCTAAACACAAGGTGGAACAGATTGTTTTAGGATAAGTAGTTAACCCATATTTCAAGGACCATTTAAGGTGAAGTGGCCCATTTACTCCCCTGCAGCCATAGGAGGGAAAGGAAAGCAGGAGAGAAAGGCAATTGGGGGCTTGTTAGTGGGTTATATATTGTAATAAGCCATAAATCCAGTGTCTCTATTCAGACCATTACTTTTAGTGTTTAGCAGAGTAATGAATTGAAGCTCCCAGGCTTGTCTTTTGAAAGTGTTGTGCAGGTTTTCTTTGAGGGTGAGGACCAATAAGTCAGATATAGCATGAGTTTTTGTGAGAAGTGTTCACCCACAGGTGATGTGGTGTTTCTGTCTTTTTATCATTTTCCTGTGTTAGTTCATTTGAGAGCATCATGATTGTCTGGTTTCACCAGCATAGTTGCTGGGGCATTTAATGCACTGGATGACGTAGACCACATACTGTGATAAGCATGTGAAAAACTGTTCCACCTTGTATTTAGCTGTGACATCGCTAGTATGTTTCCCAGACCCAAAGAAGAGCTCTGTGTAAGCTCAAAAGCTTGTCTCTCTCACCAACAGAAGTTGGTCCTATAAAAGATATTACTTCACTCACCTTGTCTCTAAATAAATTATGTCAGTTTCCCTTTATCCTCTGCTTTATTTAGATATTCAAAAATGCTAATAGGCATGAATTTCCTTTGCCGGTGCTTTTGAGGTGTTCTATTATTCTATTTTTAACCAAAACTTATATTAATAAAGTAGGTACAGATATCAGACTTATTGATCTGCAATTCCTAGGATCACTCCTAGAACTTTCTTAAAAAATAGGTACAATATTTAGTATCCTCACCTCAGCCAATATAGTAGCCGGTTTTAATGAGATTGCATATTTTTTTCTAGCAGCAAAGTCACTTCATCCTTAAATTCCTTCAGAATTTAATAGCTCTTCTTCTGAAACCTGAGTGTCTGATAGTGCCTTTTGACTTGAAGAATCTCAAAATGATGTATAAGCTACATCTAGGGATCGCTACACAAAGAATTTGCACAGACATAACTAAACTGGTTTGTACAAAAAGTAGTTAAATCAGTCCAACCCCTTTGTACAGATACTTTTAAATCAGTGTAGGCTAATATTGATTTAGCTTAATTTGGCTGTTATCTAATTTCAGTTTAAATCTGAACTTCCCAACCTGGGATGGACAGGGCAAGTTGGTTTGTATCCTGTATGAACCCAACTGTAATTTTCATAGCCACTTCCAGTTTATGCAAGGTGTTCTTTCCCATGTTCACCCAGTTTCCAAACCATAGCTCTTGTTACGCTGCCATTGGAAAGAAGTAGGTTTCCTTCTTTTTTATCATTTGAATATTTGTGTATACTTGCATTGTTGCTGCCCTACAACCTCAGCAGGTTTTCCGTATATTGCAAGTCTGAATGAGTTTTTTATTTTCAACTAAAAGAAAATAACAAAATAAAGAACAAAACTGAAGCCTCATGAGAACAGTGTTTCCTATGTAACTTTCTGCAGCAATTCTGTCTTACAAAATGGCAGCTGACCCTGGAGCAGGCAGATTCCTAAGAAAAGGATGAATCCAAATTATAGCTTTGAGGGACATGCACAATAAAATGACATGGATATTCTGTTTCTGAGGGGTTGGCATATACAGACACACTGGTTATTGTCACAGCAGTTCCAGTGTACTCTGTTTACATCACTCCTTTCTTTGTGGGCCATTCTGGATGGTAGCACTATTAACTTTCGTGGTTTTTTGCTGCACTGCCACGTTGGTGCACAGAGTGATTCCATGGTACGCGGGCTGTGGGCAGGCATCCCTGCATACCACTTGTGCTGGCTATACCTGAGGCCTGACTTTCACCTTAAGGTCCCAATTCTGCAAATAATGAATGTGCTTAGTTTTAAGTATGTGAGTAGTCCTATTGACTTAATTGTGAATGCCACCCCATATTCTTAAAGATATTTATGCACCTAATTTCAATTGAAATCAGTGGGTGATAAGTGCCTAAATACTTTTGTGAATCACACCCTAATTTATTTGCTGGAGTTCAGTTGATACCTCACCAAGTATCTTAGTCTCACAGCACCTCCCTTAAACATGTACAATAATTAGGCTTTAGTCATTTTTAGATGAAATAAAGACTATGCTGCTACACCAAGTATATTGTAATAATGATTTTCTTTAATACAGCATCTTACAGGACTGGCTTGCAACACTCTCAATTCAATAAAAGTGAAAAATTACTCTGCTAACTTTCACTATAATTTCAAACAATAAACCTCTAACACCAGAGTGCAATAGGCTCTAATGCTGTGAATGTTTCCATTATCAGTTTCACACAGCATTGAGATACTTATCTGAAATAAAAAGAAAAGGAGTACTTGTGGTACCTTAGAGACTAACAAATTTATTAGAGCATAAGCTTTCGTGGGCTACAGCTCATTTCATCGGATGCATTTGGTGGAAAAAACAGAGGAGAGATTTATATACACACACAGAGAACATGAAACAATGGGTTTATCATACACACTGTAAGGAGAGTGATCACTTAAGATAAGCCATCACCAGCAGCCGGGGGGGGGGGGGGAGAGGAGGAAAACCTTTCATGGTGACAAGCAAGGTAGGCTAATTCCAGCAGTTAACAAGAATATCAGAGGAACAGTGGGGGGTGGGGTGGGGGGAGAAATACCATGGGGAAATAGTTTTACTTTGTGTAATGACTCATCCATTCCCAGTCTCTATTCAAGCCTAAGTTAATTGTATCCAGTTTGCAAATTAATTCCAATTCAGCAGTCTCTCGCTGGAGTCTGTTTTTGAAGCTTTTTTGTTGAAGGATAGCCACTCTTAGGTCTGTAATCGAGTGACCAGAGAGATTGAAGTGTTCTCCAACTGGTTTTTGAATGTTATAATTCTTGATGTCTGATTTGTGTCCATTCATTCTTTTACGTAGAGACTGTCCAGTTTGGCCAATGTACATGGCAGAGGGGCATTGCTGGCACATGATGGCATATCACATTGGTAGATGCGCAGGTGAACGAGCCTCTGATAGTGTGGCTGATGTGATTAGGCCCTATGATGGTATCCCCTGAATAGATATGTGGACAGAGTTGGCAACAGGCTTTGTTGCAAGGATAGGTTCCTGGGTTAGTGGTTCTGTTGTGTGGTGTGTGGTTGCTGGTGAGTATTTGCTTCAGATTGGGGGGCTGTCTGTAAGCAAGGACTGGCCTGTCTCCCAAGATTTGTGAGAGTGATGGGTCGTCCTTCAGGATAGGTTGTAGATCCTTGATGATGCGTTGGAGAGGTTTTAGTTGGGGGCTGAAGGTGATGGCTAGTGGCGTTCTGTTCTTTTCTTTGTTGGGCCTGTCCTGTAGTAGGTGACTTCTGGGTACTCAACAGAACCACTAACCCAGGAACCTATCCTTGCAACAAAGCCCGTTGACAACTCTGTCCACATATCTATTCAGGGGATACCATCATAGGGCATAATCACATCAGCCACACTATCAGAGGCTCGTTCACCTGCGCATCTACCAATGTGATATATGCCATCATGTGCCAGCAATGCCCCTCTGCCATGTACATTGGCCAAACTGGACAGTCTCTACGTAAAAGAATGAATGGACACAAATCAGACGTCAAGAATTATAACATTCAAAAACCAGTTGGAGAACACTTCAATCTCTCTGGTCACTCGATTACAGACCTAAGAGTGGCTATACTTCAACAAAAAAGCTTCAAAAACAGACTCCAACGAGAGACTGCTGAATTGGAATTAATTTGCAAACTGGATACAATTAACAGGTTTCAGAGTAGCAGCCGTGTTAGTCTGTATTCGCAAAAAGAAAAGGAGTACTTGTGGCACCTTAGAGACTAACAAATTTATTAGAGCATAAGCTTTCGTGAGCTACAGCTCACTTCATCGGATGCATCCGATGAAGTGAGCTGTAGCTCACGAAAGCTTATGCTCTAATAAATTTGTTAGTCTCTAAGGTGCCACAAGTACTCCTTTTCTTTTTGTGGATACAATTAACTTAGGCTTGAATAGAGACTGGGAATGGATGAGTCATTACACAAAGACAGGTTTCAGAGTAGCAGCCGTGTTAGTCTGTATTCGCAAAAAGAAAAGGAGTACTTGTGGCACCTTAGAGACTAACAAATTTATTAGAGCATAAGCTTTCGTGAGCTACAACTCACTTCATCGGATGCATTTGGTGGAAAAAAACAGAGGAGAGATTTATATACACACACACAGAGAACATGAAACAATGGGTTTATCATACACACTGTAAGGAGAGTGATCACTTAAGATAAGCCATCACCCACAGCAGGGGGGGGAAAGGAGGAAAACCTTCCATGGTGACAAGCAGGTAGGCTAATTCCAACAGTTAACAAGAATATCAGAGGAACAGTGGGGGGTGGGGTGGGGGGGAGAAATACCATGGGGAAATAGTTTTACTTTGTGTAATGACTCATCCATTCCCAGTCTCTATTCAAGCCTAAGTTAATTGTATCCAGTTTGCAAATTAATTCCAATTCAGCAGTCTCTCGTTGGAGTCTGTTTTTGAAGCTTTTTTGTTGAAGTATAGCCACTCTTAGGTCTGTGATCGAGTGACCAGAGAGATTGAAGTGTTCTCCAACTGGTTTTTGAATGTTATAATTCTTGACGTCTGATTTGTGTCCATTCATTCTTTTACGTAGAGACTGTCCAGTTTGGCCAATGTACATGGCAGAGGGGCATTGCTGGCACATGATGGCATATATCACATTGGTAGATGCGCAGGTGAACGAGCCTCTGATAGTGTGGCTGATGTGATTAGGCCCTATGATGGTATCCCCTGAATAGATATGTGGACAGAGTTGGCAACGGGCTTTGTTGCAAGGATAGGTTCCTGGGTTAGTGGTTCTGTTGTGTGGTGTGTGGTTGCTGGTGAGTATTTGCTTCAGATTGGGGGGCTGTCTATAAGCAAGGACTGGTCTATCTCCCAAGATCTGAGAGAGCGATGGCTCGTCCTTCAGGATAGGTTGTAGATCCTTGATGATGCATTGGAGAGGTTTTAGTTGGGGGCTGAAGGGGATGGCTAGTGGCGTTCTGGTGTTTTCTTTGTTGGGCCTGTCCTGTAGTAGGTGACTTCTGGGTACTCTTCTGGCTCTGTCAATCTGTTTCTTCACTTCAGCAGGTGGGTATTGTAGTTGTAGGAATGCATGATAGAGATCTTGTAGGTGTTTGTCTCTGTCTGAGGGGTTGGAGCAAATGCTGTGGGTGATGGCTTATCTTAAGTGATCACTCTCCTTACAGTGTGTATGATAAACCCATTGTTTCATGTTCTCTGTGTGTGTGTATATAAATCTCTCCTCTGTTTTTTTTTCCACCAAATGCATCCGATGAAGTGAGCTGTAGCTCACGAAAGCTTATGCTCTAATAAATTTGTTAGTCTCTAAGGTGCCACAAGTACTCCTTTTCTCATTACACAAAGTAAAACTATTTCCCCATGGTATTTCTCCCTCCCACCCCACCCCCCACTGTTCCTCTGATATTCTTGTTAACTGCTGGAATTAGCCTACCTTGCTTGTCACCATGAAAGGTTTTCCTCCTTTCCCCCCCCTGCTGCTGGTGATGGCTTATCTTAAGTGATCACTCTCCTTACAGTGTGTATGATAAACCCATTGTTTCATGTTCTCTGTGTGTATATATAAATCTCTCCTCTGTTTTTTTTCCCACCAAATGCATCCGATGAAGTGAGCTGTAGCTCACGAAAGCTTATGCTCTAATAAATTTGTTAGTCTCTAAGGCGCCACAAGTACTCCTTTTCTTTTTGCGAATACAGACTAACACGGCTGCTACTCTGAATCCTGTCATAATCTGAAATAAGTATAAGTAAGAAATACGTAGTTTTTTAGAGACTTACTTTGCTAGGGTCTAGGGTGCCAGTCCTCAACTGCTTTTAAGGTCAATGGAAATATTCCCATTTTCTTTTGTAGGAGTTGGTGGAGGCTGGAAATGGCATGGACGATGTGGGGAGAGAAGGTTAATTTTAATGTCAACATTTTGTTGAAATCTGGCCCAGGTTACCAGCAAATGAAAGTGACCATCTTGGGCATGCTGCATCTGTAGGGGTTTGTGGTCAGAAACAGAACAGGTGTCTGCACCAAAAAAAGCACATGACAAAAAAAAAGCACATGACGGATCCTTGTTGGCAATATCAGTAAAGAGCCAAAGACTGAAGATGATAAAAAGACGGTACAAGTCCACTGAAGGAACTGTCCATATAGTATTTAGGAAACATTATTCAATATAAGGTCATAGTTTTGCCAAATTTAAAGAGAAAAAAATTCTGTTTTTTGATCTTGCTCATGCTTCCCTTGGGAGAGTTTAGAACTCCACACAGAAATCAGCATTCCACGTAAAATATACAGCTCTGTGATGGATTCCGTCAATAAATATGGGAAACAAGAAACTGTTCAATGTCCCTTCGTAACATCTAAAACCATTCTTATGCTACTGAGTAAAGGGATTAGGAATACAGAGGTGCTGGGAACTGTCAAATGATGCCTAGCAGGTAAAACTAAATGAAACTTTAGGAAGAGGCCCAGACAATCCTAGCAGTTTGCTCCCAGCAACTCCAAACATTTCAAACAACATCCAGAATGAAGAAGTCTACACCCCGGAATCTAAGAAACCTGCAGATGACAAAGCTAATAGTACCTGCTTCTTAAAAGTATATCACAATAAACTGCCATTTGCCTATTAGAAGCAAATAATTTATATAATTTGGCCCTGTTTCTGTTCATGTATTGCCTCTGACTAGATTATGAGTTCAGTGTTTTTTGTTCAAAATGATTTGATAAAACTTTAATGTAAAGATTTCAGCCTGGGGCTTGCTCATTAACTGCTTGCTGCAAACACTGTTTTAAGTATGGAAAAACAAACAACTTGAACTGTCTCTTGATTAGATGAGTATAAATTCTAGAGCCTCGTTTCTGATGCAATGCTTGTAAATATGAGTTTATATTTGCATTTTGTGAATATTCTGCAGGAGTTGCTTTTTTCAAAGTGAACACAGGCTTTGATGAAGCAGATACCTGATACCAGCATGAAAAGGGTTAAAGAGAGCCTATGGAGCCAGCTAGCCCAGCCCTGCAGCTAGTGCCAGGCCTGGAGGCGAAAGAAAAGGAGAGAGAATGTAGACTCCTGAGAGACGCAGGAGGTAACTGGGCCCCTCTACATGAAGGGAGCATCACAAGCCAGGCAGCCACCGGCAGAGAAACAGCATGTCCATAACTGAGAGAGACAACTGGGGAGCACTCAGCGGTGTGTGAACTGTAGTAAGCTCAAGCATAGTATCTGTTCTTATCAGTTTAATCTCTTTTTATGAACACTTGCAACACCTGCACTGAAGATGGATTCTCCTGCTGCGATTTTTGAAAAAATTGATGCTGCTTTGAAGGTGTATTCTGCTGCTACTACTACTTTGGAAGGAAATCCTCTTTCTGCTCCTGAGACATCCCCAGATGTACCGTGTACCACCACTGCTGCTGCTCCACAGAAGGTCTCTCAGACAACAACTACAAAGAAGGTCCTAGGTGCCTCCAGGACATTGCAGACCAGCAGCACGAAGGGGAAGATCGGTGGCTGCTTGAAGGACCCCCTCTGAGATGCTGTTCAAGTAAGATCCTGCATCCTGAGGACGGCCTCTCGGGACATCACAACCAGAAGGAACATCTCCCCCGCTACCCAGCAGCACCAGCTGCTGAGGGTCAACCCCCCCGCTTTACAGCAGCTGCCAACTGAGAGCCCCCGCTCTCCAGCAACACCAGCCGCCAATGGAGAGCCCCCCCCCACTCTGCAGCTGCAAGATGCTTTCAGGCGACCACCTCCCACCCCCGTAGCTGCCCAGGTCCCTGATGCTGGTGGTGCTCTCGCTACTCTACACATCATCAAGAGAGGAATCTCCATAGACGGGACCAGCATCTCTCCAGAGACCACCCAGAGGGTCACCAGCGCCTCGCCAGATGCCTGCCCAGCCTCAGAAACCACCCTGAGTGACCCCAGGTCCCTGCCGGATGCCTGCCCAGTTGGACCTCTCGACCCCAACTGCCCACATCAGGATGAACCAACCAGCAATACCGCTGATGCTGCTGGAACCATCCCGCTGCAAGGTTATGAGGACACCATCTACCTGCAGTACCCCCTCGCTGCGGACGTGCTCATCTGCCCCATCTGCTCTCCACCCCGAAGCTTCCACCTCCTCGGTGGTGTCACCAGGCACCTGAAGAGATGCCACAGCAAGCGGGTCACCTTCAGCTATGCCCTCTGCAGCCTGCCCTTTGAGACGCAGAAGCAATGCAAGACACACCAAGTTGCCTGCAGGAAACGCCTCAGGGGAACAACTCAGTCTCCTGCCCCGGCTCCCAGCCCTCCTGCTGCGCGCCGGCCCGCTGCTCCTGAGCCTCAACAAAGAAAAGCGATTGTGCAAGCTGCCGTCAAGAAGCCTGTCCCCATCGCCAGGCCAGCACAACGGGGTGCTGCGACTGAGAAGGTACTTGCTGCCTCAGGGAACATCACCCAGGTCCTCGCCAGCAGGAGGCCCGTTTCACCCTCTCGCATCGCCAAGCAAATCTCCATACTCAGACGACTCAGTACTATCTTGCCACCTGCCCAGCACGTCCCTGTCCCCAGAAGGATCAGTGCCCCACCGTGCATAGCTGCTCAAGATCCTGTTGCCGGAAGAGCCAGCGCCGCCACTCAGAATGCCCTGCCAACTCCAACCGCCGGAAGAGCCAGAGCCACACCTCAGACCGCCCTGCGAACTCCAAACACCGGAGGAGCCAGAGCCACATCTCAAACCACCGTACGAGCTCCAGCAGCCAGAGGAGCCAGTGCCAAGCCTCAGACCGCCCTGCGAGCTCCAGCCACCAGAGGAGCCAGCACCATGCCCCAGATCGCCCTACAAACTCCAGACGTTACTGGAGGAACCAGCCCCGCAGCCACAGCAAAGCACAGGGCCTTCGTCACCAGACGGCCCAGCATGGCCCCCGAGTCCATTCTACAGGACACTGCCTACGGGAGATCTCCCGCTCCAGCAGCAACTGCCCAGACAGCAGCCACTCCTAGAAGGACCAGCAGTGTCCCATCAACCCCCGAGCCAGACCGCGTCTCTCCGACCGCTAGCAACGCCAGCATCCCGCCAGAGATCCTGCCCCAGCACCCAACTGATGGGAATCCTGAGCCACAAGATAGACGGCAGGCCAACCATGCAGGCTTTGAGCCTGCACCGGACGAGATCGAGGACCATGAGGGCCAGCAGCCGGTGGTGAGGGCTGCCACTCCGTGGCAGATTGCCTGGACCGAGGAGCTGCAAGCGACAGCTTCCTTTGACGACTTCGACCTCCTCGTAGACAGGCTCACCCAAGTACTGTCTGCTGGAACAGCTCCCAGGAGAAGTTTGAACCAGGAGAACGCCCCACCTGCCCACAGAACACCTGCTCCAAACCTCAACACCACCACCAGGGGAGCCGGAAGTAAAGACGCCAGCCGCCGCTACGATCCAGCAGCAGCTTCAAGGATCCAAAAGCTGTACCGGGCAAACCGCTCCGAAGCCATGAGGGAGATCCTAGACGGGCCCTCGCCCTACTGCATGATCCCATCTGAACATCTCTACAGCTATTTCAAGGATGTATTCGACCACATTTCCCAGAATGACGCGCAGCGCCCAGAGTGTCTTTGCCCCCTGCCCCGTGTTGATGAAACAGGTGTCCTGGAAACTGACTTTACGCCCAAGAAAGTGATGGCCAGACTCTCAAAAACAAAAAACACAGCTCCTGGGAAAGACGGCATTCCCTACAGCCTTCTGAAAAAGCAAGATCCCGGCTGCCTGGTCCTCACCACGCTCTTCAACCAGTGCAAGCGATTCTGCCTGACTCCCAGCTCCTGGAAGAAGGCCATGACAGTACTGGTGTACAAGAAGGGTGTGCGAGACGACCCCAGCAACTGGAGGTCCATTTCCCTCTGCTCCACAAGGTACAAGTTCTATGCCAGCTGCCTGGCGTTGAGGATCACGGAGTGGTCAGTGAGTGGGGGAGCCATCAGCTCCACCCAGAAAGGCTTCATGTCTTGTGAGGGCTGCTATGAACACAACTTTGTCCTCCAAACCACGATCGAAACGGCCAGAAAGGCGCGGAAGCAGTGCACGGTAGCATGGCTCGACCTGGCTAATGCCTTTGGGTCCATGCCCCACCACCACATCTTTGCCACGCTCCAAGAGTTTGGGATGCCAGAAAACTTCCTCCATGTGATCCAAGAGGTGTACAAGGGATGCAGCACAACCATTCGCTCGGTCGAAGGGGAGACCGCCGAGATCCCGATCCGGAGCGGAGTTAAGCAGGGCTGTCCCCTCAGCTCCATCATCTTTAACCTTGCCATGGAGCCGTTGCTGCGAGCGATCTCCAATGACACAGATGGCTTCAACTTCCACGGCAAGAGGGTGAGCGTCCTGGCTTACGCGGATGACCTGGTCCTGACCGCAGACGACCCAGAGAACCTCCAACGTACGCTAGATGCCACCAGTCGAGCTGCCGATTGGATGGGGCTCCGCTTCAATGCAAAGAAGTGTGCATCTCTCCACATCGACGGCAGCAAAAGGGACTCAGTACAGGCGACACGGTTCCAGATCCAGGGCGAGCCCATCATCCCGCTGGCAGAGGGGTAGGCGTACCGGCACCTCGGCATGCCGACGGGTTTCCGTGTCCGGCAGACACCCGAGGACACCATCCAGGAGATCTTACAGGATGCCGCCAAGATCGACACCTCCCTGCTAGCACCATGGCAGAAGATAAACGCCCTGAACACCTTCCTGATCCCCCGCATCTCTTTCATCCTAAGGGGATCCTCCGTGGCGAAGGTACCCCTCAACAAGGCAGACAAGATCGTCCGGCAGCTGGTGAAGAAGTGGCTGTTTCTTCCCCAGAGAGCCAGCAACGAGCTGGTCTATACCGCCCACAGACATGGCGGTGCCAATGTCCCCCACATGGGTGACCTGTGTGACATCGCGGTGATCACCCACGCCTTCCGTCTGCTGACGTGTCCCGACGCCATGGTAAGGAACATCGCAGCAAATGCCCTCCATGACACAACGAAAAAGCAGATCGGCAGAGCTCCCTCTAACCAAGACACTGCCAGATTCCTGAGCGGTTCTCTGGATGGCGAATTTGGATGGGACGGTGGCGACATCACTTCACTGTGGTCCCGCGTTCGCAATGCCACGCGTCGCCTGGGGAAGTGCATCGGCTGCCGCTGGGAGTGGTGTGAGGAGCGCCAAGAGCTGGGAGTTCTGGTGCTGCAGATCAGGTCCGACGACAACACCATTGTCACCCCGAGCGCCAGGGGCATGCTGGAGAGGACCCTGAAGGCGGCCATTCACTCGTTGTACATGGAAACCTGAAGCGTAAACCAGACCAGAGTAAAGTCTTCGAACTTACCAGCAAGTGGGATGCCAGCAACCACTTCCTCGCCGGGGGCAGCTTCAACCGTTTCGCCGACTGGTGGTTCATCCACCGCGCCCGGTTCAACTGCGTCCCACTCAACGGAGCCATCCGCCATGGGAACCAAGACAAGCGTTGCAGGAAGTGTGGCTACTCCAATGAGACCCTGCCCCACGTACTGTGCAGCTGCAAGCCCCACTCCAGAGCCTGGCAGCTGCGCCACAACACCATCCAGAACTGCCTGGTGAAAGCCATCGCACTGTGCATGGAAGAGGTCGCCGTGAACTCCACCATCCCCGGGACGGACAGCCAGTTGTGACCTGACATGGTAGTCACAGACGAGGAACAGAAAAAGATCATCCCCATCGACACTACGGTCTCCTTCGAGAACAGGCCCCGGCCTTCCATGAATCCCGAGCTCGTAAGCTGGAAAAATACGCCGCCCTGGCCGACACCCTGAGAGCAAAGGGCTACGAGGTGCAGATGGATGCCCTGATTGTCAGAGCCCTGGGCACTTGGGACCCCTGCAACGAGCATGTGCTGCGGACCTGCGGGATCGGTCGACAGTACGCATGGCTCATGCTGCGCCTCATGGTCTCAGACACAATCTGATGGTCCAGGGACATCTACATCGAACACATCACCGGCCAACGACAGTACCAGGAGGTGTGAGCCGGTACAACATCATGCATCAACTATGGGAAAGGGACTGAGAGACTTTTTTTTCATTGGACCATATGAACTGGAACCATAAACTCACTGAACATTAAATCCCACCAAATGAGGGTAGATCCATCCTCATCATGGCATCCGCTCATTATACTACACACCTGAACATAGCCATTATATGGACAACATACCCCCATATCTCAATGTCTGTACTTTGACCCGTTAAACTTTTACCCCCAATCGGGGAGATTGCAGATTATGTATTCCTTACGCCACCCGCTCCTAAACTGAATTTCGCACCCCTTGATAATCTGTACCTTATTCCCTGATAACCAGAAACTTCTATGCCTAAACTCTGTACCATTTTTTTTACTTCAACATTATCTTAATAAAATTATTAAGTTTGATTATAAAGACACAGTGGGGCTAAACCCCTCCTACCTTACGTCCACCTTGCCCAGTGGGTCCTGAGCCCATGGCAGAATGCCTCAAAAAGTCCACAAGCGGGAGCTACTTCTGGAGAGCGACTACAGACTGTTTGAACTATAAGGGCGGCCATGCCACAAACTGAAGGGACATGGGTAGGAAGTAGATCAAGGCACTGGTAGGGTAACAACCCATCCCGAATTGGGCGAGTCCTTCCCAAAATGAAGAGTTCAAGTCCTGGTCCAGAGCTGAATGACTCGAGGACTGCATTTGTCCCAGCCTGCTCGAGCCTCAGGGGCGGAGCTAACATCTTCCTGCTGGATGTGGGGGCTGAGGTGGGCCTTAGCCCCCACCTTGCCACGAGGCCTGACTCCTGATGCCCCTGGGAGGTGGGGACACAGGACAGGGGCTGCTTTCAGGCACCTCAGCCCCCCACCCAGGGCAGGTGGAGGGTCCAGGGCTCCCCACAGTGGCCTGGGCTCCCTGGACGGCTCTGACCATGGCCCAGCTTTAGCTTTCAGACTGACCAGGGGCTGGGACCTTGGGGGAAGAGGAGGGGCACAGGGTGGGGCTACAGAGGGGTGTGGGGCTCCTGCATGTGTCCCGCTTTTGCCTTTTGAAAAGGTGGTCACCCTAGGCAGTGGATTTAGACTCTCTACTGGGAGGACTTTGGGCATTGCTTTGCACAGGGCCCTGTGCTGGGACTTGGTGGAGAGGGAGGGCATGGGTCACTCTACCCCACTGCTTTAAGGGCTGAAGCCTGGATGCAAGTGGAGGCCAGAAGGTTCCCAGCGTAAGGTCAGGAACCAGGCACTGCTGCAAGAGAAGCATGAGGGCCGGAAGTGAGGTGCACTAACCACTAGGCTGCCTGGCTCTCTAAGCATCCTATCACAAGGGCAAAGTGAATTTGTTTTCAAAAGTCCAATAACTGTTTGTGAATATTTTTTCAAGTGATCTCCTACCCATGTTGCCCCTGAAGCTTAATTATCTGTCCCAACTTGTATTTAGCTCAGACACTCTGATTTCTTTCCCCAGACCTGAAGAGTTATGAGTAGTTTGAAAGCTTGTACCTTCCACCAGCAGAAGTTGGTCCAATAATAGATATTACCTCACCTACCTTCTCTCTTTACATATATATATATATGTTAGTGTAATATTTGTCTAATTCTAGTGATATCATCACCCTGGGGGAGCTCCAGCTACATGATTCAGATCATCTTCATTTGCATACTTAATATAAGAAGAAAGGAACACACACTTGGAGGAAACGGCAGAACATTTTAAATTGATAAAAGAAAACTGTGTTAACACAATGAGTAATTAATCCATATAACTCAGTACTGAGGGAAATAATTTAACAGAAATGAAAAAGGAATAGATGTACTAGGCTTGAATAGAGACTGGGAATGGATGGGTCATTACACAAAGTAAAACTATTTCCCCATATTTATTCCCCCCCTCCATCCCCCACTGTTCCTCAGACGTTCTTGTCAACTACTGGAAATGGCCCACCTTGATTATCACTACAAAAGGTCCCCCCCCCCCGCCCCGCTCTCCTGCTGGTAATAGCTCACCTTAAGTGATCACTCTCTCCTTACAGTGTGTATGGTAACACCCATTGTTTCATGTTCTCTATGTATATAAATCTCCCCACTGTATTTTCCACTGAATGCATCCAATGAAGTGAGCTGTAGCTCACGAAAGCTTATGCTCAAATAAATTTGTTAGTCTCTAAGGTGCCACAAGTACTCCTTTTCTTTTTGTGAATACAGACTAACACGGCTGCTAGTCTGAAACCTAGGATAAGAGAAAATATCCAGAGTTACTCATAAGATAAAATTTTATATGGTAAATCAATCTTTATACTACAGGATTTACAACACATTGTCATTGGCTGGGACTTGGAAGAAATTTCTCTTTAGCCATATTACTGTATAAATATCCATTATGAAGATCTTACATCCTACTCTAAAGCTCTGTTAGCGACCACTGTTGAAGACAGGGTAGGGCATTAGATATGCTATTGACACTTCCTTTGTTCTGAGAAATTTTTTGCTTCCACTTTCTCTCTGTCCCCGGTTCCAAGTAAAAAGCAATTTATAACAAAGGATATCCCTGGAAAACTAAAATTAAAATACTGATGTGGTGAGTCCTGTATCTGGCTGATACTTTGGATGGAAGTTTGGTCTCCGTATCTGTTCCATTCCTGAGTCTATCTGTATGACTTCTTTTCTGGCTCATACCACTCAAGGACAGCTGCTAAAAACCTCATGCTGCTACAGTGTGTGCTATATTAAATATGGATGCCAGGTATGAGCATTCCTCCACTGAACACGCTCCCTGGAACTCCAATTGACCTTCCTTTGATGGTCATAGTATTTTTGTCTTTACTCTAAAACAGAGGCGGGCAAACTTTTTGGCCTGAGGGCTGCATCGGGTTCAGAAAATTGCATGGAGGGCCAGGGAAGGTTGTGCCTCCCCAAAAAGCCAGGCATGGCCTGGCCCCTGCCCTCCCAACCCTCCGCTTCTCGCCCCCTGATGGTCCTCCCTGGGACTCCTGCCCCATCCAACCCCCCCGATCCCTGACAGCCCCCCTGGGACCCATGCCCCATCCACACACACCCCCGCTCCCTGTCCTCTGACCGCCCCTGGAACCCCCGTCCCTGACTGCCCCCCGCCACCCCATCCAACCCCTCCTCTCATTCCTGACTGCCCCCCCCGGGACCCCTGCTCCATCCAACCACCCCTTCTCTCTGTCCCCTGACTGCCCCCGGAACTCCTGCCTCTCACTGCCCCCTGCCGCCCCATCCAACCCCCCCCATTCCCGACTACCCCCCAGACCCCTCCCCTCTGACCGCCCTGATCCCTATCCACACCCCCGCCCCTGACCACCACAACCCAAACTCCCCTGCTCTCTATCCAACCCCCCCTGCTCCCTGCCCCCTTACTGCGCTGCCTGGAGCACCGGTGGCTGGCGGCACTACAGCTGTGCCACCTGCCTGGAGCCAGCCACGTACTGCGGAGCACAGAGCACCGGGTCAGGCCGGTCTCTGCAGCTGCGCTGCCCCAGGAGCTCACAGCCCCCCGCCCCCCCACCCAGAGCATTGCATCGGTGGCGCAGTGAGCTGAGACTGCGGGGGAGCGGGAACAGTGGGGGAGGGGCCAGGGGCTATGCTCCTGGGCCTGGAGTTCAGGGGCTGGGCTGGGCAGGAGGGTCCTGAGGGCTGGATGTGGACCACAGGCTGTAGTTTGCCTACCTCTGCTCTAAAGAATATGCTCACTGCAATTTGGGCTGACCACAAGACTGCCAATTAGTATAGTCTGTCTGGAAATAGAGTATATCCTTACAACTGGCTTGATCAGTTCTAATTTAGAAATAACTGTTCAAAAATGTACCCCCAGACCACAGGGGGATGGGGTACACTGTGTTATCATGACTGAACTTGGTACCAAGAGTCAAATGTACATAACAGACACGTGAACAAAACATGTCTTAAATAGATAACAAAAAATCCTTATGGATTTGTAGTAAAAAGAAAAATTGAGCATGTGTGTGTATATATATGTATATATGTAAATGGGATGCCAAACAAAATAGTTTCAGGAGTGGGGTACCAAATTCTTTTGGGTCACTCCTGGTTTTATGAGGATATTGATATAAAAGGTATCATAGAAACTTGGTGGAATTAGGATAATCAATGGGACACAGTAATACCAGGGTACAAAATATATTGGAAGGACAGAACAGGTTGTGCTGGTAGGGAAATGGCACTATATCATATATATCAAATGAAATAAAAATCTTAAATGAGCCAAACTGTACCATAGAATCTCTATGGATAGTAATTCCATGCTCTAATAATATATAGCAGTAGGGCTATATTACCAACCAGTAGGGATATATTACCAACCACCTGACCAGGATGATGATAGTGACTGTGAAATGCCCAGGGAGATTATAGGGTCTATAACAAAAAAAAAACCTCAATAGTAATGGGGGATTTCAACTATTCCCATATTGATTGGGTACATGTTACCTCAGGACAGGATGCAGAGATAAAGTTTCTTGAGACCTTAAATGATAGCTTCTTGGAGCATCTAGTCCTGGAACCCACAAGAGGAGAGGAAACTCTTGATTTAGTCCAGAGGTCGGCAACCTTTCAGAAGTGATGTGCCGAGTCTTCATTCATTATTTAAGGTTTCACGTGCCAGTAATACATTTTAACATTTTTAGAAGGTCTCTTTCTATAAGTCTATAATATATAACTAAACTATTTTTGTATGTAAAGTAAATAAGGTTTTTAAAATGTTTAAGAAGCTTCATTTAAAATTAAAATGCAGAGCCCCCTGGACTGGTGGCCAGGACCTGGGCAGTGTGAGTGCCACTGAAAATCAGCTCCCATGCCACCTTTGGCATGCATGCCATAGGTTGCCTACCCCTGATTTAGTCCTAAGTGGAGCACCAGACCTGGTCTAAGATTCTACTTGGATTGCTTGGTAATAGTGACTATAATATAATTAAATTAAACATCCATGTGGTGGAGAAAACACCACAGCAACCCAATACTGTAGCATCTAATTTCAGAAAGGGGGACTACACAAAAATGAGGAAGTTAATTAAACAGAAATTAAAAGGTACAGTGCCAAAAGTGAAATCCCTGCAAGCCGCATGGAAACTTTTAAAAGACACCATAATAGAGGCTCAACTTAAATGTATTCTCCAAATTAAAAAATATGGAGAATCAAAAAAGTGCCACCGTGGCTAAACAACAAAGTAAAAGAAGCAGTGAGAGACAAAAAGGCATCCTTTAAAAAGTGGAATTTAAATCCTAGTGAGGAAAAAGAGAAAGTAGCATAACTCTGGCATATGAAGTGTAAAAATATAATTAGGAATGCCATAAAAGGATTTGAAGAACAACTAGCCAAAGATTCAAAAAGTAATAGCAATATTTTACAGCAAAGTACATCAGAAGCAGAAAGCAGTATAGCAAAGTACATCAGAAGCAGGAAGCCTGCTAAACAACCAGTGGGGCCCCTGAACGATCGAGATGCTAAAGGAGCACTCAAGGATGATAAGGCCATTGAGGAGAAACTAAATGAATTCTTTGCATTGGTCTTCACAGCTGAAGATGTAAGGGAGATTCCTAAACCTGAGCCATTCTTTTTAGGTGACAAATCTGAGGAACTGTTCCAGATTGAGGTATCATTAGAGGAAGTTTTGGAACAAACTGATAAACTAAACTGTAGTAAGTCACAAGGACCAGATGGTATTCTTACAAGAGTTCTCAAGGAAATCAAATGTGAAATTGCAGAACTACTAACTGTAGGTTGTAACTTATCATTTAAATCAGCTTCTGTACCAAATGACTGGAGGACAGCTAATGTGACACCAATATTTTAAAGGGGCTCCAGAGGTGATCCCGGGAATTACAGGCTGGTAAGCCTAACTTCAGTACCAGGCAAACTGGTTGAAGCAAAACTGTCAAATAGATTCATAGATACTAAGGTCAGAAGGGACCATTCTGATCATCTAGTCTGACCTCCTGCACAACGCAGGCCACAGAATCTCACCCACCCACTCCTACGAAAAACCTCACCTATATCTGAGCTATTGAAGTCCTCAAATCATGGTTTAAAGACTTCAAGGAGCAGAGAATCCTCCAGCAAGTGACCCGTGCCCCATGCTACAGAGGAAGGTGAAAAACCTCCAGGGCCTCTTCCAATCTGCCCTGGAGGAAAATTCCTTCCCGACCCCAAATATGGCGATCAGCTAAACCCTGAGCATATGGGCAAGATTCACCAACCAGATACTACAGAAAATTCTTTCCTGGGTAACTCAGATCCCACCCATCTAATATCCCATATCAGGGGATTAGGCCTATTTACCATGAATATTTAAAGATCAATTAATTACCAAAATCACATTATCCCATCATACCATCTCCTCCATAAACTTATCGAGTAGAATCTTAAAGCCAGATAGATCTTTTGCCCCCACTGCTTCCCTTGGAAGGCTATTCCAAAACTTCACTCCTCTGATGGTTAGAAACCTTCATCTAATTTCAAATCTTAACTTCTTGATGGCCAGTTTATACCTATTTGTTCTTGTGTCCACATTGGTGCTCAGCTTAAATAATTCCTCTCCCTCTCTGGTATTTATCCCTCTGATATATTTATAGAGAGCAATCATATCTCCCCTCAACCTTCTTTTAGTTAGGCTAAACAAGCCAAGCTCTTTGAGTCTCCTTTCATAAGACAAGTTTTCCATTCCTTGAATCATCCTAGTAGCCCTTCTCTGTACCTGTTCCAGTTTGAATTCATCCTTTTTAAACATGGGAGACCAGAACTGCACACAGTATTCCAGATGAGGTCTCACCAGTGCCTTGTATAATAGTACTAAAACCTCTTTATCCCTACTGGAAATACCTCTCCTGATGCATCCCAAAACTGCATTAGCTTTTTTCACATCCATATCACATTGGCAGTTCATAGTCATCCTATGATCAACCAATACTCCAAGGTCCTTCTCCTCTTCCGTTACTTCTAATTGATGTGTCCCCAGCTTATAACTAAAATTCTTGTTATTAATCCTTAAATGCATAACCTTACACTTCTCACTATTAGATTTCATCCTATTACTATTACTTCAGTTTACAAGGTCATCCAGATCCTCCTGTATAATATCCCGATCCTTCTCTGAATTGATAATACCTCCCAGCTTTGTATCATCTGCAAACTTTATTAGCACACTCCCACTTTTTGTGCCGAGGTCAGTAATAAAAAGATTAAATAAGATTGGTCCCAAAACTGATCTCTGAGGAACTCCACTAGTAACCTCCCTCCAGCCTGACAGTTCGCCTTTTAGTAGGACCCATTGCAGTCTCCCCTTTAACCAATTCCTTATCCACCTTTCGATGTTCATATTGATCCCTATATTTTCCAATTTAACTAATAATTCCCCATGTGGCACAGTATCAAACGCCTTACTGAAATCTAGGTAAATTAGATCCACTGCGTTTTCTCTGTCTAAAAAAATTGTTACTTTCTCAAAAAAGGAGATCAGGTTTGTTTGGCACGATCTACCTTTTGTAAAACCATGTTGTATTTTGTCCCATTTACCATTGACTTCAATGTCCTTAACTATTTTCTCCTTCAAAATTTTTTCCAGGACCTTGCATACTACAGATGTCAAACTAACTGGCCTGTAGTTACCCGGATCACTTTTTTTTCCTTTCTTAAAAATAGGAACTATATTAGCAATTCTCCAATCATTCGGTACAACTCCTGAGTTTACGGATTCATTCAAAATACTTGCTAATGGGCTTGCAATTTCAGATGCCAATTCCTTTAATATTCTTGGATGAAGATTATCTGGGCCCCCCGATTTAGTCCCATTAAGCTGTTTCAGTTTCGCTTCTACCTCAGATATGGTAATATGTACCTCCATATCCTCATTCCCATTTGTCATGTTACCATTATCCCTAAGATCCTTTTTAGCCTTATTAAAGACTGAGGCAAAGTATTTGTTTAGATATTGGGCCATGCCTAGATTATCCTTAACCTCCACTCCATCCTCAGTGCTTAGCGGCCCCACTTCTTCTTTCTTAGTTTTCTTCTTATTTATATGGCTATAGAACCTTTTACTATGGTTTTAATTCCCCTTGCAAGGTCCAACTCTACTTGACTTTTAGCCTGTCTCACTATATCCCTACATGTTCTGACCTCAGTAAGGTAGCTTTCCTTGCTGATCCCTCCCATCTTCCACTCCCTGTATGCTTTCTGCTTCTTCTTAATCATCTCTCTAAGATTCTTGCTCATCCAGCTTGGTCTACAACTCCTGCCTATGAATTTTTTCCCCTTTCTTGGGATACAGGCTTCCGATAGCTTCTGCAGATTTGATTTAAAGTAATCCCAAGCCTCCTCTATCTTTAGATCCATAAGTTCTTCAGTCCAATCCACTTCCCTTACTAATTTCCTTAATTTTTAAAATCAGCCCTTTTGAAATCAAAAACCGTAGTCGCAAATTTATTTTTGTTAATCCTTCCGTTCTGTTTGAACTGAATTAGCTCATGATCACTTGAACCAAGATTATTCCCTAAAACCATTTCTTCTATGAGGTCCTCACTACTCACCAAAACCAAATCTAATGGCATCCCCCCTAGTCGGTTGAGCAACTACTTGATGAAGGAATCCATCAGCTATCGCACCTAGGAAAATCTGAGCCCTATTATTATTACTAGCACTGGTCCTCCAGTCTATATCTGGGAAGTTAAAGTCTCCCATGATCACGCAGTTTCCATTAGTATTTACTTTACTAAAAATATTAAAAAGGGCTCTATCCATATCTAAATTAGATCTCGGTGGTCTATAGCACACCCTAAGCACTATCATAGGGGATAGTTTTCTTCCCCGATGTAATTTTTGCCCAGACGGACTCTGTCTTATCCATTCCATCACTTCTTATTTCTTTACATTCTACCTCATCATTGATATACAATGCTACTCCACCACCTTTGCCTTTATTTCTTTCCTAAACAGCACATATCCTTCAATACCTGTAGTACAGTCATGATTACTATTCCACCATGTTTCTGTTATCCCTATGATATCTGGTTTCACTTCCTGCACCAGTAGCTCTAGTTCCTCCATTTTGTTACCTAGGCTCCTCGCATTGGTGTACAAACATCTTAATTTTTGCTGTTTGGCCTCGCTCACATTCTGTACCTGATTAGGCATGGTCATTCTATAGCCAGTATGACCTATTAGACTGATATCCACATTGCCCTTCCTCTTTATGTCCATTCTCCTACCCACAGCTGTATCCTTTCTTACTTTGTCTTCTTCCCTCTCAATGTTAAAATCCGGGGTGGAGATTACCTGGACATCTCCCAACCATCTCCCCAAAATTCCTAGTTTAAAGCTCTCTTAATCAGTTGTGCCAGCCTCCATCCTAGAAGTTTATTTCCTTCCCTACTCAAATGAAGTCCATCCCGAGAGAACTGTCCTCTGTCCATGAATGCCTCCCAATACATAGATGAAATTAATTTGTTGGGGAAAAGTCAACATGATTTGGCTGTGATTGCAGAGCCCTTGGCCATTATCTTTGAAAACTCGTGGCGAACGGGGGAAGTCCCGGATGACTGGAAAAAGGCTAATGTAGTGCCCATCTTTAAAAAAGGGAAGAAGGAGGATCCTGGGAACTACAGGCCGGTCAGCCTCACCTCAGTCCCTGGAAAAATCATGGAGCAGGTCCTCAAAGAATCAATCCTGAAGCACTTAGAGGAGAGGAAAGTGATCAGGAACAGTCAGCATGGATTCACCAAGGGAAGGTCATGCCTGACTAATCTAATCGCCTTTTATGATGAGATTACTGGTTCTGTGGATGAAGGGAAAGCAGTGGATGTATTGTTTCTTGACTTTAGCAAAGCTTTTGACACGGTCTCCCACAGCATTCTTGTCAGCAAGTTAAGGAAGTATGGGCTGGATGAATGCACTATAAGGTGGGTAGAAAGCTGGCTAGATTGTCGGGCTCAACGGGTAGTGATCAATGGCTCCATGTCTAGTTGGCAGCCGGTGTCAAGTGGAGTGCCCCAGGGGTCGGTCCTGGGGCCCGTTTTGTTCAATATCTTCATAAATGATCTGGAGGATGGTGTGGATTGCACTCTCAGCAAATTTGCGGATGATACTAAACTGGGAGGAGTGGTAGATACGCTGGAGGGGAGGGATAGGATACAGAAGGACCTAGACAAATTGGAGGATTGGGCCAAAAGAAATCTAATGAGGTTCAATAAGGATAAGTGCAGGGTCCTGCACTTAGGATGGAAGAATCCAATGCACCGCTACAGACTAGGGACCGAATGGCTCGGCAGCAGTTCTGCGGAAAAGGACCTAGGGGTGACAGTGGACGAGAAGCTGGATATGAGTCAGCAGTGTGCCCTTGTTGCCAAGAAGGCCAATGGCATTTTGGGATGTATAAGTAGGGGCATAGCGAGCAGATCGAGGGACGTGATCGTTCCCCTCTATTCGACACTGGTGAGGCCTCATCTGGAGTACTGTGTCCAGTTTTGGGCCCCACACTACAAGAAGGATGTGGATAAATTGGAAAGAGTACAGCGAAGGGCAACAAAAATGATTAGGGGTCTAGAGCACATGACTTACGAGGAGAGGCTGAGGGAGCTGGGATTGTTTAGTCTGCAGAAGAGAAGAATGAGGGGGGATTTGATAGCTGCTTTCAACTACCTGAAAGGGGGTTTCAAAGAGGATGGCTCTAGACTGTTCTCAATGGTAGCAGATGACAGAACGAGGAGTAATGGTCTCAAGTTGCAATGGGGGAGGTTTAGATTGGATATTAGGAAAAACTTTTTCACTAAGAGGGTGGTGAAACACTGGAATGCGTTACCTAGGGAGGTGGTAGAATCTCCTTCCTTAGAGGTTTTTAAGGTCAGGCTTGACAAAGCCCTGGCTAGGATGATTTAACTGGGACTTGGTCCTGCTTTGAGCAGGGGGTTGGACTAGATGACCTTCTGGGGTCCCTTCCAACCCTGAGATTCTATGATTCTATGTTTTTTGTAAAAGGAAATCATGCCTCACCAATCTACTAGAATTCTTTGAGGGGGTCAGCCAATATGTGGACAAGGGGGAGCAGAAAGCTTTCACCAAAGGCTCTTAAGCTAAGTAAGCAGTCATGGGATAAGAGGAAGGTCCTCTCATGGATTGGTAACTGGTTAAAAGATAGGAAACAAAGGGTAAGAATAAACTGTCAGTTTTCAGAATTAAAAGAGGTAAATAGTGGTGTCTCCCAGGGTCTGTACTGTACTGTACTGGGACCAGTGCTATTCAACATATTTATAAATGATCCGGAAAAAGGGGTAAACAATGAGGTGGCAAAATTTCCAGATGATACAAAACTACTCAAGATAGTTAGGTCCCAAGCAGATTGGGAAGAGCTACAAAAGAATCTCACAAAACTGGGTGACTGGGCAACAAAATGGCAGATGAAATTCAATGTTGATAAATGCAAAGTAACGCACATTGGAAAACATAATTCCAACTATACATATAAAATGATGGAGTCTAAATTAGTGGTTACCACTCAAGAAACAGATCTTGGAGTCATTGTGGACAGTTCTCTGAAAACATTCACTCAATGTGCAGCAGCAATCAAAAAAGCAAACAGAATGTTGGGAATCATTAAGAAAGGAATAGATAATAAGACAGAAAATATCATATTGCCTCTATATAAATCCATGGTATGTCCACATCAGCTATAAACCCTTTATTGGCATTAGGTGCTTATGCTTTTTAACAAGAAGCAGAGATGAGGAGGAAGAGAAGTTATTTGAGAGAGACGATAGGTATGAGATTGACTCTGTAGCCTGATAGTTTGAGTACTCAGCTGAGAAGGAGACCCAGGATCTGGTCCCCCTGCTCCAATGCCTCTTTAATTAGCTATCCAGAGTGCAACAGCTTCAACAGGAGATTGAGGAAACCTCACAACAGAATATCCCATAGCTCAACAGTTAAAAGCAGGCATGTGAGTGGTGTTACTCATCTTAGGTGGATGGGGTGACTTGACCTGGGTGTCTCCCACATCCCAGGTGAATATCCTACCCACTGTGCTAGAAGTTATGAGGGAGGTCCACCTTGGGCTGTTTTGTGTGAACTCACCTGAAGGGCCTGATCAACTAGATGGCCTCTAAGCATGCCTATTGAATTAGGCCATACATGCTGCTTAGGTGACTGAATACTTATCTTCCTCTGGTTTGTGAATCACTCTGGGACTTAGGTGGGAGACAGGCACCTAGAAGGAGGCTGCAGTTATGTGTGCTCAGGAGCCGAAACAAAGGCACATAGGGAATTTTTACTGCAAAAACCTAGGTGTGTACAAGTTCAGAGGGAATTTTGTGCATCAAAGTGGTTCCAAAACTGGGACTTGGGGATTTAGGTGCCTAACCCCTTTTGTGCATATAGGCCTAGATGCTTACGATTTTGAAGCTAGAGAATTTGAGTTCTATCCCTGGTGCTTCTATGAAGCTCCAAGCTGCTATGATCTGCAACACAGTGATAATCACGAAATCATATGTGGCTATGGATTTGTTTGCCTGTGAGCCATGTGGAAAAGCACGTTTTGTAAGTTAATAAATAAACAAATTATAAATCCTTATTTGTACTGTCTGTGTAATGTTTTTATAGTAATTATGCTTTATAAGACTAAATTGTTTGATAGCATTGACTGAAAGTCATAACTAGTGGAAGATTACTCATTGTTTTTTGTGAAATGAGTTGGGTATCTCAGTCAATTTCATAATAGACAGGTGGCCACATTCCAAAAAAATCTTTCATAACTTACATTTGTTGTCAATCTTGGCAAGAAAGCCAAGGAGACTGAACTTCTCTCTCATGCTTACCGATGGTCCTTCAAAACAAGGTTGAGATATATTACCCAATGTTTTAATGATCCCAGTAGAAGTTTTACTATGGGGAACTTTGAAAATTAATATATTTCACAATTTACACCCCCTCTTTTATCCCAAAGCTCTCCCCAAACCATATACATAAAATATCACTGAAATACAGCCATCTCTGAAGTGGAGCATAGTAGCCAACCAACACATAGAATGCTGCAATAGTATCCCTAAACTGCTGTGTTGGTTTATATTTATGCAGATCAGCCACAACTTTGTTTTTTGAAGTCTTATCTGCAAGATCACTGCACAGTAAACTGCATGGTGTTAAAATTATCCACCTTGCAAAAATGAAGATTTAAATCATCATAGAATCATAGAATCATAGAATCTCAGGGTTGGAAGGGACCCCAGAAGGTCATCTAGTCCAACCCCCTGCTCAAAGCAGGACCAAGTCCCAGTTAAATCATCCTAGCCAGGGCTTTGTCAAGCCTGACCTTAAAAACCTCTAAGGAAGGAGATTCTACCACCTCCCTAGGTAACGCATTCCAGTGTTTCACCACCCTCTTAGTGAAAAAGTTTTTCCTAATATCCAATCTAAACCTCCCCCATTGCAACTTGAGACCATTACTCCTCGTTCTGTCATCTGCTACCATTGAGAACAGTCTAGAGCCATCCTCTTTGAAACCCCCTTTCAGGTAGTTGAAAGCAGCTATCAAATCCCCCCTCATTCTTCTCTTCTGCAGACTAAACAATCCCAGCTCCCTCAGCCTCTCCTCGTAAGTCATGTGCTCTAGACCCCTAATCATTTTTGTTGCCCTTCGCTGTACTCTTTCCAATTTATCCACATCCTTCTTGTAGTGTGGGGCCCAAAACTGGACACAGTACTCCAGATGAGGCCTCACCAGTGTCGAATAGAGGGGAACGATCACGTCCCTCGATCTGCTTGCTATGCCCCTACTTATACATCCCAAAATGCCATTGGCCTTCTTGGCAACAAGGGCACACTGCTGACTCATATCCAGCTTCTCGTCAACTGTCACCCCTAGGTCCTTTTCCGCAGAACTGCTGCCGAGCCATTCGGTCCCTAGTCTGTAGCGGTGCATTGGATTCTTCCATCCTAAGTGCAGGACCCTGCACTTATCCTTATTGAACCTCATTAGATTTCTTTTGGCCCAATCCTCCAATTTGTCTAGGTCCTTCTGTATCCTATCCCTCCCCTCCAGCGTATCTACCACTCCTCCCAGTTTAGTATCATCCGCAAATTTGCTGAGAGTGCAATCCACACCATCCTCCAGATCATTTATGAAGATATTGAACAAAACGGGCCCCAGGACCGACCCCTGGGGCACTCCACTTGACACCGGCTGCCAACTAGACATGGAGCCATTGATCACTACCCGTTGAGCCCGACAATCTAGCCAGCTTTCTACCCACCTTATAGTGCATTCATCCAGCCCATACTTCCTTAACTTGCTGACAAGAATGCTGTGGGAGACCGTGTCAAAAGCTTTGCTAAAGTCAAGAAAGTCAAGAAATCGCATAAGCTGGACTGGACTCGATGGTTCCCTGGAGTCTAGGTATATCAAAAATGATGCTTAGAGCAACAACTTGTCTCCTTTGATTTTAAAGCATTGTCAATGACGTGAAACAGAGGATTTCAGTCCCCTAGGGTATTAACCTAGAACATTTCATGAAACCTACATTTATAGTGGTCATCATTAAAAACTTTTTGATTTTGTCCTATTTAATAAATAGTATTTGAAATATTCTCTAAATACTCTCTACAGTAAGTGCAGGGAATACTGTAAATATTGAGATCAAATAATCTAAGGAAAACTGGAAAGTTTTTAAGGGAAATCACTTACTTTTTAAAAAAAGTGTAACTCTTACAAAAAATTACGTATCTTCAAGTTTCCTTTAGAAATGCCTTTACAAATTGCAAAACCGAAAAATCTGTTTTTAAAATAATATTTTATAACTGTGCTACTACTGTAAATAAAGCTGGGACTGAAACTAGATTGTAATGTGAAATCAACAAATACAGAGGGACATAGTCTCTGATAGCTAACTCTACTGAAGCCCAAAGAGTTGAACCAGCAGAGAATTTGATCCAGGGTATTTTCTGTCTGTTACTAAAACTACCCTTCATTTTTTGCTGTATATAGTATGCAAAAGACATTAAAAGCAGACAGCTCTAGTTGATGCTAAAGAA
This sequence comes from Dermochelys coriacea, assembly GCF_009764565.3. Classification (NCBI taxonomy): domain Eukaryota; kingdom Metazoa; phylum Chordata; order Testudines; family Dermochelyidae; genus Dermochelys; species Dermochelys coriacea. Next base: position 230,989,959 of record NC_050069.1, read on the forward strand.
TCCTTGAAGATGTCAAAGCATAGTATTATGTGTATTTGAGACAAGTTTCCAAAAACCTTCACGTTTTCTAAACCAGTGAACATAAGAATCAACCTTCATTCAAGTTATTTAAAAACAAATATCAAGATATGTGCATGACTTAATAACCGTGACACTATATGAGGGAAAAAACAGGTGGAAAATGTAAGTATTGCCTTGAAATATATTGCAAAATCAAATTTTCAGAGAAATAATTGCTTTTTCTCCCCTAAATGTGGAATTTCCTCTAGTTTTGGAAACAGGAGCTTTATTGAACTCAGAAGGGGAGATTTCCTGCTTCAATGAGATCCAATACTCTGTTCTAGACCAGTAAAGGCCTGAGATAACCGAACTTTAAAAGGAGAACATTTTTATATGCATAAACTATTTTAGCCTATTTTTTTAAACTTTTTTTTTAAAATTACTTTCTCTTAGCCCTGTACAATTGAACTCATGATCCAGCTTTACAAGCAGAGATACAAAAATGGTTCCTGTAATAATTTGAAAAACTAGTTTTTTCCTGTAACATGTGGAGGCAATCTTTCTCTGGTAGGTTGTTTTTATAGGTTGTGGCTATATGAAGCTGCTCCAGGGTTTGGAATATCAAAGTAAGTCCTGGGGAGATGGATTAAGGGGTGGAAAAGAAGATGAGGCAGTCAGAAACATGAAAAATACATGTAGCACATGGTTCTGCAATTTGTCACATGTGTAAACACACAGAGCAATTAAGAAACAACAGGAACTGATTAAGCTGCATAGATAATTAACTGAGCATTATTATTAATAAAATAGTGGCATATCTATGAATAGTACTATATAAAAGGTGAAGTATGCCAAAAATATAATAGGTCCCTGTCTCAAGGGCTTGTAGATCTTTCTATGCAGAAGAAGTGATTTTTTTAGCAGTTTTTCTGAAAGATTTTGTGAAAGGCTGTTGCATATGAGACAACATCAGTAAGTCACGACTATATTGACCAAGTGGGGAGGGAAATAATAGATTTTCCCATTTATTTTAACCATTTTATTTCTGTATTGCATAAGTTAATATAAATCTTACTTTTTTAAATCCATGTTTGCTGCTATTTTTTCTTTTATGATATATCAACACCATCCTTCCTGAACACATACTTCTCTTATGACTCTGTCACCACTGTTTACTCTCTTTCTCGCTCACTAATTATGCCGCCCTAATAGCCCTTAAAGAAAATGACTGAGCTTTGTGTGGCAGGGATAGGCAGGAAATGTCATATGACCCAAATCCTGCTCATGGAATAAATTCCATTGGAGGTGATGGCGCCACTGCTATGAAGTTAAAAAGACAATATTTGGTCTTCGGGTTACATATCATGTGCATGTTTAGTACCATAAAAACAACAATACTTTTATTAAGAGGGAAGGTTCTCTCATGGATTGGTAACTGGTTAAAAGATAGGAAACAAAGCGTAGGAATAAATGATCAGTTTTCAGAATGGAGAGAGGTAAACGGCGGTGTCGTCCAGGGGTCGACAGGACTGGGCCCAGTCCTATTTAACATATTCATAAACAATCTGGAAAAAGGGGTAAACAGTGAGATGGCAAAATTTGCAGATGATACAAAACTACTCAAGATCATTAAGTCCCAGGCAGACTGCGAAGAGCTACAAAAGGATCTCACAAAACTGGGTGACTGGGCAGCAAAACAGCAGATGAAATTTAATGTTGATAAATGCAAAGTAATGCACAGTGGAAAACATAATCCTAACTATACATATACAATGATGGGATCTAAGTTAGCTATTACAACTCAAGAAAGAGATCTTGGAGTCATTGTGCATAGTTCTCAATGTGCAGAAGCAGTAAAAAAAAAACAAATAGAATTTTGGAAATCACCAAGAAAATGATAGATAATAAGACAGAAAATATCATATTACCTCTATACAAATCCATGGTACACCCACACCTTGAATACTGCATGCAGATGTGGTTGCCCCATGTCAAAAAAGATATATTGGAATTGGAAAAGGTTCAGAAAAGGGCAACAAAAATGATTAAGGGTATAGAACGGCTTCTGTATGAGGAGAGATTAATAAGACTGAGACTTTTCAGCTTGAAAAAGAGGTGACTAAGGGGGGATATGATAGAGGTCGATAAAATCATGAGTGGTATAGAGAAAGTAAATAAGGAAGTGTTATTTACTCCTTCTCATAATACAAGAACAAGAGGCCACCAAATGAAATGAATAGGTAGCAGTTTTAAAACAAACACAACAAGTATTTTTTCATGCAACACACTGTCAACCTCTGGAACTCCTTAGCAGAGGGTGTTGTGAAGGCCAGTACTGTAACGGGGCTCAAAAGGGAGCTAGATAGATTCATGGAAGATAGGTCCATCAACGGCTATTAGCCAGGATGGACAAGAATGGTATCCCTAGCCTCTGTTTGCCAGAAGCTGGGATTGGGTGACAGAGCATGGATGACTTGATGATAACCTGTCAGTTCATTCCCTTTGGGCACCTGCCATTGGCCACTGTCAAAGGACAGGATACTGGGCTTGATGGACCTTTGGTCTGACCCCAGTATGGCTGTTCTTATGAATAATGTGTATCTACATATAAATCCACATGGATAACTGGCCAATCCAGGTTTATTTATAAATACATACTGTATTGGGGAATAATCTATCAGTGTCACCACCCTGAAACCCATTCTTCATTTCCTCATTTATTTCAAAGATGTGAGAGTTAACAGCAGTAGTGTTAGATCAGCCCAATCCACAGGGAAGCCTTGAAAATTAAAGACAGAAAACATACCAGTCTGGGCACAAAACTGACTCACTCACCCCATTTGGGGCAGCAACAAATAAAGGGGGGGGACAAGGACGTTTCTTTTAATATTTTACTTGCTCCTTGCCCCATAACACTGAATTGCTTGCCCATGGGCAGATAGAATTGGATGAAGTTGGGAGGGGGAGGTTACGGGGGGGACTTAATCACAGCCGCCAAGTTTGGTGCAGCTCCGCAAATGCCATTCTTCACAGTGAGAAAAAGTCCGTGATCTCTCTCACATCGCCCCCGCTCTGCCCCCCCGCCCCAGCAGCGGGAGCAGGTGGGGATGTTGGCAGGCACGGAGTAGGTAGAAGCCATTTTGGAGCAGGGACGGTGGAGCAGCGGGGGTCCGAAGCCAGGCAGCGGGGGGAGCGGAGCTGAGGCTTGCAAGGGCCCCTCATCTGCCAGGCCCTCGGCTCTGGGGCGGCTGCTCCCTCCACCCGCAGCACGCGGCGGCGGCCCAGCACAGCGGCCCACGCGGCTGTAGCACGCAGCCATGTGGTACAAAGGGCAGGGCCCGGTCCAGCCTCGTATCCCCATCCCCATCCCTCGTGCACATCCGGTCAGCCTCCGCAGTCACGGGGCCGCCGCCCTGGTCCCTACGATGCGAGGCTAAGGCGCGCGAGCTGCGCCCCTGGAAACGCGGGGCCTGGGAGCAGGTGCTGCGGGGGACGCCGCAGGGCCCGGGAGCCGCTAGTGGGGAGGGGGCGAGCCGCTCTCCCTCCCGACGCCTTAAAGGGACAGCACCCCCCGCGTGGGACGGTCCGGGGCCACTTGCTAGCAGGTGCAAAGTCCCGGCTCCCACTTGCTCCCGTCTGACGGGAGGGGCGTGTGTGTCAGTCACCGACTGTCAGGGGCAGAGCTGCCCTGAGAGCGCCTGAGGGGCCTCCTCTGCTGGCTGACCCGCCGCTCCCTCCAACGACCCATCCTGGGGAGGCAGGGGCAATGCAAGCACCGGGATTATCATACAGCGGGAGGGTAGAGCCCCTCCCAGCCCTTTGTGCCTGTGCTGAGGGGCGTCTTCGGGTCAGGCATTGGAGAGGGCAGCCCTGCTATTTCCCGGCATGCTCTGCGAGCACGGCGAGGTGGTGCCTGAGCTATGCCCTGACAGGGAGGAGGAGCTGAGGCCGCCGCGGAGAGTCCCCTTCCCCCGCCCCTCCATCGCACTCTCACGCCACACACCGTACCCCGCGACCGGGAGGGGAGGGAGAGGCTGTTCCCCACCCCCCAGCGCGCGGACCCGAGATGCCGCTCTTCGCCACCAACCCCTTTGACCAGGATGTGGGTAAGTGGCACAGACACGAGCGGCCCCGGCCCGGCCCCGCCCCTGCTGCCAGGCACCCAGCCCCCCCCCCCCGCCCGGCCCTTGCTGTCTGGTACCCAACGCTCCCCCCACCTGTCGGGCACTCCCCACTCTGCTGTCTGTGCTGCCTGCCCCCTCCCTCCCTTCCTCCCCCCCCCCCGGGTCTGTCACCATCAGCTCGGGTGCGCCCCTTCCCCACGCTCCTTGTTGTCCCCTGCTCCTCCCCTCAAACTTGTTTTGCCTGCCTGCCCCGCGCGAGCCCCTGTTGTTCACGGCTTTGTTTTCTGGGGGAGGGGCAGAGACAGCTGGGACCAAGGGGTAGGCACGAGGGTGGGCTGTGCTGAGCCCGGCCGACGGTGCCACCACTGCGCTCTCGGGGCCGCGCTCCGTCACGAGGGACAGAGACACGCACACAAAGGGGACGGAAATGCTCACTGGTGAGAGCGCTGTGGACAGCGAGGCGTTGGTATCTGACTGACGTGACTCATACAGCTCATCGGATGCATGCAGTGAGCCGTAGCTCACGAAACCTTATGTTCAAATAAATTTGTTAGTCTCTAAGGTGCCACAAGTCCTCCTTCTGTTTTTCCAAAATGTAAAGTTACATATACATGATCGGCAGTTATTTTCTGCCTGCCCATTTGATTTTTTGTGTAGTTGGTTTCTTATCAGTGATTAGCTTCACATTTTTCAGTACTATATTACACAGATAAGTTAAGGTAAAGGCAGTTACACTTTTAAAGACAATTACACTGTCAGTGAGCTAGCTGCTTTAAAGGTAGAGATCTCTGGTTCACCTTATTTTGATAAGCAAGTAAAGCCACTCATGATCTAAAAAAAACCTGTGCTATTAAATATGAAATATATTTCAGGGATCAAGTTTCTTCAATACTCCTCACTTTTTGTGTTTAGGACTTATAAACTACAAATTAATTATTCATTTTGTATATATTAGTACGACTTCAAAATTCAAGGTTCCCATTAACTCTCCCACTTCCCCAGACACCTCCACCTTATAATTGGTCAGCTTTCTGGGAACCACAAGCAAATGTTTCACAGACTGCAGTTTAAGAACTAGAGAACTGAATTGCTGATAAATGAATTGGTACCTATATTGGTACTATTGTACTAACGGTTCAGTGTGATCACAGTATCACATTATTTTGGGTGCGATTTTTGCCCCACATCCACAGAGGCACTATACTCCACCATTACAGTTCACTTCCTTTCTAGGTACCTACTGGCACAGCATTGTCTTGTGGGAAGTTTTGAAAGGCCTTCTGTAATCAAGGGGGAATTATGGGAAAAGTGGTCAAAGTCATGTAATTTTTTGGAAGGCAGTACGGTGAGACCAGTTATTGTGTTTAGAAAATGAGCTTGGCGGGGCACTCGTACTCTCTGCAGATTTATATAGCCAATAGCCTGAGAGACATGTTAAAAGTTCTCCCCAAGAAACCCTGGATTTTTCTGTCAAGGCAAGTCCAAAGTTATAATTTGACACTATAGTGACAAAGGGTTCTTGTCCATAACTTCATTAATATTTGCCCTTTAAAGGCCCAAGTTGGCTGAAAATGATTGTAATGTATATGGAAATGATATTAAAGGCAGAATTGAATGGACAGAGAAACTTAGAAGTCATACACAAGAAAAAAATATTGCAAACAGCCAATTTGAGTGAAAATTATTTATTTATGGGCAATAAAATATATGAAAGAACTAAAAATTCTTGCCCTCCTGGGATGTTTTATGCATCAATATTTTCTACAATTATCAGTCTAACAGATATTATGCAATAAATTACCATGTCTATCTTTTGGTTGCAAGTATTACCCAACCCCCATAATTTGTTTTTCATAGGAATACTAACCTTTTACTGTAGGCTGGACTATTTTGCTATTTTCCCTTAAGAGAAGTGTTTGTACACCAGCTTGTACCAGTTTGTACACTGACTGATGTGTATAATGATAATTTATAAATTTAATACATTTGATGCATTTTTTCTATGCAGATACCTAAAATATTACTGGTTTCAGAGTAGCAGCCGTGTTAGTCTGTATTCGCAAAAAGAAAAGGAGTACTTGTGGCACCTTAGAGACTAACAAATTTATTAGAGCATAAGCTTTCGTGAGCTACAGCTCACTTCATCGGATGCATTTGGTGGAAAAAACAGAGGAGAGATTTATATACACACACACAGAGAACATGAAACAATGGGTTTATCATACACACTGTAAGGAGAGTGATCACTTAAGATAAGCCATCACCAACAGCAGGGGGGGGAAGGAGGAAAACCTTTCATGGTGACAAGCAGGTAGGCTAATTCCAGCAGTTAACAAGAATATCAGAGGAACAGTGGGGGGTGGGGTGGGAGGGAGAAATACCATGGGGAAATAGTTTTACTTTGTGTAATGACTCATCCATTCCCAGTCTCTATTCAAGCCTAAGTTAATTGTATCCAGTTTGCAAATTAATTCCAATTCAGCAGTCTCTCGTTGGAGTCTGTTTTTGAAGCTTTTTTGTTGAAGTATAGCCACTCTTAGGTCTGTGATCGAGTGACCAGAGAGATTGAAGTGTTCTCCAACTGGTTTTTGAATGTTATAATTCTTGACGTCTGATTTGTGTCCATTCATTCTTTTACGTAGAGACTGTCCAGTTTGGCCAATGTACATGGCAGAGGGGCATTGCTGGCACATGATGGCATATATCACATTGGTAGATGCGCAGGTGAACGAGCCTCTGATAGTGTGGCTGATGTGATTAGGCCCTATGATGGTATCCCCTGATAGATATGTGGACAGAGTTGGCAACGGGCTTTGTTGCAAGGATAGGTTCCTGGGTTAGTGGTTCTGTTGTGTGGTGTGTGGTTGCTGGTGAGTATTTGCTTCAGATTGGGGGGCTGTCTGTAAGCAAGGACTGGTCTGTCTCCCAAGATCTGAGAGAGCGATGGCTCGTCCTTCAGGATAGGTTGTAGATCCTTGATGATGCGTTGGAGGGGTTTTAGTTGGGGGCTGAAGGTGATGGCTAGTGGCGTTCTGTTGTTTTCTTTGTTGGGCCTGTCCTGTAGTAGGTGACTTCTGGGTACTCTTCTGGCTCTGTCAATCTGTTTCTTCACTTCAGCAGGTGGGTACTGTAGTTGTAGGAACTGCGGAACCACCTGATCAACATCCTCTACAGCAAACAGGGAAAGATTAAGAATGAGCTCTCAAAACTGGATACTCTCATAAAGAACCAACCTTCCACACAAACTTCCTCGTGGCTGGACTTTACAAAAACTAGACAAGCCATTTACAAAACACACTTTGATTCTCTACAAAAGAAAAAGGACACTAAGCTATCTAAACTACTATATGCCACAAGGGGCCACAACAATGGTTCCCGTAACCCACCCAGCAATATTGTTAATCTATCCAACTATACTCTTAGCCCAGCGGAAGAATCTGTCCTATCTCGGGGCCTCTCCTTTTGCCCCTCCACCCCCACGAACATGATACAGTTCTGTGGTGACCTAGAATCCTATTTTCGACGTCTCAGACTCAAGGAATATTTCCAACACACCTCTGACCAACATATTAACCCACAGAGACCTTCCTGCCAACACTACAAAAAGAAGGATTCTAGGTGGACTCCCCTGAAGGTCGAAACAGCAGCCTGGATTTCTACATAGACTGCTTCCGCCGACGTGCACGAGCTGAAATTGTGGAAAAGCAGCATCGCTTACCCCATAACCTCAGCCATGCAGAACACAGTGCCATCCACAGCCTCAGAAACAACTCTGACATCATAATCAAAAAGGCTGACAAAGGAGGTGCTGTCGTCATCATGAATAGGTCAGAGTATGAACAAGAGGCTACTAGGCAGCTCTCCAACACCACTTTCTACAAGCCATTACCCTCTGATCCCACTGAGAGTTACCAAAAGAAACTACAGCATTTGCTCAAGAAACTCCCTGAAAAAGCACAAGAACAAATCCGCACAGACATACCCCTGGAGCCAGGACCTGGGGTATTCTATCTGCTACCCAAGATCCATAAACCTGGAAATCCTGGACGCCCCATCATCTCAGGCATTGGCACCCTGACAGCAGGATTGTCTGGCTATGTAGACTCCCTCCTCAGGCCCTTCGTTACCAGCACTCCCAGCTATCTTCGAGACACCACCGATTTCCTGAGGAAACTACAGTCCATTGGTGATCTTCCTAAAAACACCATCCTAGCCACTATGGATGTAGAAGCCCTCTACACCAACATTCCACACAAAGATGGACTACAAGCCGTCAGGAACAGTATCCCCGATACTGTCACGGCTAACCTGGTGGCAGAACTTTGTGACTTTGTCCTGACCCATAACTATTTCACATTTGGTGACAATGTATACCTTCAAATCAGCGGCACTGCGATGGGTACCCGCATGGCCCCACAGTATGCCAACATTTTTATGGCTGACTTAGAACAACGCTTCCTCAGCTCTCGTCCCCTAATGCCCCTACTCTATTTGCGCTACATTGATGACATCTTCATCATCTGGACCCATGGAAAAGAAGCTCTTGAGGAATTCCACCATGATTTCAACAATTTCCATCCCACCATCAACCTCAGCCTGGACCAGTCCACACAAGAGATCCACTTCCTGGACACTACGGTGCTAATAAGCGATGGTCACATAAACACCACCCTATATCGGAAACCTACTTACCGCTATTCCTACCTACATGCCTCTAGCTTTCATCCAGATCATACCACTCGATCCATTGTCTACAGCCAAGCGCTACGATATAACCGCATTTGCTCCAACCCCTCAGACAGAGACAAACACCTACAAGATCTCTATCATGCATTCCTACAACTACAGTACCCACCTGCTGAAGTGAAGAAACAGATTGACAGAGCCAGAAGAGTACCCAGAAGTCACCTACTACAGGACAGGCCCAACAAAGAAAACAACAGAACGCCACTAGCCATCACCTTCAGCCCCCAACTAAAACCCCTCCAACGCATCATCAAGGATCTACAACCTATCCTGAAGGACGAGCCATCGCTCTCTCAGATCTTGGGAGACAGACCAGTCCTTGCTTACAGACAGCCCCCCAATCTGAAGCAAATACTCACCAGCAACCACACACCACACAACAGAACCACTAACCCAGGAACCTATCCTTGCAACAAAGCCCGTTGCCAACTCTGTCCACATATCTATTCAGGGGATACCATCATAGGGCCTAATCACATCAGCCACACTATCAGAGGCTCGTTCACCTGCGCATCTACCAATGTGATATATGCCATCATGTGCCAGCAATGCCCCTCTGCCATGTACATTGGCCAAACTGGACAGTCTCTACGTAAAAGAATGAATGGACACAAATCAGACGTCAAGAATTATAACATTCAAAAACCAGTTGGAGAACACTTCAATCTCTCTGGTCACTCGATCACAGACCTAAGAGTGGCTATACTTCAACAAAAAAGCTTCAAAAACAGACTCCAACGAGAGACTGCTGAATTGGAATTAATTTGCAAACTGGATACAATTAACTTAGGCTTGAATAGAGACTGGGAATGGATGAGTCATTACACAAAGTAAAACTATTTCCCCATGGTATTTCTCCCTCCCACCCCACCCCCCACTGTTCCTCTGATATTCTTGTTAACTGCTGGAATTAGCCTACCTGCTTGTCACCATGAAAGGTTTTCCTCCTTCCCCCCCCCTGCTGTTGGTGATGGCTTATCTTAAGTGATCACTCTCCTACAGTGTGTATGATAAACCCATTGTTTCATGTTCTCTGTGTGTGTGTATATAAATCTCTCCTCTGTTTTTTCCACCAAATGCATCCGATGAAGTGAGCTGTAGCTCACGAAAGCTTATGCTCTAATAAATTTGTTAGTCTCTAAAATATTACTGTTTTATTTGACAGCCAGTATATTTTTCTCAGCAACAGCACTGAGAAAAGAAAAACACAAACCTTTTTACTGGAATCCTCTTGTATATGACATTTATTTCTTAAATATTTTTAAGACAGTGACAGCTTATCTGGATTGGTATGAATTGATGTGATTATCTATATAAATCAACATTTTATTTTCTTATTCAAATCTAGTGTTCATTTTGAACTATGTATTGCTCTTGGCACTGTAGTGCTTATTTCCTGAGTAAAATACACTCTGATAGTCTACTTACAAAATCTCTCTCGATGGACACATCATCATTGTGAATGACAGGTTCAGCAGCATTTTTGTGAGTGTTCTCACACTTCTGACACTTACGCAAGCCTGAGCAGGAAAACCCAGCAGCAAGACAGGAATACCTCCCTGTTTGACTTTTCTCATGCCTGCAATACATTATCTGGTGCTGGACTTTTGTCATTCAGGTGCTTGCTGGCAAGCTCCTTGTTTTCTAAATGCCATCTGTGATCACCTGGAAGGAACATACATCCTGTTAACAAAAGAGTGCCTCATGATAGCAGCCTTGTTGTTTGCCCACTTACTCTATTAGTGTAGAGCAGGGGTTCTCAAACTTCATTACATTGTGATCCCCATCTGGCAACAAAAATTACTACACGACCCGAGGAAGGGAGACCACAGCCTGACCCTACCCGAGCCCCACTGCTCCAGGTTGGGGGGGTCAAAGCCCAAGGTCCACGGGCCGGGGTGGTGGGGCTTGGGCTTCAGCCCCAGAGCTGTAGGTCTCGGGCTTTGGCCCCGGGCAGTGGGATTTGCACTTTGGCTTCGGCTTCAGGCCCCAGCAAGTCTAAGGCCAGCCCTGGCGACCCCATTAAAACTGTGTCCTGACCCACAGTTTGAGAATCGCTGGTGTAGAGCATCTCATGTTTGTGGCATGCTCCGTTCAGGTAGTGAAGATGCTGCTAGGCAGCACACCTTGTGTCAGGCATGACTGACATACTGTGATGAAGTTTGGCCACACAGGTGACACACAAATTTATTTAAGCACAAGGAATCATCCAAAGCACAGGTCTTGGTGGTGATGGGGGACTTCAACTACCAAGAGTACTCATATACTTTAAGGCCAGAAGGGACCATCATAGTCCTCTAACCTGACCTCCTATGCATCGCAGGCCACAGAACCTCACCCACCCACTCCTGTAATAGACCCATAACCTCTGGCTGAGTTACTGAAATGCTCAAATCATGATTTAAAGACTTTGAGTTATAGCGAATTCACTTTTTACACTAGTTTAACCTGCAAGTGACCCATACCCCATGCTGCAGAGAAGGGTGAAACCCCCTTTCTGCCAATCTGACCTGGGAGGAAATTCCTTTCCAACCCCAAATACGTTGATCAGTTAGACCCTGAGCATGTGGGCAAGACCCAGTAGCCAGACACCTGGGAAAGAATTCTCTGTAGTAATTCAGAGCCCTCCCCAGCTAGTGTCCCATCATCGGCTGTTGGAGATATTACTACTAGCAGATGCAGACTGGCTGCATGCTGTTGTAGGCAGTCTCATCATACCTTCATCTTGATAAACTTATCAAGTTCAGTCTTGAAGCCAGTTAGGTTTTTTGCCCCCACTACTCCGCTTGGAAGGCTGTTCCAGAACTTCACTCCTCTGATGGTCAAAAACCATCTTATTTCAAACCTAAAGTTATTGATGGCCAGTTTATAGCCATTTGTTCTTGTGTCAACATTGGTGATTAACTTAAATAACTACTTTCCCTCCCTGGTATTTATCCCTCTCATGTATGTATACAGAGCAATCATTTCTCCCCTCAACGTTCTTTTGGTCAGGCTAAACAAGCCAAGCTCTTTGAGTTTCCTCTCAAAGGTAGGTTTTCCATTCCTCTGATCATCCTAGTAGCCCCTTCTCTGCACCTCTTCCAGGTTGAATTCATCTTTCTTAAACATGGAAGACCAGAATTGCACATAGTATTTCAGATGAGGTATCACCAGTGCTTTGTGCAATGGAACTAACAGTTCCCTGTCTCTCTACTGGAAATACCTCACATGATGTATCCTAGGACTGCGTTAGCCTTTTACACAGTTGCATCACATTGACAGCTCGTAGTCATCCTGTGATCATCCAATACACCCTGGTCTTTCTCCTTCTTTGTCACTTCCAATTGATAAATCCCCATCTTATAGCAAAAGTTCTTCTTGTTAATCCCAAAGTGCATGACTTTGCACTATTAAATTTCATTCCATCTCTATTACTCTAGTTTTCAAAGTCATCTAGATCGTCTTGTATGATATTCCAGTCCTCCTTCATATTTGCAATACCTCTCAATTTTGTGTAATCCACAGATTTTATTAACATACTCCACTTTTGTGCCAAAGTCATTAATAAAAATGTTAAATAAGACAGGTTCCAGGACCGATTCCTAAAGAACTCTACTAGTAACCTCCATCCAGCCCGACAGTTCACCTTTCAGTATAACTTGTCTCCCCTTTAACCAGTTCCTTATCCACCTTTCAGTTCTCATATTAATCCCCATCTTCTCCAATTTAACTAATAATTTCCCATGTGGAAACTTCCCCCTCAACCCCACCCCCCACTGTTCCTCGGACGTTCTTGTTAACTGCTGGAAATGGCCCACCTTGCTTGTCACCATGAAAGGTTTTCCTCCTCCCCCCCGCCTCCTGCTGGTGATGGCTCATCTTAAGTGATCACTCTCCTTACAGTGTGTATGATAAAACCCATTGTTTCATGTTCTCTGTGTGTGTATATAAATCTCCCCACTCTATTTTCTACCGAATGCATCCGATGAAGTGAGCTGTAGCTCACGAAAACTTATGCTCAAATAAATTTGTTAGTCTCTAAGGTGCCAGAAGTACTCCTTTTCTCCATGTGGAACTGTATCAAATGCCTTACTGAAATCCCAGCAGACATCCGTTGGGAAATAATACAGCAGGGCACAGACTATTCAGTAAGTTCTTGGAATTCACTAGAGACAATTTTTTATTACAGAAGGTGAAAATGCAATGTGGAGAGACTGTTCTAGTTTTGATTCTCACAAAGAGGGAGAAACTGGTTGAAAATTTGAAGGTGGAAGGCAGCTTGGGTGAAAATGATCATGAAATGATAGATTCTAAGAAATGATAGATTCATGATTCTAAGAAATGGTAGGAGGGAAAACAGTAGAATAAGGACAATAGACTTCAGGAAGGCAGACATTTGCAAATTCAGGGAATTGGGAGGTAAGATCCCATGGGAAGCAAGTCTAAGGGAAAAAAGCGAGCTGGAAAGTTGGCAGTTTTTAAATATATATTAAGGGCACAAGAACCAACTATCCCAATGCGAAGGAAAGATAGAAAGTATGGTAAGCATCCACCCTGGTTAATGAAGATATCCTCAGTGACCTGAAACTCAAAAAGAGTCATACAAAAGTGGAAACTAGATCAAATTACAAAGGATTAATATAAAAACAATAACACAAGTATATAGGAACGAAATTAGAAAGGCTAAGGACAAAACCAGACCCCCCCCCCAAAAAGCACCCCACCCCAAATTAAATTAGCTAGGGATATAAAGGGTAACAAGAAAACATCTTACAAATATATTGGAAGCAAGAGGAAGACCAAGGACAGAGTAGGCCCATTACTTAACGAGGAAGGAAAGACAATGAGAGAAAACACAGCAGTGGCCAATGTATTAAATGCCCTTTTTTTGTTTGTTTTCCCCCAAAAGGTTAGTAGTGATCGAATGACTAACATAGGAAACATCAGTGTAAATGAGGTCTGAAACTAACTAGGGAAAGAACAGGTTAAGAATTATTTAGATAAGTTAGATGTCTGCAAATCAGCAAGGCCTGATGAAAGACATTCTAGAATACTTAAGGAACTGGCTGAAGAGATCTTTGAGCCATTAGCAATTATCTTTGAGAACTCATGGAGGATGGAAGATATACCTGAGGACCAGAAAGGGGCAAATATAGTACCTAGCTATAAAAAGTGGAATAAGGACAACCCAGGGAATTAGAGACCAGTCAGCTTAATTATGGTACCTGGAAAGGTAATGGAGCAAATAGGTCAATTTGTAAACAACTAGAAGAAAATAAGGTGATAAGTAATAGTCAGCATGGATTTCTCAAGAACCAATCATGTCAAACCAATCTAATGTCCTTCTTTGACAGGGTAATGGGCCTTTGGGATAGGGCAGGGGCGGCCAACCTGTGGCTCCGGAGCCACATGCGGCTCTTCAGAAGTTTGTATGCGGCTCCTTTTATAGGCATTGACTCTGGGGCTGGAGCTACAGGCGCCAACTTTCCAGTGTGCCAGGGAGTGCTCACTGCTCAACCGTGGCTCTGCCACAGACCCTGCCCCCATTCGACCCCTTGCCTCTCTTTCCCCTGAGCTTGCCATGCCCTCACTTCTCCCCCTCTCCCCCAGAGCCTTCTGCATGCCATGAAACAGCTGATCAGGAGGTGCAGTGAGGGAGGGGGAGGAGCTGATTGACGGGGCTGCCAGTGGGCAGGAGGCGCTGGGAGGGGAGCTGATGGGGGGCTGCTGATGTATTACTGTGGCTCTTTGGCCATGTTCATTGGTAAATATTGTGCTCAGGTTGGCCACGCCTGGGATAATGGGAAGCTGCAGATATGAGATATCTTGATTTTAGTAAGGCTTCTGATACTCTCTCACATGACCTTCTCACAACCAAACTATGGAAATATAGCTTAGGCACACCTACTATAAGATGGGAGAGGAGGGGAGACCACTGGTTGTAAAGCTCTGAGAGTATCAATGATTCACAGTCATGTTGAAAGGGCATATTGAGGGGGCTCCCTCAGGAAGCTGTCCTGGGTCTGATTCTTTTCAGTATCTTCATAAATGATTTGGGTAATGGCATAGAGGGTACACTAGTAAAGTCTGCAGACAATACCAAGCGAAGAGGGATTGCAGGCACTTAAGAAGACAGCATTAGAATTCAAAATGATCTTGACAAAC
Source organism: Dermochelys coriacea (assembly GCF_009764565.3). Taxonomy (NCBI): domain Eukaryota; kingdom Metazoa; phylum Chordata; order Testudines; family Dermochelyidae; genus Dermochelys; species Dermochelys coriacea. Next base: position 231,004,976 of record NC_050069.1, read on the forward strand.
TGGAGAAATGGTCTGAAATAAATAGGATAAAATTCAATAAGGATAAATGCAAAATACTATGCTTAGGAAGGAATAATCAATTGTATAAATACAAAAGGGAAATGGCTACTGAGGAAGGAGTACCGCAGAAAAAGGATCTAGAGGTTATAGTGGATCATAAACTAAATATGAATCAACAATGGATTGCTGTTGCAAAAAAAGCAAACATCATTCTGGATATATTAGCAGGAGTGTTGTAAGCAAGACAAGAGAAGTAATTCTTCGACTCTACTCAGCACTGATAAGGTTTCAGCTGAAGTAGTGCGTCCAGTTCTGAGTACCACATTTTGGGAGGGATGTGGACAAATTGGAAAGTCCGGAGGAGAGAAAAAAAATTAAAGGTCCAGAAAACATGGGACCGCTGAAGGGGGACATAAGACTTCAAGTATGTAAAAGGTTGTTATAAAAAGAGGGTGATATACTGTTCTCCCTACCCACTGAGGACAGGACAAGTAAGTAGTGGTCTTAAATTGCAGCAAGGGAGATTTAGGTTAGACATTAGGAAAAACCTCCTAACTGCCATCACTGGAGGTTTTTAAGAACAAGTTAGACAAACACCTGTGAGGGACGGTCTAGAGATAATCCTTAGCCCTGCCTCAGTGCAGAGGACTGGACACAATGACCTAATGAGTTCCCTTGCAGCCCTACATTTCTATGATTTAATCAGTTCTGATTCCCAAAGTGTGCAGTATCTCTTGATAGAATCTAAATGCTCATTTTTTGATCTGCCTGTACTTCCACCACCAACAAATTCAGGAGTACATTAACAGAAAAGGGTACTACTCAGTGCAGATGCAAGCCTTAGTAAATCACTGTGGGAGATTCCTTTATGAGTACACAGGATGGCTAGGCAAAGTGCATGATGCCAGAATTTAAGGAAACAAAATTCTGGACTTGTACAGCGGGGGACTCTCTCCCAAAGAAAAACATTGACATTTATGTCTTTATCCTTACTGATTTTCTGAAGGACATTAATATCAATTTTTGCTCCATTCCTGAGAGATGCAGATTCAACTGTACATTTGGTATCTGCAAGACGGTAGTGGAGTGTAGTTTTTGGGCGATTGAAAGCAAGATGGTGATATCCAACTTAGCATGACAGTTTGGTTACTAGTGAGCAACTATATCAATGTGCTGCATTTTGCTTAATAGATGGATGCAAAAGTGAGGTCCTTAGTGAACAATAGAGTGAGGAGCCAGTAGTTTGGACAAGGTGTTGCACTTGAGGCTGCTAACTTAAATTAGCATAGCATACTAGTGTGCTTGCTGCCCAAACTACAACTGCTCTTTGCTCTAATGTATGTTACTAGAGAAATTTCATGTTGTTTTGGTGGTTTTATGGCAAGGAGTTCTTAGATGCTTTTTTATACTTGTGGTGGGATTTTACTATTGATGGTCGCAGGCATTTATTTTTATCATGATTAAGTAATGACTTGTATTAGTTATGGTGAGTAAGTTTATGGATGAGTGAATTTATGATTTATTGACATTAAACAGTATACTTGAAGTGTTAATTGTCCTTTTTCCAGAGTCTTATTTATAGACAAACATTCAGACCAGCTGCAGTTGCAAATCTAGATTATATATTCTCAATAAAAAGAAAATAGAATGTTGTACTGTTTTACAAAGTACATTATTGTATAGTATGTAGTGTATATATATTATATATTATATATTATATATATATATAATATATATATATATATATATATATATGTGTGTGTGTATAATATATAATATATATATATATATATATATATATATATATATATATTATATACATACATACATACATACATACATACATACATATGACTGCAAAGTTTTAGCTGGTAAGTTTTTGAATCTCCATTCAGGAATTGTAGCATTTGAACCTCCCCAGCTGCTTTCCTTCACTTTATAATTTTTAGTGCTCTTTCTAGTTCCCACAATGAAAGATCCATCTTCGTTCCTCTACCAAAGATTAACAACGGTAGAGAATGTGAACAGCATCAGACTGTAAGCTTGATCACACTGAACAATTATTGAAAATCGTTGGCACATGGATGCATCGACAACTAAAGACAAGAATTAGCAGAAGTTGGTTTGGTTTCCACTCAGGAATAGGCACAAGGAAGGCAGTTTTTGCTCTGAGGATCATATATGAGTGTGCGATAGATGTGTAAAGGGAAATGTATATGTGCACTATAGATTTTGAATAGGCATTTGATAATGCAGCTTGACAAGTTGATACATATTCTTGAAGAATGTAATATTGATTTCCAAGATCTATAGCTAATAAAAAGCCAGACAGAAAGCAGCAGTGTGAACAAACTGAAATATTAGAGTATTGCAGCATCAATAAATCTGTACACCAGCGTTGCATCCAATCTTCGTAGCTATTCAACTTATGCGTAGAAGGTATGAGGGAAAGTTTAGAAGATGCCAAGTGGGGCAAACAGGGCAATGGCATATACATCAATAACATAAGATATGCTGATGACCTTGTTTGCATAGCTTTGAGTAGGGAAGAACTTCAGAAAATGCTTATTGCTGTGAATAATGCCAGCAAGAAATGTGAAATGACGATCAGTGTTAGGAAGATAAGTATGCTAATAAGTAAACACAGAAGTGTACAAGGTAGGTAGCACCTAGGTTTTGTTGTCAGGTGGTGAAACAACTGTATAGTTCTTCCTATTTAGGGAGTTTAAATAATATTGGACCAATGATACGCGAAGAAATGAAGAGAAGGCTATAGCTTGCAGAAAATACATTCAACAACTTTCAAAGGCTTCTGTGAGGTTGAAAGAAAAATGTTCAAATTAGCTGGATAACCAAAAGTATGAATGATGAGGTGATGAGAAGGATGAATTTAAAAAAGAGCACAATTACTTGAGACCCTAAGTAAGAGAATAACTTTTTTCTACACTCCTCATTGCTCACCAATCACAGAGTGATTCGATTCCACCACTCATGTTATCAGGCATGTTTCCAGGCAAAGCAAGAAGAGGGAGGAGGAGAGTCGCTACATTGGAAACATCACCAGATGGATTGGTAGCCACAGGAGAGTGGAAATTTTTCACATCTGTTGCAGCTGCAAAAGATGACGTGGTGGTTGACAACCTCCATATCAGAGATGTAACTTGAAGGTATATTGGGAGAGATGGAATGCATGGGACATGGATGAGGGACCTGGAGAGTAGGGTCCAGTAAGTAGTATTGTATTATGATTATTTGCAGGCATAGGAGCATGCTTGGGACATGATTCTTCTGTCTGTTGAAATTTTAAAATTATAACTTTTTTTCATTTCCCTCTTGTTCAGAAATAGTGCTGCGTTGGCTCCCTGTTCTTCTGCCTGAACCAGTCCAGTGTTTGAATCTTGCCCCTTAATTTGTGCTTCTTATTCTCAGTGTTCCCTCTAATTTTTTCCAATCATGTGTGGAATACATTTTGTTATGTGCACGAAGGTAATGTGCAGCTGTGCGCCACCAGCAGAAAGGAAAAAACTAGATATAATATATATTTTTTAAAAGTTACCAATAGGGATAATTACTCCAGCTAGGACAAGTTAGGCATTTTAGAACTCACTACTCAAAGAATTAAATTTAAGTGTAAGAGAAATAAAAATTATGAAATGCATAGACCAGAAAAAAACTAAAATAAAACAATTTGAAAGAATAAAATTACAGAGAATATGTGTGTATTGCAGGAAGTACCAAGAAGTAACAACAATAGGAACTGTGGATGTGTGTGTGTGAGACGGACACTGTGTGTGCTGACTGCTGGGGAAGTGGGAGATGCCCGTGCGCTGTCTCTTTAAGGCACTCACTGAAAGTTCTCCTCCTCCTGAACATGTCCCTCCTTCCCCACTCTGCGGAGATGGGGTACATGGGAGGGGTAGGGGGAGAGACTGTGTGTGTTTGTGTGTGTGAGACAGAGATTGTGTGCTGTCTGCTGAGGAAGTTTCTGAGAGACCGTGTGCTGTCTCTTTAAGGCACTCACTCACCCGAAGGCTCGTTCAGACCTCAGAGCTGCTGAGAGTCCTGAGCCCTGTCCCCTCTACTCTGCTCTGTGGAGATGGGGTACAGGGGCTGTGGGAGGGGAAGGGGGATACCCTGACATCAGCCTCCTTCCCATCACCCCCCACACTTTGCACAGCCAGCAGGAGGGTCCTGGGAGCAGCTGCAGGAGCAACATGGCTGCAAAGCAATGGGTAGGAGCACCTAAACACATGTGGCTCTGCTAATCAATTGCACAGCACTTGAATCTCCCCTGGGCGGCCGCCCAACCACGCAGCTTACAGGGAACACAGCCTATACTGTATGTTCAGTCCAAGTCCCCATTCATATCTTTATGTCCAGGAATAAATCGTCATTGATTTTTTTCTCTTACTGGAGCTCAGGCATGTAAGAGTTTCTGTCATTGCATCCTGATTGCTGGTTTCTTGTCTGTTTTGGAATGTCCTTAGTGCTGCAATGGTCAATACAGTGACAGAGAAGAAATGATAGTTAACCACAGTGACAGTCCTAGAGTTCAATTTTGAATTCCAGTGCTTTCTTGCAAGACACTTACTCCGTGGACTAGAGTTGGAAAAGACATCTAATTAGAACAACATGGTGAATGGGTGTGCTAGATTATTGTGAAAATGGGGTTTAAAAAACGGTAAAGGGATCTGTTAGTGGTCAGTGTAACTGGTTAAATAAGGTTGTTTATTGAGACAAACAGGATCCTTGAAAACATTTAGTTATGGAAGGAAGGAGAAACATTATTCAAAAGGTAGGAGAGAGGCTTATACTAGCGTATTTAATGTGGATGGTACCAACGGTTAGCTGCATGAGTAGATAGGTTGTGTGAGCTTCTGTGGAGGTTGTTGGAAATATGTAGTGACCTGTACTTTGATACCACAACTCCCACTTGCTTTACTGAAAGGTTTTTGGACATTGTTATAGTAATGCCCAGTGGCCATCTGAGAATGGGACTCCATTGTGCTAGGCACCATGCAAATACAGAGTAATACAGTCCTTGGCCCAAAATGCTTATACTTACATAGACAAGACAAAGGGAAAGGACACCATACAAGTATAGTGATAGTTTGCAAACACTTGGTTCCAAAATATTGTGAGATCTTATCTTGGTAGTCAGTAGCTTGATGATGATTTCATAACAATGGCAGTACAGGGGATATGAGTAGCAGTGAAGAGGTGACATTGCTTTGACAGATAATTTGCAATCACAGAAGCAGAAGACAAACAAGTTGAATTCAAAAGTGACTTTGGATACTTTCTCTTTACTCCCCCATTTCCCACCCAAGACTTCAAAAGATTTATAATTACAACATCAGAGGCCTTTTTGGTGTCAAGATATCACAGTGGTTTATAGCAATGGCAGTATTCCAAGGTTGTCTTGAGTGTCAACTGCTGTTAAACTGAGATTAATTTAGATTTAATCTAATGGGGGAACTTGAGTTGTCTTGGCTGTAAACATTTATAACTTTTTTGAAACATGAAATAAGTGAAGACATTGTTTTAAGTGAGCTTAGTACAAATCATATCTTCTATACACAGAACCCACGCAGCATTAGTAGCTGCCCTCCAAGCTGCTTTATATTGCCAATGTCTCTAAATTCTACCCTCCCGCCCCAAAGTTATGGAGGTAATTCAGTCATTGGTGCTGTGTTGACTGAGATACCATCCTTATTTTAAAATGACCAGTGATAGGGAGTCTACTCTGAACAGCCACAATGTGGTGTTGGTCTGTAGTCTCTACTCATCGGAACAATTTAATTGAAGATGATTCTGTATTTCATTGCCAGTCCCTTGCTGTAAATATTTTGTAGGTTGGTTAGTGCTAGGAAAAAGAACTAGTGTGACTCTTATTCTTAACAAGGGGTCTTCTAGAAATACTGGCAGACAAATCTGCAAGTAAGTTTGTTCTGTGCTATATTTTATATAGCACTTAGCCAATCTGAAACTGTTTTTGCTTCATAAATTAAAATTATGCCTTGCAACTGTGTAGTTACCCCTTTGACTTGCTAATAAATGGCATTGATGGATTCTGGAATGAGCTGGTAAGAAAAATAAGTAATAATTATGTAACATGCTGAAGAATTTTTAATGGTCTCAAACTATTGGGTGTAAGGGCTGGTGTAAGGAAAATATATTGTTTCACTTAATAAAGCAACTGGAAGAGCATATATGTTGCCATAAACTTTATAAACCCAAACACCCAGTTTATATTTTTGTATTATCGAGTATGTTAATCTCATGTTACTCCACAGTTCAAAAGTGTGTGTGTGTGCATTTTATAAATAGCTTTCATAAGAACTAATCTTTCTCTTATGTATACATAGAGAGAGCGAGATTGGTTCTTGTGAAAGCTTTCAGATAGCAGTGAAAGCTCTATGCAGAAAAATAATAGCTTCGGCAAATGATGGACATTGTCGTCTTTGCACTAATCACATCAAGTGGGATCTGTAAGTGCTCTGTTCATTGCCGTATCCTCTATACTGCCACATGCTAACACGTGTTCCTGTATGATATCCCACTGCTGCTTCTGGGTTGGACTCTGTCTTTTTCCTTCCATCTTGATGTGTTGTACTTTTACTCACATGGTTGTCAGGTCTGCACTTTATCTGTCCAAACCATCTGAGCCTGCACTCCCTCATTTTTTTCATTAATGGGTATTACTTGGAGCATGTCTAACATACATGTTCCTTATGTGGTCTTTCTTGCTTACTCATCCATCTCAGCATTTGCTTGTCGGTGGAACAGATCGCTTGTTCACGTTTGTTCCTTGTTGCCCAACATTCAGTGTCCTACGTTAAACTGGACACACCACCATTATATAGGAAGATATCAGTAAGATTAAAAGAGAGAGTCTGTCACATACCTCTCACTTAATTCTCTCCATTTGAGCCAGACATTTATAATCCAAATTCCAATTTCATCCTTCACTTTTCCAGGATTCTGGAACCCAGATACTTGAAACTTTGCATTTTTATTATTGTTTGCCCATGTAGTTTCAAAGATGATTCTTCAGTGTTCACATTATTGATCTTACATACCATAAACTCTGTTTTTCCTCTGCTTATTTTGAACCTATGTCTCTCCAACACATCTCTCCATTTATCAAGATCCTTTTCTAGACTATCTTTCTCCTATTGCATATAACGATATCATCTGCAAATAGCATGCACCAAGATGCTTTCTTCTGTATATTCCTTGTGGCGGTATCCAGGATGAGGATAAATAAGAAAGATCTCATTGCTGATATTTGATGCACTCTTTTACTGATAGTTCATTTGTTTCACCACTGGAAGTTCTGACTGTTGACATTGTACCTACGTATATGGCTTGAACAAGCCGCACATAAAGTTTTGGTACCATTTTCTCCCTCATCCACCACCAGATGACTGCCCTTGGAACTCGATCAAAGACCTTGTCCACATGAATTAGCGCCAAGTGAATATTTTTCCTTTTCTCTCTCAATCTTTCCACTAGCTGCCTCAGTGCAACACCAGCATCTATTGTTGACCCTCCTTGCATAAATCCATATTGTTTTGCGCTAATATCTACTTCACTTCTTAATGTCTTATCAATGAGTCTGTCCCCCAGTTCCATTTATACCTCTATCACTTGTACATTTGCCAGCAACACCTTTTTTCTTATATATTGCCAACAAGATACTTTTCCTCCACACGTTTGGTATCTTTTTCCCATCTCATGATTGAAGAGGGATGTCAGCAGATGGATGCCTTCTTTTCCAGAGTTTCTCCATGCATCAGTATGGATTCCATCTGGGCCTAGGTCCTTTATTATTTTTCATTTCTTTTACAGCTTTTGCCACTTCCATCTGATGTAATGGGCTCTACTACACCAATGTTCATTTTGAAATCATAGATTCCAAGTCCAGAAGGGATCATTGTGATAATCTAGTCTGACCTCCTGTATAACACAGGCCATTAGAACGTCCCCCAAATACTTTCTAGGACATATCTTTTAGAAAAAAATTCAATTTTGATTTAAAAATGGCCAGTGATGAAGGATCCACCACAACCTTTGATAAATTGTTCCAATGGTTAATGATTCTCACGGTTAAAAATTTATACCTTATTTCCCATCTGAATTTATCTAGTTTCAGCTTCCAGCCAAAGGATTGTATTTATACCTTTCTCTTCTAGACTGACGAGCCCATTATTAAATATTTGTTACCCATCTAGATACTTATATAGACTGTAATCAAGTCACCAGTTCTCTTTGTTAAGCTAAACAGATTGAGCTCTTTGAGTTGATTGCTGTATGGCATGTTTTCTAATCCTTTAATCGTTCTTGTGGCTCTTCTCTGAACCCTCTCCAGTTTATCTACTGCTTTCTTGAATTGTGAACATCAGAACTAGACATAGTATTCCAATGGCGGTTGCACCAATGCCAGATAGAGAGGTAAAATAACCTCTATACTCCTATTTGGATTCCCCTGTTTATGCATCCCACGGTTGTATTAGCTCTTTTGGCCACAGTGTTACTCTGGATGCTCATGTTCAGCTGATTATCTACCACGACCCCCAAATCTCTTTCAGAGTTTCTGCTCTCCAGGATGGAGTCCCCCATCCTGTAAACATAACTTATGTTCTTTGTTTCTAGATGTATACATTGAATTTAAGCCATATTAAAACTCTTATTGTTTGCGTTTGTGAAGTTTACCAAGCAATCCAGTTTACAACTGCATTAATCGCTTCTTATAATTACTAGAATATAACTGTTATTGGTCTGCATTTTTGTGTCATGTCTGTACAGATCCACTCACTGACACATCACTACTATGTATTTTCTCTCTCATAAATGCTCTCAATCAATTTACTCATTCCAGGATATCCTATGTATCTGTAAGGATTGGCTTTTTAATACTGTGGTATGAACTTAATTATCCAAAACAAAATTGTTGATCCCAGCATCTGGTAATTACATTGAAGATTCTCTAGATTATCAGAAACCTGTCTCCCTTGGCATCTGGGTAGTCAAGTTTGTACTCTGTGATTTAAAAGTATTGTAACGTGTTTATTTGCACTATGCATAAAAATGAAATGCCTTTATGTGCATGTTGAGCTTGGAGGCATCTGATAATTATTAAATCAAAGTTACTGGTAAGATGTTTTGGTGCTGAACATTTGAGTGGTTTTGGTTTTACATGTTTGGGATTTATTTTTCATATATGTTGTCCCTCAGAAGGTTTGAAAACATTTGTCCAGTGTATGTAGGACATTGGTGCCTCTACTTTCTTCAGGATATAATTATATGCATAAGATCCTGGATGGAGGGTTTTTTTTATTTTTATCTTGGGTATGTTTAGCAATGTGTTTTGGGGAAGCTGGTGGTGATGGAAAGAGTAGGTTTAAATTGTCTATCCCTTTGCTTTTCTGAAATTTTCCATGGTTTGCTTAGCCTTAATAGTGAGGATTATGGAGTATATAATGGGAGTATAAATATATGTAGTGCTTTTCAGAAGGATAAAAATACTAAACAAATACCCTGAAGAGTTGGCAGTCCAAAGACTCAATGATTTCTTTAACTGTGTGTAGTTTTTTTCACTAATGACCTTAAGGGTATGTCTACACTACGAAATTAGGTCGAATTTATAGAAGTCGGTTTTGTAGAAAGCGTTTTTATACAGTCGAGTGTGTGTCCCCCCATACAAATGTTGTAAGTGCATGTAGTCGGCGGACTGTGTCCACAGTACCGAGGCAACAGTCGACTTCCAGAGCTTTGCACTGTGGGTAGCTATCCCACAGTTCCCGCGGTCTCTACCACCCATTTGAATTCTGGGTAAATCCCAGTACCTGATGTGGCTAAAACATTGTCGCGGGTGGTTCTGGGTACATATCGTCAGGCCCCCGTTCCCCCCTCCCTCTGTAAAAGCAAAGGCAGACAATCGTTTTGTGCCTTTTTTCTTGAGTTACCTGTGCAGACGCCATACCACGGCAAGCATGGAGCCCACTCAGCTAACTGTCACCGTATGTCTCCTGGGTGCTGGCGGACATGGTACTGCATTGCTACACAGCAGCAGTTTATTGCCTTTTGGCAGCAGACAGTGCATTATGACTGGTAGCCGTCGTCAACATAGTCCTGGGTGCTCTTTTAACCAGGCGCCTGGGCAAACATGGGAGTGACTCAGCCAGGTCATTTCCCTTGTTTCGTCTCATGGCGATTGAGTCCTACCGGCAGTGCACTGTCTTTTAATCTGCAGCTAGCAGAAGACGATGACCAGTAGTCATATAGCACCGTCTTCTGCCGAGCACCCAGGAGGTGACGATGGCTAGCGGTCATACTGCACAGTCTGCTGCCAGCAAGATGTATAAAGATAGATGAAGTGGCTCAAAACAAGAAATGGACCAGGTTTGTTTTGTATTCATTTTCTCCTCCCTCCCTCTGTGAAATCAACGGCCTGCTAAACCCAGTTTTGAGTTCTATCCTTGAGGTTTTGAATTCTATCCTTGAGGTGGCCATACAGTTTCTCGCAAAGCCACCCCCTTTGTTGTTTTAATTCCCTGTAAGCCAGCCCTGTAAGCCATGTCGTCAGTCGTCCCTCCCTCCATCAGGGCAACAGCAGACAATCGTTCCGCGCCTTTTTTCTGTGCAGACGCCATACCACGGCAAGCATGGAGCCCGCTCAGATCACTTTGGCAGTTAGAAGCACATTAAACACCACATGCATTATCCAGCAGTATATGCAGCACCAGAACCTGGCAAAGCGAAACCGGGCGAATAGGCAATGTCAGCGCGGTGACGAGAGTGATGAGGACATGGACACAGACTTCTCTCAAAGCACGGGCCCTGCCAATGTGGGCATCATGGTGCTAATGGGGCAGGTTCATGCAGTGGAACGCCGATTCTGGGCTCGGGAAACAAGCACAGACTGGTGGGACCGCATAGTGTTGCAGGTCTGGGACAATTCCCAGTGGCTGCGAAACTTTCGCATGCGTAAGGGCACTTTCATGGAAGTTTGTGACTTGCTTTCCCCTTCCCTGACGCGCAAGAATACCAAGATGAGAGCAGCCCTCACAATTCACAAGCAAGTGGCGATAGCCCTATGGAAGCTTGCAATGCCAGACAGCTACCGGTCAGTCGGGAATCAATTTGGAGTGGGAAAATTTACTGTGGGGACTGCTGTGATGTAAGTAGCCAACGCAATCAAAGATCTGCTGATATCAAGGGTAGTGACCCTGGGAAATGTGCAGGTCATAGTGAATGGTTTTGCTGCAATGGGATTCCCTAACTGTGGTGGGGCCATAGACGGAACCCATATCCCTATCTTGGCACTGGAGCACCAAGCCAGCGAGTACATAAACCGCAAGGGGTACTTTTCAATAGTGCTGCAAGCACTGGGGGATCACAAGGGACGTTTCACCAATATCAACGTGGGATGGCCAGGAAAGGTACAAGACGCTCGCATCTTCAGGAACTTTGGTCTGTTTCAAAAGCTGCAGGAAGGGACTTTCTTCCCAGACCAGAAAATAACCGTTAGGGATGTTGAAATGCCTATAGTTATCCTTGGGGACCCAGCCTACCCCTTAATGCCATGGCTCATGAAGCCATACATAGGCAGCCTGGAGAGTAGTCAGGAGCTGTTCAACTACAGGCTGAGCAAGTGCAGAATGGTGGTAGATGTGCATTTGGATGTTTAAAAGCACGCTGGCGCAGTTTACTGACACGGTTAGACCTCAACGAAACCAATATTCCCACTGTTATTACTGCTTGCTGTGCGCTCCACAATATCTGTGAGAGTAAGGGGGAGATGTTTATGGTGGGATGGGAGGTTGAGGAAAATCACCTGTCTGTTGGTTACGCACAGCCAGACACCAGGGTGGTTAGAAGAGCACAGGAGGGTGCGGTGCGCATCAGAGAAGCTTTGAAAACCAGTTTCATGACTGGCCAAGCTACGGAGTGAAAGTTCTGTTAGTTTCTCCTTGATGAAACGCCCCGCCCCTTGGTTCACTCTATTTCCCTGTTAGCTAACCACCCTCCGCACCTCCCTTCGATCACCGCTTGCAGAGGCAATAAAGTCATTTCTGCTTCACATTCATGCATTCTTTATTAATTCATTACACAAATAGGGGGATAATTACCAAGGTAGCCCAGGAGGGGTGGTGGAGGAGGGAAGGTCAAGGCCACACAGCACTTTAAAAGTTTAAAACTTATTGAATGGCAGCCTTCTATTACTTGGGCAATCCTCTGGGGTGGAGTGTCTGGGTGGCCGGAGGCGCCTCCATCGCGTTCTTGGGCATCTGGGTGAGGAGGCTATGGAACTTGGGGAGGAGGGCGGTTGATTACACAGGGGCTGTAGCGGCGATCTGTGCTCCTGCTGCCTTTCCTGCAGCTCAACCATATGCTGGAGCATATTAGTTTGATTCTCCAGCAGCCTCAGCATTGAATCCTGCCTCCTCTCATCACGCTGCCGCCACATTTCAGCTTCAGCCCTTTCTTCAGCCCGCCACTTACTCTCTTCAGCCTGCCACCTCTCCTCTCGGTCATTTTGTGCTTTCCTGCACTCTGACATTGTCTGCCTCCATTCATTCGTCTGTGCTCTGTCAGGGTGGGAGGACAGCATGAGCTCAGAGAACATATCATCGCAAGTGCGTTTTTTTTCGCCTTCTGATCTTCGCTAGCCTCTGGGAAAGAGAAGATCTTGTGATCCTTGAAACACATGCAGCTGGTGGAGGAAAAAAAAAGGGACAATGGTATTTGAAAAGATACATTTTATAGAACAGTGGGTACACTCTTTCACAGTAAACCTTGCTGTTAACATTACATACATAGCACATGTGCTTTTGTTCCAAGGTTGCATTTTGCCTCCCCCCACCGTGTGGCTAACAGTGGGGAACATTTCTGTTCAGCCATAGGCAAACAGCCCAGCAGGAACGGGCACCTCTGAATGTCCCCTTAAGAAAAGCACCCTATTTCAACCAGGTGACCATGAATGATATCACTCTCCTGAGGATAATACAGAGAGAGAAAGAACGGATGTTGTTTGAACTCCAGCAAACATACACTGCAATGCTTTGTTCTACAATGATTCCCGAGTATGTGCTACTGGCCTGGAGTGGTAAAGTGTCCTACCATGGTGGATGGAATAAGGCTGCCCTCCCCAGAAACCTTTTGGAAAGACTTTGGGAGTATATCCAGGAGAGCCACGAATTCCAGGGCAAATTAATCATTAAACATGCTGGCTTTTAAACCTTGTATAGTATTTTAAAAGATACACTCACCAGAGGTCCCTTCTTCGCCTGTGGGTCCGGGAAGCAGCCTTGGGTGGGTTCGATACTGGCTCCAGGTCCAGGGTGAGAAACAGTTCCTGGCTGTCGGGAAAACCGGTTTCTCCTCTTGTTTGCTGTGAGCTATCTACAACCTCCTCTTCATCGTCTTCCTTGTCCCCAAAACCTGCTTCCGTGTTGCCTCCATTTCCATTGAAGGAGTCAAACAACATGGCTGGGATAGTGATGGCTGAACCCCCTAAAATGGCATGCAGCTCATCATAGAAGTGGCATGTTTGGGGCTCTGACCCGGAATGGCTGTTCACCTCTCTGGTTTTCTGGTAGGCTTGCCTCAGCTCCTTAAATTTCACGCGGCACTGCTTTGGGTCCCTATTATGGCCTCTGTCCTTCATGCCCTGGGAGATTTTCACAAATGTTTTGGCATTTTGAAAACTGGAATGTAGTTCTGATAGCACAGATTCCTCTCCCCATATAGCAGTCAGATCCCATACCTCCCGTTTGGTCCATGCTGGAGCTCTTTTGCGATTCTGGGACTCCATCATGGTCACCTCTGCTGATGAGCTCTGCATGGTCACTTCTCCTGATGAGCTCTGCATGGTCACCTGCAGCTTGTCATACTGGCCAAACAGGAAATTGAAATTCAAAAGTTTGCGGGCCTTTTCCTGTCTACCTGGTCAGTGCATCTGAGTCGAGAGCGCTGTCCAGTGTGATCACAATGAAGCACTCTGGGATAGCTCCCGGAGGCCAATACCATCTAATTGCGTCTACAGTACCCCAAATTCGACCCAGCAAACCCGATTTCAGTGCTAATCTCCTTGTCGGGGGTGGAGTAAGGAAATCAATTTTAAGAGCCCTTTAAGTCAAAAAAAGGGCTTCGTCATGTGGACGGGTGCAGGGTTACATCGATTTAACGCTGCTAAATTCGATCTCAATGCCTAGTGTAGACCAGGGCTTAGGGTGCCAAGTAGTTTTGGAAAAATGACTTTAAGGAGAGGAGGGAGGATGTTTGGCACATGTTAATTAGGAAATTTCTAAAGAAGCAACAAAGTTGGGAATGATAAAAGTCAGAACAAGAAGGAGAGAAGTTTGGGAAGACCATATGGTATATGAAGAGTTAATAAGGGCAATTGTACAGTGCTTTGAAAACAGGGAGGATCCTAAACTGTACATGAAAGAAGAGTAAAATATGCAAAAAGGGAGGAAACAGTGCTGTAGGGGTAGTGTGGAGGAGAATGACTGAGAGTCTCTTTTCTCATTTGTAAAAGAAATAGCGATACAAGTATTTGTGTCGTGTTTGTTGCAGTTTCAATATAGTGGTAATATGCACATCTCCAGTCTGTACAGAGTACATCTAATAACTGGTTGAATTAATTGATGGAGGTATGTTTATGATACAGTCTTTATAATCCTTTGAATTAGTTCCAAATGTAAGAGAGGTACTGGCAGGCCGGGATTCATTTATATCAGTTACCTTATGTTAGAGTGCCACGTTTTATATTTGTAACATTGGCATCAAATTACCATGCGTTCATGTTTTTGATTGGGCTTTGTCTTAAGTTTATAGAGACATTTTTACAATGGTACATTAGGTATTGAAGGAGATGATATGTTTTCTTATTTTTTTTCTTTTGTTGGCAGGAATAATGGAAATCTGGAGGAAATTTCTGGAGTGGGACTTGTATATTTCTAACAGGAATCAAATTTTTTCTCTGAGGACAAAAAATAGATTACTTTTCCTAAAAACTTATATAAAGGGAGATTGTCAACTTGAAATCTCAGTGATAAAAATTGGATACTAATCTTGTCCTTGTGTGTTCCTGGCTGTTCCTTGTGTTACATTTCTCTCCCCCTTTGCTAAAATAAACAAGATAAAAAAATAGAGCAATATTTTCTCTAATCTTCCAACTGTAGTAATCTTAGGCAATGTCTATAACAGTAGCAGCTTTTTTTCCCCCCCAGAAGGCTGATTTTTAGGTGGCTGGTATAGTTTAATGGTCTGCCAGCATTTCTTAGTTCTGGAACTTTAAAAGATTTTGGATATCAGTGTGGCACTGGCAGCCACAACTTATGAATTTTTTTCATAATTTTGTTGAATGTGTACTTTATAAGTTTGTCAACAGGCCTACAAGACATGTCAAATAAGTTTCTATGATGTTGTCTGAGAAAGCACAGATTTTGGGTCCCTTCTCCTTACTTGATCTGACGGGCACAATGATGATCAGTTGCCATTCAGGATTTTTCTATATTCTCTTCCATTCCCATTTGATTCTTGCCTTGTGGGGTGCAGCATGCAGAAAAGTGACTTCCACAGCCACATCTCGCACTATTTTGTTTCTCCTTAGAATATTCTAGCTCAGTATAAAACAGCCCAAGAAGGCTAAATTAAAAGAGGTGGTGTCAAAGGGTGGATTTAATTTAAATTAAATTGATTTAAATCACTAGTCGGGAAGACTCGATTTAATCATGGATTTCTATATAAAAGTGTGTTCTTGTTGGGTGTTATAACCTTAATACATATTCTTCACAACTCAGAGATAGATATAGGTTTCATTTTTAGAAGGTACACGCTATACATTTTTAAAGTGATTTATTTTGCGAACTTTTCAGATTAGTTTTACAGCTATATCAGAAAATGAATGATTGTTTGATTATTTCATTTACTAAAGGGAATTGAAGCAGATATTTATGAAGTCATTGGGAGGTGAACTATCTCCAATTCAACAGGTTAATCATTAATATTTGGAGGATTTTTTTGCCATGCTGTATTACGAGGAGAACATCACCAGACGTTTAAATTGTTTTATTTAACTAAAACAACAACATTATGTATTCTGGATTTTTTTCTTCCAACAGCAAACATATAATATTTTTACAAAACAAGCATATGAATTTTTGAATTTAGTTAAACATTCAAGTTTTTTAAAATCAGGTTTGTTTTTGTTAAAACTGTTTTTAACTAAAATAGTTAAATGAAATATTTAAAAAAACAACAACAAAAATTAAATAGACTATTTTAGCCAGGTCAAAATGAGAAACTTAAAATATTGGCTTCTGCAGCTAACTCAGTCGTCTTCATCTTCATTTTCCTGTTTGTTCATAATCTGGAAAAGAAAAAGAAGCTTTTCTGCTTTTTCAGGTCTCAAATGATTTCTCAATTTGGAATGAATGGGTCCAAAGGAAGAAAATATTCTTTCTACACCAGCAGAAGAAGCTACTTCTGTTAAAAGTGAGATTATCACTTCAACAGTCTCCGAATCCAAGTGCTTAAGTGACTTCCACCAGTTCACTGCTGTGGCTTTCTTTAAAACATCATCAGCAAACATATATTTCTTGAATGGTTCACCTGTAGCTCTGAAATTTTTTATAGTTGGCATTATGGAGGGATGATTGCTGGATGTCCATGTCATAGCCTGCTCTTCTTTTTCAGCAGTTAAGATTTGACCCTGGTACCAAGTATTGAGAATATTTGCAAGAAAATAAGCTGGAGATAGTGCTTGTCCATTCATTTTTTTAATGCTTGTAATTTAACACTGTCATTGCATATTTCTCTTTTTAAGATCTCACTCAATTCCTTCCAAATTTCAACAGTGTCAGCAATAAGACAGCTATTTCCCTGCATTTTGTTCAAGGCTATAGAAATAGGCTTCAGGGTACTCAGCATGCGTTCAACATTTCTCTTAAGCCCAGTGTTGGGAACTTTGGCTGTGATAGTGTCATCTATTTTTTCATGATTTTGTTCACAAACTGTCACCAGATTAGGCCAGTTCTTGATATAATGCTCAAAACAGTCCACTACTGAGTTCCATCGCACGTCTTGTGGGAGTGTTAGCTTGGTTCCTTCCACTTTTTTCAGAGCAGCTGCTGCAAAGTGGTTGTTACGGAAGTATTTTGCAATTTCAACACCATTAGCCTCTATTTCTGGAACACTGAAGTCTTTGGCTAGGAGGTGCATCAAATGAGCACTGCAACCGTATATTAGCTTGGGACTCTCTTCGCTCTCCTACATTTCTTCTAATCTTGGATACATTTGCAGCATTGTCTATGACCAAAGTGTGTACGAGACATTTGAAGTCTTTTTCAGTTTGTTATAGCTTTTACTGCTACTTCTTGTAAGTATTGCATTTCCTGAAGTATTGTTTCTGTAAGAGACATTCCTTTCTTTTGTTGTCACACAAGCACATACAACAGGATCATTGTGGACATTGCTCCACCCATCAAGACTCAGGTTCACAATTTTACCCTCTAGACCTTTTGCACACTGTTAAATTTCTCTTTCATACACTTTATCCAGCAATTTACCCTGCGACATCTGGTCTGTTGGGTGGACTGTATCCTGGTCTTAATGACTGAACCATGTTAATGAAGTGTGGGTTGTCAATCATATGGAAAGGAGAGTTTGTTGCATGACCAAACCGGGCAATTTTTTCATCCATTACCTCTTTTTGTAATCTGCTGATTCTTATCACAAACCTATCTATGGTTGTTTCTGGATGATGGAGATTTTTTTTTTCTTTTTGCTACAGGTGATATACTGTGGTTATGCAAAATATATGATGTGACTAAAACATTATCACACTATGATGTGACTAAAACACTGTCACTATCATTCAGTCAACTCTGAAACTATAGAAAATGATGGTGATCTTGAAGATGGATAGTCTTCAGTGTCCTGTATGTTGAGGATGAATTCTCCTAAACAAAATAAGTCAATGCAGTTATTTAATTATTATCACCATACTGATCATTTAGTATTACTCATTGCATTCAATGACACTAAGTACTACTTTAAAGGTTTCAGAGTAGCAGCCATGTTAGTCTGTATTCGCAAAAAGAAAAGGAGTACTTGTGGCACCTTAGAGAGTGAGCTGTAGCTTACGACAACTTATGCTCAAATAAATTTGTTAGTCTCTAAGGTGCCACAAGTACTCCTTTTCTTTTTACTTTAAAGGTGAAATTGTAAAAGTAAGATCTGCCTATTTCAACTATTTATTTTTTTATCACAACTGCATCTAAAATTATAGTACCATAGAGTAACAACTATATTTTTTGTTCAAACATGAGAATTCAAGAACAGTCCAGAAGGAAGACAGGAAGTCCTTAAGAAAGAAATATGAAATAGAAAAGTTTATCAACCTGAAGATCCTGCGTGTTCAGACATGTTCCTTTCATTATCTTCAACTTCAGTGCAGCTTCCTCCTGAGAAGGAACACTTCTCATGATGTTGTTTCATTCGGACAACCAGGCATTGCATTTATTTGTTGCACTGTTTGCATTTTGCACACATGCCTGTCTTACCCACAGGTAGAGGAACTTCATTAAAATATTTGCAAACTGGGTCTCTTTTATGGCCTGCTGCCATTATAGATTTTCCCTTCTAGTGAGAGAATAGTATGGTAGATCTCAAATCAATGAAGGCTACACTCAGAAAGACCTCAAGACTTCTGGAATATGCTCCTTAAACAGTTTCACTTTTCTTTCTACTGCCTGTCCCTCCCTTCTCACATTTATCTCCAGACTTCTTCTCCTTGTCCAGATCTATTCCTCCCCAACAATCTTCTATTCATTGGACTTTTTGAAACGTTGCACTTTTAGAGAGAGGTAAGGGATTGACTCTGGGTACACAAATTTGCAGAGGGCCAATAGGGTTGAGGTCTGTTATTTCTCACCTCTCTCTTTATTTATTTATTTATTTAAAAACGTTTTTGCTGTTAACAAGCATGTTATCCCTGGAGACACAAATCCATGGTTCTCAAACTGCAAAACTAAGCATCCCTGATGGTATCTTCTAGACTGAGCACTGAGTCCCATTGGGTAGATAGAAAGATTAACCTAAATAATCTATACAGAAGCCCCTGGAACTCCAGAAAATCGGGTCCCTAATCCATGAACTAATGGAAATCATTTACAAAACTTTTCTTAAACATTACATGAATATATTGTCTCATACTATAGAATTAAAATTTATAATCCCTATTCCATAATGAGATATCTTTGAGCTATAATGTATCTTAATTAAAACTATCTTTAGATCGGGTTTTTCCTCAAAAAGCATTTTATCAAAAAAATCCGACAAATAAAAAATCCGTTTTTAAAATTTTTTTTTAATCATTAATTTTTATTTACTCTGGTTGATGACGGGACCCTCAGTTGTATTTCTTGCAGTAGAGCTTTATTCGGGTGTGTTATTTTTTTCTTTAAGAAACTTTTACTACCCTAGCAGAGTGAGACAACAACTGGCTTGCTCAGCTTGCATGCAGGACAGAGAAACTCACTTGCAGGAATTTAGACCCATAGCTTTGGGCTCAAAGATGGATATTCCACATGACTTTTGGGAGACAGGAGGTTTCACTGACACAGGCTCTCCTTTCTGTAGCCACTGAATTGCTAGAATAGATTAATGAGTCTTCCCGGAAAAACTTTGCTTCCCTTCAGAAAATTATCAAGAAAGCCTCCCTGCGGCCTCAGATTATTTGCTGAGGCAGCTATTAAATTAAAAGACCAGAAATAAAGTTGGATGAGGCAGGGCCAGGAAGGGAGAACCAAGAAACCCCCTCCTAGTCTACTCTTCTGTTCACAGAGTCATGGAAACTGTGCCTTCCCTGACTGCAAGCTACGTTTTTTTAGTGCCACCCAGTGGTGACATAAGCTCCCTCAGGATTCAAATCAATTCCTCAATTCAGAATTAGAGGGAAAAACTCAGTTTCCTTGTTTCTCCCTTATGGTGTCGTATCCATCAGCCTCCTAAGCCTGAACATGACCTGCTGTGGAGGGAGATGTTGATTTGTTGCTCCTGCTTGTCTGGCAGCTGAATCTGCTTCTTGCTTGCTCAGCCTCTTCGTTGTTCCGCTCTGCTGCTGCTGCTTGGTGGTGTGGCCTAATCAGAGAGATGGATAAACTGGGAGGAAAGAGAAGGCTGAGCTATTAGGCTCCTGCCTGGCTATCATGGGATTAGCAGACTTCTGTGGCTGGAAAGAGGCCATTAAAGAAATCAGCCAGGGCAGAGCTGACATTGGGGAGCTAAAAGTTGGGGTGACTTTTCTATTTTTTAACCAATCCTTGAACCCACTGAGGGTCCATTGCAGTCTAATGGAGGTCACAACCTACGGATTGTGAAACTGCAGAAAACTATATTTACAAACAAGCATCAGGCAAGCACAAGACACAGCAGCATATTGGAATCATCGGACTGGAAGGGACCTCGAGAGGTCATCTAGTCCAGTCCCCTGCACTCATGGCAGGACTAAGTGTTATCTAGACCATTCCTGACAAGTTTTTGTCTAACTTTGTCTTACTGAATGTGTTGTGGCTGAATTGCTGAGGCACAAAGATGTATTGATGTGGCAAGACAGTATACTTATGTCATGGGAAGTGGTAGCTTTTGGAATTCATTTGCAGACCAAGAACTAAGAGTGCACAAAATTTTCTTGAAAGCTGATATATTCCTTTGAATATAAAAATAATTCGGAGTATGTATTGTTTGAAATGCAAAAGGAAAAAGTAAAATGTTCATTAGCTTATTAATTCAAATATTAGGGCACCACGTGAATGTTTGAATATTTTAACGTTTGATACAACAGTAAAAAATACATGTGCGTAAAATGCAAATTTGTAAGAACTACTTCAATAAATTAATTAAAAGCAGGGTGATATCAAACATTGGCATTTAACAGAAATCTTACAGCGTTAAATCTTGGCAGTTCTATGTTAAACTTTCACATATATGAGAACAACAAGTTTATTCTGGTCTATTTTCTCTCTCTCTCTCTCTCTCTCTCTCTTTTTTTTTTTTTAAACCAGAGAAAGCAACCAGTGAGATGAATACTGCAGAGGACTGGGGCCTCATCTTAGATATATGTGATAAAGTTGGACAGTCGCGCACAGGGTAAGTGTTATGAACTGGGAGGTTTTGCTTTTAAACTATAAATCTTTCATTTTAATCCTCATAGATCACTGTTCATTATATTGATGGTGAGGGGGAGAGATGATGAAAATTTTGAGTTCAGACATTGACTTGTCCTCGGTAGTTTAATTAACTTGATTTAGAATGTACTTGCTATAGGAAGCAAAGGAGGGATATTTATTTTCACACACTATTTAAAAATCGGGGATCTTGATTTTAGGACTTGCATTTGTGCATACAGCAGTTACTTTAAGTGTGAGAGAACAGGAGATTTGATATGTGTTTAAAATACTGTCATTACGGATCCAGTATGAAGTATATAGCATTCTAAATGTGATAAATGGTCATCTTGAATAGGAGATTAATAATTAAATTATAAACATGTTAGCATAGGCTGTTCAATCTACTTTCCTAATACACAGTAGCTGAATTTCCTCTTAGATATATTTTATTCAGTCATCTACTATCAAGATGAAAAGCCGGATCCAAATCTGAGATGGTTTTTGTGGAGGGAAATCATGCCTCACCAATCTACTAGAATTCTTTGAGGAGATCAGCAAGCATGTGGCCAAGGGTTATCCAGTGGAAAGAGTGTATTTAGATTTTCAGAAAGCTTTTGACAAGGTCCCTCACCAAAGGCTCTTAAGCAAAGTTAGCTGCCACTGGATAAGAGGGAAGGTCCTCTCATGGATTGGTAACTGGTTAAAAGATAGGAAACAAAGGGTAGGAATAAATGGTCAGTTTTCAGACTGGAGAGAGGTAAATAGTGATGTCCAGGAGTCTGTATTGTGACCAGTCCTATTTGACATGTTCATAAATGATCTGGAAAAAGGGGTAAACAGTGAGGTGGCAAAATTTGCAGATGATACAAAAGTACTCAAGATCATTAAGTCCCAGGCAGACTGCGAAGAGCTACAAAAGGATCTCACAAAACTGGGGGACTGAGCAACACAATGGCAGATGAAATTAAATGTTGATAAATGCAAAGTAATGCACATTGGAAAACAAAATCCCGACTATACATATAAAATGATGGGGTCTAAATTAGCTGTTACCATTCAAGAAAGAGTTCTTGGAGTCATTGTGGATAGTTCTCTGAAAACAGCCACTCAGTGTACAGTGGCAGTCAAAAAAGTGAACAGAATATTGGGAATCATCAAGAAAGGGATAGATAAGAAGACAGAAAATATCGTATTGCCTCTTTATAAATCCATGGTATTCCACATCTTGAATACTGCATGAAGATGTGGTCGCCCTATCTCAAAACAGATATATTGGAATTGGAAAAGGTTCAGAAAAGGGCAACAAAAATAATTAAGGGTCTGGAATAGCTTCGGCATGAGGAGAAATTAATAAGAGTGGGACTTTTCAGCTTGGAAAAGAGACGATTAAAGGGGGACGTGATAGAGGTCTATTAAACCATGACTGGTGTGGAGAAAGTAAATAAGGAAGTGTTATTTACTCCTCATAACAGAAGAACTAGGGGCCACCAAATGAAATGAATAGGCAGCAGGTTTAAAACAAACAAAAGGAAGTATTTTTTACACAAAGCAGAGCCATCCTATGGAACTCTTTGCCAGAGGATGTTGTGAAGGCCAAGACTCAGGGTGGATTTGATTTAAATCAAATTGATTTAAATCATGATTTAAATGACTAGTCAGGAAATATCGATTTAATCATGGTTTTCTACATAAAAGTGCATTCTTGTTGGTTGTTATAATCTTAATACATATTCTTCACAACTCAGAGATAGATGTAGGTTTCATTTTTAGAAGGTACACACTATACATTTTTAAAGTGATTTATTTTGCAAACTTTTCAGATTAGTTTTTACAGCTATATCTGAAAAATGAATGATTGTTTGGTTATTTCGTTTACCAAAGGTAATTGAAGTAGTTCACCTCCCAATGACTTCATAAATATCTATCTCCAATTCAACAGGTTAATCATTAATATTTGGAGGATTTTCTTGCCATGCTGTATTAGGAAGAGAACATCACCAGACAGACATTTAAATTGTTTTATTTAACTAAAACAACAACGTTAAGTATGGATTTTTTTCTTCAACAGCAAACATATAATATTTTAACAAAACAAGCATATGTCGCTTGCTTCTCACATTTATCTCCAGACTTCTTCTCCTTGTCCAGATCTATTCCTCCCCAACAATCTTCTATTCATTGGACTTTTTGAAACGTTGCACTTTTAGAGAGAGGTAAGGGATTGACTCTGTGTACACAAATTTGCAGAGGGCCAATAGAGTTGAGGTCTGTTGTTTCTCACCACTATATATTTATTTATTTATTTTAAAACCTTTTTGCTGTTAACAAGCATGTTACCTCTGGAGATACAAATTCACAGTTCTCAAACTGCAAAACTAAGCATCTATGATGATATCTTCTAGACTGAGCACTGAGTCCATTGGGTAGATAGAAAGATTGACCTAAACAATCTATATAGAAGCCTGTGGAACCCCATAAGATTGGGTCCCTAATCCATGAACTATTGTAACTCATTTACAAAGATTTTCTTAAACATTACATGAATATATTGACTCATACTATAGAATTTAGTATTTATAATTCCTATTCCACAATGAGATATCTTTGAGCTATAATGTATCTTAATTAAAACTATCTTTAGATAGGTTTTTTCCTCAAAAAGCATGTTATCAAAAAAATCTAATTTAAATTAAAAAAACCTGTTTTTTTTTAAATTAAAAAAAATCATTGATTTTTATCCACCCTGCCAAGACTATAACAGGGTTCAAAAAAGAACGAGATAAATTCATGGAGAATAAGTCCATCAATGACTATTAGCTAGAATAGGCAGAGATGGTGTTCCTAGCCTCTGTTTACCAGAAGCTGAGAATGCGTGACAGGGGATGGATCACTTGATAATTACCTGTTCTGTTTATTCCCTCTGGGGTACCTGGCATTGACCACTGTCAGAAGACAGGATACTGGGCTAGATGGACCTTTGGTCTGACCCGGGATGGCCGCCCTTATGTTCTTACGATATGGGATTCACATAACTGAATGTTCTGGAGAAATCTGTAATAGAAATAGTAGTTAATGTGATGGAGTTTGGAGTTGTGTGCTGTGAAAAATGGAATGTGGTGACATAGCAATGTTATTTTAGAAGTTCGAAATGTGTGATCTGAATGTATCTTTTTACAAGCCCACTTAGCTGACAATTCAGAATGGAGTGACAAACTGAGACTCCTC
The DNA here is from genome assembly GCF_009764565.3 of Dermochelys coriacea. Taxonomy (NCBI): domain Eukaryota; kingdom Metazoa; phylum Chordata; order Testudines; family Dermochelyidae; genus Dermochelys; species Dermochelys coriacea. The sequence goes on from NC_050069.1 coordinate 231,029,386, forward strand.
ATGCTGTTGTGTATAGTTCTGCTATAGATTATAGTCAGTAAGCAGGTATTAACTTTTCATATTTTTTTCTATATGTAAAACTGTATTCCTTCTAAAATAAGTGTGGTGCTGCTGCTCTTTACAACTACTGTTAATTTGGTGAGTTAAATGGTATCGCTTCTTTCCCCATAACTTGTGACATGAGTAATATCATTATAAGGAATTATCTGGGAAGGTTTAGCCTAACAATTCACCATCAACAGAAAATGCTATCTAGCAAAAAGGGATCAGGGAGACAATCCTTAGTCCTGAGAGTTACACAGACAAAGTTAGGGTCTATGCTGGTAATATAAGCTTAAATTTCTCTCAGGAGAACCTTTGAATTCTTTTACAATAGGAGCCAACTAGAACAGTGGATTTGTTCTGTCTGTAGTGTAGACATGCCCGTAAAGTTAAGTCAACCTATGTTAGATCGACTTACAGCCACCACAGTAATTTAGTGCAATTTTTCATGGCCACACTACGCTCCTTTGGTGGTGGTGTGCATCCTCACTAAGAATGCTTCCACTGACTTAAGAGGGGCAGTGTAGGAGCTGAGTGTCCCCCTTTGGGAGCCCAGCTGCTGCCTGGACTCTCAACTCTGCTCCCTGCTGGCAGCCTTGCCTGGGCTCTCAGCTCCGCACAGAGCTCCCTGCCAGGTGCCTGGCTGCGCTCTGGCTTCCCGCTGTATCATTAGTCAATTCACTTGTTCCTGTTTCATGAATTGTGTCTGCACAAGAACCCGCCAATATGCTGCTTCACTCAGCATCCATAGTGTTAGGGATAACAGAAAAATATAACTTGACCAGTTTTGCAATGTTGGGAAAGTGTGGTTCTGCAGACCTCCACAAAGCAGTCAACGAAAGGGTACAGTGGAATTTCTTTGCATAAAACCAGTAGCCTTCATTTTTGTAAGCTCTTGTTAAAGCCAGGTATGGAATCCAATGGAAGGGCATCCAACCTTAATGTACATACTTGCATTGGATCAAACACCCTTACACCTTTAAGGAACTGCTATGCTCGCTGGGTGAAACACAGTTTTCTTTCATTAATATTGTCATAGTTGGAAAGCTTATCTGAAATTTCAGTAGAAGTTTTAATCCATGGGTTTTGAATCCCTGTGTCACTGCTGTGTTGCTAACATTTAAGTGCTCAATATGTGTTAAGTCAACTTTGATTGTACATTTGATGAATGTGGATTTCACAGGCTTACAGCCAACCTAACCCCTGATGTAGATATCATTGGGTTGATGGAAGAATTCTTCTGTCGACTTAGCTACCCCCTCTTGGGGAGGTGGATTAACTACACTGATGGGAGAACCTCTTCCATCGCTGTATTGAGTGTCTATACTGAAGTGCTACAGCAGTGCAGCTGCAGCATTTCAGGTGTAGGCAAGCGCTCAATTCATCTTACCTGCAATGCTCACATAATAAACCTTGCTAATAACATTGGGATGACCAATTTCCCACAAACTGATACGCTAGCAGCAAGTCAAAAAGGTTTTTAAACATTGAGGAAAAATTGCATTTTAAATCAACAAGCTCTTTGCCATGCCTTGTGATGAAGTCAAGTTTTATCTGTAAAATTTCTGATTTTTCCACCAGATGTTTCAGCTCTTCAATGCTTCCATGTCTGGTGTAATTTTCTTTTCTCCTCCACAAAACTGGAGTAAAAAGTAATAGACTGTATGATATTCAATAGCAACATACCGGCTTCCCCATCTCACTTTAACTGGCTCAGGGTGCACTTTTACAGGAAAACTGGAACCCACAGCTTGGACTACGCTTTGCAGATACTGTTTAAAACACAATTTTCTGCTCAGACAAAGTTGAAAAACCTTTTGACTATGACTGTTAGCTTGTCAGCGTGTGGGAAATTGGTCATCCCAATGTCTTGAGAAAGGTCTATTGTTTGAACATTGCAGGTAAGATGAACTGTGCACTTGTCTACACCTGAAATGCTGCAGCTGCACTGCTGTAGCGCTTCAGTGTATACACGCAATACAGTGATGGAAGAAGTTCTCCCATCAGTTAATCTACCTCCCCAAGAGTAGGTAGAATAATTCTTCGATCAGCCCAGTGCTGTCTACTCCAGGAGTTAGGTTGGCTTAACTATGTTGCTAAGGTGTGTCTTAAATTTTCAGTGTAAACCTGGCCCAAGTTAGGCTGTAAGCCCTGAAGCACTTGCTTGTAAGCTTTTGACATGTAGGATGTGTTTTCAGATATAAATGCACTGATATAATCAAAATCCATTCCAAAGGTATTCTGATACTTAACTTCAATACCATTGCACAAGCTATTGCAAACAGCCTGTAAATAAATTATATCAGCAAGGACAGTTTTCAGGTCCGAGTCAGGTGTGTCTTCACCTTTTAGGCCTTGCAAAACAAATAAATTATGTGACACATACTCATCTTGGCCACCAGTTGATTCATCTGTGACCACAGACAACCAGACTGATTCATGAGTTCCATAATCCTGCTTGTGACACCTCATCAGCTTCAAGTAAATATTCATCAATCCAGCTAAGATGTGAAGAAATCTCTCCACCTTTTGCTATATTCCATCCAAAGAATTCCCTTAGCCTTGGGTTGTCCAGTTTTTCAAGAGGGATATTTGTGTAAACATACACCTCTGGTGGATCAATATTTATAGTTACATGTTTCACATTTTTTGGTACAATTTTGAAACAAGGAAGTCACGGATGTTGTTTCTTAGCAAGTAAAGCAGCTGCCCATACTGCTTTGTATTCCGGACTTTCTCTTTTGGTGAATACGTGATTCAAGAGGTGTATTAGACTCTGTTTTTCTGTAATGACAACAATAATATTGCAGGAGGTACAGAAGAGCTTAACTCCATCACTGTGTAAGATTCCCTGATAAATACTGCTTTTGTGTGATCATCTGCAGACACCGTTTTAACTTTCTTGGATGCATCATTCTGTTGTTGTCAGTGAACAGTGTTTCCCACCTAGATTGCCTTTTCAGATTTCTGTAGTTCACCTCTGCTGAGAATGTGCATAACACTGTTCTTCCACACATGGGTACAGCACTGTAAGCTAAAGTTCATTTTTCATATTAAATACTTTATTACAGACATTTTTCCTTTTTTAAAAAAAATTGAAAATAATCATGGTTTTGGGGTATAAGTGCTTTCTATGCCCTCCATGAATTCATGATTTATATAGGGCCCTAATCATAATAAATTTCAGGTAAATAGAATCATAGAATCATAGAATCTCAGGGTTGGAAGGGACCCCAGAAGGTCATCTAGTCCAACCCCCTGCTCAAAGCAGGACCAAGTCCCAGTTAAATCATCCTAGCCAGGGCTTTGTCAAGCCTGACCTTAAAAACCTCTAAGGAAGGAGATTCTACCACCTCCCTAGGTAACGCATTCCAGTGTTTCACCACCCTCTTAGTGAAAAAGTTTTTCCTAATATCCAATCTAAACCTCCCCCATTGCAACTTGAGACCATTACTCCTCGTTCTGTCATCTGCTACCATTGAGAACAGTCTAGAGCCATCCTCTTTGAAACCCCCTTTCAGGTAGTTGAAAGCAGCTATCAAATCCCCCCTCATTCTTCTCTTCTGCAGACTAAACAATCCCAGCTCCCTCAGCCTCTCCTCATAAGTCATGTGCTCTAGACCCCTAATCATTTTTGTTGCCCTTCGCTGTACTCTTTCCAATTTATCCACATCCTTCTTGTAGTGTGGGGCCCAAAACTGGACACAGTACTCCAGATGAGGCCTCACCAGTGTCGAATAGAGGGGAACGATCACGTCCCTCGATCTGCTCGCTATGCCCCTACTTATACATCCCAAAATGCCATTGGCCTTCTTGGCAACAAGGGCACACTGCTGACTCATATCCAGCTTCTCGTCCACTGTCACCCCTAGGTCCTTTTCCGCAGAACTGCTGCCGAGCCATTCGGTCCCTAGTCTGTAGCGGTGCATTGGATTCTTCCATCCTAAGTGCAGGACCCTGCACTTATCCTTATTGAACCTCATTAGATTTCTTTTGGCCCAATCCTCCAATTTGTCTAGGTCCTTCTGTATCCTATCCCTCCCCTCCAGCGTATCTACCACTCCTCCCAGTTTAGTATCATCCGCAAATTTGCTGAGAGTGCAATCCACACCATCCTCCAGATCATTTATGAAGATATTGAACAAAACGGGCCCCAGGACCGACCCCTGGGGCACTCCACTTGACACCGGCTGCCAACTAGACATGGAGCCATTGATCACTACCCGTTGAGCCCGACAATCTAGCCAGCTTTCTACCCACCTTATAGTGCATTCATCCGGCCCATACTTCCTTAACTTGCTGACAAGAATGCTGTGGGAGACCGTGTCAAAAGCTTTGCTAAAGTCAAGAAACAATACATCCACTGCTTTCCCTTCATCCACAGAACCAGTAATCTCATCATAAAAGGCGATTAGATTAGTCAGGCATGACCTTCCCTTGGTGAATCCATGCTGACTGTTCCTGATCACTTTCCTCTCCTCTAAGTGCTTCAGGATTGATTCTTTGAGGACCTGCTCCATGATTTTTCCAGGGACTGAGGTGAGGCTGACTGGCCTGTAATTCCCAGGATCCTCCTTCTTCCCTTTTTTAAAGATGGGCACTACATTAGCCTTTTTCCAGTCATCCGGGACTTCCCCCGTTCGCCACGAGTTTTCAAAGATAATGGCCAAGGGCTCTGCAATCACAGCCGCCAATTCCTTCAGCACTCTCGGATGCAATTCGTCCGGCCCCATGGACTTGTGCACGTCCAGCTTTTCTAAATAGTCCCTAACCACCTCTATCTCTACAGAGGGCTGGCCATCTCTTCCCCATTTTGTGATGCCCAGCACAGCAGTCTGGGAGCTGACCTTGTTAGTGAAAACAGAGGCAAAAAAAGCATTGAGTACATTAGCTTTTTCCACATCCTCTGTCACTAGCTTGCCTCCCTCATTCAGTAAGGGGCCCACACTTTCCTTGGCTTTCTTCTTGTTGCCAACATACCTGAAGAAACCCTTCTTGTTACTCTTGACATCTCTTGCTAGCTGCAGCTCCAGGTGCGATTTGGCCCTCCTGATATCTTTCCTACATGCCCGAGCAATATTTTTATACTCTTCCCTGGTCATATGTCCAACCTTCCACTTCTTGTAAGCTTCTTTTTTATGTTTAAGATCCGCTAGGATTTCACCATTAAGCCAAGCTGGTCGCCTGCCATATTTACTATTCTTTCGACTCATCGGGATGGTTTGTCCCTGTAACCTCAACAGGGATTCCTTGAAATACAGCCAGCTCTCCTGGACTCCCTTCCCTTTCATGTTAGTCCCCCAGGGGATCCTGGCCATCTGTTCCCTGAGGGAGTCAAAGTCTGCTTTCCTGAAGTCCAGGGTCCGTATCCTGCTGCTTACCTTTCTTCCCTGCGTCAGGATCCTGAACTCAACCAACTCATGGTCACTGCCTCCCAGATTCCCATCCACTTTTGCTTCCCCCACTAATTCTACCCGGTTTGTGAGCAGCAGGTCAAGAAAAGCGCTCCCCCTAGTTGGCTCCCCTAGCACTTGCACCAGGAAATTGTCCCCTACGCTTTCCAAAAACTTCCTGGATTGTCTATGCACCGCTGTATTGCTCTCCCAGCAGATATCAGGAAAATTAAAGTCACCCATGAGAATCAGGGCATGCGATCTAGTAGCTTCCGTGAGTTGCCGGAAGAAAGCCTCATCCACCTCATCCCCCTGGTCCGGTGGTCTATAGCAGACTCCCACCATGACATCACTCTTGTTGCACACACTTCTAAACTTAATCCAGAGACACTCAGGTTTTTCCACAGTTTCGTACCGGAGCTCTGAGCAGTCATACTGCTCCCTTACATATAGTGCTACTCCCCCACCTTTTCTGCCCTGCCTGTCCTTCCTGAACAGTTTATAACCATCCATGACTGTACTCCAGTCATGTGAGTTATCCCACCAAGTCTAGATTTTGTACCTGGACTGGCAAACTAATGACAATTTTTCAGTGTTGGCCAAACTCTTAATTGCCATCCCTCTAAATATTTGTCCTTGTAAAGTTACTTTTTGGGTCTACATACATCTTAACTTTAATGTTAATAACAGTTGTTACTAAAAGGCACCTATGCCTTTTCTCAGTTACATTGAAGCTTAACAAATTAATGTGTAATGATTGTATGGACAACATTTATTCCAAAATGTGTAGTATGTTTGTATTGCAATAACAATACAATAGGGCAGAAAAGTTTGACTTGGTTTATCTTATACTGATATATACTCAATCTGTTTTATGAAGACATGTACTGAGTAAAATAGCCATATCACGTAGCAGCCTTTTCTATAATTAGTAGTACTGCATATGAGAGAGAGGTTTATGTAAAACATGGACACAGCCAAATATAGTTTAGCCAAGCAGTAGTGTAACTTATACCAGAGTTTCATTTTAGTTGTCAGATATCAATGCACATTGTAAAACTATTTTAGGTGTTAGAGGGGGAAAAAACCTACTGTAAATTCATTTGAGAAGAAAGGAAAAAGCAATTTGGTGTTAAGGGAACACAGCTAAGATTTGTTCAATGGAATATTCAAAAAAAATGTGTTGCTTGTATGAGGGATGATACTTTTTCCAATCCCCGTTCTTTCAAATAAAAACCCACTTAGTTGTATAACGGGCCCACAGCATATGTTTGAAAATTCCAATGGAACTGCAGCATTTTCTCTTAACTTCAGTTTCTACATTATTGGTACCTGCTATGATGCAAGTAAAACCTTTAAAATGTAAGGTCTGTGTTCAGATATCTCATCTGTTTGAAACTCAGACCTGGAAGGTATAACCATTCTTTAGCAGTTTGTTGCTGATTCACATCTTTTCTTCATACAAGTGGGGTAGGACTAGAATGGGATCTGTTTGAGAGGAAGATAATTAAAGTACTATGAAAAATGTGTTTAAGTGACTGATGAGTGTTCTTAGAAGTGCAGGAGAAATAGATTGTTGCATATTAAACTGTTTTAAAATCTGACAGAAATTACCCAAAATTACTAAACAAGCATTAATTACAACTGTAGCTGTTCTTACATAGCGTACTACTTACTGTATTTTATTATTAGGGCCCTCCCAAATTCACTGTCCATTTTGGTCAATTTCACAGTCGTAGGATTTTTAAAATAATAAATTTCATGATTTCAGCTATTTAAATCTGAAATTTCACAGTGTTGTTAACTGTAGGAGTCCTGACTCAAAAAGGAGTTGCCAGGGGTGGGTAGTCAAAGGTTATTGTAGGAGGGGTTACGGTACTGCTACCCTTTCTTTTGCGCTGTTGCTGGCAGCAGCGCTGCCTTCAGAGCTGGGCAGCTGGAGAGTGGCGGCTGCTGGCCCGGAGTACAACTCTGAAGACAGAGCTGCCACTAGTAGCAGCGTAGAAGTAAGGGTTGCAATACCATGACCCTCTAAAATAACCTTGCAATTCCCTTTTGGATCAGGACCTCCAATTTTAGAAAAGCTCGTCTCCCCCATGAAATCTGTATAGTATAGGGTAAAAGCACACAAAAGACTAGATTTCATGCTCTGTGGCACATTTTTCATGGCCGTGAATTTGGTGGGGTCCTATTTATGATACTGGCACAGTGCTTAAAGTGGTATGAAAAATGTGTGTGTGTGTGCGCGCGCGTGCGCCTGGCATCACCCCCATATCAGCCCATACCCCTGCCCAACAATTCTGGCCTCCAAGTCAATGCTGCCCACAATCCCCCATCCAGGCCCTGAGATGGTGCAGTGGGTTCCCCTTTTCTTCCATGACGGGGGAGGAGCAGCTGCAGGAGTTCTTAACTTCCTCTGCTCCTTTCCAAGCCAGGTGCTGCTGAGGGGAAGAGGTAAGGAGGAGTAGAGGAGTCAACTCATTGGTCATAGGGCAGGAGGGGGGGAGTGGAGCTGAGGTGCTGCGCTCTTCTTCTTCAAGTACTTGCACATGTCCATTCCAATGTAGGTGTGTCCTCGCCCTAAGCACAGCTGCCAGAAATTTTTCCCCTTGGTGCTATCTGTTGGGTCAGCTCTGGTGCCCCCTGGAGTCGCGCGCTCCTAGTGCCAGTATGAACAGTCCTGCTGACGCACATCCTCTCACTTCTTTCTTACCGCCTGTGATGATCGTTGGCAGTACTTTGTCTTTGCAATTCTGCAAGTACTCTCCCGGTGGACTTTTCTCTTTTTATTGTATGTAGTTAACTTTTACATAATAGTTACGTTTTCTGTTAGTAGTTCTTCATTTAGCAGAGTTCATCTCTGCTCCGATGCCGGGGCATACCCCGGTCTCGGGTTTTAAGCCTTGTGCCTGGTGTCACAAGCCTATGCCTGTGAGAGACCCCCATTCCAGCTGGCTTAAGTGCCTGACGGAAGCTCACGTTTGAGAGTGCTGTAAGATCTATAAGGACTTCAGGCCCCTCACCAGAAAAGACAGTGACACTAGATTGGAGATCATCCTAATGGAGACAGCACTAATACCTTCCTCAGAGCCTGGTCACTCAGACTCTGCACCAAATATTTCAGCTTTGGTGAGGAGCGCCCGATGGCTGTTTGGGATCCTTGGTGCCGTTCCTCATCACCGGTACTGAGGACCAACACTCTGTCCACCTCACGAGTATCTCAGCATCATCTCCAGTGCCTAGGAAAAAGCCGAGGAAGACTGACAGAGGACACTCCCCGATCCTGAGGTTGACAGGGCATGGAGAGACTAGCAGAGTGCGACCTGCGTCGGACCACTCCACAGCCCTGTTGATCTGTGCAGTGCCATTGACTCTGGCCCCATTGATGGGCTCGCCAATGCAGGAGAGCCACCAGAGCTACCAATGCTTTGGCTTTACCATCTATTCCAGAGGCGTTTGCCACGCCAAGAGACTTCCTCTCAATGCTGGTCCCAGTATCCCTGGCTGCGTAGGAGCCTGCAGATTCCATGCTGGTGGGGAAAACCTCTGTGGTGCCAAGACTCCTTGTGCCTTCCAAGGGGAAACCTGCTATGATGGTGCTATTCCAATCTTCTTCCTCTCTGCACTGATCGCCGGCAGTGGTGAGCACCACTCCTCCCTAGTCTTCTGACAGGGAATCTTCAGAGTCTGATTCAGAGGCAGAGTCATATACCTCACGCAGGAGCTGGTACCATCACTCCAGCCTGTACTATCCTACTATGGACCTGGCCCAGGGAATCCCCCCCATGGCATAACCCCTGGGGCAGTGGCAAATGCCAGTACAATGGCCCTTTTGGAACCCCTTGGCTTTTCCACTGATGCAGGGGCTGCAATCTGGAAGGTCGGACTCTGTGGCATTTGAGGCCAGAGCGCTGCCTCCATTCCGCTCCAGTCTAGATCCTGGCTTTGGTACTGAAGCCTGTATCGAATACCCAGAGCCAGCTCCGCGAGACCCGTCTGGTGTTGAGGTAGAAATACAGTGCCCCCTATTGGTACAGACTTCCTCTTCTGATTGAGGCAATGGCAGGAATGGACATAGTGCCCTCTCAGGATGACTATAGGGTTCATCAAGAGCTCCTTAAGAGAGTGGCTAAAAACCCGGGCATTCAGGTGGAGGAGGTCTGGGAATCCTCCTATGTCTTAGTTGACATCCTAACATCAACAGGCCCATCAAGACTAGCACTGCCCTTAATGAAGCCATTATGGACGCCATAGAGGCATTGTGGCAGACCCCAGTGTCCCTTCAGTCGATGGCAAAGAAGACTAAAAGAAATACTTTGTTCCAGGTCTAAGGGATATGAATTTTTATATACAACCCCCACCCTGGGCTCTTTGGTGGTGTCAGCAGCCTCCTCTCCTGGAGGAAGGGAAGTCTGTGGCAAAGGTGTCCCAACAAGCGGCCTTGGATGTGGTTGACTCGGCAGCCCAATCTATGTCCTTCGCAGTAGCAGTGCGCAGAAGCTCATGGCTTCAATCCTTCAGCCTACCACACGAGGTCCAACAGACTTTGCCCTTTTGAGGGCATGTCACTCTTTTTTCCAAGCAAACAGACTCTAGGCTGCACAGTGTAAAGGTCTCCAGGGCTACTCTGAAGTCCCGATGCGTCTAAACACTGGCGTCCACGAGGAAGCATTATAAATTCTGGCCTCTTGAGTCTTCTCACCGCCTGCCAGGCAGGACTCTTACAGGAAGAGGAGCAGGGGCTTTAGGAGACGACCTGCAGAATCCTCTTCCACATCTGTCTACTTCCCCCAAACACTGGGAGGAGGGGTCCAAGCAGGCCTTTTGATGGGGTGCTTGGGGATGACATACCAGGACAGGACTCTGATCCAACCTACTCCATATTTGCAAACCATTTCTCCCATTTCTGTCAGGCTTGGGCCATATTATGACAGACCGCTGGGTGTTAAGCTCAATAGCAGTAGGACATACCCTTCAATTCAGTTCTTCCATCCCTCTCCCAGCCTCCCTCTCTATCCCTCTTCAGGAACCTTTCTCACAAGAAAATTCTAGCCCAAGAGATGTAGTCGCTCCTAAGGTTGGGAGCTGTGGAAGAGTTCCACCGGAGTTAAGGGGCCTGATTTTTCCTAATCCTGAAAGCCATTGGTGGTCTCAGACTTCTTCTGGACCTCCAAAACCTCAACAGATACATGAAAAAGCTAAAGTTCTGCGTGGTCTCCTTGGCTTCCATCATCTCCTCCCTCCAGAGGATTGTTATGCTGCCCTCGATTTGAAGGACGCTTACTTCCATTTTTCAATTTTATTTCACAGAAGATTCCTTAGATTCATGGTGAACCACATGCACTACCAATTCGCAGTTCTAACTTTTGGCCTGTTAGCGGCCCTCGGGTGTTTACGAAGTGCCTGGCGGTCGTTGCATTGTACTTGAGGAGGCAGGGGATTCAGCTTTACCCTTACCTCGATAACTGGCTTGAGACATCCTCTGAGCAGGGTGATTCCAGGCAATAGTGATGCTTATAGAGAGCCTCAGAGATCATCCCATCGCTCCAGCAAGAAACTGCTTGAAGCTCCTGGGTCACATGGCTTCATGCATCTGTGTGGTGCAGCATGCAAAACTTGGACTCTGACCTCTCCAGTCGTAGCTGGGGTTGGTATACTTGCTAAGCCAATACCATTTGGACACAGTGATCACAGTTCCCATCAGTGCTTTCCTCCCTCAACTGGTGGCTAGACCCCCTGATGGTGCATGCAGGAGTCCTGTTCTCAAGGCTCCAACCATCAGTATCTCTCATTACAGAAGCTTCAGCGAGGGGCTGGTGTGCTCACTTGGATTCCCTCAGAATGCAGGGCCTCTGGTCTCAGGAAATGTGCTCCCTGCATCATCAGTGTCGGGGAGCTCAGGACAGTGCACTTGGCTTCCCAGGCATTCCAGCCTCAGGTGGCAGGCAAGAATGTGTCAATTCTCACAGACAACACAACGGCGATGTTTTTTATGAACAGGCAGGGAGGAGCATGTTCCTCTCCCCTATATCAAGAAGTGCTTCACTTGTGGGAATTTTGCATAGCTCACTCGATCCACCTCAAGGCCTCCTGTCTGTCGGGATTGCAAGACAGTCTAGCGGATCACCTCAGCAGATCCTTCTACAACCACCATGAGTGATCCATTCACCCAGATGTCATGAAAACCGTTTTCCATAGGTGGGAAACACCCAAGATATACCTCTTCGCGACAAAGCACAACAAGAAGCGTCTGCATTTCTGCTCCCTCCTGGGCCACAGCCCCTAGATCTCTTGTAGATGCCTTCCTCCTCCCTTGGATGGTTCATCTCTTCTATGTGTTTCCTCCTTTTCCTCTCATAACCAGGGTCTTGCTGAGAATCAGAAGAGACAAAGCATGAGTCATCCTGATAGCCCCTGCCTGGTCCCGCCAGTACTGGTTCGCCACACTTCTAGGCCTCTCGGTGGACGCCAATCCTTCTGCCTCTGTATCCAGACCTGATCTCGCAGGACCACGGCTGCCTGCATCACCTGATCCTCAAGTCCCTCCATCTCATGGCCTGGAAACTCTGTGGCTGAACCCCACAGAGCTAGCATGCTCAGACCAGGTCCATGAGAACATAAGAACATAAGAATGGCCATACTGGGTCAGACCAAAGGTCCATCCAGCCCAGTATCCTGTCTGCCGACAGTGGCCAATGCCAGGTGCTCCAGAGGGAGTGAACCTAACAGTTAATGACCAAATGATCTCTCTCCTGCCTTCCATCTCCACCCTCTGAGAAACAGAGGCTAGGGACACCTTACCCTTCCTGGCTAATAGGCATTAATGGACTTAACCTCCATGCATTTATCTAGTTCTCTTTTTAAACCCTGTTATAGTCCTAGCTTTCACAACCTCCTCAGGCAAGGAGTTCCACAGGTTGACTGTGTGCTGTGTGAAGAACTTCCTTTTATTTGTTTTAAACTTGCTGCCCATTAATTTCATTTGGTGGTCCCTAGTTCTTATATTATGGGAACAAGTAAATAACTTTTCCTTATTTACTTTCTCCACACCTCTCATGATTTTATATACCTCTATCATATCTCCGCTTATATACCCCTATCATATCCCCCCTTTTCCAAGCTGAAAAGTTCTAGTCTCTTTAATCTCTCCTCAAATGGGACCCGTTCCAAACCCCTAATCATTTTAGTTTCCCTTTTCTGAACCTTTCCTAATGCCAGTATATCTTTTTTGAGATGAGGAGACGACATCTGTATGCAGTATTCAAGATACGGGCCTACGATGGATTTATATAAGAGCAATAAAATATTCTCCGTCTTATTCTCTATCCCTTTTTAAATGATTCCTAACATCCTGTTTGCTTTTTTGACTGCTGCTGCACACTGCGTGGACGTCTTCAGAAAACTATCCGTGATGACTCCAAGATCTCTTTCCTGATCAGTTGTAGTTAAATTAGCCCACATCATATTGTATGTATAGTTGGGGTTATTTTTTCCAATGTGAATTACTTTACATTTATCCACATTAAATTTCATTTGCTATTTTTGTTGCCCAATCACTTAGTTTTGTGAGATCTTTTTGAAATTCTTCACAGTCTGCTTTGGTCTTAACTACCTTGAGCAGTTTAGTATCGCCTGCAAACTTTGCCACCTCACTGTTTACCCCTTTCTCCAGATGGTTTATGAATAAGTTGGATAGGATTGGTCCTAGGACTGACCCTTGGGGAACACCACTAGTTACCCCCTCCATTCTGAAAATTTACCATTTATTCCTACCCTTTGTTCCTTGTCTTTTAACCAGTTCTCAGTTCATGAAAGGATCTTCCCTCTTACCCCATGACAACTTAATTTACATAAAAGCCTTTGGTGAGGGATCTTGTCAAAGGCTTTCTGGAAATCTAAGTACACTATGTCCGCTGGATCCCCCTTGTCCACATGTTTGTTGACCCCTTCAAAGAACTCTAATAGATTAGTAAGACATGATTTCGCTTTACAGAAACCATGTTGACTTTTGCGCAACAATTTACGTTCTTCCATGTGTCTGACAATTTTATTCTTTACTATTGTTTCCACTAATTTGCCCGGTACTTGCGTTTGACTTACTGGTCTGTAATTGCCGGGATCATCTCTAGAGCCCTTTTTAAATATTGGCGTTACATTAGCTATCTTCCAGTCTTTGGTACAGAAGCTGATTTAAAGGACAGGTTACAAATCATAGTTAATAGTTCCGCAATTTCATATTTGAGTTCTTTCAGAACTCTTGGGTGAATGCCACTGGTCCCCGTGACTTTTTACTGTTAAGTTTCTCAATTAATTCCAAAATCTCCTCTAGTGACACTTCAGTCTGTGACAATTCCTCACATTTGTCACCTGCAAAGGACGGTTCAGGTTTGGGAATCTCCCTAACATCCTTAACCATGAAGACTGAAGCAAAGAATTCACTTTCTCCACAATGACTTCATTTAGTTTCTCGTCTTTAAGTGCTCCTTTTGTATTTGGATTGTACAGGGGCCCCTTAGCAGGCTTCCTGCTTCTGATGTACTTAAAAAACATTTTGTTATTATCTTTTGAGTTTTTGGCTAGCTGTTCTTCAAACTCCTTTTTAGCTTTTCTTATTACATTTTTACAATTATTTTGGCAGTGTTTATGCTCCTTTCTATTTACTTCACTAGGATTTGACTTCCACTTTTGAAAAGATGCCTTTTTATCTCTCACTGCTTCTTCTACATGTTTGTAAAGCCACAGTGGCTCTTTTTTTAGCTCTGTTACTGTGTTTTTTAATTTGGGGTATACATGCAAGTTGAGCTTCTGTTATGGTGTCTTTGAAAAGTGTCCATGCAGCCTGCAGGGATTTCACTCAAGTCACTTTTCAGAGTAGCAGCCGTGTTAGTCTGTATTCGCAAAAAGAAAAGGAGTAGTTGTGGCACCTTAGAGGCTAACAAATTTATTAGAGCATAAGCTTTCGTGAGCTACAGCTCACTTCATCGGATGCATTTGGTGGAAAAAACAGAGGGGAGATTTATATACATACACAGAGAACGTGAAACAATGGGTTTATCATACACACTGTAAGGAGAGTGATCACTTAAGATAAGCCATCACCAGCAGCGGGGGGGGGGGGGGGGGAGGAGGAAAACCTTTCATGGTGACAAGCAAGGTAGGCTAATTCCAGCAGTTAACAAGAATATCTGAGGAACAGTGGGGGCTGGGGTGGGGGGGAGAAATACCATGGGGAAATAGTTTTACTTTGTGTAATGACTCATCCATTCCCAGTCTCTATTCAAGCCTAAGTTAATTGTATCCAGTTTGCAAATTAATTCCAATTCAGCAGTCTCTCGTTGGAGTCTGTTTTTGAAGCTTTTTTGTTGAAGGATAGGCACTCCTAGGTCTGTAATCGAGTGACCGGAGAGATTGAAGTGTTCTCCAACTGGTTTTTGAATGTTATAATTCTTGACGTCTGATTTGTGTCCATTCATTCTTTTACGTAGAGACTGTCCAGTTTGGCCAATGTACATGGCAGAGGGGCATTGCTGGCACATGATGGCATATATCACATTGGTAGATGCGCAGGTGAACAAGCCTCTGATAGTATGGCTGATGTGATTAGGCCCTATGATGGTATCCCCTGAATAGATATGTGGACAGAGTTGGCAATGGGCTTTGTTGCAAGGATAGGTTCCTGGGTTAGTGGTTCTGTTGTGTGGTGTGTGGTTGCTGGTGAGTATTTGCTTCAGATTGGGGGGCTGTCTGTAAGCAAGGACTGGCCTGTCTCCCAAGATCTGTGAGAGTGATGGGTCGTCCTTCAGGATAGGTTGTAGATCCTTGATGATGCGTTGGAGAGGTTTTAGTTGGGGGCTGAAGGTGATGGCTAGTGGCGTTCTGTCCTTTTCTTTGTTGGGCCTGTCTTGTAGTAGGTGACTTCTGGGTACTCTTCTGGCTCTGTCAATCTGTTTCTTACCCACCTGCTGAAGTGAAGAAACAGATTGACAGAGCCAGAAGAGTACCCAGAAGTCACCTACTACAGGACAGGCCCAACAAAGAAAAGAACACAACGCCACTAGCCATCACCTTCAGCCCCCAACTAAAACCTCTCCAACGCATCATCAAGGATCTACAACCTATCCTGAAGGACGACCCATCACTCTCACAGATCTTGGGAGACAGGCCAGTCCTTGCTTACAGACAGCCCCCCAATCTGAAGCAAATACTCACCAGCAACCACACACCACACAACAGAACCACTAACCCAGGAACCTATCCTTTCAACAAAGCCCGTTGCCAACTCTGTCCACATATCTATTCAGGGGATACCATCATAGGGCCTAATCACATCAGCCATACTATCAGAGGCTTGTTCACCTGCGCATCTACCAATGTGATATATGCCATCATGTGCCAGCAATGCCCCTCTGCCATGTACATTGGCCAAACTGGACAGTCTCTACGTAAAAGAATGAATGGACACAAATCAGACGTCAAGAATTATAACATTCAAAAACCAGTTGGAGAACACTTCAATCTCTCTGGTCACTCGATTACAGACCTAGGAGTGACTATCCTTCAACAAAAAAGCTTCAAAAACAGACTCCAACGAGAGACTGCTGAATTGGAATTTATTTGCAAACTGGATACAATTAATTTAGGCTTGAATAGAGACTGGGAATGGATGAGTCATTACACAAAGTAAAACTATTTCCCCATGGTATTTCTCCCCCCCACTCCACCCCCCCACTGTTCCTCAGATATTCTTGTTAACTGCTGGAATTAGCCTACCTTGCTTGTCACCATGAAAGGTTTTCCTCCTTTCCCCCCCCCTGCTGCTGGTGATGGCTTATCTTAAGTGATCACTCTCCTTACAGTGTGTATGATAAACCCATTGTTTCATGTTCTCTGTGTGTGTGTGTATATAAATCTCTCCTCTGTTTTTTCCACCAAATGCATCCGATGAAGTGAGCTGTAGCTCACGAAAGCTTATGCTCTAATAAATTTGTTAGTCTCTAAGGTGCCACAAGTACTCCTTTTCTTTTTACTCAAGTCACTGTACCTTTTAATTTCTGTTTAACTAACCTCCTCATTTGTGCATAGTTTCCCTTTCTGAAATTAAATGCCACAGTGTTGGGCTACTGAAGTGTTCTTCCCACCACAGGAATGTTAAATGTTATTATATTATGGTCACTATTTCCAAGTGGTCCTGTTATAGTTACCTCTTGGCCCAGATCCTGCGCTCCACTTAGGACTAAATCGAGAGTTGCCTCTCCCCTTGTGGGTTCCTGTTCCAGCAGCTCCAAGAAGCAGTCATTTAAAGTATCGAGAAATTGTGTGTCTGCATTTCTCCCTGAGGTGACATGTACCCAATCAATATGGGGATAATTGAAATCCCCCACTATTATTGAGTTCTTTATTTTGATAGCCTCTCTAATCTCCCTTACCATTTCATCGTCGCTATCACTGTCCTGGTCAGGTGGTTGATAATAGATCCCTACTGTTATATTCTTATTAGAGCATGCAATTACTATCCATAGAGATTCTATGGAACATGTGGATTCATTTAAGATTTTTACTTCATTTGATTCTACATTTTCTTTCCCATACAGTGCCACTCTCCTCCCCTCTTTTTTCCCCCCGCCGCACAATCTGTTCTGTGCTTCTGATATATTTTGTACCCTGGAATCATTGTGTCCCATTGATTGTTCTCACTCCTCCAGGTTTCTGTGATGCCTATTGTATCAATATCCTCCTTTAACGTGAGGCACTCTAGTTCACCCATCTTATTATTTAGACTTCTAGCATTTGTGTACAAGAACTTTAAAAACTTGTCACTGTTTATTTGTCTGCCCTTTTGTGATGTCAGATTCTTTTTTTATGTGAATGTTTCTCTCTGATCTAGTCCATACTTTATCCTCTTCCATCCTCTCCTCCTGACTAAAACCTAGATAATCTCTATCAATAGACTCTCCTCTAAGAGAATTCTCTGTCCGATCCACATGCTCCTCTGCAGCAATCAGCTTTCCCCCATCTCTTAGTTTAAAAACTGCTCTGCAACTTTTTTAATGTTAAGTGCCAGCAGTCTGGATCTGGTTTGGTTTAGGTGGAGCCCATCCTTCCTGTATAGGCTCCTACTAGGGAGCAGGAAGCCATCCACCAGAGCTACTTACCTGGCAAAGTGGAAGAGGTTCTCTATCTGGTCCATGCAGAAGACAGTATTGCCTGCACAATCGTCAATACTATTCATTTTGGACTACTTACTGCACCTGAAGCAACAAGGTCTAACGGTGGCATCTATTAGAGTCCATCTGGCCGCAATCTCAGCTTTTCACCCATGGGTTAATGGCTGATCTGTGTTCTTGAACAACTTCTCTAATTGGATTCTTAAGGTTTGAGAGATTGTATGACAACCAATCTCTCCCTCAGACCTCAACTTGGTATTATCAAAACTGACAGAACCCTCATTTGATCTGCTGGCAACACTCTCTCTTCTCTGTGTCCTGGAGGGTGACCACCAGGCCATTACTTTTGCCAAAAGGGTCTCAGATATCCATGCCTTAACATCAGAACTACGATACGCAGTATTCTTCAAGGACAAGGTCCAATTGCATCCTTATCCAGCCTTCCTTCCGAAAGTCGTTATGCAGTTCCATAGTAAACAGGCTATCTTCCTGATGGTCTTTTATCTGAAACCACATACCCATAGGGAAGAACAAAGCCTCCACTTGCTAGTTATTAGATGTGCACTGGCCTTCTACATGAAGGACTAAACCATTTGGAAAACTACTCAACTATTCATAGCCATTGCAGACAAGATGAAAGGTCTTCCTGTCTCAGCCCAGAGAATTTCATCATGGATCACATCCTGCATCCACACATGCTATGACCTGGGAAAGGTTCCTGCTCCACCTGTCCTGATAGTACATTCCACAAAGGCCCAAGCATCTTGGGTAGCATTTGTAGCACAAGTTTCTATCCAGGACATTTGTAGATTGGTGATGTGGTTGTCAGTTCGCACTTTTGCTTCTCATTACACCATCACCCAACAGGCTAGGGACAATGCTGGATTTGGTCAAGTGTTCTTGCAGTCAGCGTGTCAATAGACTCCGAACTCTTCACTTGGACAACATCTTGGGAATCACCTATATTGGAATGGACATGTGCAAGCACTTGAAGAAAAAATGGTTACTAACCGTTCCATAAGTGTTGTTCTTCGAGGTGTGTTGCACATGTTCTTTCCAAGATCCGCCCTCCTACCCCTCTTCGGAGTTGGCCTGAAAGAAGGAACTGAGGGGGCATAGGTCAGCAGGACCCTTTTATACTGGTGCTATGAGCGTGCTGCTCCAGGGGGGACTAGAGCCGACCCAACAGATACCACTGAGGGGAAAATTTCTGGCATCTATCATTGGGGCGAGCATACGCATACATAGGAATGGACACGTGCAACACATCTTGAACAACAACAGCAGTTACGGAAAGGTTAATAACAGATTTTTCCTCCTCCCTCTTTGGTGGAAATAGTATCAGCTCTTCAGGGGAGAGCGAGAGAACTCTGCCTGTCTCTTGCAGCAGCCCGGATTGCTGTTGCCCCAGGAGTTGGGAAAATCAGCCAGTTTTCCCCAAGTGCTACTATATGCGCCCTTCAGGAACTCAGTTCCCTTCTTGGAAATTTGATCATACAGGTCTGTGACCTGTATGTTTTATATACTTAAGAGTCCCCAAGAAAAAAGGTGATTTAAAATGACTATAGATTTATTGAAAGGCTTACTCTTGTCAATAGTGAATGAATTCACTATTGCTTAAAAAGTATAGGGAACTATCTTCTTTGCTTTGTTGTAGGTATTAGTGATAGGTGTAAAAAATGCTAAAGATATATAAAACAGAACCCTAAACATTCAAATCTTGTTTTCACTTTTTTGGGGAGTATGGAGGTGTGTTTATTATGGAGTACTAATACCTTCACCGCAACCAATTTCTTATACCAATAATATATATACATTATATATTCCAAACCACTGCCCCTCTTTCCCCAGTTTCACAAAAAACAAGGCAGTCCGTCTCAAAATTCATATATCAGATGTCATGCCAGAGTAGAATTTTTCTCAGAAGTATGGGGCAAATTGAAGGCATGTGCGGGTTACAGATTATATTCTTTACTTTTAAAGAACATTTTCTAAACCTCTTTTGGCTTTGAATATCTCCAACAGAGATGTGAATAGAAATTTCATCTTCATTTCTCCAAAATCCCCAACAAATAGAATATCCTATCATATGTTATGAGTGGTTGCATATAAGAATTACAAAGACAAGGTGTGAGAATCCAAAAACAGACATATATTCACTTAAAAATAATGTGCAATACATGATTATCTTTAGAAGTGTATATAAGGTGTTTCTTTTAAGATGTGTTATAATATAATATATCCGCGTTATGCACACGAAGCCCCTGGGTACTGTGCAAAGCTTACATTGTCCAGATATGGATCACCGTGTTAGGAAGAGTGGCCAGATTGGGACCTGTGGAGTGCAGATGGGTCTAGTCTGTCAAGAGTGTGTGGAAGAGTATTTGCCTTTTGATAAGAGGTGGTAGAGAGTCTATTAGATGAAATGAGTGGAGAGGAGGCAAGCACAAATGAATGTGTGATACTGTTTGGGAAAGAATTAGGGTCCGTTCCTGCAGTTTGTAACTCTGCAGGAAACTCTGTCACTGAGCAATTCTCTTAATTTTTTAAAAAACAGACAGAACACTTGTAAGGGTTTTTAGCTTGGCTAATAAGATTTTTTTTTTCTTTCTGAAATATAGCTGTTAGCCTGGAAGTTCTAATTGTAGTTTCTATCTGAGACAAAAGCCATAAATGGACCAAATGAATGATTGCATTTGACCTGCAATATTCCATACATATTATACCACGAAATACCCAGGTACAGAATATGTAGCCAGCTATATATTATCATCAGATAACAACAGTTTTTGTTCATCTTCTGTTTTGTGTAAATGTACACAAAGAAAGCTATTCCAAGCTAAAATTGGATATTGATGTGTTTCCTGCTCAGACAGAAAATCTGAATATGCAGAGACAAATTAGATCTTGCTAGAAATTGGTCTTCACAGAAATTATGCCATGTGTTTTACACAGTATATGCAATATACAATGTTTGCTACTTTATGAATGTTTTTTAAAAAATAGGAAGTTTTTTTCATAAATATAGATGAACTATACAAAACTATAATTCAAAAGATAAAATAAATTTAGCCTAATGGGGAGCTCCTCCTAATTCAGAAATCTAACAATCTTTCATATAGAAATGTTTGGGAAGGTAGAACTGCTAAAGGTACAGTTCTTAAAATTGCAACATTGACAAAATGTTTTTTGTCCTGGAAGCTAACAAAAAATTATTTTCCTGATATTTATGTAAAGCTTGCTTTACTTCTGTCTTTTCCCTCAAAATGAGATGTGATTCATGGACTGTAATATTTCAAAGTTTGTAATTTTCCCCCTTAATTATTAGGCCTAAGGATTGCCTTCGGTCTATTATGAAGAGAGTGAACCATAAGGATCCTCATGTTGCTATGCAAGCACTGACAGTAGGTGGCCTTTTGCTTCCTTCCTTTTTCCTCCTGCAAAGCTATGTTGTACAAATGCATGGCTGTCTTTTAATTTCTTTTTCTCTTCAGCTTCTAGGAGCATGCGTATCAAACTGTGGTAGAATCTTTCATTTAGAAGTGTGTTCAAGAGATTTTGCTAGTGAAGTAAGCAACGTATTGAATAAGGTAATGTATTGTGTTCCTTTGTAGGATTTCAGGATAGAATCTGAATTAGATGTGGGAAATACCTTTCTGAGAGGTGGAATGGAATCTGTGCTATTGGGGATTGGAAATTGTGTGGAGATGTGAATTTTAACAGAGATGTGAGGGATGGCTGAGGCTATAGTGAGTGAGGGTTGGCAAGGAAATGGTTGCTTGTCAGGTTGTGGTGGGAACAGAGTGTGTTCATTAGAATTCTTTTTTAAAAAAAAAAAGATTAAAGGGACTTTATTTATGCATTTAGACTTCTATAGTAGCTATGATTCTGATTCTCTCTCTTTCTTTAGATACTTAAGATGGCGCATCTCATAGTAGTACATGTCTTTCTTATGTATGTGAAACAGCAAATAGTAGGACTCCATTGCCTAGATCTCTTAAAATTTTGACACAGAACTGAAAAATTGGTAAGAGATCAGTTACATTTGAATAAGTTCCTAAGGCTATGGCAGTGGTCGTCTTCTTCAACACTTAGCCATATGGTTGGCCATAGCAATCGTTCACCATTTGGTACGTTCTTGTGCGGATGCAGGGGGCTTGATGGGCCAAAAGTCTAATGTTGAAACAGACTTGATGCACCCATGTACTAGGGGGTCTTCCTCTGGGTCATCTCCACCCTCGGTGGAATTTTATCTTGGATGTGGGATATGGCAATAACTAAATATGACCAGCACCTCTTTTTCAGTAACCTTGAATCTTTCCTTTCTCCTTACTCAGGCAGCAAGGAGTTTGCGTTATTCATGAGCCCCTATGTCAGTTGTATACCTTTAAATGTTCTTAAAATACTATTTTAATGCTGATAGAGTCCTTACCAATTGTGATTATGTCATGGTTCTTCCGTATGTTCTTGTTATCAGACAACTTATCAGACAATACTAATGGTTAAACCATTTGAAGAAACTCTCCATCTTAATTTTTCCTGTATGCAGTGGAACAGCACCTTCGTTGGGATAGGAAATGAAGAGAATTAAGAGTGCATCAATTTGATTATTTTGTGTACTTCTTGAGATACTAAATTTAATTTAATAAGAAATTATTAGGAGCAGATTCCTAAATTATAGAACTTAACTTCTGCCGTTTCCAGGGTCATCCAAAAGTCTGTGAAAAGCTAAAAGCCCTAATGGTGGAATGGACAGATGAATTCAAGAACGACCCACAGCTTAGTCTAATATCTGCCATGATAAAAAATCTTAAGGAGCAAGGAGTTACATTTCCAGCTGTTGGTTCACAGGTATAATAATATGCAAAAGCTTGTGAATTTAAATGATGAATGAATTCTTGAAATTTCATACAAATTCTGTTTTTCTTCGATGTCTACAGTTTTGTAGGTTTACGTTTAAAAGTTATATAATGAATTTTAGGAACAAAACACCAACTTATAGAAACGTTAAGAATTCCTCTGTTTTAGACAAAATTTGAATGCTCCTTTAAAGAGTACATGCTGAGATTTACATTGTATTTTAAAATAAATGGCCTCAAGAAATTTGGCTGAGACAATGATAGAACAAAATAGTGTGTTTAATATACTGATATAAAGTCCATTGTAATTAACTTTCACTTTTGTGGTGTTTGGTTAGGCTGCAGAACAAGCAAAAGCAAGCCCAGCTCTAGTAGCCAAAGATCCTGGTACAGCAGCTAACAAAAAGGAAGAGGAAGATTTAGCAAAAGGTGACTGTATTTATTTTCTGATCTATATACTTTATGATATAGTTGTTAATATCTACTAAATATATACTGCTAAAGGGATAGTTTTGTTTTGCCTCTTTTCCTGTGTGTTGTAGTATATTTATGGACTGCAGTTATGATTATTCAATTTTAAATATTTAAAAAATGTGGAAAAGATTTAAAAACACCCCTTTGTTTTACTTATAGGTATTAAAAATCCTTTTCAGCTTTTTACTTGCAGGTATTTAAAAAATCATTCTCTGCTTTTTGAATTATCCTTTGAAAAAGTGAAGTGACATTGTAATAGCCTGCTAGTTAAATGTGACCTCAAGGAGAGCTTCACTTTGAAAGACTTAGTGGAAATCCTTTACTTGGATTTCTCGGGGGTAGATGAGGTACCTTAGTTGTCTGGAGTATCAAAATTTGATGGGACCAGCAATGCACACAGTGCAAGTGATATGCAAAGCTGGCTTAAATTTCTTGCTTGCACTACCCCAATCATAGTGTTTGTGCACTTCTCTTCACCATGCATTTAGAGCAGTCTAGAGGCTGCTCTAAATTACACTGGATGATAATTGCCATGATGGGCCAAAAAATCTAGTCCAGAATTGTGATAGTATAGTGGGGTCCTGACCAGCACCTCCTTTTCAGTAACCTTGCATCTTTCCTTTCTCCTTACTCAGGCAGCAAGGTGTTTGTGTTATTCATGAGCCCCTATGCCAGTTGTACACAATCAGCAGGATCATTCTTATGCTGGGCTGATCCCATCTGGGCCAATTATCAGTTTTTTAAACCAAAACATGCTAGCAGTGACAAGACACCCAAAGATCTGGCCCTGTATATTTTTAGCAAGAAGAATGGCCTTTTGTTTTAAGTCTGTATCTATTGACAAGTCACTATGGGTATATCTACACTGCATTGTAAGCCCAGAGTTAGCAGTTTGAGTTTGAGTCAGCAGACCTGTGTTAGAGAATCTGTGCTTGAGCATCTATACTGTTTCTTAACTCTCTGCCAAGACTTTTCTGACCCAGGCTCAAACCTGGGGCTCTGGTGTCCACACTGCAGTGCACAGACAAACCAACTATATCCCAGAGTCCCTAGCTTCCTTCTGAAATATGGCTGTTCTAGCCTTTTGAACATTATGTGCTGAAGGAAAACTTTAGTGCTCATCCAGCACATTACAGGAATTTTGAACAGCTTGCCAACACATCATGCTGAGCAGCTTTTCTTATCTGTGCATTCCCACTACCAGCAACATGGAAGCAACACCTTTTGAAGAACTTCTCTTGCTTGCGCTTTCGCTCCTGTGTCAGGAAACTGGCAGAGCACTGTTGAGGCACTAGTGGACATTCTGGTAGCATTTTCTGTCTCACTAAAGGTACATGTTGGAGCAGGAGGGTGACAAGGAGGCAGCAGCAGAGGAAGAGTACACTGACATGGCAGACTTGCACTGGCAGATGCTGCTCCGTACAATTGGCATAGCCATCGGTGCCCCCTATATAGACTGGGCCTCAAGAACAGATTGGTGCGACCACATTGTCATGCAGACCTGTGATGACGAGCAGTGGGTCCAAAACTTTCTCATGAAGAAAGCTACATTTCTGAAGCTTTGTGAAAAGCCAACCCCAACCTTCCAGCATAAAGAGAAACAGCTGAGATCACCCTTGCCAGTCCAGAAGCAGGTTGCTATGACAGTCTGGAAGCTGACTACCCCAAATTGCTATAGGTCGGTTAACAATAAATTTGGTGTTGGAAAGTCGACTTGCTAAAGTGGTAGCAGAGGTTTCTGAGGCAATCAGGCGTGTAGTTTACTCCAGGGTGGCGGCCATTAAAGATATTTCAGAGGTAATTGCTGTCTTTGAGAGAATGGGATTTCCTAACTGCTCTGGGGCAATTGATGGAACTCATGTGCCATAGTTTGTCCTCCTCAAGGAGCACATGAATACATAAATCATAAAGCGTGCTACTCCTCACGTACTACAGAGGTCAATTTATCAATGTCAACATGGGCTGTACTGGAAAAGGTCACAATGCCAGAGTTTTTCACTACTTTTGAGTCTACATTCATGGACAGACTGTGATACTATTCCCACCAAATGACATTGACATAAGCGGAGTTACGGTCCCCATCGTTTTTCTGAAGGATCTCATGTGTCCCCTTTTGCCTTGGCTTATGAAACTCCTGATTTCAGAGGCCCTGGCAAAAGAAGGTTTAATTACACTCTCAACAGGTGCAGAATGGTTGTTGAATGTGCTTTTGGCAGATTGAAATTCTGTTAGAGATCTTTACAAACCCTTTTGGATGCCAATATCATCAATGCTGTCAGCATGACTGTGGCATGCTTTGCCCTTCACAATCTTTGTGAAGCCAGAGGTGAGCTATTTCCCTCTGAATGAATCTATGACAGCAAGGGGCCGCTGAATTGGTGCCTTCAGCCAGGAAGTGCCGCCTCCACTGCGGGAGCTGGTTGCATCTGGACAATACAAGTCAGGGATGCTTTGTGTTTTTACATTATGGACTTGCATGGCCCAGCGGAAGAGGGGGAATAGTACCTGTACGAATACGTTTGTAGGGGAAAAGTGGCTAATTTTTGCGGGATTGGGGGGGTTCAGTTCTTGGGAGGAGTTCTGGATTGGTTGTCATGCATTATAGTTATGAAAGACATGATGAATTGAAGGGGAGTAGCGTGGGTTTATATATGAAATTTATTGTAATGTGAATTGCTGTACCTGGCTAAATAGAAGAATAGTGTTTGCTTACTAATATATAATTGCTCATGAATGTTTTTTTTATCTTTATCATCTCAAATCATGATTGTATCATGTGAAGCAGCGATAGCAATAAAATTTCTCGATGACATAAAAGGTTTTATTTATAAACATGTATTAAAACAGTACAACAGTCACCAGTTGCTTGACAGGCCAGCTGATATTACAACTACCCAAAACAAAGACCAGAAGAACCTTTTTTTTTTTTTTTTTTTTTTTAAGTGCCAGACAAACCCAACACAGACCCTCTATCATTACATTTTCCCTGGCCCCACATTCTTCTTTTCCTTTCTTTTCCTGTGTTCCATTGATTTAGTCCCAGAGAGAGGTGGCAAAGGTATCCACAGGGAATGGGTTGAAGAAGGAAGGCTTCATGGGGTTTAGTTGCTCTGCCCAGCTGCTCATGATGCCTGACTGCATGGACTGCCCTGACATGAAGTTGTCCAAACTAGTGCTGGACTGTGGTTAACTTGCAGGGGGATCAGGTCATGGTGGAGGGGGGAGGCAGCAGGAGACAGTGCTCTTGCAGTCATGATAGAGATGACTTGCTGAAACAGTTCTCTGTCTTCCACTCTTAGCTGCTGTTCCTGTTCCAGGAACTGTTTTGCAAGTGCCTGCTCCCTTGCTGAAACCTTGTCCTCCACCTGGGCGGCGAGCTTCAGCCTTCCCTCCTGCCTCTCAGCATACTGTTGCTCCAGTCTTGTGTCCCTCACCTTCGGGTATTGGACTTGCTGGTCTGCTGTGTCAAGAGCTTAGACCATAACTTCATCACGGAAATGCTTTCTTTTGAACAGTCCATGAAGGTGCTTTGCCCCAGGGGTTGAGTTTTTGATGAACAGAAGGCAATAGAGGTTGAGGGCCCAGAAATAGGAACAGAAACAGGATTATTGTCTAACGTAGCTCAGTGGAGGAGCATAGAATTAATTCTTGTGGAATCTCCATGAGACAAAATGTTGTTTAAAAACTGAACCAATATATTTCATGATTGGGATGCTTCAGTCTACATTCTCTGGACACAGCCTGGTTAATTGCAGTTACAGAAGTGCAGAGACAATTGTAAGTGTAAAATTACAGTCTTTTTCTGTTTTATTAGAATTGCCCAACTGCTTAGCTAGAGAGGGAGTGGAGTGGTGGCAGATAGTGCCCTTGGTGCAAAAGACTTTTTTTTTTTTTTTTAAATGATTTCAGGCCTTTCACATTTTGGAGGACGTAACTTTTCTTATGGTGCCATATTGCTAAAGGGAGATGTTATTCCAGGTAGTTGGTGGGAAACCTGCAGTGTATACAGCAGAAATACTCAAACATATAGTGACTGAACAGCACATCTGTTAGTGGAGTGGGCTAGTCAGCTATTGAGGTGGCCCTTGGAAATATGCCCTTTCCTGCAGTTTAACTGTATATCTGTAGTTCTTGCGTCAGGAAAAGTTTGCAGCTATCAATAATCAGGATTGGGTCAGAATCCATGAGAGAACTAACAGGATGCAGCATTAGTTCACACATGGTTTACCCTGTTGTTGCTGCATGCAGACTTCTACAGCCTTCCTCTTCCCCATTCTCGGCACAGTTCTAGGCAAAAAATGTCATCCTACTTGTACTTGGGAGAAATTATTTTGTGACCCACTGACAGCATGGACTATCTCTAACTGAAATGGACTAGATTTGGAAATAGAAGACAGTTTCTGAAAAACACACACACAGTTCACTCTTTCCAGGTGGCTCCATAGATAGTTCAGTGATTTACAGAGTGGCAAATTTCAAGCTCTTACTACTGAAAGGAAAACATGAATGACCCTGGCAAACATCTGAGGCTTTACAGTTAAAAAAAACTGTTTTAAAGCAGGTTTTTTACTGTTTTCAATTCCCGATTGCCATTTTGAACTCCGTGTGGGGGAGTGGAGGGAGGAAGGCATATTCCAAAGTGCTCTGAAACAATCTGCCATTAGTAGATACATGCTGCTTACCAGGGCTTCTCATGACTTGTGCATTGGTTCACAGAGTGGAAATCCCTTCCATTATTGTAGTAATAAACTTTTACTTGGAGTCAGAAACATAACAGGCTCTGGGGAGGCTTCGGTCTCTACCACCTTTTCTGCAGGCTCGCAGTGGGATGTTCCTCGGGGTTGGGGAGGATGAAGAAGCTGTTCTGAGTAGGGATCTAGAATTTGCTGTTAATCCCGTTCCACAGCCATCTTTGTGATTGGTTTCATAAACAGAATCACCTGCTGCTGGCTCCCATCAGTCCCCATGCTGGATTCAGGGACCAGCAGGGCACCATTTTGGCTGACCAAATCGTCATGCACCATGGCTGACTCCTGGCTGGGTGCAGTGCCCAGCACTTGGTCAAACTCCTAATAAAACAGCCATGACATTGGTGAATTGCCCAAGATGTGGTTCTTGTCTCTCGTCTTCTCGTACTCACTCTTCAGTCTCTTAATATGCTCCCTGCGCTGATCACATGTCTGGGAAATCTGCAATGCTGCCAGCTTTTTAGTTCTTTGCTGGTACACATGGATATTCCTGGTTCTTTTGCTGAAGTCCACAGTTTTAGTGGCCTTGCACTAGACAGTCACCAAAATCAGGCTGTGCTTCCGTGGCCATGAAGCAACACAATTTACAAAAGGCTTGTTTTGTTCGGTATCCATTGCAAACTCAGGAGTCTGTCCGACGGTGTGCTTGCCGCTCAGTCATCAGAAGAGAATGGGTTAACGTTGATTCACTGAGCTGGTGCTGTATGTTAAGAGAGAGTGGGTGGGGTGGCTTCTGTTTTCAGTTGAGTCACTTGGAGATTGTTGAGATAGAGAGGACAGAGGAAGTCAGCCCTTGGAATTGTGGGATGCTTCTGGAGGACTCCAGGACACAAGTCAAGCAAGGCTGCGTCTACACTGTAAAACAATAGTGTTCAAACTCTGAGTGTCCCATCTTGACGTGGGCTGGGACCCTGGGTCCGAGCCCTGGGTTAGCATAATTTCAGTGAAGATAGAAGGGGGGTTAGGCTTGAACCTGAATTTAAGCCTTGGTTTATGTTGCAATGTAGACATATGCTATATGACTCAGCAGGTTAGCAATGGATATATAGATTCTTTGTATTCATTATACGTATAAAGTTTTTGCACTAGTAGTTGGTGGGCATTTCTGACCTTTGACAGATCACAGCTTCAAGGATTTTTGTATTACCAAATGTAACTTGTAACCATAAACTGTTAAAGTGGATTTTTTACAATAGCAATATTTTTTTTTCCTTTTTAACACTTCAAGCAGCTTTTAGTAAGAATTTAAATTACATTTGCATATGTCCAAAGAAAAATATTCATTGAGTTGCAAATGTTTGTATCAAACCCACAGGTACATAAACCTATGGGAAAAACTTTCCCTGACTTCTTTGGACCGGGGTCTTTATGTTTAAGTATTAAGTACTGATCCTGTTCCCATTGAATGCTACAATAAAGCTCTCATTGACTTCACCTCAAGGAAGATTTTAAGATGATGAAAGTTAGTATTTGTGCTCAATGTATTTATTTCTAAATGAAGGGAAGAAATTGTGAATTGTGCGACAAATGCAGAATTATACTACAAAACTTTCATAGAGTAAAATTTACAAATTGTTACATCTGCCCCTTTTTGTATCTGTGAATTTTAAAGGAAATTATTTACTTTTTGTAGCCATTGAATTGTCCCTAAAAGAACAAAGGCCACAGCAAACAACACTTTCCAGTTTGTATCCGAGCACGTCAAGCCTCTTAACGAATCACAAACATGAGGGCCGAAAGGTTCGTGCGATCTATGATTTTGAAGCTGCTGAAGATAATGAATTAACATTTAAAGCTGGAGAACTTATAACTGTACTTGATGACAGGTAACTTACATAGATGTTCACAAGTAATGCATGCTAGAAGTACATTTCTCAGACAAATGTTAGATATTAAAATATATACTAAATCCTCAAACTCTATACTAACTAATGTTGTCAAAATATAGTCACTATAATCTACATTGTGATCATGTATAATGTTGTGATCTTTTATTGCACTACTCTAATGCTGGTATGCTTTTATTCCTCTTTTGGAGGCTTATTGTTTCCCAGGATTGGATTTTATTTTCTTTAGTTTGCTTCTTGATTGCTTTAATTATAATGTTTGTAGACCTGCTTCTGAGGAAGAAATACATCCAGGATTTAGCTGTTTCAAAGTTCTTAGATATCTTCCAGTTTGTTTAGCAAAAAGGTTTTTATTATACACAAATTTTAAATTTTCCAAGAGCAATGTCAGTGCTAATGAATAGTAATTATTAGAATTGTTTGACTACTTCATATTTATACTATGGTAGCATCTAGAGGTCCCAAGCAGGTTCAGTACTCCATTGTGCTATGTGCAGTATAAACATAACAAGTCCCTGTTCTAAACAGCTTATTCTCTTGTTGTGAAAATTTAAATGTACAAAATTAAGTACTGTAGTACTATCAATGAGCAGCATTTATCTCTAATTCTTATTTTAACTCATAGAGAAACAAGTAACTCTTCTTCTTCTTCTCCAGGGATCATTTGCTTTCTAACCAGAGTGTCTGGTTTCTTTATTTTTTTTTTTATCCAAACACAAACACATACACTTATCCTCAAAACTCTTTGTATTACTGTCCTTCTGCTTTCCTTCTGTTTATTTCGCATTTCTACTACTGATCTAACTAGTGGGCTTTTCACAGTTGTACTACAGTTTCTGGCTTTTTAGGTTCACCAATTGCACAATTTGCATAATTCACAAATTATGATCACATTCCATTCTCCCTTAGACATCCTGTCTGCTTTATATGGTCTGTTGTATGCCACCACTGAAAAGTGAAGGAGCATACAGGATTCCTAGGGAGAAGGTAAATATGTTTCTGTTAAATTTTGAGCTGTGTTCTAAGATTTTTTTTTAATTCTTGATATAGTAAGGTCTTATCTACACTTAAAAGTTTTGCTGATGTCGGTACACCAGCACAACCCCTTTTAGTGTTGAGTAGCAAAAAAGTGCTTTTGTGGTAGAGCTTATTTTGCTCACCAATCCAGAATAAGGTATACCAGCAAAAGTACTTTTTTGCTGATATAACTGCCTGTACACTCTGCCTTTTGCTGGTCTAGCTATGTTGTGTGTGTTTAGGTTTCTTTGGGGTGTTTTTTTGGTTCATTAATTTATTTATTTTTTAAACAACACTAATCCACATAGCTATGCTCCTAAATCTTTTAAGTATAGACCAAGCCTAAATTGAATGGGATGATGAGATTTTAAAATCTGGCTAATATACACGGCACAAATTTTCTAAAAATGCTATTTATATATCACTGAAATGGTATTGCCCATTTTTAAAAAAAGCGTACACTTCACTTTCTAGACATTTATGTTAGAAACAATAAATGACACACTAATGGTTGGCTGTCTAACTCATATTTTAAAAAATTGTCTCATCTACATTCTCTAAGCACATGTACAGCTTTTAAACTGGTAACAAAACAAAAACATTTTACAGATTGGTTTAGTGCCAATAAGGAGTCTGTCTCGAACTGTCAAGTTTTTCCAGCCAGTTGTTAATCACAGGAAATCCCCTGTGCCTCTGTTGGTATTATGAAAGTGGTAAAACTTAACTAACAGCTCAATATTAAATAATATTAAATAAAAACACATAACTTTCTATCTCAAGTGACTGTGCTGGAATCTCTCAGCAATGCAGGAAGTCTGTCAATGTGAGGATGCAATATAGAGAGGAAAAAAAACCCTAAACAGTATTTTGGGATTTCCTCTGAGACCTTTTCCACTTGGCTTAACCAGAACACCTTGTCCAGTTCTGGGAGAACACTTCATCCAGTTCTCTGGGATCCAAAACCTTTAGTTTGACTTTGGATTTCATCATTCAGTTCTTTTGTTTGTCATACAGCAAAGCTATGTTAAGTTGATCAGACTCAAGCGCACGGGGTGGGTATATAGCATATCATACATCCAAAGTTACACAAACAACTTCTTCCTATATGTACATTTACACATTACATTGCGTTTGCTATACATTAAATCACATGGTTTTGGATTGGCTTGGTTACTTTGCGGGAACTAATCTCTGTACAGCATGCTCTGTCCATGTGCTGTTCATATGGAACCTGATCTTTACATTCCAGGTTTATTTTGTCTATAGTTTATCTTGTCTAGCATCAGGATGTTGCTGCTTATCCTACCTATCACAGACATCCTGATTCCAGCATACTGTTTGTCAAGCCCCTATTTACAACTTAACCTTCCATTCACCTTCCCTATGGTATGATTCTTGATGTCAGATTTGTGTCCATTTATTCTTTTGCGTAAAAGCATAAATGGACACAAATCTGACATTAGGAATCATAACATTCAAAAAACGGTAGGAGAATACTTCAGCCTCTCTGGCTGCTCAGTAAAAGATTTAAGGGTGGCAAGTTTGCAACAGAAAAGCTTCAAAAACAGACTCCAACAAGAAACTGCTGAGCTTGAATTAATATGGAAACTAGATACATTAACGAATAGAAACTGGGAGTGTCTGGGTCATTGCACATATTGAATCTATTTCCCTGTGTTAAGTATCCTCACACTTTCTTATCAATTGTCTAAATGGGCCATCTTGATTATCACTACAAAAGTTTTTTTTTTCTCCTGCTGATAATTGCTCATCTTAATTAATTAGCCTCTTACAGTTTATATGGCAACTTCCACCTTCTCTGTATGTGTGTATATATATATATATATATCTTCTTACTATATGTTCCATTCTATGCATCCAGTGAAGTGGGCTGTAGCCCATGAAAGCTTATGCTCTAATAAATTTGTTAGTCTCTAAGGTGCCACAAGTATTCCTGTTCTTTTTGCGGATACAGACTAACACGGCTGCTACTCTGAAACCTGTCATTATATAAACATAGCCTTTCCAGAAAGAAGAAATAGTGGAATGCACAAAGATTTAGCTAATTAACTAATATGAATCTACAGTGTTGACCAAAGACTACCTTTGGCTTCTGTACTCGGTAAAATACCTGGCTTCCTGCCTATCTATTTAAGGTCTGATCCTGCAAGGTGCCAATTGCCTTCCGCTCCCATTGATATTGTCTAGCACTTTGCAGGATCCAAGCCCTTAATGCAGAAGCTTAAAATGAGTAGAGAAATGTTGAATTGTCACACCAGGTTAGATCAGTGGCCCTTTCAGTCTAATATCCTGTCTCCAGCGTTGTCCATTACCAGCTGATTCAGAGGAAGGTGCAAGAAATCCTGCATCAAGCAGTTAAGGAATAACCTGTCCATAGGAAAAGATTCTTACTAATCTATGTCAGTTGGGGGTTAACTTCCATCTTTTAGAGGGAGAGAAATCTTCATGTTCTTAAACTCTTCTAATCCTTTAATCCTTACTATAATTATGGATGAATTTATATAAATATTCAGTCCTTTTTGGATTCTTGCTAAGTTCATATCTTTAAAGTTTCTAACAGGATACTGTGAAAAAAGAGAGGCACGCAAAGTCCATAAAAAGCTTTTGGAAATATCAGGCTGCTCATACTCAATATTTGGACACATACGTTAGAACTCCATGTTTAAATTAACTTATTTGCATGTTGAATGTTTTTATTTAAATGTCTCACATTTTTACTTGAATTATGCTGTAATGTAGAATATTTTATATGAAAACTATTTTTTAATCTTCAGTGATCCAAATTGGTGGAAAGGTGAAACTCACCAAGGAACAGGATTATTTCCCTCTAATTTTGTAACAGCTGACCTTACTGCTGAACCAGAAATGAGTGAGTAACACTGTGTTCATGCTGAAGAATATTTATACAACACAATGCACCCAATACTTGTTTTGGTATTTTTAGTTTGCGCATACAGTGGTAAAAGCTCCATTAAAAATGAGAAATAAACTGTTCTGAATCTATTCCAAGCAAAATAATAATAATCTCAATAAAGTTAACATATAGCCTCCAATCCTAATGTTCTTGTCTGCATCTAGGTCGGTGTAGATATAACTGTTTATATTATCTGTCACTTCACTAAGGGACTTATAAGTTCTTGTCCACTGAGGACCCTGCTACCAGAGTGTTCTGCTCTGAGACACAAGTAGGCAATTCTAGCAGTTAGCATGGAATGCCCATCTGTCAAAGAGGGACTGCTAAGCTATAAGATGCAGTTACTAGCACCAGAGGACCCTCCAGAGAAGAAGACAGGAGTCAGGATCCTACAGCCAATAATATGGGCAACCCTTCCTTCCCAGATACTCTGCAGAGATGGGTACAGCTAAGATGCTATACCTGGGCTTGGGGTTTATTCTTGAAAAAGGGATCTCCCACTCAAAGGACTTTGTCTTCTTGATCTGCTTACGAGCATGTGCGTCACGCTCTGGACTTGAGTGACTCTAGAATCCACTCTAGGCCTTTGAGCAAAAGAGAGCATGAAAATGTCATTGTCGAACCAACAAACTTGTGAAGAAGAAGGGTTCTGCCAGATAGACTGTTTCCCTTCAGACATTTTCATTAAAGAATACCCACATTATTCTACTTTGTAGCTCATTTACAAGGTTAGAGATACAGCAGTGCTTTAAGTGGAACCAAGGATCCTCTGCTGTATCCTTACAAACAGTAGTGGTATTTGCCTGTCTTAGAGAAATATTCTGTAAAGGATCCTTGATCCTACAAAAAGACATAAAAATAAAAATTAAAGCTTACCAGGGCAGTGACTGGGATGAAAGTAGAAAAGGCTAGAGCTCCAGCAGAAGAATCTGCAAATTGGACATTGCATCCACCTTTCCTAACTTCAGACATTTTACCTCCAAGAATCCTAAAGTGCAGCTTTCAGTTGGAAACAATTCAATGCTGTGGCTGAAGTTAAAGTTAAAAACAAACCACCCGTAACACTCTTATTTGTGAAGGTGCTTTTTTCATTTTTTTTTTTTGCCCTATTAGTTCTGCTCTGATTCCTTCAGAAAAGTATAAGATTGGTGGACATGTACTGAATGAAAGGAACAGTTTGCTGTTAGTTTCTTTTAACAGAAATAACATCCTTCAGTCTGACCTTCTTTGAGCACTTAAGTAAAAAGAATAAATGTTAAATATTCAACAAGGCTTTCAAAGTTACAAATAATAAATTTAAATCTGATTTAATTTTTCATTAGACTTATTGGTGGGTTTGTTAGGTTGGGTACTTTTGTTACCTTTGACAAATTTATGTTGAGATGGGAGTGGATGCAACCAAGAAATGTTTTTTTAAAGTACTCATGTGCGCGCGCATGTTCGCGCTCACACACACATCAGCAACCTTATAGGTGGTGCTTCCATCTTATTTTATATATCTGTAGATCAATCTATATATAAAATTATAAAATATGGCTTATTTCTAAGTAGTTATTGATAATGAAAGAATTTTCCTCTGCACTTTAACCTCAGGGTATCTGTTTATTTACTTTCACTTGAGGATGTTCCAGCTCCTAAGAAAGGCTTTGGGTAAAATTTTCAGAAGCACCTAAGTCCTATCTTCAAAAGTGATCGACCCTTGTCTTTAAGAGCTTAGTAATAAGATTACAAATATAAATATATGCCAGAAGGTTCAGTTTTGTTTTTCAGAAAACAAATATTTCAATTGCTTAAACTTTTTCTTTTTTCAGTTTCAAGTTTACAGTTTGTTTCGACCGCCAAATAATTTAAATGGCAGACAAAATGTTTTCAGCGTAACATTTTATTTTTGCAGTTGAGATTTACTTTTTTTTTTAAAAAGTCCATGTGTTTTTCAGTGAAAACGGAGAAGAAAACAGTACAGTTCAGTGATGAAGTTCAAGTAGAGACAATAGAACCTGAGCCTGAACCAGTTTATATTGATGAAGTACGTACAATAAAAATATTGATTTCAGCATTTAGTACAACTAAACCAGTGGTGTCCAACCTCCTCAGTACAAGGGCCAAAAATATTTTGAAATATCAAGGGGACCACAGTCTAGAAGGGGAGGCACTTCAGACTTGCTGTTTTTTTAAATTATTTTTTTACACTTCTGCAGACCTTTTTTCCCACTCACTTCTCTCATATGTTCTTATTAAATTGAATTGGGAGCAGCTTCCAACTTGGGTTCTTAGCCCCAAACTGTAGGTTCAGACTGCAAATCCACTTTCAGAGCACCAGCTGGACATGGAGTAGTGGCTTTCTTTTCCCAGCTCTACTTTTATTGCCCCATCTCTCAGAAACACCGTATCTTGGCCCACTTCTCCAACATGTCCCCTGTGTAAACACTGCCTTCTGCCCCAGTCCCTGAAGGAACTTTTTCTTTCATTACTCAGGAGTCTCAGCCTTGCCTGATCATAAGCAGCCTCAAGGATTCAGCCATCTTTCCTTCAGCACCTTCTCATTGTTTCCAAGAACACACACTGACCCCAGATCTTTCCTGCCTTCTCTCTGTTCTCCAGGAATACCCTCACTTTCCCAAATCCCTCCCTTCTGCCCATGACCTGCCCCTTCCCAAAATTTAAGTTACTGAGGCCCTACAACTCTTCTAATATCAATTGCACCTCTCCCTAATTCTGTGAGACCCCTGCCTCTGCTGCCCCCTTCGTAGTGTTCTCTTTTCTGGGAGCCCCCGCTGCTATTGCATTTGTGGTGTGCTGCTGTTGAGCTGCTTGCTTGTTCCCTTTCCCTCCTGCTCTTGGGAAGACTGTGTGGTTCCCCCTGCTATCTCACTACATGCTGCTTTCCTCTTAAAATGTGCCTTGATGGGCAAAAGGGGTATGTGTTTAAATTGAATTAGCTTAACACAGTTGACATCGCTTGCAGCCTGTTAGACTACATCTTAGTGGGGCTTTTCAACTGTACCGAGCTAACATGATTGAAAAGCACACATTTTTGCCCATCAAAACAAGACTATAAAGACCAAGCCACTCAGAACCTGCTTTGCTGTTAGCTTTCTCCGTCCCTTCTGGCAGTGGAGTGGTGGTGACGGTGGGGGTGGAGGAGGGAAAAGAAGCTGTTAGAGAAACACATCTTCAATTTGTATTCAAATACAAATTTCTATAACACTGACACCTTGAGGGCCACTAATTAGACACCACTGAGCAAAACTGTAATTTTAATTTTATTTCAAAGACTTTGTGCCCAGTCTTCTCTTTTGGGTGCCCATATAAATGGTTTGCATCTGAAATCAGTTAATCAAAAGTAATTAGGCCCAAGTACTCTGAGACTAACCGTATGAAAACTTCATGTCTTCCTGCATGTTAATAAATACTTTATTTAGGTGCTTATGGACTGCTAGTTATACTTCTCAAAATATGGCTTATTTTTAATACATATATAGATGGAGCTATATTTATGCATTTCTTTTAGCATACTTATTATGTGCACTTTATAGATACTTACATAACCCACTGGGTGGTAGCATTGCTTATGTAATTGAAGTAGAATGAAACGTAGAAGCTGCTTATAAAATAAAATTCTGAGGAATGACTTTTATATATGAGGGACAGTCTACATTTCACATGTTGTTAAACCATTTTGTCATATTCATTGCTTATCCTTTTTAATTCTCTTCTGACTTTCTTTTAAAGTTACATTTGCTTTGTGTGCAGTTGAAACTTTCAGATGGATAACTGTCTCCTGGGAAATAAGAAACTCAATAGAAACTTCTTAAAATAACACTTTTTCAGGAGAGTAAATGGAGTATTCTTGCTCTTTTTGTGCTGTTAGGGGTTTTGTTTTTGTTTTTTTTTGTTTTTTGTGTGGAGGGGATCTGTTTGGCCCTGTGATAATTACCATTATTAGCGATGAAAATCTTAAATAAAGGCTCAGACTGTTGTTCATATCTGCTGAAACTAAGTGTGTTAATGCTGGTAGAATCCCTATCTTAGAGGATTAGAAAGTCAGTGTATATTGCCTGTGTGGGGGGGAGGGAGGGGTGGCAAAGGGGGCAAAAAGGAATAATGCATTATAGTAATCTTATGGAATCCAGTGTAAAACCCAGCTATTTTTCCCCATACTAATTCTCTTATTTTCATTATAGGATAAAATGGACCAACTGTTACAGATGTTACAAAGTGCAGATCCAACTGATGATCAGCCGGATCTACCAGAGCTGCTTCATCTTGAAGGTAATGAAAT
Organism: Dermochelys coriacea; assembly: GCF_009764565.3. Lineage (NCBI taxonomy): Eukaryota > Metazoa > Chordata > Testudines > Dermochelyidae > Dermochelys > Dermochelys coriacea. The sequence continues at coordinate 231,067,147 of NC_050069.1, forward strand.
TTTGTACGTTTTTGAATGATTGTCCACATGAATTCCACTGAGGTGCACTTTAGGCTCAGCCTCCTAAGCGCCAGAATCCTGAAAAGGCCAGGCCACCTGTGGTTCCTTGCTACTGATTGCCAAGACAGCTCCCCTAAATTCTCAGATTGCACTTGGACTCCTGGGTGCCCCAACACCCAAAGCAAACACTGCACTGAGTGACTTAACTGTGGACCCGGTACTGGAGTCACCTCTTCTTTGCAGGATTCAGGGTGGTATCCATTCAACCAGCTTCTGAGATATTGGTACATCAAGTTAAGGTGGTATCCCCAGTACCATCATCTCCTCTCCAAATGCAGAGCACTCCCAATAGAATGGCTTTTGTGATACACTTCCTCCTTTTCTTTCTCATCTCCCACCCATCCACTTTCCCCTTCTTGGGTAGCACAATGGGAGTCAGAAAGGGATTCTACAGAAGATGTCATGAGGTAGCAGGAAGAGGCCTAGGACTTGTAGGCTTACCGCTGTGTTGGTAGCCCCCGTCCTCCATCCCTCAGTGTTCCCAACTAGTGCAGCCATAGATCCTAGAAAGGCAGCAGGAGAAAAATGAAGAAGAGCATCAAATGCCAAGGAGAACAACTACTACTCCCCTGTGCGACTTTCCTCCCCAGGTAAGGCAATGAACTCCTCTACATCTGCCTCAGTGGATGACTTCACAGTGTTCTAGGACCTCATTAGGCACATAACAGAGACCCAGGATTTTTTCTAATAGATAGATAGATAGATATACATCTATGTGGGTCAGGCAAAACACAAACTTTTGTACATCTTATACCTTTCCACATACGGCAGGCTCCCTGTGACAAAAAACGTGTGGCATGCAACAGCATCCATCCCAGCCTCAAAGCAAACTGATGTGGCTATCAGGTCCCTCCGAAGGGATCAGAATATTTGTACTCCCATCCAATTCTGAGTTCTCTTGTAATGGTGGCTGTTCAAGAAAGGTCAAAAAAAAGGGGGACTTCCAAATCCATGTTGAGAGAGAAGAACCTAAACAAATTAGACTTATGTGGGCATAAGGTATTTTTGTAAGCCATCTTCCAGATGCAGATGTCTAATTGTCAGGCCCTTCTTTCAGTGTATTGCTTCTTAAACTGGGATGCTTCATCTCAGTTAGTACAGTGTCTTCCAAAGAAATATCAAAAGAAGAGGAAGACCATCAGGCAGAGGGACAGTTGATTGCTTGCATTTCTTTACAATCTGACATCACAGCATGTAATATGGCCATAGTATTGGTAATGGTGGGGGGGCCTTCCTGACTCCATTACTCAGGTATCCCCAGGGAGGCCCAGACAGCTATTAAAGATCTTCCTTTTGAAGGAAATGAACTTTTTAATTCTAGGTCTGATGTAGCCCTCCAAGAGTGACTTTTTTTGTTTGGGCCTCTGTGTTCCAGCCCTATGAAGGGAAAAAGCACATCAACAATCTTTGTTCAAGCAGTCTTCTTTTTGTACCTGATACTGTCGTCAGTCCCCTGAGGACCTAGTTGCTGCCAAGGAGAAGACGCAGAGACTCAACCAGACATAACCCTCTGCCTCATTCTTTTTTGCCCCATAATCTGTGCCTTCCACTGGACAGCAGGTTTGATGCCAAGGTCAAGAGCCTGACAGAACCAATCAAGGATCTTTTTCTTTCTATCCCTCTTGGTAGCTGCCTCTTATTTTCAGGAAGCCTGGACTGGGATCACCTCAGACCAGTGGGTCCTAAAGATTGTAAAGGAGTATTCTGTGCAGTTCCAGTCCCTTTCTACCTTTTTATCCCTACTTTCCTTTCTTTTTTCAGGGGCTCTTCTCAAAAGATACTATTAAAGCTAGAAGTAGATTCCCTTCTACAACTGGGAGCAGTGGAGGAGGTGCCCTTAAAATTTAAGAATGGAGGGTTTTATTCCCATTTTCTCATCCCAGAGAAGAAAGGGAGATGACATTCCTTCAAAGACCTTTAATGTCTCAGATTCATCCGCTGTTTTAAGTTCAGGATATTGACTAGTCTCCGTAATTCCATTGTAAGGTTCTCAAGACTATTCATGGCTCTTGACCTGCAAGATTATCGCCACATTCATTCATCCAACCTGCAGAAAATGCCACATATTTCACATAAGAACATGTTCCCTACAGTGGGTCCTGCCCAAAGATCTTTCCACTGCACCAACATTATATACCAATTGTTCGGCCATTGTGGCAGCTCATTTAAGGAGACCAGAGAAACAGGTCTAACAATACCTCAATAACTGGCTGATGTCATGAGGAAGATCACACCAACAGGTGACCATCTTGGTTCAAAAAGCCTTCTCTCTTCCTTCAATACCCTACATACTTACTCCAACTAGAAGCATAGAGTTCATAGGAGCAGTGTTACATTCTAGGTCAGCAAGAGTTTACCTTCCACAGGAAAGATTCCAAACTATAGTGAACCTCATCAATTAACTTCAAGCTCATCCAAGAACATCAGTGAAATCAGGCCTCAGAATGTGAGACTCATGGCCTCATGCACTTACATGATGCACGTCACCTACATTGCATGCAAGGGTGGTTGAAACTGATATATGTCCATGTGTTACCTGCTGGGTATATGATCACAGTTCCACGAGAAGTCCTCTCTTCGTTCTGCTGGTGGCAAAAATATTTCTCTACACCTCTACTTACCACAAGTGGTGATGGGGGTTCATGTAGATCACCTTCATATTCAGGGTCTCTTCAATATATTTGACTCCACATGAATGCCCTAGAGTTCAGAGCCATCTGCCCGGGCAAAGCATTCCTTTCTCTTCTCCTGAGATCCACAATCCAATTTCTGACAGACAACACCACAACTATGCTTCATGTTATTGGAAAAGGGGGAGTGAGATCATTCCACCTGTCAGGAAGCCATGCAACTCTGGAGTTGGTGCATTCCAAATCAAATCACACCAGTGGCTCTACACCTTCCTAGCCTTCCCAACACCTTTCAAGATCAAATCAGTAGACAGTTTTCAGACAGCCACGAGGGGTCTCTGAAAGGGTAAGTCCTGTAGAAAATTTTCACAAGTGCGGGTACAAAGAAATAGGTTTGTTTTCCCCCACACCAGTAAAACAAGTAAATCAAGACCCAGCACTGATGATAGTCCCAGCGTCGACTAAGCAGTTCTGGCACTTGGATCTGATGGCTCTTTCAGCACAGCCACTTCAGCTGCTCTGCTGGACATAGTCTCACAGAACAATGGCTGTATCCAGATGCAAAATCTGACCACTTTAGCCTGGATGCTGGCTAGATGACATTCATTGTATGAAGATGTTCAGCTGAAATTCAGAACATTGTGCTCCAAAGCAGGAAAGCATCAATCCAACTGATTTATAAAGCTAAGTAGAAGAGGTTTCCTATTTGCACATCTCAGAACCAGCTGTCTCCCTTGACAGCATCCATTGCAGCAATATTGGAAAGCTTATTAGCCCTGAAACTATACAGGTCCATTTAGTAGAAATATCTGTACATCACCCTTCCATCCAAGGGTTATACTGTGTTTTTCCCTCCCTTCACTGGTAAGGTTCTTTAAGGACACCATTCATGTTTTTTCTCCCCGTTTGGGAGATCCATCGCTAATAGTTAATGGATGCCCCCCCTCCCCATACACACACTTTGAACTCTTACTAATATGTGTCTGTTTCACTTATCTATGAAGACAGTTTTTTAGTGGCCATTAAATCAGGTTAGAGGGTAGGGGAAATTCAGGCCCTTGTGGTAGGTACTCCTTACAGTATTTCATAAGAACAAGGTTTCTCTCCGTCCTCATCCCAAGTTCCTGCCCAAGAATATTTCAGAATTCTATGTGAACCCACATGCTTGTCTCCCAGTTTTCTTCCCCAGCCTTGTTCAGTGTTAGGGGAAACTAAACTTCAGGCACTTGGTATAGTAAGGTCACTCTCTTTTTACAGCGACAGGACAAAATTATTCAGGAACGCATCTAGACTGTGGCCTTTGTAGAAAGGCTTATGAGTCAGACCAGTGGTGGGCAACCTGTGGCCCATGGGTCGCACGTGGCCCGTCAGGGTAATCCACTGGTGGGCCACGAGACCGTTTGTTTACATTGACCGTCTGCAGGCACAGCCTCTCGCAACTCCCAGTGGCTGCAGTTTGCCGTTCCCGGGCAGTGGGAGCTATGGGAAGCAGCAGCCAGCACGTCCCTGTGGCCCACGCCACTTCCCACAGCTCCCAATGGCTGGGAACAGCGAACCGCGGCCACTAGGAGCTGCGGGGAGCCATGCCCGTGGATGGTCAATGTAAACAAGCTGCCTTGCAGCCCGCCAGCAGATTACTCTGATGGGCCACAGGTTGCCCACCACTGAGTCAGATAGTATCCTCTGAGATTATCTATGAGGGGTCCCCAGGTGTATAAGGGCACATCATGAATTAGCCAGGTTAGATCCACCTAGCCAAGCAGCCCGTGCTGCCTTTTTGAAGAATGTCCCTGTTTCTGAAATCTGTAGCACAGCAACATGGAGCATAGTCCACACTTTTACGAGACATTGTTCTTTAATAGAGGTTTCCAGATCAGATGCCCACTTTCGTTGGGCTGTTCTATAGTCGCTGTTTAAGTAGGACTCCTACTGTCTACCTCCGAGCAAAAAGATACCTGCTTGTTAGTCGCCAAGAATGGACAACCACTTGAAGAAAGAAATTACTTTCCTGACTGTGACTATAGTTCTTTGAGACATGTTGTCCACATAAATTCCATGACTCGCCCTCCTTCCCAACTACTTATGGATTTGTACTTCTCTGGGATTCTGTATGGGTGGAGAAACTCAGGGACTGGGCCTGCCCTGCTTTATGCCCTCAGTTTGGGGGAGGAATAGGGCTTGAGCCATACAGGATGCAGGCCTGGCACCAGTGGACACTGCTAGCCAAGATCCCAATCTTGTGCATAAAGGACTCGTTTGCACCAAAAGTGGAATCTATGCATAAACACATCTTGAAGAACCACAGTTACTGTAGGTAACCATTCTTTTTTAAACTTGCAAAAATAACTTGGTATATTTATAGAAGTCAGAGGCTAATGACTAATTTTTTTTCTGTCACTGACCTGCTCGGTTACCTTGGGCAAGTGACTTCACCTCTCTGTTCCCCTTTTTCTTCATTTGTAAAATGGTGATAATGATATTTACCTTCTGTGTAAAGTGCTTTTGAGATCTAGTGAAAAATAAGAGCTAGGTTGTTTTTTTTTTGCAACAGTCTACTAATATCTATTGACCATCATCAGAATTGCCTTCTTGATACAAATTCCAGAACTGCAGTACTTTGAAGGAACAGTGAGAACTGCAAAAGCTTCTTGAGTTATTCCACTTCCTCAAAAATGTAAGGGGAAGTTGGGGATTTATGCTGGGTTTTGTTGCTTCCCAGTTTGCAAAATCTAACTTGGAGAAGCTAGGCCTCAATCTTTAATTAAAAAAAAAAAGGTACATAACCAACTTTTACTCTAGCTTTTATGAATCACAAGTTAAATTGTATTTATGATCTTAGAAATTTCTTTTGATGTTTAAATATTTCAGGTACTTTTTTTTTTAAAGCACTTACAACCATGATTACTTTCTGATTTTCAGTACAAACAACTGATACCTTCATGATTCTGATTATATATATTTAATTCTTTCCTAGCAATATGCCACCAAATGGGACCTCTCATTGATGAAAAGCTGGAAGATATTGACAGGTAAGAAAGTACATAGATATGCTGATACTGATTATTAAGGCTCAGACTCTTTTGAAATAATAGCAAAAGTACCAATCGTTTACATTATAGTTTGCCATCAATAATTTCAATATAGTATGTGCCAGAGAACGTACATGTACTTATTAAAGTCCTGCTCCATGTTTATGGCTCCTGGGCAGTATGGTAATATAAATAAAAGCGATGTCCCTCATGGGAAGATGACTGAGGGGATTTTCTCTCAAAGAAGTACTAGTACTTTTAGTGTGAATGATTTCTTTTGCTAACTTTAGAATGCTAAAATATTGTATCTCCTGCCTAAACTCAGGAGTAACATTAAAATGTCTTGCTTGTCTACTTGATGAAGAATTAATATTTCTGACTACTAATCAAAGTTATGACACTTGATCAGTGTGTCTAGGCATCACTTCCCATGTAGTAAGAGTAGTTTGCTATGGTACCTCATCATGTATACATCCACTGTATTACACAGTTCAGTATAAATAGCTAAAATGTACAGTAAGCCATATGATATAATAGATGATATATGAAGATATTTCTATAAAAGGGAACTTCAGTTTACATTAAAATATTATTAATTATTCCAGGAAACATTCAGAACTTTCAGAGCTCAATGTTAAGGTCATGGAGGCTCTTTCATTATATACCAAGTTGATGAATGAAGACCCAATGTATTCCATGTATGCAAAACTACCAAACCAACATTATTATATGCAATCTTCTGGTGTTTCTGGCTCTCAGGTACATATTTGATTTTAAAGATACTGAGTTTTTATTGAGCTGATTATGGCTAAGTTGCCTTGTAAATTATCAGTGATGCACTATGACTAATCATTGTACAAAGTTAGCCATTATGAGAAAAAATTGTCTTACAGCAGTAAAATGACTATACAGTAACTTTTTAAAGCAGCAGATCACAGAATCTTGGAAGCCCTATTGTCTGAGTGTATATTCTATGTAAGCAAGTGACCCTTACCTGTTTTCTTTGGTACCCCCTATGTACAGAATCTGCAGCCTCTCCCTTATTTCCCTAGTTACCTTTAGACCAGTTAACTTAATCTCGTCTTTTTTTCCTGAGGTGAGTATGTTTTGTTGTCTCCAGAACTAAACCATACTACGTTTCCAGCATTAGCAGTCAACTACAAATTATAGTTGTATTTAAACAAAACACTGTTTATGTAAAAGACAAAAATAAAGAAACTCTTGAAACTTGTTCATGTTCAGTTGCAGGCTTTGAAAAGATTTTCTAGCACAGACTCTGACTTAATTTAGCTCTGTTTTGTTTATTTCAATTTATAACATTTACAAAAAGAGTGCTTATCCTGTGCCCTTGGTGCCAGTGTGAAAAGAAAATGAGCAAAAGGAAAGCCAGCAGTTCCTTCATACATTCAAGCCAAAAAGTAATCAGCCACAGTAAAGTTTAAGTTCAACCATATGTTCTTTTCATCACAAACAACCTCTTCTATTATCTTCCTTGCCCAAAACCTGTATAGGAGTTGCTCTTAAATTACAGAAGTACATGGGTTGCAGTACATCGGATGAAGTGAGCTGTAGCTCACGAAAGCTTATGCTCAAATAAATTTGTTAGTCTCTAAGGTGCCACAAGTACTCCTTTCTTTTTGTGAGTATACTTAAGGTACATCTGCATGCTTCTTGGCAGTAGCATCTAGTCTTGATATAAGGACATCAAGAGATGGAGAATCTAATATTTGGTAAACTGTTCTGTTGGCTAATAATACTCGGTAAAGCTATGCCTTATTTCAAGATGGAATTTTCTCTAGCAGACCACCTCCCCTCCCATTCACATAACATCCCAATGACAGCCTCAGCAGTTACTTACATGAAAATGTTAGCTAAAAATAAAAAAATATTATCTCTGAATTTTTGTTTAGCAGCTGGATACAAAGGAAAGCCAGCACCATATTGGTAGACCACAGTTGTCCTACACTGTCTGTTCTCTGATAAACAGTTGAAATTTTTAACTTTTATTCAGAAGGAAAAAACTACAGTAATATTTTGAATTATCACAACTAAAACTATACAGTTTTTAAATTTAATGACTGTCCTGTTTGGTATACAGTGTCTCAAACAATTCCTAGAGTATTTGAAATTCCTAGAGTATTGGAGTCTTCTTCCTTTTGAGAAAGAGCAAATTTATGGTACAATCATAGTACTCTCCACTGTTTATTAGAACATCATGGCACAGTGCATATTAGCCAAGTTGCTTTTAAATACACAACTTTATGTGGGCAAAGGCTTGAGAGACTTTTCTTTAGATTCTGAACTTAGCAATTAACTAAGTAGCAATAATATGTTCTGGTATTTTATCTTTGACCATCTTTTGTTTATTTTTTTAAGGTTTACCCAGGGCAGCCTCAAAGTAGTACATATCTGGTGGCAGGGAGTGCACAAATGGGCCATATTCAAGGCTATAATCTTCCCCAAGAGCAACTTCCTTCTCTCAACCAAGGCACAGTTCCTCAATCGGCAAGCTCAGGACTCCCTAGTCAGCCAGCTCAGACATCTTATGCTAAGTAATTTTAATATTTACCTATTCTAAATAAACTTAAATTTCATTCTAAATAACTAGGACTGACTTTTAAGGGGAAATTTTGGTTTTGGACAACCTTTATTTTAGTCATAATTGACTGAACTCCACAGTGCAGTCCCTTCCAGTGTGTATTTACTGATGTTTAGGTAACAAAAGTATTTTTTAGCAATTGTATGAACTTCGTACACAAAACATTCTTTGATTGTGAAACACCTTTTGTGTCTTGTGCTCTTTATACAAGAACAATGTGAAGAAACCATGGGCATGGCTGGGTTCCAAATAGCCATGTTCACTGAATATATACAACATGCAAGGCAGCTTCATGCGCATGTCCTGCTGCTCTGACTGGTTTCTAGTACTTTCTAAAACATGAAGTATGATGAGTGACATTAAGGATGATTGCCCTTCCTTTGCTTCAAACACCTTGCCATGTTGGCAGGTACTGATCATATTGGAAAAGGGTTACATAGATTTTGCAGACTCAGCGAAGCTTGTACGTTTACCCAGATACAAGGGGATTGGGAGTGGGTTTCTGTAGAGAAAGTATCTAGGGAGCTGCCTATAAGGTCAAAAGTTTCAACTGGACTTAAATTAACCTCAAGAAAAGGATGAATTTTTGGCTTTCTGCAGTGACTTTGTTTTAAAGTAGGTTGGGAAAGATGTCTGCTGTGAGTTATTTTTAAGTATTCGTTTTTCCTTACTTAAATTACTTATTATTAGAAGATGTGATGTGAAAAATATATATGTTGGTAAACCTTGTGCATTCTTTGCATAATGTATATTACCAGTTAAAAACAGTTCTGTTTTTGTTAACAGAACAGAAATAGGACTTGAGTCATGTGTTATATACAGTAGAAAATAAAAGCATAGATTTATAATCCAGAGTTAAATTTATGAATATGAAACTTGGGGGTGTGGCACATCTTCAAGATTTTCTTTGAAATTGAGCCCAGGAGAAGTGCTTTTCATGCATATATATAATACATCTAAAAAAACTTGCATTAATTTTGCAGTCCTATTGACTTGTTTTCCTACCTTCTTTCTTATACAACTTTTCATTTCCCTTTCTCTCAGTGCAATGGTCAGCTCTGTTCCTGGAAACACATATTCCAACCAGGCTTCAATGTACAGTCCACCTCCTGCTGCTGTTGATGTTGCTGCTTACCAGAATGCTGGAACTAATGTGTCGCAGGTGCCAAACTATAACTTAGCATCTTCAACTCTGCCTCCACCAGCAGGCAGTCAACAACCGCCGCCACCACAACCACATACTTACTCCCAGAAGGCATTACTATAGGACCCAGAACTTCTGATTCCTAATCTTCTCTAACCTCTGCTAAATGCAGTTGACAACGTTATAAGCTTCTTCCTTTAATCTCTTAAACATTGTTTATCCTCAGTTTAATAGGAATCTACCCTGGTGAACAGGTTCAATGATTCAATTTGCACTGACTTTTTAGGATTTTTTTTTAATTTTGCAGAGGAACAAAAATATTTAGGACATTTAATTCCTTTTAAAAGGCCTAAAATTGGTACAAGATTATTTATGTCTGGTAAAATTGGCTAGTCTGTGAAAACTCAATTTGCAAACTTTCGTGGCATAAATGTTATGTACATAATAGTGTGTGATTGCAATAGTGGCCATTTGAAATAGCGCTTGTGATCATGTGAATATATTTAACAAACTGTTAAAATATTTTACATTACTATTTTATTTTAATCATGAACAGATGACCATGTTTCATAGTTGTGCCTAGTTTTGTGAAGGATGTGATACCCTTTTGCAATGCAGGAAAAGGTTTAAATCTGCATATCATGGTTAATATTTACATGCTAAGGTCTATATGTTAATTTCCAAATGTAATTACATCTAAGTGTCATTCATTGTGAATTGAACTTAAGTATATCATGACTTCCTGTAGTCTGCAGATACTATTAGCTGGCATTATCTACCAAAGTAAATTAGTTAACCTTTTAAATGGTCTGGCGAGGTCACAGCAAATGATGATTCTGTTTTAGAATAATAATTATTTAAAACTCTTATTTACAGGCTTCTAAACATATCATGGGACCATGAAACTGATCAGAATCTTACAACTTATTGTTTAAAGCATATAATGATGTACTTTTCCATACTAGCGTTGTATAACTAGGGTTCTGACCTGTATTGTGTGTGTATTGGTGAAGATTACACCAAAGACAGAGAAACTGAGTTTGGATGGGAATGAATGGAATTTTTAAACTGGAACAAAAACATGAATATACTACATTATTCATGACTCTGGTAATTATTTAGCTCACACATGAAGAATTATGGACAGATATAGATATAGATATACACTTGGCTGAGCAAACCTTTACATTTTTATTTTAACTCTTGTGGCCCTGCTTAGCAAAATTGTTCTGTGTACTGTTATTACACAAAACACTTCAGCCTTAATCCAACATCTCTTCTTAATTTCCTAATTTTTAGTTGTCTGATGCCTTGTTGTTTTTTTAATACTTCTCTAGTATGAATAGTTTCTCATTTCACTTTTTCAAAACTCTTCAGAATTTGGTTAAAATTTTAGATCATTTTACATTCTGTTCTGTAGTGATGTGAACTTACACAGGTTGTTCTGTCTCTCACTTTCTGTATGCCATTCATAAACTCAGTGAAAGGGTAACAATAACTGAATGAATCATTTTACAGCGGTCTAATCAATGTATCTTATACAAAAGAATGTTTCTTTTGATTTGTATTCTATTTCTGTTGTTGCACGCTTGCGTCCCGTTTGCCTTTTTTTTAATTCAGCCCATTTTGAGTAGGTAGCTTTATAGATCTCTCAGTATAAAACCCACATTCTGGTTTTGGTTAGCATACATGCCATAATTGGTCAATTTAATATTTATTTTCCATTTTAATGTATTGCTTCTTACGTTTCATTCTTGTACACGTGTTATTGCTCAGTTACCTTGACTATCCAGTACTTTCTGAATCTGTTTGCGGTGTTTATAGTTATTTGCCATGTCTTTAGGTTTGCTATCATTCGCAAACATTGGTCGATATTTTGCCTGTGAATGCTGTCAACCAAACAGATTGCATAAATACTAAACAATATGGTTGCAAACCCCAACGTACTGCATTGCAGCATAATGGTATTCTTTTCAGCTAGTGAAACTACTATCTTTTGCTATTTCTTATATTTTCTCTCCAACAATCTGATTATCCCCATAAGTCATGACTTCTTAGTATAGCCAGTTACATTTGTGGGATTTAAGGGGGAACATAAAACAATGTCTTGGAATCTTTTGTACCTTACAATGGTTTATGTCTTGATGAAGGTATGCAATTAGGATTATGAGCTATCCTCTGTGTGTATTGGACAATTTATTCCTAAAGGAGAGAAATTACTTTGATGGAGAGGAGTAGAATTTCTACACAAACAAAAAACCCCTTCTAATTTATGTTTCCTTAGGCCCTGATTGAGGAATATACTTAAGTAAGCCTATGCCTAACTTGAACCATGAAGATAGTTCCATTGACTTCAGTGCTTAATTACATTCCCAAATAAAGGCCTAAGGCTTTGTAACTACTAAGCATCAGTGGAATTCTGTATGGCCCAGTAAAACACGATTTTTATTATGCCTCTTGCTAATAACTGATACTATTCTATTTTCATAAAATCTGTAGGCATATCTGGCATCTTTTGTCTTTTTTCTCTTCTCAATTTAAATTTGGCCATTTTTCTCTTAAGATTGAAGATTCTCTAAAATCATCTATTTTGCATTAGAATTTTCAGACATTGGAAAATCTAGACAAATCTATTCTGAAAACTTTTAGTGCAAGTCTGTGTTTTGTTCTTTGTATTTACTGAGCATTTAAAATCTATTATATGCATCTTAGATGCTCCCATCTTCAACCTTATGTATCATGCATATTTATTCACTTTTAAGGTTTAAAACTAAAATAGCTTCTGGCCAAGTTTGCACTTTGTCCCCTCCATAGTTTTGCAAAACTGTTTTCAAAATGGGATCTTTCAGATCTGTCACTCTAAACTCTACCAGTGACTCCTCCTTGACTCCTAAGTTCTTATCTTTCTCCATTTCTTTTACTGTTAACATCATTGCTCTTATTTAAGTTTTGTAATGACTAGTTTTGTGAACAACTTAGAATCATATATTTTGTCCTAAATTGCAGCACAGATTGTGGTGTAAAACTGCGGTACATTAGATGACTGATTCAGCAGGATCAATGTCATTCTTTACCAACATTCCTATTGCCTCATGCCCCTTTTCATGTCACTTGCAATATTCTTAAGTAGAATTCTAAGCTTTTCACTTGCCCATCAAACTTAGTAATATCCTTAAACATTTCCTATTAAGAATAACTGGTACACTTCCAGCTCAGACCTCCCTACAAACATGATTGTCTGTGAAGCTCACATCACACTAGTTATGTTTACCACTACTTCTTGCTTCTCTCCACAGTGTCCTAAATTGGTTATATTTTCTTTTCCTCAGGATAGACTTTTCAGTGATAGCTAATATCTGTAACATGTTGGACACCTTTATTACACTAACTCTCTTATTCAGCCTCCTTTCCTTTCCTACAAATTACTTGGCCACTGCCCTTCAGTTCAAACTAGTTCCAGCTAGTTATTTTTAATGTATTCCGCCTGTGAATCCCACTATTGATACTTTGTTGCTGTCACTCCTTCGGAGTCCTAAACCTGCCTTGTACTATATGGAGAGCAGTTTCACATTTCTTGGTTGGTCTTCCTGTGTGAAATGTGAATGAAAAGAGTGCGTCTCTCTACAGTTTCTCTAACAAAAAGTCAAAGCTGAGATTTTAAATGCCAACAAGTCAGGCTGTTCAAAAGTTTGTTTCCTTCAAAAATACTATCTACCATATTACGCTATAGAAAGCTCATTCTTTGAACGTCTTGATTTCTTTGCATGTAAATTCTGAATGTAATACTAAAGTGTTTTTAAAAAAATCTGTATCCATGAAGAACTAGAAAAACTGTTATCTGACTTTAGATAGGGTGTTGTAATGCTTTGCTTTCTGTGACCAACAGGCACAAGTTCTCCTAAACGATTTCTATTCACTTAATTTTATAGACATTTTGTCCATGTCTATCAGTTCAATACATATAGGCACAACAAAGATAGCAAGTATTATTGTAAAGCATCCCAAGGAAATTGATTTTTCCAGAGAAGAAAACTAAGGAGTAGTACAAACTGAAAAGATTGCTACGTTGATATTCTGGAGGAGACTGCTACCAGATTTTGCCACCGTCTAGCTTCAGGATTGGAAAAATGTATGCCCTGGCCATACTTGCTATTGGTGCCTCCGTATATAAGTGTTTAGTGTTACCAGCTGGAATATGCCTACTGTAGCACTATACATTATTAATATAGTGTAATTAAGCCCAAATAAAGTAGAAAGGAGGCTTAGAAGACAACAATATAAGGATCACTGAATGTTTTTCGAAAGTCTTACAGCAGTGCACTGTCTTCCACAACATAGTTTCTTTGTGGCTATTACCTTTGATTTCTGAAACGAAAATGAGTTTGGGTCATCAGAACTTCAGAGAATTCTATCGGTAATTGCAAATATTGAAACTTATGTGCAAAATAGAGAACTCTGCTTATAATGAGAGCTATCTTTGATTATCTGACTGAGGTTGACCCATGGTTCTCAGATTTCATCCAGGTGGTAGGAATGTTGATTTTAGGCTGGAGAGCTGATACCTTATTCTCCAGCCTAAAATCAGTGGTACTACCACAATGTTTAAAGAAAAGCTGGGTTTCTTTGAGTTCGTTCACTTGACTCTTAACTACTTTCACTTGGCTTTCAAAGATTTCTGTGTAATCTTCTCTTATATTGGTTTTAACCTCCTGCCCCAGTCTACTGGGTTTTACAGGCAGATGGGCAATAACAGTACGTGTTACAGCAACTGCCTGGCTTCAGTGTGGTACTTACCTTCAGAGAAAGCAGCATGTATCCATTTTTAGGAGCAGAGAAGAAAAATGTCTCCTTTAAGTTTTTCTTGAGTTTTGTTTCACTCTTTGTTTGTTTGTTTTTCCACCTCATGCTAATTTTGCTATGAATAGCTGCAGGCAGAATCATTTTTTCTGTTGTTCAGTCTTAATACAACTGACCAACTTCACAATAGAGTTGTCCCTATTGCCCCTGTTGCAACTATTAAAAATACTGATCACTTCAATGTTTATATTATAAAGTACAATGTCCACAGTCAGACACCTAAAAAAGGTCTTGATATTGAGCTTTTCACTTTAATATATGAAAAACACAAGAAAATTGTTTTAAAAAATTCATTGATATATTAGGCTCTCTTTGTGTCTGAGAAACATTCAACTGGCTGGATTCAGAATAAATATATATAGCTGCAGGTCTAAAGCTCATTTTCTTCTTGTTGCCTCAGCCTGAAGGTGGCAGGAGATTTCTTTTCTATTCCTCTCTCCTGCATGTACTTCTGGAAAGCTGAATAATTTGTCTCTCATAGAAAAGAGAATGTTAAAGTTTGTCTTGGTTTTAATAGAGTATATGCAGTAGTCAAGTACTCTTTTATTTTTGAAATTCCATTTAATGTTGGCATATGTACGTGGATTGCACTGTTGTAGAAAAGTGTAATTTAGTAAATAACACTATTTGTAAAAACTGTTAATTGTTTTTGGTATGAATGTAGAATATTAAATTTGAAGCATTTAGTACATTATGTTGCAAAGTTATTTTATGCATTTCATAGTATAAAATGATCAAGAAAGGAAATACTTTGAAATGAACTAGTGGTCTTGTGGACACACACTAACTTAAATTTCCAAACTCAATTTTTTGCATATTGCATATAGGGAAAAATAGTATTGTTACAGTACATTTAACTCAGTACATCAAATTCCCTGAGTTAAAATCCAAGTAACTAACTGTATGCTGTTACCATATTTCAAGTATGTTGCATACTATTTGTTTCTGTAAGGCATACACTATAAATATTTTGTGGTGATAAAGTGCAAATGAAAGCGACTGTATTTCTGGACATTCTGTTCATACACTGCACATCAGTTTACAAGTCAATAACCAATACTACTTGCAGTTTAATAATCAAAAATGTTTTCTTGCCTTCATTCATGTGAAACTGTTTTTTAAAAGGAAGAAAATGTCTGGGAATACAGGAGTGATTGTTTGGTAACAATGTTCATAGCAAGCAAAATGTGATAAGGAATATCATTTTCTGCTTTTTGCATCTAGGTCACTGGAGGGTTGTGTGTCTACACTGTTTTCTTGCCAAATTTTTCTCACAATTAGTACTCTCAAGTCAGCTTCACCTTCTGGTAGCAATGGTCAGAGCTTTTATAGATATGGCTTCAGGCCCTGTTCGTATTTTCTAAGCATAATCTAATCCTGCTCAAACCAGGTCCACAAAATACAATACTTAAAATGCTTCAGGGGGCCAGCGCATTGTCTACACTAGCACTCCCACCACTGCTGGCAAAGTAGTAAATTATTATTAGATAAATGCCTACTGTGGAAAAGGCTATTTTGATGCCAGCCTAGGATGGCAGTGGCCCACAGTCATTCACAATTTAGAGGCTGTGTGTTCTATGTGAAGTGAGTTTGTCAGTCTAATTCCTAGTGGACAAATGTCTACATTGTCACATAAAACACTGTCACAGTTGATGTTAATTGGGACCCCTCTTGGAAGTCTCAGCAGAGACACTAAATTTTGGAAGGGATACTAAACTTCATGCTTTCAGGGCTTAAGCCAATCTAACTGTTGGAGATCAGAGAGACCTAATGTGGGCAACATCCTGCATTTGCCTACTCTCTCCTACACCTTTCCCCTGAACATCAGTAAGTGATCAGTGTTGGAGATGGGATGGGCTAGATGGACCTCGGGTCTGATCCAGTCTGGTGATTTTGTTCCTATGAATTTAATTGACACGAAGAGTAAATACAAGTCCACCAAGTTTTGGGATGAAACATGTTGGAAGGTCTCTGGAGAAGGAGGAAGAGGTTTATTATACAGCACAACATGTAATAGTATGTATATTTTGTTCATTTTTATATACAGAGAACATTTCAACTAAGTTCTATGTAGGAAGCGTGGTTTGAATAGTATTAAATGAAAGTGTGTTCCACATCTTTTAGGGTCTAAAGAAGATCTGCCAGTGAGAGTCTGCACTCTTCGGGTAAAATCAGTATCAATCTCTGCTTAAGGAAAAAAAGCAGCAAAGTATAAAATAACACAAATCATAGTAAAGTCAGTTGCTTTCTCATTTGAAAGGGGCAGTGTATGTTCCAAAAGAATAAGTGAAGTGTGGAGTGTCAAGAACTCTTGTTTTAACTGTGGTTGTGCTACTGACATACTTATTGGCCTTATGCAAGTCATTTCATCTCTCTGAGCTCTGGATGGAGGATATTATTCCTCCAACTACTTCTGTCTTCAGTGATTGATGAACTGGCTTGTAGGCAACTCCTCCCTCAACTGCGTCTTCACTGGTCATCTTTGTTTCTTCTTCATGTGATATCCCTCTGGGAGCTCCACTTGTATGTGTGGCAGCACCCCCTGCACATGGGATCAGAGATCTTCATCAGCAGTGCCCGTTGGACTGCACATGTACACCTCCCCCATCCCGTGCTGTAAGCAGGACATATATAAAGTGCTGTGCAGGCCGACTGCCCCCAGTTCCTTCTCTACCGCCTTTGGTCTGGGATGAATCCGCAGCAGAGTCTGCTGCTTCTGTTCCCTCAGTAGATAGTGCCTTACTTGTTAGTTGTAGTTTAGTTAGTATTTTCTTCTTCTCCTTCTCCTTTCTTCTATTTAAAAACAATTTTTTTTTTGTTTTTAACTTCACCTTTCAAGTTATTCATAGCTTAGGTTTCTGTTTTTCTGCTTCCCGCCGTTCCTAACTGGGAAGCTTTTTTCCTTACCCTTATGCACAGATCCCCTGGGTTTAAGAGGTGCATCTCTTGCGGGGCTGCCTTCCCAGTAACTGCCAGCCAGCCGCAATGTATTTGCTCTCTGGAAGAGGGACACATCCCACAAGTGTTCTCACTGCCACGGCTTGATGGCCAGAGTCAGAAAGGATTGGGACATTTGATTAAAACTTCTCATGGAGAAATAACTTCAACTTGCATCGGACCCAGGCTCAGACTCTCCCCAGGAGGCCCTCATGCACTGCCATGTCAACTGCTGATCCTCACTCTCCATGTCCCTCAAAGAGAAAGTAGTCTCTCTTTCACTCAGATCAAAAGAAATGGGCTCCCTCCTCACACTTTGAGGCGCAGCCCACCAGAACGCCATCCCTTGCAAGGTCAATTGCCTTGACATCATCTGACAGGGGACCCAGCTCCAGGGCCCGTCTGGGTACCTCCAGTACCAAGACATAGAAACGGTCTTAATACCCTAACCAGGCAGACGCATAGCCGTCGGCACCATCCCTTAGCTCGAGAGATCAAAACACTGAGGAAGCCCTTGGCACCATTGAAAGCGTTGGCACTGGCCAAGTCATCGGCACCAGCCAACTCTCTGGCTCCATCTACTGGCTCTGCAGAGAAAACATATCCCTCCTTCGGCACTGAGTTGTACACTGGCACCGATGATGTGTTTTCCCCCTCTTCAAGACTTCAGATACCCTAAAGACCTGCTGGTATCTGATGCTGCTGAGTCACCTCTACTTCAATGTGACCTCTCTCCCCCAACCCCCCCGATTCCATTCTCCTCTCCAAACTCACGACACTCCTCCCTTTGTCTCCTGAGGACGGCACCTCCTTTCCCCAGCGAGGAGGAGGAGGGCTTCATCTCACCCTCGTGTTCTAGACAAGTTCCAGCTACTGATCCTCACTATGCGCAATCTATATCTGGTCTAGAGTCTCGATACAGACCACCACAGATTCAACCACATGTTCCACTCCCTTCATACTGGCCATATTGGGACCCCGGGTCATGTACAGGGCCCAATTTGGGAAATCTCCCATGGAGCAAAGCCGGAGACCTACACTTCTCCCTTCTCCATCAGTCTTTCACCCTCTGGGCTGAACCTCTGCTGTTACCAACTGAGGAGGAGGAAGCTGCACTAGCATTACATTTTTCCTCATCTTCCCATGATGAGGCTATCATATCTCCATCACCTACAGCTGTCGATGACTTCAGACATTTTCAAAATTTATTCAGCAGGATAGCAGACTACCTGCAGATTCCTTTGGAAGAAATCGAGGACCAGAAGCATAAAATGCTTGATATCCTCCATACATCCTCTTCTTCCAAGATCGCACTACTGATCAATAAAGCTGTTAATTCTGCGCAAATGCTCTGGCAGACTCCCAGTGTCCATTCCTTGGACTTGAAAATACGCTGACAAAAAATATTATGGTCTGGCGAAGGATGCAGAATTTCTATTCTTGCACCCCAAATTTTCTCATGATCAGTGCAGTGCAAGAGAGGGCTGTCAATACAATCCCATTCTAGTCATCCAGACACATATTGGAAACACCTGGATTTATTTGAACACGCATATTCATCAGCTATGCTCCAATTTCAAATTTCTAACTGCGAGGCTCTACAACCCTACAAGCCTTGTTAGACTTGGCAGATAGCACCATCTGATCCATTGCAACTGCTGTAGTCATGAGACAGGCTCTTGGGTTTTCCTAAGGAGGTTCAAATCATGGTGGAATCATGGAAATCATGGTAGCCTTTTGAGGGCTAAAAATATTCTCAGAGCACACAGATGATTCCCTGAATTCCTTTAAAGACTCCGGAGCCACCCTCTGATCTCTCTGCATCTACATGCCAGCGCCAAAAAGATACCCTGGACAGTATCATCTCCCCCCTGCAATCCTGACCACTGCACTGACCTCAATGGCACTATGCCATTCAGCATTGAAGACAAAGTCCTCCCTCCAAACATAGACAACCCACTTCTAAGGAGCTACCTCTGAGGCACCCTGACCAAAACAATTTTGAGCATGTGGTTGAGGCCCCAAGAAGCCTCCCCACTCTTTCATTTCCACCATCTTTGATGACCCTAATTTGGCAACCAACCAGCTCCGTTTTTCACAGCATGTAGACTAATTCCCTTGAACAAGTGGGTTCTAGAGATAATCAAAGAAGGATGCTCCATCCCCTTCCTATCCATCTTGCCCTGCCAACCTCTGTCCCTGTCCCTCTTTAAAGATCCCTCTCACAAACCTATGGGGAGAAATAAAGCATCTTCTGCAACTAAGAGCCATAGAACCAGTCCCTTTCCAACACATGGTTTTTACTCCCATTATTTCCTGAACCAGAAGAAATCCAGTGGCTGGCAACCTATCTTGAATTTTCACAATCTAAACAAGTTTGTCAAACTATAGCACTTCAAGATGATTACCCTCTTCACTGTTATCCCAGTACTGGTACAGGGGGACTGGTTCTCAGCCCTCTACCTCCAAGATGCATACTTTCATATCACAGTACACCCTGCCCACAAGTGATTTCTCTGACTCATCATGGGTAACGACCACTACCAGTACAAGGCACTGCCTTTTGGACTGTTGACAGCCCATTGGGTGTTCTCCAGGGTCCTTGTAGTAGTCACCGCCTACCTAATGAAATATGATATTGTCATCTTTCCATACTTGGATACCTGTCTTCTCAAGGCCCCATCTGAGGCCGATGCTCTCTGAGCCATCCACATAACAATGAACCTGTTTATGAAGGTAGGCCTCCTCGTGAACCTAGAAAAGTCCCCTTTAATGCTGGTACAACACCTGGAATTCATCCATGTGCATTTGGATGCCGTACAAGCCAGAGCCTTCCTACCACCTCACAGATTCTTGGCTATACTAGATCTGGTATCTGGCAATAAACAAAAATGGAAGCCGTGACCTGTCTGTGCCATTTGCTGCTGTGGCTCCATGGTTTCCCCCACCACCGTTGTGGCAGGGAGCTGTGGGGTACCCCCTCTGCCCATGAAAGATGGGAGCTGCAGGGTGACCATATTTGCCAAAGAGAAAATGGGACATCCCAGCTGCTTGCCCGAGGCGTCCAGGGTCTTGCAGCCCCTGGGGCTGAAGCAGAGAATGCTACGGAGGTCTCTGGAAGTCACAGATTCCATGACTTCCATACCATAAACATAGCCTTAACCTTGATCCTAACAACTGATGTCTCCCTAATTGGTTGGGGAGTGCATCTCCACAATCACACAGTGTAGGGTAGATTATCATTAATCAAATCCACCCGACACATCAACCTCCTACAGCTATGGGCGGTCCGCAGCGCCTGCCAACATTTCTTCCCTCTACTTGAATATCGTATTGTCAGTCATGACAGACAATCTTTCCTGTACGTTTTACATCAATAGGCAAAGCGGAGCGAGGTAGCACTCTTTATGCTCGGAGGCACTCAAATTGTGGAACAGTTGTATCTAACACATTAGCATTTCAGCCGCATACCTCCCTCGACACTAGAACACCATTGCGGATGCATTGAGCAGGAGATTCTCCCATAATCATGAGTGGAAACTGGATATGTGAGCCCTTTAACTCATCCTCAACTGATGGGGTTGCCCCACCATATTTTTTTTGCCACACCACAAAATGTCTTTTGCCCTCAATTCTGCTCCAGAGTGGGACTGGGACACAGATCTTTGGGAGATGCATTCCTCATCACATATGATGCATCACTTCATCTATGCCTTTCCTCCCTTTCCCCTCCTATTCTGAGTACTTCACAAGACACAGGAGGACTGAGCTCATGTCATACTGATAGCTCCAACATGGGCCACATCAGGTCTGGTATACTTACCTCCTTCACAGAATGGTATGCCAACCAATCTCTCCGTCCAACACGGCGGCTCCTTTCATAGGACACATCTTCCATCCTAATCTATAGATGCTCCACCTCAAAGCCTGGCTGCCCGTGGTTCCAGGATTCAGAAATAACCTGTTCGGACTCAGTCCAACAGATACTTTTGAATAGCAGGCATGACACAATTAGACACCCTTATGTTCACAAATGGACTAGATTTCAATGCTGGTGCACCTGCCAGCAGGTCAATGCAACACGTGCTCCACTACTACTTATCCTGGACTACTTGTTACACCTTAAACAATCAGGATTATCCACCAGCTCCATTTGGGTACATTTGGTGGCAATCGCGATATTTCATTGCCACGTAGACGGCAGTTTTGTTTTCACGCACCCACTCATGAAACGTTTTCTAAAGGGTCTCCAAAATCCTTATCCCCACATACGAGACCTGACCCAGGCCTGGGACCTTGGCCTCATCCTGTGTTCTCTGACTAGAACCCTTTTTGAACCAATGGCATTTCTTGTTGCTATCACTTCTGCTGAATGAGTCAGCAAAATTACGGCCCTTATGGCATATCCACTGTACACGCTTTTTCACAAAGACAGAATTACACTACTCCCACATCCAAGGTTCCATCATCTTTCCATCTCAATCAACTGATAGACCTTGTTTGCTTCTTCCCGAAGCATCACAGTAACCAACAGGAAGTAGCTTTACACACCCTAGACATGAGACAAGTATTACCTTTTTATTTGAACAGGACTAAAGCTTTCTGAAAATCACCACAATTATTTCTCTCAACCACCAAAAGATCCATAGGCACAACTACCTCTAAACAATGCCTTTCGAAGTGGATCCTGCAGTGTATACATTTATCTTATGAACTCCACGATAGACAACCTCCTACTACAATTAAAGCACATCTCACACATTCATTATCCACCTTCATAGCTTTTCTCAATAATGTCCCCATTGCTGACATTTGCAAAGTTCCCATCACATCAACAGAAATCACTTTGCCCATCACTACAACTTGTCAGGGTTTCTTCCCCACTCTGAACTCTGGGGTACAGATGTGGGGACCCACATGAAAGACCCCCTAAGCTTATTCTTACCGACTTAGGTTAAAACTTCCCCAAGGCACAGATTTCTTTCTTGCCTTGGGATCACTGCCACTACCAAGTGATTTAACAAACAATCAGGAAAAGGACTACTTGGAGTCCTATTCCCCCCCAAAATATTACCACAAGCCTACACCCCATTTCCTGGGGGAGGCTTGAGCGTATATCCTCACCAACAAAGGGACTACAGACCCAAACCCCTGGGTCTTAGAACAATGGAAAAATCAGTCAGGTTCTTAAAAAGAAGGATTTTATTTAAAGAGAAAAAGGTAAAAGAATCACCTCTGTTAACTTAGGCTGGTAGTTAGCCTTACAGAGTATCAGAAAATTCAAAGAGCACAGAGGAACCCCCTCTAGCCTTAGTTTCAAAGTTACAACAAAACAGGAATAAACCTCCCTCTAGCAAAAGGAAAATTCACAAGTTGAGAAAACAAAGATAAACTAATACGATTTGCCTGGCTGTTACTTACAAGTTTGAAATATGAGAGACTTGTTCAGAAGATTTGGAGAACATGGATTGATGTCCAGTCCCTCTTAGTCCCAAGAGCGAACAGCCACAGAAACAAAGAACCCAAAACAAAGCCTCCCCCCCACCCAGATTTGAAAGTATCTTTTGTCCCCCTTGGTTCCTTTGGTCAGGTGCCAACTAGGTTACTTGAGCTTCTTAACCCCTTTCAGGTAAGGAGGAATTTAGGCTACCCCTATGGTTATGACACACCCCGCAAATCACAGATGGTGTCAGACAGCCTGTACCACACTGGCTGTGATTTCTTCCTGGAGCTCTAGGAGAAAACAGAGTTAATGAGGCACATGCACCTCTAGACATACTACTGATTATATAAAAACTAACTAACAATATATCCCACATTTCAAGAGCGATTTAACCAGTTGATTCTGGGAAACGTTCACAGGATAGTGCATCAGCCACTTTGTTAGAAGTTCCTGGAATGTGTTGTATTTCAAAATCAAAATCTTGGAGAGCTAAACTCCACCGAAGATTTTTGTTATTGTCCTTGACGGTATGAAGCCAATTCAGTGCAGCATGGTCAGTTTGCAGGTGGAAACACCGTCCCCAAATGTATGGGCATAGCTTTTCTAGAGCGTATACAATGGCGTAACATTCCTTTTCACTGATTGACCAGTGGCTTTCCCTCTCTCAGACGGTTTTTTGCTGAGAAACACAACAGGATGGAATTCTTGATCTGGGCCTTCCTGCATTAAAACTGCTCCCACACCACGCTTGGATGCATCTGTGGTTACTAGGAAAGGTTTGTCAAAGTCTGGGGCCCTGAGCACAGGGTCAGACATGAGTGTTGCTTTAAGCTGGTTAAAGGCCTTCTGACACTTCTCATTCCACTGAACTGCATTTGGCTGGTTCTTTCTGGTTAGGTCTCTCAGTGGGGCGGCGATTTGGCTGTAGTATGGTACAAATGGCCTGTAATATCCGGCCAAGCCTAAGAAGGATTGGACCTGTTTCTTTGACTTTGGGACTGGCCACTTTTGGATAGCATCCAGTTTGGCCTGTAGGGTTCATAGTTCCTTGACCCAAGGTAAGTCACTCTGTTTAGGCCTATTTGACACTTTTTAGTCTTAACAGTTAGTTCTGCCTCCCTTATGTGCTCGAAGACTTTTTGTAAATGCTCCAGGTGTTCTGCTCATGAATCAGAAAAGATGGCCACATCGTCAAGATAGGCAACTGTAGATTCTCCCAATCCCGTTAGGAGACTATCTACAAGTTTCTGGAAGGTGGCGGGTGCATTTTGCAGCCCAAAAGGGAGCACATTAAATTCATACAGCCCTCCATGGGTGATGAAGGCTGATCTTTCCTTGGCGGATTCATCTAGCGGTACCTGCCAGTATCCATTGGTTAAGTCTAAGGTAAAGATGAACTGGGCCCGTCCCAGTTTCTTCAATAGCTCATCTGTGCGAGGCATTGGATAGTTGTCTGGGCAAGTCACAGCATTTAGTTTACAGTAGTCCACCCAAAAGCATATTTTCCCATCTGGTTTGGGGATTAGAACCACTGGAGATGCCCATGTACTGTTAGAGGGGTGGATTACACCCATCTGTAGCATATCTTGGATCTCCTGTTCTATAGCAGTTTTAGCTTGAGAAGACACCCGGTAAGGTTGGGCTCTAATTGGGCGAGCATCACCTGTGTCAATGGAATGATAGACCCATTTCGTCCATCCTGGGGTGGCAGAGAACATCGGCGCAAAGCTAGTGCACAGCTCCTTGATTTGCTGACACTGCATGCGTCCGAGGGTCAGTGAAAGGTTAATCTCTTCCACGCCCCCGTCACTTTTCCCTTCTTAATAGACACCTTCAGGCCACTCAGCGTCATCTCCTCCTTGGGCTGCAAACTGACAAACCTTTAATTCTCTGGAATAGAAGGGTTTTAGAGAATTAACATGGTACACTTTAGGCTTGAGGGTTGAAGTGTGGGATGCTATGAGATAGTTAACAGCTCCCAGGCGCTGTTGGACCATAAATGGCCCTTCCCATGACGCTTCCATCTTATGGGCCTGAAGCACCTTCAAGACCATGACCTGGTCCCCTACTTTAAAGGAATGTTCTCTGGCATGTTTATCATACCAGGCCTTTTGGTCTTCCTGAGCATCTTTTAGGTTTTCTCTAGCAAGAGCTAAGGAGGTTTGGAGGGTGTTTTGTAGATTGTTTACAAAGTCCAGAATGTTAGTTCCTGGAGAAGGCATAAACCCCTCCCATTGCTGCTTCACCAACTGTAATGGCCCCTTAACCTTGTGGCCATACACAAGTTCAAATGGGGAAAACCCTAAACTGGGATGTGGTACAGTAACTGCTGTAACACTAGGTCCCATTCGTTGGCGTGCTCGTTTATGAATTATGTATCATGGCCCCCAAAGTTTCATTAAACTTCTCCATCAGGCCATTTGTTTGACGGTGGTAAGGGGTGGCAACCAAGTGGTTCACCCCATGAGCTTCCCACCCCATGAGCTTGCCCAGGGCTTTTCATGGTCCCTGCCAGGAAATTAGTTCCCATATCCGTTAGGATGTCGGAGGGCCAACCTACCCTGGTAAAAATGTCTATTAATGCCTGGCACACACACACCCCTATGGTTATGACAATGCTATTACACATGATGACACAGCAGATGCCCTTCTAGGACGTGCTGTCCTATCACTGGCAGTAAATGTCACTCCAGAGCCGCAGCCTTCCAGTTAGGGGCTCTGCTTTCTAGTCACCTACAAGTTGACCCAAACAGACATCACTCAAAGAAGAGAAGGTAACTCACCCTGTGCAGTAACTGAGATTCTTCAAGGTGTGTCCCCCTATTGGTGCTCCTCTACCCACCATCCTCCCCTTTGCTTCGGAGCCAAAAACATATGCTCTCTGACAGAGAAGGAACGGGGGGGGGGGGGGGCGGGTGATCTGCACAATGCTATATGTGTCCCGTTCACTGAACAGGATGGGGGAGGTGCGCATGTGTGGTCCGACGGTCACTGCTGATGAAGATTTCCGATCCCAGGTGCCGGGGGTGCTGCCACATCTACAAGTTGAGCACCTTAGGCGAACACATCTCAAAGAATCTCAGTTACTGCACAGGGTGAGTAACCTCTTACAGACTGATAACTGAAATAGGAGGGACAGCTACAGCATCGATGGCTGAAGTCTTGTCCCAAATCTGACATATGACGACCTTTTAAAATTTTACACCATCGATTTGCAGGAGAAAAAAGTTGCTTTGCCTTCACCAGAGCATTTGTTAAATTTCAGTCAACAGTGTTATTCCAAGTAGTGTCCATTCTGGCGAATCCCAATTATCTGTGATTTGTAGTTGACATGGGTCCCCTCCCTGCGTAAGAAAAAATTGTTACTTTATAAATAAGTAGATTCAGGCTGAAATGTCCTCTTCTGTTGATAGAGGAATTTCTAGGGTACAAATGCTAAGTTTTGAGTTGGCCAATGATATACTGCCTGAGATATTAAAGGTGAAAGGAATAAGACTAAGACTCTCAATTTTAAATAAATAAGTTAGAATATGACTTAAAAATTTTAAAACTTAAAAAAGCAGGTTTAAATACATTGAAATACATTTTTAGGTCAAAAATGACACCTTTTAGAGTAAAACTTAATACCATACTTTGAATTGCCTTAAAACAGGGGTGGGCAAACTTTCTGGCCCGAGGGCCACATCAGGGAATAGAAATTGTATGGCGGGCCATGAATGCTCACAAAATTGGGGTTGGGGTGCAGGCTGGGGATGAATTTGGGGTGTAGGAGGGTGCTGGGACCGAGGGGGTTGGAGGGCAGGAGGGGGATCAAGGCTGGAGCAGTGGGTTGGAGTGTGGAGAGAAGCTCAAGGGGTGTAGGCTCCAAGCAGTGCTTACCTCAAGCGGTTCTCGGAAGCAGTGGCATGTCCCTTCTCTGGCTTCTATGTGGAGGTGCAGCCAGGCAGCTTTGCTCGCTGCCCCATCCGCAGGCACTGCCCCTGCAGCTCCCATTGGAGTGCGTAGGAGTTGGAGCAGGGCCATGCCACGGCTTCTGGGAGCCGAGTGGTGCGGCACTGACTCTGTGCCCTGGCCGGAGCAGGGCCAAGCCATGTGGTGCGAGCCCGACCCAGCACCCCGGCCAGAGCGCCGGGAACGGGGCCGAACCAGATGCAGCCCGCAGGCCATAGTTTGCCCACCTCTGCTTTAAAACATGAGAGAACCTCCACACCACAACTGGAGTAGTGCTTTATACTTTGATTTTTTAAAAAGACAATAAGCAGGAGTTACTGTGGACAAGTATTTCCAGAAAACCATAGATTACCTTTCAAATAAAATATATGCTTATTATGCTATTCAGTAATGCATTAAAATGAGCACACAAGTTAAAAAAGCTAAAACAGAATTATTGGTAGTAAAGTACATTACATTATTGATTAGTCACATTTTTACCATGCAATTAAACTAAAGCCCAGATTTTTAAAGATATTTAGGCATTGTTTTGCTTAAGTCTCATCAAAGTCAATAGAACATAGGCTAAGTCACTTTTGAAAATGAGACTTGGGCATTGCAATGCTAAAAAAAGCAATGCTTAAAAACCTTTAAAAATCTGGACTTACATTTCTTACTACACTTTTCCAATAGTGAGGCCTCGTTTATTATCACTGCTGTTTGGACTAACCTCTTTTACGCTTACTAGAAACCAAACTACTAGAGAAATGTTCTTTTGCATTATGAAAGTTGTACACATATAAATAACAATTTCAGTTCTCTCAGCAGGTTTGTTACTACATATTTATGCTACGCTCAATATAAGAGTATTTCAGTTATTTTGATTATTTCTGTATCACAGCTATCCTGGACAATATATAAATTACATTGTTACGTTTACAGGAATTAAGCACTTAAAAAGTGAATCTTTTTACAGTATTTGGAGGAGGGTGTGCTAGGGTAGTGGTTCTCAAACTTACTTGATCATACCCCCTTCTTTTTGTCTGTAGTAGTTTACATGCGCACACACACACCCCCACCTATCACACAAGTGTATATATACCAATTATGTGCGGCGGCAGTGCTTCACTTGAATCAGGTTTGGCTTCTTTGTTTTTCACTTGAGTTGGGTTTTTCTTTTTCTGTTGCATGAATGAACCAACGATCCATTGTAATAAGAGCAAAAGCAAAACTGTGATTGTGGCCTATGCATACATGTGCACATCATGTTGTAGCAAACGGATTAATGTACAGATATCAATGACTTTGTATAATGCTGTGCAAGCTTAACAGAAATCTGTCAAAATGCACAATGCCATCTGAGGACCTGATATGTTTGGAGGAATCAGCTTTGTTAGTTATTTATTGCTGTGGGTAAAATGTATGCACTAAGTTTTAGGTTTTTTCCCCCCCTAAAGCTTCTCATGTTGCCACAGAATACATTCTCTCTCTCTCTCTCCCACTGGGCCTGTCCCCCCAGTTTGAGAACCTCAGTGTTAAGGTGTGGTGTGATGGTAAAGCCATTCTCAATATCATCTTCAATCTTCCTAATATGTTAGCCCAGGCTTGCTGATAGCCAAACTCTGTGGTAGGTCCCGTAAAGAAACAGCTTCCATTGAAGTATAATCTGATGAATGTGTTTTTAATTGATCTACTTCAATCTCTGCATTTTTGTAAAATAAGCTCTGTTTCTAGTCTCTGATTTTGTTTCTGTACTTACCTGTGGTTTAGTGCTGGGAGTGTCTGTAATGAGAGAGAGAGAGGAAATTTCATAACTTCGTGAATTCAAATACTTTTAGTTAAAGGTCAGCAATGGAATCTAAATGTAGTTAATTGAGGAAGTGCACACCCTGAGTTTTCAGCAATCATAAGATTAAACAATCACTTCTTTCACTTACCCTCTTCTTGAGCTTCCTGTGAGGAAACTGTACTCTCCCCACTTTAATTTAGTTTATTTCAGATTCAGAATTTAACCTTTAATTACAGCCATACTATGTGGGCCTCCTAGACAAGGATGTCATCAAATTTCTCCCAACCTTGGTGGAGGGAGCTGCCATTTTATCCCACTCAGTCTCCAGCCCATTCTGCATCCTGACTCCCATATTTTCCCTTGATATTTTTCCCTAACAATCTCCTGCCCCTCATATTCTCTCTGCTCCCTTTGTCCTGCTCCCTCTTTCTGCAGTCCAGCATCTCCCACAGTTCTGAGACATTTGAGCTGTCCCCTCCTGTGTAGTTACCAGAGGTGGTTCAGTGTTGCAACTTGGCCATGCTTCATCTCACAGCCTGCTAGAACTCCTGCATCCGTGGTAGCAGTCCATGGTGGTTTGCTTTGCCTCCTGCCCATTTTCTTTTCCATCTTTGATTTTTAAAATGGCTTTGAGCAGTAGAAAGCCATTTAAGATCTCTCTCCCCCTATCCAGGATTAGGTAATTGGCAATGTCAAGGTTCCTTCCCCACTCTGAACTCTAGGGTACAGATGTGGGGACCTGCATGAAAGACCCCTAAGCTTATTCTTACCAGCTTAGGTTAAAAGCTGCCACCACCAAAGTGTTACACTCTCCTCTGTTTTTTCCACCAAATGCATCCGATGAAGTGAGCTGTAGCTCACGAAAGCTTATGCTCTAATAAATTTGTTAGTCTCTAAGGTGCCACAAGTACTCCTTTTCTTTTTGCGAATACAGACTAACACGGCTGCTACTCTGAAACAAAGAACAGGGGAAGTGCCCACTTGGAAAAGTCTCCCCCCCCCCAAAATACCCCCCAAGCACTACACCCCCTTTCTTGGGGAAGGCTTGATAAAAATCCTCACCAATTTGCATAGGTGAACACAGACCCAAACCCTTGGCTCTTAAGAACAAAGAAAAATCAATCAGGTTCTTAAAAGAGAATTTTAATGAAAGAAAAAGTAAAAGAATCCCCTCTGTAAAATCAGGATGGTAAATACCTTACAGGGTAATCCGATTCAAAACATAGAGAATCCCGCTAGGAAAAACCTTAAGTTACAAAAAGACACAAAAACAGGAATATACATTCCATTCAGCACAACTTATTTTATCAGCCATTTAAACAAAACAGAATCTAACACATATCTAACTAGATTGCTTACACCATCCTAGCCACTATGGATGTAGAAGCCCTCTACACCAACATTCCACACAAAGATGGACTACAAGCCGTCAGGAACAGTATCCCCGATACTGTCACGGCTAACCTGGTGGCTGAACTTTGTGACTTTGTCCTGACCCATAACTATTTCACATTTGGTGACAATGTATACCTTCAAATCAGCGGCACTGCGATGGGTACCCGCCTGGCCCCACAGTATGCCAACATTTTTATGGCTGACTTAGAACAACGCTTCCTCAGCTCTCGTCCCCTAATGCCCCTACTCTACTTGCGCTACATTGATGACATCTTCATCATCTGGACCCATGGAAAAGAAGCTCTTGAGGAATTCCACCATGATTTCAACAATTTCCATCCCACCATCAACCTCAGCCTGGACCAGTCCACACAAGAGATCCACTTCCTGGACACTACGGTGCTAATAAGCGATGGTCACATAAATACCACCCTGTATCGGAAACCTACTGACCGCTATTCCTACCTACATGCCTCTAGCTTTCATCCAGATCATACCACTCGATCTATTGTCTACAGCCAAGCGCTACGATATAACTGCATTTGCTCCAACCCCTCAGACAGAGACAAACACCTACAAGATCTCTATCATGCATTCCTACAACTACAATACCCACCTGCTGAAGTGAAGAAACAGATTGACAGAGCCAGAAGAATACCCAGAAGTCACCTACTACAGGACAGGCCCAACAAAGAAAACAACAGAACGCCACTAGCCATCACCTTCAGCCCCCAACTAAAACCTCTCCAACGCATCATCAAGGATCTACAACCTATCCTGAAGGACGACCCATCACTCTCACAGATCTTGGGAGACAGACCAGTCCTTGCTTACAGACAGCCCCCCAATCTGAAGCAAATACTCACCAGCAACCACACACCACACAACAGAACCACTAACCCAGGAACCTATCCTTGCAACAAAGCCCGTTGCCAACTCTGTCCACATATCTATTCAGGGGATACCATCATAGGGCCTAATCA
This sequence comes from Dermochelys coriacea, assembly GCF_009764565.3. Taxonomy (NCBI): domain Eukaryota; kingdom Metazoa; phylum Chordata; order Testudines; family Dermochelyidae; genus Dermochelys; species Dermochelys coriacea. Next base: position 231,097,943 of record NC_050069.1, read on the forward strand.
CATCAGCCACACTATCAGAGGCTCGTTCACCTGCGCATCTACCAATGTGATATATGCCATCATGTGCCAGCAATGCCCCTCTGCCATGTACATTGGCCAAACTGGACAGTCTCTACGTAAAAGAATGAATGGACACAAATCAGACGTCAAGAATTATAACATTCAAAAACCAGTTGGAGAACACTTCAATCTCTCTGGTCACTCGATCACAGACCTAAGAGTGGCTATCCTTCAACAAAAAAGCTTCAAAAACAGACTCCAACGAGAGACTGCTGAATTGGAATTAATTTGCAAACTGGATACAATTAACTTAGGCTTGAATAGAGACTGGGAATGGATGAGTCATTACACAAAGTAAAACTATTTCCCCATGGTATTTCTCCCTCCCACCCCACCCCCCACTATTCCTCTGATATTCTTGTTAACTGCTGGAATTAGCCTACCTTGCTTGTCACCATGAAAGGTTTTCCTCCTCTCCCCCCCCCCGGCTGCTGGTGATGGCTTATCTTAAGTGATCACTCTCCTTACAGTGTGTATGATAAACCCATTGTTTCATGTTCTCTGTGTGTGTATATAAATCTCTCGTCTGTTTTTTCCACCAAATGCATCCGATGAAGTGAGCTGTAGCTCACGAAAGCTTATGCTCTAATAAATTTGTTAGTCTCTAAGGTGCCACAAGTACTCCTTTTCTTTTAACTCTTTACAGGAGTTCTGACCTGCATTCCTGCTCTGGTCCCAGCAAAAGCATCACACAGACAGAGAGAACCCTTTGTTTCCCCCCACTCCAGCTTTGAAAGCATCTTGTCTCCTCATTGCTCATTTTGGTCAGATGCCAGCGAGGTTATCTTAGCTTCTTAACTCTTTACAGGTGAAAGGGTTTTCCCTTTGGCCAGGAGGGATTTAAAGGTGTTTACCCTTCCCTTTATATTTGACAGACAGCATGATCTTTTCAACCACTTCCATCTGCCCCTGCAGCATCTCTCTTTGGGCATGCCTCTGCCTCTCCATGTAACATGGTAGATCAGTCCCACAAACACGAGGCTCAATGATGCAGGCAGCTCCTCAGAGGGCTAGTTACGCTATTCCTATTCACACACAGCTGATCCTCGCACTGCCATGGCACAGGACTCAAAGTTGGATCAGCGTGTCATGGCATCCCTTCCCTCGGGAACCACATCTCCAACTCAGAAAAGCCTGTTCAGCAACTTCTGAGCATGGCATGGAGGGTGCCATTCAGGCACAATGGCAAACTCTCTTGATGTGAAGGAAAGATAGGAAAAATAGTATAATACCAATATGGCTCCATCAGAAGCTTTTTAATGACCTGAAAATAAAAAAGGAATCCTACAAAAAGTGGAAATATCAACAGATTGCCAAGGAGGTGTACCAAAAAATAGCACAAGTGTGTAGGGACAATATCAGAAAGGCTAAGAGGCAAAATGAGTTATACCTAGCAAGGGACATGAAAAAAGGAATAAGGAGTGGTTCTTTAAATACATTGAGCAAGAGAAAGACACAGGTAAATATAAGTCCTCTACTTAGTGGGGAGGGAGAGCTAACAGTTGATGTCATCAAGAAGGCTGAGATGTTTAGTGCCTATTTTGTTTCAGGCTTCAGTCCCAGAGGACTGGAAAAGGGCACACGTAGTACCTATCGTTAAAAAGAGGAACAAAGAGGACCGGCAGCTTAACTCTGATACCTGGAAAGACACTGGAACAAATTATTAAACAATTACATTGTATGCACCTTGAGGATAATAGGGTTAAAAGGATTAGAGTGAATTTGTGAAGAATAAATCATGCAAAACCAACCTAATTTCCTTCTTTGACACTGTTACTGGTAAATGTGATAGACTTTGGTTTTAGTAAGGCTTTTGACACAGTCCCACATGGTGTTCTCATAAGAACATTAGGGAAATACAGTCTAGATGAAATTATTAGAAAGTGGCTGCACAACTAGTTGAACGATGTACTGAGAGTCATCATCAGTGGTTCACTGTCAAACTCGGTGGGTGTATCTAGTGAGGTTCTGCAGGGATCAGTCACGGGTCCAGTACTATTAACATTTTCATTAATGACTTGGATAGTGAAGTAAAGAGTATGCTTATAAAATTTGCAGATGATACCAAACTGGGAGGGCCTGCAAGCACTTTGGAAGACAGATGGGCTTAGAATTCAAAACAAACTTGACAAACTGGAGAACTGGTCTGAATTCAACAAAATGAAATGTATGTAAAAATAAGGAATGAAAAGAGGAGTGTTCAGAGAGGAGCCATGAGAACGATTAAAGGATTAGAAAACATACCTTATAGTGATAGACTCAAAGAGTTCAATTTATTTAGCTTAACAAAGACCCCACCCTAACCACAGTCACACAAGGACTCCTGCAAAGTGGGTGAAAAGAGCCAAAAAAATCAAGAAATACAAAAAGATTGGTCCTAAGACTTAGACTCTAGTGAGGAGAGAGATCTTTCTCATTTGGGCTCAGAGCAGGATAAACAGCAGGAAAAACAGGAAATGTACTCTTCTCTCTCCCTCAACCCTAAATTTGTCCTTATGTGCAGGAAAATGGCATCCACTATCCAGATTCATCCTGGCAATGCGGCTTTAAATGAGAAGCCTCTGGGCAAAACTCAGCCTGAGAAAGCAATTCACCCTTCCTTTGAAAGGTAATCAGTGGGAAATGGTAATGCCCTGACAAGGGGAAGTGTATAAGTGGGCACAGATTTTATAAACTGCAAGAACCAACACTTTTAGAGCAGAGGACCTCACTGATATTAAAGATAGATGCTGCTGTGGCATCACTAGCAAAAGATATGTTAATTACCCAAGGATATGACAGACGAGAAGGTGGAAGCCACCCTCAGTAGGGATTTTGAGGCTTCCATAGCCATTCTCAGTGTGTTTTTGGTCACTGTCTGTTTTGATAGAGTAACCATATCCTGGCTTGACCTAAAGGCCCTAGACCAGAGGTTCTCAAACTGTGGTCCATGAGCTCCATTCAGGTGGTCCATGGATAATTCCCTCTAAGATGTGCACATGAGTGGTGGCACATGAAAAAATGAAGGGCCACCACCTAATTAGTGGAGCTGCGCAGATGTGGTTTCACTAATTAGGTGCCTGGACCATGGAAAAGAAGCACATGTAAGGTGAGGTGGTGGCCTTGGGAGGGAATGGGGGTAGGTGGAAGGGGGAAGTGGGGTGAGAAGAGGGGATGGGGGGAGTTTTGGACATGCAGGGCTGCGGCAGCCAGAGAATGAGGCAACTTTCCACACCTCCAGAGCTGCAGCTGCTGGGGAGAGATTGCCCTCCTTCCCAACCTCAGCTCTGTGGGAGGAGAGAGACACCACCGCTTCTTCCCAGCCCCAGCTCAGGGGCTGCCACGGCGGAGGGGAGAGAGAGCCAGAGACATCCCCACCCCCCTTCTTCCCAGCCCCAGCTCAGAGGCTGCTGCGGTGGAGGAGAGAGGGCACATCCATTGCATTAGAAAGGTAAGACTACTCATATTAAAATATGAGTTGTGTGCTTTTATTTGTAGAACAAAAAGTGTTTATTATTAATTTTTTTTAAATAGCACTTTTATCCAAAGTGCTTTACAATAGTTAGTTAACAGTACAAACAACATTTGGAAAGATCATTAAGTGGTCCGCCAAGACCTTCAGCAATTTGCGAGTGGTCCATAAACATTTTTTTTGAGAAGTGCTGCCCTAGACAACAAAGACCAGCTGGACTTACAGGTATATTCTTAAAAAAAAAAAAATCCTGGGAACAGCTTTTGTTGCAGATGCTTCAATGGGTGTGATGCAGTTTTCAGCCAAGACAATGTTATCCAGTTCAGTCGTCAAACACCATGTCTGTTTACATCCCTGGATGGAGGATGGCCACTCCACACAATTTTATGCACCATCAAAAATACATTGGATGAGATAGTGGCAGACCTCCAAAGTGAAGCAGTCCTCTCCCATCTTCATCCAGTGCTTCAAGAAAGGATTAGAAGGTCAACAGCAGAGTAATACTCCTGGTCATCCATTCTCTTTACAGAAGTACCAAAGGAAGTATAGTAGATATGCCAGAGGAAAACCCTGAAAACTCTGCATCTGGCAGCAAAACCGGAGGTGGTAGCAATACCTCTAAGAGCTAAGTATGACAACAAAAGACTGTCACTGGTCCAATCTAAATCTGGGAAGCAGAATGGTTTCTCTTGACCACAGACACGTGGCTCCAAGAGGTAGTGAGCCTTGGCTACTCTTTTGAATGAAGGTTTCCACCCTATGCCTTCTTCATCCAATCACCCTTCTCTAGAAATTCTACCAAACATAAGTTTATATTGAAAGAGATCTCACACCTTCTGGCAATAGATTATAGATTCTGAGGCCAGAAGGGACCATTGTGCTCTGACCATTGTCTGACCTCCAATATTATACAGGCCATAGAGCTTCCCCAAAATTGTTCCTGGAGTGTATTCTTTAGAGAAAAAAATCTAATCTTGCTTTAAAAATTGTGGAGAATCCACCTCAAACCTTGGTAAATTGTTCCAATGGTTAATTACTGTCATTGTTAAAAATGTCTGAATGGAAACAGTTCGCTAAAAAGAAACATTCTTAGTAGAGCTTGTAAAGAATCAGAATTTCCATTCGCTGGGAAATTCCAAGTTATTGAAATTTCCTTTTGTCCCAAATGAAAATGAAAAGTCAAGATTTCAAAATCTCCCATGAAACCAAATTTCCCCAAAAAATTGTTTTAGAAATATCAAAATGACCGTATTGAAGCACTATGGTTAACTTTATCATTTTGACTTCTATATTATAATATTAGTAAAAATGCTAAAATTGAAATGAAGTACTTCAACTTTATTGAAACAAAGCACTTCAGTGCTATTTTGATGAAACTTTCAATAAAGTTAATACATTCTTGCAAAACATTTTGTTTTATTCAAATCAGGATTTTCCAATTGAAAACTCTTCTGTTGGAAATTTTTTTGACCAGCTCTACTTCTTTGGTGTATTCTCCCTATTTTTTATCTTGCAGGAGTACTACTGAGGGGATGGTTCAGAGGTGAGTGGCTGGAGTGAGGGGATCAGAGTCATCCTGGACCTCAAATGGCTCGACGAATGAAAGAAGAAAATGAGATTTCAGATGGAAACCCTAGCCTTAACAGGTAGCATTTCTTTAGCAGGCACATATGTACACATTCCCATTTGACCACATCACCATCATCTCTTAAGATTTGTGTGTCTGTAGAAAACACTACTATTGAGCGTCTCATTGACGCCCCCCCCAAGTCTTCACCACAATGCTGGTGATTGCAATAGCCAGTCTCAGAGCTCTGACTAAAGTGTCACCCAGAGAACCATATAAGATGAGTGCCTTGAGCACAGTGTTCCTTCGCAGTTCTGTTCTCCCTGATATGTCTTCAGTAATAGCCATGGGGAACTTATTTTTATCTTTGAGCTTTGGGGCTAATCATATATTGTGAGTTTCCACACAGTTTTGGAATTAATCTTCTGGTGGGCAGCAAGAAGGGGCCTGGATTGGCACCATGGCCATGCTGCAAAGCTAAACTGCCTCTGGAAATTGCAGAGAGGAAGGGAGAGCCCTGTGTTATGCTTATACGGAATCTTTTTAACGGGGATAAGGCAATATGCCGCATTTATTAAGAGTACAATTTAAGCATTAAAATCAGCATATGCTTCCATTCTCTCTCACTCGCACGCACGCACGCACACACACACACACACACACACACACACACACACACAGAGATATCCCAAAAGGTTCCGCAGCTGAATCTTAGTTACCAGTCCTTAGTGTTGCTTGGTCAATTCCAGTGGCCAGCTGAAACTGCACACGAGGGAGGGGAGCTGGGTCTCTGTCGAAAGCATTTGAAGCTCTGATGTTGATGCAGAACGAACCCAAAGTCCCATGGCAATACACCCTGCTTTTATAGTAATAAGTGCCCATACAAGTCTATGGCACACTGGAGCTGTTAGTCGAGGTTGCTCCCAATCAGTTACTGGGAGTTACTGTGGTTACTGGGAGTATCCACAGCTGTTTCTTTTGTCGTTCCTCTGGCTCTGCTGTTTATCTTGTCCTTGCGGTGTATGCCTTTGCTTTAGGGTCATCAATCTGCCATCCGGGTGATTCCTCTAGATTTCTCCACTCCCCTCCCGACCATCCAGCCCATCAGTACTGGTCTCTGTTAGCATGTCATACATCTTCACTCACATACAAAATAGTAAATAATTTCAAAAGCAAGAATTGCAGCCATAACAATTTTTTCCTTCTAAAAACAATCGATAACACATAAAGCAAAGAATAAAATCAAAACAATTTCTTCTTACTAATTCAAGGTTAACAAAATAAGCAAAATGGAGTACAATTTACTCAAAACAATTTCTCACCATTAGGCTTTTGGCCTACATTGTCCCCCTTTTGACTCTTTAATATCAATATATTGTTTAATTGTTTCAAGGCAATATAATGCAAAGCAATTTGGGCTTTGTGGTTTTAATTTGAGGTACATTCTCTTCCATCCAACAGCACATAAAACACATTATGACAAACATTATTTCAGTTAGTACAAAGAAAACAATTATGGGATGAATTATAATATTTAAAACTGATATCCTTGAAGAGGATCAGCCTCTAAAAATGTCATACCAATGGTGCACACATCATTTGTTGAGCTTGTGTGGATACTTTCAGCATTTCAGTTCCTTGGTGCAAAATAGCCAGACTTCATGTTAGTATTTTTGTCCAGGTTGCTGCAGTTAATTGACTAATTTGCTTATTCCCTGCTAGCCATTGGTATGAGGTGGTCTAATTAACCCCCAAAGGGAAATTTAAAATTCAAGGCATTATTGGTATCTAATAGATTAATATCCTTATCTTCCTGAACCAGAAAACATTAAGTCATGGTGGGGGTTCATAATATTGTCACATTGCACATACACTGTTGTACAGGTGTCCTTTCAGTGTATTTTTCCTGCCACATAATTTTTTCCAATCCAATAATACAAACACAGTTTTTCCCATCATAGTATACTTTGGTGGTGCTATTATCCAATTCCTCCGAGTAGCATGTTGCTAAATTTTTGATTTGCACAGAACAAGGCTCCTCTAAAATCAGCAAGGTGGGGCATACCCACTGTTGAATAGTCCATTTTTCACACCCATGGTGATCACTGATGTCTCATTTAAATACATTCCTACCAACCACGGGGCCCAAATATACCTTCCCTGTAGAGTTGGGAGTGCTAGGAAAGACCATAGGGTGTTCAGATACTTGGCAGGGTGAACCCATATAACCTGGATAGTGATGTATCCTGTTAGGGTGTTTGTGTATACATATGATTCCATAGGCTTATACCATTCTGGAACATAAGGGAGGAAAATATTATTTCAGTGTCTGCTGAGAAGAGGGGGTTAAGGCAGACATATCCTTGGCTCGAATCCAATCCATCTCTCTTTCTGTTAAAACAATGATATCCTTATACCCGAACAGCTGTTGCTCAGAACACCATAAGGCTATAGGTGTTTTGTAAGCTATGTCTTGCATAGTGGCATAGTAAGCCCAAAATGTATGATTGATGTGGTTCCAAGTGTGCCACTGTAGGTTTAACATATCCACCCCTGCCTGTACCAACTCAGTGATCTGGGTGTTCTTGCCCTTGTACTATTGTGCAGGGCAAAGCTTCTATCGCACTGGTCTTAGTTTTTTATACTTCCAGATCCACTGAATTTAATATTCCTGTTCTGGCTTCTATGCCTCCCAGTCTAGAACTGTCTAGATCTCTCTTCCCATGAAGGGGAGAATGTTTTTGTTTCAAGGAGCCATACCAAGCGTTGAATAAGGGGGTGGTGTACGGTGCACATTCGGGCCGTGTGGTGGTTAAATTATTCTTTGTCCAATTAACTGTGATGTGTAGCGTTGTTATCATGGGTGTCATGTATGCCTTAACGGGTGGTTGTTTTTTAAGTAAATGTGGGTAGGGTCTTTCCGTTATTGGAGGACCATTTAACAGAAGCACTGTTATATTTGCCAACAAAAATAATTCTGTTCTTCCACACTGTAATCATGCACACCTCTAATGGTCCTGGAGTGAAAGGTGTGTGAATCAGGTTCACTGGGTTCACAAAAAAGATTAAAATCCATGATTGGCTCCATAAGAGTTGTCACCGCAGTCACGATCCTCTTTGGTTGTATTGACCCAGGCTTGCAACGTAATTTGTGTGAGGGGCCCATGCACAATATTGTTATGCATGAGTATTTCCTGAGTCCTGTTCCACTCTGTCCAGTTAAATCATTGTAGCCCCCAATGAGTGTATGTTATCCCTGACCCCCAAAAGCTTATGAATATCCCCCAAGATAACATCTTGCCCTTAGCAGGTTTCTGGCTTCTGGACTCCCTTAGGATCCAGTAGTGTGCGAGGGAATTTCTATCGGGAGGAATTCACGTGATTATTGGCAGGTATATAGTTCTAGTCCATATTCAATACCTGTAATAATTAAACACAAATAAATTAGGAAAACAATGTTATCTGAACCCATTTAAGTTTGCCATCTTTTTCAATATGGTACACTAGTGGGCTAAGACAGTCAACTGTGGAATAGGGACCTGTCCACTTAGAATCCAGCATGTGATCCTTTTTCCCTAGCTTTCAATACATTACCTGGTCACCAGCTTCCCATAGATCAGAATTGGTGGCTTTTTGCTTGTACAATTTTGTATTCATTTGTTCAGTGCCTTGATTCACCCTATATTGTAAAGTAGTTTTGTCTTCTTGCAATTGTTTAAGCCACTGAAAGTAGTCATGCTGGGTTGCTATAGGGTGTTCTTCAGTGAGGCATTCAGGATTAATCATTAGCCGCATTGGCTGCCCAAACAGGTACGGCTGGCTTTTTGTCCTCAGCCTGTCACTGCTGTGGATGGCAGCTCAGATTAAGGGCAGCTTTTCAGGCCAATTCTTACTGGTGCGATCCAGCATGATCCACCACCTTTCGCAGTGCTTATTTAATAGTGCGATTAATTCTTTCCATCTGTCCTGAGGATTGGGGTCAGTATGTGATATGAAACTTTTGTTTAATTCTCAGAGCATGCATCATCATTGTCTGCATCTATAACCTCAGGGGTCCCATACCTACATACCACTTCTGTATCCTTTCCATCAGCTGCTTTCCACCCATACATCTAATATGGTATCCCCTTCAAACAAAAATCACTATCGGCATAGATATACACAGGGGAGCCTTCATACTTTTTTAAAACTTGGTATGTCAGCATGCTGTGCAGATATGTGGTCCTAATGTCCCTGAATAACCTCCTACTCTAGGTTGATAGCATATTTAACCCATCCTTCCCCTTTAATCACCATTGAACTCCGATCAGTAAACCAAACATATCCTTCCTGGCCTACAATAGCAAATTCCTCAAGAGGGGGTGCTTGCACTAAAGCAATCCTCTGTTCCACAGTGATCTTTGGGCACTTGTGTTTATTTCCTTTTTCAATTAAAGCATGCATCAGCATCAGCATGTCTGGTTTGGACACTGTTTCAGTCGTGACTCCTCTGTTAACTAGAATGAGTGTCCACTGGGCCATGCAGGTATTAGAAACCTTACTTCCATCAGTTTGCCCGACAAAATATATTTAAGGGGTGTGTGGGTACTTTGAATAGTAATGGGAGCTGTGCCTGTGAGTGATTCAAAAGACTGTACTGCCCGGCAGCTGCTAGGCATTCATGTTCACAAGGATCAAAATTTAATTCTGCGCCTTGTAAATCCTTGATTCATAGGGTACTGGCACCAGCTTTCCTTCTTTATTATTTTGCAGTAGAGTAACTGCTAGTGCTACTTCATTAGCAGCCAGATAGATAACAAATGGCCTTGACTTGTCGGGAAAGTGTAAAGCTGGAGCTCTGGCTGCTTTTTGTTTTAAAGTACTTAGGGTGAAATCCTGTTCTGGCCCCCTATTCCCATTGAGTCTTCAACAGTTTCCATAAAGGAAGTGTAATCTCAGCATACTTGTAAATGTGTGGCTGCAGGAAATTGAATCCACCCAACAAGACTCATAAGGAGAGTACATCTGTGGGCGCTGGCATTTCTAACAGTTCTTTTTCGCTGGTCTACTTGCCTGCCCTCTCTCCCGATTACTATACCCAGGTACACTTAGCTGGGCTTGGAGGCTGGAAGTTGATTAAGATTCGCCAATTATTACTGTGTTCCCCCTCCCCCACCAGTAACCAATGTTTTCACATACCCTTCTTTTCCTTCGTAATTTTATTTTGTGCTTAAAATTTATGATCATCATTTTTTTCCCTAATGCAGTATTCTCTTTCTCTCGCTTTAAAAAACACAATACACAACAATGCTAGCAACAAGACAAACAACACAAAACATAATTTTTGTCGCCACAGTAAATTCATGAGTTGCTCCTCAGCTGGTACCATTTTTTTCCTGAAGTTCTGAAAGACAAGAAAAACATTTTTTCTACCCCCCTTGGGGGGCGCGGGGGTGTGTGGCAGTTTATTGCTTAAAACATTTCTTCTTTTTTATTTTTTTAAACACATTTCCTTGCTGATTTGCGGGCAAAACACAGGAATTACCCCATGCTTTCCTGTGTTTTTCTTCTATGGGTAGGCCATGTTTCAATGGCTTCCACCTTTTAAGGGTTTAGGATGAATTATCCCACTGTGCAGTTATTAAATTTATGAGGTGATGTACCTCCAGTTTTCCTTTTTATACAGCAGACCTGATTTGTAATAGTCTTTCTGCTGGGCTAAGCTTTAAGTTTACAGGTAATAGTTGAGAAGCATTATTACTCTAATGCCTTTTTTTGTGTGTGTGCTCACAGAGTTTTCATGTACTTTTATTGAAGTGACAGTGACAATCTGATTACTAAGAGCCACCTTAAGGCTCAGTGTTTCTAACCTTGATTCTTTGTGCATCTTATACCTGCTGTTGCTTCAGAAAGCATTGTCTTTTTACTATTTTTTTTTAATTTTTACTGCAGCTCTTGACTGCCCCTTATTATATCCATGACTTTGGTCTTTATTTAAAAACATATTAAACTTTATAAAGCATTGTGGTACCTTAAGGGTTAAATGCTGAATGCCAAACAACAATTACCTGTGTGTTGCAAAAAGCGTCTGTCACTTTTGCAACTTTGAATGAAAGATTCAAATGGATTTTAGTGGCACTATTTAAAAACAAAACCAAACCAATTCATCTTAAACCTACAAAACAGGGTTTTACAAACCAGGAGTGTTGGTTTAGGTTTTTAAAAATTTACATTTTTTTAACATCCCGTGCACTGTTTTAATTATTTTGCACAACTGTACATAAATTACATTCCCTCTTATATGTTTGGGGGCAGTTAAATTCCAATACCCCCCCTTATGTTCTTTAGTAAATTTGATTAAATTGTTCATAGCCAAATGATTTAAATCAGATTATTTCTTTGCCTCTAACATTTTTACAACATTCAAATGCTTAATTCCTTTCAGCCTCTGCAGAGTTAACTTCTCACTCTCTTACATAAATCACTTGTTTATCTCCCAAAATGACAGCCCAGATATCACCATTTCAAATATTGTCCCAGGGATTTGAATTCCCCCTGCCTGTATTTACTACTTCCCTTACTCCTTGCCACTATGCCCCTCAGGGCTCCCAGCAAGTTTTCCAATCTCTTTATTGGTTGCCTGCCAGCTTATCTGGGCCTGATCCTGCTTTCTTCACTGAACCGTCCCTTTTCATGGACACAGGCTTTGTTCCACTACCAATTTATCAAGGAGCTCCCACACCTCCTGGTCCCTTTTCTTAAACATTTCTCCCCTCAAAATTGTGTAATCACAACAATATCGCTCAAAAAAAAATACTACACTGCCCAAACTCCTATATCCTTCAGAGTTTGGTTTAACATAGAAAATACTGCCTAAAACTCTTGTAGCCTTCAGAGTTTATTCCAGTTCAACAGAGAGCAAGAAACTCCAAATTCTTCTCTGACACAAAATAGTATTTTCCCAAAAATCCTATATCCTTCAGAGTTGGGTCTGACATAGAAAATACTGCCTGAAGTTCCTCTATCCTTCAGAGTTTACTCCGGTGCTCAGGTTAGAGCGAGAATCTCTAAGTTCTCCTCTTCTTTTACTCGGCTCACTACGACCAAGGGTGTGCACACCAAATTCTATAATGATTGATCAGTTTATTTTATGCAAACTCTTATACTTTTACCACAAGCACGGCATCTCTCCTTGTTCCCCACACTGCAATTCTCCACCAAAAATGTTATGCTTATAAGAAGCACGTGGAATCTTTTTCAAGGGGATAAGGCAATACACCATGTTTATTAAGAGTACAATTTAAGCATTAAAATCAGCATATGCTTCCATTCTCATCCACACACCCCAAAAGGTTCTGCAGCTGGATCTTATAGTTACCAGTCCTTAGTGTTGCTCAGTCAGTTCCAGTGGCAGTTGAAACTGCACAAGAGGGAGGGGAGCTGGGCCTCTGTCGAACTCATTCGAAACTCTGATATTGATTCAGAATGAACCTAAAGTCCCATGGCAATACACCCTGCTTTTATAGTAATAAGTTCCCATACAAGTCTATGGCACACTGGAGCTGTTAGTCAAGGTTGCTCCCAATCAGGTGGTTACTGGGAGTATTCACAGCTGTTTCTTATGTCGTTCCTCTGACTCCGCTCTTTATCTTGTCCTTGGGGCATATGCCTTTGCTTTAGGGTCGTCAGTCTGCTATCTGGGTGATTCCTCTCAATTTCTCCACTCCCCTCCTGACCATCTGGCCCATCAATACTGGTCTCTGTTAGCATGTCATACATCTTCACTCACATACAAAACAGTAAATAATTTCAAAAGCAAGAATTGCAGCCATAACACTTCTATCCTTCTAAAAACAATCAATAACATGTAAACCAAAGAATAAAACCAATATTATTTCTTCTTATTAATTCAAGGCTAACAAAATAAGCAAAATGGAGTACAATTTACTAGAGACAATTTCTCCCCATTAGGCTTTTGGCCTACACCTGTGCATCACAGAACTGTGCAAAACACTGTCAGCAGAAAATAAATTATTGGGTAAAAAATTTTCCATTCTCTTACCACATACATTGTCACTGCAAGCTCAACATGAGACTAGCAGTGGGATTTCTCAAAATGATCTCTAATATTAATAAATAATAACACTTTGCCCTTACTAGCTCCTAATGAAGTCGGGAGAAGACTTGCATTGACTTCAGTGGGAGTTGAAAAACAGAAGGAAGGATGGGGCCTGAAGGCCTTCCATAATGAAGAAGACGAAGGGAAGATGCAAGTTAAGTGGTTGAAGAGGAAGGGAAGGGAGATGATGGGCTTCTTCAAAATGATGGCCCTTCTGTTAAAAAGCATTGCTCCTAGATATGCACAGATGCTTGATATACAAGGGGATGATCCAGATAAACCAGCAGTTCTCAGGAAATCAAAGTCCATTTTACAGTCAATGAAATAGGTTGCAAATTCTTTTGCAGAAATTTACACATGATACACAAATAAATCTGAATGAGTTCAGAATTATGAAATATTCTGTAATATTAAGAGATTGTCCTCGTATCTAATAATTGTCCCCTCTTAAGCAATGTTTTCAATTAGAATCTTTTAAAAGGTACATGCCAACAATTCAAACAGAATTCTAAACTATATTGCAAGTAATATAATTCTGAACACTTAGAGGTTCCATTCTGCAGTTTACAATATCACTGCATTTATACCTGGCTAACTGATAGTCAATAAAAAGTCAGTATTTTTTATTGAATCTGTTGACATTATTTGAGATGAAATGCAGGAAGTAAGTCTGGATTATGGGAAATTTCTTCAAAGAAAACACAAATATCAAACCTCCTATGAATTGTTGGAGTTGGCAAACTATTCTACAGGAAAATGGTATTTATACCAACAACAAATATACGTTTGTGAAAGAAAAATATCATTGTTACTATTTTACTCTAGTATGCTAAAATAATTCTCTTTTTTTAAATCTGAACTCTCCTGATTAATTTGTGTGGAAAGCTTGGTTTCCTAATGACCTCATGAGGTCTATAAATGTAGGACTTCAAATTTCTGATAAAACTACTCAATAAGTGTGGGTGGGCCACCAGACGTTCCTCTGCAGCCAAAACAAAACAAAGAACCTTTCCTACACTGAGAGGCCTCATTGGTAGCTTTAAGTATTGCCAAAACAAAGGATATTGGACTCATAAGAACTGCCATACTGGCTCAGACCAAGGGTCTGTCTAGCCCAGTACCCTGTCTTCTGACATTGGCCAATGCTGGGTGCTTCAGAAGGAATGAAAGAGCAGGTAATCATTGAATGATCCATCCCCTGTTGTCCACCCCCAATATCTGTCAAGGAGAGGCTAGGAACACTCAGAGCATGGGGTTGCATCCCTGACCAACTTGGCTGATAGCCATTGCTGGATCTATCCTCCATGAACTTATCTAGTTTTTTTTTTTGAACCCAGTTATAGTTTTGGCCTTCACAACATCCCCTGGTAATGAGTTCCACAGGTTGACTGTGCATTGTGTGAAGAAATACTTACTTTTGTTTGTCTTAAACCTGCTGCCTATTAATTTCATTGGGTGACCCCCTGGTTCTTGTGTTATGTGGTGGAGTAAATAACACTTCCTTATGCACTTTCTCCATATCAGTCATGATTTTATAGACCTCTATCATACCCCTCTTAGCTGTCTGTTTTCCAAGTTGAAAATTCCCAGTCTTTTTAATTTCTCCTTGTATGGAAGTTGTTCTATACCTTTAATGGTTTTTGTTGTCTCTCTCTGCACCTTTTCCAATTCTAGACTCAAATGATCTGCCTACTGCCTCTGAGATGGCTACTGGGATACAAACTCAGTAAACACCAATAACGCCATATACAATGTAGGACCTGATTCCCAGGTCTCCCTAAGTAGATTTTTCAAGATAGGTTCTTTTTGGCAGCCCTCTTTGACCTCAGTTAAACTGCCATGGAAAGATTATAATTCACTTAAGTGGGAATTGGATCACACATTGAGCCCTTCCATTAGGAACTTAGGATGGGGTGCATAAGGATAATGAGTTGGGCCCCAAGAAAATGGCAGATATCTTTTAGAAAATTCACAGCAGTGTCACAAATAAAGTAACAACTTTCACAGGATATGCATGGAGCAAAAGCTCACTGTGGACTCAGCAGATGGATTTTATAGAGGCAACACCACAGCCATGTGGAATGTGAGCAGTCGTGGCCTCACCGGGGAGGTGGAATGGCACAGCTGCTGAGTCCTTCACAAACTGCTGCAAATTTTCCAGCAGCAAGGAGGAGGAAGCAGTACATCTGATCTTATGCTCAGTGAGCCTTTTAATGTGTGGCAGTATCACATCGAAGCAGCAGTTTGTGGGGACCGAGCAACCAGTTTTATGTGAGGCAGCACCAGCACTGCTTGGAACTGCTGCTCTGAGGTGATGTTCTGCACCCTACAAACTGCATCGAGCAGGGGCCCAGCATGTGTGGATGCCAACTTCCATCTCCCTTTTGTTGGAAAAATCACAATATTGGGCTGATTTCTGTGAAATTGTGCTTTTCTCAGGGCCTCGATCACGAGGGCCCTTTGAGACACACAGTGTTACAGCAAATCTTTAAAAACAGTGCAACTCAGTATTTCATTTAAAAGTAGTTATCTCCATTGCTTAAAAAGCAAATAAAACTGTAGAATTCAATAATAATGGTCAAAAAAACGAGTAGAATGTATTACTACAATGTTTGGGACCATGACTGTTAAGAAATTTTTAAAAAGTTGCTAATATATTAAGATATTAGTTTTACACTTTAGTGAGTCCAGAGGTGCTTGTATGACAGCAGAGGTTGGGACCACAGAGAAGCCTTCTAATTGAGGTACTGCTGTCATTGCTTGCATTCCCTGCATGTGCTCATTTGTAGCACCATATAAGAAATGCATGTTGTTTTTTATTAATCAGTGTTTGGGCCATTTACAAAAGGGAGGCGGGAGATAAAGGCCAATGTAAAAGGATCCCCCAGGAAATATTAATGTGAATATATTATAAATTGGAAACTATACTGTGTTGGAATTATTCTTTTATAGCCTAGAGTGGAATTTGCTCCTTAATCATCATTGGTTACTCTCACCTAAGTTAAACTTTGATTATATTTTTAAAAAAAGATAGCCACATATTGTCCTTTCATAGCTGGTTTTTGCAAAAAATGGCTTTCTGCCTGTGGAAAAAATACTTACAAAATTCCAAATGCAGGGTTATCCCAGAAAGCTGCACCCTTATGAAAACAGGGTCTGGAGGCTCCCTTCATAGTGGAACCATTGCTACTGAGCCATGTCAGCGGGGTGGGGAAGAGCTTAGGGGGCATGCAAGGCTGCTCACCTCCACGGGTTATGTCTGTGTCCAGGTTTGCAGTGGGCTGGCCCCAGGAGGTGGTGCTAGCGGATACCCTGCTATGTGGATACTACTGCAGCACTCTGTGTTCTGGAAGGAATAACTCCTCCCTCTCCTGCTGTGGAGCAGGACAGCACTCAGGTTGTGTTCTGCTGCCCAGTATTTGGGCCTTCATGAGGTTTCCAGTGTTTCTAATTTGGATATGCCCCCTCTGCCCCCTTCAGAGTTTATAGATTCATAGATTCATAGATACTAAGGTCAGAAGGGACCATTCTGATCATCTAGTCGGACCTCCTGCACAGCGCAGGCCACAGAATCTCACCCACCCACTCCTATGAAAAACCTCACCCATGTCTGAGAGTCTTGATCTGGTTTTCAGCAAGAACTACACATAAAGCTCTCATCACCATACTTTGTATGTGAGTTTCTATAATTAGGAGCATTTCATAAGTGTTATAAATGAATCACCATGGTCTGTACAAATATCAGTTACCCCAAGTAATACCCTTCTGCGTGTTTGTTACATTGGTAAACTGAGGCACAAAGAGATTGTAATTTGCCCCAGGACATTCAACAAATTAGTGACAGAGGCAAGAGTAAACCCTAAGAGTCCTGAATTCCAGCCCTATGTGCACACATTGGACTATGCTTCTTCCCAGCAAGTGATTGTTGCATAAATGCTTTTGAAATCTCTTGGCTTAGATCCTAGGCATCTAAACTATTTTCTTTTCAGATTTTATGCATGTTTTGAATGTTACCTTTATAAATATTCCCAAGAAAATTCCTGTTGTGTCTGTTACATAGTGGTACTAGTTCTGTTTTGACATCTTGCTTTTAAAAAATGTTTTAAGTATTACAGTTTAGTTCTAGTGATGGAAAAATAGCTGAACAAATAGCAATGATGAGAGCTATGTTCTTCTTATGCACAGATCAGATACAGCCTGGACTGGGACTGTATCCATTTCACTACCCCCACGAAAGTGCCAGTACCCTAAAGTGGTTCAGTCTTTGTTTATTCAAGCCATGGCATTTCAGTTGAAACTGTAAACCAGACAGACATGCCAAACCCATGAAAAAAACACAGAAGTTGGGCTTGTTTTTGTCTTAATTGGCTTGTGAGTTGCTTGTTGTCTAGTTTTTGCCTTGTAGCTTGTTGCTTATTTGGCTTGTAGCTTGTTGTAGCTTATTGCTTCTTTTTTTCGATTGGCTCCCAGCAAGCAGGGGCAAGGGGGAGAGAGAGTCAAGGGTGCACAACGGGCCTACCACAGTCCCAGACTGCCCGCCGGGGGGATCTAGTCACATAGCGTGTTGGGGTTCTTAGGGATTGGCCTTGTTTTGAAATGGGATTAGCTTGATTTTTGGCCTATTGTGAAAGTCAGGGTGATTATTTACCATGTGAAAGTTTGCAACTCTGAAACCAGAGAGTCAGTTGTGGTGATGGCTTCTGTGAGGTGGGCATCTGGTGGTCTGAGGTCACAATCCATTTCTCGCAGGGCACTGACAAGCTGTGAGATGACAAGTTACTTGGGCAACATAGAGGTGTTTTTGTATTTAATGTGTTCCCACATTTCTTACTAATTTTTGCTCTTTCTGCCAATTTTTGTAAATTTCTGGAAAAGGATGGTGAATTTCCCAGAGCCGTTGATTAATGGACTCTGGCCCAATCCAAAAAGACTCTGCAGGAGCCAGGGCAGGTGAGTGAAGGAGCAACTTACTGCTGCATCTGCCATCCCCCCTCCTGCCCACCCCCTCATCCTCATTTCTCTCTGGCTCGGAGTGTTGGGGTCAGGGGCAGGGGACTGTGAAGATGAGTTTGCAGCTTGTTGGAGCAGTGCTGTCCTGAAGCTGAGTTGTGGGCTGGTGGAGGAGGAAAGAATAAGCCCACCACTCTTACCTCACCTTACCAGAAGCCTCCATCACTCCCGGTTCACCACCTCCTCATCCCAGCCCAGGGCCACCCCCAAAAGCACCCCTCACTCCAGCAGCTTCCTTCATCCTACCAGGCCTAGCCTCCCACCCGAATGCTACCCTTCTCACACCAGCAACCAGCATCACCCAAGTCTTTGCTCTACCCCAACCCCAGGAGCACTAACTCCCCATCACACAAACCACCCTAATTCATGTACATTTTTTCAGTTTATAAGCCATAAAATTGGCTTCTGATCCTCATTCCACAATTATCTTTACTTGCAAAAGAAGGTTGGTTGCGTGGGTCATTGAATGAGTTTTCAGCCATGTTGTGGGTCACAGACCTAAAAGGATTGAGAACAACTTTATCAGCAGGAAAATGTGATTTATTTTTTTGTCCAAACTGACATTTTCTGGGGCAAACTGTTGACTTACTTTTTTTGTTTTGGTTTGTTTAAATATTTCAGTTTGGAAAATTCAAAACAAAGATTTTGTTTAGAATTGACATTTCAAAATGAAAACTGATTGTATTTCAATTTAAAATATCACTTTGTTTTAGGGTTGTGGAAATAAAATTGTATTTTTTCATTTTGGTTTTAGGATTTGGGGGTTTCCCCTTTCTCTGACCCTTTTTACTTTCTGGAAAAAGAGAAGGGGGAGGTAAAGTGTGAAGTTGGGTCTGTGTAGGGGGGAAGAACACTTTTCACCTTTACTTACTGCTTTTCACCTGGAAAGAGTTGGAAAACAGAAAGTGGGGAAAACAGAATTTTGAGTCTATAAAATAATTATCCTTTCTTAAAGTTTTTTAAACTATTTTTTGAATGTTTCTATTTTTTTCATGTAACAGGCCCCAGTGATTAATGGCTAAATAATACCTTCACTAATCTTTCAGGCTTTTTAATTTAATAGTTGATATCACTGAAAAACTTGGTAAATTTTTTCTGAAAGAAAGGCTCAAGACTCGAGTAAGATTCTAATTTCTACAAAACTGTAAACCAATATGTACACTTACATTAGAAATCATTCTTATTATGAATTGTTCAGACTTTTTATTGGTCTTAAAAAGAAACACATACAGTAAAATATTATTTCCAAATATTTACACATGCTAGTGAAATTACAAGGATAATTAATATACATAAAAAGAAAAGGAGTACTTGTGGCACCTTAGAGACTAATAAATTTATTTGAGCATAAGCTTTCGTGAGCTACATCTCACTTCATCGGATGCTGTAGCTCACAAAATTTTATGCTCAAATAAATTTGTTAGTCTCTAAGATGCCACAAGTACTCCTTTTCTTTTTGTGAATACAGACTAACACGGCTGCTACTCTGAAACCTAATATATACATAGAAACTAATAAGTATGATGAACTGTAATATATAGCCTTAATATATAATTACACACAAAAATATTAGAAGAACATTATTAAGGTTTCAAAGTCAAACCCTCAAAAGTTAGGAAGTGCCAGAATTAAGATTGCCTATGCAACCGTAGTTCCGCCCCATTGTGCATATAGTCTTTAATTACATGATCACCTATAATTTTTGCCATAGGACCCCTGCCTCATTCAATGCACAATATGGACAGTGCTCATTTGATGAGTAGGTATTCAATATTTTGCATTCTCCTCATTGTTCAATTTGTGGCCCCAGCCTTATTTACTGCACACTATTCAGACACTACTCAGAAGATAGAATTATTAATTTCCTCACAGGCTTTTGTATGGTGCCCATTGCTGTAGTATCTGAGTGCTTCACAAACATTAATAAAGTAATTTTCATAACATCTCCATGAGATAATGGGGGGTTGTTGTTCCTATTTTACAGATGAGAAACTGAGGCACAGAGAGATTAAGGTCCAAAGTATCCACTAATTTTGGATACCCAATTTGAGACAACTTGAACCTGTCCCCACTGGCTCCCAGTCCCCCTCCGCAGGCTCTTCATCCAATCTTAGTATGTTGTGTCCCCTACCAGCACCCAACTGCCTTGTCCCTATCTCTTCTTCTGGTCAGTCCCAGTTCTCTCCAGCTGACATAGCTTCTACCTCTCATCAAGGTGGAGTAATGTGGCTGACGGGAGAGTGCTCTCCCATTGGCATAGTGCGTCTTCACTAGACATGCTATAGCGGTGCAGCTGCACCAGTATAGCGTGATAATGTAGACTAGCCCTCAATCTACTTCTCCTGCTCTATAAACAGATACCCCCAGGTCAGGCTCTTGTCCCCTCTGCATTTGTATCGGGAAACTTTCTCCTCCACACTGCCTGGGTGCAAAGGGGTCAGTCCTTGACAGCACAGGGGAGACAGGCTCCCTGCTTTAATTTCTAGTGCCCATCTTGGTCTGATTCTGCAGCAGCCCAGAACTGCAATTGCAGGGAAAGTCTTGCTTGGCCCTGGGCTGGAGTATGCCCAGTTTGGACAGAATTCTTTAGGGAATTTAGCTGCGAATCTCTAGCAAGTCTCTACTGAGTATGTGCAAACTGCAAGTTTTCAAGATATTACAACTTGGCCAAATTTGGGTGAACTTTTCACAGGGTCAGTGCAAGGCACATCCTTGACACAAAGGTCATTGTCTTATCAAATATAAAGTCCCTTCTCCAAAGCATTGGTGTACTAGAGCATTTCAAATAAAAGGTTACCTGAATTTTTTTTTTTACATGGCCAAAACAATGTATATTTCACCTTGTCCTCAGAAACAGCTGAAACATTTGGCTGAAATTTTCCAAAAATATTCAGCCTGAGGCAGACATCTGGCAAGAATTTTTTTTGTGTCCAAACGGTTAAAAGTTTGGCCAAGTTATAAATCACTGAAAACAGAGTCTTATAATGGGAACTATTGAGCAACCTTAATAATAAGTGGTGCTCCCAGTCCTGCCTATAATTTTTGCTCTACACAGTGAAACATTGATGTCTATGTAGATATAAAATCTTATGTTCTTTGTAGCCAGCAACTACAGAAGAGTGATTAGACACACTGAAGTCTAACATCTAATGTATCTAAGGGCTTGTCTACACTTAAAACGCTGCAGCGGTACAGCTGCACTGCTGTAGCACTTCAGTGAAGATACTACCTATGTCGGCATGAGGGCTTCTCCCATTGGTGAAGGTAATACATCTCCCTGAGAGGTGGTAGCTAGGTCAATGAGAGAATTCTCCTGTCGACATAGCACTGTATACCCTGGGGGCTAGGTTGGTTCAACTGCATCATTCGGGATGTGGATTTTTCACACACCTGAGTAATGTAGTTATACTCACCTAATTTCCTAGTGTAGACTAGGCCTAAGATGGGTGTACCATTTAACCACTGGTTGGAAACAGTGCACATACAAATTTTGTGTCTGACCCTGAGAGGTACTAAGTGTCTCCTCGGAAGTTCTGGTCACCCTCAATTCCCCATGACTAGAGGAGTGACAAATCCAATGCATTTATATAATAGGTAAAATATAAGTAAAGTAATTATTAGAGCTGTGCAAATGGTCTTCTGGCAATTCTGAAAAATGAAGAAATACGTTGGGGTTGAAGAGAAAATTAAATTTTTCAAAATTCTCGGAGAATCTTAAAAAAAACCAACAACTTATTTCAGATCAAATGAAACATCTTTTTCAATGTGAAACACAGTTTCCTGCTTTGATTTTGAGCGTTTTTAACATTTTAAAATAAAAAGAGGAAATTTCCAAACAAAATATTATCTTGAATAAAAATAATTCAAATGTTTAATTTTGAAAATTTTAAAATGAAATGATTTGAGGGTTTTAGAATTTGTTTAGGTTTTATTTCAACTGAAATAACTCTAGAAAAATCTACATGAATTCACAAAAAGTTCTGGTGTTTGCAAATCTGCATTTTTCTCCAAAAAATCATCTCAGGGAAAAAATATCACTTACTATAATAATGATATCCAGTGTTGGATATGCTGGAGACTGCCATATTTTGGATATTTCATGTATTTAAAAAGATATAGATTATAGATAAGCAGAGGCAGAGATAGAGTTGATTGAAACTCAGAATTTCTGTTCTGCAGGAAATTCCAACATTTTGAATTTTTCTTCTTGTTCCAAATTGGAATGAAAATTTGAAAATTCAAAAATTCCTGTGAAATTAAATTTCACAAAAATTTTGTTTTGGAAATACTGAAATGACCTTATTGAAATGAAACATTCCAATACTATTTAGTTGACAAAAATTGTCAGTCAATTCATTCCTGCGTTTAATCAAGTCCATATTTTTCAAGTGAAAAATGTCAGAAAATTTCCAGCCAGCTCTGAGCAGAGGGAGTTCAAGAGTTCTCTTGAGTAAAACACTTAATCTGGCATTGTCCATTAAATTAATGTAACTGCAATTGTAAATACATTCTACTGAAACCCAAGACAGCATTTTCCTCAAAAATGTTACACATTGTCTATGCTTCAAATACTGAAATATGTTAGCATTGCTTGTATTTCATTTAAATTCCTATAATAAGGGCAAGCTCTTTCTCATTTTATTTTTTTTCCTTATTGTTTAATATAATAATCCCTTTGAGATGAAACTGAGATCTGTTTCCTTACCCCAATAAATGCCATCTGTCAGATGTGCACAATGGATTGTTAAACAGTTGCTGGTCATGAGAGTGAAGTTGCTGGCATAGATTTTTATTTTACATATGAAAAGGACATTGCAATGTTCTTGCTGTTCATGCATAGTCAATAGAATATGACTTTTTGACTCAGACATTTCTCAGGCATTTTCTTGTCACAGGAGCATACAAATTGCTATACAGGAGCAGATCTGTAGCTCACGAAAGCTTATGCTCTAATACATTTGTTAGTCTCTAAGGTGCCACAAGTACTCCTTTTCTTTTTGCGAATACAGGCTAACACGGCTGCTACTCTGAAACTAGTTAGTCTGGTATCCTATCTGTGATGTTAGCCAGTACCAGATGCTTCCGAGGAATGTGGTAGAAAAAAAACCTGTAACTGACCATTATGGGAAAACCTGCTCATGGGGAAACTTCTTCTTTAATCAACTCAGTTAGAGGTTGGCTTTATATCCTGAAGGATGAGGGGAGTCCACCCTTTACACATTTTCTTATCCTATTTGGTGTAATTGTGGATGGTCTCATCCATATAGCTGTTTGTTCTTTGCTTGAGTTCTAAACACTCTTGGCCTCTGATACCTTGTGGCAATGGGATCCATGGATTATGCTCCAAGTTAAAACTGATGAAGGAAATATATTTTAAGTTTGCTGCCTTTAAATTTCTTTGGTAGTCATCTTGTTCCTGTATTATGAGAGTGTAAATAGGAGTGCCTGACTAACCTACTCTATACCATTCACTATTTTTTGTCCATCTATCATGTCCCCTCTTTTTCATCTCCTCTTTAAACTGCCTTTTCATTCTCTTCTGATATGGAAATATCTTCATGTATTTATTCATTTGTCTCATCTTTGAACTGCTTGTATTGCCGCTATATCTTTTTTTCATATGGGTGACCAGAAGTGAGCAAAATATTCCAGACACGGGAGCGCTGTTGATGTATATAATGATGTTACATTAATTTCAGTGTTATTGTCTTTCTATTTCTATTGCATCCTCATATTCACTGATATTTGAAACTCCTACTGATGTTATGTGTAAGGTAATCTTACAGACACTATTGCTACACTGATAAAACTGTACTGCAATTTATTATTGATGACTAAACATATAAACACAGTTCATATAAGGTTGTAACTTCGAAAATTATGGACTATTTACTAGGCCACTGACACATTTACTATGTGAAGTAAATCTAGTAACTCTGGGCTCTACTGGAAGGGTACACAAATCCCAGGAAGGTTACAAAAACTGAGCACAGCAATGAAGAAACCAGAAGTGCAAGAGGGCTATGGAGAGGGAACCCTTGTCTGTTCGTTCTTACTTTCATAGGCCAGCTACAACCTAAATCTGAGAAGTTAGAAACTAGAACTAGATTGTAGAAGCATTTCACAGTCTTTGATGTATTTATGTAGTGTTTAAAACAAACAAAAAATTAAAAGACTCACTCTCCTCTTTGCAGCAAGGGGATGATGTTGGAAACTACTTTTTTTTTTTTTTTTTTTTTAAAGATCAGGCATAGTGGATAAAATGGGTTGAATTAGTTCAGTCCAGAACAGCTATCTCTGCCCAATGGGATGTTAATAGAGCTCTTGATAGCTCAGATATCTCTGGTAGTGGAAACCAGTGCTTTGATTGTCTTTTTCACTCACAGAAATATTTCCCTCAAAATTCTTCTTAGAATGAATGATGTCCCCATTCAGTAAAAAATGATTTGTCAAAATAAGCCCCAAAATAACATTCAGATAAACTAATAATCCTCCTGTCTAGCATGTACAGGACAGTTAACTTTGGCAGTTCCTGACTCTTCAATTTTAATGTACTTTTAACATAGGGTTATTTTTTATTTGAATTATATATATAATATACAGACCTGACTAATGCATTTTTCTGTTGACTGTATGTTCCACTATAATGTGAAAGCAAAGTGATTAAGAGCAAATCATCAGTGTAGTCCTCTTAGAGGTATAGGCTTAGGCCTGGCATCAAAAAATGTATCTGGATATACACCTGGGAGAGTTGGGAAATAATTTTATTCACACTGAAGCAGAAAGACATTAGGCTTTAGGTCTGGGTATGATTTTAATTATACAGATCTTTCCATTTTCCTGTTGACTGTCAAAAGTCAAAGAGCCACTTTGACTTCAGTCACACCTTTCTGCATACTTTGCCAGGGACACTGTCATTCATTAAAAGAAAAGGAGTACTTGTGGCACCTTAGAGACTAACAAATTTATTAGAGCATAAGCTTTCGTGAGCTACAGCTCACTTCATCGGATGCATTTGGTGGAAAAAACAGAGGAGAGATTTATATACACACACAGAGAACATGAAACAATGGGTTTATCATACACACTGTAAGGAGAGTGATCACTTAAGATAAGCCATCACCAACAGCAGGGGGGGGAAAGGAGGAAAACCTTTCATGGTGACAAGCAGGTAGGCTAATTCCAGCAGTTAACAAGAATATCAGAGGAACAGTGGGGGGTGGGGTGGGAGGGAGAAATACCATGGGGAAATAGTTTTACTTTGTGTAATGACTCATCCATTCCCAGTCTCTATTCAAGCCTAAGTTAATTGTATCCAGTTTGCAAATTAATTCCAATTCAGCAGTCTCTCGTTGGAGTCTGTTTTTGAAGCTTTTTTGTTGAAGTATAGCCACTCTTAGGTCTGTGATCGAGTGACCAGAGAGATTGAAGTGTTCTTTTCTTTTTGCGAATACAGACTAACACGGCTGCTACTCTGAAACCTGTCATTCATTGTAAATACAGGCTGTTCCAGAATTAGAGATGGGCTGATCTGCTTCAGAAAAACGTAGGCCCTTCCAGTTTGGAAGAGGTGGCTTCCAGGAAGAGGTGGCTTCCTACGCACAGAGAGAGCTGAAAAGTTTATATCTATCTAGAGTATGTGATAAATGCTGTCCTGTCATTACCTGTTTGTTATACCAGACTTGAGGTGTGTTGGTGCCTCCATTTTACTAAAACCTGAGACTCAGTTGGACCCTTGGTCCTTAGGTAGCTCTCCCAGGACAGCTAAAAAGCCACTTTTGAGCTACTCGAATTCAGAATAAACAAGCATGCAGTAGAAGTTGCTCTTTCTTTATCTTGTATTGTCCATCTGTAGGCTTCACACGTATGCCAGTCTTCTACAGCTTCTTCATATCCCCTCAGAGTATGAGTTACTCTTCTCCACAGACCCACTGAATGCCATATAGGAGTAAGTTCATCACTTACTTTCATTTCCTCCCCATGTATGTGTTGCATACATGTGGGTAAGTCATGTGTAGCTAGCCTCACTAATTAAATCACCCAGATCTGACCAAGACACTTTGACGGGAATTATACATATTTACACCAAGGTTGAATATAGTACATAGTGCCCACGCCTCCAATGATCTATAGCCAAACAAATAGCAAGAGTCTCCAGGCTTGAAGGTTGGGTCTCACAAATGTGTATGGCTAAGACAGCTGCATTAGACACTCCTCCCCATTAGGAACGCTCAGAATAGCTCGTTCTAGTGCAAGCTGAATTTTCTTGGACTGCTAGCAGTTGGTAAAAAAAAAATGGCAGGATAGCTTAGGAAAATAATTTCCCTTCTCTTTCAAAGAGTCTGTGAATACTTTTCATATGAAATCTGAATGCACGGGCTTTTCCAGTGTGGTAGATTATGTGGGAAATGTTCATGTCTGTACTGTACGGTCTGTATTTGAGTTAGAGGATAGACTCTTAGGGCATGGCTTCACTTGCCGATGTAAAGTGCTTTGAGTTAAACCCGCCTTCAGAGAGCGCAGTAGGGAAAGCTCTCCAGTCTGTCCACACTGACAGGAACAAGCACGCTGGCGTGGCCACATTTGCGGCACTTGCAGCGGCATTGGGAGCGGTGCATTATGGGCAGCTATCCCACAGAACACCTCTTTCCATTCTGGCACTGTGGCTTGTGGGATGGGGGCGGGAGGTGTGGGGCATTCTGAGTCCAGTCCCAATGCCCCGTGATGTATTGGTTCGCATCCCAGCAATCCCTCTGCTTCCGTCCACATTTGGAGCCATCTTTCAGTGTTTTTTTATACTGCGCACTCTGGCTTCCCTTTCGGTCTCTGGGAATGGAGCCTGAACTACTGAGGAGTATGCCGATGAGTCTCGCCAGCGCGTCACGTTTAGCAGTCAAGTTATTCCTTATGATCCAAAGTGACAGTGAGGGCTCCAGCGATGATATCGACTCGAGTAATGCATATGACATGACATGAGTTTGATTATGGCATTCACAACGCTGCTTTTGGGCTCGGGAAACAAGCACTGAGTGGTGGGATCACATCGTCATGCAAGTCTGAGATGACAAGCAGTGGCTGCAGCACTTTTGGATGAGAAAAGCCACTTTCATCGGACTGTGTGATGAGCTTGCCCCCACCCTGTGGTGCAAGGATACGAGATTGAGAGCTTCCTTGACTGTGGAGAAGTGGGTGGCTATTGCAATCTGGATGCTGGCAACGCCAGACAGCTACCGATCGGTCGCTAACCAGTTTGGAGTGGGGAAGTCGACCATTGGAATCATGTTGATGCAAGTTTAATTAATCGCATCCTGCTCAGAAGAACCGTGACTCTGGGTACCGTGCATGACATTGTGGCTGGCTTTGCACAAATGGGTTTCACTAACTACGGAGGGGCGATAGATGGCACGCATATTCCAATTTTGGCACCAGCACACCTAGCCTCCGAGTATGTTAATCGGAAGGAGTATTTCTCTATGGTTCTCCAGGCGCTTGCCGATCACAGTGGACCTTTCATTAACGCAGGCTGGCCCGGAAAGGTGCATGACGCACACATCTTTTGGAATGCTGGCCTGTTCAGGAAGCTGCAAGCCTGGACTTTTTTCCCAGACCAAAAGATCACCGTAGGGGAAGTCTAAATGCCCATTGTGATCCTTGGAGACCCTGCTTACCCTTTGATGCCATGGTTCATGAAACCCTACACAGGGAGCCTTGACAGCAACAAGGAGCAGTTCAACAACAGGCTGAGCCAGTGCAGAATGATTGTGGAGTGTGCTTTTGGCTGTTTATAGGGCCACTGGTGCTCTCTGTATGGGAAGCTGCTCCTGGCTGATGACAGCATCCCCACGGTTATATCCGCGTGCTGTACCCTCCATAACATTTGTGAAGAGAAGGGTGAATGATTCACTCAGGCATGAAACTCGGAGGTTCAACACCTGGAAGCTGAATTTGAACAGCCAGCGAGCAGGGCTATTAGAGGGGCCCAGCATGGGGCTGCAAGGATTAGGGATGCCTTGAGGGAGCAATTTGAGGCTGAAAGCCACCAGTAATGTATGGTGCCCTGCACAGGAGTGAAGTGCAGTGGTTCCAATGTTAGTAGGAATCTGTTTGCTATGCTGACTTGCAGTGCCTGTTTCTTTTCTGGGCTAAGATATCTTTTACTTTATGCAGTAATAAAGAATGTTTTCAAAGCCAAAAAATACATATACTGGAAAGAAAATTCATTTATTGAAAAGAAACACAACTTCTTGGGAAACAGAAAGGGCAAGGGAGTGGGATGGGGAACAGTACAATCACAGATATGCCTATGTCCTGTTATCATACTGAGCCTTCATGTCTGGAGTGCTGTGCAATGAGTGCTGCACTTCAGGATGGTTATACTGCATGGTGATGGGGGTTGCATGCAGTGGGTAAGGGTTGTAGTTTTCAGGACTGGGTGGTGAAGCTACAGGTGTTGGAGGCAGCTCGTGGTGGTAAGAACCTGGATGTTGGGGAAAGTGGGTTGGAAGTGACATGGGGGCACAAGGGAAAGAGTTTTGGGACAAGAACTGCAAGGAGGTATCGGGCATGATAGTGCTCCACTGCATGGCTACAAGCACTTGGATCGAGTCCGCTTGGCGCTCCATTATGCTTACCAGCCAATCCGTGCTTTGCTGCCAGAGCACCGTGCTTTTGTGCTGGCGGTCCTCATTCTGCTGGTGGATCCTCCTTTCACTGTCCCGCCACCCTGTACTTTTTGATTTTCATTACTTGAATGCTGCATTACTTCATGCAACATGTCTTCTTTGCTTCTATGTGGCCTCTTTCTGATTCTTTGGAGTCTTTCGGTCGGTGATAACACGGACGGCTGAGATCTCAAGATCTTTAAAGGCAAAATGCAACACTTAACAGAGGCAGCATTGTTCACACCAGACAGAGAAATGATTCTGCTGTACTTAAGGGCAAGCACAGTCTACACAATAGCATAATTTGCCCATCCCAAAGTGAGTGTACATAACCCATAGGAGCCCCAAAATGGTGAGTAAGCACAGGGTCAAGTGTGACAGATTGTTTCACGGGTGTACTATCCTCTGGGTTTCTGTGCCTTGGGGAGAGCCAACAGTGGCAGGGGGCCCCTATACTGAACACTGTCCCCACATTTTCCACAGGAGTTAGTTCTGGAAGATATCTCGCTGCTGAGGGTGACCTGGGAAGCAAGGGAGGGTCTTCTACTGCAATGCGGCTTCTGCCCTGGCCCATGTGCAGCAGTGGTCCCCTGCCCCCCACAGCACAGTGGCGTGGACAAGTTAGCCTTATTGGTACAAGGACTACAGTGGCTCTCCCGAGAAACCTGCACAAGCTCATTGCCCGAATTTTGGGTGAGACCTTTGAAGAGATCACTGAAGCTGATTACCGCGATGTGAGAGAGCACACCAACGCCCTACTCTGCATCTAGGCATGCATGCAGCCCTTACCCTCCTCATCCCAAGAGCCCGCACTGAATAACTTCCTTCCCAAAATAAAAGCCGCATACTGAGAACCTCCTCTGGTGTTTGTCCTTCCCCAAGCACTGGCAGCCATGACTGGCTACCTTCTTCCTGGCTTGGAACAGCTCCTGGTTGCATGCATCTAGAGATTCCGGGGTATCTTCCTCCACCTCAGCATGCTCGCTCCCGCCTTGCTGCTCCTCCCCCCACCCTTGTTGAACTGGGCTATGAAGTGTCCATGGTGGTACACGGAGTGGAGGTGGGGTCGCTCCCAAGTATCGCGTCCAGCTCTTTGTAAAAACGGCAGGTCGCAGGGGCAGCACTGGAGCGGGTGTTTGCCTCGTGGGCTTTGCGGTAGGCATTCTGCAGCTCCTTCACTTTAACCCTGCACTGCAGTGCGTTCTGGTCAAGGCCCCTTTCCATCATGTCCCTTGATATCTGCCTGAAGGTTTGGTAATTCTTATGGCTGGAGCACAGCTAGGACTGGACAGCTTCCTCTCCACAAACACTGATGAGGTCCAGCACCTCACCATTGCTCCATACTGGGAATTGCCTGGCGTGTGGAGGCATGGTCACCTGGAAAGATTCTCTGAGAGCACTCCACGCCTGGCTGAGCAAACAGGAAGGGGATTTTCAAAATTCCCAGATAATTTAAAGGGCGGGTCTGACGGTTGGTCACCTGAAGACAGGACAGTAAAGTTCCAAGTGATGACCAGAGTGGCTAGCACAGGCATTGTGGGACACTTCTGGAGGCCGATCAGAGCACACTAACAGACATCCACACTGGTGCCGTGGCGCTCCAGCGGGGTTGCATCAAATGTTATTCCACTCACCGAGGTGGAATACCAGGAGCACTCTAACCGTGGAGTCAGAGTGCTCTACATGCCTTGCCAGTGTGGACGGGTAGTGAGCTAGTGCGCCCGGGACTCCTTTAATGTGCTCTAACTCGCAAGTGAGTACTGAATCTTCCTGTATCTCTGTACAGTGTTGAGCCCATGATGGGCATTCAGCGCACAATAAATAACTGATGCCTAGTGCATAGCCAGAAAGGGAAACTATACAAATCCAAATAGTTCTTCAAGATGCAGTTTCCCAACTGACAATTAATATACACTATAATCTGGATTTTCAACTGTGTGTATTTGACTATTGTCAGTAAAAATATGCCTTGTCAGATGGCCAGAAATACCTGCTTTTCTGAAAGGGAGTATTGTCAGATTTCTTTATGGTGGGAGTTAGTATCCCTGCTTAAGATGCCTAGAATGATCTCCTGCCTCTCTCTCTCACACTCATTTCTCTCCCTCTCTGGGCCAAAGAGTGCCTGATCATTTTGTGGGTGCATAATTGTGAGCCTCACCCTCCTTGCATGGCTTGTATAAGGGCCAAGTATAATTAAAGTCCCTGAGTGAAATCCTGGCCCCACTGAAGTCAGAGTCTATGTTTACACAGCAGCCAGACACCCATAGTTGCCCCATGCCAGCTGACTTGGGCTCCTGGGGCTGGGGCTTCGGGGCTGTTTCACTGCTGTGTAGACATCTGAGCTCAGGCTGGAGCCCAGTTCTAGGATCCTGTGACGTGGGAGGGTCTCCAAACTTGGGCTGCAGCCCATGCCAAGAAATCTAGCTGCAATGAAACAGCCCCAAGTCCTGCAAGCCTGAGTCAGCTGGCATGGGCAAGCCCTGGGTTTTTCTTTGCTGTGTAAAAATACCCTGAGAATGTTGTCATTGACGTTGATGGAGCCATGAGTTCACTCTCTGTGTTCTAGGAAGCACAGGGGTGGCCCCTCTATTTTCCCCCTGTAGTGCCCTCAAGGGAACAGGGAGGAGATCATCTTTTTGCTTTCCTCCTCCATTCCAGTGCATACAGTGAGACCAGCTTGTAGGGGGCAGTGTGCTGCTCTCCAGGAGTGTAGCAGCAGGGATGTTCACCCTGTGTGCGCTGGGGAAGTCTGCTTCCCAGTGCTCCTGCACAGAGCTGGGGCTCTCCCCTCTCCTCAGTGCAGGCTGTGTTCTACAGGCACAACTAAATTCTCTTCCAGTGATGTTGCCTGAATTCCTTGCAGATCACTGAACCTGGCTGAGTTTACAAAAACCCACCCACCCAGCAAGCAAGCTTGTGGATGTTTTTTAAACTGTGATCCCCCATCAGTCAGATTAAAATTTCTGTTAACTCTACAAATAGTCACAGATATAAAAAGAGAAAAATATGTCTTCCTTTGATTTATCAAAGAGAGGTCAGGAGGCTTTGCTGAAATGTTCAAAAGAAAAGGTTCACTCCTTGAACACTGAAAATTCCTGTTAACTTCATAAGGGGACACAAGGAATAGAGGATCAGGCCCTCAGTAGTTAGCATTCTGTCAAGTGCTTTACAAAAACAACAATAATCAGCAATTATTTTATACAGTCTGTAAGATCATGCTATGGTGGCCAGTATTTAAACATGTAATGCCACTGCATAAATCAATCAACTGAGATACCAAAAGCCTGCACATTCATATATTTCAGAGTAGCAGCCGTGTTAATCTGTATTCGCAAAAAGAAAAGGAGTACTTGTGGCACCTTAGAGACTAACAAATTTATTAGAGCATAAGCTTTCGTGAGCTACAGCTCACTTCATCGGATGCATTTATATACTGAATGTCATTTCATTCAAGTACAATGTAATCTACATTGTATCTTGAAAATTAATATTGGCGACTTGTAGACTGTTAGGGCTAGATTCATCAAGGGATGTAGGTGGTGTGATACTCAGCGTCACATAACCCCTAACTTTTAGTGCCTAGGAAATCACTGGAATTCACAGAGCCTG
The DNA here is from genome assembly GCF_009764565.3 of Dermochelys coriacea. Lineage (NCBI taxonomy): Eukaryota > Metazoa > Chordata > Testudines > Dermochelyidae > Dermochelys > Dermochelys coriacea. Next base: position 231,130,399 of record NC_050069.1, read on the forward strand.
AATTTGGTGCTCCAGCTTCTTATACAATGAATCAAGGGAGATAGGTGCCTAAGATTGTGATACTCAAAAGCCAGCTTCCTGCCTAAAACAGCCAATAGGAGATGCTGAGGACAGAGATATGTCCCAAGCCCTGGCCGTCTGAGGGAATTTGATGCCTAAATTCAGTCTGGAGGAGGCAACTATTTGTACTTGGGATTCTCCTCTGGGAACCGTCTGTTGGAGCCAGGCACCTAAAGTGTTTCTTGTAAGAAACAGGCAGTAGAGGACTTTCTTTTTAACTTCCAGCCCAGTGGTTAGAGTACTCACTGGTTCAAGTCCCCCTTCCCCTTAGCAAGAAGAAGGGATTTGAACAGGAATCTCCCAAGTCTCAGATGAGTGCCCCAGCCACTGAACTATGGGATATTCTGATACCCCCAATCTCTCCTGTTGAAGCTGTTCCACTTTGGATAAATAATTAGTCATTGGGTCAGAGAGAGAACAAGTGGAGAATGACTCTCAGGTCTGGTGGTTAAAGCACTCATCCAGCCTGTAGGAAACCCAGGATCCTGTCCCTCTGCTCCAACGCCTATTTATTCTCTCCCAAAATGGCATTCCATTTTGAATTACCTCTTTTCTTTCCCAAATGTGTTTTGTTTTTTTCCTTTTGTCCCTCACTTCCCTCTTAAATCCCTTCATTAGCTAGATGCTACTGGCTATTGCCCCTAACAAAGCAAAGAAATGTCAACTTTTATCAGGGTTGCTAAGAGAATTGCTGAGACAAGGGGAGTGTAGACACCCCAGAGCCTTTTGTACCATCTCTACATTCCCCTCCCTACTGCTTCCCAATGTCCTGCCTATTTATGCTTCTGTATCACCCCATAAATGCTGTGGTACACACTCTTCACTTTTGCTGAGTGAACCTCAATTTTTTTTTTAACGTTTCACTTTTCAGCTGTGTTGTAATCTTCCTGTGCTACTAGGAAACATGCAATTTAGAAGAAAATCTTTTCACACTCCAAGTATATTTATATACTATTAAAGGAAAGGAAGAGATATTTGAAACTCTGTCTAAAAATCCCATATTACAACCATTTCTATATTCAGGAGTAATGAGATTACAAGTCAGCATAGTGAGTATGTATTTGAAGTTTAAGGTTTAACTGTGAAGGCAGGGGGAAAAATCTGCTCTTTCACTACTGGTTGGACACTTCATGCTCACCAGTGTCCTCTTTTGAGGGCCGATTTCCTTGGAAAATCACTAACAAAGTCCCTGAAAAACTGCCCTCATCTGTCATCACTTTATCACCTGCCTTTCTGTTGGAGATTCTTCCCTCAGCAGAGAAATTAGCTTAGGAAAGCAAAGTTTGAACTGTGAATTCCTGTTATTTCAAAACACCCCATGTGACAGGATATTTCCTTATCATTTAGAGTACAGAGATTTCCCCTGATCCATCAGCCCTTCACAAATGCTGAGGACCTGCTACCTGGCTCGCTTCAGAAATATCCTCATGATAGAAATTAATTACAGTTCTTCACCTTTTATTTTTGTGGTGGGGAAGAAAATAATCAAACATTTGTGATGACTCTCTCCCTGCTCCTGATTTTTCTCTCTCTCATTCAGAGTGCCTTTCAGCTGCTTGGTAAGTCTCTGCTCTGTCTGTGCTGTGAATGTGGATGTTGGTGTGAAACTGCATCTGTTCTCATGCTTTAAGACACACTTTGTGTTGCAGAGTCTGATCATTCTCTATTTGTTATCAGCCTTGATGTACACATTTTAAACTAATGTGGTGGAAATGTTTGCCCCTCTCGCTGTGATCTGTGGAATCCTCTGTCAGGTGAAGCAGAGGATTTACATGCACAGCAGTGATGAGCAGGAGCAGAGCTGTGGGGAGGGGCAGAGACAGAGACTCTTGAAAAGGCTCCTTCTGGGGGAACAGTTAGAAGCAGTTGTGACCCTGTCAGGGTGTGGACTGTATAATATGCCCCTTCCTATTCAGAGGAGCCATGAGTTGCAAGTCATGTACACAGCTCTGCTGTCACTGCTTTGCTACTTCTAAAGCAAAAAAACAATACCTTATTTTGGAGTTCTGGAGACCCTGCTCCTATGCCCTTCCCCCCCTGCCCCTGCCAAGTTCTGCTGTCTCTGCAAGCTCCTCCCTCAGCTGCTTCTCCTGTTCTGCCTTCTTGATCATCTGCCCCCCTTCTTGTTCCTCTCTTGGAGCTCTAGCTGCACTCCCTTACCTTTCCCCACAGCAATGAGGGACTAAGGAGGAAATGCCTCTGGATTTCTGAGAGGTTTGAGCCTAGTATCTTGTAACTTTTAGCCCAGCAGGTAGAGTCACAACTTCAGGGCATCTATTTCCTCTGTTCTCTGACCTGTTCTTCACTGAAGAAGCTCCTCTCTCACACCCTATGCATTGGCTGAAATGTTTCGTTTATTTTCCTACCGCTAGAGTTGTTCTTTCTATCCCATTCTCTCAGTGATACAGAAGCAGAGACCCTTCTTTTCCAGTCTGTGCCAAGCTAAGAATTTGAATGGCTTCAGATAGATCAAGCAGATATGTGTCTGTTGGAGCCTCTCACCAGCAAAGCACAATTCTGATTTCCGCTAACAAGCCGCCACTTTGACTAGATCTGTGACCTCTGTGGGATGTGACACTAAATGCTGTGGGCCTAATTCTGATATCCGTTACACTGGTTTTATACTGGTGTAACTTTACTGAAGTCTGTGGTGTTACTGCTGATTTATACTGGGTCAAAAAGGTCAGAATTGGGCTCTAAGTGCCCCAAGTTGCTTATCCGACTTTGTCCAGTGGTAAAATCCAGACTAACCCCTGAATCACACCACAGAGGGGATTCGTGCCTAAATAATGTGCTGTAGGGATATGTGGTGATCTCTTATTTAGCTGGCTGGATATTTTTCAGCAGGTGGATTCGAGGTGGGGGGAGTTTGGTGCTGGTGTTTTTGTTTTTTTAAACCTATTTCTATAAATATCTAGCAGGTTTATTAGCAGCACAACTCAAAACACACGACAAAGGGGATTCAGAGATAACAGAGGACCAGAGGTCCTCCAACTTTCAAAAGCTGAGGAACCCCATTTTGTGTAAGCCTCCCACTACTCTGTGAATGATCACAGTTTTGTGTAAATTTGTGGTTAGATGCTGATAGATGTTTGGCTGCATATGTCTATTCCCTCTGTGTGCTGCCCCAGCCCTGTGCAGACAGCTGGCATGGCAGACCTTGAGCGAACTGCCCAATGACCACACAATCCGTTAAGGGATGAAGGTACCCAGCCCTATTGACTGTCGACAAAGCATGGTACTAGTATCCTGCAGACTCTACCTGAACACTATTACATGTAAGCCAGTAACAATGGACCAGCTCATTGAACGGTGTGACTTTCCGTTCCTCTCTACGCCAGACAAAGATAATCCCTCTGAGATACATCTTTATACCCTGATACAAACAAGTTAGTTACTGCCCCCTGACATGGATAGTTATTACCCATCACCTCGTACATGTTGGTTTGATCAAAACATCTCTATTGTGTACTGTCATTCTGACCTTATCTTTTAGGAGGGGTCATTGTGTTCCAGTTATCCTTGGGGAATGTTTTTGTACCATCCTTGATACCGGGATGTTTTGGTACCACTTGATATCGGGATGTGTTTGCATGAGTACTCTGTCACTAGCACTCCTTAGGAATGTGCATTTCTGCAATATCTGTTCTTGCCAGATTCTGTGAGCTGGTCCTGCCTCATACCAGGCCTTTGATACAAGGGCTTATGTCTTAGGCTCTTTTCCTACTACAATCTTTAACACTGAAAATCTAGGCAAGTTGCATCCACTTCCTTAACTCCCCTACAAAATCTTCACTGACCCATTGGCTGCTTGGGCTTGTCTAGTTTGAGAACTACTATAGTACAGCCTTATTTAAATAGTAGATTAAAAAAATTAATCGTGATTAATCACACTGTTAAACAATAATAGAATATCATTTATTTGAATATTTTTGGATGTTTTCTACATTTTCAAATATATTGATTTCAATTACAACACAGAATACAAAGTGTACAGTGCTTACTTTATATTTATTTTGATTACAAGTATTTGCACTGTAAAAAACAAAAGAAATAAAATTTTTCAGTTCACCTAATACAAGTACTAAAGTGCAATCTCTTTATCATGAAAGTTGAACTTACAGATGTGGAATTATGTACAAAAAAACCTGCATTCAAAAATAAAACAATGTAAAATTTTAGACCCTGCATGTCCACTCAATCCTACTTCAGCCAGTCGCTCAGACGTACAAGTTTGGTTACAATTTGCAGGAGATAATGCTGCCCACTTCTTGTTTACAATGTCCCCTGAAAGTGAGAACAGGCGTTCACATGGCACTCTTGAAGCCGCAAGATATTTATGTGCCAGATGCGCTAAAGATTCATACGTCCCTTCATGTTTCAAACACCATTCCAGAGGAATGACTAGTGACTTCAAGTAAGGATTCAGGAAAAGAAAAGGGGTGTTTCAATTGTAAACATTGCATATACCAGTTTACAGTAACATTGGGTTAACTGCTAGTACAAAAGCATAATAAAAAAAATTTATCACTAGTGATGATACTTATACATTTCCTTGTATTGTCTGCAAGTATAACTAATTGGCAAAAGGCAGCAGTTTGTATCCAGTGCTCATCAGTTTTATGCGGCTTCCTAATGAGTTGGAAGCCAAAGGACAAGAGAAGGAAACCAAAGAATGGATGAGATAAGTCCAGGTCAGCTTTTTATTGAAACAGCAGGTTATTCAACTCCGGGTTATCCTTCCTCTGAAGAGTATAATTACTTACATCTTGGAGTCTCAATAAAAAATACAATACACTATATTTTGGAGCTAACCTGGCACCCCCAAAGTATTTGCAACTTATGTAATTAATTTTATTTACAATTATTTTATTCAATAATTACCAATTATTCTGAATGCCTTAAGTCATAAAAAATAATGAGTATCTTTCTTACCGCATATCTGAAAGGGCATTTTAAGTACTGTACCAGCTTTGAATTATGTCACTAACCATCAGACTGAACTGTTAAACAGGGCAATACCAATTTTAAAATTCATGTTAAATGGATCAAGGGTGACCAACTCTTGAGCTGTGGGCCAGATCTGTCCAGCTGGATATAGTCTACGGGTCTCTGTGATAGATTTAGATGTAACGTAAAGCACGGGGTGGGAGAGGAAAGGAGAAGGAAATCTCTAATTGTTATGGTTGTGGAGGAAACCTTGAAAATGCAAACTGAGTGTGAACCTATGCATAAGGCTCTTTGTTTTCCATTTTTACTGCTTTCTACTGAAAATTTCCCAGGTTTTACAAAAGCCTTTATTTGTTATTTTAACCAATCTTCACCCAAATTTTGGAAGTGCTGGAACTCCCTGGACCCACCTCCCTATCTGGTAACTGCCATCTCTCCTTCTGGAGCAGGGAGCCAGCTCAGAAGTGGAAGAGGTGCAGGAGGTGAGGGTGCCATCTCCTCACACTGTTTCCTCCTCTTTTTCCACCTCCAGGCCCACTCTGGAAGAGTGGTAGCAGCTCAGTTACCTGAATGGCCCAGGTTACCAAGCTGCCATCTTTCCTTCAAGAGCAGGTCAGAAGTACAGAACAAGTCGATTGCTGCTGCTGTCAATCTCATGCCCACCACATACACATTACTGTCTTTATAGCTAGCATGGATAGTTATCAGCATTCAATGCAAATAGAAGTCCTTTAACTACTTTTTGAGCTACAATGGGTTGAAAATGAAAAACTGTATCTGTTTCAGAATATAAGGGATTTTTTTGAATGTTGAAGAAAAACAGAAGAGTGATATTACCCAGAAAACTGTGAAGTGAATGTTTTTTCACCAATTTCCAGCCATTTTTTTAAAAATTATAATAAATTCTGGAACAATAATTCAGGGAGGTATTAATGACAGTACTCTGTGGTGATAGTTAAAACGTCAACGCTGTTAGCTATTTCATTCCGTGTGAAAGCATGTGGGAAAGGAGGATGTGGGGATCACAGATCTGCACAATTTATTGGAGTGATATATCATTTGGGCACCATGAGTGGCTGATATTTGGCAGGTACAACCACTTCCCCCACTACCATTAAAGAAGGAAGCCCAGGGACCTTAGCATAGATTGTCAGGGCATCAGGACCCCCCCAACCCCTCCAAGGGGAAGTCAGGGCCAAGGAGTCCATGAGTACTTTCAAACCCCACTGAATGGGAGCAATCTCAGGGAGCCCAGAGATTGCGCACAATCATATTTTGAAGAGCTGCACAATCTATAGTGCATGGTGAATGGCTTTTCATGACTTCTGTGGTCACAGCTTTTTTTTTTTTTTCCCGCCCTTCTAGTTTGACTGCTGATTTAGGTCTCAGGGTCTGACTCTCCACTGCCTTGCACCTTTTGTATTGTCATTTACACATATGCAAAATGTGTAAAATCAGAATTAGTAGCATTTTGCGTACATGTTGAATAGGGGAAATGATTACTTAAGGTGCAGGGCAGTAGAGAATCATTCCTAGTTTAACTGAACAGTAGATAGGTCTTAACCCAAAGTCACACATCAAAAGGCCCTTGCTTGAGTCAAAAAACCTTTACGTCTACTAAAATCATCCCCATGCAATATTATTGTTGTGGTTTATTTTGTTTTACAGATACCAAACTATTTTTAATATATAATGAAGACCACAAGCGCTGTGTACAAGTTCTGAGTTCTAGTTCAGTTACAACTGCGAATTGCAACCAGGACAATGAGTCTCAAAAATTCAGGTGGGTCTCTGATCACCAACTGATGAGCGTAGCACTGAAGTTATGCTTAGGAGTGCCGTCAAAGAAAGACTGGGTTCCAATCACTTTGTATCCATGTGATAAGGCAAGTGTACTCCAGAAATGGGAATGCAGAAATGAGACCCTTTTTGCAATCCAAGGTGAAGATTTATTTTTCAACTATGGCAACAAACAGGAAAAGAATATTATGCTCTACAAGGGATCAGGAGTATGGAGTAAGTGGAAGATCTATGGAACCACAGATGATTTGTGCTCCCGATTCTATGAAGGTAATGTTCTGAAAATTAATCTCTTCATTCTGAACTAATTTCTTAGTGTACTTATTAGAGCATTTTGATGCCTATTAATTTTCTTAGTCTTGTAACTGTTCAGTGAGCAGAACTCCCAATGAAATCAACTGGAGTTTTGAGAAGGGCCATTTATTACAGAATTGGGCTCTATTGGTGAACTGATGTTCTAAAAAGCAATTCTGCTAAATAGTAGCACTAATTACACAAGACAAGAATATAACTATACAAATATAGTATTTAATGCTGCTGCTGTTTGTACGTGTGTAGGAGCGTGTACAGAAACATTGAGAATGCAAACTCAATCACTGTTATGTAGGCATTCCCTCTTTGGGAATAAATATAGAAATATACTGTGTTTATCTTGGAGTTTGTGTAATTGTTCATCTGTTCAGCTCCCGGACACTGAAAATTACTGGCTCATTACTTGAGGCAGTTCCCAGAGCTGACATTTGTGGAATATGTAAATAAACTGGATATTTTAATGAATTTAATTGTACAATGTTTTTGTTGATATAAATATATAAAATAATTGTGGCTGCTTCTTTAGGATTTTTTTTAACACATGAATGATTATGGGTCAGATCTGATCACTTTCAGATGAACACACAGGAAGGAGGCATGTAAGATTAGCTACCCTTTCACAGTTTGTCCCAGGGCTGGCTAATCACAGTAGCACTCCCTAGGCCAGGAGCAGAATTAAAGCCCAAGGGAGCACGTTGCTTGAAAGCAGGCAGGAAGGAGCTGGGGTCATGGCCCCACCATCCCTGTGCATTTGACCATTGGTATCTCAAGTGTATACCAGGATGCTCTGGGACAGATTATACTTCCTGAGAAACAGTCTCTCCCAGTACTCCCCCATGGATAATGCTGCTCTGTACCTCCCACAACACAGGGCTGTGTGCAAATCACACACCCACCAGCCCTATGTTATTCATTTAGTTCAGTAAGCCAAATCCTGCAGTCCTTACCAGGCAAAACTCCTTTAGAAATGAATGGGAATTTTATCTAAGGATAACAGAATTTGGGCCATTGTTATGTATAGACCCTTCCAATTCATCATTACATGTATTCTCCCCAACTACTATAGTCAATAACTGAATTTGTTCATAGAACAAATGTACTTGGTGTTACAGAAGTACAGTAATGATATTCTTAACTGGCAGTAATACCTCAGCCCTACTGACTTTTTGTATACTTATTAATACTGTACTCTGAAATTTTAAGATAGGAATGCTTGGTTAATTCTGTTCAATAAAATTTTTTAGTTTTTTTACTGACACTGAGAACTCGTTGAACTGAATTTCATCATAGAAAAGGGTACAGGAAGTTTGAGAATATAGAAGGTGGTATTATTGGCAACGCACTGCTTGCACAGGTTACATCCTGTGGCACGATGTTCTGTCTACCATATTATAATCACAAACTTGGGAAGACATAGGTTCCATATTTCATATTTTTTTATTATTCGATCTCCTTAGGTATGTTTACCTTGCTAGGAAATGCCAATGGAGCACCCTGCATATTCCCGTTCAAGTTTGATAGAAAATGGTATGCTGAGTGTACAGATGCTGGCAGGTCAGATGGCTGGCTCTGGTGTGGAACAACTGACGACTTTGATGCAGACAAAAAATATGGATTTTGTCCGCTGAAATGTAAGTTTTGTATGTTTTTTAAGACTTTCTGACATCGCATATTATTTAGCAAACTAATAGTGCGGATGTGTCCCTCATTTTCATATCTTTACTGTACAATAAAAATTTGAATTTTGTACATTTTTCACAGCCTTGATGTTCTTTCTAGGGAAGCTTATTAAATACTACATATATGTAGCTAGGACCCTGTTGTAAAAAGTACAGCCTCCAACTGCACCCATGCAAAATTATGAAAGTATGTATTTGAGCCTGTAGTTATCAGATTTGCTCATGTAATAGGGCAATTAAACACAGATTCTGTACTCAAGCATGCAAAAGGGTATCTGCATAATTTTGTGCAGTAGAACTAGAAGCTAGGGTATTGTCTTGTTGAAAATATGACCCTATATTGTAGAAAAAGATGCAATTTAAACATAAAATGGTGCACATAGTTTTGCAGAAAACTTCTATTCAGTGTATTATACTGAAGTGTATTACTACTCAAATACAATAATATGTCAGATTGCCTGGTGTTTTGTGATCCTGTAAGGAAAAAGCCAACTGCAATGTATAGTCACAGTTTAAAATAAGGAAGCTTCACTCTAAATTTCCTGACTTTAGTGCAAGTTAAAAACCTTAGTTTTTTATTTAAAATAAAAAGTACAGGATAAAATCTATTTATTTAATCATCCCAATGCACTTATATTGAATGACTGACTTTTTTTAAAAAAAAGGCTGAAGCTTCTTCAAACATTTAAAAAGATCACCTCTGTTCTGAGAAAATTTCTCATTTTTATTACCTCAAATGTTTATTGGTAATTGTTTCAAAAGAGTTGCTGAAAAGAGGAGTTGAAAAGGAAATGCCCTTTCATTTTTAACTATGATAAAAACAAGTAATGAATAAGTGAGTACATTTTAAAAAAATAATTCCAAATTGCCAAGCTAGATTTCAGAAGTGGATCATTTGGAGAGAGAACCAAGTGAGGAACATTATATCTTCTATAGATTTCTATAGGATGTTTCAAAAACCCTTTAGAGGGATGATATGCTTTACAGGATTCTGGAGGAATTTCATAGTTCCCTATTTAGTTGTTATTGAACCCTACTGATTTCAAACTTGTTAATTTCTACAGGACTTGTCCAAAAGGTCCCAAGTCTTTAGAAGGCCTTTATAAACTTGAGACACCCTGAAAGATCACTAGGTCCAAGCTACTCCCACTCGTGAAATCAGCTAGATTTACTGAGCCCTGGCTCCTCTGGCCTGCCTTCTTTCCACTGTGAGGGTGCTCTTCCTTCTTTTGGCCCAGTGCTGAGGGCCCTTTTTTCCTTGTTGTGTTCTATCAGTAGAGCATCAGCTGACTGTAGCCAGAGCCAAGAGAAACACCACTGTGTGATGTTGGGAAAACTGTGAGCTGTGTTTATTCTGCCTTGATGACAGAATACAACTACAATCATTTCAGACAGGTTAGGATGTAGGAGTTTAGAATGAAAGCCTCATCTCAGCCTCATTTGTAGCATCATGACAATGTTACCATAATAAAGCTAAGACTCTTTGAGAAAACCACAGCAGTGTAGGTAACTGTGCCTTCATTCTTTAAAGCACACTGTGCCTCCTCTTGTCTGCCTTGCATAATTTCCTCACATTGCCTTTCAGAAGAAATAATATTTGAAATTCTTTTTTTCCTCCATTTCAGTAGCAGCTCTCTTAAATTCAGTACCAATAACATTGCAAACCTTAATCCCATAAAGACGTCACACTAAGCAGGGCTCACTTTATGTGTTAATTGCCTAAGACAGGGGTGGGCAAACTTTTTGGCCCGAGGGTCACATCGGGTTTGCGAAACAGTATGGAGGGCTGGGTAGGGAAGGCTGTGCCTCCGCAAACAGCCTGGCCCCGCCCCCATCCGCCCCCTCCCACTTCCTACCCTCCTAAGAACCCCCAACCCATCCAACCCCCCCCCGCCCAGCGCCTTGTCCCCTGACCAACCCCTCCCGGGACTCCCTGCCCCTAACTGCCTCACCAGGACCCCAACCCCTATCCAACCCTCCCTGCTACCTGTCCCCTGACTGCTCTGACCCTTATCCACACCCCCGCCCCCTGACAGGCCCCCTGACACATCCAACCCCCCACCCCACTCCTTGTCCCCTGACCGCCCCCTTCTGGGACCCCCGTCCCTAACTGCCCCCCCAGGACCCCACCCCCTATCCAACCCCCTTGCTCCCTGCCCCCCCACGGGACCTCCAGACCCCTTGGGACCCCACCCCCATCCAACCCCCACCCACTCCCTGTCTCCTGACTGCCCCCGCCCCATCCAACCACCCCCTGACTCCCCCCCGGGCCCTCCTGCCCCTTATCTAACCCTCCATCCCCGCCCCCTTATCATGCCACTCAGAGCAGCAGGACAGGTTTATTGGAAAGCCTGGGAGGTGGGCAGACAGAAGCAGTGTGGCTGCAGGGGAGGAGGGATAGTGGGGGAGGGGCCGGGGGCTAGTCTTCCTGGCTGGGAGCTCAGGGTCCGGGCAGGACGGTCCCACGGGCCGTAGTTTGCCCACCTCTGGTCTAGGATGCTCTAAATAAAACAGATGAGTCAACATCTTGAAATTGTTAAAATGGTATTTGGTTCTTTGACATAATTCGCGAAAATTCATTCAGATGATTGTTTTTGCAAAGAACTGCATTATGTTGATTGCCTTCATGTTTCCTTCTTGGTTCTTCAGTACTAGAGTTAAATATGATGTTTATTTGTGTGGTATGTTTTAATTAAAGACAGGCCTGAGCTGCAGAATTCATATTCAGTTTTGAACTCACCATGTTACTGCATAGTGTTTGGATCTAGGATTTACGTCTGAGCCTATTTCAATCCTATAGGTGTGAATGCTTTGGCCTAACAACTTCTTTGAGCTGTATTAACTCCTTTGTAACAAAACAATTGATTTGATTTTTTTTCATCCAAAATAGGCTTTCGTGCAAGTCTTGACAGATTTTTTTTCTAAAATGCCCCAAAGCCATAGTAAATTGATGTTCTTGGGTATCAAAAAAGGTGGTATTCATGGCAGGCTTAGTTACATCTAAAAGCTAAAGAATAATAGTATCACAACAGAGCTTTTTAATCATGGGACAATGTCCTCAAATAAGAAAGGTCTATTACTCTGTATTAAACTGCCCTGAGCAGCTATATAAATTTAATGTATTCAGTGCAAGCAACTAAACTATTACATTTTTTCCATGTAAATTTAGTGCTCATAAAAAAGATGCTAGCTTGACAGCAATGGAGACGAAAACTCTGTTCACAAGCTTTTTGCTATTTGTGTGTGTGTGTGTGTGTGTGTGTGAGAGAGAGAGAGACAGACAGACAGACAGACGTTTTACAGATAAGACACAATCCCTGCCCCAAGGAACTTACAATTGAGGTTAGAGAAGACATTATGTGGGAGAGCCAGAGAGCACCTCAAACAATGGGGCTTGGGAAGGAGTCTTGTTATATAGTGTAAGGTCATGAGTGCAGCTGGCTGAACAATTAACAATAAGCAATTAATTTTGTGAAATTAGATATCTCTGGATCCACTCACAAATTGTCTGTGAAATACCTACCACTATTACAGAATTTTTCGCTGTTGGCAATTGTTCAGCTGTTTACTGCAAACAGATGTTTAGCCTATGGATTGCTCACGAACAGCTCATTGCAAGTGTATTTGTGATTTGAAACTTGTGCTGTATAACTGGTCACACAAGTTATATGATATTGTGTCTTTTCATTCATATGGATGACCTAACATTTATAAACAGTCAGAGAGACCTGATAAATTTATCTGGGTCTTGGATTCTCTCAGCGAGAGGAAGGGGAAGAGCACTTCAATGGAAGAGAGCTAGGAGATAAGCAGAAGGAAGATTTTAGGACACTTCAGACATTTTTTTGTTTTCTTTTCTACCTGAGACAGCACTGTGTTTAGCCACATATGTGGAGTCCATATATAAAAATAGCTGGGTTCCTTCCCGACTGTGGGAGAGATATAGATATAAGCCAAATTTATTGGCTGTGTAGCACAATTGTCTCTCAATTTCCTCTTGTAATGATGCTGCCCATGGTGTGTGTCTATTAAGCATGCTAACAAAAGTGTCAGTTGTAGTGCTTGTTTTGAGAGTGGTAGCATCTGTATACTGGGAAGTGGACTGAGACCACTGGCTTCCTCTCCATAGACCACTGAGCAGCTGGTAGATGGTAAAAATGTTACTATTATTACTGACACGGGCTGGAGTTGAACTTGCAATCTTGTGGTGACAGTCTGTGCTATTGATAAGTCCTTCAGGAAAAGTAGAGAGGACACGCTTCCTGTACTCTCTAAATGCAGTCTGGTTTCTCATGACACTGTTCCTGCTCAGAGCAGAAACAAAGAAAGTAGCTACACAGAGCAGCAGAAAGTTTGTGACCTGATTTCTGTACATATTTTCTGTTCATAATAAAGGGTTTATCTTGACACTGGTCTGCTCATCGCTAAGATGCAACAAAATGTTAACATCCCTTGATGTTCTATCTACTATATAATTATGGGGTGCTTGTTCGGACCTGTAAAAGTTCATGTTGTATTAGCTTCCATCAGAGCACTAACTATAACAATAAATATTTGTGCTCACTAATAACTTTCGGAAACAGGGTCTTTAGGGCTGAAATTTTCCATGCTTGGTCTCTGCCCAAAGGTTTTTTTGTTTTTTTAAAAGATTGAGTATTTTTAAGGATAAGAAAAATGTGACCTTATGACTTTTTTTGTAAAATATCTCTGAGGCCCTCAAAGACAAGTACTGCATGGACTTGCTCTGGAGGAAATGGCCAGGTTTCAGTGAATTAGAGGTGTTTGAAAATTGCACACTGAATGTATGCAGCAGAGTTGTGTTTGTTTATTAAGTGTGCACCTTAAAAAAAAGTGTTGTACATGCATATGTAATTAAATTAGGTTAAACATTAAATCTGCATCATTCCCAAAAATCGTAATCTTCCCCTTCTTCCTGAAGTTCTGGTACTCTGCATATCCTCCATTCTAAAAGATTGCTGAGAAGGCTTCTGAGATTCAGTCCTGTGGAGGCTGGAAACCTTGTAATTGATTTGTTCTAAGGGTATGTCTACAATTGGGAGGTGTCATTGTAGCCTGTTCAGATCTAACTAGATAAAATCTAGCTTGAGTAACAATGGCAGTGAAGCCTGGACTGCTTTCCTCAGGCCCAGGGTTCAGAACCGAAGCTTTGGTTCTGTGATGCTCCTAAGCTCTGTAAGACAAGAGCTTTTGGAAGATTTTAACCATTTAAAAAAAAAATTCCTTTGACTTTCAAATGCATTTGCTTTCCTATCCCCCTGTAGTAATTGTCTTGTAGAAAAGTAGTTGCCAACAGGCCAGAGCATATTAATGCACCTACATTTTTTTTAAAACACTTCTTATCGGGTCAAACATATTTTTTGGAAAAAAATAAGTAGTAACATCCGGTATGATTTAATTATCTCCATGTTACCTCAAGTCAATACTTTCTGTGCCCCAGTTCAGGGTGCTTTTTTAAGCAGAACATATTATACTAAAAAGATTATTCCTTCCTGTATTCATAAAACATCTTGGACACGGTCTTGTTTTAGATACTGATATTAAAATTTGTCAATTTCCAGGAAAATGTATATTGCAACATATATTTTTGTTTCTAGTGTGTCAGGCTAATTTGAAACGAAGCATTTTATATTATCTGCAGGCTATCAGCTCCAATTCAGGAAAAAGTGGAACTGGCTACTGACCTACTGACACTTAAAATATACTGTCCTTTGTCTTGAGTGTTGTTTATTGTAATGCTTTTCTCTGGTTCACACACTGAAGTTTTCTGAGCTCTTCTGAGATAGGAAAAGGAAAAGACCCCTTTCTCTCAACTGTTTCACAGCTTACAAACGGAGAGCCTCTGATTTATGCTGCAGGAATTTCAGCTCTTTTCCCATGATCAGCAAACATACAAGTTTCAACTCTTTGAGGCAAGAATTTTAGCACAGTCTAAGGCTCATATTTTATTACTGAAAAGGAGATTCAGAGTCAAAAAATTAGAAGAAGTTAGGTGATGTAGGCCATTAGGCTCTGCTCTGTCCCGTCATCCAGAGGCTTTGTCTTGACTTGGAAAAGTGGTCGAGTTGATTCTCGCTTTGCTAACCCCTTCTGGTTAAGCCCTACCTAAGCCCAACCTTTTCCCTCCTGTAGATGCAGGCTAACTCCTTAGCATGTTTTTAGCTGGTCATGTTCAAGCCTAGAGAGGGGCTTTACACTGCCTGAGTAATTGGCTAAGAGTCTGGCCTATTATATGTAATGAGTAGTTCAGTCAATTCTACTGTCCTGGCTTAGCTATGGAATATATATATTAATACACCTGTGATCCTCAGATCATTTTAGATCTGCCCAGCACTACAACTGTGCTGTTTGTACACTTAGTCTCCATAATTTATTCTACGTTTCATTTGGATCACTCATAGAGACCAACAATAACATATCTATCTTATCTCTACAGTTAAAGGCATTGACACGCTGTGGTATACAGATCCATTGACAGGAGTCCACTACCAGATAAACTCCCAATCAGCCCTAATGTGGCACCAGGCAAGGAAAAGCTGCCAGCAACAGAATGCAGAATTATTAAGTATCACAGAGTTGCATGAGCAAACATACCTGGCAGGTAGAGTAATAAAATGATTACTACTGCAAATGCAGCAGATTTTTTTATTCTGTACATTTTAACTATTACACTTATATAGCACATTATATCTTTAAAGTACTTTATGTATGTTAATTCATCCTTATAATACTGTGAGGTAAGTAAGAAAATATTTTGAGCATGTTACAATAGTCAGATGACAAACTTGCCTGTGCTCTAAGTGTCTTCCATTTTTTAAGCTTAGAAAAAGGATTTTTTTTTCTAATAACTGTATCTAATAATATTTATAGCATATTTTCCCTTAAGTTTTTATTTTTGAGTTAAAAATCCTGTCGAACACAGAAATCATGGCATAGGTAGGACCTCCAGTGTTTCCTGACACATTAAGTTCTTGATTTATTGAACCTCATCAGATTTCTTTTAGATTACAGAATATGAACAAAAACAACAGGGAGTCTGGGGGCACTTTAAAGACTAACAGATTTATTTTGGCATAAGCTTGTGTTGATAAAAACCCACTTCTTCAGATGCAGGGAGTGAAAATTACAGAAGCAGGCATTATTATACTGACACATGAAGGGAAGGGAGTTACCTCACAAGTGGAGAACCAGTGATGACAGGGCCAATTTAATCAGGG
The DNA here is from genome assembly GCF_009764565.3 of Dermochelys coriacea. Classification (NCBI taxonomy): domain Eukaryota; kingdom Metazoa; phylum Chordata; order Testudines; family Dermochelyidae; genus Dermochelys; species Dermochelys coriacea. The sequence goes on from NC_050069.1 coordinate 231,146,435, forward strand.
TAGATATAGTCCACTCCCAATAATTGATGAGGTGTCAATTCCAGGAGAGGCAAAGCTGCTTTTGTAGTGAGCCAGCCACTCCCAATCCCTGTTAAAGCCCAAATGTTTTTTATCCACGAAAGCTTATGCCCAAATAAATCTTTTAGTCTTTAAGGTGCCACTGGACTCCCTGTGGTTTTCGTGGATGCAGACTAACATGGCTACCCCCTGATACTTGAGAATGTGAATAGTCTTGCATCGTATCATCTAGCACAATGGTTCTCAAACTTAATTGCTCTGCAACCTTCTTCTGACAACAAAAATGACTATCCTACCCCAGGAGGAGGGAACAAAGCCTGAGCCCACCCAAGCCCTGCTGCCCTGGGTCGGGGGGCCATAGCCGAAGTCCAAGGGCTTCAGCCCAGGGTTGGGGGCTTGTAACCTGAGCTTCAGCCCTAGGCTGTGGGGCTTGGCTGTTGGCTTCAGCCCCAGGCCCCAGCAAGTCTAATGCCAACCCTGGCAACCCCATTAGAACAGGGTCCCTACCCACTTTGGGGTCCCGACCCACAGTTTGAGAACTGCTGATCTAGCACATATTTAAATTGCATGATTGACACATCAAAGGCATTTTGTTCTAGATATTCTATCACCATGATCCTATACTGTTAGTAAAGCAGAAATAAGTGACTCATATCAGTGCAATGTTTTTTCTGAGACCAATGAAGCCCTATGCTAAAATTTGACATTCAGTAGTCAGTCAAGTAACCTTTCAAAGCCTCAAAGTAAGAGGTAAACTATAGAATAATAGGCTCTAAACTTGCTAATGCTTATACATGTGAGTAGTCCCATTGACTCGTACTGGAAGTTACTTATGTGTATAAGTGTTTCCAGGATTGTGACCATAATCTGGAAATTGATTATGGTGTTACTGACTTGATTAGTAGCAGGAAAATGTTTGTAGACTTGAAAGCAGGTGAAACAGAAGAAGGTGCAAGTCTAACTAGAAGAAAAAGATACAGGGATTATTTTTAATGTCTCTTGATAAAATATTAATAGTATTTTTGCATGCTACAATATCTTGTACGTTTTAAGCTCTTTAAATATGTATAGTAATTTATTACTGTTTTTCAGTGATGCAGGTTGTGCAAGTGGGTGAGTTAATATTTGCTGGCGGAATATTAACTTTTACATTTCTGACCTATTGTGATTTAAACCATGCAACCCTAATGGAATATTAACATAAATTTTGCATTTTATAGTGTGAAGAGTAAAGTGGTTAGTCTTATATTTGTGTGCATGTGTTTCTAGTAGGCACACTTAAAAAGCTCATTCAATTTTAGATGCATTACTCATTCTAGCAAAATTCCTGGTACTTAAAATTGGGCATACTGCTGGAACCAGTAATACCTTTACTACTAAAATGAACTGAAATTGTCTCCACTGCTTAAACTTTCCATACTGCCAAATGATTTCAAATCAAACTCACTTGATCCGTACAAATTCTGAGTATTCATGCTTTGTGCAGGGTGCTAAGCGATAAATGAGAGTGGATGGTGTTCAAGTCCTCAAGAGACAGGCTGGCTTGAAGCTGCAACAGAGCCCCTCTGCAGCCACTACCCAGTAGACTGGAATAGCATCTGCTGTTGTTTTGCACCCCCATGGTGACCTTTTCTGTCTTTCTCTTGGTTATCTAGGATTAACTAGGACTTTGAGTTCTTCTCTCTGGTTTGGTCTTAATAGTTTGAATTTCAACAGTGGATGGCAATGGAGTGGTGGTAGCCCTTTCAGATACTTAAACTGGGTTCCAGGTAAGCATAAATAGGTTTGGTAATCAATTTTAGAGGCAAAATTTTGCTCCTAGGTCAATGTAGTGGATTTCAGCTCCAGTATTCTACTCTTCCTATGTGCATGGAACTTGTTTAACTTGTGTTAAAAGGAGCTGAATGAGGACATACAACAGAACTCATCTCATGTTTATCAAGAACAGAATTCTGCACTTAATAATTCAAAAATAAAAAACAGAAATCATAGCTTCTAAACCCAGAAAAATGTTCGAAAGCTCCATGGTATTTATATTTTGTTCACATGGCATCTAAATTTCCCATATGTCATATCCTATTTCTCGCCTTAGATATAATTAGCAAACTGCTGGTTCTTCATAGAAAACTTTGAACTGTGTTCTTGTTAGAGATGATGTTACTTGTACATTTGTCCTTCTTTTTAAAATATTTGGGACATTTCCATGACCATAGGACTTTCTTTTTTAAGCATAAATATGTTCCAGTGCAGTTAAATACATGAATCAATAGGATATGAATCACTTTCTTTTAAGCAGCACAAAAATATTAAGTTCACGGGTGAAATTCTATAGCATGTGTTATGCAGGAGGTCAGATATGTACAATAGTGGAGAATGGAATAAATATTACCAGTTGGTGCAAGAACCTCCCTGCTAGTTATATCTAATACAGGGGCTACACAGGGTGCAATATACTGAGTGCACCACAGAAAGAATCTACATGCCAGCCCCACATACGTGGTGGAAGGCTTTCATTGCTTGAGATGGAGGTGTACCAACGAAGGGGACTGCTCATGGTCGTAAAACTTACATCCACTATATGTGTTTGTAGGATCAGTAGCAGCCTGGCCAAAATAAAACAAAATTACATAATGAAAAAAACTCAGACTTAATTGCTAAGTTGCCAACATATAGAGCTAGCCTGTGCCATTCACAGGAATATGCAGGGTAAGAACCAGTTTCAGTTGAATTTTCTCATTTATTAAATCAACTTACTGATTTTTATTTTATTTTTTATTTTTGATAATGACACCCACATCCTAGGGGAATGTGCATCATATAAATGAAAATACTACTAATAAAGTAATTACTGTGATAATAAAATAGCAGCAATAACATAAAACAATTTCAGTTGAGCATTCTCACACATTAAAAAGTATTGCTTTGCTGTGATATATGAATTATATTCGTATCTACTTGTGTAGATCCTATACCTTTTGTGTTCAAAGGCTGAAGAGAAAAAACAGGATTAGTGTAATAATATTAAAATGGATTCTGGAAAACTTCTAATTTAGTGTAGTGATTTAATCATTATACAGTAGTTTACTACTTTTCTCCTATAGGGTCCCCCCCGCCCCCTTCCTGGAAGTTCCTTGTCAGCTTTTAGCACAAATATCCTGTTATTGTCATTTGTTTGGACAAGCTGGCAAGCAACTTTTCAGATTGTCATCCGTTTTTGCAGTCAGCTAATTAATTACCTACCAAGTCTTTAATGTGATGGTCAAACCTTGGACTTGGTCAGTCTACTGCATCTCATTGAACTGGTCCTTTTCCTGGGCCTGGTAGACTGCCTCTTGTGCTCCAGAGTCTATGCATTCTTCTTTTGAAAAGGAAAAAAACCAAGAGCCTAACCCTTGCTGTTGTGAAGAAAATCTTCAGAATCTAAACTGGTTAATAATCGGAGTGTATAGACACCTTGAAAGAATAGCTCTGAGAGGTGTGCACAACCCCATTCCCCTTAATCAACTGTTTACTCTGAATTCTAATTATGATCTAAATGTCTGCATTGTTAATTATTTCATTGCTGATCAAAGCAGAGAGGAGAAAAAGTTGTTGGCGTGATGGGGAAATGATTCTGCATGTATGTTTTTTAGTCTGATCGCTGCTGATTAATGTTGGTAAAACAGTATGGGAATGAAATGACAAAAAATTACAGAGTAAGGGCCACAAAAATGTTTTCTTTAGATAGTGATGTGCTTATATGAAAGTTCTCTGGTTTTGTATCTATTTCTCATCAAAGGAAGTCCCGCCCCAGAGCCTGGGAAAATCTGTGCGGCTTTGAATCCTGGAAAAGGTGCTAAATGGGAAAACCGGGAATGTGATCAGAAACTTGGCTACATTTGTAAAAGAGGAAATGCCACTTTAGAGTCTTTCATTATTCCTTCAGGTAGGCTGATGGATAAAATAAATCAATAATGGCAATTATTTTAAATGTTATGTAATGAGAGTCTGAAAAGATGAGGAAAGAGTAAGAGTGGCCTCAGGACTCTGCAGCTGATGGAGTAAAGGAAGATCTCACCTTTGAGTGAGTGGGATTCCACCCCTCCTCCCACGGCAGTCCTGTCCCACCCACTCCCCACACAATTTGCCTTCTCCCTTGGCTTAAATCCCTGGACTAGCAGAAAGTAGCTGAGTTCCCTTTTCTATGGCAAACAGAAGGGCCCCTCTGTGCACAGTTCCCGGGGGAATGATGTGGAGGACAATGGAATTGTCTAAAACCTCACATTTTCATTTGCTGAAGAGAATCTGTTGCTACTTGTTATCACATTTGATACCTTGTAAAATAAAACTAAATACACTTAAAATGCTACAGCAATACAACTGCAGTGCTGCAGCTGCACCTCTGTGGTGCTTCAGCAAAAATACTATCTATGCCGATGGGAGGGGGTTCTACCATCACTGTAATTAATCCACCTCCCCAAGAGGCGGTAGCTAGGTTGAAGCTGTACACTGGGGCTAGGTCAGCTTAGCTATGTCTCTCAGGGGTATGGATTTTTCAATCCCCTTTGAGATGCGGCTATGTCAATGTAGGTTCCCAGTGTAGACCAGCCCTAACTTGCCAAGGCATTTTGGTATCGGGTGGCAATGGAATTTTTTAGAGAGAGTATTTTAAGAAGTATTTGTTTCTTAGAAAGAAGCATGCATATAGATCTAGAACCAGTTGAATATATGTAGGGAAAACACAAGGCAGCACTGGGCAGGAAAATACCACCTAGCTTTAAAGGTATTCCTTTAAAATCTCTCGTTGTGCCATCTCCATATTTTGTCACTGTTTCTGTTCCCCCTCCCCCCCGTATCCCCTCTCTTTCCAGAAAACTGCCTAGATATCTCCTTAAATCCATATGGTTTTGTTTTCAGTGGCCTTTACTGCTAATCTTTTGACCAAAATGGTCTGCCTGAATTTCCAAACCTTTAATAGGTTCCAGTCCTGCAATCTACATATACAAAACAATATGCCTGCATACGCAGGGGCGATAGGTTTGTAGAATTTTTGGTGGTGCCCAGAATGGGTCCGGGTCCAGGTCCCACCCACCCCCCACACCTGCCTAAGGCTTTGGGAGGGAGTTTGGGTGCGAGAGGGGGTTTGGGATGCAGGCTCTGGGAGGAAGTTTGAGTGCAGGCTCTGGGACGGTGCTTGGGTGCTGGGTACAGGCTCTGTGCTGGGGCAGGGGGTTGGGGTGCAGGACGGGGTTTGGGGTGCAGGCTCTGGGAGAGAGTTTGGGTGCAGGAGGGGTGCGGGCTCTGGGAGGGAGTTTAGGTGCTGGATGTGGGCTCTGGTCTGGGATGGGATTGGGGTGCAGGGCATGGGGCATGTGCCTCCTCCCCAGCTCCCTCCGCAGGTGCAGCAGCCGCCTCAGCCTGCCCCCAGCTCCGCTCCCTTGTAGCCAGCAGCGGCTGGCAAGGGTGTGCAGTGCGGAGCTGCAGGGGCAGGCAGGGATACTCGGGGGAGGCATGTGGGGGCAGCAGGCGAGGCCAGGGGAGGTGCACAGGGGAGAGTCCGGGCCCCACACATTGGTGGAGCCTGGCCCCCTGGGCCCTGAATTTGCTGGAGCCCGTGCACCACCGGCCCATATAACTCACTGCCCCTGTGCATACGAACAACAGACATCAGGCCCTCAGCTTCCAAATCTTTTGATGATATAACCTTTTTTTTTTAGTCCTTCTCCCACTTTGCCAGTGTGTGGTCAGTGTATATTCGTATAGAACACTGAACAATTCTTTAATGCTGTCTTTAATTAAATTATGCCTTCTAAAATGCTCCATCACTAAGGTTCTATCTACACTACAAACATGGCAGCAGCACAACAGCAGCTATGCCACTGTAGTGTAGACCCTACAGTAACAGAAGGGTTTTCCCCTCATTATAGTATGTCCACCCCCTCGGGAGGTGGTAGCTTGGTTGACAGAAGAATTCTTCTGCCAACTTAATGGTGTCTACACTGGGGTTTAGGTCGGCTTAACAACATCTCTCAGGGATGTCTCTTGAGCCTTGAGAAATGTAGCGAGGTCAATAAAGTATTTGGTGTAGACAAGGCCTAAAGCACTTAAGAATGTACTTAAATTACATGGAAATTAGTGGGACTTTAAACACATGTTTAAAGTTGCTTTCCTGAATTGGGACTTAGTGTTACTACCACTCTACTGCCTAGTTTAAATTGTATTATTTTTTTAATAATGGTGACGTATCTGCTAGTGATCAGTCTTGAGAAACAAAGAACTTCTAAAAGTATAATACTAACTGATCATCAAAAATAAATTATCCATGAAATACTGACTCACATTGCATCTATTTTCCTGGTGAAGGAGCTGCCACTTCATTTCTTATGCTTCAGATTTAGCATCACCATCTCAGTGTAGCAGTAATTTGGAGGAGTAAAAGAAGGGAGACAAAAGTTCTTGACCACAAAGGAATCCCTGAGTAAATGTGATGACAGCAGCAATATGGTGTTGGCAGAGATGCACATAGTAAAGCAATTTACTAAATGTCCATTGGGAGTAAGAGTCATGGAAGGAAGCAGGGTGTGATCTTCCAAAGCGCTGTGTATCCTCAACTCCCTTTGATGTGAAGGGTAGTTGGTGGCACTTGATGCCTTCCAGGACCGGTCCCCAAAGAAAGAAGAAAAAAAAATGGCTTAGGTCCAAATCCAATGGTTCACTTAAGCACATATTTGACATTAAGCGTGTTGGTTAAAGTCAATGCTAGAGATTATGGGTTGCATCTAGCCAAGCTGTGTATGTGGGTTATGGGAGAGCAGAGTGCTCATTACATGACAGTCTATAACTAAGTGCAATCCAAATGATTGTACTGCAAACTGCCCAAACTATTTGTAGTACCCGTGTAGCCCTTTACTTTTGTAGAGGAAGAGATTTTTCATGAACTCAAGGAATATGCTGGTCTAATGCTGCAAAAATCTGTTTTTCCACAAGAGGACCACAGCAATCTAGAACAATAAATAAATAAAAATTGGTGTGGCAAAGTCTGAGGGCTTCAAAGCATTTGGGATGACAGACTTTGCATCCTGACACTGATACGTGGATCAGCAGGAGACTATTAATTCTATGTTTATGTAATTTTCCTCTCCCTTTTTTTGTATTGGTCTAAAATCTTTCATTGTCATTTTTCCTTCAGAGACTAATGTGCCTATTAAATGCCCTGCTCAATGGATGTCATATGCAGGTCATTGTTACATGATTCAAAGAGACACCAAAATATGGAAAGATGCCTTAACTTCGTGTAGAAAGGAGGATGGCGATCTGGCCAGTATCCACAATGTTGAAGAGTACAGCTTTATTGTCTCGCAGCTTGGGTACAGTGAGTATTTCTACAGGGCCCTGCCAATATGTACATTGAAAAATGAACAATCTTCTAGTAATGCCCCAAGTACACTTGGTCCACTTCAGAAGTTCCAAAACCTTGAAAGAATCAACTTGTACCAGAGATTCCTTATCTTTAAAAGGGGGAAATCTAACAAAACCAATAGAATCTTTCAGAACAGTGGAACTTTCCACATGTATCTGATGCTGTGTTGCCGAAGAATGACGGCACTGCACCTTATGCGGGGTGGGGAGGACATTGTCCAGCTTGCTGGGGGAGAGGGAATAGTGCTTTGGGGGTGGTAAAGAGGCTCAGAGGCTGCTGCAAAAGGGGAGGGGTCAGCGTGGCGACGCTGACTCATCCCCCAGCAACCCGAAGGCCTGGGGAGTTGAAAAGGGACTAGCCCGGTGGGAGAAGCCCCTTTTCCCTGCACCAAGCAGAGCAGCACCCACCCTTCCTCCCCTTGTAGGTGGCAAAATACCAGGTTTGGTCGGGACTTACTGTGGGTGACTGTGCGCAATATCCTTTCATGGGGGGCTGGGAAGAAATTTTTCCCTCACCACCAGTTTGGCCTAGGTGGAGTGGGGTTTTGTTCGCCTTCCCCAAAGCGGGTTCAGGGAGAGCTTTGTTATGGTGAGCAGGGACGAGAGTTGCAACTGATTATGTAAGTGTGTGTGTTGGGGTGTCCAATGCAGGTAATCCATAGGGAAGGGATACAGTGACCCATATGTGATGGGCATAAGAGGCCATGGGAGGCTAAGCCTTCCCAGACAGCTGGCCTGTCGCCTCTGGAGTGTGCCGCCACTGAAAGGCTGCCCTGGCTGGGGCCCCACCGGTGCTCCGCCCCGAGGCCCTGCCTTCCCTCCACCTCTTCTCATCCCTGTTCTGCCCACCTGGGGGCCTCTGGGAGGGGATGAAGAGACACGAACGGTGGGTTGGGAGGGCTTGGGGTTAGGGGGCTGAGTGGGGCCACGGGTGGCGTGTGGGCAGGACTTTGGGGGAAGGAGACTGAGCAGCAGTGAGCCTCGAGGCAGGGCCACGGTCCGGGCGCACCCAGCCTCCTCAAATGGAGGAGTCATGCACCGCCCATGCGATGACCAGATAAATGGTTTGGTAAAGGACTTACGTGTTGGTTATAGGAGCAAAAGGTGGGGTGGTGTTCAGGCTCCTATGACTGGCACAGCAGGGAGCCAACCCCCTTTCCATATAGACCACCTTAACCCTCCTTTGAGGCGGGGGTGATGGTAAGGTCCCAGCTGGGGGACTTGGGTGCAAAAAAGTTCAGATTCTGTTCTCATTTATTTGCAAGGTGTAATTCAGGGAAATTGTGAAGTCAGTAGGGGTATTCCAGATTTAGGCTGGTGTTAGTGAGAGCAGAATTTTTGTCCCAAAATTTTGCTTTTACCTGTTGTTTAAAGGAGGAGAATGTGTTTCAGAAATTTATCCTGTACAAAAATGGGTGAAAAGTTGTTTAAGTTAAATCTCAAAATGTTGGAGGCAAAATATAAAAGTATAATTATTATAGATAACAATATTTTAGTTCAGAAGCTGTGATAAAGTGTTTGCGGTGTGTAGTTGTTAATTACATCAACATCTTATTCCCCAGTCCCTTCCTGCCCTCTTCCCTCCACCTAGAGTTGATGCAAATAACTTCTATCTTTTTAGAGACTGAGATCTTTACTATCAATGTATAGGAGTAGGTGAGAGGAAGAAATGTCTGTTGATTAATGTGGACAGGACTGGAAGTCAGAAGATCTGGGGTCTGCTACCAGATCTGCCATGTGTTCACTGTGCATCTTGGGGAAGGTTATTTAATTTCTGTCTGCCTCCATTTTCTCATTTGTAATATAGGGATGTTTTATCAATCTGTCTATCTATGGCACTTCAAATGCACCTGTCACAATAGTATTTCAGCAACTACTATGGGATTCTAAGCAGAATCATTTGTTTTTGGTTCATGAATAGATGTTTGATTTTTCTCCTCTCACTCCTGGGCGATGTTCTTCTGAAATGTGACAGGTGTTCAATCTTCCTTTTAAGTGTGTGTGTGTTTATCTTCCCTCCTGCTGGGTAATCAGATCTTCTCAAGGAAGTATGACTTGCATTTAGATCTAAAGGAAGATAGAAAAGAGGCTCATTTTCATCTTTGATGGGAACAAAATTGATATATTCCTCACAAACATTTAGATTTAGTTAAATCAGCATTTTCCAACAGAAAACTGTTCCATTGGAAAATTTTAGCCTGGGATCAAAAATCTATGCCGCCCTCTGTTACTACCTTAATAGTTTTTTCTTTTGGCAGTAATGTTACTGGGGTATGTCTACACTAGCAAGTTTCTGTGCAACAAGTTATACCACTTCTATTAAAGCGCTGGAATTAAACCGCTGTTGCATGTCCACACTGTGCTCCTTGTGACAGTGGAGTGCATCCACATTAGCAGCTCTTGCAATGGCAAAGAGAGAAGTGCACTGTGGTTTCTATCCCACTGTGCAAAGGGCTGCAGGGTGCTTTGGGAAGGGTTTGCAATGCCTCATGGGACAGGCACAAAGTCACATGATGCAGGTTTCCCAATCCTATTGTTCCATGGGCATCCTACTACATTGCCAGCTGCTTTTCAACTGAAGGGGGGGCAGACTGTATGACTGGGAGTGTGTGTGTATGGAGTTGGGGAGAGATGGCGTGTTTTGGGGGACAAAGAGTGTGTCAGCATGATGTCTTGTAAGTTTAGACAGTAGCAGGAAGCACCCAGTCCTGAGGCGGGGGAGGGGGAAACTCGGACATTAGCCCCTGCCTCCGTCCCCAGCTCGTTGCACAGCAATCTCTCTCTCTCTCTCACACTCACTCACACTCACACACACACACACACCTCTGTGTTCAACAGCACAAGCATTCCACATGAATGGTTTGTTTTTTGTCCCAGAGCAGATCAGCACAGCATTCAAGGGCCAATAGAAACGGAGCTTTGAAAGGGGAGGAGCACATGTCTCCAGGGCAGCGGAGCTCAAAACAGTGAGCAGAGCAACCACTTGAGGGATTATGGGACACTTCCGAAGACCAATTAATTGCTTTCTGTGTTGTAATGTGTTTACACTGCCAATACAGTGCTTGAGCCTGTGGGCTTTAAGGCTTATGACTCTCATCAAGGTGTTTTTTTTGTCTCTACGAGAGTCATAAGCCTTAAAGCACAGTCTCTGTATATGACAGGTCACAACAAGTGGATACAACAGACGGGGAGCACAAGATAACAGTGAGAAATTTAAGATTCGCGTACTAAGCAGTGGTCACACAGCACATCAGACGTCTAACCATGGTCATGTATTTTGTAGGCATCATAGTTGAGTTGAGTTATAGGAGAGATCTCAAGGAGAATAACATGGTAATTTTGTGGATTTTTATAGCTACTCCCCACACATAAAGGAGAGCATGGGGGAAAGTATTAAGGTGTTTGGGGGAAAAATGGACTGATAGGTGATAGACTGGCATGATTGTTGGAGTGAAGACGGGTCAATGGTTCTATACCACCCAAGAGATGATAGATAGGGTCTGGATAAGATGTGAATGACCTAAGAAATGAAGACAAATAGTTTTGCTTGGTGTGGAGGCATGTGAAGAGGGGGAAATCTAAGCAGCACCTACTGCACATTTTAATTGGGAGAGGAATAAAGTATTCTCAAGAACAGGAATGACCTGCAGTATGTTGGGAAAAGTGACAAGTATATAGATTATCAACATTACAAGATAATGTATAATTTTTTTTAAACAATAAGAATGAGGACAATTCTGCTTTGCTCATTGTTTGTACTGAAGAGTAGCAACATAAGGAAAGTAGGTACCTTGTTTTAAAAAGGGCCATTTTTAGAAATTCATGAAAGGCTATTTAGGTTGCAGCAATTTACAAGAAATCTGAGCCTGGAAAGCTGAGCTAAAAATAATTAGGAGTCCGGTGGCACCTTAAAGACTAACAGATTTATTTGAGCATAAGCTTTCATGGATTAAATCCCTAGGTCTTTAAGGTGCCATCGGACTCCTTGTTGTTTTTGTGGATACAGACTAACACGGCTAACCCCGATACTAAAAATAATTGTTTTAATAATAATACAGTTTAGATAAATTAGCATTTTGGAGGAAATATGAGACCCAGCTGTTGTAGTCAGGTTATCTCCCCACTTTGGGGGATGACCCTTCCTGATAACAAAAGTAGACATGTGAGGAACAGCCAGCATGGTTTCTGAAGCAGAGACTTACTTCCAGAAGCTGTTTCTTAACCTTCCTGAGTGTAAGCGGGGGAATAGTCCCGCTATTGTGGAGAACTTTCCTGGCTTCTGCACTACCCTGGTGAAGTTCTCGCTCCCACTTCCTTTACCCAGTGGCCTCCCTGCCCTTGAGGACTCTCCTTCCACTCTCCTGTCTGTCAGAGTCCTCGTAACCCCAACAAGGCTGGGCCCAGGATTCCTGAGGGGCTCGACCCTCAACCCTGCTGTGGTCACCTAGGACAGGGGCTAGGGTGTCTCCACTCTGGGGTACTCTCTCTGCCCTGGGCACTTCTGTGACCCACTGACCATTACGTACAAGTTAAAGCAAATGCAAGTTATTTAATCAGAGCTGCAGCAACCAGAGCCAGAGGGGCCAAAGGAGCAGCCCAGGGAGCTGGAGGCAGAGAAGCAGCAGCAGCAGCAGTGCTGAGACAGTGGTGCAGCTGGGGCTGGAGCAGTCTGGAGCTGGGTGCAGTGAGCAGCTGGGGAGAGCGAGGGGGACCCTGGGCAGCAGGCCCAGCAAAGGGAGACACCTCAGACAAGGGGCTCTGCAGGCCAGGCTTTTTTTTTCTGCTTAATCAACAATTAATTTTAAAAAGAATAAGGAAAAATGGGAAAGGTTAAAGGAAACACATCAACCCGCTCTGTGGCAGGGAACATCACAAACAGTGTCTCTGGAATGTCCGGGCAGTTCACAGTCTGTTCCTTGCAAGTCCCAGGCCTTCTTCTCAGGCTCTGGCTGTGCTGCAGGGATGCTGTGGGTTGGACACTTGCTCTGGTGGTGGCCACACACTCTCAGGCTCTAAGTGGTAGGATCCTTCTTCCCAGTGTCACCCCCGCCCTGTCGGGGTTACAATCCAAGCCTGGCCTGCAAAGCCCCTGGGCTGAGGCGTCTCCCTGTGTTGGGCCCGCTGCCTAAGGTCCCCCTCACTCTCCCCAGCGGCTCACTGCACCCAGCTCCAGACTGCTCCAGCCCCAGCTGCACCACTGTCTCAGCACTGCTGCTGCTCTGCCTCCAGCTCCCTGGGCTGCTCCTTTTGCCCCTCTGGCTCTGGTTGCTGCAGCTCTGCTCCCAGGACAGGGTCTGCTCTCTCTGGGCTGCTTTTCTGGTCCCTCTGGATCTGGCACAACTCTGCCCCCCCCAGCTCAGCTTGGGCCCCTGCTTTCTCCTCAGCTCGGCCCCACTCTGTCTGACCCAGGCAAATCCAGCTCACATGGAGGACGGAACCCCCCTGGCTTCCTGACTCCCGGATTAGCCTGTCTGCTGTGTCATGCAGGCTGACCTGGAGCATTGGCCTCTCCCCATTGTTCCTGGGGGCTGTCAGTCTCAGGGTCCTGATTCCCCATTGACCCTTTCCCCTTTTTAGTACTGGGTGCTAGCAACTGAAAGACCCCCACTGAATGTTAGTAAGGGGACAACAGTCCCCTTACATAAGCATAAATTCTTCACTCCAGAATGGAACTGAAAGTTCATACTGTATAGAATGATTATTAGTAAATCTCCTGATTTGATTTTTAGAGCCAGCGGATGAACTGTGGATTGGACTGAATGATCGTAAAGTTCAGATGTATTTTGAATGGAGTGATGGGACTCCTGTGACATACACCAAGTGGCTACGTGGCGAACCAACCCATGCGAACAACAGGCAAGAAGATTGTGTTGTCATGAAAGGACAGGTAAAGTAATCCAGTTATCTGTCTCATCTGAGCCTTTTTTTCTTTTGATCCATTTTTCTGTCCAAGAGCATGGGAATTGGGGATAATATTATATGAAGTAACTTTTGTTGTTCCAAAGGTTTTTAGAGTTACTTTTAGAGGAATCTAGTCAGCGTTTAAATATGCTATGAAGTTGTTTTCATTAGTTTCATAATAAATGGGCAAGAGAGGCCATACAATGACTTTTCCCAAAGGTTAACTCCTTGTGTTGCTATGGCACTCTGAGTCCACTACTCTGTAGGTCTCCTGTGAATTTGGGCTTCAGAAGAATACACCTACCTATTCTATGAGACACACGAACATGTGTGATCGTGGATTCCAGGAGAATGGGGGGTGGGGGGAATTAGTTTAAGACTTGGGAATTTTTCTGCTTTGACTGGCAGAGGCTGTATAACTTAACAAATTGCACAGATTTATGAACTTCACTAAGAAAATATATTAAGGAGAAATCCTGTTAATAAAAGAGCCCAGATTTTCTGGAAAAAACATTTGGATCCCAGACCTTGGGTTTATGTGGGCTAGATATATTGCATGAATTTATTATAAATTCTCTGTTGGGTGTGCCTGTTCATTATATATGCAAGAAAAGGGATTATTCAGTGTATTAAGACAAACCATTGCAGATAAATGATGTAACTACCATTGTCAGGCTGCTTTGATAAGGGCTACCTGTTAGCACTACTCCCAGAAAAATGAGGTACAGTCACAAATATGATAGGCAAATAGAAGGAGCTTAGATAAAAGAGAGAGTCATGCAGGTCACAGCTATATGACACCAGCAAAAATTTTTTTTTGCCAGATCTGTGATGGTGTGAAATACTTGTATTTACCACTCACTGCAGGTTCACCTATTTATCAAGGCAAAAATAGTTTTCAATAGCAAAACCTGCTTTTCATTTAGCAAAATAACTCACCATTGGTGAGGGAGCTAAAGGTGAAAGAGGAGAAATAAATATACAATATAAATCATCTTTTCAGCTGTCCTGAAAGCCACACAAGGCTTATATATGGCAGACCATTTAGGCCTAGGGCTAAAGAAATATGAAGGAAATCTCAGCACTTGCTTCTAGTCTTGACAGGTTTTGAGCTAGAGGATCTTAATACTGGAATACATTTATACATTTAAAAAACTCTTAGGTCATTTTTTGTAGGTTTTTAAGTCTGTCTCTGGGGAAACAAGTGAAATTTTGTATGTATTTTCATATATGGCACTGACAGCATTGTCAAAGGAATACTATATTTTTTTTTTAATCTCTCACGTCAGTCTACATCCTGAAAACAGATGCAGTTTAATGAGACAAACATGTTTCATGGCAGAGATCCAGTATTTCAATAGGAGCTTTTTTTTTTTTTATCTTCATGGTAGTGTCGTCTGTTGTAATATTTTCCCATATCCATTCATATTTATATGGCTGCTCTCAATAAACTTAGCAGAAATTTAGTAACCTGAGGGGATAATGGATAGGAGGAAGTTGGAAACTAATTCTAACAATAGGATATACAATACTATAGTATAGTTTGTCAGCACTTGTTTTATAAGTTATCTATTCCAGGGACTTATGATTTCTGTACATCTAAATTTCATGAGATATAGCATGCATTTAGCAATTGATATGATCTGGTATGACACCCATTGTTAGTGTCAGCTAATCACCATGCCTTATGCAGGAAATTCACTATCAGAAGTAATACTTATTAAAATAGTACTTCTGAGAAAGACGGGGAGGAAAAAGGCTGCTGTTTGGCAGGCGAGAGATGTAACTCAAATATCCAACTTGTATGCGTTTGGAAGATGCTTCAATTTGCAGAAGTGCATACCTAAGCTCTGTCATACTGGCGGCAGTATGATCACCTCTGTTGCTTAGGGAATTAATATTTCGATGTTTGCTTATGAAGCTCCTATATTTAAAGAGGCTGTTATGGTAAAACCCAACTCTAAAGTTCATAAATTAGCAAAAAGGATTTTGTTTATTCAGTTTATATTTGGTCAACACTATCACTGACAGATGTTTCTAAATGAGACAGAGGTGTGCAGTGGGTGTGTGTGTAAATATGTATGCATTGGGTACATTTCATCCAAAGTATTTAATACAAATGAAATAAATATATATATAATACCATTTGAATGAATACTTTTATTTCTTACTTGTCATATTATATATATATATACACTCACCAAAAAAGGACCATGTTAAAAAGGGTTGGTCATGTAATTACCTACATTAAATTCAGTGTCAAAACTGGCTACCCAAGATTTATTTACTCATACTGTAGATGGAATAACTTAAAATAAATCACAGATCTAAGTTTTCCCCTTTCATAGCACTACAAAAATAAATGTCCATAAACGTTAATATTAAAGAACTAATGAAATTTTTTTGAAAGAGTATAAGGCCCACTTGATTGATACGTTTCTCTCCTTCTGCCATTTTCAGGATGGATATTGGGCAGATCATGCTTGTGAAAAGAAACTTGCATATATCTGTAAAAGGAAACCTTTGGCAGAAGCTAGTGGGGAAGAGGAGATCATTGATCCAGGCTGTCAAAGAGTAAGTGCAAAATAAGTTATGTGAATTGAATAATCATAGAACAATCGAGACATTAAATACAAACCAGATTACTATGAGGATAAGGGTGGACAGCCAAAAATTGGTCTGTGTTGGCTTCACTGGTGCATGTGGCCTCCACAGTCTTCATGATGTGTAGGACATATGGCATACCTGGAAGACTAAATAGATCTAGCTTCCAGCTGCCCTTTGGCCCATGCTTCGCAATTCTGTTTTAAGTACCCCAAACCTACAGTTCCTGTAGCAGATTATCACTTTCCTGCCCTGGAATCCAGTTCTCCTTGCAGGATTATTGAGGTGAAATAATGCTACCCTGAGGCTGGGGAGAAGGCGTGAGCACAGGCATATCAGAAGCATTTTTAAAAACTCATTTTATGTGACATTTTGTTTCATGAAACAGTATGTTATAAAGAGATGTTGTTCCTAGTTAAAAATAGATATAAAAGATTTATGAACAATTTTGTGTAGCCTACATGTGACTCAGAGATGTAAAGTATCTGGCTTTGTTATAGTCAAAGTAGCTTTATGAGTCTACCATTTTTCATTAATGTGTATCTTATAGTTGATACTTTTATATATGTGTATTATACATTTAACATCCAAGTTCTTCTGGGTCTTGTGTGCTACTGAAGACCCACAATGCTTTTGTGTTGAACTAGATCCAAATTTCTGATAGAATATTCCACTTTGCTTCTCCAGTCTGTACATATATCTGAGGCAGTTTTACTGTTGGATAAGCAGACAAAGAAAAGATAACCCAAAGCTCAGCACTGGCTCAGTTTTTATTTATTTATTTTTTTAATGTCCTTTAGGAAAGAGATATCCCTACAGGAAAAACTGAGTCAGAACCTCGCTGCTGAATAAACACTCCCATGTTCTACTTATTTCAAGGAAATATTTTGCAAACTTATTTTCTATCTCCGCTTGTTGTTCACATTGTGACCCCTTCATTCTTATTGTTTGTTAGTTGCCCCATGGTTTAGCAATAACGTGTTCTAAATCATTTTTTAAAAACAGAGACTAGAAATGAGTATTACATCACACTTTGCAAACAAGCTTGTGTGATTGCCTCATATTTATTTTAACAGGGATGGAAAAGACATGGCTTTCATTGTTACATGATTGCAAGTACGTTTGCATCATTTTATGAAGCAAATCAAACATGTGGAAGGAACCAGGCTTACCTAGCTACTGTTGAAAACAGGTATGGAAAAGGCCGCTGTTCTGACGGCTTACAGAACCTTAGAAGGCTCAAAATCCTAAAATAGTCTAGATCATCAAAATAAAATTCCCAATGTTGAGCAAAGCCAGAGACGGGCTTGAGGCAGAAAATTAGAATGGGATATTGAACCTCTCAAAACGTGTGTGTAGATGGGTGGGTGCCCAAATCCAAGGGTGTGGATCAGCCCACTGTAGAGATGGGTGACTGCCATGAAATTTGAATTCACCATTATATTGGGCCTGGAGAATAAATTAATTGCTCTTTTACACCTGTGCAAACCTATTCCTGTCAGTGAGGTTGCCACAGGTGTGACTGACTGGAAATTAATAAACAATTCTGTTGCTGATGCGCACACACACAAATAAAACTACATTTGCTCTGTCTGAGTCGTGTTGGCTCTGCAGAGCTTACAAGACTAAAAAGCTGAAAAAACTCTATTTTTGTTGCCAAATGAATAGCTAGGGCTCTGAATCCCACACAGGAAGCAGATCTTCTGAGTGAGAAGGGGCTATTTTTATCTAGTTACTTTTTCTGGAGTAGAGCTGCACTTTTAAAAAAAAGTCATATGAGCATTTTCCGGCAATGCCAAAAGGACAGGAGACATTTGATATGGTTTTAATTAGGCCACAACTTTATTATTAGATGTTTGGGGCTACCTGGCAGATAAGTGTATAGGGCAGGTAACCCCATGTTCATTCAGGAATTATCCAGGGGGATCCCCCTCTTTTTCCATCCAGGTCGCACACCTAATTCATTGCCAGGACCTTACCATCCACCCCCTGCCTTGTAGAAGGATTAAGGTGGGCTATAAGAAATGGGGGTTGGCTCGCTGCCATACCAGTCATAGGAGCCCCAACAACCCTTTCCCCCCTTCCCATTCCATTCCCTTAATGCACACCTCATTTTTAAGCCCTTTTCCAAACCATTTATCTGGTTACTGTATACTTTCTGCCAGAAGGCGGTGCCAGCAATTAGCTTGGCTGCTTTCCCCCCAAACCCAGTTGAGTTCCCAGACATCTCCTAATGCCCCCTTTTATATTGGCCAGAACAAATCTGCAGCAAAGTCTGGTAGGGGACCCCCACCCTCTCTGAATAATTCTGGTGCCCCAGGTTGTGAAATTGCCAAACTTCTTATGACCCCAAGGAATTTGGCCACCACCTTATTCACGTTCTCCTTGCCTTGTCCACCTAGATGGTGTTCCATGACTCTCTGCCAGACCCTGCATTAATGCATGTCCAACCATACATTTTTTATTTTCTCCTGGAGAAATTGAAGGATCAGCCTCAAGTCCCTTTTTGGACATCAATTCAAACCATTTACACATCCCAAATAGTGCCATCCAAGGTGTGCCACTGTTATATCGGTGACCGCTGATGGGTCCCCACAGCATTCAGCAGTGGCATCAGCTGGTCCAATAACATGCTCCTCCTCCTATGCCAACTCAGGCTCGCCCCATCACTGGGACCCAGTTGCGAACTCTCAGGGCTACTAGGACATCTGCTTATGCATATAGAAAACAATCCTGTGTCCATCTGGAATGAAATTACAACACATTAATATTGACTCATTACCTGAGATCGCACACATGTTTTGTACGCTTCCGAATGCCAATGCTCAATTGTCCAAATTGCCTCTTCCCCCATACACAGCTGTATTGCTGCTGTTGTGGCCCTGATTCTGGATGAGTGGGAACCAAATTACATGGGGCAGAACCAGGCTTACTGCCTTCCCAGACAATAACAGATTCTCCCCAGCCTCCTTGATCAGTCGTTGACTGTTGCAAGTTTAATACACTGACAGGGACAAGCAGGGATATGTCACACAGTTCCAAGTTCCCTCCTGCAGAGCCCCTACAGAACCCAGGAACTAGCTCGCTGATCCCGTAAGCACCAAAAGTTGCTATCAAGAATGCTTCCCTGAACAAGACTGCTTAGATCCCTGAGAACGTGAACTGTGGCGGAACAATGGGACTCCTCCCTGGTGCCATTGGAATGTGACCACCGCACCAGAAACCTTTGAGTTAAAACTGCTGCATGGATATGGATAACCATTTAATCCACTGACGAACATAACACCTAGGAGGCTATTCAAGATTGCTGAGGACACTGGTTGACAGGTTGCCAGCGACAGCATGTATCGCAGCACCTGCTCCTCTGTAATGGGCCATTTGTTGACTGGCTTCCCCACCCCTGTAATTGCATGAATTCATTAAAACTTGTTTCATAGCTCTGCCATATGAGTGCAGCCAACTGATCTCCATGCTACTCTGATAACCATCCTACCCCGAGGTTCCATAGCGCTAGCAGCATCCACTCAGGTTCTTGGCTGGCTCCTGGTGCCAGCTTCTGAAACTGAAGCATCTGAAAATAAGGCAAGGTGTCTGCTATGCGAGTATCAACCCCAGAAATGGTGATAAAGTAATCAATATGCTCCTGGAGCATATTTGAGGACCATCAATTCAACCCATTCCCCCCTGGGGGAAAAACCTGGAAGGGCTATACAGGCCGTTGCGTGAATGGCCCTGCCATGCTGCCCTCAATTCGTTCCTGTGGAATCATTTTCTTTACAACATAGCCCATCCACGCCCATTACTCAAAAACATTTTTTTTGTTTGATATCAAATTGCTCCTGGTCCCCATAAAGAGGATCCTAAAACATGAGCAAACTAACCAAATGTAGAGTTGATTTCTATCTGAAAGTCATAGAATCATAGAATATCGGGGTTGGAAGGGACCTCAGGAGGTCATCTAGTCAACCCCCTGCTCAAAGGAGGACCAATCCCCAACTAAATCATCTCAGCCAGGGATTTGTCAAGCCTGACCTTAAAAACCTCAAAGGAAGGAGATTCCACCACCTCCCTAGGTAATGCATTCCAGTGCTTCACCACCCTCCTAGTGAAAAAGTTTTTCCTAATACTCCTTATCACCTAAAACTCCCACTGCAACTTGAGACCATTACTCCTTGTTCTGTCATCTGATACCACTGAGAACAGTCTAGATCCATTCTTATTGGAACCCCCTTTCAGGTAGTTGAAAGCAGCAATCAAATCCCCCCTTATTCTTCTCTTCTGCAAGCTAAACAATCTCAGTTCCCTCAGCCTCTTCTCATAAGTCATGTGTTCCTATCCCCTAATCATTTTTGTTGCCCTCCACTGGACGCTTTCCAATTTTTCCACATCCTTCTTGTAGTGTTGGGCCCAAAACTGGACACAGTACTCCAGATGAGGCCTCACCAATGTCGAATAGAGGGGAATCATCACGTCCCTCGATCTGCTGGCAATGCCCCTGCTTATACAGCCCAAAATGCAATTAGTCTTCTTGGCAACAAGGGCACACTGTTGACTCATATCCAGCTTCTTGTCCGCTATAACCCCTAGGTCCTCTTCTGCAGAACTGCTGCCTAGTCATTTGGTCCTTAGTCTGTAGCAGTGCATGGGATTCTTCTGTCCTAAGTGCAGGACTCTGCACTTGTCTTTGTTGAACCTCATCAGATTTCTTTTGGTCAAATCCTCTAATTTGTCTAGGTCCCTCTGTATCCTATCCCTGTCCTTCAGCATATCTACTACTCCTCCCAGTTTAGTGTCATCTGCAAACTTGCTGAGGGTGCAGTCCACGCTATCCTCCAGATCATTAATGAAGATATTGAACAAAACCAGGATGGAGTCTTGGGGCACTCCGCTTGACACCGGCTGCCATTTAGACATGGAGCCATGGATCACTACCCATTGATCCTGACAATCTAGCCAGCTTTCTATCCACCTTATAGTCCATTCATCCAGCCCATGCTTCTTTAGCTTGCTGGCAAGAATACTTCTTTAGCTTGCTGGCAAGAATATCAAAAACTTTGCTAAAGTCAAGGAATAACACATCCACTGCCTTCCCCTTATTCACAGAGCCAGTTACCTCGACATAGAAGGCATTAGATTAGTCAGGCATGACTTGCCCTTGGTGAATCCATGCTGACTGTTATTGATCACTTTCCTGTCCTCTAAGTGCTTCAGAATTGATTCCTTGAGGACCTGCTCCATGATTTTTCCAGGGATTGAGGTGAGGCTGGCTGGCCTGTAGTTCCCCTGATCCTCCTCCTTCCCTTTTTTAAAGATGGGCACTACATTAGCCTTTTTCCAGTCTTCCAGGACCTCCCCCAATTGCCATGAGTTTTCAAAGATAATGGCCAATGGCTCTGCAATCACATCCGCCAATTCCTTTAGCACTCTTGGATGCAGTGCATCCGGCCCCATGGACTTGTGCTCGTCCAGCTTTTCTGTCCTTTACAGTTCAACCAAATACAATGTATTTTACATGAGGAGATGATGCACAATATCCAGTATTACATGTTGGAGGAACGCAGAGGGGGAGTCAGAACTTACTTATATTTGGTCTGCGGGCCCTTTAGAATTTCTCATATTTGTTTCTGTAGTGTCTTAGTAGATCTGTATGCAAATTCTACGTGGCATAGATTGTATTTTCCTAGATATGTGTACAAGTGCATAGCACATTTCTGGTACAACTGTAATGCAAATAATTAACAGCAAATTCATCTGGTCTTGGAACTAATAATAACAAATATGCAAACTTTTTTTAGATGTTTTGATTTTGCAAGACTCTCATCTCTATTGTATTTCCAATGAGCCTTCTATGTATTACTGACTTTTAAGTATAGCTGACTTTTATTTCTACATCTTCCCAGCCCCATAAGCACACGTTGTTTATGTGAGGTTATTAGTTAGCAGATTTGATTTTCATGATTCTTAGTTGAAGTAGTGAATTTTAGTTTCGGTCAATACCACCCTAGACTGCATACTTTTGTTTACTTCTGCTGTAGTATGACAAACCCTTAATCTGGAGTAGATACTTGTGGTTATTTTAACTCCAAACTGCTGTCGTGCATATAACACCAAATATTTAAAATATAGAACTACTGTAAATTCTCTAGAATTAAGATTATATTCCACCAAGATCACACTAGGTGCCTTTCTTCCCCTTCACTTGTTCACACTATTTCAGTCCTCCTGCATATAATTTTGTTTACTCTACAGAAGGAAAGAGGTGAGAGAAATTACAAATTCAAAATATGCCAAATATGTCCTTTGTGAATGATTCCACTTTATTCAGCTCTGTGGTACAAATAAATATGCCTAAACCACACATTTAATAACTCTTATACTATAAATGATAATGACATGCAATGTACAAATACTGGTTTAACACCAATTTGACTATTGTCTTCTTTTTGTACAGATATGAACAAGCTTTTCTAACTAGTCTGACAGGGCTGAGGCCTGAAAAATATTTTTGGATTGGTCTTTCAAATATACAAGAAAAGGGGACTTTCAAGTGGACCAATGATGAAGCAGTCTTATTCACGCACTGGAATTCAGAAATGCCAGGTATATATAGCACTACAATGTTGGTTGGGGAGTATAGGGCCCATACTGCAATACTCAGTGTTTAGACATATAAATATATATATATATTTGTAATTCCCTTAACAATTCATTCTATATCCTCTGCTGGATTGTACAGTGGTTGGCAGTTTTCAGATGCTTCTTTGGTGAAGGGTATCATCGTCAGGAATTTTGGTTTGCTACTTTGGTGTGAATGGTGTAAGTGATCTGCATGCCTGCATTATGTTAGCCTGCTGGTTAGTGTTGACATGTGATTGCAGACAAGCTTGGAAAAGGCTCAAATTGAAATCAGGGTTCTGATTTGCCATTGTAATGGGAAAGACTGAGTTAGTGTTGGGGCTGAGGTGACATGGAGTATGTAGTGTGTGGTGGCTTAAAGAGAATGCAAGATAGGAAATAGGGGATGGGGTGTATTGTGATGTACT
The DNA here is from genome assembly GCF_009764565.3 of Dermochelys coriacea. Classification (NCBI taxonomy): domain Eukaryota; kingdom Metazoa; phylum Chordata; order Testudines; family Dermochelyidae; genus Dermochelys; species Dermochelys coriacea. Next base: position 231,169,399 of record NC_050069.1, read on the forward strand.
TGACCCCATCATAATAAGTATGTTACCAGAGGAAATATGACTAAACAGTTATATAGTTAGTTTGGGCCAAAAAAATAGAATTGAAAATTAGCCTTGTGAATATTAGCTAAGACATCCTAAGTGTTCATCCTAAAAACATGTTTTTTAATTTGAAAATATCGTGCCATTCTGCTAACAAGCTGTTCCTAGGACAGCTTGTTCTGTTAAACACCAGATTTGTTTAGATCACTTTGTTATCTGAGGATATTTCAATGGATTCAATTCCATCTGAGTGTAATTCACCCCTTTGCAGAAGGCCAGCCCAATGGCTTGTACAGCCCTTAAGTTCTGAAAATAGGGTTTAAGTAGGACTCAGGGTGCTGCTAGACACAATGCTGACTGTTTGCTATGCCCATAGTGAACAAAATTCTGCATTACTTAACATAAGACCCCATGGTTAACCTTTATGTTCAAATGCTTTTGATGCGTATTGAAAAATGGCCATTGGCTTTGGTAAATCATACAAGGCATGTGTAAAAGAACTATGAGCCACACAGATACAGACACTGCAGTCATCAAAAGGGACCAAAATCGGGATCAGTTAAAACTGAGAACAAAGCACCAAAAACATAGGCCTCTACCACTTGAGTTCAGAGGAAAACTGTAGTTGTCAGAGAATAGAAGGTTGTGAAGCTGATAGGGCCAGTCACTAAAAGGTAACAGGATGATATATACTGACTAAGAGTACTAGACATGTATGTACCTCAAATTCACTGAATGACCTTTGTGAGTTGAAAATTATCCATTTGAATATGTGCAGAAATATAACTCATTTATATTAGGACAGAACTCAAAGTTCATAAAGTTCTAGATGATGCACAGTTTGGCTTTCATTTCTTTTTATATGTATAAAGGAAGAAAGTCAGGCTGTGTTGCCATGAGGACTGGACTGGCCGGTGGATTATGGGATGTTGTGAAATGTGAGGAAAAGGCAAAATTTCTCTGCAAACAGTGGGCTGAGGGAGTTACACGTCCACCTATTCCAACAACAACTCCTGCCCCCAAATGCCCAGAAGGATGGGATTCAAACAATCGTATTAGTTTCTGCTTCAAAGTAAGTACAGCAATTAATAATTCTGTACATGTTTGAAACATAGAAGTGCAAATAACTTAAATAGTAATGACTTCCATGCAGACTAGACATGTCTACATTTTCTCTCCATCCTGATAGGATCTCTCAGTGTTTTATAAACAGGATTTACAAGCTATTAGGTAGGGGTCACCTCACCCATCACTGAAATGCAGACACCGTGACACCAGTAGCTATTTAATAATACACAACAATAGGCGAGAAAGACTCGCAACTGTTCCCCTCACTTCTCACCTCTGGTGTTCAAACCTGACTTTTCTTCTCCCACATCTCTAATTCCTATTAAATTTTAAACTGTTTTTTCCTCATTGTTTGTATTATAGTAGAGGTTGGTCTCACCAGTGCCCTCTGCTAGCTGTGGCTCAAATGTCTGCATGTAAAGTGAAACAGATTCTGTGTACAAGGCATAATCTATATAACACATTTTAAATTTTATACCGTCTGCTTTTTGATTTGTTAGATTGTATGACATCATACCATAGGGGAAATAGCTCATGTTTTTTGATTCTATGATGCATACAGTGTATGTCTGATTGTAAAATATACTCTCATTAGCCTTTTTCAAGAGAACAAAAGAAAACATGGCTGGAATCTCAAGATTTTTGTAGAGCTATAGGAGGAGATCTGGCCACCATTAATGGTAAAGAAGAACAATATGTTATTTGGCGTTCTGTAGCGTGAGTATCTATCTACATTATGGTTATTTTTTCACTTTATCCATTAAATGAGAAAAAAAATGCCTTTTGATCCTTCCTGCAATAGTTGGTTTCAGCTAAATATTCATACTTTGGTACAATATTTGTCATCCAATTTAAAATATTTTAGAATTGTAATATTTACAATTAGTTAGGGATTCCAAAAGTGTAATGAATTAATGAACTGGTGTACTTTTGTCTGCATATTATTTGGGAATTTACAAAATTGCCACAGAGGTAATTTGGTACAACATATGAAAATTTATGAAGAAGGAGGAAAATGTTCACATAAAACTGGTCAAGACTGTTATTGTTCCCTAGCTCTAACTAGGTTTCAGGTAGCTGAAACAATTTCAAACAGTTTTGCTCCTATGCAGTGAATGTGAATGCAATTACTTGGTCTCTATTAAGGGAACTCATAACATAGGGTAATACATTATCAATGTGATCAAATGTATTTTTTAAGTAAAGCAGCGTGCACATCACAAAATAGGGTTTTCTAATAATAGCTTCTGAAAACAATCCCCTTGTATTCCAAAACACCTAAATCAACTATTATTGGCCAAATTTTCAAGGAGGCCTTAAATTATGCTTGTAAATTTTGTATGTGCAGGTTAGAGCTCTAGACCTGATTCAAAGGCCATTGAAGTCAGAGTCTTATCATTGATGTCTGCAGGCTTTATAATACTTTGTGAATGCATATAGGATAGTTACTCAGTTTTCTACTTTACTGCATGTGAAATGCAAGCTGTGTGTGCAACTTCCAGAGGCAATTTTAGAGGCCATCTTAACTTTCCATTATTAAGACACTGTTTTACCACCGTTATTTTCATTAATGATCACTATGTATAATATATTGAGCAGTAAACAACTTTGAGGTTTTCAATAATTTTACATGCATAAAAATACTGCATTTTTACCTGATTAAAATAAAAAGTTCCCCTTTTCTGCTTCTGTTCTGTTGTTGGCCTTATTGGGCAGGACAGTCTGTACGCAATTTGATTCCTTTGAAACAAATAAATAGCAATAAAATCCCAACAATATATTTACATTATAAATGCTGATATATCTTCTGGTATAAGAGAATACAAATATATTCTATGTATGTACTCCTGTGCTTAAGGAGAGAGATGTTGTTTTGGGTGCCTCACCTCATCCCCATCTTCATTAAAAGAAAAAACAACAGAGTGTGGGCAGCTGTGAGCTAGTGGGCTGAGTCCATGCCTGGGATATGTGGATTTTATTGTAGTCTTGATCTGATTCATTATGTGACTGTCAAAGATCCTGAATGGGTGGGTTGGCTCCATCCAATCAAGACCTTTGACCGTCACACAGGTGCTCCAGTCAATAAGGTTAAAGTACTTTATTGATTTGGCCCCTCCCCAACTGGAGGGGGAAAAAGGCCAGAACAACAAAAAAACAACCAGTCAAAACACCCCAATGGAGAAGTTGTCAACATTAACCGTTTGACTAGGTAAATTTCAGACGAGGCCATTTTTTTTAAAGTTATTTAGCTGCCTAAAGATGCAGGTAGGGACCTAATACGATTTTCAAAAGTGCCTAACTTTTCCTGAAAGTCTAACTCATTTAGACACTTTTGAAAATCACACTAGACACCCATGTGCATCATTAAATGCCTAAAAACCTTTGTTAATCTGCCCAGATACCTACTGGCCAGCCTTAGCCCCCCTTTGTTCTTGACTCTTTGTTCTCCTCTTTATACCATTTGTACAATTTCTTGCTGCAGTGCAGTCAGAGTAAAATCACACCTGAAGTTACACCAGTGAGACTTTATCATGTAGATCAGTCTTCACGCTCATTGTTTCAATCAGAATGTTTCACTGGGCCAGTATATGGTAACTTGGCATTTGGGACCTCTCCTATACAGAAATGTGACTCGGTCTCTCAGTGCTATCTACCAGTCCACAGATGATCCTAGCAGTTGTAAATAGTTAATTTTACATGATCAGGTGACAGATTCTCAATATTCAGGTACTTTTCCAACAGATTTTAGGAGTATTTTCACAGAAAGTTTATGAAACTTGATGTGATTTACATTTTTGAATCTAATTTCATATAAAAATGTTTCTCTTGTTTCTCTTTAATCTGTCTATATATCTTGTGTTTTAGGAAAAATGGATACTATCATCAGAAATTCTGGATAGGTTTATACTATTTGAATCCTGATGATGGATTTGCTTGGAGTGATGGGTCTCCAGTGAGTGATTTAGTTTTTCCCCAATTGTTTCCACCCTCCCCTGACTCTGTAATTCTCATGCTTTTTAAAATAATTTTATTCCTGATCATATTCCTGAACCCCTATCAAGCTGTCATGTGCAAGGCTGATAAATAGCTATCCTATAGCCAGATTTTGTGTACAAGACACTATTTTTTTTTTTTGGTAAAATGTGTTTAAAATAAAAAATGAAGAATAAAAGTGACTAATATGACCATAAGGGTAGTCTGTGTACACGGAGGTATAGTCACAAAAGAGAAATTGCTCTGACTTCCCTACAGGAAGGAGATTTTTTTAATGTCTGTTTTTTGTCTGTCCATTTTTGGTGATGAAGGCTTGGTGAAATTGGTGTAGTTGCAAAATATAACAATGGTAGTTTAAAATATTGTCTGTAACACCTAGAGTCATGGATTGCTGCTCCTTTACCCTTCTGTTTTGTAAACATTAAAAGGAATAAAACATAAGAGAAAATAGATTAAGTGTTGTAAATTTACTCTTTTCCAAAGCTAATTTAGAACCTGATCCTGCAGAGTGCTGCACTTGATAGGTCATACTACTTGTATTCCAGTGTAACTCTGTTGAAGCCAAGATGTAAAACTGAAGTAACTGTAGTGAATTTGGTTTTGTGTGTGTATTTTCCAGTAGAACTGGTTAAAAAAAATAAAAAGGAAATTCAACAGAACATTTTTCATTTGGAAAATATGATTTTGTTGAAATTTAAATATTTTGAGGGAATATGTTGATTTCAATGCAATTTTAGCTAGAAAAAATGTTGACTCTGAAGAAGAGCTCTGAGTAAGCTCTAAAGCTTCTCTCTCTCACCAACAGAAGTTGGGCCAATAAAAGAATAATAAAACCTCACCCACCTTGTCTCTCTAAAAAGAATAATTAGACTCTTTATTTTACTTCAATAAGGTAAAATGTTTTGTATCAATTTTGTTTCAGTTCATTTTGTTTTGACTTTTATATTGCATTATATATTAATATTGTTATATTTTATTTAATATATTGTCATAATATTTCAACATCATAAAAACAAAACATGTTGCCTTATCAAAACAAAATTTTTTGATGTTCTCAAAATGTTTTGATGTTTCTGAATAATTGGTTTTTTTTGGAATTTCCATTCTGCAAGAAATTTAGAAATTTTGACTTTTCATCCCAATTCAGAATGTGAACAAATTTTGAAATGTCAGAATTTCCCACAGAATAGAAATTCCACTTTTCTGACCAGCTTTATTTTCCATCTTGACACTGGAAATCCAACTTGGATCTTTCTGGTTTTCTTGCTGCAGCGCAGTTGCTATCTCTTTCTATGAAGAAAATAGTAATACAATTATATTTCCACTATAGATGATATATACAAACTGGGCCTATGGAGAACCCAATAATTATCAAGGAATGGAACTTTGTGCAGAACTCAGTGGAGATTCCAGCATGTTGTGGAATGACAGGCACTGTGACTATGTATATGACTGGATCTGTGAAATAAAGAAAGGTATAATTACTTCCACTTTAAATAAAAACAATAAACAAAACACAAGAAATGCATTTTTTGTATAATTTAAAAAAAATAGTTTTGACTTCAGAATGTCATATGCAAGAAGTGAAATAAGAACAGTGTGAGGGTATTAATTCATCAGTCTTCATTAAATTTAGAGATATAGAATATCTAAGGGGTGTCCTGGTATTAAGTCCATGAGTCTGCCTTACTTTTTTTTCATGCCCTAAGGAAGGGAGTGTGATTCTTGAATTTCATTCATTTTATTTTAAAAGGCACAGCTTTAAGATTGAATTTCAAATTGAATTCAAATTTTCCCTTTTCATTTGTTCATGCTTTTCTCCAACAAATTCCTTTTGGATTAATATTTTCTGAGGTTTGATTTAAGTTTACTGGAAAGTTTTTTTTTTCCTCAGGTCAATTCAATCATTTTTCTGAGTTTCTAAAATGTGAAAAATTCGTTCTCCTTTGCATCTTCAAATTAGGTCTTTTTTGGCCAGATAACTGAAGCTAGATATTGTAAATTGTGGTTATTTTGCACATCTCTATTTTGAGATCTGAGATTCTTGAAGCCAAACTGAAGAAAATCAATTCCATAGTTTTAAAGCCACTGTGCATAAGTAGTAGGATTTTCTGGCATATGCAGTAGAATTTTTCTATTTCAGCTACTGAACCAAATTCCTTCAAACATGGTTTGATTTTTAGGTCTCAGAAATCTTCAAAACAAATGAAGTTTGAAGAAAAAAAGGTCAGTAGCTTTAAAGTTATGGTAACAGGTAAACATATCCAGAATTAGGATGACCTTATCAAATACATCCTGAATGTGTTGAACTCAAATTTTGGATGGCTGGCACGAGGACACCTTTATTAAGGAATTCTTTTTTCTTGTGGCATCAAGCCAAAAGCTCCAAATGAAGGAAACTTCAAGTTCTGGAAGCAGCATACGTAGCTAATTTTAAGTATTTCAGTGACAGTTTCAGCAATTGCCTCATCACAGCCTTTTATTTAGGGAGAGCATAGAGTGAAGGTCACATTTCACATGAATGAGAGCAAAAAGTTAGACCAGAAAGATCCGCTTCTGGTGGGTAAAGAAATGTCTGGGAAATTCAGTAGGAAATGTCACTAAAAGGTTAACACTTTTGAGATTCTATTTACTCAGCAAGGAAAATGACTAAAAACAGATGACATAGACAGAGAGACATCAAGTGTAGTGGAAACTCATTTTCTGTAGTGCCAGCTATCAGGAAAATCCATGATATAACTAACAAAGCTCAGAGTACCTGTGGCCTGCCATTTATGCTACTGAGAAATTATCAGGAAAGTGTTAAACTCCACTACAATATATTGTGAGAGTTCTTTTTTCAGCTGGTACTATGCATGAACTGAAACATTTCACAAAAAAATTGAAAAATTGTTTTCATTTTACCCAGGATTTGAAATGGACCCGTTGTAAAGCATATTTTTCGCAACATTTTTCAAGTGAAAATTTTATCAAAAACCTTACCTAAATGGTTAACATCTTTCATTTTCTGAAAACCCAGTTTCAGTAAATGAAAAATGTCATAATGGTTTTTGATAATATTGTCTATTTAAAAAAATCAATTTTTGAAACAAAAACTGTTTGAGAGAAAAGGTCATTTTTCAATTAAAAAACTTTATCTGAAAAATGTTAAACCTAGTAATACCTGTTGAGGGTTGTGCCTAGTCTGCTTCTAGTCTTCCACTGCACATACTAGATTGTATACAAAATCAAAACTAAAAGGAGGCGTAGACGCTTTCGCAGAGCAGGACAAGCATCTGCTGTGCCCCATGCATCTCAAAACAGTTATAATTCAATTCTGACACACATTAAATTGGTAATTTACAGTGTATTGTGTATATATAAAGAATAACTGGAATCTAGTGCTTTGTTTTCTTTAAACTTTACCATATAAACTTGAGTATGGGCCGGGGGGATGGCGGGAAGAGGTTGTGCTACGTGGCTATGAGATGTATTACATGTGGTTTTATTTTATTTTACAGGAGCAAAAGTAAACCCTGAACCAACAGAGTCTCCTAATCCCAGTGAGTTTTTTTTAGTAATGTATTTTTATAATTATAATGAGAACAATATGTATGATAGGGACAATAAATATGGCGTCATTATTTACCTTACAGAATATAAAGTCACAGATGATGGATGGATTATACAAGAAGACAAGCAGTATTATTTCAGCACAGAAAGTGTTCCCATGGAAAAAGGCCGGGAGTTTTGCAAGAAGAATTTTGGAGATCTTGTTGTCATCGACGGTGACAGTGAAAGAAAGATGCTGTGGAGATATGTGAGCAAACTAGGTCTTGCTTCAGCAATTAGTAATCTAGTACAGTGAACCTGGTCACAGAATATTTCTCCAAGAGCCTGATTCACTACTATGTCATTCCATTTTTATGCCTGTGAAATGAATGAAGTTACATTGTCATAAAACTGCAATAATGCAGTGGTGAATTAGGCCTTTAATTGGCAAACTAGTCAAGACAGGGACTGTCACTGAACTGTGTTAGCAATTGCTAGTGGATCTTAAACTTTAATTTGAATTAATTTATGGCCATAAATCAGCTTTTTGACAAGAACCAAATTGCTCTGCAAAATAACAATTGCCAGAGTTAGCCATTGCTTCACTTGTCAGTCTCAAAAGAACTGAATAAAGTGGAAGTTTTCACCAAAAAGATGGGCAGGATCTGGCTTGAAATTACTGAGCTGCTAAGTCACTTGACAACTTCAAAATATTCTGAGGCATGGATCCTGCAGAGCTGGAGACCTTAAATACAATACTCCACATAAAATCAAAGCCTCATGGTCTTGTTGGTTTCAGCTTGTGTGTGTGTGACAGAGAGAGAAATAAAAGTGGAATTGCCAACCAACAGGTCTGTCCCCTATCTCTCAGCATTGTATGACTGGCGAAATCTTGAGAGGGAAGTGAAAATTTGGGGCATCGATTGAGACCCAGGGACGAGCTTGTTAACCCTGGGTGATTAGGAAATTTGGGGTAAATTCTCCTGTAGCCTATGAGTTGGTCTCCATTTTATAAAATCAGCAATGTGCTTATAAGGCAGACTTTCATTAAATAACAATTTTGCTCAACTGACTAAAGAGCAATAGTGAAAAGAGGTGAAGGATCTATCTCAAATTTAATCCAAATCATAGGAGAGAGAATGTCCGTCACTAGAAATTTCTCTAGGTATTAAATCCAACAACTTTGAAGGGAAACTGAAATAAGTACTCATGTGATGGCTACCCTCTTGGTCAACATATTGGGGATTGAACTGGGTACCTCCAGAGCTAAAGGCATGAGCTGCTACGACTTAAGCTAACGAGCCAAAACTCTATTGCTGCGGGATGAAACTATTTATATCCTCTGTGGATCAGCACAGAGGGGGACCTGTAACTCACTCTCCAGGCAGTTACACTAAAATATTTTTGATCTATAAAGAGGAAAGTATTTAAGTTTTATCTTTTTGTTTTAGATCTTGAAAAATGGCAAAGAAGATTCATATTTCATTGGTTTAGAACTGAGTTTGGATAAACAGGTTAGGTAAGTAAACAAGCAACATCAAAGCTAGTAACGTAGTGAAACAAGTCTTGTACTGGACAAAGCTGTGATTATAGAGAACTTTAGGGTGAAATTGTGGCCCCGTCAAAGTCATTGAAACTGTTTTGCCATTGACTTCAGTGAGACCATGATGTCACCCTTAGTGTTTCCATTACTGAGGGTTATAAAAATTTATTCTGAACTAAATATTGGCATAAAGATCTCAGTTCACAAGCATATTTCATTCAAAATTTTTAGAAAATCCCACATTTATTATTTATTATAGCATTTCTATATGATTGGTCACTATAATGGCTACTTTACATTTTCTATAGCTGGGGCGGGGGTGGGATTTGCGGAATGGAGTTGAATTTTGCTCTCAGTTACGCCATTGCTCTGAATCTTACAAAGTAAAACCACACTGAGGAATTTAAAAGAATGTTTATCTATTGATACTGGACCAAATTCTGCCCTCATAGAAGACCAACTTCCAATGAAATCAATGATGTTTTTCCATTGACTCCAGAGGGAGTTGGGTCAGGCTCTTAAACCCTTGCAAATCCATTAATTCCGTAAGAATATTAGAACATTAACCTTTTTTAAAAAAAAATTCAGTAGTTCTGATGGCTTTTGAAAAGTTGTACTTTGCCATTTGTTTTAAGATTAGTAGTGCATCCCAAAAGATATTTTAATTGAAGAGACAGCCCTGAGTTTTGAAGTTCTACAAGATATAAATCTTTTTTTTAATTTGACTACTGTTAGAACTGGATTAATCCAATTTCAGTTTACACCCATCTCTAGTTAACTCAAAAGAAAAATTGATTTTTTTTAAATAGCTTTTACTTAGAAGGAATAGAAAAAGTGATGCTGGAGATAAAGCCTGGATTGGGGAAATGGGAGTTTCTGGATTCTGCTGTGCCATGCTGATCCCTAGCTTTCATAGTGGTCCTTTGGCTACATTCAGAATTGTCCTGGGTCCCGGGATTGGGAGGTACAGAGGTATATTAATACTGCGCAAATCAGGGGCAAACTCAGCTGTAACGCAAGGTCTGTGCCTTTGTAGAAACAGTAGGTTTGTTTCTCACTTGTTACTTTTCAACAAAGTTCATAGTTATATATAAATACTTACTACCATTTCTTCCTTCCTTGCAGGGGGTTAGCATGTATGATGATCCTTTCTGGCCAGCAGTTACCACACCGTGGTGTCTAAAATATTGCAGTTTTTTCCTGTATTAAAATAGGAAATACTTAACATATCTTAGGTTTCTTATGATGGTAACTGTTGACTTTTTCATAGAAATCACTATATGCACCTTATCATGTCTTCGTAATTGTGTTTTTTCTGTATTATTCATTGTTTACAGAAAAATAAAAAACAAAAGAAAATAGGCAAGGAGCTAGAATATGAACCATAGTCACCAACACACTTGGACTGCCTTGTGCTGCTCTAGCAATGCAGATAAGCCATGTTTATATCTGCTTTGCACACCAGACCAGTGCCAAAGCAGCTGGAATGTATTAGGAAATATATCCAGATATTTAAAAAGAAAGTTAGTATAACTAGGGATAATCAAAGTAAAAATATATAAAACTTATTTTCTCCTCTCAGTTAAGTCTTTAGCAATCTCATAGCATTTAATGTTAATGGAAGTTGGACAAGTAAAGCACTCTACACTAAGTGGTCGATAGACTTCTTCAACATTTTGCAAAATGATTTTTTGTAACATGGAAGCAAATAAATGTATTCATAAATAGGTTCTGTTTTGTCTGATTTTAAGCTGGATGGATGGAACCCCTGTGAATTTCTTAGCATGGGCAGCACATGAACCCAACTTTGCAAACAATGATGAAAACTGTGTAGTCATGTATAAAAACTTAGGTGAGTAATATTACATTTCTGGATGTAATTTTTTTTTGTGTAGGTCATTAATTTTTCCTTCTGTGGTTTATTTCTTGCTGCTGCTTCTTTTTTTTTTTGAGGTATTACAAAAAATTAACACTCTTCATATGTGTTTGTATTGTATCCAGCACAATGGGAGCTAACAGAGGCCACTGGGCATGGCTGCTATATAAATATATTATCATAATTATTATTATTGTTATTAACTGAGCTAATGTGCTACTAAGAAATTCATGTTGAAGACATAAATAACAAAATCTTCAAACCTTTCCATTGCCTTTCATCTTAAGAACATGAATGTCCGTGCTGGGTCAGACCAGTGGTCTGTCTTCTGATAGTGACCTGAGCAGGTTCTTCAGAGGGAATGAACAGAAAAGGGCAATTATCAAAGGATCCAGCCCATGTCATGCAGTCTCAGCTTCTGGCAGTCGATGGTTTAGAGACACCTGGCGCATGAGATTGCATCTCTCACCATCTTGGCTAAAAGCCATCGATAGACCTATTCTCCATGAATTTACAAATTCTTTTTGAACTCAGTTATATAGTTTTGGCTTTCATAACATCCCCTGGCTGATTGTGCATTGTGTTTTTTTTTAAACCTGCTGCCTGTTAGTCCCTTCCATATTCGTTTTCTCCACCCCATTCATGATTTTATAGACCTCTCTCATATCCCTCCATCATCATCTCTTTCCTAAGAAGAACAGTCCCAGTCTTTTTAATCTCTCCTTGTATAGAAATTGTTCCATACCCCTCATCATTTTTGTTGCCCTTCTCTGTACCTTTTCCAATTCTAATATATCTTTTTTGAGATGGGATGACCAGAATTGCACACAGTATTCAAGGTGTAGGCATATTCCTGGATTATGATATTTTCTGTTTTATCATCTCTTTAGCTATCCATCACTTTCCTAATGCTTCCTAACATTGTTAGCTTTTTTGACTGCCACTCCACATTGAGCAGATGTTTTCAGAGAACTATCCACAATAACTCCAAGATCTCTTTCTTGAGTTGTAACAGCTAATTTAGACCCCACCATCTTGTATGTGTAGTTGGGATTATTTTTTCCAATGTGCATTATTTTTCACTTATCAACATTGAATTTCATTTGTCATTTTGTTACCCATTCACCCAGTTTCGTGAGATTCCTTTGTAATTCTTTGCAGTCTGCTTTGGACTTAACTATCTTGAGTAATTTTGTGTTACCTACAGACTTTGCTACCTCACTGCTCACTCCTTTTCCCAGATCATTTATGAATAAATTGAACAGCACAAGTCCCAGTACAGATCACTGGGGGAGTCCACTATTTACCTGTTCCCATTGTGAAAACTGACCATTTATTCCTACCTTTTGTTTCCTATCTTTTCACCAGTTACTGATCCATGAGAGAACCTTCCCTCTTATCCCTTGACCGCTTACTTTGCTTAGAAGCCTTAGATGTGGGATTTGTCAAAGGCTTTCTGAAAGTCCAAGTACACTATATGAAGTGGATCACCCTTGTCCACATGCTTATTGACAACTTAAGAGAATTCTAATATATTGGTGAGGCATGATTTCCCTTTACAAAAGCCATGTTTGCTCTTTTCCAACATATCTTGTTCATTGGTGTGTCTGATAATTCTTTATTACAGTTTCAACTAATTTGCCTGATATTCATTCAAGAGTCCTGACAGCTATATAACCTTTTGGTCCTGGTGACTTATTATTTATCAATGCATTCCAATATTTCCTCAAGTGACACCTCAATGTGGGACAGTTCCTCTGATTTGCCACCTAAAAAGAATGTTAGGGAATCTGCCTCACATCCCAAAGAGCAATGTAAAGAATTCTCTGTAACAGCCTTGATTTCCTTAAGTGCTCTTTTAGCATCTCAATCATTTATTGGCCCCACTGATTGTTTGGCAGGCTTCCGGCTTCTGATCAACTTAAAAAAAAGTTGCTGTTAGTTATTGTGTCTTTTGGTAGTTGCTTTTCAGATTTTTTTTTACTTGCCTAATTATACATTTATGGACAGAGTTTATGCTCCTTTCTATTTTCCTCAGTAGGATTTGACTTCCAATTTTTAAAGGATGCATTTTTGCCTCTAACTGCCTCTCTTACTCTGCTGTTTAGCCGTGATGGCATTTTGTTGTTGTTCTCTTTCTGGGTTTTTTTTTGTTTTATTTGGGATGTACATTTAGTTAGCCCCTCTATTAGTGTTTTTAAATAGTTTTCATACAACTTGCAGGCATTTCATCCTTGACTGTTTCTATTAATTTTTATTTAGCAAGTGTCCTCATTTTTGTGTAGTTTCCCTTTTTCAAGTTAAATGCTTCTATTGTGGGTTTCTTTGGTATTTTCTCCCCTACAAGGATGTTAAATTTAATTACATTATGGTCACTATTACCAAGTAGTCCAACTATATTCACCTCTTAGACAAGATTCTGTGCTCCACTTAGGACTAAATCAAGAATTGCCTCTCCTCTTGTGGGTTCCAGGGCTATTTGCTCCAAGAAGCGATCATTAAAGGTGTATAGAAATTTTACCTCTGCAACCCTTCCTGAGGTAACATAGACCCAGACAATATGGGGATAGTTGAAATCCCCCATTGTTATTGGGTTTTCTGTTTTTTTTAGCCTCTCTAATCTCCCTGAACCTTTCACAATCACCATCACCATATTGGTCAGCAGTACATTCCTACTGCTATACACTTACCATTTAAGCATGGAATTTCTATCAATTGAGATTCTATAGTACAGTTTGATTCATTTAAGATTTTCTCTATATTTGACCTTATGCTTTCTTTCACGTATACTGCCACTCTCCCACCACGGTGAGCCTTCTCTGTCATTGCTATATATTTTGTACCGTGCTATTACCATGTCCTGTTAATTATCCTCATTCCACCAAGTTTCTATGATGCATATTACATCAATGTCCTCATTTAATATCAGGCACTCAAGTTCACCCATCTTAATGTTTAGACTTCTAACATTTGCATACAAGCACTTATAATATTTGTCAGTATTTAGTTGTCTGTCTTCATATGATGTAATTGAATGGGACTCTTTTTCATCTGACTGTTTCTTTTCATTTCCTAAGTATTTTATCAACTTCTGTCCTAGCCTCTATATTTAGATATAGCGTGTCCCCTTTAATAAATCCTCCCAAGATCTGTGTCTATCCAAACTATGTGCTCCTCTGCACCTGTTGGCTTCCCCCCAGCCTATGCTATAAAAAAAGACAAAATTTTCAATTTTACATGCCAACGATCTGGTTCCATTTTGGCTTAGGTGGAGCTCATCCTTCCTGTATAGGTGCCTCCTTTCCCAAAAGCTTTCTCAGTCTTGTAAAATCACTTACACATATGCAAAATGGGCTTTAAATGCCACCAGACACAATGGTGGCAGTGTACACTAATTTGGCACAGATGTAAAATACTAGACAAATTGTGAGGCACTGACTCTTACTATTAATATCCTTCAAATAATAGCACTGTAACTAATGTAACTATATTGAAATAATTTTTCATGCAACAGACATGGGATGGGATATATATGCAGTGTAGCTGTAGCCATGTCGGTCCCAGGATATTACAGAGACAAAATGGATATGAGGTAATATCTTTTATTGGACCAACTTCCGTAGTTTGAATGGTCCCTTAGAATATTTGCTAACAACTTATGTTAAACAATCAGATCCATCTTGCAGTTAGCTGTAATGCTCAGAGTACCTTTCCAGACCTGAAGAAGAGTTCTATGTGGCTCAAAAGCTTGTCTCTCTCACTAACAGAAGTTGGTCCAATAAAAGATATTACCTTAGCCACCTTGTCTCTCATGGGATGGGTATTCATGACAAATGTGAGTCTCACCCAGTTATGTATTTATCTCATATTCAGGATTATGGAATGATATAAACTGTGGTTATCCAAATCCTTATATATGTGAAAGGCACAACAGTTCCATTAATGCAACACTTTCTCCTACAACATCTTCACCGCCAGGGGGATGTCCGGAATCTTGGCTTTTGTTTCAAAATAAGGTACAGTAACATATCCACAATGTGTTTGTATTTTAGACAGAGGAATTATGCATTTTTATATTTATTATTATGATACAGTATTGGAGAAAGAGGGCCGGATTTTCACAAAGAGAGGCCTTAGGTCTGCATACATTAATTCATTATTCATTGCACGCAGAGGGGATTATGGCATGCTTGACATGTTCATTTCTGATGAAATTGCATGCAAGCAACTTTCTTTACTAAAATATGCACCATTTAATGAAAAACAGAGTATGATTTTTTTTTCAGTTATTGGTTGGTTGAGCTGTTCTGGTAATTAAGAAAACCATATTTAAATCCTTTAGGAAATAAATCTGGGGATATAAGCAGTGTAAGTTGCTGTAAGTCTTACGTACCTTTCACACAGGATGATCCTGGTAGAATTTAATATGTATATTTAACTGAATTTCCACTTTTTTCTGATAACTGAAAGTGAGTGTCAGCATCAGCCCTGAACAGAGTATATGAAGAATCCCTCTCAGAGAGCATTAGAGAAACTGTTCTGAACAGTAGATCATTTTGTTCAACAAATGACTTCTCTTCAGAATCCCTGCTCGCATTCCTCCAGGGGCTTAATTCATTCTGCAAGAGACTATGAATGCAGATGTTGTGTATGACTTTTAATACATTGGATTTTTTGTTTGTTTTTGTTTGTTCTTTTGCTAAGGTGGTGCTATATTACCTATCCACGCTGATCCAGTGCGGCTTTACACATGTTATGCTAACCCAGTTTTCTGTGTCAATGTTAGGACATTCAGCAGAGAGAGAACTGGAATTTCAGGACCAGGACCTCAATCGCAGAGGTGTAAATCCAGTCTGAGTGGTGTTTCTTTGGATTTACACTGGTGTAACTGAAATCAGAATCTGGCCCTTAGTGTTCAGAATTGTGAATGAACACCACCAGCATCAGGAACTTGTGAAAGCAAAGTTATTAGTGGTGTTGCCACAGCTGTATCCTAACAACTGCAAAGTCAAATCTCTCTAATAAAGATTTCATAAACCGGATAGGAAGAATCTCCTATTCTGGTCCTAAAAGCACTCCTGCATTCAAATTCATGTGGCAAGTGTCAATATACTTCCTATCCATTAAATAAACGACCTGATCATTACTATCTCTAATTAGATGAATATATGAAGTTGGGAGCTTTCTCTGATGACACCCAGAATCATACTTTTAATTCACATAAATAGTCTTCACAACTTCCATAACATTAATTTCCAAAGTGAATTCAAGACAGATTTCTTCCTTCTGTCAAGTATCAGAATGGAATCTGTAGGAATGCTGACAATGCAGAGCAGAGAAGTCACATGTCCAGTACTGAAATCTGTTAGGCAGCCTTGTGGCCATCAGTATCTAAATTCACCAAATTCTACGTGTTGGTCATCTAATCTTTAGCCAGGACCACTTTTTGGCACAAGTTGTCTCCATATCTCAGTGCTCAGGGGAAGATGGAGGATACATATAGTACCTTATTTTGGATGTCCATGTTTGAAGGATGATCCTGCTTCCCATGCTGGAAGCGTACTGGTGTGAAAATCCCATTGAAACAGATCTGTAGAACTTAGAATGGTGAAGAATAGGAAAACTTATGTATGTTTACTTGAAAATGTCCATCCCGAAAATAATAAGATTCACAGATCCAGTCCAACTCCAGAGACAGAGTTGGAAACTCACAAACAAAGTTTCAGGTTTGCTTCTTTAGGGAAAATTACCTCCATGTTCCACAATAGGAGAAACTATGCTTTTTCTTCCAAGTATAGTTAACACAATCAGTAACATATGAACGCAAAATGGAATTACCCTGACCCTGGAAGTTGTATCAGTTGGATGGAACTTCAAGAAACAGACTATTCCCCTGCTGCAGTGACTGACAGGTCTAGCTCTGTCCCCAAGTTCCAAGCAGGCTGAAGTACGCATTGTAGCAGATCTGTTGACATTATTACTTGAAAAAAGAATGTTTCAGGTCAACACAGATACGTTTTTCTGTTCCACAATGTACTACCAGCACTTTTTGTGCAAATTTCAGCCTCATAGACTACCTGATATTTCTTTTAAAAAATGTATTTATTTGCATTTTATCACAAAAATCACTGCTTTGCTTTTTGCTTCAGCCTATGCTTTTGTATGGTTAAAGACGCACACAAAAGCTGGTTTCAATCATTGTGTAGCTCACCAAATATAGGCAGCTGGCCTATAAAAGCAGCCAGCTTCTGCTTGTTGTTCAAGCTGATTTCAAATCAAATCTGGTTAATACATTTTCTTTAAGAACATACTTTTTTGGCATCCATAGTTTTACTTTTCACTTTATAATTATTGCATCACCTCAAAAACCTCATTCTAAATGGGGCTTTTTCATAAACTTTTTGTAGAACACAGTTTAACATTCCTATGGTGATGCAAAGCTTTCACCTTCCTACTTGAACATGGCAGTCATGTTAATTCAAAAAGAATGCTTCCTATATGCGGGGAGTATTGCAGCAAGTAAAATATTTACATGATTTATTCTTATTTCAGTGTTACAAAATGTTTGGCTCAAATGAAGATGAGCGGCTTTCGTGGCATGCTGCACGAACAGCTTGTATGAATTTAGGCGGAAATCTAGTTACCATCCCAAATGAACAAGTGCAAGGTACTGTACCAGATATCATTCAATTAATGTAAAGAATTATAAATGCAAGTTTAAAGTGTAAATCTTCAGCAGCGGTAATATATTGTACTATTTTTTGTCGGTCACTGATTACATATAGAATTAAGAAAAATTTTAGTTACATGAGAGAAATGTATATTTGAAAGCATATACTGTAGATACGAGTGCCGCTATATACTTTTTAGTAGTAACAAAAAGCTGATAGGACCAAGGTACCATCTGACTGGGAGACTGATTTGATTACTGTGTTTGGGATTTGTTATACTCAATTATTGTTATTTATCTGACAACTTTTAAAGATTGTTACCGGTAAATTTAATCAGTTGAGAATTTTCCTCCAAGTCACCCTCTCCCCTTCTGACTTGTTTGCTTCATAATGACTGTACTGTTGCCAGCTTCCCAATCCATTGTGCCAGAAAAGTAATATTGGGACTGTGTGAAGCTTCTAACAGCAAAGCATTTTTACAGCTGAAGTGACCCAAAACTGATATGAACTCTCCTGCTGCTGAGGAGATCAGGGCTTGTGGACAAGTCCATCTCAAAGTGCTTCAACTCCTAGTGTTGCTCCACTGGAAATAAGTTACTTTGCACTTCTTTTGGGGGAGCTACAGGGTGGGACAGCACATGCAGAAAACAAAAAGAAAGTGAAGCAGGAAAATGTGACACAGTCAGAGAAAGGGAAAGAGTTATAAATGGGTTAAAACACATAAGAAAATGTGAGAAATGCCCACACCAGAGGCACTAGAATCCAGGCAGTGCCTCCCTCCCTCCCCTGCCATGTAGCTCTGGGGCAAAATTGCAGAGAGCAGCCAGCCAGAGATCAGAAGCAGCTAAAGCAGGGACCTCTGGACATTCCAGTCAAAACTGCAGAATATTCTGTGACTTTCTCTGCTCTGTGCTGATTGGCTAATTGCTCCAACCATCCCTCTCCCTCCTCACACTTCACTCCATACCTTCCCTGTCCCCCTTCCCCTCTTCCCTTCCCTTTCCTTTCCATTTAGCTGCCCCCAGCAAACAACAACTTCCCCCCATCTTCCTGTACCATCGGATGTCTCTTGTTTTATACTTAGATTGTTTAAACTTTTTGGGAGAGGGATTGTCTTTTTGTTCTGTGTTTGTACAGCACCTAGCATGGAGGGGTCCTGGTCCATGATGGCGGCTCTGAGGCACTACTATAATACAAATAATAAAGAACAACAAAGATAGGAAAAATGACTTTGAAAAACAGCTACTGCACCAAAGCAATAGATATGAAATTAAAAGAGCACAAATAGACAAACAGAGCCATAGTGAGAGAAGTAAATGGGGTTATATTCTGATATGTTCACAGTTACATTACTGTAAAATCAGAGTAATTCCATTACCTTCATACTAATGTATGATTTTCCATGGTGGAGAAAATCAGACTCCCAGTGCGGAAAAAATTAGGGATCAAATATGACTGATCAAAATGTGGTTGAATTCCCTCCAAGGGAAACGTTCCTGTTGTGACCACATTGTACAGATTCCTGAAAGGTTGCTTATGCACAAGGGTTGAATTCTAGGTAAGAAACATACGAATAGTAGAACTGATGGGACAAACCAATATTATTACTGGCAACAGAAGTATGCAAGAAAGGGTTGATTTCCCATTGCACTTCCCAGCAGGACAACAGAACTAAGGTTTGGCACGCAAAGATACAGGTTTTATTCCTGGCAGGATAAGGCATAGGTGATGTTCATATTAAGAAAATTTTGGAGGACAACCAGCTGGGAGAACAGAGAAACAAAAATGAGAAGAGTAAGCTCCTGGCTGAAACTCTAGAAGCTGGTTAAGGTTAGCTTTGTGATAATCACCAGTTCCTGACCAGACAAAAGAACAGAGCTGAAGCTTGTGTACGCTACAACTTTAAGTCTGTGACAAGTTAGTGAGATGGTTGGCCCTAAATTTGGTTTATGTCTGCACAAAATATGATTGATGCTGTGTTTGTAACTTTGGCAGTCAACCATGTTTCAGTCT
Source organism: Dermochelys coriacea (assembly GCF_009764565.3). Lineage (NCBI taxonomy): Eukaryota > Metazoa > Chordata > Testudines > Dermochelyidae > Dermochelys > Dermochelys coriacea. The sequence goes on from NC_050069.1 coordinate 231,189,116, forward strand.
TGCCAGGGGAGGATTTTGGCTCATGGTTGTCTTCCAATAACCAGAACACTATTACTTTGCTGAGTGGATGACAGCCATTTATTTGTGTAACCAGTTTGGTTGGTCCTCTTCCTTTCCAGCTCTCTGTGCAGTAGGACAACCCAAAATACCTTGCTGCTCATGCTACTCACGCCGCTGTTTGTGCATATCCCCTCTGCATTCTATTACTTGCTGAGGCAATTTGGGATACCTACCTAGATTTTTCCAGAATGCAGAAATACAGATGTGGGTAGGCAACATGGCAGGTGCAGATGCACAAACATGGTTGGCACATAGTTGTGTTTTCCACAAAAGAGCATTTACATTTAATTCAACCATATTGTAATCAGCTTAGGTGGAAGTATCAAGAACAGGTATAAAAACATGAGGAACTTGTAATGTGAATGGGTCCCAGTGGTCCCCCAAGCAAACAAGGGGCAGGAGAGTGAGGGCAGTCAGGGCAGAGTATGTTTGGAACACAAGATTCTTGTTGACCCTAACGCAAATTTTTTTGATCATTTCCAGAGATGTGATTTCTAGCTTCAATGCCAGCTGCAGTATCTCTTAAGTAAACCTTAGCAGCAAAGATTGATGCGCATATATCACACCTGTTCTTCATAAACTCTGCTGGCTTCCCATTTGCTTCAGAGCAGATTTCAAAGTCCTGGTCATAGGCTATAGGGCACATAGGCCTTAGGCACCGACTCTGTGGCTGGAGCACCCACGGGGAAAATTTGGTGGGTGCAGAGCACCCACCGGCAGCTCCCCGCCCCGCGCCCAGCTCCAGCTCACCTCTGCTCCGCCTCCTCCCCTGAACGTGCCGCCCCGCTCTGCTTCTCCGCCCCCCCAGCTTTGCACTCAGGCCCAGGGAGGCAGAGGCAGAGCAAAGGTGAGCTGTGAGGGGGGGGACATGAGGAGGGCCTCCCGCGCTGCAGCAGGGGGGCATAGGGGAACCGCTCCCCACCCCAGCTCTCCTCCGCTTCCCTGGGCCTGCGCATGAAGCTGCCGCTTGCTTCTCAGCCCTCCCAGGCTTCCCACGCGAACAGCTGATTCGTGGGAAGCTGGGTGGGTGGGATGGAGAAGCAGAGTGGTGCGGCACGTTCAGGGGAAGAGGCAGAGGCGGAGTGGAGGTGAGCTGGGGACAGGCGCGGGTGGGGCAGGGAGATGCCTGCGGGTGCTCAGCCCCGGAGCACCCACCGAGTCGGTGCCTAAGACACCACTTTTGATGTGGTCAGTATGGGGAGCGGCTGCTCCCCCACCCCTAGGAGCCAGAGGGACCTGCCGGATGCTTCCTGGGAGCTGCCCCAGGTAAGCACCGCCGGGGCTCCCCACCTCACCCCCCAGCAGGTCCCTCTGGCTCTTAGGGGCGGGGTGGGCACCCACTACGGTGGCCCACGAGACCCTCCTGCTCGGTTCTGGAGGCAGTCAGGGGACAGGGGAGGGGGATGGATGGGGCAGGGGTCCCGGTGGGGGTGTCAAGGAACACAGGGGGTTGGATGGGGCAGGAGTCCTGGGGGAGGGGGTGGGCCATGACCCCCTCGTGGCATGAGGAGGGAACTGGTTGTTAAGCTTTTGGCAGCTCATCACTGCATACATCTGTGATATCTTGTACAAATACAAAAATTGCATGTCTGATTCCTTGCTCACCAAACTAACAACTTACCCTCCCCAAAGAGCCTTTCCAATTTTGTCCAAAATAAAAATCTTCCCATCTTGTTCTTTTTAGTTGTTTTTCTGTTTCTTTTAACTTAACATTGAAATAATATCCATTTCTTTCACTTTCTCCACTAGACATTCATCTAATTTGCAAACTGTCAGATTAGAAGATTTATAAGATTCAATACTACAAGAATTTTTGGACCATGGCTGACCCAGTTCTGGCCACATCAGCAACTTCTCGGATGAGAAAAAGCTAGGTTCTACTAACCTTCATGTAAAATGTTTTTCTTCTTACTTTCAGCCTTTCTTACCTTCCATTTAAAGGATTCTGTGGTTGATACTTGGATTGGATTAAATGATATAAACCATGAACTCAAGTACCTTTGGACAGATGGAAGTGGAGTCTACTTTACAAATTGGGACAAAGGTTTCCCATCTGGACAAATGGCATTATATTCATATGATAGCCAGGTGAACATCAATTACAAATTGTTGTTAAATAACTGTACCATGGTTGCTGCTCAGTTTATTTCTGATGTAGCGAAGACATTTACTAAGGCTAGAACTGTGATACCGCAGAATTCAGGTCTTTCAGAAGTGCAAAATGCGTTTAAAACTTTGACCAAATATATTTAGCGGAAGCCTTGCTCTATTGTTTATGGTGCTTGTCCTAAGTTTTTACACTGATTATTGGCTCAGCTTTAAAAAAAAACCACGTTATTACAGCTGTACAGTAGGAATGCAAATAAAGGAGCAGCAAGTGAAGTCTGAGCAATCTATTACAGGACATCCAGTAAGAGCTGCACAAATAGGGTGTGTTGTGAAGGATTTCAGCAGGATTAAGCTGCTGAGCTTGTTTAATAAAGGGCCTGGACTGCTATGTCGCAAGGAGGAGTCACCCCTGGTTAAACCAAGTTTCAGGAAAGAAGAGCAGCTTTAACTTGTGCACATCTCCATGGCACCCCTGCATTGTGGTGTTTGCTATGGGGATAAAAACTGAATTAGTGCATCGCTTTTATCATTCTGACAGTGATCCTCCCTAGCTGGCATTCTCCCTTTTGGGACTTTGGGCTTCTACGGGAGTACAGGTTGCAGGGTCACTTGCACAACATCATCTTCTCTCTCTCCTCCAGATGGGCAGAGATGCTGCTGGTGTGGGGGAGAGGCATGTGTTACCCCAGCTTCTGTAAATAACCATTTGACTTTTCAGAAAAAATAGTTTCCTATATTTTCTCAGCATTCTAGAAAAAGACATATTCCATCCATCAAGTTCATCTCTTTGCTAATGCAAGATTATTTCATACTGTGTGGTGGAGTTACAATAAGTAACTCCTTGGATAAGGAGTTGACCTGCCAAGGACTGCAGTAGGGGCAGGATCAGGCTTTAAAGTTGTAATGCAATTTCAATATAACCTTGATTTTGGCACCCTATGCACCTCTCCAACTTCCTGAAAACAGCACCTTGCTATGAGAAATTTCTCATGTGTTATCCTGAACAGATGGAGAAGTGTTGGAGAAATTCTGAAGTTTATCAGACAAGGCATTTTTAAAATATGTCACTATGGAGGAAAAATATTTTTCTTTTCTGAAAAGTGTACTGTTTTTATAAAGTTCTGTCCTAAGAGAAGCAAGGTCTGTAAGAGTTTCATTACTTCTCAATGAGAAATAGTTCATATGCAAAACCACGTGGTGGGGGAGTCTGAGAAGATTGTTTGCTTGGGGTAAGCATCAGAATGTGAACGTTTCTCTGACACAGCTACAGAATGCAAAAAATGCCATGCTCAACTTTTCAAAAATGTTTGCAGACATAAAACATTTTTATGAAACACTGTGTGTTTGTTATAGGCTCACAGAAGCTCTGTGGATTTGGAAGTCAGGGGAATGGAAATGCCATCTCAAGTCAGGCATCTCACTCTCATCAGTGGACGTTCTTGAAAATTTGGGCCTAAGTTAGGGTTGCCAACTTTCGAATTGCACAAAACTGAACACCCTTGCCCTGCCCATCCCTGAGGCCCCGCCACCCTGTCACTCCATTCTCCCCCCTGGTCGCTTGTTCTCCCACACCCTCACTCACTTTCACTGGGCTGGGGCAGGGGGTTGGGGTAAAGGAAGGGGGTGAGGGCTCTGACTAGGGGTGCGGGCTCTGGGGTAGTGCCAGTAAATGAGGGGTTCAGGGTACAGGACAGGGCTCTGGGCTGGGGCAGGGGATTGGGGTGTAGGAGGGGGTGCAGGATGCAGTGTCTGAAAGTGACTTAGGGTCACTGTGGGCTCTCAGGGCTGGGGCAGGAGGTTTGGGATGCAGGCTCTGGGTGGTGCTTACTTAAGGTGGCTCCTGGGAAGCAGCAGCATATCCCTCCAGCTCCTAGGCAGAGGGGCCAGGGGGCTCTGCGCACTGTCCATGCCAACAGGCGCTGCCCCCGCAGCTCCCATAAGCCATAGTTCCTGGTCAATGGGAGCTGCGGAGCTGGCGCTCAGGGTGGGGGGGGCAGTGGATGGAGCCCTCGTGGCTGCCCCTGCGCCTAGGAACCAGACATGCCAGCTGCTTCTGGGAGCTGCATGGAGCCAGGGCAGGCAGGTAGCCTGCCTTACCCTTGCTGAGCGGCCGACCGGACAGTTAGCGGCGGGTCAGCAATCCCAACTGGAGCCACCGGCAACCCTAACCTAAGCGTTTCTAGTTTGGCAGTCAATATTTTGGACAGCTGTAACTATGAATTTGAAAGAGGGAGAAAAAAAATTCAGAAAAGTGCATTGCTCCTTACCTGTCCAGGATTTCTTTGGAACAGACTGTGATACCCATGCAGAGGGATCAAGCCATTTTTTCCTTCCATGACCAACTTCACCCAAGACCTCCCTCTGAACTTTCCTGTGGCTTTGATGCCTTCCGTATTATACAAAATGGGGATGGGAAGAGATGCTCTTCCCCCTTCTTCTAGCCCCCCCCCCCCCCCCGCAATTGTTTCACAAGATTGACTAGGGAAAAACCACAGGAAAGTTAAGAAGTAAGGGCAATACAAGGGGAACAAAAGCACATAGAAGTCACCAGCATAATGCCAGCATTACTGAATCTTAAAATGACGCAGGAATGAAATTTAATTATATTCATGTCTACAGATGTGAAAGGGGGAGGAGGTTTTCTCACTTGCTTCTGATTTATTTATTAACTGATTTGTGTATCCTTTTTCCCCCTAGGCTGACTGCGTCTTTATGAAAAATAGTCCTGTTAAGGAGGCAGGGAAATGGGTTGATGAAAGCTGTGGCAACAACAAAGGCTATGTTTGCCAAATTAACAAAGGTGCATTTTTCAGAAATCTCGTGCAAGATTTTTTGATTTGCTTGAGGACTAAATGCTGGATTTCCACTTGCATTACGTCACCACTATCCTTCACTTGGGTGGCTACGGTTAGAAAAAGTACTCTTTAAAAATATGAGCATCAAAATCTTGGTCTACACACTAAACCAGCTTTTAAGGGCTTCTCTACATAGAGAAGTTCAACTCTGATCTGTTCAAAAAGCCAATTTAATTAAACCAGTGCAGACCCCTGTATATGATCACTGCCTATATCCACCCCTAAATTTACCAACACAAGGTAAACCAATATGAGCCAGATGTAAATTGATTTAAAAGTGTTCACGTACAAGGTTGCACCAGGTTAGCTAAATCATTTTAAAATCACATCTTTTATTAAACCAAAAACTTGCAGAACTTTGTGTGTAGACCAAACCTAGACCAATGTAAATTAAACTGAAGCAACTTCTGTGTGGACAAGCTCTTACTTCCTGGATATAGTCAGGGTCATAGTTTCCTTAGCCTTTTGTTACTTCACTTTAGCTCTGCTGAACTAGCACAGTAGTGAGAGCATAATTTGGATTCTATGCTAGCGTTGTGCCATCATCAACATTGTTAGATACTGTCAATGACAATGTAATCTCTGCCCTCATTTTACACCTCACTTTCTTTGGTGGGTTTGCAGAGCTTTAACCAAGACCAGAAGTCAGGAGATAGAGGGGTCTCTTTTATCCATGCCTTGCAATCACATGCAGATCCAGCCACAACGTGGCCCTAACTAATTTTTAAAAACCCCAATGACTTTACATTCCCTTTTTTCTTCTCCCTATAGACTCCAAGTTGTACTATTCATCAACAGCAGTCCCTGCAAACTTTATCCGTTATAGTAACAGTAGTTATTTGTTCGTCCATTCCAAAATGAAATGGGAAGATGCAAGGAGAAAATGCATACATGAATCCTCTGACCTTGCCAGTATCTTAGATCCCTACAGCCACTCATTCCTATGGCTACGAATGTTAAAGTATGGGGAGCCTGTATGGATTGGTCTGAACAGCAATCTGGTAAGAACATCTTGCTAATTTTTGTGATAATACAACTCTCACATTCCTTATCTTAATTCATTTTTGATCTCATTAGATTACATACTGCCCTACTTTATATAGTATCATTGTTTAAAGGCAGGGAATGTGCTTAACCTTTAATCATTAATAATTAATCAATATTAATCAGGTTAAATCACACATTCTCTGGTTATTCTTTCTGGCATTATGCTCTATGTTTTTACAGGCAAGTTTTTTCTTCAGGTCATCTCACTATGGCTTTCTTCATATGAACACACTGTCATGATTCCCTTGGAAAAATATCCTAACTTCTTTAGGTGTGCGGTGAAAATGATTTAATTTTATCCAAAATTTATTTATTTCTCTAAATAACCCCTGAATTTATTTTAAACTAACACTATTATTTAATCTCAGGATTTCTGTGTGGCTGATATGCTGAATAGCTGGTGGGCTATCCAATTTAATTTATATATATATTGTGTTCCTCATTCTGGTATCTGGGCCCTTTACAAAGATTAAAATGAACGACTATTGCAAACGGTTGGCACAGTCCCTAATTCTGCTTTCTGCACCCATTGACCGGACAAATTAAAGAAACACCAGAGTGAACAAGGTCATGTACAACTTCTTCAAAACAAAACTTGGGCACGAGCTAAGTGGAGGATGGAGTGATGGTGGATTAATTTGCAAACTTCATATGCCACAGCATAATAAAAAATTTGAGCCATCTACTTTTGTTCTATATTTTTGAATGACAACCTCTGATAAAGGACGATGGACAGACTGTAAATATCTATCCACTGGCAAGGGACTGAGTCTTGGTATTTTTCTGTTTCATATCATACCAGAGATGACAGAGGTTAGGACAGTGAAAGAATTATTCTCACAAAACTGACTGCGAAGCAAGTATTGATATCTGATTCATTGTTTCTATTAATTTATTTTGCTTTTAGACTGATGGACATTATGAATGGATTGATAACTGGAAGTTGAAGTATACTAAGTGGGCCAAAGGAGAGCCGAAACAGAAAATAGGTTGTGTTTATCTGGACCTTGAAGGAACCTGGAAGACAGCATCCTGTGATGAAAACTACTACTCTATCTGTAAATGGTCAGATGGTAAGCAATTGAATGTAACAATGGTAATAATGATGATTACTTTTTTATATTGCATTGTGCTAGAGACTATACAGATATATAGTAAATGACTGTTCCCTTTGATATTCAGTAACTAACAAATAACTGGAGAAAGTCAAGTCAGTAAAGGGACTGAGTTTTTGAACTGAGTTAGGGGGAAAATGGTGAGTGGGCACCAGGCCAGCGGGAATGGAAGCCAGTGGTGATTCCTATTTGCTTAGCTACTAAAAAAAGCTCACTGAGAACAACCATAGCTCATAAATCCAAACCCATCAACCCAGTTCATTAGTGTAAAACCAAAGTAGTTAGTAAAGCAGTACATTATTCTTCGTGTCCTGCTGTGTGCATAGGGATTGCTTTGTAAAATAGGGAAAACTAATAGTAAGCAATTCCTTTCAAATAGTGAATGTCAAGTTGCTGACGACCACAGTAAATTGTATGCTGCTTGAGTTAGAGACCATGTCTTCTTGGTCTTACAGCACACTGAGGGTATTGTGAATGTTTAACAGACAGTAGCATAGAACGATAGAAGAACGCATTGCAGAGGCAGCACAGAAACAGTCTGAAATATTAGCAGGGGCAGAAGCAATACAGAAACTGAAAGAAGTTTGAACACAAAAACACAGTTCCAAAAACACAGGCTTTCTACCTCTTGAGTTACACAAGTATCTTCATTTGCTGTCAACTGTATTAGCATGTGTTAGACTAGCCACTGACTAGAAAATGAGACAAAAGTTTGAATAAGTCAGATATATCCAACAGAGGGCAGTGGTGTACACAAACTACATGTAACAATTAGGGCTCTCAATTAATCTGAGTTAACTCGCGCAATTACCTCAAAAAATGAACTGTGATTCAAAAAATTAATCGCAGATTTAATCACACTGTTAAACAATAGGATACCAATTGAAATGTATTAAATATTTTGGATGTTTTTATATATATTGTATTCTGTGTTGTAATTGAAATCAAAGTGTATATTATTTTTATTACAAATATTTGCACTGTAAAATTATAAACAAAAGAAATAGTATTTTTCAGTTCACCTCATACAGGTACTGTAGTAAAATTTCTTTGTCGTGAAAGTGCAACTTACAAATATAGATTTTTTTTGTACATAACTGCACTCAAAAGAAAACAGTGTAAAAGTTCAGAGCCTACAAGTCTACTCAGTCCTACTTCTTGTTCAGCCAATCACTAAGACAAACAAGCTTGTTTACATTTAGAGGAGATAATGCTGCCCTCTTCTTATTTACAATGTCACCAGAAAGTGAGAACAGGCATTTGTATGGCACTTTTGTAGCTGGCATTGCAAGGTATTTATGTGCCAGATATGCTAAACATTTGTATACACCTTCATGCTTCAGCTACCATTCCAGAGGACATGGTTCCATCCTGATGATGCTCGTTAAAAAATAAAGCACTAATTAAATTTGTGACTGAACTCCTTGGGGGAGAATTGTATGTCCCCTGCTCTGTTTTATCCACACTGGCATATATTTCATGTTATACCAGTCTCAGATGATGACCCTGCACATGTGGTTCATTTTAAGAACACTTTCACTTCAGATTTCACAAAACGCAAGGAAGGTACCGATGTGAGATTTCTAAGGATTTCTAACTACAACAGAGGTTCTCAACCTTTTTCTTTCTGAGCCCCCCACAACATGTTATAAAACTCCATGGCCCACCTGTGCCACAATAACTGATTTTCTGTATATAAAAGCCAGGGCCAGCATTAGGGGGTAGCAATTGCCTGGGGCCCCATGCCTCAGGGCCCCCCACTAAGCTACATTGCTCAGGTTTCAGCTTCAGCCCCAGGTGGCAGGGCTCAGGGACCTGCTCTTCAGCCCCATGTGGTGGGGCTTCGGCTTTCTACCCTGGGCCCCAGAGAGTCTAATGCTGGCCCTGCTCGAGGTCTCCTAAGGGGTCCTGGACCCCCTAGTTGAGAACCACTGAGCTACAGCATTCGACCCAAGGTTTAAGAATCTGAAGTGCCTTCCAAAATCTGAGAGGGCCGAGGTGTGGAGCATACTTTCAGAAGTCTTAAAGAGCAACACTCTAATGCGGGAACTATAGAACCCGAACCACCAAAAAAGAAAATCAACCTTCTGTTGGTGGCATCTGACTCATATAATGAAAATTAATGTGTGTTGGTCCGCCCTGCTTTGGACTGTTATCGAGCAGAAATGGACACATGTCCCCTGGAATGGTGGTTGAAGCATGAATGGACATATGAATCTTTCGTGCATCTGGCACGTAAATATCTTGCAATGCCGGCTACAACAGTGCCATGAGAATGCCTATTCTCATTTATCTCTTGCAAATGTAAAAAAAACTTGTTTGTTTGAGCGATTGGCTGAACAAGATGTAGGACTAAGTGGATTTTCAGGCTCTAAAATTTTACATTGTTTTATTTTTGAATGCAGCTTTTTTGTCCATATTTTGACATTTGTAAGTTCAACTTTCATGATAAAGAGATTGCACTGCAGTACTTGTATTAGGTGAATTGAAAAATACTATTTCTTTTGGGTTTTTTACAGTGCAAATACTTGTAATCAAAACTAAATATAAAGTGAGCATTGTACACTATGTTGTAATTGAAATCAATGTATTTTAAAATGTAGAAAACATCCAAAAATATTTAAATAAGTGGTATTCTATTATTAACAGTGCAATTAATCGCTATTAATTTTTTTAATCGCTTGACGGCCCTAGTAAAAATAGAACTCTAGTTAAGAGAATTATTCACAAGATGTACAGAACACTAGATAAAAGCAAGAAAAAAAGAGTTTGATAGTTTAGCAAGACACAAGACAGAAGTTGAATGTTAAGTCTCTTCCAGTGTTTACTTGAGGGAAGGAGGTTTGGTTCATTACTGAAAGTCTGGTTAGTATAAAACACTCAGTAACATCATCTGCTGGAGTCTGGGACTTATTAATTTTTGAGTTATCCAAAGAAAAATAACTGTTTTTCCTGTAAAATAATCTTCTGTTTCCTCAGATCTTGTGGGCAAAAGAGTGTAGGCATTTAATATTGAAGTCATTTGACTTATTTTCAGTGTTATAGAGTAGTGCATTTTAAATATGGAATAATTGAATCCTAATTAAACACACTTTCCACAAGTTGAAGGTCATCTTCCTTTGGCTAGATTAAGAACAACAACTAGTGTATTTTTAAATAGTTACGTTTTAATTGTGCAGTGTTGTTGTAGCCATGTCAGTCCCAGGATATTAGCGAGACAAGGTAGGTGAGGTAGTATTTTATTGGACCAACTTCTGTTGGTCTCAAAAGCTTATTTCTCTCACCAACAGAAGTTGGTCCAATAAAAACTATTGCCTCACCTACCCGGTCTCTCTAATGTTTTAATTAGTTATTTTTTAATGGAAGTGAAAAGCTAAACCCATGTGCAATACATCCCCCATTAAAGGTGAACAAAAACATTTTATTTAAAAAGATTTTAAAATCTATTCACAACCCTGTTCATCATCACAGTGCAAAATCATTATATTTTTAAACAAAATATTTGAAAATCCATTTCCATTTTATTTACCTGCCAAACCTTGAAGGATTTTGTGTTTTCATCTTCATAAATTAATAGCATTGCAACTGCCTGAAAAGATCGTTTTCTCTCATGGCTCATTGATGATTGTAATGATAATAGCTATTGCCAAGGAAAATAGGAAAATCCTGAATTCAGGTCTTAGTAGATGAGTAAAATAAGAACAGATTTTCTTGACCCAGAATACTTGGTTTTAAAATATAAATGCATTCCTGATATTTAGGCTACATAATATATATTCTCCTAATTGTGTGAGATTTTAAACATTTTCTATTTACTGCAGTTTTTAAGTTAATAATTTTGGCCCTATACTGTGCTGTCTTCATCTGCACCTGAAACTCAGCCACTGATGTCAAATGAGCTGCTCTCTTGGTTCAAAAGTAGTATTGGTTTATGACCTGATCTTACCAAATTTAGGCTCTAATTCAGCAAAGCACTTAACATGGGACTTAAACATGTTCTTAAGCCTGTTTAAGTGTTTGCTCAATAGGGATGGACTTATGAATGTGCTTAAAGATAAGCATGTGCTTAAGGGCTTTGCTGAATTAGGTGCTTAGATCATAAAATGCAACTGTAACACTAGTCATTCACCAGTCTGAGATTTTTCCACTATGGTATAATAATAAGGAATACAGATTTTCAAAGATTATATTATGATTAAACAGCTGTTATGAGAGTTTCCTGGTCTCAAATTAGTATGTGCTAGTCATGGTAAAAGTGAGTGAGAGAAAGCTGTTCATTAAAATGTTTTATTAATTACAAACTATGTCCCTTTTTTTAAACAGTTAAAGCCCCCACTGATCCTCCCCAGCTCCCCGGAAAGTGCCCGGAGTCAGAACACAGATCATGGATCCCTTTTCGTGGTCACTGCTACTTCATTGAGTCTTCATCTACGAGAAACTGGGCCCAGGCCTCCTTAGAATGTCTTCGATTAGGTGAGTGTCCTTTCAAATTAGAGGTAAAATGCACACAAATCACACATCTATATTTTTTTTATACAGCACTATGAATGAATGTATCAGTGGCTATGAAAGTGCTAAGTATTAGCATAATTTAAAGACAAATTCCTTGTCTGCATTAATAATAAAATCTTTGTTTTTTTCAAATCTCATTTTACATCATTTATACTGTGGGCTTGATTTGCCACTAAAATACATTCGTTATATGCCATTGAATGAATAGAATTACAGAATCCTGACTGGGATAATGCACTGGTAAATTGGGACCCTTGTTTACCTTTTGTAATTTAGTTGTCTCGGGAAGTGAATCTTTATGTACAGTCAGTTTCAATGTCTTATTCTCATGTACTAGTTAAAACAGCTGTTGTATTTGAATTTCTAAAATTACATTAATTCTTTGTTTTTGTTTTGTGGGGTTTTTTAATCCTAGCATCCTGTTTATATCATGATTTGTACAATTTTTTTATTAAAACAAGTTTTTGCCAAAAACTACTTCCTAGTGTCCCTTCGAAAACAGAAATACCCCCCAAATGCACAACTCTGGTTGTAGCATATTTTTATGGTTATGACAGGTGTCACCAGGCGGCCTACTTACACAGTCTTCCAAGTTCTTTTTCTTAACATGAGAGCAAATGTTAAATCTGAGGACAACATACTACATGTTGTTAGTTTGGTTATGCATTGTGACAAAGTTCCTCCTCTGCCTTGGTGGGTGCTGCACTTTCTGGCGGATTTGCTCACCTCAGAGGTTCACGGCAGCCCTCAGTTTGGCTCCTTTTGTTAGTGGCACAAACCTGCTGTTTGCTCTGCTAACCTCATCACTGGCCAGCATGGGGAAAAGGAGGAGAACAATCCCCGCAGTCTCTGCTGGCCCACCTAATGGGTCGGGGGACAGGCCAGAGACCTTCCCCTCTAGTGGGACCCACAGTTCAGGTCAACTTCTCTTATATCAAATAGGGAGTTGGAAGGTGGGGGGAATCTGGGCCTGCCCTCCACTCCAGGTACCATCCCAGGGCCCTGTGGATTGCAGCTGTCTACAAGTGTCTCCAGTAACAGCTACGTGACAGCTACAAATCCCTGGGCTACTTCCCCATGGCCTCCTTCAAACACCTTCTTTATCCTCACCACAGGACCTTCCTCCTGATGTCTGATAATGCTTGTACTTCTCAGTCCTCTAGCAGTGCGCCTACTCGCTCTCAGCTTCTTGCGTATCTCTTGCTCCCAGCTCCTCACATGCACCTCTCTAACTGAAGTGAGCTCCTTTTTAAAACCAAGTACCCTGATTAGCCTGCCTGTCCTAATTGATTCTGTTAGCTTCTTAATTGGTTCCAGGTATCCTAATTAGCCTGCCTTAATTGGTTCCAGCAACTTCCTGATTGTTCTGGAACAGCCCATTCTCTTACTCAGGGAAAAGGGACCTGCTTAATCTGGGGCTAATATATCTATCTTCTATCATTCTCCTGTAGCCATCTGGCCTGACCCTGTCACAGCGCGTTTCTGTCTAGGAGCTGTGTAGACAGCAGGAAAATTTGTTCTCTGCCTTGATCTCTGACTGGAGTCAGTTCTTGATGCAGAGTTGCTACTTGAGAACCAGGCATTGGTGTTGGGCTGAAATTCCTGAAAGAAGGGATTTCCTGCCTGTTGTTTGTCCATCTATGTTCAAGAACTGGTCTATGTATAAATTAAACAATTATAATAGAATATACTCAGACTCCACATCACTAATTCCCCCTCCCCCTCCCCCCCGGGAAGCCAACCTGCAAGGCTACAGACGCTTGCTGCTGCTTGGTAGAGGGCTGTCAAAAGTACAAAAATGTATAGCCTCAAAATGATATAGATTTAATCATTTGTGTGATACACCTAAACTTTTCAAAGTCCATTTCCTTTTCTGCATTTGTGAAAGTGTTTCCTGAGACTGCCTATAATAATGAACGCAGTATAGAAGACTAAAGATTCATGTGTTTTTATATTTGGAATACAAAATTAACATGGTCACTCCTCACCCTCTGGGCTTCCTATATTTATAATCAGTCACCGCCCAATTGGTATCCTGTTAATTCCCCACAAATAGTGGGATTTGGTCTCAATTATAATTTCACCTATGTGAGGGCGGAATTGGGCCCTAAATCAGTAGTAGTACAAAGTGCCTTTATTTTCTATGATTATATATTACTTCACCTTATTTCTACAATTATATTTTACCTGAGATAAACCTCTCCAAGAATGAGAGCGAAATCAAAAATGGTTAATTGGGGCACCGTCACATCATGTCACATACTATCCACAGTCATTACTACACAGGTGATTCCTTAGTCCCAGTCACAAACTAAAAGAGAAAATGCACTTTATCAACCTTTAAAACATGCCAATCCTTACATCATTATGCTGCTGATTTTCTTCTCTGGACTACTGATTAACACAATGCCAGAATTCCTTGGCCTGTCAGGACAACATGGAGAGTTAATAGCTGTAGTATAATGACTAGTGTTACAGGTAGATAATTAACAGGATACTAATTGGGCAGTGAATGGCCAAAGATGTGGAGCACAGAGGAGTGGGGAGGAACAATGCTGTATCCCCAAATATAAAGATATATGAATTTAACAAAGGCTGTGACACAGATGACATATAGAGGTTCAGAAAACACTTAATAAAATTATAAATGTGCTAGTTGTATCATATACAGGATGAAGTGTATATTGTTTTGAGGCTACAGAATTGATATGCATATTCTAATATTTGACTGCAAAAATGATAAACTTTGTAAATCTCATGGGCAAAATTAATCCAAGCAATGTCACAAAATTTATCCAAGCAATGTCAGTCACACAACCTAGTGCAAACTTTACTGGGAATTTCTAGTCGTCGTTTTTGTGAACTCACAGCACAAGTTTTTCCAGATACTAAAAAATGGTGCAGGTTTTTAATCTATTTTAAAACCATGTATCTAACACCAGAAAGCACCTGAATCCCACAAAAGAAACACTAAGAATTACTGAGCAGCCCTTCTATTGCCAGCTGCTATGAGTTTGAGACATATGTATGTAGCAGTGCATGTATTCCAAAATCTTCAGATTTTGACAATCTTAATTCTTCTGTTATTGGCTTTCCACTCTTTTGTGTCTGTGCTGCAGTGCTTTTCTTTTACTGTCCCTAATTTCCAGTGCAAGGCCAAAGGAATATTCATTCTAAATCCACGCCACAGATAATTCATGTGCTATTACAAATTTCGTATAATCTGTAGAAACAACCAGGATCTTTTAAAAAATAAATATTTTATACTCTTACAGGTGTAATGAGATTGAGAGGATAGTTGATTTAAAACTGTCATAACACTTGAAAAGACCAGAAAAAGCACTCTCAACAGGGGGAAATGTATTTCATTATAAACTCATCTCCAGAATGATTGTTTCTGGTGTTCTGTAGGTGCCTCTTTGGTTTCAGTAGAAGATTTGGCTGAAGCCAACTTTCTGGCACACAACATAGAGCCACTTGAAGAAAAATCATCAACTTTTTGGACAGGAATGTACAGAAATGTGGATGGTAATTTTTTTCCTGTAATACGTATTTCCAAATGAATATTTGTCATAAAGATACACTAAGTGTCAAATATTTCACATTGCACTTTGGTGTAAGACGTAAACAGATAAAGCAGGAAAGGAGACATTTTATTTATTTTACCTACTGTTGTAGGAATGAAGAGCATAGGTATGACTAGTCGCTTGATTGTAATAAAGTGTGTTGGAGGGTAAAGTCACTGTAACTGGCAAGCTATAAATGAAGAAATAAGTAGCAAGAGTCCTTTCTCGAACAAGGGGTCAGGATGGGGGAGGCTCTGGAAAGAACCAGGAACTGACAGAGTGAACATAGGGCTCTTTGGACTGTGTGAGAGTTGAGCACTGGTTCAAATAGGTTGCCTTAGTTGTTCAACTAATATAAAAAGAATCCATTAAATGAATGTATGGCTAAATGTTGGCCTCTTACTTTATCTTTAAATTAAAAGGTAGCTCAATCTAGTACCCACCCAGAGTCAAAACTCCAGTTTAACTATGGCAGTTGAAGACCAGAAGCAGATCCATCAGGACAGCTCCTACCTTTTTTACTTCAGAAAGTCTAAAATATGATTCTTGTGGCCAACTGGGGTGACGATGCATCTGGTTCAAGCAGCTCGTGACCCTCGGAGCACAAATGCAGAATCTTGAGGCCAGAGTTACTGAATCGGAGGAGCATTAAGAGATTAAATTATTTATAGAGATAACAGGCAACTGGCTGTCTTGATCTTCCAGTTGAGGGAGTTGGTCTCATGATAAGTGGAAACCAGCCTCTCTGGAGCAAACAACTCTTTTGCTTATGACCTATTTTCCAAAGAAGGTATAGGAGGCCTATCATTCCTTAGATGCTAAAGAGATTATCCCTGGAAGGCAGAAGGGGTTACAATCATTAGACATGGCTGCAGTGACTGAATCTTCTCTCATTGGAAACACTGATACTCTAGCTGAGTGTGTGAGGATTGTCTGGGTATTTGCCTAACAGACTCAAAGATGGAAAATTTCATGAGGCATCTAGACAGACCCTCTTCTGAGTGCTGCATTGGACCCCATAGTCACGGTAAACGTTGGTACCAGTGATCAAGAGCCGTGGATACTACAAATCCTGGAAGCTAAATTTAGAGGACTAGGAAAAGACCTAAGTTGAGGACCTTTGAGGGGCTTTCTCTGAAATACTTGCAGTTCCGTGTGCAGGGCTGGCTTGATAGGAGAAATGTCATTGTGCAGCTGAGGAATGTTTAAATGTATTAGACACTGGAGAACACTCTGAGGAAGGGAAAGCCTATATAGAATGGATAGGCTCCACTTGCCGCAAAGGAGAACACTGGACTGCTGGCGCAGAAAACTGATGAAGTTTTGGGGGGATTATTTTAAGAGGGAAGTAGGGAGCATCTGAAATCTGAGGAGCACTCAACTCAGACAAAGACATCTTCTAGGGATGTCTGTAACTGAAAAGCATTTCTTTATCCAGCAAAGGATAGGGCAAGAAATACAGCCTAATTGGTGGAGGGAAAGAATGAGCTTATAGAGATAAGTTCCAGAAAAGTAACAGGCATCAGACTAAGGAGCTAAGGAAAAAACGGATACCCTGAGAAAAATAAAAAAACAATGTAAGATGCATAAATGCAAAAATAGAAGATCAACATAGAGTTCTTGCCAATGGAAGACATATAACTAGACCCTGGGTAAAACCCAGATTTTCCATTGTGTGAGAAATTTGGCAATTTTGAAATTTTTCTTTTCCTAAACTGAACAAAAACAAAAAAAGTAGACATTTCCTGTGAAACAAAATGCCCCCTCTCCAGAGTTTGAGATTGATCAGTATATTTTGTTCTGTTTTTGACCATTTTTAGCTTTCAGATAGATATAAAAATGAATTTCATTTTGAAAAGTGACTATGAGGAGGAAGATCAGAGTGTAATAAAAAGGAATAATAGGTTGTAAACTGGTCAATCATGGGAAAAAAAGGTTTAGAGAAGTAATTGCTTGACATCTTAAGTGATTGATTGTGTCTTAAAGCACTTCATTCTAGAGCACAAAGAAGGAGGCTATCCTTGCTTTACTCTTAAGAAACACGCAGGAGCTGATTCAAGAACTAACTATAGTTGTTCCACTAAATAGTGACTATAATTAAGTTCATCATATTCAGGGAAATAAATGTACCAAAATTTAGCACAGTGACGCCAAGCGGGGGATTTCAAAGAAATGAGGAAGCTGGTTATAAAACCTTCAATTCAAAAGTAAGGAAATCTGTAGACTCAGCATGAAAGTTGTTTAAACATTATTTAAGGGCAATGAAAGAGGCATATCTGTAATGAAAAGGAAACAGCAAGGCAAACAAACAAGTCCCAGTATGGCTAAATAACAAAGTTTCAGAGGTTTATTCAAGTAAACAGATAATCTGTCAGAAAATGGAAATCCAGCCCTGCTGAAGCCAATAGGAGGGAACATAAACTATGGCAAGTAAAATGAAAAATGGAAATTAGAAAGGTTATGTGGGATTTTGATGAGTAAATAGTCATAAAAATAAATAACTTGTAAATCACAGAAGATAAGGACATTTCAGAGAAACTAAATGATTTCTTTCCGTCAGTCATCACCACAATAAGAATAACTAAACAAAATAATAAAACAGAGGATGTTAGGAGGGATACCTTCTCTGAGTCTGCTTTTCTCAAGTAATCTACGAAAGTCGTGACAGGTTGAGGCTTTGAGACCTTCATACCTCTCTAATGGACATACCTCTTTTGGGGGGGCATTTTTCAAAAACTATAGAAATGTGAAATTCTCTGAAGTGCCCTTGAATTTTTTATTCTCATTGTCAAAAAGTGAATGACTATTAAACAACAGCTTAATGTTCAATGTATTTCTAATTAACACTAGGACAGTGGTTGTGGCTAGACAACACTGCAGTGGATTTTGTCAACTGGAATGTCGGAGAACCCTCAAGTCAACAAAATGAGCACTGTGTCGAAATGTATGCAAACTCTGGGAACTGGAATAATATTTATTGTTCTTCCTACAAAGGATATGTTTGTAAAAAACCAAAAAGTAAGTGATGAGTTTAATGTATTGTGTTTATGGATTTGTTTAGTTAGTAATGTTTATGGTATGCATACTCTTAATAGATATGTGCTGCGTAGAGTACATTTGTGATAGATGTCCTTTGTGTTTTTATACACAATACAGAATACACATAGATAGTATGAAAGAAAGGGTCACGCTGTCAAAAAGTAGGTGGATTCAAAAAATGGATGGCCAAGCTCTGTTTCCAAAAATGCATGCAAGCAAATCAGGAAATTTGTACTTACACTTGCAAAATTGCCCATATAGTTACAATAATTGTGTGTGCAATTGCATGGGCGCTGTTAGGATTGCATTTTTTGCACACACAATTTGATCCATTCCTGAAAATTTTGTTCTCATGAAAAAATGCTTATATCTTAACCTAAAGCTATTTTGTATGTGTTTCTCTCTCATACACACATGCATGCACACACTCGGCACTCTTTGCTGCTGCTTATATTAAATGAATATTCATTAGTTTCACTTCTTTGTATTGCAAGAATATTCTTTCCTGAAGCATGTTAGGCGAAGATGAGTAAACTGGAAAAGGAAAAATTGATCAGGGAAAAGCAAATAGCATTGGTCTAAGTGTACAAAATTTAGAAAGTCCTTGAAATAATAGAATGTGCAAACTCGGGAACAAATTAGAAGCAAGCCTGTCCTGTGGGCTCGAGTACATATACGCCAGTACCCCAGTGCACTGGTAGTATTTAGAAAGCTCTGTGCTTTACCATTTCCACCTTGGGTGTCAATATTTATTTTCTTCATCCTACTTTGTGAAGATGGTGCCCGTTGCCCTAATTAAGAATGGCTGCACAAATTAAAGTAACAAGAGTACTATCTGGAAAATTCACCCATTATTTAAATGTAATTTTTTTTGAGAAGCCAGACTCTTGAATTAACTTATTTTGTATCATTTCTGTACATCTCCATGTCACCTGATTTTGTTATGAAGCAGAAATACCATGAACAATGTTATCTTTGCTGTCCTTCTGATGCAGGTCAACCAGGAAGCAATGGACATTTCATAAGAGTGCCTATTTTTGCAACATTTTCTGCTCAATTCAGTTTTTCAACCAGACAAATTCAACTGAATCATTTGAGATTTGCCATGATCAATCCTACCTCCCAAAGGTGCAAAAGGAGCCGAGTATGTGGAGAGAGCATTTCTCCCACACTGCATTGTAACAGCAAGTTTCTTGTGAACATGCACCAACTGTTGCAAAATGCATTCAGTATTGCAAATGTGCCTAGTTCCTCTATATGAAATGAGGGAAATCCCATTATCCTTTTATAGAAAGCTGCTCCTGAGTACACAGTCATCTGACTTTCTCCTGACTGCTGATGAAAGATGTTTTTTATATTATACAAACAGCCTTGCAAAATTGTCACAAAAATGTAACAGACCATCCACAAAATCTACTCACCTGTACTTCAACGTGGTGATTAACAATAGAAAAACAAATGATATTTTATTTACCTATCAAAAATAAATAAATAACCCTAGGTGAGTGAATAAGTGGAATTTTGCAAGGCTGTGATAATTCTCCATTCTACAGTACAGAGAATTAATATAAACTGTCAGCATGTTAAATTTAAGCCTTCTTTTTCTTGAAGAGGCTGTACAACATAGATCTATAACTGCAGTCTTCCTTTAACTGAATATTTTCCATTACACATGTTTACATAATTTCTACCCAAATTATTGAAAACCCTGGACATATTTCCATTCTGTGTATGCAGCTGAACTTTATTTGATAAATAAGCAAAAATATTGGGGTGTTAAAACTAATACAAAGATGTCACATAGGACCCAATCCTGCAAACATTTACTGCCAGGCCTAGTCCTTACTGTGACTTCTTTAGAATAGTAATTGCTGTGCCCAGTTGTAATCATATGCAGGGTTAGGCTCATAGGCCACATTCCTACAAGCTGCCCTGTGAAGTGAACTGCTGCGTATCCATGGACTTCACTGTAGCTCTGCACTGGTGCAGGGGTCTGTCAGTGTGGAGCTCACAGCAGAATCATTTCAGCTTCATTGCATGGTTTGTAACTACATTAGATTAATTTATCACATGTTGCTACTGGTAAAAATATTGTATTTATTCAATACCAGAAAGTCCATGGCCCTGTTCAGGCAAAAATGGTCATTTTTACAGTATATACTAGTATGTGTTAATGTACAATTTTCAGTGTATAATAAAGACTTTTAAAGATCCTGAGTAACTGTTTTTCTTCTGTTTTAAAGCTGTTGATGTTCAATCAACTGAGAAGCCCCCAGACAAGAAAGGTAGGGTTACTTTCTTTCAAATAAATGAAGTAAAAGCCCAAATAAAAGCATTAATATATATTATACCAGATTGTAATATTTTATATTATAATATCACATATATTTTTAGATGTTAAATGGCCATCAAATGCATTTCCTCGATAATAAAACATCCATAATACTCCATTTATGTCCAAATGCAGAACTCTTCCCTAAAATTGGATTGAAATGTTGTGTTAAGTTTTATTCATATGCTTTCTGATTTTGCCTTCTGCATTGTCAGTCACTAATTATCTGGAGATGATAAAGCATTCATGCATAAAAATAAACTACTATTTCTAAGTACAGGATTGTGTTCTATAATCAGATGCCAAGTACGTGATTTCTAGTTAACCGCTTTGCATTCGTTTACAGCAGTGAAAAAAGAGGAGAAGATTCCTGAACCTAGTCACAGCAGAACTGGGATTGTCATTATTGTGGTGATCCTTATCCTAGCAGGAGTTGGCCTTGCAGGGTATTTCTTCTACAGGAAAAGAAAGAATCACATGTCAACAAATGACAGCTTTGAGAACAACCTGTATTTTAATACTGATGTAGTTCCTGGAACTAGTGACACAAAGGATCTTGTGGCCAACATTGAGCGAAATGAACATGCTACTCTCTAGTCTAATAAATTAAAGATGGGCCTTGTTTTAATAAAATTATGCAACTGGGTTACCTAAAGGTTTAGGACAAAGCTATTTTCTCCTGTGCAAATCCTATAGCAGTCACTTTTTCAGTGTCTGCATATTTTTTTTTACGTACTAGCAGCAGCCATTACTTCATTTCATAATCATTCTATAGTTGTATAAGATTCCAGAATTACTTTAACAAGAGCATTTCTTATGAAAAATATAGTGCTGACTAATTATGAAATGGAACAAATGGGTACACTTAAAAGAATGAAAATGAAACACAAGCCACTGTGAATAAGCCTTCAAAGCATTTGTTTCTTCACCATGCCCGCATCACCCTCATGAGTGTCGGGCTTCACATCAATGCAGTCTCTCCAAACTGCTCAGCAAGCACTTGTCTCATTCTGTTAATAATGCACATATTCCTGGAAACCTCACTACAAGGGTTTGGTATTGGGTAGCTGATGGCACTGTATTTGAATACATCCCATTTTAAAAAATGCTCTATATGGTATAATTTCAGTTCCTGTAATCTCAGACCATATACAGAGCCAAATATGCAGTTCCCCTCCATCTCACACGCACTCAGGGGCTACCCATAATCGGGGTGAAGGCTTCTGGAGCAATGTGACTGGCAGACACTACCAGCACCTCTTACTGGCCACAGAAGGGGTTTGTCTGGGTAACATGATGATGAGACTGTGGCAACACCTTTCTGCATATCCGCATAGGTGTCTTTGGTTGGAGGATACTGGCTATGCATATTCTAAAGATGCAGTAGCAATGGACAACTCTCATGATGCTCCTCATGAAACACTGCCACTTAGATACTCTTTCTCCATAATACAGCTTAGCCTTGTAAGAGAGGTCTTGGCCTATACAATGCAATAACTTTGCTAATGCACCTGTCATCCCTATTGCTTTAGCAGATCAGCTGTTTCTTTCTATAATGTTTTAAGAGTGAAATATTTCAGAAACTTTAGCTTCCCAAACGATCATTTTATAATCTGATTTTTGTATATCTTGTAAAATGTAAATCATGTGTGCCTTACATTTTTTTCCTCACACAGATATGAAAGTGTGAAAGGAAAATTTAAATGTTTCCTTCGTTTATGCATTCAACTTTAGTTCTGTGAAATAAACAATAACACACTGTGACTTTTTAATAGTTTTGTATTTTTAGAGTATGTAACTAACTCACTATTCACCTTGAAACCAGTAGGAAAAATAGAGTTATTCATTAACTAATACTGACCTGGAGCAATACCAGCTTGTATTGTGATCAAGTAATATTAGTGCGCAAGGCAACAGTAAATAAGAGGCAACATCCAGCCACCAAAGCAGAAAAAGAAAATGGATATGCCAACAATTTTTGTTTATCTTGCGCGCATATTTCATTGTGGCCTACAGGGTGGCTCCCTGAAACCTTTGGTGTTGTGTCCAGTCCTCAAATTGTCATATTGCTAACAATCTTATTGCTTATTTCACCTTTCCATAGTTCTTCTCTCTTTCAGAACAAGAGAGCTCTTAGAAGTTGCAGAAAGGCCCTTCTCCAAGCAGTGTCAGGAGTCCTAAAGGAAAGGAGACCTGAAGAGAGAAACCTGTACTTTAAGAAGTTAATTTGGAGTGAGTGTTTTACTAGAGAAATGTAAGCCTCTCCTGCTAGAGCCTGATTCAAAGCCACCTGATGTCAATGAAGGTCTTTTCCACTGACTTCAATGAACTTTGGATCAGACTCATGGAGAGCAAGTCTATCATGGAAAAGGTGGCACCAGCCAGAAGAGATTTGAAAAGGATAATAGGAGCAGGAAAAGAAACAAGGCCATCTTTATTTTTATTGTAGTAACATCCAGAGGCCCCCATCAAAATCTGGGACTCATTGTACTACCTGCTGTACTGCAACAAAGGTAGATAAGATCTCTGTCTGATTTGAACCAAGCCACAAAAAAGAAAGTGTCAATAAGAGAGAAGGAAGGAGAGAGGATAAGGAGGGAATTAGCTTCTGTTTGAATGCTCTGAACGTCATCCCCACATAGAGTGAATTAGAATAGACATGGAGCTGACAAAAGGAGGGATAAGTTTAGCAAGATTTGTATCCAGAAAAAATGGTTACATGCTCCTAACCATCAGTGAAATTCACCCCATGCAGAGGGCCTGCAGAATGTCTATGAGCATTTGTGTCCCATCTGAGCCCTCAAGATAGTGCTTTTATCTGAAGTGCAGATGAAAAAGGTATGTTTGGCTATAGTTACTACCGGAGTATCAGGTTTGGGTCTAACAATACTGAATGTATCATGCCACTATAGAAATCAATGGTACATATTCATGTAGAATATTGTGTTCTGTTCTGGTCACCTCATCTCTGGTCACCAAATGATATAGCAAAAATAGAGGAGGTTCAGTGAAAAATAATGTAAATCACTCCATTTGAAGACAGATTGAAAACTCTGGATTGGTCTCCTTAGAGAGAGGATGAATAAGAGAGGTCATGGTAAAGATACACAAGATAACAAACTTTGAAGAGAAGGCATATCAGGATCTTCTGTTCACACAATCACAATACCAGGACAAGGGGGCATTCAATGAAACAGCAAATTTAAACAGGAATACATTTTCACACAACACCAGCGGAACTCATTGTCACAAGATATGATCAAGGCTGAGATTAGCAGGATTCCAAAAGGATTAGATATTTATAAAGACAAAAATATCCATATTCCATCATTATAATATGTAAAAAGACGAGCTTTGGGAAGGCTATAAACCAGTGGTGGGAAACCTGCGGCCCGTCAGGGTAATCCACTGGCGGGCCGCCAGACAGTTTGCACAGCTGCCCGCAGCTCCCAGTGGTTGCTGTTCCCGGCCAATGGGAGCTCTGGGAAGCGGCGGCCAGCACATCCCTGCAGCTCACACCGCTTCCCGCAGCTCCCGTTGGCCAGGAATGGTGAACTGTGGCAGCTGGGAGCTGCGGGCGACTGCGCAAATGTAAACAAACTGGTGGCCTGCCAGCGGATTACCCTGCGGGCTGCGTGTGACCCATGGGCCACAGGTTGCCCACCACTGCTATAAACACTCATGCTTCAGTGCATAGACCAACCTCTAACTAATGGGTTAGGTTGAAACTTCATTTGTGGGCAGATTACTATATCCTGCCTACTGCAGGATTTCTTTCATCTTCTTCCAAATCACTTGGTACCGGCCACTGTCAGAGACAGGCTACTGGAGTAGATAAACTAATGACTTGATCCAGAAATGCAATGCCTATGCACCACCACTAAGAGGCATACCTGTGTCATAAAGTGGTGATTACACTACCTCAAGCAGGGGATGTTGATATAATACTCATCAACTCTTCCAATTTCTTCCCCTGAACTAAAAATATTATTTCCATTTTACCTGGACTGAACTTGTGAAATGACTTGGTCTTGTCCAACATAAATGCAGAGCTAGAAAGAGCACCCAGTAGATTTGGCTTAGTCCTGTGCTTTTATCATGAAGCTACACTTTCCCCCAGGAAATGATTATGGTGTAAAATGTTTCTACAATCTAGAACTGGGGAAACTACTCATCATGACTAATTTGAATTTAGCCCCGTTTTGTATTTGTGAATTGTTCACAAACACAATTTTTTATAAATTTATTTGAAATTAAATATTTAACACCACATTTTGGCCAAGGGTTTGCTCATGAACTGTTCATTGAGTTTATTCAATCAAGTATTCACAAGTTACTATTTGCTATTCCCATTATTAAATGGTCACCTTAGATTAATGTTACTTTTTGTTCCCTGATTTGGATGACTAAAATGTATATAAATTGCAGCCTGAACATTCTCATGACTCTTCGTGGGACTACATATTCACATGGTGGTTTGAGACTTCCACAAACATTCCTGGCTACAACAAATCACTTCTCCATGCAAATGAAAGGATTGTGCCTGGAAACTAATTCATGCGTTTTAACTGAATGAATGTTTACCAATAATTCATTGCAGTAATCCCCTGGCTCTACCAAAATTCCTTGTCTTAGTTCTTTGCAGTTAACCTAAATTATATTTAACCCTCTAATTTTATTAATTGCTTAAACAGTGTCTTGAACAATTGCTTTAGAAATATTCCCAGCTCGGTTCCTTTTTTGTCTGTTATACAAGTGCATCTTCAACTCAGTTTTCACATCACCTTTCTTGCTTAGTGCTTGTGAAAGATGCCGGATTACACAAGAGACTGAGAACAGCTGCTTCTTGTACAGAACTAGTACAGCATGAAAAGCAACAGTGAACATTTCCTTAAATTGCTCTGTCAGTATGTTTTGACCGTGACCTGGAAGCACCCTCTGAAGGGATTGAATCGTTATATTCTCTCCCCATATTATTTAGCTCAGGACATGGAGACTTCCAGCAATATCTTTCTAAAAGATATGTTCTTTTCAACCCCAAGCTTTTGAGCTTGCTGCAGGAATTACTGTGTGAAATTCTATAGCACTTGTAATGAAAGATATCAGGCTAGATCAGAGGTGGGCATACTACGGCCCGTGGGCTCCATCCAGCCTGTGGGACTGTCCTGCCTGGTCCTTGAGCTCCTGGCTGGGGAGGCTAGCTCCCAGCCCCTCCCCTGCTGTCCCCCTCCCCCGCAGCCTCAGCTTGCCATGCCACCAGTGCTCTGGGTGGTGGGGCTGCGGGGCTGCGAACTCTTGCTGGACAGTGTGGTGACTGCTGCTCTGAGCAGCATGGTAAGGGGGGCGGGGAGCAGGGGGATTGGATAAAGGGCAGGAGGTTCTGGGGGGCAGTCAAGGGACAGGGAGTGGTTGGATGGGGCAGGGATTTCGGGGGGCAGTCAGGGGACAGGAAATGGGAGGGGGTTGGATAGGCCTGGGAGTCCTGGGGGGCCTGTCAGGGGGTGGAGATGTGGATAGGGGTTGGGGCAGTCAGGGGACAGGGAGCAGGGGGGGGTTGGATAGGAGGTGGGGTCCGGGGGGGGTGGTCAGGAGACAAGGAGCAGGGGTGGTTGGATGGGTCAGGGGTTCTGGGGGTGAGAAGCGAGAGGGGGCAGATAGGAGGCGGGGGCCAGGGTGTTTGGGGAGGCACAGCCTGTCCTCCATACAGTTTCAGAACCCCAGTGTGGCCATCGGGTCAAAAAATTCGCTCACCCCTGGTCTATATGATCATCATGGTCCCTTCTGGATTTAAGATCTCTGTTTTTATGAATGAATCCCTGAATAATGATGCCAGTTATGGTGATAGAGTCTGTGATAGGTTGTACCTCTCTGGCACTCCATTGGGCAGCACTTCTCATCTTGGACGTTCTTCTCTGGACTCTGGTTTGACCTTCTAGGCTGGGTTCCAGACCTAGGTTCCAGACCTGTGGCAGCGAGGCTGTCATCCTGGGTCTCCTGCTAGTGCTTTAATAATAGTTGGGTAGACTGTGTTTTGAAGTTGGGGCTTGGGCTGGAGCTCAGGCTCTGTCGGCCCCTTCTCCCCTTTCCTAGGCTTCAGAGCACAAGCTCCTGTCCAAGCCCCATTTTCAAAACACAGTCTACCCAGCTATTATTAGAGCAATAACATGAGCCCTGCAGGCCCAAGTCTGTCGACCCAGGCTGGAAAGCTTGCTGACACAAACTGTGTTGATGTATTCTTAGGGAGTCTACCCCTTTCATGGGAGGAGGGGAACTGAGGGCACGGGGGAAGTTAAAGTAGTCCCCCCCCCAAAAAAAAGCAAAATACCTCCAGGGAAGTGCTGGGTTCCTGCAGTCTCACATAGGGCAAAGCCCAATAGGTACTTAGAGAAAGGTCAGGGCTTCTTATTCCTTGTGTGTCTAAACAACCAAGGTGTTGTCCCAGGACTCTGAAAATAAAAGTAAGGAAAAGTTGGTCCCTATGTTTCCTCAGAGGGCTTGGGCAGCTGGTGCCCTCAAGCAGTTCCCCAGTGGTCAGCCTCTGTTCCCTGGGGCCAGAGAACTCTGTGCATTGCTCTTTTTGCTCCTAAATGCCACCAAGCCTCAGCCAGGATCTTCCCTAAAATGTCCTTTCCCTTTAAATGTTTGGGTGCTCTGCACTCACCCTTGCCAGTGAAAAGCCTCACTTCACTTTTGATTCTGTTTTGAAGCCACCACACCAGACAGTGGTGTTTCTATAGCTCCACCATTCTCTGCTGGGTCCAGATAGCACACTGGTGACAAGGGCCTTCTATCCCACAAGTGTCCAATGCTCCTATTTCCTGACTAATAATAAGAAAAAGCGAGCAAACAATAATATAAAAAACAAAGAAAAAAGTTCATCTACAGGCACAAGATTAGCTGACTTCTGCTTTTGTGGCAAGGGATTGTATGAGCCAGCCAGCAAGAAAGGGGGAGTTGGCAAATAAGGTCAGAACAAAGACTTGCTGCAGGGAGGGGAGAGCAGCTTGTCTTTGCAACTTAGAAAATCAACCTTTAACCTGCCCTGAAGACTACAGCCGAAGGATTGATTTGGGATGTAAGCACACAGCCAGCAAAGGGAGATCAAGCACAGACAGTGCACGGTAAAGAAAAAAATAAAAAGTTTCCCTGTGGAAGACAAGACTGCAGGGAGGGTGTGAAGTTCAAAAGAAGAGAAATGAAATGGCAACCTTTGTGGGCAATATTAGTGAATTTGATGAAAACCAAAAATCATGGGTGGTACCTCAAATGTTTTGAGCAATGTGTAGCTTGCAATTCCATTCTAGACAGACTACTTTCAGCCGTGCTAACAGTGATGGGTCCAAAGGCATGTGGACTGCTCCATGATGTATGGACTCCAACTGTGCCTGGAGCTCCCACATATGCAGCAGTTACTGCAGGAATGCAGGGACATTTTTCTCCTACCCCATTGATGACAGCAGACCAATATCACTGCCCTAAGAGACATCAGGAAAGTGGAGAGTCAGTAGCACAGTTCATTGCGGCTCTAAGGAAGTTAGCAGAACATTGTCAGTTCAAACAAACATTAAGCAATGCCCTGCGTGACTAATGGGTCTCTGAATTACACAATGACCAGATCTGGAAAAAGTTACTGCTGTATCAATTCTTCCATTCAAGAAGACTGTTGAGGTAGCTATTGCCATGGAAACTGCAGAGAATAAATGAACACAAATCTGACATCAAGAATTGTAACATTCAAAAACCAGGAGGAGAACACTTCAACATGCCTGGACACTCAATAACAGACTTAAAAGTGGCAATTCTTCAACCAAAAAAACCTTCAAAAACAGATTCCAACATGAAACTGCAGAACCGGAATTAATTTGCAAACCGGACACCCATCAAATTAGATCTGAATAAAGATTGGGAGTGAATGGGTCACTACAAAAACTAATTTCCCCTTGCTGATATTCACACCTTCTTGTTAACTGTTTGAAATGGGCCACCTTGATTACACTGGCCTTATTAGTGCTACAAAAGTGATTTCAGCCCCTTCTTGTTAACTGTTGAGAATAGCCCACTTCCACCTTAATTGAATGGGCTCATTAGCACTGACCCCCCCACTTGGTAAGGCAACTCCCGTCTTTTCATATGCTATGTATTTATGCCTCTCTACTGTATTTTCCACTCCATGCAAGTGGCTTTTAGCCCATGTAAGCTTATGCCCAAATAAATTTGTTAGCCTCTAAGATGCCACAAGGACTCCTCATTTTTGCTAATACAAGCTAACACGGCTACCCTTCTGAAACCTGGAATTCAGTGTGACAGAAGAAGCTCACCTCCTGAATCAGTGAGACAGAGGACCACGGGAATGTAAGGAATTTCTGTGTGGCTATTGTGCACAAACTATGCATGCTGAGAAGGATTACGTGACAGGCCAAATTATTTGCAGGAAGTGCCAGAAGAAAGGACACATCTCTGTGTCCTATCATATGACTTGTCATAAAAATAAAGGGATAGGTAACCACTTTTCTGTATACAGTGCTATAAACAACTCCTGTAAAGTTTGTAAGTAATCTAGCTAGAAAATGCGTTAGATTTTCTTTTGTTTTGTTTCTTTTGTAAAATAAGCTGTGTTGCAGGGAATGTATATTCCTGTTTTTGTGTCTTTTTGTAACTTAAGGTTTTGCATAGAGGGATTCTCTGTGTTTTGAATCTGATTACCCTGTAAGGTATTTACTATCCTGATTTTATAGAGGTGATTCTTTTACCTTTTCTTTAAATTAAAATTCTTCTTTTAAGAACAGATTGATTTTTTCATTGTTCTTAAGATCCAAGGGTTTGGGTCTGTGTTTACCTGTACCAATTGGTGAGGATTATTATCAAGCCTTCCTCAGGAAAGGGATGTAGGGCTTGTGGGGGGGGGGGCGATATTTTGGGGAAAGACGTCTCCAAGTGGTCTCTTTCCCTGTTCTTTGTTTAAAACGCTTGGTGGTGGCAGCATGCTGTTCAAGGACAAGGCAAAGTTTGTACCCTGGGGAGGTTTTTAACCTAAGCTGGTAAGAATAAGCTTAGGGGGTCTTTCATGCAGGTCCCCACATCTGTACCCTACAGTTCAGAGTGGGGAAGGAACCTTGACACAGCTCAACAACCAGCAACACAGGGTAACCATACATCTAAGAAGACGCCTATGAAGACTGAACCTAAGAAAGGATGGAAGTTGGGAATCTATAATGCAGAGGGAGATGAGTTCTAGTGGCACTGATCAAGACCTAGAATTGCATATGTTAGAAGCTGGAATCATACATGGCATCTGGCTTACAGCCTTGATCGAGGGAGTGCCTACAAGAATGGAGACTGATGTTGGAGTAGCTGTCCCACTGATTTCTGCATCTCCTATCACCAGACTTTGTCATAAGTTCCCCTGGAAGAAACTTCCACAGTTATAAAGACTTATACTGGAGGAAAGTTCATCTTGATGGAAATCAGTCATTTTACCCCTGCATGTGATTGAAGAAAAATATCCACCATTATATGGCAGAACTTGGCTTGAGAAGCATTTGGATTGAGGTGATCACAAAAACACTTCAAAACCTTTAAGAAATACTGGACATACTATCCAAAGTTTTTGAAAAAGAACTTGGACAGATAAGCAACATGTCAGTGAAGATCACTGTTAAGTCTGGCAGCCAGCCAAAAGTTTGCAAGTTGTGCCTTATTCTCTGAAGCCTCAGGTGGAAGCTGATTTGGACAATTAGTGAAAATTGGAGTCTTGTCACTGGTTTCACACAGTGAATGGGCTATACCTAGCATGCCACTGATCAAGAAGGATGGCTCTGTCCAAATTTGTGGAGATTTCAAAGTAATGCTGACTCCGGTTTTATGTGCAGACCAGTATCCACCATCTCATGTTGAAGATTTGTTTGCTATTCTTAATGGAGAGTCAATGTGAGTAAGATAATGTATTTTATTGCACCAACTTTGGTTAGTGGAAGAGACAGGCTTTTGAGCTGTACAGAGCTGTTCAGGTCACCTGTGTAGCTCAAAAGCTTGTCACTTTCACCAACAGACAGGCCAATTAAAGATATTACCTTACTCACCTTTTCTCTTTAATATCCTGGGACCAACATGGCTACAACAACACTACAAACAACTCTTAGTGGAAGATAGTGTTTCTTTAAATTGGATGTGCTCAGTGCATGCCTACAAATGAAGATTGACCTGGCCTCTTGTAAGTATCTCATAATTAACACACAAAAAAGGCTTATTTTGCTATAACACGTTGCCTTTTGGTATCACTCTGAGCACCTGCCCTGTTGCAGAGAGCCATGGATGAGATCCTGAATGGAATGAACACCATTCAATGCTATTTGGATGACATCCTTGTTACAGGAAAGTATCAAGAGGATCATCTTCAAAATTTGAATGCTGTCTTGCAAAGTTTTGAAGACCATGGGCTGGGAGTAAGTCAAGACAAATGTGAATTCTTCTTTGAGTGCTTGCTCAGATCCATTCCCATCTAGGCATGCGTGCCACATGCATAGTCACATGAGTTATCTGTGTATTAAGGTTGCATCATATGGGAAATGTGGGTGATCATTCCAAAATCACTTCAGTCTCTTGTTCTGGAAACTCTTCATGAAGATCATTGTACAGATGACACATCTGGTGGCCAGGGATCCATGAAGACATTGAGAGGAAGGCAAAGTGCTGTACCACTGTACCAGCAATTCAGCATGACCCTGGTCCAGCTTCCGACTCTTGGTTATGGCCTCAGACTCTTTTCATACACATTCATGAGCTGGATCATTAGAAGGTTATATAGGATGTATAGTGGGGCTACTCAAGGAGAACATGGGTTTAAAAAGCCTGCTTCTAAGCGACCAGAGGAGCTAGCAAACAGGAACAGCTAACAGGGGAGTTTTGCAAGGGATTTCTCCAGGAAAGGAGAAGGAAGAGTGACTCAGAAGGACGAGTGATTATGTGACACTTGGGGTGAGTTTGTTGTCTGTAGTGTGTGTGTTTGTGTTGGTTGTGTGCTTGGTGCTTGTCTGAAGTACATAGTGTGATCTGTTTGTTTGGAGGACTATGTGCTGAGCCTAGCTGGCTTCTCGGCAAGGGTGAGAGCTTCTTAATGAGGCTTTGATCCCCAAGGCCTTTAGCATCCATCAACCAAGGGGTGGGGCTACCCAGGGAGAACAGGAGTTTAAAGTGAGCAGAGAAGCTAGCAAACAGGAGCAGCTAACAGCGAGTTTAGAAGGGGAGCGGAGAGAGGGGGCTAGATACACTTCATTAATATTCTTTAAATTTAAGGCAATAAACACCCCCTAATAAAAAACAAACAATAAAGAAAGACTGCAGGAGTAAAAAGATAATGCAGGCAGAAGTCTAGTAACAGAGTGGGGGCTAACCAGTTTATTGCACTGAATGCAGCATGTATGATTACCTGCCTTATGGGCAGGTAGGATATGTGGGTGTTCGGTGCAAGGAGCTCCTGGCCCTCACAGACTGTATATGGGCTTTGGAGATGAGTGGCTGAACTGGAGGACCTAAGGGAGACAGAGAGGTCCCTAGATAAGATTTTCAGGGACACTGTAGAATGGTGCCATCCCTGGTCTGACAGCCTCTGTGCTGTTGAGGTGAATGAAAGTCTCAGGGAAGGAGAACATCCAAGTGGAGCAGAGGGAAACAATCACATAGTTGGGACCCTCCTTCCAGACGATGCCATGGTATCCTCTCACACTGAGGATACCTCCCTGTGGGAGGGAACTCCAGTTATTAGGAAGAGACAGGTAATAGTAATGGGGGATTTTATCATTAGAAACATAGTTGGGTTTGCGATGACCGGGAGAAGTGCATGATGACTTGCCTTCTGATGCAAAGGTTGCAGATCTCTCAAAACATCTGGACAGACTTATGTGTAATGCTGGGGAAGAGCTGGTAGTTGTGGTACATGTTGTCACCGATGACAAAGGGAAGGATAGGAGAGAGATCCTGGAGGCCAAATTTAGGCTGCTATGTAAGAGATTAAAGTCCAGGACATCATGGTAGCATTCTCTGAAATACTTCCAGTTTTACACACAGGGCCAGTCGACAGGCAGAACTGCAGGTGCTCAGTGCATGGATGAGATGATGGTGTGTGGAGGAGGGGTTTAGACTTACTGTATTAGGAACTGGGGAAGCTTTTGGGAAAGGGGGAGCCTATACAGGAAGGATGGGCTCCACTTAAACCAAAATGGAACCAGATTGCTGGCACTTAAAATGTAAAAGGTCGTAGAGCAGTTTTTAAACTAAGGACTGGGGAAAGCCAACAGGTGCAGAGGAGCACATAGTTTGGACAGAGATATCCCTTAAGGGAAAATCTATTAATGGAGATGCTCTATGTCCTACAAAGGAGGAGAGGATGGAAGGTGATAAAATATGTGTAGGATCTGATGAGCATTGCAAAGTTATGCAAGGCCAGAATAAAGGTTGCTTGTTTGCTCTTATTTTGGGTGCCTTAGGCACATACATTATGATACAATCTTTAATTACGTGTATACATACTACTTTTTCCAGCCACTCATAGTCTCTGCCATCCACTGACTCCCAGTCTCCTGTTCCCTGCCCACCCCCATTTCTCTGCCCAGCCAGTCCCAGGCTCCCCTCCTGTCAGTCCCAGTCACCTTGTCAGCCCATCCAGATTCCCATCCACCTCCAGCTTCCAGTCCAAGCTTCTCTTCCTCCACACCTGCCAGCCTCCAGTCCCATCTATCAACCCCCCCGCCTCGGCTCCTTGTCCCATTCTATTCCCTGGTCCCTCCCTAGGGCACGAGTCATGCCAGAATGCTCCAGAACACCATTCCAGCGCTGCCGAAAGGGGCATTTCTTTATGACCAGCACTATTGCTTATGAGAGTTCCTGAAGTACCAAAAATGCACTGCCACTCCCTGATCTAGCTCTTCTCTCCTCTGCATTTGTCGGGTGGCTTGCTCCTCCCAGCTTCCTGGGCCAGGAGAGAGAACACTGAGAGCACAGGACTGAAAGGCTCCGTTCTCAGTTCTGATGCCCAGTGCCACCACAGGCTGCAACCATAGGTGCCGACTCTGAGTGCTCTGGGGCTAAAAAAATTAGTGGGTGCTCTGCACCTACCGGCAGCCAAGCTCCCCTCTCTGCCCCATCTCACCTCCGCTCCGCCTCCTCCCCTGAGTGTGCCACATTCCCGCTCCTCCGCCTACCTCCCAGCGCTTGCCGCCACCAAACAGCTGTTTGGTAGTGTAGCAAGCTCCGGGAGGGAGGGGGGAGGAGCAGGAATGTGGCACGCTTAGGGGTGGAGGTGGGGAAGAGACGGGGCCAGGGTGGGGATTTGGGGAAGGAGTTGGAATGGGGACTTTGGGGAAGGGGTTGGAATGAGGGTGGGGCCAGGGACAGAGTGGGGTCGAGCACCCACTGGTGCGAGCAGAAGTCGGCGCCTATGCGTGCAGCAGCCAGGAACAGCAATTTCAGGGAAAGTCCTGCTTGGTATTTGTAGTCTCAGGATAGAACATGTTTACTGTAGGCAGAATCTTCTTGAAGCTTTGCAGTTAAATTCTTCCACGTCTCTACTGAGCATGTGTGAACGGAGATTTTTCAAAGACTTATCACTTTCAAGTTCCTTCTCCAAAGCCTGAAGGGACTTGAGCTTTTCAAAGAGTAGGTCGTGGGAGTTTTTTAAATATGACTAAACAATATATTTAGCTAACCTTGTTCTAAGAAATGGCTGAATCCTTTTGTTAGAAACTTGCAAACAGACACCCAGCACAGAACTTTTCACACCAAATGGTTAAAGTATGGCAAAGTTATAAGCAAGTGAAAATAGGGTCTTATAATGGAAAGTGTCAGGCATCCTCAGTAATAGCTTGTAACCCCATCTGTACTTATATATTTTAAAGGGAGCAAGTGTTTAGAAAAGTGAGCCACTCTTCTAAAAACTGAGGTTGGTGCATACGGCATTGCTTTAACTCTCCTAATGGAAATTTTTGTTTGGGAATTGCCTCTAATTTTCAAAAATAGGAAAATAAAATTTCTCTCTTCTTAACTTTACCTTAGAGTGAAAATTCCTAATCAAAATTTATTTAGCTGAAAAACTCAGCTAGACAAGGACAGGTCATGTCCCTCAGTCACCGTTCAAAGATAAAGCTCAAAGGAAGGGCATGTACAGCTTTTAGAACTCTGTAGCCTCTCACCTGAGGAGTCTGAATTGCAAGTACCTGCTCCCAGCAGCCCAATAATGTAAAACTACCTTTACCCTGACCTATACAGGGCCTACCATCTTTTCATAACATTAAAGCCCCCCAGCTCCTGAAGATTCCTCAGGCAATGCCACTTTGTTTGAGCTCTATGGTTTTTCTATGAGGCAGTGATCTAGCTGCCCTCTAGAACATAAGAACAGCCATACTGGGTCAGACCAAAAGTCCATCCACCCCAGTATCCTGTCTTCCGACAGTGGCCAATGCCAGGTACCCCAGAGGGAATGAATAGAACTGGTAATCCAGTGATCCATCCCCTGTTCCCCATTCCTAGGCTCTGGGAAACAGGCTACGGCCATCATTCCTGTCCATCCTGACTAATAGCCAGGAGGGCTATTAGCAATATCACTTGAAACCCCACCAAATTTCTAGCTGGAGATCTGATATTGTCCCTGTGGGTTCCCTCCATGGCTGCTACTAAGGTAGTCATCAGCCTCCTGGCTCCTGTGAGAGCATGGGCAATGGAGCCACACAAGGGCCACTTCTCACTGAAGACAGCTCTTGCTTCTGTAGATTTCCTCTTTTCTATGAATCTGCAGGGTTGGGAATCCTCAGTCCCTGCTCACTTCAAGGTCATATCTGTTTTTTCTGCATGAAATGTCGTCTGATAGAGCTGATGGAGGAAAAGATGCGAGGTTTGGAGATGCAGGTGGAAAGTCTGGTTGAGTTTAGGAAGGGGTTTGAGCAGATGATGGAGCAAAGACATGAGGTATCTGAAGGGAAAAGCTCAGACTTAGAGATGGAAGCAGGGATGTGGAATTTTGAGGGGAGACTGGGTGAGGAAAGTGGTCAGTGGAAGCATGTGACTAGAAGAACCAGGTAGAGGAAAAGACGGGCTAGTGAAGAAGAAATAGAGCTTAGGAACAGGTTTGCAGAGTTGGAAGATGAAGAAGGGGCTGAGCAGGTAGTCGCTGAAGGTGGAAGGGCAAGGAAGAAGAGAAGAGTGGCTAGCCCTATAGGAAAAGGGGAAGAGTCAATGGAGACTACACCAAATATGAGCCCCAGGAGGA
The DNA here is from genome assembly GCF_009764565.3 of Dermochelys coriacea. Lineage (NCBI taxonomy): Eukaryota > Metazoa > Chordata > Testudines > Dermochelyidae > Dermochelys > Dermochelys coriacea. Next base: position 231,225,007 of record NC_050069.1, read on the forward strand.
TACAGGATGGGTTGAAGAGGATTATAAGGGAAAATAGGAATGGAAAGAACTTGCAGCCAGAGGGAACAGGGGAGAGACTGGAGAATAGCACTGTCACCATGAAAAGGCAGGTCTATGTGATCGGGGACTCTTTATTGAGAAGAATAGACAGGCCTGTAACTAGAGCTGATCCTGAGAATAGAAGGGTGTGCTGTCTTCCGGGTGCTAAGATACGGGATGTAGACCTGAGGTTGAAAAGGATCCTAAAGGGAGCAGGAAAGAATCCCCTAATTATCCTTCATGTGGGAACAAATGATACAGCTAGATTCTTGCTGGAAAGTATTAAGGGAGACTATGCTAGGCTGGGGAAGACACTTAAGGAAATTGAGGCTCAGGTGATCTTTAGTGGGATTCTGCCTGTTCCTAGAGAAGGGCAACAAAGGTGTGACAAGATTATGACTGTCAACAGATGACTTAGGCAGTGGTGCTATAAGGAGGGCTTTGGGATGTATGGCCACTGGGAGGCATTCACGGACAGAGGACAGTTCTCTCGGGATGGACTTCATCTGAGTAGGGAAGGAAATAGACTTCTAGGATCGAGGCTGGCACAACTGATAAAGAGAGCTTTAAACTAGGAATTTGGGGGAGATGGTTGGGAGATGTCCAGGTAATCTCCATGCCGGATTTTAGCATTGAGAGGGAAGAAGACGAAGAAAGAAAGGATACAGCCATGGGTAGGAGAATGTATATAAGGAGCGAGGGCGGTGTGGATACTAGTCTAATAGGTTATACTGGCTGTAGAATGACTATGCCTAACAGGGTACAAAATGTGAGCGAGGCCAAACAGCAAAAATTAAGATGTTTTTACACCAATGCAAGGAGCCTTGGTAACAAAATGGAGGAACTAGAGCTACTGGTGCAGGAAGTGAAACCTGATATTATAGGGATAACAGAAACATGGTGGAATAGTAGTCATGACTGGACTACAGGTATGGAAGGGTAAGTGCTGTTTAGGAAAGACAGAAACAAAGGTAAAGGTGGTGGAGTAGCATTGTATATCAATGATGGGGTAGAATGTAAAGAAATAAGAAGCGATGCAATGGATAAGACAGAGTCCGTCGGGGCAAAGATTATATTGGGGAAGAAAACTAGTAGAGCCTCCCCTACGATAGTGCTCGGGGTGTGCTATAGACCACCAGGATCTAATTTGGATATGGATAGAGCCCTTTTAATGTTTTTAATAAAGTAAATACTAATGGAAACTGTGTGATCATGGGAGACTAACTTCCCAGATATAGACTGGAGGACCAGGGCTAGTAATAATAATAGGGCTCAGATTTTCCTAGATGTGATAGCTTATGGATTCCTTCATCAAGTAGTTGCTGAACCGACTAGAGGGGATGCCATTTTAGATTTGGTTTTGGTGAGTAGTGAGGACCTCATAGAAGAAATGGTTGTAGGGGATAATCTTGGTTCAAGTGATCATGAGCTAACTCAGTTCAATCTGAACGGAAGGATTAACAAAAATAAATCTGCCACTAGGGTTTTTGATTTCAAAAGGGCTGACTTTCAAAAATTAAGGAAATTAGTTAAGGAAGTGGATTGGACTGAAGAACTTATGGATCTAAAGGTAGAGGAGGCCTGGGATTACTTTAAATCAAAGCTGCAGAAGCTATCGGAAGACTGTATTCCAAGAAAGGGGAAAAAATTCATAGGCAGGAGTTTCTAGACCAAGCTGGATGAGCAAGCATCTGAGAGAGGTGATTAAGAAGAAGCAGAAAGCATACGGGGAGTGGAAGATGGGAGGGATCAGCAAGGAAAGCTACCTTATTGAGATCAGAACTTGTAGGGATAAAGTGAGACAGGCTAAAAGTCAAGTAGAGTTGGACCTTGCAAAGGGAATTAAAACCATAGTAAAAGGTTCTATAGCCATATAAATAAGAAAACTAAGAAAGAAGAAGTGGGGCCGCTAAACACTGAGGATGGAGTGGAGGTCAAGGATAATCTAGACATGGCCCAATATCTAAACAAATAGTTTGCCTCAGTCTTTAATAAGGCTAAAGAGGATCTTAGGGATAATGGTAGCATGACAAATGGGAATGAGGATATGGAGGTAGATATTACCATATCTGAGGTAGAAGCGAAACTCAAACAGCTTAATGGGACTAAATCGGGGGGCCCAGATAATCTTCATCCAAGAATATTAAAGGAATTGGCACCTGAAATTACAAGCCCATTAGCAAGTATTTTGAATGAATCTGTAAACTCAGGAGTTGTACCACATAATTGGAGAATTGCTAATATAGTTCCTATTTTTAAGAAAGGGAAAAAAAAAGTAATTCAGGTAAATACAGGCCTGTTAGTTTGACATCTGTAGTATGCAAGGTCCTGGAAAAAAATTTTGAAGGAGAAAATAGTTAAGGACATTGAAGTCAATGGTAAATGGGACAAAATACAACATGGTTTTACAAAAGGTAGATCGTGCCAAACCAACCTGATCTCCTTTTTTGAGAAAGTAACAGATTTTTTAGACAAAGGAAACACAGTCAATCTAATTTACCCAGGTTTCAGTAAGGTGTTTGATACCGTGCCACATGGGGAATTATTAGTTAAATTGGAAAAGATGGGATTAATATGAACATTGAAAGGTGGATAAGGAATTGGTTAAAGAGGAGACTGCCACAGGTCCTACTGAAAGGCGAACTGTCAGGTTGGAGGGAGGTTACTAGTGGAGTTCCTCAGGGATCAGTTTTGGGACCAATCTTGTTTAATCTTTTTATTACTGACCTCAGCACAAAAAGTGGGAGTGTGCTAATAAAGTTTGCAGATGATACAAAGCTGGGAGGTATTGCCAATTCAGAGAAGGATTGGGATATCATACAGGAGGATCTGGATGACTTTGTAAACTGGAGTAATAGTAATAGGATGAAATTTAATAGTGAGAAATGTAAGGTTATGCACTTAGGGATTAATAAAAAGAATTTTAGTTATAAGTTGGGGACACATCAATTAGAAGTAACAGAGGAGGAGAAGGACCTTGGAGTATTGGTTGATCATAGGATGACTATGAGCTGCCAATGTGATATGGCTGAGAAAAAAGCTAATGCGGTTTTGGGGTGAACCAGGAGAGGCATTTCCAGTAGGGATAAGGAGGTTTTAGTACCATTATACAAGGCACTAGTGAGACCTCACCTGGAATACTGTGTGCAGTTATGGTCTCCCATGTTTAAAAAGGATGAATTCTAACTGGAGCGGGTACAGAGAAGGGCTACTAGGATGATCCGAGGAATGGAAAACTTGTCTTATGAGAGGAGACTTAAGGAGCTTGGGTTGTTTAGCCTAACTAAAAGAAGGTTGAGGGGAGATATGATTGCTCTCTATAAATATATCAGAGGGATAAATACCGGAGAGGGAGAGGAATTATTTAAGCTCAGCACCAATGTGGACACAAGAACAAATGGGTATAAACTGGCCACCAGGAAGTTTAGACTTGAAATTAGACGAAGGTTTCTAACCGTCAGAGGAGTGAAGTTTTGGAATAGCCTTTCAAAGGAAGCAGTGGGGGCAAAAGATCAATCTGGTTTTAAGATTAAACTCGATAAGTTTATGGAGGAGATGGTATGATGGGATAATGTGATTCTGGTAATTAATTGATCTTTAAGTATTCATGGTAAATAGGCCTAATTTCCTGAGATGGGATATTAGATGGATGGGATCTGAGTTACCCAGGAAAGAATTTTCTGTAGTATCTGGTTGGTGAATCTTGCCCATATGCTCAGGTTTAGCTCATTGTCATATTTGGGGTCGGAAAGGAATTTTCCTCCAGGGCAGATTGGAAGAGGCCCTGGAGGTTTTTCGCCTTCCTCTGCAGCATGGGGCATGGGTAACTTGCTGGAGGAATCTCTGCTCCTTGAAGTCTTTCAACCACAATTTGAGGACTTCAATAGCTCAGACATAGGTGAGGTTTTTCGTACGAGTGGGTGGGTGAGATTTTGTGGCCTGCATTGTGCAGGTCAGACTAGATGATCAGAATGGCCCCTTCTGACCTTTATTATCTGTGAATATCAACTTTTCATATTCTCTAAAAAGTGTAATGTTGCACTAATGCTTTTTCTCTTAAGTTAATGATGCACATTTACAGACTCATCTCTGCTTCCTCTTTCTCCCTCTCCTGGTCTTTACTGTATTCTCACTAGAATGGTGATTGGCTTAGTAATCCTGAAAACTGCCCTTTTGTGACAACCATGTTCCCAGAAATCCACAATGAACTGCAAACACTAAGTTTGTGATTGACGTTTCTGTAGAAGAACACACTCTTTCAACCCTAGAGAAATTAGCTTACGGATGCAAAGTTCTTACAATAAATTTATTTCAAAATGTCACATGGGACAGGATAGTTCCCTATTTAGAGACAAGAACTTCCCTATATTCACCAACTCTTCAAAATTAAGGAGTACCTGCTAATCTGTCTCATTAAGGAAGGATTTTCTTACGAGGCACTGATTATAGCTCATTGTTATTTTTGGTGAAGGGAAGAAAGGAATGAAACATTTGCAATGTCTGTCTACCTGCTCCTGATTTTTCTTTCCCTCATCACTACATCAATTCAATTGCCAGGTATGTTCCTGTCCTGACTTTTTTTTTTTGAAGTGAGGATAAAAAAGTGCTTCTCTTTTCATCCTTTCCTTAGTTACTTTCTCTTTGGGGCAGAGCGAGATTTTTTTATGTAGTTATGCTCTATTATTAGCCCTAATCTAAAACAGCTTCACTCAGTTTTGGTGGCAACTGGAGTCCTCAGATTTCCTTTATGGCATATAATCAGGTTTTAGACCAAGATATGCGTCAAAAACTGTGCTGGTGAATTTGGTCAAAGGCTGGGGGGTAATGTGTCAATGCTAATTCTTTAAGATAAATCAGGTGCCTTTGATACCATTGACCATGAGGAGTTGTTGCTATGCCTACAACCGCTAGTGGGGGGACTAAGTCGTTTCTGAATGGCATCAGTCCTTTCTTTGAGAAAGGTTCCCAGAGGGTGGTGTTTTGCTATTGCTTGTCGGCCCGAAGACTCCCTTGAGTCTCTCAGGTGGGATACTTCATGATTTTGTGGTGATAATTTTGGTGGTGACAATGTGTACCCGAAGCCTCTAGAAGAGAATGAGGAACAAAGTTTACTATGAACATCTTGGAACCAAAGGTCTTAATTGTCCCCGAACAAAAGCTAGTCTATTCTAAGCTGTTCCTTTCCATTTTTGGTGTGTTACCATTAGAGCGGTGTGATTTTTTTTTTTTTCAATTTCCTGGATGAACTGAATAACCAGCAAAAATCCTTTTGGGAGGATGAGAAATTTGTAGTTTGATCCAAAATGAAATGCTTTTTTTTTATGTCTTAAAATAAAAAAGTGAAGTCAAATGTGAAACGAAAAGTAATTTTGAATAAAAAATTAGTATATTTGATTTAAAAAATGTTGAAACCTTTCAATTTTTGATTTTTTCCCGCCTGAATGAAAAAATTCAATGTATTTGTGAAATATTGTGGTCGACCTAAATCTGCATTTTTTGGCTAATAAAAAGGATCATCTGAAAAATTTTGCCCAGCTCTATTTATAGTCAGAGATGAGCAGTGACTTCACTCACTGTTCTTTCAGAGATACATGGTGATCACCTGTTACCCCCAAATTAGCTCTTCTACCCTCTCAGGAATTTGTGCTGCTGAGAGGGAGGGCAGAGGAAACTGAATTGAGAGCAATTCCTGCTTCTATCCCCTCATCTCCTGGCACTGATGAGAGGAGATGTGAAGAGAGAAGCACAACACAGCTAGAGAAACTATTGGGGATACATAAGGCAAGATCCTTGACCCTGCTAGGGCACACTTCCACCACTCTGGTAGCATAAATCCATAAAGCTGATCTAATTAGGCAGTGGGGAGGATTTCCTTTGTGTGACACACAGCTGGCTCCAAACCATCCTTTTCTAGCCCCTGGATGGGAAGGCATGTCAGGGGTGTGCTTGAGGTAGGCAACATGGCCAGTGTGCTCTTGTGCTCCTTCAATCCCAGATCAGTATAGTTACCCTAAGGCTGCTCTAACTTTCACAGGGACCCAAACCATTCTCTTGCAGTCCTGAGCATGCAGCCACCTTTAGTGAGCTTGAACAGTATGCTCAAAACTGCCCTAACATATCGGAAGTCATGGTCCCTGCCCAAAGGAACTTACAATCTAGTCTACACATTTGAAAAATTAACATGTATAACACACTACATGATGGTATAAGATTGAGATGGTGAGGAAATGATGAATTCTGGCAGACATTATCTTTGAAACACTCCTTGGGATAAGCCGGTTTTAATGAGGATCTGAAGAAGAAGACCAACTTGCATTACATTTGTTACAGACCCAATATCTGCAGGTAATACAATGTTATATTTTGTTTGGATGATTGTCCTCCTGTGCTTATGATGAGTCACACTTGATCTCTCTCAAAAAAATTAAATAGAAAGGTACAGCTGTTAAGCTGTCCTACAATGACTCAAAAGCATGACTACCAAACTCAGGGCAGATTGTTAAGAAGCAGGGCTCAACCCCCAAATTGGTTGTGAGTTCCATACTTAGATTTCACCAATTATTTATTAAGTGTAAACTCCTCAGGCACTATATCAGCCTAGCCATGGAGTCAGAGACAGTCCCCTTGGGTACTCTGATCTATCTTGTCACCCAGGGAAGCTTGGCTTCGTGATAGATGGTCCCTTACACCAAAAATCAAAACAATATTCGGATTACTGTCAGTCCCAAAGGACTAGTCATTTACCCCAGGTCAATTGTTCCTTAGATTTACACCAAAGACAACACTTGCAACCAATCCTATTATAAACTAACTAAAGATTCATTAACTAGGAGAAGGAAATTAGAGTTATTTACAAGGTTAAATCAAGGAAACATATACCCCAATGAGACAGGTTCTTAAATTTTAAAAGGTATTAGAAGCTTCTATAATAATCAAGCACTCTATGTCCTATAGGGCTATCTCAGAATAAACACTGGGAAGTTCTTGCTTGCCCTCGAGAGTCCATGCAGCATAAAGATACAATTTCTCCTTATCAGGGACTTATTCCAGTCCCACTCTGAGCTACCATTTCAGCTGATGGGAGGAGTTCACTCTCACTTTTCCTTTTCATGAGGTGCTGGGACAGGAGAGCAAACAACAAGTCTTTTGTTCTCTGACGTTCCACAATAGTTTGTCTGGTTTGATTCATAGATTCAAAGGTCAGAAGGGACCATTCTGATCATCTAGTCCGACCTCCTGCACAGCGCAGGCCACAGAATCTCACCCACCCACTCCTACGAAAAACCTCACCTATGTCTGAGCTATTGAAGTCCTTAAATCATGGTTTAAAGACTTCAAGGAGCAGAGAAGCCTCCCTCAAGTCACCCATGCTACAGAGGAAGATGAAAAACCTCCAGGGCCTCTCCAATCTGCCCTGGAGGAAAATTCCTTCCCGACCCCAAATATGGCAATCAGCTAAACCCTGAGCATATGGGCAAGATTCACCAACCAGATACTACAGAAAATTCTTTCCTGGGTAACTCAGATCCCATCCATCTAATATCCCATCTCAGGGGATTAGTCCTATTTATCCTGAATATTTAAAGATCAATTACTTACCAAAATCCCATCATACCATCTCCTCCATAAACTTATCATCAAGTAGAATCTTAAAACCAGATAGATCTTTTGCCCCCACTGCTTCCCTTGGAAGGCAATTCCAAAACTTCACTCCTCTGATGGTTAAAAACCTTTGTCTGATTTCAAGTCTAAACTTCCTGGTGGCCAGTTTATACCCATTTGTTCTTGTGTCCACATTGGTGCTGAGCTGAAATAATTCCTCTCCCTCTCCGGTATTTATCCCTCTGATATATTTATAGAGAGCAATCATATCTCCCCTCAACCTTCTTTTAGTTAGGCTAAACAACCCAAGCTCCTTAAGTCTCCTCTCATAAGACAAGTTTTCCATTCCTCAGATCATCCGAGTAGCCCTTCTCTGTACCCGCTCCAGTTAGAATTCATCCTTTTTAAACATGGGAGACCAGAACTGCACATAGTATTCTAGGTGAGGGCTCACCAGTGCCTTGTATAATGGTACTAAAACCTCCTTATCCCTACTGGAAATGCCTCTCCTGATGCATCCCAAAACCGCATTAGCTTTTTTCTCAGCCATATCACATTGGCAGCTCATAGCCATCCTATGATCAACCAATACTCCAAGGTCCTTCTCCTCTTCTGTTACTTCTAATTGATGCGTCCCCAACTAAAATTCTTGTTATTATTCCCTAAATGCATAACCTTACACTTCTCACTATTAAATTTCATCCTATTACTATTACTCCAGTTTACAAGGTCATCCAGATCCTCCTGTATAATATCCTGATCCTTCTCTGAATTGGCAATACCTCCCAGCTTTGTATCATCTGCAAACTTTATTAGCACACTCCCACTTTTTGTGCCAAGGTCAGTAATAAAAAGATTAAATAAGATTGGTCCCAAAACCGATCACTGAGGAACTCCACTAGTAACCTCCCTCCAACCTGACAGTTCGCCTTTCAGTAGGACCCATTGCAGTCTCCTCTCCCCAATTCCTTATCCACCTTTTGATGTTCATATAGATCCCCATCTTCTCCAATTTAACTAATAATTCCCCATGTGGCATGGTATCAAATGCCTTACTGAAATCTAGGTAAATTAGATCCACTGCATTTCCTTTATCTAAAAGATCTGTTACTTTTTCAAAAAAGGAGATTAGATTGGTTTGACATGATCTATCTTTTGTAAAACCATGTTGTATTTTGTCCCATTTACCATTGACTTCAATGTCCTTAACTAATTTCTCCTTCAAAAAGGAATTTCTCCTCTTTTTTCCAGGACCTTGCATACTACAGATGTCAAACTAACTGGCCTGTAGTTACCCGGATCACTTTTTTTTCCTTTCTTAAAAATAGGAACTATATTAGCAATTCTCCAATCATTCGGTACAACTCCTGAGTTTACAGATTCATTAAAAATTCTTGCTAATTGGCTTGCAATTTCAGGTGCCAATTCCTTTAATATTCTTGGATGAAGATTATCTGGGCCCCCCGATTTAGTCCCATTAAGCTGTTTGAGTTTCGCTTCTACCTCAGATATGGTAATATCTACCTCCATATCTTCATTTCCATTTGTCATGCTACCATTATCCCCAAGATCCTTTTTAGCCTTATTAAAGACTGAGGCAAAGTATTTGTTTAGATATTGGGCCATGCCTAGATTATCTTTAACCTCCACTCCATCCTCAGTATTTAGCGGCCCCACTTCTTCTTTCTTAGTTTTCTTCTTATTTATATGGCTATAGAACCGTTTACTATGGTTTTAATTCCCTTTGCAAGGTCCAACTCTACTCGACTTTTAGCCTGTCTCACTTTATCCCTACAAGTTCTGACCTCAATTAGGTAGCTTTCCTTGCTGATCCCTCCCATCTTCCACTCCCTGTATGCTTTCTGCTTCTTTTTAATCACCTCTCTAAGATGCTTGCTCATCCAGCTTGGTCTACAACTCCTTCCTATGAATTTTTTCCCCTTTCTTGGGATACAGGCTTCCGATAGCTTCTGCAGCTTTGATTTAAAGTAATCCCAGGCCTCCTCTACCTTTAGATCCATAAATTCTTCAGTCCAATCCACTTCCCTAACTAATTTCTTTAATTTTTGAAAGTCAGCCCTTTTGAAATCAAAAACTCTAGTTGCAGATTTATTTTTGTTAATCCTTCCATTTAGTTTGAACTGAATTAGCACATGATCACTTGAGCCAAGATTATTCCCTACAACCATTTCTTCTATGAGGTCCTCGCTACTCACCAAAATTAAATCTAAAATGGCATCCCCTCTAGTCGGTTCAGCAACTACTTGATGAAAGAATCCATCAGCTATCGCATCTAGGAAAATCTGAGCCCTATTATTATTACTAGCCCTGGTCCTCCAGTCTATATCTGGGAAGTTAAAGTCTCCCATGATCACACAATTTCCATTAGTATTTACTTTATTAAAGACATTAAAAAGGGCTCTATCCATATCCAAATTAGATCCCGGTGGTCTATAGCACACCCCAAGCACTATCGTCGGAGAGGCTTTACTAGTTATCTTCCCCAATGTAATTTTTGCCCAGACAGACTGTCTCATCGCTTCTTATTTCTTTACATTCTACCTCATCATAGATATACAATGCTACTCCACCACCTTTACCTTTGTTTCTGTCTTTCCTAAACAGCACTTACCCTTCCAAACCTGTAGTCCAGTCATGACTACTATTCCACCATGTTTCTGTTATCCCTATAATATCAGGTTTCACTTCCTGCACCAGTAGCTCTAGTTCCTCCATTTTGTTACCTAGGCTCCTCGCGTTGGTGTACAAACATCTTCATTTTTGCTGTTTGGCCTCGCTCACATTTTGTACCCTATTAGGACAGTCATTCTACAGCCAGTATAACCTATTAGACTAGTATCCACACCGCCCTCGCTCCTTATATACATTCTCCTACCCATGGCTGTATCCTTTCTTTCTTCGTCTTCTTCCCTCTCAATGCTAAAATCCGGCATGGAGATTACCTGGACATCTCCCAACCATCTCCCCCAAATTCCTAGTTTAAAGCTCTCTTTATCAGTTGTGCCAGCCTCGATCCTAGAAGTCTATTTCCTTCCCTACTCAGATGAAGTCCATCCCGAGAGAACTGTCCTCTGTCCGTGAATGCCTCCCAGTGGCCATACATCCCAAAGCCCTCCTTATAGCACCACTGTCTAAGTCATCTGTTGACAGTCATCTTGTCACACCTTTGTTGCCCTTCTCTAGGAACAGGCAGAATCCCACTAAAGATCACCTGAGCCTCAATTTCCTTAAGCGTCTTCCCCAGCCTAGCATAGTCTCCCTTAATACTTTCCAGCAAGAATCTAGCTGTATCATTTGTTCCCACATGAAGGATAATTAGGGGATTCTTTCCTGCTCCCTTTAGGATCCTTTTCAACCTCAGGTCTACATCCCGTATCTTAGCACCCGGAAGACAGCACACCCTTCTCTTCTCAGGATCAGCTCTAGTTACAGGCCTGTCTATTCTTCTCAATAGAGTCCCCGATCACATAGACCTGCCTTTTCCTGGTGACAGTGCTATTCTCCAGTCTCTCCCCTGTTCCCTTTGGCTGCAAGTTCTTTCCATTCCTATTTTCCCTTATAATCCTCTTCAACCCATCCTGTATCCTCCTGGGGCTCATATTTGGTGTAGTCTCCCTTGACTCTTCCGCTTTTCCTATAGGACTAGCCTCTCTTCTCTTCTCCCTTACCTTTCAACAAGTACCTGCTGAGCCCCTTCTTCATTTTCCAACTCTGCAAACCTGTTCCTAAGCTCTATTTCTTCTTCACTAGCCCGTCTTTTCCTCTGCCTGGTCTTTTAATCACATGCTTCCACTGATCACTTTCCTCACCCAGTCTCCCCTCAAAATTCCCCAGCCCTGCTTCCATCTGTAAGTCTGAGCTTTTCTCTTCAGATATTTCATGTCTTTGCTCCATCATCTGCTCAAACCCCTTCCTAAACTCAACCAGACTTTCCACCTGTATCTCCAAACCTCCGATCTTTTCCTCCATCAGCTCTATCAGACAGCATTTCATGCAGAAAAAACTCTTACCGGGTCCCCCCTCCAGGATCATGTACATACCACAGCTTCCACATCCAGTCATCCTCAATGTGTCTTCTACTACAGGAGTCACTTCCACAGCTGCCTCCCTATCCATCATCGCTTTCCCACCTAAGTCCTATTAATCTGGGAAACACAAGCCACACCAAAAAGACCACCCTCCCCCCCCCCAGCAAAAGCAAACCTCAAACAAGCACCACAATACAAACTCCCCTGTTTACAGCTCTATTTGCTAGCTCCTGTGCTACTGCAGCTGTCTCTGCCACTGCTTGATTGGCTGGCTGGCTACCTTTATAGGACCTCTAGTTAAGAGCCCCACCCCCTAATCAGGGCTCAGCTTCTCTCCCAGCACAAAGCCCCTACAAGCCTCTACACACACACACACACACACACAAATACTAAAAATAAAAAACCAAGTACAAATACCTTCTCCTCCAACAGAACTCTCACTCAAACTCCCCTGTTTACAGCTCTGTTTGCTAGCTCCTGTGCCGCTGCAGCTGTCTGATGGGCCTTCTCTGAAAGGATGCATCTGATGAAGTGAGCTGTAGCTCACGAAAGCTTATGCTCAAATAAATTTGTTAGTCTCTAAGGTGCCACAAGTACTCCTTTTCTTTTTACACTAATTAATGTCTCTCTCTCCTGGCTGGTGACTGACACAGCTATAGAAGCTTGCAATGCAAATACACAAGTATGACCTCACAATATGGGATACTGATGTACTAAGTGAGATCAATGCATGCAGCAACTTCAAGCATTGAATACAATCTAAACATTCAGCATATTTTTATAATACTAAATTTATTTTAATAATACACACAAGGGAGCCAGCCTAATTCCAGCTACGTATCTGTCAGTATCCAAGTGAGGCATGGGGACCTTGGCATAACCTGGCACCAGCTTTGCCACCATCACAATAGCATCTTTCACTGCCGGGGGCTCAAATGTCCAATAAGTGACCAGCTTACCTCCTATTACAGCCTTCGCCATATATTTTTTCTCATTTTGTTTTACAGATAGTGGAATATTTTTAATACACAATGAAGACCATAAGCTCTGTGTAAAAGCTCAAAACTCTAACTCACTCATAATTGCCACTTGCAACCAGGAAGATGAGTCACAAAAATTCAAGTGGGTCTCTGGCCACCAGATTCTGAGTATGGCATTCAAGTTATGCTTGGGAGTGCCTTCAATGAAAGACCAGGCTGCAATCACTCTGTATCCTTGTAACAAGACAAGCGAACTCCAGCAGTGGGAATGCAGAAATGAGACCCTTCTCGCAATCCAAGGGGAAGATGTATTTTTCAACTCTGCCCATGGAAAGGAAAGGAAAGTCATGCTGTCCAAAGGATCAGGCTCGTGGAATAGATGGAAGATCTATGGAACTACAGAAAGTTTGTGTTCTCAGGACTATGAAGGTAAAGTTTTGAAAGTTAATCTCTTTATTCTGAACTAATTTACTTGTGTAGCTATTAGAGTATTTATGCACCTCACCTTTCCATCATTCCATGCACAGAACTACGATTGGCTCAATAGCAGAGCTGACAACAGGTAGAGAACAAAATTGGACCTTTCAAGAACTGACCTTAGCAAGGGGAATCCCAAGTGCCAAATGAAGTACATTAATGTTAGACTCTTACATTGTGTCAATCCGTATATAGGAAATGATTATTCTATTTGTACAACAATGAAAACAAAACATCTGTATATATATTGGTATCAACTTGGCCCTTTGTGGAAGAAATGTGGAATTACATTGTATTTAATGTCCTAGGGTTGATATAACTTAATCTATTCAGTCATTGCCCCTGGAATATTACATTCTAGTAACTGGATGTGAGACCCAGCTCTTCCTGAGTTCAATTGCATACATGGTGGGCCAGCAGCATACGGAAAGGAGTTTCACCCTATTCACTTCCTATGTATGGGTTTATAAGGGAAAAATACATTTAAAGGTGAAGTGAAATAATGTTTCTCAAAATAATAATGAAAAGAAAACCACTTAAATCCTAAGGACCTGAAGTTTACTGTACAAAGAAACATATTTAGAATGGATTCGGTAAAAAATAAGTGTTTTTTTTCTGCTTATCCCAGAAGTCTTAGCTTTGGAGGGGCAATTTTCACCTATTACAGTTTGTGCAACAGTCTGCTATAAACAGTGAGAGCATGCCTGAGCCTGTTCTTGGCTGCTCCAGCTGTTCTTTCTGCTCCCATGCTGTCAGAGGCCTGGAGTTAAAGTTCAGAGTTCATGTCATTAATTTAACAGTAAAGGTCATTTCACTAACGTTTAATTACCAACAAGCAAATATTAGAAGTCAGGTGATTTGGAATTGAGGTTGCACTTAAACTAACCTCAGAACTTTGGGAACTCTTCCCCTTTAGAAGTGAAAATAATGACAAGAATTTTCTGTATTGAACACTAGATTGTAACTAGAGGAGTAAGGGGGAATAAAAACCATCCTCATCATGTCTCTCTTTGGGCGACCCAGCTCTTGGCTCCAGGGGACTGCCTGCCTGTTTATTCCCCTCCCACAGCAAGAGGGCAAGGAGAAGCATGCGTAAGTAGGAATGGACAGAGCTTTGGCTCTGCCCCACAACTGACCAACAGCCATTGCTGCTGAGCTGTGAGAGGGGTTGTCATAATTTGCTGCTGGTAGAAGCCAGCCACAAATTATGATGCTTAGAGCAAAAGGGAAGCAGTCAGTGAAGTAACTATTCCAAATGTAAGATTTAGCTACAGATCTCTAGGGTTCTATCAAATATTCCTTGACTGAAAAAAAAAATTCTCACATAATTCAAAGCAGGTATTAAATATATAATGGGTCTGAACATTTTTGAAATGAAAACATTTTGGTGGACACTGGTTCACAATTATTACTATCTTTATCCATTTGTTTCCTTAGATATGTTTACACTACTAGGAAATGCCTTTGGGGCACCCTGTGTATTCCCTTTCAAGTTCAATAGTACTTGGTACACTGAATGTACAAACGATAGAAAGGCTGATAATGAACAGGGCTTCCCCTGGTGTGCAACATCTACAGACTTTGATGAAGACTCTCTGTTTGGATATTGTCCATTGAAAGGTAAATTCTTCACATTTAAAACAAGGGCCCTTATTTAGGAAAGCAGTTTAAGCACATACTTAACCCCTATCACTTGCAGTCCCTGCCTAGGAGGCTTATTCGGTGGTATTGGGGAGGCAGTGGGCTATTTGATGGACTCCCAAAGATTGGTGATGGGGGAGGGAAGAGCAGCCAGGCATTCCCAGAAGCCAGTGGGAGGAACTAGAAGACACATGTGTTAAGGGGGAAACCAGGGCCTGGGGTTAGCTGTGGGGGTGAGGTGGAGATCAGCACACTAGGCAAGGGGGAAACATGGGGAACAGGGATAGCACATTGGGGGATGGGGCAGCAAACAGGATCAGGGATAGATGAGATAATGGGTGGGGCAACACATGTAGGAGCAAGGGCACATAGTGGCAGCAGCCGTCTACCTTCAGAAGGTTGGTAATTCCAGGGGCCTTACCCCCAACTTGGACGTTTCTGGCCAGGAATAGAATTTTCCAATGGGACATGAGGCAGTATTAGCATCTTTATCCCCTTTGCTGGCATAAGGGGTGGGGAGCAGGTTCTCAATTGGTTGAGAGCAGCTATTCACATCTGTGAGGCAGGGGGTGGTAATTCTTACTGCTGCACAAGCTGAGAAATGAAACTTTCCCTTGGACTGTGTAACATCTCTGATTAAAACAGCGAGGAGTCTGGTGGCACCTTAAAGACTAACAGATTTATTTGGGTATAAGCTTTGGTGGGTAAAAAACTCCACTTCTTCAGATGCATGGAATAAATCTGTTAGTCTTTAAGGTGCCACTGGACTCCTTGTTGTTTGTGTGGATATAGGCTAACACGGCTACCCCTCTGATCTTTGATTAGCTACCCTTCCCCAGTATGCAGAGGAAAAGCAGCCAATCAGATGGAGATTTCCTCACAGATCAGTAGAAGGGGTCTGAAAACCTAGTCTAAGGGAAATCCCAATTCATAATGTTGGAAACTTGGCAGGTCTTAGGTGAGGTTTGATGGGGTGAGGCAATGGATGTGCAGAATGACAGATTATATATATATTTGGGTAGGTGTCAAAAAGTAAGTATTGAATGAATGGGAGGGGTGTAAGTGGGGCAATCGCTGTCTGCAAAGCAATCTAAATATATGCAAATTGGTACTTTATGTTAATTAGAATATACTGGGGGTATGGTTTCAAATCTTGGCAGGTATGATTGATTATATTTTCAGTTAATGAATATTGTGTCATTCATCACTTTACAGACAACATTGACAAAGACTTTTGGACTACAAACCCTTTAACAGGCACCCACTACCAGATAAACTCCAACTCGGCCCTCACGTGGCACCAAGCACGGAAAAGCTGCCAGCAACAGAAGGCGGAATTATTAAGTATTACAGAGCTACATGAGCAAACTTATTTGACAGGTAAAGCTAAATAACAAGTCAATCTCTGGCACTCTCTCATCTATATCTATATCTATATCTATACACACAAACACACATCTGACTCAAGGGCATTTTTAAGAAGATAGGAGAGAACAAAGTTTATCCAACAAAATGTCCATTAATATGCTCCAAAAATTTATTTTCCCCTTACCAATAACAAGGTGTTGAAGCATCTTTGCATGATGGATGATTTTGTCCAAGACATGTAGTTTTCAAACTATTAGTTTTAACTAAAGCTTTGTACAGTCATTACAAAACCAACTCCATTTAACAAATTGTCATTTTGTTTCTTTTGGTTACTTAGGGCTAACTGGCAGAGTGAATTCTGAACTCTGGATTGGACTTAACAGGTTGAATTCCAATGGTGGATGGCAATGGATTGGTGGCAATCCATTCAGATATTTAAACTGGGCTCCAGGTAGGTGCACATCTGTTTAATGATGGTCAGTTTATGGGCAAAATTCTGCTCTTATATATGCATGGTGGGTCTAAGCTCCTATTTTCTGCTCTCTCCACATTCGCAGAATTCCCATTGATGTCAATGGGACTATAAAAAAAAGTAGAATACGAGAGTGCTGTGAGAGTAATTTGTCCTTACTTTGTAATCCAAAATGAAAGAGAAGATTCCCAAACCCGGAAAGCATTTAAAGACTAAAGACCTTTGCATCTTCTTCACACACCTGGTTTCCCAGTAGCGATTTTCTTACATACTATTCAATTCAGATGGAAAATTCATTAAAAACATTGAAATACCTTCTGTTTATAAACATTACATACCATACATTGTAGATTTTCATTTTTTCTCATTTTTAAAAACTATTTATAACATTTGAACAAAGGTCTTCACAGGCCTCTGATACATTTTTGCCCAGCTAGATTTATAATCCTGTATCTGTGACATCATAATCATTTTTCTTAAAGCATGTAAACTACCAACGAATCAAACATTCATTTCTTGTAAAGTCCATAATTAAATGACAAACTAGGTAAAACACAACCACCAAATATCATACCCTCGATGCTGTTGCCACATCTGTTTTGAAACATCACTGATCTTTTTCTCTCATTTTCCCCCACCTCAAAAAATAGTTGTTATAGGAAATTATGTATGAAATGGTTGAAAACACCTCTATTTTTACTATGTGATTGTCCATATATTAAGATACATTCGTCTGTCAACACATGAATGTATAACTCATAGTATGATTAGGAGTATGTATAAGAACTCATAGGATATACTGTATGACAGCACAAAAATGTTAAATTTACATTTAAGTAGTCCTATCATGTCAGCTGATTTTGAAACAATATCAGATGTATAGTTCAACATGAGTTAATGTAGCATTCCTTTGCTACCAGAGGGGGTGTGATGCCCATGCAATGCAGAGGGACATTTGAAAGCTTTTGAATCAGGGGTGTGACCCAAAGCCCATATCATAACCATACAGCTGAGGGTAGCCTAGAATTCCTCCTTACCTGTAAGGGGTTAAGAAGCTCAAATAACCTGGTTGGCACCTGACCAAAGGACCAATGGGGAAAGAAGATACTTTCAAATAGGGAGGGGGGAGAGAGGGAGGGAAGGCTTTGTTTTGGTGTGTTCTCTTGGGAAGCAGAGAAGCATCAGGTCAGAAAACTCCTTCTCCTATAAACCAATCCTGAACCAGTCTAATATTACAAAAATAGTAAGTAAAGTCAGGCAAGGCGTGTTAGATTATCTTTTGTTTTAGCTTGTGAATTTTCCCTTTGCTAGAGGGAGGTTTATTCCAGTTTGTTTGTTTTTTTTTGTAACTTTGAACTAAGCCTAGACGGAGTTCCTCTGTGTATGTGAATCTTTTGTTACCCTGTAAAGTTATCTTCCATCCTGATTTTACAGAGGTGATTCTTTTACCTTTTCTTTAAATAAAATTCTTCTTTTAAGAATCTGATTGGGGTTTTTAGTGTCCTAAAAACTCAAGGGTCTGGTTTACTTATTTGGTTGGTATATTATTCTCAAGCCTCCCCAGGAAAGAGGATGACGAGGCTTGGGGGGGTGTCAAGGTTCCTTCCCTATTCTGAACGCTAGGGTACAGATGTGGGGACCTGCATGAAAACCTCCTAAGCTTACTTTTACCAGCTTAGGTTAAAACTTCCCCAAGGTACAAACTATTTTACCTTTTGCCCTTGGACTGTCGCTGCCACCACCAAACGTCTAACACCGGTTACTGAGAAAGAGTTCGTTTGGAAACATCTTTCCCCCCAGAATCCTCCCAAATCTTACCCCCTTTTTTTTCTGGGGAAGCTTTGATAAAAATCCTTACCAATTTGCATAGGTGACCACAGACCCAAACGCTTGGATCTTAAGAAGAATGAAAAAGCATTCAGTTTATTAAAAGAAGAATTTTAATAGAAGAAAAAGTAAAAAGAATCACCTCTGTAAAATCAGGGTAATTAGATTCAAAACATAGAGAATCCCTCTAGGCAAAACCTTAAGTTACAAAAAGACACAAAAACAGGAATATCCATTCCATTCAGCACAGCTTATTTTCTCAGCCATTTAAAGAAAACAGAATCTAACGCATATTTAGCTAGATTACTTACTAAGTTCTAAGACTCCATTCCTGTTCTGTCCCCAGCCAAAACATCACACAGACCCTTTGTTTCTCCCCCCTCCAGCTTTGAAAGTATCTTGTCTCTTCATTGGTCATTGTGGTCAGGTGCCAGCGACGTTATCCTAGCTTCTTAACCCTTCACAGGTGAAAGGGTTTTTCCTCTGGCCAGGAGGGATTTTAAAGGTGTTTACCCTTTCCTTTATACTTATGACAGGGGTGTGTGTGGATATTTTAGGGAACAGGAACTCCAAGTGATCTTTTCCCTGATTCTTTGTCTAAATCACTTGGTGTTGACAGCATACTGTTCAAGGACAAGGTGGAATTTGTGCCTTGAGAAGTTTTTAACCTAATCTGGTAAATAAGCTTAGGGGGTCTTTCATGCGGGTCCCCACATCTGTACCCCAGAGTTCAGAGTGGGGAAGGAACCCTGACAGATGCCCATGCAATGCAAAGGGACATTTGAGAGCCTTTGAATCATGGATATGACCCAAAGCCCATTGAAGTTAACGTGAATCTTTCCAGTGACTTCAGTATGCCTTGGTTCTGGCTGCAGGTGCATGGTGAAAGGTAAAGCAGAAATACCTATGAACAGTCGGTATTCTTTGCAAATGTCCACATGGTGCAGGCACCACCTCCACCTTCCATGGAGTCCTAGTTTGTGGTAGGAAAGGAGGGGAAATGTGGGCATGGTGAGTGTAACTGGGGCCCAGAACACCAATGAGAAGTAGATACTTGGGGCAAAAATTGTAACTAGAGTAAAGGAGTAACTAGAGCAACATCCTTGTAGCAGCCTGTAATCAGGAAGGAGTTGAAGTTTCTGTCACAGCTCTGGTCAAGCTCCCTCTTTCGAAACTCACCAGGATGCTGTGTTTGGGTCCCATACACTGGGCCTATGTGCTTTAAAGTTTTTCTGTGTCTGAGTAGAGTACAGACACTGCCTCTGGGGTCACGGTTTCTCAGCATACTCTCAGGGTGCAGATGATCTTTTAACATCCCCTTCTGAAAGCTGAAATCTCATTGTCCAACTGCCCTAGGCTCTAAGACTCACTAGCTGTTGTGCCCCTGACTTGCTAGCTGCTTAAGCCCACCCTTCCCAGAGCCCCAGCCTTTTGGGCCCTCTGGCTTACCATTTACTTCTGCAGGGATGATATTTGATGCAAACTGACCTGGGGTTTCCAAAATAATTAGCTGTTACTTTAGGCAGCTCAAAAGAAGTACAGAATCATGCAAAATAAGATACACCTAAATTCCATTTCCTTCCTCAGTTTCCTCATCACTCTTGAGCATTCTTTGGGATTTGTGTCACTGTTTTCTAAGGAGTCCAAGCTGTTTTTAAAGGGCTGTCCCAAGACTTCAGTCTCTTTGTTCCCTTCTGGGGAAATACCACTGCTCCAAACCCTACTCCCTGTTGACCTTTTGGAATAACTGGATTATACCAGGTCAGGTACCTCTGTTAGTATACCCATTGGCCTGCCAGAACACAGTCACTAAAATATTAGTGTCTTCTTTCTTAGTTAGTTAATGTCTTATTCTGTAGCTTCTTCCAGACAGGGTGTGTGATAAATGACATGGTCCTTGTCAGCCCGTGGCTGGTTTGCTACACATTGCAGGTTAGCATTATACATACATAGGGCTCATAAAATCAATGAGAATTCATAAGTTCTACATCAATAGATCCCCCAAATCAGGGTTGCCATTTCTCAGATATTTATCTTTTGCCTTAGGCTCTAGTATATTTCCTCAGCAAGTCTCCTCCCATTTATGGCCAAAGTGGGATAAGATTCATAAATTGTAGATGCTCAGTAAATACTGAGGTTGAAAATTTTCAAATCAGCATATTGCCTCTGACTTGTGAAAATATATATATTTGGTCTATCTTTTATATTATAAAAATTAATCCAACTTTCTTCATAATACAATATACTGAGTTTCCTCCTGGACACTGTTTCCCTGGGATTTCTAAAGGTCAGAGAGAGCAAGTGTGATGAACATCATGATTGACACATTGGAATTGAATCAGAGACCTCCAGAGCTAATAGTAGGGGTTGTTGCAGCTTGAACTAAAGCTTGCTACGTAGGGTTGTAACAGACTCATATTCCCTGAAGATGGGGCTCAAAGGGGGACTGTAACACCACTCACCAGTGGGTTAAATGTAGACCTATATAAGAATATCCAGTTGTAGTCGGACTGCTTGGACTAATGGACAATAACATTATAGCTTTCAGAGTAGCAGCCATGTTAGTCTGTATTCGCAAAAAGAAAAGGAGTACTTGTGGCACCTGAGAGACTAACAAATTTATTTGAGCATAAGCTTTCATGAGCTACAGCTCACTTCATCAGATGCATTTGGTGGAAAATACAGACGGGAGATCTATATACACACACAGAGAACATGAAACAATGGGTTTTATCATACACACTGTAAGGAGAGTGATCACTTAAGATGAGCTATCACCAGCAGCTGGGGGGGGGAGGAGGAAAACCTTTCATGGTGACAAGCAAAGTAGGCTATTTCCAGCAGTTAACAAGAACATCTGAGGAACAGTGGGGGTTGGGGGGGGGGAGAAATAACATGGGGTAATAGTTTTACTTTGTGTAATGACTCATCCATTCCCAGTCTCTATTCAAGCCTAAATTAATTGTATCCAGTTTGCAAATTAATTCCAATTCAGCAGTCTCTCGTTGGAGTCTGTTTTTGAAGTTTTTTTTGTTGAAGGATAGCCACCCTCAGGTCTGTAATCGAGTGACCAGAAAGATTGAAGTGTTCTTCAACTGGTTTTTGAATGTTATAATTCTTGACGTCTGATTTGTGTCCATATATTCTTTTACGTAGAGACTGTCCAGTTTGACCAATGTACCTGGCAGAGGGGCATTGCTGGCACATGATGGCATATATCACATGCGTAGATGCACAGGTGAACGAGCCTCTGATAGTGTGGCTGATGTGATTAGGCCCTATGATGGTGTCCCCTGAATAGATATGTGGACAGAGTTGGCAATGGGCTTTGTTGCAAGGATAGGTTCCTGGGTTAGTGGTTGTGTTGTGTGGTGTGTGGTTGCTGGTGAGTATTTGCTTCAGATTGAGGGGCTGTCTGTAAGCAAGGACTGACCTGTCTCCCAAGATCTGTGAGAGTGATGGGTCGTCCTTCAGGATAGGTTGTAGATCCTTGATGATGCATTGGAGAGGTTTTAGTTGGGGGCTGAAGGTGATGGCTAGTGGCGTTGTGTTCTTTTCTTTGTTGGGCCTGTCCTGTAGTAGGTGACTTCTGGGCACTCTTCTGGCTCTGTCAATCTGTTTCTTCACTTCAGCAGGTGGGTATTGTAGTTGTAGGAATGTATGATAGAGATCTTGTAGGTGTTTGTCTCTGTCTGAGGGGTTGGAGCAAATGCGGTTATATCGTAGAGCTTGGCTGTAGACAATGGATCATGTGGTATGATCTGGATGAAAGCTAGAGGCATGTAGGTAGGAATAGTGGTCAGTAGGTTTCCGATATAGGGTGGTGTTTATGTGACCATCGCTTATTAGCACCGTAGTGTCCAGGACTTTATAGCATCAGTGTTGTTGGTAAGCCAAGTAAATGTCTTCTAACCTTCTGTCCTTAAAGTGATGAATATTAGCAAATAATTTGGCAATGAATTTGTAAGTGCACGAAGACCCCCAACAGATTACTCCTTTGGTTGGTGAGATGAAGATGTACAGTGCTAATACAGAGATTCTCTGCTTTTGTCTGTTTCTCAAAGGAAGTCCCGCTCTCGAGTCTGAAAAAATCTGTGGAATGCTACAGTCTCGGAATGGTAAATGGGAAAACCAGCAGTGTGATCAGAAACTTGGATACATCTGTAAAAAAGGAAATTCCTCTTTGGATTCCTTTATTATTTCCTCAGGTAGGCTGGTCAATACAAATAAAAGCTATTTATTCAAACTCTATAGAATGTCCTGCAATGAGGAAAAGATAACAAGTAATGCATCTTTCTACAGTGCACATAACCTTCTGTCTCAATGGTCAAAACCAAATTGCTGTAAACAGGTGTGGAAGAATTCCATGATGTCAGTTCTCTGTAGGTGTCTCAATGTTGCTCCACTAAGGCCACTTTGAAAAAGTTCCAGGAACACAAGCTCCTCAGAGGGCAAAGGCTCCTGCCCTGGGGGGACTAACCAGGACCTGAGGCCCTTGCATGTATGTTGAAAGCTGCAGAATATATTAGAGGGACAATGTACTGCACCAGGGGTGATCTGGAGTGGATCCTGCACCTGGCCTCTGAGATCCATCGGATATATCTACACAGCTATAAAAAACCTGCTGCACCAAGTCTTCAAACCCAGGTCAATTGACTTGGGCTTGTGGGGCTTGGGCTGTGGGACTAAAAATAGCGTAGATGGTTGGGGTCAGGTTGGAGCCCACATTCTGAGACACCCCACCCCCCTCACAGGGTTTCAGAGCTTGGGCTCCCACCCAAACCCAACTTCTACACTGCAGTTTTTAGCCCTGCGGCCCAAACCCAGTGAGGCAGAGTCAGCTGGCTCATGCCTGTCATGGCTGTACTGTGGGTCTTTCATTGCAGTGTAGATGTATTCTGTCCTACTCTGGCAGGACGGGTCATGGCCTGCCTATGTAGCTGGAACCCTTCATTCCCACTTCTTTCGATTGCTCTTTTGAATAATTGTTTGAAACTTTTTTTTCCTTTAGGTGACTTTAGGCCTATTAAATGCCCCAGTGGATGGATCCCCTATTTAGGCCACTGTTATATGATTTACAGAGCACCCAAAATATGGAAAGATGCTTTATCTTCCTGTAGAAAAGAGGGTGGAGATCTGGCGAGTATCCACAATATTGAAGAATACAGCTTTACAGTGTCTCAGCTTGGGTACAGTGAGTATTGCTACAGGGCAGTATTTTACCTGCATACGTATTTATAACATAGCCATTATCAATTCTGCAGTTCTGACAATGATGTTAACGTAAGATCTTAAAGTCCAAGAAGGCAGATCCACCTTCATTACTCAGTCAGGAATGGACATGAAATTTGATAACCCTATTCAAAGATGGGGGCAAATATATAACTGCTTCTTATGTTTTTAGAGCCTACAGATGAATTGTGGATTGGTTTGAATGACCTCAAGATTCAGATGTATTTTGAATGGAGTGATGGGACTCCTGTGACATACACCAAGTGGCTACATGAAGAACCATCCCATGCGAACAACAGGAAAGAAGATTGTGTCACTATGAAGGGAGAGGTAAAATAATGCAATTATATCTACTATTAGCTTGTTTTCTTTCAAAGGGTATGTCTACACTGCAGCAGGTATCGTGCTTCCTGGCATGGGTACACAGACGCATGCAAGCTCTTCTCCGGCTGGGGTACTAAAAAATAGCAGTATAGCTGGCGGTAGCCTGGGCAGCAGCTCAGGCTAGCTGCCTGAGTACAAACCTGCCTGGATCCCCTGGATACGTGCTTATTTAGCTAGCCTGAGCTGCTGCCTATGCTACCCCATCTACACTGATGTTTTTAGTAAGCTACTGTGTGTCTGTCTGCCCCAGCTGGGAAACATGCTGCCTGCTGCAGTGATAGTGACAATGAAATGCTAAGGGAGATTAGAGAGGCTATCAAAATAAAGAACTCAATAATAGTGGGGGATTTCAATTATCCCCATATTGATTGGGTACGTCACCTCAGGATGAAATGCAGGGACAAAATTTCCTGATACTTTAAATGACAGCTTCTTGGAGCAGCTAGTACAGGAACCCACAAGGGGAGAGGCAACTCTCGATTTAGTCCTGAGTAGAGCGCAGGATCTGGGCCAAGAGGTAACTATAACAGGACCACTTGGAAATAGTGACCATAATATAATAACATTTAACATTCCTGTGGTGGGAAGAACACCTCAGTAGCCCAACACTGTAGAATTTAATTTCAGAAAGGGGAACTATGCACAAATGAGGAGGTTAGTTAAACAGAAATTAAAAAGTACAGTGACTAGAGTGAAATCCCTGCAAGCTGCATGGACACTTTTCAAAGACACCATAACAGAGGCTCAACTTGCATGTATACCCCAAATTAAAAAACACAGTAAAAGAGCCAAAAAAGAGCCACCGTGGCTTAACAACCATGTAAAAGAAGCAGTGAGAGATAAAAAGGCATCTTTTCAACAGTGGACGTCAAATCCTAGTTAGGTAAATAGAAAGGAGCATAAACACTGCCAAATTAAATGTAAAAATGTATAAGAAAAGCCAAAAAGGAGTTTGAAGAACAGCTAGCCAAAAACTCAAAAGGTAATAACAAAACGTTTTTTAAGTACATCAGAAGCAGGAAGCCTGCTAAACAACCAGTCGGGCCCCTGGACGATTGAGATACAAAAGGAGCACTTAAAGACGATAAAGTCATCGTGGAGAAACTAAATGAATTCTTTGCTTCAGTCTTCATGGCTGAGGATGTTAGTGAGATTCCCAGACCTGAGCCGTCTTTTGTAGGTGAGAAATCTGAGGAATTGTCACAGATTGAAGTGTGACTAGAGGAGGTTTTGGAATTAATTGATAAACTTAACAGTAACAAGTCACTGGGACCAGATGGCATTCACCCAAGAGTTCTGAAAGAACTCAAATGTGAAATTGCGGAACTATTAACAATGGTTTGTAACCTGTCCTTTAAATCAGCTTCTGTACCCAATGACTGGAAGATAGCTAATGTAACGCCAATATTTTAAAAGGGCACTAGAGGTGATCCCGGCAATTACAGACCGGTAAGTCTAACGTCAGTACTGGGCAAATTAGTTGAAACAATAGTAAAGAATAAAATTGTCAGACACATGGAAGAACATAAATTGTTGCGCAAAAGTCAACATGGTTTCTGTAAAGGGAAATCATGTCTTACTAATCTATTAGAGTTCTCTGAAGGGGTCAACAAACATGTGGACAAGGGGGATCCAGCGGACATAGCGTACTTAGATTTCCAGAAAGCCTTTGACAAGGTCCCTCACCAAAGGCTCTTGCGTAAATTAAGTTGTCGTGGGATAAGAGAGAAGATCCTTTCATGGATTGAGAACTGGTTAAAAGACAAGGAACAAAGGGTAGGAATAAATGGTAAATTTTCAGAATGGAGAGGGGTAACTAGTGGTGTTCCCCAAGGGTCAGTCCTAGGACCAATCCTGTCCAACTTATTCATAAATGATCTGGAGAAACGGTTAAACAGTGAGGTAGCAAAGTTTGCAGACGATACTAAACAGCTTATGATCGTTAAGACCAAAGCAGACTGTGAAGAACTTCAAAAAGATCTCACAAAACTAAGCAATTGGGCAACAAAATGGCAAATGAAATTTAATGTGGATAAATGTAAAGTAATGCACATTGGAAAAAATAACCCCAACTATACATACAATATGATGGGGGCTAATTTAGTTACAACTAATCAGGAGAAAGATCTTGGAGTCATCGTGGCTAGTTCTCAGAAGACGTCCAAGCAGTGTGCAGCAGCAGTCAAAAAAGCAAATGGGATGTTAGGAATCATTTAAAAAGCGATAAGAGCATAAGATGGAGAATATCTTATTACCCTTATATAAATCCATTGTACGCCCACATCTTGAATACTGCATACAGGTGTGGTCCCCTCATCTCAAAAAAGATATATTGGCATTAGAAAAGGTTCAGAGAAGGGCTACTAAAATGATTAGGGGGTTGGAATGGGAATGAGGAGAGATTAAAGAGGCTAGGACTTTTCAGCTTGGAAAAGAGGAAACTAAGGGGGGATATGATAGAGGTATATAAAATCATGAGTGGTGTGGAGAAAGTGAATAAGGAAAAGTTATTTACTTGTTCCCATAATGTAAGAACTAGGGGCCACTAAATAAAATTAATGGGCAGCAGGTTTAAAACAAATAAAAGAAAGTTCTTCTTCATACTGCGCACAGTCAACCTGTGGAACTCCTTGCCTGTGAAGGCTAGAACTATTACAGGGTTTAAGAGAGAACTGGATAAATTCATGGGTTAAGGTTAAGGAGGTTAACTCCATTAATGGCTATTAGCCAGGATGGGTAAGGAATGGTGTCCCTAGCCTCTGTTTGTCAGAGGGTGGAGATGGATGGCAGGAGAAAGATCACTAGATCATTACCTGTTAGGTTCACTCCCTCTGGGGCACCTGGCATTGGTCACTGTCGGTAGACAGGATACTGGGGTGGATGGACCTTTGGTCTGACCCAGTGTGGCCATTTTTATGTTCTTACACATAGCCAGCCTAAGTGATTATTGTGGTTTAACTCATTGTCCAAGAACAAGGGTACTAGTCTGAAGCCAACGATGTCTGTAGTAATCATAGGTTTCAGAGTAGCAGCCGTGTTAGTCTGTATTCGCAAAAAGAAAAGGAGTACTTGTGGCACCTTAGAGACTAACAAATTTATTAGAGCATAAGCTTTCGTGAGCTACAGCTCACTTCATCGGATGCATTTGGTGGAAAAAACAGAGGAGAGATTTATATACACATACACACAGAGAACATGAAACAATGGGTTTATCATACACACTGTAAGGAGAGTGATCACTTAAGATAAGCCATCACCAACAGCAGGGGGGGGAAGGAGGAAAACCTTTCATGGTGACAAGCAGGTAGGCTAATTCCAGCAGTTAACAAGAATATCAGAGGAACAGTGGGGGGTGGGGTGGGAGGGAGAAATACCATGGGGAAATAGTTTTACTTTGTGTAATGACTCATCCATTCCCAGTCTCTATTCAAGCCTAAGTTAATTGTATCCAGTTTGCAAATTAATTCCAATTCAGCAGTCTCTCGTTGGAGTCTGTTTTTGAAGCTTTTTTGTTGAAGTATAGCCACTCTTAGGTCTGTGATCGAGTGACCAGAGAGATTGAAGTGTTCTCCAACTGGTTTTTGAATGTTATAATTCTTGACGTCTGATTTGTGTCCATTCATTCTTTTACGTAGAGACTGTCCAGTTTGGCCAATGTACATGGCAGAGGGGCATTGCTGGCACATGATGGCATATATCACATTGGTAGATGCGCAGAAGAATACCCAGAAGTCACCTACTACAGGACAGGCCCAACAAAGAAAACAACAGAACGCCACTAGCCATCACCTTCAGCCCCCAACTAAAACCTCTCCAACGCATCATCAAGGATCTACAACCTATCCTGAAGGACAAGCCATCGCTCTCTCAGATCTTGGGAGACAGACCAGTCCTTGCTTACAGACAGCCCCCCAATCTGAAGCAAATACTCACCAGCAACCACACAACAGAACCACTAACCCAGGAACCTATCCTTGCAACAAAGCCCGTTGCCAACTCTGTCCACATATCTATTCAGGGGATACCATCATAGGGCCTAATCACATCAGCCACACTATCAGAGGCTCGTTCACCTGCGCATCTACCAATGTGATATATGCCATCATGTACCAGCAATGCCCCTCTGCCATGTACATTGGCCAAACTGGACAGTCTCTACGTAAAAGAATATATGGACACAAATCAGACGTCAAGAATTATAACATTCAAAAACCAGTTGGAGAACACTTCAATCTCTCTGGTCACTCGATCACAGACCTAAGAGTGGCTATACTTCAACAAAAAAGCTTCAAAAACAGACTCCAACGAGAGACTGCTGAATTGGAATTAATTTGCAAACTGGATACAATTAACTTAGGCTTGAATAGAGACTGGGAATGGATGAGTCATTACACAAAGTAAAACTATTTCCCCATGGTATTTCTCCCTCCCACCCCACCCCCCACTGTTCCTCTGATATTCTTGTTAACTGCTGGAATTAGCCTACCTGCTTGTCACCATGAAAGGTTTTCCTCCTTCCCCCCCCGCTGTTGGTGATGGCTTATCTTAAGTGATCACTCTCCTTACAGTGTGTATGATAAACCCATTGTTTCATGTTCTCTGTGTGTGTGTGTATATAAATCTCTCCTCTGTTTTTTCCACCAAATGCATCCGATGAAGTGAGCTGTAGCTCACGAAAGCTTATGCTCTAATAAATTTGTTAGTCTCTAAGGTGCCACAAGTACTCCTTTTCTTTTTGTAGTAACCATGTCTGGAGATTTAGGTTTTGTGAAAATCCAAATCTCAGGCCCTGATCCTGAAAGTCTGCATTGTGAGCGTGGAGGCAATGCATGGGTACGAGTAAAAGAGCACTGAGCATCCATTCACAAAATGTGAGATCTTCTTGATGGTAAGACTCTTGGTGCAGGGACTTTCTTACTTGTCTGTAAAATATCTTGCACATCTATTGTGCTTTTCTGAAAAATAAATTACAACTTTGGAAGCCCATGTAGCTGGAGCCTCCTAACCAGGAAAGGCACCACATGGTTTGTGCTCAGTTTACAGCCCCTCATCATGGGTACGGTGGAGAGAGGACAACTATATTCCTATTAAATCTCTTATAGTCTCACTTTACTTTGTTTTCCCCATCTTTTCTTTGCAGTTTTTAAAGAAAAAACTAAGATTTTTTTCTCAAAAACTCAGTTTGACCCATTATGAGGTTTTCAAACTGCCACACACCCCTTTTCTTGGTTGGTGCAGCCCATAAGCCTAGTTTGCCTTTATTATATTCGCTAATTGCTAAAAAATCTACAAGACCCAGGCCAGTAGGTCCCATAAATCCAGAAAAACATAATGTGTGTTTACATTGGGGATATTCTTCTCCATATTTTTCTACTAGATCCTAACCTGTCCTTGCAGAAGCTCCCATCTCTCTCTTGGATGAGTGTTCTTATTGTCAGGAATGTGTCATGCTGTGGGCTAGCGTGGTGTATTATAGAGTCCTTTCAGTCATAGGCCACCCCAGGAAAAACTCCCTCAGGAACTAAGTACTGCTTCAGATTTTACCACATTCTGCTCTGCATGCAAGGCACACTTCTTTGACTTATCTTTGGTAATAAAGATGCAGAGCAGAGCAGAAATTAAAGAAATATTTTTTGAAACTATTTCACATTTTTTCTTCAAGGAGATAAAAGGAGAGAAAGAGAATCATACATATCATGGCAGAGACTAGTCATGTCATGTAATGCACTTCTGCAACATGCTCAGATACTGCACTCTGAGAATAGAATAGAATAGAATAGAATAGAATAGAATAGAATGTTGACTTGCTCAGCAGTCACTGAAGCCTTCATAAATGCCATTTAAATTCTGTGCACTCTGAGGATATGCACCCAGCACTAATAAGCTAATGAACTTTTGAACAGAGCAGGAGAGCCTCCAATGGAATTTCAAAGTTAAAGGGAGGACCTTTATTGATGGGTCACGGTAAGGAAAAAGAGAACTGTAGTCATGTGGAACGGGAGTTGAAATGACCCAAACCAAAGCTTAAAGGTGGTCTGGGTTCTGCCTGGAGACAGGTGAACGTTCAGTCCGGTTCTTATTTTCTCTGAATCTTTTTAAGGAAAACCCTTGAAAAAAAGAATGAGGAATGTTCTAAAGACCTAATCCTTCGTCACTGACATTCCTTTCCTTTCGTTGTCATGTTCAGGATGGCTATTGGGCAGATGATGTTTGTGAAAAGAAACTTGATTACATCTGTAAAATGAAACCTTTGGCAGAAGAATCTGAGGAAGTTGAGATCATTGTCCCAGGCTGCCAGAAAGTAAGTACAATATATATATATATGTGTGTGTGTATATGTGTGTATATATATATATGGCAAGACATGAAGATCATTTGGCTTACTGGTTTCACTCCTTTTAAAATTATGTTGCCTTTTAGGGGGCAATCTATGATAACTGCTTTTGACAAAGCTTGTTGTTCTTACCCTAGCAAATTGTTAATTTATGCACATTGATGATTTTCAGACCACTGGGAAAAAATGTCTCCCTCATTTAAGCAAAACCTGCTCAAAATATCTTTTTCAGTTACTTGTGCC
This sequence comes from Dermochelys coriacea, assembly GCF_009764565.3. Classification (NCBI taxonomy): domain Eukaryota; kingdom Metazoa; phylum Chordata; order Testudines; family Dermochelyidae; genus Dermochelys; species Dermochelys coriacea. The sequence goes on from NC_050069.1 coordinate 231,255,655, forward strand.
TCCTTTTGTCTTTATTCTCTCTTCTTTGAATTGAGCAGATCTATGCAGTTTTGGTTATTCATGAGTCATCTGCTATATATCACTTAATTATTGTTCCCCTGAAAGATTTTGCATCATCCAAGTACACAGCAACAATCATTTTCCTAGAAGTCAGCCTGCAGCCAACACCAGTGTCTTTCTGGGACTTGCACAGCTCTGAAGGCCATGAGGTGTCATTAAAGGAGGTTGTGATGGTCTTCCCCTCCCCGGGCTGCCACCTGGCACTGGGTTACCACTGAGCCCTCTGACCCACTGGACTGGGCTCCCTCTACACTGTGCTGCTGTGATAAGTTGCAAAACCCTCCCAGCTTGCACTGTCACCAGCATTCATATGGGTAAGGATACACCCAGCTGCAGTTACACGCAGGCTCTATAACCATCAACTTCCCAGCCTGGGACCCCAGAGCAGAGCCATCCTGCCCTGGTCAAATCTGACCAGTATATGGATTTAATACCTGGTCCGCCTCTCCCTCAATGTGAAGAGAACAATGCACGCTTGTGGTAACCAAGAAGAGATTTTCTCCAGACACCTTAGTCAAATGCACACTGGTTTGGGTTAAAACATAAAATAAGTTTATTAACTACAAAATATCGATTATAAGTGATAACAAAGAGATTAAAGCAGATTGCTTAGTAAATAAACAAAACTGCAATCTGATCTTAACACACTAGATAGGTAGGATATGAATAGCAAATTCTCACCCTGAGTGATAAACAGGCTTGCAGATTCCAAAGGCACAATCTACCTTGGCTTTGCAGCTTGGCTTTCCCAGGTTTTCATACACAGGTTAGCAGTCCCTTAGCCTGGGACCCCCTGTTCAGTCTTTATTCCTCAGGTGTTTCCAGGTGTGTTGTTGTAGATAGAGTGAGGTACCCCCAGGATGTCATTTTCCCCCTTTCTGATCTTCTTCCCACTTGCTGGAAAGCTTTTTTCTGTGACCTGGGTCAAACAGTTCCCATTGTGTGGTGCTATCTATGAGAGGTTTCTATTGTACACGGTTCCTGGGGTAATCCTGGTGCTTCTGTGCATTTCCTCAATGAGCCATTAACATTGTTTGGCCTTTTTCTGTTGCCCCTGAAAGGCTGCTTGTGGGTGTTTTCAACCTCACAACATGTTTCAGTAACACAGACATAGCCAAATTTCATAACTGCACATACGACAGTAGCACACACAATCCAACAAGATATGAATGTCTAGCAGATCAAGACTCTTAGAATGATACCTCACAAGGCATACTTTGTGCAAAACATATCCTAATTACATGACAGTGGTGAATATTGGGATGCCAGGGTGTCTCAGATGTTTTGAAACAAATCGATAAATTAAACAGTAATAAGTGACCAGGACCAGATGGCATTCACCCGAGAGTTCTGTGGGCACTCAAATGTGAAATTGCAGAACTACTAACTGTGGTATGTAAACTGTCATTTAAATCAGCTTCTGTACCAAATGACTGGAGGAAAGCTAATGTGACACCAATTTTTAAGAAGGGCTCCAGAGGTGATCCCAAACAAAAAGTCATATTTAACAAGCTTTATGAGAACTCTGCAGAGGTTGTGGGCATGTATTCCCACCAACCCCTAGGCAAAATGTGTGACAGTCACACAAACACTACCATGGATTCTACTCCAGCTACTGGAGTTGTAGTCCCTACATATGTCCAGTCAAGGCATTTGTGGTCCTTACCACTGTTTGATTATCACATTATTTTTTTCTTTCATTGTTCCTTAGTTTAACTTCACAGTTGGGTACACCATTAATATAATTTTTTAGAAGTGTAGTGGACAGTTATTGTGTGCTATGTAATTTCACAATCTGATGATAGCTCGTGTGCATGTCTGCTGTTTATGTTGACAGGGCTGGATAAGGCATGGTTTTTACTGTTACTCAGTCGGACAGACATCTGCGACATTCTCAGAAGCAAAGAAAGTCTGTGAAGGAAACAAAGGTTACCTAGTCACTGTGAAAGACAGGTATGAAAAAGACTGCCTTTGCTTTCAAATGTGTGAGCAGGATGGAAGACCAAAAGGAGGTTCTATGTTCCAAACTTGTAGTCAGTAATGACTGATGCATGTCAGGTGTCATTCATTGACTGGCAATCGCATTGTGAACAAGATTACACCAAGCAGTGTCACAAGGAACATCAGAAGGCAATTGTACTATCAGTCCTTGTTTTAACAAAAAAGTAAAAGATGGTGAAGCTTCTGTTACTACCTATCTGCAGTACTGCCAACCCCCAAAATTAAAAGGTCAGCTGTCAGGCCCACCAAAATCATAAGATTGGCTTAAAAAGTAAAATTTGAAAAATAATACATTTTGGGTACTATTTATTTCTCTTCCAATTTTTGAGTCTTTGAGGTTTAAATTTTCAATCTTTTATCTGGAGGGCTAGAACCTTTTTTATTATTCTATTTAATAAAAGCTGAAATTCTCTCATAACATAATGACTCCATAAGCTGGGGCTTATCTCACGACTCATGATAAAATTGCAGGAGTTGGGTACACTGTATCTGTCCATATAAAGGATGCATACGACACCCATCACCTTGGTGTCACAGCATTTTATGTACTAGAGTGGTACTGTGACATGCTTGATGCCACATCAACTTAGAAAAGAGTCTCAGTCCAGTGACATAAAATGGAGACCATGGTTCTTGAATACCACCAGGGGCAGCTATTCTATGACATAAAATATTACCTTTGAAAAGTATTAGGCTTTAGCTGAGGAACTGCTTGTAACATGCAATAAACGAAGACAAACCACAACACACTACAGTTAAAACTACCCTGTTGTGCATTGTTTGTTTATTTATATGCTGAATAAATAAAATCTGCAAATCAACACAAGTATTGCAGCTTAATTCTCTTTATTGTACAGTACAAAAGAAGAAAGGAATTATTGTAGATTATGAAAGTATCAGCATTTGTTTAGGATATAAATTAATATGACATTATAATATTGCCAACATTTGCATTATGAATGATTTCATGAAAAGAACAAAGCATGATAAAATCTTGGTTTAAAACTGATTTGACACTTATTATTCTCTTTCCCAGATATGAACAAGCCTTTCTGACTGTCCTGATTGGGTTCAGTCCCATGAAATATTTCTGGATCGCTCTTTCAGATGTTGGGGAACAAGGGACTTTCAAGTGGGCTGATGGTGAAGCAGTTCTGTTTACTCACTGGAATTCAGGAATGCCTGGTATGTGCTGCCATGCTGTGTGGTGGGTAACACTAGGTGAATGTTTTGTCGGTTCTCTGGCAGTTCCCAAAAAAGATCAGTTTGGGTAGAACCGAATCTGAATTTTTGGAAAATTGACAAAGTACATGTTTCATTTAACCCAAAACATTTTGTTTCTGGGCAATTTTAAAGGGCTAGTTCACAAAAGACTTAGAGGAGGAGCTGGTGCGACCTCTCCCCACCCAAAGGCCAGTGGTTAGGGCAGTCACCTGGGATGTGGGAAATCAAGTTCAGATCCCCACTCTGGAGCAGGGATTTAAATCCAGGTCTCCTCCATTCTAGGTGAGTGCTCTAACCACCAAGCTGTAGACTGTTCTTGGAAGGGGCTTTCACAGTCTCTCCTGTTGAATCTTTTCCTGGGTCAGAGGTAAAGAGTGAGAAAGACTTTACAACCTGGTTGTTAGAGCACTCCCCTGGGAGGGGAGAGTCTCAAATTTAAGTCCCTATTTCAATTACTATTTAATCTTCTACTTTCATATGGCAACTTGAAAAGTAACATTAAAGGTCAATATCCAAGTTTGTTACCCAAGTTTGTCATTCCGGTGCTGTGGAATGAATCAAGGCTATCCCTCCATAGATGGATCATAGAGAAGCAATTCATTAAATGTTCCATGGTTTGGATGTCCTCCTTGTTAAGTGCTTTGGCATGACCAGTGCCATCAACATGGCAACTGAACACAGACTGATGGTCTAAGAAGCAATTCAGCTGACTATTTAATTATTTATACAAATTAGAACTACTTCAGTGGGAGAGACAGAGAGAAACCCATCCTAGAATAGTGCATGAATTGATGGTTAGGGCACTCAGTGGGGACTGGGATTCAAATCCCTGCTCCAGAAAGGGGATTTGAATCTGGGGCTCCCACATTCCAGATAAGTGCACTCGCCACTGGGCTAAAAGTTATAAGTGGGGCAACACCACCACCACCTTCTCCACTGGCTATTTTGTGAATATGCGTAAATCTCTGTGTGAATTTAGCTTAAAAAAAAAAGTTTTGGCCAGAACTATTCAGTGAATTCATGTTAAATTTGTGAATTGTTTCAGGTCGACTGAAAATACTTTTTTCAGCAAATAAACTATTTCTTCTGAAAAACTTTGCCCAGCTGTCACTGTGGAGATAGCACCTCTGGAAATCGGACACAAAGTGTCACATGGTGTCTTTCTAGACATCTACAAAGTGAGGGTCTCAAAATTAGAGAACATTTCTGAAGGTCTGCCAGCATAAAACTAAAAAATTTGCAGACTACATTATTGAAATGATTTCATTTGTACTAAAAATAAATACATCAGACTGGATATGCTGGAAATACCTTCCTAATAGACTATATGGAAATGCTGCTTCTGATGGACATTAGTTTTCCTTAACTCATTTGTTACTTGGGGATTTGATAGTTGGCTCAATCCAGCTTCTATATTTGTTAATGAAATTCTGTATAACTTCTTCATTAAGTCTCATGATCAAAGTCGTGACTATTTATTAATTTTGGTATTTATTTAAATCACACCATAGCTGCTGGTGGGTGTATGCATATGGAACATGTAATATTGAGTGATTTTGACTCTGCAGCAAAATTTATAGCCGCCACTTGATACATTTAAAAAAAATAGAATAATAAGTACATACTTTGGGAAGAGATCATTAAGTTAATTCAAATGAGACTCTTTTAATTAGTTTTGTTTTCTTTTGTGTGTCATGAAGGAAGGGAGCCAGGCTGTGTTGCCATGAGAACTGGAACTACAGCTGGATTATGGGATGTTGTGAACTGTGAAGAGAAATCAATGTTTCTCTGCAAACAATTGGTTGAGGGAGTGACCCCTCCTTCTGTTCCAACAACAACTCCTGCCCCCTCATGCCCAGATGGATGGCATTCAAGTGCCCACAGTAGCTCATGCTTCAAAGTAGGTGTTAAACTCCTGAACACAAAGTACTCATGCTTTCTTATAACTGCATAAAGCAGATACATTTGAAGAAACACTTGGCTTCAATTGACCCAACAGCAACTTGCATTTACATAGCTCCTTTTATCCTCAAGGATACCAAGCATTTCCCAGTGGTTTAGGACAGAAAGTGAGGAAGACCACCATAGTCAATTGAAACTACAGTAGGGATTCTTAGATACTCAGAGAAGGAAGACTGGATGAGGTTGCAGTAACCAATCAAAGAGATGACCAGGCATAGACCAACGCTTTGGCAGCAGTCACAAGGCAATGGATGAATGTAGGCAGTGTTAGACAGGGAGACTAAGATGGACCACAACAGATGTTTTTTCTTAATTTCTATGATGCCCAACACAGTATTTAATTGTACAATTCTCTGTAGCATTTTCAGAATGGACGAAAACATATGAAAACATGGATTGAGGCTCGAGATTTTTGTAGAGCTATAGGAGGAGATCTGGCCACTATCCATAGTGAAGAAGAGCAAAATATAATAAATGGCTTGTGAGTATCTGCATTGCCCTTATTTCTTCACTTGAAATTTATTCCATAAAAATAATACAAAATATCCTTTCCGAAAGAGGTCATTTCAGCTGAAAATCTATACATTTCTATCATGGTTCTTATTCAAATATAAACGTTTGTGTTGCATTAAAAAGAGTGGGGGTGGGCTTTGGCAGCATTTGAACTTCATATTAAACAAAATTGGGCATCAGATTTCTGATCTGTGCGGATTTCTGAGTGTCATTTGAGAGTTTCTAAAACTTGGTCTAGAGTTAACTGAAGATAGTATAGCAATATATCCGAACAACAGACATACATTTTTATTATTATTGTTTATTATTTATTGACCATACCCAAGAATATGGTAGGGAGGTGACAGCGAAAGACAGAGCCCTGCCTTTGGAGATCTTACAGTCTAGACTTTAGATCTGATACTGTGAGTGAGGGTGATAAGTAAAGGGTGAAAGGTTTTAGTAAAATCATACAATTACTCAGTTTAGCCATCTGTACATCTTTATGGTTCTGACTTTTTTCTCATTTTTATTCTCATATTTTCGTACTAATTTTCTATGTATATGAGATTGCAGACATGGGGTTTTCGAAGGGTTTTGAAAGAGGAGAGGGGGTGGCTATGCAAACAGGTATTGAGAAGTGTTTCCATGTGTCAGGGCAGAGGGCATAGGGGAGTGCCAAAAAGGCAGACTCAGATGTACTTTCTGGGGCTAAGTGATGTAGGCTCTTGAAAGTGAGGAAAATTGGTTAGACTTGCTATACCAGATCTATGGGGAGCTAGGAGTTGATGGCTTCAAAGAGGGAGCAGTGGAAGAGATGATTTTGGCAGAGCATTGTGAGTGGAGAGGAACAAGGTGGGTATCAAAACAACTGGCAAGGAAAAGGTTGCAATAGTGAGCTGTAATTAGGACCTGGACCTAGAGATCACCATTATGATAGATAGGAAAGGATTTTTAAATGAAATTCGGTGGGAAGCAATAGGCTTTGTTGTGGCTTGGATGTTGGGGGAGGAAAAAAGGAAGGTGTCAAAGATGATGTTCTGGTTGTGGCCCTGCTTCCAGGGAGGAGGATGGTGTAATCAACTAGAGTGGCATTCTAGGGTACTGCTGAAAATTTGGAACTCTGCATTTTTACCCATGTTGAGCTTATGCAGATGATGAGTCATCCAGGATGAAATGTCTGAAAGACATGGAGGAATGTGACAGTGATCTGTAGGAAATAGAGATTCCAGTGTAGAGATGATCCAAAATGAACAACAATGAAGTGAGCTGTAGCTCACGAAAGCTTATGCTCTAATAAATTTGTTACTCTAAAGTGCCACAAGTACTCCTTTTCTTTTAACAAAAAGAATGAGAGTAAACATTTCAAATCCCTTTACATTCCACAGGTTTGGAACAATTTTTCATTTATTTGATTTTTTTTCGTGAAAATTATATATAAAAAAATTGGTTTCAAAATGTTCATTTTGGAAAAAAATTCATTTTCTCAGTTTTTTTTGGCTTTGGTTTTCCTGCCCTCTCCTCCCCACTTCTCTTCTTTCTTTCCATTAATTTTTTCTCCTCTTCCCAACTTTTTAATTTTTTTGCCACTGGAAAAAGGGAAGGGGGAAGGAAAAATAGAGATTTGGAGGAAGGTAGAATGAATGGGATATTTTTCTTGGTTTGTTTTTTTCTGATTTTGTTGAATAAATGAAAAGTTTTGGAAAAAATATTTTTTTTCACACATTTTTATTTTGAAACAGGGCCATTTATCCACACAAAATATTTTTCATTAGAAAAATTTCAATCAGATCTAGTTCAATGAATTAAAGTTTATATTTTGGGCCTGTCTGTAATTAAATAAGTGGATGAACCATTTTTAAATAAAAAAGTAGTTCATATTGCACAAGGATCTTTTCTTAGTTAATAAAGACAAAAAAACAATAGAGAGACTAAGAAAAATATTTAGGCATAGACCATGCCAAGCCTTGTATGAGTGCATGTAATTTAAGGCTCTGATCTGGCACAGCATTAAAGCACATGCTTAACTTTAAGCACGTGAACGTGAGTAGTCCCATACTCACATGCTTATGTTCTTTGCAGGACTATGGCATTCATTTGCATTTACCCACTGCATCATTGTAGGTGGTAACTCAGCAGTTGGGGCCTTTCCTGCAAAGAATTGTATGACTTGACCTACTGCCATGTGCAGTCCCAGTATATTTTGCTGGGGATGCTGGAAATTAAGTAAGTAATTTAAATTATCGTGTTAGGGAAGCAAAATATTTCTTATGTCTTTAGTGCATATTAGAGATATTGAATAGGAAACATTCAAACTTACAGACATGTTGCAAGTCCTAAAATGTTTTGTGTATAATGATATGCATGCTTTGATTTATATATCATCCTCTCTCTATATATTTATATACAATATTTTAGGGAAAGAGCTCATTTCCATAAATCATACTGGATGGGTCTGAGTGCCTTTGATCCTGACGGAGGGTTTACTTGGAGTGATGGCTCTCCAGTGAGTAATTCATTGTTTTGCACTAGAGTTGGCTTTCTGAATTTATCCTATTGTTTTTATGCAGTCTTTACTCAACCTATTTCTGCTTCTGCCCTCCTTCCACCTTAAGCTCCCTGTTTGATACCACAACAGCATTTACATGAGGCAATATATCTGTTACTCACTATTGCAGGATTTTTTACAGTGGAAGTTGATCAGTGATCATCACAATTGTAGCTGCATAATTTAGTAGCTTTAAACAGCTTACTTCAAGCATTATTTTCTTTGCATAAGCACTGAAAGATTTCTTACTGCTTTGGAAAATCTAAAACTTTGCCAAGGCCATGAAGAGATTTCCAACCCTACCAGCTGGAGCAGATGCAGAACTTGGATTCTTTGCAATAGTTGATGTCTAATATTTGGGGTCTTATAGAGAATATTCAGTGTCTTAGTTTGCAGATGGGGCCAGGGAGGGTCTAGTACAAAGTACAAGATTTTGCCCCACTGAAGAGGTCACATTTGGGAAGGGGCAGGAGCCCTGTTGCTTGGGATGCTTTCAGCCAGATGACAAAGCATTTGAAAATACTCAACAGGGAACAATCCTGCACTAGGCCCAGGGGCGGATGTGATAGATGCTGGAATAACAAGGTTTTCTCACCTCTAGTTTCTCACATTTTCCCTGCTTTGCTGAAGGGTCCTCCTGGGGTGTGGCACTGCTTCCCCAGGGTGCCGGCCTCAGCCTCCCCCCCCACATTCTATGCATTAACTTTCCTGTCACTCCTCCAACCCTTACTATTAATATTATTGAATGTTTATATTGAGGAAGTGCTAGAGGCTGTACAAACAGATGGAATGTGGTCAGATGATGTTTGCCCCCTGGCTCTTGCGGTGACAATGGAACAGAAATGGCGCAGCTCCAGCAAAGAGAGACTGGTACAGGCAGAAAAGGCCAAAAATCACTGCACCAAAGTCCCCAGAGTATGCTGGGAACTGTGGCTGAACTGTTTTGAGAGCTGGGCTTGGCTGGATACTTTCTGAGACATCCCAGGATTGCATCGGTTTTTAAGTTGTTTGTCTGGGTTGCTAATCGCTCCTGGAAGGACTCCTGTGAACAGCCTAGTTTTTCATGTACTGAGTAGTATCAAACCCAGAAAGGAGACTCAAAGCTGAGCTCAAAGTGCTTTGGAGGATAGGTTCATTAATAGCTATTAGCCAAGATGGTCGGGGATGCAAACCCATGCTCTGGTATCCCTAGATCTCCTCCAACTGCTAGAAATTGAGACTGAACAATAGGGGATGAAACACTCAATAACTGCCTTGCTCTGTTCATTCCCTCTGAAGCATCTGGTACTGGCCATTGTCAGAAGACAGGATACTGGGCTCTATGGACCATTGGTCTGACCCAGTATGGCCAATCTTATGTTCTGAGTACCTTTCACGGTAGCCCTAAATAGAGTACATTTGAGTAGTCTAGTCTGGAGATGACTGTCTAGCTATGGTGATCCCTGCATATAAGAGGAAAGGTGCCAACAAAGATGGTAAAAAGGCAATGCCCAAAAGTCATGGCAACCTCATTCCATCAAAATTAACCAATCAAAACACATTGGCTCCACTCATGGATGCTTTATTTCATCCTAGCAATATCTGAATTTGTTACTAAAACAATTTTTGTAACTTTGTCAAAAGACTGGAGACTCCCTAATTGGTTCTGTTTGTTTAAACAAAACAGTTTGTACAAGTCTCTTTGTCTTAATCCTTTACTTACCATTATAAATCATTGTATATCACAGGTCCAACTAAGCTTTTGTTACCTTTCGCCTATTTAATAGACTGGAATTAGCAAAACCTAAACTGGAACTATACCACCCAATGTTAATCTTGGGTTGAATCATCCAAAGAGACAACCCCCTCCCCCATCCCAACAGTAGCAAAACTAGGCCATTGCCCCACAGTGCTCCATCTTTATAGCCCATGTCATGGCTGGTATCTTTGTCGATAGGGGCTAGGCACAGCTGGAAGAGTCACAGGGTGTTCCTCCTTCACCTGGCAAGCGCAGAGTATGCTGTTTCCCTAATAGTCCCAGTCTTTACTGTCCCAATAGGTTCAAGATTTAAGAACTGAAATGAAACTGGGTCCCTCTGCCCTTGCAAAGCACAACCATTGTTCTTCTTTGAAAGGAAAATAGTCCCTTAGTTGTGTTTCTACCAAAGGTAAACTATGAAAACTGGGCAGATGGAGAACCCAATAATTATGATGGAAATGAAAAATGTGGAATGTTCAATGGATACACTGACATGCAGTGGAACGATATGTTCTGTGAAAATTTGGGTGACTGGATTTGCCAAATAAAAAAAGGTAGGCTGACTTCCTTTTTTAATTTAGAATATTAAACACAAACAGTCGAGTCAGTTTCATGGACTGTTCATAAGGCTACATGCAAACAGAGCAATGTAACACAGTGGATACAAAGCGGGAGGTGGTAACAGATTCATAGAAACTAAGGTCAGAAGGGACCATTCTGATCATCTAGTCCGACCTCCTGCACAACGCAGGCCACAGAACCTCACCCACCCACTCCTACGAAAAACCTCATCTATGTCTGAGCTATTGAAGTCATCAAATCATGGTTTAAAGACTTCAAGGAGCAGAGAATCCTCCCTCAAGTGACCCGTGACCCAGGCTACAGAGGAAGGCGAAAAACCTCCAGGGCCTCTTCCAATCTGCCCTGGAGGAAAATTCCTTCCCGACCCCAAATATGGCAATCAGCTAAACCCTGAGCATATGGGCAAGATTCACCAGCCAAACCTCTGAATTAATTTAGACATAGAGATGATCAAAAGGCTCCCTTCCATTATGACTATGACCATGACTTCACTCACTCTTCTTGGCCTGATGAAGAGACCACAACATTGCAGGGTCATCCAGCTGATCGTGCCAATTTAATGAAAAACTCTTGGCTCTCTTAAGGGACTGGGAGGATTCTGAATGCTAACATCTGTTACCTGTTGCACCTTCCAGATTTGATGGAAAGTATTTCAATGAAAAGATATTGAAACCTAGTGTGTGCTTAAAGACATCAAAACACTTTATTCATTTCACTCTAAATGGAAGACACCGCTTCACTCTAAATAGGAGTCATGGATTTTATCACCTGAAACATGTTTTAGGACACACATTTTAAAGTAGCTTATGGTCTATACTCCGTATTATCAATATCTGAAATCCTACTTTGAGGACATGAATATGTTCTTTAAGCTTAACCATTGATTGGGCCTAAAATGATATTTTGTTGAATATTAAACATTGTCATATGTTCTTATGAATTGTATGTCAATACATGGAAAATGTATTAAATAATGCTGGGGTTTATTTTCTTATTCTACACTAAAATGATAATTACTGTAATAATATATGTCATGGACAGAACATGCATGAGATATAAAACACATTCAGATTTTATTTTATTTTACAGGAGCAACATTAAAACCTGAACCAAGTACCACATTTGGTAGGTTTTGTATTTCCTGTTACCAGAAAAATGTTACCATGTAATGATTCTAACCTGTTGTAGAGATACTGTACATGTGCCTTCATTATTTATCTTGCAGAATATACATATAAAGTCAGTGAAGATGGATGGATTATATATGAGGACAAGGCGTACTATTTCAGCCATGAAACTTTGCCTATGGAAAAAGCCCGAGAGTACTGCAAGAAGAATTCTGGAGATCTTGTTGTCATCGAGGATGAAAGTGAAAGAAAGTTTCTGTGGAGATATGTAAGAAACGTATTTACTATTTCAGAAATGGGTAATGCAGTGCAGCACACCCAGACTTCTCACAATCTGCTTCTGAAACATTGGAAAGTGTGCATTGTCATGCCATATCTGCACCACCTTGTCAGGCCCTGAAGGTAACATCCAGTAAGGGTCAGGGCTTGTTTGCACCTGGAAATGAGTACTGAAATAAGTACTCTGGAACACTTATCTTGGTATATTTCCAAGTGTGAATAAGTCCTCAGCTTCTTTACAAGAAGTTTCAGAGTAGCAGTCGCGTTAGTCTGTATCCGCAAAAAGAAAAGAAGTACTTGTGGCACCTTAGAGACTAACAAATTTATTTGAGCATAAGCTCACGAAAGCTTATGCTCAAATAAATTTGTTAGTCTCTAAGGTGCCACAAGTCCTCCTTTTCTTTTTTACAAGAAGTGAAATACAATGCAAACTAATGGTTGCTAGCTTCTAGAGCTGTTCCCATTGTTAAACTCAATAACATTTTGACTGAATTAGGAATGCAAAATCTGACCTTGAGTTACTGAGCCGTCAGCACATGTAAAAATTTGAAGTGGTACAACCATTAGATGCAAGGGATCTGCTGAAACCTCATTCCATATAAAATCATGGAGTCACGGTCTTGTTCTGAAAGAGGTTTTTTCTAGGCTATTTTGCAACATAAATTGTGAGGTGGAGGAGGAGAAGGTGAGCCATGGATTTACCATTTTAAAGGATTTTAACCGAGACAACTGAGACTTAGAGTTGGTTGGGAAATTACTTTTTGCAGCAAAACAAAGTATGTGTTATGTTTGTCAACAATGTTCTTTGCAATTTTGTTGAAAATCTAAAAGATAAAAAGGGTTTGGTTATTTCAGTTGAAACTTGGACATTTATTGATGATGATTTTTTTCCCAAAAAACTTTCCATATTATAGAAAAAAACATTTTATGACAATAATAATAAAAATATTGTGATGGAAAATTTTCAACCAGCACTTCAGAGAACTCTCCTAAACTCTTCCAAAATGTACTTTTGCTTCATTATAAAATTTGCCAGCCTGGCAAGTTTTCTTATATCCTAACAGCTTTTCCTCTTCTTCATTTTCATCCCACTCTACTTTTCTTTTTTACTTTAATATTTTACTTTAATATTTAATATCAGGTGAAGGACTTGTATTCTTCAGATATAATTCATAATATGGCAAAATGCCTCCACCATCAGCAATTTAACAAATCATTGCTGATAATGCATGCTTTACAATAGGCACTAAACCAGAATTACAGTTATGTCATTACATTTAATTATTTTTTTTTGTTTTAGAGCTTCTATTATGACTTTGGGGATTGCCTTTATATTGGTTTAAGTGTGAGCCTTGATAAAAAGTTTAGGTAAGTAAACAATGAACATCAGGCTTGTAGAACATAGTACAAGTATTGTATTTAGCAAAGCTGTCCTTAAAGGGGCTATTACAGTTTCAATTTCAAAGAGGGGTGGGGGTAAAACTTGTTTGGGGCTCAATCTTGACACAACATTTCCAGAATATAATTTTTTTATTTAGAAAATAAATAAAAACATGTATTTTATAGAAGTTAGTCAGTGGATAGACAAGAATATTTAAAAGTTCAGCAATTTTGTTTGATCTGCAAAATTGTTTCTGCAAAGATACCCATCTCAGCTAATCCCCACTCTTGTATCTGTACCCCTGTGCAGAACTCAGATCCAAATTCTAATCAGTTGATTCTCAGCAGTGAGCCTCTTGCATCACTCCCTCTTACTTCTCAAAGGGTCAGATCTTTTCTGGCAATGGTTGATTACAGGTTTCTCCTGTGATTCCAACTGGCACTCCTAACCTCACCTCCACGATGCTTCATCATGTGGTTTTTCTGACCCTACATGTTCTTTAGGCTTTGGTGTTGTCTCCTTACTTTGTTGAAAATCTTTTTTCTAGTTTCAGATTTTCACCTGTACACTAATTCTCATGTCTTGTACTTCTGGCATAGTCAACAGTGCTGGGGCTTCATCTCCTTTTATTCAAAACCTGTGCAGCATAGATGGCAGGTATAATAGGCCAGGGGAGGCTAAGCCTCCCCTGTAGCGCAGCCACCAACTCGCCATCTTTGAAAGTGTGGATGCCTGGGCCATGGTGGCCCCGCCTGCACTCTGCCCCAAGGCCTCCTCCCACTTTTCTTCTGTGGCCCTACCTGCACTCCACCTCTTCCTGTCCCTGCTGCGCCTCTCCCACGAGGCACCTGCCACTTGCCGAGTCCCTCCTCTCCTCCATTCCCCTTCCTTGAGGTGCCGGCCACTCACTGAATCCCTCCCCTCCTGCATGGAGTGGAAGGATGCAGTGAGCAGTGGGAAGTGGAGGTCTTGAGGGAGGGGGATAGAGTGATTCAGTGAGTGTTGGGCGGGGGGTCTTTGGGAGAAGGGGTGGCGGCAGGGAGATGGAGGAGGAGAGGGACTTGGCAGGTGGGGTGGGTTTTGGGTGGGTGGAATGACTCAGCGAGCTGCAGGTGAGGGGGCCGAGTATGAGCAGAGCCGGGGGTAGAGTGTGGGTGAGGCCTCGGGGGAGGAGGTCAAGGTCGGGTGGAGCAGGAGGTGAGGCAATGATGCAGGTACCGCGGGAGCTTCCGGCACCTGGGCCAGCCTCCCCAAATGCCAGAGCCATGTGACGCCCATGTTGTGCAGAATGTCTTTTCCCCATGCTGACATTGTTTCCCTGTATATTAGCATTCCAGCTTCGGCTCCAGAGTTCACTGTGAGCCATCAGAGACAAAACTTAATACCTCTGAGCTCACATTCCTTATCTAGGTTATTTTCTGGTGGCAATGATTTCAACATCTAGAGCAGGGGTCGGCAACCTTTCAGAAGTGGTGTGCTGAGTCTTCATTTATTCACTCTAATTTAAGGTTTTGTGTGCCTGTAATACATTTTAACATTTTTAGAAGGTCATAGAATCATAGAATCATAGAATCATAGAATATCAGGGTTGGAAGGGACCCCAGAAGGTCATCTAGTCCAACCCCCTGCTCAAAGCAGGACCAAGTCCCAGTTAAATCATCCCAGCTAGGGCTTTGTCAAGCCTGACCTTAAAAACCTCTAAGGAAGGAGATTCTACCACCTCCCTAGGTAACGCATTCCAGTGTTTCACCACCCTCTTAGTGAAAAAGTTTTTCCTAATATCCAATCTAAACCTCCCCCATTGCAACTTGAGACCATTACTCCTCGTTCTGTCATCTGCTACCATTGAGAACAGTCTAGAGCCATCCTCTTTGAAACCCCCTTTCAGGTAGTTGAAAGCAGCTATCAAATCCCCCCTCATTCTTCTCTTCTCCAGACTAAACAATCCCAGCTCCCTCAGCCTCTCCTCATAAGTCATGTGCTCTAGACCCCTAATCATTTTCGTTGCCCTTCGTTGTACTCTTTCCAATTTATCCACATCCTTCCTGTAGTGTGGGGCCCAAAACTGGACACAGTACTCCAGATGAGGCCTCACCAGTGTCGAATAGAGGGGAACGATCACGTCCCTCGATCTGCTCGCTATGCCCCTACTTATACAACCCAAAATGCCATTGGCCTTCTTGGCAACAAGGGCACACTGCTGACTCATATCCAGCTTCTCGTCCACTGTCACCCCTAGGTCCTTTTCCGCAGAACTGCTGCCGAGCCATTCGGTCCCTAGTCTGTAGCGGTGCATTGGATTCTTCCATCCTAAGTGCAGGACCCTGCATTTATCCTTATTGAACCTCATTAGATTTCTTTTGGCCCAATCCTCCAATTTGTCTAGGTCCTTCTGTATCCTATCCCTCCCCTCCAGCGTATCTACCACTCCTCCCAGTTTAGTATCATCCGCAAATTTGCTGAGAGTGCAATCCACACCATCCTCCAGATCATTTATGAAGATATTGAACAAAACGGGCCCCAGGACCGACCCCTGGGGCACTCCACTTGACACCGGCTGCCAACTAGACATGGAGCCATTGATCACTACCCGTTGAGGTCTCTTTCTATAAGTCTATAATATATAACTAAACTAGTGTTGTATGTAAAGTAATAAGGTTTTTAAAATGTTTAAGAAGCTTCATTTAAAATTAAATTAAAATTCAGAGCCCCCCCGGACCGGTGGCCAGGACCCAGGCAGTGTAAGTGCCACTGAAAATCAGCTCGCGTGCTGCCTTTGGCACGCATGCAATAGGTTGCCTACCCCTGACCTACAGTGAATAAGCTACAGGCTTTGTTGACTTTTTTTTTTCCTACAAAATTCTTCAGTAATTGTATGGACAGCCCCTGAATTTCTTCCAAAAGTGTTGGTTAATTATATTTTCCCATGTCAATGGGAATCCAGGAAGTCCTTCTCTACTCCCAAGGTCTGTGTTTTCATACATCTTTCTTTTTCCATCTATGGCCATGGACCGAGAGACAAAGTGTTATGGTGCCATCTACTGGGACATTTGGTTATGAGTCACAGTCATTCTGAGCCTCATCTTTAGCCACTCGCTCCACTACTCAGGGTGGCTCATTTGTGCAGATGGCTTTATTTGTATGGCTTTCATTAGCATTAATGGAAGTCCATCTAATGGACAGTAGCTCCAGCCGCAGTCCTGCCTTTTGGAGCTACTGCTTCATACACCCACTGTCTGGGAAAATTACTTACTGGAAATTCTGTTTGCTGCAGTCTATTCTTCTGCCATCCTGTGTTTCACCCTCCTGCTTGATTGGTTATGTACTGCTGCTTTTCAGTTATAACATTTCTCTCAGTTTCTTGCATAGTGTTTCTTCCTCTATGGCTCTGGAAGTGTCTCTGACAAGAAACAGTATGTTTACAGTTAAGCATTGTGTGTTGCATTTCCTATTAGAATTTTACTTGTAGAGACACCCATGGAGTTGTGTTGGCTCCAAAACTGGGAACGTTCTGAGCTGAAGAAGAAAAAGATACAAATTGCTCACCTGTAGCTGATGCTTTCTGCTGATATGCAGCCTTGGCAGATTACTTGCCCATCTCCTCCCCAGAGAGCTGAGATTTTTTTTTCATTTTTAATTGCCTTTTATTTTGGAGTATTTCACCAATCACTAAGATAAGAAGTGATTGTTGCATTGCTGAGAGCAGCATGCATACAGTGAGGGTGTCTGAGATGCCCCCTACTGGAGACTATCATTCTAGACCTGCTTGGGGCCAGTGGATTAGGCCTTTGAGTTGAGGAAACTTCCACTAAATCCACATGTAGGGACTCTGACCCAACAACCTACAGAGATGTCTGTAATTGTTGTTCTCTGGACACATACAAGTAATTATCTCAGCTAGCTGTTTTAGTGATGTGTTGTGATCCATGAACTCCAAGAAAACATGCAGGTGGGAAAACAGAATATATCGATATGAAATGTATTAGTATATCTATCTAAATAAGGTACATATGACATTCGTTTAACACTGAGCTGTTATAATTTAAATGAATTTAATTATTAAGAACACAGGACTAATGTAAGTTAAAAAAACAAAAGAATATTCTCAACTTGAGTTCCAGGACTTTGGCCATATGATTTCCATTAATACGAATGAAAGTCACACATAAAGCTGTTCTTAGATATGTGTATGTATGTGTGTGTGTGTGTGTGTGTGTGTGTGTGTGTTCTCTGTGTGCTGTCCCAGCTCTCCGCAGATAATTGGCACAGCAAACCTCGATCGAACTGCCCGATAACCACAGACTCAGTTTGTAGTGAAGGCACTTGGTCAGGTTTATTGTCAACGAAGCACAGTCCTAATGCCCTGGTTCAATGGTTACAGGTACACTAACACATGTGTGCCCATTGCAAAGTTAATGGTGGGACTTTCCATTATCCCCAGACCAGCCAAAGACTTTCCATTATCTGAGACTTCACTTTATACCTCACTACAAACAAGTTACATATTGCCCCTCTGATATAGTTAGTTACTGCCGCCTGACGTGAGTTGTTACCACCCATTACCTTGTACATGTTGGTTGAATCAAAACATTTCTATTCATCACACTGTCATGCTAACCTTATCTTTAGGAGGGGATAGTATGTTCTTGCTATCTTTGGTGGGGAGTGTTTGTACCATACTTGGTATGAGATGTTCTGGTACCACCCTTCTGGAATGTGTTTGTGTGAGTGTTCTGTGCCTAGCACTTCTTAGGAATGTGTGTGTTTCTGCAATATCTGCCCTGTTCTTGCTAGATTCTGTGAGCAGACCTGTCTCTTGCTCACAACCTGACTTTGCTTTATATCAGCAAAGCTTTGGCTACTACTTTAGCCCAGGCTTCTGGCCTCCTACCAGGCATCTGATACAAGGGCTTACGTCTCAGGCTCTCTTCCTACTAAAAAATCCATGCATCCGATGAAGTGAGCTGTAGCTCACGAAAGCTTATGCTCTAATAAATTTGTTAGTCTCTAAGGTGCCACAAGTACTCCTTTTCTTTTTTCTAAAAAATCCATGTTCACCAAGCTGCTTTTTTGTTGTTTAGCTGGAATTTCTGTAATGTAAAATCAAACGATTAATGTGGCCTTAAAAAATAAAAATGGATCTATCCAGTAACTATTCCTACATTGTTTCTTTTAGCTGGATGGATGGAACCCCAATAAACTATGTAGCGTGGGCTCCAAATGAACCAAACTTTGCAAATAATGATGAAAACTGTGTGGTCATGTATACCCGTACAGGTGAGTATAGTAATATTTCAGTGTCGTAACAGCTCTGCACTGGGTGACATAGGAGTGTGTGTGATACACGTTTCATGTAAAGTCACTTATTATATTAAGTGGATTGATACTGAGTGAGATTTTCAACAGTATCTAAATGACTGTGGAGCACAGATCACACTAAGACAGTTGAGGCACTTTTTTAAAAATGTCACCTTTTGTGGGCATGGCACTGGAGTGGGACTCAAGAGATGTGGTTTAATTCCTGGCTTTACCAGA
Organism: Dermochelys coriacea; assembly: GCF_009764565.3. Taxonomy (NCBI): domain Eukaryota; kingdom Metazoa; phylum Chordata; order Testudines; family Dermochelyidae; genus Dermochelys; species Dermochelys coriacea. Next base: position 231,274,584 of record NC_050069.1, read on the forward strand.
AACTTTCTGTGTGACCATGGGCAAATCAGTTAAACTCTCTGCCCCAGTTTCTATCAGAAAACAGAGACAATAACATTTTATTTCTCCTATACTTTGTCTTATCTATTTAGAGCATAAGCTTTCAAGGACAGGAACAGTTTCTTACCATGTGTTTGTGTAGTCCCTAACAAAATAGGGCCCTGATCTTGTTTGGGATCCGTACACGCTACTATAACATAAATAATTTAATAACAATTTATAAATATTTTATAATACAGAAGATGCGGGAGGAGAATTGATACCTAATATATCCAAGTCACTTAGTCTCTCTGCACCTCTGTCCCTGATGTGTAAAATAGAGATGAGAATAATACTACTACTTCCCTGTCTTGCTAGGATAAATACATTAAAAGTTGTGAGGTGCTCCGATATTATGGCAGGGGGATCATATAAGAATCTTAGATTGATAGTGATAGAGATAACATAGTAAAACAAATTGCAAGAGTAGTTAACCTATTGTAGTTCTATAGTAGAAAATGATTTATGTGCCTATGCAGCTAGTGATGGTTTCATATATTAAATCACCTCAAGAGGCATCTTTAACTCACATATCAAACTTTATAAGCTTTTCTGACATTTTTCAGTCATTGATTAGTATTGTTTGCTCACTTACCCCACTTCCCTCCTTTTTTTTTTTCTCCATTCCTTTTTGATCTGCACTGTTATTGAATACTGGCAAGCTGTACAAAGCAACTCCCTGATAAATCGGTGTTCCCCTACAGCAGTACCGGAGTACAGCCACTGCATATGTTTGGCTATAGAATGAAAGAGGGGCTTGTGGGGTAAGCACTAATTGATACTGCTTCAAAAAGGTTCTGAGATCCCTATCCCAAGCATAGGACAATAGTGGTGTGGCTCTGTGGAGGCAAACACTTTAGGAAAAAAGCAGTTACGAGAGGTAACTTCCCTTTATTCTGGGAAACAGGAGGCTTGTGTATGAAGTAACTCCTGTTTATGAAGATTGTCTTTAATCCAGTTGTATGTCATACATGGAGACCCTTTAACATCTTTCTGTTAGGGCTAGTCAAAAATTTTACTTGAAAATGGTTTTTCAGTGGAAAATTAGGGTTTCAATTACACAACTTTTTTTGCAAAAAGGGTCTGTTTTCATAGAAAATTTGGATTTTTCATCAAAAAGTGAACACTCAAAAAAAAAAAGGGGGGGGGGGGAGGGGACGGGGGGTTGTCTGAAAACCAAAATATTTTTATTCTGAATGTCACTGAGGTGCCAACTGAGAGTTGTAATTTGGGAGCCTCATGTCCTTATTCTCCTCTATGGGCAGTACCCCTAAGCCAGACTTCATCTCTATTGATCCACCTGGGCTATACAATTGTCATGATGCACTTTCCCTTCTCATCAAGAGATGTAGTCTAACCAGGAAGCCTGGCCTACAAAGGAGAATGGGTAGGTGTTCAGATGAAATATTATGCATTTAGGTTTTTTTGACAAACATTTGAAATTTTCCATGGAAATTATGAAAACAATTATTCTTTTTCAACAAAATTTTCCTGGGAGCTGTAACATTGGGGACCACCCAGATCAGTAAGTGGCTCTCTCACCACCCTGCCTTGTAAATTAGGGGCCTTAATACTATGCTACTATGGCTCAGGGCCCTGAAACCAGTAGCCAGCCCTCAAGCATAAAGGTCTCACCTTGGCTTCCACAGCCTTGTCACCCCTTGCAGGGTGTCACCAACAGCCCTACTGGTTCTGAGTCTTCCCAAATCTGTCCTTCCTGAGTTCTTAACTACCAGACACTTGGACTTTTCCCTTTTGGTTCATCACCCCTGAAGGTGTGAAAAACAGCCCTCCCCCTCCGTTATCAGTTCACTTTCATACACACACTCCAGACATTTTGTACAACAGAGACTTACTTGGGAGAAACATAAACAAAAATGTATTTAATAGAAAAATCAGTTTCAAAGATGAATGAGTAAGGGGAAGCAAACACATACAAGTTACACAGAAAATACACATAAAGATGCAACCGCAGGCATTACACTTTCTAATTAGATAAATTCCCTTTTCTAGTACAAGTTACCTTTTGCCTTTGAAGAGTTTCCCAGCATGCTCCCCATCAAAAAGTGGGTCCAGCATTTCACATACAGCTTCTCACTTTTAAGATTGTTCCTCAGTTTCTGGATGCCTTTCACTTCAAATCCCTTCCCTTCTTATAGAGTTAGCATTTTTTTTTAATTTTCTCTCAGATTATGGTGATTCAGAGTAGGAAAAATTCCTTCCTTTCTTAGTTTTCCAAGACTGGCGTTTTCTTTTTGGTTTCAAGCCATTTCAGTGTTTTCCCATTAACTTTAATGGCCCACCATTTGCCTTTTCCTGGGTTGTACAATGTTAGATACTTGGAATACTCTCATCTGCCCCTCCCTGTCTGATTGTTTCACTGCCCTGTGGTGAGGTGGAGGTGAAGTTGCACCAAAGTTACAATTACAATTTTCTCTCTCTGTCTCCTTATATGCATACATTCATAACCATAACTTGTATACATATCTTATAGTGACAATCAAGTTCAGAATATTACAAGCTTTCATAAAAGACCTTCCTTGATGTATTTTTATAGCACAATAACATTGCATACAACCAGCTGATTCAACTGTTTATTCTTTGAGATTCATATCCCCTGTTCTTCCCCTGAGGTGTCTGGACCCTAAATGTCGCAGGGGGAAAAACCCAACTAACTGTACTTTCTATACTGTAATTAGCATAAGAAGGGGTAGATTTTCATTCCAGTCTTCATCTTGTCCAGTAATTTACTTTCCATATTTAATATGTTCCAGGTATGTGGAATGATCTGAACTGTGGTGCTCCAAAACGCTTCATCTGTGAAAGGCTCAATAGTACTACTCATTCAACAGTTGCTCCCACATCACCTGCACCTCTAGGGGGATGCCCTGAAAACTGGTTTTTATTTAATAACAAGGTACAGTAGCAAACATCTTCCATATATTTTATTTGCAAAAGGAACTGAACGAAAAATTAAATTTTTGTCTTTTATTCTTGTAGTATGGGTTTAGATTATCCAAAGTTGTATTCTGATTGTCTGATCAGGCCATTCTGGTGATGTTATATCCATATTGAAATCATCTAAGAAATGAGTTTTTGAGTTATTATAGGTTTTAAATGGCTTAGGCCCCAATCCTGCAATTGCTTTGCAAATGCTTAATTTTAAAAAGATTGTATAGCTAACCAAATGTGTGCTGTTTTGTCTGTGGTTTATACTTGCTTTGATACATGTTCAGTGAGCAAAAGTGCCAGCTGTCAGCATGAACAGAGAATGTAAAGCTGCTTCTTAGCTAGAGTGAATTAGAAGGAAAAAAATCCATAAATTTGTACAAAGCTCCCTCTCTTTCCCAAAAGGATGTATTCAGAATTGCAGAATATAAAACACGTGCCTTCCGGAATGGGTGTCAATTGATTTGGAATTGTCCACTGATGCACAAAAAGCAGATATTGATGCAAGTACTTTTTGTATCTCCACTGTGAGACAAATGTAGTGCGACTTTATATTCACTCCCCCTTGCCTTGTTCTCTAAGATACTGGTACCAGTAGATCATCCAGGAGACAGTGGAACTGTACAGAGTTCACTGTGGTGAACGATCACCTACAAGATGTTAGCAGCAGCATATGAGAACATTGTCTTCTAGTGGTGATACAGTGCAGCTGTATCATCCTAGCAAACTCAAAGTCACATTTATACCAACTAAAAGTTCTTTGAATACAAAGGTATCAGCACTGTAGGAAGAACTTACTCTTACTATCCAGTACGTTATGGCCTGAAATGCTCAAATGAACAGAGACTGCGCAGAGGTATATTTGACAGGTTACCGTTCAATGACCCATTCAAAATGTATCATCCACGTTCCCTGTCAGAAAAATGCACTGGGGATACAAATAGTTACACTTTTACCATTGGTTGAAAAAGGATGATGGAAGAAATACAAAAAGTGAAAAAAAAAACCTTTTACTTAAAATGTTCAGGTTAGATTCTTCCATACTGCAGCTGCAAGAATGGGAAATTATTTTCTTTCATAGTGCTTTTACCCCTCTCCTCTCCCCACACTTTGCACTGGAATCTTCCCATTGGCTGAGGAGGATTATTTATAGCCAGGAGCAAATTCTTTTGTTATTTCACTTCTAATATGTATATTTCCTTCACCATTTTTAACAGGCCAGAGAGTATTTCTTTATCTTTAGTCCTTTAATTGATAGGATAAAAGCTTTTCCTCCTCTTTTATTATATGCTTACGTTGTTATCTTACAGCCATATTCTGTTCTCCTAACCACTAATCAGTTAAATTTCTCACTGGATGCTAAAGGAAAGGAGCTTTTATGTTAGTTATGTATATTTTCTTTCTGTAGATTCATAGATTTTTAAGACCAGAAGGGTCCATTAGATCATCTAGTCTGACCTCCTGTACAACACAAACAATTGATCTTGTTAATTTCAAATGTTTTTGATGCAAAATGGCATCAAATTACAGCCTTCAGCATACTTTTCTCTTTCAGTGTTTCAAAATATTCGGCTCCAGTGAAAAAGAGAGATTGACGTGGCATGCTGCGCGAACGGCTTGTATGAATTTGGAAGGAAACCTGGCTTCCATACTAAGCGAAGAAGTGCAAGGTGCAATGTATAGGCTTTTTGATATTAGATGAGACATCAGCTTGTCCCCCTAATATACAAGTTAAAGATGCAAAGCTTCAGTTTTTACAATAGAGCCTGCTACTTTTGCTTAAAACTAATAATTAATGGACACTTAAGTTAGATGAGAAAAATGTAATTTTGATGATACAATTTGTGTGCATGCATTATTGGCTTTCCTAAGTCATCTTTTTTAAAGTCTCAGCTTTGGAAGAATTAATAGCAGATAGACTGGTGTTGCAAGTGCTGTAATGCTAAAATTTGAAGCTTGGAGTTTGTCCTATGATTTTTTTTTAAATCCAAACCCACATGAAATCAGACTCTGCACATGCATAAACACCATTCAAATTGATTAAATGTTGCAGAATCAGGCTGAGGGAAAATGATAGCTAGACACACCCAATTTCTGTTTTAACTGCTATGGAAACCATCTCAATTGTGAAGTTGCTCGTCTAAAGTGATAAATCCATTAAAACAATCTTGTTTATATTTTATCATTATGATTCTAGCTTTGGATATTCTGGTGTTTCCATACTTCACTTGTAAAAATGTTTGTTTTCCTTCAGCCTTCCTCATCACCCACTTCAAGGATGCCTCAACTGATACCTGGATTGGACTGAATGATGTAAATTCTGAGTACACATTCCTATGGACAGATGGAAAGGGTGTCTACTATACAAACTGGGCCAAAGGTTTCCCACATTATCGCAGTCAGGTAAATGTGGATTGCAAATGAACACTAAACCATCATACATTTGATAAGGTCAATCAAACCATATATAACTTGCACAGTTTATTTCTTATGTAGGCTTATTTCTGTTAACTTCTTGCTGTTGAGAGTAGAATGGTCATGATGCAGAGTTCGAGCTCTTTTACTAGCAGAAGGGGATAGCTATGTCAGGTTACAGTAGAACCATGTTTTTGGAGCTTCATTTTCAAATATTTCTTTGCAAAAGCCCAGAAGTATATTTGGTTGGTGCTTTACTAGACATAAAGTATTTGTAGATAGTAAATGTCACTCTGGGGTTTTATTTAAACTTCAGTTTTAGCTTTTCTCTATGATACAATATGAATCCAAACAAATGGATGGAATAAGATCCATATTCTGCAAACCTTACTCAAGTGAATAGACCCATTGACTTTACTGGGACTAGTCAGGAAATTCACATGGGTAAAGGTTACAAGATGGTCTGACAATAACTGTGTAACTTTGGAACCTTGTAAAGGATTTTTAGAATGAATAATAAAATTAAGAGGATGGTGTGTATATATAAATATCAGATGCAGATATGCACTCATGCTTAAGTTATCACAAAATACAATTGTATGAATAAAATCCTCAAAGAGGAATCTGTGCCTCTTGTTTTCATCTTTCTCCCTCCCACACACACTAACCACAAAACATTCCTTTGAAATTTTCCCCAGCATTATGTCAACTTATTTTAATAATAAAACATAACTGGGTGTAGTTCAATAATAAATGAAATGGCTAGTGTGGAATAATGGCTGTAGTTCCATTTGTTGTGCTCTTACTTTATTGTCTTGACTAAGTATGTATCCTTTTAACAATAAAAACATATAGCAGATAAGTGATCTGAGGAGAAGGGGGTGAGTGGTCACAACAGCACCCTGAACAATAGAGAAGTTGGTTTTAAAGGGCTGCCCCATGGGGGAAGACGTGATTTGGAAATGCCATCACAACAACACAATATCAGTTCTATTGAAATGTGAAGCAATTCAACAGATGATTAGATAATGTGGACCAGAGTGGATATAAATAGTGACAGACAGATACATAGGTGATTAAACCATGCAAGATATATGGGTCTGCAGATCCAGAAGGAAGAGGATTGTTTCTTGTTTGCTGTTTATTTATTCTTACTCATTTATGTATCATTTTCCCCCAGGATGATTGTGTTATTATGATAAAGGACCCCACTGAGGAAGCAGGAAAATGGAAAGATGCAGACTGCCAAACGAACAAAAGCTACATATGCCAGAGGAACACTGGTGAGTTCTTTCTCACCAAGCTTCCAAGTTAATTGCATTAAAAACTTGACTATGATTTTTAGATTGTCTTTATGGTTTAAATGCTGACTTTCCACATGCAGCACATCATCTTTGGCCTCTACATGAAATGACAGGTTTCAGAGTAGTAGCCGTGTTAGTCTGTATTCGCAACAAGAAAAGGAGTACTTGTAGCACCTTAGAGACTAACTAATTTATTTGAGCATAAGCTTTCGTGAGCTACCGCTCACTTCATCGGTTGCAAAGGAATGCATCCTATGAAGTGAGCTGTAGCTCACGAAAGCTTATGCTCAAATAAATGTGTTAGTCTCTAAGGTGCCACAAGTCCTCCTTTTCTTTTTACATGAAATGAGTTTCACAGCCTTATGTGTTAACATTTTAACAAAACAAACATGTACACTGATCTCTAATACATGTAGTAGCCTGGCCTATAGAAAAACCAGCATATGCCATACAGCACCCTGCTCTTACATGGATACAAGAATGGGAGAGCACCAAGGGCCAGATCTGTTTCTCCTGAAACCTAGTCTGGTCTGGGACCCCTCCTCACAATGGCGAGTGGCCCAAAGGGAAGCTTTGTAAGAGCCCCCCTGCTACAACCCACCAGAACCATGAGGAGAGCATGAATTGTTTTGGATGGGATGATTAGATAGGGTGATGTAGAGCGAGGTGGTTTTGAAAGGGTTGGATTAGGAGGAGAAGGAATTTTTTAAAGTGTTTAGTGCTCAGAGACAGTAGGGATGGCTGCTTGGGGTCTGTTGACTGATATTCTGTGTGAGAAAGGACGGTGGTTTCTGGATTAATTTGGAGGGCAGGGTGAAGGAGGTGCAGGGAGGCTGAGGGATAGTGTTCAGGCCCCAGATTTTGAAGCCTTGCCTGGATTATATCCCCCCTTCCAATCTCCTCTCTGCCCATTTGATGTTGGTGGGGTGTATTGGCTCTGCAGAGTCTGCTGATCTCCCAAGGGGATGGTTAGTTGGTGGGAAGATTGTGTTTCACTTAATAAATACAGCTGCATTAAAACTAATCACAATCCAGTGCATAGGGAGCGAAATGAGTATAAATCCATGGGAGAGTCTGGCTCAGTAGTGGCCAGCCAGAGCAACAAGGACCATGGCTTTTTATAAAAGAACTCCCAAGTCATGTTTTTTGTCACTGAAGTCATGGCTGGGACGTGCATCCAGTCTTAATTTCTGTTAGTGCTATCACTCTTAAGTGTTTGAATACTGCAGACATTTGTTGTTCAGTGGAACAGTAAGTCCATGTACTACAAAATGACCTTTCCGTGTGTGTGTGTGTGTGTGTGTGTTTGTGTTTGTTTGTTTGTTTTACTACAGACCCTCAATTATATAATCCCCAAACAACAGTTCCAGTCTCAGACTTTATCCTTTATGGTAACAGTAGCTATTCACTCATCAGTTCCAGAATGAAATGGGAAGAAGCACGAAAAAACTGCAAGGCTGAGTACTCAGAACTTGCCAGTATTTTAGATCCCTACAGCCAGTCATTCCTGTGGCTACAAGTGTTAAAAATTGGGCAGCCTGTATGGATAGGTCTTAACAGCAATGTGGTAAGAACATCAAATAAGTGTGAATATGATACTGATATTCTGTCAAATCAAACCTCCCACGTTCCTTACTCAAGTGTTGTCTGCAGTTATTACCAAGGGCTCTGTTTGATGTGCTTGCTTTTGTCTCATAGTTGAGCAGTGATTGTGAAAGAACTCTCACTGTTCCTGTTAGCATGCTTCAAAAGCAGTTTAAGCTATAGCTAATGAATGGTGGGAGCCATGGAAATGGGAATGGGGGAGACAGAGACAAGGGTGTGTGAAGAGGAGAGAAGCTGTGGGTGGAATTATATACCTGTGGAAACACAGTAATGTGAGGAGACCAATAGGAGAGTGGAAGCCATAAAAATGGTGGAGGAGGGAGAGAAGCCATGAAAGAACATGAGGATAGGTGCAGAGGGGGAATCTTGGGAATGGGAGAAGAGACAATCAAACAGCAGGTGAAAGGGGGTGTTTTCCTTTTGAAAAAAATGATTTAGCAAAATGGTTGAAGATCCCAAAAGCCTCAAGGCCTCATTCACTGAAACTGGTGCCTGATTGATACTGTGGAAGGGCAGGCAGTGTTACTGTTGCTTGCCTTCCTTTGGAATTTCCATTGAATTGGAGCAATTTTAAAATCCAGGGAGAATGACAAGGGGATGCATTAAATCAGCTTATCCCCTAGCTGTCCGGGCATCACACCATTCCCAGTCCACGCCACCCACTTTGCATTTCACTGGACCCCCAACTATTGGCAGAATGTGGGTTACAAGTGGCGTGGGCCACTTCAGGCATCCTTCTTGGCAGATGCCTGCAGAAGTATAGAACTCGAGCTTTGGAACTCTTTGGGCTGAATTTACTGCAGAGGCTCTATCACTGCCGTTGTTTGTTCCAGTGACTAGGGCTGCAGTGCTACCACATCTGTTTACTTACATTCTTAATTAGTTCTCACAACTGTTTTGCTGAGAAGCTTTAGTCCCTCCGTACTTTGAAGCAGGGGTTTAAATCTGACAGGGGCTGGGGTCAAGGATCTGCTACTTGCCCTCCCCATGACAATCTGCCCAAATTTGGCTGAATTATTAGCCTCTGAACATCTCAGTTCACACATGCTCAGCAGAGACTTGTTAGAGTTTGGCAGCTAAGTTATACAAAGATTCCATCTGCTGTGGGCATGATCCATTCCCTCACTGCGACCATCCCTTCTCCACAGAGCAATTGCATGTGCTCCAGCCCTAGGCTGCAGGGCCAGAGCAAAGACTCTCCCTGCAATGCTTTGCCTGCCAATCAGGGGCCACTCAGGTACCAGGCACAGGAACCATGAGCAGGGAGTTGGCCTTCTTGTGCTCTCCTTGCTTGGCAGTGAGCAAGAGGGGTAGAAGGAAGCATGGCTGAAATGCACAGGGCTGAGCAGTTGAGCCTGAGGAGAGGGGGACAAAGATACTGGGGTGGGGAATGGGTTTCGGACTGGGACAAAGAGTTGGAAAAGGTGGGCAATGGAGCTGGGGAAACATGAGGGACTGGGACTGGTTAAGAAGCTGTGGCAGGAGTAGCAAGGCTGGGTCAAGAAGCTGTGACAGGGGACAAAGAGTCAAGGGAGGCTGGGGGTGGGGGAGATTGAGATAAGGGTGCTGGGGTTGAAGAAACTAGGATGAGGAGTTCAGGAAGGTGGAGAACTGGAACAAGAGGCCTGGGGAGGGGGTTGAGGGGCTTGGTCAAGAGCAAGCTGGAGAGGCCCAGGGCAGAAGGGGTCAGGCTTGAGGAGGTCAGAGGCAGAAAGTCTATGACCACTACCCAAGAGTCTTGAGCCTCAGCATTCCACTGCGGTCAGCAAATTGTGGCAAAATGGGCTGACAAATGTGTGCCTCTTCTCCCTACAATTGCTGGCCTACACAAAGGATAACAACCTACTACTACTGTAACTCACTCTGTTAGCTCAAGTAGTGGAAGTCTGTGCTGTGGAGCGAAAGGTTCTAGCCCTACTTATAAGACCAGTGGGAATCAATATGGTTCCACATGGTGGAATTTGTGTTTTTTCAGTTTGCTTTAAACAAACAAAAAACTAGGAAAGTACATTTAAAAAGCTATGAATGTTAAGAATATTGTGTGTGCAACCTTAATTTGGACTCTTTGCACCTACATGTTATCCTATAGACTTTAATCATATGATCACATGCTATTTTTTTCCCACAGTATCCCTGCTTCATTCAGTACACATCCTGGAAAGTGCTCATTGAATGACTTGGGGCTGTGCAGTGATTGTGGCTGTTGTCTGTAGGACCACTGAGACATATGCTGCACATGTTGGAAGGTGTATGGTTGCAAGGATGGTCTCATGGTTTAGGTAATAGAATACTCCCTTGAAGAAATGGATTCTGTCTCTGCCCCAGAGTTCCTGTGTAATGCTGGGCGAGTCACTAAATTAACATTTTCACAGGTGGTCAGTAAGGCCATATCTACACGGTGATACTCAGAGGTTAAGGCAAATCAACTAAAGGTGTGAAATCAATGTGTGCAAGTTAAAGTGCATTAAACCCCCCTGTAGATGCTCTCACTTAGGAGTAAAGTGACCTTAGTTCACTGTAACTTAATCCTCCTTTGAGCAGCCAAGTGGGAGTTTAATGTGCTTTAATTTATGCGTATTAACTTCACTCCTTTGGCTGATTTGCCTTAACTTTCCTCAGTATCCCAATGTAGACATGGTTTTATTGTATGTGCCTGTTTTCTGGGTGCCCAACTTGGGATATTTGGGGCCTATTTTGCAGAGCACTCACAACTGCAACTGAAGTCAATGGGATCTGTGATCTGAACATATAAAATGCTTTATAATGCTAAGTTACCTGAAAAATGAGGTCATATGCATCTGTCATGGGCCACTCAAAATTAGGGCACACTTTTGACATTAAGTCTCTGTGCACAGTTCTTGATCAGTCAAATGGGAATAATAATATCATTTCACCTCATTAATGTTTGTGAAGCACTCAGATACTATAGTGATGAGCACCATAAAAAAGCTCATTAGGAAATGAATAATTCTGTTTTCAAAGCAGGATTTGAGTAGTGTGCCATAAATAAGGCCTGGGGACATATACTGAACAATGAGGATAAAATCTAATATTGAATAATTGCCCATTCAGTGAGCACCGTCCATTCTGTGCTCTGAAAGAAGCAGGCATCCTGTGGAAAGAAATAGTGTGTGATCATGTAATTAAAAATCATATCATAAGGCATACACACAAGGGGGCTGAATTAAGGTTTTATAGACAAACTTATTTCTGACATTTCAGTGCGTGAGTTTGTGACCTTAATGGTCTTTTTTTTTAAGACAGTTTTTGGATGCAATATTATCTTAATTGTCTTTTGTTTTTAGACTAGTGGCTTTTACAAGTGGACTGATAACTGGAGAATCAAGTACTCTAAGTGGGCCAGTGAGGAGCCAAAACGGAACTTGGCCTGTGCTTATTTAGATGTTGATGGTACCTGGAAGACAGAGTCTTGTGACGAAAATTACTTCTCTGTCTGTAAAAGATCTGATGGTAAGCAACTGAATTTAGCAATTTTAATTAGTGAGCTTCAAGTTTAAATGCATTCAAGTCTTGATTATGACTACAGTAGAACCTCAGAGTTATGAACACCAGAGTTACGAATTGACCAGTCAACCATACACCTCATTTGGAACTTGACGTACACAATCAGGTAGCAGCAGAGACCCCCACACACACAAAAAAAGGAGGCAAATACAGCAAAGTACTGCGTTAAATGTGAACTAATAAAAAAAATTGAGGGAAAGTTTTTTTTAAAAAAGATTTGACAAGTAAGGAAACTGTTTCTGTGCTTGTTTCATTTATATTAAGATAAAGGCAACATTTTTCTTCTGTGTAGTAAAGTTTCAAAGCTGTATGAAGTCAATGTTCAGTTGTAAACTGTTGAAAGAACAACCATAACGTTTTGTTCAGAGTTATGAACGTTTCAGAGTTACGAACAACCTCCATTCCTCAGGCGTTCATAACTCTGAGGTTCTATTGTGTATATATAAATAATGAATGTGACCATTGACATGTACTCTGCTCCAATATTAGTTTCTTTAAAGGAAATAGTCATTGATACAGTTTCTTGGTGCTTGACAGATGCTAACTAGTGAATTCTAAAGATTTTTCAAAGTTTATTCTACAAACTAATTGGTGCATTATGCCACTTTGTTTTTAGTCTGCAAACTATGGACCCACTGTTGCATCCCTTACATACCCAAATATTCTGACATAAATGAGAGTTTTGGATGCTCAAGAATTTCAGAATTAGGCCTTTTCTACTCATCTACAAATCTGTCAATCCAACAGGAAGTATCAATGGAGATTTATTGGAAGTCTAATATCAGCTGCCCTGGCTTCTCGATCCCCCCCAGAATCAGGGTCTAGCCGCCTGTGGCTCCCAGCTGGGAGAGGATTCCATTCTCATCCTAGCTTCCAGCCAGGAGTGGAGTCCAGCCACCCAGCTCTCCAGAGGAGAGGGGTGCATCTGGGCTCTAGCTGTCTGGCTTTCTTGTCAATTTCATGGCTTCCACAGCCGATGTAAGTAACACAGTGTCTACACATGAAGTGAGCTGTAGCTCACGAAAGCTTATGCTCTAATAAATTTGTTAGTCTCTAAGGTGCCACAAGTACTCCTTTTCTTTTTACACAGATGCTGTGTCACCTTAACTACACCGACATAAGCCCTACACCTCTTGGGGAGTTGAAATTATTATATCGGTGTAGTAGGGCACTTACATCAGTGGGACAAGGCTGTAGTGTTGTAGACACTGACATAGTTAGGCCAACATAAGCTGCCTTGTATAGACCTAACTGTGTTGTGTAGACCAGGCCTCACTAAAGTCAATGCAATTACCCAATGTAAAACCTCCACAGCAGAGCAGAGAATCTGGCCCAGATCATGAACCATGAATATCTGAGGTTCTTTTTCATGCGATCATGGTCAAATTAGTAGTGGCTGCTTATGGTACAGTATATATGTGTTTTCAGTAACTTATCTGAGAAGCCTTTATTGCTTTCATACAGCATGGTTTCTTATCAGTTGTAGCCCCTTCTGAACCTCCACAACTCCCTGGAAAATGTCCTGCGTCTGACATACGTAGATCTTGGATTCCCTTCCACGGTCACTGTTACTACATTGAGGCCTCAGAGATGGAAAGCTGGCCCCAGGCTTCCATGGAATGTGTTCGATTAGGTGAGTGTCATCTTTAATTATGACCTAACAGTTTCCTGTAGGCTCACTGCTTATTTTGGGCACCAGCCACCATTATCTGCCCACCAGTAGTTTTATCATATCTTCAAAGTGAACAACTGGGGCACTGTAGGGAAGTGGGTGGAAAGGAAAGAGGTTGGTGGGGAAAGTGGAATTAAAGGAAGCTCTTTCCCCCTTTTCAGAATGAAAAACTGGAAAACTTTACAGTAAAGGTCAGGGTGAAACAAAACAATATTTATCCCTCTGACCCCAACCTTAATCCTTTTATTATCTACCTTTTAGCTTTCCTCAGCTGAAGAACAGAGCCACCTTGTTAATTGGTTAATCATTTGGTCCTTAACTGATTATCTCCCTAATTTGCTCCATGTGGGGACACTTACCAAATACCCAGAGTGGTGAGTCAGCCTAAGGCTACTCTCACTCAGTCACAAGGCCACTGGTCTGAACCTGGCAAAGGTTGAGAGTGAATGAAATTAGTTGAAAGAAAAGGAGTACTTGTGGCATCTTAGAGACTAACAAATTTATTTGAGCATAAGCTTTCGTGAGCTACAGCTCACTTGATCGGATGCGTGCAGTGGAAAATACAGTGGGGAGATTTTATATACACAGAGAACATGAAACAATGGGTGTTACCATACACACTGTAAGGAGAGTGGTCAGGTAAGGTGAGCTATTACCAGCAGGAGAGAAAAAAAACCTTTTGTAATGATAATGAAGGTGTGCCATTTCCAGCAGTTGACGAGAACGTGTTAGGAACAGTGGGGGGAGGGGAGGAAAATACACATGGGGAAATAGTTTTACTTTGTGTAATGACACATCCACTCCAATCTCTCCTGTTCTCTGTGTATATAAAATCTCCCCACTGTATTTTCCACTGCATGCATCCGATGAAGTGAGCTGTAGCTCACGAAAGCTTATGCTCAAATAAATGTGTTGTCTCTAAGGTGCCACAAGTACTCCTTTTCTTTTTGGGGATACAGACTAACACGGCTGCTACTCTGAAACCTGAAATTAGTTGCTATGTGATTACTGTTTGGTGGTGAGACATGGTGCACTGGCCATTCGGGGTTTGAGGAGGGAACACATATAGGCTGACAGCATCCTGGTCCCAGGAAATAAAAGCCACTACCCTGAACCTATATCATGAGGAACCAGGATCAACAAGGATTAAGAGATTTTGTTTACTTGTCAGGTAGCATTTGGTATCCTGTCAATTAACTTAGCAGTAGGAATTTAATCTGCTGACTTTCCAAAGGAAGGAAGCTGGGAGTTCAAGATGCAGGTCTGCAAGGACTCTTGCCCCAGTACCTGGGAAAAAGAAGACGTATTTTGGACCCTCTTGGTTTTCTTTTACTTGTTTCAATTTAATGACTGTAAAAGGAGTTCCTGGTCTGTGCTAAAATGAGAGAGGTTCTTGATATTTTATTCTGTTAAAGCCCTAATGAACAGAGCACTTCAAGAAGAGGTGACTTTATTGTTAGCTAACCCAGGATTTTATGTGGACTCTGTGAAATGAGTTGGTGGTCTCAATTTAATACTACTTAAACAGATCTTGGCAACCTAGTGTGGCAAATCCACCATAAAAGGAAAAGAACCTAGTGCTGATCTCTTGTAATAATTGGGCCTACAAATTTACCCTAATTGTGAGCTCAATTGTAAGAAGTGAATAAAAGTTTATAAAATGTCACAACAACCTATGACAATAAATGCTAATGGGAAAGGGTACAAGAGGAAGACAGACTAAATTAGTCCAAACAAAACGGCTTACTGATACAATTCTAGGACTGTGTTGAGATGGTGCCTGGTAAATAAGAGACATGTGGGACTGAAAATCAATTAACCAAAACTAGCATGTTGGTTATTAGGCCTAATTGGTGGATAAAATAATAAGGGGATGGGCTATTCCACCCTTTTGTGGTCATCAAAAAGAAACTTTTCTGGGAAAAGCTGGCTACCACCATGCTGGCTGTCTGAAAGATTAGAGAAGGGGAAGGAGCAAACTTTATCATGATGTCTGCCACCCCCACCATCTCCTGGGATCCTTGGCGTTATCAGGCCTCCATTGTAGTTTTGACATCCTGACGGAGACCTTCATCAGACCAGGTCAGACAGAGGGACCCACGTGACATTGGGTCACTTCTACCAGCTTTAGCGACATCTCAGCCACGATCTGAGATGTGACACTGTGTCTCCATCCCCCCCACGTGTCCTTTTCCTTCCCCACCTTATTTCTTTTTCTATCTCTGTCCATTTTCCTTCTGCTTAATAAGGATCTGGCTTAGCCAGCAAAGATGGCATATTTTGCAACATGGAAATGCAAATGCAATGCTCTGGGGAGCCCAATAGTGGTACAAGTTTGCCAGGTCTCAGAGTGGCTGATAAGACCATGTGCTAGGCCTGTGTTTTTCCAGTAGTGAAGTTGCAAGTGAGAGTCAACATCAGATACATAAACAGTACTTTTAAAACAGTTTTAGCTGTTCTTTCCTTCATCCTTTTGTTTTGTTTTTCAGGAAACAGAATTAGACTTTAACAAGAGCCCCGCCCATTTCAACTTTTTCTCTTTTCCCCAAAAAGAAGTTATTACCATTTTTAATACCATCCAAGAGACTGTTAGATGATGGGGGAGGGCAGTTCTTTTTAAAAACTCTCTCCACCTAGAGGGAAGGGTAACATGCAATATGGTTAAAATGGAAGACTTACTTAATATTTTACATTTCGCATGCTTTAATCTTTCCCCTTCTTGTTTTCTATATCTTTAATAAAAGGTTAAAATATTTTAATGATGTGTTTGCCAAGGTACTAAGGAGTCTGAGGACTCTGTATACTAGACCTTGTTTAACTCTGTTTAATGCTGGACAGTGACAGGATCATGTTAATACCTTTGATTCTTAGGCCCCACTTATTCCATCTACATTAATACCACAGGATGTCAGTATTGAGGAAACGGGGACTATGGTGGTAATAAGATCATCCCCTTAACTGGCGTATGATGATATTCCTTATTTCCCCAAACAGCTTCTCTCTTCTTTCTTGTTTTTTTTTGTTTTGTTTTTTTATCCCCCATACAAGAGGGAATATATCTATATTAAAAAAAAAGCTGCATTTTTCTAATTGCGTTGTCTCGGCACATTAAACAGCAGGGAAGGATTGGGGTTAATTGCAAAAATGGAGCATACAAATACAGCATATTTGGCAAATGTGCTAAAACTAATATAAGATATGTATTGCCTGGAGATAACCAGCATAGCAGCTCAAAGAAAAGGATGTTTTCCTCTAAAGAGCAAATTGCAAGGGCTATTACTGATCTGTTTCTGGACCTCTGATTGACTTCAGTGACAAAAATTAATTACAGTCTATGGCTATTTTAAATGTATCAAAAGGGTTAAGAAAATGTCATCATGATTGTTTCAAGGGGCAGATCATTTTCTATAGTGAAACATGTTTAAATTATGCTTCTTTATTAATTTATGTTTTACAGGAGCCTCTTTGGTTTCCATAGAAAATAAGGTTGAAATGAATTTTCTCTTGCACCATTTGGCTGTATTTGCAAGTGACTCAAGACAGTTTTGGATAGGAATGTACAAGAATGTGGATGGTAATTATTTAACTTTCAATAGTTATTTACAAATAAGTACCCAAGCAGAAGATGGAAATCTGATGTCAAATGTTTAATATTTTTCAGTTATAGTACATAAAAAGGAGAAATTATTCAGAAAGGTGACTGCCCATTTTACATCCCCATCTCTCTCTTGGAAATAGAAAATATTACACGCCTACAGTATTTCATCCAATTGATTTCATTTCACACTTTTCTTTCATTCCCTTGACCTTTAACCAAACTTCACAGCACCTCAGGTTTTGAAGAAATTTTATAGTGTTAAGTATTTATTCAGCAAGAGGAAGTTCTGAAAAGTCTGCTAAAGTCTTTTAAAGAAATATATTTCTGTATTTATTGGTTAGGATTGTAATGCTGTTTTGTGCCTGTGAAGCCACAGCCTGTTATGGGGAGGGGATATGAGGAGGGTTTCCGTAGCAGCCACTGCTCTTGCTGGTATTTCATTTGAGCTAGATACAATGCCTTCAGAAGCCTCGGAGAACATATATAACATCAGCCTTTGGTATACCATTAATTCCACTGCAGTGTGAGGTGAGCATTCTGCTCCTCGCTGGTTGGTTGATCCTGGTGGTGCAGAAAATAGACAGGAACATGCCTCCTTACCGATTTACACCTTTTGGGCCCATTGGATGTTTTCAGCACAGTTGCTGGTACTAGACTTTCTTAGTCCTAGGCACTGGAACTATAGCTCCCATGAGGCACTGCAACAGCATTTCTGAATCGAACTGTTCAGTTTTCAGTCACAAGTTTTGGCAAAAAAATTGTTTTCAGTGAAATTATTTTGGTTTTTAATTTGCTGAAAACTTGAAAATTGCCATTAACGAAAACAAATTGATCTTCATTTTCCATCTAGCTCCAAGTCTAGGCACTGGGATTCCCTTCATCCTTGACACACAGGAAGTAGCACCTATTCCTGCTAGCCGGGCCTGAGTAAGGGAAGAGCAGAGAACAACAGGTGTATTTTTTAAATCATCCTGATACAATCAGGCAGAATTAATGAACTGAGCCAGACCTTGCAAGGGAGCTGATTTCTAGTCTTGGCTCTAACGCAGGGGCTGCTCTAGATCCCTGCATCTGAATGATCACAGAGAATACATTGTGGTACTCCACCCACTATGCTGGCTCCCAGTGCAAATTCTGGTGCGAGTTCAACTTAGGGCATGGCTACACTTTCAGATGTAGAGCGCTTTGAGTTAAACCAGCCTTCATAGAGCGCAGTAGGGAAAGCGTTACAGTCTGTCCACACTGACAGTTGCAAGCACACTGGCGTGGCCACATTAGCAGTTCTTGCAACGGTCACAGAGAGCAGTGCATTGTGGTAGCTATCCCAGCATGCAAGTGGCTGCAATGTGCTTTTCGAATGGGGGTGGGTTGGGGTGGAGTGTGACAGGGAGTGTGTGGTGTATATGTGGGGGGAGAGAGAGAGTGGGTTTTGGGGGAGCTGAGAGCATGTCAGCATGCTGTCTTGTAAGTTCAGACAGCAGCAGACTCCCCCCGTCCGTCCCCCCCGCCTCTCTCTCTCACACACAGAATTCCACATGAATGGCTTGCTTTGTCTTGGAGCAGATAAGCAGCTGGCTGTCAGAAATGGGGTTTTCAAAGGGCATATCCACATTCCTGCAGCAAGCTCAAAACAATGAGAAGAGTGGCCACTTGATTTAAGGGGATTATGGGATGTTTCCAGAGGCTGATCAGAGTGCAGTAATGTAACACCTTGTTCACACTGACGCCCGGGCATTTCAGCCAAGGTGCAGCAAGCGTTAATCTTCTTGCCAAGGTGGAGTACCAGGAGCGCTCTAGCCGTGGAATCAGAGTGCTCTACATGCCTTGCCAGTGTGGATGGGTAGTGAACTAGGGTGCCCAGGGCTGCTTTAATGCGCTCTAACTTACAAGTGTAGGCAAGCCCTTAGTCTTCAAGGCTCAGTGGGCCTGGCCATTCCATTCCCAGTTCACTGAGGCAGCTGTGCTCCTCTAGGACAATGCAGCTAACAGTGTCCAGGTGAAATCTTACAGACATAAGGCATTCTCAGTTGTGTCTGCCTGGAAGGAGAGAGAAAACTGAGTCCTATAGAATGTTAATGTATTGATTTAATAAATTAATGAATTCACTGCTCAGATACAACAGTGACAGGTGCCATAGAAATCCTATGATATTGTTTTAATCTCTAGAAATGAGTGATCCTTAACCTGCCATTTGTTGTTCTGTATTTTTCATTTTAACTTTAGGAGAATGGACATGGGGAGACAACAGTGCAGTAGAGTTTGTAAACTGGAAAGAAAGAGAACCTACGGATGGTTATCATGAACATTGTGTTGACATGGATGCCTCAGATGGGGGCTGGAGAAGCTATTTCTGCTCTGCTGACAAAAGATTTATTTGTAAAATACCAAAGAGTAAGTGATATGCTCAGTACAATGGGTTATTAACAATGACTAATATTTATGCTATATTTCAAAGTAGCAGCCATGTTAGTCTGTATTCGCAAAAAGAAAAGGAGGACTTGTGGCACCTTAGAGACTAACAAATTTATTTGAGCATAAGCTGTTGTGAGCTACAGCTCACTTCATCGGAAGCATTCCGATAAATAAATAAATAAATGAATTTGTTAGTCTCTAAGGTGCTACAAGTACTCCTTTTCTATTTATGTTATAAAATCCTTTGCATTGCATATTCTGTACTTGTCTATGTTTGTGGTAGATATTCTGATCCTACTCCCATCGAAATCGGATGAAACTCCCATTTTAAGGGCAATTGCTAAAAGAGATGGAGTGGAACTCAGGAGTCTTGGGCCCCTATCACTCTTATCCTTAGTGCCTTGGAAGAGCAAGCGCTAATCAAACCAGGCTCTGTTGGTAGGGAGGTGGAGAGGGTACAACCAGAAGGGTTTAGGGAGGAGGAGGAGCCAAAACAGAGGAGTTGCAGATGGGATGTGAGGGGAAGAACTTGAGAGGAAGTTAACTGGGGGTGAGAGGACCCAGAATGACAGAGGGACTGCTGAAAGGGAGGAAGGAGATACTGCTGAGAAGCAGCAGTGGAAGGATACTAAGATGTATGTAACTGTGAGGTAAGTAGATGGGAGGATGTGCCTAGGACCCAGTGGAAGGAAGAGGGGAATTGTGACCCAGTCTGTTTTTCTGTTGCCCCCTTAATCTTGGCGTCCTAGACTTAAAAATGCAAATATGAATTTTCAGTTTTCCCCATACTTCAGTGTGAAAAATCTTCAGCTTCTCAAAATGTCATGAAGGCTTGACATTCTGAAGGTGTGAAATCATCCCAAATCAATTGGTAACATTTTTTTCATGCAAAAAAAAATATATTTTTTTTCCCTGGATCTAATTTTTGACTGGAATATTTTGCTTGATTTGGATAGATGATTCTTTTAGATTAAATTAAAGGTGTTGTCAGATATTTTTCATCTCCATTATTTTACTTTATTTTAAAATGCAGAGTGCCCAACATAGTAATTCTTCATATAGGATTTATTTACTCTGTGTGACTGTACAATCTGGTGTAAAATGGAGACTTAAAGACTATGAATATCTTTTTTTTTAATTTGAAAGTTACTGAAGTTGGAACATCTGAGAAGCCATCAGACAATAAAGGTAGGACTGATTTCTTATAAGCAAATTAAAGAGAGACCCAAATCAGGTTATAAATATAAGAACATAAGAACGGCCATACTGGTTCAGACCAAAGGTCCAGTATCCTAGCCCAGTAGCCTGTCTTCGACAATGGCTGGTACCAGGTGCCCCAGAGGGAATGAACAGAACAGGTCATCCATTGCCTGTCGCTCATTCCCAGCTTCTGACAAACAGAGGCTAGGGACACCATCCCTGCCCATCCTGGCTAATGGCCATTGATGGACCTATCCTCTATGAATTTATCTAGTTCTTTTTTTAATATTTATTTTATTTTCTGACAAAATTACTATTTGACACCCAGTTCTGTGGAAGTTTATTTGAAATGTATTATTGTGATTATTATATCTCCAACTGACTAAAAAGCAGCACTCTCCCCTCAAACTCAATTTCATTTTGAATTAAGGTATTTAATTGTGTTTTGACTGGACCTCTGTATGATATATTTTGTGACTAGCACTACAGAAGTTATCTGTAAACTGTAATGATGTGCAGCCATAAAACTCTGCCTTCAAAAATAAGGTCACTGGGCCTGATTTTCTGTTGATTCTCCACAACTTATATTGACTTGGAGTTATAGGTGCTCAGAACTTTTGGAAATCAGACCCATTGTCAGACCCAAATAGATATCATCATAATCCTTAGGACCCTGAGTGATTGTTTTGCATTCATTTACAGTACTGAAAACAGATGAAGCTGTCCCTGCACACCACTTAAGTGGGATGGTGGTTATTCTTGTCCTTCTCATCCTAGTAGGAGCTGGTCTTGCAACCTATTTTTTCTACAAAAAAAGATACAACCAGCTACCAACAGATGTCTGCTTTGACAACACACTTTATTGCAATAGAGATGCTGTTCCTGCAACTAGTGACTCCAAGTATCTTGTGGCCAACATTGAGCAGAATGAACAAGCCATGCTTTAATTCACAGAATAAAAATGGTTTTGATAAAAATTAATGCATCTGTACGACCTGAACCCTTAATACAAAGCTGTTTTCTCCTGTTAAAATTGTAGTGCATTTTGCAGAGACTGCATTTGTGTGTTACATACGTTCTTGCGAGATTCTGGATCTACTTGTAGAAGAATAGTTCTGTAAGCGGCTATTTAATAAATGCAGTCATGTAAAAGAACCAAATATGACTTCAAGCCATGTGAAAAACTTTCAGAACTATTCCACTGTCTCTACATGTCTCCTGCATCCTTATCAACCACGAAAAGAGCCAAGCTCATCATGCTGATTGTGAGAATAATCATTACAGACTCTTCAAAACACTCAGAAAAGCAACTGTCTAGTTCTATTGGAATCCTGCAAATCTCGCTCCAGAGTTCCAGCACTCCATGCTGGTGTCATTGTATTTCACCTCAGCATATAAAAAGAGACTTTTTTTTGTTGTATAACTTCAGTTCAGATGACCTCACAACACCTACTCAACATGTTCTCTTATAGGGCTTGATCCACTGAAGTCAATGGGATTCTTTCGACTGACTTTCCAGAGCACTAGATCAGGCCCATGCTTGCTGTTCTTTCAGTTCTGCATTATACTTTTTGTAATATGTAAACAATAAAACGCTTCATAGGTCTTGAGGTCTTAGCTTCAAGAAATGTCATATCATCTAATGTTTATTCCTTTTGTGAAATGTCAATCATGTTTGAATTAAAATGTATCCCTCTAGAGATGAATGGCTGAAAGCAAAGTATGTTGCTTTACCTTTTGCTGTAGTTTTGTAAAATAAGCATTAAAAGATGGTTTGTAAAGGTTTTGCATTTTTATTATGCCTTGTAAATAGGAACATTTTTATGTAGTTCACATTTTTAAAAAGGATATAGATATTTATCAGGTTGGGCGGCAGACATACATAGCACCTTATATTGTGTTTTTTAAAACATGTGTTTAGTGCTGTAAGTTTACACAACACTGTACAGAACGTAAGTTGGACATGTTCAGCTATAGGCCTTGATCATGCCAACACTTGCTCACCTGCTTAACTTTACATACGTCCCAGTATTGAAGATGCTCCTGACTGGAAGCTAGGCAAATTCAAACTGGAAGTAAGGTGAATATTTTAAACAGTGAGTACATGAGTATCAATGGGAAAAGTTAAAGTCTCATGAATGCAGTAACACTTAGTAAGAACATGTATTCTGTGATGAAGATTTTCAGAATACAAGGTAAGTATGGCAGAAAAAAATAAGATTCATATTATGGTATCAGATATACATGTGTAATTGGGAAAGGCAGAATAAGTTGAGCGGTAGAAAGGGCAGATGGGATGGTTCCATGCTGGGCAATCACTGTGGTGAAATTCTGGCTCAGTAGAAAAGGTGCTGGAATCCCTTTCTGTAGGTGCTGCATGATAGAGGTTGTGTAACCAGGAAAAAAAAAGGTATGATTTATGTAAATGTGGGCTTGATCTAAAACCACTGTAAACACTCACTGATTTCATAAATATGGAACCTCAGCTGAGTTAACCACATTCTATATATGAAGTGTCTTAAACTGCATCCATAGGATGTGTGTCTTTATCCTTGGTAGAGAAGAAAACACAATGGGGCTACCCTCAGAGATGCTGGTGGCATAGAACAGTGTTTCTTAACCTTTTTGATACTGGGGACTAGCTTGCTGCCTTCCTAAACTGTGTCAGGGAGATCTCAGGGCCTGGTGCCAGTCAACACACTGGTCATTGAGAAACACTGGCATAGACCACGTGCCAAGGTGGCCATTCCTAGAGGGCAATGTGATGTGTTGGCTGCAAAGAATGCAATATCAAATGTTCCTCATCCTTTCAGGATCTGGCCTGGAATTTCACGCTGAAGATTTGACGAGGCCCATCAGCTCGCTGCAGGTACTCTAGACTTGCTTGAGAAGTCCATGATAGTATTTGCACAGAATTAGGCCCTTCTATGTGCGGATCTCAATGCACTTTTACAAACATTATCTAAGCTTCCCAACACCCCTTTGAAGCAAGTATCATTACAAGTGGCTAAAATATAGCCTGTAGTTTGCAGAATGTCACATATAAGGGATGGCAATGGGAACTGAGACTATGAGCCCTAGCTTTGCTGTGTCCTAATATGCTGCTTTGTGCTGGTGGAGATGTACAAAGCTTTCCTACTTGCTGGGGATTCCAACAGAATCTGGCCTGAGACCCCACATTCATTTTGCAACTGTCCGTCAAACACATCTTTCTATATTCAGTTTGTTTCTACGTTTTTTTTTTAATTTTCTGTTTTTCATCTTACAGATCTTCACAGAGTCCAGAGAAAGGAACAGGAAGTTTAAATCCTGCCAATTTATAACTTTCCTCTTTTTAAGTCTCAGCTTTTGCAGAAGCTGCCACTTAGTTTTGTTAATCATACAAAGAACCACCTAATATTTTTATTAGGGCTGCCCAGTGATTAAAAAAATTCATCATGGATAATTGCACTGTTAAACAATAATAGAATACCATTTATTTAAATACTTTTGGAAGTTTTCTACATTTTCAAATATATTGATTTCAATTACAACACAGAATACAAAGTGTACAGTGCTCGCTTTATATTTATTTTTGAATACAAGTATTTGCACTGTAAAAAACAAAAGAAATAGTATATTTCAATTCACTTAAAACAAGTACTGTCATGCAATATCTTTATCATGTAAGTTTAACTTACAAATGTTGAATTATGTACCAAAAAACCCAACTGCCTTTAAAGTTTTACATTGTTTTATTTTTAGAGCCTACAAGTCCAGTCAGTCCTACTTAAGCCAATTGCTCAGACAATCAAGTTTGGTTACTTTTGCAGGAGATAATGCTGCCCGCTTCTTGTTTATAATGTCACTTGAAAGTGAGAACATGCGTTCACATGGCACTGTTATAACCAACATCACAAGATAGTTATGTGCCAGATGTGCTAAGGATTCATATGTCCATTCATGCTTCAACCACCACTCCAAAGGACATGTGACTATGCTGATGATGGGTTATGCTCAATAACAATCCAAAGCAGTGCAGACCAATGCATGTTGATTTTCATCATCTGAGTCAGATGCCACCAACAGAAGGTTGATTTTCTTTTTTGGTTGTTCGGATTCTGCAGTTTTTGCACTGGAGTGTTGCTCTTTTAAGACTTCTGAAAGCATGTTCTACACCTCGCCCCCTCAGATTTTGGAAGGCACTTCAGATTCTTAAATCTTGGGTCGAGGGCTGTAGCTATCTTTAGAAATTTCACATGGTATCTTCTTTGCATTTTGTCAAATTTGAAGTGAAAGTGTTCGTAAATCAAACAACATATGCTGGGTCATCATCCGAGACTGTTATAACATGAAATAATGGCAGAATGCAAGTAAAACAGAGCAGGGGACATAAAATTCTCCTCCAAGGAGTTCACTTACAAATTTAATTAATGCACTGTTTTTTTAACGAATATCATCAACATGGAAGCATGTCCTCCGGAATGGTGGCTGAAGCATGAAGGGGCATACGAATGTTTAGCAGATCTGGCACATAAATATCTTGCAACACCAGTTACAAAAGTGCCATGCAAATGCCTGTTCTCACTTTCAGGTGACATTGTAAATAAGAAGCAGGCAGCAGTATCTCCCATAAATGTAAACAAACTTGTTAGTCTTAGCAATTGGCTGAACAAGAAATAGGACTGAGTGGACTTGTAGGCCTTAACGTTTTACATTGTTTCGGTTTTGAGTTCAGTTATGTAACAAAAAAAATCTACATTTGTAAGTTACACTTTCAGGATAGAAATTGCACTACACTACTTGTATGAGGTGAATTGAAAAATACTATTACTTTTTTATCATTTTTACAGTGCAAGTATTTATGATAAAATTAATTTAAACTGAGCACTGTACACTTTGTATTCTGTTGTAATATAAATCAATATATTTGAAAATAATCCAATAATATTTAATAAATTTCAACTGGTATTCTATTGTTTAACAGCATGATTAATCACAATTAATTTTTTTAAATTGCAGTTAATTTTTTTGAGATAATCGTGTGAGTTAACTGCAATTAATCAACAGCCCTAATTTTTATCCATGTTATCTTACCTCCCCAGATCATCAGAATTAATATTCCCAGCTACTTTCTCAAAAAAAAGTATCTAATCTTTTCTGAATAGGTTAGTTTTCCATTCCCCTTTGCACAATTTTATCTGCCACTCCCCATTCTGTCATTACAAATAATTGCTCAGAACAGTGAGTCCACAGCTTTTTTTCCCCTAAAGGCAGGTTACCATTTTTAATTCTGTGATAGGATGGAAAGGCATGAGCACCAGCAAACTGAGCAATTTACTTCCTGCTTAGTAGTACTCGGGCTATGAAGCAGTGAAAAACAGAGGAAAGGCAGGAAAGTCTCTAATAAAATAACTCACTGGTAATTTGAGAGAGAGTACAAGCATGTGGGAAAGCAGAGCTTCACATTCTACCTGTCTATCCATCTATATATAAGCCTGTATACTTCATGTCCACTTGTACGGAGCACCTAGTCCTTAAAGGCTGTAGTATAACCTAAGCAGGCTCTTTTCCCTAGAAAATGTAAAATCCTTTTGTTGTGTTTATTACAACCTGTGAACTCCCACACTTCAAAATAAAGATCTGGTGGAAAAGCTCTTGTGATGAAGGAGGTTTTATGTGTGTTGCTGTTGTTTCCAAAGCTACATGTGGTGTTAGAATTTGGGGGTAGTGATGGAGTATTCATTGAGGTATCAGTTGAGCAGATCATAAATTCATTTAATCCGACATATGAACATATTCAAGATACCCATGATCTCCACAATTTCAAAAAGGTACAGCCATCTCAACCTCCAAAGCCTTTTTCCTCATCAAGAATTAAGGGCTTCAGTGCAATGCCCATTGAAATCAGTGGAAATACTCCCACGGACTTCATTAGATATTGGATTGGTCCGTAAAAGCATTGCTGCTCCAGGGAGAATCTGTTAGATGTTACATTCAGAACCCTCCCACCATTAACTCTGCATGTCTCCCTAGAATAAAATCTGTCTTGTCCCAGTATATAGCATACAATAGAGGAAGTAGTGTAGCCAAGTGGATAGCGCACTAAACTAGAACTCAGAAGGCCAAGGTTCTATTCCTGGCTCTGATGCTGGCCTCTTAGGTGACCTTAACCAAGTCTCTGTGCCTCAGTTTCCTCATCTGTAAAATAGTGATAGTGACCTCTTTTGTACGGTGCTGTGAGAAAATTATTATAAAAGAGTTAGGTATTATTATGGGTATATTTTATATTATAGGTATTATTAAGTCAAATGGGAGGACTTGTCTAAACAGTGAGTTAGTGTACAGCAAGCTGGGGTGCAAATCTACAACATACTAGTGTGTCATGCATTAACTGTCTGTATGTATCTTACTATCCTGCATGCATTAAAAGTTCCCCAGTGCGCATTGACCAACTCCCAGAATAGATCAAAGCACACTATATCACTGAAATGAGCTGTAGCTCACGAAAGCTTATGCTCTAATAAATTTGTTAGTCTCTAAGGTGCCACAAGTACTGCTTTTCTTTATATCACTTTTAATGCATGATAGCAGGATCCACATGGACAGTTAGTGAGTGGCATACTAGTGCGCTGTAGATTTATGCCCCCGCTTGCTGCCCACTACCTCCCCATGTAGCCGAGCCCTCATTTCGCCTGAATAAGGACTTATGTTAAAAATTAGGAATAACCCTCAAGATTTGGACATTTTTTAAAAGTCTTATAACCTAGGTCTAAGTGAAAGTGACTAATGCAAGGATTCACTGAGTGAGATCTTTGTCTTGTTTTGTGAATTATTGATATACGTTACTGTCTCCTATGATTCTCGGAAGAAGCCTTCATATAAAATAAAACTGGAGGCATCAGTTAATGATGAGGAGAATAATTTCAAGACTGTCTAGAAAAAAATATCTGCCAGAACTCCAATAGGGGCTTGCGGTTTTGTTGTTTGGTTAATTTTTAACAATGTCTGATAAATTCTTGCGTAATGAGCTTTGCACTGTTGGGTCTAGGGAAACCCTTAAATGTGAGAGCTTCTTGCAGAGGGTTCTGTAAAACTCAGCAAAGGTTTGAGTTATCTGGGTGATACTGATCAGGATTCTTACTAGGGATGGATGAAATGTTTCAAGTGAAACTTTTTTTGGAGAAAAATGCAGATTCAGTGACCAAGATATTTTGCAAATTCATGTTGGTTTCAACTAATTGTTTTTGCCAAAAAACTCTTAAATTCAGAAAAAAATTTAACATTTTCTTTTAACATTTCCAAACAAATGTGTTTACATTTTTGAGCCGAAAGGGCTTTTCATTTAGAAATTTCCTTTAATTTCATTAAAAAGCAAAACAAAACATTTCATTTCCATTCAAACAAAAAGTTTTGTTCCAATCTAAAATTATTATTTTGATTGTCTGAGAATTTTGAAAAATGTTGTTTTTCATTGATGCAAAATGAATTTTTCTTTCTATTTTTGCAGAAGTGCCACAAAAAAAAATCTGTTATTCATATAGCTCTGGTTCTTTCTTACTTTTGTTTATGTTCTTATTTGATCAACATATTTTGTCCACAGTTGAAAAGTTCAAATTATATTCTTTTCCCTAATGTTTATAGTTGCTATTTTTGAGTTTCCATAGAGTTATATTATTCAGCAATTTATGCAGTTCCTTTTTTAATTTTCTGGGGCTCCTTAAGGATCTTTCCTTCCTTTTGAGATTTAAGTTGAGCTGTCAAAACAAATAGCTTACGTCTCATTTTTGCATTTAGGTCTCTGTTTCATAATCAAAGCAGAGACTTCTGAGTTTTTCTTCTGGCATAATTTCACTTTAGAATCTAATCTCTCAGCATTTTCCAACAAATGCCTGCTACCTGCGATGGGTGTTTTAGCTCATATGACTTTATTTCATGTTACAGCACTTGTCACCATAAACACAAAGTGACTTTCTTTCACAAAAGTTTTCTGGTGGTACTACCTAGCAACGTATCAACATTGGCATGTGGAGTTAAGGCAGCTCATAAATGATATAAACATACGATACATGGAGTGGCAATGTAAAGGTCTGGGGTCTGCACAGCCCCCACAGAGGACAGGGTTTGGGGTGGGGGTGGGAGTGGTACCAGTACAGCCATGCCGGAGGAGCTGCTAGTGTATGGCCTCCCGTTCTGCTCCTTTTGCCACTGCAGTTCCTGATGCAGCAGGAAGACAGAGCCCACCCCCAGGTAATGTGGGATGGGGAGGGGATGGGGAGAGCATGGGGCCCCTGGGCTGGGGGTGGGGAGGGGTCACGCGAGGCGATCACGTGCCTCCACTCCCCCTTTAGCTGGTGCTCCTCTCTGTGTCCCTCCCATGAGTCACCCAGTTGTAAATAAGAAGCAGGTGGCAGTATCTCCTGTAAATGTAAATAAACTTGTTTCCCTTAGTGATTGGCTGAAGAAGAAGTAGGACTCAGTGGACTTGTAATCTCTAAAGTTTTACATTATTTTGTTTTTGAGTGCAGTTATGTAACAAAAAAAACCCTCCCCTACATTTGTAAGTTGCACTTTCATGATAGAGATTGCACGATGGTACTTGTATGAGGTGAATTGAAAAACACAATTTCTTGTGTTTATCATTTTTACAGTGCAACTATTCGTAATAAAAAGAAATACAAAGTGAGCATTGTACTTTCTGTAGAAACACAGTTTGTAGTAGAAATGTGATTTGTAAATATTAAGTTAGAAAAGTTTTCATGTCAAGGCTAATACTGTTTTATAAAATGAGTAGGCTAATTGAGTCTACGAACTTGGTGAACTGAATTTTTCAAGAGAAGGAGGAACAAAAATTTGCAAGATGACCTGGAATGTGATGCTGTTCGGAAGGTATTCTCCAGCATGTGCTATATACAGTAGGCCCTGCTTATATTAATATATTATCACTTCTGTATCTTTATCATTTTGTCTCCTTAGATATCTTTACATTGCTAGGAAATGCAAATGGGGCACCCTGCGTATTCCCTTTCAAGTTTAATAGCAAATGGTATAGTGAGTGTACAGATGCTGGCAGGACAGATGGCTGGCTCTGGTGTGGTACAACCACAGACTTTGATGCTGACCAATTATATGGATTTTGCCCACTAAAATGTAAGTTCTGCATTAATATATTGTTTGCTACAACACAGTATTTAACAAACCAACACTAGCAACATGTCACTGTCTTGCTAATGTTGAACAGTCTAACAGATAAAACTTCAGTATATGACTCATTCCCACATCCTGTTCTTCTTTGCAAGGCAGTAATACAAAATGTTGCATATGTGAATAGAAAAGGGTGCAATTTAAAAACAAAATAGCATGCAGTTCCTCTTACTTAAAGTCTTGCTGAAAAGCAGTATATAAGAATGTACCTCATTTACACCTTCCTATATTGTACATTGCCAAGTATTGTGTAATCCTGCAATGAGACTCTGTAGTAATGGATATGCACATGAGAACAGAGTTAGTTAATGTAGGATGCCTAGTTATGAATTTACTGACTCTAGAGAGGTTAATATCTCATGTTGCAATAATCTAGTTTTATGCTTTCTAACTTGTGTGTTTTTTAATAAAACCCTTTATGAAAACCCTTTAGTCCCAACTTGTCTGAACTTCTGCAACATTCTCCTTCCTCCACCATCTTCCCCGCATGCAATCTCTTAAAATTGCTGCTGCTAAAATTCTTCGTCTGCTATGGCTCTGCCTACATCATTCCTTCTCCAAATCCCTTCACTGACTTACCTTTGACTTTAACATGAACAACTAGTTTCTTCTCCTTAATTTCTCATTCACCACCTTACATCTCAGCTCTCACTGTCTCTCAGTTCTTCCCAAACTTCTCTTCCATTGTTGTGCCTTCTTCCATGATGCCTCTTATCCTTGAACCTCACTCCCTCTCCTATGGAT
The DNA here is from genome assembly GCF_009764565.3 of Dermochelys coriacea. Taxonomy (NCBI): domain Eukaryota; kingdom Metazoa; phylum Chordata; order Testudines; family Dermochelyidae; genus Dermochelys; species Dermochelys coriacea. Next base: position 231,305,248 of record NC_050069.1, read on the forward strand.
TCTAAATGCTTTTCTATCATGATTCAGATGCCTGATTAAGATGCACTTCTTCAAGTCCCTAGAGAGGGTGTTACAAACATCCAGCATAAAGGAATTACCTCCATCTGCATTTGAGCAAACTGTTTCCACAGATTCACAGCCAACTCCATCATCAAGCCCTTCTAACCAAGTGTCCACCACTTCACAAGTGGCAATAATTGCCACATTCACATAATTGCTGGTGTGCTGACATTATTATCTTGTCTCCTTGGCCTACCTGAAATGTTCCCAGATTTCCTGTGGCACTGGCACAATGATGTTTTACAAAAAATATCAGACTCAGTTTGACTCCATAACTAATTTTACCTGGTTAGTCACCATTACTAGTAACCAGACTGTATCTTTTGTTTCTCTGCAGGTAAAGACACCATCAGATTTTGGAAGTGAGATCCTTCAACAGGTTTCCACTACCAGATCAACTCCCAATCAGCACTAACATGGCACCAAGCAAGAACAAGCTGCCAGCAACAGAATGCAGAATTATTAAGTATCACACAGATGCATGAGCAAATGTATCTAAGAGGTAAAATAACAAACCCCTAGAAAGCCCTGACTTGCATTCTGGAAATACTAGGCCTAGTATTATAGCTACCTCCTGTGATAGTCTTTTTGGAGTGGTGGGATGGAGGGAACTTGTTTCATTTTCAATGGTTAATGCTACTTCCAAGAGTTTATATAAAGGTGGTTAGCCTGGTATGAATGGATGTATGTGCTGATGGTTCCAATAATGTCAAGAAATTTGCTATTTTAGGCTACTTTAGGAATCATTGTCAGTGAACAGAAGAGCAGTTCTTAACCTCCAGTTTGGAGCAGGGTAATAATGAAATTGACCATTTGTTAATGTGTTTTATGTATAGCTTCAAGGCTGAGTTTACTCTATGGAATCTTGCTCATGTTCACTTTGCAATTGATGTCATAAATAAAGGCTTTATTTTCAACTTCTTGTCAAAATCTTAGCAAGAAATGTTAATTAGCTTCTTATTAGCCTGTCTGAAATCTCTGGCAGCATATACATGAATAATCTACAAAGTATAATCTTTACTGACTGGTCCTATCCGAAAATGGAATAGTGCAGCATGTCATGTAATTTCTTGTTTAGGGTTAACTGAAAGTATGGGTTCTGCTCTCTGGACTGGTCTTAACAGGCTGGATTTAAAGAGTGGATGGCAATGGATTGGAGGCAATCCTTTCAGATACTTGAACTGGGCTCCAGGTAGGTATAAATCTGCTGAATATTTAAAACCAGAATTCTTTTTTCATATTACCACAATGTATCTCAGCTAGGGCTGCCAAGCAATTAAAAATATTAATCACGATTAATTGTGTCATTGAACAATAATGGAATACCATTTATTTAAATTTTTTTGATGTTTTCCACATTTTCAAATATATTGATTTCAATTACAACACAGAATACAAAATGTACAGTGCCAACTTTATATTTATTTTTATTACAAATATTTGCACTGTAAAAAACAGAAGAAATAGTGTTTTTCAATTCACCTAAGTACAGTAGTATAATTTCTTTATCATGAAAGTTGAACTTACAAATGTAGAATTATGTTAAAAAAACAAAACACCTACCTTCAAAAACAATACAATGTAAAACTTTAACGTCTACAACTCCACTCAGTCCTACTTCTTGTTCAGCCAAACGCTCAAACAAGTTTGTTTACATTTGCAGAAGATAATGCTGCCTATTTCTTGTTTACAATGTCACCTGAAAGTGAGAACAAGCATTTGCATGACACTGTTTTAGCTGGCATCACAAGATATTTACATGCCAGATGCACTAAAGATTCATATGTCCCTTGATGCTTCAACAACCATTCCAGAGGACATGTGTCCATGCTGATGACAGGTTCCGCTCAATAGTGATCCAAAGCAGTGTGGACCAATGCATGTTCATTGTCTGGATATACCACAAGAAGGATCCGAGACTTGTTATGGGTTTTAAGCAGCCACCCAACTTTATTATATAGATGTCTGGGACTACCCAGCAGATAAAGTGTACAGTGCAGGCAAATCCATGCTTATTCAAATCAATTCTCCAGGGTTTCCACCAGCTCCCCTTTGTTTAATCCATGTTTATTCAAATAAATTCTCCAGGGCTTCCACCAGCCCCCTTTGTTTCCATCCAGGTCCCCCAGCCATGGCTTGGACCTTACCATCCACCACACTTGTAAGAGGGTTAAGGAGGGCTATGAGAACGGGGCTGGGGGACGGGGGCGAGGTTGGCTCCCGGCTGTACCAATCACAGGAGTCCCCAACCCCTTCCCCTGTTCTGTTCCATTATCCAGTACCTCCTTTTAAGTCCTTTACTAGGCCATTTATCTGGTCACTGGCTGCCCTCCCTATGGAGTACCTGCACTGAACACCTGCCCAACTTACAAAATAAGTTGCAACATATGGCCTACCACCTTTTCTTCTCACCAGAAAAGATCTTCCTAAAGCCATGTGGATCGGCGCATGTTCATTTTCGTCATCTGAGTCAGATGCCACCAGCAGAAAGTTGATTTTTTTCTTTGATGGTTTGGGTTCTGTAGTTTCTGCATTAGAGTGTTGCTCTTTTAAGACTTCTGAAAGCATGTTCCACACCTCGCCCCCTCAGATTTTGGAAGGCACTTCAGATTCTTAAATCTTGGGTCGAGGGCTGTAGCTATCTTTAGAAATTTCACATTGGTATCTTCTTTGCATTTTGTCAAATTTGAAGTGAAAGTGTTCTTAAAATGAATATCCTATTATTGATTCACGTTGTCCTGGAGACCCAGAACAGAAATACAAAAGGCCCTCAGATCCAGGGTTTTTTTTCTAATGTGCACCCCCTCTCCCTCTGCAAAAAAGCATCATTCACTGGAGTTAAGTACATCTCTTCAGGAAGGCACAAGAGGTGCATGATGCTCAAAGACTAACTTTGGCATTGGACTGCACCCAGTGAGAGACTGGGGGGAAGGGGAACTTTGAACTGATAATGATCATTAATAATAACCTATAAGATAACAGCCTGTGCATACAGAGTTAGTTACAGATATTTGTTTTTATTTAGATGGTTACATGTGGTTAAGTACTCTTGGTAGAAAGTTATAGTTTGTATGTGTATTCGAATAATTATTTTTTATTATATATACTTTTAATATATTTAATGTTATTGTAGATAGGTGGAATCCAGTTCCATTCTGGTTAAGTAAAATCACTGTTATGTTTTATTTTTGTATTTTTTGACAATCAGGTATATTACTTTGTCTACTAATAAATAACTTTTTATCATAATCCACCCACCATCACAGACACACACATAGGCTTCTCACTTGCTGAATACATTATACCACCACTGTGACAGACAATTGCTAAATCTAGGTCAGTGGTTTTGGGACAGGGTAACCCTTTCATGTATTTCAAATTATAACACACTAACTTTACTCTGAGAGGTCAGTTTATACATGCATAATTTTTACTGTGAACAAAAGCTTGTTCAAGAATCTATAGAAGACTACAATATTCCAGTACTATAAATGTTGAGTTAAATTCTCTCCTGAGATTACATGGATGTAAGTGAGGGCAGGATTTGGCTCATTAACTATACTGCTAAGCAGTCGTATCAGCATATATTTCGGCTTCTCTTGTAAGATATATTCATTATAAAATACTCAGAAATGTATGTGAGTGTCGACCATATTTTTTATCAAAAAAAATAGATTTGCCTTTCCCATAAATTCAGTTTTTCTTGTTTCAAATCCTATTATGATGGGATTTTTAAGGTCAAAAGGATGATGGAACTGAATGAACCTCGAGTTCAGACGTTTTTCCTGTTCCTTAAACCTGAATACTACATATAGATATTTCTAAGACTGCAAATCTGAGTTTGGATTGAATCTGGGGAAAAAATGAGAATTTCCTGGTTAACATTCATCCAGGAACGAGCTCCTCAGATGTATTTAAAACTCAGAACTGTTCTTGACTTACAGGGAGATTCTCTCTTTTTGTGTCTTTTTTTCAAAGGAAGTCCCTCTCCAGAGTCTGGAAAAATCTGTGCAGCTTTAAATCCTGGAAGAAATGCTCAATGGGAAAACTGGGAATGTGATCGGAAACTTGGCTACATTTGTAAAAGGGGAACCACCAGTTTAGATTCTTTCACTGTTCCCTCAGGTAAGTCAGTCAATAAAAATAAAGTTTGTTGATCTGTACTGTAGCATTACAGGCTGCCAAGGTGAGCAGATACAAAGATAAAATGCATTTTATCTATATGAAATTATGAACTATTTTCAACAGGCAGGAATTCTTTTCCTAACGTACACATCATACACTCTTCTGTTTTGTTGTTTTTCATTTTGCAGCCACTCTGCCCTTTACCCTGTTTAAACATCATGGGCTGGATCTTCTGACCCACTGGCACAGCAGTGAGTAAAGACGGGGGAGGAGAAAAGGAACTTAAAATCCATCTTTTCCATAGCATTTCTGCCAAAGCGTCACTGAAATATTCACGAGTGAACATAAGAAGGGGAGAAGATGGCTGAAACAAAGTGAATAGTTTTTTCATAAAGGGGAAGAAAGTAGGAAGTGAAAAAGCAAAGGAAGAAAACAAGTGACACATCACAGAGGTGGTGCACAAGTTATTTTAAGGGAACAGGGCTTTTTCTTGTAATTTTTCCCAATATCCATATCTGGGAAGTTCAGCTAGTCCCATATATGGTCTGATGTTTCTTAGTGAAAGCATTATTTTAAAAATACTCAATCCAAAGGCATTCAGCATTAGATTACAATAATTTCTGATGTTCAGTTAACTGAGAATCAGTTATGAAATAATATAAAAAAAGATGTCAATACCTACAGATTACTTAGCTGTAATATATGAAAAACTTACATCTGACATTAAAAATAGTAGCTATATTCAAATGTGTACATCTTACAAATTGTAAAGTGCCCTTTTTTTAAAGTGTTTTAAAATGTTCATATTTTTAATCTTTCATTTGAATATACTGATATTTTCTATAGCAGATTCTGCATGAAATATTAGACCTGACTTTATACAGAATTAAAGCAATTACAGCCAATTTCATTTACTTTGTTTTTTAATTATGCTGATACATTGTTTAATTTTAGATGATTTGGGGCCTATTAAATGCCCAGATGGATGGATGTCATATGTAGGTCACTGTTACATGATTCACAGGGAGCCCAAAATATGGAAAGAAGCCTTGACTTCTTGTAGAAAGGAGGATGGTGATCTGGTCAGTATCCACAGTGTTGAAGAGCACAGCTTTATAGTATCTCAGCTTGGGTTCAGTAAGTATTTTCACAGGACAGTAATTTGCCTTTGTTCATATTTATAATGATCCACTTGGCTGGTTTATATTGTTAAACTAAAATGTCTGTAGCCAAAGAACATAGATCAGAATTCACTCGACATATGGAGGGGATAGATTTTATTTGATAAATGATGAAAAATAAAATACAGTTGTACAATATGGAACAATTTAAAAAAAAATCTCAAAATTGTAATTGAAATTTCCTTTCAAGGTGAACAAAACATTTCATTTGAACCAAAAAATAATTCTTTTGACTTTTTGATTTGCTGAAAATTTAAAAAAAAATTGTTTTACTTCAAATGATTTTTTCCTCAATTGTTCAGAGTTATCAGTGAACTGAAAAATCTATTATTTATCTATCTGTAATGAAAGTGCATATTCTACTGTGAATAGCAATGTGAGGTATTTATTTTTACCCATTTGTTTTGTTTGTCTTTGAAGAGATGTGGCATAAGGTGAGTAGGGTACAAACATTTTGCTAAAAAGTTTTAAAGGTAGAGTAGGGTGAATAACGGATTTTTTTATCATTGGGAATTCTGAAAATTTGGAAGGAAAAAATTAGTTTGGAATCAGACGATTTTTTTTAATGATCAGAGAATTCAAAAGTTGAAGAAAAATTATTTTGGATTGAATGAAACATTTCATTTCAGAAAAATGTTTCATTTCAATTTGAATCACTTTTAACTATTTTTGAATTTCTAAAATTAAAGAAAAATGTTTTGAAATGAAGTATTTCAAATCAAAATAAAATGTTTTTTTTTGAAAATGTCAAAAATAAATATTTGGGTTTTTTTGTTTGGTTGGGGTTTTTTTTTACCTTAAACGAGCAATTCAGTGAAATTTGACACAAATTCTCAAAAATGCTAAATCTGCATTTTTTTCACCAAAAAAAAGTTTTGGCAAAATAATTTCACCCATCCCTGCTTAAAATGTTTGTTAAATGTATGAGTAACTTTTTTTTTCTTGGTACATGGGTACAGTGTGTGAGAACAGGAAGTATGATTTTTGAAGAGTTAAAGTAAAGTTTTGTATGCATTATTTTATTCTAAATATACTGGCAATGTGTTTTGGACAAAGTCTAGAACCATGCTATTGTAACAGATAAGCCCCCCCCCCCAGTTATTTCTCCAGCTGTTGTTAAGAGGAGCGACCAAGGTTTTTGATACAGCAGCAAAAATTCACTTTTGTGCTACATCTTAAGATTCTTGAGCACAATTTCCTCATTCCAAAATCAACATGAAACTTTATCCTATAGAAGGATTGTTAACACACTGTCAAGGTTCCTTCCCCACTCTGAACTCTAGGGTACAGATGTGAGGACCTTCATGAAAAACCCCCTAAGCTTATTTTTACCAGCTTAGGTTAAAACTTCCCCAAGGTACAAACTATTTTACCTTTTGTCCCTGGACTTTATTGCTGCCACCATCAAGCGTCTAACAAATATAACAGGGAAAGAGCCTGCTTGGAAACGTCTTTCTCCCCAAAATCCCTCCAAGCCCTATACTCCCTTTCCTGGGGAAGGCTTGATAAAAATCCTCACCAATTTGCATAGGTGAACACAGACCCAAACCCTTGGATCTTAAGAACAAGGAAAAAGCAATCAGGTTCTTAAAAGAAGAATTTTAATTGAAGAAAAAGTAAAAGAATCACCTCTGTAAAATCAGGATGGTAAATATCATACAGGATAATCAGATTCAAAACATAGAGAATCCCTCTAAGCTAAACCTTAAGTTACAAAAACAGGAATATCCATTCCATTCAGCACAACTTATTTTATCAGCCATTTAAACAAAACAGAATCTAACGCATATCTAACTAGATTGCTTATTAATCCTTTACAGGAATTCTGACCTGCATTCCTGCTCTGGTCCTGGCAAAGGCAACACACAGACAGAGAGAACCCTTTGTCCCTCCCCCACCCCCCGCTCCAGCTTTGAAAGTATCTTGTCTCCTCATTGGTCATTTTGGTCAGGTGCCAGCAAGGTTATCTTTAGCTTCTTAACCCTTGATAGTTGAAAGGGTTTTTCCTCTGGCCAGGAGGGATTTAAAGGTGATTAGCCTTCCCTTTACATTTATGACATACACAACTGTTTTTATGTTTTAGAGCCAACAGATGAGCTGTGGATTGGACTGAATGATTTTAAGGTTCAAATGTTTTTTGAATGGAGTGATGGGAGTCCTGTAACATACACCAAATGGCAACACGGAGAACCAACCAGAGCAAACAACAGGCAAGGAGACTGTGTAGCTGTGAAGGGCCAGGTAACATGATCTGATCAATATTAACACAGTTAACATTGAAGGTAGCTTCCCAATATACATCTGGTTTTGACCCCCAGTTTCACCACCTAGCCAGGGCCAGACTAAAGAGTAGGTTCTACAGGCCCCTGGTGAGGCCGAGAGTCACAGGATGAGATCAGAAGAGATGAAGAATCCACCACATAGTACCTAAGTTGTTTCAGTGTTTGGTTACAACTAACCATTCAATGGTTAGTAAGATGCTAAGAATTTGCAACTTATTTCTAGTAAAAATATATTCTAGCATCAGCTTCAGCCATTGTTATGCTTTTGCCTGCTAAATTAGAGAGCTCTTTGCTACCAGAAATTTGTTACCTCTTAACTTTTTCTTGGATAAACTAAATACACTAAGGTTTGCTTTATTTTTGGTGAGGAGTGGTGCCTTTCATTAGTTGTAGTGAATTATGTAATTATTAGCTGTGGTTTATCATTCATAAGCATATACTATTTAGATATATTTAATATTGGTGAAGGAAGTGGCTGCCTACTTGTTAAGTGGTACTTCATGCAGACAGCACATTTCACCAGTGCTTTGAGATCTGCAGTGGTTGCTAAAGAGTCTATAGGTGGAATTTAAGGTGCTGATATGGTCGATAAAGACCTATTTGATTTAAGCCCTTCCCACTTGAAAGATTCTCTCTCTTTTCATGTTAAATCATGATGCTTGTGACTTTTGGAGATATTCAAGCTAGTACACATTGTCTGTGATGAGTCCTTGACTGACTTACTTCACTGCCCCCTTGGACTGACAAACCAAATTTGTTGTATTACAGAGTGCTCTCCAAGGATTGCTTATTTACTGGGGGGTAGGTGGCAAGTGGGACAGGCATTTGGTAGAGACAAGTCAAGGGACTTTGTGTGAATTAAAATTGAATTAGTTTAACATCTTTGCTTGTGGCTAAAATATTGTTAATATTTTGTAGCAACATTGTCAAAGGCAATTTACTGTGCAAGTTATATTATGGATGTAATTTTAAAATTGTATACATCCTTAGACTCAAACTAGTGCAAATATTGAATTAGATTATTATTACCGTAGTGCCTAGGAGTCTAGTGGTGGACAAAGTGCTATACAGACACTGAACAAAGACTGTTCCTGTCCCAAGGAACTTACAAGCTAAATATAAGAGAGAACAGAATGATACAAACAGACCAATGGGGGAGTATAAGAAAGGAAACAATGGCACAATATTAGCTAGTATGTTGGGAAGTGATCTCAGCACATACTCAAAGCTAGGGTGACCAGATAGCAACTGTGAAAAAACAGGACAGGGGGTGGGGAGTAATAGGTGCCAATATAAGAAAAAGTCCCCCAAAACGGGCTGTCCCTTTAAAAATGGGACATCTGGTCACCCTACCCAAAGCTAACTGACTAAATGTTGTTTCAATATAGAAAGAGCTACACATTGACTTTTAGTTTAAAATGACATTTATTTCAGATTAAGTAGATGAACAACAAGAGAGAACAAAGAGAAAATCATCATGTGCACACAATGCTTGTGTCTGCTTTGTAGCAGACTTCAGTAAAGTAGATTTACTGACAAAAGTGGTCTGGACACAATCTTCATAGTATCATTGCCTGCTCCCACAATGACACCGTCACTGCTATATGGTCTGTGAAAGTAATGTGATTTATATTTCTAAACCAATTAATAGAAGAGTGTAAGAAAGAAAGAAAGAGGATTTTTTCTCTTTCAAAGAACAGGACAGATAAAGGAAATGAGCAGCTTTCTAAAGACTCTGAATCTCTCTTCACTGACATTCCTTTCTTCCTAATGCCATATTCAGGATGGCTACTGGGCAGATCATCTTTGTGAAAAGAAAATTGGTTACATCTGTAAAAGGAAACCATTGTCACAAGTGTCTCAGGAAATGGAAAGCACAGATGCAGGCTGCCAGAAATTAAGTAGGCAGTAAGATTTTCAAAATCAATGGGAGGTTTGCTTGTGAACAACTAAAAATGAATTATATAGATATCCAGGAAATTAAATTGTACTACTAGGTTTCACTCTTTCAGTTACTCTGCCCTTCATTATGCCATCTACAATAACCACTTTTGAAGGAGCCTAGTATTTTTGCTGAAAAGCGTTGGTAAATTATGCCTATTGATTATTTCGAATCTGAAAAAAATACTACTTTTGTTAAAACAAATCTGGTCTGAATTCATTTTGTATTTATATGTATGCTCCAATACTAATAACTGGGGCCAAAAATGCCACTAAACAAAATTTTCAGAGAATTCCACAGATAATTTTTATATGTATATAATATATATGTGCCCAGGCGAATATAGTCACAAAATCATTCACAAACAGCTCAATAGTGTTAATAAAATGCATTCCATGCTCTTCTTACTACATTCTGTTGCCCACCAAGTCAATGTCATTAGTCTCAATTGAGCATGTCCTCAGAAGGAATCTCATTCCAGGGCTTCTTGGGCTGAGATCACTATAATCAGCAGGCGAGGAAAAGAAGTTTGTGGAGGCTAATTAAATTAAAATACTAATTAGATACTTTGCTAAAGCTGGACACACTTTGGAGAGAGCAGCACATTAGCCAAGGCTTGTTTTTACCCAAATGTGTTCTTTCTCGCTGCTCTGTAGTAGGTAGCACATCCTGTGATGCAGAGAAACATGGCTAATGAAGGAGGCAGGTTAGAGGACAAGGAGAGCCGCAAGGATGGAAGGTGGGGTTGGCTCTAGTGCAGGTATGACTTTCTTCTGAATAAGTCAACTAACAGCAGAGCTGGCACCTTTGTCCTTTCAGGTCTGGCACAACTCTGGAGGTTGTGAGAATTTTGCTCTAGACCAAACACAAATTGAGACTACTCCATTTTCGGCACATTGTAATAGGGAAAATAGTACTGTCGTCATTTTACTCATGGTTAGGCAGAGTCAGTCAAACATCCCTGTAGGTTTGCATGTAGTGTTCCTTCAATTAAATTTACAACACCACTATTCCTAGTGGAAATGCTGAGAGCACATTCTAAATAAGAATGTTCTGCCTCTGATGACATTCTTTTCCTCATTATGTCTTAGTTTGGCTTTAATGATGAATTCTCAATTAATATATTATTAATACACTTAAAAATGGGTAGAGTTCATTCATTGGTGAAATATATCACAATTCATCAAGAACTCATGCAGATACCTGATGGTCATGTTACAGGGCTGGAAAAGATATGGCACATACTGTTATTCTATTGGACAGATACCCGTAACATTTTCAGAAGCAAATGAAATCTGTGCAAGGAATAAGAGTTACCTAGCTTCAATTGAAAATAGGTATGGTAATGACTTTTTCTTTTACTTTTACCTTTGTGCTAATGATGGAAATAACGTAGAGCTTCCTAAGTTCTAAAACAGCCTAGAACTTGTTTATCAAATCTAATGTTGTGTCAAATAAAAATTGTCTAATCTGCAAATAAAAAATCAAGGTGGAATGTTAGTTACCTGCTCCTGTGATTTTTTAAATTAAATTAAATTAAATTTAATTTAATTTTATGTTTTTAAAAAATTTCCTTTCAGGGGAATAAGTTATTTTTGTTTTGGAATAATGCATTTCTGCATTAGAAAAACCACCACCTCATGCCATAGCTGCATCCCTAATTTTAGTACCAAATGGTCAGTAGAATGCCCCAAAACTGAGACAAAAGCAAACAAACAAAAATCTGACTTCCTCTTTCCCAACCTATCCCTCAGGCTTTCACAGTTTAGTGAACAGCAGAAAAGAAGAACTCAGTTGTTATAAATTATGAACATTCCAAAGTTAATATGCTGCTTGAATTATGTTTGTAATTATATCTTGTTTAGTTTAAAAATAAATGCTACCATGAAAATGAAACTCAATTTCTCTTTGGTTTGACACTTACTATCCTTTTTACAGGTATGAACAAGCCTACCTGATTAGTCTAGTTGGGCTGAAGCCTGAAAAATATTTCTGGATAGGTCTTTCAGATGTAGAGGAACCAGGGACTTTCAAGTGGACCAATGGTGAAGCAGTTCTGTTCACTCACTGGAATTCAGCAATGCCTGGTATGTGCTGCAGTGCTGTGTGATGTATACTGTCTGTGCTTTAAATATGGTCTAAAAGACTGTATGTTGAATGTCCAATGAGATTTCATTCTCTATTCCTTAGTAGATTTTACAGTTGTTGATAGTTCTCAAATACACCTTTGTTGATTGGTTTCGTTGACAGGAGATTTGATATTTCTATACTCAGAAGAATACTATGACTTCTGATGTGCTATCTCCATAAGGTTAACCTAGTTAACCTGGCTAGTCTTCACAAGGAAATTAGATTACCTCACAGCGCCTTAAGTGGGGCGGGGAGGATGGGGGAGTGGCGGCACAGTGGCAGTGTTGTGTGGTTTGCTGGGGGAAAGGGTATGCCACTTTAAGAGGTAGAGAAACATGGATGCTAGTGCAGCCACAGAGTGGGGATGCTAACTCATTCCCCCAGGTGACCTGACTGGAAGGGAGGGGAGACTATATAGAGTAAATGAGCAGGAAGAGCCCTCTCAAACCCAGAATAAATGAGTATTCCCAGACAGTTATTAATAAAGTTGTGGCCTAATTAAACCACATCCAGTGTCTCCTGTTCTTCTTCCTGTATGGCTGGACAATCAGAATCCTTGTCATTGTTATAGGCAAGGGTCACAGACCACTTCCTAGAGCCTTGTGTCTTGTGTTGGTCTCGCACTCATCCCCCTAACTTGGGTGATACTTAGCACTGGATAGAAGTGGCCCAAATAGAGAAATAGTAGGTATTGTGCTATGTTAGAAATTAAACAATTGTATAACTAGAGATTATCATACTTTGCTTGTTGCATTTGTATTGCTAGCCTGAATATATGGAAACTTCCTTGCAAACAGATGTCTGGAATAGTTTGTTAGGACCTGATCCAAAGGAAAACACTCACATTAGCATCAATAGGTAGTGGATTAGGCCTTTTATCCGCAAGTTCTTTAAATCATTTTGATACGGAGGAATTTTTTAGATGATTTAATGCTCTTTACTCTATATGGGAATAACATTCTGCATACCATTTTCAGGACTTCTCATGGTCAAAGTGGTGAAGGTTCATGTTTAAATTCTGTAGGGATTTCTTTTTTGCTAAAAGTGCTCATGGGACTTAGCATATCACATGTGCTGCTGGTGTATGTATGTATATATCATGTATATACTGAGGACCTGATTTTTGGTGATACTAAAGCCACTTCACACAGCCAGAGCAGAGCTCCTGTATTTACACTCACATTACGGTCCTTTATATAACTAGAGTAGTAAACGGGCCTGAATGTAAATGGGAAATCATGTTCTGAATGCCTTTGCACTAAAATCTCCATCTTTTACCTCATAAAATGTATTATTAAGGTAACTAGAAGTTTAATTTCTCTTGAGCAACTCAGAAATTACAATACTATTAAAAAGTAAGGACGCTGCTGTAAATATAAAATATTAATTATTATTATTTATATATTGTTGTCAACTAATTTGTACTACCTTTATGTCTCATTAAGGAAGAAACCCAGGCTGTGTTGCTATGAGAACTGGAACTGCAGCTGGATTATGGGACGTTCTTAATTGTGAGATGGTGGAAACATTTCTCTGTAAACAATGGGCTGAGGGAGCGACACCACCTCCTGTTCTTCCAACAGCTCCTTCTCCCACATGCCCCCAAGGTTGGGAATCAACCACTTATAGTAGCTCATGCTTCAAAGTAAGTTCTAAACTAGTCAATGGCGAGTAAGAGGCTTCACTCTTGATTTTAAGGGAAGGAGGGCGCTCGGTTCTCTCTGCCTTATCTGAGACTAGACTAGACCAAGCAAAACAAGCTCGCCTCAGATAACTGAACTCAGTCCTGAAGATCCAACTCAATTCCACACCCACCCAGGAGTGGAAGATCACCTGTCCAGTAATATCCTCTGACTTGGGGATGGGCAAGAAAGGCACTCCTTCTATGTGAGGTGTTGGGACTAGTCTGTGTGAATATTGCTGTGAATGTGAATAATGGAGAGTGGAAAAGAAAGGAGGGAGAAACTGACGAGGAAGGTGATTGAAGGGGAGGAAAGTGGTTAAAGAACACAAACCAGAACAAGAGAAGAAAAGAAAGAAGGGGAATGGAGTAAAAGGAAGAAAAAAGACAGGAAGATTGTATATTAGAGGAAAATAAATTTGAGTTGAAAATTGGAAGGGGAGACCGGGGGGAACAAAGGAGGAACAAAATACATGAAGACATTCGGTCTATGAAAAGAAAGAATGAGTTAAGGCAACTACAGAAAGAGAACAACAAACACAGAGCAGATCTGGTATTTCTAAAAAAAATACTTAATAAAAAGGGAAATGCCAAAATGCTGGATTAAGTAATACAAACAACAAAGCTTTGCATCAGTGGGATTATTTAAATGAATCATGCTAACCATTGTGAGTTAGGCGTTCCATATTTGCACTCAGGATGGGATGGGATATAAGGATAGATGGTATGGAAACATACATATTAAGTTCAGCCAAGGCAGGAGAGAGTCTCAGGCTTGGCCCATGATAAGAACAGGACATTGCCCATATTCTTTAGGATAACATCTATCAGGGATGCTGGTGGGTTAATTTAAATTAATGTTTGGGAGGAGCTTTGAACACCTCAAATTAAAAGTGATAGATTGCAGATGTCCAAAGAAATATGAAAGAAGTATTTTTTAGCAGACATTTGAAATGTCCTAAATAAGAAGTGCAGGATTGGTTGCAAAGTGTGTCTAACATGCTTTGAGATTTTACAGAACAAAGAGTATGTATGTAAATGGAAGATGTTAATAGTTTTTGTTTTAGGAGACCCTGTCTTGTTTTAGTTTTGTAATTTTTGGTGTTTAAAAAAAACCAACTAACCCAACCAAAGGTAATTTTGATTCTGGTTCCATTATCCTCTTATTGGTCAGGTCAGCCCTGTGCTCACCCACTGCTCAAACCTCTTCTCGTGAGGCCTAAACCTCCCTAGTCAGCATACCCAGATGCTCCTCACTCCACCTTGTTTCTCTTCTCCAACAATTCTTCTTCCCATTCATGTCACAGGGTATCCTTGGCACTTTTACAACTCCTATGAGTTGTAAACTGTAAACTTCCCCTCTCTACTGTTCTAGCAGCTACAGATCCTCCCCAATATTCCTCACTTCTGTGAGTGCTTGATAGATCTCCACGCAAAGTGAAATAGTTAAATTTACAAATAGAGCACTCTGTAACCTGTTACGTGTACATGACATACTCTTTGACTTGTCTAACTGTAAAAAATCCCATTTTTAAGGAAAAGAGATATTTCTTGATTTTATAATATAATGTAGTAAACTTGTATTGTAAACTATATTCTCTTTAGTGTTTTTCTAAGAGAACACAACCACAAAAGAAAACATGGTTTGAAGCTCGAGATTTTTGCAGAGCAATAGGAGGCGATCTGGCTACTATCCAGAGTAAGGAGGAAAATCGTATAATAAAAATTGCAATAAAGTAAGTATCTATTATATTCTATTATAATTAATATGTCAAATAATAATCATTAGAAATGCTCTTTTATCCTTAGTGAAATAATTAGTCTGTAAAAGCAGAAAAATCCTCTGTGTTGGTCAACATTCTCTCAAATTATTAATTTTCTTAGTGGTCACATTTAAAAACAATAGCTTGGGTATTTACAGGAGCTCCGTAAATCAGTGTCATGATATATAGAATATAGTTTGGGAGCATATAAATTGGTCTAGAGTTCATTTGCACAAAACCAGCTATATTTACAAAAATAGGAATAGAAAATAGGGCCAACTTTTGTGACTCATCTTTAACTAATCACTGATTGAACCATTTAAAAAAAAAGCAGCTCTGAATTGACAGATATTTTTCTTTCTTAGAAGAAGACACAATACAAAGAAACAAAGGTTAGGATCAACAATAATAGCTTTAGTTTTAATTCATCAGCCTCTTCTATTGAATCAGTATGTGGTAATTCCTCCTCTGGGGCCTCTCCTGTACATATGTCACTGTTCCCTGGTTAACAGCATCTTTGACCTCTTTGTTCCTCCTGGAGAGCACTCGTATTTAGGTCTCTAACCATCACATTTATCAAGGTAGAGTCTCATCATCCTCTCACTCAAGACCAGGACCTTAGGCTGCAGTTTTCTGTGATGAACTGTGACCAACTCAGCAGGTCTGAGTTCAGTTCATGATTTTTGTCGGGAGGGATAGCTCAGTAGTGGTTTGAGCATTGGCCTGCTAAACCAAAGGTTGTGAGTTCAATCCTTGAGGGGGCCATTTAGGGATCGGGGCAAAAATTGGGGATTGGTCCTGCTTTGAGCAGGGGGTTGGACTAGATGACCTCCTGAGGCCCCTTCCAACCCTGATATTCTATGATTCAGCCCTGCAGTTCTGTTCTCTCAGGGGCAATGGAAGAGTTATCTAGTGACTATCCAGCTTTCAATAAAGCAAAGTATTATTTATTCAGAACAAGAGTGTTACAGATAATACACATCTTAAAAATAATAAACTGCTTCTACGCATGCCTTGCTCTGGTAGGTTTGAATTACTTCAGGTCCTTTTCCTGTGGCCTGTCTGTCTTGGTTACAGTCTCCAGTCTGTCCATTTTTGGATAGAGTGTGAGTCACTGTCTCCTCAGGTCAAGGCTGATATTTTACACGATCTCAAGTCCTTTGTTATCTTACACTTCTTGAACCAGATCAAACCAGTTTATGCTATTCCCGGAGGGACTAGCAAATATTTGTTACCTGCGTTTTATCCGCATTGTCTTAAATTTCTTCAATAAACATCCTTAATCTTACCCACTGAGCCAGGAATAAAGTCACTAGTCTGCCCATAAAGATATTGATAACATTTATGAAGTTAATTCAATCGTCTTTGAATACTCCATGATTCCAGGACATTGTGCTGGTCATGTCATGTATAGCAGTGAGTTTGATCTGATGATACTGCAGCTGTAAATAATTTAAATTTTCAATTGAAAACTGCAAAATGTCAATTGATCTCTCTGATGGATAAAGAGAGCTTGTTGAAGTACTGCAGGGTCCTGATCAGAAGCTCACTGAAGTCAGTGGGATTCATTCTGTAACTTAATTGGGCGTAGAATCAGGACCCATGTTCTAAAACATTATAGTTTTTGATTACATAAACTATACTTATACCTATTTATATACTGTTCTCTTCATGTAATATATACTAGTAAAGGTGGATCCTTATATAGTACTTATTGGACTGGTATATTTTCCTTGTATCCTGACGAAGGATTTGTTTGGAGTGATGGCTCTCTGGTGAGTAATTTAATTTTTAACCACCTGTCTGAGTTCAGGATGTATTTTCTCTATTCTTATCTCAGCCTATTCCTATTCTTATCTCTGTCCTCTCCTCCTCCTCCTCTCATGGGCCCTAATGTTGCCAACACTTACACACTTCACTTTACTACTCTGAGTATGCCATTGAAATCAATGGCACATTTGAACATTGATCACTTTGAAATCAATGGGATACTCATGGTAGTAAAGTTAAGCATGCATGTAAGAGTTTACAGGATTGGGGCCACAGGTCACTCAACTCAGCTCCCAGCCTTTTCCTGAAGAAATGCTTCTGTTACTAATCACTACTCCAACTACAGATTTCAGTTAGAGTCAGTTGGCTTGTTCATGTCAAAGCACATAGAGCATATTATCCTTTCTAAGGGAAACCAAAGATCTCCAGTCATTGTTTTTGAAAGCCAAAGCATGTACTAGAGGTTCTCAATCTCACTAGCATTAGCCTTGAATCCTGAGAACAGTAGATGTCTAATACTTATATGCTTCTTGTTATTGTGACCAACATCATGTTATCTGACATTTATTACAAATTTGCAGTCATCCCCCTCTCCCACCACTGCCACCACTACCTTCCTAGGATATTACAGATATTACTCCTGGTTACAGACCCAAACCAAGAAAAAAATAAGTGGACCATGTTCTAAAAGACAGGGTTCGTTTGATTGCAAAAGGGACTCAAATTCCAGAGCTATGAGCCCTTCACTAACAGCATCCTTCTACTAACCCCCAGGAGGTCAGCTGTAGAGAAAGGCATCAAGAGAATTGCAGTGAAATGCAGCTGTTACAGTGGGGCAGACTTGAGGAGTGGGGTCTCTGAGATAGCCATGTCCCAAAGGATTCAGGGCTTTATAAAGAATTACATACAAGAAAAGATTTTAAAATAACATTATTTAGGTTGCAAGATCAAGCAATTGAAAGTAAGGAAATGCCAGATTCACAGTGCCCACACAACCGTAAGTCTTCCCTTTTGTGCCCCTTTCCATCCTATGCCCTGAATGAGAGAGGGTTCCTATGGAAAACATGAATATTTAGTCATTCCTCATTTTCCAGTGTTTAACTTTAACTTAAATGCTTGTAACCCTTTTAAGATTCTTAGAGTATGTTTAATTTCCAAAGGAAAAACCAATTCTATTATGTGCAACTCTAACAACCTCGCCCCATTATGCAGCAGCTGATTATACATCATCAACAGGGATTGAACCCTGAACCTTCAGCATTGTACTACAATGCTCATTCCCAGCAAAGGAAGGTGTGAGTCAGGGTGAATGCTTCTGAGAGTGTTAACTTCAAGTGGCAATTTCCTGAGCAGGGATCTAGTCCCTGCTTGTTTTGGAGATGCAGGTAACTTGTTCTCACAAAGGGAAATTTTAACAATTCCCATCACTTTTGGATCTAGGGAGACACTCTGCTGCTGCCCTTGGAGGCAAAACACAGAAAGTGCAGATCAAGGGGAGGGGAGGTAAACATGGCTTTAAGCCATCTCTGTGCCCCTAGATGCCAGCTGTGGGTTTCTCTAATTTACAACAGCCTTACCTGGCTGCCTACTGGCTGATCTGCAGCTTATAGAATCCCAGTATATCAATCAGTGCTGTGAAGAGTTTTCTCCCATTCCCAGATTGCTCCTTGTGCTGGGGCTTGCAAGGGAGGCATCATCGGGCTGCCACTACAATGTACAAGTGTACAAGGGCAGAAGCAGGGGGAGACTCTGTACCAGTGTCTGTTTAATAGCCATAAGGGAGACAGCTCTATCATGCAGGAGGTCAAGTGAAGTTTATCCAGCACATACAGAAACACCAGCAGTGAGGCTGGATGAAACTTGCAGCCAGAGAAGCATGTGCACTTGTCTGTTCCTACCCTGACATTGTGTCCTCAGATTGTAGACAGGATGGAAAGCTCGTCACAGCAAGAAATGCTTGATCTTACTCCCATTGAAGATAGTCTCAATCCACCAGTCGCTCACTATGCTATGCCTGAAACTACGCTCATCCTCACAAGTGTTGAGCACATTGTTTCAACTACACTCTAGCTTTCCCAGTCTCATTGAATAAAAGACTAAATCTGTAAAACAAGCCCAGGTCACTCTTGCATGACAATGCAGAAAACAAACATTGTTCCTCTTTAAGGCAAAAATAAAAATAAAAAACTAAGCTGTTTTCTACAATAGGTAAAATACACAGACTGGGGAGAAAGATCAATAAATCGGGAAGGAGACAAAGATTGTGGAGTGGTCAGTGGATACAGTTTTTCCTTGCATTGGAAGCATGCATCTTGTGAAATGCTGCATGACTGGATTTGTCAGATAAAAAAAGGTAGTATTGCTTTCCGCTATAAATAAGAAAACTAAACAGATTTTCTTTTCTAAACGGTCCTTTTGGTGGGCTAATTACAAATTAAAGAGGTGAGATTTTGAAAACTATACTTTACTTAAGGTTACATGCAAAAAGAGAGCTAGGTAGCACAACGTATATAAGGCCAGATTTTCAGAGTTAGGAATATGCAGTTGAACATGCATCTGTACACATGCTTAAATAAGGCATATAAATAACTGGTGAATTTGTATATGTCCTATAGAAAGCAAATTCAATATGTGGTTGGTTAATGTTCTTTATAGGTTCATACCATAAAAGTTAATACTGTTAATAATTATGGTGTGTTCTCTGAAACATTTGTTTTTATACTTGTATAAGTCTCCCTAACAAAGGAAGGATTTCAGAAATAACCATAGATTGAGTATCCTCTTACCTCTGTGTGTATATATATATATATATATATATATATATATATATTTGTACTGAGTGGCACTGGAAGCAACTGAAAACAATTGTGGATTAGATCAGAGTTTGGACTAATCTGTATAGATGAGATAATATCTCTGTAACCTTATGTACTTTTCTAATTGAAATCAAGCTTGTTTTCATTTGTTTGGTAACACAACTGTGTCTAGTATCAGTGATGAAAATATCTGGAAATACTTTGAAGTAGTTTTTAATTTTTAATTAATTTTTCTGGTACAATATATAAATGATTATGACTTGTATACTCATAGACCAGGGATGGGCAAACTGTGGCTCGGGGGTCACGTTGACCCTTCAGATGTTTTAATCTGTCCCTCAAGCTCCTGCCGGGGAGTGGGGTCCGGGGTTTGCCCCAGTCCGCGTGTGCTGTGGCTGCACGCGGCTCCCAGAAGCAGCGGTATGTCCCCCCCGCAGCTCCTATGCGTAGCGGCAGCTAGGGGGTTTCGTATGCTGCCCCCACCCCAAGCGCCAGCTCTGCAGCTCCCATTGGCCAAGAACTGGAGCCAGTGGGAGCTGCAGGGGCGGCACCTGAGGATGGGGCAGCGTACAGAGCTACCTGGCCGTTCCTCCGCATAGGAGCCAGAGAGGAGACATGCCACTGCTTCTTGGAGCTGCTTGAGGTAAGTGCCACCTGGAGCCTGCACCCCGGCTCATTCCTGAAGCCTAACCTCCTGCCCTAGCCCTGATCCCCCTCCTGCCCTCTGAGCCCCTCGGTCCTAGTCCAGAGCAACTTCCTGCACCCTAAAACCCTCATCCCCAGCCTCACCCCAGAGCCTGCATCCCCAGCTGGAGCCCTCACCACCCCTCCCGCACTCCAACCCCCTGTCCCAGTCCAGAGCCCCCGTCCACACGCTGAACTCCTCATTTCTGGCCCTACCCCAGAATCCTCACCCTCTCCCACACCCCAACCCCCAATTTTGTGAGCATTCATGGCCCGCCATACAATTTCCATACCTAGATGTGGCCCTCAGGCCAAATAGTTTGCCTACCCCTGTCATAGACATTACCTGAAAAATCCACACTTATACATTTTTGAAATGTAACATTTAAGTAACGTTTTACAAAAGGGCATGAGGGGAGGAAAATAAATTGGCTTCCTTAATTTAAATGTAAAAGGCCAAATTCTCCTCTCAGTTGTATAAGGACAACCCCTTTTGGTTGAAGGGTATTACACTAATGTAACCAAAATTGGGGGTTTTTTAAGCTTCACATAGTTGAATTGTTATCAAACTAGAACTTTGCAAAAATGTTAATGCAAAAGTTGAAACCTTTCAAAATTAGCCAGATTTCAGTCCACACTCAGGTCAGAGCAGCAGGTTTGTGTTTGATTTTCTGGGCTTAGTAATCTTTTTGCCAATGTTTGATGTGAAGATTTTTTCTCTATCTGCATCATGTTGAATCTTTAGAAGCTGTCTCATTGGGTCATTTTAGATAAGTCTGGCCAGAGAGCTATTTAGCTAGGGAGCCTAAGAACCTGGGCAGTCTGCCAGGTGGATGCTTGGACAGCTTAGGGAACCAGAGAGCCACCTGTTTGCCAGACAGGTAAGGCAGCCCAAGGATCTGGGAAGCTGGGGAACAAGGAAGCCTCAGAGGTCAAGGAGCCAGGTGGCCAGGAGAATCAAGGAGTCCTCATGTCCACCAAGTGGGCAGCCCTGGGAGCTAGTCAGCTGAGGAACAGGGCATCCAGGAACCAGCTAGCTGGGGGTTCTGGGCACGCTGGGGAGCCCAGCAAGCAGGTAGTCCAGGATCCAGCAAGCCAAGCAGCCAGACACCCAGGAAAGCTGCCTACCTACTGGGCAGGCAGCCGGGAGCCACACAGCCCAACAGCCTGCTAGCAGAGGGAGGCCCAGCAAGCCAGGCAGCTAGCTGGGTTGGCAGGAAATCCAGTAGCGTTGCCTAGTTTCCATCTAAAGTAACTGTCAGTGGAACAGACACATTCCCACAAGAATCAGTATTATTGCTAGGTTTCAGAGTAGCAGCCGTGTTAGTCTGTATCCGCAAAAAAGAAAAGGAGGACTTGTGGCACCTTAGAGACTAACAAATTTATTTGAGCATAAGCTTTCGTGAGCTACAGCTCCCTTCTGGGCACGTAACGGTAATGCTCTAAGTGCCCTTCCATTCTTGAGTAAGAAATCAAGTGCTCCTCAGAAAAGCAATGGCCAAAAGCCATGGCTATCTTGTTCCATCAGAACTGATCAATCAAAATAAATGGCTGATGATACATATATTCACACTTCCTCTCATCTTAACAACATTCAGGTACTATGACACTGGAGTAAATTTAATGAAAAACTTATCTAGATTGTGGTGAGTGGGTCTCTCTGGACGTGAAATCCATTTTCTGCTGCAGCTGATAGAATTTAAACTTAACCATTGAATGTGCCTACCATGATATTTTTCTGATTGAAAAACATAAACATTGTGAATGTCTAAAACATCTTAATTAACACTGCATTTCTTTGCATTAAATCACTGTATAAAATAAATTTTCCTTGAAGAATATGCATGACATACATTACACA
The DNA here is from genome assembly GCF_009764565.3 of Dermochelys coriacea. Lineage (NCBI taxonomy): Eukaryota > Metazoa > Chordata > Testudines > Dermochelyidae > Dermochelys > Dermochelys coriacea. Next base: position 231,327,543 of record NC_050069.1, read on the forward strand.
TTCAGATTTTCTCTTGTTCTGCAGGAGTATCATTAAAATCAGAACCAGTTAGCAAATATGGTAAGCTTTTTTTAATTCATTTGTTTTTGGGGGATATTAACTCTAATGCTATTGTAGAATAAATGTTTTGTGCTATAGATGTAGTATTTATGGATACATTATTTACTTTCCAGAGTATAAAACCACTGAAGATGGATGGGTTATATATGAAGAAAAACAGTATTTTTTCAGCAGAAATGAGGTGCCTATGGAAAAAGCCCGAGAATTCTGCCAGAAGAATCTTGCAGATCTTGCTGTAATTGAGAGTGAAAGTGAAAGAAAGTTTCTATGGAAAACTGTAAGAGAAAACGTTCATTTCAGAAATAAATAGTGTGGCATAGTGGGAAATAGATACTTTTAATATTATGTTTCTGAAACTTTGGAAAACATAAATTGAGACATGTATTGACAGGAGTGGAGCCGTGAATTTTTTGTTGTTGTTTTTTTTATGAAATTTGCCTGCTGTTGAATTTCTGAAACTTCCTCCAAAATGTACCTAGTTACTTGTGAAATTGTTCACATTTGAGAAAAATATCAACCAGATGTGTCTGCATGTCTATCAAGGGCCCATGGAGCCAGTCTCACCTAGTGGAAGAAGCATAAGTCTGTGGACGCCTGGAGCTCCTGAGTTCTCTGTATGTGACTACCCTTAGTAGTAATTTGCACTAATCTGACCCTGGACAACACACCGAGTAAATGGATAAATATCACTGTCCCTGTTTTTATAGATGTGGAAATTGAGACTCAGAAGTTACAACACAATTATGCAGTATTTAGGCACCTAATCAAAAACAGTGCTGAAAGTCTGCAGTTCCTAATGACTTCAGACTTCAGTGTGAGTTCTCAAGACCTCTGAAAAGCAGACCATTTTTACTGAGATACCTAAATATAGATTTAGGCTCCGATTCAGGAAAATATTTAAGCAAGTGATTAAATCCACCTCTATTTAGAATAGTATTTAAGTACATGCTTACCTTTAAATACATGGTTAAATCCCATTGATTACAATTATTGTCTTCTCTTCGGACTGTACAGTACCCACCTAATCAATTGAAAGAGAATGGCTGTTTGTTTTTCCTAAGATCTCTTTGTGACATATAAAGGAATTATTAAATTAAAATGGTATCTTCTTATTTTAGGGTATCTCTCTGCATGAGACCAGATCATATTTCATTGGTTTAACACTGAGTCTTGATAAAAAGTTTAGGTAAGTAAATATGAACATCTAGGCTTTTAACATGTAGCAAAAAAAATGTATTTAGGTCATCAAAAGTTAAGGGTCTATAAATGCTACCATTTTCAAGAGTTGATGGTAACTCAATTATAGCTAGTTGTGGACTAATCTTAGCAGAAGAGTGACTGTAAGTGGCTGAATAAGTGGAAAGTGCTATAGTAATCAGTTCCTTTCTGACTATATCTCCCTTAGGATAGCTATCAACTCTCCAGCTGTGCAGAATCCTATACAACACTGATCGACCCTGGTCATTGGCAGGCAGGATCAAACCTGGGACCTCTGAAGCTTAATGTATGAGCCTCTATTGCAGGAGCTAAAAGCTACAGATCTCTTAGCTAAGGCTGTAGCAGACTCCTCAATCTCTAGAGCAGTGGTTCTCAAACTTTTTTTTCCACTGACTACTTCAAAATTGCTGTGGGTCTCGGCGGACCACTAAATGATCTTTCCAAATGTTGTTTGTACCGTTAGCTAACTATTGTAAAGCACTTTGGATAAAAGTGCTATATAAAAAAACCTTAATAATAAACAACATTTTTTGTTCTACAAATAAAAGCACACAACTTATATTTTAATATCAGTAGTCTTACCTTTTTAATGCGATGGATGTGCCCTCTCTCTCACACATGTGCATCTTCTCCAGGATCCAGGCACCTAATTAGTGGAGCCACGCCTGCACGGCTCCACTAATTAGGTGGGTGGCTCTTCATTCTCTTGTGTGCAGCTGCCTAGGTGCGCACCTTAGAGGGAACTATCCGCGGACTATCTGAGTGGAGCTCACGGACCACTGGTGGTCCATGGACCAGAGTTTGAGAACCTTGGCTCTAGATGCTCTAGGGCAGGGGTAGGAAACCTTTTTTCGATCGGGATCCATTGACCCACATTAAAAATCAGTCGCAGGCCACACACAGCCCCGCAGGGCTGCATGGAGGCTCAGGGCTTCCCCTAGGCTCTGGGGTGAGGCCAGAAATGAGGGGTTCAGGATGTGGGAGGGGGATTCGGACTGGGGCAGGGGTCTGAGGTGCAGGAGGGGGTGAGGATTCTGACTCTAGAGTGATGTTGCAGATGAGAAGTTTGGGGTGCAGGAGGGGGCTTCAGGCTGGGACCAAGAGGTTTGGAGTGCACAAGCTGGCTCAGGGCTGGGGCAGAGTGTTGATGTGCAGGAGGAGGTTTGGGGTGTGGGCTCTGGGAGACAGTTTGGGTGCAGGATGGGGCTCAGGGCTGGGGCAAGGAGTTGGGGTGCAGGTGGGGGTGTAGGGTCTGGGAGGGAGTTAGGGTGTGGGGGGTTCTGATCTGGGGCAGGAGGTTCGAGGTGTGGGCTCTGGGAGGGAGTTAGGGTAAAGGAGGGGGCTCCAACCAGGGCAGGGGGTTTGGGATGCAGGGTGTGGGAGGGGGTTCCAACTGGGGCAGAGGGTTCAGGGTGTGGGGTCTTGGAGGGAATTAGGGTGTGGGATGGGTTTCCAGCCGGGGCAGGGGGTTCGGGATGCAGGGTCTGGGAGGGAGTTAGGGTGCAGGAAGGGGTTCCAACATGGGGCAGGGGGTTCTGGGTGCGAGCTCTGGCTGGTCAGTGCTTACCTCAGGTGGCTCCCAGTTGGCAACGCAGTGGGGCTAAGGCAGGCTCCCTGCCTTCCCTGGCTCTGCACTGTTCTCGGAAGTGGCTGGCTAATGGGAGCTGCGGAACCAGCACTTGGGGCGGGGGCTTCCCTGATTGCCCCTGTTTCTAGGAGCGGCAGAGACATGCCGGTTGCTTCTGGGAGCTGTGTGGAGCTGACTGGACTTTTAACTGGGGGAGGGAGGCGCTGAGGCTCGGTGCTTCTGGCCCACAGCACGGAGACTTACCGCGGGCCGGATAAAATTAAGCAGCTGGCCATAGGTTCCCTACCCCTTTTCTAGGGGCTATTATAGGGGGACAGAGCACCACACCAAGCAGGCATGGGTTACAACTGCTCTCCATAATGTTTCATCATGTCACTTCTTTGCATCTCACTGTGCTATCAAAGCTACCATATGTCATCGTTATTTTGTCAAAGCTTTTTTTTAGTTCCTGACTTCCATTGACATTCCATGTCTTTCTGGAATCCAGTGCAACCAGAATCTTTGAAGCCCTGAAGGCTTCATGTGCTCTTCTCTTTCTGTAGAGACAGAGAGACTTTTCCCCATGCCCATCCTTTTGTTTGGTACCATTTTACATAGAAGGAATGATATTCAGGTGCTAATGACTGATTTATCACTTAAAATTATTCAGAATAAGATGCTGGTTTTTCCCATTTAATTGACTTATTTGAGAATAGTTCACCTCTCACTAAAACAGGGAATGAAGGTTGGAGCACCTTAGGTTGGGGCAATTTAGGGACTGCAGTAGGAAGGAGTGAGCAGTGAGCTGAGAGAGTCTCTATGCAGGAGCACAGACGGAAGTGTGGTAACTTATTAAGATATTTATCTTCAGAGAGTAACAGTTACAGATAAGTATCTCATCTCATTTTTTGCTTAAGTGAAATCAATAGCAATTCATAGCTGAGAGAACAGAATGCATTTATAAAAATATATCGTATCTGGTTAAGTAATTGCCATATTTGATATTTATTATTTGTATTAGAACTGGTTGAACACTATTTCCAAATTTATTTCATGATTTCTAACAATTGATGGAAAATTATTTTTGTTTTTTTTTATTATTTCCCAATCTGTAATATTTATGTTTTATGTAATTTATCTCAGCAAAGGAATAATCAAAGTAAAGAAATAAAAATTCCTGACCTGATGCTCATGGTTTTAGCCGTGTAACTCCCATTATCGCTAATGGACATCATGCAGCTAAAACTGTACAGAGAAATTATGAATATACCTTTCTGGATTCTTGTCAACTGATTTTTGTAATGGATTGATGTGCCACTTTCTAAAAGTGATTTGATTAATGATTTACTCTTACATCCTTTCTTTTAGCTGGCTGGATGGAACCCCAGTGAACTACGTAGCCTGGGCTCCCAATGAGCCCAATTTTGCAAATAATGATGAAAATTGTGTGATCATGATATCAACCATAGGTAAGTGACAGGACTAGGATTTAGATTTAGTTCTGTACACACACAAAATAAAGATTTCTCTTTCTGCCTTGTTTCTGGCTTGCTGCCACATCATGTAGTCTGTTGGACCTAGTCTTTTAATGGGCTTGTCGCCACTTCTCCAGAGATAGGACTGGTGCTGGATATGTGGGACGGGCCTACTGAAAATACATGATAGATATGTACATTTTTCAAGTAGCTTAGTTGACAAATTGTTTTTAAGATGTGCATATTCTACTCTTACAGAATATAAATGCTGTTTTTAAACAAAATAGGAAGTGCCAGATTATCATTCTATTTATCAATATTATGCATTCATTTACTTGCTATATTTAATTTTTTTTCAGGTTTGTGGAATGATATAAATTGTGGCTTTCCAAGTGGTTTTATCTGTGAAAGGCACAACACTACCATTAACTCAACATTTGCTCCTGCACCTCCAGGAGGCTGTACAGAAACTTGGCTTTTGTTTAACAATAAGGTACATTAACAAATATTTCAGTAAATTGTATTTGGCAGAGTAGGTGAACAAAGGACACATTTTTATGGTTATTATATTATGTTGGTTTCAGAGTAGCAGCCGTGTTAGTCTGTATTCGCAAAAAGAAAAGGAGTACTTGTGGCACCTTAGAGACTAACAAATTTATTAGAGTATAAGCTTTCGTGAGCTACAGCTCACTTCATCGGATGCATTTTTATATTATGTTGGACAGTGATTATCCAAGTCTGCATGCTGTGTGGCAGGCTGAGCCATTTTGGAGATATTATACCATTTTAAACCTCCAAAGAAATGAGTCTGTAGGTTGAATTACTTAAGGCAGAAGTACGCTTTGCAGGTCTTTGCTGCTATAACTTACACTTTCTTTCCCCCCGCCCCCTGTGATTTATGTCCATTCTAGGGACTGAAGTTATCAGTGGTCAACCTGGAAAGATAATATAAAACAATCCTCTGAGCCAGGATAAATTAGAAAGAACACTTGAACAATAGATAATTAATCTTCATAAAAACAACGAGGAGTCCAGTGGCACCATAAAGACTAACAGATTTATTTGGGCATGAGCTTTCACTCCATTCATCTGAAGAAGTGGGGTTTTTACCCACAAAAGCTTATATCCAAATAAATCTGTTAGTCTTTAAGATGCCACTGGACTCCTTGTTGTTTTTGTGGATTCAGACTAACACGGCTGCCCCCTGATACTTAATCTTCATAAAGTTTCCCAAATGGTTGGATTCAGAATGAAAGAGTAAAAATGCTGAGGAGTTTCATTATGGGTTTATGTGTAGCATTGGCTTGAAATTTATCTTTGATGCACCAGGGTGATTTATACAGATTCCTGGGATGGTTTCCTTAGCCGCTGTTTGCCAGAAGCTGGGAATAGGTGACAGGGGATGGATCACTTGATTATTACCTGTTTTGTTCATTCCCTTCAGGGCACCTGGCATTGGCCACTGTTGGAAGGCAGGATACTGGGTTAGATGGACCTTTGGTCTGACCCAGTATGGCTGTTCCTATGTTCTGTTTTCTTTCCACTCAGATGCAATCGCTACTGCTACTTTACAAACCCTGTATTAGTCTTGTATTCTGAAAGTGTTAGGTGACAAGATCTAACTGACATTTCAGACTGTTCAGGAGCATGAATGATTGCTAGAAAGTGTCAGTAGTGGTAGCATGAGAAACATTTCAGATCAGTGTATGCAGCTGTACGATCATAACCAATAAGAAATTATGTTTCCTTAGCTGCAAATCCTCTGACAATAAGGATATCGCATTAGCACCGTGGGAAGAACTGATTAGTAAAGAATAAAATTAAAAGTCTGTCTATACTGAATACCAAGAAATGCATGCCCCCCTTCCTCCCCGAAAAAAAAACCAGACAGGAAAAAAAGCATCATGTTATGGCAATTTGTCATTGTAGAGCATCATGTATACCCAATATTTACCACCCATTTTCCCTTTTCCCCAATTTCACTTTCACTGATAGTGGCAGAGATAGGGGAAGGAAATGTGAAAGGGGCAGAAAGATAAAGCTGTGATCAAAGTGTTTGATTTTAAATTACTCCATAGATGTAACAGTAGGCACTGTCTCATCTTTCACAGTGTTTTTTTGATAGCTTATTATCTGGCAGGTAGGGAGCAGATAAAGCTAGGTTCAAGTGTATTACACAGCCACAGAATTTGTCTTGGAATTCACCTCTTGCTCCAAAGTATGAGCTTTCATTTCTACCAGAGTGCAAAATAATGTAATATGGATGTTGCATATGACTGCATTCTAAACAGAGAATAGAATAAGGACTTCAATAGCTCAGACATGGGTAAGGTTTTTCATAGGAGTGGGTGGGTGAGATTCTGTGGCCTGCACTGTGCAGGAGGTCAGACTAGATGATCAGAATGGTCCCTTCTGACCTTAGTATCTATGAATCTATGAATAGATACTATTTGGTATTCTTCTCCCCACGCCCCCATCTACCAAACACAAATATACTTTCAAATTATGCAAGAGTGCTATTAAATATTTTCATGTAACTGATGCATTTGGAAACCAAAATTCTTTGCAACAAGACTGCAATATTTAGTCTCATCCTCATAATGCTATACAACTACTAATTTTTTTCCTCAAAATCAATAATACAGCTCTGACAATGAATAAAACTAGCAATATATCTGTATTACGTGATCCAATCATGCACCTATCATCACCTTAGAAAACCTGGTTCAAACCTACATCACTAAATTATAGAGATTTACTAATCAATAATCTGAATCACAAACTAATGATTCTGGCTAGAATCAAAGGCTACCTAGAACTAAAGGCTGCAACTAAACCAACCAGCCTAGCATCCTTTAAACTGTGATTGTTGCTAAGTATCCACTAGGATATGCTGTGCTGAACTTAAACATGGTTATCTAAGTACTGTGGTTGTTGGTCCCAGTTTCTAAGGTGCCACAAGTACTCCTTTTCTTTTTGCGAATACAGACTAACACGGCTGCTACTCTGAAACATCTCCTACCACTGTAATCCTTCAGTTCTGCATTTTGCTTCTCCTATTCCTCTCCCCATTCTTCTTATTCCTGTTCCCTTTCTATTTTCCTCTCTTTCAGTTTACTTCTCTCTTTACTCATTCCCCTATTTCACATCAGCTATCTCTTCCAATCATCTACTTGAACCCTGAGTATCCTCTCCCCAAAAGCTTCTACATTTCTGTAACTTAAAAAATATGTTGTACAATTCCACCACCACCAAACACAGCAAGCCCTAACAACACAGCACATGTCTATCATGATCACTTTGGGCTAAACTGGGTTCCTGGCTTATGCATGGTACACTGTGAGTGGCAGGAGTATGTACACATATATGTCTTGCATAGCCCACATAAATATGGGAAGACTAGTCATGCCAGGAGAAGTACACACTATAGAGGACTATAGGAAATTACTATCCATCCAGTACAATCAGGGAATGCCTCCAGTACTTTCTTGTTAATTGAGTTTGTCTAGTAAATATTTATCTATTTATAACTACAAAATAAAACCTCCATTGGTACTTTTTTCTCATCTGACTCCCAAAATAAAAGCACATCGATAATGGAACTTCTAGCATTTAGTATTCATACTGTTTTAGCTTCAGAAGAAATTTAATTTAAATTTATAAAATACTAGACTAGAACTATGATGCAAGAGAAGAAGGCTCTTAAGAGCTGCAGAAACTGACTGGGGCTGGTTTCAGTTACACTAGAACTCACCAGCTTTAGGCTTTGCATGTGGAAAAATAATCACTATTAAGTCCATTTTATTTTATTGCATTGTTTTCATATAGTAGCTGGAAAGCAATCGTTTTCCTGTGAGAAGCACTTTTAAAAAAATCTTCATGTTCTCCCTGTCATTGAGGGATAAAATGAATGTTAACAATAAACCTCTAAGTTGTTTGAATTCACAATGCTTTTCAGCTCAGGTTTAGCAACGTTTAAATTACAGATCCTAAAGGTTTGCTAGCCTTCCTATCCTTGCTTTCTTTCTGTGGGAAGATGAATAGCACATGAGTAATTAATATTATTCACATATGACAGCTTCCATTTGGTTTGCAGCATTGAATGAAATGTCCAGTTGATTTTTTTTCTTTTTCAGTGTTTCAAAATATTTGGCTCAAGTGAAAGTGAGACATTGATGTGGCATGCTGCACGAATGGCTTGTATAAATTTAGGAGGAAACCTGGCTTCCATACCAAATAAAGAAGTCCAAGGTATAATGTGTGAACCCTTTGGTACTAAATGAAACCTCAACCAGTTCCTATAACAATTATAAATGAAGGCAAAAAATATACAACTGCAGTTATACATTCTATTCTTTTGGCCTGTTGTATAAGTGTAACAAAAATTTTAGTTTGTTAAGAAATGGCCCTTGGGATCAGCGTAACATAGAAACTGCCATACCAGATTAGACCAGTAGTCCATCTAATCCTGTATCCTGTTTCTGGGACTGCCCCAGTGACAGAAGCTTCAGAGGAAAGTACCACAAACCTCAGAGTGTACAGTTATGGAATAATCCACTCACTCAGGAAATCACTTCCTAATCCCATCAGTTATTGGCTGTAATATGAAAAACTACATTAGGCCCTCAGAAGTTAGGAAATGTCAAAATTAAGCTTGCCTGAAGTTAGACTAAATGATCAGGTGGACGATAAGGTGGATAGAAAGCTAGCTAGATTGTCGGGCTCAACGGATAGTGATCAATGGCTCCATGTCTAGTTGGCAGCCGGTATCAAGTGGAGTGCCCCAAGGGTCGGTCCTCGGGCCGGTTTTGTTCAATATCTTCATTAATGATCTGGAGGATGGTGTGGATTGCACCCTCAGCAAGTTTGCAGATGACACTAAACTGGGAGGAGAGGTAGATACGCTGGAGGGTTGAGATAGGATACAGAGGGACTAGACAAATTAGAGGATTGGGCCAAAAGAAATCTGATGAGGTTCAACAAGGACAAGTGCAGAGTCCTGTACTTAGGATGGAAGAATCCCATGCACCGCTACAGACGAGGGACCGAATGGCTAGATAGCAGTTCTGCAGAAAAGGACCTAGGGGTTACAGTGGACGAGAAGCTGGATGTGAGTCAACAGTGTGCTGTTGTTGCCAAGAAGGCCAATGGCATTTTGGGATGTATAAGTAGGGGCATTGCCAGCAGATCGAGGGACGTGATTGTTCCCCTCTATTTGACATTGGTGAGGCCTCATCTGGAGTACTGTGTCCAGTTTTGGGCCCCACACTACAAGAAGGATGTGGAAAAATTGGAAAACGACCAGCAGAGGGCAACAAAAATGATTAGGGGACTTGAACACATGACTTCTGAGGAGAGGCTGAGGGAACTGGGATTGTTGAGTCTGCAGAAGAGAAGAATGAGGGGGGATTTGATAGCTGATTTCAACTACCTGAAAGGGGGTTCCAAAGAGGATGGATCTAGACTGTTCTCAGTGGTAGCAGATGACAGAACGAGGAGTAATGGTCTCAAGTTGCAGTGGGGGAGATTTAGGTTGGATATTAGGAAAAACTTTTTCACTAGGAGGGTGGTGAAACAGTGGAATGCGTTACCTAGGGGGGTGGTGGAATCTTCTTCCTTAGAAGTTTTTAAGATCAGGCTTGACAAAGCCCTGGCTGGGATGATTTAATTGGGGATTGGTCCTGCTTTGAGCAGGGGGTTGGACTAGATGACTTCCTGAGGTCCCTTCCAACCCTTATATTCTATGATCTTATGATACAGTGGCTCCATCAATTTCTACTTCCAACTGGAACCTCCCAAGGGCCCCAAAATTTGACTAGCTACTCATGTCAAAAAGGGGCAGCAGTCTGAAAACATTTGGTGAATAGTAACAAATTATGCAGAAATTGGGATAGGTTTGTGAAAGATTCTGTTAACTGTAAAAAAGGGTATACATTCGTTATGAAAATTATTCAAAATGAATTATTAGACCAGCTCTTCTAATAATGCTGCATTACTCATAAAAGGTCATCAGATCTATTTTCAGTGCTGTTGCAAACAAAACAAAACAAAGGCATTGTGCATCTTATTCCTTCCATTGGCCATATGAACCGTGAGGAATTTGGGGGGGTGGGGATATTTCAGCATACTCAAAAACTTCCTTTTCGCATTGGTTTTTAAAATTAAAATGTCTTGTTTCTTATAAGTTAATGTTTGAGTAGCATATATTCCTTATGATTTCACCACCAAACACTATATTTAAGCCATAAAATGTGACCTTTAGGGTAGGTGTACACTAGAAGTGCTGTATTGGCACAGCTGCACCAATGCAGCTGTACCACTGTAGAGTGTCTGGTGAAGATGCTCTATGCTGATGGGAAAGTCACTCTCCTGTCGGCATAATTATTCCACCTCCATGAGAGGTGGAAGCTATGTCAGTGGAAGAGTGTCTCCCACCAACATAACACAGGCATGGACAGCGCTTAGGTCGCTGTAACTTGCGTCCCTCAGAGGGGTGTCTTTTTCACACCCCTGAGTGATGCAAGTTAGATTGACTTAGGTGATAGTGTAGACCTGCCCTTACTTTCAAGCAGGTGGGATTTTGCAGAGAAATGTTTTTACCATTACCTCAGTTGTGGACGTGTTCATTTTTCTGTCTGGAGAAAATCATGTTGAGGTTCCCTTCATTTAAAATGTTTGCTTCCTTAAGCCTTCCTCTTCTACCATTTAAGGGAAGTCATGACTGATACATGGATTGGATTGAATGATATAAATAGTGAGTTATCATTTCTTTGGATGGATGGAAGTGGTGTCTCCTATAAAAACTGGGCCAACGGTGCACCTACGTACAGACGCACATACTCTTATTTTTATTATGATGGTGGTAGCGATGATGATGACTATCAGGAGGTAAACAAATCATCATTAAACAGCCATGAATGGCTGTGCAACCGTAATTGAGCCATCTTGTGAATGTGCATTATGCTTCAGTTTTTAATTACATGATCATGTGCTATTTTTCCCACAGGGCTAGTTTTTTAAGAGGATGACAAAAGGCATATCCTTAGTACAAAGGCTTTTCCCTAGCCAAATTTCAAATCCCTGCTCCAAAGCATTGAGGCATTAGAACTCCTCAAAGTAAAGGCCACCAGATTTTATTTTAATATCGAGCATCAGTCTCAGAAACAACTGATCTGTTCATGGCTGAAACATTCCAGAAAAATTCAGCCTGAGGCAGACAACCAATATGGAAAATTTCATCCTGAATGGTTAAATTCTGGCAAAGGCATAAAGCAACTGAAAATAGGGTCTTGTAATGGGAAGCATCAATCAAACTTAATTATTGGCAAGGCTGCCAGCTATGTCTGAAATATGATAATAGCTACGCAGCCTGGGTGTACAATAAGTGATTTTTTTAATACTTCAAGTGCAGTTGTACCCATCTAACACATGTACAGACTAATGTTTTTAGTATGTAATTTTACTAAAATAAGTTTCAGTCTTTTCCTCTTTCCTGAAAATCCATTTTAATGATTTTCTGTACAATCAAAAGTTGGACCTAAATAGACATATAATAGATATTCTAGTCCATCACCCTTATCTGTACAGAAGTCTTTCCTATTACAGTTGATAAGACTTATGCTTTACAAATAACATTTGTTACAAATTTAGCCCCTTTTCTGGTGAGTAAATCATCTGTGAACTCATCGTATTAATGTTTATATTTGTAAGTACTCGCTGTCTACAACTTCTGGCACTAGACAGTCCAGAAGTTGTGAAGAGGAAATAAGTCCATAGCCATTCTCTTTCCTCCACAATAGCTAAAAAAGGGGTGGGGCAGTCTTAGAAGGAAGTTTGATGAATGCTGAATGTTCTGATGAGGTTTAGTAGTATCTTCAGTCCGTGTCCATGTTAGCAAGCTCCCATTGGGTGACACCCTTCCATTAGGAGTGGAGAAGAACAGCTGAAGCAACTAAGGATAAATGAACTGCCACCATCTGTCCTCCCAAACATTTATCGTAGTGTCAGCTAGTGGTGAGGAGCCAACATTGCTTCTAAAATAATCCAGAGCAAAAGAAGCTTCCATAATCTAGGAAACGTTGTCTGCGATTATGAACACCCAGGAGGAGTTTGTAAAAGCTTGGCAAGGTTCCAATCAAAATGAGATTTTTAGGAGCTATATGAATACTGACATTACAGTACTGAGACTTCAAATGTTGGAGGACTGAAACACTTGTAATATGCATGTCTATAGAACCTGAGGGAGGAGGAGGAGAGCTTGTCTCCTGATGATTACTTTTTCTTCTGAATTTATGTACTCCTTTTTTCCCCGTAGAAAGACTGTGTCATTATGACAAAGGAAGAAGGGACATGGAAAGATGAAGACTGTGAAAATGACAAAAGCTATATATGCCAAATGAATTTAAGTGAGTTCTATTTCACCAGCTTTCTAAATTTAAAAAAATTATTGAAAACTCATGATAGCTTTTTAGTTTTACTTGTGGATTAAATTTTGGGTTTCCACATAGAACATATCACCCATTGTAAGGCATTCTGACCCTCTGAGGCCTCCAAAATTCCTTCTTCTCAAGTGGTGCAGTTCTGCATCCGCCCTAATGCAAAGTTGCACCATAAAAGTGCAAGCTTCCCACAGTACTTTCTGAATATTGGGGAGAAATTATTATTTTAATTTTTTAATTTGTTCTACAGAAAATAAAGGTTATATAAAAAATGAATGATGATAGAACTGAATATGTTGAAACAGATTCCACAGCAAATTCCACAGCTGGGTCAATTTAACTTTTTAGTGTGGACCAGGCCTATATTTTCTGTATTCACAAACTATTCATAATTTTTCATTAATTTAAACTGAAGAATTTTCACTTATTGTTAGTGCTACACCACTTAATTTGTGCAACAATGTAGATATTAAACGTTATTGGTACAAAGTAAATCCATGCACCTGATTTTGGTTATTTATTTATTTATTTATTTAAAATTATTACAGACCCTAAATTACTTCATTCCCCAACAACAATTCTAGCCTCTGGCTTTATCCGTTATGGTGACAGTAGCTATGCAGTCATCCATTCCAAAATGAAATGGGAAGAGGCAAGAAAAAATTGCAAGGACAGATCTTCAGAACTTGCTAGTATTTTAGATATCCACAGCCATTCATTCCTATGGTTACAAATGTTAAAGTATGGAGAGCCTGTATGGATTGGTCTTAACAGCAATGTAGTAAGTGTTGGATATTACTGTACTATTACATACAAAAATAAGCTCTCATGTTTTATATATAAATATTGGTTCCTTTCATTGTAATGGTGCTCTAAGAGCTATATTCTCAATTCACCAGAAGCATGCATGGACTTCTAGCAATCCTGTTAAGAGTTCCTCAAAAACCTCATAAAGCACGTGGGATGGATAGGAGGATCCACAGAAAAATCCCTAATGGGAAACAGTAGATGGAGAGCTATAAAAACTGTGGAGGGAACTCAGTGTTAAAATCAGGAACCATGGAGACAGGGTGTGGAGTGCCAAATAATTTTTACCCCCAAAATTACTTAAAATCGTAATCTAAAGAAATGATGATTAGGCCGGCTGGATTGTCAATAATTGCTCCTCTTGATAGCAATCTGGGAAGTGATCCCACATTTACTCACCTAAAGCTCTAACCATGCTTTAGAGCACACCATTATGATGGGATAACATGATTTTGGCAATTAATTGATCTTTAAATATTCATGGTAAATAGGCCCAATGGCCTGTGATGGGATATTAGATGGGGTGGGATCTGAGTTACTACAGAAAATTCTTTCCTGGGTATCTGGCTGGTGAATCTTGCCCATATGCTTAGAGTTTAGCTGATCGCCATATTTGGGGTAGGGAAGGAATTTTCCTCCAGGGCAGATTGGAAGAGGCCCTGGAGGTTTTTCGCCTTCCTCTGTAGCATGGGGCACGGGTCACTTGCTGGAGGATACTCTGCTCCTTGAAGTCTTTAAACCACGATTTGAGGACTTCAATAGCTCAGACATAGGTGAGCGTTTATTGCAGGAGTGGGTGGGTCAGATTCTGTGGCCTGCGTTGTGCAGGAGGTCAGACTAGATGATCATAATATGATCATAAGATCCCTTCTGACCTTAATATCTATGAATCTATGAATTACTTCAACAAGCAAAATAATAATGAATAATTTAAGAAGATAATACCAAATGTAAATAGGCAATAAAATAAACTATGCTTAGAATAAGTTATGCTTGGAAGAGCTTCCCAATTAATTTTTAGTTTGTGCCACCCTCCCCAGCTTTATAAATCCCCAGAAAAATAATCTGTCCATGTAAATGTCCATCTATAAAGTCACAGCTCCAGTGATTATATTATCTTGTCACATCCTGCATTGTACCTACTTGTTCCTGTACATTGAAAACTCCTCAAGAAAGAGACTCTGCTATTTGTTCAACTCAGTTCATATGTTGGACTGTGCAGTGCCCATTTGCAGTGCTAAATAAATACTGTTAGCTTAAAAAAAATAAAGAAGTATCACTCTCCTCATTTATTCACTATTTTGATATGTGAGGTATTAGAAAATGACATAAATAGAGTGTTTCTGATATAAAGCTCAAATAACTAATGCCAGTGCAATTAAAATTACATAATGGTGCCTTTGTACTGGCATTTATATTATCTTAATTTATATTGTTTTAGACAGATGGCCATTATAAATGGGTTGATAACTGGATAATCAAATATACTAAATGGGCAACAAGGGAACCAAAAGTGAAAATAGCCTGTGTCTATCTAGACCTTGATGGAACCTAGAAGACAGCATCTTGTAATGAAAGCTACTTCTCCGTCTGTAAACAGTCAAATGGTAAGCAATTGAACTTAACAATTTAAAGAAAACAAGACTTACTGTACTGGATCATGCCAGAGGTCTAACTAGTTTAATATCAAAAAGAAAAGGAGTACTTGTACTCCTTTTCTTTTTGCGAATACAGACTAACACAGCTGCTACTCTGAAACCTGTCATAATTTTAATATCCTATCTCTAGCAGTGACTGTCCCCAAAAACCTCAGAGGAAGGTGCTTCAAGAATTCCACATACCTGCCTTCAGAGTCTGGGATTCTACTAATGAGGTGGTACATGACTTTGAAGGCTTTGGCACTTTAAAGCCTCAGTTGGTGTAAATGGGAATAGCTCCATTGACTTCAGAGGCATTATGCTTATTTACTCCAGCTGACTATATGGCCCTCCATTCTTTTCCAGCCTTGAGATATTTTCCTCGTTATATGCAATTTTCATGGGTTGCATTGGTGGTTGTACATAAGGTAGATTGGCACTGGGCACTAATCAGGACTACCCATCCAGTAACTAATTATGAAAGCTCTAGGGGGAGGTGTCCCAGTGGCCATTGGAAATGGCCACTTGGGAGAGGTTCATGCCCACCTGTTGGGGTAATAATTCTAAGAGCTGGTATGCTCCAGGCCAGTCACAGCAGGGAGCCGAGACTCAGGCGTGGGAATCCTGGGTGATGACACCTTTAAAAAGAAGTTTTCAGGGCATATAATTTTCCCTCACAGCACTCTTTAGGCTACACAATATAATCTCTTCCTGATGTGGATTACAGAATAAATGGCGTTGCTTTACAGTAGCTTTTGAATTAACGCGTCAGGCCATAAATCTGCTTTGATCAGCATATGCAACTCTTACTGATGAGCCCAGCGATGTCAATAGGAGTTGTACACATGATTAAGAGCTATATGTAGCATATGGCATTCTGATAACTAGTGGTGGGTCCCATATAAGTGTCTATACTTAATGTGACTAAATAAAAAGTACAACTGACAATACAGCATGCAACTACAACACCAATACTTCACCAGTTGAAGGTAGTCTCATATAAAGTGATAATGGAAATTCCAGATGGATATCAATATTTAGCTGTGACTATGGGGATTGGGGGGAGGAGAGGGCAGTATTTTCCTTGCATCATTCTAAGTTAATAATAGCTACTTGTAGCATGGTATATGTTTTCTGAGCAATTTTTAAGACTAATTTTGGGGTTATTCATAAAAAAGCACTGATTTCAAACCACATGATTTCTTCAGAGTTGTGGCCCCTCCTGATCCTCCACAGCTGCCTGGAAATTGCCCTGAATCAGAGGAACTCAGATCTTGGATTCCTTTCCATGGTCACTGCTACTACATTGAATCATCAGCTATGAAAAGCTGGGCCCAAGCTTCCCTGGAATGTATTCGATTAGGTGAGTGACTTTTATTGAGAGCAAAGATTTAATTAAGGATACAGTGTTCATTTTACAAAGTTCCTTAACTGCCAAAAAACTATTTATTAAAATGAGTTATTTAAAAAATATAGCATACTTCTCCCCACTTACGCCTTTTGTTTTGTTTTTGCTTTTCACTCAGCTGGGAAGATGAAACTAGACTGATATGTTTGACTTTCTCATTATAGTCATAGCTCCTGCACATTACAGGCGACAGAACCTTACCCACCCACTCCTGTAAAATACCCCTAACCTCTGGTTGAGTTACTGAAGTCCTCAAATCATGGTTTAAAGACTTCAAGTTACAGAGAATCAAGCATTTCCACTAGTTTAAACCTGCAAGTGACCCTTGACCTGTGTGGCAGAGGAAAGTGAAACCCCCACCCCCCAGGGTCTCTGCCAATCTGACCTGGGGGAAAATTCTTTCCCGACCCCAATACAGCCATCAGTTAGACTCTGAGCATGTGGGCAAGACCCAGCAGCCAGACACCTTGGAAAGAATTCTCTATAGTAACTCAGAGCCCTCCCCACCTAGTGTCCTATCACCAGCCATTGGAGATATTTGCTGCTAGCACTTGCACGTCTGCTACATGCCTTTGTAGGCAGTCTCATCATAACATCTCCTCCATAAACTGATCCTCAACATGAAATCCAGAATCTTCAGATTTTAATATTTCCTTAAGATCATGCCAAGCTGCAAAAGCAAAGCAGGGACAGTAGGGAAAGAGAGTTGCACAATGGGGACAGTCCCCTTTCCCCTTTAATTAGGAACAATAGCTCCCCCAGTTGGTTCAGTTTTGCCCTTTCTCTCACAACTGAGGAGTCTTCCCCTTCATCTGCATATGCTCCCCACCTGGCTGGCTCTCAGTGTCTGGGGCCTGCCAGCAGTGGAGCCAGTATCCTGGTAACCTAGTGAGCGCAGCTGGCCCTGAAGGAAGCTGTCTGACTAAGCCACCTGATTGGCTGCAGGAGTCAGCTAGCTAATACTTAAGTTCAGCAGCAGTCCAGTGTCTGCTCAATGTGCTCCTGACCTGCAGCTATGCTTGCCCATGCTCCAGCACCCCATTCTGGACCCTGACTGTGACTCTTGTTACCTCTTTGGCTTTGGCTTCTGACAGTGACTCAGGTTAACTCTCTAGCTTCAACTTTGGCTTCAGATTCTTCTGTCCAATTCCTGGTTACCTTTTCTAACTATAACTTTGGCTCAGGCTTTGGCTTCTGACTCCCAGCTCTGACCTGTGGCTTTGCTCCAGGACTGTGCCCCAGCTGCATTCAGCTCTACCTATAGGCCAGACCGATGATTCAGCCATCAGGCCACACACCCACGACTTGGTCACTGACGCTCAAGGCTGTGGGCTCCAGGAGGAGGGAGCATTAGCTGTTGCTGTGTTGAGAAACCTAGTTGTGACTCAGCACATTCAACTGCCACGATTAGCTGTTCTCCCGGAGGAGACAGAGGAATGGAGGAGGCAGCCAATCAGAAGGCATTGTGCAAAAATCTCAAAGATAAAAGTAACTGTTATTACAGTTGTGAAGGGGCAGGTCATTATATTAGTTACTCTCTTTGATTATGGTTATTTGTTTTGTTAATGCTTTCCAGACGCTGCTTTGGTTTCAGTAGAAGATTTGGCTGAATCCAACTTTCTGACACACAGGATACAGACTCTTGAAAGCAAAATGCAAGGTTTTTGGACAGGAATGTACCGAAATGGATGGTAATTTTATTTTACTGTCAATATTTAAATTCATAAATATTTGTCAATAAATGAAATCTGAGGAATAATTTTATCCCTTGATGCACTGTTCTGCTGATGGTTTAAGAAGGACTGCCTATGTCTTTTAGTCTCTAATGTCAATTGGTTGACCCTAGGCATCCTCTACAGTGACCTTGTCCTCAGAGGCCACCCAAGGTAGCAGATAACCTACCAGAAATGATGTGTGAAGGAAGGCCTACTAGATCACAGATGTCTTCAGGTGAATCTGATTGCATTGTGAAGTCTTTCTGAAATCACACATCATTGTTATACAAGAGGGAAAGAAGAGATTTTTTTGTCTCTGATATAGACTCCATAAAATCTTGGTCAGCAAATTTGTTTTGAGTTGTGCGTGGGCTGTTTAACTAAAGATATCTCTGTCTGGTTGCTGGTTCCAGTCCCTTCCATTAAGACAAATTTCTAGATAGTCTGAAAAGGTAATTGTTCATAATTGGGCTGATGTATCCACCTTTTTGGTAGAGCAGTATTTTGAGTGCAAGTGGAAGGCCTTCTCTGATTGCATTCCAATTAGTGTTGCTCATCAGTATACTGGAGGTGTTGGAAAAACTTCAGACTTCAAGGTGTGTGTTAGACTTCCTGGCTAGTGAAGGCCAGGAGGGAAGCACTGTATCCAATATTGATGGAGATTGTCAGTGTTTCTATTAAGGAAAGTATGACACCAGATTTGAGGAAAGCCTACATATACTTTTCAGTTATTAAGTCATTGCTTGACTTTGGCAATTTTACCAATCATTTAGAAGCTTCCAGCCTTCGCTGCTTGAGTAAGGTGACTGAGAAAATGTCTGTATGCCTCAGATCTCCTTGATCCTTGTAAATCTAGTTATGGTCCTGGATTTGAACAAAACCCACAGTGGTTACACTGATCAATGTTCTTCACCTAGTGATGGTCAGTGATCAAGTGCTCATGCTGATATTAGTTCTCTCAGTTGCCTTCAATACTATTGATCATAAAGTATTGACACTTCTGCAGGTGTATGCAGGGGTTCATGGGGTACCCTTGGAGTAGCTACATTACTTCTTGTCAGAGGGTAGTCTTGAAAATTGTCCATCATCCCCAATGTCGATCTCACGTTGGGTGCTACAGGTTTCTTTTTGTCACCATACTTGTTCAATGTGTACATAGGGCCTTCAGGGAGATTAATGAGGAATCACGGTTTGCAATGTTTTAATAGTCTGATGGCACACTAATATATATTGTGAATGGACCTCTGGACATGGTTAGGAAAGTAAATGATACCATAAGCATAGAAAAACTGATAGTAAAGAAGTAGCTATGAGTCAACGTATACTGCATAATCTGATTTATAATTACATAGCAAATGAAAAATGAGATTCTACAAGGGATGTATTTAAAAAGGAAAGTAGAATTGTTTTACTGTTATATAGTTTCTTATTATAATAACTCCAGCTGGGAACATACTATATCAGATGCTCCTTTTTATTTTATCACCATTAGTTTTAATTCCTGCCATTGTCTCGCACCCTTTCATTTATACTATTTTGACAAGTCTGAATTCATAATGAAGTTAACATTGTTTCTAACTACATGTTGCTGTTAACACTGTGTTTCT
This sequence comes from Dermochelys coriacea, assembly GCF_009764565.3. Taxonomy (NCBI): domain Eukaryota; kingdom Metazoa; phylum Chordata; order Testudines; family Dermochelyidae; genus Dermochelys; species Dermochelys coriacea. The sequence continues at coordinate 231,347,475 of NC_050069.1, forward strand.
TTTATGTTACTTATTGCATTAGGTATAGTTGAAAAGCTGTATAGAAATAAAATGCATAAAAGTTCTTTTCCATCTCAAATGTTGAAGTCTTTCAGCCTCTGGGATTCTTACATCTTCTGTTTATAGATGTTAGTTTGTAGTCACAGAAACATAATTAGCATATAAAACACTGGATTATGGTCTGATCTTTCCTGAAGCACTGTCCATCCAAATCAAATTGTTGTAGTATGGTGGGGTTTACAGATCCCACACTGAACCAGGCTAAGGAATAGAGCAATGCTGGGCTAGGGATGCCCCAGCCCCCAACAGGCACAGGGCATGCTCTTGGTGGAGGAATAATTTATAAGGTCACTTGTAGCCCAGGAAAAGCGGGGAAGGAGCTTCAGGTTGCACCAAGAAGAAAGGCTGAAGCCAAGAGTTGTGATAGGAGTAACTACAGCTCTGTTAAGGCTGCTGTAACAACAGGGATCTGGATACCCTAGCCCCCTCTTTGGGAGCTGAAAGCCCTAAATGAGACGGCTTTGATTAGAACATTAACAGACCAAGTGGAGTCTTCTAAAACAGCTATCACACCCCAAACAGAGGTGCCCTAATCTGTAGGAAGTGACCAAGGGAAAATGTAATGTGGGGCAGATCAATAACTCGTCCGGACACTTTGACAAACCCTCTAGGGGCCTGGGTTGGGACCAGATGGAGTTAATGGACCCCTCTGTAGTGGCAGAACCCCAAGAGGAGCAATAGGAGCAGTCAGGAAGGACTTAGGTCCACCGTGCACAACATGGCTTGGGCCCCCTCTGGGATGATATGGCAGGCAGAGACTCATTACATTGCCATTGCCTGAACACTAGGACAATTGGTTATCAGACTGTCCTGGTACAAGTAATTAAAACTATGTGATATGTATTCATGCCACAAAGCAGGTGCTAGTTACTAGTAAATTGCTTGATTTTTTTAAGTCACTTGGTGAGCTAAGGAGTTACAATGGACCCATTCATTTTCTTGTAATCTGTTGTAATAAATATATTCTTTTTGACTTTAGACCAATGGTTGTGGCTAGACAACACCATAGTGGATTTTGTCAACTGGAATGTAAAAATGCCCACTGAAAGAGAGCACTGTGTTGAAATAGCTGCACAATCTGGGTATTGGAATAATATTCTGTGCTCTTCTGAAAAAGGATTTGTTTGTAAAACGCCAAAGAGTAAGTGATATGATTAATATGATATACTAGGTTTATGATTTGTTATTAGTAATTATTATAATATTTATACTGTGAATATATGCTGTGCATTGTGCGGTATATGTATGTGTAGTATGACATGCATGTTTGTGTGTAACCAATATATATATATTATATTTATTAGGGCTGTCAAGTGATTAAAAAAAGTAACTGTGATTAATCGCACAGTTAAACAATAATAGAAAGCCATTTATTTAAATATTTTTGGATGTTTTCTACATTTTCAAATATATTGATTTCAATTACAACATGGAATACAAAGTGTACAGTGCTCACTTTACATTTATTTTTGAGTACAAGTATTTGCACTGTAAAAAAACAAAAGAAATAGTATTTTTCAATTCATCTAATACAAGTACTGTAGTGCAATCTCTTTATCATGAAAGTTGAACTTACAAATGTAGAATTATGTACCAACAAACCTGCATTCAAAAATAGAACAATGTAAAATTTTAGAGCCTATAAGTCCACTGAGTCCTACAAGATATTTATGTGCCAGATACGCTGAAGATTCATATGTCCTTTGATGCTACAATCACCATTCCAGGGGACATGCATCCAAACTGATTATTAGAAATAAAAGTGAACAATTTTTAACTAGTGTTGTGGTTCAGTTACATTAAATATAAAATTAAAACTGTTGTCACATATTTAGCATCTCTGTTAATTTCCTTTACCAAATGCATTGTAGAATATGAAGCTAATTGTAGTCCTTTGTATTTTTCTCGGTATAGATTTTATAGATGTTGAATAAGTGTTTTATTTTTCTCTTTGAAAGTTCTTGAAGTTCAGCCAACTAAAAAGCCTCCAGATAAGAAAGGTAAGACTATTGATAAGCAAAATAACAAGAAACCCAAAATACCACACAAACATAGGTGATTTTGAAAATCTCACCCCCTCAGTGATTTTGAAGCAGAAGTCCTATTGAAAGTCAGCAGGACATGTGCTCTTAAGTAATTTAGGAGCTTTTGAAAATCCCACCCCTGGGTATTAGTGGTTGTAAATGTTCTGACATAAAATTACTGTAAAATTCATTTCCAAATAATTAACAGCTCATATCTCATTCATTAAAAGTGTGACTTTGTTAAAATGATACCTTCTGATTCATGAGAAAGGGTACAAGGAACTTCTCTGTCTTGAATGCCTCATGCAAGAGCCAGGGACAATCTCAGTCTTTACATGTGGGAGAACTTAGGGAAATGTTTCCACCTATATCCTCAGGATGCAGATTGTCCTGAAGGCAGCTGCAATGAGGCAGGGCTGTGGCACCGAACCTTATCTCACAGGGACTGAGTATAGTATGGACATCAGGAATTGGATCTATGTATTCAGGACAGAGCTGTTCAAATCATGAATAAGATGGATTATATTTGTGATTAATTTGATATGTGGCCAGACTTCTCTCTGTTTGCTGTTCATGGAGTCCTGTTGTCCATGATTCACACGTATTTAGAAAACCACCAGACATTTAGGAAAATATTCAGAAATCTCTACATTTCCATGAATTTTTGGACAAAAGAATCTTAGTTGAAAAATTTGTCCCAGAAAGATATTGTTCATTACTTGCTTTCTGATATTTGTTATTGGTTAGTGAATGTTCATCATATGTTCACCTGTTCAAAAAGTTTGTCACCCAACTGGGAACAGAAACAAATACCATATGACCTAAGTGACCAGTCATGGGGCACAAATAACAAATAGTTACAGTGAACACATCATAGACAACTCATACGCTAAAAACTGTTAATTCAAACTATTCAGATAATTTTTAGGAAAAAAACATAGATTCCCAGATCTGCAAATTTCCTCCTACACCACTTTATTTCCAGCCCACTGCACAATAATTAGCTGTGGGAAAGAAGGCCTGGCTACACACCAGCAATCCCTTGACGTTGCTCTAAACTAAACTGGGCTCATATTGGCACAGAACTGGCTCCAGGTTCAGGATGGGAAGAACATCTCCATCATCAGATGAGCCCAGTACATCTTGGGTACAGCTGAGAATCACACAGTCATAAAGTTTAAGGCCAAAAGGGACCAACAGATCATCTAATCTGACCTCCTGCACATCACAGGCCACTACAAAACTCCACCCAGTTACTCTTGCATTAAGATCAATAACCTGAATTAGAATTAATGCATCCGATGAAGTGAGCTGTAGCTCACGAAAGCTTATGCTCTAATAAATTTGTTAGTCTCTAAGGTGCCACAAGTACTCCTTTTCTTTTTGCGAATACAGACTAACACGGCTGCTACTCTGAAACCTGAATTAGACTAAACATTATGGCCCTCAGAAGACTGAACTATTGTGAGAGAGGCAGAGAGTGGGAGGGATGAAGCAAAAAGAAAAGGAGTACTTGTGGCACCTTAGAGACTAACAAATTTATTAGAGCATAAGCTTTCGTGAGCTACAGCTCACTTCATCGGATGCATTTGGTGGAAAAAACAGAGGAGAGATTTATATACACACACAGAGAACATGAAACAATGGGTTTATCATACACACTGTAAGGAGAGTGATCACTTAAGATAAGCCATCACCAGCAGTGGGGGGGGGGGAGGGGAAAGGAGGAAAACCTTTCATGGTGACAAGCAAGGTAGGCTAATTCCAGCAGTTAACAAGAATATCAGAGGAACAGTGGGGGGTGGGGTGGGGGGGAGAAATACCATGGGGAAATAGTTTTACTTTGTGTAATGACTCATCCATTCCCAGTCTCTATTCAAGCCTAAGTTAATTGTATCCAGTTTGCAAATTAATTCCAATTCAGCAGTCTCTCATTGGAGTCTATTTTTGAAGCTTTTTTGTTGAAGGATAGCCTTAGGTCTGTAATCGAGTGACCAGAGAGATTGAAGTGTTCTCCAACTGGTTTTTGAATGTTATAATTCTTGACGTCTGATTTGTGTCCATTCATTCTTTTACGTAGAGACTGTCCAGTTTGGCCAATGTACATGGCAGAGGGGCATTCAAGATCTTCTCATATAAAAGTAGGTTTTAGAAAGGAATGGGGAGAGCTATTCAAATGGGTCAAATGGATATACTTAAAACAACTAAAATGGAGCAAACCAGTGTGAACAAATATTCAAGAAACTATGGTTTCTAGTCAGAACTGGATTGCCATGAGATATAATGAATGGTCAGTTTATGCAACTATTGTGTTTGTGGAAACTGCAAAGAAATCAACAAAACATTTGTCTAATTCTGTTAAAATCCTGAAAATAATCCCGAAAACTTCACTCCAGCAGTCTTTTTTTATTGATGGGACTGCACTTTGCTTGAGTCTTAAAAAGAAACAGTGTTGTATATTATCACTCTTTAGATAACTTCTGAAGACATAAGTAGTCTGCTGTTTTTACTTTCTGTTATGTATAAACAGTGAAACCTGTCAGAAATATCACAAAAGGTTTTGTAGTCTGTGCTTGTAAATCTTGTAGCATATTAAATCATGTGAATTAAAATGTTCTCACCCAGTTATGAATGGGCTAAAGCAGAATGGAAATGTGTTTTCCTTCATTCACCTTGGTTCTATGAAATAGACAGAAAATGTCTTTTAATCTTTAGAACTCTCTGTGCAACAGGTAATCTCTGCCCTTCACACTTCACAGATATTATCAGTCACTAACGAGGGCAAATTAGCACAGTCTCCTAGCACGTCAGTAGACTTTTCAGCAATAATTTATAAGTAGAGAATTCTTCTTGAAGTACCAAAGATATAGCTACAAACTGTGGAGCCTTTTAGTCCTACTTTAGTGTGTTAGTGTCTGAACCAGTCTTCTCTAATAGCTCTGAAAACTGGATGGGGAAAGATCTAGACCGAGGTATCAATTTGTTCTGTCTGGGGGAACAAAACCGCATTTAGGTCCAAATTGTGGCTGGCTCTTACCCAGATGTGTGGACAGAGAAGGGTGTAATTTCTGGTTCCCTCTTCACTACTTTTTTAATGCACAGTGCATCAAAGGGGGGTCAAAGAAGAAGCAAGGCCCTCCTCCCCTCCCTCTGCACTGGCCCACAGACTGGATCCAGCACAACACAGACCTGTTAAGGTTCCCAGATTAACCAGAAGATCTCCAGTTTTGTGGATCCCTACCTGGGACCCTGAGCAGCTGCATCAGTCTCCTAATCGGGAGAGCTACTGAGCTATGGGGAGGGACTGTAGGCTGTGTCTTCATAGTTAGAGACCCTGCCTTGATGGAATTATCCTCAGAGTCCACCAGGAAATTAACCATGGCAATCCCACACACAATACAGCCCTGAACCCACCTACAGCTTTTCCATAGTGACGTCAGAAGTTAGCTAACTTGAGCTGGCATGGCTCCTTTGGTGCTTGTTTTAAGACAAGAAGAACACATTCTGTTAATAGCTTGTTGACATTTTTTATTCAAAACTAAAACTGTTCTTGGTCTTTTATTTTAAGTGTGTTGTTGGTAAATTTATTTGAATTTTTTTCTAATATTTACAAAAATCCCCAAAATCCTAAATGATTCCCCCCCCCATTTTTTAGTTATTTTACCTTTGTCTCCCTTTTTTTCTCTCCCTCAATTTTCCCTTTTCCCATTTTGTTGTTGAAATGGTGGGGGAAGGAAGGAGGAGAAAGTGTTGCGGGATGGTGGGGGTAAATCATTGTGATGAAGAGGGGAATTTTCTGTAATATTTTTATGAAGCCTATATGTGCCTCAGTTTCCCCTGTATTTCACATGGCTACTCAGGAGAGGGGGAAGGGAGCACTGTTTGCTCTCAGGACAGGATTAGGCCTGGCCTATACTAAAAAGTTAGGTTTATCCAGCTATATTGTTCATCAGTGTGAAAAATCCACACCTCTGAGTGGTGTGGTTAAACCAACCTAATCCCTAGTGTAGACAGCACTAGGCTGACAGAAGAATTCTTCTGTTGACCTAGCTACTGCCTGTCAGGGAGGTGGATTAACAACAGGAGAACCCCTCCCATTGGCATAGGTAGTGTCTACACTGAAACGCTACAGCATCACATCCGTACCATTTTAGGTGTAGACAAACCCTAAGTTTTCAGTGTAAGCCAGCCCTCAGAGAGACATAAGCCTGAACAATGGGGTTCACAACAGCTTGGCTGGGGCTCTGGCTAACCACAATGGACTATGCTTTATCCTTCATTTCTCTGTGCTAACCTAAGGATTTCCTATGCTGTGTTGCCCTGGACTAATAAACTCTACTGTTTTGACGATGCTGTTTGAGTGTTACTGCAAACACTTGGTGAGGTATGTGAATTCCAGAAGAGTGTACACATCTTTACCAGAAGTCTGTCTTAGTTGGACTCACTGACCAGAGCTCACAGTGTATGACAGGAGTGCTGAAGCCCCAGAGGCTGTCTGGTGCGGTCACATGGCCTACCTTGTGCAGGAAGAGTGAGACCCTTTGGGTCTGGCACACTGGAGGGGATCCTCCTAGAGACTTTCAGAGCTGAGGGCTTAGCAGCGATCCTGTGGATCTGTGACAACCATAAATATAAAAATAAATTTCACCTCTTTTTCCTCCCTTCCAGAAAGATAACAGGGTAGCAAGCTGGGATGTAAAGCTACCCCGCACTAGTCTGCCACACATCAAATGTCCATGTTGATCATGCTGTCATGCACTAGAAGCTCCCTAGTGTGCTTTCATCTACTTCTGTTTTGGGTGCAGGATAGATTTACTAACCAGTTGCCACCAATTAAGTGTCTGTGTAGACAAGGCCTTAGATCAATGGCTGATCCTTAATATTTGAGCTTTAATGTATTTGCTTTTCTTAGCTCTCTTGAAACAGTTTTGCCAGTGTGCTATAGGAAACATGTTCTTTTTCTTTAGTTCCGGCTTCTACTATTTTTGTTGAGTTCTGCTTTTTTACAATATTATTTAAAGGATGAAGAATTGTTTCCTTAGCTCTTAGTTGATGTTTCTTTCCTATCAACTAAACTTATATGTTTTCAGCCTTCTTAGAAACGCCCCGCACCACAAAGTGATGCAAGTTTCACTCTGTCCACACTGGAATTATGTCAGTGGGAGATGCTCTCCTGCAACATAGCTTCTGCTTCTTGCTGAGGTGAAGTAATTATACAGATGGGAGAGTGCTCTCCCATCGGCATAGCGTATCTTCACCAGACTTGCTGCACTTGCATAGCGGCACTGGTGCAGATGTGCCAATGTAGCACTGTACTGTAGATTTGCCCTAAGCTTTCTCATAACAACACCTGTTAGTAACACTCTTCTATATCTAATTGGCTAGGAGGCTCCACCCCATCTTGGCAGATGATGACCTGCGCTTAGTTACACACATCTTTGTCATCTCCCATTTGGACTACCGCAATGTAATACAATTAGATGTGAAGCCATCAGCTTTTAGGAAACTTCAGCTAGTACAGATCTAGATCTGATTGACAATTTTCTATCTCGATTTTTTTCAACACAAAATGCAGTTTCCACAAAATCAAAATTTTAATTTTTGATTTTGTTATTTTTCTATTTTTGTTCAGGAAAAACAAAGCAAAATATTTAATTTCAGCTTGGTTGGACCTGAATTGAAATATTTTGGTTTGTTAAATCCTCTGAAATATTTTCTTTCAAGTCAGTTCAACATCAAACTTTATTTTATTTTTTTCCAGTGTGGTGGCACATTCCTTCATGGGACTTGTTGTTTGAATTCCTGATGCTCCCACTCTCTTCTATGGACTGGGCTACCTGGCCAGACTACATTTCCCATGATGTGATGTAATTTCCTCCCCACCCATTGAATGGTATGGGTCATCATAGAGTCACATGGCTGCAGGTGCATCATGGGAGATGTAGTCCAGCCAGGAAGCTCAGCCTAAAGAGAAGAAATAGGGCATCAGACAACTGAACTACAACTCCCATGAGGCAACGTGCCATGATAGCTGGATCCAGTTAAATGTTGAAATTACTCTTAATAAAATGTTTTGGGTAATTTCAATAATCCCAAATCAAACATTTTAATTGGGGAACACCAGAAGTTTTCATTTGGATCAAAAATGCCAAAGTGAAAATGTTTTGCCATTTCTGAACTGAAATTTTTCAGAACTTTTAAGAAATAAAGATGTTGAAAGATTGGTATTTTATTCGAGATAGAAATTCCAGTTTTAACTCAACCCCATACAGATCTCTGCAGCGTGTCTCCTCAACAAAAGGTGCTACCAAGAGCACCTCAAACCTGCCCTCCTCTCTTCACTGACTTCCTTTAGACTATCATGTCAAGTTCAAGGTTCTTATCTTCTAGTTACTCAGTGGCCTGGGCCCCTGCATATTTGAAGATCACCTAAAGCTCCAGGATAAAGACCATAGTGGAAAATTCCACTCCTCAGACAATGGAACTTCCTACAATAAGGGTTTAAAGCTCAGCTGGGCAGGAGACAGAGCTTTCTTGTCAGCCCGTCTGAGACTATGGAATGAACTCCCCGCCCAGGAACTAAGGACCATCCTCTCCACCTTCTGCTCCAAGTGTAGAGTGTACTTCTTTGACCTTCTCTAATATAAAACAATAAACCCACTACCAAAACAAAACCCTACACACACAATTCTTCCCCTGGGGAGAGGACGAGAGAGAAAAAACTACATGTGACAGTTATTTCATGTGCTATTGGAAGCTGCTCAGATACTACAGTGAAGGGGGCAGTATAAGAATACATATAGAATAGACTGCTCTTTGTTTAATGTTTGAGCTCATTCAAAACTGTCAGATAAGCAAGGTGAGCAAATCCTTTAAAATTAGGGCAGAGGACTGGCATTTTGGCATGGTCTCCTGCCCTCATAACAATTCCCTTTCCCAGTACACAGGAGCCAAACGTGGTTAGGCAGGTGGAGAGCTATGATCATGACATGACCAGGTAAGGAATTGTGCACATCCTATTACTATATTTATTTTTTTATCCTGTTCCTTCACCTCACTCTGGCTGTCTCATCTACCTGCTATGTCTTATCTAGCATAATGGAGCCCAACCTGGTTGTGGCATTTAGGTGCTACACAATATAAATGTTTAATAATTCTACTACTAATGGTAATGTAATTTATTTCCTTCAGTCACCTAACTTTAAAAACAATGATTACCAGCTTACCTATGTCATACAAGAATTTTGTCATAATGTTACCATTAGAAAGTGACACAGTCAACAAATATGCAACCAGCAAAGTCCTATTGAGCTGGTAGATGAGCTAGTGGGACTTGCATCAGCCCAATGAAGTAAATGGGATAATCTTGCTGATGATGTGTATCCTGGGGCTAATGCATGTCTGAGTGGTCAGGGACTGGTACTACAGGATGCTGCTGCGATGGTAGCAGATACAAAGCAATTTATTCAGATTGGAAGAGTTATTATTCTACTTTACAAGCAGTTTTAGGGAACTAGTTTCAAATGGTTTACATGGTTTCAAATGGGACTAACATTAAAAAATGAGAAAAACATTACTAACCCCCTTCAGTTTTAAAAAGTCTTAAATGTTGAGATTCAGGGTTATATATATTTCTTGCAGGAACATTTTCAGGATGTCCATGACCTAAACTAGTCTTTACTTTAAATTACACATTGACTTTGTAGTCTATGTTCCTTTCCTTAGAAGACAAACTTTAATTTACATCATGGAATATTACTCAGAGTCTGTGGTGTGTAGCAATGAGTAGAGATAGAAACATCAATAAGACCCTACAAAGCATATTCCTTTTCATTGGTGCAGCCATTCCGTAGAATAGAAATGCCTTGTACACACTTGGAATATATATTTAAAAGTATCCCCACATGTAATATACTTAGAATCACAAAATATTCTAATATTTGCTATGCTACAATATACTAAAATGATATTCTGACAATGTGTACACCAATGTAGTTGAGCAAAAATTCTCTTTTTATTAGGTATGTCTGGAGGATATTATAAATCTTTGTGATCGGAAGCTTTTGGGGGCAGGGACTATCACTTCTGTGTATGTGTAAGTTCCTTGCACAATGGGGCTCAACCTGATTAAAGCCTCTAGGTGTTGCCACAATATTAAATAATAATTAATACCAAAGACAATGTATCATTTTAAAAAAACAAAACAATCATGTAGTTTTGGGGATGCTGTCATGCTGCAGTTCCATGAGCCTCCATCTTAATAAATACAGAGGTACTGATTGAAGCCAAGAAAAAAAAGCATTTGTTCTCTCCAGGCAAAATTAACAACAGAAAATGAAAAATCTTGGACAAAACAGATATTCTAGAGAATGCTGGTGATATTGTTGAGAATTATATTTGCTTTGCTTTTTGTTTCTATTAGCTATTTTTGTCATCATTTCAAAAGGCAAAATTCTACCAGCTTTGTCCTTAATTTCCTACTATTGTATATTGAGTGTCCATAGAATTTTAATATTCAGCAATTCATTCAATTCCTCTTTTTTATTTTGGTCTTGCAGACTTGCTTAAGGATCTGCCTTTCCCTTTGAGTTTTCTGCTGTGTAGCCAAATCAGGCAGGTTGAGTAATTCTTGTATTTAGACATCTCCATTGTAATAATAGCAGAGATTGATGAATTTTCCTGCTGTCACAGCTTCCCTTCAGATTCTGAATAAATAACGTATATTATTGCACTTGAGATGGTTATTTGACCTCACACTTCTTTTATAATTTCATGTCCCAATGTCCCTTAACTTCAGTGAAAGGAAAGAAACTGGTGCAGTTTGTCTAGATGGAGAAATTAACTCACATAGCTATGCCAGTATTATTATATAACACCCCAGGTGGACACTGATTCTAGAAGAATAGTTCCTTTTTCTGATTTAGTTTAATCTGCTTTATACTGGAAATGCAATGTCAGTAAATTGCACTATGTAGACAAGACTGTAGTTTTGTCTGACAAAAGTATTCTGCAAGAAAGTCCAGTCCTTATGCATCTACTATTGGATCAGGATTGGCCTGTACAGTCAGACTCACCCCTTCTACATCTACTACCAGTAAATGCAATGGGAATATTCACCAGTTCAACAATATAACCTAGAGAACTGTTGAACATCCCCACTGAAGGTGTTTAGATAAATTCCATGACCTTTCTTGAAGAAGGCACTTGGAAGTAGTGTATGACAGTTGCCTAGTCCCTACACAGGAAAGATACAAATTACCTTTGAAATGCACTGTTTCTGAGATACCTTTTGGCCAGAAACCCAAACTGTGTATGCTGAGGCTGGCACATCTGACAATCCTAATTCAGCAATCTTTGTTTTCAGAATTAAAATTCTGCTTGTCCTGCAGGGTGATTTTAACTGAATAATGCTGTAAAGTTAATTCCTTACCTTGCAGACAGATGGAAATGTGAGCCGCTACCAATTTTACTGGAATACTGGAAGTGTTGTCTCACTATCTGTCTGAGGTATACAGTTTAAATGTAAGTTTCAGAGTAGCAGCCGTGTTAGTCTGTATTCACAAAAAGAAAAGGAGTACTTGTGGCACCTTAGAGACTAACAAATTTATTAGAGCATAAGCTTTCGTGAGCTACAGCTCACTTCATCGGATGCCGATGAAGTGAGCTGTAGCTCACGAAAACTTATGCTCTAATAAATTTGTTAGTCTCTAAGGTGCCACAAGTACTCCTTTTCTTTTTAGTTTAAACGTAGAAGCTGAGCTTTTATCTGTGTTCTGCTGCAGGCTTGACTCTGTTAGCTCCCTAATATCTTTTAGCAATTTCATTGGCAAGAAACCCAACAACTGACCCAACATTGTCCCAGGAAACTGCACTGAATTGTAACCACTTTGTTTATCACCTGCATTTCTATGAAAGGAGACTTTGCCCTCATTAATGAGCGATTCACTTACAAAAGCAAAGTTTGCTCTGTTAATTCCTGCTATTTCAAAATGCCACATGTGACAGGCTAGTTCCTTATTTAGAGCCCAGAGCTTTCCCCTGATCTGTCAGCCCTTCGAAACAAAGTAGGACCTGCCAGCCGGCTCCTTACAAAAGGATTTTAGTGACAGCAACTAATTACCATTCATCACTTAGTGGAAAGGAAGAAAGGAATGAAACATTTGCCATGACATTCTCCACATTGCTTGTTTTCCTCTCTCTCATTCACAGTACTTTGCAGCTGCTGGGTAAGTTCCCATTGTGTGTCTACTGTAAAAAGTGGATATTAAAGGTCTTCACCTCCTGCTTTTCCTTGTGCATTTTGATACTGTTTGGTGTAGAGTTTGGCTCTTCTTTCTTTGTTATTAACCTTATAGCTGTGATGTGTTGGACCCTCCCCACCTTCTCCCCCGGGAAAGTTGCAGATTCACATAGGATGCAGGGGAAGGCACAGGGCCTAGCAGGATATCAGAAACAGGTACAGAGGGAGAGACAGGACAGGAACTTTAATTCTGAATGTCCTGACTTGCAAATATGCAAATATGTCCTGACTTGCAAGAATCAATCCTGAAGCACTTAGAGGAGAGGAAAGTGATCAGGAACAGTCAGCATGGATTCACCAAGGGAAGGTCATGCCTGACTAATCTAATCGCCTTTTATGATGAGATTACTGGTTCTGTGGATGAAGGGAAAGCAGTGGATGTATTGTTTCTTGGCTTTAGCAAAGCTTTTGACACGGTCTCCCACAGCATTCTTGTCAGCAAGTTAAGGAAGTATGGGCTGGATGAATGCACTATAAGGTGGGTAGAAAGCTGGCTAGATTGTCGGGCTCAACGGGTAGTGATCAATGGCTCCATGTCTAGTTGGCAGCCGGTGTCAAGTGGAGTGCCCCAGGGGTCGGTCCTGGGGCCCGTTTTGTTCAATATCTTCATAAATGATCTGGAGGATGGTGTGGATTGCACTCTCAGCAAATTTGCGGATGATACTAAACTGGGAGGAGTGGTAGATATGCTGGAGGGGAGGGATAGGATACAGAAGGACCTAGACAAATTGGAGGATTGGGCCAAAAGAAATCTAATGAGGTTCAATAAGGATAAGTGCAGGGTCCTGCACTTAGGATGGAAGAATCCAATGCACCGCTACAGACTAGGGACCGAATGGCTCGGCAGCAGTTCTGCGGAAAAGGACCTAGGGGTGACAGTGGACGAGAAGCTGGATATGAGTCAGCAGTGTGCCCTTGTTGCCAAGAAGGCCAATGGCATTTTGGGATGTATAAGTAGGGGCATAGCGAGCAGATCGAGGGACGTGATCGTTCCCCTCTATTCGACACTGGTGAGGCCTCATCTGGAGTACTGTGTCCAGTTTTGGGCCCCACACTACAGGAAGGATGTGGATAAATTGGAAAGAGTACAACGAAGGGCAACGAAAATGATTAGGGGTCTAGAGCACATGACTTATGAGGAGAGGCTGAGGGAGCTGGGATTGTTTAGTCTGCAGAAGAGAAGAATGAGAGGGGATTTGATAGCTGCTTTCAACTACCTGAAAGGGGGTTTCAAAGAGGATGGCTCTAGACTGTTCTCAATGGTAGCAGATGACAGAACGAGGAGTAATGGTCTCAAGTTGCAATGGGGGAGGTTTAGATTGGATATTAGGAAAAACTTTTTCACTAAGAGGGTGGTGAAACACTGGAATGCGTTACCTAGGGAGGTGGTAGAATCTCCTTCCTTAGAGGTTTTTAAGGTCAGGCTTGACAAAGCCCTGGCTGGGATGATTTAACTGGGACTTGGTCCTGCTTTGAGCAGGGGGTTGGACTAGATGACCTTCTGGGGTCCCTTCCAACCCTGATATTCTATGATTCTATGAAATGCTTGTGGCCAGTTTATTGATGGCTCTGCATGTGTGTGCAATGGGGGAAGAAGGTGTAAATAGATTTCTCTGCCTTTCCTTGCCATTACACCCCAGTGCAGTGATTACCCATGGTACAGTTGCTTTGTGGAGCCATTTCTTCATGACAGCATTGTCCAGGTATCTACCCTCTTTGAGGAAGAGACTACAAGAGCAGGAAATTGCTCCCCCCCCAGCATTGGGCTGGATTCTCATTTCTGATCCAGTCAGTGTGTTTACATGATGGATGTAGATGCAAAAGGGTACATCTACACTGCAAGCGGAGGTGTGAATTCAGCTCGGGTAGGCATACCCATTCTAACTTTAATCTAGCTAGTACTGCTAAGAATAGCAGTGAAGATGTGGCCTTTCAGGCTTAAGTGCAGACTAACAACACGAGTACATGCCTAGGGTTCCGGGCAAGCTTGTACAGCCCATGCTGAATCCCATGTCACTGTGTCTTCACTGTTATTTTTAGCTGTGCTAGCTAGATTAAAGCTAGCACAGGTATGCCTCCCTGAGCTGCAATCACATCTTTGATGGCAGTGCAGACATACCCAAACATATAAAGCATATGTGTGCGTGCATGCACATAGATAGAAAGAACCTACATTTTAAAAGTGACATGATTTTGTGTGCCCCTGTGTTTTGAGCGCCCAACTTTAAACACTTTCAGGGGGTGGACTGGAGCAAGTGTTGCAAAAATCACTAGAAGATGTGAATTCTTAAGTCATATTGTAGGCTGAGCTGTGAGCCTGACCTATTATTACAATTGCCCAACACTCTCCATTATAAAACCATACTTTTAGTTGCTTATCTCTTTGCCAAACTTTAATTGTTTGGGCTGAAATTTTTCATGGATGTCTTCCTCGGGCTGAATTTTTTTTTGGTTCAGCCACTTTTGAGAAGGCAATTAGGGAAAATAACGTTATTTTTCAATGTTAAATTCTAATGCCAATGGCTTTGGAAAGCGCTAGCGTCCCCATGCTTTGGGGAAGAGATTGTAAATTTGGCAGCAGCTACCCTTTGTGTCAGGGATCTGGCTTATGCCATTCCTGTAGAAATCTGTCCGAATTTGGTCAAGTTATAAGACTTTGGAAAATCACATATTGGCACATATTCCGCGGAGACGACGTATATTTTAGCAACTAAAATCTCTGAAGATTGTGTCTTCACAGAGCATATCTGAGCCTCTCACAGCTCCTATTGTTGACTAAACTGCGCATGAGCCATCCCCACTGATCAGCTGAGCATGCTCCATCCTCTCTCAGCTCTTACAGCTGATCAGACTGCTCATGCACCATTCCCATAGCATAACGTCATCTCACAATTCATACATGTGACCAGACTGTGCATGCACCATCCACACAGAGTGACTGTGAGGGAAGACCAGTGCATAGACTGAGACATGGGATTGGCTGGGTGAGGCTAGGTCTGGGAGCCAGGGAAGGAAATGGGTGGAGAGGGAGATGGTGGATGGAGGGTGAACTGAAATTGAATGAGGAGCCAGGGGAGAGTGGGACTGACAGGTCAAGAAAACTGGCCACTGGAACCAGTTGGACGGGGGAGGAGGTATAGGGAGGGAATACATATCTAACAAGGAGCCGGGTTGCATGGGAGATAACTGGGATTGGCTGGATAAACAGACTGGAACAAGAAGCCAAGGTAGGGGAGGACAAGGAGTCTGGAGAAGGAGACTGGCCCTGGGAGCCAGCGGGGACAGAGAGCATGGGCAGGGGGATAGGTGACTGGAGACTGGGGAGAGATGGGGGACGCATCAGGGAGTGGTGGAGGGAACTGGGAATAGCTTAGGCAGAGAGACTTGGAGCAGGATGGGGGAGACATGGACTGGGAGAAACTGGTAGAGGGAGTCTGGAGTGGGAGACTAGGACTTGTACAGAAAGGAAATTGGGACTGGGACCAGTAGCCTGAGGCGTGGAGACTGGGACTAACTAGATGAGGAGAATGGGCTTGGGACTGGGAGTCAGCACTAGGACCAGGTCAGGTTGAGGGTTCAAGTTTGGGGAGAAAGAAATCTGTGCCCTCTGAAGCACACTTACCTTCAGAGCCTGAAATGGAACTCAAGATCCCTGAACCTCACCAGTGGTCTGCTGTCAGAGGCAATTTCCTGTAGGCATGGGTGAGCAAGAGTGGCAGAATCTGCCTCAAAAACAACAGCTCATCTGAATGCCCACCCTTCCCCTTTCACCCATGTTTAAGGCTATCCTAGATTTTGTGAGCAAAAACCCATTTAAAATACCCACCCACCCCTAGCTCTCCCCCCCCCCCGAAAAAAAAATTCAGAAGCTTAGAAGACTATACAAAAATATACACTAAGAGAATTCAACTCCTGGTTTGATGTTAGTGTTGCTGTTGCTTTAGAATTGATGGTATTTTACAATTAATATCATACATTGGTGGACTCTGACAGATTTTGCATTCCATAGAAGCACAGACTGTATCACAGAGTCTATTTGGGTCAATCATAATTAATATTTTATATATATATATATATATATATTATATAAATGCATCCGATGAAGTGAGCTGTAGCTCATGAAAGCTTATGCTCAAATAAATTTGTTAGTCTCTAAGGTGCCACAAGTACTCCTTTTCTTTTTGTTAATATTATATATGTTTCTTCCCTTTCCAGGTGACTCTGAAAGATTTTTGACTGCAGATTCTTTGACAGGTTTCCACTACCAGATAAACTCCCAATCAGCTCTAACATGTCACCAAGCAAGGAAAAGCTGCCAGCAACAGAATGCAGAATTATTAAGCATCACAGAGATACAGGAGCAAACATACCTGAGAGGTAAAGTAACAAAGTAATCAAGACTGAAAACTCAAGGTGAAATCTTGACTGCATTGAAGTTAATGGAAAAACTCAGATTGATGTCAGTGGGGCCAGGGTTTTGCCCACAGTGATTTTTCAGTTTTTGTGTCAATTCTAAATATATCTCAATAGTCTGAAAAAGCGTTTCAGTGAGGCAGCAGCATTTATGTCACCTTTTAAAAGGATAACACCCTCCACTCACACCCTTCTTCCCCCTCCTCCCCCGCCACTAGCCTGCGGTACAGGAAGACTGGCCATTCCCCTTTTGGGGAGCAAAGTGACATTGGCCATGATAGTTGGTCCTATCTTGCATTCCACAAAAAACAAGAAGCAAGTCCTGGTGGAAAGGTTGTCTCCACATCCTCTGCTTCCTACCACCACTGTTCAGGAGTAGCCATAACCTGAACCACTGATTAATTTCAAGTATCAGGGGGTAGCCGTGTTAGTCTGTATCCACAAAAACAGCAAGGAGTCTGGTGGCACCTTAAAGTCTAACAGATTTATTTGGGCATAAGCTTGTTTTACCCACAAAAGCTTATGCCCAAATAAATCTGTTAGTCTTTAAGGTGCCACCAGACTCCTTGTTGTTTTTATAGATTAATTTGTTTCCTGTAATCTTTAGTGATTATTTATAACTCCAAGAGAATACATGAAGGTAGTTAGTCTCATCCTAATATGGGTGGATTTTACATGCTTCAACTTCAATAATGCCAATGGAGTTAATTATTTATGCTCCTTGCAGAATGTTTATAAAGGTCATGAAGGAGGCTTCATAAACACCAGATTGAAACAGGACCAGAAGAGAGCTGATGATTCTTTAATGTGCTGTGTTTGTAACTTTCTTGCTTAGTTTACTCCATGGACTCACTTAGAGGATCATTTTGGAATAGCTCTTACCATAATAAAGAAGCTTTTGTCATCCTGATCTCATCAACATTTACTAAAGTTTAGTATTGCCATGTAAGATCAGAGAAGTAACCTCTTTCCCAAGTGCTGAAATGAAAAGTTCATTTATTCCTTTTGTTAGCCAGAAATCCCTGTAACCTTTACACATATATGCTCACATGTATATTGTGTTTCTATTTTCATCTATATATTTCAGTAGTTGGACAATCGATATGTTCATTGATTAGTTCTGTCTGAGAAATATAAATTTTCTATTTTTAATTTTACTTCTTTTGGTTCAAAGTTTAATTTAATTTCTTTTGTAATTTAGAGATAACTAAAAATATGGATTCTGCTCTCTGGATTGGACTTAACAGTTTGAATTTCAACAGTGGATGACAGTGGATTGGTATCAGTCCTTTCAGATATTTAAACTGGGCTCCAGGTAGGTAAATCTGTTTATAATCATAAAAATAGATCTTCTGCTTGTGTAAAGTGGTATAGCTCCATTGAAGTCACTGATTTACACAAGCTGATGGTCTGCCACATCATTTTTAAGAGTAAAATTCTCAGATGCACATTATAGATTTCAACTCCAGTATTTTTTTTAGAACTTGTCTATAGAAATGAAGTATCATTTGGAGTTAATAATCACCATACAGATCTGATCCAAATTTTTCCTTAAAATGTAATCCAAAAATGAAAAATATAAATTGAAGCTTCCAAAAGCAGCAAAATATTTAGGTTATAAAGGCATTGCATCTTCTTCACATTTTCTAAATATTATACACCATTACAGTAAAGCTGATGCTTCATCAAAAAACTTCAGCACACTCTATTTAGAGACCAGGGGCCACTGCATCCTTCTAGTTTTATGACAATGTAACTGGAATAATGCAGTAGAAATCAAGTCCATTGTTGCTTATATAGTCTATTACATATTTTCTATTTTTTATTTCTAGGGACAGTTGCATGATAACTCAATTGTAACTTTTATGTGTTCATCTGCTCTTGTAGCATATTCGTTGCTGAAATCAATAATCCAATGCCTTTAACAGGGTATGATTCAGGGGGGAACATAGTGGTTTCCAAACTGCTTCCACAAAATAAACTCTGCCCATGTAAGTTGATAAATGAGCAGCTGCTTGTAGTAGATTGCACAGATGTTCAAAATATGATCATGTGAACTGCTAGGCTTCTCCTCAGTGGGTCTTGGGCTCACTGGGCCTTGGGCTCCACTGGGCTCATTGAGCTTGGCTCTTTGATTCAATAAAAAGAAAAATAAGCGGATTTGTCTCCCAAACTCCATCCACTTTTGGCACCAAAATAAGACGTTACTCACAATAACTTGTGTGGATCTATCCTTCCCTCTCTACCCTTTCAGATATGTACAATGAAGTAATCAACAGTGTTGACATTTAAATTATCATTACTGGGTATCTGCATTAACACCACACAGAAATGAACAGGGCAGTTTACACCACTCAGAGCTATTGCTCCAGGGTTTCTGCAGACACATCTCTGCAACTTAGGCCAGGTTTGCACTACAAAGTTATGTCAACATAAACCATCTTGCATCAACTTAGTTGTGCATGTGCCTACAGTTAAATATGTCTCCCGCTGATCTAAGTGCTCTGTTTTGGTGAAACAGTAATACCACCTCCCGAAGTGGCATTGAGCCATAGTCAATGTACTGAGGTCGATGCAGCATGAGTGTAGACACTGCGTTTCTTTTGTCAACCCTAACAGTCCTCCAGCAACTGTCCCACAATGCCCAACACTGATTGCTTTGGTCACAATTGTGAACTCCACTGCCCAGGGGTGACGGAGACCGGAAGGCCACCTGCCCTTTTTTAAGTCCTGCCAATTTTTGAAAACCCTTTTTCCGATTGTCCAGCTTGATGAGCACACCTAGCAGCTCCCACTGTTATGTGTAGCTGCCCAACTGACCATGTCAGCTAGACACTCCAGTCATGCTCCAGCTTGGAGTAGACAGGAGATACTGGCCTCTTCGGCCTGTGGGGAGAAGGGGCTGCACAAGCACAGCTACTATAGAAACGTGGACATCTATGAGCGGATTGCACATGGGATGCAGGTGGAGAGGCAAGATAGGGACCAGCAGCAGTGCCAGGAGAGAGCAAAGGCATATCAAAAGGCCAGGGAGGCCAACAGCTGATCCACTGCCAAGCCACGGACTTGCCATTTTTACAAAGTGCTGCAACGCCATACTTGGCAGAGAACCCATTACCACCAATACCTCCAAGGAGCCCAAGCCATAAGCCTCTGGTGTGAACAGTGAGAAGAAGGAAGATGAGGAGGATGTGGGACATACGACTAGGGGTTCCAGCCAGGACCTGTTTGAGACTCCACTCCAGTCCAGTCAATCCCAGCAGCTGAGCACAGGCAAGCCTGGTGCTGGGGAAGGAACCTAGGGTAAGTATGTAATTGTATTTCCCAATACAATGATGTCCTGATGGCAACCCCAACTTAACAGGACACAGCTATCGACTTTTCATTAATTTACTCACATTAGAAGAGGTAGTGATACAACAAAGAGAGGCAGCATTATTATCTGCTTTTCATTCCCCCGTAAAGTTAGGTGAGGGGGGCAATTCACAGCAGTTTGTTTCTGTACACAGGCATGATCCTTGAATCCTCCTGAGAGATCATGAAACTCCCATGGAGATATTCTGCAATACTCTCCCAAAGGTTTCTAGGGATGGCAGTCTTATTTCTTACTCTGTGGTAGGACATTTTCCCACCCCAGTCAGCAAAAACTTTGGCAAGCACCATTGCAGTACACAGGCTAGCAGCATATGGGACCAGATGCCTTTGGGACGCCAGTCACAGCTGTGCTCTCTGTGTTTTTGTTACTCCAGGGTCGAGATATTAGCTAAAATCATCACTGCCTGTGGAAAATGGTGCCAGTATTCAGTGCCATTGCCCTAGACTCATAATCAAGCAATTCCTGCCTCATTTTTCTTACTCATGGTGAACCATATTCACCATGGTTGGAGTTGTGAGTGGTGCTGTGCACAAGTACTCCAAAACAGAAGTGTCAATAAGGAGGTCTTGTTTAAAACTTTAGAGGAGAAAGGGAAGGGATTTCTGAATCTTACCTTTAACTTTCAGTTGTGATTATACTGACAATGGTACCTCTGTGTGTTTTATCTTCAGCTGTTGTTGTTGAGGGGTTCCTCTTCCAAACCCGCAGAATGCCTGAGCCAGATAAGGAAGAGAAACACGAGGACTCAGGATGACATGTTCAATAAGATGCTGCAAGCAAGGGACCTGGAGGGTGAATGCTGCAGACAGGCAGGAGAAAGACCCAGGAACTGGAGAGGAAGATGCACCAGAACATACTGGGACTTCTCTGGCAGCAAACACAGATGCTGCACACTCTTGGGGACATACAGGTTGAACAATTCCAGACTCACCTTCTTTTGCTATCCATGGAGAACTCCATTACAGCACTTCCCTACAACCGCCCCCAGCATTCCCTATGGCATCAGGGGCCGCATCCCTAAACCTGCCACTCCACTCAGGGGGACATTAAGGACAACCACAGCTCCAATAACCTGACCTGTGAAAGCCACGCTTGCTGTACATGTAAGTAAAATGGACATGAATGTTCTTTCTCCTTGTTAAGTTCTGTTCATCTAATTTATTAAGTTTTTAATGTATTTGCTTTTAAAAATAGCACAGAATTTTCTTTTCACTGGTTTTGTTGCTGAATAAAATTCATTTGGAAAATAATTCATTTTTATTAGTTCCCAACATATGCCGCAGAGTGCTTATTAGTTCTGAAAGCACCCACCTCTTGTTACTGTACAGTGTGACACAACTCACAGGATCAGTGACAAACACAGTGTAACAATTATAAATGTATAGCAAGCACTGCAACATTAATAGGTGCTTTGAAAGTGTTATAGTCATAAATGACCACCGAACAACACCCAATTCCTAACAGTGCCCAGAACAGCAGAGCCAGGTAGCGCACAGTACACCACATTGCATTACTGTGGCTTACTGTTAAAGTGCTCTTTCAAAGCCTCCCTGAGCTGTATAGCTCCATATTGTGCTCTTCTAACAGCCCTTGTGTCTGGCTGTTTAAATTCGACAGACAGCTGCTCCACCTCCGTCCTTCACCCCGGTGGCAACTTTTCCCAGTTTGCTTCACAGATATTATGCAGGACATACCAGGCAGCTATAATCATCGAGATCTTTTTTTCACTGAGATCCAATGTTTTGAGCAAACAATAGCATTGACCCTTCAGTCTACCAAAAGTGCATTCAGCTATCATTCTGTACCTGCTGAGCCAGTAGTTAAATGTTTCCTTGGTGTTGTCAAGATAGCTAGTGTACAGGGGAGACAAGGAGAAGTCAGGTTCCCCCAGGATCACTACTAGCATTCCAGCATAGCCAAGGGTAATCTGTCAGTCTGGAAAAAAAATTCCTGCTTGTAGTTTTCTGCACAGTCTGTATTTTTAAAGATGCAAGCATCATGCACCTTCTCTGACCAGTCAACACTGATGTCAGTCAAGCATTCCCAATGCTTGCGTAACCCTAGAAAAATAGCCCTTTCTGTTGATGTACTCTGTTACAAGATGGGCTGGTGGCAAAATAGGGATATGAGTGCTGTCTGTTGTTCCACCACAGTTCAGGAACCCCATTGCTGCAAATCCATCCACCATGTCCTACACAGTGCTGAGAGTCACAGTCCTGTGTAGATTAATGAGCCTGGAAACTTGCATGACAATGGCCCCCACAGTAGATTTCCCAACTCCAGAATGCTTTCCCTTTGACCAGTAGCAATCCAGCATTGCAAGTTTTCTCAGTGCAATTGTCATTCACTTCTCAACTGTCAGTGCAGCTCTCATTTTGGTGTCTCTGTGCTAGACGGCTGGGGTGAGCTCGGCACACATAGCCAGGAATGTGGCCTTGCATATCCGACAATTCTGCAACTTCTGCTTATCATCCCAAGCCTGCATTATGATTCAATCCCATCAGTCACTGCTCGTTTCTCAGACCCAGAAACAGCACTCCCACCATCTACAGCTGCTCTGTGACTGCCACCAACAACCTGGAATTGGTTCTCGCTATGTCCCACAGCAATCAATCCTCCAAGAAATCATCATGTTCCCCCCTGATTAAATATTTCTTATGGCTCTGCAAAAACTGGAGGATCATGCATGCTGGGCTTGCAAAGCTTATGACAATAGTGTAGAGTTGTGCAGGCTCTATGCTTCTATCAGAGATGGAGGACAGCAAGGAACGCCACATGGTTTTGTGGGATTTTTAGAAAGGTGCAAAAATTATGGAGTATAGATGACATTATGGGATAGAGACAGTTGCAAGGTGGGAAGTTGACCCTTTGCTCCCAGTGACCCCGCGTGACTAGTTTTTGCTTCACCAAGCATTGCCAAAACGTCCCCAAAGTCAGTGCACTAGATGGTGGTGATTTGCACCCTGGGATATCTACCCATGGTGCACTGCACTGTGCATCAACACAAGCACTTTTGGTGAGCATACATGGCACCAACTCAAGGATCCAAATATGTACATGCACAAGCGATATACTAACTCTGGTGGCTTTAAGCCGACATAACTTGCATCGATCAACATTTGTAGTGTCAACATGGCTTTACATTTGGTTCACATATCTGAGGTTTTCTTCACAATAGCTGGAGACTCACTTTTTTAAATTAAATCTGACAGTCTGAAGAACAAGATAGCAGCTTCAGAGAGGTGCTGGTTTAGCACATGGGTGTGTACTGGCTATTTCAGAGCCCTGGTGACATCCTAATTAAAGTAGTTGCTATGGAAATGATGGTGCTGATACAGAGGTTATGACTTCTGGTGCATAATAAATAGTCAAAACACATGAATTGCTAAGGAACAAACATTGTGGACCCAATTCTCCACCACCTACTTTGTGTAATCATTTACATCTGTGCAAAGTGGATTTAAAATGTTCCATTCACTGATCCCAATGGTACTGTTTTACATTCACATTGTACAGGAATACATGACTAGCTGCAAAGAAGGGGAAACTCAGGGCCAATATTATATTATAATTCTACTATTATTTTTCCCCTGGAAATTTCTTGTCATTTCTACCACCAAATATGCTTGGCCAAATATTCTGATATTGTCAATATTTTTAAACAAAAGAAATTGTACTGATAATAATTAGCTCTGTTATCTAGCTAAAAAATTATCTACCAATAGCCTGTTCTTAAAATGATAATTATTATGTAAGTATGTCATAATGAAATGACAAGAGATCATTGTTAATGACACTCCAGATGATTAAGAAATAAAAACATAATGCTCTGATAATTGGAGTAAGGCTATAAATTCAATATCCTAACTAACTTGGCCAGTGTACCAGGAGGAGAAATATCTGCCCTGGTCCCAAATATCGTTTTCAGTTTTATCCTGAGCATATTATGTAGGATTATTCAAATGATAACATAAACTAAAAACAACCTTCTCAAAAACACAATTTACAACTGTGTCCATCAACTTAAAAATCACTCTTCTGTCTTAATTTTCTTTTCCTACTATAACAAATAATACTGAGTTTGTTGTAACTAAATGAGATCAGTGTGACACTGTGGCCAAAAGAGCTAATGCAATCCTGGGATGAATAAACAGGAATCTTGACTTGGAAGAGAGGTGATTTTACCTTTGTATTTTGTGCAGTTGTGACTGCTGCAGGAATACTGTATCCAGTTCTGGTATCCACAATTCAGGAAAGATGTTAATAAATTGGAAAGGGTTCAGAAAAGGTCCATGAGAATGATTAAAGGATTAGAAAACATGCTTTATAGTGATAGATTCAAGGAGCTCACTCTATTTAGCTTACCTAAGAGAAGGCTACGGGGTGATAGTCTCTATGTATCTACATGGGGAACAAATATTTAATAATGAGCTCTTCAGCTAGCAGAGAAAGGTATTACACAATGCCATGGCTGGAAGTTGAAGCCAGACAGATTCAGATTGGAAATAAGGAGTAAATGTTTAATGATGAGAATAATTAACCATTGGAACAACTTACCAAGTGTGATGGTAGATTCTCCATCACAGAAATTTTTAAAATCAGGATTGGCTGATTTTCTACAAGCTCTGCTCTAGAAATTATTTTGGGAGAAGTTCTGTGGCCTGTGTTATACAGGAGGTCAGGCTAAATGATCCTAATGTTCCCTTCTGGCCTTGGAATCTATTAATTTTTTTCAGTTTGATTAATCTGTGCAGCTGATAGCACTCTACGTCTAGTCAGTTTAACAATCATAAAGGCAAGAGAGATCACCAAAAAATTGTGCCTTCTATGGGTGACATGATTTTTTGCAGTGATTACATGGAGATTCTGTTTTATCTAAAAAGAAAAGGAGTACCCGTGGCACCTTAGAGACTAACAAATTTATTAGAGCATAAGCTTTCGTGACTACAGCTCACTTCATCGGATGCATTTGGTGGAAAAATGCATCCGATGAAGTGAGCTGTAGCTCACGAAAGCTTATGCTCTAATAAATTTGTTAGTCTCTAAGGTGCCACGGGTACTCCTTTTCTTTTTGCGAATACAGACTAACACGGCTGCTACTCTGAAATCTGTTTTATCTGTTTGTCACAGGAAGCCCCTTTCCAGCCCCTGGTAAACTCTGTGCCATGCTGAATCCCAGAAAAGCTTCTAAATGGGAAAACCAGGCATGTAATCAGAAACATGGCTACATTTGTAAAAGGGGAAACTCCACTTTAGAGTCTCTCAATATGCCTTTAGGTAAGTGTGTCAATTTAATAAAAGGTGATTTTTTTTGTAGAAACTTCAGCCTGCAAAGATGTGCAATGGATAAAAAGAAGATGCATTTTGATCCCCAAGAAATTACAGAAGTTATTTTTTAGCCAAGAACAATACTTTAAAAACACCCATGTGTGTATGTGCGTGCCTTTGTGCACAAGCAGGTGGACACACACAAATTTCTATATTGCTTGGTACAAAAGGGCATTATTCTGTCCTTATCCTATATTAACCACTCTGGGAAGAATTTCATTATTTCATTCATCTAAAGCAGGGTGGCTAAATTTTACACAACTAAAAGCCATATTGGCAATTTGACAGGAGCCAAGGACCTAATTTGCATAAACCATCATTGTAATTTCATGTCCCTAATTGCACAAAAGCACACACTACAGCCACCCTAACCTTTAATGCAAAGAGTCAGTCTGTGATGATTACAGCATGCAATGCTTCACGTCCATCTGAGCAGGACAGCAGGAGCACTAGTTTTAATTATCCACGTCTCTGTATTAAAGAGCAGCCGTGGGCTACATTTTACATTTCCTTGTACTACGTTTAGACTGCAGGCTGCCTTTGACCTAAAGCATACAAATGACAAGTTAATAGCTGTCACATGCTATACCAAGAAGTGATCTTCAATAGGCTGTTTCCTAGGGATGCTTTGAAAGCTGCTTTTAATGCTCAGTAGTAAACTTATTAAACCAGAGAGAGATTGTATTTAAGAATATTTTAACTGACAATAATAACATAAAAAAAAGGGGCAAGATTTTTTTGAAAGGGGACCTAAAGTTAGGGTCTGAAACCTGTATTTAGTCACCTAAGTGGCCCAATTTAAAAAGGTGACAATTTAAAGAAGAGACAATTAGTTGCAATATTTACAAAATGATTTCTGATGGACAGTTACTGATAAGCAGTTATGAGAGATTTAGAACGTGAGTGTCATTACCTGAAATTTCTAGGGAGTTGCAATATATGATACAAATTGTTAGCTCTGTCCAAGTCTCGGTATTTTACGATATTTAGATGTTTAAATGATAAAGAACCATATTTTATTTATATTCACATTTAACATATTTAATATTAGTCATATTTCAATTCTTACTAGAATGTTCTTGAATTTCTGACCTCAAATTCCACCTATATTCAGCTAGATCTCCTGTATTTTATGCACAATAACAGAAAATACTGCCAGTCTAATTTACTTTGTTCTCTTTTACATTGCTCTAAAACATTTTTATTTTAATTTTAGATCACTTTGGGTCTATTAAATGCCCTTATGGGTGGTTGCCATACTCAGGTCACTGTTATATGATTCACAGAGAGCCCAAAGTATGGAAAGAAGCTTTGACTTCATGTAAGACACAAGATGGAAATCTGGCGAGTATGCATAATATTGCAGAAAACAGCTTTATTATTTCTCAGCTTGATTACAGGAAGTATTTCTACAGGCAATTGTTTTGTCTGCAATATTTATAATGAACAGTTAGCTGCTTTTTATTTTGAAAAGTGCTGCTAACGTTTATAGCCAAAGAATAGATCAGGCTTGATGGGTGTTTCTTACATAAACACAGAAAAAGATTTTTTGTTCACTTATGAAGTAAAAATCCAAGTATTAAAAAAAGTTGTACGGTAGGGAAGGAAAAATTCTATAGCCCCTGAACCCCAGCTTGTGTCTGCCAACCTGCTTACTTAGTACATAAGAGGTGTGAATCTTGTGCCTCCAACCCCAGTCCCATGCATTGGAGCCTGACAAGTTCTGCAGTGACCAAGGTCTTCTCAGCTAGGGCTCAATCCAACATTTAAGCATGCGTTTAACTTTAAGCACAGGAAGAGTCTCATTAAAATTGATGGATCTACTCATGCTTAAAGTTGAGCATGTACTTAAAAGCACTGCTGCATTTGGGTCCTGGTGAAGAGCAGTTAGGAAAAAACAACTCTGCCACTTTGTACAAACAAAATACGGGCTACTGTGGTTGGTGTCAGCATAAGTTATTTCAGCTTCCTCTCTCTCTAAGAAGCCACCAAGTTCCTCCTCCTGTTTGTTTCATGGATCTGCAGGAGACAGTCATGCAGAGGTATCTCCAAAGAGTTTTTGGGCTGCCAACATTTTGTAAATGTATTTTTTTCTTGTGAACCATAATGAGGAAAATGTATTTTTTTGATGAAGAGATGTAGAAAAGGTGAACAGGGTACATACAGCTTCATTAAATATGTGCCAGGCCAACCACCACAACCAGTGCTGAATTGTGGGACAGCACGGGGATAGCTGGTCTGGTTCTGTAGTTTTCCAGTCAATGGCAGCCCTCTGTTATTAAGAGGGATGCTGTTGGTCAATCCCAGCATCTTTAAGGCCACTGCCGACAGAAGACAGCCATGCACAAACCAGCATATTCCTGTCTTTATTTTGTTGCTTTAAGTTATCAAGACAGTTTATCAAAAATTGTTTGTATCCATCCTCTACCATTTGCAAAGAGCGTATGTCCCTTTGTAAAAGGCAAGATTTTTGGAGTGAGTCTAAGACTTAGCCACGTTAAAATATAGGCCAGGTTACCTCTCACAGCAGAGAGGAATGTGAAGGAGCAACTTGCATTTTTGCTAAAGCCGAAAGATGTAACTCTCTAAGTGCTGTATCCCAACATTCATGACTGAAATCTCATTCCAGATCTGGAAATGTACACTGTTACTGGTAAAAACACCATTAACACGCCAACTGCTTTTATGTTAGAGCCAACAGAAGAGCTGTGGATTGGACTGAATGCCCTTAAGATTCAAATGTATTTTGAATGGAGTGATGGGACTCCTGTGACATATATTAAATGGCTACGTGGTCAACCCAGCTATGCAAAGAGACAAGAAGATTGTATTGTTATGAAGGGACAGGTAAAATAATCCAATTATTTTTCATAGATCTATAGATTTGAAGGACAGAAGGGACAGCTGTGATCATCTAGTCTGACCTCCTGTATAACACAGGCCATAGAACTTCCCCTAAATAATTCTAGAGCAGCTCTTTTAGAAAAATATCAAATCTTGATTTAAAAATGTGAGTGATGGAGAATCCACCAAGACCCTGGGTAAATTGTCCCATGGGTTAATTTATTCTCACTGTTAAGAATTTATGTCTTATAGTGATGCCAATCATTACATAGTTCAGGCTCAAACTGCCATTCATTATAAGCCTGATTCTGAAACATTCACATGCCTCTCTTCTCCATAACCTTACCAAAGACACATGAAGCCACCTGAAATTTCATATGCCAGATCTTAGCCTAAAGTAAGTTTTCATATAAGTCTGGAGCCAATCAGAGAGGGCATTTAGAAGATGTGTGAGATCAAAAATGAAGAAGTAATATTTTCATAATGTCTTTTAGCATTTCATACGTCCTAAAGAACTCGGCCCAGAAATTCCAAATTTGTTTTGTTATTACGTTCATAGCAATAAGTGTTGCCTTTGGTTTTAGAGGTTCATGGTGCTTTATTTGTTATTATTATAAGCGGCTACTGCATACTCAGTTTTCTAATCCACCAGACCATACTACAGGGAAGTGACTCAACTTCCGAGTTTCTACTCTGTAAACCTGAGATATGTATATACCTCCTTAAGGCTGTGGACTTCTGACTGATTTTACAACCTGAAACACCTTTTAACATGGGTTTTTGTTTGTTTTGTTTTGCTTTTTGCATATAATGTCCTAGGTTTTAAAAAGCCAAAAACTGAAAAGACATACATTTTATGATGTGGAATATTAGTGACCCTCCCCTTCCCCACAAATGGGTCATGAGCAGGATTGGAACCTCTAGTTCTAGAGCACGGTTCTCAGTCAGTTGAGCTTACCAATAACTGGTAGTAGCAGCAGGTTGTTGTCCTCTATGTGAACAAGCCAGAGGAGGGGTATGTCTCTGACTGTGAGCAGCCATTTGCTGACAGCAGAGGAATGTTGAAACTCTGGATTCCTGGAGGGTTCTGGAAGGGAGTGTTCTCTAGTAGTTACAAACCCTCATTTCCTATACCTCCTTCCCCAGCCTTTTGCCCCTGCCCCTAGCACAGTGTTTCTCAAATGCAGCCACCATGGCCATATGCAGCCACCAGGGGCTTTTCTTGCAGCCACAGCTTCCTGGGCAGTGATTGGGGGATGACGACAAGGCAGGCCCCAGCTCTGGGGAGACACAAGCTGCAGGAGCAGTCAGTCAGTCAGTCCCCTCCTTCCCGGGGGCAGTAGGGTCGGGCTTCTGCCCTGGGATGGCAAGTGGCAGGCTCCAGCCACAGGGCTTCAGGCTCTGTCCCCAGGCTCTGTCCCCTGGGCGTGTGGCTTTGGGCTCCATTCCCTGGCTGTGCAGTGGTCTGGCTCAAGCTCACCCTCATCATCACATCTAGTCCCTGCTGCCTCCCCCAGTGCCCCATCACCCATGCCCCCACTGCCTCTGTATCCATCCAGGGCTTAATTTGTCTCCGAGCTTGCCAGGGCTGAGTAAGTCTGCTGTGAAAAGTGATATTAACAAACATACAAATATCACTTTTCACAGCAGACTTACTTATAGCTAACAAGTCTTAAAAAAAATCCCAAAAGTAAAAGAAAAAACAAGAAAAAAGACAAGAACGTTCAAAGCACCTTATTTCTGTTTCTATCCTGTTTAGGTCCAGTAAAAAGTAGAGACAACTGTACATTATTTTTATTATTGAGTCTGCAAAAAAGAAAAAAATCCTACATAGATAAATTACAATGATTTGGGCATATATATATGTGCATATTTATTTATTTTTCCTAAAGTGAATTAAGTATTTTAGGAAAAATTGTAAAGCAGCCACCAGCAAGAGTTGGTGGCCTCACTCGGAGGCCACCAAAAATTTTGTTGTGAGAGTCCCTGCCCTAGCATGTACCCCTCATAGCCTGTCTCTGCCTCTATCTACCACCACCTTGAAGCCTGTCTCTGCTCCTGTGTGCCCCACAACCTGTCTATCCCTCCCACACAGCTTGTCTCTGCCTCACACCATTACTCACCCTCTCCATTCCACTCCGTCCCTGCAGCCCCTGGCTGAAGCATGCCCAGTTCAAATGGGAACTTTGGAGAAAATAACTGCCAAATTCTAACAAGTCTGTACTCAGAATGTGTGTCCTAATAGGTTTCTGAGGCTTATAACTTGGCCAAATTTGGTGGACTTTCATGGGATGGCTAAAGGCACATCCCTGACACCAGGGCACCCCCCTGCCAAATTACAAGTCCCTGCCCCATTGTTACCAACTCTTGTGATTTTATCACAACTCTTGTTATATTTGGTGTTTTTCTTAAAGCCCCAGCCTGTGAGGTTAAAAAGTTATACTAAAATCTCAGCTTTGGTTTAACACCCCTCCTCCCCCCAAACTATAACTCTAGCTCACCCGGTTTCAGAGAAAAGCTTGATAACACAAAGACATTGAATCATAATGGAAACCAACAGGCCAATAAAAAGAGCCCAATACTTATTATTTTTAAAAAACTCATGATTTTTAATCCACTCTCTTAATTTTAAGTGCCTCATTCATGATTACTGAGCATCTCAGGTTGGCAATACACCTGCTCCAAAGCATGAAGCTTTTGGAATAAATGATTATAAGAATTTTTTTAACATGGGCAAAACAACATCGTTTTCTCTAACCCTGTTCTGAGAAGTGGCTGAACTGTTTTTGTTGAAACGTTCAAAAGAAAAGTTCAGCTTGAGTCAAACATCCAGCAGGAAAAATTTAATCTCAAATGGTTAAAGTTTGGCAAATTATAAGCAAATGAAAGCAGGTCTTATAATGAAAAGTATTAGGCAACCTTAATTTAGGTGTCACTACCAGCTCGGCCTAGGATATTTTTTGTTTCCATCAATGGTAAATATTAATCCCCTCCCACCATTAAAGGGGAAGAACAGAGCTACTGAAGAACAGAGAAATTAAGTTGTTTACATAGTGAGCACTGTGGTCTAATGGATTAAGCATGCACCAGGGCCTCTCCATTTTAATCCTGGTTCAGACACTAACTCACTATACGACATTGTGCATGTCATTTAGGTCTAAACTGAGCGTCTAGATTCAGCCTGTGTAAAAGGCACTATGTAGATGCACATTGGGAAGGAAGTGAGCTGTAGCTCATGAAAGCTTATGCTCAAATAAATTTGTTAGTCTCTAAGGTGCCACAAGTACTCCTTTTGTTTTTTGGGAATACAGACTAACACGGCTGCTACTCTGAAACCTGGGAAGGAACTGTAACTCAGCTCCAAATCCTCTCCTCTTTCCCTCTTGCTCAGGATGCTGCTTACTCTCCTTGCTTGAGCCTGACTAGCTCTCCTGGGAGAGAGGGGAGTGGGAAGCTACGGCTTCATCTACTTCTTGATCCTCACAGATTTCTTATTTATGCAGGACAGTATGGAAATGTAGCTAGATTTGTTTAAAATAAATAAATGGAAGGTAACAAAACACCCAAAACCACCATAAATAAAAATAAAAATCATTTTAAGTTGACTGTTTCTCAGCAAAGATCTAATGGCAGATATCTCTTAGGTCTCTTTTACAAAACATATCACAGGAAAGTTCATCTAGTTCATTACAAAATAATATAATAAATAATTAAAGAAAAACATCTAATATCAACATTAATTAACATTTTGTGGGACATTATGATTTATTTTTAGTGTGTTTTTCATTTTCTCTCTCACAAAATTCACTAGCTTTCAATGAGTCTCCTACTCGTAAGTGTGACATAGTCATACTCATGGGGACACATTCAAGCCTGCATTACTCCAATTCTACTCCTTTCACTGGAGTTACAGTAGTGTAGAACTGGAGTAATGCTGTGATGAATCTGGCACATCATTTTTTGATGCAATCTATATTTATCAACCAATTCATGCAACAGATTAAAAATGAGCATGAGCAAGGAGAGAGGAAATTAGCAATTTTCTAAAGGTTATGCATCCCTCTTCCTGGACATTTCAGGATGGATATTGGGTAGCTAATCTTTGTGAAAGGAAACTTGGTTATATCTGCAAAAGGACACCTTTACCACAAGCTCCTAGGGAAGTGGAGATCATCGATCCAGGCTGCCAGAAAGTAAGTGTGAAATAGATTATATGGGGATCTATAAAGGTCATTTAGCCTATTGGATTTCATGCTCTTTAAAGTCCTTTGTCTTTCATGGTGACCTCTTCCCTCTATTTAGTAACTACTTTTGAAGGACCCCAGTGATTTTTTCCGTTAGCAAGTTGCTCATGTATGTACAGTTTTTATTGTCATTCATTTTCAGATGCAAATCTACTCTGAATTCATTTTTAATTTATATTGAATTCTTCCATTTCCTCCCTCTTCTTTGTAATAGAGTCTCATTTCCCACTCAGTAATAGATATACATAGACCATTTTTATTAACAAAAAGTCTTCACAACATCCCGTGTTTATTTTAGGCTCTTCACCCAACGAAATAACAAACATAGCATACACCACAGGCCTCTCTGTCTCAAGTCTCAGATCTTCTGTATCTTCATAGGCTTTAGCATCAGCAACTAATAAGAAAAGGAAATCAATTCAAAGCAGAAAAGAATCTCCCTTCCCAGCTATCTGGTTCAGATTCCTTACTTGTGGGCTGCCTGTCTGGACTCTGAAAACCACCCACCCCCACCCCACTGCAACAGGTGATATGGTTCCTAGTCAGCAAATTTAGCAAGTCTCACCTGCTCAGAAATCCACTTGTTTAATCTATACTGGTTTTGAGTAAACCTCTGTAGTAGACTCAGGAAGAACAAGCCTAAGCTGGATCACAAGAGGTCCTTCTTTGAATTCTGAAGAGTCAGTGTAGTCAGATATTGGTAGCTCTGGTTATATGTGAATAATTTAAATCATTTTTGTGTTTCAAGGTTTTAGAGCCCACTGTTCTTGAGTAGACATAATTTCCCTCTGAGCAGAGCAAAGTCAGCATCTTTGTTCTTCTGGTGCATGCGTAACCAAGCCTGCAAATCACTGTAAGGCCATCCTGACCAGATAACCTTCCACTCCAGGAAAATCATACCAACATAAGAGAGGAGGAGGAAAAGATGGGTCAGGTGTGAGCTGCCCCTGGCAGACCTCCCAGCATCATCCCCTGGGTAAAAACAATACTGATCTCAGGGAGCTTCCTTTTGTTAAATAACAGCCCTGCCTATGTCTGGTGATCAGAGTCTCTTCTTTTTTCTCAACTGAGCTTCATCAATCGATTTCACATTAATATGTATTTATATTTTAAAGGGCAGAACAGAATCAATATGTTAATCTGTCAAGAACTCATGTGTTTGCCTGATGTTTGTCACAGGGCTGGAAAAGACATGGTTTTCACTGCTATTTGGTTGGACACACATTTGTAACATTCCCAGAAGCAAATAAGACATGTGAAAGGAGCAATGGTTACCTAGCTACTGTGGAAGACAAGTAGGAAAAATATTTTTTGTTCTACTTTTAAATTTCTGCTCATGATGGAAAAGGCTTTGAAGGTTCTAAATTTTAAAATACTCTAGAACTTTTCTAGTGTGGAGCCAAATACAAAGGATCTACACAGAAAAAACGAATTCCTATGTACCTTTGGGTTTTCTATAGGCTCTGTTGTGGTAGTATCCGAATGCTTCCCAGGTAAAATTAGATTTGCAGAGATGGTCCCTCATGGGCTAAATGGAGTCTTATGCTCTTCTCCATTTCCTGGTTCTAGGAAGGCTTTATTATTACTAATTTATTTATTTATTTGCTTCTTTTTTCCTTCCAGGTCTCATTCTGACTTTTGATGTTCTTTTTCTGATATTAACTATATCCTACAGATCTATTATGACCTCAATTGCAAAGAAGAGACACTTCTGGGATTAGATTTTAACTTTCTAGTTTATATTTTGATTTGGTTTATTGAGATGAATACAGTGGTTTAAATTTGGTTCTACCATTTTACCTGACCATGCTTTCATATTGCTTTCATGCATGCATCTGTTTCTGTGCATCTCCATACTTTTTTGGGTGCTTTATCATTTCAGAAATCCTTCCTGTACTCTTATCCAAGATTTTCAAACAACATTTTCCTACTTGTTTCCAGGTTCTCTTTCCTTTATCACTTCTCATTGCTTAATCCAAGCATATGTAAACTATGCTTCTTGGTCCAGATTTGGCTAGTGAGGAAACTGTAGTGCACACGTCTTTCAGTCTTCAAAACTGCCACTGTGAGACATGAGCCATCAGAAAGTGTGACAAATGACCAAAATGTGGAACACATTGCGTGTTGTACATTGTGTCATACTTGACAATTCTAATGTTTGAAATTAATAATTGATGGATTCTAATGACTTTTAATGGTTTATCATTTTATTTCATAACTGACAGATTGTAATAGTTATAAATCTTTCTTTAAACTATTAGTTTAAATCTCCTTGAAGTGAAAAATTTGAGCAAAAATTTCAGGGGAAAAATCTTTTTTAGTAATAGTTCCTTGTAACAGGGTCAGCACCTGCCTCTCGTGAGTGCCCCCTGGTGGTCGGGTGTGAGCCTGCTGTTTCTTAGTTCTTGGAATAGGGTGACACCCACCTTTCACAAGTAACCTCCCTCTCCCCAGCCAATGGTTTCTTTGGTGAGTCTTTAGTGACTCGGCCCCTTGGCCAAGTCATACACAGTCTGTAGGTGGAACAGCATGCACAAACGCCTTCCAGGGTATAGAGTATTTAGTTTCCATCACGGCTTCCTTCCTGGAGACACTGCCCTCTATACCAATTTAACAGGGCTCAACATGGTACCTTCCATTGATATGTCCTTCTCAGCAGCACACACGCACGCACATGCACAGCTTAGTTTTTAACTAGACCAACAGGATCCATCATGGTACCCTTGCTTGGTCTGGCTATGTTCTGGGCGCTGTACTTGCTTGGTCCCCTCAGCCATCCAGAAGGTCCTTCTTAACTCCCCTGGTGTTCAGCAGCTGTCCGTGGGCTCAGCCCTGTCCTAACTGAGCTGTCCGTGGGTCCTGCTGCTCTTCCAGCTGGCCATGAACCTGGTTCTCTCTCTTCCAGCTCCAGGCAGCAACTGACTGCTCTGTCTCTGCTGCTTCTTTTTATATGGCTTTCCTGGCTCCTGATTGGCTGTTCCCCTGTAGCCCTCTAGGCCACCTGGAGGACTTCTCCTCTTCTCTTTTCTGAGGCAAAGTGAGGCAGGGCTGCGAGGCCTCCAGGAGAGGACCTCTGGACATAGTCCACCCCAACATATTCCTTTATTAAAAATCAGAGGATACAGATTTGTGTGGTCTCTCTTAGCATAAGGCAGTGGTAGCCCCAAAATTTAAACAACAAAACAAAATGCAACATATAAGGAGCTAATAGACAGCAGCTCGACCAAGACCATACTAGTATCTGCCTCTGCCTTCTCCCTTCTAACTCTCAGACAAATGTATGATGTCTTATATTGTGCAGGAGGAAAAGGAATCATTCCAAATTATTAATAGGCCATAATTATCATGCTTTCTTTCTGGTGTCAGCTGCTGAATTTGTTCAAAGTATAAATTAATAGATTTAAACCAACCATTTTATCAACTTTTAACTCTTTTATCCAGTTTTCCATTTTGAATTATTTCATTTAAAAAAAAAGCCATGATTAAATCTGAGTATAACATTGATTTGAAACATTATTTTCCTTAACAGAAATGAACAAGCCTATTTGATTAGTCTGACTGGGCTAAGGCCTGAAAAATATTTCTGGATAGGGCTTTCAGATGTAGAGGAACAAGGGACTTTCAAGTGGACCGATGGTGAAGCAGTTCTGTTCACTCATTGGAATTCAGCAATGCCTGGTATGCACTGCAGTGCTGTGTGATATGTGCTGTCTGTGGTTTTAGGATGTGTTTAGACTGAATACTGAAAGGTGCATGAATTTCCACTCTCTGTCCCCTGGAAGATTAGACAGGATTCAACCATGGGCCCTCTTTTGTATTCCTGCAGGGGAGTAAGGGAGGAGTAAGGAGCACACTAGCCACATAAAGATTAGTGGGCTGCTAATCCCCATTTTGTGTAGTTGTGCAAGCTGGGGCTTTTACGGTCTAGAGACCAGGCTAAGCAGGGGCTGAAGGGGCTTCAACATTTTCAGAACTTTATCACAACATTAGTGGTTGACATAGTTCATCACACTCAGGAAAATTAGTGCTGGACATAAGTGGCCAAACAATTAGACCTATAGGGTGCTTAGGTGAGACACGAAGTAACGGCAAATATACAGATTACTAGACTAAAAATGGTCACACTAGGGTGGGAAAAAGGGACTATCAGTGTTCACCTTTTGTGAGTTTTCTCATCATTTGGCAGAGATGGGCTCATGGGATTTGTTAATGTACCTGTGCTACTGTTCTGGGTATTCCTATGACACATGGAACCAAGACCCTGATTCTTAAAAGTATGTAGGCATACTTACAAGTGCTGCAACATCAGTGTTGCAACACTTCACTGATTAGAAGCCTAAATCTTACTTTCAAAAGGGATTTAGGCACAGTTAATGGAATTTAGGCTCCTAAGTGCCTAAATCTGTTTTGACAATAAGACTTCACCTTCTAAGTGAGTTATGCATTTCAATGCTGAGCACAGCAATGCCTATATACCCTTAAAAATCTGGACTCAAGTGACTTTGCATCTGTGTTAGAATTTCCATCCTTTGGTTTATAAAATAGGAATGGAAACAGAAGTTTAATTTCTTTGAGAGCAGAGCCCCAAGTTCAGAGAAATATGTAATTTTCAATTAGGTTTTTAACATTTCTTTAATGAAGGAGGAAAGTCAGGCTGTGTTGCCATGGAAACTGGAATTGCAGCTGGATTATGGGATGTTCTTAGTTGTGAGAAGACAGCAACATTTCTCTGCAAACAGTGGGCTGAGGGTGTGACACGTCCTCCGATTCCATTAACAACTCTTGCCCCCACATGCCCTGAAGGCTGGGATTCAAGCAATTATATTAGCTTATGCTTCAAAGTAAGTATTAAACTTTTCTGCCTCATTCACTACACACTGTCCATCTCATGCACTGAGAGTTAAAATCTACTCTCAGTTGTTCCCTAACCTGCATTGTGTAGTGGAATGCACGCTTTTTAGAGATTCCATTTCGGAACACTATTGTCAACCCTAGTTATTGGAAAATTATGAGTCAAGGTTCCAAGTAATCATGATATTGGCTTAAAATCATGAGATTTAAAACAAATACATTGGGTTCTTTTTTATATTGTTTTCAAGCTTTTCCACTCAAGCATGAGGGCTTGAAACATACTTTTCTCTTTTTAAATGAAAGCTGAGATTCTCAGCTAATCAAATTCTGTGAGACTCACGATAAAATCATGAGGGTTGGCAACAGTGTTAAGATAATGTTTTCCATGAACAGACATAGGAACCTGACACGGTTCCAAGATTTTTGCACAAAGCACATAATGTATTCAATGTGATAGCAAACAAACCCAGTTTCACATTTGGCATCTGGTGGCACCTAGGCAAATAGAACAACAACATTTAAAAAGTGCTTTCCCTATTTACTTAAAAGATAAATGAGAAAATTCCCTACAAAGACTATATTAAGATAATATTTACAAGAAAGTAAAATAATTTACAGAAGGAAAAGTGAATCAGTGACTTCATAGTCAGAGCTTCCCAGAGGCATTCTTCCATCTCTGTCTCCCAAGCAGTCTTTATACTCTTCCCCTTGTATACCTGGGCAAGCACAAAGAGTAAACATAGATGAGGTTAAGCTCTTACTCTTCAGAGACTATGTAATTATGCTACATTGTGTCACACTGAAATTATTATTTATTTATTTGGATGACCATTTATCAGATCGGATACTTTCCTGCTGCTGAAACCTCTTCCCCTAGACTTAAACAACCTTAATTATGGACTCAGTCCTGCAAGCTGCTGAGCACTCTGGCCCTGACTCAGCAAACAAATTAAGTATGTGCTTGAGTCAGGGCCAGAGTGCTCAGCACCTTGCAGGACTGAGCCCTACATCCGCATCTCCTTCTCGCTCCCATTACTTTGGATATTACTCCATTCCTGATTTTTACCCCCTTTGGAGTTTTAGATATAACCACTTTATTTTTCTTCACCACTTTCAGTGGTCAGAGCTCCTATTAAGTTATACGTACTAGCTTTTTCCCGCTCTGTGTATTGTGATAGCTATGGGTCTTCCCAGTCCTCCCCTGTGCTTTTGCTCAAACAAAGTGAAACAATGGATGCTAAGAATTAGGCATTCTGTAATCCATATTCCAGGTGTTATTTTGGTTCTGGATATCCTTTTGATTTGGTTAGCTGGATTGTATGAAATCCCACTACTGAGAAAGTAGCTGGCCAGGGTGTTGTTTGATTTTATTACTTAGGGAGGGTATTATTATATAGTAGCTTATTGTGAAATATGTCCTCATTAGATTTTTGTGAGAGAAGGAAACCAAAAGAAATCATGATTTGAAGCAGAAAATTTTTGTAGAGAAATAGGAGGACACTTGATCACTATCAACAGAAAAGAAGTAAAGGATTTAATATGGCAGATGGTTCTGTGAGTATTTACGAAATATTTATTCTTTCACATTAATGGCATGTATAAGAAGAATAACAAAAAGCTCTCTTGAATTCATTCTCAAAAGGATTAATTTTAAGTAAAAAACTGTTCATTATATCTTTTATCGCTATCCCCCACTTATTTTTAATTACTATATTTAAAATAAACCACAGGAATTTGGGTGTAACAGGAGTCTCAGAATTCAGGAACTTGATGTGCAAATGTTTGTGTATGGGTTGGAGATTTCTAAAAGTTGTACAGAGTTCATTCATGATGATATATCAATTGTCCAAACAATTGAAAGGGATTTATGTCCTGACTATGTAAAGTTGGTGGTGGTTGTTGGGATGTTTTTGGTTTTTATTTTGTTTTATTTTACAGATGTAAATGCTAAAATTGGGCATCTAACTGCATGATTGCTCTCACAAATCAGGTAGTTAGACCTCTAACTGCTAGCATGTGCAGGTGCCCAAATGTGTCCACAAAAGTTGAGGTTGCAGTGAAATTTCCTTTAAAACCAGGCCACTTAAGTGTGGCTGTACTCTGAAAAGTAACTCTATACAAATTATACAAATTCTCAATATCTGGTGTTTCCCAGTGAACCTATATCAAAGGCTCTCATTGGCATATAAAAGATGGTGGTTTTGTTGTTTTTTTCTTGTTGTTTAAATTGCCAGGCAATGGTGTACTATAAACTTATTTTTCCAATAGATTTAAGAGTGATTTACAAGTGGCAAAGAGACTTTTTGCCACTTTGTCCACTTTAGTTTTATATATAATATATATGTGTAGGATGTATTTGTTTTTGAATGTGCTTTTTTCATTTTTGTTTTGCTTGGTCATCTGTCTACCAATAGATAGATTAGCAATTCAGATCTTGTCTATCCTTTTTTCCTGGAAGAATCTATGGCTTAATGTGGCTATAAGCTCTTTGGGTCAGGAACTCTTTCCTGTGATGTGTTTATACAAAACCGAGGACAAGGAGGCTTTGATCTGAATCTGGGATTGTATGTGCTACTGCACTAGAAATAATAATGAGTATCATGAAAGTGAAGCTTAAGCATTGAGAAAAAGATTTTTAGTTAGTTAAATTGTTTTACAATTCTTTATTTGTGTTTTAATTTTTGTTGAAATCTCTTAATCCAAACTCCTGACATACAGTTGAGAGAAAAGATCTCTGAGAAAAGCCAGCACCACCTCACCATTTTGATAGAGTGCTGAGATAGCTCCCTCTCACTTCTCTGGTCCTTCAAGTTGTTCTCTGTCAAACATAAGGATGACAAATATTTATATTCCTAGTGGACTTGATGATCTGCTGCAGTCAAGATCTAATTGGTGTGGTGGACAGGAAGAACCAGCAGGAACTGATTATGAGGCCACTTCTGGGTGGCTGCTAGTGGCTGTTCTAAACTCTACCAGTTGGTAATGGTTCACAAGGAATTGTCTATTAGCTCAGAATTGTCAGAGACCAGCATGCCTTGACCAAACCCCTCACATGGAAACTGTGACAGGTTTAGGGTAAGAGCTGGTTTTATGGAGAGATGGGGCTGTTTTTCTCCTATTAGAGTAGCACAAACAGAGTAGAATATGGGCCAATATGTCTATGATAGAAAACAAGGAGAAAACACTTTTCTGAGAGGAATACATCATACATCAAGAAGAAAGGCAAATTAATATAAACGCATTTTCTTCCTTTGCAGGTTCCTTTTTATGAGATAATTTTATAGAGATTTCAAATTTTTTGAACTGCTATAAGTTCTAAAATGTCTTTTGTACAAAGGGCGTATATAATTGTCCTATTATATACAATCACATATCTATATCATATAATGTATTTTAGGGACAAAGGATTTATCTTTCAGCATTTCTGGATGGGTTTGATTTACTTGAATTCTGATGAAGGATATACCTGGATTGATGGCTCTCCAGTGAGTATATTGGTTGTTAAATAATCATTGCCTTTCTGGCTTTTAGAATATCTTTTTTGTAATCTTTTCTGAGTCTTTTCTTACTCCCTTCCCATTCCCTCCTAAACTTTCATACCCAGTTCCATAGAAACACTTTCTCTGCCACTGCATTAAACAAGTACAATGGTTTAGTCTTCACTGAGGCTATGATGGAGGAAAAGAATCACTTCATATCTTCTGCCCCAGCCACACAACCATAAAACAGGAGCATATGCAATCTGAATCCCTTGATACATTCAAACTGGAAAATGTCTTCCATCACACATGCTCCAGAGCAGGGGCAGGCAAACTTTTTGGCCTGAGGGCCACATCGGGTTTCTGAAATTGTATGGAGGGACGTGCCCCTGCCCCCTATCCGACCCCTCCTGCTTCTCACCCCCTAATGGCCCCCGAGATTCCTGCCCCATCCAACCCCCCTTGTTCCCTGACGGCCCCCCAGGACCCTGCCCCCTCCTGCTCTCTGTCCCCTGACTGCCTCCAGACCTCCGCCCCGACTGCCCCCCACCACCCCATCCAACCCCTCCTCTCATTCCTGACTGCCCCCCCGGGATCCCTGTCCCATGCAACCACCCCTTGTCCCTGTCCCCTGACCACCCCCGGAACCCCCACCCCTGACTGCCCCCTGCTGCCCCATCTAACCACTCCTCTCATTCCTGACTGCCCCTCTCCCTGGGACCCTACTCCATCCACCCCTCCTGCTCCCTGTCCCCTGACTTCCCCCAGAACCCCTGCCCCTGACTGTCCCCTGCTGCCCCATCCAACCCTTCCTCTCCTTTCTGACTGCCCCCCTCCAGAACACCTGCCCCATTCAACCCCCCGTTCCCTGCCCTCTGACCACCCCGACCCCTATCCCCACCCCTGGCCCCGACCACCCCCCGAACACCCCTGCCCTCTATCCAACCCCTCCTTGCTCCCTGCCTCCTTACTGCGCTGCCTGGAGCACTGGTGGCTGGCGGCATGGCTGCACCAGGACAGGCAGCTGTGCCGTCTGGCTGGAGCCAGCCGCGCACCGCGCAGCACAGAGCACAGGGTCAGGCCAGGCTCTGCAGCTGTGCTGCCCCAGGAGCTCACAGCCCCACCGCTCAGAGCATTGCACTCATGGCACAGTGAATGGAGGCTCTGGGGGAGGGGGACACCAGGGGATGGGATGGGGGCTAGCGTCCCAGGCCAAGAGCTCAGGGGCTGGACAGGAGGGTCCCAGGGGCCGTAGTTTGCCCACCTCTGCTCTAGTGGCCTTCCCTGCTGCTTCATGTTATATGGGCATGGATATCAATCTGGAAGGAAGATGTGGGGGAAGGGAGCCTTGATGGTTAGTAGGCTGATACATGTGGGTCAAAGACAGTTATAATGTCTCACTAGGTCAGCATTACCCCTCAGAGCAATCTGCTTCCAACAGGGCCTATTCATGTCTGAGGCTGGACGACCAAAACTAGTTTGCAACCTCATGGAAGTGAGAATAGGCCCAGATCTCATCCTGGAGATGATAAACTGACTTTGACATAAGTAAAGTAGAGTGCTTCTATCGGGATGTACTACACTTCCTCTGATTTTACACCATTTTACAACCCCATCTTTGCAGCCCAGAGTCATAGCTCATAGACTCGTAGATATTAAGGTCAGAAGGAACCATTATGATCATCTAGTCTGACCTCCTGCACAATGCAGGCCACAGAATATCACCCACCCACTCCTGCAATAAACCTCTCACCTATGTCTGAGCTATTGAAGTCCTCAAATCATGGTTTAAAGACTTCAAGGTTCAGAGAATCCTCCAGCAAGTGACCCATGCCCCATGCTACAGAGGAATGCAAAAAAACCCCAGGGCCTCTTCCAATCTGCCCTGGAGGAAAATTCCTTCCCGACCCTAAATATGGTGATCAGCTGAACCCTGAGCATGTGGGCAAGACTCACCAGCCAGACACCCAGGAAAGAATTCTGTGTAGTAACTCAGATCCCACCCCCTCTAACATCCCATCACAGGACATTGGGCCTATTTACCATAAATAGTTAAAGATCAATTAATTGCCAAAATCATGTTATCCCATCATACCATCTCCTCCATAATCATATCAAGTTTAATCTTGAAGCCAGATAGGTCTTTTGCCCCCATTGCTTCCCTTGGAAGGCTATTCCAGAACTTCACTCCTCTGATTGTTAGAAACCTTTGTCTAATTTAAAGTCTAAACTTCCTGATGGCCAGTTTATATCCATTTGTTCTTGTGTCCACATTGGTACTGAGCTTAAATAATTCCTCTCCCTCTCCAGTATTTATCTCTCTGATATATTTATTGAGAGCAATCATGTCTCCCCTTAGCCTTCTTTTGGTTAGGCTAAACAAGCCAAGCTCTTTGAGTTGCCTTTCATAAGACAGGTTTTCTATTCCTCGGATCATCCTAATCGCCCTTCTCTATAGCTGTTCCAGTTTGAATTCATCCTTCTTAAACATGGGAGACCAGAACTGCACACAGTATTCCAGATGAGGTCTCACCAGTGCCTTGTATAACGGTATTAACACCTCCTTATCTCTGCTGGAAATACCTCTCCTGATGCATCCCAAGACCGCATTAGCTTTTTACACGGCCATATCACATTGGTGGCTTATAGTCATCCTGTCAATCAATACTCCAAGGTCCTTCTCCTCCTCCGTTACTTTTAATTGATGCATCCCTATCTTATAACTAAAATTCTTATTATTAATCCCTAAACGTTACACTTCTCACTATTAAATTCCATCCTATTACTATTACTCCAGTTTACAAAGTCATCCAGATCCTCCTGTATGATATCCTGGTCCTTCTCTGAATGAGCAATACCTCCCAGCTTTGTATCATCCGTAAACTTTATTAGCATACTCCTACTTTTTGTGCCGAGGTCAGTAATAAAAAGGTTAAATAAGATTGGTCCCAAAACCGATCCCTGAGGAACTCCACTGGTAACGTCCCTCCAGCCCGACAGTTCACCTTTCAGTGTGACCCGCTGTAGTCTCCCCTTTAACCAATTCCTTATCCACCTTTCAATTTTCATATTGATCCCCATCTTTTCCAATTTAACTAATAATTCCCCATGTGGCACCATATCAAATGCCTTACTGAAATCTAGGTAAATTAGATCCACTGTGTTTCCTTTGTCTAAAATATCTGTTACTTTCTCAAAGAAGGAGATCAGGTTGGTTTGGCATGATCTACCTTTTGTAAAACCATGTTGTATTTTGTCCCATTGACCCATTGATCTCAATGTCCTTAACTACTTTCTCTTTCAAAAATTTTTCCAAGACCTTGCATACTACAGATGTCAACTAACAGACCTGTAGTTACCCGGATCACATTTTTTTCCTTTCTTAAAAATAGGAACTATGTTAGCAATTCTCCAGTCATACGATACAACCCCTGAGTTTACAGATTCATTCAAAATTCTTGCTAAAGGGCTTGCAATTTCATGTGCCAATTCCTTTAATATTCTTGGATGAAGATTATCTGGGCCCCCCGATTTAGTCCCATTAAGCTGTTCAAGTTTCGCTTCTACCTCAGATATGGTAATATCTACCTCCATATCCTCATTCCCATTTGTCATGCTACCATTATCCCTAAGATCCTCTTTAGCCTTATTAAAGACTGAGGCAAAGTATTTGTTTAGATATTGGGCCATGCCTAGATTATCCTTAACCTCCATTCCATCCACAGTGTTTAACGGTCCCACTTCTTTCTTTGTTTTCTTCTTTAATTC
This sequence comes from Dermochelys coriacea, assembly GCF_009764565.3. Taxonomy (NCBI): domain Eukaryota; kingdom Metazoa; phylum Chordata; order Testudines; family Dermochelyidae; genus Dermochelys; species Dermochelys coriacea. The sequence goes on from NC_050069.1 coordinate 231,392,162, forward strand.
CCTTTGCCAAGGTCCAACTCTACTTGACTTTTAGCCTGTCTCACTTTATCCTACCTATAGCTACCAACTACTTGATGAAGAAGACTAGATATAATTTCTTCAGCCCATCAGGGTTCCCCTTTTCAGCTATATCAGTGTGCGTATAGTATAAGGTGTTCATCTCCCTCTGTACAAGGGCTGAGCTTATTGGTTCCACAACACTTCTTGATCCTACTGGCCTCAGAAATGAAACACTTAGGAGGATCAACCCCTGAGGCTTTTTAACAGTGCAGTTCACAACTATTCTCTCTCATATAGAAGTAACTAGTAATAGAACTGTGTTTCCACCATAGGTAATTTATGAAAACTGGAATGAAGAAGAACCCAATAATGACAAAGGAATTGAACATTGTGGAATGTTTGAGGGAAGTCCAACAATGCAGTGGAATGACTTGTATTGTGAACACTTACTTAATTGGATTTGTGAAATAAAAAAAGGTAGGACTACTGCTCTATTTAATTAGAGAAATATAAACAAAGTACAGTCAGTTTGTTGGACTAACTAAATTTAAAAATAGGTGTGACACTAAGAATCACTCTTTGTTTGAAAGCATAGGAAGGGAACACAGTAGATAAAAAGCAAGGACATGAATTCTGATCTCTTAACTAAATACAGGGGTACAGAAGGTCAAAAAAAGTCCCTTGTATTTTACCTGTGGCCTTACCTCCCTATCCTATATATTCAAAAGGTTTGCAGTGCAAGGATGCCTATCTCTTTAAGAGGAACATAGAGTCCTGTGGCACCTTATAGACTAACAGACGTATTGGAGCATCAGCTTTCGTGGATGAATACCCACTTCGTTGGATGCGTGTCCTACAAAGTGGGTATTCACCCACAAAAGCTTATGCTCCAATACATCCGTTAGTCTATAAGGTGCCACCGGACTCTGCCACTTTTACAGATCCAGACTAACACGGCTACCCCTCTGATCTTTAAGAGAAGTATTTCTCTTTCTTATCTCCTCCCTTTATCTGGATCCATTTTGTCCAAAGGAGAGCTGGAAGGCAGGAGGTACAGAACTTTGATTTCCTTAAGCAAAAGTAGCTCTCTGTTTTATATTGTCTAAGAATATAATAAAAGTGAATGGACCAGTTGGTGTAAAAATCACTTGCTCTGACAAGGAGGAAAAAATAGAGGTTGATTTAGCTTACACCAACATTGTCCAAGGGGCAGGGCTCTCAGCAGTAGAAAATCCGCAAAAGATCATTGTGGCAACATGATTGACCCCAAGGCCCACTTTGTCAAGTGGCTACAAGTTGCCCCAGTGTCACCCACACTCTAGCAAAACCCAAAAGTGAGTGGTACCACGAGGTGCTGTTTCCCTGGAAATGCAGGGATTCAGAGAAATAAGGGATATAGGAATAAATGAGCAATATTGAAACAAATACTAAATAAAATAAATATCTAGCTTATTTTGACCCTCTGCCTAATTTCTCCCTCCCCCCCGGTTGTGGGTAGAATTTCTGCCCCCTCCCCTCAGTTGAGTATTTGAGTAGATAAGCAGAGGGCATGGGCACCAGAACCTGTCTGAAAGAGAAGAGAGGGGCTATGTCAGCCATGGTACAGGCTAGTTTGAAAGCACCTACGACCCATGTCCCTAAAATAAAAGGAAAGCTGGGAGCACACAAGAATCTGGCTGAGGGTGAGGTGAGAGATGGCATCAGCTGCCCATAGGCAATGAAACTTCTGAACCCTTGAGGTCCATCCTGACAAAAAGACTATTCTAAAACACCAGGAGATGTATTGGACTGTCACTTTAAAAACCATTTGTTATTTGGTTAATCAAAGTTAACTTTTTAGTAAATTTCTCATGACAACGATGTCATCAGAATATTGGCTTCTGTGCACCAACTGAGCAAGCATATCCTTTGCAACCCTTTTTAGCAGTCTGAATGCTATGTTTTGGATGGTACGTGTTCCTCAGTTCTCAACAAGGCTTGTCAGGAGGATTTGAGAAACTGTGGGCGGAAGCCCTGAGCAGTTCATCTTCATCTTGGAGGACCTTTCAGAAATAAAACAAAAAGAAGTAAATGTTGTTATGAACAAGTATTATTATTCTATCACTTTTGGATCACTGCAGAGAGAGGATAGCAGTTTTGTTATCAGTTCCTGGATTTTGTAATGTTTAACTCTTTTGTTTGGCCTTGGTTTGACCAAGGGACTGTCTTTTGTAAGATACAATATTGCTCATGCAGTGTCTTAACATACTGTTCCCTAAGGAAGGGATTGTAAAAGTTTATAAAGAAGTGTATTGATATTATATTTTGTACAATCACCATTATTATTTATACTGCAGCACTGCCTGGGGAACTGAAACATAAATATAGGGGGAGCCCATAAACAGCAGAGATGTTGGGACTCTGGGGCTCGGCACTCTCTTTTCACACAGTGCTGTTCTCAGTAACACAATGCTCTAAACCAATGTCAGTTGTAATTTGACAGCCAAATCCACCAGTATGCTTTATAGATTCATAGATTCATCGATACTAAGGTCAGAAGGGACAATTATGATCATCTAGTCCGACCTCCTGCACAACGCAGGCCACAGAATCTCACCCACCCACTCCTGCGAAAAACCTCTCACCTATGTCTGAGCTACTGAAGTCCTCAAATCGTGGTTTGAAGGCTTCAAGGAGCAGAGAATCCTTCAGCAAGTGACCCGTGCCTCATGCTACAGAGGAAGGCGAAAAACTTCCAGGGCCTCTTCCAATCTGCCCTGGAGGAAAATTCCTTCCCGACCCCAAATATGGTGATCAGCTAAACCCTGAGCATATGGGCAAGATTCACCAGCCAGATACTACAGAAAATTCTTTAGCTGTTTTGCACGGCTCTAGCAATGTGAAGTACATGTAAACTCATTGCAATTAATCAGTGGCTCTGGCTGTTTTGCACTGGCAAATCACCCTTGAAGTTAAAACAAAGAAAAAATTATTTTAGGTTGCTAGTGCATATCTTCAGCTCAATGGAAACACGCTCTTCGAGTTCTTTGGTTACTGTTCATGTACGAGATTCTGAGTAATTTTAAAAAATAAGACAAAAAATCCCAACTAGGTTAAGGTGGAGCTAAGGATAGAACTTTAGAGTAATTTAGAGAAACTAGATTTCAGGGATATTGTAATTGTGTTCAAACCAAGCATTACAAATCTAGAAAATTCAGAGTTCAGGTCACACTTAAAAGAAATCCAAATTGATAAGGTTGGAAAATGCACAATTAGGGCACCTAAACAACCTTAACTCTGCCCTGTAATGTCACCATGTGGGGAAAAATATGAAAAAAACCTAAAATAATTATAAATCACTTTTATCTTTATCAGGGACCATAAACAATACATAATCCTGTTTTGATTGTATGTCATCACTACAGGGCAAACTTGAGCTTATTTGACTGTTAGAACCCAAATTGAAGCAATAGTCTAAAGAAAGTCTGTTCCTCATTCATACTATTTCATAAAATCTTCCCCTCAAACAAAATCAGAGAAGGAAGGAAGAAAGGTAACAGCGAAAATAATGGTCTTTGCGCAAAACCCTCACAAGGCATACTGAAGAAAGAAGTATTTTCAAGGGGACAGACCTGGGACAAGGACAGGATGGTTTCTTCCTCATTGTCCACTTTCTAACAAGGGCATTATAACTCTTCTAACTGTGAGAATTTCTGTTAGAGCCAGGCTTTGAGGCTCTATGTAAATCTAGCACTTATAACCAGTGCTAGCTTGCACTGAGCCCCGGCACCTCTAGGCTTGGCAGTTCATAGTCCCAACACCTCTGGGCCTACTGCATCATCAGTTATGAATGTAAAAAAATTGCTTGAGCCCTGGCACCTCTTTCATTACAAATTAAGCACTGCTTACAACCTATCCTCCTGTGTCAGGCTTTGCATCACCGCCTTCCCACTCTGCCAGTGTTCCCACCTTATCTGCCTCCTTGTTACTTTCTCAAACAATCATCTCCATGACTTCTTCCACACTGTCCTCTCTGCTTGGTTTGACTTCCCTGAACTCATCTGCAAGGTGCCTACCCTCTCTCTCTTTTAGTTTCTCTTAAAAACCCACTTTTCTAACATGAACCAAACCAAGATAGCACGAGGAGGACACGGAGAATTACTTGTAATATTTATGAAAAATTGATGTCAAGCTTTGAATCCTTGTGTCTGGTTTGCACTGGTGTACATGATGGCATCACTGCTAACCCTGGCCTGAAATGGCTTGCTCTGACCGCTACCGTATCATAGAATGTTAATAAAGTAATTAGTTTCTGTCTAGGTAGGAACATTGAGGGTCTGAACCCATGGTTTTCGCCTAAGGCAATATATTTTAGAGCACATGTAAAAGTAGCATCCAGAGTGCATACTTATTAAAACCCAGTACTTTTTAAGGCCACGTGTGTTTTCTTCAGATGTAACTATTCAATGATATTATTCTAAATGATAAATATATTTTATGTTAGTCTTGCGAAGTTCATGTCAAAAACCTGTACAGTGCATCAGATAATGCTTGATTCCCTTTTTTTCCTGCAAGTCATTGTCATTAGCTACTGCACAAAATAAATTTCCTTGAATGAGCGTTTGAGACATAGCTCATGCTGATATTTTGTTTTACAGGCATACCATTAAAACCTGAACCAAGTACCAAGTTTGGTAAGTATTTGCCCTCTTGCCAGAAAAAAATATAACTGTAGGATGAGAACGTGTACAGTACAGATACAAATACCGAATATGTTGCTTTTTAATGTATCTTTCAGATTATAAAGTCACTGATGATGGATGGGTTATCTACGAAGACAAGCAATACTACTTCAGCACAGAAAATGTCCATATGGAGAAAGCTTGGGATATTTGCAAGAAGAAGTTTGCAGATCTTGCTGTCATTGACAGTGAAAGTGAAAGGAAATTTCTATGAAGATATGTAAGAACCAGAGATATTGATTCAAAAATATGTTCAATATAGTGACCAGAGGCACCTCACGCTCTGCTTCTGAAACTTTGGAGAGAATGCAGTGAGTCCCTTCAGACCTGTACCACATCTCAGCAAGAGTTAATTGTACAATAGTCCAGCATGGTTAATGCATTACATTTACATTTGTACTTAAATTAGCTTCTTAACAGCCAAATTGCAGTGCAAAATAATAATTTCCAAACTCTGCTGCTGTTCCACTTGTTAGATTCAAAAGTTCCAAATATAATGGGAGTTTGGACTGAGTCAGGCATGCAGGACAGGGCCTTAATGGCCTAATGAATCACCATTTGATATTGACGTGAGTGCTTCAGGCATGAGATGCAGCAAAGCAGTTGAGAAAATAAAGGCAATGATCCAGAGTAAAGCACAGGCCCACAATCTTATTTTAGGATTTTATTTACTTTTGATGGGTAGCGAGAAAGTATGTGAATGCTGAGGAGGTAGAGAGGGAGATACTTTCCCAGGCTGTATTATCTTGTCTGTCTGAGCTCTGCAGAGCTGAGGAGCAGAGAGATGATATGCATTCCTGTCCTGGTCTATACATTCCTTCCACTCTCACTCTTCCTGGCTTTGCTTCCTAGCCAGAGAATGGATCCTGGATCCAAAGAAGGGGAAAACAGCACTGCAAAGATGGCTGAGCCCCTTCTAGTTTTCTGCTCAATATAAAAGATAAATTGTTTTAAATTAATGTAATCTCTTCATGTTTTAGTTTTACACTAAAAACAGAATGAATTCATATTTCATTGACCTAACTGTCAGCTTTGATCAAAAATTTAGGTAAGTAAAGACGCAACTTTAAAGTGTGTAATGTGTAATGAATGACTGCTCTTTAGCACTGCTATATTTGAGTTTCTTAGGTATTCCATTTCCAGGATTGCTAACTCTGTTGCAAAAATTTACTCTAGACTTAGTTTCAGCAGAAAAGTCTGTGTGAAAATGGTTTTCCAGTGTTTATATAAACAAATTTTTTTCTTTTTCAATTCCTGAATTTTGGGGGGAAATGTGAGCAAGTCAAGTCCATGTGTTAAAGTTCATCAGTTTGTTTGTTTTGTTTGTATTATATAAAGTTGTTCCTCCAAAAGATGCCACGCTTTGCAGATTCTCATTCTTGGGGTTTGTGCCCCTTGCTATGGACATATTTAGTGTGAGAAGTGTGGTTTTCTTTGTTCCAAAAAGGACAATCATATTGTCTACATGTATTCTTCATTTCATCGTCCTCTCCCATCAGTTCAGCAGGAAACAAGGACAGTCTGCAGCATGGGACCAGACACCTCTCTGAGGATCACCAGTGAGCCACAGTTTGAGAATTACTGTTTTAGAAGCGTGCTTGGAAAGGGTTTTCTGGAGCAGATGGGAGGGGAGGAGATGCATTGTCAATGCCAGCTCCCTCGCTCTCACTGGAGCATTAAGAGGAGGGGAGGTCAAATGAGCTGCTAGAAATAAGTTCATTTTTCCACACCAGCATGCCAAGTAGAAAGATAGCAAACGAAGACCAAATGTGCAGTGACATGCTCCCACACCAGCACTAAAATATTGAGGGAACAAAGGTATGACAGGCACACTGGTGAGAGCTTGAAGTTTCAGGCTTTCTCAGCTTTTGGGGAAGGCCTGACTTTTACTATATATGTGGCTGTACTAGTAAAATGGAGCAAAACGTTGTGACCTATAGGTGATACGATGATACAAACAATAAATAGTAGTAGTAATAATAATAATAATGAATAAAGACTATGTCTGCTACTTGATGCGCAGAGCTTTCACCACGTAACTCCCACTATTGCGAATGGTATTTCTCTTAAATTTTTTTGCCAAATGATTCCTGTAATGCTAAAACAATTATAAGGCTAGATATATAGTAGCTACTGTCATACTGTTTCTTTTAGCTGGCTGGATGGAACCCCAGTGAACTATGTAGCCTGGGCCCCAAATGAACCCAACTTTGCAAATAATGATGAAAACTGTGTGGTCATGAACAAAGATTTTGGTGAGTAATGTGACAATATTTTTCAATAAATGTTAAGGAATGAGTTGTGATGGGGGTGGGGTGGAGTTGTTGCTCGGTACACCTCCAAAGAAATCTCAATTCTGTTTAACTGACAATGTTGGAGGCTATTTCTGAGGGTGATACTACAAATGTCTATCTCCGAAAGTGATTTTCTCTATTTAACTTATTTCCAGGATTTTGGAATGACATAAACTGTGGTATTAAAAATGCCTTTATCTGTGAAAGGCACAACGGTTCTACTCACTCAGAATTTGCTCCAACAGCACCTTCTCCTCTGGGAGGATGTCCTAAAACCTGGCTTTTGTTTAATAATAAGGTACAGTAACAAACATCTACAGTATTTTTCAGGGAAATTAAATATGAAACAAATGAATTATTATTTTATCTTATATATCATTCTATACAGAAAGCTGCATTATAACTGGATGGCTGGGCTGTTTTGGTGATGTCATACTCATATTTAAATCTCTAACAAATTAATTTGGGCACTTTAAGTGCCCTTAACAGAGGAGTGATTTTTGTATCTGTTAGTAGGCCTAAACCAAAGTTATTCTATACAAATGCACAAAGCCTTGGAAACAAGCAGGGAGAACTGGAGGTCCTGGTGATGTCAAGGAATTATGACGTGATTGGAATAACAGAGACTTGGTGGGATAACTCACATGACTGGAGTACAGTCATGGATGGTTATAAACTGTTCAGGAAGGACAGGCAGGGCAGAAAAGGTGGGGGAGTAGCACTGTATGTAAGGGAGCAGTATGACTGCTCAGAGCTCCGGTACGAAACTGTGGAAAAACCTGAGTGTCTCTGGATTAAGTTTAGAAGTGTGTGCAACAAGAGTGATGTCATGGTGGGAGTCTGCTATAGACCACCGGACCAGGGGGATGAGGTGGATGAGGCTTTCTTCCGGCAACTCACGGAAGCTACTAGATCGCATGCCCTGATTCTCATGGGTGACTTTAATTTTCCTGATATCTGCTGGGAGAGCAATACAGCGGTGCATAGACAATCCAGGAAGTTTTTGGAAAGCGTAGGGGACAATTTCCTGGTGCAAGTGCTAGGGGAGCCAACTAGGGGGAGCGCTTTTCTTGACCTGCTGCTCACAAACCGGGTAGAATTAGTGGGGGAAGCAAAAGTGGATGGGAATCTGGGAGGCAGTGACCATGAGTTGGTTGAGTTCAGGATCCTGACGCAGGGAAGAAAGGTAAGCAGCAGGATACGGACCCTGGACTTCAGGAAAGCAGACTTTGACTCCCTCAGGGAACAGATGGCCAGGATCCCCTGGGGGACTAACATGAAAGGGAAGGGAGTCCAGGAGAGCTGGCTGTATTTCAAGGAATCCCTGTTGAGGTTACAGGGACAAACCATCCCGATGAGTCGAAAGAATAGTAAATATGGCAGGCGACCAGCTTGGCTTAATGGTGAAATCCTAGCGGATCTTAAACATAAAAAAGAAGCTTACAAGAAGTGGAAGGTTGGACATATGACCAGGGAAGAGTATAAAAATATTGCTCGGGCATGTAGGAAAGATATCAGGAGGGCCAAATCGCACCTGGAGCTGCAGCTAGCAAGAGATGTCAAGAGTAACAAGAAGGGTTTCTTCAGGTATGTTGGCAACAAGAAGAAAGCCAAGGAAAGTGTGGGCCCCTTACTGAATGAGGGAGGCAAGCTAGTGACAGAGGATGTGGAAAAAGCTAATGTACTCAATGCTTTTTTTGCCTCTGTTTTCACTAACAAGGTCAGCTCCCAGACTGCTGTGCTGGGCAACACAAAATGGGGAAGAGATGGCCAGCCCTCTGTAGAGATAGAGGTGGTTAGGGACTATTTAGAAAAGCTGGACGTGCACAAGTCCATGGGGCCGGACGAATTGCATCCGAGAGTGCTGAAGGAATTGGCGGCTGTGATTGCAGAGCCCTTGGCCATTATCTTTGAAAACTCGTGGCGAACGGGGGAAGTCCCGGATGACTGGAAAAAGGCTAATGTAGTGCCCATCTTTAAAAAAGGGAAGAAGGAGGATCCTGGGAACTACAGGCCAGTCAGCCTCACCTCAGTCCCTGGAAAAATCATGGAGCAGGTCCTCAAAGAATCAATCCTGAAGCACTTAGAGGAGAGGAAAGTGATCAGGAACAGTCAGCATGGATTCACCAAGGGAAGGTCATGCCTGACTAATCTAATCGCCTTTTATGATGAGATTACTGGTTCTGTGGATGAAGGGAAAGCAGTGGATGTATTATTTCTTGACTTTAGCAAAGCTTTTGACACGGTCTCCTACAGCATTCTTGTCAGCAAGTTAAGGAAGTATGGGCTGGATGAATGCACTATAAGGTGGGTAGAAAGCTGGCTAGATTGTCGGGCTCAACGGGTAGTGATCAATGGCTCCATGTCTAGTTGGCAGCCGGTGTCAAGTGGAGTGCCCCAGGGGTCGGTCCTGGGGCCCGTTTTGTTCAATATCTTCATAAATGATCTGGAGGATGGTGTGGATTGCACTCTCAGCAAATTTGCGGATGATACTAAACTGGGAGGAGTGGTAGATACGCTGGAGGGGAGGGATAGGATACAGAAGGACCTAGACAAATTGGAGGATTGGGCCAAAAGAAATCTAATGAGGTTCAATAAGGATAAGTGCAGGGTCCTGCACTTAGGATGGAAGAATCCAATGCACCGCTACAGACTAGGGACCGAATGGCTCGGCAGCAGTTCTGCGGAAAAGGACCTAGGGGTGACAGTGGACGAGAAGCTGGATATGAGTCAGCAGTGTGCCCTTGTTGCCAAGAAGGCCAATGGCATTTTGGGATGTATAAGTAGGGGCATAGCGAGCAGATCGAGGGACGTGATCGTTCCCCTCTATTCGACACTGGTGAGGCCTCATCTGGAGTACTGTGTCCAGTTTTGGGCCCCACACTACAGGAAGGATGTGGATAAATTGGAAAGAGTACAACGAAGGGCAACAAAAATGATTAGGGGTCTAGAGCACATGACTTATGAGGAGAGGCTGAGGGAGCTGGGATTGTTTAGTCTGCAGAAGAGAAGAATGAGGGGGGATTTGATAGCTGCTTTCAACTACCTGAAAGGGGGTTTCAAAGAGGATGGCTCTAGACTGTTCTCAATGGTAGCAGATGACAGAACGAGGAGTAATGGTCTCAAGTTGCAATGGGGGAGGTTTAGATTGGATATTAGGAAAAACTTTTTCACTAAGAGGGTGGTGAAACACTGGAATGCGTTACCTAGGGAGGTGGTAGAATCTCCTTCCTTAGAGGTTTTTAAGGTCAGGCTTGACAAAGCCCTGGCTGGGATGATTTAACTGGGACTTGGTCCTGCTTTGAGCAGGGGGTTGGACTAGATGACCTTCTGGGGTCCCTTCCAACCCTGATATTCTATGATTCTATGATTCTATTCTTCTTTTTTCTGCTATCTGGGTTTGTTTTAGACAAGTTTAGTGAATGAAAATTCCAGCTGTTCTATTGAGCAGAAAGTCTAAACAGTTTTCTGAATGAGGGTGAACTGGAAAAAATGCATTAGGTCCACTTTAAATAAATAGCAGGACATCTTAATATTGTCATCTTAAATATCAGCAAACCAATAGCTGACAAGGAAAACAAATATTAAACCTTTTTGTGAAAATACTATTTTGTTCCCTTGCTGTGGTAAATGGAAATACACATGACCACAAGAACATGAAAATAAGGAACTACTCCCCTTATGCTAGGGCAGGAAAAGAGGGAAGTAGCAAGTTTCATTAAGAAAAATATACCTCTTCAGTCAATGAGCACTCAAACAAATCAGGGAGATAACTTTTTGTATCAGCATTACAGGAAGAGAGTCAGATCTTCCTGCTAAATATATATGCACTGAATGAAAAACCTTCTTCTCATTTTATGTCTAACTGGGTCACCGCCCAAACTATCCCTTAAGCCAACTGAATGGGAAGATTTAGTTGTTCATTAAACTTTACAAAAAATTGATTACCCAATGGGTCAGAGCTCAGCAGAAGTAAATTGATACTGCTCCTTTCACTTCAAAGCAGATAAGCTGGTTTACACTATCTGAAATTTTTGGCCTAAAGATTCTAATAAGCTAATGAGAGACCCAGACTTGAGAGAGATCTGGGAAAGCAGAAATGCCAAAGGTACTGTACACAAAGTTTGCTCCAGAGCAGACTACTTTCTTGTCTTAAAGCAAACCTACTCAAAATACTCAACTGTAAAATCCGCTGCTTATTTCTCTTAGACCATTCTTCTATTCTTTTGCCACTCCAAACAGTCCTTAGACAATAATATTTTCAAGAGATAAATAGCATTCATAATTTTTCAATCTAAGTGACTTTCTTTTTCTGAATTTTAGCCAAATTAATGAAGCTGATAATGTGTTCCGTAAGAAAGCATAGTATGTGTCTCCTTTGTTACAGGCTCCATTTGAACTGAATGCAAAGACTTTGTCTACACTTGTAACGGTGGCACGTAGGGTACATGTAGCTGCATACCACAGTGAAAAGCAGGCTATGTCTATGCTGCGATGTGTAGCTCCATGTGGCAGCAAAAGGAATTGGCAGTGGGGAGGCAGCTGGGAAAGATTCTGGCAAGGGGGAGTTGGGGGGAAAGGCTCTGGCAGCAGGGAGCTGCTGGAGCTTTTCCCCATTGCCTCACCCCTGGTGGAGCCTTTCCCTGCTGTTGGAGTCTTTCTCTGTGGCTGGGAAAAGCTCTGTCACAGAAAGACAGAGGGCCACTACGCTGTTTAAATAAAGCAGGGTAGGCATGGGGACGCACTGCTTGGGTAAGTAGAGAGCTGTTTAGGGGTATATACCATAAGGTTCTGATGCATCTTTACTCACCTAAGCAGTGCCCCACCATCTACACTGCTCTTTATACCCATGCTAGGGAGCATGCAGAGTCTGCTTTCTACATATCTCTCTATAAGTGTAGACATAACCAAAATAGCAGCTGCAGCAGACAGCACATTTCTAGATCTTTAAAGGTTAAGTACATATAAAAGAAAACAGTTTTTTACATCATCATCATCATAAAACCTAACTCTTATATAGCAGTTTTCTTCAGTAACTCTCAAGCGCTTTGCAAGGGAGGTTAATACCATTATCCCCATTCTTACAAGTCGGGAAACTAAGGCCCAGAGAGGTGAAATTATTTGCCCAAGGTCAGCGAGCAGGCTAGTAGCAGAGCCAGGAACAGAACATAGGTTTCCTAAATCCCAGTCCAGTGCTCTGTCCATTAGATTACAGCTCTCTCCCAATTGACAAACAGCAACCACCAGGGTGCTGCCAAAACAGGCCTGGATTTAACCCAGTATACATCGTATTGTTCACTTCCTTCTCCCCTTTGGACATTGATTATTACATTTCACCTTATCCTTCAATTATTGCCTAACCTCACTGATGAACTTGGACCAGACATAGTTCAGGCTTGGATGCTCATAGAGAATTCACTCCTCCTAAGTCACCCCTGAAATTAATGTCCTTTATCAATAGACCTTCTAAATCATAAGTTTTTCTCCAACGCCCACCTTGGATGGCCTGCTGGGGTGGAAGTACTGCACACCCTGCCAGCTCCACCCCTTTTTATCTGGCATTACAAACGTTCCCCCACTCTTTGTGCTCAGTATGCATGTGTACTAGGACTGGGTCAGATCTCATGGTTTATGCTTTCTTTGGCACTTTACACTAAAATGTCCCATTTCCCCCGACAGTGTTATAAAATATTTGGCACCAGCGAAGCAGAGAGACTGACTTGGCATGCTGCACGAAACACTTGCATAAAGTTAGGAGGAAACCTGGCTTCTATACATAACAAACAATTGCAAGATATAATATCTGGTCCCTTTGGTACTAGATGAGGCATCAACCTATTTCTAATAATCATAAATGTAGGTGAAAGCTGTAATTTTGAGGCTGCTCCAGTAAACTAATATTATGCTGCCACTAATATTAAAGACAAGAATTAATGAAAACTACTTTGAGAAAAATGTATCATACCTACCTAACTTAAAGTTCTATACTAGCATGCATCACCATAGTACTTGAGTGCCTTCTGTAACACACTATGCATAAAAAGAAAAGGAGTACTTGTGGCACCTTAGAGACTAACAAATTTATTTGAGCATAAGCTTTCATGAGCTACAGCTCACTTCATTGCATCCGATGAAGTGAGCTGTAGCTCACGAAAGCTTATGCTCAAATAAATTTGTTAGTCTGTATTTGCAAAAAGAAAAGGAGTACTTGTGGCACCTTAGAGACTAACACGGCTGCTACTCTGAACACTATGCATAGGGTACTGAACAGCAGTTCCTAGGTGCGGGAGGGGGGTACAAATTACCTGTGTTGTGGCTGTACTGTTATTACTGTATCTTCTCTCAGGGGGCTGTGGTTAGAGTTTTTATACTGAAAACCTTTACTTGTACTTTTCTTAATTGAATCCTCCTATCTCTTTTAAGTTACTATTTTTGTAACAGACATTCCTTTCAATCTCACCATCAGGCAATAATCTAAAGTTATAAAATGTAGCATTTGCAAGTTTTTTAATTCAATACTTGAGCAGTAATTTTATTTTTATTATTATTTTTTTACCATTGTTCAAGTTTTGGACATGCTAGTATCTTCAGAGATTGGAGAAAAGGAATCCCTTTTTGTAAAACATATACCTCTGGGTTTTTTTGCAGCCTTCCTCACCTTCCATTTAAAGGATGTCATGGCTGAAACCTGGATTGGTCTGAATGACATTAACAAGGAGGACCTTTATCTCTGGACAGATGGGAGTTTATTTGACTACGCAAAGTGGGCCATGCATTTCCCATTTAGAGATCGTTACATACGTGTTGACTGGACATTTATTACATAGGAGGTAAACAGAACAAATATGACTAAACCACCATAACCTGCGGAGCAGAGTCAAGCTTTATGCAACCAGTTCAACATGTCTCTTATTTAGCATCCTTTCATTCAAAAAAACATCAACTGCCGCAGAAGGCAGTACTGTAGAAGGAGGGTTTAGGTTTTTCACATTGTCTCTATGTACTAGCAGTTCTGATTGCAAATCTTTTTTTTTTTTTTTTTTTTTTTTTTTTTTGCAGAAATCCAGAACTATAGTAGCATGGTACTTTAATAGAGTTATATTCATTGCAAATATTCAGTGTGGCCCATTATGTCGTTTTTTTTAACTTTGCATTATTGTCTCTTACACTACAGGTTGTATGATAATAGTGTAATAGTCTGGGTGCATTGTAAGGGATTGCCAGCACTTGAGAAATGCTCTTGTACCCCTCAAATGCAAGTCCTGAAGTGCATTTTTGCTTTTTAAGAAAATACTTATATTTAACCCACCTCCTCCCAGAATTTTAAATACTTGTTTCCTTTTCTTAAAAAAAGGTCATTTTATATACACTATGCCACAGAATCAAAATGAGAGCAGAAAAAGATTTATTAGGTCTGATTATTAATAAGTGACCTCTATTATTTTGCCAGCATTTTTTTCACTTTTATTAATTCATGTATCCTTTGTCCCTAGACTGACTGTATTGCAATGATGAAGAGATTGGTAGGAGAGGAAGGGAACTGGGGAAACAGTGATTGTCAGCAGAACAATAGCTATATTTGCCAGATGGACAGCAGTGAGTTTAATTTTATCAGTCATCTAATTTAAAGCACATTTAATAACCCCTCTGAGTTCTAGAGTTCCTCATTTAAACAGATACTGTAGCTGCCAATACCTCAAGCATCTGGTGCCAAGAAGCTGCATCTTCTGTCATAGCCCAGGAATTCTAGATGGAATAGCTGTCACGGGTACCCTATGTTATCGCTCTGACTTGAGATTGGATTTCACCTCCAACTCACTTGCACTTCACCCACAGAGTCTGAATACTCAGGTTTTACCCAGGAAAAGTAGATTTCACTCCGCATTTGAGTGAAAAGGGAAAAGGTTATTACTTCAATTATTCCCATCTGTAAGTTGTGGCCAAAATTTTCAGAAGCGACGAATAATTTTGGGTCCCTGAATTTTTGGGTGCCCATCTTGAGACCCCTCAAAAGGATGTGATTTTCAGAGGGCTGGTGGTCAGCACCATTGAAGAGGTCTCAAGTTGAACACCCTAAAACTGAAGAACTTAAAATCACTTTTGAACTTCTTGTCCTGGGAAAATAGGTAGGGTTTATGTCAAAGTGCTGAACTATAATATGAGCTAATAAGTAATTACTGTTTTCATAATATTGAAATGCCATAACATTGGTCATGGCATTGTTGGGTTTCTTTGCTGCAATTACAAAAAGAAATTGCTGTAATTAAACTGGCATTGCATGGGAAGGTATAATGTTTGGCCTTAAAGTCTATGAGTCGATGGGCTTGTCGTCACTACTGGGAAAAGCAACTTTGCTGAAATCGATCCAGCGGGTGTCGATTTATGGGGTCTAATGAAGACCTGCTAAATCAATGGCAGAGTGCTCTCTTGTCAACTCCGGTACTTCAGCTCCCCGAGAAGAGTAAGGTAAGTCGACAGGAGAGTGTCTCCCGTCAATGTACCGCAGTGAAGACACCGGGATAAGTTGACCTAAGCTACGTCGACTCCAGTTACTCAAGTAGCTGTACTCAAGTAGCATAACTTACGTCGATTTACCCCAAAAGTGTAGACAAGGCCTCAGTAAACTTCTCTGCAAAACTCTGCTTCTGTGCCTCATGCCTGGCAGCTGGTTTTTCTAGTTTTGAGCCTCTCATGACCAGAGATGTCCATCTGTACGTTATTTTGTTGTAGTTTTCTATGTGCTTATTTAATTTATAAGAACAACCACAAAAAGTGCCTATCCCAGCCTCTATGTGCCCTTGCTAATATTTAAAGAGCACAAGTCCAATAGTAACTTCCACAATATAGGGTATAACTAACAAAATTGTACCCTTAAAAATCATTAACAGAGAAAAAAATGTCTATTGGGGATTAAGTTAAGGACTCGATAACAGGTTATACTACTCCTCTGGGTGTGCAGGGACTTCATGTAATTTGACTGGCATTACCCAGGTAGGGCCAAATCTCACAACCCAATTTTTCTCTAGATCTGCAGAGTAGGAAGTGGCTGGAGAACAGATGCACCCAAAACTCATTTGCGCTTATAGAGCCCAGAGGAAAAGGAAAGGTGTGGCTAGTAATGGGGAAATGTTGGTCTTAGCTTGATAGCAGACTGAGTGCCACAGCTGGCACTATTGGAAGAACAGAAATTTAGGTCACAGCTTTTGCTCCCATGGCAGCTTTACATAAGGGAATCTCTGGCTGGCATAAAGCATTCCCCAGTTGCTACTAAAACTGGGTAAGCCCAAAGGCAGCAGCTTTAAGCCATTTTTGCCCTACCTTTTCAGGCCCTACACTGAGCACAACTCAGCTAAGGTCTTTGTGTCTTATTTCTATGTATATATACCATCAGAGGGAGAACTCTGGTTTGGTTTTCTGTTTGTACCCCAAACTTTTTTGATAGGATTAAACTCTGGAGAGGGAAGAATGAATATTTGTTTGTTTTGCTTGTCCATTTAGGAAGCAATTTGCCCCACCCCTGTGTACTCATATTTTGAGGATTTAAGTGGTGGCTGTATTTCACAGCTGGTTGGAGGGAAATCCATCCTGTCACAAGCACCCAGCTTATTTTCACTTGTGACCTAAAGTAGGTATGGATCCATAGCTCTAGATTTGAACAGCAAATACGATTCATCAAAACATATTGTTTATTTTTCTTTGGGTTGTAAATGAGGAATGATTTTCACTTATTGCTTGTCCTGTCCCACTTAAGTTTTGTAATACTGCATTTATTTGTGGTGCAATGGTACAACTATCCGGGCATGCAAAAATTTTCATTGTTTTTTTTCCCCCCTA
Source organism: Dermochelys coriacea (assembly GCF_009764565.3). NCBI lineage: Eukaryota > Metazoa > Chordata > Testudines > Dermochelyidae > Dermochelys > Dermochelys coriacea. The sequence continues at coordinate 231,409,011 of NC_050069.1, forward strand.
AAACAACAAACCCTGATTTATTTCATTCCCCAGCAATTCCAACCTCAGACATTATTCCTTATGATAACAGTAGCTATTCAATTGTCCACTCCAAAATGAATTGGGAAGAGGCACGGAACAACTGCAAGGAAAAATCTTTAGAACTTGCCAGCGTTTTGGATCACTCTAGTGCTTTACTTCTGTGGTTATATATGTTGCAATTTGGAGAGTCTGCATGGATTGGTCTCAACAGTAATGTGGTAAGAACACAAAACAGGGGAGAGGTTTGAATAATACGCTGCCACTCCAAATAGAGCTTGAACTTTCCTTTAAATTTTGACCTTATCCATTTTATAGGGCTTTAATAGGTACACTCTTGATGGTCTCAAACTGAGTATCAGGTTATGCAGGAATCCTTAACTCTTCTATGTCCCTGTCCTTCAAAGCTATCCTGAGATGCAGCTAGAGTAGCGGGGAAGCCATAGTAGGAGAAAGAAATAGTGAGTAGAAAAGGGGAGCAATAGAAATGGGGTGAGGAAAGCTGATCAGCGGTTGGAAGGGAAGTCTAGGAAATGTGGTTCAGATGGTAAAGACTGTAGAAAGTTCTTTTCTGTTTCTGAGGAAGCTGCAATTTAATAGATATTGCAAAAACCTCACTCTTTGCTTGATGGTTGTTTATCCCAGTGGTTGTGGCTGTGGTGAGTGTAAAGACAGACACCTTTAGTGTGGATGGGCAGAGGAATATGTGGTGCTTGTGGAACTTTTTTCTTCTATTTGAGTTTCTGTCTGCTGCAGTTTTTTCAGTAACACAGTTGGGAGTAAAAAGAAAAGGAGTACTTGTGGCACCTTAGAGACTAACAAATTTATTAGAGCATAAGCTTTCGTGAGCTACAGCTCACTTCATCGGATGCATTTGGCCAAATGCCAAATGGCCAAATGCATCCGATGAAGTGAGCTGTAGCTCACGAAAGCTTATGCTCTAATAAATTTGTTAGTCTCTAAGGTGCCACAAGTACTCCTTTTCTTTTTGCGAATACTGACTAACCCGGCTGCTACTCTGAAACCTGACAGTTGGGAGTATTACAGATGGAAGCTTATGGTCTCATGCTTTTAAATAATGATTGTGGTGTTTTCCCAAATTAATGCTGGGTCCCCTTTTCCTTTTTAATGAAAGCTTTATGTTGTTGTACATGGACTCAGTGCTTGCGAGTGGGGAAGTATTGCCTCTGAGAGGTGCTTCAGGGTGGTTTTTAGTTTTCCCAGCTTGCTGGGTGAAGCTTAATCTGGCTCTACTTTGTATTGTTAAGAAAAACCCCTAGATACTGAACACAGCCCTTATTGCTGCTGACTCCACCTGGCAGAAGGGTTACAAATGCATAATGCACACTGTTCTACATCACCCTCAGACCCACTCTGTACTCATTTGAATGGTGTCATAATAACAATGGCATATGTGTGTTTCCTGCAAAAATAGGGCTGCATATATTGTCAGGGGATGTGTATGAATCCTCTGATCTGAAACAGGAGGCTAGAGTGTAAACAGAGAGTATTGTGTTTGTGCCTATGAGCTGCCATTTGTTAATTCCGTTTGTTTTGCCTTTAGACTGATGGCTATTACAAATGGACTGATAACAGGAGAATCAAATATTCTAATTGGGCTAGAAGGGAACCAAACCAGAAAATAGCCTGTGTCTATCTAGACCTTGATGGAACCTGGAAGACAGCATCTTGTGATGAAAATTATTTCTCTGTGTGTAAACAGTCTGATGGTAAGCAATTGAATGTAATAGTTTTAATTTAGTTTAGTGTCCTGGAATTTAAGAGCCTGCACTAGAGGTTGGATTTGGTTTTACAACAATATATACTATTTAACATGTATTAACAGAGAGAGAACCCGTGTCTGTCAAGTACATAACCGTATTTTGCATTAATATTGCATTTTTTTCAAAGTACTCATTGACACAGATTGCCGTTGCTTTTTGGAACTCAGGAGATAGCTAATGAGTTATATAAAATTTCAAAGTTATCCCTTAAAACCAAACAGAACTTGTGCATTATTGGGATACGTGTCAATATTTTAAAGTCAGTAAAATGGAGTCTCTTTATCCAGTTGAATAAATAAACAGGAGTTTATGGGAATGGCTCTGATCAGTGAAGACAAATTATTGGAGGAAACATTCTGTTCCTTCAAAATAGGCAACGTGTATACAGTATCACAAACTTCTATTTTCTGCCCAATAATGCCACTACATTGCAACAGTTGGAGGGTAGCCTGGATAGTTCCATCTGGTTACTCTGATTAGCTATGGAAACAATGACTTCTAGTTGACTAATGTGCTATAGGATGCAAAAAAATCACTGGTGGGACAAGCAGAAATATCACACTGTAGTGACTCTATAGACTGCATATATAGGCATCATCTATAATAGAACCCAACCTCTTCTGCTTCAGAAAATCAGATCACTTGAGCTACAGGAGAATCACCATTAGCTATAGCAGCAGGAGGTTTAAAAGTGTGGACAACGCCACATTTTTGGCTCTAAAGGGTCAGAACAAGCTTTTTGGTGTGTGTTTCAGCTCATATGAGTTTGCATCCCCAAAGTTTCATTGGAATTTTAGATTTACCTGAAAATATGATTTATGTTTTCATTTTACAAGGTTTGCAAAGCTGTACTTATCATCCCTTTGTGAGCCAAATGATAGAATCACATATACCAATCACATAGATTTTAGCAGTTCTGAAATTACATCCTCTAGGCTGCTCTAACCTTTGTGAGCATAGCCAGAGTATGCTGTACTCCAGCCAGTCCTCCTCCCCATGTCTCTGCACGGGGGGGGGGGGGGCTGTGGGAAGGGCGTTCTAGAGGTCATAGGAGTAGTTTAGTTATTTACATACCTGACCATTAGATGGCAGCCCCGAGCACAAGAACACATTGCCGATTGGTCATAAAATGGATCACGAGGCTCCTGAAAAGAGAGGAATAAGGGAGTCTACCACTCCTAGCGATTAGGGTTACTTTAAGAATGGGCTACACATACAAGGGTTTTAGACTGATATGTATTTTTGTCGACTGCATGATATGCTCTGTTACTTATGTGGGATCTTTAATAGCCTAAATTTCTCGAGTGTAGGGTTCTTTTCTTTTCTTTTTGGTTCTTTTCTTTTCTTTTTCAACGTTGTGCACTGAGCTTGATCTGCATATGCAACTCCCACTAATGTCAATGGGAGGTGCAAGTACAGACTGACAGGATTACTGATTTGTGGCCTGACATGATTAATTGCCGAGTATACTGTGTGACTAGAGGCTGCAACACTAATAAATCACAAATTTAAGATTGTTCCATACAATGTAATGATTGGAACTGGTTGAAAATTTTCGGCTGGCAGTTTTCCTGTTAGAAAAGCTGATTCAATGAAATCTGTAGCTCCTATGGAAATGTGTCAATTTAGCTGAAATTTTGTTTTAAAAATATATATATTTGTTTCAATAAGATTAACTGTTTTATTTCAACCTTATCAAAGTTTTGTGTTTGGGCTTTTTTCTTATGAATTTGTTGATATTCTATTATTATTTATTTTAAAAATCAGAAGAAAACAAAATTTCAAACCCTCTAAATTTCCCATGGGATTGAAATTCTGAGTTTTGCTCAGTGCTAGTGATGATGAAGATTCTAATTTATATAGATTAGATTGTGCTCTGGAGCTGTGATTGGGAGCTTCTGCTGCTTGGCATAGTTTTTGACCTAGTAGTAGCTACTTACAACAACATGCTTAGCAGCTTTTTCAATAACTTTTAAGAATGCTATTGTTGAAGTCATTGTAGTCAATAGCAACATTTCCATTGACTTTAGTTTCTTAACTGTTTCTTAACAAAAAGAAAAGGAGTACTTGTGGCACCTTACAGACTAACAAATTTATTTGAGCATACGCTTTCATGAGCTACAGCTCACTTCATAGCTGTAGCTCACGAAAGCTTATGCTCAAATAAATTTGTTAGTCTCTAAGGTGCCACAAGTACTCCTTTTCTTTTTGCGAATATAGGCTACTCTGAAACGTGTTTCTTAACAGTTATAGCTCCTATAGATCCTCCACAACTCCCTGGAAAATGTTCTAAATCAACAAACCACATACTTGGATTCCTTTTTGTGGCCACTGCTACTTCTTTAATGCCCATAGTACCAGCTGGGCTGAAGCCTTTACTGAATGCATTCGATTAGGTGAGTATACTCTTTTATTAAAAGGTCAGACTTTAATGTTCACATAAAATTCACATTTAAAAATTGTTAATTGTATTACTAATATGGTAAAACCTTTGCATGTAAAGACAAAGAATTTTAACATTTAATTTACTTTCTACCATTATTGCTGTTTGCTTGCTTTTTGCATTTCACTCACCTTGGACTATGAAACTAAGCTGATCAGTTTCCCTTGTCATTTATAGTCATTTCTGCTCTTTGGTTCTAATGCATGTATGTACTGCTACAATGCTCTTAGGTTTGGGTTTCTATCATCACATTTCATCATTTTATTTTAAAATCATAAATGCAAACCTCAGTTTTTGGCCGGAACCATTTGACAGTGTCCTTATAAATTTAGAAACAGGAGCACATGAAAAAAAATTCCCAAACTGTGGTTATATCCGGCACTTATTGCCTGAAAGCTACAAAATCACACATCAGTAGGACCCACCAGTAATCTGGGGAGGGAAAGGAAGAAGCAGCTCTCTCCTTCTTTCTTCCTAATGGTGTTGCCTGTGCCGTGCTCCTTCCTCTCTCAACCGCCAACCAATCCAAGAGCAGCTCTTCAACCTCCACACCCCTCCATTCCAGGGTAGGGAAAGGAAAAGTGATGCTTCACGGGGTGGTGGGACCATCTGCAGAGCTTCCCAACATCCAGAGCTGCGAGCTGCACAGACTAGGGTAAGGAGGGAGAAGTTACCCCAGCCCAGGGGAATAAGCCCCTTCATCCCTAGCCCCTATCAAGGCCCTTTTCACCCCAACATTTTTGGATCTGTAGCCCACAAAATTCCCCACAAACCAAATCCTATAACCATTTTCTGCAAAATACTATGGACTATAGCGAGTTCCATAACACACTTTTGGCTCACTTGCCAGACAAGAATGACAACCATCGGTATATACTGTCTATAAAAATATGCTTCTCCAATAGCCTCAAAATAATACTCTGTTTGTGTGATGTAACCTAAAGTTTTCAAATTATGCTTGCAGTGAAATCCACATTTATTATCCACTTTATTTTTGATTACATCACTTAGGATCCACTCTGTTCCCTCCCCTAAAGTCTTCCCTTTATTCATATACTCGCCTACACCTTAATAACTGCAAGGGCGTTTATTACAGAACCTTGTACTGTATCAAAAGCCATAACCTGAGACCGGTTTCTATGGCAGGATACAACTTATTTGTTTCCTAATGTTTTGCAGGTGCTACTTTGGTTTCAATAGAAGATTTAGCTGAATCCAAATTTCTAGCAGACACTATAGAGCCACATAAAGGAGAGACAAGTGTGTTTTGGACAGGAATATATAGAAATGTTGATGGTAATTATTTCAGTTTTAATATTTAATCATACATATTCTGAATTAAATAGACTGAAAGCCGATTAAAATATGTCATAACTTAGGCTGTAATGAATAGAAAATAGAAATTAATCTGGAAAGATTACTAAGCAGTTACAAAAAATGAATTAGACCTGTGGTATCTTAAGCTGCAAATCTTACTTGGAGGTGTTGGTTTCATCTAGCAAAACTATGTCCCATGAAATATTGTAAAAGAAAGAGATTTCTGATTCTTCCGTTTGGTTTCAGTTTTAGGGCCCAAGCATGTAATAAGATCCAAATGGGTGGACCCTTATGCCTGCATGGAGACCTAAGTAATTCAATGGCCTTATGCTTATTAGCTATGTTTTGTAATAAATGTCTGAACAGCTTAATGGGATAGATTCTCATACACCTCCTGAGATGCACAACACAATAGGTGCAGTTCATAGGAAGAGGGGACAAAGATGCCTTTGCGCAGCCCATATTCTTGGCTGTTATGGGGGCAAAAATTAAAGCTGTCCATAGAGGTCTCTCACAGATGCCTATGGACTGTACTGCAGTCCAGAATTCACATAGCCCCAAGTGCTATGGCATGCCATCCCTTTGCATATCTCCTTATTCTCCCATCACTACCTCCACCATGCCCCCTACTGCTGTCCTGCAAGGGGGCAACATATCGCATCTTGCATTGCCCTACACTGCTCCTAGGCCAGGGAAATTCTCCCCATCCTCTTGCAGCCCCTTTACATCTCACTTGACTGGTGTGCAAGGACCAGACCCAGGGCCAAATTTGGAAAGAGGCCCAAAGAGTCGTTTTACTTGCTGTCCTGACCTGTGCCTAAGTTCACAAAGCAATGTGATCCTGGCTAGAGGATGTCTTCTTTCCGCAGCTGCTGACTAGTTAATCAGTACTGGTCATAAGCTGTAAGGAAAGAATTAGACTTATGGTTACCAGGAAAACAGGATTTTTGGAGAACGAAGAAAGAGAACATTGGAATGGAAGGGAGCAAAATTAGCCTCAGTCTAATGTCATCAGAAGGTCCCCCCACACACAATACTTCCAGTATCTTTACGAGCTTTTAGAAACTATGATGAAAATTTTCAAACCAGGGTACCCAAAGTGTAAGTCTCTATATTTAAGCACTTCAGCAAAATTGGCTTTCTTTTCAGTGGGAGTTGCCTACATATGACATAAGGTACTTAAATAAAAGTCGACTGACTTTGTGGATTTAGGTGCCTAATACCCAAGTTTGAAACTTTTGTCCCATATACCTGAGAAATATGGGCATATATCATGGAAAACTAGGAAAAGATAATTCTCCATAACTAAGAATCATAATTTGCAAAGATAAAGGCAGTATTTCCTTTGGAAAAGAATAAAGGGAAGTAAAAATCTATTTGTATGTCATGAAATAAGTACCAATAAGATTTTTTTTTTAATTTTCTTTTTAGAAATTAAGAAAATTAAATATAAATTCAGACTGACACATATTAGCCAAGATTGTCTGTAGTGAGTTATCTCTACTCTTTTAATGCATTTTGTCATTAGGGTTGTGGTTATGGCTGGACAAAACTGCAGTAGATTTTGTCAACTGGAATAAAGGACAGCCTTCAAGTAATCAGTTTGAGTACTGTGTGGAAATGTCTACATCGTCTGGGTACTGGAATACCATTCCCTGCTCTTCCCAAAAGGGGTCCATTTGTAAGAAACCAAAGAGTAAGTGATATGTTAAATGATATGACTTGGTGCTGATGGTTTTATTTTAGTAGTAATGCCACAGTACATATACTACAAAATACATACTGTTTGTGCTGTGTGAAATACAGCGTGTCCACATTTCTCCTTGCTGTTTGTGTTTACAACACAAAGCCAAAAATGTCTGAACATTCACATAAGGTAAATACCATAGGTTAAAGGCCCTGTTCACAAATATCATGTGTAAATATAATCTAGAGCCAGTTTTTCTGCATTTCACATTCAAATATCAAAAACCTCAGCTCATTCTATGTGACTGTCCATACTTAAGAGTGCAAGAGTACTATTTGCTCTAACATGCTGAGGTGATAAATGGGAGGGGAAAGCAAAACTTAAGAAAGAGCAAGTAACAAAAAGTGTATGAGATTTAAAAAAAATATTCTAAGTTTTACAAAGTTTAATGGGCCAGTTGAGTATCCCTCCCCAATTCTTGTGCAAATGTAATGTATGCCTCAAATGGCTTATCCAAAACTAACTGCATGTAACTTCATTGGCTTTCCTTGCAGGCTTTCCTTCCACCTACTGCTATAGATGTTCCAATATCTTATTTATTACCTAGTATCAGTGACTACTGCATAGATACATAAGTAATATCAAGATTTGGGTACCCTCCATGATGTACTTCATACAGTTTCAGACTTTCCCACATAGTTTCACTTTGTGAGCATAGACCAAAGAATGTTCAAGTAATAACTCAGGATGTTACTGAATTTGAAAATTCTTTAAACATTTCTGTGTTTTTTTCTTTCCTTTTCCAACCTCCTTTAATTTTTTTTACCTTCGGAGAACAAGAACTGCATTTAAGTGATTTTCTTTTCTTCTTCTTGCCATGTTAAGATACATGATGTATTGTGTTCCAATGGCAGGGAGGAAGGCCAATTCCGGTTAAGCAATCACTAAACTGGATCTTCATCCAGAACTTAAACAGAAACCTTTTAAAAACTAGAAAAATGTTTTGGTTAGCATTTATCTTATTTCTGTGCAACTCAGCACCATCTGCCTTTGTCAGGAAGCAGATATATCAAAATATCATGAGCTATGCTACTCTTGTGGTATATCTGACTCAACTCAAACAGCAAGTACTAGAAATATGATCCAAAAGCTTGATTTCCTGTCCAATTTTGCAACCCACACAGATTGGTATAAGTTCTAAATTTTGTGAGAACCTATTATTAGTCTCTTCTCCTAAGAGAGTGCAATTGCCCCAGACATTAGCTTTTCATGCAAGCGGTAGCATTAGGGCCTTCCAGATGAGTGAGTACCTGATTTGAGATAATTCTTCTACAACATAGAATCATAGAATCACAGAATATCTGGGTTGAAAAGGTCCTTAGGAGGTCATCTAGTCCAACTCCCTGCTTATATCATGAGTTCATAGCATTATAGACCAATAAAGCCTTATGTTTTGTTGCCAAATATATTGGAAAGTACTAAGTCAGTGCTGACACCTGGTTAGTACTTGTGGGACTGATTGTCACCAGCCCCTATGTGGAAGCACAATGTTGGGTGAACGTACAAGGAGCCTTCCTACCCTTTTGTTCCCCGAAACTGGGCCCAGCCACAATTGAGACAGAAAGGGAGCATGGCTGTGATCACATCACATGGTGGTATAGTAGGCACATTCCCTCTGCTCTCCTATATGCACTGGAAGGCGTTATGTCTCCCTCCAGCATGACATTTCAGGGTGCTCCTGTTGGAGATGTGCAGGTCTGTATTGCCTCCTGCTCAGGGCTGTGTCTGAAAGATGTAGTCTGCCCTTTAATAGCAGTGAAATCCCATTGCCCATATTTGAAATCTGCACTTGAGTTCATAATCATCCAGTTGCCATCTAAGTATTGGTAAGTGGTGTTAATTTTAACAGCCCTGCAGACAGCACCCTCTGTGTACAGCACAGAGAAATAGCATAAGACAACTGAGCTGGTATAAATCAAGTTTCAGAGTAGCAGCCGTGTTAGTCTGTATTCGCAAAAAGAAAAGGAGTACTTGTGGCGCCTTAGAGACTAACAAATTTATTTGAGCATAAGCTTTCGTTAGCTACAGCTCACTTCATGCATCCGATGAAGTGAGCTGTAGCTCACGAAAACTTATGCTCAAATAAATTTGTTAATCTCTAAGGTGCCACAAGTACTCCTTTTCTTTTTGGTATAAATCAAGTGTTTGAGAACTGAACCCTGTAGATGCAAAATTTATGAGCTGCAAATACTGGAGCATGTTAAACTAAAACCTACTATGTCTTGAATACAGAAAATTAGGGCATTTTTTCATGATTCGAACATGCTAGGCCAGATTCTCTCCTGTACTGAGATCTCTTCAGTGCAAGAGATTTGGGGCCATCAGGGAGCCAGCTATGCCAGGGCTGAGTGGGCAGTTGGTATAGGAGCCTAATATATATCTCCAGCTCTGGAGTCTTTGCATCAACAGACTGCTCCCACAGGAAGAATTCACAGCTAGGAAGCTGTGGCCAGATCTGGTATCTTTGCTCTGCCTGAGAGGTACAACAGGGAAAGTGGTCAGAACAGCATGGGTGGGAGACTCTGGCCATTCTTTGTGGATTAGCATTAAATCAGCTATAAAACATGACTGGTGCTTCACATGTTTTAAGTCATTCACAAAACTTTTTGGCAGAATGACAACTGCAAATATCTGTGTTCACAGAAACAAGGTCACCAGGCCCATGTTTAACTGTGAGCACGTGAGTAATGCCACTGAAATCAATGAGACTACTCACATCTAGGGTCTCACTGTGCTTGGGTGTATTTGATTATTAATTAAGAAGCAAGTATAGTAAAATACTTTTATCACTAAAGTGTTTGGGTTCTGCTACAATGAATGTCAAGTTAAAGTGGGTATCAGATTTTTCATCTTTGTCAGTTTCATTTAGCAAACGCATCTACAATAAATGTATAAAGCGTTATGACAAAAGTAATAATTGTACAGTGTGTGCTTTACTGCATATATAATTTTAAGGGTAAAATGCAGATGTTTGCAGATTTTGACTAAATGTGGGGTTATTTGTTTTTGTTTTTGCAAGTGATTGAAGCTCAACCAAGTGAGAATCTAATAACTAACAAAGGTAGGACTTTTTCTCACAAATAACTTCAAAGATAAATCCACATAAGTTCATAACTGTTATTTATTGTGTTTTCTAACATAATTACCATAAATGCATTTCAGTGTCCTAAAATATTCATATATCTCATTCATGCTTAAAGGCAGGACTCTCTCCCTTCTTAAGTGGAAGTGAGTTTTGAATAACGTTGAGGGGGACGGGGTAAGGGTTATTCTTTTTCCATATTCTTCTTTCCATGGTGTCACTTCTTTACAGTCAAAAAAAATACTTCTGCAAACTGAAAATATATTCAAACATAAAATACTGCCTTTCTGCTTCCCAATCCTGGGCCAGCCAGGGGCTAAATGACCCCCAAATTTCCCTTAGGCTATAGGCACCTATAAGGTCTATGGCACAGCCTGGGGATCACAGAAAGTGCCATGTGCTCTGCCCCTCAGCCTGCCCTCTCCCCTCCCCAATATGCCCCTATGTGGAGGCCTCACAGGTGTAAATTGATTAGACCAAATGCTCCCCGTTCTCAGAGCTACACTCAACATAGAACTGTAGGTGGGCCCAAGGGGTGGGGGAAGAAGGTGACTTTAAGTTCATCCCTAGCATGACTTAGAGCTACCTATGACCCCATGGGGCTACTGTGGCATCTCGGGATAGCTGAAGTGCATTGGCACACTGACTGTTTCCTCTTTATCTCAGCCATTTTCTCCATGCTCAGGGCCGGGCCAGGATTGACCTAGAGAAAATATGCTAGGCTGAGGGAATTCTAGGCTGGGGAAATCATAGACTGGTTGAGCTAGCTTTCTGGTCTTTTTTTGCTGCCTGAACAGTGCACAGGGGTTATAGGCTGGTTGAGGGTACTTCAGAAAGAATTGATTCCTGATTTAAATCAGTGTGAGTGAGAAGAGATTCAAGCCAATGTTTTTTTCTGTAGTCTACTGCCTAATATCTATCATAACAATTATCTTTCTAGTAATTATTTTGCATTTATTTTCAGAAGCACCTGCCCACAGCACAGTTTGGATTCTAATTATTCTGGTCCTTATTCTAGTAGGAGCGGGCCTCACAACCTATTTCTTATTCAGGAAAAAAAGACAAAATAAACTACAAACAGATGCCAGCTTCAATAATGTGCTATTATAACACAGAGATACTGTAACTGGAGTGAGTGACCCAAAGGATTCTGTGGACAAGAAAGAGCAAAATGAACACACCGTCATCTAGCGTGATAAAATAACTGAATTGCATGTCTGATTTTGAGAAAAAATTATGTAACTAGAATGTTTTGAGCTCCACGTATTTTGTATACCTACTAGCCGAGGCAATTATCCTTTCTGTAATCTTGAAAAAGTCCTAGAACAATTTCACAGGAGGAAGACTTTTGAACATATACAGTGTGATGAACTAACAAGTATGGCAAATAGACAACGGAAGAAAATTAAAATGAAACACATAGCTGTGTGAATTAACACGCAGGCATCTTTGGTTTTTAGAGTCTTGCATCACCACCCATAAAGAGTGTCAAGACAGCTGAATAATGAGACTTCTCTCAGCAAAGCAGGTATCCTATCAATGTCACTCGAGAGATCCAGCTGTTTAGACTATACATCAGTTCAACATTTAAAAAACTGTAGTGTTATTTCAGTCAAGATAACTCTGATATATATAATTTTATATTAATTTATATATATATAAATTAGATATATAAAATAGATCACAATAATCTTACTTTTACACAAATTGTTTTACCCACTTTATTGGTTCAGTATTATAATCTTAGCTTGTGACTTTGTAATATGATTTCTGTAAGCTAATCAAATGTATGTCATGTGTGGATTAAAATATTTTTCTCACAATATAGGAATAGGTAAAAGTCAAATGTAAATGGTTTTCCCTCATTCATACCTTCAGTTTCAGTTTTGTAAAATAAATAGGGCTGTTTATTTTGCTACAGGCTTGCATTTTTATAAGATTCTATGACTATGAATGTTTTTGTATCAGCTTCAAATTAACAACATTAAATATGTAAACAAAATGATCTGTTACTTAGATAAGCAATGATGAGCTTAGCATGCAGAGATGCTGATCAAGTGAAGCATTAACTTGTGAGATGGATTGGCTGAAACCATGTGGGAACAATAAAGTATGTACAACATATGCCTGCCTAAAAAGAGAAATAAACAGTAGGGCAGATGCAAAATAAAGCTGTCTGTGCCCATTTTTATTTCAGTTTGACCTGGGTTGTGCATTTCATTATGGCACCCTCCATGACTTTCTTTGGAAACTGTAACAATGCTTGAATTGGGATGCTCTGGACCAGTATGACATACCAACATTTCTTGGTAGCATTCCACCTGACAGACATACTGGACTCTCTTACCTTTCTGTAAATTTTAGCACATCTGTTCCAGATTGCAGAAAGACCTGTATCCAAGGAACAAGATAGAGCAGGATATCAAGTGTTCTGAGGAGAAAAACCTGCAAAACCTAACCCTTTTCAAAGCAGAGCCCCTGCTCTGGAGCTCCTTTTCTTTGCAATCACTCTGAGCCAATGTCTAGCTACTTTTAAAATATGATACACAATATACCTTTATTTGGCTTTTTCCAAATAATGACATTTTAGTTAGGGTCCTTCATTGTTTGGTGGCCTGGGAGGGGCTTAGGGCAGAGTCAGTTTCTGTCTCTTTAAGGACCGGGTGAAAGGGTATGTTTTATTTTCTTTTGTGGTGGCACCTGGGTGGTAGGTACCTAAGGTAACCCTCATACTAAATAGGTAAAGACAGGTTTCTCCATTTCAAAAATGGGTAGTTATGTTTTTGAGTGAAAAAGAGCATGATTTTTAATTTGGGTTTTCTATGGCCTGCAAAGTCAAAGGCCAGATCCTCATGTCACCAGGGTTTGAATCCCCTTCCTCTTGTTTAAAGGAGGTTTGCCTAGAGAAATTTTGATCCAGATACATGAACAAAACAGACAAAGGTGCTCACAAACACAAAAGTAATTTAATGTCCCATAATGAAGAAACAATAACTTACATAAGAAATAGAGAAAAAGGAAGCAGCACTTTTAAGTTCTTATGTAAGTTTAGAATACAGAGAGCTGTTAGCAAGATTAGTAGAAACAGGAACTAGAAATACTGCGCCATCTGTTTCCTTTCAAAACCAATAAGAACATAAGAACGGCCCTACTGGGTCAGACCAAAGTTCCAGCTAGCCCAGTATCCTGTTTTCCGACAGTGGCCAGTGCCAGGTGCCCCAGAGGGAATGAACAGAACAGGTAATCATCAAATGATCCATCCCCTGTCGCTCATTTTATCAATAATGATAAAATTGCTTCCAATAGAAAACAAATATTAGAAGTTCACATCGTAAAGTTCATAACATGAGACATCTCTGTAAGACTTAGAGTAGGAGGGACCCTCATTACTCCTTGGTTTCTGGCCTCAAACCTATTCCTTTTGTCATAGTCATGTACTTGTAAGCCAATTCTGAGGGGGGCATAGCTTCATTTCAGACCCAGAGGTCTACAAAGTGCTTTTTGATCTCAGATGAAATTATGCTTTCCCTTGTAGCACATCTTGCAAGAACTGACTTCATAATGGAATTGGTTGAAAATTTCATGAACATTTTTAAAATTTTTAGAAAAATAAATTGTCTACCCCTCAAAATAATTTGTAATTCAAAATATTTTAATGAGGTTGACTTCATGGTTAAAGCTTATTTGCCCTTAATGTGGGAATTCAACTTATTTGTTGAGTATGAATAACTTAGTGTATCCCCCCTCCCACCCCCAGTGTATGTTACACCACTTATTCTTTGAGTGAAGAATGCATTTTCTGATAATTTAATTTGAAAGTGGTCCCTTTAAGAAATCAGCACTGTTTGTGGCTGAAATCAGTGAGTCTATTGCTGTTCTCTCTCTTAAGCCATATGATAGTCCTCTTAGCTTGTGACAGTGTGGAGGCAACTTCCTGCTTAGCTGTCCTGCTGTTGTAAAAAAGGGCGTAGTGAAGCAGTCTGAAGCTGGCCTGGAGTGAACTTGTTGGTAGTCAGACAGGAAACAGGCAAAACCTTAACCTCCATAGCTATTTTGTTTATCAGCATTTCTTTAGAATTCAGCAGCTTATCCAATGCCTCCATTTTGCTGGGCTCCTTAAGGATTTTCTTTCCCTCTTGAGTTTATGTTGAGCTGTTATATCAGACAGCTTGTCTAATAGAGCTGTGTGGAGGATGGAAAGTCCATTTTGCAAAAAAAATTGAAATTTCAAAAACTGGCTTTTTTCTAAACTGGAACCACCCCTCTCTCCCCCCAACACCACATTGCGAAATTCTCCACAAAGTAGTCAGGTCAATTGAAACATTTCATTTTGATTCATTCTTTTGTTTATTATTTTGTATTATAAAATATATTAATAATGTATCATACAAAACAGAAAACATTTTGAATGAAGTTAGTTTGAAATAATTGAAATGTTTCATTCTGAAAAAGTTATAATGCGACATTCTTCTGAAACAGAATTCCAGCTAAGTTGACCTGATTTCTCAAAGCATTTAAATGTTGATGGAATTTGTTTCAAAGTTTCTCTAACCAGTTCTATTGTCTAATTCTTGCATTTGGACCTCTCCATTTCATTATTGCTGCACTGGTAAATCTGATTTTGGATTTTAATTCATGAGCACACAAATACCTACAGATACCTATCCACCTTTAATTCAAGTTATCGCTTCTCAAGTTACCTGTATATGAGGAAGTATAACTATGTAGATTAATTGTTGAGTCACAACTCTTCTAGCATGTAGACAGATCCATAATGTCCTGATTAGGTGTGTTACCACTGATTGCCAGGATCCAGTACAACTTTTCCTTCACAGAAGGGTGTCCTCATTGATAGATGTGATGCCTTCACTCTCTAGCTAGCTGAATGCCTTCAAACACCTACAAGATCTCTATCATGCATTCCTACAACTACAATACCCACCTGCTGAAGTAAAGAAACAGATTGACAGAGCCAGAAGAGTACCCAGAAGTCACCTACTACAGGACAGGCCCAACAAAGAAAACAACAGAACGCCACTAGCCATCACCTTCAGCCCCCAACTAAAACCTCTCCAACGCATCATCAAGGATCTACAACCTATCCTGAAGGACGAGCCATCACTCTCACAGATCTTGGGAGACAGACCAGTCCTTGCTTACAGACAGCCCCCCAATCTGAAGCAAATACTCACCAGCAACCACACACCACACAACAGAACCACTAACCCAGGAACCTATCCTTGCAACAAAGCCCGTTGCCAACTCTGTCCACATATCTATTCAGGGGATACCATCATAGGGCCTAATCACATCAGCCACACTATCAGAGGCTCCTTCACCTGCGCATCTACCAATGTGATATATGCCATCATGTGCCAGCAATGCCCCTCTGCCATGTACATTGGCCAAACTGGACAGTCTCTACGTAAAAGAATGAATGGACTCAAATCAGACGTCAAGAATTATAACATTCAAAAACCAGTTGGAGAACACTTCAATCTCTCTGGTCACTCGATCACAGACCTAAGAGTGGCTATACTTCAACAAAAAAGCTTCAAAAACAGACTCCAACGAGAGACTGCTGAATTGGAATTAATTTGCAAACTGGATACAATTAACTTAGGCTTGAATAGAGACTGGGAATGGATGAGTCATTACACAAAGTAAAACTATTTCCCCATGGTATTTCTCCCTCCCACCCCACCCCCCACTGTTCCTCTGATATTCTTGTTAACTGCTGGAATTAGCCTACCTGCTTGTCACCATGAAAGGTTTTCCTCCTTCCCCCCCCTGCTGTTGGTGATGGCTTATCTTAAGTGATCACTCTCCTTACAATGTGTATGATAAACCCATTGTTTCATGTTCTCTGTGTGTGTATATAAATCTCTCCTCTGTTTTTTCCACCAAATGCATCCAATGAAGTGAGCTGTAGCTCACGAAAGCTTATGCTCTAATAAATTTGTTAGTCTCTAAGGTGCCACAAGTACTGCTTTTCTTTTTGCGAATACAGACTAACACGGCTGCTACTCTGAAACCTGTCATGAATGCCTTTTGTCTTTTATATATTTTTCAAACAATGCAATCTCTAATTGTGAGAACTAATTCACAAAAAATATAAAATAATGCATGCTATTTCCCCTCTTCATCTTCCTCACCCCTGCCTTCCTCATTTCATGCTGGAAGAAATGTTAAACATACTGTGTAAGTTTTCTCTTGGCTTGCACAATGTAAACCAGGTAGCAGGTCTGATGATGGAAGGTCAGCTTTGTGGAGTTTGTGGTGATGCAAGACAGCACGTGGAGTGAAACTTTCTAAAGTACTTAGGAGCCTTAGTCTCTTTTTCAAAAGGAGGCTTCCTCTGGCAAATGGAGAATAAACTAAGATAAATGCCAGCTGTAATGTTAGTGTTAGAATCTTAGTTATTTCAAAACTTTTTTCGTCTACAAGATTCTAAATTCCTAATTATTCAATTGCAGCATGGTCCAGGGGATAGGGTACATGACAGGACAGCCCTGACGACTTGCCTTCTCTGCTAAAAAAGGTGTATTTTTTACCTCAAAGAAACTAATATGCATGAGCTATCCTGAGATAAAAACACAGGGAAGAATAGGCATTTTTGTTTTGCTGTGAGATAAACTATGCAAGGTCAACCCTCGGCAGATGTAGCATGCTGACCTGGCTTAGCTTACTTCATGATACAACTAAAGTGCCTTGTCTTCACTTCAATATATCTGATGCATGTCAGTTACCTTGAGGTAAAATATATATATTTTTAAAGTAATGACAAGGCCTAGGAGTCAGAGGACCTGTTTTCTATTCTCTGCTCCACCACTGGCTCTCTAAGTATGTTTTTGAGAATTAATGTTCATTTTTTAAGGAAAGGGAACAACTTTGCTCTTTTATTCTGTTTGCTCCACGATATCTTCACTCGAGAGTTGATTGACCTGAAAGTCCAACAACTGATTCATCTGTGAAACTAACATAAGTCCAGAAAAACAGTATTCATCTGTCACTACTTTATTGCCTGCATTTCTATAGAAGGAAACTTTGTTCTTAGGAGCAAAGTTTATACTGTGAATTTGAGTTATTTTAAAAAGCCACATGTGACAGGATATTTCCTTATTAAGACCCAGAGCTTTCCCCTGATCTATCAGCCTTTTGAAACTGAGGAGGACCTGCCACCTCGCTTGTTTGAGAAGGATTTTATTGACAGCAACTAATTCCAATGCATTTCTTGGTGGAAAGGAGTTAAACATTTGTGATGACTCTCTCCATGTTGCTGGTTTTTCTCTCTCTCATTCATAGTGCTTTGCAGCTACTGGGTAAGTCCTTGTTTTGTCTCTGCGATAAGAGAGGATATGAAAGTGCTTCTCCTTCTTATGCTTTTCCTTTGACACTCTGGTCCAGTCTGTTTATTTTGCATTTATTATTAATCCTAATTTGAGTGGTTTAAAGAAATGGGCTAGAGATGCTTATCCAGATGTGTTGGATCCTTCTCAGAAGAAGGTAAATATTTATGGAAGCAGCAGGATCCAGGCCTAACAGGGCAGCAGAAGTAATAGCAGAGGCAGACACACTCAGGTACAATCTTGAAGTTTCCTGTAGGATCTGATTTAATCAGCAAAGGGGCCACTATGCTAAGCACTTTATAAACACATAGTAAGAAATGGTTTCTGTCGATTTGAAGCTTACCATCTAAATACACAAAACTGACAGAGTAGAAGAAAATGATTTATTATTATTCCCATTGTACAGCTGGAAAACTGAGGCACAGAGAGATTAAATGACTTGTTCAATGTCACACAGGAAAATGGTGGGCAAACTGGGAATTGACCCCATATCTCCTGATCCTAGTCCAGTACCTTAGTCACAAGACCATCTTTCTTCACAGACCTTGATTACTCGGAGTTTTCCAGATCCTGCTCTGTGGTTTCTTCAATATTCTTCACCACAGAGCTGTGATGTTAAAACACAATCTAGCCCTCAGGAGTGGAAGTCACTGGGAACTGTGTGTCTTCTGGATCTCTGAAAATGAGGCTAATTCCATTTAGATGCCTAAATGTGGATTTAGAACCCTAATTTTGGACACCCACATTTGGGTTACCCATTGTTTGGTAACAATAGTTGTCTATAGAGTTCTGTTCTATAAGAAATTCTGTTGTCACACTACAACTGCAGCATGGACTTGTGGGCAATGGACTTGTTTAAAATCACTGATCAGAGCTAGGGCTGAAAGGGCCAGGATCTATTATACATCTAAGAGAGGTTATTTTTATTTAAAAATTCCATAAAGGTATATTCAGTATGTTCATTTGATTTAGAAAAGTTAAGGTAACAAGATACACCTAACATCTATACAGGTGATTCAGGCAATTGACCCCCCCCTTGCCCCCGCCCCATCATTAGTTTTTTTGTTTTATCTATTTAAAAACAATTTGCCGTCTGTCTTCATTCTTCTCAGTGGAAGCTAAGAGGCCCCTGGTACTGACCATACAGGAATACACAATGAAAACAAATAAATGAGAAAAGGGCTTCCTCAGCTGCTGATGCTCAGGCTCTTGGCAGCCTTGTCACTCATTCTGAGAGTTCGGATGTATCCTCCTCAGCTGGGTTGTGGTTTGGGGGTAATTGTTCCACCTTGTCACAAAGGGGCTCCTGTGGCATCCGCTCTGTCAGGCCAGGCAGCCGCTCTGCCTCTTCTGTTGCTGAATTCCCCCTGTTGGAGCTGAGCAGGGAAGGAACAGCCAGCAGGAGCAGGTGGTGGCAACATGTGAGGCAGCTCAGAACTGTCCCCAAGCTCCTCCAGCCAGACTCAGCCATCCAGAAAGAACTCCCCTTACCCGCCACCGAGCAACCATAGCCCTCAAGTAACACCTTAGCTACCCTCCCACCCCAAAACCCTAACATCCAGCCGTCACCCATCAGCACTCTGTTTACACCCAAAGAACACCTAGATACCCGAGTCTCCTATCTACTCCAGATGACCTAACACTATGTCCTGCCCCGTGTCCTATCCTTGACATAGCTTGGAGCAGGGTGTGTTGACCATAAAATGAGGTTTATGGTTATATGTAAATTATTTACAAATATAAAAATTAGCTCATTAAATAATCTGTATACAATGCCACACACAAGCTCCTTCAACACTTGTGTAAGCTCCAGAGTTAGAAGGCTTAGGGAGATGGAACACAGCTCTTTCTGTAGAAGAAACGCCAGTTCTAGCCTTACCTATTTATGTGAATTGTAATGTTGCTTAACCATACTTCCACATTCTGTGTTTCATTGCTGTAGTTGGAATTTGTCTATCATCTAATTGTATAAGTTATATTAGACTCTTGCTGTAACTGCACTAATGAAAGGACATTGGAAATTGGATAACAAGCTATTATTTTTTTATGCAGTGTAGTTGTAGCCATGCCAGTCCCAGGATATTAGAGAGACAAGCTTTAATTGGACCCACTGATGTTGGTGAGAGAGAGAGACAAGCTTTCAAGCCACACAGAGCTCTTCTTCAGGTCTGGGAAAGGTGCTCCCAGTGTCACAGCAAAATGCAAGGTGGAACAGATTGTTTAGCTAGCGTAAGCAGTTAGCACATATTGTAAGGGACCATTCAAGGCAGAGTGGCCTGTTAACACCTCTGCTGTCATGGGGCAAAAAGAGAAGGTTAGTGTGATACAGATTTCTGTAATAAGCAATAAATGCTGTGTGTCTGTTCAGCCCATGATTTTTAGTGTCTAACAGTTATGAATTTAAGCTCCCAGTCTCTTTTTTTTGAAAATGTTGTGCAGGTTTCCTTTGAGGATGAGTCCTGCTAGGTAAGATATAGTGTGATCGTTTTGTGAGAAGTGTTCACCCACAGGTGATAGGGTATTTTTGTCTTTTATCATTTTCCTGTGTGAGTTCATTCGAGAGCGTAGTGATTGTCTGGTTTCACCCACATAGTTATTATTGAGGCATGATTTAGTGCATCCAGAAAAGCTTCTTGGAAGAAGTGTTTTTTTCGGGACAAAGTTAAAGGAAAAAAGAAAGTTCCATTATAATTATTGCTTTGTTAAAATGTGGTCTAATATAAATTGTTACATTTCTTCTTTGCTTGATTGGCTCTTGATTGTGTTGTGTATGCACAAGTCACACCTGATTTTTTTCCCCCCTT
Source organism: Dermochelys coriacea (assembly GCF_009764565.3). Classification (NCBI taxonomy): domain Eukaryota; kingdom Metazoa; phylum Chordata; order Testudines; family Dermochelyidae; genus Dermochelys; species Dermochelys coriacea. The sequence continues at coordinate 231,429,555 of NC_050069.1, forward strand.
CCTACTAGGGCTCCTGAAGATACTACCTCTGTCACTATAAGTGGGACTTGAACCCACAATCACTTGCCATAGGTAAAAGGCCCATTCTTGATTCAATAAAACAACACCCCCACATATGCTTATAGTTTCCCCCTCAGCTCTCTCCACCCAAACACATTAATTATTCTCATTTTGTTTTGCAGATAATGAAATATTTTTAATATATAATGAAGACCTCAAGCGCTGTGTACAAGCTCACAGTTCTAGCTCCATCACAACTGCCACTTGCAACCAGGATACTCAGTCACAAAAATTCAGGTGGGTCTCTGATCACCAGCTTATGAATGTAGCATTGAGGCTATGCTTGGAGTGCCTTCAAAGAAAGACCAGGTGATGATCACTCTGTATCCTTGTAACAAGACAAGTGAACTCCAACACTGGGAATGCAGAAATGAAACCCTTCTTGCAATCCAAGGAGAAGATTTGTTTTTTAATTCTGGCAGCAGAGAAAAAAGAAATCTTATGCTGCAGAAGGAATCATGTGTGAGGAGTAAGTGGAAGATCTATGGAACCACAGATGATTTGTGCTCTCAGGGCTGTGAAGGTAAAGTCTAAAAATTAATCTTTTCATTGTTCTGAACTAATTTATTTGTGTATGTGTTAGAGTAATTTGATTTATATTCATCTGATCGTATAATCAGCCACACTCAGTTCTCCTGTGAGACTATGGTAGAGCATGACTGGTGGCTTATACATCCCAATCCTGCAAACACACTCTTCACTTTACACACGAATCATACCATGATATGATTTGTTCAGCACCATGAAGGAAAAATGTGTAATACTTGTCTTATTTGTAAAACAAAAATGGAATTCATTATTTTTAATTATTAAGTGTAACTCTGTTAGTCTATTCAGAGGCAGTATACATGCTAGTAAATTGCTTTGTAGTTACTGGATGAGAGGCACAAATTTATCTCTGCTTACTTCACATTTCAACATTGAGGGCCCATTAATATCAGAAAAGAAAATCAATTCTGTGTACAGTTCCTCCAAATGCTGGTGAATACTAAGTGAATTTAGAAGATGAAAAGTCCTTTTAAGGGTGAACTGAAAAGATATTTACTTAAAATATACAATTATTGAAAATGAAGGTATATGAGGAACACAATTTTTCCATTCAAAGAAACTAATCTTGATATGAATTTAGAGAAAATAACTAGGTGCTTCCACCTGCTCATGAGCATGAGTTCTGAAGGTTCAGTTTCCAGCTGCCACAGCTAATGATAACACTGAACAAATGTATAAGTCACACAGTGTTTCCTTGGCTGTCTTATAGTGCTCTGAGAGTAACAGTGGGCCATCAGTGACCATGCATGCGGTGGCCCTCCCACATGTGATGCAGAGGATTAGAGAGTTGGGCACTCAAGCTTCCTTATTTTTATTACTATTTCTATACTGACTTCTATCGTTTTCTATCCTCAGATTTGTTTTCATTGCTAGGAAATGCCAATGGGGCACCCTGCGTATTCCCTTTCAAGCTGATGGTAAATGGTATGCTGAGTGTACAGATGCTGCCAGGTCAGATGGCTTGCTCTGGTGTGGAAGAACTGCAGACTTGGACACAGACCAATTGTATGGATTTTGCCCATTAAAATGTAAGTTCTGTATGTTGATTTAGAATATATAATAGCACAATATTCAGGAAACAGAATAACACTGTTGAAATGTCACTGACAGTGCCATGTTCACAAGACAAAAACTTGAACTGATTTATTTTGCATCATCTTCTACTTCCACCCTATAACATTTCTTACAGGGCAATAATGTAAAATCGAGTGCAGTAGAAGGCTGTCATATAAAATATTACCTGTGTGCATCTATAATTATAGAAAAAGAACTCTGGCTACTTGGGGACTGTTATCAACTGCAGAGTTTTGAGCAGTATCTCTAGGCAACTCTAAATTCGACTATAGTCAGCATGAAACCACCTGTATATCAGGCAGCCACTATCAGGATACGTCTTCACTACCCACCAGCTCGGCGGGTAGTGATCGATCTATGAGGGATCGATTTATCACGTCTTGTCTAGATGCAATAATCGATCCCCAAACGCCTGTACTCCACCTCGGCAGGAGGAGTAAGTGGAGTTGACGGGGGATCCGCTGTGGTCGACTCGCTGCCGTGAGGACGGCAAGGTAACTCGAACTAAGATACTTTGACTTCAGGTATGCGAATAGCGTAGCGGAAGTTGCGTGTCTTAGTTCGAACCCCCCCCACCCAGTGTAGCCCAGCCCTCAGTTGCCTCAGGGGCTATTTCCCTCACTGCCAGCTATGGATATTAGCAGTATATCACCTCTCCATCTTTGGCAGGCCCGCTGTATTGGAGTTGCAGGTAGGGTGACCAGATGTTCTGATTTTATAGAGACTGTCCTGATATTCAGGGCTTTGTCTTATATTGGTGCCTATTTCACCCCATCCTCTGTTGTTTTTCACACTTGCTACCTGGGCACCCTAGACATAGGAGCTGGCTATGCTAGAAGTATATCCCCTTGGGAGATGTCAGCAACCTCCTGCATGGTGCAAAGGGAATGGAATGGGACACAGAACCTGGGCCAATGAGTAAGGGTTGAAGAATGAGGCCATTACAATCGTCCTGGAAAGTCACATACTCAGTATGTATGGCATATGTAGATCAGGAAGGATTTTCCCAAAGGTCGGGTCACCTTTCTTCAGCATGTGGGTGCAGGTCACTTGCCAGGATTACCTGGTGTAGCTCACTTAATCATTTCCTGCCATTGCACAGGCCTCCAGCACTGAACATCATAGTGCTGAATTTGGCCATAAAACTAAGAACCAGTAACTCCTTCCCGAGGGTGCAATGGCTGTTGGGTCAATTCTAATCCTTCCTTGTCCTGCCTGACCCCACCTCCCAAATATGGCAGCATGGGAATGCACAGGGAGCCACTCAAGAGTTGTGCTTTATCATGTATGAGAGTGTAGATATCTGGGCATAAACCCCAAATTCTCATCTATTCTCTACCCTTGTTGTGGAACCATGTTAATCTATTATGACTGGGGCTGTATAATGCCATGGCGGAGGAGCAGGATTTCACCCCCATTTATATTTCTTTCTTTGGGAGATTGTCACCACATTAGTTTGAGACTATGAACTGAATCTATCACACTTTAGTGAAATCTTGCTGGTCATGTCTGCCGAAGTGGTGTAATTTATCCATGGAGCAAAATACAGACTCCCACTTTAAAGATGAGGATTCTGTTTTCTCTATTGGAACAGCGCGACTTTATAAGTACACTCACAGTTTTATATGCATTAGTCATAATAAATGGCAACATTGCATCCCACTTCTCTCATGCAGATAATGAAACTCACAGATTTTGGACTACAGATCCTTTGACAGGCACGCACTACCAGATAAACTTCCAATCAGCTCTAACATGGCACCAAGCACGGAAAAGCTGCCAGCAACAGAATGCAGAATTATTAAGTATTACAGAGATACATGAGCAAATGTATCTGAGAGGTGAATTATCAAAGCAATTCTGAGTGAAAACGAGTTATTTTTCTGTGTTGGATTGGATCACTAACTTTTTAGTGGTTTAATCATCTATTGTAATTAATGAGCGTATTGAATATTAGCAATATGTGCTAATGCGTAGGGAAAAAAACCTAAACACACAAAGTTTTATGTTTTTGAAACAAGATGTGGAATTACCATTCAAATGGCTTAGAAAGTATCTGATTCAATTCCCTTTACAGTAAATTCAAGGATTCCCATTAATTTAGTTGAGAGTTGGATCAACCTCAAAGAAAAGTAGTTCAGGAAATGTCCTTCATATGATAACACTGAAGGAAGAGCTATTTTGTTGCATATTACACTAGATGCTGCCATTTGTAAGCTTACAGTTCTGGAAATTCAGCTGTTCCTCATATAGAAATTCCAGTACATACAGCATTCCGGGAATTTCCTTTCATATAAAGCACCTGACGGGATTAACCCTGTCAGCAGCTCACATAAATATTGAGCACATAAATATTAGGCTCTTTTTGAATGGAGCCTTTGAATGATTTTGTATCAAAACTTAGAGTGAATTTAACAATAAAAATATAATTTGCAGCACTTAATGCCTTTCTTTGCCAAAGCTTATTGCAAACACTAAATGTTATGGTGAATGGCATCAAATTCAGATCAAATAATATGGTACTTGTATTTTTGTCATCCTCATCTCATAGATGACCAATAACTAAATTGCAATTAATGCTAAATTTTAAATAGTATATTTTAATAACAATTTAGCATATTTACTATGAGTCAACACAAAAAGCATGTTGACTTTTGGAAACCATTAAGCAGACAACTATTAGCCTATTCAAAACATTGTAGCTGTAAAGTATTTTACAACAAATGTATGATGATGTATTTTCATTTCTTTTGGTTCTTTAGATTTGATTGATAGGATGAGATCGGCTCTCTGGATTGGGCTTAACAGTCTGAATTTCAACTGTGGATGGCAATGGAGTGGTGGCAGTCCTTTCAGATATTTAAACTGGGCTCTAGGTAGGGGTAATTTTTAGAATGGTTTTAAGGATGAAAATCTGCAGCTAAAATGTTGAATGGATCTCAGTTACAATTTTGTACTTTCCCACATATAAATATAGCATTTGTAATGAGAGCCATATGAATAGATCATAGTTGGAGCTGAGCTCTACTTTAAAGATCTGACAGTGAAGTTATGCTTTTAATGTGTAATCTGAAAATTAAAAAAAACTGAAATCATCATCTTAAGGAAACCAAGTTCATTAGAAAAGTAAAAGAAAATCCTATATCAAAAGTAAAATGCAATAAAATCCTATATAGCCTCTGTCTGGGTAACAGCTGGGCTGCATAAGGCATGTATTTAGAGGTAATGTTGAGTCAATTAAGACATCTAACATTCTCTTTGTGCCCCTTAAACTTCATCATTTCCATTTGAGAACATCTCAATGTGTCAGCTCTTAGTGGCAGTGGGTTTTAGTCTTTCAGAGCTTTTCCTCCTTATATTTGAGACTTTCTTCTCGTTTTTATCCTAAAGAGTCTTTGACCATGTGAGTTCCCGTGCATTTACATTCTAGCACTGAAGTAATCTCTACTGTCGTCATAGTAACAATGAGGTGGCTCAAATTCAAAACTCTTATGATTTCAACTGCCTCACAAACCCCAATTTTATTCAACATTATATTTGCTTCCTGAGCAAATATATTTGATTTTCTTTTCCCGACCCTCACCAAGTCTTAAAATTCCTTTAGAGTTGGGTTCTATGGCTACCTACCTTTCCTGACACCATGATTGGAGGAAGGCTCCAGAGTAGTCAGGCCTGCCTCTGTCTTCCCCAGGACTCCAGGGTTTGTCTATTCCCTGCTGGTCCCATCAAACTTTGTGCCCCACCTCGTTGATTCAAGAGGTAGGGGGGCATTGTGCCTTGGCTTCATACAGTCTTCACCCAGGTTGTTTCTGCATTCCCTTGACAATGGGTCATATAGCTCAGTAATAAAATTCTCTTATTTCCAATAATTTTAGCAAATATGATTTTCTACTTATCTTCTTTTACTTTCTAAACAGTAAATAGAATTTATAAAAGGAATATGAATGTTTCCCCTAAATGCATACAATTTCTCTGTATTGTTAGTGTCTGATTATTCAAACACCGAGGTACATTCTTCTTTCAATACATATGTATATAATTCCTAGCATGAGCTAGAATTATGCACAAGAATCAATAGGAGAATATGCAGTGCACAAAAATATTGGGCTAGATTGTGTCCTCAGATTTCATGAGAGAACATGAGAGCAGAATTTGTCTCATTAAGTTGACTGTTAAGCAGTCATATCAGTATGAACTGACCTCAGTTGAATATTACATCAGATGTTATGGAATTAATATTTTATCATATGTGTTTAAGGGAACATTGTCCAGTAAAGAGCTATTTTTAACACATTTCTTTAGCTATAGTATAAAAATAATAATACCAATGAAATATTGAGTCCATAATCTATACGGGAAAAGGTACAAAATAAACATGAGGATTTGCACTGCCTACAAGGAAATTCACTGGTTTTGAATTCATTTCTTGAAGGAAACCCTTCTCTGGAACCTGAGAAAATGTGTTCAGTACTAAATCCTAAAGGAGATGCTAAATGGGAAAACCGTGAATGTGATCAGAAAATTGGCTATATCTGTAAAAGGGAAAACTCCACTTTGGATTCTTTCTCTCTTCCCTCAGGTAGGTCAGTCAATAAAAATTATAGTAAAAGCTTTTTATTTAAATTGTATGGATTTGGTCTGCAGAGAACTGTCACAGAAATGCATTTTTATTTATATGAAATGACAAACTTGCTTCATCCAAGAGTAATTCTTTTTAAAAATCGCATATGTTCTATTTTGCTGATTGCACAGAACAACCCATTCTACCCATTTCCCTGTTTTAAACACTCTAGGAAGAATACCATTATTTAATCAATCAAAAGTAGGATGTCTAAACTTTGGCTACTTTTCTAAAACTCAGAGCACACCTAAGTTTAAATGATTTATTTTTATTTTATTTTTATTTATAAAAACAGAGGTTACCATCTAAGCCAGGGGTGGCCAACCTGAGCCTGAGAAGAAGCCAGAATTTATAAAAGGATTGTACATTGCCAAAGAGCCACAGTAATATGTGAGCAGCTCCCCATCAGCTCCCCCCAACCTCCGCTCCCAGCACCTCCCTCCCACCGGCACCTTCCCCTCCCTCCCCGCAACTCCCGATCAGCTGTTTTGTGGCATGCAGGTGGCTCCAGGGGAGGGAAAGGGGGGAGGAGCGAGGGCACTGCAGGATCAGGGGAGGGGTCACGAAGGGGTGGAATGGGGGCAGGGCCTGTGGAAGAGCCAGAAATTGAGCAGTGAGCACCCCCCAGCACATTGGAAAGTTGGCACCTGTAGCTCCAGCCCTGGAGTTGGTGCCTATGCAAGGAGCCACATATTGACTTATGAAGAGCCGCATGTGACTCAGGAGCCACAGGTTGGTCACCCATGGACATCCTGACATAATTTAACTTCACAAAGAAATAAAATGGATTGTGCTTCCCTGCATAAAGCCAATAGGAGTTCAGGATGTTTAGCACCTGCTACAATGTGTTCTGGCCTTCCAAGAATGACTCCTCTTGACTTGAGTGGTCACTGGATCTGGGCCTTAGCAAGCAGTGGCGTGATCACCGGAAGCATTGTAAAGACTGCAGTATAGGCTCATATCACCTCCTGACAAACTCAAATGGAATTTGTCCCTAGGTATTAGATCCTGTAACTGGCAAAGGGAAAGATTTACTGCAGCACCACTTTTCTGAGAAAAGAAAGACAGCTATCCTGTCTCTGACAAATTATTTAATGAGAACTGTCATAAATACAAAGGGAAGGGTAACAACCTTCCTGTATACAGTACTATAAAATCCTTCCTGGCCAGAGCCACAATATCCTTTTACCTGTAAAGGGTTAAGAAGTTCAGGTAACCTGGCTGGCACCTGACGAAAAGGACCAATAAGGGGACAAGATACTTTCAAATCTATGGGGGGGCGGGGAGAGGGGAGGCTTTCATCTGTCTGTTCTGTGTGCTTGCCGGAGAGAGATCAAGAAAGCAAGCAATCCAACTCCATTAGAATTAGTAAGTACTAGCAAGGAAATGCATTAGTTTACTTTTGCTTTGGCTTGTGATTTTCTCTGTGCTGAGAGGAAGGTGTATTCCTGGTTTTCTTTTTGTAACTTTAAAGTTTTGCCCAGAGGGAAATCCTCTGTGTTTTAAATCTGATTGCCCTGTGAGATTAGCTTTCCTTCCAATTTTACAGAGGTGCTTCTTTTACCTTTTTTCTTTCTAATAAAGTTCTGTTTCTTTTAAGAGCGTGACTGATTTCTCTATTGTCCTAAGACCCAGGGGTTTGGGTTCTGTGATTACTTTGTAACAATTGGTTAGATATTATTCTCAAGCCTCCACAGGAAAGGGGGTGTAAGGGCTTGGGGGATATTTGGGGGGATAGGAACTCCAAATGGTCCTTTCCCTGTTTCTTTGTTAAATCACTTGGTGGTCGCAGTTTGTGCCGTGGGGAAGCTGGTAGAAATTATCTTAAGAGGTCTTTCATGCAGGTCTCCATATCTGTACCCTAGAGTTCAGAGTGGGGAGGGAACCCTGACAAGAACCTATGATGTAGAAAGTAAACATATGCTGAGAGGTAACTGCTACTGTTGCAATAATATACAAAACATAATTAGATGCAATGCATTATGTGAAAATATTACATCTGGAATTATAAAACATCATTTTGTCCAAATGTGCACATTTTGCAATGTTGGTGTTTTCAAACTTTGAAGTCCAGTTGGCATTGATCCCATTTTTTTCTGTCTTGGTTGAATATGTTTATATTTTCTGCACCAAATTCTGTGTATCATAGCAGATATATCTAATAGCCTTAGATATTTAAATGTAGAATTAGAAAAAAATACCCAGTACCTTAACTCTCTTTTATTTTTAATTAATTTCACAATTAATTTCAAATTTAACCACATTTATTCCAGGCTCTAACTTAAATTGTTCTGAAATATTTTTATTTATTTTAGAGTTCTCTGCATCTAATAAATGCCCAGAGGGCTGGTTGCCATACACAGGTCACTGTTACGTGATTCTTTCCACACTTTGGGCTCCCTGTGAAACATTGACTTCCTGTAGAACGGAGGATGGTGATTTGGCCAGTATCCACAACACTGAAGAGCACAGCTTTATAGTGTCTTAACTTGGGTACAGTGAGTATTTCCACTGGGAAAAATGTGCAGATGTGGATCATTTTAAATATTAGAAATTTTGTAGCTTTTTAATGGTTTTATTTAATTTATATGGATATGTACCAGTAAGCACACACATAAATATACATAAACTATGCCAGGTGACATACTGATATGGTGATACTAACTTATCATCGCTGTTAATTTACAACAAATCTTTTGAAGGAAATCACAGCCCCAGTTACTGCAGCATTGGGTAACTGCAGTGGTCACAAAAGGAGCAGCTGATACTGCTGCTAAGTAGAATGATTTGCTTTCCTGGTGGTATTTCCTATCTCTTCTTGAATGAAGGGGGGAACATGAAATAGACATTAAAGTAGACAACATTGCCAATTTATCTGGAGTGGCTTTGTAATGCAATGTAACAATTTCAGCTTATCATCATAAAATCCTGCTCCTGAAAATTATTACAATGTAGATAAAAACATAGCCGAATTTATGTTCTTAGAGCCAACTGATGAGCTGTGGATTGGTTTGAATGACCTCGGGATTCAAATGTATTTTGAGTGGAGTGATAAGATGCCTCTGACATACACAAAGTGGCGTCGTGGAGAACCAACTCATGCAAACAGCAGACAAGAAGATTGTGTTGTTATGAAAGCACAGGTGAAATAACGCAATTATATCTATGCATTAACATCATATTTTCTTTCTATTTTTTATTTTTAATTAGCTACCCAAAAACTGGAGAACTTGTTTTAGAATAATACCATATGATGATATCTCATAGTTACTCAATGAGTTTATGGTTTTAATTTTAGTGAAATTTGGATCAATATTCCGATATGATAATGTATTTACTTCTCTAGCATATCCAGCAATCCTTGTAACTCTGCACCCCAGGGTTCAGGACAACTCAGTTCAACAGTTATAGCTTCTTTATAAATCAATTCATGAGCTAGCTTCAGGGAAAAATAATAAGCATATTTTTTTTACTTTTAAAGGAACGTTAAAAAAAAGAGCAGTCGTGTAAAGAATTTTAGTTCCTCTTAACTGATAATCTTCTTCCCAAACTGCCTTCAGGATGGATACTGGGCAGACAATGTTTGTGATAAGAAATTTGGATACATTTGCAAAAAGAATCCATTGCAAGACACTCCTGGAACAGTGGAGCACATTGATACTAGCTGCCTGAAGGTAAGGACAAAATAAATTACATTTAGATCAGACAAAATCACCCTTGAAATAGCTTGGTATTTTTGTATTTTTGACTAGCAAGTTGCTCGTTTATATTTGCTGATGATTTTCAATCTGAAAAAAATGTGGTCCTTCATTCAAACTAAATTTGATTTGAATTCCTTCACACACACACACACACACACACACACATGCTCTATTTTCTCTCAGTACCCTCTCTGAATGAGATAGAAACTGGTATTGTAGCTTTGGGCATACACGATTCATGTTGGTGTACGTATATTTCAACACTGTGTAATTAGCTATTGGGTCTCACAGTGTGGGGATTTCTGAATTGTGTGACATCACTTTCTCAGTGGGTACAGAATGATGCTGTGTCCTACTAGTGGGAATCTGAAGTATTAGAAACGACTAAGAACTAGAACTGTATTAATGAAACCATTTACTGTGTTTCCTGTTGTTCTTTTTCTTCTCTCATTCCTCTCCTTTTGTTTTCCTTAATATATCATAGAATCATAGGATTAGAAGGGATCACAAGGGTCATCTACTTTAACTCCCTGCCAAAATGCAGGATTTGTTGTGTCTAAGCCATCCAAGATAGATGGCTCTCCAGCCTCTTTTTGAAAACCTCCTGTGACAAGGCTTCCACAACCTCTGAGACATCTGTTCTGTTGTCCTACTGTTCTTACAGTTAGGAAGTTTTTCCTGAGAGTTAATCTAAATCTGTTGTGCTATAGTTTGTAGAACCATTGCCTCTTGTCCTGACCTCTGTCAGGATATATAAATGGAATATAAATATAAATATAATATAAAGGGAAGGGTAACCACCTTTCTGTATACAGTGCTATAAAATCCCTCCTGGCCAGAGGCAAAACCCTTTCACCTGTAAACAGTTAAGAAGCTAAGGTAACCTCGCTGGCACCTGACCCAAAATGACCAATGAGGGGACAGGATTCATTCAAATCGGGGGGGGGAAGTAACAAAGGGTTTGGTCTGTCTGTGTGATGCTTTTGCCTGGAACGGATCAGGAATGCAAGCCTTACCACTCCTGTAAAGTTAGTAAGTAATCTAGCTAGAAAATGCGTTAGATTTTCTTTTGTTTAATGGCTGGTAAAATAGCTGTGCTGAATGGAATGTATATTCCTGTTTTTGTGTCTTTTTGTAATTTAAGGTTTTGCCTAGAGGGATTCTCTATGTTTTGAATCTGATTACCCTGTAAGGTATTTACCATCCTGATTTTTACAGAGGTGATTCTTTTACTTTTTCTTTAATTAAGAGCCTTCTTTTAAGAACCTGATTGCTTTTTCATTGTTCTTAAGATCCAAGGGTTTGGGTCTGTGTTCACCTGTACAAATTGGTAAGGATTTTTATCAAGCCTTCCCCAGGAAAGAGGGTGTAGGTCTTGGGGGGATATTTTGGGGGGAAGACGTCTCCAAGTGGGCTCTTTCCCTGTTCTTTGTTTAACACGCTTGGTGGTGGCAGCATGCTGTTCAAGGACAAGGCAAAGTTTGTACCTTGAGGAAGTTTTTAACCTAAGCTGGTAAGAATAAGTTTAGGGGGTCTTTCATGCAGGTCCCCACATCTGTACCCTAGAGTTCAGAGTGGGGAAGGAACCTTGACATTGTGGCAGAATGGTTGGATCATTTTGAGATTTTTGAAATTTTTTTTTTATCATTTTGAGATCATTTTTGAACCAGAAGCACAGCAAGATTTTAAAAGGTTTTGTAAAAGAGGATTGCAGCTGTAAATTCTATGTCTCTGCCTGGGGGGACAGAGCAGCAAGCATAACAAAAGGGATCTTTCTTTTCTGAGCTTTTCATTTCTCTACCTAAAGGCAGGGTAGTTAACCTCCTGCAGGGAAATTCACAAGTTTTTCACAGAGCTGAAGAGTTGTTTTTTGTTTTGTTTTTTAGCTAAGAGCAGCTAGAGGCTTTTTCTGTCTATTTGTCTGAGACAGAGGTGTTTTTTTAAAGGATTTTTCTGTAGGCTGAGAATAGCAATCAGAGAACATACGTATCAGGTTACAGCACAGCAAAATTTTACAAGCCAGGGTTCTTTTTATTGTTGTTGTTTTTGTTTGTTTTGTGGTTTTTTTCTAACTCTCGGGTGTAAAGTTAGTTAAAAACAGAGAGGCTAAAATGACAGAAACCAAGGCACAAACTGGAGTTAACCAGACTGGAGGCAGCAAAAGAGGCAGAAAAAACCCAAGAGGCTGTCCACAGGAGAGCTATGGAGGCAAGGAAAAACAAATGGAGGCAAGGGATAAAGAACTGGAGGAGAAGGAAAAAGAGAGGAAGCATGCACTGGAGAGGGAGAAAGCAAGAGGCTCAGCAGAATAGCAACCTTCTCCAGAATACCACCCTTCACATCCCAGAAAGTTCCCCACCTACAAGGCAGAGCGATGATACTGAGTCTTCCTATAAAACTTCGAAAGGGCCTGCCCTGGGGTACAGCACTCTACAGACCAATACAGGGTAGAGCTCAGGCCGCAGCTCAGTAGACCCTTAGCTGAGGTGGCGGCTGAAATGCCTAGGAACACATGAACAAGTATGAACTGTGTTAAAACCCAGGCGTGAGTCAGAATGGGGCTAACACCTGAGCATTCCCCATCAGCGGTTCGAGCCCTAAGGGTGGAAACCAGACATGTCATTTGACCCAACATGCCTACCACATTGTGAAAAATTGGGATCCTGGATATCAGGAGCAAGTGTTAATCTCCAGAAGGTTTGTGCCCTGCCTAATGCAAATGGAGCAGTTCTTAGAGGGTGTTCCTGAGGAAAATAGAAAGATACATCCTAGATGGGAATCCCCAAAACTGTAATCGAGGTGGGGGAGATTGGAGTCGAAAGGGTGGAGGTGGCAGAAAAGAAAAAAAACGTCACAGGTTGGAGTGGATACCAGAAGGGACAACCTCAGACCACCCCTACTACTGGGGCAGCTCAAGCCCCAACTACAACACCAAGGAACACTCCAGACACCTTATCGTCCCACCACACCGTTCTCCAGCAACCCACCTAGCCCCAGTGACCTGTCAGCTGGACGATGTTGTTAAATAGAATGAGCCGGGCATGTAAAGGCCAAATGCCCCAAGAACCCCAACAGATACAGGTTCATTGCATGCGGAGATCACATCAGATGTCCTCAGGCCCGAATACCTCCCAGATACCCTCAGAGTGGAGGGAAACTGTGAAGTGGGCGGGAAGAAGTCCCGCCAGGATGGACACCGGAGCACAAGTGTCAGCTATCCATGCTTCCTTACTGGACCCCAATTTAATATCAATCCAGAGATCCAAGTGATGATTCAACCCTTCAAGTCAAACTCTTTTGACTTGCCTACAGCCAAGTTGCCAGTCTGTACAAGGGTTGGTCAGGAACGTGGACTTTTGCAGTCATATGATGATTAGCCCATCCCCATGCTGTAGGGGAAGACTTGGCCATCATATGAAGCTAGCAAGAGGGTGGGAATGGTCACCTGCAGCCAGGCTAAGCAAGCTGTCAACCTAGCTCTATTTCAGAAACTTCTACCAGGACCCAGTCAGAGGTGATGGAACCGGACCTCATGCCAACGTCAGCAACAGCAGTAGTGGATCCAGTCCCAGAGACCCAGACAGAGCCAGTCCCAGAACCAGTGCCAGCACTGAATCCAGTGCTTGCAACCCGAACACCAGAGGGCCCCAGCAAACCTGCACTGGCGGCAGCAGATAACCCTACACAAGAGGCTCAATCGGAGCCTGAACCCCAACATAGTGGCAACAGCAGAGAGCGGTTCACAGTCAACGGAAACGGCCCCATCACCTGCATCGCTTCCAGAGGGACCAAGGCTAGGTCCACACATCCAATGAGGGAACTGATGTCTCCAGCATCAAGGGAACAGTTTCCAGGCTGAACAGGAAGCAAATGAAAACCTCCAGAAAGCTTGGACTGAGACACGGAGCAACCCATCTCCTCTCAACTCTTCTAATCAATCCTGGTTTGTTGTAGAAAGAGGACTTTTATAAAAGGAAACTCTTTCTGATGGGCAGCAGGAAAACTGGCATCCTCAGACAGAGTTGTAGTTCCAACTAAGTACCGAGAAAAAGCTCTAGAGCTTAGCCCATGACCATCCTAGTGGCCATGTTGGGGTGAACAGGACCAAAGACTGTTTGGGGAGGTCATTCCACTGGGAGGGAATGGCAAGGATGTTTCTACCTATGTCTGGTCTTGTGAGGTGTGGCCAAAGAGTGGGAAAACCCCAAGATCAGGTCAAAGCCCCTCTCCATCCACTCCCCATCATTGAGTCCCATTCAGCGAGTAGCTGTGGATATCCTGGGTCCCTTCCGAAAAGACACCCAGAGGAAAGCAGTACATACTGACTTTCATGGATTTGCCATCCTTTGGCCAGAAGCAGTAGCTCTAAGCAACATCAGGCTAAAAGTGTGTGCCAGGCACTAACAGACATTTTTGCCACAGTAGGTTGGCCATCCGACGTCCTCACAGATGCAGGAACTAATTTCCTGGCAGAAACTATAGAAAGCCTTTGGGAAGCTCATGGGGTGAATCACTTGGTTACCACCCTTTACCATCATCAAACAAATGGCCTGGTGGAGAAGTTTAATGGAACTTTGGGGGCCATGATACGTAAATTCATAAAGGAGCACTCCAATGATTGGGACCTAGTGTTGCAGCAGTTGCTCTTTGCCTACAGAGCTGTACCCATCCCAGTTAGGGTTTTCACCATTTGAACTTGTATATGGGCCACGAGGTTAAGGGGCCATTACAGTTGGTGAAGCAGCAATGGGAGGGATTTACACCTTCTCCAGGAACTAACATTCTGGACTTTGTAACCAACCTACAAAACACCGTCCAAACCTTTTTAGCCCTTGCTAAAGAAAATCTACAGGATGCTCAAAAAGAGCAAAAAGCCTGGTATGATAAACATGCCAGAGAGCATTCCTTCAAAATAGGGGACCAGGTCATGGTCTTAATGGCGCTACAGGCCCATAAAATGGAAGCATCATGGGATGGGCCATTCACGGTCCAAGAGCGCCTGGGAGCTGTTAATTATCTCATAGCATTCCCCACCTCCAACCGAAAGCCTAAGGTGTACCATATTAATTCTCTAAAGCCCTTTTATTCCAGAGAATTAGAGGTTTGTCAGTTTACAGCCCAGGGAGGAGATGACACTGAGTGGCCTGAAGGTGTCTACCAGAAAGGGAAAAGCGATGGTGGCGTGGAAGAGGTGAACATCTCCATGACCTTTGGGTGTATGCAGCGACAGCAGATCAAGTGGCTGTGCACTAGCTACGCGCAGACATTCTCAGCCACCCCAGGACTGACTGAATGGGCATACCACTCCACTGACACAAGTAATGCTCACCCAATTAGAGCCCAACCTTACCGGGTGTCTCCTCAAGCTAAAGCTGCTTTAGAATGGGAGATCCAGGGTATGCTACAGATGGGGTGTAATCCGCCCCTCTGGCAGTGCATGGGCATCTCCAGTGGTTCTAGTTCCCCAACCAGATGGGGAGATACGTTTTTGCGTGGATTACCGTAAGCTAAAATGCTGTAACTCACCCAGACAACTATCCAAATGCCACACACAGATGAACTATTGGAGAAACTGGGATGGGCCCACTTCATCTCTACCTTGGACTTAACCAAGGAGTACTGGCAGATACCGCTAGATGAATCCGCCAAGGAAAGGTCAGCCTCCACTACACATGTCGGGCTGTATCAATTTAATGTGCTCCCTTTCGGGCTGCGGAATGCACCTGCCACCTTCCAAAGACTTGTAGATGTCTCCTAGCGGGATTAGGAGAATAGCGGTCACCTACCTTGACATGTGGCCATATTTTCGGATTCCTGGGCAGAACACCTGAATATCTACAAAAACGTCCTTTGAGGCACATAAGGGAGGCAGGACTAACTGTTTAAGGCTAAGACGTGTCAAATAGGCCTAACAGAGTGACTTACCTTGGACACCAGGTGGGTCAAGGAACTATCAAACCCCCTAGGCCAAAGTGGATGCTAGCCAAAAGTGGCCTGTCCCAAAGTCAAAGAAACAGGTCCAATCCTTCTTAGGCTTGGCTGGATATTACAGGTGATTTGTACCACAATACAGCCAAATCGCCACCCCCACTGACAGACCTAACCAAAAAGAAACAGCCAGATGCCATTCAGTGGACCAAGAGTGTCAGAGGGCCTTTAACCAGCTTAAAGCGACACTCATGTCTGACCCTGTGCTAAGGGCTCCAGATTTTGACAAACCGTTCCTAATAACCAAGAGGCGTCCGAGCGTAGTTTGGGAGCAATCTTAATGCAGGAAGGACCAAATCAAGAGTTCCATCCTGTCGTGTTTCTCAGCAAGAAGCTGTCTGAGAGGGAAAGCCACTGATTAATCAGTGAAAAGGAATGTTACGCCATTGTCCACGCTCTGGAAAAGCTACACCCATTCATTTGGGGATGGCGTTTCCACCTGCAAACTGACCATGCTGCGCTACAGTGACTTCATTCCGCCAAGGGAAATAACAAAAAACTTATTCAGTGGAGTTTAGCTCTCCAAGATTTTGATTTCGACATACAACACATCTCAGGAGCTTCTAACAAAGTGGCTGATGCACTCTCCCGTGAAAGTTTCCCAGAATCAACTGGTTAAAATTGTCCTTGAGATGTGAAAAATATTGTTAGTCTTTATACATTTGGTAGTATATTTAGAGTTGCACGTGTCTTATTAACTCTGTTTTCTTCTAGAGCTCCTTCTTCTTCTAGGAAGAAATCAAAGTCAGTGTTTCACCTTATCTGTGATTTGCGGGGGGAGGGGGATAAATATAAAGGGAAGGGTAACCACCTTTCTGTATACAGTGCTATAAAATCCCTCCTTGCCAGAGGCAAAACCCTTTCATTTGTAAAGGGTTAAGAAGCTCAGATAATCTTGCTGGCACATGACCAAAATGACCAATGAGGAGACAAGATACTTTCAAAGCTGGAGGGTGCGGGAGAAACAAAGAGTGTGTCTGTCTGTGTGATGCTTTTGCCGGGAACAGATCAGGAATGCAGCTCAGAACTCCTGTAAAAAGTTAGTAAGTAATTTAGCTAGAAATGCATTAGATTTTCTTTTGTTTAATGGCTGGTAAAATAGCTGTGCTGAATGGAATATATAATCCTGTTTTTAAAAAAAAGAAAAGGAGTACTTGTGGCACCTTAGAGACTAACAAATTTATTTGAGCATAAGCTTTCATGAGCTACAGCTCACTTCATCAGTGATGCATCCGATGAAGTGAGCTGTAGCTCATGAAAGCTTATGCTCAAATAAATTGTTAGTCTCTAAGGTGCCACAAGTACTCCTTTTCTTTTTTGCGAATACAGACTAACACGGCTGCTACTCTGATTCCTGCTTTTGTGTCTTTTTGTAACTTAAGATTTTGCCTACAGGGATTCTCTATGTTTTAAATCTGATTACCCTGTAAGGTATTTACCATCCTGATTTTTACAGTGGTGATTCTTTTACTTTTTCTTTAATTAAAAGTCTTCTTTTAAGAACCTGATTGCTTTTTCATTGTTCTTAAGATCCAAGGGTTTGGTCTGTGTTCACCTGTACAAATTGGTGAGGATTTTTATCAAGCCTTCCCCAGGAAAGGCAGTGTAGGGTTTGGGGGATATTTTGGGGGGAAGATGTCTCCAAGTGGGCTCTTTCCCTGTTCTTTGTTTAACACGCTTAGTTGTGGCAGCATGCTGTTCAAGGACAAGGCAAAGTTTGTACCTTGAGGAAGTTTTTAACCTAAGCTGGTAAGAATAAGCTTAGGGGGTCTTCCATTGCAGGCCCCCACATCTGTACCTTAGAATTCAGAGTGGGGAAGGAACCTTGACAGGGATATATAATAGCTAAAGGACATTGAAAACTGAAACACCATTAATGCAGCTATAGAGAGGGGATGGTGCCTCGCAGCAGAGAAGAAATATACCTGTGCCAGCACTTGATAAGCTTTTGAAATTGCAGTCATTTTTGGACATTACAAATGATGAGAAAAACAGGTTTAATCTCAGTTTGCCACTTCCTCTCTTTACAGATATGAGCAAGCCTATCTAACTAGTCTGATTGGGCTGAGGCCTGAAAAATATTTTTGGATCGGTCTTTCAGATGTAGAGAATCATGGAACTTTCAAGTGGACCGATGGTGAAGCAGTTCTGTTCACTCACTGGAATTCAGCAATGCCTGGTATGTTTTGTCATAGGTATTTTCCATGGGCTTGTCTACTTTGTGCAGCAATACACCCCACAGGTGTGTGAATTCTAATGCACATTGCAACAGGGCTGTCACTTCCTGAGCAGTCCCTCTTGGTCAGAGTGCCCATTGCAGAGGCCTCCCCTTGTTCTTCCCCCTACACTGCCACTTAGACTCCTCACAGCCTTTCTTATATGTCCTACCACCCTCCACTTGGGGATGGTTTAATGCCCACAAACAGTCCTGCCCATTAAGTCCCATCCCTGCAATTCAAAGGGTCACACTTATCTCTGGCTTTTCCACCATCCACACAGAACTCTTTTTCTGCCACAGCCCGTTGTTCACAGGGTTGCTTCTCATAGCTGTCTCTCCCTGGAGTTCAGCTTTCTGGCTCTGGCTTCTTGTCTTGCCAGCATCTCCCCTGTTCCAAGGAAGAAGTCAATCAATTTACGGTCCTACACCAGAGAGCTCCTCCCAATTGGCTGAAAGAGAGGGGAGCCCTGCCCCACCCTACATTCCATGGCTCCTGATAAAGGGCCCTTAACAGAACAGCGTCCTGGGGTTTTCCCTGCATCCAACTCCTTATTCCCTGGGACTGCTTCCTCTCTTCAACTACCAGGTCATTTCCTGGGCCTTTGTTCATTCCAGGTCCCCAGAACAGAGTGTTCTGGATACCCTCTACTCTTAAAGAGCCAGTATACCCTGTTACATGCAGCAACATGAGGCACACTAAGTGGCTCGTGTAGACCCTGCTGGCATGCACTAAAAGTTCCCTAGTGCTGGTCAGTGTAATACTGTTTCAATGTTACTTCATTAATGTGTATTAGGGAACTTTTAATACATGCCAGCAGGGTCTAAATGTGCCTGTTAGTGTGTAACACATTGGTGTGCATTAGAATTAAGACTGGTGTGTATTGCTGTACGATGTAGAGGAGCCCCACAGCTTGAATCCATGTTTAAAAGGCTGACTTTTGAAATTCCTGTGAAATTTCATTCTTTAGCAGGGGTTATGTATAGACTGGTTAGCAACTCTCAAACATTTTCAGTGAATGGTGCAATGGTTTACAGGGGTAGCTGCATCTCTGTGCCCGTTAAGGTTTCTCTGAGTGCTCTGGCTCAGGTACTAAGTCTCATGCCTTTACCTATTCTAGGGTAGAATTTTGCAATTCTCCCATTCTTTGACTGATCCTGGGCTACAGGACCCAGTGTATCAACGGCTATTACCTTGCAGATCTGGCTGAGTTGGGGCACCTACAGTTTTTCCATTGAGGAGTTTGTGACCAGTGGTATACAAAGATCAGATTACAGCTGGGGAAATAGTACATTTGCCAAAAATGCATTTTGGGGGTTATCCAAACTATTTGGCCATTTCAAAACAAAGTATTTTGACTTTTCATTCAGAAGCAGAGTTTCATTTTGAAAATTAGGGTTGTTGTTGTTCTTTTTAAAGTGTGGATGAAAAGACACCCAAAACAAAAGGTAAAACAGAAAAAAATCATTTCAGGTAGAAGGAAATGTTTCTTTCTACTCAAAATCATTTTTTCCCATCCTTTTCGTTTCAGGGAGGAAAAAAAAAGAAAAAAAAAGATCATTTAAGTTCAAATGGAAGTGATGTTTTTTTTCAGATTTTTCAATTAAGTGTTCACTCTACTTTAGATCAGACAGCCTTCTTTTTAAAAAAGTGTTGATTTGAACATTGTAGGAACAAAGCCTTTTCAGAGAAAAAAGTATTTTAAAACAACAAACAGTCTTCATGTAAGTCTATCATAAATGTCTTGTTTTAGACCCTGATGGCAACCCATGCAGGCCTAAATTCTTCCAACTCACCCAACTGTTTCTTATGTTTCAGTCTGGTTCCCCTCAACCAACTATTGCCTTGAGAGTATGCCCCTCTTTTAACTTGGCTGTAGTTCTTTTGTTCGTCTGTGTTGCCAGGCTTTGACCCTTCGTGGTCCAAACCATTTTGCAGGTTGGCTGAAGAAGAGGCCAAACCATCCAAGCTAATAGTTCTGGCATTTTTCAGAGTAGCAGCCATGTTAGTCTGTATTCGCAAAAAGAAAAGGAGTACTTTTGGCACCTTAGAGACTAACAAATTTATTAGAGCATAAGCTTTCGTGAGCTACAGCTCACTTCAGTTCTGGCATTGTCTCTTAACAACTCTTGAATGTTTGCTGAGAAGTGGCTAGCTTGAGCCATTCTTTTCTTTCCTGCCTGTTTTCCAAGACTGTTCTCTACTGAGTTAACCCAATATATTCAGACAATAAACATCCCAAAAACGAGGTCAATATATATTATTCATAAAGTATTACAGAGCAGTTCCAAACCTGTCACAAATGGCTTTATTGCCAGTTTTGGTACCACTCTGAAAGAGGGCATGAGTGATCTGCTGTCTACATCAGTTTCATTGGCTTTTTAACCCACCAAGACAAAAAGCCAAAACGTAGGATCAGAATTCCGGAAATTTGCTATTGTTTATGGACAAGTATCACAGACCACTAAGTACTAGAGGCCTGATCCTCCTTTGGCCTGCACAATATATAGCCATTTATATTAGGGTCAAGTAGGAGTAAAATGCTGTCATTCTGATCTGGTAGCATTTTCCATTCAGTTTTCACTTATTTTTGTACCACTGCAAAGAATCAGGCTCCAGGTCTATGTAGTCCATGTCCCATTCATCTACCATGAATATCTAATACACTTCTCCTTTCTGGGCTACACTCTCCTTAGCTTCTCTTGGAATTAAAAGGAGTTTCCCTTCTGGGTTGTGATTCCAAACTATTTTCTGTTTGTCCAACTAGCCAGGACTGAAACATTTCTCCTTAATGATGCACTATGATATTGTGTTTTTGAGAGACTAACCAAAACTGAATTCATAGACTCATAGAATCATAGAAGATCAGGGTTGGAATAGACCTCAGGAGGTCATCTAGTCCAACCCCCTGCTCAAAGAAGGACCAACACCAACTAAATCATCCCAGCCAAGACTTTGTCAAGTCAGGCCTTAAAAACCTCTAAGGATAGAGATTCTACCACTTCCCTAGGTAACACATTCCAATACTTCACCACCCTCCAAGTGAAATAGTGTTTCCTAATATCCAACCTAGACCTCCCCCACTGCAACTTGAGACCATTGCTCCTTGTTCTGTCATCTGTCACCACTGACACCAGCCAAGTTCCATCCTCTTTGGAACCCCTCTTCGGGTAGTTGAAGGCTGCTATAAAATCCCCCCTCACCTTTCTCTTCTGAAGACTAAATAAGCCCAGTTCCCTCAGCCTCTCCTCATAAGTCATGTGCCCCAGCCCCCTAATCATTTTTGTTGCCCTCCACTAAACTCTCTCCAATTTGTCCACATCCTTTCGGTAGTGGGCCCCCTAAAACTGGACACAATATTCCAGATGTGGCCTCACCAGTACCGAATAAAGGGGAATAATCACTTCCCTCAATCTGCTGGCAATGCTCCTACTAAAGCAGCCCAATATGCCGTTAGCTTTCTTGGCAACAAGGGCACACTGTTGACTCATACCCAGCTTCTCATCCACTGTAATCCCCAGGTCCTTTTCTGCAGAACTGCCGCTTAGCCAGTCGGTCCACCACCTGTAGCAGTGCATGGGATTCTTCCGTCCTAAGTACAGAACTTTGCACTTGTCCTTGTTGAAGCTCATCAGATTTCTTTTGGTCCAATCCTCCAATTTGTCTAGGTCACTCTTGACCCTATCCTTACCCTCCAGAGTATCTACCTCTCCCACCAGCTTAGTGTCATCCAATCCACGCCATCATCCAGATCATTAAATGAAGGTGTTGAACAAAATTGGCCCCAGGACCAAGCCCTGGGGCACTCCACCTGATACTGGCTGCCAACTAGACATCGAGCCATTGATCACTACCCATTGAGCCCAGCAGTCTAGCCAGTTTTCTATCCACCTTATAGTCCATTCATCCAATCCATACTTCTTTAATTTGCTGGCAAGAATACTGTGGGATTTTATCAAAAGTCAAGGAATAATGCATCCACTGCTTTCTCCTCATCCACAGAGCCAGTTATCTCATCATAGAAGGCAATTAGGTTAGTTAGGCATGACTTACCCTTGGTGAATCCATGCTGACTGTTCCTGATCACTTTCCTCTCCTCTAAGTGCTTCAAAATGGATTTCTTGAGGACCTGCTCCATGATTTTTCCAGGGACTGAGGTGAGGCTGACCAGTCTGTAGTTCCCTGGATTCTCCTTCTTCCCTTTTTTAAAGATGGGCACTATATTTGCCTTTTTCCAATTGTCCAGGACCTGCCCCGATCACCACACGTTTTCAAAGATAATGGTCAATGGCTCTGCAATCACATCTGTCAACTCCCTTAGCACCCTCAGATACATTAGATCCAGACCCTTGGACTTGTGCATGTCCAGCTTTTCTAAATAGTCCTCAATCTGTTCTTTCACCACTGAGGGCTGCTCACCTCCTCCCCATAATTCCTTAAATATATACTGCAGTCAAAGGTATTTGTAGCTCTTCTTTCACAATCGTTAAAAGGGAAAAAAGCCACCTTGTGTAGAGAATGAAAGGAGGATGGAAAGGAGTACTACAGAAAACTGGCTGAAAGATGTTGGCTAGTTTGCAGGGATGTTTTTTGCTGTCCTCAGGTGGTTTCTGTATCTGCTTTCCATGCTCATATCTATTCATCCATTTGTTCCTCTTATCTCTTTATCATTGGGTTAGATACCTTGCATTAAGATTTCTTTTAAATAGTACAGTAAATATGATAAACAGAACCACAGCAAAGTTTGACAAAAACTGGTTGCTTTATGGAGGTGGTCCATGGAATATTGTTCCAAAAGGCTTTCAGGCTCTGAGACCGCATACTGCCAAATAAAGAATGTGAAAGTCAGGTGAGTATGTGGGTGTGTGAGAATTTCAGAAGTTATTTGCAGGATCTTCACCATTTCAAGATGACAGACTACCAGCTACTTGCATTGTCACAGAAAAGACCTAGGGAGAGTGTCTTTTAGATACCAATGACTGCTCATGTATTTGAGATTTAAAATTTTTGGAAAAGGAGTTAAGTTGCTGCATAACTCCAATCTCATCTTTTCAGTTTACATGATTCACTTTGCAAAAAAAAAAATTCGAGCAGCCAGATAACCATTACCCAACTCCAATACAGGTTTCACTCTCATAAAACATAATAAAATGAGATATGAAAATTACAGGGGGAACAAAAAGAAAAAAGTGTGAATTTTAATTTCATTTACATCTCATGAAGGAAGAAAGCCAGGGTGTGTAGCAATGAGAACTGGAAGTGCAGCTGGATTATGGCATGTTCAGGACTGTGAAGAAAAGGCAAAATTTCTCTGCAAACAACCAGCTGGAGCAATGACCTTTCATCCTCCTGTTCCAGAAAAAAATTCTTACTCCAAATGCCCCATGGGTTGGGATTCAGACAATAACATCAGTTCATGCTTCAAAGTAAGTATTAAATTTCCAAACTAATAATGAACTGGATACATGCAGATAGATGCAAAGAAAGTCTAAACTGCAGAGATTCCCAGGCTATGGTACAAACATAACAAGCTAGTGTATAGACTATTTATGGGTCTTGTTTCAACTATCAATTATCAGCAAAACAGCAGACTATCTGAAGATGGCATTCTGTAATCCAATTTAAATATCTTTATTTTTATATGAAAGAAAAGGAGTACTTGTGGCATCTTAGAGACTAACAAATTTATTTGAGCATAAGCTTTCGTGAGCTACAGCTCACTTCATCGGATGCATTGGATGTAGCTCCCGAAAGCTTATGCTCAAAAAATTTGTTAGTCTCTAAGGTGCCACAAGTACTCCTTTTCTTTTTTGCGAATACAGACTAACGTGGCTGCTACTCTGAAACCTACTCTTATATGATTAGCTATTTGATTTCTCAGATTGTCTTAAATCCGCATACAGGAAAATAGCTAAGATGTCTTTTTTTAATGCATATAGCATAATATACAGTGTTTAATTGTAAAATATATCATTAGCCTTTTGTGAGAGAAGGAAACCAAAAGAAATCATGGCTTGAAGCTCGAGATTTTTGTAGAGAGATAGGAGGAGATCTGGCTGCCATCAATAGTAAAGAAGAAGAACAAGTGATACAACATTCGATAGTGTAAGTATAGGCATCATAATTGGTCTTTCAATATAACGATATTGCCGTATACCATGTTGTTTAACAAAACTAAAAATGCTCTTGAATCCTTCCTAAAATAGTCAGTTGAAAATCTATGAATATGTTTAGTTAGATTTATTAGAAAAAGGGTTGAGTCAATACACAAACTTCACAAGTTAAACAGAATTGTTATGTACTAATTTCTAAGTGTGGTTGGGGAGCTTCTAAAATTGGTTCAGATGGTACAAAAAACTTAAGAACAATGGAAAAAATGAATGGCCAATGTTTCCATTTAGGACTCATTTCTAACTACATTTCCTAGAAATCTAGGACAGGAAGGGACCTCGAGGTCATCCATTTTCCCACACTGAGGCCAGACCAAATATATCTAAAGGCCTAAATCAGAGGTTCTGAACCTTTCCAGACTACTATACTCCTCTCAGGAGCCTGATTTGTCTTGCATAACCCCAAGTTTCACCTCACTTAAAAAACTGCTTGGTTACAAAATCAGACATAAAAATACAAAAGTATCACAGCACACTAGTACTGAAAAAATTCTTACTTTCTTATTTTTATGATAATAATAATAAAATAATAATAATTATAAAATAAATAAACTGGAATATAAATATTTTACTTACATTTCATTATATAATATATAAAGCAGTATAAACAAGTCATTGTCTGTAGGAAATTTTAGTTTGAACTGACATTCCCAGTGCTTTTTATGTAGCCTGTTGTAAAACTAGGCAAATATCTAGATGAGTCGATGTATCCCCTGGAATACCTCTGGGTATCCCCAGACGCATGTGTACCCCTGATTGAGAACCACTGGCCAAGACTAATCTATCAGGTGTTTGTTTAACCTGTTCTTAAAAACCTTCAGTGACGGGGATTCCACAACTGCCTTGGTGACCTATCCCAGTATTTAACAATCCTTATACTTAGAATGTTTTTCCTAATATCAACCTAAATGTCCATTGCTGCAGATTAAGCCAATTACTTCTTTTCCTAACTTTAGTGGACATGGAGAATAATTGATTCCCATCCTCCTTATAACAGCCCTTAATATATTTGAAGACTGTTACTAGGTTCTCCCTCAGTCTCCTTTTCTCAAGGCTAAGCATACCCATTTTTAAACCTTTCCTCACACTCAGGTTTTCAAAATCTTTTATAATTTTTTGTTGGTCTCCTCTGGACCCTCTCCAATTTGTCCACTTTTCTTAAAGTATAACACCCAAAACTGGACACAGTACTACAGCTGATGCCTCACTAGTGCAGACTACAAAGGGACAATTACCCACCATGTCGTACAGACGATATTCATGTTAATGTACCCAGTAATGATATTAGCATTTTTAGCAACTATATCACATTGTTGGCACATATTCAATGTGTGATCCACTATAGCCCCCAGATCTTCTGCAGTACTACTGCTTAGCCAGTTATTCCTCACTTGTATTTGTACTTTGATTTTTCCTTCCTAAGTGTACTTGTCTTTGCACTTGTCTTTATTGAATTTCATCTTGTTCATTTTAGACCAGTTCTCCAATTTGTCAATGTCATTTTGAACTCTAACCCTGCAACCCTTCCCTACTTGCTGTGATATGCAAATTTTATAAGCAGACTCTTCACTCCATTATCCAAGTCATTAATGAAAATATTGAATAGTAGTGGACCCCTCTACACACATCCTCCCAGTCTGACAGTAAACCATTGATAACTACTCTGTGACTATGGTTTTTCAACAAGTTGTGCACCCATCTTTTAGCTGTTTCAGATAGATCTTATTTCCCTATTTTGCTTATAAGAATGTCCTGTGACAAAAGCCTGACTAAAATCAAGATATATCTCATCAACTGCTTCCCCTCTACCCACTAGGCCAGTAATCCAATCAAAGAATATTTGCTAAACCATTTTCAAACAAAGAAGTAGTTCATAATCTATGTGGACTTCTTTTTCCCCTAAAAGATGGCAACTATGAAACATTAAAAAATAAAAACCTGCTAACAATTTTTTTATCAGCATTTGTCACACAACAGAATATTTTGTGTTGCTTCGACGATTATGAAAATTAATGGGGGTTAGATGCCTAACTGCACTTTCTGCTTTTGAAAATCTCTATCAAAGTTAGTTGATGGTAATTTAGTACTTTAGACGTCTCTTATACAGAGGTGTGTGTCAAGACTTCACTACCATGTACCAGAATATTTATCTGCAGATCCTTATACAATTTAACTTATTAGGTTTAAAGTTCTGAGTATGCCTCTAAGCCTCCAACAGATACGAGAGATTTGTATAGAGAGCCTTCAAATTTGCTGAACTGCTGTAAGTACTAACATTGATTGTGTATAATGATGACCTATATCCTGTTATATTTATGTGTTGTTCTATTTCTATCACACATTTTAGGGACAAAGGACTGTCATTTCGGCCTTTCTGGATTGGTTTATTTTGCCTGGATCCTGATGAGGGCTTTTTTTGGAGTGATGGCTCTCCAGTGAGTGATTTAGTTTTTAGCCGTATAGCTGTCTTTCTAACTTCATCATCCTTGGAGCGACTGGGTGCAGTTCAGTAAGGGATATGGACTGAAGATGACTATAATCTTCCAGTAGGCCATCATCTCACTGAAATGATTGGACAGCAATCCCCTCAGAGTGTTCTGGAATCCAGTAGGGCCCATTAGTCTTTGAGATTATACCATCAAAACAAGTGGTAGTAGGGGCTATTGAAGGACCCTGACTACTTGGAGACAATTATATTACTGTGACAAAGATATAATACAGTCTCTCCAAAATGTTTTTAGTTACTGCATGCAGATATATAATGCAGTTCCCTTTCCCCACTTAATTTTTAGAAAATTTTTTAAATTTTTTTTAATTTTTGATATCTCTTCTTACAAAAGCTGAATATGTTGCTTTCATAACACGTCCATGTGCTGTTGGCACAAAAAGCAAGAGCCTGGCGTGAAATTAAACCAATTGTGTTTCTACTATAGATGATGTACAAAAACTGGTATACTGAACCTAGTAATGAGCATGGAATTGAACATTGTGGAACAGTCAATGAAGAGTTTTCCATGGACTGGATTAACACACACTGTGAACATTTTAATGATTGGATTTGTCAAATAGAGAAAGGTAGGTTACTTTCTATTTTAAATTAGAATATTAGACAAAAAAAAACAATGACCAGTTAGCTGGACTAATTAGATTAAATTGGTGTGACCCTGAGAATCATTTCCATAAGGGGACATGCAGCGAGACTGAGACACAATGGTATCTCACAGCTATAATGAGATGGAGTTAATTCAGACCTTAAAACAATGTCATTTAAAGTCACTCATTGACCAAAAACACACACAAAAGGAGACAGAAAAGAACAGAAAACACAGCAAATGCAGCTTCTGTCTCTGGTGCTGAGTCTTACCTGCAGTCTCACTGCTGTAGCTGCACAGACACAGCACCAGCTGTTATCAGCCACTATGTGACCTGGTAAACATCTATCAGCATCAGGTTGTTTAGGGTGTTGCTTTCACTGCCTCATTAGTCACAGGCTCACAAGAGTGTTGCAAAGAGATTGTCTTGGTTGCTTAAACTCATCTCTTATTAAACAAAAGGCAAAAAAGAGAGACAGAGAAAAGAGATGTTTCAGAGTAGCAGCCGTGTTAGTCTGTATTCACAAAAAGAAAAGGAGTACTTGTGGCACCTTAGAGACTAACAAATTTATTTGAGCATAAGCTTTCGTGAGCTACAGCTCACTTCATCGGATGCATTTGGTGGAAAATACAGTGGGGAGATTTATATACACACACAGAGAACATGAAACCATAGGTTTTATCATACACACTATAAGGAGAGTGATCACTTAAGATGAGCCATCAACAGCAGCAAGGGGGGGAAAGGAGGAAAACCTTTCATGGTGACAAGCAAGGTAGGCTATTTCCAGCAGTTAACAAGAACATCTGAGGAACAGTGGGGGGTGGGGTGGGGGGAGAAATAACATGGGGAAATAGTTTTACTTTGTGTAATGACTCATCCATTCCCAGTCTCTATTCAAGCCTAAATTAATTGTATCCAGTTTGCAAATTAATTCCAATTCAGCAGTCTCTCATTGGAGTCTGTTTTTGAAGATTTTTTGTTGAAGGATAGCCACCCTCAGGTCTGTAGTTGAGTGACCGGAGAGATTGAAGTGTTCTCCGACTGGTTTTTGAATGTTATGATTCTTGACTTCTGATTTGTGTCCATTTATTCTTTATGTAGAGACTGTCCAGTTTGACCAATGTACATGGCAGAGGGGCATTGCTGGCACATGATGGCATATATCACATTGGTAGATGCACAGGTGAATTAGCCTCTGATAGTGTGGCTGATGTGATTAGGCCCTATGATGGTGTCCCCTGAATAGAGACGTGGACAGAGTTAGCAACGGGCTTTGTTGCAAGGATAGGTTCCTGGGTTAGTGGTTCTGTTGTGTGGTGTGTGGTTGCTGGTGAGTATTTGCTTCAGGTTGCGGGGCTGCCTGTACGCAAGGACTGGCCTGTCTCCCAAGATCTGTGAGAGTGATCGGTCGTCCTTCAGGATAGGTTGTAGATCCTTGATGATGCGTTGGAGAGGTTTTAGTTGGGGGCTGAAGGTGATGGCTAGTGGCGTTCTGTTGTTTTCTTTGTTGGGCCTGTCCTGTAGTAGGTGACTTCTGGTTACTCTTCTGGCTCTGTCAATCTGTTTCTTCACTTCAGCAGGTGGGCATTGTAGTTGTAAGAATGCATGATAGAGATCTTGTTGGTGTTTGTCTCTGTCTGAGGGGTTGGAGCAAATGCGGTTATATCGTAGAGCTTGGCTGTAGACAATGACAGAGCCAGAAGAGTACCCAGAAGTAGTAGTGCATCTACCAATGTGATATATGCCATCATGTGCCAGCAATGCCCCTCTGCCATGTACATTGGTCAAACTGGACAGTCTCTACGTAAAAGAATAAATGGACACAAATCAGACGTCAAGAATTATAACATTCAGAAACCAGTCGGAGAACACTTCAATCTCTCCGGTCACTCGACTACAGACCTGAGGGTGGCTATCCTTCAACAAAAAATCTTCAGAAACAGACTCCAATGAGAGACTGCTGAATTGGAATTAATCTGCAAACTGGATACAATTAACTTAGGCTTGAATAGAGACTGGGAATGGATGAGTCAATACACAAAGTAAAACTATTTCCCCATGTTATTTCTCCCACCCCCCACCGTTCCTCAGATGTTCTTGTTAACTGCTGGAAATAGACTACCTTGCTTGTCACCATGAAAGGTTTTCCTCCTTTCCCCCCCTTGCTGCTGTTGATGGCTCATCTTAAGTGATCACTCTCCTTACAGTGTGTATGATAAAACCCATTGTTTCATGTTCTCTGTGTGTGTATATAAATCTCCCCACTGTATTTTCCACCAAATGCATCCGATGAAGTGAGCTGTAGCTCACGAAAGCTTATGCTCGAATAAATTTGTTAGTCTCTAAGGTGCCACAAGTACTCCTTTTCTTTTTAGAGAAAAGAGAAGAAATAAGGAAGGAAAAGGACACATGAGATAGGGTCTCGCATTCCAGGTTTAGCCAGCAGGGGTGGAGGTGGCAAAGTCATCTGGGTCCCTCTCTCTGGCCCTTTCTGTTCAGCACATCTCTCAGGATCAGGACAATGAAGTTCCAATGGTGGCACAGTGGATCCTGGTGTCCCAAGAGATGGTAGGGGTGGCAGCCATGCTGGTAAAGCTCAGTCCTTTAAGTCCACTCTTCTAATTATTTTGACCCTCCCTCTGAAGTCCCTTTTAAGGACCCCAAAAGGGAATGATGGGCAGAATAGCCCACCACCTCATCATTTTGTCCACCAATGAAGCCGAATTTCCAACACACCAGTTTTGGTCCATTCATTTCCAGTTCCAGCCTCCTCTGTTTACCAGTCGCAATCTCAACATGGTCCTTGGGTTGTAGCAGTAGGCCTGTTTTTTGTACTAATTCAGTCTTCCTGGCTTTAACTTTTGATGACTTTCATAATCAACTTTACGTAACAGACTGAGTTGGGCTTTTGTTACTTTGGAGAACTCTGAGTACAGACCTCTGCACAACATCCCTCCCCTCCCCTCAGCTTTTAAGGAGGCAGCAAGCTGTCCTGTCCTGTCCTTCCCCTCTTTACATCTTTGGAAGGACAATCAAAGTAGGTCTTTGTCTAACAAATCAACCGGTAAGAATGTTCAGTAGACAAGCTTCCCCCCCTTTATCCAGCTGCAGAACTCAAAATCGCTGCAGGGCTGAGAGATGCTAGGCCACCAGCAGTTTTACCTCAGTTCTGGATCATCTTGAAGCCCTATAGTTAAAGGGCTAGCAGCAGTGGAAGAAGCAGCAGAGTTCCATTTCTATTACTGCTAAAGTGGTAGGAACTGGGGAGTCAATCTGAACATACCAATGATTTGGAGCATACCATGTACTGCATTGTATTTTTCCTCTACTCTTCCCAAAGGCATATGTTAGTTTCAACCCATAAAACACATTTTATTACACAAATATCAAAGTAATATATAGTGTAAGTCATATGATGGATTGCTAAAATCCAGTACATTGGAGGGATTCATGTTTTCTTTACACTTAAAAACTTGGAGGCTCAAAATAATATTTTGCTAAATGAAAAAATTCCTTTAATATCATGAGCATATGTCAAAAATATAGAAAACTAATTTTTCCTTTCCTTTACAGGAACACCACTTTAACCAGAACAAACAAGCTCTTCTGCCAGTAAGCTCCTGTCTATTTCATCTTTCCTGGAGAATAGTACAGTATAACAAGAAAAGCCTAGCTTAATGCACACTAGGTACAGAACATGGAGTTTCATTATTTATCTTGCAGAGTATGAAGTCACTGAAGATGGATGGATTATATATGGGGACAAGCAGTATTTTTTCAGCACAGAAAGTGTCCCCTTGGAAAAAGCTAGGGAGTTCTGCAAGAAGGATCTTGCAGATCTTGTTGTGATTGAGAGCAACAGTGAAAGAAAGTTTCTATGGAAATATGTAAGCAAACACTTTATTACTTAATTCAGCATAGTCAGCATACATCACATATGCTTATGAAATACAGGAGAAAGTGCATTTTTACATCATTTCTTCACTACAGTGTATAATAGATTTGAAAATTAATTGAAAAAGGACATATATAAGGCAGCTTCTTAACAGAAAATTAAATGTTCAAAATAATAGCTGGCAGATCCTGCTGCTGCTCCACTTATTAGGCTCAAAAGTCAATTATACCTGGTCTTAGTCAATTATACTCCTCAGAATCCAGTGGATGTTTTGCTTGAGTCAGGTGTTGCACAATCAGGCCCTTGAAACTTTCAAAACATTGCAAGTGTGGGAACTAACAGAGTTGCTAATATCATAAAGTCACCATTGCAAAAAAATCACTGCATTAGGCTGGTGCTTTTGGTGTGTGAGAGAGAATATGAACAAGCAGAGAAGGGAGATTTTGAAGCACAGTTAATTAATGGCAGGTTTCAGAGTAGCAGCCGTGTTAGTCTGTATTCGCAAAAAGAAGAGTACTTGTGGCACCTTAGAGACTAACAAATTTATTAGAGCATAAGCTTTCGTGAGCTACAGCTCACTTCATCGGATGCATCCGATGAAGTGAGCTGTAGCTCACGAAAGCTTATGCTCTAATAAATTTGTTAGTCTCTAAGGTGCCACATGTACTCCTTTTCTTTTTAGTTAATTAATGGATTGATCTAAAAGAAAACATGTAGCTGCTTTTTTTACCCTGAACAACCTAAATAATTTAAACTAGATTCTTCCTGAAATTAAGGAAGGAATACTTACCCTTCCATGCAGCCTCACCAGAGCAATAATCTTTCAGGGAGGCATTGTGCAGCACTGCACACAGTGCCCCACAAAGAATTCTCTTAAAATCAGGAGTGTGCTTGCCAGGCTGGTCTGGATACATTTCTAACTGCTTTGATTATAGCAATATGGCATCCAGAACTAGCTGGAAAGCATTCAAGCTAATGAGGCAAAAGTCTGTATTCTTGCAGATGTGATCCATATTTCTACTGAGTCGCAAGTCATTGTCAGCTGTACAGACAGTCCACAAGATTATTCTGATCCAAATAATTTGAAAAGAATCTGCTTTTCATATCAAATAGTTTTTGTTATATGTATGGAAGAATTTAATTAAAATCACATCCTTGTGTTTAGATTTTAAGAAATGGCAAAAAGGAGTCATATCTCATTGGTTTAATTCTGAGTGTCGATCAACAGTTTATGTAAGTAAACAAGCAATATCTAGTTTTATTCCATGGAGTAGTTAACATCTTGTATTTAGTGCATTGATTTTAAAGGGACTTGTTAGGGTGCACAATCATCACCAGCATCCCACCTTGTATCCTGGTGAGCTGTTGTAGTGGTTTTCACCTCCAGCAACCCTGTAGGCCTCTGGGTAATTCAGCTTTCCGGCTGAGAAGCAGCTAAGTCAAATCCTATTTGGGTAACAAAAGCTCAAACCTAATGTCCCAAAGTCTCTCAACAATCAGCCCTTCCTCGGGGCTCTGTTTTCAATCTCCTTTCTCAGCTACTTGAGAGTCTTCTTTCCCAGCTCCTGTACTGGACACTGGCCCCTCCAGCTGCCTTCCTGAGGTATCTGTTCTCCTGCAGACTCTGTCTCAAGCCCCTTCATGGGAGTCACTCTGCTCCATGTGTTTCCTCCCTTCAGACTGAACTTTCTCCCTTTGATGATGCCCCCATGTCCATTAACTTATCACCGGATACCATTTGGTCACACCCCTCTGTCTGAACGCCACTAATTAATTACAGCATAGGTGCAACAGAGGTAACTGATTGGCTATAAACTCCTTTCCAGCTAAAATGAAGTTTCATCCCATCACCTGACTCTTAAAAGGGAATTATAAAAATGGTTTTAGGTAGTTATATGTGTGTTGAAAGGTAAACTCAGTGAATTTAATTATGTTTTAAATGACCTGCATCATAATGAAGGATTTTTTAATTGGGAATGTAAGTGCTATGAATACAGAAATAATCACCATGCAAAATAAAATGTATACTGTATTCTTGATCTTATGTGTAGGGCTTTAGTTACCTTTAATCCTAATGGAAGTTGAGCCTATCATCACATATACAAAGTAGTGAATATACTTGTACACTTGTGATATTTCTATCAAATGATTTCTGTAATAAAACAAATGGATTTGCATTGTTTCTTTTGTAAAAACAAAGGAATTTAACCAGTAATTTCTAGCCTATTTGGTTTTTTAGCTGGATGGATGGAAGCCCCGTGCACTACATAGCTTGGGCAAAAAATGAGCCAAACTATGCAAATGCTGAAGAAAATTGTGTGGTCTTATATAAAAACTTTGGTGAGCTACACACTTGACTTTTGTGTGTGTATATGTGTTTGTGTGGCTATATCATTTCCCCATATGTTTGTTAACTGGCCTCCCCTCTTTTTATATGTAGAAAAGATAACTTTGGAAAAAAATGTACCCATAATAAATGATTCTCACTCTTGGGGGTTATATCCCACTCAGGCAAATGCAGTGCTGGGCAAAAGTGTAAGCTAAAAAGTTATGAGTGGAACCAGGTGTGCAGGGGAATCCAGCCCACTTTAAAAAGTTTATTGCTCTGCAGACAAATAGGGCAAAATCCAGGTCCCACTGAAGTTGATGGGAGTTTTGCCATTGACTTCACTAGAGCTAGGATTTCACCCCCAGTTGGTAACCAGAGTAAGGCTGGCCAAAGAATGGGGAACATAGTTAAGTGCCTAATACACATGTTGAGGTTTGTGTTTGATCCTGTATTTCCTCAAAGTAAACCACACACTGTCTCTTTTCGAGTTTGAGCTCTTGAGAATAAGGAAATGGGTGCCTAAAAGCTTGAAACTTTTTGGCTCAGAATACAGGATGATAGTATATTAATTGTTTAACTGTACGTCTCCCCCACATAATCTCTGTTCCCACTTACACTGGAGTCCAGATACCTAAACTGTGCACCACCCAAGGATTAGCAGGCTCAAAGCCTTTGTGCAAGCATTGCAGGTGGGATGTAGTTAATAAACTTTCCAAGTACAGGAACAAGTGACAGTTGACTTGACGCAAAGTCTGTGGCATTCCCAGGGGGAATAAAAACATGGGGAGGTGATACATTTTCACCAGAAATGTCAAACTCATCCAATGGCTTATTTTCTATATTTAAATTGTTTTCAGGTTTGTGGAATGATATCAACTGTGGTATTCCAAATGCCT
The DNA here is from genome assembly GCF_009764565.3 of Dermochelys coriacea. Taxonomy (NCBI): domain Eukaryota; kingdom Metazoa; phylum Chordata; order Testudines; family Dermochelyidae; genus Dermochelys; species Dermochelys coriacea. The sequence continues at coordinate 231,464,150 of NC_050069.1, forward strand.
TTATCTGTGAAAGGCATGGTAGTACTGTAAACTCAACATTTGCTGTGACAGCACCTTCTCCTCCAGGAGGATGTCCTGAAAGTTGGCTTTTGTTTAGAAATAAGGTATGGTAGCAAACATCTCCAATACATTGCATTTATCATAAGAATAAGGGAAATTTAGATCTGAATTTGAACAATATATATTATAGTTAATACAATTCAATTAGCTTCCATTTTCTTTTTCTGATAAAGTAAATATTTGATTTTCCCCCGCAGTGTTACAAAATTTTTGGCTCCAGAGATGAAGATAGAGTTATGTGGGTTTCTGCACGTAGAACTTGTGTAAAGTTTGGAGGAAACCTGGCTAGCATACCTAATGAACAAGTGCAAGGTACAGTACATAGACCCTTTAGGGATTAGATGATACAACAATCAATTCTTGCAAAGGAAAGCGTGCCAAAAAAAGGGACTGTGTATTATATTATCTCTTCCTGTTATTGTTCAGGTGAAAGAATTAATGAACCTTCCTTCTAAGAAATATATATTTTGATAACACATAAAAGTCCTTTATCTTACCAGCCAGGCAGATGGAGGTGGCAAACACCAGGTATATTGGGTGGTGGTGGTAGCTGTGGTGCTAAAAGTTTGTTCTCTGTGCTTACCTCATATTCCCATGCCACACCAAATGGGATGTGGTTTAGTCTAGTGGTGTACTGGTAAAGAAAGAAAGAAAGAAAGAAAGAAAGAAAGAAAGATGGTGGGTAAACTAACCGAAACTAATTTAAGCTATGTCTACACTACCACTTACGTTGGTATATCCTATGTCACTCAGGGGTGTGAATAAGCCACCCTCCCCGAGCAACATAAGTCACACCAACCTAAGCACTGGTATTAACAGTGCTATGTCAGTGGGAGAGCTTCTTCCACCAACATACCTGCCGCTGCTTGTTGGGGGTAGATTAATTGAGTCAACAGGAGCTCTTTCCTGTTGGCTTAAAGCGGCTACACTAGAGAGTTTACAGCAGCTCAGCTGCATCAGTGTAGCCTCTAGTGTAGCCACAGCCTGAGAGAGACAAGGTGGGTGGGGTAATATCTTTTATTTCTCCAACTTCTCTTGCTGAAAGAGATAAGCTTTTGAACTTCACAGAGCTCTTCTTGTGATCCAGTAAAAGATATTAACTCTACATATTGTTATTCTGGAAGGTGTTAATGTCTGCCATCAAGTGGATGTTTGATCTATATAGACAAATACAGACCTGTTTAAAGTGGATGGGTACAATAAGAATCCTTCTTTCAGACTCAATGAAAGGAACAAATAAGCCTCCTTAATATAGCGATAGCTGGAAACAATAAGAGTCTACTGGCCAAGGCACTGGACAACATGGCAAATCCTGGGAGTGGTTGCAAACACAGTGGCTAGAGGATTGACTGAGCTGTGTGCATGGGCACCTGGTTATATGGGTCTGTGAAAAAGAAAGATGGCAGCTTGATAACCTGGACAGCCCAGGTTACTGAAATACTATCTTTCCTTCTTGAGATGGCCTAGAAGCAGAAGAGGTGGAGGAGACGAGGATGCCATCTCCTCATGCTGCTTCCTCCACATCTTCTGTTTCTGGGCCTGCTCCAGAAGCGGAGAAGTTGGCTTAGTAATCAGGTTGTCTAGCCACCATCTTTCCTTCTGGAGCAAGGAGCCAGGTCTGGGGGCTCCCCTGGAATTCACGCAGATTACTGAGCCACCATCTTTCTTTCCAGAGTGAGGAGCCAGCTCTGGGGGTTCCCCCAGGGTCCACCCAGGTTAGCAACCTGCCATGTCACATTCCGGAGAAGGGAGCCAGGCCCGGTGGATCCCCCTGGGGCCCACCCAGTTTAATATGATGCCATTTCTCTTTCTGGAGCTGCATCCTGAGAATATTTTCAAATTTTTCTCCTAGCTGGGGGGGCTCCACCCCCAAGCTCCAAAGTATAGAGGACTTTGCCCCTTATATCTCCACTCGGGACTTCACCCTCAGATGCCAGGACCCCACCAAAAATTTCACAGACCTGGCACCTATGTATGTGTGTCTGTGTGGGGTGGGGAGGGGGGATGTAGAAAGCTAGCAAACGGCGAGAGAAGCAGTCATGAGCGCAACCCTGGGAAGGAGCAGAGAGCCAGAGATACTTGGACACAGGACTCTGGCAAGATAAGATTGGAAGTCCTGAGCATGGAAATTACCTGTTGCTGTTGGTTTCTACTCTCAGGGAAACAGAACTTTGTGTACCTTCTTCATAAATAGACAGGATTACACCAAAGAAACCCCTGACTTGTGTCCTCAATTTCTCCTCCTAATGGGAAAAAATCCTGAATTTTAGCTAACTGCTTGGGCCAATGGGCAACAATATTAATCACAGCTGTTTCAATACAAGGCCAACTTCATGCACCATTCACCTGCCCCTACTGCCATTCATGCTCATCCTTAAATGTAGTGTGTTACAGTACTATTCACTATGGGGTGTCTCCGGGTGCCTTGCCATGCTAGGGAACTTTTAGTGCACCGTAGCAGCATACATAGAGCAAGTTAGTGCACAGCAAGCTGCCACACTGCAGAAACACATTCTGGCTTGCTGTGCACTAACTCACCATGTAGACACTGAATTCAGATACATGGATGTTAAATTCGAACTCATGAGTGGACAACAATATGAGCAGGCAGGACCTGGTAGATTTTCAGTGACCTTAGATATGGTGCCCTGCTTTGCCCTTACTCATGTTTCTCCACAGATCCAGGCCTTTTGTCCTCTGAGCCTTTTCCCAGCCAAGAGCCTGGATACATGGTTGTGGCCCAATTCTGCTCTGCCAGATACTAATCTAAAGATGTAAAATATTGCATTTACAAGATTATTTAAAATTAAATAATTAAGCAGGTTTTGAATGTTTTTTGTAACTGTGCCCTAATTCTGGACATGCTGGCATCTTCCTTGATTAAAGGAAGGCATGTGCCAGGTTTCCTTCCCTTCCTTCCTCATGCATCTTCCTTTGTCATAAACATTTATTTGGCTTTATTCCAGCTTTCCTCACTTACCACTTAAAAGATGCCAAAACTGATGCCTGGATTGGATTGAATGATATAAATTCTGAGCTCCACTTTGTTTGGGCAGATGGAAGTGGTGTCTACTACACTAACTGGATTGCAGGTTCACCTGTAGTTGGAGAAATCATCCTATATGATTCTCTGCAGCCAGAGACTGGCAACAATCTGTATCAGGTAAACATTAATTAGAGATTTCCAATAAAAACTCAATGCATCTGAAGAAGCTGGTTTTTTATCCACGAAAGCTTATGCCCAAATAAATCGGTTAGTTTTTAAGGTGCTACTGGACTCCTTGTTGTTTGAATAAACTCATTGGAGAAGGCAATCCGACTTTAAATAACTTGCTCAATTTATTTCTTATGTAGGCCTCTTTGTTTTCGTAGTGTTCATGTCTGTTGCATTGGGGAATAGAGTCGCAATATTGCAAGGTTCAGGTCTTCTGTTGATGTAAGAGGAGAGTTTAAATGGTGGCTTTCATCACTCCCCTATTTCTCAAGTAAGAACAAAGTGAATTTTGCAAGGATGTTCTAATATGTTGTAGGAGAGATGGGCTGACTTCAGTCACAATGATACAAGAGGAAACTATTAGCAATTTGTTTTGGAGAATATTTTTGAATGTATTACTGACAAAAAAAGAGATACCATCTGTTTTGAAAGAGCTTGTGGGTAATAAAAAGAGAAAATATATCTATGGAGCTGGGAAGAGACCACATGTATTTGACTTTTATTTTACTTCCAATCTTTTTAAAGAATAGTTAGTCTGAAAATATTTCAAAGTCAATAGACATTTCTGAAGTAGCACTGGAAGAAATTAGAAACTGGCAACCAGGTTCATTGTTTTATTGTGAGTTAACACAGGGAAAATCCTCATGCATCCCTGCCAACATTTGAAATAAAAAATTAGTATATTTTAATTAACACAATTTTGCATACACTTGCACAAATATACATTGATTTGCATTGACATATTGCCTATTTAGCCCTCTTTCATCCATTCCATGCATTCAAAACTTACATTTTCACACCACTCTATTCCCAGCCTTTCCACCTACCCACAGACACATTCTCCAGACCCAACTCACTCCACGCCTCTCCCAATTTCTTCTACATTTACCCATCCATTTATTCTTTGCATGCACAGACATCCGGTACCTGCCCCTGATTGTTAGCTGCTATGGAATCTTTCCCTTGCTTAGTAAAACAGTACAAATGATCAAAAATAAAAGGAGAGTGTAAAATGAAGGAATATGTCGCTCTTATTATTTTTGTTTGCTACCAAATTATTCACCTTCTGATCCTCCCTCTCACTCGCATCCCCTCACCACATACACACACTTTACACATTTTTGAAATTGGGTATAAATTATCTATTATGCCATCTTTAACCTGTGGGGGTTTTATTTAAAATATCTGAGTTTTTACCAGTCTGATCAGTTGACTTGTCCTTCCCTCTTTGTGAACATTATTACCTAAAGACCTAACTAAATAAGAGATAGAATGGTCCTGATTGTGGCTAATTAAATGAGCAGCATGATCTCATGGATATGTAGAACTACCCCATTCAGAACATTGTTTTGAAAGAACAGTGACATCACAACAACTGTGGGCTTGTCTACACATACAGAACAGCACTAAAGTAGTGCTTTAGTGAAGATGCTACTACACTGAGGGGAGAACTTTTCCTGTCAGCAGTTAATCCACCTCAGCAAGAGGTGGTAACTGTGTCAATGGGAGAAGCTCTCCTTTTGACATAGTGCTCTCTACACCAGAGGTTAGGTCGGTATAACTGTCACGCTGGGGCAGAGGTAATGCATGGTGGGGACATGAGCGGTTACATGCTTGTCCCCATCTCCCATGATATGCTGCTTGGGTTGTACTGAGAATGCATCCGATGAAGTGAGCTGTAGCTCATGAAAGCTTATGCTCAAATAAATTTGTTAGTCTCTAAGGTGCCACAAGTACTCCTTTTCTTTGAGCATGCTCAGTGACACTGCTGAAGCCAGCTGCCCTCTCTCTGCTCCCCCACTATAAGCCATCATGGTCATCTCTGCTCAGGGTGTGGACTTTTCACATCCCTGACCGACACAGTTACACCAATGTAAATTGTAGTGTAGATGTGGCCTAAGACTCACATCCAAGAAGACAATGATGACTCCGACCATCCTTTTTCCTTCTATCTCTCTACATCTTCCTTTCACACTCCACCAGTACTTTCCTTCACAGTAAGAACGACTAAAAGTTTATTTTAAACATTTCCTTGCCATCTTGTCAATCCCTAAATTTAACTCTGAAATGTAATTGGTAACAAGCAAAGCTGATTGTGTGACAGAATGTTTCTAGTCCTATTTTAGTACATTTGCTTTTTGTATTTAATTCTCTTCTCAACAATAGTAGTATCTCTCCAGTATCTCCACAATAATAAAAATGTGAAATTGATAAGCAGGCAGAGGCTAGAGCGGAAGAAGTAGCTGCACTGAAACAGCCCCTAGGAATAGCAGCTGCATGTAAAAGAATTCCACATGGGAGAAGGTGTTGCTGGATGTAAATAACACACCAAATACCAGCAGAATTCAAATGTGCAAGAATACAAGGACTGAAACTGCCAGGGCTATAGCTCCAGAAGGAGGAAAAGGCTTTCTTCTTTGTTGCTGACTTTTTTTAGTAATTCATATATGCCTTTTTCCCCTAGCTGGATTGTGTTGTTGTGAAAACAGGTCCTGTTGATAAGATAGGGCAATGGAAGGATGAACCGTGTTATGAAGCCAGAGAATTTATATGCCAGATGGACAGTGGTGAGCTCTGTTTCATTAGTTTTGCAAACTAAAAACACATTAAAAACTCATTTTGCAATTGTTTGTGGATTAACTGTGGTTTGTATGCACAGTAGATCAACCCTTTTCTTAAGTGAAATGAATTTCTCTGCCTCAACGATGCTAGTGCACTCCATAAAAATAAATATATAGGGTCACATGTTCCCCTCTTTCCCATGGCACAGAAGGGAGCATTCAGAGTAACATTTTGCAAAATCTGTCCAGATGTCTCTTTGTCCGTAAGCCATGAGTACATGGCATGTTCCCTGAAGCAGACATTCTACCACTGGAATGGAACCAAGGGACAGAAGTACTGCTGTCCCTAATTTCTCCAAACATTTGGTACCAGGAGGGTATATGAATGTGGCTTCAATAGTCTCAGATTTTTGAAGGGTTTTGACTTTAACATTTAGAGTGCTTTGTGTTTGCATCCCTAAGAAAGTGGATCCGCATAGGCAATATATACTTTAAGAACTACCATTATTAGTAAGTAAGCTTTAAGTTTTTGTAAATAATAATTATAAAAAAGCTAAATGATAATGAAAGCAACTAAGTAGCTAGTAAGATTTCCCAGAATTGGAGTGCTACTTTTCCCTTTTTGTTTTACCACGTGGGGATGTTAATGCTAATGCTAAGGGTGTAATTCAGTGGCACTTGTTTGATCTAGGCATGGTCTGGGCAAGTGTTATGTAAAGTTCCATAGCAACTCGAGTATACCTCATGGTGGGTCTATAACAGTCTACTAGTCCTGATCTTCTCTTGAGCAGTGAAATCTAATTGTATCTAATTTAGTTGTGGATCTGTATTAGGAATAAATGACTTCTAGGGATTAGGGAAATGGTACTAAACTCATTCTCAGTTTTGGCCTACCCAGCTATGAATTCAGAATTGTAGATGTAAACCACTACTGCATTACTCCACTTTGCTTACCATGTTACCCTCCCCAACCTCAAAATGTAGAGTTTTCAGTCAGAAGTGTTCACTGATGTTTTGAAAATATCAATTTCTCATGAATGTTCAGTGAGGAAGTTTTTTCATTAATAATGAATGCCACACTACTTTTTGAAGACTGCAGATGCTTGTTGTTCACTGGCACAAGATAAACCTATGCACCCAAAGTTTATCTTTGCATGTTTTGTTTTGTTTTTTGCTACAGACCCTAAACTGTCTCATTCCCCAACAACAATTCCAGCCTCTGACTTTACCCGTTGTGGTGATAGTGGCTATTTAGTCATCCGTTCCAAAATGAAATGGGAAGAGGCACGAAAAAACTGCCAGGAGAAATCCTCAGAACTTGCCAGTATTTTGGATCCCTATAGCCAGTCATTTCTGTGGCTCCAGGTGTTAGAATATGGGGAGCCTGTATGGATTGCTCTTAACAGTAATGTGGTAAGAACAACAAATATGTTGCTGTTTCTCCAGGTAATATTTGAACTCTTCTTTCCTTTTTAAATGGTAGGAGCATCTATTATCACAAGACTGTTTTAGCTGCACCCTTTATGGTCTCACACTGAGCACCTGAAACTTCTATGAAATCCTGTCAGAATGCAAGGATGAGACCAGCAAGACATGAAGATGAGGGAGGCTACAGAAAACGTGAAGGAGACAAGCAACAGGCAGTTATGGGTACAAGGTGTGGTGGAAAGACATAAAGCCATAGAAATGGGAAAAGGGGGAAACATAGAGGAGAGCAGAGCAGCGAAGCAGTGGGTGAGGGCAGCCCTTGAAAGACTTGGTATGTAAAGAAGCAGACTGTGTGGAAAAGGAAGAGCCACAGAAGTGGAGGTAGGGGCTGAAGACCAGCAGCAGGTAGAAGAGGTCATTTTTCTTTATACCACTTCTTAAACTTAGTGAAGAGTAGTTTTCTTCTACAGAGTTTCCTTCTCTGTTGTGTGTTTGTTTATCCCAGTGGGTAGCTCTGCATGTCACCACATCTAAGCTTCCCTAATAGCTACTTAAAAAAATTTCCAATGTAGAATCTTTTGGATTGTTTCTTAAATATACAATTTACAACTTCTCAGCTTCCTAAAGAATTTCAGCTATAAGGGCTGCAACCTACTTTGTTTGTTTTCTTTTATAACCTACTTTATTATTCTAGCTTATTTGTTCAGCACGCTTCCCCCCCTTGTACAGTTCCATAGTAATGTAGGTCCTATATAAATAATAAATTTACAATGTGATATTACTCATCTTATTATTCCTTTGCTGCTGACAAGAGGTGCTCACTAGTACACTTCAAATTTTAAATTATATATAGATGCTATACTACTTTAATACTATATAATGCTATAATTATGCTGAAAGCCACCCTTGAATTGATTTTGCTTCCAGACCAATGGCAATTACAAATGGATGGATAAATGGAGAATGTGGTATTCTAAGTGGGCCAGTGACGAGCCAAAGCAGACACTAGCTTGTGTCTATCTAGACCTTGATGGAACCTGGAAAACAGCATCTTGTGATCAAAAATTCTTCTCTGTCTGTAAACAGTCCGATGGTAAACAATAAAATTTAACAATTTGCATTGTGGAGCCTGGAAATTCATTTAAATTCACTGATGAGTTGTATTATAAGCATTCGGAAAAGATACTTGTCTTCCTCTCTTGAAAGAACCCAATCCTAAACCATAATACAAGATTTAAAGGCTATCACATTCTAAAAACTCAAAATTTTTCCCAGAAGCCAATCAGTTTACTCACTATTAAGGTCACTTTTCAGTTCCTTTGGACTGGAGCAATCATCATGCTCTACATGTAGGTTATTTCAGCATCTGTCTAGGGTAATGGAGCTCAGAAGAATACTCTACATGACCTCGAACTGCAAGCGAATGCAAACATTTCTTTAAAATAAACAAAACTGTTTCATTGATTAAATGTTTTATTATATGAGTTCCTGGATATAAACAAAACCATATTGCTCTGCAATGAGGGACAATATTAATAGTTATGTTTAGTTTAGAATTGGCTTAAATTTTTACAAAAAATATGTTTCAGTGAGAAATGGGTTTTGTCAAATAGTTCCCTCCTCCTTTTTTTTTTTTTTTTTTTTTTTTACAACTAAATGTTTTTTCAAAAAAAATTGAACTAAAATTTTGGGGAGAAAAGGAATTTTTGGCATATTTGAAATTTTTCATTGTAAAATTGTGTGGAAATTCCCATCTTCTCTCAGCTTTTTACTGTTTCCCCCCACTGAATAGGTGAGAGGAAAAGTTAAAAAGGTGAGAGAGAAAGTAACACTTTTACTTTAAAGTCTTATTATGAAAAATTTTCATTTTTAACAGTAACACTTTCTTTGCAGTTTTTAATTTTCATTTTAAGTGAGAGAAGATCATTTTTTCCCAGTGGAAAAAAAATATAAAATGAGTTTTCCCCACTTTTTTTAAAAATCCCCATACCCTCTCCCCCCCACCAAAAAAAATAATGCCCCAAATCAAAAATCCTTGAAGATCAAAGAAAACAAAACAAAACAAAATTATATCTTTTCTAGTTATTTTTATCATTTATTTAAACAAGCACTCCCTAATCTACTTGGCCCATTTAATCAATCTGCAAAATAAAATAATAATAAAATAAATAATATGGGCCCAATTACTCCTTGCCATAGGAAAACCCATTCATTTAGATAAGTAAGTTTTATTGTGATTTCAGGATTTTAAACTTCATCTAAAAAATAATTACGATCTCCCTAACAAAGTTCGGGAAGTTGGGATAGATGGTTTAGTTTTGTGCCATTAGGATATAATGGAAAAGCCAGGCTGGTTGTGGTTTCACAAAATCTTGTCAGACCATTCATAAAAGTAATATAGTTTCTGTGGTCCAGCATCTCCCACAATTTTGTACATCTGGGCTGCTTTCCTCTCTCTGCAGTTCGGACAGAAGCGCTCCTTTTGCTCCTCATTCTCACAGATGTATCTGGAGACAAAAGATTCCCCTAGAGAAAATACTGGAATTGAGGTCTGGGGGGGGAAGTTCAGAGGGATCTCAGCCCCCCCAAATCCACTGAATGACAGAGATCGTGTAGGCCTCCACCCAGAGCTGAAGCTAGGGGACAGGATTTCCTATTTCAGAGGGGAATGATTTTCATTGACCACAGACAGGGAAATAGTGAGCCAGGGCTATTACAAGAGCTAGTACTCCCACATGCCATCATTACCAGAGATCCTTTAAAACACAATCTGATCCAGAATGAAAATATCTTATCTGCTGGATATGGGAGTGATAAAAGCATGTTTTCTCAGAAGAAAGGTTCTCTGGGTTCTACTCCATCATCTTCTTCATTGTATTCATGGGGGGGTATTAGAACCATTCTCAACCTCCAAAGGCTGAAGAAGTGAATGAAGATGGTGGTGGTGATAACAGCCAGAGTCAGTCACAGGGAACTCACCTGTACCCCTTCCTGGACAACATTCTGATCACAGCTCCATTGCAATTAGCAGCATACAGGACCATGTCTAGGATGTTGAATCTCCTCCAGGCACAAGGCTTCATCACCAGGGTCAAGAAAAGTTCTCTGGCTTCATCCAGGAATTTATTTTCTTGCTCCAGAGCCACAGGAGGCCAACTATAGCACTATGCCTCCAATTGTTAGGATTTTAATGGCATGTACATGGATCATGCCATGAAGATAATCACATATCATAAATCTTTAAACCTTTATACTAAAGGTGTGGGATCACTTCCTCGAACACATGAGAGATCAAGTACGGGTTCCAGCACAGGTGTTCAACACCTTACAGTGATAGTCAGCCCAGTACAATGTCCACAAAGGCATGCCCATCTGCCTTCCAGATCTTTTAGTCTTCACAACCAATGCCAGCCTCAAGGACTGGCAAGCTCCCTTGGAAATCCAAACAACCTAGGGCATATAGAACCAGGAAGAAAAGGCTCACAGGATGAACCTCCTAGAACTGAGTGGTGAAGCCAGATTCCTCCAGTCTAAATAGCTAGACTGACAGTCAGTCCACTCTTCCCAAAATGAAACCTTCCACTAGTGGTGCGGGCTCTGACAAGCCATCTCTCTGAGCCTCTGACTTCAATGTCAGCCTTTTATTTATCAACTAAGACTTGTTTTTTAGTATCTGTCATTTGTACCAGAGGAGGTTTGGGGCTGACAGCCTTATCTATACCAGAGCTGTACTGCATGTTCCACAAGGAAAAGCTGTTGGTCAGGACATCAGAATCCTTTCTTCCCAGGTAAATTCCTCCTTCCATACTTCCCAAGAGGTTGTGCTCCTTTGTTCTGTCCAAAATGACAATATCCAACGGAAAATGTGTCACACCATAGATGTCCGAAGGGTGTTGAAAATCTATCTCAAGCATACAGAATCCATGAGAAGATTGGGGTCTCTATTTGTGTCCTTCCACCCAATGTGCCAGAGACTCAGAGCTTCCAAGTCCTCCATAATTAGGTGGCTTAACCTATGTATTGTGGAAGCCTACAAATCATTAGAGGTCCCTGTCCCAGAAGCGATCAAGGCACACTCCACAAGTTCCGTAGCATGGACGGCACAAGCAAGTGCATTCACTTCGGAAATTTGAAAAGCAGCCACTTGGTCTATCGTGAATACCTTCATTATGTACTACATGGTGGACCCTCCAACTTCTGTAAAGGCCTCCTTTGTCAGGAAGGTGCTGAAGGTGGTAGCCCTGAAATAATACAGATCTTTGAGCAAGCTCACAAAAAGGGGGTATTTCTTTCCTACCAAAATTTCATGACTCACTACTTTCCAGACATCCAGAATTGTGGGAGATGCTAGGCTGCATAATGGAAAAATTCTTAGTGATAATTTTCTTTTTGCTAGCAGTGTTTCCCATGATTCTACCCACTCTGGGTAGCTCATGAGTCATGGTCATATATTAAGTGGTTAGACCATCTTCCTTGGTCTAACGTAGTTATTTTGTTACTTCTAGAATATTAATAATGCTGTTGTGCGAGTTTTACAGCTCGGGAACAACTCATTGGGCAGCAAGCAGCAACAGAGGGGGCATGGTCAGACAATGGAGGCACCAAAACACTGATCCATCTCTGTGAGCTGCAGAGAGGAGAGCAGCCCAGATGTCCAGAATTATGGGAGACACTGCTAGAAGAAAGGAAATAATTGGTAAGAAATGTTCTATTCTTAACAGTTATGGCCCCTACTGATTCTCCACAACTCTTTGGAAGATGCCCTGAATCAGAGGAACACAGATCTTGGGTTCATTTCCGCAGTCATTGCTACTACATCGAGTCCTCGTATACAAGAAACTGGGCCCAGGCTTCCCGAGAATGCACTCAATTAGGTGAGTATCATTTTTTTTAAAGAGTGAAGACTTAGACACACTTAGAAATAATATTTTTCAAAAAATAGTAATCAAACTTTAGATCATTAAAAAAAAATTGATTTTTTCAGTGTTAATGCTTTTTATTTATTTACACACCGTGTACAACAAAACTAGATTGGTTAGTTTCACTGTCTAGTTTTCATGCATTAGAAATTTCAGAGTTGTTAAGTCAACCAGACCAAGTGGAAGACTTTCAGTTTTGCGCACCTCCTCCCAAGCTGGTGAGCATCTGCTAGTGGCAGAGAAGGGAATCTGGGGGAGGGAGGAAGGAAGAAAAGTGCTCTAATCCTCATCTCTATGGGTAAGTCTGGGAGAACTGCTCAAGGATAATTCATAGAGACTCTGCCTAGATGGTAATTCCTAACCCACCCATGTTTGCTTAATTGTTTCTGTATATTTCTGTCTTCTAGCCAGATTTTATAATGGATTAAATATCAGACACTATATTTCTGAGTGTTTAATAACAATTTAATCTCAAGAGTGCATACAAAGATTTCCAGTAGCATGCACATAGTCGCTGGGAAGCAATAACAGTGTTGAGCAAATAGCAAAAATGCAGTATACACAGGCATTTTACTCTGCAAGTGTGTTAAAAATAAATCACTTGAATGATTTACACAAATATATGTAATTTAGTCACGAGGAAAAGGGTAATTTTACACTAAAAGCAAAATGCAAGAAGAGCTGTATTGTGACATTGTACCCTACACAGAACTCCCATTCGCTACAGTGGATGTTTTGTGCAAAAATCAGTGATATGACACAGCCTCAAGAATTAATTGCTTTCAGTTGTTCATAAAACTTAGAAAAGAAGCTTTTCTCCCAAAAGGCATATTTTTTTCAATTATGTCTTGTTAATGCTTTTTTTCAGATGCTACTTTGGCTTCTATAGAAGACCATGCTGAATCTACCTTTCTGTCACATAGCATAAAGCCACTTGAAAGTAAAATAAGCAGCTTTTGGACAGGAATGAGCAAAAATGTGAATGGTAATTTCTTACTTTCAGAATTCAATAATATAAATAGACAAATATGGTGTAATATTTCATACCTTAGGAAGTTATAACATATAAAACAGATATTAAGAGACAATATTACACATTTTGTAGTATGTATTTTAATTATTTATATGTATACAGCACTGTAACTAAAGTGTTTATTAGATGTCTATAACAAGTTATTTTCCTTACTACAGTTTTCTCCCCATCCTTAACATTAACCAGTCATTTTATCTTAATTTTAAAAGGAATCTTGGAGGATTAGCTTTTATCCCCCAATAAGACTCTCCTGAAATGTTTTAAAAAACACATATTTGAGTTCGGTATTACAGTTTTAACCCTGTACTTTGCTTTTTGTAAATAAAATTTCTGCTCACTTTAAGATTTTCCTATTGGCAACAATCCAGGTCCAGATTAAAGTGCCAGCCTTGCTTAGAAAATGGATATTTTTCAAATGACTCATTAATCTGTAATAACCAATAGGAATTTAGATCTGCTTGTGAGGAAAGCAGGATATGGGAGGATGAAGTCAGAAAAATAAATAGCACACTGAAAATATGGAAGGGAGATAGACAAGATAAATGCTATGTGAGTATATAAGAAACATAAAGACATTTTTCCCAACAATTATTGCATACACATATCACAGTTTTTCTTCATACTTAAAACGGAAAATAATTATGGCAATGATGTGCTCTGTTTGGCAATTCCTAATCACTCTAACTTTCTTAGAAATAAGTTTGTAATTAAGATAGTATCCAATACAACATTCAACTATGATCTGATCTGTCCTATAAGACACATTTCCCTGAAACCAAAAACTCTAAGTAAAATGATTAAATCTGGATGCAGACCAGAGAAGGAGAGAGGCTGCTTAGTAGTACATTTGGTCAAGTATGATAGTCTTGGTTTGGTGATTAAATCCAAGCTTAAAATATCTGGTGGCTGACAGAATGGAGGAGTCCTTTACAAATTCTGGGGCTCGATCTGTTGATATTTCTATTCTGGTATTTTGAATACTTCTAAGCCTTTCAACATGTTCTTTCAGTCTAAACAGTTGACCATATATTTCCTTTTAACATTAGGTCAGTGGTTATGGAGAGACAACACTGCAGTGGATTTTGTCAACTGGAATGAGGGAGAGCCTTCAAGTTATGGTAATGAGAAATGTGTCGAAATGTATGCATCATCTGGATACTGGAATGATGCTCAATGTTCTTACAAAAGAGGATATATTTGTAAAAAATCAGAAAGTAAGTGATATTTGCAATATATTGTGGTTCTGGTTAATAATGTGTATAATGGGTGTATACAATAAAATGTGTGCTGCACAGTATTATACGAGAGCACAAGCTCTGCTATAGTCAAGATACGTATTACGGATATTGTGTGTGTGTTTATGTGTATGTATATATATATATATATATATATATATATATATAAAACCATACGCATTGAAGGTGAAGTCAAAGATCACTTATACATCATTAAAGGCCAGATTTTATCCATGTTAAACACAAAACTTCCATTGACTTCAGTGAGGTCAGGATTTCACCAAAAATACCACACATACCTGGGTTTAGAAGTAACAAGTTTGGTTTCATCTCATCTTAAATATATATAAAAAAATATTTTTGTGATGGACAGTCTCCCTTTAATTAAAAGTATCCCTTTAATTTATGCTAGAATTGGATTTTCCTTATTCACCATCATCCTATCATGCTGAGTACAGAATTGTGATTCACACCCATGCCAATCTTGTAGCACTTGTAGCACTAACGTTTATTAAAACATTTGCACTTCTTTGGCATTAGAATAGTTTTGGGGGAAATACTAGGGATGATTGAACAAGTTCAAATTAAATAAGAGACAACCAACTGGAGCCTTCCTTCAGAACATGAAAAAACCCATGATTTTCTGAGGATTAGAGAAGTGTGGTTAACTTCACATTTTTATATTTCTGTGCATCTTTGCATTACCTGGTGCTTTTAGGAAACAGAAATACCTTGGTATTGTGAGCAAAGATACTCTTGTGATATTTCTAAGCCAATGGAGGCGTCCATTCAGGCAAGCCTCCGATTTTAGAAAGCACTTACACATGTGCTCAAGTCTCATAGAGAGATGCTTAAAGATAAGAACATGCTAAGGTGCTTTCCTGTGCTGGAGTCTGATGCAGGAAGTATTGGAAATCATGCAAGATCCTGATTTCCTGCCCATATCTCAACTGAAGAGAGTCTGATACTTACCAGAATTAGACAGCCAAGCGTTCTGAGCTTCACACATTCTTAGCTCCATCTCTTAAGGAAGTTCAACAGCACCAAAAGCAGAGTATGTGGAAGCCTCAGCTTTTCATGCTTATGGGATGGCACCATCAGGACCATCCATGTGAGTGAATCTGGAATGAATGTCTTGCTTTATTTCTTTTTGAAAGGTATTAAAACAGTATTGACTGAGAAGCCACCAGAGACGAAAGGTATGATTATTTCCTTTTTAATTAAAGTAAGGAGAAACCTAAATAGAGTAAAAGCATAATAATTATTTAAAGTAAGTTTCTGGACAGTATAATTATTACTGATAGCATTTAAAAATAATAACACCATATGCATTATTTGTATCTAAATACAGAAAATTGGCTTTCATTTTTAATTGTGGTGTTTAATATAACTTATTATATTTCCTCCTTCACCTCTGTTAGCAAAATATCTCCATGAACTGAGAACATATGTTCATAACTTGATTTTTAAAACTGTGATTAGCAATATCAATGTCCACTTCCACATTCCTGGAATCTCTCATATCATTCTGGTGTCTAGGAATTGCTTTGTGTTTATTTACAGGAGAGGAAAAGGATGAAGAGGTTTCTGGATCCTCCACCAAGGTCACTTGGCTTGTAATTATTCTGGTCATTCTGATTCTAGCAGGATCTGGATGTGCAGCCTATTTCTATGTCAAGAAAAAAGACCAAGACCACTTCTTACCTATTGTAACTCGAATGAGTGATACAAAAGAATCTGTCGATAACCAGGAGCAAGATGAGCATGCTGTTGCCTAATGGGATAAAATGATTGAATAATATGTCTAATATTAATAAAATTATGCAATTGGAATAAATGAAATCTTGGCCAACATTGCTTTCTCATACCAAAATAGTCTGTTTCACAATCCCTGCATATGTGTATACTCAACATAAATAAAATATATTGGTAGACATGATTATTCCTTTTATAGTCTTGCAGATTTTCTAGATCTACAAATTTCAATGTCAAATAAAACATAGTATGAACTATTTATCAAGTGGGCAAATGCATACATTTCAGAGATCTAAAATGAACCACACAGCAAGGTGAACTAGCATTAAAGCATCTTCAGGTTTTACAGAAATCTGATCTGCCATCATTCGTAAAGACATCCTGTTCATGCAAACAGTGAGAATTCCCTCTGCAAAGCACCCTGCCAACTTCAGTTCAAAGAATTTGTAATTAAAGCGTTTCCATGTTTGTTTCAAGTTGACTTGTTTGTGTATTTCAGTATAGGCCCCTCCATGACTTTCCAATCAATTGGATGCTATAGCAATACTTGGCTTGAGATGGTATGGGCCATTATAGCATACCAGCATTTTGCTGTAATAGGCCTATTCTTGGCTTCTTTTACCTTTCTGTAAATTCCAGGACTTCTGTTCTCTATGGCGTATTGTAGAATGGCCTTTCTCTAAGTAATAGGAGGGGAGCTCAGCATCAAGGGGTCTGAAGAGAAAAACCTGCAAATGAGAATGTTCATCTGAAGAAGAAACTATATGGGAAGCACGTGCTCATCAAAAAAAACATCTATGGTGGGGAACAGGTTTTCTCTTATGCCACTTTGTAGATATTGTGATTAGTCAGAATACTTGCTTTGTCCCTATGGATAAGTGACAAGACAACCTTGACAGACAGTCCTTTGCTCTGGTACTCCTTTACTCTGCAGTTCTTCTGAGCTCACATCTGGTCACTCTTCAGGTATGGTGCCAGACATGTGCCCAAGACTTGAGCTATAAGAGATCCTTGACTTCTTCAGGTTTGTAGCTCTGGCCTGTCCCTTTTGTGGTTGTCATAGAATCTCAGAAATGTAGGGCTGGAAGGGACCTCAAGAGGTCATCAAGTCCAGACCCCTGCACTGAGGCAGGACCAAGTAAACCTAGACCACCCTTGACAGGTGTTTGTCTTACCTGTTTTTAAAAAGCTCCAGTGGTGGGGATGTCACCAACTACCCTTATAGTTAGAAAGATTTTCCTAATATCTAACCTAATCTCCCTTGCTGCACATTAAGCATATTACTTCTTGTCTTACTTTCAGTGGACATGTACAGAAATCAATTGTTCTCCTCTTTATAACAGTCCTTAACATATTTTAAGGCAGTTATCAGGTCCTACCTCAACCTTCTTTTCTTAGACTAAACATGCCCAGTTTTTTTAACCTTTCCTCACAGGTTAGGTTTTCTAAACCTTTTTTCATTTTTGTTACTGTCCTCTGGACTGTCTTGAATTTATCCTCATCTTTCCTAAAGTGTGGCACCCAAAACTGGGACCTCACCAGTGCTGAGTAGATCAGTACAATTTCCTCCCAAGTCTTACATATGATATTCCTGTGAATACACCCTAGAATTATATTAGCCTTTTTCACAACTGCATCACATTGTTGGCTCATATTCAATCTGTGATACATTATAGCCCCTAGGTCCTTTTCAGCTGCGCTACCACTTAGCCAGCATTCCCCATTTTGTAGTTGTACATTATTCCTTAAGTGTAATACTTTGCAATTGTCTTTAGTGAATTTCATCTTGTTGATTTCAGACCAGTTCCAGTTCCTCCTCACTGAGGGTCATTTTGGGGGCTGGTTCCCACTCATCAGCCTCACAATGCATGCAGCCCGGGCACCCCTGCATACACAGCCCTGGGGTGGGGAGGCTGGAAGCAAGGACCAGAGAGCAGATCAAGCACCAAGTGGCTTCCCTGCAGGGAGTGGGGGGAATAGTAGAGCTCCCAGCTCAGCACGGTTGGGGAGAAGGGGCACCATTTAGGGAGGGTTGAGGGGAGGCATTTGCCCCTGAGTTTTGGTCCCAGAGGTCTGCTCGCAGTGAACGCCCCAGACTCAGGCGGAGCTCTTAACTGCAGTGCTTCACAATCAGGTCCCCTGCTCCAGGAGCCAGGATTCTCGGGTTACAGCTCCCACCTGCAGTCAGTTTCTTCCACTAGGGAGGAAGGGGCTGGCTGCCTGCTTGTGTGGCTTTCGGAGCAGACATATGGCAAAGGCAATGAGCAGCCTGAATGTGGAATGTAATGAGTTCTGCAGAGGAGAGGTGCTGCTTCCAGCTTGCACCCTGGGGCAGGGAGTCAGTATTCTGTCTATAAACAGAGCCAGGGTGATTAAGACAAGAAAAGGCTGGTAATTAAATTAAATTAAAGGTCTAGAAGTCATTAGATGATCCAGTCACTCCAGTTCCTAGATCTGTCACATAAGAATCCCTCTGCATGGGGGGTGCTGAAGAGAGATCACATGGGATGAGTAGTATTATCAGCATGGAAGAAATACAGCCAAGGTCACATTCAGAAAAAGAGGGAGCTATGAGAAGGATAGGTGGAAAGATGGGCCAGAACCAAGGGAAGGGATAGCAGTGGCATAAAGAAGTTCCTACTCTACCTGTGGTACTTATGAGTCCCCAGCACTGTAGTATCTGAGCATCTCACAATGTCTAACCTATTTCTCCTCACAGCCCTCTGAGGTAGAGCAGTGCTGTTATCCCCATTGTACACATGGGGCACTGAGGCCCAGAGAGACTAACAGCCAGATTTTACATGGTATTTAGGCACCTCGTGGGATTTTCAAAAGCACCTAGATACCCAGCTGCATCTTTGTGTGCCCAAAAACCTTTGAAACTGTCCCTAAGGCATTGTCCTGAGCTCATACTGGAAGTCCATGGGGGAAGTAGGTATATGAATCCAGGGCTAGCAAACTCTCTTTCTGCTGTACTCCACAGACATCCTACCCACCATGTAAGAATTTATTTAATTTTCTTTCTTTATATAGATACAGTGATCCTGTCAGCTAATTTCTAAGTTATTATCTTCAAAAAAGCTGGCGTTTTTCAGATGCCTAAGTAGCCCTTAGAATCAGAGTTAAAGTTGCCTCTCCCCGAAACAGTGCCCCTGTAAGGTGGTGCTTGGGCTGCGCTCCACCCTCTGGCCTTTTGCTCCCGGGCCTCCCCTTCTACCCTGGGGCTGTGTGTGCAGGGGTGCCCGGGCAGCCTGCACTGTGAGGGATGTGAGTAGGAGCCAGCAGCCTCCCAGGATCCCTGTCTCCCCGCGTGTGGCAAGGGATCCTCAGGATATATTGCCTTTGACTGAAGCAAAATAGGAACCCAGTGTAAATGAGAAAAAGGAATTTAAAAGATGTTGATGGCATTTTGCCAGCTGGGTAGCGACATCTGGTTGGCATTCTGATGCTTCAGTGGCAGCTAATCCTGCTCTGAGCTTCTCAGGTTTAAAATATAGTTGCCACAGTCCACACAGAGCCAGGATTTTGGCCTTCGTGAAGCAGATAGGAGGAGGACTAGGAAGTAGGGCTGAGTAACTCATTTACATGACTGTTCCACTCCCACTTGGGTCACTGGCTTTGATACTTGATTTGAAAAAACACCAACTTTTATATTGATGCTAAATTTCCATTTAATACATTTGAACCAATCCTCCCCCAGCCCCTAAGCACTTCAGCCAAGTAATAAGAAGTAAGAATATTGGACTGCTAAAAGTAAAGTAAGAATGCTATTTACAGAGATGCAAGACTTTCTTTAGACCCAGGAGAGTGAGCTATTGGAGATGGGTCTGAACCCCATAAAGCTAATACATAGGATCAAATCCTGCTTGCCTTATTCATGTGAGTATTCATGTTGAACTAACTGCTGCAATCACTGACAGCTGGGTTTAGGCAGTGGGACCTCAAGACGTGGCATCACAGAGGTTGCAGCAGAGAGGCCATGGCAGCAGAGAAGACGTAGCGGAGTGAATGATGGTGCAGTGACAGGAGCAGGCAGTGATGCAGGGTGAATGACAGCAACTGTGAACCAGTTGCAGCTGTGGCATTGTTCGGTGCCTCCCCCTGGAGTGGGAAGTGAACTCACGTAAACGCACATGTGAACTCTGGGTCTTCGCTGACCAAGGACAGCAACTGGGAGTGGGGTGCAGTGGAGGGAGAGGGAAATGGCGTGTTAGAGGGATGTTTGTCAGACTTTCACACCACAAGGTGAGGAACTGAGGAAAAGGACACTGCCCAATGTATGGTGGGGTGGGTGCTTTGCTTCTGACATCATGCTTTTGAATATGGTTGTGGTGCTTCCCCAAACTAATAGTTTGATTCCCTTTCCCTTTTAATAAAAGTTATCATTTGTTATACACAGACTCAGTGCTTGTGAGAGGGGAAGTATTGCCTCTTAGAGACATCTGGGGGGTGGTTTTAAATTTTCCCAGATTACTGGGAAGGGGCTCAAGTCAGTTCTGTTTGGCATTGCTAAGAGCAGGGGTTCTCGAACTTGGTTCACAGTTTGTTCAGGGTAAGCCCCTAGTGGGCCACGAGATGCTTTGTTTACCTGAACATCCGCAGGTATGGCCGCTCGCAGATCCCAGTGGCTACGGTTTGCCATTCCCGGCCAATGGGAGCTGCGGGAAGTGTGGCCACGGTTCGCCATTCCCGCGCCGCTTCCTGCAGCTCCCATTGGCAGGGAACGGTGAACCGCGGCCACTGGGAGCTGCGAGTGGCTGTACTTGCAGACACTCAGGTAAACAAAGCATATCATGGCCCACCAAGGTCTTACCCTGAACAAGCCGCGAACCAAGTTTGGGAATCCCTGGCTAAGAGGAACCTCTAGATAATGAACCTGGCCCTTGTTGCTGCTGACTTCACCTGGCAGAAGGGAACTGAAGGGATTTCTCTTAGAAGTCACAGTGTGGGATGAGTTCCTTGCTGCTCTTGATAAAATCTGAATATGTCTGTGACAAGGTAAAGGTGCTGCAGACAGGAAAGGTTAACAGATCCCTCCCTGCCTGTCATATGGCTGCTTCATATGGTGTAGAGTATAAAAGGAAGAGGAAGCTGAATAAAGAGAAACAGAGAAAAGAGGTCTGCCCTCTCCTTTCTTTATTGGTTACAGCAAGGAAAACCTCTGGGAATTATTGTCCAGTGTTTCACAGTTGATTTGCTTTTGTTTTGTAGACACTAAAACAAGCCCTGAGAAAAGAGCCTTAAAAGACTAATGCCTGGAGCTTTATTTCCACCCCGGCTGTGAAACTGCCCCCCAGTTTACACTGTCTTTGTTTTGAAATTTGTGGTAGTCTCTCCCAGAGCATATTGATGGGGAGCAGATCCTCTGGTGTGTTAACTGTCAGGGCTTCATTAATTTTTATGGAGCTATGAAAATTTATACTTGCTGAGGAACTGTCCTTGGTTTTTTATCAAATACACATATGTGTTTGTAAGCAGGGTGTGCTGAATTCTTCCCCGACAGCTAGTTGGGGGGGAGAGAGACTTCAAGAGCAAACTGTAGTTGCTTAGATATCCAGCATATAGAGTGGTGTGCTGCTTAAAGTGATCAACTTTGGCTGGCATTGGGTTACAAATCACCTTAGTATTGAATGCAGTGATAGTGAAATGCTGTTACAAATATTGGCAATATTGTGAATAAAGGGAAGCAGAATTGTGCTTAACTTATTGCAAATGGGGGGTCACCCTCATCTTAAGGCAGGGGCTTGAATGCCAGAGCCCTGTGTAAGTAAGAGGGATGGGGACAGGTGTCCCAGCCAGGAGGTGTGGACCACTCCCCCGCCCGGGTCCTCTCTAGACTGGTTTAACTTGCCCCTACCCATTCAGAAAGAGTTAAATAGGTTTCATTAGGATCCTCTTTATTATTTTAAATGCTCAATCAGAGCTGAAATCAGTTGTGGTAGGACTGTGTTTCTTGCCCTGCTTACTAAGAGCTAAAAATCACTGAGAGCTGAAATCACTGAGATCAGTGTTTCTGCCCAGCCTGCAAAGAGCTGACAATTACTAAGAGACTGATGTGCAGAGATCACAGCAGAGAGGCAGGTGGCAGCAGAAGGTGACTGACAGTTAGCTGGCAACGAGCAGCCAGCAGGGTGGCTGGCAGAGAGGTGCAGTGAGCAGCCAGCAGGGTGGCTGGCAGGAGCAGCAGATGGCTGGCAGGAGCGGCCTGTGAGTGGCCAGCAGGGTGGCTGGCAGAGAGGTGTGATGAGCGGCCAGCAGAGCAGCTGGTGGAGAGGGGCAGCGAGCGAGTTCCCAATCAGTGGAGTGAGTAAGGTGCCTCTTTCCGCGCACACACCCTCACCCCCCCCGCAATCACCCAGGGAGGGGAACTTTACATAGTAAGACAGGAACAGGCTCGTGTTATTTTTCCTGTGAGGCTGTAATAACTAATAATATTGTGAACTGTAATAACTAATATTTGTGACCAAAATGTTTGCTTCAGTGAACTTTCTCCAGCAAATTTTTTTCAAGTACATCAGAAGCAAAAAGTCTGCCAAACAATCAGTGGGACAACTGGATGATCAAGATGACAAAAGAGCACTCAAGGAAGACAAGGTCACAGAGAAACTAAATGAATTCTTTGCATCGGTCTTCACTTCAGATGATGTGAGGGAGATTCTCACATCTGAGCCATTCTTTTTAGGTGACAAATCTGAGGCACTATCTCAGATTGAGGTGTCAGTTGAGGAGGTTTTTGAACAAATTGATAAATTAAACAGTAATAATTCACCAGGACCAGACGGTATTCAACTAGGATTTCGGAAGGAACTCATATATGAAATTGCAGAACTATTAACTGTGTTATGTAACCAATCACTTAAATCAGCTTCTGTACCAGATGATTGGAGGATAGATAATATAATGCCAATTTTTAAAAAAGGCTCCAGAGGCGATCCTGGCAATTACAGGCCAGTAAACCTAACTTCAGTACCAGGCAATTTGGTTGAAACTATAGTAAAGAATAATCAGACACATAGATGAACATGGTATGTTAGGGAACAGTCAACATGGCTTTTGTAAAGGGAAATCGTACCTCACCACTCTATTAGAATTCTTTGAGGGTATCAAGAAGTATATGGACAAGGACAATCCAGTTGATATAGTGTACTTAGACTTTCAAAAGCCTTTGGTGTGAGACCTTTCTCCAAAGACTTTTAAAGAAAGTAAACATGGAATATGAAAGAAAGTCTTCTCATGGATCAGTAAGGAGCAAGGATGCTGGAATAATTTTTATAGTATGGGTCCTCAGAGCTATTGAACCAAACTGTAAACCCTGTATATAATGGAAACCACTTCAAGCCAGAGAGTGTGGCAGCATCCCTAGTTCCAGCACCTATGGTAATGGACTAAAAGATAGTAATGTATTCTACATTTCAGTCATTTGACACACATTTTGATTGCTTGTGTCACACACTGGCACATTTAAAGGTCCAGGCCTTTAATTGCAGGCTGTAGAATTTCATCCATGGATTCCTTCAGGGGAGAGAGAGATTATTTTCTAGTATGTAAATCAGCTTTGTAAAGTTCAATAATTTGTCATGGAGCTAGACCATATTTTTTAGAAAATTAGCAGAGATTTTTCAGAAGCATTCAAGGGGCACAAATCCACAGAAGAACTGTGCTCCTAAGTCCTTATGCACCTTTGAAAGTCTCCCTTGCAATTTCTGTTGAAAGACATCAAGTGATGATAATTTACTACTTCCCTTGGTAAGCTGTTCCAATGGATAACTATTCTCATTTGTAAGAATTTGTCTCTATTTACAATTCTAATTTTTCTACCTTCAATTTTCAGACATTGAGTCTAGTTATGACTTTGTGTGATCCCCTAATGTCAGATATTGATAACCTCTGTTGGTACTTTTATACATCATAATCTTTACTTCCTCATGAATAAGCAACATTTATAGAGCTCGTTGAGTATGGTAGGTTTGTTGAAAGATCTTAGAATCCACGACATATTTGATTTTTCTCAATGTGAAAAAACACTTGTGTTTACCTATGGAGAAAGTGGAAAAAAACTAAAATACCCACAAAGGTTTTATGAAATAAAATACAAAACACAAACTACATGATTCATTTGATAAGTATGTGTATTCCTTAAATATAAAAAGAAACATTTAATTTTGGATGATAAACCTGCAATACTTCAAGTGAATCACAAAAACACAATAATCAAGTCTGCAATTTACAAACTAGCTAAGAATTCCTCATTTGATGCCACAAGTGGTTAAGCAAAGTTACACAGCTGCCACTGTAAAACCAGCATATCTAGAAATTACATCAGCAAGTTTGTCACCAGGTGAAAGACAGCTAAAGGAGAGAGAATATTTGTTCGTTTTTGCCCTGAGTCCAGTGTCTGATGTCTGTCACTGACTGAGTCACATATCTGGAGCTGTAAAGTAGATAGAATACCCTTCAAATTAATGACAGGTTTCAGAATAGCAGCCGTGTTAGTCTTTATTCGCAAAAAGAAAAGAGACTAACAAAGAGACTAACAAATTTATTTGAGCATACGCTTTCGTGAGCTACAGCTCACTTCATCGAATGCATGAAAGCTCACGAAAGCGTATGCTCAAATAAATTTGTTAGTCTGTAAGGTGCCACAAGTACTCCTTTTCTTTCTTCAAATTAAAATACTGTACTTCATTCTGTTTCCAAGTAGAGGCAATTTGGATTTACCAGGCTATCTGCCGCCTGCAAACTTCCACTTGTCTAGACTTCACAAGTGCTGTACTAGTAGAAAAAAGAAAAGGAGGACTTGTGATGCCACAAGTCCTCCTTTTCTTTTTGCGAATACAGACTAACACGGCTGCTACTCCGAAACTAGTAGAAAAGAATAACTTGGCCTCCATGACATCAATGACAAAGGAATGTAAAAAAAGTACCTTCATCCCTTGCCAGTCCAGTGTGTCATGATGTATAGAACCATGGAATCAGGGTCCTCCTTAAAAAGAGATCTTTATTATACAGAACAGCTATACAAATAGGTTACCTACACAGCCTGAGTTTGTCTAATCTAGCTTTATATATAAAGGGTCATATATTGTCTGGAACTCTGTACAGCCCACAGTGCCATCTAGTGACTTAATAAAATACTGCAAGTATATATAATTACAGCGAATACAACTACTGTCCTTTAACAAGAAACAATAATTAAAGTTGTGTTTATATCATAGGTGAACTATAAAAATTAGCAATTTACCCCCCAAATTAAACTCTGTGGAGTGGTCAGAACAGTATTCCATAAAATGGAATGATATGGCACATGGATATTTTCTTAACTGGATTTCTCAAATAAAGAAAGGTAGGTTATTTTCTGTTTTAAATTAGAATACTAACAAAAAGAACTCAGCTGGACTAATTTGAACTAAAATAGGTGAGAGCCTCAGAATCACTTTTTTCCATAAAGCGAGATGCAAAGGGAATGAAACACAATGGGGCAGTACATGTAGTGAGAGTTGATTCAGACCTAATAATTAATTTCTGAGATTACAAACAAAGGGGCATCTTGCTATTATATTTATGGTTAACACATTCTCTTTCTATAGCCTGATGAGAGGTATGGTCTTTTTTCAAAACTCACATGCTTAATTTATGAATATTGTGAGTGTAACAAAACATAGCTCAGTGGTTTGAGCATTAGCTTGCTAAACCCAGGGTTGTGAGTTCAATCCCTGAGGGGGCCATTTGGGGCAAAAATTGGGGATTGGTCCTGCTTTGAGCAGGGGGTTGGACTAGATGATCTCCTGAGGTCCCTTCCAACCCTGATATTCTATGATTCTATGATTCATTTTGTGCTGTTTAATTCTTTGTCCACCTGGCTAGCAGAATTATCACGTACACATCCCTCTTTAGGTTGACATTTGTCCATAATATATGCAGTTAATGTTGGTATGCAAAACACTACTTTTCTCCAAAAGTGTGTAATGGGGACAGCAAGTGTAGTTCCCTGCACCCTGACAATTGATTCGTTATCTGACACTGGGCAAGCCGCAAACTCCAGGTGCTTCAGTTTCCCCTCTCTAATGAAGTGATGTACTGTGAAGATTAAGTAACTGTTTGTAAATTGCTTTGAAATCTTGAATTACAAGACCTATTGAAATGCAAAGTATTACAATATTTTATTATTATTATTAACGATGTGGGACTGGCAGAAATTCTCCTAGCTAGATTTCTAAACTTTTTATATAAGCCATCTCCTTATCCCTTCTGAAGAAGTATAATAGCTTCCAATTCTCACTTTCTTTCTGACTATTAAGGGTGAAGGAGCTCCCCTGTGTCCCTGATACTACTTTGTCACAGCAAAGTTAGGGCATCATTCACTAATTCTCCATTATTTAATCTTAGATTTTTACCCCTTTTCATTCGTTCTACTTTTCCCATGCAGTGTTTTCCAAAAGGTGAAATGATACTGTGTACTCGGAGGCAGGCTGGTCTTGGTGCATCATGGAGTTTTAGTTGCTGAAATTTCTTTCATCTCCCACGGATTTTCCTAAATCTTCATGCTGGTATATATCATAGCCTTTATATTGTTTTCTTGGGTCTATTTTCCCCTCCCCTTTATTCTTCAGGATTTCAGCATGTAGAAAAAGTTAGCTAGTGGCTTTTTAAAAATTGTCATGAGTGTGGTCACAAGATGTTCATTACGGAAAACATGAGAGATGCCTAAAATGTTTCTGAAAGGATTATGACTGTCTCAGCTGCAGCATCTGCACCCAGATTTTGTGGGCTGTGTTCCCTATGCTAGAAGGCACTGTTGACTTCCACAGTGTTTCCAATAAGAGCAAGGGAGTTTTGTCTGTGCTAGTGGGGTGTTAGCTCCCCAACACAACAAGCCTGTCACTTAAGCACTTGCCTCTGGGCTGCGCCAGGCCTTTCTTTGCCATATAGGTTGACAAAAGGTTTACCTCAGCTCCTGATAGTTCTAAGCTAGTAATTCAATTGTTTCTGCATCAGAGTTAACTTTTCTGATTTGTCCTAGCACTTCTAAATAGCACAGGTAGCAGCACAAGAGATACTTCTCAGGCAACACTTTGTTCAGAAAAGAAGGATTTACTTACTAGTACTCTTCAAGAGTTGCCTCTGTGCATTCACATCTTCCAAGCGTCACGCTGTGGTATCAAGCCCTGATCACTGGATATCCACAGAAATCCCAGATCCTCTGTTCCCAAAGGAACACTGGACCTCAGTTCACCAGTTTTACCTTAGACCAGTGGTTTTCAGTCTTTTTGCATTTTCAGACCCCTAAAAAATTTCAAATGGAGGTGCAGATCCTTTTGGAAATCTTAGACATAGTCTGCGGACTGTAGGGGTCTGCAGACCACCTGTTGAAACCACTGTTCTATAGTGGTAACAACCTTTTGCAGAAACTTTAGACATTGGGTTGAGGACCAAAGTTTGAGAACCACTGCCTTAAACCACTGCTCCTGTATTACACATAGCACTGGAGTTGAATTATAAAACAAATGGAAACTTATTTAAGAAAGAACAGAAACTCAAATAAAAACCAGTCTAATAGATCAGAATAAACGTTTACATATAAGACAACATCATAATTTACATTCTAAATCCCAAACTTAACTACAAGTTATCTTCCAGTCTAAAGAAGTTTATCTCACCCAAGTTCTCTTCAGCATTTTCATCCAAGCCTGGTTGAGATCCCCTTTTTTATGAAGCAAACTTGCTGTCAGTTTACTTCCTATGTGAAAAATGCCAACGTGTCTGCTTGCTCCCCCAAATATACCAGAACAGACCTTTGATGTACACCTCAGCATAGGGTCCCCCTCATCCACTGTTTACCTTTTCCTATTAGTTTCTTTCCGAAGTCTCCTCCAACTCTTCATTAACATTTGACTTAGAACACTAAGAGACTGCTGTTGTATATGACATACAATACACAGTGGAGATAAGTATCTGGAGGAGTTTATCTCAAGACATGCAACCTTTGGGTGACTTGTTTTTAACTACAGACCTAAAGAACATAATTTTTAATGCATATATAAAAATCTTCACATATTTTCTGTACATATATCTTGCAAGAGTTATGATAACCAGTGTGACACAGGTTTTTATTAAACTCTTATATGACATACCTTTGGCAAAACCAAAGGGATCCCTCTAAGAACATCCAAATGGCCTTACTGGGTCAGATCAATAGTCCATCTAGCCCAGTATTCTGTCTTGTGACAGTGGCTAGTGCCAGATGCTTCCACCGGAATGGACAGAACAGGGCAAGCATCAAGTGTTCCAACCCCTGTCACCCCACACCCGCTTCTGGCAGAAAGAGGTGGAGGGACACCCAGAGCATGGGGTATCCGCTTGTCCACCTTGGCTAATAGGCACTGATGAACCTATCCTCCATACACTTATCTTATTCTTTTTTAGCCCAGTTACACTTTTGGCTTTCACAACATCCCCTGGCAATGAGCTCCACATGTTGACAGTGTGCTGTGTGAAGATGTACTTCCTTATGTTTGTTTCAAACCTGCTCCTATTAATTTCATTGAGTGACCCCTGTTTCTTGTGTTAAGTGAAGGGGTAAATAACACTTCCCTATTCACTTTCTCCACATAATTCATGATTTTATAGACTTCTATCAAATTACCCTTTAATCATCTCTTTTCTAAACTGAACAGTCCCAGTCTTTTTGCTTTCTCCTCCTATGAAAGCTGTTCCATTCCCTTAATCATTATTCTTGCCCTTCTATGTACCTTTTCTAATTCTAACATATCTTTCTGAGACAAGGCAATTGAGAACTGCATGTAGTATTCAAGGTGTGGGCACACCATGGACTTAAATAATGGCATTATGATGTTTTCTTTCTTATTTTCTATTCCTTTCCTAATGGTTCCTAACATTTGGTTAGGGTGCGTTGGTTGGTTGGTTGGTTTGTTTGTTTTTTGACTACCACTGCATATTGAACAGATGTTCTCAGAAAACAATCCACGGTGACTCCAAGATCTCTTTCTTGAGTGGTAACAGCTCATTTAGACCCCCATCATGTTACATGTATAGTTGGGGTTATGTTTTCTAATGTGCATTACTTTGCATTTATCAACATTGAATTTCGTCTGCCATTTGTTGCTGAGTCACTCAGTTTGGTGAGATCCTTTTTGGAATTCTTTACAGTCAGCTTTGGACTTAACCATCTTGAGTAGTTTGTATCATCAGCAAACTTTGCACCTCTTTGTTTACCACTTTTTCTAGATCATTTATGAATATGTTGAACAGCGCTGGTCTTAGTACAGATCCTTGGGGGACCCCACTATTTACCTCTCTACACTTTGAAAATGGGCCGTTTATTCCTACCCTTTGTTTTCTATCTTTTATCCAGTTACAGATCCTGGAAAGCACCATCCATTTTATCCCATGGCAGCTTACTTTGCTTAAGAATCTTTGGTGTGGGGCCGTGCCAAAGGATTTCTGAAAGTCCAAGTACACTGTATCAAATGGATCACCCCATCGACATACTTGTTGACACTGAAAAAATTCTCATACCTTATTGAGACATTTTACTTTAGAAAAGCCTTGTTGACTTCCCCGATATATCATGTTTCAGAGTAGGAGCCGTGTTAGTCTGTATTCGCAAAAAGAAAAGGAGTACTTGTGGCACCTTAGAGACGAACAAATTTATTAGAGCATAAGCTTTCGTGAGCTACAGCTCACTCACGAAAGCTTATGCTCTAATAAATTTGTTAGTCTCTAAGGTGCCACAAGTATTCCTTTTCTTTTTCCGATATATCATGTTCATCTATGAGTCTGATTATTCTGTTCTTTACTATAGTTTCAACCAATTTGCCTGGTACTGAAGTTAGGCTTACTGGCCTGTAATTGACAAGATCGCCTCTGGAGCCTTTTTTAAATTCAGTGTTACGTTATCTATCCTCCACTAATCTGGTACAGAGGCTGATATAAGTGATAGGCTACAAAACCACAGTTAGTAGTTCTGCAATTTCATATTTGAGTCCCTTCAGAACTCTTGGGTGAACACCAACTTGTTCTAGTGACATATTACTGTTTAATTTATCAATTTGTTCCAATGTTTGAGGAGATTTTGGCAAACCAGTAAAGTGCCTAAACCACTATCGCTTGTTACTAACAGTAGGCCAAGCTAGCAGGCTGTACTGAACCACTATTTTGTACTGCTAATTGTAGTCAAGTTAGCAGGCCGTAGTGAACCACCCTGGCTTATTGCTAAAAGTAGACAAGTCAGCAGGTCATAAATTGGTCATGCAGCTGCCTTCGCATAACCAAGGCAGAGGGGAGGCAGTTTTGGGTGCCACAGGCAGGGCAGCTTGACCCCGCATCCTTCCTGCTAAGAATGTTGAAATTGCTGATCTATGTATTTTAGAAAAACAGGAAGTCTGTCTATAGGTGCCCCTGGGAATGTTTGTCAGGGACCCAAGGCATGGACACTCTGAAAAAAAAATACTGGTAAATTGATGACCATAAATGTAACCCTTCTGCCCATCAGAGTTGGCAGCAACAAGGGCCGGGTTTAGTATCTAGGGGTTCCATTACAATAACACAATGCAAAACCGGCTCGAGCCCCCATCCAGTGACCTGGGACAAATATATACCACCCCCACTGGGCGCCTCCAAGAGGCAATACTTCCCCTCTCGCAAGCACATAGTCTGAGTGTAGCAAAAAGCCTTTTAATAACAGAGAGAAACAATGTGGCATTATGTTGGGGAAACACCACGAACAGGATTCATAACACGACTCATGAGCAAAAAACCCACCCCAAGCAAATTGGGGCATGTCCTTTCCCTTTGGTTCTTGAGTCCAGCAACCCAAAGTCCCAAAAGTCCAACGACCCAAAAGTCTCTGTGCCTGGTCAGGGCAGCCCCAGAGTTCTAAAGTTTATCTGCAGAGTTTTACCTCCCAACCTGGGTGGAGATGGGCGAGGGGGGTTAAGGGGCACCTTATGTGGTCCAAAGCTGATTGCCCCACCTCTCCATGGGGCTCCGCTCTGCCACCCATCCCACAAACTTCACTGCTCTGCTCCATCAGCTGCTCTGCTCACCATCCCGCAAACTGCTCTGCTATATATCTTCAGGCTCCTCTATTACTTAACCCAACACTCAGTGATTTCAGCTTGTAGGGGGGGAGCCTCAGTGCTGATGCACTATTAGCCCAAAGTGAATTCAGCTCAGTAGCCTGTAACTAGACTCCTAAGGGAATCAAAATTAGCTCTGATATTCTACAGGGGAGAGAGGAGAAAGTGCAATTAGCATGTAAGAGGGCCCATACCACCAAGTATTAATACCTGTCCCCAACCTCTCTCCATTCACTGGTTTTGGAACCCATGACCTTTGCCTAGCAAGTGCTACTTAGTTGATGGTGAGTCCCTCCATCATAACAAAAGGCAGAGTACAGTTCCACTGTCCTTGATT
Organism: Dermochelys coriacea; assembly: GCF_009764565.3. Taxonomy (NCBI): domain Eukaryota; kingdom Metazoa; phylum Chordata; order Testudines; family Dermochelyidae; genus Dermochelys; species Dermochelys coriacea. The sequence goes on from NC_050069.1 coordinate 231,495,790, forward strand.
CACATAATCAGGATAAAAACAGTTTATTCCTGCCCCAATAACAGAGAAACTGGGGCTCCTATAGCAGCCAAAGTGACCATCTAGGCAGGGTGGGTGTGCCTATGCAAATGAGATCAGCCACTGAAATTCTTTTCCACAACCCACCATGACTCACCACCAGATGTCAGGGTAGAGCTCATCCTGACTCTGCTTAGATAGGAAAATCTCTTGCTTGATCTTTAAAAACAGCTTGCTTAGCAAGTTTTCTTTAAGGGATGTGTCATTATGTTACTAATGCATAAATAAGGGGAAAAAGTTTGAGGTAACCGGTCTTCTCAGAAAGGGGCTCTTCAGGGATGCTTCCTCTGGATGCATCTTGGGGTCCCCACTGGCAGTCGGAAGCCTGGCCAGTAGAAGCCTGTCACGGTGCCACTCGAAAGCCACACTCAGCTTCGGTAATTATCGAGTGTTGGGGGGTGTTTTACTAAACTGTTGCGGACACATGTAAGTGCTTGAGACTAAGCAAAGTTTAGCTTTAACTGAAAGCTCTCATGTGTTGTCCTGTTTGTGCCAGCCATCTCTCGGTTGGATGGCCGGGTCTCCCTTGATTTATTTCCTGACATCACCTCGCACAGAGTAAAAGTTACCAAGAGCTTTGGGTTGAAAGAACCCCAGGTAACACCAAACCTCCTCTATTGACACCTCAATGTGTGTCACCTAAGAGGAATGGCTCAGGTGTGAGAATCCCCCTCACATCATCTGCTATGAAAACTGATGCAAAATTTCATTTAGCTTCTCTGCAATGGCCTTCTCTTTCTTGAGTGCTCCTTTTGAACCTTGATCGTCTAGCGGCCCCACTGATTGTTTGCCAGGCTTCCTGATTCTGATGAACTTAAAAATGTTATTAGTATTTTGTTTCTTTTGCTTGTTGCACTTCAACCTGTTTTTTGGCCTGCCTAATTATACTTTTGCCCTTGACTTACAAAGTTCATGCTCCTTTCTATTTTATTCAATCGGATTTGATTTCCAATTTTTAAAGGATGCCTTTACCCGTATATATTCCAGTGTCCTCATTCTTTGAAGGTGTCAACAACCATGTGGACAAGGGGGATCCAGTGGATATAGTGTACTTAGATTTTCAGAAAGCCTTTGTCTAGGTCCCTCACCAAAGGCTCTTAGGAAAAGTAAGCTGTCATGGGATAAGAGGGAAGGTACTCTCATGGATTGGTAACTGGTTAAAAGATAGGGATAGGAATAAATGGTCAGTGTGATAGGTTGGATCATAGATACCCACTTGAGAACTGCCAACTGATGTACTAAGACTACTTCTGCCCCTGCTTTCCCTGCCAGTTTGGGACTCCAGCACCCTGTCTTGCTGAGCCAGACACGCCAGTCTGCTCCAGCACAGATCCAGGGTCTGAACCATGTGCCCCAAAGCTGCAGACTTAACTGAAAGCAACTTAGGAAGTGTTCCTGGCTTTAACACTTTAATATGCCCAACTCCCAATGGAGTCCAAACCCCAAATAAATCAATTTTACCCTGTATAAAGCTTATACAGGGTAAACACATAAATTGTTCGCCCTCTATAACACTGACAGAGAGAGATGCACAGCTGTTCCCCCCCCCCAGGTATTAATTCATACTCTGGGTTAATTAATAAGTGATTTTATTAAATACAGAAAGTAGGATTTAAGTGATTCCAAGTAGTAACAGACAGAACAAAGTGAATTACCAAGCAAAACAAAATAAAACCTGCAAATCTATGCTAATACAGTAAGAAGCTGAATAGAGATAAATTCTCACCCTCAGCGATGTTCCAATAAGCCTCTTTTACAGATTAGCCTCCTTCTAGTCTGGGTCCAGCAAGCACTCACACCCCTTTTAGTTACTGACCTTTGTTCAAGTTTCTTTCGGGTAACCTTTGGGGGTGGAGAGACTATGTCCTTAGCCAGCAGAAGACAAAATGAAGGGGTCTCCCAGGGTTTTAAATAGACTTTCTCCTGTGGGTGGACACCCCCCACTCCCCTTGTGTAGAATCCAGCTACAAAATGGAGTTTTGGAGTCACATGGGCAAGTCACATGTCCATGTATGACTCAGTTTTTTACAGGCAGCAGCCATTGCCCACATAGTATCTTGAATGTCTCCAGGAAGACTTCTTATGTGGATTGGAGCATTCCAAGATCTATTGTCCCTTAAGTGCTTCTTGATTTGCACATTCCTTTGTCAAGAAGCTGACCAAATGCTTTACAAAAGTTATTTAAAAATCAAGCCAGTACACAGCCAATATTCATAACTTTGACTACACAAATGATACATGCATACAAATAGAATTAATAGATTCAGTAGATCATAACCTTTATGGAGATATGTTACATGGCATATGTTGCATGAAATATAGTCTAGTTATGTCATATATACGTTCATAAGCATATTTGCATAAAGCCTTGTAGAGGGTACCCTCACTGTCAGTTTTCAGAATGGAGAGTGGTAAATAGTGGTATCCCCCAGGGGTCTGTACTAGGACGAGTTCCATTCAACATATTCATAAATGATCTGGAAAAAGCAGTAAACAGTGAGATAGCAAAATTTGCAGATGATACAAAACTACGCAAGATAGTCATGTCCCAAGCAGACTGTGAAGAGCTACAGAAGGATCTCACAAAACTGGGTGACTAGGCAACAAAATGGCAGATGAAATTCAAAGTTGATAAATGCAAAGTAATGCACATTGGAAAACATAATCCCAACTATACATATAGAATGATGGGGTCTAAATTAGCTGATTTAGAGATCTTGGAGTCATTGTGGATAGTTTTCTGAAAACATCCACTTAATGTGCAGCAACAGTCAAAAAAGCAAACAGAATGTTAGGCATCATTGAGAAAGGGATAATAAGACAGAAAATATCATATTGCCTCTATATAAATCCATGGTACACCCACATCTTGAATACGGCATGCAGATGTGGTCTCCCCATCTCAAAAAAGATATATTGGAATTGGAAATGGTTCAGAAAAGGGCAACAAAAATGATTATGGGAATGGACTGGTTTCCATAGGAGGAGTGATTAATAAGACTGGAACTTTTCAGCGTGGAAAAGAGGCAACTAAGAGGGGATATGATAGAGGTCTATAAAATCATGACTGGTGTGGAGAAAGTAAATCCCTTCTTGTCAACTGTTGAGAATAGCCCACTTCCACCTTAATTGAATTGGCTCATTGCACTGACCCCCCACTTCGTAAGGCAACTCCGATCTTTTCATATGCTGTGTATTTATACCTCTCTACTGTATTTTCCACTCCATGCATCTGATGGCGTTTTAGCCCATGAAAGCTTATGCCCAAATAAATTTGTTAGTCTCTAAGGTGCCACAAGGACTCCTCTTTTTTTTTTAAATAAGGAAATGTTATTTACTCCTTCTCATAACACAAGAATTTGGGGTCACCAAATGAAATTAATAGACAGCAGGTTTAAAACAAACAAAAGGAAGTATTTTTTCATACAATGCACAGTCCACTTTGGGAACACCTTGCCAGAGGATGTTATAAAGGCCAAGACTATAACAGGGTTCAAAAGAGAACTATATAAGTTTATGTAGCATACATCCATCAATGGCTCCTAGCCAGGATAGGCAGGGATAGTGTCCCTAGCCTCTGTTTGCCAGAAGCTATCGGCAACAGGTGATGGATCACTTGGTGATTACCTGTTCTGTTCATTCCCTGTGGGGCACCTGGCATTGGCCACTCTCAGAAGACAAGGTACTGGCTACATGGACCTTTGGTCTGACCCAGTATGGCCATTCTTATGTTCTTACGTTCCTTTTCTAGTTGGCATCTAGAATTTCTCGGGTCATGTTCTTCACAGTCCTGTGCCAAAGAAACTATGTCTCTGTCCTTCTCAGGAACACCCGCACAACTGCTTCTGTCACTTTCTGCTGTCTTTCTTTGACCTTTTCTATTGGTTCTCTGCCGCTCTCTCAGGGTATGTCTACACTACGAAATTAGCTTGAATTGATAGAAGTCGGTTTTGTAGAAAGCGTTTTTATCTCTTTCTACAGAAGTCGAGTGTGTGTGTCCCCAAACAAATGCTCTAAGTGCATGTAGTCGGCGGAGTGTGTCCACAGTACCGAGGCAACCGTAGACTTCCGGAGCTTTGCACTGTGGGTAGCTATTCCACAGTTCCCACAGTCTCCACCGCCTGGGTAGAAATCCCAGTGCCTGATGGGGCTAAAACATTGTTGCAGGTGGTTTTGGGTACATATCATCAGGCCCCTGTTACATCCCTCCCTCCATAAAAGCAAGGGCAGAAAATCGTTTAGCGCCTTTTTTCTTGAGTTACCTGTGCAGATGCCATACCACGGCAAGCATGGAGCACGCTCAGCTAACTGTCACCATATGTCTCCTGGGTGCTGGCGGACATGGTACTGCATTGCTACACAGCAGCAGTTTATTGCCTTTTGGCAGCAGACAGTGCAGTATGACTGGTAGCCGTCGTCGACGTAGTCCTGGGTGCTCTTTTAACCAGGCACCTGGGCAAACATGGGAGTGACTCAGCCAGGTCATTTCCCTTGTTTCGTGTCATGGCAATTGAGTCCTACCAACAGTGCACTGTCTTTTGATCTGCAGCCAGCAGAAGATGATGGCCAGCAGTCATACTGCACCGTCTTCTGCCAAGCACCCAGGAGGTGACTATGGTTAGTGGTCGTACTACACAGTCTGCTACCAGCAAGATGTATAAAGATAGATAAAGTGGCTCAAAACAAGAAATAGACCAGATTTGTTTTGTATTCATTTTATCCTCCCTCTGTGAAATCAATGGCCTGCTAAACCCAGTTTTGAGTTCTATTCTTGAGGTGGCCATTCAGTTTCTTGCAAAGCCACCCCCTTTGTTGATTTTAATTCCCTGTAAGCCAACCCTGTAAGCCATGTCGTCAGTCACCCCTCCCTTCATCAGGGCAACAGCAGACAATCGTTCCGCGCCTTTTTTCTGTGCAGACGCCATACCACGGCAAGCTTGGAGCCCGCTCAGATCACTTTGGCAATTAGGAGTACATTAAACACCACATGCATTATCCAACAGTATATGCAGCACCAGAACCTGGCAAAGTGAAACCGGGTGAGTAGGCGACATCAGCGCGGTTACGAGAGTGATGAGGACATGGACACAGACTTCTCTCAAAGCACAGGCCTTGGCACGTGCTAATGGGGCACGCTCATGTGGTGGAACACCGATTCTGGGCTCGGGAAACAAGCACAGACTGGTGGGACCGCATAGTGTTGCAGGTCTGGGACGATTCCCAGTGGCTGCGAAACTTTCACATGCGTAAGAGCACTTTCATGGAACTTTGTGACTTGCTTTCCCCTGCCCTGATGCGCAAGAATACCAAGATGAGAGCAGCCCTCACAGTTGAGAAGCGAGTGGCAATAGCCCTGTGGAAGCTTGCAATGCCAGATAGCTACCAGTCAGTCGGGAATCAATTTGGAGTGGGAAAATCTACTGCGGGGGCTGCTGTGATGCAAGTAGCCAACGCAATCAAAGATCTGCTGATATCAAGGGTAGTGACCCTGGGAAATGTGCAGGTCATAGCGGATGGCTTTGCTGCAATGGAATTCTCTAACTGTGGTGGGGCCATAGACAGATCCCATATCCCTATCTTGGCACCGGAGTACCAAGCCAGCAAGTACATAAACCACAAAGGGTACTTTTCAATAGTGCTGCAAGCACTGGTGGATCACAAGGAACATTTCAGCAACATCAGCGTGGGATGGCCAGGAAGGTACATGACGCTCGCATCTTCAGGAACTCTGGTCTGTTTCAAAAGCTGCAGGAAGGGACTTTCTTCCCAGACCAGAAAATAACTGTTAGGGATGTTGAAATGCCTATAGTTATCCTTGGGGACCCAGCCTATCCCTTAATGTCATGACTTATGAAGCCATACATAAGCAGTCTGGAGAGTAGTCAGGAGCTGTTCAACTACAGGCTGAGCAAGTGCAGAATGGTGGTAGAATGTGCATTTGGACGTTTAAAAGTGCGCTGGTGCAGTTTACTGACTCGGTTAGATCTCAGCAAAACCAATATTCCCACTGTTATTACCGCTTGCTGTGCGCTCCACAATATCTGTGAGAGTAAGGGGGAGATGTTTATGGCGGGGTGGGAGGTTGAGGCAAATCGCCTGGCTGCTGGTTACACAAAGCCAGACACCAGGGTGGTTAGAAGAGCACAGGAGGGTGCAGTGCGCATCAGAGAAGCTTTGAAAACCAGTTTCATGACTGGTCAGGCTACGGTGTGAAAGTTCTGTTTGTTTCTCCTTGATAAACCCCCCCCCCCCGCCCCTTGGTTCACTCTACTTCCCTGTAAGCTAACCACCCTCCTCACCTCCCTTCGATCACCGCTTGCAGAGGCAATAAAGTCATTGTTGCTTCACATTCATGCATTCCTTATTAATTCATCACACAAATAGGGGGATAATTACCAAGGTAGCCCAGGAGGGGTGGTGGAGGAGGGAAGGACAAGGCCACACAGCACTTTAAAAGTTTAAAACTTTAAAACGTATTGAATGCCAGCCTTCTGTTGCTTGGGCAATCCCCTGGGGTGGACTGGCGGGTGGCCGGCCCCCCCACTGCATTCTTGGGCATCTGGGTGAGGAGGCTATGGAACTTGGGAAGGAGGGTGGTTGGTTACACAGGGGCTGTAGCGGCGGTCTGTGCTCCTGCTGCCTTTCCTGCAGCTCAGCCATACACTGGAGCATATTAGTTTGATTCTCCAGCAGCTTCAGCATTGAATCCTGCCTCCTCTCATCACACTGCCACCACCTTTCAGCTTCTGCCCTCTCTTCAGCCCGTCACTTACTCTCTTCAGCCCGCCACCTCTCCTCCTGGTCATTTTGTGCTTTCCTGCACTCTGCCATTGTCTGCCTCCATGCATTCGTCTGTGCTCTGTCAGGGTGGCAGGACAGCATGAGCTCAGAGAACATTTCATTGTGAGTGTGTTTTTTTCACCTTCTAATCTTCGCTAGCCTCTGGGAAGGAGAAGATCCTGTGATCCTTGAAACACATGCAGCTGGTGGAGAAAAAAAGGGACAGTGGTATTTAAAAAGACACATTTTATAGAACAATGGGTACACTCTTTCACGGTAAACCTTGCTGTTAACATTACATACATAACACGTGCTTTAGTTACAAGGTTGCATTTTGTCTCTCCCCACCGCGTGGCTAATAGCGGGGAACATTTCTGTTCAGCCATAGGCAAACAGCCCAGCAGGAACGGGCACCTCTGAATGTCCCCTTAAGAAAAGCACCCTATTTCAACCAGGTGACCATGAATGATATCACTCTCCTGAGGATAATACAGAGAGATAAAGAACAGATGTTGTTTGAATGCCAGCAAACATACATTGCAATGCTTTGTTCTACAATGATTCCTGAGTACGTGCTACTGGCCTGGAGTGGTAAAGTGTCCTAACATGGTGGATGGAATAAGGCTGCCCTCCCCAGAAACCTTTTGCAAAGGCTTTGGGAGTATATCCAGGAGACCACGAATGCCAGGGCAAATTAATCATTAAAGATGCTGGCTTTTAAACCTTGTATAGTATTTTAAAAGGTACACTCACCAGAGGTCCCTTCTCCACCTGGCGGGTCTGGGAGGCAGCCTTGGGTGGGTTGGGGGGGGGGTACTGGCTCCAGATCCAGGGTGAGAAACAGTTCCTGGCTGTCGGGAAAACCGGCTTCTCCACTTGTTTGCTGTGAGCTATCTACAACCTCATCATCATCGTCTTCCTCGTTCCCAAAACCTGCTTCCGTGTTGCCTCCATCTCCATTGAAGGAGTCAAACAACATGGCTGGGGTAGTGGTGACTGAACCCCCTAAAATGGCATGCAGCTCATCATAGAAGCGGCATGTTTGGTGCTCTGACCCAGAGCAGCCGTTCGCCTCTCTGGTTTTCTGGTAGGCTTGCCTCAGCTCCTTAAGTTTCACACAGCACTGCTTCGGGTCCCTGTTATGGCCTCTGTCCTTCATGCCCTGGGAGATTTTTACAAATGTTTTGGCATTTCGAAAACTGGAACTTAGTTCTGATTACACAGATTCCTCTCCCCATACAGCAATCAGATCCTGTACCTCCCGTTCGGTCCATGCTGGAGCTCTTTTGCAATTCTGGGACTCCATCATGGTCACCTCGGCTGATGAGCTCTGCATGGTCATCTCTGCTGATGAGCTTTCCATGGTCACCTGCAGCTTGCCACACTGGCCAAACAGGAAATTGAAATTCAAAAGTTCGCTTTTCCTGTCTACCTGATCAGTGCATCTGAGTTGAGAGTGCTGTCCAGAGCGGTCACAATGGAGCACTCTGGGATAGCTCCCGGAGGCCAATACCGTCTAATTGCATCCACAGTACCCCAAATTCGGCCCAGCAAAACAGATTTCAGCGCTAATCCCCTTGTCGGGGGTGGAGTAAGGAAATCGATTTTAAGAGCCCTTTAAGTCGAAAAAAGGGCTTCGTCATGTGGATGGGTGCAGGGTTAAATTGATTTAACACTGCTAAATTCAACCTCAATGCCTAGTATAGACCAGGGCTCATACACAATTGCCAAACAATTCCTTATTCTCTGCATCTGTGATCTTGGAACTCCTCAACCCACAGGGCTTAGCTTCTGATCAGGCCTTGCCATGCAGCTCATTGCCTTGGGTTCTAGCTTCTACTGTTTCCAGTTATCACTATATACAAATGGCTTACTTGCTTCTTTCCTTTAGCCTGAAAGAAGTGTGATTAGCACACGTGCTAGCTTTAATCAGACCTGTGATTGTCTGTAGATCAAAGACTGGCTTGATGGCAACTATTAACACCTTCTAGCATAACAACATCTACCAGAAGAACTGGCCTAGGCCACCTTACATACTCAGCACCATCCTTTCACTTGCATCAGGATGTGCCCCTCCTTTTTTGGGGTTGTTTTCTGTGTGTGGGGCCTGGTGATCTTTTCTCTTTCCTATTCACGGGTAGGTTAGCTTGCCTGCTCTCGTCTCTCCTTTCCTGGGAAATCAATGTAGGCTTCCTTTCAACAAATCACCTGGCAAGTATTTTTAGCAGGGAAGCTATCTTCCTATTGATCCTCAGGACTCCCAAACTGCACCTTCCAATCCTGCCTTTTATTGTAGGGATGACAGATGCCTCAGAGTCGACAGGGTCACCAGAAACCTTATCTGTTAGTTCAGTGCTTCTTGGGTGTTTCTCATCTCCATGGTTAAATGGCAGCTGAAGGAACTGCAAAATTTATTTCCTCTTTCTCCTGCAGCAATATGGTGTGGGAAGGGCAATATGCTCTTCTAAAGATACCAGTAGATTTGGGACAGCTCAGTTATCTCTCTCTATTTCTCGCTCAAGTCTCCCAAAGATGCATGTGAGTTTCCTCCCATGACACACATTTTATGACACAAATTTAAAAGAGAGACAAGATAAGTGAGATAATTTCCTTTCTTGGACCGATGTCTGTTGGTGGGAGAGACAAGCTTTCGAGCCACACAGAGCTCTTCTTCAGGTCTGAGAAAGGTACTCCTAGTGTCACAGCAAAATGCAATGTGGAACAGATTGCATGGGGACAGCAGGGGGTTGGGGCACAGGAGTGAGTGTGGAGCACGGGCTCTGGGAGGAAGTTTGGGTGCAGGAGGGGGCTCGGGGCAGTGGGTTGAGGACGGGAGGGGGTGTGGGATGGCAGTTCCCCATAAGTGGTGACATGTCCCAGCTGCTCCTAGGCAGAGGCACAGCAGGCAACTCTGCGTGCTGCCTCCGCCTGCAGGCGCTGCCCCCGCAGCTCCCTTTGGCCGTGGATCCCAGCCAATGGGAGCTGCAGAGCTAGTGCTCAGAGCGGGGTGGAGGCAGTGCACAGAGCTGCCTGCCGCGCCTCTTCCTAGGAGCATCCAGGACAGGTCACTGCTTGTGGAGAGCCGCCCGAGGTGAGCACCCCTCCGATCCTTCACTCCCAACCCCCAGTCTTACATCCCCTCCCGCACCGAAACTCCCTGTCTGTTAGTTAACTGGCTATTTTCACTTACCGGCACCCCTCATTCTCCCAACATGCTGGATAAAACAGCTTTTACTGTACTTGAAGATTGTAATCAAGTCACCCCTTTACCCTTTCTTTATTAAGCTAAGCAGATTGAGCTCCTTGAGACTATCATTACATGGCAGGTTTTCTAATTCTTTAATAATTCTCATGGCTGTTCTCTGAACCTTCTCCAATTTATGAACATCCTTCTTGAATTGTGGGCACCAGAACTGGACACCGTATTGCAGCAGTGGTCACACTGGTACCAAATGCAGAACTAAGATAACTTCTCTACTTCTACTTGAGACTTCAAAGCAATTCCAAAGATTATATTAGCCCTGGTGGCCACAGTATCTCACTGGGAATTCATGTTCAGTGATGATAATAATATTTGTCCATAATATTTGTTAATATTTGATAATAATATTTGCCCATAATATTTGTCAGTCACTGCTTCCCAGATAGAGTCCACCCAACCTGTAAGTATGGCCTGTTTTTTGTTCTAGAGCAGTGGTGGGAAACCTACAGCCTGCCAAGGTAATCCACTGGTGGGCTGCAAGACAGTTTGTTTACACTGACCGTCCACAGGCGTGATCGCCCGCAGCCTGCTCCCAGTGGCTATGGTTCACCGATCCTGGCCAATGGCAGCTGCGGGAAGTGACGCAGGCTGCAGGGATGTGCTGGCCGCCACTTCCCACATCTCCCGTTGGCCAGGAATGGCAAACTGCGGCCACTGGAAGCTGTGGGTGGCTGTGCCTGCAGATGGTCAATGTAAGAAAATTGTCTCGCAGCCCGCCAGCGGATTACCCTGATGGGCCACAGGTTGTCCACCACTGTTCTAGTGGTATACGTTTTCATTTAACCATATTAAAATGTATATTTTTTGCTTGTGCCCATCTTACCATGCAATCCAGATTACTCTTTATTAGTGACCTGTCCTCTTCATTATTTACCACTCCCCAATTTTTATGTCATCTGTACACTTTTTCCATAATGACTTTCTTTTCTTCTAGGTCATTTATAAAAATGTTAAATAGTGTAGGTCCAAGAACCTGTAGAACACACTAGAAACATACTTGCTCAATGACAATTCCCCACTTATAGTTACATTTTGAGATCTTTCAGTTAAATAAAAAGAAAAGGAGTACTTGTGGCACCTTAGAGACTAACAAATTTATTAGAGCATAAGCTTTCGTGAGCTACAGCTCACTTCATCGGATGCATTTGGTGGAAAAAACAGAGGAGAGATTTATATACACACACACAGAGAACATGAAACAATGGGTTTATCATACACACTGTAAGGAGAGTGATCACTTAAGATAAGCCATCACCCACAGCAGGGGGGGGAAAGGAGGAAAACCTTCCATGGTGACAAGCAGGTAGGCTAATTCCAGCAGTTAACAAGAATATCAGAGGAACAGTGGGGGGTGGGGTGGGGGGGAGAAATACCATGGGGAAATAGTTTTACTTTGTGTAATGACTCATCCATTCCCAGTCTCTATTCAAGCCTAAGTTAATTGTATCCAGTTTGCAAATTAATTCCAATTCAGCAGTCTCTCGTTGGAGTCTGTTTTTGAAGCTTTTTTGTTGAAGTATAGCCACTCTTAGGTCTGTGATCGAGTGACCAGAGAGATTGAAGTGTTCTCCAACTGGTTTTTGAATGTTATAATTCTTGACGTCTGATTTGTGTCCATTCATTCTTTTACGTAGAGACTGTCCAGTTTGGCCAATGTACATGGCAGAGGGGCATTGCTGGCACATGATGGCATATATCACATTGGTAGATGCGCAGGTGAACGAGCCTCTGATAGTGTGGCTGATGTGATTAGGCCCTATGATGGTATCCCCTGAATAGATATGTGGACAGAGTTGGCAACGGGCTTTGTTGCAAGGATAGGTTCCTGGGTTAGTGCCATCATGTGCCAGCAATGCCCCTCTGCCATGTACATTGGCCAAACTGGACAGTCTCTACGTAAAAGAATGAATGGACACAAATCAGACGTCAAGAATTATAACATTCAAAAACCAGTTGGAGAACACTTCAATCTCTCTGGTCACTCGATCACAGACCTAAGAGTGGCTATACTTCAACAAAAAAGCTTCAAAAACAGACTCCAACGAGAGACTGCTGAATTGGAATTAATTTGCAAACTGGATACAATTAACTTAGGCTTGAATAGAGACTGGGAATGGATGAGATGGGAATGGTATTTCTCCCCCCCACCCCACCCCCCACTGTTCCTCTGATATTCTTGTTAACTGCTGGAATTAGCCTACCTGCTTGTCACCATGGAAGGTTTTCCTCCTTCCCCCCCCCTGCTGTGGGTGATGGCTTATCTTAAGTGATCACTCTCCTTACAGTGTGTATGATAAACCCATTGTTTCATGTTCTCTGTGTGTGTGTATATAAATCTCTCCTCTGTTTTTTCCACCAAATGCATCCGATGAAGTGAGCTGTAGCTCACGAAAGCTTATGCTCTAATAAATTTGTTAGTCTCTAAGGTGCCACAAGTACTCCTTTTCTTTTTGCGAATACAGACTAACACGGCTGCTACTCTGAAACCTTTCAGTTAAATAGTTTTTAATCCACTTAATGGCTGTCATGTTAATTTTATATTGTTCCAATTTTTAATCAAAATGTTGCATGGCATTAAGTCAAATGCCTTACAGAAATCTAAATACATTACACCAACACTATTACCTTTATCAACCAAATTTGTAATCTCATCAAAAAAGGTATTAAGTTAGTTTCACAGGATCTGTTTTTCATAAACCCATGTTGATTGAATATATTACTGTCCTTTAATTATTTACTAATTGAGTCCCACATCAACTGCTCCATTATCTTGCCCAGAGAACAATGTAAGGTTTCAGGCTTATAATTACCCCAGTCATACAGTTTACCCTTTTAAAAATTGGCATAACATTAGCTTTCTTCTGGTCTTCTGGAACTTTTCCCACTGTTTCAAGATTTATTGAACATCAACATTAATGATCCAGTGAGTTCCCTGTCCAGTAAGCTCCTCTATCAGCTCTTTTAAAACTCTTGGAAGCAGGAGTCTGGGCCTGCTGATTTAAACATTTCTAATTTTAGTAGCTGCTGTTTAGCATCCTCCCAAAATACTATGGAATAAAAAGAGTCTTGTCATCATCATATGATATGACCACATCATCTATATTTTCCCCAAATAAATTATGTGAGGGCAGGGACTCTGTTATTTGTTCAGCACACTTCATCCATTGTGCAATGCTATATGTTATACATGTATTATATAAATAATGTTAATAAATTTAAAAAGCTCATGTGGCATTATTTGTCTGTTAATGACAGGAGAAAACTATAGGCTAGAAATTTAATATTATATAGTGATGATTACTCAAAACTACCATGCAAGCTATTTTAATTTATTTTGCTTTTAGACAGATGATGAGAACAAATGCGTTGATAAGGGGAGAATGAGGTATATTGCTAAATGGGCCAGAGGGGATCCAAGACACCATCTTGAGATGAATATTATTTATCTGTCTGTGAATCATCTGATGGTAAGCAATTGGATTTAACAGTTTCAATTATGGGACATGGAGTTTCTATAGCTGCACTAAACACTGGATTTAATTATTGCTATATTAACAAAGAGCTATAATATAAGCCTTTGGAAAAAAATACTTATATTGTGGTATAGGACTGGGTTCTTTCAAGAGGGAGGTCATTAGTCCAGAATCCTGTTTTAAGATTTGAGGCTATCTAGCAAGTTCTAAAATATTTCATAATTCTTCTGTGCAACCAATCAGTGCATGCTCATTCTACAGTCATTTTTCACTTCCTTTTCACAACCTATGAATCTGAACAATTACAATATTCCATAGAGAATATCAAGACTATTAAAGCATTTGTTTGGATGAAACAATATTTACAGAGCTTTCTCAGCTGGCAGCAGCCCCAAGCAACTCCCACGATGAAGTGGGAACTTTGGAAATGTAATACAGTCTCAAGCTGTATTCCTTCTTCTCCAGTAAGCTTTCCTGTGTATAGGGAAGGGGGTGCTGTGCATCTCCCCCCACCTGTCCAAAGACCACCCATTTCCCTTGTGTGGATTTTTAGATGCAAGCAGCACCATGTGAAAGGTCTCAGTGACATGGGGAACACTATCACAAAGGCCACTGCCCTCTTGCCCATTCATGGCACTATCAGGCCCAAAGTTAGGACAACCAAGAATGAAATGTAATAATTCAGTGGGCTACATATATTAAGAATGCCAGCTAAACTATACACCTGCAACATCAGAAATAGAACACAAGGAGAAGATAGGTATCTGCTAGCTCTAAATCACAGAAGAGCGTATCTATAAATATACGAAATGCTTCAGTTTCCAGGTGTCTTTTATTGTTGTTATCATTCACCTGTGAATTCACTGCACATGGCACTCAAGAAGTCACTTGGCACTTGATGTTTGAACCAGCCAAAAATTAAGCAAAAAGCACCAAGCTTCATTCCTTTTGGGGGTAAAATTAGGGAAAGCTAACAAGTTGTGCATGGTTTCAAACAAAACCATAAATTCTTTCTGGAAATGCATGGGAAGAGATGGGTTTTACTTAAAATTTGCAAACAATAAGTAAACTTTTGATAAACCTGAGCCAAATTTTGGATTTCAGATCCAGAAACCATGCAAGTTTTCACATAGCTTAAGGTTTCAAAACAGAAAGTCCATACAGTTGTTTATAGCCTGTTTATAGGCAGGACACCAGAGAATGCCAATCACAAGCATCTAAGTAGGTCTGATTCATACCAGTAGAGGGCAGTGGTACACATGCAAACAGTGGTACATTACATTACATCACCACTATATCATCACACTTAACCTACAATGCAAGTTAAGTCTTTCCAGAAAATAGGTTTTGATTATTGTTCCTATTGTATATTATAGCATAAATATAACCCCTGCTCCCTGCATGTAAAATCAAAAGAATGGATATAACGGAGACATAATGCACTGGGAGATCCAGAGAACGATATTAGTTCACAGTAGTGTTTTGTTTGTTTTTTCTTCTGATTTTACTCTCTCCTCGTTTATAATATTGGGTTAGAGAGGACATGTAACTTTGATTAGAGACTGTCGGCATTGCAAGATGTTCAAGTAAGCTAAGATAGCCACTAAATATTCATTTAACTAAAAAGTCATTCTACCTTATAAAATAAATACATGAGAGTATTTTATCTTTCTTCTTCTATTTATCAAAACAAATATTTCCCTTTGACAACTATTTTAATAACTGGTAGCCAAAAATATAGACAGCTTGGTTGTTTATTAAACCCCATGTGTGAGTCATGGGAATGAAGGCATGACTTTTTGCTTCAGAAACATAGGTAACTACTCTAGAATAAATGATAAATCTTCTCTAGCTGTTGGTTCGATTAGACTTTGTCTTTTTTAAAAAAAATCAAACCAGCTATAGCTAAAGAATGAGATTGTCACAAACATTTGAACAAGTCTGATTCAGTAGAGACCAGTGGTGCTGCATATTATAGTATATGAATTATATAAAAATCTACTTTTCTTTTTTTTTAAGATCATAATATCAAAATAGAAAAATAAACATATAAAATTATTCCAAATTAGAACCTTTTCTCCCAGCTTTCACTCCAACAGTCATGGTGGTTCTCATTAAATTGGTCTCTAGATGCAAACTACTTTGTTTTAGCTTTCGTTTCACAAAATCAGAATTTCATTGCTGAGGTTTTAGAGGAACCAGAACTACTCTCATTTTCACCTTAGGCTGCTGGGATGAGATTCAATACTGGACCTCTTACGTATGTGTGTGTGCGAACGTGTGCTTGCACACACACATATCCTATCTCGCTTCTCCCTTCTTAATTAACTCATTATCCAGTGACACCTTGTCAAACTAATCCTCTCATACACCGTTTTATGGGGACTCCTGAAGAACTTTTGAAAAATCCAAATTTGAAGTTTCTGTGCCAAGAAGATTGGGAGCTATAATGTGGCAAAAACAAAAAAGCATAAAGATTGCACCAAATGTGATTTACTCCTAGCTTTTTAGATGCCCATAACTTAGAAGTAGCTTACCCAAATCATCACAGACTTGGCCAAAATGTCCTGTTCTAGTCTCACTGTAAGCTTACAAATTTTGAAGTGGAAAGAACCGTACTTATGTTCGATGTGGCTTGGGTGGGAAAATAGGCTTATAATGAAGAACCAATCTCATCTTTTAACTAATGAGAAGTTATTGCCTCTTCATAATCATTTAAAGTTGTCTGACGATGATCCTGCCATTAACACGTGTTTCTAAGAAGCACATAAGCATGTACTTAACTTTTAAGAATGTGCTCAGGTCACATTGCTTTCATATATGTTTAAAGTTAAGCAAGGGTTTTTGCTAGATTGGGGCCAGAGTGCTCAGCACCTTGCAGGAGTTGAGCCTTTAATGTTTGACCAATATGTTTCAGCTAAAGCAAAAGCGGAGAATGTCTTTTCTGGCTTACTGTAAAATGTAAAGCTTGTTTTAACTTTAATGGACCTTTTTTCCCCCCTATTGAAAAAGAGCCACTACGCACTTTATCTCAAAAATTGAATTTAGATTAATAGAAACATGAAGAAGAAAATCCATATGCCACTCGCCATGAGAGTGTGTATCTCCCTATTACATGCTGAATGCATTCTGCGTCTCAAAATGGCAGAAAAATGTACACCAGCGACAATAAAACCATTTTATCTTTTAATTCTTTCTACAGTAAAATATCAAATGGGAATAAATCTGTAAGTGGTTTCTGTAGTTTTGATGCAGTTGGTCTGCAGTGAAATGAAGCTTGACATGTATTACATTTGGATGTGGATCTGGAACTGGGCCTGGACTCAACTCTCTGTCCAAAGGTAATGTGCTCAGCTGTAACACCATTTTTCAAAGATTAACATTCAGTTTTTAATAAAAAAAAAAAATCTGAGTCAAGAGAAATGTAACCTCCTGATATAGATTTTTTTTTTTAAAGTTTAACCTCCAGGTGCTAAGGCAATTAAGCCACTTACTATGCATTTCCTTTTAAGCTAATGGGTGCCAATTGATTTATCCTGCTTTGTATGGTTATTTTCTGTTTTTCATTTGGGCTACAGGTTTATTCAAGTGCATCCATTTGCTTTTAAAATCAAAAGTAATGGTCACTGAAATAGATGGTGAAAGCTACTAACTTTGATGTTTATAGCACTCTAACACAGGCTTTGCAGACCTCTGGGACCAGTGCTGATTCCAATACAAGGGGGCCCAGGGATGGCTGGTAGTGAGAGGCTCATGGAGCTACGCCTCACATATTTAATCTCCTCCCCTTTATTTCTTTGAAGCAAAAAAACCCTTTTGTTGCAGCTGCCTTTCTTTCCCTGTTCTCCCCAGCACAATGGAGAGAGTAGCAGGGAGAGTGGAGGAGAGGCTGGCAGATTCTAGCCCTTTCTGTATAGCACAGAGAGTGTAGTCACTGGAGGAAGAGGCTCGAAGTTCTTGGCACCATCCTTACATCAGAACCATCGAGAGCAATCTGGTGGCTGTACTGCAGATGGTGACTTCTAGGTCCAGATCCTAAGGCTCAGCTATACAAAGAATGCGCTAACTCAACTAAGTCCGTTTCTAAATTGATTTTGTTAAATTGGTACAGCTCCTTTGTGTGGATTGTCAGATGGTGGACTGGGCCCTTTAAGTGGGACTGGGTTCAGCTGCTCTGTGCCTCATTAACAGCCTCTCAGTGAGGCCTCATAGAGCACAGCTGGTCCCTATAAGAGGTAACAGGAAGCTGCAGAGAGTTTGGTGATGCTCAGGGAGAGACAACCAGAGGAAGTTGTGGTAGAGGCTGCAGAAGAGCTGCAATGAGTAGGAGGATCTTGACTAGGGGAAACAGTTTAGGCTGGAAGTCAGAGCCAGAAGGCTGACAAAGGCTGAGAGCCAGGGAGAGCAAATTTCATGGGATTAGAAAAAAAAGACACCAGCCAGGGGGGCATGAGACTGGGAAGGAAAATTTTCATTAGTGTGGACTTTTGCTGGATTTTAATTTGGGATTTGGAGTTTCATTTTGAGTTTGTTTATACATTTAGGCCCCAAGGAAGGGTAATTTTGGCCATAAAAAGCCTGTGTGGAGTTCGAGGAGAAAAGTGAAGAGGAAACTGAGGCAGGCTGCCCACAAAGCCACCCATGACCATGAGTGGTGTGTGGAAGGTGGTTGGTCCTGTTACATGGACACGTAAGTCAGTTTAAGAGTGGCTAATATCTCTTTAGAATAAGCTAAAGTTCCAACTTCAAACCAGTGAACTAAAGGTAGAATAAGAGTAAAGAATCAAGGAATGTAAACAGAAAATTCTTCAATTGCCTATGTACCTATGCTAGAAGTCTGAGTAATAGACAAGGAATTTGAAATACTCATGTATTGAGAAAAATGTGATCTAACTGGCATTACTGAAACCTGATAGGATGATTCACGTATGGGAATTCCCTGATGGGAATGTTAAAGTCACAGGAGACAGCCTATTTAGGAATGATAAAGTGGAAACAAGGGGAGTGTATGGGCCTTCTACATTCATAAGTTCAGGAGTTTCCATGCTTATATCAATGTACCAACTGATAAATTACAAAACAAGATACTGGTGGGGTCTGCTATAGATGAAATTAGAAAAGTGAACAGCTTCCTAAACATATATCTATAATATGTGGGGAAACTGTGTTAATATGGGAAATTAAAATCTAGGGACACGTGCTGCTACTATTAAAACATTCCATTTAAATAGATGATAACTTTCTAACACAAAAATTATTGCAACCAACTTGGGATAAATCTATATTAGCCCAAATTCTGATGGATAAAGATGAATTCATCACTGAACTAAAAATTGACGGTAGCCTTTGTGCAAGTAAGTGATCATGTCCTAATTTAATTTATTCTGTTTGTTGTGCAACCGGTAATATATATACACAGACATATACCAGGTTCTTTTAAAAGGCCAGTTTCCCAGAGCTGAAAACAAGCATGAGCAAAACTAAGTGTGAGTAAAAAGTTAAACATAGCATGTGAATGACAACTGGGAATCGTTTGTTTTGTTAAATGCCCAAACCTCCACAATTCTGCAATCACAAAAAAAGGCTTGTTTGGTTAAAAAAAATCAACCTGGTTGAAAGTGAAAGCAGCATTAAAAAATAATATATATAACATCTAAAAAAGAGGAATCTGGTAGCATTGAACACAAATTGGTAGTTATGAAATGCATAGCATGGATAAGGGAAGCTAAATATATCAAAGCAAAAACTATGGTCAGTATGGTTAAGGACAACAATAAGGCATTCTTTAAATATGTCAAGAACAAAGAAATCATAGCCATGGCATAGGTTCTGTTGTAATAATTGGGGGCTAGCAGGCCTATTTTAGTTGTGATCCTAACTGGTAGAAAACGGGTAAATGTTCATGAGTTGTCACAATGATCTGTTCTATAAAAGTATTTTAGAAAAAATGTCAGAGACAGAAAGACTAAGTTAATTTAAATAGAGAAGGTCTAATAATACCACCAAGGACTGTGTTAAGATGATGACTAGTAAATAGGGTTGGCAACTTTCTAATCGCAGAAAACCGAGCACACTAGCCCTGCCCCTTCCCCGAGGCCCTGCCCCTGCCACGCCCCTTCCCCCGAGGCCCTGACCCCGCCACTACAATCCCCCTCCCTCAGTGGCTCACTCTCCCCGACCCCCACTCACTTTCACTGGGCTGGGGAAAGAGGTTGGGGTACCAGAGGGGATAAGGGCTCTAACTGGGGGTGTAGCTCTGGGGTTCAGGGTGTGGGAGGGGGTGAGGGCTCTGGGCTGGGGGTGCTGGCTCTAGGATGGGGCTGAGAATGAGGGGTTTGAGGTGCAGGAGGGGGCTCCAGATTCGGGGGTGGGGCCAAGGGATTCAGAGGGCAGGAGGAGGCTGTGGGTTGAGGCAGGGGGTTGGGGTGTGGGAGGGGGTGAGGACTCTGGGCTGGGGCCGGGGATGAGGGGTTCATGGTGTGGAAGGGGGCTCTGGGCTGGGGCAGGGTGTTGGGAGGCAGGGGGAGTGAGGGCTTTGGGCTGGGGGGTGTGAACACTGGGGTGAGGCCAGGGATGAGGGCTTTGGGGTGCAGGAGGGGGCTCCAGGTTTGGGAGGGATCAGGGCTGGGGCAGGGGGTTGGGGCTCAAGCTTACCTCAAGTGGCTCCTGGTCAGCAGTACAGCAGGACTAAGGCAGGCTCCCTGTCTGTCCTGGCACAGCGCTGCACCCTGGAAGCAGCCAGCAGGTCCGGGTCCTAGGAGGGGGGGCCTGGAGGCTCCGCGCACTGCTCTCACCCACAGGCACCATCCCCCCCCAGCTCCCATTGGACAGGAGTGGGGGCAGCGTGTAGACCCCATGGACTCCCCCACCTAGGGTCCGGGCCTGCTGGCCACCTCCGGGGTGCAGCGTGGTGCCAGGACAGGCAGGGAGCCTGCCTTAGCCCTGCTGCGCCACTGACCGGGAGCCACTCAAGCTAAGCCCATGCCCCAACCCCGAGCCTGAAACCCCTCCCCAAGCTGTGCGGACCAGAGTTTCGACCAGATATTCCAGTCGAAAACCGGACATCTGGTCACCCTGCTAGTAAACAGGGAAAGGAGGGGTCCAGAAATTAATGGACCAAAATTGGTGCTTCAGAAACGAGGCCTCACTGGTGAACAAAATAGAGGATGGATTATTCTGCCCAACACCCCTTTTTCGGGTCCTTAAAAAGAGACTTTGATAAGGGACTACTATCGCTACTGCAGCTGTGGTAGTCGGATTTTGATTGCAATATCCAGATCCTGGCATCCAAGTGGGGATGCTTGACCATCCCCACTGTGCCAGTGTGGACTCCCAGGCTGCTAGATGTGACCTCTTCCTTGCCATCATGTCCCCTTTTCTATCCCCCTCTATTTTTCTCCTGTCCTATCTCTTAGCTTTTCACCTGTATCTAGAATCAGCTGCACTGCATGGCACCAGCATGATGAGATGAGAGAGCTCACCCAACTCTGTTCAGCCTGAGAGAGGACTGACCAGATCAACCACATGACGTCCCCAGGGGTGCAAGTAACTTAAAAGACTTACGGGTACGCCAGAGTCCTGAGCAGGGGGCGTGACCTCAACCTGAAGAGGCAGGGCCTTTAAATACCCGGGCCCTTTAAATCAAGATTTAAAGGCCCCGGGGCTCCGGATGTGGCTGGGAGCCCCAGGGCCTTTAAATCACCCCCGGAGCTAGCAGCTGCAAAGGCGGCTGGGAGCCCCAAGGCTCAGGGATGATTTAAAGGGCCAGGGGCTCTGGCCATCACTACTGCAGCAGAGCTCCGAGCCCTTTAAATTGCCACCAGAGTCCTGCCACCCCTACCCCGGGGCTCCGGCAGCAGGGCTCAGACGGCACTTTAAAGGGCCCCGGGCTCTCCGCAGCGGCCAGAGCCCCTGGCCTTTTAAATCACCGCAGGAGCCCTGCCACCTCTACCCCAGGGCTCTGGCAGTGGGGCGTGGGAGGCGATTTAAAGGGCCCGGGGCTCCAGACACTGCACTGAGCTCTGCGCCCTTTAAATCACCAGCCTGGGGAAGCTGGTCCGGTCTGGCACGGCATGCCGGCTCTTGCCAATACGCAATACTGGACCAGACCGGACTGTCTTACTTTTACCTCTGGATGTCCCTGACCAGCAAGGCGAACTGGCATCCAGAGCCAAACCAGTATATATGGCATATTTTGCCTTTTTGTACAGTTCAGATGAAGGTTGCACCTAGTGACACTTAAGGTGGGAAAATATACTGATTTTTGTACATGGTATAACACAAAGGTATTCCTCACCACTATTGCGTCTTCATACAGATTGGGATCAGGTTGCTGGGTAAGAGGATTTTTTCCCAATGAACTTCTCATGTCAATTGTTATTTTCCATACTATGCTGAATATAAGAATTGCTGTGGAGGATTAAACATATGGATTTTACTAGTTTTGAAAGCACAGACAATCTTGCCTCACCACTTACTGGGTGATTCACATGAGATATTTTATGCCAAAATTCATCAATTTTCATGGTGCTCTCATATTCAGGAAGCACATCACAGATTTGATCATCGCTAAATTCGGAAAGCAGAGAATCCATCTGTGGCACATTAGTCACATCAGGAAATTGATCAGTTTCACCTACATATCATGGAAAGATGCTGACAAATGACTTAACCGAAGCCAGGTTCTTAAGTACAGGATTTTGTAAGGTGTTGCCTCTTCATATACTCCAGTGCTGTGCAAAAAAATTGCACAGCTTCAATCAAGAATTTTTTCTACGCTCCTTTTATTGCTCATGTTTTTCCTTGCCGCATAGTTACATGTCTCAAAGCCCACAAGCACTTCAGATGTCAGTAACTGCACAGAAGAGTGTAATTTAGTCCCATAGCATTTTGACTTGCAGCTATCAAAAAGGGTCACACAGATTTCAAAAGAATATCTTTGTGTAGCATCATTGTTGCTGGGTGCAAAAGGTTTGGAGGAGTAAATAGAACTTTTCAAACATGAGTAACACTGCATTCAAAAGCAATACATACACCTTCATCAAAGGATTTTTGAAACTCAGACATATTCTTAGTTCTCATGGTCCAGCAGCACCTCTTTGCTCTTCCTCATGCAAGGTACTGACAAAGTAGGAATTTAGTCCATCCCAAGTAGCAAAGATACATTCAGTAGTTCTCTCCAAAGACATCCAGTGAGTTTTCACACACTTCACAATTTTCTTCACACTGGTATTGCAAAATGCCTAGTACTCATTCAGTGATGCCACTCCTTTGACACTTCTCTGAAAGTCCTAGTAAATGTCAGTGATCAAATCCTCAACATTCATCTGCAGTATTTCAATGGATGCTCGGCCATTAAGTGCATGGTGGTAGGGGCAGCCCACAGCATACACACCCTGGTTGTTTGTTTGCTTGGTTTTAATTCAAGACAATATACTGTTGTGCTTACACTGAATGTTTGCAGCATTGTCCCCCAAGTACATAGCACATTTATTCCAGCCAACATTGTGTTTTGATAACACATTGTTAGTTGCATGAAACAATTTCTGAGATGTATTCAACATGAAATAAATCATATCTAAAAAGTCAGCAACAGTAAGGCCAGATTCTGGATAGTCATATGTACCCAAGATTGGAAAACACTTCTCGATCTCGTCTGAACTAGCTTCTTGTGCCAAACCAAAATATTGTTCATGGCCTTCAGTCACATTCCGTATGTTTTCAAGTACTTTAGGTGTGACTGCTCCTTTATAATATGTGTTGTTTTTGTGGAGGGACACACACCGCTCTCGGCAATTTTGGAGCCTGGGAACATTTCTCTGGATAAAGGTCTAACATGATCACTGCTACCAAGAGGAATGTTATTCTCCAAAATAAATCCTGTAAATAAAACTTCAGCTTTGATTATACTAGCACTCGTTTTGCTCCAGCAGGGGTGGAGGGGAAGCTGACAATGATTTTGACTGTGTCCCAGCTTTGGCACAGCCTGCTTGTTTATCCATAACAATGTGTCTTGAAATATCATTGTATCCTCCATGACTAATAGAAAAATCAGCTCCACACTACAGAAATCAAATATCAGCCCTCGCTTTGACTTTTGTAGAAAATGATGCTCATGCTGTGCTCACCGAGAGCCCTTAAACTGACAGTTTTTTCCTTGGTGAAGCCTCAGTGACTTATCATCGCTCCTGTCGAGCCTTATCCAGGGCTGGAGTAAGACATAGGCAACCTAGGCATGTGGCTGGGGCCTAACTTGAGCTCCAGCTGATCTGGTTGAGATGCTGATGTAGGAACCTCTGTATTTGGCACTGGTGTGACCACTGCTGGAGTACTGTGACCACAGTTCGGGAAGGATGTTGATAAATTGGCAAGGGCTCAAAGAAGTCCACAAGAATGATTAAAGGATTAGAAAACATGCCTTATAGTGATAGATTCAAGGAGGTCAGCCTATTCATCTTAACAAAGAGCAAGTTAAGGGTGACAGTCTATAAGTACCTACATGGGGAACAACTATATAATAGTGGGCTCTTCAATATAGCAAAACAAGATCTAACACGATCCAATGGCTGGAAGTTGAAGCCAAACAAATTCAGACCGTACATTTTTAATGGTGCGAGTAATTAACCATTGGAACAATTCAGCAAGTGTTGTGGTGGATTCTCGATCACTGACAATTTTGAAATCAAGATTAGATGTTTTTCTAAAAGATACACTCTTGGAATATTTGGGGAAAGTTCTACGGCCTGTGTTACAAAGGAGGTCAGACTAGATGATCACAGTGATCCCTTTTGGCCTTGGAATCTATGAACTCCCTGTCATTCTGCAATATCCTTTTTTGAGATGGAGTGACCAGTGCTGTGCAAAGTCCTCTAGATGAAGCTACACCCTCATTGTATATAAAGTCACTACAGTATTCTCCATCCCATTCCCTATGCAGCCTAGCATTTTGTTTGTTTATTTTAAATACAGCTGCACATTGGGCCAAAGTCATCACTGAGCTATCTACAGTGATGTACAGGTCTCTTTCCTGAGTTGATATATTTAATTTAGAACCCTGTACTCTATATGGGTAGTTTCAGTTTTTCCCTCCAATGTGCATTACTTTGCATTTAGCAATACTGATTTTTATTTGTCATCACACTGCCCTTTCACCTAGCTTCATTAGGTCTCTTGGAAGTTGGCTAACGTAAATCACTTTGTCACATCCACCACATGCTCTCCTCACTCTTAATCTGGCTTCCATTCTGGAATTTTAAATACTTTTAAGTCTTTGAACATTTTGTTTCATTCTCTAAGGATAAATCATCATCTAATCTTCTATTATTCAAATATTTCTCTTTAACACTAGCCAAGTGATGATGGCTAGACAACACCACAATGGATTTTGTCAACTGGAATAAAGGAGAGCCTTTTAATCAGTGGGATGAGCTTGGAGTCCAAATGTATGCATCATTTGGGTACTGGAATAATGCTTAGTATTCTCACAATACAGGCTATATTTGGTTTAAAATCAAATTGATTACTATATACTGGGTATATGATTAGCAATACCTGTAGTAGGTATGCTATGAAATATATGCTGTACAGTGTATACTGTGTACGTACCTATGTATTATTGATATTGTGTGTGAAGACAGAGTATATTTGCCCATTAGACTCTGTATGTGTGTGTGTGTGTGTGTGTGTGCGCGCGTATAAAAGTATACAAAATGTAGTACCGAAGACACTAAATGTTCTATTCTCACACTAGGTCATCTAAGGCCATCTTTTACCCATGTTAAACATAAAACATCAGACGAACACATTGCAACCATAAGGTGTCCCTTTAGGTTAAATAACTATCAGCTGCAATTATACAGAGCACTGGAAAAGTTTGACTAACTTTCTTTTTTTTAATATTTCTGTGCATCTTTACATTAACTGAAGCTACTAGGAAGCAGAGACACCACAGTACTGTGAGCAATGACATGCTTGTGGTAATTCTGACCTAATGGATACAAGAGATGAAAATCCTCCTGATTTCTTGCCCAACATCTCAACCAAAGAGGTTCAGGTACTTAGGAGAAAGAGACATCCAAACATTTGAAGTTCACAAAATCTTAGCCTCATCTCTCAAGGGAGGGCAGTGACAAGAGCAGCCCTTGCAAAGGTTTCTGCTTTTCAGGCTTCAGTAGTGGCCACATCAGGACCCTCCACATGAGTGCTCCATTCACTCACTCATATCAGAACAGAAACAGTTTCTGACCATTATGCAACACTGAAGGCTTCATTTTAGTTTCTGAATAGGTGGAAACACTCTGACGGTGAGGAAATAGGTTTATCTCCTTTATATGTATGAAAGGAGAAGGAATCCCTCTGTTCACATTTGAAATCTGCACTCAAGTGAACAGCCATCCAGTTGTCTCCCACATGTTGGGGAGTGATGCTAATTTTTAAAAAATAGAGTATAGTCATTGTCCAGGATAGGCAAACTAGTGTAGAAACTAGTGAAAGTCGTGCATTTGAGAATACCACTCTGAAGGTCTAATTGCTGTTGGCTTCAAATATTGGAGAATGTTTAAACTAAAAATCTGCTATTTCTTGAAGAGGCAGAAGTATATAATGAGCTAGGATTGATGTTTTGTATGAAATTAACATTTATATCTTGTGTCATCTTCTTGGATTGGAATTACTTTCAGACTTGACTGATGTTGCATGTGTTTTTAGTAATTTCCATTTAAACTTGCCAGACAAATGTCAAAATATTTCTGTATCTACAAAAATAATTATCTGAATATTATATAGTCTGATTAGTTAAAAATGAAGGGGAGGGGGTTCTCTTTGGTGTTTTGGCCCACTTTCACTGCCTATTAAGTTCACGTTTTTGTCACATTGTTCATCTTCATTGGTTTCAGTTCATAAATGCACCTACACTATGAACAAATGATTAATTCTGTCTTTGTTGCTTATAGTTTTGTGTACCATGAAAATACTTATAAACTCAATATAAATGTATTTTTTCCTTTTGAAAGTTAATGAAGTGGAATCAACTGAGAAGCCACCACAGGAAAGGTAGGAGTTATTTTATTTTAAATAAATTAAAGAGAAGCCTACCTAGAGTAAGTGTGATATGCATCCCTATTTGGAGGCCCAGAACACGAGCTATGTACCATCTAAGTCTTATTGAAGTCCTATTTTTGTGGCTGAGTTTCACCCTAGATGCACATACCTGAAGAATTAAGTGAGATTCAAGTGGAGTATAGGTCTCCCTTCAGGGTGACTTCCTTACATGGGTAAATTTCATCCTTCAAACAAAATTATTTATTGTAATCTTTTGATATTAAAATTATAAAAATCCTACATCTTTATGCCTCATTTGTTTGTGAATGCAGGAAATTAGATTTCATTTTTAATTCAGCTTCATTTTATTTACATTTCAGATTTCCCTTTATATTTTGCCCTTATTTTAAAATGTTTCCATGGACTGGAAACATACAGGCATAATGAGCTGCTTTTATGATTAAGATTAGAGGTATTGCTTTCCAATGTCATTGTCACCATGCCTCCGTGGGTCACAACTAAGAATATCAAATTCAGGACAAACTGCTGAGAAATAGGGCAGACACCCCAAAGATGGTGATTATTCTTCCATGAGATATACCAAAGCAGCAACAAAAGTGAACTTCTGTCTCACCACACTGGCTAACAAGAAGACAGAAATGCATCTTCCTTAGATATTCCAGTCCTGGATTCAACACGCAGACACTAGATTTAAAGCAGTTATTTAAAACAAATTTCATCAAACAAAAGGGTTCTTCTGATCCCAAAGGACCAACCACATACCCAGGTCAATATACAATTCAGACCTTACCCAATAATCACACTGTTGCCAATCCTTTAGTATCTAAAATCTAGAGGTTTATTTATAAAAAGAAAGAAGGAAAGGTGAGCGTTAAAATTGGCTAAAGGAATCAAATACATACAAGAATTGAAAATCTCTTGGATCAGGCATAGCAATGATGGAATAAACTGCTGGCTTGTTAAGTCTCTGGTTGCTTCCAAATCATTGGAAGGTCCTCAGTCCCTTTTTTAGAATGCTCCCATTAGTATAAATTCATAGTACATAGTCCAGAGCCTTTTATAGGTTCTGCCATGTGGAGGGAAATCCATTGTTTCAAACAAAGCCCTCAGCACAGCTAATGGAAAATTACAGGTAGCAAGATGGTATTTGGAGTCCCAAGGGCAAGTCACATGTCCATGCATGATTTCACTTAGTCACAGCAGAAGCCATTACCTATGCTCCAGATCAGGGGTCGGCAACCTTTGGCATGTGGCCCATCAGGGTAATCTGCTGGAAGGTCGCGAGACATTTTGTTTAAGTTGACCGTAAGGCACGGCCCTCTGCAGTTCCCAGTGGCTGCAGTTCACCATTCCTGGCCAATGGGAGCTGCGGGAAGCAGAAGCCAGTATGTCCCTGTGGCCCGCACCATTTCCCGCAGCTCTCACTGGCCGGGAACAGCGAACCAGGGCCACTGGGATGGTCAACGTAAACAAAATGTCTCGCGGCCTGCCAGAAGATTACCCTGATGGGCCATGTGCCAAAGGTTGCGGACCCATGCTCCAGATGGAACCTTCACAGGAAAGTCCATTAAGTGTAGATAGGCATCCCCCATGGTCGATTGTGAGTTAAGTGTTTCTTGATGAGCCGCTTAATTTGAATAGTCCATTCAAGATGTGCAGACTAAATACCTTGTGGGTGCTACCCAGAAGTAAATATATTCGAAATACAGGTATAGAGCCAATACTCATAAACTTCAAATACAAAAATGATACATGCATATAAACAGCATAATTATATTCAGCAAATCATAACTTTTCTATTGACATCTTACTTATACACTTTGTATAAGATTTGTTGCAATTATATAACAGTGGTAGCAACAATGAGCTACATGCCCATATTTTAATCAGATAACGTCACATTCCTAGAATCTCCCATATTCTTTAGCAACTGCTTTGCACTGATTTACAGGAGAGAAAAAGCATGGAGAGGTTCCTGAACCTATTCGTAGTATGATTTGGTTTGTAGATATTCTGGTCCTTTTTATTCTAGTAGGAGCTGGATTCAGTCTACTTCTTCTACAGAAAAAAAAGGACACAGCCAACTACAAACAGACGATAGATTCTCTGACACACTAGTAAAATATGGCTTTGTTGTTCCAGGAGGTAGAAATGCAAAGAATTCTGTGGCCAACACTGAGTGGAATGAACAGTCTGTCCTCTAGTGTGATAAAATAAGAATTGTTCCTGAGCTGGATAAAATTATACATCTACAATCCATGAAGCATTAACTCTAAATTGTATTTCATCAGTTAAAATAGTAGCTGGTTTTGTGCCTTCTGTATATTTTTTTTTTAAATTTCAGCATAAACAGTTATTCTTTTTACAGTCATACTTATGAGGGGATATTTTATGGAACATTACATTCAGGCTGTTACGTAGAGCAAATAGATAAACAAGACTTAAAAACTAAATTGTAACCCAGTAATTCTCAAACTTTTTCATACTGTGGGACCATTTCTTAAAATGAACCAACTTCTCCTTGGCTCCCTCCTCTCCCAAATCTTCCAGCAGCAGCTATAATGCTTGGCTACATGAATAAGTAATATTAGCACAATATCATGGAGAAAAAGTGTGTGGGGGGGAGCTTGCTTTAATGCAATGAGATTGACTGCTTGCAATGCTTAATTTGTGCCAGGGCTTGCCAAATTACAAATTAAGCACTGGCTGCTTGGTTACATTTCCTTCACGTATAGATATTGTTACTGTGATCTCCCTGATTGTAGGAGTTAACATTTATTATTTAATTTCTATTCATTGCCTGTAGCCCTATTGCTCTAAGCTTTTCAGGTCACTGTAATGTGGTTCTGTATGCTAAGTCTCCAATTTAATATTATTTACAAAGTTGATCATGGGTAAAAGCCCTTGAGAAATGTAAGTCCTGCCTTAGGCAACAACTAGCATCAAACCATCACTGTATAAAGACAGACTCCTTCCTGTTGTGGTAGAGGTATCTTCTTAGATCACATAAGTGCTTCATGAATCAGACTTTGAGAACAAGTGCTGTAAGGCAAAGCATTGTGGATAAACATTGGCTTATCCTCAGTTTTTATTAGAGCTGGTTATTCAGTACAAAAGTGACTTATTATGTTTTTGTGAAGTAGCATAAGCTGCACAAAGGAACTTTTGATTTGCTCTCAAACACATTATGATGGTTATCCCACAGCACTGACTTTTTGAAGATATTGTGCACATTGCTTAAGTGTATTCCCTTTCAGGTGGGAGGCTGAATCATCAAAATATAGGGTTAACCATGGATTTTTCAAATGTAAGCTAATAGTATGTAATTTATTTTTCATTCAAAATACAACTCAAAGTTCTATAATGATATGCTAAATTGTATAATTTTGTATTTGGTATATTAAAACCCTCCTTTCCTGGAAATGTGCCATTAAGGCATGAATAACTTCTGCTAGATAAAATATTGTTAACTAAATCAACTTTCTTTATTTACTCATTAGAAATAAACTTGTTTGGAAACCTAAGGGAGCAGATACTTATTTGATATTACCAATCAATCAAAACTATGGGACCAAAGTAAACCAAAACCGAGAAAGAGTATAAACTCATTTTGCATATCTGTTTAACTGAAATGGCTTTGAGATAGTGCAATCAGCTGGCCTGGTTGTTTAAGGACCATAGAATAATATTTGGATCCCTTTAAAATAATTAACTGTGCTGCCAAAGATGAGGCAATGAAAAACATTAGAACATAATTACCCTAAAAAATGTTGTGTGAACTGATGAATAAAAATGAGCAGCAACATCCACTTGCAAATGCACGATATTGTTTCCTGCTAGTATAAAAGACTTTTCAAATAGATATGTGTACATATTGATATTATGAAGGGTCCATCACAGCTATAACTAAAGTAACTGAACAGTAGACTCCACAGATAGATTGGGCCATCTTAAAACTGGATTTATACCAGTTTTCACCAACATAAATCCTGCTGCAAATACTTATCAGTGGAAAGGCCATCAGGGAGAAAATTGCAGTGGCATCAATATGTCACTTTGTATGTAACTGTAGATGATCTCACTATCCACATACACGGTCAGTTCCTTTATTAATCCTTCTAGGTTCTTGTTCCAATGATATCTTGTGGCAATGAGTTCTACAAGTTAATTTTTCTTTAAAAAAACAGTAATTGTGCCTACCTTTTCTGAGCATGAATCCCCCAGAGCATCAGACGCCTTGCTTACCCATGAAGGTATAATAAGGCTCTCTGCACCAGGTTTAATGAATATGGTCTCTTGACTTTATTTTTAGCAGGTCTTCCTGTTTGCCCTTGCTGTTTTGGAGGACATATGTGACATCTGTTCCTCTCCTTGCTTCCTGTTGTTCTGGCTGAGGGGAAATGTTAATTTAATTACTTTGTAGTGAAGCATGTAATAGTGGGATTTGAGAGGAAGATTCATTCGCTCTGGAAATACAGGTCTAGTTCCCTGCTCTGTCACAAACGTACTGTTTTACCTTGGGCAAATCATTGCTTCTCACTGTTCCTCAGTCTGAACAATGGGAATAATAAAACTTCCCTTCTCTTCCTTGTTTATTTAGTTTGGAAGCTGCTTGGGACAGAGACTGTTTTGTACTATCTCTATGTACAGTTACCTAGAGCAACAGGACTTTGATCTCAGTTAGGAATGACTGTAAAACAAATAAATAACAACTTGCCTATCGATGAAAAGAAACTTCACTACAAGTGCAAAGACAGTCACCTGAAATAAACTGGAGTAAACTTATTTCTTTTCTACTTCAATATAAGTAGAGATTCCCTATACCTGGTTTGAAAATCTCATCACCTGCTGGCCAGAGGGAGAGCTCCAGAGTCCTGGACTAATACAGAGTATGCTCCACAGCCATCCATAAATATGTACTTCCTATAAGATGCATATTAATAGTATTAATTCGTTATAACTCACTGACAAACCTTAAAATATAACTAGTCTTGGAAGAATTAGATTTTTATCGGTAAACGTTGATTTCACTCTATGCACAAAAACCAGTGACAAATATTTCAATTTATAATCATCTTAATTTACAAACAGGCACAGTAAGAAAAATGCTGCTTGAGAACTTCTTAGAGTTTGATGTAAGAATATTTACTTTGTGAATTTTGACATGGGACGTTGACAATTTGTGTTGGAATGATGATAAAGCATTAACTTTTTGAATCTCCAGGTCTGCTGTCATTAAATAATTGTCTGACCCACCCACACCCTGCATAACTTCCTGCAACTGTGAACATTTAATAAAAATTGGAAATACTGTTTAAAAATAAGCATTGATATTATCTGTGGAAATTATAAAAAAAATAAAAATGAAATTCTGCCGAGCGTAAGTAAAACATATTGGTAGGACTGACTAAACAGGCCAATGAAGTGAATAGCCTAGGGTGATGTTAAAGTGCTGAAATTATTTATGGGAGCACTTCAGGATTAATTTATTGAACAAGATGTGACTTGCATTGAAATACAACTTGTATTGTTTGGAGAATGAAATCCGTTCATATTACAATACACTCCCTATGGATCTAATTACAGCAGACGTTCACATATCACACTGATAACATGGAGGAAATCAGCAGTTCCACAGGGTTCTCTCTTCATTTGATGTAATTGCTATGATTAGTAAGGGGGCTCAAGGCTCATTTGCATAGTCCATCAAAATACATTATTCTGTATTTAAGGAACAAGAGTTCAATATCAATAGCAGTTTTCATCAGTAAGCTGCAAGCTATCAAGATTTTTTTTCCTAAGATGTTGCATAGATCCTCTCCCACTTTGCCATATAAATAAAATTAAGCTCTTTGCTAGGTTGGTGGCACTTACAGGACTGTTTCGGTTTCTAAGAGCACAGTTCTATAAAGAGTTTTAATATTCCTACATTGTGTAATCATTGATCTTTTGACAACCATTAAATTAAAAGCAAAGTGCAGCTGTAAATAGCATTTAGAAATGGCTAACCTGCTTTTGTTCTCACAAGAGGTGTGTAGGTGGGAGAAGTTTTACTAGTTCACTTTTACAAAAAAAAATTCTTGAAGCAAAGAGGGTAGCTGCAGGAACTTGTCATGCCCCCTATCTGGTTACATTATTTTACATAACTATCCTCTCTCACACTCACTAAAAATAGAAGTTCTGATCATCTTATACAAACTCTTTGAGCCAAAAGGGTGAGAGAGCAGAATTTAGCCCTTAAGGCCTGAAACTGGATCTGAATTTAAAGGAACTCCTGCGTTTTGTCACGCTTCTTCAGTCACATGCTTCTATTTGTGAACATCTATTAGAGTAGATGTCCAGCACTTTCCAAACCTTTTTCCATGATACTGTCCAACACTGATTGTATTTTTCCAAGATAGAATATCCCACCTGCCTCACTCTCAACCCTGATCCTTACTGTGGCCTTGCTATCTAGAAAGATCTCTAGCTAAGTGTAGATCAAGAGAATTAGAATAATATCTCATTTATTCATAACTTTTCTATCTTAGATCAGATATGATAACAATTCTTTATAAGAAGCCGCAAACACAATGATCTGATGCACACAGTCAACATCACATGCTATACTAGAAAGTCTTTTTGATTCAGAACATCTCAGTTCTCTAACATCAAAGTATTTAGTACTTAATCATTTTAAATATAAAATGCTATGTACAATGGAACCGCAATTTACCCATTACCCAGAGGCTGGCAAGCAGGAAGGAACCCATTTAAGAAACTAAAAGAGTTTGGAAGGCTGGCAGGGTTAGCTATTACAAAAAAAAAAAAAGGCAACATCCATTGCAGTTCTGCCAGACCTAATTTAAGAACAATTGTGCTAAAGTACAATCAATTAGGCAACAAAATTTCCTTCTCTAAAATAAATTATAAAGGTGACCTGAAAGCTCTCTGCCACCCATAGCACTATCCTACATTAGCTACAGATTCACTAATTTATATGTATTTGCCATAGTGCCCAGGGTCCCTATCAAATTGGGTTTAAAACACATGCAAGAGGTGGTTCCTGCCCATTGTTATCAGTTGGCACTTTCCAGTAGGCATTATGTTGGTAGTGGGCCTTAATGAGAGATTTGAAGGAAGAGACAGTAGTGGTTTTACAGTCTAGTTCACCGAAGACATTGTATGTGCACAGAGTGGGGTGGTAGACAGCACAAAGAAACTGTGGGGAGAAATGAGTGATTGAGTGGCAGAGACTGGCATCAGAGTGGACAGGGAAGCTCAGTACAATATTAATTTGATCCACAAGTGACATTGCCACAATACTAGTGCAAAAGTCATTTAATAAGCAGTATGACTTGCAATAAGAGTTGACTGTTCCTTTGAAAATCCCAGTCTCCATTGCCTATAACATTTATTATCCATTGCTCTTTAACATACAGTAAATTTAGTCTTAGTAGCCTAACTACTACAATGCAAATGTTAATATAATATATTACCAATATCTTTCTCCACATCTCCTTTCAACACCTCTCTGCTGTTATAGTTTGTCAGATCTATCCTCTAAAAATACTGGCTTCTCTGAAAGAGTTTAAAAAAATCACCCTTTGTGTGTACACGCTTATCTGGACAAAACACATTCTCAATTTTAGTTTTTAAAATATGTTCAGAACATCTGAAATCATTGAGATTTCTATGGACAAATTTGACACCTTTTCCATGTTTACTCTCCATGTGAGCCATTCCCAATATTAAATTATGCAGGCTATTTACTTGTTATCTTGTCATAGCATATAATCATAGAATCATCGAATTGGAAGGGACCTTGAGAAGTCATCTAGTCTAGTCTCCTGCACTCATGGCAGGACTATGTATTATCTAGACCATCCCTGACAGGTGTTTGTCTAACCTGCTCTTAAAAATCTCCAATGATGGAGGTTTCACAGCCTCCCTAAGCAATTTATTCCAGTGCTTAATCACCTTGACAGTTAGGAAGTTTTTCCTAATGTCCAATCTAAACCTCCCTTGCTGCAATTTAAGCCCATTGCTTCTTGTCCTATCCTCAATGTTTAAGAAAAACAATTTTTCTTCCTCCTCCTCCTTGTAATAACCTTCTACATACTTGAAAACTGTTATCATGTCCCCTCTCTGTCTTCTCTTTTCCAGACTAAACAAACCCAATTTTTTCAATCTTCCCTCAGAGGTCATGTTTCCTAGATCTTTAATCATTTTTGTTGCTCTTCTCTGGACTCTCTCCAATTTGTCCATATCTTTCCTGAAATGTGGTGCCCAGAACTGGACACTATACTCCAGTTGAGGCCTAATCAGAGTGGAGTAGAGCGGAAGAATTGCTTCTTGTGTCTTGCTTACAACAGTCCTGCTAATACACCCCAGAATGATGTTCGCTTTTTTTTTTTTGCAACAGCATTATACTGTTGACTCATATTTATCTTGTGGTCCACTATGACCCCCAGATCCCTTTCCGAAGTACTCACTCCTAGGCAGTCATTTCCCAATTTGTATGTGTGCAACTGATTGTTCCTTCCTAAGTGGAGTAGTTTCCTAAATGGAGCATCATAGTGATGAAGCTGTAGGAAAGCACTGAAGGTAGAGGAAGCACTTAAAATTGTGAATCCTTTTTTTCAGTTACTTATACATTTCTGAAAAAAATCTCTTTGGGTTGAAATTTCCATTTGTTCTGAGCATACCAATGAGTGTTTGTGGGTGTTTGGTATAAATCTGTTCACGCTTTTGTGATTTATCAAGCTTAAAATAAAATGTACTTCAATAAAAATGTCAGATATCTTTGCATTTAAATAACTAACAATTAGGTCTGCTTTTAAAATATTAAAATGTCTAGTGAGCACACAAGTATTTGTGCATGCTCTTGTTTGCCATTACTTTATCTTATTGAAGTGGTTTGTTTATATTTTGCTTTTCATTCAGGTTCAATTGGCCAGTTTCACTTTTGTTTATAGTTGCTTTCACTTGCAGGTACTCAGGAACTATCACAGTGCTGTTGTTAGCTGCTCAGATATTATAGTGATAAGCACAATATAAGAACCAATATAGAATAGAATAGAATTGTCTTTGTGTAGGAGAGGGTTTGCATTTAAAAACATATGCTTATCACTATTTATGGTAACGTTTCTGTTCATATTAAGTTAAATTCAGCCTCCTTCTCCAAAGGCTTTGGGGACCCTACTCAGGGAGCATCGCTCATTCTGCATCCCCACACGGCAGGTTTGGGAGATAGGACAAGGATGAGCTTAGTAGCTCTGCCCCTGTGAAGATCCATTAGTCATTGACTTCTCTCACCCCTTTCTAGTGCAGGGACACAGGAATGACTTGGGCTACTGAAACTGGAAGATTGCAGTTTCAGCCATAGAGCAACGTAAGATGACAGGGAGGGTTTCCTTGGCCTTTTTTCCCGTTCACCATCTGCACCAAGCCCAGCGATTCAAGTTTGGTGCAGGTGAGAGTTTTGATGCTCTCTGATTTTGTTTATTTTACCAAAGACTGTGTGTGGGGCCAAGTCTCCATGGAGAGTGTCCCTTTAAGAAAAAATGTGAGTTTCTACAGAGGTGCCAGAAAATATTTCTACTCTGATTTCACATTTGTGCCCAGAGCAAAGATTTCAGTTAAAACAGAAATTCAGGTTTTCTTCAGATGTTCTAAAACTGCTTATATATTTTAATAATGTAGAGAAACTGGTGTTCTCATGTGTATTATCTACTATAAGGAACATTGTCAAGCAGATACCATATATCCTGCCATCTGCTGATGTTAATTAGGGAATGTTTACATAAAATGATAACTACCAAAATAATTAGCTAAATACACTCAATAATGTGATGCCTAAAACCTGCCAAGAAGAACATGTACTAATTCCTATCCACCTCCATTGTTACCTTAAGAACAGCTCTCTCCATAGCAACTGAAAACTTTTCAAGGCAGCAATAAACTAATCCTCTCCAGCTTCCAGAGCACCATCAAGGAATTTTAAAAACATCAGACTTTCCAGCAACTAAATACTTTTGGGGATTCAAAAGGCCACAAAGCTAGAGATACACAATCATTCATTTTTTTCTGCTGAAGGTAAGAGCATGGTGTTAGAAATGGTTGTGTCCCTATAACTGTGATGTTTTTAAATGCTAACCTATTTCTAAATGTTAACTTAAAGCTAAAATAAATTTTGAAACTTCAAAACCTTTCAGAGTGTGCTATACCATGCTAACTTTTATCTGAATGCATGCCAAGTTATAACTCAGCAAAAGTTTTTAGTATACTCTACTTTAGCAATCTATTTGCACAGCATTTTAAAAAGGGAAATCAGATCTGTATAATTTTACAGTGAAAAGAAGCAGATGTTGCATGTGGCTATTTAATATATGTATATATATTTCCAAAGGTCTGCTCCTCAGTAAAGGGAAAACTCCTTATTGCAAAACAAAAGTTAAACTCCTTTACAACTGGCATGCTCCTATATCAAGATGGATTACAGTAAGGACAGATCCTACAGCACGTTAGGAAAGATTTGGCTAGGATGGTTTGCTTTTACTGTCTGGAACACTATCTTTGCATCTAGGATTATTAAAAATGAGAACTAGTTACTTTGGGGACATTTCTACATTTTTCAAGTTGTATGATTACATAATTATGGCAATTTTGCAGCTCTTTCCTCTGACCATAAAGCATCATTAATTTCCTGTTAAAATGTTTTGGGTTTGTTTTCCCCCCTGCTTTATAGCTAATGTTAATTAATGAAGATGAAAACCACTGTAAGTCATTGCTTGGCATCAGTACTACTGAACATTTATATCAGAATTCCTGCACAATGCTTTATTTGCTCTTCATATACAAGTACATCTACT
Organism: Dermochelys coriacea; assembly: GCF_009764565.3. Lineage (NCBI taxonomy): Eukaryota > Metazoa > Chordata > Testudines > Dermochelyidae > Dermochelys > Dermochelys coriacea. The sequence continues at coordinate 231,533,274 of NC_050069.1, forward strand.
AGCCCTTGGGAATCTGTTTCCTAATGGAGTAAAAGAGAAAGCAATTATATTTGTTCCTGTACTTATTAAAGGAGATTATGATCAAATATAGTAACATAACAAGGAAATGAAAAATGTGTATTATACTCAAAACTTTTAATGAGAAGGAAGGGCAGTCCGATTTAACCACTTATCAGTAATTCTACAGAATTTTTAAGGCCACTGTCATCTTTGTTTCCTGCTGTTTCAGGCTGTAAAGTCCCTACATACTCCCTGTTGTTCAGAAACAGCTTGTCACTGCAAATCAGCTTAGCCAATTAATAAATCCTTTCAAACATATTGCAGTCACTCTAATTAAATGGTTTTTGTTTTTCTTTACCATACAAATTCCTCAGGGTTCAACTTTAAGCTGTGAACTACAAACTACCATTCAACTCTCAACAGGAAGAAGAGAAAATGTGTTTTCTGACCAAGCATCCAGCTTTTTGGATGGCATGTTCAGCTTTCATATTTGGTGTGGTCACTGCAGAAGCACAGCCTGGGAAAGAGCACAAGCAGGAAAGCAACTATGCTCCCAGCCAAGGCTATCTGACGGAAGTTTTACGCATTCTCTCAGCTGACAACTACACTGAGCTCCACAAGAATCAGTCAAGAAAACTGATCAAAATGTTACTGGAGAGAGCTGAATGTCCACAGTGGATTTATGGGATGCAGGAGGATTGTAATCTGGTTAGTGTGTCAATTAATGAAGGGTACATTTAAAAGATGAGTTCTGAAATCATTTATTTGGGTGAAACCATCCTAATGTACATCATGGGCACACACGACATTCATTCTTTAAAAAAAAAATGAACGGCTACAATTGTTTAAATGCTAATGATTTATATTGCTTATTTATTCTTGTAAAGAAGGCCCCCCAATACTTCAAATACATCTTAAAACTTAATCAATTTATCTTTCGCTTATTGCCAGATATTTCAGATATTTATTTTCAGACTAAGGTTTTTCTCTTTACTTCATCCTACAGTTATGTCATTAGCTTGAATTTGAAACATAAAAAGAAATTTCCATTGTAGTTAGAGATGGAGGGGCAGAAATAGGAATGCTTTTGTAAAATGTCATCATTCTGGTTGTTATTTTGTAAAACTCAAACCCAATCTGTGGATTGTTCAGATCCATATGCCATTTCTCCCAAGTCTGCAAGGTTTAGGGGTGGTTTTGGAAAAATGGTTCTGGTCAAGGTAGATCAAGAGCAGATAAATGACACTGCAAATCCAGAATCTGGGATTGGAAGAATTCCAGGGTATTCAAATGTTTAGAATCACAGCTCCATGTGGGGGCTCAATCTGCTAGTACATTCAGACTACTGACTGGGCTATTTCTTCCCACTGGTTTGACCATGGAAGAAAAAGGGGAATAGGATGCCAGATTCAGGTAGGATGGAGACTTTGCTGTGGTCGAGGGCCCAGATGGAAGGAAATGTAGATTTGGAAGATGCTCCAAGTTTGGATTGGGACCCCCCCAAAAGTTGATGGATTCTGGCTCCAATTAATATTAATCCATCTTGTTCTAGGTCTGGTTTACCTCTAACAGCAGGGAATTATACAGAGAGTCATGTGGCTTCATGTCAGAATCAAGAAGCAGCAGGTGGTAAAGGCTAATGATGAGGAAAAGCAGACATTTACTGTGAAAGTAAAATGCTCCCTGTACTCAACAGGACCAATGTGTTGGAGAGGAGATTTCAGTCCTCTGTTGTAGAGCACCTACTCATTTAAATAGTCATAGTAACAAATGCTGACATTTTTCATAACTGCCCCATTGTGAATGATCATTGGTAAATAATGTAGGGCTCCATGCTTTCCTACAGGGGTTATTCCTGCATAGAGGAGTGGGAACTTCCTAGGAATTCTTCCATTATGGGCCAAGGTTTTCCTTGTGTTTGTGACCTATTTATTGAAAGTGCAGGGATGATGGCAAAGGAGAGATTTTCTGAACCCCTCTCATGGTTTTTGCTGGGCTAGCCTGGGCAAATAGCAAGGTCCATGCAGTACAGTGGCTTTTTTATAAGCTTGAAATCCTGCAAGATGAGCTAACCAGAACCCAAAATGGAGGAAAACTCATGACAGCAATTGTTCTTGAAACATCTGCAGTCTTTAGAATCAGAAATTATCCCTCCTCCTTGGCATTGGAGCTAACTTCCCAAACAGTGGGGGTAGGGAAGCCCCAGATCCCTCCTCCCCACCAACAAAACCAAAAAATGGATCAATGAGATTCACATTTCTCTTCTGAATCTTGGATCCCAGCCATCACAAACCGTTGCTTTTTCAGACTATTTAATTTGCAAACAAGACTCCATCCTGCATTTAAATCATTGCCCTGAAGTCCTATACCTTTATTATACCATTTCTTTTTCTTTACTAATTGATCCTCCAAATCCACGGCAATGTGCTTCATGCTCCTTAAGCAGTATCTGGCATTACTCTATCTCCCAAGTGTGCATAAAAAGGCATGCCTTCTTCTGTATTGATGAAATCCTTACTAATAATAATTACAAAACAGGGAGTTCAGTAAAAAACATGCTCCTCCCATATTCAGAAAGGGACTTGTTTGTTTTAGAAAATAAGCATTCTGAAAGTAAGATCATTCAGGTATTTGTGACTCTAACATGTTCATAACAGCAAAATAACTAGTGATGAATCAATCTATATTCCCCTGACACCTTCTTTAAGTACTCCCAGTGGAGGATCCCACATGTTCTCCAATAACAGCAACTCTTTCAGTGCACCTGCTGCCCTCCCAGTAACAATTTCCTTTTCAAATTTCTTGCTTGTCAGCGCCAACAACCTTAGTGACTTCAAGTTATCCTTACTAGACCTTGGAGTGTAATTATAGAAATCTCTGAAAAGCCTCCACCCCATACAGTATGTGTGTCTTATTGCCCACTGGATAAATTTAAAAGGATAGATTGGCTTAACATGAGACCTTTAGGGAAATGAGCTAGAAGAATTAAATGTATTCCTCCTAGTCCAAAACAATAATACACAAAGACAGTCATGTTAATACATGTCATCAGTACAGAAGAAGGCATGCCTTCTTTGTACACTTGGGAGATAGAGTAATGCCAGATGCTGCTTAAGGAGCATCAAGCACATGGCCATGGATTCTGAGGGTCAGTTAGTAAAGGCTAGTATTGTAGAGGTTGATAGCCATGTTAGATAGGACACAGGGGCTAGATCCTAATCTAATTTACTCACCAGTGTGAATGTTTAATTTGGCTATTGGCACCCACAGTGCATAACCTTTTCTAACATTCCTCTTGGTGTGGATTTAGGTTGGGAATATTTCTATTAAAATGTGTCAACTCACTCACTTGCTTACAGTTGAGGGAGCATATGAAACCTGAGCTCCATAATCTGCATTTGATTCAAGTTTTTTGGGGGTAAACATTCAAGATACACCAGTACACAATGTCTGTAGCCATAAACATAGTTAACCCAGTAAACGAGGTTTTCTGGCTACTTTGAATAATTGGAATGGGGCAAAATAGCTGATGTGTGTTGGTGAATCTTGCCTAGTGACTATGATTTAGGTGCTTCTGTCTACCTTACAGTCATAGGTACTGGAACTAGGGGTACTGCCACACCTCCTGGCTTGAAGTGGTTTCCATTATTTTCAGGATTTAATGGCTCTCAGCACTCCTACTATGAAAATTGTTCCATCACCCCTTTTTATAGTCCTTGTGATCTGCCATGATAGTGGAGATCAACTCAAGTGCTCAAGCTACTCTTGGATTTAAACAGGAGGGAGCTATCAGCATCCTTCAAATGGGACCAACTGATATGGCCTACAAATCACAACAGGGACAGGATACTTTCAGGAAGGGGCTTTCTGTTCTGGAACTTGCTCACCCATTTACCCTAGTCTGAGAGCACTTGCTGGTTTTCTAAAGCCTATCTGCTCATAAAGCCTTTTGCCTGAGGTGATATTGGAAGGGGTTTGAGTGTGAGGAGAGGTGGTGCCTTATTGGCATTGAGCTATTTTGTTTTTAAAATATTATACCTGCCCTAAGGGGGGGAATTCACCCCTGTGTAGAGAGCAGCACAGACCCATGCATGACTTCTGTCTCTCTTGAGTCCCATTCTGACAACTTAATTGATGCATAGGCTTTGTGCTGACCAAATTTTCTGATAGCACAATTAATAAATATAAATAAATACAGCTCTAAAGATATAGAGCCCAATTCTGCTCCATTAGTTTGTAAATTTGGAGTAACTCTAGTGTTTCCTTTGACTGGGATATGATCTAGATCAGTGGTTCTCAAAGCCGGTCTGCCGCTTGTTCAGGGAAAGCCCCTGGCAGGCCGGACTGGTTTGTTTACCTGCTGCATCCGCAGGTTCGGCTGATCGCAGCTCCCACTGGCTGCAGTTCACAGCTCCAGGCCAATGGGGGCTGTGGGAAGGGCAGCCACGCCGCTTCCCGCAGCCCCCATTGGCCTGGAGCGGCGAACCGTGGCTAGTGGGAGCCATGATCAGCCGAACCTGCAGACGCGGCAGGTAAACAAACCAGTCCAGCCCACCAGGAGCTTTCCCTGAACAAGCGGCGGACCGGCTTTGAGAACCATTGATCTAGATGACTTCTTGCGGCTCCTTCCAGCACTACATTTCTATGCTTTGTATGATTCTATCACTTACACTGGGATTTTTCAACCTATGGGTCATGACCCAAAGTTGGGTCACAAGAATGTTTCAAAGGGTCATGTGGCAGGCTCCTGTGGGTCCAGTTCCATGGGGCTTGCTAGGCTCAGTGCACAGCTCCAGGCATTGTGACCTCTGGGGTTACAGTGCCAATCAGGTTTATTCCTACTACCCCTCCATCATGATGATGGGGGAACTGACCAGGGCCAATTTGAGTGAGTGAACCAGGTCGCAACACTACTCAGACAGATTTGGCCCAGCTGGCTCCTCATCAGGGGCTGCAGCACCACAGGATGAAACGTCTGGAGTGGGGAGCCAAGCTGAGCCCAGCCAGCCCCACAGGGCCTAGCCTTTTCCAGGACTTCCCACTACCACCCCACACGGCCTATTTACTAGGTTGCAACAGGCCATCCCACCTCCCCACAACCCTCTGGAGCAGGACCCAACCCCCATCCTTGGCCTATTTATTGGGTCGTGACAGGCCATCAATGTTTACAAATGGATCCTGACGCCAAAAAAGGTTGAGAACCACTGCCTCACACTGATATAACTGAGGTCCAAATTTGGCTTTTTCTGGCCTTCATTCTGCAAACCCGCACAAGTGCAAATGGAGGCCTTGCAGCAGTTAAGATAAGGTTAAACACGAGCTGTAGTCCTCTGCACTGAGGGCCACAATTAATGCCTAGTGATGTCAACGGGGGTCTTTACATGGACTACAACAGTCTTTGGATCAGGCCGTGAGTGGGAGTAAGTCTCAAATCCTTTGGGCATCTGCCCCCTTGCTCACAAGAGGGCATGGTTTATGAAAGGGAGCACAGAGAGTGATTTGTCAGCCATGCAGTAGCCCTCATTACTGCAAGATTGGATTTCCATGTGCTTTCCCTGCTGTCCCTATTGCTCATCACATTTTACCTTATACACACCCCACTTTGCATCTGTGCAGCCTCAAGACCAGTCTCTTAGACATGAAGTTCAATTCTCCTACTCTGTTCTCTAATCCTATTTTCAGTGGATTAGTAGTGACATATAATTTGAAACTAATTTCCATTTGTTTTAATTATTCGCAGTGCCTTGAACCAGATGCTTTGTTATTAATAGCTGGTGGAGATTTTGAAGACTATCTCAGTGAAGAAATATTCCAGAGAATTTCCCTCATTCTTCTCTACTATATTATTCATCAAAGAGACATCTGTTCTTCAGAGCTCATTCTGAGTAAAAAGGATTATAAATTTTACCTACACAGCATGCTCAGTTTAAGGCGTGATGAAGACTGCTATTATTTCTCAAGGAATGAAACTGAAGACATTTTGGCTGCAATAAGGCAACATTTTAAAACTCCTGAAAGCCAGGTAAACACATACCCCCAACACTCCAAAACACTTACCAAAGATCTAAAGGCTAAAACCTAGTTCTGCCATGAAATTGCAGTCAAAAAATGTGGTCCCTAGAGGACCATACCCACTTGGGACAAATTAGAGCAGCCCCTTGGCTGATCTAGCCTGCACTGGAGCTGGGGATGGAGAATAGAATCAAGTTTCTGTAACCAGTTCTCTGCTGGTCCTTCACTGTACTACATCCATCAGATACTGGATGTAGCAGGGAATCTGCCCAAAGATGTGGCTGTTCCTTTGAAATGCCAGATACATCTGAAGCTAATCTACCTGCCATAGTCAGTTCCTCCAGCAGAAAGAGTCATCCAAAGAAGACTAAACTTACATTAGGAGTGGCAAATAATGTATTCATTATATTTAGCTGTAAACATCCTTTTAAAATCAGGAAATACACAGCAGATATAACTCACCTAGTATTTATTGCTATTTATTTATGTCAGTGCCTAGGGACCAACCAAGAATAGGGCTCCATTGTGCCAGGCGCTGTACAAACATAGAATGATAGACAGTCCCTGCCCCCAAAAGTTTACAATCTAAATAATCTATTCTCCTTACAATGTACAGTAATCAAAACCACTTACCAGATTTTCAAGGTTAGAGAGTTGTCATAATATATATTGACCTGTTGTGAAAAGTTCATCACCTTTGGATGCTACACAACTCTGTCCTAGTCTGGTCCTGACTCTCTAATTCTTCTTTTCTTTTCCATCTCATGGCTCTTTAATTTACACCGCACAGTGGTAGCAGCAATCAAGGCAAATGGAAGATTGCTAGAAGTCACTAGCTATGCAGCATAAAACAGAAAGTCTTCCACTCCTCTTTCTCTTAATGTGCTTTGCGTAATCTTTTCCTGTCATAAATTATTCATTGACTAGTAAGTCTCACTGAAAGTGCAGATTTTCAGGAACTCAAAGAGTATCTCGGCAGTTATAAAGAGGAATCAGTGGGTATTTGGCATGTCAACGTGGAGTAACAATCCATATAGCGCTTTTCAGTGTGGTCTATTTGTTTACACTGGCAGTGCACTCAGTATGTCTGTTTAGTGTCTGTGATTTCATCGTTCACAGAGAGGAGACTGGGGAGACTCTTTGTTAAAGGTAGTGAAATAATTATAGCCTATCTAATGCTTTGAATCATGACATCTGTGGCTAGGAGAAAGGGTAGGTGATCCAGGGGAAGAAAACCATTTTGGTCAGTTTTTAAATGTTATGATTGTATAAAACTTGTTTCCTTCTCACCATAGCAGCTAATATATTCAATTTGGTCAGAAAGAAAAGTTTTCAGCTTGTATGGAGATATATTGGCAGTGAATTTGACATTAGAAATACTTGCTTTTCTTCATGGTGCACAGTGGGGTCCAGGTTCAGAATTGGGGCTCCTAAGTGCTATGAAGATACAAATAAAGAATAATAATAATAATTAATAAATGAATAATTAGCCAGCTAGCCACTAGCCAAGGTGGGGGTCACATGTGGATGTGTCTATGGCAGCTGTCTACGTAAAACGGACAAGCCACTCAGAATGGAGCACTTATGTGGCAGCAACACATTTAAGGCAAAATGAAAATCTGGCCTTAAAGGTCTCTCATTCACAGCTGAACATGAAGACCTGAGCTTCGTGCACAAAAATACTCACACATTTGCAGAACTATGTTTGTGCACACCTCTACTGCAATGACACATGCAATTACTGGGATATTTTGATGGCTAAGTACACTTTTACTCATGCACCTGTGATAGGTACATGTGCAGCTGAACTAAATGGACATGGAGACATAGGCACCCAAGTGGGTATCCATTCATTGGAAATCAATTTCTTAAAATTGATTTCATACTTTTTCTTCTTTTTCTTCTTCGTATTACTTTAACTTAGCAGCCCTAGGCCAAAATCAGGGCCTCACTGTGCAAGGCACTATACACATGTACTGTAAGAAACAGTCTCTGCACCAAAGAGGCTGCAGTGTAATATATAAGAGAGACACAATGTCAGAGAAAGTGAATGTTATCACCCCATTCTATAGATGGGGAGCTGAAACACAATGGTATTAGGGGAATTGCCCAAGGGTATACCTGAAAGCTGTGGCAGAGCTGGGAATTAAATCTAGATCTACAGTGTTGCAGTCCAGTGCCTTAACCACAACATCCACTTCTCTTCTGCCACTTTTGGGGATTGTACTGGCCACACTCTAGGCAGCAAAAATCTTGGAGAAAAAAATTACACAGAAATGGCATGAAAACAACAATAAATAAAAATAACTTGAAGTAGCTAATTGAATGTGATGTTTTTAACTGCTGCCTCAAGTTTTTCCCTCCTTCCCAAACTGGCTTCCTCCCCATTATGTGATTGAAACGGATCTCATGTTGGTCTCTAACCACCGCTTCATAGCATAATCTCAGGTCCTGTATTCCATTCTCATTCTCCTTGAGTCTCTTCTACTTTTCACACTGTTGATTATACACTCTGTCCTAACAACATATCCGCCCTGGGCTTCTGCAATACTGTGTTCTCTTTCTTCTTTTTTTGCCTATCTGATGATTGACAGAACAAGGAGTAACAATCTCAAGTTGCAGTGGGGAAGGTCTAGGTTGGATATTAGGAAAAACTTTTTCACTAGAAGGGTGGTGAAGCACTGGAATGGGTTACCTAGGGAGTTGGTGGAACCTCCTTCCTTAGAGGTTTTTTTAAGGTCAGGCTTGACAAAGCCCTGGCTGGGATGATTTAGTTGGGGATTGGTCCTGCTTTGAGCAGGGGGTTGGACTAGATGACCTCCTAAGGTCCCTTCCAACCCTGATATTCTATGATTCTATGATTTACACTCGTGACCAAGAACCGCTTAACTAAATTTTTATTCTGTTTGCAGTGTGTTGATGTAAGAGCTCTGGAGAAAGAAGCTGCCATATTGGACAGTGACGGTGCTGATGAAAATACACTTCCTCGCCTGGCTGCTACAATCATTACTTTGGCTCTCCAAGGAGTCTGCCTTGGGAGAGCAAGTTTACCCACCCCAGAATTCTTTATAAAATATATTTTCAGTTCTCTAAACAGCACTAATGAACTCCAAGTAACAGGTAGGGCTGTATATTTCAGGTTTGCCTTTTGTGTCAGTACATTTTAGGTACTTCTTAAATCAGGGTTTAAATCACTGTTTCATCTTTTGTATTTGATAGGTAGAACTCTTCTAAATGTAAGAAGAAGGCTGGGAGACAAGCTCCTTCTTTATTTTCAAAATCATTTTGGGCCTTATAAAATAAATAATAATAATCAGATATAAGGTGACCTTAAAAAGAAAAGGAGTACTTGTGGCACCTTAGAGACTAACAAATTTATTTGAGCAAAAACTTTCGTGAGCTACTGCTCACATCATAGCTCATGATAGCTTATGCTCAAATAAATTTGTTAGTCTCTAAGGTGCCACAAGTACTCCTTTTCTTTTTGCGGATACAGACTAACACTGCTGCTACTCAGAAAGGTGACCTCAGTTTGCCTAGGACAGCCATGTCTGGAGATTTTATCAGGTAGATGTAGATTGGGACACAGTGGGCTTCTCAAGGCAGATGAATTTTGTTCACCCTGTCTTGACTGGATGTTTTCTGATCTTTACTCATAGCTCCTTTATGTATTATTTTTCCCTATCCACTTTCTGACATCACCAACCTCCAGTGAGAATGGGACACGTAAAGTCCATTTGGTATAGAAATTCCACTTTAGTTCTAAAAGATCTTTTGCCAGATGCAACTAAACTTAACTACAAATAAGTAGGCCCAAGATTTTTTTTAACAGGGCCGAAAATGAAGTAATCTAAATAAGTAGCCTCATTTTCAACAGTGTTGTTCATTCATCTTCCATTATCTTCACTGGGGAGCTGTAGGATGCTCAGCACCTTTGAAAATCAAACCACTTATTTAAGCGCCTACCAGGTCTTTAAGAACTTAACTTTAGGCACCTACTTTTCCTTGTCTGTGGTTCATTGACTAATGGTAGCTCTTTACAAAGATCTCAAAGTGCTTGAAAACATTAATTAATCTGTATGATGCACCAGTGAGCTAAGTATTAATATCCCTATGATGTGTCTATTGAGTCACAAGGGGCGAAGTGAGCCCAGCTACAGTAACACAAAAAACATGCTGCGTGCATAAAAGAATTCAAGCATCTTAACTCTTAGGCCTGTTCTCTAATTCATAGATCACACTCACTCCCATTAACCATGGTTATGTAACAAACACTTTCCCTTAAAAAATGTCAGTGTAGAACTCATAAAATAATTGGTTCATGACAATGAACAGAGCCAGTTAGAATGCAGAGAGGCACTGCACTATTTAAGTAGCTATCAAGAGTAAAATCCAGATTGGGGCCACTGAAGTCAATGGCAAAACTCCCGTTGACTTCAATGGAGTCAAAATTTCACCCAGAATCCAGAGGATATTTTTAACCAGATTGGAACAGTGCCAGCATATTTTAAACCTAAACTCATTGTCATTCCTCTTTTAAATATATTTACATTTCAAATATAAACTGTAAAAAAAGGGCTAGAATTGGCAGCATATAGGGAAAAATGAAAATAAAGCTGATTACAGTGACAACTTTTAGAAAGAAGCTTTAGCTGACTTCTAAAATATTTTTGCTCAAGAGAAAGGAAGTAAATAGAAATCTTGGCATACATTTTTCTTTAAGAAAAAGGTCAACATTTCTTTTTTCAAGCACTGATGGGGATAATTGTTCTAAATAACAATGAAAGTGAGAAAACAAAGTATTGCCATCATGTAGAAACATTCTTAACACCTGTTTGGTAGCTAAATACCCTATCTGAAATTAATTGGTGGGCTCAGCCCAGTTCTTAATGGACAAGTCTCCATTTCACAAAAATCACCACAATGACCCCAATACTGCAAGTTATTCCATGTAGGCCCATGGCATCCATCCACATAAATAACTTGCAGGATCATGGCCACTATTTATCAGTACCTTGCTGATAATTTTGGCAGAGCTGTGAATGATTACATGGCCACAAAGGGTGGAACTGCTTTCCTGTCTCCTAGAGATGTCAAGAGGAAAACTAATTAATTAATTAGTAATAAAATTAATGTGGCAGTGTGGAGAAGTAACTGCTTACTGTATAGATGACTTCATACCCTAGAGTGTCAAGATGGGATCTTCACATTTACTAGAGAAAAAGGTTATTAAAAAAGTATTGTTAAATAAATCCTCAATGCTGATTTTCAATCAATATTACAGCACTGGGGAAGTCCAGAAGACTGGAAGAAAGCTAATGTTGTGCCAATTTTTTTAAAGGGTAAATGGAAAGACCCAGATAATTATAGGCCTGTCAGCAAGACCTGGGGAAGATAATGGAGCGGCTAATATGGGACTCGATAAAAAATTAAAGGAGTGTGATGTATTTAAAGCATATTAGTATAGATTTATGAAAAATAGATCCTGTCAAACTAACTTGATATCTTTTTTGATGAGATTATAAGTTTGGTTGATAAAATACTAAGAGTTCTGTAAGGTGTTTTGAGTTGGTACCAAAAACATTTTTTATTAAAAAATTAATTTATATGAGGCACTATTTTAATTGGACCAACTTCTGTTGGTCAGAGACAAACTTTCAAGCTTACACAGAGCTCTTCTTCAGGGCTGGGAACCATACGCAGAATGTCACAGCTAAATACAAGGTGGAACAGATTGTTTAGCATAACATATTTCAAGGGACCGTTCAAGGTGAAGTTGCCCGTTAACAGCCCTCCAGCCATAGGGTGGAAGGAAAGGGAGGGGGGAAAAGGCAGCGCAGGGCAGGGGGGCTACAAAAATAAACGAGCCTCTCCAAGCTCATCATTAGAAACAAACTCCCCAAAGACCGGGAGATACCAACTTAAAGCTGCATCAGACCCTGCCAGAATTATTGATGCAAAATATGTAGACATATTTCCACTGCCATGATGATCAACACCCCCAACAACACACTTTCAAGATCCATGGCTCCTACACATGCCTATCATCTAGTGCACTAAATGCCCCAATAACAACTATTTGGTCAAACCAGACAATCATTATGCTCTTGAATGAACTCACACAGGAAAATGATAAGACAAAAACTCTATCTCACCTATGGGTGAACACTTTTCACAAAACATTCACTCTATATCTGACCTCTCAGTTCTCCCTCTCAAAAGAAATCTGCATAAACCTTCAAATGATGAGCCTGGGAGCGTCAATTCATAACTCTGCTAGCCACTGAAAATCATGGAGTAAATAGAGTCACTGGATTTATGGCTTATTACAACAGTCTATAACCCACTAACAGCCCCTCTGCCCTGCCTCCCAAGCTGCCTCCCACCTTCCTCCTTCTTGACAGACCTTCACTTTGAATGATCCCTTGAAATACGTGGTAACTGCTTACGCTAAACAATCTGTTCCACCTTGTATTAGGTGTGACACTCTGAGTACTTTTTTCAAATCTGAAAAAGGGCTCTGTGTAAGCTTGACAGCTTGTCCCTCTCACCAACAGAAGTTGGTCCAATCAGAGATATTACCTCACTTACCTTGTCTTTCTAATATCCTGGGACCAACATGACTGCAACAATAATGCATGCATAAAATTAACATGGCACACAACAAATGGATTAAAAACTGGCTAACTGACAGATCTCAAAATGTAATTGTAAATGAGGAATCATCATCAAGCAGATGTGTTTCCAATGGGGGCCCACAGGGACTGATTCTTGGCACTACACTATTTAACATTTTTATCAATTACCTGGAAGAAACCACAAAATTGTCACTGACAAAGACTGCAAATGACACAAAAATTGAGTTAGTGGTAAAAGTCACTTGTTCAGAGCAATCTGGATTGCTAGGTAATCTGGGCACAAGCAACAATATGTGTTTTAATATGGCTAAATAAATGTATATATCTGGGAACAAAGAATGTATGCCCTACTTACAGAATGGTGGACTCTATCCCAGAAGCAGTGACTCTGAAAAAGATTTGAGCTGAATACAAACTCCCAATGTGATGCTGTGGCCAAAGGGGCTAATGCAATCCTGGTATATATAAACAGGGGAATCTTGAATAGGAACAGAGATATTATATTATCTCTGTAATTGGCACTGGTGCGACCACTACTGGAAAACTGTGTCCAGTTCTGGTACCACAATTCAAGAAGGATGTTGATCAATTGAAGAGGATTCAGAGAAGAGCTACAAGAATAATTAAAGGGTTGAAAAATATGCCTCAAAGTGATTAGACTCAAAGAGTTCAATCTATTTGGTTTAACAAAGAGAAGGTTAAGGGATGACTTGATTGCAGTCTAAAAGTATCTACATTGGGAACAAATATTTGATAATGGGCTCTTCAATCTGGCATAGGAAGGTACAATTGGAACAATTCAGCAAGTGTTGTGTTAGACTCTCCATCACTGACAATTTTGAAATAAGATTGCGTGCTTTTCTAAAATATACACTCTAGGAATTTTGGAGGAAAGTTCTATGGCCTGTGTTATTCAGAAACTCCAACTAGATGATCACAATGGTCCCTTCTGGCCTTGGAATCTATGAATATGCTATATTTTGACATTCTGAACAATTGTTGTTTCATCTTTCTCTTTAATTTGTGTTTATAATGAGGTAACACCACATTTTCTAATAAATTCCTAGAAATAGACCAACTCCTAAGAATGCTGAGGGATGGAAGGACCTGCAACGCAAATGGACAAATGTACAGTCACAAAGAAAGATGTCATGGCATGACACTCAGAGATGTTGGATATTTAAATATTCCATTCACATCGAGACAAAAGAATGGGGAATATATAAGTGGTTATCATGAAGTTAATGAAAACACTGCTGATTGGGATCAGGTTAATTTATTTTTTACTATTCTTACCAACAGTTAGAATTGGATGTAAATGACAAAAGTTTAGATTGGTTTGCAAATAAATAGTACAAAGAATAAATCACTTCAACAGGTAACATTTATGAACTTTGTGAATTTCTAAAAGTCATATATATATATATGTATATATGACTGGCCTTTGTGCTTTAGACTCAAGTCAAAGCAGCCAGGACATATCTAATAAAGTAGGCTTTTTTTCTTCTTCTTTGTAATCCAGTCCTGAGTAGGGTGACCAGATAGCAAATATGAAAAATCAGGACTGGGGTGGGGGGTAATAGGAGCCTAGATATGAAAAAGACACAAAAATCGCAACTGCCCCTATAAAATCAGGACATCTGGTCACCCTAGTCCTGAGGTATGGTTGCAGTCTTCTCCATTTTCTCCTCTGGGGTTCCTGGGTTCACCTGTAAGTGTACCGGGTACCTCTACTCAAGAAAACATCTCCTAGTCCAAGAACACAGAGGGCCTGTTTGTTGGGAAAATTCCAACACCCAACTCACACAGAGGCATGTTAGTCACAGCACTATAAAATAAAATAGCTATCACAAATTCCAGAATAATAAACAGTAACTGGGGCTTTGTTAGGTATGGGTAACCAATAAGAAGAAAACGGAAAAGAGGAGTAGGATAATAAAAGACAAAAACAACAATACATAAACTCTACCACCTTAACATTTTTTGAACAATTAATTTAGGAAGTTTTAACAAGTTCATAAATCTTTGATATGTAAATATCAGAAACAAAATACCCCTTCTAACATTCATAGCCAATAAAAACCGCACTGTGCTCCCTCCTAGCACCTGCTTAGGCAAATAGTTTAGGTTCAGTCTTCGGTGGGCAGTACAGCACTGAAATCGGTGGCCGGCTTAAAATGCAATATCAAATTAAATAAAGTCTTCACACCAAGGATGGTAAGATTGTCCTTGTGGCTCTCTGGACCAGATTCAAATGTGCAGTTAGACTGGCTTTTGGTAGCTTGGCCCTGACTCTCCTCAGCCTTTCGGGTTTCTGGTCTCTACTGAAATGACACTGTTCAGTGTCCCAGAAATCCCAAAGTCTTCCCTTGGGAGGAATGTGGAGAGTCAAAGGGTCCTCCCTGCCTGTGTAGCTCCTTTCCCTACTACACTGTCTCCAAACAAAACCAAAAGTAATATTTCCATACAGAACCCTTTGTCTCTGATTGGTTCTTGTAGCGTTCCTTTTCAGTTCTGTCTCTGGCCTGAAGCCCAGGCAATCTGGGAAACGGAGTCTGAGCCTCTGTAGCCATTACTGCTGTAGTACAGCTGCAAAGCCCCTATAGGCTTAATGTGGTATTCGAAGCCAAGTGGTTTTCCTCTCTTGAGTGAATAAAAGATGTACAACTGGCTTTCATTTAGCATTCATTTTATGATATGAAGATGACACAATTGCCTTCTGATTCAGTGCCATCCTGACAGTTGTTTAGCTGAGTGATTTTATTTTTTTATTTTGAATTCATAGCCCATCAGTATAATTATTTTCATTCTGGTGGACTTCAAAGGAGAGTAATGCCAATCAGCCAAGTAGATGTTTAAAGCAAATGTGGCCCCAAAATAACTTTTAAATGAAGGTCATAGGCCAGTAGTGATGCCAGGAGTACAAGGAATATAATTTACAAAACTGAGCGCTTTTGAGAACTTTTTTGAACTTGAACTTCCAAGACTGTCCTTGAATCAAAGGCTATGCATGCAAGGGAGTTATTCCAGGCATAGCAGTCAAGCTGAGAGCCAAAGTATTTTTGTGTAGCCTTTGAAAGGTTATAAAGATACATTTGGAGAGAAGAGATTTGCCATCCTTTTCTGATATCTAGCTTCTATTTTTCATTCCATTTCTCTTCTTACTAACTATTTACATTTTCCTTGACAGATCATTCCTTTAGAAGAATTTGTATTTAAATGTTATTGCTAATTTTATCTTTTGTTTTCCACATGTCCCTAAGATAGCCATTGTGTTCCATTAGTAACAGATGCTGTTACGTGTAAGAAATGGACTGATTTCTTGCTTGCTTCTGCCAGTTCAATTAAGGGCTGTAATTTAGTTTTTTCCGATATTAGCTTCATATTTTGATATATAATGCCAGAAAAGTAGGTCACTGCAGTCTTTTTAAAAATCACCTTTGTCTTCAAGGATTTTTAAAGTGCATATAAAACTTAAGTAAATAGTAAACTGAACTAATAAGAGCTATAACATTTTGGTCACATAAAACTATATAATTCATGTCTATATGTTAATGTATGACTTCTCATTAAAGAAATCTGTGTGAGGGGAAAGGAAAGTCATGCATTTATCTGGTGTTTCATAAGAGAAAATGTAAGCTCTATTTATACTTTTCTGTATTATTCCCCTCAAAGACAATATAGATTTCTTTCATTAATAACAAAGGCCCTTATCTTTTCCTCCTCATGTTAAAAGGCACACAGGGGCCAGGGTTTATGGTAGAAGATGCAAAGGTTCTAGTCACCTACATTCATTTGGAAGGGATATAAACCCTCGTGCTTCAGGGCATAAGACAACTTCTAATAAATGGGAGATTTCCCCATAGACAGGTTACGCCGGAACTGCCTGCTACAAGGTTTCTTGTACCTACCTCTGAAGCAGCTGGTGCTGGCCACTGTCAGAGTCACAGAACTAAACAAGATAGAACTCTGTTCACAATAGCGCAGTTCCTGTATTCTCCTGCTGGCAGGGCCACCAGTGCTCCTAGAAGACAAGGGTCCTCAGGACTCATTGGTGGATTGATAGTCCTTTATTCACTCAAACTGTCACTAAAGTCCAAAGAGAGTTTTGCCTTGATAAGGGATGAGCAAGGATAGAAGGGTTTCTTCCATTATTGATATTACTGAAGAATAACTAGAACTTCTTTCATTTACATGGTAATTTCTTCCTAAAAGAAGCCAAATAGTTTTATAAATTTAACTTATAAATTTTAATTTTAATAAACCTTATATAGAGAGATCATTTCACCATTACTGATATGCAGCCACCTTTGGGGTGAAAAGCACAAGCATTTAATAGTGCACAGCAATGGGGACAAGAAATGAAGAGTACCTTTACCCTCTTCAATTCAGGGTGTATGTATGTAGTCAGAATACAACTCCATGAGCTGGAATTTTGCCAAGATACTGGAATTAGCAACAATGTTTTTATGAAAAATATCATGGGAACTTTAATAAGTACAAATGATCAGGACCTTCATTTAATGTCTCATCTGGTCAATGGTGCTGTTCCCTAACATTATACTGGGGGGACTGGTTCAGTTCTTCTGCAAAATAAAAAGAGTGACATTAACATTTCTGCAGCATCTAATTCCCTCCTTGCCACATACACACACAAAGTACAAAAAAAAGTACAAAGTACAAAGTACACAAAGTATGCATCCGATGAAGTGAGCTGTAGCTCACAAAAGCTTATGCTCTAATAAATTTGTTAGTCTCTAAGGTGCCACAAGTACTCCTTTTCTTTTTGCGAATACAGACTAACACGGCTGCTACTCTGAAACCTGACACAAAGTACTGACTCAAGCAGCAGTATGGAAATCCATGTTGTACCTGAATTGATCCTTATTATTGTCATGTAATGAATGAGCATTAGAATGCAAAATCTTTAGTCACTGTATTAAAACATACCCCTAAAAATAAATCTTAATACCAAAACTAGATTATCTCACTAATACTCAATGGAGATAAAAACAACAGGGTGTTTTCTAAAAGTATTAGTAATGCAATGCTATGCAATGCTTAATATACCTATGTTATGATTCAACTAGTAAAACTTTATAATTTTAATTAGCTCTATGTGTTATGAAGGGCACATATATGCAGCACAAATACAGACTTCATTGCAATACTACCGCAAACTCTGGCTGTTAACTTCCTAACTTTGTCCCAAACAGGCAAGTAGAAAGCCATGATGTAATGGATGTGGTTTAATTAGGCTGCAATTTTATTCATGTAACCTATCTGAAAGTACCCAGCTATAAATCATACAGTGGGCAGGTCTTCATTCCTGCCTCACTTGTTTCTACCTATCTGGGAAAGCTGCCTTCCCAATTTGTCTCAGACTGTTGCTGGGATCCTGCTGCCCTCCCCTCATTTGAGGGTAAAGGCAGGCTGGGGAAAAAGGGAGGGGCTATCTCCCTACCGTACCAGATGTTAGGAGCCCAGCTTCATTCCAGCTTCTGAGTAAGGCTTTATAAGTTCCATTAGCCCTGTATGTTAAGAAGGACACACACACACACACAGCACAAATATAGACCTCACTGCAAATATCCAGCTTCCTAACTTCTACTGCCTCTTAAAGAGTTAGCACATGCCCTCTTTGAATACTCAATAGCAGTGAATGCCAGCTGCTGGTAATAGTTTTAGCACTAAAAAGTCTTGATTGAGAAATATGCTATATACATATTTAGATATGATAATGGGCCAGACCCTCAGGTGATGTAAACTGGCTTCCGTGGAAACTACACTGACTCACAGCAGCTGAGGTTCTGGCCCATTGAAATGTGGAAGTGAAGATGAGGTATAAGGTTTTCATCAATAAACAAAAACTTCATTATCTTTTATTTTAAAAGATTTCACCAGGACAGTACAAATGGAAAATGCAACTTTTCTTCGGGATCCACTTTTCATTTTTTTTAAAGTTCATGATTCCATGTCATTTAAAAAGTCCTGCAAATCCGCATTTAACCTGAGCATCAGACTCAGTTACTCGTATCTATATTTAGTAACCACATATTCTTTCCCACATAGGCTTGCTTCTCTGCCAGTGAGCTTGTGAAGATATTTTTACAAAACAGTCCTTCATCCATTTCTAAGGAACATTTCAAGCAAATCAGCCCGGCGATCATTCAGCAACTACTGAGCTGTTCTTGTCAGTTTACAGAATCCAAGCAAACAAAGCTGCCACCAACAACTCTGGAAAGTGAGTTATGTTGTCATTGTACCGTATTGCATTGTGCTAATTCAGGTGAAGGGTTGCAGGAGTTTAGCTTTCTGGAGCCTTTGTATTCATTAGTAACTAAAAAACAAAACACCCAGATGTTTATACACTAAAGAATTTCACAGTGTGCATGCTACACAGTACTATACAATGAGAAGTTCTGGGATCCAGCTCCCAGTAGCTATTTCTCTCTCTTATCAAAAGAACTTTCATTTGGGCTGATTTTTCTTCCTCCTTAGATGCTTGTCAAAGATACAGACAGTAGGTATAATGGCTATCATGCCGTGGGAGGCCCTCCCAGTAGTAGAGACGGAGGCCTACTTTGCCCCTATGTTTCTCCAGTTTTACACTGGTATAACTTTATTGGTTTCAGCTGGTATGCTGAGGCTTAAAACTGCAATGATGAATCAGGCCTCAGTGCTGTAACATCTGTTATTTTACACCATGATGTGCTGAATTAGTGGTGCTAAGATGCTCTCCAGAAAGTAAATGTGTATGAAAGTTGCTGATTTTCACTCTGTGAAATTTTCACAGCAAAAGTAAAGGTTTTTGTGAGATGTTGTTGTGAAAATAAAAATAGCAGCTTTTCAGGCTCATCTATTGTCCTGTGCCCAGCAAAAATGAGCTCCAGGCTTTGCACACCTTAGCCTGTAGAAAGAAATCAGTTAGAAAAATTTCTCAGGGCACATATCAATCCACTCAGTACCTATGTCTATTGTATTGTGCCTTACTCATCTGGTAAGCTCCACTGGGGGCTAATAAATGTTCCCCATGCATCCTTCCAGCCAGTCATCTGTCTGGGATAGACTGAACTACAATTGTTAGTCAAGATGGTCAAGGATGCAACCCCATCCTGTGGGTGTCCCTAAAGCTCTAATTGCCAGAAACTAGGACAG
Organism: Dermochelys coriacea; assembly: GCF_009764565.3. Lineage (NCBI taxonomy): Eukaryota > Metazoa > Chordata > Testudines > Dermochelyidae > Dermochelys > Dermochelys coriacea. The sequence goes on from NC_050069.1 coordinate 231,553,082, forward strand.
GATGACAGGGAATAGTTCACTAAATAATGGCCCTATTCTGTTCATTCCCTCAAAACATCTGGCACTGGCTGCTGTCGGAAGACAGGATACCAGGCTAGATGGACTGCTGATCTGAGTCAGTACGGCCGTTCTTAGGTTCTTAAACTGGATTAATTAGGCTGCTGATGGGAATGGACTGAACCACAGTTCCACATTGCACATTTGTACTGTCAGCGTGCATTGATTAAACAACATGGTAGCTCATTGGCTGGAAGGAGGTTTGTGGACATCCCACTAGTACTCAAAGGAGACAAGAACCTACAAAGTAGCAAGAGGTACTGAGACTCCCCAAAAAGAGTTATTTATTTTCTTCAAGCCCCTGTTACTGTAGTGTCTCACAGTCTTTCAAGTATTTATCCTCAAAACATCTCCACGAGGTAGTGAAGTACTACCATCCACATTTTACAGCTGGGATACCAAGGCACAGAGGGGCTACCTGACTTGCTATGGCCACACAGGAAGTCTTTCACACAGCTGGGAATTGAACAAGAATCTTTTACAACTCAGGAGAACATCCGAACCACCAGACCATCCTTCCTCCTCTAATGGAGATCTCTTTGGAGTGAAAGAGACCATGTGTGAAAGATGAAGGCCTTTATGACCACATAGGTCTCTTTGCATGATTAAGGCCTACATTTGGGGAGTCTCCCAAAAGAGAAGACAGGCAAATGACCTGATATAAGATAAAAGTAGACTAATGACCTGAACCTAGGACTGGGAGTTTCATTCCCAGATTTTTCTGTTAGTTGCTGGTTGGTCTTGGGTAAGTCATTGAGGCCTAAGTTTTCAAAAGTGTCTGCTAATGTAGTGTTTGGGTGTGTAACTGGTGTTACACAGGATCTGAGGTGCTGAGCACTCACAGCTCCTGATGCGTGAAAAAAAAACTTGATGCACCAAAAATTAGTGGACCCCTTTGAATAGTTTGTCTTTAATTTCTTTGCGTCCGTTCCCCATCTTGTGACTTACCTACCTCAGAAGGGGGAAAGGTGTGGTATGAATTAGTTAGTTCATTTTGTACAGCAGCTTGAAAATGTAAGCACAAACATGTGAGTAACCTCCCAATCACTCTGTTGAATTCGGAAAAGCAGGCTATCACTCCTGATTGCATCCCTAAAGGAAGTGTGTCCATACTACACAACAAATACAATTTGGAACAGTAGGCATGGTGTGTTTACAGGAGGCCTATGACCTGTCTACTAAGAGAATATTTATCTCTTTAAGGCATGAAATCCAGTGGATTGGGCTATTTACCGGCAGGTCCTTGGGCAATTAATGTTTTACAGACCTTGAACCCCCTCTTCCTTCTGTTATGCTGCCTGTCCCTTATATATAGCAAGAAAATGTGGTACAACTCAAGAATTTCCCTCCTGTTTATTCACACAGCTCACAATATAGGGCCTCAAGTAATTAGACACTGAATTGTTAAAGCTGGACTTGGTTTTATTTTGATTCCTTTTCCTCAGAGTATGGCTACAGCACTGTTGCAGTTTTACTTATTACTATTGGATCCATGTTTGGTACAACCCTCATTTTCTTCAGCTCCTGTCAAGAAATCTACACACTCATTTTACAGCTATTTGTGGGTTTAGCTGTTGGGACCCTCTCTGGAGATGCTCTGCTACATCTTATTCCACAGGTAACATGCCTGTTTGTATTTTCAAAATGAAGTATATATATATATATATATATATATATATATATATATATAAATAATATAAAGAAATGTGTATCTAGTGAAGCTGCATTCCTTTGATTCTCCCACAACACTGATTGACAGGAGATCAGGTGCTCTCATCTTTAAAAAATAAAGCCGTCCATGAGATCTGAGAACCAGAGGGCCAATATTCTAGTTACACTAGGGGCTCTGTAAAATCAGAAAGAGATTTCAGGTTGGGAAATAAAGAAGCAGAAGCCAAAGAATGATGAATGCTGAAGAAACACAGGTACTGTTTTAATACATAGGTACTGTACTTAGTAATTAAAAGAAATGGGGGGTGGAGGGTCCTCAGAAAATATATGATAAACAGGTAAGACAGGTCTAGCTCTAGGTTTGTGTGGGGCTTTGTGTGAAGCCAATGGATAAGGTCTCAGGAATGCTTCAGTAACACACTCAACTGGGCTAGGGAACAATCAGGAGCAGGATGGTAGATAGTTGGCTTGTGATCTCTTGTCAGTGGCAGGTGCCAGCGACTTTTCTGAGCTGGTGGAGTCAGGGAGGCTGTATTGCCAGGCCTCCTTCCTCCCCTCCCGGGGTTGTTGGAACGGAGTTCTGTAGCACAGAACCCACAGAAAACACAGGGCCTTATGCAAGCTGTACACTCCAGATATGCTTAAGGCAGGTCATGTAAGGAAAACTGATTTAGGAGAATGCTGTTCAAAGATTTTCATGAGCATCAGCAGCCCCAGCCCCAAGTTGTTCTAAAGTTCCACGGGCTTTCAGAGACATATGGCCCTGCTGTTATGAACTGCAATAAAAACACCTCAGTGGTAGGATTTTCCTTTAAATTTACAACATATATTTTACATACATGACAATGTAAAAGAAAAGACAAGCCTTTGATTAGTTATTCATTTGGTTTTGCTGCTTTTTCTTTGCATTGTACAACTCAAAATAAGTAACTGAAGGGTTCTAACAAAAGGGGGTTTAACAATTTCATTTACTTGATAAGTTGGACAAAACACACTTCTGATGCTTCTCCATCTTAAAATGTTAATTCTGATTTAAGAAATAGTAAAAGTTCTTTGAGGTAGTCCATATAACTAAAAATGGGAAAGACAATCAAAACCAGTAATATTTCTGGAACTAGAGCTGGAGAAATTTTCAAAAGCACCAAAGGGATTTAGGAGCACCAGTCTCATTGAAAGTCAGTAGAATTTGTGCTCCAAAATCCCATGTGTGCTTCTGAAATTCAGTTATTATGTTCTTTCCCAGCATAGAAACTGGAGCAAAGACCATGAGCAGAAGGGTTAATTGATTATTTTCTGTATGAATTTGACTTTCGAAGATGATCCGAACAATTTTTTAAACTGTAAAAGTCTAAACAAAATATACAAAGGAAAATCCTCTTGTCAATACAATTAAATCTGCCTCCAGAAATAATATTACTTTTACTGGCAAGACATGACAGAAGCATAATGGAGGCCATTAATAATGAATTTCATTAATCTATACTGGTTTTCCAGTACAGCAACTTAAAAATACAATTAAAGTCTTGAGAGTGGTAATTAAAGGAAAGTTGAGGGATAAAGCTATTAGAGCTTACTCTAGCAAAAGTCAAAACAATGTTTCCCCTTTTATTTCACCTCTTTATCTAGATTCTTGGTTTACATACGCATGAAGCTCAGGAGACGGAACACATCTATGAAGGGAAAGAATATGTTTGGAAAATGTTGGGAATGATTGGAGGAATTCATGGATTTTTTCTCATAGAAAAATGTTTCTTTCTTTTGGTATCACCAAGTGATCAGGTAGAACTTTCTTTTTACCCCTTTTTAAATCCTTTTTGTTTTTGAGATTATAAACTGCACAATACATTTTTAAAAGTTTTTGGAAAAATAATTGCCTTGTTTACAAGTGAAATGAAGCATAAACTGCCTCTTCCCAAATTGCTCCCATCAGACTGATTTTGCTTTGTACGTACCATTTTGTTTTGGTGCATAGGTTTGATGTGTTTAACTGTAAAAAGACCAGTTATTTTAATTATTGTATTCTATAAGCAGATTTCCGTGGCTAGCATGAGAACATGCAAAAAGCATGTCTCTCTATGAAAGAGTAATGAGAATTTCTTTACCTAAGCACTGTTTGAAGAGCTCAAAGACTCACATGTTATCCAAGGCTTTTTTAAATCACACTTTAAAGAATTATACTTTAAAATTTACCAAATTGCTTATAATTTTCTACCCCAAAGTATTTTGAAAATTAGTATAAATGTTGAGCTCCGTAGACTCATGCATTATACTAGTACTGTCTCCTTGTTGGCTGCTATGCTCTCAGTAATTCTATTATTTTATCTCAGTGTGCTTTGTGAAAATGTCATTAGGTACCAGGATATAATGTAGCACAAAATGTGATGCTTCATTAAGTCTCTGAGTATGGGCATTTGCTGCTGCTGTTTTACAAAGGATGTTTAATCACAGGCCTAATGCAGATATCTGGGTCCCAATCCTGTATTCTTCATGCACCCAAAATACCTACTACTTTTGAGGAATACAGGATTGAGCCATACAAATTATGTAAAATGAATGGAATGTGAATATTTTGCTAACTATGCTATTATGTGGGTTTGCTTTTAAGATGTTAAGAGCAAAGTTGAAATCTACTATATAAAGAATAGTGAATAAAGAGAAAGGGACTTTATAATTTTTTTACAAGACTTTAATAAACCCATTCAGTTGAGGGCCATCTGAACACTAAACATTAAATAATTTGTTTATCTCAGCTTGTAACTCTAAGCTTCAGCTTAAAAAAAATAATTTCCTATAATACCCTCTGGTTCTCACATATTTTTCTGGTTCAGTTTGCAGTTTTCTGAGCTGAAAAGGCATTAGCAAATGTTTATCACAGCTAGCATTTTTTTCAATTGTTTTTATTCTCAAGTCAACAACTTTCATAGGTCAAATAAAAGCTAAATCTGAACATGAAACTGACAGAGGCTGCACCAGTTTTCATCTGGCTTCAGAACTAATTGCAAAGCATCTTCATCCAGCAGGGCCTTTCATTAGTTAATGGGCACTTGGGGCATTCCCATGATCTTCCAGTGGAATCTGAATTAAATGACCACTCAGGCAGAGGCAAATCTACTTCCACCATACAGTTGGTAGGTTACTGATATGAAATGCTTTATTGACTTGATTTCCTTCTTTCTCTGTGTCTCAAAAAATAAACCTAATTAACTTCATAACCAAATAGTATTTTTCAGTGTTTATTGATTTTTTCCTTACTCCATGACTTCAAAAAAGAATGTATTGTCAGAAATCTGTACATTTGTTAGACCACAATAAGCATTTTCAGACATAATTTATTCACAAATATTTACAAAGCCAATCTATAGATATATCTCAGGTTGATGTAATAAACTTCCTTATACATCATTTGCCCAGTAGATTTTTAAAACATCTGCTGTCTTCCTCGTTTTCCAATGTAAATCACATCTCAAAGGAGCCAGATCCTTCAGTCCTTATGCCAGAAATATTCCCTTCAATCTTCAAGTTGGAGTAAGGACTGCAAGATAGTGTCCAAAGAGATTACATTACATGTATAATTAGTTACCAGCTGAAAACTTGGACTATATGCAGTCATTTTTCCATTAACATGAATAATATGTAAACAAAACCAGATGGGCTGAAAATAGTGCTTTCCTGTTAGAAATTGTGTAGGTTCCCATTTGATCTATGGAGAGTGCCCAAGCAAGATGTTTGTTGGATAGATACACACACACATACTCAACTACTTAAATTGATATGTTTTAGCATTTTTGCGAGCACAGTTTGTTCTTCATATTATATGTAGTTTCAGGATATGCTAATTGTAGTCTTGTTATTTTAGTCAGAGAATCTCAAACTTTCCCATATTATGGTCCACATCTTAATGAAGAGATGGTTATCAACAAGAGCCATATGAACTGCTATTGGTTCACAGAACACAGTTTGGGAACTGCTGACTAAATGCCTGTAAGCAGACCAGTGAAGATAATTTACTAAATGTTGACCAGTATGGTCACTTCCTGTTTCTTCATTAAGTAATTAATCATTCCTTTCAGCTGGCAAACTGCAAGATCATCCTAAAGTTACACATTGATCATATGAACTAATGTGGCTTGGCTTTTTTGGATGAGAGCTCCCCATTTTTTCAGGATCATATGGGTAACAATGAGACAAAACACTGGCTGACTGTGGGGAGATATTAGAAAGACTGGGACTTTTCAGCTTGAAAAAGAGATGACTAAGGGGGAGATATGATCAAGGTCTATAAATCATGAATGGTCTGGATAAGGGAGTATTATTTACCCTTGGGGTCAACTCCTCTGTCTAGACAAAGTCTGACAAAGCAAAGGAGACACCATGCCACAGTGAAGGAGACATATATCACTTCTCACTAATCATTTTATCTCCCCTTTTATTGTTTTTTGGAAGGGGTCAGGATGCTATAGCAGTGACTGTGAATGCTCATGAAATAAAACTTGCTGTGCTACAATTCTGATATAATTAATGAATTGGATACGAGGGAGTTTTCTGTTTGCATCTCAAACAGCCCAACTGGCACATTTTGAGGGATAGAAGGGGGAAATGGGAAGGAAAGAAGTATGTGAGGAAGGGCTAGAAGAGGGAATAGAGTACTAAAATCAGGGACTTTTGTTACCTGATCATGTGTGCACATTGTTGCTACCTACTGTCTCAATATCCAGATGGCCAAGTATCTTAATATCTGCCTGGTTGCTACATATTTGTTTTCATCTCCTCAAGTCTTGCAATTTCACAGAGAAACTAATAAGAATATCTTAGGCCTGGCCTACACCTAAAACTTTCTACATCACTCAGGAGTGTGAAAAATTTATATGCTTCATGTGATGCTGTAGCATGTATCTTATCTTAGTGTAGATAATCCCTTAGTTATGGACTCCAATCTTCACCATTTTTCTTTCAAGATCCTGTAGCTGCATACCCAGCCGTGCAATACAACAAAACCATTATCCCATGAGAAATTGTACCAAAATGCTGAATTATAACTTAATCATTTTAAGCTCTGCATTTCCAGCTCAAAAGTTTGTTTCATCCCTGAAATGTGTTTTTCTCAAGGTACCACAATGCTACTGACTTGTTTTGGTTTGGGTCTGAACTAGACTGTAAGCTCCTGGGGGCAAGGACAATCCCTCTTGTGTGTGGAGTTCAGTAAATAATTCTAATGATAATAATGGTATATATTGTAGATGGCAGCAGCTAACTTTTCCTTTAATGAACAGTGAATCTATTTAAATTTTTACTGTTTAATAACAGCAGATTGAAACAACCCCTCTATGCTGATCTTTCCTTTTAATTAGAGAAGTCCCGAAGACTCTGAGTCTGAAGTTCCTCCAGACTGCAAGGCAACAAGCAGAAAGAGTAAGTATTGATAAAAGGATTAAACAAGCAGCATGAAAAACCTTAAGGCCTGAGATGGAATTGAAAGTGTGGAACTGGCTCAGCTCTGTGTTTTCTATGTATTATGTCACCACATCTGATTCTGCCTGGCTACATAATTAAATCTCTGCTTAAAGACCTGTTTCCAGCCAACCAGACCCATAATTGTAAAGTTCATTAATCTTATACTGTCCTTGCTTCAACGTTTGTTTACCCACTCTTGCAAACTACTTGACTGAAATCTTTTACTTAAAGGGAAACGCTCATATACTTACCACCAAACATCTTTTTTATAATTGTAGACCTTGCTTGGGCCTTTCCTTATTGCAAAGATATTGAAATTGTCATCGCTTCTCATTTTCTGGCTCTCTCGCCACACTATAATTTCCCTTCTGACTCTTTCTGTCTCCTTTATGGTAATGAAATCCTGGTTATTAAAATCAGTGGTGACATGTTCCTTATATGGGACTCTGGGCTCATAATACTTCTCAACCTATCAGTACCTTTAGACTGAACTGATATCCCATTAAATAATTTTAAAATAGTTTTTACTTCTCTTCTCTGCTTTTCCTTATTTTAAAAAAATAAGAAAAAATGATGTGGACCTAATTCTGCTCTTGATTGCACTCATGTAACCATGTTGAATTCAACAGAGCAGCAGGAGTGCAACAGGGAAATAGCATCTTACCTAAAATCTATATATTTATCTTATTCTACTCCCCTTTGTCTAGTGGCAATTAATTTCAGGACATGACCCTGAATTCTTGGTAGTCTCACTGTCTTCTGCCAGCCCTTCAGTGTTATTCTCTACTACTGTGGAATTCATTTCCATTTCAGGACATAGATCTCATTTTTGGAAAACTGGATTTCCATTGCTTGAATCTGACCTTTCCTTAAGCATGCAATCTAGCCCCAGTTTCACTGTCTCTATCTACTCCATCTGTCATTGGTTCAGTGCTGTTCAGTCATCACTCTCTACTAATCATCTAAAACATATTCCACACAAGGTCAAGATTAGCTGCTCCAAGTACAGTATGCCTGTATTTGGGAAAATTTCCCAATTATCTCTTTATCAGTATTCTCTGTTTGATTTCATGTTTTGGTCATAACTATCAATTCTCCTCTGCATTAGAAGTTTAGGAGTAATACTTGATTAAAAGTATGTTTTGAAAAATAATTAACTTTCAAAGGTTTTGTACTGATTTTTTTCATCATGATCCCTTCTGTCAATATCAACAACCATTATTATTGCTTTGTAGTTGTATTTCCTGATTCACATTAGACTAATCAGAAGTCCTATAGGCACTTAGCGTTAGCCCTGAAAACATTGAATTAGAGCCCTATGCATGAGCAAATGTAAGGGTTAAACCATTACCTTGTTAGTCAGAACTTCAGAAGTGTGATCTATAGTAGAAATGCTACCGGTAGCTCTATGAAAATTAAAGAGCAATAATCCCTTGTTTTATATGAAGAATCAATTGAAATTTGCAAGTTAAATGCAAGGTTGTTCAAAGAAGAAGAATTTGGATCCAAATACTCCTCTTTAAGAGGTACTATAAGACGTTTTACAGTCCCAGCAGTAAAGTGCATTGACATAGTTGCTAATAACATGATTTAGATTTAAAATAGAACTAAAACAAATGAGGTTAAAAGCACTCCAATTTTTTCGTGTATGTATTTACTTAAATTTCAGTCAAGTGTGTTCACATAGATTAAATTGGCACAAGCTTTAAAATGCCTAGCACTTCATAAAATTAACCTGACTCCCATTTTATATTATAGATAATAGGCTGGAATGAATTCCAGACATTATAATATGTTTTTTTCAACAACTGTTACTTAAATAAAACAGGCTAATAACATCTTGTGCTGAGCCACAATTTCACCCTAGCCAGTGCATATTACAAATCACAAACTTAATGTATTGCAGCAATATGTTATTTTGATGTAATTCTTGTCCAGCACTATTGAGTATAAACTGCCTATAGTGTTTAGAAAGAGCTATGCAAGCTGGGGACAGCCACGTCTGGCTCTGTGAGCTGGCAGGAAAATCTACCAAGCCTGCCAGTATTACTGAATCCACAGAGCTTCCAGGCAACTGGAGAGGATTTTCTGAATACAGTTGTAAGACTTTATTTTCTCTGTGTTTTCTTTTATAATAGTTTTGAAGGCTTCAGCTCTAGCCAGTTTACATAAGAAAAACATCTCTCCCATCTCCTTAAGAACAGTCTCCTCTTCAAAAATGTCACTGCAGTAAAACCTTATAATAACAACATTCAGCAGGGTCTGTGGAATGCCACATTACGTCCCCAAGTTGTCATGCTGTAGCTGGGTTGGGGGAGGAGAGTCAGGAAATAGATGAGTTTATAGGGGCAAACCCTGCCACTGCCTTGACAGCTATAGAGGCAAACCTTGGCAGTGGGACTGAATCAGTAGACAGGTTTCAGAGTAGCAGCCATGTTAATCTGTATTTGCAAAAAGAAAAGGAGTACTTGTGGCACCTTAAAGACTAACAAATTTATTTGAGCATAAGCTTTCGTGAGTAACAGCTCACTTTATCGGATGCATTCGATGAAGTGAGCTGTAGCTCACGAAAGCTTATGCTCAAATAAATTTGTTAGTCTCTAAGGTGCCACAAGTACTCCTTTTCTTTTTGTGAATCAGTAGAGTTCCACTCTATGTTCAGAGTGGAGGGGCAGTAGGCATGATTCCTCGGAGGCATGCAGGTAAGCATTGTAGTCAGTTGGGCAAAATGGATGTACCAAGGGAGGTGCAGGACTTGGGGAGCCAAGTATGGGTTGCAAAATCCACTCTCTGCTGAGCTGGAGTAACCTCCATGTAGTAGTTCTGCAGCTGCTCTGCAGCTTGAGGAGATGGTTCCTTCCCTCATCCATCTGCTCAGCATGCAACCCAGCTACTTGGGCCACGTTCTGGGAATTTGCCCAATATTGCTTAACTGTATTTCAGCGTGCAAGCTACAAGATCACTTGTTTTCAGTGCCCCATCACACACAAGCAACATGAGCTTCAATGCTAAAGGGAGGTCATGGAAAAATAGTGGAAAGAAAAACAGCTATCTGTATTCATGACTGATGTTACAGACAGGAGTGCTATGAATGAACAAAACAACTATTAATTGATTAGAGCAAAGGTTAGAATTGAGTATGATGTGACACTATATCAGTGATGATGATTTGAGATTGATTATGTTTTGGATTCCACCTCCTCTGAAATACTATGCTTAAAGATGAGAACATGGAAACATAATTTTTCCCCTGTTGACAACACTAAAAAAATCATTTACATGAGGCCTGGCAAGGATAAGGCCATGCAGATGCACTTCTCAGTCTGTTGATGGCCTCATGAGCATAGTCCAGCCTCATCAGCTAGGCCACCTTATGGATTGCTCTGTCTGACTGACTGAGGAAGCTAGCAGATCTGTCTTAAACTCAGTGGCAGTGGTAGCTCACAGGCTACTCAATTCACATGCCTGCAGATTCTCTGCCTCCATGAGCTAATCTTGCTCCAAGACCTGCTTCTGCCCTGCCCATAGCCTTGACCCTGCCCTGCACCTGGCCTTGTTTCAGTCCTGTTCCTGCCTTGCACTCACCTTGGAACCAGCCTTGCTTATGTCTTCCCTGACTCCAGGTAATCTGGTTCTGACCCTTGGCTCTGATTCTGTCTTGACCTTTGGCTCTGGCATTTGGAGTCTGACTATGGTTCTGATCATGATTCTGACTCTATCTTGAACATTGGTTCTGGCATTTTGGACTCCAACTTTTGCTCCAACCACTCTACCAGACTGCCTAAGAGCTGGTCTCTTGACAAGGCCAAATTCTTCTCTTACTTATAGATGTGCAACTCTCTGATCCCCAGTGTATAAACACCTACCTTTCAAGACAGAAACTATCTGAGTTGGGAGAGGGGAGGGGGAATATGAGCTTTAGCAGCACAGAGTGAGGTTTATGAGCCACAGTGAAGGTAAATTATTCAACTGGACTCAGACCAACTTTTTGTCTCAACAGTCTACCTACTAGAAAAGATCCAAAGGAAGCTACTTCCTAGTGTTTGCTTCTCTGAACTATTCTATTAACTATTTTCTTATGCTGAAAATCTTGAAACCACTGTAATAAGAACAAATTGGATAGGCTTTTATAGTCCTCTGCTTGTCTTGGCTTTTTGCAACACAAAAACTTTAGTTCATTGGGGAACAAATGTTTGTAGGAATCCTAAAGCCTAGGAAGACATGGTTTTCTTTTTACTCTTGACTTTGTTCCCTAGGCAAAGGAATTAGTTTGTTGGCAACAATGGTTTTGGTGGGTGACAGTCTTCACAATTTTGCTGATGGCCTGGTAATAGGAGCAGCATTTTCATCCTCAACAGAAACGGGTGTTACCACGACGATTGCTATCTTATGCCATGAAATTCCCCATGAAATGGGTAAGCAAATATAGATACACATTTTTCCTAACTGGCTCAAGTAAAGGAGCTATGGCTCTGTGTTTCTGGATTTACAGATACATTTAAGGCTAGATCCTGCCCTGTTCTAACACGAGTGCAGTGGGTGGATGGGGTAAAGAGGGTATGTAGCTCCCTTTGTCCCATCCCCTGCATAAGCAGAAGAACAGGAGCTCTCCCTAGTGCTTGGTTACTGCTCCAAACCACACCCCCAAGCATGTATGGTCTGTCAGCTGGTGAGGATGGGGTTGGCACATCCAGTTTATATGCTAGGGTTTGTAGAACAATTTTTCCTGCATGTCATTTTTGATTGAAGCACTCTTGACATCACTCTGCTCCCTGCCCCTCACAGGATCGTTCCCTAATTGGGCACGGGATGTTCTTTCCACTACAAGTTACATTTGTTTCACTGCAGCCCAAAGGAAAGGAAAGAGTAAGTAAGGACAGTATAAGCCCTGATCCTTAAAGTCCTTTCATAGTGCACAGCAGTGATCCCAACGATCAAGAGCAAGTGTGAATGGAGACTATGCATGGGCACATAAGCATAATCCTCCATACGGTGGAATTGTCCTCTGTTCCCTTATTCTCAAGCAAAAAAAGTGGTGAGATGTGGATGCAAAATGGGCATGTCTGAGGAAATATGGGGTTAAATGAGACACTTAACAACTCCCTCCACACATTGGTCTTACTCCTGCCATTAGGAGTAACCTAATGTGACCAGACAGCAGTGCTTTCAATATTGAGGATGCGTTCCTGGCATTGCATATGTATGCGCAACACTCCACTTCTGTACTGTGGAGAATCAAACCCTTATTGAACAAAATATCTGGTACCAGTGATGACAAATAATTGAACAGTTTTTCTAGCAGATAGCTCTTTCAGATCTTCTTTCTATGTGTAGTTCAAAAGCTTGTGTCTTTCACCAAGAGAAGTTGGTCCAATAATAGACATTACCTCACCCAGCTTCTCTAACTAGCAGACAGGCCAGCAAGATAAAATAGAAGTTTCATTGGACCTAAACTTTCCCTTTTTCTTCATTGTTTCCTCATACTACATCTTTTCAGAAGTTTGAGGCTATGCATCGCATTGCATTCACACACACACACACATATATATATGGTGGTAGGTGGATCAGAACTTTGTATTTGTTTCTTTTCTTATGGATTTACAACTCAAATGTTGGATGTATGAATAACTTACCAAGACCTAAGTGTGTGTGTCTGGGGATTCCTGGAAAACAGGCAGGTTTATAAAAACAAAAACATCTGAAAAAAATACTGAATAGCTGATACTGATATCAGACCAACTGGCATAGTGGAATTACACCAGTGTAAAACTGGTGTGAGATCAGAATCTGGTGCTCAGATACTTGTGCTATGTATTTGTCATGTAGTGGGTTCTTCTACAAGAGAAGCATCCTGAGGGCTGATTCTGATCCAATTTAGACCAAGGAAGAAATTTAGGAGTAACTCCACTGAAAACTACGGCATGACAGAAGTGTAAAACCTGAGCTGCTGAGATCAGATTCAGCCATTGTGTTTCTCTTTCTGACATACAGCATCTGTAAGTAAAGCCCATGTTACAGACATAATCACATGATTTCTATGGGAAATTTCCCAACCAAGAAAGATTTAGAAACTCCGGGAAAGCATGTGACTTCACGTTTGCATGTATCCAAGTGTCACAGAACATTGAGAACTAGTGGAGAGTCCTCCCTGTATACCGTATGCTATCTTTAGGAGAAACTGAACAAATATGACTGGATATGTAACTTTCTACTAGCTACACGGATTTACAATAATTTCTACAGAAATGTAAGGGCAATCCTCCAGCATCCAATACAGTGTGTGTGTGTGTGTGTAATTTTATCTAAACTATTATCATTGATGTCTTACTGCCTTCCATGTAATCTTGAAAATGCTTTATCAACTAAATAATATCTTTTTCCCCTCTATTTTCTCTATGCAGGTGATTTTGCTGTGTTGTTAAGTACAGGGCTCTCCACAAAAATTGCATTATTAATGAATTTTATAAGTGCCCTAACTGCCTTCATAGGGCTTTATATTGGCCTTTCGGTATCAACTGACTCCTGTGTTCAGAACTGGATTTTTACTGTCACAGCCGGAATGTTCTTGTATTTATCTTTAGCAGAAATGGTGAGCACTGCAGTCTCTTCTGTTACATTTTCCTTTTGAGAACAGTCATGTCATAAATGAATATAAGAAAGGACTGTAAGTTTTTTGGGCAAGAATGGTTTTCTACTCTGTGTTTGTACAATGCCTTGCTGTAATAAGACCCCATTTATGGTTGGTGCATAGCCACTAATGTACTAAACATGATAAATAAGAAAAAGGGAAAAATAAAGGCTATAAAGAGTAAGAAATGAGATGAAATTGAGGGATCTACATTTCATAGTTCAGGAAAGAGTACAGAATAGTTCTAATTCTGGTTCAAAATTTGAACCGAAGTGTTTTAAGTATTAAGATCCAGGGCTTTTGGTTAATGGTGGGATGGAAATTGTTGAAATCATGGTGGAATTCCGCAAGGGCTTCTTTTCCATGGGTCCAGATGATGAAGATATCATCAATGACAATTTCCATCCCACCATCAACCTCAGCCTGGACCAGTCCACAAAGAGATCCACTTCCTGGACACTACGGTGCTAATAAGCGATCGTCACATAAACACCACCCTATACCGGAAACCTACTGACTGCTATTCTTACCTACATGCCTCCAGCTTTCATCCAGACCACACCACACGATCCATTATCTACAGCCACGCTCTACGATACAACCACATTTGCTCCAACCCCTCAGACAGAGACAAACACCTACAAGATCTCTATCAAGCATTCTTACAACTACAATACCCACCTGCTGAAGTGAAGAAACAGATTGACAGAGCCAGAAGAGTACCCAGAAGTCACCTACTACAAGACAGGCCCAACAAAGAAAATAACAGAACACCACTAGCCATCACCTTCAACCCCCAGCTAAAACCTCTCCAGCGCATCATCAAGGATCTACAACCTATCCTGAAGGACGACCCATCACTCTCACAGATCTTGGGAGACAGGCCAGTCCTTGCTTACAGACAGCCCCCCAACTTGAAGCAAATACCAGCAACCACACACTACACAACAGAACCACTAACCCAGGAACCTATCCTTGCAACAAAGCCCATTGCCAACTGTGTCTACATATCTGTTCAGGGGACACCATCATAGGGCCTAATCACATCAGCCACACTATCAGAGGCTCATTTACCTGCGCATCTACCAATGTGATATATGCCATTATGTGCCAGCAATGACCCTCTGCCATGTACATTGGTCAAACTGGACAGTCTCTACGTAAAAGAATAAATGGACACAAATCAGACGTCAAGAATTATAACGTTCAAAAACCAGTCGGAGAACACTTCAATTTCTCTGGTCACTTAATTACAGACCTAAAAGTGGTAATTTTTCAACAAAAAAACTTCAAAAACAGACTCCAACGAGAGACTGCTGGATTGGAATTAATTTGCAAACTGGATACAATTAACTTAGGCTTGAATAGAGACTGGGAGTGGATGGGTCATTACACAAAGTAAAACTATTTCCCCACCCCCCACTGTTCCTCAGACGTTCTTCTCAACTGCTGGAAATGGCCCACCTTGATTATCACTAGGAAAGGTTTTCTCTCCCCTCCCCCCCCTCCCCCCCACTCTCCTGCTGGTAATAGCTCACCTTAAGTGATCACTCTGGTTACAGTGTGTATGGTAACATCCATTGTTTCATGTTCTCTATGTATATAAATCTCCCCACTGTATTTTCCACTGAATGCATCCGATGAAGTGAGCTGTAGCTCACGAAAGCTTACGCTCAAATAAATTTGTTAGTCTCTAAGGTGCCACAAGTACTCCTTTTCTTTATCCTCAGTATTGTGATTTGAGAGATCATGTAGGGTGTGTAGATAGCTTTTAGTCCGATACAAAGGCACCAAATGTTTAGCATCTGATCTAAACCTTATGGACAAAAATATAAAAGGTAATTTTAAAAGCATAGTTCATGGATTATGCTTTTAATTTATGTACCCACTAAAGGTTAAGTCAATAGGAATTTTGCCAATAATTTCAGTGGGAGAAGGATTGGTCCCTATATATAGTACAGAAACAAAATAATAAAAACTGCTTTATTCCCATAAAAAAGAAACACTAATCTTACCAAGTATTTCCTTCCATGAAGTTTCTTTAAAAATATTGAGAAGTTAACACATTTTGGATCCTCATTTGGTAATTCTCTCTAATGTTGGTAAAAGGTTCACGATGATAGAATTAGATCAATTGAAGTATTTCACTTTGAATAGTTGTGATAACATACAGTGTGTGCTACAGATTTGCAACTATATTCAGAAACTCAGGATTTAAGTCTTTTTTTTATAAGAAGTTTGTCAAGTTTTCCCATAAGACTTTTTTTCCCAGAGATGAATATATCTGGCTCTCATTCTGGTATCTTATTCTTTTTTTAGCTTCCTGAAATGACTCACATTCAGACACGACGACCCTGGTTGATGTTTCTCCTACAGAACCTTGGATTACTATTAGGTTGGCTTTCCCTCTTTCTTTTAGCTATATATGAACAGAAAATTAAAATATAATGTTTCTACTAGAAATCTCTAAATATCAGTCATGAATTTGTGTAGCATTATTTCCATTTTTTCATGCCTGGTATAGTCATTTATAAGTTAAGTCAGTGGGATTTTTGTATCTAAAGTTACGTAGGTAACAATTTCACTTTATTAACTTATTGTTCAGATTTTATAATTTTTTTAAAAACATTAATGTTTAGATTGTTTTATTTGTTATTGAGTTTACCAAAACTCTTATGATCACACTCACAGGAGCTTCTCATTAGTTTATTGAGTCCATTCTAGTTAAATGTTTCAAGTGATCTCTGCTACTCTGATTGAAGAAAAGAGTACAAGTTTTTATATACAGTAATCCAACTGAAAAGGAACATCGTTGAAGAGTTTGAAGCATAAAATCTTGTTACCTCTTTATGCCAAGAATAAATTTCTATGAAACTGAAAAGTATACGCAAGCTGATTTACTGAGTTAAATATCACACAATCTCATTCTAATACAATGTGCTGATGTACTGACAAAGTTTTGCGTCTTGTTTTGCTGGCCCTCTGTCGCACAGGAAACAATGGCAAACAAGTGTTAAAGCCTGTGACAATATTAGAACACAGTTGAGCAATGTCAGAATAACCACTCGTGTCTGCATTGATCGTGTATGTTATGCATATTGGCATTTATGGAAGCCAATCAGATAATTAGATAATGTCATCAGTCAGAAAGTAGTTTATTCATACAAATACAATATGCTTTAAATGAAAATCTGTTCCTACTGTCTGAAGTGTACATTGATCCAGCAACCCTCTCTCACTCGAGTGGTTTTATGCAAATAGCCCCTATTGACTTCAGTGGGATTATTCCCCTCAGTAGACCATTCACTTAATCTGCAGAATCAGGCCCTAAACAAATTTTGACAATAACGGACTGACTCTGAGGTGCTGTGTGACTTCAATGAGGTATTTTATCATTAAACTCTGTAATTTATTTGGCATAAGGATTCCCTCCCCTATTTAATTTCTTTTCAGTAAACTAAATCACAGACTTGCTCTTTGATACAAACTGCTTATTTCTCTTATTTGCTGAAAGAGGGAGAGCCAGTTACTGAACAAATTATATTCTGTGTACAACCAAATGCACAACTTTCTTCTTTTCTCTGTTTTAGGTACTCATACAGCCCCCATTACCATAGTACTGGAGTTCTCCCAGTCTTTCATGTATTTATTCAAACATCTCTGAAGTAGGAAAGTACTGTTATCCTCACTTTACAGATGGGAAACTGAGGTAAAGGGGGGCTAAGGAGAAGATTTGTAAAGGTATTTTAGGCTACTAGGGATGCAGATAGGCACCAAATGGGATTTTCGAAAGCACCCATGTGCCTAACTGCCATTGATTTCAATAACTGTTAAGTATCTATGCACTCTTGAAAATTCTGCTGGGAATTTATCTACATCTTTAGGGGCCTAAATATCTTTTAAAAATCTGGCCCTGAGTGACCTACCCAAGTTCACACAGGAAGTCTTTGTCAGTGCAGGGAACAGCACCCAGGTGTCCTGACTCCCATGCTAGCTCCTGAACCACTTGTGCTCAAGGGACATAAGATTCTGATGCTCCCTATTCTGTTACATTAACTTTGAGAGATTCCAGTTTCATTGAGAAGCTGTGAGTGATGGCTCTCTGTCCCAAGTTTACATTTTCTAGGAGTTTGTGTTTAATTTTCATAAGGTGAGATTTCAAAAAATAGATCTCTCAATATTTCATCTGCTAGTGATGGACCTGAGTCACTTCATGACCTTCAACAGACAGTCAATTCAAGCAGTTGCAGGACACCACTGGAGGTAAGAAAATATATTCTTGTTTCAGGAAGGGCAAGTGAATATTGGAAACATTTGTTATTTCAAAGAGCAGAGCTACTGCATTTTGAGTATGTTGCATGCAGGCTGAACAAGATTTTGCATCATCGTTTGAAGTTGAATATTGAAATGTTTTTCTACCTGTTGTCAAAAAGTTTCTGGAAAGAACAAGGTTTATATTTTTGTAGTATATTTTCCAAAATAAAATAATAGTATTTGCTTAAGTACTTGTGTGTGCTAGCAAGATTTGTGATTATAAATGTACCTGCACTTGCTTAGAAAATATACTCTTTTGACTTAAAAAAAAAAAAGTCAAATACCCTGGTCTCACTGAACAACCAGACATATTTACACACCCTCTATCAAACACAAAATCTGATTTGTCAGAATACTGGATAGCCACCTGGTATAGTCACTCAGATTCTATGACTGTGATATTTTCAGCAGATGAACAATCCAGTCACCAATTCTCACAACTGTTGACTGTATCACAAGCCTACAGAAGAGGATTTGGATACCTGTAGTACTCAAGACAGCTGATCTACCTCAACATTTTCATTAAGGCTGATCTTTCAGTGATAATCCTATTGCACCAAAGGAGACTTCAATGGATTTCAGGAAACACTGAAGATGAAGTATTACTATGATGTAGAATGCTAAACTGTGGTTTAAAAAAAGATACTTTTCCCTTGATCATGATTAATATACTGGGTAGATTGATAGGAATTTGCCACATAGACATCTACAGTAAGTCACTCTCATCAAAAAAAGAACCATTCATATTACTCTACTCTTATCTTTTTTTTGTCAAGGTGACCTCCAAGAACTGAAAAAAAAAAACAAAACAAGAGAATCCTGTTTCACCTCCGTTGAAGGGAGAGTATAAAGCTACTGTGGAACTGAATTCATTCTTTTCTTACACAAGAGATGGAGACTTTGTTTTGTCTGGCTCAAATTCTGCAGACCTTACTCAAAGACAATGTTTATTGTCTTTAATGGGCTCGATACTGAAGTCCTTAGATAGTTCTTTCTGAAACAAAACTCCAATTGAATTCAAGGGTCAGATTCTTCTCTATTACTCCCACTTTAAACTGACAGAGACTAGATTCTTCCCCCTTGACTTCTGTCAAAACATCTATCAAGGCAAATCCCAAGTATATACTGCAGAATGTTATCACTTGTAGTCCTTAAATCAAGACTGCATAGTTTTCTAAAAGATGCACAATTGCTCAAACAAAAGTTATGGACTTGATGCAGAAATTACTGGATGAGGTTCTGTAGCCTGTGTTATGCAGGAGATCAGACTAGATGATCACAGTGATCACATCTGCCCTTAAAATTCAAGAATCTATAAATCTACTAACTTTGTTAGCAGAAAAGGGTTAATATTTCTTTTGTTCTTCCATACATTCTCAGTTTTCAGCCATTTTTAGTATGAAACACAAGAGAGGATCTCTCTCTCACACATACACACCCCGCCCCTCCGCACACACACAGAGAATATCTGTTTGGTAGAATTGTTTTTCCTGGAAGTTACATGGCAGAAGAACTCATAAAAAGTAGTTCCAGTTCCAAGCTCTCGGGTCTTCTAAGTGTTGGAGGGTTGACCCTGTTCATCCGTTCTTGTTTATGCTATGCATTACTCACTGGCTTCTAAGATAAATACTACCTTCCTTACAGCAGCTTTCTTAATGCCTTTGGAACATTTCTGGAGTCTGTCCTTAAGTGTTAAACACCACCATCTATTCCATCACTGAACTTTGTGGCTTAAACATGAACTTGGCATCTCTCCAGTGATAGAATAATGTACCAACTTGGCCTATAATGTAAGAAACAGGGTTAATTTTGATATTGTAATCCAGCAGTAATACATACAAATAGGCTGACATATCTCAGTTTTGCCACTCATTCTTAGGAAGACTGTAATGACTTTAATAGGGTTGAGTGTTCTTGGGCCTAGGAACCAATGTGCAGCAGTTTTATATCAAAGGCAGAATAGAGCTGAGAACTTTATAATAAAGATGGGATGTACTTTTTGTCCAGTGTCATTAGTTTTCATTACTTTACTGTAACCCTCTCATCCCTTCCTCTCATCTTAAAAAGAACCTGCTTCCTATTTTGAATGTATTCTTGTGTTATCTATAGCCAGATGTCTAAGAAAAGATTACACAATGTCTTTAACCAAAACAAGAAAATGAAGTTTAGTTCAACAGGAAAATTAATTACCCTAGATCCTCAAAGTATTTAGGGACTTAACTTCCATTGAAATCAGTGGTAGTTGGAAGCTGAAATGCCTTTCAAGATCTGGACCTTTGCACCTATCTCCTGCCTGGGGGCACAAAGGAGACCAAAGGTGTAAAAAGCCTCTTCCTCAGATAAATACAGTAAGAGGTGTAGCTAAGTACCTTACATAGATTTCATAAGATGTAGGGAAGTAGCCTAGATGACCTACTGTGAGACTCTTCGAGACTTTTAATAATGAACACCTCACCATACCAAATGCTGTGTACTCTCTCCAGGTGGATTCTAAATACTTCAGTAAAGGCACATAGAAATCATAAATCAGATTTTGTTCTTCAAAAGATCTTGCAGGAAACTAGTTAGTGTGCTTATTTCAAGTATTTGGCTACTAGAGAGTGCCTGAGACTCCTGAATAGATCTATCCGTAGAACCAGATGCTTGTTGATGTTGTGTGAGAAAGTGCTTGAATCTTCACTCTTGCCAAAATATTACCAGAAAGTCAGGAACATTACTATTGTGTATGCTTACTGCTCTGAAAGCAAAGGTGTGTTTTACAAAATACCAACAAGCACTGCTGTCAGTATAACATTTAGGACCTGTCTAGAGGATGATTTAGTGCTCAGCAAGCCTGTGTGCGAATCTAAAATGCACAAGCCTGCACACTAAGTGGCCATGTGGACCCTGCTGCTGCATGTTCAAAGCGCCATAGTAATATGGTGGTGTTTCAAACACAGTTTAAAACAGCAGTAGATCAAAGCACACTATGGAACTTTTAGTGAACAGCAGCAGGGTCCATATAGCCACTTAGTGTGTGCCAGGCTTGGGTGCTATACACTAACACCGTGACTTGCTGCACACTAACGCACTAAATAGAAATGTCCAGTCTACTGTTATTTTCCTGGTGGTGCCAGTTACATACCTTGGGCTGGATTTCCCAATACATTGCAACTTTTGTAGTCATTTACATAATTGCAAACTGAATGCACAGTGTAAAGTACTACAAAATCATTTTGCTCTAACTTTGCACAAGTGGAAATGGTTTCACAAGGAGTAAGGTACTGGAGAATCAGGCCCCTTTTGTAAACTACTGGAACAATGAGTACAAATGGCAATGTATTCTAAATTGCACAGTTTTACCATTATGTGATAGTGCAAAGGAAGTCTCATCCTACTTACTTACTTACAGGCAGAAAGGACAAAATCAGAGTATGGAAGGATAAGGTGTGTAACCAGCCAGAACAAAGATGTGCCAAGGAAAAATCTTTAAGCATATTGTGATAGTACAATTGGCCACAAAGAAAATACTGTAGCAAGAATATGTTAAATAAATCTGCCCTTCCTCATTTAATTCATTTCCAGCAGCATACACAAAATTTCTGCCAGTGCTGCTAAAAAAAATCTCCTGTCTGACCAAGTACCATTTCAATATTTTAATTATTATGAAACAGGCCCTTTTATAACACTGAAATGAAAGACATTTATTGACAATATGATCCACATGTTCATAGCCATGTATTTTGGAAAATACATATTCATGCCTGATGTAACCATAATTTTGTGAATATTATTTGTATTTAGTAATTAGAGATGGAAAACACCTTCTCAGAGATATAGTTCTTCCCCCAGCACCTCCTAATACTACTAAATAAATAAAACCACTTTTTAATATGCCATTTTGTACTTGCAATTAGTAAGAAAAAATATGCCATTTCTCTAGACAGCAGAGTGTCTTACTGTCTAGCATAATGGTGTCTGGCATTATAAGAGTGGAGTGAGAAAGTACATGCCTAGCTGTTGTAAATTATTTACTGGTGTGTGGTATTTTAACATAAATTCTAAATTTAGAGCTATGTCTTTAGAATAAGATATCATGGGATCCTCTTAAGGTGAAATCAAGTGAGTTTTACTTTTCGGTTTCGGGGTTTTTTAACCCCCAAAAATTCACTATGTGTTGAGTTTCACTATAAGTGGGGAAAAACTATCCTGAAAAAGATCTCCTTCCAGCAGTGGTGGCAAGACCATTCTTCCTCACTTCTTGAGTTTGTGCTGACAGCTGTTGATGAGTTCAGGCAACATCTGAAAGAACAGTTCTTTGCTCCCATGGAGAATAGCTATAGCAAGAGCAATTCCTGTTCACATCTTGCTGGTAACACGTGAAATAAGGCCTTGTCTACACACAAAACAAGCCCCAGTTTAACTAAAATTGAGTTTAAAAATTGGCACCCCATTCACACCCTTCACATGACTGCAAAAATATTTGTACAAAATATGCCTTGTGAAGTATCATAGGAAAGCTAACAACACACAGGTTATTAATATCATTCTAAAATGCATGTGTTAATGTTATATGTGAAGTTATTAATTCTCTCTGTATTGTATTACTAGAACATGCTTAAGACCAGATAGCCTAGCTTAGGTAATGGTAAACAGGTCTGTCCTAGATAAAAAGGTCTGTCCTAGACCAAGGAATGTGAGTTTACCTCAATTGACATGTTTGCAGTAAATACAATCATCATGCTAAACCTTCAGGGTTTAGCCTGATCCTGAACTTGAGGGACAGAGAATAAACATGGCTCCTGCACTCCAGAGACTGAATCCCCAGGAGGCCTTCTTGACTTGTAAAACAAAGGCAATCCTGCTGGGAATATGAGGAATAGAGAGAAACTCCATCTTTATCCTTTACCTAGGAGACAAGGAAACCAAGTGATTTGATCTCTGTGAGGGGTCCTGGCCAGGCTGGCCAGTAAAAATCGGGTAATGAGACTGTGAATGAAAGAAACCATCTTGTAAAATAACTCTATCTTGCTAGATTAAGTTCTAGACTTTTAAGTGCATGTTTTCACTTTTATTTGCTTGTAACCATCTCTACCTTTATCTCTTTTTCTTGGTATCATTTAATCCATGCCCGTTGTTAATAAACTTGTTTTGCTTTCATTATAAATCATCAGTGCTGTGTAAGTTCAGTAAACTGTGTGCTTCTAGAAAGCTAACAGGTTGGAGTGTTTTACTGTCTCTGTAAAGGCAGTGAACCTAACACTTTCTCTGTGAAGGTCCAGTGAGAGGGACTGGTCCCTGCAGTAGGACAATTCTGGGGAAAATTTGGGGCTGGAAGGGTACTAAGGTCAGCCTACAAGAAGCAACCAGGTTGGGCAAAGCCAGGGTAAGGTCAACTTGTGGGCTGCTGGCAAGTTGTTTGGATCAGAGCCCTGGAACAAACCTGCACAGCCTCAAGACAACCAGGGTTACAAGGCAGACTGTGACTGATCCCCCATACCAGCCTGTATGATCGCCAAAAAATCACAAAAGTGAGCTTGTGCAAACCTCTTTGTTGATACTCTTAAATCAATTTAGTGTTGTGTGTAAAGAGGATCAACACAAGAAGCTAGGGATTCTTTCTCTCCCACTATAGACTCTAGATTGTGGGGAAAGGTACTTTTCAAACCATGAATTTGCTGTTTGATTTAGGTAACCTTATCAATCATGTTAATTATGGTAGTGCCTAAGGGCCAGCCGAGAATGGGGCCTCATTGTGCTAGGCCCTGTGCAAACACAGAGAAGTAGATGGTCCCTGCCCTGAGAAGCTTAGAATCTAAATAGACAAGATGGACAGGGTGGGGGAAGGAGTAAAACACACAAGTAGAGTGAACAATGCTATGACAGCAAATGTCATGTTAGTTCCATTTGGGGGAGAGGATCCGCTCAGTGAAAAGAAGAGGGAAGAGAAGGTGGGTGAGGAGAACAGGGCAGGTGAGAAGAAGATAAGAGGGTGAAAAGACTGAAGAGGGAGGAGAAGGGTTGGAGCAAACAGTCAATCAACACAGAATAGTCTAACGTTTTCACTGGAATGTCCAGAGGTCCCTGCTTTGGCTGTTTCTGGTCCTATTGACTGGAGTCTCTGGCTGGCTGCTCTCTCCAGCTCTCCCACAGGGTCACTTAGAGCGGGGAGGGGAGGCGCCATCTGGTACTCCCAGAGCTGTGTATGGGGGTCTTCCCTACACAATTCTGGGTCCATAGGGGTACTAGGGGGAGTAGTGTTCCCAATTGGGACTCCTTTTACTCCCCCCCCATGCACCAATCACTGCTTTGTCTGCTTTGTCCTATCAGCTACATAATCTGAAACACGCATTACACCTTGTGTGAATCCAGGTGAACACCTTTACAATTGTGTTAGCTGGCTAGGTTGCACGTAGACTCCCTCCTATATTTTTATTCTGTCCTCCCTTTGTGCTCTCCCTCATCACTTCACAGCATTATGGGCATTGCAGATTCAAAACACTAAGAACAAGGCAGCAGGCTCCTGGGTTTCTCAAGAGTGACAACAGCAAAGAAAAAAGAGACAGCATGTAGCATCACATTTGGTAGACTAACAAAAGTAACAGCTATAATATCCTATTGGTATTATTTTTTTCTCAGGCCACATTCCTGCATTATGCTAGTCACGTTCAGATAGGCCTGTCCCCACATTCACAGGGAGTACGTTTCTGAAAAGTACATTTTAAATGGTTAATTGCACAGTAAAAGGGCCCTTTACTCTTTCTGCATTCCTTTATGCTACAGAAACTGCCAAATATGATGTAAGGTATCAAACTTGCCCTCCCCCATAAGTTGGTGGAGTATGTTCTCCTGTTTTTAAGCCTGATGAGAAATAGACAGGTTTTGTGATGTAAACATATTCATGTTCATTTGATTATAGAACAGCATAAGACCATGTGTCTGTTAGACTGCTCTCTACTGCTCATTTCAGAAATGTGTACTTCTTAACATGTAAATGCATAAATCATGAGCCAGAGTCTCTTTTTCCTCACAATTGGTTTTTTTTTGTTTGTTTGTTTTTTGCTGGTGTAACTCTATTGACATCAGTGGAGTTAGTCCCAATCCACACCAGTTTAAGTGGAAGTAGAATCAGGCTCCTTCATGCCTTTGCAGAGGCTCCCATCTGCACAGTGTGCCTTTTACTTTGATCTGTGCTATAAGAAATTGACTCCAGTTCTGTCACATAGCTGAGGACCAGCATTGCCTATGAAGTACTGAAGGTTCTCAGGCATCAATCTGATGAAAAACATTGCATATTCATTTATCCCCAATGACTATTTAAAACATAAAATATAAACATCTATGAGATTAATGTACTCAGTTTAGAAAACCTGTATCTGGTTTACATCCCTCAGTCACCACACTGACATTTTGTTAGCTAATTCATTGAGCAACTGATTAGAAAGCTGCAGCAGAAACAAAAATCAGCACTTCACCATTTTCAGCAAAGTAGGAGCAAATTAAATTTGCCCAGTCTAACCCGATCATGTAATATCCCTCTGATAAGTATAACACTCCAGTTCTAGTTGCCTCATGTTATTGTTTTCTGGTGACAGAGAAGCTGGCTCAAATATTCCTGCCATAATTCATCTGCCATAAGAGAAAAAAAACAAGCTGAAAGTAAACTTGCAAATCATACACCGTCACACCTTGTTATACTGAATATAATTGAATCCGGGTGGGCTTCAGCTTTCAGCTTTGAGAAGATCAAATGGAACAAAACAAACGCAGCTCCATATAACAAGAGAGACAGACTCGTGTTTGTGGATGCTAAGTATTTGTGGATGCGAAGTAATGACCATTGGTGGCAACATAGCATATCTGGCATTACACTACTTCTCTATATCACTGTCTATTTGTTACAATAAGAATGGTATAAAAATGTACCTACCTGCTGGATCATTGTAATTGTCCAATAGTTCCACTTATACCAAGTTATAAGCATAGTGTATTTTAAATTAAAAAAGAGACTGATCATCATCTCCCACAGAAAATCCAGTGAGAAAGGAAGAGTTACTCCCAAAATAGTGTATCGTGCAATGACTTGTCCACCACATTATCCCATCATTTATGCCTCATAGAAGGGGAAGAGGGTGGAGAGCCTCAGGTCAGGGAACAATGGGAAACCCAAACCCCAGGATACCAGACCAGTTGCACAGAGCAGTTGTGCTCTCAGGCACCCTTATCCCTTAGCAACATGATTAGTTCAAAGTTGCCCTACTGTGGTCATACACTGCTACCCCTTTGATGGATGGTTAGTGTCACAGTAGGAAAGTAAATGCTGGTCCAATCAGCATTAAAATCCACTGGAAATACATTACACTTTTGACAAGGGGACATGAGGCACAGAGCAATCTTTCCCTGGTTCTCTTTTAGCCAATCTTGATACACACAGAGCCCCTCAATACACAATATTCATGTAGCAGAACGGCTGCAGACTCCATGGGACGGGTGGCGCATTGCATAGGATTATTGCTTAACCCTTCAACACAGGCCCAGCCAACCACTTCCCAGCACATTATTGCTCCTGTTGGTATCAGAGTTGAGGAGCATTAGGACCATGTGGCCATTTACTTCTTAAATTTGAATCAGGTGAGTAAATGTTTATGTGTGTAAATCCTATAAAATAACATTCCTGAAAAGGACATAGGAATAGAGCTGGTCAAAAAAATCTGTTAAACTGTTTTTTGATGGAAAATTTTGTTTTGATAAAAGAATTTTTTTGCAAAAAGTGTCTGCCATGGAAAATGTTGACTTCCCATAGAAAAAACAAACAACCTAAAACATAAACATTTTTTTATTCAGAAAAGGTGCCTCCTGCCTGTATGCTCCTCTGTGGGCTGGGCTTCCCAGATAGACTATATTTCTCATGATGCATGGCAGCCATAGACCTCCCATCCTGCACCCTGGAGGTTCAGCAATAGGGGCTGCCATGATGCATCATGGGAGATGTAGTCTGGCCTGGAAGAGCAGCTCATAAAAAAGAATGGGGACATGATAGGGTGACCAGATGTTCTGATTCTATAGGGACAGTCCCAATTTTTGGATGTTTTTCTTATATAGGCTCCTATTACCCCTTACCCGATTTTTCACACTTGCTGTCTGGTCTCTGTAGGACATGAGGCACTCAAATTACAATTCCTTGAGATACTGTGGCAGCATTTCTGAATAGAAATTTTCAGTATGCAGCCACAAATTCACAATTTTTCAGTTTCTGGATGAATTTTTCAGTTTTCCCGTTTTTTGTTTTGTTTTTGTTTTTTTGTGGATGGCGGAGGGGGTCAGAAAAATTTTCTGAACAGCTCTACAGTGAAATTATGTCTGTTTATTCACACCATGCAGGATTCAAGCAATAAATAATACTCCTAGTTATTTTAGGTTTTATTTCTAGGTATCGGTCGGACAATTACCAACAGTAAGAGGATGATATACTAATCAGATGCATATACTTACTTTCATTCCAAAGGAATATAGTAATATAGTGTGTGTATGATATATAAGTAACATCTTATGTGGATTCAAGGCTCCCCCCAAAACTGAGCGTTCTTACACCCTTCTCCAAATCTGCTATGGAAAAATTCTGAAACGTTCCCCTGCAAACTTTAATTCTCTCTCTCAGCACCAGTTGGCTCAGATTCCGAGTCATCTAGCTGGATACGTGTGGACATGTGAAGTAGCTACACATCAGTTCACTAACTGAAATTGTTAAATCCAAAGCATGAACCATTCTCAAGGAAAATATCTGGCTTTTAAAAATAAACAATCGCTTTGCAATTAGTAAGCTTCCTCACTTTCCTGCCTTCACCATATGTCTGCTACACTTTTGTTAACCTCCAAATGTGCCCATCAGATAAAATTTTCAGCTTGAACAGGGTCTCTTCTCTTTCTAAAATTGTTCTCAATGGAGCATGAGCTTAAAAATGCTCAGTTACTAAGATATCTGTTTAACTGAGTGAATTCTTCTTCAGTTCAAGCTGTAATACCCTCCCAGCTCTAATAAGAACAAAATATAAGTTATACAAGACTAATGTATTACAGCCATGAAACAAAGAGAGTCCAGTGTATATAGAAATATTTTACAATTAATACACCCTAATGCAACTTGACAAGACAAAACCTTTACTATATTTGTACTCAAAGTGCTTGATTCACTTCTGTATTTACCAGTTTTGTACCTGTGAGACTCCATTGATGTCAGTGGGATCACACAAACATAAAACATAATAGAGATTCTGTACTCCAGCATTGGCTCATAGGGTCATTGTTAATAAAGCTACAAGCTAGGGCAGGCCGTATTCTAGTCTTTGCCAGGGGCCAAATGCAAGAAAGAATCTGGCCCCCTCAAAGGGAACTAATTGGGTATACATAGCTTATATGCACAGGACAACAGTGGTAGTTATCAGTAAGAGAACACCAGACAGGCTTCTGTTTTCAGGAAACAAACAAATTATCTGTTGTATGTAGGATTTCAATTAAACTGCAATTATATAAACACTAACAGAAATGTACAATGAAGGAACTGCAGTGGACTGCAAAAGGGAAGCATAGATAAAATCACGATGGTATGTAGTTTTCCCAGTGGTCAAAACCTACCAAACTACTCTAATGTCAACAAACAACTTCCCTCTGCTAGCTTGGAAACTTCGTTTAAAATAAAGTCAGATTTCTATTGTATGTTTGTATTCCTCAGACTACTCACACTGAGGCACCTATAGTGCCTTAAATTAGCCACAGCTGGGCTGTCTAGGATCTAATGAGAGCTAATGATCAGAAAGCTGCTGACAGAGTCAGGATCCTGCTGGCTCAAGCTAGAATGAGAACTCCTACTATTTCTCTTCCTCGAAGAAGAGCTTGCATTTTATAAAGTGGAGAAGAAAAGGACTAAACTAGACTTAGTTCTTTTTTTATTAGGAGACAGTAGTCTCTTCTCTTAGCTCTAGTTTAATTGTGTCTCTTAGTCAACTCATAATTTTTTAAAGAAGGTAAAGAAAAAGGTTTATTGTTTTGCTCTAGAAAAGAGTTAGAACAATGAACTGGTGCCATAATTTAATAGGAAGAAGAGAAACTCACTTGCCAATCTGTATCAAGTTCACTCATACACATACCCCAAAAGTGAAGAAATTATCAATGCAAGAAAAGGAAATAGAAAAGAGCATGTAGAAAGTAGTTGAGGGGAATGAAAGAAGCTCCTAGTCTCTGCCTTCAGGACTTATGGTCTCAAGTATCCCTTAACAAAGAGAGAGAAGGAAAAGCTCAGAGTGACAGCAAGGAATTTTGTTCTCTGCTCTGCAACTTACTGACAACCCTTTTTTTCTAGGTAAACAAAATAAAACACAGTTTCTTTAACAATCAGATGACTTAATTGGAGGCCTATAATGAAACCCTGGCTTGTACATCAATAAGATTTCTTCCACCCTATTTTTAGGTGTCTCTCATTTGGAGCAGGTACTTCCCACAGGATTCCCAGGTGACTAAAACCAGCCATGCATGCTTTATGGGAATGGTAAAATATAAAGGTGTGCACAAGGTATGCCTATTATATTTCTATGTGCTCCTGCTTACTCATCTGTTCAAAACTCGGAGTTACTACCAGGAAAATCCATTTTTCATCTCAACATTGATCATGTTTTACTGTGATATAAGAATAAAAGATGCTCTCTCTCAAGTGGTATAAACAGCTATTGAAGTACAAACTGTTCCAATCCAGCCCTGAAATACTGCATTGTATTAATGTCTAAATCCCAAAGAAATATGTCAAAGGAATTGTTTAATATCAAACCTCTAATACACTTTCTCCTTAAGACTAGAACATTTTTCTTCCCTACAGTGTTTAGTGAGTTTAGCATAAAATTTATTATAATCATGCTAACTTTGTGTTCACAGTGAAATTGTTCAAACTTTGTTGCTTGAAATCTGTAAAATAACAAAATGAAAATTGGGACTATTAAAGATCTCCCTACCTTTTTAACATTGTTATTTCTTCTTCATTGTCAGCTGCAAATTATTACTACTTTCCGTTAAAATATTTGATATATTTTAAATGTTTTGCATGGTTTATATTTTCAAATTCACTTGCCCCTCACTAACAATACATAGTGAGAAAGAGAGACCTCAAAACACATTTATGCTCAGAAAAATGCTGGAGGTAATAAAAATGCTAGTAAATGTGCACTTAGAAATACTGTACATGTTGTACTAGCTATTTATTTAAGTTATGGGTCAGCTCCAAGATAGTAGAATAGAAAATTAATAGCTATTTTCTGGCAGGAGAGTTAACGTCATTATTATATGCACTGGATAACACATCAAAGACAGATTGTTTCTTTTTGGAATCTCCCAATGAATTAGTGAGACATTTGGCTGTCATCCTCAGGATTTTTGGAATATACAGAACCCTCCTTTTCAGTAAATATTTACATGTGTTGTTTTATATAAAACACAGTGCCAAGCCCAAATGAGAAAAAGGATTCAGAGCTTCAGAAATATTGGAATAACATTTTACTATTTATCCCACTGTTAAACATTCTTTTCTTTTAACTCTATTTCTGTATCCCTTATAAGTCTCAATCATCTCTGGCTTTTAAGATAATATCTTACGACATCTGGAAGCTGTTCGGCTATTACCTAGTGAATTCATTTTCTACCTTTAATATACATTCAACTGAAGCTAAGATTTTAGGGCTAGAACCTTCAACTGCGTGGATGAAGATATTCAGTTGCAGGCTCTGGCCCTTAAATAGGGCCTGATCCAAAACCTATTGACATCACTGACAGTCTTTCCCTGGACTTCAGTAGGCCTTGGTTCAGACTCATATTGCTTAAGTTGCACCATGGATGTAGGTAAGTGCAGCCAGGAAATCTCCCACTTGGAAATGTTTTCAGCAGCATACAGTGCTGTCAAAGTCACAGAGAGTAGCATGGTGATAGTGCTGGACTTCAATGGGGGATGTAGGGTTTCTTTCCCAGACTTCACAACCTTTCAACAGAAAATTACATCTGGCCTGGAGTGAAATAAGGGTATGACTCCAAACTAGCTGCCTAAAAAACAATTTTGGAGTCTATCAATGTGGTTAAGATATGAAACTATGTAGCATATGTGCATGCAAACTATATGCTGTGCTGTAATATGCTTCCTGTGTTATATGAAGAGGGCTATTTAGCAGCATTGTACATGTATGAAACAGTATATTGAACTCTCTGAAAAACAAGAATTCAAACAAATTCAGACAATACATAATACACCAGCCACATTTTACTGCAGTTTTAATAAAGGTTTTTCTGCCTGATCACCCAATAGCTGCTAAGAGCTTTAGAACAATAACACGGGAAACATCTAATCACCCTCTTGAGAGGCATACCTTGCCACATTCACAGTCCAGAGCTACATTCCAGTCCTCCCCTATATACTCACACCATTCTGAAATAGCACAAGACCATTCAAAAGCCACTCCTAATAAAGTCTTAGAAACAAAAGATGGTATACAGCTGTATCCATCTCACCACCTTAGGGTAGAGTAAAATTGATATAGTGATCCATATTTGCTTGAATCTAAGCAACCCCATTTCTTAAAGGCTGACTACAATATTTAGCATAGATCTAAAGTGTGCATAGTATACTAATTATAATGTTTTGCTGTGGTCACTGAATATGAATAGTGCTGTAAGTATGAAATTGTTTACACTCAATTTTTGCCAGTTTCTTATAGGAAAGACAGCTGCAACGGCACAGGAGCTAGCAACCAGAGCTCTAAACAGGGGAGTTTGAGTGGGAGTTCTGTTGGAGGAGAGGTTAGTTGTACTTGGTTTTGTATTTTTAGTATTTGTGTGTGTGTAGGGGCTTTGTGCTGGGAGAGCAGCTGAGCCCTGCTTAGGGGGTGGGGCTTCTGACTAGGGGTCCTATAAAGGTAGCCAACCAGTCAGGCAGCAGCACAGACAGCTGCAGTGGCACAGGAGCTAGCAACCAGAGCTCTAAACAGAGGAGTTTGAGTGGGAGTTTGCAAGGGGAGTTTGTATTGTGGTGCTTGTTTGGGGTTTGCTTTTGCTGGGGGTGGTGGTCTTTTTGGTGTGGCTTGTGTTTCCCAGATTAACAGGATTTAGGTGGGAAGGCGATGACAGATACAGAGGC
Organism: Dermochelys coriacea; assembly: GCF_009764565.3. NCBI lineage: Eukaryota > Metazoa > Chordata > Testudines > Dermochelyidae > Dermochelys > Dermochelys coriacea. Next base: position 231,585,346 of record NC_050069.1, read on the forward strand.
AGCTGTGGGAGTGACTCCTGTAGTGGAAGACACATTGAGGATGACTGGATGTGGAAGCTGTGGTATGTACATGATCCTGGAGGGGGGAACCGGTAAGAGTTTTTTCTGCATGAAATGCCGTCTGATAGAGCTGATGGAGGAAAAGATCCAAGGTTTGGAGATGCAGGTGGAAAGTCTCGTTGAGTTTAGGAAGGGGTTTGAGCAGATGATGGAGCAAAGACATGAGGTATCTGAAGGGAAAAGCTCAGACTCACAGATGGAAGCGGGGCTGGGGAATTTTGAGGGGAGACTGGGTGAGGAAAGTGGTCGGGGAAACGTGACTAAAAGAACCAGGCAGAGGAAAAGATGGGCTAGTGAAGGAGAAATAAAGCTTAGGAATAGGTTTGCAGAGTTGGAAAATGAAGAAGGGGCTCAGCAGGTACTTGTTGAAGGTGGAAGGGTAAGGAAGAAGAGAAGAGAGGCTAGTCCTATAGGAAAAGCGGAAGAGTCAAGGGAGACTACACCAAATATGAGCCACAGGAGGATACAGGATGGGTTGAAGAAGATTATAAGGGAAAATAGGAATGGAAAGAACTTGCAGCTAGAGGGGAGAGACTGGAGAATAGCACCGTCACCAGGAAAAGGCAGGTCTATGTGATCGGGGACTCTTTATTGAGAAGAATAGACAGGCCTGTAACGAGAGCTGATCCAGAGAAGAGAAGGGTGTGCTGTCTTCCGGGTGCTAAGATACGGGATGTAGACCTGAGGTTGAAAAGGATCCTAAAGGGAGCGTGAAAGAATCCCCTAATTATCCTTCATGTGGGAACAAATGATACGGCTAGATTCTCGCTGGAAAGTATTAAGGGAGACTATGCTAGGCTGGGGAAGACGCTTAAGGAAATTGAGGCTCAGGTGATCTTTAGTGGGATCCTTCCTGTTCCTAGAGAAGGGCAACAAAGGTGTGACAAGATTATGACTGTCAACAGATGGCTTAGGCAGTGGTGCTATAAGGAGGGCTTTGGGATGTATGGCCACTGGGAGGCATTCACGGACAGAGAACAGTTCTCTCGGGATGGACTTCATCTGAGTAGGGAAGGAAATAGACTTCTAGGATCAAGGCTGGCACAACTGATAAAGAGAGCTTTAAACTAGGAATTAGGGGGAGATGGATGGGAGATGTCCAGGAAATCTCCATGCCAGATTTTAGCATTGAGAGGGAAGAAGACGAAGTAAGAAAGGATACAGCCGTGGGTAGGAGAATGTATATAAGGAGCAAGGGTGGTGTGGATACTAGTCTAATAGGTTATACTGGCTGTAGAATGACTGTGCCTAATAGGGTACAAAATGTGAGCAAGGCCAAACAGCAAAAATTAAGATGTTTATACACCAATGTGAGGAGCCTAGGTAACAAAATGGAGGAACTAGAGCTACTGGTGCAGGAAGTGAAACCTGATATTATAGGGATAACAGAAACATGGTGGAATAGTAGTCATGACTGGACTACAGGTATTGAAGGGTATGTGCTGTTTAGGAAAGACAGAAACAAAGGTAAAGGTGGTGGAGTAGCATTGTATATCAATGATGAGGTAGACTGTAAAGAAATACAAAGCGATGCAATGGATAAGACTGAGTCCGTCTGGGCAAAAATTACATTGGGGAAGAAAACTAGTAAAGCATCTCCTACGATAGTGCTTGGGGTGTGCTATAGACCTCCGGGATCTAATTTGGATATGGATAGAGCCCTTTTTAATGTCTTTAATAAAGTAAATACTAATGGAAACTGCGTGATCATGGGAGACTTTAACTTCCCAGATATAGACTGGAGGACCAGTGCTAGTAATAATAATAGGGCTCAGATTTTCCTAGATGCGATAGCTGATGGATTCCTTCATCAAGTAGTTGCTGAACCGACTAGAGGGGATGCCATTTTAGATTTAATTTTGGTGAGTAGCGAGGACCTCATAGAAGAAATGGTTGTAGGGAATAATCTTGGCTCAAGTGATCATGAGCTAATTCAGTTCAAACTAAATGGAAGGATTAACAAAAATAAATCTGCAACTAGGGTTTTTGATTTCAAAAGGGCTGACTTTCAAAAATTAAGGAAATTAGTTAGGAAAGTGGATTGGACTGAAAAATTTATGGATCTAAATGTAGAGGAGGCCTGGGATTACATTAAATCAAAGCTGCAGAAGCTATCGGAAGCCTGTATCCCAAGAAAGGGGAAAAAATTCATAGGAAGGAGTTGTAGACCAAGCTGGATGAGCAAGCATCTTAGAGAGGTGATTAAGAAGAAGCAGAAAGCATACAGGGAGTGGAAGATGGAAGGGATCAGCAAGGAAAGCTATCTAATTGAGGTCAGAACATGTAGGGATAAAGTGAGACGGGCTAAAAGTCGAGTAGAGTTGGACCTTGCAAAGGGAATTAAAACCCACAGTAAAAGGTTCTATAGCCATATAAATAAGAAGAAAACTAAGAAAGAAGTGGGGCCGCTTAACACTGAGGATGGAGTGGAAGTTAAAGATAATCTAGGCATGGCCCAATATCTAAACAAATACTTTGCCTCAGTCTTTAATAAGGCTAAAGAGGATCTTAGGGATAATGGTAGCATGACAAATGGGAATGAGGATATGGAGGTAGATATTACCATATCTGAGGTAGAAGCAAAACTGAAACAGCTTAATGGGACTAAATCGGGGGGCCCAGATAATCTTCATCCAAGAATATTAAAGGAATTGGCACCTGAAATTGCAAGCTCATTAGCAAGAATTTTTAATGAATCTGTAAACTCAGGAGTAGTACCAAGTGATTGGAGAATTGCTAATATAGTTCCTATTTTTAAGAAAGGGAAAAAAAGTGATCCGAGTAACCACAGGCCAGTTAGTTTGACATCTGTAGTATGCAAGGTCCTAGAAAAAATTTTGAAGGAGAAGTTAGTTAAGGACATTGAAGTCAATGGTAAATGGGACAAAATACAACATGGTTTTACAAAAGGTAGATCGTGCCAAAGCAACCTAATCTCCTTTTTTGAAAAGGTAACAGATTTTTTTAGATAAAGGAAATGCAGTGGATCTAATTTACCTAGACTTCAGTAAGGCATTTGATACCGTGCCACATGGGGAATTATTAGTTAAATTGGAGAAGATGGGGATCAATATGAACATCAAAAGGTGGATAAGGAATTGGTTAAAGGGGAGACTGCAACGGGTCCTACTGAAAGGCGAACTGTCAGGTTGGAAGGAGGTTACCAGTGGAGTTCCTCAGGGATCGGTTTTGGGACCAATCTTATTTAATCTTTTTATTACTGACCTTGGCACAAAAAGTGGGAGTGTGCTAATAAAGTTTGCAGATGATACAAAGCTGGGAGGTATTGCCAATTCGGAGAAGGATTGGGATATTATACAGGAGGATCTGGATGACCTTGTAAACTGGAGTAATAGTAATAGGATGAAATTTAATAGTGAGAAGTGTAAGGTTATGCATTTAGGGATTAATAACAAGAATTTTAGTTATAAGCTGGGGACGCATCAATTAGAAGTAACGGAAGAGGAGAAGGACCTTGGAGTATTGGTTAATCAGAGGATGACTATGAGCTGCCAATGTGATATGGCTGTGAAAAAAGCTAATGCGGTTTTGGGATGCATCAGGAGAGGCATTTCCAGTAGGGATAAGTAGGTTTTAGTACCGTTATACAAGGCACTGGTGAGACCTCACCTAGAATACTGTGTGCAGTTCTGGTCTCCCATGATTAAAAAGGATGAATTCAAACTGGAGCAGGTAAAGAGAAGGGCTACTAGGATGATCCGAGGAATGGAAAACTTGTCTTATGAAAGGAGACTTAAGGAGCTTGGGTTGTTTAGCCTAACTAAAAGAAGGTTGAGGGGAGATATGATTGCTCTCTATAAATATATCAGAGGGATAAATACAGGAGAGGGAGAGGAATTATTTCAGCTCAGCACCAATGTGGACACAAGAACAAATGGGTATAAACTGGCCACCAGGAAGTTTAGACTTGAAATCAGACAAAGGTTTTTAACCATCAGAGGAGTGAAGTTTTGGAATAGCCTTCCAAGGGAAGCAGTGGGGGCAAAAGATCTATCTGGCTTTAAGATTCTACTCGATAAGTTTATGGAGGAGATGGTATGATGGGATAATGGGATTTTGGTAAGTAATTGATCTTTAAATATTCAGGGTAAATAGGCCAAATCCCCTGAGATGGGATATTAGATGGATGGGATCTGAGTTACTATAGAAAATTCTTTCCTGGGTATCTGGCTGGTGAATCTTGCCCATATGCTCAGGGTTTAGCTGATTGCCATATTTGGGGTCGGGAAGGAATTTTCCTCCAGGGCAGATTGGAGAGGCCCTGGAGGTTTGTCGCCTTCCTCTGTAGCATGGGGCATGGTTGACTTGAGGGAGGCTTCTCTGCTCCTTGAAGTCTTTGAACCATGATTTAAGGACTTCAATAGCTCAGACATGGGTGAGGTTTTTCATAGGAGTGGGTGGGTGAGATTCTGTGGCCTGCGCTGTGCAGGAGGTCGGACTATATGATCAGAATGGTCCTTTCTCAGCTTAGTATCTATGAAAGAAAAAAGATGGTATCTGAGCCCAAAAAATTCTCTTGGGGGAAAAAATTAAGTTCTGAAAAGGATCTTTCAGCCATGTAAAATGTGTTCTCTATAACAAGAGCTGTGTCAGAAAAGGATTAGCTGTTTAAATGATCATTAAAACATACATAACTAGGATGAGCTTGGTCTCTTCAATGCAAAGCTCCCATGTTTATGAATCCAAGCAGTTAGCCCTAATTGTATCTTATTCAGCTTGACCATGTCAATGACTAAGCCTTTTCTAATATGCCTGTGTTTAGATAATTTTCTAAAGATAGATAATTCATATAAAGGTCTTATTTTCTAATTTTTGTACACTAGTATGTTGGATCAGATCTAATTCACTAGATTCCTTTAGTATGAAGTTGCAAGAAATAGCCACACATTCAAGAAATCTCAACATAATGAGTCCAGAGTTGGTCTGGCTAAATGCAAGTGCCAATCCACCTCAAACCTTGTGGGAGGTTTGGAAATATCATCACTGATAACATGGGCATATTGCTTCCTGGCCTCCTGCATAGTGTTTAGTTTCTCAGAAGTACTGATGCTGAAACATTATTTCTGGGAATGGCATCACAAGTTTGGACAAATGTGATGCTGTGAACACAGTCCTTGAAGCTCTATCACCAATTTGCAGATCCTCCAAGACAACCATACTCCACAGGGATGCTAAGAAAGCTGGAACTCAAACCACATCAGGCTATATTGAATGAAGTCAATATGTTGAACGGCATCCTTAATCCAAATGAAAGTCAGTATAGACACCGGTACACATGTGTGTTGTGTTCCCTTCAGGAAACAGCACTAAGCAAGACAGCAGCTACATTCTGCTCTTGTGGAAGTCACTTACTCTTCAAACTTAGCCCAGCGAGAGCACACAGCAGTAATCCAATCTTGAAACGATATTCAGAATAACTGGACCTGAAAATATTTCCTTGGTTTTGCTTCCATATACTTCAGTGGGTGTTGGAGAAGGCGCTACGTTTCAAGGACAGACACTCCTGACTGGTTGTTACAGAAGCTTCAGTATAGCTACTGTTTCTTTCTTAGGCAGACATGATTTAAAACAATTAAAGGGAAAACCATACGGAAACCTCTGTCAAGAGGACCATGGTCCTGTTCATGCTGCCAGTGGTTATTTATGTAAGGTTTTTCTATCACACCTGTCAGCACAGTATAGCTTTTCAACACTTTACCTTTCCTGTTAGGTAGACTTACATCTTTAGACTGTTTCTTCTTTTAAAGCTTGCATGAGGAATCCGGGGAACTGTAGAGGCAAAGGTCTCTTGGCAAGTCTATTTATTTTACACTTTACAACCGTGAAAGATAATTAGTTACATCAGCCAACATTTTAAAATCCTCTCCAAACTAAGATTAATTACCAGATCTTCCAGGAAGCTTATCATCATCACTCCACTCAGTCCCACTGTCCTTGCCTTGCGGTACATGCTGTAGTTGCCCTTTTGACATTTTATACAATTGCTTGGACTGTTTCAAGAAGTAACACTTAGATTGCTCTTTGAATTAATTGGTTTTACAGTGCAACAATAAACTGAATACCGTTTCAGGCTGCAGGAAAGATGAGAACTCTGTATAGTTTCTCTTGATTACAGTGCAGATTCCCTCAATCTGGATTTCAGCTGGGAAGCAGCACCACAGGATTCTAATCTTCCATTGCTCTCAGTGCACGGGGATTAGTGTTAATGGAAATGATATCTGAGACTCTCTCCCAGTGTCCAGAGAATAGTTTCCTTTACAAACATCACCTCCCCTATTCATGAAATCCTTCTTCGTTTATCTTGGGACATTTTGAAACATACAGTTCCCATGAATATAGCCATAGCCACATAAACAGGTTTGTAGTTAAACCATCTTCCACCAAAAACAATAAGCAAATTAGACAGTGGAAACTATAGGAATGTTCTGCAACACTTATGTGCTCTCTAACTCGTCTGCAAATTTCTCATTTAACTGAATAGCAACGTCACAGGACAGTCACAGTGTCTGCCACACTGGGGTTCCACTTACCTTGCCTCCACAAACATGACTACTCTTGCACACGTTTATGTGAAGACAGTACACCATCCACCTCCATGAGTTACAAACTGCTTCTCCAAATTGCCCTTTAAAAAATACCTCAGACTCCCAGCTTGCAGCAGCTGCTCTCTCAGCAACTGCAGCTAATGGTCAGCAACAAACCATTGATTGACAAGCACTTGGCAATTCATCTTTTCTGTTAGAAAGAAATGTGAATTCTACACAGGTGTGTGTCCCCTCATGCCCCTAATTATGTCTGTATACTGACACACACATCTCTTGGGGTATTTTAAAAGAAAACAATTTAAGTAGTTTAGTGCTCACAAAAAAAAAAATACCTGACTCATAGCTCTGTAAATTGAAATCCTCCCTAGGGCATATAATTTCAACCGTAACACTTCAAGTTTTCCCCACTTCCTGGAATGACTGTGTTTAAGCTGAAAGGACATTTCACTCTCAGAATTCATTCAGTCCTTGGCCTGCCTGGTGAGAATGACATCAAGGGTGCAAGCTGTGATACTGGGTCACAATATTCTTAGAAACACATCTTTCAGGAGGTAATGTTTTCAGTAATAATATTATGTAACCAGTGAAGTTTGGCCAACTCATTATCATGTCAGATCCTTTGGGTATATGCTGTTGAACCAGGAGACCTGTTCACATGTTCTCCCAGTGTTATTAGTGAAATATCATGGGAACATAGTTGTTTCTACATTATTTCTGTTGTTGGTCTGACACACAGCCTCTGCTGCTCAGGTACCTTTGGTAGTTACTAGAGCTGGAAAATGACGTTCCGCCCCTCCCCCCATGAAAAATTTCAACTTTGCATCAAATAAGCACAAATTTGGGGCTGTAAATTGAACATTTTTCATGGAAAAATTGTCATGTTTTGGACAAAAATTAGAATTTTCCACACTGGAAAAAAATCATTTTATTGAAAACCCAATTTTCTATCAAAACTCAGTTTCAACAGAAAATCTTGATTAGCTTTAGTTATTACTAAAAACTGAAAATTGAAGGGAAAATTAGATATTGGGATAAATTGTTTTATGTTTTGTTTATTTGCATTTAGTGCAAGTTGATTGAAAAAAAATCAGTCAGGAATTTCTTAACACAATAGTGGTTGATGGAAGTTTTCTTTCATCACTGATATCCTTGGACCCACTGGATGCTATTGATCATAATGTTCTTGTGATACAATTGTTTCTGCAGTTATCTGGAAAGTTTTCAGGGTGATTTTACTCCCTATCTCTCACAATGATTTCTAGTGGTGTTTTTGCTTTGTTATATTGACTTTTCTTTTTCACATCTCATCCATTTGCTCTGTTGTCAAGCATATTACAGGATTTAATTTTAGAATCTTTGCTTTTTCTGTGTGCATATATTGCCATTTAGATCTTGGTGACAGATTATTACTTCTAATGTTCCATTGTTGTACAGATGATACAGACTTACCTTGTGCTTGCATCCAATCATACCTGAACTGTCTCAGTCCTGATGGTTTGGTTGTAGCAAGGTTTATGCAGCCAATCTCTCTCTCTCTCTCCTTTATTTATTTATTTATTTATTTATTTTTATATATATATATATATATATATATATATATATATATATATATATATATATGATTGAAATTTTATAAACTTATTTTAGACAGTTGTTGCATATGACTCCCAATCTGACAATTAACTTTGAGTATAATGCAATTCTACCTTATTCAACTTTAAGGGCTTTGGAGGGTTAATAACTAATCTCAGTAACCTTTCATAATAATTTTGTATCTGTTACCTAGGTATCTTCTTTATTACTTTATATAACATTGCCAGACTGAAACATCTGCTTAGAACAAAAGATATGGAAATGTTAGTTAATGTTTTTACTCTCTTTTGGATCTGTATGATGTAATTCATTATTTTTATATCTCCTGCATAGAGATGTTAAGAAATTGCATGCAATAATATTGTTTCCAGAATTTTTAACTGGATCCATGTTTTTGTTCACATCATACTTATAAAATATCTCCATTGCTTACCTGCTTATAAATGATAAGGTATTTTTGATACCTATAAAGCCAACATTATTTACCCATTTGATCTTTGTTTTTTTCTTATGCTTCTGCTTGGTGTTTTTTGCAATTCGATTCATACCTAAGTCCAGGGGAGCTGCTCAGTACCTTGGAAAACTGAGCCACCTCTTTTAGGGTGTAGGTATTTAACTTTACATATGCAAGTTTGAAAATGTTGACTTTAGTTTCTATTCTTGACTCTACCACGGTCTCATTTTCCTGACCTTGGACATAGTTAACTGCTCTGTACATCAGTTAACAGATCTGTAAAATAACACTTATTTCTCAGGTCATTTGAGATGCTTATTAAATGAATATTTCTGAAGCACTTGGAGATGTTTTGGATGAAAGGCACTACAGAAGTGCAAAGTGTTATTACAGTATATTAGGCCTGAGAGCAAGATGACCTGAAGTAGTTTGGATCACTTTCACATTTTTTTCATCATCATGTGCTTAGTTAATGTAAATGACCAGAAGGCATAAACTCACCATTCAGAGCAATACAAGCCTAAAAATGTAGAGAATGAATCTTTGTGTATGATAAAAAATATATACACTTATTTTTGAGTTAGCCTCACTACTGCATCTAACTGCTTTGAAGTAATATGTCTCAGTTTATCCTCAAATGAAGACACCTCAGTGCTGCCATACAGGAAAGCAGAAAATTGTCATATGAATAACAATAGATTGTAAATAAACAATATATTGGAGTGGGAAAACTAAATTCTGTTCACATGTGTGAAACTACATGCACTCTGTTTAAAGAGGAAATGTGTATTTTACTTCATGATTACATACACACAATCCAAGGAAATTCAGGATAGAGACTCAGTTGTTACTCTTAGCTTCTTGCATATCTGTCTTTTGACACTAATGTTTACCTATCTAGATGAGCTGTTGAAAAATATTTTCATCTCTTACTGCTGAACTCCTTGGATAGGAGGAAGTAGATAGGTTTCTTTCTCCTTCCTGCTCTTCTAAGTATCAGTGGGAACCTGGGATTGATATGACATATATGGCTCTTGGATAATAAGAGCAAAATTATATCATTTGCAACAATTTAGGCCTTGTCTACACTAGATAGGGTTTGCTGTTATATCTATACCTGCAAAACCTCCTAGCGGAGACTGAACTTATACTGGCAAAAGAGCTATTTTTGCTGGTACAATTTCTATTAGTTCCTCAAGCGAAATAACCAGTGAAAGTATTTTTCGTTTTGTTTTGGGTTCTTTGTTTTTTGTTTTTTTGCTAGCATAACTGCATTTACACCAGGATTTTTCTGGAATATCTGTTTTTTTTCCCCATACTCTGACATAGCTATACTGACAAAATTTTAAGTGTAGACCAGGCCATAGGAAGCAGTTTTATTATGCTAAATTACTTTAACCCAGTGTTTTCAAATATGTTATTTTCTTATGAACAATGACATCCTGGTTTGGAGAGAATGAATTGATTTTGAGCCTTTGACACAAAACTTGGAGAAATACCAAGCTAAAGAGGGAGCTTTTCAGAGACAAAAATGGCAGTTAGGCATTCTACTCCTATTGGTTTTCAGTGGGAAATTGGCACCAAACTGCCCTTTGTACCTTTGAACGTCTCCCCCAAATTGTCTAGTACCAAGGCTATTTGCTTCAAAAGCAAGACCTGCACACTAATATGTATATTAATTGGGAAGCAGGTTTCAAAACTGATGAGATTAATAAAACATTGTATAGCATAAAGTTTGGTCACAAACTGCTAAAATGTTGATCTATACCAACCATCTTCCTGTGGTTACCTGCCATGTTGGTTTCTTAGTTGTTGTTTTAAGATGGGTTTCTTTACCTTCCAGTCAAGGCCTTTTAGTCTTCATACGAAGACGCTGGTACAATATAAATCAGTATCAAATTGAAAAGAAAAACTTTTTGGGGGAAAAAGTGTGACAAAGTCTGTAAGGGCAAAATTGTAAACCTCTTGCTCACATTGGTAAAAGTAATTCATATTGGTACAAATAACTCATATGAATATTCCAAGTGAAATCAGTGGTGCTACACATAAGTAGCTACTCACCAAAGTGAGCAATTGGTTCACAATCTAGTACTAAATATTTAAGCAGTTGTTAGGGTCCCTAATTTGAGCTAACAGAAAAAATATTTCGGTGTACATCTGTTTTTTATTTTACATATTTTGGGTCAGTCCATAGCCAGGAGTTTCTTCTTTTTGTTACATGCGTCCTTGCACATGTTTTAGGTTAAATGGTCTTTCTGAAGGCCTCAGAATAGAACATTTCTACAATGGTATTTGTTAATGAATGTTTGATAAGTGCTTCGAGATCCTTGGATAAAAGGTAATATGGAAGTGAAAATTGCTTTATTGCAATAAATTAATGGCCCCAGTTGAGGTATATCTGATTTGAAAAAAATCTCAGCTGTGTTTTGGGATGAGAACTATGGACTGAATACCATGGAACCTAATTAAAATGAGTTTAGAAAGTCTAGTAACGTGCATGGGACTCATGTCTAAGGACTGAGCCCTATCCTTGTAGCATTAATTTATTATAGACTTCATTCACTAATCTAGGACAAACGCAATTGGAGAGATGTCCTGTCAAATACTAAAGTAACAGGAAAATATATCTCTTGAAAAAGTGTCTGGCCCTGGTTCTTTTACATCAGTCTTTACTGTGGATAGCCCTTACTCACACAAATAGTGACATTGAACTCAATCCTGAAACGCTTACCCTTGTAAGTAGTCCTTTTGAATTCAAAGTCCCCATTCCTGGCAGTGAATGCAGTTTACTCTTTTCCCCTCTTCTCAAACAGTCTGGACACCAGGGCACAACAGTGGTCATGTGCAGATAGGACCCTGCTGAGATAATTCTACTCAAAAGCTAACAATGTTAAAGATTTAGTTGGAAAACACCTGCTATCATCAGCAATTTTTAGATATGCCTTTGATGTGATTTTACTACTAAGTGAATTTAAGTTAACAATTTCAAAGAGATATTGTCAAGCATCTTAGGACAAGATACACCTTAAAATTGCCTTTGACTAGTAAGAATGTCCCCTTGGTCCTTTTTTAAAAAATCTACTGGTTTGAAGCCAAGTTGAAACAAAATAATAGCTGCGGTGTTGTGGGCTCTGCAATGGCTGTGTCACTGGGGAGCACAGACTACCAAATGTTGTTTTCAAAGCTGTGATAATTGCTTTAAAAGTGACTTTTCTCATGGCAAGTTTTACAAAGTAGACAAGGTGTCAATGTAAAAATTGTAAAAGTTTCCAGCAATGAGGTAGTTTAAAAATTATTGGTGGTGGTTGGTATTCAACTAATCATTGCTCCCCTTCCCACCAATTTGCACTGTAACAATAAATAGTTTTGAAAATAGGCTCCATTATGGCAACTGCTCTCTTAAGGACTTATTAAAATGTGTACTGATGAACAGATAAGTACTGATGGCCTGGCAGTTCTTACCCACATAAAAAGTAATTATGAAATCAGTGGGAGTTTTGCATGAATATGGGCTGCCAGAGCTGACCCTGAATTTGTAAGAGGAGCTCAAGATAAATCAACCAGTATATGGAACAAACCCCACTGGTAGTTCATCCTTCTCAGTGCCCCTGTCCAGGATCAGCATTATATTCTCCATTAGGTAAAACATTTCAAGCCTTGCCCATCCTGACTATCTAAAATTTATTTTTTTCTTGTCTTTCATGCTGTAAGGAGGGAAGTAATATATTACCTCCTTTGGAGAATTAAAGCTCTCACTGAGAGTCTGTTGCTCCCATCCTCGTTGCCATGGAGCTCTTGCTCTCCATTAGCCTCACATGCAGCCCAGGATTTAGCTTTGCATTTCACATTCAACTTTATCCAATTTGTCACTAACACAGGTACTTAGTGACCTGCTCATAGATATAAATCCCCAAATGTCAAACGTGGATGTAAATAAAAAAAAAAACCCCTATTGTTAGACAGTCCTTGTTAAGAGAACCTTAAGATGCATGATAAGTTTTCAATTTGTTTTCCAGTAGAAGTTTGTGAAAGAGCTGCAGGTCTAACGTTCTTTCATTATGAGGTTGAACATTTTGGTTGAATTATTTTTTTTGCACACCTATTCAGGAAATTGTGCTGAGGGTATCATATTATGGTTCACAGCATTGGCACCAATTCACGTGCTACCCATTAGGTGTAGCACTGTATTATTTGTTTGTTTTTTATGTCTTACATATGATAGCTGGGATGGCAAGGAAAGAGGTGGTGTTCAAAGTCAACAAATAAATACATTTTTTTTAAAAGAAAAGGGAAAATAGGCAATCCATGCCAGAAGTTTGTTCTTATTTGCTCATTAGAGTAATCGAGTAAACAAGTACTATCTTTATTTCAAGCTTTGTTTTAAGCAGTCAAAACACAAAACTTACAAAATGGACAAGGACAAAACTGGACAGCAAAAACTTTTTTCAAGCTTCTAAAAAAGGATTTTACATAATGCAGACTTCGTAAATATGCTATAAAGAGTACTTGCCAGTATAGTTTTAAGTACATGCAAGTCAAAATAATGCTAAGTATTCCCTTTTAGCTTCCAAAAGTAAGGCAGTTCTGATTGAAGGTTGATACAACTTCCTATCTGTGCATGTTCCTGGGCACATAATATATATCACTAATTTTATGATCCACAGAGAATCATACTGTATGTTTTGTTATAGGTAAAACTAAGGTCTCAATCCAAACCGTAGTTCCCTTCTGTTTGAGGGCAGAGTAACTGAGAAGTACAAACATCCTAACCAGGGCCATCCCCTACTCATATGCAAAGTATGCAGCTGTGTAGGGCACCAGGAAATCCAAATTTCCTGGTTCCCTGCACAGCTGCATGCTGCTCCAGCCCCTCCTCCACCTCTTCCTTGTGGCCCCTGCCCCTGCTCCACCCCAGCCCCACCTCTTCCCACCCCTGCTCCGCCCCAGCCCCACCCCCACTCCCCTGACAACTGCAGCAGGGGTCAGGCCTGCACTCGCCAGCAGTAAATAGAGCAACCCAGCCCCAGCCTTGTCCACTCTGCCGGCAAGTGCTGGGGGGCCGTTTCCCCCCAACCCCCTCCCCCGTGGAGGCCAGCCCCCACCACCCACGGAGACCTGGAGCCCCACACAGCCCCCCAACGGGGGAGGGGAGGCTGCATAGGGCACCAAAATGGCTAGGGACAGCAATGATCCTAACCAAACAAGTCTTTTTATATAAAGGGTCCAACTCTAGTCATATTAAAATCCAGGGGAATTTTACCATTGACTTTCATATAACAAGGATAGACCCCCTGCATAGCTAATTAGATCATGACTGTAAGGATATGTAGGGGAGGAAGGCAAAGAGCTGAATCATGCACCAACTTTTTAATGTATCCAGAAGGCCAAACATTCCATTTTTTTTCAAAAGCTTTTTTTCTATCTTGCAGGAGGAGAGGTTTTTTTTTTTTTTTTGTTGCATATAAATGACTTTATGTCAGGAGTCGTATTGGGCTTATACACAATGGTAAAGCATACTAGCACCTCTCAACTGCTCTCTTCTCCAGAATTTCAGCTATGAATTTTTTATTACGTAAGCATCTAACTGTTATGGTTGAGAAGAAAATCTCAAAAATATGAACACAGAGGAGTTGGAGTTGAAATTTATCATCAAAAGATTGTTTTAAATAAAAAATGACTTTCTGAACAAAATAAAATTGTTCATTTTGGTCAAAATTTTCTATTTTTAGCAAAAAAGAAAAATATGGAAACCAAAATCCAAACATCTTTCAGTCAGAATTATTGGTTTTTGAAAACTGAAAATATGTATCAAAAACAGCTTTCAAAAATACACGCAGAAAAACTAAACTTTTCACAGGAAATTTGGGGTTTTTTTTTAAAAGAATTTTTTTTCTAAATGTCCTGTGGAAAAATAATTTATTTCTTGAACTGCTCTAGAACTGAATGTAACTGATGCTCTTGGAGATGAGAATTGTCCCATTCAGCTCGGTCAGGTGTTAACTGAGATGCCCTGTCAACAGCATTAACTATTGCATTCCTCATGTAAGAAAGGAGAGCAAGGATCACAAATATATACAAATTATTGTGATTGAGGTCTCATTTTGGTTCCACAAGTGGGTCACATTTGGGAGATATTGCAGCTTATTTTTTCTCCAATCAAGAGGGGACAAAGCTGGGTATGTCTACACAGGCTAAGGCAGGGAGTCTCAGAGCCTGAGTTGATAGACTCAGGCTCACAGGGCTTGTGCTACCACACTAAAAATAGCTGCATAGGCATTGTCACTCAGGCTGGAGCTCAGACTCTGCACCCTGCATCCCTAGGCTTCAGAGCCCAAGCCCCAGCCTGAGCTACAATGGTTATACAGGTATCTTTTAAAAAAAGAAAAGGAGTACTTGTGGCACCTTAGCGACTAAAATTTATTTGAGCATAAGCTTTCGTGAGCTACAGCTCACTTCATCGGATGCATTTAGCTCACGAAAGCTTATGCTCAAATAAATTTGTTAGTCTCTAAGGTGCCACAAGTACTCCTTTTCTTTTTGCGAATACAGACTAACACGGCTGTTACTCTGAAACAGGTATTTTTAGTGTGCTAGTGTGAGCCCAAGTCTGTTGACCTGAGCTCTGAGACTCTTTGCTATTCGCTGTGTAGACATCCCCACTGAGGGGAATCCAAGGTCAAGTTACTGAGGAGAGCACACAGAGCATGCTTGACAACACTTTGAACTTCTGGATAATCTACCATGAGTTTTCTCTCATGTTGGTGACTCATGTAGGCAAAGCATATTTTGTGGGCAGATCACAGAAAAAAGAAATCAGCGTATTTCCCCCACATTTGACTCCTGCTGTAAGCTCTTTGGGGGCAGGAATCCCTTCTTAAGTTTCTACAGCACCTAGCACAATGATACCCCAGTCCCAAGTCTGGCAGCACTGTGCTATTGTGAATCAAATATTTATTTAAAATCAAGTGCATTATTACTATAAATTGGAAAACCCGAGTCAGTAAGGATTTGGGCATACAAAGGGAAATGTTTAGGCTCAATTATGAAGATAACAGAAATATACTGAGTCTAAATGTAAATCTCTGTAGTCAGCCTAACAATTTAAAATTCTCTCTGGGGAATGGGAACTGTGTGCAATCAGGAATATTCCTTTTTTGTGTGTGTGTCACATTTGAAAGGCAATGAAAAGGTGCGTAGTGCCTGCTATGGATTTGCGGTATCATCCACTTGACTCTCTGCTAAAATTATGTTTTTTGTCAGCATTTTTGCCATCACATAGTATGCTCATTCTCTTATCCCCACCAGTCTCTCCTTCACAGAATCAGTCATAAGTCTAGGCTGGAACCCTTACTGTATCTCATCAATGATCTGTAGATTAAAGTGAACAGAGGATATAATAAACAAAAGTTGAAAGTACAGATCAGTTTATTAAAAGCTGTCTGTGCTACTTTCAATTTTACAGTGTGACAACAGATTTATAAGTAAGGTTGCCTGACTGTCTACAGAGTGTTCAGTTGTGTAATGTGAAAGATTAAGTAAGGAGAAAAGTATTAAATACAAAAGTAAGGGAAACATCTCTTTACTTCTCACTTGTCAGCTACTACAGAAACAGTCATCAAGGAAGAAAATGTACTATCTGAAGTCTGAAACACAAAACCCAGGTGACTATTGGTGAATTCTTGTTTTTCACTGTATTGCATTTATTAGCTATAAAACATTTTAAGAGGTATTTGGCACAGCGACTTTGATAATTAGCCCTTCATTTCTGCAGACCTCCCAAGCCCCTGACCTAGCAAGGTCATTCATTAAGCTTTTGATTAATTTTAAGAATGATGTTACTTCCATGGAAATTAATGGTTAAAGTTAGGCACATGCTTAATGATCTTGTTCAACTGGAGCCCAAATGTTAAACTCTTGTCTTTATTCATATACGAAAATGAGCTGGGTATTCTCCTTTTCCTCCCCCTTTCTGCACAACAAAAAACAGGTTGTAATAAATCCTGTACTTCTTCTTAGCATATGAGCAGAGTGCCTCAGGTGGCATGTGACCAGGATTCATCACCGAATTTGGTCCACTGGTTGAATCATTAGCTTCCCTGGCTTGGGCTGAGTACTGACGGGGAGTGTGACGTGAACACTCATCCATGCTCCCCAATCCTGCACTGACCAGAAACAAAGATGGAAGATTTACATGTGCAAAAAGGACCGCATACTTTGCTGGACAAAGACTCTCCACTGGCTGCCTTTGTTACACTACCTGCCTTACTCCTCTAAGGATATGTCTATACTACAATGTAAGCATAGGGTTAGTGGGACTTGGGTCAGCTGACTTGTATTAGGGAACCCTGGGCTTGAATATCTACATTGTATTTTAACCCTAGGTTAAGAATTTTCTGCTCCATGCTCGAACCTAGGGCTCTGGCATCCACACTGCAGTGCGGAGACCTGAGTCAAAGTAGCCATATCCCAGAGTCCCTAATGCCCCCCTCCCCTGCAATGTGGCTACTCTATCCCTAGGAACATGGTGCACTGTGCAAAAACTCTACTGCTCACCCTGCACATTACAGGAAGCTTGATCTGCCTGCCAACACAGTCTGTTGACCAGTCATTTTGTTCCGTGCACTCCCAGCCACCAGAGCCAGCAACATGGAGGAGGCATGTCTTGATGAACTTCTGTTGCTTGTGCTTTCTCTCATGTGTCAGGAAACTGGCAGAGTATCCATAAGGCGTTGGTGGACATTTTGGCAGCATTTTCTGTCCCACCAAAGGTACCGGATGGATCTGCAGGAGGAGAAGGAGGCAGAGAAGGAGGAGTATCCTATTATCCTACTCTCACTGATAGATGCTGCTCAGTGTAATTGGAATACCTGCTGATGATCCCTACGTACACTGCTGCTTCTGGAGCAGAGCCACGAGCATAGACTGGTGGGACCACGTTGTCATGCAGACCTGGGATGACCATCGCTGGATCCAGAACTTTCATATGAAGAAAGCAACATTTCTGGACATTTGTGAGCAGCTTGCCCTGACCCTTCAGAGTAAAGAGATGCATCTGAGGTCACCCTTGTCAGTTCAGAAGAGGGTTGATATAGCTGTCTGGAAGCTGGCTATCCTGAACTGCTACAGGTCCATTTCTAACCACTTTGGGATTGGAAAGTCAACTGTGGGTGAAGTGGTGTCAGAAGTAACTGAAGCAATCAGGCATGTGGTTTACCTGAACATGGCAGACATTAAAGATATTCCAATGTCTTTGAGAGAGTGGGGATTCCTAACTGTTGCAGGGTTATTGATGGGACTCATCTGCCCATAGTTTGTCATCCTCAAAGAACAATGAGTACATAAACCACAAAGGGTACTACTCCATAGTGATGCAGGCCCTTATGGATTACAGAGGAAGATTTATGAATGTCAGTGTTAGGTCTACAGGAAAAGTTCATGATGTCAGAGTATTTTTTACTGCTTGGGAGTCTACATTCATGATAGGCTAGGAAACCATTCCTACCAAATGACATTAACATAAACTGAGTTATTGTCCTCCACTAAAAGCAGCAAAGAGTCCTGTGACACCTTATAGACTAACAGACGTATTGGAGCATAAGCTTTGGTGGGTGAATACCACTTCGTCGGATGCATGTAAAAAAATTTGAAGCCAGTTTAGAACCTGTTGTTAAAGGGGTAGGCAAACACCATCCTGTCTAGCCCACCTGAGCTCTCGGCTGGGGATGCTCCCCTGAGAATCCCTTTTCAATTTTTAGTGACCTGGCGGCGCTCCGGGTCTTCAGCAGCACTTCTGCGGCAGGTCCTACACTCACTCCGCGTCTTCGGTGGCGGGTCCTTCAGTGCCGCCGAAGTGCCGCCGAAGACTGGAGCGAGTGAAGGAACCAGTTCTTCAGCTTTTGGTAGCTTATCACTGTCCACCAGCCTGCACTTCTGCCAGGCACTGGGGTCCGGGTGCTGGTGCTTTTCCTGCCCACCCTGTGGCTTCTGTCAGAGCTCCAAGTTTCTGCTGCCCTGTGGCAGATTTCTGCTGTGGCACTCATTTTTCTGTGGCCCCTGCCCAGGGACCCTGTGGGCCCACTGGATAATCCACCACTGGCATGACCCAGTGGAAGAGGGGAATAGTACCTCTATAAATGTGCTTGGGCAGGGGGGAAGTGGCTCATTTATTTTGGGGGGCAGGCAGTGCTTGGGAGTGGGGTAGTCTTGATTGCCATGCAATGTAAGTTTTGAATGACGGGATGAACACAATGAAAAATGAATTTGGTTGTGGTTATGGGGTGGGAGGCACAATGGCTGTACAGATGGAATTTATTGAAATTAGAATTGCTGTATCTAGGTAAATAGAGGAATGCGGTTTGCTTTGTAATGCTTAATTACTTATTAATATGTTTTTAACTTATCTCCAATCATGATTGTATGATGTGATGCACTGATAGCAACAAACTTCCTTGAAAACGTAACATAGTTTATTTGTAATCGGGTCTTAAAACATTAAAGCACTCAAACAGATGTGGGCAGGCTAGCTGCTATTACAAAACCACACACCCCAAAAGAAAGGGCAGGAAATCATTAATAGCCAGCACAATCCCCCTATTGCTGCATGTCCCCTGGCCTGAAGTTCTCCTTTCCCTTCTTTACAAGTTTACCGCTCACTTGACGGCAAGAGAGGGAGATGGAGATTTACACCAGAGACGGGTGGAAGAAAAAAGGCTGCATGGTGTTTAGTTGCCATGCCCAGCCGCTCATTAGTCCTGAATGTATTGGCTGCCCTGACATGGAGTTGTCTAAGCTACTGCTGGGCTGAGGGTACATCGCCGTGGTGTGTGCTAGCATCCATTATACACAGGAGCTGCTGAAACAGTTCTATCTGCTGATGTCTCTCCTCCTCCCTTAGCCACCATTCCTGTTCCAGAAACTGCTTTGCAAGTGCCAGCCCCCTTGCTGAAACACTGTCATCCACCTGGGTGGTGAGCCTCAGCTTTTCCTCCTGCCTCTCAGCACATCTTTATTCCAGGCTTTCATCCCTCTTCTTCTGGTTCTGAACCTGTTGGTCTACCCTCTCAAGAACATTGACCATAACTTTATCATGGAAATGCTTCTTTTTGGAATGATCTATGAGGGTACATCCACTCAATGTGCAGCAGCAGTCAAAAAAGCTAACAGAAATAAATGTTGGGCATCATTAAGAAGGGATAGATAATAAGACAGAAAATATCATATCATAAAATATCTATATTAATCCATAGTAGGCCCACATCTTAAATATGGCATGCAGATGTGGTCACTGCATCTCAAAAAATATATTCAAATTGGAAAAGGTTCACAAAAGGGTGACAAAAATGATTAGGGGTATGGAACAGCTTGCATATGAGGAGAGATTAATAAGACTGGGACTTTTCATCTTGGAAAGAGACAACTAAGGGGGGATAGGATTGAGGTCTATAAAATCATGATGGGTGTGGAGAAACTAAATAAGGAAGTGTTATTTACTTCTTCTCATAACACAAGTACTAGGGGTCACCAAATGAAATTAATAGGCAGCAAGTTTAAAACAAACAAAAGGAAGTATTTCTTTACACAATGCACAGTCAACCTGTGGAACTCTTTACCAGAGGATGTTGTGAAGGCAAGACAATAACAGGGTTAAAAAAAAAAGACCCTAGATAAACTCATAGAGGATAGGTACATCAATGGTGTCACTAGTCTCTGTTTGCCAGAAGCTGGGAATGGGTGTCAGGGGATGGATCACTTGATCATTACCTGTTCTATTAATTCCTTCTGGGGTACCTGGCATTGGCCACTGTCGGAAGACAGGATACTGGGCTAGACAGACCTTTGGTTTGACTCAGTATGGAAGTTCTTATGTTCTTATGAACGTCATGTCAGATTCCAGAAGGACAGCAAGGTAGTAGAGGCTAAAGGTCCTGAAATAGGATAAGAAACAGAGAGTTATTGTTTAAAGTAGCTCTGGAGGAGCAGAGAATTCACTACTGTGAAATCTCAAGGACACAAAATGTACCTAAAGTGAACCTACACATATTGTGAAGGAGATGCTTCAGTCCTCACGCTGTCTCTTGCATTAGCCTTGTTAATCATAGTTGCAGAAGTGCAAAGGCAATGGTAAATTTAAAATTAAAACCTTTATTCTGTTTCATAAAAAAATTCAAATCTAATTTCCATGTGGGAGCAGGAGTGCACGGGGCAGGTGTGTATAGCTGTCATGTATGGGCATTCCTTGTGCTTTGGCTGAAGTTTACAGTTTTACTGGCCTTACACCAGAGATTCACCAAAATCTGGCTGTGCTCATGTGACCAGGAAGCAGTTCACTTTGTACAAGACTTGATGGGTTTGGTCTCCATTGCAGACCTTGGAGGATCTTTGATAGTGTGCTTGCAGATCGGTAATGAGAAGAGAATGAGTTAATGCTGACCTGAGCTGTTGCCGTTTACAAAGGGGCATGGTTTTCATTTTTAATAGAGTGCACTGCAGATTGTTGGCATAGAGAGGACTAAGGAAGTTGGGCCAAGGAACTGTGGGATACATCTGGATTACTCCCGGTACCTGAGTCAAGCTGGCACCATGTCTACAGTGCAAAGCAATAGGGCTCAGGCCAGAGGTCCTGGCTCAACTTGAGCTTGGACCCTCCAGGCCTGCAGGGTCCTGAGCCTCTGAGTACAAGCCCTGGGTTAGGGCAATTGCAGTGTAGATGCAAGAGGGAGGGAGGTTGCCTTAAGCCCAGGCTTACATCGCAGTGTAAACATACCCTCTGCATACATTGCTACAGTGCTAGTACTTTCCGTACCTCACTTTCATGACCACCAAATTTCTCATACATTTTTAGAAAGAGTAAAAGTATCTTTATATAGTCCCTGAACTGTTGTTTGAAAAAAATCAAATCTCGAAAGTGTTGTCTCTTCTGTTATTGTCTTCTACTAGCTGCACTTGCCATTTCACAAGATTAGAAATGTCCTTATATGAACACCCAACATTTGTCCATTATAAATATTAGATAATGTATTGAATGTAATAGGGTTGGCCCCTCTGCTGAGCAGTAGCAGATGTGGATCTGGCAAGTTGGCTTCCCAGAAAAGAAAAATCAATGGTGCAGAGTCTGTGTATGTTGTAAGTGGACCTTGGCTTATTTTCACACACTGCCTTATCCTGGAATGGAGGTAGTCACAAACAGCATGTAGGCAGTCCCTTTATTCAGGAATCTCTGCCCATCGTGCCTGGTTCCCACAGAGCAATTCACTGCAATCACAGAACAAAGCAGAAAGCATTCACACAGCTCCCTTTATACAGAATGTTGTATAACCAAAACTAACACAACATGTCTTCTTAAGACTAAACATTTGTTTTCATGCTAATAAATAGGACTTGGAAGACTTTGTGTAACAGTACCACTTCATGACACATACCATAATGTATAGTTTGAAAATGTTTATCTGTATACAATTGTCTGGACTAACTCCATGTACAATGGACAAAGGATCTTGTATTTATATAACTTGTACATTTTCAGAGCTACTCATTTATTTATAAATATATCCTACAGCTATAAGTATTAGATTTTCTTTTGACTAACCTTTTATTTTGAGACTGACTAGAGGATAAATGCTAACAAATGTGATCTAGCACCAGCTGCATATGTTAATGTATTGATGGGTTCAGTCCCCATCTTCACTTTACTACTATCTTAATAAGAGAGCATCTTTACGCAAGATCCTTTTAAAGTTAATGAAACCAGGAGACAAGTGTAGAGTTCAAAGATACTTGCTCTGTTTCTCTTCTTCTGAGGTCCTGTGTTTTCTACAGAGCACGCACCATCTGAAAAATGGCTTCACAGAGGACCAGTGGAAAAGCTGATGGCTCTTTTGGTGCCATCCAAAAAACAAAGGGAAAAAATCCTGAAATGCAAGAAGTTTGAAGTGAATGTTGATCTTTCAGATAAACTTAGCTGAGAGATTAATCAAGCAGAATGACAGCCTAGGATGGGTGCGTGTAAAGTGTGAAAAATTGGGATGGGGTGTAGGGGGATAATAGGCACCTATATAAGATAAAGTACCAAATATCGGGACTGTCCCTATAAAATCAGGACATCTAGTCACATCTGGTGCAGGAGGAGGAGGAGAAGAAATAAGGGTTGCCTACCACCGTAAAGGTTTTGCAATCTAATTTGCCTGAATAAACCAGCTTTTACTGAGTCTGAATGTGTGGTGCTCCAGATATATACACATTTAAAAGTGCTTACATAAATTGTTGCCCTCTGATTTTTTTTTAAAAAAGGAAAACACAGCCTGTGACTAATATAGTTAATTCTAAATCATATTTCTTCAAACATGTAAAAGGCTTTAAGTCTTTGAAGACTTGGGACTTTTTCTGGCAGTAGTGCACACTTGAAACTTCCATCAAGGCTGGGAGTTGCAATGTGAGCACTTGCTGGATCAGCCCTGAGCCCATGGCAAGTTTGAAATATTTAAAAAGAAACCATTTAAGTGATCCAAGATAATCCAAAGATCTGAAAATATCTTCAATAGTGAATGCACCAATTTTAGCATGGTTAGAAATCTCAAAAATGGATGAAGTTTGGTGGGTGGAAAAGGGAGATTTAATTACTTTTACAGGCCTCTCCATTCTCTCCATCACTGCCATATTTCAAATCCATAACCCATAAATGTTTGTATGGGAATCGGATTCTGAGAACTATGTTAATCCATTCCAAGAATAAAATGTGACCGGTTTGTCCAATCGAACAGCTCAGATTTCAAATATAAAATATTTGAAATAAACTACCAGCAAATGAGCACAAGCTAAAAATAACCTGCAGAACTTTTCGGCTGAATCATTCTGAAAAATAAATTTAAGTTTATAGCGTTCTGTTCCTGGACAGTTAATGCACACAAAAAAGGGGGGAAATTAATTGAGTAAATTATTCATGCACTATTCACCCAGATTAAGTCATAACTTCCCCACTGCATCATTCTTCTGAGAAACTTTCAACAGGGAAACCAGCATTCCAATGTCAAGAATCCCTCATACAGAATGTCCTGCCAGGAGCTACCTCCAGTTTGTAGGGAAGATGCTTTAGCTCAAGCACCTCTATTTATCTCCACAAAAGTATTATGGTTTGGGGAGAGATGCTATTTCTCAGCTAATCAGATCACAAACCTATAAAGGCTTTACTGAAAGCCAACATTTTCTATGCATCTGAAAAATCTGTGGCAGCCAGTGTAGATCTTGGAGGACTGATGTAATGTGCTTCTGCTATGAAACTCCACTTAATAAGTAGAGTGTGGTAATCTAGTTTTGTTTTCACTATGGTCTCAAGGGGAACTCTATTGCAGAAATCTAATCTGAAAGTGAAAAATGAATAGATAATTGTGACAAGGTTTGCACTGGAGAGAAAAGGATGAATTCTTCTCTCTGAGCACATAGGTAAAGAAATGCTCTTCATCATTCCCACTACCAGAGCATCTAGAAGCAGTCCAGGATCTAACAGCATACCTAAGTTGTGCACTTGTGTTACAAATGATGGTTACACTTCCTCACAGATTGTAGCTTGAAGCCACCTCAACTTCTTCACTTCTTCATTGACCAATACTGGATGAAACAGAAAGACATAGTGTTTTTTCCCAAAAACCACTGTTCTATTTCCCCTGCAGTAGACAATTAAGTCCAGCTCCTAGCTACTTTTTCTACAGAGTAACATGAATATTCTTCACAGTGCAAAAAATCTGACTCCAGAGTGACGTAGATGCAGTAAGGGTTCACTAAACTCCCAATCATTCAGAACAGTGCAACTGTGCAGGTGCAAAGATAGAAGCAAAGAGACTTATCTTCACTTCCTGCATAGATAGAGCAAAAGCAACAGTCTTAAATCTGTATGCCACAAGCAGCTGTATCCAGCAAGACAATTCTCTACGAGCACTGAACCATGGGAGAACCTGTAAGGACCAAGCCTACAGAGAGGGTGTTTAGGGGTCACAGTATGAATAACGGAGAGCACAAGATTGTTAATTGTTTGATAGGACTTGGGGAAAAGGTTGAAGGTTTATTCTTGGAGGGTGAAAGGGCTTTTCTGCTGCTTTGATTTGTTAGCTGAGTTGATTTATTTCCTATATATGATTATTTTCATCCTGCTGGTTGGTTATCATTGTATCTATAATTTTAAGGAAGTTTTAGGGTGCTCTGAATTTTATGGGGTGTTTTTCATTGTCTAAAACTAAATACATTATTGATTGTTTAATAGGATCTTTTAAGTGGGCAATAGGAGCAACAACCTTCATGAACACCAGAGATTGGGGGACAAAGGGCCATAGTTCTTAATTTTTTAAACATGGACAGTGTCCCCATCATGTACTTTTGTACCAGATATGGACTGGTCAAAGAGCTTGCTTATACACACCAGATGTGTTCATCATAAGATCCTTTAACACTCTGCAAGATATGGCTGAGGTGTATTTAAATAAGGTATTTTACACACAGAGCCACCTAGTGGCTGAACAGTATAATTCAGTTTAGCATTCCATTACATATCCCCCTTTAAGTTCTACATTCCTACCATTTATAATATTTATACTTTCACAACATCTTTGAAATTCAGTACATATCAATCTATTAAGTGTCTCTAAATTTTACTGTTTTCTAATTACACAACCTGAATTGTGGTCCGTTTTCTGTCACTAGTTGTTCTGGAATACAGAAGTGAGCAAAAGTGCACTTCAGTTTCTCAATAACGTGACATGTTATGTCTTTCAAGTACATTATTTCTATATACCTGGAAAAATATTCCACTATGACCAGATAATTATGTCTTCTGAATTCTCATAAAACTGCAGCTAGCCTCTTACAAGGTCTCTCTGTTAGGAGTGTTTGTATACTGTACGGTTCACTATTGTCTAAAGTTGATTTGTACTGGATCTCCTTTGAAAAGTCCAATACCATCAAATCCTCCATCGAGTTCTTCCACCTTTCTCATTAGGCCCATCATGGCTGTCACACTGTGACTAAGAAGATTATTAGGCTTTGATCCTGTGAATGCACAGCTTTTGTCTTTATAAGAAGAAAAGGAGTACTTGTGGCACCTTAGAGACTAACAAATTTATTTGAACATAAGCTTTCATGAGCTACAGCTCACTTCATCAGATGCATTTGGTGGAAAATACAAAATGCATCCAATGAAGTGAGCTGTAGCTCATGAAAGCTTATGCTCAAATAAATTTGTTAGTCTCTAAGTGCCACAAGTACTCCTTTTCTTTTTGCGAATACAGACTAACACGGCTGCTACTCTGAAATCTGTCTTTATAAGTTGTTTCTGTGTAGTGAAGTGGCCCATACAGTTCAGAATATCTGCGGGGATAATCGGAGTTATCTCAGGTGATTTCCACTCTGGAGGGGTGGAGACTGAATGTGATTGTTAGCCCCTTCTGAGATGACTGTGATGTCAATTCCTGAGTCAATTTTAAAGTCAGTAGTCTTGCCATGAATATTCAATTTTACTTTCCAAGCAGGTTCTGTGGCCTCACATGTATAGATCCCCAAAACAATGACTCTTGATTGTCAGTAATATCAGTCAGCTCCCTGACTGCTTTAGTGTGGCAAAAAGCACCAAAGTGTCCACATTTCTTGCATTTATTACACCATGCATCTCTGACTGGACATGCACCATCTCTTGGGATATGATTCCTCACACCTTGTTCATGTAGGCTGCAATTTATCCCTCTCAGCCTGGGAGTCCTCTCTCCTTGCCTCAGGGATTTTATGATGATGTCTTTTCACACACACAGTGTCTGTTTACAGTTTCTAAGCTAGTTGCAGATTTTTCAGGTCTCTCAAGTTGCTTTAGGTTTTGCTATCTCACCAGTTCAGACTGCTTTGCTCTCTAGACAGCTGTGGATACAGCTAAATCTTTCTTCAGTTGTAACTGCTGTGAAAGTTTTTTATCTGTTAACCCAGTAACCAGCCTGTCTGTGATACTTTCACGTTTTGCATTCCCCAAATCACAGTTTTTAGCCATTGTATGCAGAGCTCTTATAAAACATAATTTTGTGATAGAAACATGCTCTTTCATAAACTACATTTCTCTGATGTGTAAGGTATGCGCCAAACATAGAACCCTTTCAGAGTCAGTTCTGTGGCTGTTTTCAATAAGGTCAAGGGATTTAAAGATATTCTCTGCCTGCTTCTGTATCTCATAAATTAAAGAAGATACTTGTATATCTCCAGCTTCTCTGTGGAGTTTGTTTGCAATTCAAAATCTTGCAAAATTCTGTTTCCAGTCTAAAGGGAAAGGAGTACCCGTGGCACCTTAGAGACTAACAAATTTATTAGAGCATAAGCTTTCGTGAGCTACAGCTCACTTCATCGGATGCTGTAGCTCACGAAAGCTTATGCTCTAATAAATTTGTTAGTCTCTAAGGTGCCACGGGTACTCCTTTTCTTTTTGCGAATACAGACTAACACGGCTGCTACTCTGAAACCTGTTTCCAGTCTGTCCACTGCAAAGGTTTGTCAAAGCTGAAGTTTTCTGGGGCATTGAATCATGGCATGTTGCTAGATCTTGCAGTCTTTTTTTGCTGTTTTCCTTCCAACTGCAACCTTTGTTGCTGTTTTCCTTTTGTTTCTGTTCTTAGTTTACTCCTGACACCATGTCATGTACTTCTGCATCAGTTATGGACTGGTCACAGAGCTCGCTTATACACACCAGATGTGTTCTTCGTAAGATCCATTAATGCTCTGAAGGTATGGTTGTGGTTCATTTAAATAAGTGGCTGAACAGGATACTATAGTTTAGCATTTCATTACAACCCCCACTTTTGAAAAGCTCAAGTGGCAGGGGCCCAATGAGGGATCCAGGTCCTACCTTGGCCCCTGAAAAAAGCTGGGTATGATGATGGTGGAGCTCCTTCTCTTGGCTCAGTTGCCCCTTCATCAAGGAAGCAGGGCATTCAGACCACTTTTGAGTGGCAATGCACCTCCATGCATCACATCACAATGACACTGATTCAAATTTGACCCAGCTGCCCCTCTGTCATGACTGAGGGGTGGCCAGGCCAACAATGACCAACTGCCCCTGCACTTTTGCAATCCTTCCAGCGCCACTGCTGCCTTACCCACTGTGTTATCTGTCGGGAACCTCACTAGTTCTATCAAAAAAAATCACTCATCCAGTTAGTATAGGTATACTCCAAACCTCAAACCACAGGAGACAATGGCTGGCACATGACAGTGGTCATTACTATCTCTCCAATTTCCACTTCTTTCCCAAAAGCTGGATCCAGAGTATGCCCAGTCTTATGCACAGATTACTACAGGGGGTTGCAGACATCAACCATTATCATGGCAGACATAAAATTCGGAGTCAGTTCATAAGAAGCATCATACACATGGTAAATGAAATCACCAATAATTTTATTAATCTTGGTGATTTCAGCACAGGCATAGTGAGAAACCTGATCATCCCTGATAGCGTTCATGTGTGTTGTTGGTGTATAGGTTGTCCCACTCCAAATCTTTTCCTTTCCCCATCCTCTGACCTATGTAGCATCCATGTTTCCACTGGTGAGATGGCAGAGTGAGAACAGTGACCTGAGGAATTGTGTGAAGTTAAAAAAAATAAAATTATGAGATGGGGGACAGGGAATCATAATTCCCTGGGTGCACTGCATTGTGGGATATCAGCACTGCATCCAGAGAATTAACGGTCCCACAAGGCATTGAGCTGGACTGTGCCTCAGGGGACATGGGGATGCTTAGCCATAGTGTACCATGTCTTCTACCTTGTGACAGATATGGCAATTTCCTACAATTGAACAACCTTACTGAATTAAGTTTAAATATCTTGGGAGTCCATTGTATTAAATGCAAAAGTTGTGTTATTATGGGCTAGAACTGCACGTAACTTCTCTAGGAGGTTGTGAATCATGGGAAGTGTTATGAATTTCAAAGGACTATATGGAACAAAGTGCCAGACAAGAATGGACTTTTGGGACAACAGTATTTGAGTGTCCACCTGGGGAATTTTTAGGAGGAGGTGAATGCAAATTCCCACCTTGGGTTATGCAAAAACCCAGCCTTTTGAAGCTACACACTAATGAGAAGACCATTATCTGCCAATTAACTGTTCCTAGAGTCTGAAGATCAAAGACCCAAGATGTATAAAAGACTGAACTATTTGTGGCTGTGCTTGATCTGCGCTAAGGCTGTTATGAACTTGTAACTACAGAAAACCCCCTTGGTAGAGTTTGAAGGACTGACTCCTATCAGAGCAGAGTCCTTGTTGGAGTTGTTGGGGTGTGTGTGGGTGTGTGTGATCTCCGGTAAACTTATTAATATGCATGTAGGTTCGCTTATTGTTTTTAATAAGTTTTCTCTATAATGCTTTCACCTTCAGAATAAACGTACTTTCTTATAACGGGCTGTGTAGTAAGTTATAACTGCTGGCAATTCACTATTCATGAGCCTTTGGGAAGAAAGCAAAGCACAAATGTTGGCCTGTTTAGGCAGTCGGGATTGCTGGAAATATCACAGTGAAGGTGATGTAGGAATTGTGTGCTCTGGAAAAAACCCTGGTCAGGAAGGAGAGAAATGCAAGTCTCTTCCCAAGAGAGATAACAGAGCTGAAAGCCTGGAGTGAGTGCCCTTGGTAGATCATGGAGGGGGAATGCAGGAGCAGTTGCCATGAACTTTGACATGCCAGACACAACCGCTGGTAGTGAGGATATACAGCACCAGCAAAAGCAGCCAGGTGTGCACAGGCTTTAGCAACATAGCAATGATGGTGGCTGCAAGCTGGCAAAAGTTCTCGTGGCCAAGTTTTCTAGTGTAGACATGGCCTGAGATGCCAGTTGCCTCATAAAATCAATATCGCTGTGGGGGAGGAGTTATCTTCCTGTAGTTTACATCACCTCCAAACAGCAAATACTCCCTGATCTTCCTTTGCCGTACTTGCAACGCTATAGCGGGCTAGAGATGGAATATGCCAGCAAGGGTCCTGCATCATCATCCAGGTCTGCTGAGATATGTGCAGGTTTAGTTGGTGGGGGAAAGGAGGAGGGCATACTGTGCGTTCACTAGCTGCCTTTATACAGAAAGTTGAAAAAGTATTTGGTCATTCGTATTCACCATTAAATAGCGGGAACATGTTTGCAAATAAAGTTAAACAGGAGATGGGGGATCCAGGGAAACTGAGGACACTCGCCTCGCGAATCCAGCAATGGCCAAGCTGTGGCATACACCAAAGGAAACTCGACTCCTGGGGCGTTTAGGAAGTGATCTGTGCATTCATTTACAGAGGACAGAAATATAAGGGATGTTTTAATTGCATCTCTTCCCCCCACCCCCTTTTGGACAACAGTCGCGTCTTCAGGCCGCAAACTCTTTGGGACAGGAGCTCCCCCGTCCCGTGCAGGGTGGGGCACAGGGGCGGCACTTCAGCAATGACCATAAAAGGAAGCGCCCCCCCCCCTCCCCACCCCCGGTCGCAGCGACGTGCCGCATCCGTCCCGCAGCCCAAGCTTTTGCCCCGGCTTCGCAGCCACTTGAGAAAGTCTCCAGCCCGTGGGAGGTGACAGACGTGGCTGGGTGTGCCGGGGACGGGGCTGCATCCAGCCCTTACCGCCCTGCCTCATCGGCCTCAGTGCTCAGCCCCCCCCCCCCCCCACCGCGTGAGGAGAAACTTTGCCGGGAGGGGGTCAGTGACTGCCCCGCCGGGCGCCGCCTTTGCCGCCCGCCTCCCGCGGCCGCTCGGCGCGGCTCGCCCCTGGCCGGGGAGCTCGCGTGGGTGGGAGACGCTCCTTGCCGCTCGCCCTCTTCCCAGCGCGCCTCCCCGTCTCCTCCCCCTCAGCCTGGCGGCGGCGGTGCCCGCGCCCCGCGCCCCGGTCTCCCGCCGCAGCAGCCGCGGCTCGGGCGAGGCGAGCCGGGCAGCCGCGCGGAGTCCCGGCGACCCTCCCTCCTTTCGCCCCCTCCCGGCGGCCGCCGGCCCTGCCTGCTCCCCGCCGGGCGTTGCAGGCTTCCCGATGGCACGGCGCTGAGGGCAGGCAGCGGCAGCGGGCGGTGCCGGCGCGGGGCTCTGCCCTGATTCACTGCGGGGCTTGCGTGGGGCGAAGCCGGCTGGTACTTTTCTCCAATGGTCCAAAGCGACATGTCCAAATCGCCTCCCACTCCGGCGGCGGCGCAGGGGCCGCAGATGGAGCTGCTGGACAACCCCCCACCCGCCGCAACAGCAGCGCAGGTACCTGGTGGGGTGAGGGGCTTCTCCGGGCCTGGGGTCCCGGGCTGTGCCTTCGGTGTCTGCCGCCTCCCCTCAGCTTCTCTCAGGCTTCCACCTTCCTCCCCGCTCAGGACCCTGCTGTCATAAGGGGCAAGGGGAGCTCTGGTGGGGGGGGGCACTCTCCCCCGTCCCCGTAGGGACAGATGTGCAAAGCTAATCCGATCCCCTAGCTCGTAAGCGTGGCCGTCTGGGCTAGAACATCCACCCCTCACCCTCAGAACGGAGTCCTCGCTGCAAAGAAACGCTTTTAAACGAGCCATAGGGAGGTCCCAACCCTTCTGAGCTAACAGAAAGCCTCAAGGAGATTAGGAGAGGAACAGCTGGATTTCCCAAACTCTTACCCTCCAGCTTCAATTCCCATTTAGAAGGGAAGTGTGATAGCTCGCAGAAGAGATCTGAGATCCGTTTCCCCCCCACCCCACCCCCTTAAATGCAATTTAATTAAAACATATTCATGCAAGGAAGTGTTCAGTGAAATAGATATTTGGTAAACCTTGTCATTTTCTAAAGAGTGCAGATGAATGTAAGAACACAGTACTATGACTGTTGTTCAGTGCCTTCCTTTCTAAAGCAAAGGATTGTTTCCCCATCTCTAACAACCTGTTGTATCTGGTGCAACCTACATGTTGCTTACAATATTACTCTACAGCCTGTCTTCCCCCTCACATCCAATATGTGTCCATAGATTAGGAATCCTGCTTTATCGGAGAAGACAGAATTTATGCCATATAAAGCAGCAGGAGTAAGGACCTCGGCTGGGATAAAGATGTTCCTGACCTTACAGATTCTAGCTTCTAGAATAAAATTAGGAAACTGGGTGTACCATCTTGTCCCCCCGCAAGGATGCTGTTAAAGTAAAATATATATTGTATGCAGATTGGCGAGTGTGTGTGTGTTTGAGATGGAGAAATGGAGGTTAACACATCTATTGAAGATATTTTGAGATAAAGCTTTGGTTTAGTATGTTAATGTTGTATAATATCTCTCTTCGTTTTACCTTACATGTCTGCATAGATTCATTTTGCTATTTTTAAACCCAGGGTGTGCTAATATCTGATTGTGTGCATTTGAAATAATGAACACTCTGGTTCTCTTTGGGGTGATTCCTTTTTGTTGTTGTCAAAACTGTTTCTGATCCTTTATTTTAGTTGAAAAGGCAGTCCATTAAGTATCACAAAAATGTTGGATTAGAAACGTTGGCACATGAAAATGGTGTCAGTCTGTGTAATTGACTTTTATTGGAGATCATTAAAAATGAATAACAATTCAGCTATTGAGAAACCAGTCCATGTTAAAAAAAAAAAAAGAAGAAAAAGTGTATATTTTTTCTATTTGCTTATGAATAGGGTCCTACCAAATCCATGGCCATGAAATACACATCACGGGATCAAATACACATCATTGGGAAATCTGGTCTCCCCCTGTGAAATGTAGGTCTTTTGTGTGCTCTTACTCTATACTATACAGATTTCACCAGGGAGACCAGCGTTTCTCAAATTGGGGGTCCTGACCCAACAGGAAGTTGCAGGGGGTTACAAGGTTATTTTAAGGGGGTCGTGGTATTGCTACCTTTACTTCTCTGCGGCGACTGTTGGCTGGGTGCCCAGATCTAAAGCAGTGCCCTGCCAGCAGCAGCACAGAAGTAAGGGTAGCAGTACCGCAACCCCTCTACAATAACCTTGCGAACCCCCCATAACTGCTTTTTACGTCAGGACCCCTACAATGACAACACTGTGAAATTTCAGATTTAAATAGCTGAAATCACAAAATTTACGATTTTTAAAATCCTCTGACAATGAAGTTGACCGAAATGGACTGTGAATTTGGTAGGGCCCTACTTCTGAAACTACAGTCAGAAACGTAGCAGTGTGGGCATATGCTTTGCAAGCCTTCCCACACAGTGGTGCCCTGGCACCTAATTCCTGACCTACAAATACTTCTGTTTTTCTGGTCTCTGCCCTATCCTGAGCAGAGACTGACAACTGTACCAAATTCTGCAGTGGTTTTCTGATGTGGACAAATATCCATTATTGGTCACAAAAATCATTCTTATCTGTGGTCTTAACTAGGCATAAAATAATCTCTCTTTAGAGGTGAACGGCTAGTTCACCAACAATACCCTGCATTATTTGTTTCTCGGGTACAGTACAGTACTTGTATTCTGTTTTATATAATTGGTTTCCGAATGGCTAGAGCACAAATGGTGGCTTTTTGTGTGTGTGTGTGCCTGCGTGCGTGCGGGTGTGTGGTAAAGATAGTGAAGTTTTTGAGTAAATGCAAGGAGCAAATTGCACTTCTCTGTACCAAAGTCCATCATTGCCTTTAGGCACATATACAATCATATGTAATCCTTTTGGATCAAAGAACATTATTGGAATAGACCACTTCTTTGTCTGAATATTAATATTCAATTAAATCCTTAGTATTTTATTGCATTGAGAGACCATTATCCTTTTTTCCATTATTTCTGAAAAATTAATACAGTAAAAACTTGATGCTATTATAAGTAGTCACAGTGAGAAAGAGGCTGAACGTAGGGAATGTGATCCATCACTTACTGTACTACATATATTCTAGTAATGTCCATTTACCCACAGGTTTAAGGTACTTGGGGCTATCATGTTTTGTGATACTACTAGAAGTATTCCATGCCAATATTCCCAGCGATGAGGTCAGAGAACCGTTCAAGTTTAATGCAGCAGTGTCACTCCTCGAAGTGCTTTAGAAAATACCATTCTACAACTTAGCTTGGCCTGTATGGATGTGAACCAACTTTGTAACCAGATTCAAAACTGTGTCCTATCCTAGGATTCTACGCTAGGCATATTTTTTTTATTTTGGTTATATATCATGTTCTGTATCGTGGATCAACAAAGGCTGGCCAAACCATGCTATAGCAGTTTAAGGAACAATTATACTTAATAGTTTGTTTCCATATTGTTGAGCCACCGACATCCTCTGTAGTTAATCTGTTGCAAGGTTTTACATTATGGTTTTCCAACATGGTTTGCAAACAAAATAAAGTCCCTGGAGGCATTGATCAAGGAAATTATGCTTGAAACCTGCTAGTCCCTGTCCCAAATAGCATGTTATGTCTTTGTTTGTGTTTGTACAGCACCTAGCATAAAGGAGCTCTGATTCTGACTGGGACTTCTGGGAGAGTGCTACTTTAAAATAAATATTAAACATAGTTATAACTAGCACACTCTGATTCTAGTGTAGATAAGATTTAAGATAAAAGTTTAGGTCTCCAATCTATAAATGGAGATTCTCTATGTCCTAATAAGGAGGAGAGGATGGAAAATGATGATAAAATACAGATAGGATTTGATGAGAAACAGTCAAATGAAGAAAAGTTCCATTCAATTATATCACGTAATGGCAGGCAGCTAAAAAGTGACAAGTTTTTTAAGTGCTTATACACCAATGTTAGTAGTCTAAATAATAAGATGGGTGAACTAGAGTGCCTCGTAGTAAATGAGGTTAGTGATATAATAGGCATCACAGAAACTTGGTGGAATGAGGATAATCAATGGGACACAGTAATACCAGGGTACAAAATATATCGGAAGGACAGAACAGATCATGCTGGTGGGGGAGGGGCACTATATGTGAAAGAAAGTATAGAATCAAATGAAGTAAAAATCTTAAATGAACGAGACTGTATCATTGAATATCTACAGATAGTAATTCCATACTTGAATAATAAGAATATAGCAGTAGGAATATATTACAGACCACCTGACCAGGATGGTGATAGTGACTTTGAAATGCTCAGGGAGATTAGAGAGGCTATTAAAATAAAAAACACAATAATAATGGGGGATTTCAACTATTCCCATATTGACTCGGTAGATATCACCTCAGGCAAGTATGCAGAGAAACAGTTTCTTGACACCTTAAATGACTGCTTCTTGGAGCAGCTAGTCCTGGAACCCACAAGAGGAGAGGCAATTCTTGATTTAGTCCTCAGTGGAGCACAGGATATAGTCCAAGAGGTGAATACAGCTGGACTGCTTGGTAATAGTGTCCATAATCAATGTTCCCTCTAATTTTTGACAGGCCGTGTGCACAAAAAATTTCTTCTGTGCAAACTGTTGTGCTTCTGTGCAAATTTTTGTGAGTGCGGTGCTTCGCTGCGTGCGCAGGGTTTAGGATCTGTGTGCATGCACACATGCGCACAGCTTGGAGGGAACAGTGACCATAATATAATTAAATTTAACATCCCTGTGGCAGGGAAAACACCACAGTGATCCAACACTGTCAAATTTACAAAAAGAAAAGGAGTACTTGTGGCACCTTAGAGACTAACAAATTTATTAGAGCATAAGCTTTCGTGAGCTACAGCTCACTTCATCGGATGCATTTGGTGGAAAAAACAGAGGAGAGATTTATATACACACACACACACACACAGAGAACATGAAACAATGGGTTTATCATACACACTGTAAGGAGAGTGATCACTTAAGATAAGCCATCACCAGCAGCAGGGGGGGAAAAGGAGGAAAACCTTTCATGGTGACAAGCAAGGTAGGCTAATTCCAGCAGTTAACAAGAATATCAGAGGAGCAGTGGGGGGTGGGGTGGGAGGGAGAAATATCATGGGGAAATAGTTTTACTTTGTGTAATGACTCATCCATTCCCAGTCTCTATTCAAGCCTAAGTTAATTGTATCCAGTTTGCAAATTAATTCCAATTCAGCAGTCTCTCGTTGGAGTCTGTTTTTGAAGCTTTTTTGTTGAAGGATAGCCACTCTTAGGTCTGTGATCGAGTGACCAGAGAGATTGAAGTGTTCTCCAACTGGTTTTTGAATGTTATAATTCTTGACGTCTGATTTGTGTCCATTCATTCTTTTACGTAGAGACTGTCCAGTTTGGCCAATGTACATGGCAGAGGGGCATTGCTGGCACATGATGGCATATATCACATTGGTAGATGCGCAGGTGAACGAGCCTCTGATAGTGTGGCTGATGTGATTAGGCCCTATGATGGTATCCCCTGAATAGATATGTGGACAGAGTTGGCAACGGGCTTTGTTGCAAGGATAGGTTCCTGGGTTAGTGGTTCTGTTGTGTGGTGTGTGGTTGCTGGTGAGTATTTGCTTCAGATTGGGGGGCTGTCTGTAAGCAAGGACTGGTCTGTCTCCCAAGATCTGTGAGAGTGATGGGTCGTCCTTCAGGATAGGTTGTAGATCCTTGATGATGCGTTGGAGAGGTTTTAGTTGGGGGCTGAAGGTGATGGCTAGTGGCGTTCTGTTGTTTTCTTTGTTGGGCCTGTCCTGTAGTAGGTGACTTCTGGGTACTCTTCTGGCTCTGTCAATCTGTTTCTTCACTTCAGCAGGTGGGTATTGTAGTTGTAGGAATGCATGATAGAGATCTTGTAGGTGTTTGTGTCTGTCTGAGGGGTTGGAGCAAATGCGGTTATATCGTAGCGCTTGGCTGTAGACAATGGATCGAGTGGTATGATCTGGATGAAAGCTAGAGGCATGTAGGTAGGAATAGCGGTCAGTAGGTTTCCGATATAGGGTGGTGTTTATGTGACCATCGCTTATTAGCACCGTAGTGTCCAGGAAATGGATCTCTTGTGAGGACTGGTCCAGGCTGAGGTTGATGGTGGGATGGAAATTGTTGAAATCATGGTGGAATTCCTCAAGAGCTTCTTTTCCATGGGTCCAGATGATGAAGATGTCATCAATGTAGCGCAAGTAGAGTAGGGGCATTGGGGACGAGAGCTGAGGAAGCGTTGTTCTAAGTCAGCCATAAAAATGTTGGCATACTGTGGGGCCATGCGGGTACCCATCGCAGTGCCGCTGATTTGAAGGTATACATTGTCACCAAATGTGAAATAGTTATGGGTCAGGACAAAGTCACAAAGTTCAGCCACCAGGTTAGCCGTACATCATCGGGGATACTGTTCCTGACGGCTTGTAGTTCATTTTTGTGTGGAATGTTGGTGTAGAGGGCTTCTACATCCATAGTGGCTAGGATGGTGTTTTTGGGAAGATCACCAATGGACTGTAGTTTCCTCAGGAAGTCAGTGGTGTCTCGAAGATAGCTGGGAGTGCTGGTAACGAAGGGCCTGAGGAGGGAGTCTTCATAGCCAGACAATCCTGCTGTCAGGGTGCCAATGCCTGAGATGATGGGGCGTCCAGGATTTCCAGGTTTATGGATCTTGGGTAGCAGATAGAATACCCCAGGTCGGGGCTCCAGGGGTGTGTCTGTGCGGATTTGTTCTTGTGCTTTTTCAGGGAGTTTCTTGAGCAAATGCTGTAGTTTCTTTTGGTAACTCTCAGTCTTGGGAGACAGACCAGTCCTTGTTTACAGACAGCCCCCCAATCTGAAGCAAATACTCACCAGCAACCACACACCACACAACAGAACCACTAACCCAGGAACCTATCCTTGCAACAAAGCCCGTTGCCAACTCTGTCCACATATCTATTCAGGGGATACCATCATAGGGCCTAATCACATCAGCCACACTATCAGAGGCTCGTTCACCTGCGCATCTACCAATGTGATATATGCCATCATGTGCCAGCAATGCCCCTCTGCCATGTACATTGGCCAAACTGGACAGTCTCTACGTAAAAGAATGAATGGACACAAATCAGACGTCAAGAATTATAACATTCAAAAACCAGTTGGAGAACAGTTCAATCTCTCTGGTCACTCGATCACAGACCTAAGAGTGGCTATACTTCAACAAAAAAGCTTCAAAAACAGACTCCAACGAGAGACTGCTGAATTGGAATTAATTTGCAAACTGGATACAATTAACTTAGGCTTGAATAGAGACTGGGAATGGATGAGTCATTACACAAAGTAAAACTATTTCCCCATGGTATTTCTCCCTCCCACCCCACCCCCCACTGTTCCTCTGATATTCTTGTTAACTGCTGGAATTAGCCTACCTTGCTTGTCACCATGAAAGGTTTTCCTCCTTTTCCCCCCCCTGCTGCTAGTGATGGCTTATCGTAAGTGATCACTCTCCTTACAGTGTGTATGATAAACCCATTGTTTCATGTTCTCTGTGTGTGTGTGTGTATATAAATCTCTCCTCTGTTTTTTCCACCAAATGCATCCAATGAAGTGAGCTGTAGCTCACAAAAGCTTATGCTCTAATAAATTTGTTAGTCTCTAAGGTGCCACAAGTACTCCTTTTCTTTTTGCGAATACAGACTAACACGGCTGCTACTCTGAAAACTGTCAAATTTAATTTCAGAAAGGGGACTACACAAAAATGAGGAGGTTAGTTAAACAGAAATTAAAAGGTACAGTGCCAAAAGTAAAATCCCTGCAAGCCGCATGGAAGCTTTTTAAAAACACCGTAATAGAGGCTCAACTTAAATGTATAGCCCAAATTAAAAAACATAGAAAGAGAACCAAAAGAGCCACTGTGGCTAAACAACAAAGTAAAAGAAGCAGTGAGAGGAAAAATGGCATCCTTTAAAAAGTGGAAGTTAAATCCTAATGAGGAAAATAGAAAGGAGCATAAACTCTGGCAAATGAAGTGTAAAAATATAATTAGGAAGTCCAAAAAAGAATTTGAAGAACAGCTAGCCAAAGACTCAAAAAGTAATAGCAAAACATTTTTTAAGTACATCAGAAGCAGGAAGGCTGCTAAACAACCAATGGGGCCATTGGACAATCGAGATGCTAACAGAGCACTCAAGGACGATAAGACCATTGCGGAGAAACTAAATGAATTCTTTGCATCGGTCTTCATGGTTGAGGATTTGAGGGAGATTCCCAAGCTTGAGCCATTCTTTTTAGGGGACAAATCTGAGGAACTCTCCCTGATTGATTTGTGTTTAGAGGAGGTTTTGGAACAGATTGATAAACCAAACAGTAATAAGTCACCAGCACCAGATGGTATTCACCCAAGAGTTCTGAAGGAATTCAAATGTGAAATTGCAGGACTATTAAATGTCATCTGTAACCTATCATTTAAATCAGCTTCTGTACCAAATGACTGGAGGATAGCTAATGTGACGCCAATTTTTAAAAAGGGCTCCAGAGGTGACCTTGTCAATTACAAGTCAGTAAACCTGACTTCAGTAGCGGGCAAACTGGTTGAAACTATAGTAAAGAACAAAATTGTCAGACACATAGATGAACATAATTTGTTGGGGAATAGTCAACATGGTTTTTGTAAAGGGAAATCATGCCTCACCAATCTATTGGAATTCTTTGAGGGGGTCAACAAGCATGTGGACAAAGGGAATCCAGTGGATATAGTGTATTTAGATTTTCAGAAAGCATTTGACAAGGTCCCTCACCAAAGGCTCTTAAGCAAAGTAAGCAGTCATGGGATAAGAGGGAAGGTTCTCTCATGGATTGGTAATTGGTTAAAAGATAGGAAACAAAGGGTAGGAATAAATGGTCAGTTTTCAGAATGGAGAAAGGTAAATAGTCAGTGGTGTCCCCCAGGGGTCTGTACTGGGCCCAGTCCTATTCAACATGTTCATAAATTATATGGAAAAAGGGGTAAACAGTGAGGTGGCAAAATTTGTAGATGATACAAAACTACTCAAGATAGTTAAGTCCCAGGCAGATTGCGAAGAGCTACAAAAGCATCTCTCAAAACTGGGTGACTGGGCAACAAAATGGGAGATGAAATTCAATGTTGGTAAGTGCAAAGTAATGCACATTGGAAAACATAATCCCAACTATACGTATAAAATGATAGGGTCCAAATTAGCTGTTACCACTCAAGAAAGAGATCTTGGAGTCATTGTGGATAGTTCTCTGAAAACATCTACTCAGTGTGCAGTGGCAGTCAAAAAAGCAAAACAGAATGTTGGGAATCATTAAGCAAATACGACAGAAAGTATCATATTGCCTTATATAAATCCATGGTTCACCCACATCTTGAATACTGCATGCATATGTGGTCGCCCCATCTCAAAAACGATATATTGAACTTGGAAAAGGTCCAGAAAAGTGCAACAAAAATGATTAGGGGTATGATTAGCCGTATGAGGAGAGATTAATAAGACTTGTACTTTTAGCTTGGAAAAGAGATGACTAAAGGGAGATATGATAGAGATCTATAAAATCATGACTGGTGTGGAGAAAGTAAATAAGGAAGTGTTATTTACTCCTCATAACACAAGAACTAGGGGCCACCAAATTAAATTAATAGGCAGCAGGTTTAAAACAAACAAACAAAAGGAAGGTTTTTTTCACACAACACACAGTCACACTGTGGAACTCTTTGCCAGAAGGTGTTGTGAAGGCCAAGACTATAAAAGAGTTCAAAAAAGAACTAGATAAATTCATGGAGGATAGGTCAGTGGTTATTAGCCAGGATGGGCAGGGATGGTGTTGCTAGCCTCTGTTTGCCAGAGGCTGGGAATGGACGACAGGGGATGCATCACTTGAAGATTACCTGTTCTGTTCATTCCCTCTGGGGCACCTGGCACTGGCCACTGTCAGAAGACAGGATACTGGGCTAGATGGACCTTTGGTCTGACCCAGTAGGGCCATTCTTACGTTCTTATTTTTTTTTGTCTGAAATTTCTCACAGGAAAAATGTTCGTTTTCTGAACAAGTCTAATTTTTTTTTAACCGAAAGAGCAGCTACAACCTCTATATGTAGCGGGGGACACCATGGAGCCACAGCAAGAAAAGTCACGGACAGATCACAGCTTCCATGAATTTTTGTTTATTGCCAGTGACCTGTCCATGACTTTTACTAAAAACAACCATGTCAAAATCTTAGCCTTAGTCATGAGGACCCATAACTCCATAAGTGGGAGCTTGGGGTGCTCAGTACCTGTGAAAATCAGGCCCTTATTTTTTTCCTTGACTTCCTATTTCATCAGCTTTTCACAAACAAAAAGCCAAATAAATGAGAACGCATCAGTTTAGCAATCAAGTAATTTTTAAAGAAGATAGGTCCACCTGGTTATTTATAGTAATAGACAGAGAGCAAGTGGCAATGCTTTGCAGTTCTTCCATGGTAATTTCTTGATCTGTCTGATCCTATTTTTTAATGAGTCCACAGTTCAGCTTCTGCTTCCAAATTGATCTTTTTTTTTTGTGTGTGTGAAGTCCAGAGACTAAATCCCTAACACTATTGCCATACCAGATCAGAATATTGGTTCATCTAGTGCAGTGGTTCTCAACCTATTTACCATTGTGGGCCATATCCAATACTACCTGTGTGGCCCTGAGAATGTCACATGGGTCTCAGCTCTGTGCTGATTGGGCTGCAAGTGGCCCGCAGGGTGAGAACCACTGATCTAGTACATTATCCTGTCTCTAGCAGAGACCAGAGTGGAATTCTTTTAAGGGAAGTTTCATGAAACCCTATAATTGGCAATTATGAAATAACCTGCTGAGAGGGGAAATATCTTATCAGAAGTGAGTTCCTTCCTAATTGTTTCCTTCTCATCTTGCCCTTTCTTTACCTCCTTCTATGTTATCTGTCCTAGTGGTTTGACAAATTGTAAATGAAAACAAGTTCCTTCTTCCTTGTTTCCTTTTTTTCTTAAGCTCTTTCATATCCTTTTACAGAGCCTCAAACTTCTAACCATATTGTAAT
Source organism: Dermochelys coriacea (assembly GCF_009764565.3). NCBI lineage: Eukaryota > Metazoa > Chordata > Testudines > Dermochelyidae > Dermochelys > Dermochelys coriacea. The sequence goes on from NC_050069.1 coordinate 231,626,843, forward strand.
GTCTCTGTTGTGGTACGTGCTCCCTTCTTTCTATTTCAAGGGGCTTCTGTCTTCCACATTTCAGGAGTTCTTGTTTTGTTTCTAATTTGTATACTTAGGTTATTCTCTAATATAAGAATTCTGGGTGTGTGTGAATGTGTAATGTTGTCACAAGGCTAAGCACAGTTGATTTCAGGTCCTTGCAGTAGTTCAGTTTCGATTGTTGGAGAGAAATTGATTTTGTGGAGTAAGTATTGAGTAATTTGTTTTGTTTTGCACTTTGTGAATATTCTCTACAGTACGTGCATCCTGTTATTCTTAAAGCAAGATAGATCCATTGGCACACATAGGCGAGAACCCCAGCTTAGTCACCTGAGCAGTCACCAGGAACCAGCTGTCCTCACTGTTTTCTCTCAGGTCTTCACCCATCATCCATCTGCCATGGAATCTTCCCCTTTTCATTGACATATCACCCTCTAGTGAGGAATCAGAAGAGCAGCAGCAGATTCAACCCGCCCTCTACTGACAGTTACAGCTGACCAGTTTACCCCATATATAAACTATATATTTCACCTATTTAAATATATTCTTCTATTGCAAAGCCTTAATTTGTTAATATTAACTCACAAACTAACTTTATAATTAATAGCCAAAGAGATCCTGTTACTCTTAATTTAATAGAATTATTGTTTGTATTTAATCATTGCTTATTATGAAGCTATTGAAGGTTTTATTCTCATCTGTCAGTATTCCTCAACTGCCAGCTCCAGCATGGCAGTGCTTGAATAAAATAGATTAGAATTAGGAGAAGGTGAGACCAAATTACCCTTTTTAGGCTTCCAGCATGAGGCACCGGGCTTTCCTAGACCTTGGTCTCTCATTTCTGCTCTCCTGTTTGAGTCAGGAAGCCTTATATGAAAATTCCTATTGGTCACATGAGTGGGAGCAGGCAGGATCAGACCTCCAACAACAGCTCCCAGTCTTAAGGGCCCAAGGTCTGTAAGAGGCTTGCTGGGATGAGCACATGTGCCCCATGACCTAGTGCCTCTGTTACACACTCCTTTCACTCAGACTGAAGGCAGAGAGGTCTGAATCTATGGTGAGATGAATCTGATGAGCAGCAGACTCACTACGTTCCATTGTCACCTCTGGTATGTAGTAGGTCAGCAGGAGGGAGAAGATTCCCTTGCAGTTAGGGAGATGGTTGGTCTGAGTGAGGAGAGCAGTCCCAATCTCCTCTCCTGGCTAAGAGGATGAGGGTGGCAGAAACTCTTTGAAAGTATCTGTTGTGGGAAGGAAGCTGGCCCTCTTGAGATCCAGCAGCAGAGCAGAGGTATCCTGGGATCTGGGAGACTGATGTGAAGCAGAGCGCCCCATAAGGGAGAGGCTGTTGTTAGCAGCAGTAGTGGCAACAGCATATTGCAGGCTGACACAAGGCCAGTGGGGAAGGAGCAAAGGCTTGACCCTGCATCCACGTTTCTGAATAAAGGGGGGCTTGGAGGGGTCTATTAGGGGCACTGAAGCAGCATCCCTCCAAGCAACTTGTAAAAGAACAGGAGACTGTGGGGTGGGGCTTGCAGCCTAAACATTGCTTCAGGGAAAGCAGTTTGCACAGCAACTGGAGAACTGCATGGAGGAGCCCCCAAAGAGATATCTTTATGGTATTGAACTCTAGCATGTTGGGAACTACTGACTGATACCCCATTGCACGTATTGGGGGCATTCCAGGTACTGTGCCTGAGTTGGCCTAATCCTCTTTCATAATCCCCCGATGGACTAAGGAGGAATTGTGATATTTATCTTTTGTTGTAATTTAAACTGTTGTATGTGGGATATTTGTGACCTTCTTTTCTGCCTGCCTTACTAAACAATTGCTTTTGTCTGAGCTGTGTGTCTGAGTGCTTATTGGAACTTACCAGGTGCTAGAGTCTATATTGTGTACTGACTGAAGTGCTTGCAGTACTTGCCTCTGAATCGTGGTATGGTTAACATGCTACTGAATATCAGAGAGGGATATACCGCAGCACTGAACAACCCCATTTGGTGGGGATGATTACAGTGGCAATGGATTGTTCTTGAACTAAGTGGTAGTATTCGGTCAGTATGTCCTGAATTTTCCTTAGGTTCTACTTTTTGTTATCTAGTGCATGTGCACATTTAAGTCTCTTGGTCTCGAATCTTGCTGCAGGGGGAGGAAAGATCACTTGGTGTGTTCTGTCTGTTAGAATAGGAACATGCTCTTCTCACTCCAGCAATTCTCTATTAAGAGAGTCTACAAATCTTTCAGGATTATGCTTCTCAATTACTTTAGGTACTCATTTGTTCCTTATGTTAGTACTTCATTCCCGGATCTATAGGTTATCTAATCTGCATTCCAGCTCTTGATTTTAGTTTTCTTTCTGTTCCATTCTCTCCAGCTCATCATTTTTGTACTGAGACGTTATACTCCTGAGGGAATTCTGCGCCAAAATTTTAAAAATTCTGTACACAATATTTTAAAATTCTGCAAAATTCTGCAAATTTTATTTGTCAGTAAATAAACGTGGAGGCTCCAGGATGGCAGTGAGGAGCACAGACCACTGACGGCACAGAGGTGGGAGATCACCCTGTAGCCCCCACCCCAGGACATGGTCTCGGCAGTGAGGCTGCACCTGACCCTGACAGTGCAAGGGCCAGGCCTGCTCCTCCATGCCTAGCACAGTAAATGTAGACAGGCAGGCTCAGCGCAGCGGGATCCAAATGTAGACAGGCTTAGTGTGGGGAGATCCAAGTGTGGGGTGATAGGGTTCTGTGTGGGACAATCTGGGTGTGGGCAGCTTGGTGGGAGGGTTCCAGGTGCGAGGGATCTGGATGAACAGGGGATCATTGGTAAGGGGATTCTGGGTGCAGAGGCAATGGGACTCTGCAGGGGGGTCCAGGTGAAGGTGGTTGGGGCTCAGCAGGGGGGTCTGTGTGTGGAGGGCTTAGCGGGGTGGTGGTCGAGTGCTGGCTTGATAGGGTGCAGGTCTAGGTGCTGGCTTGGTGGGGCTCAGTGGGATGGGGGGGGTCTAGGTGCAGGGGGCTAGTGAGGGTGGTCCAGGTGCAGGTGGGGTAGGGCTTGTTGGGTGGGGGTTCAAGTGTGGGGGGAAAGTCTGGGTGCAGGGGTGCGGTTTAGATGCAGAGGGTGAAGCTTGTTGGAGTGTGGTTTGGGTTGAGGGGGCTCAGTGGGAGGGGTCTGGGTGCAGGGGGGTAAGGCTTGGCATGGCAATCTGGGTATGTGGTGGGTCCGAATGCATAGGGTTGGGTGGATGGGGGAGCAGCTCCTCATGTAGTGACCCCTCTTCGCCACAACTGAGGAGCAGTGGGAGCAGGAAGGAGGTTGGGTGTGGAGCTTCCTGCAGCCGGAGAGGTTTCAGGGGGAGGGGTGTCTGACCCTGGCTGCTCCTTGCAGGGGAAGAGGAAATCACGTCCTCCCTAGCCCTGCTGGGACTAGCAGCTGAGCCTGGCACAGGATAGGAGCCACTGGCTGGGGTGTCTGCAGCTTGGCCCCTCTCCCAGGGATTTACCTCTTTGCTGGCTGCTCCGTATGCCGAAACAATGCACCTGTGCTGCTGGGGAGTGGTGCATGACCGCTTTTGCAGCTTCCCTTTGTTTCCCTATCAGAAAGTCCTTTTTCTGCAGGGAAGCAAAGAAATCTGCGGGGAACATGAATTCTGCACACATGCAATAACACAGTATTCCCCTAGGAGTAACGTTAGTGACTCTGCTTGTTGAATCCTCTGAATCCTTTTTTGAATCTTTGAATGAGGCAAACATGTCTGTTTTTAAAATTTGAGCTCTGCCTCTAACTCTTTAATATCAGTCTTAATGACTAGCATTGTATTCTCCATTATAGGCTGGGGATCAGCTACTACTGAGAGCATTACACATGCTGCTCTTTTCTTCCTTGGTGTAAAATACAAATGAATGGTAGCTGATTGTTCATAGATATGCATTTATGATTTACAATAGATTCAAAGGCCAGAAGGGACCATAGTGATCATCTAGTCTCACCTCCTATATAACACAGGCCATAGAACTTCCCCAAAATAATTACCTGAGCATATATTTTAGAAAGACATCCAATTTTGATTTAAAAATAATGAGGGAGAATCCAGCACAACTCTTGGTAAATTGTTCCAGTGGTTAATTACTGTCACTGTTAAAAATTTACACCTTATTTTCAGTCCACACTGACTGGTTTTCTGGTTGTGGATTGAGTAATTTGATGCCATTAGATCCACTTTTCCAGATGCAATTTAGCACAGTATTTTTTGGTGATCAACCATGTATTCTATTTATGTCATGTACTTTGGAGAATTAAATATTGTGGATGGAGGCTTTCTGTGCATTGGACACAGCAGGGATCTTGTTAAAATCATAGGGTTTCATTGTGGAAACTCTTCAGTTCCTAAAAAAGAAAAGGAGTACTTGTGGCACCTTAGAGACTAACAAATTTTATTTGAGCATAAGCTTTCGTGAGCTACAGCTCACTTTAGCTCACGAAAGCTTATGCTCAAATACATTTGTTAGTCTCTAAGGTGCCACAAGTACTCCTTTTCTTTTTGCGAATACAGACTAACACGGCTGCTACTCTGAAACTCCTCAGTTCCTAATAACTTAGAAATAATTGTTCATATATGAAACAGTGTTAATTTTCAGGTAACCAGTATGCATGTGTAAGACGATTAGTATGATTTTCATGGTTTATTAGATAAGATGGATTTAAATAAAGGGTGAGTGACTTATCTTTAGGTAAAAGTGAGAATGAAAACCATGTCTTCATCACTTTTCTTCTTAAAGAGTGTGGTAGATGAATTTTTTTTACAAAAAATATTTGTTGTTTAAAAAAAAAGTCTTACACAGCCTGACTGGTATTTTAGGAAGCAACAGAATTTAAACATGTGTGTGTTGTGTTTCTTTGTCTATAGCAATGGAGCCCATTTTAAAAGAACTTTATACACCTACGTAACTAAGTAATAAAGCAAACTAAGGTCCCCATTCTATATAAACACTTAAGGGCATGCATAACTTTACTTGTATCAGCAGTCCCATTGAGTCAATGAGACTGCTCCCATGATTGAAGTTATACCCATAAATAAGTGTTTGCAGGATTGGAGTCTTACTAATTGCGAAACAAATGCAATTACTTTGTGCCAGATTGTTGCTGACCACATGCAGATATTCTTGGGTAGTATTGAGGAGCATTGCCTTTGCGCATATAGCATACAAGCCCATATTACAGGAACTGTTCCCTGCATAAATACTACTGTGTACCAGCCTACGGAGCAGGCTGCCCTGGTGGAGCATGCTGGAACATTCAGAAGTATGGTAAAACATATGCAGTACCTTGGTGCATTGGGTTCAAGAAAGGCTGCCCACCTTGCCACTTACTTAGGCCAATAGCTATGTGTCACAATTCAGCCTGTTATTTGTATTTGTTCAGTTATAACCAACTGTTATATACTTCTTCCTGGAATATAAACAAAATGTAGATAAGATACCTAATTTTAATACTGAAATTTCCAGTTTAGTATTATGTACATTGTGAAAAATCAATTTACTATTCTTTCACAATTGTAATTCCAGAAACAATTGTTCATACAAATAAAGAACTTGATCTTGCACAACACAGCTGTGAGGAAATGCACATGAAGAGGCAAAATATAATAAAAGGACAGAATCACTGTTCCCAAATCTCAAAATTTTATCATGATATTTGGTGTTTCTTAAATCCACAGCTCCTGGAGTCATGTGATTATGTGAGAATCTCAGCTCTCATTTAAAAACAAAAACAAAAAAGCAAATTGCTAGCCCTCAAAGTTTGGAGAAAAGCTTAAACATTTGAACCCTAAGGGCTCAAATACCAGAGGGCAATTAAAAAGAACCCAAAATATATTGACTTTAAAATCATGAGAATTTTAAAAATAATCTCATGACTGACTCATGATTTTTGAATATTTGGGGTGGCAATGTTGCAGAGAGTATTAGGAAATCCGATTCTTTGTTAAGAAGTGCTGCCATGCAGTTACAAAGTTATACATGATTAGTAGCAAGAGTAAATTTAAGGGGATTATATGGCCCACCACCTCTTTAGCATGATGAGGATACCTATCAACCTCCAAAAACAACAAGGAGTACTTGTGGCACCTTAGAGACTAACAAATTTATTTGGGCATAAGCTTTTGTGGGCTAAGACCCATTTCATCAGATGCATGGAATGGAAAATACAGTAGGAAGATATGTATACATAGTACATGAAAAGGTGGGAGTTGACTTACTAATTCTAACGAGACAATTAAATTAAAGTGGGCTATTATCAAAAGGAAGAAAAATCACTTTTGTAGTGGTAATCAGTGTGGTCCATTTCAAACAGTCGACAAGAAGGTGTGAGTAACAGTAGGGGGGAAATTAGTTTTTACTTCTTGTAGTGACCCATCCACTCACAGTCTTTATTCAGGGCTAATTTGATGGTGTCCAGTTTGCAAATTAATTCCAATTCTGAAGTTTCTCATTGGAGTATGTTTTTGAAGTATATCAACCTCCAATTTCCTCAGATGCCCAAATCTTTCCTCCTTTTATTTTGTTTTGTTTTTTACTCTGTGCAGAGTTTACAATATCAGACAAGAGACAAAGACAGATACAGATAGATATATTGGGAAGCAGAAGGAAACAATGAGACAATATTGGTCAGCATGGTAGGCAGTGGTATCAGCACACCAGAGGCTGTTATATTTTTGTAGGCATCATGGCAAAGGAGAGTTTTAAGGAGGATAATGAGGTAGCTTTTTTAATGTTTATGGGGAACTCTCAGATGTGAGGGGTAGCATGGGAGAAAGAACTGAGGTACTAGTTTGAAAATTTAACAAATAGGAGATGGAGGCTGGCATTATTGGCTGATTGGAAGCAGGAGTTGACATCTTGATAGTGAATGAAAGATGATAGATTGGATGAGGATTGATTGTGAAGGGCCTTGAAAGTGAATACAAGCATCATAAGTTTGATGTGATTGAAAAGAGGGAGCCAGTGGAGGGATTCAAAGAGAGGGGTGAAATGGTCAAAGTGATGGGCTTTAGGATTATAATCTTTGCAGCTGTACTCTAAATGGATCTGAGCAAGGCAAGATTGCATTTGTGAAGGCCAGAGAAAAGGATGTTGTAGTAATCAAGATGTGAGATAATGAGAACCTGGAGAAGTGTTAAGCTGTGTGGATGGATAGAAAAGACTGTATATTAGTGGTGTTATGTAGAAAGATTTAGACATAGCCTAGATGTGAGGACCTAGAGAGAGGTCCAAGTCAACGATGATGCACAGGTTATGGGCTTGAGTGACAGGCAGAATAGTGGTGTTGTGTACAGTGACCAATAGGGGGGTGGCTACTGAACAGAAATATTAATTGAATATGTCTTCCTTTTGTGCATTATTAATGACAATTCTATCATGTCCAACTAGTAATGAATCAATACCATTGTTAGGACTCCTTTTGTTCCTGATATATTTAAAAAAGCTCATTTTTATTATCTTTAACTCTGCTGACTGTAGATTTTACCTGGTGTTCTTTTGCTTCCATTATCAATTTTTTACAATTCCTAGCTTTTAATTTATGTTCATTATTATCAACTTCCCATTTTTTCCATTAGTTGTATTTATTATTTATTTATTATGGCTGCTTTCACTTCCCCTCTAAGTCAGGCTGGTTCATTGACCAGTATAACCTTCTTTCTCGGTTGTATGATTGTGGATTTTGTAGCATCTACTAAACTGTTCTTAAACAGTTCCCAATTATCATTCACATTTTTCTGTTTCTTTCTCCCAGTTGATTTGGCTCATAATTGGGACATACTGTAGACTTCTCCAGCAACTCTCTTATTAGGAAGTACATTTACAGTAACTATAAAATGAAATAAAACCATACTTCATTCTGACTTGTGAACATAATATTACATTGTACTAATTTATAAAACTGCTTCAGGAGAGAGAGAACCTTTCAGGGCTTGATTGTGCAAACCGTATTCATGTTGGTCAGCACTTACTTATGCATGTGTCCCATCGATTACTTACATAATTGCTCACCAACTTGACGAAGATTGCCCCGTTGAGCCCTGAGCAGTCAAACATGTCATGTTACATCAGTAATGTTTGTAGTGGAAGTTTTTGTGTAAGGGAAATTGTTTTATTTTTTTACAGTCTTACGGAAAAGGCGCTAGAAGAAAAAACCGATTTAAAGGATCAGATGGGAGTACATCTTCTGACACTACCTCTAACAGTTTTGTACGTCAGGTATGTTATGCTTTTTTTAGTTTGTCATTCAGTTTTCAAAGGATATTGCAAACTTTTTGGTGTTCAGGACAGACTAGACAGACCTTTTCTTGCAGTATAAGGGCTCAAGTCACAGTTTGGTGTTATTAGACACAGAACATAGTAGCTTTCCATTAGTCTTGTTTGCTGTTGCCGAGAGCAGTATTTACTTTCTTTTTATCACAGAAATTCCATGAGGTGATTAAGGATGTAGGGGGAAGGGGAGACTGGTGGGAGGTCCTGGAGTGACAGCTCTAGCAGAGATAGAAGGAGTCCCCCCAACCCCATGGGGATTCCTTGCTTAAAATATTGCCTTGTGAGGCACCATTAACTTAGACGCTTTTCTCATTCTACCTAGTGTTATTTCAGGAGCCCAGCTAGAAAGGAAATCCTTGGCAGCATGGGTCCCACCAGACTGCCATGGAACTGGGAGAGGGCTGTAAAGGACAGAGAACCAGTGCAGAGTCATTCACAGTCTGTGAATCCCCCAGATATGTGCAGATTTCAGAGTGGATTCATTAGTTTTGATGGAATAATGCCAGGGAAATTCTGATGGGGAGCCTGTGGTTAGATGTTGATAGATGTTTGGCTGCATGTGTGTTTGCTCTGTGTGCCGCCCCAGCCCTGCACAGACAGCTGGCACGGCAGACCTCGAGCAAATTGCCCAATGACCACAAGGTCTGTTAAGGGATGAAGACTCCCGGCCAAGTTTATTGTTGACGAAGCCTGGTACTAGTATCTTGCAAACTCTACCAGTCCACTAATACATGTATGCCTGTAACAATGGACCAGCTCAGTGAACGGCGAGACTTTCTGTTCCTCCCTAGGCTAGACAAAGATACTCCCTCTGAGATACATCTTTATACCCAATACAAACAAGTTAATACAGCCCTTCTGACATAGTTACTATAGTTACTGCTCCCAGATGTGGCTAGTTATCACTCATCACCTTGTACATGTTGGTTTGATCAAAACATCTCCATTACATACTTTCATCGTGACCTTTTAGGAGGGATCAGTGTGTTCCTGTTATCCTTGGAGAATGTTTTTGTTCCATCCTTGATATTGGGATGTTCTGGTACCACTTGATATTGGAATGGGTTTGCGTGAATACTCTGTGACTTGCACTTCTTAGGAATGTGTATTTTTGCAATATTAGCCCTGTTCTTGCCAGATTCTGTGAGCAGGTCATGCCTCATACCAGGTCTCTAATACAAGAGCTTAAGGTTCAGGCTCTCTCCCTACTACAGAGCCTTCTAAAGATTGCAGTATTTAGTGTGGGTTTATTGCATATGGGTTGATTTGGCCCACAGAGTAGTGAAAACCACGGTGACAATAAAGTATATCCAAGGCACAGTGTATTCTGTACCTGCAAGTTCACCCTTTGTTGCAGAATTGTGCTCCAGAAACTCAGTGTCTTTAAATAAAAAGTAGCTGTTACAGTTGAGGACAGAACCTTGAAAATGTGAAGCAAATGTTAACAATGCAGTGACATGTGCCTGAGTCTGAAGAGAGCCTGCAACAGAGCTCTGATAAATGAATTTTCCCATCCATTTCATTCAAGATTTTTCAGGTGCAGAATTTGGCATTTTTGCTGCAGAATTCACCATTTTACTGCAACAAGACTTTTACCTTTTTGTTTTTTGTCTCCTTTCCTTGCCAGATTTCCTTGCTTTTTCTTATACTTGAATGCAAAATCGTAAAGTTTTGCGTCAGACTGCAAGTGTGATGAAATTAGAGTATGTATCGAGATGGAAGTGAAAGCCTTATGAAGCACTGGAGAGTGTTATCGGCAGTGTTCTAGTGAAGGTGGAAAGGAATGCAAAAGGACGGCTTTCCCCTTAACTTCCTGTGTCCATAATTTTAAGATTTTTGGTTAATGGAGTGCGTCCTGCTGCAACCTTAACTGCCACTAAAACATAGTTTTTGTTTGTTCATTTCTTGGGTTTTTTTTTATACTGTTTTGATGTACCTCAGTGTATGACTTGCCAGAGTCAGGGAGAAAGGGAACTGCCCCTGCCTGAAAATCAGAGGAAAAAACTGTGCTGATGGAGCTGCTTCTGACTATGTGAACCCACTTGAAGAGTATGAGAGACTGTGATGTATGTCAGTAAATTCTTTGTAACATTGTATCCCTGTTTTTTAACCCCCCCCCCCAACATTACAAGTAAGCACACTAAGAGCAATCCTCTGTATTTAGTAGTGACAACATAATTTGTCAGCTAGAGGGAACCTTCATAAAGGAATCCGTGTCAGCACGCACTTCCCGAAACACACTGTAGCCTCTTATGTACCTTTGGAAGTTGGGTACAGCCAGGAGCAGCTTCAGAAGCGTGCACATGTGTGCATTAACCTCTTCCTTCCCTGCCAGTGTGAGACATAACTTTCAAATTTCAAAGATGCCAGTGTGATAGCTGCCCTCTTGGCAACACCAGGGGTTGAATCAGTGACCTTCATAGCTAAAGGAATGAGTCTTTACTGCTTGTGCTAAAGAGTCAGGTTCCCAAGCTGAGAGTTGTCACAAACTCACATTATTGTGGATTGGACATCTGGGGTGGGAGTGGGGGAAGACACATAACACACATTAACTTTTGGGTTACTCAAGTAAATAAATGACAAATGCATAAAATGTAAAACCTGTGTATTTTGGTCATTCACACCATAATTTACAGATTATCTCAGTGTTTAAGTGGAAATCTGCTTTGAACTGTTTTTTTTTCCCACTGTGGATAGTATATTCCAGTAATGGTTATAGTATTCTCCCAAAAAAATGCAGCAGCTCTGAATAACACAGAGGAATTGTTTGAGTCATAGCAGGTGTGTGGGAGAAGTGTTTCTGAGCATGAGTTTGCTTACTGCAGAGTTTCTTTCAGAGCTCAGGATTGCACCCTGGGCAAGCAGTCCTGCTCTGACTCCCCTTCCTACTCGGCTAGCTTGATACAATAGCCCAGTGGTTCCCAAACTTGTTCCACCGCTTGTGCAGAGAAAGCCCCTTGTGGGCCGGGCCGGTTTGTTTACCTGCCGCGTCTGCAGGTTCGGCCGATTGCAGCTCCCAGTGGCCGCGGTTCACCGCTCCAGGCCAAAGGGAGCTGCTGGAAGTGGCGCAGGCTGAGGGACGTACTGGCCGCCACTTCCAGCAGCTCCCATTGGCCTGGAGCAGCAAACTGCAGCCACTGGGAGCAGCAATTGGCCAAACCTGCGGACGCAGTGGATAAACAAACCGGCCCGGCCCGCCAGGGGCTTTCCCCGCACAAGCAGCGGAACAAGTTAGGGAACCACTGCCCTAGCCCAAAGAGGAATCGCTACCAACATTACTGCCATTAGATACAAAAGCACAGCAGACATTGGATGTCAAATGCTGATAGCACGTTTAGGCAATAGGTGCAACCGCTCTCCACTACTTAAGTTTGTGTGTGGTATTCCTAGAATATCACAGATAGATATTACAGGATCTCTTTCTGTACTTGTATCTTTCATAGAAGACTGCCATTTTGGTATAAATTAACTATTGTTTTCCCTTCTGCAGCAGTAGTTACTTTTGGGGGCACAATGAGATTAATTATTCTTATTCTAGCATATGAAGACCTGTTCCATTTGCAAAGGATGAGCAAAGGGCTAGCAGCCCAGCATTTGGAGGTGGCATCTGGAGGTTGGGTGGACCTTAGATTAAGTGTACGGTTATGTACAAATTGTTTTGAAATATGCAAATTGGCTCTTAAAGTTGCACATGGAGTGCCTCAAAACTTGGCCTATAAACAAGTTCAGGGCTACAGGGGCTGGACAGCTATAAGGAAAGCCCTTCCTTTAGATATTAGATGGTATCTTCTCAGTGGTTGTTTCTGCCTGTAATTGTCTTGCACTCGGCCACAAGCAGGGAAGGACAGAATGAAGCAGTGGAGAAGAAGGGTATTTTTAACATGAGGTAGCATTTGAAAATTGTCTCTAGGACTCCTATGAGGCAGAAAGGGGCCATTGAAGAGTTTATGGAGACCAGTTGGATGGGATATACATTTCCCAGCCTTCTCCCCTCCAGTCAGTATAGCCTAGTGAGTTTCAAGTCACTTTTCCATGTCCACAGAGCAAGTCAGTGGCTGAGCTGGGAAGTATACTAAGGAGTTCCTATATTCATCCACCACAACACTGTACCTCTAATTGCTTTATCCATTTTCCCACTACAAATTTTTGTATAGTTTAGTCTATAGATGATATATTAATAGACATAAAAACCAGTACATACAAAATATTCTTTTAATTGTGGTACTAATACTCCGTGTGTAAATTCTAGTCTTATGTTACACACATTAGATGCCATTGAATTTGGACCAGAACTGGTTAATGTTGCCTAATTAATAAGATGTCTGAGCTGAAGACTGTACATTGCCATACACTGCCCTCAATCTGTGAGTCTGGCAACTCCCATTGGTGGCAATAGAATGTATGTATACAGGAATCATCGCCTCTTTGTGGACATTAATTTTAGGGGGGGTATTCAATTTTATGTATTAATTTGGGGTTGTTTTATTTAATTTAAGGTGGTTATTCCCACTAAGAATTGCTAAAGTTTATAACAGTGGAAAAATCTGAGATTTTAAGATAATAAAATTAAAGATACTCCAAAAATATAATATTTTAATTTGTTTAAAATAATCAGATTTTCATATACATATTAATTATGTAAAGCTCCAACCCTACCATCTGATATTCAATGTCGGGTAAATGCGTCCCTTGCATTGCTCCAGTGAAATCAGTGGAGACACATGAGGGATGAATTTGGCCTAATAAATAACCCAGTAGTGGTAGCCCGATTGTGCATCAAAAACTGAACACAATCAAGCAAAGCAAGCCAGCAGTGATATTTTCTTATGGTATCCTGTTGAAATCAGTGCTAGTACACTACACCTGAAAAATATTAAGACATTATTTTGAGATATCTTGGAGACTAACAAATTTATTTGAGCGTAAGCTTTCGTGAGCTACAGCTCACTTCATTGGATGCATCCAATGAAGTGAGCTGTAGCTCACGAAAGCTTACGCTCAAATAAATTTGTTAGTCTCTAAGGTGCCACAAGTGCTCCTTTTCTTTTTGCAAATACAGACTAACACGGCTGCTACTCTGAAACCTGTTGTTTTGAGGTATGAAGAGTAAAAGAAATTCAGCAGGGCTGAAAACTTCCTTTAATCTCTATAATCACTGTGTAAGCTCTTAGGGGCCAGCAACATCTCTTTATTATGTATTTGTAAGTGCCTAAAATAATGAGTACCCGATTAATGACTGGGCCTGAAGATACTACTGTAATACAAATAATAAAGAATAGTCATTTTGTCTCTGACCTGAAGAAGGGACTTTTAAATTTGTTATATATACACACACACACACACACACACACACACACACACACACACACACACACACACACACACAGAGTACAGATATATTATACACCAAAAACTTCATTAAAAGTACATTATTAAGGTTGCAAAGTCAAGCACTGAAAAGTTGGGAATTGCTAGAAGTAAAGTTGTTTATTCATATGCCTCACTTCTGCATATGCATCATGATACAGTCTTTAATTACATGACAGCATACTATTTTTTCCACAGGATACCTCCTAATTCAGTGCCCAGAATAGATGGTGTTCTCTTAATGAATAGCTATTGAATATTTTTTTTCTCCTCATTGTTCAATGACCGTCCTCACGGCCTATTTACTGCATACTATTCAAACCTGCTCTGAGAAATTATTAATTTTCTCATGGGCTTTTCTGTGGCGCTCATCTTTACAGTATCTGAGTGCTTCACATACGTTATCTTCACAACATCCTTGTGAGGTGAGATCATGTATCATCCTCATTTTACAGATGAGGAAGTGATGCACATAGAAATTAAGGTAATAGATTTCCATTAATTTTAGGGGCCCAATATGAAGCATACGACCGGATTATTCAGAGTAAAGTGCTATGTAATGCCACGTACATGTTTAAAGCACAGGCACCACTGACTTCAGTTGCCGTTATAAATGCTCAGAATTTCTGGAAATCACACAATTAGGCCTGGTATACACTAAAAAGTTAGGTTAACCCAGCTATGTCACTCAGAGGTGTGAAAAATCCACAACCCTGAGCAACGCAGTTAAGCCAACCTAAGCATGGGGGTAGACAGCGATAGGTTGATGGGAGAATTCTTCTGTCAGCCTAGTTACTCCCTATCAGAGAGGTAGATTACCTATGCCGATAGGAGAACCCCTCCCATCGTCATAGGTAGCGTCTACTTTGAAGCGCTACAGCGCTCTCGCTTGTAGCGTTTCAAGTGTAAACAAGCCGTGAGTGATACGAATTGTTTTTTGTGAAAAGTTTGTTTGGAGTCATGTAATACTAGTAGTAGGGTTTTCAAGTCTCGAGTCAAATGCTCTATTATTATTTAATTAAAATCCCTTTAATTAAGGTTGTTTTACCTCATCACCATTTGATCAGAGAGAACCAAACTTATTTAAGAGCAGAAAAAAATTATAAGGGTAACTAATTTCTTATTCTTACCTAAAGTACTAAAGAATATGAAAATTAGATTGATTACAGTAAGTCAAGTTAGTCCAATCAAGGCATTAACAATACAAATTAGAATTAGTTAATTCAAATTATAATAATTTAAGACCAACAATTGGTCAAGTCATTACCTGAGCACAATCAGTAATCAAATCACAAATTAACAACACCAATGATTGAATGACTGACAGTCTTTCTATCTCTGTATGTTTTTTTTTTCCGAGGGGTGTTGTTGCAGTACACATGTTGGTCCCAGGGTATTAGGGCATGTCTACACTACAAACTTAAATTGACCTGTGTTAGCCATGACATTGACAAGAATGACAGCCCACAGCTGATGTAAGGAATGCAGTGTCTACACAGACATTGCATCATCCTAACTACACCAACATAAGTCCTACAACTCTCGTGGAGGTCGAGTTGTAATGATGGTGTAATAGGGCACTTATATCGGTATGAGCAAGGCTGTAATGTAGACACTGACGTACTTAGGTTGACATAAAATGCCTTATGTCAATCTAACTCTGCAATGTAGACCAAGCCTTAGAGAGTCATGGTGGGTCAGGTAATATCTTTTATTGGACCAACTTCTGTTGGTAAACGAAACAAACTTTAAAGCATACACAGAGTTCTTCACCAGGTGTGGGAAAGGCACTCTGAGTGCTGTAGCTAAATACAAGGTGGAAGAGATTGTTAAGCATAAGGAGTTAACTCATGTTGCAAGTGACCATTCAAGGTGAAGTGGGCTGTTAACTCCTCTGCAGTCATAGGACAAAGGGAGGTTAGTTGGTTACAGATTGTTGAACCATATATTCAGTGTCTTTATGGTCCTACACTTGCCTATCACATGTGGCATACCTAATGCACTAAATGCCCCAATAGCAACTATATGGATGAAACAAGAGAATCACTATGCTCTCAAATGAACTCACCCAGAAAAATGATAACACTTTTCACAGAACAATCACTCCATATCTGACCTCTTAATCCTCGCCCTCAAAGTAAAGCTGTACAACGCCTTAAAAAGATGAGCCTGGGAGCTTAAATTCATGGATTTATGGCTCATTACAACAATCTGTAACCTGCTAACTCTCCTTTATCCTATGACTGCAGAGGTATTAATTGCCCACTTCACCTTGCATGGTCTCTTACAACATGTTACTTCCATATATTTAATAATCTATTTCACCTTGTATTTACAGTGACACACTGAGTACTTTTCCCAGGACTGAAGAAGAGCTCTGCATAAGCTTGAAAGCTTCTCTTTCAACAACAGAAGTTGATCCAATATAAGATATTACCTCACCCACTTTGTCTCTCTATCTCCATGCAGTTTATTTAGGAGCTTATACTTTCCTTAGTGCAAACAAGGGGTTAAAGTTTGCATTGTTATGTATTGGGATATCTTGTTCTATGATAATAATATCTGCTTTGAACCTAGGTTAATTAATGCCCATTGGTAATTTGTACTATGGGGTTTATATGCACATGCTATTAACACACACACACACACACACACACACCCCAGCACCTAAAAAAGGTTAGGACAAGTCTTCCCTCAGGCATTCAGATGTCCTGTTAAGGAAACAAAAGGAAAAGATACTCAAAAAAGAAAAAGGATCTGCTCTTCAGTTTAAGAGTCATTCAGGAACTGCAGTTTGGGAAACTAGGCAATGTCTTCTGGTTCAGGTTCTGTCACATTAGCGAGTGTTATCCCCTGATCAACTGGCAGATCTGCAATATCTTTGTCCCTACTTTAGAAGGGAAAGTAGGGATATCAGCCTCTGTTTATCATGGTAACCTTGAGAGGAGCAGACTCACTTTCTTGTTTATCTGGTTTTTATGAGTAAAAGTCGACCTGGCATCATACCAAATGACATCCCCAGCAATATTCTGACCAAATCAGGAGACCACAGGTTGACCTCAACTGCACAGTCCAGTCATGAAGTGAGGTCAGTCTGACTTTTGTTCTGCCATTGGAGCCCTCCTTCTTAGGGTACTGTTTCTTTGTCACATCCACAGGTGTGGTTTTTCCAAAAGCAACTGTAGTGAATAACAGGACATGAGGAATTCACCAAAATGGATTTCAACTTCCCTTATTTAGGTGAACAGTCCTGAATGGCCTCCTGACTATTAGGGCCAGGCACCTTCCTGGTCATAATGTATGACTCTTTATCCTTTGGCTTAGAAAAGTTGTTCCCCACCCATTCACGTCTCATGCTTACATTTTCTCAAGTCAGACAGGGCGTCATGAGCAAAGTAAGAAATTACAGAACTGTCGCCCTATTGGGAACACTAAGGAACTAGGTGAAAGATTATTTTGCTTAATCAAATCTCAAAGCCAAGATGCTTCAAAAGCTGCTTGTTAAATTCATTAGCATAAAGGTACTGAAAATATCATAAAATAAAGTTTATTCTTCATGTCCATACTACTCTAGGCTTATATGTCATATATCTTCCCCACTCCACAGATGTAATGAGGAGGCTGCTTAAGAATTTCTCCTTACATTATTACACAATATGAACTTTAAGAATATCACACTTGTATTTGAAATTAAATTCATAACTAATTTCTTATCCTCAAACTAACAAATATTCTAACTCTTAAGTTTAAGCTAACAATTCATTTTCTCTGTTATCGCTTCCATCAAGTGACTTTGCTGTAGCATTTGTATCCAGTTCAGTACAGACATTTTCTTTCTGCATTAACTCATTTGTCTCTGGGTCTTCTGTCACCAGTAATGACAAAGATCTCGCAAGTCTTTGACCAAGACTTTGTAGGGCACAGATGAGGAGAAAAAGAACTTGTACTCTATCCTCACACCTTGTAATTTTTCAAAACAATATAATATGAAGGAGAAGTGAGTGAGTAAACTGGATGCTAGGGCCAAATTTAGGGATAGGAATGCATAATCTGAACTCAGGGCATGTATGTCTTGTCTGAATTTAAAATCTGAAACATTCATCTCCTCAGAGGTTACAGTTACTTCCACAGCATGGAAGTCGTTATTGTCTAGCAAAGTGGAGTACACGGGGAAGGAATGTCCTCCGCAAGTGTCAGTCATCTCAACATTTGTTTCATGTGGCTTGGGGTAAAGATGATAAAGGACTGTCACTCCCAATTTAATTAAAACTCTCTTAGTGACTGTGTAGCTTGGGAAATGTGGTTCTGAGGAGAGCTTCTTAGGTGCCATGGGTTATGGTGGCTTTTTTCCCCCAGAATGAACACTGACCACTGGGCCCCCCACTAGTTCTATTTTGTTTTTAATCAGATCTTTGGCTTTGTCAGGATAATCTTGCATTTCTCTGGGTTAATATCTTTCTCTAATCCATATCTGACCTTTGTAGTGTTAACGAGGAATGGTTTGCCTGTGCAAACCCAATGAATCTCTTTCACAGCATGACAGAGGTTCAAATGGGGAACTAGGTACTGTTCTGGGTCAAAAAAGAAAAGGAGTACTTGTGGCACCTTAGAGACTAACAAATTCATTTGAGCATAAGCTTTTGTGAGCTACAGCTCACTTCATCAGATGCATTTGGTGGAAAATACAGTGGGGAGGTTTATATACACACACAGAGAACATGAAACAATGGGTTTTATCATACACACTGTAAGGAGAGTGATCACTTAAGATGAGCTATTACCAGCAGGAAGGGGGGGGGGAAGGAGGAAAACCTTTTGTGGTGATAATCAAGGTGGGCCATTTCCAGCAGTTAACAAGAATGTCTGAGGAAAAGTGGGGGGTGGGGTGGGGGGAGAAATAACATGGGGAAGTAGTTTTACTTTATGTAATGACCCATCCACTCCCAGTCTCTATTCAAGCCTAAGTTAATTGTATCCAGTAACACCATCCTAGCCACTATGGATGTAGAAGCCCTCTACACCAACATTCCACACAAAGATGGACTACAAGCCGTCAGGAACAGTATCCCCGATAATGTCACGGCTAATCTGGTGGCTGAACTTTGTGACTTTGTCCTGACCCATAACTATTTCACATTTGGGGACTATGTATACCTTCAAATCAGCGGCACTGCGATGGGTATCCGCATGGCCCCACAGTATGCCAACATTTTTATGGCTGACTTAGAACAACGCTTCCTCAGCTCTCGTCCCCTAATGCTCCTACTCTACTTGCATTACATTGATGACATCTTCATCATCTGGACCCATGGAAAAGAAACCCTTGAGGAACTCCACCATGATTGCAACAATTTCTATCCCACCATCAACCTCAGCCTGGACCAGTCCACACAAGAGATCCACTTCCTGGACACTACGGTGCTAATAAGCAATTGTCACATAAACACCACCCTATACCGGAAACCTACTGACTGCTATTCCTACCTACATGCCTCTAGCTTTCATCCAGATCACACCACACGATCCATTGTCTACAGCCAAGCTCTACGATATAACCGCATTTGCTCCAACCCCTCAGACAGAGACAAACACCTACAAGATCTCTATCATGCATTCCTACAACTACAATACCCACCTGCTGAAGTGAAGAAACAGATTGATAGAGCCAGAAGAGTACCCAGAAGTCACCTACTACAGGACAGGCCCAACAAAAAATAACAGAACGCCACTAGCCATCACCTTCAGCCCCCAACTAAAACCTCTCCAACGTATCATCAAGGATCTACAACCTATCCTGAAGGACGACCCATCACTCTCACAGATCTTGGGAGACAGGCCAGTCCTTGCTTACAGACAGCCTCCCAACCTGAATCAAATGCACACCAGCAACCACACACCACACAACAGAACCACTAACCCAGGAACCTATCCTTGCAACAAAGCCCGTTGCCAACTCTGTCCACATATCTATTCAGGGGACACCATCATAGGGCCTAATCACATCAGCCACACTAACAGAGGCTCGTTCACTTGCGCATCTACCAATGTGATATATGCCATCATGTGCCAGCAATACCCCTCTGCCATGTACATTGGTCAAACTGGACAGTCTCTACGTAAAAGAATAAATGGACACAAATCAGATGTCAAGAATTATAACATTCAAAAACCAGTTGGAGAACACTTCAATCTCTCCGTTCACACGATTACAGACCTGAGAGTGGCTATCCTTCAACAAAAAAACTTCAGAAACAGACTCCAAGAGACTGATGAATTGGAATTAATTTGCAAACTGGATACAATTAACTTAGGCTTGAATAGAGACTGGGAGTGGATGGGTCATTACATAAAGTAAAACTATTTCCCCATGTTATTTCTCCCCCTACCCCACCCCCCACTGTTCCTCAGACGTTCTTGTCAACTGCTGGAAAAGGCCCACCTTGATTATCACCACAAAAGGTTTTCCTCCTTCCCCCCCCCCTTCCTGCTGGTAATAGCTCATCTTAAGTGATCACTCTCCTTACAGCGTGTATGATAAAACCCATTGTTTCATGTTCTCTGTGGGTGTATATAAATCTCCCCACTGTATTTTCCACCGAATGCATCCGATGAAGTGAACTGTAGTTCACGAATGCTATGCTCAAATAAATTTGTTAGTCTCTAAGGTTCCACAAGTACTCCTTTTCTTTTTTGCGAATACAGACTAACACGGCTGCTACTCTGAAACCTGTTCTGGGTCAGAAGCCCTGTACCACTATAGGTCTCATTTTGCAAGTATTCCACATTTGAAAGTGATTTACTCTTTTATGCATTTACTGTCGCTACAAAATGTAAATTCAGCAAAAATACCACTTCCATTCTTCCTACATTCACATAAATATGGACAGCACTCCCCAAATCGTAAGCTACATGCACCTGGTTAGGCAGGATGCCTTCTGGGTTAATTTTCTGGGGGGGGGATTAAACCACCCCCATTTTTGGAAACAGCATCACATAGGAACTCTGCCACCCTGCAGAATTGCATGCTGTCTCTGAGTCTGCCACATTCAACTGCCTTAACCATCCCTTTTCTTGCAATTCCGTCTCACACTTTTCAACTTGTGCAACAAATGAGGCAAGGGTCCTACAGACAGCAGCCCCCTTAACTACACAACCCTGATTCATTGCTGGAGCAGCTTCACCCCTGTGCACTGAAAGAGGCAAGGGTCCTCTGTAAAAAATAGTATGTGATCATATAATTAAAAACACTATCAGAATGCACAAGAGGACCAAATTCAGGTTGCACAGGCAACCTTAATTCAGGCATTTGCTAGCTTTTGAGTGCTTGAATTTGCAAACTTAATCAGTTCTTTTATCATACTTCGTGTGTAATTTCCTAGCTTTTAAAAAAAGAAAACTGAATCCTACCCCAGAAATTCCATTAATTGCTGACATACTGACACTATATGGGTCATCAGCAGGACTGGAACCTTTATGTCCACCACACAGACTTCTGCTACCTGAACTAATGGATTAACTGGTAGCAATAATAGCTTGTCAGCCTCTACATAGACAAGCACTAGAAGGAAATGAGAGAGTTTTCCAGTGTGTTTTGCAAATATTTCTACCATCAGAGGAATGGTGAGACTCAGGAATCTTGGGTTTCATTTCTGATTTTGGAGAGGGGCATGCTCTTATGAGGTCATAGAATCCTTCTGCCTGTTCCCTCCAACCTTGACCCTTTCTGCCCTGTGCTTGACCACCTGTCCCTTTCCCCATTCCTACCTCCTTATCCCAGTCCCATTGTCCTGGCCTGCCTAGTCCCAGTCTCCACTCCCATGGCCAAGTGAGTACCAGTTTGCCCACTCCTAACTTCTTATTCAATCTGTCTCTTCCCTCTGCTCCCACTGTCTCCTAGTTCCAATCTCTTCCCCAGGTTCCTCATCCAATCTCTGCAACATATTAGCTCCATGAAGATGAGTATTGCAGTTTTCCTCCTGGCTCCTCTCTTCCCAAATACATGGAAAGGACAACCAGAATTTGGCCTTATATCTGAATGTAGGAAGAATAATAATATTTTTGACAATGTTTGTCTCTGCTGTACATAAAGTTAAGTGGCCTGTTTACAAGCAAGAATAATTAAAAACTTCTATACTTACAAGTTATTTTTTCTGTAGGTTTTGGTTTTACCATTCACAAAATTCAGTCAATAGCTACACACTAAGACAAATGTCTTTGAGGGAAAGCAGAAGGATTATAAATTAATGACATCATTATTTATAGTTATGTTTGTGACTGAACACAGTGTAACAGGCATCAAGCCAGTATTTAAAGGCTGAAAACAGATTTATAAAACCTTCAATATATCACTCTAAACAGGCCTGGTGTCTGCAGTCTATATGACAATTTAATCTGTCTTTGCAACACAATTTAAAAAAAATTAGACTGTCTCTGTGGTTAATCATTAAGATATAAAATAAAATCTGAACAAAGATGGGTCCCAGAAATGCAACTACAAAATATGTGGTACCACCAGAACATGGTATTTGTTTAAAAAATCATTGATTGGAAGTGCCATACCATTTTCTGTCAGATATTTTGTTCATTCCAGTTTGCCTGATCTGTATTTTGCAAACTCTTGGAATAAAAGTATTATTGTACTCCAATCAAAACATTAGTCAGTACAGATCAGATTTTCTAGACTCTGAGACTTGGAGGCCAGAAGGGACCATAATGATCTAGTCTGACCATCTGCACATCGCACATCACAGAATCTCACCCACCCACTCCTGTAATAGATGCCTAACCTCTGGCTGAGTTACTTGAAGTTCTCATATCATGATTTAAAGACTTCAAGTTACAGAGAATTCACCCTTTACACCAGTTTAAACCTGCAAGCAACCTGTGCTCCATGCTGCAGAGGAAGGCGAAAACTCCCCAGGGTCTCTATCAATCTGATCCAGTGGATTCCTTCCCGATCCCAGATATGGCAATCAGATCCTGAGCATTTCAACAAGATCCAACAGCCAGACACTTGGGAAAGAATTCTCTGTAGTAACTCAGAGCCCTCCCCAACTAGTATCCCATCATCAGCCCTTCGGGATATTTGCCACTAGCAATCACAAAATGGCTACATGCTGTTGTAGGAAGTCTCATCATACTATCCCCTCCATAAACTTATCAAGCTCAGTCTTGAAGCCAGTTGGGCTTTTTGTCCTCACTGTTCCTCTTGGAAGGCTGTTCCTGAACTTCACTTCTCTGATGTTTAGAAACCTTTGTCTCATTTCAAGCCTAAACTTGTTGATGGCCAGTTTATAGACATTTCTTCTTGTGGCAACATTGGTGCTTAATTTAAATAACTCTTCTCCCTCCCTGGTATGTATACAGAGCAATCATATCTCCCCTCAAACATCTTTTGGTCAGGCTAAACAAGCCAAGCTCTTTGAGTCTCCTCTCATAAGGTATGTTTTCTGTTCCTCTGCACCTGTTCCAGTTTGAATTAATCTTTCTTATACATGGGAGACCAGAACTGCAGGCAGTATTCCAGGTGAGGTTTCACCAGTGTATTGTATAATGGTACTAACACTTTCCTCTCTCTACTGGAATTACCTCACCTCATACATCCTAGGACTGCACTAGCCTTTTTCATGACTATGTCACATTGGCAGCTCATAGTCATCCTGTGATGACCATTACATACAGGTCTTTCTCCTCTGTCGCTTCCAACTGATAAGTCCCCAGCTTATAGCAAAAAATTCTTGCTGTTAGTCCCGAAGTGCATGATGTTGCAGTTTGCACTATTAAATTTCATCCCACTTCTATTACTCCAGTTTTCAAGGTCTCCCAGATCTTGAATGATATTCTAGCCCTCCTCTGTATTGGCAATACCTCCAAACTTTGTGTCATTGGCAAATTTTCTTAGTGCACACCCACTTTGTGTGTCAAGGTCATTAATAAAAATGATAAATAAGACTGGTCTCAAGACCAGTCTCTAAGGAACAACATTACTTCTGTGTTTCATAGTTAATCTTTGAAACAAGCTGATTATAACTCCAAAACTCAAAAAGCTGATGAAAACTATACATAATACAGTTTTCTTTAGCTCCCAAAACCCCAAAAGACTAACATTGGCTAATGGTATGGGCTGAAGTGTGTTTATACTGTAAAAGTGAACTAAAATGGGACTGTAGGGTTCCATCTTTATTGCTGCTCAATAACTTCATATCTTTTGATCAGTTACAAGATGTTCCCTCTTTCTCCCTCCCCTGCCCTACTCCTTGCCCTTCAGATTCATCCTGGGATCTGAAAATCAAGTTGGGTTCTTTCAGGCTCTGACATCACTAATAATAAGGATCCTGAATATGGAATTTAGTTTACAATTCTGCTAATCCTCACAAACTACAAAAGGATCTAATTCACTTGCCCAGAGCTTTATACGCTCTGTACTGTTAAAAAGAGGAAAAGGCAGAAATATAAAATTTGTCAGTGAACTCAACAGATAAGGTTCACAATACATTTGGGGAGTAGATCTGCTGAGTAAGAAAAGCCAATTTTATATAGCATTTTATTAAACAATTGTTTCAATGTAATGGTATCTTAAGACCTAAAAAGATCAACAAGTGGGAACATCATCCCACTCCGGACTTCTCTATTTATGCACTCTGAATGAAGGGTTTAAATAGTATGTGCTATTTTCTGGGGGCCCTCTGCACAAGGGTCAATTTCATCCCCAGTGTACAATAGCAGGGACTGTCAAATAATTTAAATGAAATGTTACTAAGCTGCTACTTCATTCAAATAAAACAAAGTTGGCATTCTCTCCTTCCTACTGTAGTATTTGGTATGCATCTCAGGAAACTTGCTAGGTACATAATGGACCCAGGGGTGCAGATGTCCTTAAGGAAACAGACAAACTGAGACACAGAAGACTGGGTCACGCAAGCAAGCAAGCAACAGATATTAACATTCTCCTCTAAGCAGTTTTAATTTAACATGCATCTGTGGATCCATGTTGTTTTCACTGACTTTTGCAATACTAAAAAGCCCTATTTTCAGAGAGTTATGCTATATTTGACAGCACTCCCACTGTATCATGTACACTTTGATAGACCCAGGCCAGTTGGGTATAGCAGAGTAGCAGAAGGCAGCTCTACTGGCCACTGGATTAACAGTTTTCTGTTCCCTGACTGACCAGAGCAGGGGCTGCTCCAGGCTAATGAAAACACCTGACTCCAATTAACCTGCAAAGAGTCAGGTGAGGCCATTAAGCTAATGTGACCACCTGACTCTAATTAAGGCCCTACTGATAATATAAAAGGGCTCGCTCCAGTCTGGGAGAGAGGAAGTGTGACTGAAATGCTGGTTAATAAAGACACCCTCAACTCATTGATAAGGGAGCCGTAAGGTAAGGGTGAAGCAGGAGAGCTGTGGGGAAGTGGCCCAGGGAAATGTAACAACTCTGGCAGTAAAAGGTTCGCAGCCAACAGCTGCTACCATTAGGGTCCCTTGGCTGGAACCCGGAGTAGAGGGTGGGCCCGGGTTCCCCCCAACCCACCACTACAGAAACACCCCCTGGGAGGGGAAAAGAGGCCCATGTCAGGACAGGAGGCTAAACTGTTTTGACATGAGGCTGTAGGAGCAACAGAGACTGTGGCAACTCTCTCACCAACTTCCATTGCTGGCTTATGATGAAAAGGGCTCAGTAGACTGTATCTCTGGCTCTAGAGAGAGAAGGGCTACGTGGAGGGTTGTAGTGAGCCTCTGAAGCTAGCATAAACCTCCTGGAAGCATGGGATCCACGGGGACAAGGTCGGAGCTCTGCCACAACACATATGCTTTCCTTCCACATTAGGCATATATCTTTTCTTACCAAACACATCTATCTATTAAGGAAAATATCATTCTCCAATAGTGATTACATACAGAATTTGTTTGCCTTTCCTAGACTATCTTGCCTTAAGAACAGGATACAACTGGGTGGCTAAGTGGTGAGTAACTGGTCCAGACAAGGACTTTTGTCACCCTTCTGCTAAACTTTTTAAGTTGTCACCTATAATTCTAGTACCTAAAGCCATTTAATAGCATTAGGTGCTGTCAGAAATATAAAGAGAAGGGTAACCACCTTTCTGTATACAGTTCTATAAAATCCCTCCTGGGCAGAGGCAAAAACCTTTCACCTGTAAAGGGTTAAGAAGCTAAGGTAACCTCGCTGGCACCTGACTCAAACTGACCAATGAGGGGACAAGATAGTTTCAAATATGGAGTGAGGGTGGACAAAGGGTTCTGTCTGTGTAAAGCTCTTGCTGGGAAGAGATCAGAAATGGAAGCCTTCCAACTCCTGTTAGATTAGTAAGTAATCTAGCTACAAAATGCGTTAATTTTCTTTTGTTTAATTGCTGGTAAAATAAGCTGTGCTGGAGGGAATGTATATTCCTGTTTGTGTCGTTTTGTAACTTAAGGTTTTCCCTAGAGGGATTCTCTGTTTTGAATCTGATTACCCTGTAAGGTATTTACCATCCTGATTTTACAGAGGTGATTCTTTTACCTTTTCTTTAATTAAAATTCTTCTTTTAAGAACCCGATTGATTTTTCATTGTTCTTAAGATCCAAGTATTTGGGTCTGTGCTCACCTGTACCAATTGGTGAGGATTCTTATCAAGCCTTCCCCAGGAAAGGTGGTGTAGGGCTTGTGGGATATTTGAGGGGAAGACATCTCCAAGTGATCTCTTTCCCCGTTCTTTGTTTAAAATGCTTGATGGTGGCAGCATACTGTTCAAGGACCTGGCAAAGTTTGTACCTTGAGGAAGTTTTTAACCTAAGCTGGTAAGAATAAGCTTAAGGGGCCTTTCATGCAGGTCCCCATATCTGTACCCTAGAGTTCAGAGTGAGGAAGGAACCTTGACATGGTGGAAGAGTGATGGGATCATTTTGAACGAGGGATCATTTTGAACCAGAAGCACAGCAGGATTTTAAAAGGCTTTGTAAAAGGTCACTGCAGCTGTTGATTCTGTATCTCTGCCTGGGGGACAGAGCAGCAGGCATAACATAAAGATTTTTCTGTAGGCTGAGAACACCTTTTGTGTCTGATAGCTATCAGGTTACAGCACAGCAAAATTTTACAAGCCAGGTTTTTTTTTTTGTTTTCTTTCTAACTCTCGGTGTAAAGTTAGTTAAAAACAAAGGTTAGGATGACAGAACGCAATGTTCAACAGAAGCTGGAATTAGCCAGATTTGAGGCTAAGGAAAGACAAAAGGAACATGAAAGATAGGTAGAACTCAGAGAGATGGAAATGGAGGCAAAAGAAATGGAGGAGGGGGAAGAGAGGAAGCATGAACTGGAGACAGAGAAGGCAAAGGCTTAGCAGAATATAACGGATAACTCCAACAATCCTTCCCCAACAGTCCACAAGTGGGAGCGACTATGTCCACAGGATGATGAATCCAGTGATATTGCTGAATATTTTCTCACCTTTGAGAGACTGTGCACACTCCATAAAATTCCTGAAGCTCACAAGATGACCACATTGGTCGCAAAATTGACTGACTGGAAAAGCTCTGGATATATTCAATAAGAGGCCTATTGAGGAGGCCTCTGATTATAATTCAAGGATTTGGTTTTAAAGCAATTTCAGGTTACACCCGAAACTTGGAGTAAAATTTTGAACCATTAAGAGAGGGCCTGGACTAAGTAATGTGACTTATGTAAACAAGACGACAGATCTGTTTGATAAATGGCTCAACGGACGGGCTGTACCTAACTTTGGAGGAATGCGGGATTTGATGATTCATAGATACTAAGGTCAGAAGGGACCATTCTGATCATCTCGTCCAACCTCCTAAACAGCGCAGGCCACAGAATCTCACCCACTCACTCCTACAAAAAACCTCACCTATGTCTGAGCTATTGAAGTCCTCAAATCATGGTTTAAAGACTTCAAGGAGCAGAGAAGCCTCCCTCAAGTGACCTGTACCCCATGCTATAGAGGAAGGCAAAAAACCTCCAGGGCCTCTCCAATCTGCCCTGGAGGAAAATTCCTTCCCAACCCCAAATATGGCGATAAGCTAAATCCTGAGCATATGGGCAAGATTCATCAGCCAGATACTACAGAAAATTCTTTCCTGGGTAACTCAGATCCCATCCATCCAATATCCCATCTCAGGGGATTAGTCCTATTTACCCTAAAGATCAATTACTTACCAAAAATCACATTATCCTATCATACCATCTCCTCCATAAACTTATCGAGTAGAATCTTAAAACCAGATAGATCTTTTGCCCCCACTGCTTCCTTTGGAAGGCTATTCCAAAACTTCACTCCTCTGAAGGTTAGAAACCTTTGTCTAATTTCAAGTCTAAACTTCGTGGTGGCCAGTTTATTCCCATTTGTTCTTGTGTCCACATTGGTGCTGAGCTGAAATAATTCCTCTCCCTCTCCTGTATTTATCCCTCTGATATATTTATAGAGAGCAATCATATCTCCCCTCAACCTTCTTTTAGTTAGGCTAAACAAGCCAAGCTCCTTAAGTCTCCTTTCATAAGACAAGTTTTCCATTCCTCGGATCATCCTAGTAGCCCTTCTCTGTACCTGCTCCAGTTTGAATTCATCCTTTTTAAACATGGGAGACCAGAACTGCACACAGTATTCTAGGTGAGGTCTCACCAGTGCCTAGTATAACGGTACTAAAACCTCCTTATCCCTACTGGAAATGCCTCTCCTGATGCATCCCAAAACCGCATTAGCTTTTTTCACAGCCATATCACATTGGCAGCTCATAGTCATCCTATGATCAACCAATACTCCAAGGTCCTTCTCCTCTTCTGTTACTTCTAATTGATGCGTCCCCAACTTATAACTAAAATTCTCGTTATTAATCCCTAAATGCATAACCTTACACTTCTCACTATTAAATTTCATCTTATTACTATTACTCCAGTTTACAAGGTCATCCAGATCCTCCTGTATAATATCCTGATCCTTCTCTGAATTGGCAATACCTCCCAGCTTTGTATCATCTGCAAACTTGATTAGCACACTCCCACTTTTTGTGCCAAGGTCAGTAATAAAAAGATTAAATAAGATTGGTCCCAAAACCGATCCCTGAGGAACTCCACTGGTAACCTCCCTCCAACCTGACAGTTCGCCTTTCAGTAGGACCCATTGCAGTCTCCCCTTTAACCAATTCCTTATCCACCTTTTGATGTTCATATTGATCCCCATCTTCTCCAATTTAACTAATAATTCCCCATGTGGCACGGTATCAAATGCCTTACTGAAATCTAGGTAAATTAGATCCACTGCATTTCCTTTATCTAAAAAATCTGTTACTTTTTCAAAAAAGGAGATCAGGTTGGTTTGGCACGATCTACCTTTTGTAAAACCATGTTTTTTGTCCCATTTACCATTGACTTCAATGTCCTTAACTAATTTCTCCTTCAAAATTATTTCCAGGACCTTGCATACTACAGATGTCAAACTAACTAGCCTGTAGTTACCCGGATCACTTTTTTTTTCCTTTCTTAAAAATAGGAACTATATTAGCAATTCTCCAATCACTTGGTACTACTCCTGAGTTTACAAATTAATTAAAAATTCTTGCTAATGGGCTTCAATTTCAGGTGCCAATTTCTTTAATATTCTTGGATGAAGATTATCTGGGCCCCCCAATTTAGTCCCATTAAGCTGTTTGAGTTTCGCTTCTACCTCAGATATGGTAATATCTACCTCCATATCCTCATTCCCATTGTCATGCTACCATTATCCCCAAGATCCTCTTTAGCCTTATTAAAGACTGAGGCAAAGTATTTGTTTAGATATTGGGCCATGCCTAGATTATCTTTAACCTCCACTCCATCCTCAGTGTTTAGCGGCCCCACTTCTTTCTTAGTTTTCTTCTTATTTATATGGCTATAGAACCTTTTACTGTGGGTTTTAATTCCCTTTGCAAGGTCCAACTCTACTCGACTTTTAGCCCGTCTCACTTTATCCCTACATGTTCTGACCTCAATAAGGTAGCTTTCCTTGCTGATCCCTCCCATCTTCCACTCCCTGTATGCTTTCTGCTTCTTCTTAATCACCTCTCTAAGATGCTTGGTCTACAACTCCTTCCTATGAATTTTTTCCCCTTACTTGGGATACAGGCTTCCGACAGTTTCTGCAGCTTTGATTTAAAATAATCCCAGGCCTCCTCTACCTTTAGATCTATAAATTCTTCAGTCCAATCCACTTTCCTAACTAATTTCCTTAATTTTTGAAAGTCAGCCCTTTTGAAATCAAACTCTAGTTGCAGATTTATTTTTGTTAATCCTTCCATTTAGTTTGAACTGAATTAGCTCATGATCACTTGAGCCAAGATTGTCCCCTACAACCATTTCTTCTATGAGGTCCTCGCTACTCACCAAAATTAAATCTAAAATGGCATCCCCTCTAGTCGCTTCAGCAACTACTTGATGAAGGAATCCATCAGCTATCGCATCTAGGAAAATCTGAGCCCTATTATTATTACTAGCCCTGGTCCTCCAGTCTATATCTGGGAAGTTAGTCTCCCATGATCATACAGTTTCCATTAGTATCTACTTTAATAAAAACATTAAAAAGGGCTCTATCCATATCCAAATTAGATCCCGGAGGTCTATAGCACACCCCAAGCACTATCGTAGGAGAGGCTTTACTAATTATCTTCCCCAATGTAATTTTTTCCCAGACACTCTGTCTTATCCATTGCATCGCTTCTTATTTCTTTACATTCTACCTCATCATTGATATACAATGCTATTCCACCACCTTTACCTTTGTTTCTGTCTTTCCTAAACAGCACATTCCCTTCCATACCTGTCGTCCAGTCATTACTACTATTCCACCATGTTTCTGTTATCCCTACAATATCTGGTTTCACTTCCTGCACCAGTAGCTCTAGTTCCTCCATTTTGTTACGTAGGCTCCTCGCTTTGGTGTACAAACATCTTAATTTTTGCTGTTTGGCCTCGCTCACATTTTGTACCCTATTAGGCACAGTCATTCTACAGCCAGTATAACCTATTAGACTAGTATCCACACCGCCCTTGCTCCTTATATACATTCTCCTACCCACGGCTGTATCCTTTCTTTCTTTGTCTTCTTCCCTCTCAATGCTAAAATCCAGCGTGGAGATTACCTGGACATCTCCCCCAGATTCCTAGTTTAAAGCTCTCTTTATCAGTTGTGCCAGCCTTGATCCTAGAAGTCTATTTCCTTCCCTACTCAGATGAAGTCCATCCCAAGAGAACTGTCCTCTGTCCGTGAATGCCTCCCAGTGGCCATACATCCCAAAGCCCTCCTTATAGCACCACTGCCTAAGCCATCTGTTGACAGTCATCTTGTCACACCTTTGTTGCCCTTCTCTAGGAACAGGAAGGATCCCGCTAAAGATCACCTGAGCCTCAATTTCCTTAAGCGTCTTCCCCAGCCTAGCATAGTCTCCCTTAATACTTTCCAGCGAGAATCTAGCCGTATCATTTGTTCCCATGTGAAGGATAATTAGGGGATTCTTTCCCACTCCCTTTAGGATCCTTTTCAACCTCAGGTCTACATCCCGTATCTTAGCACCCGGAAGACAGCACACCCTTCTCTTCTCTGGATCAGCTCTAGTTACAGGCCTGTCTATTCTTCTCAATAAAGAGTCCCCTATCATAGAGACCTGCCTTTTCCTGGTGACAGTGCTATTCTCCAGTCTCTCCCCTGTTCCCTCTGGCTGCAAGTTCTTTCCTTTCCTATTTTCCCTTATAATGCTCTTCAACCCATCCTGTATCCTCCTGGGGCTCATATTTGGTGTAGTCTCCCTTGATTCTTCCGCTTTTCCTATAGGACTAGCCTCTTTTCTCCCTTACCCTTGCACCTTCAACAAGTACCTGCTGAGCCCCTTCTTCATTTTCCAGCTCTGCAAACCTGTTCCTAAGCTCTATTTCTCCTTCACTAGCCCGTCTTTTCCTCTGCCTGGTTCTTTTAGTTACATGCTTCCACTGACCACTTTCCTCACCCAGTCTCCCCTCAAAATTCCCCAGCCCTGCTTCTATCCATGAGTCTGAGCTTTTCCCTTCAGATACCTCATATCTTTGCTCCATCATCTGCTCAGACCCCTTCCTAAACTCAACCAGACTTTCCACCTGCATCTCCGAACTTCGGATCTTTTCCTCCATCAGCTCTATCAGACGGCATTTCATGCAGAAAAAACTCTTACCGGTTTCCCCCTCCAGGATCATGTACATACCACAGCTTCCACATCCAGTCATCCTCAATGTGTCTTCCACTACAGGAGTCACTCCCACAACTGCCTCCATATCTGTCATCGCCTTGCCTCCTAAATCCTGTTAATCTGGGAAACACAAGCCATACCAAAAAGACCACCCCACCCCCAGCAAAAGCAAACGCCAAACAAGCACCACAATACAAACTCCCCTGTCAACAGCTCCATTTGCTAGCTCCTGTGCCGCTGCAGCTGTCTGTGCCACTGCCTGACTGGCTGGCTACCTTTATAGGACCTCTAGTCAGAAAAGCCCCGCCCCCAATCAAGGCTCAGCTTCTCTCCCAGCACAAAGCCCCTACAAGCCTCACACACACACACACACACACACACACACAACCAAGTACAAATACCTTCTCTTCTAACAGAACTCCCACTCAAACTCCCCTGTTTACAGTTCTGTTTGCTAGCTCCTGTGCTGCTGGCCAGCTACCTTTATAGGATCTCTAGTCAGAAAAGCCCCGCCCCCTAATCAGGGCTCAGCTTCTCTCCCAGCACAAAGCCCCTACAAGCCTCTATATGTGCGTGCGTGCGTGCGCGCGCGCACACACACACACACTAAAAATACAAAACCAAGTACAAATACAGGATGATGATACAGGAGCAATTCCTGAATATGTCCAAGGATGATATAAAACAGTGTTTATGGGATAAGAAAATGGACTCAGCAGGAAGTCTTGCTTCTTATGCTGATCAATATGAGCAGTCCAGACCGCCAGAGAGGTGGGGCAAACCAGAAGAAAACAGGTGGAGGGAAGAGAGAGGAACAACCCTGGTTGCAGTTGGAGCAGATACCAGAAGGGACAACCTCAGACCTCACACCCTACTACCGGGGGCAGCCCAAGACCCCAACTACACGTCAAGGAACACTCCAGACACCTTATCCCACCACACCATTCTCCAGCAACCCAGCTCGCCCCAGTGACCAGTCAGCTGGACAATGTTCTAAATGTAACGAGCCAGGGCATGTAAAGGCCAACTGCCCCAAGAACCCCAACAGATTAGTTCATTGCATCGGAATCACACCAGAGGTCCTCAGGCCCATATGCCTCCCAGATACCCTGAGAGTGGAGGGAAACTGGTGAGTGTGAGTGGGAAGAAGGTCACAGCGTGGAGGGACACCGAAGTACAAGTGTCGGCTATCCATGCTTCCTTAGTGGACCCCAATTTAATTGAACCAGAGGTCCAAGTGACTTGAAAGGTTGAATTGTCAAACTCTTCTGACTTGCCTACAGCTAAATTGCCGGTCCAGTACAAAGGCTGGTCAGGAATATGGACTTTTGCAGTCTGTGACGATTATCCTATCCCCATGCTGTTGGCCAATCATGTGCAGCTAGCCAAGAGGGTGGGAATGGTCACCCGCAGCCAGGCTAAGGAAGCTGTCACACCTAGTTCTGTTCCAGAAACTTCTACCAGAACCTGATCAGAGGTTATGGAACCGGACCCCATGCCAACATCTGTAAGAGCAGTAGTGGATCCAGTCAGAGACCCAGACAAAGCCAGTCTCAGAACCAGAACCATTGCCAGCACTGAATCCAATATCTGAAACCCCAACACCAGAGGGCCTCACTGAACCTGCACCAGCAGCTGCAGATAACCTTACACAAGAGGCTCAGCTGGAGCCTGAACCCCAATATAGTGCACCAGCGGAGAGCAGTTCACAGTCCATGGAAACAGCCCCATCACCTGCATCGCTTCCAGAGGGACCAAGCCCAGGTTCACAATCCAATGGGGGACTGATGTCTCCAGCATCAAGGGAACAGTTCCAGACTGAACAGGAAGCAGATGAAAGCCTCCAGAGAGCTTGGACTGTGGCATGGAGCAATCCACCACCTCTAACCTCTTCTAATCAATCCTGGTTTGTTGTAGAAAGAACTTTTATACAAGGAAATTCTTTCTGGTGGACACCAGGAAGACTGGCATCCTCAGAAACAGTTGGTAGTTCCAACTAAGTACCGGGTAAAGCTCTTAAGCTTAGCCCATGATCATCCTAGTGGCCATGCTGGGGTGAACAGAACCAAAGACCATTTGGGAAAGTCGTTCCACTGGGTGGGAATGGCCAAGGATGTTTCGACCTATGTCCAGTCTTGTGAGGTATGCCAAAGAGTGGGGAAAATCCCAAGACCAGGTCAAAGCCCCTCTCCATCCACTCCCCATCACTGAAGTTCCATTTCAGTGAGTAGTAGCTGTGGATATTCTGGGTCATTTTCCAAAAAAGACACCCAGAGGAAAGCGGTCCATACTGACTTTCATGGAGTTTTGCCACCCGATGGCTGGAAGCAGTAGCTCTAAGCAACAACAGGGCTAAAAGTGTGTGCCAGGCACTAATGGACATTTTTGGTTGATTGGCCCTCTGACATCCTTACAGATGCAGGAACTAATTTCCTGGCAGGAACTATGGAAAGCCTTTGGGAAGCTCATGGGGGTAAATCACTTGGTTACCACCCTTTACCACCATCAAACAAATGGCCTGGTGGAGAGGTTTAATGGAACTTTGGGGGCCATGATACGTAAATTCATAAATGAGCACTCCAATGATTGGGACCTAGTGTTGCAGCAGTTGCTCTTTGCCTATAGAGCTGTACTCCACCTCAGTTTAGGGTTTTCACCATTTGAACTTGTATATGGCCACGAGATTAAGGGGCCATTACAGGTGGTAAAGCAGAAATGGAAGGGGTTTACACCTTCTCCAGGAACTAACATTCTGGACTTTGTAACCAACCTACAAAACACCCAACGAACCTCTTTAGCCCTTGCTAAAGAGAACCTATAGGATACTCAAAATGAGCAAAAGTCTGGTATGAGAAACACGCCAGAGCGCGTTCCTTCAAAGTAGGGGACCAGGTCATGGTCTTAAAGGCGCTCCAGGCCCATAAAATGGAAGCGTCGTGGGAAAGGCCATTCACGGTCCAAGAGCGCCTGGGAGCTGTTAATTATCTCATAGCATTCCCTACCTCCACCGAAAGCCTAAGGTGTACCATATTAATTCTCTAAAGCCCTTTTATTCCAGAGAATTAGAGGCTTGTCAGTTTACAGCCCAGGGAGGAGATGACGCTGAGTGGCCTGAAGGTGTCTACTATGAAGGGAAAGGTGCTGGTGGCGTGGAACAGGTGAACCTCTCCATGACCCTTGGGCATATGCAGCGACAGCAGATCAAGGAGCTGTGCACTAGCTACTCGCTGACGTTCTCGCAACCCGAGGACTGACTGAATGGGCATACCACTCCATTGAGACAGGTAATGCTCACCCAATTAGAGCCCAACCTTACTGGGTGTCTCCTCAAGCTAAAACTGCTATAGAACGGGAGATCCAGAGTATGCTACAGATGGGTATAATCCACCCCATGGCAGTGCATATGTATCTCCAAGGGTTCTAGTTCCCAAACCAGATGGGGAGATACATTTTTGCATGGACTACCTTAAGCTAAATGCTGTAACTCGCCCAGACAACTATCCAATGCCACGTACAGATGAACTATTGGAGAAACTGGGCCGGGCCCAGTTCATCTCTACCTTGGATTTAGCCAAGGGGTACTGACAAGTACCGCTAGATGAATCCGCCAAGGAAAGGTCAGCCTTCATCACACATGTCCAGCTGTATGAATTTAATGCTCCATTTCGGGCTGCGGAATGCACCCGCCACCTTCCAAAAACTTGTAGATGGTCTCCCAGTGGGATTGGGAGAATATGCAGTCACCTACCTTGACAATGTGGCCATATTTTTGGATTCCTGGGCAGAACACCTGGAATATGTACAAATAGTCTTTGAGCGCACAAGGGAGGCAGGACTAACTGTTAAGGCTACAAAGTGTCAAATAGGCCTAAACAGAGTGACTTACCTTGGACACCAGGTGGGTCAAGGAACTATCAACCCCATACAGGCCAAAGTGGATGCTAGCCAAAAGTGGCCTGTCCCAAAGTCAAAGAAACAGGTCCAATCCTTCTTAGGCTTGGCTGGATATTACAGGCGATTTGTACCGGAATACAGCCAAATCGCCGCCCCACTGACAGACCTAACCAAAAAGAAACAACCAAATGCTGTTCAGTGGACCGAAGTGTGTCAGAAGGCCTTTAACCAGCTGACCCTGTGCTAAGGGCCCCAGACTTTGACAAACTGTTCCTAGTAACCACAGAAGCATCTGAGCGTGGTATGGGAGCAGTCTTAATGCAGGAAGGACCGAATCTAGAGTTCCACCCTGTAGTGTTTCTCAGCAAGAAACACTGTCTGAGAGGGAAAGCCACTGGTCAATCAGTGAGAAGGAATGTTACGCCTTTGTCTAAGCTCTGGAAAAGCTACGCCCATACATTTGGAGACGGTGTTTCCACCTGCAAACCGACCATGCTGCGCTACAGTGGCTTCATACCGCCAAGGGAAATAACAAATAACTTATTCAGTGGAGTTTAGCTCTCTAAGATTTTGATTTCAACATACAACACATCTCGGGAGCTTCTAAGAAAGTGGCTGATGCACTCTCCTGTGAAAGTTTCCCAGAATCAACTAGCTAAAATCATCTTGAGATGTGGAAAATATTGTTAATCTTTATACAGTTAGTAGTATATTTAGAAGTGCATGTCTTAACTCTTTTTTTTCTCCTAGATCTCCAGGAAGAAATCACAGCTAGTGTTCCACCCTATCTGTGATTTTGTGGGGGGGGGGGGGGGGAGAGGGGTTCATAAATATAAAGGGAAGAGTAACCACCTTTCTGTATACAGTGCTATTAAAATCCCTTCCAGCCAGAGGCAAAACCCTTTTACCTATAAAGGATCAAGAAGCTAAGGTAACCTTGCTGGCACCTAACCCAAAATGACCAATGATGGGACAAGATACTTTCAAATCTGGGGGAGGGGGACGACAAAGGGTTCTGTCTGTGTGATGCTTTTGCCGGGAAGAGATCAGAAATAGAAGCCTTCCAACTCCTGTTAAGTTTGTAATAATCTAGCTAGAAAATTTGTTAGATTTTCTTTTGTTTAATGGCTGGTGTCAAGGTTCCTTCCCCACTCTGAACTCTAGGGTACAGATGTGGGGACCTGCATGAAAAACCCCTTAAGCTTATTTTTACCAGCTTAGGTTAAAACATCCCCAAGGTACAAACTATTTTACCTTTTGTCCCTGGACTTTATTGCTGCCACCACCAAGCATCTAACAAATATAACAGGGAAAAAGCCTACTTGGAAACTTCTTTTCCCCCCAAGCCCTACACCCCCTTTCCTGGGGAAGGCTTGATAAAAATCCTCACCAATTTGCATAGGTGAACACAAACCCAAGCCCTTGGATCTTAAGAACAAGGAAAAAGCAATCGGGTTCTTAAAAGAAGAATTTTAATTGAAGTAAAAGAATCACCTCTGTAAAATCAGGATAGTAAATACCTTACAGGGTAATCAGATTCAAAACACAGAGAATCCCTCTAGGCAAAACCTTAAGTTACATTAAGACACAAAACCAGGAATATACAGTCCATTCAGCACAACTTATTTTATCAGCCATTTAAACAAAACAGAATCTAACTAGATTACTTATTAACTCTTTACAGGAGTTCTGACCTGCATTCCTGCCCTGGTCCCAGCGAAAGACACACACACACACACACACACACACACACACACACACACACACAGCCCTTTGTTTCTCCCCCCTCCATATCTGAAAGTATCTTGTCTACTCATTGGTCATTTTGGTCAGGTGCCAGTGGGGTTGTCTTTAGCTTCTTAACCCTTTACAGGTGAAAGGGTTTTTTCCTCTGGCCAGGAGGGATTTAAAGGTGTTTACCCTTCCCTTTATATTTATGACAGCTGGTAAAATAAGCTGTGCTGGACGGAATGTATATTCTTGTCTTTTTGTAACTTAATGTTTTCCCTAGAGGGATTCTCTGTTTTGAATCTGATTACCCTGTAAGGTATTTACCATCCTGATTTTACAGAGGTGATTCTTTTACCTTTTCTTTAATTAAAATTCTTCTTTTAAGAACCCGATTGATTTTTCATTGTTCTTAAGATCCAAGCATTTGGGTCTGTGCTCATCTGTACCAATTGATGAGGATTCTTATCAAGCCTTCCCCAGGAAAGGGGGTGTAAGGCTTGGGGGGGATATTTGAGGGGAAGACATCTCCAAGTGGTCTCTTTCCCTGTTCTTTGTTTAAAACACTTGATGGTGGCAGCATACTGTTCAAGGACCAGGCAAAGTTTGTACCTTGAGGAAGTTTTTAACCTAAGCTGGTAAGAATAAACTTAGGGGGTCTTTCATGCAGGTCCTCACATCTGTACCCTAGAACTCAGATTGGGGAAGGAACATTGACAGGTGCTAAAAGCAATATCCATATTACATTTCTTCAGCAGAGAGCATTTGGAGAGAGGTACATGAAAGAAAGTCACAAAATTAAAAAAGAAAATAAGAAGCCTGGCAGGAGATGAGGTAGAGAGAAAAGAAAGATGAAGAGGTAAAAAGAAAAGCAAAGAAAATATAGCTTACATCAAACAGGATAATTGCCCTGTAGAACACAAACAAGAACTGCCACCAGAATAGCCAGGTCAGGTACTGGGAGCAATGGGACAAAGTTCAATTTAAGTCAAGAAAATACATTAGTTTGACTCTTAATTTTTACATTCATCCCCTGCTTTCTACAGTCC
Source organism: Dermochelys coriacea (assembly GCF_009764565.3). Classification (NCBI taxonomy): domain Eukaryota; kingdom Metazoa; phylum Chordata; order Testudines; family Dermochelyidae; genus Dermochelys; species Dermochelys coriacea. The sequence continues at coordinate 231,665,419 of NC_050069.1, forward strand.
ATGCTTCTTCCAACTCCTATCCCTATCTTTTTCTGCACTAATTCTGGAAATTAACTTCAAAACTTAGTAGCTGTGAGTAGGAGGGAGGGGATGTATAAATGGGTGCATACTGGAGAGTTTTGGGGCGGCTGCTATATAAGATGGATGGATGGTACAAGGCATGTGTAGTCTACTAGCATGTGTGGGAGGGCATCATGGGATAAAGTGGAGTGCGCAAGCTGGAGGCTGAGGGGGAAATTGGGATAGCTTTGGGAAAATGTTGCACCCCCTCACCTTCTGTCTTTGCAGCCTGTGCCTTTGCTGCCATTAGGTGCTTCTTCCATCTGCTCCTTGATCCTTTAGATCCAGCAGAGAGCTCAGGGAGAGGGAAAGTAGAAGGGGCTGTGGGGCTGCCTTACTCAACAGGCGTCACAGTTGACTGTTGTGGCTGTCGGCATTAACAATTTCAGGTATTTCTGCAGCCCAGATGGAGGTGTCACAGCTCAACTGGGCTATTGACTATGTGACAAGACTGCTGAATGCATGTGTTATGTGAGATATGCGCCACTTGGCAACTCTGCTGCTGCCCTGGAATGAAAGAGAGGAGCCACTCTGGCTGGTCATGGATTGGGATAGGTGTGGATTCTTTTAAACCATTGTTATAATGAATAGAGGTGATAAACTTTCTTTGCAGCTTTATTTAATAGATAATAAGAGACTGATCCTTAATCATCCACCATGGTCCAAAATGGGAGCAGAGTGGCTTTCTGCATCACAGTTGATGTGGAGAGACAATTTCAGTGTCCTACCTAAATATCTGCATAATGTGCAAATACCCTCTGCAATACTTCATATACAGATTAAGTTTGCATCATGTGTAAGGAGAAACAGAAGTGCAGTGCAGAGGAGGGGGCTGGCTCTTGGTGGACCTTGTCTGATCTGGTAACCCATATTCTGGTGTTCAGTATCTATTTTGTATGTGTGAGAGGGAATAATTATTCCTGCACATTAGTGGGTTTATCTGTTACATACCTGATGTAACCATCATCGTTCAAGGTGGGAAGTAGCACTGCCATTTTACTCCCTTGTTTGTTTTATTCCCCAGTCACTGCAGGATCTGTCTCTCACTTACAAGGGTTTCCTTACTTCTTCTATTTATTTTCAGATAAATGAAAGATACTGTACGATTCATTAAAATTCAAACTTACAGACCCTTTTTAAAATCAGGAATGAAATAAGCTGCCTAGATTTAATTGCAGCTAGTGCCAAAGCCATCTGCCTTGCAGAAAGTTTTCTCCCCCCTCCCCCCGAGGAAAAAGTAATGTAATCAGCCTTTTTTCCAAACGTCTCTTTAGCAGCAGTTTTTATAATTTTTATTAAGACAGCCTAATAGAAAGCAACATTTCCTCAAACAATGTAGGCTGAATTTTTCAAAAAACACATTTAAAAAGTTGTACTTAAATGGTTAAGATTGTAAGTCCCTAGCACAATACAAGTTCAAATTTTAAGCTTACACAAAAATACATTTTATACATATCGTTTAGTTAGTTCCTTCTGCAAAGATGTGAGTCTGAGATTCTTTGTTTGCCTTTTAAAATTATCAACATCTTTAACACTGAATTCAGGCCTAATTTAATGAAAATTTCATGGTTTTCTGGGATGTGTTAATGTGTCATAGTAGACACCGGTACACTGGTCTAACACTGTTAATATCCTTTTTTTTTTTTTAAATGAAAGCTTAAATTCTGGATCCCAAGATGGCAGATTCCAGAAAATATATATATCAGTTTACTGCTCTCCCAGAAGCCAGCCCTGTTTCACCCCTACATAAAGTCTAGCCATTTTTGGTCACCGATACTATATTGGAAAGGAAGAAAGTGCATTGCAATTGGCCATATGGGTCCACTGGATCTCTTCCAAGCATCCAGGCAAGTACACTCTTGTTTCAGTGCAGGAGTGTTTGCTCTTAAACATCACTCATTGGAAATATTAGAGTATATGCCAGGGCCATTTCATGCCCAGTCTGCCATGCAATTGCCAGTTTTACACTTGCAGCACAGAGGCACCTTTCTGTACATTTAACCTGTTTCCAATCTCAATAATGTGTTCATGAAAATCTTAGCATTATTTTTGCTTTCATCCCATTCAGTCTTTTATGTACTGGATTATGAGGTTCATTTAGAGCCTATTTGTGTATATAAATAAGTATATACACATATATTATATATACCTAACATGGAGATGTCAGTTGGAGTGTTATTTTCCAGGAAACCTCATGATAGCTGTGGAGTACATTTTATATATATATATATATATATATATATATATATATATATACACACAATATTGTACCATTTGTACCTATATGTTTTGTTTTTTACATCTGTATCTATCCTTTGTGTATAAGTTCAGTTAATATTCTACATCAGCAAATTAGATTGTGCTCTACTAATTCAGTTGTAAATAAATTTAAAGCCATTATTGTTAATGAATTTGAAACTGCTCTATTGCAGCTTGTTCTGCACGATGTTATCCTTTTTGTATTATCTAAGTTTGTGTATTTAATCTACAACTGAAAGTGGTTTGTGTATTTAATTTACAATTGAAAGTGTAGTAGGAATACAGACATTCTACTTTTGAATGTAAGGACAGGTACAGAAAATCAGGGAGCATAGTTAAAAAAAGTGAACATTTGCCAATTGCTATCTCATAATTAACAACATTTCCTGTTTCAAATATTACATAGGGAAATATTGTGGTTCACACTGTGAGACTAGAATTCATGTTAAATAACATTTCTCTGAACAAGGTTGTTAGGTTAAAGGGAAGAAATCCAGGATGTGAACTTCAAAACACATTATTATAAAATTATTAGTACCCAACTGTGTGATTACTTAAATTTCTAGTGCCACTGAACTCAAAAGGGCCTTGTGTATGAATAAGGTGATCACAATCACATAGCAGTTGTCTTATAAATAAACAATAACAATTAATGATGGTGATACTGCCCTTCATTTGAGCTCTCTCCATTATCACCTTTTGGACATTTGGTGGCATTTATTACTGGTCCATTTTGGGGAAGGAGCAGAGCTGCACAAGCAACATGGGGAGGCTTTCTGCCTCAGAGACCAGCAAATTGCAATTACTTTACATTGAATGCATAGTTTTTATTCTAGCTATCTTGTTCAGATACATGTTGTATAATATGAATGATATCACATATTGGACTCTGAAGTGATTGGATACAGACTCTCCTTAATTATAAGTGTCATTATTATTTATGTATTAGCTACCTGCTCTATGCCAAGTTGTGGTTCCCTGACTTCAGAGGGACCTGGCATTTAAGATCACAATTTGGCTCCATATGCTTTTATGTTGCTTATTTTCTTTAATTCCCACAATCTTGAATACTTTCTCAGAAGCACAGTGCCCCCAGGAAACTGCATATCCTTTGGATGGGGCAACAGCTCACTCTAAGCCTGAGCAGGGTAGGCATTGTGTCATGGCCTTGCTTCCTCGACACCCATTCTTCCCTACTTTGGGATATAGCATGCTCTTAGGGAATTGTTCCTGTAGTTTCCTAAAAGCAGGGATTGCAACTGGGACAAGCCTTTGTCCAGGGTGGGAGGAAAAGGAAATGAGCACCCAGTGAGTTCTGCCCCAGTCTTCATACCATAAAAGCCTGTCACAATCTAACCCTTCTTTCACAAATAAAAATCACTATTATGTATCATTATGTCATCTCAGCTGGTTCCTGGTTAACATGGCATACTTTATCTGGAACTGGACATATCTATAGTTTGGGTGCAATTTGTTAATTTAGTAGACCCAACTTACTGTTCTGACAACTATTTCTGGAATACGTCGCAGCAGATAACTTGCTCCTTTACCAAGTTTGGTTCTGTGAAATTAAACAAAATCATCTATTAACATTGCCTTGAGGGAAAAGTCTGAACAACTACCATTGCTGCCTTTTTCTCTCATCAACAAGTAGTGTTTATTCTTGATTAATATTGTGTACAAGTCACCAATGTTTCTCGTGGAATCATGTTAAAAGACTCCATAAAATGTGTCCAAGAGAAATAACAATTGTTCATCAAGTTGATGGGCTCAATGACACTAGAGTAATGGCTGGCTAAAATATTTGACAGTTTATTTATTAAACAGCAGAATTTCTTATTTTATAAATCATATGTTGACTTCAGAATATCTTCAGTTTATATTTACAGAGAGAGCAGTAAAACCAAAATGAGATTAAGTTAAGCCAATACTGTAATTCTCTTTGTTACAGACACACATGTTCTTAGTGTAAGCGGGGGAATAGTCCCGCTCTTGTAGGGAACTTTCCTGGCTTCTGCACCACCCTGGTGAAGTGGGCTAGCAAAAGGATCCGAGTCCTCACTTCCACCTCCTTTACCCGGTGGCCTCACTGCCCTTGAGGACTCCCCTTCGACTCTCCTGTCTGTCAAAGTCCTTGTAAGCCTACAAGGCTGGGCCCAAGATTCCTGGGGGCTCGACACCTAACCCTGCTGTGGTCACCTAGGACGGGCTAGGGTGTCCCCACTCCGGGGTACTCTCTCTGCACTAGGCACTTCTTTGACCCACTAACCATTACATACAAGTTAAAGCAAATGCAAGTTAATTAATCAACAATTAATTTTAAAAAGAATAAGGAATAATGGGAAAGGTTAAAGGAAACACATCAACCCGCTCTGTGGCAGGGAACATCACAAACAGTGTCTCTGGAATGTCCGGGCAGTTCACAGTCTGTTCCTTGCAAGTCCCAGGCCTTCTTCTCAGGCCCTGGCTGTGCTGCAGGGATGCTGTGGGTTGGACACTTGCTCTGGTGGTGGCCACACGCTCTCAGGCTCTAAGTGGTAGGACCCTTCTTCCCAGTGTCGTCTCCACCCGCTCAGGGTTACGATCCAAGTCTGGCCTGCAGAGCCCCTGGGCTGAGGCGTCTCCCTGTGCTGGGCCCGCTGCCCAGGGTCCCCCTCGCTCTCCCCAGCTGCTCACTGCACCCAGCTTCAGACTGCTCCAGCCCCAGCTCCGCCACTCTGTCTCAGCACTGCTGCTGCTGCTGCTGTCTCCAGCTCCCTGGGCTGCTCCTTTGGCCCCTCTGGCTCTGGTTGCTGCAGCTCTGCTCCCAGGACAGGTCTGCTCTGCAGGCTGCTTCTGTGACTCTGCTCCCAGCACTGACCTGCTTCCTGGCCTGCTTTTCTGGCCCCTCTGGCTCTGGTTGCTGCAGTTCTCCTCCCAGGGCAAGTTTGCTCTCTCTGGGCTGTGCCTCTGGCTTTGGGGCTGCAGCTCTGCTCCCAGGACAGGGTCTGCTCTCTCTGGGCTGCTTTTCTGGTCCCTCTGGATCTGGCATAACTCTGATCCCTAGCTCAGCTTGGGCCCCAGCTTTCTCCTCAGCTCAGCCCCACTCTGTCTGACCCAGGCAAATCCAGCTCACACGGAGGATGGGACCTCCCTGGCCTCCTGACTCTCTGATTAGCCTGCCCGCCCTGTCATTCAGGCTGACCTGGAGCATTGGCCTCTCCCCATTGTTCCTGGGGACTGTCCGTCTCAGGGTCCTGATTCCCCATCGACCCTTCCCCCTTTTTAGTACTGGGAGCTAGCCAACCAAAACGCCCCCACTGAACGTTAGAAAGGGGGCAACAGTCCCCTTACATTAGCATCTTTGCGAGGGCAGGGGTATCTGTGTGCAATACTCTTCCTGTTATTATCCCCTGGTGACCTCACTGTGTGTTCCCACTAACCAGTATCTATTCACTATATTTTTAATTTGTTGGTGGAAGGAAGCTTCTTAAATAAACATTTCATTCACACAGCTCTTGAGAGTATTTTTCTTGAATAAAAATGACGACAAATCTTTCTTTAGCTGAATAAATGCTTTAAAATTATATTTAATTCCTCCTATTAATTTTAAGAGTGCCAGTTGCCTGTACTGTCTTTAACTTAAGCACATGTTCAACAAACATATTTATTGAAATACTGTGCTTTCACAAATATATTTTAAAACAATGTAATGTACATGACTGAAATGAGATGAAGGAAATACAGCATAATGAAACACAAATTTTAAACTGCAAAATTAAATAGAATTACAGGATGCCCCCCTTTGTTCTCTGGTTGATTGGACTACATCGTTTAATTATATAGCAGGAAACTCACACGTCTCTTTTATTTACTTTCAGTTTGTGCACTCAGTCTATAAAAATGAGCATTAGGCTTCAATAATTTTAATAAAAATGATTGAGCCCAGTCTAGATTAAAACTTCCACTGTTGCTACCACCAGTGGAGCTGCACCAATAGTGAATTTTGGCTACGAAGCTTACTAATATTAAATGACCCTGTGATTAAAAATGCCTGAGCCATGTCTATGATGCACCTTTTCCACTGCTACTAGTGCAGAAGTGTAACTATGATGTTTTCTAGTACGGACTGGGCCTTTAACAGAAAGCCACTTTCCACTATTTTGCTAATTCTTTTCATGAGCACACATGCCATCTTTCACTTGTACGTTTTTCCCTTACAGTTGTACCACACAGGACCGAAGCCCAAAATGGCAGAACAGGTTTAGAGAGAAATTAATCTTTGTCCTTAAAACCCCAAGAGAGTTCTATCCAGTATCCAGATTTTCTTAAACTGACATTACAGGTTAGTTAGGTTATATTTAGTTTTAACTGGCACTTCCTCAAGTTAAAACATTCTCCATCTATAGCTGAGTTTTACTTGTAAAGGTGTGGAATTCTTTCTGACCTTTGAAAAGAAGAAAGAAAAGTCAAAGAAAGGATTTCTAATCTGATCTTTAAAACTAAATTTCCAGGACTCACTATATGTGAAGGGCAAATACATTCTCACTGCTAGGAAATGGTTTTGGGAAAGTTAGCTTTGCTCCATATAGTTGAATGATCACATAATTGAATGCCACTGTATCACTTGGAAATTGGGGTGGGGGATTTGTTGTGAATGAGAAAAGAAAGGTGAGATCAAAAGATCAAGCGGAAATTAGTAAAGAATGAAAAACCAAAAAAATAAAAGGAACCTTTGTGATAAAATCTTCTCCCAGTAGTAAAATAATATATAATACTTTATCACCTTACAATTACTATGTTCAAAATGAATGCACTGATGACCACAGTGAAAAGATACTTTGCTATCTACTTTTCATGTTAGCTTTTCATGTACAATTTTTTGTCAATTAAAGGAAAAACATGTCCTAGTTATTTTAATTCTTCCTTCTCCCTAAGGACATCTTGTAGATGGAAATTATATATATATGTAAACTTCTAGACTGACATTCTTTCTATCAGGTTTCAGAGTAGCAGCCATGTTAGTCTGTATTTGCAAAAAGAAAAGGAGTACTTGTGGCACCTTAGAGACTAACAAATTTATTTGAGCATAAGCTTTCGTGAACTACAGCTCACTTCTATCATCATTTGAAGATTTAACTGTGGTTCCACTGTGTAACTTGTCCTTTGAACAACTATTGTAGTTTTTAAATATTAATTATATGTATAAAGTGCATTACAAAATAATGCACTTTATGCTGATTAAATTGAATAATAACAAGACCAATGCAGAAAAGCCAAACCCTCCCTAACATGTGCTCAGTCAATAATGAACTGCAATTAGAAAGTGGAGACCATAATAAAAACAAATCCCTGCCAAATCCCTTGTGACACAAAACTGAAGCTTAACCAGTTTTTCTGGCTTTGTTTAATGCCTCTGCTAGGCCAATTTCTATTTGCCAGGAAGATTTCTATGAATCTTTACATGCAACTAATGTGTTTTCAGTGCTCAATATACATTCAGTGAGGCCATGTTCTTCTACAAAAATCTTTCCTTTCAGTCATGGCTTCACTATCTGAATATGATAAAGAATTATGTTTTAGTACCAAATAGTCAGTCTATGCTTTCTAAGGTAGAGGTTGTGTCTGATTAATCATATTGGTTGTATTTTCTTGATACTATTAAAAAGGATAGATCAGGTGGTATGGTGTTTGGAGTCTTGTTGATTAGAAATGGCAAGTTCAATGTATATCTTTTGATATCTCTCTTTTTTTTTTTCTTATTAGAGAGACAAGGTGGGTGAGGTAATATATTTTAGTGAACCAACTCTCTCTAGTGAGAGAGACAAACTTTTGAGCTACTCAGAGCTGTTCTTCAGATCTGGGAAAGGTACTAAGTGTGTCAAAGCTAAATACAAGGTCAAACAGACAGTTTAGCATAAGTAGTTAACACATATTTGGAGGGACCAGTCAACGTGAAGTGGTCCGTTGACACCCTGTAGTCATAGGACAAAAAGGGGGCTTAGTGGGTTCCAGATTGTTGTAATAAGCCATAAATGCAGTGTCTTTAGGAAGACCATGATTTTTAGTGTCTAGCAAAGTTATGAATTTAAGCTTTCAGTGTTGTCTTTTTAAAGTTTGTAGGTTTCCTTTTGAGGATAAGGACTGATAGGTCAAATATAGAGTGATCGTTTTGTGAAAAGTGTTTACCCACAGGTGATATGGTGTTTTTGTCTTTTATCATTTTCCTGCTTGAGTTCATTTGAGAGAGTAGTGATTGGTTTCATCCACATAGTTGTTACTGGGGCATTTAATGCTCTGGGTGAGATATACCACATGTTGCGATAGGCATGTGTAGGACCCATGGATATTGAAAGGTGTGTTATGGGTAGTGTTGATCATTCTAGCAGTGGAGTATGTCTGCACATTTTGCATCTATTGTTCTGGCAGGGTCTGGTACCACTTTTGAGTTGCTGTGTCCTTGTCTTTGGGGAGCTTGCAGAGATTAGGGGATTGTTTGAAGGTCAGAATAAATGGTTCAGGAAAGCTTTCTTTCAGGAGAGGGTCCTCATCGAGTCTGAGTTGTAGTTGTTTGATATTATCCTGCAAGGGTTCCAGTATCGGTTGGTAGGAGATAACTAGGCATACACCATTGGAGGGAATTTTATTTCTGTATTGAAACAGGTATTTTCTTGTGACATGCTGAAAATGAAACCCTCATCAATATTATGCTGGAGGCATTGCTGGCTGCCACAAATGTGTCTTTGATCTATGGGCAATCACAGATCTTGCTGAAATTGATGGGTGTGCTACCACTTTCCCTGCAGATTAAATGAGAGAGCAATTACATGTCCTTTTGTTTAGTGATAGTTAAAGGCACAGACCAGCATGGCAAGGCCTGAGTAGAAGCTTAGACATCCGGTATCGACATTTCCCTGGAGAATGGTTGCAAATACAGGGGTTAGAGCAGTGGTTCTCAACCTATTTACTGTTGTGGGTCACATATGCAGCTCTCTGTGTGTTTTGTGGGCCACATCTACACAATATAAATAATACCTGTATGGCCCTGAGGATGTCACATGGGCTGATTGGGCCACAGTTTGAGAACCACTAGAGTGTTGATTTGGTGCAGCTGTCGCTCTGTGTGTGAAAGGAATCAGGAAGTAAGCAGATAGCAGGAGAAGCAATGTGAGGGTGGTCCTAGGAGTAAACCTAGAGAGAGTGTTTCTTTTGGGTACACCATTTGCTGGAAAGGTGGTCTTGGAAATTGTGTGCAAGGGGACTGCCTCCTGTTTGTTCCGACTGTGTTCAGGGAAAACAAAACTTTGTGTACATTCTTTGTAAATAAACAGGTTTGTACCAAAGAAGTACCTGACTCATATAATCAATTTCTTATCCTAACGGCAACAACCCTGTGAGGCCCCGAATATTGGCTAGTTGCTCAGGCCAAGAGGTAACAATCTATATTTTTTGTGCATGTTCCTTTTGAAAGACTGTATAGCTCAGAGGTTGCATATGTACAGGAAAATGGTTGCCATGGTAATATGTACCTATACTGGAAACTGATAGCAATGAAAACTCCAGACAGCAAGTTGGATCACCTTCAGACAGAATGAATTTAAGCACTGTTCTTTTTGAATCATGTTCTTTTTAAAAAAAAAAAAATCCATTGCTGCAACTGAAAACTATATCGCTGAGTATTTACAGTGCTGTGCTGTTTGAAAGTTGTGCCTTTTGATTTCAGTGCAGCAGTACTGAATTAAGCTGTGTAGCTTGGGTGGGCAAAATTTATGAATATATTTTTACTAAAATTAGTGCAGAATTTTTACAATTTTATCTTTTATGATTTCATTTGCAAAAGATCAGTGGTTGAGAAATGTTAAAGAGATTGGACATTGTTTATGTTGAAATATGTGGACATTTGAAAATGTACTTTTCCTTTGAAAATTTCTGATGTGATATGTCCCCTAAAGATAGTCTACTTAGTATATCTCTGAACTGTGAGCCAGGAATTTTGAATTCTAATTCCACCTCTGCCTGCAGAGTCGTTAATAATGATTTACACACAGATAGTACTACTAATAAACATTTAGTTAGGGTTCATCCTCTCTATGAGATAGGTAAAATCATTACCCATAGTTTACAGATTGGGAAATTAAGTCTTAGAAAGAAAAGAGGCCTGATTTTTTTTCAGAAGTGTTGAGGACCTGCAGTTCCTGTGGTCTTCAGTGGTACTTTTGAATACCATGCTCTTCTGAAAATCAGGCCAAAAATGACTTGCCCAAGGTCAGGAAGCCTGTAACAGAACCAGGATTAGATTTCAGTTCTCCAGACTCCTGGGCCCATCCCTAACTGACTAGACCACAGAGTCTGTAGGCAATTTGAGTAGGGTAAGAATGTGGCTTTGAACCACGGCTCATGCTCTTGGCGGGGTTGAGCCAAAAGCAGCCACAGATAATTGAGGAGCACTGAGACAGGCTGGGCTTGACTGGCTCTTACTACACCTTTTGCAGGATACAGTGTGTGTTCATGACCCTTCGCCTTTTCAACATTTCTTTTAAAAAAAAAAAAAAAAGAAGGTATTTTATATACAGTTCTTTTGAAAGTAGGTCCCTGTTTACCTTCACTGGCCATATTTTTCAGTAATCCTACTGGAGCATAGTAGCAAAGAAACATTCCGTTAGAATAACTTATTTAAAAAAAGGCAATCTCAAAATTTTTGCTAAAGATAACGTCAGAGTAAATTAATAAAGAGTTAAGTGTAGAGTATACATTTCACCAACAAAAATTCATCTTTTTGCGGACTAGAATCCAAAACTGAAAATCAAATTCTGATCACTCTGTTCATCCATATTCAAATCCCCACTTGTTTAATCTTTTTATTTTCCCCATCAAATTTTCGGTTATCTTACCATCCAAAAGAATACATGCCTCTTGATTTGATGCAAGTCCAGTGTTTCAGATGTTTCTTTTATGGATCATTTTCTTCAAGAGTGAGTTCTGAGCACACAGAGGTTCATGTGATGGGCTTATTTATGCGAGCGTTGGTTGCATAGCTATGTGGGTTTGGAAAAACTCCAGTTTAACTGTTTTGTCTTAATTGTGATGTATTATTGTTATTATGTTTTGCAGTGTCACGGAGCATATTTTCAAACTGTATTCCCAATTCTTTAGTCTGATGCATAGATTCCTAGATTAATAGATTCCAAGGCCAGAAGACATGACTGTGATCATCTAGTCTGACCTCTTGTATAACACAGGCCATAGAACTTCACTAAAATAATTCCAAGAGCAGTGGTTCTCGACCTCTTTCATTTGCAGACCCCTAAAAATTTTTGAGGTGTTGGACCCCTTTGGAAATCTTGGACATAGTCTGTGGACCCTCAGGGGTCTGCAGAACACTGGTTGAAAACTACTATTCTATGGTAACAACAACCTTTTTTGGACCCCTTAGACATAGTCTGCAAACTCCCAGGGGTCCGCAGACCACAGGTTGTGAACCACTGGTCTTAGAGCATTTCTTTTAGAAAAACATCCAGTCTTGATTTAAAAATTGTCAGTAATGGAGAATCCAACATGACTTTTGGTAAATTGTTCCAATAGTTAATCAATCTGACCATTAAAAATGAATGCCTTATTTCTGGTCTGAATTTGTCTAGCTTCAACTTCTAGCCATTGGATTGTGTTATACTTTTCTCTGCTAGAATGAAGAGAATTATTATTAAATATTTGTTCCCCATTCAGGCACTTATGGACTGTAATCAAGTCACCCTTAACCTTCTCTTATGTTAAGATAAAAAGATAGAGCTCCTTGAGTCTATCACTGTAAGGCATGATTTCTAATCCTTTAGTCATTCTAGAGGCTCTTCTCTGAACCCTCTCCAATTTATCATCCTTCTTGAATTGTGGATACCAGAATGAGACACAGTATTCCAGCAACAGTCATACCATTGCCAAATATGGAGGTAAATTTTTTTTCCTACTGGAGATTCCCCTGTTTATGCATGCCAGGATCACATTAGCTTTTTTGGCAACAGCATCCAATGGGAACTCACATTTACTGATTATCCAACATCACCCCCAAATCTCTTTCAGAGTCGCTGCTTCCCAGGATAGAATACCCCATCCTGTAACACCAGCCGCCTTTCTTTGTTCCTAGATGTATACGCTTACATTTATGTATATTAAAATGCATAGTATTTGTTTGCGTCCCCTTTACCAAGCCATCCAGATCACTTTGTATCAATGATCTGTCTTCTTCATTATTTACCACTCCCCCAATGTTTGTGTCCTCTGCAAACCTTATCAGTGATGATTTTATGTTTTATTCCAGGTCATTGATAAAAATGTTAAATAGAGATAGGGCCAGGAACCAATCCCTGCAGGACACCATTAGAAACACACCCACTCAATTATGATTCTCAGTTTACTGTTCCATTTTGAGATCTGTTAGCCAATTTTTAATCTATTTAATGTGTGCCATGTTAATTTTATATTCTAGTTTTTAATCAAAATGTTGTGCAGTACCAACTCAAATGCCTAACAGAAGTCCAAGTATATTATATCAACAATATTACTGTTATCAACCAAACCTGTTATCTCACCAAAAAAGGACGTCAAGTTAGTTTGCCAGGATTTATTTTCCATAAACCAGTGTTGAATTGCATTAATTACATTACCCTCCTTTAATTCTTTTATAATTGGATTCTGTATCAGCCACCTCATTATTTTGCCTGGGATCGATGTCAGGCTAACAGTTCTAGAATTACCTGGGTCATCTTATTTATCCTTTTTAAAAATTGGCACATTAGCTCTCCAGAACTTATTGAAAATCCACATTAATGGTCCTGCAGCTCCTCAATCAGCTCAGTGAACTTCTCAGCTAGCATGGCACATAATAGACAAAAAGGTTCTTGTGCCACTTATATGTATGTCTCTGCTGGTGCTATTTCTGTGGCTTTACATTATTTCATGCTGATTACAAAGGGAAACAGACATTATTAGTTACATTTATTGTCTTGGCTGATTTATTGTCTAATATGAATTGTATATGATAGATAAATGGTGGTGAATGCAACTTGTTTGTATGTATAAAAAGGACTTCTCAATTGATAAATCCAGAAGTGAAATAAAGATCAGGAGGAGGTTGTTAAAAATATAAATAGACCTCATTCTTAAAGTGATGTTTGTTCAAAATCCAGCCTGGGATATATAAGTTTGAGACTTTGGGGGTGATTTCAAAGGGTAACTAGTATAAATTTGGTAATTTTGTGCATTAGATTTGTGTAATTAACTTTAGGGATGTTCTCTTGCACAGGTTATTGAGGACTTGAATTAGGCAAACAATATTTAAAATGCTGCCATGCAAATTGTGAAGAAATTGAAGAAAATGAATAGGTTTAACCACCTGTAGTGTAATTTGCATATTGAAATTTGAATTGGAAGAATGACCTAATGTCTCACCTGATACAGAACAATAGTGAGATCTCAACCCAAAAGCTCAGAGAAGCATAAGCAGATGACACACAAGCAAAGAGGAAGAGGCATATCCATCAGGAACAGAGTTGATAGAAGAAGTCATGAGCCATGGTCCCCTGGCCTTCCCTGTTCCAGCGCCCCTGCACTACTGCTATGGACAAAATTGCCTGGGCCACTCAACTCTCCCATTCAGTGACTGGCAAGAGGCCAGGCCACACTCTCTTACCCTGGTGGTGGCTCCTCCAGGCCCACACAGCAGCCGAACTGGCCCCGCTCAGGGGCCAGGGCAAAGCTGAGCCAAAAGCACCTCTGGCTGGGGGGATGAGCCTGCCTCTCCCTGCACTCCTTGCTCTGGTCCAGCAGGTGCTGCTCTGCCCTGGGCTCTGGCTGATGCTGCTGGGCCCGATCCTATGTGTGGGAGGGGTGTGATACTACTGGGCCCGACCCTGCACCACCCCATTTTTGCACAGACACCCCGCCAGCTGTGTGCCCAGGGCAGCAGCCCCTCTCACCCCACCCTTGTTACAGCCCTGTAAAATTGTGGTAACTGGACTTTTGGTATCTGGTCTATACTTCTGACTGGAGACTGTACAGGTCCCCTTAAAACTAGACTTTCCATTCAAAAACCGGACACCTGGCAACCATAGCCTATATGTATGTGGATTAATCATGGCTGACAGGTCCTGTAGCATATAGACCCCAACGGATACAAAGAGAAACACTTAACGATAACAATGGCACGTAGCCCTCACAAAGGCTATGCAAAAAATGCAGCTGCATCCTTGGAAAATCAAGTTTAGCTGATTCCTCTGGAGGAAGGTAGGATCAATGGAAATTTACCAGGAGTAGAACCAAAAACTCTACATGACCAAGAGGGGGTTAAATAAAAAAACACACAGGAATAGCCAGCCAGCCAGGAAGAAGTAGTATGGGGTAGACAAGAGCAAGGTCATAGAAGCTGGGTAAGGGGCTCCAGGAGGGAGAGGTATCTCAGCATCTAGCTATGTCATGGGGCAGGAGGGCCTGCTTTCCTCAGTTCAGATAGCCCCAAGGACTCTGGACAACCCAAGCGTTATGGACCCTAGCCCAAAGAATGCCATGGAATAGTGAGGAGCTGAAACAGGGACATGTGTTTAGTGTTTGTTTTCTATGGTCCGAGCCTCATTACCGAGAAGAGATAACAGACTGGGAATCATTGCCCAGGAAATGTGCCAGCAAGGCCAAGACAAGAGCTAATGCTGTGGCTTGCTGAGGCTCTAGAAGCTTGACACACCTCAGGGGATCCAGAACAGCAGAGGCTTGGATCCTCTCACAGCAGTCCTCGTGGGTGGCTGCAAAGGATCTCTAGGTTCATAGGATCTGTAGCAAACAGTATTTAGCCCACTCATGGCTTTATTTTGCTTACTTTCATTTATTTATTTTTTCACAATACTTCATGTAATTTACAATCATTTCAATTTGCATTGTTAGGACAAGCACTGTTGTTTGTTTTGAATGGAAGGAAGCTGACCGGAGATGCAAGGCTGAGTCAGGAGAGAGGCGGGGAACTTTAGGGCTGACCGTAATAGGTACTGTTTGAACCTCAGGAAAGTTTAAAGACCTTAAGAGCACGTGATTCTAGTTACATGGATACACTTGGAAATAGCGTACTGCTTATAGTAGGAGCACATGTTCTGCTACAAAATTAGTAAACTGTTAAAATGGGAAAACTAACAGAACCAATTTTCCAGTGTAACAAGTAATATTTTTTTATTTTATAACTAATATAAAAGCTTCCCTTATAAGTTACTATTCAGCAAAGCACTTAAGCATGCACTTAACTTTAAGCAAGTGCATAAAAGCCATTTATGCATCAAGTTAACCACTTTTAAGTGTTTTGTGGCCAGTGGTTAGGACATTAGCCTAGGACTTGAGACCTGAGTTCAACTCTCTGCTCTGCCACAGACTTCCTATGTGACCTTGAGCACGTCACTTAGCTTCTCCATGTCAGTTTCCCAACTGTAAAATAGGAATAATAGTATTTCCTTATTTGACAGCGGCATCATGAGGATAAATTATAGGTTGTGAGATGGCTCAGATACTTTGTTAGTGGACGCCTTATAAGTACCTAACATAGATAGATTGATAGAACTGGAGCCATAATCAATATATATAATCAATAGAGAGTATTTTAATTTTACCTTGCAACCAGTAAACTCAAAATACCCATGTGACAGATATGAACACAGGCATATCTTGAGACTATTTTAAATGTTATCTCTATCTCTGTGAGCTAGAGTTTGCATGAAGGCTGGTTGTAGAGGGTTACTGAGCTCTGCTCAGGAACTAAAATCAGTGAGGGGTAATCACTGCAGACCCTGTAACAGGTAAACAACTGCACAGGAGTAACACCACCTGCGATAAATTGCCTGTATTGGTTCAAGAGACCCAGAACATGACGAGCTTGGGGTAGGGTTGGTGTGGGGATTTACTTTGGTCCAGCAAACTGACAAGAACCTACAAGCAGACCCTGCTGAAGAGTTTGAAAGACTGGAACTTGTCAGGGGCCTCAAAGGACAGACGGGGAACCTCTGGTAAGCTTAAGGATGCATTTAGAACTTACATTATAAGTTTTCTCTGTAATGCTTTTCTACTACAATAACTGTACTGTGCCCTGTGTAAGACTGTCGGGTCTCTGGAAAAACTCTTAGCCATAGAGAGAGAGAGTGAGCGCAAAACTATAGGTGCTGAACTAGGCTGCTGGAATAATTACAGTGAATTACAGGAGGCTTCAGCCTAAAATTCTGGTTTGCAGGGAGAGACACACAGGTCCCTGGCCCGAGAGGTGACAGCTAGAAGCATGAGACCCAAGGGAGCATCTCCTGAGCAGACCACAGCAGAAAAGTGGGCTCTTGGGTCTTAGTGCTCAGAGGCACAGTTCCCCAAAACTATGACAACCAGGTTCTAAGTAAAACAATTTCTGCTTTGTAACCAGATGAATTTTACCTCTGTACTTAGTGTAGTAGGGATTACTAACAGAGCTGACTGATATTGTTACCAGCAATCTGTTGTTTATTAGGTCTCGAGGCACCATAAATGAGTGATTTTGAAGCATTTGGGTAAATATTTCCTGTTCCTTATTTGGAGCATCCCTATTGTCTGAAAGCACATCCACTAGTTACTGCTCACATTGCAAACATGCATACTTTTAATGGAAAGATAGGATTGAATGCAATTTGTGCTATCTTGAAGTATCTTTTTCTCTTACTTGCTTTTCTGTGAGAAAAGGAGAAAATGGGGATAAATTCGGCTCTGATTTTTACCCAGTACAATCCCACTGACTTCAATGAAGGCTGCAAGGGAAACAGGCAAGGCAGAATGTGTCTCTTTGCCTACAGCAATAGCATTAACATAGTTTACATAGGCTGTTGTGAGTGAGTGGAGATTTGGGTCATATTTTCCTACAAATTTCTCTCTATATATTGTATATAATAGATGTAAGAATCTCTTCACACATGTACTACTGTAATTAGGGTTGCCTATCTGGTAATATTTAAAAATCAGACACTCCAGCAGGAGTGCTGGCACCCACCCCCATCCACTCCTCTTCCCTCCTCCACCCGTCACTGGCTGCTTTTCCTCTCCCACTCCCACAATGCCCACCCAGGTCAGGAGGGATTTGCCTGCAGAGCCAGGATTGGGAGTTGCAGCCACCCAACACAGGTAGGAAGAGGCTCTGGCTGAGTAGGGGCTGGCATGGATGATGACCCAGTGCCTCCCTGCCACCAGTAACCGGACTTGGGTGTCCAGTCCCTTTTTTGACCAGATTTTCTGTTGAAAACTGAACACCTGGCCATCCTAAGTCTAATGCAACCACTTGTGGGTAGAACACTGCAGAATGTAATGTATTTTCTAATCTTATTCACATTCTGAATTTATGAGTCACTCACTGCTCTGGAGGTTCAGCTGATAAAAACATTCACACCTCTCATTAATCTAATACTACAAATCTCAAGAAACATTGCTGTGAAAGGGCCTGTCATTCAAATGATGTGAGGTGGGTTATCCCTTTACTCATAATACTGCAGTCCACAGGGTAACAGTCCTGGATTTTATTTTCCTACAGCAGAAAAAACAACACAGGGACTCCATTATGGAGTCAGAAAAGTGGGGTATTGGTTCTTAGAGCTCAGGAGTTTTTGAAAGCATGCAGCTTAATTCTGTAAATCACACCATTCATTGACATATTAAAACCAAGCCTGAGGCTCTTTTCAGTAATAAAGTTTTCCCTACTCTTGCAAAACAAAGCTTGGAAATTGGCCACAGCCAGCTGACTCGGGAAGATATCAGCTGGTCCATAGAAATATATTTTTTTTAAAAAAGCTTTTATTTTATGCAATGCCATTCTATATATAGAGAGAGTAATATGGGAAGTGGCAAACTCAGGAAATCCAGCTTTTGTACAATTAACTAATCCTTGTTCAGCAAGATTTTTTATTTCCCTACAGAGCCATTCAACCACTTTTTAAATTTAAGGTGATTTGGAGTAATTTATCTTCTTGTTTCAGAGGCCATTTCAACCAGGAAGCAATTGAAAAAAATAATACAGGGTGCATACTTTTGCTTTGCAGTAAAAAGGTGCAGAAAATTCAAAGATCCACAAAAAGTTGCTAGAAAACTAAGCAGCCAAGGTTAACACGTATCTTGCACTCCAGTCATTGAAAAAATAATAGTAATGAGAAGTGGCTATAGCTAGGAACAACTATGAACAGTGAAAAACAAAACCTTTGACTACTGCATTAGGAAAGAGATGGGGAAAGGCTGCAGAAAGAGTTTTAGGGAGGAAGATGCTGTTGGAAATACCCCTAGACAAACCACACACACTTCTTCTCGAGGACTGTAATATTAGAACATGCTCAGAAACTCATTGAGTTTCCTTGTCTCTGTGCAGCCTATATCCACAGAAGGGATGGATGTCTCTATCCAGAATAGTATAACGTTTGTGTTTTTGCTTCTTCCCACACTACTTCAAAAAGTTTTGGAGTTTGCAGATTTTGTGCATTTTCTGTTTGGGACCATATTTGAGTTGTAAGCTGGTATGGCAACATACAACTGTAACCTCCCTTTCCTCCCTGGGCTACTTGGGAGCAGGCAACACTCACCTGTGTGACTGGGCACCTTATGTTGTTGACATTAAAGAAAATCCTGAGTGTATCAGTGGTGCTGCTGGATAGGTGGGACTCCTCTCTTCACCCCTCTGCTGCAGTCCCTTTACTCCTAAAGAATTTAAAATTGGTGGTGGGTCCACCTGGCTGGCTCCTGTACACACTCAATGGTGTGCCTTGGGATCCTCCGGGAATAAATCTATTCTAATAATTAAATATAATCTGTGGCATGGGTGTAACTCAAAAATACCAATTATAAATATACATCCACTATATTTAAATTAGAGTTAACACACCTTTACTTAACAACATAAAAAATCAGGTTATAACAGTTTCAGATTATTTGTCACTACTAATTTAAATCCACTGGGGGCAGTTGAATAAAATCAATATAGTATACAGTAATAAATGAAACAAATCTAACTGGCATTTACACTGCCACCATTCACCCCACCCCGAGTGTACACTGCTCTGAATTTCAGGATCCTTGGGAAGATCTGCAGCTGGAGAAAGCATTCTGTTGCTTCTATGTATCACTCCACCTAAGGCAACAAGCTGCACAACCCCTCTGACTATTGGAGTTGGCCCCACCAAATGTCAGCAGTTCGGGGTCCTAGTTTGGGGGAAAAGATCACTCTGCTTCTCCTCAGACTCAGTCTCTCTGCTGTGCCCCTTCCCTTACAAGCAGGGGTTACAGTTCCTTCACTGCAGGCCCACCTCAGTCAGCTGTAGGCAGAGCAACAGTCTCTGCCCTGGCTCCAGTGAAGCCACCAACAGCCTCTAAGGCTCCTTGCTCCATCAGAGCCTCTGCAGGCTCTCAGCAGCAGCTCCTGGTATGGACAGAGCTCCACAGCAGCAATCTCTCTCCTTTTTCCAAAATGGAGTCCTCCACCTCTCTCCTGCAGGAGGTAGTCTCTCCCTCGTTCCCCAAGATATCATGAGAGTTGAAGTCTCTAAGGCTAGATTCCAGCAAACAGGCTTTCCCCCTGGAACACTCCTAATAAAGTTCAGAGGCCCTTCTAGTAAAGGGGGCCTACACAAGCTAAAACCTCCTTGTTGTTTCATGTTAAGTCATGTAATTGTGAATCTTATTTCCTGTTAAATAGAGATATAACTCCTAAGTCAAGTTCTTCTCTACATATTCTGGTTCATAATATTTTCTCTGCACATATTCTGCCATTAATTTTTTCTGTGTACTATGGATTTTCCTACAATAAGAATATATCACAATAAGGTATGTATAAACTGAAGTAAGGATAATATTTACTTTTTTAGGTCTCCCATTGGATAAATTCTTTTCAGCAGACATACAAATAGTTCTTTGCAGAATTACTCTTGCCTTGAAAGTTCTGTGTAGACTCATGTCTGGTATATAAATTGCTACTTAACTCCTGGAGTAGAAAGATCTTTGAATCACAGCTATTTGGCTCATGCAAGTTATATAAACTACAGCTGTTTTCCTCAAGATCTTTCAGATTCCATGGACCCAAAACATCACAAATTTAAGAGTAGGCACAAAACCACCAGCTGTGGAAATCTTCATTTAGGTCCAGATCTTCAAAGATATTTAGGCACCTAGTTCCTGTTGATTTTGGTGGAAATTAGGAGCCTAAGTACCTTTGAAGATCTGAGCCTTAGCTCCTCAAATGTCAGAGTTCAGACTTTGCTCTTAAAGTTAATGTGGAAGTAGTTTCCACAGAAATGACCCGTCGTCTTAAATGACCCATCTGTCAGCCATTTGGTTTAAGATGGAGCAATGAATGTGGTATTTTTCCAGTGGAATAGTGAACAGAAAAACCTTGAAATTACGTTCAGTTAGTACAAACATAAGATGGAAGTCACACCTCCCTGCACACGCTCTGATTAAACAAATTTTGTATGGGTAAATAAATAGTGATTGAAAGGGAGAGAGAGTTCATACACATGAAGCCACAGTTGGTCCTCCGTGACTCCTTTCCTAGTTTATGAACTACAATAGCTTCTGTAGCCTCTCTACATTACTTGTCAGAGAACTGCATAAGTACAAATCCATTGTCCCCTTCCTTATTTGTGACTGTTGTGCCCAGAATCTTCCTCCCTTTCAGATTCTTGCAGCAAGGCTTAAGTAGTGTTCAGAGCCGTTTGCTGTTGAATTTCCTCTATAATGAATACTATTCAGGCAGTAGTTTTTTGTGAACGGAATAAAATGGGAAATTTGTCAGAATTTGAGTCATGTCCCAAATGTTCCTGTGCTTGTAAATAAGTAGAAAAATTCTGTATTTAATACATTGAGATGTAATAGCTAAACATTATTCTGATAAAAAGTCATTATAAACAGATTTCTTTGAAGATTACATTTTTATCCAGGCATCATTCTTCAAATTTTACCTTTATATAGGCTGCTTGTGAAGTTTTTTATTACTGTACACTACTTGATTCAATCTGTAAACGGTAGCATAACGTGTCATAAGAATTCTTTGTAGCAATGACAGGTTTTCGAGTAGCAGCCGATGAAGTGAGCTGTAGCTCACGAAAGCTTATGCTCAAATAAATTAGTTAGTCTCTAAGGTGCCACAAGTACTCCTTTTCTTTGTAGCAATGTTTCTAATTTAGGTAACACTTAAGATTTAATGGATGTGTACTCTTGTTCTCTTCACTAGTGCTATGAATTAAAGTAATAGCTCATTTGTAAAATTATTTTTAGTGGAAGTAATTTTGTTTTACCTTTCTGGTTAGAATAGTCCAGCAGTTAAGTCTTAGCATTTACCTTAGGTTTGCTGGTACACAGATGTGCTGGGCTATTTTGAGGAGGAAAATGGCTTGAAGATGCATCCCAACAAAGGATGTGTGTCATGGCCTCCTTCTGGGAGTTCTGGCTGGCCTGGCAAGGGGAGAGGCACACCTTTCCCTAAGCGCAGCAGTGGAGAGATATACCCGACTTCTGCCAAACTACACACAGGGGCTAGCTGGTAGAGGGATGAGACTATAGAGCAGCTGGAGTGGAAGGTATTGAACCTGGAGAGGCATCTGCAGAGTGTGCTGGGAGAAGTTGGACGAACTCCAGGCCCTCTATGACCACATCTACCTCCTTCAGTACATGGATCGTGGGTCCCACTTCTACATCCTGGAGAAAAAGAGGGGGGGACCAAGAAACATATCACCTGCTTCCTGGCAGAGGACAGCTCTCCCCTCATGGGTCTGGTAGAGACGCAATGTAGGGCTAGGGCCTACTATGCTAACCTTTTCTCCCTGGATCTGGACGATGCCTGTGAAGTCCCCTGGGATGGGCTCCTGACTGTCAGCATGGGTGACCAGGACTAGCTGGAGCTGCCTCTCATTTTCGCCGAGTTCTTGGAAGTCCTCTGTCTGATCCCCACCAACAAATCCTGGGCATCAATGGGCTGACCATGGAGTTCTAATGCATGTTCTGGGACATCCTTGGCCTGGACCTCACCATTGTCTGGGCTGAGTCCTTAGAGAGCCAGGTGGCCCCCTATTGTGCAGATGGGTTGTGCTCGCCCTGCTGCGCAAGATGGGGTATCTCCACAGCCTTCAGAATTGGAGTTCTGTCTTCAAGCCGCTCTCTGTAGTTGGGGTTCATGCTGGTGGATGTGGTTCATCCCGACCAGACCTACACCGTCTTGGGCTATACCATCTTTGATATTCTTTATCTGGTCCAGGACCACCTCCAGCTTGGGTGTAGAGATGATCTGTCATTCACCCTCCTGTCCCTGGACCAGGAGAAGGCATTTGTCAGGGTGAACCATGGTTATTTCCTGGGGAACTTAGTGGATGTTCAGCTTCAGACTCCGGTTCATGGGCTTTATCCAGGTACTGAATGCCTCTGCAGAATGTTTGGTCAAGCTCAACTGGACCCTTCCTGAACCTGTCATCTTTGGTCAAGGGGTGCATCAGTGCTGCCCACTGTCTGGCCAGTTGTGCTCCCTGGTCATTGAGCCCTTCCTCCATCTCCTCCGCAATAGGTTGATAGGTTTGGTGCTCCGCAAGCCAGAGTTGTGAGTGGTCCTGTCAGCATGTGCTGATGACCTGCTCCTCATGGTCTTGGACCCAGTTGACATGGAAAAGGTGGAGGCATGCCAAGCCATCTACTTGGCAGCCCCCTTCACCCAGGTCACTGGGTCAAGAGCTCTGGCCTGATGATCAGGGATGGATGGCAGGAGAGCTCTGCAGTCAGGTCCACGTCTTCCACCTCTAGGCTCTGCAGAGACTCCTTTGTGGTGTAAATAGTCTGGCGTGGAGTGTGCTGGCACACGCCTTCCTCCGCTGCCTCTGAGATTTCCAATATGACTGGCAGCTCTTACCTCCATCCATAGGTCTTCCACGAGACCTCTCCTAGCTGCCATTCTTCTACCAGGACCTCCTTGGTGACTAGGTCCGTGATGGCCACCAAGGGGGGAGTATCTCCTTGCAGAGCTCCTGCTACACAATCCCCATCTCGGTGTGCAGGTGGTGGAGTCTCTCATGGTGCACCAAAGGTTGGTCCTGGTAGGTGCCACCAGGATTGGAGGCCTCCTATACTAAGACCAGAGGGACTGGTGGACCTTCTGGTGCTCGGCCGACGCATAGGGCTCTCCACCCCTTGTGTCCCCCAGCGTATAATCCAGGAGGTGAAGGCAGCCTTACCACCCGTCTCTTGGACCTGCCTCAAGCAGGCCCTGCAGGAGGGTGCTCCCCACCCTCCCCTCACCTCTGGGCCTCTGGACTTGCCATCGGGCTCCTGGTCAGCGAACCTCCATAGCCATCCCCTCCACATCACCTGAGCTGGCTATATGACCTGCAGCTGGTCTGTTTCTGAATCACACCTAGGAAACAGCTGTACATGTCTGTTCTTCATACCCTTCACTTTCTCACCCTCGTGTCCTACCTTGACACTAAGTGATGGGACCTCCCACCATCTGTGAAGGGTAAGGAACCCCTGTGGGCCAGTCTGTACTCCACACTGATCCCCTGGCTTGCATACAGCAGTGGATGTGGGGAGAAGTGTAGCGAGAACTTGAGGAGAAGGTTCTGGAGAAGCCAGAAAAGAGTCTGCAACCTGGTGCAGCCGAAGTAAATGTGCGTCATGGTCTCCCTCACACCACAGAAGGGGCAAGCAGAGAGTAGGGGGCTGAACTGCACCATGTACACATCCGTGCTCACAGCTTCATGAAGGAGGCACCAAAAAGTGTACTCTCTTCTGTTCAAGAAAAGGGAGGGTCTATCTCAGATGCCTTCCTTCTGTATGCCTTTCCTCCCTTTCCATTAATTCAGAAAGTGGTGAAGAAGATGGGTCAGGACAGCATAAGATGATATTGATGGCTCCAGGTTGGTTGAGACAGCAATGATGTATGGACCTCTGTCAGGTCAGATAGCTTTTATGTGCGTCTCTCTGTGTCTCCAGATCTCTTGTCCCAACAACAAGGCAGGATTTTTGCTCTGAACTCTGTCTCTTCATCAGACACCCTGGGCTATTAGACTTTGTCTAGTCTTGAACAATCCTATTCCTTGTTGATACAGAATATTGGTACTGGTTAATTATAGAAAACTGTCTTCTAGAAACTGTTACTATTTTAAATGGTCTAGATTTTTTGCATGGATGCTGGGAAAATCTGATTCTGCAGTTTCTGCTTCCATACCACATATTTTGGAATATTTACTGTGCTTAAAATTTGAAGGATGAACTAATACTTCTTTAAAAGTTCCCCTCGTGGCTATTTCAGCACATCATGTTTTGGTCAATGGTAGATTGCTGTTTTTATATGATTCTGTTTAAAAGGTTTAGGAAGGGGTTATTTAACATGTATCCTCCTTAAAGGTCCAATCCCATCTTGGGTTCTCATTCTGGTCTTATTATGCTTATGAGGCCACCTTTTGAACCCCTGGCAGAGTGTTTCTCATTTTATTTGTCTGTTAAAGCAGTCTTCATTATTGCTACAAGGTCAGCCAGAAAGGTGAGTGAATTGCGCACATTGATGACTAACCTGCTGTTTATGGTTTTTCATAAAGATAAGATGGATCTTAGACCTGATCCCAGGTTTTTACCAAAAATAGTATCTGAATTTCATATCAGACAAGTAGTTGTCTGATTGATATGAGCAGTGCTCCAGTCATTATTTAATTAGGACTTTGTTCCCACCTCCTGAATTTTTCAGCACCGCTTGTCAAACTGCCCATAAATGGAAATATGCAGAGCTCCTTGAAGAAGAAATGAGTTACTAACTTGTCACCAGGTTTCTTTGAGATGACTCTGCATAGTCACATGTCTTGTCCACTTTACCCACTTAGAGTCCTGTTCCCTTCTTTGTCAGAGTCTGACTGTGGTCTTTCTGGGTTAGTGGTGGAAGGAACTGAGGCGGTAGAGGGCACAGTGCCCCCTTGGCCTCACTCTTGGAGATGTTGAGTGGAGGGATAGGGAGGTGTGCATGTGTGCTCTAATGGGCACTGCTTGGAAAAGGTTTTACCATTAGGCACCATCAGGCAGTGCAATACCCATAAGGGTAAATATGCAGAGTCCTCTCGAAGAACTCCGGTTACAAGTAAGTAACCTTCATTTCTCAAAGTGTAGGCCAGGTTTTAATAGAGTGTCCCTTAGCCCACCACCTTTCTGATTCATGTTTGTGAATTTTCCTCACACTAGTGAAAGAATGACATCCTAGTGGCAACTACAGCAATAGCTAACCTTATTAGGAAAATATTTAGCACCTTGAAACAAGGACAGCCAGTACCTTGTGATGAATGAGCTTTCCATGGACTGCCAGCAAGTGTTACATGAACAGTAGTGGTCTGTGGAAACAGCAATTTTAAAACCACTCCTTTATATTACTGGGTTCTCTTTCTTAGGTCTAGTTATTTTGTAGAATTACCCTGAAATCAAGGAAAACACTCCATTTCTATTGTCACATTCAGTTTTTAATTTGTGGCCTGTAGTATTTGATTGCTAGAGGGTAGGGATAGGGTCCAGAGTGACCTAGACAAATTGGAAGATTGGGCCAAAACAGATCTGATGAGATTCAACAAACACAAGTGCAGAGTCATGCACTTAGGACGGAAGAATCCCATGCACTGCTACAGGCTGGGAACCGACTGGCTAAGCAGCAGTTCTGCAGAAAAGGACCTGGGCATTACAGTGCATGAGAAGCTGGATATGTGTCAAAAGTGTGCCCTTGTTGCCAAGAAGGCTAACGGCGTATTGGGCTGCATTAGTAAGAGCATTGCCAGGAGATCGAGGAAAGTGATTATTCCCCTTTATTCGGTACTGCTGAGGCCATATCTGGAGTATTGCATCCAGTTTTGTTCCCCCCACTACAGAAAGGATGTGGACAAATTGGCGAGAGTTCAGCGGAGAGCAATGAAAATGATTAGGGGCTGGCGCATGTGACTTATGAGGAAAGACTGAGGGAACTGGGCTTATTTAGTCTGCAGAAGAGAAGCGTGAAGGGGGATTTGATAGCAGCCTTCAACTACCTTAAGGGATGTTCCAAAGAGGATGGAGCTAGGCTGTTGTCAGCAGTGGCAGAAGACAAACAAGGAGCAACAGTCTCAAGGTACAGTGGGGGAAGTCTAGGTTGGATTAGGAAAAACTATTTCGCTAGGAGGGTGGTGAAGCACTGGAATGAGTTACCTAGGGAGGTGGTGGAATTTCCATCGTTAAAGCCCGGCTTGACGATTTAGCTGGGGTTGGACTAGATGACCTTCTGAAGTCTCTTCCAACACTAATTTTCTATGATCTTTTTGTTCTGCGAGTTAGAATCCACTTGCTTAATTGATGTCCTTCAATCACCAAAAAGAATCTGATTTTAATCTTGCTTTAATTTTTTTGGGGAGTCCCAGATTTTCATGTAGGTTTTTTTCCCTTCTAGCTTCATTGTCCATAAGTTCTATGTGATGCTTTAGAAATTGCCAAACAGTGGTCCGGTAAATTCCGGAGTGGCTGCCAGGACTTTATTTTGTTTCACTATCTTTCTTCCTGAAGTACCTTGAAGAATTCTGCCATTCTTTGTTGTTCATGTGTTTTTTTTTTAAATGGGTGATTTTATTTTACAATCATGCATATTAATAGTTATCTATTCAGTATTTTTGGATATCAAATTGAACTTTGAGTTTCTCTCTAATTTAAGGGCACATTGTGTCCATGTATTTCAAATAGAGCTTCTTTTATCCCTTTTACTGCAGACAAACCACAGGATGATCCATGTCTTCTATCCTTAGATAAGGCTGCTGATATTCGTGGTAACCTAACAGAGAACATCATTACCTTTCAAGGATATGTGTTGAAGTTTTGGGGCAAAGTGATTTTTTTTAATGTTATGTTTTGGACCCACAATAGAATTCTGGTCAGTCCATGATGCTTTTAAGTTGCTGTGTTTACCCAACTAAAGAGAAAAGAAACTATGCTTTGTGAAGAAAACATTTTCAATATGTTTGCCTGGCTCAATAACATATTATGTAGTTTAAGTTGTCCAGAAGCCTAATTCAGTTCATTTTATGAAATTGTTTATAAAAGTAAGGAAAAGTTGGAGCCCAATTGTGTAAATTAAAAGAATTGTGATGGGGGGTCTTCACTGCTCCTGGTAGTCATGGCGAGCTGAACATTCCTAGAAATGGAAGGAAATGTTTATGGTTGAAATCACCAAAATGTGTGTGTTTGGTTAATTTTAATGGAACAAAGTTGCCACCTGTTTTTGACATTATCTGTGGTCATCGAAGGGGAGAAGAAGAATGGGTGTGTACTCTTTTCTTTAATAAAAGGTTACCTATCTTCAATAGTGGTGGTCACAGCGGAAGTAAGTAAGGACATGTTTTCACTCGCAATGTTAAAGCGCTGCGGCAGTGCTTTAACATGGCTATGGAGTTACGGCACCAATGCTGGGAGAGAGCCGTCCCAGTGTTATTAAAAAAACCCATCTCCACAAGGGGAGTAACTTGTTTTAAATTTCAAGTGATTTATATTTTAAAGCTTTTTTATATTGATTAAGATTCACAGTTTTGCAAATTATGGATTTTAAGCATTTTTTTTAGTTATCAATTTAAATTTTTACAGTTGCAGGCTGTTATGGGAGAGTCAAATGGTGGGACAGTCGACAATAATTCAATGACAGTAGACATCAAAATTATAAAATTAACTGTTAAGACAAATTGTCAACATCACATGGCAAATTGTACAAAGTAAATATCTCTAAATTGAACTCTAAGTTCTCAAGCAGCATTTTTCCCCTTTGCCTACCTGTCTAGTTAGATTATTATTGATGGAAATATTTTGTCAGTTTGCATGTGTACGGTGAAATCAGCTTTTACTGACTTACTGATAAAAATGTAATCCTTTCAAGCCTATTTAAGATGAAAAGTGCTATACAGTACAACAGCTTATTATTACAATGGTTTAGTGATTATTGTAATATTATACTCACTGGTTTTGTTGTCTACTGCTGTGTATGGGTTGTGATAGTTTTACATATCTGTGCAATTTGTGCAGGTTATGCCCTAATTTCGTCTCACTGACCTCACAAAAGCATATGTGCCATTGTTATAGCTCCCTTTTAGCAGAGCATATAGCACTGTTCTGCTCCACAGCTTGCACTTACAATAGTGCAGAATGCAATAGTAGGCTTGTTTAATGAGTAGAAGTGATCATATTACATGTGTCCTATATTCTTTACACTAGTTTGCAAAGTGGCAATTGACGTGAAGTTGGCCCTGTTGGTCTTTTCAATACTTAATAGAATAGAACCTTGGCTATATTCAAGGCCTACTGACTGAGTCTTGACTGCTTTCTTTGCTCTGTCACTACCTACCATGGCCATAGGTGACAGAACATTTACCATTGTGGTCCATAGGATGCAAACTACCCTTATAGCATTCACCTCAATAAAGAACTTTCCACTTCTAAATAATATCTGGAAAAAGTCCCTTTCCTGACCAGAGTTTTAGGATGCTTTAATTATAGTTTTAAAGCCTGTTATCAATGCTTCAAACTGTATGTGCAGCCATGCCCTGGTATATGTGCATATCATGATTTAATAAAGTTATCAATTTCTATGAAAATATTCATATTCTATGAAATATCAATTCTGATAAACTTATTTTTGCTTCTTGTATACTTAAATCAAAACATTTCATTTAGCTGTCTTTGAAACCTTTTACTCTTATGATTTAAAATTCATCCAGAGGAGTGTTGAATACAGTAATGTGTTAACATGAGCATTCACACAAAATTGATAGTCAAATATACCTCAAAAAAAGCTTTTTAAAAAAAGATGAGATTCATTATAATAATGAATACATTCTATTTAATTTACCATAACGATTTAATCAAAAACTTGCTGATTTAAACCTTTGGTATTTGTAACATTATCAGAAAGATGATTTGGCTTAATGATGCAGCATATTGAGAGCAAACGATAACCGATGTAAATGATCAGAGATGTGAAAATGAGAACTGTGGGAGATACTTAATTTACCTTCTTCACTAACCTGTCCTATTTAAAAGATAAATTTCAGAGGTTTGCATATAATTACCGTATATACTCGTTCATAAGCCAAATTTTTTTGTAGGAAAAAAGGGGAACACTTGAGAAGGGGGTCAGCTTTATGAGCGGGAGGTGGGACACAGCTCCTCCCCCCCAACAGAGGGAGCAAGGAGAGGCAGCACAGCCAGCAGAGCCAGAAGAGAAGAGGCAGGGCCAGAGTCCCTCTGCTTCTGGCCACGCTGCTCTCCCCCCAGCCTCCGAAGCAGCTGCAGCTCTGGGGCTGGCAGGCTGCGGTCGTGCTGTCCGGCCCAGCCCGCTGGAACATGCTGTGGCCACTCCACCCGGTCTGGCCCACTGGAGCAGGCTGCGGCCGGGCTGCCCAACCAGCTGGAGCAGCTCTGGCCAATCCAGAGACATCCTCCCCTGGCCCTCCCCAGATAAGGTGGGAAGGGATGGGAAGGGGAGAGTGTGGGGGTCCCAGGCTAGTGGTGGGGTCATGTGGGGGGTGGTCACAGGGGTTACTCCTCTGACCCTCAGCTTCTCCCCCCCAAAAAAATTTCCTCACCAGTTGCTGTCCTGGCCCGTCAGGGTAAGCAGCTGGTGTGCTGGGACACTTTGTTTACTTAGGTTTACCTCCGTGCCTGTGGACACTTGAGGTAAACAAACCATCTTGACCCACCAGCGGCTTATCCTGATGGCCTGGGAGCCAAAGTTTGCTGACCCTTGAATTATAGGGTTGGCTTATGAATGGGTCATAAAAATTTTCCATTTTTACTTATCCATCTTGGGGGGGTCGGCTTATAAACGAACCGACTTATGATCGAGTATATACGATAGTTAATAGTATAGTTAAATACTGAATGCCCTGAATAACAAGGGACAGAGGCATTCAGTGCCCATATTAAACTAACCTTTTAAAAATCTTTTTTGGTTATGCAAAAACCTGCTGACAAGCTTCCAACTGCTGTGACATCTCAGCAACTAGAACCTTGTTAGGAACAGTGGAGCTAGTTATCAATATTTAGAAAAAAAATTAAAACTATTCTGATATCACTGCTACTTACCTTACAGCATGTTAGCCAGTTCTTTTGCTCCTGTTGCACTTCTGGTAATTCTTGTGTCCCAGAATGGTGCATTCTGGAATGTTATGGTGATAGGAATCAGCCTGAGGAATTACATCTTGGAAATGACAAAGAAATAATAAAAGAAGGTTAGCTGAAAATAAATTACGTCTAGTATTCTTCTGGCCCTTGCTATTTAAAGCATTGAGCACATAATTGTGTGGTTAACTAACTTTCCAAAGAAAACCTATGCAATTCACAATCAACATGAACCATGTGGTTGAGAGTAAGAGGTGGAATTTTTAATCTGACACTTAAATCAATTAAGGTGGCTACATGAATGTTGCACACAGATGGATTCTTGGCATGCCATTATCTATTTCATATGTGACAATGCAGAATTTGTGTCTATCTTTAGATGGCAGTTTTGAAAGTTGATCTAAAAATACTGGACTATATTTTTCTAGTTTATATTTTTAACAGAAAAGTTAATTCTCAAGAATTGGAAAAGAATGTACTGTAATTCCTTTTGAGAGAAATAAAAAAGCTCTGTCTCTTTATTCCACAAAGTTAATTAAAAACTACAGTATTTCTTCTGACATTTCCTAGCTTCAATACTTCTCCTAGTCTGTCTTAAATACAGTGCAGTGATGTTTTGTTAGTGTTTTAGTGTGACATAAAAGTAAAAAGCCATTTATAAAGACTGAAGAATGCTATTGTTAACAATGCAATATGCTCAATCTATGCTTTTAAAATATTTCTGCCTTTTTAGGAATGTCAACAGGGAAACTTACAGTGTATTCTGGAAACCTAAGCACTTCCATTATATAATGATGTGCATGTAGTTCTTGAACTTTTAAAATGTTTGGTTTATGAACTTTTCAAATTGATATAGAACAGATTCTGCTTGATGCTAGAAAGTAAACAAAAGTTACAACCTACAGTTTCATTAGATGTCTGGACTAAGTACAAATCACTATTAATGCCATTCATCTTTTGACCTTTATGTTCTAGGGGGACATATGATAGATTTACGGACCCACAATGTCTTTGTTAGACACCATTGTGTAATGTGTTTTGTCTTAAGTGAATGTAATACTTATGAAAAATATTAGATTAATAGTCCTGGAAACTGAAGATTCTTATCTACAGCACAGATCCAGCATGGGCAGCAGCAATCCCAGTTTCACCCAGATGATAGTGATTTTGAGCACTAATAATCTAGTTTGAATTAACATTTGTAACTAAGTAGTGAAAGGGTTATCAAAGGTAAACAGAAGCCCCTACGAGCAGCACATCAAGGTGGTTTAATGGGGCGGGGTCTAGACTGAAAAAAAGACATGGGACCCAGATGGCAGGCAGATACCTTCCTGCAATGGACAGAATCAGAGGCCGACAGAGATACTTTCTGTCCCTATGCTGAATGGCCTTGTCTCTTAAAGTGCCCATGTGCCTACATAAGGGAGAGTGAAATCCTGTCTCCAGACTGAAGCAACTCTGTGCCGATTCTAGGGATAGCTGTTTACCTCTGTCTATCTCCAAACTACCTGACATGGTTGCCAGCTTATTCTTTGGTGTCTCTGGTTCTGTTGAGTCTCCATTAGGTGCTGTAGATTTCCCTGGCTGTTTGGTCCCTGAATAGAGCTGCCTTACTCCTCACTTTCTGACTCTTAAGATCTGTCTTGGATACTACCTGGAAGCATTTCCTTGTCTGTTCTGCTTGGTTTGCCTCTTTCTGTCCCTCAAAAGGACCTTGCTAACTGCTATTCCACTAGCCAGTCCAAATAGGCCTCACACAAATAAGCTAGTATTCTGCCTTGGATTGGGTTCCCTTTGAGGCACAGGTTGGTTCATTTACAATCTACCTGGTGGAATGTTCTCTGCTCAGGTGGATCCTGCTCTCTATGCTTCTTTCAGGCATTCACAAATAGAAATGACTCTTAGAAGGATCTCAGGACTAACTCTCTCCAGGCTCATCCCCAATTTTTGTAAAATTATCTTCTTCAAGGAACAAAACTCCATGTCCATACCCAAATATATCTCCTTCACTATGAATTCCTGTTGCCTCTTAGAAGCACCACATATTCTTTAGGATCTCTTTATGATTGAGATAAAAGTGGAGATTAATATTTGTTTTTCCTTGGGAGCAAAATTGTTTGTAGTGATGGACGTCACACATATGAAACAATTACTTTCTGTTCTCCCATCTGGAGGAGCACTCATACCTGTCAGAACTCTCGAAGTCCATTGAGACTGCATGCCTCTGTTAAGTGCAGTGTTATTGTAGCCATGTAGGTTCCAAGTTATTAGAGAGACAAAGAGAGTGAGATTCTATCTTTTATTGGACCAACTTCTGTTGGTGAGAGAGACAAGCCTTCAAGCTTACACAGAGCTCTTCTTCAGGTCTGCAAAACCTACTCAGGGCATGTCTACATTTAGCACTGCGTGGGCACAGCTGCACTGCTGTAGTGCTTTAAAAAAAGACACTAAGCCAATGGGAGAGAGTACTCCTGTTAAACCTCCTACTTGACAGGCAGTAGCTATATCAGCAGAAGAAGCTCTCCTGCTAACATAGCAACATCTACATAAGGGTTAGGATGGTATAACTATGTCACTCATGGGTGTGACTTTTTCAGAGCAATGTAATTATACTGATATAGGTCTGTAGTGTAGACCAGACCTCAGTGTGTCACGGCTAACTACAAGGTAGAACAGATTGTTTAGCATCATAGTTAATACATGCTTAAAGGGACCTATAACAGATTGTGCTTACCACCATGGCACCTCCTGCTGGTTGTTCTGGGAATAAGCTCTGTCCATCAGCAGGGCACCCTCCTCTTATGGTGTCTCACTCACTGCTTCTCCACTGTCTGCGAGGACCCACATTGCTCCCGGACCGCAGCTTGCTCTTCAGGGCCAGCCCTCCCACTGTGCCCCAACTCCATTGTCTCCCCCCATCCAGGGAGACCGGCAGTCCTTTGCCTGGCCTTTTGCTGCAGTGGTGAACTGCAACCTCTAGTCCAGCCCCTCACTCAGGAGCAAACTGCAGTCCTTTGGCTGACCACTTCGCTCAGCAGGCAGTGGGGCAAATGGGGGGCCCAGACCCACCCACTACTCTGGGCTCTGACCCGGGACCCTATAGCTGGCAACCACACACTGCCTCTCTTTCCCCTCTGCCACTACCTGATTTCCCTGGGCTACTTCTCCATAGCCCCAGCACCTACTCGGCCCCTGTATCAAGTCCACAGTCTGCGAGCCAGCCAGGGTGGAACTCTGCTTGCTTGCTTGCTTGCTTGCTTGCTTGCTTGCTTGCTTGCTGGCTGGCTGGCTGGCTTGGCTTGGCTTGGCTTGGCTTGGCTTCTCTCTACAGCCAATCCTTCTCCCTCAAGCTCTAGGGAGAGACTGAGCTCCTCTCTGCCCTATATCCTTCTTATAGGGCCCAGCCTGGCCCTGATAGGCTGCTTCCAAGCCTCCACTTGATTGGCTCCCAGTAAGCTCTTCCAGGTTTGGCTGGGGCTCTGCTCGGTCTCGCTGGCTTGATTTAACTCTTTCCACGCCAGAGTGGGGCAGCTGCCCCACTACAGGACCATTCAAGGTGAAGTGGCAGGTTATCACCCCTCCAGTCATCAGGAGGAAAGGAAGGAAGCAGGGAGCCACTTCATTTAGAATGGGCCCTTTAAATACATGTTAACTACTTCTGCTAAACAGTCTGTTCCATCTTATATTTATCTGTGACACTTGATGTAAGTTTCCCAGGTCTGGAGAAGAGATCTGTGTGAGCTTGACAGCTTGTCTCTCTCACCAACAGAAGTTGGTCCAATCAAAGTTATTACCTCACCCATCTTGCTTCTGTTAGGGGACTTCATGTCCCAATTTTGTTGGGATGCCTCACTGTCTGAGGTTTCCTACTGTTTTTGAGGGAATTGTTCCTCTGATTGGGGTACTGCTTCCATCTGGATTTCTAACTACTTGTGCTGGTATGTATGGTAGGGTTACTGTATGTACCTGAAATGTAGAGTCTCCTACTTATCCTGATTGGGTTTTACAAAAGCAACACTAGTTCCTATTTTATTGTAAACTCCTTCCTCGTTGAGATTCAAGTAAGCTACTGAAGGTGAGATCTGGAGCCTTACTGGCAGAGTGCTTTTGTTACCTGTGCATGAGCAGACTGCTGTGAGACAGAGTATTCCACCAATCAGCCGTTGCCTCTTCTAGACCAGATTTCCCCCCTGTAGTCTGTACCAATAAACAACTGCCAAAACAAATGCACACAGATGGCAGGGCCTCATCTTAAAATAATAATAAAAATGCTTTATTATTTCATCTGGGCATTGTGCTCGAAGCTCTGTGTGGGGCCTGAGTAAGCTGCTGGAGAGGTGTGAGTCATTACTGATAATGAGTGGTCATAGCTCCTGCAGCAAGTGAAGCTCTGAGAGAAACTTGGGAAGCCAAAGTAAGTGGCATATAAATGGAGAGATAATTGCAGGCAAAGGATGGGTTAGCTGTGGAGACGCTAAAGGAAAATGGAAAAAATTGGCAACTAGAAAAAGAAATAAAAACAGCAGCAGGAAATGGTGTTAAATATAAGCTTTAGATTTTCATTTATCAGTGTTCTAATGCATTCACGATGGTGGTGCTTCTAATTTTATGCTACAAAAATGTCTCCAACTCTTTTTTGCACACGTTTTTCTCTTGTGGGCCAAGTAACATGCTGATAAATGCTTACAGATTTTTACAGATATGTACTTTTTTCCATGAAAATTACTGAAGAAAGTGTATTGTACAATATAATTGACGAATAAGGTCCATATATATAACTAATACACAGTCTCCTTGTTTAATTTGATAACAAATAGATTTTTGTCCAGGTTCTATATTACCTTTGAACTCAGAATATCTTCTTCGGCAGTGTCAGCCAGCTAATGTTCTTTTACAGAGAATTCCACAAAAAACAGCTGTCTTTCAAAATTGGGTGCCTGTACCCTTCTTCTGGTTCTTTTAAGATGCCTCTTTTCATAATGTCCTCTAATTTCCATTGTTCCCAATGGGAGTAAAGGTCATGCTGCCCTCAAGGAGATGGGTAGCCCTTGATTGAATAGTGGGTCAAATCATTTATTATACATTACCTTTAATATATTCATAGATTTTAAGGCCAGAAGGTACCGTTATTGTCACTTGATTTGACCAGCATAAAACAGGCCATAACATCTCCTTTGGTAATTTCTGCATCAAGCTCATAATTTCTGTTTGAGTTATAAGATATCTTTTACAAAATATTCAGTCCTGAGTTAAAGACTTCAAATGATGGTGAATCTACTACATCCCTAGGTAAATTTTTCCAATGGTTAATTACCTTCACTGTCAAAAACTTGCATCTTTATTTCTAGCCTTAATGTATCTAGCTTCTAAACATTTGGTTTTGGTATGCCTTTTTCTGGTAGATTAATGAGACATCTACTGTCGAAAACCTTTCTCCCATGTATGTATTTGTAGACCATGATCAAGTCACTTCTTAACCTTCTCTTGGGTACAGTAAATAGATTGAGCTTCTTTAATCTCTCACTACAAGGCATGTTTAGCAAATCTAAAAACATTCTTATAGCACTTTTCTGCAACCATCCCACCTTGCTAATAACCTTTTTGAATTGTGAACACTAGAACTGAACACAATATTTCACTAATGCCCTTACTCAAATCCATAATGCCACTTCCTTACTTCTATTTGAAAATCTCCTGCCAAGGAGCACATTCAACTTCTTAATGACAGCATCTCACAGGAAGCCCATGTTCAATTGATTATCTATCATGACCCCTAATTCTTTTTCAGAATTGCTCCTTTCCAGGATACTTCCCCACCATTTTAGAAGTATGACCTATATTTGTTTTTCATAGATATATGACCTGGTATTTGGCTGTATTAAAATATATATTGTTCAAATAAACCCACTTTATTAAACGATCCAGGTCGCGCTGCATAAGTGACTTGTCACCATCATTATTTACCACTCCACAGGATAGTGTGAACATAAGTCACAATAGGATGATAGATATTATGAGTGGTGGTTATATATGCTGGTTTCTAATCATACGTACTATATAGTGAATAAATTTTTCAGATACTGTATTTTCTGATGAATGTTGTTTGTTTATCAAGGTAATATGCATCCAGAGCCATAGGAATAAGAGGATTTAAAGGCAAAGTTAAAATTAAAAAAACAAAACAGAACCATAAGCTGTCTGCTTGTGTAACATGCCCCCTAGTTGTGAGGGAAAAACAGTAATAAGCAATGAGCCTGACTAGAGACGCCAACTGACTACGTCTAAAACACTTAGAAACATTGCTGGGGATGAAGTATAATACTGTACTACTTCATAGTATATGGTAGCATCTGGAATTGGGGGAGGGCATGTACGACTACAGTGTGACTTTACAGTCTGAGATGCAGCCCACATGCTCCAAATATTTCCATATAGATCCCGTCAGCTTAATGAAAAATTAATATTATTTCCCAGTAAGGTGTAGATTTCTCTTGATAGCTAGTTATTGCTGCCTAGAGTAGCAATAAACTACAGTACTTGGTGTTTCCTGCAATGAATTGCCTTGGAAAAACATGAGTTCGGTGTACAAATATTGGACATTTTGGACATTGTCCTGTGCTGCTCATGAGGCCACAGTGCTGTCAAATGCACAAAGTAAACAAATGGCAATAAGAGAGAAAACACTTTCTTCTTTCATCTTTCAACAATAGTAATTTTAAGTGATGCCTGTGCCATTTTATGTTAAAAACAAAGAAAAATCAGACCAAGTTGTTTAAGTTTACTATGTCCCTTAGGAATATTCCAGATAAATTGTAAATAAAACAAATTATTAAATGAAGTATGGTAAAATAGGCAGTTGTACTTGATCATATTTTACAAGAGGTTTTGAAAAAATGTTTCCGGTTAGGTTATCTTTACATAACATTTTGAACATTTTCATTGCTGATGCATTGTTGAATAATAGCTTCTAAATTTACATCTAGATACATCATTATCTAGAAGTTAGCTTGTAGTGGAAATGCTCTCTAAATGATTTTTCCCCCTTTCATCACTAAATACGCTCACCCAAAACTATCTTAATATAAATATTTTGCTGGTGTCAAAGCACTATTCAAATAAACTTTCTAATAACGTTTGTAGAGTTTGACATCACAGAAGAGTTTGTTATATCACAGAGGTGGGATTTGATGAGATTGACACATCGGAGTCAAACTTCCTAAGAACAGGTTGAAATGTTTAGGGGTGTGTGTGTGTGTGTGTGTGTGTGTGTGTGTGTATTACACTATTTAAAACATTACATTTTTGTAGTATATTTGCTTGTTATTATAATGAAAATAATGTTAGAGCGAAGGTCATTTTGTAATGCATTATTATAATAGACTGTGTTCCCCTTAAGGGCTATAGAAAATATCATTAGGTCAACTATAGCATTTTTTCCTGACCTATAAATTTACAATTGTATGCAGTTGCCATTCTGTTGTGTTTTTTTTTTTTAAATCCTTGCTTCTCAGCAGATAGCTAGCTGGTCTAGTAATGTTGCCTGGAGAAGCACTGGGAATTCCCTGTGGGACATGCATTATTTTGTTTGCATTTGTACAGCACCTAGCACCGTGATGCAGAAATGCCAACTGGGGCCTTTGTGTGTTATTGTAATAATCAGGTGGGAGTATGAACTCATACTTTCCCAATTTATTTAATTTCCTGGTCTGACTTTTACCCCACAAATATACCCCACTGCTTGGTTTTCAGGAGTTGACAAAGGAACCCTTATATGTCAGTTTGGAGGTCTAAGCAAGTGATCTCATACCTTCAAAGGGAGGTTCCCAATACAGGTACAGTGGCTAACCTGGGCTGGTTATCCTATCTCTAAACCACATTCCTCTATCATAGGTAGGGAGAGAATCCAGGATTCCTGATCACCTGAGTTTTTCATGCTCATTAGTGATTAGCTGTGTAATCCAGTAGGAAAATGTGTTGAGTCCTCCTCCAATGGTTGGTCTACAGTGGGGCCAGCAATTGCTCCTGTAGTTTAAGTAATAGGGTCTAAAGAAGGAAGCTAAAGATCAAGGGGTTCAAACCCTGCTTCTGATTTATATGTGGGAATGGTATGGTTGTTTGTGACTTATGCAATGAAAAAGACCACTTCAAAACAGTACTTTAAAAACTCTAATCATCTGTACATGATGGTGTGAATCATCAAAATTCAGTTTCTTCTTCAAATGATTTCACACATTCATTCCACTTCAGGTGTGCACGTGCACCCAGTATACTGTTGTTGGAGATTTTTCCCTCAGCGATACCTCTTAGACCTTGCTTGCTACCAGGCATGAGGACACTGCTCCAGTGAATCTTTCCTTGGAGATATCAGGGGAGACTCCACCGCAGCCAGGTTTGGTTTCATCCCCTCATCACCTGATGAGATGGTTGTGTCAGAAAGGTCTTTGCTTCTGCCCGGTGATTACTGAGCCTATCATGAATTTTTAAAGAGGAAGGTTTCCACCTTGGATATTCAGGTGGAAGTTACGGAGAAGCCTCACAGGCTGGTTGACATTTTAGGTTGGTTGACATTCTGGAGGCCACCAAAGTGTCGTGGCAGACTCCATCTTCCCTTACCCCCACAGCAAAATGAGATGAACACGGGTATTATGTCCCCTCACAGGGTAGCATATCTTCAGCCACCTCACTCCGGGATCACTGATGGTCTCAGATGCCAATGAGAGAGAGCACGAGGGTCAGCATGCACCTACCCTGAAAGTAAAGGACGTAAAAATACTTGGTCTCTTTGTCAGATAATTTAATTTAGTAACTGGACAGCAGGTTAGGATTGCTATCTGCAGGCATTGCTGGAATGTTATGATTTTCAATTCTTGAACAATACCTTAAAATTTAAGGACAGATTGCCAGAGGAGGTCCTCACTGTTGTGGACGAGGGTTAGTTGGTGGGCAAGCTCTTACTTCAGGCTGGTTTTGATGCCATCAACTCTGCAGCCAGAAACATGCTTGGGTCATACTTATAGCTTCAGAAATAAGTTTATATTTATTTTATATCTTATAAGTATATAAGTTTACATTGAGGAAAGTAATAATGCAGTATAAAACATTTAAAATGGATCGAGATACAAGCAGATAAAATTGTCTGCATAGGAACACTCCTTTAGGAGATGAAAACCATCCCCATCTTAATATTTAAGTTTTACTTCAGTGGCTTGTGAGAAGAAGAGTTCAGATACCAGTTTAATTAGTCATTCATTTATCCAAATGCTTAAGTGTCAAATGCTAATAACTATGCATCTATGTTCAGGGATACATGAATGATTTTGAATTATTACTGCCCTTTCAGGATGTGCATTGCTTGGTAGATTGAAAAAGTTTGACAAGTTTGAGTAGCAAGTGTTATCAGCAATGAGGATCACATTGCCCTTATGCACGTATTTCTAAAAGCTTTTATACTTTTGCTGGTACTCTATACCAGTCTTGAGAATTCAACATTTTAATATAATCATAAATGTCACCAAGAGCCACTTACACAACTTCCCAGTGTAGCATGAATTTAAATTTTCAATGACTTTTATTGAGAATGTTCTGTACATTTTACAATGGAAAACTTTAACTGCTGTTACACAACTTACAAATATTTCAAACATGACCGCAATCTTCTAATTTTTTAAATTTTTTCTCTTCCATGTTCAGATTTTGAAATGGGTTTTCTTCGTTAACTTCATTTTCATCTTCTTATAAAACAAAAAAAACACATTACTTGAATTACTGAAAAGATGTACATTCTGCAGAGTTGTTCATATGTTCTAAAAAAACATAAAAAACCCAAACCTGCCCATATCTTTCTTTGTGATTCTTTTACATGACTGATAAACCCCAAAGTTACAATAAGTGCACAATTTTAAAGATTAGAAATTTGAACTTAGTCAAAGTTCACATAGAAAATGTGATAGCTGATAGCTAACAGATAGCTGCAAAGATTTTAAGGAGAGCTCATCACCAGACTTTACAGCAAAACAAATTATTAGTAAGCCCAAATTTTTACCAGGAGGGTCGACTAATTTAGCTGCTTTGAGACTTATTATTGGGCCCTACCAAATTCATGGTCTATTTTTGTAAATTTCATGATCATAGCATTTTAAAAATCTTGAATTTCATGGTTTCATATATTTTAATCATGAATGTCGCAGTGTTGTAACAAAGCATGAATATGTATTTAAAAACAGCAAAATATAAACATGTAAAGCCCTTGAGTTAACAAAAACAGGCGAAAAAAAAGTTCTGATTTCAAATGTTAATAATTATCCAACAGTAACTCAAAAACTATTGTGAAAAGCTAAGCGTTAACAGGTCACACTCTTTACTTACTGGAGTCAATGACTGAAGTCAGTGGAGCATCCTGCAACTGTCTTTCTTTATTCCCATGTCTGCGCTGAAAACACCTGTCTGTGTTTATATACAGCTCTTTTGCACAGAGCAAAACTCCACAGAGTTCATTGGAATTGTCAGAGAGTGGCTGAGCTAGCGTTGTGAGATGGGGGATTCTGCCTTCCACTGAGTTCCAAAACTGTAGCACAGGCAAAATATAGTCCGCCTCTTTTGCGATATTTTTGTAAGCAAAAATCTCCGGCCTACAATTCTTGTCAAAGCCAGGAACTGCATTAAGCGAGGTTCAATCCACCATCAACAGGTGCATGTTTGCAGGGTCAAAAACATGAACAGCTTTTAGGACCCTGCTGCAGGTTGTTGAAACTTTTGAGTTGTCTTTTTGCGCATTGCTTGGCTCTTCCCCGTAGCAGTAACACTATCTGAACTTCTTTGCCATGCAAGAAAACACCTGCTGAGTACTGACATTTACCTCAGCATTGTCAGTGATTTTTGTTAGATTTTTGTGCGTCCGTTACTTTGTTGTAAGCTTCATGGATTGTGACATGTCGAGATTCGAAGCAAGTGATTAAGTCCATCAGTTCTGTGGCAGTCTTGGCAACAAACTGAACTTCCTTGTTCAGCTGAGCATCGTTTAGAAGGTTGATAGGTCTGTTAAAACCTGCATTTTTGGTGTCCGTGTGAGCTCTTCTGAGACTAACTCTGAATAGTACTTCAGGTGAGCTGCATGATATTGTACAGCCCGAAATCAGGAATTCCGACGAGTAATTACTGCCTTTGGGGGAAGTGCAACTTTTTGTTCCCTGATTTCAGTTGTGTTTACGATGTTCTGCTTGTATCAAAATTTTCAGCTAAGGCAGTGTTTAAAGATCTTTTTATGTAGCTGACCAGCTTTAGCAAACTCGCACCTTCACAGCTCACTGACAAGAGAAATTACATGTAATATGGACAGCATTTCACATTAGACCTTGGAGAACAGATTTAAGAGATTTCATTGTGTAAGTTGCATTGTCGCTTATGAAAGCAGATACTTTGTCGAAGTCCACACCATATTTTGAAATGGCTTTAATTATCAATTGACAAACTGTACTGTAATTAACAGCATCCATATGAATGTGGTTGTTGAGCACTGTTAGCTTTCCTGTCTGTACATCTTCAGCCTTGTCAGAAATAAAATCAAATGGAACATGCAGAACATAACTGTCTTGCTCATCAATGGATTCATCAGAAATAATTGCAAAAGAGTCACATGAGTTAATTAGAGACTTTCTTTCCTCAAAATGTGTAGCAAAAACCTTTGAAAGGTAGCTCTGTCATAGCGTATTCGCATTTGATAAGCAATCGGCATTTTGTACATTCTGTTGAATGAATTCACACAGCTTTGGGTGATCAAGTTTTTCCAATGATATATTAGCACTTGCAAATGCAGCCACAAGTTCCATTGTAGCTAAATGATGGTTCTCCGAGATCTCTGTCAACTTCTTAAAAAGAGAATAAATTGTTTTTGGTATTTACCTTTTCGTTTTCCAGCCCTCTTTCTTTTTCAATGGCTTTCGGAGTCTAAGCGGTGCTGAATTGTTGCTTGCCGTGTGATTCACCAAAATGTTGCAGCTTGTACAAAAGAGTTTGCCACCATCTACATGTAGAATTTGGTTTCCAAACTCTTTCACACAATCCACTGCAGTAATGATTGTAGAAGTATTTTATTTACTTTGGACACTTACTTTAAAATAATTTCACTTGTGCCAGATGCCCATATCTACCAATGGGTGAGTTGAGCCCTGAGTGTTATTTGCTGCTGTAAAGCGTCTATCAATAAATCCTGTCAAATTCATTACCTTTCTATTTTTTATATTGAAACAAGCTAATAATCACATCTGGAACTTGTAATGGTATATATAACCTCACTGGATTTTACTTTCGGGTAAAAGTACACAAAAGACCAAATTTCAGGGGAGTAAACCAGATTTCAAGGTCCAATATACGTTTTTCATGGCTGTGATTTAGTAGGGTCTTCATTACACACAAAAAAGAAGCTACTAAAACATAAAAGGCGAAATTTGATTATATTTAACCTTTTGTAGTGGATGCTATTTCATACTTCCCCTTGGTTCTCGACTGGAGGTTTCCACTAAATTGCTTTTAAAATTCAATAACTTTCATCATTGTTCTAGTTACAGTTGCTTCCTGTCTTGGTTGAAGGCTCACCGTAGATCCCTGAAGATGCAAGGTTTATGGTCAACCCAAGACTTAACTTTACATATACTTGTCAGAGAATTGAAGGCCATTCGGCTAGCTTGTCAAGCTTTCATTCCTTCTATGAAGGAAAGAAATCTGCTTTTACTTCCAGACAATACAGCGGCCATGTACTATGTGAACAGGCAAGGAGGAGCCAAGTTGTCTCTGCCATGCCAAGAGGCAGTGAGCTGTGGGATTTTGTATTGCTAGCTCAATCCACCTCAAAGCTTCTCACTTTCTTCGTGTCCAGAACAATCTGACAGACCAGTTAAGCAGATCTTTCACCATGAATGGTCTCTCCACCCAGATGTTGCCAGGTTCATTTTCCAACCACAGGCTTGTTTGCAACAAAAGTCAATAGGAAGCGTCACTAGTTTTGTTCTTGAGCAGGTCACAGGCCAGGGTCCTCATGGATGCTTTTCTGTTGCTCTGGGCATTCCGATTCCTGTATGCATTTCTTTCAGTTTCATTCCTGTCCAGAGTGTTATTGAAATTCAGGCAGGAGCATGCTTGAGTCATACTGATAGCTACAGAATGGCCTCAGCAACATTGGTTTTGCACTCTGCTGATCTTCTCAGACAGAGCTTTGTTGACACTACCACTGGATCTAGACCTGATCTCTCAGGATGGCAGTCACCTCCTCCATCCCAAACTACAGGCTGTCCATCTCACAGCCTGGATGCTCCATAGCTAACACCTCAAGAGGTTTGTTCAAAAGGAGTTCAAAATATACTTTTAGATAGTAGAAAACCATCTATTAAATGCTTTCCTGGTGAAGTGGAAGAGATTCTCTGTCTGGTCACAACAGATAGAGGTTTCCCCTCTCTGAGCTCTAATACATCATGTTCCAGACTATCTTGAAACAACAGGCTCTGGTTGTTAATTACATCGGGGTCCACCTAGCAAGTACCTCAGCTTTCCACCTCCGACTGATAATTGTTCTCTTTTTTCCAATCCCATGTCAATCGGGTTTTTTTTAAAGGTATGGACCAGTTATATCCCCAGATAGAGGATCCTGTTTGTCTGTGGGACTTAATCCTGATGTTGACAGAGATAATGGGTCCTCCCTTTGAATCTTTGGCTACCAGTTCATTGCTACATCTCTTGATGAAAGTAACCTTTTTGGTGGCAATTACCTCAGCCAGGGGAGCAGGTGAATTATACGCGATAGTGTCTGGATCTCTGTGTATAGTGTTCTGCAATGACAAAGTCTGCCTATGTCCTCATCTGAAGTTTCTCACCAAAGTGGTGTCTTACTTCCATAAAAAACAGGCAAAATATCTACCCTTTTCTCTCCTGAAGCCTCATGATCATAAGGATTAGGAGATATTCTACACTTTGGATGTTAAGAGAGTGTTAGTGTTCTACTTAGATAGGACTAAGCTGTCTAGATGGTTCTTGCAATTATTGGGTGGAATTGCATACAGAATGAAGGGGCTTCCAGCGTCTTCTCAAAGAATCTCATCCTGGATATCCTTCTGTTTGTACTTATGCTACAGATTGGCCAATGTAGCTTCATCAAGCAGAGTACTAACACATTTAACAAGATTGCATGCAGCCTCTTTGACCTTTCTAGCTTAAGTGCCTATCCTAGAAAGTTGTAAAGGGCAACTTGGTCTTCAGTGTATACCATTGCCTCACACTATGCCATTTCTCAGCAATCTAGAGATGATGCCAGATTTGGACATGTGGTCCTTCAATCATTATTCAGGTAGACTTCAATCCACCTCCAGACTCCCTGCTTGTGAGTTGCCTGAAGTGGAATAGACATGTACAATCACTCAAAGAAGAAATGGT
This sequence comes from Dermochelys coriacea, assembly GCF_009764565.3. NCBI lineage: Eukaryota > Metazoa > Chordata > Testudines > Dermochelyidae > Dermochelys > Dermochelys coriacea. Next base: position 231,710,281 of record NC_050069.1, read on the forward strand.
TACTAACCTGTTCTGTAACTGTTGTTCTTTGAGATACATGGCGCATGTCCATTCCATGATGCTGCCTCCTTCCCCTCTATACTGTCCCATAAGGAAGAACTAAATTGAGTTGGTGGCGGTGCTGCTGCAGCACAAGGCAGCAAAAACACATGTGCCTCCCCAATGCGTGTTTCAAACCACAGTGCACTGGCATGAACACACTTGAAGTGGAATAGACATGTGCAAGATATCTCAAAGAACAACAGTTACAGAACAGTAACGACTTTTTTCACATTTCAGTCATTGTCAAGCATTTTTCTGGTTCAGCCCGCATGTCCATGTGGATGTGTTGTCTGTCCTCCACTGTTGCCAGTCTATAGAGGATGTGGGGCTCAAAACATTATTAGAGACTTCAGCAGTGTCAAGGCAGAATAATTTCCCAAATGCGTAAATTATATGTACTGTCTGTTTATATAATTGATGTATAAGCATAAAAGGCCACTCTTAAAAGTTTTTTTGCAGTAGAGTGCAAGTTTGATGTAGTTGGGGTACATATTGCTTTTTGGTGTCTGTTGTAGGTGAAAGTGAAAGCCCTGTGAAGCACTGGAGTGCATTATTGATAGTGTTCAAGGTAATATATGAAGGTGGAAAGACATTCAAACAAGGTACAACCTAAGGTGTGTAAGGATGTCAGAATCTTGCCTTTAATGATGGAGTTGGGTCAAAATTCTTTCTTCTTGAATCAACCCATTTGAAAGGCCATGGAAATAAGATAAAATACATCCTACATAAAAAGGAAGAAAAAATCATATAAATATTACTGTTTTGTTTCTAAAATGTGTTTATCTAATTTTGAGTGCAGGAGACTTTTTTATTATTGTGTTCACAAAAAAACAAAGCTGAATTCATTACATGGATTCAAGAGAAATATCAAGATAAAAAGAAAGAAAGAAGTGGTCACATAAATCACAACTGAGCAGAGAGTACAGTGAACACATAATGCAAAACAAATGAGAGTTCATAGGGTCATAATGAAAAGTGGCTTTTCAGTTGAAGCCATTGTCTCAAAAATTAGTGATGATATCTATCATATGAGTTGTTCTGTAGGGTAGTCATTTTTTTCAAGGCTAAGATTCCCCACATTTTTATAAGCCATCAACAGAGTGAGGTAGCATTAGGATATTTTCCAGCCCACAAGTATAGTTATCTGAGCACCTAACAACAAGAGATGAAGTTGCATATCATGAGCAATACTATAAGAGTAGTAGTTTAGATTTCTTTTATATTTTTAATCACAGTGCTGAATTACCTGTATGTATAATATCTGTTTTGGGGGCATAATTACAGTAAATATGTAATGTTTTTACCCTTATGTTACTGATTTGTACTCTCAACCCTAATTCCATCATAATATACTTTTAATCTGGGAATTGCATACTGAGCACTCTGGAACTGCCACAGTCTCTGGGAAGGTGGGCAGGAACCAAGTGGCACAAAAGATTCTGCAATGTAAGTGCGGGAGGGGAATTTTTTTACATTGGTCCTGTGGAAACGTCTTCTCTTACAAAATGTATTATGATCTCTTTCACACCTACATGTGGCCAAGCTTATATTTTTAAGGGTTTGTCTAAAAAATACACACACTGATAGAATTGTGTGATTCAGCTCTTCTCTTACCACTGGTCTATTCGACCTACCTGGCAATTTTGGCTCCAAAGCTAGTGTAGCTGGCCATGTGGATGATAGTCCTAGTGTAGAGAATCCTCTGATGGCACAGAATTGGCATTGTGGTTCCTATACCTTTCTTGCCCTGCTGTCTGTTCAGGGGGTGAGACAGAGAAAGAAGGTGGCTTTGAAATGATTAAATACAGTTATTAGATGTTTGAATTAATTTAAAATTAACCATATTAAGTATTGTAAAATGTCTGCTACCACAGTGTGCTCAATTAATGTTCTAGAAGTCTTTGTTTCGCTGAATGGTTAATGTAGTTTGATTAGCCATATCAAAAATCATATTGAAGAGCTGAATTCACAGATAAATCCTTTGCTTTATTTTCTGTTCATGGTGAGCTTATCTTCATCTGAAGGCATAAACAATGTTTTTTGATGCGTTTGAACTCAGAGTTCTCCATAAACATGACTGGAGTGTATTACACACCTATGGATTCTGTACAGGGAAGCATGGAAAAGTATGGAGAGAATGGGCTTCCTGTCAGCCTTTCTGTTACCTCCAAGACTGTATATTCCCCTTCCTGGGGGAGCCATGCTGCTACATAGCTGAGAAGGCTTTTTGGTATGGGAGGCACAGGACTTGTAGATGGTTCTGTATTGCTCCTGAGATCCACAGGTGTCAAAGGATAAATCTCCTGCCACTTCAAAAAGGGATGGAGGAAGCAATTAGATGCTCAGATGTCCTTCACTGAAATAAATATGATTTTAAATTACTGATGAGAAGTTAGAAATAACTTATCCTGTGTTGAAATGTTTCTCTTCGTTCAAATTGGCTCTATTTAAATATACACATATATAGCAAAAACAGACTTAGATTTAATAGTAAATATGTGAGTAAGCAGACAAGGTTTTGTGATGTTATATTAGTTTGTAAAATTAAACTCCTGAAAAATATTTTGTTTAATTCTAAAATTGTTAATATGTCTATTAAAATTGTATTCTGTGCATATTTTGCTAAAATAGTGTATTATAAGCAGTCTTTTTTTCTTTGTTTCTTGATTTTGAACTTATTTTGATACTATATTTTATCAAACCAAGAGGGAAATTAAATAGCCGATTGAGAACCTGTTATATGAGGTTAATATTCTATCAAAAGCTGCAGTTACTACATAGCTGCTTTTCTGTGTTGCCATCACTGGCACTTTTATCTGTGTTGCTCTCAAGATTAAAAATATTAACTTTTAGAAAAGAGAATTGGCTTGCATTGCTGATGTCAAATTAACCTGACAACAATATGTAGGTACCATTAATATAATGTTCCATCCAGCATAAAAAAAGTAAGCAGCACAACTGCCTCCCGGTTAATAAAGAAACACTGTAATTGAAAGTGTATTTGCAGTTTTCTCCTCTTCTCATTTTCTCATCTTCAACATCTTTCTTTCACTATTAGGAGTAAATGATGAAGTGCTGGATGAATCTTTATATTTTAGAAAGAGGCTGTTTAAGCATAACAATTCTGAATGACATTTTACAGGAGCAATTCTATGTAGGACATCATGAGAAGAAATACATTTGTATCCATTTTGCAGTGTTTGAATCTTGACAATGAAAATAAAGTCACTAGGTAATTTATTAGCACTTGTTTCTAGGAACATCCACTAAAGTAGAAAACACATTAGCTTTTATAGGGGTGACTTTTTATATTTAGAGGTGATGAATTTTAATAATAATTGAATCATTGAAAGGCAATTTCACTGAAGCTTATGTGAAAATATCTTGTGATATTACTTCAACATCTAAATAAGATGTGCTCATGTTACGCTTGTTAAATGTTAAAGTCCTATATGTTTTAATACATAAATAATCATCCACTATGTAAAGTCACCCATTTTGTGTCCCATGCTATGAATCCATTTGATTACAGATGGTCTATCTGATAGTTGCTATAGAAACTAAACCATTTTACTTCAGTCTCTTCCTGTTTCTATGGTGTATTGAGAGCTGCTATGTGTAAAGTGCCATTTAGATTTCTTGTGACAGTCAGTAACAGAGAATATAGAGTGCCGGTTAACTAACAATGTATAGCGTAATATGTCACACTAATTAGTGCTATCTCCTAACAACTGTTGGATACAACAGGTAGGCAGAAATTAATTGGAAAGTTAGTTTACTGTAATTCCCCAGATACTGCTTTTTTTAAAAAGCTGGTGCCATTGTTTTTCACCATAGAGAATAACTAAATTCATAATTAGAAAAACTTTACCTTTTAAGGTCCAAATTTTTCCCCTGACATGCCATATCTCCAAGCCTGAGTAAGCAAGTTTTGTATGAAACCTACCAAGAGACTCCAAAGAAAGAACCTTCCCCAGCCCCCAAAGGAGCTCTTCAGCAACCATGCAACTGCTTCATGGTTGCTACTGTAGTCTGTAGCTGGTAAGAGCAGGAGTGGCCTACAATCCACCCTTGTGATCAAAGCAGATGAGCCAGTGGATCTGTATAGTAGGGATGTAAAATATTAAAGGGTTAAATGGTTAACCAGTAAGCATTAGTCTTACCAGTTAACCCACCCTAACTGTTAACCCCAGCCACAGGCCGGCCCTCTGACCTCAGCCACGCTGGCCTGCTGATCCCAGCCCCAGCTGCCCCACCCGGAGCAGGCTCAGCTGTGCTGGCCTGCCAACCCCATCCCCAGCTGCGCCTCCCGGAGCAGCCTCAGCCATGCTGGCCCGCCGACCTCAGCCCTAGGCCAGCTGGAGCGAACCCAGCCCCAGCCCTGAGCTAGCCGGAGCAGCCCCAGCCCCTCTCCCATTATTCAGTTAATGATTAAACAATATGATTTTAATAGTTTAAGCGGTTAGCTTTTTAAATGATATTTACATCCCTACTGTATAGTTTGTAGATGCATTGTCCATGCTCCAACCCCTCTCCAAGTTGTGCTCTGTGTCACATAAGATTTGTGGAGTTCTAATGTGGTGGTGGTTTGCGTCCTGTGTCCCTTATCTGGTTTGACACTGATTCAAAGTCTGGGGAAGTATGTATATAATTTCAGCATCTCAGTAACTTTTTAAAAAAAATAAGGAAAGAGCTGTGAGGAAATGCTTTTTAAGATAATGCAATGTGGTATTTTCTTTATAGAGGCCAAAGAGGCAGAGTGTAACAGAGAAGGTAAAGAAGCAGTTTTACATTTCTGAGATGTAGGTGCACATGGTTTTCTATCAGGGAACATCCATGTGTCAGGACCAAAAGAGATATTTTTGTGATTGCAGAAGGTGAGTGGCTGCATCCCTAGCAAATTGTAGATTCTTGGAATTTAGCTGCCTGTAGTCTGGCTTTTGGAATCTATTCAACATTCTATTTTGACTTAGACATAGAATGGATAAAGATAAAGTGCATTTCATAGTGCTCTATATTATCTTCAAGTTTCAGCCCCACAAGAGTTTTCATATTCTTCATTCCGTTTTGTCCTGCACAAAGGGAAGGATGAATAGTAAACAGCATTTAGCCAAGTGTAGCATTATCCAGAAGTGTGGTCATCCACCTGCTTTGGATTTACATTTCTCAAGCGGGGAAGTGATGTAGTCAGGGATATGTCTGAGATGTGATTTCCAGTGAGAGGCTTCAATCATTTCTGAAGAAGGACAATGAAATTATGGACGACTCCTCAGTTACGTGTGAAATTCTTCTAATATTATGTAACCTCCGGTAGATGTGAATGACTTTTACACCACAAGTGTAGCTTGTCCTAGAAAGAGAGATTTGGGGAAATCATGTTTTGATAACATCATTCTTTTTTGGATGATCGGAGAAGAAATCAATAATTGAGCCTTTTGAGTGGCTTATGCCAGCTTTATGTCACCCAGGGAATCCTCCTATGTCTGGAGAATTCCTGCTTGCCGTGGCAGGCATTGTTCTGTCCCCCATTGTGCTTCTCTGATGGCATAAGGGGACAAAGCTGTGGGCTAGAATCTGGTCCTTAATGTCTCCATTTTCACATTCATTGGAGATGTAAGAAGAATGATCATTGAGATTCTCCTGATTCTCTTGTCGGTTAGCCAATTGTACAGTGTAACTCCCTTGAATTCAGTAGAATTATTCTTGATTTCCTCAGGTGTAAATGAGATCAAAACTATTCCCTGCTCAGTTTAAGTGAGAAGCCTAATGACAATTCACATTTACTGTATTATCTTTTTAAGTTTTGTAGAGCTCTTAGGCCTGATCAGAGTCACATAGTAAGTATAGAGAACTTGGTATGATAGATTGAATTGTCCTAGATAGCATTTCCAATGCTGAAATTAAATAGGGCATGTCCAGTATTAGATACCATCTAAGTAACTGGAACAGGGGATAAAATGTTGCTCCTTTCACCTATACTTTCCACTCTCATTTTTCCCTCTGTCCTTTTTGTCTTAGGTTCCATTATTTCTCTTTCTGCTTGTGACTGAGCTTGAAACTAATTATTGTCAAATTTTTCATAATTATTAGCTTTTGAAATTTTGCATATGAAGTTGAAGTTGGATAACGTGGGCCATGCTGGAGCATAGAACTCTCTTTATATATGCACCATAGATCAATTGTGGTGATTTACATATAAACTGTACCCTTTCCAATGCACATACATGGAAATAACTTTTAAATGTGTTTAAATGCACACACAGAAAGATGCCCAGAAATACAAAGCCTTTGGATACCTTCTGCTCAGTGAGAGGGGTCAGATCAGTTTAATTGAACTCAGAATGGAAACACAATTTGTCCCAGACTTTAACTAGGATGTGAATGTTTTTCCTGTTTTATTCAAAGTAAGTTCTAATAGGCTATGTAACTTTAGGACTTCAGTGGGCCAAATTCTACTCTTGGTTTCACAGATATGAAGAAATTTCATTGAAATCAACAATCTCGTTCACTTTTTATTTCCAATTAGAACTTAGTTCATTCTGTCTCTAGCCCTTGAATACACATCTGCACCCACATCACAAAGAACAACAGTTACAATACAGGTAAGTAACCACCTTTTTTTTTGCAAAAATCCTAAAATGGACTGTGGCCCTAGTTCTGGTTTTAAGCATGTGAGTAGTAGTCCAATGGATTACTTACATTTAAAGTTAGATGCATGATTAAGTGCTTTGCTGAAACAGCATTCAGATGAATATGGGCCTTATGCTAGAGAGTGCAGACATAACTCAGCATTCTGAAAGATTGGGTTCATAATAATCATTTCACTCTAAACTTAGTTTCATTTTAAATGGTCCTATAGAGAAGTTGTTCTTTCTGTGGCTGTGTGTAGAGCTGTCTCCACAATCATTCTTTCTGTTTGAGTATTTGTGCTTGTGGATCCCACTCCAGGTGCACATGGGCTACATACATGCAAGATGGGAAGATTTGACTATCCATGTTCATTTGGCTATGCCTGAGTGCTGCACATTTTTGTGCTTCCCTCCAGCCAAGAACATAAGTGGCCGCAGCCATCCCTCAGTTTTCTCTTACTGCCAATGGTGGTGAGATAGTACCAGGTTGTGCTGACCTGGTAATTTTTAAAATTTACTCTTTTTGTTTAAAAACAACACCCCCGCCTTCCTATTTTTGGCACTCTGTGCCACAACTGTTTCAAATGGCAGATTCAAACTCTGCCTGTCTTGTGACGGATTTATTCCTCTCACTGAAGAAGGTGCACAAAACCCTGCAGTATGCAGATGTACAATAAATTGTCCGCTAATTTCACCTTGTCCCCCTAAGATAGAGTGAGTTAAAACCTGAAGCACAAGTTTTTATCTCCTTTCCAAAACTCTTTTTAAAATATAAACTATAACTCTTTTACGAAAGCCCATACACATTTTTTATTTTGTTTTTGGATTACCTACGTCTGTCTTCCTTTCTATGGAATGACTGTTGTGTTTCGTGTGAGTCTGTTATCCCAGTCTAATGCTCTATAGGAAGTGTACAAACACCATCTTACTATATCCCTTTTTGGAAAAAAAAATAAGAAATGAGTTTGATCCACAAGATTTGCATTAACATACACACTTCCCAGCATTTCAGGTATGTTTGTGTCCAGCATTTGATTCAGGTACATCTTTTCTTTGTTTAATTTTTAAATATTTAAATTTACATCAAAGAGAAAAATTAGCTTTGTTGTGGACAAAACAGCAAAATAAAAAGTGATAGCAAAGATAAGAAGCTCAGGGTAACTGCATCTTGACTGTGAATGGTCTGGGGGCAGGGATTGTTATTCGTGTTGCAAGAGTGTACAGTGTGCCTACAATGGGGCCTCAATCCTTGGTTGGGATTCGTAGGTGCTTCTTCAACATAAATAAAGAATAGAGCTTATTGGGAACTTTTCAGTGAAACAGTTTTCTGTTGAAAAATGTCAGTTGATCAGAATGAAAACTTTTTATGTGAATGTGCAGGTTTTGATTAAACTTTTATCAGGAAAAGTTTTCAGGTTTTGTGTGTGTGTGTGTGTGTGTGTGTGTGTGTGTGTGTGTGTGTGTGTTGGTCCAAGAGCCAGGTGGTGACTGCACTAAGAGGGGATGTGGGAAACTCAGGTTCAAATCCTTGGCCTGAATTAGGCAAGCAGGGGCTTCAAGCTGGGCCTCTCACAGCCCAGTAAATGGTCTCTAGGAGTGGCATTTCTCTCCCTCCCTGATTTTTCATTAAAAATCAGAATGGTCTTGGTTTTGTCCCAGTACAAAACAGGATTATTTAAATCAAGAATTGTTACAGGAGGGGAAAAACATTTCCTTCCCAGCTCTAATGAAGAATAATAACAATACTGAGAGAACTGCTATATGGCCATCATGTTACCTCTTGCCTACTACTAGCACCCGATGAAGTGAGCTGTAGCTCACAAAAGCTTATGCTCAAATAAATTTGTTAGTCTCTAAGGTGCCACAAGTACTCCTTTTCTTTTTAGTAGTAGGAGTAAAGTCCAACAGGAGAAGACGCATCTGACTTCCTCATTTGGATAAGGATTGGATTTTGGTTTGCACTCCTTAGATGTGTCCAGCCTCTTCGCACATGTCACCCACTGTACCCTGTGCATATTAGTAAAGAAACTTGATGCGCTTGAGTCTTTCACCCAGTGCAGAAGATCACACCTAGTATGTAAACTTACTAGTATTCCTGAGTAACCCCTGCTTACACTTATCTTGGAGCATAACAGCCTTTTATTGCATGAAGGCTTGTAGGACTAAGATCTAAGTAGGAACTGAGTACAGAAGCTGTTTTTACTTTACAGTGCCAAGTTGACTTTTTCCTTAACTTTTCGATACAGTGCAAACAGTTCCTACTTCCTCAGTGCTTGGTCCCGCATTACCACAGCCTGCTGGGTATTAAGCTCTGTGGAAGTGGGATATACCGTCTGGTTTATTTCTAACCCCACTCTTCCTTCTCCTCATCTCTCTTCAGGAACTTCTCTTAGGAGGAGCTCTTAATCCAGAAGGTTCAGTATCTCTTTCAGATGGGAGCCATAGAGGAGGTTCTGCAGTGTCTCAAATGGAAGAGATTCTATTCCCATTATTTCCTAATCCTGAAAGCAAAGGGAAGTCAGACACCTATTTTAGACCTGTATCAGCTCAACGAACATCTCGGAGAGATAATGTTTTTCATGGTCACCTTGGCTTCCATTATTCCCTCCCTGGAGACTGGTATATCACCCTTGACTTAAGAGAGACCTACTTTCAAGTGTCCAAAATATGAAGGTCACAGAAAGTTTCTCAGGTTCATAGTGAAGCACTCTCATTACTAGTTCACTATGCTACCTTTTGGCCTGTCAGTGTATGTCTGTGGTAGCAGCATTCCTGAGGAGACTAGCCGTACAGGTCTACCCTATCCTTACCTGGATGACTGGCTAGTCAAGGGCAAGTCCATGGCTCAGGTTCTCTCCACTGTTCAACTCATGCAATCAACCTTCAAACCTTACTTATCAGTGTAAACAAATCTACCTTTTGTCCAGTGTAGAGGATAGAATTTATGGGAGCAGTGCTGGAGCTTTCCTTCCAGACACAAGATTCCAAACCAGTTTCTTGTCTGGAAGACCTCAAGATTAATCCAATCACAACTGTATGAGGCTCCTTGGGCATATGGCTTCATGTACATATGTAATACAACATGCTATGCTGCATCTCGGTTTTGGGACCAATCTTATTTAATCTTTTTATTACTGACCTTGGCACAAAAAGTGGGAGTATGCTAATAAAGTTTGCAGACGATACAAAGCTGGGAGGTATTGCCAATTCGGAGAAGGATCGGGATTTTATACAGGAGGATCTGGATGACCTTGTAAACTGGAGTAATAATAATAGGATGAAATTTAATAGTGAGAAGTATAAGGTTTTGTATTTAGGGATTAATAACAAGAATTTTAGTTATAAGCTGGGGACGCATCAATTAGAAGTAACGGAAGAGGAGAAGGACCTTGGAGTATTGGTTGATCAGAGGATGACTATGAGCTGCCAATGTGATATGGCTGTGAAAAAAGCTAATGCAGTTTTGGGATGCATCAGGAGAGGCATTTCCAGTAGGGATAAGGAGGTTTTAGTACCGTTATACAAGGCACTGGTGAGACCTCACCTAGAATACTGTGTGCAGTTCTGGTCTCCCATGTTTAAAAAGGATGAATTCAAGCTGGAGCAGGTACAGAGAAAGGGCTACTAGGATGATCCAAGGAATGGAAAACTTGTCTTATGAAAGGAGACTTAAGGAGCTTGGCTTGTTTAGCCTAACTAAAAGAAGGTTGAGGGGAGATATGATTGCTCTCTATAAATATATCAGAGGGATAAATACAGGAGAGGGAGAGGAATTATTTCAGCTCAGCACCAATGTGGACACAAGAACAAATGGGTATAAACTGGCCACCAGGAAGTTTAGACTTGAAATCAGACAAAGGTTTTTAACCATCAGAGGAGTGAAGTTTTGGAATAGCCTTCCAAGGGAAGCAGTGGGGGCAAAAGATCTATCTGGTTTTAAGATTCTACTTGATAAGTTTATGGAGGAGATGGGATGATGGGATAATGGGATTTTGGTAAGTAATTGATCTTTAAATATTCAGGGTAAATAGGCCAAATCCCCTGAAATGGGATGGGATCTGAGTTACCCAGGAAAGAATTTTCTGTAGTATCTGGCTGGTGAATCTTGCCCATATGCTCAGGGTTTAGCTGATTGCCATATTTGGGGTCGGGAAGGTATTTTCCTCCAGGGCAGATTGGAGAGGCCCTGGAGGTTTTTTGCCTTCCTCTGTAGCATGGGGCATGGTTGACTTGAGGGAGGCTTCTCTGCTCCTTGAAGTCTTTAAACCATGATTTAAGGACTTCAATAGCTCAGACATGGGTGAGGTTTTTCATAGGAGTGGGTGGGTGAGATTCTGTGGCCTGCACTGTGCAGGAGGTCAGACTAGATGATCAGAATGGTCCCTTCTGACCTTAGTATCTATGAATCTCAGGCCTCATCAAAGTTGACTGCCTCTGTTTATTCACCATCGTCTGAACACTATGTTCACAGTGCCCTCGCAGGTAGTGTCTTCTCTAGATTGGAGGATAAAACCTGGGCTTTGGCTTTGCCCCCCCCAGGGCGGGGGGCTCAGGCTTTGGCTTTGGCCCCCCCAATCGGAGGCAGCAGGGCTTGGGCAGGCTCAGGCCTTGGTCGCCTCTCCTGGGGTCATGTAGTAATTTTTGTTGTCAGAAGGGGGTCGCGGTGCAATGAAATCTGAGATCCCCTGACCTAGCAACATGCTCCTTACTACACCTTTCTCTGAATGTGGTTTTTCTGGTAGTTATAACTTTGGCCATGAATGTGGCTGCATTGTGGGCTCTGACATCTGAACCACTTTATACAACTTTTTAAGGGCAAAGTGTACTTACACCCTCATCCGATGTTTCTCTCTAAAGCGATATCAAAATTTCAAATTAACTAATCAATTTACCTACCTTCATTTTACCCAAGACCACACACCAACAGCTACACTCCTTAAATGTTAGAAGGGAATTGGGGTACTACATAGGACTAAACCATTTTGATTATCAACCCAACTATTCATGGCCATAGCAGACAGAATGAAGGGTCTCCCAGTTTCTTCACAACAAAGTTAATCTTGGATAACTTGCTGTATTTGTTATGATCTGGCAGGCATTTCCGTGCTGGCAAATTCACAGCATATTTCACAAATTTGCAAGAGGCCTCAGAGGCATTGCTTGTGCAAGTCTCTATCCAAGGCATTTTTAGAGCAGCAACCTGGTCTTCAGTTTACACCTTCACATCCCATTATGCTATCACTCAGTTCTCAAGAGATGATGCTAAATTTGGACAGGTTGTACTCCAGTCTGTGTGTCTATGAACTCCAATCCCTCCTCCTGCTTATGAGTCACCAAAAGTGGAATGCATGTGTGCAATACTTGAATAAGAAAAAATGGTTACTAACCTTTTGTAACAGTTGTTCCTCGAGTTGTGTTGCAATGTCCATTCCACAACCACAGTGAAGAGGACAAGTCATTGATACAGAACAATCTGGATTGCTTGGTAGGCTGAATGTACACAAATAATATGTATTTGAGTAAGATCAAATGTAAAGTTACACATCTAAGAACAGAGAATGTAGGTCATACTTACAAGATGGTGGACTTTATCCTAGGAACAAATGACTCTGAAAAAGACACGGGTGTCATAGCAGATAGTCAGCTGAACATGAGCTTCCAGTGCGATGCTGTGACCAAATGGGCTAATGCAATCCTTGGATGTATAAACAGAGGAATATTGAGTAGAAGTAGGGAGTTTATATTATCTCTGTATTTTGCACTGGTGTGACCGCTATAAGAATACTGTGTCCAAAATTCAAGAAGGATGTTGATAAATTGGCGAGAGTTTAGAGAAGAGCCATGGTAATGATTTATGGATTGGAAAACGTTCATTTTAGTAATAGACTCAAGGAGATTAAACTATTTAGCTTAACATAAGGAAAATTAAGGAGTGATTTGATTACAGTTCCTCTACATGGGGAACAAAAAATTGATAATTGGCTCTTCTATTTAGCAGTGAAAGGTATAACATGATCTAATGCAGGGGTCTCAAATATGCGGCCCGCAGAGTTATTTCCTGCAGCCCGCCAGAGCTCCCCTCACCCCCTGCCTCCGCCCCAGTGCGCCGAGTCCCCGCTCCTCTGCCCACCACCAAACAGCTATTTGGCGGTGCTTAGGACTTTCCAGGAGGGAGGAGCGGGGACACAGTGCGCTCAAGGCAGCAGGCGGAGGTGCGGGTGGAGGAACGCCACAAACACGGGCTGGAGGACTCAGGAGGAGCACAGGACAGCTGCGCAGCCGGCCGGAGAGAATTTGGTGCTTGAAGGCGAAACCACCACTTCTCTCCAGCTGCCCCTGCTCCTCCTGAGTCCTCCACCCATGTTCACAGGGCCGCATTCCAAAAGGGGCTTTAGAGCTGCAACCCAGGGCCCTGCAGCCCCTGTGATCTGGGCGGCCCTGCCTGGCGGGGGGCAGCTCCCAGAATCGCAGCCATGGGGGTGGTGCCGTGCTGCACGGAGCCACCTGCAGCCCCCTTGCATCAGACAGGAGCTGCCCTAGGTAAGAGCTCCTGCCCCGCCTGCCTGCCCCAACCCTGTGACCTCCTCACACCCTAAGTCCCTAACTTCTGCGCAGACCCTGCATCCCCACCCTGAGCCTCCTCCCATACCCTAACTCTCTTCCTGACCCTGAACCCCACCCTGAGCCTCGTCCCAGACCCTGCATCCCCTGCCCTGAGCCCCAGGAGGAGAATGGAGAAAAAAGAATGAAAAACGGGGGAGGGAGATGTGGGGCCCCACAAATGAAGCTGAGCACAGGGCCCCGCTAACTCTAAATCCGCCACTGTGAAAAGGTGTCAGTGTTGCGGCCCTTGGGCCAATGTACTAATCCTCATGTGGCCCTTGTGGTGATTTGAGTTTGAGATCCGTGATCTAATAGCTGGAAGTTGAAGCTAGACAACTTCAGAATGGAGATAAGGAGTGAACTTTTAACGGTGAGTGTAAATAAACATTGGGACTATTTACCAAGGGTTTTGGTGAATTCTCCATCACTGGCTATTTTAAAATCAAGATTGGATTTTTTTTCCTAAAAGATATGCTCTAGTTCAAACGGGAATTAATTTAGAGAAGTTCTCTGGCATGTGTTATACATGAGTCAGACTAGCTGATCATAATGGTCCCTTCTAGCCTTGGAATCTATGAAAATCAACCTGGAAACCAATAGGCAGTCAGTGCAGATGATGAAAAGCAAGACTATACCACTGAATTCTGTACTAGCCTCAGTATCCAGATACATTGAAGGTGTAGCCCCATGTAGTGCACACTGCAGTAGTCTAATCTTGAGATTACAAAGATATGGATGACTGGTACAGGGGGAAAAGAAGTTCAATCTCATAGCCATACATGGAAAAGTGTTAACTTGGCTCTTGTTGCTCCCTGGATCCCTATTAGAAACTGGAAACCTAACCAGACCTCCCAACTTTGTTGTATTCCCTTCAATGTACCCCTGCCCAGTCCCACCCCACATCCTTGTGAGCCTAGCCAAGGAGGGCTGGATGCAGCTCCCTCCAAATAATTTTAGCTCTGTTCCTTGAACTGAGTGGCTTTTAGGGCTGAACATGCTGCTTGTGAAGGGTTCTTAACTCCAGGTTTAGGACTCAGACTCGGAGTTCCTATGTAGCATCACTTACATTAGCATTGCCAGTAGACCTAGTCCAGATATACATGTTGTTACTGGAAATATCAAAGTGTTGAGCAAAATACATCTCTAGCCTCCCACAAAGATACATGAAGGCAGGAATCCAAAATATGTGCAGATAGTCAAGAGAGACTATTTTTGTAAGTGAAATATGGTACAGATTGAGTTGGCTACAGAAGAGAGGAAGTCAAAATGTCTTTAGATGGTACTTTTTAAAAAATCTTTGTAGTGCATTTTTTTCCATCCCAGAATCTGAGCTGGTTTAATGTTATTAAAAAGAAGTTTTAGCATTGAACACATGATCTGGGGGAACCAAAAATATTCTTGTTACTGAAATTTTGTTTTAAACTGAAAAAAAGCACTTAGATCAAAAAACTGCATTTAGCTTCTTCACTGCATATTGCAATTAATATCAAAGCCAAAAAGTAATGTAATATTTTTGTCTTCAGGGAAGAAGATAACAGATTGAAAGTGACAAGCTGTTTTGCTTTTTATTGTTTTACAGTCATTTATATTTCTACTTGCAGTACATAATATCTAAAGGTATTTAGGATGATTAACATCTGAAGGATCTGTGGTGCCAACACTAAATGAGAAATGATCATTTCTATAATTAGTAAGGTTCTAAAATCCACCATTTTTTTTTAAAAGGTGTAAGCACAAAAGAAAACTGAGAGAGATCCAGATCAACATATCTGTTGTAAGGCATCAGATTCCACAGGGATGGAGATAGTATAAATACCTTACATATAATAGATGAGACATTAAGGTTTGCTCTTCTGTGAAAAAGAGAGCTATCCATAAATAGAGATACAACTCCAGTATTAGTGACAGTTTAGATGATGGTATATGGTGAAAACTAGATAAGAAATAACTGCTAAAATTAGCTATTTCTTTTTTTTGTTCTCTTTCTATTCCTCAACCCTTTGTACTAGCATAGCACTTACTTATATAAAAAGTTGATCCTGTTTTTAGCTTTCATATAGCAGTAAATGTAGATACTGTGTTTCTGTTCCCAAGGCTCATGTACACCTTAAGAGTGTGAAAGAGAATGTACATTGGACTGCATTAGTAGGAACATTGCCAGTAGATCGAGGGAAGTGATTATTCCCCTCTATTTGGCACTGGTGAGGCCACATCTGCAGTATTGCATCCAGTGTTGGGCACCCCAATAGAGAAAGGATGTGGACAAATTGGAGAGAGTCCAGCAGAGGGCAACGGAAATGATTTGGGGGCTGCGGAATATGGCTTATGCGGAGAGGCTGAGGGAACTGAGCTTATTTAGTCTGCAGAAAAGAAGAGTGAGGGGGAATTTGATAGCAGCCTTCAACTACTGAAGGGGGTCGGGGGGATTCCAAAGAGGATAGAGCTAGGCTGTTGTCAGTGGTGGCAGATGACAAAACAAGATGCAGAGGGGGAGGTCTAGGTTGGATATTAGGAAAATCTATTTCACTAGGAGGGTGGTGAAACACTGTAGTGGGCTACCTAGGGAGGTGGTGGAATCTCCATCCTTAGAGGTTTCTAAGGCCTGGCTTGACACAGCCCTGGGTGTTATGTTTTAGATGAGATTGGTCCTGCTTTGAGCAGGGGGCTGGACTAGATGACCTCCTGCGGTCTCGTCCAACCCTAATCTTCTATGATACAGCTATTCCTAGGTGTGATTTTAGAGATAGAAGGTGGATGCGATAATATATTTTATTGGACCAACTTCTGTTGCTAAAAGGGGTAAGCTTTTGAGCTACGCAGAGCTGTACTTCAGTCTGGAAGACTTATTGAAAGTCACAGCTAAATACAAGGTGGAACAAATTGTTTGACATAAATAGTTAACTAATATTGTAAGAGACTATTCAAGGTGAAGTGATTGTCTAGGTTCATGCTAGGGTTGCCAGGCATCCTGTTTTAGACTGGAACACCTGGTCGAAAAGGGATCCCCAGTACAGCTGACTGGGCTGCTAAAAGTCCGATTGGTCGCAACACCAGGGGGGCCAGGCAGGCTTCGTGCCTGGCTTTGTGTGGCTCCTGGGAAACGGCCGGCATGTCCCTTCAGCTTCTAGGTGGAGGGGAGGCCAGGGGGGCTCAGCATGCTGCCCACACCCACAGGCCCTGCCCCGATCGCCGACTCTGCAGTTCCCATTGGCTGGGAACCATGGCCAATGGGAGCTGCCGGGGCGGCGCCTGCAGGGGAGGCAGCGTGTGGACCCCCCTGGCTGACCCTCCACCTAGGAACAGGAGGGACATGCTGCCACTTCCTGGGACATGCACGGACTTCCTCTGTCCCTGGGAAATACTGGGGCTGCCTGAGTTCAACACTGCCTGGAGCCTGCACTCCGAACCCCCTCCTGTACTCCAACCCACTGCCCCAGCTCAAAACCCTCTTCTGCACCCAAACTCCCTCCCATAGCCTGCACCTTAACCTCCTGCTCCAGGCTTGAGCCCCCTCCCGCACTCCGAATCCCTTAGCCCTAGCCTCACCCCAAAGCCTGCACCTCCAGCCTGAGCCCTCAACCCCCTGCACCTCAGTCCCCTGCCCCAGCCCAGAGCTCCTTCCCACATGCCGAAACCCTCGGCCCCAGCCTGGTGAAAATGACTGAATGAGTGAGGGTGGAGGAGAGGGAGCAACAGAGGGAGTGGGGATGGAGTGAGCAGAGGGGTGGGGCTTTGGAGAAAGGCAGGGCAGGGGCGGGGCCTCAGGGAAGGGGTGAGGCGGGGCGGGGCAAGGGTGTTTGGTTTTCTGCAATTAGAAAGTTGGCAACCCTACTTCACCCTTGTTGTTGGGGCATTTAGTGCACTGGATATTTGATTTTATCATTCATGAGCCAAATTCATAGAGGATCAAGTTGATATAAATTAGATATCCTTAGACCAACTTATACCTTTTTCTAGTTCATTAGCATGTACGTTAAATTATTTAGGTTAACCTAAAAGTTGGTAAAGTGGGTGTACTGGAGTCTAACTAGTACCAACTTACACGTGATCTCTGAGTTTGATCCCATGTGTGTTTTCATATAACACTGCATTTTGTCAATAATGCTAATATTTGTTTTTTTTTAAATTTACAAAGCTATTGACCTTCAGAGGAAAGTGTAAAGCAATGTTTCCTTCTCCCCATCTCTGGTAGCTGGAGTAAGTTAAAAGTCCATGGGCATAAAAAGTAGACATTAATCCTGATATTCTGATTTCAGTAAGACTACATGTGCGGTAACATACAGCTCGGTTTAAGGTAAATAATCAGGTTCTTAAACTGTGAATTCTGCAGAGCGGGAACATGTCTTTGTGTTATCTCAAGTACCTCATACACTTATGAACATTATAAAATAATTAAGAATAACAACAGAGAGTCATGGGTCAGTGAGTATTTTATCTACATAATAAGATTCCAGAATTGTCACTCTCTGTGTAGCTCTGAAGCCTAGAATGTCTGAAGAGTCATGTGAAGATATGGAAACAGCTACAGCACGGTTGGGAACTCTTTTTGTTCAGAATATCACCAGGTTCAGTCATCACTGAGATTCACAGTCTGTTATTCTCCAGTTTTTATAAATTCTCAGCCATTCTGAATTTACAGATTATACCTGTGTGGCAGCATGGCATGTATATATACTATGCCAAGAGTGCTAGACCATTGTGATATCAGAGATAAGTCAACCAATCACCACTCATACTCTACAGCTAATTTGCATGTAGCAATTTCAGCAGTAGCATAAGGGAGAATTCACAGATAGTGCATTACTTGGTCCAGCTGCCACAGTTCAACACACAACAACACATCCAGCACTCTCAATAACCCTAAACACTCACAGCCCTTCACAGCAGCACACATGCCTCATTCTCTTTTTATAGAATATCATCAAGTTCAACCATCAGTGGGCCCCATGAGAACCAGATGGAGAACCAGTTCTGTTGTGGCACAGTTGATCAGAAAAATTGGGGGTAACAACTTCTTGGAGTAACAAAAATATGATTCTGCCTCTTGTGAGGGGGACAACTCTGTGCATAAACATTGGGGAATATACACAGAAATGTACAACACAGTGCATGGAAACAAATGCCCCATTTCTGGCTTTTTTACCCACACATGACTATATGAATTATACTTGTGTGACAGCATGGACTTTCAGCTACTTACCGATATATACATAGTAGAATTTTAGAGCCAAAGTTCTCTAATGTTCCAGTTACAGCTATTTCTTATATGGTAAGTAACGATCAAGTAATTGTATCTGAGCATTTCACAATCTTTAATGTATTTATCCTCACAACATCCATGTGATGTAGGGCAGTACTTTTATCCCCATTTTACAAATAGGGAACTGTGGCACAGATTTGCCCAGGGTCACACAGGAAATCTGTGGAGGAGCAGGGAGTTGAATGCGGGTCTCCCAAATCATTAGCTAGAGCCCTAACCACTGGACATTCTTCCAGCTGTATAAGTCCAAAGTAAATCTATTGTTGTTCTTAGAGTTATTCTGAATTTACAAGGATTTGTAACTTACATCAGAATCTGGCCCTTAGCATTAGTGTTTCCAGTAGGGCTAGTCACACAAGGTCAAGCAACCCACCCCTACCCACAAACACCAAAAAACACACGTGATGGACAGAAGAGGTTAAGAGTTTTTTTTTCTTCACTTATTTTTAATCTATATTTTGAACTTTCCTCTAAAAAGTGTTTTCATCTTAATTACTGTGCCTTATTCCTTCCTTAGAAGAAAATTATTATTCTTCTGTTGCTATTTTTTGTTGTCACTTCATACCTAACTCAATTATAGTTTCAGGATTCAAAGCTGCAGCTTCTGAGGAATGTACAGATATTAGCAGCATATCATGCAGTACTGTATGTTTTATCTATTGTACATGTATCTGGAAACAGCAAGCAATTTTAACTGAATTATTTCTCCTGGTGGGACATATAGAGTATAACAAGTTAAACACAAAATGCAGTGAACCACACTAATCTTTTTTATTATGAAAATCATTCTATATAAATGAAGCTGTTGTGAAATACTCCATTCTCCTTCGAGTGCTTGCTCATGTCCATTCCATATTAGGTGTGTGTGCTAGCCACACGTTGCCAGAAGTTTTTCCCTGAGCAGTATCCATAGGGGATCGCTCCGGCGCCCTCTGGAGTGACCACCCGCATGGTGTGGTATAAGGAGCGCTGCTGGTTCCTTCTTGCCGCCAGCGACAGTGCTGGGACGTCTGCTGCTTTGGCTAGCATTGTTTCATTCTCTGTTCTTGCAAACTTTGAAATCCTGTAAAATAGTTATATATAGTTAGTAGTTTATTAGTTACCCTTAGCAGTAGTTTTTGAACTCTTTGTTAGTCCTGGACAGGACCCAGCCAGGGGTCGAGGCATGCCCCAGTCCCCAGGCTTTAAGCCCTGCAATCGCTGCAAATGGCCTATGCCCATCAGCGATCCACATTCCAGCTGCCTAAGGTGCTTAGGCAAGGGGTACATAAGTGACAAGTGTCTGTAAGTCCTTCAAACCTAGGACGAAGAAGGAGCACAATATCTGTCTAAGAGTGCTCCTAATGGAGATGGCACTCACTCCGGCACCAGAGCAGAGGTCTGACTCCACACTGAGCACCATGGCTTCCATGCACAGTGCTCCCCCGGTGCCATCCACGAGCTGGCACAGCTCCAGTCAAGAAGCCAAAAAAGACTGTGAGGGGAAAGTCCTATCGTCCGCAAGGGAAAGAAAAGGGCCGGGGGAGAGTTAAGACCCATGTCGGGCAGCTCAACATCCCCTCGGTAAGATGGGCCCCAGTTCAAGTCTAGCAGTGCAGCCCCATCCCATGGTTTGCCCGTGACTCCAGATAACAGTGCAGGCCCCAGCCAGCTTCAGGTGCCATTGATGCCCGAAGCCCTTCAAGCAGCTCAGGAGATCCATCTCCAAGGGCCCAGGACTGATCCCAGGACCGATCAGAGACCACCGATCACTGGGCCATCATCACCTATCCCCAAAAGGAAGATCACCCTACTCAGGACAATACTCCCGGCAACACGCCCATAGTAGCTCCCAGTCCCATTCAATGTCCTGGTACTGGTTGAGTAGCATGAGGTGTGGATTCCTGGGTATCCAATGCAGATCTGCTGAATGTTGTCGGTCCCCAAGAGCCTGACCAAGACAGTCTAATTCAGACAGGTCGGCTTTGGGACGCAACGACCAGCACCAGTCGGACAAGAGCCACCGCTCAACCCGATCCTGGTTGCCCAGTACCGACCGCTCTGCTGGTAGCTGTGGCTCAGAGCGAGGTTTCCTGATGGTGGGACAAGCCCCAAAACCTGTCCCATGGCCCCAAGTGCAGTGGCCGGCACCAGGGTATACGTGGAACCCTTGGGGGTTCACCCAACCTTCCTAGGCTGCCTGATCAGTGTTGGGAGGCTTGGAGAGGCCAGGGGCCTTGATATCCCATCCCCCTCAGGTACTTGAGACTTCGGGGGTAAGACCACGCAGGTCCTGGAGGACCCAGGGGAGAAAGCTGCTGGACCACCAATGGATGTGGAGGTTCCCGTGTCACCAGTATCAGCCTCATCTGGCGATGATGAGGACATCACGGGGCCCCCTCACCCAGTGCCTCAGGATGACACCAAAGCGCACCAGGAACTTTTAAAGAGGGTCGCTTCTAACTTCGGGCTTCAGGCAGAGGAACTGGAGGAATCATTGGACTCTCTGATGTCCTATGCTCCTCAGCTCCTGCCAGGGTGGTTCTACCACTTCATGAAGGGGTTTCCAAGATCACTGATGCCCTGTGGCAGACCCCCTCTTCCCTGGCCCCCATCTCTGAAAGGGCCAAATGCAAGTACTTCATGCCAACCAAGGTGCATGAGTACTTATACTCCCACCCAGCCCCAATTCCCTTGTGGTCAAGGTGGTTAACCACAAGGAGAGACAGGGACAACCCGGAGCCACCCCCAAAAATAAAGACTTCAAGAGGCTGGATCTTTATGGACATAAAGTTTATTCATCTTCCAGCTGTCAGCTGAGAGTAGCCAACCACCAAGCCCTCCTTGGCCGATATGACTTCAACATGTGGCAAACCATGGCCAAGTTCGAAGGGTCGCTCCGCGAGGCTTCCAAGAAGGCATTCCGAGCAATCCTCGATGAGGGCATGATGGCAGCCAGGGCGGTCCTCCAGGCAGCATCAGACACTGATGATGATGCTGCCCGCACCATGGCTTCCGCTATCTCCATGCGGCAAGCCTCTTGGCTACTCCTCTCTGGGCTGTCCACCGAGGCCCAGCAGTCTGTGCAGGACCTGCCCTTTGATGGCCAGGCCCTATTTGCAGAGCAAACGGACAGAAAATTCCATGGCCTCAAGGACTCCCACACCACTCTGAAGACCCTGGGTCTCTATGTCCCAGCCCTGGTGCATAAGCTGTTCAAACCGCAGCACCCGCAGGACGAAGGGAGCCAGCCTCGGCAGGATGAGCCTCATAAATGAGCCAAGGGCGACAAGCTGTATTGGAGCCGCTTGCCTCCACCCTCTGCCCAGTCGGGCTCAACCCAGAATAAGCAGGGAGCCAAACGGTTGTTTTGAGGGTGTACGTGAGGGTGACCTACCAGACTATTCTATGGATCCATCTTTCCCAGTGTTCTCCAACAGCCTTTCCCTCTTCCTCCCTGCCTGGATGGCTATAACCTCAGACTGATGGGTCCTCAGCACAGTGGAACAGTGTTATACCCACCAGTTTCTTTCTTTGCCCCCTTCCCACCCGCATTCCCCTTCCCTCTTCAGGGACCCCTCTCACGAGAGTCTCCTCGCACAGGTGGTAAATGGGTTACTACAGCTGGGTCTGGTGGGGAAAAGTTTCTCTTGAGTACAGGAACAAGGGGTTCTATTCCCAGTACTTTTTAATCCCAAAGGCCAAGGGTGGTCTACGGCTCACCGTGGACCTGCAAGACCTCAACAAGTACCTAAAGAAGCTAAAGTTCCACATGGTTTCCCTGGCTTCTATTATCCCCTCCCTGGATCCAGGAGTCTGGTATGCCACCCTTGATTTGAAGGATACATACTTCCACATAGCAATCTTTCAAGGACACAGCTGCTTCCTCCGGTTTACGGTGGGGCCTCATCACTACCAGTTTGCGGTCCTCCCATTCAGCTTGACAACAGCACCGACAGTGTTTACCAAGTGATGGTGGTGGTAGAGGCTTACCTCAGGTGCCGAGGTATCCAGAGTTACCCGTACCTTGACGACTGGCTCGTCAAGGGCAGCTCCAGGTCTCAAGCCCAAAGGGATGTCACAGTACGGCAAGCCACGTGTTGCTCCCTGGGTCTACTGGTAAACGACAAAAAGTTGATGTTTGTTCCAGTGTAAATGATAGAGTTCATCGGCGAGGTCCTTGACTCGACCTGTGCCAGGGTGTTCCTGCTGCTGGAAAGGGTCCGCACGTTGACGAATTTCATCGCGGAAATCTCCACATTCCCTCTGACTACAGCCAGGGTCTGTCTCTGCCTGCTGGGCCACATGGCAGTGTGCACTTGCGTGATCCACCATGCCAGGCTCCGGAGAAAGCCCCTGCAACAATGGCTGGGGATGGTCTATTCCCAGTCCAGAGACACCCTTGAAAAGATTGTTACCATTTCCCAGATGATACTTACCTCACTGCGATGGTGAACCAACCGCAGAACAGTCCTGGAAGATGACCCTCCCCACTCCATCGAGTCGGTGTGGGACGCCTTGCACCTCGGCTGGGGGGCACATACTGGAGTCCTCCAAACTCAGGGGATGTGGTTCCCCAGACGAAGTGCAGTTGCACATGAACGTCAAAGAGCTCTGAACAGTCCAGCTGGCATGCGCAGTCTTCTTTCCCCACCTTTCGGGCAAGGTGGTATTAGTCCTGACGGACAACATAGCCTTGATGTTCTACATCAACAGGCAAGGGGAGTGTGCTCATCGGCTCTCTGTCAGGAGGCGCTCCGTCTGTGGGACTTGTGCATTAGCCATGAGAGAGATCCACTTGGAAGCTTATCACCTTCCCGGTGTCAGGAATACACTGGCAAACCAACTCAGCAGGAACTTCTCCTCTAACCACGAGTGGTCGCTCCATTGAGAGGTAGCCTGCATGATCTTCCAAAGGTGGGGAATGCCCCAAGTGGACCTGTTTGCTACCAGACAGAACAGGAACTGCCATCAGTTTTGGTCTTGGCAAGGTCTGAGCAAGGGCTCCCTCTCTGATGCCTTCCTCCTGTCCTGGTTAGAGAGTGATCCCTCCGATTCAGCTCATCAGCAGGACCCTGGCAAAGATTAAGAGAGACAAGGCTTTGGTCATCATGACAGCCTCAACGTGGCCTCGCCAGCACTGGTCCAGCACGCCCATGAGCCTGTCAGCGGCCCCTCCCTGGCCCCTGCCCAACTGACCGGACCTGCTGTCACAGGACCACAGTCGGCTCCTACACTTCACCTTGGGTTCCTCCACCTCTCAGCTTGGATGCTACGTGGCTGATCCCAGAGGAGCAGACCTGTTCGGAAGGAGTCTAACAGGTCCTCTTGGAAAGTAGGAAGCCCCCAACTAGACTGACTTACCTGGCCAAGTGGACAAAGTTTTCCCGCTGAGTGTCCCAACAGGGCATCTCTCCCTCACATTCCTCCATACATGCTGTCCTGGACTACCTGCTCCATTTGAGGAACCAGGGCCCGGCACACTCTTCCATTAGAGTGCATCTCGCGGCCATCTTCGGTTTTCACCTGCTGATCCAAGGACAGATGGTGTTTTCCCATGACATGACAGTCAGATTCCTGAGGGGGCATGAGAGATTCTTCCTGCAGGTATGGGCCCCTGTCCTGCAGTGGGGTCTTAACTTGGTCCTCTCTAGGCTCCACCCTAGAGCTGCTGGGTTCCTGCTCCCTTTCCCACCTGTCGTGGAAGGTTGCATTCCTGATGGCAGTGACATCAGCGAGACCTGTCTCTGAAATTAAAGCCTTGACCTCAGAACCTCCGTACATGGTCTTCTACAAAGATAAGGTTTAGTTGCGGCCCAACCCAGCCTTCCTGCCAAAAGTGGTGTCTACCTTCCATATGAACTAGGATATCTTCCTTCCAGTGTTCTGTCCCAAACCTCACAAGAACAGTGAAGAGAGGCATCTTCACGCCCTGGACGTCTGGAGGACCTTTGTTTCTACTTAGAATGTACCAAGCCTTTCTGTAAATCAGCTCAGCTCCTCATTACTACAGCGGATAGGATGAAGGGCCTTTCGGTGTCCTCACAGAGGATTTCCAATTGGATTACCTCTTGCATAAGGACCTGTTACCACCTGGTGGGGGTTTCACTGCCACAGATTGTCAGAGCCCAATCGACGAGAGTAGAGGCATCTTCGGCGGCCTTCCTGGAGCACATCCCTATCCTGGACATTGGTAGAACTGCAGTGTGGCCCTCTGTCCACACGTTTATTGTTTATTATGCCATCACTCAGCAGGCCAAGGATGATGCTAGGCTTGGCAAAGCTGTGTTGCAATCTACATGTCTGTGAATTCCTACCCATTTAGGGGTACTGCTTGGGAGTAACCTAATATGGACCTTTTCCAAAACTGGTGTTCTTTGAGATCTGTTGCTCATGTCCATTCCATGACCCGCCCTCCATCTCCACTGTCGGAGTTTCTGGTAAGAAGGAATCGAGGGTTGGGGGAGCCAGCAGTTCCCCTTATACCATGCCATACAGGCACCACTCCAGAGGGCGCCAGAGCCAGTCCCCTACGGATACTGCTGAGGGGAAAACTTCCAGCACCGGTGCGTGTAGCAAGCACACACACCTAATATGGAATGGACATAAGCAACATATTTCGAAGAACACCACTTACGGAAAAGGTAACTGTCTTTTCTCATGTTCTACTATTAGATTTCTTCATTCGAGTCTTGTCAGAGAGTGTGTTTGAATTTAGAGATGAGTGTGTTATCAAAACAATACTGCATCCAAAACCTAGAAGCCAAGATTGGTCAGCCTTAAGTAATCATATATGCAATCTCTCTCAACAGGCAGGAACTTCCTAACATCAATATCAGGTCTAAAAGGAAATAGGACTGCAAAGGTTTGAAATGTTTTCATTTCAAATGAAGTATTTTGGAGCCATCTGAATTCCTACTGGCAAAGAGTGGGTGGAGGAAAGAGCTGGAGTTAGCAGGAAATAAGAATTTCATTACATAATATGCCAGTGATGTCTTAATAGTGTTCATGAGAAGTGCCATCTGGAAATTCCTATTTATCCATATACTGTAGAATTGTAGGATGTGTTGTGACTTTCCTGGGTGCTCAGTGAAGCACCAAGGTGCCCAGTTTGAGATACTCAGACAAGGAGCAAAATTTTCAAATCAGAATGTCAGCAATGCTTTTTTTAAAAAAGTTGTCATCAATATAGGTTGCCCAAACTGTCTGCTTGCTCCTGCTCATGCTCTGTGATTTTCAGAAGCTTACGGATGCATGATACTGTGCCCTTCAAACAATGCTGCTCTCCCTCCTTCTAAAAATCACTGCTTTCCCCACTACGCCCTGCACTAACATTCTTCAAGGTACATCAGCTATCCCTCATTGGGCACTTATGCAGGAACAGTACTGTATCCAAATTGCCTGATGACACAATACATAGCGCTTCATGGAATTTTCAGAGTTCAGTGTGAATGGTCATTAGATAATAATTAACGTATGTAGAATGAGGCTTGGACACAGAGGTGAGTGGTTTAAAAGAAGGCTAATTTCCAGCATCGTAGGAGAGTGGCCAAACCACAGGATTTGGGGCAGGAAGAGGTGATGGGGAGTTGGCAAGAGAGAGACAAGAAGTCTAATTACACAGACACCTATATTGACCCCATAATTACAGAAATAACACCCCCCAGTGGTTGAGTGCCTGGCAAGCACACTCAAACCCTCTCCGTACAAAGCAGAGAGTACAGGCTAGGCTGGAAATCAGAGAAATGCTGTGGGGAGCAATGGCAGGATGTCATAGCTATAGTATGATTTTTGGGAGCTAGCCCCCACAGCTGTACCAGTTTTTTGTCACATACAGCCCTTATATTCATGGTGTTATCAATTTCTGCAGGCTGCAGTTTCCCTCTTTGGTCTCCGCAGATCCATATATATATATATGCTATATTTTGATGCAGATGGATAGTTCTCCATGGCATAAACTTCCTGCATTATTGGGTGTTCAGTTGCCTGTCTATAGGGAAGCTGCTGTGATCTGACCCTTGAAGATCATAGGATTTAGAAAATCTTGTGGGCACACAGAGGCAGCAAACTGAGAGATTGATGCCAGTAATGTTCCTGAGGGACCTTTGAAAGGACTCAGTGTCAAGGATGATACCTATCTGTCTCCCTAGGCTCTTATATAGCCCCATCAATGTAGTATGCCGAGTACAATGATAACCCTGACTGGGATGAAGAGGATGTGCTCCTCTGGATCAACCTCTTTAGCACATCACAGAAAGGGGTGGATAGCTTCAGAAGTGCATGCTCACTTGTGTGTGAACTGTGCCTCAGGGAGGTTAGGGAAGGTCCTCTGAGTCTTGGTTTGCTGCCTCTTTTTCCTCTGTTATCTCATGTATAGGGAATTTCAGGTTAAATATTAGCAAAAACTTCCTAACTATAGGGCAAATGAAGCAGTGGAACATTTTTCCAAGGCATCTCAGGGTGCTTTCTAGCCCTGTAGTGATATGACATTCTGTGTACACATCCCTGGCATAGTTGAAAGTTGTAGTAGGAAATTGTTTATTTGGAAGGGGGGGTGGGTCCTGCAAAAAACTTTAGCAAGAACAAACAATTTTTTGTCAAAATTTTCAATGTAAAAATTGACTTTTCATTGAAAAACCCAAAACAAAACATTCAGTTTTTGGTAACTGAAATATTTTGGGTGAAAACTGAACATTTTCATTTTTCATAATTTTGGTTTTCTAGTAAAAAAATAAAAAAAATTGAGGCAAACAGTCATTTTGTGCAAAAATGTCATTCATTTGAAATCCCTGTTTTCCACAGGTAAAAAGTTTCGATAGAAAAAATTTAAATCAGCCTCACTGAGGCCTACTTCAAACCTGTTTGAGGGGGTCCTCTTCTTAGCATATGTGCAATGTGTCTCAGGTGAAATGTGACCAGGATTCATCACCGAATTTGGTCCACTGGTTGGATCATTAGCTTTTCCCACCCGGGCTGGGTACTGCCGGGAAGTGCAACATGAATGCTGATTCATGCCTCCCTGTGAGCGGGTAAGGCGTTGGTGATACTGACTTCATGGTACTGACTGTTTTTATCCTACACAGATTGCAGAGCAGGCAGTGAGGAGCTGCTGTTTGAGCACCTTAACTTCCAGCACCTGCCTTAGGTGTGCCCCTGCTTTATGACCACCTTTAGTAATCCTGGGCACTCTGATAATCTGTTTTGGAACTCATCCTGCAGACCTCCATCCTGTCCCTTGAAGTGCTGAAGCCTCTGGGTTCTGACTATGTGGATTTGACCACACACCAGGATTGAAAAAAGGAGTACTTGTGGCACCTTAGAGACTAACAAATTTATTTGAGCATAAGCTTTCGTGAGTTACAGCTCACTTCATCGGATGCATTCAATGGAAAAAACAATGGGGAGATTTATATACACAGAGAACATGAAACAATGGGTGTTACCGTATACACTGTTACGAGAGTGATCATTTAAGATGAGCTATTACCAGCAGGAGAGCAGGGGGGAAAAAAACCTTTTGTAGTGATAATCAAGGTGGGCCTTTTCCAGCAGTTGACAAGAACGACTGAGGAACAGTGGGGAGCTGAAGCTCACGAAAGCTTATGCTCAAATAAATTTGTTAGTTTCTAAGGTGCCACAAGTACCCATTTTCTTTTTGTGAATACAGACTAACACGGCTGCTACTCTGACACCAGGTTTAAAATTCTCTGGACACTCAACTCTCTTGAGCTTCTATATGGGGGATTCAGTGAAGTGAGCTGTAGCTCACGAAAGCTTATGCTCTAATAAATGTGTGAGTCTCTAAGGTGCTACGAGTACTCCTTTTCTTAAAACTATTAGCCTTACTGTGTTGTTTACTAGTGGGCTCCTTTTCCTTTTACATTAAAAAAACAAACAAACTACTCATCAAATGGTGTAGCATGTGTTTGAAGAATGAGCTAACACACATGATTTCCAAACCTATCTCTGCCACGGACTCAATGTGTGCTCTTAAGGGAAGCTGTTTAAAGACCTCAATTCCCACTGAAAGCATGAAGTCATTGGGAGACCTCCTTGCTCAGCACTTCACAGAACTGTCCTCTATTAATAATAATTCTCTCTGCTTTTTATCCATAGATTGCAAAGCATTTGCTAAACACAGGAAAATATTATCTGCATTTTACACAATGAAACTCTGAGATGCAGAGAAGTTTTTATTTCTCTCCAAAATGACAGAACAAATTGGTGGCAGTGCTGGGAATAGATTCCTCAAGCCCAACTACGGTGAAGCAAACGCCAGCCAGAGTTGTGGACTGTTTTAAAGTTCAGCTCCCTTAAATCTATGATACAATATGTTGCAGGCTTGGTAGTCCTAGAGCATAGAAGTTTCAAAGACCACTGTCTTGATAGGCTATCTGTCTCTCCAAGTGAATATTTGACTTTTCTAAGCTAAAGTTTTGGAACAACCCCACCACCCTCAGAGAATGAGCTTTATATTGTACTGATGAGTTCATTTTACATACTAGGAAAATAATTTAAAACAGAACTTCAGTAGTTATTTAAACTTCTGTAAAAGGAAAGCTATTTTTAATTTTGTTATATTACTTGTGTTTACTTTTTCATAACACATGGTAAAGGCATCCCAATATCTTCTTAATAGCTTTGGCAGCTTGGCAAAACATTTTGTTAAGCTTCATGCATTTGATTTTGGAATAAATTCATTATTCATTTAGTAATGGTGCCATATTTTGAGAGAAAAGGAGTTCTTGTGGCACCTTAGAGATTAACAAATTTATTTGAGCATAAACTTTCGTGAGCTACAGCTCACTTCATCGGATGCATCCGATGAAGTGAGCTGGCATCCGATGAAGTGAGCTGTAGCTCACGAAAGCTTATGCTCAAATAAATTTGTTAGTCTCTAAGGTGCCACAAGAACTCCTTTTCTTTTTGTGAATATAGACTAACACGGCTGCTACTCTGAAACCTGTCATATTTTGAGAGGCAATTCTTTTTTTTTTTTTCTGTAAAATTAAGCTTGAATGTCCTTATATGTGTTTTGAAAGTACATAAGTACTAGAACACTGAAATTATACATCCGCTTTTTCACTGCTTTCTGCACTAAGGAGAAAACATATAACATAAAGCTGGATGCAAAATTGTCAGTGGAACAGATTCCAGTGGAATACGCAATTTAATGTAGTAGAAATGAAAATGTGGCACAGGAAAGTGTTGACTGCAACACATTTTTCTACAGGAAACAGTCAAAACACATCTTTTCAAATTTCTTGTTTCATTTTGATAAGGTAGAAACATTTCATTTTATACTGTTGAAATGCTTTGATTAATTTCAACTTTAATATATTAAAACATTAACCTACATATTATATTTATATGTAATATTACACATAATGCACATGAATTATGTTTAATATTTTTATTTGTTTTGAAATTATAAAATGAAACATTTTACCATATCAAAATGAAATGATTCAACATTATTTAAATGAAACATTTTGATGGTTTTGAATCAAAACTTTTCAGGATTTTTGTTCTGTGGGAAATTTCAACTTTTTATTCCAATTCAGAATAAAACAAATTTTGAAAAATCAGAATTTCCCTTGGAACAGAAATTCTGGTTTCTGACCAGTTTATCTGTGAAATCTTGCCAGTTTATATATAGGTAAAAAGCACTGCATGTACTTTCTCTGATCTGTATTGTGTAGACCATAATGTGCAGTGAGGTCAAATTTGTTAAATAGCTTGCTCAATCTTTTGATGTATTTTAATTTAGGAATTTTTAAAAAATAATAAACAGTACCCAAGAGACAATATCAAAGAACAGAACATGCTTTTACAGAAATAATATCTGATGTATTCTCTGTCAGTTCCATTTGTCCACCACTTGGCATGGGGTTAGGACTCGGAGAGATGTCAGTTCAGATTCCATAGGTGGAATTTATAAAGATATTTCTCCTTTTAAAGGTAGTACTGATAGATTCATATACTCTGAAGCCAGAAGAGACCATCATGATCATCTAGTCTGACTCCTGCACATTATAGACCACAGAACCTTACCCAGTCACTCCCATAGTAGGCCTATAACCTCTGATTAAATTACTGAAGTCCTCATATCTTCATTTAAAGGCTTCAAGTAACAGAGAATCCACCATTTACTGTAGTTCAAACCAGCTAGTGCCTCTGCCCCATGCTGCAGAGGAAGGCAAAAACTGTAGGGTCTCTGTCAGTCTGATTTGGGGAAAAATTCCTTCCTGACCCCAAATACGGCAATCAGTCAGACCGTACTGGACAGATACCTGGGAAGTAGGGTTGCCAACCCTCCTGGATTGGCTGGGAGTCTACCAGAATCAACATCGATCTCCCAGTGACTATTGAAAGCAATCCGGGAGATTTTAGTAGGCCGTTAAAAGTCTGATTGTGGCGCAGTGGGGCTAACGCAGGGTCCCTACCTGCTCTGGCTCTTCGCAGCTCCCGGAAGCAACTGGCATGTCTAGCTCCTAAGCGCAGGAGCTGCCAGGGGGTCTCTGCACGCTGTCCCCACCCCAATCGCCGACTCTGCAGCTCCCATTGGCTGGGAACCATGGCCAATGGGAGCTGCGGGGGGCAGTGCATATAGGCAGGGGCAGCGTACAGAACCATCTGGCTGTCCCTGAGCCTAGGAGCAGGACATGTCAGTTGCTTCTGGGAGCGGTCTGAGGTAAGTGCCACCCGGCTGGAGCCCACACCCCTCACCCCCTCCCGGACCCCAACCGCCTGTCCCAGCCCTGAGCCCCCTCCTGCACCCAAACTGCCTCCCAGATCCTGCACCCCTGCCCCAGCCCTAAGCCCTGTCCCTAGGGTTGCCAAACCTCCAGGATTGGCCTGGAGTCTCCAGGAATTAAAGATTAATATTTAATTAAAGATTATGTCATGTGATGAAACCTGCAGGAATATGTCCAATCAAAATTGGCAACCCTACCCCTCCACACTCAGAACCCCTCAGCCCCAGCCCGGAGCCCCCTCCTGCACCCCAAACCCCTCATCCATGGCCTCACACAAGAGTCTTCACCCCCTCTCACACTCCAACCCCCTGCCCTAGCCCAGTAAAAGTGAGTGAAGATGGGGGAGACTGAGTGACGGAGGGAGGGAGATTGAGTGAGGGGAGGCGTGGGGAAGAGGTGTGGCCTTGGTGAAGGGGCGGGGCAGGCCAGGGTGTTCAGGTTTATGGCAACTCTACTGGGAAAGAATTCTTTGTAGTAACTCCTCATCTAGTGTCCCATCTTTGGCTGTTGGAGATATTTGCTAATAGTAATCGCGGAAGGGCCATATACCTTTGTACCATCCCCTTCATAAACATTTCAAGGACAGATTTAAAACAAGTTATGTTTTTTGTCCCCACTACTCCCCTTGGAAGGCAGTTCCAGAATTTCACTCCATCTAAATATAAGCCTAAATTTATTGATGACTTGTGAAACTTCTTAGCTTTTACAATAGAAGGTGTAGACCAGTGGTGGGCAACCTGCAGTCTGCGTGCTGCACGCAGCCCATCGGGGTAATCCGCTGGCGGGCCACCAGATTGTTTACATTTACATAGCTGTCCGCAACTCCCAGTGGTCGCACTTTGCAGTTCCCGGCCAATGAGACCTGCGGGAAGTAGCTGAACACATAGCAGGATTGTGTCTTTTATAAATATTTACTGGGCTCTCCAATGTTTATTATAACTTAAATTTTTTTTAGCTACCTACATTGTTATAATCCCCAATTTATAGTAATGTAAAATGACTAGTACCTAGGAATAAGAACTGATTTGTGATGGGACAGAAATCAAATCCAAATCCAGTGCAATAACTGTTTACTTTCCAAGTGTGCACTGTACACTGCATTATAAGACTTATTTCAGTTTGGTTTGTTCCACAGACATTCATTCAGTCCTAACTTGGAAATCTTTCTTTGATTTTCACTTTAAAAATTATCCAGAAAGCAGAGTATCAAATTTTAGGATGTACAGTGTCATCTCTTAACACTTGGCTGTAATGGTTGTGATCAAAACTCTCACACAGTTATATCAGCTATCCCTAAAAAAGATCCTGTGAGGAGGTGCCTTTCCCTGCCTGCTCATAAACAAAGTCCACACACTGTGAAGAGTCAAAAAATCACTCTCTTTTTCCTGGGGTTTGACTTTTATTAAGAGATAGTAATAATAATATAAAGTTCAGCTCCAGCCATTTTCCTAGTCTTGGCTGTTGCTAGGTTTAATTTCTCAAGAATGCTAGGCTCACACACTAGGTCCTCTCTCTCTCTCTCTCTCAGACATTCCATCTCTCTGATATCAAGGTGGGGGTAATGATTCAGTTGCCTCCATGGGTCAGCAGAGCCCATTTAACCCACACTCAGCAGAATCAGCACCTGCTAACAGGGTAGATTGCTTCAGGCAAACACTGCTGGCCCAGTACGGGTCCTGCTTAATGCAGACCTTTTACCACATTTATTGTATTCTCTACCACACTCCTTTGTGAGGTGCAGCTTATCCCCAACTCTGTTGCTGGCCAGGTTTGCTGGATGGTGCATGAGAGAGCATAGTCAGGGTTCTGATTCATCCCTGCCCCTTTTGAGCACCTTGCACCTGCAATGAAGTAGGCAAGAAGCAGTGCCTACTCTTCCTTGAATTCCAGAAAAGGACTTTTGCCTGAGCATTATATGGGCAATGCAAGAAGAGAAGGTCAGTTATATCCTTTCCTCTGCTATGAATGCATGTAAAGGCCAGGCAGAGTCTGGCCCACAATATACTTACAATGAGTTTGAGGATCGATTAGAATGGTATATTTCCAGTAATGTAGTAAGCATTGCATTATTATTATGACTGTTAGTATTATTGTTATTGTTTTGTTTTTGTTGGGGTAGCCCCCAAAAACTCCAGTCAAGTTCATGGCTCTCTGTGCCTAGACACTGTACGAATGAGTAGGAAGACATGGACTCTGCCATGTAGAATTTAGAATCTAGTTCAAAAGACAATGGAACAAGTGAATGTGACAAACAGTGAAGGGGGGAAAGGAGACGTGAGAACGATGGTCACAGTAATTAGATCACATGATTGATGTGTTTCCAAAATATATGCTGTAATGCAATGACAGGTTATTGGGTTTGATTCTGCGGAGTTATATAGTAGGGAAGAATAGTGCCCTCAGCTTCAAGAATTACTAGGCAAAAGCCTATGGCTTGTATAATGCAGTACAGAATAGATGATTACAGTAGTTCATTGTGGCCTTAAAATCTGTATATCTATGTGATTATATAGATTAACTATTGCATAGCTTTATGGGTCTTCCATGTCATCTAAAAGTTGCCCAGCCCAGCTAAAAATTTCATAAAACTGAAAGAGAACTTTATATTATTTGTATATTCTTAAAGTAATTCAATATTCTTGCCAGACTGTAATCAGTGTCACAAGTAACTCTTCAGGTTTTTTGAATTACAGTATACTTTTTAATTTTGCTGAATGTTTTTGGTGAAACTTTTTGAATTTCCCAAATGTATGTGTTTCAGCTCTAGTTAAGACAAAATACTTAAAAATTGGCTTTTGTTTTGTGGTCAACTTTGCCACCTAGTGGCAAAAAACAATTAGAACAATTCATCCCCTCAAAAAAGAGAAGAACAACACTGCCAAGTGCCATTGTGTATTAGAATAATGCTTCTTTGTAGTAAATTTTCTATCATTGCTCTCAGAAACATTAGGAAACAGTGATAATACAATAAAACTTTGGTCACTCAATTTTATCCTCCTTACATTTTATTTTGCACATTTCATGTATGAATTGTTGCATACAAAATTGAAGAATACTAGACAATTCAGATTTTTATGGAAGGCAATGGAGTTCTCATTCTGGCATGTAGAGATGCCCTAGCATGAAAAAAAAAATGCGAATCCTATTAGAACCATCAGAGCAGAAAAGAAGTAGTTTTAGGCAGCCACAAACCAAATTTTAAATAAGGTTCACATTTATCCTGTAGTTCTCCTATGACCTGTGTGTGAGGAGACCCATCCTTATGTAGATCTGACTCTTAGTGTGTGGAAGGAGGGGTCCATTGCATCTGTAGTACCATCTCTTCTCCTCCTAATGCCCTTAGGAGACTCCTACAGAGCCTACCAAATTTGTGCTTTGTGGAAAAGAGGAGCTGGGAAAAGGAGGAGGAAAGGCGGTTTCTCTTCCACCTCACTCCTGAAGTTTGGTATGGAATCTGTGCAAAGTGGAATACAGCCCTAGGTTGTAGTCTCTTTTGTGTGGTGATGACTTTATTCCTGAAGAAGAAGAGAAGGTCAGTTATATCCTTTCCTCTGCTATGAATGCATGTAAAGGCCAGGCAGAGTCTGGCCCACAATATACTTACAATGTATAGTATTGGGGGATCGATTAGAATGGTATATTTCCAGTAATGTAGTAAGCATTGCATTATTATTATGACTGTTAGTATTATTGTTATTGTTTTATTTTTGTTGGGGTAGCCCCCAAAAACTCCAGTCAAGTTCATGGCTCTCTGTGCCTAGGCACTGTACGAATGAGCAGGAAGACATGGACTCTGCCATGTAGAATTTAGAATCTAGTTCAAAAGACAATGGAACAAGTGAATGTGACAAACAGTGAAGGGGGGAAAGGAGACGTGAGAAAGATGGTCGCAGTAATTAGATCACATGATTGGTGTGGTGGTGATGACTTTATTCCTGGGAAACAACATTAAGTAGGGGTTCTGGGGCAGCTGCCAATTTATATCTAGACTTCCCACAAGCTAAAGAGAGAGGCAAGAAATCCCATGGCCAATGCAGAATCCTGGGATCTCCCTGTGGATGGTCCAGTTTCCTGCAGATCCTCCAGGTTTGAAGAAAGAGCGGCTGGCTATTCCAGGGGGAGACCAACCTCCCTCAGTAGAAAAATATGGAGGAAGTTCAGCAAGTGCTTCTTCAGCATGTTCTTCTGCCAGACTCCCTTTCATGGCTGTCTTTACAGGAGGCAATGGCGCTTGAGCCTGAGTTTATTTTTTCTTTGTTTCTGGGTTTGACATTGTCTGATATTTTTGGCAACGTAACCTATGAATAGCTGGAACAGGGAGAAGGAAACTTTACTTTTAAAATAATTGTTTTAACAGAGATACTTTGTTTAAAAATGCAGCTCTACCCACCTTGTAAAAATTGAATTGTCTAATTTTTGTTACATTAAAGGTAGTGTCTTTAATCTAGTATACTGTTGGAAATTTCGTGTGAAATGTTGAGTGGAGTTATGAGTCAGTATACTAGTCACTGGTTATCTGGTTTCTAGTTATTTTGGTTTGCAGTAAAAACACACACCCACACTGCACACCACACCTCTTGGAAAATTCCATCTTGCATCTCAACCAAAAAATTATACAGTGACTGTGACTTCTGCTTGAAGGACCTAATACAGCATGTAAAGGTTTGCATAATAGCAGAAAGGCTTAATACAGAAAATTATACAGCTGCATGGGTGTGACAGATCAGGATAGTTCAAAGAACTTCTACGTGGGTCATGTATGTCATCTTTTTCCTTGTCTTTGTCTTTTGTTTTGGTGTTCTATCTGAAACATAAAAATGAGTTGTGA
The DNA here is from genome assembly GCF_009764565.3 of Dermochelys coriacea. Classification (NCBI taxonomy): domain Eukaryota; kingdom Metazoa; phylum Chordata; order Testudines; family Dermochelyidae; genus Dermochelys; species Dermochelys coriacea. The sequence goes on from NC_050069.1 coordinate 231,746,380, forward strand.
TACAAAGAATATGAAATATTAAACTCATTGGAAAATGTAACTGCTCCTGTAGTGCATCACTGTGATGTAGAATTGTTCTGGAAGTAAGCCTCAGAGCTTCAGTTTTAGAAGCTGATTATTTTCCCCATTTTGTAGCTATTGAGCCTGTTGTCTATTCTGATTATGAGTACTTGTGGCACCTTAGAGACTAACAAATTTATTTGAGCATAAGCTTTCGTGAGCTACAGCTACTGCATGCATCCGATGAAGTGAGCTGTAGCTCACGAAAGCTTATGCTCAAATAAATTTGTTAGTCTCTGAGGTGCCACAAGTACTCCTTTTCTTTTTGCGAATACAGACTAACATGGCTGCTACTCTGAAACCTGTATTCTGATTATACATCCTCCCAAGCCTTCCCCTTTCCTAGGGGCAGAGCCCAGGTCTGCTGCAATATTTGGCAAGTAGTTAATGGAAAAGATTTTTTGGGGAATGCCCTGAAAAAGCTCATGTCTTTCCATCTATGTTGGGTGATAGAACCTTTTGTTTGTTTTCTGTGTTATTCTCCAGCACTACACAACAAAACACAAACATTTATCTGATAGGTAATGAGCCATTAACTATGCAACATGTGCCAGCAGTTCCACCCTCACTTGCTCCATCCCAGTTTGAATTGCGACAAGCTGTCACTTATACAAAATGTATCTGAATCTCTATGCATTTTAAACTATAAGCAAATTGCTCAAAAGGAACATGTTAAATAAGCTGTCATTTATGCAAATGAAAAGCAAAGCAGGAAAAAAAAGTGATAGGCTGCAACAGTCTAGACTTCCCACTGGCTCCAGCACTCAGTCATGTTTCTCATCCTTGCAGGAATTGCCATGTTTCCTGATTATGTGCCAAACCAGACTTCCAATTCTTTCTTTCCACTGGACTCAATATCAGCTGAAAGCACCTAATTATTATCTTAGTGGTATTAGAATACCTACAACTGGTTTGAGATTTTAAAGAATTCTGTATTTGGGTCATGAAGGGTTTAAATTTTTCTGTGTTGTGAGAGACTGAAAAGATTTAATAGCCATCTACATGTTCCATTGCACCTAATAGCAGGAAAATGTTTCTGACCAATCATCAGAGGAGCTCTTAAACCTTCCAACATAGCAATTATCAGCTCTTCAGTTATTCATTCTGCACATTAGGGAGAGCTGACTTGCAGGTCTCTCAGCAGAATTTGTCCTCAGGCCAACGTTTGCAGAAGTGCCCAATGATTTTGGATGCCCAGATTCAAAACAACTTGTGCCTAATTTTCAGAGATGCTGAGTACTCAGAACTTCTTTTGATTCTGTTCATTGGGAGTTGTGCTAAACAGCTCCCAGAAATCACATCCAAAAATTGAGACTCCCAAGTCTGAGGCCACTTGGAAATTTTTACCTCAGCAAATATGACAAACCAAGAATTGTCAGTGATGACAGATATTTGACATGACCTTGTTTAAAAAAAAAAAGTGAAATCCATTCAGAATGTTACATTTTTAAACATTCTGACTTTTAAAAGACAATACATAACCACAGTTTGTTGAATTAGAGCAGCACACATTAATGATTGAGACACTTATTGTGAATTACTGAAATTTGAAAATTAGCAAGGAAGTGAAAAAGCACCAAAACTAAGCACAGAAAATCCACTGTAATACACTTGATACATTTATTTTGTCAGCCGTGCTTCTATGGGTGAAATTCAGCAATGATTAATGGCTCTTGTTGTTATGGTATCTGTCCCAGCCATGTGAGAGTTATGTAACTCAAATGTACAGATTTTACTCTTAACATGAATTTGTTAGAGTGCACTAGGCCTTTATGGCCCTCTGCTGGAGGCCCCGCAGTCCTACTACACCATACCAGGGAAAGGAACAGTGAAGTGAGTCCTCCTAGCCTGCCTAGAGGGGCTGCCCTGAAGCAGTCAGCCAGAGCCCAGCTAGCTCAGATGAAAGGAGTTGCAGGGCCTTAGAAGGGACCAGTAGGACAAGGGAGGGTATGCTACTCTGGTCAAAGGAGCTTGAGAGACAACCAGAGTTTGGCTCTAGTTGCATTTGCTTAAACTGGCAGAGAGAGGCCCTGAGAACTTTAGCCCTGAGGTGAGGTGTGAAGATAAAGGGGGCAAGTAGGAAGAGGCCCAGGGAAGCAGCATTAACAAACTGAAATGAGCGGAATGTGGCTGCTGTTTATGGAGGGCCTGGACTGGAACCTGGAGTAGTGGGTGGTCCTGTGTTCCCCCACTGGCCACCAGTGAAGTGGTGTAAACCCTGAGAATGGGATAAGACTCACTGGGAGCATAAACCCCAAGAAGGGGACAAGGCTTGTTGGGAAGACGAAATGAAGGGCTGAATTTAAAGGGCCCAGAGTTGGGGCTGAAGACCCTGGTGAGGGTAGACAGATAGCAAAGAATCCAACAAACTATCCCAGAAGGGGTTTATTTTTGACTGTATGACCTGGGTGAAGGGCTGAACTACTGAAAACCCATTAAGTGAAGTTGACAACATACAGGGGGTGCCAGGAGTGGAAAAAAAGTACTACAGTACAGCATGCAGCAGCCAGAGGCACTTGAGGTGAGTGTCCCCCATTATGATGAGTAGTAGAGACTAGCACAAGAATATTGCTGTCATCTGTTCATGAGCATTTAGGAAGGTTCAAATGCTACATATTTTACTGCAATTTTAATGACTTAATTTTTCTACCAGCTTTAATCTTGACAGATTCTTACTTGATAGATAAGCCTAGAGTTTATCTACATCCCCAGTGCCATACTTACCACCTGCACTATCTTCCTGTTCACTCTTACTTTGAATGTAGTACTCTCCCATGCTATGTGATGTTATATCTTGAGTCACATCCCATAATGAATGACATTTAGCGTGCTAAATTCAAATGCAAGAGGACAACAGAGGGCATACAGGGCTTGTCCAGGCTCCCACATAATCCCCAATTTCTGTGATGCCTTCCTACTTTTCCCACAGATGATTCTGTGGGTTTAAGTTTTCTTAGGTTCTTGGGCTGCTGCAAACTAGGACTCTGATAAATTGGTTATCTGCTTAATTGGCTACTGAAGACCCTGGGCAAGGAGTCAGGGATAAATGAAATTATATTTAAATGGATCTCCTCTCCAAGGGATCAGGAAGGTGGTAAGGAATTATAACTCATTTTCCCAATGCCTTTTTTGTGTGGGGTGTAGCAGGATTTTATCCTTTCACTCCTCTCATTCAGAATGTATGTGAGGCCATTAGGAAAGATAATTAAGTAGTTTGGGCTGCGGTGCTTTGAGTTTGCTGGCATCCAGTATATCAATCCATCTCATCAGATCCAGACAGTTATTCAATCAGCTTACAGAATGTCTGGCCAGTATGAAGCCTTGGATGAGGGTGAGCTCGCTGAAACTATACCCAGAAAATGCAGGTTGGCTGGAGGAACCAATGTGAAGAAACTGCAAAGATAATACTGACCACCTCTGGTGGTGGTTTTTGTTGTGTGTGTGAGCTTGTTTTGTTTGTTTTTTATTTACACAACTTCTAAAGTAAAGAAACCCAAAGAAGGGGAATACAGATCTATACATCCACATATCCCATTCACTATCAAGATGTCAGCTCCTACCTCTGACTGGCCCATGATGCCATTTGCCATAGTCCACTAACTACATTTTCAAATAGCAGCTTTCTTCCAGGCTGCTCCACAGGCTTGGCTGGAGCTCCTTGTAAAAATCTGCGAAGCTACCACATTATCCTCCTTTAAAACCCTCCTTAAAACTTGATAGCAGTTAGGTAATGGTCTCAGGCTCAGCACACCAACAGCCTATCAGACTTTTTTCTGTAAAATGATTGGATTTTGTTCTGGTAATGCTACTGGGGACCAAAAGTACTGCCTTTGCAAATCCATTAATGCCAGCGGAGTTATAATGGAGATGAATTTGACTTAGAGGGTTTTGTGTCCCCAAAGGTTGCTAAAAGCAAATGGTTTAGTGGAAGGCAGAGAAATATGTTCTTTTCAGTGTATGGATTAAAGATACTTGTTCTCCTAAAGGATCTTAGAGAAAAAAGAAACAGATGAAACCAAGCTTAATATTCTTGGTAATGGTCAATGTACAGATTTATTGCCTTACTCTAAATCCATTACTTATATGTGTAAATGCTCACTAGTGAAAGGGTTGAACAACTTGGGTCTGTAATAGATTCTGTACCCCTTACTTGCAGACCTATTTGCTAAATTTCAGAATGGTTTGCAGAAATGAAGAGAACTTTGTCTTCATCCTGGGGAATTTTAAACTTATTACACTACTTTGTTTTTCATGGAACAATTAATTAATAATCTTGTAATCACAACAGATATGAACCTATCTAATGGGTCTGTTACATTGAAATTGCTGGCACTGACTACACTTTCTTAGTAAATTACATGAATGTTAAAAAATTTTTTTTAAAAAAGAGTGCATTAGACTTGAAGCATAATGTTCCCAGAAACATTCACAGGGAACTGTTGTGTTTATACTTTTCCATCTTTAAAAGTTACTTAGGACAATTTATTGCATCTCATTTATTTATATATAATTTCGGTAGTGAGATGTGACCACATTCTGAGTTCTTATTTTTCTTATTAGTTAACACTGTTACTTCATTTATTAATGATTGGACTATATTTCTTCTGGTCAGTTGTAACAGCTCTGTTTCAATATAGCAGATCAGAGACAGAAGCGTAGGTGGTCGCTTATTTGACAGACACTTTGCTGGCCCACTGTGAAACAATTGCCAGGAACTGAACAGCAGTCTGTATGATGTACCAAGTTCCCCGACTCAAGGCCTTTTCCACTACCTGGCAGGATAGAAAATGAACCTTGACCAAAAGTTTCAGAATTAGGTGCCTAAAATTAGGTATCTAAATCTATATTTTCTTCCTAAATGTAAAAATGACCTGATTTTCAGAGATGTTGAGCACTTGCAGCTCCCACTGATATCAGTTATTTTCTATGCCACTCTATTAATATTGGTGTTATACCCAGGATGAATTTGGCTGAGAGACAGAACTGATCCCATTGATATCAATGGGGTCTGTAGGTTCTCAGCTCTTTGGAAAATCCACTTATTTGCATGCCTAAATATATGATTAGGTGCCAAACTCTAGGCACCCAATTTTCAAAATTGATCTGTTGGCTTCAGTACACACGCCCTCAAGTCCTCCTTTATTAGTGTGGCCAAATCTCCATTACTTCCAACCAGAAAGAGAACTTTTACCAAACCACTCAGCCAATTCCTTTTTGTCTACTTGTGATAGACTGCTGAGAGCCAGTAGCTGAGCCAGCACTCTGATCACTTAAGCATTAACTCCACCAGGAAAGGCCGGATGGAAGGGCAGAGTAATTAATTGCCTAAATAAAGTGGGGGCTGATGAGCCAAGAGCTAATTATCCCACCAGCTGGGGAGGCTAGTTAAAAGCATAGGAAGGCAGTACAAAGGGGAGGAGGTGCTAGCAGATCCCAGGGGAAGCTAGGTCTCTGGCTGCTGAGATTGCTTCCTCTCCCTGGAGAAGGGGCTGAAGGACACTGTAGTTGGAAGTGCTGCACAAGGATTGTTATGGGGACTCACAGAGTGTTGACAAGCAAGAGGCATCCGAGACTTGTGAGGGACCTCAGAGTGGGAGAGGAGCGTGCCCTGTCACACTACTCCTTAAGTGTTCTGCTTCCCTGGAGTCCCCTTCTTTCAAGCCTGACAGCGAAACCAATCTCTATGGCAGTGGTTCCCAAACTTGTTCTGCTGCTTGTGCAGGGAAAGCCCTTGGTGGGCTGGGCCGGTTTGTTTACCTGTCGCGTTTGCAGGTTTGGCCGATCGCGGTTCCCAGTGGCCGCAGTTCGCTGCTCCAGGCCAATGGGAGCTGCTGGAAGCTGCGTGGGCTGAGGGACATACTGGCCTCTGCTTCCAGCAGCTCCCATTGGCCTGGAGCCATGATTGGCTGAACCTGTGGACATGGCAGGTAAACAAACTGGCCTAGCCCACCAGGGGCTTTCCCCGCACAAGTTGCAGGACAAGTTTGGGAACCAGTGCTCTATGGGAAGGAGAAGTTTAACCCTTTCTCTGATTGCCACAATTCAGTGCATCACAAGCATATAAATATCTTATACCTACATATGGGTTTTTCAACCCAAATTTTAGTAGTAACCCTTGTGAAAGGTGGCTGGATTATAGGTAGTCAGGCCTAGTGGTGAGAACAGGAGTCAGGTCTAGAGATTGGAGCTGAAGATAAGAGCCAGTCAGTCCAAATGTCAGAGCTCAGAGTTGAGACAGAGTCAGAGCCAGTAATCAGAGCTGAGGGTCAGAACTGGAGTCAGAGAAGGAATTGGCTAGAGCAAGGCTGGGTGCAGAATAGCAGCAAGGCAGGAGTAGAGCTTGGAGTGTGGTGAGCACAGGGAGGCAGAGAATTCATGTGTGTTGAATATACAGCTAGTTGCTGTTTCTGGATTTAAGATCTCGCCTGTTAGCTTCCTCAGCCAATCAGGCTGCCCTGCTGACTTGTTAGGCCATCAGGAGACTGAGCAGGTACAGCCGTAGGGCCTTATTCCTGACAGTACTCTCCCATCCCTTGGTTGAGGGTACTCTCTAAGTGCCCCTGGGCCTGGTTTCGTAGGGTGATTTGTGAAATGCCTGCAACAGATCTGGTGCGTGGATGTGATTCAGAGATTCCCAGAACTGCTCATCTGGACCATAACCCTTCCAGTACACCAAGTATGGGAGTTGTCCTTTAACACATTGGTAGTTGGGGATTTTCCCACTTCCCTCATTTCAAAAAAGATATACTGGCATTAGAAAAGGTTCAGAAAAGGACATTAAAAAGTCAAAGTCAAATCCCGATGAGGTAAATAGAAAGTAGCATAAACACTGCCAAATTAAGTGTAAAAATGTAATAAGAAAAGCCAAAAAGGAGTTTGAAGAACAGCTAGCCAAAAACTCAAAAGGTAATAACAAAATTTTTTTAAGTACATCAGAAGCAGGAAGCCTGCTAAACAGCCAGTGGAACCCCTGGATGATAGAGATACAAAAGGAGCACTTAAAGACGATAAAGTAATTGCAGAGAAACTAAATGAATTCTTTGCTTCAGTCTTCACGGCTGAGGATGTTAGGGAGATTCCCAAACCTGAGCCATCTTTTGTAGGTGACAAATCTGAAGAATTGTCAGAGATTGAAGTGTCACTAGAGGAGGTTTTGGAATTAATTGAGAAACTTAACAGTAATAAGTCACGGGGACCAGTGGCATTCACCCAAGAGTTCTGAAAGAACTCAAATATGAAATTGCGGAACTATTAACTATGGTTTGTAACCTGTCCTTTAAATCAGTTTCTGTACCCAATGACTGGAAGATAACTAATGTAACCCCAATATTTAAAAAGGGCTCTAGAGGTGATCCCGGCAATTACAGACTGGTAAGTCTAATGTCAGTACCGGGCAAATTAGTTGAAACAATAGTAAAGAATAAAATTGTCAGACACATGGAAGAACATAAATTGTTGCGCAAAAGTCAACATGGCTTCTGTAAAGGGAAATCATGTCTTACTAATCTATTAGAGTTCTTTGAAGGGTCAACAAACATGTGGACAAGGGGGGTCCAGTGGACATAGCATACTTAGATTTCCAGAAAGCCTTTGACAAGATCCCTCACCAAAGGCTCTTATGTAAATTAAGTTGTCATGGGGTAAGAGCAAAGATCCTTTCATGGATTGAGAACTGGCTAAAAGACAGGGAATAAAGTGTAGGAATAAATGGTAAATTTTCAGAATGGAGAGGGGTAACTAGTGGTGTTCTCCAAGGGTCAGTCCTAGGACCAATCCTGTTCAACTTATTCGTAAATGATCTGGAGAAAGGGGTAAACAGTGAGGTGGCAAAGTTTGCAGACATACTAAACTGCTCAAGATCATTAAGACCAAAGCAGACTGTGAAGAACTTCAAAAAGATCTCACAAAACTAAGCAATTGGGCAACAAAATGGCAAATGAAATTTAATGTGGATAAATGTAAAGTAATGCACATTGGAAAAAATAACCCCAACTAGACATACAATATGATGGGGGCTAATTTAGCTACAACTAATCAGGAGAAAGATCTTGGAGTCATCGTGGCTAGTTCTCTGAAGATGTCCATGCAGTGTACAACAGCAGTCAAAAAAGCAAACAGTATGTTAGGAATCATTAAAAAAGCGATAGAGAATAAGACAGTGAATATCTTATTGCCCTTATATAAATCCATGGTACGCCCACATCTTGAATATTGCATACAGATGTGGTCCCCTCATCTCAAAAAAGATATACTGGCATTAGAAAAGGTTCAGAAAACGGCAACTAAAATGAATTAGGGTTTGGAACAGATCCCATATGAGGAGAGATTAAAGAGGCTAGGACTTTTCAGCTTGGAAAAGAGGAAACTAAGGGGGGATATGATAGAGGTATATAAAATCATGAGTGGTATGGAGAAAGTGAATAAGGAAAAGTTATTTACTTGTTCCCATAATATAAGAACTAGGGGCCATCAAATGAAATTAATGGGCAGGAGATTTAAAACAAATAAAAGGAAGTTCTTCTTCACACAGCGCATAGTCAACCTGTGGAACTCCTTCCCTGAGGAGGTTGTGCAGGCTAGGACTATAACAAGGTTTAAAAAAGAAGTGGATAAATTCATGGAGGCTATTAGCCAGGATGGGTAAGAAATGGTGTCCATAGTCTCCGTTTGTCAGAAGGTGGAGATGGATGGCAGGAGAGAGATCACTAGATCATTACATGTTAGGTTCACTCCCTCTGGGGCACCTGGTATTGGCCACTGTCGGTAGACAGGATACTGGGGTGGATGGACCTTTGGTCTGACCCAGTATGGCCATTCTTATGTGCCCTTAGACTGTTGCAGGTGGAGGTGAAGGGCTGGAGTAGTGTGGGGAGGGATTCTCAGTGTATAGCTTCAGAAGGGAGCTGTAAAATGTGGGATCGATTTTCAGGAACTCGGGTAACTACAATCTAAATGTTACTGGGTTGATCAGAATCTCAGTCTTGAAAAGCCCCAGATATTGGTGGTCCAATTTGGCCCAGGTTTGAGTTGATTTAAGATTGCAGGTGGACAGCCAGACCTTGTATACTATGGCAAGGTCAGGGGCAGCCTGACAGTCCTGATCAGAGTGATATTTATATACTTCCTAATTTGCTTTTAAGTACTTCTTGAGTTCCTTGTGTAATTGGGAGAGATGGGTAGCTAGATCTGTGACAGCGGATACTGGGGAGTTTGTGAGGATGTCCAGATGAAATCCGGGGGAAAGCCATAGCACAAAAATGGGTTTGTTGTGTAGAGAAGCAAGTGATATTATTGTAACAACTCAGCATATGGCAGCACAGACAACTAATCATCTTGATGATAGTTCAAGAAGAAGCACAGGTATTGTTCGAGAATCTGATTGACCTGCTCCTGTCAATTAGTGTGTGTGTATGGTAGGCAGATGAGAGGAGGAGCTCAATCTTTACAAATTCCCACCAGAACCAGGAAAGAAACTGAGAACTATGGTCTAACTCTTTGCCTGATGCATTCCATGGAGATGATAGACATTCTCCAGGAAGAGGCAAGCTGTTGCCTGGCAGTAGGAATGGCAAGGCAAGGATGAAGTGTACCAGTTTAGTTAACAGATCATCTACAACCCTGGGAATGCAGCAGTTCCGCAATAAAGTCAAGGGATATAGTAGCCTATTGTTGAAGCAGAATAGGCTTGGCTTGGCTGAGTGGTTTTGAGCGGGGTACTTGGTCCAGACACACAGGTCACAGGATCTTATGTAAATCTTGACTGAGGTGTGCAAGCCTGAACACCAGAAACTCCTTGCAATTAGGCTTCAGGTGGTGAGATGGCTGACGTGCCCTGCAAAGGACATGTCACAACATAACTTAAGAACCTGTAGCCTTTGTTGTCCTTCTGGGATGCAGAAATGGTCCTTCTGGTAGAGACCCTACTTTGCAAGTGGTGAAGGGGTTTTTCAGTAATAAGGCAAAAATTAACTCCATTAAGCTGTTTATTATTCTATTAATGAAGCTGGTGCCTTTAGAATTGTAGGAGTCTTCTCATCCGGTTCTAGGTATTCAGACTTATGGGACAGGGCATCGACCTTCCCATTTCTTGCTCCTGGGCGATAGGTGACTGAAGTCAAACCAGCTAAAGAAGGGTGACCAGCAGATCTGTTGTTGGCTGAGGTGTCTGGCTATTAGAAAATACTCCAGGTTCTTATGATCTGTGTACACTTGAACAGGGAATCTGGCACTCTCCATAGGTGGTGATATTCCTCGAATGATGCCCTGATAGCTATGAGTCCCTTGTCCCATATACCATAAATCTTCTCTGCTGGGGCTAGCTCGCAAGATTAATAGGAACATTGATGAAGTTGACCATCAGCACCAGCTAGCTGGGACAGTGCTACCCCAAAGGTGAAATTGGATGTGTCTGCCTCCACTGTGAATGGTTTTGTGGGATCTGTGTGAACCAAGATGGGTGCTGTGGTGAACTTCTTTAAGCTGATTGAAGGCAGTTGGTCATCCAATGACCGGGTGAGCTGGACTTCTTTTTATATAAGTTCAGTCAGAGGAGCAACTGGGCTGGAAAAGCCTTCAATGAACCTCAAAAGCCCTGTGGAACCTCAAAAGCCCTGTGGAAATTAGTGAAGGCTACAAACTATTAGATCCTGCAGCTGCCCTTTGGTATGGCCCAGTCAGAGATGGTTGCTACCTTGCATAAGTCCATGGTTAGACCCTTTGGGGAGATAATGTAACCAAGAAATTCTTTTGTATCCTGATCAAACTCTCACATTTTGGGTTTTGCATATAGATGGTGTTAGCAAAGTCTTTCTAGGATGCGTATATATGTTGGTTGTGAGAAGCCTGATTGTTGGAAAAGATGAGGATGTCATCCAGATGAGGATGTCAGTGCCTACATAATGGTCTAGCATATTCCCAAAGATATAGTTTATGAAGTGCTGAAACATTGTTGGTCACTGCACAGGCTGAACAACATGACTAGGTATTCAGTGTCTGTAAAGGTGGTCTTCTATTCATCTTCATCCCTAATTCAGATCCTGTAAAGATCCAACTTAGTAAAAAACTTGGTGGAGTGGAATCTTTCAAAAAGCTCATTAATGAGAGGTAGGAAGCATTGATTTCTAATCACAACCCTGTTTAATGCTCGATAATCAACATAGGGCATTAGAGATCCATCTTTTTTCTTTACAGAGAAAACTGGAGCTTCAGTGAAGATGTGGAAGGACAGTGAAACATATTTTGTAGGTTGTCCTAGAGGTAGTCACGGAGAGTCTGAAGTTCTATCTCTTAAAGGAAGTAGATGTGGCCAAAAGAGACTTCTGCTCTGGGCTGGAGGTTGATGGAACAATCTGTGATGGGGTGACAGCGTGTCTGCATTCTCTTTGTCAAACACATTGGCAAAGAGGTAATACTGAGGCAGTGAACCAGGCTGTAGAAGGTAACAACAATTCCTAGGAATTAGCCTGCTCAGACTCAGGATTTTGAGGAAGGCAGCCATAGAGGGCTCCTTGTGAATGGTCCCCATAGGTGAGTGCCAACACTTCTGTCTCCTGAAAACATGGTGAGCTGAACTATATCATGCCTGCCCACCAACAAACGTGTAAGTTGTGGGTGGTGAGCCAGGGCATGCCAAAGACTACTGGAGAGCACTTATGGTGCTCACATAAGTCTAGATTGAAGGGTCTCATGCTGACCTTGGAAAGTAACAACTTCCAAGAGTGTAGTCTGGTAGATAACTGGGCAGATAGATTTCACCAAGTCCCCAGAGAGTCCTTGTGTTGGTGGGGATCTTATGTACTCATGCAAAGTCCAGGTCATGAAACTTCCTGAGGTTCCCAAATCCACCAGTGCCTCCAGGTAGACCTCAGACATGGTGGGTGTCGGACATGCAGAGAGAGTTGGAGATACGTATGGACCTGGTTAGTTGTCACCAAGATACCAGGAGACAAGTATCAATGCTGGGTACTGATAATAGGAGGAGACGCCACCCCAGCCCGGACCCCTGTGTTGGGGCTGGGATTTGGCGTTTCCTGACCAGGGTGCAGACCAGATGTAGGCTGGTCCTCCTGACATGAAGTGTCCCAGTTTTTCACAGTCTAGGAATAGCCCTGATGCCCAATTCTGTTTTTTCTCTGCATCAGAGAGGCGGGGCTGGGCTTGGTCAAGCTGCATGGATACAGGCTGTGAGGAAGGCACTTGAAGGTAGATGGGACAGAGAAAGTAGGACTAGCATGAGTCTGGAAGCTGATCTTCTTTCTTGGTGGCACTCCATCAGATTGTCATTATGCATTATATTATGTTTGGTCTTTATGCCGAGGTCAATCAGGGTGTCCAGGGAACCAGGAGCTCATGATGTCATCATTTAAGTGGAGGCAGAAATGATAGCGCTGCATGGCTTCATTCCATTCAATATCTGCTAGTAGGTGATGGCACTCTGTGGCATACAACAGGCTAGTGCCCGAGCTGCAACACCCAAAGAGCAGCCTCATCTGTATGTTCAGAAGTAGGTCTTTTAAGATCATAGCCGTGACCTGAATAAAGTCTTCAGGATGGCACATGAGTGGGCTAGCTTTCTCTAGGCATGAGGATGTGCAGGCCAGAGCCTCTCCAGTCAGCAGACTGACAATCAGTCCCACCCTAGATTGGTCAGTGGGGAATGACTAAGGGCACAGCAGGAATAGGAGGCAACACTGACTGAGAAACCCCCAAAATGTGCCCTGATCACCATTATACTTATCAGACAGGGGAATCTTTGGCTCATGGTGAGTGGGGGTTGGAGTCAGGGGCGGCACAGCCTGTCTACGCAGCACCATGTTCTGTGCCTGTAGCAACCTGTACCTGCAGAGTCTGTAAGGCACCCACTATCTCTGGCAGGGAAACATTGGCCTGGGGGAGGGTTCCATAATAGCTGCTGGGCTATGGGCCCCTTGTCAGCTTTTGTTCCCCTCTATTTTAGTTTTGGGCTGCTCAAACTGCCAGGAGACCAGATCATAGGCAGTTCGGCCTAGTGGTCAGAGCCAAGGTCAGAACTGGAATCCGAAGGAAGGAACAAGGCTGGGACAGGACTGCAACAAGGCTGGGTGCAGGGCAGAGGCAAGGCAGGATCAGGCTTGGAGTGAGGTGAGCACAGGGAGGCAGAGAATCCATTAGCTTGTACATTTAGCAGTCAGCTAGCTGCTGCTGCTGGTCTTAAGAACTGGCTTATTAGCTGCTTCAGGCTGGAAGGTCCATCCGGCAGCCTTATTGATTTGCTGCAGGGCCTTACTCCTGACACTTTGCCTCAGTAGAAAAAAGATAAACTTGTACATTATTTTAATCTGATTTTTTTCTCTCTCTCTCTGCTGCTTAATAGCTTTATTTTTAACATACCTTGTACTCTACATTTTACCATTCTGGTTTTTAGCAGTGATTTTAGCAAGGTGATGGAAGAGTTAATTTTTTCTTCAGTATTAAAAGGGATGTGAATCACTTGCTCATTTGTTCAGAGAATGTGGTACTGAAGACATTTGAGAGTCACAGGACAGTGCCACAAAGTACTGAAGGACTTAATTTTCTGCCATGACATGCCTATTAAGCCTTTTCAATATTAGAATATTCAATCCACCCCTGAAGAATGATTGCTTAGAGATGGATAGTAATCACAGACAGGATAATTTAATCTGACAAGAGTTCACACATTCCCTATCTCTCTTGTTAATATATGGATAATAACTTTATTATTTCTCTATCTTCAAGATCAATATCAAAAGTGTGGATAATGAATTATCTAAATAGTTAATTAACTCAAACAGCATTTTAGGCAATGAAAAGTGCTAATATCTAAGTCTAAATGTATACACTCGGCTTGATGTGTTCTTGCCAATTCTTTTAGTCAGAATATCAACAGAAAAGATTGTGTAGCTGCAGTGCCTCAGTGAGTACGGTAGGTAAGGCCACGAAGCAGTCCTGCCTACGATTCATGTGAAACACGTATTGCAAGACAAAGCATCTGACAACTTGGAGGGTGGTTCTGTGATCCAAGGAATCCAGAGTGAATTAAAGTCTAGACTTGGTAATTTTTCAGGATATAGGAGGAGGGATAAATAACAGATTAGATATGCCCAGTATAGTACTGAGGTAACATTGAATCAAGGATGCTCTTGGTAGTTTATGCATTGTGAGGAAAGCTATAATAGCAGCAGCAGCAACAGCAGTGGCAGCAAGAGACCTTCAAAAAGCAGGGTATTGCAGTAGCCTGATGTGGAACGATCCTGTTATATTTGAGTCTTCCTAAGTTCTGAATGGTTGATATGAACATTATGCCATCTGTAATAAGATTTATAGGAATATGCATGTGTTTGTGATGGAGGGTACTGAGGAAATGGATACAATTCTGTAAATATACATTCATCTAAAAAAGAGGAGTTTCATCTGCCTTCAGGACGACTTAAAAAAATTGCTTGGGAGCTGGAGGCTGTATGTTTTCTCTACCTGTTCCCCTTACCTGGGGCTGGAAAGTGAGGAGAAATGGACCATGTCTTAGAGGAAACGAGAAGACAGACTGAAGCTTGGTGAAACTATACACTGATTGTTTTCTGCTGTCCTCTTCATGCAGTGCTGTGGGCTTGTACACCGTCGTCGAGTTCAGGTTTCCTATGTAAGTTTCAGATTCATTTAGAATGACAATGACTAGGAGCTGAACATATCATTAGTGTTTTTGATGCTGCAGTGTCCATCATTCAAATATTTTAATTCATGTCTGAAGGACCCTCCAGCACACTTCTCATCTGTGCAATGAGTTTTCTCAGCACAGAGGTACAAGAACAGTTCTAACAGGTACAGATTTCCTAAATGTATTATAAATTTTTTGGGTCTACCTAGAATGGAATGATGACAATAACTTGCAATGTCAAAAGATTAGAAATCTGACCTTTCTGACACTTCTATTGGGTAAAACCAAAGGCAGTTCTGTTTTTATTGGTGGCAGCTCTATGTATGTGGAGACATTAGGAAGGGATGTCTGTATTTACCTATATATAATGTATATTAAAAGTCAATTTAAGGTTATAAGTAACAACTACAGACCAGTAAAAATTGAGTTTAAACACAAGGGCTGGCATCAAAATATTCATGTAGAATAGATCTGCTTTTCAGCATTGTTCCACAGAGCAAACAGTAGCACAATGACAAAAGCATGGCATGACAGTTTAATCAGTCTGGTGTTTTTCAAAACAGAGTATTGTAATATTCTTGTTTGACAAATCTGCTTTATATTGCAAAATGGCTGGCTGAGTTTTAAATTCCACAAGGAAGGCTAAGGTATTAGTAATAAAAAAAATTGAATGATAATTGAAAGGTGTCTGAACTACACTTAGGTGACATGATAGTCCCTTAAGTAATGCATTTATGCTTTAACATTCCTCTTCTAGCCTGCTATTCAGTTGTCAGAGAGATGTGATAAGAAGCAGGAGGTTTATGCAGTCTGGCCAAGCTGCAGTACTGAATTGCTTAACATTTTCAGCAAGCAGCTTGTATTATAGCTTGTCACACAAGAAAATAGAAAATATATTAGGATAAATAGCTCTGCTGTTCCTCAAGTGTGGGCAATGTATTTCTCTGTGACATAAGAGGGTCTTATATGAAATATTTTATTTATGATCACAGGACAAACAAGGTCAAAGACAGCTGTAATCTAAATCAAAGTTGATATAGGGGATCAGGCAGAGAAAATAACAAATGCATTAAACCCCCCAAATCTATTTGTCTAATATATACTGCAGAGGTACAAAACATTGCAAATGTAGTGTATTAGTAATTGTTTGCCATGATTGATTTGACTTCAAATGTATTTTGGTTTTTGTTGGTGCAACAGATGACATAATGAACTGTACTAATAAAAGAGCAGACAGGTATTCTGAGTTCTTCTGCATTCAAAGTCAGAATTAAAATAGCATCACTTTCTTTGTTTGTTTGGAATAAATAATACAAATTACCAATATATACATTACTTCAAACATCTGTTTAATATTAAATAACATGAAATATAAAAACAAACACTGGAGTTTTTGTTATGCACATACTGATTTGATTGTTTATCCAAATAATCATAGATAAATCTAATATTCTTACTCTTTAATGCGGAAGTTAAAATTTAAATTAAAAAAGTGCTAACACTATGGAGTCTGTTCTCCTTTCTCTGTTTAACTTCCTCCCATGCTAGTGGAAGTTAGGCTCACATTCAAAAGGGGAGGATCTAGAGAACTTCCCCCCCCCCCAATATTATTGTCATTTAATACTTGCACACACTGTTCTGCATTGTTTGGACAGAACAGTAAAAGTACCTTATTGAAACTATATTTAAGAAGCTGGCATAATATGTTGGCTGAATAACAATTAAATTGACTCAGTTTTAGTTTCAGACTTCTGATTTCTGGCAGTCTAATACCGTAACACATCTAAAACTTCCTTAAATCCATCATTGTTTTTAAATTTGGGGTTGGAGGAAGAGGGATCTTTTGGGTGAAGTCCTTGAAGTCCTGTTTCCTCTGCTTGGACCATACCTCATGGCACTTCTTGCCCCACTATACTTAGCCAAAATACCTTTCCTCACGGTACTGCAAGTACCGCATGCACCAGTTGCCTACTATCCTTCACCTCCATGGTGGATGTGTCCTGGTGGTATAGGCGAAAAGTATAGGTGTCCTCCATCATTCAGCATAAGACTGTCTGGTCAATTACTTAAGCCAGTTCACCAAGGCCTCCTTGGGAGGCCCCAAGGGGGACCAGAGGGAGAGCTGATGGCTGGGGGAGGCATAGTGGAGCAGGGGGTGACTTCCACCCAGAGCCCAGTCCAGCCCTGCTACCTGCCTGGCTTCTTCTCCCTGCCATGGGGCTCTGTTGTCCAGGTAGTCTCCTTCCTTGGAGACTGGATTTACAGTAGTCAACCCTTTTAACCTACTTCCTGACTAATTTTAGTAGCCCCAGGATATGATTAACACACCTAACATAACTCATTATTACAAACTGTATAGATTAAACACAGTTCAAGAGGCTTGCACACTTGCTCTTTTTATGTCTGTAACACCTAGCACTCAAAGGCATTATGAAACCAATAACTGCGGGAGAGACATACACAAACTTAACTAAGATTGTGAAACAACCCTGATTGGAACCTGTTATAAAACAAGGACACCCACTCCACTTCTGACAGTCATTAAAGCACATACTCAAGTACGTACACTTCCTTGCTACTTAGATGCTCAGTTTCAGGAAATAGTCAATTGACTGATTTGGATGGTCACCCAAGAAAAACTTATCAGCAAATCTTTGCTCAACCGTCAACTTTCAACTCAGTTACTGTTCATGGCAGGAATTGACACTGCAAACACATATGGAGCAAAGGACAGACACATCTATAGTCTCTCCCTGGTGCACCAGAGCGTAGGCCAAATTGCTGGAAAATAGAATGTGACAGTAAAAGGTGCCCATCCAAGATAGGTACTTGATATCATCAAAAGGGCTCCCAGGTGGCTGGCCCAATACCTCACTCTTCTGCCTTCCAGGTGCTTTGGCTTTTGGGAAGCAATGTACTTAAGGAAGCAGGCCATTTAATCCCATTTCTTCTGGGTGCTCCAGCTTGTTTTCTCTTCTTGGCGTTGCTGGCATCGACCAATCAGATAGTGACCCATACTTCTGCTGAAGATTCAAAATGAGAGTTGTCCTTTCTCTCCATTCAATCAGGGAACAAGAACCTTTGAGTTCTTGCAACTGGGTCTGAAGTTTTCCAGTCTTTTTGTGCAATGTGTCTTGTCATATATAATCTGGTGTGACAAGTTAGGCATAGCTGTTGGTTCAGCCATTTTAGGACACATTGAATACTGTCTGGTTTGCTCCAGTAAGCAGTTTACCTCTTTATATCACTTTCTGTGAGCCCCTCTGAGGTGCATCCTTTGGCCAACTTTGCACACTGCTTACTCAAGTTGAAAGCTGCTAGCTGCTGAACTGTCCAGCTTAAAGGTCATAGTTTATAAAAAGTCATCCATATTCTTTGTTGGTTTTTAAACTTACTTTAACAGTCCATTGTACAATGCAAAGGCATGTCAAGAACTGGTTGATCAGATTTATAAATATTTCTTTATGTCTGACTGAGCTGTATCTATGCATTATTGACCAAACAGTTACGTTTCTGATTATTCCATTCTATAATCAAGTGTCCTTGTAGCACTTTGATTGCAGTTCCTCTTATTTGCTGCACAGATTCGAAGCAGTTGACCATGCTCCTCCTCTTGAATTCTCCCCTGGCTTCCATGACTCTGGCATCTCTTCTCTCTTCTCTTCTCTTCTCTTTGGGTAATCTGATCCACAAACACAAATTCAACTATCATCTATATTCTGAAAACTCGCATATCTATGACTGCTCCGGATCTGTCTCCTTCTGTCCAAACTAAAATCTCAGCCTGTCTATGACATCTTCTCATGGATGTCTAGTCATCAGCTCAAGCTAAACATGGCTAAAACAGCTCTAATCTTCCCCACCCCCATCCCCAAACCCTGACCCACCTCCTCTTTCAATCTCTGTGGACAATAACATCCTTCTGCCTGTCACTTGGGTCCATAACCTGGGCATCATCTTTGACTTTGACCTCTCTTGGTCCTCATATTCAGACTATATCTAAACCTTGCAGTCTTTTGACATAACATTTCTGAATATAACTTTTCCTATCCAGCCAGTCTGCCAAAACTCTCATCCTTGTGTTTCAGTTACTGCAACATCTTTTTCTTTGGCCTTGATAACGCAGTCTTGCCCTGTTCATATCTATGCAGAAAGCAAAGACATTCTTCTAGCCCATTGCTTTGGCCACGTCAGTTCTTTCTTTGAATTCCTGCACTGGCTTTCCCTTCTCTAAAGCATCAAATATAAGCTGCTTACATCATTATTTAGGCACTTCATGGTCTATTGTCACCCTGTGTATCATCTCCCATTCACTATTAAAATGTGGACCTGCAACTCCTAGGGCGATTGGTAGCCCACTTGCTAAATTTTCAAACATGCATCCTTGTGCTTTCTCATACTTGTTGCCCCTCATACTTAGGAGGAACTACCCATAAACATCTGTTAATTTAAATCAATATCCTTCCTCAAAACTCTCCTTAAAACTGCATTGCTGTGATACCTACAAAAACTTGACAACCATTAATTTGCTGATGTTTTGATACCACTGTCTATCATGTATTGTCTCATTGTTTCCTTGTACTCCCCCTCTATCTGTCTGTATCCATCTCTTGTCTCTTGTCTTGTGTTATACTTAGATTGTAATCTCTTGGGGGTATTGTTCTGTTCTGTACAGTGCCTAGCACGTGAGGTTCTGGTCCTTGACTGGAAGATCCTAGGCACAATGGTGATACAAATAAATAGTAGTAATTTAGTTCAAATCTAGTTTAACATCTATTTTCAAACAAAAGGTGTAGTTTAAGATGCCCCATGTAAAGTATGTCAAGATTTGCCTGCTGTGCATGTTGCATATAGAAAAACAAGAGACAGAAGGGTAAAGGGGTTAGAACAATCAAGCTAACAAGAAGTGTAACATTTCTCTCTGAAAAAATGCCTCATGGTTTGTCACCATCTTCTTTCCCTTGGTTTTCTCCATTACAGTTGTATACATTAGCATATCACTTGGGATGTCATCCATTTATTTTTCTCTTATTATATCCAGAGAAAAAAATTATGTGATTGGTTTCTTCTTAACTATAAGAGTTCTGATGCAAAAGTACTCATATACAGACAGATTCTGGCTGTGTCTGCATAGACACAATGGGAGAGAAGCAGTGCTGGAATCTTTTTTTTTTTTTTTTTTTTTTTTTTTTTTTAGGAAAAAATGCTGTAATGCAGAGCAGTGGGAGGCCCCAAGGGAGACCAGAAGGAGAGCTGGTGTGTGGGGGAGGCATAGTGGAGCATGGGGTGACTTCCATCCAGAGCCCAGTTCGGCCCTGCTACCTGCCTGGCTTCTTCTCCCTGCCATGGGGCTCTGTTGTCCAGGTGGCTTTTCAATCTGGCTCCTGACATCGCATGGCTCAGGCTCCACTGTGGGCTCCCCTTTCTCGCCATGACTGCAGCATCCCCGACTCCCTCCATGATGACTTGCTGCCAAGTGCCCTGTGACTCTAAGAGCATCCCAATGCCGGAGGGGGAAGTTTTCATGGGTATCAGTCCTTGTGTCACTGAATGGAAGGGCTGGACAACTTTAGCCCTGGTGAGAGTGCAGGACTTTTCTGAAGTGATGGTGTGAGGTTGAAGCTACTGTTAGTGGAACTAAGATGATCTGTGATAGAGCACAAAACTTCTCAGTGTTAATAGGAGCAGCAGCCCCCTTTGTGGTATGCACTCCCCAATAGGAAGTCTGGGTTAGTTACCAAAATAGCTCTTTGGATTCTTGCTGGTGACCAGACTGATTGCAACATTGGCTGTGGCATAACAGACACAATATCCCAGTAAGTAGTTCATAGTCTGTGATATGATTAACAAATTCGGAATGCCTGGTAATTTTTATGTGTAATATATGGGTATGAAGGAGCAGAATCTGTTCACATCTGTATTGTACGTACTAAAAGTCGTGCATGTTTCCTTTCTCCTGTTCAGTCTTTTACTTTATTCCAGAAAAACAATGACATGAAAAGTAAAAAATACAGGAAAAGATCCTCAGCTGCATGCCATGGCCCCATGCCACTCCTGGAAGTGGCCGGCTGCTGACACGTTTCTGCGTCCCCTGGCAGGGGAGGGGAGGCGGCTCCGTGTGCTGCCCCTGCCCCTACCACCTTCCCTGCAGCTCCCATTGGCCGGGAACTGGTCAATGGGAGCTGCGGGGGTGATACTTGCCGGCACGGGAAGCCTACACTTTGCACCTCCTCCTGCACCCCAGCCTCCTGCCTCAGATCAGAATCCCCTCCTGCGCCAAACTCCATCCCAGAGCCCGCACCCTTCACCTTCACCCTCCCCTGCACCCCAACACTCTGCCCCAATGTGGAGCCCCCTTCTGCACCCAAACTCCCTCCCAGAAAGAAACTAATGTAACAGCTATTCTAAGGTGAGAAGTAGGCTATTTTGAATTAACTATATTCTACATGTTTTAAGACCTGAAATGTAACCACAGAAATGCTTTATGTTAATTAAAAGGCAAATTTAGTATAACATTAATAGCCTCGATGCATTAATAGCCTCACATAATTGTGATCATTTTGTTTTAAATTAGGAAACAGATTTGTATGCAGGGCCCACAAAATCTAAGAGCCACGGGCCCTCAGGTGAGTTAATCTGGCCCTGCTTAAGGGACTCTCAACTGCTGGACACAGTTGCTTCTTTCAGGGCCCTGGGCTGGAGCCTGGTGGTGTGGGAGGGCCCAGGCTCCCATACCAACCACCTTGTTCCAGAGGGCACAAAAACAATCACTACCAGGTTCCCCTTTGGGGAACCGCGGAGAGGGAAAGACTTAGCAAGCTCCACAGCTGGGATTGAACACCTCTTGTCTCTTACCCTTTCTATGTTCTTGATACTTTCCCAAGATGACAACTTAATCTTCTAAATTAATTAACTGGTAAAAGGAAACTTTTTTTAAAGCTTTTACCGGCTTAACATAATTAAATTGAGCACACTTTCTCTCTTTCTTGTATTTAGTTGTGCCTTTTCTTTTATTTGTACAATCTTATTTCAAAATGTTTAATAAATATTGTGATACTGTATGCTCTGAAGTTCTCTGATCTTTATATTTTTGTAAGTAATTTTAAAACTAATGGTTTGATGCAGCGCTGAAGGTTTTTAAATTCCAAACCAGTAGCAGTAGCCACAGCACATATTTTCTGAAGCAAAACACGTGAAAACTACTCTTCTCCCTCCCCATTTACTTACCAGTTAAACACTGTGCTAAAGTTTCTATTCGTAGAGGTGGTGATATTACTAACCTCTAAATCATTGCAGGGAGTTCTAAGATGCTCAACTAGTACTCTATGTAGTACTTTCATCTACTTCTAGAACTTGTTGCAAAATCTAAATTTGCCAAAAGTCAAAGCGATGAAAAGGAGAATTGCAATCAAATGCTTTTTTAGTATTGTTTGTTTACTTCCAGTACAGTTTTAGTATCATAAGTAAATTTAGTAAAGTTCAGTAATGTCAATCATAGTCATCCCTGGGTTCACCCGCTATCTTCATTAAAGTTACATTTTGTTACACTTGTTACAATAGTAGTTTTCCATGCTTCCTTCTCATGAACTATATCAGTTAAGGTAGTTTCAACTTAGTGCCAACACTTATTTTCCCCAATATTTTGCAACTAGCTTTGCCTGCATTACTGACGATCTTTCCTATTGTTACCTGTCTTTGAAATGGGTGAGATTATTTAACTTGTCATCTTTCCATTTGCAAATGCTGTTATATCACCTCATCCTTGTCACCATGGGTTGGGATCTCATCAAAAATCATTAGCTAAGCCGTGTAAGACTGGTCAGGCTATGGATGGAAAACCTTCAAGGAAAGCCATGGTTTTACAGGAAATGCTATTGGTGAATGCTAGACGTCTCTTCCCTCCAACTTGGTACTAAACCAATGCTCCAACAAGTTGGGGGTATCACTGAGATCCTGACCACTTGAGGTTATTAAAGATCACAAGGCACTTTTAATCTGGTGTCCTGACCAAATTTCTATTTAGGTAATTGTTTTATCTACATGCATAAAATTCCTCCTTCAGTTTCAAATGGATATGGCATTTCCCATAAATTCTTGTTTTGGTATTGCTGTTCACTCTGAACAGCACTCCAGAGGTGACTGCATTACAGGAGTCAGGGAAATGATCCCTGTAAATGTACACTGTTTGTAAATGCTTGTATAAAGCACTTTAAATTAGTGAGTTGAATAAACCTCAAAAATGTGTGAAACGAATGAACCAATAGTAAACGGCATTGCATTTAAAATAGAAAAAAAAAAAGACAGAGAAGATGACAAAAAACCAAAGAACCCAGAAGTGGACAATGGTGTAATCCAAGGAAGATCACCAAGCCCGAATTACACTACAAGCTTAAGTAGGTATAACTCCATTGTTCAGGGGTGTGGATAATCCACACACCTGAGTGACACAGTTATACTGACTGAACTCCCAGTGTAGACAGAACTATGTTGATGGGAGGGCTTCTCCCATCTACATAGCTACTACCTTTTGGGGAAGTGGAGTACTTACACTGATTGGAGAAGTCTTCCCATCGGCATAGATAGCGTCTTCACTGCAGCGTTGTAAGTGTAGACAAACCCGAATGCAATTTTTTTTCTTTTCTTCTATAAACTATTGATGCTTAAAATGTGACCTGGAGTGCGAGTGAATTCACAAGAAACCTCTCTTCTCTATGTGCAAAGTCTGGTAACAATAACAGTCCCAGCAGAGGAATATTGAATGAAAATGCTTCCCTTTCCATCAGAAAAATGACATGACTATAGAAAAAATCTCAACTTTCCTAGGATGTCTGTAAAAGCAACATAGGCCATCTCTAACATTAATAGGGACTTGCATTGAGCAGGTCATAAGAAATATATTTGATAGCAAAAATATGGGTAGAGAGAAAACATGCATGATTGATGATAAAGAAAAGCCAGTTTGTGTCATGTCAGACATGTGCTGTCCACATATCTAAGAAACTTCTAGGGTGCACACCAAATATGAAAGAGAGTCAATAGTAACTTTGAAAAAAGAAGTTGCATCATGTTGGCATTAAAATGGAGCAAAACATCTATAATATAAAGGAGAAATTATTTTACCACTGATTGCTTTCTGTATTCTGCTCATAAAAACAGATAAGTAATTCCTGATGTATAGATTAAGCAGGATAGAAGCCAAAGAGAAACTGATTTTTGGCACCATTCAGCTAATCTAGGAGTGTCTCCTTTCATAGCTGTGTCCTCTGAGTATTTTACAAACTGAAAAAATTGTTAAAACTAATGTAAAAAACTGCCCATATTTCTATATAATAGTCTGATTAGCCAGGAGGAAATGATCTGCATCAGTGGAATCCAGGACCCCAGTAAGAATTGGTTGTCAGAATATTTTTTTAGTTCTTGGGAGCTATTATTGCCCATTATGTTTCAAAGAGGGGAAGGTGAAAGGTGCCAACTACTAATATCTGAAACTTGTCTCACTCAAAAAAGAAAAACCACCTGGGTCCCAAATCAATTAACTGAACTAGGGCTTGAGTAACTTCTAGTAGATTTCTGTGCAGAGGATGCATCTCCAACAGAAATGTCCACCCAAGCAAATATATTGTGTATGTGTGCAAAAGGTGTGTCAGGAGTATCTCTGTAGCCTCCTGGCACAACTCTTCTACTGTAGTCTGTTTGTTCAGACAGGAAATTTGCAGTAGCCTGAGAATCATGGGCCATAATGCAGCCAAACTGGACATAAGAGGTGCACAAATTTGCTGCTATGCAAGAGCAAGTCCATTGTGATATTACATATCAATCTAAAAGCCATAAGGCCCTTCCTTTTTCCTTTTCAAAAAGAACAAAAAGCAATTCATATTACCAGCATTTATATATTCTGCCTAAATAAAATGTTTTTGTCTTGTACACATTTTGATTGTGCTATGGGTTCCTTTTTTTGCTTAGGGTTCAGATAGAAGCCGTTTCTGAATGCAGGTTGGAGGTTACATTACAGGCTGAGTAAAGGGAGCCTTCCACTATTGGGATGAACATTGCCTCTGCACTTACTGCATTGCCTTTCCCTACCTCTTGTCTTCTGACTTAATGCCACCTCTAAAAAAAGAGGCCTAAAGAAAAAAAGTAGGTTTTACTGCCCAAAAGGGGAAAGGTTGCCATAATGCTGCCTCTTCCCAGTGAGGCAGGAGACTGGAGAGAGCAGTGCTAGAATAGAGTGCTAAAACAAGCTTCCCATTAGTTTGTATTCTTCCTTGTCTGCATATAAGAAGCAGTTACCCATCTGTTCTGCCCAAAGAAACTGGCACCCAGAAATCAGAATATAGTAAAGTCCTAATATAAGACAGATGTTGAGGATAATGAGGCTTCTGTTAAACCACAGAAGCTGTAAGAATTCTCCTATCCTACCATGTTTGCACTTCCAGCCTCCAAAAGTATACTGTCCCTGTCTGCATTCTTCCAGCTGATGAGAGGCTGTGACTCCCTTCAGAGTCTTAACACTTGTTCCAAGGGCAGACAGATTGCTGCAGAGAGATGGACTGCACTTCCTTCTGGCATGTGCTATTCTGAGACAATATTATCCATCAAATCCAAAAGTAGTAGTACTAGCCAGGCCTGCTAAAAGAACATTAAATTCACTGCACTAAAGATGATGTAACTTACAGACCTTCTCTAATTCAATATCCCTGATTAAATTGGATTGTCTTTGGCAGCCCAAGAGTTTATATATGTAAATAAAACACACTGAACTTCCTTACTTAATGGATTTTCATTATTTCCTATTGTACTGCAACAACTTCTTTCCTTCTCAAAACCTCACTGATCTCATTTAATTGAACACTTTAAACCAACTGTTTTCAAGCCTTGGTCCATAGGGTTCTTTCTGTAGAGCTATTTAGAGCTAGCTGGTCATACTGTTTATTTTTCATATTTGCTTGTAAGTGCTAAAACACAAGAAATGACAAAAATATATTAAATAACTTCCTTTACCATATAATCAGTAGTTGAAATTGTCATGGTAATGAGTACTTATGGTAAGGTGGGGTCAGGGGTGAAAGTAACTTAAAGGACTTACCAGTACACTGGCGTCCTGAGCAGGGGACAGGGCCTTGACCAGAAGGGGCGGGGCCTCAACTGGAAGAGGCGGGGCCTTTAGAGCCCTGGGCCCTTTAAATCGAGATTTAAAGGGCCAGGGGCTCTGGCTGCGGTAGAGGCTGCTGGGAGCCATGGGCCCTTTAAATCACCTCCAGAGCTACCAGCTGCAGAGGCGGCTGGGAGCCCTGGGGCTCAGGGCCACTTAAAGTACAGTGAAGCCCCTGGCCCTTTAAATCGCCACCCGAGCCCTGCTGCTGGAGCCCTGGGGCCCCTCTACTACCCAGGGGCTCCAGCAGCAGGGCTCTGGTAGCAATTTAAAGGGCCTGGGGTTCCAGCTGCTGCCGGGAGCCCTAGGCTCTTTAAATTACCACCTGTGGAAGCCGGTCCAGTATGGCACACCACCTCTTGACGCCTTAGTGGACCATACCGGCTTACTTTCACCTCTGGGTGGGGTACCCATAAGACAAATAACAGAAAAATTTAAGGATGAGAAGACAACATTCTCGCTATTATACCATTAAATACAAACCAATGTTAATGCAATTATTCAAAACAATAGGTACACAGAAATACAACTGATCAAATTACTATAATTTATCAAAGGTAAAGAAAGACATGTAGGAGGTGGCAGGTATACAAAAGCCTCAGAAGAGAAGGCTTATAGTGTAACTGATATATTTTCTTTCCCCATATATTTTATAAAAGTTGTTCTTTAAACCTGGTAGTATAAACTTGTATAAAATAGTTTACTAACATTTCCCAAACTCACACCAATCATTGAGAGAGAAGAAAACACACCTTTATTTTATGAATACCAGAACCAGAGTATAGATAGCTGATCTTAATGATCACTATGCTAATAATAATCACTATAATCACTAAAAAACAGTAATGCTTTTTATTACTTTTACACCAAGACCTGATAAATTATTTTGGGCTTCCACTTGAGGTTGTCAGGATGTAACCCTATCTACTTCTCTTATCTGTTTCCAAACTTGATTTATTAAGTAACACTACTAGGTGAGTTTAAAATCTTTCTTCCTCACAGTCTCCTAAGCATTTTCTATACCTTTTGTTTACTTAAAGACATTATGGAGTTAAAATACCACTGAAATGTTAATGTAAATCAACTAATTTTAATTTTTTCTTTTTAACTTAAGCTATCTGTAGTTTTCTACTTCTATTGGAATTCAGTGTTGATCTCAAAAGTTAGAAAATATCAGAATTAAGGTTGCTTGTGGAACTTAATAAGGCTGATGTCCTGTGGAAAAAAAATGTGACCATGTAATTAAAGATTGTGCATAATGCGTACGCACACAGGAAACCTTAATTCTGTTGTGTCATGACTTTTTGAGTGCTAGATTTTGCAGCCTTAATTTTTTATAATGTAGTGTTTTGGACTCTGGTGCATTGCATCATAAAAAAATCAACCAAAGTAAGGCTCAGTAGCTGTAAATTCCTGTGTATGTAAGAATGAGTTTTATCTGTTACTTGAGCATGTATCTGGCAGACCTCAAGCAGCTGGTGCTCAGAGCTTCTGTGAAAATTTAGGTAATATTGCAGCAGCTCAGATGGAGAAAACTCAAATGCCAGCTGTTTTTCAGCTTGTCTATATGAGACAGAGTTTAATAGAGTAAGCAGGGTCAGATTTTATCAGGTAATGGTTTAGTCTTCATGACAAAATAGAGGTTTTAAAGCAGATGACTCTTAAATAGGTACTAACACAACAGTTCTGTTTTTAGGATTATGCTATCTAACCTTCAGACTAAATAATTAGTATTACCATCAACTTTATTTATGAAAGTTATGGGTTTATTAAGCATATGTGGACAAAGCTTATTTGAAGCAGATAAACTCTCTATCTTATTCTATAACTCATGTTCATGAACACAGTTGCATTCCATGGTTCTAATAGAAAATTATATCCAATATTGCATCTCTTTCAGGAGTACCACCAACTTAGATATAATAGTTTCAATAGCTAGAAGATATTTATGGCTGACCACAGCAAGAACTGTTGCCTTTAATTCTTCTGTTTAAAACCAAAATCTTTTTAAAATTAAGATAAATTACTTCATGAAAATTCCTCATGAATACCTGGCTCTTGGACTCTCTAAATAGGGGGAACAGCTGTCATCTGAGCACTGAGTAACCTTAACAAGAGTAACATACATTGCATATGATACATTAACTCTATAGTGGATAGACTTTTGGAGTGTTTTATGCTAGGTGTGTCGTTTTGAAAATGTCCTTAGCTGTCCTTTATAAAATAAGTTAGTGGTGACTATTTTAAAGTTTATGAACCATCTATCTAGCTAGTCCCCATAAATAAGATGCTTAGGTCAGGAACAGGCCATTCTATTTGTATTAAAATTTTGCCTCACAGAAATTCAATTGTAGCATGGAAATATATACCTTTACCAGAGAATATAAATGTTCATTCACAGCAGATGCCATTTTATCTGTATAAGTACACAGCATGCAATCATGCAAATACTTAGCTGCAGCTTTTTAGAGAAGACCACCAACTCTTCTCTTATTCACTTATTTGCACAGGGTACTGCTAAGTACATTGAAAAAATAAAATAAAATAAAGCCTCTGTGTTTATGTGTTTTAATGTTTTGTCCCTTCCCTTTCTCCCTTTCCCAGCCCAGTATAGAGGTTTCATTTTATGGAACTTGACCTTTGAAGAAGGGGAATTCAGTCTTGAGTTGCCTCCTAGTGGTTCTTCTGCCACATAGAGTTTTCGTGTGATACAGGGCCATCAAAAGATGGTATTCCCAAGAATCCACTTGTTTTCCATGTGTTTGAGGCTCCTTCCTGCAGCCATGAATTTGTTAATTTTGCTTTCTTGTGAACTAGAGGGTTAGAGTGGGGAAGTAGTTATTATTTCCAGTCAATTAAACAAGGCTTGGCTATGTAATATGTTTCCATTGGTGAGAATCAATCACAGAAAATGAGCAGGTAAAATTAATTTTCCATGTGTTCAGAGCTGGCCTCTTTATAAAGTAGCACTGAAGTTAACCCCTCTGAATTTTTTCTTTTCTCAGTGAAGAGGAATTCCTTTCATAATTAGTCTCTAGGTCTTCTATTGATGGATATTTGACTCTTATGCCTGGACATTTGCTATCATTTTATGGCCAGTTTCAGCCCCCAAAAGACTACATGATAATTGTAATGTTTAGTGTAATCTAATAAAAAGAAATAATGCTTAATCTGATACCAAAGTCTGTAGTAACCCTGCTGCAGAATTGTGTATGAATCAGATACATGTATGTGTGTTTCACATACACGCTGTGCATATTACAGACCACACATTTTATTGCCTTCAAAATGAATGTCAATTCAACCCTTAACTTGATACTGCTAATATATGGGGATGGACAGTGCTGTATTTTTGTGATGTGTAGTTTACAGATATATTATTGGAATATATACAGTAGTAATATTTAACATAAAACCAGTACTGCTATATCAACATACAATGAACATGTATTCATAAGGTAAGTACTGTACTGATAATTATTTTCTGATGTGAAGTGCATATATATATTATGTGAACTGTTCAATAAAAATTAACTGTCACATATACCATAAACAATAAGCATACAGACACTTAGGTCCAAAATTTAGGTGCAACTGAAATCCTATGGTCCCCACTGAAGTGTTGCTTAACCCTGCAGATGCCTCTGCCAAAATCTCTTGGCAACTAAATTTTCACTCTAAAAGTCCCCTCAATAACTAGATAATAATGGTAACATTTTCAATAATAATGCAGAAAATGCAGAAGTGCTCAATAAAATATTTCTGTTCTGTATTTGGGAAAATAGAAGAAGGAGGGAAACAGATGATGTAGTTATATTATATGATAAGACTCTAGCCTTTCCACTGGTATTTCAGGCGAATGTTAAACAGCAGCTATTAACATTAGATATTTTTAAATCAGCACGTCCAGATAACTGGCATCTAAGAGTTTTAAAAGATCTGGCTGAGCAGCTTGTTGGAGCATTAATGTTGATTTTCAATAAATCTTAGAACACTAGGGAATTTTCAGAAGACTGAAAGAAAGCTAATATTGAGTCAGTTTTTTAAAAGGGTAATGAGATGTCTTGTTTATTATGTGTTTATTATATATTTTATAGTTAATTATAGGCCTGTCAGTCTGGCATTGATCCTGAGCAAGATAATGGAGGCACTTATACAGGAATCATTTAAAAAATGTTAAGAAGGTAATATAATTAATGGCAATCAACATGGGTTTATGGAAAATAGATCCTGTCAAACTAACTTGATATCTTTTTTGATGAGATTATTAGGTTGATAAAGGTAATAGTGTTGACGTGACATACTTAGGCTTCTGTTAGGTAGTCTATCTTGTGGTACCAAGTTCTTTGATTTAAAAAAATCTAACTAATATAAAAATAACATGGCACACATTAAACCAATTAAAAGTTGGATAACTGATGGGTCTTAATATGTAATTGTAAATGTAATCATTATCAAGTGGGAATGTTAACAAAGAGAAGGTTAAAGACTGACTTGATTGCAATCTGTAAGTACCTACATGGGGAACAAATATTTGACAATGGGCTCTCTTCAGTCTGGCAGAGAAAGGTATAACATGATCCAAGGGTGAAAGGTAAAGCTAGACAAATTCAGACTGGAAATAAGGCATACGTTTATAATGGTGAGAATAATTAACCATTGGAACAATTTATCAAGGATCATAGTGAATTCTTAATCACTGACAATTTTAAAATCAAGTTTGGAAATTTTACTCGGAATTATTTTGGGCAAGTTCTGTGGCCTGTGTTATATTGGAGGTCAGAACAGATGGTCATAATGGTCCTTTCTGGCCTTGGGATCTATTAATCATTGCCATCTGCTTGTCGCTAGGTTAGGTGGCTCCCTGCCTAGCATCTGGCCTTTGTGCATCCTGTCTCTTCCCATGAACTTTATAGGGAAAGCTGGCACCTAACCTTTGTGGGTTCCACTGAGTTGCTAAAGTTTAGACAGTGCAAGGCTCAGCACTGCAATACCTAAGTCCCTTTTTGGAACTGGGCCTAAAAATATAATGTATCTGAATATGTACTTCAAACAGGAAAAAAGTATGGCCTAAGGAGCAGGGCAAATGTCAGTTTTACTGTTGCTGATCAGTAAAAAAAACAGCTTCCATCAGTGGGCAGTGCTGAAGTGCTCAAAGTCTGATTTATAGTTTAGGGTAGAAGTGCCTACGTACAGTATGGCCATGCTAGGGATTTTTGTGCTGTGTTTCATGCCTTGAAAGTTATTGCCTATGCACCCTCATTTCGTGGGAAATACTGAGGAGAATGAAATTCATTTCAGTGAGCAACAAAAGGCCTAAAGATATAATTTACATATCTGATTTTAAAAAGTGTTGTAAGATTTGTATACATGATCACTGATTCTTGTTTAAACAAGATATTTTCTCTTCCCTCCCCCCACCTGGAGACATCCTTAAGCACATATAATGCATCCATCTAGTAGCTACCCCATTCAGGACTGGCAATATATTGGCTCATGCAATCTTCACTTCTGGAAACGGAAAGCACATAAAGTCTATTTTCCCCCTTGACCAGTGAGACAAGGCCCACAATTTTTGGAGTCTGCAGAAGCTTACATCATATGTTATCAATTTTTCCTTCTGATAGGAAGATTAATAAAAGAACAGACATGCTATTGCCATACTCCTTTAACTTCCATCTGCCTGTGTACTCTTCCATCCACTTGTCACTAGACAAGGAAAAGCCTGATTCTGCTCTCCCTTACATAGTTGTAAATCGGAACTAACTTATCTGCAGTCAGTAGTGTTATACTTGTTTTTAACTGCTATGAGTGTAATCAGGCCTAATCATTTTAAGAGCTGCTTTAAAGTAATTTTTATTATAATTAAGATTCAGTTATCTAAAATATGGAGGGAATTTATTAATTAAGCAGTTTAGTTTGATTGCATGTGGTCATTTTAATTGTACTGGCTTTTCCACAAAGATTTAGCAATTTCCACCTTTCATTGGGAATTTTAATCTTTATTGTCAAAGGGGGAATGTTTACCATATTGTTTTGAGTACAAGTGCTATCCAGTTTCCCAATTCAAAATTATTAGTAGACTTCCATTGAAAGACCCATGATTATTATTATGACTTTGAGAAGAATGGAGAGAATTAACCCTTGGATTTGTTCCAATTAATGTACATCTTGACTGTAATGAGGCAGAGTGGCCTCCCTCTGGACATGAGAGAGAGGAACCACTACACTCTCCCTGGTGGGTGGAGCCAAATCTGTACCACCTCTCTCACTGGAAGTATGAGGGTGGGGCAGGAAGCATAAAAGGAGAGCTCTGGAACTCAGTTGGTGCTGGACCACCGGAGAGAGTGGACATCTCTTCCAGGGAGCTGAGCCTTCTGCAGGATCCCAGACCAGCCCCCGAGCAGTGCCCTGCTGCTGGAGAAGATGGAAGACCCCAAGCAGTGGCTGTGAACTGGCTGCTACCCAACTGCGAGATGACAAGATGGAACACCAGCTCAGCAGAGCAACAGAAAGAAAGTGGGTAGGAAGTAGCTCTGGGGAACCAGACCTTGATGCAGTTGTGCTGCTGGGAAATGAGGCAGCGTTTTTCAGTGGTTTTCCCGTTGACCCAGTGGTGAGATTGCTTGCCACTGATAGGGCCCGTTAATTGCTGTCTTCCCCAGTCAGGAGTCTGCGAGCTATAGACTGCTCATTGCTCGGCCCGAGCCCCACTACCATTGACTCATGCAATGTGGCAGAGTGGCCTTTCTCCCCACTTCAGAGCAAGGGACCATTACACTGACATATCAAAAATCCAAATGATCCATAACTTGATGAGGAGCAGACCTGTCTAGGCAGAGGAGGAGCAGTATTAATATGTTAACTGTATAAAGCCTGAAGTTCTGTTGTGATTATGCATCTGATAACCTTATATGACATGATGGATTGGTTCGTGTTTTGTTGGCAAGTGATTCTGCTATATGCAAGAATAGCAGAGGGGTAATAGGTTTCAGAGTGGTAGCTGTATTAGTCTGTATCAGCAAAAAGAACGTGGCTTGTGGCATCTTGTATACGAACAAATTTATTTGAGCATAAGCTTTCGTGGGTAAAACCCACTTCATCGGATGCATGCAGTGGAAAATACAGTAGGGGTAATAGGCATTTCTGATGTGTGCCTCATTGCAGTGGGAATGGGGATCCCACTGGTAAAAATCAGTGCTAGTGTTATGTCTTAGAACTTTATAGGATGAAGTTATTCTGTAT
Organism: Dermochelys coriacea; assembly: GCF_009764565.3. Taxonomy (NCBI): domain Eukaryota; kingdom Metazoa; phylum Chordata; order Testudines; family Dermochelyidae; genus Dermochelys; species Dermochelys coriacea. The sequence goes on from NC_050069.1 coordinate 231,779,487, forward strand.
ATCATATGCTATGAGGAGCAGTTAGAAGAAGAAGAAAGACCTATCAAAGACCTCTGCATTCAATCTGAAGGCCTTTGTAAACAAGCAAGGTGAGTACAGGTCATGAGACTGTATGCGTCTGTCAAAGATCCTACCTGATCAAGTTACATCACTTACTGCAAGCATCATTCAAGGCAGGTTACACATTAGCTTTGATTTTATAGTTCTGCTTGATGAAATATTGGGGTATAGTTTTGAAAGTCCAACTCAGATCTTTTTATAAGATGGAGGACAAAATGGAACTTTTTCTTCATAAATTATATGTTCTTTTAAAGGATGCCTGTGCAAATGGCAAACACGGCTTACAGATATATTTGTCTGTGCAGTGCATTGAAGCAAACCATTTAAATCTGCTGCTTCCTAAGAAAATTTCCTCTTCTGTAATACATGTACAGTCCCATGACGCAGCCAAAGCTAACATATCAGACAGCCAAAGTATAGTACTACATTTTATCTCTTTCCACATTGGCCAAGTTACATCGTGGCTTAATCCTTCTCTTAAGGTTAGAAACTTTTCTTTCATTTATGATACAATTGACTGTATCATAATAGAGACAAAGTGGATGAGGTAATACCTTGTATCGGACCAACATCTGTTGGTGAGAGAGAGACAAGATTTCAAGCTTACACGGAGCTCTCTTTTTTGAGGTGAGAATACCCCTAACTGGAGCTGAATTATGATAGGCTGGGGATTGTTTGAAGGCCAGAAGAGGGGGTTCAGGATGTTGTCCCCACTGAGAATGGGTTAATGTTGTTTAATGATACCCTGTAGGGGTTCCAGTGTGTATTAGAGTGAATCATTTTAAAAACATCTAAGTGTGCAGGACACTATTCAGGTAAGTACATTCTGGGTATATTCAGAATTTGCCATATCCTGTTTGGGCTAGAGCTCTAGAAAAGTTCAACATCATGATGAACATAAACTAAGAACTCCTCATAACTCCTCTTGTGTCATGGACAATACAGCTCAACTAGCTACCACATACAGAGGAAACATGGTTCTTTAGAGCTGCCTTAACAGCAACAAGGCTCATATGGCGTCCTGGATACAACCTAAATAAATAAAGTAAACTAAATTTAAAAATGAGCCTAGCAACAACCTGTGGACATCTACATGCTGGAATTAATCAAATGTGAAAGGCCTGTATTTGCATAGCTCAAGAAATGAATATGCTTGAAGATACACACATGATTAAGTGCTTTGTGGAATCAAGGCATAGATATATATGTTGAGTAAATACTAATGTGAAGTTATTTGGCAAGTCCTATCAGATCTATATCTTCTAGTCCATTACCGAATGTATCAATTGCATCTCCTTCATGCATTTTCTAGATGTCAGTTAGCTGGTCTTAACTGAATCTTGCATAGTTGTGTCCTTGTTTTGGTTCTGAAATTCTTTCACCATCTCAGCTTGGTTGTGTGTTTCATTTCAGCAGTTTCTTTTTCTATTTTAGATTTTGTTTCCTTCGTTCCAGGATTTCACAGTAAACTCAAGAGAAATATTTCTGTATCCTGTGACACTGTAACATTATAATATGTTCTTAATTTTGTACTTAATAAGCATTCTATGTTCTCTGTGCTTAATTGCTGAAAATGTGTAATGCCACTGTATTTAAATAAGGCTCCGTCAGCCTACATAATAACATCTTTAATTTAGAATTATTTGAAATAATATACATCTATTCTTATGGCTTTATTATTTGTATAGACACAGGCAATAAAGTGCTACAGTCCTTACATTAATGCTCAGCGCTAATGCTTTACATTGTTATTCCGAACTTTTTAATGATTTTGGTTCCATATCCTATATGGGTAGTAGTTATCAGATATATACAAAGTGTTAACAGCTTAATAATATTTTGACATACTGTGCTTTCCTGTGAATCCCCAAAATCTCTAGCTAACTTGTCCATTTTGAAGTGATTTGAGACATCCTACTATATATTCATATAGCTATTAAAATAGGGATTGCTGAAAAATTTTCCTCTCTTTTTAAAAGAAACTACAATCTGGGTTACCCATGTTGCACTGTTTCTCTTTAAACGGACTGTTCCTAATGCTGTGGTATTGTGAGGTGAAGCATAAATGGTTTTCAAATGGTACTGGCCTGCTTGCTGAGCGAGAAAGGCAGAGGTCTTCCTGTATAATCCGATTTCAATCAACTCACACTAATCAGTACTGATCGTTGCAAAATTTAGCCTGAATCTGCTTTGGTAATCTAGATTGACAGGAGGTAAAAGTAAAGGGACAGAAGGGCAGATAAACAAAGAAAAACAAGCAGGGACACTGATTTTCAGTTCTTGCTCTCCCTTCTGGGGATTCTCTCTCATCTTCTAAACAAATGTTATTCGTTGTTAGGCTACCAGGCTTTCAGTGTGGAGTCACATCAACAACAGGTGCACTATGAGTCTCTGAAGCAGCAGCAGCAGCAGACGCTATGTAGTGAGACTGCGCAGAAGGTAGCAATAGGTATGCTGTACCTGCTGGCATACATTATTTATTGAAACTGAGATCTAATTCTTATTATCCTTCTGAAGAGTCCTGGAGTCCTGGAAATATTCACGCAAAGTGGCTCTTACATGATGCCACCAGCAACCAACCATCTCTTCAAGGTCCTCTGAATGCTAGTTGCTTCCAGTATTTGTCTTAATTCTCTTGTAAGCTCTAGCCTCAATGCTTTTATTAAAGCTTGGTGAGTAATCGGGCACAGTATTTTCACAGCAGAAGGAGGAATGCATTTGTGATATTAAGTATTTGTGAATTTAGGTTTTTAGCTTTCTGAGAGAATAGTCAACTTTTGGACTTGATGGATATACAAAAGTACACACATCTCTGCAGCTGAATATATATATTTGTATATCTCTGTATATTACAGAGATATTTGTCTCTGTCTGACTGGATAGTATCATAAGAAGAAAAATGGCTTTTTTGATTGTTACTTTGCCTGATGCTCAGTGTGCTTGTATCATCCAGGCTAAGGAACTTTATACATTTGGGTAACAAAGACATTTGGAATATCCCTCCATCTGACTTTCCATGTTGGTGGGGCTGTTTTTGGTCATCTCAGCACTGCATGTTGCCATGCTAAAAACACCCAAGGGTAAAAATGTGTCCTGGGTAAGTACAAAAAGTTATCAAAACCTCTAAAAGTGTGTGTGTGTGTGTGTGTGTGTGTGTGTGTGTGTGTGTGTGTGTGTGTGTGTGTGTGAAATGTAGACAAGGAACATTGAGAAACTGGATTGTTACAATAATTGTTCAATGGTTCTTTTAAGAAAGGTACTAACACATTACATTAAAATGTTAAAAATACAGATATTTTTAAAGAATTATGACCATGACCCAAATTGTAAATATGTTGACTGATTATTTTCTTCGTTTAATGTTGCTATGAGCTCTTCAGCAGAAAATACCTATCCTAATTCTACATAGTACAGGGCTGGTGCTGCTTACATTGAAATCAATTGCAAAACTCCCATGGACTTCAGAGGGTAAAGGACCAGGTCCTAAAAATAAGAATTAAAAATAATCTTTGTAGAGTAATCATTTTTAATTAATAATGTTTTCATTTCTATTTTTTACTTGGTGTGTGGCTTGTAATTCTAGGTTTTTATATGACATATATAAGCTCTGTATTTAAAATGCATTTTAAGTAAATTATAGGAATTGGTTCCAAACACATAGATAACTGCTATGTTGTAGCAAAGATCTATATACAGAGATTGAGTTTCTTGGGTAAAAACTTCTGTGTTCAGGAACATCTTTCTGAAATTTTTTCCTTATTTAATTTTTGTTAAAAAATAGAAACATTCTTTCCCTCGCTCCTTGCAATTAATTTCTTCATTAAATACCAGGATTAGGCATTGAAAAATGTAACCTAAGAAATATATTTCTAGAGTAACAATGACCTTTTGTAAACCTAATCACATATGATTATATAATACTGTCAGTGCATAGCAAGCTGTACAGAATAAGCAGCACATAAAACTATTTGATTTCAAACAAACCTTGCCATGTCAACCACTATTCATTAGATGGTTTTAGGTTTCTGCAGGTTTTAGGTTGGCTTGGTGAGGTTGAAATCTAAAAAAACCCCTAATCACTTGATTCATTTGTATTACCCAAGCCTACATGGCCTTGTATCTGATGCCTGGAGCATTCAGTAGTAAAGAGTGTGGTCATCTGACAGGATACACCTCTGTATCTTTTATATAGAACCTACATGATGAATATCAATGCTCCTTTAAGTTTCAGGATATTTTGGAATCAACAAAATACATTTTAATACACAAGATTATATTTAAACATGGTTGATATACTACTTTTGTTTGTATAGTGGTTTAGACATATGGTATAAGAATTGCTGAAATATGTTTCTCTTTATTGAATAAATTTGTAAGTCTTATTATCTAAGTTTTATAGGTCTTTTTAATACATACTGCTGTTGATCGGGTTGGAGAGCTCCAAATTAGGCATCCTGGAGTGGGAGAAACTGTAGCAGATTATCTTCCTTTCTCAGAATATTTATCATACCAACAGGAAAAATAGAGATTAGAAATAAAAGCAAAAGGCAAAGAATCACCAATCTATTTTCACTGGATTTCTTGAAATAATACACAAAGACACTGTAATTATGAAGTTGTCTACAACTGGAAACTAAATGTAAGCAATCACTGTAAGAGGACGAAAGTTTGAGTACTCATTTCAATTGTCCAATATGTAGATGTTGTACCTTTTGAGGGGAATAGCCCTTTCAAACAACTTTTATAGACCTTTATAACCGTTAATTGTTTCGGTTAAAATTCTTAGGTATTTGTATAATAAGATGAATCTAACCTGAAAATGAGAAAAAATGGCATCATGTGCTGACAATAAGAGTAAAATCTAAGGACAGATATACAGTATCTAAGGTGCTTGGCTTCCATTCAGTATTATTTCTGGTTTCTTCAATTTTTTCCCTCTTTCAAAAACATTCCCAAATTTTAGCTGGATTGATAAGTAAAGATAATGCCAGCATACACATCATTTAGAATAGAACTTGTATGTGTGAAAGGGAGACACAAAGGGGAGAGAAAGAGATTCTTAGGTCTGAAAAAGACTTAATCCGTGTATGTAACTTGACTGTATGTTCACCTCTTTTTCCTTGTGGCATGCACGTTCCCCTGCTCCTCATCACCTTTCTAAACAATGCAGAATAAACAAATTATACATTGATAGGTAAAGAGGCAGAGGTATATCTTGATCTCCGATTAAATATCAAATTATTTTGAAATCAATATTTTATGAGGATAAATATGCAGTTACTAACACACTATTGCCAATACAGGCAAGTAATAACCTTTTAGCTCTGAAAATTTCTTATCTTTAGACTCAGTGTGTCTAAATCCTGCATTATTGTCAGTGGGAAATGAAGGCAGCTAGAAAGATCAGACCCTCAGGTAAAGTTCTTATTAGGCTAAATCCTGACAGGTGCTGAGCACCTGCCCCTTGCAGTGAGTTTGGTATTTGTCCCAATGGAAGTTAGCCTACATTTAAGTCAGTGTAAGTTTTGGTGGCCCAAGGATTGAACCATGAGCACAGTGTACAGAATTTAGGCCCTACTCCTGCAAAGTACTTAATCATATGCTTAATTTAAGCATATGGGACAATTCATTTGTTGAAATTTAAGCATATGTTTGTTGAATCAAAGTCTTAACATGTGTTACTCCTTAAGATTTGCATTTTCCCTGTATTGTTTGTACTATTTGATTTTTCCCAGTGTCGCTAGACTACAAGTCCTGCAAAGCAGAGACCCTGTTATGATTGTATATCTTCATGTTCATTCAAATGATTACTACTTCTACAATTAATATTTCCCCTTCTTCTAAAGCCTGAAATTGCATAACTGGAGGTCTGCTTCAATGGCAAATATTCATTTACTACAGTGTTTTAGGGATCAAAAGTTACACAAGTCCTGATCTTGGAACCAATGCCAAACACTGCAGCACTATTGGTCTCAGGGAGTGGTGACTGTTTAAGACCCATTATCTCAAGAGCTAGAAGTTAATTCTTTGTACCTTGAAAAGTTGGGAATTTGTCAGCTTCCCAATGGTTTGAACACCATTTTTGTCAAGCTTGGCAGCCCTTGAGATACCATAAAACTGCCTTGTTTTGAAACAGTCTTTCCATTTTCACTCCTCTGAAGTCCAAACTTGTTTTAGTGGCCTTGAGGATAGCTGGAACTTGTGCTGTGAACCATCTGAAACTTGAAACCCCAGTTTTTAACCTGTATAAAGAATGTATTCATCTTTAACTCCTATAGTTTACGAGAATGTTGCAGCAGAAATCTTGCTAGCACTGCAGTGTGAGTTTTGCGGAGCTTGTTGGGGAGGGGGGAAATCAAGGCTGATTCTGACAAAGTGAATGTAAAAGCATGGTTGTCATATAATTTATTAATGATTCCCTAAAGATGCTCTGTCACTGATCTACAGAATGCTTGGTTTTAATTAGCCCTGAAGAGTCATTCCCTTTAGTTGAGTCTAGTGGACTTCCAGTGGACATTTAGAGAAGTCTGTCTGACATCCTCATTATTACTGCTCATCGTCTTCCATATATGAGCGTGAAGGAGCTTGTCTTTTTTGTGAGAGATTGGGGGTGGGGGGAGGAGGATGACTTCTGGGTCAGAGTCTCGATTACAGAGAAATGGGCATGATTCTGTCAGCTGAGCTGGGATGAGGGGCTGCAGCAAGAGAACATTAAAAGCTTCTAACATTTCTGTATTTGGATTTCTATGTTGATTCTAAAGGCTCTTAGATTACAATTATGGAAGAAAACATAGCACATTTACTGTATATGGCTGAAATTTCCAAAAAATAGTGTCTTACCTGAGGAGGTTGGGGAGTGGAATGTGTGTGTGTGTGTGTGTGTGTGTGTGTGTGTTTGTGAGAGACTTTTTTTAAGTTTAAAGATGCTGTTGAATTCTGAATACTAATGCTAAATCGTATTAGTTTACAATAAGTCCCTTATCCAGTTACAATTAACACAAAATATGTAGTCTTTTAATTGTTCCTTGATATTCTTTTAAAAATAAACACCTTATAGTTTTCCACAAGAGAAATGCAACTTTTGGAAACTCACGTAGTGTCTAGGTATAAGATGATTTTTCAGTGTTCCATATTTAACTTCTCCTCCATCTAAAACTTCTCTGGCCACACAAGCCCTCAGAAGGCTACAGATCTTGGCTCTGTGTCAGGCCTATTCCACAGAAAAGTATGTCTGACCCAGAAATCCAAAAATAAATTCTCAGCTCTCTAGCTGAAAGCTGTGGAGCCTACTTGATGTTCTACTGCTAGTACTTGGGGACAACAGTCTCCAACGTGTAGTCATAAAAAAGAAAAAAGTCATTCTTCCTCCAGCTAGAATAACACTTCTTCCTCTGAGGATAGGCAAAGGGTGGATGCAAAACCTGAAGCACTATTATTTCCAGAAGTGAGATAGATGTACCTTAAAAAAAGGGGCTTGAAAGTGTCTACACAGAATTTTTCAATTTTGTGTAACATTTAAATTGACTTTTCAGTAGTTTCCAGTTACAAAGACAAAGTCTCTTGACTAACAAAGTACATGTTCCCTTTATCTCTTTTTATTATTTCTATTTGTCACATATCTAATATTGCACAAACTCAAAGTGTATGTGTGTGTTTATACATGAAGGAATATATAATACTGCACTGATACAGGAAGCAAGCTATATAGGGATGGGGTTTGTTACTGGCTTCCTGAAGTGCTTAACATCTAAATGCATGTAAAGTTAAAAAAAAAATACAAGACACTGTATATGATAGAATATAGTAATTGCAGCCAAAATATTTCACTGAGCAGATGACGGTTTAGAAGATTTTTGAAAGAGGTATGGGAGATATTTTGGATACATTGATTGATTGGGAACCTGTTACTAATGTATGGAGCAGTTTGAAAGAAAAATGCGGAAGTGTAAATTGGTTGAAGAAACAGGGAGAAGATGAGGGGAAAGTATTAGGAGGGAAGGGAAGGGTGTAAAAGGAGATGTTGAAGATGTGTGGCAAAAACAGAGTTATGGAGAGCTTTAAAAATAATGGCATTTGAATTTGATGTGGAAGAAAAGAATGAGCAAATATAGAGATACAAGGAAAAGCAAATGGTTAGAATAGGAGAATAGGAAGGTTCAGGGGATTTGCAATAACTTGACACAGAAGGCACAAATTTCAGAGTAGCAGCCGTGTTAGTCTGTATTCGCAAAAAGAAAAGGAGTACTTGTGGCACCTTAGAGACTAACAAATTTATTAGAGCATAAGCTTTCGTGAGCTACAGCTCACTTCATCGGATGCATTCGGTGGAAAAAACAGAGGAGAGATTTATATACACACACACACAGAGAACATGAAACAATGGGTTTATCATACACACTGTAAGGAGAGTGATCACTTAAGATAAGCCATCACCAGCAGCGGGGGGGGGGAAGGAGGAAAACCTTTCATGGTGACAAGCAAGGTAGGCTAATTCCAGCAGTTAACAAGAATATCAGAGGTACAGTGGGGGGTGGGGTGGGAGGGAGAAATACCATGGGGAAATAGTTTTACTTTGTGTAATGACTCATCCATTCCCAGTCTCTATTCAAGCCTAAGTTAATGGTATCCAGTTTGCAAATTAATTCCAATTCAGCAGTCTCTCGTTGGAGTCTGTTTTTGAAGCTTTTTTGTTGAAGTATAGCCACTCTTAGGTCTGTGATTGAGTGACCAGAGAGATTGAAGTGTTCTCCAACTGGTTTTTGAATGTTATAATTCTTGACGTCTGATTTGTGTCCATTCATTCTTTTACGTAGAGACTGTCCAGTTTGGCCAATGTACATGGCAGAGGGGCATTGCTGGCACATGATGGCATATATCACATTGGTAGATGCGCAGGTGAACGAGCCTCTGATAGTGTGGCTGATGTGATTAGGCCCTATGATGGTATCCCCTGAATAGATATGTGGACAGAGTTGGCAACGGGCTTTGTTGCAAGGATAGGTTCCTGGGTTAGTGGTTCTGTTGTGTGGTGTGTGGTTGCTGGTGAGTATTTGCTTCAGATTGGGGGGCTGTCTGTAAGCAAGGACTGGTCTGTCTCCCAAGATCTGTGAGAGTGATGGGTCGTCCTTCAGGATAGGTTGTAGATCCTTGATGATGCGTTGGAGAGGTTTTAGTTGGGGGCTGAAGGTGATGGCTAGTGGCGTTCTGTTGTTTTCTTTGTTGGGTCTGTCCTGTAGTAGGTGACTTCTGGGTACTCTTCTGGCTCTGTCAATCTGTTTCTTCACTTCAGCAGGTGGGTATTGTAGTTGTAGGAATGCATAGAGAAGGCACAAAGTTCATCTGCTTATGTTCTAATCTATACCTTCCAGTTTTTCTCTATGAACCTTGGGGTAATTTCCCTTTGAATTATACCACTGAGACTCTCTTTGTTTTCAGTGGGAGCTGCATGCACAGATCTGAGTGACATTTGGTCTTCCTTGGTGCATATTGCTTAGTTAAATAGCGTAGCTTGGTATGGATCCGGGATGAAATCAGGACCCTATTGAAATCAATAGGAGTCTTCCCAATGACTTCCACAGAACCAGGATTTCAACCAGCCAGGATCTGCGGCTTTTTGGCAGTGGTACTGATCAGCAGCCCACTGATGTTTTGAATAAGATAATCCTTAGTATATTGAGCTATCAACACCTGTGTAAGACCCTGATCTTGTATTAAGTGGGTTAGCAAATGGGACTTTGCACAGATTTAGTAGTTCAGGACTGAGGTTTAAGGTTGGATCTTTAAAAATATGTAATTAGATTTTTTTTTTAATTTCTAATACAGGAACAACAAAATTTAACTCTTCATTGTAAAACATCTGAGTGTTGGTTGTAACTGCTTACTCTTTATGTTTTTGTTTAAGAGCTTATCAAGGCTGAATCCCCACTCTGGCACTTTGAGTGCAGAAGGTGGGGACCCGCAAGGATTTTAAAAATTAATATTTGCCACTCCAGGCTTGTATTAAACTCCCAAGCTTACAGCTTTTCTCTGACTTTGGTTTGGTAAATGCTGCCACCACCCACATGCAAAAAAAACCCCTTGGACCCAGGAAGGAGCACTTGGGAATTCCTCCCTGTGGGGTACCCTCAAGCCCTTTCACCCCTCCTCCAGGGAAGAGCTGAGAAAGAAAACAAAGGAAATTAGCTATGGCTACCAGCTAATCCAACAGCATGCAGAAACCTCTTAGGACACCAAAAATCAAATCCTGTTCTTAAAAAAGGTAAACTTTATTAAAAACAAAAAGGAAGAAAATACATCTGGAACTTAGACTTTTGCTAGTTTTTAAAAGAGCAATTCCAAAAATTAAGCACCCAAAATATCTTTCTTGGGGGTTCAGCTTAAAGGTTACAAGCAAACAAAAGCATCTGGGGTTAGCACAGAGGAGATCCACATGCCAAAATAAAGAAATAAACTTGATCACGTCTATCTAAACATTCCTAATTTACTTACATGTTTGGGGGGTTTCAAATAAGTAATTCTAGGTATGATCTGATGATTTCTCATATCTGGCTTAAAGCTTTACACAGCATTCCTGCTGCCTTCTGTTCCCCTCTTCTCTGGAGAGACACATCAGACACAAAGGGAAAGCTTCTTTCCCAATTTTAAAAAGTTCTAGCCTTCCCATTGGCTCTTTTGGTCAGATGTCCACTCCTTTTCTTTTACCTGTGAGCTTGTTAACCCTTTACAACTAAAGCAAGCAGAAATGAGACATCAAGAGGGATTTTACAGCTAACTGGCTTGCTGGGTTTCCCTAAAAGGGAGCTACCTCCGCTTCATTTATCACAGAGCTAAAAATGCTAATATTTATGTTTAGCAATGCTATTATAATTGTCTGTTGACCAGCTTTAGACAGGCTGGAGAGTAAGTGAGGCTGAAGATGGGTGTTATCTTATGAGCATTGATTTCTTGAGGTGATGATTGAAGGATATAACTTCCCCAGTATATTTTTACTATATAATAATATATATGACAAATAGTAGGACAATTCAAGGAAGTCTCTGTATTACAGTAAGGAACTGTTTGCAGCTCCTGGGTCATATGGCAGCTTGCCCCTTCGTGAAGAAGCTGGGAGTGGTTCACCCACACAACCCTATATACCATCAGTGTGCAGCACAGATCCACAAGCTGAACCGACACTGCTAACAGAATCTCTGAGCAAGAGCTCAAGAAGCACATGTGCACCTGATGTGGAGCACCTAGGGACAGACATCTCAAAGAACCACAGTTACTGCACAAGGTGAGTATCCTCTTCTTCCAGTCTTTAATAGAGCAGGTCAAGTTGGTCACCAGAACGGCTCTGCAGATGGGTCATGATGCAGCGAATTCTGCAGCATACAGCATGGACTTTGCTATCACAATGAGGTGCTCATTCTGGTGACACTCTTCTGGCCTCCCTCCAAAGATGCAACAGACAGTCCAGGGCTTACCTTTTAAGAGCCATTGCTCTTCTCAGAAAAGATGAAAAAGACCCTGTGTAGTCTCAAAGACTCTAGAGAAATCCCTGGACATTTACACCCCAGCAGTGAAACAGCAGGCATTCCATCCTCCTCAGTCCCAGTATTTTCAGGGGATTCCTCCTTGACCCCAAATCCTGCCAAGGAGCAGTTTATGATGACGACCACCATCACCCTCTGCTATCACAGCTGCCGGTTCATCAAGGCAGGTGACATCTTCCAGGAGCTCATTTTGATGGCAGGTCAAGAGTAATCTACCAGTTCCAAGAGTGACATCTTTTTCTTTTCCAACTTTTGCAAACCACCTGACCCAATTCTGTCATGCTTGGGCCCATATCACAACAGATTGGAGGGCTCTAAGCACTGTGGTGGTGGGAAATATACACCATTTTATTTCTACCCGCACTCTATCCTCCTTCCCTGTTCCTCTTCAGGGCTCCCTCTTATGAGACAGTATTACTGCAAGAGAAACAATCGCTTGTCCTTGTAGGAGCTATAAAGGGGGTTCCTCCTTTGTTCAGGGAAGAGAGATTTTACTCCAGATACTTCCTGATCCTGAAAGCAAAAGATTGCGCTACAACAGGCCAGAGCAGCTGTGCGGAACTGCAGCCAATCAGAGAGGGCCTGTGGGGGAGCCAATCAGTGCCAAGCAGAGGGCAGCAAATCAGGACCAGGCCAGAGTTGGGACCCAGAGTAGCGGGGAGACCCCCCTTGTACTATACCTGGCTGAGGAGGAGCCTGGCCTGATACAGGCTGTGCTGTTCCCTGCGACAAAGGGGCTAGACTTTGAGGCTGCAGTTGGCCACTAGGGCATGTGTAGAGCAAAGACTGATGATAACACCAAACCCCCTGAAGGGGGTGAGACCAGAGCAGTGGGCAATGCCAGAGGGCAGTGTCCTGAAGAAGACGCCACTGAGCGGGGAGCAACACGGGTTCCCAAAGCAGCAGAGCAGTTGAAGGGCAAGGGACCACGCGCAAAAGGTGCTCCATGACTCGACAGAGCTAATTCCCAGAGCAACCAGCGGGAGGCGCCAGTGGTGGTGAGTCTTGACACCGTCACAAGGTGTCAGACCCATTTTTAAATCTAAGGCAAATAAGCAAATTCCTTTTTTTAAAAAAAAAAAAAAAAAAAGAAGAAGAATTGAAATTCTGGATGGTCACTCTAGCTTCCATTATTCCTTCCCTGGAGCTTGGGGACTGGTATGCTGCTCTCAACGTAAAGGATGCCTACTTTCACAATTCATCAGCACCACAGAAAATTTCTGAGATTCAACATCAGTGACCATCATTATCAGTTCACATTCCTCACCTTTTGTTTCTTGGCTGCCCCCAAGTGTTTTTTACATAACATATGTTGATGGTTGTAGCATTCCTCTGGTAGTCCATGTTTTCTTTTACTTGGACAACTGGCCTGAACCTAATCTTAACAAAGTTGATTGATTCCCCGCTTTGAGTCTCTAGTGACGTGCTCTCTGTTGCATCTTTCAGTGAATACAGCCTTTTTAGTAGCCATTACATTGGCCAGGAAAGTAGGGGAGTTAAGGGCATTAGTATCACATCCTTCATATGTTTTTGTATGCAGATAAAGTCTACCTTTGTCCCCATCCAAGTTTGCTTATGAGAGTGGTCTCTGTTTTTCATATCAACCAAGCAATTTTCTTCACAATATGCTTCTCGAAGTCTCACACTGCACATTATAGACATTAGAAGAGTGTTAGCATTTTATCTGGAGTGGAGTAAATCTTTCAGGTCTTCATCTCAGTTGTTTACTGCATAAGTGGACAGAATGAAGGGCAGCCCAGTTTCCATGCAAAGGATTTAGTCATGGATATCCTTTTTTGTGTTGCTTCATGTCAATCAACAGGTAATATGAACACACGAGATAGAGCAATGTTTCTCAATGACCAGTCTGTGAGAGCTCCCTGACACAGTTTAGGAAGGCATGAAGTCGGTCCTTGGTCTCAAGAATGTTGAGAAACTCTGAGAAAATACTGGGTGATTTGACTAGATCCCATGCAGCCTCTGCAGCATTTCTGGCTCCTGTGTCCATATTCAACATTTGCAAAGTGGCAACTTGGTCATTATGTCACACATTTGCCGCCCCCCCCCCCACTATGCAGTCTCTCAACAATCTAGAGATGATGCTAAATTTAGACAAGAGGACTACTTGTAAGTTACCTGCAGTGGAGTGGACATGTGCAATCACTTGAAGAAAAAAACAGTTACTAACATTTCCATAACTGTTGCTCTTTGAGATGTGTTTTGCATGTGCATTCCATGACCCTTCCTCCTTCCCCTCTATCAGTCATTCTGATCGGAAGAAGCTGAGAGGAGTTAGGGACAGCTCCGCCCTGTATGCCTGCATAGTGTCCACAAGATAGCAGAGTGCACTTGGGCCACCCTGAAGGATACTGATAAGGGTAGAAACTCTCCAACAGCTGTACACTGAAGGGCACAAAAACCTACAGAGAATGGACATGCGCAACACATCTCAAAGAACAACAGTTACAGAAGACTTGGTAACCACTTTTTTACGGTGAAACCTGTGCGAAGTAGTTGGTGTTAGTTTTTAAAGCAATGAGTTGGAAGGCCAAAGTTTCCAGTGTGATTTCATTTCATCTTTAATTTTTTTAGAATTTCCTTAAGTATACAAAGAGTAGTTTAATGTTATGTGATATACAATTTCATGTTCAGAAAAGTAAACCAGCTAAACCATGGAATGATAATATTTGCTATAATAAAATAAGCCAGTTATATATACTTTCCCACATGATAATCAGAAATACCAGGAAACATTTTTTCCCACTGTCCCTTTAAAAGTTCATCAGCCAAAAACGAAGCCCACATTCAGTAGTGGAAGGAGAACATATATAATTTATGCATATATTAAGATATTGCACTAACACTTGGTTACAGTTGGTTCTTACTGAAGTCCTTAAGAAATAATCCTTTAACAATAAATTCAAATATACTGTTTCCGTATCACCACATGTAAATCTGCGTATGGAAAAAAAATCTTACATGGAACAGCAAATCACTATCTAGCACTATGTATTAACCACTTGGGGTATACCTTAGCAAGGAAGATCTATGTCTTCTTTATGACACACAACTACTAACTGCCTTCTATGGGAAGCAATCTCACAAAAATAAAACAGTAGAAAGCATTATGGGCAAGAAAATTGATGTCAGAAAAAATATAGTCTATGATGTTGTGACCAGGTGCCTAGGATAGGCCACACTCAGGCAGATACTCCCCAAAACCTGATGGTTTATTCTATAATTAGATTCACCAAACCAGTAGCAAAAGAAAAGGAATACTTGTGGCACGTTAGAGACTAACAAATTTATTTGAGCATAAGCTTTCGTGAGCTACAGCTCACTTCATCGGATGCATTTGGTGGAAAATACAGTGGGGAGATTGCTATACACACACAGAGAACATGAAACAATGGGTTTTATCATACACACTGTAAGGAGAGTGATCACTTAAGATGAGCCATCACCAGCAGCGGGGGTGGGGGAAAGGAGGAAAACCTTGCTTGTCACCATGAAAGGTTTTCCTCCTTTCCCCCGCCCCCGCTGCTGGTGATGGCTCATCTTAAGTGATCACTCTCCTTACAGTGTGTATGATAAAACCCATTGTTTCATGTTCTCTATGTTTGTATATAAATCTCCCCACTGTATTTTCCACCAAATGCATCCGATGAAGTGAGCTGTAGCTCACGAAAGCTTATGCACAAATAAATTTGTTAGTCTCTAAGGTGAAACAAGTACTCCTTTTCTTTTTGCGAATACAGACTAACACGGCTGCTACTCTGAAAAGTAGCAAAAGAGCTTCTGTAACACCACCCTGGTTAACAAGAAGCTAAACACAGTCTCCTTTTGGCATTCCAGCCATTGGTTCCCATCCAGACAAACTGATCTAATATAGTGAGAGGTTACTGAAAACCCATTCACCATATATGAGGTTCTGCTGGTCCCAAAGGATCAGACCCTAACCCCCAGGTCAATATGTATCTCATAGTTTACTAAGGATTGGCCGACAGCGTAATATCTGGGTAAAACATCTAAGAATTTATTAAGAAAAGAACAGAGTTATAAAAGATTAAAAGATCATATACATACAAATGATTGCAAAGTCCTTAGATCAGGTTTATAGCAGTGATGGAATAGTCTGCTAGCTTGTAAAAAGTCTCTCTGGTAACTTTTAGAAGATTGGAGGGTCCTCAATCCATTGTTTAAAATATTCCTTCAGTTGTAAATCCACAGTCTAGGGAACTGGAGCAGTAATGAGGCCAAAATGGAGATGCCTCAGGTGTCTTTTATTGCTGTGCCATGTTCATGGAAATTTACAGTTGCAATCAAAGTCCACAACCCCTGTGTATAGAAAGTTACTGACAAAGATGGAGTCTGATGTCCCATGTCCACATCACATGCCCTTACATGTTTTGCTGAATCACAGAGGTCATCATTGGCTCCTTGCTGTCTGAGGTGTCTTCAGGAAGAGCTATCTGGAGAGATGATTCTTCTTAATGGCCTATAAAGCTTGAATAGTCCATCAACATTGGGCTGGTGTGACGGGATGTAAACTACCTTGTGGGGGTCCCCCCCCACAAGTACAAACACATTTGAAGTACAAATACAGGGCCATTATTCATAACTTCAGATACAGTGATGATACATGGATTTAACCAGGATATTCTTACTTGACAGATTTTAACTTTTCCATTGGTTTCAGAGTAGCAGCCGTGTTAGTCTGTATTCGCAAAAAGAAAAGGAGTACTTGTGGCACCTTAGAGACTAACAAATTTATTTGAGCATAAGCTTTCGTGAGCTACAGCTCACTAAGTGAGCTTTTCTTTTTTGCGAACTTTTCCATTGACACCTTACATGATACACTTTGTACCAAATTTAGTGCAGTTGTGCAACAGCGGTAGCAACAATGAAAGAAATGGTCACCTTCAGTCAGACAGCATCACAGAGGTACATCAAATTTACCTATCAGAAGAATTTTCTTTCTAATTCTTCATGAGTGAAAACCAAAAAGACTTAGGAGCTGTCAGTAAGAACAGATTCAAAATAGTTATTCCTGAAAAAGATGGAGAATCGATGTATCCCTAACCCTCCACAACACACACACACCATCAAGTTTGAATGCAGAATTTGATTCAAATCATATCATGTGCCTTACGTGTAGGTTATTCAGAAGTCTCCACTGCTGAGACTTTCCAATTCCTCTGCCTTATGAATTCTTGTACTTCCTCAGGGATTCAGTAAGTAAAAATTTGGCAATTGTAACAAATCAATTTTGTTAGATACAGCATAGTGAATTTCAGTTTCCTCTCCAGAAGTTGTTGTTTCACTTCATTATACTTCCAAGCCAAGGAAATTCCTCAGGATTTCAAAGATGCAATTGTAATTACACTATACAAAAATAAAAGCAACAAGTATGACTGTTGTAATACCGGGGTGTATCCCTGCTATTTATAGGTGGTAAAATCTTTGCCTGTATTTTGCTCAAACAACTTGTGAAAATAGTATCAGAGAAGTTTTTATCAGAGACCCAATGTAGGTTGAGATCAGACTGGAGCAGCACAGACATTTTTGTTATGAGACCAATTCAGGAAAAATAATTTGAACAAAACATGGAACTGTGTGCCATCTTCATTTGATCTGAGAAAAGCATTTGACATCCGTGAGCAGAAATGGCCTAGAAAATTCTAGATAGGTTTGGGTGCCCCATCAAATTTGTTAATATCATAAGTCTATTCCATGATGACACATCTCGTCAAACTCTCTCAGATGGTGGCCTTTCTAAATAATTTCCCATATCTAAAGGGATGAAACAGAGTGTTGGCACTGCCCTTTATGCTCTCTTCTTTTGCAGCCATTCTGAATGGACAATCTTCAAAATGGAATATACATAAGGTACAGAACTGATGGAAAACTCATCCGTCTCCAGAGACAAAAGTTCTTGAGGAAGTTGTGTGAAGCTCTTTTTGTGGATGATTATGCTTTACTTATTCATAGTGAAAGTGACCTGTTTATTGTTGGCAGGTTCTCAGAAGCAACTAAACCGTTTTAACACACCGTCAGTCTGGAAAAAAACTGAAGTCCTCTTCTAACCAGCTTCATCAACCATTATAATTGAGTCAAACATCACCATTGATAGTATAGAACTGAAGAGTGTCAATCACTTCACATATCTTGGCAGTACCATCTCAAGTAATGGTTTCCTGGATAAAGAAATATCAAGTAGAATACGAAAGTTTCTGGAAGACTTTGCCATAGGACACGCAACCAGCATACCATCAAACAGTCAGCAAAACTGATGATGTACAATGCAGCAATGATAGCACCCCCTTTTATACAGGTGTGAAACCTGCACAGTTTACCACAGATGCATTAAGCAACTTGAAAAATTTCACATCTGCTGTCTCTGCTCTATTCTGAAGGGCCACTGGTGAGACAGTCTCAAACATTAATATCCTTAAGAGAGCATAAACAACCAGCATGGAGGCAATGATCATCAAAGCTCAGTTAGATGGACAGATCATGTTATCAGAATGGTTGATGATAGACCCTTGAAGAAAGTGTTCTATGGTGAGCTAAAACTCGGAAAGCACAGGAGGGGTGATCAACAAAAGGCTTTTAAAATACCCTTAAGCAGAGTCTCCCCTGATGCAGCATATATATTGATAATTTCAAAGACATAGCTAAGGTCGCATCTGAAAGGAGAGCAATTATCAATAAAGTTTGTAAATATTTTGAGGAAGACAAATGTGGAAAACTGATCAGAAAAAGAAGGCCAAGAGTCATGCAAAGTCTTCAGTTGGAACCTCATGAGAACAGACATGATGTAGTGACATCATCATCAGATACAATAGACAGCCGAACATAATTCTGAGTCTCAGTAGGAAACTGCTCTTATCAACAGTCAATAAAGAGTCCTCGATATTTGAGAATAGTACAAGATGACAACTTGTATCAAAATAAGAGTGCTTCAGGACACCAAGGAATCCTTAGTGATGAGAAAAGATTAGATTTATAATTAAGAGAACATAACAAAATGTGCTCAATGTTGGTCTTGGCTTTTGATTAAGGCAGTGAAAATTGTGCAGAATAGAAAAGTACAAGGTACTGAATACATACAAAGTAATACTGCTTTGGGCTTCTCAGAGTATCATACCTAGACATTCATATATATGCTCAATTTCAGTAAACAGCTCTAAGTACTATATACTGTATCCATCTAGCTGGTACGTATATGCTCTGGTTTTATGCTCAGTATAAGTATTTCCTCCTAACCCTTTTACTATTACTATGTATTCTCTGTCTTTTCATTATTTTTATCCAGACTGCCCCAGTACAGTGAAGTGTATTGCAATGATGTCAGTAGCACAGGATGACTTTATGATGATTCCCCATTGCGATGCTTTTGAAGCCTTTTTTTCTCTGGCTGCTCCCTGTTGAACTGACATTTAGGAATTTGCTACTTCTATTATAATTCCTATGATAGTATTGTTACTGGCCTTGATTCTTCTCTCATACTGGTATACTTCATGATTAACTCTCTTGAAGTCAGTGGGGTTACATTAGTGTAAAACTAGAATAAGAAGGGAATAAGGGCTACAGATTATAAATTAACTGGTGAAGGCACTTTGAAAAAATAAAGAAGAATCATGGGAAAAGTTCATGCCAGTCTCCAAATACTTAGGCATTAGGGTTCTACCTAGATGTAGTGGTGGCCACAGGTTGCAATGCTGCCTCATAGCACTTGTGTGGCTACTATTTTAGCCTATATGGTGGAATAGTGACTGCAGCTTCTGTGCTATTTGCACAGGATACTGTGGACACTGAGGCCACATAATCATCTTTCTGCAGCCCCTCTAATACTCCATCTCTAATGTTTCTTTATCCTGACATAGAAACCCTTCTCAGCAGATAGACTTCCTCACATGGCCCCTAAGTGGGGATTAGGCATTGAGGCCATCATTTTGCCAGCACTCCACCCAAGGGTGAATTTCACTTCACAGTTGTAATCTAGGGCTCAACTGATCTTAAATTAATACTGAAATGTACTTTTAAAAGCTAATTATTGCAGCATATTACTCACAAATAAACCAAAGTCCCTAAATACATGGTTATACTCTGCTGATTGCAATTGTGGAAGAGTTTAATGGAATTCAACTCCTGCACCTCTGTGGAACTCTCTTTCTTTACAAACTAACCCAGGAAAATTCATTCAAACAAAACTATACAAAATAGGGCCAAATCTGCCTGACTCTCTGCATCCTTGCACACCACAAACCCCACTAAGAGTGCACAGCTGAAGCAGCGATTTGGATTCTGCTTTCTGGACTCAAGTGTGATTTTAGTGATGCAATAGGCCTTATTTGCTGTCTGTCTGCAGAGGTGTAAATTTCAGCCTCTGTGAGAAGATGTTGTCCTTTATATCATCACTGTGGTGTTTATGGGCATGACCATTGCAATGGTTAGAAGGCATGGCCCACGAGTTTATGTGCATACGAATATAATCTCATTTAGGCCCCTACTCATGGCCCCATTAAAAAAATTATCTTACTGCTGACAAGAAAAGGATCTTGAAGGCGGTTGTGCATTACAGTAGTCTAACACAGGACACAGGTGCACATTTAAACAGCTATTGCAGGTAAACTGAATGCTCATTTGAAGGGAATTAAACCTATTTTAAAGCACTTGCTAGAATTTGGACCTTAACATCAAAAATTCTCATGCAAAGAATCCCCGAAATTCTGAATTTATTGTTCAAATAGCATCATCAAGACACTCACTTGTTCTGGGATGGTACAGCTACTGTAGTCTTTTGTGTGTCTGTGTGTGTTGGATTTGCAATCACAGTCTTAACTGCAATTTCCTTTTACATTTTGGATTTAAGACAAATAATATTTTGAGACTTCTTTGTATGAGATATATTTCTAAATGTTTTAAATGTAAGAGCAGCTGTATTGTTTTTAAGCTCTTATTTTGGAGACTGGAGTGCCCTCTGGCATTCTACTGAAGAAAGTTTAAATAAGGTGTACTTTTGTCTATAAAACACAAATAATCTAGGTCAGTAATCTAAACCTGGAATGTGTACTTTTAAGAAGTTATGTTGCCATTCTCTACATGCTGAACCCATAGAAAGCTAGTTAATGTTAATCAGAACTAAAAACTATTTTTTCATTTACATCTAAGACTTTCCATTTCCTCTTGCACTAATTTACTTCATTTTATTGTTGCTAAGGGAAATGCAGATTTAATCCTCTGGGAAATGTGGTATGTTCCCACACTAATGGAAAAAACTATATTCTTGTAGTAGCTAGTTTTCAAGGAACTTCTGTTTGTGGTTACATCACAACTAATGAATACATTGGCTTGGGGAATTAGTGTCCTGCTACTGATGATGTAAATTCTTCTCCTTTGTAAGTACTGAAGTTTTCAGGGAAAGAAATGAAAAGTTTCTTAATAATCAAATGTAGTAATTATAAGTGATACTTATATTGCCCCATACATATCGGTAGACAAGTTAGTCTTGATAGATTATAGAATACTGATGTCTGTTTCATTATCACGATTGGTTTTCAGAAGTCAATGTAACTTAAACAAGATTGTAGTCACAATAAGGTTGTGTATTTTTAATTACTAAAAAATTGTATAGAAAATTGAATTGTCCTTGAAGAGTTATTCTTCCAAATCTGGAGACTACATGCTGTCACTAAAATATGACAGAGGGGTTTTAATTACGGAGTTGCTATTGATGCCTTCATAATACACACAAACAATAAGATAAATGTTAGAAATTGTAATAATCTCACTGTACATTGAATGAAAAGGATAAGAGTGTCTAAAATATTTTTTCTGTCAAGTTAGCTTGTTAATGAGGGAAAGCTATCTAATGGTGTTGGTTAAAATGGTATTTTAGGGCCAGGTTTCCCAGTGGTTTTCTTAATCACATCTGTAAAATCTGTAGATATTTCTCCATTTGCAGGCACCCAGGTCCAGATTCTCAAAGGTATGGAGGCACCTGACTCCGATGGGAATTAGGTGCCTAATTACCTTTGAGAATATGAACCCCAAAGCCTCCACCTGCAGTCCCACTGAGGTCAGTATCCCCGAAAATCAGGCTCACCATGGATAATCCATTCCACATTTGTGCATAATTACCTGTTTGACACAGGTATTTATGGGACTTTGCTCCTGCAAGCTCTACTGATGTAATCCGTGAAGCCAACAACAACAACAACAACAACAACAAAAAGACTGTTACAGAAGATTCTTGGTGGAAGAGAAACCAATGAACTGTAGCAATTTGAGAAGAAAACTGAAGACTGGTTTGGTGCTCACAATCTTCTCTTTTAGAGAGTTGGCCAATCCTAAATTTCAGTGAAATAAGGAAAAGGACGGTACTGGAGTACAACTGATGGCATCACTAAATATTAAGAGACGAAGATTTTGAATACATATGCTTTTGGTATCCCACATGTTTTAAGAAGTGACTGTTTGGATTAAACAAACTCTATTTAAGTAAAAATGGTTTTGAAACAATTCAGAAATAGAAGAGCTTGATAGACACCTTTTAGCTGGTTGGAAGGAGAAGGAGACGTGTTGATGAACTTAAAACCCCCAAATTCAACTTGAATTATAAGATAACTGACAACAGAAAACATTAAGAATAAAAAAGGTACTTTACATACCTCTAGTTAAACATAGTTATTACACATCTGTGTCACTGGCATACGGAATTTCATTACACCTTTATATTTATAAACCAGTTTTCTAGGACACTTCAGGTTTGTCTACATCAGTGGTTCCCAAACTTGTTCTGCCGCTTGTGTAGGGAAAGCCCCTGGTGGGCTGGGCCGGTTTGTTTACCTGCCGCATCCGCAGGTTCGGCCGATTGCGGCTCCCAGTGGCTGCGGTTCGCGGCTCCAGGCCAATGAGAGCCGCTGGAAGTGGTGGCCAGTATGTCCCTCAGCCGCGCCGCTTCCAGCAGCTCCCATTGGCCTGGAGCAGTGAACTGCGGCCACTGGGAGCCACGATCGGCTGAACCTGCGGACGCGGCAGATAAACAAACCGGCCCGGCCTGCCAGGGGCTTTCCCTGCACAAGCGGCAGAACAAGTTTGGGAACCACTGGTCTACACAAACAATTAGACCACATGTACACTGCTGGCACTGCATAGTTCTGTAAACCAGTTTGGTAGACCTTATGTAATCCTTTTTTTGAAATGAGACTATGCCAAAGTGCTCTTCTGTAGGCTGTACAGAGTTAGACTGTGGCAGGCTAGTGTGAATTAGACTTACACCCCAGCTTGCTGTGGTCTATTTGTTTATGTAGAGTTAATAATTGAAGGACATTCGGGTTTTTTGGTTCATATTTTTATTAAGGATGCATTTTATTATGGGTATATCTATGCTTCGAACTTGAGAGGTGTGCACAGAGGCTCAGTGGTACCAGCTGCCAAAAAGTGTCGTTCTGTAAGAGCAACTCCTAACTGGCTTGTCAAACTTACTACATCTAGCACCCCACTTTCATAGTATTTATCCATTTAAAGGTTTCAGAGTAGCAGCCGTGTTAGTCTGTATTCGCAAAAAGAAAAGGAGTACTTGTGGCACCTTAGAGACTAACAAATTTATTAGAGCATAAGCTTTCGTGTGAGCTGTAGCTCACGAAAGCTTATGCTCTAATAAATTTGTTAGTCTCTAAGGTGCCACAAGTACTCCTTTTCTTTTTATCCATTTAAAATATCGCATGAGGTCTCTAATAAAACTTATGTCATACTGATCCTCATAGCCATTGCAGTATGGATGGATGGATGATTTTTTAAGGAGTTGTGTATATGTATTGAAAATAAACTTTAAAGTTTGTGTCCAAGGGAGAGCTGACAAACAAGTTTTGGGTCCAACAAAGGATGTTGATTCACCTGTCTGTCAGCCATGCAGATTACGCACTCTAAACCCATACAATGGACAAGGGGAGGGGAAGCCAACAAGAAAGCAAGACACTGGAAACAGAACTGAATCACAGGGGATCATCGTGACTCTGGGGACAAAACAATGAACACGCTATTTTATCCTCCACTGAGGAAGCAAAAAGGCCAGCTCTTTTTGCACTCATAAATGGAGGATTCCAGCCATGTTGGTTAGAGAAGCTGGGAAAGAAACTTTGACAAGGGCTTTAGCCTGTTCAAGTAAAGTTTGGACGCATGTTATACTTTTTGTTTTATATGTAACCATTTCTGTTTCCGTCATTATCCTTATTCACTTCTGAGCCTTTGACAATAAATTTATGATGGTTTTCACTATATCTGTATCCCAGTGCTGTGATGTTATATTGGAGCTGATCCTCAGTTGAACCAAACAAGCTGGTGTGTGCATTGTTCCTTTAGGGATAGTTTACCTGGTAATTTCTGTGAGTGTCCAGTGGTTATGGGCTGGACACTGCACGGGGATCAGGCTTTGGGATGCACCCATTGTTAACCTTCATGACAAAGTAAGGGCTAGCAGAGCCCTGAGGAGATTGTTTGGGTGGCTACCAGACTGGTGGTGTCAGGGAACTGACATTCAGTTAAGCACCTCTTGCTGGAGGCAGGGGTGTAACAAGATGACTCACGGTCCTGAAATGGGATCATACTCCTGCTGCTCGCACTGTGACAGTGACACTTCTATTTTTAGTGCTGTAGTTCAGTTGGAGCTATCTCTGGTATGTCTCTTCGACCTGGAAATTACTCCTCCAGCTTGAAGTTTGCATGTATCCAAAGGATTAATAAATGATTGATTAATCTCTATGGAGTTTTATGGAGTCTAACAGGTTTATAGGTTGCTTATAATCTTGACGTACACAGTCTTTGATACTCTATGGATTTGTGCATATAACCATTTATATCACGGCTGTAATGTGTTTATAATGTCTATTAGTAATTTATTAAATCTTTGTACACTATGTATAAATGTAGCCTTTTTACAAAATGTGACAGTCATTTGTATTGAGGTAGCACTCAAAACTCCAGTCAGGACTGGGGTTCCTGTGTTGGGCACTACACTGATACATAATTAGGAATTTGCCTCAGTCCTTCACTCCCATGGTAGGTGGCATTCTGGGATGAAAGACTGCAAGTTCTCCAGCCTGGTATAATGTTCTTATTTTCCAATGTTCCAATAAATGTCTTATCCTTTGAGTTCATCACGTAATTTCCTGTTCTGCATATTTTGTCTGTGTTTGTTCCTGAGTAGCAGCCGTGTTAGTCTGTATCTGCAAAAAGAACAAGAGTACTTGTGGCACCTTAGAGACTAACAAATTTATTTGAGCATAAGCTTTCATTGGCTACAGCCCACTTCATCAGATGCATAGAATAGAACATATAGTAAGAAGATAAATATACGCATACAGAGAATATGAAAAGGTGGAGTAAAAGGCTAATTAATTAATCATCTTAATTCATTAGCATTTACTCCACCTTTTCATATTCTCTGTATGTGTGTATATATAATATCTTCTTACTATATGTTCCATTCTATGCATCTGATGAAGTGGGCTATAGCCCACGAAAACTTATGCTCAAATAAATTTTTTAGTCTCTAAGGTGCCACAAGTGCTTCTTTTCTTTTTGTGCTTGTTCCGACAGCATACATTTTGTCCCACTGCCACAGTTTCTGAGTGGTGAACAGAAAAGGAGTACTTGTGGTACCTTAGAGACTAACAAATTTATTAGAGCATAAGCTTTCGTGAGCTACAGCTCACAGTGGTAAACGTGGCCCTGAACATGACTGAGCCAACATACTTTTCTTTCTCTTTCTATTCTTCATTCAGTTTTATGGTCCGATATTTAGCAAATGTTCGACCATGACTCCTTGGCTTTGTGATTGATCAGTGTATCATAATCCATCTACAACACTGCTCTAAGCTATCCACTAGTTTGCTACAGCACTATTTTTATCAATGTTACACTTTGCAAGTTGTTTTGTCACCTGTGACATAGAAAACTTTGTGCACCTGGAGAGCCAGACTTGCCCTTTCCATACCAGTTATCACAACTAGCTACTCTGGGTAGGCACAGCCAAGGCAATGTCTTAGGGTGAGGTCCTGCAGTGCACATGCAGGTACTTCAAGCTACTAGTGAGAGTTGAGTGAGTCGCCAGGACCAACTGCAAGCAAACCAGCCCTTGTGGTGCAGCTGTCTACTATGCAGAGGTACTGCCTTTTGAGCTCACCCTTTATACTGTCGGGCAAGTTCTGCTTTCGGTTCCATTGGCATAAGAGAGTGCAGGTTTTGGTCATTAGTGTATAATGTGCATGAATTTGCACCTTTTAATCTGTTTACATATATAAATTATAATGGGCCAAATGTTGTTCTCTTCCTAGCAAGGAGCAAATGCTCATTGTTCACACAAATTCATAACAGGGAGTGCTGGAAGGGAATGGGGGCTTATACAGCATGCTCCAGCTCTTTCCCCTACCACCCAGTCCAGGGACAACTCCCTTTGTGAACAGCCCAGAAGATTTCTAGTGTGCAAGATCTGCAAGAGTAATATGGAACAATCACTCTAGTTAGTATATTCCTTTACTCTCTACTTATATTTCTTTAGGGTTTGTTAATGCTGCTAGCCTCATCTTGAAAATGGATCAAATCAAACGCCAGATTCAAATACTCCAGAACTTTTGGTACATTTGAATACAAATTAGTGGGTTCTCGCTTATCTCAGTTTGAAAGGATGGAAGATCTCATAGTTCTACAGAGAGACTCATCTAAGCTTCCCCAATTATGTTTTCTGTTGTAAAAGCTAACGCAGTTACAGAGCTATATTTTAGCCAGCGCTGCTTTCTTGCAGCAGCCTATTTATTGCACTATGGGCTTAAAATGTATTAAATCATTTTAGCTTCCCTACTTCAACCACTGTATATTACACTGATGCCTCAAGGCTATTTTTCTGTGCTTTACAATTTGCCTTCCTATGTAAAATGGTAAACTGTAGCCAAAGCATCTACTGTACAGTGCTTAATCCCAAATACTCTTAGCTTTGGGGTGCGGGCGAGAGGGTGGTTGGGTGTACTGACATAATTTCTGGTTTTCTGGGATACCTTATGACTAAGCAATTATCTAAGTGTATCTGGAAACTCAAGAGATTACTGATCCAAAAACTTGCTGAGATTATTAGTTCACAGGTAAAGATAGATTTTTAAAATCTTTCTATGAAAATCTGAGATAGACACAAGATGGAATTAAACTAAAGGGTCATATACTATATCTGATCATTCTGCCAAACTCCCATTTATTTGATTTGCCTGAAAGAATACACTGAATTTATTTAGGTTTTTTTTTTTAAAGTGCCCATCTAGATTTATTTACAGTCCTAAATGTTCAAGTCTGAGCATGAGACACATATCACCTTTTGTTTAAAGCTTGATTTTAGAAGACAAGGATTTTTCACTAACAATAATTCTGTTACTTGGAACCTATACCACATTATTTATGATTTTTTAGCCCCAAGTGGTGTGTGTGGCATTCTACAGGCAAATAAGAAAAGTCTCTGTCTTGAGCAGCTTACTATCTAAATAAAGACTGTACAGTTTTAAATAGGATATTTTAACTGGAGTTTTTAAATGGTCTAGGCCTGGAGAGTGCAGGAAGGCAAAGGTCATCTGAGTCATTGTCTTCCTTACTCTGTAGCAAGTTTCCAGTTTTGATTTATTCTGAAGAAATTCTATCACACAGAGAAAAGGGGCCTGATTCCCTATTGTCTTGCACCTTGTATGGTCATTTAAATCACTGCAAAGAAAATGCAAATGGTGTAAAATGTAGTAGATTGGAATTTTATTTCCAATAAATAAATGTAGCATTTTATTTCCAAGAGGCAGAACAACAAAGAATCAAAACAAAGTAGTTTTAAGAGTGCCAATTGTTCATTCAATATTTTAAAATGCTGTAATTATTTATCAAAATTCGGAGTGCAGTGTGATAAAGGTACCTGTAAATGATGAGGCCAGTTCAGTCTTGGTGTTAACAGATGCAGCTCCCCTGTCATATGTGAATTTGACCCAATGAACTTAGCATCACCATGGTTGCCTTCTGCACTGATTCAGGGCTTCAAGCAGGCACATCTTCAGCCCAGGCACCTGAGGCACAGCCTAACCAAAAAATTCAGAAACTAATTGCCAATCTCAGAAGCTACAAAGCATGTATATTAAATAAGTGAAAAATCCACAAGAAGAAGTGCTTGTGATCTGTCAGGTTCTTCACTTTCTTTCTGTCTCTGTAAATGCAGGGCCAGAAAATGTGGTTGCTGCAGGTGAGACTCAATTGGCGGTATACAGAATAGTGCCTCAGGAAGCTGGCATGTTACCATGGCAATTTACCCCACCCAGGAGTCACTGCATGAGGGTGTTGCTGTGGTAACCATGATTTGATGAGGCTACAGAAGGATTATAGCAGTTAAGGCTTGTTCTGATATCCTACAGGGCTCTAGAAGATCCCTTCCACCACTGACTGTGGACCTGGAGGAGACTCCCTACATGGCTGAGGGGTCCAGTTTCTGCTGCAGCTGTCCTGGCTTCGTGAAGCAGAAACCTGCAGCCAGGTTTGCAAAGAGGAGGACGAATCCCTGGCTGTGGAGGAGGAAACTCCCATTATGTGGACATGTTCTGCAGGGATAGTCCCCCACTCATGACTGGTTGTCAGCAGGCCCTTGGCTGTGCAGGGAGCCTGAAAATCTACACTGCAATTAAATAGCCCCTTAGTTCAAGCCCTGTGAGCCTGCGTTACCTGACACAGGCCAGCCACTGGTTTCTGATTGCAGTTTAGACATACCCTTTGTATGCTGTTGCTTGCATTGCTGAACTGAGTGCACACTCCTGCATATAATGTGAAACTTCTCTACATAGATGCTGAGCACTATGAAAGATCAAACCCTTAAATACACTGGGCCAACAACGAACTATATCTGCGTGTAGATATTAAAACATGTATAACAAACATCTATGATAAAAGAATGTTATGGTTGCAAAGTCAAGAATTCAACTTTAGGAAATGCCAGAATTAAGGTTGTCACAGCTTGTGGCTGGTGACCATTTTGGATAAAGGCTGACAAGCTCTCAGAGGTGAATGAGACCCAGGATCTGGCTGATGAATCTTTGGACATAACGAAACTGGAAACCTAAAGTCTTCACAGATTGAGGTCCTCCTTGGTGCCCTTTTCCTTTTCATGGGCGGCAGAGAGGAGGGAGAGAGGGTTTAGAAGTAAGTTGACGACTAGGGGTTAGGCTGAAAAGGGTCTACCCCAAGTTATTGGTTATAAGGTGGGAGCCCTTAACGCCACACTAGACCCAATTAAATGTGAAGGACATAAATCCACACCGTGTAGAGGTCAAGCACAGGAGTTTATTATGTACAGCACTGACGGAGTGTCCCCTTGCTTATTAGGCTCACAGACACTGTCAATCAATTGATTACAATGGAATATATGGATTTTCTATGGGCGGGGGAAAGTGACGGGGTAGGTAGTCCCACTTCCCTGGATAGGTCTAGCAACAAGACATTATAGCACAGTAGCCAGGGTCAAAGGTTATATAATGTCTCCACCCATGGTCTCGAGTGGACAAATTAACATTTAATTAATACTTTAATAAATGTATTAGTATAAAATATATTTGTTGAATTCTGATTTGGGGTCCATAGGAATGAAGTAGCTCCTTTGATTATCGAACAGATACATATCTAGGGGTAAAAGCAAAGAAACAGTGAAAGTATTTGGCAATAAAGATTGTCTTTCAAGTTGTTCATTTGTGTTTTAAGGCAGGCATTGGTCCCTGGTAAAGGGAGGTGAGAGGAGGCCATATCTTATACTGACATGCTTGAACCTTTCATAAACTCAAGGTTGGATGTGTGGGAAGATCATCTCCCTACAGAAGAAACTAACACAACAGAAACAGGGTTTCTTTGTTCTATTTGCAACTTTTAATGAGACACAATTATTGCCCCCAACATCTGGCGTTTTGCTGACCAGGCATATCTTAGCAAAAGCAAGGTTATCTTTGGTTATTCTGCTTTCTCTTACCTATTGCTAGCCTCTGACCTCTTGACCAAACTCTGGACTTTGGGTCTGTACACAAATCCATATAGCAGGTTATTACATCAGCAATGGATTTTAATCCTTCAAAATGCCTGGTAAATGACAAGGAATAGGTGTAGGTGGATAACTCCCCTTGTCATTGTTACATTAAAGTTGGGGCCTGCTGCTTGAATCTATCCCTGTGTCTATCTTTCATTCACTTTTGTGTCCTGATCAAAGCAAGAACTGCATATACTGAAATTGGAGAGCAAGGCCTCTGGTGTGAGTTTAGCTAATGTATCTGAAATGAAGTGAGTACTTCACTGAGTGTAGGATGGGTTAAGGACTTGAGGAAATCGACTCATTTTCAGAAACTTGTATCTCGACAAGCCCCCAGAAATAAAATCTTGGAAACTGGCAGTGCAGATGTGTATTCTTGCTGTATTTATCAGTTGTTTTCCCAACCAATAAACAATTGATGAAAATGGCGAGAATTCATGTTTGCACTGCTGGTTTCCAAGATTTTATTTTGGGGCGCTTGTTGAGATATCAGTTCCTGAAAATAAGTAATTTTCTTCAAGTCCTTAACCTATTGTACCACCATTAGTTCTATCAGGATTGAGCTACAGCCAGCTAGCCCTGGTCTAATCACCTGTCTCTTGTAGACATTTGTAGCCTTCACTAACAATGTACAATAACTAACCATTGGTGTTAGTCAGCCAGAATGGACATGGACCCAACATCCAGATATTGTCCTGAAGTGCTTCCAGGAACTTCAGAAACTTGTCAAACTATGCTGGACAAAATTCAACCAGAAAAGATGTGGTTATTCCCTCATGATATTTCTCTGAATCCACAGTGGCAGGCAACTCTGTCTGAATCTGATCAACATAATCTGTAGTGACTGAAGATTATGCAATTAAATTCACTAGTATTGTCCATGGTTTATACTTTTTTCAAGGTCAATATATTTCAGTCTGAAACTGCTGCATAATAAAGGTTGGGATTACACTAACCTTAAAACCATTCCATCATGTTTTTTAAGAACTTCAAATCAAATGATAAGTATGTTTATGAGGTCCCCATAGTATAGTGTGTTAACAGAAGTATAGTGTTCGTCTTCTGATTTTCACAAATCTGTTTTATATGCCATTGAACAAGAGAAAAGCTAAGATCTTCAAATTTAATTAAAAATAAACAGGCATATGTAAATAAAGGGCCTGGGTTAGTACAGTGATGGGCTATAGAAAACCCTAAATATAGGATAAAGATGAGATAGATTTGAAAATTTTAAGATCATTTATTCTGAAGAAAGATGTGCAATAGTTTTCCTGTCTGAGCCAGAAATGTGTTTGTGTCATTCCTTCCTAACAGAGGGCTTCAATGACAGGAAACTACGTTTTCAGAAGAACACTAGTTGATCTCACGCTTTCGAGATCTGAATGATTGATTGCTCATTCTGAAATGTGAATTATGGGTAAAATTTTTCAATAGTGATTGAGGCATTTAGAAGCCCACGTCAATGAGAGATTGGCTCCTAAATTCTAATGTCATTTTTGAAAATCAGACTGAAGTAATGTCTTCACTACCAAAAAGGTGTGGTGTTACTCTGAGATATCTAACTCAAGATAGCTATCTTGCTGTAAAATCCTAGTGGCGGCAAAGCACACACAGTTTTTACTACTATGTAACATGGGGAGGCAAACACTATAACCCTGACCTATGTGAGACCTGACATAGTTACATTGAGGTTAAAAACTACAGAGCCTTGTCTCTGTTATGATTTTTACAATGTGATAACTAATGAATGTTAACTATGTCACTGTAAAAACACACCCTTTTTAGCATTTAAAATATAACTTTAAGGTTTTGTGTCACTTAGGAATTTTTGAAAACATTACCATATGTGCTTAACCATTAGTTACCACTGTTACCGTAACTTTACACTTCCTTGGTAATTTTGGGAGTTACTTCACCCTGCTCTTCTCTATAGACCTCAGTATATTGCTATAAATCCCATGCAGCTCCCCTG
This sequence comes from Dermochelys coriacea, assembly GCF_009764565.3. Taxonomy (NCBI): domain Eukaryota; kingdom Metazoa; phylum Chordata; order Testudines; family Dermochelyidae; genus Dermochelys; species Dermochelys coriacea. The sequence goes on from NC_050069.1 coordinate 231,811,138, forward strand.
AAAAAGTGCCTTTTTCACATAATCTCTCTTCCCCCCCCTCATCGCCCCTCCCCCAATAACCAATAGGGGTTTAAGAAAGATGCATAAGGTTTTGGTGTAATGTAATGTTTTGTTTCCTGCTGTGGATAATTATAAAGACTTTACTTGTGTTATGCTCAGAATCTAAAATGTATAGAACCAAACCTAACAAACAGCACTAATAGTGCAAAAGAAAGGAGCATTCAAAAAGGCTTCCAGCAGAATATTGCTTTCATCTTTATTTGTTCTCAAATGAGCAGGGAGAACATAGGTCACAGATGACAATGCTTTAGAATTAGTATTTCACTGTTACCTGTTTTGTATATTTCGATACGTTTTTAATGTTTCAAACAAGTCAGAACTAATGAAAATGCAGGGTTTATTTTCTTTCGTTGCTCTGCATTCATTCTCTTTGCATGTTGCTGTATTTTGGTTTCCTAGGGAACTGCTGTTGGATGTAACAAGATTGGCTATGTTCTTGGACATTTGTCAGAGTTGTGAGCAGTTTTGACTGATTCATTGTGTGTGTATAACTGCAATAGTTGAATACTCAGCAGTATGTATTTTTCTGTTTGCCAGATGAAAGAAATCTTGAACATTAGGTTATTGTACATTTAAAGAGTTTGTTAGACGTTTTTGACTTAGTTTAGTTGCCATGCTGCAAACATAATTCTCTTTGTTGAGATCAAGGATTTTTAAGATGTAATTTGTAAGCAAGTGTTGAAATAACATGCTGAAAATAGACCACATCATCCATATCCATCACTGGTTGAAAATCAGGGACCTGCATCTCTTGGGAAATGAAAGAAATACAGCTGCAGACTGATTCTCAAACCATTTATCACCTATTGCCTCTGGTGTATCTTTATTTACTGCTACAAATTGACAGGACTCCTGTTTTAGCTCAAAGCAGCTGTTGCATACTTAATATGAGCTTGAAGCATAAGTAGGCCCACACATAGCCTTATCCACTGTTTGTTCATTTTAAGACTTCTTCTCCACCTTGTTGTCCATGACATGGTTCAAGAGTGTGCACATGGTTCAGAAATTTGTGCACGACTCAGGCTGATGGGGCCACCTGGTATAGTATGAAAAGTCCACTCTATGCAGTCAAATGCAGAATCAGCCCCTTAAAATAGTGATTATTTTCACTTGTTGTGATGTATGATTGTGGAAAGATAAGTTATACCTTCTTAGAATCACTGGAAGCAGTGCATGCTTTTATCCTTCCATATTTTACACTGTCCCAGTTCCAAGATGAATTTCTGGTCATCTTACAGTAAAAATACGTTTGGGGATTTTTAGTAAATTTAAATAGATTAGTATGAATTTTACAGTCATAAGAAAAATTAATAAAATCTCAAACTTGGGGAGGTTAGAATCCCTAAGACACAATGTCATCTTGAGTCTTTCTTAAAAGTTGCTTCTACCCCACCACTTTAAGCTTTGTATGCCCCATTTCTCCCTCTGCTTTAAAAAGATTTTTTTTCCTCTGCTACACAGAAACACTTTCTGCTCTGATATCTCTCACCCCTTTGCAAGAGTGATACCTTCCGTTCTTGATATGCTTCAAATTTAATTTTCCTGGAATATGTTGTGATATAACTCTGTGGTTTTTGTCTCAGATACAATATGTTATCAACCTGGCAAAATTTAGAAAATAACATTTCAATAGAATGTGGTAATTAATTTACTTGGACAATTTAAAAATGTTTGTTTTGTTTGATCTATGGTAAAAATGAAATACTTGGGTATTGATCAACCTCTGCTATTCTACTGCTCATTCAGATGTACCAGTGTTTACCCAGAAATCTCTGTAATTTCAAGAAGCTTGTAACATTGTAGAGTACACACATTATACTCAAGTACATTTTATTGTATGATAATTATCTTGACCTTACGTCTAAGTGATCCTAGCAGTGCACTAAAATCTGTGCAACCTTTAAAACTGAACAGGGTGTAGTTACACATCTGTGATTTAATCCACAGTTATTGCTATCCTGCTGAACATTAATACAGTGAGAATGAGTGGAGACATGGCTGTGCAAAATAATTTTTGTTAGTTTTTTTTGTCCAATTTATGAGTTTCCTTACTAAAGATATGTATAAGGCAATAAGAGAGCATAATAAACTTATAAACCAGTTATAGCTTTTATCATATAGTTTGGATGTTTTTCAAGGATTTCTAGACTCCTTTTTTAGTTAACAAAAAGAAGCCAAAAACACATAATCTGAGTGATCAATAGAAAAAGAAACTGACATTTCAGTATTCTGACAGGTCAGAAAATTACATATGGGATTGTTTTATATAATACAGGACAGGTGACAACCAGGGAAGTTATTTCAGAAAAATTCAGGGGGAAGAGAGCACAGTTGTTTCAGCACCTATAATGAGGAGTCGGATGGCACCTTAAAGTTTAGCAGATTTATTTGGGCATAAGCTTTCGTGGGTAAAAAATCCATCTGAAGAAGTGGGGTTTTTACCCACGAAAGCTTATGCCCAAATAAATCTGTTAGACTTGAAGGTGCCACCAGACTCCTCGTTGTTTTTGTGGATACAGACTAACACGGCTACCCCTCTGATACTTGAGCATATAGAACATTATATGAGATTATATTATATCCTGCAAAATTGGGGTGGGGGAGCAGCAAAAAGGGGAGGACATAATGAAGCATGTAGACATATGAAAAGTTGAAGGGGGATAACTGCCCCGTGATGACAATCCTTATTGATGAATGAAACAAAACCATTTGGTTTTGAATGGCACTATTATGCTCTGGAGAGACATGGATGAAAGGAAGTAACTGGCATGTAGGTCAAGATTGTGGAAGTCCAGCTCAAGCAATGTGTGCATAAATATAATATAACTTATTTGTAAGACACACAAATGAAGAGTAAGCAGAGCTATAAAATAAGTTATCTGTGATTATGTATAGTTTGTGATGACCCTGGCTATGCTCCCACTCAGAGGACTGAATCTCCTTAGTCCTCTGTGTGAGCTACTTGTATTGCAGGTATCAGTGTGGTGGGGTAGGGAGAAGAGCAGCCACTGCCAGGTGAACTCCTCCTCATATCTGGGGTACGGAGAAGGTGGAACTGAGCCAGCAGAGAGGGGGAAGTATGCTGTACCAGGCGAAGGGCTAGCAAAGCTTTATTCCCCCATGAAGCAAGGGGAAAGCAGGGCCTGAATTTTGACACTGAGAATCACAATTCAGTTCCTGCTTTGCCCCGAGACAATACAGCTACAAATTACCCCTTATTCAGAGTGGATTACAAATCCCTAAAGGACCATGGGCCTGATCCTGCAAATCTTGTATTCCTCCTTGTGGTCCCCCAAGGACACCCACTCTAGGCTCCCAGCTACTCAGTCATCACTTCTCTTGGATAATCATCACCACTCTTTCCCTCCTGAGTGTTGTGTTAAATTTGTACAACTTCCTGATTAACACTGTGATATTCCCAGCAAGCCATGCTGCCTGTGCAGGCCAGCATTTGCACTTTGCTTTCTCTGTAGAGGCTATGAATTGCATAATTGCCAAAATTGCACACAGCTCTTCGTAAACAGGCACATTTATTCTTAAGATGAAAGCATTACAGAGAAAAATATAATTTTTTTTATATATTTATAAACTTAACCCACATGCTAAAAAATCTAACCAGTCTGGGATCACTGCAACCTTGGGCTGTAGTAGGTGTCAGACTTTCAAAACCAACAAGTTTTCCCTGTGGTTACAAGTTCATAATTGTCTCAGATTCAGAACTGGAAGAGAGACTGAACAGATCAGCCTGTTTCTTCATATACCTCAGGCCTTTGATCTCTGCTTCAGGAACAAGTAATCAAGATATTCCCCAATGTCATGAGCTAGTATGCCTTTGAAGCCAGCTGGGATCAGCTCCTAAATCATCAGTAAGGTTCTCAGTCAGCCTCTCTCCTGAGTTGGCAACCTAAGAGCAAATTAGTGATCCCAGTTGGGTGTAATGGTGCTTAATTAGAAACTGACCCCCAATTAGTAAAGTTCTGCACCTGGGCTGTGATTGATTGCCTCCTGGCTTGAAGAGGTGGAGCAAGGCCTTAAATAGAGCTGAGAACTCAGTAGAGGGGAGGAGACCCTGGAGGGGAAAACAAGTGGAGTTCTCCTCTGAGAAGAGCTGGAGGAAGATAGGCTGAGAGACCTATTGGCAGCAGAGTAAGCTCCTGTGGTAGAGCCTCGGGCTAGGGCCTTAAAAGGAGAAGAGACTAGAAGAGCAGCCTAGGAGTAGAGTTACCATATATCTGGGTTTTCCTGGACATGACCTCTTTTTTGGTCCTTTGATTTCTGTCCGGGTGGATTTTTGAAACATGAGTAAATGTCCATGATTTTTGGTATGATACTGCCACCCTTAATTCTGTGCTGCTGCTGGTCGTGGCACTGCTTTCAGTGCTGGGTAGTTGGAAAGTGGCAGCTGCTGTACACCACCCTTGAGCTTCTCCTCCCCCTGGCAGTGCCCTCTATTTGGAGACTTGAAATACGATGACTCTATCCAGGAGGGGCAGAAGAACTAGTTGTTATGAGAGAAGTTTTGCAGCAGGGGGAACCCTAAGTAAAGCTGTCGGAATCTCTGGGGAAGGAAGGCAGTAGGGGAATCCAGCTGGAGAAGAAAGAGGAATTTGGTGGAGCCTGACAGCAACAGAAAGGACTCTTAGTTTGAAGTATTTGATTTTGAACTTGGAGTTGGACCCTTTAGTTAACCCCAAACGGGGACTGAACTGTGTGTGACTTGACTGGAGGGCTGAGCCCCAGAAGACCCAGGAAGGGAGTCCGGAGAAGAGACTCGCCGGGACTTATCCTTGAGACTGAACAAGTTGCCAGTAGAGGGAGTGTGGGAGGCAAAGTCCTCTGCAATGCTGTGTCTGGCACAAAGGGCTGCCCTAGAAGTAAGGATGTGCATCTACACCCAGGAAATCCACATCTAATTTATCATCCCAAAAGTCCATTCTTGTCTGGCACATTTTCAGTGTGGTCCTTTGAGTTCACAGCACATTTCCCCCCTTGAGAGGTTCCATGAAATCCTAACCCACAATAATATATGAACTTTGTATTTAATAGTATGTACCCCAAAGATATTTAAAGTTAATTCAATATGTTTCCCAAGGATATGCAGGAAATCACTATATCTGTCATGGTCTCATTGAAGTCAATGAGATTATGCCCGTGGGAGAATACTTGGGTAAGGATTTGCAAAGTCATGTTTTACAATTCCACAAAACCTAGGTTTCTACTTCAATCTCTTTGGTCACTCAGTTACAGACCTAAAAGTGGCAATTCTTCAACAAAAAAACTTCAGAAACAGACTCCAATGAGAGACTGCTGAATTGGAATTAATTTGCAAACTGGATAAAATTAATTTAGGCTTGAATAAAGACTGGGCGTGGATGGGTCATTACACAAAGTAAAACTATTTCCCCGTGTTTCTTTCACCTCCCCCCACATGCACGGTTCCTCACACGTTCTTGTCAGCTGCTGGAAATGGCCCACCTTGATTATCACTACAAAAGGTTTTTTTCCCCCCGCTCTCCTACTGGTAATAGCTCACCTTACCTGATCACTCTTGTTACAGTGTGTATGGTAACACCCATTGTTTCGTGTTCTCTATGTATATAAATCTTCCCACTGTATTTTCCACTGCATGAATCTGATGAAGTGAGCTGTAGCTCATGAAAGCTTATGCTCAAATAAATTTGTTAGTCTCTAAGGTGCCACAAGTACTCCTTTTCTTTTTGCGGATACAGACTAACACGGCTACTACTCTGAAACCTGTCAGTACTCTCAGGGTCACTTCCTGAGCAGCAGATAAAGAGCATTCTGTGTGGCTCTGGTAGAGAGGTGCAAAGATGGCCTTAAATCATCTGCATTGGGCTAATCCCATGAGGTAATATAAAATTGCTCCAAGGCTGCTCTACCTTGTGCCATTTGCCTATGGGATGCCCTAGCCATGCCACTTTTTCCTCCTCCACACACCTCCAGCCCCTTTTGCTTGGAAGCTAATAGTCTGGTATCATACAAGCTGCTACAGCAACTTTGGGCCATCCGACAGTGGCTGAATCTGCTCATTTCAGGCTGATTTGCACTGGGTGAGCAACATAAAACAGACTTACTGAACTGAAGAATAGGGGCTCTAATATTTTTCTACTGGTATGTCTCCATGACACTTTTTGTAAATGTTCTGCTTTCATATTAGAATTTGAAAGTCACATTTCAGATGCAGAGGAAAATTAGGGAGATGCTGCCCTTGCAAAGACCACGCTGCCTAGGAACAAATGTTGATCTATTATTGCCCTCTCCAGTGTAAATGTACGGCCTCTTGACATATGATTGCTAATAGACTCTGACACCAGTCTGGAGGTGTTGGCTTTCCTTTGGGAGAAACCTATTTGCGCACTCTCCAGACTAGTCTGGTAAGCACATTTTAGTTACACATTTCCTTCATATGTGTATGGTCCCTTGAGTGCTTGTTGTACATGCAGCACACAAGAATATTAATCAGTGTTTTGTTAGTTTTCCAATGATACCTTACATGAGACATATCCAATACAGTTTATGATGGTAATAAATTGGGATATGCTGAACTGGTCAGGCCTGTTGAAAGATACCAGTGAGCCCCTTGCATTGGGATGCTTCAGGATCACAGGCTATGCTTCAGAATGCTAGGGAATCTTGAAATGATTGAAAATTACATTCGTATCATTCAATAATGTTCTTTAGACCTGGGAACCTTTACTATTTTTGAAGAAATCAGAATGATCAATTGCTAACTTCTTACATTATTAACAGGACTCTTAGAAGTATCTCTAAAAAGATTAATGCAGCAAATTTAATAATGATCACAGGAAAGTCATGAATAGCTTCTTTAAAGAAGAAACTAGGGTTGATGAGGTGCACTTAAATTTGTGATTAAACCTTTGTTAAGATATGGAGAACTAAGGCAACATATGAGAACTAGCATGGCAGCAGTAGTACTACCATTCCAAAAAAGGTTGTGTGTGTGTATGTGGTGGGTAGGGTGGAAGGGAGCAAGGAATAGGAATACATTACATCTTGCAGCTCAGCTGTCAGGGAAATATACAGGTTAGTAGATACATTGTAAGGCAGGGACATAGAATCATAGATTCCTAGGACTGGAGGGACCTTGAGAGGTCATCTAGTCCAGTTCCCTGCACTCATGGCAGGACTAAGTATTATCTAGACCATCCCTGGCAGGTGTTTGTCTAACCTGCTCTTAAAAATCTCCAGTGATGGAGATTCCACAACCTCCCTAGGGAGTTTATTCCAGTGCTTAACTACCCCGACAGTAAGTTTTTCGTAATGACCAACCTAAACCTCCCTTGCTGCAATTTAAGCCCGTTGCTTCTTGTCCTATCCTCAGAGGTTAAGGAGAACATTTTTCTCCCTTCTCCTTGTAAAAAACCTTTTTATGTACTTGAAAACTGTTATCGTGCCCCCCCCGTCTTCTCTCCTCCAGACTAAAACAAACCCAGTTTTTCCAAACTTCATGTTTTCTAGACCTATGTTGACTCATAGTTAGCTTGTGATCCACTATGATCCCCAGATCCCTTTCTGCAGTACTGTTTCCTAGGCAATCATTTCCCATTTTGTATGTGTGTGTTACCAGCAACCCTTTAGTAGGTGTCTTTTAAATTGCTGTACTTTCATAAAGTGAATTCTGGTAATTGGGCCAGTGTTTCAAAAGCACCTCCCATTTGTATATGTACAAACTTGCATGCAAATCTGTTTGCACATGCAGAATCCATCATCTAAATTCCACTGAATTTCAGTTATTTTTTTTCTGAAGGTATAGGGGAGAAGATGTGTTTGATTTATGACTTTATAGTACTGCAGAAACACAAGTTTACAGTACTTTACAGTACTGCAGAAACATGAGTCTGTGATTCATTTGCTAACATGTTGCAAATGCTACTATCAGTAGTTCATTAATTTTTATAATAATGCACAATTATATACCTCTTCAATATTTTTTCTTTTTACATTTATATATTTGTAAATTATTTCATTCAAAGAGATAGCTGCAGGGCATCACAGAGACTATATCGAAGGGCGTATAGATTCTGATGTCAACGGGTACTATGAATGTAGGTAAATTATTTGTTATTAACATAAGAACATAAGGAAGCCATACTAGGTCTGAGCAGTGGTCCATCTAGCCCAATATCCTGTCTTTCAACACTGGCCAGTGCCAGATGCTTCAGCGGGAGTGAACAGAACAGTGTAATTTAATGAGTGATCCATTTCCTATTGTCCAGTTCTACCTTCTAGCAGTCAGAGGTTTAGGGACACCCAGAGCATGGGGTTATGTCCCTGATCATGTTGGCTAATAGCCATTGTTAGACCTATCATCCATGAACTTATCTAATTCTTTTCTTAACCCAGTTATACTTGTGGCCTTCACTACATCCCCTGGCAATGAGTTCCATAGGTTGACTGTGCATTTGTGACTCTGGTTTGTGTGTTATGAGAAGTGGTAAATAACACTTTCTTGTTCACTGTCTTCACACCGTTCTTGATTTTATAGACCTCTATCATATCCCCCCCAAGTTGTCTCTTTTCTAAGTTGAACAGTCCCACTCTTCTTTATCTCTCCTCAGATGGAAGCTGTTCTATACCTCTAATAGTTCGTGTTGCCCTACTCTACCTACTCTGTGCTTATTCCAATTCTAATGTATATTTTTTGAGAAGGGGTTACCAGAATTATGTGCAGTATTCAAGGTTTGGGAGTACCATGGATTTATATAGTGGCATTATGATATTTTCTGTCTTATTACCTATCCCTTTCTTAATGTTTCCTAACATTCTGTTAACTTTTTTGACTGCCGCTGCACATTGAGCAGATGTTTTTAGAGAACTGTTCACAATGACTCCAAGATACTTTTCTTGAGTGGTAACAGATAATTTAAACCCCACTATTTTGAATGTATGTATAGTTGAGATTATGTTTTCCAATGGACATTACTTTGCATTTATCAGCATTGAATTTCATCTGCTATTTTATTGCCCAGGGCACCCAGTTTTGCAAGATCCCTCTGTAACTCTTCGCAGTCTGCTTTAGACTTAAGTATCTTGAGTAATTTTGTGTCGTCTGCAGACTTTGTCAACACACTGTTTACCCATTTTTCAAGATTATGTATGAACATGTTGAACAACACAGTACATATCGAAGAGAAGACCTTCCCTCTTACCCTATGACTCCATACTGTGGTGAGGGACCTTGTCAAAGGCTTTCTGAAAAATCCCAGTACACTCTATCACCTGGTTCACTCTTGTTCACATATATGTTTGACCCCCCTCAAATAATTCTGATAGATTGGTGAGGCATGATTTCCCTTTACAAAGTCATTCAGACAAATCATGTAAATAGAACATTCCAAAGTGATATTAGCAGTCTATTATTACACTGGCAGTGGAAAATCAAACTGGTTTGTGGTAAATCAATTTGTAGCTGGCAGACATACAAGTGAACTGATCTTACTACAGAGTTTGGTGTGACATCATTAAGCATGACTAGGCATAGATGATTTATGCTGTTGCTAAATCACATATTCCAGAAGCTAGAATCATTTTGTGCTGGTATTTTAGTTTGAATCCAAGATTGTGTTCCTTTTGACCTTTTTATTTTATATACTGTCAGTAGTAGATCTGACTATGCTCATATTTCCTTGAACCTGTCCGTGGATTGCCAGTTTCAGCTATAATATAATTATTGTACCTTTTTATTTTCAAAGCTCTGTATAAACATTAGGTACTACTCACCACAACCTTGTGAGGTAATGATTATTTGTTCCCATTTGAAATGGAACTAGTAGCACATTTTAAATTATATTTTAAAGAATAAAATATACCCATTGTTTGTTCAGCAAATTGTTACAGAAGAAAAACACGAAGTATACTATATATATTACTATATGTATACTATATAATTAATCAAATATTTTCAGACCAATCTCCTGTTATTTATGCCATTTCTACTATCTTTAGATGCCTTTTACCAGATAGTTGCTGTTAAATCTTTGCTTTTATTGGAAAAATATGAGGGCGTGCGAATCAACCTTACAATTAAAATGTAATTTTTTTGCAGTAAATTTAAAAAAAGCAGAGTATACAGAAATGACCAAGGTGAATAATTTTGCTTGTTGCCGGTATTCCCTTAGAACATGGAGACAGGTTCTGGCAGCTGTTTGTGTATGTTAAGAGGGGACTGCATTTATCTCTCTTGTTAAATCCTTGATTGACGCAAACTGCCTAAATCTCCTTACAAAGAAACAATCATTGTGAAGCATGCTAGGAAGGGCAGGCAGGAGGCAACTCATTCTGATTGAGAATGTCTCTTACGTGTAGGAGGAAATCTGTACATATCTATGATAATTGCTTGTATTTGTCATCCCTCCTTATACCCTCCCCACCCCACCTCGAATTGGAATATTAAATCAAAGCCTTATCCTACTTCCTTGCACATAAGCCCCCCCTCAGTAACAACTGAATTTGATGACCCTTTAAGATGTGCAAGGAATTCAGTTCCCTAAAGTGTGATTTTCTTTTTTTGCTTGCTTTCTGGCTGACAGAAAGATGAAGAATAAACTATGAAAATAAACAGTAAAATAAAATCCTTAGGTGTCCTGTTCTGCATTGGGAGGCCCAATAATTTTGAGCTAATTGATTTACCTTTGAAGGGAAATGTTATTCTGCTACATTTAAATCAGTCACTCACATACAAACAAGGACAAAACAAATTATGTTGAAATTGTATTGCATTACTTAACAACAAGAAAACCTAGCAGCCTCAGTTTAGGAAATGGTTAAATCTTGACATTTTTGCAGAGATAACATGACCTGTTTCATTTTCTGGCTTGACCCAATTTGGCAGCCTTGAGATAGATAGATATATATATACACATACATATACATATATATATACACACACACTTTGGAATACTCTGACAAAGAGGCTTGTCACAAAATATCTTGTAAATCAAATAAAATCTGAAGATATGAGAAGTACTATGGGCCCCAAACAATCTGATCGTTACAAGCACTTGAATGGATACTCATACAAATTCACCACTAAAAAGAAAAGGAGTACTTGTGGCATCTTAGAGACTAACAAATTTATTAGAGCATAAGCTTTCGTGAGCTACAGCTCACTTCATCGGATGCATTTGGTGGAAAAAACAGAGGAGAGATTTATATACACACACACAGAGAACATGAAACAATGGGTTTATCATACACACTGTAAGGAGAGTGATCACTTAAGATAAGCCATCACCAGCAGCAGGGGGGGGGAAAGGAGGAAAACCTTTCATGGTGACAAGCAAGGTAGGCTAATTCCAGCAGTTAACAAGAATATCAGAGGTACAGTGGGGGGTGGGGTGGGAGGGAGAAATACCATGGGGAAATAGTTTTACTTTGTGTAATGACTCATCCATTCCCAGTCTCTATTCAAGCCTAAGTTAATTGTATCCAGTTTGCAAATTAATTCCAATTCACCAGTCTCTCGTTGGAGTCTGTTTTTGAAGCTTTTTTGTTGAAGTATAGCCACTCTTAGGTCTGTGATCGAGTGACCAGAGAGATTGAAGTGTTCTCCAACTGGTTTTTGAATATTATAATTCTTGACGTCTGATTTGTGTCCATTCATTCTTTTGTGTAGAGACTGTCCAGTTTGGCCAATGTACATGGCAGAGGGGCATTGCTGGCACATGATGGCATATATCACATTGGTAGATGTGCAGGTGAACGAGCCTCTGATTGTGTGGCTGATGTGATTAGGCCCTATGATGGTATCCCCTGAATAGATATGTGGACAGAGTTGGCAACGGGCTTTGTTGCAAGGATAGGTTCCTGGGTTAGTGGTTCTGTTGTATGGTGTGTGGTTGCTGGTGAGTATTTGCTTCAGATTGGGGGGCTGTCTGTAAGCAAGGACTGGTCTGTCTCCCAAGATCTGTGAGAGTGATGGGTCGTCCTTCAGGATAGGTTGTAGATCCTTGATGATGCGTTGGAGAGGTTTTAGTTGGGGGCTGAAGGTGATGGCTCGTGGCGTTCTGTTGTTTTCTTTGTTGGGCCTGTCCTGTAGTAGGTGACTTCTGGGTACTCTTCTGGCTCTGTCAATCTGTTTCTTCACTTCAGCAGGTGGGTATTGTAGTTGTAGGAATGCATGATAGAGATCTTGTAGGTGTTTGTCTCTGTCTGAGGGGTTGGAGCAAATGCGGTTATATCGTAGCGCTTGGCTGTAGACAATGGATCGAGTGGTATGATCTGGATGAAAGCTAGAGGCATGTAGGTAGGAATAGCGGTCAGTAGGTTTCCAATATAGGGTGGTGTTTATGTGACCATCGCTTATTAGCACCGTAGTGTCCAGGAAGTGGATCTCTTGTGTGGACTGGTCCAGGCTGAGGTTGATGGTGGGATGGAAATTGTTGAAATCATGGTGGAATTCCTCAAGAGCTTCTTTTCCATGGGTCCAGATGATGAAGATGTCATCAATGTAGCGCAAGTAGAGTAGGGGCATTAGGGGACAAGAGCTGAGGAAGCGTTGTTCTAAGTCAGCCATAAAAATGTTGGCATACTGTGGGGCCATGCGGGTACCCATCGCAGTGCCGCTGATTTGAAGGTATACATTGTCACCAAATGTGAAATAGTTATGGGTCAGGACAAAGTCACAAAGTTCAGCCACCAGGTTAGCCGTGACAGTATCGGGGATACTGTTCCTGACGGCTTGTAGTCCATCTTTGTGTGGAATGTTGGTGTAGAGGGCTTCTACATCCATAGTGGCTAGGATGGTGTTTTTAGGAAGATCACCAATGGACTGTAGTTTCCTCAGGAAGTCAGTGGTGTCTCGAAGATACCTGGGAGTGCTGGTAACGAAGGGCCTGAGGAGGGAGTCTTCATAGCCAGACAATCCTGCTGTCAGGGTGCCAATGCCTGAAATGATGGGGCGTCCAGGATTTCCAGGTTTATGGATCTTGGGTAGCAGATAGAATACCCCAGGTCGGGGCTCCAGGGGTGTGTCTGTGCGGATTTGTTCTTGTGCTTTTTCAGGGAGTTTCTTGAGCAAATGTTGTAGTTTCTTTTGGTAACTCTCAGTGGGATCAGAGGGTAATGGCTTGTAGAAAGTGGTGTTGGAGAGCTGCCTAGTAGCCTCTTGTCCATACTCCGACCTATTCATGATGATGACAGCACCTCCTTTGTCAGCCTTTTTGATTATGATGTCAGAGTTGTTTCTGAGGCTGTGGATGGCACTGTGTTCTGCATGGCTGAGGTTATGGGGTAAGCGATGCTGCTTTTCCACAATTTCAGCTCGTGCACGTCGGCGGAAGCAGTCTATGTAGAAATCCAGGCTGCTGTTTCGACCTTCAGGAGGAGTCCACCCAGAATCCTTCTTTTTGTAGTGTTGGCAGGAAGGTCTCTGTGGGTTAATATGTTGGTCAGAGGTGTGTTGGAAATATTCCTTGAGTCTGAGACGTCGAAAATAGGATTCTAGGTCACCACAGATTGACAGAGCCAGAAGAGTACCCAGAAGTCACCTACTACAGGACAGGCCCAACAAAGAAAACAACAGAACGCCACTAGCCATCACCTTCAGCCCCCAACTAAAACCTCTCCAACGCATCATCAAGGATCTACAACCTATCCTGAAGGACGACCCATCACTCTCACAGATCTTGGGAGACAGACCAGTCCTTGCTTACAGACAGCCCCCCAATCTGAAGCAAATACTCACCAGCAACCACACACCATACAACAGAACCACTAACCCAGGAACCTATCCTTGCAACAAAGCCCGTTGCCAACTCTGTCCACATATCTATTCAGGGGATACCATCATAGGGCCTAATCACATCAGCCACACAATCAGAGGCTCGTTCACCTGCGCATCTACCAATGTGATATATGCCATCATGTGCCAGCAATGCCCCTCTGCCATGTACATTGGCCAAACTGGACAGTCTCTACGCAAAAGAATGAATGGACACAAATCAGACGTCAAGAATTATAACATTCAAAAACCAGTTGGAGAACACTTCAATCTCTCTGGTCACTCGATCACAGACCTAAGAGTGGCTATACTTCAACAAAAAAGCTTCAAAAACAGACTCCAACGAGAGACTGGTGAATTGGAATTAATTTGCAAACTGGATACAATTAACTTAGGCTTGAATAGAGACTGGGAATGGATGAGTCATTACACAAAGTAAAACTATTTCCCCATGGTATTTCTCCCTCCCACCCCACCCCCCACTGTACCTCTGATATTCTTGTTAACTGCTGGAATTAGCCTACCTTGCTTGTCACCATGAAAGGTTTTCCTCCTTTCCCCCCCCTGCTGCTGGTGATGGCTTATCTTAAGTGATCACTCTCCTTACAGTGTGTATGATAAACCCATTGTTTCATGTTCTCTGTGTGTGTGTATATAAATCTCTCCTCTGTTTTTTCCACCAAATGCATCCGATGAAGTGAGCTGTAGCTCACGAAAGCTTATGCTCTAATAAATTTGTTAGTCTCTAAGGTGCCACAAGTACTCCTTTTCTTTTTGCGAATAGAGACTAACAGGGCTGCTACTCTGAAAAAAATTCACCACTGCAATTTAAAAAGCTCATTTTTACACAGATGACCTAAAAGATTTTACTGGTGAAATAAATAAATCTTAATGTGGAACTGGCACTGTAGATATAAAAAACTAAAAATGTTTTGCTGTTAATTTACAGCTGCCCATCTGGTTTGATGCCATGCCAATGGGAACAAAGTTAAATTCGCATGATTCCTTATCTCCTGAGTACTTCAGAGAAATCAGGAATCTTGTGAAATTCCAGACAGCTGACATAGGAAGAGGGCAGGTTAAGAGGAGGAAAGTTGAGGAATGCAGAGCAAAGAAAGAATAAAAAATAGTTACAGAGAAAGAGAACGCTCGGTTAAAAAGAATTACATTTCAAAAAATGATTCTGAATAATTTAATTTTTCTTAAAAGTCCGTTGGATTTAAAGAAAACTGGGGTGAAATCTGTGAGTTTAGCCATTGACTTTAATAGATTTAACGCCTGGGTTCAAATCCTCAGTGATTACAAGTGAGAATGAGTTTGGTAGCCTCATCCTACAACACTTGTCCCTGTTGTCAAACCACCATGCAGTTCTGTAAAACTTTGCCTTTATTGGCAGCATAGACTCCAGGCCTAAGAGCTGAAGTAGCAGGGTGTTGCTTGCTGTCACTGAAGTGAACAAGAGAAATATACGTTGTTCCTGAACAAGCACTGCCTGCTGCAACAAAGTGTGTTTGTCTCTGATTTTCATGTGATAAAAATAAAGGGAAATGGATTAGAATTATCTTAAATTTAAAACAAGCTTACAAAATTTCTTCAGCTCTTAATAATTTAGGGAAGGGATATAGCATACATTGTGGAGAGAGAGCTGAACTCTGTTTTTCATTACAGTCCATGAACCAGACCATACATATTTCCTGTTGTCTATCTCGCTGATGTCCGTGGGAGATCTCCTCCAAGACCCCGGGTAGAATACAGCCTTTATGCAATAAATCAGATATTTAGTTATTTTAATTATTTTTTCTTTGTTCATTATTTTATCATCAAATTCAACATCAATCAGGGAGACAATATACCTGTTTAGTGAGCTGTAGCTCACGAAAGCTTATGCTCTAATAAATTTGTTAGTCTCTAAGGTGCCACAAGTACTCCTTTTCTTTTTGCGAATACAGACTAACACGGCTGCTACTATGAAACCTGTCTTTCTGCACTTTGTTGTATTTCCTTTCCTGTTTCTGTTTCTCTCTCTCTTTTCCTAGTGTATAAAATTTTCTCAATTGCCTTTATAATTCACATTGTGTGTTTCTACAGTTTACTTAAGCGTCCTCCTCATGGATTAAATCTGTCCAAGGTCATGTCTGCTGTATACTAGAAATGGCGTGCAGTAGCTGTGCTCTTCTGCAAGCTTCCTTCCAGCCCCCTCTTATCTAAATACTGCCCATGCACCCAATCTGGGACACACAGTCATTCTCTTAATTACCTTCTCTGATTACTTTCTGATTTTTGACTTCTCTCTGTGGCTAATGCACTTAGATTTAATATGCATGATTTATTCTGCTACTGAAATCTCTTATGTCCATAGAGGAGACTCATTTCAATGTTAGATAATAAACTAATAAACAGATTCAAACCTGGTATAAAAGGGTGTATTTGATTCTACTCTAAGTTGATATACTTTACTATGACTTTTTTAAAGGATGAGGTAAGATCCATTTTTAGTGTAAGTCTATTGTGGAACCCAAATAATTTGAAATGTTAAATATATGACTCAAGATAAAGGCATATTTTATTTATAATTAGTTAATTATACTCTGTATACTGACTTTTAAAACAGGTAATTTTAGTATAGGAATATGATGGGAATGGAAATGGTGTGGGTCATAATGAGCCAATCTTGACGTCTTTGGGAGTTTTGCCTGAGAGGATACTGCAGAAATAGTCCCAGTTTGAGGAAAATAATTTTTATTTGCTTTCTTAGCCTAAAGATAAATTAATGATAATGGATGACATCAATAATCTAGACTGTGTGTAACTGTGGAACAAATAGAAAGGGAAAGTCCTGCATTTAGCATGAGCTCATTATGTAATCCAGCTCCACCTGACTCATACAATCAACTAGGAATATTTGTGATTTTTATTTCCTAACTCTCTTCCATATATTGCCAGACTTTTACAGAAATAAATAACTGATAAAGGTGAGCTAAACTGAAGGAGAAAAGGGGTTAGCCTGGAAATTAGCAAATACCAATGGTGTTCAAATTTGATTTAAATGATTCAGATGCATAATTTGTCCAAAAATCACATCTTAACACTATGTGGGCTGCCTAACTGGCCTAATTTATAACATGCTAACTAATATGTAGTGACTCGCTACACATTACATTGTTATTAAGTAGGAGAACCTTGCCCAGAAGAGGCCAGAGAGGTTTAGTCTTAATAAATTAACTTTGAACATTGAGGTCCCTGCCTGAACCAAATTAATTCTGTTGTTTCTGAGAACAATACTGTGAAAAAATAGCTTGTTTTGCCTATGTTGGAAAATGTAGGTAACCTCTTGGAGAAGCACAAGATCTCTCCCATGGTTTCGACTTAAAATTTGGCAGGGGTGTGGCCTTTGTATCAGGTATGTGCCTTTTGCTGTTCCAATTGAAATTCATCAAAATTTGGCCAAATTATAAATCTTTGAAAAATTGCATTTCACACATGCTTGGTAGAGATTTGCTGGAGATACCCAGCTAAAATCTCCAAAGATTCCAACCTCGCTGAGCATACTCAAGCCTGGGGCTGCATGGGGCTCAATAGCACTTTCCCTGCAATTGCAGCACTAGGTTGCTGTAGGCTGTGCCGGGGCCTGGTACTGGAACTGAGACCAGGGAGACTGTCTCTTCCGCGCGCCCAATTTTCCACCCCCTCTAGTACCCAGACAGTGAGGAGGTGGAAGCTACCTAATTCAGGTAGAGAGGGGACAAGAGTTGCACTGGCAGGGATGGAGTAGATTGGGACAAGGAGCCTTGGGAGGGTGGAGGGGGGACGACACACAACTGAGACTGGAGGTGGTGCAGAGTCAGGGGAGGGAAATTATGATTAGGAGTTGGGGTGCGGGGGAGACCGGGACTGGCTGGACAAGGAGCATGGGACTGGGAACTAGGGGAGAGCAGAGAATTAATAGATTCTAGATATTAAGGCCAGAGGGACTGAGTAGATCATTTATTCATGCCCATATGCTCAGGGTTTAGCTGATCGCCATATTTGGGGTCGGGAAGGAATTTTCCTCCAGGGCAGATTGGAGAGGCCCTGGAGGTTTTTCATCTTCCTCTGTAGCATGGGGCATGGGTGACTTGAGGGAGGCTTCTCTGCTCCTTGAAGTCTTTAAACCATGATTTGAGGACTTCAATAGCTCAGACATAGGTGAGGTTTTTCGTAGGAGTGGGTGGGTGAGATTCTGTGGCCTGTGCTGTGCAGGAGGTCGGACTAGATGATCAGAATGGTCCCTTCTGACTTTAATATCTATGAATCTATTTAATCTGACCTCAGAGGAGACTGGAACTGAGAGATGGGGAAGGAAACATGGTGTCCGTATGTGGGTGGGAAGGGATAGGAGCCAATGGTGAGGAGGAGGACACTGGGATTGGACAAGGAGCCAGAGGTGGATATTGGGACTGGCTGGGCAAGGAGATTGGGATTAGGGATGACTGGAGTAGGGTGAAGGAATTGAGAGGAGAGGGGAGACAGATCCGACAAGCAGCTAGGTAATAGGGGTGAGCTGGGATTGGCAGGGCAAGGAGACAAAGAGCACGGTAAGTGTGAGGGAGGTCTGGGGAAAGGAGATTGGATGAGGAACACCGGGAGGGAGACTGGGATTGGGGTGCAGTGCACAGGGATGGAGCAGAAGGGGTCGAGCACGGGGAACCTTAATTCTGCTATTTCCGAACTTTTCAGTGCTTGAACTGCAACCTTAATAATGGTTCAACACAGAGATTTTGTTTTTTGAAATATACTGTAGCTTGTCTAAATTTGTTACACTCTCATATAGGAGGACAGATGCATTTTTGCCATTTCTTCCTTATTTTTTAATAAAAGGTTTTTACAATTTATTACATTATATTGAAAAAATGAGCTGTTACACTTTAATCTGATACATTCTATGTGCTACAGATCTTTTCAGTATACATTTTAATAGGCAAGGAACTGCTTCAGTATCAACGGAAGAAAGTGGTGTCAAACTGTAAACAACAAAACAATGCCTTTCAGATTAATATGAGGGGATTATTTCATTACTTCCATATCCTTATCTGATAAAAAATAAATGTGAGTTGTGAATTGTCAGCCTGTTAAAGGATGGTTACTTCTATATTGTAAGATAAGATCTATCTGAAACTCATTATTCTCTGATAAATGATTTTCCAACAAAGATTGTAAATAGAACACAGACTACCATGTCAGTCATCCATTTTTTATGGCATAGATGGAAGCACAATGAGAGAAAAATCACCTATTTTTAGTCATCTTAGCCAAACTGTGATGTTGACCCTTTTTTATGTGTATACTTTTAAAGGTTAATGATCACCTTGGAGGTTATCCCCACCTTTCCTTTAGGTCCTCATCTGGGCTAAATGTCCAGTATCTGGATCTGAAACTGGTAAATCTATGTGCACACCTTTCATCAGCAGAAGGGCAAACAGTTAGGGCTCAACTGTATGGAAGAATCCTAATATGGGCCATCAAGCCTGGCGGAGGCCCCTCTTTGAACAGTGGCAGGCGCCACATAGCTGAGTTAGCACGTACTGTGGGGCAAACACAGCACCCTCCAGCCATCGAGCCTCAGCTCTTTATTGGGTAAAGGTTGCCGCATCCTAGAGCATGGATCCTGTTACTACGCACCGCAGGTTGCATGTTAAACTATTCTGCCTGGACAATCTACTGGTATCAATAGTTTCCACCTTTCAAGACCTCACCATCATCATTCAACAACCCTTCACCAAAAGACTTGTGGTGTGAGTTTTGTAGGTGGTGCTGACAGGCCTGAGAAGTTGAAAGCCAGTAGCCAATAATCTCCACATGAACAGGCAAGATGTGAGGGTCACATGATTCTTGTTCAGTGATGGGAACATGAGGTCCTACTTAGGTGACCAGACGGCCCTATTCAGGGAAGCCCATCCTGCTTCAATTTGAGAAGGCCCCTGTAAAAGTTGGGGTAAAAAAGGCTTATCTCTCCTGATTCCTGGCTGGTTTCCCGTGATCAACGGGATCTCCATTTTTAAGTGGGAGAAACAATCACAAAAACAGACAGAAACTGACAATCAGATGCTAGAATATTGGCACACTACTTGACTTAAAGGAAAATGGAGCTCTCAGAAGAACTGCATTAATCGCGAAAGAGCTACACTGGTATCAAGTAGATGTCACTACCTTATCCAATACTAGACAACATGATAGTGGTGCACTTAGAGAAAAAGAATACACTTTCTACTGATCAGGTTACAAGGCAGATCAAAACACCAGTCTTCACTGGGTAGATCTCGCAATAGCAAACTCCATCTTTAATAAATTACCACAGCAACTTGTGTCAATATTTGAGTACTTAATAACATTGAGGATACTACAGTCTCACAACCGCTTTCTGACAATAATAAGTCCTATGCCCCAACAATACATGCTCCAGAAGAAGTGAAGACTCAGTTCTTTCGCCAGGTGAATGACACTCTAAGAAACATATCCAGCAATGACAAAATCTTATTACTGGATGACTTCAGTGCTCGCTTTAAAGATGATTATACCACTTGGTACAGAGTCATGGGGAAATTCTGAAGTGGGTCGTTAAATACAAATGGAGAACTACTCCTAAGACTCTGCACAGAGTTTGACCTTGCTGTTATGAACACCTTTTTCAACTTGCCAGAAAAGTGGTTCTATTCTTGGTAGCACCCTCAGTCAAAACGATGGCACCTTCTGGGCTATGTGATCACTTGTCGTAAAGGCCTGAAGGATGTTTACATTACCAGGGCTATGTGAGGCACAGAGTGCTTTATGGATCGCCAACTTATCCATACTAAACTGAACATCAGGATTCATCATCCTAGATTGAAAATTGCTCCAAAACTGAACCAACATGTTGATGTTTCGAAACTTTGCACAGAAGAGGAGAGAACCCAGTTAGCAACTTCCATTCATGCTGCACTATTAAATTGTGCCATGCAAGAGTAAGCAGAACAGTTGATGAAAGGTGGGACTCTTTTCAAATGTCAGTGCTATCAACAGCTAAAGTAATCCTTGGTGTTCCAGCTCAACAAAATGTGGACTGGTTTGATGCAAATGACAACAATATTCAAGCACTCCTTGTGGCCGATTGAGCCACACACCAAGTTGAACAGAACAACCCGTCCCCTCTCGCGGCTGTAGAAGCCTTCAGGAAATCAAAATCTACAGTGCAGAAAAATATCTGTGGGAGACGGATGATGCTTGGAGAAATAAAACAACAGAACTACAAGCTCTTGCTGATACTAGTAACACCAGAGGTTTTTTTCATTAGTTCAATTCTGTTTATGGACCACAATAACTGTCCAATCCTGTCCACTGATGGCACCCTCCTGACTGAGCACAGTATGATACTAGAAAGTTGGGAGGAACATTTTGTAACTCTACTCAATCATGAGCTGAGCGCAAATGATCAAATAGTAGACTCAATCAAACAAAGATCAATTCAATTTGAACTCAAAGATCCACCAACTTTGGAGGAGACTAAGAAAACACTTATGTAAATGGCAAACAGGCAGCTGGAGCCAAAGAAATCCCAGCTGAAGTGCTGAAACATAGTGGGCCTACACTTCACAAAGCTTTGCTAGACCTGTTTACTTTTGCTGGGAAAATGAGGTTTTTATTCCAGGATTTAAAAGATGCCAAAATCATAACAGTCTACAAGTGCAAAGGGAACAAACATGACTGTGGCAATTATCATGGCATTTTGGTCTTCTTCATCACTGGTAAGACCCTGGGTAAGCTCTTGCTGAAAAATGCTTCAGGTTATTGAAGATGATGTACTCCCTGAATCCCAGTGTGGTTCTCGTTCATCACGCAGCACTGCCAACATTATATTTACCTTACACCAGTTACAGGAGAAAGCTGCTGACCAACAAATGCCGTTGTATGTTGCCTTTGTCAACCTTAATAAGTCATTTGACTCTGTTGGACACTCTGCTCTCTGGTGCCTTCTTGCAAAGTTTGGTTGCCCAGACAAACTAATCAACCTTATACACTGCTTCCATGACAACATCCAGGCCCATATATCAGTGGGTGCTGATTCATATGATCCCTTTCCTGTAGCCCAAGGGGTTAAACGGGGCTGTGTGCTTGCCCGTACATTATTTACCTTGTTCCTGGTTGGAGTACGAGAAGTCGCCGCACATACGACCACTACAGGTGTCACTCTAACAACACAATCCTATGGCAGACTTCTAAACCTCCACCAATTCAAGGACAAAAGAAAATCCCAGCAAAGTCAAGCAATGGACTTACTGTATGCCAACAACTCAGCATTTGTCGCTCTTTCCTATAATGACCTGCAACATTTGTTGAATTCCTTTTCCCATACTGTATTCCTTTTTAGCCTCTGTTTTAATGTAAAGAAAACACAAATCCTGTACCAACCATCTCCTGGCACTAACCCATCACTTCCATCACCACCAGAAATAAAATTGAATGGCTGCCAATTAAACAATGTCAAGTCCTTGTGCTACCTATGTAGTACAGTTACTGATGAGAACAGCATTGACAACAAACTTTCAGCATGCTTAAAGTCAGCTGCCGCAACTTTTGGTTGTCCGCAAAAAAGACTATGGACAAGACGGGGGGGTCAAAGTATCCACAAAATGCCAAGTTTACGGAGCTGTTGTGCTTCCTGGTCTTCTATACTCGGTAGAGACCTGCCCACTTTCTTGTTGCCATATCAAAAACGTAATGGTCTGCAACAACGCCACCTGCGCAACATAATGGGAATCAAATGGTTTGACAAAATCACCGACAATGAAGTGCTATGGCTGACAGCCATGCTAAGCATGGAAGCCACGCTAACATAGAGGTAAAATGTCCTGGGTCAGCCATGTTACACATATGTATAACAATTGACTGCCTAAGGGAGTTCTGTTTAGTTATTTTGAAAAAGGCAGTAGGAAGTATGGCCATTCCAAACTCCGCTACAAGAATTGCATCAAGCAGCACATACAGTCTGCTGGGCTGGACTTAATGACCTGGGAGGATATGGACCATTACAGATGAGCTTGGCATGCCGCTTCTAAGGAAGCAGAATAAGCAACGTAATATTGTTTTGCCACCTTGGTCAATAGTAGGAGGGATCGTAGACGCCAACTTGCCCTGACATGTTTCCTGAATCCTACCTGTAGAAACTGATTTTCAGTTCTAGTCAGACTTGAATACAAGTGACAATCATTTTTATTATGTAATCTGATGTTTCTTCTCTGATAGCACAGACACATTAAACCAGTGGTGGGCAATGCAAGCATGCAGCCCGTCATAGTAATTTGCCGGCAGGCCACAAGACAGTGTTTACATTGACTGTCTGCAGGCATGGCCGCCTGCAGCTCCCAGTGACCGTGGTTCACCGTTCCCGGCCAATGGGAGCTGCGGAAAACGCCACTTTCTATCAATTAAATAGATATATGGACACAATTTGCTTTGTGTCCCATCAGCATAGTGTGTCTTCACCAGACGTGCTACAGCGTGCACTGTTGTAGTGCTCTAGTGTAGACTTGCCCAGAGTGTCCCCATGTACACATGGCCTTAGAAAATTCTATAGCTGTCTTCACTGCACAGTTAACTCAAATGATCTATACGCAAGTTAGTTAGCCTAGTTTGAGTGAGAGAGGCCACACTGTGAAATAACACTCTATGTACTGTGAAAAAGTCAGACTGGACAGCTATCAAAGAGTGGTGGAAGGCAAATATATCAGCCTTAATATGGTAAAGGTTCTTTCCCCCCAAGCTAAAAAGAGGTTACTTAAGGTCAACTAGGAACACCTGAGTCCAGTTAGGGGCTGCCTGTGAGAGAATGGGAGGAGAGATAAGCTGCAAGAGAGCTAGTGGCAGCAAGGAGAAAAGGCTTCTCCTGGGTGGAAGGCTGCTTTTCTTAGTTTAGAGGAAGCAACCGAACCAATGGACTGGAGAAGGACTGACATCCAGAAGCCAACATAACAAGGCAATACCCCAGAGACGGGGCAGGGAAAGAGATTCCCTTTCTGTGTTTGGCTGGAGAATACTGGTAGGGCTTATCCTGAGGTCCACCTTGTAAATATTCAAAAATAGAATCTGAGAGAGGAATAACAACTCTCCTGAGTGGGACTGATTTACTCCAGGCCCCACCACCAGAAGGGGAAACACTGAGGCTTGTGATTCAAAGGAGATGCATTGCCACACTATACAGTCATTATTAGCAGCACAGAGTGATGGTGTTACTAGCTGGTGAGTTGTGCTAACTCCAACTGGAGTTTATGTCCCCTGACAGGCCCGCCAATTTGAGTTAAAAGCACCACCACAGTTGAGCTATAGGCTTTTGTGTGTGGATGGGATGTAGTGTTGCCCCTAATTTATTTTTACAAGGAAGACAAGCCCTTAAATTATATATAGTAGTTCTTTATTGTGATCCTCAGAATGAATGATTTATATGTGGAGTATAAGCTGTTGGAGCCTATGCTCTGCTATGTCACTGATTCAGTGTGTGATCCCAAACAACTAATTTATTATTAAATTATAGTTGAATTAGTGAGTTATCTTTTCTGCAAAGTTATCACCCTCAGAAGGTGTAACAACACACCTTGTGGAACATAAGAACAAATTATCACACACTCAGTAATTACTGTATACCATGGCTATGCAGAAGGACTACTGTACTATTGTCACCGACATCTCGCTGATAGGTTGGAGACTGTGTCTGGTTGCTAAAGGTCCAGGGTCTGTGGTCGGGGCAGGAAGCTCCACTGCATATCAAGGTCCTCGAGCTTTGGGCCATTTACAATGCCTGTCTCACTTCCTAGACAGCATCAAGGGTTTGTTACTTCACATACTTTCTGACAAAACCACCCTGATGTATTATGTGAATAGGCAAGGGTGAGCACACTCCAGGGTGCTCTGTCAAGAGGTGATCAGATTGTGGCAGTTCTACATCAATGAGAGTATCACTCCTATAAACAGTCTCTTGCCTGGGAGCCAGAATCATCTTGCAGATCATCTCAGCAGGAATTTTTTTCCTGAAGCCCAGTATTCTGAGAGTTATTTTTGCAGTGTTGGACATCCCAACAATTGACCTGTTCACTACAGGGACAACCGGAAATGCTGTCTATTCTGCTCTCGAGGGGGCTTCAGTCCAGGTTCCCTAACCCACTCCTTCCATCTCAGCTGGCAGTCGGCTCTTCTATACACTTTTCCTCCAATCCCGATCATTTCACGGGTCATCCTCAAACTGAAAGTAGATCAGGCCAAGCTTATCCTTGTCACCCCAGCATAGCCGAGGCAGTGTTGGTTTTCTGACCTTCTCGCTCGATTAGCCTCCCATATCCCTTCCTTTCCATCCCAACCCGCTCATGCAGAATCATGGTCACATTCTGCATCCCCTGCTCAGCTCTCTGCATCTCACAGCATGGTTGCTCCAAGGTTGAATGAGGAGGAAAGCAATGTTCAGTGGCTGTTCTGTAGGTCCTACGCAGTAGTATAAAACCCTCTACTAGGATGGCCTATTCGGGAAAGTGGAAGCATTTTTCAGTGTGGTCATTAGCCCACAAAGTTCAGCCCATGGTGGGTAGTATCTGAGACATCTTGGAGTATTTGATCCATCTTCAGTTGTTGGGCCTTATGCTTAGCTAATTGAGGATGTATCTAGTGATGATCTCAGCCTGTCATCCTCCCATTCATGGAAGATAAGTTTTCCAGTGCCATGATGGTGAGATTCTTGAAAGAAATCCCTCATGTCCATCCACCGATGTGGGAATTGGTTCCCTTATGGCAGGGGTGACCAACCTGTGGCACCTGAGCCACATGCAGCTCTTCAGTGGTTAATATGTGGCTCCTTACCTAGGCATGGATTCCGGGGCTGGAGCTATAGATGCTAGCTTTCCAATGTGCTGAGGGGGTGCTTACTGCTCAACCCCCTGCTTTGCCTCAAGTCCTTCCCCCACTACACCCCTTCCTCTTCCCCTGAGCCTGCCATGCCCTCGCTTCCCCCACCATAGCCAGGAGGCACTGGGGGCTGGGGAGCAGATGGAGGGTTCTGACGTATTACTGTGGCTCTTTGGCAATGTACATTGGTAAATTCTGGCTCCTTCTCAGGCTCAGGTTCAGGTTGGCCACCCCTGCCTTATGGAACCTTAACAGAGTCTTAGTAAACTCATGGTACCTTCATTCGAGTCTCTGGCATCCTGCCCTTTTCCTCTTGTATGTCGAAACACTGCATTCCTCATGGTGATAACATCTGCGAGGAAAGTGTGTGAGTTGTAGGTACTGATGACAGAGCCTCCTTACATACAGTTCTCCAAAGAGAAAGTAATTTTGTGGCCCCACCCAAACTTTGTGTCTAAAGTGATTTCTCAGTTTCATTTAAACCAGGCAGTATATTTGCCTGTGTTTTTTCCTAAGTCCCATTCATCTACAGAGGAGTAGTGTCTTCACATGTTGGACATCAGATGATGTGTGGCCTTTTATCTGGACAAGATTAAACCCTTTTGGGCTTCACCTCAACTGTTTGTGTCATATGCAGACCATATGAAGGGACAGGCAGTCTCCTCACAGACGATCTCTAAGTGAATCACTTCCTGCATCAAGACTGCGTACAGAACAGCTTCGGCTACAACTCCTCTACAGGCGTGAGCTCATTCTACGAGAGCGCTAGCTACGTCAATAGAATTCTTAAGTGACATCTGCAAATATCCAGCATTGAGGGCTGCCACAAACCATTATGCCATTATGGTGGAATCCTGAGCAGATGCAAACTTTGGGAAGGCAATCCTGCAGTTCATGTTTAAATAGATTCAGAGCCCCCTCCTTGGGGATGCTGCTTGTTTATCACATAAATGGAATACTCAGCTGCATCTACTCAAAGAATAAAAAATGGTTACTTACTGTAACTGTGCTGTTTGTGATGTGATGCAGACATGTATTCCATGACCAACCTCTGTCCCCTCTGCATCAGTCTCTGGGCATTCAGTGTGAATGAACTGGGGGTGGAGGGGTTGGGCAGCACTCTCTCTTATAGCCAGTGGATGGGCTGTGTGCCACTGCCCCACTAAGGCAAAATTCTCTGGCTCCAGTACACTGGGCACGCACACACCCAAGTAGAACGTTTGCATCACATCTCAAAAAACCACAGTTACAGTAAGTAACCATTGCTTCTGTAAAAGTTACCAGTACTAATACAGAGGAAAAATGTAGGTTGATGGGCCCTGTCAGGTTAGAATAGCAGCAGAGCTGTGTGATGCCACTTTCACAAACAAATCACATTTTCAGAGATGAGTGAAAAAGGAAAAACATTAAGATCTTGTATTTCTATTGACCTTGATACATATCAGAATTGATTGCATTGCATAAAAGCATTTATTTAAACCAACAGACCATGACAATTGAAGCCAATAACCTCAGTTTAAAAAAAATGTGATGTCCTCAGAAAATTTTTCTTATGGCCCCGAATTGGATCTAAACCCAAACAAATATCCCACATTATTATTATTATTACTATTATTATTATTTGTGTTTCTGATGTGCCTAGGAGGGTCATGGACCAGGATCCTAATTTGTTAGAGGCTGTACAAACACAGAAGAAAAAGATGGCCCCTCAATGTCCTGGACTTCTGAAAGTTTGGATCTGCATTTAAACTTCATGGCTTATCCCAGTTTGATTCGTGTAAAGAAATACACGTTAGGAGTTGGATCTTTAGAGGTGCTGTGTGCATTCAGCTCCAATTGATTTCGGCTGGAGCTGCAAGTGTGTAGTCCTCTGACTTTGAGGGACATTTTGCTTTGTTGGTTATGTATCCAACATACCACGATAAATACTACATTCTTTTTTACACTTAATCCACATACTCATGTAAAGAGTAGGGCATCAATCCTGCAAACACTTAAGCACATGCGTACCTTTGTGCACATGAGTATTCCCATTGAGTTCATTGGGACTATGCATAAGCGTAAAAGTTCCCACACATAAATATTTGCAGGATTGGGTCCTTTGTTTGAAAAAACAGTGATTTTTTTGAAGAAGCTGTTTTCACAAACAAAATAGTATGGTTGATACTCTTTGTAAAATCTTATAATTTAAAAATGGCCACAGAATGAGATTTTCAACCTAGTTTGAGTTGTAGTGTTTTCACACATAACCCCTCTTAATATATCGACTGCTAATAACTGTGAATAGGAAACAATAAGTCTGATTGATTGCCTATATATATGTAGGAATACTCCTCAATGATTATTTCCTTCTTTAAAAAAATGTTACTTCTGGATGGATAACCAATTATTATATATTTACAGGAGGTCAGGCAACAAGTTTGTCATTATTTAGCATTCTGGCCTAAGCCTGCTCCAAGGCATGCACCTGAAATTAATAAAATTTTATATTGCTCCAACATGCATGCTGGCTCCTTTTCTAAGATAAGAATGGAGAAAACCCTCCCACCCTAACTTGTTAATTGATGTTGACGGGGTTCACTGCTGAGCTGTAACCGAGTGTAGGAACTGAATTAGATCAATAGCTGAGAGAAATTTCTGAAGAACAGTAAAGTTCTGTGTAGGCAAAATTGGAACTTTAAATCAGGCCTTAGAAGGAAAAAGAACTCAGATGATGGCTAACAAAACAGACTTGGTCATCTTTAGTTTTTACTGGTGCGTTTGTTTTGTTTCTGAGATTTTGCTCCTGTGAGAATTATTCCTCTGGAGGGTCTTGTCCACAGTGAAGTAGTCTGACATGCATGACAGATGTCTGATGTCTCCTCAAACGAAACACATTATTCCTGGGGTAAGCAAATGGTGAAGGAATGCAGGACAAATGCTCAGTGTGCTTTCATTTTGAAAATGAAATACGTAGGCTTGTTAACAAAATTAAGTTAACTGCAATTAAATTGTTTCACTTTTCTGTAATGGTTTCTCTCATCTAGCAGTGCTGAAATCTTGTTTATTAAAAATGGCACCCTTTTTACTAACAGTCCTAATTCTCTTTTTAAAGTTCACTTTGCTGAATAGTTGCTGAATCTTTGTTATTCTGAGAAACTGCAAATACTTTGTATAGTTGGAGGAGGATGCAGGAGCTTACAAGAGGCTGTTGCTGAGAGCACTTCTGTCTGGAATCGTAAGAAGTGTAGTCATAACAATTTAGCCTGTGTGTGTTCTACATTTTTTAGCATTGGTCTTACTTAAACACTTTACTATATATCTTCTTCCATGTGAGAGCAATGGGTCTCTCTACTGGCAATAATCTTGAAGTACACATTTTCTTTATAGACTCAAGTTGCACTTTGTATCTTTTTTGTTCAGATTACATTAGTTTATAATAGGATCATGAGTGTTTATTTTATCCATAGTTAAGGAGGGCTTTGTTCCAGATTGGAAAATCCAAGCCAAAGCTGTGCTCTGAAATAAAAGGTAACAAGATATCAAATATTTTTACAGTATTACAGTTTGTTCTGTATTGTAGTTTTTTCAGCATAGAAAAGAGAGGATAGATTTTTTAAAAAGCAGGCACTCATTTCAGCCAAACAATTAAAAAATGGCTCCAAGTTCCTATTTCATTTATTAGAGATTTAAATAATGTTAGCAATATAACATAAGCATCAGAATATTTTTTTCAGGCTTCAGTGTCTTTCTTCTAAAGCCCAGTAATGCTTTGTCTTGTGTACTGGCTGCATGGCTATGTCTCTTTCCTCAGTGAAGAAACCAGGATCGAGAGTTGCTTTTAGTGGATTATTTAAGAATAACTATACAAGAGATGATTTGTTGTTACTGTTTAATTTTCACACCATTATCTTACTGTCTATTACTATTCTTTGTCAAAGATTAAATGTTTGCATTGGACAGAGTAGAAAAATGATGGTGTGCCATAACTAGGGAGATGGGAGATCTGAGGCCATAGTGCCCCGAAATTGTTTTACATGTAGATGTAAAGGAGTGCACTTACATGAAAATTAGCTACTATACTTGTAGTTTTAGCCACCTTTAGAAAATGCTTGCAAAGTTTATAAAGATACTTGAAAAATACTTTTGTTTTGGTTGAGAGGAAATTTTAAGACAAAAATATGATTTTTTCAAATGTGAGATTTTAAGCAGTGTGCTCACAGATATACTCTTTTCTGGGTGTAAAGGTCCATGGCCTACATCTCCGTTGCTTTGCACCTGGCTAAGAGATGATCTTGTGTGCCTCCCCTTTCACACAGGTGTAAATGATTTCACAAATTGCAAGGCAGTAGAGAACCAGACCATCAGAATATGCCTAAATAGAATGACTCTTTTGAGTGCAAACCATGTTTGCCAATGTGACACCAAAAATGCCAGTAAAACTATCGGAAGTAGTTATTCCACATCTCTCCATTTTTAAAAAACGAACAAACACAGTATTTGTTGAAAGTTACAAGGCATGAATATATTTTAGTGGTTTTTATTATAGTCTGTCCTACCCTCACTTCAGTTCTTAAAAATCTTTGTGTGTCAGAGAGAATGAAGTGTTGCTTCTAAGCTAGAACAATGAGAAATTCAAAAGTTTGTTTTACATTCTGTGGGTCAATTGACTTTTATTAAAGTGTTCTTAAATTCAATGCACATTAATACAATGTTTCACTACCTGTCTTGTCAGAGCATTTTTTTTTTTCAGATTCTGGTTTGGTACTGCACCTGTTTGGAGATCTGACAACCTAAGTAAAATTAGGGATGGGGGAGAGGTTTGAGGAAAATGTATAGGAGTTTCATGAAACATTTTAAATTTCAAAAACTCATTTGGAAATGTTTTTTCTTTAAGGAAACTACTTGGTGTATACCTTCAAACAGATATTGACCACCACTTCTGCAATATCCGCTAACGCATCTGCCCACCAACTTTTAATAATTTTATCTGGATACAGCTAGTCCATAGCTTATTTGCGATATATAATAGTCCATGAAAGTATCTCTCCCTCTTGTCACACTAAAGCAATAGCAAAAGGGGCCGGGGAGGTGGAGGACAGGTAAGAAAGAGTGGAATTTGGGCCAGAGTATGCATGACTGTATAAGCTTTCTGGACCTCTGCTCTGTGGTGTGGCCGCATTAGGGGAAAACGGGGCTGTTTCAGCCATGGATCTGAAGTAATTTCTGTGGAACAGCTCACTAATTACTCCACAAGCTTGTTGGGGTGATGTGCAACCCTTTCACAGTTCCCCAGCACCCATTCCAGCTTCTTGGGCTGGGTACTGGGCATAGGTTTTGCTCCTAGATGTGGTGATAAGATGCATAGTGGATTCTTTAGCCTTGCCTGACCTGAGAGTTTTGGCTGTAGATATTAATTGTGCAAAGCCACATTCTTATTGTCTGGTTGGATTTTTGGTGATGTTATATGTGTGCATTAGCTTGTAACAGTCCATAGACCTCATCATTTAAAAGGAAAAAAAATCTATATTTAGTGGGTGGAGAAAAAGTAAATGGGAGTAGAGAGTAAGACTAAGAGATGCAGTCTGAGATGTGTCCTTGCTATTTCTTGATGTGTACACTTTAGTAAGATGACCATTAATGATAATTTTTGGAAAAACTGGCACTTATGTTGCATCACAATTAGACAAAATACATAATTCCACATAAATTCCAATTGACCATTTCATGCATGTGAGTACCTATTTTGCATGTGAATTTGCATTGCATCCATATCTATATATTTTATGTGCCTAATTTAGGACATCCTTGGTAAAAAAAAAAATTGACTATTAAAGCATCAGACAATTAAAAACTTACATATTGCACAACCACCAGCATACTAAATATTGAGATACATAGGATTAGGTAGTAGTAAGAATCTGTAGAAGCAGACTCAGTAGTTGGTCACAGTATACTGAAGCTGTCATTCTGACCTTAACTTACCGTATTGTGGATAGGAATTGTCTCTAAGGTGCCACAAGTACTCCTTTTCTTTTTTGCGAATACAGACTAACACGGCTGCTACTCTGAAACCAGGAATTGCAGAGGATTCCAGGCAGAGTGGCATCCCATGTATATATTGCCACAATATTTATCCTTGCTTTTGCCAATTTATATAAGTCCCTTAGAGGATTTAACACACTTTCCTTTATTTATACTTATAACATTTAGTGGAGCTTAAAATGGTAGTTGACTATCTTTTATTTGTTTTGCAATTTGCAACAAGCAAGGCTAGGAATTCTTAAAGAAGAATGGGCTGAAGTCTGTTCTGTGCCTTTCAAGATGCACAGCCCAGGAGGAGGGAAGACCAAGGTGGATCTAAGTCAGTTTTGCACTGCCTGGATTCTCCTTATGTCAGGAGACAGTGCAGCCCTGCTGTAAGTTAGTGTAGCCACTGGGCTGCTCTAACTTACAGCAATTGTCTTCACTGCAGGGGAGAGCTACTGAAGACATCAAAATCACTATAATGCTCATTCCAACTACACAGACATTTGTAATTTTTGTCACTCAATAAAATTCCTTTAATTTGTGATCCTAAAAGTCCATTATTTTACTCTACTATTTCTCTGAGTGTCTTCATGCACAGGTGGCTTATAATGTGCATTTCAGAGAAACTTGTGTTTATATTACAGTACTGACTGCATGGATACTATAGCGATGGTGGTTTTGTGGAAAAAGTAGCATGAAAACTATTATGGCTGTTGATTGATCACAGTTAACTCACACGATTAACTAAAAAAAGTTAATGTGATTTAAAAAATTAATTGTGGTTAATCACACTGTTAAACAATAGAATACCAATTGAAATGTATTAAATATCTTGGATGTTTTTCTGTATTTTCATATACACTGTATTCTGTGTCATAATTGAAATCAAAATGTACATTATTTTTATTACAAATATTTGCACTGTAAAAATGATAAACAAAAGAAATAATATTTTTCATTTCACCTCATACAAGTACTGTAATGCAATCTATTTGTCGTGAAAGTGCAACTTACAAATGTAGATTTTTTTTCTGTTACATAACTGCACTCAAAACCAAAACATGTAACGTCAGAGCCTACAAGTCCACTCAGTCCTACTTCTTGTTCAGCCAGGTTTGTTTACATTTACAGCAGATAATGCTGCCCTCTTCAGATTTACAGTATCACCAGAAAGTGAGAACAGGCATTTGCATGATACTTTCGTAGCCAGCATTGCAAGGTATTTACGTTTCAAATATGCTAAACATTTGTATGCCCCTTTATATTTCAGCCACTGTTCCAGAGGACATGCTTCTATGCTGATGACACTAGTTCAAAAACTGTGTTAATTAAGGTTTCAGAGTAGCAGCCGTGTTAGTCTGTATTCGCAAAAAGAAAAGGAGTACTTGTGGCACCTTAGAGACTAACAAATTTGTTAGTCTCTAAGGTGCCACAAGTACTCCTTTTCTTTTTGTGTTAATTAAATTTGTGTCTGACCTCCTTGGGGGAGAATTGTGTGTCCCCTGCTCTGTTTTACCTGCATTCTGCCATATATTTCATGTTATAGCAGTCTCAGATGATGACCCAGCACATTTTGTTCATTTTAATAAACTTTCACTGCAGATTTGACAAAACACAAAAAAGGTATCACTGAGAGATTTCTAAAGATAGCTACAGCACTCAAGCCAAGGTTTACGATTCTGAGGTGCCTTCCAAAATCTGAGCGGGAGGAGGTGTGGAGCATGCTTTCAGAAGTCTTAAATGACCAACACTACAGAACCCAAACCACCAAAAAAGAATATCAGTCTTCTGCTGGTGGCATCTGACTTAGATAGTGAAAATGAAGATGTGTTGGTCTGCACTGCTTTGGATTGTGATCGAGCAGAACCTATCATCAGCATAGACACATGTATCCTGGAATGGTGGTTGAAGCACGAAGGGACATATGAATCTTTAGCACATCTGGCATGTAAATAGCTTGCGACACCAGCTACAACAGAGCCATGAGGACGCCTGTTCTCACTTTCAGGTGATATTGTAAACAAGAAGCAGGCAGCATTATCTCCTACAAATGTCAACAAACGTGTTTGTCTGAGGACTTGCCTGAACAAGAAGTAGGATTGAGTGGACTTGCAGGCTCTAACGTTTTACATTGTTTTATTTTTGAATGCAGTTTTTTGTACATAATTCTACATTTGTAAGTTCAACTTTCATGATAAAGAGATTGCACTACAGTACTTGTATTAGATGAATTGAAAAATACTATTTATTTCAGGGGGGGTTTTACAGTGCAAATACTTCTAATCAAAAATAAAGTGAGCACTGTACAGTTTGTATTCTGTGTTGTAATTGAAATCAATATATTTGAAAATGTAGAAAACATCCAAAATTTTAAAATAAATGGCATTTTATTATTGTTTAACAGTGCGATTAATTATGATTACATTTTTAAGCGCATAATTAATCGTGATTAAATTTTTACGTGCGCAACAGCCTGTCATTCAATGTGTAGTTTTTAAGGCTAACTGGACAGATGGCTATTGTTGGTTCTATATTTAATATTTAAAACAAGCCCCTGGACATAAGAATAGTTGATTGAATTTGTTTTATTTTCACTTGAACTGATCATTAATGATATGCTGCAAGTGCCATATTTTAGTCTAGTTTGTCTTGTTTAATTTTCAGCACATTTTGGGGCTGAAATGGAACTGAGAGTTTGACAGTTTAGAGTGCTCATCACTTAAAACTTATTAGCTGTCTGGTAACAGGAATTTGCAGGTTCCCAACATTGGAGAATAAATCCTGTTTGCATCTTTGCTAATAATCCCAGTTAAAGATAAGTTTTCCTTTGAATGTGTTCCTACTGACCAAAAGACATTAATATTAAATGTTTTAACAATAATGGTACGTATAATCACTTTTTAATTTTCAGACTTCTTAACCTTGGATGTTGGCTACCAGCCCAACCAATCTCTTTGCTTCCCTCCTCCATTGCTTTGACTTCCAGGATAACTTGTTTATACCAATCACAACTTTTAAATTTCAAAGTAGAAGGTGTTTTTAAACTGTATTTGAATGTTTTTTTAAACCATTGCATGCTCAAACATTGTCAAATATTTTACAGATTGCCAGAGAACCAGTTCTATATAAATAACTTAAGGAATTTCAGTCTGTCATTGAAGATCATATTTAAACCTCATTTGCACAAATTAAGTAGAGTAGGGTCATATTAAAACAATTACATACTTATTCCTGGGTAATAATAAATACAAATATTATTCTGGTATTCCAATAAGTAATACTGCTATACTGTTGATTGAATGATAGGATTTGAATGTCACATGAAGAAAATATGTTTTCAGACAAACTAGGTTGCATTGGTAAGCACATAAAAGTCAGGAAATAGTTTATAAACCTGTCAAATATCTTTCACTTTGAGGGACGTCAGTCAGTTTAGACCCAGTTACCTATTTTCCATGCACAGCTGATGCCCTATCACTTCTACTGTTCAAAAATGTTTACATCAGAAATATGAAATCAAAAATCGTAATTACTAACAGCATGAAACACACAGCATATTAAGATTTTTACATTAATAATATTGTGTTTCTCATCATGGGCTTTGTCACACGTGTGATCGCTTTTGGGGTTTGGCAATTTGTGAGGAATTAACTCTTTTTCCTTTGAATTACATGATCACATATTTCTCAAACAATATATGCACTGCACAGCATATTGTTTATCTGTCTAAATGTCAAACATGTTTTGATTTTTTTCCTGGCTTCCTATTCTGGTACTCTTGCACTGTCATAATGGTCCCGTGTAAATGTTCTGAATTTGATGTATGTAATAACATCTCTGAATTTGATGTATGAAACAAGAAGGTATGTATTTAAATTATTTAAACACCATCCATGTACAGTACACTTCCTCCTTAGCCGTCATCACGGCCTTCCTAGGGTGCAATCCAACAGCTCAGTCAGTTCACTGTGAAGGTAATTTAGATACAAACTTAAATAAGTCAGGAAAACTTTCAGTATTACTCTGTTAAGATGGTGTGCTCTTCATTTATTTAAATACCGTTCACTGAGTACTTGTCATATGAAAGACTTTTGTAAATTCTGTCTTACATATATAGACTAATACAAATTCTTATTAAATATTTTATACATGCATATGCAACCATAACCTCCTTTTCTGACTTTTGAGTGCTTATCAGTGCATTTGTAGAATTTTCATAATGTAATTTTATATGAAGGATTTACAGTAATATACATGAAGAGCTATACTATAATAATATTTGAACTATTAATAATTCATTTAAAAAAACCTTCTGAGTTCTGATAGTGTATGATAGTGATGTCTGTGAGTCTATTTTTGTCTTTCTACATCTGAGAGGATGCAGTTAGAGCTGTTTTGAAATTGAATTTCTAGTCCATTAGGAATTCCATCATTTCAAAATTTTCTTTTGTCCCAAACTGGAACAAAAAGTCAAAGTTTCCCACAGAATGAAATTTTGTCCCCACACCCCAATAAAAATGGTTTTAGGAATATCAAAATTAATGACCTAATCAGAGTGCTTCATTTTGATATATTAGTTTATAACAGAATATGAGATTTGTATATTATAAATTATAATAGTCAAAAAGAAGCACTTAGGTAATTTTTTCATCGAAAAAGTCAACAAAATTGATGTTTTCGCAAAGTGATTCAATTTTTTTAATCAGAATTTGTTTTCAAGTGGAAAAACTGTTCAGCTGGAAAATGTTACTCGGCTCCAGTTGTAATGTTTCCACACAATATGTCAGCTTCAATGTAATAAGTAAACTTCTATTTACAGTCATCACAAATACTGAAAAGTTTCATAGAGTAAAACACAGCAACTTGCTCTCCAACTCCAGAAAGTACTAGTTTAAGATGATCAAATTGATGGTTTGAGTTAGAAAATAATTCTCTGTGTCAGTCTATTTTAAATACAAAAGTAGCTTTACAGTTTGTGCTAGAGATTGGTTTGGTATACTTCCAGTATACAGGTGTTGGTATGAGCAGCATGATAGACGACTTAGATACAGTGGTTGT
Source organism: Dermochelys coriacea (assembly GCF_009764565.3). Taxonomy (NCBI): domain Eukaryota; kingdom Metazoa; phylum Chordata; order Testudines; family Dermochelyidae; genus Dermochelys; species Dermochelys coriacea. Next base: position 231,847,925 of record NC_050069.1, read on the forward strand.
GATTATTTCCTTTCTAATTATGAGATGTCTCAAAATCCAAACTCTTGGTAAATATTGATATGTTAATGGTAATCATTGTATTAAGGCTGCCTCGGTCTCTCTTGTTGAAGCTGTTCCGCTTTGTATAAATAATATCATTTTCCTTGTGCCAGAAAGCGAGAGAGTGATTCTCCTATCCAGTGGTTAGGGCGCCCATCTGGGATGTGAGAGAATCAAGTTTAAGTCCCTCCTCTAGTGAATATTTATTTATTCGAAATGGAACGGCTCAAACAGGAGAGACTGAGAGCACCCATCCCCCACATACCAAGTAGCCTGGTGGTGATGGCACTCACCTGGGATATGAGTGATGTGAGTTAAGGTCTCTACTCCCCTATCCCAAGTGGGTGCCCTAACTACTAGGCTACTTGCTATAATCCCTCTCTCTATTTTTGAGAGAGATGTGGGTTTCATTTGCTAGGGCCTGCGCTGACCTGGCTTAGATGCTTCACTTCAGGGGATGTTTCACAGCTGTGAGTCCCAGGTGGAGACCGGTGCCTCCCTCTGGCCCATTAGTCAGGAGTTTAAATACCTTTGAGGGCTGACTGACTGAAAGGGCTTTCCTCTGCATTTGCTTCTGGATACCTTAGGCAGCTTCCCTTAGCTTAGCTTGCTGGCTTTTGATGATCCTTTCCTTAGGCACCGAACTCTCCCATACAATGCATGTGGAACCTGAGCATGTAACTCGGGACTGAGCATTCCAATAGGTGGCAGGGTACCTAGGGATCAGGTGTTGCAGTGCCTAAGTACCTTTAGCACAGTATGACTGACCCTGAAATTAAAAAATCTTTCCCAAGAGGAGAGAGGGATTTTGTGTAATATCCAGATCTTTGTATCCGAAATTTCTTGGCAGCAACAACCAGGCAGCTTGCACTTGAAAAAAATAAATACAAAATAAATTGGATACAGGGACCCACACACCAGTTCCCACCTTGCCTTCTTCTAGTCTTTCCTGCATTTCTGATTATTAACAGACGTCTAACAGTTTTGGGACAAAGGTGGTAGTGTTTATCATCATCCCATGTCACTTTTCAGCAAAAGAACTCTGCTAGTGGTTTGCAACATGCTGCATTAGTTCTATAGAAGAAGGATTACTTGTTGATCATGATATATCTATTACACCACAAACTGTTTAATGCTAAGGATAAATGACTCCAGTTAGCAAAAACACTTGCTTTCTTAGGAGTATGTTTTCAGAGTAATGTTTGGGAAATTATGTTCACAAATCCTACTGTTGAGAATTATGTATTTGGCTCCCTATTGACTATGTTGAAAATGAATGCCCGGTGCCAGGTGGCACTCATAAGCTCAAAGAGTGAATAGGACCACTGCAAAGGATATACACTGCTAAGTCCCACTTAATCTCTATTCTGAGGTATGAAGTGGGACTTAAGTGGTAGATAGGGCTCTCTGCACAGGAGTGAATTTCACCCAGAGTTCACATTTCAGCAGTGTCTTTTAAAACAGGCAAATCTGTGTTATCCAAAAATTAAAAAAAAATGGCTACAAGGCAGCCAACATTACTCCACATTGTCAAATGTTCAAGCCTCAGCATTGCTGGGGGGTTTAAAAGCATACTGTGAATGGGAAATAAGAGCTTAAGATATAATGAGGCCAAAGGCACTACAATATTTAGTAAGAATCATCTTAAATGAAAAGATTATTGTCCAGAAATGTGCAATGCTAACTTGTGCCAAAAATACATACATGAATAAAAAGGAAGAGAGAGAGACAGAATTCCTTCTGGGACCTGCTGTGATTGCCATCCTCATCAGATAATCTTTTGTTTCTGGAATGAGGAGAACAGAATGCAAGGCTATTACAACTAACGTTTACAAACACTTTTAAAATATGAGCTGATCCCAATCATTCCTCACAATTTGGGACTTGGGACTTAAATCCATTACCTTGTTTAATAAACACAATTTTTTTTTAAAAGTTGAGGATTAGAGCCTTTTCCTTGTGAGAAAGAGACACAGCGCTGACAGTTTAATGTCTCAAAAGTGGAGCTTGATGGAAGTCTGCAGAGAAACTAGGTTACCTGCAACTCTAGTGCTCTCCTTAACAAATCCTGGTTGCTCACATTAGCTGGTATTCACAGCTGTACTTCCAAGGAATCCCCAGTTTATTTGGAGCAGTTCACCCAAGGACATTGGGAACTAGGATCCCCATCAGAATCCATTAATCTCAACATTTGGGGAATTTTTGTGGATGGGTGGGTGGATGTGATTATGAACAGTTGACTAAACTTCACTAAGACTTGTAAATTTAACTTCTGTGTTGCAAGCAGCTCAGCCACAATGTGGTATGACAAAAAGGGTCAAACCATTGTACTATCCTCTCACAGACTATTTTTTCCCAGATAACTTTTTAATTTAAAGAGCTTGGTGGTGTTTGTGTAGTGCCAACAGACCCCAGTAGTCAGCAAGCCGGATCGAATCTGGGACCTCTGGAACTTAAAGCCTCTACCACATGAGCTAAAAGCCAACTAGCTGTTAGCTAAGGCTGTAGAGCAGACTCATTAATTGCTCTCTAAGTGGTCTTGGTGAGACTAGATGGGACAGAACACCACACCCAGAAGGTGTGTGGGTTACATATGCAAAGACTGGTTCCAGTATTCCAGTTTCTGGGTTCAAAAGTGTATGTACTTCTTATAATATAACCTTTTGCTTGGATACAAAATGACCCCTATGTTTGCAATGACAGTCTCTACAAATCTTCATGGTGTTAGTTTTGATTGGCTTAGAAATGGGGTGGTGGCACTCTTGCAACCCCTATATTTTGGGCCCTGATGAAAGGCCTTAGGGGTGCTCCAATTTACATTCAGCTGTCTGTGTCGCAAGGAGAAATAGTTTTTAGAACTGCAGAACTGGAATTAATTTGAAATTAATTTGCAAACTGGACACCATTAAATTAGGGCTTCAATAAAGACTGGGAGTGGATGAGTCATTACACAAACTAAAAACTATTTTCCTATGCTAATTTTTCCCCTATTGTTACTCACACCTTCTTGTCAACTGTTTGAAATGGGCCATCCTGATTATCACTACCAAAGTTTTTTTTTCCTCTGCTGATAATAGCCCACCTTAATCGATTAGTCTCGTTAGAGTTGGTATGACAACACCCATTTTTTCATGTTCTCTCTGTATATATATATTCATGTTCTCTGTATATATATCTCTTCCCACTGTATTTTCCACTGCATGCATCTGATGAAGTGGGTTTTAGCCCACGAAAGCTTATGTCCAAATATATTTGTTAGTCTCTAAGGTTCCACAAGGACTCCTCATTCTTTTTGCTGACACAGACTAACATGACCACCACTCTGCAAGTTGCAAGAGTAGTTTTACAGCACAAATAATATGGGGATAATCCCCTGTGTCCAGATCTGTCATATTTATAGCCCCTTTATGCTCTCATGGTGCTGCAAAGTGGCCACAATAAAACAGGCAGTTAGGCCCCACATCCTTGCAGGAGGTGTCAAATCTGTTTGTGACATGTTATCTTTTGGATTGAATGTATTAGCATCTTGCTGTAAGGAGAATGGCAGCCACTTACAGTATGTGACTTCCCATGACATTGCAAGAACACTATCTTGTTATCTCCTCCTGCACTACAAGATAACATGTGTCCCCAGTGTATGTATATTTTTAAGCTGTGCAGCTTCTGTCGTTAACGTTATCACTGAAGTATCCTGAAATAGAAAACTCCAGGCAGGTTGGATTGTGTTGGAGAATGGTTACCATAATAACCAAAAAAACAATCTGTGCATGATAAGCAGATTCAGTGTTTAAAAATAAAGTTTAAATAGTATTCCAGTAGCTTCACAGGGATTTATTACATTTAATTCTATTCATTACTTTGAGATCTTCTTTGTCATTTAAAAATATGTTCAGTCCAATAATTTTATATCTAATAAACATTAATACATTTCAAATTACAATAATTCTTATCAATCTCAGCAGCCATATTTGAGGCATATATCATTCCTAAAATAAATTTACAAACTGGCCAAATTGTGTCTGGACTTGCATTGCAGATGATGGCGTTTGTACATAAGGCCAGATATAATCTCAGTGCTAAGGGAGCTCAAAGAGTCCTTGAGATCAGTGCAGAATACCTCTGTGAGCCCCTCTGGGGCAATGCTCTCTGCATGCCATGCCATGCCATGGGATTGTACCTTAAAGGCACTGCCTACTTCCATTTTTTCTGAAACAACTCTGCATCTGCAACTGTGGTGAAGGAGAAAGGAGGCTATAAGCAAGAATGATTTGCAACATGGTCACTAGCGAGGACTGCTACAATAGGGGGCAAATTATGTACAACTTAATGGCTGCAGTTTAACTCTGATCTGCACCTCTTAACATGCTGTGTGAGTTTGCTGAGGGATGGAAGGCAGGCTGTCTTGAATGACAGAAAAATAATGCAGAAAAGAACAAAAAGGGGGAAAATGTTGTAGTGGAGCAACAGGTGACAAGTGAAACACAGTTTCCAGGGCCTGCATTTTCCTATCGAAATTGCTATAGCAAAGTTGCATCATATCACACTCAGGCGATGATTCCCAGCTGGCAAAGACATTCACCCAAGCTCTTATCGAGCTAGCATGCTAAAAATAGTGGCATAGCTGTGGTAGCACAGGAATTGGCAGCGGTGGCATGGACTAGCCATCCCAAATACAAATCCACCTGAACGCCATAGGTACATATAACACCAAAAGACCCCGGTTGTTGGCGGGCAGGATTGAACCTGGGACCTCTGGAGCTCAGTGTATGAGCCTCTATTGCATGAGCTAAAAGCCACATGGCTGTTAGCAAAGGTTGTAGCAGACTCATTAATCTCTTAGTGATCTTGGTGCCACTAGAGGGGACAGAACATACTCAGGGCAGCTTGACCGTGCTGCTGCTGCCTGTGCTACCATGGCTACATTATTTTTAGCAATCTGGGAATCACACCCCTCGCTTGTAGGGTAGACGTAGCCTTAGTTGATACGGAATTAGTAACAAAGAAATATATTTACATAAAGTATAATTTTGAAGCAAGTTTATATTTTTCATTCAGTTTTTAACCTTATTCATTAGTATAGACTTGTATGGCAATGCCAAAAGCCTATTATTAGATATATATTTAATCTCAAGTGCATGGGAATTTGTTCATATTAAAAAAAAGAATATTAGTCCTAAAGTTCATTTTCTTGTTCTCTCATGTAGAAGTTTCCTATATTTCTTCCTGTAATGCAGTCTTATAGAGCTTTCAGTGGTTCTGCAGTTGTGGTAGCAGTGAAAGTGATATTGAATAGAGACTCCGGGTAAGCTTCATAGAAAAAAGGTTTTGAGCCACGATATTTGTTCTGATTTATTTAGTCAGGAGTTTACAGTTTGCTGAGTTAAAAAAAATTAAATATATTTGCAATCAATTTTATCTGTCCAAATAATAGAGAGAAATTCCCGGGTTTTGGTGACAGTGGTTTTGATGAGTTGGTTGGAGGTGATTGAGTGGGGAAGGCAGGTCATCCACAAGGAAAATCTTGGGCTCCTCAGATTCCCATTTTGAGGTGAGATAAGTTCTAATGAGTTCTCTATTACAGGTAAATAAAAAGTCGTCAAATCATAAATAACGTTGCTGAAGTTCTGTTCTTAGGAGACGTAAAAGATGTTTACAGGAAACAAATTTTGTTGCTAACTACACAAGTGAGAGTTACGAACTGTTGACATTCTTCACTAACTTGAATCTGGTTTAGGTACTAGAGCTTCAATTGCTTTCCATTCAAGTTCCTGTAAGAAAAAATAGCATGTGCTGTTGAATACAAGTTGAGTGCTTCATGTTTATTGAGCAGCGTCTGTTTAGTCTATTAACCTTGACAACCATGTCAGCGATTTTTCAGCTTGTTTTTCCCAAAGGCACTATGTTGCACTATTACGATATATAAAGTTATTTATATTGTAGAGAATTCATAACCATGCTACATAGACATTGGCCAGGGCTAAAATACCAGGTCCTTCTGCTAATCCAGCTACATTATTAGATCATTTGGAAAGTCAACATGAGGCAGGGAATGGAGATTGGTACACATGGCATAACCTCAAAAATGACAGCCTCGGTTTTGAGCCAAATATTTTTAATAGCATTTGACATTTTTTATGTTATGAAGGGAACAGAATCTACAGGAACATACAGAGGAGACAAAGGTAGTGTATTTGTGCACATATGGAGGTGGGGAATGTTCTTCAACTGTTCATGGATTTTTGTTCTCTAGAAGTGCTATTGGCAACCAACCTTTAAGTGGTTTGAGCATTAGCTTGCTAAACCCAGGGTTGTGAGTTCAATCCCTGAGGGGGCCATTTGGGGCAAAAATTGGGGATTGGTCCTGCTTTGAGCAGGGGGTTGGACTAGATGATCTCCTGAGGTCCCTTCCAACCCTGATATTCTATGATTCTAAGTTATTGTCCTTGTCCCAGTCGTATTATCCTTGTCCAATCAGTCCCAGTTCTCCCCTCACAACCCAGCTCATTGTCAGAGCTATCTCCTCTTCCTTATTCCCCCCGCACATTGGTACCTCCAATCTCCTTGTCCAGGCAGTCCCTGTCTTCTCCTCCTCCCTCCAGCTCCTTGTCTAATCTAAGTTTCTCCTCTTTTTCCCCCCAAACAAATGGGCTTCTAGTCTCCCACCAATGTTTCCCTCACCAGCACACACCCTCACCAGATCTCCTTGCCCACCCAGGCTGCCAGTCCCAGTTTGGCCACCTCCTCATCCATCTTTGGTCCCAGTTTCATCAGACTCCTTGTCCCTTTCCCTCTCTCCAGTCTGGCTTTGCTCCTCTCTGTGTTCAAATGAGATGGCTTCCTCTTCCAGGGTGCCCGGACTTTAGCAGGGAGGTCTCTGAGAGCAGAGGAGGGGTAAGTTCTCTGCTCTTAGTTCTGGTACCCTGCCCCACCCCAATCCAGAGTTGCTAGGAGTCTGGCTTTGTCCCTATAGACCTGGAGTGGGCATGCTGAGTTGCTCTGTGGGGATGGTGCATGTGCAGTCTGGTGAGCACAAGGAGCTGTGAGAAGCTCAAGCATGCTCAGTGAGGATAAACTCTTCTGAGGTTCAGCTCTAGTAAGTCTCTGCTGAACATGTGTGAATACAACACACTTTTCAAACTCAGGGTCTGTCCTTCGAAGGCACAGGATTCTTTATTACTTCAGATAGTACGAACACCTGCAATGCACAGTGCAGAGAGATTCGGGGGTCTGTTTGAAACAGGGTTCCACCTTAAATGTCTCAAACAATTAAACACTGATGGACAATTAGATTCCATAGCCCAATAACAGAAAGCCACATGGCTTACATTTTTCTTCTCCTTTACAGTACTTAGTATCCAAAGCCTGGTCTAACATGGAGTAAAACAACAAACTGTGCCTGATTTTCTGTAACCCCATATTCCTAGTACTTTTAACCATTTTAAATGGGGCTCAAACTAAATTGTCTGTCTCCAGGGCCGGCTCTACAGTTTTTTCCGCCCCAAGCAGTGAAAAAAACTGCCGCCGCGCATGGCAAAAGGAAGAAGCTGCCGCCAAATTGCCACTGCGGCCAGCAGAACAGAGGGGCTGCTGCCGAATTGCCGCCGCCGCAGAAACACTGCCACCCCTTTCTAACTGCCGCCCCAAACACCTGCTTGGAACGCTGGTGCCTGGAGACGGCCCGTCTGTCCCTATTCCACAACAAACCCAGCGAGCAAGCGTAACGAATGTCTAGAAATCACCACCTCTGAGGAGCACAGTGAGGTAGTGTTCAGAAAGTTCAACCACTGCGAAAACTTCAGTTATCAATGTAAAATCATAGCATTCCTTTTGTGTATGACTTACATGAACTATGATTTTTCTTTTCCGCTGTCTCACAAAAAATAAGGCTTATAACTTAGACAAATTTGAAAAAGTTTTCTCCTGTGAAACTTTAAGCCCCTGCTCCAGATCATGGAGTGCTAGACCTTTTCTCACCACAATTTTTTTAACATGGACAAAACAACATATCTTCACCATTCATGAGAACAAGGATAGGGGAACTGTTCTGACTAAAATTTTCAAAAAAATAAATCGGCTCAAGGCAGACACCCAACATGGAAAATGTCAACCCAAATGGTTAAAATTTGATAGTTATAAGCAACTGAAAATACGGTTTTATAATGGGAAGTGTCAGAAAACCTTTATAGGCAGTGCTCCTAGTTTAGCCATGAAAAGAGCAAAGGAGAGTTCATCTTTTCAGGCACAAAATATATACAGTACTACCTGAACCATATTTTTCATGAATATGTTCAGCAGTTTCAATATCGGTTCTTTATGCCCTAAATATGCTGCAGCATCATAATCACACTATGTATCAGGTCATAGTGTCATTAACCCTGCCAATCAGTAGACCATTTTAGTTCTTATGACCTTCTCTCTCTTCATTGGGTTGTGTTGAATGGTATCTCCAAAATAAAGAAAGGCAAGGAGAGAGAAGCAACTGAGCTGTTTTAGGTTGTATTGATTTCATATCAAAATAAAAGTGGAATGGGCAAACTCTTGATATCAGAGATTACAAGAGAATATCAGTGAATTGGCACATCACATACTGTATCAGTTAACTGCCTAGAGATTCCGATTGCTGTTTTTTCTTTATAAAATCCTTTATAGCAGTGGTTCTCAAAGCCGGTCCGCCGCTTGTTTATGGAAAGTCCCTGGCGTGCTGGAGCGGTTTGTTTACCTGCCACATCTGCAGGTTCGGCCGATCGCGGCTCCCACTGGCCACAGTTCGCAGCTCCAGGCCAAGGGGAGCTGCGGGAAGCGGCACGGGCCAAGGGACATGCTGGCCGCCATTGGCCTGGAGCAGCGAACCGTGGCCAGTGGGAGCTGCAATCAGCTGAACCTGCGGACGCGGCAGGTAAACAATCCGGTCCGGTGCACCAGGGGCTTTCTCTGAACAAGCCACGGACTGGCTTTGAGAACCACTGCTTTATAGGACTTGCTAGACATATTCAATAATTCATTGGGATTCACACTTTTATTAAAAAAAAAGTCCTCTACTCCAGTAACCAGGCTCAATAAAAAGCAGGCTATATTATAAACTGGGGAGACATATTGCTTCTAGGATACTGATGTTTGGTCCACCATGGCTATATGATGTAGAAATAGACTTTTCTTTGTCTGGAGTGAGTGCAGCACATCAGAGAACAGGCTGCCCTGCTAAGTAATGTAAGAAAAATGTATTAGTTAATTTTTATGTATATATCTACAAAAGTGGAGTTAAATAAAATGGAGCTGCTATGGCAAAGGATTTTCAGAGAATATTTACAAGCTGTGGCCTAGCTGAGCCACACCATTTGAAATATCCCTGCCTTTTCCCTTTCAGAACTAAGAGGATATGAAAGTTGACAAAGCGACCAAATAAAAGAGATAAGGCCAAAAATTTCTTTTTCTGAACTAATACTTGATATATGCTTTAACAGGTATTTCCTCTTTCAATGGTTACCCATTCACTACATCAATATACTTCAGGGGCCTCTGTGCATTCCCACTATTGGCATAGGCAGATAAAGGAAACTAATCTAAACAGGGGGCTAAGAGCTGTCAAACAGAGGGCATGAGGTTCCTAGTGCTCTTTGTCTTGTGTGGGTAAGGGTTGCACTCCTTTATATGTACTCAGACATTGGCCATTGGCATCAGTAGGTGGTATTTGTGCAACTCCAACAGATGCTGCTTTGGTAGGGGTTCTGGGATTTGACACCAGGGGGTGCCATATCCCACAAGTGTGAAAGGATAGAGGTGACTCTAAAGAACAAGAGTTACCAGTAAGCAGCCTGTATATCTCTTTTGTACTGTGCTTGTAAAGGATGTTTAATAAGACTTAAAAAAAAATCGCCTCCCCCCCCTTTTTTTTTTGTATTAGCTACGGAATGATTTCAGTGGGCCAAACTCTGAAGTCCATATTCATTTGTTTCTCAGTTCTTACTCAGACAAACTGCAACTTTTAATGAGTTTGCCTAATGAAAGTTTGTCTGAGTAAGAAGTGAATGCATGGCTTTAGGCTAATCCCAGTGCTGTAAATTGGGACACTTTCCCTTAATGTTGAGGCAGTAGGTGTGATTTTCTGTTTTGATGTGATGGCACTTTGATAAAGATAAGTCACACTGTTCGTATTTCACTAGTAGACCACTGTAGAATCAACCTACATTTGAGTCATGAACTTTGAATTCATGTAAGTAATAGAGACCTAGTAAGGAAGAAACAGTGCTGGAGGGTGGGGGGGGGTGAATTTGGCTTTCATATACATTGGTGTAGGTCCCCTGAAGTCAACACAGGGCTGAATTTTAGCTAGCTCAGTTAGTTTGCAAATTGAAAAGTGTCTACTCTTCTTGATTTCTTGAAGTTAAATTGTTTCCTCTCAATAATATTTTGAGTGCTTCATAGGAGTCCAGTATTTACTCCAAGAGTCTATACATGCTTACTGAAAACAAACCAATTAAGTGTCTGTTCATAATAAAAGAAATAGAAATGGTACTTCATTGATATCACTGAGCTCTCTCTCATCACAATACATCACTAGAGTTCTAGTTACTTTTCACTACACTCCTTTTGCAACCAATCAGTACAAGACCAGCAACATGTGATTAAGAACAGAACCCTAAATGAATACCCCAGCTCACCCCCTGCATTACTCTGCCTGTAGTAGTGGATTAACCTAACACATCCTAGCTGCTGCCGCTGCTGCTGCTGCTTTTCTTTGTGGAATTTTTTTACTGGTGTAGCTTGCCAGACCATTTCCTTAACTGCTTACAGCAAGAGGGTTTGTTTTTGACTCTGAGAACAATACTTAAAGAGCATTTTGGGCGTGGGAAACAAGTACTGGAACTCTATTCCAGCTGTAGAAGCTGTATCGCTTACACAGACACTAAAGATACGCTTCGCTCTTACTTTGGGACTTTATGGACATGTAAGATCCTGAAGGTGCAGATATGTATCTTTATGACAGTGAAGATTATGAAGTGGTAAGATGTTAATTAAATGTGCTTTTATTGTTGAATATCTTTCAAAAGTTAATATACAGCTTTGAATTTCTGATCAGTGCCATTTTGTTTTTGTACTTGCATAAATTACTGTAATTTTATTCATAATTCTTCCATGGTCTAGCAATTACAAAAATTAGATTTTGCATAAAAATTGAAATAGGTACAAATTGGTAGATTAAAATTTAAATTGCCTTTATTTCTGTCATATTGTGGTGATGTATGTTAGTACAACTATACATATAGATTTGAATCCTTTGAATAATTTGGGCCAAATTCAGCATTGTGCTCAACAGCATGATACACATGAATAAATGGAGCAGGATTTGGCCCATAGCATAACTCAGTACAGCTCAACTGACTTCCAAGTATTTGTACCCACTTCCAGCAGGTCTGGATTTGGCTATATGTGTGTAGAAACACTGGAAAACAATTTTGTAGAAAACTTCAAAACATTTCAGTTTAATGCCTAAATCTACCTTCATAACAGTTTATTTTAAAAATGGAATGAGATTTGGCACCCTTTCTGCTAAATCTTTGTGTGAAATAAAATCTAAATAAAGACGTAGTAAGACGAAATGGGGAGCAAAATGAAAAGAGTCTTTCCTGTGTCATCTGCTACTTTTATGGGATAAGAAGTCTGCATATTTTACAGACTAAGGCCGTGATGCTGCATTGTATTCAGCATTGATGGACATCTGTACACCCACAGAACTCATGGCTGGATTGGATCAGGACTTAAAAGGCTTTAGAGGAAGATGATACAACCAAAACACTTTTAATAAAGAAAGCTATCTTACAGTACATCCAAATAAAGTTCTGCATTACAAGTGGCAGGGCAGATGCTTTGTTTTTGATTACTCAAGTTACTTAAGTGTACTGTTCTTCAAGTCTGAAAGCTCCATTTATTGTGCTCTGGATACTTCCACAATAGCAAGGAATTAATTTGATTATTTAAAATGCATTGTTTTTCATTTTTCTTGATTCTAATTAGATATGCTTTTGGTTTTTGTGACAGTTATATTTTAATTTATTCAAGCATCACAGGAAGACAGATGAGAAGATCATTTAAAAGCAGTGCTTAACATATTGAACTCTTTAAGTCACACAAAGATTCACAAACTCTAACAAAATAGATTGAAAAGAACTTGTAGCAGACAAATCAGTTACAGAAGAAGCCATTGTTCCACAGTTTGGAGTAATATTGTGCCCAATTATAACTAGGTTGGGCACAAATCAATTTTTTTGTTATTTTGATGGGTAATATTGAATGTTTATTTTTAAACATTTTCTATTTTTATCTATATAAAGTTTCACTGTTACTGGAAATTATGGGGAGGGGGGTTGAGTCAGACAAAGACATCAGACATTACATTTTGTGTCAAAACAGGCAAAATAAATATTCTTACATCAAACTCTAAAGCAACATTTTTCTTATTCTGCTTATCAGTAAACTTTAGTTATAAATGGAAATATTGTTCCATCAGTTTGTGGGTACGCAGGGAAATCAACTTTTACCAGTATGTACCAAAAAAACCTAATCCTTCGAAGCCTAGTTATAGCATGCAATATTCTTAGCTAAATTGTTAGTTTTACAAATGATTTTGGAAAGTTGCAGCATTTAATTTTAGTCATTATATTATTGATCCATTAGTAACTAGAAAATTGAACAAGTAACCTCTAGTGCTAGTTGTAAGACATTAGAGGGACTGACTTTCCACTCCCTTGCATTTTGTGTAGTCCTTTACAGTACAAAGTGGGTACAACATGATATGATTTTGGTAGCATTTCACACCTTTTGTACTCTCTTTGTACAAGTGTAAATAACTATACAAGGTGCCAGGTAGTGGAGAATGAGGCCCAAAATGAATGAGCCATTTTCTGGCTATACTGAAAGGACAGAAGACATTTGATATGGTTTTAATCAGGCTGCAACTTTGTTATTAGATATCTGGGTTTACAGAGCAAATAAAAGTGTACAGAGCAGATAACTCAATGTTCATTCAATAACTTTCCAGGGGGTTTCCACCAGCCCCACCTCTTTTTACAACCAAGTCCCCCAGCCAATCCATTACTGGGACCTTACCATCCACCCTTCCACGTAGGAGGGTTAAGGTGGGCTATAAGAAAGGAAGGTTGGCTCCCTGCCATACCAATCATAAGAGCCCCAAGCCTCAACATGCACACCTCATTCCGTGCCTTTAACCAACACCTCCTTTTTAAGTCCTTTACCAGGCCATTTATCCGGTCACTGTATACCTTTCCTATGGGGCACCTGCACTGGACATCCGCTCCACGCTTATGATATATAGCCTAACTTCCTTCATGCCACATGTCAACAAAGCGTTCCCCGAACCTGCTGTAGGACAGGTGAAAAAACCTCAACTCTACCTAGGCCAATCTGGGGATAAGGGAAAAATTCCTTCCCAGACCACTAAAAAGGGTGGCTAGTGCAATGCCCACAGCAGGTCTAAACCAAACCTAAAGAGGGTGGGTGGGTAGGTGGGTGCTGCCTCAGCTGGCTCCATGTGAAATGGGGTTTCACCACATGGCTGCCCCTTTTAAACTCTTCCGTCCCTTTTAAATGCATCTCGGATTTCACGAGATGAATCAGTGTCACCCCTCGTCCCCTTTTGCAGCAGTTTGACCTCTCTCCACCCCCGCCATAAAACACTGTTCCCTTCATTCTGCCACACAGACAAATTGCCACCTCTCCTCCAACCTCTGTTTAAAGGTGTGGTGCCGTTTGTAAGGGAATCCTGAGAATTTTCTTACTGTTAAGTAAGGATTTTGGAATACAGTTGAGATTTTTGGACCCTAACCGAATGAAAGCCAAGTATCCTCTTTAGGTGTATGTAGGAGGATAAGGGGAGGGAAGGAAAGCTATTCGATTCCCTGAGATTTGGCCAGGGAGAGAGATGAAAGACATAAAAAGCAACTACATTTCAATATTTACAGTGGGGTATTGCTTGAAGGAAGCTTGAAATGTTACAGAAATAGTAGATTGCTATTATCCTCAGAGATTTGTTGTGGATAAGCGAGCAAGCTCATGTCTGAAAGATTGAGTTCTTCAATTCCAGAACCTAAGTTACAAATTGTTGCAGAGTTTACATGGGCAAACATATTTTTGACAAACTTACATGACTCATAGACTTTAAGGTCAGAAGGGACCATTATGATAATCTAGTCTCACCTCCTGCACAATGCAGGCCACAGAATCTCACCCACCCACTCCTGCAATAAACCACTCACCTATGACTGAGCTATTGAAGTCCTCAAATCATAGTTTAAAGACTTTAAGGTGCAGAGAATCCTCCAGCAAGTGACCCATGCCCTGCGCTGCAGGGGAAGGCGAAAAACCCCCAGGGCCTCTGCCAATCTGCCCTGGAGGAAAATTCCTTCCTGACCCCAAATATGGAGATCAGCTAAACCCTGAGCATATGGGCAAGACTCACCAACCAGATACTCAGATCCCACCCCATCTAACATCCCATCACAGGCCATTAGGCCTATTTACCACTAATAGTCCAAGATCAATTAATTGCCAAAATCATGTTATCCCATCATATAATCTCCTCCATGAATTTATCAAGGTTAATCTTGAAGCCAGATAGATCTTTTGCCCCCACTGTTTCCCTTGGAAGGCTGTTCCAGAATTTCACTTCTCTGATGGTTAGAAACCTTCATCTAATTTCAAGTCTAAACTTCCTGATGGCCAGTTTATATCCATTTGTTCTTGTGTCCATATTGGTACTGAGCTTAAATAATTTCTCTCCCTCCCTGGTATTTATCCCTCTGATATATTTATAGAGAGCAATCATATCTCCCCTCAGCCTTCTTTTGGTTAGGCTAAACAAGCCAAGCTCCTTGAGTCTCCTTTCATAAGATAGGTTTTCCATTCCTCGGATCAGATTTATACAGAACTATAAATTTAAAATTATTTCATGCATGACTTTATCATTCCAGTGGTATTTAGGCAGAACTCCTAATTGGTTCTGACTTTGTAATTGGGTGTTTTGCTTAAAAATCATGAAGTAATTTGACATTGCACACAGCAAATTTCTAGAACATGATGTACTGATTCAGGATTCTTAATAGGCAAGTGTCTAGTTTTCTGTATGAATCTGTAGTTTATGAAGCCATATGTTCTGCATTGAGGAAAAGACAGTTATGTTGTCATCCCACACAATTACCTATGAGTCGTTACACAACGAAGTATAGCCAAAAATGTGACACACAGAATCTGTAGATTTTCTTTTAAGTTTGGTGTTTATTTCAAATAATGTTAAAAAGAGAATCTGAGGTATTACGGTAGTACATGTAAAATTTGATTCTAACATACAAGGCCTGAGATTAATGATAAAATTGAAGACAACAAGATAGAAAACATTAAGAACATAAGAATGGCCATACTGGGTCAGACCAAAGGTCTGGCTAGCCCAGTATCCTGTCTTCCGACAGTGGCCAGTGCCAGGTGCCCCAGAGGGAATGAATAGGTAATCATCAAGTGATCCATTCCCTGTCTCTCATTCCCAGCTTCTGGCAAACAGAGGAAAGGGACACCATCCCTGTCCATCCTGGCTCATAGCCCATTGATGGAGCGATCCTCCATGAATTTATCTAGTTCTTTTTGGAATGCTGTTATAGTATTGCCTTCACAACATCCTCTGGCAAGAAGTTCCACAGGTTGACTGTGTGTTGTGTGAAGAAATACTTCCTTTTGTTTGTTTTAAACCTGCTTAATGTAACTGAATTTGAGTAACAAATTTTCAGTAAAAAGAAGTTTGTATAGCTTTTATAATGTATCTTTAAGATAAATTTACATGAAATCATCGTAGATAAATGTGTTCTGTCTGTTCTTACAGAAATGGAAACTTCTAGGGTGAAATTCTGATTCCAATGGCAAAACTCACATCAACTTTAATGTGGCAGGATTTCACGCCTGTAATTCTATTCTTTCCCTTAGAACAGGAGCTCTATTCTTTCCCTATATATTATTAAAATCTCAGTCTTTTTCAATCTCTTTCCCTGTCTCTTTTTGGATGACTTTCTCTTTTTCCCATTTCCCTTAACTTTTCTTGGAGCTCTGCTTGTTTAATCTATGCAGAATAAGTCTCAGATACCTGACAGGAGATTTTTCTTTCCTTTGTGAGCCAACATGCTTTTGTGGCTAGAAGGACAGAATGTTGCTCGAGGATCAATTTCAAAAGATAAACCAGGGGATTATGGCTACTCTCACTATTCAGGAAAATTTAATTTATCACCTCATGCCACACTTGACAAGTGATACATTGTTAAAATCCTCAGTAACACTGTACGAGCATTCATTCCTCACTTGAGTTACTCTGGCCTGACTGTGACACCCTATACTAGGAAAGAAAACGTAACAACTGAAAATGTGCCTGTTTCCTCCAGAATGCAGCAGTCCATTTACTAAGCAGCACCAGATGCTGGAGCCATCTCTCTCCCTTGCTCCAATCCCAAATGAATACAAACTTGCGTTCACAAGGGCATGGTACTAATCTTCACATATCTGAACCAAGTGATAGGTTTCAGTGTAGCAGCCGTGTTAGTCTGTATTCGCAAAAAGAAAAGGAGTACTTGTGGCACCTTAGAGACTAACAAATTTATTAGAGCATAAGCTTTCGTGAGCTACAGCTCACTTCATCGGATACCAAGTGAGTCATAGATTCATAGATTCATAGATACTAAGGTCAGAAGGGACCATTCTGATCATCTAGTCTGACCTCCTGCACAGTGCAGGCCACAGAATCTCACCCACCCACTCCTATGAAAAACCTCACCCATGTCTGAGCTATTGAAGTCCTTAAATCATGGTTTAAAGACTTCAAGGAGCAGAGAAGCCTCCCTCAAGTCAACCATGCCCCATGCTACAGAGGAAGGCGAAAAACCTCCAGGGCCTCTCCAATCTGCCCTGGAGGAAAATTCCTTCCTGACCCCAAATATGGCAATCAGCTAAACCCTGAGCATATGGGCAAGATTCACCAGCCAGATACTACAGAAAATTCTTTCCTGGGTAACTCAGATCCCATCCATCTAATATCCCATTTCAGGGGATTTGGCCTATTTACCCTGAATATTTAAAGATCAATTACTTACCAAAATCCCATTATCCCATCATACCATCTCCTCCATAAACTTATCAAGTAGAATCTTAAAACCAGATAGATCTTTTGCCCCCACTGCTTCCCTTGGAAGGCTATTCCAAAACTTCACTCCTCTGATGGTTAAAAACCTTTGTCTGATTTCAAGTCTAAACTTCCTGGTGGCCAGTTTATACCCATTTGTTCTTGTGTCCACATTGGTGCTGAGCTGAAATAATTCCTCTCCCTCTCCTGTATTTATCCCTCTGATATATTTATAGAGAGCAATCATATCTCCCCTCAACCTTCTTTTAGTTAGGCTAAACAAGCCAAGCTCCTTAAGTCTCCTTTCATAAGACAAATTTTCCATTCCTCAGATCATCCTAGTAGCCCTTTCTCTGTACCTGCTCCAGCTTGAATTCATCCTTTTTAAACATGGGAGACCAGAACTGCACACAGTATTCTAGGTGAAGTCTCACCAGTGCCTTGTATAACGGTACTAAAACCTCCTTATCCCTACTGGAAATGCCTCTCCTGATGCATCCCAAAACTGCATTAGCTTTTTTCACAGCCATATCACATTGGCAGCTCATAGTCATCCTCTGATCAACCAATACTCCAAGGTCCTTCTCCTCTTCCGTTACTTCTAATTGATGCGTCCCCAGCTTATAACTAAAATTCTTGTTATTAATCCCTAAATACAAAACCTTACACTTCTCACTATTAAATTTCATCCTATTATTATTACTCCAGTTTACAAGGTCATCCAGATCCTCCTGTATAAAATCCCGATCCTTCTCCGAATTGGCAATACCTCCCAGCTTTGTATCGTCTGCAAACTTTATTAGCATACTCCCACTTTTTGTGCCAAGGTCAGTAATAAAAAGATTAAATAAGATTGGTCCCAAAACCGAGATGCAGCATAGCATGTTGTATTACATATGTACATGAAGCCATATGCCCAAGGAGCCTCATACAGTTGTGACTGGATTAATCTTGAGGTCTTCCAGACAAGAAACTGGTTTGGAATCTTGTGTCTGGAAGGAAAGCTCCAGCACTGCTCCCATAAACTCTATCCTCTACACTGGACAAAAGGTAGATTTGTTTACACTGATAAGTAAGGTTTGAAGGTTGATTGCATGAGTTGAACAGTGGAGAGAACCTGAGCCATGGACCTGCCCTTGACTAGCCAGTCATCCAGGTAAGGATAGGGTAGACCTGTACGGCTAGTCTCCTCAGGAATGCTGCTACCACAGACATACACTGACAGGCCAAAAGGTAGCATAGTGAACTAGTAATGAGTGCTTCACTATGAACCTGAGAAACTTTCTGTGACCTTCATATTTTGGACACTTGAAAGTAGGTCTCTCTTAAGTCAAGGGTGATATACCAGTCTCCAGGGAGGAAATAATGGAAGCCAGGGTGACCATGAAAAACATTATCTCTCCGAGATGTTTGTTGAGCTGATACAGGTCTAAAATAGGTGTCTGACTTCCCTTTGTTTCAGGATTAGGAAATAATGGGAATAGAATCTCTTCCATTTGAGACACTGCAGAACCTCCTCTATGGCTCCCATCTGAAAGAGATACTGAACCTTCTGGATTAAGAGCTCCTCCTAAGAGAAGTTCCTGAAGAGAGATGAGGAGAAGGAAGAGTGGGGTTAGAAATAAACCAGACGGTATATCCCACTTCCACAGTGCTTAATACCCAGCAGGCTGTGGTAATGCGGGACCAAGCACTGAGGAAGTAGGAACTGTTTGCACTGTATCGAAAAGTTAAGGAAAAAGTCAACTTGGCACTGTAAAGTAAAAACAGCTTCTGTACTCAGTTCCTACTTAGATCTTAGTCCTACAAGCCTTTATGCAATAAAAGGCTGTTATGCTCCAAGATAAGTGTAAGCAGGGGTTACTCAGGAATACTAGTAAGTTTACATACTAGGTGTGATCTTCTGCACTGGGTGAAAGACTCAAGCGCATCAAGTTTCTTTACTAATATGCACAGGGTACAGTGGGTGACATGTGCGAAGAGGCTGGACACATCTAAGGAGTGCAAACCAAAATCCAATCCTTATCCAAATGAGGAAGTCAGATGCGTCTTCTCCTGTTGGACTTTACTCCTACTACTAAAAAGAAAAGGAGTACTTGTGGCACCTTAGAGACTAACAAATTTATTTGAGCATAAGCTTTTGTGAGCTACAGCTCACTTCATCGGGTGCTAGTAGTAGGCAAGAGGTAACATGATGGCCATATAGCAGTTCTCTCAGTATTGTTATTATTCTTCATTAGAGCTGGGAAGGAAATGTTTTTCCCCTCCTGTAACAATTCTTGATTTAAATAAAAAAATCCTGTTTTGTACTGGGACAAAACCAAGACCATTCTGATTTTTAATGAAAAATCAGGGAGGGAGAGAAATGCCACTCCAGAATAACCTAGAGACCATTTACTGGGCTGTGAGAGGCCCAGCTTGAAGCCCCTGCTTGCCTAATTCAGGCCAAGGATTTGAACCTGAGTTTCCCACATCCCCTCTTAGTGCAGTCACCATCTGGCTCTTGGACCAACACACACACACACACACACACACACACACACACACACAAAACCTGAAAACTTTTCCTGATAAAAGTTTAATCAAAACCTGCACATTCACATAAAAAGTTTTCATTCTGATCAACTGACATTTTTCAACAGAAAACTGTTTCACTGAAAAGTTCCCAATAAGCTCTATTCTTTATTTATGTTGAAGAAGCACCTACGAATCCCAACCAAGGATTGAGGCCCCATTGTAGGCACACTGTACACTCTTGCAACACGAATAACAATCCCTGCCCCCAGACCGTTCACAGTCAAGATGCAGTTACCCTGACCAAACTACCTGAAGGACCACTTCTTTCTTTATAGCCAGGGACAGTTGAGTTGTCCACAACAAGGATAAGTTTCATAAGAGTAGACATGAAGACAGAGCTCTTTTGTGATTGACCTTTGGCTATGAAACTCCTCCAGGAGATAAGAATGATCACAAATCTGTCTTCAAGTCTAAATGCAAGACCTATCTCCTGCTGTCTTCTCTTTCCCAAAACATCAGTGAGATACAAATCCTAATACTTAATGACAAATATTTTTCTCTGCCATTGGAAAAGCTACAGAGAATCAGTTTATAACAGACTACCTGTGTCTGTTTTTTTCTAAGGTGATCAGAGGCAATGGAGATAGGGTTTTCTTTTTAAAAAATATGTAAATGTTGGAGAGGTGTCTCAGAGCTGCTTTTGATTGCTGTGTTTTGTTCGTTTTTTTAGGAAAATCATTAGGTTATATTTCCTTTGGTGTCTTCTGTTATCAGATTTGCTTCTCTTAAGGTCAACTAGGATTAGGTATATATGACAATTTGTTATTTGCCTCTAACTCTTCATAATTTCAGAACAGATGGAGGCAAATGAGAGAAGAGCACTGTATATGCCAATTCAGAAACTGATGTAAGGAAAAAAAATAATTTACCTCCTAAAACTTGAAGTGATGCTCATTACCTTTGTAAAGCTTCTGCAGTCTAAATAAAGAACAGTGATTGAATTTGGATTAAACTAATCAGAGATATGGTACTACATTTTACCACTGAATATTACTATCATTTTGTAACTTACAATTCATGTGTGTAGTTAGAAATGAGAGGTTAAAATTGAATATGTTTAGTTTTCTAATTAAATAATTTGCTTAACATATATCTGTTTCCCTTCAGATATTTTACGTCAGGGCAAGTGTATTGTTAGCATTTTTCATTTAAAATGCACATCTGCAAACTACTCTGTTGCCACCTTCATATGATAGAAATTTTGCCCATTTTATGTCTGAATGAGGTCTAATTAGATAATAACTAGAACTTTCCAAAAGAACAGTTTTTCATCAGAAAATGCTGATTTGACTAAATCAAAATGTTATATGTGAACATATCAATTTAGTCAAAATTTTCAGTTGGAAATTATCACATTTCATTTTTCCTGCATTGTTTCCACTTTCATATTCCATTAGTCTATATTGTAAATACCTTAAAAAACCCTCCCAGCCGCCTAACTCCTTGACCATGCAGTATTGTTCCATTTGTTGTGTCCAGTCTGATTTTAAATGTTCTAGTTGATGGGACTTCTGCCACTTTTTGGAAGATTATTGCCTAGGCTAAAGGAGCTCACTCTCAGGAAGGTACACGTGATATTCAGTATAATTTTTCCCTTTCTTAGTTTCATCCCAATACTAATTACATTTGATAACTATTTCCTCTCCCTTCTAGGTGATTACAAACTTCAAATGTCTGTAGCCATCTTTGAACTCTGTTTTTAAAATAATTCCTCAAATTGTTGAAATTATTCTAGATTTACACTGGCATATCTGACAGTAGAATTTGTCCTTCTTGTTTTTGTTCAAATTGTCCTTAAAAGGAATAGTACAAACATCTTTATCATTTCAGTGTTAACTTTGATTCATGTATTCAAAATTGTATTTTATGGGGAATGTTAGCTTTAGTCATATTTTTCCCAAAGTCAGTGTGTTATCTGCTTTGTAAATTCAGATTTTGTAATTTACAACTCTCCTGAGACAGGTTTAACTGTAGTCTCCATAGTTTTCAAAACCCTTCTAACTTATCTGTATTAATAAGTTGGCCTGATTTTGTTTGAAGATAAATTCTTCTTTTTTCCAGACTCTTCAAATCTCTGCAATTTGCACATATTCCTCTTATATGTCAGAACGTTTCTCACACAACAGAAAGTAAACAATGCTGATGGATCCCAATTTCACGTTCTTTAAGACACGCTGGAGAAGTTGCTATTACCTTCTTTTTTTTTTTCTTCTTTTTTTTTTTGGTGGAAATGTATGAAAATCCACCCAATGCATTTCAAAACCGATCAAAAATAAGAACTTGGATGTGACAATTTTCAGCAGTCGAATTATATGCCACTTTAAAATCCCTGCCTTTTGAGCCCCCTTAATTATCCAGCAGTACAAATGACAAGAAAGTAATAATTCCATTCTCACTTTGCTGAGATGTGACAATTTATAGGGCATATTTTGCCATGAGAAAAGGAAGATTCACATCTCTCTCTTTTTTGCTATTGAAGAAGTCTAGAGGTCAGATATTGTAACACTTGATACATTTTAATTCTCATCTTGAGTCAACCTCTAATTAACAAATTAATATGTTAAGTGAAAACAGGGCAAAGAGGTTAGAAATAATCAAGTCTAAATATGGGAAATACAGGGAAAAGAACTCTGTCTACCGCTCTGTTCATCAGAGGTAATCTGTCATTATCATGCAGATTTAAAAAAAACTGTAAATCAACTGAATTAGAATTCAAGATTGTTCCTTTAGCCTAGTAAATGAGCCTGCTCATTTGGATTGCAGGTTTCATTTTCATAGCAGAAATCTGTTTATTACCTGAGGCAGAAATCTATAAATGTCTAAGCTTGAAATTTTGGAATGACTTTTCAGTGTTCATCTTATTGTATAACCTAAGGCAGTGGCTTCTAATACTATGTTATATGATGCAGATGAAAATAGATGTGTAGAATATGTAAAGGACACATGAATGTAATTTGAATGGCAGAGCATGGTCCAGTGAATTAATCATAGAATTGGGAGCCAGGAGCATCAGAGTTAAAATCCTAGCTTTACTACTGAATGACTGTGTGGTCTTAGACAAGTCACTTACACACTGTGCACTTCCACATCTGTAAAATCGGAGTGGTATTTGGTTATCTCTGATAGGATGTGAGATTTAATTAGTTAATGGAAATACAAATCTGTATACACAGCAAGTACTGAATACTATTGTTTGGAAGCTGGGTTTTCTCCAAAAAAAAAGTTTTATAAGATTTTGGGATATGTACAAAGTGAGATGTATTGAGTATACAAAACAGGATGTATTGAGCAAAGGGACTGTGTTTGAAAGACAGATAGATTCTAACATGTGGAGATGATTCTATAGAGAAGTGTCTCCTACCCCCATGGCAATTCCTTGCGCTATCTAACATGGCATCCAAGTGCTGGATTCCATCCTGTCCATTCCTGCTGCCAATGGACAAAAGTGGGGGAGGGAGCATGATGGGCCAAATGACTGGCTGTCTTCTGCCAGGGTTGTGGGCTGCTTCTCTTTGCTGCTGTTTTTTTCCCATATGACAACAGGTTGTGTGGTTGTTTTCTACCTTCCATCTGATATCCAGAGGTCTTGTTTGGGGATTTAAATTACACTTATTGCGATATTGTTGTGGTTAGTGTATTAAAAATGGTCCAATGCAAGGTCATTGAAACTCAATTGTCTCTTTGAGCATGGTCCTCCAAGTCACATGTTTCAGGTTCCCGTCATCTCATCTCTCCTAGCTTAGGCGTGGAAGCAACAAGTTGGGTCTCTGGCTTCCAGCTAGGGTACCTATGAAGGCCTGTGGGCGTAGCAGGGGCAATGCCCATATACCTGCTCTTACATTTGTGAAATTCAGGGCCATTGATGCCCAGATGAAATCCACATTGTAACAGCCCTACAGGGTAGTTGAGGGGAATGGTTCCCATTGGTTAAGGGTTTTAATACAGTTTCAGCCTCTGTACTATAGCTGTATGCATCTAATTTATTTCTGTGACCACATAAATAAGCATTTATAGAGGATCTCATTTTATTCCAAAACAAAATGGGCCAGTTTCTTCTACCTTCATCCAGCTGTAAGCTGTGGAGGCCCAAATCTCTACACTCAAAACTCCCACTGACATCAAGAGATTTTTAAGCTCTGGTAAGGTTTATATGAGTAGGTCCAGTATATTTCTTCCAAAACAGCCACTGAACCTAAGCAAGAAGTGTCCTAAACTTGATATCAATCAAAAATATAATGTCAGTAAACTGATATATAAATACGAATTTTTAAGCCAGGTCACAGAGCCTGTGCTCTGTAAAGTAACTTTCCAGCTCTGGAATTTCCTGGAAACAGACTATAATTCTACTTTTCACTGAAATGAGAATATTCTAGAATCCTGTTAGATGACTAAGGGACATGTCATCCCACTCCATCCCAATGGAAAACCAGGGACAAAGAACAAACTTCACTGAGAACTCTGCTGTTCACCTCACAAAGATTCCTTTGAATTGTTCTGGGTCAAGATTTACCTACCAACAGAGCAGGCAGGAGTTTGGCTGTCTGAACCTGTGAATATCCCAAGACCTAGGTGGAAATCCAGCACATCCTGAAGAATCAGCAAAAGCTTAGTGCCTCTGTTTTGCTCCCTAACCCTGCTCTGCATTACTTGGGTTATCCTCAGGAGCTATGCTACTACATCCTTTCAGTCAGTGGCTCCTCCAGAACATTCTTTAGGGGGCTTCCTGAGATAATAAAGATGCAAAGTTAGACACAGGTTAGATATCTGTGACACAGTTTTGGGAAAGATGCTGGGGGAAGGACATATCTTTAGGGAATATACATTTTTAATATAAATACATCAAGATTTCCTACTTGGGTATATCTGCGCCAGTGTAATTCAATGGAGCTACTCCTGATTTACAACAAATTAAGAAGATTCTGTCCCATTTTTCTGTGTATTAGTTATTTTCTTTTTAGGAGATGTGTGAGAATTATTTTGTCACCAGTTCTTTTCAACAATTTCCCCCCCACTGCACTGACCCCTCCCCAGGAAGCACCCACTGTTCTCACCCTGTATACTTTTTCTAATTAAAAGAAAAAAGGTGGTGCGTCTGCATTTTGGCTGTGGAAGGTTTTCTTCACAACAATAAAATCTACAGGCTTTATTTTTAAAAAAGAAAACAAGCTTTGAAGAACAATTGAGAAGTATATCTCTGCACTCCCCTTTTCACCCCACCTCTCCAGCTAGTACATTGAATCCCACACCATCCTCTGGTTTGGGAAACAATGATCTAGAGAAATCAGCATAGGATTAGGAGTCAGGAACTCTTGGATATTAATTCTACCTAGATCAATGACTACCTGTGTGGCCTTGCAAAAAGCATTTGATCTCTGTTTCTGTTTCTCCATCTGAAAAAAAAATTAATAAACTACCTGACAGGCTGAGATGATTAATCAGTAAACTACTTTGAACTTGTTAAGTGCTATAACAAGATATCTGTTGCTTAAACCAGGCATCTAATGGTAGAACTACCCTTGTGAATTTTTTCCCTCTACTTCATGACTTTGACCCAGAATTTGTCAATAATTAGCTATTAGATACTTAATCAGGTATGTGTGGATTTTATTATCCTATACAATACATTATACACAGATGGGGGGGATATTTTTTCCTTAAGAAACCTTACATGCCACAATCATATAACATTTTCAGTGACATAAAAAATCATCATGCCATATATCTGATCTTACAAAGAATAAAATACTTCTATCTGGTGCACATGCCAGTATTCTCTTTAATAGGTAAGGTTCTGTTTTACAAAAAAAATAAAAGAAAAATCAAAAAACAACAACCCAGAACCAGTTTGCAATGTCCTGTATCTTTGTGAGTCAAGTCAAGTTATCTTGGCCAAAACCAAAGGTGGTTGGGCTCTACATAATAATAAGTTTGCCTTAGAAAATACAGTAGTATTCAAAATGAGTATGAAAAAGAGTATGTTTGGATTTGATTGGGTAGACTTTATGTGTTTTTGAAATTATATCATTTGCTCACTTATTAAAGCTGAGTAATGTATGGTTTGATCAGGTGGGCAATTGTAACCCATGTGCCTAACAGGGAAATATCTCTTTAAGACCCATTGTCAGGAGGTAGGAGTGAACTGTGTCTGGGTCATTGTTGCTAAGCGGATTAAGCATTCCACATCCAGAAGCTTCTGGAATTGGGTGTGGTAGTTCTGGGTCTGCTCCAGTAGGTTTCCTGTTGCCGGAGTCAAACTTCATGGGGGCAAGCAGACAGGACAGCTGCTTTGCAGAGGGCCATGTGTCCTGTGTGAGTTGGGAGAAGCTGAGCTGGGGAGCAGAAAGCATGCTGTTGTCCCTAACTCTAAAGCATTTTGTAGCAGGGTTTTCTTTAAATTGATACACTTAACTGAGTTTCAGAGTAGCAGCCGTGTTAGTCTGTATTCGCAAAAAGAAAAGGAGTACTTGTGGCACCTTAGAGACTAACAAATTTATTAGAGCATAAGCTTTCGTGAGCTACAGCTCACTTCATCGGATGCATTTGGTGGAAAAAACAGAGGAGAGATTTATATACACACACACAGAGAACATGAAACAATGGGTTTATCATACACACTGTAAGGAGAGTGATCACTTAAGATGTATATAAATCTCTCCTCTGTTTTTTCCACCAAATGCATCCGATGAAGTGAGCTGTAGCTCACGAAAGCTTATGCTCTAATAAATTTGTTAGTCTCTAAGGTGCCACTAGTACTCCTTTTCTTTTTACTTAACTGAGTGGCTGGTTAAGCAGTTAGCTGACTGGCTAGCAGTGATTTCAGCAGAGGAAGAGTCTGCATGGATTCCAACTGAAAATTCCTTCAAGCAAGTGGAGGGAAAATGTTATTTTAGAGTCAGCAGACTGTATAGATTTGATGATCAAAGACTCTAACTGAGACTTAGGTGAACAAAACCTAAGCTTTTGGGAATTTTCAGTTTCTTCTCACTGTATTTTTGTGGGGACTGAACTGTTCAGACTTTAATTTGTTTTTTTATTTATGTTTATATATAACTGTGAAGATAATGTCTATGGATTATAAAATAGCCATGTCATTCTGTAATAATTAGATTATTATTTGTTTCATCAGAAGTTTTTATAAAGTTATTTGATTAACTTCATTTCTTTAGTTTCTTTTGGGGCTTGAATGTGGGGCGGTTGCCCCTGTGCAATCCTTCCTGAAAAATCCTTAGATTTCCTGAACTCTGGGTCTCCATCTACTTTTTATGGGAGTTGGGGTTTTTATAGGCACTGAAGACAGGAAATGAAGTGCACTGTAGCCCACCCAAAGGTTACAAATTGGCACCCAAACAGACAGGGACTTCAGGATTGCTCAGACCTCACCTCTGAATTCTTTTGAGGAATATTGCAGTTAGTTATAAAATAATGTGGTGTTATTGAATATAATTGAATTTGTACACTATATTAACATTATTAAGATAATAGAAACTTGCACACAGTTAGGGTTAGATCCCTATAGGACCATTTTGGTCACTGATGTGCCTCCTGTTGATAGGTTTCAGGGTAGCAGCCGTGTTAGTCTATATTCGCAAAAAGAAAAGTAGTACTTGTGGCACCTTAGAGACTAACAAATTTATTGAGCATAAGCTTTCGTGAGCTACAGCTCACTACATCGGATGCATTCAGTGGAAAATACAGTGGGGAGATTTATATACATAGAGAACATAAAAACAATGGGTGTTACCATACATACTGTAAGGAGAATGATCACTTAAGATGAGCTATTACCAGTAGGAGAATGGGGGTGGGGAGAAAACCTTTTGTACTGATAATCAAGGTGAGCCATTTCCAACAGTTGCCAAGAACGTCTGAGGAACAGTGAGGGGTGGGGAAATAACATGGGGAAATAGTTTTACTTTGTGTAATGACTCATCCACTCCCAGTCTCTATTCAAGCCTAAGTTAATTGTATCCAGTTTGCAAATTAATTCCAATTCAGCAGTCTCTCATTGGAGTCTGTTTCTGAAGTTTTTTTTGTTGAAGAATAGCTACTCTTAGGTCTGTAATCGAGTGACCAGAGAGATTGAAGTGTTTTCCGACTGGTTTTTGAATGTCATAATTCTTGACGTCTGATTTGTGTCCATTTATTCTTTTACGTAGAGACTGTCCAGTTTGATCAATGTACATGGCAGAGGGGCATTGCTGGCACATGATGACATATATCACATTGGTAGATGCGCAGGTGAATGAGCCTCTGATAGTGTGGCTGATGTGATTAGGCCCTATGATAGTGTCCTCTGAATAGATATGTGGACACAGTTGGCAATGGGCTTTGTTGCAAGGATAGGTTCCTAGATTCCTGGGTTAGTGGTTCTGTTGTGTGGTGTGTGGTTGCTGGTGAGTATTTGCTTCAGGTTGGGGGGCTGTCTGTAAGCAAGGACAGGCCTGTCTCCCAAGATCCTGTTGATAGTACAGCAGAAATTAAGAGGACTATTGGAATCTTTGATCATGTGACTAATATGAGGCGGGTGAAGGGAGAATGAAAAGATATGTTTCTCTGTGAATTTGAAGACTGTTTCTTGAATGCACATAGGAAGGAAATGTGTGTTGCAGAAGCTAAGGCAGAAATGGGATGTGACTCCTATCCATTTTGAGGTTTTGCCATTTATACCCAATAGTTCTGTGCCCAGAGTACCCCAGTGCAGGAATCAGGGATATTTTGTGTATTCTGACAGAAGGTTCCAGACTGAGACACAGGCTGTGGTTACACCTATGAGTGATAGACAGACTAGGTGATTAACCAATGCTACACCAGTTATAGACCGCGGTCCAGTAGAAGCCTCTACTCCTGCTATGACATGCAACATCTTTTGTTAGAGAGAGTGCTGAAATCTGCCAATTTAACTGTGACTGATGTGAAATTTAAACTGAAATGTTTTTCAGGTAATTCATCCAGACCCAATGGAGAAGTAGATTATCCTACTTGGTGAGCACAAGCCAAAGAGATGATGGGAGACAGATTTCTGACAAAGTCAAAAGAAGGAAGATGATTAAAAGTTTATTACCTCCAGCACTGAAGGTGGCCTTAGGAGCTGGTAGCAAGGCATCCACTGGAGAATACGTTGAGATTTTAGAGAAGGCATATGGAAGTGTCATAAACACATCTGAGCTTAAGGCTCAATTTTCTGAGACTCACCAGCACACTAGAGAACCACCTTCTGCATACCTGACTAGACTACACACATTAGCCCAAGAAATTTTGGAGGCTGGTGGGCTAAAGATACTGAATTTGACTATTATATACCAGATCAATTTTTCCATGGTTGTTGGCATGGATCCTTATTAAATACTCTCTTTTAAAAGGGGTTAATTGTAGTGATAGAAAAAAGAGCATCTCTTTGCCACACTCCTTTTTGAGGTGAGATCCATTGAAAGGGAACACTCTGATAAAAGAGAAATCTTTGACAAGAACTAAAAGAAAAAGGAAGGGCATTGAGTAGGAGTAACTTGCAGTTGATAAAGGCATATGAAAATATTTCCAGCATGCATGAAGAAGTCACTGCAGTAGACTGGAAGGAGAAATACCTGCAGGCTGAGCAGCTGTTGGTAGGACTGCAGTTGACCCAGCCAAATTCTGAAACATACATTTCAGATACACGATTTCCTCAAAGACCCAAAGAATTTCATAAACAAGCAATACCAAGATTTAACAGAAGAAATCCTTTATGTTTTAACTATGGGCAAATAGGACATTTTCAAAATGAATGTCAGAATTTTCCTAACCACAATTTAATACATCAGCAGCTGACTGGTAGACATTCAAATCAGATTTCAGAGTAGCAGCCGTGTTAGTCTGTATTCACAAAAAGAAAAGGAGTACTTGTGGAACCTTAGGGACTAACAAATTTATTAGAGCATAAGCTTTCGTGAGCTACAGCATCCGATGCATCCGATGAAGTGAGCTGTAGCTCACGAAAGCTTATGCTCTAATAAATTTGTTAGTCTCTAAGGTGCCACAAGTACTCCTTTTCTTTTATTCAAATCAGAGCAAGTTTGAGCCAGGAAGAAAAGAAACTAACAAGTCTCAGAGCAAGGCTGCTAGTCAATGGGTTCAGGAGACAGATGTTAATGAGTGTCAGTGACGCCATCTGGCAGTTAGTGGGACCTGCTTGTTGTTATGGCTATGTATACCTAGATGGAGTAAAGAGTACCTGCGTAATAGATACTGGTTCTCAAGTTACTTGCATATGTGGAAATTTTCTATAATGAGCATTTATCTTATTGAAAGTTTCAATCAGTTGGCAGTATACTTCAGATAGAAGGGGCAGAAGGGCCAATGGTTCCATACCTGGGATATATAACATTGAAGATACGTATCAGAGGGGTAGCTGTGTTAGTCTGGATCTGTAAAAGTGGCAAAGAGTCCTGTGGCACCTTATAGACTAACAGATGTATTGGAGCATAAGCTTTCGTGGCTTATGCTCCAATACGTCTATTAGTCTATAAGGTGCCACAGGACTCTTTGCCTCTTGAAGATACGATTCCCAAAGTTTGTCTGTGGGATTAACAAACATCATGAAGTACTAGAATTGGTTTGTCCAGACCAATGTATAAATAAACAAGTGTCGGCATTAAAAGTCGGGGCTCGTCTGGGATTTCAACTGGAAAGTCTCTGAAGCTCGGGACACAGCTTCCTCAGCTAGGGAAAGTATGTAACCCACATACCTCCTGGATGTGGTGTTCTGCCCCATCTAATGGCACCAATACCACTTAGAGAGATTGAGTCTGCTCTACAGCCTTAGCTAAGAGTCAGTTGGCTTTTAGCTCATGCGGTAGAGGCTCAAGCACTAAGCTCCTGAGGTCCCTGGTTCGATCCCACCTGCTGATGACCAGGGTCTGTCAATGTTGCACAATGGCTAGTGTCTTTTTAAGACAAATATTTCTATTCATGATTCACTAATTCTAAATTAATTCACAGTTTTAAGTGCAGTGCTAATGGCATACTATTGCTGGGTGAACTGATTCAGTAAAATAGGAACCACCCTGAACCTTTGCGTAAAAAATATATTTGGTCAGTTTTCTCTGATTTTACCTGCTTCATTTTCAGTCACCTCTGACCAGGACTGAGAGCAAAACTGTGGAAAAGACCTTTATGAAGGCACAAGTACAACTTAGATTCGGGGTTGCAGCTTCAACTTATAGTGCAGTTGTGCCATGTGGGTTAAGGCCAGATAAGAATTGTGGATGAGAGAGCCCTTTTTCTGCAAATAAATAATGAGGAGCTAACTAGATGTCAAAATTCATTGTGACCTCTTCCATCACATTTGTCAAATCAATACATTATATGGGTCATTCTAGGTTATTAGTAAATAATTGGATTCAAAAATTTTTAATTTACATGAAAGGAGAATAAACCAAGCAACTTTTTTCTGATAGGGAATTTCTGAAACCAGTATTTACACAGAATATTTACTTTGTATCTTTTCTCATCTTGCCTTGGAATGGGATTTTTTGTTTGTTCCTTTGACTTTTTCTTGCTCAAAAACAAGTGACTTAGTGATAAGACATACTTCTTTGTTTTGCGAGCTGTCTGTAGTTTAATTTATCTTGGTTACCCTCAAAGTGATAATTTCTAATTGTGCAGAACATTATCTACTTTAACTAAATAAAGTAAAGTGTGCTTTCATTTATTCCAAAGAAACAGAGAGACCAAGCAAAGATAAAGACAGTAGTCCTTACTTTTAATTGCTGGGTATGATTTATTTCCTAAAATGATATGTATTAGTTGTGCTAACCACGGGGAATTATTAAGTGGACAAAAAATATGTGGTTGAAAAGGCTTCCTCTGCTGGTCCATGTATCTGCCAAGAAAATAGATTGGTTTTTTTTTTGTGTAACAAAGCTCCATTTGGGTATCAGTGTATTTTCTATTGCACAGCTGCATCTATTTTCACTCCTAATTCCCAAAACCCCACAGTCAATGCTTTAGGGAGGTTGTATTAAGAACAGGGTTCTGTCAGAGGGTGCAGAGATAGTATCGAGTCTATGCAAAAGGCAAAAGTAAGGCAATGATTTGTATATAGAAAAAAGAAAAGGAGTACTTGTGGCACCTTAGAGACTGTATATAAATCTCCCCACTGTATTTTCCACCGAATGCATCCGATGAAGTGAGCTGTAGCTCACGAAAGCTTATGCTCAAATAAATTTGTTAGTCTCTAAGGTGCCACAAGTACTCCTTTTCTTTTTGCGAATACAGACTAACACGGCTGCTACTCTGAAACCTGTCATTATATAGAAAAAGAAATTGTTTCCAGGCTTTTGTGAACTTCTTAGAACTTGGGACCTGGTTCTGCCTTCAGATAGTTTGACTTAACTCTCTTTGAATTGAATGGGAGCTGGACCTGTGTAACTAAGGCCATGTTATGGGGAAGAAGTACTACTAATGTCCTGAATGTTTTGACTCCGCAGTGTATCAAATCTCAGGATGAAACTCTCCATAGAAAGAGCTTGTTATGCCATGCAGTAGCCATACACAGTCAATAAAGGGATTGTGTGGGTTAAAGTGCTCTCAGTGTGTGTGTGCGTCTTCTCTTTTCTTGCGGAGCAACTGCATTGCTAGGCTGCCTTTTGAGACCATGTGTGCAGTTTTGCATTAAGGGATTTCCAGGGATAAAACCCATGGGTTGAGATTGGAAAAATAAAACAAAACAATGTGTCAAGAACGAGAATCCTGGAAAGACACAGTATAGGAAATAGCTGCTTCTTGGTGACTGAGCAATGGAGACTTAGTTGAGATTTCTGCAAGAAAGTGGTTTATGACCACCTTAGTTCAAATAAACAAGACTTTGGTACAAGTTTACTAGAAAATACCTTGACTCTGTCAGTGATTTCTGCTCCAACTGGAAAGTGACTTACAAGGCCCCAAAATCTACACTGCTTGCACAAGGCAATAGCAAAATTGGGTTATCTTAGTGATAGTTTCTATATTTAAAAGAACAAGGTGTTCTGATTCTAAGTAGATTGATGTAAGTTAGCTGTAAGGATAGATAGCAGAGCTTGTAGGGAATTTTCTATCTCAATGATTTTGGGGTGTTTTTTCCCCCAAAACACAATTTTTCCCCTTGAAAAGATTTCCATTTTCCAGCCAGCTCTAATAAATACGTCTGCTAAACCTTTTTGTGATGTGTTTACAAGATCTAAACTATAGTTCTGTTTTCAGTCAACACTGACCTTCAGAAAATATATAAAAGATGTGTTCATCTATTTTATATATTTAGCAAGACTGCCTGCATCTTACCTTGTGAAGAGTTCTCTACTGTAGATTTTAAACTAACTCTGGGCAATTGGCATTCCCTTAGGCCTTGGCAGTTGCCATGTACTATTAACTTGTTTTAAATTATGTATACTATATGTTACTTTCAGATCCAAATACAACTGACTGAAAATGAGTACTATGAAATACAAAAAGGAAGAGTGGAGAATTTTAGTAATTTTTTTTCCCATAAGAACGCTGAATTCCTCTTTTAGCAAACAAAGGTCTTGTTGACATGTCTTATTAACAATTTCATTGCAATGTTAGATTCTTTTTGGTAAGTATTCTTCACAGATTAATGTTCTAATGAGTTTGTAGGGAGGAAAAATGAGGAAATTTGGGTGTAATGACTGGTGAAATTATAGGAACATAGGACCCTATAATTATAGAAACTTCTTACTGAGAAATGAGTAAAAGCCTTGAGGGGTTTCACTTTTCATGTTGAAGTGTCTGTACACTGTCATTTACAACACAACAGGTTTCTGATCTGAAGGCATACATTGTAATGCTAAATTAGCATTAGCACGAGTGGTTAGCACTGGAATTATTTGGCATTTTAAATACTGATGCAATCTGTTGTTTTATGATGTACAATATCTGTTTATTGTGGTGGTTAATATTTAAACATCAGCAAGCCAAATAGTCTTTAACAAGCATCTTTCTTGGTAGGATTTCTACCTTTCTTTTCAAATAATTTCTCGCTTTTGGGGGGGAGTTCAAAAGTTGCCAATGCACTTTGGGTAATGAGTGATTTATGAAGCCTATTCAGAAGAAATTATTAAAGAAATATTTTAAATTATGTTAACAAGCACAATGAGCTAGGTGCAGATATCCAAAAAAGGAGAGTCCTTGCATAGATGAGCTCATAATCTAAGGACAAATATCTAAAATATCTAAGAGAAATAGAAATGGGGAATGGGAACAACAGTAGGTCTTTGGATCTTGTTATACTTTAGTCTGCTAGTTTGAAGAACCCATTATCAAAGAATCCATTATCAATTTTTTGTTTTTCATGTAGGTACCTACAGACTGTGATCAAGTCACCCTTTCATTTTCTCTTTGATGAGCTAAACAGATAAACTCAAGGAGCTCAATCACTATAAGGCATATTTCCCATCCTCTAATCATGCTCTTGGCTCTTTAACTTTTCAACATTCTTCTTGAATTGTGGAAACCAGAACTAGACGTAGTATTCCAGCAATGGTTGTACCAGTGCCAAATATAGAGATGAAAACCTCTCCACTTCTATTCTTCCCCTGTTTATACATCATAGATTGTATTAGCCCTTTTGGCTCCTATATCACGCTGTGAGCTCATGGTCCGCTGATTAACTACCAAGACCCTCATGCCTTTTTTTGTTTAGTCAGTATGTCTTCTTTGCTAGCATTTGGTATTGTTGCAACAAATAATTAGGCAGACAGCTGAACACACTTTGATGCCTGCTGCAGTGAAAAAAGTGTACCCTATCTGTTTCCTTCAATTCAATTTTCTTCCCCCACAGAGTCACTATTGACTCTGAAAGGAGTTCATTCCTGATCCCAGATTCCTTTATGTCAGAATGTGAACAGTTTAACACCCAGAAAACTCACGGCACATTTCAATTTGAGAGTCCCTGTTCCATTTTAATAGACTTGAGCATTTCAGACTCTCTTTAAAATGTTCCATCAGGGTAAGAAATAACACATGAACTTTTTTTTCCCTTTTATGTTTTTCTTTATATTTTCTTATTGTACCTTATTTTGCCTTCTGATGTCCTATCAGATTAGCATATATTGATGAGATTGTGGTTATGAATCTTCATTAGATGACACCTTCCTGAGTTCAACTTTACTGAAATCTGTAGTTCAGTTCTTTAATCTTCTTTCCTTCTCTTCCTTTTAATGCTGCATTTAAAAATTCTGTTCTCATTTGCACCTGTGTAAATCCAGAGCAACTCCACTGATTTCAGTGGAGTTACACCAGATTTACTTTGATGCATTTGTGAACAAATTTGATCCTGTGTGATTAATAGAAATGGTGTACTATCAGTAGGGCCCTAGCAAATTCACAGCCATGAAAAACACATCATGGATTGTGAAATCTGGTCTCCCTGTGCGAAATCTGGTCTTTTGTGTGCTTTTACCCTCTTCTATACAGATTTCACGGAGGAAACCAGCATTTCTCAAATTGGGGGTCCTGACCCAAAACGGAGTTGCAGTGAGGGTTGCAAGGTTATTTCAGGGGGTTACGTTATTGCCACCTTTACTTCAGTGGTGCCTTCAGAACTGGGCTGCCGCAGAGCGGCTGTTGTTGGCCGGGCACCCAGCTCTAAAGGCATCACCCTGCCAGCAGCAGCACAGAGGTAAGGGTGGCAATACCATATCATATCAGCTCTGAAGGCAGAGCCACCACCACCATCAGCAGCACAGAAGTAAGGATGGCATGGTATGGTATTGCCACCCTTACTTCTCCACTGCTGCCTTCGGAGCTGGGTGGCCAGAGAGTGGGGGCTGCTGACTGAGGGCCCAGCTCACCAGGCAGCAGCCTAGAAGTAAGGGTGGTCGTACCATACCATGCCATCTTTACTTCTGTGCTGCTGCTAGCTATGCCTCTGCCTTCAGAGCTGGGCTCCTGGCCAGCACCTGCTGCTCTCTAGCTGCCCAGCTCTGAAGGCAGCACCGCCGCCAGCAGCAGCGCAGAAGTAACAGTAGCAGTACCGCACCCCCACATCCCTCCCCCACAATAACCTTGTGACCCCCCCCAACTTCCTTTTGGGTCAGGACCCTTACAATTTCAACACCGTGAAATTTCAGATTTAAATATCCAAAATCATGATATTTATGATTTTTAAAATCCTATGACCATGAAATTGACCAAAATGGACTGTGAATTTGGTAGGGCCCTACCTATCAACTATGATTTTCTACAGCTGTCTTGAGTGATTTGTGTTTTAAAATCTATCTTTAAATACCCCCTTTTTCACCTATTTGTAATTATATTTACTTAGTAATATATGTGAATTGTCATGACTGTATGTGTGTGTGTATAAGTATAATATAATACACGGGTTAGATTGGGCTTTTAGATTGGGCTGCACATGAGAGCTGGGTAGATGCATTATCACAAGAGGAATACCTGGACAGAATTATGACTTATTCAGAAATTCATCCCTGCTTTCACCTTGCTCTGGAGGGGTTATGTCACTCTTTTTCAGCACATGAGGGTGCTGAAGCCACCCTCCTCTCTTTCCTGCCCACATGCTTGTGGACACAAGGGGGAGGATTGGGCATGTAGGCCCTGCTCTTGCTGCCATCTCTTGGAGCTGCAGTTTGGGCAACCTTTACAAAGCTCACTGGCAGGATGGGGAGTACTAACTACTTCCTGTTCCCCTGGGGGGCAAAACTAGGTTTAAGTACAATGTAGCCCATACAGTGTAGTCCAATAAAAAGCTAACATTTATGAACAATTGACACACTACAATATGTGAGCTAGCCCAGTGTTTCCCTATTTTTTGACAGGAAAGGTCTGTGATGATCTGGAAAAAGGGTTAAACCATGTGATGGCAAAATTTTCAGATGATACAAAACTACTCAAGATAATTAAGTCCCAGGCAGACTGTGAAGAGCTACAAAAGGATCTCTCAAAACTGGGTGACTGGGCAAGAAAATGGCAGATGAAATTCAATGTTAAATGCAAAATAATGCACATTGGAAAACATAATCCCAACTATACATATAAAATGATGGGGTCTAAATTAGCTGTTACCATTCAAGAAAGAGATCTTGGAGTCATTGTGGATAGTTCTCCAAAAACATGTACTCAATGTACAGTGGCAGTCAAAAAAGCGAACAGAATGTTGGGAATCATTAACAAAGGGATAGATAATAAGACAGAAAATATCATATTGCCTCTATATAAATCCCTGGTACACCCATATCTTGAATAATGCATGCAGATGTGGTCGCCCCATCTCAAAAAAGATATAATGGAATTGGAAAAGGTTCAGAAAAGGGCAACAAAAATGATTAGGGATATGGAATGACTGCTGTATAAAGAGAGATTAATAAAACTGGGATTTTTCAGCTTGGAAAAGAGACGACTAAAGGGGGATATGATAGAGGTCTATAAAATCATGCCTGGTGTGGAGAAAGTAAATAAGGAAGAGTTATTTTACTCTTTCTCATAACACAAGGACTAGGAGCCACCAAATTAAATTAATTGTCAGCAGGTTTAAAACAAACAAAAGGAAGTATTTCTTTACACAATGCACAGTCAACCTGTGGAACTTCTTGCAGAGGATGTTGTGAAGGCCAAGACTATAACAAGGTTCAAAAAAGAACTAGATAAATTCATGGATGATAGGTCCATCAATGGCTATTAGCCAGGATAGGCAGGGAAGCTGTCCCTAGCCTCTGTTTACAGAATCTGGGAATGGGTGACAGGGGTTGGATCACTTGATGATTACCTATTCTGTTCATTCCCTTTGGGGCACCTGGCATTGGTCACTGTCAGAAGACAGGATACTGGGCTAGATGGACCTTTGATCTAACCCAATATGCTTGTTCTTATGTGATATCACAGCTACTGTGTTGTGCAACTATTGTTTAATGTTGGTGGTTCAGTGCCCACCTCTGTACTGAAAAGAGAAAGGACACCACTCTGTGTCTGTTAAACATGGGCCTGGCCCTTATTTTCTCTCAATCTGATTCTTTAAATTGTTTAAATTGGTTTTTGTAGCCACTGCCACATAACATTAGTGAAGATGTCTAAAACACATCTTACATAGTGGTCTGTATATGAGTTGACACATGTCAAACTGAAAGAAACCCACTTCCACTTTTATTTTGAGTAATCTAACAAACAAATGCTCTATCTCCACTTGGATTAAGCGCCTTGGTTTTGTGCATAACATAACCATAACAGTGACACAGGTAAGAGCAAAGTAATATTGAATGGCTGGTAAACTGGAAATAGAAATTATACAAATGAACAGATATCTAATAAAAATAAATTCTCTTCTTGTGAAAGAGAAGAGTGAGTTATGGGACACTTAAGATTCAGTTTCTTAGCAGTCAATATATGGTAAAACATACATATTAATAGGAAAGACTCACTGATACAAACAGTGATCAAGTTATAGTCTTTCATTCCACTAAAATCATTTATTGCTGTTCACAAAGGATCATGAACAGACACTCAAGATGGTCCTTGTAGAAGTCAGATGATCCAGCAAATGATCTGAGCTGGGGTTTTTTTTGTTTTGTTTTGTTTTGTTTGGCAACTGGATTAGTATATGTTAACAGTTTCTTCTGCGTGTAGTAGACTTTACAAAACTAACTGATGAGGATTAATGGAGAGAGGTAAGATGTTTAGAACCTGGAAATACTTAGAATGGGGAAGTAAAGAGCAGCAAAAAGTAAAATACTTTTACAACCATTCTTTAAAAATCAAGAGACCTTATCTAAGTTACTTCATCTGTAAATGTTCTGTTCTGAAAAATGAAATACTGAAGATCAGCAATGCTCTCATGTTTAAACAAGGAGCAAAAAAATCAGACATCAACAATATTTATTAAATGTTGTCATCAGAACTAGATTTAAAATATCAGACTAGAGAAAGGAACTTGAAAGAGTGATTCTACATAAAAAAGAGAATATAATATTGTAAAGAACAGCAGCAAATAAAGTAAGTTCTTTCTTTCTTTATAGTTCTCCAGTGTGGACAATGTTCAGGGTTAAATTTTCAAAGAATATATTTTGAAGCATGTGGAAAAATGTAATTAAATGATAGAGGTTGACAAGATCCAAATTTCCCAAAGTTTGGGGCATTTGGATCTGAATTTAGATCCAAGTTTGGCAATTCTGAATGAGTTGTTGAAGCAAAACAAAACTTCAGGTTGCTGTTAACCATACATGTCTCAAAATTCTGTCATCCCTGGGATTTCATTATTTACTTCTACTTTCTAGATTTTCCATTTGCCATCCATGTTCCATTTTGTCTTTCAGACTGTAAACTCCTTGGAGCAGGGACTGACATTTACTCTGTGATTGTGGCAGTGCCTAGCACAATGGGGCCTAACATGTTTGTAATCTTCAGGCACTACTGTAATACAAATGTTAAATAAAAGTAACAGAACATGTGGAAAGTTTGGATCTGGTTCTGAACTGTGCAACTTAGGCCCATTTCTATAAGGGATTATTTTTTAAATAGCCACTAAAAATGCTAAAGCTTGCAGGTGCACTTTAGAAAGCCCTTTGAAAATTTGTCAAAAATACCCCTCTGAAGAAGAATAGTCAAATACCAAACTCACTTCTCTGAAATACCAACTCATGTCACCATTAGTGCCACCATTGAATTTGGCCCTAAAACTTCATGTGTCCATGTTAAAAACAAACCTGTAAATGAATGATCTGCTATTGAGGTCATGAATTTGAGCTCCACATCCAGCTGAACTGTTTTCCAAAAACATGTCTGTCATTGTCATGAATAGCCAAACAGGAGTGGAGAATTTATGTTTGTAAATATTTTTGTCCAATGTATTCCGCTCCTTGCTTGATCCAAGGCCTCTGCAAACTCAAAGGCTATTTTTAAAAACTTTAATTTCATCCAGCTGAAGGCTGAATTAACTGCTATGGAAGCTATTAATGTCCAGCTGGGTCTGTCTGACAAATTTGCAAATTCATTTTAAGAATAAAAAGAGAGTAGTTTCCTGCATAATATCTTCTTTCTATACCACATGGTTGCTCTAAACATCCCAACTGTTTTAGTTTCAGTCTGTATATAACTTAAAAGTGCTTTGTGGATGGAGCACTGAAGGTAGAGGACAATTAGTTTGAAGAGACCTCCGTTTCTGTAAACATACAGAGGACTCGGTTGACCTCCACAGAAGTTGATTACATTCCTTCTGTAGTCATAGTGGGAAAGTATGATTTTGAGCCTTCAGGTGTACATATGAGTGTAGTGGGTGTTTCGTCAAGTTCCCCAACGCCTGTGCCAAGGAACTGAGACTGACGATGTGATTAGACTTTGTGGTTGCCAAGCTATGGAGCATTAATGGCTAGTACCAAAGGAGCCAAGAATTTTTGAAGAACAGCGCTTCAATTAATATAGGAACTCTCTCTTTTCTTTTTAACTTCAGTTTAGTTTACTTAACAAATTCAAAATAGCACGATTGAAATAAATGACTTGGTATTTTTTTCGAAAAACATTGATCCCTGATTATTTAGTTCTAATATAAATAGAATGTATAATTTCAAAGTAATATCACATTAATGAAGATGTTTATGTGGCATTCCTTCAAATAGTCATTCAAAGAAGTTATATTTCCTAGATTTCTAGAAAAAAATATCGCAGATCCGCAGTTCACACATTCACCACCTGTGGTCTCTTTGCCCAACAGTGGGACTGATTGACAACTTATCTTAAGAATTCCAAGCATTGCCCCTGATTTTCCATATAATGAAGCAAATTGCAGCTACCATCAACTTTAATAAGGAGTTTTGTGGCCAACAGATTTCAGCTTGCAATGTTGCAACTTAATCCGACCTGCTAGAATTGAATGTTGACACATGTAATCTCTAAGGGACACACATCTATGTTAAAGATGAATATGACTGAGGGTCCATGTTTAGTACTCTATGGATTATATTCTGGTCATTGCTGATCTATGGGGAGTTAGCTGAGACACGGCATTTCATTTTGCAGCAACTGTGGACTTTATTAAATTTATCCTTTTGGTTTTAATATTGTTTTTCAGCATTAAATGAATAAAGACATAAGGAAACATAGTACAACATGAAGAAAAGGAGTACTTGTGGCACCTTAGAGACTAACAAATTTATTAGAGCATAAGCTTTCGTGAGCTACAGCTCACTTCATCGGATGCATTTGGTGGAAAAAACAGAGGGGAGATTGATATACACACACAGAGAACATGAAACAATGGGTTTATCATACACACTGTAAGGAGAGTGATCACTTAAGATAAGCCATCACCAGCAGCGGGGGGGGGAAAGGAGAAAAACCTTTCATGGTAACAAGCAAGGTATGCTATTTCCAGCAGTTAACAAGAATATCTGAGGAACAGTGGGGGGTAGGGTGGGGTGGGGGGGAGAAATAACATGGGGAAATAGTTTTACTTTGTGTAATGACTCATCCATTCCCAGTCTCTATTCAAGCCTAAGTTAATTGTATCCAGTTTGCAAATTAATTCCAATTCAGCAGTGTCTCGTTGGAGTCTGTTTTTGAAGCTTTTTTGTTGAAGGATAGCCACTCTTAGGTCTGTAATCGAGTGACCAGAGAGATTGAAGTGTTCTCCAACTGGTTTTTGAATGTTATAATTCTTGACGTCTGAATTGTGTCCATTCATTCTTTTACGTAGAGACTGTCCAGTTTGACCAATGTGCATGGCAGAGGGGCATTGCTGGCACATGATGGCATATATCACATTGGTAGATGCACAGGTGAACGAGTACAACATGCTATTTTATGATGAATAAATATGTTTAAATGACTTATGTATTATAGCTGAGTAGGGAAGATGGGAAGAAAATATCTAAAACCTTTCTCAGACCTCCAAGGTTTCTCTTTCACCAGCAGAAGTTGGTCCAGTAAAATATATTACCTCACCCACCTTGTGTGTGTGTGTGTGTGTGTGTGTGTGTCTCTCTCTCTCTCTCTCTCTCTCAAATAGTGACTTTCTGTACCTCGTGAGAACATCCTGATTGTGTGGTATCCAATGCAAAGTTTGTCATGTTGGGTGTATTCGGAAGGCTCATGATGCACTGAGCATTGTTGTTATAGTGATGTTATAGTATGTGTTGTTACAGCAATGTTATAGTAATGTTATAGGTTATAATTTCGTGTATATATTTGAGTTATATAGTTATAGTTATGTGGCTGAAAATGTGTCTTCATGACTTAAAATAAGCCCACACAAAAACTCTCCAAGAGCAAAGAGGCAGTTCGCACCTCATCAGGGCACGTATGGGACAAACCCAGCCCAGCCTCACAGGAACAAAGGATGCTGGCCTAGGCAGCAACAAAAGGTTCTGTTGGACTCTCAAGTGAGTCACCCCCATTCCTTTAGTCAGTTTGGGACTGCAAGAGGTAATGCTCACCTGACTCTGAAGTGGGGGAGGGCAAAACCAAGAGGGAATAAAGAACATGATAAAAGGGAGAGGTGTTTGCCATGCTCTTCCTTTCTCTACCACCTACATCTACAGACACCACCACCAGCAAGCGACTGAAGCACTGATCAAAGGGGAGAGCCTGGCTGAAGGACGACCAGCCGGTTTGTGGTGAGAAACATCTAAGTTTGTTAGGGCACTGAAAGTGTTAAGATCAGCTTAGAATGCGTTTTGCTTTTATTTCATTTGACCAAATCCAACCTGTTATGCTTTAATTTATAATCACTTAAAATCTATCTTTATAGTTAATAAATCTGTTTGTTTATTCTACCTGAAGCAGTGCATTTAGTTTGAAGTGTTTCAGAGACTCCATTGGGATCACAAGCCTGGTACATATCAATTTCTTTGTTAAATTGATGAACTCATATAAGCTTTCAGTGACCAGCGGGCATAACTGGCGAGTGCAAGATGGAGGTTCCTAGGGTTATGTCTGGGACCGGAGATATTGTCTAGTGTCATTCAGTTGCACAATCCAAGAAGCAGCTTACATGCCAGAGGCTGTCTATGAACAGCACAGGAGTGGGGGTTCTCACAGCGGAGCAGGGTAAGGCTGGCTCCCGGAGTCAAGGATTGGAGTGATCCAGCGGATCACCAGTACGGATATCACCAGAGGGGAATGTCACAATATATTTGAGAGAGAGAGAGACACACACACACCGATCGAAAACCAGACATCTAGCAACTCTATATCCAGAGTGTACTGGGATATTAGAAGACATAAGAAAAATGAAAAAGACCGACTCTCAAAAAATCA
Organism: Dermochelys coriacea; assembly: GCF_009764565.3. Lineage (NCBI taxonomy): Eukaryota > Metazoa > Chordata > Testudines > Dermochelyidae > Dermochelys > Dermochelys coriacea. The sequence goes on from NC_050069.1 coordinate 231,890,937, forward strand.
TCTGATCAAGGAGTTTCTGCATGCAAGTAAAGCAAATAGAAATTCAGCAACATGATGACACACTTCAAACATGAAGGAATTATAAGACAGTCATAGCCTGCAGGCAGAGGGGGAAGTATCAACTCCAATGTGGCCATATTGGAACTACAAATTCTTGAAATGCATGGATTCATACTCCAAAATAATACCTTAGATCTGAAATAATAAATGATACAATGTTTAAGTGAAGATCTAAGAAAGGGAGCATGAGTCAGTGTAATGATGAATACGGAAAGCACTGATTTACCTGTCATGTGGGGTGGAGGGATGAACAGAGGATTTGACCTTGAGATCTGCCCAGCAACAGATGGATTCCTATAAATGCTGATGCTAATAACATCCAGGCAACCAAAGAGACCATGGTAACATCTAGCACTAGAGCTGTTCTATATTCCAGGAGAATGAAATGTAAACCACCTGAACTAGGACAAAACCTGCGTGGCTGGGCTACAGAGGAGCTAGGGTAAGGATCCAACCTGCACCCAGCTTTAATAACCCCAGAGGACAGAATACTTCTCTCTGCTGTGATGAATAGCCTCTTGGCCTGCATAGGTACAGATCCAATTGACCTTAGGCCCACCATTTTCCTGGCTTGCCCCCACCCTTTGGCCCTCTGTCCTCCTGTGCTGGGGGCACAGAAGTTCTTCTGTTCAGAGTTCCAAAGTCCTGTCTGTAGCAACCTTGAGGTTCAATAAATAACAAACCAGTGAATGAGAAAGTATTATAACTTTTTAATAAAACAAACTGGGAGCATCTCTGGTGAACTGCTGCACACAGCCTTTTCCTATGTTCATAATACAGTCCCTTATGAGAGAGTGTCTCCAAATTATAATCTTCTACAGACATATCTACACTGTTCTCCACATTTTTTACAGCAAATCTACATCTCTTTTGTAGTTAGCAAAATAATCTTGTTTAGCAGCATGCAGCACAAAATTAAGCTGGATCAATTGTAACATTTTAGGAGTGTGGAGGGATTGTGGCCAACCTTGGACACAGCCAGTGCATTACACATACTCACTGGCCCAAAAGGAGAAATTAGCTCTCTATGCACAATTTTAGCAGACCCAGCTCAGTTGAGCAGGCAGCCTGACTAGTTGGGGCTTAGGATTCTATTTCCCAGCTCTCTGATTTTTCATGGGAATCAAATACCATTTATATTACCTTTTTATAGTATTGCCCAAGGAGAAGAAAAGCTAATTTAAAAAAAGGTAATATCACATTCTGGAATGGAAAAATACTATGTATTCACAAAGGAGGCACATTAGAATTGCTGTGGAAATTATAAATTTGAATTGACTCTTATGATTTAAAATTTGAACCTTAATGCTATAGTAACAGAACTTTTTTTTTCTTTTCATTTTTTAAATACCATTTAAGGTCTGATTGTGTCGCTAGATATAGAACTGAATTAGAGGCAGTGTGGAGTTGCACCTATGGGAGCTGTAGAAAACAGTCTTCCTGAAGCAGGTACAATACCCTTGGGACTCCTGAGAGCACAGGGAGAGCATAGTCACTGCACCGCCCTTAGGCTGTATTTGGATGAGGATTCTTCTTAACATTGCCAACTGTTGCAGCTGCACTGTTGATGGTAATGATGGGAGAACTGATACCGGCCACTAGTGTATTAAGGCCTAATTTGATGGTGTCCAGTTTGCAAATTAATTCCAGTTCTGCAGTTTCTCATTGAAGTCTGTTTTTGAAGTTTTTTTGTTGAAGAACTGTCACTTTTAAGTCTGTTATTGGCTAGATCACTACAAATAGTATATTAAATAAAAATAACAGGGTGTAGCCATGTTAGTCTGTATCCACAAAAACAACAAGGAGTCCAGTGACACCTTAAAGACTAACAGATTTATTTGGGCATAAGCTTTCGTGGGTAAAGAAGTTGAATCTGAAGAAGTGTGTTTTCACCCATGAAAGCTTATGCCCAAATAAATCTGTTAGTCTTTACGGTGCCAGGGACTCCTTGTTGTTTTTGTATTAAGCACAGTGTCACCTAACAGCATTCAGAGGAGATACAAGCAATGCAGTTAAAACCACTGATAGCTTGGTGTACTACTCTTCTGCCATTGTAGCCACTAGTGAAGCTGTATCAGTAGTAGCAATGGTGAGAAATTTTAAGAAAATAAACTAATGTAGACAAGGACTTTACGATGTATAGAACCTCTGGTACTTCTCCTAACAGACAAGACTATCTAAAATATTCAAGAGAAAAATGTGTATTTTATTTCTTTTTATTTCCTTGTGTGGGTATTTTTTTTGTGCCTTTCCTTAGCATAGTAAGTGCTTTGGTTGTGAAGTCTCCCCTGCCCCCACTCCATTGTTAATTAGAAAAATTAGCCTAATATATGTATTGCATTTGTGGTAAGCAAAACATTTCTTTAAGAGTAGTTTCCTGGATGTCAGTTCAAAGGCAGCTTCATCAGAATTCAAAATTGTAACTATTACAAATTTGACAGAAAAGTTTTTGAAAGCTAAGAATTCTCCCTTTCTTTTAAACTACTAATTTAGGGCCAAAGTACGTTACCAGTTACACCAGTAGTGTAAATCCAGAGTATCCAAATGGCTGTAGGGGTGTTACTTCTGTTTTTCACAGACATAAATAAGAGCTGATTTGGTCCTTACACATTCACAGCCATATGCCTCTAATTCTTTAAAAAGGTCTGACTTACAATACCAGATTTCTTGTGATTGCTGTTCTCAGCTGGAATTTCCTATTATCCTGTCTTTTTCATGTGCCTGAATTTAAATCAAAGGCAGACACTTCAAAGTCAGCTAGACTGAGATTTTCTTTTACACTTAGGTTGTGCATAGCTGCCTGTGAATTTGTGTCATGAATGTCATAGTTAATCACACAGAGCTATGTCAATCACTTATCATTTTGGGAAATGATTATAGGTTATGACTGACTAAACCAAATTAAAACTAATGCATAAGTTCAGGGTCTTAAATATATTTTTGACCTTTAGCATCCAATATTTGTGTGTGTATGTGTGTATTGCAATTATTCACTGCTTTTCTTACCTACTGGTTTCTAGTATGGGAAAATGCCACAATTAGTAGGTCAAACTCTTCTTGTACATCAGAGTAAATTGGTTTTATTCTAGATTTACATTGTTGTAACTGAGATCAGATTCTGACTCAGTGTTTTAAATTGAGAATGAGGAGCTTGTATGACAGAACTGGATTTTCTGAGAAAGAAATGTAGTTTGATATATGATAAAAATAAGACACTGTACCAGTTATTCCAGATTTGCAGGGACTTTGCTATTTTCCAGCTGTTCACCCTTGAGATGTAAAATGGCAATTTGACATAGACTAACAACACAGTGTGATGTGAGCATCTGCGTAAAAGGCTGTATATATGGAGCATGCCCAGTGATGTGAAAAGCCTCTTACCCCACCCCCATCTGATCTCTGAAGAGATGAAATGAACTTTGTACTTGTAAATATCATTGAATACATTTTGCACTGGATTTTAAAAGGTTCTCTTATAAGTACTATTTATAACAGGCAAAAAAAAAATAACAACAAAGATCTTTTCCTGCGTTGAGTTGAAACATCTCTTACAATATACTTGAACCAATATACTGGGTTTTTTTGTTTTTGTTTTTCATTATTAAAGCCTTTTTTACTGGCATTGGAAAATTTAAGTATTTACTTGCACTAAATACTTCAGAACAGGGTGTCTAAAAGCTTGAAGGGCAGAGGGAAGAGAAGGAAGGAGCTTGCAGCAGAGCATGGATAGGAAAGGAGCAGTGATTCTGCGGTGGTCGGTGTGCACATGTTTTGTGAGAATCAGTGCCGGGCGCTGCAGCTGCGGACAATAACTGAGCTGTCTGGCTAATGAAGGCCACCTGGATCAGGCTTCTGAAAAGAGCCAAAGGAGGACGGCTGAAGAATTCTGATATCTGTGTAAGCCCTATGTTTTCATTGTTAGCATATTTATTTATTAATTTTACAGTAAGGGGAAACAGTTGCTTTCATTCTGATTGAATTAGCAGAATTCTCTTCTTGTGATTGTAAGATGAGAAAAAATCAGAGCTGGAGCTATTCTGGTATTCTGACTAGTTCCATTATAGCAATACTTGCACACAGGTGTTGAGTTGAGACATATTTAATCAGTTGGAACTTGATTTGTGCTCATTTACATGTTTTTGCTAAAGGGCTGAGGTGGATTTGAGCCATGTTCATTTCTGATGGGAAGAGTGTTAGGTGCCCTAAAATTAAAATGGAAGGCATGGGTTAAAGCTCTCTGCAGTGATCGTGTGTAATAGTAATTGTTAATACTGACTTGGCATTTTTTTATTGAATCTGTTCCCTCGCTGGCATTAACATGTCCTTGTTTATGGTTTTGATTTTTATGGAGCTATCCTTGAAATTGTTGTATGTCCTTCAGCCCTGCACTGCACCACTGCCATTGCTCTACACAGAAACCAGCTCTGCTTACCAAAAAGCAGACTAATTAGAATGTGGGGATAGGGCAGGAAATAAACCCCTGAAGAGAGACCTGACTTTTGGATGGTCTCCAAATTTGAAACCCTTACTAAATATTATTTTTCTAACTGATTGTCTCTGCTGCTGTATTTTTCTTATTTCTTTTCAAGGTATTTCTACAAACGTACAATGAGAGAAATGGTACGGGAACACTTCACCCTTTTATTGCAAATGCTGCATCTATTTGTTACATTATTTCTCCTTTTCCTGTGCAGGGTTCGGCGGACTCCTACACTAGCCGTCCATCCGATTCAGATGCATCGCTGGAGGAAGACAGGGAGGCAGTGCGGAGAGAGGCAGAGCGGCAGGCCCAGACACAGCTGGGAAAAGCGAAGGTAAGGCACTTCTTCACATCACAGGTTCATGAACCTCTTCTTTTTTCTAAGAGCTTGTTGTCTCATTTGCTTACCAGTAGAAATGGTTTTCTAAATATTTTTTTAAGGAAATTACACAAGTTTTTGGAAATTGCACTTAATCAAACTGATTAAAGACAGAAACCGCCATTCTTGATTGCCCTGTCTGTATTAGGAGACTCAGTTTGCTTAAAAAATAGTTTTAGTTACTTAAAGAACTGAACTAACTTTTGTATTTTGTTATATAACATATCAGTTCCTAGTACACAGGGACAAATCATGAAGTCCCTTTTTATAATCAATGGGGGTCTTGCCGGAGCATGATTTGGCCCCATAAATCATGTTTATCATTCAATCATAGAAGTTCAGCACTGGAAGTCCAGTTTTTTTATCCGTCATGTACAGGATTGTTTCCTACATGGCATGTATAAGTAAAGACAGGCAGTTACACTGGCCCATTTTCTTTAAGAGGATTTTATTGGTTTCCTTAATAAGAAAAAAATTTTACTTGCCTACTAAAGTAGGGGCAATCAGGATTTCAGAACCTCTTGTAAGAAGTTTGAGGCCCTTACAGAAATTGTACTGTACTTCCATGCTCCTGGCAGGTAGTGGCAAATTAATAAACACTAAATGAGGCATAGATCTCACCAACATGTGTATGTATTTTCCATTAGATGCATATGCAAGAGCAAAGTTTTATAGTCACAATACTACAAAAGTATGTGTATGTTTCTCTCTGCTATGCATTTTAATTATATGCGTCCTTGTTTGTTTTTCCTCATTCTTTTATCTTCTTTTCCTTTCCTTTTTACTGTGTCTCAAATCTTGGTGCGTCATTTCCAGTGTATTTTTCTTTCAAGGTCTCTTTTTCCTGAGTTTAATTTTTTTCTATCTTATTCATATGTGGTTTTAAGAAGTTTACTGGAATCTAGTCTTTTAATTCTTTCTCACCTATTTTCTCTCTGTTCCCTCTCTCATGTCCTTTTTCCATTTACTTCTCTCCTCTATTTCTCTGTTCCTTCTTTCCTGTGATCTTTCTGTTCCCACTCTTTCCTCTCCCACTTTATCAGTTTCCTTATATATTCACCATCACCTCTGTTCATTTATGGTAGCTCAGTTTTAGAAAGTTCTTGGGGTCACCTAAACCTTCATGAAAGCAGGAATTCAGATTACTGAGATACACTTGATTAGAGAGACCCGGTCAATTCAGACAGTCACCAGGGTGCACAGAGTGACAACTTTCTGAAGGCCAGAAGGCTCAGACAAAGAAGGAAGGAGGGGATTACCAAGTCTTTTTTGAGAATTATAATTTTATAAGATATCTGATAGGAATTCCCAGACCACCTTTTTCAAGAGGTGCTGGAGTCTGCTGGTCTTCGGGATTCCTGGATAGCTCTCTGCAGCCCCACTCCAGCTGCACTTCTATGCTATGCAAGTGCAGTTTCATTTCCATAACAGAAACAGTAAGTCTAATTTCCGCCTCCTTCTCTTACCCGCCCCTTAAAAGATGCTGAGCTGATCTTTGGATAACAGGAATTTCGGGTAACCACAGAATAGTATGTCAGGGTTGCTCTAGATTGATTGTTTTGTTTTAGGACTGCAAAGCAACTATTGCTAGAAAAAGTAAAAAAAAAAATCAGGATTATTAGTAAAATAATTTAGCTTTAAAAGAAGAGTCCAAGTAATAACATCTTCTAGAATAATGAGTAGTATTAGAGCACTTATTCCTAAACTGATGAATCTTTTAGCGATGAGTAAATCTATGTAAATGTTGCTATGGGAATTTGGCTTAGCAGTGCTGGCTTGACTGCATGGACAGCCCTTATGAAATATTCATGATCTCTAGCACAGCTGCCATAGTAGTTTACAGAGAAGCTGCCAGCAGACCTTCACTTTTAAAAACTGTATTTCCGTACATCAAAACAATATTCTCACTTCAATTGGCAGAGGAATAGTCTCCAGGTCTGACTCTGTCTCTGGCTGTGAGACAGCTTGTAAACAGTTGAAATGTGAGGGCATTGCTACAATCAAGCTGTTATAACAATGGTGTTTCAGTAATATGTAACACACACACAAACTGATGTTTTAAATCATCTGTGTATTAAAAGGGATTAAAGCATACACTGGAGGAACAAAAAGAAAAGGAGTACTTGTGGCACCTTAGAGACTAACAAATTTATTTGAGCATAAGCTTTTGTGAGCTACAGCGAAAGCGTATGCTCAAATAAATTTATTAGTCTCTAAGGTGCCACAAGTACTCCTTTTCTTTTTGCGAATACAGACTAACACGGCTACTACTCTGAAAACTGGAGGAACAGTTTGTAATGGCTACATAGGATATAAATTGTTGTATACACGTGTTGGCTAATATTTAAAGTAATCTACATTTTATGATGTTCATCACATTCATTTTAAAAACTATTTCTAAAAACAAATACCAGAATAGCTTAAATCTAGTTGCATATATCTGAAATATTACAGGAAATATTTTGCTACTTCCATTTATGGATGAGTTGTTCACCTCCTTGATGAATAATGAAATTAATGAAACTTATTAAATTAATGAAGTAAGTTAGGTTCACATTATTTCACTGTTCACTGAACCAGGCTGCAAACACTGAGTATAGATTCCTGATTTCCAAGTGTGCCTGTCTTTTCTTTGTCTTTATGTGCTATCAGTCAGGAGCAAGTGACGCAGCTGCTTTTAACTTTTTTCTCTTTCAGATTGTGAGTGGAAATGTTGATCCTAAATAGAATTCTAATTACTTTATTTGTCATAGGAATTAGAAATGGATGACATACATGAATAATGCAAAAGGAAAAGAAGTACTTGTGGCACCTTAGAGATTAACAAATTTATTTGAGCATAAGCTTTCATGAGCTACAGCTCACTTCATCGGATGCATGCAGTGAAAAATACAGTGGGGAGATTTTATATACACAGAGAATATGAAACAATGGGTGTTACCATACACACTGTAACGAGAGTGATCAGGTAAGGTGAGCTATTACCAGCAGGAGAGACAAAAAACCTTTTTGTAGTGATAATCAAGGTGGGCCATTTCCAGCAGTTGACAAGAACGTGTGAGGAACAGTCGGGTGGGAGGGAATAAACATGGGAAATAGTTTTACTTGTGTAATGTCAAGACTCCCAGTCTTTATTCAAGCCTAATATAATGGTGTCCAGTTTGCAAATTAATTCCAATTCAGTAGTCTCTCATTGGACTCTGTTTTTTTTTTTTGAAGTATTTTTTGTTGAAGAATTGCCACTTTTAGGTCTGTAATTGAGTGACCAGAGAGATTGAAGTGTTCTCCAACTGGTTTTTGAATGTTATAATTCTTGACGTCTGATTTGTGTCCATTTATTCTTTTACGTAGAGACTGTCCTGTTTGGCCAGTGTACATGGCAGAGGGGCATTGCTGGCACATGATGGCATATATCACATTGGAAGATGTGCAGGTTCTGATTATCACAACAAAAGGGTTTTTTTTTCTCTCCTGCTGGCAATAGCTCACCTTACCTGATTACTCTCGTTACAGTGTGTATGGTAACACCCATTGTTTCATGTTCTCTGTGTATATAAAATCTCCCCACTGTATTTTCCACTGCATGCATCCGATGAAGTGAGCTGCAGCTCACGAAAGCTTATGCTCAAATAAATTTGTTAGTCTCTAAGGTGCCACAAGTACTTCTTTTCGCGGATACAGACTAACACGGCTGCTACACTGAAACCTGTCATTATGAATAATGCAGAGGCTGAAGGGAAAATTAGGCTGACGGAGAATTAAGAGTAGATATAAAACTGTCAAAGTGTTTCATGCACCTTAGGAAAACAGTTTAATGAACATCCATGTTTCTTCCTTACAGTTGAGAGGAGAAACATCTTAAAATTGTAGAAAGAGATGTACCAATGAGGCATATGAGGACAATTGGGTAGTAGCTTTGGACTTTGAGTAACATAGAACTGTGTGCCCAGTTAATGTGAAGCAAATATGTAAAGATCTGATTATAGTACTGATTGCAGCCTGAAACAATGTCTAAGGGGAAAGTGTGACAGGCCAGCAGTCTTTGCCCTAAACACTCTGTTAATCTTTTCTTAGCAGGATCAATATTTGTTAAGTGGATCGCTGTGGCAGGTGGTTTGTTACCTAATTTTGACATAAGGAAGGTGAGAGTAGCTATTTAGCTGAGAAATAATCTAGGGTGTGGGCTGAGCAATCTTGAAGGAAGAACCCTAGTAGTAGTTGAGTCGGAGCAGAAAGTTTGTGCGGAACTTTGTTACTTTATTCTTTTCATTATTGTTGATTGGAAAATATGAACCCAAAAGACTCCAAAGTCAGAAGGTAAATTTTAAAAATCCAAACAGTATATTTTTTTAATCTCATGATTTTCATGGAGTTAATTATTATTTTTGAAGGCTTGGGGTTGACTGTACTGAGAAACAAAACATTGCAAATGACGGGCCATTTTTGTCCAGGCTCGTGCAAATACAAGATGAATTATTATGTATACAGCAAGCAAGTGTGATGAGATGGAAAACTGAGGTGAAAATGGGAGAGGTCCCCCTAATTTTAGTGTCATATATGGACTAGGGTATATTTAAGAAGAAGAAACATTTATCATATAGCTCCTTGTCGTTTCCCAGTGCCACTGAAGTCAGCTACAGTGCTCCATTTTTCTATTTATCCCATAGTGTTTCTGTTATTTTGCATGAAGCCCTTGGAATAATGCACTTCCTGAACCGGTCCATACAACTACTACCCTTCGTCTTATTTGTCTTCAATAAGTAGATCAATTTTTTTCTGTGATGGTGGTGATGTTTTTAAGATTATAAATTCTATGGGGCATGGACTATTCCTTTCAAATGTTTTTATAGTTCCTAGCATACTTTCAGCACTACCTCAGTTGAAATTATTAATATTAATTATTTGTAATAGAGTAGTACCTAGATGTCCCGGTCAAGGATCATGACTCCATTGTCCTAGGCACTAAACACACATAAGAAAAAATTGTCCCTTTCTCAAAGAACGAACAGTCTAAATAAGAAGATTTTTGCACTGTGACCTCTATTTTTAACATTGCTGTGTATGAGATTGCACAGGAGAACCTAATTTAATGTGTATGTATGAAAAGTTTAGAGGTTTGTATATAATTTAAATACCAAAGTGTATTAACTCAAGTAAGGCTTTGAAATGTGTTGCTTCTGGGTGAATTATGTGAAAATATCACATACAGTGCTAAGAAAAATGATTTATAGCTCTGACTGTACATAGCCTATTGTAGAAATATGTGCCTGCCTTTGAAGACATGGAGAAAAAGCAGTAACTTAACAAAAAATCTCCTGTAATGATTGTACAACAGGAGTTACAGGAAGCATTTTATATACTAGGACAAATTCTTACTTACATGTTCCAAAAGGTTCTGTAAGTGAAATAAAATGAAACCTTCCCCAACAATGCATCTGCGTTTTAGCCTATAATCAAGATGTACCTTTACCTATTTCTGAGGGATACAGCATCTTCAGAGATAATAGGACTCAGTAGTACAACAAAGCCTCTCAATCCTCTCATGCAAACTCTACAGAGTAGGATGTCTTGTTCTTCCTCCTCTTGCTCTCTCACTATCTATTTCTCTGCCTCGCCTTGCTGGGGATGTTTATCTATACTGGCAGGTTTTGAGAATAAGGCAACCAGTCACATACTGTGTGTTGTCTTTCAACAGATTTCTGATAGAATAAGTTCTTTTTATGTGATGCATAGTCATTATGTCAGACTAGGCATTTCTGTGGGCTAGAGGTTGGGGAAGTGGAATGTCGGTGTATGCAAAACTGTGAACTGGACATAACACATCCACTCTTTGTATGATCATGAAGTTCATTGTGTTAGTGTACCCCCATAGCTGTTAAAATGTGAGGATATGCACATCTAACTTTTTTAAAGTCTGTGTGAATTTCAGCAGATCTACATGGGTATTACAGATGAGTTTAGTTCCAGACTTCTCCATGTATCTGTGTGTCATCTATCAGCTTTTCTAAAGAGTAAAGCACTGTAATATTTAAGCACTTTTGATCTATTCCAAGCCTCTTGACTTAAATGAGATTTATACCTGGCCCTGAATTATTTACTTTAGTTAATCTCTGCAACGGTGTACTGAAACCCCGAACCTGTCTCACTGCTTTCAGCAGTTGGCCCTGCTGTCCTAAAGACACTGTACTTTAACGGATTATAAAAATAAAACAGTAAAACTTGTCCTTTGCCTTTATTTAGAAGTTATACATTAAAATAAGGATTCTCTTCAGAGTAAACAAATAAAGGACAAACTTGAGTTAAAGTTGAACAAACATTCATAATTTAGGGGTTTAAAAATAATTAGAGGAATGTTGCAATTATCCCAAAAACAAAAATAAAAATCAGAGTTAAAATTCAACTTAAGAAATAGAAACATGTTTAAGTGTGGGAATAAACAGGTATGGCACCCACAAAATCTTAACTCTGTCCTATAGTGAAAAAATTATGAAAAAAATCTAATCTGTCCCTAAAAACCAGTTTAATGTAATTAATCACTGCAGACCACAGTTACGGTTGTTTGGATACCTTAACATGTTTGTATTTCTTTTAAATTTAACCTTAACTCTGAATTTTCTGAGTTTATAATATTTGTGTGATAATTACAACAATCTTGTAATATTTTTACCCTAAATTCCTTATGTATTTTCCATCTTAATTCCAATTTAATGTAGTTTTCTGTCTGGAAATTTCCTTGTATAGTTTTTTTATTATAAATTTCATATTTACCTTGGATTGTAACCTCCATTGCAAGAACTATCTCTTTATGTGTTTTTGTACAAATATATAACAAGTACCACTGGTGGGATTGGGAGCCAGACAAATGGGGAAGTTGAAAATGGACGGCATTTTGAGAAAGAGAGGTTAGAATGTAAGAAGGTACAGAAGGCTCACTGAGGATGTGGAGAGGGGAAGATAATTGGGGATGTGAAGTGCTTAGAGGGGGACGTCCATTTCCCCCATTGATAATATCCATGCTTAGAGCAAGACATTCACCTTTATGCAGCAGGGAGTACTACTTCATTTAAGTATATGCATCGGTGTAGAACTACCTTCTGAGAAAGCACAGAAGTTTTTGTTAGAGGGAGATGTTGCCCGACAAGTGGAGCTGGTAGCATGTGACCATGGAGTCTTTAAGAGCAGTAATCAGTTGGGCTAAGTCATCTACCTATGAGAACACGTGACAAAGTCCCTCTCAGGCCACTGACTCTTTTTGGAGCAACAGAATTGCAGCATATCAATTGACTGCAGAGGAGGAGTGGTGATTAGTTGAGTCATCTCTGATATCATATTGGCCCAACTTCACAGGGACATGAGCTGTTGATGAGACTCTGTCCATAATCAATAACTGTAACTGTCATTAATAATAGAGCTTCTCAAAACATAGTCAAATTTGTGATTTTTTTTTTTAAAAATCTGGTCTCAAAAAGAAATAAACATAAGAACAGCCATACTGGGTCAGACCAAAGATCCATTTAGCCCAGTATCTTGTCTTCCGACAGTGGCCAATGCCAGGTGCGCCAGAGGGAATGAACAGAGCAGGTAATCGTCAAGTGATCCATCCCCTGTCACCCATTCCCAGCTTCTGGCAAACAGAGGATAGGGACTCCAACCTTGCCCACCCATCCTGTCTAATAGCCATTGATGGACCTATCCTCCATGAATGTATCTAATTGTTTTTTGAACAAATATTTGCTTGTTTAAAAAATTGCTGAAAATTTTTAAAAGAAACTTATAGAAATTTAGAAAAATGTTTGAGTTTTAGGTATTTCTTCCTTCTCGTCTCCTTTTTTACCTTCTGCATTTTGCCCCTGGAAAAAAAAGTGAAGGTCTGGAAAGGGGGAAAACAACAAATCAAAAAGCTGTTGTTTTTGTTTTTAGTTTCATCAGGAAAAGAGCAAAACTTTGTGGGAAAAGAATTTTTCATGAAAATCTGTTTTCAAAAATGCTGTTTTGACCAAGCTTTAATTATTAATATGATTACAGCCTCATTTCTTCCCATTAGCCTATACACAAGATTTCAGCGAGTTTTAACTATATGCAAAATGTGAAGAGTGTGTTGTCCCATTAAAAAGATTCAGGCCAAAACTGGACTGACATCAAGGACTAATTTATAAATGGATCCTTTTAATATTAATTCATAAACTAATAGATTTACTTGTATATTCTTAGAAAATTCATTTTGTGCCCAAGTATGTGTGATGCTGGAGAGGATGTACTGGGCCCCTCCGACAAAAGAGGTAAAATCCCTGTTTCAAGTGCAAAACTCAGCTTTAACTGAGCTGTGACTTGTGCCCTCCATTATACAGTGAATGGGTATAAAACTTTCAAAATATCTGAAGATTCAAAGAGTCGTCTAAAGAGTTCTGCTGATGTTGGCTCTTCTGCCACACTTGCACTCTATACTCTGTATAAAAGTGGTATAAAGCAGTAGCTCTCAACCTTTCCAGACGACTGTACCCCTTTCAGGAGTCTGATTTGTCTTGCATACCCCCAAGTTTCACCTGAATTAAAAACTACTTGCTTATAAAATCGGACATGAAAATCCAAAAGTGTCACAGCACACTATTACTGAAAAGGAAGGTACTTCCTCATTTTTACCATATAGTTATAAAACAAATCAATTGGAATATAACTATTCTACTTACATTTCAGTGTATAGTGTATATAGAGCAGTATAAACAAGTCATTGTCGGTACGAAATTTTAGTTTGTACTGACTTCGCTAGTGCTTTTTATGTAGTCTAGGCAAATATGTAGATGAGTTGATGTACCCCGGAAGACTTCTTCGTCCAGGGGGTTCATATACCTCTGGTTGGGAATCACTGATAGAGCAAAAAGCACAATATTAATTTCAGTTGACTTTCACCTGTATTTGAGAAAAGTATTCAACATCAGTATCTGTTCCTCAAGCTTTATCTCCACTCGTGGCTTGACATGTTTTTTCAATAATGTAACTTGTGCACTTTGTTTAAAACCAGCCAAAAATATTGTGTGTAATACAGAATGACAAATGCACAAGCCAACTATTTTATACCTATAATGTGTACCCCCAGGTAAAGTTTTCAAGGTAAATGCAGTCTAACAGATCTGAACTGAAATTCACACAGTGGGCTGTAACAGAATGCAAGAAATAAAGGAGATTGCTTTCTCCTCTGTAAAGATGAGCATAGGCCTTTTTGTCACCTGCATGAGTTTTGCTGAAGTGAATCATACCAGTTGATTCTGTTCATACAATTTTGGGTCCACCAAATTCACTTTTGTTTACTGAATCATGCTAATCTCATACAAAATCAACAAGTTTAATCAGATCCATCATGAAACTAGACTTTAACAAAAATCATAATGACGAGTTTTCTAACTTTCGTTGCATCTGAGGTCTGGGGATTAGGGGCCATCTCCATGGGAGATGTAGGGCTCCAGTCACAGCTACTCCTTTGAGGTGGGAAGACTCAATGGAGTAGGAACCCACCTGTATGGCTTCTTGATATGTGAATTGATGATTGCAACACTATACCATAAATTGACTCGTTTACTTGAAGTGTTACTTATTTTTTGGAGAATCTGGAATGACATGTGTTTGTAAAGACACCAGAAAGCAGGTAGCTTTCATGTAGTTTGGATTTTTAATATAAACATTTTGCCTTTAGCACTGAATGCTAAATAATACACTTACATAATGCTGTGATAAAGATTAATTAATTTCTGCAGACCTTTGAAGATGTAAAGTAGTAATAGATAGAAATGGCAACTTTTTGTTATGTAAAAATTTGCAGTACCCAAACATCCAGGGACTCCTCCAGATGTCGTTTAAAAAGGCGTGAGAGATGTCAAGCAGTCCTCTATTTTCAACCACTGTAACCAAAACAGACGGGGAAAATGGTCTTCAAAAGCAGGGCTACGAATCCCACCCTAGCTGCTTTGCTTATTCTGACTGGAGGGGTCAGAGTGCTCAAGTGGAAGATAAGGTTCCCAGGCTGCTTTCTGGTTCCATCAATGCACTATAAGCTGGCATATATATAAAAATGGACTTTTAAAAAACCTTATTAGATTTTAACATCGAGCTTCAGATAACATTTACTAATGCAAAGCACCTGAGGCTCAAATCTAGCTTCTTCTATTTTGCCTCTGGCTTGCCCATGAGGGTTTTCACTTAGATTTTCCAATTAAATTAAAAATGAAAAGAAGCATTTACAAGTGTGCCATTCTAAGAATCAACTGCACATGTTGCTCCTGGGAAATGCGAGTACACTAATAAGAGACAGTATTCTGGAAGACATAAATTATAGTGCTGAAGTTATGAAGTCAAATTTGAACTGAAAATAATACTACTTGAAGAGTTGTTATAAAGAAACATACATGAAATTAATCCCAATTATTTCATTATTTAGATTCCCTCCCCATATTTTTGCACTGAGTCCCATGAGCATACACTGTTGTGGGTCCCCTCCCCCAATGTTTCTTATACGTTTATTCCAGCTCAAAGAAAAGGAGTACTTGTGGCACCTTAGAGACTAACAAATTTATTTGAGCATAAGCTTTCGTGAGCTACAGCTTACTTCATCGGATGAATTTGGTGGAAAATACAGTGGGGAGATTTATATACACACACAAAGAACAAGAAACAATGGGATTTATCATACACACTGTAAGAAGAGTGATCACTTAAGATGAGCCATCATCAGCCGGGGGGAGGAGGAAAACCTCTCATGGTGACAAGCAAGGTGAGCCATTTCCAACAGTTAACAAGAACGTATGAGGAACAGTGGGGGGTGGGGTGAGGGGGAGAAATAACATGGGGAAATAGAAAAGGAGTACTTTTGGCACCTTAGAGACAAACAAATTTATTTCAGCATAAGCTTTCGTGAGCTACAGCTCACTTCATCGCATGGAAATAGTTTTACTTTGTGTAATGACCCATCCACTCCCAGTCTCTATTCAAGCCTAAGTTAATTGTATCCAGTTTGCAAATTAATTCCAATTCAGCAGTCTCTCGCTGGAGTCTGTTTTTGAAGTTTTTTTGTGGAAGGATAGCCACTCTCAGGTCTGTAATCGAGTGACCGGAGAGATTGAAGTGTTCTCTGACTGGTTTTTGAATGTTATAATTCTTGATGTCTGATTTGTGTCCATTTATTCTTTTACGTAGAGACTGTCCAGTTTGACCCATGTACATGGCAGAAGGCCATTGCTGGCACATGATGGCATATATCACATTGGTAGATGCTCAGGTGAATGAGCCTCTGATAGTGTGGCTGATGTATTAGGCCTTACGATGGTGTCCCCTGAATAGATGTGTGGACAGAGTTGGCAAAGCCATTACCCTCTGATCCCACTGAGGGTTACCAAAAGAAACTACAGCATTTGCTCAAGAAACTCCCTGAAAAAGCACAAGAACAAATCTGCACAGACACACCCCTGGAACCCCGACCTGGGGTATTCTATCTGCTACCCAAGATCCATAAACCTGGAAATCCTGGACGCCCCATCATCTCAGGCATTGGCACCCTGACAGCAGGATTGTCTGGCTATGTAGACTCCCTCCTCAGGCCCTACGTTACCAGCACTCCCAGCTATCTTCGAGACACCACTGACTTCCTGAGGAAACTACAATCCATTGGTGATCTTCCTAAAAAGACCATCCTAGCCACTATGGATGTAGAAGCCCTCTACACCAACATTCCACACAAAGATGGACTACAAGCCGTCAGGAACAGTATCCCCGATGATGTACGGCTAACCTGGTGGCTGAACTTTGTGACTTTGTCCTCACCCATAAATATTTCACATTTGGGGACAATGTATACCTTCAAATCGGCGGCACTGCGATGGGTACCCGCATGGCCCCACAGTATGCCAACATTTTTATGGCTGACTTAGAACAACGCTTCCTCAGCTCTCGTCCCCTAATGCCCCTACTCTACTTGCGCTACATTGATGACATCTTCATCATCTTGACCCATGGAAAAGAAGCCCTTGAAGAATTCCACCATGATTTCAACAATTTCCATCCCACCATCAACCTCAGCCTGGACCAGTCCACACAAGAGATCCACTGCCTGAACGCTACGGTGCTAATAAGCTATGGTCACATAAACACCACCCTATATCGGAAACCTACTGACCGCTATTCCTACCTACATGCCTCTAGCTTTCATCCAGATCACACCACATGATCTACCCCGAAGCGCTATGATATAACCGCATTTGCTCCAACCCCTCAGACACAGACAAACACCTACAAGATATCTATCATGCATTCTTACAACTACAATACCCACCTGCTGAAGTGAAGAAACAGATTGACAGACAGAAGAGTACCCAGAAGTCACCTACTACAGGATAGACCCAACAAAGAAAATAACAGAATGCCACTAGCCATCACCTTCAGCCCCCAACTAAAACCTGTCCAACGCATCATCAGGGATCTACAACATATCCTGAAGGATGACCCATCACTCTCACAGATCTTGGGAGACAGGCCAGTCCTTGCTTACAGACAGCCCCCCAACCTGAAGCAAATGCACACCAGCAACCACACACCACACAACAGAACCACTAACCCAGGAACCTATCCTTGCAGTAAAGCCCGTTGCCAACTCTGTCCACATATCTATTCAGGGGACACCATCATAGGGACTAATCACATCAGCCACACTATCAGAGGCTCATTTACCTGCGCATCTACCAATGTGATATATGCCATCATGTGCCAGCAATGCCCCTCTGCCATGTACATTGGTCAAACTGGACAGTGTCTACGTAAAAGAATAAATGGACACAAATCAGACGTCAAGAATTATAACATTCAAAAACCAGTCGGAGAACACTTCAGTCTCTCCAGTCACTCGATTATAGACCTGAGAGTGGCTATCCTTCAACAAAAAAGCTTCAAAAACAGACTCCAATGAGAGACTGCTGAATTGGAATTAATTTGCAAACTGGATACAATTAACTTAGGCTTGAATAAAGACTGGGAGTGGATGAGTCATTACACAAAGTAAAACTATTTCCCCATGTTATTTCTCCCCCTCACGCCACCCCCCACTGTTCCTCAGACATTCTTGTTAACTGTTGGAAATGGCTCACCTTGCTTGTCACCACAAGAGGTTTTCCTCCTCCCCCTCTGCCCCCCGCTGGTGATGGCTCATCTTAAGTGATCACTCTCCTTACAGTGTGTATGATAAAACCCATTGTTTCATGTTCTCTGTGTGTGTATATAAATCTCCCCACTGTATTTTCCACCGAATGCATCCGATGAAGTGAGCTGTAGCTCACGAAAACTTATGCTCAAATAAATTTCTTAGTCTTTAAGGTGCCACAAGTATTCCTTTTCCTTTTGCGAATACAGACTAACACAGCTGCTACTCTATTCCAGCTCAGATACCATACAGAGCCACTTCACACTGCAGAAATGTAGTATTATATGTAGGAGTCTGAGGCTTATTTTCTTTAGATTTTTACACTGCCAATAATTCAAAATTAAATCTAAAAGTATGCATCTTCTTCCCTTTTTAATCTGCAACTTTCATAGACTGACATTAAGCCTAGAGTTGGATGAAGCTTTCAGGCCAAACTAGCAGAAACTCCTGAAAGTCCATGACTGAGGAGTAGGTCAGGTGGGTATTCCATGCAGATGAAGGGAAGACTGGGGAGCAGGGCAAATATAATGAGTGTTTTTTAAATAAAACAAACTAAATTTGAGTTGGTTCAGACAGCTTTATTTAGTGCTTTGCTTGGAGATTTTTTTTCTGTTTGAACTTTGCAGGTTCTAGATTATATTCCAGGTTTGGGAGCTTTAATTCTGTTTTGATATGCTTTAGCCCTGAAACTGTGATACTCTGCACTTTTGATCCCTCTGAGTTTCTGACTGCAAAATGCCTTCAACCCCCACTACCAGTGACAGGCCCTGAGCCTCTCTCCCCTCTCTCTCCTTTGAGATGGAATCCCCCAATTCTCCCACTCTTTAGATTATGTCCCTGGTTGCACACCCCCTGTATAACAGCTATTGTTGCTCAGCAGTTCTGACACTGCACCCCTTCAGCCTCAGCTCCTCTCTTTATCCCCAAATTCAGGGGCTTAGGTTTTTATCTATTCCTATGGTCTTTGCTCCAGTTTTCCCACCAGAAGGCTTGTTGAAGTTACAACTTGGGACCTTTCCCTGGTAATAGTAGACAAACTCTGCATGGTCAGAGGTAAACTTCAAAGGAATTAACACCTGCATTGTCTCTTTAGTTTAGTTTAAAATTGGAAGCTTATTGTCTCCTTTTGGTGCTTTTATGCTGTCTGCTCCTGTTGGTAGCAACTCCTTTTTAGTCATACAGCAACCAACACAAACAAATGGAACATGTAATATTCATACAATATTACAGGTATCTTCCATGTCCTTCACAAGGAGATCGTCTAATATATTTTTATATTTAATGAATACATGGGTTCTCTGATACATGATGATTAAGTAACACTAGGCATGGTAAATGTGACCTTGTGCAAGCCTTCCCTGTGTATCTTAATTCTAACCTAAAACTGTTGTTCTAATATGAGTAAGTCTTTTTCAGAAAATCATACCAAATGTACTGTATCATTGGGGAGAGCTCATGTTGGGGAGATGTTATTTCCATGTAGGTGAATCCAGAATTGTAGAGATTAAGCCTAGTGCATAAACCTACCTTATTGCACCTTATTTTCAAATCTGTGAATGACATTAGAATTTGATACGGCTTATTAATGATATTTAGCATAAATATAACCCTTTATATCTTCAAAGCATTGTACAAACATTAATTAGAAGTATGAAAAAGTTGACTGCTTCATTAAATGGAATGCTTAATATGTTTCCTTCACATGTGGTCACAATAAAATAAACATTTTTAAAAAAAATCCTTAATCATAATTTCTTTGAATTTATATTGCGATATTATAGAAAACAGTGCCCTGTTTTTGCAATAGATAGTGCTTAAAAGCTCAGATACAGTACTGTGTTAAAAGGATAGTTAGATTTGTGTCCTACAAACTTACATGTACCCATTGCCATAGTATCCAAATCCAGATCTCCTAAATCTCTTGTTTTTTAGCTGCTTTCTGAACTTTTCCGGCCTAGAACCTTAAACTCCTAAGTGCTTTGCTCAACATTGCAAAGAAAAACTGGCAGAGCTGGGAATTGAAACTAGTTGTCCAGAGACCCTGTAAAGTGCCTTAACCATACAAGATCATCCTTCCTTAGTTCAATTAGTTTAAATAATGAACTATCTTGACAGGGGGATTTGAGAGAGAGAGAGGTTCAAAGGATTTCAACATCATTGTGCCTCTTCAACTAATCTGTGCAACAAGTAAAATAAATGTCCAGTTTTCTTTATATACATGCTTAAATTTCAGCATACCCATAGATAGATAGATAGATACTTAAGTGCTATATCTTGTTTGCTTAATCACACAATTACTAGTGTGTTTACTTGTCTTCATTTTGTATTTTTGTTTTTTCCTACCAGAGTTAGGAGCTACTTAAGGAAAAAACAGATTGGAGCAGATGAACTGATCAGTATTTGTTCAGAACATTACTGTACCTCTGTCTGGTTTGTCTTGTGTACTCCTAAGTTTTATCTCACTTAAAAACTACTTGCTTACAAAATCAGACATAAAAATACTGATGTGACGCAACACACTACTACTGAGAAATTGCTTACTTTCTCATTTTTACCTTAGGATTATAAAATATATCAATTGGAATGTAAATATTGTTACTTACATTTTAGTGTATAGTTTATAGAGCAGTATAAACAAGTCGTATGAAATTTTAGTTTGTACTGATTTCGCTAGTGCTTTTTATGTAGTTTGTTGTGAAACTAGGCAAATATCTAGTTGAGTTGATGTACTACTCTGTGTAAGAACTCTGAGTACCCTCAGAGATATGTGTATTCCTGGTTGAGAATCACTGAGAGAGACCATCAAATTTAAAGCCCTGAAGATGGTGCCAGAGAAAAGGTGTATGAAAAGAAACATGTAATCCCACAGCTATCTGGTTGTAATAGTGTCACGAATCACTGCGAGGTGTATCCCAGTGTTCAACAGAGCATTGCTTTATTGAGTAGTGTATTAGAGGAAAAAATAAAATGCACACAATCAGTGGTATTGATCCTACTAAGTAACTAAGATCTGTTAACATTTTTTTGTGTGTGTGGAAGTCTTTTTGTTTTGTTTTATTATCTTTTATAAAGTTATTTAAGAGGGAATAAAATGATGATGAAAAATACATTGTTACTGAGCCTGAAGTAAAAAATGAAAGGTTACATTAGCACAAGTTTACCTTAATTTAAGGAGTACAAACCTCATGCATCAGTTGTTGAATACTCAGTTTGGTTTAAACAAAAAAATAATTTTAAATATGGCCTCCTAGATTGTAGGTTGTGCAGAGATATGTACTTTCTGTGAAAAAAAAAGGAGTACTTGTGGCACCTTAGAGACTAACAAATTTATTAGAGCATAAGCTTTCGTGAGCTACAGCTCACTTCATCGGATGCATTTCGTGGAAAAAACAGAGGAGAGATTTATATACAGACACACAGAGAACATGAAACAATGGGTTTATCATACACACTGTACGGAGAGTAATCACTTAAGATAAGCCATCACCAACAGCAGGGGGGGAAAGGAGGAAAATCTTCCATGGTGACAAGCAGGTAGGCTAATTCCAGCAGTTAACAAGAATATCAGAGGAACAGTGGGGGGTGGGGTGGGGGGGAGAAATACCATGGGGAAATAGTTTTACTTTGTGTAATGACTCATCCATTCCCAGTCTCTATTCAAGCCTAAGTTAATTGTATCCAGTTTGCAAATTAATTCCAATTCAGCAGTCTCTCGTTGGAGTCTGTTTTTGAAGCTTTTTTGTTGAAGTATAGCCACTCTTAGGTCTGTGATCGAGTGACCAGAGAGATTGAAGTGTTCTCCAACTGGTTTTTGAATGTTATAATTCTTGACGTCTGATTTGTGTCCATTCATTCTTTTACGTAGAGACTGTCCAGTTTGGCCAATGTACATGGCAGAGGGGCATTGCTGGCACATGATGGCATATATCACATTGGTAGATGCGCAGGTGAACGAGCCTCTGATAGTGTGGCTGATGTGATTAGGCCCTATGATGGTATCCCCTGAATAGATATGTGGACAGAGTTGGCAACGGGCTTTGTTGCAAGGATAGGTTCCTGGGTTAGTGGTTCTGTTGTGTGGTGTGTGGTTGCTGGTGAGTATTTGCTTCAGATTGGGGGGCTGTCTGTAAGCAAGGACTGGTCTGTCTCCCAAGATCTGAGAGAGCGATGGCTCGTCCTTCAGGATAGGTTGTAGATCCTTGATGATGCGTTGGAGAGGTTTTAGTTGGGGGCTGAAGGTGATGGCTAGTGGCGTTCTGTTGTTTTCTTTGTTGGGCTGTACAGTATGCCAACATTTTTATGGGTGACTTAGAACAACGCTTCCTCAGCTCTCGTCCCCTAATGCCCCTACTCTACTTGCGCTACATTGATGACATCTTCATCATCTGGACCCATGGAAAAGAAGCTCTTGAGGAATTCCACCATGATTTCAACAATTTCCATCCCACCATCAACCTCAGCCTGGACCAGTCCTCACAAGAGATCCACTTCCTGGACACTACGGTGCTAATAAGCGATGGTCACATAAACACCACCCTATATCGGAAACCTACTGACCGCTATTCCTACCTACATGCCTCTAGCTTTCATCCAGATCATACCACTCGATCCATTGTCTACAGCCAAGCGCTACGATATAACCGCATTTGCTCCAACCCCTCAGACAGAGACAAACACCTACAAGATCTCTATCATGCATTCCTACAACTACAATACCCACCTGCTGAAGTGAAGAAACATATTGACAGAGCCAGAAGAGTACCCAGAAGTCACCTACTACAGGACAGGCCCAACAAAGAAAACAACAGAACGCCACTAGCCATCACCTTCAGCCCCCAACTAAAACCTCTCCAACGCATCATCAAGGATCTACAACCTATCCTGAAGGACGAGTCATCGCTCTCTCAGATCTTGGGAGACAGACCAGTCCTTGCTTACAGACAGCCCCCCAATCTGAAGCAAATACTCACCAGCAACCACACACCACACAACAGAACCACTAACCCAGGAACCTATCCTTGCAACAAAGCCCGTTGCCAACTCTGTCCACATATCTATTCAGGGGATACCATCATAGGGCCTAATCACATCAGCCACACTATCAGAGGCTCGTTCACCTGCGCATCTACCAATGTGATATATGCCATCATGTGCCAGCAATGCCCCTCTGCCATGTACATTGGCCAAACTGGACAGTCTCTTCGTAAAAGAATGAATGGACACAAATCAGACGTCAAGAATTATAACATTCAAAAACCAGTTGGAGAACACTTCAATCTCTCTGGTCACTCGATCACAGACCTAAGAGTGGCTATACTTCAACAAAAAAGCTTCAAAAACAGACTCCAACGAGAGACTGCTGAATTGGAATTAATTTGCAAACTGGATACAATTAACTTAGGCTTGAATAGAGACTGGGAATGGATGAGTCATTACACAAAGTAAAACTATTTCCCCATGAAGAAAAGGAGTACTTGTGGCACCTTAGAGACTAACAAATTTATTAGAGCATAAGCTTTCGTGAGCTACAGCTCACTTCATCGGATATGCTCTAATAAATTTGTTAGTCTCTAAGGTGCCACAAGTACTCCTTTTCTTTTTGCGAATACAGACTAACACGGCTGCTACTCTGAAACCTATTTCCCCATGGTATTTCTCCCCCCCACCCCACCCCACCCCCCACTGTTCCTCTGATATTCTTGTTAACTGCTGGAATTAGCCTACCTGCTTGTCACCATGGAAGGTTTTCCTCCTTTCCCCCCCTGCTGTTGGTGATGGCTTATCTTAAGTGATCACTCTCCTTACAGTGTGTATGATAAACCCATTGTTTCATGTTCTCTGTGTGTGTGTATATAAATCTCTCCTATGTTTTTTCCACCAAATGCATCCGATGAAGTGAGCTGTAGCTCACGAAAGCTTATGCTCTAATAAATTTGTTAGTCTCTAAGGTGCCACAAGTACTCCTTTTCTTTTTGCGAATACAGACTAACACGGCTGCTACTCTGAAACCTGTACTTTCTGTGGGCAGTTTTTTTTTTGAGTGCACAAATGCAGGCTTTTGGCAAGCAAGCAATTTTTCAGGGACAACATAAGCCTGGAAAATGGGCCCTGAAACTTTGTTTTGGTAAAATTTTATAATTATATCTCAATAGCATCATCCAACGATGCTGTGTAAGACGTAAATGTAGGGACCTAAATAGGCTAACAGCATTCCTTTTACAGCAAATCTTGCATTAATTTGATTTTGACACGTCTTACAATGCTGAGGTCTATGCCAAAAAAGAAAAATACAAAATGTTTTTGCAATCCAGAATAGAAAGTGTTTTTAGTTTTTTGTCATATTGCAGAAATCTTGAAATTTAACAGCATATATTGTAGATTATACTGATAATGTACATTTTTCTTGGATAAAAAGGTTTAAAATTTTTCACAATAGGAGTTTGTCATTATCTTGCCTTTTACATAAATCTAGTATTCCCAATAGCTTTGGTGGTTATTGTATACAACGTTTGTTATTTTTATTGTTCTTCACCTAAGGACCCTAATTTGTTGAAGACCCCAGATAATTAACCACACCCCATTCCTGTTAGCAACAAATAAATAGCTTAAATGTGCTGCTGTAAGTATATGACGGGTTTTTATTAATCACAAGAAGGTGCACATTTAAATTGTAGCAGGAATTCTTTCATTTAACCCTGGTTTTAGTAATTGTTTAGTGTTGATTAAAGTGGAAGCTGGGCAAATACACACAATTTTAAATACTGGCATCTGTTACTGCTGCTAATGTCTTTTAGTTAAACTATTCAAAATAATTGGCATTGTTAATCAAAACAACTTTTAAAATTATTCTATATGCAGGTGTTTATGTATTAGATAAGGAAGAGTAAATGAGGTTTTAAAGAATCAAAATCAAAAAAACAAAATTTGGCATCACTTCAGATATTCTGATGATGGTTGGTTTAATTAACAAAGAGTCTAATGTGAAATAGAATGTTTATTTCTTAATCCCTGGAGCAGATTATCATATTATTTGACTAATGAAATTCATTCTACTTTCTGTAAATCAGAATTTAATTTCTCCAAGGAGTTCCAATAAAATAAAATGTAATTGTTATAAAACATTTGATATACAGAGCGATGCAAATCAGAAAGGAAAATTCAAAGGAGACATGGAAAGAAAATACTGGAAAAGTCAAAAATACAAAATATATCATTTTAATTTCAAAATAGTTTTAAAGAGCTAAATATTATTCATAATTATTTAGCTACCACTTACTAGCTTTCTCCTGTAATTTTGAAGGACATTATAGTTTATGAATGTTAGATGGCATTACTAATTTCAGGTTAAAACAGTATGCTGAGGGGTGATAGATGCTTTTAAAGTGACATTATTTTCACTTCATTCCAAAATAACTTAGTTGTGATTGCCAAACTTCTGAAAAGGGTTCCACTTCATCTGCACAAAGTTCAGATGCTGATCCAGTTGCCACTTAACCACATATTTTGGTCCCACATTCTCACTGAGGCGTCAAAATCCAACTTGTATTACATAACTGATATAGAAACCACTAGGTCCAATATTCCAAAATATGAGGAACCATCAGGGAGAGAGGGTGTCCGAGCCTGGTTGTGTCGCCCAGCAGCGAGAGTATGTGGCCAGCAGAAGAAGAACCTTGGCCCTCACAGCTCCACTGGGTTCCAATGAGGGCTCTGTGACTGGCTGGGTGGATATGCAGTAGTATGGGGAGTAGCTGCCCCCAGCTTGCTCCCTGGGTCACTTCCTACCTAGTTCAGCCCATTACAAAGTCACAAGGATTAGCGTATGACCTTATGGCAGGGGGCTTTCATTGACAGCTGTCTGGAGGCTCTTCTTTACTCACAGCCCCCCCCCCCCCGTTCCTGCCAAAGGCCCCATTTCTTCACAGGTGCCTTTGGCAGCTCTGCAGTGGTGTCTGGTCCAGATGGTGTGGATAGGGTTGCCAGGTATCTGGTTTTCAACTGGAAAGTCTGGTTTTAAGGGGACCTGTACAATCTCTGGTCAGAAGTATTGACCGGACACCAAAAGTCCAGTTACTGCCATTTTTCAGGACCATAACTAGGGCAGGGTGAGAGGGGCAGCTGCCCCAGGTGCAGAACTGGTGGGAGGGTGCAAAAATGGGTGGCACAGAATCAGGCCTACCGGTGTCAGCTGGCACCCAGAGCAGAGCAAAACCTGCCAGATAGGAGCAGGGAGGAACCAGCCCACCCACAGCCAGAGGTGTTTAGTTCTGCTTTGCCCTGACTCCTGGGCAGGACTGGCTCAGCTTCTGCCATGGGCCCAGAGTAGCCTCCACCAAATAAAAGAGTGGGGCCTGGCCCCTTGCCAGTTGCTGAGCAGGGGAGGATCCCTGGGCAGAGCTGAGCAACCCAAGCTATTTTGACCATTGCTGTAGTGCAGGAGCATCAGAACGGGACAGGGGGCCAATACTTTTTACCTGCCTTAAAGGAGAGCAGGTGGGGGGAGAGTGGGAGGCACCATGTCATCAACCCGTGCCAGCCCCAGCTCAGCCAAGGCTGCCTCCTACATGCATCTTATGGGCAGGCAGAGAGCAGGCTCTTCGTCAGGCTGCAGCTCCCAGTGGGGGAGGGGGAAAAGCCGTGAGCGAGAGGAGGAGGAAGAAAATGAGTGAGCAGGGGTGGGGCCTTGCAATGAAGAGGTGGAGCAAGGGGCAGGGGAGGTTTCGCTGCTCCTCCTGTAGTGTCCAGTTTGGAAAAATTGGAAAGTTGGCAACACTAGGTGTGGAGTTCCTGCAGTCTCTCTGCAGGAACTACCCACACAGGACTACTCCCTTGCTCTGTCTGAGCAGGGCCGCTCCCTTTTGAACTCTGCTTCCATTGTGAGCATGCCCAGTAGGTGTGGCTAGGTGGAGCCTTCTGGGCCCAGAGCGGCTCATTAACCCTTGGTTCCCCAGAGTGGGGCTTATACATCCCATCAGAGGAAATTATCTTGATTTCACTACAGAAAAAGTAAGGGCCACGTTGAGATTACAGTGATGTTTATGGGCTGACTGCAACACTTCAGGTTTTCTCCAAAATAGTCTTGCAAGCAGTCAGTGTTATATATTGGGTGGATTCACATTTTAAGTATTACCCTGTTATGTTTTTTCCTCTTTCATTTCTTCTTCCCTCCACCTATCCTCTTTTTGGTTCACAAATTCTTCAGTTTAGATACACTGAACCCTCTAATCTCAATGCAAGGCCTGCTCCGTTATTCCCTTATCCAGGCTCATGAGCTCAGCTTCTAGCACTGCAGTCTGTCTCTATGGTAACAGACAGGCAGTAGTGCAGAGAGAGGTGCGGGAGCTGCTGTACTGTGAGTCTGCCAAGTATAGAGAACATACAGCAGGCTTTGCAGGGAGAGGACCTAGTCTGTGCAAGACCCAAGAGTTGTCCCTGTTCTTGTGCTCAGAGAGGGTGTGGGGGGCTTTGCATAAAGGCCTTGAGTAGCAAGGATGCCAGCACTACAAATGTGTACCTGCTTCTAAACTATGGAAGAGATTCTGTCCCTCAAGTCCCAAAGCTAGCTGTGAAGACTGAACACTTCTAAAGTCATCCTCTACTCCATTTATCCTTGTTTCACTGCAGTCCAATCAGCGGGTTACTGCTTAACTCTGGCCTTATTCAGTTCTTCTGCCAAGTTATTATATTTGGGGGAAAATTCACATTTTAAGTTTTAACCCCCTGTTGAGTGGGGGCAGAGTTGAAATTGAGTAGAAACTTCCCCTTTGGACAATGGTGAAAAATGATGAACTTCCCTTTTGGCAAGGAGATTGTGGGATGGCATTAAATGTGAAATCTTCATAATTCTACATTTATACAATTTATAGTCCTGTTCAGTTCCTCACATTTTACTTAGTGTTCTTCATTTTTCTTTTCAATCTTTTTTTCCTCTTTGCACTTTTACATCATTTACCTGTTCTATTTGTCTTTGTTTACTATGCCATTCATCTAAGTGCAAGATGGTGTTTGTCTACAGTGTATTCCTTTACTACTCTAATCATGTTTAGACTCAGTTTATGATACATGTTTCAAAGAGATGGGCATTTATGATCCCCTAAGCATTGATGGATGATAGAAGTTTTCATTTTTCTATTATCAACATAAAAATGAAATGTGAACATATGCGTTGAGAAAGATTTAATATAAATAATACATTTTTTAAAATTACACATTGAGTGGACTGTGTTTCAATTGCCATATACGGAGAAGAAACCAATGCCTTTGAATGAATGAAAGGAAAGCACTGCATTGCAAAAGAAAGATGGACTAAATTAGCCAGCAAACATCTCTGGTGGAAGGCAAGACTTTGCTTACTCTCTAGATTTTTTTCCTTCTGGGTTTGGTCCATTTGTTTGAGTGCTTTTTTTTTTTTGTCTTTGCCTCTAAGAGGGAACTGATCTAATTTTGCTTGACTTGATGATGCGCTGAGTTCTGTGACAACAATAATAAAGGATTTCCATTTATGTAAGAGCTGTTTCATTGTGGCTCATAGTAGGGTAGACTTCAGAACCATATTCTCCTCAATATCGTTGTAAAGTATGTATTCAGTGATTGCTGCTATTTGATTAAGAATACGTTGAATTCTGTGGCAGACAGACCTTCCCTTATTGAATGTTTTCTTGAAGTGGAAGGTTTATGTTTTTCATTGGATTTAGGCAAGACTTTCAAAAGGTTTAGCAAACTGATCAATATAGGCACAAAGATTGTGTGTGTGTTTCTGCCTGTCTGTCTGTCACAAAATTAGGGCCCTGAATCAGTAGCTAGTACAGTGTTCACGATTAAAATGTCACCATTTGTCAAATATATGGCATAGTAATTCCTGATATACCTAGAGAATGAAATAAAAATGGCACGATTACTTTTTAATAGCTCCCACAATGTGCTGGTCACTTTACAAATGTTTGAGAAGGGATGGTCTCTTTTCCAAAGTTAAGTGTGCGTTGATAGTTAGTTTTTTTGGCTGGTTGGGGTGGGAATGGGATGGACTGTTACAACTGAAATCACTGTGTATGGGGTGAGGGGGAGGGGTCAGTTTGTCTCACAAAGTGTGTGTATGTGTGTGAGAGAGAAATATTTACTCCTGGGGGCATACTGTGCCACTATACGGGCACAAAATTCTTGTTGTCTGCAGATTTATTTGCATCCCTGCAGAAAAATGACTCCTTGTTAGTTCCTAAGTGCATGACCTTGCACTTCGCATGATTACATTTTTTCCCACTTCTATTACTTCAGTTTCCAAGGTCTTCCAGATCATCTTGTGTAATATTCCAGTCCTCCTCCTTATTGGCAATACCTCCCAACTTTGTGTCATCCACAGATTTATTAGCACAATCCCTCTTTGTGTGCCAAGATCATTAATAAAAATGTTAAATAAGGTTAGTCCCAAGACCGATTAGCTGAGGAACTCCACTACTAACCTCCCTCCAGCCTGACAATTCACCTTTCAGTATGACCCATTGTAGTTTCCCCTTTAACCAGTTCCTTACCCACCTTTCAAGTATCGTATTAATCCCCATCTTCTCCAATTTAACTAATTTCCTATGTCGAACTATATCAAGGGCCTTACTGAAATTTAAGTAGATTAGATGTACTGCATTTCCTTTGTCTAGAAAATCAGTTACCTTCTCAAAGAAAGAGATCAGATTGGTTGGCACTATCATCTTTTGTAAAGCCATGTTGTATTTAATCCCAATTATCATTCACCTCTATATTCTTTACTACTTTCTCTTTCAAAATTTGTTCCAAGAACTTGCATACAACTGAGGTCAAACTAACAGCCTTGTAGTCTCCTAGATCACTCCCCCCCACACACACATACTTTAAAAAAAAAATAAGGACTAGTTAGCAGTCCTCCAGTCATAGAGTATGACCCCCAAGATTTTGAATTCATTAAAAGCCCTTGCTGTTGGGCTTGCTATTTCATATGCCAATTCCTTTAATATTCTTGGGTGGAGATTATCCATCCCCCTCCCCAATTTGATCCCATTAAGATGCTTGAATTCAACTTCCATCTCACATGTGGTAATTTCTACTTTCATATCCTCATTTCCATTAGCTACCCAGCCACTACCCATAAGCTCCTCACTACCAATATTAAAAACTAAGGCAACATATTCGTTAGGTTTTGGGCCATGCCTAGATTATCTTTAATCTCCACCCTATCTTCAGCATTTAGTGGTCCCACTTCTTTCCTTATTTTCTTTTCATTTATATGACTAAAGTACAGTTTACTGTTGGTTTTAATTTCCTTTGCAAAGTCCAACTCTGTTTGGCTTTTGGTGGTTCACACTTTTCCCCCATACACTTTCTGACCTCCAAGAGGTAGCTTTTCTTGCTGAGCCTTGTAGGCTTCTGCTTTCTTTCAATAACCTATTTGAGATGCTTGTTCATCCAGTTCAATCTGCAACCCTTTCCCTATGACTTTTTTCCCCCCTTTTGCTTGGGATGCAGGCTTCAGATAATTTCTGCAATTTTGATTTAAAGTCATTCCAAGCCTCCTCCACATTCAGATCCTTGAGTTCTTCAGTCCAGTCCACTACTCTAGATGCTTCCCTTAATTTTTTTTTGAAGTTTGCCCTTTTGAAATCAAGGACCCTAGTTGCAGATCTATTTTTGTTTAGCGTTCCATTTAGTTTAAACTGAATTAACTCATGATCACTCGAACCAAGGTTCTCTTCTGCAACCAATTCTTGTATGAGGTCCTTGCTACTTAGCAATAGTAAATCTAAAATGGCATCACCTCTTGTTGGCTTGGTGACTATTTGTTGAAGAAATCTATCAGCTATCACATCCAGGAATTTCTGGACCCTACCATTATTAGTAGCATTGTCCTCCAATTTATATCTGGGAAATTAAAGTATCCCATATTCTTACAATTTCCAGGAGTACATATTTCATTAAAAATTTCATTAAAAATATTAGAGGTCTCTATCTGTATCCAAATTGGATCCTGGGGGTCTGTGGCATACTCCTAGCACTATACCAGAGGAACCTCTCTTAGCCTTCTTCCCCAAAGTGATTTTGGCCCAAACAGATTCTGTTTAATCAATTTCATCACTTCTAATTTCTTTACAGTCTGTCTTGTTAATAACATACAACGCTACTGCCATATGTAAATAACATTACCATTATTTCTGTCTTTCCTGAACTGCACGTATCCTTCAATGCCTGTACTCCAGTCATGACTACTATTCCACCATGTTTCTGTTATCCCTGTCATTTCTGGTTTCACTCCCTGCACGAGCAGTTCTAGTTACTCCATATTTTACCCAGGCTCCTTGCATTGGTGTACAGATGTCTTAGCAGTTTCTGCTTGTCTTTGCCCATATTCCTCTCCCGATGAGGTAGTCTTTCTACTACCAGCATTGACGTTATCTGTCCTCTTGGTGTCCATTCTCCTACTTTCTGTTGTTCCTTTCTCTATTGCTGTATCCTCTCTTACTTGATGTTCCTTCCACTCAATATTAGAATCAGGCACGGAGATTACATGAGCACCTCCCAAACGTCTCCCCCAGATCCCTAGTTTAAAGCTCTTTTAATCAGTTGTGCCAGTCTCCATCCCAGAAGTATGTTTCCCTCCCTACTCAGTCATAGAATCATAGAATATCAGGGTTGGAAGGGACCTCAGGAGGTCATCTAGTCCAACCCTATGCTCAAAGCAAGACCAATCCCCAACTAAATCATCCCAGCCAGGGTTTTGTCAAGCCTGATGTTAAAAACCTCTAAGGAAGGAGGGAACCCATTCCAGTGCTTCACCACTCTCCTAGTGAAACAGTTTTTCCTAATATCCAACCTAAACCTCCCCCACTACTCCTTGTTCTGTCATCTGCTACCACTGAGAACAGTCTAGATTCATCCTCTTTGGAACCCCCTTTCAGGTAGTTAAAAGCAGCTATCAAATCCCCCCTCATTCTTCTCTTCCGCAGACTAAACAATTCCAGTTCCCTCAGCCTCTCCTCATAAGTCATGTGTTCCAGTCCCCTAATAATTTTTGTTGCCCTCCGCTGGACACTTTCCAATTTTTTTACATCCTTCTTGTAGTGTGGGACCCAAAACTGGACACAGTACTCCAGATGAGGCCTCACCAATGTCAAATAGAGGGGAACAATCACGTCCCTCGATCTGCTGGCAATGCCCCTACTTATACAGCCCAAAATGCCATTGGCCTTCTTGGCAACAACAGCACACTGTTGACTCATATCCAGCTTCTCGTCCCCTGTAACCCCTAGGTCCTTTTCTGCAGAACTGCTGCCTAGCCATTTGGTCCCTAGTCTGTAGCGGTGCATGCAATTCTTCCATCCTAAGTGCAGGACTCTGCACTTGTCCTTGTTGAACCTCATCAGATTTCTTTTAGTCCAATCCTCTAATTTGTCTAGGTCCCTCTGTATCCTATCCCTACCCTCCAGC
Organism: Dermochelys coriacea; assembly: GCF_009764565.3. Taxonomy (NCBI): domain Eukaryota; kingdom Metazoa; phylum Chordata; order Testudines; family Dermochelyidae; genus Dermochelys; species Dermochelys coriacea. Next base: position 231,923,478 of record NC_050069.1, read on the forward strand.
ATATCTACCTCTCCTCCCAGTTTAGTGTCATCTGCAAAGTTGCTGAAGGTGCAATCCGCGCCATCCTCCAGATCATTAATGAAGATATTGAACAAAACCGGGTCCTGGGGCACCCCTCTTGATACCAGCTGCCAACTAGACATGGAGCCATTGATCACTACCCATTGAGCCCGACGATGTAGCCAGCTTTCTATCCACCTTATAGTCCATTCATCCAGTCCATACTACTGTAACTCGCTGGCAAGAATACTATGGGAGACCGTGTCAAAAGGTTTGCTAAAGTCAAGGAATAACACGTCCACTGCTTTCCCCTCATCCACAGAGCCAGTTATCTCGTCATAGAAAGTAATTAGATTAGTCAGGCATGACTTGCCCTTGGTGAGTCCATGCTGACTGTTCCTGATCACTTTCCTCTCCTTTAAGTGCTTCAGAATTGATTCCTTGAGGACCTCTGTCCATTAATGCTTCCCAGAGGTCAAACACCCCAAAGCCCTCCTTATAGAATCATTGCCTGAGCCATCGCTTGATCATCATAATCTTGTCTTGCCGTAGCTCTCCTCCTATAGGAACAGGTAGAATCCCACTGAGGATCACCTGACCCTCCATTTCCTTAAGCCTTTTCCCAAGCCTGGCATCATCTCCTTTGATATGTTCCAGTGAGAATCTAGCAGTATCATTTGTTTCCACATGAAAGATAATCAGTGGATTCTTTCCTGCTCCCATTAGTATCCTCTTCAGCCTCAAGTCCACGTCCCATATCTTGGTTCCCAGACACAGTACATCCTTCTGTTCTTCAGATCAGCTCTGGTGATAGGCCTCTCTGCTCTTCTTAGTAGAGAGTCCCCAGTCACATAAACCTGCCTTTTTTCTGATGTCGGCGTGATTCTCCAGCCTTCTTCCTCCTGTCCTTACTGGCTGCAAGTCCTCCTGTGTTTTGTTCTCACTTGCAATCTTCTGTGAGTCATCCTCAACCCTCCAGGGACCCCAGATTCTGGCTATCTCCATTGTCTTTTCCACTCTTCCTATAGGACTAACCTCTCTTCTCTTTCTTCTTTCCCTCCCTTACTGCCTGCTGTGCCTCATCTTCATTTTCCAACTCAACAAACTTCTTCCTGAGCTCTCTTTCTCCTTCACTAGCCCGTCTTTTCCTCTGCCTGGGTCTCAGAGTGACATGTTTCCACTGGCCAGCAGCCTACCTCATCCCACAGCCTACCCTCACAGTTCTCCCGTCTCCAGCATCTGCAAGTCTTGAGTTTTCTCTTCAGCCTCCTCTCACCTTCCCTCCATCATCCATTCAAATCTCATTCAAAAGTCAGCCGTAGTTTCTATGTGCATATCCGAACCTTGGACCTTCTTTTCCATCAGATCAATCAGGCAGCACTTTATACAGACAAAGAACCTTTCAGGATAATATACATCCCACAGCTTCCACACCCCGTCATCGTCATTGTCTCTTTCATTAGTTGAGTCATGGCAACTGCTGCCTCTGTAACAGTGATAGCCTTTCCTCCTCAGTTCCTGTCGGAGAACCCCCCGCCCACCACACACACACACACACACACACACACACACACACACACACACACACAAAACAAAAACAGAACACACCTACTCCATCCCCTTACAAACACCCCAGTTTTCACCTCTGGCTGGTTCCTGTGCTGCTGGCTGACTGGCTGCTTGGCTGCCTTTGTAGGCCCCTTAATCAGGGTGCCCCCCCAATCAGGGCTCCAATGTGATCAGAGGCTCTGCTTCCCTCCCAGTGCCTGCCCTCTACCAGCCTCTGAAAACTGAAAACAAAGCAACAAGCAAACAAACTCTCAAGAACTTACTCTGCCACTAAGGAACAAGGGCTTCCCTCCTTCCTCCTTCAACAGATCTCCGCTCAAACTTCCTGGTCTTCAGTTTGGCTTGCTGGCTGCTGTGCTACTGCTCCTGCATAATTTCAGAAATATTAATAAATATTTATTTGAAGATTGGAGACACATTGTGAACGGAGTATTCTGTATTGTAGTGGATAAGATCAGGTTGTGGGGTGCATTATTGGCATCTGAGAGCTTTGAAAATTATAAGTCATCATATAATATGCACCATTACTAGTTTTTTCACTGTGTATCTCATCTTGCACAGGCTGACATTCATAAACAATATCCTCACCAAATACTGCCAGTTGTGTAAAGGGTGATTTTTTTTTTTAGTACTGTTTGAGGATTTCTAGGAACTTCTTGAAGGATCTACTCTAGAAGCACATGTTATAAAAGATGTGCCACCGTGGTGCTGCCACTTTGAGCTTTGACTGACTTTATTGTGATTTTTGCATCACTTGGCAGTCAGTTTCTCCTGAGTCTGTTTTCCATTTTTAGAGACTTACGCTTCCTTTATTCTTATTTGAAAAGAGGGCAGGATATTTCCTCCCTAAATCCTCACCCACACACACACACAGGAACTTTCAGGGAAGGAATCTGCTTCTTTCATGTTTTGCTTTACAGAAAACTAGTGGAAACTCATATTGATTAGTTAGATTGAGCTGCATTAAGCTCCATGGATAAGGCTGATTAAGAGTAACTTCTATAAATACATATTTACAGATAAGCCTTTCATCATACTTGCTTGAGGGTGGGTGACATGTTTTTTTTTTCCTTTCTTGTTTTGGTTTATATTTGATGTGTTTGACCATGCAATGAACACAACCCATCCAACCAAATCTTCTGTAAAGTGGATCCTTCTGATCCTTTAACACTGCTTCTCTCTCTTTCTTACTTCAGTTTCCGTCTACTGTCCACGGATGTTTGGTCCCTTTCTTGTCTAATTATAATAGTCCATTATAACACAAAACTGACACCCACACATCACCCAAAGAAAGAATCCATTTTTTCTTGTCCTTCCCAGAAATCAGAGCTAGCAGAGAAAAAAAACTAAACAAAAAACAAACCCACCAGCTAAAAAACCTGTTTACCATTCTGCAGGGGCAGAATTTATGGCAAGAACTTTGTAATGTCGTTTGGCTTGAAAATACTACAAAAAAGGAGCGTCTCATCCAGGTCAGAAAATGAAGTGACAGAGGAAAAGTGCAAACACATTAGCGCACAGGGTCAGACAAACAACCTTTTTCAGGCTTTGTTTTTTTGCAAAAGATATGGCTCAGGTATGGTTTGAGAAACATGAGAATGTTTGAGTCACTTTTTTTTTTTTAAAATTCATTCTTCCCTTATGTTTGGAAGTGTACTGTACAGGTCAACCTCTTTCTGACATTTAGGCCCACACTGATATGGATATCTATTTATTTGTGTGTAACAGGGGGGAAAACAGATATGTTTTTTAAATTGAGTTACACTTGTTTGGTCTGTTTGGATGATTTATTCTTTGTAGCAATAGAAGTGAATTGGTTGGTGACTGGAGTTGTGCAAATAATGGATGTTTTGTTCATTCACAATTCAGGAGAGGGGAGAATTGTTTCAGGTCAAATTAAACAAAGTTTTTGTTAGATTTTGAGCATGTTATAATATTTCTGGTTGTTTTTAATAAAGTTAAGGGAACTTTGAAACAATGTTTTTTTGAACAAAAACATTTACAAAATCTTTTAAAAATATTTTGACCAAAAAGTTTGGCGAAACTGACACACATTTGTAAACATTTTGGTGGTGTTGAATCCTGAGGTTGTTGTTTTTTCCACACAAAAAATTGGCCAAAAATCTTCAGCTATTTTTAGTAATCTTTTTCCTCATGCAGATAGCTGCCTGCAGGATTGAGGAGTATGATACTCAGGAATAGACTAAATGCTGAGAGCATTATTCCAAAGAAATAGTTTGACTAATTCCAAAAAAGCAGTAGACCACCAAACCTATACCCTAAGGTAATGAAACATCCCACTTTGCTGAGATTGGATCTTCTGAGGCCTCCCAATATTCCAGCTGCTTCTTTTGATGTTGAGTTTTTTACCTAAATACATGGAGAGAAAGACAAGATATAAAGGAAATGGATTAATTAGGTTCCAACTTAATTATTTAATTTACCTGGGAACTAACCAGCAGTAATTCATATAGTGCAGGTCAGGGTAGGCACAGGGATCAGTGTCTCACCTGAGCCTCCACCCCCATGGGCTTGCTACACTAGGAAATTAGGTCGGTATATCGACATTGCTCAGGGATATGAAAAATCCACACCCTTGAGCAATGCAATTAAACCAACCTAATCTCCAGAATAAACAGTGCTAGGTTGGTGGGAGAATTCACCCATCAACCTAACTACAGCTTCTCAGGGAGGTAGAGAACCTACACCAATGGGAGAACCCCTCCCGTCGGCGGAGGTAGCACCTTCTCTGAAGCACTACAGCACTGCTGCTTCAGAGTTTAAGTGTAAGCAAACCCTAGAAGAAACAGTGGAAGAGATTCAGAGGAGCAAATACTGTTTTCTTCCACCTGGTATTGCCAGTGTCAGAAATCCAAAGATCATGAATCTAGCATAAAAATTGAGGGTTTTGGGTTTTTTTTAAATTGGGTTTTTTTTTCCTTCTTTTTAGCCTTTAAGGGACAGTTGGGACACATTCTCAAGCTCTTCTCTGTGACTATGAAAGTGAGAACTGTACCTTTCTTCATTTTTATTAAATGAAAGCTTGAAATTCTCGCATAATGGTATGTATCCAGGAAGTGGGACTTTAAGGAAAACACCAAATGCTGCAAGACTCATAATAAAATCGCAAGTATTGGCTGTACTGCCCACCTACCTGCCAGTTTGTGTACTGTTCTCCATTTAGAAAGTGGCTAGCTGGTGGTGATGAAAGGGGAGGAGTCCTGGACATTCCTGTTCACTTCAACAGCAAAAGCACTCCAGCGTACACCACCACATTTACATCCTCCTTTTTCCCTGTGTTTTCACCTTAAAAAATCATATCATTTGAATAAATTCAGGTTTAATCATTTCTGGGATGGGCTGTCTTTAGCACACTGCTAAATTATTGGAGTTTAAGGTTTATAGGAATTGAAGATGCTGGATGACACATTAAATCCTGTCTAACATTTAGAATGATGACTGTATCGGGTTGCATTTTATGGCAGAGATCTCATTGTTCCTGAAGCAATTTAGTTTCTTCACAAAGGTGCTGTAAATGGAAGTTTTTGTTCTACAAAACAGATTTAGTCAGCACAGGGAGCAGTAGTGCACTTGAACTAATAAACCTCTGATTTAAATGGAAGGGGATTGGTGGCTTTGTATTTTAAGTGAAGCATTTTTTTTTTTTTTAGTCCAGATTTGTTGACATTTAGGGCATGTTGCAAGGTCTGTCTGTTTTTCTCAACTTTCTCTGAGAGAACAGGCTGAAGAGGATATGAGTTGTTTCAGGGCCGGGGGAAACTTTTGTTGTTGGTTCAGGAGTTCTGATAAAGACATTCTTTTCAAGTTTTGTAGGTATTTTCATAAAAAAAACCTCCAGGTATTTAGAGATTTTGATAGATTTTAAATAAATGAATTCAAACAGTAGGAAGATTTTTGTTCAGAGAAAGCCTATTGCTATATGTGAAGTAATGATGTAAATGAGGAATTGAATATGCTGAACTGTGTGCAGACTCTTAGATAACACAAGTGTAACACTGCTTGGATTTAGTCATTGCTATCAATTTCTCTTTCATAAATAATATCACAATAGTCAATCAAAAGGTATTGTAGAAGGTATCATTCTATTTTAAATGATATTGTACCAATGATTGTCACAAGAGGACCACCTTGAAGGACTGTCTGTTTACATCTCTTGTGACTGTGACCTGAATAACTTATGCTTAGATTATGGCATAGATTTCAGTATCTGTGGTAAAGTAGCTTCCATTGTGAACTTCCAGGTTGATTCAGTTATCAACATAGGCAAGTATTTACATATCCTTCATTACTTTGGCCTTTACTTTGGTAAAGTGCTTTAAACTCTCCACCCCCTCAACATGTTTATCTCTGATGGGATGTTTCTTTTTTAAATGGTCAAATTTGAAAGATTTCATTAAAAATACAAAACAGTTGCTCCTTGTTTGACATAGCTCTGTTTTTTGGGTGTTTGTTTTGTTTTGCCCTCATCACTGCCTCACATAATTTGTATGATTGCTCATCTTAGTATGGGACTCTGGTGATGAAGGTAATTTTTTCCATTTTAAAGAGGGGAAAGTTTCATCTCGTACCTTATCTGATTCTCAGAAGAGATCATAGAGGATTCTCACTCACCAACCTCCCATCTGGGATCTAGCCTTTCACATGATATTTTTGCATTTAAAGCTGTATATGTGACTTCTTAATTATCCTGTATACGTTTGGTCATATTTGACCAGCCATTATGATGACTTCAGGTAATGTTCAGTCTTCTCAGTTCTGGATGTTCATACACAAAGTAATTTATGACTGTTATAGAATATTATAGAGTCATAGGGTTAGAATAGATCGCAAGGGTCCTCTAGTCTAACCCTCTGCCAAGATGCAGGATTTGTTGTGTCTAAACCATCCAAGACAAATGGCTATCCAGCCTCCTTTTGAAAATCTTCAGCGAAGAAGTTTCCACAAACTCCCGAGGCAGTCTGTTCCATTGTCCTACTGTTCTTACAGTTAGGAAGTTTTTCCTGAGATTTAATAGAAATCTGCCATGCTGTACTTTGAAGAACCCATTGCCTCTTGTCCTGCCTTCTGTGGCAAAAGAGAACAACGTTTCTCCATGTTTTTTATGGCAGCCTTTCAAGTATCTGAAGACCACTATCATATCCCCCCACTTAATCTCCTCTTTTCCAAACTAAACATACCCAGTTCCTTCAAAAAAGAAAAGGAGAACTTGTGGCACCTTAGAGACTAACAAATTTATTTGAGCATAAGCTTTCGTGAGCTACAGCTCACTTCATCGGATGCACTTCCTCGGATCCGATGAAGTGAGCTGTAGATCACGAAAGCTTATGCTCAAATAAATTTGTTAGTCTCTAAGGTGCCACAAGTTCTCCTTTTCTTTTTGCGAATACAGACTAACACGGCTGCTCCTCTGAAACCAGTTCCTTCAGCCTTTGCTCATATGGCTTGCATTCCATCACTTTGATCATCTTCGTAGCTCGCCTCTAGATCCTTTCCAGTTTCTCTACATCCTTTTTATACATGGTGACCAAAACTGGACACAATACTCCACTGGGACTAACCAGTACCGAGTAGAGGGGTACTAACACCTCCCGTGATTTGCATGCTATGCCTCTGTTAATGCAATTTAAAATTGTTTGCTTTTTTTTTTTGCAACAGCATTCCATTGCTGACTCATGTTGAGGTTTTGATCCACCAAAACTCCTAGATCCTTCTCAGCAGTGCTGCTGCCAAGCCTGTTTTCCCCCATTCTGTATTTGTGTATTTGGTTTTTCTTCCCTAAATGTTGCACCTTACATTTGTCTTTGTTGAGTTTCATTTTGTTCTCTATAGCCCAGTTCTCTAATTTATCAAGATCCCTCTGAATTTTAGCTCTATCCTTCAAAGTGTTGGCAACCACCCTACCTTTGTGTCATCTGCAAACTTGATCAGTATGCTCTCTATACCAGGGATCTCAAACTTAAATTACCAGGAGGGCTACATGAAGACTAATACATTGACCCGAGGGTCGCATCACTAACACTGCCCCCGCACTGCCCCAGGCCCCGCCTCTTCCCACTCCTTCCCCGCCCCTCTTCCCCGAAAACTCACACCGCAACTCCACCCCCTCTCTGCCCCTATTCCAACCCCTTCCCCAAATCCCCACCCCTGCCCCGCCTTTTCTCTGCCTCCTCCCCTGAGCACGTGGCTCCCCGCTCCTCCCCCCTCCCTCCTGGAAACTGCTAAGTGCCGCTGAACAGTTGTTTGGTGGCGGGAAGTGCCTGGAGGTTGGTAGAGGAGCGGGGATGAGGCATGCTGGGGGGGGCAGCGGGGGAGAGGAGCTTGGCGGCCGCAGGAAATAACTGGGGGGGGGGGGCGTGGGGAGTGTGGCGTGTTTGAGACTCCTGCTTTATACCTACATCCAGGTCATTAATAAAGATGTTAAACAACACTAGATCCAGAACTGAGATCTCCCTCCAATCCGACATCCATTCCATTAATAGTTATTCTTTGTTTGTGGTTGTTTAACCAATTATGTATCCACTTAATGATAATTCCACCAAATCTGCATTTCCCCAGCTTACTTATCAGAATGTCATGTGAGACTGTGTCAAAAGCCTTGCTGAAGTCCAGGTATATTATGTCCACCACATTCCCACTATCCACCAAATCAGTTATCCTGGTTTGGCATGATTTATTCTTAGTAAATCCATGCTGGCTGCTAATGATCACCCCTTCATCCTTCTGGGTTTGCAAATTGAATGTTTTATACATTGCTCTAGTAACTTCCCAGTTATTGAAGTCAGGCTGATTGGTCTGTAGTTTCCCAGCTCCTCCTTTCCACCCTTTTAAAGATGGGCACTATGTTAGCCCTTTTCCTGTCATCCATGAGTTTGTAAATATTATTCCCAGTGCCTGCAAAATTTCTTCCGAGGAGACTGAAGGACTTAACTGGTGATAAGCATCCAGTCCCACAGATTTGAACTCTCTGGCATGTTCTTTACTTATTCCATTCTGCATCCCTTCCCCTTTATTAGTTATGACTATGATTATTATTACTCTTAGTTACAAAGATTAGTAGTGGAGGATACTAATCTTAAATTGAAGACACTAATCCTGCTGGATGGAATTAATTCTGTTGACATATACTTGATTAGAACAATACTTTCTATAGAAAGTTAAACAATAGTACTAAACATATTTATTGACTCCAAGATTAATTGACTTCACACCTTAAAGGAGGATGAACAGACAAACTTATTTTCATTTTGAACTCTATAGACTGCTACAATAAGTATAACTGAACTTTTTTGATTATCAGCTCTATTTACAATACAATTGTGAGGGTTTATAAATTAATCATATTTCAAAGCTGAGTGCCTGTTCTGTTTCTAAAACTGAAGGTTAGTCATTCACCATGCTGCTGTCAAATGAGTCCTTTAAGGAATAGTTCTTAACTAATAGTGCTTTCACCATTATTGGCATAAATGACTATATTGCATTTCAATGATTTGTGCGTAATGCTTCCACTGTACCTGGAATTTTCTGATCTACAGTGGAAAGTATCTGCCAGTTGTATGTCCAAAGTAGCAATCTAATTAGATCCTGTCTTCCTAGTGGATCAGAATGAAGCTACTTAAAGAATCTGGAAGAAGTTTTAAAGCTGAGAAGAACAACAAAGTTTGAAAAATTGTATTTCACTGTAAAAAATCAATCCTAATAAACTGACTAGAAGAAAACAAACAATTAATTCCAAAACATATTGTAACAAAACATACGTGTGTGTTCTTCAGGTGGTTCATACAGGTATTCCATACAGGTTTTCCAAGTTTCTATGGAGAGTTTTCCATAGCAATACCCATTGGGGTAGTGCATGCACCTTAGCCTTCTCATGGCCCTTTTTGAGAGTATTTATGGGTGGCACTGTGCTCCCTTCCCTTGGTTCCTTCTCACTGCCCGAGGCCTGAGTCGCCTCTCTCATATGCAGTTAGCTTTTGTCCCATATTTGTTTTGCTGTTAGTTTTTTATAAGGGTAGTTGTAGTTTCATAGTACAGTAAAAGCTGTGTTATCTGGCACTTTACCAGCCAGAAAGCTCTATAAACCAGCATTTCTGATCTTCATTGAAAGTCCGGTTTATAGTCTGCTTGGCGCAGGGCTGGCAGGCTTCCTACCTGGCTCCGCGTGGTTCTCCAGAAGCAACAACATGTCCCTGCTGCTCCAAAGCCAAGATAGGTGCATAGTGCAGGAGTGGGCTCAGGGCAGGGGGTTGGGGCACAGGAGAGGGGTGCGGGGTACTGGACTCACCTCGAGAGGTTCCCTGCAAATAGTAACATGTCCCTGCTGCTCGTAGGCAGAGACGCGGCTAGGTGGCTCTGAGGGATGCCTCCACCCTGCCCCGAGTGCTGACTCCACAGCTCCCATTGGCTGGGAACCTCGGCCAATGGAAGCTGTGGGGATGGTGCCTGCAGTAGTCATCTATTCCAAGTGCAAAAGAGACTCCCCTGCTCCATCAAGGAGGAACTCCGAACATTGCTGGCATTCCTCCAGTGCACCTGGTAAAGTTGGGCCTTCATCCCTAGTCTCCCCAGTAGTGAGACAGGACTGTACTGGTATCATTTTATCCAACTCCAGCACAGTCACAACAACAGCTGTTGAGTCTGGTACCAACAGATTCGACTCCAGTGCCAATCCTGTCAGTCACATTGATGGCGCAGGCTTTTCAAATGATGTCTGACCTGCTTTTAAACTTTCTGTCTTGGGTTCTCCAATGGCTCAAGACTCTTTAATTGAAGATATGCCTTCAGCCACTTCAGGTCCCTCCAAGTCTGCAAGCTCTGTAAGGAATCCCCCAATGGCACTGGTATGGACTTCAGCTCAGAGAGACGATAAAGATGCTTCCTTGGACCAACTTCAGTACTGCTGTTTGCCAGATTAGTACAGTCAATGACTTCAGTTTCTGTTGGCTGGCACCTCCAGCTTTGGCACTGAATCATTCCATTATTAGGACAGTGGCACTGGAAAAAAAAGTTCTCTGTTACATCCTTGTCATCACCCATCTCTGATTGTCTCTGCCCCAGAATGAACAAAGAAATCCACATTACTTCCAACACAGAAAATTAGCCAGAGTTCCCCCAACGGTACTAAGGTCCCTGGATTTCTGGACAGATCAAAACAAAGTATGCAGAGGTGCTCCCTTTGCTCATCCATCTCCAATAATCACCATAGTTTGGAAACAGGTTGAGGAGCATATTTGAGAGGCAGAGAGTTATGGATGGAGCAGGAGGCTTCTCTGCATATCAGCATGTTAGAGGTCTGAGCACTTTTTCAATGCCTGCCAGGCTCTGCACATGGGATGGGGAATTAACTAGTTGCCTCTTAGCTGAAGGAGACAGAGATGGCCTTGAAAGTAGAATGAGGGAGCTCTGTTGGGGAGAGACTGTAGAGGAGACAAGCCTTTCTGGTGGAGAGAAGCCCTGGGATAGGGTTTAACAGGCAAGAAGCAATGGAGAAAGAAAACTACAGGATCAGGTTAGACAGAGTCGACACAGGAACTACAGTGAAGCCTGTGTGGGTTGGAAGAGCTATTAATTTGAAGATTTGTTTGGACTTTCATTTGGACTTGTTTGTGCTACCTTGGAAGGGATTTAGATTTTTATATGATTTGGCTAGAGGGCTGAGCCACAGAACACCTGTGGGGGCGAGGGGGAGTTGGGAGAAGATGCAGGATAAAGAAGGCCATTGCAGGTCTGAGGCAGAGCCCGGGGGAAGAAAGGGGGGCGGAGGGGAGAACCTCGTGCAATGATGCAACCAGGACGAGAGGGCACCCACCAGTGGAAGACGCACTACTACAGAGCAATATAGATCTCTCTTTTTACTTTGTCAACTACAGCTTTTAGGAGACCAAACTGTTACAATTACTGGCTTTACAAAGGTGTCACAGAAGACACGTTTCACAAATCTGTAGTCAACGAAAAATCGATTTCATTGTCCTTTCCTGAAACCTGCAGTTCATTTGCCAGCAGATTTATCAGGACAAACAGTTGGCAATTTGAAGCCACACTAGGAACTGAAAGCAGAATTTGAACATAAGTCTCCTATGTGTACTCTAGTTTATCTTTAAGAGCTATGCCAGAGGTCCCTAAACTGTGGTTGTGCCCCCTAGGGGAGTGTGGAGGAATGTTTGGAGGGTGTTGTGGGTCTCAAGCCAGCCCCCATAGTGGGCAGGGAAGGAGCACCACCCAGCCCCAGTCCACTCCCATCTCTGCTGTGGTACCGCCTCTAGCCGCTGACCTGGCTCCTGCAACTGCCCTGCCCCCAGCCTCAGCCCCTGACTGTGGCCTGGCTGCAACTCCGCCCCCGGGCCCACTCTTGGCCCCAGCCTTGTCCTCCTTACCCCTGACTGCATCTCTGTCCCCCACGGAGCCATGGCCCCGCTCCCGGCTCCGTGGGGGTATGGACAGAGGTAAGGGGGGCGTGACCCTAAAAAGTTTGGGGATCACTGAGCTATGCCTACTTCTGGGTCGGAAAGCATGTCCTCTAGTCTCATTCTCTAGTATCATCAAAGGTTTGCTGTTTCAGAGTGCAGGAATAATAATTGTTTCTATTAGGCTAGGATGAAGGAAACTTGGGGAGACTCTTTTTGTTCAGTATTCTGAAAAATTATTCTATAATGACACAGTAGCATGTAGTTTACAAATAAATGTTTTCCCACCCTAACTTAACTTAACTTACTTCAGAAAGCTTTTTCTCTGGGTTTTGTATCTCTTAAAATAAAGATTCTGCAGCTGGAATTTAACTACCTATACTTTTGATGATGAATGATCCAGAAAAGCATTCATCCCACTCTGTCGTAGCCATGTTGCCTCTGTAGTGTTAACAAGACTAAAATAGTGTAAAAACTTATTTTTGTCACAAAAGTAAGTAGATATGACTGAATAAACCCAGGGAGTATATCTATTGAAATGGAAGAGTCCTGTTTACTGTAGGTACTTTGGTAACCATGATCACACTTAGAATGTTTTTTTAAAATCTTTTAAACTGTGATTAATGTGATTTATTGTAAGCTTGTGTGTCTGCATGCATATGTGATTGTCTGGATTTTTGTGATACACTGCTGAAAATCTACTGTTGCAGGCTTTGGAGCTTTTGCAAATACATTTTAAAATATACAAAATTAGAAGAGACAGAACTATTAATTGAATCCTTTAAGTAATTTTTAAAGTACTTATTTATTCAGATGTATTTGCAATCTCGCTATCAAAATTCTTTATGTGACGTACAACCATTAGAATTGCAAACATTTCTGAAATGTCTTTTTGCTTGTTTTTTAAACATGCATGTTTTAAGAAACTTCTCTGAAATGACAGACTTCCAACTTTTAGCCTTGATCAAAGTCAAACATTGTTCTGTATTTGATAAAATATTCCACATACACAGACTTGTTCAAGAAATTTTTTTTTCACCACCAAAATATTTTATAGACTAAAAATGGCTTCACTTAAAATTTAAGTTCAGATTTCCTACTGTGATATTCCAGAATTTACTGGACATTCAGGCTCTCTGTTACTTCAATTTTTTTAACCCTATTTAGTACTTTCGTTCATTACTAATTTAAGACTAAAGTGTGACCTTCTCAGATCCCAGCTAAACTACTAGCATCTGTTTAAAACATCTACTAGCTCTCAACTTAAAATGGGATTAACTTTAAATGCCTATTTAGTGCAGCAGTGGAAATGATTTTACTGTTACTTAACTGATTGAATTTAACTGTGATGTTTTTGTCTGAGAAATAAATCTGTCACAGAGTGACTTTTCAGAATTAACTGAAAGCTTGTTTTAGGGAACTCTTGATTGAAACGTGTGATCTCCTTTGGCTCCAGTTTGTCTGTAATGTTTCATACTTTTTACACTAGGCTATGAATCTCCTAAATTGTTCAGAGATTAATTGAGCTGTTTCATACCTTATTGTGATGGTAATCATTTGAGCTCCATGGCTGAAGTGGAAATTTTAAGTTTGCATGGTAGTATATGCATTTACAATAGGTTAAACATAGTTATGCTCATCAAAGAGACTGTGATTGTTCTGTAGGGGCTATCCAGTTTTGTCAACTTTCTTCTTGAGGAGTGAGTAGTATAGCCAATGAAATTGGCATTAGCCATACAAATATTTGGGTGTAAACATAGTTTAATTATCACCTTGAACCAGATCATGCCTTCATGTGTTAAACCTGCTGGCAGGAGGGGAGAGTTAGCAGAAACAACCTCTGTGAGGGTCTTCCATGAGGATGATAGGATTTGCCCCCTTCAGAGAAGAAACATTTATCGTGGGGGATCTGCCAAATGGTGGCTGACTGGGCTTCTTCCATTGGTGGCTGGCCCTGGGATTGCCATAATGGTGGATTCCACTGTATGGGGAATTGGTTGAGAAGGTTAAATGGCCTAAGATTTAGTCCAGATCAGTTTAAAATGGATGAAAGCTGCATGCAGAGAGGGAACTAGGGGTAATGATTCCTCACCTGTTAAAAATTATAATTTTTGGGGGGCCTATTTAGTGAGACTAGATTTTTTTTTTTTACTGGCTGTTGCCTTCTGGAGAATTCAGTGGTCAGGTCTAATACTAATGGTTTTGATCTGCCATAAGGTACAAAGCTGGTGAAGTAAAATATACTCTGCTGCTTGCAATCTCAAACCTGGAAAGCCTTATCACATGCTATTTAAAGGAACACAATATTGTTGATGCAAGTATATTGACATTCCCTCTGAATGAAAATCAGATGAAATATTGGACTTGGTGAAGTCTAAATGCTGAGTAGTTACAGAGTTGGTCTCAGGTTGAGGACATGAACATAGAACCGTGTTTTGTAGGCAGAAAGCTTAGGTATTCAAAATGGATATCTGTGGGTGAGGCAATCGTATTATTCTGCCATGTTAGGGAGACTGCTCCCACTTCCAACAAGAGCAAGAGTATTTTATTTCAAATTTAGCTTTTGAGGCAGTACATAAAGTAAGAGTAAAGAGAGAAGGAGGTGCAATTTATGATCAGACCAAATGAGGCATGTACACTTGGAACTCAAAGTTATAAGCAATGGAGTTGGGATTTATATGGAAGTTGCATAAAAAAGACCCTTGCCCTGCTTCAGGATCTGCTAGCACAGCCCACTGTGACCATGCTGAGTCCTATTCAGTGAAATTCCGGGGGCCCTGAAGTCAAAGGGCTGTTGCACTCTATACTAGTTGGCATTTCTAAGGGCTGACAATTTCATGCTCAGCAAAATTGTGGTGTTGTAGTCCAGCTGGGAGGTGACAAAGGGATGTATTACTGAGGCCAGATTATTGTCCATCAGTCTCAGTATGCACACATCTGCCGAGAGCGCCATTTCATGTAGGGACCATGAGTTATTGACTTTTGGGAGAGTACCACCACTTATCCCCTCTTTATGAGTCATGAAGCCAAAACACCCCAGGAGGCACTTGAGCCCATCCAAGAGAGAGCCAATCCTAAGGCCCCATGTAATAAAAGGACAGTCCCTTCTCTTAGATAATGACTAGACACAAGAGGTGGAGGAAAATGAATGCATGGGAAAGAGATATGGAAAGGGTGATGTAACAGTAAAACAAGCAGGTAATGAACAATAAACTCTAGACTAATTTTGCCACCTGCCAAGCTATTGTCATCTGGTGGGGTCTTGTAGTAATCATGCCAGAGGTAAGTCTTAAGGTCAAATCTCTTAGTCCTGTGTATTACAATTGAGTTAAAAGGTGTTCCCCTGTTTTTCTTCTAAAATATCCCTATTTATAATTTTTAAATGGTGCCAGCATGCATTCCGTTGGCCTTGTAGTGATGTGACATTTAAACTCTTGCTTTGTATTTATACAATGTTAACGTTTTTATACACTACTTATTTAACAAATTATACAGTACAGAGAACTCACCAAGCAGCATGTTAAACAAGTAGAGAAATATGATTTTCTTTTTTATATCAACTACATGCTGACAAACATGTAAAACACATTCCGTAGCTTTTTAAAATGCAACAGTCTCTGCTTCCTTACATTCTTTTAACCTATGCCCTTAGTAATACACACATAGTTTTCTTGTAGCAATTATGTATTCCATTTTAGTGCATGTTTGCATATGTAACAGTTTGTGAGTTTCTTTTAAATATGGAAAACTCTTTGATCCACTTTGGAAAGCATATTCACTGTGAGAGTTTATTATAGATAATTGTGACAGCAGTTGAACATTTCAGTAACTCTCAAATATTTACATATTCACAGAGCATTTTTCACTAAATAGTTAATACTGATTTAAATATATGTTCTGAAGAAAAATGTTTGTGTCACATGATTCTGTGCTAGCAACCCTA
The DNA here is from genome assembly GCF_009764565.3 of Dermochelys coriacea. NCBI lineage: Eukaryota > Metazoa > Chordata > Testudines > Dermochelyidae > Dermochelys > Dermochelys coriacea. The sequence goes on from NC_050069.1 coordinate 231,939,411, forward strand.
AAGAAATATTGGCAAATCCAATTATCTTACCTTTTAGAGGATGCTTTTTTCAAGGGGGTCAGAAATCTATATATGTATGTGCATACTGTAACACAAATAAAATATTTACATTACATGGTTGTTCAAGAATTCATACATTCAGTAGCAATGGTCAGGCAAAATACGTTCAATGACTGACTGACTGAGAGATGGAGCCCAAAATTAAAGGGAGACGTTACTAGTCAAAGAACCCAACAAAACAGTTCTCCATAAGGGTATTCGCTGAGGTGTGTAGGGAAGAAGGTATTATTTGATCAAACAGGACATTTTCTGTATCCAGCACAAATGGATTTTAGTTTGTCAGTCAAGAGTATGACTTTTATACCCTCCTGTGTACATAGGAAATATCAGAGCTCTGGGATGATTCTAAGCTACTCTGGGCTCAGATGCCAGTAATATGCAGATGAACCGAAGATACCTCACTTCCTTCTGGAGTAGATAGTGCCATCACGTAGCTGATCAGTATCTGAAGGAAATAAGTTCCTGATTGAAAAGCTAAACTCAAGATCAGAAGTACAGATTGAAACTGATGCTGGTGATGATGGGGAATCTTTGACTGCACTTTCCATTGAAGATGTCTGCCCTCTTTTCATCCAAATACCCACCTGTCTTGAATTCTGCCAGGCTCATTGCTAGTCCTAGAGACACGGATAACAAAAGTAGCAGGAAATGTCTACTCCTGACTTTTGCTAGAAGAATACTTACACCCCTCATTCATGGTCATTGACCTAGCCACAATAATCTTTGTCTTTGCCACTTCAAACCTGGACTTAGCAATGCTCTCTGGGTCTGACTGTAAAGGCCAAAAAAAAAGCTGTTACAACATGCAGTAGGTCATCTCCTAAGCAAGACAAGTAGATGACAATGCATCATGCTAGAACAAATAACAGAAATATTTAAAATGCAAGACTTGGTAGTAATGGGGGATATTAACAACACAGACATCTGTTAGAAAAGTAATACAGCAAAACACAAAATGTCCTCCGTACATTCCAGCAGCTTATTGGACAACTTCTTGTTTCAGAACATGGAGGAAATAACCAGGGAAACAGCCATTTTAGACTTAATTCTGATTAATGGAGGAACTGATTCCAGGCCTGAAGGTTGAAGGCAATTGGGTGAAAGTTATCATGAAATGATAGATTCCATCATTAACCAGGAGGCAGGGCTACTCAGGAAAACCAGGGCTTTAGAAAGCCTGCCTCTAAGTGACCAGAGGAGATAGCGAACAGGAGCAGCTTATGGGAGTTTTATGAAGGAGTTCTTCAGGTGAAGGAGGAGCGAGTACATGACCTTTGGGATAAGTTTGTTGTGTGTGTGTGTTGGTGTGGTGTGCTTGCTACTGGACTGACATATACCATGTGGTCTGTTTGTTTGGGGGACCAGGTGCTGACCGTGGATGTGCTGAGCCTAGTGGCCTGGTAGTCAAGGTTGAGAGCTTCAACCCTTAACCAGGGGGTGGAGCTACTCAGGAAGACCAGGGCTTTAAAAAGCCCGCCGCAAGTGACCAGAGGAGTTAGTGAACAGGAGTGGCTAATAGGGGAGTTTTCCAAAAGAGTTCTTCAGGTGAACGACTTGCAAAAGGGCAACAAAAATGATTAGGGGTATGGAACGACTGCCATATGAGGAGAGATTAATAAGACTGGGATTTTTCAGCTAGGAAAAGAGACAAGTAGGAGGGAATATGATAGAGGTTTATAAAATCATGACTGGCATGGAGAAAGTAAATAAGGAAATGTTATTTACTCCTTCTCATAACACAAGAACTAGGGGCCACCAAATGAAATTAATAGACAACAGGTTTAAAACAAACAAAAGGAAGTATTTTTTCACACAACACACAATCAACCTGTGGAACTCCTTGCTAGAGGATGTTGTGAAGGCCAAGACTATAACTGGGTTCAAAAAAGAACTAGATAATTCATGTAGGATAGGTTCATCGGTGGCTATTAGCCAGGATGGGCAGGGATGGTGGCTCTACCCTCTGTTTGCCAGAAGCTGGGAATGAGAGACAGTAATGGATCACTTGATGATAACCTGTTCATTCCCTCTGGGGTACCTGGTATTCTAAGGAAAGGAAGGAGTGAGAGCAGCTAAATAAGGACATTAGACTTAAAAAAAGCAGACTTTAACAAATTCAGAGAACTACTAGGTAAGTATGACAGGTTGGATCACCTGTCCGGGGTGCCACCTGATGTGCTCGATCCCACTGAGCCTGCCCGTTCCACCAGCCTACGCTTCCTCACCCTGTCCTTGCTGTGGCAGGCCTCAAGCCTTTTCTGGTGCATACACGGTAAGGCCATATCCAGCTGCAGACACATACTGAAATCAGCTTGGGGATTTACCCAGCACTCACGTGGACACCTCCTTTGGGGTGTAAACCCCAAAATAATATTGTCTTGCACTGTATAGAGAGAGCTGTACCATGTAAGCTGATAAAAATCGCCCCCGCCCTCAATGTGGAGGGAGATATGCACAGGTCTTTGCTGCACTCTCCCACCCCTCCTCATCCCCAGTTGTGAATTGCTCAGACTGGGTTTTGGAATAAACAAAAAAAAGTTTATTAACTACAAAATGTATATTTTAAGTTATTATAAGGGATAGCAAAAAGAACAAAGCAGATTACTGAGCAAATAAAACAAAACATGCAACCTTATCTTTAATTCACTAAAGAAACAGGCTACAAGTAATAATTTCTCACCCTAAATGTTATTTTAGGCAGGTTGCAGAGTTTCCGCAGCTTAGAGTTCCAGTTTTACTCTTCACAGACTAGACCCCTGTCTCATCCTGGACTAAGCCCTGCCTTTCTCCAGCTTAGTTACTTTGTTTCTTCAGGTGCTTTCAGCAGTTTTCCTTCTTGGGTGGGGAGACAATGGAGAATAACCTTGATTGACTCACTTCCCAGCCTTAAATAGGATTTACATAAGGCGGGAATCCTTTGTTTCCAGTGGAAAAATACCAGCAGTGTCCAAGATGGTATTCCATACCAGGTTACATTATCACCTTGCAGTGTGAAAGCCACCATGAGATGAGGTTTATTTGTAACGTCCAGAGGAAGGAACTCCAGGAAGATGAGAAATCAGCATGTTCAAAGACCCATTCTATTGTCTTTCCTAATGGCCTATTAAGGCAGATTGCCTGCTGTCTGGTGGACGTTCCCCAAGTACTCACACAGCTGTAACTATAAAATATTTACAGTATTCCTAACTTCAGATACATAACTGATACATGCACACAGATGTATTCAAGTCAGCAGGTCCTAACAAAATTCACTTGAAGGTACTTAAGGAACTGGCTAAAGCAATCTCAGAACCATTAGCCATCGTCTTTGAAAACTCATGGAGGATGGGTAAGGTACCAGGGAGCTGGAGAAAGGCAAATGTAGTACCTATCTTTAAAAAGGAGAACAAAGAGGACCCAGGGAAATATAGACTAGTCAGCCTAATTTTGATACATGGAACGATACTAGAATAAATTACTAATAAACCAATTTGTAAGGATTATAGGATAATAAATAATAGCCAGCATGGATTTCTCAAAAACAAATCATGCCAAGCCAACCTAATTTCCTTCTTTGACAAGGCCTAGTGGATGGGAGGAAGCTGTAGATATATCTTGATTTTAGTAAAGCTTTTGACGCAATCCCACATGACATTCTCATAAGCAAACTAGGAAAATGTAGTCTAGATGAAATTATTGTAAAGTATTGAAAGGACATACTCAGAAGCTATTACTCTATATCTGACCTATCAGTCCTCATCCTCAAAGAAAACCTGCACAGCACTTTCAAAAGACGAGCCTGGAAGCTAAGTTTATAACTTTGCTAGATATTAAAAATTATGAACTGAATAGAGACACTGGATTTATGACTTCTTACAGCAATCTGTAACCCATTAACAGCCTCCCTCCCCCTAGCTATTTTCCCCCTTTATGACTGGACGGGTGTTAACAGACCACTTACCCTTGAATGGTCTCTTGAAATATGTGTTATCTGCTTATGCTAAACAATCTGTTCCACCTTGTATTGAGCTGAGTTATTTTCCCAGCCCTGAAGAAGAGCTCTGTATAAGCTCAAAAGATTGTCTCTCTGACCAACAGAAGTTAGTCTAATAAACGATATTACCTCATCCACCATGTCTCTCTAATACTCAGAGAGTAGTTATGAATAGTTTACTGTCAAAAAAAGAAGATAGATCTAGCTGAGGTCCCACGGGGTCTGTCCTTGGTCTAATACTAATGAATACTTTCATTACTGACCTGGATAATGGGGTTGAGCGTCTGCTTATAAAATTTGTGGATGACACCACATTGGGAGGGGTTGCAAGCACTTTGCAGAACAGGAGTAGAATTCAGAGTGATCTTGATTAAATTGGAGAATTGGCCTGAAATCAACAAGATGAAATTCAATAAAGACAAGTACAAAATGCCGCATTGAAAAAGGAAAAATCAAATGCACAAATACACAACAGGAAATGACTGACCTGCCAGCAGTATTGCAGAAAAGGATTTGGGGGTTACAGAGGATCATGAGTTGAATATGAGTCAACAATGTGATGCAATTCTGAAAAAGGCTGTCATTCCTGAGGTATTAACAAGAATGTCTTATGTGAGACATGGGAGGTAATTGTTCTGGTCTACTCAGCCCTAGTGAGGCCTCAGCTGAAGTACTGTGTCCAGTTTTGGGCACCACACCACATTTTAAGGAATATGTGGACAAATTGGAGAGCGTCCAGAGGAGAGCAACAAAAATGATAAAAGGTTTAGAAAACCTGACTTATGACAAAAAAGGCTAAAAAACCAAACTGGACATGTTTAGTCTTCAGAAAAGAAGACTAAGTGGGGACCTGATAAGTCTTCAAATATGTAAAGGCCTGTTATAAAGAGAACAGTGATCAATTGTTCTCTGTGTTCACTGAAGGTAGGACAAGGTTAATCTGCAGCAAAGGAGATTTAGGTTAGATATTATGAAAAGCTTTCTAAGTATTAGGGTAGTTTAAGTACTGGAATAGGTTACTAAGAGAGATTGTGGAATGCCTGTCATTGGAAGTTTTTAAGAACAGATGAGAAAAAACCTGTCGGGATGATCTAGGTAGAGCTGGTCTTGTCTCAAAGCAGGGAGATGAACTAGAAGACTTCTTGAAGTTCTTTCCTGGGCTATATTTCTGTGATTTCATCAACCAATTCCCATTTACCCTGTGTTCCAATTATTGTATAGTGTTAATTTAAATCTTTTGTTTATTAATTTAAAGTTTTGGCATCGCTTCCTTCACTCAACATATTGTAGCCATGTATATTATGACATAAATGCATAAATTGCAGTTGGAAATCTCACTGTCCAACTGCTAAATATTCAGAAAGGACTGGAGTGCTGATCCTTGGAAGGCAGCCAAGGACTTTGTATAATAATTATAGAGCCAGTGGGAAGACATAAAAATGGTAAAACAGCCCTTTTAAATGCTTTAAACAGGTATAGGTTTAGATCTTGATCAACAATTCCTATCTGCTGGTCATTAATCCTTTGCTTAGTGACTACTTGCAGAGACCTGTGTGTGTGAGTGTGTGTGTGTATGTGTGTGTACACACATACACATATACACACACACACATACATACATGTATGTGTATAGTCTGTGTGTTTGTGTGTAATATAGAAATAGCTATGTCATACAAGGGTATAATGTCATTCAGCCAAATTCTCTGCTAGTGTACATGTTTTAAGTCTGTGATGCTGCACCCATTTACACAGCAGAAAATTTGGCCCACAGATTTTTGGTGACAAAATAACCAAGAAAAACTCTGGAATTATACCGATTTTGACCATTTGATGCTTTCCCTCTCCATTTCTTAGAGTGCAAACTAATGTAGTTTCACCGTTGTTGTATTCCTTGCTGTCGTAATAACTCTTATTGCATACATCCAGGAATTAATTTGAATGAACTAGTCATTGAAATGAACTATCTGAATAAACTGAAATGAAGAAAATTTTCTTTCTATATCTTTAGAAGAAACTTCTGTTGTCAAAAGCAGTGTTAACACTTCAACAAAATATGGTTCCAGATGCTTGGCCAGTCCCTTCTACTAGTTCAGAGGTTTGATTCTCTTTAAAGCTTTGCAGTAAACATGTACCGCTTAATATTTTTTAGATTTAATGTAAATGATGTTAATAGACTATAATAAATGTAGGCCTCAACATAGGTTGTCAATTTAAATTTAATTTTTAAATAGGTTTATATTTAAAATAATAAAATTTAAATATAAAATTCAATTAAAATTTTAATTTAATTTGAATAAAAAACATTTTAAACAAAATAATGGATTTTTATCCATCTTGAGTTAAAGCCATCTTTATACTGCCCTTCCACAGCAAATGATCATGGCCCAGTGGCAAATTCAGATATCACTTAGAATGCTGTAAAATCTTGCAGTTACTCTGTATTTACACTAACATAAATGAAATCAGAATCTAGTTCTAGTTCTACTGTGAAGAAAATGTAGAAAAATCTAGAACTGATGCGGAAAATAGCATCAGTCACTGTTTTGACAATGTGCCCGGTAACAAGTTGGTGGTTGTGTTGGAGCTAAGAGAATTTTTCATAAATCAGCTTTTCTTTCTTGCTATTTGCGCACAAGGCTGCACACCATCCATCACATCCACTTTTCAAATACACTTGTAACTTTATACTGACAGTAAGGAATTTTTTTCCTCTCTCCTGGAATGACTGTATGTTTTCTCTCCAAATGTTCCCAGTGCATACTCAATTTAGGGGAAAGCAGAAAGAAAGAATCTGACAAGCTACAAAGCTTAAAACAACAGACAATATATTTTAAACAAGGCAAGATGATACTACTTTTGAGCCTTTAATTATTACTTCCTCTGGTGAGCATACATATCTAATGATGGCACACAAATTGTATACCTCCTGCTGGAGCTTACCACAAGCTAGAGCCAATGATGCCACTACTGTAGTAAAAATGAGGCTTATTAGCTAGTGCTTCATCTGCTGGGTATAAGACTAATTGTGTAGCAGCTCTAAATCATATTCTTTAAGATAGCATTGTTGCAGGATTTTCACTCTTGAGTCTCACATTACTAGCATGAAACCTTCTCTGTCTCATGCTTGGAGCAAGGGATCCATGAGTGAGACATAATAAAGCAGGGTTACACGTAAGTAATTTTCACCTTTTGGAAAAGTAGCTATTAAACATTCCATTCTCCGGTGGTTTTAAGCTGGGAGAAGGAACCCTTCATAAATATCTCGGCCCAGATCACAGGCTGCATTTGGCACAGCTCAGGAGGAGAGTGGCTAAAGAGATGGCTTTTAGTCACTGTTATTTTCACCCCTCCCCCTTTTCTCAATCTTGTGACCACACTGGTTCCTGGCTTGAGTCAGAGCACCCTTAGGACTACTCAAACTTAATTGTCATTCTCCAGGGAACTTTCAGGCAGCCATGGCTCTCTAGGACATAGGGCACTCTGACTTCCTCCCAGCTTCTCCTCTAATGGAGCCAGGAGAACATTAGTGTAGGAACTTCTATTATGGTCTTAGGCCTTCTGGGCAGTGATCTACACAGGGGAACTCCTCAGGCAGCTGGATCTGCTAGCCTTCCAGCTCCCTTGCAGAGCCAGAGTTGAGCACAGCAGCCCAAGAAATGACCAGGCTCTAGTGCCAAGAAAGCAGTGGGTACATCCCAGTAAGTTATAATATTCTTTGATTCTATGATCACTGTATTGTACATTTACAATAGTTTTTAAAGTAAATACACTAGATTGTGACAGGTGAATAATTTTCTAAAATGTTAGATTTAAATTATATAGTTTATAGCAGTTGCTCTCTGTTTCATGTACTCGCAACCCACATGTAATAACCTTAGGGAGTCGCGACCCCCAATTTGAGAACCCCTGGTTTAAGAGAAGTGGAGAGAGGCTGGGAGGTGGGAAATTGGGCTCAGAGGGGAGACTAGGACAGGCTGAGCAGAGGAGACTGGGTGTGGGATAAGAGGCCTGAGGAGTGGAGACTGGGAGTGGGTTGACAAGGAAAATCGGACTGAGTCAGGAGCCGGGGTATACGATGGACAGGAGAGGGACAAGAAGTGAGGATGGGACAGAAGGAGTCAAGACTGGGGGGAACAAGCAGAAGAGCCTGTGCCCGTTAGAGAACTCTCCCTTCTAGAACCTGGAGTGGAAACATAGGTTTCTGAGTCTCCCCATTCCTCTGTTGTCAGCAAATATCTTTGAAAACCATTGACAAAGTGTATATCTTTAACAAAACGGCTCATTAAGTGAATACCACCCATTCTGCCAACTGAATGAGACAGTGATCCTGTGGAAAAACCTGTATGTGATCATGTAACTAAAGACAGTATCATAATTTATATGCAAAAGGGAGCTAAATTAAGATTACACAGAAAATCTTAATATTGCCATTTCCAAATTTTGAGTGTTTGACTTTGCAACCTTAACATTCTTTTAATTGTTGTGTGTGTGTAATAGTATATAGTGTCTCTATAATACAAATGTAATTGGGTCAGGTACCACATCTTCTTTCATTTTTGGGAAGTGCCTCACATACCATAAACAAATACTTAAAAATTATTAATAATATTGTATAGTTACTACTGTGATTGTAGGATGTCTCATGTGAGCTTGTACAATGCCATCAATTGAAAAATGAAGTAGACGCATCGTCCCATGTTTAGAATTTAGTGTTCTCTCAAATGATCTGCCATTTCCTGGTCATTCTTCTGGATTAGGAGATAATTTAACATCTGCTTTTTGAAATACACATATATATTCATGTAACATCTTCAAAGTGATAGAGTGATCTAGTAGCAAAATGTAAAACTTTTACCAAGCAAGGTTTTGCAGTAAAAAACTCAGCCATTGTGCTAGTCCATTATTATTTCTTAAAGAATGGCAGTGCATCGAATATAGAAAAATGTGAAAAATTGTAAGAACATGAGCCTCTGACTCTAGCAGCTGTCTAGACCAGGCTGGGTAAATTACTGAAAATATAGTAGAAAAAGGTATTTAAAATATGGACTCATATATAAATCCAATAGGCATCATGTTGAAATTGAGAAACATTCATATAACACTGTACCGTAGCATTTTTCATAAAGTGTTGATAATCTTATCTTCATTTATAATCACAGATAAACTACTGCCCTCTTTTTAAAAAAAAAAATTAAATAATAGCTTCCGTGGGCTATATTTGTGGTTTGGATTTATGTCCTTTCTGCAGAATTTTCTCCCCATGAAAAGTCTAAAAATACATTATTGTAAATCTTTTTTGTGTGTGAACCTCATTTTTAGCCACACAGAAAAAAGTTATGAACCAGTGAAATGCTATCTCATAAGCATAAAATGTCCTCACTTGTGACATTGAAAAGTGAACTTGAAATCCCAGCAGATTATTTTTGTTACAGATGACAGCTTTCATCTGCTGGTTTTTTGCTGCTAGAATAAGCATGTTTTCAGTAAGCACAAACAGACTTAAAAGGAGACCTCTATCCTTCAACCTTGCTGGTTCAAATAGTTTCTCTTAATTCCCCAAGTAATTGATATAGGAAGACACACCTTTTTGGCATACTTATTACAAACAGAACATTGCTGCAGATGAGTATTGACTGATGGTATTATACTCTAATAAAAACCAGACCCTGCTAGTATGAGGCTGCTTTGTGTGCGTCACTAAAGCTATTTCAATCCTTGCTGCCTCCTGAGCTGAATGTAAACCAATACTGGTGACTCTGTTTTCGAATTGTTGTATGCAGTGTTTTTGTAGTTGTGTTGGTCTCAGAATATTATAGAGACAAGGCGGATGAAGTAATATCTTTTTATTGGACGAACTTCTGTTGGTGAAAGAGAAAAGCTTTCAAGCTGCATGGAACTCTTTGGGTCTGGGAAAGGTACCCAGAGTGTCACAGCTAACTACAAGATAGAACAGATAAGCAGTTAACTTGTTGCAATAAATGGTCTTTGTAAATATATTTGTAAAGCTGATGCTATTGCAAAGGAGACTAGAAACTGCTATTACATGACTAAAAAGATATAGCATGGCACCAGCAATGCAAACTTTCCTATTCCATCTTATCAGTGTGTCTCAATCATGGGAAAACAGCTAGGTTTAATAAAATGTCAGTTCCATTTCCATGACTGTTCAGTTTGTGGCCTCTCTGCTCAGGATACCAACAAGGAGGCTAACTGGTGGTGGGGTCTCCCACAGTATTCTTGCCAGCAAGGTGAAAAAGTACGGATTGGATGAATGGACTATAAGGTGGATAGAAAACTGGCTAGATTGTCAGGCTCAATGGGTAGTGATCAACGGCTCAATGTCTAATTGACAGCCAGTATCAAGCGGAGTGCCCCAAGGGTCGGTCGTGGGGATGGTTTTGTTCAACATCTTTATTAATTATCTGGATGATGGGATGGATTTCACCCTCAGCAAGTTCGCAGATGATACTAAGCGGGGGGGCAGGAGGGGGGAGGAGAGGTAGATACGATGGAGGTAGGGGTAGGGTCAAGAGTGACCTAGACAAATTGGAGGATTGGGCCAAAAGAAATCTGATGAGGTTAAACAAGGACAAGTGCAGAGTCCTGCACTTAGGACGGAAGAATCCCATGCACCACTACAAGCTGGGGACCGACTGGCTAAGGAGCAGTTCTGCAGAAAAGGACCTGGGTATTACAGTGGATGAGAAGCTGGATATGAGTCAGCAGTGTGCCCTTGTGGCCAAGAAGTCTAATGGCATATTGGGCTGCATTAGTAAGAACATTGCCAGCAGATCGAAGGAAGTGATTATTCCCCTCTATTCAGCACTGGTGAGGCCACATCTGAAGTATTGCATCCAGTTTTGGGGGTGCCACTACAAAAAGGATGTGGACAAATTGGAGAGAATCCAGTGGAGGGCAACAAAAATTATCAGGGGACTGGGGCATATGACTTAGGAGGAGAGGCTGAGGGAATGGGATTGTTTAGTCTGCAGAAGGGGGGGGGGGTGGTTGATAGCAGCCTTCAGTTATCTGAAGGGGGGTTCCAAAGAGGATGGAGCTCAGCTGCTCTCAGCGGTGGCAGATGACAGAACGAGGAGCAATGGCCTCCAGTTGCAGTGGGGGAGGTTTAGGTTGTATATTAGGAAAAACTGTTTTACTAGGAGGGTGATGAAGCACTGTAATGGGTTACCTAGGGAGGTGGTGGAATCTCTATCTTTAGAGGCTTTAAGGCCCAGCTTGACAAAGCCCTGGCTGGGATGATTTAGTTGGTCCTGCTTTGAGCAGGGGGTTGGACTAGATGACCTCCTGAGGTCTCTTCCAACCCTCATAATCTATGTTTCTGTTTGCTATAATGTGGACATCTTCTCACTAGCAACTGTAACATTTATACTTACAAGCAACCCTCAGATGGTGATGCTCTCTGGTCATTACCAGCATATGTCTATTCTAAATTGATACCAACAGTCCTCTGAGCCATCCTGTCACCCTACAAAGTTACATTAACCAGAAATGTGAATGGCTCGGAATGATTAGCATTCTTCCCTATTTCCCTATATTTCCTGGGAAATACACAGTAAAAAATTAGAGGTGGACTCAGAGCAAGTTCCTTGGTTCAAACACCACAAAATTTAGCAGAACCAAATCCTCTGGCTGATCTCTGTTTCTGTAATCATCATCCCAAAGGACTGTAGTCTCACTGCAGATTGAGCATCACCTGGATCAGTGCCTAGCTAGGTCCTTGTGGTAGTCCAGCTAGATATTCAGTTTATGTCCATCATTGTCAATATTATCATGTCACCAAAGCTTGTGGCAACCATGTGTTTGTCCACCACACTGTGGCATTCCTTGGTAATCAAGATTCGGAATTTGTTGGTATTCTGTCTTAATAATGTCTGTACCTAGAAAGCCGTCAAACCAGTGCCGATAGAGGTGGCTGCTGGGTTTGGCTTTGAGTATCTTCATCATCGACAGTGGTAGAGGATGCTCGAAAGATGTGGATACTTATATAGCCACAATTGCTGCCATGTTTCGGGCCTTTCAGTGGCCTCCATGGAGACATCAAGTTTGTTGTGAATCTATGGATGTATAGACCCAGTTATACTGAATTGTACAGCAGTGAAATGTGGGCGTATTAAATGTCAGCATAAGATTAAGACCAGATCTGTTTCTATAATGCACCAAACCAAATCTTTGAATCCAAGTACCCTGCTCTTTTGGAAAAGTGTGTATCTGGCTAGGCAATTTTTTGTGCTGAGACTGCTGTTTATTATGATAAGCATGATTGTTTCACTGTTCTCTTGTCCTCCCTACTGTTTATTTAATCCAAGCACAAATCTTGCACAAAGGGTTACTGATACGAGACTGGGGCCTCAGGAGCTATGGCAATACAAAATAAATGAGTATGGATGTATTAATGATTTTAGCATAGTTAAAACTGAGTCGTGTTGACTTTTGCAACAACTTTATGTCTGAAGAATACAGTGCATATTCCAAAAAAATTACAGTAGGCACTGAATAATAATGATCTACTTCAAAGAAACTCACAAAGAATTGTATTATTTTTAAATGGCTGACTTGTAGTAGTGACACCATGAGAGGGGAAAATGAAATAATCTAACGTGTTTAAAAATCAGTCTAATCTGGGACCACAAATACTGACGTCCTTTAATCATATGGTTACTGAATGAGGCACTATAGGACAGAGTTAAGGCTGTTTGGGCGCACTAACTTGATTTCCAAATCTTGGTATATTTAGATTTTTTAAATTTATTCTTTATTCTTAATTTCCTGGATCTAAAATGCTTATTTAGCGAATAATTACAAGATCCCTGTAATCTTTTTTTTATTCTAGATTAATATGTCCTATCAATCTTAGTATGGATATAAATTATGTGCTGAGGTCTGTGGTGTCATATTGTCATTTCTTTGTAGTTTGGCTCTCATCCTTCAACCTCACGCCTAACAGCTAGGGTGACCACCTGTCCATATTTGGATGGGACAGTCCCAAAATGTACATTTAAGTCCTGATCCTAGGTTGAATGACTCCAGGACAGCATTTGTCCCGGATTCCCTGTGGCACTGCTCTGTGCGTGCCTGAGGCTTAGGGTGGTGCCAGCCTCTTTCCAGTGGGGAGGGCTGAGGTGGTCTTAGTCTCCCCTCGCCACAAGGCCCCTCCCCCTGCTCCTCCTCTTCCCCTTGACACCCCACCCTTGGCCAAGCCAGAAGCCAGAGCCGAGCAGTAGTAAGAGTCGCTCAGGGAGCCTGGCCCATTGTGGGGAGCCTTCCACTTGCCCTGGGAGGCACACTCCAGGGAACAAAGACACTGACGGGGGCTGTTCTTGGGCACCCTGGCATCCCGCCCAGGGCAGTTGTAGGCTAGGGTGATCAGGTATCCGGTTTTTGACCGGAACACCTGGTTGAAAAGGGATCCTGACGGTGCTCTCCAGGCTGTTGACTGTCTGGTTGGTGGCACCACGCAGCGGGGCTGGCAGGCTCCCTGCTATCCTCCGTGCTGTGTGGCTCCCAGGAAACAGCCAGCATGTCACTCCTCCTGGTCCTAGGTGTACGAGCAGCCAGGGAGCTATGCAGGCTGTCCCCACCCCAAGCACCACCCTCACAGCTCCCATTGGCCAGGAACCATGGCCAATGGGAGCTGTGGGGGTGGTGTCTGTGAATGGGACAGCATGCAGAGCTAGCTGATCGTGCCTCCACATAGGAGCTGGAGGGTGGACATACCGCTGCTTCCAGGAGGCCCTCGCCCTGCATCCCAAACCCCTGCCCTAGCCTTGATCCCCCTCCCACCCTCCGAACCCCTCAGTCCCAGCCTGAGCACCCTCCTACACCCCAAACCCCTCATCCCCAGTCCCACCCAGAGTCTGCACTCCCAGCCAGAGCCCTCACACCCCCCGTGCCCCACCCGCCTGCCCCAGCCCAGAGTCCCCTCCCACTTGCTGAACCGCGGAGTCCCATCCTGCACCCCAATCCCTCATCTCTGGCCCCACATCGGAGCCCCCAGCCTGGAGCCCCCTCCCACACCCTTCACTTCTGGCCCTACCCAGGAACCCACACCCTCAGCCCAGATCCCATACCTCCTCCCACACCCCAATCTCCTGCCTCAGCTTGGAGCCTCTTCCCATATTCTGAACCCCTCAGCTCCACTTTCCAGCCTGGAGCCCCCTTCTACATGCCAAACCCCTCATCCCTGGCTCCACCCCAGAGCCAGCACCCCCAGCCGGAGCCCTCATCCCCTCTCGCAACCCAACCCATTGCCTCAGCCTGGAACCCCCTCCCACACTCTGAACTCCTCATTTCTGGCCCCACCCCAGCCAGAGCCCTCACCCCCTCCCTCACCCCAGCCCCCTGAGCGAGACTGCTGAAAATGAGCGAGTGAGTGAGGGTGGGGAGAGCAAGCGATAGAGGGAGAGGGGATGGAGTGAGTGGGGAGGGCCTTGGAGAAGGGGCAGGGGGTGGAGTGAGCGGGGGGGGCGGATTAGGGACAAGAGCAGGGCAAGGATGTTCAGTTTTGTGCAAGTAGAGAGTTGGCAACCCTACTGTTGTAGGGTCCAGGGCTCCTCACAGTGGTCCGGGCTCCCTCAGCGGCTTTAAGCACTGCCCGCCTCTGGCTTCTGGCGTGGCCGAGGTCTGGGGGGGAAGAGAAGGAGCAGGGGAAGGGGTGCAGAGCTCCTGCATGTATCCCGTTTTTGCATTTTGAAAATGTGGTCACCCTACTAACAGCATACACAAAGCATGGTAATAACCTGATATAATGTATTGTTATTAATTTCATATTTGTGTTGCAGGAATATATAGAGACTCCAATCATGATCAAGGTCTCATTGTGCTAGGTGCTTTGCTAATATATATTAAGACCTGATCCTTGCTCTGAAATTATTAATGTTTAGTGCTACATATCACAAATTTACCCTTATTTTCTTTGGGATGTCCTTCAAGCTTCTTCTTACTCTCCGAGAGTGAGATCCCTTCACAAATGCTATCTTTAGATAAAAGCCAATATTACTTATCTGTGATTCTGCTTCTGTGAAGAGATGTTGCAGGAGTCTCACTCACTGCACACCTCCTCCCAGAGTTTAAAGGTATTTTTGTTTGAGAATTGGTTTGTTTTTTTCCTTGCACTGTATTTCTTTTTTTAATTTGAAGCATATTTTGGACCACCTTTTGGTAATTTTAAATGCATCAAAGAAACTAACTGAAGCCTGTGGGGAGAAGGCATATTACAGTCAGTAAGTCCCTGGTTTTTGCTCTACCTGCTATCACTGCCCTCCAGGATCAAAAAAGTTTTAAGAGCTAGGGGAGGCCCATTAGTGTCATGTTAAAGACCCAAGATGCAGAAGTGAGATCTTGCAATAGGAGATCTTCAGAGAAGCAGAATTACAGATAAGTAATTTTAGCCTTTTGTGGGAGCTCACCTGATTATATGCCGGTCTGAATTTTGTTTCAGGGTCCCTAGGTAGATTGTTCAGGTCTATCAGTGATGCAAGAATCCTGCTGTAAATTTCCTGTGGATATTTTTGTATTCTAAGGTATCCTTGCTGTATATTGAACAATCAAAGTATAAACCAATGAACCAAAATGGTGGATTTAAATTTTAGCCTTTAAGATTTCCTTGATTTATTTTGGTTTTGGTTTCATGGCATTTGGCAAACAGGAGGGCAAGAATCAAGATAAGTAAAATCATGTGGAATATGATTAGCTGCCTTTTTATGATCATATTATTTCTGGAATACCAAGTCCTACTGCATATACATGAGCTTGGAGTTTTTACTAGTAGGTAATTGTTTGAAGTAAATGATCGTCAATGGTACTGACTTTCCTAAAAGTGCTGATTGAAGAGGCTGACAAATTAATTAGTATTTTTAAGATAATAATCTGTTATCTATTGCTACATAAAGTTTATGTGGTGGTGGACAGGGGGACTTAAAAATGGCTTTGATCACTGGATATACAAAAATCTGGTTAGAGTCCTTTACTGCATCAGTTTTATATACCAGTTTCTCAGTCATCAACAAGGTTAAAATAAGGTAATATACCTTAGTCCAGTGGTTCTCAACCAAGTATCTGGGGTCCCCTGGGAGAATGCGAGCAGGTTTCAGGAAGTCCACCAAGTAGGACCAGTGTTAGACTCACTGGGGCCCAGGCCAGAAAGCCTAAGCCCTGCTGCACAGGGCTGAAGCACAGGGCCCTGAGCCCTGCCACCTGGGACTGAAGCAGAAGCCTGAGCAACTTAGCTTCGCGGAGCATCCTATGTCATAGAGCCACAGACAATTGCCCTGCTTGCTACCCCTTAGTGCCAGCCCTGGTTTTTATATGCAGAAAACAAGTCATTGTGGCACAGGTGGGCTGTGGAGTTTTTATAGCATATTGGGAGGGGCCTCAGAAAGAAAAAGGTTGAGAACCCCTGCCTTAGTCTGTGGCTACTCAAGGGGCACTGTTATTGTTTTCTGTTATATCTTTGGTGTGAGCCATTCTTTATAGTTCTCTACCTGCTCTAGCTTGTGGTAAGCCACAGCAGGAGGTGTGCAATTTGTGTGCCATTATTAGATATGTATGCTCACTACAGGAAGTAAAAATTAAAGGCTCAAGAGTAGTATCATCTTGCCTTGTTTAAAATATTTTGTCTGTTTTAAGCTTTGTAGCTTCTCAGATTATTTATTTCCGCTTTCCTCTTCATTGACTATGAACTGGGAATGTTTGGAGAGAAACAGTCATTCCACAAGAGAGGGGGAAAAGTGGATGTGATGGATGGTGTGCAGCCTTGTGTGCAAACAGCAAGAAAGGAAAACTGATTTATGATAAATTCTCTTAGCTCCACCACAACCACCAACTTGTTACGGATACATTGTCAAAACAGTGACTGATGCTATTTTCTGCATGAGTTCTAGACTTTTCTACATTTTCTTCATAGTAGGAATAGAACTAGATTCTGACTTCATTTATCCTAGTGTAAATACAGAGTAACTGCAAGATTTTACAGCATTCTAAGGGATATTTGAATTTGCCGTTGGGCCATGATCATTGGCTGTGGATGGGCAGCAAAAAGATGGCTTTAATTCAAGGTGGATAAAAATCCATAATTTTTTTTCAATTCAGGTTTTTTGTTCAAATTAAATTCAAATTTTAAAGGAATTTTGTATTTAAATTTTAATTTTAAATATAAATATATTTAAAATTAAATTTAAATTGATGACCTATGTTGAGGCCTTCATTATTATACTCTTAAAATAATTTACTTTAAATCCAAAAAATATTAAGCAGTACATGTTTGCTAGAAAGCTTTAAAGACAGTCAAACCTCTGAACTAGTAGAAGGCAAAGCATCTGGAACAATATTTTGTTGAAGGATTGCCACTGCTTTTAACAGAAACCTCTTCTTCAGGTGCAGAAAGAAAATTTCTTCATTTCAGTTTATTCCAAAAGTTCAGTTCATTCAAAATAAAGAAGCCAGTTAGGTGTTGAAAAAGCAAGAAGCTTGTTTTCCTCTTCCAATCTATGAATAAAAACTAGATGTGAGAAGGTGAGGTCTACTAATTCTAAGATCTTGAAGGACATGATCATGAGAAATAGTCAGTTCAATTCAATTTGTTGAATACATCAATTAGTTTTAAATGCAAATCATGTACTGATAAACTTAGAAGCTGCTCAAACCGATCTGCCTCCCTAGGCAAAACTTCAGTGTGCTGCCCCTTCCTGTCCTCTAAGAAGTTTGTGGCAGGGATCTGCTCTCCATCTGCCTCTCCCTGCCCAGCCACCCTCTCCTGGGCTCCACCACCACCATCCCTTGCCAGGGACCGCCACAACCATTCCTGTAGAGCTACTGAGCTCGACCACAGTGGGACGCAAGCACCCCCACCTGCAACTCCAACCCATCCCAGATCACAATCTCTGTACCCCCAGTCTGCCCCCTGCACCTTTCCAGATGAGCTCCTCGCTATCAGGCTCATAGTGCAGGGCAGCCACAATGAAAATCCAAGGCAGTGGTCCCCAGCATCCTGGCAGGGAGCTGCTTTCCGCTCCTCAGAGCCTTGGCTGGGGGCCACCCCTTCCCAGGACAGCCCTGCTAGCCTCATCCCCCACAATAGCCCATGGAAGGAATCAGGAAAGATCCTGAAATGTGCCCCTTTTGCAGCTGCTCAGCTTGCTCATCCCAGAGCAGCCTCTGAATAACCTTTTGATAAACTATTTTTTCTTATGTATCTATCATATTTAAGATAATTGTATTTAACTAATAAAAATACCATTTAAAAATGCATTTGTGTATCTTCAATTAAATTTTAATTTCAGTCCAAATAAAACTTGGCACAAATCACAAGTAAAACAAATAATCATCATTTAGTAAAAATAAATGCATCATCAACCACTTTCTAACATAGTAAACATTTTAATAAGAATCTGAATAAATATAAATTAAGCTATAATTGCTTAAATAAATGCATAGAGACAGTGTATCTTTGTTACAAAAAACTCCACCAAATCTAGTATAACTTCTTTCTTTAGGTGCAAATTAACATATTTTAATGGTTACCAACCAATCAGAATCAGCCTTTTAAGATGATTAACTAGAAAGTACAAATGCAAATCAAGATTAAAATTGAAGTTTTAAATCAAAGTTTCCTCCTTGCTGATTTAAATCGTGACTAAAATAAGTTATTTAAATCAATGCACTCCTCCGTAGTTTATTTGTGTATTCCCCCATTCCTGAGGTCATGCTGGAATTGGGGCAGTCTGATGTAAAAGTGCTGCATCTAACAGCACTAATTCTATATTAGATCTTGTCTTGACAGAGTAAGAGGAAGTGGTCACAGAACTAAAAATACTGGTAATTTAAGTTGTCATAACCTGATCACATTTCTAATCTAGAAACAGAATAAAGTCAGACCAGTTATATACACATGCACACTTGATGCTTTAAAAGGACAAATTTAATAAAGCTGAAAGCAATTATGAGCCAGATCAGCAACAATTTAATCAGAAAAAATGTGAATGATCATTAGGAATGGCTTAAGATCACTTTACCGGATGCCTCAAAAGCCACAATTGAGGAAGGAGACTATATTGATTTAAAAATGACCAGGTTTAGAGAGGATAGGAAATCAGCTATACAATTTTTTTAAATGTATAACAAATGGAAGAAGAGAAGTTAGAAGCTAGGTATTGTAGAAAATTGATAAGGGAAGCAAAAGGACACAAGGCCATCAGAGTTATGGACAATACGGAGTTTTTAAAATATATTAGGAACAAAAAGGACCATTGTTATTGTTAGGATTCATTACTGAATGGAAATGGTGGAATTATTAATAATAATGCAGAAAAGGCAGAAGTGCTTAATAAATATTTTTGTTCTGTATTTGGGGGGAAAACGTGATGTAATCATATCCTAGGATAATGCTTTCCATTCCACTAGTATCTCAGGAGGTTGTTAAACAGCAGCTACTAAAGTTAAACATTTTTAAAGCAGTAGGTCTGGATAACTTGCATCCAAGAGTTTTAAAGAGCTGGCCGAGGAGCTTGACTTGACTTGGCTCATTAATGTTGATTTTCAATAATTATAGGAGCACTGGGGGAGTTGCGGAAAACTGGAAGAAAACTAATGTTGTGCCAATGTGTAGGGTAAATGAGAACCTGGATAAACAGTCTGACTTTGATCCTGGCGAAGCTAATGGGGTGGCTGATATGGGATTTGATTAATATAGAAATTAAGAGAGGGTACTTTAATTAATGCAGCATGGATTTATGGAAAATAGATCCTGTTAAACCAACATACATATATATAATTTTTAATGAGATTACACATTTTGCTGTATAGGTAATAGTGTTGGTGTAATAGGCAGACTTCGGTAAGGCATTTGACTTGGTGTATCACATGACATTTTGATTAAAACAACTAAAAATATATAAAATTAACATGGCACACATTAACTGGATTTAAACTGGCTAATGGGCAGGACTCAAAATGACAGGTTTCAGAGTAGCATCCGATGAAGTGAGCTGTAGCTCACGAAAGCTGATGCTCAAATAAATTTGTTAGTCTCTAAGGTGCCACAAGTACTCCTTTTCTTTTTTAGGACTCAAAATGTAATTGTAAATGGGGAATCATTGAACAAGTGTTTTTATAGTGCTTTGTAGTGTCTGTGTGCTATTTAAATGATTATTCATAGTTTGCAGATGACCCAATGTAAATGGTAAATAATGAAGAGGACAGGTCACTTATATAGAGCAATCTCAATCACTTGGTAAGATGGATGAAAGCAAACAGTATGTGTTTTAACATGGCTAAATATAAATGTATACCTCTAAGAAAAAAGAATGTAGGCCATACTTACGTGATGGGGAAATCTGTCCTGGGAAGCAGTTACTCTGAAAAAGATTTGGAGATCATAGTGGATAATCAGATGAACATAAGCTCCCAAGGTGATCCTGTGAACAAAAGGTCTAGTGCAATTCTTGGATGCATGAACTGGGGAATCTCAAGTAGGAGCAAAAAGGGTGTTTTAACTCTATACTTGGCACTGGTGTGACTACTGCTGAAATACTGTGGGTCCAGTTCTGGTGTCCACAATTCAAAAAGGATGTTGATAGATTGGAGGGGTTCAGAGAAGATCTGCAAGAATGATTAAAGTATTAGAAAAGCATGCCTTATAATGCTAGATTCAAAGAGTTCAATCTATTTAGCTTAACAAATGGAAAGTTAAGGGGTAACTTGATTACAGTCTGTAAGTACCTACATGGGGAACAAATATTTAATAAGGGTCTCTTCAATCTATCAGAGAAAGGGATAACATGATCCAATGGTTGGAAGTTGAAAGTAGACATGTTCAGACTGAAAATAAGGCATACATTTTAAGAGTGAGGAAAATCAATCATTGGAACAACTTACCAAAGGTCATGGTGGATTCTCCATCACTGACCATTTTTAAATCAAGATAGGAAGTGTTTCTAAAAGATATGTTGTAAGAATTATTTTGAAATATTCTATTACAGAAGAGGTCAGACTAGATGATCACAATGATCCCTTACGTGACTTTTTCCCCCCCACTTACACTCATGGTATGGTAATCGCTCACCCGTTTTGTGCACAGATCTCTATTTAAAAATCTGACTTTTAGTGTTTTCTGTTGTGATTTTTTTTGTTAGCATATATACATTCTAAAGATAAGGAGGTCCCTTGTCAAATGACAGCATTTCTCCTAGAAAGATCAAATGGAAAACTGTTTAACATCTGGTAGCATCTGTCCTTGTAGTCCAAAATATGGATTAAACTGTCATCACATTTTCAGAGAGATTTAGAAAATGAACAGAAAGTACTTAACTTCTTTGACCCTTTCTAATTTTAGAATTGTAGAATACAGAGTGAAATGCTAGATGTTGTGTATTTAAATTATACATGGATTAAAAGAGAGTGAAAGACAATTATTTGGCATGATATATTGGCATACTGTTTTTACCGTAATGAGGTAAGCAATTTCATGAAAATGTGATATATTGTACTTTACCCTATTGGTATCATGAATTACAAAAAGCAACAATGTTGAATATCATGGCTCTATCTTTTAAAAAGTTAAACTCGGGGACTTATGTTTTATCTGTGAAGAAATCAGTGTTTGACCTTCATAAATGAATTAGAGTTTTGAATTTTGATCACATAAAATATTACATGAATTTCTGCAGTCAAATGTTTCTTTATTTCCTACTCAAAGTTCCACAGGTACTGCCCTGATGGAGAAGTACACTGAAGAGAATTTTTAGCTGGTGAATTTATCTCCTTTGGAATTACTTTTAATTTTCTCCTCTGCCTGACAAGTGAGATGTTGTTGCCCTTTAATAAGAAATCTTTAGAGCATTGCTAAGAAGTATGTCCAGGGCAGTAACTTATTGAAGATCCCTAGTGGTGATAGTGCAGCATGAGTTAGTGGTTAGTCAGCCTATAGTACTCTTTCACTACTACAATATGAGTGAGCAGGACACTCATCTGAGCATTTTTGTACTAGAGAATAAATGTTTTAGAAAAGAGATAACATCCATGCCTGCCTATGTTAGTGCTTGGTTTTGATTTCTCCTTAATATTTCTGTGCTTGCTTTCAGATCCTTTTTTACAATGACTGTTCAGTAAAACTTCTTTGAAAAACTAATTTTTAACAGAAGTGAATGACATATTGTGTGCTCTGCTATTTAATGATGAATTATTACTCAGGATTTGGCAGTGTACCCGGAGTTATTTCTCTGTTTTCTGCTGTGAAATGGATAATGGCGTGTAAAAAGGCATTGCCTCAGCTAGTCTACATAAAGAGACCATTTGTAAATTCAGGACAGTCAGATTTTTATGTATTTATTTTTTACAAAATGGTAATTTATAACTTAATCAGAATGTTACTATTACTGTGAGGTGTTTTTACAATAGCTACTGATTGTGAATTGCTGAATTCATTGCATATAGGACTGCTCTTTCTCCTGTACTTAGCTCCATGTTAAATAACTTGCTTTTTAAGCAAATATCAACTACAGTCTAGGGATAATTAGAGTAGTAGTATCATATACTTGGTTTGATCTCTGCGAAGAGGACATACACATTTCCTCACTCTAGAAACATGGTGGCACTGACACAGTGACTCATGCAAGCAGAGACTCTGGAATGTTTCTAGCTATAAAGGCCACTTGGAAGCATACCTGGTAATATATATGGATATTGATTGGTAGTCTACTAATGCTTAGCGAGTATTTTTTATTCTAACCCGTTTTAATGCTCAGTCTGAGTAACATAGCCATTTTTATGGTAAATATTTTATTATAGAGCTAGTCAGTCTCTCCTCAGTGTGTATCAGTTTAGGATGTTCAGTGCATGAGAGTGTGTAGATACATGGCCTCTTCTCCTTCTGTCCCATTGAAGTATACAGAAAGACCAGATCTCACACTCTCTTGGGCACAGAGACTGCAGTCATCTCTGGCCCTTGAATGGGTAGGGTTGCCAGGCGTCCGGTTTTTGACTGGAATGCCCAGTTGAAAGGGACCCTGGCGGCTCTGGTCAGCAGTGCCGACGAGGCCGTTACAAGTCCAGTTGGCAGTGCATTGGGAGGCTGGTGCTAAGACAGGCTCTCTGCCTGCCCTAGCTCTATGTGGCTTCTGGAAGTGGCTGCCAGGTCCTTGCAGCCCCTAAGTGGAGGCACGACCAGGGAAGCTCCCTGTGCTGTCCCCACCCCGAGTGCTGGCTCTGTAGCTCCCATTGGCTGGGACCACAACCAATGGGAGCTGCAGGCATGAGGGCAGTGCGTGGAGCCTCCCTGGCTGCCCATGCGACCGGGGCAGCAAGGACCTGGCAGCCACTTCCTAGGAGCCGCGGTAAGTGCTGCCGGGACCCCTCACCCTAACCCCATGCCCCAGCCCGGAGTCCCCTCCTGCATCCAAACTCCCTCCTGGAGCTCACAGCCCCGCAAAACCCGAGACCCACACCAGAGTCTGCACCCCCAGCTGAAGTCGTCACCTCCCCCCCTCCCCTGCACTCCAACCCCTGCCCCAGCCTGGTGAAAGTGAGTGAGGGTGGGGGAGAACAAGCGATGGGGGATGGAGCAAGTGGGGGCAGAACCTCAGAGAAGGGGCAGGGGTGGGGGCCTCAGGGAAGGGGCAGGGCAGGGTGTTCGATTTTGTGCCATTAGAAAGTTGGCAACCCTATGAGTGGGTTGTGCTCCAGGGACCATGTGGCTCTCTGATGGGCCTGGGCAAGCCAGAAAGCATGAAAGTAGAGCCAAGCTAAAGATCATGCTTTACTTTAGTAGTGGTGTGCAGTGGAGATATAGCCCTAGAGTGAACCTCTGGGGATTTTGGGATCTGGAAGACAGTGGAGGTACACACCTCTGTTTGGGAATGTGAAATCTAGCCTCTTTGCTGCCTGTAAAGTGGAACCAAAACAATTTTACTTTGGGCAGGACCCTCTGCACTTTTGGTAATGGGGCAAGATTTTATGCTCATTTTGTGCCAATGTTAATCTAGTCAGTTTAGACTCTGGATTTACATACATATAATGGAAAGTAGAATTTGGCCATCTGTCTTATTCTGTGTTGCTCTAATACAGAGCCAAAGAGAATTCAACTAATATTTTGAATATTTTTCTGTTAATAAAGAAATAATCCAAGACATCTTTGTAGTGTATGGTTTAAAACAAAATAAAAGTTTGAGAAGAGAGATTATTGTGATGGTATAATTTACAGAGCACAAACAATTCTACATCCAAGTCTTAAAATGACTGATTGGGAGGACACCAAAAAAGTAACTATTTTATGTTTAACGGAGGGCTGTTTCCTAGAGGTCATGATCATGTCAGAATTAAACTTGCAAAGTTAACCCTGAGTATTTAGCCAGCTGTGGCGAACATGGGGCTTAATGCAATGTGCTATATGCACACACTATACAATATTATCAGCTGTTACATTGTTTGCCAGATGCACAAAAAGTAATCTCCTTTTTACAAACACAGTGCTGAAAAATGAAAAGTGAAGTAACCTTTTTCCATGCTGAAAATGTTCGATTAACAGAGTACCTAATGTTAGGAGTAAATGTTGTTCTTAAATGAGGTGCAAGTAAATAATTCTAAATTTACTGTGCAACGCTTAGTCACTGATGTGCTACCAAGGTGGTTATTGTCAAAGATATTTACTATACTTGAATCACATGCAAGAAAACATTTAATAGCTCAAAGTACTAATTGCTCAAAGTACCCACAAAAAATATATTATTTCACTTATTTTTTCACTATTGTGTTTGTAAAAAGATATTTTGTTTGTTACAGAGAATTGCCTAGTCTCTCAGCAACAAATGGTTGACTCCAGTTCTACTTGCCTGTTCCTTAGCGCAGGTGTTCAGAGAAAGTGCTATACGAATGGCTTTTGGGGAGATAGAGGATAAACTTTAAGGACAAAATAATGCTGCTTTTCCTGCTGAATAATTTCTTTGTCTTACATGCTGTGATGGGGTGTGACTTACCACTGCGGTGGCCCCCTGCTGGATGTCCCAGGGATCAGCTCTGCTAGCCAGTGCACCCTCTTGCCACCATCACTTCTGCTGTAGGACCTTGTCACCCTCTTCATGACTCAGTCCTCTGGCTGTGCCACACTCTGTGCTCCCCCATTCCAGTGCACCTGCAGTCAGTTGTCCAGCCACTTCCCTCAGTGGCAACTACAGCCCAATGTCTGGCCACTTCCTCAGTAGTGAAGGGGGGGTAGGTCTATCCACTACCCCAGGTCCCAGCTCAGGGACCCTGTAAATAGCCACCACTTGCTGCATCCCCACCAACTCCCTTGTAGATCTCCCAGGGCCACTTCCCCATGGCCCCATCTTTGCCCTTGCCTCAGGGCCTCAGCCTGCAGATCCCTGCAGTCTGCTAGGAGCTGCCTTTAACTCCCTCTGTCTCTGCCTGCAGCACTGCTCTGTCCAGAGTGCTTGCTGTGCCCAGCCTGCAAGGCAGCCAGTCTTCCTCCCTCCTCAAGTTTCAGGGAGTAACTGAAACTGCTCTGCTCTGCAGCCCTTCTTATATGGGCCAGCCTGGCCCTGATTGGCTGCTCCTCACAGTGCCTCTCTGATTGGCTGTCTCTTGCACAACATTCCAAGGGCTTTATTAATCCCATAGAGCTGAATGTGGGGCAGGAGCATATTACCTAAGTCAAAAGTGGGGATTTGTAAAGCAGTTTGGAATCTGTCTGAAAAATGTTATATTACAGGTAGATATTATTGTTAAGAGAACTGGAAAAGTAAAACTGAATGGGCCTGATTCTCTAGTCCAGTACTTTCTGGTGCTATCCTGGTGTAACTTAGTGGATTTCAGTGCCGTTCCACTGGCATAAAACCAATGTAATAGAGAATGTGGTCAAATATGTGTATCCTAATACCATATTAGTAACAACTAAAGTAATGGATGAGATACTTCCGTTCTAATCTTCTACTTTTCAGTGGTTAATACACACCTTTTTTATGGACCAGATACTAAGTTTTTCATATTTTTCTTAGGGTGGACTGTTCAGTAACCCTAGATCTCAAAGAAGATGGTCCTTGTGATCAGGATCTCTTCCAGCTCGACTCTGATTGTAATACTGGGGGAGCATTTGAAAAGGGGTTATTGACAAACTTTCCTTCAATGGCCAAGGGGATTCTGAGACCATCTCAGGGCTGCCTCCATCAGGATGTAGTTAAGATACTGCTCCTTCAATTTCTTTGTCCTGGTCTTAAAACCATAACAAATGGAGTACCTGTCTCCAACATGACCCTCACCTAGGGACTTCAGACCATGCAAATGATGGTCACTAGTGGGAATAGGTTTTCTGTGGCCTGCACAAGGTTTAAACCCTGGGCACCTTGGCATAGGCCCTCCCAGTACAAGGCAGGGCCTGGAGGCCCTGCTACATAGATTTTTACATGAAAGCTAAAATAATCTAAAGAAATAATACTAAAAAAATGATGAAACAATAAAATGAGAAACAAAAAAACAAATTTTAAGCTAAATGAGTATCACTAGGTAAGTAGTTTAGTAGGAATACTGACTACCAACCACAGACGAAAAGAAGGAACTGAGGGAGGGGTGACTCCACTCTATATGCTCACTTCACAGCATGTGGAACTTGGTAATGGGCAGAATCACCCCTAAGGCTACCACGAGGGAAAAATCTCCAACATCAGGGCATGAGGCACACAGTGTAGTGGACATATACAACACATCTGGAAGAACAACTGTTACAAAAAGGTAAGTTGCTATCCTTTCAAGTAGTATCCCTATGGCTGCTCCACACCAGGTGTGCTAGTGTTCTCTGCATCTTTGATCAGAGATTTCTCATAGCAGCATCTGTTTGGCTCATACATATGTGCCAGTCAGCCTCATGCCATTGTTATATAGCACTGTGTGGGTGAACTGCCCTCAGTTCCTTCTCAGCCACCTTGGCCTGAGATGGGGCTCTGACAGTTCTCCCCATTGAAATTATCTCAACTGTGTCCCAGTTTTTATTCTAGTAGCTAGTTTATCGTAGTTCTTAGTACTAGTGTAATTAATTAGTAAATAGAAGTAGCTTTAGCTTCCTAGTATATATAAAATATTGTATTAAAATTTTCATATGTATTATATAGATATACATTAGTTAGTAGATACTGTTATTCACTGCGGGGTTATGCCTGGTTCTCCTGGTTTCAAATATTGTCTGTTGTCATTGTCGTCCTCATCGTCATCATGTTCCTGTTATGCCTCTGGCGTTTAGGGCAGCGACGAAGCTCCTCCACTCCTGTCTGTTTCTAGAAAGTCTTTCAATGGTTCGCCAGCTGTGCCCCAGGTTTTTCTGCTTGGCTTCCACCGCTCTTTGCCATGTTGTTTTCGGTCGGCCTCGTTTTCACTTGCATTCAGATGTCCATCTTATTGCTATGCTGGTGATGTAATCAGTTTCCATCCGAAGCATGTGACTGATCCATCTCCAATGCCTCCTGGCAATGATGGTGCTCAGATCCTCTTGGCTGTCATACCAGGAGGCAATCCCAGTAAATGACTGGCATTCCCATTGCCTCAGAGAATTGCACATTGCCCAGAAGTATAGCTTCTGTCTGGCGTTGAAGTCTAGAACCATAAAAAACAGGGAGATCAAACTTTGTGTCCTTATGGAGAGCTCGTTGCCCTGGCTTCTGACCCAGGGAAAGGGACACTCCCCTCTTCCCCAGTACATTGGTTTCTGAACATGTCTGCTTCCTCCACTATCTTTGAGCTGTACTCTGAGGGCATCTAAGAGGAAGACCCAAAGCTCCTCTCAAAAGTCTTCCAAAGACCATGTCCCAAGTTCACCAGGTAGGGAATCTACCTCAAAAAAGCACAGGTTGTCCATGTCTTCAGGTACTTCAGCACCATCTGCTCTCCAGTCCAGTACCCATGAGACTCCTGGTTCCTCAGGTACAAAGTGCACCACTAGACCAAAAGACAGCAAAACCTCGGGCCTGGAGAGATCATTGGTACTGTCACCAGATCCCGGTTGCAAGAAGAGTTCTTCCTCTGCTTCCTTGATACTGAAGAAGCCCGTTCAGGTTCTGACTGCACTGCCCTCAGAGCAGCCAAGACTCATGATATTGTCAGCTCCCTTGGCCACTGTTACCGCAGTGCAGACCATGGCATGCTTGGTACCACAGGAGTTTCATTTTCCCTGAGACCTGGCTGTATCTGAGATGTCCAGTTCACCACTGCTTGGCTGCAACATATTTTTGCTACTCAGCGGGCACTTCTTCCAAGACCACAAGTGGAAAATTGATTCCAATGCATTACACAACATATTCCAGCAGTGGGGCAACCCCAGGGAGACTTTATCGCTGTGGTGAACAACAAGAGATGTGCCCAGCTTTGCTCCAGAGGTAAGCTGGGTCACCGATCCCTGGGGGATGACTTTCACCTTCACTGGTTGTCGGATCTACTGTACACATTCCCACCAGCTCTTCTAATAGCCAAAGTTCTACTCAAAATAAAAAAAGAGCAAAGCCAGAGTCATCCTCATAATTCTGACCTGGCCCAGACAAACATGATTTCCTTAACTGATACACCAGATCACTCTCCAGGCTTCTCCTCTCCCAGAAAGGCAGGAAGATCTTTCACCTCAGTCTAGAGTGCTTTAGCTCAAAGCACAGGGAGAGGGGGTATCAGTAGTTCACAGGATTAGAAACAACCTGCTCAGAAGAGGTAAAAAGAGTACTAATACACAGCAGGAAACAGTCTACTTGCCACACATATTCTCAAAAATGGACACGATTTGTCTGTTGGTATGACCTCAAACAGTCCACCGACTACGTCATTGCTGCCAGATATATTGGACTATATCCTAACATTAAAAAGTTGGGGCTATCACTGAGTTCCATTAGCATCCACATGGCAACCATCATGGCTTTCCATTCTCCAATAGAGGATTATTCTGTTTTTGCCCATCAAACAACAGGAGTTCCTCAGGGGCTCAGAAATCTTTTTCTGCCAATCAAGCATCCTATTCTGGTTTGGGACCTCAATCTGGTTCTTAAATGCCTT
Source organism: Dermochelys coriacea (assembly GCF_009764565.3). NCBI lineage: Eukaryota > Metazoa > Chordata > Testudines > Dermochelyidae > Dermochelys > Dermochelys coriacea. The sequence continues at coordinate 231,968,473 of NC_050069.1, forward strand.
ACAAGACCACCATTTGATGTGGTGGCTACCTGTTTACTCCTCCATCTATCAATGAAAACAGTATTCATGATAACCCTCAACTTAGTGTGTTGGGTTGGGGAAATAGGGGCCCTTATGCCATGTTCCCCATTCACAGTATTTATTAAGGACAAAGTCACATTGTGACTACACCCCAAAATTTTACCTAAAGTTTCCTCTGAGTTTCATATTAGCCAACCTATTCGTCTGCCAATCTTCAATCCTAAACCTCACCTTGTTAAACAAGAGGCAAGTCTGAACACCCTTGACATCAGGAGAGCCCTGGCCTTCTATCTGGAAGGGACTAAACTCTTCAGAAAGACCCCCAAATTGTTTGCTCACAGATGGATCAAAAGGGTCTGCAATCTCTAATCAAAGACTTTCTAAGTGGATATCCATCTACATTAATTCTTGCTGTGAATCTTCTAATATTCAAGCTCCTTTAGTAAAAACTCACTCTACAAGGTCCATTTCCACCTCAATGGCATTTCTCAAAAATGTGCCATTGTTGAAATATGTAAAGCCATTTCTTAGCCTTCTGTACAGACCTTTTTTGAACACTATGAAATAACTCACGGCTCTGCTTTTGATACTGTGTTTGGCTCGGCTGTACTCTCTTCTGTACAGGACTTCACTCCAAAGCCCACTCCGCTTAGAGGGAACTGATTGATAGTCATGTAGAGTGGAGCACCCATAGGGACACTATTCAAAGAAGAGTAAGAAATGGTTACTTACTCTATGCAGTAACTGTGGTTCTTCGAGATGTGTGTCCCTATGGGTTGTCCACTACCAACCCTCCTTCTGCTCTGGAGTTCTCTGGAATAGGGCTTTGCAGTAGAGAAAGAACGGAGGGCAGTTTGCATGCACAGTGCTATATAACAATGGCACAGGGCACAAAGCTGACTGGCAAGCATGTGTGGGCCAAACGGATAGTGCTATGAGAAATCTCTGATGAAAGATGATGCACTTTGAGTGGAGCACCCATAGGGAGACACATCTCAAAGAACCACAGTTATTGCACATTTTTCTTTTTATTTCTACTGCTGCAAAGAAACCAGTTCATGTCAATTGCCTCTCAGCTAGACAAAATGGGAGAAGGTGTATGTCTGTTTTTAAATTCATCAGTATCATTGAAAAACTGTCTTCTAGGATATCATGTTATAATCCAATACTTCATATTAAATAGTGGATGTAATTATGATGCATCACTTTCCTTTGGTTAGTGTTTATAGCCTCCTCTTTCTTCACTGGGCTCTTGATACAAGTCCTTTAGTTTCCTTCAATAGGAATTAAATCAGACCCTAAATTATCAGACAATTGTAGATCCTCTACCATCGATCTTCTCCTGGAGAAAAGTCTAGACCTGGAAGAATATTCTTTTTATTTTGTAATTGCTGACCTGTTTTAAATCCTCCTTCATGGTGGTCTATGCCTTCCAATTGCTGATGCTACATCTTTGATGCAGCTTTTGTGGCAGTACAAAAGACAAACAGCAAGTTCTGCTGATGGTTAATCAAGAGCCAGAAATCAATTTGATATTCCAGGACTGTGGTTCTCAACCTTTCCAGACTACTGTACCCCTTTCAGGAGTGATTTGTCTTATAAACCCCCAAGTTTCACCTCACTTAAAAACAAAATCTGCTTACAAAATCAGACATAAAAATCCCAAAGTGTCACAGCACATTATTCCTGAAAAATTGCTTACTTTCTAATTTTTATCATATAATTATAAAATAAATCAAGTTGAATATAAATATAGTACTTACATTTCAATTTATAGTACATAGAGCACTATAAACAAGTTATAGTCTGTATGAAATTTTAGTTTGTACTGACTTCGCTAGTGCTTTTGCTGTAGCCTGTTGTAAAACTAGGCAAATATCTAGATGAGTTGATGTACTTCTTGGAAAACCTGTGTACCACCAGGGGTACATGTACCTTGGTTGAGAACCACTGTTTCTGGGTATTAATTAGTTAAATATTAAGAATGAAATCCAGGCACCATTAAAGGGCCTGGTTTTGCCACCCCTTGCTTACATTGAGTAGAGACTTACTCTGTGGCTAGTCCCCTTGATCTCAATGGACTGCTTTCTGAAGAAGATTCTACTTAGTATGAGCAAACGTGACAGAATCAGGCCATAAATTGTCTTATGCAGAAGTTCTCACAATGAACAAGCAGGAATCAACAGGAAAATGTTCACATGCTATGTATGCTGGCCTAGTATTAGTGATGGGGGGCAGGGTTTCTATTAATTAAGGAAAAAGACCATTTTTCTTTTTATAGTTTTTTTCAGAACAGTATCTTAGATAATTAATGTTTATAACTCTAACCTATTATTGATGTTTCAAAAAAGGAAATATTCCCACATCTTAGACAATAGCTTGTAAAACTGATTCTATAGTTACAAGTGGCTATTTCAACAAGCATATTGGGTTTTAAAAACAGACTGATATTTGTTTGAGTTTCATTCCAAACTGATCCTTGAGTGCTGAGGGCTCATCTTAAATTCCTTTTTTTTTTTTGTGACAGACAAAGGAATGCAAAAGATATGTTTAATGATTTTATAGTTGTATGATTGTCAAATTAATTAGTGATTTCTGGCATCTTGTTGACAGAGAAGAAAAAAAGGCACATGTACATAATTCTTAAAATGCTCACCATCAGAAAAGGCATATGTGTATATATATTAGCCCTTTGCTGTTGGATATCTCTTCCTATGTTTGTCCCTTTTGGAATCAGATTCCTTCAAAAGATCTACAGGTTCCATTCTGTAGAGTGTAAAGGATATAGATTGGAAATGATATAAGCTATATTGGATATAGCAATTCAAACTTATTCCAGGAAAGAAAAGATAAGCAAATGAGCTGGGTTAGTCTCCAGTCATTTCACAGTAGTATGGTCAGGCACTTTTTGGGACATGTGGCCTTGAAAGACCAGTAGTTGACAGTACAATTTTAGTTTTAAATCATAAGCTGTGATTGAAAGAATAACTGAGGAACATTTTGGATTCTTCGAATCTACCATTTTAAAAGTTGGCATGTTTATGTCAAATTGGACTGACATGGAAAAAAACAGGAGTTACGGTAGTTCTGACCTAACACCTGTTTTTTTTCCATCTCACTCCAATTTGACCTAAATGTGCCAACTTTTAAAATGGTAGATTCAAAGAATCCAAAGTGTTCCAGTTATTAACAGAATTGTTACTTGGAAGTTGCAGGGCAACAAAAGAATCATACAGACAAGTAGAGCTACAGAAAGATAGATAAGGATTGAGAAGGTGGGCTGGTAGGAATTAATACAATAAGAGGCTTTGAATTAGTCATCTGAGTTATAAAAATGGATCATGAAAGTGCAAAAGATCAGAATTTCATAGTGCTTTGTGCACTTCTTTGAACACATGCCTGTTTTCAAATCTCATATGCATACTTCTTGTTTGACTTTTACATTGAATCCAGTGAAGCAAGTGCAAGTTACATAAAAAAAATTTTACCATTTAAGTGAAACCTGAAGTTTCAACCAATTATTTTCACACCTACTCATGCATAACTTCACAACTTCCTTTTACAATATAGGGAAAGACAATGGAATCTCTTTACCCTAGCTGTCTTGTCCCCACATTGGGACTTGTTATCCCAAGTCAACTAGTTGGAATATTTCCAAATATCTGATAAGGAGAAATAATTCCTAAATGATAGAGTAAAAAGAGAATATCGTTTGCCAGTTTTTCACTCCATGTTGCTGGTTTAACTATAAGAGTGAGGACATGACTATACAAGAGTTCAGCATTATTTATTTGTTGCTATTGTGGAAGGTTGTAATTTGCTTTAACTGCAGAATGAACTATTTTGGGCAACTATTGCAACTACTTTCACATACTGTTGGCTTGAGTAAGGAAGAACTGCTACTGGTGTGGGTAAGAGGAATGATGATACTGTCCCTAAATGGTAAATTCTGATTTTCAGAGAGTGCTAATGGGTCTGTAAAAATGGGCTACGTATTCTTGTCTTTGGCTAAGGTCCCATCATTTGTGAGGTCTGTTCCAAAGAAAATGTAAGTTAGTTTCACAATGAATATGAGTACATGCCAATAGGCTGTGTTGTCTAGACTGTATTTTCAACATATCCCATGTGGCTTTGTGTTATAGACTCATGAAAATGACTAATATGAGGATTATGTTCTAATAATCATTCACCGTCTTCACTCAGATGATTGAAATAGCTGATTTTTAAAACTTCAAACTTGCCATACAGCTACGTCTTCTATGATTTGTGTGCAACAAGAGTGATGTCATGGTGGGAGTCTGCTATAGACCACCGGACCAGGGGGATGAGGTGGATGAGGCTTTCTTCCGGCAACTCACGGAAGCTACTAGATCGCATGCCCTGATTCTCATGGGTGACTTTAATTTTCCTGATATCTGCTGGGAGAGCAATACAGCGGTGCATAGACAATCCAGGAAGTTTTTGGAAAGCGTAGGGGACAATTTCCTGGTGCAAGTGCTAGGGGAGCCAACTAGGGGGAGCGCTTTTCTTGACCTGCTGCTCACAAACCGGGTAGAATTAGTGGGGGAAGCAAAAGTGGATGGGAATCTGGGAGGCAGTGACCATGAGTTGGTTGAGTTCAGGATCCTGACGCAGGGAAGAAAGGTAAGCAGCAGGATACGGACCCTGGACTTCAGGAAAGCAGACTTTGACTCCCTCAGGGAACAGATGGCCAGGATCCCCTGGGGGACTAACATGAAAGGGAAGGGAGTCCAGGAGAGCTGGCTGTATTTCAAGGAATCCCTGTTGAGGTTACAGGGACAAACCATCCCGATGAGTCGAAAGAATAGTAAATATGGCAGGCGACCAGCTTGGCTTAATGGTGAAATCCTAGCGGATCTTAAACATAAAAAAGAAGCTTACAAGAAGTGGAAGCTTGGACATATGACCAGGGAAGAGTATAAAAATATTGCTCGGGCATGTAGGAAAGATATCAGGAGGGCCAAATCGCACCTGGAGCTGCAGCTAGCAAGAGATGTCAAGAGTAACAAGAAGGGTTTCTTCAGGTATGTTGGCAACAAGAAGAAAGCCAAGGAAAGTGTGGGCCCCTTACTGAATGAGGGAGGCAAGCTAGTGACAGAGGATGTGGAAAAAGCTAATGTACTCAATGCTTTTTTTGCCTCTGTTTTCACTAACAAGGTCAGCTCCCAGACTGCTGTGCTGGGCATCACAAAATGGGGAAGAGATGGCCAGCCCTCTGTAGAGATAGAGGTGGTTAGGGACTATTTAGAAAAGCTGGACGTGCACAAGTCCATGGGGCCGGACGAATTGCATCCGAGAGTGCTGAGGGAATTGGCGGCTGTGATTGCAGAGCCCTTGGCCATTATCTTTGAAAACTCGTGGCGAACGGGGGAAGTCCCGGATGACTGGAAAAAGGCTAATGTAGTGCCCATCTTTAAAAAAGGGAAGAAGGAGGATCCTGGGAACTACAGGCCGGTCAGCCTCACCTCAGTCCCTGGAAAAATCATGGAGCAGGTCCTCAAAGAATCAATCCTGAAGCACTTAGAGGAGAGGAAAGTGATCAGGAACAGTCAGCATGGATTCACCAAGGGAAGGTCATGCCTGACTAATCTAATCGCCTTTTATGATGAGATTACTGGTTCTGTGGATGAAGGGAAAGCAGTGGATGTATTGTTTCTTGACTTTAGCAAAGCTTTTGACACGGTCTCCCACAGCATTCTTGTCAGCAAGTTAAGGAAGTATGGGCCGGATGAATGCACTATAAGGTGGGTAGAAAGCTGGCTAGATTGTCGGGCTCAACGGGTAGTGATCAATGGCTCCATGTCTAGTTGGCAGCCGGTGTCAAGTGGAGTGCCCCAGGGGTCGGTCCTGGGGCCCGTTTTGTTCAATATCTTCATAAATGATCTGGAGGATGGTGTGGATTGCACTCTCAGCAAATTTGCGGATGATACTAAACTGGGAGGAGTGGTAGATACGCTGGAGGGGAGGGATAGGATACAGAAGGACCTAGACAAATTGGAGGATTGGGCCAAAAGAAATCTAATGAGGTTCAATAAGGATAAGTGCAGGGTCCTGCACTTAGGATGGAAGAATCCAATGCACCGCTACAGACTAGGGACCGAATGGCTCGGCAGCAGTTCTGCGGAAAAGGACCTAGGGGTGACAGTGGACGAGAAGCTGGATATGAGTCAGCAGTGTGCCCTTGTTGCCAAGAAGGCCAATGGCATTTTGGGATGTATAAGTAGGGGCATAGCGAGCAGATCGAGGGACGTGATCGTTTCCCTCTATTCGACACTGGTGAGGCCTCATCTGGAGTACTGTGTCCAGTTTTGGGCCCCACACTACAAGAAGGATGTGGATAAATTGGAAAGAGTACAGCGAAGGGCAACAAAAATGATTAGGGGTCTAGAGCACATGACTTATGAGGAGAGGCTGAGGGAGCTGGGATTGTTTAGTCTGCAGAAGAGAAGAATGAGGGGGGATTTGATAGCTGCTTTCAACTACCTGAAAGGGGGTTTCAAAGAGGATGGCTCTAGACTGTTCTCAATGGTAGCAGATGACAGAACGAGGAGTAATGGTCTCAAGTTGCAATGGGGGAGGTTTAGATTGGATATTAGGAAAAACTTTTTCACTAAGAGGGTGGTGAAACACTGGAATGCGTTACCTAGGGAGGTGGTAGAATCTCCTTCCTTAGAGGTTTTTAAGGTCAGGCTTGACAAAGCCCTGGCTAGGATGATTTAACTGGGACTTGGTCCTGCTTTGAGCAGGGGGTTGGACTAGATGACCTTCTGGGGTCCCTTCCAACCCTGATATTTTATGATTCTATGATTCTATGATTTATAATCACTTTGTGAAGTTTGGGGGAAAATGTGTCAAGAAATTATTAAGGGTTAGGTATCATAACCCTTAACTTTGTTGAGTAGTACTTCTTCAAGCAGCCTGATAGTTATTATTTTCCTTACCAGTTTAAGTATGCACATATTTAAGTGATACCAATTTCAGCCTTCCAATGACTGTACACATCCATCCAGCAACTGTTGGTTTCCCACTTATTGTAAAGGTAGCATCAGGAGGAGTCAAGCAGATGCCTTTCTTTGAGCCCCAGTATGCACAAATTTTCCTTTAATTATTGGGTCTAATGATCTCACTTTAACTCCTACTATATATATGCATCATTATACTGCACATTGATATAAATCCCACCCGAGAACCCCACTTCCTATATTTACTGCCAGTGGAACTCCCTATTAAAACCTAGCTATAGAAACAATCCTGACACCCCACACCTGTAAAGAAGCTCATGGTTTCATCCTTCCAACTGCAAAACTCTTTACAGGTTGCCCATTTAGATAAGTTGTGCTATTGCAGTTACATTAAGATCACATAAAGGTGCCATTTTTTTTCTTTGGAAAATTAAATATTTAAAGGCTACTTTATTGCAACAGTACGACTGAGATCTTAAATGTACAAGACTCTCTCACAAAACTAAGTGATTGGGCAACAAAATGGCAAATGAAATTTAATGTGGATAAATATAAAGTAATGCACATTGGAAAAAATAACCCCAACTATACATACAATATGGTGGGGACTAATTTAGCTACAACTAATCAGGAAAAAGATCTTGGAGTCATCATGGATAGTTCTCTGAAGACATCCACGCAGTGTGCAGTGGCAGTCAAATGGGATATTAGGAATCATTAAAAAAGGGATAGAGAATAAGACGGAGAATATCTTATTGCCCTTATGTAAATCCATGGTATGCCCACATCTTGAATACTGCATACAGATGTGGTCCCCTCATCTCAAAAAAGATATATTGGCATTAGAAAAGGTTCAGAGAAAGGCAACTAGAATGATTAAGGATTTGGAACAGGTCCCATCTGAGGAGAGATTAAAGAGGCTAGGACTTTTCAGCTTGGAAAAGAGGAGACTATGGGGGGATATGATAGTGGTATATAAAATCATGAGTGGTGTGGAGAAAGTGAATAAGGAAAAGTTATTTACTTGTTCCCATAATATAAGAACTAGGGGCCACCAAATGAAATTAATGGGCAGCAGGTTTAGAACAAATAAAAGGAAGTTCTTCTTCACTTAGCGCACCATCAACCTGTGGAACTCCTTGCCCAAGGAGATTGTGAAAGGCTAGGATTATAACAGGGTTTAAAAGAGAACTGGATAAATGCATGGAGGTTAAGTCCGTTAATGGCTATTAGCCAGGATAGGTAAGGAATGGTGTCCCTAGCCTCTGTTTGTCAGAGGGTGGAGATGGATGGCGGGAGAGAGATCACTTGATCATTACCGGTTAGGTTCAGTCCCTCTGGGGCATGTGGCATTAGCCACTGTCGGTAGACAGGATACTGGGGTGGATGGACCTTTGGTCTGACCGAGTATGGCCATTCTTATGTTCTTATGTTCTAAGACCTGAAATAAAGTTTCCATGGTAACCCAGCTACCTTGAACTTTTACTTTTAATGGAATAAATAATTGAAAATACTACATAAGTACAGTACAGTCCCCCTAATTGCCACTTTGCTGATGTGCAAACCAGTAATTCTCACAAAAAGCAACATCTGTTTTACTCCACTTCTCAGCAAAGATATCATAGGTAAGGCCTGCAGTGAAGCATTATATTACTGAGACTCCTTTACTCTTGCAAAACATCATGTATCTCACAGAATATACAGTACATTAGGCCTAAATTAAGCAGCAGAGACCCTTCTCCCCCTCATGGCCCAACTCCCTTTCCAATCCAAACAACATAGAATAATATCTATACCAAGTATTGTTTATTTATTTTTATATTAAATCCTATTATTTTATACTGCTGCAAAGCCAGTACTAATAAGTTACGTGATAGTACAATATGTCAGGGAAAACCTGGATAGGGCACTAGGGGCTTTTTGGTATCCTGGTAAATGTATCAGGTGATTTTGGTTTCAGGCAGCTGACGCTTTTGCGGTGGGGTTAGGATGCTTTGCCTTTTTTCCCTTCTCTTTTTTGGGCAGAGATAGTGATATCTTTATACTTGGGATGCAGTGTGTTGAATTGTTCATCCATCACCCTAGCAACACTTTACAGCAATTAGCTACTCACTGTAACTTACCCCAATTTCTGTCTCCAAATTTAGAAGTGTCTATAGTGTCTATAAGTCATGTTTACTTTGTTCTTCTGCTAAAACAATCAGCAGTCAGATAGTTAATGCTGACATTGAAATCGTCACACAGATGTGTTAATACTCTATTAAGATGGATAGGGCATCAGTTATCTCCAGTTCACACTTTGAAACTATTTTAGCAACTAGGAGGACTAGGGAGTTTGAGGCAGATCTGCAGCACTAAGGGAACAGAGAGCTGGCTATCAGGGCTTCTGGGGACTCCTGATATCAGGGGAATTTCTGAGTGGCCCAAAACCATGGTCTGGAGCAGAGGAAGTGGACTCTAATGTACCCTAGGCTACAAGGATTCTAAGCCAGCAGAACAGGCCCTAGGAGACTGCTGTAGGTGGCATAATTTAGGCTGTTCTAAATTATTCAGGGCTCTGGTTGGGACAAGGATCAAGGCAGAACCACTCTGAGTCTTGCAACAAGCATAGTTTGACCCGACCCCAAAGATCTGGCTCTTTTCCCCTCCCCTTTTTAGATTAAAGCTTAGATTTTGGATAATAATTTGGAGAAATTTAAATGAAACCCACAATTATTATTTAGTGAATTACACAGCAGCCTACAGAACATTTATTAGTAAAATATGCATTACCAAAAATAATCAAAAGTAAGCTGCACCTGTAAAATTAAATAAACTAATTATTTTATTATGCCATTTCTTTGATTGTATATGTTATTTGTTCATTTGCGTACAAAATCAGAAAAGTCTATACTCTGTGTTGAATTGTACTTCTGGGGAAATTCTGCACCAAAAAAAAAATCTGCAAAATTCTGCATATTTTATTTGTAAAAATAATGCAATACAATCATGCTGGTTTCAATTATTTAGATAATTTATTTAAACTACAATACAATGGATGGCAAATGGGAGTGGGGAGCATTGAAGGAAATCCTTTGTCTAATAGTAATGTAACTAAGTTTGGTCCTTTATTTCTAGTTATTAGTCAACAAATATATTCAGCCATATGTTCAGTGTTACATCATAGGTAACAGAAGAGCAAATGAGGGCTGGGGAATAAATTCACCATCTCCAGAAAGGTCAGTAGCAAACAGTTCATGGAGCACATTTTGATAGGAAACTTTTTCAGTCCAAAAATTTAGACCAGTTCTAATCACTAAAGCACTTTAAGCATTTATAAGGCCATACTGTCCTTTACGCCAGTCTGACAATGTAAAGGAGCCTTAAAACTTTTATACCTATTTTATACTCCTGGGGGAATTCACAAAGACAATGGGAACAATTCTCTAAGCAGGCAGGCTGCTACATTCTGCTCTACCTGAAGGGACAGAGCCTGTCCCAAGCCAAAGCTCTGCCCCTCCATGCCAAGCATGCCACAATAGCAAGCGAGAGGGACAGAGTGTCTTTGTGTGTCTCTCTCTCTCTCGCATGCATGACTGCCCAGCCCCCCGTCCTATGATTTTCGTCTCTACTGGCTGGTCCGGATCCTTGAAATGATTTGCCTATGCTGCCAGGGAGGGATGTGTGACTGCTCTTGCAGCTTTCATTTGCTTCCCCATCAGAAGTCATTTTTCTGTGGGGAAGCAAAGAAAACTGTGGGGTACATGAATTCTGCACACACGCAGGGACACAGAACTCCCCCAGGAGTAGTCATTAATGTGAATGAGTTTCTACTACCTGGATAATGTTTGCTTTAACATTGCTTTGGGAATCCACATTTTTGACTTTCATGACTTGGGTTTTTAAAATGTGTACATTAATGTTGCATTTACATAGGTTTTCTTACATTTAATTGTTTGTTAACAGTGGTTGTTATATTTTGTCACTTAGTCTTACTGTACCACTAAACTTAAAGTAGGTTTTACTCTGGGAAGTGACTAGGTAAAGTTGGCACCTTCTTACTCAACAGATATGCTCTCTAGGCCTGATCCTGTACCATTGACTTAAATGAGCTGTGATACAGCATGGCCAGAGGGCATCAGGAGGGTGATAGAGGGGATATATGTAAGCCCCAGGATGATGAGAGCCTTATTCCTTGTAGAGGAAAGAAAGGTTGCTATAGATTAATTAGAGTACCTGAAGCCAATTATAACACCTGAAGTCAGTCACCTGATAAAAAACCCCTGCTTCAATCAGACAGTTGGAGCAGAGTGGTTTGGTGTTGGAGCAGAGAGCAGTTTGTAGGAGAGCAGAGTTTGGATAAGTGCTGTGGCGGGCCAGAAGACCAAGACCCTAGGTGGCGGTCAGTACATTCCCCGGCCCGCGCCACTTTCGGCAGCTCCCATTGGCCTGGAGCAGCAAACCACGGCCACTGGGAGCCGCAATCGGCCGAACCTGCGGATGCGGCAGCTAAACAAACTGGCCTGTCCCTCCAGGGGCTTTCCCTGCACAAGCGGTGGAACCAGTTTGGGAACCACTGCCTTAGGTAAAGGGAAACCCAGCTTGTGCGGAGCAGAGGGACTCCACAGACACAAGGGGTTGGGAGAAACCTGGCTCAAGCAGAGAGAGTGCAGGAAGCCCCACAAACTGAAGGGCTGGAGCTCACTAGTAGCTCACTAGTTCAAGTGGTTTGCTGCTATCCCTAGGGCCTCTGGGCTGGGAACTGGAGTAGAGGGCGGGCCCAGGTCCCTCCCTCTCCACTCCACTTCTTTGGGATACTAGTGGGACAGTTAATACCCCAGATCAGGGACAAGAAATGGCTCCCTGAACCCTCCCCCACAGAAGAAGAGAAAGTGCGGGACCCATCATAGTAGTGCCAGCAATTTGCCACAGAGCATAGAATCAAACCCTCTTTGCATATTTAAGGGCATTTCATCTCAAAAATATTTTAATGCATAATATTATACATAAGCATAATGCATAATCACATAAGTGTAGACTGCAGATCTGCTTACTTTAAAATAAGTTTTCTCTAGTATTTTCTCCTTTTTGCATGCAAAGCCAAAAGCTATGAGAGCGTTCCAATTGCAATCAACTTCTGATCATGGTTAAATTTGCAACCCTCTTGTAAGTGAGGGCAGAATTAGACTGAAGAATGTTTTAGTGGTATTAACGCATTAGCTAAAATGAACTTTGAGATCCAGAGTGAGTCTGCAGTGCTAGTAGCTAAAAATACATCCTTTCATTCATAAAAACGAGAAAATATGTAACAATTGAGATAAAATAAACATGGAACTTCAGAATGCTGTTTTTATACAGGTACTTTTCAGTGTAGGAAACACTTTAAGCACCAAGAGAAGAGTGCTGGGCTATTTAACGGATGGAAAAGTCTTGGGATCGTCTAATTCTCAATGTAATACTGTGATGGTGAGCTTTTAAGGACATGTTGTACCTTATGTATGGTGTAAATGGACATTTTGACCTAAGATTTCAGTAAAGACAAGCTACTTTGGGTGCTTCAGTTTCTGGATGCCCAAAATCACTAGTCGTTTTAGAAAATTTAGACCTTCAAATTATATTTCTACATGAACATTAATAATGATTCTATTGCTTTGAAACTAAACTAAACTAACTATTTTTCTCAGGTGAAATTGTTAGAATATACCTGTTATGGTCACATTGTGAACAAAAAATATTTTGAGTGGAGCAGTTCTTATATTTCATAAGTTTTATGGCATGTGGTTTTTGCTATGTTAATTGGGAGAATTAACTTCCAGGAATATATATCAATATCTCTATATCTGACTCTATAGGTATGAGAGAGAAAAAGTTCAAAATCTATTTACCTTTTGCCCTGCAGACAAAACCTGTTGCATTTGCAGTCCGGACAAATGTCGGCTATAGTGCAGGACATGATGATGATGTCCCAGTTCCAGGCATGGCCATCTCATTTGAAGCAAAAGATTTTCTCCATGTTAAAGAAGTAAGTAAAACTTGCAGCTGTTTTCACTATTTTATTAATAATAATAATAACAATAATAGCACTTAACATTAACATAGCACTTTACATTTTCAAAGCATTGTACAAATATTACCAAAATGTTTACAATGCAACAGAATTTGTAGCTTCCTGGAAATATTGTGCCCATTGTATATGATCTCTTGCACATTCTGTCTTCAAATCCATAACATTTGAAAAGAAAATGATGATGATCTCTGATGATTGTATCACTTTTGTTGGCTTTAAAACAAATCTAGTTCTGCAATCTGCATGTTCAATTATGTAATATGCAGGGATTCACTGTCCTCACACTATAGGGATTGGTTCTGATTCAGCAGCCAACAGTTACTTCTTTCTAATGCTTGTGAAAAAATTCCTTTGCCCTGTTTTTTTTCCTGGTATACCTTCATTGATTTCAGTTAATTATATTATATTATACATAGCATTTAAATATATTGTTAAAGAAATTAGACAGTAAATAAACAATGTAATAACTATCAATATGCTTATGCTAGCCTCCCAAGTGACTGTCTAATCACGTTGTCTGTGCCATTGGTCTATCCTTTCTCCCAATCAGTTTTTGGAAAATTTTTACACAGGTACAAAGGAAGTTTCATACCCACAAATCTTCCTTCTTTCTCCCCTACTTGCAAGAAAAAAATGTGGAAGGTCAACATCTGAAGTAAATAATTTTAAAACTTTCTCTGGGAAGCCGCCTGGTACAGGCTTCTGTTGCTCTCTTCTGAATCTATTTCCTGAATCTAAGTCCCCAGCTCCCTGGCAGTGTGCCCCATGGTGTTTTTGCCCCAAGGTGATCTTCCAAAAAGCCCCCAAAATTAGACACTTGTGACAGGGCACAACAATTCCTATTACTCACTGATGCAGTAGTTTTAATAAACAAATTTCTGTTTATTAAGGCTGCAGGATAGCACTAAATGGGAGGTGTTTATGCATTGTTGTTATTGTATAATGATTTTTTGTCCAGGCTAGTTGTAAGCATAACTGCTATGCTTTTGCAAAATTGCTTCTTTGGTATCATGGTTGACTGTTGAAGTGATCTGCCTCCATTGAAATTGTCATTAACTGTGGAAGAGGCAGAAAAGCTGGGAGTCAGCATAAAAATGATTGCAACAATTCGTCTCTACATGTGTAAAAATATCTCGAGCTTCTTTGAAATCATCCGAAGTTTCAGTCCTGCGGAGAGACAAGGAATTCAGTTGTTGTTATTAATGGTAGTATCTATGAGGTGAGTAGGTGCTTTTCCCAGCATTCATGGAACAGTCATCCCCAAAGGAATTCTCAATGGATAGACAGAAAGCTAGACAGAGATTAGGGAAAGGGAACAATAAATAGAGATTTTAGTCCATTTTACATTGGTGATTAATGATTAATTTTCCCATGAACATGAAATAAATAAAAGGGAATAATTCAGATTCAAAGGGTGCACGATGAAGAAAAAAATCTTGTCTGAAATCCTCTATAATTTATCGTATATAATATCTTCAGTGACACAAAGGGATTTGCATTAAGAATTTTGAGGAACAGAATCATGGCAACACTTCAGCATTTTTCACATGTACCCACCAAATGGGATTGTAACTAATACTGTCATACAAAACTGCGATTTCAGTTTTAATTGATTTCACATGTACTTAAAATATTTAAAAGTTTGACTCAGTTTGTTTAGATAAGCTAAATTGTGGTGATGATCCTACCCAAATTTCAAAACTGAGCTACTAATCTCACAAAGATTTCTTTAACAGTATTTTCTTGTCAGTTGAAAGAGAAACCCAAAGAGAATGAGCAGCCTTTCTTCATTATGTTGTCCTTTGCACTTCTAGTCCTAGCCAGGCTCTGGTGCACAGATGGATAAAGATAAAAGACAATGAGTGAAAAAAGTTACTTGAACTTTTCTTGGTCCTTAATATGTTGTTTGAGCAGGAGGTGAAAACTCAGGTCCATTGACATTTTATCTACAACCTTATGTAGTACTAGGGAAAGAGGAAAACATGATAAAAATGAAAAAACAATGAGGAGTCCTTGTGGCACATTAGAGACTAACAAATTTATTTGGGCATAAGCTTTCATGGGCTAGAATCCACATCATCAGATGCATGGAGTGGAAAATACAGGAGCAGGTATAAATATACAGCACATGAAAAGATGGGAGTTGCCTTACCAACTGGGAGGTCAATCTAATGAGACAAGTCAATTAACAGTAGGATACCAATGGAGGAAAAATTACTTTTGTAGTGGTAATGAGAGTGGCCCATTTCAAACAGTTGACAAGAAGGTGTGAGTAACAGTAGGGGGAAATTAGTATGTGGGAAATTAGGTTTTGTAATAACCCAACCACTCCCAGTCTTCATTCAGGCCTAATTTGATGGTGTCCAGTTTGCAAATTAATTCAAGTTCTGCAGTTTCACGTTGGAGTCGTTTTTCAAGTTTTTTTGTTGAAGAATTGCCACTTTTAGGTCTGTTATTGAGCGACCAGGGAGATTGAAGTGTTCTCCTACTGGTTTTTGAATGTTATGATTCCTGATGTCAGATTTGTGTCCATTTATTCTTTTGTGTAGAGACTGTCGGTTGGGCCAATGTACATGGCAGAGGGGAATTGCTGGCACATGATGGCATATATCACATTGGTAGATGTGCAAGTGGACGAGCCCCTGATGGTGTGGCTGATGTAGTTAGGTCCTATGATGGTGTCCTTGAATAGATATGTGGACAGAGTTGGCACCGGGGTTTGTTGCAGGGTTTGGTTCCTGGGTTGGTGTTTTTGTTGTGTGGTGTGTAGTTGCTGGTGAGTATTTGCAGTTGGGGGCTGTCTGTAAGCGAGGACTGGCCTGTCTCCCAAGGTTTGTGACAGTGAGGGATCGCCCTTCAGGATAGGTTGTAGATCCTTGATGATGCATTGGAGAGGTTTTAGTTGGGGTCTGTGGATGACGGCTAGTGGCATTCTGTTACTTTCTTCGTTGGGCTTGTCTTGTAGTAGGTGACTTCTGGGTACCCTTCTGACTCTGTCAATCTGTTTCTTCACTTCAGCAGGTGGGTATTGTAGTTGTAAGAATGCTTGATAGAAATCATGTAGGTGTTAGTCTCTGTCTGAGGGATTGGAGCAAATGTGGTTGTAATTTAGAGCTTGATGTAGACAATGGTGTGATGTGCTCTGGATGAAATGTGGAGGCATGTAGGTAAGTATAGCAGTCAGTAGGTTTCCAGTATAGGGTGGTGTTTATGTGACCATTGCTTGTTAGCATTGTAGTGTCTAGGAAGTGGACCTCTTGTGTGGACTGGTCCAGGCTGAGGTTGATGGTGGGGTGGAAATTGTTGAAATCCTGGTGGAATTCCTCAAGGGCCTCCTTCCCATGGGTGCAGATGATAAAGATGTCATCAATGTAGTGGAAGTAGAGTAGGGGCGTTAGGGGACGAGAGCTGAGGAAGTGTTTTTCTAAGTCAGCCATAAAAATGTTGGCATACTGTGGGGCCATGCGGGTACCCATAGCAGTCTCGCTGACTACTGGTCCTGTCTCTGAGGAGTGATTAGTATCTATTGCTCCTGAGTAAGGAAGAAGAACCCAATCGGAAATGAACCTTTCCAGTAGTACAATTCTTTACATTGAATTAGTAACACATTTCCTCTCTACCAACCTCAGCTTGAATTCTGTAAATATGATACAAGGTGAGGTAAAGTACACCTTTCTATACCAAAAACCACACATATAGTCACCCTTTAGTTAGTGGGTGGTGTTTCAGTGCTTTCATGTCTGGTCAGGATTCCCCCAAAGAAGTTGACTTTAATTCCTGTTAGTGTTTTATTCAATACTCTGCCAGTTGGAGCCTTTTGTGGAGGGGGTTGCTGATTTGGTGCCCTTTCTGGCCACACCCCTTTGGCCAGTGCTGTTTGCTTTTACACTGTTGACCTCTTATAATCTCTCACACCTTTGCACTGCCACAGACAGGACCCATATCCTGCTGCCAAGGCCCTCTGCTAGTGTTTGTAATATTGAAGTAATTTTAGCATGCTGTTATTGGTCACAATGTTCTGAAGTCCCTTTTTAAAATTCTGTTACAGTATTTGACTGTGATATATTGCAGCAGTGAATATATGGGCTGATTGTCCACTGACTTCTGTGTGAAGAAACATTTTCTAAAAATATTCATTGCCCTTCTGTAGCTCTTTCCTATCTCTACCACTGGAAGATATCACTATATCATATTGTCCTTTAAAGAGTTAATATTCGGAAGTTCACGTTTGAAGTTACTGTGCATCCTATAAAGATACTATACAACTATTCCTGTTGATTCACCTGTTCTCTCATTCACAAAGACAGGAGCCAGTGGCATGAATGCAGCATTATACAGTCAGGATAATTACCGAGCATCAGACTTGTGTTTACTTGCTAGTTAAATAAGTTAATTTAAAATTTGTCTCAGGCACCATAAAAATTCCACAGAAGTGACCAAAATTGAACACAATACTCTAAATAACAGTGTGTGTCATT
This sequence comes from Dermochelys coriacea, assembly GCF_009764565.3. Taxonomy (NCBI): domain Eukaryota; kingdom Metazoa; phylum Chordata; order Testudines; family Dermochelyidae; genus Dermochelys; species Dermochelys coriacea. Next base: position 231,986,001 of record NC_050069.1, read on the forward strand.
GTTCTGTTCCCATTATATTCTGAATTACCTTTATTTCCTTTTTAAAGGTACCCAGGCATCCTGTTTGCTCTTCTAACTCCTGCACATTGGTTAATATTATATTGAATTATATATACATATATATTATATATCATCTCATATGCACCAAAACTTCAGAATCAGTCGATTAACTTTGTATTAGATAAAGAAAATTCAGTCCAAAATAAACTCATACATTCTGTTCATAAATGATCAAAAACACCTGATAGCATGTGCACACGATTCCCAGAAAGCTGAACATGGGACCTATCAAATGCTGGAACAAAGTTAGTCTAATGGGTGAGGGATAAAAAGTAACAGCTCTGCTTTGCCGAGCTGTGTGGTAGTGGAAGCTGATATGAATGAAGCGTGGCTCTAACTGATCTGTTCACTGTTACATGTATGCATAAAGTGACATTCTGTTAACTGGGATGTCTTATATGCTAAACCTACTTTGTAACTTTTCCATTCATACAAAAATATCATAAAATATTTCTCAATTTTGTCTGTTGATGTGGATATGTTACAGTTGATTAGAATATACCATACAGATAGATCAGGAATAAGGGGGGGGGGAATGGCAAAGTCTCAGAGCATATGATGGAGCAGAGGGTGATTTTTGCAGAGTAGAGTTTTATATGCCAAGTAAAGAGTTGGAAGTCATGGGCTATGTCCAGGAAAAATAAGCCTCAAGAGACAGGCTTTGAAGTGTTAGGAAGTTGGGGGTGTGTTACAGATGATAGGAGCAGAATGGAAGAAGTATCTACTGTCCACTGTAGAGAGAGACCAGGTGGGAGAAAAGGAGGAATGCTGGTATTTGAAAAGCATAGAGAACAACCTGTAAAATGGAAAGGGTTGAATTGGAGAAGTGGAGGGGAACTCAAATTGATGGAGAATCATGAAGACTAGGAGAGAGAGTTTGTGCATTTTAATTGTTTGCAAGTTATAATTATTCTTAAATGTATTTCTGAAAATTCCCAGGACTCTTCATAGCCATAATAATCTAGTGCAGTGACTAACTGGAGAGGAATTATACAAGAAAGAACTGATTGCAAATTGAAAAAAAAGAGACTAAAATGAACCAATAATATTCTTTTGTAATACATGTATTTTTTTCATTTCTTTATATCTTTAGAAGTATAACAATGACTGGTGGATAGGTCGGTTGGTAAAAGAAGGCTGTGAAATAGGATTCATACCAAGTCCAGTCAAATTAGAAAACATGAGGATACAGCATGAACAAAGGGCAAAGCAAGGAAAATTCTACTCCAGGTAATAAAAATAAAGGCAAATTTTAAAATATCTTTGACTGTGATGTTTAACTTAGGAATCATAACTGTAGATTCAAGGCATCCAATATTTCTTTATGGTTTTCTCTTTAATTAATTTAATTGTTAACTCTGAAGATTTTGGATTAATTAAGGAACACCTGTCACAAAATAATATTTTTAGTGGTCTGGCTTCACTGCTACTGTTAAGAAAAAGCAGGGAATATTGGTCTAAATAAGGACAATGTACCACTCTCATTTCAAAGCGATTGAGTTATGCATTAGCCACACAGTAATTCTAACTAGTTTGTATCAGCATTTCCAGTGTGAATCCTTAATTTCAGGGGTGTTCAAGTCATGTAAAGATATCACTGGTGCTGAATTTTAGCTAACAAGATCTTGACCTAAAAGTTTACAAAATGTTTTAAAATATGAATTCATCCAAAACTCATTCTGTACTTTAGCTTTCCTTAATAGGTAATGGGCACTCTTGAAATACATAAAATAGATAAACACGGGCAAACAAACTATGACCTGAAACAATTAAGAATATTCAATTAATATGGATCAAATATATTTAAGGAAAATTGTTGTTATGGTGTGAGTTAAAAATATTATCAGCCTTAACTTTGAATGTTTGATTTTCAGAGATGAGTTTCACAATTGTGTGCATCCAATTTGTATGCACATATACAGTTGTGTGTGCAAACTGGGTACTTGAACATAGATAGGGCCAACAAGATACCTAACTGCACATATATCACCACTGCAAATGCAAATTTATTTCTGTGTATGCAAATTTGGTGTGCAAAAGTGCAGTTTACTTACATTTGAAAATCAGACTCTCTGAATTTCTTAGCATTTTGTAATTTGTTTTCACAGCTTTATAGCTATTTAGTAATTTGCAACACTAGTTTTAGAATTCACAGACAATGGTGAGATAGACTTATGAGCTGAAAGCAGAATCTGCACTTCTGGAAATACTTTTTTCTCGAGGAAAATGCTTTTCTATCCCGGACTATACATACTTGTTCACTTAACAAAATGTTTTTTTCTCTATCAGTACAACTTTCTGTGGTTTTTGATTTCAAAAGGGCTGACTTTCAAAAATTAAGGAAATTAGTTAGGGAAGTGGATTGGACTGAAGAATTTATGGATCTAAAGGTAGAGGAGGCCTGGGATTACTTTAAATCAAAACTGCAGAAGCTATCGGAAGCCTGTATCCCAAGAAAGGGGAAAAAATTCATAGGAAGGAGTTGTAGACCAAGCTGGATGAGCAAGCATCTTAGAGAGGTGATTATGAAGAAGCAGAAAGCATACAGGGAGTGGAAGATGGGAGGGATCAGCAAGGAAAGCTACCTAATTGAGGTCAGAAGATGTAGGGATAAAGTGAGAGAGGCTAAAAGTTGAGTAGAGTTGGATCTTGCAAAGGGAATTAAAACCAATAGTAAAAGGTTCTATAGCCATATAAATAAGAAGAAAACTGAGAAGGAAGAAGTGGGGCCGCTAAACACTGAGGATGGAGCGGAGATTAAAGATAATCTAGGCATGGCCCAATATCTAAACAAATACTTTGCCTCAGTCTTTAATAAGGCTAAAGAGGATCTTGGGGATAATGGTAGCATGACAAATGGGAAGGAGGATATAGAGATAGATATTACCATATCAGAGGTAGAAGCGAAACTGAAACAGCTTAATGGGACTAAATCGGGGGGCCCAGATAATCTTCATCCAAGAATATTAAAGGAATTGGCACCTGAAATTGCAAGCCCATTAGCAAGAATTTTTAATGAATCTGTAAACTCAGGAATAGTACCGAATGATTGGAGAATTGCTAATATAGTTCCTATTTTTAAGAAAGGAAAAAAAAGTGATCCGGGTAACTACAGGCCAGTTAGTTTGACATCTGTAGTATGCAAGGTCCTGGAAAAAATTTTGAAGGAGAAATTAGTTAAGGACATTGAAGTCAATGGTAAATGGGACAAAATACAACCTGGTTTTACAAAAGGTAGATCGTGCCAAACCAACCTGATCTCCTTTTTTGAAAAAGTAACAGATTTTTTAGATAAAGGAAATGCAGTGGATCTAATTTACCTAGATTTCAGTAAGGCATTTGATACCGTGCCACATGGGGAATTATTAGTTAAATTGGAGAAGATGGGGATCAATATGAACATCAAAAGGTGGATAAGGAATTGGTTAAAGGGGAGACTGCAACGGGTCCTACTGAAAGGCGAACTGTCAGGTTGGAGAGAGGTTACCAGTGGAGTTCCTCAGGGATCGGTTTTGGGACCAATCTTATTTAATCTTTTTATTACTGACCTTGGCACAAAAAGTGGGAGTGTGCTAATAAAGTTTGCAGATGATTCAAAGCTGGGAGGTATTGCCAATTCGGAGAAGGATCGGGATATTATACAGGAGGATCTGGATGACCTTGTAAACTGGAGTAATAGTAATAGGATGAAATTTAATAGTGAGAAGTGTAAGGTTATGCATTTAGGGATTAATAACGAGAATTTTAGTTATAAGTTGGGGACGCATCAATTAGAAGTAACGGAAGAGGAGAAGGACGTTGGAGTATTCGTTGATCAGAGGATGACTATGAGCTGCCAATGTGATATGGCTGTGAAAAAAGCTAATGCGGTTTTGGGATGCATCAGGAGAGGCATTTCCAGTAGGGATAAGGAGGTTTTAGTACCGTTATACAAGGCACTGGTGAGACCTCACCTAGAATACTGTGTGCAGTTCTGGTCTCCCATGTTTAAAAAGGATGAATTCAAACTGGAGCAGGTACAGAGAAGGGCTACTAGGATGATCCGAGGAATGGAAAACTTGTCTTATGAAAGGAGACTTAAGGAGCTTGGGTTGTTTAGCCTAACTAAAAGAAGGTTGAGGGGAGATATGATTTCTCTCTATAAATATATCAGAGGGATAAATATAGGAGAGGGAGAGGAATTATTTCAGCTCAGCACCAATGTGGACACAAGAACAAATGGGTATAAACTGGCCACCAGGAAGTTTAGACTTGAAATCAGACGAAGGTTTTTAACCATCAGAGGAGTGAAGTTTTGGAATAACCTTCCAAGGAAAGCAGTGGGGGCAAAAGATCTATCTGGTTTTAAGATTCTACTCGATAAGTTTATGGAGGAGATGGTATGATGGGATAATGGAATTTTGGTAAGTAATTGATTTTTAAATATTCAGGGTAAATAGGCCAAATCCCCTGAGATGGGATATTAGATGGATGGGATCTGATTTACTATAGAAAATTCTTTCCTGGGTATCTGGCTGGTGAATCTTGCCCATGTGCTCAGGGTTTAGCTGATTGCCATATTTGGGGTCGGGAAGGAATTTTTCTCCAGGGCAGATTGGAGAGGCCCTGGAGGGTTTTTTTGCCTTCCTCTGTAGCATGGGGCATGGTTGACTGGAGGGAGGCTTCTCTGCTCCTTGAAGTTTTGAACCATGATTTAAGGACTTCAATAGCTCAGACATGGGTGAGGTTTTTCATAGGAGTGGGGGTGGGTGAGATTCTGTGGCCTGCGCTGTGCAGGAGGTCGGACTAGATGATCAGAATGGTCCCTTCTGACCTTAGTATCTATGAATCTATGAATCTATAAGATTCTTAATTATATTACCCTGAGGCTTCCATAGTTTCAGGCCAGACAGTGAGAAAGTATCTCCTTATATCTGTCTGTCATGCCATCCAAGACTAACTTAATGATGGTTCAAGGACAGTTTGTGACACCCAGGTGGCATATGTAAGTTCTTTGTGCAAATTACAGCGAACATTGATGTGTTCACTTCTGCATGAGGTGGCCATATTGTCCTCTAATGGTCAAGTTAGATTTAATAACCTTTCCTGTCTGAGATGGTGGGGGCCAATCCTATGAGGCTGAAAGTTTTGCCATTACTGACCAAGTCTCTGAATTTCATATCTTGATCTCTTTTGTCATGGCTCCTAGAGGGCACAAACTAGTTAGCTAGATAGCTCAGATGAGATTTCTGCATTCCTAGTTTCTCAGGAGGAATCTACCAAAAAGATCTACAAATTCAAATGGACCAGTTTTGTGGCTTAGTGTAAACAGGGGCAAATAAATAGATCGGGGCTCTTCCATGCTGGACACAGTCTCCACAGAGCTGGAACTGCCTGACCCATGCAATTTTCCCACTGCAGTTCAAAAAGACTCCCCCTGTGAGGAATGGGAGGTAATCAGAGATTCGCTGAACTGTTCTGCTTCTAACTTTTGCAGCTCCCAGCAGGAAAACCACACAAAATCAAGCCTCCTTGGTCCTAAAACTGCACCAAAAAAGGGGAGGAGGGGTGGCTGGCAGTGTGAGAATCATGGTGTCATGATGATGGGGGACCTGTGTTATGACACTGGGAGGGGCATAGTTCGGGGGGGGGGAAGCAGCTCCAGAGTCAAGCGGGATAAAAAACCCAGATTTAACTGCATGAAAACAGTTGCCCAATATCAAAAATAAAAAAGCCCAAAGTTGCTTGCTATACACTAGTTTCTCTCACTGTCTCTCTAAGTTAGGCTGGCCCCCTCCCACTGAGTGGCTGAGCAGCCCTAGCTCATCATTTCCCCCATAAACTGCTTGCCCAGATCACACCATGTAAAAGCCTCTGTATTGGCCTCAGCAGGAGTTTCTACTCCAATCCCTCCCTACCCGTGACTCCAAGTGTGCCAGGAAATGGTGTCAGAGGGATCTGGCAGCCATTCCAGTTGAAGTCCCTTGGGAAGGATCACCTACAGGCTCAGTCTGGCACTCCAGCTGACAAACTCCAAGTGGGAGTTACAGAGTGTCTGGCTCCGGTTGCTGATCCACTTTACGCTACATTTCTAAACGATAAACTGGTATTGCAGATCAACCCTTCATTCCCAACAAAGGTAATCTTAAAGTTCTATTTTAACCAGTCAGTTATTCTGCAGATATTATTTCCGTGTCCAGCTTGGAAAAGTTCTTTTCTACAAGCTTTATGCTGGAGAAAACTAAAGCCCTAAGAAAATGTAGCCATCTTTTTTCTTTTACATAAACATTTAGGAATTGCCTTGGACCATTAGTCCATCTAATCCAGTATCTTGTCTCTGATGCTATTTACTACAAGGTTCTTCAGAAGAAGATGCAAGAAATCCTATACAAAATATTTATGGCACAAACTGCTAATAGGGGAATATTCTTCCTAATCTCTGTCAATTAGTGGGATTGTGCCATGAATCATAAACCAGTTATCCAGTTAGTTGTTCTATTTTTCTAGGTAAATAAAATTTATTTTCTTAATATTGTTACTGAGTGAATCTAGTTTCTATCTGAGGCAAGTGTTTGTTTTATTAATAATTAACAAGCTTCCAGAAACATCTCTGGAGATTCTTAGTTTCTGTATAATTGGGATACTATTGTAATTTACACTGTTTTGAAGAAAAGGAACATTTCTTACCTGTAATGCTCTCTCTATCTCTCACCCCCCCCCACACACACACATCCCTACACACAGGACCTTTCCATCAGAGTTTTGGATTATTTTGTTTTCATTATTACTTTATTTGAACATTTTAAAAAGAAGTGAACAGTAACAGGTATTGCCCATTGGAAAGCCAAAGCAAATAGCATAAAAGGTGTACATCTGGTGATGAGGCATTTCCATTCAGAACTTTTAGCTGTGGATATTCCAACTTTGCATTTGCCAAAGGTACTAGTTCCACATAGTGATGATCAATTTTGTGTGTGTGCTTTTGAAAACAATATTTTTTTCTTCCTTGAGTACTACTATCAGCAGTTCTGACAAAGTATATGAAGGCAAAAATTTTAATCTGTATGTCCAATGGATTTACTGCAAAAGTGTTCATATTAAGATCACAATGAAAGTAGGTATATCTTCCTAGTAGATATAACTACCAGCAGAATAAATTATTAGGCATTAAAACTGGACCAATATGGAAACAAATTGACATGTACAATCCCTCAGTCCCCAAAGTGTGCATACATTTTGTTTAAAGTATAAATTTACACTGAGAGCAGGAATACTGCCTGTCTTTATTAGTGACCCATTTGATAATTTGAAAGAGAGAGAATGAATACATTCTTGATTTACTACTGATAAGATTTTTAACACTGATTTCTTGTGTACTCTAGTAAATCAGGAGCAAATTCATCATCCAGTTTGGGTGACATAGTACCTAGTTCCAGAAAATCAACGCCTCCATCATCTGGTAAGTAGGTCACTAGCCTTTAGACAATCTGTTTATAGAATTGTGTTTAGTCATTTAAGATTTACACTACTTTGTGTTATACGTTTTAAACTGAGTTGGAGAAAGGGTCTTCCTAACTTTTAGTCTCCTGTGGCACAGTGGCAGGTGGTTGTGTTGCCATGTGAGACTGGCTTGCGTCTGTGCTGGAGATGAGGGAATTGGACAAATTCGTTCTTGCCTCTGCCTGGCTAGTTCTTGCAGTGATATGGTTGTTATCAAATCTGTTCAACTGCTGTCTTGATTTCACTATGACGTTATGTTATAAAATCATAGGGGATGTGGGGGGGGGAGTTAGGCTGGAAAAATAAGACGAAATTAAACCTTTCCACAACTTGTGCCCTTCTAAAGTTGTGTGATTTATCAGCTGTTGCTGTTTTATACTAAGACAGTCAAAGTTTTCTCCTTAGCAATTCCTGATGAGTGAGGATAATCTTCTAGTACCGGTAAGAAGAAGGTGCTGAGCTGAATCAGGAATATCCTTAGGGTCCTACAAACACACCACAAATTACATAATTTTATAACATCAGGAGCTTTTATTTGCACAATTTTAATAGGTTTTACAAAACAGATCATGACTCAATTCTTTTAGATTTGTTTTACTTTCTTGATGCAGAATTCTTTTTAATAAATGCTTCTTTGCATTTAGAGCACCAACAGGCACATTTGAACTTAGTTTAGGTTATGTTCAAGTGGCATTAAGAATTGCACTTATGAGTTTCACCAGCATGCTAAAAATAGCTAGTTTAATTAAAAGAAACTGGGACATGACCGGTTATCTTGAACAGAATCCTAAGGAGTTGTTGTGCAAGAAAGAAAGAAAGAAAGAAAGAAAGAAAGAAAGAGAGAGTTTTCATTGTTATGTTAGTTGGTTGAAAAGAAATATTTCTTTTATATTCAAATACCTAAACTTCCTAAAATATTTTTGTATAATTTTAACTACTAAATTAAGCAATAGAAGTGTATTAAAGCCCTAGCACTTTAAGGGATATTATTAAGTATACTGTTAAGGGATACTATATTGCTTGGAAAGAAAAGGAGTACTTGTGGCACCTTAGAGACTAACAAATTTATTAGAGCATAAGCTTTCGTGAGCTACAGCTCACTTCATCGGATGCATCCGATGAAGTGAGCTGTAGCTCACGAAAGCTTATGCTCTAATAAATTTGTTAGTCTCTAAGGTGCCACAAGTACTCCTTTTCTTTCTGCGAATACAGACTAACACGGCTGCTACTCTGAAACCTATATTGCTTGGATATTTTATCTTTTGGATGATACAGAGGTACATAGTACTTTCAATCAATAAGAACCTCATGTCACTCTTTAGTCTTGTCTACACAAGCAAAAAGAGTTTGTTTTCCAATCAAGTTAGCTTCGATGGAGCCTAGGCTACAATACAACCAGCTAAAATGATCAAATTATGAAATAAAATAATCTGATAGAAAAACACACTTTTCTTGCCTGCATAGACATGGCTTTGTAATAGTAGTAGTGTTAAGCCTGATGTTTTAGCTAATTTCACTTCAGTTCCCTACTTTGATGTTTCAACTGAAAAAGTTGTTCTTCATGCCAAATTCAACAGAGTATTTAAGTACATACTTAGGTGCTTTGTTGTATGAGGACCCTAAACTGTATTGATGTGCACTGTTAAGGCTTCCACTTTCCACCCAGAGCATTTTGATGGTAGGCAGTGTGATCTGTGTATAGTTTTATAGCACTTGGGCTTTGTCTGTAGTGATAAGTGATATTTCAGGATGAAACACTTTGTATACTACAAATATTTGTACAGCAGATCAGCAAATATATTTCCATTTATTTGAAATATCTCATTTAATGATCATAGAATGTTTTACGGATTTTGGTAGTAAGAGAATTGAAAATGTAGCCAGAAAAGTGAATTATTTGAGATATAATTTGAGACAGAGATGAGCCAACCTGGTTATCAAAAATGCAAATGGGTGTGTGGAGGAGCCCCAACTTAGCTGGTATTTTCCTCCATCCTGAGCCTATTGAGCACATGGTCCCTGCCCCTGTATTTAAGCATTCCTTTAAACAGAGCTTTTAGGAAGCAGTATTTCCAAGAGATTAATTTTACTGTGCTTGCCTCCTCCATATTGAGGCTTGGGGAAAATACTCATGAATAGTGAATATTTGCTTGCTGGTGTATCTTAATAATTTGGTTTTTGCATATTTTTGTCTAAAATATACTGAGAGGGGAACTGATAGCAGTGTGCGAGTTAGGCATGGCAGTGGACAATGCATACCACCCCATTCCACTCTCGTAATGCACCTGAGTTCTGACCTGCAACACTCCTGCTATTCTGTTGCTGGTCGTTCTGCTTGGGAGAGATTGACAACTGTACCAAAATATGGACTAATTCCATGATGTGCAGAAATGAGAACTAGGATGAATTAATTTCACTTTTGAAAAAAAAACAGTATGTTACCAGGCTGACTAGTTTAAACCTGCAGTGCAAAAAACAAATGCCAAACAAAATGAACAAATACTGAAAAATGAGATACTTTGTCTTTCTGGACCAGTCAGATCAGTCCATGAAAGCCTCATAGCCTACATAATAAATGTGACGGCAACTTAGTATGATGACCAAACATAAAGGACCCAAAATCACAATGATGACCAAGTACATTAGAACAACAGTAACTACTATTGAAGAAGGTGGACTAACATGAAGATCAAAGAAGAAAAATGAAAGCAAAGAAGACAACCTTAAAATGACAAATGCAAAACCAACAAGCTAACTTTCTCATGTACAATTTGTCAGATTAAAAAAATCAAATTATTTTGCAAAAATGAAAAAGACTTTTGAGGGGAGGGGATTTTTTAGCTTGAAATATTTCATCCATCTCTGATAATACCCTGACTTTTTCTGAAGAGTCTTGGAACGTCAAAGCCTGTATGTTGTTTGAGATGGCCATTGCATTTACTTACACAGTAAGGAGTATATTTTACTACTTAGTCACTGGCTGTTCAGTTACTACAGATGCCTTGTATTATAGAAAAATTCATCTTAATGCTCTTTGAAAAGGAGTCTTTATCGGAGTGGTGTAGTGATTTAGTTAAACATACTCAGAATAATTTGCATAGGAGTGGGTGTAGCAGCTGGTGGTATCTTCTTTCCTCCCTCTACTCAAGACCAGACTCTGGGCAGCTCCACAGCCACAGATCTGTGGTTCGTCCCCAGTTCCTGCTCTATAGTGTTGTGGTGAATGCTATTTAAACTCTCTTGTTCGGAGTTTATTACATTTTTTTTTATTGTTCAAGTTTTGTTTCTTACTGTACTGTTTGATTTATTTATTTATTTATTTATTTATATATTTTGGTCCGTGGTGAATTAAGAACTGTCTGGTGCACTGAGACCCAGATATCAGAGGATGCAAATGTGGTGCAGAGCTAGAAAGTGAAGAAGCACAGGATTTGTCATCTGGGCCTCCAACCCATGCCACAGCACTTGAACCAGTTAATCAAAATATCTCCTGTAGCAAAATATGTTCATAGTAACACAGGAACTGAGAGATAATTCCCCTTGTTTCTACTGAGTTACTCCATTTTATTCTTATTGATTTTTAAACTATGTAGCACACGGATTTTATTATACAACTAATAATTGCTGTTCATAATTTGCGAGGGAAAATTTTGGAGGAAAACATTGGGTTTTTCTGTGCTGTTATAGGGGAATCAGAGTGATATCAAAATAAAAATCTGGCCAAATGATCTTCTGGGGAGGCCATGTTTAAGGTATCTATTCAGGAAGATGTACCTCAATAAGACTCTTGGAGATTATTTCATGGGAACTATACATGGTCAGGGAAGAAGTTCCATGCTTGGGTGTCCCTAAGCCTCTGAATGACAGAAGGTGGGACTGGACAACAGGGGATGGATCATTCAGTAATTGCCCTATTCTGAAGCACCTGTCAGAAGACGGGATACTGGGCTACCTGGAACAGGAGAAAATGTGTGCTACTCAAACAGAAGAGATGACTGGCCACAAGAAACTCTTAAATCAGAAACTGCACATAGACCGGCTGATCCAGCTGTTTATTGGTCACATAACTTGGTGACTAGTACTGCTGCATGGATCAGTGCTGTCCCACCCACAAAACAGCAGCATGGAGATCACCTCGGTAGATTTATAATACTCACAGTGATTATTTATGGTTTTAGCTAAAGTCTACACTTCTTCTACCACTAATGGACCTTGTAGGCCTTGAATTAATTCAATTCAGCGTACTGCCTTATACAAGTGTTTCCAAAGTTTGTTTGTTTGTTTGTTTTAGAGAGAGACAGAATCTCGAGGTATCTGTCAGAGGATAGGTAAGATCTTCCCAGGATATGGATACACAATTTTTGTGGATTAATTCCCTGTGTCCATTTGTCAGCAGTGGAGGGTGCTCATTGGAGACAAGTTTAACACAATACCCAAGGTTATGGTAGACTGCTCTATGTGAGGGTGCCTAAAAAAGCCTAGGATACTTTGTTGCAGATATAGCTAACAGACCTCTGCTGGCCATACACTGATGAGAGCTCAGTTTTTCATTCTCCTTTGCGTTCTAGAAACCATTTAGCACTGAGTCCAATAATGTTTTTATTGTTTACATTGTCACTTGCTGTAGGATGCACCATATATTTATGCTGCCACCTCTGTCTGATGCATATGATTTTCTTTTGGAGAAGGGGGTGGAGTAGCAATGGTTTATTGTTGCCACTTCCATCCTGCCCTCCCCACTTCCTCACTTGATCTTTTCAGCAGAATTCAGCATGTCTCCATGATAAGTAGGCTAAGTTTTCTTTCTTCCCCTTGCCATTCATTTAAGTGTTCATTAACATTAGATGTGTTTTATTATTTCTAATGAATGTATCTTGTGCCTACTGTGCATTTTTGATTTAAATAATGTGATTTTAAAAGGTAGGGCCAATTATATTCTGCTCTTAGATAATTGTGTGTAACTGAGTATCTGAGGCAGATTTTGACTCATGGAATTAAAAACTTCAGACAGAAAAATGTTCTGTGTTTCGTATCCTAAGTACATAATACTAAAATCTTAATTCAAGATAGCAGATTTTGAACTAGAATTCTGTAAAATAAATATATAAATAAATAATCTAGATACTGTAGGTCAAATTCTGTTCTTTTACACTGATGTAAATACAGAGTAACTCCACTGAAGAACTCCAAATTTGGTTCAACATTACAAAGAGCAGAACTTGACCATTTATCAGTTTTGTGAGAGTAGACCTGTGGATGTCTGATTTAATTCTGGAAAAGGGAATTTGAAGAAAATGTTACAGTAGTTGTTACAGATATTGCCTTGTGTGTTTTCTAATCCTAATGTTTTGCACCTTCAAATTTTTCCCTTTAAGTTTTTACTGTGTTCTGTAGTCATGGTTGATTTTTTACTTCAGGTAGTTTAATTTTCTTTTTTTCTTTTTAACCTATTTCTCCTCTCCCTACCATCTGATAATTTTGAATTGTTTGTCTGTATATAGCTATAGACATAGATGCCACTGGCTTAGATGCAGAAGAAAATGATATTCCAGCAAACCATCGCTCCCCCAAACCCAGTGCAAACAGTGTAACATCACCCCACTCCAAAGAGAAAAGAATGCCCTTCTTTAAGAAGGTAACACCAACTTCCAAGCTCCTATCTGTCCACCTGCTCACCTGCACTGCGTCACATTTCTAGTCCTGTTAACTGTCTGCGTCCTTTGACAAGTCAATAACATGCATGCTTTTGTTATTCTTTGTTTCTTTTCCATGCTGCTGTAGCTAAGCAGAAGCAGAAATCGGTAAGTTTACATTGACATGAGCTGTGTTTATCCTGCCACTGGCATCATTAGCATTATTACCCATAATCTATACAAGACAATCATTTTAGAACTAAGGAAGAAACAGATCAACTGATGATTGATTCCATACATTAAAACAAACATGCTAGGTACAGTCAGTGACTCAGTGAAACACTGTTACAGTACTTATCCTTTTTGATGGAATAATAGGCACAATGGGAATTTCTTTAAACATTCAAGGAAGTAAAACATTGACAACTCCATGTAATGCACCTTTCTAGTGCATGCTTATTCTATCTGTCTGTCTCTTTTTTCAAGCTTTTTAACTTATAATTCAGTCTATTAAAACTATTATTAAAATCTAATCAAATACTCAACTTGTACTTACCAAAAAAAAAAACCCTTCAATTTTAAATTGTCAGTATTTAAACTTCTAATCCACTAGGTGCAAAATCTGCAGATGAGCAAGACCAGTGGAAAATTGCAGACTTGTTTTGGCGGTCTACTGTGAGTTTTTCCTATTGTCATATATAAATTCTCTCCCAGTGTTCTTGCCTTCTCCTCCATCAATCAGATTGTAGCATCTTAACTATTCAAAATGGGACTGGTGGTCCTCTCTAGATCCAGTGCCTGTCCAAAAACTGGCCAACAAAGGTGCTACTGACTTATGCTGTTGGCATCCCTTGACTGGGACTCTAAGATGTGCTTATGATGCTGCTTGGATACGTTGTTTATCAGCAAAATATTTAGCAGCTACGATACTAGACTAGCTACTATAATTCTGCTTTCTTTTTAATCCTCAATTTTTTCTTAACGTCTCTTCCTTGGTTTTTAATTACAATCCTCTATTCATAGGTAACACTGTCATACTGCTTATAAGTACTGCAAATACACAGTGTTGCCAATTCTGTGGATGCATCCAAGCTTAGTGGTGCAAAAATTCCTCCTCTATCTTCCCTCCTATGTTTCTTCAAAAAATAATGTATTCTTCTCCCCCATAAAAAGGTCCTTTTGCTTGCTTCAGTGAATAATTTTCTTAAATAAAATGGCTGTTATTCTCAGTCCATTATAGAATGTCTGGAATGGAATGGGAGTTTCTTGTGTTCTGAATGATATTTTAATTAATCATAGTTGTAGCTATCAAAAATGCAAATAGTATGCAAAATTAAGACATCTGAATCTCTTTCTTGGCTTCTATCAATGTAAGCCTCTCCACAAGGCTTAACCTTTGTCTCTAGAAGGACCTGTTACAGGGATGAGATTCTATACACTTATTTATTCTTTGGCTTCTCTGATTAGAATCTCAGAATCATTTCCAGCTGTGGTGGGTATTTTCTGTAACATGTGGACAGTTGTCTATTAAAAGCTGGATGGACACCCCCAACTAGTTTCAGACAGTAAAAATCACTTAACAATCCGATGGTAAAATCTCTGCCAACACCAGTCTGGGACAGATTTCAACCAGAGACCTAGAGGGGAAAATTTCCGTAGCTTGTTCTCTGATATTGTAAGGGATTGATCCCCCAAACTCTTTATTAATTTTAATAACTGATGCTTTCATCAAATAATTTTGTATAGTTTTTTCACCTATTTTCTGCTGACAAAATAGTTAATTTTAGCTGGTAAAGGCAAAAATAAACTGTGTTGCTGCAATATAGATTTTAAACACCAGTATTCCATCAAAGAAGGTAATTTCTGTACCTTCCCTAATTTTCAGGTAGCTTGTTGACTAATAGCATCAGTGTTTAAGCTTTCGTGGATAGTCAGCCACCTTATAAGAAAGCTCTACTGCATTTTAACCTTGACCTCATAAACCTTTACAGATCTACTATGGATTTTTCTTAGGGATTGTCACTGTAATGCATGCATCAGATTATTTACATTCCTAGTAACAAAAGTTGAAAGGGTATATTTTCATAATTACACAACATAGTTATGGGGCTTTTCTTCAGAACATCTTAAGTAAGATCCTGCGCTGTGTAAATAAGTTCTCTTCACATGCTTATGATGCCTTGGGCACTGATATTCATTCTTCTTATGTTACCAACTATGTGGTGAACCTAGATGTAACGAAACAAAACAAAAAAAAGATTCAGCCACAAGATTGTTTTCCATGTTTTAGACTGCTTTAGTCCGCTGCTGGTGTGGCATTTTGTGCTGTTGCTGTATTAATGTTTGTCTCTGTTTTTTGTGTTTGAAAAGGGTTTTAACTTGTTTTTTATGTGATTAACCTTGGGACATGTTGAGTCCTGAAATAATTAACAATGATAATATCCCGTGATGGTGACTGATGTATTTGTACTATATAGGCCTTTGAAAAATAGATCTGGCATACTTCCTTTTAAACTTTTTCCAGGTTGGTGGATTTGAAACATGTCCCCCCCCCCCCCCCAAACAAAAAGCAGCCAAAACTTTATTTTTAAAGTTGCCTGATCAGCCAGTTTTGGTAGTCTTGGGGATGTCTTGTGCAAACAGTTTAGTTCAAAACTGTTTGATTCCTCCTCTTTACCATGAATATTAATTTATATGATTTTGGCAGTCTTCTGACAGATGCATTATTTATACCAATATATCTCAAAGAAAATGTATTCAAACATTCATAAATTGTGCATGATACATCAGTAAGTAGCTTATAAAATAGTGTGCAACTAACATAACCCCTCTCCTTGAGAGCTTCCTATAGAAGGAGCATTGCTGTTTTCAGCTGTGTTTATTTAAACTTTCTGTAAATACTAACATAACCAGTCGTTACTGTGATTTCATTTGCCAATGATGGTAATACATATTTTAGAATTTGTGGGTGTGACAATGGAAGTTAGAATATATGCACTTCCATGGGAATTTACAGTGATGTCACTATGGTTTATTAAGCAGGAGATCGATATATATGAAAGAAGAGCTAGGCAATCCTTCTCCCCTTTTTTGTTTTGTTTTGGTTTGGTTTGGTTTTGGTTTTCTTCCTCCCTGTGGTAATAATACCTTTATTAGATTTTATAATGGACTTAATAGGGTTTTGAGAAGAACCTTCTGTCCTTACTCAGATGTCACAGCCCTACCGTTGGTCATGCAAAGTAACTTTCAGAAACAGCACATTCCATTAACCACTCAGATTGTGTGTGGCTCTTTCTAAAAGGGCCAGTTCCCAATGAAATAGGGAGAGAGGGAAGGGGTACAAATGTAAGCTTTTTCAACAGAAATCCTCAAACCACACTTCTTGTACTGCATGTCTATTTGCATGAAGAGGCAACGAAAAATCAGTGAATCCCCACGTCTCCCTTTGGTGACACTGCTGGAAATTCAGAGTTACTTATATTGTAAATTAATACCATTCTCTATGGATGCTGAGATTCTTAAAGTGTTTTCCATTTATGCAGACAGAGCACATCCCTCCCTATGACGTAGTGCCTTCTATGCGACCAGTAGTTTTAGTGGGGCCTTCCTTGAAGGGATATGAGGTAAGTGATTGTCAGTGACTATTTTCAGGATGTAAAAAAGATGGTCTGTCTTTAATTTCCGATTTCAGATTAAGAGGGAATGATATTGAACAGAATCAATTAATGCCACAGGAAGCTCAGGCAAAAATATAAGAGACTACGGGATAAATGTTTTCTTATTTTATATTTTTGCTTACCAGAATTCAGACAAGGGAAGTTAAAGTATTCAGATTGTAAATGGGCTTTTCACACCATGCCACCAGGAGTCACAAGTTTTTAATCCTTAGAACACCAATTAACCAATTTTTCTACGTCATTAATGCCACATAGTATTTATTTCGTATGCTGAGTTTTAATTTGTTGCTTATTTGCTTTTAGGTGACAGATATGATGCAAAAAGCATTATTTGATTTTTTAAAACACAGATTTGAAGGGCGGTAAGTATTATGGAATCTCTATTAACTTGAATATAGTTCTTATTTTGAAATTAACGGGTCCCTGAGAAATAACATTCTAACCAGGATACCAATGGAAAAGAATTTTGATAATAGGGTGCAATTATTGTTAGACCACCTCTTTGTATGCAGTAAATTGTGGTAGGGAATGAAAGCTTCATGAGCAGAGAGCATTGTTGCTGTATGGGGATGGGAATAGTCCAAGAGACACACATGCATATTATTGAAAGTAAGGTGAAGATGGCAGTTTGTGGCCAAAGGTGCAACTGAAATCCAAGTGGCTAACCACTTGCCCAAAGTTTTACATGTGTTGTAAAGGCATGAACTGAAAAAATTCTCTTTGTTTAAATTAAACATTGTTTAGTTTAAGTTACATGAGTGATACCTGCTTTCTTGGAGAGAAGTATTTGTATAGCCAGTAGTACAAGGTGGTCCTGATTCTGATTGGGGCCTCAAGGCACCAGTGTAATACAAGGATTAAATAACAATTCACTTCTTGTAGCAGTGAGACATACTGTTCTTTGAATGTTAAGCATCCAGTGTTCAGTGAAGTCAACTGGAATCTTTATATTGATTTGATTAGTTGTTGAGACAGGCTCCAAATGAATATATACAGCAAGGCAGCTGCCTTCTGAACAAATAAAGTGAAGGAAACCAGAAGGGAGGCATGTTTGTATTCTTTGATGAATGCTTTAGCTCGAGGTGGGCATATTTTTTGGCCCAAGGGCCACATCTGGGTGGGGAAATGGAATGCAGGGCCATGAATGTAGGGCTGGGGCAGGGGGTTGGGGTATGGGAGGGAGTGCGGGGTGTGGGAGGGGGTGTGGTGTGCAGGAAGGGGCTCAGGGCAAGGGGTTGGGGGAGAGGAGTGGTGCGGGGTCTACAAGGGTGCTCAGGGAAGGAGGTTAGGGTGCAGGAGGCCAATGTCCAATGTGCGTACCTTCCCCTGCCAATGGGAGCTTCGGGAGAGGTACCCACAGGCAAGAGCAGAGCGCGGAGCCCTCTGCTCCCCCTTCCCATGGGGCTGCAGGGACGTGGTGCTGGCTGCTTCCTGGAGCGGAGTGGGGCCCGCGGCACAGGGTGGCAATCCCATGGGCCAGATCCAAAGCCCTGAGGGGCCAGATCCGGCCCGGGGGCCATAGTTTGCCCATCCCTGCTTTAGCAGAACATAGGTTGAAGTAAAAATGTGCCATCTCTCCAAGTGCTGCCAAATTGTCTGGAGAAAACTTGACATTTTCAGTTAAGAGCTTCGGCTTTGTGAGATGCTGGACAATACAGAAAATTGTAATGATACTGTCTTCTAGGATCAGTCTTCTGTCATACATAGCAGTCATCCTTTATAGTAGTGAAGTCATCAAATAATGGATATGTATCTTTCAGAAATTGTAGTGACAAAATTTTGAGTATTGCAAGTAGAAACAAGAGTTGGAACATCTTTCCTTTTTTGCTAAGTTCCTTGTGTTCTGTAAGTTTTTTGAGAACAGATTCTTCATGGTGTGATGCATTAAAAAAATCATCGTGGATGAAACAAGATGTTTTAAAATAATATAGAAATCTGACTTCATTCACTGTTACATAATTGCATCTGAGAAAGAAAAGGGACAGTTTATTCTCTATAGCACATAGGAAGGAAACTGACAAACATGTAAAATTGAATACTTGTTTTGCAAGATATAAAAATTTAACTTTTAGCAAATGGATATAACAAATCTAGTAGTGCAAAGTAGATTTATGTTTTCCATAACTACATGGAATAATCTGTACAATGTTATGCCAAGAATCATGGCATTTGGCTTTGCTTTTAGCTGTTAAGCAGACCATGGATATGTTTTTAAAATGTCTCTATTTGTACTGTAAAAATAATTCTGTTTTCATGTATAAACTCTGGTTTGCTGCATTTGATAGTTCAGGATTTTACACAGATACTTACACATATCAGAATAAGTGGAGCTATTTGGTGAGATTTTAACTTAACTGCATATGACTTATCCTCCAAGGGAATATGCCTTTTAGTTCTTAGCAAATCCATTTCCTCCCTCAAATTTTATGGCAAATAAAAGTATAAACGGGGGGTGGGGAGGAAGAAGAAATGGGATCAGCCTGATTTCAATCTCATCTTTGGAAGAATGTGACCTCTGTTTAGTCCTGGATAGTCCAGAAAGTTTGAAGGTGGAACCAAGCCAAAGGATGTAGGTTGACTGTAGAAACCAGAAGAAGCTGAGCTGTTTTCATAGGAAAAAGAAAATACAAAAGGTTATGTAGCAGGTCACTGTGACCAACTGGAAGTAATCATTTCTAATTAGATCATCCTCACTCAGAGTCCCAAAATGGAGTCTGCCAGAGACTCAGCCCATGGCTTTCATTGGCTTTTCTACCCATACTTTAATTTCTCTACAATTAGATCCCAAACATTTGAAATCGATAGTGTATTGTGGAATCTGTAAAGCTTGCTTCCTGTTACAAACTTACAAAAGAAAACTGAACCATTTGATATAAAAATCACAGCCATGGGCTGCAGCATACACTAGTCTAGGTACTTAGTCTTCTTATTACTTTTGTAACTGTATAGATATTGCTATTTATGTTACACATGAGGATCAATATTCCAAACAAATATTAGGGAAAATGTTGTTTTCTATGTGGCAGATTTTACGTTCCCATGGAGATACCTGTAGGAGGGAGCTTGAGAGGCCACAAAACTCGGCAAAGGTTATCTTGCTGTATTTCTTTCTAACCATCTCATCTTGGAGTGTGGAGAAAGCATTAAGTGTAACCTGCTAACTGTGTAAATCCTAAGAGCGCAAGGGAAAGACAACTATATGTTTCACAAAATTCTGGTTCCCACTACTTTGGCAGTGTGGCTCCTGTAGATGGTAACCAGGCTGCCATTAGGTATGCAATCATACTGTGCAAACCAAGAAAGGGATACAGGTGCAGCACTTCCATCAGTACTACTTGAAGCAGTATTAATTAAGGTTTAGATAATCCACTCTTTTATCTACTTCTTACAAAGAGCACAGTGCTTCCTCTCCTCTCCTTCTGGTCCTCGCTACCTTTTAATATTAATTGTCTGACTTTTGTCCCCACTTTCCTGCATGATGAGTAACATACAGGTTTTTATTTGTTTGTTTTACAGTATATCAATCACACGGGTCACAGCAGATATCTCGCTTGCCAAACGCTCCGTATTAAATAACCCTAGTAAGCATGCCATAATAGAACGGTCCAACACAAGATCAAGCTTAGGTAAGTAGTGTATCTAGTGATAATAACCAGAGATTGGCACTACAGTACAGTACTCCCAGTTCATGTCTATAACAAAAATCATCTACCTTCTCTGCTGTGACAGGAGCACTGTTCACAATAATTCACGTCACAAAGCCAACAAATCAGAGGTCCTAGAAATGTGAAGTCATTTCTGAGAGCACTGCCTAAGAAAATACTTACCAGTACTGGGCTATCCTTCTTCCACTGGGATTAATGTTAGTTTTGGTACTGGCCTCATTGGGAGTAAGAACTAGCCCATAATGCAGATAAAACGTGGGGATATCCCTTTGGATAAGTAAAGATGCAGTTTCCCAATACCAGCAATTAGGTGGGTTCTTCAATAATATGAGTATATATTACAGGTATCCCAGCAATAATCAGACTCTTTTACTAATCTTGAAGTTTTCCTTTTCAATATTGAATACTCTTGGATCTGAGCAACTTAATTAAAATTAAATGCAGAAAAAGTACATTTTTGTATTGTTATGGTTGATATAAAAACTGAAATAGCCATAATTCATATTCAGACAGATTCTCAGTATGTCAGTTGGTGTATCTCCTTTGACTTTAACTTCACCGATATACACTAGCTTGGGATCTGGCCCATTGCACTTCTATATGTAGTGAGGCTAAGATGGAAGATCAGCCTTAAGTCTGACTTTCTTGATTTTGACTTGTTTGTGTCACAACTTTAATTATATTTACAATAAATCTAGTTTATTGTATATATTTTCTGAAAAACTTAAATCAAGATTAAAATCTCCTCTAGGAATTATTTGGGAAAGTTCTATGTCCTGTGTTATAGAGAAGGGTAGATTAGATGATCATGATGGTCCCTTCTGTCTTTGGAATCTATGAAACTGTGCACAGACAATAGAAAATATGTTAGTTATTAGAGACTGGAATGGCTTTTGAAACTGTTCTGGTGTTTTTGGTGAATATACTTTTAATAATCAGTTTTGTAAACAGAGCCTGAGTAAATATGCATTTTGCTGGGTATCTTAACATTTATAGTAGTGTAGCAGTTGGACTTTTTAGAATATATTCCTGTAACTAAGAAATGGCTACATGAATTGCTTGAAAATTTGCTTTTGAAAACCCATCCTTTGAGATCTTGGATGGCAAGTAGAGCTGGGTGTATAGTAAGAAAACTTATTTACACAACATTGTGATGATTTCTAAATACATTTCATTTTTACTATGTTCACATGCCTTCTTATTTGCTTTGTGCAAAGTGTTGTTCATGTGAACATTCCTGTGATGGAATTTCAGGCCTGTGGCTAAAATTGCTTTTATCATTTAATGAAAAGATGAAGTTAAATTTGTTTGGAGCCAAAGTGAAAGTTGATTATATAGATTAGGTCATCCAATCATGGAACACAAATAGTTCATGGTGATCAATTGAACAACCTGAATATCATAGAATTAATAGCTAATACTTGAAGAATAATCAGTAGTCAAAGGAGTACCAAGTTGAATAGGCTAAAATGTGTTGGAACATGTGAAATTCTTTGATGGATATTTTACAAGTGAAAATCTGTAAAAATTTCAGTCTGTTTATTAAGAGGAAAAGGGATAAAGTTGCTGAATAAATAATTCATGGTGAATTGTTCACCCAGCTGTAATGAGAGACTTCAGCGTGTAGCACCTCAGCATCTCTTCTTTTTACTTACTGTGGAAGTGCTGAAATAATCTCAGTTGCAATAGCACAAATGGTGTGTGTGTGTGTGTGTTATATAGGCTGGGCTGGTAGCTCCATCTATTATTAAGGTTGCCTAACACTTCTAAGTTGTATCCAGTTGCTTATAAATTTTGCCAAACTTTAACCATTTGGGATAAAATTTTTCATTCAGGGTATCTGCTTCATGCTGAATTTCAGTCGAAACAGTTCAGCTGTTTCCAAGAATGAAGCTAGGGAAAGATATTTTTTTTTCTCTGTTAAAATTTTTTTTGGCAACCTTTCCTTTGAAATGCTCTCGAGTCCCATGCCTTGGAGCAGGGCTTTGAAATTTGACAGAGAGGGCCTTTGTGTCAGGGATGTTCCTTTTGCCATTCCTTGCAAAATCTTCCCAAATTTGGCCAAGTTATAAACCTGCGAAAAATTAGTTCATACATGCTAAATAAAGAACTTTGCAGCTAAATTCCACAAAGATTGCCAGAACTGAGTATGCTCCATCCCAGGGCTAAGCAGGACATTCCCTGTAATTGCAGCTCTGAGTTGCTGCAAGCCAGGCCAGATCTGGACACTGGAACTGAATCGGGAACATGAGGAGTCTGTCTCTTATGTACTTACAGTACTGGGCCCAGGCAGTGTGGAGGAGAAAGCTGCCTGATTGAATGATTGGAATGCGGAGAGGACAAAGAGCTGAACTTGGGGTTGTTGGGTGAAACACTGAGACAAGGAGCCAACGGAGTGGGGAAGAGACTAGGGCTGGAGGATAGGGGAGGAAGATGGAAGCTCTAACTAAGATCTGAGGTATGGTCTGAGACTGGGAGCTAGGGAAGAAAATGATGAGGGGACTCAGAGCCTCTGGGTTGGGTTGGGGGGGCAATGAGATCAGATGATGAGCCAGGGGAGGACACTGGGACTGGTTGGGCAAGGACACTGGGAAGGGAGATAGGTCTGAGGTGAGAAATCTCAAGGAGTGAGACTGACTTGCCGGACTAGGAGAGTGGGACTGGGATGAGAACCCTTTGGAGTGGAGATTGGGGCTGCTTAGATGAGAATAGGAGAATGCAAACAAGGAGCCCAGTTTGGGGAAAAGATGGGACTGGGACAGATTGGAGGGATCTGGGAAGAAGGGTTTAAGTTTGGAGGAATGGGCAGAAGAGCCATGCCCGCTAGAACACACTACCCTCTGAGGCCTGGAATAGGACCCAAGATTCCTGAGTCTCACCATCCATCTGATGGCACCCACTGACAACATATGTCTCATTCCCCTTTAAAGTGTTTGTCCATCTAGAGGATAACAAGCTGCTACAGCTATCACTTACTCTGTTCTTTCAAGTGGCAGAGATCTGTGCGTGAACCTAAGGTTCCAACCCTGCTGATAATGCCACATGATGGAATTTATGTTTTTTTCAGTTTGCTTAAAAAAATAAATCTAGGAAATTGCACGGAGATTTTATATTAAAAGAACATTATTAAGGTTGCAAAGTCGAGCACTCAAAAGTTAGAAAATGCCAGAGTTAAGATTGTGCATGCAATTTAAATTTAGCTTCCTTGGTCGTTCTGCTGACGCTTGGTACTGCTGCAATTGTAATAGCAGAACTGCATCAGCCACTGAATCCATTCTTGATCTCCTTTCTATGGCAGGGCTACAATTATTTGTATTTGGTCATTCTGCGGATATAAAGAGATTACTTTCACTAGTCTTAATTGCAATGAAATTTGATTTTTTTAATTAAAACAGCAGCATTTTAAAATGTTAATTTCCTGTATTTTTAATCATGATAAACAGCTGTATATGTAGAATGACAAACAGTATATTAAAGGGTGAATTTTCAAAACAGCAGACCCATTTTAACAGATTCAGTTTGCACCAACAAAATGTGTAGCCAGACCTGGCTCCTGAAACTCAATTAAGGACATAATTTGCATCTGTCAAACTGCACTATGGGAATATATCAAGTAGTTAGATGGAGAAGGGACTCTGATTTGTGCCCAAATTAACATTTAGGGTATAAATTGCACCTGCACCAAGTCCTCTGAAATTGTACCACTAATTTTAATATAAATATTACTCAATTACATCATGGAATCAGCCACCAAAATACCCTCAGAGAACCTGCTTCAATATGGGCAGGAGAGACCTTTTGACCACACACCCTTAGTTGTCTTCTACAACCGCACACTGTAACCCTTACAGGGTATCATTAAACATTTACAAGCCATACCTGCAGACATATCTCCATTGCTATGATGATCAATGCTCCCCACAACACACTTTCCAAGATCCCTGGATCCTACACCTGCCTATAACAACAGGTGGTATACCTCATCAAGGGCACTAAATGCCCCAACAACAATTATGTGGCTGAAATGAGACAATCACTATACTCTCAAATGAACTCACACATAAAATGATAAGACAAAAACACCTTATCACACACGAGCAAACACTTTTCCCCAAATAAGCACTCCATATCTGACCTCTCAATCCTCATTCTCAAAGGAAACCTGCACAACCCCTTCCAAAGATGAGTTACAGTTTAAATTCATAACTTTGTAAGTCACTAAAAATCATGGACTCGATAAAGACACTGTATTTATAGCTCACTACAACAACCTATAACACACTAACCCTCTTTTGTCCTATGACTGCCAAGATTTTAACTGCCCGTTTCACCTTGAATGGTCTCTTACAACAAGTGAACTCCTTATGCAAAACCAGTGGCTCTCAACCTTTCCCGACTACTTGTACCCATTTTAGGAGGCTGATTTGTATTGTGTACCCCCAAGTTTCACCTCACTTAAAAACTACTTGCTTACAAAATCAGACATAAAAATACAAAAGTGTCACAGCACACTAGAACTGAAAAAGTGCTTAGTTCGTCATTTTTACCATATAGTTATAAAATAAATCAATTGGAATATAAATATTATACTTACATTTCAGTATATAGTATATAGAGCAGTATAAACAAGTCATTGTCTGTATGAAATTTTAGTTTGTACTGACTTCACTAGTGCTTTTTAGGTAGCCTATTGTAAAAATTAGGCAAATATCTGGATGAGTTGACGTACCCCCTGGTTGAGAACCACTGTGCTAAATAATCTGATCTGTCTTGTATTTAGCTGTGACACTCTGAGTACCTTTCCGAGACTTCAGAGTTGCAGCCGTGTTAGTCTGTATCCGCAAAAAGAAAAGGAGTACTTGTGGCACCTTAGAGACTAACAAATTTATTTGAGCATAAGCTTTCGTGAGCTCCTTTTCTTTTTCCCAGACTTGAAGAAGAGCTCTGTGTAAGCTCGTGCCCTTGTATCTTTCACCAACAGAAGCTGGTCCAATAAAAGATATTACCTCATCCACCTTATTATTCAATTAGTCATATTGTTTTTTCCTTCCTGAAAAACATCAATCTTACAATAAGATTTACATTACTGTCTCTTAAAAGGAAAGAAAAATATGAATAAAGAGGGGAAAAGCTGCTATACTTGCAATCTCAGTAAAAATCTGTTTCCACTGGGGAAATAAATCATCCTTTTGTAAGAATGATTTTCACCAGACCACTGAGTATAGGGCTGCACAGCAGTTAAGTATATAGTAGAAGTACATTAGCTTTGCTATGAGACCAACAGCAGATTTAACATGTTGAGCAGAGAGAACCAACCTCCCCACCCCCTCCAAATAAAACATGTGGGGTAAAGACCTGCATTTGAGGGATTATGAAGATGTTCATTTTAGACCTCATATTGTTCAGTCTTCCTTGGAAACTGCCTTAATAAGGGGTATATAAAAATAAAGATTTGAGAATTTGACTTGCTGGAAACCAAAGTGACAGCTAAAAATCTCTGTTTCTGAGTATTTTAATGCAAAACTAATCTATCCAAGAATGTTAGCAAAATACTAACTAGTGCCAACATTTATGCAAAAGGATACAAGGGAAAAATAAAGTTTTACTCAGCTCTTGTGTGAAAGCTTGCTTTTGTGTGTTAAAACAGCTGCATACAGAAGGGAAATATTTGCTTGCCAGTAATGTCTATATATTTATGTGAAATGTCAATAGTTAGTCAAATTTATACTAAAACGAAAGGGCAGTTCATTTGCTAATTGCTTGAAATGCCAAAAACAAGTTTATCTTTTTGAAAAAAATACTCTTCACACAAAGGAGGTAAAGTACATGGTAAAAACTCACCAATCTGAAATTCATTCCAAAATTGGCATACACATGGCTGTTTGTTTTTACATGTGTATATGACATATGCAGAAACTGCTGAGTTAGCTTTGCATTTTTTGCTGCTTTTCTTTGTTAGTATTAAGCACCCAAACCTTTTTCTTGGTTGTTCCTATGTATGTGACATTTCTAGCTGCTCTTGTTATAACCTTATCTCATGCTGTATGCTTTGTACAAGAACCTGATTGTCTTGGCTTTTTCCATTCTTTGCTTCATTAATGCCCTCCCTTTCCAGATGTTTTAGGTATGTATATAAGCTTGCAAATTATGTTTCCTGCTGTTTTTGTGTTCTACAATTTGTGTGCCTCACAAGCCACTGTCTGTTTCCAATAACTGGTTTTATAATGATATACAGAAGTCTTAGCTGTATTATGCACTGATATTTTTCTTGGAGATGTCATTTTCTTTATTTATTTTAAAATGTTAAAAATAAAGTGGAGGGTGACAAGTGAACTATAAGGGTTAGATTTTCAAATGTAGGTGTCCTAAATTGTAGTACAAGATCTGCATACACTAGTTCAAACCAGAGAATGTTCATGTGAAAATAGAGTTCTGAATATGATTAATTGATCGTATATATGATTGTAAACCCATTTATCTGATTTGTAACAGCCTGCCTATGGTTATATGCACACAATTTGCATATATAATTTAAGTGCCTAACTTTGAAAATTTGACCCTAGGAACTTTATAGAATTTCTTGGTATTTTGCTAGTATCCTGTAGATAGTATTCTAAAGCGTGAAACATAAATGCTTATAGAAGCATAAAATGAAACTGTTATGGATAGTTAGTCATTTTTTTTAATCTATATGCAAAGCCAACAGAATGATTTGAACAGTCGTATCCATTAAATTCTTTGCAATTATGCTATTGGAATAAGATGTTAGTGTGGTATTCAATGTGTTTAATAATTTAATTATGACCTCTTTATATGGTTTCTGTTCCAAAATAAATACTTCACTGCTCTTAAAATAAATGTAAACCAAAATGAAAAAGGAATGTTGGATGTCAAACACAGTCACAAAGCTATTGAGTGCATGTAATAGGGACTGGGAAACAGGATTTAGGGCTTGTCTATACTCAAAACACTACAGCAGCATAGCTGCAGTTGCACCATTGTAGGGCTCCAGTGTAGACACTGCCTATACCAACATGAAGGATTCTCCTGTTGGCGAGAAGCAGTAACTAGATGAACAGAAAACATTTCTCAACCTAGTGCTGTCTACATGGGGACTTAGGTCAGCTTAACTATGCCACTCAGTGGTGTGGATTTTTCACATCCCTGAGTGGCATAGTTAAGCTGACCTAATTCTCTAATGTAGACCAGACTTGAGACAGAAAATATATTTTGGTTTCAAGCTACCAAAGTTTTCTTATAGTCCAGAGAAAAAAACATGGCTTTAAAGGTAGGAAAATACCTTGACATCTCCTTTTAAATTAAGACTTTTTGAAGATACTGGCCAGACCCTAAGTAGTAGCCAAGGAACTCTCACATAACTCAGATTTTGAGGGCACTTTCCCAATCCTGGGGCTGCCTTAAGCCAGAAGAATGCTCTTATCTGTAGCAGTTTTCCCAAGGAGCCAGTTTGGCAGCCAGCAATTGCTGAGGTATAACAAAACCCTGGCCACACCCCTGGAGAGGCGGGATAGCTTAGAGATCTCTGAGGCCTGGGATCTCTACATTTCTAGCCCCCACTCAACATCAGAATACTCAAGTCTCCCATTAAGCTGCACCAAGAACAGCTCAGGATCAGGATCTGTGTATAACTGTTACTTGTGTGCACACATTAAAGTTGTGTGTTGAACCCTAACTCACCCATATTCTGACTTTTGAGTATTTAACTCTACAGATTTAATAACATCATTATTTTGAACATAATTTCATGGGGTTTTTTTTCCAAGAAAAAGGGGAGGCGGTTGAACAAGAATAAATTTCCCCAGTTCAGTAAATTACAGATACCAGGCAGCATCATATCACCCAACTTTCTGTTAGTACCAGAGGTCAAGTCTATATTCATGTAGCAATCTTTTTACACCTAAAAGAGGTATGGTGGTACCATACCTTTTTATTTTAAACATCAGTAATTTTAAAACAACAAATCAAATTTTTTTTAATTTAAGTTATATATTTTAGGTTTCAGTGAGATCTATGTATCAAGCTACACTTGAAGGAAAATCAGATCAAAGTTTTACAATTATGAATATTCCTATTTGGCCAGTTGGAAAAATACATACATGACTATAACAACATATGCATTACATTACATCTTTCTAAATGCCCACTGCAGTAGTTACACTATATAGCTGGACAAGCTTTCAGTTTAATTGTTTTAGAGCCAGATTCTGCTACCTTTACTCATGTTGAACCTCACTCAGTGGGACTGTTTGTGGAATAAGGTATAACGGGAGGTGAGTAAGGATATCACCATCTGGCCTGTAATGAATAATTTACAAAAATGTCTTCGCTTTCCTTACTGCTTCTCGGTAACATGCTTGATTATTGTATTTAAACAATAAAGTTTGTGTTTTAGCCACTTAAATACTGTAATGATATGGTACAAGTATTTTCAAATTCATGACTATTTACAGAAAATAAGTAACCACTTATTTAGGTGCCTAGATATGGATTTCTGAGCCTAATTTTGGGTGTCCATGTTTCTATATTAATCCATTGTTTCCAGGATTTGCTAAACCACACTATTAACATTCACTTGGGTTCAAACTAGGAAGTCTCATCCAAAGTGGATTCTTGTTATTTTGTTTAAAAAAAAACAAAGGGGGAAAGGTAGGTATGTCCTTGGGCAACTTACCATTTTTAAATGAATATTTACTGGTGATTAATACATATTGTTCACTGAACTCCTTGTATTCTCTGATGTTACACCAATTATGGTGGTTGAATTTCTGTGGCAGAAGTTATTTGATATAAACAGGAGTTGATTTATAGTTACCTTGTAATAGGACAATCTTAGTAAAATTTACTGTCTCTTAAACTGGTTTGCTGTTTAGTCTGTACACATGTTGAACAAAATGGTCATCCCTCCCCTTTTTTCCTGTATAGGTCGCTACTCTTCTCAATAAATGCTAAAGACCTATCTGGCTTCAAGACTAAGCTTGATAAGTTATGGAGGAGATGATATGATGGGATAGGCTAATTTGGCAATTAATTTGATCTTGACTAATAAGGGTAGATATGCCCAATGGCCTGTGATGGAGGTTAGATGAGGTGGGATCTGAATTACTACAGAAAATTCTTTCCTGGGTGTCTGGCTGGTGAGTCTTGCCCACATGCTCAGGGTTTAGCTGATCGCCATATTTGGGGTCGGGAAGGAATTTTCCTCCAGGGCAGACTGGCAGAGGCCCTGGGGGTTTTTCACCTTCCTCTGCAGCGTGGGGCACGGGTCACTTGCTGGAGGATTCTCTGCACCTTCCAGTCTTAAACCACGAACTGAGGACTTCAATAGCTCAGACATAAGTTAGGGGTTTGTTACAGGGAGTTGGGTGGGTGAGAGTTCTGTGGTCTGCGTTGTGTAGGAGGTCAGACTAGATGATCATAATGGTCCCTTCTGACCTTAAAATCTATGATTCTACCATTTTGGTGCAGCAACCTTTTTTCTAAGACACACTCTTAGGCTAGGCCTAGTTTGATTGTGGTCTTTCCCCATAGAATGCTAACTTTTATTTTTTTTCATAATTCATTAGAAACCAGTGCCTTGATTCTCTCTGTTATACTGTTGTAAATCAGGAGTAACTTGTTTGAAGTCAGTGTGGTTACACGGTGTCAAACCTGTGTGAGAACAGAATCAGGCTTCCAGTATCTCCTCTCTTTTCTTAGTCAATTGAAAAAATATTATTGTAAAAAATCACTTGTATGAGTTGTTACTGACTCATTCTAACATGACAGTTATGCTTGTGCATAAATTATGAGACTGTTCATACTGTTTTTCTCTGCAGTATAAATAGCATTCGTAAGATCAGTGGCTGTCTGTTTTTTTCGAGAAAAATAGGGCTGATTTGATTGTATAACTGATGAAGTTAGGATAGTAACTTAAAGACCTGATGCTTCTAAAAGAGGGTATATTAATATCAGCAAAGATGAAAATGATAATAGTTAAAAATATGTCAACAGTTAGTAAGTCAGAAAATATAAATAAATGGTTGCAAGAGAAAGGTCAAATAGAGTCTGGTATTTGGATGTTGAATGATTTATGGTTGGTTAGTGTAAATTGACATTTAAATGTCACACACCAGTACAGTCAAGTAGACCCTATTCCGTCCTGTCATCGGTTAATTCTTGGAAACACATGCCATCCTTAGTGTTTTGCTGAAAATCAAAATACTTTGCTTCATCTAAACAAAACAGCTTTAGGTTTGTAATTCAGTATTCATGGCCCAGATCCTGCACAGTGGTAAGATCACTCAGGGCATGTTTACACTATAGCTGGGTAGTTAATTCTCTGCTCAGGTAGACATACACATGCTAGCTCTGCTGGAATTAGCACTCTACAAATAGCAGTGTGGCCACAGCTGCTCAAGCTAGCTGCCTGATACATACCCAGTGGTTGGGTGAGATTGTATTTAGGAAGCGAACCTGAGCAGCCTCCCTTTCCACCGTGGCCACACCTTTATTTTTAGCATAATAGCTTGAGCCAAGCTAATGCATGTAAGTCTACCCGAGCTGGGACTTACACCTCCCAGCTACTGTGTAGACGTACCCTTTATGCCCACTCCCTTTCCAGAGGAGCCTGAAAGCTGCTCTTGCCATCCACAGAAGGATCCTCCTGAAACATAGTGCCAGTGTAGCAACTTCTGTGTCAACCCCCGTTCATAGTGCAAGTGTAGGTGGCATTACTGGAACTACCTTACATCCCCAAAATACTCTTGGCAGCTGTATTGGCCTCTTGGGGCTGTTAGCAGCCTGACTAATTTAGTGCAGACTTCAAGGACTTATTCAGACTTACAGGAATGCAGTGGTTACCTTTGTACCCCTCCTCCATATCTGAGCCTATACATTTAAACTGTCTTTAATAATTCCTTTTTTTTCTGGATGGATTTTACTTTTACTGGATTTTCTACTTTGTGTCAATATATAAAAAAATGGCTCAAAGGTTTTGATTACCTTTTTTGAAGTAGAGGTAAAGCTTGTTAAATAAAAAGAGAGACAAAAGTCTCTCATGCTGGAGTTAAGGCTATATGCACAAGCACATAACCTCACATAATGTGGCTTTGAAATCCCTTAGTTAAAAGCTAGGGCCAAAATTTTCAGATATGGATTCTTAAACACAGGAATTTAAATCTATTTTAGACACATAAATAACTGGCCTGATGTTCAGAGGTGTTGAGCAAATGCAGACCCATTGGCTTCAGTGGAAGCTGTGGAAGCACAGAACCTCTGAAAAGAATGCCAATTTCATAGACATCTATACTTAGGTGTCTAGTTGTCAATACTCACCTGAAAATTTTGGCCCAAGTGTTATCAAGAGTTACAGAGTACCCACACTCGTAAAAAAACAGCAGCCATCATGTTCAGATTATTAAATCAGCAAAGCCTCAGGTCTTGTTTCCAAAATGTTATGATTTCAGAAATTTCCTTTGTGGACTTCCAAGACTAATTTAATTTCTCTTTTGGGAGAGATCATTCTAGCTCCAAGGACACTGGTCAGATCCTCAATGGTATAATTCTTCATGCAGACAAAGGGGCTAAACCAATTTGCACTAGCCAGGGTCCTAGCCTACTATCTTGTTGAAGCATTTTCCCTTTTGAGCATCATTATTTACTAAGTACCTATGGAAGCCTTAACTTCATTCCACTGTGTGATTGCTTTTCTCATAATCAGAAACCTGCTTTGAAACCTTTGTTTTTGAAACAGTTTGAGTTAAGAATGAAGTGGATGTCAGAAAATCTTTGATATCTTCACTCTTTGAAATAATTTTTAAGAAGATGGCATGTGGTGGCAAATGAAGTTTCCATTATTCTAGCGCTAAAGTCAATGTGATTCCTTTCAGACATATTGATTATGCTGTTCTCAAGGTCATGTGGCCTTCACTTAATAGTTCGGCCTTTTGAGAGTGCTTGTAAATTTTTCTTTTAGGACACTGGCCCTTTTCATATTTCAAAAGTTGATGAAATCTGATTCTGATGGAATCTTGAAAAGAATAGAAATATATGTCATACAAAAAGTCTAATATATTGGCAGGTGCAAGTAGCAATTTCTTATAATTCTTTCTGAACATGCTGGTTGACACCAAGAAGTATTTTTGGGGGGTCTGGAATTAGCATATGACTCTTCAGCTAGTTTGAGGGTTTCAGGTCAGGTTGATTTTGTCTCCTATATGGTGCTTTTTCACTTGTTCAACAGCCCTTGAGCTGTACTATATTTGGTAGTAATTATTTCACAATTTTGTTGTTTTATCACTTTTTTGGTGTTGCTGATAAACATATAGCCATGAACAGATGAATTCCATGCATCAGCTGAACTACAACACTCATGTATGTTGGATTTAGCAGCTCCCGGTTGCTGTTAAAGATCGTGGGCTGTACTAGTTACCACTGAAATGCTCTGCATCTGTTCCAAACGTTTGAAGGAGGATTCCATTTTCCCACCCCAACATCTGTGTAGTTCTCTCAAACAAAGCTCTTCTACTGCAGCTTTGCACAGGAGACCACAAATTTTACTTTGATTAATTTGTTGAGTTACTAGAGAAGTGAAGGACTATCCTGTTCTGCAGTGATCATTGGGCCTTTGCCCACTCCAAGGTAAACTGTTGTAATAGATTCTATTTAAATTCTACTTGAAGTCCACTTGGAACGTCCAGACTGGAGCAAGCCACTTGCTCAGGGTGCTCAGAGCTGTGCACTGGATGCCTATTAACTGTAGGGTGTAGTTGGTGTGAATGTTCTGGGATTGTTGAAGAGACAGTCTAACTGTACATTCTGCCTAAATGGTCAGAATTGATTGAGAGACTTGTGGCATCAGTTCTAGGAGTTGATCTCCACTGCGTGCGGAGATGGTGTTTGAGGGCTCCCATCTTTGAAATTTGCTCCCCTTTGGTGGCCCTCTACAGACAATATTTATCAGATTTCAGGGCAAAATATAAGTCTTATTTATTTTCTTTAGCATTTGATTGACAACTTTTGTTTTTGTCTTATATGATTTATTTATGTTTTTGAGTGTTGTAATAGCTGGGCTACATGTTCATCATGGTGAAACTCATGGTAGCTTGAGCTTTATTTATACATCCCATTTTGAGTAGCTAATACAATTTATGTGAGTTCATTTTTATAACTTTGCTGCCATGGTTTCTCAGTACATCAGTAGAGACATTTTATTAACACTTGATTTTCATGGAAGGGAAAATTACTGACCTATAATTCTGCTTTTTTTTTTTTTAAGATACTACTCTGACAGTATTTTCTCTTCTGGGTCTCAGATCTCTAACCTAAGACATGTGGGAGTCCTGTAGTTCCTGAAGTATTTTGCTTGCTAATGGCAATAGTAAGCAAGTCCTAAGAGCAAAATATCTCTCCCTTTTGGCAGACATACACCACCTTTTGGGCTTATCTGCTGCACTTGGAGTCTTTGGTGGGGAAGGATGAGGGAAGATGGATGAACATCCTGTTGGAAACAGAATTACATCTCAGTAATTTACAAGAATCCTTCATAGAAGGAGAATTGCAACTCAGTAATTTTCCCTTCTTGAGAGAGAATAAAGCTGAAACAGGGAATAACAATAAAACCATGGTCAGCCAAGAAGAGAGGACTTTTATTTAAATAACGGTTGGGAAAGATACACCATTACAATCTCAGATTCCAGATTTCAGAGGGGTAGCCATGTTAGTCTGTATCAGCAAAAACAACGAGGACTCCTTGTGGCACTTTAGAGACTAACAAATGTATTTGGGCATAAGCTTTTGTGGTCTATAATCCACTTCATCAGATGCATTGAGTGAAAAATACAGTAAGCAGGTATAAATACAGCACATGAAAAGATGGGAGTTGCCTTACCAAGTGGGGGGTCAGTGCTAACGAGGCCAATTCAGTTAGGGTGGATGTGGCCCATTCCCAACAGTTGACAAGAAGGGGTGAATATCAACAGAGGGGAAATTATTTTTTGTAGTGAGCCAGCCACTCTCAGTCTTTATTCAGGCCTAATTTGATGGCATCAGGTTTGCAAATTAATTCCAGTTCTACACAGATAACCTAAAAGATGAGAGCAAAGGGAAAAGATTCAAATAAAATTGGCCAATTTAAATACACATTCCCAAAGGAAGAAATGGAGGACTGGGGAGTCTTGGAAAACTGTTCTACATCATGCAGATCAACATTAGTTTCACTCCTAAAAGCTAAAGCAAAACATTCTAACTGTGTGAGCATACAGAGTGAGGACTATGTGGCTGCCTTGTAGAAATGTAAGGGAAAAATTTCTGAGATAGGCAGTGGAGGCTGCCTGCTTCTGATCAAATATACCTTCACATGGCCAACGAGGTGATAGCAATTAAAAATGCAATCCAGCAGTGATTTAGTCCTGGCCCTCTTAGAAATACTGGTATGTAGTGAATAAGTTACAAAACAAAAAGTTTTGATGGATTTTCTAAGGCCTTTAGACTGCTTTAGGTAACTCCCTTCACTTCCCCTACCTACCAGACCTTGTAACATGAGCAATGTAGAGAAGGGCCTCCCTAGGAAAACGTGATGACAGGATAATAGGCTTGTTAAGGTAGAACTCTCTCACCATCTTGGAGTGGAATCCTTGATGTGTTTGGAGCATCACCATTTCCATATCAAACTTGGTATAAGGTGGATCAGTCAGTAGAGCCTGAGGCGTATTCACTCTGAGCTGAAGTTGCTGCCACCAGGAAAATGAAATTCTGTGTAAGAAACATCCAATCATGCAGTACTTAATTTATAATGAAAGAGATGCTGGGGCTTAAGCAATTTTTTACTTTCATAACTGACGTGACAAGCCTGAGGTGCTGGGGCTATGAACTGCCAAACCTAGAAGTTCTGGGGGCTCAGCCCTGGCAAGCCCTGGCACAAATTAAGCACTGAACTCGTGGGTAATGAGTAGAGTTTTCATCATCTTTAGTCAGGACCCACATTAATGTCTCATGATATCAGGAGGGATTTCCAAAGCTCCCACATGAGCATGAGGTGAGGCAGGCAGAAGCATTTTACTTGACTAGTTCATGATGGGCCAGAATAGGTGGCAAATTAGCCTGAATGGAGTAAATTATCAAATTAGATTCAGTCAGGCACAGAAAGTAGCCAAAGAGTTTTTGTGCGGGAATTAAAAAGGCCCACTTGGGTCTTTTTGCACTAGGCTGCTAACCTCTTCTACTTGGCAATGCAAGTCCTTTGGATAGATGGTTTTTGAAAAGTCAGGAGGATGCAAGCCACTTGCTCATTAACACCATACCTACGGATCTCTGTGCTGTCAGGAGCCATGCTATTAGGGAGAGAGCTCCTGGGCTGGGATGAAACAAGGTGCCTTGACTCTGAATAAGAATCTGAGACTAGACATTCAGCCTGACGGGATCAGCTTTGTCATCTGCAGCTGAATTGATAGCCATACCTCTCTGGGCCAGCATGAGGCAGGTAAAAGCCTCTTCCTCCTGTGCTTTGTCAGGACTGCAGCTCTAGAAATACTGATGGCAAGGCATACTGAGTCTCTTCAGTTCATGGTAAATGTCTCGCTCATTCTTAATGCTTTGAGCTGAAAGCTTCTTGTTCCAAAGGGTGACAGAGATGCACCTCTGATGTCCCCAACTGGAGGAAGATCCCAGTTCCCCACTCTCTGATCCAGAGGCTATTCATGCTGGTCCACCACAGATTAAGTCACTCTATCTGCAGTTGTGTTCACCTTTCCTGCTAGATACTTGGCAATCAGTAATGGCAGGTATAGCATTAGTATTGCATAGTATTGCTTACATTTGCAGGGCCTCCTGACATAGGAAGCATCATCTGGTGCCTCCTTGTTTGTTGATTTAAAACATTGTGGTCTGATGGTCCCAGTTCAAATGGTCAACTTTTTGGGAGACCAGGTCACTATGATTTGGATAGGTGTGTTGGAAATCGATTCCTAAATTAAGATGGTGCCTTCATGGGCACTAGGCCAGGAGGCCTAACGGTGATCTTTCAATGCTTAAATTTTTGCTAGTACTGTATAACAATGTTGGTTAGTAATATTTTTTAAAGATATTTCTATACTGGCAATATCCCTAGTGTAGCTGCAGTTTTATCAGCAAAAAACATTTTGTTAGTATGGCTTATTTTGTTTAGGGAATGTGTATAAGCTATACTGGCAAAAGCACTTTGTTGCTGGCATAAGCTGTTCTATACTAGGAGGGTTTGGTGGTATAGCTATACTGGCAAACGTTTCGCTAGTGTAGCTTAGGGCTCACGGTCTTCTAAAGTTCTCTGATGTGAGACATGCCAGGACACTGTAACTACTGCTAGTTACAGTCTTAAGAACCACCAAGTGTGGTATGATCTGAGCTGTTACCTGCTGCCTCACGCTTTACCTTTCGGCATGACGAGTGAAGTCTTGGATCTTCTCCTTGGATAGAAAGGCTTTAACAGAGCAGTGATTAGCTGGGGTATTATGTACTTTGGTTGGCTGCTGGAAACAAATTGGGATTTTGGGTAACTTATGAACCCTAGTGACTCTAACAGTGACACATTGATCTTTTTTCAGAGTAGCAGCCATGTTAGTCTGTATTCGCAAAAAGAAAAAGAGTACTTGTGGCACCATAGAGACTAACAAATTTATTTGAGCATAAGCTTTCGTGAGCTACAGCTCACTTCATCGGATGCATCTTTTGTCACCCTCCAAAGTAATGTCATTCACTACAGAATTATCCAAGTAGAGGAATGTGTGCATTCCTAGCCCATGCAGGCTGGCTACATTTCCCAAAGCATTTAGTGACAACTCATGCTGCTAACCCTGCTCAAAAGGCTAACACAAAATTGATAACATAACACTATGTTTTAGTGTTTGGATAGTCCCTTTGTGTGCATGTCAGCATCCACTAGTTTCTTACCCTTTTGGATTTACCTTATTCTAGTTAGTTATCTTAAATAGTGGTGTGGAATGAGCACAGAACTAGAATCCCATTCCCATTTGAGATTTGATCTTGGCTCCAACATTGACTTCATCTGTAGGTTAAGCAAATCATTTAATCTCTGACTCAGTTTCCCTGTCTGTGTAATAGGGATAATAATTAGAATTTGGCAGAGAAAAGTTATCTTAGAAGATTTCACTATTTTGAAATTTGGGGGTTTTTTTTCAAAAAAATTTGAAATTCTCCATGAAAAGGGATGGAGGCCCAGCTCTGGAGCAGCCCTCCTAAGGGCTGCCTTGGAATCATGGACCTGTGAAGCCCTTGGTCCCCAGAAGCCTGCATATGGGTGAACTGGCAAGAAACCAGTCAGGTTTCTGTCGGAAACCTGCTTGTTTTTGCAGGAATTGCATTGAAATAAACTATTTCCATGGAATGTTCTGATTTTGATGAATCGACAAATTCCAATGAAAAACTGTTTTGTCATATTTTTTTCTGACCAGCTCTGATAATAATCCTTAACTACCTCAAGGATTATTGGGAGGATTATTAGCATTATTTTGAATTTTTTGTTTTCAAAGTACTTTACAAATATTGACCATTTTCAGACCTAGTGCCATATTACATATAGGGCCCAATTTTGAGAGATGGTAAGCATTGATAACATACATTGAAGCAAATAGAAATTATGGGTGCTTAGTACCTTATGAAAAACAGGTCTCTTCCAGGTGCCTCACTATAAATTTAATTGTGTAGCTTCAGGCACTCAGGTTTGAAAATTATGGTCATTAAGTATAATTAGAGTCTGTGCTGCAATAACTTACAAATAAGGAATCTACTGAGTTACTGTAGTAAAATTGAGGGATTCATATTTCAAACAGGAGATCATAATGCTGCATACACCTCTTTGCTATACACACATGGATTCAATCTTATAAGAAGGTGTTAAAAATGTTTCTGCATATTAGTAGTATACAAAAGCATGAAGGTGAGACTGGTAAAGAGCACGACCTTCAGAGAACATAAACTGTAGGCGGAATGTTCTTGCTAAAGATATGTTTGCTTCAGTAGAATGCCAGTGACATTAACAATTAACAGCTCCTGCCAATCTACTCATATGTTGTGGGAGCTGCATGCCAGTCTACCTCATTTTTACATTTGTTAGAATTAATTTCTGTTAAATATTTTCATAACTCTAATTTTCTACTTATCTGCAGCTGAAGTTCAGAGTGAAATTGAACGGATATTTGAATTAGCAAGGACATTGCAGCTGGTAGTACTTGATGCTGATACCATTAATCATCCAGCTCAACTAAGTAAAACCTCTCTGGCTCCCATTATAGTATATGTAAAGATTTCTTCTCCCAAGGTAACTATCTTACTGCGCTTAATTCTGTTTCAGTCCACTCATTCTTTGAGACCTGTGCCACAGGTACAAAGAGACACAGGGTTCTAAACTGGATGTCACTGAAGATCAATGAATTGCACTTTTGAATTATTTCCCTTTGGATGGGAAGATACCATTAAAAGGATATCATCTCAATCAGTGGGTTACAAAATCACTTTTTGCAACAGAGAGATAGTTCTAATGGTTACTTAAGTTAGAACTAAGGGAAACAGTTCTCTTGTTTATTATTATTTATGTAATATTGCTTTACAGAGTGTCAACAGTTTGTTAAAAGCTTTGCAGAAATATGAGCTAAGGTCCTTGTCCCAAAAACTTTATAATCCAAATAGACAGCATAGAAATGAAGATAAGGGAGGAGATGTTCTGAGCAGCAGGACAACTGGTCAGTATAGTTCAGCACACACAGTATTTAGTTCTGTAATTTTTGTTCAGTTTATTCTTAAGATGTTCAGTCATTTAATTTATCATCATTTCACTGTGTGGGGATGTCTACATTTATAGTCTTCTTGGAACAAGTACATCCTGAAGAGACTTTGGAAGGAGAAAGTAGAGGCCTGGTAAAGTGGGTCTGGAAGAGCATTCTCAAGAGTCTCTGTAAAAATGGTTACATGGAAGAAGGCACACATGAGAATAGGAGGACCAGAAGGTGTCAGTTAGTTCAACTTGGGCAGAAAAAGAGAGAGAAAGGAAATAAAGAGAATGAGAGTAGAGAGGTAGGCAGAAGCAAGGTTGTGCAGGGCCTAAAAGGCAAGGCAGAAAGGCTCTTAAAGCCAGTGAAGGAGACATTATTTGATATGTTAAAAATTATACAACAAGAGAGTTACTTTTTTGAAGAGTACACAAATACATAGGGCCTAGTCCTGCTAACAATCAAGTCCCTGGCAAATCTCCCATTGAATGGAACGGTTTGATCCTATTCCCACTATCTGACTACTTCTTGCTTCTGAATTCTTTCTTTTCCCACCCACTATGTATTTTAACTGTCTTATTTTCCACAGGTTTTACAGAGGCTAATAAAATCTCGAGGGAAATCTCAGGCTAAACACCTTAATGTTCAAATGGTGGCAGCTGATAAACTGGCTCAATGTCCTCCAGTGAGTTACTGTTGATGCATTACTGATGTGGGAAGTGACTCGTGTTCAAAGGGTCTAGTCTGTCCTTTGTTTCCAAGTAATAGGTTACTTGTGTAACACTGTGTTGGCTTGCCACTGTTCGTTCATATTTCACTTGTTTTTGCACAAAACTCCATTTGAGATCTCTGCAATATATTTTTTTCACCAATATGATTAATCCTGGAGATATATACGTATTGAGCCACCAATATTTTTACACGATCCATAGCTGAGGAACTAAATTACTTCAGTAACTCTTTATAGGTTATTGATCCAAAACTGAACTGTTTTGGTTTATGACCAAAAGTTGCCTCTGGCAAGTTCCCTCTAATTTTTCCCACACATGTTTGGAATGAATTTTGTCGTGTGTGCCAATATCAAGGTGATGTGTGACACATCACCTTCATATTGCTGTACATAACAAAATTCATGTGGTGGGGTTGGAGATGAGGGGTTCAGAGTGTAGGAGAGGCTCAGGGCTGAATATATTCAATCCCACTTCGCCGTCGGTGAGGATAATTTCAGTTACATCAAACAGTGGTTGGGGGGATACATCTGAGTCCACTTTACAGGTCAAGATCATTGGGCTACTCAAGAGAAGGGCATGCATATGAACTTGACTGTAAAGATGACTCAGATGTGTGTGAGAGAGATATAGATATATAGATATATATAATTAGAATTATCCTTGCCCTGTCCTGACCATTCTTCCTCCCCACTTTCTGAATCAATGGAAAGGGGGAAAAGCATATAGAAGGGCCCCTCACCGATGCAGACAGAAAGCATCCATCTGCAATATATTATATATATATAAAATGTGTGTGTGTTGGAGTTAAGAGCCATTCATCTGGCCCTCAGATCATTCCTCATTCACATACACAGGAAGCAGTGACAGACAATACATCAACAAATAGGAGTGCTCACTCCACTCAGCTGTGTGCAGAGGCAATCAGATTATGGGACTGATGTACTTACCATGATAATTACCCAGTGGCCCTGCATTTAACAGGAGAGAACAGCATGATTCCAGATAGTCTCAATAGGTATAGTTCTCGAATGAATGGTACACGAAGGATCAGTTGACTCAGAGCCTCTTTTCCATTTGGGGTCAACTAGATGTGGACCTGTTTGCTACAAAGTTCAACAGAAAGAATTGCATCTTCTATTTGAGAGCAGGAAGAGACAGTCAGTCCATCTCTGATGCTTTCCGTCTGCAACGGTGAAGGCCTCCCACTCGTGCTCTGCCATGAGGCTAACCAATGCTGTGTGAGTGAACGCCCCTAAATTCCTTCTCAACAACCCCTGGCTAGAAACGGAACTATTAGCAGTCCATTCATCAGATCATTATATCTCTCTTAGCACTTCAATAGTTAGTTAATCCCTTTCTTAGTTGTAGGGCTTTCTTTATTTTCTCTTCCTTTGGGGATTTTTTTTTTTTTTTTTTTTTTAGTTTTCCCTCTTTGTCTGGGATTTGCCCCAGGACAGGGTATGCCCGGTTCACCGGGCTTTAAAAATTGCCTCTATTGTAAGGAGGCCATCCCTGTAGTGGATAAACATTTTGGCTGCATCTGTTGCCTTGCGGAAAGCCACATTTTCCAGAAGTGTGGTTTCTGCCGACAGCTGAAGTCCAGGTCTCGAAAGGACCGAGAACTTTAAAACTCCTCCTGAGGCAGCTCTTCAGCCATCCCCAGATCTAAAGATCTCATGGTATCTGACACACAAGAGTCTCCCTTGCTTAGTACCAAGAGTTCCAGTACCAAGTTTATTTTGGACATGGGAATCTCCACTGGTACCAAGTCATGCACCTCCATTATCAAATGGAGAATCAGATAGCGAACAGGACGAGGTCAACTCCCATCACTCCTCTCATATTCCCTATAGTGCCCACTACCAATCTGGGCCTCCTCAGTCATACCCTCCATCTGCTCCTCAACCACCGTGGTATGGCCAACCATGGGCACCACCACCAGGACCCCTTTTACTGCCCCACTGGCTCTACTGGGATCTCTGGGTGATGAACAGACTCCAGGCCTTCTGAACTTCTAGCACAGCCCACCGTGAGCTTTGAGGTGCTCTCCCTCAGCCATGGTGTCCAGAGCCTCTGAACTTCCAGAGGAGATCATGGAGGACCAGGAGGGTGGATTTGAGGAGGAAGTCACACCACAGACCAACATCTCTTCCTCCTCTCTAGATGAGGCAGTGATGCTCCCTCTGCCATCCTTACCTGATGACATTAGGCTATTTCAAGATCTAGCTAAAAGGGTAGCAGATACATTGCAGATACCTTTTGAGGAGTTAAATGACACCCATCATAAACTCCTGGACATCTCGCAGTCCTCCTCTTCCTCCAGAATAGCCCTCCCCATCAATGAGGCCCTTCTAGATCCAGTCAAGTTTGTATGGCAAACCCTGGCATCTGTCATGCCTACCTGCAAATGGGCCAATACGAAATATTATGTCCCAGCTAAGGATATGAAATTTATTTTTCCCATTCCCCCACCAATTCCATTGTGGATGCAGTAAACTCCTGAGGTTGCCTGTACCAGGTGAAGTCCACCCCTTGTGATAGGGATTGGAAGCTCCTCGACCTCTTTGGAATAAAGGCCTATTCATCCATCACACTGTGGTGCAGTAAACTCCTGAGGTTGCCTGTACCAGGTGAAGTCCACCCCTTGTGATAGGGATTGGAAGCTCCTCGACCTCTTTGGAATAAAAGGCCTATTCATCCACCACACTGAAATTCAGAATTGCAAACTATCAAGCTCTGACAGCAAAATATGACTACATCAATTATGCCAGTTAATGCGTTTATTGATCAGCTCCTGGAGTCACACTATGAACAGTTTGGGACCATTATTAGTGAAAGACATCTGGTGGCCAAGACAGCACTCTAATCAGCACTCGATGCAGCCAACACAACAGCCCAGTGCATCTCTACAGCAGTGGTTATGCAGCAAGTGTCCTGGATGCACCTATCTGGCTTCCCTAAGGAAGTACAGACTACAGCAGAAGACCTTCCCTTTGAAGGCAAATTGTTTGTCAAGAAGACTGACGCATCCCTCCATATGCTTAAAGATTCCATGCCCGCTCTCTGGTCATTAGGAGTTTATACACCTTGGACAAAAACCAAAATTTAGTTGCAACCTCAGCATAAATCCCACACACCACATTTTCCAACTCAACGCTATTTTGAGCCTCAAAGGAAAAAATCCAGATTTTCCAAGCATAAATCATCAGGTCCCTCGTCTTCCACTTCACAATCATCCACCTCAAAACATCAGTTTTGACATCTTGGTTGGAACACCGACAGACCACTCCCTTCAACACTAACTGCAGCTGACCAACCCATCACATCCATTTGGGTACCGTTCCACAACAACTGGAAACAAATAACATCTGACCAATGGGTTCTGGAAATCATCAGCAATGGGTACTCCATCCACTTCACTTCCTTTCCCCCCTCCCCAACCAATACCCTTCCCTGTCCCTCTTCAGAGACTCTCTTCCCAAGAGGAAAGGAGTACTTGTGGCACCTTAGAGACTAACAAATTTATTTGAGCATAAAGCTTTCGTGAGCTTCCCAAGAGCTTATTACGACAAGAAATAGATCACCTCCTCTGTCTAGGAGCCATAGAGCCTGTATTTTAGCACCTATGAGGTAAAGGTTTCTACTCTCATTATTTCCTGATACCCAAGAAGAAAGGAGGTTGGAGACCCATACCAGACTTCAGAACACTGAACAAATGTGTCAAAGCTCAAAAATTCAAGATGGTCACACTAGCCGCAATTATTCCATCTTTGGAAAAAGGAGATTGATTCTCGGCCCTCAACCTACAGGAAGCCTATTTCCACATATTGCTCCTACTTTCCCACAGACAATTCCTCAGGTTTACCTCGGGCCATTACCAAAACAAAGTGCTCCCCGTTGGGCTCTCATCAGCTCCAAGGTCCTCTCAATAGTGGCAGCTCACTTAGGCTCCCAGGGGATTATGATCTACTCCTACCTGGATGATTGTCTCCTGAGAGCCTGCACCTCCAACAAGGCGCTCTGGGTCATCTAAACTCAGTAGACTTGTTCACGGAGCTGGGCTTACAGATCAGTGTCCAAATATTGACGTTCACCTCTGTCCAGCACCTAATGTTCATAGGAGCTGATCTCAACTTGTTACAGGGAAGGGCGCTCCTGCCACAGCACAGGTTCCACACACATTGGCGACACTCATAGAAGCAGTACAAACCAGTCATCAAATATCAGCCAGACACTGCCTCCAACTGCTGGGGCATACGGCTGCAGGCACGTCTGTGATATCTCATGCCAGACTTCATATGAGGTGCCTTCAGATGTGGTTCAGCTCAGTCTACAGGCTGAAAAATTCAGACTAGACAAACCTCTGTCATTGTCTACCAAAGTCTAATTCATCCTGGACTGGTGGAAAGACCCAGCAAATGTCTGCATGGGAATCCTCTTCTCGCAAACTTCTCCATTCATACTTCTCACCTCCAAGGCATCACTCAAAGGTGAGACGTACATCTCAACAATCTTACGACAAAGGTTGAGAGGTCATCCATGGAGATGTCTCTTCACATCAACCTCCTCAAACTCAGACTGATCAGGAATGCTGCACCCACTTCCTTCCACTAATCAAGGGCACGCACACAGGATCTTGACAGACAACATAGCATGCATGTACTACATAAATCACCAGGAAGGCACCAGATCACCCTCCCTTTGTGCAGAAGCACTAAACTGGAACTGGTACATTTTGTACAGTGTCATAATAGCAGCAGCCTTCCAGGAGTACAAAACATGATGGCGGACAGGCTCAGCCACAAGTTCCCACAAGACCACAAAT
This sequence comes from Dermochelys coriacea, assembly GCF_009764565.3. Taxonomy (NCBI): domain Eukaryota; kingdom Metazoa; phylum Chordata; order Testudines; family Dermochelyidae; genus Dermochelys; species Dermochelys coriacea. The sequence continues at coordinate 232,030,829 of NC_050069.1, forward strand.
GGGAGGTAACTCAGCAGTACTACATGACATATTCAGATGGTGGGGGAAACTGACTCTTTACCACTTACTTGAACAAGAAATGACCACATTACTGCTTCACAGCAGGAATAGGATAACACTCCTTAGGAGATGCTCTCCTTATTCCGTGGGAAAAGGACCTTCTCTATGCCTTTCCCCATTCCCTCTACTATCGAAAGTCCCATTAAAAATAAAAAGAGAAAGAACAAATATTTTACTGATTGCTCCCTCCTGGCTGACACAGGCATGGTATTCTTATCTGTAACAACTCGTGTCGTGCCTGCTGATCTCTCACCAACCCATTCCCTATCTCCTCTCGCAAAACGAAGGACACACTCTCCATCCCAACCTGTGGGTACTCCGACTCAAGGCCTGGCTCCTTCATGGTTCCAGCACACAGAAAGATCCTGCTCTGTGGAGGTACAGGAAGTGTTACTACACAGTAAAAAATCAACTTCCTGTTGTACTTACCTGCAAAAGTGGACCAGGTTTCAGGTTTGGTGAATTCCAGATAGATTTATCTGGCATCTGCTACTCTCCCAAAGATCCTAGATTATATACTGACTCTCAAGAAATCAGGACTATTTCTCAGTTCACTCAAAGTTCACCTAGTGACCATAGCACCCTTCCATCAACAAAAGAGGGTTACTCAGTGCTCTCACACCCAACCACAAAGCAGTTGCTCAAGGTATAGTAAAACTTTTCCCCCAACCTAGACATTCCATCCCAGCATGTGACCTAAACTTAGTACTAAAGAGCCTGACTAGGCCGCCCTTTGAACCCATGGCTGCTTGTATGCTCACATACCTGTCTATGAAGACAGACTTGCTGGGGGCAATCAATTCAGCGAGAAGAATAGAGGAACTAGCGGCACTAATAGTACACACTCCTTATACAATATGTTTTTGGGACAAGGTTATTCTCAGCCCTTACCTGATATTCATTCCCAAGGTGACCTTGTCTTTTCACATAAACCAACTGATTCACCTTCCTTTTACCCCAAGTCTCACCGTGATAATGGGGAGGCTATAGTGCACATGCTAGACGTTAGGAGAGCCCAAGCCTTTTACCTGGATAGTACAAAGGCCTTTAGAAAATTTCCTAAACTTTTCCTCTCTGTTGGATTATCTAACATATCTCCCCCTTTGAGGGAATCCTGTCCCGCCTTGGGAACGTAATGTGGTTTATCTACACACATGAAGCAACCTTTTGAACCCTTGGCTGAGTGTTCTTCGTATTATTTATCTGTTAAGATGGTATTCATTACTGCCATAATGCCAGCCAGAAGGGTGAGTTAATTAAATTAATACCTTGACGGCTAAACTAGCACTTATGCCTTTTCACAAAAGTGAGGTGATTCTTAGACCTGGTCCCAGGTATTTGCCAGAAATAGTTTATGAATTTCACATCAATCAGACAATTAATTTGCTAGTATTTTTTCCAAGGCCACATATAAATAAAGGTGAATCTTTTTACACTCTTTAGATGCTCTTGCATATTTTTAAATAGAATTAAAAGTTTTTAAAAATCTACATTATTAATCTCTTGTACTAAAAATCGTAGGGGTCATGCTGTTTCTTCCCAGACTATTTCTAAATGGATTAAACAAAGTATTGTTGAATAGTACATGTTACAGACATCCCAGTGCCTACAATGGTACAGTCTCATTTCACTAGATCTTTGGCAGCATCTTTTGCTTGCATTAAGCAAGTCACTGCTACTGAGACTTGTAGGGCTATAACCTGGAGTTCAGTGCACACTTTTGCTAAAATAGTATGCTCTTGATTTGGCTTCAAGGGCTGATGCACGATTTGATAGATTGATGCTTCCATCTCTATTCAGTTAGGATTCTGTTCTCTCCTCCAGGTTATTTGCTGCACTGCTTATTAAACTATCCATAGGTGGAACTATGCAGAGCCACTCAAAGAAGAAATGTTACTTGTAACCAGAGTTCTTCAAGATAGCTCTGCATATTTACACTTCCTGCCCTCCTTCACTTCTTTCTCAGAGTCTTTTAATTCCTTTCTCTGGGTTGGCAGTGGAAGGAACTGAGGTTGGAGTGGGCTCTGTGCCTCCCCCGCACTTGCCTTCCATATGTTGGGAGACGCTGAGGGGAGGAGTAGGAGGGGGCGTGCAAGCCTCTAAGCGGACACTGCTTGGAGAAGATTCTACCATTACACATCACAAGGTGGAACAATATCCATAGGTGTGAGTATCCAGAGCCAACTCAAAGAACTCCAGTTACAACTAAGTAACGTTCATTTTTTTTCACCTTTGTATATATATATATATATATATATATATATATATATATAAAGCTAATTTTCAAAATGAAAAATCAAAATGAACCATTTTGAAATGGCGTAAATAAACTGTTCCAAATTTTTAATTTATTTTTTCACAATTTTGGTTTGGCTTGAACTATTTACCAAATTCGACCCGAATTTGTGACTAGTTAGTGACCTAAGAAATGCATTTTTCAGCAAATTTTCTATTTACTCCCACGAATGTTGTGAGGATCATTATTATGAAAAAACTTTATTGTTGGGTTTACTCTGTACCCCAGATCCCTAGCGTGCCTATAGCGCCAGTAGTGCACCCAGTGTATTGTGTCCCAGAGGCAAGCAACGTAGCTGCTTCAGCAGTTAAAAGCCTTGTAGGCGCTACCCCTGGTGAATCCCATGAAATGTTCAGACACGTGGCTAAGAGAGAGGTTTTTACTAGAGCTAGCAGGGAATTGGAAAGGTCGCAAATACCCTAGATAGAGAAACTTAAACAGCTGCAGTTCAGAGTGAGCAATAGCAGTTCCTGTTTGGGTCTCTGGGGCAGTCCATTTAAGAGTTAGGACTTTTCAGGCTTAGTGCTTGGAGTGCCCTCTCTAGTCCAGTCTCTATTCAAGCAAGTAAGCATTTGCAGGATTGCAGGCAAGCTCAGTTAGTGTCTCTCATTGGGGATCCTTCATGCTGGCTCTCAGCCCAGCTGCTACTTCTGCTCCCCCGTAAGTCCCACACAGATCTTTACCCAGCTGTGATATGGGCAGTCACAGCTTGTTCCACATGTGGCTCTGTCCACAGTTCCTGGGGTTTCTCTCCAGCTCCCTGCTGCCATGTGGCTCCCACTCCCAAAATAGTCTCGCCACTTCCTGATTCAGGATCTTTTCCCTTACCTGGCCTCCGGAAGGAGAAGTGCCATGGGCAGGGGACTGATGGGAACTGTAGTCCTTGCTTAGTCAAGAGGAAGGGGATATACAACTGGGAAGAGCTGATGGAAGTTCTAGTCCCCTGCTTTGCAGATGCATCACTATACCATAATATCAAGAGTTTGCTAGGCACTGTACAGGCACATACAAAGACAAGGTCCCTGCCTCAAAGAGCTTAGAGTCTATACGGGGCCCATCCAACTGCAACTGAAGCCGATAGAAGTCATTCCATAGGTTTTAAGTGGGAATGGGATATAGTGGTAAATTAAGAATGAGTTAGTTAATATCTTTTTAAAGACGACAGTCACCACATAACTGCTAAGTATTATTTGTTTTGTCTATTATTGTTATCAATTTTGTCTAGCTTTGTCTGAAGTATCACTAGGTATAGGGATTCCAAAATGTTCTTTGGTAGCTTGTTCCATTATCTCTTTAGTCCAACAATTAAAAAGTTCTTCTACTGTTTAACTTCTGTTTCTATATTTGAGTTTTAAAATATATTTACAATACCAATTCTGCCTTCCCACGTTACATATATCTTTCCAAGTGTCGATCATTCAGGCTTGCTATGGAAAGTATAATCTCACTATTACATACAGATTACTTTTAAATCAATTGGGGTTTTTTTTTTTGGTTTTTATTTTTAAAGTTCTGTCAGGATATGAATATTATGAATCTGGTTTATATGTGGTGCAATAGTAAAAGTATTTTCTAATGTGGTCTATCATCAGTACCTTCTGTGGTTTTATATTGGCTCCAAAGGTGGCTGTTCTCACTAAAATGTCTCCTTCACAGGAAATGTTTGATGTAATTCTGGATGAGAACCAGCTTGAAGATGCCTGTGAGCACCTGGCTGACTATCTGGAAGCCTATTGGAAGGCCACCCATCCTCCTTGCAACAATCCTCCCAACCAGCTCCTCACTCGCACACTTGCAACAGCCACTCTTCCTATCAGCCCAGGTCCAAACATAAATTTACAGGTATAGTTTCCTCTCTCTCTCTCTTTTGTCTCACCGCCATTCATTTCTGCAAAGGGAGGGAGACTTGCCAGGGCACACAGTGTGAATTCTGATAACAGAAGTTGCTAAATGTGTTTCACTGGGAGCCAGAAATTGATAGAGCAGAAGAGCTCTGCACTTAAGAAAAATCATTTGCTCTTTATAATGTAAATTCTTGAAGACAGACACTTTTCTTGTGGTCTTCATTGTATTCACACTAGCATTTGTTTCCTTACTTGCTGATTTGCAAGACATCTTTGGATTCCAAAGGGTGAAAGGGCCTGGCTGAAATGTATGGTGGTGGGAAGTGGAATTTCCTCATGCTCAGAACAACCACTGCTGCAGTAACATACTTACCAGCCACCAGCATTTTTATAACTCTTCATATATGATTCAGTCATAGTTATACAACAGGATTAACAGTAATGCCATGCATGTTACTGCCTCTGGTAACTTTCAAAGTGACTAATATCCCAGAACCCTGCCTAAATGACTGGGCTGTATATGAGAGAGTTTCTCAGGAACAAGTTGGGGAGGAATCCATCCCTCCACAGGCAATGGAGTGGTCATGGAGTCACTTTATAGCCACTACCCTACTGCAGTCATGAGGATGAAGTGGCCCCTCCATGGCTCCCTTATCCACTGGCCATCAGATCACACACTTCCCTCATCGTACCCTCCTTATATGCTAGCATATTATGCAAGTGGGAATTTGAAATCCAGTATGTGCTAACCAATGGAGCATTGGATGGGGAATCAGGATGTAACCCACCTACCTTCTGGGTGTGGTGTTCTGTCCCCTCTAGTGGCACTGGGACCACTTAGAGAGATTAATGAGTCTTCTCTACTGCTTTAGCTAATAGCCATATGGATTTTAGCTCATTCAGTAGAGGCTCATGCATTTAGCTCCAAAGGTCCCAGATTCAATCCCACCCATCAATGACTGGGCTTTGTTGGTGTTACAAGGAGACAAGGGTTCTGTTCCCAGCTCTGTCACTGACCCGCTGTGTGACTTTAAGAAGTCACTTCATCTCCGTTTCCACTCCCACCCTTTGTCTGCCTTGCCTAATTAGTAACTCTTTCTTCCTATTGTACCAGGCACAATAGGGCTCTGATTTTGGTTGGGTACTTCAGATGCTTCTGCTGTATGAATGATAAGTGGCATCCTGGTGCCCTGTATCTTCGGAACCACACTGGATCTGCTGAGGTCATGGAGCGGATTAGAGTCACATTTGCCTCAACTAAAATAGCCAATTCTTCCATCCCAATTTCAGACTAAGATTTACTTATGATCAGCTTCTTCATTTTCAAGTCCATTCCTACGACTGACAGAAACATTTCCCTGAGTCTGGCTACACAGCTGACGTTAAAGTGCTGCCACGGCAGCGCTTTAACGTGGCTATGTAGTCACGGTTCCAGTGCTGGGAGAGAGCTCTCCCAGCGCTGTAATAAAACCACTTCCATGAGGGGAATAGCTCCCAGTGCGCAGTTCCCTGCTTACAGGGAGCGCAGTTCCCTGCTTACAGCACTGAAACTTGCATCGCTCACGGGGATGTTTTTTCACATCCCTGAGCGAAGAAAGTTTCAGTGCTGTAAAGTGCCGGTGTAGACAAGACTGTAGAAAAAACGGTCCCTGCATTTAAAATTTCAACTGCTGAAGTGTTTTGTTTTTTGTGGATCTTGCAAATATTTTTCCTGCAGTGAAGGCTTTATTTTAATAGAGATTTCCCTGTGAAATTGCAGACTTGGCAGGCTCTTCCCTGCAAGGAAAATCACTTTAATGCAGTCTGTAGGATATGTCTCTCTTCACAGAGCATCCTGGGGAAAAGAGAGCGTATGCGCCAGCTAGCTCCTGCCTTTGTTTGTCCTCAGGGCTGAAAAACTGCTCTGAATTAATGTGTGCTGGAAGAGCAGTCTAGGTATTGATGTTACCCAGCAGTGATAGGTAGTGTGCTAGATACAATTGTATAGCTATAGTATTGCTCAAGCCTTTTTATGCCCTTGAATGGATATTTCTATGTTCTACCAACCTATGTTAGTGTATATTGATTTTTAACCACACTGTTCAAGGACCATAATGGGTTATTAATTTCACCTTTCTGAACTCTGTGATCTCTTCTTACAAATTCACAGGTTTTTATTTTAAGTACTAAAAATAAAACTATCTTTACTCTTTCATGGTTTTGTTTGATGGTTTATTAATCCTGAAATGCTGAGCAAAGGTGGTCCTGTTTAAAATCTAGAACCCTAACTTCCTTCTGCTTCATCATATGAAGATATATTTTAAGCAGAGGTGGGCTAAAGCTGGAACCTCATATCTGAGCCTCTAGAAAGTTTAGGAATGGAGTGAACTTGCATTCCAGTCTCCAGATCTGAACCCACTGTTAGGATACAAAACTAGGAGGGCCTGTTTTCCCTTTCTTGTTTTGATGCAGCTAAAATCTCACAAGAACTGAAAGATTTCAGCCTGAAATCTCTGAAAAGAGCTGATCTCATAATATTTCCATCTTTTTGGACAGAACTCTTCTTAGAACAGTTCATAAAACTTCATCATTCCTGAAACCAAACCCAATCCTAGTCCTAATTTGACTTTGATCCACAATCCCAAAATTTAACCTAAATGTTAATCTGGATCCAAATGCTGCCTCCTCAGTCCATCTGTAATATTAGGGGCCAGTTCTTGCCATGGAGGTGCCGATGGCTTCCACTAGATTTTTTTTTTCACTAACAGTTTCTGAAGTTGGAGCGGGGGGAAAGTATAGTTTGCTTAGCCCTTTGTTTCCGGTCAAAGCAGACCAACTGGATCTGAATTCATAAAACATTCTTTTCTTCAGAGCAGCTAGAAGATTTGCACTTGCTCTTTGAATTTTACTGATCAAAATTCTGTAACATTGATTGTATTTGACATTTTGACCATTTGGAAATTAAAATATCCCATATAACTGTTCTTATTTTGTGTGCTTTAAAATCCATCCTTGTGACAAACTTTATTTTTTTTTCGTAAATTTAGAGCAGATCATTAATTTAGATTATTTTCTTTACTTTTTAATTTATTCTAACAGAACATAATAAATATGTATTTTTTATTCAGACACCAACTCTGGGCATTTCTTTCCATTCACCTTGCTGAATAGTACTAACTATTCAAGTTCATATTTAATACACTCCCCTCTCAAAATGCCAACACCAGCTAAATAATGACCAAAACAGAAACAAAATACTTCCTCAGTAGAGCCTAGAGTCTTGTTGACAGAGACATGATGTCAGAAACTCATGAATCTGAACAACACAAGTGATATAATCTCCAGTGTAATTTGGCAAAGCACATGCAATTATAGCTTTTACTGTACTCAGATAAACAGATGTACTACTGTGTTAAATTCTACCTATATAATAATAATCCAGGATTTTTACATTGTGTGTCACCCTGAAGCCAAGAATGTCTGTTGAGTCAGTATGAAGCAATTGGAAACAGTTACAAGCATGATTGAGAGCTCTTTTTGTTCAGAATACCACCCGGTTCAATCATAATTGAGGTTCGTAGTCTGTTACCATCCAATTTTTAAAATTCTCAGCAATTAGTACTTTACAAATTATACCTGTTCAGTGTATAGTAAGGCATGTATCTATGCCATGCCAAGAGTCCCAGACCGTTGTTATGTCAAATATCACTCAGTCACCAGCCTTACTCGATAGCAAATTTGCATACAACAGTTTCATTGCTTGAATGAGGGAGACTGCTGAGAAGGTGGATTACTTGGTCCAACTGCCACATCCAGGCAACAGCAAGGGCTTTGAACTACTAGTTTGATTTAACTTTGTACCAGCAGTGATAGCGTCGTGCTGAAGTTCCTAGCTAAAGGTGATCAGGACTATTCCTTTTGGCAGGACACTGTTTCTTTCTTAATTCTGAAATTAAATCTCAGTAATCATTTGGCTGTTGTTTTGGGACAAATGCCGGTAAATGTAACGGAACCCCAAAACTGAGCTAAATATTCACAATTGTTCATTTTGCAGTGATTTCAAACACTGTGCTGATGAAGACTAGGTTTGATTGTACGTGCTAATTCTTATTTCAGTCTTATGTAGTAGCAATATGTTAGGAAATTGTTTGTGATAATATCATTGTCCCTCCATTTTCCTTGGACTTTGACCTTATAGTTAAATGATTATTGCCAAGTGTCTTATCACAGTGAGAGAATTGAATTGTTACCAAAAAACCTAGAGGGACAATGATATTATTGGTATTATAATACAAGTATAAGCAATACCAGGTCAAGCCATATCTTAATTCTTAAAATAAAACCAGAGGCCAAAATCTTGGCCTTCCACTGCTATATCCACCCCTTCAGCATTCACCCAGCTGTGTTTTAAAGACTGTCTCCAGTGATACCTGTCCTCAAAGAAGTTTCTGATATCCTCTAATGATACGTACCCTCTCTGAAGCTGACATATCCTCTCTAGCTCTTCTGTATTCCCAGTTCTGCCCCTGCATCCTCCATGTTGTGACTGCAGTTGTTGCTAACTGGAATGTTCAGAAAGTAAAGATGTTGCACAAGCCATGCACAAACTGACTGCTTCCCCACATCCTGGTTCGGATGGAAGGGCTCACTTGTATTACAATACAATATGTTCAGTAAAAGTTTAATTCTAACAATTTCTGGATTAGATTCACAGTGAATTGTCGTGTATGTAAATTACTGCTTTTATTATTTTTAGCTTAATTTGTATTGAGGAAAAGTCTTTAAATATGTGCTTATGATTGCAAATTTACTGTCTATTGTGACACTAACCAGGGCTCTCAAGGAGATCAGAGGAATGACCATTCAGCCCCAGAACGAACTGGCTCACAAGTTGAAGAGGAAGCACGGATTGAACCTACGAAGAAATTTCAACATCGTTCATCTTCCTCAGCACAGCACCATAACCATCGCAGTGGTGTTAGCCGAGGCCTGTCTAGGCAAGAAACATTTGACTCAGAAACCCAAGACAGCAGAGATTCAGCTTACATAGAACCAAAGGAAGAGTACTCATATGAGCATGGAGACCACAATGATTCTCACAGGGATCACAGTCATAGGGACGAGTCACATGGGAGCAGCGATCACAGACATAGGGAATCAAGGCATCGCTCCAAGGAAAGGGACCGAGAGCAGGACCACAACGAATGCAACAAACAACGCAGTCGTCATAAATCAAGGGACCAGTATTGTGACAAAGATGGGGAAGTGATATCTAGAAAACGCAACGACACAGGAGACTGGAACAGGGATGTATACATCCGCCAGTAACTTTTGCCTCTGGCAGTTTTGTGTTTCTTTGAAGTCTTGTATAACAACGCCCCTTGAAAATATCTTTGGGTTCTTCATTGCATAACATATGGTATCCTTCTGTATGCTGATTTGTACTGCTGTTGCTTGCATAGCAATAGCATGAAATAGAATATTCATATACTTATTTTTTGGATTAGTGCTATATAAATTGGCATAGTACAACTGCAGAGCTCCTGATGTTGTACTGTGCTTTTTTTCAAGCTGTTTTTGGTAGCAGCCACTTGAACAATATCTGTTGCCATCAAGGTGGTGTTAGTGTTTTAAAACAAGGTACAGTTGATGTTTAATAACCTCCCGTGTATTCAGCAAGCCAGAATCAGCACATACAAAACTGAAACTCATCTGTTTTGATTTTTAATTTGTATGCACTTGATTTGCATATTGATTTAAGAGCCACTATCTGTTGCTTGTACCTCTAGTGGACTCCATTTGGGGACAGAATTCAGTCTTGCCTTACACACAGGGAATCATAAAGTCAAAATCTATTTTCTATGTACTGGTACTGTGTACTGTATATACAGTTTATAAATGTTATTTCTGCAGACACCTTCTTACTATATAAGTTTGACCACACTGTTTTAGAGTCCTAATGCCAAGTCAGCAGATTTGCTTTTGAATTACTGGCAACTGGAACTAGCCTCCTTCAGGAAATTTGTAAGAGTGTTCAATCTAGACTTTTTTCTTCTATAGCTGAAAGCTTGTACTTACTGTAAATATGAATGAATGAATGCTTGAGATAAAAGTTTTGATTCCTATATTTTATGCCGTCCTTGCAAACTTATTTTTCTTTTAACTAACCTAGCACTATAAATTGTTCTACACACTTCACACAAATTTTAATGGGCACACTCTAATTTTTGTCTTATTGTCAGAAGGGTGGAGCATACATCCTGGTGGGCAGTGCACGCATATTTGTTTGTGTGTGTGTGTGTGCGCACATGCAGAAGTTCAGTGTGTCGAAGAAGATCTAGTGAAGGAAATAAGAGATTACGCAAAATTCCAACCAGTCAGTTTCTTTATTCTATCTGTTATTTTCAAAATCTGAATTGCAGTCAGGGAACATGAGGCAGTTTACTGCTACACGTAATTGGGAAAGCATAAATCTGCTGGCTGTTTGTTGAGACTCCAGGAGAGTAAAAACACAGGCAAATGTTACTGTAAGTGTTTCACTGGAAATGTAAAATCTTTGTGTTTTAGAGTATTTGTTTTAGTAAGAAAAGTTTACACAGCTTGTGGAGAGTTATTTTGTTGGAAAATAAATTTTTTTGTAGCTTCTCCACTTTTTTCTACACCTGCCACTTACTCTGTAGTCCTACTTTGCAGCCAGGTCTGTGCTCATCCTTCAGCCAAAAGCGTGTCTGCCAGTAAGAGCCCAGAAAAAGGACTGTTATAACCAAAGGTTCAATCCGTTATGAACTCACTAGAGAAACGTGTTGAAATCAAATGGAGTGACAACTCACTATGTTGTGCACCGAATACCTGTTTTACTGGTAAGTGGGACACAATGTATTACTTTTCGGCTTCAGATCCCATGACCTGCCTAGATTAAATTCTGTTCTATCACAGATAATGATTTTACTAGTTTTAAGAATCAAACACTCCCCATGCTTGTAAGTAGCACAGATTATATAAAGAATATAGAATTGGGGTTGTACTCATTTAAACTGTGCATGTGTTTATAGTTTATATATTTTCTTGCAAAAAGGTGGATATGGGAATTGCTTGACCAAGTATTTTATATCATTAAAGTGAAATGTGTAAGAAATGCATGAGATTCATTTAAAAAAAATTCCATGTCTAGATAATTATGTTTCCACCCTTTGGGAAATATTTATTCCCTAAAAAAGACTTTGGAGTATTTTTTTTATAAATAGAGAGTGAAATTTTCCTGTCGGGTATCTGATCATAACGCCCGTTGCTGTCACTCATAGGCATCCAAGAACAGCATTTGACTGAATGTGTGCGCTGGGGGAAGGGACGGTAAGGGTCTCTTTCTAGAAACAAAGTTCTAACTATTTGTATACATTCTAACTACCTTGCTAGCAAAATGAAGAGAGTTTGTAGACCTGATACACTACAAATGACTTTGTACAAATGGAGTACTTGTGGCACCTTAGAGACTAACAAATTTATTTGAGCATAAACTTTCGTGAGCTTCATCGGAAGTGAGCTGTAGCTCACGAAAGCTTATGCTCAAATAAATTTGTTAGTCTCTAAGGTGCCACAAGTACTCCTTTTCTTTTTGCGAATACAGACTAACACGGCTGCTACTCTGAAACCTTTGTACAAATGGTAGCTGTATATGTACATGTTGGGGGTCTTTTTTTAACATGGAGCTGTATCAGTTCATCAGTGGGAACCCATGTTGCAAGTATATTTGCTGTTTGAAATGTTTCAGATCATTGTTATATATCCTTGCCCTCTACACTCCTACTCTAGCAATTTTACCAGCTTGACGTTACTGAGCTGTGAAAGGTAATTCTCTCACCTACTCCAACTAGTATGTCAATTAGTTCCTGCACAGAAACTACCTGTGGCTTCCACCCTTGGCAGTCAAAACCTATCCTTTTATTTTGACTTCCATTCCATGTAGGTTTTTGTCTTCAAAGTATTTCTTAGGGAAAGTTTTGCAGCATTTGAAATCTCTAAGCAGCTATAAATGGAAACTTTGCCAGTTTGTTCATCTCTTTATATCAGGGGCGGGCAAACTTTTTGGCTTGAGGGCCACATCGGGTTTCTGAAATTGCATGGAGGGCTGTTTACGGGAGGCTGTGCCTCCCCAAACAGCCAGGCATGGCCCGGCAACCCCTGGCCCATCCACACCACACCCCCCGCTCTCTGTCCCCTGCCCTATCCAACCTCCCTCTCCTTCCTGACTGCGCCCCCATCCAACCACCCCTTCTCCCTGACTGCCCCCAGACATCCCACCCCTAACTGCCCCCCACCGCCCCATCAACCCCCCCCCTCCTTCCTGACTGTCTCCCCTGGACCCTTGCCCCATCCACCACCCTCTGCTCCCTGTTCCGGGACTGCCCCCGGAACCCCTGCCCCAACTGTCCCCCCGGGACCTCTCCATTCAACCCCCCTGTTCCCCACCCTCTGACCACCCTGACCCCTATCCACACACCCCCAAACTCCCTTGCCTTCTATCCAACACCCCCTCCCCCGCTCCCTGCCCCCTTACCATGCTGCCTGGAGCACTGGTGGCTGGCAGCACAGCTGCACTAGGACAGGCAGCCGCGCAGCACAGAGCACCGGGTCAGGCTGGGCTCTGCAGCTGCCCCAGGAGCTCACAGCTCCCCTGCCCAGACCATTGCACCAGCAGCGCAGTGAGGCTGCGTGGGAGGGAGAACAGTGGGGGAGGGGCCGGGGGCCAGCCTCCTGGGCCAGGAGCTCAGGGCCGGGTAGGAGGGTCCCGTGAGCCGGATGTGGCCCACGGGCTGTAGTTTGCCCAACTCTGCTTTACATGGCTGCCCAGTGTAAACAAAGAACATAAATGGAATCCAGGTATGGGACAAATGGAGTATTTATTGGTTCACGGAACATACATTCTCCTTTCACAAAGGAAACCATGTGCCCTAAACCAGGTCAATGACAATATCCTGCTTTGTGTTGAACATGTAGTGCATATTGGGACTGTACCAATACTTGAACTGCATTCCTTGAACTAGCAATTTCATTTTCTTATCATTCTGCGCATGACAGTTCTCCCCCAGTGAGAAAGTGGTTGTAGTACTGCCTTGTCACTGTGCCTTTTGCAATATAAGCTGCTGGCTATGCTCTACTGTTGAAAAGCATTTGGCACGTGGAAGTATTGACCAGCATGTTTTAAAATACTTCAACTGGTGGGGAGATGAAAGGCTGCGGTAGTGAAGTACTTTTTCCTCGATGGTTAGCCCCTTGCAAAGTTTGGTAATATTTATTTCTGTTGTGATAGTGCCAGAGGTCCCAAGCTGCATCAAGGCCCTCACGTATATGCCCTGCACAAACCCATAGTAAGAAACAGCCACCCTATCCTGTCAAGCTAAAAAGATAAAGGGATGGGAAGCATGATAAAACATGCAGCAACGTGCTCAGGAGAGGTGATACACGTATCTTGCTAATTCCCTATTTATTTGCCCTCAGGACAATCAGTATAGGCAGGGTGAAGGGAGAGGGATACAATTGAATATATACAGTGTACATGCACATTTTATTATATACCTTTTTGTATGTCTTTTTTAAATTAATACATATCGATGCTAACCAACGGCCCAGTTCAACCCAACTGCTATCAGTTGTTCAGTTTCTTGCAGACACCATGGAAGGCGGCGCTGTTGAGGAGTGATTTGAAGGTGGAATGAGGAGTGGTCATTCAGATCAGAGCAGGGAGGATATTCTGTGCATATAGGCCAGTGCGCAAGAAAGAGCAAATATATGTATGCAGGAAGCTAGGATTAGGATGGGGATGAGGGGTGGAATGACAGGAGGTTTAAAAAATCATTTTGCAGTCCATCAGTCAACTAAACATTATCCAGGAAAAGATAGTATATGAATCTATTAAAACCCCAAAATGGAGTATGTCACTTGCTTTTTTTATTTACAGTCTCTGGAGTTTGGAAGTGGAGAAGAGGGTTTTTGTTTTGTTTTGAAAATGTAGTATGTAACTACTCAGTTTCACTTCTTGATTTGGCCCTATTTAACCAAAGCAAACTAGGGCAGTGGTTTACACCATGAGATGTAGAAAAACTTGCAAAATATTGAGGGAGAAGCTCATTTTTGCCTACACAAACAGAGTGTTTGGCTTTTTTGTAGGTGGAGCAGGAGGAGGTGAACCCCTGCGCCCTCAAACCCAGGCTCAAAGTGCAGAGCAGCTGTAACCTCTTCTCTCCCCCTCCTATGTGGCTACTCATCTACAAACCATGTGGGGTCAGAGTCTTCCCCAGCCCTACTAATCAGAAGTGAATGTCACCCTGTTGAACAGCTGTGGGACAGTATGGATTTTGCTGCTAATCATTTCTAAGCTTTGTTGGTTTGTTAGTCACTGAAACTGGCTTTCAGAACATGCCACTCCTGCTCATTAGCCAAATTTTAAATTCAGTAGATAACCTGATTTCATGGTAATGCATTTTCTGTCAACATAATTTTTTATTTATTAATATTAATAATTTGTCATAATTTGCCTCCTATATCATCTTTCAGGAAGCAACATCCTTTAGTTTTTCCTTTTCTGTAAGTTCTCTCATATCTTTTTACCATTGTGGTCTGAGCTCCCAGTAATTCAGATTGAATGGATTATGTCCCAGATACCCACTTGCATATTCCTCTGAATCTTTTACAATCTTCACTTTACCCTGCTCCATTCCCTCCCCTCAGGAGAAAAGCACATCGTAAGCAGCTCTACCAAGGTAGGCAAGGAATGGAAAAGTTGCTTTTCACAGTGTGAAGTAACAGTCTTTATTATACATTCTGCCTGTATATCTCACATCTTCCACCTAATTGTGAGGGAGTGAAACATTTTGTGAATGTAATATGCATATGCCATTTTCTTGTGAATACTCTTAATACTAATATTGCTTTGATGCTCACAGTCTAATTCCCAGAACGTCTCTTCCAATTACCAAGTTACCTTCCAATTTTTATATAAGAACTGGATTGCATAGGCACATACGGTCACCATTTCTTTCTATAGCACATCATTGTAATAGTGTGTTCCTAGGCAGCAAACACATCTTTTAAAAGCCAATGGGTTATACAAGGTGTAATATCAGATAAAAATTTCGTTCCTTTAATAAATATTTTGTTAATCTGATCACCCCTGGAGAGAGATGTATAGATATATATATACATACACACACACACACATCTATATCTATGTTTCAACAAATTATAATAGTATGAAACCAAATTTGGTGCTAAATTATTTAATGAAGGTTAGAAAAGTTATCATTCTTTAACTGTTGTTCTAGAAGTCTCAATCAAAAATATATAACATAGAACAGTGGTGAGCAACCTGCAGCCCATCAGGGTAATCCGCTGGCAGGCCGTGAGACGGTTTGTTTACATTGACCTTTCGCAGGCAAGGCTGCCTGCAGCTGGCTGCGGCATCCCACAGCTCCCATTGATGGGAGCTGCAGAAAGCCAATGAAGTGGGTTATATCCCACGAAAGCTTATTCTCAAATAAATGTGTTAGTCTCTAAGGTGGCACAAGGACTCTTGTTTTTTCATGATACTTTAGGTACTTACCTTTACATTGATGAAGATGAATATCTAGAGTTGGTACTGTTGTAAAACTTTTTTTCCCCCGCTTATCTCTAAGCATTTCTACAAACAGGTAAAACTGCTTTGAGACTTTGTTTTTAAAGGGCTACGGTCAGGTAGTTTAGTCACATGATCTAGGTTTTGTAGCAAGAATCCTTTTTCATTCAATGTTTAACATCTTCATTTTGGATTTTAACATTCTGCACTAGGTAGTGCATAAGTACTAGAAAGTGAAACCTACTATAACCAAGCCAGTCTGTCACCATACAGAGAGTGACTGATTAAAAGGGAGCACAATATATAAATTTATATTCACTCTCGCCTCTCATTCTCTTTATAGTAAGACTGGAAAGGAAAAACAAGTATCCAATATGATTTTGACTCTTAAGTGTCCCTTTAAGTCTTTTGCTACAAAGCAGAAACAGTTACAGTCATATAACTTCAAAGCTCAGCACTCATTTTTCATGACAAAATACTAAACCAGTGTAATGCAACCATTTACTTTTTTTTTTTAATCTCAGCCAAAAAAAAAGTAATTGAAGTTTAGATTTTTTTTTTAAAATAAGTTAATTACTAAATTACACTATTTTGTTATTTGTTTGATTATTCAGGATATTTTAAAGCACTTGCTAATGCTTACAAAAAATTCAGAGCTGCTTTTAATACAACTTCAGTAGAGATTGTAAGAAAAAAAGTAGTTTGAGTCAATTGACCACACTCATCCATCCCACATTCCCACACAGTAGAAGTTAGGGTAACCAAATCCCTTTTGGTAAATTATTTTTCTCTTATAATACAAAGACACTATAAAGGAATAATGCTGTGTCAGAGTAACTGGGAGAGGCAGTCTAGGAGGATAAAGCTTGGGGACCAGAAGCTTGATGTTGACACTAGACTTCTGTAGTTCAAAGCAGAAGGGGAAAATGGCCTACAATTTTCATTAATCCCTTTGGATCAGAAAGAACTTGTAGATGGATATGAACAGTAAAGGAATTTGGCCCTTGGCATAACATGGTGGGGTAGCAATGGAAACAATGGAAGCTGGGGTTGTTTATAATTTAGTTCCTGAGAACTCCTATATAGGTCAGTTGAGATCAGCTTTGGCAGAGCCTGTTCTCTGCTTTAGAACAGAGATTTGTGTGTTTTTTAATCCATGTAGGAAAGACCACAACAGGCCTGACACAATTCAACACTGCTGCCTTTTTCAAATTCACTGTTGCACAGCACAACTCCTACTTTAGTGCATATTGAAAGCAGCAACTAAGAAGTTCCCTGCTCTTCTCAATGTACATGTGTGTTAGAATAGAGCCAATAGTTTTGTAATTGACCTTTACAGGATTTAATTCCAGGCATTCTCCTCAAAAGATGGTGATGCCTTTTACTAGCATTGACATACAGGTGCACCTGCCAGCTAATAAATCCTATTACTAAGTAGTTGTGTGGCCATGTCTAGAGTTGGAAAACAGGTTGTTTTTTTAAAATGGGTTTGCTAGCTAACACATTTTAAGTAACAGGACTTTACACCAAGTGTACTTAGGGCTAACCATGTTTAAAAGCATTGGTTTGGCTAGTTATGATTAATCCTAGGGGTAGACATTTAAGGTAGAGAAGAGCTTTCAAACTGATTCCTTTCCCCCTGTGAGGAATAGCTATCGCTTACAGATGATGTATGAGATGATAAACATATTTATAAACAACCTTAGCTAAAAGCAGAAACTAAATCTAAGAACAAACCACACTGAGTAACAAAATTATATAACTTTTACTAAAAAAGAAAAGGAGTACTTGTGGCACCTTAGAGACTAACAAATTTATTAGAGCATAAGCTTTCGTGAGCTACAGCTCACTTTGTAGCTCACGAAAGCTTATGCTCTAATAAATTTGTTAGTCTCTAAGGTGCCACAAGTACTCCTTTTCTTTTTGCGAATACAGACTAACACGGCTGCTACTCTGATAACTTTTACTAGGTTGTTTTAATTGCAAACCAAGCAGTAGCATCTCAGGTAAAAAATAGATTGACGAGAACTCAAAACTATTTGACTTTTACAGAAGGAAATACCATTCATGCTATTCACTCAAACCAAATACAGTTTTTCTTCAATATTGAAACATTTTGTAAGTAATAGTTTTAAACAAAAGCTGTCAATCAAAAACAAGGAAAAAAACTCCCCCATCAATCCCTGAATTTCAGTTGTTTGAACTGCACCCACCATTTTCATTCCTACACATTGCCAGTTCCAGCAATATTCCTTGTATTGGAAATGAGGAAGACTACACGAACCTGCAAGCCCTTACACTGTCTGCGTACACCAAACAGCTGTAGGCATTCAGGATTAGTATACATTTTTGCAGGTTTATTGAAGTTAACCATTCTCATTGCCATCTTTTTTAATTCCCTTCTCAATTAGGACTGATGCCTCCTGATCAGCTAGCATTTAAGCCACTTGCAAGGTGGATTACAATGTTTTTTCAGACGGCACTAAGCACTGATTTCAGTCTCTAGCAGTTTGTGATACATTAACCACCACATCAATGTTTCAAAGGAGACAGAGGAGAGGAAGCAGCAAGTTACCATGATGTCACTGATGACTTGGAGTGGAGCGTATGCTTACAAAAGTTGCGGATGATACCAAGATAGGAAGACGTTGCAGGCACTTTGGGGAAAAGGATTAGAATTCAAAATTACCTTGTAGAACTGGCCAGAAATCAAAGTACTTCACTTAAGGAAGAGAAAAAAAAATGAGGAATAATTGGGTTGGTGGTGGTTCTGTTGAAAAGGAGCTGGGAGTTATAGTGGATCATGAACTGAATGTGAACCAAGAATGTGGTGCAGTTGTGAAAAAGGATAATATTCTGGCGTGTATTAACAGTAACAAAAATGGATAACAGTCCTGTGCTACTCCATAGTGGTCAGTCTTTAGCTGGAGTACTGTATCCAATTGTGGGTGCCAAACGTTAGGAAAGACATGGATAAATTGGAGAAAGTCCAAACAATAGCAACCACAATAATAAAAGGTTTAGTGCACTGGACCTCAAACTGTGGACTTCAAACAGAGGAATGTTCGGGGTGGGGAGAGCCTGGCAGGGCCCAGGTCAGTGGGCAGGCCAGTCAGCTCAATGGGCAGAAAGACAGAGCTACCCTGTCCCGCCCCAGACTCAGCGATCGCTTTGCACCCAGCTGCTGGCCCCAGCCTTGACCCCTAGCCAGGGCTCCACTCCTAGCCCTGTCCCTAGCTCCCTTATTCCTAGCACCTCCCGTCAAGTTGCAGTCACGCTCCCAGGGCCGGGGGGAGGGGGGGAAACAGGACAGGGGTAAGGCCGTGACCATGAAAAGTTTGAGGACCACCAGTTTAGAGAATCTGACCTGTAAGGAAAGATTTTTTTAAAAAACAGCCTGTTTAATCTTAAGAAAAGAAGACTGAGGGGGGAACCTGGTAACACTCTTAAAAATATGTGAAGGGTTGTTAAAAAGAGGATGGTGTTCAATTGTTCTTGTACTTTCCATGAACATGGAGACATAGTGGGACTAGGTAGATAGAACGTTTTGCCCAGTAGCTATAAAGATAGTTAAATACTGGAAAAGGCTTTCAAGGAATGTTATGAAGTCCCATCACTGGCAGTTTTTAAGAACAAGTTGGACAAACACCTATCAGGGATGGTCTACGTTTAACTGGTTCTGCCTCCATGCAGGAACCTGCACTTGATGACCATGAGGTCCCTTCCAGCCCTATATTTCTATGATTCTGTAATTATAGGATTGGATCTCATAATCTGCCAGGTAGAGACAGGAATGTGATACTATGTGCCATGAAAAAGCTGAGATTTTCACCATCCCAATGGCATAGATGATTAGACTGTAGCCTTCATGGTGTAAGTGATATTGGACTTTAAAACTGCCTCTGGTCAATCAGTCCAGCTGTGCTGTTACTGAACTGATCCAGGCTAAAAAATGGCAAGTTTGAGCTTGAAGCTCTGTATCTTTCATTCCCTGAAGTGAGAGGGGAAGTATACATATGCTACTGTAAAATATATGCTACAAAGCCTGTGTGTCTATAATATGAATAGAGAATCTTGCTTATAGTAAAATAAAGGAGATGAGATGTTATAATTATTAATTTATGAAACAGCTCTTTGTGAAATGTGACTATTTCACATCACTATTTAATGATGCAGTAATTTCTAAATTCCCCATAGAAACTAGCATTCTTGAAAAAATTTGACTTTATATTTTTCAATGTATTTAATCTGGATTTTTTTGCATTTTATAAAATTTAAATTCCCATAGCAAAACCTGTTCCTATGCAATACTATATACATTAAACCAACAAGTTAAAACAGAAAACAAGTAGTAATCTTAATGTGCAATACTGTACACATTAAGTCAACAAGGAGTAATCTGAATCCATTTACTTTTCCTTCCGCCACTGACTTACTATAAATACAAAAACTAATGGAGACTTAAAAATGAATCAATACCTCCTGCAACTGTGGTTCTGTAGAACAGCTGGGAGATGTTACTGCTTCTATAGCAACCATGTCATCAGCCTGTTGGCTTGACAACAATGCATGAGAAGAAACAGTTAACAGCTGGACCAGTTAACTCAAAAGGGGTTTTTGCAGGTTGTCTTGCTAAATGCCTATTTGCTGTTCAATTTAATAAATTTTGCAATAAAAAACCCTATACAGTCTTTATTTGCCAGCAAGATCAGGTCTTCTTCCCTAGAGTCCTGCAAAGAGTTCACATCCATTCCACGTGACGTCACACTGGATGGATCAAACCTCTGCAGCAGCTTCAGTTGATCAAGTGACAGTCCAGTTCCCCTCATGCCTTCTCCTCCAATATGTGGGTCCTTTTTTAAGTGAGAAAGTAAAGCAGTTTATTTACATTAGTCTGCATTTACTGTTGTTTTGATTAATTAAAAACACACATTAAAATATGAACTCAACAAGAAATTATGTATAGGACGATAAGTGTAACATACTGGTAGAATAATTTTAATTGAACATCTTTAGTATATTTAATATACAATTGCTATATGAGCCAAAGCCAAGTTGATCCTAGCTCTTGGAGTTTGTTCTGTTATAGCCCTTTCATAAGGAAAAGGAAAGAGGATCTTAGCTCATGCTACTGGAGAGCTAGTTACAAGAAATCATAAAATGTCTATGGAACTATTGTGGGAATGCACCCTGTTTAATGTCACTCCCTAATCTGAAAAATTAGACCCAAAAGACTAGTACTTCTTACACAGAATACAGGTGGTGACAAAAAAAATAAATCTATACACTATTCAGCAAGTACAAGAAGGTAGCACATTTAGTCTTAAAGTGACAGAAATGTAATTCCAACTCTAGATAAGTTGGTATCAGAATTAGAAAAAAAATGTTTCTTATTCAGCTGAAATATCAAGTGTTTAAACACAATATGTGCCTGCTACCTATATAGCTCCATGGGAAACGACAGTGAGTTAATGCTGTTCAACTTCATGAGTGAAATCCCAACAATACTGAAGTCAATGGGAATTTTGCCATTTACTTCAATGAGAATTTTGCTTTATAATTTATCAGGATTTCTTTTTTCTGATAGTAAACAAAGCATTTCATTTTGGATATGGTAGGTATAACCTGAAAACTCCCAGGAAGTGGATGGCAAAGACAACTGTATTCATATCAACAGGTAATAGAGGAAACGTGGGCATGTGATAGTCTTCAGCACAAGCTCCGTTAAATGTTGGATAGTACATCGTTTATTTTCTTCTACTTCTAAACACAACCAGCCACTCTTATTGTCATACCACTATCTCAAACTCTTATTTTTTAACATTTCAATTAAAAGATGCACCAATTACTTGCTCTAGGCACATTTACTACATGCACAATTACAATATTTACATGCTAAACCATGATCAAATTGACTTTTCCTCAACCATATAATCCAGTAAAATTAACAATTAATCTCCTTAACACCCTGCCTAAGTGGAAGCCTAGAAGAACAGAACTATAGCTGGTCTGTTGATAAAGTCTCTCAAAGTACTAGTACAAACAACAGAAGTATCTTAGAATAGCTGCATCCAAAGATCACACTTATTTTTATACCCCTACTATCTGCAAATATTGGCTCTGAAATGAACTAGATATTGTAACAGAACTATTTCAGCTGACATATTTGTGATTCTGTAGATAGATGTCATACAGCTCTGGCACAATGACAACGCCTTTGACTAGAATCATAGAATCATAGAATCATAGAATCATAGAATATCAGGGTTGGAAGGGACCCCAGAAGGTCATCTAGTCCAACCCCCTGCTCAAAGCAGGACCAAGTCCCAGTTAAATCATCCCAGCTAGGGCTTTGTCAAGCCTGACCTTAAAAACCTCTAAGGAAGGAGATTCTACCACCTCCCTAGGTAACGCATTCCAGTGTTTCACCACCCTCTTAGTGAAAAAGTTTTTCCTAATATCCAATCTAAACCTCCCCCATTGCAACTTGAGACCATTACTCCTCGTTCTGTCATCTGCTACCATTGAGAACAGTCTAGAGCCATCCTCTTTGAAACCCCCTTTCAGGTAGTTGAAAGCAGCTATCAAATCCCCCCTCATTCTTCTCTTCTGCAGACTAAACAATCCCAGCTCCCTCAGCCTCTCCTCATAAGTCATGTGCTCTAGACCCCTAATCATTTTCGTTGCCCTTCGTTGTACTCTTTCCAATTTATCCATATCCTTCCTGTAGTGTGGGGCCCAAAACTGGACACAGTACTCCAGATGAGGCCTCACCAGTGTCGAATAGAGGGGAACGATCACGTCCCTCGATCTGCTCGCTATGCCCCTACTTATACATCCCAAAATGCCATTGGCCTTCTTGGCAACAAGGGCACACTGCTGACTCATATCCAGCTTCTCGTCCACTGTCACCCCTAAGTCCTTTTCCGCAGAACTGCTGCCGAGCCATTCGGTCCCTAGTCTGTAGCGGTCTGTAGCGGACTAATCATGGTTCTCAACCTACAGCCCAATCAGCATAGAGCTGCAGCGCATGTGACATCCTCAGGGCCACACAGGTAGTATTGGATGCGGCCCACAACGGTAAATAGGTTGAGAACCACTGCTGTGCCAGGGTGACTTGCAGATACAGTATTAACAACCACCTTTGTATTCCCCACCCCACCAGCAGTTTTTTACATTTTCTTCCATCCTTAACATGATTCTTATAGCTATTTCAATAGCATTCATTAAATTTATTTTGCCCCTCCTGTGAGGTACTGAAATAAAAGAACAAAAAAAAGTATAAATATGCATTAAGAACAAAGAGCTACAAGGAAAATGCTAGCCTGTCACGAGCTATCTATGATCACTCTCTATTTTAAATGACTGACTGGTGTACAGATACATGAAACCACTGCAATACACTGGTGGGAGCATGACTGTAAAGCCATTTAATCTCCCTTCAGTGAATTGCAATTAGATATGTGCTGATTCACTATGAAAATCACCATGTGTTCTATAGCTCTCAACCTCTCATGTTACCTAAGGTGAAATTGGCTAGTTGTTACAAAGCACATTTCTACAGCAGCATACAGCATCTAGAATGCTAATAGAAAGACTTTGTGAAAGACCATTTTCCTGGTCAACACTATGTTGTCACTTACCGGTGACAAGACTTTCCTGTTCCTCAAATACTTTTACTTGCAAGTCCATTACTATCTATGGATGTTACACACCAGGAGTTTCAGTTTTTGCTAATTAGTAGATTAAAATTTATTTTATAGTATTCTTCTGAGAAATATCTTACCACACAACAGAAAGGAGTAGACTCATAGAATATCAGAGTTGGAAGGGACCTCAGGAGGTCTAGTCCAACCCCCTGCTCAAAGCAGGACCAATCCCCAATTTTTGCCCCAGATCCCTAAATGGCCCCCTCAAGGATTGAACTTACAACCCTGGGTTTAGCAGGCCAATGCTCAAACCACTGAGCTATCCCTCCCCATTATTCACAGCCATTATTGTAATGACACAGATCAAACAGATGTTAAAAAAAAAATCCATATGCTGTTCAGATCGGCAGAAACTAAAAATGCTGCAATGAGGGAAATATGTTTTAGGAAATCACATTCACCATTTCTTCACTGTTTCCAGAGTAGCATCCTACAGCAGAATTCTTCGCCATATTGCTTAAAATTCCAGTGCTGAAACTTGCATACCGATTTGCATGTAGTAAACTGAAACTGTTCCTACCTGTGACTGAAGCTGGAGGCAGGGAAAAGTTTCCAGGGCCCAGGCAACTTGCTCCTCATTTTCAGACAGTGTAATTGTACATGTACTATACACCAAAATGCCCCCTGGCTTCAGCAATTTCACTGCCTAGAAAGAAATGGTGGTTCAGCTTTCATGGTATAAACATCTTAAATGCAGAATTACTTTGAACAGTATAGTAGTGTAGTAAGTTTTCTTAAAGGTTGATTATGATTTGCGTATTTATTTGGAACCATTATGGTACAGTAGGTAAATGTAACACTTATTTAGGCCAGAATCTTTCTGTCTAGGACTCAGGCATCCAGTTAATTGTATAGACATTTTGTCCCTTTCAAGGGATGCAATATAACTTCTAACATTTCCAAGTTTACTTCTGGAAGAAAGATCAGTCTTTGTATTACAGAAGCCTACCAATTAGAAAGCCTTTCCTGCCCTATTAGCATTAGAGCTTGTGCAGCTTCCTGGGCTGAGGGAAGTGACCTCCTCCCTCAAGATCTGTAAAACATCCCTCTGGAAAGCTCTGTGTAACTCATCCAGATGTAGGTTGGATCTGTTTTCATCAGCTGAAGCAAAATGCGGACACAGAGTCTTTCGATCAGTGACTGACAGTTGATGTTGTTCCCACATATTTTGACACTATGATTATTAGTCCATCTTCTGTTGAAACTGGTGGAACAAAAGGATTAGAAAAGAAAATATAGTTTCCTATTACTTTACTGTACTTCAATTACACCAGTTCAAAGACACACTGAAGAATCTTTACATATCTACAGATGTTCTAAGGCTGTAAGATTAATAGTACCTGATACATGACATGACTAGGAAAAGCAGAAGTCTTTTGAAAGAGAGGAAAACAACTGATCTTGTTTTGTAAATATCTGAAGGATTCTAGACAAGGATTTAAACTTTCCTTCCTCTCTTTGATTCAGTCAGCTGTGAATAAGAAAAAACTGAGCTGAACACAACTTCTGTTTTCTCATCTTGTTCTGAGCAAGGCAGTATGCAATGGAGAGATCTAAAAGAAGAGGTGTCTTGAAAGTAGGAACCAGAGCACTAAGACTTCCTAGTATTCAATTGGTTCTGCTGACGGTCTATCCAAGAGATGAACATCCCTCAAGTGTAGACTAGTTTAAGATAAGGATACAAAAATGTGAAATCCCCAAACAGATTTGATGATACAGGAAATAGTACAGTACTCTTCAACTTAAGAAGAGATGAGTGGGTAAATCCATTGCAGTAGGGGGAATATCAACTGGAGTTTGAAATTTTTATCAGTGAGGTGTTCTTGTCTACCAGAGGGTGCATTGCCTTTTAAGGGCAAGTCTGGGCCAAACACATTCCTACTCCAAACCCACCCCTTTTAGGTCAGGTATTCTGGGAACTATGGCTAGAAGCAGGGTCTGCTGGAAACGGGAGCAGGATATATAAGCAGAAGCATTTTCCAAATGAGAGAGAGACCAGAAATAATCTAATCTAAGTCTCTCTATGATAAGGAAGGAGCTGGAGAAGAGCACCAGCTTGCTGGTGGGGCTCACCCAGGATGGTATGGGTCTCTCTATGGTGAAGAAGAGTTGAAAGGAACAGAAGCTTGTTAAGGAGAGCTCTCCAGGGGCTGTACCAAGCTTGGTGATTATTCCCTGCTGAGAGGGAGCTACAAATGAGCCTAAACGGGGCAATGTGAGTCAAAGAGCTGGTGACAGGACCTGAAAGGAGTCTTACAGACTATGCAGAAAATTCCTAGGGAGAGGTGGAAGAAGTTGTAGGACAAGATCTGGGGCAAGAACGCAGCAGCATAGGCATGAGACCTAGTTATTTAGAGGCCTAGGCTTGGCTTACATAGAAGATGAGAGGAAAGCCCCTGCCCTTTCATTCTCTGATCAAGAGGAATGACCAGGGAAGACCCTGGAGAAAAGCTATGTCTAGCTCAGGCTGAGCCCTGCACTAAGGGCTGGGGGAAGGCAAAGGTCTATCAGTGGTGCCAGTGCCCAGGACTGAAAGCCTGACCCAGGGAGCAGTACAGAACTGGTGTAGATCCTACAATCAAAGGGAAGGAGTCAGCCCAGGAACAGGGAAGCATTATTTTAAAGAAGCCCTTCATTTCGGACATTTATTTGCTCTGAATGGAAGACTTTTGTTCCTCTGGACAATACACCACAGCATCCATGTACCAGAGAGCCAGGAGAAACTGAGGGACGACTGCATTCAGATGAGGTAAGCTGCACCCAAGTAATCCTTAACTGTAAAACTATTTATGTGCAGTTTTCTTTAGCTACTTAATGATTCATACATACCATGCTGAAAAGCTTGCGTTGCAATGGCTGATAAGAAGTCACTTCCTTTAGAGTCCAGGAATAGGCCATATTTGGTCTCTGTCCCATCCCACTACAAGGAACATCAAGAAGAATTCGATCAAATGACTCTGATGAGAATGGAGGGCCTTCTGCAAAAGGCAATTGACATTTTTAAAAACTGCAGCAAACCAGTTAGTTATACATTACACACAGCCTTTGTTTCTCTTCTTGAGACTTCACCGGTAGATAGTGGCAAGCTGTCACTGATTGCCTGACATGAAGTGTTCGAGGATTTGTGCTCTATATACTGTGTCTGCAAAACTGACCTAATCTACAGGAGCAACACAGCTAGTAACGACTGTATAGATTTCATTCCTGAGAAGGAAGCATTTTACTTATCACTATCTTTACAACCCTGTGAACTTAAACAATTTGAGATCAATCTTGGCTTTAGCATTTCTGAATCCTAATTTAATGTACTGAAAATACAATATTAAAAAAGAGTGCCAATGAAAACTCCAATCCCACCCCTTTTAGGTGGCACTGATTGGGTGGTAAAGTCTGCAATGAGACGCAAAGTGGCTCCAAAAATTACAATAAGAATACTATTCAGAGTTGCTTGTGTGGAGGAAGGGAATATGCAACTCCCTATCCTGAATCCGTCCCTTCTTGTGAATCCTGCTGGGCTGTACAAGTTCTTACAATACCAGGAGTAGGGTGACTCCTCAACTCAGGATCTCAGAGACAAGAGAAACTGGTTCCCCATGTACATCTGGGAGTAGACAGTGAGGGAGAAAGTTGTGTCTGCTCACGCCTACCAAAATTTAAATTTAGATCACAAGTGAAAATGAGTTGGTGGCTTCATCCTACAACTAGCCAACCATATGCCAGCACTCCCCAAACTGGCAGTTGTTGCCCAGGTGAGACTGTGGACTAGAATACAGAGCATTTTGCAAGACTTAAGTGTAGAGATGTGTAGTAAATCCTAAATAGATTTTACATGTGCTATGTCTGGCTCTTTCCACTGCTGCTGCTTCCTCACCTGAAAAGCACTAAATACCACCTATTATAAAATACATACATATTTGTTGAAAAACTTTACAAAAAACACTACATTTGACCTTGGAAATCAATCTGACTGTAAGTTATGGGGCATTAACAAGGACTGCCCCACATGAGAAAAGTGCCTGAATTATGCAACCAAACACTTAATTTTGCTAGCTACTGACCTTTCTGAACAAGCAGGAAAAAGCAATTAACAGTTCCTTTTGGAAAAGATACAATTTAGTTTGCATAGCAAATGAAAAAGAATCAAAGATAAAATATACCATTTAAAAATTTCCATTCTGGGAACAGAACCAGAGTCATCAATACAGCAAGTCAGAAAAACAAATGAAATAAAAATAATGCTCTAGGCTTCTATAACACTTTCCATCTGTTTCCATCAAATAGCTATACAAACATTAACAAACTAAGCTTCACTGTACTCTTGGGAGTTAAAATTAATATCCTGTTCTACAGATGGGAATTCAGAGGCACACAGAAGCTAAGTGATCTGCCAAAGTCACTTATGTGACAGAACTAACAAAACCCCAAAAATTCAGAGTGTGGGCTTAAATGCTATCATGAAGACAGGCTTAATAGGCAGTCTCTCTGATATTATCTGGAGAAGGAATGAATGCCTCCTTAAGCACATTAGGCTGCAATAAGAACAGACAGTTAAGAGTTTTGCATGTGCACTACTGAGAAACTGATACTTGCAGAAGGGTAGAAAGTAAAAGGATATCCACAGTGTTGAAGCACCCTGGGTATGTGCCAAAGTTTCAAGAACTTTGGTTATTGTGGCAGGATTAACAGCACTAGCAAAAATATGATTATCATCATTTTCTTTTAAAAGACAATATCAAAATTCTTAAATCATTTACTTTACCTTGTCCATCTTCTCTCTTCCCAATGGCAAGTGCCTTAGTTCCATCACAGCAAAATGCTTTAATACAATTCAGCTGCAACAATGCTGCATTCTGCTTGATTTTTTTGACTTTGTTAGCTATCTTGTCCATGGCTATCACTTCACCCTGAAAAAGTGAAGCGTGCACCAAATGTAGTGGTTAAAATGATGAGTAGCTGCAGCAATACCTATTATCTTTCATTTAAGCTCCAATTCATAACACACACATTTTTCTCTACTTTAAAAATAAATTCTCATGAGAAAATTTTAATCTAAGTTTTGTGGGGTTATTTAAATGGGAAGAAAAAATGAAAATAATTCATTCATAAACATTTTTCCTGTTTTCTGATCATCTCTATAACTGGTCAGAAAATGTTCATTGAATATTTGACTAAAAATGGGGGGGAAGGAAATCAGTAATGTTTTCATATTTTATCAACCAGCTTTTATTAATATTTTAATGGACTCCCATCCCAAAAGTGTCTATATTATCTGATGTATAATTGTAATATACTGAGGTTATAATATTCAAGTAATGTTTCAAAAGTATATCACAAGATTTCACACAAACATTTTAGAAATGTAAATTATTTATTAAATGCAACATGGAAAATGATAAATGTAGGAGGGAATGGATTTTACAACCAGAAAAGCAAAGCAAAGCAGACAAATTAGAGAAGCCTTATTTTATACATGTTCAGGAAGTACATTAATTTATATAATTCCAATTCAACAACTGCATTCTCCTGAAGCTTTACTCCTGTGGTTTGAGGTTGGTAGAGTCTCTGGATTGAATTACAGTTACACATAATAAGAGGAACACTTTTTTCCTTATAAATCAAAAATATTTAATGTCTAAAAGTTGCAGATGAGCACTAAATTATGAAAACTGTTTCATATGCAAAAACTATAAATGGAAGTAAAACAATGGCAAAGGCACATTGCTATATAGAAACTCTTCATCACCACACTGAAGCGCTTCACTTGTAAATTTCATGGCTCTACCTACTGAATGCGTAATGCATGTTTGCAATTTTCCTATATTGAAGGGCTGGCCACCTCCCTAAGCACCATATTGATTACTTCAAGCAGACGGTCACATACAGCAAATTGTATGGCTTTTTAAAGTACACACAACTAACCATTGCAAAGTCCTACTGTGAATGCACAGATAGCTACTGAAGCACATTCTGTTGCAAATTGTAAGATCTATTTAACTCACCTCACATTTTATACGTAACTCCACTCCAGTCAAAAATGACAATTCAGCTAATAAACGTTACATTTTCTCTGAAATTACTAGAATAGATTCCCCACTCTCTCTCACATAAAAGAACAATCTCACAGCCCTTTCCTTTAGACTGAAAATGCTTTGGTATGGGCAAGTCCTGACTCCTCTCTCGCTATCCTTTTTTTGGAAGGACAACATGCTTGTGTGTTTTTTCTCCTTCGTCTTCCTCCAACTGTTAAATTTCATGCCTCCCTTTCACATGTAATAGACTTTCTCCTTTTGTCAGACATACAATTTTCGCTTAGCCTCCCAACATTAAGCACTCACATTGCCTTCAGGCCCCGTTGCATCTGATCCATTCCCCCACAACAATTAATAACCTTTTTTAATTGTTGTTCTTTAAGATGTGTTGCACGTGTCCATTCCACTCTTGGTGTGAATGCACCCTGTGACAAGCGTTGGAAATTTTTCTCTTAGTGGTACCTGTTTGGGCAGCTTGAGCACCCTCTGCTGCTGTGTTCCACTGCGTGACGGTAAAGGGCCCATCTACCCCTGAGCGCCCTCAGTTCCTTCTTGCCAGACAACTCCAATGCAGAGGGCTAAGTTAGTTGTCTGGGTAATATGAAAATTAGACACCACTTCAGAGAGAAATCTCAGATGAGAGCATGAGTACACCTTATCCTTAAAAAAGCTTGTATAAGGCAATTCAGATGTCACTGCATGCATTTCGGCCACCCTCCTGGCTGAAGCGATAGCCATCAGGAAAATCACTTTTAGAGACAGGTGCAGTAAGAAGCACATTGTTGAAGGGTCAAACAGTGGCCCTATGAAAACACAAAACTAGGTTCAAGTCCTAGGAAGGACAGGTTCTCTTATTTGAGGGTACAACTTTTCCTGGCCCTTCACAAATCTGAATGTCATATCACCAAAAAATACAGAATGGTTATCCACATGAAGATGGAAAACTGATATTGTTGCCAGCTGAACTTTGATAAAAGAAATCGCCAACCCCTGCTGTTTAAGGTGCAATAGATAGTCCAGGACATGCTGGATAGAGTACTGCTTTGATGAGACCAAATGGGAAAATGCCTCCGTTATGAACGTAAGCAGCTCTGGTAGAGGACTTTCTACTATTTAACAACGTATGTCGAACTTGCACTAAGCCAGACTGCTCCCTAGGATTTTGCCATGGAGCCTTCAAGCCATTAAATGAAGGGCTTGGATGAAGCAGTCGATCATGATCTTCGAGGTCAAAGGTGCAATGGGAGTGAAATTGGAGCTGCCGCTGACAAATCCAATAGAGTGGAGAACCATTGCTGTTGAGGCCATGTTGGGGTCATTAAAAACTGTTACTTTCTGTAACTGTGGTTCTTTGAGATGTAATGCAGATGTGCAGTCCAGATAGGTGTGCGCGTGCAATGGAGCCATAGACTTTTGCCTAGCAGTACCTGTTGGGGCGGGAGATACTCCTGCCTTGTGTCTGTAGCCCCTTCCCTCACTATATGAGGCTGTGCCACCCCAACCTCCCTCTGTTCCTTCACGCCCAATATCCAGGGGAAGACTCCAATGGAGACAGGACAGGGGGTGGGTCCTGGAATACATGTCTGCATCACATCTTGAAGTAACTTTCCTCCATCATCTTCTCCTTCTCCTCCTTGTAGATGCAGACATGTATTCCAAGTAGATGACTAGCAAGCAGTACTCCCATCCAGAGGCGGAGATCAGAATATAAGCAAGGATCACAGGACCATTCACCTGACACTAGCATCCACTCTGGAAAAAACAATGATCTGTAAATGTATGGATGGATGACCATGTGGCCGCCCTACGAACATCCAATATGAAAATGTAATTGAGGAATGCTACCAAAATTGCCCGTGCTCTCATTGAACATGCCGATATCTGCTGAGGAGGCGTAACCAATGTTATCTCATAGACAGTCTTGATACAAGACGTTATCCACCTAGAGATGGTCTGCACAGAGACCACTTGTTCCTTCATGCAGTCTGCATATGATACGAACAGACGAGGCAAAGAAAATGACTGTTCAGTCAAAAGGCTAGAGGGAGCTAATGTATGGAGGTGTTGGCTCCTCCGGGGAGGAATGTGGCCTGGGGAAAAATACTGGTAAATACACCACCTGGTTCAAATGAAACAGACCATCCTGTATACAAACTTCGGGTGTGGCCAGAGCATAACCATGTCCCTGAGGAACTGTGTGTGCAAGAAGGCCCCACCATCAGGGCCTGCAACTTGCCCAGCTACCTGATAGAGGCAATAGCTATCAAGAATTCCATTTTCTGAGACAGAAAGGGCAGCAGACAGGAAGCAAGGGGCTCGAATGGAGGCCCCATTAGAGCTGCTAAATCTGTGTTTGGTTCCCACAAGGGGACTGGAGAATGCAAGTGGAGAAGTACTTGCAGAAATCTTGTCACCATGGCATTGGAGAAAACAGATTTCCCTTGGATAGATGGATGAAACACCGATATTTTCTGCCGAGTGCACTTTTACAGAACTGAGTGCTCAGCCCAATTCCTGAAGGTGTAGCAAGTACTCCAAGATGTCCTGGACAGATGTCTCTGCCGGATGGGCCCCACAGGCCAAGGACCACATGGAAAACCTCTTCCACTTCACCAAATAGGCTGTTCTAGTGTTCTTTCTCCTCGTTCAGCCATGCAACAGCTATGCCACAAGGTGCAGAGAGCCGAACATCAGATGCCGTGTGCAGCCACAGTCCTGTATTACAAGGTCGGAAAGGGGAGGAAGTGGATGGGAGGCTGAACTGACAGAGTAAGGGGTTCTGAGAACCAGCACCGTCTCAGCCACAGTGGGGTGATCAGGATGAGTCTGGTTCAATCTGCCTTGAGCCTGAGATAAGAGGAAATGCGTACAGCAAGGTTGACTGCCAGTTGCAGTGGAAAGCGTCAGAGAGGGAGCCTGGGCTGAACCCCTCCTGAAAGCAGAACAGATGACACTTCCTGTTTTTCCTCGTTGCAAAGAGGTCAATCGTGGTGATACCAGGTGTTGTGAAATCCATCCAAAGGACCTCTGTCTTCAAGGACCATTTGTGGCTTGGGGAGGAAAAACCTGCTGAAATGATCCAGAAGGCAGTTCTGAACCCCTGGTAAATGGACAGCTATTGAAGTGATGTCTTCTTCGATGCAGAACCTCCACAGGTTGATCGCCACCAGGCAGAGTGATCTGGAGTGGGCTCCCCCTTGTTTGTTCACAAGTACATTGCGGTGGTAGTTGGTGAGTATGTGAACCACTCAATGCCTGATATGGTTTCAGACAGCACAATGTGTGTTGTGGATGGCCTGAAGTTCCCACACATTGATGTGGAATGTGGCCTCCTGTTTCGACCACAGGCTCTTCATCCTCATTGAGTCCAGATACACCCCTCAACAGAGAAGGGATATATGTCGGTAACCACGACTTGGCTGCAGAAGGTTGAGCGAGGGAGACCATTTTGCAGACAGTGCGTGGGGACTCCCACCAGTGCAGGGACTCCAGGAGTGATGGAGAAAGGTGAACCAACCTGTCCAGGGAATGCAGGATAGGGCGATAAATTGTCCTGAGCCACATCAAATGGCAGAGGTGCTTAATGACTTCTTTGTTTCGGTTTTCTCTGAGGTTGGTGGTGATTGGACATCTAACATAGTGAATGCCAGTGAAAATGAGGTAGGAACACAGGCGGATAAAATAGGGAAAGAACAAGTTAAAAATTATTTAGACAAGTTAGATGTCTTCAGGTCACCAGGGCCTGATGAAATGCATCCTAGAATACTCAAGGAGCTGACTGAGAAGATATCTGAGCCATTAGCAATTATGTTTGAAAAGTCATGGAAGACAGGAGAGATTCCAGAAGACTGGAAAAGGACAAAGATAGTGCCAATCTATAAAAAGGGAATAAGGACAACCCGGGGAATTACAGACCAGTCAGCTTAACTTCTGTACCCAGAAAGATAACAGAGCAAATAATTAAGCAATCAATTTGCAAACATCTAGAAGATAATAAGGTGACAAGTAATAGTCAGCATGGATTTATCATGAACAAATCGTATCAAACCATGATAGCTTTCTTTCACAGGGTAACAAGCCTTGTGGATGGAGGAAAGTGGTAGACATGGTATATCTTGACTTTAGTAAAGCTTTTGATACTGTCTCACATGACCTTCTCATAAACAAACTAGGGGAAATGCAACCTAGATGGAACCATTATAAGGTGGGTGCATAACTGGTTGGAAAACCGTTCCCAGAGAGTAGTTAACAGTGGTTCACAGTCATGCTGGAAGGGCATAACGAGTGGGGTCCTGTGGGAATCAGGTCTGGTTCTGTTCAATATCTTCATCAATGATTTAGATAATGGCATATAGAGTATACTTATAAAGTTTGCGAACGATACCGAGCTGGGAGGGTGTGGAAGTGCATTGGAGAATCAGATTCAAATTCAAAATGATCTGGACAAACTGGAGAAATGGTCTGAAGTAAATAGGATGAAATTCAGTAAGGACAAGTGCAAAGTGCTTCTCTTAGGAAGGAACAATCAGTTGCACACAAACAAAATGATAAATGATTGCCTAGGAAGGAGTACTGCAGAAAGGGATCTGAGGGTCATAGTGGATCACAAGCTAAATATGAGTCAACACTGTAACATTTGCAAAAAAACCCAAACATCATTCTGAGATGTATTAGCAGAAGTGTGGTATGCAAGACACAATAAATAATTCTTCTGCTCTACTCTGAGCTGATTAGGCCTCTACTGGCGTATTGTGTCCAGTTCTGGGCACCACATTTCAGGAAAGATGTGGTCAAATTGGAGAAAGTCCAGAGAAGAGCAACAAAAATGATTAAAGGTATAAAAATATGACCTATGGGGAAAGATTGAAAAAATTGGGTTTGTTTAGTCTGGAAAAGAGAAGACTGAGAGGGGACATGATAACAGTTCTCAAGTATACAAAAGGTTGTTACAAGGAGGAGGGAGAAAAATTGCTTTTCTTCACCTCTGAGGATAGGACAAGAAGCAATGGGCTTAAATTGCAGCAAGGGAGGTTTAAGTTGGACATTAGGAAAAAATTCCTAACTCAGGGTAGTTAACCACTGGAATAAATTTCCTAGGGAAGTTGTAGAATCTCAATCATTGGTTATTTTTAAGAGCAAGTTAGACAAACACCTGTCAGGGATGATCTAGATAATACTTAGTTCCGCCATGAGTGCAGGGGACTGGACTAGATGATCTCTCTAGGTCCCTTCCAGTCCTATGATTCTATGAAGAGGGCAAAGATAAAAGCTGGTGAGTTGGACCACCTGGATGCAAGCGGACATGTAATTCAGCAGGCTCAGACAAACATGGATTGTTCTGGATGATTGTGATTGCAGTCTGATACAACTGTCTAGAAAAGGTTGGTCAGCAGGAACACCGTTGACCTCATGGAATCTGACAGGGCCCCAGTGAACTCTGTTTGCTCAGTGGAAGCCACTGAGTTGACTTCACAGTGTTTAGAACAAATCCCACACGGTTGAGTAAATGTAGTGTAGTGCTGATGTGGGCCAGAATCTCCTAATTGTAGCCGCCCTTCAGCAACCAGTCTTTGAGGTAGGGGAAAATATGGATTCCCCTCTTCCTGAAATACACCATGACCAATACCATGGATTTGATAAGGACTTGGGGGTGGGGGAGAGAAGGAAGGCCAAACAGGAGAACAGTTTACAGAAAGTGAATCTCCTATCATGAAGTGAAGAAACTTCCTGTGACTTGATAGAATGGCCACAGGAAATTAAGTGTCTTGAAGGTCCAGAGCAGTGAACCAGTTCTGAGACAAAGCAGAGAGGATAGCTCAGAGTGACCATGCAGAACCTCACGTATGTGACAAATTTGTTT
Source organism: Dermochelys coriacea (assembly GCF_009764565.3). NCBI lineage: Eukaryota > Metazoa > Chordata > Testudines > Dermochelyidae > Dermochelys > Dermochelys coriacea. The sequence continues at coordinate 232,066,214 of NC_050069.1, forward strand.
GAGTCCACGGAGGTCAAGGATGGGCCTCATCCTGCCCTTGAATTTTGGTATCAGGAAATACCAGGAGTAAACCCCGTGACCCCAGTGTTTTGCGGAACCTCCTCCCCGACTTCCAAAGCAAACAGAGAGCTGATCTCTGGAAGAACAATGTCTTGTGAGAGGGGTCCCTGAAGACGGATGGGGAAGAGGGTTAGGGAGGGGGTGTGGAGAGGAACTGGATGGCATAACATGATCTGATGTTTCAGAGTAGCAGCCGTGTTAGTCTGTATTCGCAAAAAGAAAAGGAGTACTTGTGGCACCTTAGAAACTAACAAATTTATTAGAGCATAAGCTTTCGTGAGCTACAGCTCACTTCATCGGATGCATTCCGAATGAATGCATCCGATGAAGTGAGCTGTAGCTCACGAAAGCTTATGCTCTAATAAATTTGTTAGTCTCTAAGGTGCCACAAGTACTCCTTTTCTTTTCATGATCTGATGGTGTCTTGGACTCAGCTGTCAGAAGTAAATCGAGACCTGGGCATTGTAAAAGTGGGCGGGCCTATCCCTAAAGGAACGGGGGGACAACGAGGGAGGACCAACAACTGGAACAATGCTCTGGATCAGTGAGTCAAAATGGACACTTAGCAGGCGCAGAGGGAAGGCACACAGGCTGGCCAGGCCCTGAGCTTGACTGCTTCCTCTTGTGAGACCTGTCCTGCTTCATGGGGTAGTCTCTCTGTCTTGAGGGGAAGGGCTGCACAAAAGGATAATGCAGCCTGTACAGCTGTTGTTGCTGAGCCCCACAGTGACATATACACCCCCAAAGACCTTTTGGTAGCCCTTGAATCCTTAAAAGATGCAGGGTTTCATCTGTCTTGTCTTTCAACAGGTGAACCTTGTGTTTGGACAAGTCCTCGATTGCTTGCTGGACATCCAGAGCAATCCTTGAATTCTGGAGGCAGGAATCCCTCTCCCTCACAATAATTGCTGAGGCCATCACCCTGCCCAAAGTGCATGTAACATGAAGGGCAGACTGCAGAGATGTTTTGGCCACCAAGTAGCTTTCAGTGAAAAACACCCAAAATTTCTCACTAGAAGCCTTGGGCAATTGCTCCTCAAATCTGGCCATAGCCAACCAATTAAGAAAGCCATACCTGGCCAGCAATGCTTGCTGGCTTGCAATCCTCACCTGTAATGAAGAGGAGGTGTATATCTTTCTGCCCAAGAGGTCCAGGCACTTAAAAGACTCTATCCTTGGGGTTGGACTTGAACCTGCCCTGCTGGGCTTTGTCATTCACCAGTGTGATCATCACGGAGTCTGGGGCTAGATGGGAAAAACCACTCATATCCCTCCACAGGCACAAAATAGCGCTTCTCTAAGCACTTGGTCACTAGTGATACAGAGGCTGGTGTAGCCCAAAAAGCTCTTTCAGGCTCGAGGAGCACCTTGTTAACTGGAAGGTCCACCCTCCCAGGGAAAGAGGGCTGTGTTTATGAGTATTCTCCTGGAGAAACACTGCTTGAAAATCTGACAGGGCCCTGGTGAATTCTGTTTGCTGAGTAGGCGCAGAGGGAAGTAGTTTACCTTTTGCCTTGGACTTTATTGCTGCCACCACCAAGCATCTAACAGATATATAACAGGGAAAGAGCCTGCTTGGAAACGTCTTTCCCCGCAAAATCCTCCCCAAACCCTACACCCCCTTTCCTGGGGAAGGCTTGATAAAAATCCTCACCAATTTGCATAGGTGAACACAGACCCAAACCCTTGGATCTTAAGAACAATGAAAAAGCAATCAGGTTCTTAAAAGAAGAATTTTAATAGAAGAAAAAGTAAAAGAATCACTCTGTAAAATCAGAATGGTGAATATCTTACAGGGTAATCAGATTCAAAACATAGAGAATCCCTCTAAGCAAAACCTTAAGTTACAAAAAGACACACAAACAGGAATATCCATTCCATTCAGCACAGCTTATTTTCTCAGCCATTTAAACAAAACAGAATCTAACGCATATCTAGCTAGATTACTTACTAAGTTCTAAGACTCCATTCCTGTTCTGTTCCTGGCAAAAGCATCACACAGACAGAGAGAACCTTTGTTTCTCCCCCCGGCTCCAGCTTTGAAAGTATCTTGTCTCCTCATTGGTCATTTTGGTCAGGTGCCAGCGAGGTTATCCTAGCTTCTTAACCCTTTACAAGTGAAAGGGTTTTTCCTCTGGCCAGGAGGGATTTCAAAGGTGTTTACCCTTCCCTTTATATTTATGACAAGTTGACTTCACTCTGCTTGAATATGGAGGAATGCGGCGACCCGGCATAAAAGGTCCTGGTATGCCTTGAAGTCCTTAGGGATAGAAAGGGAGGACAGACTGGGCAGCACCGCATTGTCCAGGGACAAGGACAAGGCTGTTGGCTCAGCTATAGATGGGTCCTGCTTCTGAGGTAGTGTCTCCAGATAGGGAAATTCCAGTGGCTTCACAGGAAAGGAAGCCATTGTTGTCTGGACTCACAATTGATCCGCAGCCACCAGTGCTGCATGAGTAGGCAACCCCTCTTTTGACTTGGATGACAAATGAGACTTCTGGGAGCGAGGAGCTTCCCACTGAGCCCAAGGGGGCCACTGATATGGGTAAAACATTGGTGGCCAGTAGGTGCCAGGCTAGAGGCCTCCATCCCGACCTTGGAAAGCATGCCATCTCTGGTAGCCGCACTGGTGAAGTGGAGTGGAGGACAAGGATCCCGACTCTGAAACAGAAGAGTCCCAGGACTTTAGAGACACTTTGGGGGAGTGACTCCAGAAGGAGCCAACAAGCTGACTCATCCATGGCCCAGAATAGGGTCAGAATCTACACTCCTGATGTAGTCGGCACTACCAATGCCAAAAATGTCAGTGAAGCAAGCAAGGTCGGTCCCAGTGCAAACAGTGGTAACAGAAAGAAAAGGAGTACTTGTGGCACCTTAGAGACTAACAAATTTATTTGAGCATAAGCTTAGGGTTCACCTGCGCATCTACCAATGTGATATATGCCATCATGTGCCAGTAATGTCCCTCTGCCATGTACATTGGTCAAACTGGACAGTCTCTACGTAAAAGAATAAATGGAAACAAATCAGACATCAAGAATTATAACATTCAAAAACCAGTTGGAGAACACTTCAATCTCTCTGGTCATTCGATTACAGACCTGAGGGTGGCTATCCTTCAACAAAAAAACTTCAAAAACAGACTCCAACGAGAGACTGCTGAATTGGAATTAATTTGCAAACTGGATACAATTAATTTAGGCTTGAATAGAGACTGGGAATGGATGAGTCATTACACAAAGTAAAACTATTTCCCCATGTTATTTCTCCTCCCCACCCCACCCCCCACTGTTCCTCAGATGTTCTTGTTAACTGCTGGAAATAGCCTACCTTGCTTGTCACCATGAAAGGTTTTCCTCCTTTCCCCCCCTGCTGCTGGTGATGGCTTATCTTAAGTGATCACTCTCCTTACAGTGTGTATGATAAAACCCATTGTTTCATGTTCTCTGTGTGTGTATATCAATCTCCCCTCTGTATTTTCCACCAAATGCATCCGATGAAGTGAGCTGTAGCTCACAAAAGCTTATGCTCAAATAAATTTGTTAGTCTCTAAGGTGCCACAAGTACTCCTTTTCTTTTTGTGAATACAGACTAACACGGCTGCTACTCTGAAACCAGTGGTAACAGAGCATGTTGACACTGAATGTGGTAAAAACCTCCACAGAACCAATTGTGGTGTTGAATGTTCTGGTGACAAGGCTTAGTACTGAAGAACCTTTTACTACTTCTGATGCTGGGTCCATATCAATCACCGGGAGAGGTGCTTTCTGATGCAGTGCTGAAGGCCTGAAAGGTTCAGCAACACCCTCTGACTGGGGGGCCATCGTGCTCACCAGCCTCACAAAGGCCTGGACCAGTGGCATAGATAGGACCAAAAGGTAGAGTACATCTGCCACAGCCTGATACGCCCATGTCACAGACACTGTTGGTTCTGGCATCATTCCCGTTGGTCCTGGGCTCAACAGACACCTGCAGGCCAGAAATGGAGTGGACGATACAGGTATCTGCCTCCCTACCATGTATCAAAAGAGGATCAGAGGTGCCCACACATCCCACATGCCAGAGTCTGTCCTGTGCTGGTTCACGCTCTTCTTAGGGGAGACAGAAGAGTCCCCCCCGGACTTGGAACGCTCACCACTGCTCTTATGAGACCTCTTACTTGGTGCCGATGATAGAGAACAACTCTTGTACGTCTTCGGAGAACCCCTGCCCTAGAACAGGAGGCAGCAACACTTTCCAAGCCAGGGGGTGATCTGCAACCCGGGGAAGGCCTGAGTACCAGGTCAGATGGCATGGCCTATTCAAGGAGATGCCAATTAAGGCGAAGGTTCCGCATCACCCAAGTCCTCTTCTTGAATGATCTACGGATCAAACAGCGCTCTCTAAAATGGGCTTCACCAAGACAGAGTAAGCACCTTGTGTGGGGGGTCACTATAGGGAATTGCCACTCCACACGAAGGGCAGTGCTTGAATGAGCACTACTGCTATCACTATGCTATACTCTATAATTTTTACACTAACACTAACTAAACTATTAACCATGTACAGCGAACTAGCCTAAGAGGATAAATTGCAAGGTTTTGAAAACAACCACCACACAGAACTCCAACTGCAGCAGACAGACCATGAAAAGGAACTGAGGGGGATCAGGGCAGTGCCATCTCATTTAGCCAGAAACAGGTCTACAGACATGAGGCGCAACTACCACCCCCCTATGGGTACTACTAGGCAAAAGTCTCTGGCTCTGCTGCGTGAACACAGCCACTTGGAATACATGTCTGCATCGACTCAAAGAAGAAATATAACTTGGGCCTAGTCCAGCTTGCTCTTTAGCAGCGCTAAATTGGGTGATTGGAGGAAAACCATAGTACAGCTTGTTCCTCCAGGATAGCAGGAAAGCGTCTGTGATGGAACTGGGACTGAGGCCTTGTAGGGAGCAAAACTATTGGCCATTTCCTGTTGGCCTTGTTTGCAGATAAGTCCCATACTATTGGAAAATTCATCTGGCTGCAATCAGGCAGAGAGACTTTTCGAAACTCTTAAATTATCTGTTTAGTTGGTCTGCCAGCTCATTTTGCAGGAAAGAGCAAGCTCCCTGCCTCTTGACGTAAAATATCACCACAGTGTTGTCTGTGAAAACAAACAGGGTTTCCCCCTTAACATGCAACACAAAGGCTTGACAGGAAAGGCTAACATCCCTTAGCTCTCTGACATTGATATGAAGAGAGAGATCCATTGAAGACCACAAACCTTGAGTTTGGAGAGAGCCCAGAGGAGGCTCCACACCCCAGGGCAAATGCATCTGTGACTAGCATCAGCAAGGCTGAAGGTGAACAAAGGGAACACCCGCATAAACATAGGGGGGTGGGGTCTGTCCACCAATCTAGTGAAGTCAGTACTTGCAAGCACATGGTGAACAAACAGAGGCCAGCCACCTTTGAAGAGCCCTGAGATGCAGCCTGGCATATTGGACTATATATGTGCATGAAGCAGAATTTCCCCTCTCGGTGGTCTGCTTAGAGGTCTTATGCCTCCTCTGAGGCACTGAGGAGGGCGAGCAGTGTTGGGACTCAAGCAACGTTGGAGGAGCACTCCTAACAAACACCGAAACACTCGGTGCCGAGTCTAACCAACCAGGCTCAGATACAGATCTTAGGGTCACCTCCTTGTACAAAAAATTTAGCCTGGCTTCTCTGTCTTTCCTTGTCCAAGTCTTTGCAGATCTGGCAATGATCCTCAATATGAGCTTCTCTAAACACTTCAAGCAGTTTGAGTTTGGATCGCTCATGTATATCGACCTACCACAAGAGATGCAGGGCTTGAAGCCTGGTGACCAAGGCATCCTTCGGTACTGAGTAATGGAAAAAAAAAAAAACAAAAAACAAAAAACAAAAAAAAAACCCTTGGTGCCAAAAGGAAAACTTACACTACCCACACTATTACCCAAGTACTAACACTATAAATCTAGAACAGTATTTCCTAGTGTGCTCTCAGGCCTGAACAGGTGCGCTATGACATTTTTTTAAAAACTAGATGAGAGAACAAAAAAGTCACTTATATTTTAATTAGTGTTGGAGCCAGATCACATTCTTTTGCTCTCTAGGTTTATACCCCTTTCAAATATTATGCATGAGTCACATTCCATTCCCCAATGCGAGATTAAGATAGCAAATCTGAGTCCTGCCAAGTGGGGCAAGGGAAGGGGAAAGAAGGAGGGGAAGCTGCCTTCTGATTGGCCATCTGTCACACAGCCCCACCTCCTTTGGGGCAGAGCAACCAATCAGAGCTCAATCTCCCTCTCCTTTCCCCTCCCCTCCTGTGAGCAATGGGTTGGCTGTTCTGCCCCTCTCTGCAGCTGCCGGCCAAAGGTGGGGGAAGAGCCCCTGGAGCTGCCTCCCCCGATGGGAAGCAGGGACACCCACTGCAACCACTCAGGATTGGGAAGGGAGTGGGGAAGAACACCAGGAGAAGCAGATGTGAGGCAGGGGGGCTGAACTGGAGGGTGGGGGCTAGGTGTGAGGTGGAGGAGCTGAGGCAGAAAAACTGGTGTGAGGTGGGGATGGGGGCAGAACTGGTGTGGGAGCTGGAGGGGCAGAAGTAGTGGGGCAAGGTGGGAGCTGGACTAGTGGAGGGTGAGAACAGAAGTGATTTGGAGACTAGCAGCACAGAACTGATTTGGAGGTTAAGGGGCAGAATTCATTGCTGGACAGGGGACAGTTAGATGTGGGATGACAACTCCTGCAGTAGGGTCAAAATCCTCACACCTAATTCATTTGGGAGCATGGACAGCTCTAACACACACTCACTCTCTGGGGAAGGGTGGGGCAGTTCACAAATTGTTAGACTGAAAAAAATAATATACTCTCTTTTTTAAATAACTGCATGTTTTGGGGGGGTCAATCTTCTGATTTGTTGAGGTCTGACATTTATTTTTTTATTTCTAGATATTGGCAACTCCGAGTGGGACTTTATATTGCATTTAAAAATAGCGGAGAAAATTGGGAAGACTATTTTGGGAATGAGAAGAATGATTAATTATTAATTGCTTGTCATCCCAAAATATTATTCTCAAGTGTGTGTCACTTTCTCCACTGAGCATGCTTTTATCCAGAGTTCTTATGTTTAGCTTTAATGTTAGTTTCCACTCTTGAAATTATTATTTCTGGCACAAAAGACCAATCATGACCTAATGTTAGCTGCCATGATGTTTTAATTTTTAACCCTATTAGCCTCGTTCCGGATTGGCTCATGAATATTTGTGAGACAAAATTAGGAGTGGCCTATGATAGATGCAATGTTATGCTACGCTCATATGAACTTGAGTTACAGGAGTCACATGGTGGTGTGTTTTTCAAATCTTACAAATCTCAAAGTTACAGTGATGAATTTTGAATTTATGACCCAAAAAATGGACAAATATTTGAAGAAAAAAGAAGATTTTGGTAGTTCCACATCTACTTGCAGTGATAAAACTGAACATGAAACAAAGAAAGTTAAAGTGGTGAACCGACACTTCTGTGAGACCTATATGCAATTTGGATTGCCGTCTATAGGAGAACCATCTTGCTCTCTTCCAAAATGTCTTCTGTGCAAGGAGAAACTCTCAAACCATGCCATGGTGCCAAATAAGTTAAAACAACGCCTTACAAGCAAACATTCATCCTTTGTTAAAAAGGATATAATTTTTTTAAAACATTTGTGGGACCAGAATGAAAAGTAAACGCGACTGATGACAGACTGCACAACATTTTCTGACAAAGCACTGGAAGCAAGCTACATGATCGCTGAGCTTGTAGCAAAGGCAAGAAAGCCACATACAATCAAAGACATTAATTTTACCAGCATGTTAAGAAATCAGGAGAGTAACGTTAGGTGCACATGAGTCAAGGAAATTGAAAAAGTTCCCCTTTCAGATAACATGGTAAGTCGCCTCATTGATGACATGTCAGGTGATACAGAGATGATGCTCCAAGAAAAATTAAAATCAAGCAGAAAATGTAATGTAAAGTACGTTAATGGAGATACTATCAAAGAAATTTTTTTGTTTTGCAAAGAACTGCCAGGTCACACGGCTGGAGAAGAAATATTCAGTGTGACAACAGTCTAACTTGAGAAAGGAGAACTCCACTGGCAAAATTATATCAGTATTTGTACCGATGGGGCATGCTCCATGATCGGCAAAGTGAAGGATTTGGAAGCAAGGTCTGGGATCAAAATCCAGATATGTTGGTAGCTCACAGTTTCCTGCACCATGAAGCTCTCGTCGCTGAAACACTGCCAGAAGAACTGTCTTTAGTATTAGATGGAGCCGTAAAGATAGTGAACTTTATGCAATTGGGGCCCTTAAAATCAAGCCTTTTCTTCTTGATGTGTAAGGAAACAGGAGTGGAGCACCAGAGTATACTTTTAAAGTATGCTGCCTTTCCCATGGAAAAGTTCTCTCATGCTTGTATAAGCTGAGAGGAGAGATCAAAATATTCCTAACTTCTGAGAAATCAATGTACATGGACTTGATTGCTGATATGACATGATCTGCCACCTCAATGAACTGAACAGGAAAATGCAAAGTAGAAACAAAGATCTTCTCTCCAGCACAGATAAATTGCATGGGTTTAGGTCTAAGCCAGGGGTGGGCAAACTACAGCCCACGGGCTGCATTCAGCCAGACAGCCGTTTTAATCTGGCCCTTGAGTTCCCACTGAAAAGCAGGGTTTGGGCCTTGCCCCGCTCTGGCGCTCCAGCCAGGGACCAGCATCAGGGGCCGCTCCGCACAACTCCCAGAAGCAACAGTATGTCCCCCCTCTGGCTCCTATGCATAGGGGCAGCTAGGGGGCTCCGCTCCACACACTGCCCGCACCCCAAGTGCCACCACCGTAGCTCCCATTGGCCACGCCTCTGCGTAGGAGCCAGAGGGGGAACAGGACGCCTGGAGCCTGCATCTCTGAGCCACCCCCCTGCACCCCAACCCACAGTCTCATTAAAAGTTTTTTTTGTTATATTTATTTTTTTTATATATATTTTTATATATTGTGGTCACTCATCACAGACTGTGAATCTCAGCATGCATCATTGCTCTATTAATCGAATTCAGGGCAGCATTTTGGAGTTCCATTCCACATCAGATAGTGCGAGGCTCGGATCTTTGACCAAGAGTTTGGCAATTGATGCTGCTCACTTCCAAAGCCATACAAAAAAAGAAGTGCCTCAAAGAGAAAAAGGTAATACCATAAATCTTGATATATAGTATCGTTAGTTGAGGTTTCTTGATTGGTTCAACTTTTGTATTATTTGTTGTTCCTCATATAATTAAAAAAAATTTATTTGGTGTAAATGTGAGAGTCAACTGAAAATACTTGTCACAGTCTGTACAATATAATTAATGATGTTAGAATATAACATAATTAACTGTATTGTACAGACTGTGAATGGCAAGGGTGGTAATCAGCTCAAACCGAGACTATAAGAGGCAGAGTTCGTTTGGAGACAATATGGTGGTATGCCTCAAAATAATTAAAGTTGTGCTGCAGCTGAGAAAAGGTTGCGAACCACTTATCTAGAAAACTATCTACAATTAATTTACAATGCACACAAATACTAAGAGCACTTGCTAAGACAAGCCAAGTGATTCCAGTGACCATCACAAAACGCAAGAAGGAACTGAGGGAGCTATGTTGGGCCCTTTATACCTGTGCACAGCAGTGCACAGCAGCAGAGGGTGCTCAAGTCGCCCAAACAGGTACCACTAAAGGAAAAATTTTCAATGACTGTGCACGGGATGCACAAATACCAAGAGGGGAATGCACATGTGAAATCACTCAAAGAACAATGAGCGAGCTTAAATACAGTATCGTTTCAAACTGCATTATACATTAAATCTCACTAGGGAATCTTTAGTGCTTGCCATCAGGGTTTACATGGACCAATTAATGCACAACACATTAATACACTTTAGAAATCACACCCCCTCTACTCTGCATTACTGATCTGTGTAGACAAGCCATTAGATACAAGTAACCATTTCCAGTGTCTACTGGATAAACAGTGATTTATTGATTTGCATTGGGGTGTTTTAACAGTGTTAATCTGTTAAAATCAGAAGCTCTATTTATATTGTATTTTATTTGTCTCTTAGACTGAAAAACTCCTTGGGGCCAGGACTTTGTTTTTGTGCGTTTTGTAAAGTGTTGTGGAGTCTTAGAAAACTTTAGAAATAACTCCTTAAGCTTCCCATACATCATCAGCTTCAAGGCTTGTGTACGTTTCTCAACACTGCCCTACACATTATTAATGCTTCTGCTAAACAAAGATTAGAACACTTTAAAAAAAAATCTGGTCACAAATGTCCACTAAAACCAGATCAGTTTGAGGCAAATAAGGTTCTATTTGCAATAAGTGACTATGTGATAAGACAGACCTGTATTTATTTCAATAATTCTGACATGCTGCAAAGTTAGCAACATGTTCAAATATTAATGGTTTTGCTATTCTGTGTTATGTGTGGATATCAATAGATAAGCAAAGTGAGTCATGCTAGTGAAATGCAGGTCAAAACTTCCTTACTGAGATAAAAAATGCTCAATGATTTTTCTTACCTGGTCATGCATTAATGTTGCAAGATGAGTTGTTTTTCCCCCAGGTGCAGCACACATGTCCAGAATTCTCTCTCCGGGCTGAGGGTTTAAAACATGGCTTACAACTGCAGAGGGCAAGTTCTATCATTAAAACAAAAAGGTTGAATTAATGCTTTAAAACAGTCTTATTTCAGGGATGACAAACGAAGGGAATATATACTGAAAACCATCTCATTAATCAGTGAAGGCACTTATATTTTTGTTGCTCTCTCTAGTACAGAGCTTGAATAATTTCAATTTAAATACTTCATATTAAGTGTATACCTATCTTTCACTTTACATCTCTGGTCGCTTTTCTCCTAAACTTAACCATTAACAATTGAGGTGCTGGGCATTTCCTGGAGATTCATGACTAAGGCAACTATAAAGCTAAATAAAACAGGATGATACTGTTACTGACCGTGGAGTTGCCCTGTAATACCATATTGACCTGGTCATTAGGATGTTTACTATATGAATGTATTTGTTTAGCTTAATGGAGGGCTGTAAAGAAAGCAAGTAGAAAGTAGAATAATGGCTCAGAATAAAACACCTCTCAGCAAACATTTGAAGGTTTATATGGGACAATGGCAGAGTTGTTAGCTCTGGAGTCTGCCTCAATCTCCTGCAGAGCCTAATGACCTGGTTTTGAGAAGAAGGGCTGAAGAGTAGGAGCAATGACCTGGTTTTGAGAAGCAGGGATGAAGAGCAGGAGCTGACAGAAACAAAGGAAATCTGATTGGATAAAAAGTGCCTCGGGCTATGTCTACACTACAGCTTATGTCAGCATAATTTATGTTGCTCAAGAGGTGTAAATAAACCACCCCCCAAGAAACGTAAGTTACACCAACATAAGTGCCAGTGTAAACCGTGGACTGCAGAGGTGGTTTTATTATGCTGATGGGAGAGCTCTCTCCCATCAGCATAGAGCGTCTTCACCAGAAGCACTATAGCAGCGCAGTTGCACTGGTGCAGCTGCGCCTCTGCATGTGTAGAAAAGCCCTCACTCTCTCTAGGCGGGAGGACAGTTGAGAAGCTGAACAGCCAGGCTGATACTCAGCACCCACTGGAGTGCCTGAAGAAGTTAGACCTGCCTAGGCCACCCTCAGGGATGGCAAGCCGAGAGACAAGATAGATTTGTGTGTATACTGTTTGTTTTAAAATCCCTTTTCTCTAAAAGCTTTGTTCCAACTAGTAAAATAAACAATAAGGTGGCTCTCTAGTCACTATATACACACCACTGATCACAAGGGAAGAATCACAGTCAGAGCTGCTGAACAAGCACAGTTGATACACAAGGTACAGTAGCCCAGGGAATGGTATGGAGTGGGAGAACTGGAATTCCATCTGAAGACAGGTGAAGGCAAGAAGCCTGACACATGAGGGGGCATGCTCAGGGAAACCAGGAAGGAGACAGAGATGCGGCTTGTTTTGGTATAAACAAGGTGTTTGTAGATTAGCCAATCAGATTCCTTAATCTGAATACTAACCGAAATTTAATATTTTTTACAAATGTAAACTACAGCTCCAAAGCTAGAGCTCCAATGCTAACATTAGATCTCAATCACATGGTTTAAGGCACTTGAAGCAGGCTTTGCACTGCATTAACAGAGTACATGTACTGGGGAGAAAAGAGGGTTACTCGCCTTGCGCAGAAACTGAGGTTCTTCAAGATGTGTGTCCCGTGGGTGCTCTGTTTAAGGTGATCGGGCACTCTGCAAGTCTAGTCGGAAAATTTCGACAACAGTACCTGGCTGGGCCGCACGTGTACTCTCCCCGTCTTGCAGCAGTTGATTAGCGCTGTGCAGCCGCCACGCCACATCCCCCCCACCCCGTTCCTTCTGTTCCGCAGAAAACTAATTAGAACTCCAAAGTAGAGGGGAAGAGGAAGGGTAGTGGAGCACCCACGGGACACACATCTTGAAGAACCTCAGTTACTGCACAAGATGAGTAACCCTCTCTTCTTCGAGTGATGTCCCTGTGGGTGCTCCACTTTAGGTGGATGTAGAGCAGTGCACCTCAGGTGAAAGGAGTGGATTGGATTTAATTCTGAATGGACGATAGGACTGTGTGTCCCAGCCGAGCGTCAGATGTTGAGACCCGGTCGATGCCATAGTGTTGTATGAATGTGTGGAGTGATGTCCAAGTAGCTGCTTTGCAATTGACATTAAAACGCACGTCATTCAAAGAGGCTACTGATGTGGCTACTGCTCTTGTGGAGTGTGTTCTGACCCGTGAAGGCGGTTGTAGTCATGTTGACAGTAGCACAGCTGGATGCAGCCCGAAATCCATTTGAAAAGTCTGCTCAGAAATCCAAAGTCTGCCTTTGGAGCATTCCGTGGTGGAGAGTAACAGCTTAGGAGCTTTTCTGAACAGCTTGGTCTGTTCTAGATAAAAGACTAGTGCCCTTCTGACATCCAGAATGTGGAATGTCACCTCTTGCCTATCCTTATGAAGTTTAGGGAAGAATGTGGAAAGATGGATGGGTTGGTTGAGGTGAAAAAAAGAAGAAGAGACTTTAGGCAAGAATTTAGAGTGGGGGGTCTCAGAGTCACCTTATTCTTAAGAAAAATTGTATATGGTGCCTCTGCCATAAAGGCCCCTATTTCTCTGACACGTCTTGCTGATGTGACGGCTACTAGAAAGGCTACTTTCATGGAAAGATGTAGTAGTTAACTTGTAGCCAGAGGTTTGAACAGGGCAATTATCAGAGATCGAAGCACTAAGGTGAGGTCCCATGGAGCAGTTGGGGCTCTAGGTTCTGGGTAGAGGTTACGAATGCCCTGCAGGAATTTTTTAGTAGTTGGATGTGCAAAGACCAAAATGCCATCCACCTTGTGGTGGAAGGTTGTAATTGTAATGAATTCATTGAAAGACCTGATTTCTTAAGGTAAAGATGTAGTCCAAGACTATGGGCAGGTTAGAATTGGTGGCTTTGATTTGTTTGTTTAAGCACCACGTGTGGAATCTCTTCCATTTGTGAAGGTATGTCGAGTGTGTAATTGTCAGTCTGCTGTTTAGCAAGATGTCCTTAATTTCTTTGGAGCAGATCATCTCCTCACCTTGAAACCATTGAGGAGCCAGACTCTCAGACAGAGCATCTCCAGGTTTGCAAAGTTTGGCCTGCATCCTGAGAAAGATTTGGGAAAAGTGGAAGGACTTCCTGTGGACATGCTGACATCTGTTGTAGATATGGATACCATGTTTGCCTAGGCCATGCTGGAGCTAATCAGGATGACTTTGGCTTGATCAGATCTGATCCTGTGGGTGACTCTGGACAGTAGTGGGATAGGAGGGAACGCATACAGGAGAGGTGCATCCCATGGGATGAAACATGCATCTCCTCTGGATTTTGGTTCCAGACCCACTCTGGAACAAAACTTTGAACATTTGCTGTTCCAGCTTGTGGCAAATAGGTCTATCAATAGGAATCCCCATTGTTGAAATATGTTCTAAATCATGGAGGTGTTTATTTTCCACTTGAGGTCGTGCATGAATTTTCGGTTTAGAGCTCCCGCCACGATACTCTGAAATCCCAGTAGGTAGGTGGCTGATATGTTGACGTTGTGTTAGATGCACAACGTCCACAACTTTATGGCCTCTGTGCATAGGGATCTCGCTCTTCCCTGTTTGTCCATCATGATCTGTATCAACTAGAAGCATGAAGTATGCACAGGTATTATGAACTGTTTGCAGTTTCAGAATGTTAATGTGGAGTGTTGATTCCAAAGGAGACTACTACCAAGGGATAGCTCAGTGTTTGAGCATTGGTCTGCTAAACCCAGGGTTGTGAGCTCAATCCTTGAGGTGCTCATGTAGAGATCTGGGCCAAAAATTGGGGATTGGTCCTGCTTTGAGCAGGGGGTTGGACTAGATGACCTCCTGAGGTCCCTTCCAACCCTGATATTCTATGAGTAGTTACTGCCTTATACTGTGAGGCTGTCTAAGTGGGCACCCCATCCCAGTAGGGAGGCATCCATTGTAATTACCATTTCAGGATGCGAGTGGAGGTGTAGGAAGGGGATGCCTGTGCACACGTTGTGCAGGTGAGCCCACCACTTTAACAAGTTCTTGACCTTCATTGGCATGCTTAGGAGTTTGTTCAGTCTGTGTTTGTGTGGAATGCACACTGTCCTGAGGCAAGCTTGCAGGCAGTGCATGCGTAGTCTGGCATGATTTACAACATGAACACTTAGTAGACGAAGGCAGGTCACCGCCATGTGACCTAGTGATGAAGGCAGGTCCCAGCAGATACTTGTAGACTGTGTATCATGGTATCGATCAAGTCTGTCAGGGCAACAAATCTCTGAAGTGGTAGTGATGCTTTCGCCTATATAGAGAGTGTAGGTAGGCCCCAAGAAAGTCCATTTGTTGAACTGGTCTTAGTGTTGGCTTTTGAAGGTTTATTTATAGACTGAGATCTATGAAAAGTGACATTGTCTTTTGCATGGCTTTGACAGCTTCTTCTTGAGTGTGAGCCTTGATTAGACAATCATCTAAATACGGGTAGCTCATGACCACTTGCTTGTGTAGGTGGGCCGCCACTACTGCTAGAATTTTGGAAAACACTCGAGGGGCCATGGAGAGACCAAAGGGTAGTATCGTATATTGGAAGTGGGCCTGTCCCAATACAAATCGGAGGAATCGCCTGTGTAGTTGGTGCATGGTGATGTGAAAATATACATCTTTCAGGACAAGGGCTGCAAACCATTCCCCTCATTCCAATGCAGAAATTATTGTTGCTAAAGACACCATCCTGAAATGTGTTTTGACGAATTTGTTTAATTGTATTAAAAAATAATGAGAATAGAAGCTCTTCCCTCCGTGTTGTACTGGCACTAGTTCTGTCATGCTTAGTTGCAGAAGTTATTATATTTCCTGTCTCAAGAGTGACTCATGAGAGGGGTCCCTGAAGAGCGACAGGGAGGGAGGATGGAGAGGAACTGGATGGAGCAGCCGGTCTTAATCTCTAGTACCCATTTGTCAGACATGATAAATACGCCAGAATGGGTAGAAGGGTACCAGATGGTCTGTAAACAGATGGTTGGTGGAGTGTGGAGTTAGCAACAGTAGTTGGGGGAGGTCTGTCAATCCTGTGACCAAATCTTCAAATTTGTTTTTTGGAGAAGGGTTGCTGTGATGTGGATGGCTGTGAAGAATTTGGATCTTCGTTTTGGTAGTCTTTGAGGATCATACCGACTCTGGTTCTGTGTGTACAAAGCTTAAGACGTTGTGACGTAGAATACTTGCCCTGTTTGCATTTTGTTGCAGGTGTATAGATGCCCAGAGATCTAAGAGTGACTCTCGAGTTCTTTAAGGAATGAAGTGACTTGTCAATCTTGCTGGAAAACAGCTTTGGACCTTCGAAAGTAAGATCCTCTACTGTTGATTGCACCTCCCTTGGAAACCCCACAGGAGCAGCTAGGAGTCCTGGCGCATTACTATGGCAGTTGCAATGGTCCTCGCTGTCAGTGGAATCCAATGTTGTCTGAAAGGCTGTTCGAGATATAAGGTGCCCGTTCCTGCTGGGCTGTTTGCCTATGGCTGAACAGAAATGTTCCCCGCTGTTAGCCATGTGGTGGGGGAAGGCAAAATGCGACCTTGTAATGAAAGCACATGTGCTATGTATGTAATGTTAACAGCAAGGTTTACCGTGAAAGAGTGTACCCATTGTTCTATAAAATGTGTCTTTTCAAATACCACTGTCCCTTTTTTTTTCTCCACCAGCTGCATGTGTTTCAAGGATCAGAGGATCTTCTCCTTCCCAGAGGCTAGCGAAGATTAGAAGGCGAAAAAAACGCACTCGCAATGAAATGTTCTCCGAGCTCATGCTGTCCTCCCACACTGACAGAGCACAGATAAATGCATGGAAGCAGACAATGTCAGAGTGCAGGAAAGCACAAAATGACCGGGAGGAGAGGTGGTGGGCTGAAGAGAGGGCTGAAGCTGAAAGGTGGCGGCAGCGTGATGAGAGGAGGCAGAATTCAATGCTGAGGCTGCTGGAAGATGAAACCAATATGCTCCAGCATATGGTTGAGCTGCAGGAAAGGCAGCAGCAGCACAGACCACCGCTACAGCCCCTGTGTAACCAACCGCCCTCCTCCCCAAGTTCCATAGCCTCCTCACCCAGATGCCCAAGAACACGGTGGGGGGGCCTCCGGCCACCCAGCCACTCCACCCCAGAGGATTGCTCAAGTAACAGAAGGCTGGCATTCAATACATTTTAAAGTTTTAAAGTGCTGTGTAGCCTTGTCCTTCCCTCCTCCACCACCCCTCCTGGGCTACCTTGGTAATTATCCCTCTATTTGTGTGATGAATTAATAAAGAATGCATGAATGTGAAGCAACAATGACTTTATTGCCTCTGCAAGCGGTGATCGAAGGGAGGTGGGGAGGGTGGTTAGCTTACAGGGAAGTAGAGTGAACCAAGGGGCGGGAGGGTTTCATCAAGGAGAAACAAACAGAACTTTCACACTGTAGCCTGGCCAGTCATGAAACTGGTTTTCAAAGCTTCTCTGACGCACACCGCACCCTCCTGTGCTCTTCTAACCACCCTGGTGTCTGGCTGTGCATAACCAGTAGCCAGGCGATTTGCCTCAACCTCCCACCCCACCATAAATGTCTCCCCCTTACTCTCACAGATATTGTGGAGCGCACAGCAAGCAGTAATAACAGTGGGAATATTGGTTTCGCTGAGGTCTAACCGAGTCAGTAAACTGCACCAGCGTGCTTTTAAAAGTCCAAATGCACTTTCTACCACCATTCTGCACTTGCTCAGCCTGTAGTTGAACAGCTCCTGACTACTCTCCAGGCTGCCTATGTATGGCTTCATGAGCCATGGCATTAAGAGGTAGGCTGGGTCCCCAAGGATAACTATAGGCATTTCAACATCCCCAACGGTTATTTTCTGGTCTGGGAAGAAAGTCCCTTCCTGCAGCTTTTGAAACAGACCAGAGTTCCTGAAGATGCAAGCATCATCCTTCCCAGACATCCCACGTTGATGTTGGTGAAACGTCCTTTGTGACCCACCAATGCTTGCGGCACTATTGAAAAGTACCCCTTGTGGTTTATGTACTCGCTGGCTTGGTGCTCCGGTGCCAAGATAGGGATATGGGTTCCGTCTATGGCACCACCACAGTTACGGAATCCCATTGCAGCAAAGCCATCCACTATGACCTGCACATTTCCCAGGGTCACTACCCTTGATATCAGCAGATCTTTGATTGCGTTGGCTACTTGCATCACAGCAGCCCCCACAGTAGATTTGCCCACTCCAAATTGATTCCCGACTGACCGGTAGCTGTCTGGCGTTGCAAGCTTCCACAGGGCTATTGCCACTCGCTTCTCAACTGTGAGGGCTGCTCTCATCTTGGTATTCTTGTGCCTTGGGGCAGGGGAAAGCAAGTCACAAAGTTCCATGAAAGTGCCTTTACGCATGCGAAAGTTTCGCAGCCACTGGGAATCATCCCAGACCTGCAACACTATGCGGTCCCACCAGTCTGTGCCTGTTTCCCAAGCCCAGAATCGGCATTCCACCGCATGAACCTGCCCCATTAGCACCATGATGCCCACATTGCCAGGGCCCATGCTTTGAGAGAAGTCTGTGTCCATGTCCTCATCACTCTCGTCACCGCGCTGACGTCGCCTACTCTCCCAGTTTCACTTTGCCAGGTTCTGGTGCTGCATATGCTGCTGGATAATGCGTGTGGTGTTTAGTGTGCTCCTAATTGCCAAAGTGATCTGAGCGGGTTCCATGCTTGCTGTGGTATGGCGTCTGCACAGAAAAGAGGCGTGGAACGATTGTCTGCTGTTGCCCTAACGGAGGGAGGGACGACTGACGACATGGCTTACAGGGTTGGCTTACAGGGAATTAAAATCAAGAAAGGGGATGGCTTTGCGAGAAACTGAATGGCCGCCTCAAGGATAGAACTCAAAACCTCAAGGATAGAACTCAAAACTGGGTTTAGCAGGCCGTTGATTTCACAGAGGGAGGGAGGGACGGAGGAGAAAATGAATATAAAACAAATCTGGTCTATTTCTTGTTTTGAGCCACTTCATCTATCTTTATACATAATGCTGGTAGCAGACTGTGCAGTACGACCACTAGCCATCAGGTGATCCTCCTGGGTGCTCGGCAGAAGATGATGCAGTATGACTACTGGCCATCTTCTTCTGCTGGCTGCAGATTAAAAGACTCTATCGCCATGAGACAAAACAAGGGAAATGACCTGGCTGAGTCACTCCCATGTTTGCCCAGGCGCTCGGTTAAAAGAGCACCCAGGACTATGTCGATGACAGCTACCAGTCATACTGCACTGTCTGCTGCCAAAAGGCAATAAACTGCTGCTGTGTAGCAATGCAGTACCACGTCCGCCAGCACACAGGAGACACAGGGTGACGGTTAGCTGAGCGGGCTCCATGCTTGCCATGGTATGGCATCTGCACAGGTAACTCAAGAAAAAGGGCACAAAACGATTTTCTGCCCTTGCTTTTACGGAGGGAGGGAGGTAACGGGGGCCTGACGATATCTACCCAGAACCACCCACGACAATGTTTTAGCTCCTTCAGGCACTGGGATTTCTACCCAGAATTCAAATGGCGGTGGAGACTGCGGGATAGCTACCCACAGTGCAGAGCTCCGGAAGTTGACGGATGCCTCAGTACTGTGGACACAGTCCGCCGACTACATGCACTTAGAGCATTTGTGTGGGGACACACACACTCGACTGTATAAAAATGCTTTCTATAAAACCGACTTCTATAAATTCGATCTAATTTCGTAGTGCAGACATATCCTGAGACTGGTGTGCCAATTGCCCTGAATGAGTAGTAGTTTATAATATAATTTGTTAAAAAACAAAACAAAAAAAACCCCACACACCACAACCCCAAGCAGTCTTCCCCAATGATTAAAAGATGCAGAAGTATATTTCATCTGTAGTACCAAGAGGACAATATTTTTAAATTAAATACTTTTGATAGTAATAATGTATTTAAAACTACAATATATTAAAAGAACAACAAAGTCCCACTGAAACCAACAATGGAAAAATTAAGGCTGGAACATAGTCCTTAAATATCCTGCATTATGACTAGATATTTTCACAAGCAAGATGTCACTTATACTTTGGAACTTCTGCGATATGGTACAATGTAGTGAATTACATATTGAACACAATGCTTTTATTGGTTTAAGACTTTCCATATGTTTAGTTTACAGCAGAATTTTTTAAAGGCCAAAACAAGCGATGGGTTTGTTTTTAACTAAAGACAGCCTCCTGACTGAATAATCTGCATCACCACAATAGGAATTTATGTGATAAGGGACTCAGATTCCAGACTAACCACAAGAGCTCTTTTGTAGATTCCAGCAGAAGCTGAAAACACTGCCCGGAAGATTTGAAGCTGTGCAAAAAGAGTGTGTGTGTGTATATATATATCTCAGTTTCAGTATGTTTGAAACAGATACCTGTAAATGCTTTATTCTATCTATCTATTGGGGAGTCAAGAAGGGTGAGATAATATCTTTTTTTGGATCAACTGCTGTTGATTAAAGACTCAAGCTTTCAAGCTTACACAGTGCTCTTCTTCCGATCTATATTCTATCTATATCCAACTTCCGCGAAGAAAGTATTGAATTAGGTGTTATGGTAGCACTCTGAAAATGGAATCCCTCTGGAGTCCTAATGAACCACCTGAAGGATATTTATTGTTCTGAAAATTGTACAGCCCCGTTTAGTAATGCACTTACCTGCAAAAACAAATAACTGGACAGCACATTGTCCAACGAAGGACTAAGGTAGACTGGGTCTGTCATTCTTACACCTATTCCTCTGAAAAGCAAGAAACTCATATTAAATCTGATTCCACTAAATTATCTGCTCTGTTCTAAAATTCTAAAACTACATTTTGCCATGGAAATATTCCTTTGTTCTCTTAATAATCACCTTTTCACAAGACATTCAGAAAATTTCTGAGTGACTCAATTGATACTACTTTAGCCAGTGATGGTCTGCTTTTTGTTTTTCAGCAATATTGATATTAATGATAAAGGGGCACATTCCACTTAAATCACCAGGGTTATACTTATGTAACTGTGAACAGAATTTTGCATAAGTGAAAATATATAAAAATCAAATCAAATAAAATAAACCTTTTACAATTTTATAACCCAAGCTAATGAATACTCTTTGAAATGTCATCACATTGGATTCACCAAATGGGTGATCTGCAAAGTAAAGAAAATATTTCTCTGTATTTTGCACATTAAAAATGGTCAAGAAAGAATGCTTTCCTCATATGTAAAACTTGCATACTACTCATTTATTTACTTTGTAGCAGTGTTGTGAGGATTAATTAATATCTGCTCAATGACTTGAAAATGTGAAGTGCTGTACAAATGCTAGGTTTTACTACTATTATTTATTAAAATGCAAATCTGAGAAACTCTAAAAAGCTGAAAGAAGAATGTGAGCAGGAGAATCTGAGGACTGGAAGGGATGTAGAGAGGTCATCTAGTCCAGTCCCCTGCACTCATGGCAGGACTAAATATTATCTAGCCCAGGGTGGGCAAACTATGACCCAGGAGCTGCATCTGGCCCTTCAGAAGTTTTAATTTGGCCCTCGAGCTCCCACCGGGGAGCAGGGTCCGGGGCTTGCCCTGCTCTGACATGCCAGCCTGTGAGCAGGGTCCTGCACGTGCCGTGGCACCACACGGCTCCCAGAAGTAGCAGTATGTCCCCTCTCCATCTCCTATGCGTAGGGGCAGCCAGGGGGCTCTCCATACTGCCCCTGCCTCAAGCGCCGCCCCCTCAGTTCCCACTGGCCTGGAACCACTGCCAATGGGAGCTGCAGAGGTGGCACCTGTGGACAGGGCGGTGTGCAGAGCTGCCTGGCTGCCCCTCTGTGGAGCTGGAGGAGGAACTCCCGTTGCTTCCGGGAGCTGCTTGAGGTAAGCGCTGCCCTGATCCCCCTCCCGCCCTTCGAATCCCTCAGTCCCAGCCCAGAGCCCCCTCCCGCATCCTGAACTCCTCATTTTTGGCCCTATCCCAGAGCCCGCACCACCAGCTAGAGCCCTCACCCCCTCCCATACCCCAACCTCCAATTTCATGAGCATTCATTGCCCGCCATACAATTTCCATACCTGGATGTGGCCCTTGGGCCAAAAAGTTTGCCCACCCCGATCTAGACCATCCCTGACAGGTGTTTGTCCGACCTGCTCATAAAGATCTCCAATGATGGACATTCAACAACCTCCCTAGGAAATTTATTCCAGTGCTTAAACACCCTGACAGTTAGGCAGTTTTTCTTAATGTCCAATCTAAACCGCTCTTGCTGCAATGAAAGCCGCTTACTTGTCCTCAGAGATTAAGGAGAACAATTTTGCCTCCTTATAACAACCTTTTATGTACTTGAAAACTGTTATCATGTCCCCTCTCAGTCTTCTCTTCTCCAGACTAAACAAACTCAATATTTTCAATCTTCCATCACAAGTCAAGTTTTCCAGACCTTTAATCATTTTGGTTGCTCTTCTCTGGACTTTCTCCAATTTGTCCACATCTTTCCTGAAATGTGGCACCCAGAACTGGAGGACAATACTCCAGTGGAGGCCTAATCAGTGCAGAGTAGAGCAGAAGAATTATTTATTGTGTCTTGCTTAAAACACTCCTGCTAATATATCCCAGAATGATGTTTGGTTTTTTGCAACAGTGTTACAACATTGACTCATATTTAGCTTGTGATCCACTATGACCCCCAGATCCCTTTCCGCAGTACACCTTCTTAGGTAGTCATTTCTTATTTCGTATACATGCAACTGATTGCTCCTAAGTGGAGTTCTTTGCATTTGTCCTTATTGAATTTCATCCTATTTACTTCAGACCATTTCTCCAGTTTGTCCAGATCATTTTGAATTTGAATATGATTCTCCAATGCACTTCCACACCCTCCCAGCTCGGTATTGTTCGCAAACTTTATAAGTGTACTCTATATGCCATTATCTAAATCGTTGATGAAGATATTGAACAGAACCAGACCCAGAATTGATCCCTATAGGACCCCACTCGTTATGCCCTTCCAGAATGACTGTGAACCACTGACAACTACTCTCTGGGAATGGTTTTCCAACCAGTTATGCACCCATCTTATAGTAGCTCCATATAGCTTGTATTTTGCTAGTTTATCTATAGCACTGGAGAATCATAATGTCCCATAAATTAAGGCCATCAACATTGATTTGCAAGGAAAAACAAAATGTGTAAAGTTAACATAGGCTCCACAGGTTTACGTTTCATTAAGCGGAGATAAAAATATTACTAAGTAATTGCAACAAAAAAAGAGAAATGGCACAAATGAACCTGAAAACAAAACTGCTAAATAACTGCAGTCAGCAAGAATGAATCTATTTTCCTAAGTGCAGCATGCAGACAAAGAAGAATTGAGACAGAAAAGCAAATATGACAGACTCGAGCTTTAGTGTCCTATATTCAATTTTGCCATATTATCATCTGAGGTAGGTTTCACACCCAAGTTTTTTGTAGATTGTTTTTTAAATCAGGCACATATGTTTGATGTAACTATATGAAAAAGAGCTGTTCTGCAATACTGGACACACTTTACATGCTAATTCTATGCTGGAGGGAAAAAACCCAAATCACTTTCTTTGACAGCAAAAACAGAGACACCAAGCATGCTTGAAGATAACAAATAATTTGGCAAAGAGTGTTATAAACAGATTTCATTAAAGATAGTCAACCTAAAATACAGCTCCTTTAAAATTGAAAACATCTGTGTTGGAAGGTGGTGGAAAGGGTGAGGCTGCATTTCTGGCCAAACTAAAGTAAACTTAGTGGTTGCAGTAGGACAGTTTATCAAAGCTGCATCCTGCTTATTAACTTGGCAAAACTCAATGTGACAATGTAAAATGCTAGTTAAAATAAACCCACTTGTTTCCCAACCAATAATGTCTTCAGAATTCACTAAACCAGTATCTACAACCCATCCTGCAACTGTAAACTGAGAACTGGAGCATTAATAAATATTTATACTATGGTAGCACCTACAAACCCTGGTCAGCATCAAGGCTCCTTTGGGTTAGCTGCTATAAAAGCATAAACATAGTATAATTTAGGACCAGGATGGTGGCTATCTTAGCCCTCCACAGATGTGCAAGTGGAAGAGAGGACACAAGGAGCTTTTCATGCCTCTTTTGAGGGGAGGGCACAATCTCACTGGCAAACCAAAAGCCTTAGCTTCCCAAAAAGCAGAGTAGGTGGGAAAGGCCACAGCAGGGCTGACCAAATGTAAGACTGGAAGAGATCTTGAGATTTAATAGAATTTAAGTCTTTAACTTAAGAATTTTAGTCATTTAATAGAATCCCCAGCACTGAGGCAGAACCAAGTACTGTATACCTAGAGAAGTGTTTGTGTAATCCAGCGTTTCTCAAACTTGGGTCCACGGATCCCTAGGTGTCCATGAGGGTACTCCAGGGCGTCCATGGGCCCACTGATCAACTCAACTGCTACCCCTCCCTCCCAGTACCTCCTGCACACCGGGAAACAGCTGTTCAGTGGCATGCAGGAGATGCTGCGAGAGAAGGGGAGGAGCGGGGATAGGGTGCACTCAGGGGAGGGGGCAGAATCACGTCCAGGGCTGCCAGCCCCGCTGATCAACTTCTGCCCCTCCCTCCCAGTGTCTCCTTCATACCAGGGAAGAGCTGTTCAGCGGGGTCCAGGAGGCACTGGGAGGGAGGAAGGGAGAGGAGCAGGGAAGGGATGTGCCTGGGGGAGAGGATGGGAAGAGGAGGGGCAGGGTGGAGCAGGGGCAGGAAGAGATGGGGTGGGACCTGAGACTGAGCAAGGATCCTGGGGGTCCATGAAAAATTTTAAATCAAAATCAGGGTCTTCAGGTTGATAAAGTTTGAGAACCGCTGGTTTAACCTGTTCTTAAGAACCAGCAATGATGGAAACTTCACAATCTCCCTTAGAATTCTATTCCAGTACTTACCTATCTTTACAATTAGAAACTTTTCCCTAATATCTAACCTAAATCTCCCTTGCTGCAGATTAAGCCATACTTCTTGTCCTACCTTCAATGGACACAGATAACATCTAATCACAATCTTCTTTATAGAACCCCTTAACATATGTGAAGACTTATCAGCTCCCCCCTCAGTTGTCTTCTCTCAAGACTAAACATACCCAGTTTTTTTTAAGCTTTCCTCATAGGTCAGGTTTTCTAACCCATTTGATCATTTTCGTTGCTCTTTTCTGGATTATTTCCAGTTTGTTCATACTGGACACAATACTCCAGTTGAGGCCTTACCAGAGCCATATAGAGAAGAACAATTAACTTCTGTTTCTTAGATACAACACTCCTGTTAATACACCCCAGAATTATATTATAGTTTTTTTTATATATATATATATATTTATATTTTATATAATATATATAAATATACTTTTTTTTTTTTTGCAACTGCATCACATTGTTGGCTCATATTCAATTTCTGATCTACTATAACCCTCAGATATCCTTTTCAGCAATACTACCACCTAACTAGCTATTCCCCATTTTGTAGTTATTCATTTGATTTTTTCCTTCACACTTTGCACTTTTTTATTGAATTTTCTCTTATTGATTTTCAGACCAATTCTCCAATTTGTCCTGATCGTTTTGAATGCTAATTCTGTTATCCAAAGTGTTATCAACCCATCACAGCTGCAAATTTTTATAATACTCTCCACTCCAAGTCATTAATGAAAATACTGAATAGTACCAGTACTAGGCCAAGGACAGACTCCTGTGGGACCCCACTAGATATGTACTTTCAGTTTGATGAGCCATTGATAACTACTCTTTGAGTACAGATTTTCCAACCAGTTGTTCACCCACTTTACAGTAATTTCATCTAGACCACATTTCTCTAGTTTGCTTATGAGAACGTCATGTAGGACAGTGTCAAAAGCCTTACTAAAATCAAGATATATCACATCTACTACAACTCCATCCACTATGCCTCTAACCCTCTCAAAAAGGAAAATTAGATTGGATGCCAAGATTTGTTCCTGACAAATCTAAATTGGTTATCACTTATAACCCTATTATCCTCTAAGTGCTCCACAAATTGATTAATATTGTGTTCTAGTATCTTTCCAAGTATCAGAGTTATACCGACTAGTCTATAATGCCCCAAGTCATCTTTGTTCCTCTTCTCAAAGCAGGCAAACAGTACCTTTCTCTTGTCCTCTGAAACATCGTCCCTCCTCCAACAATTCTCAAAGATGATCGCTAATTGTTCTGAGATTACTTCAGCTAGTACTGGATGAATTTCATCAAGACATGCCAACTTGAATACATCTAACTTCGCTGCTAAATAGAGGACCTACTCTTTCCTTCATCTTTCTCTTGTTCCTTCATCTTTCTCAATATATTTATAGAACCTCTTTTTATTGCCTTTTAAGTTTCTTGTTAGGTGTAACTCATTTTGTGACTTAGCTTTTATGATTTTTGTCCCTGCATGTTTATGCTATTATTTCATATTCCCTCTTAGCAATTTGTCCATTTCCACTTTTTGTAGGATTCCTTTTTGATTTTCAAGTCATTAAAGAGCTGATGCAGCCATATGAACCTCTTCTCTTTCTATATTTCCTTTTCATCAGGATAGTTTGCTGTTGTTCCTTTAATATTGTGTCTTTAAGAAACGGCCCGCTCTCAACTGTTTTGCTTTAGATTTGCTTTGCATGGGACCTTATCTACTAGTTCTCTGAGTTTACAAACGTCTGCTTTTTTAAAATTCATTTTCCTTATTCTGCTGGTCTCACTCAGTTCCTTTCCTTAGGATCAGGAAGCCTATCACATCATGATCACTTTCACCTAAGTTGCCTTCCACCTTCAGAACCAATATTGCCTGTTGGTCAAAATCAAGTCTAAAGTGACAGTGCTCCTGCTTACTTACCCACCATCTAAAACAAGTTGTCCCCAACACATTCCAAGAACTTACTGGACATTGAATTTTGCCATATTATTTTTCCAACAGATATCTGGATAGTAAAAGTCCTCATTAATACCAGATCTTCTTTTTGGATCTTTCTGTTTGTTCTAGAAATACCTCCTCCCTCTGATTTATTGGGCTGTTCTTCCCCTCTTTTATCTTCACTTAGAAGCCTTCCACTGGCCTACCCCTAACCTCCTTTTGGACCTCAGAACAAGTGGGTACATTCTTGACGGGTACAATGCAACCTTTCCCCCCGCCTGTCTTTCCTGAACAAGCTATACCTTTCCCCCCCACACACACAATATTCCAGTCATGAGATCCATCAAACCAAGTCTCTTTTGATTGTGCATTAAGACTTCCAGTTCTTCCTGTTTATTTCCAATAGTTCTTGCATTTGTGTATAGTCATCTAAGATGTGCACAGTCCCTCACGGTTTTCCCTCTTGTTACTCCTATGACCGTATTGTAATTTTCCATTCCCCACTTCCCTCCTAACTTCCAGCCCTCTGTTAAGGTCACCTTCTTTTATATCTAACCTGAAGTCTTTTGTCACCTGCCCCCTTGGAATCTAGGTTACAGCCCTCTTTACTAGGGTGATGAGCCAGTGTCCCAAGATGCTCTTTCTCTTCTTCATCAGGTGGAGGAAGTGCATGCTGCACCCTTTCAAGGGGTCATAAGCAGCTGTTGTAATGTGCACTCTTAAGAAGCGCAGAAGGAAATTTTAGTCGGCCAGAATTTTTCCCAAAGCTCCCACTGCCTCCATGTCCCTTCTCACATGCCTCGAATGTAACGTCTCATTCAAAGCCACAATCTGACTTTATGTGTATTACAGAATATTTCTAAATTCCTAGCTTTTTTCCCCTCAAAAAAGAAAATAAGTGCAGCTTCTTAATCCTCATTGCAGTTACTATGGACTTACTTCAGTGAGCCACTTGAACTGAAGATTTCACTGCGACTCAATTCTGAAATCCCATTTCCAATAAAAAGTCTGGTTCCCAGAAATTCTTTGGCTCCTCTTTTACACTTCCCTTCAATATCAGAGTATACAGAGACCACATCTCCAGCTTTCATAACTAGGGAAAGAAAGAGATTTTTTAAAAATTTAAATTTGGCAAGAGAACAGTGCCCAACTCACCCAGAACTTCTGATGGGCCATGTACTTCAACCCCTTGCATCATAGCAATATTGATTTCAGGTCAAGACAAGCTTTGAGTATCTCCAGCGTTAGCCAGTCCACAAAGTCACTTGGCAGTCTTCCCATTGCCTAATTATTTTCTGCACACAAAATATGACAGAGAAGCCACCTCTGTGTAAAGGATTTAGTTGAGCAAGGTACTTAAGTATGTGCCTGATCATAAGAACACAAGTAGTCCCACTGTCTTCAAGTATCTTGCTGCACTGGTGCCTAGAAGAGCTTGAAGGACACTTTGGTCTCTGGTACAAGAGAGTCTGTTAAGCCTGTTTGGAGTAAAACAGTAAGAAAGCATGGTCTACATGTGGACTCACAAAAGCTTATGCTCAAATAAATTTGTTAGTCTCTAAGGTGCCACAAGTACTCCTTTTCTTTCTCCTTATCTGTATAACTTGATCAATGATTAAGTGGCCCACTTATGCACTACCATTCATGTCTTGTTATAGCATCTGTGCTGAGTGCAATTTCTAGATACAGGGCTTTATTGTACCTCACCTCAGGCTGGCAGCATACGCTCCACTTCATTTTCCTATCTGTAAATCTTCTAAAATCTTTTTAAAGTCCTATTGAAGTATGTTTCCTTTTTATTTGATGCTGTGTGCTAATGTACAGCAATGATGATAAATCACTAGCTCATCCAGTAAGTATTTTGCATATTTATGAGTAGAACTGTACAAAATGAAAGCAGTTTCAACAACAGTTGAAGCAACTTACTTGTTTTCTCATAAATGCCTAGATTCAGGAAAGTATACATATTAAGTCAATGGGACTTAAGCACATGCTTAAAGTTAACCACGAGTTTAAGTACTTTTCTGAAGAGGACTGAATTTAAGCACATGCATAAGTGCTTCTTTTATTCAGGGCTAAAATTTACTTTTATCTAGATCAGCGGTTCTCAAACTTTAGCAACCCAAGAACCCCCATTTTGATTGAAAAAAATTTTGTGGACCCCAAAGGCCCCCCAAGCCCTGCCCCCACTTCACCCCTTCCCCCAAGGCCCCTCCCCACCTCTTCCCACCCCACCCCTGCCCCTCCTCTTCCCTCCCTCCTCCAAGCACACCCCATCTCCGCTCTTCCCCCTCCCTCCCAGCGCCTCCTGCACGCCACTGAACAGCTGTTCCCCAACGTGCAGGAGGCGCTGGGAGGGAGGGGGAGAAATTGAGGGAGGAATGGGGAGGAGTTGATCAGCAGGGCCCGCGGATCCCCTGCAGTACCCTCATGGACCCCAGTTTGAGAAAAGTTGATCTAGATGGAAAAACAAAGACTTGTGGTTCACACAGCCATAGTCATTACCATGATAATAACAAAGTGAATCATCCACAATTATATTATAAAAGTTAGTTTGATCTTTAAAAAAATAAGTAGCACAAATTGTTTCAATACGTAGCTGAAGACTAAGCACTATTCAATAGCATATGTAGAAGATTATCTTCTGGCTCGCTGGCACAGGGAGAGAGAGACACAAGGGTTCACATAATAACTTCAGAACCTCCATAAATTAGATATGAGGAAGATTTTTCTCGCCAAGAAATAATAGAAGTCAATACTAGATCTCAGTTCAGAGCAACTGCACCTGTATTCCCCTCAGTGGTCCAGCAAGGGCATCCACTCTCAGGCTTCCAACACCCGAGCTGTTGCCGCTCTGCTGTGGAGACCCGCATGTCACCCACTTCTGGGTATGTCCAGGCTGAACAGTTCCCTGCCTTCACTGTGTTACTCCCAGCAAAGACAATCTGCCTGAATCTGCTTGATTTTTCTGATAATGGAGTGATTGGTATAGATAAAAGTTACCACCTGTTTCTTTCTAAGGAAGCCTACTTTATTCTTAAGGTAAAACGCATTACAGAGAAAACATATTAAAAACACAGACGCTAATAAGCAGATTTACCAGATTTCATTGCAACTCTAACATGGGCTCCGTCACGAGCAGTTTTTCATCACCCCACCTTAAGTGTTTCCTTGTGGTTACAAGTTCATCACAGATTCACCTCAGAACAAGCATACTCATGAAAAATTTAATCCAGCCTTTAATACAGAGCAGGGGTCTTTAATCTGGAGATTCCAGAAGCAGGTAATTAGTATACAATAGGTCTCTCTCCCCAGATCTTATCTTCAATATGTTGGATTCAGAGGGGAAAACCTGCATTTCCCTCTCTTCAAGGAACTTCCTAGAATGTCCACGACACACATATTGTTCCAAAAAAACCTTTGAACTTTCTCATACCTTCCAGAGATTGTATTAATTTTGTTTTCCTGCTATAGAAGTTCCATACAATCTCACAACAGTACATAAACATTTGCACTTTTAATATAATCTACCACAAAGGTATTACCCCTAATTCAATCAGATTTAATTTAATTCAATAAGGTACATTCAGGATATTGTCAATCTGTCACACTAGACCATTATAACATCAAACACGCCAATTTCAATGTCAAGGGAAAGCAAAACAAACAAAAAACAAAAACTTCAGTTCTCCTTTACATCTACTTTCTTATGTTCCTAAGATATCATGAAGTCAATGTGTCTTTTTGCCATTTTTTCAAAAACTAACAACTCTTACATTAGTGGCCATTAACTACACAGAAGTATCAATCATGTGCCCCCATATTTCCCCTTGGTTAGATTGGGAAGTTACTAAATTGAATGTGCTTTTCTTAGGCAGTACTAAGGGTAAATACTGACTTTAATAGCAACTACTGAAGCTTATTAGAAAATCTACAAAATTAATCTCTCTGATACACACCAAAATGACATAAGTTTGGTCAGGTTATGTCTCACTTGAAAACATCTGATCTTTGTAAAAAACCCTCTTTTTCAAGTCAAAAGAAAAAGAATATAAAAATATCAATGACAGACAATCCTGCTGTTAAGAAATTCAAGTCTCTAAAAAGGAGAGAGAACTGAAAAAAGCACAGAAGAAGAGAGGTAGCATGCACCATTTTGTTATAAGTATTGCACAAGAAAAATCAAGAAAGTTTTACAAACAAAAACAAAGTAAAATAGATACTAAATGTCAACTGGAATGGATGGTTGTTTCCCCCCCTCTAAATCCTACTGGAATATATTAGAGAACTCTTACATTTTGAAGCAGATATGATTCCTGGAACAAAGACATGCGCTCCTCGTAGCACTGAATTCCCACACTGGGCTCCAACAATGACTTCAGATGATTGCTTTTGTAGATCCTTCCTGAGGATACAAAGTGTAATTTCATTACAAAAACCTGCTGACATCAGTCTATTTTAGAAAAAAAGTCCGTTCATACATGCTGTTTGAGAAAGGGTGGTGGATAAATATGCATCTACAGTACATCAAACTTACAAGATGCAGTTCAGTCCTGCTAAAAGTAAAGAATAAAACCAAGCGGCAGTCCTTGAAAAAATGCAGATTCAGCCCCAAAACTGCTACTGCCAAAAATCTGATACAAATATACAAAATCAAGTTGTTAACAGATGTGAAAATCATTCTTCTCCACTTTCTCTGGCAGTAACAATCTAGCGTTCAACCAGGATGGTCAAAAAGTGACCTTTTAAATTTAATAACTGCCATAAATCTTTACTACAACAAATATTTGAACACGATGCAGGGAATTTTGCTTGTAGCTACTGTGTCCAGATTGATAATAAGGAAGGTAATGACTCAGACTTGTCAAGGACAAGTACAAATAGTGGATTATTTAGAGATTGGTACTTCATAGGAGGATTTAAGATCAGTGCGCGACAACAAATAATAAAGTACTGTCCAACAATGTAAGAGAGAGACAGCAAATACCATAATATAATGTACAGTTTGTACACACTAGTATTGTTTATGACCCCTATAATTTACAAGCCCACTTGACAGAGTCTTGGTAAACTTAAAATTGACAATTGTGTGTAATTTTGAAGCCTCGTTGTAAGAAAGATCATTTAGAACACAATGCCATCCACAGCCTCAGAAACAACTCTGACATCATAATCAAAAAGGCTGACAAAGGAGGTGCTATCGTCATCATGAATAGGTTGGAATATGAACAAGAGGCTACTAGGCAGCTCTCCCACACCACTTTCTACAAGCCATTACCCTCTGATCCCACTGAGAGTTACCAAAAGAAACTACAGCATTTGCTCAAGAAACTCCCTGAAAAAGCACAAGAACAAATCCACAAAGACACACCCCTAGAACCCCGACCTGGGGTATTCTATCTGCTACCCAAGATCCATAAACCTGGAAATCCTGGACGCCCCATCATCTCAGGCATTGACACCCTGACAGCAGGATTGTCTGGCTATGTAGACTCCCTCCTCAGGCCCTACGTTACAGCACTCCCAGCTACCTTCGAGACACCACTGACTTTCTGAGGAAACTACAATCCATTGGTGATCTTCCTAAAAACACCATCCTAGCCACTATGGATGTAGAAGCCCTCTACACCAACATTCCACACAAAGATGGACTACAAGCTGTCAGGAACAGTATCCCCGATAAAATCACGGCTAACCTGGTGGCTGAACTTTGTGACTTTGTCCTCACTCATAACTATTTCACATTTGGGGACAATGTATACCTTCAAATCAGCGGCACTGCGATGGGTACCCGCATGGCCCCACAGTATGCCAACATTTTTATGGCTGACTTAGAACAACGCTTCCTCAGCTCTCGTCCCCTAATGCCCCTACTCTACTTGCGCTATATTGATGACATCTTCATCATCTGGACCCATGGAAAAGAAGCCCTTGAGGAATTCCACCATGATTTCAACAATTTCCATCCCACCATCAACCTCAGCCTGGATCAGTCCACATAAGAGATCCACTTCCTGGACACTACAGTGCTAATATGCGATGGTCACATAAACACCACCCTATATCGGAAACCTACTGACCGCTATTCCTACCTACATGCCTCTAGCTTTCATCCAGATCATACCATACGATCTGTTGTCTACAGCCAAGCTCTACGATATAACCACATTTGCTCCAACCCCTCAGACAGAGACAAACACCTACAAGATCTCTATCATGCATTCTTACAACTACAATACCCACCTGCTGAAGTGAAGAAACAGATTGACAGAGTCAGAAGAGTACCCAGAAGTCACCTACTACAGGACAGGCCTAACAAAGAAAATAACAGAACACCACTAGCCATCACCTTCAGCCCCCAACTAAAACCTCTCCAATGCATCATCAAGGATCTACAACCTATCCTGAAGGACGACCCATCACTCTCACAGATCTTGGGAGACAGGCCTGTCCTTGCTTACAGACAGCCCCCCAACCTGAAGCAAATACTCACCAGCAACCACACGCCACACAACAGAACCTCTAACCCAGGAACCTATCCTTGCAACAAAGCCCGCTGCCAACTATGTCCACATATCTATTCAGGGGACACCATCATAGGGCCTAATCACATCAGCCACACTATCAGAGGCTCGTTCACCTGCGCATCTACCAATGTGATATATGCCATCATGTGCCAGCAATGCCCCTCTGCCATGTACATTGGTCAAACTGGACAATCTCTATGTAAAAGAATAAATGGAAACAAATCAGACATCAAGAATTATAACATTCAAAAACCAGTCGGAGAACACTTCAATCTCTCCAGTCACTTGATTACAGACCTGAGGGTGGGTATCCTTCAACAAAAAAACTTCAAAAACAGATTCCAATGAGAGACCGCTGAATTGGAATTAAGTTGCAAACTGGATACAATTAATTTAGGCTTGAAGAGAGACTGGGAATGGATGAGTCATTACACAAAGTAAAACTATTTCCCCATGTTATTTCTCCCCCCCCTCCCCACTCTTCCTTAGATGTTCTTGTTAACTGCTGGAAATGGCCTACCTTGCTTGTCACCATGAATGGTTTTCCTCCTTTCCCCGCCCTGCAGCTGGTGATGGCTCATCTTAAGGGATCACTCTCCTTACAATGTGTATGATAAAACCCATTGTTTCATGTTCTCTGTGTGTATGTATATAAATCTCCCCACTGTATTTTCCACCAAATGCATCCGATGAAGTAAGCTGTAGCTCACGAAAGCTTATGCTCAAATAAATTTGTTAGTCTCTAAGGTGCCACAAGTACTCCTTTTCTTTTTGCGAATACAGACTAATACGGTTGCTACTCTGAAACCTTAGATTATCCTTCTAACTGTAAAGTTAAATTAAGCAATAAAAAAACTTCCAAGAGTGCAAACAATGAGGGAACACTAAAGCTGTCTAAATGAAAACTAGAAAAAAACCAGCTTAAGTATGAATACTGTAGAACATGAGCATAGGGGGATAAATGTGACCCTGGAATTCCTGTTTAACATTATCATTCATGCTACCTTCCCTAAATACACTCATGTGAGTCTTGTACATGCAAATGTTCTAACGGAGGAATATTGTTCACTACTGCAAGACCCTATACTTTGAAGTCCTGCCAAAGTCCCAAGTCCTTCAGCAGAGATAATCTACCTCCTCCTAACATACTCTACCACACGGCAATTGCTGTAGGGAAAACTAATATGAAGTCCACTATCATAAATGGAGAAAGAAAAGATTATGGTCTTTTAAAATATAACAAAATTCTGAGGGAGTTTGAAAGAGCAAAAATGTATGTTATATAGGACAAGTACTGCATATTTTGGCTTAAAAACACTTGCAACTTTTTAACAGTGTCTAAGTTATCAAAAATGGGTTAATGTAAAACCTGTCGTGAAACTCAGTAACACAAATTAGTTCTTAATGTCTGAAAATTACAAACCTGGGTCCAATGACAGGAATAAGTAAGATGTCCTGAAGTTCTGGGTGCTGAAGAACTGGAACACTAAGACCTTTAAACTGCTGTTGAATTTTTTTAAAAATAAAAGAACATTAACAATCAACAATGCTTTAAAAAGTACTTTATTGTACTTGGAATTAATTATTTTTCAGTTCACACTTTATATCTGCGAATGGTAAAACAGTATCTTTAATTGATGAGAAGCTGGGAAATCCTACATTAGGAAATGCTGTA
The DNA here is from genome assembly GCF_009764565.3 of Dermochelys coriacea. NCBI lineage: Eukaryota > Metazoa > Chordata > Testudines > Dermochelyidae > Dermochelys > Dermochelys coriacea. The sequence goes on from NC_050069.1 coordinate 232,101,059, forward strand.
TATTATAAATACTCAAGCTAAAACACAAGAGATAAATAAGTACATTCAGAAATGCCAAGACCACACTAGGAGTCATTGACAGGATTCATTTCTCTGTATCTGTGTATTTAGCAAAGCATTTCCCCTTACAAAGCAAAAAATTTGACTAAAATACCCGTTCCAGATTCCTAGAACAAGCTGTATGATAAAACAAGCATAATTCATTACCCTCCTAGCAAACAGTTAGAGTAGCGCCAACGGCTTTCACATTACAGAAGTGTCTTGGCCCCGGTCATGCAGTTGCTGTCTGTAAACCCACCAACATCAATAATTTATTTATAGAAGAACCGAATCTTCTCAGAAAGACTGAAGAGATATGGTAGGATTTCTAAACAATTTACTTTCAGACCTTCTGGCTTACAATTAATTATCTCTGTCAGATAAAGACAGTCAGTCATAAAATAAATAGAACAAAAAAAAATAAAAAAATTAACTAAACGTCAAAGCATTTTGTTACACCAGCAGGCAGGAATTGCTCAAGTTATTTGGATACTCGGTTTCTTTCAATTTCACACACTTCTTAACTAAAACATTGCAACATCAGTTCATTTTTCTGTCACCTTTTATTAAAAGCAAGCTCTATACTTGTTGCATATATCTTCTCAGACTACTAGTTTCTATTTCTGTTGCCTTGTCTAGATTGCAGTGCCTTCATTCTAGGTTTGTAAAGTATTTAGCACAAAGGGACCAAAATCCTAATTAGGGTCTACAGGTGCTATTATAATACAAATAATTCATGAGTATTATATGGTCCTTATTTATAGATTTTAAATTTCTGAAGGAGTGTGCACGTTTCAAAAATGCAAAGGAAGAAATTCTCGGAATCAATCGCTGGTGTTTTTTATTAGACCTTATCTACAATAAAACTCAAGTTCTTTAGAACTTTGCAAAAAAACCCAAACGTGTTTTTTCTCCTGTTGATGAAAGCACAATTGGTCTAGGACACTAGGGTATTTTTAACTTCCTTTAATGTATCAGATATTGACTAGTATTGGACTTAACTCACAGACTCTACCTGTTTCCATTTGACTCTTAAAGTGCTAATAGGATTTTCATCCCAGCACTAAACTGAAAGTAGACATACCCATCAAGTTTAGGAATTGTTTCATTATTTGAAAAAAGGCTCTTGCAATCAGCTAGAAAACCAGAAATCTTGTAGCTATCTTTCGTGATAACTGGGACACAAAACTGCACAAACCTTGTGGATCTCTTCAAACAGCAGATTTTTCACTTGTTTCACTGAAGCCAAGTGAGTGTTAACTCTAACAGTTGTGAAAGCTGGAGGATGAGATAGACAATTTAATAGAGATTCATATTTCCTCTCTGCTTCCAGTGTGCCTAAAGCACTTATGAGCTAAAAGAAAAAAAGATATACATTAGTAATAAACAGCTTCATGCAGTAGTGCTTGTTGTAGTCAAAAAGTTTAAATCAACCATTACTTTATGTATGTCATGTAATAGACCCTCAGATGCATATGCGGCTCCCACTGACTTCAGTGAGAATCACATACACACACAAGAGCAGAGTCTGGCTGCTGAAAAGACCAGTCCATTTATTGAGCAAGAATATTCTAAACAAACTGATATTGGAACAGGCATTAGCATTAATCTTCACAGATTTGATATTGCTCTATTAAGTGGTATGGCTAGCTTGCTGTACAAAGCAACAGATATACAGAGACAAAAAAAGCAGACTGCGACTCAAAGTTGTGATGAGTTTGGGTGATGGATGAAGAAGCTTGAAAAAAAAAATTTTTTTTTTTACAACAGAAATTCAGGTAGTTTGTCTAATCTGTGGGAGATGGTGGACTTTTTTTTTTTTTTGATGGGGAGATGGTGGTAGTGATAATTATTCTTGGAAGACTTTAAAGAAGACTAGATTGTGATACCCCAAGATGAATTTTATTGGAACTTATTAAACATTTATTAACAGTATATTCAGTTTATTAAAAGTCCCAAAAAGTTTAAAAACAAATTTTCATATTATAGCTATATTCATACTTTTAGAAATCACACATTAGACTAGCCCTTATGACTTCTAGATGGAATTAACAATCCTAGGCCCCAATTCTTCAATGAGCAGTGTACAGTCACACTCCTGAATCCAAACAGGACCATTGAAGTCAATGATGCTCTGCATGGAACTCATTACAGGATCAGAGCCCTTTGCTGAAAAGATCTCTCTAACTCTAAATACTAAAGATAAATGCCTCTCACAATAAAAGTGTATCAGTAATTTCATAGAAAAAATAAAGTTAAAAGAATGTAATGGCTGCACAGTTCAACATTCAACCAGTGAAAGGCAAATTTGTTTACACAGGCTGACTGGTTGAGTTAGCTTTATCACATACCTCCTTATTTCTAAACACGTTCCCAAGGTATTCTTCAACTTCTGGTTGCAGTAATATTTTTGAAAAAAAAGACATTTTCCTTTATAGTGCAATAGCCTTCCTGGTAAACAACAGCAATAAACAAATTAATGTTTTCTTTATTAAAGATATTTCATTTGCATAATTGCTAATTAAATAGCCAAATGAAAAGGGTTGCAAAAAATTCAGTTTGTGTTGGGTTTGATAGTTATTCAACAGTATCATAAGAAAGTGTATGGGACATTATGAGGCACATAATTAGGTATATTGTGTGAAAAGACATTATCTCCTCCAGATTTCTCACCAATGTGAATATTTCATCAAAACAGTAAGAAATTTTTCAAAACACTGATTTTTGATTTTTTTAAGTATTACAGCTCACAGTAAAGTGAATGGACTTGCATAAGTTACTAAAACACAATGCAACTTTTTACAAGACGTATTCCCTAAGTTATGAGTTACGGTGGTGTTTGTACTGGCTAGCTGGTGTCGTTGCTAATTGTATTTTAACATGTTAATTAACTATTGGAAATTGCATTTTACACAAAGACTTATTCATAGATTCATAGATACTAAGGTCAGAAGGGACCATTCTGATCATCTAGTCCAACCTCCTGCACAGCGCAGGCCACAGAATCTCACCCACCCACTCCTATGAAAAACCTCACCCATGTCTGAGCTATTGAAGTCCTTAAATCATGGTTCAAAGACTTCAAGGAGCTGAGAAGCCTCCCTCAAGTCAACCATGCCCCATGCTACAGAGGAAGGCAAAAAACCTCCAGGGCCTCTCCAATCTGCCCTGGAGGAAAATTCCTTCCCGACCCCAAATATGGCAATCAGCTAAACCCTGAGCATATGGGCAAGATTCACCAGCCAGATACTACAGAAAATTCTTTCCTGGGTAACTCAGATCCCATCCATCTAATATCCCATTTCAGGGGATTTGGCCTATTTACCCTGAATATTTAAAGATCAATTACTTACCAAAATCCCATTATCCCATCATACCATCTCCTCCATAAACTTATTGAGTAGAATCTTAAAACCAGATAGATCTTTTGCCCCCCCTGCTTTCCTTGGAAGGTTATTCCAAAACTTCACTCCTCTGATGGTTAAAAACCTTTGTCTGATTTCAAGTCTAAACTTCCTGGTGGCCAGTTTATACCCATTTGTTCTTGTGTCCACACTGGTGCTGAGCTGAAATAATTCCTCTCCCTCTCCTATATTTATCCCTCTGATATATTTATAGAGAGAAATCATATCTCCCCTCAACCTTCTTTTAGTTAGGCTAAACAACCCAAGCTCCTTAAGTCTCCTTTCATAAGACAAGTTTTCCATTCCTCGGATCATCCTAGTAGCCCTTCTCTGTACCTGCTCTGTACCTGCTGTACCTCCTGCTTTGAATTCATCCTTTTTAAACATGGGAGACCAGAACTGCACACAGTATTCTAGGTGAGGTCTCACCAGTGCCTTGTATAACGGTACTAAAACCTCCTTATCCCTACTGGAAATGCCTCTCCTGATGCATCCCAAAACTGCATTAGCTTTTTTCACAGCCATATCACATTGGCAGCTCATAGTCATCCTATGATCAACCAATACTCCAAGGTCCTTCTCCTCTTCCGTTACTTCTAATTGATGCGTCCCCAACTTATAACTAAAATTCTTGTTATTAATCCCTAAATGCATAACCTTACACTTCTCACTATTAAATTTCATCCTATTACTATTACTCCAGTTTACAAGGTAATCCAGATCCTCCTGTATAATATCCCGATCCTTCTCCGAATTGGCAATACCTCCCAACTTTGTATCATCTGCAAACTTTATTAGCACACTCCCACTTTTAGAAGGGCAACAAAGGTGTAACAAGATTATGACTGTCGACAGATGGCTTAGGCAGTGGTGCTATAAGGAGGGCTTTGGGATGTATGGCCACTGGGAGGCATTCATGGACAGAGGTCAGTTCTCTCGGGATGGATTTCATCTGAGTAGGGAAGGAAATAGACTTCTAGAATCGAGGCTGGCACAACTGATAAAGAGAGCTTTAAACTAGGAATTGGGGGGAGATGGATGGGAGATGTCCAGAAAATCTCCACGCCAGATTTTAGCATTGAGAGGGAAGAAGATGAAGTAAGAAAGGATACAGCCGTGGGTAGAAGAATGTATATAAGGAGTGAGGGCGGTGTGGATACTAGTCTAATAGGTTATACTGGCTGTAGAATGACTGTGCCTAATAGGGTACAAAATGTGAGCGAGGCCAAACAGCAAAAATTAAGATGTTTGTACACCAATGCGAGGAGTCTAGGTAACAAAATGGAGGAACTAGAGCTACTGGTGCAGGAAGTGAAACCAGATATTATAGGGATAACAGAAACATGGTGGAATAGTAGTCATGACTGGACTACAGGTATTGAAGGGTATGTGCTCTTTAGGAAAGACAGAAACAAAGGTAAAGGGGGTGGAGTAGCATTGTATATCAATGATGAGGTAGAATGTAAAGAAATAAGAAGCGATGCAATGGATAAGACAGAATCCGTCTGGGCAAAAATTACATTGGGGAAGAAAACTAGTAAAGCCTCTCCTACGATAGTGCTTGGGGTGTGCTATAGACCTCCGGGATCTAATTTGGATATGGATAGAGCCCTTTGTAATGTCTTTAATAAAATAAATACTAATGGAAACTGCATGATCATGGGAGACTTTAACTTCCCAGATATAGACTGGAGGACCAGTGCTAGTAATAATAATAGGGCTCAGATTTTCCTAGATGCGATAGCTGATGGATTCCTTCATCAAGTAGTTGCTGAACCGACTAGAGGGGATGCCATTTTAGATTTAATTTTGGTGAGTAGCGAGGACCTCACAGAAGAAATGGTTGTAGGGGACAATCTTGGCTCAAGTGATCATGAGCTAATTCAGTTCAAACTAAATGGAAGGATTAACAAAAATAAATCTGCAACTAGGGTTTTTGATTTCAAAAGGGCTGACTTTCAAAAATTAAGGAAATTAGTTAGGGAAGTGGATTGGACTGAAGAATTTATGGATCTAAAGGTAGAGGAGGCCTGGGATTACTTTAAATCAAAACTGCAGAAGCTATCGGAAGCCTGTATCCCAAGAAAGGGGAAAAAATTCATAGGAAGGAGTTGTAGACCAAGCTGGATGAGCAAGCATCTTAGAGAGGTGATTAAGAAGAAGCAGAAAGCATACAGGGAGTGGAAGATGGGAGGGATCAGCAAGGAAAGCTACCTAATTGAGGTCAGAACATGTAGGGATAAAGTGAGACGGGCTAAAAGTCGAGTAGAGTTGGACCTTCCAAAGGGAATTAAAACCAATAGTAAAAGGTTCTATAGCCATATAAATAAGAAGAAAACTAAGAAGGAAGAAGTGGGGCCGCTAAACACTGAGGATGGAGCGGAGATTAAAGATAATCTAGGCATGGCCCAATATCTAAACAAATACTTTGCCTCAGTCTTTAATAAGGCTAAAGAGGATCTTGGGGATAATGGTAGCATGACAAATGGGAAGGAGGATATAGAGGTAGATATTACCATATCAGAGGTAGAAGCGAAACTGAAACAGCTTAATGGGACTAAATCGGGGGGCCCAGATAATCTTCATCCAAGAATATTAAAGGAATTGGCACCTGAAATTGAAAGCCCATTAGCAAGAATTTTTAATGAATCTGTAAACTCAGGAATAGTAACGAATGATTGGAGAATTGCTAATATAGTTCCTATTTTTAAGAAAGGAAAAAAAAGTGATCCGAGTAACTACAGGCCATTTAGTTTGACATCTGTAGTATGCAAGGTCCTAGAAAAAATTTTGAAGGAGAAATTAGTTAAGGACATTGAAGTCAATGGTAAATGGGACAAAATACAACATGGTTTTACAAAAGGTAGATCGTGCCAAACCAACCTAATCTCCTTTTTTGAAAAAGTAACAGATTTTTTAGATAAAGGAAATGCAGTGGATCTAATTTACCTAGATTTCAGTAAGGCATTTGATACCGTGCCACATGGGGAATTATTAGTTAAATTGGAGAAGATGGGGATCAATATGGACATCAAAAGGTGGATAAGGAATTGGTTAAAGGGGAGACTTCAACAGGTCCTACTGAAAGGAGAACTGTCAGGTTGGAGGGAGGTTACCAGTGGAGTTCCTCAGGGATCGGTTTGGGGACCAATCTTATTTAATCTTTTTATTACTGACTTAATTCTAACAATCTGATTATTCCATTAATAAATTGGTTGCCACCATAAAGAGACCAGTGATGATAAAACAAACTTCGAATTCATGTTTTATCACAACTACAAAGATAAGATGCATCCTTTAACTTGTGGGGAAGACTGGAAAGGGTTACACAGTGAATGGTTTTAAGATACCATTGTGTGATCTTTCGTTCTTTCTGAACAAAGTATTAAACATCTTCTTAATTCAAATAAATGCACATAATGATATACAACTATGTATCTGGTATAGCGTAGCAGATAGTAAATAACCATTATATTTGATATTTTTCAAATGTTCTTTCCAAAGGTATTTGCCAAATGTTAACTAGAAGATCTACCTTCCATTTTCCTATGCAGTACCTTTGCTCTAAATTATGCATCAGGGACCCTCCACAACATTCTCCTCTCCCTACCCAAAGTCCCATCCAATCACCCTAGTATGTGCTTAATATATTTATTTATATTCAGTTTTCCTCAAATTTAAAAATACCAACACTTATAACAATGAGTAACTGCACTGTAGACGTCAGGGGAAAGCTAGAGGTTTGGGCAGCTGAGAAAGGAACATTTGGCACTTAGGAACGCATCTGAGATGTCTTGGGTTTTTGTTTGTGTCAAGGAAGCAGTTGAGGCTTTTGGTACAAGAAAGATGATGCATCACTTTTGGGCATGGGCAGAGGAGACTAGATTTGGTGGGAGTGTAAGAGGGAGGTTGAATTGCTCATTCCCCACTTTAGCAACCCTTGAAAGGAATGAGCTGCCTCACTGCACCTTGTCCCTGTATCTAGCACTATGTCCCAATGTGACCAGTAAGCACACTGCCTTGATGTTTCTACTAAATTTAATCACCATTGAAAGTTAATGTTGCCATTTAAAGAAGTCTATTCATCATACTTCAAAATTGAAACATGATGAATAGACTTCTTTTAAAAAAGAAAATGTTTTTAAAACACTTTCTCAAAACACAGTTAAGCACCAGTTTAAACAAATCTGCAATTATGAAGTAATTTATACAATAACAATACTTGTAGAACTCAGGCCTACACTTAATAGTGTTACGGTACAAACACTGTATGTAAAGATGCTGATATGAATATTTTCATGGTATAAGTGACCTAAAACTTCCAGACACATCTCCATAGAAAAGTGGCAATAAATCTGATCTGGTTTAGCATTAGGTATATATATTAGGTATTTCATTATGATATGCCATTGGCAAAATGGTTTGCTTTCACTCCCTATATGTATGGTATGGATTGCATAAACTGCCTCCGAAAACAGGCCAAAAAAGTAACCAAGGGTTCACTTAATTAAAATCAAAATGTGCAGCTATAGTGAAATTGCTCAGCTATGTGACAAGACAGAAGAGTTTGTACTGTCATGTAACCAGTTACATTGATATTTTTATATTTGTAATCCCTTACAGGCTATTTGATCAATGGCCAGGTTTTCAGGGACCTGAAGATGCAGCTGGGCAACATTTTTCAGAAGTGCCTTGGTGCCCAACTCCCATTTAAATCGAAAGGGGGGGGGGGATGTCTCGGTGTTTATCTGCCTCTTTAAGTGCCTAAATACCTCTGAAAAGCCCCATAAGGAGGGAAGTGTGCGGGGCAGTTCCTCCCGTCCAGACTACGGACAGCAGGGCCCTCCCTACAGAGAGCAGGTGGGTAGGGCTGACGTACCCACACTGGCGCTACCCGGGCCGGCGCGGCTAAAGCAGCAAGCATTTTCGGTACCCACGGCTCCGGGAAGGCTGGCGCAGCTCGTGCACCGGGTAACACCAGCACCGGCTAACACTGCAGCACCCCCCGGCAGCTCTTAGCCACGCCCAAACTCCGGCGGCTCTGGGGACACCTACTCGGCACCGTGCCCCGCACTGTCTCTGCTTAGCCCTGCCAGAGCAGCCGCAACGCCCGTTCCCCGGGCAGGGAGCCGTTCGCGCGCCGCGCCGCGCGGAGAGTCGGGGGCCCGCGAGGGAAGAAGGCGTCTGAGACGGCTCGCGGGGGGGGGGGAGGGGGGGACGGGGACACGCCTCTGCTCGGTTAGGCGGAGGCTCCCCCCTCCCGACCGCGCTGGCCCCACGGTAGCGTTGGGGTGCAAGGGGGGGGTCCTACTGCCCCTTCAACAGTGACTAAGGAGCGTCTCCCCGCCAGCACTCCACGTCCCTGCCCTACCTTCGGCCTCACTCCCGCCTCTTCCGGGGTACGGCGGAAAACTCCGCCCCGAGCCTCGCTTGGGATTGGTCAAGGGCGCTCATCAGCCTTCCACTGACTGTTACGCCGGCAACCCACCACGCAGGCGCGCGCAGAAGCCGGCAAAGGGTTGGGGGCGGAGGCGAATTCCAAGTGCCCTGGGAGTTGCCCGCCTGGCCGTTCCTGCCCCCTCAGCCCCTGTCAGGGAGCGCGCGAGGTTCCCAGGAGGACGGGCACCAGGGAGAGGGCGGGCTGCTGTGGCTCCATGAGCCCCCTGAATCGTTCCTTTGGCTTCACGGGGACAACTCGCGTGCGTAGGGCCAGCCACGTGCGGAAAGCTCGGTCCGAGCCTCACCAGAGCAGTCCCCACCCCCGGGGCGTAACGGGGACAAGAACCAGCCGGGCGGCAGCCCCCTGGATGCCTCACGAAAGAGAGGCACAAGAGGCGAACCAGGGAAGAGCGGAAGAAGCGCGCTTTTTGACGGAGCTGTAGCTCTCTATAGTACACGGCATTATTTAGCCAACCAGGGAACCTAAAACCAACCAAATCAGCTCGTGTGTAGTGGCCCATTTCCGCCCGGTGTTCCTAGCTGGGAGCCGTCTCTGTTACCCGGCGGTTACGGGCCGCTGGGGCTTCGGGCGAGGAGCCCCGCTGACCGCAGGGGGACAATGGCCGGGGTGGTGCAGCAGCGGAGGCTTCCCGGAGGAGGGGTGTCCCCTGACGCTCCGATGCGGCTACGGGCACTAGGACCGCGGGCAGCCGGAGAACGCAACACCAAGCCCCGCAGCTGAGGGTGACGCCACGTACTATTTTTTTTCACGTAAGGGAGGAGGGCATGGACGTAATGGCGTCGGGCGGCACGCAGTGACGCAAGGCGGTCGGGGAAGGCATTGGCTGCAGTGGCTGGCTGGGGAGGCGGGTCTGAGGGGGGCTCCGCCTACTCGCCTCTCTGGGCTCGCTCCCTTGCCCGGGACCAGGCCGCCCGACGCCTCCGAGTCACCGGTGCTGGCTGGCGCCCCTTTGCGTCGTGGGGACTCTCGGAGCGTGACGTCGTCCGGCCGCGGCCGAGCCTAGCCATGGGCCTGATATTTGCTAAGCTGTGGAGTTTTTTCTGTGACCAGGGTGAGCGGCGTTCGCCGGGGGCGGGGCTCTGCCGGCTTGGGGGAGCCGCTGGTCCGTTGGGAGGCTGCCGGGGAGGGAGGCATGGGGCCCCGACTGGGATGGGGAAGGGACACCCCTCGAGTGTTGAGGGAGCAGGTGTGGGGGGTAATCTGTGTGAGCTTGGGGAGTGCCTGGACTGTGTGTGAATGGGGGTCGTAGGCTGGCATTGAAGGGGAGGAACGTCCGGGGTTGGGGGGGGTCATAGGCTGGCATTGAAGCGGGGGACGTTGAGTTCAGTGGGGGGTTGGCTAATGCACCCTATTCTTTCAAACTTATTTTTTCATCACTGCAACAGCAGAGGCTTTCAGGGTCTCGCTAGCTAGGGTTCCTCTCTCCTTCCGAGTCCTGTTCTGTGAAACTGCGTCCAAATTGCGGTCAGCTGGGAAACAGTGCTGTTAAGATCATGTAATGTTGGCTGTGTCAGATTGAAGGGGTCAAACTTCCAGTGTCTGTGTCTTTGCAAGTAAGCGGTCATGGGATAAGAGGGAAGGTTCTCTCATGGATTGGTCACGGGCTTAACAAAAAGGAAACCAAGGGTAGGAATAAATGGTCAGTTTTCTGAATGGAGATAGGTAAACTGTGGTGTCCCCCAAGGCTCTGTATTGGGACCAGTCCTATTCAACATATTCATAAATGATCTGGAAAAAGGGGTAAACAGTCAGGTGGCAAAATTTACAGATGATATAAAAGTACTCAAGATCGTTAAGTCCAAAGCAGACTGCAAAGAGCTACAGAAGGATTTCTCAAAACTGGGTGACTGGGAAACAAAGTTGCAGATGAAATTAAGTGTTGATAAATGTAAAGTAATGCACAGTGGAAAACATAATCCCAACTGTACATATAAAATGATGTGGGTCTAAATTAGCTGTGATCACTTGAGAGAGATCTGGAGTCATTGTGGATAGTTCTCTGAAAACATCCACTCAATATGCAGAGGTAGTTGGGAATGTTTACAGAACGTTGGGAATCATTAAGAAAGTGATCGAAAATAAGAGAGAAAATATCATATTGCCTCTATATAAATCGATGGTATGCCCACATCTTGAATATTGTGTACAAGTGTGGTTGCCCCATGTCAAAAAACATATTGGATTTGGGAAAGGTTCAGAAAAGAGCAACAAAAATGATTAGGGGTATGGAACAGCTTCCATATGAGGAGAGATTAGAAAGGTTGGGTCTTTTCAGCTTGGAAAAGAGGTGTCTAAAGTGGGATATGATAGATGTAAAATCATGACGGGTTGGAGAAAGTAAGGAAGTGTTGTTTATGCCCTCTCATAACACAAGAACTAGGGCTCACCAAATGAAATTAATAGGCAGCAGGTTTAAAACAAACAAAAGGAAGTATTTCTTCACACAATGCACAGTCAAACTGTGGAACTCTTTGCCAGAGGATGTGGTGAAGGCCAAGACTATAACAGGGTTCAAAAAAGAACTAGATAAATTCATGGAGGATAGGTCCATCAATGGCTATTAGCCAGGATAGGCAGGGATGGTGTCCCTAGCCTATGTTTGCCAGAAGCTGAGAATTGCTGATGGGATGGCCAATGGATCACTTGATTACCTGTTCTGTTCATTCCCTCTGGGGCACTTGGCGTTGGCCTCTGTCGGAAGACAGCTTATTGGGCTAGATGGACCTTGGTCTGACCCAGTATGGCTATTCTTGTGTACCTTTAGAGTTGGGTTTACTTTTTTTGGAGGGGGTGGGTCCATGATCTTTCCAGCTCCCATAAAATATCACTTTCTTACATAAAATTGCTGAGAGGCAAAATATGAATGTTGTTAATTCTTTAAAGCTTGTATGTATATACATACATGTAGTCCCTTGATTTTTGGGGATTCCATTTAAGTAGCGTAAATTAGTTGCACATCTGATACTGATTTGTTTTTATTGCTCATAGTAAGCTGTTTTTCAAGTGTTGTTTGGTTAATTATTTGACTTGGTTGAAAGGTGCTAGTTTAATATGTTTGCTTGGTTTTTAAATGCCAAGTAAATCAAAACTGAAAGACTCTAATAAGCTGTTGTAGTGAAGAGTGTAGTTCTTGCCCTTAACATAAGTATCCATTTTTGAGGCATAGGTTTAGAAGGCTTAGAGTGAAATCCTGACTCCATGGAAGTTGATCAAAATTCTCATCGACTACTGTGGGGGGTCATGATTTCACCCATTGGGTCATTAAGATACCTTAAATTTAAAGCGAATTGTGAAGCCTCATCAAAATGACTATTTGCTCTGCATGGTTCATCCTAACCTTTTCCAAAAAAAACACTTTTTTTTTATGTAAGGCTCAGGTTTTGTGTTGGATATTTTTAATAAAAAGTCATGGACAGGTCACTGGAAATGAACAAAAATTCATGGCAGCCTGTGACCTGTCCCTGACTTTCACTAAAAATATCCCTCACACATGTATTTGAGCAAAGTGCTACCAAACTACTAATATATATGGAAATACACATTTTAATATACTGCTTAATGTCACAAGTCTCTGATCACTAACAGATAACTGTACTATGGGAGAGGTGATTAGTTTAGAATACTACATTATTATTGAAAGGTAAGAGAAACCAAGCATGTATTAAGGAAAACAGGAAATAAAGTTATGATATTGAATTAGATAATATTGTGATGAAAGTAGTATGTAAAGTTTGCACAGCATGTTTAACTTAATTCTGTCAGGCACTATTCTCTCCTAAAATGTGCAGACATTCAAATTAGCAACAATGGTCTAGCTAGGGAGGAGCCCAAACACCTGGAACTCCTTTCTCCTCCTCACAACAAAAGACATTGAGAGAAACTAAGGGCATGTCTACACTACAAACTTAGCTTGACTTCAGTTGACATACAGCCACGACGCTAATTAAGTCAGATGTGCATGTCTAGACTATAGTCCTTGTGTCGATGGAGAGTGTCTTCACTAGCAGCTTTTGTGTTGATGCAAAGAGCAGCGCACTGTGGGTAGATATCCCACAGTGCAATTCGTCACAGGTGGTTTTGGGAAGGCTTTGCAATGCCTCATGGAAACAAAACATTCTTGCATAGGTGAATGGGAACATGGCTTGAATGTCCATGATGCAGTTTTCTCCCTCTCATGATTCCATCTGCATCCCATAATGTTTTGTGCCTTTTTTCAAAAGGCTGGCATAGTTACATATACACCATCTCTAGAGAAGCAAGGACTCTACACAGCTGTGCTCTGTTGTGGTGAGCATTGCAAACCCCACGCACCTTATCCTTCAGTATTTCCAGAGCCACAAGAGAAACTGCCCTGTGGAACATGGCAGTGTCCTTCAAGTAACAATGCTGTGAGCCATGGAACAAAACAATTCATGGTTGCTGTTGGCAGTAGCACAGCAGCTGAATATGGTGGAGCGCTGTTTCTGGTCCCGAGAAACAATCACTGACTGGTGGCATCACATCGTTATGCAGGTCTGGGATGATGAGTAGTGACTGCAGAACTTTTGTATATGCAAGGCCACTTTCCAGTAATTGCGTACAGAGCTCTCCCCGGCACAGCGACACTAAAATGAGACTTGCTCTGCCTGGAGAAACTAGTGGCAGTTGCTGTCTGGAAGCTTGCAATGCTACCGGTCAGTGGGGAATCAATCTGGAGTTGGGAAATTTCCATTGAGATTGCTGTGATCCAAAGATGGAGGGCCATTAGTCATCTTCTGCTATGAATGGTTGTGACTTTGGGCAATGTTCAGGAGATACTGCATGGTTTTGCTGCAGTGGGGTTCCCTAACTGCAGTGGGGCGATAGATGGCACACTCATCCCTGTCTTGGCACCAGATCACCTTGCTACAGAGTACATAAACGGAAAGGGATACTTTTCAATGGAGTTGCAGGTGCTGGTGGATCACTGGGTGCGTTTTACCATCATCAATGTGGGATGCACTGGGAAGGTGCCTGACACCCACATCTTTAAGAGCACAGGCCTGTTCAGAAAACTGCAAGCAGGGATTTCCTTTCTGGATCACAAAATCACTATTAAAGATGTTGAAATGCAAATATTGATTCTGGAACATCCAGCCTACCTCTTATTCCTATGGCTTGTGAAGCCGTACATCGGACACCTGGACAGGAGCACTTCAATAATAGGCTCAGCAAGTCCAAATGGCAGTTGAATATCTTTTGGCTATTTGAAGGGTCATTGGCACAGTTTGCTCACTAGGGTAGACTTCTGTGGGGAAAAAAAAATCCCCATGGTGGTAGCTGCCTGCTGTATGCTTCGTAATATGTGTGAAGCAAAAGGAGAGAAGTTTCCACAAGGCTGGGGCTTGGAGGTGAATAGGCTGTCTGCTAATTTTGAGCAGCCAGATACCGGGGCTATAAAAGCTCAGCATGGAGCAGTGCATCTCAGAGAAGTTTTGAAAACCCATTTTATTAATGACACACCGTGACATGTTGCTTTTCTGTTTTTGCATGCGAATAGTCTGAACGTTGCCATTACTGCTCTGTGTGTGTAGTAATGTAACAATGGAAATGCACTTCTTGCTTTTCTCTGATAGTGATTCCCAGCACTCACCAACTAGACCCGCCTCCCAGCCTCCTGCTTGGGAGACAACCCCACACTCCATTAAACTCCTGGCCCCTCCAAAGGCACTACCGGTGTGGGGTATGTGGGAGGGGTGTACTTGATGCCTGGGGAATGGGCTGCAACCCACCAACTCATCCTGCATGGAGGGCCACCACAGTGGTGGTTATGACTGAGGGGAGTTTGGCCTACTGTTTACAATGTGGAGGGGATGGGAGCCAGGGCTCCTGGGTTCTAGCCACAACTCCAGCTGTGTGTGAACTCGTTCACACACCCCATGCCTAAGTTTCCCTAGCCATCCCTCCTCCCCCAGTGCTTTGAATTAGTAACTATTTCATTTTTAAGAAATGGACTTTTATTGTACACATATATAAACAAAAATGTGACCTCGAATTAAACCTGGGAAACACATTCATCTTTTGTTCAAAAACAAACTGGCCTTGCCTGTCACACATCAGTATATGTGCAGCTGTGAGTCTGTACGCCATCCAGGGTTGAGTGGAAAAGATATTGTACTGGGCCCTCATGCCTAGTGGAATGTGTGTGTGTGTGTGGGGGGGAAATGGGAGTATGGTGATTTTGGAATGCCAAAATCTACAGCCGCAGGGGCTGTAGAGCTTCAAGATGTTTCTCCTGGAGATCAACCAGACACCTAAACATGTCTGTCTGTTCCTTCAGAATCCCCAACATCTCCTGCTGCATGCCATACTTACTCTCCTGGTCTTTTATCCTGCTCATAATGTCCTTTCTTTCTTTCTTTCTTTTCTTCCCTGTAAGAGCAATCCTCCACGCCCTCTGGTCAGTGTCCACTGTCCCAGAGGCATTCATTATCTCATTAAACATGTCATCGCGCATTCTCTTTCACCTTCATCTTATCTGAGAGAGCCTGTCTGATGGTGTGGAGGAAGAGTTGAAGGCCACACTTTCAGCTGTAAAACATGCAAAGCACAAAGGAACAATTGTCCGTGCAGACCCGGTATCCAGTGCAGATTTGCTACATAAAAATCACTCCCCAGAATCCACGCAAGTGTGAAGCGGAACATTTTCATTTCTACAAGGAATTCATTGAACCAGTTTGCCGTCCCAGCTGTGATAAGTACAGCTGGGGGACAAGGGCGCTAGAATGTCTGCAGAAGAGGGGGGCAGCCCACGATGGGATCGTAGTGGTCCAGGGGCCATGCCCCTACCCTTGGTAATGTGGGATTAGTGTGGAGGTCAGGGACTGGCGTTTCCCCTCCCAAACTGCAAGCCTTGGTAGGGGCATCACTGGGGATTGCCTGCTATAGCCACCACAACATAGTCATTAATCCCCCACCCCCGCCCGTAGCCATTGCTGCTCTGTGGCACCCAAGGTACCACCCTCTGCCCAGTCTAGAAGCTGGATCCAGGCAAAGGTAAGAGCCTCCCATGGAGCCCGGGCCACTGTGGGAAGGCCCAGACCCTCCACCTACCCCAGTCAGAGTTATGGGGTGGCCCATGTCCCCACACTCTGCCTGCCTGAGGCTTGCAGTTTGTGGGGGAAATGTTAATTCCTGCCACCCAAACCACAACCATGTGAAACAGTGGGTAGTCATGGCCCACCTGATTCCAGTGACCCTGCCTTATTGTCACTCCTGGTTCTGGAGCCCCGGTGGTGGGGGAAAAGGGGAAAAATCATGGGGGGGCACACAGACACTAGTGTTTGCCGCTTGAGCAATTGAAATGAATAGTACCACAGTCTCCTGTAGGTGATCCTAGCTGATATTACACTCTTGAGGGTAACAAGTGGCAAGGGAACAGCTGCTGCATGCAGCCAGGTACAGACCAGGGCTTTATGCTGCTGGGCTGTGTACTGTGATGGTGCCTGCCAAATTAATACTGGAGTGGCTTGGGAAAGTGTCCTACCACTGTGGAAGAAATAAGGCAGCCCTCCACAGAAACCTTCCACAAAGGATTGAGATCTCTATGAAGGATCCCTGGGACATCCCTGTGTATGTAATTCGCAGGTCACCCTCTGCCTAGATGGTCCAGACAATGAGAATCAGCTGCTTTACTTCTACTGGTTATTTAAATAAAAAATAGCAAATAAGAATATGTGATCCCACCATATTAATGCTAAGTGCATACTCACTAGAGGTTCCTTCTCTGGCATCATGCTCAGCCACACTGCATTGCTGCGACTGGCTGGACTGCGCTGGGGTTACAAACTGTTCCTGACTCTCCGGGACAGTGGCTCCCCTACTTGCCTGTCTCCCATCTTCCTCCTCCAACACCACCTCCTCAGTCTTGCCTGCAGTGGCCTGAGACTCTGACTCGAGGTGTCCATGTGGCTCTTGGGGGTCATGGTGGGGTCACCTCAGAGTATAGCCTACTGCAGCTTGTAAAAGTGGCATGTCTGCAGTGCTGTACCATGGTGACTGTTTGCCTTCTGATAAACCTGATGCAACTCCTTTCCTTTCTCTTGGAACTGCTGCTGGTCCCTCTTGTAGTCCTTCTCCAACATACTCCAAGAAATCTTCTCATAGATGTCCATATTTCTACAACTTGATCTGAGCTGTGCCTGCACAGCTCTTCTCCCTATACACTCAAGGGATCCACCACCTTTGTGTACTCCAGGTCAGGAGTGCTTTTGGAGCATGGAGTTGGCCTACTCAGCTGGACAGACAAGCTTTCCACCACAAACAAACAGAAAATGGGAATTCAGAGTTCCCAGCCCTTTAATAGGGAAGGGGCTGTTTCCTGTGTACCTGGGTGAAATTGATATGTACCAGGCTTGTTATCCCAAGGGGAGTCTCTGACACACTTTACACCAAACGCACTGCATCAGGTAGAATAAACAAACCGATTTATTTGCTATAAAGATAGATTCTTAAGTGATTATAAGTCAAAGCATAACAAGTCAGATTTGGTGAAATGAAATAAAAGCAAAAAGGATTCTAAGCTGATCTTAAGACTTTCAATGTCCTTACAACTTACATGCTTCTCACGACAGGCTGGCTCTTCAGCCAGGCTCTCCCCTTTGATCAGTGGTTCAGTCGTTTGGTGGTGGTGGTGTCTGTAGATGTAGGTGGAAGAGACAGAGTATGGCAAAATGTCTCTCCTTTTATCATATCCTTTCTTTCCTCTTGGTTTTGCCCCATCCCACTTCAGAGTCAGGTGAGCATTACCTCATTGCAGTCCCGAACTACCCAAAGGAAGGGTGTGACTCCCTCCAGGGTCTAACGGATTCTTTTGTTGTTGCCTAAGCCAGTGTCCATTGTTCCTGTGAGGCTGGGCTGGGTTTGTCCCATCCATGCCCTGACGAGGTGTGAACTGTCTCTCTGTTCTTGAAGAGTTTTTGCATGGGCTTGCTTTAAGCCATCAGGATACATTTTCACCCTCATAACTATATATATGAAATTATAACCTATAACATTCCTGTAATAATTACTATGACATCACTGTAACAACCATGCTCAGTGCATTATGAGCCTTCCGAAGACACCCAAAATGACAAACTTTTCATTGGATACCACACAATTATTTTATAAAGATGAACATGGTGGTGTAGGGTGCCCTCCCCCAGGTACAGAGTGTCACAGACGGTCCACATCTATTTGTTCCTTATACAGTAGATGTAATAAATATTTAATAGTCCTAGTTGAATATTTTTAAAAAAAGTAATTTAACTTTCATAAAAACTAAAATTCCAAGGCATATTATTATATGATTATAATGCTTTTGTTATAAATCTAATAAGTATGTACCATTTTTTCAGAGTAAGCTGTAGCTTTCCATCCATGTGATGTTCTGAATATGTGGACTAAAATTTTAAATATGACTTGTTGAAGCTTATATTGGTACCCCATAGTTAAGTTTGAGTTTTAATTCTGTTGTAACTCTTCATTTGCTCATGGTTCTACTCTGTTTTGAACAGAGTAAAAATACCCTTTGCTGTATTTTCCAGTCCAACTTTGCACATACATAGTGGAAAAATCAAAACAGAAGACTTGTGGTAACTTAACCTGCTTTGTAGCTGCCTTTGTCGTTGTGGGTTTTTTTTCTTAGTGTAAAGAAAATAGTTGCCATTTTAAGGCTATGAATAGTCTTATCTATGTACAGTATCATGAAAAAGTATTAATGCATCATTTGGCATATCACTGTTTTCTCCTGGGGGAATTCTGCACCACTGGGCGTGCGCAGAATTTATTTCCCCCACAGATTTCTTTGCTTCCCTGCAGAAAAATGTCTTTCTGCCAGGGAAGCAAAGGGAAGCTCCAAGAACAGTCATGCACCATCCCCTAGCTGTGCAGGTACATTGTTTCAGGAATCCCAGCCAGTGGCTTCTACCCTGAGCCGGTATCAGCTGCTAGTCCTGGCTGAGCTGGAGGCAGAAGAAGACGGGACTTCCTCTTCACCTGCAAGGAGTGTCTGGGGTTGTGTCAGACCCACCCCCAGAAACCTCCCTCAGCTGCAAGAAGTTCAGCATCCTCCCTTGCTTCCTTCCCCCATCTCTCATTGGCTGTTGGGGGAGGGGTCATTGTACGGGGAGCTGGTCCCCCATCTGCCCAACCCCCATGCATCTGGACCTCCCATACCCAGACACGCCCACCAAGCCTCACCCCATACACTCAGAACCTGCCTAGCCCTCCATACCCAAACCCCAGCCCACTGAACCTCACCTCCTGCACCTACTTCCCACTGAGCTCCCTGCACTCAAACCTCTACCTGATGAGCCCTTGCCACTGGCCCTCAATTAGCTGCACCCAGACCTCTCGGCTGAGCCCCAACCATTTTCACCTGGAAGCCCCAGCAGCGTACCATTGCCCCTGCACCTGGAATGCCTCCAATGAGCTCTGTGCATCTAGCTCCCCCACACCAAGACTCCCCACTCAGCTGCCTGCACCAAATTGTCTCACAGAATCCTCTCACCTGGATCCCCCCCCCACACTGCGCCCCTCCACACTTCTATCCTGCCTAGCTGAGCTTGTGTGCCCCACACCTGGTAGTTCTGGGGCAGGCCAAGAGCTTAGGCTGTGTCAGGATCATTTGCAGCCTCGCCACTGAGTCTGTGTCCCTGGGGTGGGGAGGCTGCAGGGTGATTTCCCAACTTCGTGTAGCCAGTGGCCTGTGCTCCCTACTGCCATGCTGGATTTATTTATTGACAAATAAAACTTATAGTTTACTTTTGTTTTTTGTACAGAACACAAAGTAATAATAGTGGGACTTGACAATGCAGGAAAGACCACCATTCTTTACCAGTTGTAAGTATATGAGCTATTTAAAACTTCTGTTTGTTTGATACTTTCTTTCACAATTAATGTATGGGACTTGACTGAAAATTCTGGAGTACCCAGAGCTTAGCTCGTCCAAGGAAGTTATTGTCATTCAATAATACTTAAGTTTTGTGTGTATAGTAATAAAATAGATACAGATGTTGAATTGTTTAGAGCTGAGCTTCATGTTAATCAGATACTCAGTACAGAATATCATACAGTGCTCTCGAGGACAAAAAATAAATCTCTGCAATTGAGATCTTTGGTAATTGATGAGTGGTAAAATCCTTTTACATATTGGTGAAAGCTTCCAGAAAGTAACTTGATTTAAAATTCTTATCTGCCTTTATTTTTAGTCAGTTTGCAAAACCCACATACAGACCATTATTTCCAAAAGAAGAAAAAAATGGCATCTTCCCCCTACTCAAAGGCATGTCACTGGTGGAACTAACAATTCCTTCAGAATAATATTTCATCATGCTGCCATGGCTCCTGCAATAAATGGCTATGGGTCTGTAGCTGTAGTTAAAAACAAAACAAACTCTTCCTTACCTCACAAGAGTATAAAGGATAAATCTGTAAATACTTGGGAAGCCTACAATTACTGTGATGATGAAAGTGGTATATACATTTAGATAGAAAGAAATAAAGAATGTTTCCCCAAAACCTTTTCTTCTGTACTCTACATTGACAAAATAAACCATTGTTTTAAAGTTGGTACTGAGGTATTTTCAGCTGCAGATACAGAATTTCTTTCAGAAGCTATTGTGAAATCAGACAACCTTTACATTTTCCATGTGCTTTGACAACTTTATCTTCAGATTATTCTAGCAAGATCAAAAATATTGTCTCTAGTGATGATGACCTGTTGTATCATGGCAACTTTTGTTTTGAAACAAGTACATTTTTTAGATTTTTACTAATACTAACAAAGTGTTAATCAGATTTAACTTTTCTGTACCGGATGTTCATGTATAATTGTATACATATTTATCCGTATCTATGATATGTACTACTACAAATGCAGATAAAAGGACAGACTCTTCATTCATTGATTGTAACTCATAACATGCACCCAAATTGAATAAATCTTTTACACAAAAGACGTCTCTATATATCTTTAATACATTATTATTTTATCTTTTTAATAAAAATTTAGATGAAAAAGACTATTTTAAATAATTGCTTTAAAGGAATGAAAAGGATTTACTTTTTGTTATACAAACTTGTCACAATATACGACTGATACATTAGGAAATTTCAAGATATTGCTAATTAGTTCTTGTGGTGTGATGTTTTTTCCATTAGCTTAATGAATGAAGTGGTCCACACATCTCCAACCATAGGAAGCAATGTTGAAGAAATAGTAGTAAAAAATACCCATTTCCTTATGTGGGATATTGGAGGACAGGAGTCATTACGGTCATCGTGGAATACCTATTATTCAAATACAGAGGTATGTGAAGTTGCTCCCAAACTGTAAAATAAAGCAAATAAATGTAGATTTCAGTCCTGATAGCTTGGATGGAGATTACATTAATGGGATATGGAAGAATTTACCCATATGCGAGGACAGAATTTAGGCCCAAATGCAGTAGATGATATAAGGTCATGGCTCTGTATTTTCGTTAAATCAAGCTTTTAGATCAGTGGGTTCTCAACCAGGGGTCTGCATAATCCTGCGGGTACACTGCGGTCTTCCGGGGGTACATCAGCTCATCTAGGTATTTGTCTAGTTTTACAACAGGCTACAGAAAAAGCACTGGCGAAGTCAGTACAAACTAAAATTTCATATAATGACTTGTTTATACTGTTCTATATGCTATACACTGAAATGTAAGTACAATATTTATATTCCAATTGGTTTATTTTGTAATTATATGGTAAAAATGAGAAAGTAAGCAATTTTTCAGTAATAGCATGCAGTGACACTTGCTTACAAAATCAGAAATAAAAGTAATTTTTAAGGGGAAACTTGAGGTATGCAAGACAAATCGGACTCCTGAAAGGGGTACAGTAGTCTGGAAAGGTTTTGCGCCACTGTTTTAGTGGAACAAAAATTGTGTTTCAAGTGAACAGAGTAATTCTTAATGTATTTTAACTCCAGACGTAGATCTGCACATCTGAATATGTGTATTATCATAGATATTTCAGGATCAGGAGATATTTTAGTGTGGTTTTTTGTTTTTGTTTTTGAAATTTGTCACCTGCTGCTTAGGCACCCTGTAATTGAGTACTACAGTAGAAACAAAGATACATTATGTATGTGTTTAGAATGCCTTGTAATAAACTTCTATATGAGGGGATGCTGGGCTTGAAGGTTCTAAAGCAAAAAAAAATGGGACCTTTGGCACACAGCCAATTTCTTGGTAATACTTAGAATACTCTTCCATCCTGTTCTAGACAAATGATATTATTTGTCCTCTGGGATTAACAGTCCAGTTGGGCCTGTCAGTGTATGCACAGCTTGTATTTTAGATTTCAATGGTTTTATAAGAGTTTTGTTTAGCTCACAGGTTTTAAGTTAAACTGTTTTCTAACTTGTTTGAGAAAAATAAGAGCAACATATATATCGCATTTGTCCACAGTGAATGCAAAATTTAATTGGGGATGGAGACCGCAAGCGAATGGTTTAGCTTCTGTTCTCATGCGTAGTAGTGTTTTTGTGAAGCAGTGACAGTAGTGGAAAGAGAACAAAAGTTTTGCTATGCAGCACTGTATAAAAATGGTCAGCAGCTGCTTCTGCATTTATTCAGGGGACAAAAGTAACACCAGCTGAGTGGGAGGAATGATATAGCAATAAAGCTGCCATTGATAAAGGTCAGACGTGACTTCAGATGACCAATGTATTGTTTTCACTTTGGTTTATAACACTGCAAAGATGAACATGTTTGGGTTTTTTTAATTGCTGACGCCTAATAAGGCTTATGGAGATTTAATACATGCTGCACAACTTAAGTTTGCATGTGCAAAGCTCAGTCATCTGTCGCAAAGATCTTCAGACATGTTGATTTTTAATACCTTAATAAACATAGACAGACTAGTTTAGAAAAGAACAAAAACATACACTACCTTAGGTTTCAGAGTTGTTGAATAGCCATTCCACTTTCCAGTAGGCTGCCTTCCTGCTACCTAAATTCATTTCTCTGCTAGTCTCTGCAGCAGGAATTCTTACACAACACTTCCCTCAGGCTAGCACTGGAATCCTGCTTCACCCAGAAAGACGGCAGCAGAGCCCTGGGTGCTGCCTTGTCTTGCTTCAACAGTCCACTGGTGCTACTAACAAAGCAGTATAGATTGCTCTCCTCCCTTTCAAGAAATTGCAGTCATTGCACAACACTCCAAGACTTACAGGGGCTGGAATTTGGGGGAAGAGCCTGAACCTGTTAAAGACTATCCCAAATGGTAGCATGAAGTCACGTAGCCAGCTTGCGTTCTACCAACAGCTTCACACAGGGGAGCCACTATGGTACATTGTTTCTTTTGTGTTCAAATGGAACCTTTTCCCAAGTGTATGTAGTTTTATAGTAGATATGACAGTTTACTGTGTTATGATTACTGGTAATCACAGTGCGAAGGTCCAATACAATAGGACACAATGAGAAGGTGCCATTGTCTTAGTTGCATTTTTCATTCACATTTTGAAGAATTATATGTAGAAGGTGTTTTTTTTTTTTAAACAAAACAATTGTGGTCCATGTCTACAGATAACTAGTTTATCAAACAGACTTTCTGATCTTCAGTATTATAATTACATATATTAGGTATTATGTCCACTGCAGTTTTACTTTTATTTGTACAGTCCTAAATAAATCTATGAATCTATAGCCATATATAACCACAATTTTAATGTGTAGCTAAAACTAAATGTAATCTTAATGAAACAGTTTTAAAAATAGTCCCAGTTTAAGGCTTTTCTAGCTGGTTTCTCAGGTGGTAAAAACCATGATTTTACTTGGTAAAAGCCACCTCTGGTAAATACTGTCATCCCTGGTTTCAGAGCCCGGGTCAACTGACCTGGGTTTGTGCTACGATGCTAAATAACATTGTAGATGCTCTGGATCCCAGGTGCAGAGGGTGGGATGGTCTGAGAGCCCAGGCTCCCTTCAGTCCAAAATGGAGCTTCTTAGGTCAATGGGAGGTTTGCCCAGAAATTGAATGTAGAGCTTTATGTGGTGGTTTAACTTTTTAATTCTTTCTTCTATTCAGTATCATTCAGTGGAAAAATGCTCCCCTTTAAGACCGTGTTATTTCTACTCTTTATTTTCCTTCCTCAGGCTTCTCTCTCTCTCTCTCCCCCCACTGTTTTCTGTCTCTCCATTTTCTTCACTGCAGCCACTGACTTCGCCTGTCAGTGGGCTTCATTCCCAATTCATTTTTATTCCACCACAAAAATGTGAAATAGTTGATGACACTTTATATGTCAGCATTGTTGGGATTTCCACTCTAACATGAGATAAATGGCAGGAGAGATCTAGTCTATGCGTTGCAAGTTTGACATCACTGGTCTAGAGATTCCAGTTAAAATAAGGGCCCTTAAGTGCTATGTGAATGCAAAGCTCAGGCCTCCAACAAGCACTGAGATCTTCTCTGTGCTATTGGCAATTAGATTTTTTTTTTTTTAAGCCCAGATAGTAACAGGTGAAAATGTATTTCTAAAATGCCTCACTTTACGGTGCATTTGGGGGAATCCAACCTTAGACATACATTTCTGATACATAAGGCATACTGACTAAGTGATCATTGCTCTGTGCCTGGCTTTCAACTATGCAGTCACCACGGGTCAAATTTCCATTATGCACATGACTAGCAAGTTCACATCTGACTACACATGTGTAATCTGGAATTTGCATGCACTTGTGCAGCAGGGTATGTACAATAGTCATTACGCAAGAGACAATCTTGAGGCTGATAATCCAACCTTAGATCACCAGGAATAGTATACTATTTTTAATATATATATCATATAGGGCTGCCGATTAATTGCAGTTAACTCATGCGATTAACTCAAAAAAATTAATCATGATTAAAAAAATTAATCACACTGTTAAACAATAGAATACCAATTTAAATTTATTAAATATTTTGGATGTTTTTTCTACATTTTCAAATATATTGATTTCAATTACAACACAGAATACAACATGTACAGTACTCGCTTTATATTTTTATTACAAATATTTGCACTGTAAAAAATTATAACCAAAAGAAATAGTATTGTTCAATTCACCTTATACAAGTACCTAATCCTGAGAGCATTCTGTGCCTAAAAATTATGTACACAATAATTTAAAATATGCAAAATTCTGCTAATTTTATTTGTCGAAATAACACTCCATAATCATGCCAGTTTCAATTATTTTGGTAAGTTATTTCAAAATACCTGTCCGCAAGTATGTCTGTAACAATACAGACACACACACAAATTCCCGCAGGAATAGAGTTAAAGAAACCCCTATAACAGCCCAGTTCCTGTTTCTTCCCCTCCTCCTGCCCCCTGGGGCCAGACACCCACAATCCTGACCCCATAGAGCCTAGGGATACAGAGGGAGAAACAGCCTGATACTCAGTACTAGGCTTACATGGAGTTTCCTGCCCGCCACCCTCTCATTCCCTCAGGGCACGCTGGGAACTGCAGCTGCCAGGAACCCTCTAGCTCCCTTTCCCTCCCCCCCAGTAGCGTCTTCTATGGGCGAGCTGGGCTCTGCTGGATCCAGTGGCCCCTAGTGGCAACTAGCAGCACTTGAAGCCCATTTCTGTGGGGGAAAGGAAATTCTGCACGCACGTTAATTTCTTCAAAATTCTGCATTGTGCAGTGGTGCAGAATTCCCCAGGAGTATACACCTGTCAGGGATGATCTAGATAATATTTAGTTCTGCCATGAGTACAAGGGACTGGACTAAATGACCTCTCAAGGTCCTTTCAAGTCCTGTGATTCTATACATTCTGTTCTGCCTGAGGGGACGGAGCCTGTCCCACTCCCACCTCCTCAGAAACACCCTGAAGCCCTGCCCCTCCCATGCCGAGTATGCTGCAATAGCAAGCAAGAGGGACTGGATGTCATGCTGTCTCACACGCATGACTGCCCATTTCCCCCCCCCCCACCCGCAGCGGTGATTTACATTTCTACCAGCTACTCCCGGCACCCAAGCCGACCTGCCTGGCTGCCAGGGAGTGGCACCGGGACTGCTTTTGCGGCTTCCTTTGCTTCCCTGTCAAAAGTCATTTTTCTGCGGGGAAGCAAAGAAATCTGCAGGGGACATGAATTCTGTGCATGCACAGTGACACGGAATTCCCCCAGGAGTAAAATACCATAGTGTAATCTCTTTATCGTAAAATCGCAACTTACAAATATAGATTTTGTTGTTGTTGTTGCATAACTGCACTCAAAAACAAAACAATGTAAAGCTTTAGAGCTTACAGGTCCACTCAGTCCTACTTCTTATTCAGCCAATTACTAACACAAACAAGTTTGTTTACATTTACAGGAGCTAATGCTTCCCGCTTCTTATTTACAGTGTCAGCTGAAAATGAGAACAGGCATTTGCATGGCATTTTTGTAGCTGGCATTGTAAGGTATTTACATGCCAGATCTGCTAAACATTTGTATGCCCCTTCATGTTTTGGCCCCCATTCCAGAGGACATGCTTCCATGCTGATGATGCTCATTAAAAAAGTAATGCGTTAATTAAATTGGTAACTGAGCTCGTTGGGGGAGAATCGTATGTCCCCTGCTCTGTATTTTACCTGCATTCCGACATGTATTTCATGTTATAGCAGTCTTGGATGATGACCCAGCATATTGTTCATTTTAAGAACACTTTCACTGCAGATTTGACAAAATGCAAAGAAGGTACCAATGTGAGATTTCTAAAGATAGCTACAGCACTCAACCCAAGATTTAAGAACCTGAAGTGCCTTCCAAAATTTGATTGGGACAGAGTGTGGAGCATGCTTTCCGAAGTCAGATGTGTTGGTTAGGAAAGTCCAGGTCTGTTATGCATAAAGAACATTTACTAACCAATAAGTCTCTCTTGCAAAGTTCAGACTACAGAAAATGCATAGATGGAACCTTTTTACATGTAGTCTGAGAAAACCTTTTTCTTTTATTTTCCCTAGTTCATCATTCTTGTTGTTGACAGCATTGACAGAGAACGACTTTCTATCACAAAAGAAGAACTTTACAGAATGTTGGCTCATGAGGTATATTTAAAAACTCAGTATTCCAATACATTTGGATTGTAGGCTTCCTTTTCTTGTTAGCACCCAAATAATTATAAACATGAAGACTTAACCTTTTACAAAACAAAGTTGTTTCGTTAGCATAGGTATTGATGTACATTAACTGTGCTTTTTAAAAATTTTAGATTGTCGGTGTCTAGACAAGAACAGTCAGGATATCATGAAAAATACATGCTCCATGTTCTAACACTCTTAGGAGGGTTCATTCTATTGTAACAAGGTAGCAGTTTCTTTTATAAAAGTTATACAGATTATAAAAAGTTTTTATATGTTTAACTTCATGCTGTCTGACTTGTACTGTTTTTCCTTCCTCTGTCTTACAACTACAGTTAAAAATGAAATTTTGAAGAAGCTTGAAAGCTTCTAAAACAAGTTTTGAGATTAGTTTTCACTGCTGCTTGCATCCTATTAATGTAAAGAATCATAAATAGTGTTATAAATGCTTAATCTTTGGATGATGCTTGCTTCCCTTCTGATCTAAAATGAAGTTTAGCTATGAGCAGTACTCAGTGTTATCTGAGTGGTTCATAATCTATTCCTAAAAATGAAAGGAAATTGTCTGTAAATGGGTCAGTTCAATAAAAATAGTTTTTGCTCTGGGTCTGGGGTGTAAAATATATTGTAAAATGGATGGGAAGAAGTCTTTTGTTCAAAATCTTCCCCATGATTTCAAAATGGATCCCAATATTGCAAACACTTATTCAAATACTGCCTCAGCATTGCGGGGGCAGCAGGGGGAAGGACTACATGACCTATTAGGATGTCTTTCAGCTCTACATATCCATGATTCTAAGAAGTCTTAACTCATTTGAGTTGTCCTGATGACTGACTTCAGTCAGACTAGTCTATAAGTTAGGACTACTTGTGAGAGTATGGATTTGCAGCACTGGACCTTAACTTTGCTTTTGTTTCTTTAAAGCATCCAGATATAGAAATGGATCTCCACTAATCCTAGCAGATTAATTGGTATTGAACTCTTAAAATTTGACCTAATGGTTTCTTGGTTATGAAATGTCTTTTTCTCTCTTGCCCTGCTCCAAAAAAATCTGCTGTTCCTATTTTTGTTGCCTTAGTTACATGGAAAGTTTAGACAACATTCTAAACGACTCACATCTAACTTAAACTATTCAAACATTACTAGTAAGAACTGCCCTTTAGTCAAAAGTAACAAAGGTCTTAAGATATGAAGTGGATTTGTTAAATTATGAAGTATAGTTTCTTCCTTTCCTGTTAATTAAACATTTAATTTTATTTAAAAAAAATAAAAGCACCTAGAGTTGGAAGTAATTTCAGTGGAATGGTGGCATTTTAACTCTTCAACTCTGTCATTATCTCACTTAAAGATTTCCAAAATGTTCCTCCAATAGTAATCTAATTGTCTGAACATACTGAGCTGCTTTAGAAAATATAGCATTTATTGTGTCTTTAAATTAATCATCAGTGAAGTGTGGCAAGACCAAAGGACCAAGAAGTGAAGCAAACCCTTATTTGATTTCTGAAGAATGTTAGTTAGAACAGCTTTCTAAATGAATCATTGTCTTCCACTATAATTTATTGTTGTAGAAAGCCTCTCAAAATTAAATGCTACTGCATAATTTTAATATAGAATGACTTTACTGTAACTGTGGGAAAATATATTTAACATTATATAACCTTTTAGATTTTTATCATAACATTGGCATCATAAGTACTATACATATTCTGTCTTGCTTCCAGGATTTACGGAAGGCTGCAGTTCTCATCTTTGCAAATAAGCAGGACATGAAAGGTTGTATGACAGCTGCTGAAATATCTAAATACCTCACTCTTAGTTCTATAAAGGATCACCCATGGCACATTCAGTCCTGCTGTGCTTTGACTGGAGAAGGGTAAGTGTCAAGTTACATGTGTCAAGTTCAAGAATGTAAAATAAATGGAAAACTCTGTGACTTTTAGAAGCTCATTAGCACCAGTCTAGATCTTTTGAAATAGGATTTTTCTTATTCTCACCTTTGCAGACATAATGACACCTTAAGTGTATCTTCCCCTTGGCTGACTTCTGGATCTGCCTTACAGCTGAGTCCTCCTGCTTTAACTGATAAGATTTTTTAGCCATGTGAAAGAATGATGCTCTACGCTCCTATTGACTCTCACTATGTCGACTGGCTAGCATACTTGCTCTTTGCTTAGTGTCTGTAATACCTGGGTGACTGCTTCAACTCTCTATTCACTAGGGAAGCAGCTCTGACTTGACCAGAGGATAAAGAATATAAATAGGATATGGCTTTCAGCCTTACTGTGAGGATCACTTATGAACCCCATTTTCTCTTGTGTAGAAGCCAACAAATATTTTAGTGCTCCTGGAAATCCCTACCAGGAGACTTCCACCCTTTCCTTCTGGAATGTCTTTTTAATATGTAGTCCTATCAGACCTTATTTTGACTTTTCAGATGTATACTCAAAAAGACATGTTTGCCAACATTCACTATGACATGAAGACCTTCTTTGTTACTGGTGTAAAACGTGTTACCTATATGCAGTTGATGTAATTGACTTATTAACTTTTAAACTTCTATCTCAGTTATGCCAGCAAAGTTACAAAAATTTAAACTGAGCTTTCCTCAGACCCCTTGCCTTCACAGATGAGACATTCTTGGTGTCTGACTAGAGCTAACCATGGATTTTTCTTTCAGATCCAGTTACCCAGTTTTCCTAAGTGCCCTGAACTTCCACCTTGATTTTCAAACAACCTCATCATTTGTAGAATTCATTTTGTTTCAGCAGTAAAATAGTAGAAAAATATTCTGCGATAATGCTGCCTCAGGGCTTCAAAAGTAGTGGATATAGCAGATCATTCAGAAGTTTAAAAAAAAAAAAATCTTCCCCACAATGATGAAATGTGAAGTTTACTTTTCAGATATGGCTGGGACTGTCCTGTGAAGTGTGTCTGTCTGTACCTCTGTCACTTTTCTGACCTCTTATAATAGACCATTTTTGGTCTATTAATTTTGGATATTTATTTCCAAAAATTAAGCCACTGACTTGTCCAACTAGCTACTGTTATTTTTGCTAAAGGCAACTTTGATGGGTAACTCATGAGGATCTGGCTTTATGATCTACATTTTCAGGTCAAATTATTTCATTTCATATTTAAATTGGTGATGTACTTACTGTAACTTCGTTCTTAATATGGAATCTATGTAATTCCATATTCTCATTTCAAAATTTATTGTAGGTAAACATTAGTTAAGCCAGTGCCTTTTTCTTTAATGTACGCAAAATAGGATTTTATTTGTTCACTTAATTTGAATCATTTGAATACTATTTAAAAAGGCTTTCTTTAATGAAAAGGTTAGATCACTCTCTCCTTGGCCATATTACGTTACCAAAATTAAAGGTGTTAATGGATAATACTGTGTAGGGTTTGACAGTATACTATAGCCAAAAGAGAAAAGGAGTACTTGTGGCACCTTAGAGACTAACAAATTTATTAGAGCATAAGCTTTCGTGAGCTACAGCTCACTTCATCGGATGAAGTGAGCTGTAGCTCATGAAAGCTTATGCTCTAATAAATTTGTTAGTCTCTAAGGTGCCACAAGTACTCCTTTTCTTTTTGCGAATACAGACTAACACGGCTGCTACTCTGAAACAAAAGAGAAATGTCTCTGGCAGTTGTATATTGATGGATTAAAACAACGTTGGTGCTTCCTAGCTGTCAACTTTGAGTTTTAGCCAGACATGATTTTGTGTTAGCCTCACCCTGGCATTGAATGAAGATTTAATGAAAACAGCATTTGAAATGTGATTTGTGTTAGCCCTAAGGCAACAGTTATCAAACTGTGGGTCGGGACCCCATTTAATGGGGTCGCCAGGGTTGGCGTTAGATTTGCTGGGGCCTGGGGTCAAAGCCTGAACCACGCTGCCCCGGGCCAAAGCCGAAGCTCAAGGGCATCAGCCCTGGGTGGCGGGGCTCAGGTTACAGGCCCCTGCCTAGGGCTGAAGCCTTTGGGCTTTAGCTTTGCGCCCCCTGCCCAGGGCAGCAGGCCTCGGGCGGGCTCAGGCTTCAGTCCCTCCTCCTGGGGTCGTGTAGTAATTTTTGTTGTCAAAAGAGGGTCACAGTGCAATGAAGTTTGAGAACTGCTGCCCTAAGGCATGGTGGTAAGTCATCTGTACTGCTATGTGGGAAACCCATTAAGATTTTTATATCTTTTCTTTCACTCCTTGGATGATATGTATTGAGAGTAGCATGTTTTAGCTCTGGAAGGGAAATTGAAGCTGGATTTTCTTTCATGTGATAGTATCTTTTGGCTTTAAAAGAAATCCTACCTAGGTCATGTGCACCTGCAATTGATGGTGAAAGATGGTGCTTTTTGGTAGGATGACTTATGTGAGAGCAAATGGTTAAGTCATTAAGTCATTGCAACTTCTCTTATTAATTTTCAGATTATGCCAAGGTCTGGAATGGATGACCTCCCATATTGGAGTGAGATAACTTTGTTGCAAAAGAGACTGCATCTATTTATTCTGTGAACATGAACATTTTCCTGGTACTTCTGGTTGCTAAGGCAGCGACCATGTTTAATTTATAACGACAGAAACCTCTGAGCAGCACTTGAATCAAGTGCAGCTGAACTGAAACACAAAGTATTTTTAACTTTTTTAATGCACTACTCTTCCACAGGATGAACATATGAATCTGTTTCAGTATCAAAGTTCTCCTGGCTTTTGTAATTTTTCAGTGGTTGCCTTGTAAGATATCTTTCATCATGGAAAATATTTCACACTTGATTTTTGTAATGATGCAAACTGTCTCTGTAATTTACTACCTTAAATTTCTTCATTAACACTGGGGGAAAAAGTGAGTAGATTGACATATACCCTAGCATAACTTTAATGATTTCAAAAGTTTGGGCTATCTGTGTTCAGATAGCCATATCTGCAATTGGGCTATTACCAAGGCAGATTTTAGGTATGTTAAGAATTGTAATAGTCAGCATTGAAACAGTTATTTATAGTTGTTGATATGCTTGGTTTTTGTTTTTGTTTTTTTTCATATGTGTAAGTGAATTTCTGCCTTAAAATAAAATGTTCCCTTTTTTATTTCCTTGTAAGGTAAGTAGTTCTGGGTCGTATTTTTACTTGAAAACACAACTTTCAGGGTGGATAAAAATCAGAGTTATTTAATTAAAATGCATTTTTCTTTTTAAAAATGAACCAATTTAAAAATTTGAAATTGACAACATATAAAGAGCTAAACTTAGTGTAATCTTTTAAAAGCACTTAAAGAAAAAAATTCTGCGTCTTGTATCCAACACACTTGAATGTTTTATTTAACTAAGAAACAACTTTAAAATGCTGTTTTGTATATTTGTAATTTAATTCCAATTTCCAAATACAGCTTGACACAAATCCAGAGCAAAAAACATCTAGTAAATAAATGCTTTGTTCATCATTTTCTAACAATGTACAAATTAAGAATCTGAATAAATGTATGTTAAGTGATATAATTGTTTAAATGAATGTGTATATAGAATATCCTCCCGATTTAGCAAAAAAGTACCAAATTTAGTGTTGACTGTTTTGATTAAACATGTTTTAATGGTTATACCGATCAATAAGAATGAACCTTACTTTAGGGGAGAAACTAAAAGTACAAATACAGAACAAGATTAAATTCCTACTTGCTGATTAACATAAGGGACCAATCACTTCGATTTAAATCAGTGCACCTTACAACTTTATAAACTACAACCGTAGTAAAACTACAGTGAATATACTGAATGTGAAATGTACTGATATGTTGCACTATATTTTAATAATTCAAATTTATAGTGAAAATATTATAGACACTCTTTTCCACAAGGACACTTATCAAATCTGACCTGTTTCTCGTTCAGCTGCGTGCGCTAGAAGAAAGTAGTCCTATGCTGAAGCATACTAGAACGAAACATAAAATGAATTTTTTTGCAACACTTTAGCATCCCTACAGGGCAGACTTAATTTTCTCAGCCAGAGAGAAAATGAGTAATAAAGATTCTTGACAATAGAAATAGAAAATCCATCTTTTCATTTCCTACATCAATTTTCATATTGTTTTCCATAATAGCCATTGTCACACTCACAATGTTACTTTAGAAATGAAGGGTTTGGTCTGGCAAACACACTCGGGTATAGTGCTTTGCTACCTGAGTTGTCCATTTGTGTTTAAAAAAAATCTCGGTGAAAGCCCTACAGCATGTTAGAACGTCTCAACCATCTTCAATTTATGCTGTTCATAATGATGGTATTCAGTACATTACAATTCACCTATCTGTAGTGAATGTAATGCTGGTACGGTTTGCAGTTTAAAAATATTTCTTAGCAGTTAATATATTGGCTGTAAGGAATCCTCATTCCGCATTTCAGTGACATAAAAAACTGTACAACAGTCGTATCTTGGAAATGGAGTTATAGGTGTTTCCACATAATCACTTTTAATTTTCATTAAAAATGATTAAAGTACAGTTTGTTGTAATGCAGTATATTACCTAAAATACGGTGCATGCCACAGTATTTTGCTTTTCTCAGACTAAAATCCATTATTTAACAATGGGCCTGATTTTTTAAGAGAAGCATCAGTGCTGCTTTGTTCACCAACACTTGTGAATGTGCACATGCAAAATGCATGCACATACATATGACCAGTATATGAAAATACAGTGGGAAGATTTTCCACCGAATGCATCCGATGAAGTGAGCTGTAGCTCACGAAAGCTTATGCTCAAATAAATTTGTTAGTCTCTAAGGTGCTACAAGTACTCCTTTTCTTTTTGCGAATACAGACTAACACAGCTGCTACTCTGAAACCTACTTAAAGATTGTAATGGAAAATGGGCCTGTCACCAAGCGGGGTTCTTTCCAACTCCCAAATATATGCTGCCATACCCAGTCTCTTTCAAGGAGGTTTATTTTCTTAATAGAAGCAAGTAAACAAACAGAAAAACAGTCTTAAGTCAGTTCTTGCTTTCAGGTTTCAGCTGTGCCCTCTTGGGCCTCTGGCAGCTTCCCAGTTCTGACCAGCTCTGTTCCCTGTCTGGGACAGCAGCCTCAGGGCTTTCTCTCTCTGAGCACCTGATCCCTTGCTACAGGGGACCTACCACCAGAGTTAGCTCAACTCCAGTGTGGCTCTTTCTCTCCCTCCCCCCCTGCCAGGTACAGCCTGTCCTAATCAATCACCTTCTTCCTTCCCACTGGCAGTGCTTTATAGGCTAATGTGTAGCTCAGCCCCCTTTAACTGGCTGATTGGACTCACCTGCCCTGATCCAGGGGAGCTGGGCCTAGTCTATCTGCAAGGGCCAGCTACCCTATGACAGAGACCTTCTTACATAATTAGTACTAGACAAAGTAAGAAATATGTAAATTGTCATTTGGCATAAAGTATACTCCTCCTCTTCCTCCAAGATAACTTTGTGTCTTTTCAATAATATAGGGGCAAATGAACATCTCTGTATTTGGGGAAAACATTACCTTTTTCTAGAAAAAAGAAGGTAGTCACCATTTCTGTCACACCATTTATCATACCAAGAGAAGTTAGAAAAGTAGATCATTTTTGGTTGAGAGAATGGAAAGGCTTCATTTCACCCTTCCCCATAGTGCACATGCAATATAATCTGTTCGAATGTAAGCATTTTATCTCAAAATGATGTATTGGCATCACTGGATTTTTAAGTAGTTCATTAGCTTTTGGTAAACTAAACTGTTCAGGCAGACTAAAAATGTGTATTTTTACCTTATCTTTATCTCCTGTCTTGAAAATAAAATTCTATGCCCAAATTGGTGTCCTTTCAGTGTTACATTTATGATAGAAACTTAAACACATTCTGGGGTGGAAAGCCTGTTGGACTTAACAAAGAAAATTGGCCTTCTTACAGTGTTCAGTTTTGAAATTTTCCTTTTTAAGAAAATATTTCTACAGATAACTTCAGCTAGTAGTTTTATTCCCCCTGCGAAATAGGTTAACTATGACCTATTGTACTTTACTTTGAGATAGTTGCTACTTAAGAAAATATGGATACTAGTTAAACCATTACTTGGTTATTAATGTTCATTGGCATGAGTTCTGTAAATACAAAATTGCTGAATGCCTTGCAGTTTGTGATCTGAAATTTTTTTTTAATCTTCTCTTTAATTCTAACGCTGCTTCATCAGGACAGATTCCAAATTGCAGATGGTAGATTTTTTTTCAAGCTTTAAGTAACTTTTTTTATTTTGCATTTATTTTTAACTTATAAATATCACAGTTAAAAGCCCAAAAGTTCGGGTACAGATTTCAAAACTCCTCCCTATGAGTCTTAGTGCTACAATGACCATCCTTGTTATCTTCCAGCCTTTAATTGGAAGAGATGCATGTCTAAATAAATACATGCCCACATAGAGCACTAACCGTTGGCCTTCTAGAGACATATATGCAGCCTTTTGAGTACGGGTAGTCATGATATATATAACCCTTTGCATAAGAGTTCATATGTATCAGCAGCTGACTAATGTTAGTCTCTAGCAAATTTTTTTGCAGATTTAAAATATGACCCCCTTCACTTCTTGACATCTGAGTGTCTTTGTCTATGCTAGAAGAACGACAGGAGACACTGGAAGGACAGGAGATGCTGGATGTGGCTTAATTATGCCACAACTTTATTCCTAGATGTCTGGGAGTACCTGGCAGATAGAATTGTACAGTGCAGATTAATTCCATAATCACTTATATATGCTGGGGGGGCCTATTGTCAGGCCTCCCCTTTTACCCATCCGGGTCCCCAGCCAACTCACTGCTGGAACCTCACCGCCTTTCCCCTCAAATGATGGTTAAAAGGGATGGCCTGTAAAGGAGGAAGGGCTTGACTCCCTGCTGTACCAGTCATAGGAGCCCTGACACCTTCTATCTTCCCCACCCTCTTTTCTGCTTCTTTAAAGCATACCTCCTTTTAAATCCTTTATTTGCAGGTATTTTATTCATAGATACTAAGGTTAGAAGGGACCATTCTGATCATCTAGTCCGACCTCCTGCACAGCGCAGGCCACAGAATCTCACCCACCCACTCCTACAAAAAACCTCACCTATGTCTGAGCTATTGAAGTCCTTAAATCATGGTGTAAAGACTTCAAGGAGCAGAGAAGCCTCCCTCAAGTCACCCATGCCCCATGCTACAGAGGAAGGCGAAAAACCTCCAGGGCCTCTCCAATCTGCCCTGGAGGAAAATTCCTTCCCGACCCCAAATATGGCAATCGGCTAAACCCTGAGCATATGGGCAAGATTCACCAGCCAGATCTACAGAAAATTCTTTCCTGGGTAACTCGGATCCCATCCATCTAATATCCCATCTCAGGGGATTGGGCCTATTTACCCTGAATATTTAAAGATCAATTACTTACCAAAATCCCATTATCCCATCATACCATCTCCTCCATAAACTTATCAAATAGAATCTTAAAACCAGATAGATCTTTTGCCCCCACTGCTTCCCTTGGAAGGCTATTCCAAAACTTCACTCCTCTGATGGTTAGAAACCTTTGTCTAATTTCAAGTCTAAACTTCCTGGTGGCCAGTTTATACCCATTTGTTCTTGTGTCCACATTGGTGCTGAGCTGAAATAATTCCTCTCCCTCTCCTGTATTTATCCCTCTGATATATTTATAGAGAGCAATCATATGTCCCCTCAACCTTCTTTTAGTTAGGCTAAACAAGCCAAGCTCCTTAAGTCTCCTTTCATAAGACAAGTTTTCCATTCCTCGGATCATCTTAGTAGCCCTTCTCTGTACCTGCTCCAGTTTGAATTCATCGTTTTTAAACATGGGAGACCAGGACTGCACACGGTATTCTAGGTGAGGTCTCACCAGTGCCTTCTATAATGGTACTAAAACCTCCTTATCCCTACTGGAAATGCATCCCAAAACCGCTTTAGCTTTTTTCACAGCCATATCACATTGGCGGCTCATAGTCATTCTCTGATCAACCAATACTCCAAGGTCCTTCTCCTCTTCTGTTACTTCTAATTGATGCGTCCCCAACTTATAACTAAAATTCTTTTTATTAATCCCTAAATGCATAACCTTACACTTCTCACTATTAAATTTCATCCTATTACTATTACTCCAGTTTACAAGGTCATCCAGATCCTCCTGTATAATATCCCGGTCCTTCTCTGAATTGGCAATACCTCCCAGCTTTGTATCATCTGCAAACTTTATTAGCACACTCCCACTTTTTGTGCCAAGGTCAGTAATAAAAAGATTAAATAAGATTGGTCCCAAAACCGATCCCTGAGGAACTCCACTGGTAACCTCCCTCCAACCTGACAGTTCGCCTTTCAGTAGGACCTGTTGCAGTCTCCCCTTTAACCAATTCCTTATCCACCTTTTGATGTTCATATTGATCCCCATCTTCTCCAATTTAACTAATAATTCCCTATGTGGCACGGTATCAAATGCCTTACTGAAATCTAGGTAAATTAGATTTAATTAGAATTAATTAATTCTAGGTAAACTAGATTAGATCCACTGCATTTCCTTTATCTAAAAAATCTGTTACTTTTTCAAAAAAGGAGATTAGGTTGGTTTGGCACGATCTACCTTTTGTAAAACCATGTTGTATTTTGTCCCATTTACCATTGACTTCAATGTCCTTAACTAATTTCTCCTTCAAAATTAGTTAAGGACATTGAAGTCAATGGTAAATAGGACAAAATACAACATGATCATTTCTCTATAGCAGCACAACTAACATACAGGCAGACTGGAAAGGGAACTTGGTGGATACAAGGTTATAAATAATGGAGTTCTCAGTGTATACACACTTTAATTCCAGCTCTTGGAATGTGAAGTATAAAAAACACAAAGTGGTCTAGTTCTTAAGGAGACTGGTCAAAAATCAAAGTTATGCTTTTAGCTTTTTACAGTATTCTGAAAACAAAAAAGCTGTAGATATCCAGGGACTTGCTTTCTCTACAACTCCACCAGTGTTAGTCAAGTAACAACCTGAATAAAGGAAAATGGTTTAGCTTTGTTTTTCTTTGAGACACTAAAACAAAACAGAGACAAGCAAGAATATACTTCATATTGACTTGTGTGGTGACAGTCGAAGGTTGATATTTGATTTGCCAGTTAACGTGAAGCTCTTGTACCAGTATTAAACTCACATTGACAGCAGTGACTTCATAAATAGGAACCATTGCCTAGGGCTATATTTAACTTGGCAAAGTACATTCTAAAATATTTCTAACCTTTTCAACCAAAAGAATGTTCCTTTTCAGTTATACTTTTCTTGTTTTCTCTGAAACTAGTGCTGATATAATGCTGCAAGCTTGGGAGCCAAAGAAAAGGACTGAGCAAAAGCAATTGTAATGCTTATATTGTAAGCTATTTGGGACAATGTAGGATTATAGGCCAATATTAGGCCTGAATGAACTATGATCTTAAATTCAGTTTAGATATTAGCATAAGTAATAGGCCCAAAGCACATGACTGAATGAACTTATGAGAAAGGAGAATTGTTCGTGTTAAATGTGTAGTGATGCTTTGCAATATCAGCATTACCTTATTGAGGGATTGGGAAATAAAGATAACATGATTAATTGGGCTTCAGGTGCAATAAATAATTGGTTAGAAATGGTTAGTCCAGTAGTTAAGGAAAAATATGGCAATGGAGAGATAAGGGGAAAAATAACTTGGAGAGCAGAGTGCAGCCCTCAGCTGCTTCAGTTGACATTTGCTGAGGTCCAATAACCAGTATTGACATCGCTTGTTTCTTATAGTATATTTAAAAAAAAAAGAGCAAGGTTTTCTAGGGGTTCTTCATCAGAGCTTTTTCTTTTCTCTGTAGAGTCACGCCATGATGAGATGGAGTCTTCCAGTCCTGATCTGGTTGAGAGTATTTGGCCAATGCTTGTAACTGTATTGTTGCTAGTGTGTATAATATAAGAATGTATATGCATGTATTGATACTTTGGATGTAGCCAATACCAAGTGGCCTTTGGACTAGTAAAGGAACGCTTATGTGGAAACGGAGTTGTTCAAAACATTAATAACGTATTAGGAAAATTATTTGCAACAAATAGGGATTGTGTCTTCCTTAGATGCTACGTAATGTGACAGTAGAAAGTGATAGTGTTATATAAGTACAAGAAGACTGGGTAAGCTTCTTCCTGGCATCTGTGTTTCAAAGCAAAAGAGAGACACTTTGGATATTTCCTACCATGAGGGTCTCTGTTTAGTATGCTCAGCAGAGCCAATTAACCTTTCATGGCATTTCACCTCCCTACCAGCTCTAGCTTCTGGTCTATTAATTCTCATATGTTTAGAGTAGGCAACAGACAAGCTTGTTGTAGAAAGCAGTCTGATTTTCCAAAGTTAAATGAATTCCTTCCTCTTTCACTCTTTGTAAGCATCTAGAATGGCTGTTTTAAGTCTAGAAGAAAACTTTGCTAAATGGCATATTTGTAATGGACCAACATTTTTCTTATGCTGGATAGTAGACTCCAAAACTCATCTTGGAATTCCAGCATGTATACATGAAGAGTTTAGTGAATAATTTGTTGGTTTAATTCAGTTGGCAAAGGGGATGGGTTGATTAAATGTATGTGTGACTAAGAACTCAGCTCATAAAAGACAAAATGCAACAAATAGCTTTCATCATTTATTTCAATTCAATGCACTCTTCTTTCCCAAAGGTTGAAGTACCTAAAGTACCTGGCAGGGGGTGGGAGGGAAGTCACATACTGTCAGTTTCGGGGCAACTGCAACTATATTACCTCTTCCTGGTTGCTCGAGGGCACCAACTGAAAGGTTTCCAGCTTCCAGTTGTCGCTTCTCTTGGGCCAAGATCCGTGTTTCTCACTCTTGACCTGAGTTTCTCAAGGCTGCACAGCTCCCTGCCTTATACTGTGATATTTTCAGCAAGCCAGTGTCTGCACTTTGCTTTCTCTTCAAAGGCTGCAGACAAGTATTTGACCACTGTTACACGTTACCACATGGCTCTCTTTAAGCAAGGATGTTTATTCGTAAGGTGAAAGCATTAGAGAGAAATGTATGTAACTGCAGCCTGCCAGCCACATTGGGATTACACCCTGCCTCTCATCAGCCTTGGTTATACTGCAGGGTGACCCAACACACCCCCAATCTTAAATTTTCCGCCAGCAATGAATGTCCTGTACTACCCAGCCCTCTCCTGGACAATACATCTTATATTAGGTCTGCTATTTCTTTAAAAGAAATAATATGTGCATAATTTGCCACCCAAATAGAGTTTCATAGATATTAAGGTCAGAAGGGACCATTATGATCTAGTCTGACCTCCTGCACAATGCAGGCCACCGAATCTCACCCACCCACTCCTGCAATAAACCTCTCACCTACGTCTGAGCTATTGAAGTCCTCAAATCATGGTTTAAAGACTTCAAGGTGCAGAGAATCCTCCAGCAAGAGATCCGTGCCCCATGCTGCAGAAGAAGGCGAAAAACCCCCAGGGCCTCTGCCAATCTGCCCTGGAGGAAAATTCCTTCCTGACCCCAAATATGGAGATCAGCTAAACCCTGAGCTTGTGAGCAAGATTCACCAGCCAGATACTCAGGAAAGAATTTTCTGTAATAACTCAGATCCCACCCCATCTAACATCCCATCACAGGCCCTTGGGCCTATTTACCATGAATAGTTAAAGATCAATTAATTGCCAAAATCATGTTATTTGACTTCCCAGACGTTTCAATTTAAACAGATTGGATTAGGGAAAAACAATTAAACAAATTTATTAACTGTGAAGAGAGAGGTTTTTAAGTGAGTACAAGTAATGAGATATAAAGGTCAGAAATGGTTAGAAAAAAATAAAGAGAAGATATTTACTAATACCTGACTTAACAAAGTATATTGGACTCCCCATATGCTTCTTACTGACCAAACCCCTTCTCCCAGGGTGCTGCAAATGCTTCCTTTGTTGCTTCAGGTGCCATGAATGTAATAGGCAGGGGAAGATAGAGGGGTGTCTTAGGTTGTCTGCCCCTTTTTTATAGTCCCTCTTTGAGAAGCATTTCCAGCTGGGAGCAAGGCAACAGGCAGTCTGTGTGGATATTTCCTGCCATGAGGGTCTCTGTTTACTATGCTCAGCATGCTGTTTCTTTGCTAAGATGTAGATTTTTGCCTTTTTGTCCCTTACCTGCCAAAGAATGGCCACTTAGCAGGTAATGATCCATTAGCCTTGTTTACAGATGACTGAGGCCTCATCTTGCCTTTGTCTCTGAAGAACTGCGGGTTTGGCCACTCCCCAGACTTCTCTGGAAAACATACTTTTAGTCATGATCTCATCTTATGTTTATAACTTTACATATAATGCTTATTAATCAGCAAATTATGAGTTTTTAAATTATACCTCACATGGCATACCTTGTGGAAACATTATTACAATGATGTGGAAGGTGTGAATATGGGTATATTCATATTAAAGCAATAAGGTTTTTCAAGGATATTGCTGGAAATTGCCATATCTGTCATACCAATTATATTTAGTCTCCGAACAGCTGCTATCTAATAAATACTAATCCAACAAGAACTGGTCTCTGTCACTGAATTCACTAGAAAAAACAACGAGGAGTCTTTGTGGCACCTTAGAGACTAATAAAAATTTATTTGGGCATAATTTGTCTCTAAGGTGCCAAAAAGGCTCCTTGTTGTTTTTGCTGATACAGACTAACACTGCTACCACTCTGAAAAGAATTCACTAGAGTTAAAGATCATCTAGCTGTAATGTAGGGAATTGGTTTTCGGGGCAAGATTTCATCTCAGCTTCTTAAATGTTGCCTTGATCCTCTGAACTCACAAATATTTAAGTCCAAAATGTACCTAATTAATAATTTCAAGTATCTAACATTCTCAGAGGCAGGTCCCTAGAAGACCACCCATGCTAATATGCAAGTATGGAGAGAACATAAGAACGACCATACTGGATCAGACCAAAGGTCCATCTAGCCCAGTATCCTGTCTTCTGACCCTGGCCAATGCCAGGTGCTCCAGAGGGAATGAACAGAGCAAGTAATCATCAAGTGATCCATTGCCTGTCGCCCATTCTCAGCTTCTGGCAAGCAGAGGCTAGGAACACCATCCCTGCCCAACCTGGCTGATCGCCATTGATGGACCTATCCTCCGTGAATTTATCTAGTTCTTTTTTGAACCCTGTCTTGGCTTTTACAACATCCTCTGGCAAAGAGTTCCACAGGTTGAGCCATATCTATATGGTAGCAATCCTAAAACATAGAAGAAAATACTGAACAGCACATCTGTTTGGAAAAACTACTAGGCTATGAAAGTAAGGAACAAGACAGTAGCAGTTCATATAAACAGGCGTCATGGTACAAAAGTAGAAACTACATCTAGAATACACATACAAGATATACGCACCAAAGAGCAGATATTGCTCAAACAAATATTCATTTTCATCACTGAAATGAGTAACTCCAGATAACCTGCAATTTCTGATTAAATCCTTAATATGCTTTTCTCAAATCCTAGGAGCCACAGTCTTAAATTTTTGACAAGTTTTCCTCTAACTTTTTTTTTTTTCCTGTAAGATTAAGCCAAAATGTCCTCAGAGCTTCTGTGTGGCTTTGCAAAGGCCAAGGAGGACAAGACAAGCACATTAAACTTATAGGCATAAAAGTAATGTGGGTGACCAAATGTAAAAAGATAAATACCAATATCGCTGCTCCCCCCCCCGCCCCCACCTCACTTCGTAATGTTCAAGGCAATGCTTGGTCTGATGTTTGGTAAGAGATGTTGTACTGTCATAAACTGACTTTCACTATCCTATGTATACTTACCTAACGCTCAGTTTGCACAACTGGAGCTGTCTGTTCTCTTTTCTCCTTTTACTTCCTAGGTACTCCATAAGGTCAAGATGGAGGCCAACTTTGTAACTCACAGGTGGACACAGGCTGTGATTCTTCCTCTCCATCTAGGTTTCTTTTGTCAGGATCCTTGGCCATTTTTGCAGTGAATTAGTATTCCTGTTTATATTCTGGTGGCACCTAAAGGCTTCACCCAGGGTTGAAGCCCCATTATCCTAGGCAGCCCCACCCCAAGGGCTTACAATTGAAAAGACAAGATAGACAAACAGAAAAGCAATTTTCCAAAAATAAAGTTTTTTCTCAATTTCCATCAACCTCTGCTGCCTCTGCCTTTCCTGATCTTCCTATCCTGCAGGCAGCGGAGTTTCAATTCCTAGCAAAAAGGGATTCTCCCCTAAAATTGCTAGATTCTTGGGTAGCAGATATAAAGCAACAAATGAGATTTACTCCAGTATGTGGGCAACCATTTCCAGTTTGTGTGATAAGAGAGATTTCTTCTAGTGCTTGCTCATGTTGATTCCATTCTAGGTGT
Organism: Dermochelys coriacea; assembly: GCF_009764565.3. Lineage (NCBI taxonomy): Eukaryota > Metazoa > Chordata > Testudines > Dermochelyidae > Dermochelys > Dermochelys coriacea. Next base: position 232,144,433 of record NC_050069.1, read on the forward strand.
GTGCGCACCCATGTGTACAGTCGTTGGAGACTTTTGCCTTAGCGGTATCCGAAGGGTTTGCTGCGGCATCCCTTTGAGTGCTGCACTCATGTGGCAGTATATTGGGCACTGTCGAACCTATGCCACTCAGTTCCTTCTTACCACCCATGATGGTTGGTCGGAGCACCTCGTTTTGCATTCCAAGAGCATTAGCAGTTCTTTACAGTCCATTGTCTTCCTCTTTGTATATAGTCTGTAGGTACTTAGCCATTAAGGTAAGTGTTAATTTAGTTTGGTAGTGAGTCCCGGCTGGGAATTCACCCCGGATGCCCTATCACAGCACCAGTCTCCAGCCCCCCAGTAGCACTCGATGGGCAGGCAGTTCACCAATCAGGGTCAGTTGGCAGACTCAAACCTCAACTACTCCTCTCTGGTCCGAGTCCACTTGGCTGCTATTTTGGCCTTCCATCTGCCACTTGAGGGTAGGTCGGTTTTCGCTCAGGACATACGTGCCAGATGCCTCGAGCGCTTCTACCCACACATCAGGGACCCTGTTCCTCCGTGGAACCTGAATCTTGTGCTGTCGTGGCTCATGGGACCCCCCCTTTGAGCCTCTGGCTTCCTGCTCTCTCCTTCCCCTTTCCTGGAAGGTTGCATTCTTGGTGGCAATAACATCTGCCTGCCAGGTCTCAGATTAGGGCACTCACCTTGGAACTTCCCTGTACGATCTTTTACAAGGTGCAGCTGTGGCCACACCCAGCTTTTCTGCCCAAGGTGGTCTCACAGTTTCATATAGGCCAGGACATTTATTTACCGGTACTTTTTTTTCAAAACTGCATAAGTCAGAGGAAGAGCATAGGTTGCATTCCCTAGATGTCAGGAGGGCACTAGCCTTTTACATTGAAAGAACGAAGCCATTCCCCAGGTCGACGCAATTGTTCGTCGTGGGGGCCGACAGGATGAAAGGTCATCCAAGAAGAAGTTCTTTGACCGGATACTGGATCACTGGCTGCATTCGCTGCTGCTAAGATCAGGCAAAAGTGCCACCTCCAATGATTGTAACCGCCCACTCAACCAGGGCACAGGCCTCTTCGGCAGCTTTGCTGGCCCAAATGCGTATCCAGGACATCTGTAGGGGGTCACCTGGTCATCCATCCACACGTTCGTGTCCCAGTATACACTTACCCAGTAGGCCCCGGACGATGCTGGCTTTGGCAAAGCAGTACTGTAAGCCACTGTACTGTAATTCTGTTTTTGCAAAAATGTTCCTAAGGTTTTGTTATTGTTTCAATGCAGAATGAAAACAACCTTTGAAACCTTGAAAGTTGCCACAAAATGGAATTCTTTTCCTCCAGCAAGCTCTACTAGCAGAGGATTTAGGCTGTTTGTGTTCCTGGAGTAATGAAAGAATTACCTGCATCTAAGGTCAAAATGAGTGGCTGGTTAAAATGCCTCAACACTGTATATCAGCATGAGGGTTACGCCCCTCAGCTAGCACTGAAGGGATACTCCACCAGATACAATTGTGTTTTTTGGGTGCAAAACAGAGGCTATTTGTCTCGATCTGCTGGGGCTGTTGCCTGATCTTTGTTTCAGCAACCTCCATTTAGCGGATCTGGATTCCTCCACAGGGTGCACATGGGGGCATATGGAACTCCAACCTCCTTCTCAGGTAAGACCTCACCTTCCTGGGGGGATACTGCTTGTCACATCCACAAGGTAGTCTGTACAGCAGCAGGATGGGAGAAGAGGGGAATGCTTGACTAGAAGTTTACTCACTGGTGAAGGAATGTATGCAGGTATTCTTCCCATCCCTTGTGTCCTCTCTTCCTTTAACTGTGTTTTTTCTTTTTCTCTGGGAATTCTGGGTCTAGGGATGGGAGGTAGTATGTGCTCAATCCTTGGGCTTTCGCTGTTCTTCACCTCCTTGCTTCCTGGTAAATGACACCATGACACTAGATGTTCTGTATGGGACTTGATTCCAATTACCTCTTTCACCAATGTGCACATTGGCCTTTTCCTCATTATGTAACCTTTCCAAACTTCATTCTAAAAACCGCTGTTCCAAACTTCTGACCCTTTCCACTTTTTCTGTTGGAAAAGGTAGGCTGTTCTTCAAGGTTTGCAGCTAGAGGAGGGCATTCCAGACCCTGGGTAACCAGCCCCACTACACAGCATCACTGAGAATAGTATGGTACACTGTCTTTTTTAGATACTTGGTACCATAGTCAATGTACCACAGCTCAGAAGCAAGCAGAAAGCTCTGAAGACTTCATCCTTTGGGTGGGTTCCCTTTAAATACACACACATCTGGTAAGTGACAGAATTCTTTACTGGAGTTGGCAGAAAAGCGTACAGCAGCTTGAGCAGTTACAATAAAAGAGAAGGGGTTCCTTCCCTAGAGGCAGCCTAGGGTAATTGAAAGGGTGCTAGGGTAAATGAATCTCATAGATCTTCTCAGATCTAGTTCCTAGGCTGCCCCTTCCTGGGCTGCCTCCCTCTCATGCATGGCAATTAAGTACTGGGCTGTAGATTGCACTGGCCAGCGTTTAGTCCTATAGCCTCTGGTCCTGCACCCCTCTGCAGGGTCATCTTCTTGTCCTGCTGTAGAATCACCTCCACATCCTACTTGCCCTCAGTTAGATGCAACTTGATTCCCTAATCAGTGCTAAGCTTTTCATCCAGCCTCCTCATATCAGCTCTTGGGCTTCCTGCTGATTGGCTTTCTTTCCATAGATTGCTCTCTGGATGCCGCTTGCATACACAAACAGCTTTCTGGCTCTTCCCCTTAAAACAATAGAGGAAAATAATGCAAATGACAAAAATAAGGAGAAACTAGTTCATATTTTCTTTGTTTATAATATGTTTGTTTTGTGCATTTGACAGCGCTTTGCATATAGTCACTTCCACTCTTTCCCTTTGTACGGTCAGCCAGTTTCCTCAGTTGGTTGTGGCTCTCTCACACACCAACAGGAGAGAAAAACACTTATAAATGTAAGTTTATAACCCATCAAAACTGGAAAGGGAACATAGGAGCATTTGTAGTATAATCTGACTCAAATTCAAACTCATGATGTCCCTTAAATGCAAAGCACTTTTATGGGTGTAATTGACAAGGCAAGTGGGAGATGGTGGAGAGCAGGAGGAAGAGTTGTTACTTAACCACTGATCAAGTAATTAAAAATTCTTCTACTGATTGCACAGCTCCATTCCACTGTAGGTGTAAGTGCACTCCAGGGCACAGTTGTTAGCTTTTTCCCTTGGTGGTTTCTGTTGGGGCAACACGAGTGCCCTCTGCTGCCTCCCACATTATGTGCAGACGTAAATGGCATAGTCACCACAATCCCTCTCAGTTCCTTCCTACCACCCATGATGGTTGTTGGAGCTCCCTTTCTTTGTTTCTGCAAGTCTTTTAATCTACTGTACAAATAGTACCTTTTTTAGTTTCTGTATATTTAGTGTAGTTTTAAAAAAAAATTGTTGTCTGTGTGGCTCCGGTACCCAATGTGAGGAATGTCATGCAAGATAACTGGATAGCTTGCAACTCCTTGATAGTTATGTGTAGACTGAGATCTTGGGGAGACCAGAGAAATCACATCTGTGCAACTGCATCCAACTGTGCCCTCCAAACCCAGGCCCGAGGCATTCATGACTAAGGTGATAGAGCTTGAGGTGGGGCAAAGGGAACACCCTTACAGACATTGTCTGGATCAGCCCACCTATCTAGGGAGGATAAGATCCAATTTGGTATGTGCACTAACGTGTCTCTGTGGGGACTCCTTGATAAATGCACCTTGGCCAACCAGCCTTGTAGCAGTCTTGAATGCAGCCTGGTGTATTGAACTACACAAGTGCATGCTGCTATGTGCTAAGTGCTATGCTTATTTAGTTTAACATGGTGAAAGGTAACCTTTTAAGTCTACAATGATACTTTGCATTGTCTGAAACCTTGGCTGAGATAGGAAGGCTCTGGTCATTGTAAATTCCAAGCCCCCCAAATAAATTCTGTTTTCTGTGCTGGAGGAAGGACTGACTTCTCTGTGTTGATCAGCAGGCTGAGCATATCAAATGTGGATCGGATTTATGCTGGACAACACCTGCAATCTGAATTCACCTAAAATCAGCCTGTCCTCCAGGTAAGCAAAGATGTGGAACCCTAACCTCCAACGGAATGCTGCTACCGTCACCATACATTTAATAAAAACACATGGGGCAGCAGAGAGACCACAGGGGAATCCTTGCACTGATAATGACAAGAGTGGATAGAGAATATTAAAAATTTTCTGTGGCTTTGATTAATTGCCTTGTGAAAGTAGCCATCCTTCAAGTCAAAAGCCCCACACTAGTTCCCTGGCTTCAGGGAAGGGATAATGGAAGCTAGAGTGACCACGCAGAATTCTGATATTTTTTAGGAACTTGTTTAACAACCTTAGATGTAAAATAAGCCTGAAATCCCCTTTTACTTTCAGGATCAGGAAGTATTGGAAGTAAAAACCCTTTTGCCTAAACAAAAGAGGGACCTCCTCTATCGCTACTATAAGAAGAAGTGATTGTATCTCTTACAATAACAGTTTTGTGAGAGGTCTCTGAAGAAGGATGGAAAAGGAGAATGGGGGAGGGGGGTAAAAATAAATTGAAGTGTGTATCCCACTTTCACCATGCTTAGAACCCACAGATGTGTTGCAAGGTGGGCCCAAGCATGGTAGAAGTGAGACAGGAGGTTTGCAAAAACTGGGAAAGAAATAGATGGCACTTTTAGAACTGCTAGTCTGCTCTTGACTAGCCCATGAAAATGAGCTTTCAAAGGATGCCACCTGCCTCGATGAACCAGCATCTGCAGAGGATGATAGTTACTGTCTTTTGTAACCTATTCTCCTTCCCCTTGGGATATCCTGGTCTCAAGGGGCAAACCCCTGAAATTGCTGGGACTTGTGAGGATAGAAGGCCTTCTGCTTCACTTTTGGGCACTGATGAGCTGCCAAAATCTTAACTGGTTCCCTCCTCACCCCATGAGGGGGTCATGGCCCACCCCCATCCCATGGGGACTCCTGCCCCATCCACCCCCCTCCCCTGTCCCCTGACTGCCCCCAGAACTGGGCAGGAAGGTCTCATGGGACACCGTAGTGGGTGCCCACCCCACCCCTAAGAGCTAGAGGGACCTGCCGGGGGCTGAGGTGGGGAGTCCCAATGGTGCTTCCTGGGAGCTGCCCCAGGTGAGCATCTGGCAGATCCCTCTGGCTCCTAGGGGCAGGGGAGCAGAGGGAGCGGCTGCTCCCCCCACTGATCACATCAAAAGTGGCGCGTTAGGCGCCGACTCTGTGGGTGCTCCAGGGCTGGATCACCCACAGGGAAAATTTGGTGGGTGCAGAGCCCCCACCGGCAGGTCCCCGCCCAGCCCCAGCTCACCTCACCTCCGCCTCCACCTCCTCCCCTGAAGGCGCCCTGCTCTGCTTCTCCGCCTCCTCCCCCGGCTTCCTGCGAATCAGCTGTTCGCATGGGAAGCCTGGGAAGACTGAGAAGCAGGTGGCGGCTTCGCGCTTAGGCTGAGGGTGACGGAGGTGAGCTGGGGTGGGGAGCGGTTCCCCTGTGCGTCCTCCCCCCGGTCCCGGGTTACCTGCTGTGGCGCGGGCGGCCCTCCTCGCGCCCCCTCGCCCCAGCTCACCTCCGCTCCGCCTCTGCATCCCTGGGCCTGAGCGTGAAGCCACCACCTGCTTCTCCGCCCACCCCGGCTTCCCACGTGAACAGCTGATTCGTGGGAAGCCGGAGGGTGCGGGGCTGGAGAAGCAGAGCAGGGCGGCATGTTCAGGGGAGGAGGTGGAGCAGAGGTGAGCTGGGGCCGGTCGTGGGAAGCTGCCGGTGGGTGCTTTGCACCTCTCAAATTTTCCCCATGGGTGCTTCAGCCCCGGAGCACCCAAGGAATTGGCGCCTAAGGTGCCACTTTTGGCTGATTGTTAAATTTAGGAGCCCTTTTAGAATCGGTTGTCCCTTGTGGGACAACTGGTTCTGAAAGGGCTTCTAAATTTAACAGCCGGTTCTAGCGAACCGGTGCAAACTGGCTCCAGCTCACCACTGCTTTTGGGGTGTAAATGCTTAGGGATTTTAGGATTGCTCTAGAGTCCTTGGCACTACGCAGGGTCTCGTCAATTTTTGCCAAAAAGAGCAATGGCCCTTCAAAGGGGAGATCTGATGGTTGAACCTCTGGCAGGAGGCCAGAAGATTGTAATCATGATGAGCACATCAGAGTGGTGACAGAGGCCATGCCACTAGCCGCAGAATCTGCTGCCTCTGGACCAGCCCGCAGATCCATTCTGGCAACCAACTTGCCTTACTTGATCAATTTCTGAAACTCCTGTTTTGCATCATGTGGAAATTTGTCTTTGAACTTTGAAACTGTCTCCCACAGGGTGAAATTGTAGCACCTGACCAAAGTTTGTTGGTTTGCATACAAAGTTGTAACCCACCTGTGGAGTAAAGCTTCCTCAAATAAGTCTAGCTTTTTTGCCTCTGTTCTTTGGGGTTGATGCCTGGTGCCCATGTGTCTGTCTGTCTCTCTCTTTCATTGGCTGCCAACATACACTACTAGGGAGCCCAGAGGGGGATGATTACAGAGATGTTTGAATCTCTGAGAGAAAACGTAGAACTTCTTCTCTACCCTTTTTGCAACAGATGGCAGGGAAGCTGCCAAAGAACCTTGGTGAGCCCCAAGTTAGCCTTATTAATAGTTAGAGCTATCCTAGCTGGGGCTGCTGATGACAAGATGTCTACATGTCTGTAGGACTTTTCCTGCATTGCCTCTGGGTGGATGTAGGGCCAAAGCCATCCTCCTCAACAATTCCTGATGAGTCTTGAAATCATCAGGAGGCAGAGAGATAGGATCTATCACAATTGCCTCATCAGAGAAAAAGGAAAAGATTGCCAATGGTGCTGGGGACTGGTCCAGTTCCTGCTCCTCTCATGAGTGTTTGTGAGAAGAGTCCTGAATCTGCTCCGTGCCAGGCTCAGTACCAACCGTAGGATGTTTGCAGCCTTGATGCTTCTGATGGCCAGTAGGTGGAGTCAGGTGGGGGATGCTCTCGCCTGAGGGGGAAATTCCAATGGGTTCCAAAAGGCCACTTATACTGCCCATCTCCAGTTTCTCAGTGTGCCCCCTGTTGACACCGATGCTGAAACCAGGATGGACAAGAAGCATATTACAGATGGTGAAAACAACAACGTTGGGACACACAGGAACCCACTTCACAGTCTGATGAAGAAGAATCCTTTTGCAGGGATAGTAGGGATGTGTCTCAGTACCAGTGAGGTATGTTCAGACTCTAAAGAAAGGGTCGCTGAGTAGATCATCTGTGGCTTTTCCCTAGAGAGTACCATCTTAATTGGTACACTAATAGCTGATTCTAATGGATCTACACAGTGTGGCGAAGTCACTAATTTTGGTTCCTAGGCACCACGCAAGATTCTTGAACTGCTAATGATGGCAGTTCTGTGAGATTTAACAAGTTTCTTGCAGCCTCAGACGCCTCAGAAGTAGATAGTATTGGGAAAGCATTCTATGATATCAGGGCATGAGGCAATGCCAATAATGGTAGACTCCCAACGCACCTCCACTTGGGACTGCTTTAAGTCACCTGCACTGGGCAATCACTTGAAGAAGAAATGATTACTAACCTTTCCATAACTGTTGTTCTTCAAGATATGTTGCATATTTCTATTACACAACCTGCACTCCTTCCTCTCTCTATGGGAGTCTTCCTGTAGGAAGGAACTTAGAGAGGTTGGAGCCGGCTCTGCCCTCTATGCCTGCATGCAGCGTGCAAGGCAGAAGAGAGCACTTGTGCTGCCCTGACAGATACTACTAAGGGAAAAAAACTCTGAGAACTGTGCACGAGCATGTACGCACATCTACAGTGGAATGGACATGTGCAACACGTATCGAATAACAACAGTTATGGAAAGGTTAGGAACTGTTTAATCTAGGAAGGTAAGGCTCAAATTTAAAGAGCTTAGAGAGTCATTTAATAAGTAAATTAAAGTGCAGAGATGCAAGTGAGCTGTCCTGATGCTGAATTGTGATGTCATAACAGTACCTTAATATCTCAGACATAACACCACTACCTCACACCCACCTCTCACCCCAACCAATTATCCTCTTCTTTGGCTACTGGCAACAAGAGAAATTTCAGTCATGCCTTTTCTTTCCCTGTGCAGGGGGGGGCAGAGAGTGGATATTTTGTACTGTGTCAAGTGTGTCTGGGAGTAGGGGGTGCATTTGACTCCACCAAACATCGAAGAAGAGCAAAACGACTGCTGTGTTGATCAACCCCCCCTGTTCTCCGATGCCTCTCTTCCTCTGAGCAGCAAGGGTTGGGAGAGGTGGTGACTGAGTAACACTGGTGAAAGTGAGTGTTAGTTAAGTGAGGTGATGTTTAATTCTGTTTTACACATTCAATTTAAACTTTACTACAGAGAACTTCTCTAGATTTAGTACAAATGGATGGTAGGGAAGCTCTTATGCACTTGGATTCCAAGTGTACTGTTACATCACATAAATGGTGTTTTACCCCCAAAATCACAAAATATTCACGTGAGGCTTATTTTTATATTACAGATTAGGTGAACTACAGATTAGGGTTAAACATTACTATAGAAAAATGTCCTGGCTATAACTGTCTCTCTCCTGGGTTTCTTGTAGCACGCATAGGTAATTCTTCATCTGCTAGTTCATAAGTGTCCTCTAGATGGCACTGAAGGATTTTGTTCCCTTTTGTAGGAGCTGCATTTAGCCAGTGATCTACAGCACCAGCATTAGGGACATATCATTGTCTACTGTCTCAATAGAAGAATTGGCAAGTGTTAAGGTTCCTTCCCCACTCTGAACTCTAGGGTACAGATGTGGGGACCTGCATGAAAACCTCCTAAGCTTACTTTTACCAGCTTAGGTTAAAACTTCCCCAAGGTACAAACTATTTTACCCTTTGCCCTTGGACTTCCACTGCCACCACCAAACGTTTGACTGGGTTTACTGAGAAAACGTTGTTTGGGAATGTCTTTCCCCCCAAAATCCTCACCAAAACCTTGCACCCCCCTGCCTGGGGAAGGCTTGATAAAAAAAATCCTCACCAATTTGCATAGGTGACCACAGACCCAAACCCTTGGATCTTAAGAACAATGAAAAAAAGCATTCAATTTCTTACAAGAAGAATTTTCATATAAGAATAGGTAAAAAGAATCACCTCTGTAAAATCAGGATGGTAAATACCTTACAAAGTAATTAGATTCAAAACATAGAGAATCCCACTAGGCAAACCCTTAAGTTACAAGAAAGACATAAAGACAAGAATATTTATTCTATTCAGCACAGCCTATTTCCTCAGCCATTTAAAGAAATCATAATCTAATGCATATCTAGCTAGATTACTTACTCAGTTCTAAGACTCCATTCCTGTTCTGTCTCCAGCAAAAGCATCACACAGACAGACCCTTTGTTTCTCCCTCCCTCCAGCTTTGAAAGTATCTTGTCTCCTCATTGGTCATTGTGATCAAGTGCCAGCAAGGTTATCCTAGGATAACCTTTACAGGTGAAAGGATTTTTCCTCTGGCCAGGAGGGACTTTAAAGGTGTTTAACCTTCCCTTTATATTTATGACAGCAAGCTTTCTTTATTTTTAACAATTTATCAGGTCAATATATATTGCTGTTCAAACAAGGAATATACTGTCACCTTTGTGTTTAATGAAAGGGTCACTAGGGAAAGAGGGCAGAGAACTACTCTTCCTTCCCACAAACATGAGCCTGATGTGTTTCTGAGGTAGTGAGGCTGCAGCTGGCCTTTCAAATGTCTGACCAGTGAAGATTATGTGAGTTAGCAGCTTCTTGTCTGAAAACAAGAAAGTGGTGACTCTTGAGTAGCAAATATGGGAGAATTTTGCATTGTAGCATGAAAGGCCCCCCAAACTAGGGTGATCATATTTCCCGAAGGGAAAATAGGACACCCCCAGCTGCTTGCCAAAACAACCCTCCCCCTACCCCCCCCCCCCGGCTGTTGCTGGTCACTGGAACCCTGCCTGCCCCCTACATGCTGGAATGCTGCTTCCACCCAGCCCCGCAAGGGACTGGCATCTCTGCTTGCCCCCTGAGTACGTTCCTCCATGCCAGACCCCACTTCTTTGACAAAAGTGGGCATTTGTCCTGTTTGCTCTCGCCAACTGATCAAGCCAGCAAGAGCAAATGGGACAAATGACCACTTTTAAGAGAAGGGGGGGAAGTCATTGGGACAGTCGGACAGGAATTAGAAAAGGGGCTGTCCTGGAGAAAACGGGACATATGGTCACCTCACCCCAAACCTGTTCAAGTGAATGATGATCTGTGAAATGTAAGGATACTTGAGAGTTATGGGGAAAGTGTGGAGAGACTGATGGGGTTGATTAGGCATGAGAGGGAAGGGAGAAGTTCTTGTGGACAAGGGGAAAGGTGGGGCAAGGAAGGTAGCGAAACTAAGAAGGATGGAATAAGAGTGAAGCTATTGGAGAAAAAAGAGGCAAGATGAAAATGGAGCAAAAGAAAGGGGAAGAAGAAAAGTAAGGAATCATAGGTGAACTATTAGTAGTTTAATGCCGAAGTGTTTCAGTAAAATATGTGACTGATAGTAGCTACATGCAATGTGTGCACCTATTAAAAAAAAACATAGTTACACACTGTTTGAGCTTGTGTTAGGTGGTGGGTTTTTTCTTGCACTATTTGTGTTCATCTCCTTCTCTGGATACTCTGCTAACCATCCCCCTACAGGGTTAACTTCTCTGCTTGGTGTTGGAGGATGCTTCTAAAGGGCAGTTTTTGTTGGTTTTTTTTATTTTTTTTCAGGTAGGAGAATGCAAATTACTGTTTAGTAGGCCGGTCAAACAATATTGCCATTCCACTGCTTCTAGACCAGTCCTGAAGAAAGCCCAGTGGAAGACCGAAGGCAGTTTGGAGTCAGGATGTTTTGATTAAAATTAACAAAAACACTTGGAAAAGGGAGCATGCTCCTTTCGAGGAGAGGGTTGATGAAGAAAGTAATTTAGTAATGGGTCTTTTGGCTCAAGAAGCTTGAAAATCATTGATCTAACTTGAGAAAAAAAGATTTCTTTATCATTTGTGGTTAGAATTATATTTCTCTGTGCCTTTTTTATTTCTGTTAACTCCTCTTTGAGATAATGCTAACCAAAATGACCTTTGTCCCTGAGCAGATGCTTTCAATTAAATGTTTCCAATGTTGCCCTATTTTGCTAAACGTCCCAGGGCCAGATTTAGGGGCAGGTGACCCAAGTGACTTCCTGGGGTGCCAGGCTTGGGGGGTGCCAGGCTTGGGGTGCTGGTCTGGTTGTTAGTGAAAAAAGGGAAATGTATCGTCTTGTATGACAGGGATAAATGATGCATGCAAATTGTGTATCAAAGTTGAGAAATGGGCTACAAATGCAATAAAAAAATAAGGTATTCAAAAGTTTAACAAATGGAGACTGGGGGTGACAAAGATGCTCCTCACCTGGGACACCATTTGGTCTAAGGCCAGTCCTTATTGTTCCTTTGATTTTGGAGACGTGTAAACTACTAATTAGATATTTAGAAAGCTGTTACAGTCTTAGGCCTAGTAACCTTTTAAGTGGGCCAAAAATTGGTCAACTTTGCCACTCTTATCCCAGCAAAATGAAGGTAACCAAACCCCCTGCTATGTATGCTTACTACTAAAAAATTGCAGATGTACTATGGCATTGGTGTGTGTGTCTGATTAAAATGTTGGTTTGTAGTAAAACTTCTCTCTTAGTACATGGGGGAAAAAATGCTTCCGCATCTATTAGCAGTTCCTGAGCAATGCCTGGAATAGCACTGTTGCCAATGTGCAATGCTGCCAGCATCTATTAATTGTGTCTCTAATTTCTACTGCAGTGTGTAGAACACATTTTTCTATGCTTATCTAAATGCTGTTTTAGCGTCGTACATAGTGTACTGCCAGTGCCAAATGCTGCTAATTTATCATTAAGTAATACAGTATTTATCAGTAATTTTTGCAATTAGAGCACCATAGCAGAGTCAAAGTGGTTCAGTGAAAGGGTTTAATGGTTCATGAGAAAAAAAACAGCAGTCTGGACCCAGTAGTTTCTAGAGGGGAGATTTCTCTTCTGGAATTCAAATTACTGTTAAGCACTTTATGGGGTGGGGGTGAGGAGAGTGGAACAAAGAGCAAATTATGTGCATGTTCATATTCAGCTTTTCTCTCAGGAATGGCTTCTCTGACACTGAGGAGCAGACTGGGCTCAGATGCTGTGGCATGCCATGCTTAGTGCTTCTCTAGCAGCCACATCAGCTGCTGAAAAAATGTAGGTTTTCATTAAAAAAAAAAGTTTCAAGTCTTTTAGATTGCATTGCTGATATTCAGAACAAGAACTGAAGCAATGCTGTCCTATGGCAAGTATAGAGAAACTGCCCCTATTGACCTAAATGTGTTGACCCCAATACCCAATAATGACTGTTTAAATGTCAAAACTATTGCTGATTACTTTGGTAAAAACATTCTGCAGTTTTGCATGGGGCTTGATATTGAAGTTGGGTTCCCAAACTGGGGATTATGATTACCCTCTCTTTCTTTATGCTCAATGGAATGAAATCCTGGGCCTTTTTTCTGTTGTAACGTGGCGTCATGGTTTGAAAAAGGTATTTCCCTCAAACTTGATTCCTGACTGATACTCACATGAAACATTCAGTAAGAAGATATTGTAGTTGTCACTCTGTCTGGAGTGGTTCACAACCATGAGTGCCTACCTCAGGGCAGACTATCAAAAACAGGGAAGACACTCCAAACTGGTGGTGCAGTCTGTAATTAGATTTCTCGGCTCTATGAGCTAAGATCAAGTGTACTATCTGTTCTTATCAGTTTATTCTCTTTTGATGAACACTTGAAACACCTGCTCTGAAGATGGATTCTCTTGCTGCCATTTTTGAAAAAATGCAGCACGTCCCTATCCACAGAAGGTTCAGCACCCCACGGCACATAGCTACTCGAGATCCTGTTGCCAGAAGAGCCAGCGCCGCCCCTCGGACTGCCATGCAAACTCTAACCACCAGAGGAGCCGGAGCCATATCTGGGAGCACCCTACAAACTCCAGACGTCACTGGAGGAACCAGCCCTGCCACCACACCAAAGCACCAGGCCTTCATCGCCAGACGGCCCAGCACAGCCCCCAACTCCATTTTGCGGGATACTGCCTACGGGAGATCTCACACTCAGGCAGCAGCCACTCATAGAAGGACCAGAGATGTCCCAGCAACCCCCAAGCTGGACCCCGTCTCTCTGACCACCAGCAATGCCAGCATCCCACCAGAGATTCCTCCCCAGCACCCAACCGAAGGGAATCCTGACCCACAAGATAGACGGCAGGCCAACCATGCAGCAGGTTCAAAGCTTGCACCAGACGAGGTCGAGGACCCTGAGGGCCAGCGGCCGGTGATGAGGGCTGCCACTCCGTGGCAGACTGCCTGGACCGAGGAGCTACAAGCAGCAGCTTCCTCTGATGACTCCAACCTCCTCGTAGACAGGCTCACCCAAGAACCGTCTGAGGAAATCACTCCCAGGAGGAGTTTGAACAAGGAGAACGCCCTGCCTGCCCACAGAATGCCTGCTCCGAACCACACCACCACCACCATCAGGGGATCCAGAAGTAGAGATGCCAACCGCCACTATGATCCAGCAGCGGCTTCCAGGATCCACAAGCTGTTCCGGGCGAACCACTCCAAAGCCATGAGGGAGATCCTAGACAGGCCCTCGCCCTACTACACGATCCCGTCTGAGCGTCTCTACATCTACTTCAAGGATGTATTCACCCGCATAGCCCAGAATGACACGCAGCGCCCAGAGTGCCTCCGCCCCCTGCCCCATGTTGATGAAGTAGGTGTCCTGGAGACTGACTATACACCCAAGGAAGTGATGGCCAGACTCTCAAAAACAAAAAACACAGCTCCTGGGAAAGACAGCATCCTCTACAGCCTTCTGAAAAAGTGAGATCCTGGCTGCCTGGTCCTCACCACGCTCTTCAACCAGTGCAAGAGATTCTGACGGATTCCCAGCTCCTGGAAGAAGGCCATGACAGTGCTGGTGTACAAGAAGGGTGAACAGGATGACCCCAGCAACTGGAGGCCCATCTCCCTCTGCTCCACGATGTACAAGCTATATGCCAGTTGCCTGGCTTCGAGGATCACGAAGTGGTCGGTGAGCAGGGAAGCCATCAGCTCCATCCAGAAAGGCTTCATGTCCTGCAAGGGCTGCTATGAACACAACTTCATCCTCCAAACCACCATCGAACCAGCCAGAAGGGCGTGGAGGCAGTGCGTGGTAGCATGGCTCAACCTGGCTAATGCCTTTGGGTCCATGCCCCCCCACCACATCTTTGCCAGGCTCTAGGAGTTTGGGATGCTAGAGAACTTCCTTCGTGTGATCTGAGAGGTGTACAAGGGATGCAGCAGCACCATTCGCTCGGTTGAATGGGAGACCACTGAGATCTCGTTCCGGAGCAGAGTTAAGCAGGAGTGTCCCCTCAGCCCTATCATCTTTAACCTCGCCATGGATCCATTGCTGCGAGTGATCTCCGATGGCACAGATTGCTTCAACCTCCATGGTGAGAGGGTGAGCATCCTGGCTTACATGGATGACCTGGTCCTGACTGCAGACGACCCAGAAAGCCTCCAAGGTATGCTACGTGCCACCAGTTGAGCTGCCGACTGGATGGGGCTCTGCTTTAATGCAAAGAAGTGTGCAACTCTCCACATTGACAGCAGCAAAAGGGACTCAGTGCAGATGATGGGGTTCCAGATCCAGGGCAAGCCCATCATCCCCCTGGCAGAGGGGCAGGCGTACCAGCTCTTTGGCACACTGACAGGTTTCCGTGTCTGGCAGACACCCGAGGACACCATCCAGGAGATCTTGCAGGACGCCGCCAAGATCGACGCCTCCCTGCTAGCACCATGACAGAAGATAAATGCCCTGAACACCTTCCTGATCTCCCGCATCTTGTTCGTCCTAAGGGGATCCTCCGTGGTGAAGGTACCCCTCAACAATGCAGAGAAGATTGTCCGGCAGCTGGTGAAGAAGTGGCTGTTCCTTCCCCAGAGAGCCAGCAACGAGCTGGTCTGCATCGCCCACAGGCATGGTGGTGCCAATGTCCCCCGCATGAGCGACCTGTGTGACATCGCGGTGATCACCCATGCCTTCTGCCTGCTGATGTGTCCTGACACCATGGTAAGGAACATTGCGGCAAATGCCCTCCATGACACAACAAAGAAGCCGATCGGCAGAGCCCCCTCCAACCAAGACATCGCCACCTTCCTGAGCGGTTCCCTGGATGGCGAATTCGGACAGGATGGGACCGACATCGCTTCACTGTAGTCCCGCGCTCGCAACGCCACGTGTTGCCTAGGGAAGCGCATTGGCTGCTGCTGGGAGTGGTGTGAGGAGCGCCAGGAGCTGGGAGTCCTGATGCCGCAGATCAGGTCCGATGACAACACCATTGTCACCCCGAGCACTAGGGGCATGCTAGAGAGGACCCTGAAGGCAGCCATCCACTCACTGTACATGGAAACCCTGAAGCGTAAACCAGACCAGAGTAAAGCCTTCAAACTGACCAGCAAGTGGGATGCCAGCAACCACTTCCTCGCCGGGGGCAGCTTCACCCGTTTCGCCGACTGGCGGTTCATCCACCATGCCCGGCTCAACTGCGTCCGGCTCAACAGAGACATCCACTATGGAAACCGAGACGAGCGTTGCAGGAAGTGCGGCTATTCCAATGAGATCCTGCCCCACGTCCTGTGCAGCTCCAAGCCCCACTCCAGAGCCTGGCAGCTGTGCCACAACACCATCCAGAACAGCCTGGTAAAAGCCATCTCACTGCGCCTGGGGGAGGTCACCAGGAACTGTGCCATCCCCGGTACTGACAGCCAGCTGCGAACTGATGTTGTAGTCACTGACGAGGCCCAGAAAAAGATCATCCTCGTTGACGTCACGGTCTCCTTTGAGAACAGGACTCCGGCCTTCCTCAAAGCCCGAGGTCGTATGCTGGAAAAATATGCAACTCTGGCTGACACCTTGAGAGCGAAGGACTACAAGGTGCAGATGGATGCCCTAATCATCGGAGCCCTGGGCGCCTGGGACCCCTGCAACGAGCATGTGCTGTGGACCTGTGGGATCGGTCGATGCTACGCATGGCTCATGCGGCGCCTCATGGTCTCGGACACCATCTAATGGTCCAGGAACATATACATCGAACACATCACCGGCCACTGACAGTACCAGGTGTGAGCTGGAATGACATTGTGCATCAACTATAAGAAAGGGACCGAGAGACTTTTTTTCCATTGGACCATATGAACTGGAACCATAAACTCACTGAACATTAAATCTCACCAAATGAGGGTAAATCCACCTTCATCATTGTATCCACTCATTATACTCCACACCTGAACATAGCCATTATTTGACTATATACCCTTATATATCAATGTGTGTACTTTGACCCGTTAACCTTTTACCCCCAATCGGAGATATTGCAGATTATGTATTCTTTACGCCACCCGATCCTAAACCAAACTTCGCACCCCTTGATAATCTGTACATTATTCCTGCTAACCAGAAATTTCTATGCTTAAACTCTCTATCATTTTTTTTATTTTAACATCTTAATAAAATTATTAAAACTGTTCTTAGTTTAATATCTGATATGTCCTTTATTTGAGGACTGTATATTAAATTGATTTTTGGAACAGGTGGAGTGAATAGGAGCTTGCTCTGTCCACTCCATGCATCGCCCTGGTATTGCACTGCCTCCAGGAATGGAGGGGAAAAAAAAAGTGAACTGCTAGATCACAGTTGCAGTCATACCATGGAGTGGCAAAGAGTCCTGTGACACCTTACAGACTATCAGATGTATTGGAACATAAGCTTTTGTGGGTGAATACCCACTTTGTCGGTTGCATGTAGTGGAAATTTCCAGAGGCAGGTATAAATATGCAAGCAAGAATCAGGCTAGGGATAGGGAGGTTAGTTCAATCAGGGAGGCCCTCTTCTAGCAGTTAAGGTGTGAACACCAAGGGAGGAGAAACTGCTTTTGTAGTTGGCTAGCCATTCACAGTCTTTGTTTAATCCTGTGCAGATGGTGTCAAATTTGCAAATGAACTGAAGCTCAGCAGTTTCACTTTGAAGTCTGGTCCTGAAGTTTTTTTGCTGCAGGA
The DNA here is from genome assembly GCF_009764565.3 of Dermochelys coriacea. Taxonomy (NCBI): domain Eukaryota; kingdom Metazoa; phylum Chordata; order Testudines; family Dermochelyidae; genus Dermochelys; species Dermochelys coriacea. Next base: position 232,161,658 of record NC_050069.1, read on the forward strand.
TGGCTACCTTTAAATCTGCTATTGCGTGTCCAGGGAGGTTAAAGTGTTCTCCTACAGGTTTTTGTATATTGCCATTCCTAATATCTGATTTGTGTCCATTTATACTTTTATGTAGGGACTTTCCTGATTCAGGAACGTAGGGACTGTGCTGCATTCTTACATAGTTTTCTTTAAAAGCACCAAAGCTGAGCTGCAGAAGGACACTAATCCTCTTATTCTCATTAGGAGTTGATTTACAAATATTAAAGGATTTTTTTTTTGCCTCTAAAGGGCTCCATTGTTCTTCTTTTTGAAATATCAGAGACTTGTACAGGACGGTTTATAGGAGAAGGAGTTTTTGACCTGATGCTTCTCTGCTTTCTATTTTGCCACCCAGGCAACCTGGAATTAGTGATAAATGGTGATTTACCCCCAAAATCACAAAATATTCAAGGTGCTCCATATCCCAAGAGACCAGTCATTTACCCCAGATCAACTTGTATCTTAAATCTCACACCAAAGACAATTCCTGTAGCCAGTCCTGTAATTAAGTAAAGATCTATTAACTAGGAAAAAAGAAATAAGAGTTATTTACAGGTTAAAGCAAGCAACCATGTATACACAAATGAATTTCAGGCTGTGATTCAAAAGGTGACAGAAATGTAGTAATCTGTCAGTATGGAATGCCTTTGTAAGGCTTAACCCAAGTCAACCCCAGGGATCTCTGCTTTTTTGTTTCTTAGCTCCCGCCTAAGAGTCCTAAAAGCAAAGAAATGAAAAATCTTCCTTCTAACTATTTCTATTTCCCTCTTCCGGAATTCAAACGGATAGGATGAGCCCTTCCACATGTACTTCTCCATGGATGGATGAGGCAATTAACAAAGCTTTTGTCTTACAATGGCCCACTTAATTTTGATAGTCCTCCTGGGGGGGCTGGGGGAGCCACTTTTCCTATCTGAGTTCACAAATTCAGAGCAGGCATTTTTACAATTATAAAACAAACTTATATTTTACCTTGTAGCATGTAATACAGAAAATTACATGTAAGGTTAATGCATGCTGCAATTTACAAGCATTTTATAGAGTTGTCACCATGACTCTGTGGGTCACAGCCAATGTTCCCTCTGATTTTTTCCATCCATTTGCAGAATAAATTTTATGTGCATTGAGGTATGTGTGGATGTGCGCCACCAGTAGAAACAAATAACCTAGATATAATATATATTTTTAAAAAGTTACCATAGAGATAATTACTCCAGCCAGGACAGGTTGGGCATTTTAGAACTCACTACTCAAAGAACTAAATTTAAGTGTAAGAGAAGTAAAAATTATGAAATGCATAGACCAATAAAAACACTAAAATAACACACTTTGAAATAATAAAATTACAGAAAATGTATGTGCATTGCAGGAGGTACCAAAGAGTAACACCAACAACAATAATACAAGTATGTGTTGGGAGGTGAGTGTGAAAGAGACAGTGCGTCTGTATGTGACACAGACGCTGTGTGATGTGTGTGTGACAGACTTGTGACATAGAGACTGTGTGTGCTGGCTGCTGGGAAAGTTTCTGAGAGATGCTGTGCGCTGTCTCCTTAAGACACTCATGGAAAGCTCTTCTGCTCTGTCCTGAGCCATGTTGTCTCCCCTCCCCTGCTCTGCAGAGATAGGGTACATAGCCAGGAGAGGAGAGAGGGAGGGGGGCATGTGAGACAGAGACTGTGTGAGCTGGCTGTTGGGGAAATCTCAGGAGCAGTGCCCTGTCTCTTTAGAAAGGCACTCAATCACTCACTGTTCACTGCAGCAGCTCTGAGTCCTGAACCAAGCTGTGTCCCCTCTCCCCTGCTGGGGATGGGGTAAAGGGACAGGGGGGGGAAGGGGACACCCTGACATCACCTCCCTCCACCCACGCAGTTTACAGGGAACACAGATCACAAGTAAGAATACCAAATTCAGGACAAACTGCTGAGAAATAGGGCAGACACCCCACAAAACTGGTGGTTGTTTTCCCATAAGATATACCAAACCAGCAACAAAAGTAAACTTCCGTTTCACCATACTGTGTAACAAGAAGTCAAAAAAGCTGTTTCCTTAGGCATTCCAGTCCTGGATCGAACACCCAGACACTAGATTTAAAGTTGAGTGGTTATTTAAAACCAATTTCTTCAAACAAAAAGGTTTTTCTGATCCCAAAAGACCAGCTACATACCCAGGTCAATATATAACTCTTCTTACCCAATTGCTGCTGCTAGTCCTTTAGTATCTTTATATAAATGTTTAGATTTTAAAGAAAGAAAGGTGAGAGTTACAATTGGTGAAAGGAATCAAATACATACAATAATTGCAAAGTATTTGGATCAGGCTTGTAGCAGTGATGGAATGAACAGCTGGCTTGTTAAGTCTCTGGTTGCTTCCAAATCATTGATAGGTCCTCAGTCCCTTGGTTAAAATGCTCCCATTAGTATAAATTCATAGTTCAGAGGTTTGAACAGGAAAGAGGCAAAATTCTTCAAAATTGTTTCCAGCGCCTTTATAGCTTCTGAAGGGAAGAGAAACCCATTATTCTCACGCAAACAAAACCCCCAACAGTTCTCATGATACACTTAAAATCTGACCAGTATTATGCATCCCAAAATTTGTATTCATAGATCATAGCACAGTAAGCAAAAAAACAATGAGTCTTCACAACTCCACTCTCTTATAAAAATCGTGATTATTTTGTCAGCATTCACATATGTTGAGACAATATTAGGGACACAACAGCAAACTGTCCCGATGTGAAGGAAAAATAGGAAGAATAGCAAGAAGCTAATATAGCTTCATCAGGAGTGCTTTAATTACCTGAAAATCAGAAAGGAATTCTATAAAAAGTGGAAACATGGACAGATTGCTAAAGAGGAGTACAAAAGCATAGCACAAGCATTCAGGGACAAAATCAGAAAGTTGCAAAATGAGTTACCCCTAGCAAGGGATGTAAAAGACAATAAGAAGAGGTTCTATAAATACATTAGCATCAAGAGAAAGATGAAGGAAAGTGTAGGTCCTTTACTGAGTAAGGAAGTAGAGCTGCTAATGGACAACATCAAGAAGGCTGAGATTTTTAATATCTATTTTGCTTCAGTCTTGACTAAAAAGGTAAATTATGAACAGTTACTTTACACAATTAATATTTACAACCAAGGAGAAAGAACACAAGCCAAAATGGGGGAAATAACAGGTTAGAGAATATATAGATAATTTAGATATATTCATCTGGGCTTGATGAAATTCAGGTTAGGAACTAGCTGAAGCAATCTCAAAATCATCCGTGATTATCTTTGAGAACTCATGGAGAATGGCTAAGGCCTAGAGGACTGGAGAAAGGCAAACATAGTACCCACCTGTAAAAAGCGGAACAAACAAAACCTGGGCAATTATATAGACCTGGAAAGACACTGGAATATATTATTAAACAATGAATTTGTAAGCACCTTGAGGATAATTGGGTGATAAGTAATAGCCAACATGGATTTGTCATGCCAGCCCAACCTAATTTCCTTTTTTGAGAGGGTTCCTGGCCTAGTGATCGGCGGAAGTAGTAGACATGAGATATCTTGGTTTTAGTAAAGCTTTTGGTACAATCCCAAATCACATTCTAATAAGTAAATTAGGAAAATAGAGTCTAGACGAAATTACTGTGAGGTGGGAGAACAATTGGTTGAAAAAACCTACTCAAAGAATATTTACCAATGGCTCACTGTAACAGTGGGAGGTGATATCTAGTGAGGTTTTGCAGGGGTCTGTCCTGGGTCTGGGACTATTCAGTATTTTCATTAATAACTTGGATAATAGAGTGGAGAGTATGCTTATACAATTTACGGATGACACCAAGGTGGGAGGGATTGCAAGCACTTTGGATGACAGGATCAGAATTCAAAATGACCTCTACAAATTGGAGAATTAGTCTGAAATCAACAAGATGAAACTCAATGAAGACAAGTGCAAAGTACTACACTTAGGGGAAAATCAAACGCACAATTACAAAATGGGGAATAACTGGGTAGGTGGTAGTATTACTGAAAAGGATTTGGAGGTTATAGTGGATCACAAATTGAATATGAGCCAACAATATGATGCAGTTGTGAAAAAATCTATCATAATTCTTGGGTGTATTAACAGGAGTGTAGTATGTAAGATATAGGAAGTAATGGTTCCAGTCTACTCAGCACTGATGAGGCCTCAGCTGGAGTAGTTCATCCAGTTCTGGGCACCATACTTTAAGAAATTCGTGGACAAACTGGAGAGAGTCCAGAGGAAAGCAACAAAAATGATAAAAGGTTTAGAAAACCTGACCTATAAGGAAAAGTTTAAAAAAAATGGGCATGTTTAGTTTTGAGAAAAGAAGACTGAGCGGGGAACCTGATAATAATCTTCAGATATATTAAGGGCTGTTATAAAGAGGATGGTGATCAATTGTTCTCCATGTCCCCTGAACGTAAGACAAGAAGTAACGGGCTTAATCTGCAGCCAGCGAGATTTAGATTAGATATTAGGAAAATCTTTCTACCGATAATGATAGTTAAACTCTGGAATAGACTTCCAAAGGTGGTTGTGGAAACCCCATCATTAAGGGTTTTTAAGAACAGGTTGGACAGGGACGATCTAGGTATATTTGGTCCTGCCTCAGAGCAGGTTGCTGAAGTAATGACCTCTCCTGGCCCTTTACAGCCTTCCATTTCTGTGATTCTATGATTCTGTGTGGTAGGTGCCTCTTGAAATGTTTAAGATGGACTAATTCCATGACAAGAGGAGGAGATAATCACAGTAGGGATCAGAAAGAGGGACAGCAGCAATAACATTACACAACTACTCAGTGAAGGCTAATGCACAGCATAAGGGAACACAATTCCCCTCCCCTTCCCCTTCCTTTGTAACTTATTCCTACCCCATCTTGCTTCTGTCCTTCCTTTTTTTTCTTTGTACCTCCTTGTACCTCTCTTCTCTGGCCACAACGCCCAGTTCTTTCTGGGACCTACCTCTCCCTTTCCATATCTCCAGTAGCTCTTCTATTGTTGGGTCCACTCTGTTCCTTCTAATTAAAACTATTCTCCCTCAACCTGGACCATGCCGCGGGATGGGGTGAATATGGTGGTGAGGGACTGGAAAGCTAGCGGATGACAACAGCAAGTGTGCTGGAGGACTATCATTTGAAAGGGCTATTAGGCAAGGATTGATTCTCTGATAATATGAAGAACAAATATTTTAATGTTGAGACTGTAGCAAATAACACCTTCCTTCCCTGCCAAAAAATCCTCAACACCAACAACTTTCTAACTTTGCAAAGGCCAGTGCCATTAATTTAATCATAATCTGAATTAATTCTTCAACTGGGCAGCACATGTACAGCTATTGTAATTCATTATCTGTAAAGTACTTTGAAATACAGCACAAGAAAAAAACCCATATAAATGCAAATAGATAACTATAATTCACTATATATTTTCTTTGTATTTCATAACCTGTGAGAAAAAAAAATCTTTCCATTTTGCTGAAGTACTTTGTCTGTTTTCCTCTGAATCTTCCTAGCATTGCATAGTCATGAAACAGTTCAGAAAAAAATAGCAGTATTGAAAAGAATGATGAAAATGACCAAGTTTTACTCTTACACATAAATTGTAGTGCGATGGAATGTTGTCTCCAAAATCTCGATCTCTCTCTCTTAATATTACTTCCACAGAGTCCCTGCTGGGGGTGGTATTGCCTCACCAGGTTCTAAACCTGTATTTTGAAATGTTGAGGAGCAGGCCAGTTGAATTAATTCAAGGAGGTTACAGTAAGGACACGTTCAGTGTGGGCGGGAAAAGCTTTGTGATCTTGAATCTGTTTCAGCTCCCCCCACTGAGGATGCTGTGGATAAGCTAATGAGCAGCTTCTTGAAATCTACTTTCCCTCCCTGGTCCTGTGGTGGTTGCTATTAAACTGTGCCATAGGAGCAGTTTATGCATACAGGGTGCAGGATTAAGAGACTGTTCAACAGACTAAACTTTGTGTGGCTGCTTTTGCGACACTCAGCTCACCTGCAAGAGAATGTGTGTCCAGGCCCTAGAGTCAGCAGCAGAGCACCTGGTAGATGAAATAATGGATAGAAAGGTAGAAGATGAGGAGTGGTATATGAAAGTACTAAGATTTTCAAAAGTGACACGTTTTGGGGTGCTTTGATTTTTGGATGCTCAACTTGAGATGCCTTACCGGGCCCTGATATTCAGTGAGTACTGAGCACCTGCCCTGTGGAAATCAGTCCCATTTAAGATGTCTCAAGTTGGGCACCTAAATACTGAGGCACTAAAATCACTAATCACTTTTGAAAATCTTGGTGACTGACTAAAACTAACTAATAAAGCTGGGCAAAAAGTTTTATTTGAAAGTTGTTTCACAAAAAATGGCCTGCATTTTTCTAAACACCATTTTTCATGTGTGTAGAAAATGTCCAGTGTTTTGACGAGAGAAAAAAAAAAGGTGATTCCCCTGCCCCTGCCATTTTTCCTTTCTCCCCTCTCCCTTTTTTCCAGTGAAAAAATGGAGAAAGGAAAAAATGGGGAGTATAGAGGAAAGAAAAGAGGAAGGGTTGGCCAGGGAGAGAGAGGTGGTAGTGTTTGAGAAGAGGGAAAAGACCAAAAGGATTTTTTTTTCTGAAAAAACAGAATTTTTATGGAAAAAAAGACCCTAATTTTAAAAAGCTCCAATGAAAAACTACTAGCTTCTAATCCGTATACCCTTTTGAAGTATATGAGTATTATTCCATTTGACAGATAGGAAATTGAGGTAGAAAGTTTAATTGGCTTATCCAAAGTCACAGAGGCAATTACTGTCAAATGCCGGGACTGGAGCTCTGGAATTCCTGGCTTCCATTCCTGTGTCGGGGCCTCTCTGTCAAGTTTTAAATAACTACACCAAAAACAGCATAAAGCATGAAAGTGGAGTTTATTTTACCTTGGGGATAGGATGTCTCTGGTAAGAGTTTGTAAATATATCTTTCATAAGTGGTATAACTGGAAGTTTGGGGTAGATTTCAGGTAAAAATGGTGTCTCAGAGAGCTGTCATTTACTCAGTGACTTTTTGATGACAAAGTGTAGTCCAAAGGAGCGAAATAAAAGAAACAAATGCACAAAACAGTGAACATTAAAAAAATAAAAAAAGACAAGTAGCCTTTTAAATATAGTTTGCTGCAGTTTGCCTCTGACATGCTTTGTAATGAAAGAAAATGGTGCTGGGCTGGCACATGGTTTCATTTTTGGAGGGACCATTGAACTGAATGGATGAAGGGTCAAACTCGGTGTGCTGAGCTCTGCCATCTCCCTCTGCTATTATTCAGAGTTTCCAGGTCTCAACATCTTTCATAAATTGACTCCGAGTCTCTAAAAGCTTCTTTCCTCAGCTCATCCTGGAAAGGAAATATATTTAAGAACAAGTTGTAAGACAGCAGCTACTTAACAGTAGCAAAGAGAAAAGGAGTACGTGTGGCACCTTAGAGACTAACAAATTTATTTGAACATAAGCTTTCGTGAGCTACAGCTCACTTCATCGGATCCATTCAGTGGAAAATACAGTGTGGAGATTTATATGCACAGATACACAGAGAACATGAAACAATGGGTGTTACCATACACACTAAGGAGAGTAATCATTTAAGATGAGCTATTACCAGCAGGAGAGTGGGGGGAGGAGGGGGGTAGAAAACCTTTTGTAGTGATAATAAAGGTGGGCCATTTCCAGCTGTTGAAAAGAATGTCTGAGGAACAGTGGGAGTTGGTGGTGGGGGGAATAAACATGGAGAAATAGTTTTACTTTGTGTAATGACCCTTCCACTCCCAGTCTCTATTCAAGCCTAAGTTAATTGTATCCAATTTGCAAATTAATTGCAATTCAGCAGTCTCTCATTGGAGTCTGTTTTTTAAGTTTTTTTGTTGAAGAATTGCCACTTTTAGCTCTGTAATCGAGTGACCTGAGAGATTGAAGTATTCTCCGACTGGTTTTTGAATGTTACAATTCTTGATGTCTGATTTGTGTCCATTTATTCTTTTATGTAGAGACTGTCCAGTTTGACCAATGTACATGGCAGAGGGGCATTGCTGGCACATGATGGCATATATCACATTGGTAGATGCACAGGTGAATGAGCCTCTGATAATGTGGCTGATGTGATTAGGCCCTATGATGGTGTCCCCTGAATAGATATGTGGACAGAGTTGGCAACGGGCTTTGTTGCAAGGATAGGTTCCTGGGTTAGTGGTTCTGTTGTGTGGTGTGGGGTTGCTGGTGATATTTGCTTCAGGTTGGGGGGCTGTCTGTAAGCAAGGACTGGCCTGTCTCCCAAGATCTGTGAGAGTGATGGGTCGTCCTTCAGGATAGGTTGTAGATCCTTGATGATGCGTTGGAGAGGTTTTAGTTGGGGGCTGAAGGTGATGGCTAGTGGCGTTCTGTTATTTTCTTTGTTAGGCCTGTCCTGTAGTAGGTGACTTCTGGGTACTCTTCTGGCTCTGTCAATCTGTTTCTTCACTTCAGCAGGTGGGTATAGTAGTTGTAAGAATGCATGATAGAGATCTTGTAGGTGTTTGTCTCTGTCTAAGGGGTTGAAGCAAATGCGGTTGTATCGTAGAGCTTGGCTGTAGACAATGGATCGTGTGGTGTGATCTAGGTGAAAGCTGGAGGCATGTAGGTAGGAATAGCGGTCAGTAGGTTTCCGGTATAGGGTGGTGTTTATGTGACCATGGCTTATTAGCACTGTAGTGTCCAGGAAGTGGATCTCTTATGTGGACTGATCCAGGCTGAGGTGGATGGTGGGATGGAAATTGTTGAAATCCTGGTGGAATTCCTCAAGGGTTTCTTTTCCATGGGTCCAGATGATGAAGATGTCATCAATGTAGTGCAAGTAGAGTAGGGGCATTAGGGGATGAGAGCTGAGTAGACCAACACTCTTTTCCCCCCCCCCCCGCTCTCCTGCTGGTAATAGCTCATCTTAAGTGATCACTCTCCTTACAATGTGTATGGTAACACCCATTGTTTCATGTTTTCTGTGTATCTGTGTATATAAATCTCCCCATTGTATTTTCCACTGAATGGATCCGATGAAGTGAGCTGTAGCTCATGAAAGCTTGTGCTCAGATAAATTTGTTAGTCTCTAAGGTGCCACAAGTACTCCTTTTCTTTTGTGAATACAGACTAACACGGCTGCCACTCTGAAACTTAACAGTAACAATTTTCTCTTCAGTAAGAAGCATAATGTGCATCTACCCTGGAGGAGAATTAGGCAGCAATTATTGTAGAATCAAATCCTATTTCCTATGCTGGAATAAGCACAATATATGGTATGTTTTGGGACTTGGAGCAGAATACAAAGCCCATCAAAACTTATTCCTCTCATAATGCCATCTAACTGAGACTAAATGTGCCCAGCGTTGAGCTGGTTGGCAATTCCACACATTGATGATTCTCTGCATGCTTTGTAAAGGATTCCTTCCTATCTGCTCTGAATTAATTTGTTACTGAATCCTGTGTCTTTTTTCCCTTTGACTTGATTTGGGCTGAAAATGGAATCTTGTTCTGACACAAATTATATATGCCAGGATAATATTTCAAATATAGTGCTTTCCACTTAATTCAGTTGCTGGTCCATTCAATTATTCTATTCATTCAGGAGTCAGATAGTTTCTATTGGTCCCTATAAAGCTTCCACAAACACTTTTAATAAAGGTTAACCAAATATATATTTATGTAAGGAGAAGAAGAAGAAAGCACCACTGACTCAATGATCAGACCTTCACCCTGTACTGTAGCTGTCTCTGATTTAGGGTCTGATCCTAGAGTATCTGGGATCAAATATAGTGATGTGCTGAGCACCTGTAAATCTCACAGAACTCTATGGAAATCAAAGGAACTCAACAATTTTTATTTGTATGGGCCCCAATCTGGGGCTTATTGTGCTAGACATTGTACAATTAAGAGAGAGTCCCTGCCCTAAAGAGATTACAATCTAGGATTTGGTCCATTGACGTTACTCACAGTTGACGGTTCTTGGCATCTAACTGGGTGGACTCCTAGGTTGTAATTTTCTTGAGTAGGGACCTCTTTGTTTTCTTTGTACAGAAAAGTACATACTGATGGAGTTTAATAAACATAGCACATTGCCTTGCCTTGCATCTCCTCACAGATCCTCAGGATATAAACACAAGCATAGAGGAAATGTTGCCTAATTCATATGCAGTAGAGAAGTAAAACTGTTTAAATCTCCAAATCTACCCTTTTTGTGTATTTTTAGCATACGTAATAATAAATGCTATTCTGGTGTTACAAAAATGTAATCAATATGATTAAAGTGTAGTTGATCATTTTAAATTGAATAAGTGGATTGAATTTACAGGTACTTTATTTTTAATGCTTAACATTGAAGTAAAAAAAGCAAGCAGAGTGAACATTTAAGGCAGCTAAAATTACACTTAAAAGCATTGGGACGTCAGACAAAACTCTCCTAAATTAGACTCATACATGTATTTTGTTCCAAAGGAACTAACCAATAAAATCCTTGAAGCGGCATTACCACCTGGTAATTGACTGCATCTACTGCAGCATCTATGGCAGCGCTTTAACGTGGCTGTGTATTCCCGGCTCCAGCGCTGGAAGAGAGCTTTCCCAGAGCTGTAATAAAATCACCTCCACAAGGGGAATAGCTCCCAGCACTTGGAGTGCAACTCCCAGCGCTATAGCATAATTTACACTGTCAAAAAGTCACTGAGAAAATGACGGATCTCTGCTTGAAATACCATGTTTTTTCCACACCCCTGAGCGAAGAAAGTTTCAGCGCTGTAAGTGGCAGTGTAGACAAAAGTTAAATGTTCAAAGGAAAAGAGGATAAGTTGAGCTGACAAGATCAATTATTACCTTACTGTGCCCCCTTTGGTAACTTCTGTTGTCAATTAAAACAGTTTTAATCAGAATTTGTTAAAGAAAATATTGTGGGGGAGTAGGTGGGTTGGAGATAAACTTTTTTTTTATAGAATTCTTGCTTATTTCTTTTTAAACTATGCCATTATAGCACATTTACACTTGAGTGATTCATAGAAATTGTATTAATTCCATCTGTAAATGCACTTCACCTCCAAGGTGCCTTTGAATAGATAACAAAATTTCTGGATGAGACTTTAACTTGTTTTAAGCCTAAATTTTGGTAGCTTGACAGTGAAATGACCTTGCTTGATGAGCTGATTAGTCAAATATTTGCATTGTACAGTATTGTTTGTAGACAGAACTTCATTGGTTTTGTGATTAGTATTGCAGATGGAACCGTTATGCAATGGAAACAAATATAAATGTACAAATATTGTAGTGTAGAACTCAGAAACTTAATTCAATCCTAATTAAGAAGTCAAGCCTACAAGACCCTGCGCACTTTCTGAAAGGTGCTGAGTACCCTCCACTTGCATTTTACCTCATTTCTCTGGAGTTGCTGTGCACTTAGCAGCTTAAGTGATTTACCTCTGGGGAGGTTAAAGTAAAGTTTATTTGGGTTGTCCCCAACTAAGCCATTTTGCAGGAGGTGGATTTAGGAGTCCTAGGATTCTCTGTACCCAGTTTCTAGGGTTCCATTATTCATCTCAGTGCATTAGGATTTATGTGCACAGTTGCTATGGGCAATGATGGGAAATGTGCATTTCTGTATCAAGATGAGATCTTTTGTATCAAGATGAGAATGACCATGTTTCCCCTATAATGGATCACGTTTTTATCTGTTCCTGATGTTCTGGGACATAACTAAAATACAAGTAAAGAACTATGAAACATACTATACATTAGAGGAGATATTTAAATTATGCATTGAAATTTTGAAATATTGTTAAAGAACAGAATGGAATGATTGATGTCCAATTAATACACATCAATCATGTCAGTATTTAGTATTTTAATATGTTATTTTTTTATAGTTGGAAAAATACATAGCACATCATGGTTTGAGAGTCTCTTCGAGGAGAAGTTATTTGCTTATTCAAGGTATTGAGTCACTATGAGTTTGATCCTCTGTGCTTCTGTGTGCTCTCAATGTCCAGGATAGTCAATAGGATTTGAGGGCAGCCAGCAACTTGCAGAATCATTGCCTCTAATGTGTAACTTTAGACCTCTCATTGATATTCATCTCTAGCTGCCTTCCAGTAGACGCTAATAGGGGTTTTAGTTATCTGCTAAAGCCTATGATGATCAGTACAACAAAACTACACTTAGACAGTGGGGGTCTGTAGCAGTGAGTCTCTGTGGCCACACCATATGGCTTTATTCCAGTTGTCTAAGAGCTCCACAGGGTTATTACTGATATGGTGGGTAATCACGAGTGATCATGTGACTGGGCAGTGTCCCTTCCTGACCTCAGGTCTGATCTTCTGAGCTTGATGTGCAGGGACTTTGTCTCTGAGGTGGGCAATGTGACCAAAAAGGGCCAGCCAGTGGCGTTCAATGATAATTCAATCCTTTTGAGCCAGTTCTCAATGGTACATCCCTATTACTGATAAAGTCAAACCATTTTATGCCCAATAGTTGCCACTGGCAATGCATATGAAATGCCTCCAGCCCCCTGATGTCTTGTTTAAGCAAGATCCATGTCACAGATCCATATAAGAGGGTTGTATGCAGGTTTGATAAATCTGTATATAGCCACAGACAACCTTTTGTCATTGAAACATGAGAGATTTCCCAGATGAGAATTCTCCTCTTTTGGAGAAATAAAGAAGAGCAGTGACAAATATATACAACGCACCCCATTTCCCCCCAAAATGTGAGTAGATATCACCCACCACTGTCCCAAATTTAGGATCTGATCTTATATGGAAAAATACTGGAAAACAAAAGTGTGTACCAAATAATTACAGATGGCTGGATGCAATGGTTCTGTTTCCTTGCCTTTGTTGCGGATGTTAAAGTTATTAATTCACAGGCCTGGAACTGGTGTGTTCATTTGTATGAGACTATATTCAAGTTTCACACTTATGTGTGTGTGTATATATATATTTTTGATCCTGCTTAGCTTTTTCTATTTTGTCATAGATTAGTTTCAAACTAAAGGTAGCCAAGGCACTCACTTTATTTAGCTCGTAGAATCACTGAAAAACAATTAATTTAGTACCTAACATTTGAGCTAATAATGGAGGATGGAGCTATATAGTGCAGGTCTGTGTACAAATCTGTTACATTTCAGTCATTCAGTTTGACACCATTGGTAAATAACAGTAGAATCCTGTCTGCTGTAACTTAGTGGGTCTACTTTGAAGCATACATACTTATAATAGGGATGATAGACTGTAATGGAGATCAAGGTTTAGCAATTATACTTTGAATTCACCAAACTAGATCTAGTTTCCAAATCATATTTTCCTGTCATTTAAACCCATGTTTTTTGCTTTTAACAAGAAAGATACAACCAAAGAAAATATTTCCCTAGCTAAAGGGGAAGCCTTTGCTTTAATCAAGGACAGAGAAAGCCCAACTCTGGTAAAAGCAGGTGCCCAATAGATGGTATGTAAAGTGTGGGCACCATTTATCCTTAAAATGTTGGTCTCCATTTCTGCTCCTCTTTTTCAGTGTTGATTCCCGCACCCCACCCGCCCCTTCTACTCCATTTGTCACCCTATGTTTTTTCCTTTTGTTTCTGCTTCAAAAGCCTCAAAGTGGGACATACACCCAGCAAATGTGTTCATCTATTTCAAAGCCACTATGTTGCAATGGGGTTGAAATTAGACACAATAATGTTGACCATTCCTAATAACCCTTGAAGTGGCAGCAGAATGCCATGTTTCATGTAAATTATCTACGCTATAAGTGCTTCAGAGATTTTTCTAGTTAGATGTTTTTATAGGTACATACTTCATTTGAACTGTCCCTCACTATCTAATATCACTTTACAATCTTAAGACCAGAATAGGTGAATGCAATATATATATATATATATATATATATATATATATATATATTTTAAAATACTCAACATACTCCATCCTCACTCTTAAACTTATGTGCGCACACACACAGACACACAGAAGGTGGAGGCTGAGAGAAAATGAATTTAAAATATTGATTTCTATCTAGTCGGAGAGGACTTTAACCCAGGATATTCAATAAGTGTGGATCACACCATATTGTAATCTGATTTTGTTATGTAGGAGACCTCCAGTAAACATCAAAGAAGTCCAGCTCCTTAGTACTGATCTATTTCAGTCAGTGTATGATGCTGTGTAAAGATGCCCTGCTTAATTACATTGTGACGATTTAGTATCTTAAAGATTATTGATAAAGCTTAACTCTTTTGACTACTATTGTTCTATAAGCAGATATATTCACTAGCTATCTACTACACCTAGTTATTTTTCCTTGAAACTATAACTAATGTTATTTTAATTATTCCATCTAATCTGCATTACTTTGCACTTGATTTCTTTGAGTTTCATCTGCCATGGTGTTATTCTTGTTTTGTTAGACATAACCCAACTTTGTTAGATCCTTCTGCAATTCTTCATAATTTTCCCTAGTCTTCACTAAGCTCCATAATTTAGCATATTTGACAAATGTTGCTACCTCACATTTCCTCTTCCAGGTTATTAGGGAATATACTGAACAACACCCTCCGAGCACTGATCCTAGGAAGATCCCTATAAAGATCTCAGGAGAAAAACCTGTGGATAAAATACTGTTACAAGGTATTAGAAATACTCCTTTAGCATGTGTGTTACATCCCGTTCATTAGAAGATGACATAATTTGGGAATTCTCTTCCTATGCCTCATTTGTTGTTTAGTTGGCAACTATCCTTTTTTGTATTTTACCACAAATGGTTAAAGTAAGATGGGTATCTTTATTTACTAACTTGCCTCAGACCTGCTGTGAAATACAATGTTGATACAATTAGTCATTATGGAGCCTTTATTGGAAAGCTGACATTTCTTTTATCAGTCAGTCATGAAAATGGACTCAGAGGATGAAAGATTTTATCAGTTTAATTGAAGAATCAGCTGAAAACTTAGTTGATGTTGGGTAGCTAATTTAGCCAACAGGTTTATGATAGTAAAATATGCTTTGAGTCATACAAGGCACAATGTGTAGTTTACAAAGATGTACAGAAAGATCCTTCAAGCTGTCAGTGTTTCAGGCTTCAAGACACTACTCATATTGCTCTTCGTGCTTTCATCTTGTTACCTTGAGAAAACTCACTTAGATTTTAAAACTCAGCAAATTTAAAGACAGCAGACTTTGAGATCTGAATATCTTGGAGGAAATAAAAGTTAAAATAGGGAGAACAACATATTAAATGCTACAAACCATGAAAATTATGGATGTCAAGAATCTTAAAAGTTAGGCACACATTTGTAGTGCAGTGACTGAGATAATTTGATATGCCATGTCAACCACCCTTTCAGGTTATGAAGTCTTGACTATTCACCAGCTAACCTGAGAGAATCTGTAGCTATGTAATAAGGTTCCATTTGGCAGATGTACAGTTTATTCTGTTTACATGTAATGTTGCAAATATATAGCCTAAAATTCCTTCATTTCTGAAGAATCCTCCAGTAATATAGGTAGTTACTGAAACCTGTGAAATAGGTAGTTACTGTTACTGATCGGTGGTCTTCCATTATCTAACAAATATATTCCTGTGTGTCAATTAATCACACTTTGCAATGTACAGTCAGTAACATAAAATATACAGAAGCCTCATGTAGACTTAATGTCTCTTTCTAATGGTGTGACACCCATAAGATTCAAAAAACCACTGTTTGTTAATGTGGGGGAGCAGGGGGAAGCCACAGGTGAAATAAAATAAACATATTTAATTTATACTTGTAACATTTTTTGCTTAAAATGTACTAATATCTCCATTACATGTGGAATGATTTAGGTCATGCATTTGTGACTTCTCACCCTTGAAAGGTAAATATACTGTATTAAAAATAATGCATTAAATATATTTCAGTGGGTTAAGAAAGGAACACCAACATTACCATAGGTCATATGGTACTACTGTTTAGGTCTTTATTTGTATATGGAGTAATGGTCATTTTGAACCTTAGCAGATTCTCAGTTCTGGTATAAGTAGAGCAGAGCCAAATGGCACTGATTTCATGTTTTGCCTCTGACACTAAAAATACTGCTGCTGGTTGGGTTATATTAAATTTGAGTGCCAAAAATCCTATATATAGCCCCTGGAAGGCTAATATGAGGGGGAAAGAGTCCAGGAGAGCTGGCTGTATTTTAAAGAAGCCTTATTGAGGGCGCAGGAACAAACCATCCCAATGTGCAGAAAGAATAGCAAATATGGCAGGCAACTAGCTTCGCTTAACAGAGAAATCTTTAATAAGCTTAAACACAGAAAGGAGGCTTACAAGAAGTGGAAACTTGGACAGAGGACTAAGGAGGAATATAAACATATTGCTCAAGCATGCAGGGGTGTAATCAGGAAGGCAAACTCACAATTGGAGTTGCAGCTAGCAAGGGATGTGAAGGGTAACAAGAAGGGTTTCTACGGTATGTTAGCAACAAGAAGAAGGTCAGGGAAAGTGTGGGACCCTTATTGAATGGGGGAGGCAACCTCATGACACATGATATGGAAAAAACTGAAGTACTCAATGCTGGAGGGTAGGGATAGGGTCCAAAGTGACCTAGACAAATTGGAAGATTGGGCCAAAAGAAATCTGATCAGGTTCAACAAAGACAAGTGCAGAGTCCTGCACTTAGGATGGAAGAATCCCATGCACTACTATAGGCTGGGGATTGATTGGCTAGCTGGAGTTCTGCAGAAAAGGACCTGGGTATTACAATGGACGAGAAGCTGGATATGAGTCAACAGTGTGCCCTTGTTGCCAAGAAGTCTATCGGCATATTGGGCTGCATTAGTAGGAACATCGGCAGCAGATTGAGGGAAGTGATTATTCCTCTCTATTCGGCACTGGTAAGGCCACATCTGGAATATTGCATTCAGTTTTGGGTCCCCCCACTATTGAAAGGATGTGGACAAATTGAAGAGAGTCCAGTGGATGGCAACAAAAATGATTAGGGGCCTGGGACTCATGAGGAGAGGCTGAGGGAACTGGGTTTATTTAGTCTGCAGAAAAGAAGAGTGAGGGGGGATTTGATAGCAACCTTCAACTACCAGAAGCGGGGTTCCAGAGAGATGGATCTAGGCTGCTCTCAGTGCTGGCAGATGACAGAACAAGGAGCAATGGTCTCAAGTTGCTGTGGGGGAGGTCTAGGTTGGATATTAGGAAAAACTTTTTCATTAGGAGGATGGTGAAGCACTGAAATGGGTTATGTAGGAAGGTGGTGGAATCTCCATCCTTAGAGGTTTTATGGCCCGGTTTGACAAAGAGCTGGCTGGGATGATTTAGTTGGTGTTGGTCCTGCTTTGAGCAGGGGGTTGGACTAGATGACCTCCTGAGGTCTCCTTCAACTCTAATCTTCTATGATACTAATAGGCAGGGATGGATGTGAGGACGAGAATTTGTTCTGTTTTTAAGCAAATATAGTAATACACGTGGTTAGCTTTTTGTGAACAATTTAAATGTTCTGTTCCCCACTCAACTGAAAAATAATTATTAAAAATATGACCTAAATTTAACACAGGGTAGGAAATTTACATAAGAGGCAAACCTGCATGCAGCTGCATCTGTGAAACCAGTAGGCTCCTGCCAAGGTTCCTTCCCCACTCTGAACTCTGGAGTACAGATGTAGGGACCCACATGAAAGACCCCCTAAGCTTATTTCTGCCAGCTTAGGTTAAAAACTTCCCCCGAGGCACAAAACCTTTGCCCCTGGACTAGGGTATGCTGCAACCACCAAGTTATTTAGGCAAAGAACAGGAAAAGGACCACTTGGAATCCCTATTTCCCCAAAATATCCCCCCAAGCCCTTAAACCCCTTTCCTGGGGAGGCTTGAGAATAAACAAGATGAGCACAAACCAGCCTTGGATTTTTAAGACCCCAAAAAACCCAACCAGATTCTTAAAAAAACAGAACTTTATTAGAAGAGCAAAACAAAGATAAAAGAAACACTCTGTAAGATTAGAATGGAAGATAATGTCACAGGCAGTCAGATTCAAAACATAGAGAATCCCTCTAGGCAAAACCTTAAGTTACAAAATGACACAAAACCAGGAATACACATTCCCTCCAACACAGCGAATTTACAAGCCAAAACAAAGAAAACCTAATGTATTTTCAAGCTAGATTACTTACTATCTTTACAGGAGTTGGAGGGCTTGCATCCTTGATCTGTTCCTGGCAAAGGTATCTCAGAGACAGACAAAAGCCTTTTTCCCCCCCTCCAGATCTGAAAGTATCTTGTCCCCTCATTGGTCATTTTGGGTCAGGTGCCAGCGAGGTTA
This sequence comes from Dermochelys coriacea, assembly GCF_009764565.3. Classification (NCBI taxonomy): domain Eukaryota; kingdom Metazoa; phylum Chordata; order Testudines; family Dermochelyidae; genus Dermochelys; species Dermochelys coriacea. The sequence goes on from NC_050069.1 coordinate 232,180,026, forward strand.
CCTTAACTTCTTAACCCTTTACAGGTGAAAGGATTTTGCCTCTGGCCAGGAGGGATTTTATAGTACTGTATACAGAAAGGTGGTTACCCTTCCCTTTCTTTTTATGACAAGCCCCCCAAATCACAGATAGGGTGAAACACAGGCTGTGATTTCTTCCTGGAGCTCTAGGAGAAAACAGAGTTAATAAGACACATGCATCTCTAAATATACTACTAACTGTATAAAGACTAACAATATTTTCCACGTTTCAAGGATGATTTAAACCAGTTGATTCTGGGAAACTTTCACGGGAGAGTGCATCAGCCACTTTGTTAGAAGCTCCTGAAATGTGTTGTATGTTAAAATCAAAATCATGGAGAGCTAAACTCCACTGAAGAAGTTTTTTGTTATTTCCCTTGGCAGTATGAAGCCACTGTAGAGTAGCATGGTCGGTTTGCAGGTGGAAACGCCATCCCCAAACGTATGGGTGTAACTTTTCCAGAGCGTAGATAATGGTAACATTCCTTTTCACTGATTGACCAGTGGCCTTTCCTCTCACACAGCTTCTTGCTGAGAAACACGGCAGGATGGAATTCTTGATTCGGTCCTTCCTGCATTAAGATTGCTCTCACACCACGCTCGGATTCATCTGTGGTTACTAGGAACAGTTTGTCAAAGTCTGGGGCCCGGACCACAGGGTCAGACATGAGTGTCGCTTTAAGCTGTGAAGCTAGTAGGCTCCATTGATGGCTCTACTTAAATGTCACTAGAATTGAGTTATATTAGATCATTCTTAAGGAAATAAACAGCAGCTTGCATATTATTACAATTACGTATTTTTGAGTTCCCAGAATGTGTTCAAGCCATCTAAGACACAATACCTGCCCTGAAGAGAGGACAATCTCAATTTAACTGTTACGTGGTAGGTGAGGGCTAAAGACGGGATGGGGAGGAGATAGACAAGGTTCATAATAATATAATTCTTACTTAGAAAGGTATATGTACTGGATGGTTTGGTTTTATTTTTTCTGCTATTGGATACTTCTCCCCTTCACTTTTCACAGTGAATGTTTATTCAAAGATTTCTTTGTAACAGTGAATGTTATCTAAAAGTATATGAAGGAAATGTCTGGAGAAAGGTCTGAAGATATAACATCAGCATCAAAAAACCTTACAGCAGTTAGAGATTTGCAAATGCAATTCTCTGAGGTTTAAAAGACCTCAGTGTTGAGATTAAATTTAGCTCTTTTGAGGAAACTGGAGCAGAAAGTATATCAAGAGAACGCCTTGCAAGGGCTTACTTAGTAAATTCGTGTACCAGCTTGCATTCAAATTTGACTTCGGTCACAAGGTAAAATTAGTTTTTCTAATTCATCTATATGCCATAGTCACTTTGCAGTTTGGCACAACAGTTCTATGAAAAACTTTCAGATGCTGTCTGCCATGTGCCTGATTCTCTAGCAAGTAGAATCCGTCCTGAGTAAATTGGGATCATTCATCATCAGCACAAAAAAATTAGCAATTAAAAAAAAAAGTGTAGCAAAGAGAAATTGGAGCTTATTACATGGTTGGTTCAATGAGTAACACATTTGTGTGACATAACTATCTCTTTTTTCCCATCAACGCAAGCGACTTGCTACTCCAATGAGATTCCAGTTAGAAGGAGCAATAAAATAATAATGTGATTTTAGTCATTCAGTCAGTAGCTTATCCTATCTCAGTAGATGAAAGTTCTTTTAATACTGCTGCATAGAGTCAAGTAGTGTACTTAGCCTCTTGGTCCCTCCTGGGAGCTGGCCTACATTTAGGATCTGATTCAAAGCCCATTGAAGTCTGTGAGAGTCTTGCCATGGACTTCAAAGGGCTTTGACTCAAGCCCTTACTGCATACATTGTGCAGATATTATTTTAAAGACACTTTTGAAAGTATCTCTCACCAACCATGTGATATTGATAAACTTTCTTACAAATAATGTTTAGGTTAATACTTTTGCTAGCCCTGTTGAGTTTTAGAAGCAAAGTAAATGTGTTAGAAAAATTATTTATTAAAAATCAATTGGCAAGTTTTGGTGCAATATGATTTAGAAGCAGTTACTGTGTCCAGATATGATAAACAGCAATATTCAGTTTTAGTGGGGAGGCTTTTTAGATATTTGTGCATGTTCTTTCCTTTGGTATGTCAGGTCCTGATCCAAAAGAGAGTCTAAAAGACTGAGCACTTTTCTAGATATCCTGCTGTTTACCCAGGCTTCCAGTTACCTTTTGTCTCATGGACAGTCTATGCTGACATCTTAAAAAGGAATAGCTTGCTACTGTGTAATAGGGCCAGATCCTCCATAGGCATAAATCAGTGTAGCTCTGTTGACTTCACTGGAGCTAATCAACTTACATTAGGGTGACCAGATGTCCCGATTTTATAGGGACAGTCCCAATATTTGGGGCTTTGTCTTATATAGGCATTTATAAACCCCCAACCTCCTGTCCTGATTTTTCACATTTGCTGTCTGGTCACCCTAATTTATACCAGTTGAAGATGTGGGTTAAATTTTCAAAATCATCTAATCCTGTTTATGAAAGTGACTTGGGAATTTAGGAGTCAAACTCTCATTGAATGTCCAGTTGACTTTCAGTGAGAGTTAGGGTCCTAAGTAATTTTCAATAATGGGACTTAGTCACCTATGTTACTTAGACACTTTGAAAATTTGACCCCGGTCCAAAGTTTGGAACACCATGCCTGTTTTTCTGCTCAAATTGTGAGGCTCAGAAAGTGGCATGGTTTGAATAGTAATTCTATGTGACATGTTTGAGCCTTGCTGGCCCATACTTGTGTATCTATGTCTCCCACAATGTGCAGCAGCCTTTTGCCAGGTTGCCAGGCCTCCTTCAATCACTTCCTAAAGAAATACTTTTTTTCACCTGCTTCTGCATACTGTAATCTTCCCCGTACAGCATAACATAATTCATAACCCATGGCATAACTGTTGTATTTTTAATAAGTTCAATTATTTTTTCAATTATCTGGAATGAGTGAAAAGGGAATAGAGGCAGATGTTGGAGGACATGCTAGTTTCTGAAAGAGGAAGTATAGTATCCCTTTGTAATTTGTATTGGCTACCTTTGGGAAAAGGGCTGCCTCAGAGGACTCTTTCATAAACTGCTGTAGTTCCTGCCAAAAAACTGCTTGTCATGCAGATGATCATAGTAAATCCAGGTAGAGCTGTTGGATTTTTTCAGGCTATACAAGAGCATTATAGTATTGCTAAATGAACAAGCTCTCAACTGGCTAACTTAGCTTTTTCTAGCAGGTGGTAAAAGCTTCTGGAATTGAGGCAGGGGAATTAAAACAAGAAACTAATAATTATAGGGGAAGGTGTGTGTGTGTGTGTGTGTGTGTGTGTGTGTGTGTGTGTGAGAGAGAGAGAGGAGAGGAGAGGAGAGGAGAGGAGAGGAGAGGAGAGGAGAGGAGGAAGAAATGACCAAGAAATGAATTATTTAAATATTTCTAAAGAGGTAGCAAGTTAAAATTCCTCAGAGAGCAAGAGTTCCGTAGTTACAACTTCTTAAAGTTTAAAACATAAATACTTCATTATAAGGTCTCTCTCATGCTAAACATCAGCCCATGTGAAACATATCTTTTTCTGTTATAGTCTAAGATCTCTACAATATCATTATTTCCACTGAGATGGATTCACTGATGGCTGTGCAGAGGAAGCTAAGCACTATCTTGTGAAAGACTGGAGTTTAACAACAACCTAGTATTCACTCCTTCTGCAGGCCATGGACGCAGCTGTTGATTCACATTATTATTCACTGGTTATTCTTCACCATTGGGGTGCTCTGTGATGTTAAAGCGAGACCCTGATACAAAAAGCTACCAGACAAACAGATAAGATAAAATGCCCTAGAAGATCCAGAAATTTTTTCTTTTAATATTGGGGTATAGAGGGAGCAATTGACTAACTTGGGGGATTTTCAGCTGGGCAGATGAGCAATTATCTGAATCAGGGAGGGTTCTGGTGCATTGGGAGTGGCATGTCACTCCAGGAATAGGCACTGATAAACAAGAGGAGGCTCTTGATCTAGCTCCTTTTTACAGCTCCAACCTTTGGATCCCACAAAGGACAATCTGCTTTAATTAAGCCTCTAGCCCTTTTAGTTGAGACGGGTTCTGAAAAAATAAACTGATGTAAACTGATTCCTGGTGTTGAAAGAAACAAGCAACTGGGCCCCACTTCTACAGAAGAAGTCTGGGGAAGCTAAAGATATCCCTTGCCCTGGCCTACGTGTTAGAGCTCCTGTATTGATATAGATTTCAAATGGCAGTTCGTGCCAATCCCTAATGGGGCCATATGATAAGAATAGATCCTAGAACTCTTGATTACCAGGGCTGGGCTATGACTACTTAAACCAGTGGGCCCCAACCTTTCGGTGGGAATAGCATATTCCTATTCCCAGAAGACTGTGGCGGGCGCCAGACACCCCGCTGCTGAAATGCCACCCAGAAGCGGCAGTGGCAAAAAGCGCCGCCGCCCAAATGTCGCCAAGAAACGCCAACGCTTCTCAGCGGCATTTCGGTGGGTGGTTCTCCTGCGGCTGTGCTCGGCAGTAGCATTTCGGCGGCGCGAGGTCCTGCGGGCGCACACAACTGCCCTGGCAGGCGCCATTGCACCCAAGGGCACTGCACTGGGGACCCCTGACTTAAACCATGTGTAACCCGGAGTGGGATGCCCCTTCTGAGTTGTTTTTTCAGTCTGCAGAGAGCATCCCTTTCAAGTGATAAGCCCATGGCTCCACTTCTCTTTGTGGTGGGATCCTGGGATCCATTTTAGGCCATTGCTTCACTTTCTTGCTTGGCTTCTTTAACAACCCCTTTTGATCTAACTCCATAGCAAGAAATCCATCATTAACAAACACAGAGAGGCATGCACAGTTGTGACACTCTGTACCTCAGGAGAACACCTCACACCCCAATGTTCATCTTTATAAAATGATTGTGGTATCCAATGCAAAGTTTGTCATGTTGGGTGCCTTTGGAAGGCTCATGATATGCTGGTTTTTATAGTGATGTTATAGTAATTGTTACAGGTTATAATTTAATGTATGTAGTTATGATGCTGAAAATGTATCCTGATGGCTTAAAATAAGCCCAGACAAAAACTCTCCAAAAGCAGAGAGGCAGTTCACACCTCATTAGGGGAGGTATGGGACAAACCCAGCCCAGCCTCACAGAAACAAAGGACACTGGCCTAGGCAGCAACAAAAGAATCTGTTAGACTCTCGAGGGAGTCACCCCACTTCCTTTGGTCAGTTTGGGACTGCGATGAGGTAATGCTCACCTGACTCTGAAGGGAGGGGGCAAAGCCAAGAGGGAAGAAAGAACATGATAAAAGGGAGAGATGTTTGCCATGCTCTCTCTCTTCCATGTACATCTACAGACACCATCACCATTAAGTGACTGAAGCGCTGATTTTAAAAGGGAGAGCCAGGCTGAAGAGCAACATACCCACGTGTGGTAAGAAGCATCTAAGTTTGTAAAGGCACCAAAAGTGTTAAGATCAGCTTAGAATGTGTTTTGCTTTTATTTCATTTCACCAATCTGACTTGTTATGCTTTGATTTATAATCACTTAAAATCTACCTTTATGGTTAATAAATCTGTTTGTTTATTCTACCTGAAGCAGTGCGTTTCGTATGAAGGGTGTCAGAGACTTCCCTTTGGATAACAAGCCTGGTACATATCAATTTCTTTGTTAAATTGACAAACTCATATAAGCTTGCAGCGTCCAGCGGGCATAACTGGACGCTGCAAGATGGAGGTTCCTAGGGTTGTGTCTGGGACCGGAGATATTGTCTAGTGTCATTCAGTTGCACAATCCAAGAAGCAGCTTACATGCCAGAGGCTGTGCATGAACAGCCCAGGAGTGGGGGTTCTCACAGCAGCGCAGGGTAAGCCTGGCTCCCAGAGTCAAGGATTGGAGTGACCTAGCAGATCACCAGTCCAGATAACACCAGAGTGGAACGTCACAACAATATTCATCCAAAATGAAATTGATACTTCCCAGTTCTCCACACTATGCATCCCATAATATACTCTCTCTCTGCACAAATGCTTCCTGACTTCTTGTCAGAGGAAGTTTTGCCACAGATTGAGGGCAGTATATAGGCCTATGGGTTTGCTGTAATGCAAGCTTATATTTACCTTATAAATTAATGATACGTAGAAGTCAATTCCACATTCTCTTATAAAAAAAACTCAAGTGAAAAAAAATCTTTAAAGTGCTTTCAGTTTTAGGCTTTAATTCAAATTGCTAGAGACTATTGCTTCCTGCAGCCCAAGTAATTTTACAGATTGGAATGCAAGGTGAGATTGCTGAAATGTTATTTCTTAACCTGTCATGTTAGAGATTTTATCTGCATTTTGTAATGTTCTAAGAAATTGCTGTTGCTAGCAATGAAGAATAGCTATCGAGGCAATAGAGATAAAAGAAACAATAGGGCATGTTTTCCTTTTCTTTCTATTCCCCCGGGCTGGTGAGTAGATTTTCCACAGCAAGTGAATATTTAATATTTGTTAAAACTGCAAACAATTGCTTGATCACTTCTCAAGAGTAAGATAAATAGAAACATATTTACAGTGGTGTGTCTGAATTTAAAATTCCTCATTGTATTAATGGATACTACTCCCTGCACTGCCACTGATTTGCTCTGTGAATGTTGCTTTACCTCTCTGGCCCTGTTCCCCCATCTGAAAAATAGGGGATAATTATGCTTGCCCATCTTTGTAAAGTGCTGAGAGAGCTGGGGTTGAAAAGTGCTATAGAAGTGCTAATAGTGTGTTGTTTAAATCTGTATGTTTCGTCCTCCCATCCCATCACCTCAGGAGATCTTTCTCTCAAATCTCATAGTTACAAGATGCCAGTTGCCATAATGCATGGTAGATTACACATTCAACTGATTACCTTGCCAGCACAAGTGTAGACTAAAACATCAGGAGGGGTTAGTACATGTATCTTTGAGGTACATGGCCTGACAGTGGGCCAGTTCTGAGATCCTTAATCAGTTTCCCCAGCGTCTGTACTTTGGCAAGTGAAGCTTACAGGAGTTTTGCTTGAGTACAGACAGAGTGAAAACTAAGGACATTTCTGTGCAGGAATGACTTTCACAACAACATGGAAACAGAGGTTTAATGTGATGTTTCCTCTGAATTCCCCTGGCTGGACAAAGACTGGCACCTCATCTCTCTCATCTCATGAAGTAGCTTGGCGCCCAGATCCTCTGGAGGCAAGGCATTTCTATACACAGGTCTCTTGATTCCACACTGCTGTCTGCGCTGTTAACTTCCATTCGCTCTTGGACATGGCTTTCCCTAACTCTAAGCTGTTCTTGAAGCCTCTGCATCCAGAAAGCATACTAACTGCAAAGAGACAATAGTGTGTATGTTACTGCCTAACTTATTCTGTCCATAGAAATTTACTCTACTTTGGTCTGTGTATGAGTTGAATTTGAATAAAATGTATCCTCCATATCTACTGATCTGGTGTTCTGAATAAAATTGATCTGCCTGAATAACAACATTAACATTAAGAACTCCATAATCATATTTGCCATTGGAGAGGAGAGTAAGCTGACTCATCCTATTGCTATGCTCTTTAGTGAAAGGCTTTGAAAGGAACGATTACTACCTTTCTAGATGTAATCATCCCCAGGCTGCAATTGCTTCTCCGGCTCTGAGTGAATTGCTGAAATCCCAACACCATCATTTCTGTTAATAAAAAGATAGTCACCCTTTTTAATGGGCAGTGCATTGGCTTTTAATTTTCTTTCCATTCGTTTATGAGGCTAATATCCCATTTATTCTTGGTCCTGCTATTCACACTTAAAGATGGTCATATTGTTAAATCTCAAATGGTTCAATTCAGTCTTGGTTAAGTGCCCAAAAGTTTGGTTGTATACAAAAACTTTCACAAATGCTGCAGCCCTCAATAGTTCTCACAGTTCGAATGTTCAGGGGCCTGTATCTGATCAATTTCTCCTCTTCTCTTTCTATTGGAGATGTCACTAGTGGCTCTTTCTCCCTGGGTTTCCTGAAATGAGCATATGGATGGTGACAGTAATAGGCATGTTTTTACCTGAAAATTGTTCTACCCTTCCTCCAGCTCCTTAAAAGTGCTCAGGGCATATGAGGATCTGATCCTAAATCCTCTTGGCTGCGGTCAATCTGGAGGGGTTCCATGGGAGAAGTGTGTGCTGAAATATGCCATCTAAGAAACCTTCTGAGTGGTACAGCGGAAGCAATGCTAAAATTCCCATTCACTTTACTGAGGACAAGGAGTGCAGCAGAATTCAGCTTCATTTTATCCTTCAGTGATAAGGAGCTGTGGGGCTGCAAACTTGCCTTCAGTGAGGAAGTAATGAGGACAACTGTACAAATACAGGTTTCAGAGTAGCAGCCGTGTTAGTCTGTATTCGCAAAAAGAAAAGGAGTACTTGTGGCACCTTATGCTCAAATAAATTTGTTAGTCTCTAAGGTGCCATAAGTACTCCTTTTCTTTGTACAAATACAAAATAACAATTTAAAATGTTAAGTACATGTTAGAGAGACCAAGGCTGGTATTGCTTTGTAAACCTCTAGCTCCTCTGATTTTTAAACTAAATCATTTTCAGTAAAACTACTCCATCCACTCTAAAGAGCTAACAATTTGCCTACTGTTTGTTCATTTTTTTCCTTAATGTCCTCACCTTGTTGTGAATGTGCGTATTTTATTGCAAACTGATCTCTCCTCTTAAGAAACAAAAAGTATGGCAAGTTCTTAAGTACTGCCACTTAACCTGGGAGGTTATTTAGTTCTGAATAAAGCTTTGCATCAGCTTTGACCTTTTAAAAATGTTTTTTCCCTATTTCCTAGATAACCGTGGTTTTGCCACAATATTTATTTGCATCATTATCAAAAAGAGCCACAAGTATGTGTAAAAAGAAAAGGAGTACTTGTGGCACCTTAGAGACTAACAAATTTATTAGAGCATAAGCTTTCGTGAGCTACAGCTCACTTCATCGGATGCATTTGGTGGAAAAAACAGAGGACAAGTATGTGTATATCAAATCCTACTGTTGAATCAAATATTCCTACTCTATAAAATTTTTAATCACAGTTCGAATGTAAACTTTGACATGTTAAGCAATAAATATATGATGAAGCTTAAATGGCTGTAAGCAAGGAAACTTTTTGTAATTTTGTGTGATGTGCAACAGAGGGGTCCACACCACTGGACTATTCCAGTTGGTTTTGTTTCTAGTGGGGGAGGGTTGACAAAACCAGTTGAGTCCCTTCAGTGCAGGGCTTTGTTTTATTCGGACATGTTTCTGGACCCTACGTAGCCTGTGTACGTGTACACACACACACACACACACACACACACACACATACACAAAATCCCAGGAGCACTGAAGGCTCTAATTTGCTGTGTCCAAATCTAAACTTCTTGGTGTTTTTGTGCCCCAGTCAAAATATATCTCTTTGATCTAAGAAGCAGGTCCAAAATCCTACTATGCTTGAAGCCAAAGGAAATTATGCGACTTGGAGCAGCTTCAGGCCCAATATTTGTATGTTACTTTTGGTTCTGATCCTCAAAAGTTCTAATTTAGAATGGTATGGTGAATGTCAGAAGAAGGATATGGTTGGATCCTTCTCTCTTCAGTCCTCACAAAGCACAAATTGGTCAGATGACAAAGCACAGGGCTTAAGTTGTTTAAGGTTTTGCTATCTGTTTTATTTCTGGTTGTGCTAAGACAGGAGTGAGTGAAAACTCTAACTGGTTTAGTAAATTGTGGAAGGCTTCAGTCCATGCCATGCTAAAATCGCTTTTTCTTGTTGATAGGAAAGTGCTTCTATACCATATTGCTATTACTGCTGACTACATCTCTGTAATTTCCATTACATGTATTATTCCCCAAACAACGTTAGCAGTATATTTTGGAAAAGATAGAGCACCTTTTAACTTAACAAAGGCCAGGAATTTTAACATTTTATCAAGTTTCAGCCTTCCTGCTCCACAGCAATTTATAAAGAACAGTTATAAGTCAAGTACTGCATGAGATCATTCAGAGGCATCACTGGAGATGAAAAGAAAGGTAAGAGATTTTCAAGTTGCAATGCTAAAAGATGGTAAAGATTTCGTTAACTATTCTTTTGTAAAAAGTAATGAAAAAATTAAAAGTTTAGATCCTTTATGGAAATTTAGAGCTTTGAAATGAAGGAAAGATTTAGTTGAAGGGTCTTTGTTAACTTATTAATGTTAACATGTAATATATAGATAATAGGGCTATCACCAGGGCTGGCATTAGACTTGCTGGGGCCTGTGGCTGAAGCCCGAGCCCCACTGCCTGGGTCCGAAACTGAAGCCTGAGAGCTTCAGCTCTGGGTGGCGGAGCTCAGGTTACAGGCCCCCCGCCTTTGGGCCCCCTGCCTGGTATGGTGGGGCTTTGGCTTTGGCCTCCCCCCACCCCTCCAGGAGTAGCGGGCCTCGGACTGGCTCAGACTTGAGTCCCCCATCTTGGGGTCATTTAGTAATTTTTGTTGTCAGAAGGGGGTCGCAGTGCAATGAAGTTTGAGAACCCCTGAACTAAACTAATATTCTTGCTTGATTGAGAGGAGTGTTAGACTGAATAAAAAACAAATTATGCTTATGAATAACAGCATTTTACTCAGGCAAAGCATACACATCGCTGTTCGGGTACATTAGACTAAGAAAGATGCATATATTTAATTTCATAGTGTCTATCACTGGATAGTATGAGTCCCATTATTTTAAAAGTTTAATATGATAATAAAAAGCAGATGTGCTTGGAATCTTATAGACGTGGTTTACCACTTTTATTTTCAGATTGAAAAGTCACATTAGAAAACAATGCAGCTGGGCTAATTCAGCTGCTCCTCAATGTTTGTAATATGCAGCCATTTCATTGTGATGTCTGAATCTATCATACAGCTGGGACATCTTAGGTAAATTATAGGTAGGGCCCCATGTATTGGTATTATGTGGCTGCACAGATGGATATATAATTTACCTATATTTAGAATGCTGCATAAATTATGAATGATTGGTATTACAGTAACACTGAGAGACTTTAATCAGAACAGGGACCCCAAATTGTGCTGAATGCTATCCAGGTCTATAGGAAGAGAGAGACAGTACTTGCTCTGAACAGCTTATGGTAATTTAGCTGTTCTAAACTTTTCTGGCTATCATTTTCTGGGGGAATGATTGGATGATCTAAAATGGGGGGTGCCAAACCTCCTCCTGTCTAAAGGGTCAAATTACTTATTTAATTAAGATCCCTGGGCCAGATTTATAAAGTTAGGGCTTTGTATTTTAAAGGGATGTCTCCAATATGGGAAGTACTAATAAAACTTTCAAACTAATAGATATTAGTTAGTGTGACTGTACTATTCACAGCACACCTTTCACTGGAAACAATGGGAAGTTTATGCAAAGACCAAAGTAGAATGTGTCCCATATATAGTAACAAATCTTTTAACTTGTAAAGTTATTGTTGCATTTTGAATCACTCAGTGAGGAAAACTATATTGGATACTTCTAGGACCTCTGTTGTTTCTGCCTTTTGTTCATTTGGGCTTGCAGTTACTTGATTTATGCACAGAGTTATGATAATTGTGCAAATTAGATGTACAGATGCTCACCTAAATTACTTGAAAATTTGTTTCTTAAAGTGTTGTCACTGAGTTTAAAAGATTGAAATCGGGTCAAATTTGAAGAAATGGGTTAGATAGCTTCAGGTGCTAAACTTACATCCTTCTGCCAATTTTTTAAAATATTTTTTCCTATTAATTCAAACATTTTTTCTCTTCCTATTGCTGTGTGAAAGAATCACACAAATAAATGAAAATGACTGACTCTACCAGGGAAACAGTGAAACTGACAATAAACAAAATGCTGCCACATGCCCTTTATAAACTGGAAAAATATACAGAAAACATTTTCTGTTCTTTGTCATGTTAATCTTGGGTGTTACATGTAACAAGTAAGTTTAAAAAAAACCAAACCCTTCAAAGTGTGATTAAAAAAAAAAGTCCCTTTAAGTGTTAACATCTAATTGAGATGAATGAATGTGGTTTTCCCCTTTTTTACAATAATTGCTTTATGCTGTCTGAGACTCAAGGAGACAACTTTACATTTGTTTTTCATCACTCAGTTGATGTTTGTGAAGTTACTGATCTAACTATAAGTGGTAGACAAGAGCTTAGATTCTGCAGAAATTGGAACTGCCATGATGCTTATATTGATATTGTATGATAAATATGAATTTTTGAGAGTTTTAAAATTTACTCTGACTTCTTCAATCCTTGACATCAGCCAGCTGCTCCAAGGCATCACTCTCCTTTTAAGCAACAGTGGATAAACACATCAGTTGGTTTTGTCTGCTAAAATGATCAACCGTTAATAGTTTGGTGACATGTAACTTGTTACTGTTAGGTTTCAGAATAATAAAAAAAAATGACTGCTTGTCCTGTGAAAAATAGTGGGTCTAAATAAAAAAGCTTAATTGATTTGTGACTCTCCTTTGTACCATGAGACAAATTGAACCAAAGTGTTTTAATAGTTAAAGTGAAAAATAAAATACAGATAATCAAAATGGAATTCTCTTTGATTTTTATTCCAGTGGTACAGGTAAGAACCATGAGGTTTCTGTGCTGTTGACACTTCCACAGGAGACTTGGGCTGGGCCATTGTGGGAGGACCCTGTGAGTGGGGGTCCAGCAGGAAGAACCACCCAGCAGGACCTAAATGGCAACTCCTCACAGCCCGCTGATTGGCTGGCACTAGTACTTAAGCCGGCAAGCCATGACAGGGAGTTGTCTGAGCAATAATACAGACTGAATGCTTGCCTTCCTTGGTCCATACCCTGTGTGTGTGAAATCCCAGACTCCGGCTTCTGCCCGTGCCTGGCTCCTGGTGCCTGGCTGTTGGTTTAAGCTCCAGCCTATCTTGGACTCTGACTTCCCGGTAACCAGACCCTGCTAGCCTACTGATGCCTGACTCTTGGTTTGCCCTCTGGCCAATCTTGGACCTTGAAGCACTGGTACCCAATTCGGCCTGACTCCTGCTCTGACTACTTGATTTGACTGCCCACAACCCAGATGTGACAGTATCAGAGACATCAGACACAGTGCCCAGTAGCTGTCAAATCAGAATTGCTTGAGCAAGCAATCCCCAATTCTGCTTTTCTTCATCTTCAGAACCTAAGTGATGTGCTAGCAAGAACTATTAGATCAACCAGTGCCCAATTCCAACTGGCACACCTAAAGCATTGCTGCTTGCAGCCAAGCAGAAATGGGCTTAAACTGGAACTTTGGATGTGAACCCTCCCTGAATCTGAGGTAACTTTTTAAATTACAGCCAAATTTACCATCTTTGGCCTGTTTCTGGACTGGATCTGAAACTTAACCTGAATACAAACACCTCCAAAGATAGGGGAAATGCACATCTGCACTCAAACTTCTTGGACTTCTCTCTAGTACAATGAAACTACTGTAACATTTAAAACTACAAAGCTGATAGAGAAAGTCTCACCTGGAGATCTACTTGTGGTTCCACTGTTCCAGGCTGTACCCTGGGGATTCCATCACAACCAGTCTTCAGCTATCTTGCTATTTAATTCTAGCCATGAATGTCCTTGATCTGAAATAATGCACTGTGACAAGCTCCCACCCCAGGGGAAGGGAAGGAGAACAGTATTCTAGGAGAACAGTATTTCTTAGTGTTCCACTGTGGGTCTGATTTCAGTCTGCATAAAGTTGTTTGTTGTTGGGGAAAGTATTATACCAGCTAATGGTTTGCAGTGCCATAATGATGCAGATAACACATGGGCATACTTTCATTATTTACAGCTACTATGATTTCAGTGTTTTCAAACTGAATTCATTGATCCATTAGTTATGAAATAAATTATTGATATTGAAAGTATTGCACTGGGAAATCCTGAATTTATAATAGTTCTTTTTCCTTAAAATAATTCTTGTGAATTTGAAGTTGTTTCCCTTAACTGTGCAATTCCTATGGCTTCAGGGACATGCTCATTAAATTAAAAGATTCTATGATTTATTTGGACACCTAATTTAATCACATAAAGCCCAAATCCTACTTCCATTACAGAATATGTCATAAATGTTGGTGTCTTTAACTTGCTATCTGCATATAATTATTGGAAAAGTCAGCAGCTAGACCACTTTTCTGGTCTTCTTTTCCAGTTTAATAAATTTCCCTGTATTGAGCTTCATTGGCTACTAATAAAACAGAAGGTTGATATTTTGGGGCTTTGTTCCAACCTCTCTCTCTCTCTCTCTATTAAATTCACCAATAGCCTGATTCAATACCTATTGTAGTCATTGAGAATCTTTTCACTGACTCTAATGGGAGTTGAATCAGGCCCCCAATTTCATTTATAAAACACTCAATTTGCAAATACCTGGAGGATGAAGGTAGCAGCCAAGAACAAATCATGCCAAACCAGCTTGATTTCCTTCTTTGACTGGGTAACTGGCTTGGTGGATAAGGGGAATGTGGTGGACATAATATATGTGGACTTCAGCAAGGCTTTTGACACAGTCCCACATGACATTCTGATAAGTAATCTGGAGAAATGCAGGCTTGGTGGAACTACTGTTAAGTGGATATACATACTTGGTTAAACAACCACAAACAAAGAGTAGCTATTAATGGTATGATGTCAGATTGGAGGGAAATCTCAAGTGGGGTGCCACAGGGATCTGTTCTGGGCCCGGTGTTGTTTAACATCATTATTAATGACCTGGATGTAGGAATAGAGAGCATACTGATCAAAATTTGCACATGACACAAAGTTGGGGGTGGGATGGGGTGTTTGTGTGTGTGCCAACCGTTTGGAGGATAGAGCTAAAATTCAGAGGGATTTTGATAAATTGGAGAACTGGGCTATTGACAACAAAATGAAAGTCAGCAAAGACAAATGTAAGGTGCTAAACTCAGGGAAGAAAAACCAAATGCATGAATACAGAATGAGAGAAAACTGACTTGGCAGCAGCACTGCTGAGAAAGACCTGGGAGTTGTGGATCACTACCTCAACATGAGTCAGCAATGCAATGCTGTTGCAAAAAAAGCAAATGGGACTTTAGGTTGCATTAACAGAGGCATAGCATGCAAGTCAAAGGAAGTGATGGTACGGCACTATTCAGCACTGGTTGGGCCTCAGCTGGAGTACTGTGTCCAATTTTGGTCACCATGTATAGAAAGGATGTAGGGAAAGGATCAAGAGGTGAGTGACAAAGATGATCAAAGGGATGGAATGCAAGCCATATGAACAAAGGTTGAAGGAACTGGGTATGTTTAGTTCAGAAAAGAGGAAATTAAGGGGGGATATGATAATAGTCTTCAAATGCTTGAAAGGCTGCCATGAAAAAGATGGAGAAAAGTTGTTCTCTCTTGCCACAGAGGGCAGGACAAAAGGCAATGGATTCAAACTACAGCATAGCAGATTTAGATTAACTCTCAGGAAAAACTTCCTCACTGAAAGGACAGTAGGACAATGGAACAGACTGCCTAGGGAGGTTGTGGAAGCTCATTCACTGGAGGTTTTCAAAGGGAGGCTGGATAGACATCTGTCATGGATGGTTTAGACAAAACCTATCCTGTATCTTGGCAAGGGGTTAGACTAGATCAGTGGTTCTCAACCAGGGGTACGTGTACCCCAGGGGTACACAGAGGTCTTCCAGGGGCTACCTCAACTCATCTAGAGATTTGCCTAGTTTTACAACAGGCAACATAAAAGCATTAGCGAAGTCAGTACAAACTAAAATTCCATACAGACAATGACTTGTTTATACTGCTCTATATACACTGTACACTGAAATGTAAGTACAATATTTATATTCCAAATGATTTATTTTATAATGATATGGTAAAAATGAGAAAGTAAGCAATTTTTCAGTAATAGTGTGCTCAGTAATAGACACTTTTGGTTTTTTTGTGTCTCATTTTGTAAACAAGTAGTTTTTAAGTGAGGTGATACTTGAGGGTATGCAAGACAAATCAGATTCCTGAAAGGGGTCCAGTAGTCTGGAAAGGTTGAGAACCACTAGACTAGATGATCCTTGTGGTCCTTTCCTTATTCATTCTCTAAATAGCTTAGTTCTTATATCTATCTATATCTATATAGTATTTTATTGATTATAGAAATAAATTAATTTTATTTTGGCATTGACTTCTGCAGTGGCAGTTGAATTGTAAAGACAAATTCTGAGGGATCAAATTGACTTCTTGTTCCTGCTGGGTATTCACATTGAAGCCAGTTAGTACTACGTGGCTCTGAATGAATGCATTTGGCCAGGATTTTTCTGTTTTTTTTTTAACTATTGTATGCATTTCTGTTTTACAGAAAACTGTGGAAATTGTGTGAAATATAAATTTGATAGTTATTGGGGGGCATCCTAAACAAAGGTCTTATCTGGATTTATAGATCCAATTGTAAAACATGCAAACATCTGCATTTAGAACTTTGGTATGGCAATTTTTATAGTTCTCAGTGTTTTGGTTATTAGCCAAAAAGCTTTTCACTAATTTGATAATGAGGCAGTAAACAGCTTGTTTGCACTTTTTACTGAGAGTAATGCCACTCTTCTGTCATTAACTGGATAAAATATTTCTCCATATGATTAGACATGCTAAACGAGATCTTTCCATTATCATATCACAAATTCAGGCTACTATCTTTAATAGTAAGACAAAGGGGGAAGTATGAAACATTTTAACAGTGTTCCATTTATAAGAGTCAGGTTTATATTACTGTTGATCATTTGGAATGAAAATACAAATTACCTGTATGTTATTAATAAAGAAAATATGAATTTATTCCCTGCCAGAAAAAGTTGTTAAACTGGGACAATTAACAATAGTTATGAGTTCTCTGTTACCAAAGTAATGCTAGCTCCTAGCCCCTTTCAGGTGGTAAATTTTGACATTCTCTCTGCTTAACTTAGAAACAAGTTTATCTAGTTTCTCAAAGAAGATGGAAGGAAACTGACAAAAGCCATGCAGCTGTAGAGGATGTTCTCTTGCTGTGCATTCATACTTTCACTGATGTTGTGGATGAAACATTTGTTAACACTTGGCACTAAGAATTTTTGGTTTATAAATGGACAAATCACTTGTGTAGGCATAGTTTGACTTCTATATTTGGGGGAGCGGCTCCAGTCAGGCCAACGGGGCCGTGTGTGTGACAAATTCTGTGCCTGCCCACAGGAGCGCCATTTCAGATTGGTGGGGAAGGGGACGGACTTTACCCGTGATTCCCAGGGCTACTTAGGCAATGGAAAACTCTAGTTTCAGAGTAGCAGCCGTGTTAGTCTGTATTCGCAAAAAGAAAAGGAGTACTTGTGGCACCTTAGAGACTAACAAATTTATTAGAGCATAAGCTTTCGTGAGCTACAGCTCATTTCATCGGATGCATTTGGTGGAAAAAACAGAGGAGAGATTTATATACACACACAGAGAACATGAAACAATGGGTTTATCATACATACTGTAAGGAGAGTGATCACTTAAGATAAGCCATCACCAGCAGCGGGGGGGGGGGAAACCTTTCATGGTGACAAGCAAGGTAGGCTAATTCCAGCAGTTAACAAGAATATCAGAGGAACAGTGGGAAGTGGGGTGGGGGGGAGAAATACCATGGGGAAATAGGTTTCAGAGTAGCAGCCGTGTTAGTCTGTATTCGCAAAAAGAAAAGGAGTACTTGTGGCACCTTAGAGACTAACAAATTTATTTGAGCATAAGCTTTCATGAGCTACAGCTCACTTCATCGGATGAAGTCTCTAAGGTGCCACAAGTACTCCTTTTCTTTTTGAAAACTCTAGTGTTTTATATCTGACAAGACCATTGTATCTAATTCCTATATCAAGAAAGAAATTAAATAAATATTAGACCCACTCAGCTCTAATGCTAACATGTTCTGACATTTTGTGGCAAGTCACTTATGGGACCCTGATTCGGTTTAAAATTGTAATATATATTCTTACTCAGATACTTTTACTAAAGTCAGAAGGGACCATAGTGATCATCTAGTCTGACTTCCTGCACATTGCAGGCCACAGAACCTCATCCACCCACTCCTGTAATAGACCCATAACCTCTGGCTGTCCTGAAATCCTCAAATCATAGCATAAAGACTTCAAGTTACAGAGAATTCACCATTTACACTAGTTTAAACCTGTAAGTGACCACTGCTCCACTCTGCAGACGAAGGCGAAAAACCTCCACGGTCTCTGCCAATCTGACCAGGGAGAAAACTCCTTCCTGACCCCAAATATGGCAATCAGTTAGACCCAACAGGCAGATACCTAGGAAAGAATTCTCTGTAGTAACTCGGAGCCCTCTCCATCTAGTGTCCCATCTCCAGCCAAGGGGGATTTTTGCTACAGGCAGTCACCGATGGCCACACACCATTGTAGGCAGTCCCTCATATACCATTTCATCCATAAACTTATCAAGCTCAGTCTTGAAGCCAGTTAGGTTTTTTGCCCCCACTGCTCCCCTTGGAGGCTATTCCAGAACGTCACTCCTCTGATGGTTAGAAACCTTCACCTAATTCAACCCTAAACTTGTTGATGGCCAGTTTATATGTATTTGTTCTGGGGTCCACATTGATGCTTAACTTAAATCACTCCTTAACCTCCCTAGTATTTATCCCTCTGATGTATTTATACAGAGTAATCATATCTTCCCTCCGCCTTCTATTGGTTAGACTAAACGAACCAAGTTCTTTGAGTCTCTTCTCATAAGATAGGGTTTCCATTCCTCAGAAGGGAGTAACCATTCTCTGTACCTTTTCCAGTCTAAATTCATCTTTCTTAGGGCTTGTCTACACTGGCAATTAACAGCGCTGCAACTTTCTCGCTCAGGGGTGTGAAAAACCAGTGTAAAGAGTGCCCCAGTGATTGGAGCTACGCCCCTTGTTGAGGTGGGTTTTTTTTTTTAGAGCGCTGGGAGAGCTTTCTCCCAGAGCTGTGCCTGATCACACAAGGCACATTAAAGTTCTGCCGCGGCAGCACTTTAGTGTTGCCAGTGTAGACTAGCCCTTAAACATGGGAGACCAGAACTGCATACAGTATTCCAGGAGAGGTCTCACCAGTGCCTTGTTTAATGGTACTAACACTTCCCTGTCTCCACTGGAAATACCTCGCCTGATGCATCTCAGGAACGCATTAGCTTTTTCATGGCCACATCACACTGATGGCTCATGATCATCCTGTGATCAAGTAATACCCCCACCTCTTTCTTCTCCACTGTCACTTACAACTGAAAAGTCCGCAGCTTATAGCAAACATTGTTGTTATTAGTTCTAAATGCATGACTTTGCACTATTAAATATCATCCCATTTGTATTACTTCAGTTTACAAGGTCACCCAAATCTATATGGTATTCTGGTCCTCCTCAGTATTGACATTACCTCCCAACTTTGTGTCACCTGCAAATTTTATTAGCACACTCCCACTTTTGTGCCATGGTCAGTAATAAAAATGTTAAATAAGGTGGTCCCAAGACTGATCCGCTGAGGAATTCCATTAGTAACCTTCCTCTAGTCTAGCCTGAGAGTTCACTTTTCAGTTCACCTTTTGTAGTCTTCCCCTTCAACCAGTTCCTTATTACCTTTCAGTTCTCATCTTAATCCCGATCTTCTACAATTTAACTAATAATTTCTCATGTGGATCTGTATCAAATGCCTTACTGACATCCAGGTAGATAGATCTACTGCATTTACTTGACTAAAAAAATCAGTTATCTTTTCAAAGATAATTTTGTTACCACCTCTGAATACAACAATTAAAACAACTGTAGAAAAATCTATAATACTTTCTATCATTTAGGCTACTTACTTTTTGCAGTTCACCAAGCTTGGAACAGATCATTTAACTTTAGGAAACATCCTAACAGTCCTTTCTGATCTTACTCTCTTGTTAATCACTCTGTTTATAAACAAAATTCTGACTCCTTGCCTCAGGGGCACAAACTGGCAGAACTCATTGCATTGCACACTCAGGCTGCCTTCCCCTGAGGCTTTCAGTTTGGGGGGGGGGCAACACCCTTCTTTGCCTGCCCCTCCCAACTCTACCCATTACCATCTGAAAGAGAGATTGGGATGATTTTCCTGACTCTGAAGGAGCTCACCCCATCCTTGCCAGAAAGGACTAGCAAAAATTTCCTTGAAGAACAAATGTTTTGCCTTAGGGCATGACTACACTGGAAACTTCAAAGCACTGTCATGGGAGCGCTCCCTCAGCAGCACTTTGAAGTGCGAGTGTGGTCTCTCCTGAGTACTGGGAGAGAGCTCTCCCAGTGGTCCTGGTAATCCACTTCCATGAGGGGCTTAGCTCCGAGCTCTGGGAATGCGACTTCCAGGGCTCGGAGCCTGTTTACACTAGCGCTTTAAAGCGCTCTGACTTGCTGCGCTCAGGGGGGGTGATTTTTACATCCCTGAGCTAGCAAGCTAGAGTGCTATAAAATGTAAGTGTAGCCAAGCCCTTAGTGTGGATTTTATTGCACAAAATGACAGGAATTCAAACAAACAAACTTTGCCAGGTGGGAATAATCATTTATCCCTTTTCGAAGTTTTCAGCCCAACCCCCATCACCAGATTTTAGAAACTGAACTTGGTGCTAGACTTTAAATGCATTTACAATGGGAAGCTTGATATAAACTTTTGCCATCTTCCTTTGCTATCGAAAAGATTTTTGGTTATGGGAAAAATGAGTGCATTCCCCATTCCACTCCTGATAAAAATTCCCTCTGCAAGTAAGCATGCACCTTGAACTCAGAGTTTATCAGAGACTAATGGGAAAGTTTGCTGGAACCTTTGATTAAAACACAGGCATTTGTATTGTCTGTCCAGTGCCCACTATTAACTGTATGAAGGGAAAGTATGAATATATAAGAAAACCTCGAGCCATTTGGATTTGATTCAGATAAGCACCCCAAACCCTGGATGCTTATCCAAACATCCACACCTCCTAAGTGTGAAAAAGTTCCTTGAGATTTTGTAAGAAGAGACTTTCTTGCAAGACTTCCAGAACTACTTCCTTCATGTCAAGCCATAAATACAAGAAAAGCTGGTCTTGGTGTTTCTTATGGTATTTCATCCCTTCCTATTCCATTTGGAACCACAAAATGCACAGACTTTCATTAAAATGAAAACGAATGGAGGAGTTGCAGGGGCACGGATTTGATGCAACATTCAGTATAGGTTCAAGTCTAGATAGGTAAAGATTTCTTATTTTTACCCCCAAAACCTGTTCACCCATCCCTCCCTTGACATACAACTCATACTATCTCTCATCTTGCCTAGTGTTGAGATCTATCCCATCTTTTCCTGCATTTCTCATCTCTTCCCTGAATTTTAAATTTCAGGAGACAATGCTTATCAGAATGCTGTAATCAAAGCAATATTGCTATCCCCAAGCCTTTAAAAACCATCAAAAAACCATCTGAGTAAAAAATCATCAGATTGGCTTAAAAATAATAAAGTTAAAATAAACAAAATTTGAGGTTCTTTGTTTGTTTGTCTTCTACTTTTTGATCCTTTAGACTTGAGTACACTCAGTTCACACTTTTCAAGCTCTTCTCCACAGCCAACAAAGCTAGAATCTTAATTACGTTTTAAAATGAAAGCTGGGATTTGCATGCAATTTCTGAAGACCACCACAAAATATTGTGAGACTAGTGATAAAATTGTGATAGCTAGCAATGTTGTTAAAGGAGGCACACAAGATGTTTGATTTTCAAATTATTTATAAAACAAGATTTCAGAAGTATACCCCCTTGAATGTTTATATTTAACCATGTCTGATAAGGATGTGGGATAATGCTTCATCAAACCATCCTGCCTAACTGAAAATAGGTGTTAGATGAACAGTGATGTGGCAACATGTTTTTTAAAAGGTAGTCTATCCTAAAACAGATTGCATATGTTCATGGTTCTATGGACTGTACGTAAAATAAGCAGCATAAAACATCAGGCTAACCTTCTTTTATAAATATGTATTTAGGATTACAGTATGTTGTGCCAGTGGCCTCTCGGCATATCCTATAGAGGTGTGCAGAGCAGCAGCTAGAATATTAGGGCTGGGGAAAAAGAAAATGACTCCCTCATTATATACTCATGTAATTTCAATATAAAACCTAGCACTGAAAAATCTTTCACATAAGAAAACACATCTTGTGATTAGAAACAACTCTCATTTTCTGTTTGTTGTAGCAGCTATGTAACTGTAGTGGCACAAAAATGGTCTCTCATTTAACCAAAAATGTGCCTTTGGTTTTCAAGTGTATGCAGTCACTTTGCCCAAACAGGTCATGGTATTCAATAAACACAACAAGGTGGTATAAAGACTATAAAGATATATAAATAAGGGACAAGGGTTCAGCAGGTGATACATGTTTATGGTCACTGGAAGGGAATGTTGATGGCAGAAGAATATGAGGCAAAAAAAGATATCTTGGATGAACAATGGCATATCTTGAGGTGGATCAAAAGGACAATTCATACAGAGATCAGCAGAGGATTCTACAGAATGAGCTACCATGGTTGCAAATCTCTGGTAATGGAGATTTCACATAAGAAGAAGGGAAAAGTGCCAGCTGGGCTGAATTCAGGTGCTGAATCCAGTTACTTTCTCCCCAGTTTGGAAAGAGCTATTGTGAGTACTGTGGGGAGATAGCATGATCAGCTCTGGCTTTAGTGAAAGCACCTCACATTTCTGCTGTGTGTCCTCCAGATGATACTTTGACCAGCATAAATGAGGTTTAGAGGGAGCTGCAGCTAGCACTTCTTGGCCATGGGGGAGCGAACTGAGATGTGAGGGTTCATGAAGGTATGGAAAATAAGGGCTGCGAATTAGTTGGATCCATGGGAACTCCTCTAGCCCCTCTTTACCACTAAATAAGATAATGAAAGAAATTAGCTAGAAAATGTATTGTATATTCAAATTGGTGCCAAAACTCTTAGGCATCTGATTTTGAGCAATGCCCCCTTTATTCTGCGTCTTCTCTGAGTCTGACCTCTTCTAAATCTGCTTGCTCTTGTACTTTCCTAGAAGGGCACAATGGCCATTTCTCTGAAGTCTCCATGAACCAACATATGGAAAACAAGTGCCAAAAGGCTGTGTGACTGGCACTCTGTACCTCACTCCTACCTCTTGGGGTATGTCTACACTGGAATTAAAAACCCCCAGCTGGCCCATGGGGCTTCGGCTAAGGGGCTGTTTAATAGCAGTATAGACATTCCGACTTGGGCTCTGGAGCCTCTGCTCTAGAACCTTGCAAGGTCTACAACCTCTATACCTCAGTTAAACAGCCCCTTAGCCCAAGCCTTGTGAGCCAGAGTTAGCTGACATGGGGCAGCTGAAAGTGTCTAATTTCAGTGTAGACATACCCTTGCAAATTTGGTGTTCTGGCTTGGACAGGTACCTCTTCTCTCCTCCCCCTTAAATCCCAGGATCTTTCTTTATTCAAAATTCTCTCAAGTAGAAAAGCTTGATTGGGCTCTGAGTTCCAAAACAGGATGTTTAAAAGACCAGGGAAGTGCAATGAGAAAGGACTGTAGAAAGTTTGGGGTAAACCAAAGAAAATTGCCAGGAGGAGGATGCTGCTGGCCCATAAGAAGGTCATGGAGAAGAAGGGATGTTAGTCCCTATCTACTGGGCTAGATGAATTAACTATGTGATACAGCATGGCCAGAAGGCAGCAGGAGAGAGATATAGGAGAGATATGTAAGTCCCAGGATGAGGAGAAGCCTTATTCCCTATAGAGGGAAGAATGGTTTCTGTAGATTACTTAAAAGCACCTAAAGCCAATTAGAGCACCTGAAGCTAGTCACCTGATAAAAACAACCCTGCTTCAATCAGCCAGTGGAAGGGGTTGGAGCAGAGAGCAGTTTGAAGGAGTTGAAGTACAGGAGAGTTTGGAGAAGTGCCGTAGCTGGCTAGAAGACCAAGACCCTAGGTAAAGAGACACCCGGCTTGTGCAGAGAGAGAGAGAGAGAGAGGGCAGGAAGCCCCACCAGCTGAAGAGCAGGAGAGGGAAGTAGCCCAGGGGAAGGAAGCACTAGTTCAAGTGGTTTACCACTATCCCTAGGGCCCCTGGGCTGGGACCTGCAGTAGAGGGCAGGCCCGGGTCCCTCCCTCTCCACTACTCTTCTCTGGGTTACTAGTGGGACAGTAGATACCCTAGTTCAGGGGCAGGAAATTGTGCCCTAACCTCGCCCCCACAAGAAGAGGAAGTGCGGGACCTATCATAATCGTACTGGCAGTTTGCCACATGTTGTATATTAAATTTGATTCTGAAAGAGGAATAGTTCAGCTAAATGCTTCTAACTATAGTTTTAAAAATATAAATTAAGACTCCTGTGTTCTAGAGATAAACAATTTTATTTCCCTCTGGGTCAAAACACTGAGATTAATTTTTCAAGAAAAGCACAAAGTTAGCCTCACATTAATATTTTATTCATGGTTACATATTCAAGCTTTAAGGACCACAGTTATATATCTATACTGCTGCTCTGGCTGATTTCTAAACCATAGAACACAGTGAGCTCCACTAGAGGGCTCACAAGCTATTTAAAGGGATATTACCCATTTCTATACATGACACACATCCAGTCCTGATTTAAAGACTTCAAATGACAAAGAATCTACCATATACCTAGGTAAATTGTTCCAGTGGTTAATTACCATCACTATTAAAAATGTGCTCTGTATTTCCAGTCTGAATTTGCCTACTTCAGTTTCCTGCTAGTGGATCTTGTTATGCCTTTTTCTGCTAAATTAAAAAACTCTCTACTATCAGAAATATTATTAGGTAGGTTCTTGTAGACTATGATCAAGTCACCTCTTAACTTTCTTTTGGTCAAGCTAGATAGGGAGAGCTTCTTTGGTCTCATTGTAAAGCAGCTTTTCCAGACCACAAATCATTCTTCTGGCTCTGACCCTGACTCTTGCCTCCTGATTTCCAGCCTATAGCTATCTCTGATTTACAGCCCTGGCCTGACTCTGATTTTTGCTTATTGATCCTGGTTCTAGTGATTATTACAATCCCTGCTCACTGAATACCACCTTGTGGCCATCCTTGATTCATGGACACCAGCCCAGGTGTGACAGGTAGGCCAGAGTGCCTGTGCTCCATTGTATAGTATGCCCTAGATCTCAATCACTATATTGTAGACCTACTAAGGTCTGAAGCTTGTGTGCTCCACATAACACACTCATTCAATACTATGTTCTGTCAAGTTTTGTCATGTAGCACTGGTCTGGCTGCCTAGCCCAATGATTTCCGCAGAAGGAATGTAACTCTCATCAGCCATTTGGACAGGTCTGAGTTGTCACAAAATAAATTTAAACAGAGAGTTAAATAAAGCTGGTTGAGGTTGAAATTTGCTGAGGTGGATGATGGGAGTGGTAGTCTTCTTCCCAGGCTGTCAGATATTGCAAAATGTAGCTGAACACAGAGTAAGGAGCTGACCTGTGCTTCATGGCTGGTGGGGGAAATGGAATGAACATAGAAAGGAGACAGACAATCTGCACAGCTGGCTGGGGATCCACAAGTTTATGGCCAAGGTTCCTCTAGGGAGAAACCCTTTGCTCCCCCATCTTTTTGTGGGTGTACCTTCTGCCTTACTGTGTCCCTGCCAACCCTGTGGCTCAGAACCATGCATCAAAACCAACATGGATTTTTGATTTTGTTCTCCTCCATATATTTTTACATGGGAGGGGAGCATATGGTCCTGTGTACATGTTATGCCAGGAATGTAACATCATGTATTTGTCTTGCCTGGATTCATTTGTATTTGTCCTGCTAATAATTCAAGCCAATATGTTTGTTCTGACAGAAATTAAATGAGTTTGTCCTAATAGACTCCTATGTGTACGCTGCCAATAGTTCAGTTCCTTCTTTTCTTGCCAGGACTCATGTGCTATAGGCAGTGATGAGCTGCCAAAATCTTAACAACCGGTTCCCTCCTCACCCCATGAGGGGGTCGTAGCCTGCCCCCCACCCCCTAGACCCCTGCCCCATCCACCACCCTCCCCTGACTGCTCCCAGAACCGGGCAGGAGGGTCTCGTGGGCCACCGTAGTGGGTGCCCACTCCGCCCCGCACTTAAGAGCCAGAGGGACCTGCCAGAAGGTGAGGTGGGGAGTCCCAGTGGTGCTTACCTGGGGCAGCTCCCAGGAAGCATCCGGCAGGTCCCTCTGGCTCCTAGGGGCAGGGTAGCAAAGCTAGGGGAGGAGCAAGGGGAGTGGCCGCTCCGTCCACTGATCACATCAAAAGTGGCGCTTAGGTGCCGACTCTGTGGGTGCTCCGGGGCTGGTGGGTGCAGAGCCCCCACCGGCAGCTCCCTGCTCTGCACCCGGCCCCAGCTCACCTCCGCTCCGCCTCCGCCTTTGCCCCCCGCCCCTGAACGCACCGCCCTGCTCTGCTTTTCCGCCCCCCCACCCGCTTCCTGTGAGTCAGCTGTTCACGCGGGAAGCCTGGGAGGGCTGAGAAGAAGGTGGCAGCTTCGCGCTCAGGCCCAGGGAGGCGGAGGTGAGAGCTGGGACGGCGAGTGGTTCCCTGCACCCCCCTGGGTTACTTGCTGTGGTGTGGGTGGCCTTCCTCGCACCCCCCCCCCCGCCCCAGCTCACCTCCGCTCCTCCTCTTTCGGCCTGAGCACGAAGCCGCCACTTGCTTCTCAGCCCCTCCCCCCCCCGGCTTCCCGCATGAACAGCCAATTCGCGGGAAGCCGGGGGGCAGAGAAGCAGAGTGGGACGGAGTGTAACTCAGAGGCAGAGCAGAGGTGAGCTGGGGACAGGGACGGGTCGAGGGTGCGCTGCACCCACCAAATTTTCCCCTTGGGTGCTCCAGCCCCGGAGCACCCACAGAGTCAGCGCCTAAGGTGCCTCTTTTGGCTGGTTGTTAAATTTAGAAGCCCTTTTAGAACCGGTTATCCCTCGCGGGACAACCGGTTCTAAAAGGGCTTCTAAATTTAACAACTGGTTCCAGCGAACTTGTGCGAACTGACTCCAGCTCACCACTGGCTATAGGTTTGCAGTGCCAAGATCAGAGGCCTTGGTTTCTATTGTATATTAGTCCTGCCAGAAATTAAACTCCTGTGTTTTTCCTGCAATTGATGATTAAATGGGTTTTCTAGGAATCATTCATATTCACTAGGGAACTTTTCTGGCCAGAAATAATAGAAACATCTTCCTAGGCAGAATTCAGTCCCATAGGTTTGTCCTGTTGGGATTTGTATAATATTTCTCTTAAAAAGAGCACATGTGGCAAAGCTACATTTTAAAGCTGTTTTTTTGCCTAAAACTGAAGCAGCACTGGCTGAAATTGATTCAGTGATGATGAAAGGAATTGCAAGCATACAAGTTTGCTGCTATTATACACCACTTTCCCCCCCTTATAATCAATTGCCAGACATAAGTGGCTATATACATGAATCAAAGCTACATGTATGTCATTTATCATGGACTTACACCATTTCTTTCCATGCCAGGGTACCACATATTTACAGTCTTCTGACTCTGAAATGTGACTACCTTTGTTATCATATTTTGTTGCTGCCAAACAATACCCAAAAGGTAGTTTGTACCTTTTAGATGATTTATTTAATTTACACACTCTCTTATGATTTTGATTTGGAAGACAGAGACTTTATGCCTTTATCATCCAGCTCTGATCAATGTGTGTGATTCACAGCCTCAATCAATTCCACATACAAAGGAGAATAAATGAGGCACAAATTACACATTTCTATTTTGCCCCTTCGACATGTGGCCAGGCAAATTGATTTATGTCCCTTTGACATATGCTATGCGTCCCGTTGTTAATCATTTGTATGTAATGACAATGTTCAAAGGGGTGGAGGAAGTTCTTTGCAGTTGATCTGATTCCATGGGCATCATAAGAACCTAGTTAAATTCAGTGTAGATATCTAAAGTTTCTTAAGTCTAGTCACTAAACCACTGGAATGGGGATGAAATGGGACAGATAAATAAAGTTAAATAGAAACTTGTAATAGGAAAAGTATTTTTTCCTAAAATATTTTTAATCTAAATCTTATTGCATATTAACAGAGACTTATAAGATATAGAACATCCAGTACAATGTTGTAGCTTGGGAGCCTCAGTATGGTTGGTAATTAAATACACAAGATGTAAGTGTCTGCAGCCAGCTGCAGGAGCTCTTCTTATAAAACAGTAATAAGTGTATATGTTTATGTGCACCTGGCTATATCTTCTATTAGCCAATACCTGTGACAAGGTGTGAATTCAGCCTTGTCTATAAAGGGTTACCAGGTTCCAGCCCATTAGATAGATGATCTGGGGGGAGTTATAAAATGAAAGGGGAAACTGATGCAAAGGGAGCTACCAGTGGGGAATGGTGCGTTCTCTCCCCTCCCACGGCCTGGAGATAGAAGTGCTTGTTTGAGGGGATTTTGTTTAGTTTGTGGATACAAAGCAAGCCATGAAGCAAAGGATATGAAAATGCCTGTAATGGTGACTTCCCCCCCTTTCCTTATTTGATGAGTTGGCACACTGGCCAGCAGGAGCAATGACTCAGGTTTTTATTGGGCTTCAGACAGGAGTACCTCCAAATCTCTCTCAACCCTCAAGCACAAAATGGCAACATTCATACCTCATGGAGGGATGAGGTGATGTTTTAAAGAGTGCCATGCAGATTCTTCACAGCCTTTGACTCTTTTCAGGCAATTATGATTACTGCATGGACAGAGATCCCCAGGTTGGTATTCTATTAATGGCTTAATTGCACTTAGACCTTCTCAGACAGGCCATGGTGCTACTCCGGCTCATGTATTCAGGAAACTAGAAGAGGCCTTGGAGGTTGTAATCCACTGGTACAAAAGAGCATATAATTATTTGAAATGAAATTGGAATCTCTGTGTGAAATATCAATATGAAATAAAAAGTTTAGCATTATCATATGCATTTAAAGATGGAAACAGTGACTCTGATTGCATTCTTTCACTATCTGAACTGGTGGCAGAGTCAAAAGGGACATGTGATACGATCAGAAGATCTATCATTTAGCCCCTGCATTATGCAGAAGGTTTCCAGTCCATCTAATTTCATTTTTTTAAAGTGCTGAGTGAGGCTTATGGCAACAATTAAAATACAGAATTATGAAAAAGTATATGCAGCCAACACTCAGCCAAAAGTGTTTTAATTGTTCTTGGTTACAGAGGGAAACTGTGCAAAACTATGACACTAAGAATGGTTTCCACCTTGTATTGTAGTATTATGTGTGCTTAGGGCTCAATTCCACCCTAAGTGAGACAGCTTTCAGAGAACTGGGCCCATACAGATTGTTTTTTAAAGCTGCTGAGCTCCTGAAGTTTTCACAGACTTCAGTAAAAGCTGAGGGTGTTCAGCATCTTTTGATACTCTAGAGCAGTGGTTCTCAAACTAGAGCCACCACTTGTTCAGGGAAAGTCCCTGGCAGGCCAGGCCAGTTTGTTTACTTGCCGCGTCCACAGATTTGGCTGATTGCGGCTCCCACTGGCTGCGGTTCGCTGCTCCAGGCCAATGGGAGCTGCAGGAAGCAGCGTGGGCCGAGGGATGTGCTGGCTGCCCTTCCTACAGCCTCCATTGACCTGGAGCAGCGAACCGCGGCCAATGGGAGCCGCGATCGGCCGAACCTGCAGATGCAGCAGGTAAACAAACCAGCCTGGCCTACCAGGGGCTTTCCCTGAACAAGTGGTGGCCCTAGTTTGAGTACCACTGCTCTAGATAATTTTGGGTTTAATGCCCTTTGGTGGTGTTGGGTGTCTTGCTTGTGAGAGATCCAGGGATTGGCCCTTTACTGTTACAATAGAAATATGTAACTTGAAAGAAGCAACAATTCCCTCCTTATTTTGCCTGCAAAATGCCAGGTCAGTTGTAAAAATTAATAGCAACCAACAGAAAAGTGAATATGAAATAAAACACTCTACTTATCTCAGAAGCAGCCCTATTCCCCTGGCCTCCACATAGTAACACATAAGTATTCTCTCTGCTTAGGCACAAAAACCCATTTAAAAACATTAAAAAACACATGTGAATGAATTTTTGTCATTTAAAACAACTGAGGATTGTAGATGTATGCCATAAGCATTTGTCTGGCTGGCAGTCTGGAAAATTCTAGTGTCCTAAGGGTTAAGATTTGATCTGTAAGAATGCATGCCCTCTGAAAAGGAACAAGAAAAAAGTGGTGTTACTTTTTTTTTTTTAAAGAAAAGAATTTAATTATTTTCTGCATGAAGTGTTTGCTTCGATCAATAGGAGCAAAATATACTGCCCCAGGAGGAAGCTGAATGTGAAAATACTGCTTTCTGCTAAGATGGCATGTTTTGGGAATTGAAAGCTTCCTGGGCATTCAGTATGTTTTATTGATAAGAAATGAATTAAAATAAATAAATAAATACAAATTGATGAAGAAATGGAAAAATGGAAAAAATGGACTGCTTGGTATACAGTAATGTATAAATGAACTTTTAATCACCTTATTGACTTTTAAAACTTATCAAATGGACTACTTTTTAATCAGCTAATTTAACACTCCCCAGTATGGTGGAGTAATGCATGAACTCAAAAAGGTTCAGATGAAAGTGAGTCTGCAAAATCATGCTGTAAATCTCATGAAAATAGGCTCTTTGGATCTCTAGTTCATCCTGCTGCAGGTGGATGTGGAAGTTACCCAAGAAACGCTTTCTTCTTGGTATTTTGACATGTGCTCTTCCAGCCTAGTCAGAATCAAGAAAGGCACAGGCATGTGAAAATTTTAAACGTTTTACATTTAAACAAGATTTTGGCTTGGTTTAAATGGGCCCCAACCAAGCCCCAGATCTTGATTTGGAACTAGATTTGAGCTGCAAATTCTCCTCTCCTTAATGACCTGAATTGGGACACTGCATTCTCTCCTTAATATGCTGAATTGGAACACTGCATCTAAACACTCTGATAGTTGGAAAGTTTTTGAACTTTTATTTGAATTGCAGCTCCCCTTGTTTGGGAATGTAATCATCTGCTGAACTGAGCTCTAGTTTCAATGGACATTGTTTTCATTGGACACTGTTAGGAGTGAAGTAAGTCTGTTCCACTCTCTGGTGATGCTCTACTGATATAGATATCCTAAACCATCAGTAAATCCATGTTACAGGCACCCAGCTTATTCCAACTTGAAGAAGAAATAGGTTAACTTGCATCTTGTGGGAGCCTCCTGTTATTTTCTAAACTGGCTAGACATAGAGGAGAAATAATGGTGGTGTTCTCCATTACTTCCAGTAGAGAGTGGTGTGGAGGATGTATTCTCTGAGGTGCTGGCTGGAAAGGCTGGGACTAATGGCTTGCCCTGACACTAGTCTTTGGCACAGGATAGGTGGCTCTGGGGTTTTGTCCTGCTGCAAACCCAGGTTCTGAGGGAATTTGTTTAATAATGTGCCATGTTGGGCTGCACTAGGCTCTGGTGTGCCAGGCAAATGTAATGTCAATAATCACTTTTTTTTTTAATTTCACTTAGAAAATAGTAAGTTGTCTAATTTAAAGCAATGTAAGCGCATTTAGATTTGAAATATTCAATTAATTTGCTTCTAAACATATAGGGTAAGAACCTCAACAGCTGCAAATCAGGGTGATTCCATTGAAGTCAATGCGGCTATGACACTTTACACCAGCTGTTGTTCTGGCCAAATGAGTGTAGACACTATCTTCATCTCCATAACAATGGGAGAAGGATGGGTAAATTCTATGCAAAACTGGAAACAATGCAGCAAACCAAATGGAAATTTTTATTACACCCTGCATACTTAAGAATTTTGATTTCTTCTTATTCAGAAGGATTACTATTTCCCCCCACTGAATTAGGGTGTTGGAAGGCTACTTGATTGGTTGCTTAAAGGCTAATCTTAGGAACTGCAAATAAAGGCATGTTAAAAACAGAATGTATTTATCTTTGTTCTACCAATATCTGATTAGAGGAAACATTAGACCTCATTTCAATGCTGCTATCCACTTTGTACTGGGCTTCTCTTTTTATTAACCCGATTCAAAGAAATGTTTTATTTAGGCTGAGTAACATATCAACATCAGAAACAGACCAAGAGCATTTTTGTTTCCAGTCAACCAGCCCTCTGTACATATAAATGACCAGAATAAAATTCTATTTGGCACAACCCACATTCCTATCTTGTTGATAAGTTTGTCTGTTGGGAATGTTCTTTTGTTTACTCTGCTTACTTTCTCTTGCCTTTTGAGTAGTGATCACAACTCTTGTTCACATATCACAGTCCCAATTGTTGTTGCAGATTTTATGATGTTGCAACCCTGATGAAAAATACCGAACCAAAGTGAAAAATGATTCTTCATATATATATTCAGATTTGGGTGATCAATACACTTCCATTTATTTAATGTTATTGGTTATAAACCTTTTTATATAGTCTGTAAAGGGAAGTCAGTGCTCAAGGATTTGCATTAACCTTAACATTAAGTTTAATGTTTCTAGTCTGCCGAGGCCTTCAAGTACATATTGGCTATGAAATTCTTCAGGAGCTATAATAAAATATTATTTATGCTGTGAAGAAGCAGACTGGTGTGATCACTGGACTGAAAACAATTTGTAGGAGAAATCCCAGCCGAAAGTTAAACACATTTCTAAAATGATTTAACTTAAGTGAAACCCTAAAAAGTGACAATCAACATGGTATCACTTCCCTCAACAAACTTGCTCTGGTTTGTGGTATTGAGTCAAGTGGGACTGAAAGCAGAATTTCCACCAATGGAGAAGGACAGATGAAACTTAGCTTGAAGAAGCTTTATTAGTAGTAGTGATGGTTGAGACAGAAATAGCCCAGATTGAATTTGCAGGGTTAGCAATTAGAAAAAACTACTTTTTATGTGAAAACGCCTAAGAACATAAGGACAGCCATACTGGGCCAGACCAATGGTCCATCTAGCCCAATATCCTCTCTTCTGACAATGCCAGATGCTTCAAAGGTAATTAACAGAACAAGCCGATCATCAAGTGATCTATCCCCTGATGTCGATTCCCAGCATCTTGCAGTCAAAGGCTTAGGGATGCTTAGAGCATGAAGTTGCATCCCTAACCATCTTGGCTAATAGTCATTGCTGGACCTATCCTCCGTGAACTTATCTAGTTCTTTTTTGAACCAGTTATAGTTTTGGGATTCACAACATCCCCTGGCAATGAGTTCCACAGATTGACTGTGCATACTGTGGAAAAGTACTTCTTTTTGTTTGTTTTAAATCTGATGCCTTTTAATTTCCTTCTGTGACCCCTGGTTTTTGTGTTGTGTGAAAGACTAAATAACATTTCCTTATTCACTTTCTCCACAATATTCATGATTTTATAGACTCTGTCATATCTCCCCTTAGTCATCTCTTTTCCAAGATGAAAAGTCCCAGTCTTTTCAATCTCTCTCTTCATATGGAACCTGTTGTTTACCCTTAATCATTTTTGTTTCCCTTTTCTGTACCTTTTCCATTTCTAATATATCTCTTTGGAGATGGGGCAACCAGAACTGCATGCAGTATTCAAGGTGTAGGTGTACCATGGATTTATATAGAAGCTTAATGATATAGCAGTCTGTTATTATC
Organism: Dermochelys coriacea; assembly: GCF_009764565.3. Lineage (NCBI taxonomy): Eukaryota > Metazoa > Chordata > Testudines > Dermochelyidae > Dermochelys > Dermochelys coriacea. The sequence goes on from NC_050069.1 coordinate 232,213,702, forward strand.
TACCCTTTCCTAATGGTTCCTAACATTCTCTTAGCTTTTATGACTGCTGCTGCACATTGAGTGAATGTTTTCAGAGAACTATCCACAATGACTCCAAGATCTTTCTTGAGTGGTGACAGCTAATTTAAACCCTATCTTTTTATATATATAGTTGGGATTATGTTTTCCAGTATGTATCACTTTGCAACACTGAATTTCATCAGCAATTTTATTGCCCAGTCATCCAGTTTTGTGAGATCCCTTTGTAACTCTTCTCAGTTTGCTTTGGATTTAACTATCTTGAGTAATTTTGTGCCATCACACTGTTTACCTCTTTTTCCAGATCATTTATGAATACATTGAACAGCATTGGTCCTAGTACAGATCCCTGAGGGACACTGCTATTTATCTCTCTCTATTCTGAAAACTTTGTTTCCTGTGTTTTAGCTAGTTACTGATCCATGAAAGGACCTTCCCTCTTATCCCATGATGGCTTACTTTGCTTAAGGGCCTTTGGTGGGGGACCTAGCCAAAGGGTTTCTGAAAGTCCAAGTACACTGTATCAACTGGATCACCTTGTCCACATGTTTGTTGATCCCTTCCAAGAATTCTAATATATTGATGAGGCATGATTTCCCTTTACAAAAGCTGTGTTCACTCTTCCCCAACAAATCATGTTCATCTATGTGTCTGATAATCGGTTCTTTACTACAATTTCAACCAATTTGCCTGGTACTAAAGTTAGGTTTACTTGCCTGTAATTGCCAGGATCACCTCTGGGGCCTCTTTTAAAAATTGGTATCACATTAGCTATCTTTCATTTATCTGGTACAGAAAATAATTTAAGTGATAGGTTGCATAGTACAATTAGTAGTTCTGCAATTTCATATTTTGAGTTCCTTCAGAACTCTTGGGTGACTACCATCTGGTCCTGGTGACTTATTACTGTTTAATTTATAAAAAGAAAAGGAGTACCCGTGGCACCTTAGAGACTAACAAATTTATTAGAGCATAAGCTTTCGTGAGCTACAGCTCACTTCATCGGATGCATTTGATGGAAAAAGCAGAGGAGAGATTTATATACACACACACACACACACACACACACACAGAACATGAAACAATGGGTTTATCATACACACTGTAAAGGAGAGTGATCACTTAAGATAAGCCATCACCAGCAGCAGGGGGGGGAAAGGAGGAAAACCTTTCATGGTGACAAGCAAGGTAGGCTAATTCCAGCAGTTAACAAGAATATCAGAGGAACAGTGGGGGGTGGGGTGGGAGGGAGAAATACCATGGGGAAATAGTTTTACTTTGTGTAATGACTCATCCATTCCCAGTCTCTATTCAAGCCTAAGTTAATTGTATCCAGTTTGCAAATTAATTCCAATCAGCAGTCTCTCGTTGGAGTCTGTTTTTGAAGCTTTTTTGTTGAAGTATAGCCACTCTTAGGTCTGTGATCGAGTGACCAGAGAGATTGAAGTGTTCTCCAACTGGTTTTTGAATGTTATAATTCTTGACGTCTGATTTGTGTCCATTCATTCTTTTACGTAGAGACTGTCCAGTTTGGCCAATGTACATGGCTGAGGGGCATTGCTGGCACATGATGGCATATATCACATTGGTAGATGCGCAGGTGAACGAGCCTCTGATAGTGTGGCTGATGTGATTAGGCCCTATGATGGTATCCCCTGAATAGATATGTGGACAGAGTTGGCAACGGGCTTTGTTGCAAGGATAGGTTCCTGGGTTAGTGGTTCTGTTGTGTAGTGTGTGGTTGCTGGTGAGTATTTGCTTCAGATTGGGGGGCTGTCTGTAAACAGAAACAACTCTGACATCATAATCAAAAAGGCTGACAAAGGAGGTGCTGTCGTCATCATGAATAGGTTGGAGTATGAATAAGAGGCTACTAGGCAGCTCTCCAACACCACTTTCTACAAGCCATTACCCTCTGATCCCACTGAGAGTTACCAAAAGAAACTACAGCATTTGCTCAAGAAACTCCCTGAAAAAGCACAAGAACAAATCCGCACAGACACACCCCTGGAGCCCCAACCTGGGGTATTCTATCTGCTACCCAAGATCCATAAACCTGGAAATCCTGGACGCCCCATCATCTCAGGCATTGGCACCCTGACAGCAGGATTGTCTGGCTATGTAGACTCCCTCCTTAGGCCCTTCGTTACCAGCACTCCCAGCTATCTTCGAGACACCACTGACTTCCTGAGGAAACTACAGTCCATTGGTGATCTTCCTAAAAACACCATCCTAGCCACTATGGATGTAGAAGCCCTCTACACCAACATTCCACACAAAGATGGGCTACAAGCCATCAGGAACAGTATCCCCGATACTGTCACGGCTAACCTGGTGGCTGAACTTTGTGACTTTGTCCTGACCCATAACTATTTCACATTTGGTGACAATGTATACCTTCAAATCAGCGGCACTGCGATGGGTATCCGCATGGCCCCACAGTATGCCAACATTTTTATGGCTGACTTAGAACGCTTCCTCAGCTCTCGTCCCCTAATGCCCCTACTCTACTTGCGCTACATTGATGACATCTTCATCATCTGGACCCATGGAAAAGAAGCTCTTGAGGAATTCCACCATGATTTCAACAATTTCCATCCCACCATCAACCTCAGCCTGGACCAGTCCACACAAGAGATCCACTTCCTGGACACTACGGTGCTAATAAGCGATGGTCACATAAACACCACCCTATATCGGAAACCTACTGACCGCTATTCCTACCTACATGCCTCTAGCTTTCATCCAGATCATACCACTCGATCCATTGTCTACAGCCAAGCGCTACGATATAACCGCATTTGCTCCAACCCCTCAGACAGAGACAAACACCTACAAGATCTCTATCATGCATTCCTACAACTACAATACCCACCTGCTGAAGTGAAGAAACAGATTGACAGAGCCAGAAGAGTACCCAGAAGTCACCTACTACAGGACAGGCCCAAGAAAGAAAACAACAGAACGCCACTAGCCATCACCTTCAGCCCCCAACTAAAACCTCTCCAACGCATCATCAAGGATCTACAACCTATCCTGAAGGACGAGCCATCACTCTCACAGATCTTGGGAGACAGACCAGTCCTTGCTTACAGACAGCCCCCCAATCTGAAGCAAATACTCACCAGCAACCACACACCACACAACAGAACCACTAACCCAGGAACCTATCCTTGCAACAAAGCCCGTTGCCAACTCTGTCCACATATCTATTCAGGGGATACCATCATAGGGCCTAATCACATCAGCCACACTATCAGAGGCTCGTTCACCTGCGCATCTACCAATGTGATATATGCCATCATGTGCCAGCAATGCCCCTCTGCCATGTACATTGGCCAAACTGGACAGTCTCTACGTAAAAGAATGAATGGACACAAATCAGACGTCAAGAATTATAACATTCAAAAACCAGTTGGAGAACACTTCAATCTCTCTGGTCACTCGATCACAGACCTAAGAGTGGCTATACTTCAACAAAAAAGCTTCAAAAACAGACTCCAACGAGAGACTGCTGAATTGGAATTAATTTGCAAACTGGATACAATTAACTTAGGCTTGAATAGAGACTGGGAATGGATGAGTTATTACACAAAGTAAAACTATTTCCCCATGGTATTTCTCCCTCCCACCCCACCCCCCACTGTTCCTCTGATATTCTTGTTAACTGCTGGAATTAGCCTACCTTGCTTGTCACCATGAAAGGTTTTCCTCCTTTCCCCCCCCCTGCTGCTGGTGATGGCTTATCTTAAGTGATCACTCTCCTTTACAGTGTGTCTGATAAACCCATTGTTTCATGTTCTCTGTGTGTGTGTGTGTATATAAATCTCTCCTCTGCTTTTTCCATCAAATGCATCCGATGAAGTGAGCTGTAGCTCACGAAAGCTTATGCTCTAATAAATTTGTTAGTCTCTAAGGTGCCACGGGTACTCCTTTTCTTTTTGCGAATATAGACTAACACGGCTGCTACTCTGAAACCTGTTTAATTTATCAGTATGTTCCAAAATCTCTTCTACTGACACCTCAATCTGGGACAGTTCCTCAGATTTCTCACCTAAAAAGAATGGCTTAGGTTTGGGAATTTCCCCATCACATACTTTGCAGTGAAGACTAATACAGAGAATTCATTTTGCTCCTCAGATTTGATAGGGAGTCATGGAAATATAATAAACATGGGATCTTACAATAATACTTTTACTGACACTTTTCAGAATAGATTCACACTTTAAAACAGTCTATCCTGCATTATCTTGTCATATATAAGTACACATGTGCTTGGTGTCTATATTACCCTGTGATGCGTATGTAAACCCCACACTGGACAACAAGGGTTTAAGGAACTACTCTGGGCTCAGCCAACCCTGTCCTAGCATACCTGTAGGAAATACACCAACTGGGGAATGTGTTAAAAGGCAGGAGAACAGCTCACCTGGGAGCAGACTAGGGAAATGAACAGACCAGCAACCTGCAGCTCCAGCAGAGAAGAGCTAAGGGAAAGTAGAATCTCTCTCTAAAACCTGGCCAAAGGTCCCTTCCCTGAGGGATGGGAGGTTCTGCTTCAGAGAAGGGTCCAAGAAGGAAGCATCCCCCTCTCCCTCTCATGTGAACTCTGGGTGTGTTAATTCCCTCTGTTTAGTTTGGACTTCCCTAGGAGGGGAAAGCCTTATGACAGATATGGCCTAGGCAGATGGATCACACTACGGGAGGAGGCATTTGCCATCCCAAGAGAAAGGAAGCTCCCACATGACGTGCAGACACTGAAAAGTGCCTTGTGGTGAGCAGACACCCTTCACACTTACTAAACCCAGATGGCAGCCTTGGGACAATCACAGGGAGGTGGTAGAAAGTGGCCCAGAGAGGGCAGCATTAAGTGCCCCTGGCTGTCAGATCATGACAGCCCTCAAAGGGCCTTAAGTTAGGGCCCAGTGGAGTGGGTGGGACAGGGTTCCCCTCCCAACTGCTGCCCTGCAAGTCATGGGTCTAATCCCTGGCCACTAGGTGACGCTCTCCTCCCAATCACCCCTGAGCGAGCACCATCACATACCTCTTTGACAACCAGGTCAGATTGGAGTGACTATAATTTTCAAAACAAGACAGGTCTTGTTAGCTTTTTCTGCCTTGCTCCCCTCTCATCATGCATGTTCTTTTACCCTCTCTCCTGTGGTCCTCCGTTTTCCCCACTAATTTTTAAACAAGCCCTACCTTTTTCCTTGCTACTCTACAGTCAGTGTGCATGCATGCATGTATTCGTTTTTTTCACTTTCTCCTTTGCTTCCTGTTCTGAGTGTTGCCTAAACCCTTCTTAATCTCCCTTTAGCCTACCAGTAGTTTGAAATGCTTGGTTGTTTGGCTTTGTTAAAAAATAAAAATAAAAAGGCGCCCCTGTACAATGCTGTCGATATCCATGATACGGGATATAAGAAGAACATACTAATAACATTTTTCCCACAAACAGAACTGGGCCCTCTACAAACACCCTTCCCCAAACCTGCCTCTTTCTGTGACCAACAGATCTTCACCAATTTTATCCTCCTCCCACACAGTTCTCCTTTACTCCTTAACCCAGGTCTCTTCCTTCCTTCACTAGTTCTACATTCTTTATTATTATGGAGATATAATGTATACATATTATCAATTTTTCCCCTCTGGCCTTTTTGCTACATCAGCCAGGTTTGTGTCAAGAAGACAGGGTGATACGGTTCTTGACTCCATATTAGTACTGTGTGAAACTTGACAGTTTTGGCTCAAGGGGCTCATATGAATGTATTTTTTCCAATTTCAATTCAGTTGTGCCTGAACCCCTGAAATTCAAAGTGAAAATCAGTCAAAACAGCCAGGTTCACCTGTTATCTGTGCAAAAACATAAACCAGCCTAGTTTGCTCGGAAATGGGTTCAGTATAACCCCATGGAAGTCAATGGAGTTCTACCTACAAAAACTGCTGCAGCAGAGTGCAGAATCAGGCCAGTTGTATAAGTGTTGGAAACCAGGATATCTTGCCAAAAAGGGGGGGTTTCCAGATTCTGGGGTATTTCAATAACTGTTTGAAAATGAAACAAAAAAGACGGTTTTATTGGACAACAAGAGAACCAAACCAGATGACCGGTGATATTGGAATTTGAGTTACAGTGTGATAAAAATGGATAGGCAGGCCCTTTCTCTGGCTTTATCATGTATATATGGGAACTGTCTTAGGCTTTGTACAGCAAGGTCACAGAACAGCATTATCCAAATACTGACATTGTATTTTTTTTTAATATAGCCTGATCAAAATATAGAAGCTCTTTAATGCTAGTCAGAAAAAAAAACATCTTTTGTGATTAATGGACCTGTGATTATAGGGGAACTCGTGAAACCGTTTTTAAACATTAATGAGGCAGAAATGTGATCTTAATATGATGTGACATTCATGCACTGAGTAAAATTGCTCCCAAGACTGTGAACCTTACCTTTGGGAGAAACTTCAGTGTGTGTTTTCCATAGCATTACCATAAGACACACTGAGACCTACATCACTTGTAACATAGAGAAGTCATCAGATATAGTTTGCATTGTGCGCTTTGATTTTCAAGTGTTTCATTCTCAGATGCCAGCTGAGATAACTTTAATAGCTTGCACAATTTGTGTTGCATGGTCTCAGTGAGTGAGCAGCTTTACTGCTGGGCAAAAAATGAATTAATCTCAATCCATATTCTTCCTACTGATCCACATTCTTTAGGGCAAGCCACACTGGCACCAAGATGGAATCACAAACTGTTATGTTGCCAAGTATTCCAGTTCTTCTTTTACCTGGAATACTGAATATTCTCCCCTCCTTTTTTTCCTTTCCAATTGGCTTATCTGCTGTCCATTATGCCTTTTATCACCCTTTTCTGCTCGTTCCATACCTTTCTTTCCCTCTCTGTCCTTCTTGCACACTCTTTCTAGCCTTTGTTTTGCCTTTCTTCCAGTCCTACTAGTCTTCATCTTTCTTTTCCTTCCTCCCCAATTGCCTTCTCCTACATGATTCCCATACCTCACCAAGTTCTTATTCTTCCTCTTTCCTAAGCTCCTCCTTCTTGCTCTGTGCCCCCAAATCTATTTTTTGTCCCATGAGTTTCACACCCTATCCATTTCCTCTCCTGTCTAGTTCCCCTTCTTCTATTCCTCTCCTCCAATAGACTAGGAAAGATGGTCTTGTGGCTAAGGCACAATACTGAATTCAACCGGGATTCGACTCTTAGTTCTGCCACAGTATTCCTATGAAACGTAGGGCAAATTGCCTACTTTCTTTGTGTCTCAGTCTCCTTATTTGTAAAATCGAGATGAGAATCCCTGTGTCACAGATGTATGGTTCAATTTATTAATGGTTAGAAAACATTTTGAGCTCCTGAGATGGAAGGCTCTATATGCTGTAAAAAATATCATTATTATTTTTCAAAGGCTCTGCTGTATACTACAGCCGGACAAACAGTTTTCACGTTATTGGACCAGCTGGTTCAGCACTGCTGATTAATCTCTGTCTCCCAGTTCTGCCCAGGTAGTTCTCTTGTGAGAGGTGGTCTGCTCCTACACTGTATCTTTTTACCTGGGAAGTACTATATCAGCTGGAGGCAACGAACTACAGTTGTTAGCACGTTCAGTTGCAGTTTGACAGTAATTACTGTCACAGTGTTCCCCGTGTTGAGTGTAGGATTAATGCTGTGGAAGGGGCAAAACTGCAAAGATGGAGATGGTCACCTGGCATAATAGCTGACCCTGTGGCATGGGGTTTACCTGACCAGCATTCCCATATGGCATTAGCAAGTGCAGCATATTGACCTGCTCCACATGTCTTGCAGAACTGAAGAGGCATCTCTGCAAACTGGGGGAGCAGAACAGAGGATCAAAAATTGAGCAGGTGGTAACCTTAATTTTGTGCATGCCGCTACAGATCACACAACTAAAAGAATAACCAGTAGTGTGGGAAGGAGGGGTGGAGAATCTCTATTTAAATTACACATATAAAAAGTAATCATGATTAATCTCACTGTTAAACAATAGAATACCAATTGGAATTTATTAAATATTTTCAGATGTTTTTCTACATTTTCAAATATATTGATTTCAATTACAACACAGAATACAAAATGTATAGTGCTCACTTTATATTATTATTTTTATTACAAATATTTGCACTGTAAAAATGATAAACTAAACAAATAGTATTTTTAATTCACCTCATATAAGTACTGTAGTGCAATCTCTTTATCATGAAAGTGCAACTTATAAATGTAGATTTTTTTTGTTACATAACTGCTCTCAAAACCAAAACAATGTAAAGCTTTAGAGCCTACAAGTCCACTCAGTCCTACTTCTTGTTCAGCCAATCACTAAGACAAACAAGTTTGTTTACATTTACAGGAGATGCTACTGCCTGCTTCTTATTTACAATGTCACCTGAAAGTGAGAACAGGCATTTGCATGGCACTTTTGTAGCCGGCATTGCAAGGTATTTATGTGCCAGATATGCTAAACATTCATATGTCCCTTCATGCTTTGGCCACCATTCCAGAGGATAGGCTTCCATGCTGATGATGCTCGTTAAAAAATAATGTGTTAATTAAATCTATGACTGGACTCCTTGGGGGGAGAACTGTATGTCTTTGGCTCTGTTTTACCTGCATTCTGCCATATATTTCATGTTATAGCAGTCTCGAATGATGACCCACCACAAGTTCTTTTTAAGAACACTTTCACTGCAGATTTAACAAAACGCAAAGAAGATACCAATGTGAGATTTCTAAAAATAGCTACAGCACTCGGCCCCAGGTTTAAGAATCAGAAGTGCCGTCCAAAATCTGAGAGGGACAAGCTGTGGAACATGCTTTCAGAAGTCTTAAAAGAGCAACACTCAGATGCAGAAACTACAGAATCCGAACCACCAAAAAAGAAAATCAATCTTCTGCTGGTGGCATCTGATTCAGATGATGAAAATGAATGTGCGTCAGTCCACTCTGCTTTGGATCATTATTGAGTAGAACCCATCACCAGCATGGACACATGTCCTATGGAATGGTGGTTGAAGATGAAGGAACATATAAATCTTTAGCGCATCTGGGACATAAATATCTTGCGACGCTGGCTACAACAGTGCCATGCAAATGCCTGTTCTCACTTTCAGGTGACATTGTAAACAAGAAGCAGACAGCATTATCTCCTGCAAATTGTAACCAAGTTTGTTTGTCTGAGCGATTGGCTGAAGTAGGACTGAGTGGATTTGTAAGCTCTAAAGTATTACATTGTTTTATTTTTTAATGCATTTATTTTTTGTACATAATTCTACATTTGTAAGTTCAACTTTCATGATAAGGAGATTGCACTACAGTACTTGTACTAGGTGAATTGAAAAATACTATTTCTTTTGTTTTTTACAGTGCAAATATTTGTAATCAAAAATAAATATAAAGCGAGCACTATACATTTTGTATTCTGTGTTGTAATTGAAATCAATATATTTGAAAATGTAGAAAACATCCAAAAATATTTAAATAACTGGTATTCCATTATTGTTTAACAATGTGATTAGTTGCTTGACAGCCCTAATAAAAATCCTTTTACCAGTGGATAACATGTGAACTTTGCATTGTTCTGGATTGTTGTGATAGATGGACAAAATCAGGAAATTGTCTTGGTCTTGATTTAGTAAAGCCTCACCAGGTTGTTTTGCAAAGCAATGAGTTTTTTTAGTCTGGATCCTATATTACTCAAACCCCCATGTTTGGGGGTTCTGGTTTGGCTGGTGTGTTCATTGTCTCTGCATGCTGAAAGGTCCTGTGCCAGAAATAGTCTGTGGTATGTCAGGAAAATTCATGCCTCAAAAGCATGTGCATCTGACGTATAATTATTAATTATGCTTATATTGAACCAACTTCTGTTGGTGTAGAGACAAGCTAGGAATACCTTTCCCAGACCTGAAGAAAAGCTCTGAGTGGCTCAAAAGCTTGTCTCTCTCACCAACAGAAGTTGGTCCAATAAAAGATATTACCTCACCTACCTTGTCTCCCTAATATCCTGGGACTGGCATTGCTACAACTACACTGCATATATATAATTGGGGTTGGCAGAATTTGATATTTTTATTATTTTATAATTTTGGTGGATAGTATCAGTGTTTACTTTTAAGCATTTTTTTTAACTTTTATCGATTCAAATGTTCAAAGTTGAGGGAAATTATGGGGGAGATCAGCAAATAATTATTTAATGATATTAGATATTGAAATTCAAAAAGTTAGTTTTATATCCATTAAAATACAAATTCTCAACATTAAACATAAAAATATATGTCCTTAAATCAAACTCTAATAAGTTCTCAAGCAGCACGTTCTTACTTTGTGTTTTGGTAGCATATACGCTAGTGCTGGCTGGAAAACAAGAATTCTATGTCATGAAAAATGTTGAGATTCTGATATTAGTTTTGTTCCACATCTAGCCAAGAAAAAAAGAGAGCAAGACCTCCCAGAATAGCCAGTAGCCTTGTCACTAGAGCAATTACTTAGGATGTCAGACACCCATACTGAACAGCATGCTCTGTCTGATCCAGGACTTAAACCCATGTCTTCCCCAACTCAGGTGTGTGTCCTAAACACCAAGTCATTGGCTATTCTGGGATGGGGCGCTCTCTCTATCTGTATCAATATCTAAATATTTTTTCTCTACCTTGCATCACAGAGAATTTATTAGCATTTTTCAATGAAAAAAAGTTTTGTTGAAAAATTCCTGATCATCTGTAATACATGCACACCCAAAAACCTGTTTAGTAGGAGTCAGCTACTGAAAATGGCTGTCATGATGCTATTTCCACTGAAATCTGTATAGAGACCACTCTGCTTATCTGCTGTAACTAACATTGTGAAGAGACATGAGATGCAGCAACCTCATATGCATTTGTGCCTATGTCTGGATCGAGAAATGATGTGTGTGTGTGTATGTGTATGTATATATGTATTTATCTATATATCACTTTAGTTATAGCTGTAAGGGTCATGAAACCTCTGTTCAATTCTGGCTACAGACTACTTGTGTGACCAACAGCAAGTCATATAACCTTTTTGCCTCAGTTTCTCATCTATACAACTGGGATAATACCCACATGTTTAAATCAGCAAAAGGGCACTATGATAATACTTCACACTTATATTTATTATTTGTAAGTCTGCACTAACTTTTTTCAAACATATATCTTCGCTGTGTCTTATAAAATTGGTGGTAGCATATACAGTACGTTGCTATTACCCTGGAGTCTGGATTCTTTCAAATTCAGGTCACGTTTCTACTTTCCAGCAATTTTTCTCATTAATATTTTGAACTTTTAAGACTGGTAGAAGTAGAAATAAGTCACTCCACTAATATCAGTATGTAGGAAGTTATAAGTGCTTTATTCAAATACTCATAAATGCCAATAATGGTGTCCTTGAATCTAGGAGTGCCTGCTTAGGGCCAGTCAGAATACTCTTTATGCAGAACTTAAAATTGTCCGCAAAATCTATTATTCAATAATATTTAAACTATTGTTTAGAGATTCATTTAATGCTTCTATCAGCTTCATCACTATACAAGGGCCAAAACCCAGACACATTTATTCAAATCTCCCTGCAAGTGCAGGATTTGGATAAAATGGAGCCCCGATCTAAACCACTGATTGATCTTGACTTTGCAAAGAAAAATTTTGTGAAGGTTTTACTCACACCACGTGTAGTTTTGTTTGTATCTATTAGATATGAAAATGGGTGAAACCCAGAACCGCTTATCCAGAAGCCCCAAACAAAAACCCTTTTACACAAAGGTTTGCAGAAAAACTCCTACTTACATGATTGAGCCAAGCAGATGTTTAGAGTTCCATTCACTCCATCTCTGCAAAATATTGAGCAACTTCAACTCCCCTGGATTTCTGTGGAAGCCAAAGACACTCAGCAAAATGGGATCAATATTAGGTTCACAGTCAGACTTGGCTGTATTAGCACTTTGCATGCTGGATGTGATGCTTTTGGGTGCTTTATCTGTACTACAATTGTTCAGACTCTTTCCTGCTGTCATTTAATATAGTTCGGTTGTAAGAAGAGTCTGCAGTGGCAATACTACACGGAGAGTGAGGAAAAGTTTCCTTTTGCTGTAGAGGCTTATGGGTATGAAAAGCAGAGGCTTTGCTGTCAGGAGGAGTTTCATACAGAAGCCAGAACTCACTGCTGAGATGAGAGGAAGAAATTAAGAAAATACAAAGAGGTGACTGAGGGAATTTAAGGTAATGTACAGTGAGGTATAGCTTTTATTCCAAGAGGCATTTTTAATTGAAGATTGTTTAATACATTTTATGTTTTTCTTTCTCTGCTAGATTGATCTTCAAGTGTGTCTCTTTTTGTTCCAGTTCTACTTTCAAAGGTTACTTTATGTAGCATTAATCAAGGAACTCCAGAGTGTTTCTGATCTCCAAAAGGAGTTTGTTTTCTGTAGAAAAAAGTAACAATTTTAAAGATGAGGAAGGGAAAAGGACGGAAAAATAGATGATAGAAAGAAACAATGAAAGTGGGGAGGCATCACAGGCCAGATCTTCAGTGGATATAAATTGGAGTGTCTCCACTGAAATCAATAGAGAAATGCCAGTTACACTAGCTGAGGATCTGGCAGACAGAGAAGACCAAAACTGCATGACTTTGTGATGAGTATATTATTTTTCTAGAGAAGGCCAGTTGTTTGAAAAATACCTCATGGTTCTGCCACAAAGAGACTGACTTTTTTCCAAAGGGAAAGAGTTTGTTTTGATTGGGTGTTTTTGTACTTAAAACTACTTAATCACATAGTGGCAATTTTCTTCCACTGCTCCTGACACCTTTAGTGCATTCTCTTTTCTTACTGTTGGTTTCCTGCCATTTTAATTGTGTGGAATTTATGACTCTTAAAAAGAGAACCATAGCCATTAATGTTTAACTGCAGTCTGAACTCAATGCTATGGAGTCCCGAATCAGAGTTTGTCTATCTGGAAAAGTTGCATTGCTTTAATATAAGATATGGATTTTTAAACCAATTTAGTTAAATCTGACCAAAAGGCTACGTGAACACTCCTATACTGGTTTAAACTAGGTTTACTTCAATTTAGTTTGGGGGCATGTCTACTCTACAAACTTAAGCTGACTTAAGTCAACATCCAGCTGCTGCAATAATTAGGTCAGTAGTGCATGTCCACGCCACACTCCTTGTGTCAGTGGAGTGCGTCCTCCCTAGTAACGCTTGCATCGATGCTGAGAGCAGTGCACCATTGGAAGCTATCCCAATGTAACTCGCCTCAGGGGGTTTTGGGAAGGGCTTGCAATGCCCCTTGGGACCAAAACATTTTCACATGGGGGACTGGGCACACGGCTTCAACATCCCATGATGCAGTTTTCTCCCCCATTCCCCTGATGTCAACTGCAACCCATAATATTTCATGCCTTTTTTCAAAAGGCTGGCATAGCCACATGTACGCCATTTCCTGAGACACATGGATCCTGCTCAGCTGTGCCCTATTGTTGTGAGCACTACAAACACCACCCACCTTATCTTGCAATATTTCCAAAGTTGGAAGAGGAGCTGCTGCATGGAACATGACAATGTCCTTCAAGCAGTCCTGCTGGAAGTCATAGAACAAAACAATTCCCAGTTGCTCCTGGCAGTCATGCAGCAGCTGAACATGGGGAAGAACTGGTTCTGGTCCTGAGAAACAAGCACTGACTGGTGGGATCGCATTATTATGCAGGGATGACAAGTAGTGGCTGCAGAACTTTTGTATGTGCAAGGACACTTTCCAGGAATTGTGTGCAGAGCTCTCCCCAGCCCTGTGGTGTAGCGACACTAAAATGAGACAGGTTTCAGAGTAGCAGCCGTGTTAGTCTGTATTTGCAAAAAGAAAAGGAGTACCCGTGGCACCTTAGAGACTAACAAATTTATTAGAGCATAAGCTTTTGTGAGCTACAGCTCACTGATGAAGTGAGCTGTTGCTCACGAAAGCTTATGCTCTAATAAATTTGTTAGTCTCTAAGGTGCCACGGGTACTCCTTTTCTTTTTTTAAAATGAGACAAGCTCTGACTGTGGAGAAACCAGTGGCAATCGCTGTATGGAAGCTTGCAATGCCAGACTGCTACCGGTCATGGGGAATCAATTTGGAGTTGGGAAATCTTCAATTGGGATTGCCGTAATCCAAGTATGGAGGGCCATTAATTGCCTTCTGCTAAGAAGGGTTGCGACTCTGGATGATGTGCAAGAGATATTGGATGGTTTTGCCACAATGGGTTTCCCTAACTGCGGTGGGGCGATAGATGCAACACACATCCCTATCTTGGCACCAGACCACCTTGCTACAGAGTACATAACAGAAAGGGATACTTTTCAATGGGATTGCAAGCACTGGTGGATCACTGGGGGCATTTTAATGACATTGGCTTGGGATGATCAGGGAAGGTGCATGACGTCCACCTCTTTAAGGACACGGGTCTGTTCAGAAAGTGCAAACAGGGACTTTTTCTAAAATTCAGAATCACCACTGGTGATGTTGAAAGGCCTATAGTGATCCTGGGAGACCCAGCTTACTTCTTGCTCCCATGGCTCATGAAGCTGCACGCTGGCCACCTGGACAGTAGCAAGGAGCAGTTCTATCATAGGCTGGATGTGCCTTTGGCAGTTTAAAGGGCCACTGGCGCAGTTTGCTTACCTGGTTAGACATCAGTGAAAGCAATATCCTCATGGTTATAGTTGCCTGCTGTGTGCTCCATAATATCTGTGAAACAAAGGGTGAGAAGTTTCCACAGGGATGGGGCATGGAGGCGGATAGGCTGTCTGCTAATTTTGAGCAGCCAGATACCAGGGCAAAAAGAAGAATGCAGCACAGAGGACTGCGTCTGAGGAAGGCTTTGAAAACCTGATTCAGTAATAACCCTCAGGAATGTGCACTGCTTCTTGAGTTGTGCCTTCCTAATACTGTGACCCTTGCCATGCCTGCTAGGTTTCTGTCTCCAGGAAATCCCACCTGTGTTTCCTCAGTTTTCCTATACCTCCCCTTCTCCAATTTCCCCCGGTGTGAAATAATAAAGATTATTTCATTCTCAGGCCATGGACTTTTCTTGCACAAACATATTGGAAATGAAAGATCAGAAAAAGAATGCAACCTTAGACAGTCAGCAGAATACAATTTGGAGGGGAAAACACATTAATCTTGTCTTTTAAATAGAGTGGCCTTGCCTGTCAAAGATCACTGTATGTGTGCCTTTTATTACTAGTACCGTCCCCCAGTGTTGAGTGGAAGGGATATAGCATTTCCCCCCTTGCCTCCTGGAATGTTTGGGAGAAGGGGAGGGAGGATATGGTGATGCAGGAATTCCGTTCTCCAGGGGTTGCAGAGGGAGTTTAGCCTCAAGGTATTTCTCCTGAAGGTCTAACAGACACCTCAACATTCCTTCAGAATCCCCAGCATCTCCTACTGCAAGCCATCCTCATGCTCCTGGTCTTCTCTCTCCTGCTCGCAATGTCCATGTTCAGCTTTTCAGAGAAAGAAATCATCCCTGCTCTCTGCTCAGTGTCAGCTGTCCCAGAGGCATTCATAATCTCATTAAACATGTCATCACACATTCTCTTTCACCTTCTTCTAATCTGGGACAGCCTCTCCGCCAGTATGGAAGATGAGCTGAAGAGCACACTTTCAGCTGGAAGACATGGAAAGCACAAAGCAATCGTTGTCAGTGCATACCCAGGGCATCATGCACAGTTGATATATAAAAATCACTCCCCTTATTTCACTGAAGTACAAGGCATAACATTTTCATTTACACCAGCTATTCATTAAACCAGCTTGCTGTACCACACATGGCAAGTATGGCCCAGGGACATAGGTGCCAGACTGTCTGCAGCATTGGTTGGCCAACCCGAAGTGGGAACACGGGGCAGTGGGCCAATGCCACCTTCCTTTTTTAACATGGACATTGTGTGGCCACTGTTGACCCTGCCAAACTGCAAGCCTTGACAGAGGCAATGTAGGGGGTAGGCTTGCAGCTGCAAGAGTGCACAAGCAAATTTCCCTTCCCACAAAATCTTTCAGTGCCACTGCAGCTAGACGTGGCCCAAGATTTGCAGCTTCTACACTCAATGCTGACCCCTGCCACCGAAACAATCAGCATGTCTGGAAAACCATTGCCTAATACAGCAACCCAGACCAGAGGGGGGTAAGGTCAGTGTTACGATACCAGCCACTGATCCACTCACAGATCCATATATTGCAACTAGATTCTGAGGAAATATGGGCAAGGTGTATCTGAGCGGGAAATACTACAAGCAATTTAAGCTTCAGAAGAGTGCACTGGGACCAAGTTGGAGTTAATGGAGTCTATAATTGATTTTAGCAAACCAGTTCTTTGATAGAGTGGAGACTAAAACTAGACAGAGAAAGATGCAACTAATTGAACGATATAATTTGATGCTTGAAACAGGGTGTGAAACTCACTGAGTGGTAAATTAGGGTTTTCATTGAAGAGTAATTAGTATGTTTGTATGCAAACATATTCTGATTAGGGCTTTAATTGAAGAGTAATTAGTATTTTTGTACCCAAACATAGTCCAGATACTCTGAGTTCCTGTTATGGCTGTCTCATATTGTGGAACTTGAATATTAGTTTTATACATTGTTTGAATTTCAAATATCTCACTATCTCTGTTGAAACAGATGTATGTTGGTTTTCTGGACAATGGCCCTGATACCGTGCCATGTAAATCAAGGAAGTTTTGCCATTGAGGTCAATGGGAGCTACATATTTTTTTATCAGGTTATAATACAGCAATAAACCCTAAGGCTTCAGCTCTAGAAATGTGAGGTTTAACACTTTGAAATGATTACCATTTAGATAATCATGAGTAGCCATCATTGATCGTATCTTTGAAACATAAACTGTAATTTTGCCATCAGCAATGGAATTTTAATCTTTGAAAACAATGTAAATACTTAGATGTTTATTTAAAATTATGTGCTCTGGGCTATATATTAATTGGTTGTACCACCCTCAAAAACCACTGAGGACTTTCTAAAGTTGAATTAAGACTGTAAAACAGTTTCCATTAGAGAAACAGAATCTATAATTAGAGGGAATTTGCACACACATGATGTCTGACCAGGAAGTTTCCCAATTAGCCATGTGCATGTACATGCACATACACCTGTATGCATGTAATTTTGTATACCTAACTTTGAAAAGTCACCTCATTACATATTACAAATACAGACGAATACCAGTGAAAATATTTACAAAGGCTTCCATTTGACTGGTTAACTCTTCCTTTTTTTTTCATTACATTTAATTCAAATTAGCAGGAACTGGCTAATTTATTTTGTAGTTAGCACGTTTTTTTTCTCCTTTTAATTTTAATTAGCTTTTAGTGGATATGTTTAGAAAATTCAATCACTGGTCACAAAAAAAATCTCCATGATAGCTGAGAACAACAGATTTTCCTCATAGACATGTTATTGCACAATTGTCTATTACTTACATTTTACCTTTTTCTCTGAAACATCTAGTTTATATACACTTTTGGACAGGATATTGGACCAAAGGGACCATAAGTTTAATCAATGTGGCAATGCTTGTGTTCCTTTGTGCCCTTCCTTAAAAAATTGCGATAGTATCATTGTTACCTTATTTTGTCTGCTGTAGGACAAAGACCATGTCTGATGATCACTAAAATACAGGAAATACTGGAGGGTGCCCTATACCCTGTGTTATACAGGAAGTTAGACTAGATTACCATAATGGTTCCTTCTGACCTTAAAAAAAATATATCGAAGTGTTATTATTCTGGCATACACATAGACATAATTCATTGCTCAGTATTGTTTTCTGCTGACCTTTGCCCTGCTTTTCATCTTTTGATTTTTATTCTCATAAGTAAAGTCCAACCTCAAATTACTACAGCTCTGTGTGTGTGTGTGTGTGTGTGTGTTGTGTAGACACTCTCCAGAAAACAGTTTAAAATTTTGTTGAAAGATCCTAAAACTGTAGAACAGAAATCACAATGTGCAAATCTGTTCTGATTAAACAGGAACCTAAAGGCCCTATCCAACATTAGGGCCCCATTGTGCTAGGCACTGCACAAACACTGTAAGAAACCATTCCTAACCCAAAGAGATTACATTCTCAATGGAGAAGACAGATAGAAGGTAAGACGAAAGGGGGACAAAATAAAATAATAGGGTTAGAAGAGACCACAAGGGTCATCTAGTCTAACTCCCTGCCAAGCTGCAGGATTTCTTGTGTCTATACCATCCAAGACAGACTCCTTTTGAAAACCTCCAGTGAAGGAGCTTCCACAACCTCCGGAGGTGTCTGTTCCATTGTCCTACTGTTCTTACAGTTAGGATGTTTTTCCTGAGATTTAATTTAAATTTGCTATGCTGTAATTTGAACCCATTGCCTTTTGTCCTGCCCTCTGTGGCAAGAGAACAACTTTTCTCCATCTTTTTTTATGACAGCCTTTCAAGTATTTGAAGACTACTGTCATGTCCCCTGTCAATCTCCTCTTTTCCAAACTAAACATTCCCAGTTACTTCAGCCTTTGCTCGTATGGCTTGCATTCCATTCCTTTGATCATCTTTGTCACTCACCTTTGGATCCTTTCCAGTTTCTCCACATCCTTTCTATTCATTGGTGACCACAACTGGACACAGTACTCCAGCCAAGGCATAACCAGTGAGGAGTAGAGTGGGACTATCACATTCCATGACTTGCATGCTATGCCTCTGTAATGTAACCTAAAATTGCATTTGCTTTTTTGTAACAGCATTGCATTGCTGACTCATGTTGAGGTTGTGATCCACCACAACTCCCAGACCTTTCTCAGCAGTGCTGCTGCCAAGTCAGTTTTCCCCCATTCTGTATTTGTGCATTTGGTTTTTCTTCTCTAAGTGCAGCACCTTACATTTGTCTTTGTTGAATTTCATTTTGTTGTCTATAGCCCAGTTCTCCAATTTATCAAGATACCTCAGAATTTTAGCTCTATCCTCCAAGGTGCTGACAACCCCTGCTCGCCCCCTGTCCCCAGCTTTGTGTCATCTGCAGATTTGAGTAGTAGGCTCTCTATTCCTACATCCAGGTCATTAACAAAGATGTTAAACAACACCAGACCCAGAACGGCAACTTGTGGAACCCCCCTTGAGACTTCCCTCCAATCCGACATCATTCCATTAATAGTTACTCTGTATTTGCAGTTGTTTAACCAATTATGTATCCACTTAATGGTCTGTCAAGCCCGCATTTCTCCAGCTTACTTATCAGAATGCCATGTGAGACTGTGACAAAAGCCTTGCTGATGTCCAGGCATATTATGTCCACCAAATTCCCCCTATCCACCAAGCCAGTTACCCAGTCAAAGAAAGAAATCAAGCTTTGTCATGATTTGTTCTTAGTAAATCCATGCTGGCTGCTAGTGATTATCCCTTCACCCTGTAAGTATTCCTAAACTGAATGTTTTATACACTGCTCTAGTAGCTTCTCAGGTATCAAAATCAGACTGACTGGTCTGGAGTTTCCTGCTCCTCCTTCCACCCCTTTTCAAAGATGGGCACTATGTTAGCCCTTCTCCCGTCTTCTGGGATCTCTCCTGTTATCCATGAGTTGGCAAATATTATTGGCAGTGGCTCCGAGATTTCTTCAGCTAATTTCTTCAGTGCTCTCAGGAGAATAGTATCCAGGGCTGAATTCATTTAAATTAGTCAGAAGACCTCTGATGTCTTCTTTATGTATCACAATCTGCATCCCTTCCCCTTTATTGTATATGGTAACTTTGCAAGTCATCCAGTCACATGTTATTTTTTGTGAGAAGATTGAAGCAAAGTTGGCATTAAGCAGCTCTGCCTTCCTATCATCTTCTGTAACCACCTCATTTTCTCCATTGAGCAGTGGACCGACAGCATCCTTGATCTTTCTTTTTTGTCTGACATACTTGAAGAATCCCTTCTTGTTGTCACACTCCTTACCAACTGTAACTCATTCATTGCCTTGGCTTTCCTGATTTTGTCCCTACACCCTTGCGCTATTCCCATATGTACTTCCTTGGTGACATGCCCCTCCTTCCATTTCCTGTATGTATCCCTTTTGGTTTTTAGATAGATTAAGAAAAAAAAGCTCCTTGTGCAGCCACATTGGCCTCCTGTGGCTCTTCTTATCTTTTCTCTGTATTGGAATAGCTTGATGTTGATCCTCTAGCGAACAGGAGCAGCTAATGGGAGTTTTGCGAGGGAGTTCTCCAGGTGAAGGAGGAGCAATTATGTGACCCTTGGGGTAAGTTTGTTGTTTGTAGTGTGTGTGTTTGTGATTGTGGTATGCTTGCTGTTTGACTGAAATATACTGGGTGGTCTGTTTGTTTAGGGGACTGTGTGCTGATCGTGTGTGTGCTGAGCCTAGCGGCCTGGTAGGCAAGGCAGAGAACTTCTTAACGAGGCTTTGATCCCTAAGCCCTTGAGCATCCCCTTAACCGGGGATGGGGCTACTCAGGAAGTCCAGGGCTTTAAAAAGCCCACTCCCAAGTGACCAGAGGAGCTAGGGAACAGAAGCAGCTAACCAGAGTTTTGTGAGGGAATTTACAGGAGGGAGTGTTGGAGGGGGTAGGCGGGGATAGATAAACTTAACAGTCTTTAAACTTAAAGCCAGAAACACCCCCTGATAAAAAAAATTCACAAAGGAGTAAAAAAATAATGCAGGCAGAAGTCCAGCAACAGAGTGGGGGCTATCCAGTTTATTACATGCCCAATGCAGTATGTATGATTATCTGCCCTATGGGCAGGTGGCGTATCTGTGCATTCGTGCAAGGAACTCCTGGCCTTCAGAGAGTGTGTATGGGCTTTGGAGACCTGAGTGGCTGAACTGGAGGAGCTAAGGGAGACAGAGAGATACATAGATGAGACTTTCCAGGACACAGTATAACGGTCCCACCCCTGGTCTGACAACCTCTGTGCTGTTGAGGAGGATGAAAGTCTCAGGGAAGGAGAAGAGGGAAACAATCCCATAGTTACAGGTTTCAGAGTAGCAGCCGTGTTAGTCTGTATTCGCAAAAAGAAAAGGAGTACTTGTGGCACCTTAGAGACTAACAAATTTATTAGAGCATAAGCTTTCATGAGCTACAGCTCACTTCATGAAGTGAGCTGTAGCTCACGAAAGCTTATGCTCTAATAAATTTGTTAGTCTCTAAGGTGCCACAAGTACTCCTTTTCTTTTTGCGAATCCCATAGTTGGGATTCCAGATGATGGTGTGGTGTTCTCTTGCACTGAGGATACCTCTCCAGGGGAGGGAACTCCAGTTATTAAGAAGAGACAGGAATTAGTAATGGGCAATATGATCATTAGAAACATAGATAGCTGGGTTTGCGATGACCGAGAGAACTGCATGGTGAATTGCTTGCCTGGTGTGAAGGATGCAGATCTCTTGAGACATCTAAATAGATTTATGTGTAGTGCTGGCGAGGAGCCAGTGGTCATGGTACATGTAGGTACCAATGGCATAGGGAAGGATAGGAGACAGGTCCTGGAGGCCAAATGTAGGCTGCTAGGTGGAGGATTGAAGTTCAGGACCTTTATGGTAGCATTCTCTGAGAAGCTTCCAGTTCCACACGCAGGGCCAGTTAGACAGGCAGGACTGCAGGGTCTCAATCTAGTCCGACCTCCTGCACAATGCAGGTCACAGAATCTCACCCACCCACTCCTGCAATAAACCTCTCACCTATGTCTGAGTTATTGAAGTCCTCAAATCATGGTTTAAAGACTTCAAGGAGCAGAGAATCCTTCAGCAAGTGACCCGTGCCCCATGCTACAGAGGAAGGTGAAAAACCTCCAGAGCCTCTTCCAATCTGCCCTGGAGAAAAATTCCTTCCCGACCCCAAATATGGCGATCAGCTAAACCCTGAGCATATGGGCAAGATTCACCAGCCAGATACCCAGGAAAGAATTTTCTGTTGTAACTCAGATCCCACCCCATCTAACATCCCATCACAGGCCATTGGGCCTATTTACCATGAATATTTAAAGATCAATTAATTACCAAAATCATGTTTTACCATCATACCATCTCCTCCATAAACTTATCGAGTTTAATCTTAAAGCCAGATAGGTCTTTTGCCCCCACTGCTTCCCTTAGAAGGCTATTCCAAAACTTCACTCCTCTGATGGTTAGAAATCTTCATCTAATTTCAAGTCTAAACTTCCCAATGACCAGTTTATATCCATTTGTTCTTGTGTCCACATTGGTACTGAGCTTAAATAATTCCTCTTCCTCTCTGGTATTTATCCCTCTGATATATTTATAGAGAGCAATCATATCTCCCCTCAACCTTCTTTTAGTTAGGCTAAACAAGCCAAGCTTCTTGAGTCTCCTTTCATAAGACAGGTTTTCCATTCCTCGGATCATCCTAGTAGCCCGTCTCTGTACCTGTTCTAGTTTGAATTCATCCTTCTTAAACATGGGAGACCAGAACTGCACATGATGACCTTGAGGCTTTCCTCATGACATTCAACAGGTCGTCTCAGCTATCTGGTGGCCACCTGAGCAGTGGGCCACCATCCTGAACCCGTATCTAATGGGAATGGCCCAAACTGCATACTACGGCTCCCCACCAACGAGGCCTGGGATTACAGGTGAGTAAAGGCCACAGTTCTCAATGCACTGGACATCATCTCGGAGACTTTCTGATGGCAGTTGTAGGGGAATGGACACCCACCAGGCGCCCAATCCCAGATTGTTGCCCAAGAGCTGAAGGACACCTGCTGGTGGTGGCTCCAACCTGGCCTCTCATATAAGGGGTGCCTTGGAACCTGAGACCCCATGCACACCCACTGAAACAGGAGATGCGGCTTTCTCCTATGGTTGTTTTGGACACATGCAGTGGGAATGCTCCCTGATGGATTGTACCTTTGACCAGTTCTGTGTTGTTGAGTTCCGTGCTCTCAAGCAACCTGCCACAAAAATTATGATCTCTGTAGCTGTTGGTGGACTACCAGGTCTCGCCCTTGTCGACTTGGGCTATGGGCAGATGTTCAAAGGCCGGCAGTTGGATCCTCCAATGGACCCCAGCCTCAGGGTTATCTGCCTTCAGTGCATCCACAGCAACGTGAAGCTGTATCCCAGTGCCTGGGTACTGCTGATCATGAACGGAGTGACCAGACTGATCATGGTAGGGCTGGCATCTAGGCTCCTCTAGCCTGTGATATTGGGAAGGGACTGGCCAGACTTCCCAAAGTCCCGCACACAGTGAATCTGGGGACCCTTCCCCTCCACACCCCCCCCCCCCGTGCCGTTGGCCTTGGAAGGTAATCCCCTGAGATAGAATGTGAGCCGGAGGAGGATCATGACCTCAGAAACCTGGGCAGAGATGCTGTTAAAGGGCTTTCCCTTCATCCCCTTCCCTGGTTCTTGTCATGCAGACAGAAAGTAGAAGACCAGAAGTCTGAAGTGCAAGAAATTCAATGTTTATTGGGGTTAGTTCCAAGTAAACCTATCCATAGCTCTACATACTGGCAGAGTCTGTTTCCCAATGTTCCATTTCCTGCTCTGACACCACAGAGCCTTTACCATGTCCCCCATTCCAGCTCTGACACAGCAGAGCTTCACCTCTGTCCCCGTTCCCATTCACCTATTCCACTTCCCTATTCCCCATTCCCTATTTTCCCCTCCTCCTTCTTAGCAGTCCCAAATATACCTGCAATGCACAGTCCCACCTCTTACAACTTATTGTCATGTTCTGTTTGGGAGGGTCATGAGTTGGGGTCTTTGTCCCACCCCTTTTGTATCCCAAGGCCTGGCTTTTCTTTGGCTTTTGGTGTGTCTTCAGCCTGCCCCACATTCCCCCTTGCCCCTCCTGACTGGTTGCTTGACCTTGCCTTGAGATAAGGAGCTGAGGCAGTCTTCAAGTGTGCGCTCATATATTACATTCCCACCATGCCCAGTAACACTTTAACTGCTCTATCCCTTATCTCTTACCATTGTATTAACAAACCCATCTGGCTAGGGAGAAGCAACACACACATTTCTTTGGCTTTTGGTGTGTCTTTTGTTCTTTGTTCACATATATTAGTATAAGATATAAGAGTATCAAAAAGTGAACCCCAAAATTCTATCTCAGGCTGACAAACAAGCCTATATGCTAACAAAGGCCAAGATCCTCCCACCAATGATGAGGATGGACCATTCTGGGCATTGACTTTTGCTCGGATTAGAGGGAAGACTCCACACTCAGCTGGGCATATCTGAGCAGCTGGCTGCTGTCAATGGAGAGGTTATTGACCCCCCAATGAGTGAACCAGTGGCTCAAGTTTGAGCTAACCAATAACTGCATCACTAACACAGTGACTGAATTCCATGTATATTTAGAGACTTCCAGATCTCATATGAAATGGGACAGAAAGCATTAATCAAAACTCCAGACTACTCAGCAGGTAAGATTCCAGTGAAAATAAATCTATCCTTTAACATCATAATAAGTGGCTTATAATTTATGTGACAATAAAAATAATAGAAGCCTCAGAAGACAATTTCTCTGCACAGTCAATGGGTAGCGAACACAAATTATTTGCTTAGGGGTCCGGTGACAGGTACTGCTGCTGCTGTAGTTGCCATCTGTGTTCTTAAAACCCTACAAAACAGGAGGGGAATGTGGTTAGCCAGACAGAATGAGTTACCGCTTTGAAACCTTTATTATAGCTTTTATACTTGGTAATTACTTGTACCCACTGTATTAGATTATTCATTTATCCCTGTTGTCTTTTAAAGCCCCAGAAAAATATTTACTGGTAAGGATAATGAATTGTATCTTTTAATTCCATCAAAGAATGAAGATTTATTTTGTGTTAGAAAAATTCATTTTCAAATCCTTTTTTCTTCTCCCTTCATTGATTAGCGTTATTGAGTAAGATGTCTGCTGAGGCAACACTTTAAAAAATCCTATTATGTATGTACAGAAGAACCTTAAAGATACGAACACCAGAGTTATGGACTGACCAGTCAACCAGACACCATGTGAAACTGGAAGTAACCAATGAGGCAGCAGTGAAGACCAAAAAAAAAAAACCAAAAAAACGGCCAATACTGTACTGAGCCTGTATTGCATCTTAAAGGTAGGCATATCTGGGCTGCCTGTCCCCACCCCTCCTTAGGAGTGGGGAAGCCACTTACAGCTATGAGGTGTAGATGCCTGCCCTGCCAACTCAAGGCAGCCAGAGCAGGAGCAGTGCTGGGGACTGTGCTGTTTTCATCCCCCCACTCCCAGGCCGGGAGGAGACATGCTGTTTTCATCCCACACACACACCCCGGCCAAGAAAGGGACAAGCTTGCAAACTCAATCTGACCCAGGGACAGAAGCTGCCTGCAAGGAAGCTACCGGTGCTGAAGAGGGAGCTGCTGCTGGAGCCTGGCCTGGAGTGTCAGCTGCTGGGGCTGGAGCCTAAATTGCATTTTGTTTAGCCTTACAAATATTTCAGAGTTACAGACAATCTTAATTCCCGAGGTAACTGTAACCATAAAAGTGTATTTTTAAAGCATAAATAGTAAGCTCTCCATTGTAAGGCTATCAACACTTTTTTCATATCAGGTACAGCTGTCTACTTTATTTAATACAGGCAAATCAGATATTGTGGCCTCTTCCTGCAAATCTGAGGACTTTTTTGATGTAATCTTATTGCCCCAATATTTGCTGCTGGAATTTTAGAGATTTTTGCCCTCCACCTCTTTGTTCTGTATATATTCTAATTAGGGGACAAAGAATGTGGAGGTGGGCTTTGCAAAAAAATTTCCTTTTCATTTAAGGCATTGTTTTTCAAGGGAAATTAAACTAAAGAAACCATATATTTATAAGTGAATGGAAGCCTGTGCTAGGTAAACAATAAGGATTGTAATTCTTGCTCAGCTTCCAGGCTTGGAATAACATTAAATCTGGCAGCTGTTCAAAATTTGCATTTTGCCTAAACTGAGTGGAAGTTTTGAGTTCTAACTCTAAAACAAGTTTCTCCATTCCTACTAAAAATAACAAACAGATCATGATCCACAGAGAACATTGGGATCTTCACCTCCAGTTCCTAGTAGAGAGATGGTGAGATTGCAAACATGACTGTCACAATTGGCACTTACTGGTTGGTGGTTACAAAGACTGAGGCACAGATTCTGAGCCCTTCTCCGCTCTCATTGCACAGCTCAGGTGGCAGGAAGGGAGTGGGAATTGGGTGCAATCTTAGCACTGGCATTTCCCTCATGAATAGTGAGGTTCCTCAGGGGGTCAGAGCCAGCATAGCCCTGATAAAACGGATATGTTGAGAGTGAGGAGACACAGGGAGCAGGAGTGGCCAGAGCATGAGCCAGCAGACAGGTGGATTTTATGCTGTTTATGGCTGCAGCAGAGGTGGGGCTGGGCAGAGAAATGGGGAGTTGTAACCAGCTGCCTGACAGGACCTCTCGCTAGGCTTCACCACGCATAAACTTTGCAAAACAGAGAATCTAGCTGAGAGCTTAATTGTGCCATTTTGGCACAATCCATAGTAAGGGCATAGTAAGGAGTTGTTGCAGATGTTTAGCCTCTATTCTGCATCCCCTCAGGGACTGCATCTTACTCTCCCCTGGGTGAATGGCCAATTTTACCTTTTCTCTACCCATTCTTTCCAGAGGATGGAGCATCCTGTGAATGCAGGTGATGTATTTCTCCCTAGCCCCTGGCCCTTATGCAGAGGGCACTGTTTGCATCTACATCAGAGTCAGAAAGAACCTCTCCCTGAGTGAGCATGGATACTAAATATGGAGGAGAAACCCTCTGTCTGAACATATCCCTCTTTCCTCATGGAAGGGAAATGGTGTCTCCCTGGCACTGTGTCTGCACCTTCTGAAGGGTCCTAGACTGTAGGAACAGTTTAAACTGTACCCCTCCATGCTGTATAACCCCCTGTTTATGCTGGAAGGTGTTAATGGTTGCCATCAAGGGGGTCTTTAATCTATAGACAAAGACCTGATTAAAGCCAATGCATGTGCTTAACATCCTTCTTTTGGGCTGAATAAAAGGAGCAGTTAAAGGTCCCTGGTAATGTAGTGATAGATGGAAACAATAGGAGGCTACTGCCCAAGGTGCTTGGCCAGGCCATGTGGTCTGAGGGTTCCCTGATTGCAAACACACAGGCTGAGAGAGTGGTTGTTGTTTTGTGTGTCTGTGTGTGTTGATCAGAAAGCCAGCGGACAGCAAGAGAAGCAATCATGAGGATGTGTCTGAGAGGGAGCAGAGACAGATTTCCTTGGGCATAGCATTCGTAGGTGAGGCAGACTTGGAAAGAGTGAGCAAGAAAACTGCCTGCTGCACTTTGTTTTTACTGTGTTCAGGGAAATAGGACTTTGTATATATGCTTTGTAAATAAACAGGATTGCACCAAAGACACACCTAACAGGAACAACCCTACGAGGCCCCTTATTTTGGCTAACCATTCAGGCCAAAGGGGCAATATCTCTTAAAGCAGTTGGGGATCTGTGGGGAGCCTGAAGCCAGTGTGGGGCACAAGGCATTTGTATAGACATACCTGGTTTCCGGTGGCCTCTCCAAGATCTGCAACAATCTTAAAAGATCCACAGTTTCTGAGAGTTGAACCCTGAGCTTTTTCCTTAGGGAGAGGGTCAAATCCTACTTCCCAGATGGAGTGATCAGATAAAAACTCATGAGAGGTAAACTGTGTGGGGAGGAGATCTGGCTTATTATCATTAATACTGGAATCATAGTACTCTGTGTATTCCTTGGATTCTGCAATTGCTTCCCTTAGGACATGGCTACACTTGCAGATGTAGAGCGCTTTGAGTTAAACCAGTCTTCAGAAAGTGCAGTATGGAAAGCGCTGCAGTCTTTCCACACTGATAGCTGCAAGCACACTGGCATGGCCACATTAGCAGCTCTTGCAATGCCACAGGGAGCAGTGCATTGTGATAGCTATCCCAGCATGCAAGTGGCTGCAACGTGCTTTTCAAGTGGGGGTGGGGTGGAGTGTGACAGGGAGTGTGTTGTGTGTATGTGGGGGGAGAGTGGGTTTTTTGGGGCGGGGGCTGAGATCATGTCAGTTCAAACAGCAGCAGACCCCCCTCACCCCCGCCCTCTCTCTCACACACAGAATTCCACACTAATGGCTCGCTTTGTCCTGGAGCATGTCGGCTGTCAGAAATGGAGCTTTGAAAGGGCGTACCTGCATTCCTACAGTGAGTTCAAAACAATGAGAAGAGTGGCCACTTGACTTAAGGGGATTATGGGATGTTTCTGGAGGCCGATCAAAGCATAGTAATGCAACACCTCATTCACACTGATGCTGGGGCATTTCAGCCGGGACACACCAAGGTTATGCTTCTGGTGGAGGTGGATTACCAGGAGTGCTCCAGCTGTAGAGTCCAGGCACCCTACATGCCTTGCCAGTGTGGATGGGTCGTGAGTTAGGGTGCCCGGGGAATGCTTTAATGCACTCTAACTTACAAGTGTAGCCAAGCTCTTAGGCTTTGTCAATTGCTCAGTACTTTGCTATCTGGCCTTTACAGTTTTCCCTTGTTTACAGTCTCATTAACCTTTGAGGAATGAGGTGGATTGGACAGCAGACAAAGCATAAAGAATTTGAGAATGTCAAAGCAGTACAAGTTACAGCTGCACATCACATAATGGGTTTTGTATCAATGTGTCCTGATGCCACACTCTTATGTCAAAGATTTCAATGAGGAGGAAGTAACACAATGTTCATCATTCCCATAATGAACACTGAACCAGATTCTTAGCCCCATATGGTTCCTGGGCATTGTTCTGGTGGTGCAAAGGAATACTGAAGCTGCCCCTAGCCTGCCCTCTGGGTCTTGCTTTGGCATGGAGGCATTCTTGTGTGATGTCAAGCCAGCACAGCCAACAATATGCCTTCTTTAGTATAGGTGGTATGCAAGGGCCATGGTGGCAAGGGTCTTTAGTGTGGCCAGGGTAGAGGGGTGTGGTTGGAGTGTAACTGTGATTTAGTGATCCAATGCCCCACTTGTGGGTTGTTACAACGAGTGCAATTTAGAGCAGCCTTAGGGTGATATATGCTGGGTGCTGAACTGGCCTCTGGCAATCTTGGAAATTGGGGAACTGCAATAATTATATAACATTTGAAGCAGCACCTAAAGGCCCTTATTGGAATTGGGGTCCCTTTGACCACTGTACAAACAGACAGGTCCCAGTTCCGAAGAGCTTACCAAGGTCTAAGGAAACTCTGAATGTTAGACTGCTATCAATTGGCATGTTCTGTGCTTTTTGGAACAGTCACATTTAGATCTGTGATAATTGTTTTGCTCCTCGTGATATGCTCACTTTTTAAGTTCACAACAAACCACAGGCATAGGGCAGTTGGTTTGGCTTAGAAATGTGCCTGATGACTGTTCTTTTTGGTTAAAACCCACAATTGAGCCATGCCTGTCTATAACCAATGTCGTGGAATAATTGGAAACCACAGACTATAGAAAAGGAATGTCAGCTGCAGAGTGCCTGTGGTGGTGAGAAATGTTCAATGATTATTCCAAAGGAATGAACAGACTGAGGGTCTTCTTTCACTGACTGCCACTAGTTCAGACTTCATTACAGAACTGTCGTTTCACACTCTGCACATTGCTGTGACTTTGCCATGGCTGAAGTTAACCACTAGCACAAAAAAGGAAAAAAAGTAACCAATCTTTGTCCCATTGTAACAATCCTGACCTCAGAGTGCTGTCTTTACTGAATGCTATTCAATGGTTAAAAAACTCGATGAACACAGAGTTAAGGTTGCTTGGCGGCATGTCAGCCCCTTGCAGAACACTGAGTTGAGCAAAACTGAAACTTCTGAAAACCAGGAAATGCACAGGTAGGGTTACCCCTTAACTCTGTCCTCTTTCGGCAATGCCCCAGTATGCCCCATTAACATTCCTAGTTTTGCTCTTCCAACCCCCAGTTGCTGGAATGTACAAGCTCTTCACCTGCTTTTATAACCCATTCATTCTCATCATCCGTAGGCTTCTATCTAACACCATTAATGGCCAAAAAGGCAGGAGAGGTTGCCACTTTCCCTTTTTCCTCTTTGAGTGATGCCTCAGTGTGCACATAGCACATATACTGGTTCTTGGCACTACAAGTTTCAAGAGATGCCAGATCCTGGCGTATACTCACTTAGCTGACTCATCAGAAAGAACACCACACATATACAATTAAACAGCCACCTCACAGCCTTTCACAACTCCCTTACACTTAGGGCTTGTCTTCACTAAAGAGCTAAATCGTTGCTGCTGCAGTCGATTTAGCAGGTGTAGTGAAGACACGCTCAATTGATGGGAGAGCGCTCTCCCATCAATTTCTGTATTCCACCTCAATGAGAGGTGGAAGCAGTGTTGGCAGGAGAACATCTCCCATTGATATAGCGCAGTGTGACTCTGCGGTAAGTAGATCTACTAACATAACTCAAATTGCATAGTTTAGATCAACCAGCAGCGGTAGTGTAGATCTGCCCTTACTTACAGGATACCATCTCAAACTACACTTTAACTTAACCGTCATTAAAATCGTTAGAATCCTCTCACATTCCACCTCACTACTGACCATATCTTATGTAATAATATGCCCTGCTACTGACATAATCTACACAATTCTGTGTAGAAATTATGCATCCCGAAGGCGCACATTCACCCCTCCCCTTTCCTTATACACATCAGAGGATGCAAAAGATAAATCTCCTCATGTCACAATCACAGCTCTGTCACTCACCTCAGAGTTCATTTCCATTGAATTTCCTAGTTTTTCTGAACAGGAAAAGATATGTTATTGGTAGGAGTTAGTAGTTATTTAGGCAGTTGTACACATCATGTCCCATATGTGTATATTGAGCCAACCAGGCCCCAAGTCAGCTGGGCCCCATCAGCCCTTCTTCAGCACACAGCCAAGCCCCTAATCCATGGATTGCATTCCCCACTCCAACCTGGCCCCTACTCCACTACTGTCCCCAGGCCTCTCCCATCACAGTCAGAGAACACATCTCCCTGAAATCTTCCTTTATTGATTGTCAGGGACCACAAGTCTTGAACACTGGTCCACAGGACTTATTGGAGCTAGTAAGCCTCCAACCTGCCAACTGTTGTCAGAATAGGAGCTGAACTCTGATATTGGGCCTGGAATCCGACTGACATAATCCTGGGTGTCCTGATTGGTTCACAGCTTCTGTGTAAACCCAGCACAGGGACAAGAAGTTGTCCATGCAAATTGGTTCTTCCTGCTTTAGACTGCTTCCTCTGAGATACCTGATCCTACTGCCTGCTGCTGATCACCTGGTAACCTGACCCTGCCTCCCTCCTGACACCTGATTTGTGGTTTACCCTCTGGCCTGTCTCAAACTCTGACCTCCTGGTAGCAGACCCAGCCTGACTCTTGATTCCTGCTCTGACTACTATATCAGACCACCCACATCCTGGTCATGACGTTGATAGACAAATATTTCTTCCCCTCTCCCCCCACCTCCATTCCTACTACCTAACTGAAATGCAGTGACTGGAGAGAATGTTACAGTGAAATACTGATCCTGGTTGTGTTGCTCCATGGTTGGAGGTTTGATTTTATGGCAGGTCTGGTGAGAGAAATCACAGACTGGGTTTCTGTTCCAAAATACTGACACTTTTATGTCTGAGAGAAAGATCCTCTGTCCTCTATCTCCAAAAACCTCTGAGGTGCCAGAGCTTGTAATGTTTCTATGCCATACAGTACACATTTTCTGCTCAGCCATGAACCCTCCAATTTCCTGATTAATGTTCTTCCAACATTTATTAATAACTTTCATATGGTCACGGTAGCAATTATTCAGACACTCAATCAAATCAGAGGGAACCATCATAGCTCCTGGACACAAATCTCTGACAGAGTCCAAACCTACTCTCATGTATTTTATTAGGTGCACACAAGGAATGAGGCCCAGATCATTTCTTCCATGTCATTGGTTAGACACTGCAGAGTGGGCAAAACATGATGCCATGTCTGCAGGCCATCTCTGCACCCAAATCCGTCTTGAATAGCAACCCCCAGGGCACGGTTCACTCCTTGCTCTCCCACAAACTTTTGCAACCTCATGACCAAGGAATTGCTGAGAATTCACACATTGGCAACCAGGGCAGTGCACATATTTCTTTTCCCTTAGTGCAGTGGTTCTCAAACTTTTGGATTGGTGACCCCTTTCACACAGCAAGCCCCTCAGTGCAATCCTCCTTATAAATTAAAAACACATTTTTTTTATGTTTAACACTGTTATAAATGCTGGAGGCAAAGCGGGGTTTGGGGGTGACAGCTGACAGCTCGTGACCCCCCCACATAATAAGCTCACAACCCTCTGAGGGGTCATGACCCCCAGTTTGAGAACCCCTCGCCTTATTGGTTGAAGTACCTGCACTGTCCATTCCAAATCTCCACACTGTATGTCTTTGGAAACAACACATTAGTCTGTCTCCAGATCAGGAAGTAGCCACTTGACCCCTCCCCCATTCTCCAGCGGCTAGTAAAATATAGATTTTCTTGATGAACCAATCCAAGGCTTGCCTGTCCCCTGTCCTCATTGCCCACCTACTCTGCAGTACCAACCCTTCTCCCTGTCCCTTTCTCTTCTTTCCAACCTCCTTCCCCCTACAAAGTCCTCTGTCTGTGGCTCTGGCTCTTCCTTTCCCAGTATAACAAAAATGTTGGTAAACTGGCTGTTTACTATTCTGCTCTGTTCCCAGTAAAGCTCCCCATAAAATAACAGAGACAACTTGTAGCAAGCGACATGAGTTGTAGCAAAAAATATGAATGATCCTTTCTTAGTTGCACAGGTGTAGAGAAGTTTGGACTAGAAATGTCATTGTTTGTGTGTTCACCAGGGGAAATAGCATTGGCACATTCCCTCAAATTATTATTAAACATTAACTTGTCCTTAGTTATGTTATGTGAAGCGCGAATTCACAGCCTTCAAACTCAGTGAGATCTGTGATTCATCCAGTCATTAGCACTTCTCAGTTTAACAGTACAGAGCAGCAGAAGGAAACAGGGTTTGGGGGATGAAGATGGCTGTAACTTGGGAACCCTTTAGTCAAGTGACCCCAAATTTGGATCACTAGCACTATCCTGTGACCCATGAGGCACACCAAATTTCAAAACAATCTGAGTAACCATTCAGATTTCAGAATATTTACAAGAGTTCAGGTTTAAAGCATATAAATGATGGGAATGGAAATCCTCTAGCCATTTTTCTCTATTGCTGCATGTGCACTGTAAAAATATACATTTCCTTAAATACCATTCTCAGTGTGCGTCCCCCAAAGATTTAGTGGGTGCCATGCACGCTACCTTGGGTAAAACTTGTCAGATTGAGACCATCCTGATCTGCATCACATCAATGGTTTAATCTCTAGCTCGTCTCGAAACCCCCCCACCTAGGAACGTTTTGAAAAACTGCTATTTTTCAGGGTATGTATCTTCACAACCCCTAGCTCAAATGACTCCAAATTTGGATGGCTCACCCATAACTATAGTGATGCTGCTGTAACATAACAACGGAATGCATGACAGTGTGTGGGTTAATGTTCTATATGGGATAGTTGTATTACTCAGAAGCAAATCAGTCCTTTCAGCCTCTCCCACTCGTGCAGGTCCTTCTTGGAAATGTGGGCTCAATAACTTAGATTGATTTTTGAAATCTTAATATAGCAAAGCAGTATAACACCTGTTTAACCCATCTAGTATAAAATTGCTAAAATACCTAATATAAGGTATTTTTAAAATGCCTCTCATCTTATTATCTAAGCACAGGTAGATTAGTAAGTAACCCATGTCTGACTATAATTAAATGTTTACTGATATGTTGTTCATAACCACCAATGGAACTGTTTGCAGCAGTAAGCCCTACACTTGGTAGTAGGTATTCTCAGTATGGGGAAGCCTAATTTATACTATTCTAATATGAATATTATCTAAAGTGATGACTATTAAGGATGTGTTTTGTAGAAATGCAGAAAATTTCCACTTGATCACTACTAACCAACTTATATGTAGAAAAAAAAATTACTCCTTTTTTAAAACAAAAAGTAGCTAAAAAAATCCAAGTAATTTCCTATAGCAATATGTGGGCCTTTGGCTCTGACAGGGTAATTGTAATCATGCATGAGATTCAGAATCTTCATACAGCTCTTCAGTTATAGGCTAGTAATCCTCACTGACTCAAGAGATACATATCTCATATACTCCCAGAATGCAGGGAGTTATGAATTTTTTGACTGCCATTCCAGTGTCTTTCTTGTCATAAAAGCTAATAAACCCATCAAAGGCAAGGGCTGAAAATTTATTTTGTGTGATTTTTATATTAAAAGGGGGGAGAGAATATGGGTGATGACTATGCTTGTATAGGGCAAAATTTGCGGTTTTCAAACTATAACACTGTGGATAGACAAAGCTGCATTATCTATACTTTTGAATGGATGGTAGCTAGTCTGGAAAAGTAAGTTGTGATTCGCTTGCTTGCCTGTATCACTAGAGAACGCTTATTGACTTCAGTAGATACTTTCAAGCAGAGGGGAAACCAAATTTGGTGCTGTGAAGTTGCCTGTGCTTGTATTATTGCAGTGTCTCTGCATTTGTAGTTTCAAGAGAACCTATTAGGTCAAAATTGGACTAATGTGTTATATGTCCCATTCCAGCAAAGTCAAGGGGATTACTCATGTGCTTTGCTGGATATGAGTAATAAATTGTCGATCTAAGGGGGAGACAATGTCTTCCTGATTGAAAATCTTTTTTATTAAATACCTTCTACTGTAACCAGGAAATTAAAACAACTCTAAACAATATCAGCTGTTTGTTGAAAACCAAGAATGCTCTGTGCTCTGCAGAAACAGCATCTGTTTTTTGTATTGTGTGATTTGGTAAGGCAGAGACTGTGACAGACTGTCAAGCAGGAGAGGGAAGCACAGGTGTGCTAACAAACCCCATGCCACAGCACTGCTGTCATACTAGATAGTGGCGTTATCATAATCATTGAAGCTGCTGCGTGAACAAGGAAGTGGCCCAAGCAAAACTAACCATGTTAATTTCAGCCCCATGGCAAACATAATGATTTAATTGTTTGCTATATCAACAAGGACAACTACAATTTCTTTTATTGCTGTATTTTCAAGTTTGAGAGAGAGAGAGGTTTAAACAAAGGAGAATAACAAAACAACTTCACAGCATCTTTTAATTAGAGGAAAAATCCAGATGACTGGAGATAGAACATATATTCCTAATCCTTTATCTGGATTTTATTGTCAGTATAGGTAATATCTAAATCCAAATGAAAACAACATTGGCAAATAGCTTACTTTGTCTTCTAGTTTCTCTTTCATCTTTATCTTTACTGCTTTTTACTTTTAGTCACCAATATCCTTTCACCTCCATTTTTTACTCTGTCCAGTCCATATTCAAATCATTTGGACAGTTGAATCTTTCAAGACATAGGTCAAACCCGCCAGATTGATGTGTAAGTGGCTCTAAATATGGGCTTGTCTACACAGGGGCATTTAATTCAAAGGTTTTGATGTGCATCAGGTGACTCACAGTACATGAGTTGCACCAATAGCATGCACATGGAACACTTGTTCCATTTTCAGTTTGCATTGTGTGAACACATAGCAGCAGCTTTCTGCAAACTGATGGTGTAATGTTCTCTGGGTGTCTGGGTTCTCCAGGGTGTCACAGATCCATAGATCTGTGCAATGCCCCACCTTTTAAATAGTCTCTTGGAGGAACCCCTTCAGTGTGCCCCACTCTTCCTTCAGGGTAGGCTATGTGGCCTCAATGCCTCCCAGGCTGAGCCTCGGGCTTCCAGCACACCTGCTTCACACCGTGAGCTCTGCTCAGTGAATCCAAATGCGATAGACTACTGGTAAAAAGAAAAGGAGTACTTGTGGCACCTTAGAGACTAACAAATTTATTTGAGCATAAGCATTCATGAGCTACAGCTCACTTCATCGGATGCATTCATCCGATGAAGTGAGCTGTAGCTCACGAAAGCTTATGCTCAAATAAATTTGTTAGTCTCTAAGGTGCCACAAGTACTCCTTTTCTTTCTGCGAATACAGACTAACACGGCTGCTACTCTGAGACTACTGGTAGAGACTTGTACCTCTTCAGGGACTCCTGCACCTTGGGAAGTATGTGCAGTGACATTCAATCAATGTTTTTAAAACAGAGTAGGATTAATTTGGAAATCTTTAGGTTAGCATAAATAGAGATAAAAGGTTAGATAGAGATAAAGGTTAAAGCATAATCCATTCTGTTCAAGCCAGAGTAATTCATCAGCCAGCCTGCCAAAAGCTCTATATCTTTCCGACTTTCTTAGTAGTCTCTGCTAATGACCAGTAGAGAGCGCCCAGCAACCAACTTCTTATTCCCTCCCAGGCCTTTGGTTTTCAGCTAAGGCTATGCTGAGTTCACAGCCTGCATTAGGAGGCAGAGACAAGCACAATCTTCCAGGTTGTTGACAGCTAGGTATCTGTCAGGGATCTTGAACCTTAGTCCACAGGGCATGAAAGAGTTTACCTGCCACCCAGCATCCTGCTACTAGGTGCTAGAATAGCAGCTGAATTCTAACAGAGGACTCCAGTCCTGGGATCTGATCCATGGAATCCTGAGGGTTCTGATTGGTCCCTACCCTCTATTTAACCCAGAAACAGGAAGTTGTCCAGGTAACTGGGTTCTCCTCACTTAAGATTACTTCCCCTGATCTGCTGGTGACCTGACTGACTCCTGCTCTGACCACTAGGTGAGTCCACTCACATCCTGGTTGTGACTGTCTCAGTGTTCTGGCATTTTCCGTTGTAGTCTCAGATTTTCCATTGATATGGGTTGGCCTGGGCCAGTCCTTTTAATGACTCATTCTGTCTGCTCAGTCAGCTAGGCAATACGCGCACATCTATGTCTCTTAGTGTTCCCCATGAGCACCCTTAATCCCTTTCACTACCACTGAGTAGCAATGCTAAGGCACATATAGGATTCATAAAAAAAATTACAGAAAATTCTCACTTTGTCAATGTGATCCTTTCCTTTGCAGCATACATCCTGGGATTGTTTTTGCTGTGAGTTGCAGGGAGCTGAGTGAGTTTAATTTGTTTTTGTTGTTTTTTTTTAAATCCCATCTTTCTTCTGTCTTTGCCCCAGGTTTTGTTTCTGTGCCGGCTCACACCATTTTCTAATTGCTGCCAGCCGGCATGGACCCAACAATGCTATGGTGCAAATACACACAGATTACCTGGGATGTATTACAGCACTCAGAGTTAGTTGACTTCAGCATCAGACTTTGCCCATTGCACTACCAAGCAGGTGATGTTGGGAGCTGGAGAATATTCTATGGAGGCAGGATGAGGCAGAAGAACAGGATGACACTGAGCTGTTTGGAACAAGAAGACTGGTTTCTGGATCACCTTAAGTTTTCAGCACTGCTTCCTGGCCTGGGAAGCCAATGGGGAATGGTGAGAGAGGATTTTTTGCGGAGCTGTTATGACCAACAGTGGTAAGAAAATTGCAGGATGGGTAGGGCTACCTTTTTTGAAATCTTTCAGAGCTCACCCTGGAGCTTCAGCAACAGCATAGCAATATGTGGTGTCCCATACCCATGACAAAATAAGTCACCATTGACATCTGGGAGCTGGCCCCTTTGGAATGTACCAGTC
This sequence comes from Dermochelys coriacea, assembly GCF_009764565.3. NCBI lineage: Eukaryota > Metazoa > Chordata > Testudines > Dermochelyidae > Dermochelys > Dermochelys coriacea. The sequence continues at coordinate 232,251,433 of NC_050069.1, forward strand.
TGCAGCTAACCAATTCAGTATAGGGAGATCAGTTGTTGTGGTCAGTCTCATGCATATCTGCTATGCCAATGATAAGTTGCTGTCTAACTGGGTCATGAAGATGGGCAACGCTCAAGAAATTATTGATGACTTTGTTTGGGTGGGGTACCCAAATTGTATTGGGCAGTTGATGGAACTCATGTGTCCATCATTAGCTCTCTCCACTCCTTCTTCTCCCCCAGGGTGCAGAATTAAAGAACAGAAAGGGGTATTTCTCCATGATAGTCCAAGGACTAGTGGGCCACCACAGCAGCTTTACAGACATAAATGCAGGGTGGTCTGGGAGAGTCTATGATGCTAGAATCTTTTGGTACTTAATAGAATTAAAATTAGTGAAGAAAGGACTGTTTGCCACCAGGACCACTATGAACATTAATGGTGTAGAGGTTGGCCCAGTTATTCTGGGAGACCGGGCTTATCCCTTGATGTCCTGACTAATGAAACCATACATGGGCTGTTTGGACAGAAGGAAGGAGCGTTTTAACTATCGCCTGAGTAGTTGCAGAATAGTTGTCAAGTGGGCATTTGGCCTTTATAAAGGCAGGCAGTGATGTTCTGGGATTAGGTTGGAAGCTGCAGTAAAAAATGTTCCAATCATTATAACTGCATGCTGGTTTGCACGATATTTATGAGAGTAAGGGGGGAAAGTCTCACTGACTGGACAGTCTCTATGTAAAAGAATAAATGGACACTAATCAGACATCAAGAATTATAACATTCAAAAAACAGTTGGAGAACACTTCAATTTATTTGGTCACTCGATTACAGACCTAAAAGTGGCAATTCTTCAACAAAAAAACTTCAAAAACCGACTCCAATGAGAGATTGCTGAATTGGAATTAATTTGCAAACTGGATACAATTAACTTAGGCTTGAATAAAGACTGGGAGTGGATGGGTCATTACACAAAGTAAAACTATTTCTTCATGGTTATTTCCCCCACCCCCGCCGCTGTTCCTCAGACGTTCTTGTCAACTGCTGAAAATGGCGCAACTTGATTATCACTATAAAAGGTTTTTTTCCCCCCGCCCTCCTGCTGGTAATAGGTCACCTTACCTGATCACTCTCCTTACAGTGTGCATTGTAACACCCATTGTTTCATGTTCTCTGTGTATATAAATCTCCCCACTGTATTTTCCACTGAATGCATCCGATGAAGTGAGCTGTAAGTCACAAAAGCTTATGCTCGAATAAATTGGTTAGTCTCTAAGGTGCCACAAGTCCTCCTTTTCTTTTTGGGGATACAGACTAACACGGCTGCTACTCTGAAACCTGACAAACACCTGTGGGGATAAGGCAGGCCATTCATCCAGTTTTATGCTGGACAGCCCTGTTTTTAAATGGTTTGTCCCTTGTCCAGTACTGAGACAAAACTGGACATGGTATTATGGACAGAGGATGTCATTTTGAAGTATGCTACTTTTCCCTTGCTGGCATGACTTTGAATGCACCGTGCCTGTGAGGTCATGCTGGTGGGATGGAGCACTCTTCAAAATGGTGTTCTCCATGTGGCATGATCTCCCAAGTTGAGGTTATACCGGTCGGCCCACCCTGTTCCTGGAAGTACTGGAATGTCTGGTATTCTGGGGATGCCTTAGTGGCCATTCTAGTGGAAATGCTGTCAGGGATGCCTGCTGTTTGTATTTTGAGTCACACACCTGAACACGTTAGCCCCGTCCATTGCGGGGTATTGTCTGTGGGTGGTTGAAATTTAGTGTTTCCTATGGGTTTTTGTAAAACCCTATGAATTATTTCAGCTATATTGAAAGGATTTTCTGTGTTAAATGCAATGATGACTCATAATGGATGTATTGTAAATGGTCTTTATTATGAAAGAACCATTAAAAAGGGTTTTAATGAAACCAATGGAAAAATACTATCTTGCTATTTGGTTAGTTAAATGTATTTCCAATCTACTAAATAATCAGCTATACACAAACCTTTTATTAATGCAACAGTGCAAACAAAACTCAAAGTGCATTAGTAAGAACATTTCAAATAGAACAATTTTTGAGGAGTGCAGGTGCATAAAGTTAAAAGTGAATGTACACCTTGCCTCTGGCTCTTCTTGTCTGCCTGAATTCTGGGGTTGTGCCATGGCTCAAAATTCTCAGGGGTGTTTCAGGGCTCAAAAGAGCTGGACTACCAGTATTCTTGGTGCCCAGAAGCTGGATGTGAGAGGTGAATGAATGGGAGCACTGCTGCAGGGATACCAAAAATAGGGTTTGCATTGTTCAGGAACTGAAGGGCATGGCTGGATCCCAAATTTTGGGACAGTATGGCCTGCTAGCCTAGCAGGAGCATATTCACCAGGAAGGCATTCTGGGTCAGGATAGCATCCATGAGTTTTTAGTATCTCTGTGCGACTTTACCCCCCTGAGACTCTTACTGTCTCTAAGGTTTCTCCCAAAGAATGGGAAGTGGCCTGCATGTACAAAGGATGCTGGGTGCATGTGGATTTCTGTATCTTCATGCTCGTAAAGGTGGGGTAGTTGGAGCTATGTTTCAGATTTGTTTTTGGAGTTATGTTTGTATGCTGGAGGCAGTTTTATGGCATCAGAGGTGAAAAGAGTGGGGGGTTATGGGGAACGACCTGGATAATAATCTCCTCTACATCCCCTTTACGCTCTCCTAACCCTCAATAGTGTTATGCTGAGGTGATTGACTAGGAGGTAGAGATTTGCTTTACTCAAGAAGGAAAGAGCAGACTTGTAAGATATGCTGTAATGTCCCACCAGAAGCACTGCAGGAATGGGAAGGTCAAGCAAGCTATACCATAGGGCCCGGGCATGTGGCTATTCCCTATAATGTGTGAATCAAAATTGAGCAGTTTCTCAGCCTTAAGTTCTCCTATAGCTCCCCTGCAGACATTGAGACAGTGCAGGGAAGAACAGACAGGATCCTGCAGTGACTGTCAGTTGCACCGTGTTACAGGGCATTTGTACTGCAGTGGGGAGCAGTATTGTTTGTGCCTTGACGGGGTGTGGAATATGCACTTATACCTCATGTAAACTACAAAAGCTACCCAAACTTCTTTTCTGCAATCACTGTCTCACTAAATTGAAATTTGAACGAACAAAAGTTTTTGTAATTTGAATCTGTTGTTGGGTGGGTGGGGTTTGGGGGATACATGCTGCAACTGCATCATGCTGGCAGGAGCCATTCTGAAACAGCAGGAAGTGAGAGGGAGATGGGAGCTCCTTGGTTACATCACCACCAACAATAATGCATTATACAGATTAAATATTTACATACTGAAGTTCCCTCCAGGGGATCTGACTGCTTCCAGACTGGGGTCGTGGCTTGGACTTGGATTCAGTTCATACAGAGCACCAAAAAAGGATCTGGTCAGGACTGGGGCTGTCTTAACAGCCAGCTGGAATCAGATTCCTGGGTCCCTCAAAGATCCTGGCTCTAAGGGAGCAGCTCATCTCTGGCATCCCTCTGCTCATTCCCTGGTGGGACTAGCTGGTTGTCCTTGATGGGGAGAATGTGGGCAGCAGGTTCAAATAGTGCCTGGTGGGAGGAGTTGTCCTTTAATTGTGTAGAATCCTGTTCAATTGTCAAAAAATGGATAGGTCACATGTCCCCTACTGGATTTTCTTCTTTTATCCCTCATTTCAATGTACTTTCTCTAGAGCTACTTGCTCTTTTTCCAGCAGTGGTCAGCATCCAGGTTGTGACACTTGATGGACTTCTGCTTTGCAATGTCCACAAAAAGGTCCTTATTCTTGTGGCTGGCCATAGGAGCTTCCTGAACAGATGCTTCTCCTCAAATGGCGATGAGATCCAGGGTCGCAGTATGTCTCCAAGAAGTTGACAAAGGCATTCTATGGTGCTTCTGCAGTGCTATTATGATATACTGGGATCCAGGAGCAAATGGGCAAAATTTGGCCCTGTGCTAGTTTTTAAAGAGGGGAAGGATCTTCTGGAAACTTGACACCACGGTGGAGAAGGCACACAAGTAAACGGACAGGTCAGTAACGGTTAGCCTGCAAAACACTGTGAGATAGCCATTGGAAGCCTGCAAAAAGGTGTGCACATGAACAAAAGGACAGACTAATTCAGCTAGAAACAAACCTAGTCCACTTTGCAAGAGGAGTCCAGAGTCCTGATATAAGTGGAGTCAGTGCACAGTGATGGGTTGCATTGTGTATATACAAGCTTTGTCAAACCAAAGTAACTCAATTGGATCTAGTTTAAAACCCCAGTGTAGACAGATCCTAAGTTTGTGTCATTTACAAGTTTAAGGGGCCAGAAGAAAGTGTAAATGAAACCAACTTGAACTCCAATTCTGACTGCTCTAGAGAAACCTGCAGTACTGATGCAGGCTCCTGGGATGCTTTTGAAATAGGTAGTGTCCAGACACAAAAGTATTCCATAAATTTCACAAGATTTTTCAATATTGTTACAACTATATGATTTCTGAGCAAGTTCTAAGCATCTCTGCCCTCATCAGTTCAATTCTAAATATTTTAGTGCTAACACAAGTGGCATTACAATTGCATCAGTTCATTTGTTCCTCCCAGCACAATCCCAAAGGGCTTCTACTTATCCTTCATCAACCACTTTATCTTTCAGGAACTCTGAAATCCCTGGACACATGCAAGTGCATCCCATAGAACATGCTGTCCTGATGATGAGCTGCCACTGTGGTTCCAGCCAGAAATGAAGTGAAACTTAACTATACTGCAAAAAACTCAATCAATACAGAGAAAGATACAAGACTGGATCCTTGAGAGCAATGGAAAAGGACAGACTAATTCAGATAGAAACAAACCTAGTCCACTTTGCAAGAGGAGTCCAGAGTTCCGGATATAAGTGGAGTCAGTGCACAGTGATGGGTTGCATTGTCCATTGAGGGTCGGGTCCACAGTGTTGTGTGAATAACAGCAATTTTTCTCACATTCCAGATTGGAAACACAGGCAGTACATTGCATTAAATAGCTGTTAAGCTGTGCTGAATTTATTCCTGTTTCAGATGCTGCTGTTAGAAAGGAGGAGCCGCTTTGCGCCAACAAGCAGCTCGCATTGGACAGAAGGGTGGGTAAGGCAAAGATTATCCCGACAATGTCCATAAGGCAATCAAAGAAGGATGACTTATTTTTCTCCTGTGTGTGTGTGGGGGGGGGGGAGTGGGGAGAGATGGGGATGAGAAGGGAGTCTGGTCTGTTTGCAGGATGAGATAGAGGTGAAAGGAGGAGGATGACAATTGCCCACTGCTTATTGGGAGCAGCACAGATTATTTCAGGATGACACTGCAGATTCAAATGGAGGAGGAGGATCATACACTGACCAAGCATATAGAACATGAAGTAAATCAGACAGCTGGAAACAGAGCAATAATGCTTTGTGATGGAGGAAGGCTTGCATCACCTCTCTGTCAATGTCTGCCACCAACCTGGCCAAAATCACATCAGGAATGGGAATTTTGCATTATTTATGAGCCTGGGTGGCAGTATCACAATTGTCACTGTTTCCACTTGCACCACTTTAGGTATGCCCTTATACTTCTGGCACACCTAGCATTGGAAGCTGTTGTGAACAAGGTTTGGCTCTAGCTGTTGTCTGACCCACTTACTTTGGAACACTTTCCTTTTGCTTTCCACAAATGTGATAAATGCAGCAGACAGAAATAACAAAGGTGCCATGTTCAATAACAGTGTTTTTTCTCTTCAGCTTGCCTTGAGCCCCCCCCAAAGACATTCAACCACCTTCTGGTCTGCTGGGACACTAGTTGAACTGATGTCACTGTCTCTGTAAGAAGGGAATGGTTTCCTAAGTCAGGCGAGAAGTGTGTAAATGGGATTATCTTCCTTGCCTGTTTCTGTCTGTTGTGGAATGGTAACAGGATGCCACTTTGTACACTCTGGAGCTACACAAAGTTCTTAAAAATTCACACATCATGCAATCTGCTAGGGCAGCCTATATAAATGTCTACAAACTAGCCCTGTGATCTACTTATCTTTATCAGCGTGGAGTAGTAAATGCTTCAGCTCAAGAAATTGCCATAGATAGTTTCACAGTTGTATTTGTAGCTTTCATAGGTTATGTCTACACTACAAAATTAGGTCGATCTTATAGAGGTCAATTTTTAGAAATCGATTTTATACAGTTGATTGCATATGTCCACACTAAGCGCATTAAGTGGGCGGAGTGCGTCCACAGTACTGTGGCTACCGTCGACTTTCGTAGCGGTGCACTGTTGGAAGCTATCCCACAGTTCCCGCAGTCTCCGCTGCCCATTGGAATTCTGGGTTGAGCTCCCAATGCCTGATGGGGCAAAAACATTGTTGCAGGTGGTTTTGGGTACATGTCGTCAGTCGCCCCTCCCTCTGTGAAAGCAATGGCAGACAATCGTTTCATGCCTTTTTTCCGTGCAGACGCCATACTGCTGTCAGCAGAAGGTGCAGTAGGACTGCTAACTGTCGTCATCATCCACCGCTTCCGCTGCAACTCTGCTCTGCTGCGCTTGTCTCAATAGCGAATTTCTCCATGTTGTCTGTCAGTGCTCCCGAGTACTTGTGTTCTTCCTCGGGAAATGTGCACGGTGCTAATCATCATCCTCCACCACTTCTGCTGCAACTCTGCTCTCCTGGTGCCATAAATCCATCTTGCAGGTCCTTTTGTCGTTCTGTATAAATATCTATTCTCGTGGCAACCATCATCATCCACTGCTTCTGCTGCAACTCTGCTCTTCTGTAGATGCCATGCCATGGCAAGCATGGAGCCCACTCAGCTCACCACTGCTGTTGTGAGCACTGCAAATAACTCGCGCATTATCCTGCAGTATGTGCAGAACCTGCAAAAGCAGGTGAGGAGGCGACCATGCTTCTCTCAAAGCATGGACCCTGGCAATTTGGACATCCTGGTGGTAATGGGGCAGGTTCATGCCGTGGAACACTGATTCTGGGCCTAGGAAACAAGCACAGACTGGTGGGACCGCATAGTGTTGCAGGTCTGGGATGAGTCCCATTGGCTGTGAAACTTTTGCATGCATAAGGGCAGTTTCATGGAACTTTGTGACTTGCTTTCCTCTGCCCTGAAGTGCAAGAATACCAAGATGAGAGCAGCCCTCACAGTTGAGAAGCGAGTGGCAATAGCCTTCTGGAAGCTTGGAATGCCAGACAGCTACCGGTCAGTTGGGATTCAATTTGGAGTGGGCAAATCTACTGTGGGGGCTGCTGTAATGCAAGTAGCCAACGCAATCACTGAGCTGCTGCTATCAAGGGTAGTGACTCTGGGAAATTTGCAGGTCATAGTGGATGGCTTTGCTGCAATGGGATTCCCTAACTGTGGTGGGGTGATAGACGGAATGCATATCCCTATCTTGGGACCGGACCACCTTGGCAGCCAGTATGTAAACCGCAAGGGGTACTTTTCAATGGTGCTGCAAGCACTGGTGGATCACAAGGGACGTTTCACCAACATCAATGTGGGATGGCCGGGAAAGGTGCATGACGCTCGCATCACCAGGAACTCTGGTCTGTTTGAACAGCTGCAGGAAGTACCTTACTTCCCAGACCAGAAAATTACCATTGGGGATGTTGAAATGCCTATAATTATCCTTGGGACCCAGCCTACCCTTTAATGTCATGGCTCATGAAGTCATACACAGGCTCCCTGGACAGTAGTAAGGAACTGTTCAACTGTAGGCTGAGCAAGTGCAGAATGGTGGTAGAATGTGCATTTGGACGTTTAAAAGCTCACTGGCACAGTTTATTGACTAGGACCTCAGCAAAACCAATATTTCCACTGTTACAGCTGCTTGCTGTGTGCTCCACAATATCTGTGAGAGTAAGGGGGAAACGTTTATGGCACAGTGGGAAGTTGAGGCAAATCGTCTGGTGGCCGATATGCACAGCCAGACACCAGGGCAATTAGAAGAGCACAGCTGGGCACCCTGCACATCTGAGAAGCTTTGAAAATCAGTTTCATGACTGACCAGACTAGTTCTGTTTGTTTCTACTTGATGAAAACCTGCCCCCTTGGTTGACTCTACTTCCCTGTATGCCAACCGATGTTCCCGCTTCGATCACCACTTTCAGAGGCTATAAAGTCATTATTGTTTCAAAATCATGCATTCTTTATTAATTCATCACACAAATAGGGGGATAACTGCCAAAGTAGCCCGGGAGGGGTGGGTGAGGAGGGAAGCACCGGGTGGAGTGGTGGATGAGGGGAGGAGGAAAGGACAAGGCCACACTACAGTTCAAAACTTATTAATGCCAGCCTTCTGTTGCTTGGGCAATCCTCTGGGATGCAGTGGCTGGGTGCCCGTAGCCTCCCAGCCCCGTGTTCTTGAGCGTCTGGGTGAGGAGGATATGGAACTTGGGGAGGAGGGCAGGAAGTTATACAGGGGCTGCAGCTGTGGTCTGTGCTCCTGCTGCCTTTCCTGCAGCTCCACCAGATGCCTGAGCATGTCAGTTTGCTCCCCCATTAGACTCAGCATTGCATCCTCCCTCCTCTCATCATGTTCCTCCCCCCTCTCATTGCTTTTATTTAACACTTTCCTGGTCTCTGCCATTGTTTTCCTCCACGCATTCTGCTGAGCTCTTTCAGTGCGGGAGGACCACATGAGCTCTGAGAACATTTCATCGCGAGTGCATTTTTTTTGCCTTCCAATCTGTGCTAGCCTCTGGGACGGAGATGATAAGGGGAGAGTAGAAACATTTGAAACTGCAGGAGAAAAAAAGGGAGAGTAGTATTTAAAAAGATACATTTTAAAGAACAAAGGGAAGACTATTTCACACTGAATCAAGCGATTCACATTACATAGCACATGTGCTTTTGGTACAAGGTTGCATTTTCCCTCTTATATTGAGTGCCTGCCAGTTTGGTGTGAGACATCACACGCTCTCGGCTGGGCAACAGAATTCGGCTTGCAGGCAGCCATGGTAAGGCAAAGGGTTTTGGCTTCTTCAATCTTCATAACATGTGGAAACGGTTTCAAAGAGCAGCACCCTCCTTTCCCACACCAAGCAAAGCCCGTTGGGTTGGCCATTTAAAAGGAGTGGCTGCACTTTTAGGGTGAATGTGCAGCACAACCAAACCCCCGCCCCAATTCTCTGGGATGATCGCTTCAACCCCCCCCCCCGCCACCACATGGCTAGTCTCAGGGAAGATCCCTGTCAGCCAAACGCAAAAAGCTCAGCAAGAACAGGCCTCCCCCCACTCTGTGGCTAACAGGGGGGATGATTTCTTTTCAGCCAAAGGCAAACAGCCCAGCAGGAATGGGCACCTCTGAATGTCCCCTTAAACAAATTTTTCGTATTTGAACCAGGTGACCATGAATGATATCACTCTCCTGAGGCTAACACAAAGAGATAAAGAATGGATGTTGCTTGAATGCCACCAAAGCCCGGGCCAATTTGTGGCAATGCCTTGTTCTGCAATGATTCCAGACTACTTGCTAGTGGTTTGGTGTGGTAAAAGTGTCCTACCATGGAATAAGGCTGACCTCCCCAGAAACCTTCTGCAAAGGCTTTGGGAGTACCTCCAGAGTACCCTGGAGGATTTCTGCTCCATCTCCAGACACATTAACAGACTTTTCCAGTAGCTACAGTGGCCGCAAATGCATCCCAAGTCTTCAGGGCAAATTAATCATTAAACACGCTTGCTTTTAAACCCTGTATTATATTTACAAAGGTACACTCACCAGAGATGCCTTCTCCAGCTTCATGGTCTGGGAGCCCGCCTTGGGAGGGTTGGGAGGATATTGGCTCCAGGATGATGAATAGTTCCTGGCTGCCAAGGAGAAGGGATTCTCCGTTTGCCTGTTGTGCGCTATCCTCAACCTCCTTCTCCTACTCATCTTCCTCATCCACAAAATCTTCATCCCTGTTGCATGAGACTCCCCCTTGCAGGTGTCCACGGAGTGTGGTGGAGTAGTGGTAGGAGGCCCCCCCTAGAATTGCATGCAGCTCATCATAGAAGCGGCATGTATGGGGCTCTGACCCAGAACGACCGTTTTGCATCCTTTGTTTTTTGGTAGGCTAGCCTGAGCTCTTTAATTTTCATGCAGCACTGCTGTGTGTCCCTGTTATAGCCTCTGTCCATCATGCCCTTGGAGATTTTGGCAAATATATTTGCATTAAGTCTTTTGGAACAGAGTTCTGCCTGCACAGATTCTTCTCCCCATACAGCGATCAGATCCAGTGTCTCCCATTCGGTCCATGCTGGAGCTCTTTTGCAATTCTGGGACTCCATGGTCACCTGTGCTGATCAGCTCACCACGCTGGCCAAACAGGAAATGAAATTCAAAAGTTCCCAGGGCTTTTCTTGTCTACCTGGCCAGTGCATCTGAGTTGAGTGTGCTGTCCAGAGCGGTCACAATGGAGCACTCTGGGATAGCTCCCGGAGGCCAATACCATCAAATTGCATCCACACTACCCCAAATTCGACCCAGTGAGGTCAATTTTAGTGCTACTCCCCTCACCGGGGAGGAGTACAGAAATTGATTTTAAGTTGATAAAACAGGCTTGGTCATGTGGATGGGTGCAGGGTTAAATCGACCTAACGCTGCTAAATTTGATCTAAACTCGTAGTGTAGGCCAGGGCTTAGATTCAGAGGTGTGACTCAAACAGGGTAGGGATTTAGATACAGGACTTGGATGGTTTGTGGATACTAAACGTGTCTCTGTGAAAGCTGGACAAGGACATATTTTCTCAATAGATGAGGCATAAGGATGCTCATCTACCAGCTTTCTGGAAAATTTAGAGTATAGGGAAAAGAAAATGGTAGAGTTTTGTAAAGTATTTGACTTATTTTTGATTTAATCTTCTGACAATCTTTTATTATCATCTTTAATTCTCCAGCTCGTTGAATTTGTGGTAAGATTCATTGACTTAGAACTGTAGTTTTCCAGTCAATGCTTTTCAATTGTTTTCTTTTTCTGTGGTTTTATTTTATGTTTCCACTTACCTCAAGTCCCTCTTGATTTACATAAATAATATTTAAGGTCATTCTCTCATCTTTACTCAGGACTTGGTTCTGAATCTTGCATCTGCTTTGTACTTTTAACTCTGACATCATGAACTGTGTATAAATGTCCCTTTTCTGATATTTTCAAAAATGTTTACATTTAAAAGAAAACAGGATTGAAATCAGAGTAGAAGGCTAATGCCCCCCTTTCTTTCAAACATACCCTCAGTTGACAAGACTTGTTATAATGTTCCATTATATAATGAAGCAGTCCATATAATACAATGTGCTTAAATGTTTGCATCAGTAATACAGCATCACCTATTTAAACTTGGAAAATACATCTTTTTTCCTGCTACCTGATCTGGGCAATAAATAAAAAAAGTTAATTTTTTTCTTTGATGTTCAGACTTGATAGATAATGACTTTGACTTTAGCTGGACCTCTTCAGGTGGCAGATAACCAGAATATGATGTGTATGATTAGTGAAGACAGTGTGAGGTCAAGAGGTTCAATTTCCAAATGGTCTTGGGGGATAAAACTAAAGGATTTTAAAGAGATAGCTAGACAGGATTTCAGAGACACTTAATCCTAAAGAATTAGGCTGTACCTGCAGGGTGTTCGCTGTGCTGGCGTATGGCTTTACATGAAATAAGGGCTCAGTAACTATTGCCTTATGTTCCTCCGGTCATTAGGCCTCCTCTGCGCATACAGTTTTCTTCAGCAGCTGCTGGGTGGGATTGCTTTGGAGGAAGAGGATATCAACATTCATGGTGAATATAATGTGAAAAGTTTTCCCATTTTATATGTCTCATATGATATGTATGTAGCTCTAATTATATATTTATAAATATATAAAATAAATGTATGTGCACATCATTATGGTTCTAACAATAAAACTAAGAAGCACTGAGCAGAAAATTTCACTGAGAAACAGAACAAAGTTTTGTAATTATTTTGTATTTTTTCTCCTTTTCCCCTCTACTTCTAGAATAGAGTAAACATATATTGCCTTTCCTTACCCCACCCCTCCCTATGGTTTTCTTACTCATTCTGTTACATCCACAATTAGACTGTAAAAATCATCTGAACAGAGACCTGTGTATTTATTCTGTAAAGCAGACTTGCAGCTGCTACAAAAATAAATAATGCACTTGAAGCATACCTGTAGAACACACATTATTAACATAAGTGATATTTCTAAAAAATGTAGAATTCATAAATGGATAAACACTGAAAAAGAGGTCCAGTCATTAGGCACTGATGTAATTCTCCAGAGGTCAAAAAAAGGGGAAAAAACAGCAGTTAGTCTATGTGGGGCATTAAATGTGTCCATTAGGGAGGATGTGTTGCCATTAATTCATCATTTTAGTCCCACATGAAATCCAAATATTGCACAATGTGCGTTCAGATGAATTGCTTGTATTAGTAGCAGTAGGATGAGTTTTGTACTAGTCTTAGGGACTAGGATAGAAGCTTTCTTGTTCTCTTAGCTAGAAGAGATATTTGCCAGTAGACTCTGTACATAGTCTGTGCTTGAAGGGGAAGGAGTATTGAGAAAACAGTGGGAAATCAAATCAAGTGAATGAAAAATATGGCTGGTTTCTTCCTTCATATCTTAATACTAGAAAAGGGTATCAAGAGTCATGGTGATTGCATCCAAATGATGGGCAGGCTACTGCCACGTGGCTGTCCAGAGATCAAAAGCTAAAGTTGGTCTCTCTTCCTAGTTAGGCAAGAAATTTGAAGATCCATTCCAGCATCTAGGCAGTAAGGGCAATCTTATGTCCATCCCCTCTACTGCCCCAACCAACTGTAATAAATAACCAGGAATATAGTCAAGGAGAGTTTTGACCAAAATGATGCCTTGAACTAGCTCTAAAGGCCAGTAATCTTGGACTCTAGCAGAGGGAATTAAGTCTCAAAACATGAAAAGCTCCACTGGGAGCGTCCTACATTTATCCTTCAGAATCTTTTTTATGTTGTGAGACTGTCAGGAAAAGCACCTTGGCTGATCGGTCATATTTCAGTGGAGCATATGGAAAGAGCCTTTCCTATTACATAGGTTCTAACCTTATAGACCTTATAAAGTAGAGCCACCATGTTGAGTTTCCATGGAAATATGAGATGCAATTGCATAGATGGAGGATAGTGGTAATGGTGTTTGCAACAACCCACCGTGCTAAACAGGCCATATCCTGAAGCATTTCTTCATTAGTAGCCCCAAGTAGAGCAAATCTGTCTGTCCATCCCTTCTTGATCTCTCATGGAGTTGTCTGTTTTGGTGATGAGATGAAGGTCAGTACTGATCAGTACAATCGTCATTGTACTTTACTCCAAATGTGATTAATTTGAAAAGATATGTGACCAAGCATAGTTTTAAGAATTGTTCCAATGACAAATCCAATGAAAGGGGATGTACCCCCATTGAGCAGAAGCAAAAAGGGACATGAAACTTTCATTAAGTGCTTTGCAGAGTTTATGGAGGTATATACACAAACAAAATTGGAATAGATAGCCCTGTTGCTATTAACAGAGAAAGTGTTTGGTATTTCTTTGCAAGATATAGAGAATATATCTTCTAGCTGTGTGGTAAGATGTCTTTCAGAAAGAAACCTGACCTGTAATGAGCAAGCTCTTTTCAACCTGACTAAACTCCAGGCTCATGATTTTCTTTATGTAATAGGTGTTGATCAATTTCATAAGAAAAATAATCAAGACTGAGTTCTGGCTCAATTTATTTTTCTGTATACAAAATAGTCCTCTAATGAAAGCAGCCTCCATCATAATTATTCATTAGAGGCAACCACCAACATTCCAGTGCATCAAAGTTCATTAAGTTCCAATTCCAAAAAATGCCAATTAAAAATAACATGTAATACAATGAAATAATTTATTCAAACAGTTTTATGTGCTGCTAAACACCTTGTTGGGCTGTTGATGTGCTGTGGTGCACCTTTTTCCTTATTGCATTTGACAAGCCATTAGATTAAACTTTAGCAATAAAAGCTTTCTGTAATTGAGACTACAAACTCATTTTTACAAAAGGTATTCAGACATCTTCAATTCATAGATTCCACAGCCAGAAGGGACCATCATGATTATCTAGTCTGCCCTCCTGTATAACACAGGCCATAGAACTTCCCCAAAATAATTCCTACACCATGTCTTTTATAAAAACATTGATGGAGAATCCACCACCCCCCCTTGGTAAATTATTCCAGTGGTTAATTTCTCTCACCATTAAAAATGTACACCTTATTTCCAGTCTGAATTTCTCTAGCTTCAACTTCCAGCCAATGGATCATGCTATATTTTTCTCTGCTAGATTAAAGAGTCTATTATAAAACATTTGTTCCCCACACAGGCACTTATAGTCTGTAATCAAGCCATCCCTTAACCTTCTCTTTATTAAACTAAATAGATTGAGCTTCTTGAGTCTATCACAATAAAGGATTAGAAAACTTGTCTTTAATCATTCTTGTGGTTCTCCTCTTCAGTTTTTCACTATCCCGTCTAGTATTGTGGACACCAGAATTGGACCCAGTACTCCAACAGCAGCTGCACCAGAGCTAAATACAGCAATCAAATAAACACTCTACCCTACTTGAGATTCCCCAGTTTATGCATGAAAGGGTCACATTAGCCTTTTGGCCAGAGCATCACACTGGGATCTCACATTCAGTTGATCATCCACCGTGACCCCCAAATCTTCTTCAGAGTCACTTCTTCCCAGGACAGAGTCACTCATCCTGTAAGTATGACCTACATTCTTTGCTCCTAAATGTATACATTTACATTTAGCCATATTAAAACACATTGTTTGCTTGTGTTCAGCTGACCAAGTGATCCAGATGGCTCTGTATCAATGATATGTCTTCATTATCTGCCATTCCCTCAATTTTTGTGTAATCTGCAAACTATATAAATGATGATTTCATGTTTTATTCGAACTCATTGATAAACATATTAAATAGCATAGGGTCAAGAACAGATTCCTGCAGGACCCCACTAGAAACACATACAATAAATGATGATTCCCCATTTACAATTACATTTTGAGACCTATCAATTAGCCAGCTTTAAATCCCTTTAATGTGTGCCATGTTAATTTTACATAGTATGAGCTTTTTTACTCAATGTTGTGTTACCAAATGAAACACCTTAGAGAATTCTAAGTACATAAATTCAGCACTATTACTTTTCTCAATCAAATCTGTAACCTCATCAAAAAAAGATATCAAGTTAGTTTGACAGGATCTATTTTCCATAAACACATGTTGATTGACATTATTTTATATTACCCCCCCTTTAATTCTATATTAATCAAGTTCCTTATTGGACATTGTATTATCTTGCCCAGGATCAATGACAGAGTGACAGGCCTATAATTATCCAGGTCATCCCATTTACCCTGTTAAAATATTGGCACAACATTAGCTCTCTTTGAGTTTTCTGGAATTTCTGCAGTGTTCCAAAATGTACTGAAAATCAACATTATTGGTCCAGCAAGCTTTTCAGCCTACATCCAAGAATTTTTTAAAAGCTAGCTATCTGGACCTGCCTATTTAAAAAAGTCTAGCTTCAGTAATTGTTCAATGTCCTCCTGAGATACTAGTGGAATTGAAAGAGTATCTGTTTCCCCCCCAAATACAGAACAGAAATATGTATTGAACACTTCTGCATTATTATTTATAATTCTATCCTTTCCATCTAATAATGGACCAATATCATTTCTAGGATTCCTTTTGTTTCTCATATACTTTAAAAATGTCTATTTTCCATAACTCTGCTGTACATAGAGTTCTCTTTGTGTCCCTTTGCTTCCCTTATCCATTTTCTACAATTCCTACCTTCTGATTTATATTCATTACTATCAACTCCCCTTTCTTCTATTTGTGATATTACTTGTTATTTTTATTGAAAATCTCTTTTGATCATGCAAAGAACTGTAAGATTCTATAGGCTAGACTGTATCTGGATCTTTCATGGATGTGCAATGTTGGGACAGGCTAAGCAAGCAGACTCAGATTCTGAGCAGAATCATGTAGTACAAGGACTGCAGAAAGTGAATGCCACTTCCAGGGCTAGCCTCTCTGAAGAGAGTGGGGTGAGATGACAGTGTTAACAACCCAGACCCCTTCTGCACTACTAGATGCAGATGAGGATGGGTGCTGCGTCCTATCAGAGGGCAGAGCACAGTGGCTTTTCTCCTGGTAGCTGCAGGAGGCATCATAGTGGCTTCAGGCACAATGTTTTCCACAGCTGTTCCTGGGGCAGTGCATGGTAGGGTAATCCTCAATGTCTTCAAGACACAGTTGAGCTGTTTATCTCAAGAATTTTGATGGGGAATGGCCTTTGCGCTGATATTTCATGTTGGATACTTCCTTTGGAGGTCATAAGAATATAAAAGAGAACCAGAAAATGTTTTAATCATGGTTTCTGTGTTCATGTGCTTTTTCTTCTCACTTTCTACTGAGAAATTGGTGGATGAAACTAATGTGAAAAATTGGCTATAATATTACAACATATGCATTTAATTATGAAAAACACCAGAGCTTGAATAATGAATGTTATAATAAAAACTTGAATTTTACTTTTCTGAGTAATCTACCAGGACCTATGCTTCTGCAGCCGATGTTACTACAGGGAAAAATAGAGAATTGACTGCCTCATAGAGGGGAACTATGACCTGCAGCCAAACCACTTTGTGCTTTGACTCATCACATTTCACAAACTAGGAAAGGCTGGGTTAATATCTGGATTGGAGACCGCAAGGGATACCTAGAGACTGCAATAATAAGCTTGGCAAAATTCGATGGAGAATGTCAATGTTTGCTTGAGATTTTTTTTAGATTTGTATTGATTTAAATTTTCACAGTTGCATGCAATTATGGATTTAAAACAATTTTTGTTTGTTTGGATTTTCCAGTTGTGGGAAATTGGGGGCACCGGGGGTCTCAGAAAATTATTTAATGACAGTAGACAGGGAGTTTCAAAAACTTAAAACTTTATAAACCATTAAAACACAAGTTGTCAACATCACCTCAAAATATACAAAGAGCAAGTATCTTTAAATCAACAAATCATATCTGTTTTTTTACTGTTCATTTGCTAGTCCATTTGTAAGAAACCTAATTCAAAAGTCTAAATCACTACTTTGCCTAACTGTAAACTTTGGTTATTATCAATGGGAATATTTTTTCATCAGAGTGTGTGTGTGTGTGTGTGTGTGTGTGTGTGTGTGTGTGTGTGTATGGGGAAACTGACATTTAGTAATAAAAATCTAATCCTGCTAAGACTAAGCATAAAGCCATGATGTTGATTTCCTCTGTGGCACTTTCCCCCCTGAATCAAAACTGACCAATGCTCAGAATCATCTTATTGAACACTGCTCTGGCAGCAGCATCTTTCAGATTTGGTAGCAATGTGGTATATATTCACCAGTCTATTCTGTGATTGCTTAATCTAGACTAGGTGTTAAGAAGATTCTATGTGGTGATGCTGTGGAATTGCTTGGCAAACATTTAGATACTACAGTGATGCAGGCTATTAAAAAACAAATACCATCCCCAAGACAGGGTGTGGTCCTACATGTGTGAGCTAGAGTCAGGGAAAGCTAGTGTTTGCATGTCCTGAATCCTGAATGGGTTTCAGAGTAGCAGCCGTGTTAGTCTGTATTCACAAAAAAGAAAAGGACTGCTTGTGGCACCTTGGAGACTAACAAATTTATTTGAGCATAAGCTTTTGTGAGCTACAGCTCACTTCATCGGATGCAGCTCACAAAAGCTTATGCTCAAATAAATTTGTTAGTCTCTAAGGTGCCACAAGTACTCCTTTTCTTTTTTGTGAATCCTGAATGAGGATTCTCTTTGATTTTTACTAAACCTGAGTCCCATTTCTTCTACTTCTCAGAGCTCACTACAATCATTAAAGCTCCCAGGGTATAGCCTTGCCATTCTGGCCAGTTCCATCTTAGATAATTGCATTTTGTCTTCTTAAATTCCCTTTGCAGTTTGAATTGGATATGAGATTCTTCGTTACTTTTTGTCCTATACCATTGTGAACAACTACTGTCTAGAGATAGCGCTGCAGTGATGAGTGATCTACCCTTCATCTACTTCCCAGTCGTGATGCAAATCTGAATTTAATGCTTGCAAAGCTCTAAGAGCTGTGGATGAAGGCCCTATAGACATGCAAAGCATTAATTATTTTAACTATTGCATGGATCTGAAAGTTTGATAGAAGGCAGATAAAGTAGCATGACATTTTTGTTTCTGTAAAGGCCACAGGTAATAACCCACTGAAACAAATGGTGACTTCCTGCAGGTAGTGCTGCAGCAGATGTGAGTCCACCACATTCCTTTGGTCTTCAGGTGTCAGAACTGTTTCAGAGTAAAGGTATGCCTGTACAGCAAAAACCAAACCAAACCCTGCATCGGCAAGGCTCAGAGCCTGGGTCCCCTCTTTGCTGTGTTTCAAAGCCTGGGCTCCAGCCCAAACCCAAACATCTACACTATTTTTAGACCCAGACCTCAAACCCCACAAGCCCAAGTCAGTTGACCCAGGCTCTCAGATTTGCAGGCACAGGTTCCCCCCACCCCCGTATAGACGTACCCTCAGGGTACGTCTATACTGGAATTAAAAACCCTGTTGCTGGCCTGTGACAACTGACTCTGGCTCACAGGGCTCAGGCCAGCCAATGGGGCTGTTTAACTACAGTGTAGACATTCGGGCTTGGGCTGTAGCCCAGGCTCTAGGTCTCTGTCAGATGGGAGAGTCCCAGAGCTTGGGCTGCAGCCCAAATATCTATACTGCAGATAAACATCCCTTAGCCCAAGCCTCTTAGCCCAAGCCAGCTGGCATGGGCCAGCCATGGCTTTTTAATTGCAGTGTAGACATACGCTAACAGGCAGAAAAGGGGAGTTAGTTAAAGATGGCCAATGCAAATGTACATGTTTGAAGGAAGAAAAAGAAAATGGAGCTTGTCCACAAACTAGGTAAACTAATACAAGTTCATTCCCTTTTCTAAGATGTAGCTTGTATTGTAGAGTGCACAACAGAACACCATTTATCTGTCTAGATCAGGGACAAAAAATGTGTTTAGGCAGATGGGAAACTGTCTGACAAATGATGGGGCACATTCCCAATTTTGGATAATAAAATCTGTACACAGAATGAAGTCCTGTACACTGCATCTTAAAATGGTTTAACTCTGCCCTCTCAAATGAAAGGTCTTTCAAATTATAGCTTCTATGCTTATTAGAAACTCCTAAAATGTAAGACTCATAGGTAGTTGAATATCTAATGCTAGTCATAAATCTAAGAGGAGCAAATAACCTTAGGCTATGACAAATAATTCAAAGATCATTCAACAACTGGTTGAGTGAGGAGGATACTGTATAAGAACAGATTTGGTGGACAGCAAAGAATAGCTGACAGCAAAGAATGTGGTGTCTGCGTCCTTTTGCTCTAAGCCAGGGATCTCAAACTCAAATTACCACGAGGGCCACATGAGGACTAGTACATTGGCCAGAGGGCTGCATCACTGACACCCTGCCCCTGGCCCTGCCCCCACTCCACCCCTTCCATGAGGCCCCACCCCCACCCCGCCTCTTCCAACCCCTTCCCCAAATCCCCACCCTTCCCCCACCTCCTCCCCTGAGCGTGCAGCTCCCCCTCCTCCCTGGAAAGCACTAAGGGCTGCCAAACAGCTGTTTGGTGGCAGGAAGCACCAGGAGGTAGGCAGAGGAGCAGGGACATGGTGCATGGGGGCAGCGAGTGGCAGGTGAGGGGAGCTTGGCGGCTGCAGGAAATAACTCGGGGGCGGGGAGCTTGGTGGGCTGCAGCAAATAACTCTGTGGGCCGCATGCAGCCTGCGGCCCGTGTGTTTGAGACCCCTGCTCTAAGCTATAAATAATCCATTTTGTTGCTGCTGCTAGCACTTTTTCTGATTCTACATCCTCAATATCAAACTGAATAACATGTTAGCCAAGCAAACTGAAAATGTTTTCTTTGTATGCAATATAGTGTGTCTCAGAATCTGATTTACTGGGATATTAATGAAATATATTGACAAGAAGTCAATTTTCTCCTTGAAGAGTCTTGAACTTTCATATGCTCTAGCAAGGAATCATATGACCCGTACAAAAGTTAGACTTTGGACTGCTCTCCACTGCAGTAGTATAAACCCACAGTAACTTCATTAATGGGATTATTCCAGATTTATGCCAGTGTAACCAGGAGTAGATCTGGCCCATTGAGATGAAATAGCATAGTTTTTCAGTATGCCATTTTGGGGACTAATCTGTGGTGTAATGGTATTATTTCTGTCGATAAAGGCAAATACATGTTTATGCTGAATAAAAAAAGTCAATAAATAGCCCTGTCTGTTCATGCCATATCAGCTCATGTGGATATTAAAATAATTTTGAAAGCTGCATGTGATGACAGGCTGGTTCATTAATCAATGTTTTCTACACATACCTTTTAGACAAATGAGGTAGATCACCATCAGCAAGAAAGTCTCTTCCCCTTGACCCTTCCCCCATCTGTGTGTACTCTTATGTGATTGACAGGCACTGGAAGTTTTTTCAAGGATAATAAAACACTGGAGTTCAAACCATTTTTTACTTCCAGTTTGAGCACAGTATTGAGTGACTCAGAAAATTCCACATCATGTTTTACAGAGGTATAAAACACAATTATACTTGTCATGTTAAATTAGAGATTCCATAGGAGCCAGTATATGTCTTCATAAATGGTGGTGTGATGGGATATACTCCTGGCCCTGGTCCTGAGAGCTGAATTAGGCCAGGTGGGCTCAATCAGCCAATTAAGTGGCAAACAAGGGAGATTTAGGCTTGTGGAGAGCCTTGATTAGAAAGAAGCTTACCTGTGAGGGAACAAGAGGTGGCTTCTGTAAAGCTAGAAGGCTGGAAATAATGTAGGGGAGCAACAGGGAGGAAGCCTGTAGCCTCTGTCCCTGATGTAACTGAGAAGGAAGGGGAGAAGAGGGGTAATAAGAAGCTCAGGGATGAGGGTGGGGTTTAATGTCCTCTCTAGAATTTTAAGGAGATGCAGACTGGCCTTGGACCAGAACCTAGGGAGGTCCTGGGTTTCCCTACTGCAGAGAGGTGATGTTATGGGCAGTGGATACAAAGACTACTAGGGTTGCCAGTTTTAGTTGGATGGGTTCCTGGAGGTTTTATCAAATGACATAATCTTTAATTGAAGATCAATCTTTAATTCTTAGGGACTCCAGGATCATCCTGGAGGGTTGGCAACCCTAAAGAGTCACTGCTAGAGTGACATTGCTAGGGCATCGGGCCTGAGAACTACCTGATGCTGCTTATGGAAAGAGACTTTGAAAGATTACCGTGGAAGGGGAAACCACTGAGTGACCTGTCTGGATGCCTAATTTACGAAGAGGCAGCAGCCTTTCCTGCAGTGAGAGAGGCAGAGTGCAACTGCAGGAAGGGATGTCTGCCTTAGAGCTAATCACTCAAACCACCAGGAGGCAGCACCATCCAGCAGTGAGTAGATCACTCCATCATGGGTGGGGTTCCCCCTTTCAGGCTGAAGGTTGCAACCACTTTTATTTTTAAGCTGTCTCCCAGGTAATTAAATCAGAGGGAATGGGATACTAGTTAATGGGACAAAATAATTCCCTTAGGACTGCATCACTCTAAGTTCTTTTCTTAGATTACTCTGTTTATCCTGATAGCCCCCCAAACTGCTGTTATATTATGGTCATCTACTGTGTCAGCATTCAGACTTTTTGTGTGTGTGCAAGTCTTGCAATTGTGCTGACCTATAGCTAAGACAGCTGAGTAATGAGCCATGCACCTGACAATGAAACTTCCAAAAGTCCTTTTACAGATCCTGTTCCTTAAAATTCTAGAGAGGACATTAAACCTCTCACTTTCCCTCCCTAGTCCATTCCCCAAAGTTGCTGAGTAGGAAGTGCAAAGCTGTGCTGTGACAGTTGCTGAGGATGATTTTTCCACTCCAGTTCCTTCTCCAGTAGAGTGGAGCTCTCTTTCTCTTATTAGTTTTGCTGACATTGTGTCTCTACTTAATGCTATATTTGCAGTGTACTGCTAATTCTATCCAACAGTGCTTGCATTCATAGTGGAGTGAAGCAAATAATGCACTGACTACAACAATGGCATGTGTTTTCATTATTTGAATTTATTTGACACATTTTTGGTGGATTTTCCTTCTACCCTGTGGCAGACAGTTTGTTACTACTAGGGCTGGCTGGAAAAAAAGAATTCCCTTTTGCAAAAGGGAGAAAAAAATATGGACGTTTCAACATTTTGGTTTTGTTCCACATTGGAACAAAACCTAAATCTTTTGAGAGACTGACCCCCTGGCTTACTCTGTGGTTAGAGTACTCATCGCTAATGTGGAAGACCAAGGTTCAGCTCTGTCTGATTTGTAGAAGTGATTTGAAGCTGGGTTTCCTAAGCCCCAGGGGATGTTCCTGTATTGAATTAGCTAGAGCAGGGATTTGAAGTTCAGCCTTCTACATGCTAGGTGAGTACCCTAACTACCAGGCTATATAGTCTGCTGCCTATTTCATTTGGTGACTCCTGGTTCTTGTGTTTATGAGAAGGAGTAAATAACACTTATTACTTTCTCCACACCAGTCATGATTTTACAGACCTCTATCATATCCTCCCTTAGTCGTCTCTTTTCTAAGCTGAAAAGTCCCAGTTTTATTAATGTCTCCTTATATGGAAGCTGTTCAATACCCCTAATAATTTGTTGCCCTTTTCTGAACCTTTTCCAATTCCAATATATCTCTTTTGAGATGGGGTGACCCCATCTGCATGTAGTGTTCTAGATAAGGGCATACCATGGATTTATAGAGGCAATATATTTTCTGTCTTATTATCTAGCGCTTTTTAATGTTTCCCAACATTCTGTTTTTTTTTACTGCCGCTGCACATTGAGTTGATGTTTTCAGAGAACTGTCCGATGAAGTGAGCTGTAGCTCACAAAAGCTTATGCGCAAATAAATTTGTTAGTCTCTAAGGTGCCACAAGTCCTCCTTTTCTTTTTACAGATTTTCTTGAGATTTGTCATGGTTCATGGAAGTACAGAGTAGTGTTAGTGACACACATTTTGGCCCATTTGAGTCAGGGATTCCAGAGAGATAAGCTCCTCTTCCCGAAATAGCAGTTTTTCAAAAGTTTTTAGTTTTTTTTTTTTTGGTTTGTTTTTGTGCAGATCTGTAGATCATACTGTTGCTGTGATGCATGTCAAAATGGCCTCAATTGGTCAATTTTTACCAAAGGTAGTGCATGGCACCTATTAAATCTTTGGGGGACCCAAGTTGTGAACAGTACTTGAGGACGTGTTGTGTTGTAATGTTGTAGGCATTTTTGTTATGCTTATTGCCACCCGGTGGCCAATGTGAGAATAGCTATTTACTGTTAAGAGCCCTAACGCTGTGCTGAGCATGCTCGAGTACACGTGAAAGGAAGTCTTTCCACCCTGGAAGCTGATTTAGTGTCTTTGTGAAGCTGTACCACAGTAAAAGTCATCTTTTTCAGTTCTAATCTGTTTTGAGTCTCCATATACTACACTGGTGATGAGGATAAACTGAAAACGACCAGAAAGTTCTACACACTATGTAAGTGTCTACCCCTTTTCGTGCGAAGAAAAAGAGCTGCACATGGTATAATGCAAGCATTTGATGCAGAGCAGGTCGTCTGGATTCAGGATGCAGACTCCCCCAGTACTTCACTACAAATGATAGAGGGTGATAACAAACATGCCATTTTATTGAGCATTTGTGGAGCAAAAATGTATAGTTTAATTAGAAGTTTGGTGGCACTGGAAAAGCCCAGTGCCAAGTCCTTTGAGCTGGTGAAAGCTGTCATGTACCATCAGAGATTGTGCAGCATTTTAAATTGAACAAGTTTTCCTGCCAATCTGTAATGGCAGTGACAGTATTTGTAGCAGAACTGTGTTCTTTGCCAGAGCACTGTGGTTTTGGAGATACATTAAGTGCCATGCTGCAGGATAGATTTGTCTGTGATATCAGTGATGAAAGAATTCAGAGATGTCTATTGGCAGAGTCCACCGTAGACTTTAAAAAACCTCTTTCATGCCTTGTGCAATTTCCAGAAGTTGCACAGCATGATTTGGATTTACAGGGAGGCACTAGGCAGCACATAGCCAAATGGTTGTGGGCACCATGCACAACTTGTCCAGCATTCCACACAAAGCAAATGAATTTTTAAGAAAACAGAGGTACCTCTTTAAGAACACACAAAATCGCTTTATATGCGGGAGGGGGGAAACATAACCAAATCTCCTGCCCATACAAAGTGCAAGGTCATCTTGCACAAGTGTGACGAAAAAACTGACACATGGAAGGGAAATGTGGGTCACATGAAAGAGTTTCATCCTATTTCCGAGGAGGAAGAGGAGCCAGAAGCTGAGGACTCTGTGTATACAATGCTTAATATTACAAGGAGAAGCCACTGTGAGCGGATGTTACAACTAATGGAGCAAGAATAACCATGGAGATTATAGACCGAGACGCTCCTGTATCAATCATTAAGGTTACTTATCACCAGGGGTGGCCAAGGGACAGTACACCACAATTGGGAGTGGCAAAGGTGGTGGTATGTATGTACAAGAGAATAAGTGACTTTGCTTCTCACAGGAAATGTGGAAATGGGATACCAGCACCAGAAGCTTAACTTACCTTTAGTAGTATTGAAGGGGGAAGGCCCCAGTGTCATGGAAGGAAACTGGTTAAAGTTATTAAAACTTAACTGGGTGGACATCAACCATGTCCATATACTAGTGTACTGAAAAACACTCAGAGCTGTTCAGTGAGGGTCTTGGAAATCTGAAAGAGGTCACTGGCAGAATTTACTGGATCCAGATGTTAACCCAAAGCTATTACCCTCTGCCATGTGCAATAAGGAAGATCAAGAACTGGACCGATGACAGGCTCAGTAATATCAGCTGCCTGTACAACTCTCAGACTGGCTGCTCCTGTTGTCCTTGTGTTGAAATCAAGTAGTGAGGATATGCAAGGACTACAAGGTCAGAATCAGCTGTGTGGCCAAGCTAGATACATATCTGCTTTCTTCTGTTGAAGACCTGTACTTTATCTTGGGAGGGAAAGACTTTCACAAAACTCAATTTAAGTAATGCATACCTCCAGATCCCCCTGGACAATAGATCTAAACCCTATGTAACTATCTATACTCCTAATGGGTTATTCCATTACAGCAGCTTCCCATTTGGAGTGTGAGCAGCTCTGGGTATTTTTTCCATGGACAATGTATTCCAAGGCATGCTACACGTCTATGTATACCTTGATGGGGTTCTGTTTGCCGGGGGATTTGCGTCAGAACCCTTGAAAAAACTTGAAGTGGGTACTATAGAAATGGCTATGTATTCTTCACACTGCTGAAGTCATTACCTTGGACACAAAATTGTTGCAACAGGCTTATATCTACTAGAGGAGAAGGTATGGGCCATTACTGAGGTGCCACCACCGAAATCAGTGTCCTAATTTTAAATCCTTTCTAGGCCTGCTGAATTTTTAATCAGTTTGGCCTCTATATTGGCTCTATTACACAAACTGTTACAGAAAGGGATAAAATTCTAGGGAGATCAAAAACAAAAAGTAGCTTTTGCAGAAGGAAAGACATTGTTAAAGTCATTAAACCTTTTAGGCCAATATGATAGCCAGAAAGAACTAGTCTTGTCTTGTGATGCCTCACCATATGTGGGGGGAGAAGTACTAGCCCACCAGTCATCTGTCAGATCTAAGCATCCCATCAATTATGCATTAAGTAGGCTGATCATATTTCCTCAAGGGAAATCGGTGACCGTGTGGGGCTAGCCTGAGCCCCACCCCTTTAGAGCTGGCTCAAGCCGCTCGCCCGAGCTCTGCCGCTCCATCCCCCCACAGGGCTGGCATTACTGCTCACCCCCATGTGAGACTGGGGCTAGTGTTTGTTTCCCCCCACATGTTTCTCTGCACCCCACTTTTTGACAAAAGTGGGCATTTATCCCATTTTTTTGCTCTTGCTAATTGATCAAGTTGGCAAGAGCAAATGGGACAAATGCCCACTTTTGCCAAAAAAGTCAGGATGGCCGGGACAGGGCTTAAAAAGGGGACTGTCCTGGCCAAAATGGGATATGTGGTCACTCTAGTATTAAAGCCCAGAAGAGAGAATTTATTCCCATCTAGAACAAGAGAGGCTAGCAGTGGTTTTTGGGGTAAAGAAGTTCCATTCTTACCTAATGTGGCAGGTATTTTGTTATACATTCAGACAATACACCTCTGAGAAGTTTGAGAGCAAACCCGTACCCGTTATGGCATCTGACAGAATTCAGAGATGGGCTTTCACCTTGTCAGCTTTTGACTAAGAGTTTGATTAGAACCTGGTCAAGCATTTGGTAATGTGAATATTCTGGCTAGACTTCCTTTACTGAATAGCTTGCTAAAAACACCTCAGTCTAAAGAAACCATCCTCCTTATTAAGCTACTATCCACTTCCCTGATGCAGCACAGATGAAAAGAGAGACAGAGACCATTATTGTCCTGAGCGCAGAGAATGGTTACAAATGGCTAGACGGAGAGGGTAAGCTCAGAGCTCCAACCTCATTACTCCAGAAAGGGGTGTTTAAGAGTTCAGGATGTCTGCTTATTATTTAGGTCCCAGGTGATTATATCTCTAGTAAGTAGACCAGTGGTGCTAAAGTTGTTTCATGTAACACATCCTGGCATTGTACACATGAAGGGTCTTGCACGCAGTTGTGTGGTGGCTGGGAATGGATCAGGAAATCAAGCCACCATATTCCACTGAAAGCGTGATGGGAGTGGACTCTGTGACCCTGGGTAAGGCTTCAGGTAGATTATGCTGCTCCATTTACAAGGAAAATATTTGTAGTAATTGATGCTCATTCCAAAATGGATGGAGGCACGCATAATGCCCTCTTTTACAGCCAAGGCTACAACTGATCACCTTCAACTTACATTTTCTATTTTTGGATTGCCTGGGACAGTGGTGAGTGACAATGGTACTCAGTTCATTGGTGCAGTATTTCAAAAATTTATTGAGGGGGAAAGCATCCAACACATTATAACTGCACCATAGCACTCCTCCTTCAAATGGCCTAGCGGAGAGAACTGTGCAAATCCTAAAAGAGGGAATGAAGATGGCACATGGTAGTATAGAAACCAAGATGGGCAGGCTTCTTTTCCAATATCGTGTGACACCACAAGTCACAACAGGAAAGTCAGAACTCTTAATGGGAAGGAAATTAAGAACTCATCTGGACTCTCTATGCCCTGATGTGAGATGTAATTAAGAATACAGTTCAGTTTAGCAATACTTTATATAAATTAGTTCCATATATATGGAACTGTTACGAGAAAAGATCCTTTCTCTAATAGTGGTAATAGGCTTTCAGCCTTTTTAGAAATTATGATTTACGGTCAACATAAAATGTCTGTCTTCATTTGTCATGATAAAATTTCAGAGAGTTGCTTTAGATTCACCTCATCTTGGGTGTACATTGTAAAATAATGTATCTTGATAGAAATTATTGTTCATTTAACTGAGTCCTTGTTAATCTGGCTGTTTGATTCATAGATACTAAGGTCAGAAGGGACCATTCTGATCATCTAGT
This sequence comes from Dermochelys coriacea, assembly GCF_009764565.3. Lineage (NCBI taxonomy): Eukaryota > Metazoa > Chordata > Testudines > Dermochelyidae > Dermochelys > Dermochelys coriacea. The sequence goes on from NC_050069.1 coordinate 232,279,073, forward strand.
CTGACCTCCTGCACAGCGCAGGCCACAGAATCTCACCCACCCACTCCTATGAAAAATCTCACCCATGTCTGAGCTATTGAAGTCCTTAAATCATGGTTTAAAGACTTCAAGGAGCAGAGAAGCCTCCCTCAAGTCAACCATGCCCCATGCTACAGAGGAAGGCGAAAAACCTCCAGGGCCTCTCCAATCTGCCCTGGAGGAAAATTCTTTCCCGACCCCAAATATGGCGATCAGCTAAACCCTGAGCATATGGGCAAGATTCACCAGCCAGATACTACAGAAAATTCTTTCCTGGGTAACTCAGATCCCATCCATCTAATATCCCATTTCAGGGGATTTGGCCTATTTACCCTGAATATTTAAAGATCAATTACTTACCAAAATCGCATTATTCCATCATACCATCTCCTCCATAAACTTATCGAATAGTATCTTAAAACCAGATAGATCTTTTGCCCCCACTGCTTCCCTTGGAAGGCTATTTCAAAACTTTACTCCTCTGATGGTTAGAAACCTTTGTCTGATTTCAAGTCTAAACTTCCTGGTGGCCAGTTTATACCCATTTGTTCTTGTGTCCACATTGGTGCTGAGCTGAAATAATTCCTCTCCCTCTCCTGTATTTATCCCTCTGATATATTTATAGAGAGCAATCATATCTCCCCTCAACCTTCTTTTAGTTAGGCTAAACAAGCCAAGCTCCTTAAGTCTCCTTTCATAAGACAAATTTTCCATTCCTTGGATCATCCTAGTAGCCCTTCTCTGTACCTGCTCCAGTTTGAATTCATCCTTTTTAAACATGGGAGACCAGAACTGCACACAGTATTCTAGGTGAGGTCTCACCAGTGCCTTGTATAATGGTACTAAAACCTCCTTATCCCTACTGGAAATGCCTCTTCTGATGCATCCCAAAACCGCATTAGCTTTTTTCACAGCCATATCACATTGGCAGCTCATAGTCATCCTCTGATCAACCAATACTCCAAGGTCCTTCTCCTCTTCCGTTACTTCTAATTGATGCGTCCCCAATTTATAACTAAAATTCTTATTAATCCCTAAGTGCATAACCTTACACTTCTCACTATTAAATTTTATCCTATTACTATTACTCCAGTTTACAAAGTCATCCAGATCCTCCTGTATAATATCCCGATCCTTCTCCGAATTGGCAATACCTCCCAGCTTTGTATCATCTGCAGACTTTATTAGCACACTCCCACTTTTTGTGCCAAGGTCAGTAATAAAAAGATTAAATAAGATTGGTTCCAAAACCGATCCCTGAGGAACTCCACTGGTAACCTCCCTCCAACCTCACAGTTCGCCTTTCAGTAGGACCCGTTGCAGTCTCCCCTTTAACCAATTCCTTATCCACCTTTTGATGTTCATATTGATTTGGAAATATAGAAGATAAATCTTCATAATGATATTGGGTGATGAAAGCTAATGACATTTTTTGCTGTGGCAAATGAAAGAATAGAAATAAGCTAATCCATATATTTCTTTTAACTTTTTTCTCTTAATGCTTTATTCATGACAAATCTCCTACAGATAAATTGTGTGTCATGTTAGCAATGAGTTGCAAGGCTACCAAACATAAATGCATCTGGTCTCTGATTTTTTTTTAAAAGGGCTTCAGTGCAGCCTCTGATTGTGTAGGTGCAATATTGTTCCTGCAATTCATTTCAGCCAACCTGGGTAGGTAGTTTGTGTAAACTCCTGCAATTGATATTTTTAGACAAAAATTGCTCTTTCATTGGGGGCAGGTCTGAGGTCCCTTTTAAAAATAAGGGCTTAAATGTTTAGACTTGTGTGGGGTTTTCCCCCCCCCCACTTCGTTGACCAACAAAAGTGCTAGTGTAGACGTAGCCTAAGAATCTGCTTCTTCATGTCTTGTCTTGTCAAGGGACAGGGACAGATTAAAGAGTGGTTAATCTCTGAAAAAGACTTTTTTTAACCTGGTATTGTGAGGATCTGTGACAATTGATTTTTTTTTTTCCTCAAGATCTCCGTAGCAAATCTGCATACTTTACTAGTAAAAATGTCTTTCCAAGTGCCATGCTTGCAAACTCTCCTTGGGCTCTAGGGTGAAGCTGTGTTCCTTTCTGCACTGGTACTTGATCTAGGTAAGTCATGTTAGAGAGTGGTTATCATTAAAACCTCTCCTGTTTTGCCTTGGATAACAAAATAATGTTACCTTAGTATCTGAAGGGTTCCTGAATTATTCCTGAAGAACCTAGAATACTACAAATACTAAAGACAGTTTTTATTTAGTTATCAAAGGCAAAATAGGAAAGATTTAAAAGCAACCACTGTAAATATGTCTAAGGACTTGTCTATACAGCAAGTTAGCACATGGTAAGCTGGGGTCTAAATCTACTATGCTCTGGTGTGCCATGAACGAAATCACCATGTGGACCCAGCTACCATGCATTAAGATTCTGTAGTGTACTTTGAGCTTCCGCTGTTTCAAACAGCGGTAGGTCAATGTGCAGTTATGGAGCTTTTAGTGTTCAGTAGCTGAGCCCAAAGAGCCAGTTAGAGAGTGGCATACTAGAACGCTGCAGGTTTACAGCACAGTTTGCAGCACCCTAGCTCACCCTATAGAAAAGCCCTTGCTGTGCACTAACTTGCCATATAGACGTGCCCTAAGGTACAATTCAGTGCTGCATTTCAGCTGTACCTTTATTCCTGTCCTCCACATGATTGTGGCTTGTCCCTTTTTAAAAAAGATTCTGTTTCCTCTTTGTTCTATGGCACAGGCATAGAGGTGAGAAATCTTATGTGACCACAAGGCTGTCCCATGAGATACCTGCTATTTTTCCAGAAAAGCAAAACCACCTTTGTATGGTACTTGTAGAGTGTTTTCTATACATGCCTTTTAAAGTGCTTTCTCAGCATTAGCATCATGTTCTTATTACGCCTCTGGTGTTTAGAGCAATGATGAAGCTCCTCCACTCCTGTTTGTTTCTGGCAAGTCTTTCAATGGTTCCCCAGCTGTACCCCAGGTTTTTCAGCTCTGCTTCCACAGCTCTTTGCCATGTTGTTTTTTGGGCGGCCTCGTTTTTGCTTGCCTTCAGGTGTTCATCTTATTGCTACTCTGGCGATGGAATCAGTTTCCATCTGAAGCACGTGATTGATCCATCTCCAACGCCTCCTGGCAATGATGGTGTTCAGATCCTCTTGGCTGCACTGTGTCAATGGGTTTGAGATTGTGCTGGGCCAAAAGATATGGAGGATTTTTCTGAGGCAGGTTGTATGGAGTGAAGACAGTTTGGACATGTCAGGCTTTTTCATTCCTCAGCATTCTGTACTATAAAGTAGTGTTGAAAGTACAGACCTCTGATAAATCTCAAGTTTGGTTTTGGTGTTGTATTTCTGCTGGACTTAGCAGAAGATGTCGCTCTCCTATCACATACCCAAGACCATGTGCAAGAAAAAACAATTTGACTCCATGCATTCTGCCAGAAAGTTGGACTGAAAATCAACCGCAATAAGACACATCGTGACCTTTAATATTGCCTCACCATCACTACTACAGATAGAGGATTATGTTCTCACCAGTGTAGAAACATTCACCTACTTGGGCAACACCATCAGCCAGGGTGGTGGAACAAGACAGGACGTCCGGAACAAAATCAATAAAGCCAGGAAGGCCTTCAGGAGCTTAAGTACAGTCTGGAAATCCTCAAAATACAACACCAAAACCAAACTCTCAACATAATGGTCTCTACTATTTGGATTTTGTTTGCCAAGGGATGGTGTGAATTTTCTGTGGTATAGATTTCTGATGAAATGAGCTGTAGCTCACGAAATCTTATGCTCAAATAAATTTATTAGTCTCTAAGGTGCCACAAGTACTCCTTTTCTTTTTGCGAATACAGACTAACACGGCTGCTACTCTGAAACCTGGTTTCTAACTCTGGCCCTGACCTTTTGGATTGGATATTTCCTTCCTGGCTTCTGCTTCAAGCAGTAGACCTGACCACTCATGGCCTGGTCTCTAACACACACTCCCTTATTTTCCCAAAGTCTGTTCTTTTGAAGTAAAAAAACATAGTTGAAGACCTAGTTTTGATTATCCTACCTCTGCTTGCCCGCAGTGTTGCTGACTAGTTGCCTTAGTATGTTCCTAGGCAGTCAGATGGTATTGTACTCAGACTGCTAACCAAAGCCACAACTGCCATGGCCATGTTGCTATTTTTAGCACACTAGTTCGAGCAGAGCTAACACGTGGGTCTAACCACACTGGAATTATGCCTCTCAGCTGCTGTGTAAAAAATACCCTGAGTTTTAAATTTTGGCACCAACACCTGGTTTCTTTGTCCCGCTTCTTGTGGAATTCCATTCCTTCAAACCCTAGTTCTGCCTATCTCCCCTTTCCCTCACCCTCCCCCACAAAAATGTTGGAGAAAACAAGTTACTCTTTTTTGTTCTCCCCAGATAAGATCTATCCTGGTGCTGATAGTCTTCAACAACCATCCTATTCATGGATACACCGACTGTCTACTTAGCACAAGGAGCATGAGGCAGAACACACTCAAAGACGGTTAAAAGACATAAGGGGACAGTTCATAAAAATCAAACTAGAATTGATAAGTTGGGGCTTGTTTACACCACAAATGTTTTGCCATGATAGATATCCTGGTATAGCTATGCTGGCAAAGCCCCCTAGTGGCGACACAGTGTGTACTGACAGAGTTATTTTGCTATTATCGTCAAACCACCTCCCCAAATGACATAAGCTATACTGGTAAAAGTAAAGATCAAGTCATACCAACAAAATAGTCCAAGGGCTTTTATTGGCATAGCTATTATCAGCTGGGGGATATAATTATTTTCACACTCCTAGCTGAGATAGCTGTGATGGCAAAACTTTGTAGTGTACACTGAGCCTTGTACAAAGACAGATCCCCAAATTGTCAGTCTTTTGCCCCAACTACCAATTTATAGGATATCATGTCTTCTGTTTCATAAGGTTTATTTGATTTAGCCACGTGGAAGAAGAAGAAAGGTCTTGGGGTAATGCAGTGGACAGACTCGGGACATTTGGATTCTATTCCCAGCTCTACCATTTCCTTCTTGTGCAACTAAGGGCAAGTCACTTGATCTCTCTATACCCCAGGCATCTCTAATGTATTTCTCCTCACAAGTACCAGTTAGTTTTATAATATTTGAGAGGCATTCGGTGATGGAGGGAGGACATAGAGGTACCTAAATAGATAAGCAGAAGCACATAAGACTTGTTTTTTCTGTGGTGTTTGTTGAATACTTTTTTTTTTTTTTTTGTATAAATAAATTGGAATCTTCCCCTTTTTTCCCCCCCCCCATCCCACTTCGTTCCCTTCAGAGAGCATTATAAGAATCCTGGTCTGCTTTAACAGCTGATTGTTTCCAGATTAAGTTTCACATTTTAGCAGACATTCATGAATAAAATGCAAAAGTTTTCGAAAGAGAGAATCAGAAGTTTGGAGAAGAGAGAAAAGGGCATGGCTGGATCTCACTTCGAGTAAAATTTAACACTCTCCGATGTAAATTCATTTATTGTAACCAATGTGTCTCATTCTTCCCCACTACTGTTTATTTCAGAGATGGGCAAACTATGGCCCACGGGCCACATCCGGACCGTCCTGCCTGGCCCCCTGAGCTCCTGGCCCGGGAGGCTAGCCCCCGGCCCCTCCTCCTCCGCCACACTGCTGCGCGGGCAGCACTCTGAGCGGTGGGGTTGCGTGCTCATGTAGGGCAGCGTGTCTGCCTATGGCTGGGCAGCGTGATAGCCAGATATGCTGCTCTGAATAGCCAGGGCCAGGGGGTTGGATAAGGGGCAGAGGGTTCCGGGGGGGTAGTCAGGGGACATGGGGTGGAGGTTCGGGGGGGGGGTTGGATAGAGCAGAGGTTCTGGGGAGGCAGTCAGGTGGGGGGGTTAGATGGGGGTTGGGTCCTGGGGGACAGTTAGGGGCGGGGGTCCCTGGAGGGGGTGGTTGGGGACAAGGAGCAGGAGGGTTGGATGGGTCGGGGGAATTTGAGGGGGGCAGGCAGGGAGTGGGAGGGTGCAGATAAGGGACAGGCTGTTTGGGGAGGCACAGCCTTCCCTACCTGCCCTTCCATACCGTTTTGCACCCTGATGTGACCCTCGGGCCAAAAAGTTTTCCCACCCCTGGTTTATTACCTCTGTTCCAGGAGGAGTTTAGAAATCATCCTGGCTTGCCTACGTGCTCACAATGGGCCTGCAAATTACTTGTCACTTTAGCCCTAATCCAGCAATACACTTTAGCATGTACTTAACTTCAAGCACATCAGTAGCCAGCCCTTCAATTGAACTGTGCATGTGCACAAAGCTAACTATGTATTTAAATGCTTTGCTGCAACAGAGTCAGAATGCACAGTAGAACTGATCTCAATATTGAGATATAATACATATGGCCTTTTTAAAATCCTCAGATACAACCACCTCACAAGTAATAAACATGTTTTTGTTATTTAGTACACCACTAGTATATCAATCAGCGTGGATCTCTCCTCTGTTTTTTCCACCAAATGCATCCGATGAAGTGAGCTGTAGCTCACGAAAGCTTATGCTCTAATAAATTTGTTAGTCTTTAAGGTGCCACAAGTACTCCTTTTCTTTTTGCGAATACAGACTAACACGGCTGCTACTCTGAAATTTAGCATGTAGTACTAGAATTATTAAATATGCAGATTTATTAATCACTGTATCATTTAGTTGGATGTTATGTTATGAATCTATTATTCAAATGAGATAAAGGATTATATGGTTCTTTATGCAGAAAATATATCTCGTCTCTTTCTTTATTATCTCATTTGGTTTTAGATGAAGGATGTCATATTGCATAATGAGGGAACCAGATCTCATTTTCACCATTGCTACTCAAACTTAATGCATGTGCTTCAAGCTTCACTGTGCTTCTAAGTAATAAGCCTTTATATGTCTTACTTTTTTTATTTGTGAAATGTGGAGAAGCACATTGTGAAGTTTCTAATTTCATGGTGCTCAATTGCCTGTGACATTATTAATTGAAAAGATTACAGTATACTATGGCTTGCTGAGTTGATTTTTCCCTTCATTTTGATATGCATGGTTTTGTGTTTTCACAGCTCTTGAAAGGAAGAGAATAAGAGTGGTCAAAAACCTTTAGCAATAGAATATTAACAATTTTTATTAATATACAAGATGTGCATTTCAACTGCTTTCCAAAAATCTTAACAGAAGGAATTTCACAGGCAAAACTCTGTAAGGAGCAGCAATGAAGCTCCACCTTTATTCATATAAACATAACTAAAACTGAGCTGTTCTCCAGTTATTGTTCAGGATAATTTTACAGAGACCTGTGTGTATTGGACTCCCGGTGCGGAATCCAGGATGCACTTGTCTGTTTTTAATAAGCCCTTGGATGGTTCTGTGCAGCTTTCCTTGAAGTGCCCAGAGTAAGTTTTATGACTCATAAACCAAAGGTAGTTAAATTCAACTGAGCCTCACAATCTCATCCAAGGGCAGATTAGACCCTTAGAGCTGAATTGTGCAAGATGAGCACTATGGCCCCAATTCATACTTTTTGCTTCATTTTAAGAATGTGACTCAGTGCTTTGCTGGCTCAGGTCCAGAGTGTTCAGCACCTTGCAGGATCAAGCCCTAAATGCGCAGTTAAATGTATATGGAATGAGGTACATTTATTTTTGGTGATTTGATTCAGAGTTTTAGGACTCTGACATCAAGATATTTAAAGGACCACATTCAACACTGAGTCACACTGTGTATAATTTCCCAGCATATGTTGCGACTGCCAAAATTAACAGTGAATTTTGCCCAAGGATTCTACAGAAAGTTAGACATCTTCTTTATTTGTATTTTATGTTATAGTGATTTGTAAAGCAAGCTTTGGTGGAAGTGGAAGTATCTTTTGTATGATTTTAAGTGCCAGAAGCCATATAAAGAAAAGGAGTGCTTGTGGCACCTTAGAGACTAACAAATTTATTTGAGCATAAGCTTTCGAGAGCTACAGCTCACTTCATCGGATGCATTTGGTGGAAAATATAGAGGGGAGATTATATACACACAGACAACATGAAACAATAGGTTTTATCATATACACTGTAAGGAGAGTGATCACTTAAGATGAGCCATCACCAGCAGCGGAGGGGGGCGGGGAAGGGAAAGGAGGAAAACCTTTCATGGTGACAAGCAAGGTAGGCTAATTCCAGCAGTTAACAAGAACATCTGAGGAACAGTGGGGGGTGGGGTGGGGGGGAGAAATAACATGGGGAAATAGTTTTACTTTGTGTAATGACTCATCCATTCCCAATCTCTATTCAAGCCTAAGTTAATTGTATCCAGTTTGCAAATTAATTCCAATTCTGCAGTCTCTCGTTGTTGTTGTTGAAGCTTTTTTGTTGAAGAATAGCACCCTCAGGTCTGTAATCAAGCCATATACTTTCCTTATCTTGACTAATTTCTTCTTCTTTGTTCAGGGCACAGCCTCTTATTCCATGGCTGTAAACTGGCACTTACAGCAGTAACTCAGGATTTTGGTTTAACACCACACCCTTTCCTCTCTTTGAGTTCAATATTACAGGCCACAGCAACTTGCCTTGGTTAATGGAGAGTTAGTAAGTTTAACCGAATAAATATATTACTATGATGTCCTTAGTCTTCATGTGTGTAACAAATGAATCCAAATCCCAGGTTCAGCACTCCAGCAAGGCAGTTTAATTAAATGCCACCAGGTACTAATACTGGTAACAGCACTAGTCAATAGAACTCCATGCATTGTTCTAAACCAGTAAGAATCCGATGCCTAAAATGCATCCTGAACAAAAGATACACTGCCTTTAGATTAAGAGTTTATAATAGAAAATCATAGTTATTAGCTTATCCTGCCTGCAGTATCTCTTCAGATGGAAAATATTTATTTCATATTTAATAGCTAGTTAAAATGTCATAAATAGTAACTTCAAAATGAGTCTGATGGACTCATCCATGGCAAAATTTAGCTCTGTAACCCAGAAAGAAATTGCCCCAACAGTATTGACATGTATCATTGTCGCAATCTTGCTTTCAAACACTGCATTTTAATGGTGACCAAGGAATCCCAGATTCATTAGTAATCATAAAAAGATAATTGAGGATTGTTTAATTTATTTACAGAATAGGCTTTCCTCTGGTGCTTGTCACCATAGTGAGTGAGCCTCTCAAACATTTATGAATTTACCCTCCCAATGCCGTTCTGTGGCAGGAATGTATTATTTGCATTTAACAGAGGATCAAATTGAGATGCAGAGAGGTTAAGTGAGGTTTTTTTTCCAAGGTCACACACACTCTGTGGTGAGCCAGGAACAGAATCCAGCTGAGTCCCAGTCCACCTGACTATCCTTCCTACACATGGGGAAAACAAAATGACCTACAGCATAGGATATGGAAATTCCAAGATGTACTGTATCAATCAGTGACTGGAGTATCGGATTCAGGGATCTATCTCAAACAGTAAAATTAATCATCATTAATATTATTTGACAAATAATGTTTATGAATGTGTAATATTCTCTCTTGATTGTTATGGAGTCCGATTTTAAAATTAGGTATTTTAAGTCTACCCAAAAAAGACTGCCATGTATGTAGGATGATTTGATTTGTTTTGTTTATACTCTAATATTTTATTGTTGCTTATATTTAATAGCATCTATGATCATTTATATTTTTCTTTGATTTTATCTAATAGGATTACTCAAGCAGGTATTATGTCACTGTCATTGGGGCAGAAAAAAATATTTCAAGGCAAGCATAGACAAAATGCTGAATTTAACAGCCGACATTCCCCCCTCCCTCCCCTGCAAACCCTCCATATCTATGTTGTAAATCACAAACACACTTTGCACTTGAGAAATGAAAAGCAAATAATCTTTGTGCAAAAGTTCTTAAGGCACTTTGTCTGATCCCATATCCCTTGCACATGCAAAACTGTTGCTGTTGGGAAGAGTTTTGGGTGTGCATGGAGTGTTACATCCTGGTCCTCTTCCCAAAACTCAGGTAGACTCAGATTTAAGATTTAACTTAAATGTGGATGCTGCATTCTCAGTGCATCACTCATAACTGCATTATCAGAACCTCCAGTTGTAGCTCAAATGGCTATTGATTGCCTTTCCCACCCATCACCACCACTCCCCTCTTCTGCTTCCTTTCTAGATTTCCTTTCACTTTCTGAATGCACTTCCTAACTTTCTTTCCAGCATCAAACTGATTAATAATGCATGCATTCCCACCAACCTAATTTAAAAACAAACAGAACAAACTGTTCCTAGCATGGGTCTAAGACCATTTCCATCCTCTTCCCCCTTCTCTCACTTCTACCTTTCCTTAGAAAATGAATAATTTAATACCTGTGATATTAGTATTCATATACATCCTTATCATTTAGTGCTGACAATTTATCAAGGCTGAAAACATGACTGTTTACAGAGAAATTAACATCTTTCATATATTGCATGCAAATGATTTGTTGTTTCCTCCAAGGCAGAATGCTCACTTTGAGATGGGGAAGTAATTAAATGTGTTAGCAGTTTGACCCTTGCTGCTCAGTTATTTGTTTTTTACTGTGGCATTTGGAATCCTCTTCCTCATAATGAATTTGGGATGTTGAATCCATGCTGGTGGAAGATATCCAATTGGTCTGAGCTTGATAATGTATCACAGACGAAAACCAACAATGTTGTGAATATACTCTAATAAACAACAGAAGTTTTAAATTTAAACAGAAATGTCTACCTTACTTGCATTTTAGTTAAATTGGTTCAATATATTTACTTTCTGCTTTTTCCTAATTAGCTATTTCTCCCCTTATTTGCAAAAAAAAAAGGCTCCATCAAATATTTAATTGCAAATCTAGTATATTACTGTAAAACTAAAATGAAAACCAAAGTGTTGAGCACATTAGCACATTAACAGCACATTTTTTATCTGTTTGATAGTCTTTCATGTCTGCTATATTTACAAGCTAAAAAAAATAGACTTAATGAGCCATAATGAGTAAAGGAATAATATCACTGAGCTTCAAAAATCTGTACATGGCACAAGAGATGTGACACTCATATACATTCTTTCTTTACCTTAATTGTGGAAATGAGAACAGCAATCAAATGAATTGAGATATTTTGATACAATATAATGTTTTTGTTTGTCAGAGAGAGTTATTTATCTTCCCGCACACTCAGCAGCCTTGCTTGCAGAAATCAACAGAGAATTGCAAGCACAGCTGCTGAGTGCTGTGGATGTCTGGCACAAGATATATGGAATAATTTATGATAAACAAAGACCCAGAGTGCTTAAGGGACAATTATACAAAATCATGGTAAGAACAGCTCTTCTGAACAGATCAGAGAATATGGGTGACCAAAAAGGCATTTGACAAGACCTAAAGCCATTGATATGAGGTATTTGTGGAAAGTGAGAGGGCTAATTGTGCTGGACCACATGTAAAATGAAGTAATCAGGAGTGAGACCAAGTCTGAGATATCCGATAGAAGCTGCAAGAGAAGAACCTGAGAGGGTATAAGCAAAAATGAAGGATGGATAAAGAGAATCCCATTAGGGAGGCATTTGAGACTAGAGCTCAAGACTGGAGAGCAAGAGGGTGGCCAAGAAAATCTTGTATGGTAAGATGGAATGGATATGGAGTGAGTGTTGGATCAGAAAGTCTGGAAAAGACTGAGCTAGTAACCTGCCTCCATGTAGTTGGAAATGGGAAAGAAGTAGTAAAGTTTTTGTTTGTGTGGATATGTCCTGCAGGCAGCCTTAAAGATCAGTTGACAAGGGGAATAATGTGCTCATCTTCTAAAAAGAATTCCATCAAAACTAAATAATTAGCATTCCTCCAACATCTAACTGCCTGTACAGTTAGTTAAATGGGCCTTATAAAACTGTCTGCACTATTGCTGCCTGGTGACCACAATTATGTTACATTAATAAGTCAACTTACGGGGGTGGGGGACACTCTATGGGCTAAATTCTTCTATGTTACAACCCTGCAACTTCATTTACTTTGATGGAAGTCTGAGTCTATTATATGATGTCACTGGTGGCTTAAACCTGCAATCATGTCATGCAACGAGGATGTCAGAAGTTGGGAATTGCCCTTAATGGATCTCAACGTAACGTTGTTTTGCCTGTTGGTAATTTAAACTTTCCATTGACTTTAATCCTATTCAGTGGCATGAAATCACAAGGGTTGAAATGGGGTTAAATCAGACCAGAATTTGGCCTTGCCCCTGTTATGTACCTGTTAAGATTCTCGCAGGAGGGCATGTGGCTGTCTTGATCCCAGGCGGCAGTTAGTGTTGCAGCTCTTGCCAAAGCTGATATAGTTATGGATGTAGTCTTATTCTGATTTTGCTGATTTAATGCTTATGGCTTCTAAACAATGCGGGGGAACTTTTATAGACCATTCACTATCCATCAATCTGAAAAACTGCCATTCATGAAGTTGCTGCTGCATCACCATAAAAATCAACTGGGCTGACCATCACTGTACATTGCCACTACAAAGACTCTACCAACTAAGACTGCAATGGTAGATCAGAATAAATTTCATCTGGCCCAATGTGCTCCTGTGTTCTGAAACTGATTATGTGAAGTAGACAAGGCAGCTGACATCTTATAAAGCTAATGTGAAATAATTAGAGGTTGGGCAAAAAAGTTGAATTTTGTCCAGTCTGAGTTTTTCAGTCCTGATCAGAAAGTTATTTAGTATGTCCAAAAGGAAATCCAAAATTTTACGATGTTATATTTTGTTGTTAAAAACAATTTTTACTTTGGTATTTTAACACAAAGTTGTAGATAATCCTTCATTAAGTGAAACTAAAATAAAAGTACATCACAGTTCCTTCATAAGTTTGTCATCTTAATGTGAATGTTCTTGAAAGACTGTGATCCTTGAAGACTTGAGGAATTATTTATTTCTTGGTTAGTCCTATTAAAGAGTTCACCTACTATCATTTTTTGTTTGTCTGCTGCAGAGGCTGAAATGGGAGAATTGAGAACTGTGCAAGGACTTAACTACTTTCAGAAATATAAACACAAAATACATTTCTGTGACTTAGTTTTTTGTCAATTTCTACACATACGCACACACATGCTCAGACAACAACAATCCCTATAAACTAATTAAACTATTTCTTCCGCAGCTGCTATTTCTATTTTTAAACATTGTGTTTTAGAAATAAAACACAGATAGATACAGTGAGGGTAGGGCTACATAAATATCTATACAAATAGAAAAGCAGCTATTCAAACCCAAATTTATCACTTCATAGCATAGCAAGAGGGAAAATGCCTATTTCTCTCAGCTTCATATTTAGTTAAAAATCTTGAAGCATAACACAAGGAGGACAAGGTAGTCTTAAAAATCCCAAGAATTCATGATGCATTCAATTTACTTGAAATAAATGGAACAATCCAAAATCTGATTAAAGGATTTTGTTATGAAAAGAGTAATAGAGCAGATAAGGTGTTAGTCTGGATGATTAAACGAAAAGACAAAGGAATAATTTCCACACTTAAAAGGTTTAACAGTGCAGTGGTAGAAGCTAACAAGGAGATTAAGCAAGATTTTGTATTCTATTACAAATTCTTATGTAGCTCCCAACATTCTTATAATAGCCATTCTCAGGAACAAATCAACAATCTAAAGTTACCTCAAATATGCTCAGAATAATATGGAGCTTTAAATAGGAGGTCATAGTGAAGTCATAAATAATGTGATGAAAAAAAATTGCATCAGGCAAAATGGCTGGGCCCATATGGATTTGTGGAATAATTTTATAAGCCGTTAGCAACAAAATTAGCCTTTCTACTAATTATGGTATTTTGTGATGATATTCTGTTTTGGGATAAACCTCATTGAAATTGTGGGTGTAGCAGTGACCCTTCTTTATTGATAAATGTAAGAAACAATGAAGCTCATTTATGGACCCAGATAACTGAAACTATAGCAGCCTGTACCCAAAACAGCAATGTATTGCCACTCAAAACAAAGGTACGGGGAAGAGACATGTGGGTGGAGGGGTTTTGCAGGATACTGTTTGATGGAGGTATCTGTGTCTGTCTGTGAGACAAGCAACAGAAAGCCCTGGAGAAAATCTGGGTAAGCAGTGGGAATGTGTTTCTGAAAAAGCTTTGAGAGAGAGATTTTGGTCTGAGTGCTGACTGAAAAGAGGCTTGGAACTGTGAGCAAAGAAACTGTCTCCTGCTTTTTGATCCCTGCTTTGTTCAGGCAGATAGGACTTTGTAAATAAACAAAGAAAATACATTGAAGAAATAATTGACTCCAGCATCAGTTTCTCCTCCTAACTGAAACCCACTAGATCTGAAATTTGGTTAATTGCTCAGGTTATTCAAAAGGAAAAATTCTCTCCATGTATTATGTTGGCATCATGTTATGCTACAAAGCAGACTACTCGATAGATCTATAGTCGACATATTTATCCATCTCATTATTAAATACTGACTTAAAAATCTCTTCCACAAATTTTGGCACTCAGACGGAAAGGGCTAATTTCTCTGCTCAGTCACAAAGACCAAGTTGGGTTCATCCAGGAATGGCATTAAATAGATAACAGGTGTAGAGCAGTGAATCTAATCTATTGGTTTGGTCTTTATATCTGGTCACTCGATTACAGACCTAAAAGTTGCAATTCTACAACCAAAAAAAAATTCAAAAACAGACTCCAATGAGAGACTGAAGAATTGGAATTAATTTACAAACTGGACACCATTAAATTAAGCTTGAATGAAGACTGGGAGTGGATGTGTCATTACACAAAGTAAAACTATTTCCCCATGTTTATTCCCCCCTCACCTCCCACTGTTCCTCAGACGTTTTTGTCAACTGCTGGAAATGGCCCACTTTAATTATCACCACTAAAGGTTTTTTTTTTCCTCTACTGCTGGTAATAACTCGCCTTACCTGATTACTCTTGTTACAGTGTGTATGGTAACACCCATTGTTTCATGTTCTCTGTGTATGTAAAATCTCCCCACTGTATTTTCCACTGCATGCATCTGATGAAGTGAGCTGTAGCTCATGAAAGCTTATGCTCAAATAAATTTGTTAGTCTCTAAGGTGCCACAATTACTCCTTTTCTTTTTGCAGATACAGACTAACACAGCTGCTACTCAGAATCCTGTCAGATACTTAGAAATGTTAAGAAACAAAATGCAAATGGTTGTTCCTGTTAAGGTAGAAATGTACTGACTTAAGTGGAGTGAAAAAATGGGTGAGGAGGGATCTCTTTAGAGCCACATAATGTAGAACACAAAGAACAGCATTATCATTGCATTTGTTCTTTCATTTCCACCTCATTTAATTTCTTTCTATAAACCTATTTTGGAGCTTCTATTACACAGTGAATGGTTTTCCAATTTAAGTCACATTCATTCATATTTTACTTAGCGTAAGTGGTATTAAAAAACTTTTTTGGTTTAAAGCTTAATGTAAGTCTTAATTGAACTTCATTTGGGTGAAATTTTAGTTCTGTAGTGTAGAGGGCATCAGGAATGAAGAATTTCAGATGTGCAAATTTCATGATTTCAGCTATTTAAATCTGAAATTTCATGGTATTGTAATTGTAGGGGTCCTGACCCAAAAAGGAGGGTTTTTTTTGGGGGGGGGGGAAGAGGGTGTCACAACGTTTATTATTGGGAGGGGTTGCAATACTACTACCCTTACTTCTGCAGTGCTGCTGGTGGTGGCACTGCCTTCAGAGCTGGACAGCTGCAGAGCAGCGGCTGCTAGCTGGGACCCCAGCTCTGAAGGCAGTGCCGCTGCCAACAGCAGGACAGAAGAAATGTCGCCTGGTATGGTATTGCCACCCTTACTTCAGTGCTGCTGCCTGCAGAGCTGGACCCTCAGTCAGCAGCTGCCACTCTCCGGCCACCCAGCTCTGAAGACATCAGTGCTAGGCTTGCCAACTTTCTAATCACACAAAACTGAACACCCCTGCTCTGCCTCTTCTCCGAGGCCCCACCCCCACTCACTCCATTCCCTCTCCCCCCATTGCTCATGATTCCCCACCCTCATTCACTTTCACTAGGCTGGGACATGTGGTTGGGGTGTGGGAGGGGGTAAGGGCTCTGGTTGAGGTGTGGTTGGGAATGAGGGGGCTCCAGGCTGGGGCCAAGGGTTCAGAGTGTGGGGGTGCTCAGGGTTAGGGAAGGGGGTTGGTGTGCAGAAGGGGTTACAGGCTCCAGCTAGGGGTGTGGGCTCTGAGGTGGGGCCATGGATGAGGGGTTTGGAGTGCAGGAGGGGGCTCAGGGCTGGGATGGGTTTGGGGTGTAGGCTCCAGGAGGGGGGATGAGGTGCGGGCTCTGGGAGAGAGTTAGGCTGCGGGAGGGTGTTCTGACCTCTGGCAGGGGGTTGGGGTGCAGGCTCCAGCCAGGTGGTGCTTGCTTCTGTTGGCTCCTAGTTGGCGGCACAGCGGGGCTGAGGCAGGCGCCCTGCCTGCCTGCCTTCGTGCCACGCAGCTCATGGAAGCAGCTGGCATTTCCGGCTCCTAGGCGTGGTGGCCAAGGGCATTCTGCACACTACCTGTGCCTGCAGGCACTACCTCTGCAGCTCCCATTGGCTGCTGTTCCTGGCCAATGGGAGCTGCGGAGCCGGCGCTAGGGGGTGGGGCCAGTGTGCAGAGCTTCCCTGATTGCTCCTCTGCCTACGGGACACAGGGACATGCCAGCCACTTCTGGGAGCTGTGCGTAGCCAAGGCAGGCAGGGAGCCTCCTTAGTCCTGCTGCACTGCTGACTGGACTTTTAACAGGCTGGTCAGCACTGCTGACCGGAGCCACTAGGGTCCCTTTTCAACTGGGCGTTCTGGTCGAAAACTGGAGGCCTGGGAATCCTAATCAGTGCAGAAGTAAGGGTGGCATGCTATGGTACTGCCACCCCTTACTTCTGTGCTGCTGTTGGCTGGGCGCTGCCTTCAGAGCTGGGGCCTGGCTAACAGCTGCCACTCTCCGGCCATCCAGCTCTGAAGGCAGAGCAGAAGTAAGGGTGGCAATACTTGTGACCCCTCCGCAACTCCCTTTTGGGTCAGGAACCCCAATTTGAGAAACCATGGTCTCCCCAGTGAAATCAGTTGTCAAGGTTCTTTCGCCACTCTTTTCAGAGTAGCAGCCATGTTAGTCTGTATTCGCAAAAAGAAAAGGAGTACTTGTGGCACCTTAGAGACTAACAAATTTATTTGGGCATAAGCTTTCGTGAGCTACAGCTCACTTCATCGGATGCATTCGGTGGAAAATACAGTGGGGAGATTTTTATATACACACACAGAGAACATGAAACAATGGGTTTTATCATACACACTGTAAGGAGAGTGATCACTTAAGATGAGCTATTACCAGCAGGAAGGAGGAAGGGAAGGAGGAAAACCTTTTGTGGTGATAATCAAGGTGGGCCATTTCCAGCAGTTAACAAGAATGTCTGAGGAACAGTGGGGGGTGGGGTGGGGGGAGAAATAACATGGGGAAATAGTTTTACTTTATGTAATGACTCATGCACTCCCAGTCTCTATTCAAGCCTAAGTTAATTGTATCCAGTTTGCAAATTAATTCCAATTCAGCAGTCTCTTGTTGGAGTCTGGTTTTGAAGTTTTTTTGTTGAAGGATAGCCACCCTTATGTCTGTAATCGAGTGACCAAAGAGATAGAAGTGTTCTCCGACTGATTTTTTTAAATGTTATAATTCTTGAAGTCTCATTTGTGTCCATTTATTCTTTTACATAGAGACTGTCCAGTTTGACCAATGTACGTGGCAGAGGGGCATTGCTGGCACATGATGGCATATATCACATTGGTAGGTGAATGAGCCTCTGATAGTGTGGCTGATGTGATTAGGCCCTATGATGGTGTCCCCTGAATAGATATATGGACACAGTTGGCAACGGGCTTTGTTGCAAGGATAGGTTCTTGGGTTAGTGGTTCTGTTGTGTGGTGTGTGGTTGCTGGTGAGTATTTGCTTCAGGTTGGGGGGCTGTCTGTAAGCAAGGACTGGCCTGTCTCCCAAGATCTATGAGAATGATGGGTCGTCCTTCAGGATAGGTTGTAGATCCTTGATGATGCGTTGGAGAGGTTTTAGTTGGGGGCTGAAGGTGATGGCTAGTAGCGTACTGTTATTTTCTTTGTTGGGCCTGTCCTGTAGTAGGTGACTTCTGGGTACTCTTCTGGCTCTGTCAATCTGTTTCTTCACTTCAGCAGGTGGGTATTGTAGTTGTAAAAATGCATGATAGAGATCTTGTAGGTGTTTGTCTCTGTCTGAGGGGTTGGAGCAAATGCGGTTATATCGTAGAGCTTGGCTGTAGACAATGAATCGTGTAGTGTGATCTGGATGAAAGCTGGAGGCATGTAGGTAGGAATAGCGGTCAGTAGGTTTCCAATATAGGGTGGTGTTTATGTGACCATCGCTTATTAGCACCATAGTGTCCAGGAAGTGGATCTCTTGTGTGGACTGGTCCAGGCTGAGGTTGATGGTGGGATGGAAATTGTTGAAATCATGGTGGAATTCCTCAAGGGCTTCTTTTCCATGGGTCCAGATGATGAAGATATCATCAATGTAGCGCAAGTAGAGTAGGGGCATTAGGGGACGAGAGCTGAGGAAGCGTTGTTCTAAGTCAGCCATAAAAATGTTGGGATACTGTGGGGCCATGCTGGTACCCATCGCAGTGCCACTGATTTGAAGGTATACATTGTCCCCAAATGTGAAATAGTTATGGGTGAGGACAAAGTCACAAAGTTCAGCCACCAGGTTATTGGGGGGTGACATTATTGGGGATACTGTTCCTGATGGCTTGCATTCCATTTTTGTGTGGAATGTTGGTGTAGAGGGCTTCTACATCCACAGTGGCTAGAATGGTGTTTTTAGGAAGATCACTGATGGATTGTAGTTTCCTCAGGAAGTCAGTGGTGTCTCGAAGATAGCTGGGAGTGCTGGTAACGTAGGGCCTGAGGAGGGAGTCTACAAAGCCAGACTATCCTGCTGTCAGGGTGCCAATGCCTGAGATGATGGGGCATCCAGGATTTCCAGGTTTATGGATCTTGGGTAGCAGATAGAAAACCCCAGGTCTGGGTTCCAGGGGTGTGTCTGTGCGGATTTATTCTTGAGATTTTTCAGGGAGTTTCTTGAGCAAATGCTGTAGTTTCTTTTGGTAACCCTCTGTGGGATCAGAGGGTAATGGCTTGTAGAAAGTGGTGTTGGAGAGCTGCCTAGTAGCCTCTTGTTCATATTCCAACCTATTCATGATGACGACAGCACCTCCTTTGTCAGCCTTTTTGATTATGATGTCGGAGTTGTTTCCGAGGCTGTGGATGGCATTGTGTTCTGCACGGCTGAGGTTATGGGGCAAGTGATGCTGCTTTTCCACAATTTCAGCCCGTGCACGTCGGCGGAAGCACTCTATGTAGAAGTCCAGTCTGTTGTTTCGACCTTCAGGAGGAGTCCACCCAGAATCCTTCTTTTTGTAGTGTTGGTAGGAAGGTCCCTGTGGATTAATATGTTGGTTAGAGGTGTATTGGAAATATTCCTTGAATCGGAGACATCGAAAATAGGATTCTAGGTCACCACAGAACTGTATCATGTTCGTGGGGGTGGAGGGGCAAAAGGAGAGGCCCCGAGATAGGACAGATTCTTCTGCTGGGCTAAGAGTTTAGCTGGACAGATTAACAATATTGCTGGGTGGGTTAAGGGAACCACTGTTGTGGCCCCGTGTGGTACGTAGTAGTTTCGAGAGTTTGGTGTCCTTTTTCTTTTGTAGAGAAGCAAAGTGTGTGTTGTAAATGGCTTGTCTAGTTTTTGTAAAGTCCAGCCATGAGGAAGTTTGTGCGGAAG
Source organism: Dermochelys coriacea (assembly GCF_009764565.3). NCBI lineage: Eukaryota > Metazoa > Chordata > Testudines > Dermochelyidae > Dermochelys > Dermochelys coriacea. Next base: position 232,298,946 of record NC_050069.1, read on the forward strand.
GTTGGTTCTTTATGAGAGTATCCAGTTTTGAGAGCTCATTCTTAATCTTTCCCTGTTTGCTGTAGAGGATGTTGATCAGGTGGTTCCGCAGTTTCTTTGAGTGTGTGTGGACTCTAGGGTACAGATGTGGGGACCTGCATGAAAAACCCCCTAAGCTTATTTTTACTAGCTTAGGCGAAAACTTCCCCAAGGTACAAACTATTTTACCTTTTGCTGTTGGACTTTATTGCTGCCACCACCAAGCATCTAACAAATATATAACAGGGAAAGAGCCCGCTTGGAAAAGTTTTTCCCCCCAAAATCCTTCCCAAACCTTACACCCCCTTTCCTGGGGAAGGCTTGATAAAAATCCTCACCAATTTGCATGGGTGAACACAGACCCAAACCCTTGGGTCTTAAGAACAATGAAAAATCAATCAGGTTCTTAGAAGAATTTTAATTAAAGAAAAAGTAAAAGAATCACCTCTGTAAAATCAGGATGGTAAATACCTTGCAGGGTAATCAGATTCAAAACACAGAGAATCCCTCTAGGCAAAACCTTAAGTTACAAAAAGAAACAAAAACAGGAATATCCATTCCATTCAGCACAGCTTATTTTATCAGCCATTTAAACAAAACAGAATCTAACGCATATCTAACTAGGTTGCTTACTAAGTCTTTACAGGAGTTCTGACTTGCATTCCTGCTCTGGTCCCGGCAAAAGCATTACACAGACGGACAGGACCCTTTGTTTCTGCCCCCTCTAGCTTTGAAAATATCTCGTCTCCTCATTGGTCATTTTGGTCATGTGCCAGTGAGGTTATCTTAGCTTCTTTACCCTTTACAGGTGAAAGGGTTTTTCCTCTGGCCAGGAGGGATTTAAAGATGTTTACCCTTCCCTTTATATTTATGACAACTCCTCTTTGTGAACCCTCCTTCTTTTGGCATACTAAATGTTTGGCTGAGGCTGTGCAAAATCTGGCACTGAGACTGTACTTTGATGGTCATGGTGGCTTAAGGTGCTGAAGGGGGAAACTCTCACTATGCTTTTGTTTGTACCTTTGTGTATGGAAAAAAATTATTCCACCTACTCATCCATTTTTCTCTCCTAAAAATATAACAAAACATGCTATGGAAAAAGGAATGCTTTTCTATTACAAACACCTGTACAACTCCTTCCTCTCTCCTCCCGCCAACCTCCTGAACTATACCTAGGAAAAATGCAACGGGCACAGAATTTTGTTTTAAATGAAACTTTTTACTAATATCTATCTTTGAATGCATTTTACTGGCAGTGCTGTGACCTCTGTCCCTTTCTCTTTTGTGTTAGTGAATGCTGCTGATTATCAGGGTAAGGTTCAGAGGAGATAACATGATGGAGCAAGATGAATCTGAGCTTTGAGCTCTTCAGTGAAATATGCACTTTTTTTAAATTTTACCGAGTGTAAGGTTTGTGGCGCTACGCAGGAAATCTGGTGGGAAAGGAAGGAAGAGGAGGGGAAAATCTAAGGAGGGAGAAGATGGAACACTTACAAAGCAAATAAACCAGACAAATGTTTGCTGATTCACTTGATGTGTTAAATATTTTGCCTAGCTCTAGCTACAATAAACTCTTATTGTACTAGTTTTTTTTCCTGTTATTCTTTGCAGAACTACGTTCTCCAGAATAATGAACTGAAGTTTGTAGGTTCTGTAGTGCTTCAGGAATTGTCTAAATCTGAGCGTTTAATGTCTACATGGATATATTTGTGTGGGTGATCATATTATTTTATTAGCAAAAAATTTCTGATATAACAATAATTTGATTAGGTGTCTCCCTGCATTTTCTACTGAAGCACTTCAGATATCATACATTTAATTAAAAATATAATGAAATAAAAATAAAACCAACTCCACATTGTATCATTACAGAAAGGCAGCTCTGCAGTGCATTGTGTCCTGATCCTTTAGAGAATCCATTCTGCCGTGTGGCCTGTGCCCTCAGTCTTGTTCTCTTTGTTGTTAGGACACCATTTTTTTGTCTGTACTAATACATCTTAGATCTCATCTTTTGCTTCTACTTCCATGGCCTCTTGTTACAACTATCTCTTTCCAGGGAGCCTGTCTTACTTTCAGCCATATCCTCTGCTTTGCCAGGGTTTCATCTGTCTCTTTTCCCCCAGAGATCTTATGATTTAGATGATGATAATGGTCCATTCTGGTCTTATGGCTATGAATCTGTCTTTGTTAATAGTTTGGCTGTGAGTGGTGTAGTGCCAACTTCAGAAACAGATATACAGTATATCTTTAATACTGGAGCTTTATGACGCAATAACTCAACTCACCTGAAAACCCCTGATATTCATTAGGTGATCTTATCCACTATTTGCAAATGTCTGTATATATAAGTTTATTGTTACTCCTCCTATATCGTATAAATATCTTCATCCCAGGATCTTAAATGTTCTTCATAACACTAATGAATTAAGCCTCACACCATCCCCATAAAGTCGGGAAGACTAATAGAGTTTAAGGCCAGAAGGGGCCATTGTGATAATCTAGTCTGACCTCCTGCATAATACAGGCTAGTAATTTCACCCAGTAAATCCTGTATCATTGTCGAGCATCATTATCCTTCTTTTACAGATGGAGAAACTGAGGATGTCAGTTTCCTAAGGTCACAAAGCAAAACTTTGGCAGAAGTAGGCAGACAGCTGTGGTCATGTGAATCCCAGTCCCTTGTTTACAACCTCTATTGCATGCTTTCTCTCAATCTTTGTGTGTAGGGTGTGTTGATTTTCAACATTTCTTACATTTGCTGGTTCTAGTGCCAGAACCAAAAAGCACTCTGAAAAAACAAAAACAAAACAACAAAAACAAAAACAAAACATGAGAGGAGCTCTTGCTGCATTTCTGACCAGAGTGGAGGGGATTCTATAAGAGCTCTGGATAGTTCATATATAGAATGGAGAAGTATAAAAATGTTGGATGAACCCAACCACCAAACGTTTTTGAGCTTCCTTCACCACTAATGTTAATTTCTCTCGCTGTCTGTCGGTACCTAACACACACATTATCTATGTTTAGAAAATGTATGTAACCGAGAACACTCATCTTAGCATAACAAACCTCTCCATCTGCATCATGGGGCTGCTCAGTATGATCTGCATTCCACACTGATGCTCTCTCACATGTACGCTTGGATTGCACACTTTAAAGGGTCTTTTGGTTCTCTCTTACTACTTTGAGGTTTTTTTTCAACTTCCTTCTCCCATCTAATCTCCATGTCCTATGTCTCCTATTCTTCCTGGCCCTTCTTGCTGGTTCAGACATTCCTCTGCATATCTGTTAGAATTCAGAGAGTTTGGCATTCTGTCTAAAAGCAGACGTTTGTGGACTTCTTAAATAAATGAATTATGAAGAGAGCAGCAAGGGAAAAACGGTACCTTACAAATTCCAGCGATATCAAAGGAGATCTTCCACTTCTGAATAACATATCAGAGGAACATAGTCTCTTAAAATACCGGTTAGGTGCAACAAAGTACCAAAGGGTCTTAAAGGTCAGCAACATTACTTTACATTTATTTATATTCTGTGCAAAAGGAAGCAGGGAAATAAAGGTGTGTGCAATGGAAGTGAGATTCACAAGTCTTCTCTAGACAGGGATAATCATTGATATAGTAAATACTGCATACACCAATAAATTGGCCTGCTAAGACTTAGATGTCTTTTAATCCACAATGTGAGCAATTCCCCCACCCCCAAATAACAAGCTAATCTTTCATGTAACTGTTCATAATAACCTTTCTTCTTCAACCTTCTGCTGGTTATTTGGTTACAATTTATTCAATATTCAGAGTACATTAATTTGAAAAAACAACCCCCAAACAACACCTTATTCAATTTTGTTTTGTACACATATGAATATCAGAAATAAAACAATAATCATTATAACAGTGAGGTCATTATTTTGTTTAGAGAAACACATACCCTAAGTTCTATTATGCATAATGGATGCATTAATTTACAACAACCTCCTTATTTTTTCAAGCCATTCCTCTAAGTTTGAACTAGTTTTCCTTTTTTCAGTGAGAGGTTATCAGTAGTCTTGTGGCTAGTAACAGAAGAGAAATTAAGTATTTATTTCTGTTTTTGTGATTTCCACTAGGAAGCCCTGGGAGGATTACCAAAGGAACATTTGGTAATAAGTATCCAACAATTTTTAAATATTTGATTACAAATCACAGCCCAATTCTCTCTGGACATATCGCCCATACATGCATGAAATTTCTTCTTTCACCACAATTTCTCCAACTTTTATTCCCATTCACTTACCTACAAACAAACCTGACAGTTAAATACCATTGAAACAGTATCTTTAAGAATCTTCTATCATGCTGCAGACTGAGGTTGCAGTCCCTCTTTTCCAGATAAAAGCCCATTTTTCTGGGATAATTAGTCTATGCAAATAATTTCCCTACTGTGTAGTATGTGGACATTTCTTTGTTAGGAACATCTTCTGCAAAGATGGATATAAATTAGTTATTTTTGGGTCCTAATTGATCAGAAACCATCTCTTCTATTAAAGTTTTCTTTCTATATAAAAGAATTGTCCTAGAAAGTAGAGAAATATAATGCCTAACTTGAAGGTACTGGTACCATGGGCCAGTTAAAGTTAGTTTTGATTGGGAAATAAATTAGAAAAATTTCTTTGATCAGCATATGGTCAATCATATATATTCCATTGTTCTCCTGATCTTTAAAACTCTCTGGTTGGTGATTTGGGTTAAAATCAGGATTATTTGTAATAGGCCTCCTTGACAAGGGAAATAAAATAGTCTTTCCTCTAGTTCTATTCCAAACCTATAGAGGAGCCTTTGCTAAAGGATGCATGTATATACCCCCTTTTCTTTTTCTTATTTCCTGGTGTTTAACCAAAACCACTGATGGCTTTGATTACAGCTATTATATCTACTTGCTCTGAGAGGATATGGAAACCTTCCCAGACAAGGTGGAGATGTAGAGCTTTGAATGACTGTGAAGATATATAATGACAGGTTTCAGAGTAGCAGCAGTGATGGTCTGTATTCGCAAAAAGAAAAGGAGTACTTGTGGCACCTTAGAGACTAACAAATTTATTTGAGCATAAGCTTTCGTGAGCTACAGCTCACTTCATTGGATGCATTCAGTGGAAAATACAGCGGGGAGATTTATGTACATAGAGAACATGAAACAGTGGGTGTTACCATACACACTCTAAGGAGAGGGATCACTTAAGGTGAGCTATTAAGCAGGATGGGGGGGAAACCTTTTGTAGTGATAATCAAGGTGGGCCATTTCCAGCAGTTGACAAGAACGTGTGAGGAAAAGTGGGGGGTGGGGGTAAGAGTTTTACTTTGTGTAATGACCCATCCACTTCCAGTCTCTATTCAAGCCTAAGTTAATTGTATCCAGTTTGCAAATTAATTCCAATTCAGCAGTCTCTTGTTGGAGTCTGTTTTTGAAGCTTTTTTGTTGAAAGATAGCCACTCTCAGGTCTGTAATTGTGTGACCAGACAGTTTAAAGTGTTCTCCGACTGGTTTTTGAATGTTATAATTCTTGATGTCTGATTTGTGTCCATTTATTCTTTTATGTAGAGACTGTCCAGTTTGACCAATGTACATGGCAGAGGGGCATTGCTGGCACATGATGGCATATATTACATTGGTAGATGTGCAGGTGAACGAGCCTCTGATAGTGTGTCTGATGTGATTAGGCCCTATGATGGTGTCCCCTGAATAGATATGTGGACACAGTTGATCTTCCTGAAAACACCATCCTGGCCACCATGGATGTAGAAGCCCTTTACACCAACATTTCACACAAAGATGGACTACAAGCCGTCAGGAACAGTATCCCCGATAATATCACAGCAAACCTGGTGGCTGAACTTTATGACTTTGTCCTCACCCATAACTATTTCACATTTGGGGACAATGTATAGCTTCAAATCAGCAGCACTGCTATGGGTACCCGCATGGCCCCACAGTATGCCAACATTTTTATGGCTGACTTAGAAGAACGCTTCCTCAGCTCTTGTCCCCTAATGCCCCTATTCTATTTGTGCTACATTGATGACATCTTCATCATCTGGACCCATAGAAAAGAAGCTCTTGAGGAATTCCACCATGATTTCAACAATTTCCATCCCACCATCAACCTCAGCCTGGACCAGTCCACACAAGAGATCCACTTCCTGGACACTTTGGTGCTAATAAGTGATGGTCACATAAACACTACCCTATATTGGAAACCTACTGACCGCTATTCCTACCTACATGCCTCCAGCTTTCATCAAGACTATACCACATGATCCATGTCTTGTCTACAGCCAAGCTCTACGATACAACTGCATTTGCTCCAACCCCTCAGACACAGACAAACACTTACAAGATCTCTATCAAGCATTCTTACAACTACAGTACCCACCTGTTGAAGTGAAGAAACAGATTGACAGAGCCAGAAGAGTACCCAGAAGTTACCTACTACAGGACAGGCCCAACAAAGAAAATAACAGAACGCCACTAGCCATCATCTTCAGCCCCCAACTAAAACCTCTCCAATGCATCATCAAGGATCTACAACCTATCCTGAAGGACGACCCATCACTCTCACAGATCTTGGGAGACAGGCCAGTCCTTGCTTACAGACAGCCCTCCAACCTGAAGCATACTCACCAGCAACCACACACCACACAACAGAACCACTAACCCAGGAACCTATCCTTGCAACAAAGCCCGTTGCCAACTCTGTCCACGTATCTATTCAGGGGACACCATCATAGGGCCTAATCACATCAGCCACACTATCAGAGGCTCGTTCACCTGCACATCTGCCAATATGATATATGCTATCATGTGCCAGCAATGCCCCTCTGCCATGTACATTGGTCAAACTGGACAGTCTCTATGTAAAAGAATAAATGGACACAAATGAGACGTCAAGAATTATAACATTTAAAAAATCAGTCGGAGAACACTTCTATCTCTTTGGTCACTCGATTACAGACATAAGGGTGGCTATCCTTCAACAAAAAAACTTCAAAACCAGACTCCAACAAGAGACTGCTGAATTGGAATTAATTTGCAAACTGGATACAGTTAACTTAGGCTTGAATAGAGACTGGGAGTGGATGGGTCATTACACAAAGTAAAACTATTTCCCCATATTTATTCCCCCACCCCCCACTGTTCCTCAGACGTTCTTATCAACTGCTGGAAATAGCCCACTTTGATTACCACTACAAAAGGTTCCCTGTTCCCTCCTCCGCTTTCCTGCTTAATAGCTCACCTTAAGTGATCACTCTCATTACAGTGTGTATGGTAACATCCATTGTTTCATGTTCTCTATGGATATAGATCTCCCCGCTATATTTTCCACTGAATGCATCCAATGAAGTGAGCTGTAGTTCACGAAAGCTTATGCTCAAATAAATTTGTTAGTCTCTAAGGTGCCACAAGTACTCCTTTTCTTTTTGTGAAGATGTAGTTTCTATTTCAGCACACTAAAGGGAGGGCAGAAAATCGTTAACCACCTGTTTTGAAGTGGAAGTTTTAATTCATGGCAAACATTCCTGCATGTACACACATGCACCTTAGTTAGAATCTGGAAGTTCCTGACCAACCAGTAGTAAGTTCTGTCAGAGGCAGAAAACTGGCAGCCGTTTTTGAGCATTAGTAACACCCAGATCAGCTCTACAGGGAAAAGATGGAACTGGCCAGGCTAACCCAGACTAAGTTGGCAGATGGATCTCAGTACAGTTTCCTGTAATTTTATAGAAGTCAGTGGGATTGAGACTGGGAAACATCATAAAGAAGGAATTACAGACTGGAGGCCAAATGTTTGTGTGTTGTGTATTGTATCATGGAGCCAAAGACACTGTGTGAGTCTAACAGCTACAGCAATTGACAAGTTTTATTTCCTTCTTATTTGAAATTATGTATGTGCTTGGTAGTGTGGATGCTGAAACAACTGGTTATGTGGTATAACAATGTTTTGTTTCATTGTTAATATAATACCCAGGGTAAGTCTACTTGAAAGTAGAAGATCTCCAATAGTCAGACATCCCAATCCTTGTATTTATTTTGTAAAGTACTGTATATTTGGGTCTCGGCCCTGTGTTACATTCTTTATTTTAAAGGAAAATAACAAATCTTTTGTTAGTGATGTTAGTCTACTCAGGGTGTGTTGTAACTCCTGTGCTGTAATGGTTTATCTTTGGAGTATGTAATGTAGTTGTATCATTCCCAGATTGTTAGAGAGAAGTGGGTCCAATAAAAGATATTACCTCACCCACCTTGTCTATTTTTGGAGTGTTTATTCATAAAAAGGAACTTGAAATTATTAATTGTGTATGTAACAGTCTCATGGTAAAGACTGGTACTGGATTCCTAAGAAAAGAAAGTGAATCTTATTCTAATTTCCACTTTCAGTAGTTAGAAGGTTCCTATAGAAAATTCAGCTGTAGTCTCTTTCAAAGATAAGATTTGCACAGATCATGAATTCCTATAAGTCAGATAGAGGAATTCTGTAGTGCAGAATTGGTAAGTAAATTGACTTATCTCCCCTCTACATAGGTTACATGTACATTTCAGGAGGGCATGGCTTTTTTATTAATCCATGGTGCCCTAGCAATATTTGCACCACCACACTGTTTTTGTTCAGTAAAGACCAGGTGTTTGGCTGTATTAGAGCACCCCCAATCCACTACTGCCTTGAGCTGGCAGGTTTTATAGTACCATATAATGTTTGGAACAGCTAGCCATCCCTGATGAAGTATCTGCATTCACTCTGGGTCTTTCCTCAGTCCATATAAATTCTAATAACATTTTCTGTATTCCTTGTAAAGTTTTATCTGGGATGATTGTAGAATTTTGAAACAAGAAAGATACCTTTGGCAAAATATTCATTTTCACTGTGGCTGTTCTTCACATTTGTGGTATTTACTGCTCATGGTTCAGTGCTGCTGGAGTGGAGCACAAGCTAATTCATGCTGACTGAGTCCGTGTGATGATAACATGACACCCTAGCAAATCAGGATCTCTCTCTCTCTATTGTAGCCCTGCCTAAGGTGTTTCACACGTTTCCACCCTCTTCCTGTTTAACAGGAAACTTTCACCTGCCCTTCCCCTAAATCAACAAACACACGCCCCATTCCTCTCCATTCCCACACTCGTAGGCCTGGTTCTCTGTAACAGGTGAGAATAGTGGTGAGGCACTAGCCTAAGTGTTGAGAAACCACTATTCAAGTCCCTGCTCTGCCACAGACTTCCTGTGTGATTTTGGGCAAGTCATTCAGTGTCTCTGTGCCTCAGTTTCCCCACTGTAAATTTGGACTAATAGTACTTTCCTGCCTCACAGGGATATTGGGAGGATAAATGCGCTAAAGATTGTGAAGCATTCAGCTATTGTGGTGCTGGGGCCGTGTAAGTAACCAAGACAGAGCAGTTTTTGGCAGATGAATGGATAAATGATTATTTATTCATTACTATATTCTCCAATCTGCTAAAACCATGGGTGGAGAAAGTTGTACTCTGAATCATCAGATATGCAGTTAGAGGGCTACAGATAGGGCCCCAGGTTTGTTTCAAGCAGCCCAGTCCTGAAGGCAAAATTCGGCCCAACGACTGCAGGTTTGTCTAGACGGTACATTAATGCGCACCATCTGGGGTGTAAATTCTTATGTGCACCAGTGTGTCATGTGCTCACTGGCCCGTGTAGACCTTGCTGGCACACACACAATATTCCCTAGTGCATGTTAATGTAGTATGTTTGAAATGGGATTACATCAGTGTTCACTAGGGTACTTTTAGTGTTTACATCTGTATACAACTTTGCTTCTCCTTGAGCCCACCCAGGATTTAGCAGAATGGAGACTATAAGAATGAATGACTCCATGTGGATAAGCCCTAACTAGTGAATAGATCTAGTGATTCTGCTGTCTACTGCCATGCAGAAGGTCAGGTTCAGGAGGAAGTCATCACTCCTTTGAGTCAGGAAAGCCTAGAATAATATAGAGACAAAGTTAGTACCATAGAGGTTTAGGATACCTGAAAATACAGGAGTTTGTGACCTAGCAAGTTGAGTATTTTAGATATTCAACCCTTTCTGTCCCATTATAACAGGGTAGACGCGTATGTGATAGAATTAATCATCTTTCCTCTAAACCATGGGACCTTTAGCAACAAACGTATAAAATTGAAATGCTAACCTGCATTATAATGGGAAGAGAAGGTCTTTAGTTTTATATTTGCACGTTGTTGCAATGTCAAGAAGAAACTTTTAAAAGTTAAAAAGAAATATGTTACAAAGGGAATGGGAATATAGTTATAATACAAGTTTTGGCTTAAAAATATTGGTTAAAATAAGTCAGTGTATGCAATGTGCTAATAGGTGTCAATCTTGTACTTGTGTGCGGTACACATATATGGACATGAGGAGCTTTATTCTTGATTCATCAAGATAAGTAAGCACTCAAGATAAATAAGCTTGTGCCTAACTTTATGCATGTTAATAGTCCCATTGAAGTCACATGCTTACATTTCTTTTTAATACAGGGCTTTGTGTGCAGAGAGGTGCTGTAGGTGCAGAATTTGATATCCACATTTTCAGAGTGTGAATAACCTGCTCTGTGCTATATAGCCCCCAATTTTGCACATTGGTGGCTATTTAAAAAAAAAAGGCTAGCACTTAAAGGAGGTGAAGGATTTATTATTCTGGTCCAGGGACCGCAATCTCCGGTTAGCAGAAGACATTTTAAAAATGAACTCATGCATATCCAAATTACACACACAATTGTACATCTAACTTGTGTAAGTAAGTAAATAAATAAAAGTCAAATATCAAATCTAAATCCAGCAGTCTGGGTTCTTTTTTATTATTGTTTTGCTTTGCTCTGCAATAATCAGGAATGAACAGAAACACAAAATAGTTTTCTTTCATAAATAACTAATCTTCATTATTTTTAACAATAAATCCTAAAATATCTTCAATTTTTTATAATATGTAACTCGTATTACAGTGGGATTTTTAAAACTGAATTATGTCAGCAATGTAGGTATCTGAAAACCTAAAATACTTGTTACTATACAGTTGTTCTCTTCAGAATTCCAGGCTTCTCTTCTAGTACTCTTAAGAATTTTGTAGGAGCTGAACTTCCATTAAAATGATTTAGAAGAAGACACACACAGGTATTTTTTTTTTAAATAAAGAAATATCCATTTCCTATTAGAGGGGAAAAACACCATCTTCATTCAGCAAGATCAAACAGAATGAATGAGCCTGCAGCAGAAAGGCAGGCTACAATCCATCTTAACACCTTTTTATCAGTTCCTGAGGGAATGTTCAGCTATCATTATTTTTTTATATTTTTGGCATGTTTAATGTGAAAAACTTTAATGTGAGAGTTTAGATCTTTCCAAAAGGTATAATGGATAATAGTGATAAAATCATAATGACTTGGTTTGCATATCTCTACTGTATATCTGCAAGAAGATCAGAGATATTATTAAGGGAAATTCTATGGCTGGAACTTAACATTTCCTTTAGGTTTTGTGCATGAAGAAGGCAAAAAAATATGTATAACTTTAAAGATATATCCTGCAATTGGATACACCCCAGTGCCCATGCACATCTAATTGAAGGATATAGCCCTGAGCAGCTATTATTTTTCATCTTTTATTGATTATTTCAGGTTAAATTATGAGCTGGTCTTTTCAATCTTCAGATATGGATTCAAATCCTCTTTGGCTCATGGGAAGAAATAGGTTTAGTAGTCTTATTCTAGTCACTAGTGGATAGTGTTCCACATCAATCAGTCAATTCACTAATCAGTTGTGCTGCCGGTCTGGAATGAGCTTCACTGGCAGATCTGTGCTGTAAGCTTGCAAAACACCTGCTCTCTCAATACCTGGCTCCAGCCATTACTCTGAGTACTTGATTCCTGCCATCAGGGAGTGGAAGTCATTACCATCTGTCGGTTGTTGTGTAGCTTACGTTATATGAAATGAACCAGCTATTTCAGTTTCGTTCATAATCCACATCATAAAAATTACCACCACCGTAAATGACACCTTTATTGCAAGCAGTCTCAGCAGAAAGGCCAAGGAGTTGTACAGATATAAAGGGGCAGATCCTCACCTGGTGTAAATTGTCATAGTTCCACTGAAGTTAAGGGAGCTATGACAATTTACAGCAGATGAGAATCTGTTTCAAAACTGTTACCTTCTCACCCCTACATGTGGAAGGGGGCTGGTGGGGAAGCCTGTACTGCAAATGTCCTTAGCTTTGGATTGATTATTGTTGGGTTTTTTTTGTTTTTGTTTTTTTACTGTAACTTTAATTTTTTTCCAGGTCCTTCAGCAAACTGGCACTTTTCATAATTGCCAAGTTTAGTTAGTTGTTATTTTTTCTTTTTTAAATAAAGGAAAGCAAACTTAGGTACCTCTACAAAGTGGCCAAGGCTGAATTTACTTGGTTTCATTCAAAGTCATGAAGAATGTCCTGTTTATGATTTAGTAATTGGTACTTAATTGAAAATGCTACTATATTAATTGGCTTTTAATATCCTCAGTTGAACATTCAGGGTAGGTTGTAAATATCAGGCTATGTCTGCCATTTATTAAGAAAATTAACAGACTTCTGAACTGTAATTTCTATTTGCTCATGAAATGTCCATTAGAACACTTGCTTCTCCTTAGCTGGTATTAAGATATTCAAGTCTTCTTCTGTGAAGAGCTATTTCAGTTTTAAATAATTCATGATAAATGTGATTTTTCTAGCTGTGATGGATGACTGGTCATTTATCTATTCTATGTCATGGTGTTTTATTTTCCATAATAGAATTTTAATAGACATTCAATCAATTAGAATGCATCTGGCAATCATTGCAGAGTAAATGTTAAGGGCAGGATGCTGAATTCTCTTAAGAAAGTGATTGTTAACTCAAGAAGCTATGTCTTGATGTTGGTAATCTTCCCAATTAATCTGTTCTCCAGTCTTGTATCTGATAAAGGTTATGTTGAAGTGATTTTAATAATAATTGACCGTGTTGGTACAGTTTTAGGGATTGGTATGGCGAGGAAAATGCACTGGATTCATTTGTCAATGATCTTCTGTGGGTGATGGACAATAGTCAAGTATAAATGATGATTCTTTAAGATATATCAGCTGCTTTTGCTATTTGCCCATGAGTTGATTATAGTTGATATGGCTGCACACGCTGGCAGTGATGGGTGTGTCACTCTTGGGTGGCTCCATTCCTTTCTTGCTGGCTTGGCCCACTGGGTAGTTTTGGGTGATAGAAAGTAGTAAATGGTTGGAGTGCCACAGAATTCTGTTCCTGTTTATGTATGGGAGGCTGTTGGGAGAGAGAGTGAGTTTGCAGGGCTATGTGGTCTCCAGTATGTGGATGACACTGTTCTATAGGTCATGTGGCATTGGACTCAACTAATGTGACTGCATGCTTTACCCAACTTTTTGACACACAGTTGAGGGGGAGCACAGCAATAGTGGGGTGACAGTCTGAAATATTAAACATTTAGAGAAATGTCTGCAAAATTCCTTTTAATGAATGGAAGGGGACACCAAAGGAAACTCACACTACTGCTCAGGGAGTGATATGTAATTTTCATTAGTAACATCAATAATACTTTAATACAACACCTTTCATCTGGAAGCATCACAGAAGGCTTCGTATGTCACATAAAGGCATCATATCACCCTCCCCTGAAATGCAGCCTACAACCACTGCTGAGGTGGAACATCACAAACACTTAACAGCACTATCCATAACTATTAATAGTATTTGTCACTTCATTCTCTTACCCATGGGAAGATGATAGACCCCAAACTTTTGAATGTGGGGAAACTTTTTTGTTTAACTTATCAAACTTTCAAGGCCCAAATTTCTCCTGCACATTCTGATGACCTTCTTCTAAAATTTTTCATCAAAATGATTTAACATTACAGCTCATTATACAGTTTAAAAATACAGACAGGAGTGTGCTCTCCCAAATTTAATCATCCTTTTTGACCTCCTAACTGTCCAGTCAGTGGCAGCTGCATCTCAAGTTACATCAGTCAGAAAAGTAATAAAGGTTTATTGCCACACTTGAAATAATGTCGCATATAACCATTGCAATTAACTTTAAACTTTTGAATGAATGAAAGTATGAAAGAAGTCTGACCACACTTATAAATAAATTTAAAAAATGCGGCTGATGGTAGCTGATCTATAAATGTAAATAACTGAATTCTGCTTTGGAACGGAAAATGAGATGATGTAAAATCTTGACAAACAGGCCCTGTTCTTCAGCTGCATCCTGAGGTATGTTTACACTGCAATTAAAAATCCGTGGCTGGCCTGTGCCAGCTGACTCAGTCCAAGCCCTGACAGCCTAAGGGGCTGTTTAACTGTGGTGTAGATGTTCGGGCTGGGGCTGGAGCCCAGGCTCTAGGACCTTGCTAGGTGGGAGAGTCCCAGAATCCCTTATCCTGAGCTCCTCAAGCCTGAGTCAACTTGCACAGGCCACCTGTGGGTGTCTAATTGCAGAGTAGACATGCCCTAAGAGTGCTCAGTGCAACTCAGGAAAGGGTGTGTACAATGTACAATGCATCCGATGAAGTGAGCTGTAGCTCACGAAAGCTTATGCTCAAATAAATTTGTTAGTCTCTAAGGTGCCACAAGTACTCCTTTTCTTTTTTACAATGGTATGGAATTTCTCTTTGGTCCTGGTCATCAGTTTCACTGCAGCTACTTTGCACCCTGGGTCCAAAGTAGTCCTAAAGGTGTCTTAAGTGGTAAGGGGGGGATCATAACAGTACAGGTAGAGTCTAGAGTGACTTAGCATCAGCATAGTGACTCACATGCCATCCACCGCCTAGAAATTGGCATAGTTGAGGGAAAGGAGGGTGTGATGCTTCCCTATGGCTCAGCAGTCCCAAGCTGCCATAATGCCCTGTGAAAATGTTAGCCAGGTTCGATGCAAAGCATCCCTAATAGTGCAAAGTAAAAGTAAGTCATAGCACAGTTGAGGATCTGAACTAAAGAGCAGTCACGTTCTATTGGCCAGTAACTTGTAAGCGGCTGTGAGAATTTATTATATTCCACATTAATTAACTAGTGTGTCTAGAGTGGGCTTCATACCCTCTCATTTAATTGTTTTAGATGTTGAGATTAAAGGACATTACAGCAACTGGCTAAATAACAGCACCTATATGAAGTATGGTTAATCCCTTACAATTTGTATGTTCCTTTTTATAGTGGTAGAACATAAAATAATTTAAAATCAATAAGATTTTTTAACTTATAATTAATCCTTACTATTCCATACTGATTTTAAGAAACACGAAATGGCTATAAATATTACTTTTTTAACTTGAAAAGTGGCTACTGTACATAAGCACTATTTTTGTTCCTGATTTCTATTCCAGATACCAGTGCATGGCTACAGAAATGTCAAACACATTTTTATGGGACACATTTTTGCAGAGTTGATATAGTTTATTTGTCATATATAAGCCAGGCTAATTTATTTTATTTTAAATCAAAACTGATGTGCATATAATGCTACTCCAGAGCTATCCAGCAAAAGGGAGAGGTGGTTTAACATTTATATAAAAGTCCTTGAAATAAGTTAACATTTTGGGGAGAAAAGAGCCCCATTTCTTTTCTATACAAAGCCAAAGATAGTTCCTCTCTCACACACCTAGACAAGTGACACAATCTAGATGAAAAGAGACAAAATAATGCCACTTACCACGTAACGTGAGGCGTAAAAGTAAACAGGAGAGGGAAGTGACTTTTTCACAATAAAATAAGAACTATTTTTTCAAAAAGCTATTAAGGCAATCTTTGGGAAGCAGAACACACGGCAATAACTTCAGAATGGAGGGGAGGACGGAGTGCACAGCACTGAATTATGTTAACATGCATAACCAAACTTGTAGGCAAAGCTAATTTGTTAAGACAGCAGGAGTTGACACTATGATTCTTTTTTTCTTCAGATTATCGATGTACTCCTCATTTCATACAATTCAATCATGTAAGCTTTAGCTACCATCTTTATTCTTCCCGATATACTGATTCTGTACAATTCTCAAACTGCATGTATGCTTTCGCCAATACAATTTTATAGCACAAGATGGTATTGCAGTGAGTCCTTGTTCACAATTATGTCATTGAAGGCTATAGTGTCTTTTGAAGGGGCAGCTCGGGCAGAAGGGGTAGGGCAGGGAGCGCCACCCATGCACACTTGAGTCCAAAATGTTATAGGAAGTACTGTATAGATGACTTACAAGAACAAACATCTTGTTACTAAGGTCCCCATTCTGCAACTGGATCCATCACTTCAGAGCCCTGTGTCCAGCAAAGCCCCATTGCGGGTCTTGGGGGCCACGATTAAATGGATTAAGTGGTTGGAAATCTTTGCAGAGGGCTCATAGAGAGACAGCAACTAATGTTCCCATCTATAGGTTGGAATAGGAGCATGCTCCTTGGTTGTGGGTGTTATGATCACAGCATACATACAGAGGAGAAGATAAAACAGAGGTTCGAGAAGGTTGCAATGTTACTGTACTTTATTTCATAGAAAAAAAGAAAAGGAGTACTTGTGGCACCTTAGAGACTAACAAATTTATTTGAGCATAAGCTTTCGTGAGCTACAGCTCACTTCATCAGATGCTCACGAAAGCTTATGCTCAAATAAATTTGTTAGTCTCTAAGGTGCCACAAGTACTCCTTTTCTTTTTTGCGAATACAGACTAACACAGCTGCTACTCTGAAACCTTTTATTTCTTAGAATTCAGAATGATAACCCACAAGAACCCCAGAACAGAGAAAGACAACACAAGCTGCTCTCTAAAGCAGGGAGGCACAACTCCCCCCCATCTTACTCTGGGCTGACTGGCTGGTTGCAAACTGACTGCTTCTAGACCCAGATTGCAGGCTTCCCTAGCATGCAAGCAGGACCAGGAAACTCCTGAGAACATGAAATAATAGATTGTAATTTTAACAGTTTTCACCACAATGGTGACACTTTTATTTCCTAAACTCCTGAAAAGGACTCAGCAACTTGGTTACTTAAGCTTTATGCAGGTTTCTAATACTACAGCTATAGGGAAGTAGAGCAGAAATCTCCAATTTAGCTTCAACTAGCTTATTTAGCTAGCTCTTCAATTTAGCTTATTTCAGTGAGTACTTACTGTAATGAAACCTCACTGTAAGCCATATCTCTTTAGAATGCAGCCTTTTATTCCATTGGTTGTCAGTTCCTCTTTCAAGTTATGGATGAGGTGGGGGAATAGACTGTAGGGAGAATCCCTGACTTCCTGTATTTCTACATCTGCTCTCTTACTGGGAATAAAGCCTTCCAGGGCTGCACCCCTATTGCCCTGTCCCATCCCCCCATATGAACACCACTACTGACATTATCCCTTAATGAGCATTTGTCATCTGCATTTAAAATCAGTCACATATTTACATAATAGTCTTCAATTGACTTGTTTTCATACTGACACAAGAAATAGGGTTGTGTTAACAACTCAAATTCTTTATATTTGGAGGGCTTTTAATAAAGAATGAACTTCTGGAACCAGAGAAATGATAAATAAAATGGGAGCTTTTTATTACAACTCCTCACTTTGCATCTTCATATTTTATTCATCATCTATCCTTTCAGCATTTATATGAATCACAGAACTAAAATATATAAAATATTTACATCCAGTTAAAAGAAACTTCTTGAAAATGTCTTGGTTCAATTTCATGGAAAAAATGAATGTTTGCCTCTAGAAAGTCAGGAGGAATAAGAATGGTACACTAAAAATATGTAGGTTCTTATCTGTATTTCAAAAATTACAGCTTATGTATATTATCTTGAAAACAATCATGGATATTTTAAAATGAGGTGCTATCTTAATAATTCATTCAGCATAAATATATAACAAAGACATTAAATATTTTTGATTCTCTGATAGCCAGGGGGAAAATATTATAGGCAGGGCTGGTAAAACCATGTATTATTAAGGATGTCTGACACTTCCCATTATAAGACCGTGTTTTCTGTTGCTTATAAATTTACCAAACTTTAACTGTTCAGGCTGAAATTTTCCATGTTTGTATTAGGCTTTTTTTTTTATTTCAGCCAAAATGGTTCAGCCATTTCTGAGAATAAAATTAGGGAAATGTATGTTGTTTTGTCTATGTTTAAAAAAAAGTCCTTTTATTATAATTTTTTTAAGAGCTCTACTGTCCCTATCTTTTGGAAAATGGACTTGAAATTTGTCAGGAGGTTGTGTTTTGTGTCAGAGATATGCCTTTCCCGGTCCTGAAAATCCATTCAAATGTGGTAAAGTAGTAAGCCTTTCAAAATTAAAGTTCTCACATGCTCAGTAGAGACTTGGATTTTAGCAGCTAAATTCCTGGAAGATCCCATTCACACTGGGCATGCTCCAGCCTGAGACTGAGCAGGACTTTCTTGGCAATTGCATCTCTGGGCTGCTGCAGGCTGTGTTGGGTCCAGGCACTTGAACTGAGAGCAGGGTCTCTTCGGTGCCCTCAGTGATTTCCCACCCCCCTGGCCCAGGCAGGACTTTGCATTGACAGAGGAAAATGGACAAGATGACTGTATTATTCAAGGCCTTTTTCTATTGATAAAGCCTTTAGGTGAATATGTGAATTATAGCATATGTGAAAGATGGAGGGCAGATTGATGTTTTCTATTTCCTTTGTTAGGTTTTGTTCTTATTTCCATCAGTCTTTCTCATCTTCTCTTGAACACTATACTCTCATTATAAAGACATCCCTTGTGCTACTTAGTATTTTATTGCAATGTTACCTAGTCGAAATCTATGATGCTCTAGTGGTTTGGTTCAGCTCTCTCAATTTAGTTTACCAAGGAGCCATTTGTTCAGGGCTATGTCTGTCTCTCTAGCTGTTCTAAGGCTGCAAAATGTGCAGCAGCACATTTGGAAATTGACCTTTTTATGTTGTTGTTTTTTGTTGGGAACAAATAAGAAACATGTTAATAAATAAAATAAGTAACTGTGAAATTTGGAAGATATAGTTTATTTTTTGGGGTTTTATTTTTTTAGCTACAAGATAAAATTGTTCCTGTGTAAGCACACTTGGAAGGTTACCAATATTAAAGTTCATGATTATAAAAACTGAACGATAAGCATAGAGCCAAATGGGATTGTGTGTTAGAGAAATACACTGCTGCTATGATACTTTCCAATCTCATGACGTAGCCTTAGCATTCAAGGGTCATATTACATTTAATGAAATTGTAAGTCCTTAGAATCTGTAACCACATTTCCCCTTGGGGAAGAATTTGCCCAGCAAGGAAACTGTGCTGCCAGCAGATTCCTAATAATGTTTTCAGACGATGAAGCTAATGTTACAAGTTTATGTTCCTTTTTCTGTTTAACTTGTTGGCAGTACCTGGATCCATAGAAATTTCATGAGAATGACTAAGAACATGATGCACTGTATTATAAATAGGTTACTTTGCATAGGAATAATATGCATTTCCTCCTACCCTCCAGACTCATGTCAAAGCCTGTTTGGATCTTCAAGGGTGGGATCTCTTGACAATAAGACTTGTCTATGCAAAAAAGTTGCACCAGTTTAAGTTAGGTGTGATTTTTAAACTGATTCAGTTAAGCCAGAGGAAAAAGTTTCATGGACATTCTCAATTTGTTTTAAAGCAGGCTTATTTGTATTTAGTTTAAGTGAATTAGGAATCAATTAAAGCTAAGCCTGATTTTAAACCAAAATAAGAGTGTACACACAGCCCTTTTACACTGGTTTAACTAAATCAGTTTAAAACCTGTGACCCAAGTACCCCTTAATGGCAACTGGCAAGGGGATTCCCAGAGTATCTGGATTCTGGGATGTACATTCTGGCTTGCCAAAGAAAGACATGTGAGGTATTAAATGAAAGCCAGGTCACACTGGTTCTTAGTAACTATACATGTATTTCACAACAATATTATGTAAGAAATTATGTGCATGTATACTGAAAACGTTGTTAAAGTCTGTATCAAGGCATTAGCCACCAGCGGAGGTAAAAAACAGGTTTTCCTCCAAATCAGAGGTAAGAAATGTTTCTCTCTGTTGGAATGTAAATTAAGCATTGGAAACTAACACAGTGAATACCAATTTACATACAAAGTCAAATATTAATAACGAAATGTGAAGTCAACAAGAAAAACAAGCCGTGGGTGATTATCCTGTCTGAGTACTGACAATGAACTTTGGGGGTATATGTGGGATGCCAATACTCCCCCTCACTCTGAACCAAATGTAAATAAATTGGCAGTCGGGTTACATTTATGAATGTGGTCTCTTAGCAAACCTTGGTTGAAAACACTGAAAAAGTCTAAGGTGAGATAAATTTCTTTAGACAGGAGTTAACCTGATAGTTATGTTTAGTGTCTGGAAAGGATGTTATAGTTTTTATTGATATGTAACCATTTGTTTCCCCAGATACTTACTCACTATCTCCTGAATTTCTCACCTTTGCTGTATCCTTATTCATAGGGATAATAAGAATATATCTCAGTGTTGTGGTGTTAAGCAAAGTGCTGGTCCTGAGCTGAATCATATAAGCTGGTGTATATTCTGGTCCTTTGGGGCCAACAGGCCTGATATTTCTGTGAATGGCCAGGGTCGGGGCTGAATACATCAGGAGAATGCTTCAAAGGGACTTGGGTATTGGGGTGCACCTATTGTTAACCTGCAAGGCAAAGTAAGGGCTGGCAGAGCCACTCAAGCCCTCTCCTCTGGGCTAACAGGTTGGTGATGTTAGGGAGCTGACACTCAACTAAGCACAAGCAAGAATCCTTCACACTGATGGCAGGGGATTAACAAGGTGATTGAGAGCCCTGGGTCCTCAGAGAACCATCACATAACCACTTTCAGTTAAACAATGTAACTTTTTCATGCAGACAAGGTCATGTGTTTTTCTTGGTTCACTTGCTCTGTTCACACAGCTTGTTTGTATCTTTGCTTCTGGTTTCAAGGCAAAATATTTCCGTTTCCTTCAAGGAATCTTCTTTCACCCCCTCTTCCTTCTGGGTCCCCATTTATTTCATTTGCAGGACTTCAATCTCTTTCTAACTCCCCTGTGAAGGAGTATGTTACTCCTTCAAGGGTATATCTACACAACAGCTGGGAGTGTGGGCCGACATACATGCACTTGCTCTGTTGAGCTAGCATCTAAAAATAGCGGTGTGACTATTGTGGCACAGGTGGTGGTGATTTGGGCTACCAGCCCGAGTACCTATCTGGGAGGCAGGAGGGATTGTAGCTAGCTCAAGCTATTTTTCAGTGCTAGCTTGAGCAGAGCTAGCATGTATATGTTTACTCATGCTGAGAATTACACCTCCCAGCTGCTGTATAGACATACCCTAAGGAACAGGCTGGAACCTATGGCAAGGACAGCCTGGGGTGTAATCAAGGAGGCCCTTCCCTGCTCTAGGACAGGGCTATTTAAACAGGAGCAGAAAGCTGGGACAGAGAGAGGGGAGTAGAATCTGTCCTGGCTGCAGCAGGTGGTGGTTTCTCTCCCAGGCTGTGGGAGCTTAGCCTAATCTGACTCTAACTTTGTTTTGTGACCTTTAAGTTAGGGAGCTTTGAACCAGGGTCCTGAGATGAAGACCTTCTGAGCTGCTTGTTATAATTGCTCCTGCCCTGAAGCCTTATGAAATGGGGATATGATATTTTGTTAGTGTATGTTGGTTTCTCCTTGCCCTGTGCTGTTAAAGTGAACCTACTGCTGCCCCAATTGGGGAAAATTAAGGTAGGGCCACACTGGCGCCCATGGGGATGGCCCATGCCGTTACACCTCCTTTTGTCCCCATTTTCCAGGACTCTATTTCTCTCTTTCTATATCCAGAGATTTTGCAGTGCGGTACTTTGTCTTTGCTCTTTTGCAGCTCCTTTTATAAGGCTTGACTTTCAGAATGACTTTTTCTCTGCTTGTGCACATTCTCAGAGCTGTGGGAAAATGTGCATTCTTTTGTGCTATGTCACATACAGGGATGGCTGAGTTTGTAGAGCTGATGGTGAAAAAAAATTTCACACTCACAAAAATACTTCACCAACCCCCCCCCCCCCCCCGTTTTTTTGGTCAAAAGACTTGTTTGCAATTTTTCAGATTTTCATCATAAAAATAAAAGGCCCGAAGCGGGGGGAGAAATTGGCAAAAGCCCACATAAAATCCTTAAAAACGGCATTTTTCACTGCAACTTCTATTTGAACCAAACACTGTTTTCCATCATACTATATATATTAATGGAAAATGTTCAAGTAGCTGAACTGGTTCTGATCAATTATGACCGGTCTCATATTGCTGCTTCTTGCTGGTTTCTAGCCTAACATGAACCTTCTTTATAAAAGGGATGAGATAAGAAAGAAAAAAAAATACACAGCCTTCTGCACATGCTTTCCATGATGTTTACAAAAGTTTTCTTGAGTAGATTGCATTCAGTTGTGGAGGAAGACCACCTGGACAGTATCACCAAAAGATGCAGTTGGGTGCGGGGAGACGGAGGTTTCAGAGACAGCAAAGTGCTTCATTTGAGAAGGGTAGCTATGAGTTTGAAAGGTAGTCTGCTTTTGGAAATAGTGTGGGAACATCTTTGCTGATCAGAGATGAGGGGAATGGATGTGGGGGGAGGGAAGAAAGCAGAGATCAGATCAGATACTTTGGAGTGATCGAGGAGAGGGGATAGAACACAAAGTAGTTGAAAGGTATGGATAAGAAACTGAACTTTTTGTGGTGTATCTGAACGTCTAATCCTTGTGAGAATTTGGCTGCTATTATGCATTATGAAGGTCTGACACATTTTAATAAACCTTCAAGTTCATTCACTGCTATTAAATCACTCAACTATTTACAAAAAAGAGATATGTCCTGCAGTTAAATGTACTGCTTGGAGACGCACACTAAAAGAGAACATATTAGCTGTTATGATCACAGAGGGAGAGTGACAAATTGTATGGACCTGGATCAGAGCAACTGGAAATTGCCTTCAGGCAGATTTCAAACCTAATTATAATAATGAATATCTACCCGCAGTGCTGGATTTCCATCATTGCAACAATACAAATTTGCATTGGTATAACTGTTTGCCTTCAGGCAATGTCTAAGATTTTATTTCTATAGTTTGTCCCCCAAGGTAAGATTTCTTATATTTATGAAAATGCGGTTCTGATGTTCCTCATTGTAGTGATTTGTGTCACCAGAAGATAGATAACATTGGCTCTTCTTCCTTGTAGGATTTGTGTCTCTGGATCAAAGTTCTGTAATTATAGTGATACATTGTGTGGTAATTCTGCTCTCCAAGGAGGATCTTCATTTTACAATGGTTAGCTGTATGTGGGATGGTAGTTGCATTCTGGCTCGATGTCTGTCTTCATAGATATAGGAGTAGACCCTGGAACTTAGTTTCTAAGACATTGTGCCTCAGAAAATATAACCTCTTTATTTTAGTGGGACCTTATTTATTTATTTCCTCAACAGATTTCAATATTAATTTCACTTTGAGCATATTCTACAGGAGGTATTGCACCCAAGAAGGAACTTTTCCAAACCAAAAATATACAAATATCTCTGGGTGGAAAAAATTAAATTATTTTATTTGCTTTAAAAGTTTACAGATCATTCAAATAACAAAAGAGAAAAATAATAAATGTTTGTATCTGCAATTATAGTTATCCCCTATTGGTTTTTCCTGGGAAGGGTTGGGGGATCAAAAAAACATTAAAGAGTTTTTTCTTGCTTAAATAGTTAAGGAAAATATTTTCCATTTTGTTTTGGGGTATTTGTATCTTGTATTTGTTCACTACAATTGGAAGTTTGTGAAGAAGAAACCCTAGATAAAGATATCCTTGCGGGGTTTTGTGATTGTTTTAATTCTGTCACAATAAATGGAACACCCCCAGAAAAGGGGCAACTATTTCCCTGACAGGCAGAGCCAGAATATGTGATGTCTACTTGCAGGCCAGAGTGTGAAGCTATATATGGTGTATCCAGCAGTTTTCTTCTGGTGTCACTTCCATTGGTTCAAATTTGGTGGGTATGTAATAGAGTTTGTGGTTTCAGGTGGGAATAGACTGACCTGTATTTCAAAGAACCTGAAATCTGCACAATTAAGTATTTTACTTTTGGGTTTAGGATTGATTTTTATAAATGATTTCTCTCTGTCTACGGAATAAGATAAATATTCAGGAGAAGGAGGACATTGTAAGTAAGGAGTTCTGAATTGTTTCAAAGGGCTTCCTTTTGTAATGAGAGTTTCTGGCCGTGCAATTTTGGATGGAAGTGCTTCAAGTACTAATGTCTAAGTTGTAGATAAATAAGTGTGATTGCAGGGGACAGTGGCATAAACTGTTAGTGGTGCCAACATTCATCTTTTTTATGAGTCTCATGATATATATTTATCTTAAAGCACCAATTCCTGGGGGCTTCTCCGTGAGAATCTTACAGCCCTCATGGTTGCAGAGAAAATCTTGAAAATGTGACCATTAAAGACTCTCAAAACAGAAGGCAAATAAAACCCCCAAATTTATTATTTTTAAAAATCGTGGTTTGTTTTTGTTGGTTTGGTTTGTTTGTTTTTATTAAAGTTAATCTTATGGGTTTAGAACAGTTGAGGTTGGCAATACTAGTGTTACACCTTTCTTGTTCTAGGGATAGGAAGGGGGAAGAGGTGACGATGAGGAGACAACCTTTGATCTCAAATTCTGGCATGGCTGGTGTCCTGTGTGTTGCTCCCCCAGCTGGGGAAAATGCTGTGTGGGGAGAAGTCTCTCAGTTATGCTATGAAACCAAATTGTTTCTGTATTTGTGCTGATGGAGACTGCCTTTGTTGCTAAGGAATATTTTACAGTGCTCTAAGTTTCAGATTTTATGCCTGAAGTAGGGCATCCTTATGAATGTATAGAAGGCTTATTCCTATGCTATAAGCTGTCGCATATTCTTGAACATCTTTTAAAAAAAAATGCTTCCAAATGTCAGAGAGTTCTCGTAGGATGAACATTGTCACATATTGATTTTAATTTGCAGTCAGTGTAATAAATACTTAATTATGATTAAAGATAAACATCAAACTTTTGTAAAATCTGCGACAGATATCATCAACATATTTTCTAAATGGACATTGATTCTCCACTTACCATTAAAGCATCAAGGTGATGGGATTTGTCATCTAGGATTGTGACTTTAGATAAAGAGGTTCTTGTTGAAGCATGAATTTATGTTCTTAATTTTTTTAACATGATTTTTCTTAATGCTCAGGAATGGTCCAGAATTCCAAACTTGATAGGCTGAAGTTCTCTGAATAGTCATAGAGTGGATACTGCATATGTGTGAACGATACAGACTTCCAAACAGAGCTAAGCTAATGTTTCAACGTTGGTATGGTGAGACCATTTCTAAAAGAGGGAATGCAGTTTCATTTCTGTGATCTTTCCAGTGAGACTACAAGGGACAAATGGAATTATCACTTGTGATGGCATTTTCAGTCACGTGGGCAGTTGACCCCGGGAACACCCACTCATTTCAGAGGCTACTGAACACTCTTCAGGTGACACTTTTGTCACTGTTGATCTGGGCCAGACTTGAGAAGCTCAAGATCCCAAATCCCTAGCCGGTTCTTCTGCTATGGCTATGATTAAAGGCTTGTCTACATGGTGCATTACTCCACACTAGAGGGGTGTAAATTCTAATGTGCACTAGCATGTGTTTGAAACAGGACAACAGGACAACATTAACACACATAAGGGGCCTTCTGGTGCACGCCAGTGGGGTCCACACAGGCCATTTAGTGCGCAACCTGCTATTGCACTCTAGAATTTACACCCCTCTAATGCAGACTAAGGCTCCGGGTAGGCAAGCCCACAGATTTGACACACAGTGCACTTTGGGGAGCTGAATCCATGGACAGCTCTGAGAAGATATTGAGAACCAATGCTTTCTAGATATGGAATACCTAATATAAACCCAAACGTAATACTTGTGGAGTACAATAAACCTATTGGAATCAGAAATGGGATGGTGTTAAAAATGTAGCTAGTTCTGTTTGTATGTGTATAGTTGCCAACAATTACTTTATGCGGACCCTTAGAGAGCTGTCCTAGGGTTATTTCACGGAAGAAAGTGCTACTTGTAAAAGACAGAACTTCACCATCTGACTTCACACCAGGGAGTGCGCTGCTTTCCAGAACAGTTCAAGATGGGACCATTGACGGGCTCAGAATACTCTGGCAAATCAGAATACAGCACCTACTTGTATTTTCTGTCCTCCAATCACATTTCATTTCAAATGATCCAGCAGATTAGAATGTCTGATTAGGTCATCTGGATTATTTAAATTTTTCATTTACTTATTGGAGGGGAAGAAATAAACATCTACATAATATTGCTGCTATCAGCCTTGTTGTGTGCTCACTTCTTGGTTCTCCTCAGCTGTTTTTCAGAGAACAGTCAAGTCTATAGCACAAGACTGCTCATTTAACTACAGTATATATGTGACTGACTAAAGTAATAAAGAGTTACAATATAATACTTTTTTTCATGTGGAGAAATTTCACAATGTGTAAAAGAGAAATAGGTCCTAAAAATGAAGGGCTAGGTCCTTTGCTGCGCTGAGGAGCACCTTGTGCAGTTCAGAAAGGAGAGTCAAAATTGCACAAGGTCACTTCTGTACTCCTCAGTCCTGACCTGGCTGGGTACAAGGTTACTTCTCCTGCATCAAGGCTTCAGGCAGCTCTAAGTTACATAAGCTGTTAACACCTGCAAGAGCAGTGCTTAATTTGTAATGAAAGAGGTGATGGGGCTGAAACAATGATTTACTTTCATATCGAACGCAGCGAGCCCAAAGGTGGTGGGGCTGTGAACTGCCAAGCCTAGAGGTGCTGGGGCTCAGCCTTGGCAAGCCCTGGCACAAATTAAGCGCTCTGCAAGGGACAAAATATAGCCAGAAATCATCTGGGCATAAAGGTAGCCATGGTCATGCCCCTTACATCAACTGAATGGGGAGGAGATGCCATAGAAGCTTCTTTTTTGAACTAGATGATCTTTCTGCAGCACAATGATCTTCCTGTGGCCAGTAACACAGGCTTTAGAGTTGCTTTCTGCCACAACATTCTGGCATAAAGCAGCCACACACAGCACAGGATTTGAGCTGAAAATTTAACATGGGAGTTAAACTCACTTAACATTGTGAGCCTTTTCGGAGGGTGAGTTCCAAAAGTGGGAGGTCATTGAGGGGCAGTGACGTGGTGGTTCAATTAGTAACACTATACCTAGGTTGTGATAACAACCATCTTGGGTTCTTGCTTTGGTTTTTTCAATGTTTCTTGAAACCCAGGTATATTATTATGATTGCTGATTGTATTCCCTCTGATGGCCACTGATATTCCATCATTCTTGTCTGCTTTGGCTGCCCATTTGGGGGAAAAATAACCTGTGAAGTGATAAAAGATTTTCAATGTGAAAATAATTTTGTTATTTGGCAAAACAAATCCCCCTGGCATTTTGTCATTTAGGATGTCAGGTGGTTATGCTGAATTATGTTGAATACATTATACAACTACATGACTCACTTAAATGATGAGTACTTAAGACAGCATATTGTATGTTACCTGCTGAAAATAGTTGTATCTCACACTTCATGGCTTAGCAACTGAGATTAAATATTGAGAAGATATAGAGATAAATGTTGATGTAGAATGTTATAAACCTGTTGGGTCTGAAGACTACCCCATTGCTTTACTAATGGTCAGGTTTATAGCTGTTCAGCTAGGTCTTTATTTCTGAGGTGAGAATGACTAGTAAAGAGGTTACTAAACTGTGGTCTGCAGGGCACTGCTGTTTGGCCACGGAGTGGCTGGTCCTTTACTTCTGGTTCTCCTTGCTTCTAGGTGCTAGATCATGTTTAACTCTCCCCTCCCGACCTCCCCCACATAAATTTTTTTCCCAGTCTTACTTTTTCATATAAACAATTCCATATAGACATCACCACAAGGATATTACTGGGTCATCAATGGGAAGGAAGGTGGTCCACACAACAATGAATGTGTATGTAAAAACCTAGAGACAAGGTGGATGAGGTAATATCTTTTATTGAACCAACTCCCCTTGGTGAGAGAGACAAGCTTTTGAGCTTACACAAAGCTCTTTTTTGAGGTGAGACTACCCCTAACTGGAGCTGAATTATCTGTGCGCTCCAAGTGAGTGAACTTCTGCCTCACCTCAGAATCTGATACCACTACCCTTATGTTAAACCTTTACAGAGATTAAAGATAGTCGACTCCTCAATCAGTGCTGTTCTTCAAAGGCTCTAGAGTGTGTAAAGGCAATTTGGCTTTGGCTATGAATGACTTGAATTTTATTTTTTAAGATTGGTGACTTCTGCAGGAGTGACCAGCGATCTATGGGAGAAAATCAGCTAGCAACAGCAGTGGGGTTAATTGGACTTCTTCTGTTTATAAAGCTGAATGTCATTTTGTCCACATTTTTTCAGTTGATATAGACTTAGTTACGGCTCATTTGTGCCATGTACATTCAACCCAGTACTGCACTGCCCCAGGGGGAGTATATACATTGCTGCAATATTTCATGAGGTGCAGCTTGCTTTCCTCCCCTCCCCCAGCAGCTGCCCAGCTCCACTGGATAACACATAGGGGCAGGGGAGCCACAGCTAACTCTCATCTCCATTCCTCTCTGATCCTGGGGCAGAAAATTGTGCCTGGTTCTTACATGGATGAGTGAAAAATTTGGTTTGCTGCTATTTGTGGGGTCATATTGTTCATTATACACAGAAGGATGTAGTTCAAGAAGATTATTTATTTGTTATTTTCTTGCTTACAGATATGCATTCATTCTCTCGGAGCAGAAGTAATGCCATGTGACTAAGGTGACCAAATAAATGTCATGAATAGTAAGCAACCAAGTGAACAGTATGTGCAAAAACCTGTAGGCTCACATTCTTTCAAATGAGCTATCTGGAGAATACCTTTGAATATCCAAAAAGAAAAGGAGTACTTGTGGCACCTTAGAGACTAACAAATTTATTAGAGCATAAGCTTTCGTGAGCTACAGCTCACTTCATCGGATGCATTTGGTCATATGCATTTGAATATCCAGTACATTTGCTCAAATTAGTAATGATTCACAAAGAGAAGGCCAAAATCAAAACAACCCCAAAGTAGTTCAATTGACATCATTTGAGCCTATATACAAGCATGCCTCAGGTTACTGCATGTGGGTATGGTATACAAATTCTCATTCTTCATAGACCAATCATTTGTTATCACTTTGATATTAAAATCAATGCTGAATTTATTTGCCACATCTCTACATCTCATGCATAACGCTCTTCAAAAATTACTTATACTTAAGCATTGCTGCCAGATTACTTCAAGAAAAGGCACAAAAGGCTTCAGGAATATTGCTAACTGTCTGATTATACTATGTGTGCCTATGTTGTTTACTTATCTGAAATTTTTGCCAGTCATCAGGCAATAATTCCAATCAATGAGTTAATGATATACCCATGTCTTACATAGTAATGCAACAAAACAAGCCCGCTAGTCATAAAAGAAGTGATGCAATTTAGTTACATATTTTCCAAGGACACACTGATATATGGCTCAAAAGTTACTTCCTCACACAGAGCATATTTCGTTAGAGTATCAATCTCTTAAACATGAGCAACTCTAGAAAATAAAGTTTTAAAGCAAAATGTGTAAGCATGGCTTTTTATGGACACTTCTTAGCCAGTACTAGATTACTGCAATAGTTCTCTTCAAAGTGGAACCTGGATGGTAGCATATCCAATGAACAAAGTCAGCTTCTCTTGTTTGTGGTGTTCTCTCACTCTTCTAATTGTTCAGCCATCCACAGGACATTACTTCCAATGTGCCAATGGATCCTCTGTTCCACCAAAGGAAGCGTGCAATTTCACCAACCAGTGCGAAGACAGCAGTGATGAAAAACATTGTAAGTAGCTCTCTGTAGGCTTCATCAGAAGTGAAGCAAAGGTTTTTGTAGTGCAGTTAGTACAGTTTGATAGCTTTACTTATAAAATAACTAGTAGTGAACAGAAGGGTACAGAATTTCATTTGGATGAAACTTCATGGAATTGTAGTTCATCTATTTTTTTTTCTTTTACCCGAATGTTACCTTCTTAAATTTCAATTTCTATCCAAATCTGTACATCTTTAATGGATTTTTCTTATTCAAGGTACGTCACTAGATGAAACTTCCTCCCAACCCCGCTTTCCTTTAATTCACAAGTGCTTATTAGAGTCAAAATGTATTAAATGTTAGCTAGATACAAACTTTTTTTCTGGAATTCAGGTCTGCTCTAAAAATAATTTTGTGAAAGAATTCTGGTAAAAATCTTTGTTGCAGGTCCATGACAGTTCAGTAATAAAGGTTTCCATTTTGTTCCGGTACAGGAATAGTGAACAAAGTAACGCAGCTAGAGCTCACACAAGTACTAAGTGAGCAAACAAATACAAAAAAAGTTATGAACTTATAGCTTTGGCTTAATAACTTGAGATGTCATCAATGTTTCTGAATGTGGCTGTGGTCAACTAGACCTAAGACAGTGATCCAGACAATCTGACTCCACTCAAGCTGACTGCAAATTACCTAGTTGAACTGAATTTATAGCTGACATTTACCTTTGCTATAACATTAAGCTACGTTGCAACATACGTATAATGATGCCCAGCACAAGAGTCCTGTTCCTTGAAAACCCTATTCCTGGAGCACAAGGAGGAGTTTGGATTTCCTGAATTTTGTGATTTTTAACTTGAAAACTTAAATATCACTAGGTTCTACCAAAGACTACCTTGTGGCAGTACCTCCAGAAAACAGATGTTCACGTTAGCAGGTTACAGGCTTAGAAATATGTATCCTGCAGACATAACCCACTTCTATCTTCCTGCTCAACCTAACCAAAGGTTAAGCATTCTGTATGCAGTATCCTGTTACAATAGACAGGATTATGAATTACCAGGCAGAAAATTAAGTCCACTGAACCCCCTCACAAATGCAGTGCCAAGCATGTATCTTGGCAAGTTTCAACATAATAGCAGTTTGAACCCAAGGGATGTTTGTATGTTATGTCCAGCTATACCTGAAAAGCTCAGTTTGAGTATGTAGTATATATGGTCCCTGGCTGTTGTTTCCTCTATCGAAGAATATTTCCTCCAGGCACATAGGTCACTGAAATACACTTTCTGCTACATTGGCAGAATGTACAAGAAAACATGCTTTTTTGTTAATTTCTATGGCAGTTCTTTATACACTCTCTTGTTCAACCCCATGCATAATTGTGCTACAGGAGAATCATTCATGTGAAAGCAGGAGAGGGAATAAGAGACCCAAAAGACTTTTCTATAAAAATTCTATCACAGGAGGCAGGGAACAGATCTAAAGACGAAATAGACTTGAATTTAAATTAGAGATGGGAGAGCCACAAAATTGGAAAACTGGATTTCAAACAGAGTTTGGGAGCATCTGAATCTAAGGATTTAGATCAGATCTGTCTACATGGGGAAGCTATCGCAAAATAAATTAGTGTGTGAATTTAAAATGCAATACTTGTTCCTCACTAGCTGTCACTGCTGACACTCTTATTCCACACCAAAAGTGCCTTTGTGAGGATTAAGCTAAACTGCATAAAGGGACTTTAACATGGAATAAGCATGTCCACATAGACAAAAGAACTATTCTGGACAGGTTCTATGTGTAGACAAGCCCCAAGTGTTAATCGTAAAATTCAGATCCAGATCTGGGTTCTGATTTTGAAATATAGCTCTGTCATTGCCCACTGACAATTGGGGCTCTTCAGATTCAGTGTTTTTATCTGAGCTAGTCTTTTGCTTAGGCCCCAAAACTGCACTCTGAATGTGAATGGATGGATCCCTGTGCCCATGCAGAGCTCCACTGATTTAATTTGGTCTCCATATGGGAATAAGAGTTTTAGCGGCATGAATTGGATTGTAGGAATGGAACCTCAAATATTATACTTTTATCACCATTTTGATCTCATCTTTTCTCTTTCACATCTGAGCTGTTTGTGCCAGAGAGAGAGAGAGAGTGAGATAAATTATATATATATTGTATTTAAGCTGTGAGCTTCTATTGCAAAATATTCACTGGGGGAAAATGATAAAACTGCTTTTTTTTTTAATATATATATATATATATATATATATATATATATATACACACACACACACACACACACACACACACACACAGTAGGTGTTTTGGCTAAACTTTTAACTCTTCAAAAGCACTCTCAAGGAGCCATTCAAAATATGCACATTATTTTCATTGGAAGTGTCTGTCTTTGTTGGATCAGTATCTTCTGATGAAAAATTCTTTAACAGTGTGATGCAGTGTCTCATATTTCTAGCAAGATTATCAAAATTAAATAGACACAATTGAACTTGAACTGTTTGTTTCTCTGTTGAGATTTAGACAGATTTTTTTAACTTAGGGATGGATTTCAAGACTTTGTTTTGTTAATAACACTGCAAAACAAACACTGAGAAAAATGTGTCTAGAACAACTCACACATTTCTTCCTCCTCCCCTCCACTCCCCAAGCAGTAACTTTATCTGCGTAAATTTATCTTCCAGCAAATTACATTGGACAACTTTCAAGTTAGATGTTCTATGAAAATAAATAGAACCGATCTTTTAAAAAATAATCATGAGTGATCAAGAGTTTTAATTTAAAACAAAAGAACTGTGCTTCTTATTCTAACTTGTTGACATTTTAATTTGGGTTTTCAGCTATGGGAAATCTCCTGAGATAAGATTGAGTGTGATTCGGTTTATTTCATATAATAAGGCAACTATGCTCCAGCAGTGTTTGTGATAATGAACCATTGACATGCTTTTCAGCAAGATGTAGCATATTACCAAAGATGAAAACAGCAGCAAAAAATTAGCTGCTGGCTCAGCTAATCTATACATTAATCTACACCACAAATGCCTAAAACATTGCTGTCTGCTCCCTCTTTTGCACCTCATAACTAATCATTGTATTGCATTGATGTGGACACAGAAAGAGAGACATATATCATAGTATGGTTGAATGCAGAGGATGCAACTGTCTTTAAAACTATTACCCAATGATGGTGACTCCTCCCCTCTCCCCACCCCCCAACACAAATGACCCAGCAGGGCTGTTCTATTGTGGCCCAAAATTGGCACCAATGGCTTCTACAAACCTGGGGGTGGGTATGAAAGCCTCTCCGGGACCCTGACTGAAGCCAGCCATGATCCACTCCCTTCCTCCATGCTGGAGGTAGGAGAGACAAGATGAGGGAGCCAAATGCTGCGTGAGACATAGGAGAGACCCTGTCACTGTGAATTGTCATGCTGGGGACCAATGCCCAAGCAGCCTATTGCGTTAAAGGGACTTCAAATCTTGTTATCGCATCAGTCACACTGGAACTCACCGCAGGAGACAACAGCAATCAGTTTGGGTATCTCTTGCTCCCACCCTCACATCAGGCATCTAGAGAGGAATCCACTCATTACTTGAGGTCCTCCAAGAAAATATCCTACTCTGTGTTGGATAGATATACTCCATTATCTCTAAACAGTTTTGGGGGGCTGTTTACTTCCCTTATGGGAAATCACTATGCCCCCTTGTCACTTTTATAAACTTGCCAGTTTCTCAGTTCACTTCTTTCTTGGCCTGGTCAATCTTGGAAGGTCTGGTGACTCCTCATCAAACTTGTCTTGGTCTGAGCTAGATCAAGACTATTTCAAGGAAAAGAGATGAAATGTGGCTGAAATCCCTCTTTATTCTAATGATCAAACCAAGCCCTTTTGCTGTGCCTAAATAATTCTCCCCCAAGTGAATAATGATCACCTGCTGGGAATGGAAACAGCCTGCCGTGGAGTGGATGAGGGACACTAGCTGATCCCACAACTTTCCCTGATACCTCAGGCAGGTAACCAAAATGGGGACTGCGAGCCAGATTTTTGCCAGATGCCTTTTTATACACCCAATAATTTTTTTTATTAAAGCTAATGTTAAAATTATATAACATATAGGATAAGAAAAGAGTGTCTGTACATCTGGGTATAGTGTTTAAATTATCCAAAAGTATGAAGGTTGGTTGAAAAGTCATACAATATATAGAGGACATAATCAACAATAACCCAAATAAGATGATTAAATTTAACGATAGAATTTAGATATTAGCATCCAAATATTTGGGTACATGAACAGTTATGCAGAGAGTCAGTTATGGAAAGCAAATATATCAGTGAGTGAAGATGGACAAACAATGGCTATGAAGCCAAAGGGATGACTGCTTTTAATACCTTCATGGGGCAAGTAACCTTTTCACCACGCTCATTCAGCACAATTTTGGTACCATGACAAAGCTGTTCTGCTTTTAACTGACAATGTCAAGATGACTTTTCCTTGATCCCATTGCAAGTTTCCTGTGGCAACACTTTGCTAGACTCATTGCTCTTTGAACCAGAAACTATTTCCTCCATACTGAAAGCCCTCAAAAAGACCACTAGGAAGACTGCTGTAAATGATACTGCTTTACTGACGCTATTGCAAACTTGGGGAATGTAAGGATTAAATCTTTTTGTCTGAATAATAATTGGTTTTCTGCAGTCTGCCCATGGTCTCCTTGAACATGGCTAACTTTCTAGTAATCTGCAAACTACACACCCAGTGCAAAAATTGGGGAATCCCTTTACCAAAAGAAAGCACCTGCTCTTGATCTGCAATTGTAGATGAAGCCTCGATGAACTAACTCTACCACAAACTGAATTACTTGCAGTTCTGGGATGGGCCATATGTGAGGTAGGCCTGGCACATGCTGAAATCCATAAACTCTGAAAATCCTGCTTTGAAAATTTGGAATGTCCGTGTGGCAATGGAGTATCATGCTAGTCTGAACGCGATCAGTAATCAAGGTTGCACATGGTATGAGGCATTGCTATTGTATCCTTTCAGTCTGTGTTGCTAATTCCCAAAATCTGAAAGCAAGACAGAGATCAATCATGGTATGCTTAATACCAAGGACAGGTCAGGCTAGATAATCATAATGGTCCCTTCTGATCTTGGAATCTATGTTTTCACTCTGGAAATGAACTCACTTATCATGGAATCTGTTACCCCAAATAGAGATGGACACTAGGATAGAGAAAAACCCCACAAATATGATGTCCTTGATGATTCTCTGGATGATCCAGCCACCTCCGAGCACACCATTTCCCTTGGAAGTTGTTGACAGAGTATACAAACCCTGTACTGGTTAGGTGAGGGTTAATGAACCAGTGGAAGCTCAAGCAGCCCTGCTTCACCACACCTACAAGATATGGCAGGGCCAGGGGGAAGCTCAGCCGACTTAGCAGCAGCCCTGAGTGGACCTCAGCTCCTGGAGGATACTGTGGCTGAAAATAGGGATTGCTCACACAACCACAACCAATCTGAAGGGAAGGTTGGCTGGCTCTGAACAATTACTCTAGTACTATTGTTAGTGGCTCTAACTATTGTTTGACCATTGAACTAGACTGTAGCCTGTGAGAGGCCCCTGGAAGGAAGGGAAGCCTGTCAGTTTGTTGTTTTCCTTTTTTCCTTTTTGTGGGCCTTTGATATCCCAGAAGGGTTAGACTCCCACAGGACTCAGCCAGAGGACTGAATCTTCCACAACTGGATCATCCTGACTCTGAGGACTTCAGGCTAGGGGAGTACAGGGCCCCGTCACACCCCAACGGCATACTATAGGAGACCAATATCATGACAGACATACACTCGGAAGCTCATGCTACCATCAGTGTCTATCTAAGTGGACCTGCAAGTCCACATCCAGCAATCACTCTGCGTGCCAAAATGATACCTATTGTATTCTGACAAAAACATATCCCAAACCTTTAGGTCCTCTCTCATTTCTTTGGTCAGCCAAATATAGTGATGAGGCCTGGTAATACCAATTGTGGTTGCAGCTAATGTATATTAAAATTACTTCCAGGAGTCATAACCCTGCATGCAAAATTTGGATGGCCAGTGATAACCTGCAGCTGTCAGAGGGCATGCTTTCTTGGTTGCCAGAATGATGGATAATAATTCTCACGATTCTTCCAATTTTTCAAAAGAATGAGAAGATGAGGTGATGAGAAATACCCGCTGCAGTATCCAGTTCCAAATGGGTATGAGGGCCTTTCATGTTTTTCCTTGTTAATGGTGCTCCCAGACAGTGTCTATTTCTGTTCTTCCTACAAAAAGAAAATCACCAAGATAATGGGTGACTTCTCTAACTAGGATTCCCTGACCAGTGCTGATTCTAATGCAGAACTAAGCTTTTCAAAGGCTTTGCAGGAGGTATATGCAAGTAAAATTGCCCTGTGAGTTGAAACCCTAACAAACTAAAGTGAGAAGGGTGCACAGGGAGCAGTCTGAGTTAATACCATTTATTTGCTATCCGAGTTCCTTCTTCACACACCCTTATGTTCAGTGCAGGACTGAAGGAGGGACAGCATAGCACGTAGACAGTAGGATCAATAGCAATTGGGAATCCTGTTGGTACTGAAGTGGTGAGGGGTGGAGAACAGGATTCTCTCCTTCTAAACCTGGGGTGGGCTCCCCTACTGTGCCAGAGACAGCCCCAGCCACTCCAGCAGTGGGTACAGCTGGAGTCCCAGCGGTAACATCTCACCAATGGCCCCTGTGTTCCAAACTGTCCATAAGGAGGGATTACCATCCATAATTCCCAGAGGCATTACCACCAAATGGGGGTCCCCCACTGCAGAAGGGCTAGAACTGCATTCACCTCTCCCATAGCCTCACCAGTCGAATCAGAGTGTAAGGCAGCCTCAGAAGCCCCCACCAAAGCAGGGGGTTCAGCAGGCTGTTTCTCCCTTGGGCACAGGTTCCTCCTTTCAGTGGCTGCTTTTGTTCCCCTCTCTCTGCATCCTCTGGAGCTTCTGGTCCCAATTCACAGCGACTAGGTCCTGAAGCTAGAAGTTCTTTGGCAGCCGTAATTTGAGTTGGAGCTCCAGGGCTAGCCTTGGCAGCCACCTTCCTCAAAACTTCTGAGAGGGCACTGCTGGGGCTGCTTAGAGGAACCGGGTTGCTCTGAGGTTCCCCTAAGCTGCCAGGTACATATCTTCTGCTCTGGCAGTGACCCCAAAGTTGCTGCTCTGCTTCTCTCATTATGCAGCCATGCTGGCTGCTGTTGAAAAAATGCCTGAAAAATGGCTACTTGCCACAGCGATAAATAGAAGTAATCATCTCCACCTTCTGCTTGTCCAATCACCAAACCCCACCAGCACCCCACTGCCCAATGGCAGCAGTGATGGGATTGTGTCTGAAAGAAGTATACAATGTCTCTCCTGTTCCCCATGCTGGACAGCAGAAAAGAGGGGAGGGAGGAAGGGGGAAAGTGAAAGAAACAGCCCCTTCCTCCTGAACACATGGTGAAAGAGAATAGGAGCGGGAAGCAGGGGGACTGCATGGAGCACTGTCCTACCTGCTCCTGGTTGAGATCTGCTCCCACCCCTGCGGGTGTCTCTGGTGCTTCTAGCCCCATCAAACTGGCACCCCAACTAGCGAATTGAGCATTAGTCTAATTTAATGCCCACTCATGAAAGGTGCTAAATGTTACCTGGAAAGTGCTGATGAGATCCATTGATGAGATGACACCCCCAAGTAAGGATTCAGTAACTTGCAGGATTAGGCCCTTGGAGATTTCTGGGTATGAGTTCCAACTTTCCTAATAAATGTTATAACAATGTTGTTAAAAATCCAGGGTTCAATACAGTGATATGAAAGACAGTGGAGATAAAAATATTTGTGTTAAATGGTTATTTCCTAATGTTTAATCTTCATTACTGCATGAGAAAGCCCAGTGCTGACATGAATAATAGTGTGTATTGAAGCATTTGAAGTAAATGGTAACTTGATGATGTTTGCAGTATCTCTTAAGAACAATTTTTATGCATACCAAGTATTTTGCTAACCTGCACAGTTTCCTGTACATTTGTAGAGATGGTGAAAATGCATCTATATGGGACCTTATATGTGGTGGGAAAAGGGCCTGTATTATATCTGCAGTAGTAAAACAGGACATGAGATCCTCCAGGAGAGAGACATTGACCTTTTTTTGCAACCCTCATTCTCCCCTCCCTGTTGTTCCCACTGCATTGTTTATTGCTATCACTCATTGTGTCTGATCTACAGTTTAGAAAGTCTTTTAGTAATTTAAGCTATTTCTGGGTGCTTTATAAGTAATAACTAAGACTAAGATTTTGTTATGGTTATTTTTAGTAAAAGTCACGGACAAGTCAAGGGCAATAAACTAGCTGGTGACCTGTCCGTGACTTTTACTAAAAATAATCGTACAAGCCATGGGGCAAAAGCACATTGCCCCAGCTGCAGCCTCCACCATGGGGTAGGGGCGCAGGGCCCGGCTGGAGCGCCAGCTGCAGGGCAGACCCAGCTGCAGCCACAGCTCCAGCCCTAGCTTCAGCCGCTGACAGGTGAAGCCGAAGAAGTCACAGAGGTCCGGTAAAGTCATGGAATCAGTGACTCCCATGACCTCCATGACTAAATCGTAGCCTTAGTAATAACTAACAATTTGTAATTTCATTTGTATCTATTTCTCTGGGTAGGGTTGCATTATATATTTGCTCAATGAGTCAAACCTTTAAGTCATACAGTTTCTGAAAACAGTCCTCTTTGATTAGGTTCCTCCTATGAAACATGTGACTTTGAAACTGACCTGTGCAATTTGATGCAAGATGGGGACTTAAAGACTGGATGGACTAGGAGAAATGGCCTGACCAACATGGGATCTCCACATTCTGACCACAATGGAAATAAAACTGGTAAGGGTCTCTTTTATATTTTAAAAAAGGAATAACCATGTCTTTATGAACTCCCACCTGTTTTATTTCACCAACTTACATATACTCATGTAATGTTGGATTAATTGCATTGAACAACAATAACAGGCTTGCAATTATGTTGTGTGGGGTAGAATCTTTTATGTCCAGAGATGCTTAGTTGTCTGTTTATAATCACATTGTTTCTGAAATATTAGGTCTATCATGGGCAAAAGTGTTTGCCTATTTGGCCCTTCCAAATGAGCAATTAGTTATATAATTAGTCACTTGATGGTGCACTAATCACAATTGCATGGCATTTTCTGAAAGTGTGAGACTATTCTTCAAATATCCATACTACTGTGCTGGGTACTGGGTGGCTCTTAGTAAGCATTCTTTGTTCTATATCTTGATGAACCTGTGGTCCTCAAACCCCTGGTGGTCCACAGTCCATGCGTAAGGGGTCCATGAAAGGTTGGGGACATGAAAGGTTGTCGTTGCCATACAACAGTGTCTTTCAGCCTGTGGTCTGCAGACCCTTGGGGGGTCCACAGACAATGGGTAAGATTTACAAAGGGGTCCGCACTTCCATATGAATTTTTTTAGGGGTCCGCAAATAAAAAAAGGTTGAAAACCACTGATATATCTATTGACAATCACAAACCTACCTGGAGCTGATGGGTGGTAGTCACCGTTCGGGGTAAATGAGGGAACAATGAAATTCCCTTTGTTTAGTGATAGCTGAAACAATGGAAATTGCCACTCGCTGGGTAGACTGAATGCAGATGTAAGGCCTGAGAATAACTCGATGCCTTTGTGTCAGAAGCAACCAGAAAGTGGGCAGAGAGAGTAGCAAACAAGCAGAAGACAGCAAAAGAAGCACTTGTAGTGAAGCCCTGAAGGAAAGCCAGGAGAGACAGCTTCTTGTGTGGACTGCTGGCTGAAAAGGCAAGCGTGTAAACTGCATCCTGTGTTTTGATCCCACTGTATTCAGTGTATTCTTTGTTTTAAAAAAAACAGGATTGCACCAAAGAAATACATGATTCTATCATCAATTTCTCTTCCTAATGGAGACCGTGTGCAAGGCCTTGAATATTGGTTAACCACTCAGGCCAAAAGGGGTGACATTAGTATAGTATTTAAAACATGTCTGAAACCAATGTTAAGGAAGGATATTGGGGTATGTGTACCCTGCAGTGGTAACAGAGAACTTTGGAAAGTTCTAATTTTTGGAGATATCACTTGTGGTGGGATGTGGAGAGCTGTACCATTCCAAACCAACCAATACCACCAACTCATTTCTCATTGGCCAAAATAGTTTTCAGAAAATAACAATGCTACATATGGCCAGTACTGCCATAGGCTATATTTGAACTGGTGACGTAGAGGTGAATAAATGAAACATCTTTTCTTTTCTAAAACATGCAGAATGAAAATTATTTAGAAATTTTTTAACTTTTTCGTGAAAAATCTTTACCACTTTTCAACAAGCTCCAATTTCATAGTACAAGGTCCTCCACTAAGACAGTACAAACCCAGAAATCAGTCCAGGAACTCTTTATCAGGTGTGCAGTCCCATTAGCTTCAATGGAACTGTATAGCACATGAGTAAGAACAACTGGCTTGATTTTCAAAGGAAGCAGTAGGAGCTCGGCATTTTTGAAAACAGGTCCTCTTTGCATAAGTACTGGGTTGTGTAGTTGTTGGCTCAAACACCTGAGCTAAAGTCAAGCACCATGTTGATAGACCTGGTTTTTATTTCAAGGACCCAAATCATGAAGTGTTTTATATTTATAACAATAACGAATAAATCTTAGCTCTTACATAGCATTTATCAAAAATAGAGAGAAAAAAATACCAGAAATGAATTGGAAGACACCATAGCATATGGAGTAGAAATATAGTATGTTCTAGGCAGGAAGCAGAATTCTGCAATAAGTGAAGTTTCCAAGGGATCTTAAAATGTAAACCTCATGGACAGCACTATAGCAATCCTATCTGGACATGGCAGAAGCCTGGGTAACTGTGGTGGGGCCTACATCTAAGAGACAATTACAATGAACTTGCCAAGCAGCAAGAAAAAAGGATTTCTGATCTGTCTAGACATTCAGAACCAGCTGAAGATTCAATAGGATCCATCAGTTGTAATTCTTAGTAACAAAAGGTGGACAGAGCCCTTCAATCAGTAGGACGAAGATCACCTGTGCAATTTCTTCTAGTTATTTTATCTGGCCAAGCAGCATTATCTCTGCCTTATTCAAACTAAGCTACAGCTGCTAATCCACTACCATCAAAGCCACAATTTTGGCTAAAGGCTGCGAATCTTGAATAAATGAATCCTGAGCATACAGATTGCATTACAACCCAGACAATCTGCTGTATAAGTTGCATGGGTAAAAATGGTCGTAGAATCTGGCCCTCTGACTCCTGTTTCAGTTGCTAATCTAAGGAGAGAGACCAAATTGTAATCTTTCATTTTCTGTAGATATTGCTTCTGATTGTCTAGGGGTTTTGAATGTTTATCTGCTTACAGTAACTTTTCAGGCGTGTGTT
Source organism: Dermochelys coriacea (assembly GCF_009764565.3). Classification (NCBI taxonomy): domain Eukaryota; kingdom Metazoa; phylum Chordata; order Testudines; family Dermochelyidae; genus Dermochelys; species Dermochelys coriacea. The sequence goes on from NC_050069.1 coordinate 232,340,393, forward strand.
TAACCTGTGTTTACTTCGCAATTTGTTTTACTCTGGTACCTGCATGGATACTGGAAAAAGCATTTGTATGATGATAAATGAATCCCAGGGTGCACTCTGAGAGGGAACAATTCTTGCCATCATAATTGATAGTAGCATAAAATCCAAGTTCACCGGGAAGCGTTTATTCCTATGAAGATTTACATAATCATTTACTAGGACCCACTTAGCATTAGCGTTATCTCTTCCTGGCTGTTACTACTCTGTGAAACTTTGTTAATAGTAAAGTAATGACAATATTTTATGCTCCAAGTATACATACATACCAAGACCCTTGTACTCTACCTTATTCTTGTATTTTGAATGTACTTTTAAAATATCTCCTTAAACTGTAATTGAACACTGTAAAATGATCTGGAAGGTGAGACCTGATCTTGTCTGTTATTTTAGATACAGTATACTCAGATACAGCTGTGTTTTTACTTACTTACTTTTAAAAGCTCATTAAAATGAGAGTCTGGTAGAGTTGAATAGGATCAGGCTTAGGGTTCAATTGCATCATCAAGTCACAGCTCACTGTGAAGGAAATGGACCCCTCCAGCTGGAGCTCCGTGGAAGCCTTGGCAGGCACAAAGATGCTTGGAATACAAGGAGAGTATGACCACTCCTATGTCCCTTGACAGGCTGAGGGAAGAGCTCCACTGGGTAACAGAGTGGGGCCAGACCATAGTTCTACCCCCTCTTTGTCCGTCTCTTCTGCAGTATTGGAAGACTTTAGTTGTCCTTATGTTCAGGTGAGTGCAAGGACTATGACTGCACCTTTCTCCCTACCTCCTAGGGTGCTTCTTGACCATCTCCTCATGCACAGGGGTCAAGCACATTTAAGCCCAAAGCTTGCAGACAGATACCATTTAAATTTCCCAATACATATCCATGACAGTGCACCATGTAATGTTTTGCTCGCTTGTGTGGATATAACCTGTAGGCAGCAGAGACACAGAAAAATAATTCTTAAGTCAGATTATGACTTGGGCAGAGCAGACTTTACTGGGGATATGCTCAGCTTATAAAGAGGAACTGCCTCACAGCTGACAATAAATATTTTTCCGAGATCTAACTTTACATTCCTATTCACTCACAAAATTTAACATACCATTTGGGGACTCCCAAATTATGATATGTACCTTAGAATTGATTTAAGATGTTATTCCAGTCTTGGATCCTCTTAAGAAGTGAATTCCCAGTTATATGGAGGGATGCTAAATCTAAATGGTGGTTTAATGCAGTTGATACATATCTAGGGATAAGAAATAAATCTCATATTGTATTTATTTAATGTGTTTTGCTTCGGTGGGGACGTCATTATTTTTAATAAAAAGTTCACACTGAAGTCCACATGGTTTCTCCTAGTGATGGAGCCTCCCCTCACTCTCTACCCCTCCTGTCCATCCCACCATGCACACACAACAGTTAGATAGAGGACCACAATTTAACTGGCCTTGTATGAGTTTGAGGAAAAAGAGGAGGAGAAAAGAAGATGGATGAGATTTTCCTCGCTCCTTCCTTGTGTCCATATGCAGGATTTAGTTTAGCTGCAATCCTCACATTCAGGAAGAGCAAGAACTACATGAATCAGCTCCACCTGCTGCACTTGATACACCATCTGCTTTGGAGTATCAAGGGTGGATCAAAAGCAGGGTCACTGCCCTGCACCAGCCAGTAGAGCTGGCCCTGCATTGGGAGAAGCACATGTTGTCACCTTTCAAAGGAGCTTGTGCTTCTGAAAATATTGTATTTGTGATGAGGCCAATTACTTTGGGAGCACCAATAGGATGATGCAACCACCACACTGCCTCCAATAAGGCCACTGCCTGTGTAGTTCTAGTTGGGTCCATATTAAACTACCATTTTAGCAAAGGAGCACAAACACTTCTGGAGCACAAACACTGCACTAGAGCACAAACACAGAGCATCCTCTTGATTGATTATATAGGAATATGCTTAATATATATATTGTGACAGGGTTGGGCCAGATGGCTATAGGAGAGTAATCCTATTGGGATCTGGGAAGTGCGTGGGCGAAGCCCGTCCACTGCTAAAGGATCCCTCCCAGCCTAAAAGGGGGATCCACAAGACCTAGAAACCAAATAATTCCGGGGGACACTAATGAAATAACAGGGACAGGATTGTGGTCAAAGGGTCAAATGAAGGGAACCGGACAGGGACACTGAGCAGAGAAACCCGGACAGCGCCCACTGCTCCTCAAAGGCGTCAAGGGAGTCAGAGGATGCCGCCCAGAGGAACTCTGCCCGGATACGTGACCAAGGATCGGAAATAGGCCCCACGGTCACAGGAGATTCCATTGGCCAACCTCCTCACTCTGGTTTTATAGATGGCCATTTTAGCTAGGGCCAGGAGGAGGTTGACCAGGAGATCCCGTGACTTTGTGGGGCCACGGATAGGAAGTGCATAAATAAGAAGGTGAGGGGAAAAGTGCAACCAAAAATGTAATAAAATATTGGTGAGGAGCTGGAATAGAGGCTGCAGCCTGGCACACTCCAGGTATGTGTGTGCCAGGGTTTTCCTCATGCCGCAAAAGGGGCAGGTGTCTGGGATTGAGGTGAACCACGCCAAGAACGCGCCCGTGCTCACGGCTCCATGAAGGAGCCGCCAACTGACATCCCCGGCGGGCCTTGGGACTAAGGTGGAATATAGGCTGGCCCACCGGGGATCCTCGCCCTCTAAAGGTGGCAGGAGGTCCCACCATTTTGTATCGGGGCAGGACACGAGGGTGAGGGCATGAAGGGTGTGGAGCACGAGCGTGTGTAGATGTTTTCTTGGCGCGGTCTGAAAACGGACCGGCTGCAGCTCATGTAGCCGGCTCACTGTGAAGGGGCGGGGGGGCCGGTTGGGTCCACGGAGCAGGGGCCCGATGAAAAGGTCCGGAGGGCCTGGCATGGAGGGTGGGTGGGACATGCCCTCATGCAGGACAAACCCGATAAACCCGAGCAGCGGGCGGCAAAGCGGCCCTCACCTCCTGAAATACGTGCAGAGGAGTACAAGATCTGAAGAGCTCCTTGCGCTGAGCGAGCGTCAGGGGATCCAGCCAGTCTCCCCGGTCATAGTCCAGGAGGTCTCAGACTCTGGTGACTTCTGCCAGGACCAACCTCCGGTGCACCGTGGGGGACTCCACCATCTGCACACGAAGCTGGGGGTTGTGTAGCAGGGGCTTCGTGAGGAGATCTTCCCCCACGGAGGCTGCCACGGACCTGGTCACTGTGAACAGTTTCCAGATCCGGAGGAGGTCCTAGTAGAAGACCGGCAGCTTGGAGAGGTCTCGTGGAAGACCTCTCGGATGGAGATAAAGGAGCTGCCGGTCATATCGGAGCCCCGGAGGCAGCGCAGGAAGGCGTGCGCCAATACGCTCCACGCCGGACTACCTGCACCATAAAGGAGCCTCTGCAGGGCCTGGAGGTGGAAGACACGGGCCTGAGTGCGAATACACTTCAGGCCCTGCCCTCCCTCCTCCAGGGGTAGATGGAGGACCCCAGCAGAGACCCAGTGCAGTCCTGACCAGAAGAACTCCAGAATCAACGTCCGGAGGTTGGCCAGGAAATCCGGGGCTGGGACCAGGGGTGTTGAGCCGATACCAGAGCATGGACAGGACTAGTTGATTAAGCACCATCATGGCAGAAAGGTAAACGCTGAGATAGAGCAGCGGACCCGCACTCCACTGGATGGCCTGAAGCGCGGGTGGGAGGGAGCTCGCCTGCTGCCAGTCCCCTACCACCAAGCCAGAGCTCTTGACCCAGTTGACCCGTGCCTAGGAGGCTGCCAAATAGATGGCCTGGCAAGCCTCCACCCGCACCAAGTCGCCCGGGTCCTGAACCACGAGGAGCACGTCATCAGCGTACACCGACAGGACCAGCCGCAGCTCCGGCTCTCGCAGCACCAACCCCGTCAACCTCCTTCGGAGGAGACAGAGGAAGGGCTCGATCGCCAGAGCATACAGCTGGCCTGAGAGGGGGCTGCAGTTGGAGCAGTAGCAGCACCCAAGAATGGGGGGGTCCAGTAGCTAGCCAGCAACCAGGTAGCAGAGAAGGAGGGGGATGGAGTCTGGCCCACCCAGGGGAGCAGCTAGAGTAGCAGTAGCAGTAGCAGTAGCAGTAGTCAGAGCCCAGGATCTAGCAGCAGCACCAGCAGCAGTCCTCTCCCTCCTTCTCCTTCCAGACCAGAGGGCTACTGGAGTGTAATCAAAGAGAGAGCTATGGGTCCCCAATTAACCAGGTCCCTTTCCCCTGGGTAAGGGAACAGGGAAGGTTCCAGAACAATCAGGAACCTTCTGGAGACAATTAAGACAGGCTGATTAGAACACCTGCAGCCAATCAAGAGGCTGCTAGAATCAAGGCAGGCTAATCAGGGCACCTGGGTTTTAAAAAGGAGCTCACTTCAGTTTGAGTTATGCGTGTGAGGAGCTGGGAGCAAGAGGCACTAGTAGCTGAGAGTGAGAACGTGGACTGTTGGAGGTGTACAAGCATTATCAGACACCAGGAGGAAGGTCCTGTGTTGAGGATGAAGAAGGGGTTGAGAGGAGGCCATGGGGAAGTAGCTCAGGGAGTTATAGCTGTTGCACAGCTGTTCCAGGAGGCACTCTAGACAGCTGCATTCCACAGGCCCTGGGCTGGAACCTGGATTAGAGGGCAGGCCCGGGTTCCCCCCAAACCTCCCAACTCCTGGTCAGACACAGGAGGGGTCGACCTGGACTGTGAATTCAGAAAAACGGCCAAGCTGAGGGCTGCCATGAAGCTCCAAGGCGAGCAAATCCGCCAATAAGCGCAAGACCCACCAAGGTAGAGCAGGAACTTTGTCACAATATATAAAGCATATTCCTGATTACCATTTCCTTAATGATTTTGAATTGTATGAATAAATCTAAGCTGTTCAGACTACAGGCAATTTCCCTTGTTTGTGAAATAGGAAATCTATTTAATAATCATGACTTTAAATTTTTGATTGATTAACTTTTTCTGAGTTAATCTTGACTGTTCCCTGGCATTTTATACTTATTAATCAAGTAATCAATCTGTTTATATGAGAGATGTTTTGGAAGCCTATTTTGAAAATCTGTTGGGATATTAAGAGGTGTGCTGTATCAATGTTTAAAGTCAGCAGAAGATAGGTGCATAGTAACTATAAGCAAAATGTAGATCATTCTAAAAAAAATATAATCTGTTCATATCAAAATATGTAGCCTAAAAGACCTGCAAAATGAATGGTATGAAAGGAAGAAGAAGAAAATAGAGTTTTTATTGTTTTTAAACTGATAAGAACATAGTGATTATTAGAGTCTAAGGCTTCAAAAGTGTCAGCCTTACTTTTTCTACTTACTTCGCTTTAGAAGAGCAAAATTGAAACCTATGGAAGACTATGGCATATATATATATATATATATATATATATATATATAGTGGTTTCCCAAAAATCTGCATTCTGTGTGTCCTTCAGCTAACATCCCACATTTTAAAAAAAGTGACCCATTTTATTACTGAGTTTGGAAGTTGTTTTCTGGAACACTGTTAAGGAAACAGTTATCTGAGAGTTATACACAAGTGCTGCGTGAACCTCACTTAAGGCTTGCTCCAAAGGCCTCTGAAATGAATGGAAGGACTCCCATTGACTTTAGGCTCTGTTACTAGAGGCCTGGTAACACTTCCTTTTAAGGTTACCTGACACTTCCCATTATAAGACCCTGTTTTCAGTTGGTTATAATTTTGCCAAACTTTAGCTGTTTGGGTTGAATCTTGTCATGCTGGGCGTCTGCCTCAGGCTAACCATTTATGGAAAATTTTAACCAAACTGACTCAGTTATTTCTGAGAACCAGGCTAGGGGAAAATAGATTGTTTTGCTCATGTTAAAAAAAAATCTGATGATCTTTCTTTGAGTTGCTCAACTCCCCCACGCTTTGGAGCAGGGTCTTCAAATTTGACAGGGGGATGGCCTTTGTGCCAGGGATGTACTTTTTGACATCTCCATGAAAATCTGCCCAAATTTGGCCAAGTTACTGAGCCATTGAAGAATCACAGTTTATACATGCTGAGTGTGATCTTACTAGAGCTTAATAGCTAAATTGCCCAAAGATTCCATCTGCACTGGGCATGCTCCTGCCAGCCTGGGACTGAGAACTTTCCCTAAAGTTGAAGCTCTGTGCTGCTGCAGGCTGGGCCAGGCAGGGGAACAGAGCATGAAGATGATGTCTCCTGTGCTGCCAATGGATGCTCCCTCCCGGGCTCAGAAAGTATGGCAGAGGAAGCTACTTGATTCAAATGCAAAGGGGACAAGAGCCTGATGGGGGGGGCGTGAGTGGAGGGGTAGAGGGGACGACATGGCCAATAACGGGAGGCTGTTGGCAAGGAGTAGAGGTAAAATGAGAACTGGGGTGGGGGGGGCATTAGGACTGGGCATTCAGGTGGGGGGTACTTGGAGCTAGGGAGGGGAGACTAGCACTGGCCTGGCAAGGAGTCTGATCTGGGAATAAGTGTGGGGGGAGGAAGGAGATGTCATGGGAGGGGAAGGGGGGAGACAGATCTGATGAAAAGTCAGGATGTGGGGAAAAAGCTGGGACTGATTGGGTAAAGAGACGGGAACAAGGAGCTGGGAAGGGAGGGGAGACACTGACATTAGACGAGAAGCCTCTGAAGGGAAACTAGAACTAGGAACCAGTGGGGATGAGGGATGTGAGGGTGAATGGGGATTGGGTGACTGGAGACCAGGGGAGGGGAGAGAGATTGTGCGAGGAGCCGTGAGGGAGGGAACATTGACTGGCTGGGCAAAGAGACTGGGACAGGCTATGTGAGAAGAATGGAACTGTGATGAGGAACCAGGGGAAGAGACAAGACTGATATGGGGAGAGGCTGAAGGGGATTGGGAAGAAGGGGTCATGCTCAGAAATGTTGGAATTAAGGTTATCTGAGCAACCTTAATGTGGCCCAGCTGTGCATATGTCTTATGATACAGTCTTTAATTACAACTATTTTTTCCACAGGATTTCTGCCTCATTCTATGGACAAGATGGATTGTGCTCAAAGGGGTGTAGTGAAAATAAATTCATTAATGTTTATGAAGCATTCAGATACTATTGCAATATGCATCATAGAAAAGCTCATGGGGGAGTTGTTTATTCTGTCTTCAGAGCAGGGTTTTCAGAGTGTATAGTTAATAAGGCTTGGGTCCTCACATTGAAAAGTGACTAGAATACAAAGTATTGAATATCTGATTATTTTTTAACATAGTTTGTAATGTATACCACAAAAATATCCCAGAAAAAGTCCTCTTATAGATAAATCTCCTCAATGTAATTCTTTATCTGTTATTTCCAATCAGTTACCAAATAATGTAATTTTTCTGGTATGTTCTATAGATTTGTTAGAATATCACTGGTTCTTAAACCTTCTGTTTTATTCTTACTCTTTTTTTAAATAGCCTATTTCCTCTTATTGTCCTCTGAAGTGGCCTCATCTCCTGCAACTTTAAGGAGCAGAGTTTTCCTCCCTACTGATAGCAAACACATTTGCCAGGTATTTGGACTGCACCTTCCTTTCATTATATTCTTGTTGTTGTTGTAATTTGCTGGAATAATCAAACTTTTCTTTGTCCTAGATTGCATTTGACTATTGGATTGGTCAAATAAGGGGAATATTGATGGTGGGACTCGAAACACATTCTAATGGTACTTTTAAAAACATCTGGCAAGAAGCAGGCGGGCTACAAAACCAGTGGAGAACAAATGTGATCACAATCAACAGCACTGAAAAATTTGAGGTTTGTAAATTGCTACAATGTATATTTATAACGGGGAGAGTAGTATATTATGTGAGGATAAATATAAAAATTATCTTAGATCTGGAAAATAATGTGAATCAAAGAAAGGATAGATACACATTTTAGTTATTCAAGACCTGTATCATTTATTATTGCTTGATCTTATCTTGTGGTGATGTGTAAACTAAAAACTGAAACCCATTTAAAATGTGCTCAGATTTTATACAGAACAATCACTCTTATAACATTTTAAATTGGAACTTGTTCATAAAAGTTACTTGTTTCAGAGCTGAGATTAGTTGCTGTATTCTTTCAGGCCCCAAAGAAGTTAACTGTTTTGCTGGACTGGAGCTTTTTTTTTTTATTTATTGGCTGTGAACTTTTATAGAGATATGCTAGGTGATTAAATATTTACAATATTTAGTCTAGCTTTGTGGCTTTGTTACAAGATGTATTTATGCAGTGATTTCACTAGTTCTCAACTGCTGTAACCTTCTAAAAGTTTGCTCAATTAGTTTAAACATTTTCATACGTTAATCTATGCAGACCACTAGCACAGTAAGGAATGGCATCATAGCTACAAAATGACATCATACACAATGTATTCTCACTGTTCGGCAGAATACTGTTTTAAAAAATATCAGGGTAATTTTATTCCTAGCCTGGTTATTATGAGGATCTGGCTATTATGCTTACCCTTCAGGTAAGGACCATCTGGTTATAAGAGCTCAGTAAGTCTCTGCCTTGTAATACTTCTGACCAAATGCCTCATTGTGCAATATACTGTTACTGTGCATGGCAGTCATAATATCATTTGATGAGGTCTTTGCCCTTAGGCTGAAGAACATTCATCACTTCTTGACTTGTAAAAGTGGATACTGTCTACTGGGTCCTACATTTTCAAAGCATGTGTGCCTCACCAATTTACTAAGGCACAACTCCCCAGGGCACATGTGCAGTGCATCTCTGAGTTTTTGGGCTTATCTGATATTATTGGACACCCAACAGTGTGCAACTTCATGCTGGAGATCAAGATCAAGCCTTACATTTGCTTTTCTATCTCCCATCCTTCTTTTTTGAGATGTAAAAAAAGGGGGGGGCGAGGGGAATTCTTAATTAAATATGGAATCTTTTCCCTGTAATCATAACTGGTTTACTGGTTAGCAAACATTTTAACCTTCCGATAGCTGTTTGGGGGGTCATTGTGAAATGAGTTGATAGTCATAATCCAATTCCTAGAGGAAAGGTGTGCACCTTATAGAACAGATCATTACTACTGTTGAAATGTCACTGCTTTTAGGACTCTTATCAGAGTGGCCAAGGATCTGAACAGGCACTGAGACTGAACTGTCAGCAGAGCCAGCAATAGGCATAAACAGACTAAGAAATTGCTTAGGGCCCCAAGAAATTAAGCCTCCCTCATTCACTTTTTATTATAAGAACTTGTCTCTGTTAGTATTGTGTGTGTGTGTGTGTGGGGGGGGTGTAAAATATTTCTGCTAAGGGCCCCAAATGGGCTAGCTCTGGCACTGAAGTACCCTCTCATCCTTGGAAGTGTTCCCTCCAGTTCCAAGGGGAAGCATATTGTCAGAATCTTGTGTGTAATCTTGCAGTGCAAATATCTTTCTGAACCTGTCCTGTGGATACTGAGATGATCTCAGTCTCCAGGGCTGTCAAGATGGCATTTTTCAAGAGCACTGAACTTCTGCAAAAATGAAAGGTAGAAAAATAACCATTGTGATATAGTCAGTCAATAGCCATATCGGCTTATTGCCAACTACAGGGAGCTCTGATGTATTGAGATCTGCACCACTTTAAGCTGCCCATCACAGAATGAACACAGCACATCCTTTGACTAGCAGAGCTCTTTCTTCAGTGTTTTTTCCCCATAGTTACTGCAAGTCTTACATATTAAATAACATCCATTTTTTTGGGTGAGGCAGAGATTGCTGTGAATAAAAGTGTTGGGATGGTAGATACTGTCCCTGTGATTCAGTCCTGTACTTGTCATTGTTTCTGTATTTGGTGTGTTAGGCTCCATTCCTGTAGTCTGATTGCACAGACAGGGATTTGTCTACCTAGGAAGACTGTTGACTTCATTGGGATTCAGCATATGCAGAGGATTCAGCCATACAAACCAGAGCTGCCAGTCACAGAAAAAGAGAACGTGTCATAATCTTAGTCACTGTAGTGCCTACAGGCTGGTGGCCACTGGCACTATATGATTAGCTAGCAATAATAGGTCTGGTAGGAAGGTATTTTGATGCATTCATTGTTATGGTTATGGCGGCAAATGCTATTGCTAAGCTTAACAAAGCATTTCCATTATAATGATTTCCTCGGCCTTTTGGGCTGAATGTTTCCAAGCTTGGTCTCATGGAACAGTAAATATGTGTTGCTCAAATTTTGAGGAGAATCAGTTCAGATGTTATGGAGTTAAATGAATTGAGTGGGGGATACAGTTTTTGCCATTTGTGAAGAAGACCTTTATAACATTTTTAAAAAACAAAACAGTAGTGGAAGATGTGAAGTAAGCATTTAACAAAAAGAAAAGGAGTACCGGTGGCACTTTAGAGACTATGCCACCGGTACTCCTTTTCTTTTTGCGAATACAGACTAACACGGCTGCTACTCTGAAGCATTTAACACTATCATTTTCCTCATGGAGTAGGAAACTCAAGCCAAGTTTGAGAGAGAAAAATACAGAACTGACACTCTTGAAGTAGAAAGGTTTAAAATTGGCATTGAACCTACTCCCTCTGAGGTCAAGTGTGTCAAGCCCTTCACTAGTACATTTTCAGTAGTGTTTTTTTTCCCCTTTTCCTCAGTTTTATATTAGGCAATAAGACAAGTTCCCTGCATGTCCCAAGCCAGTATCGAACAATGGGCAAATAGCAGAAAAGTTTTGTGTCAGAACAGTGGCAAGAAGGTAAAGGAAAGGAAATATGCAGGAACTGAACATGTACAGAATTCCACAAACTTAAAAATTTGCCCATGCTGCTATTTATAAACACTGCTGCAATGTTGTTTTTCCATACATGTGCTTTTTAATGCAGCAATGTGTTCAAACATATCAGAGTAATATATATCAATCTAAAATAATCCGTTCGCTGTATGAAAACAGTACATCTTTAAAAGATTTATAGGAATTTGGGACATATTTGACCCCATGGGAACCTTTGGTTATACCAATCATCAAGGCTGTTATTAAAGTACAGTGATGTACAATAACTATTGGTGATCTATTGCTAAGCTTTTTTTGCCTTGCTAGGCTGCAGGGAGGGGATGCTCTTGTAACATCTTGCACTGTGTTAAAAGTATTCTTCAAAAGATTCTGTGAAAGGAAGCTACCGAGGAAGTGTACAGAGTACCTCCTTAGACAGCTGAACTCTCAGCAAGGTTTTTCTTCTTTTCTCAATAGCTTCCTTTCATATGCATATGTTTAATACCTAGAGCTTCTATTTAGTTTGAAATTATGCAGTGTTCACTATATCAGAGTCCACTGAGGTTATCTATTTCCCCAGAGAAGGCATCTGTCATGTCTTTAAAAAATAAGGGCCAGATTAACCAGTTCCCATCAGGTACTTCATGCAACTCCAGCGACACAAAGCATCTGTAAACCCAGCTAGGCCAGATGGTTAAAACAGCTTTATGGCTGCTTAGCCTTGCTGATGCAGAGTGTACTAGTGGATATGGCCCAAAAGTCATCAAGTGTCATGTGAGTCAACTGCTCTAGAAAGCACTCAATAGGTGCATTTAAGGGTATCCCCTTGTATGTGTGTGAGCGTGCGCACACTGTTTTTATGCCCGATATCATCATCTCTTATTAATTATTATTATTAGTCACAAAAATTATGTATAGGGGTGTGTCAAGGTTCCTTCCCCACTCTGAACTCTACGGTACAGATGTGGGGACTTGCATGAAAAATCCCCTAAGTTTATTTTTACCAGCTTAGGTTAAAACTTCCCCAAGGTACAAATTATTTTACCTTTTCCCCTTGGACTTTATTGCTGCCACCACCAAGCGTCTAACAAATATATAACAGGGAAAGAGCCCTCTTGGAAAATTCTTTCCCCCCCAAAATCCTCCCCAAACCTTACATCCCCTTTCCCGGGAAAGACTCGATAAAAATCCTCACCAATTTGCATAGGTGAACATAGACCCAAACCCTTGGATCTTAAGAACAATGAAGAAGCAATTAGGTTCTTAAAAGAAGAATTTTAATTGAAGAAAAAGTAAAAGAATCATCTCTTTAAAATCAGGATGGTGAATACCTTACAGGGTAATCAGATTCAAAACATAGAGAATTCCTCTCGGCAAAATCTTAAGTTACAAAAAGACACAAAAACAGGAATATCCATTCCATTCAGCACAGCTTATTTTATCAGCCATTTAAACAAAACAGAATCCAACGCAAATCTAGCTAGATTGCTTACTAAATTCTAAGACTCCATTCCTTTTCTGTTCCTGGCAAAACAACACACAGACAGAGAGAACCTTTGTTTCTCCCCCTCTCCAGCTTTGAAAGTATCTTGTCTCCTCATTGGTCATTTTGGTCAGGTGCCAGCGAGGTTGTCCTAGCTTCTTAACGCTTTACAGGTGAAAGGGTTTTTCCTCTGGCCAGGAGGGATTTTAAAGGCGTTTACCCTTTATTTTTATGACAGTGTGTTTAAGGGGGATAGCAGCAGTACAACATTTAATAGTACCCTGTATGGTAGTTCTGTAGAATATGGTTCTGAAACTGCATCTGATTTTGAAAAACCAAAAAAAGACATTACTGCTCTAGTATTACCCACATCACGCAAGTTCATCCCATCTCTACTCAGATTGGTCAAGGGCATAAAATCAGGACAGTGGTTTAAATTGTTAAAAAAGTGAGCCTATCGAATAACCAGTCAAATTCAACCACATACACAATACTAATTGTGAAATGGTCAAACATTTGTTTTATTATTTTATTTGTAAATTTTTAAACTAATATGTTTGTTTAATTTTCCAAGTTATGATCCCGAGCTGAATAACATTTTTGGAGGCATAATTAAAACCTTATAATAAATAAATAAGGGAAAAATTGAATATATGATTATAATTATATTATACATCATAACTCACCCAAGCTTTACTTGATATATTTAAACTTCTTTATACAATATGTGTATACATTAGAGATGGTCATAAATAGAATTTCTGTTCCATGAAAAATTCTCACATTTCAAAGTTTGTTTTCATTACAAATCAGAATGAAACATTGCAGTTAAAACATTTTCTGCCTTTTGATAATGTTGAAACATAATATAGCATAATATACACACACACACAATATATCAGAATATTTAAATAAAATCTGTCAGTTATCAATTATATAGATTAAAACTATTTCAATATAATTCAAAACAAAATGGAACAATGTTTTGATATTCTCAAAATGAAACATCTTGACATTACTGAAACGAGAGAGTTATTCTCCCACAGAATATTTTGTCAAGATAGATGTGTTCTTGAGAAATATATAGATTTTGATGAAACTATATGTTCTAACAGAAAACTGTTCCATCCGAATGATTTTTGGCCAGCTCTAATATAAACTCACAAGATGGCACTGTTTCTGAACAACACTGTTATTTCTGAAGAGGCAGCTGCTCTGTGTTTGGCTAGCTGCAGTTTTTCTGTAGCATTAATAAGGGAAAATAGTCACTAGTTATCCTACTTTCCACAGTACTGCAGAGGCTGGGACATACATGACATGGCTAACTCAATGTAGTTTTGGCAAATTCATCTATATATTCAGCTTTGAATGTGTGCATATTTAGCTTTGTTGTACACAGCTCATTTGGGTACACATGATATAATATTGCCTATGTAGTTCAGATGTAGCCAAAAAAACTTAATGTGATTACAGTTTTGTTATTACAGTAGTTAATGTTGTTTCCCTGGAGCCAGGCAAGGAATAAATATAATGATCATATCTATGGTTTGGCAATGGAATCCTTTGTGGTATTACCCCAAAATGTTTTGGAATTCAGGTAGCACTCACTGGTGGAGGATATAATAATCTATGGCATAAATTAATTAAAAAATATGTATTTGGGGGCCTAATGTCTTTTCTATTAAGTTGTACAAGCAGTCCATAAAATTGTCTCTGAACTTTAAAACTAATACTGGAAGTTTTGTTGATTTAGTATTATCTATTTAACACTTAATAGTAAGACTAGACAGTGCTTTTAGATATAGCTCTGTAAGGGCAAGGTGTAGCATCACCACACCATAAGGAGCCCAGGGAACTGTAATTCAGTGCTGGAATTCTTTCCTTATCACCGCTCCCACCTTGTTCCCATAGGGGAAAATAATCTTCTGTTGCCTCTTGCCCATAGTAAATTACTTCTTTTTCTACACCATAATCTCAATTCAGCTGCAGTGGTCCCCTCATTGTGGGAAGGCAGCAATGCCTAGGTTCTACCCATTTCTTACCTCTCTCCAGCCACTCCCTGCTGACCTCTCTGGTGAAGGAGTACTGGATATGTAGCCCTACTCTCCCCACTTGGCCTGAGGCCAGGATGAGGGAAGGCTGTACGGGGAAGTGTGCTTGTGTGGTCTTATTCCCCTTATGTTCCTGTGTTGCCATATAGGCTGAATTACAATCTAGCCCTAAATCATTATCAGAAATGCAAGACATCTGTGCATAGCTCCAATGATACAGTATAATTGATGGGAAAATATCTCCTTTGAGGCATTAGTGATTAATATCTGATAACTTTTGGGCCCTTCCATTGACAAAAGTTTACAGGCTGGAATGGCATTAGTTGTCCTGCCACTGCTCCAGATTTCTGACTGGTAAATTCCGTTTTTAAGTCTTTTAACCACTATGATCCTAACTGACTTAGTTCCTCTGAAAGGAATACATTTTATTGTGGTCTGCATGAACCTTTTGGTTAAAGTCAATTTTGCTTTTGACCTAAAAGCATGATTAGGGTGTTTATCCATGGTGACAAAAACCACAGTAGTGATCAAAAGTCAGGCTGTTAATCCACTAAGATAATTTTTTTTGCATGACCTGGGCTTCTTTATTTCCAGTAGAAACTCTACAGTATATACCCTTGTGTGATTAGACTGTTAATTCACGTAATGTAACAACTTCAGGGATTCTGCAGAATACAGGTATCCTTTTTTTCCCTTTTTATGTATGTGAGACAACATGAATGGCATTTCCTCCTAACTTGTTGCTAAACGTCATGCAGGTTGTCATTCAAGGGACACTTGAGGCCTGGGGACCAAATGGCACCATTGCTATTGATGATATTTCTTTCAGTGGAGGATGTTTTCCAGCATTCGGTAAGAATCCTTTAACCACAAAAATAATTCTTTCCCCCTTAAGCCAAAAGAGAAAACGCAAAGTGGCCATTTTGTACTCAAAAGATTTCTCAACTACTTAATCATTTTCATGTGGCTTATATTTTATTCCTCCAAACTATCTGCTGTGAGCTTTCATAAACACAACTACAAAGAAGGACAATAAATACTTTTAACAAATCTGGTATATTATAAATGCCTCAGGAGCTTTCTGCAGAAATACCACCACAAAATCTTCAATGGGCAGGAAAGATCTACTGTTCTTTGCCTGAGAATTCATGTTTTCATCCAGCTGAGGGAAAGCTGTGGAGCTGACCTTTTAAAAAAAACCTCAAACAAACAACCTTTTAAGGATTTAAGGCGCTGATTTTCATCTGCACTGTGGATACTTTGTGCTACTCTGCTGCCTCTAAGCAGCCATTAAGTCAATGTAGCCAGCCATGGGGGAGATCATCAAGCATAGTGGCATTCTCTGGTGGTGTAGAGCCAGTGGAACGTTTCCTATGCCAGTCCCCTTTCCGTGGCCAGTAGACAGAGTTTGTCCAGGAGAAAAGGGACATGACTGGGGCTTGTCTGTACTTCCAGAGGTCCCTGACTATAATAATAATATTTTTGGACCACTGGCTAGTCTGAATTACAGCAGGAGATTGTACTGGCACACTGACGATCCAAAATTGCAGGAGTGCAAAGGTGACTTAAAATCAGCTTCGCATCTTCCCACTCCTGAGTTGTGCTGAAAGCTGTTTGGCCTGAGAATCTGGGGCTTTTTGAGTTTACTTTACCATATTGGTAATGTTTGCAATGCTCCCAGTAGTGGCACAAGAGTTTGAGTACAAATCTCAGGGCAGACTGTTGAAAAACCAGGACACAAATCCCAAACTGGTTGTGAGTTCTAAGCTTAGATTCCAGCAACCAACTTCACCAAGTGCAAACTCATCAGGCACATTCACAGCCTTAAACAGAGTCACAGACAGTCCCCTTGGATACTCTGGTCTGTCTTGAGTGTATCTCTGTGATAGATGGCCCGTATACCAAGAATCACAGCAAAATTAAGGTTACTCGTACTCCCAAATGACCAGTCACTTACGCCAAGTCAATTGTGCCTTAGATCTCACATCAAGGCCAACACTTATAAGCCAATCCTATAATACACTATATGAAGATTTATTAAATAGGAAAAGGAAATTAAAAAGTTATTTACAAGGTTAAAGCAAGTGGATATAAACACACAAATTAGTCACTTAGGTTTTAAAAGGCAATAGAGGCTTCTATAATCAGCAAGCTGTATTTGTCCTTTATGGTTAACTCAGGTTAAGTATCTGGGGATCTCTTGCTTGCCTACGAAACTCCTTACCCCGCCCTCTGAGATCCAGTAACATAGAGAGCAGCAACATGGGGAGGAGAGCAGAACTAAGAGTCTTTAGCCCTTTTGTTGATTCCTCAGTCCAGATGCAGGGAGTTTCCAGTTGTAAGATCCAACCATAACCTGTTGGGTATCAATGAGTCTCTTCTTGCAGGAGCGGCATAACACTTTCTGTAGAAGAACAGCTCTTCTCACTATGTAATATCCCTCTCCAGTATGGAGATTCATGGTCACAGAGGCTCACATTGCGCCCACTCAAATATTACATTACAGATGTCATACAGATATGACAAGTAAGATTAATGTATGGAGCACCTCGCAAGCATTTGATAAGAGTCCAAACACTGAACACTTTCTTATAATTCTAGTACCTAGCTTATCAATATTAACCCACAAGCGAGACAGACAGTTTCCAGCTATGTATTGTCAGTGTTCAGTTGAGACATGGGGACCTTGGCATAAGCTGGTGTTTGGTCTGCCAGCATCACAATGTTATCTTCTGGAATGAAGAATTTATGTTTCAGGTATATTTAGCTTTTGCAAACAGTTTTGTGCACTGGAATCCAAAATAGGAGGCTCCCCTGAGAAGGCAATGAGAACTGACATCTAAAGTAGATATCCAATCTGATTAATATTTTAAAATGCTGAACATCTGTACATGATATTACCTTCATCCTGAGAGTCAAATACAAATCTTTGGGACCCTAATAATTCAAGGCTAGATTAATATTTATTTCACAGGACACATCTCTATTTAAATAGGAAAATTAAATTTCAGGTAAAGAAACTTGCTGTGTTATAAGCATTTCCATGCCTCCAATGTCCTGCATTTGGGAAAGGTAGAAGCAAAATGGAATGCCAGGTGTACTTATTTACATGCCAGTACTCACTAGTAACTGTTACCCAGCAGGGCTGCATAGAAGTGCTGGGAACCAAATTACAGGCTTTGAACCTACTTGCCCTATGAACTGCAACTTTTCTGCAGTATGCTTTTTAGAAGACCAAATTTAAAACAGGGAGTAAATGAAACTCTTAATGCAGAAATGTGATTTTTCTCTCTCTGTCCCTTCCTTGGAGGATTACTGCAGCTGAGATGGGAGAATGGGACAGATGTAGAGGAAAAAAAAATTTGTCATTGTGGCCAATGAGCCAGTATGTCCTTGCTTCACTAACTGATTTCTCAAATAGCATGTGTATCTCTCTGTCTCTCTCTCTCTCAATCTCCTGTCTTTATTTGTAAGCAGAGCTCTTTTTTAAAGCAAAAAATCCCCCCTCCCCTTGAATCAATATATATCTTTAATTATAAGTTTTAAACTTATTTTATATATATACAAAGCACGACATAGCAATTGATCCATTGCAGCAATACAAAGCACATCAAATGAGCTGAGCCTGGATCCACTTCTTGTCACATCCAAATTTAGAGGCACATGATAGATAAGAACTTCCTGAGATGACATCTCAGGTGCCAAAGAGCAAAGAGTCAGAAGAGTTTTAATTCCAGCTTCAGGAAAGAGGGGTTTGATGTAGAACATTTCAAATAGAAGACCAGATTCATGACTGGCTGAAATGTAAACTCCTTATTGTGCTTGTCTTTGTGAAATGGCTGGGTAAGAGGGCTCTAAAAGGAGACTAGTTCTGATTTCATTAAATTTGTGGTGAAACTTGCATTTCTCCAGAAACCCTACCTGTCACAATACCCTAGCTACCAGCCATTCTGCAAATGGAGCTACATTTGTGTTCACTGATATAAAACTAAGCTTTTGGGATAGTGAATAAATTAGCTTATTTAGAGCATGTTCATTTTTTAAAGACTATTTTTTGGTCCAGACTCTACCTGAAAACGGACATGGTTTCTCCCCAAATCAGAGCACATAAAAACGCTACAAATAATTGATAAATACATATCCATGTTATGGCTCTGAATGGGCTGAAAAAGAGACTCTCTCTCTCACACACACACACTCTCACACACACACACCCTTCTCCTGCTTCTGTCATCAACTCCTTTGCTCCCTCATTGTGCCACTCCTCCTTCCTCTATTGTACAAGAACTGCCTTCTGCTACCGCCTTGTCTACTCAGCGCTCCCCCAGCAATCCTCTCCACAACTCTCCTCTACCTGCCACTGATTTCCACTTGTATGTAGCCCCCTCCTCCTGAAGTTAAAAAGATCCAGGAATTAAAATGAATGGAGAGTTTTATCCAACTTCATAACAAAAATATTTTCTACCGAGACCGACATCAGTAGAAAAATGTATTAGACCAGATATACTTAAATGGGTTTTGAGATGTTTATATTTAAAGTCTTCATTCTTTTATTAGAGCTGGATAATCCAAAGTATTTCTAAATGCTGATTTATGTAAGTAGGGTTAGATCATATAGTCCTCTTGTAAATTTATTTCCCCACTGATGTCATCATTAAGCAATGATTGCTGAAATGTCAAATTGCACCTCACTATTCTGAGGCTTGTACATGCCATTCAGTAAAATTGTAGAAGTAATATATTATGTGAAAGCCGACTTTGGTTGACTTGATATCAACAGAGTGATGGCCCTATAAATCCTTTGAAGTTTGTACTTTGCAGTTAAATTATATACTATCATTTCAGCTTTTCTATGTGTAATAAAAATGGCAAATTAGGCCCTAATCCATTCATTGTAGTAAAGTTAAGCATGAGCATAAGCAAGCCCTTTAAGAGATCATTTAAATTGACTAAATTTAGCTGATGCTTAATTACATAGCTCAAAGCCACAGATTTACAGCTATTATATAAACACATGTAAACTGCACAGAATGACTTTTAATTGTTAAATAGTAAATGATATGGAGCTATTTTAAAAAATCTCCTATAATAGCATATCTAGTGGAGCTTGCATTTCAAAGATTTTCTATATACATCAAAGTGTCTGTACTCATATTACAGAAAAAAATAGATAGATACTAACATGCATTTTCAAGCATCTTCATTCTAATCTTTCCACAAGAAAAGTAAACAGTGAATTTCTGAAAGTGAATGTTCCCAAAGAGGGAGAGGAAGAGACTATTTTTTGTTTTGACAAAGTTGCATGTTTTTAAGTTTGCTAAATTTCTGCAAAGCTGGAGCAATGTTATGAAATACTGAATTTTTACAAAAAGATCTTAGATTAGTTTTTTCTCTGTCTGGAGACTTGCAAATAAGTCACGGTTGAGAGTTTTGAGAGAATTTTAGGAAGTTGTGGTAATGTCCCCAAAAACTACAGGACAAGCCCAATTATTCTACTAAGTGGAACTACTTGCATAAAGAGGTACTTCCGAACATAAGGGTTGTACAGGTGAACCTCTGGGCTGGAGCCAGAAGACCCCTGGGTCTAATTCAATCTCTTCCACAGAAAGCCTTTAATAACTAGAGTTGGACGGAAAATGGTTTTCCCCTCTGGCAAGAATTAAAATTTTGAAAGGTTTTCCTGTCCCAACAAAAAGTCTAAAACTTCAAAAATTTTGAAAACCAAAAAAATCAGAAAAAAAATTAGATCAGGTCAATCAATACATTGTATTTTCTAATGTTCATGTTCTATTTTTTTATGTTTGTTATAAATTAACGTAATTCTTCACTCTGGAAGAATTATCCATCATTAGGCAGTGACTTTCTGAAGTGGTATCACTAAAGATGGCAGCCTAGAATACAAGATAAACCCACTGGTAGGCTGGTTACTTGTGAGGTAACCAGAGGCAGATGGGCTGTCAAGTAGTTTAATGAACATTCATTTCTAAAAGGAAATATTCTCATAAATAACTACTTCAGAGGTAACCGAATGATTGCTTTCCCATTTAGAGCAGCACATTTGCAGTTTTGAGATTGACATGTGTGACTGGAATTCCGATTCATCATTTGAACACGTTTCCTGGGTGCGCACAAAAGCAGGAAATAATCTTGCCTCGGAATCAGCCCCCCTGAAAGATCAAAGCAATGATACTAGAGGTAAGAATATTAAATAAATACATGGTTATTAGCTGTCATTAGACTGTGGTAATTTATAGGAAAAGTCAGAGGGAAACATTGTGGAAATAGAATTAAAAGTCATCACATGCTTTATTTTATACTTGAATTAGCCTTTATTTCGGAATATTCAGTATGAGTAACAAGATCTATGCATTTAGTATGAGAACATCAAGAGCTTTCATCTAAGTTTCCAAATGAGCTGATCTTTGATAAATCAAACCTTACTCTAATATTTTTTGTCCTACCTGTGGGCGGGGATTACATCATGATTCTATAGCAAATTAAATCCTTCCAAGTCCTTTTTGTCACAGCAGTGTTATCTGTAAGGTGCTGTTAAAGGGCTTATTCCTTCACCCTCTCACTTCCCTGGTCCTTCTCGCATAAACAGAGCAACAATACCTGATGTCCGAAGGTGCAAACAATTCAATGTTTGTTGGGGTGAACTTTCTGCAAGGAATGATTCCAGTTTCCTTCCTTAGTGTCCCCCTTCTCAGCTCTGATGCCACAGAGCCTTGCCTGTGTCCCTGTTTCCGTTCCCCCCCTTCACGAAACATGATTCCAATTCCCACACCCCCATTCCCTGTTCCCATTCCCCCCCTTACTTCCGGATTGACTGCAGACTCTATAGTAAAACTTGGGTTCTGCTTAGCTATACCTTAACCAATCATTTTACTGAAATTTAACTAACCAATTCTAACAGATTGATCTAACCAATTATATCCCACCACCTTAATTGGTTTACACCCAACAAAATTAATTATACAGAAACCATTAGAGAACCAGACAGAGATTATACAGACAAACAATAGGGAGGTGGAGACTACAGTGACAGAACAACACAGAAATGAGGATTTCACACCTCAGCTTTGGTAAGTGAGTTCTTGCCGGACAGGATGCTATCAAACAAAGTTTCCTTTAACCATCTTTATCTGGAGGTGATAGGCGCTATCAGGACAGGATTGTATTCCTAACGGCCCAATAGCACCTTATTTCAATGTGAATGGTGAGGACCACTTCCCAGCTTATGGCTGCCTCTGCTGCTTAGCCAAAGGCCTTAGCTTAAGCACAGGGCCTCAGACTGCCACAGTAAGAAAAGGCCTACAAACAGGCAGATTGATTTTGATTCTTGTTTTGTACCTCTATAACTTACTAAGTGATAAACACATATACCTAAATTCTTAAAGTATAGGCCTTTACAGACAGGCCTGAATATCTATATCCTAACAGGTGCTGCTCTATATTAGTCTCCAATACATTCCAAGGTTTCGCTTTACACCTTTAATTGAACCACCCAAGGACAAAACAAATCTGTATACTTAATACTTAATTTTAAATGCGAGCCTGTTTCCAGATGGTGGCAGCTTTCTGGAGGCATGTGAAGGGGACCACTCACTTCCAAGGCCACCTAATAGTCAGGCGGGAGTGGGCAGGTTTTCTTCCTCCTAGACATTCCCCTTTCTCTCTATAACTCTGCTTTGTGGTGGACCTCTGGCCAGGTTACTCGTTCAAGTCCACCCCTTTTGGGTTACACATAACGAATCCAATAATGTGGAAGTCTTCACGAGTCAGCAAGGGCTTCAGGGCTGCTTGGGATCAGGATCATTGTACCAACTAGGTTCCCAATTGTCATTGTCCCCTCTTTAAAGGTTGGTAAATGAGTCCCGGCCCAGTCTCTCCACTGGGCTCTGATCCAGGGCCCAATGGTAGACAGCTAAGCTCTGCACCTTGGGGTGCTATACAGCTGCCTCTCTGGATCACCCCCTTCCCACAGGATAAAGTAAAGAACTGAACACAAAAATACATTTCTGACCTTCAAAAGTCACCCTCCTTTGCAGGCTTGTTCAGGACAGTATCACCAAGCCTGACGCAGCAAGAGCGCCTGTGGTGTTCTCAGCTCCCAGGAACTCAGAATATAGGTCAGTTACTTTCCCTGCCATTGAGCTATTTTGTTTCCCATTTTTAAACTTCAGCTTGTGCAAGCTTTCTTGGTGCAGTGGGACGAGGGTGCCTGGGCCCAGAGCACCTCCTTATCTTCTTTTTCTCCAGTGTGGGGTTTGTATACCCCATCACAAGGTGTTACAACCTGAGTAAATTTGCCTAATCACCCCGCCCTCCCCACACACACAACTGTTCTTAGTACCTGGAGGGCTATGGTCCCCCTTCTGCACGGATTTACATGAAATCCGTGGCCCGCAATGATACATAAACGTAATTCAATAAAATGTATCCTGGATATTGCAGGAAATTGCCCTATCTGTCACAATTTCCACAATTGTCAGAAGCTGGGAATGGGCAACAGGGGATGGATCACTTGATGATTACCTGTTCATTTCCTCTGGGGCATCTGGCATTGGCCACTGTTAGAAGACAGGATACTGGGCGAAATGGACCTTTCGTGTGACCCAGTATGGCTGTTCTTATGTTCTTAATAAAAATGTAGCTTTAGTTATTATAGTCCTGGCATTCAAAACTGCTACAATTGTTAATACAATATTTTGACAAAGACTTTTGAAAGCATAAGAAAACATCAAAAATGCCATGGAATGGACTCCCAGGCACATTTTGTTCTTGTCTTTTCTGTTAGGACTATAACCAATGTTTCTATGTAGCATTAGTTGCAATGGTAACATTTTAAGTCTATAGTCTATTGATTGCTGTTTGAACCTTACTGAGCCCAGAGATGCAAAGTACTTCTTGCAAAATGTCATAGTAGTTGACATAGATGCTTTAAAAAAATAACATCTGGGTTATAGACAACTATATTTATAAAGAAAGAATTGCTTATAGGATTTGAATAATCCTCGTTTCCTGGTATTCTTAAGTTTAATAAAACCTTTTCGGACCTTGGCTGCCTTTTTGTTATTTTCAACTCTGTATCCTAAAGTACTTTATAACAATGAATAAGATGTTGATAGTAAGTATTTTCCTTGTAGGCAAACGTGGTTGCTATATGCACTTATTAATAGTACATATTTCTGGACATTAAAATATGTTATAGGGCAGAGGGAATCCTGCCTAGGAAACCCAGGTGATTCCTCCATTCTTTTGAATTATTCTGGGACCTTTAATTTCCGCCTGGACAGTTAGCAAAGAAGGGACTTCAATTGAACACCTCACATGAAGGATATTGCCTCAGTCGGTGACACACACTAACTTATTAGTGGAGTATTATGTCAGTAATGGCTATGAGCCTTCATGTGTGCCAATACAGGCAATCATTTTTCTCTAGGTGCTGAACACCCTAAACTGTCCTTTTTATCTGCTGGAATGGCTATTGGGTACATGACTGGGTCAAATTTATTTCCTTAATTAATCTGTATTGGAAATGAACATGTTTTTAAATGCCTGTCATTCAGGTATGTGGGTATCATTAATTGGGTAAATAGACACAAGTAATTGAGTAGGCTGAATATATTCTTCAGAAACAGTGGGTTGGGGCTGCTCTAAGCACTTTATATTGTAAAGGAGAAACAGCACATAAACACATGCAAGAAAAGGCACAGCAATACACAGAAATGAATTCTTCATGAATGTTGGAAGGTATCCAACAATTCTGAAGTAGTTCAGCTCCTCTCTGTTTGATGCACACTTTTTCAGCATTTCTTTTCTTGTTAATTATTCAAGTTATAAAGAGAGAGCAGAGGTCATCTTAATGGCTAAAATGCTAAAAACCAGAGCTACGATGTAATGAAACCTCAAAAATGTATTGTAGAAAGGTTCAAACTTGCAAATAGAGCTTGACTAAGCTTTAGCTTGTGATTTTGATCAAAGCTTCCACTACTATAAATAGGAAGGGGTCAGAAACTAAATTACGGAGTCCAGGTCTAGACAATTATATTTATAAAGAAAGAATTGACAATAGGATTTGAGAAATCCTCGTTTCCTGGTATTTTTAAATTTAATAAAATATTTTCGGACCTTGGCTGACTTTTTCTATTTTTTTTATCTGTGTTGCTTCATTCCCCACTTGTTCTGTTACTTTATTTCTCCTAGTTTTTCTACAGTTAGAAGTTATTTCAGAGTTTTTCCCCCTCCTTTAACCTTATAGTTTCTATCCTTACTGTATTTTTATTCATTACCAGATATTTTTCTTTTTTCAGTCTCTAAGCCTACACCATGCTGCATGTGCTCCCATAGTTCTTTCTTCCTAAAAAAAATCAAAACAGATTCTACACCTTGGTTTAACATAAACAAAAACCTCACAAGTAACTACTGATGCAAATCCAATCAGGTATATATTGTGAAAATGGCCAAAATCATTAAAATGTATGTTGTTTTACCTGGATTTTTTCTTAAATTATTTCAGCAGTTGGAGGAGAGTTTTCAGCAGACACAATTTCCAAAGCTGCTTCTTGCTACTTCCTCATAACCTTGTAGGTCAAGGACTCTTTAAATTTATTTGAGAAGGGCATTTATTTGAACTCCTTTCAGGGTCTATTATCTCCTTTTTGCTATGAATGTAGTGGCCTCATACTGTACATCTGTCCTCTTACAGTAAAGTTTAAAATGTGTTTTAACACACTTTTCTCCAATTTCCTAACAAAGCTTTGTTAGTCAAGTGGTAGGAATACTCAAATCTGTCTAGTCCTATCCAGATAGTGTTTCCATCGGTACTAGTTTGTCATGTACCCATGCAACCAAATCAAAACTCTAAAATAAGAACCAAACCCGTTGTACTGATAAGTAGGGAGAAGAGAGCCTGGGCAGATGTTTTCCTCCAGTGCACTGTCTAGTAGTATGACTGGAGTTCTCAAGAGACCACTTAGAGTACGATCCAGATTTTTGTCCTTGTTGGCATACCACAGTCCTAGGTGACATGACTGTCTTGGCACTTACCATGCTCAGACCCTAGAGGGTGGACTGAAATGTGCATCATACCCTTCCCTCTCACCTCTCTTGAAATGATCAGTAAAATGTAACTGGGAATGCATTCCCCTTAGCTGCTTAGTGTGGCAGACCTGAGTTCAAATCCCTGCTCCACATCAGGCAGAGATGGGGACTGAACCTGAGTCTCCACATCCCACGTGAATGCTCTAACCACAGGTCTAACAGTTATAAGGGAGGCACCTGCCAAGCCGTGTTTTTTTTTAATCTAGCCTTTCATTTGCTTTGCTTTTATGTTAAAAAAAAAAAAGTTCCTGAGAACAAAGCAAATTAGTTCATTTCAGGTTCAACAAGATATTTTGTTGAACCTGAAATGAAATCTTTATTGACTTTTTCGATTTACCAACAGTTTTCACAATTTTCCAGTTGAGATTGTTGAACCAATTTTTTGAAAGGGCCAGTAAATGGAAAAATCAGTTATTTGCCCAGCTCCTGATGTAATATTATCAGCTGTAGGATTCTGAATTCAGTTGAAGAATGGGCACAAGAAATTCTACCGCTAATTTATGGGCTGATCTCATCGTGCAACAGTCATAAAAATATAGATGCTTTCTGAATCTGTATAGACTAGCACACTGTATTTTTTTTAATATTGCTATCTCTATGAAGGTTAGGTTCAGTGATGAAGAGGGATAGTAGGCACTGTATTGCAATATGGAATCCTAAATAACAAGTGCAAAAGAGCAGCAATGAGGGGGAATATGTGGCAAAATCAACTGTAAACCTTTTTTATAAAATGCCATTTCCCTCTTTTATGTTTCAAGCATTCCAGGAGTATGGTCTAAATTTGAGATCAAAATTATATTTACAGAAGGTGAAAGTGATTTAATAACAAACAAGTATGTCATGAAATATCTTAACTGGGAGCTGCAGAAAATAGCAAAGTATCCTATGACTCGGGAGGAAAAAAAGCTATGCTCTAGCTAAAACAGGTGTCTTGTCTTTTTATTTCTGATAGATAAAAAGAGACTGTTGAGGACATAAGGTATTCTTTTAGGTCTCTGCAGAAACACTTTTATGAGGGGCAGCAGGTCAAGAAAAGCCCAAATTGGTTTCCTGCTTCAGATGGAAAGACAGTGTGCTGCCGACACTTTGGTGTACACATAAGCTCTGTAGAGATCTTACACCTCATGGTGTTTTCTGCAGGAGGGCAGAATTTCTCCCCTTCCCCCGTCCTTTTTTCATTCTTTAGAGACTATAGCAGTTTTACTGTGAAATATATTTACTAGAAACACACTGGGAAGGAAGAAAGGCCAACTTCAGATAAAATCCAACAATGATTAGATATGGAATGACTGAAAATGTGAAGCAGCTAAACAGAACGTGAGACAGGTTGTGGCCTGAGAGTATTACTGTCTGAAGCTTTAGGATAGCATCAGCTGATATGAACATTTGAGTGCATGGGGTCATAGTATAAACAAAATCGTTATAGGGTTTTTTCATAAGAAATTCCTGTCAATTCAAGTCACATCATTTCATAAGTTTAGAACAAGACAACCAGATCCTGGTGTTGAAACCATTAGTTGTCTTTTTGATGACAGGAATCCAGTATTCCTTATTTTTAAGGACTGAGGGAAAGAGGTGTCTTGTGAAATGGTATACAGTTTTTTTTCTTTTTTTTTTCCAGGCCATTATGTGTGTATGGGAGCTAATGACAACACATTATACAAAAGTGCTTATCTTAACAGCTCCATGTATCACTGCTTTGGCAAGAATTGCCATTTTCAATTTTATTACTCCATGGCAGATAGCAGTGTTCTCAAAGTGGTACTGTATACGAATAAGTATACTAATAAGGTAAGGAGAAACTTTCTTTCATTTTCAGACTGTAAAGAAATGAAAGTCCTGCTCTTGTCAGTCAAAAAACCAGGAAGCCTTGTCTAGTAGTACGTGTTCATACCTCACATTTAGGAACAGACTGGGGGCCAGATCCTCAGATGGTTTAAATCACCATGGCTCCGTTGAACTTCATGGAGCTGCACTGATTTAAACCCGGGGAGGACCTGGCCACATGGCTTTTAAATCCTAGGATGTACTTTGGTTGTCTCAGCCAGAGTTAAGGCTTTTTGGGATTTCCAGGGAGCAGACAACAGCAGCACCTGTGGTGCCTTTAAAATGATGCAATGTGTGCTTCCCTCCGTGCTGGGCTAGGTCCCTTTGGGGAAATTAATACCACTTGCATTGGTAACTGGAGGCTCAGACTGTGCCTGTCCCCTGTGCAGAGGCAGTAGAAAGCAAAGATTCTTGCATCATATGTCCGCACAAAGTGGGGAGCAACTCCTGCACCAACTGGTCACGTGTTCTACTTTATTCTATAACACAGTCACCTTTTTCTTGTGATAAGCAGTCACAAAGAATAGTGCTGGGTGCTAATTGTAATGTCAAACTGAATTATAAATCCCGATGCAGGCTCCTTTATTATTCTACTTGACACCACTGCATCTGTAACAAGGAGACATTCTGCTGTTAGGATGCCACTGAGAATCCCTAGTAAATTTCTCCCTTGTAATAGTCCTGTCATAGAACGTAGTATTGATGCTACTGTACAATTACTCACTCAAGGCATTAGCACTGCAGCTGGTCTCATTGGCTAGGGGCTCTCCATATTTTAATGATGGGACTAAAATTAAATTGTCGCTCCACCCAGCAAGTATCAGAAAGGAGGAGAGCTTCGCCATGCTGCGCGCACAAGGCTTATGTAATGAAATAGCATTGCCCAGTGGCATTGTCTCGTGGTCTGTGGGGCTGTCTTCACGTACAATGGTGCAGCTGCGCCGTGGTAGCGCTTCGGTGATGATGCTCCGATGCCAATGGGAGAGTGTCTCCCATCAGTGTATTTAATCCATCTCCATGAGGTGGGATTGATGGGAGAAGTGATCCTGTCGCCGTAGCGCTGCCTACACAAACTGTGGGGGGGGAGAGAGAGGGGTGTTGGTATAACTATGTTGCTCGGGGCTATGGATTTTTCACACCCTTGAGTGACGTAGTTATACCGATACAGGTCTGTAGGGTAGACCTGATCTGAATATAGTAATGGGTGGCAGGAACTCTTGAATGTTAATCCTAGCTCCCCACAAACTCATTATGTAGCCATGAGCAAAGCACTAGATCTTTTCTGTCTCCTTTTCTTGTCTGTAAAATAGGGATACTAATGTTTATCTATCACATGGTATTGTATCTGGGAACTGCAGTGTAGTGCGCATTCTAAACCATAGCCCTGACCTGCTAACACAAGAGACGGTCTCTGTATTCCCATTTATATTAATTCCAACAGAGTCCCATCTCCCTGCCATACACAGAGGTGGATCTATCAACTTCAGTAGATCTTCTCATGTTCTTAAAATTATGCACAAGCTTAAGTGGTTTGCTCAGTTATTTTTAGCTCATTTAATTTTTCCTTTTTTCTCCCTGCTTAAGGGAGAGAATAGGGGAAAGAGGACAGAAAGGTCAGCCTTCAAAACACAGGGAAGTTAATCTAATTGATTGATAATAGGCTCCTTGATATGCACACTAAAGATATTTTATTGACAGTCCCTATATCAATTTGATCTACTATGGTTCCACAATTTATCTTTCCCTTTTGATGTTTTAATTATTGCATTTTTCTTACAGTCAAAATGTATTTACTGTATGTGAGTTTAGTTGGAACTGCCATGAGCTGTAAATCACATTGAAAGACTCTGCATAAAAGCCCCTTTAGCTTGGCAGCTTACTGCCTAATGTTTAAGGGGTGGGGAAACAATCCCTACCCAGTGCTATTCAGACACTTAGGCCTGGTCTACACTGCAAACTTAAGTTTCAGAGTAGCAGCCGTGTTAGTCTGTATTCACAAAAAGAAAAGGAGTATTTGTGGCACCTTAGAGACTAACAAATTTATTTGAGCATAAACTTTCATGAGCTACAGCTCACTTCATCGGATGCATTCAGTTTCCACTGATAATGTATGAGTCTACACAATCGAGTCTCTTCCATTGATCTAAGTGGCCTGTAAAGTCAACTTCTATACTTCTCCTCCACGAGAGGTGTAGCGCTTGATTCAACATCCATGGGAAGACATAGGGATAGTGTACACACTGTGTTGTGTAGTTCAAATGAATTTGCCTCCAGGAGGTGTCCCACAGTGCTCTGCTGTGACCATTCTAGACAGCGCTTTCAACTCCACTGCACGTCAGCCAGGTATGCAGGAAACAGCCGCTCCCCGGTTAAAGCCCTGCGAACTTTTAAATTTTCATTTCCTGTTTGATCAGCTTGCCCGTACAGCTGATCAAGGAAACTGAAGGCTGTAAACACACTCTAGCATGGAGTACACATGAGGTGGTGGATCTTATTGTTGTGTGGGGAGAAAAGTCTGTGTAGGCAGAGCTCTGATCCAGCAGAAGAAATGCTGACATCTATGCCAAGATCGTGCGGGGCATGGGGGAGAAGGGCTACACCAGGGACACTTGTGCCAGAAGACAAGAGTGGCGAACAGTCGTTCTGGTTCTGCCCCACAGACATGCCGCTTTTATGAGAAGCTGCATGCGATTCTTGGCGGTGACACCACTACCCCAAAAAGCTCCATGGATATCTCCCAGGAGCCCCGGGCTACCTCAAGCAACAACGAGGAGGACATTGTTGATGAGGATGAGGAAGAGGAGGAGGAGGAGAATGTGAGGCAGGCAAGTGGAGGATCCATTCTCCCCAACAGCCAAGAATTGTTTTTTAACCCTGGAGCTCATCCCTTCACAGGACCAGTTGGCAGCGGAGTGTGATGCCGGGGAAGGCACTTTCATTGAGTACAGATTTCCAATCAAACTGGAAGTAGTTACATGCTATTATTTTTTATGTTTAATATAAACAAAAAAGTAGGTGTAGTGGGTATTGGTGGCCACTCCAGCTATGCAGAGGGTGCTCTCAAAAAAAAAAGACTGTTTATGTGCACGGTGATGTCTCGGAAATCCTCCATGGAGATTTCTAGGAAGCTTTCATGGAGGTACTTTGCAATCCTTTGCAGAAGGGTTTTCAGAAGGGCTGCCTTATTTTGTCCACCCTGGTAGGACGTTTTCCTGCACCACTCCAGTATTAACTCTGCTGGCATCATTGCAGCACACAGCATTGCAGCATAAGGACCAGGTCTGTACCCAGGCACTTGCTCCCTTGCTGCCTCTGTTACCCGTAGGAGAGTGATATCGCATAGGATCACCTAGAGGAAACGGGGAAGTTTTCAATGCTAGCCATTAAACTGCAAATAATTCAATAAGTAATCCGCCCTCTATTTGGTGAAATTGGGGTCACACAACTGTGCTTTCCTAAACATGCATGGTTGTGGTTGGAAGGGATCACCGTGTATTGCAAGCAACACTGAAAAAAATGGGGGAGGGCTTTCAGTTTGTCTCTTTCCCCAACCCAGAGCTGCTTTTGTAAAATACAAACTATTTGGAAGGCTTTACACTGGTGCCTGTCCTCAAGCACCATCCGGGTTGCTAGGGAAAAGGGGACTTTTCTCAGGTTCCAGCCTGTGATCTCAAGGATGATGTCTTCACAAAAGCAGCAGCACAAGACCCCTGGCCTTACTCGCCATGTCTGGAGCAGCAAACCGACTCTCGCAGTAGCCAGCGGCTAGGATTACATTGTGGCTTGCAGTGAAGCGCATTGAGGGGTGTGGTTTCTTTTTTTTATAAAAAGAATTAACCTTGCACCAGAAACAATGAATGAACTGTCAGTGCTGCCCCTGTGCTTTGCATTCCTTGCAGCTGAAACCTTGTCCATCGATGCATCCTCCACACTGGGACAGAGACTTTCCTAGATTAGAAGACTGAAAACTAAGCCTCAGGAGGACATGTTCAGTGAGTTAATGTGCGCTTCTGAGAGTGACAAGATGGAGCTCAGCGCATGGAGGATTACACTATCCGAGAACCTGGACACGGATGGGCAGGATAGGAGAGCATGCAGGGAACAAGAGCGAGCCACGCAGGAAGAGATGCTGCGGATTATGAAGGAGCAATCTGATATGTTGAGGCATCTGGTTAAGGTTCAAGAAAGGCAGCTGGATGCTAGAGTCCCTTTGCAGCCTATGCTGAACCTGCTGCCATCATCGCCCAGTTCTTCATCTCCTACCCCAAATGTTCTATGAGGTGGCGGGGGCTGGGGGGAGTTCAGTATTCCTTGCACTCAACATTAGGGGAGGGTACAAGGACCAGAAGGCACTCCTTCCCACACCTTTGATTGTTGTTGCAGTGCATCTGTAAGCAAGCTTTCCTTGTTCCCTTGCCTCCCCCCAAAGTGTTATCAGCCCTTTTGTCCCAGGTTGTCTTACTTTTCTTTACTCTGTCTGTGTGTTTGTGAGCATAATAAAACTTAACAGATTGAGGAGAAAAGGCTCTTTATTCATAGATTCATAGATTCATACATACTAAGGTCAGAAGGGACCATTCTGATCATCTAGTCCGACCTCCTGCACAGCGCAGGCCACAGAATCTCACCCACCCACTCCTATGAAAAACCTCACCCATGTCTGAGCTATTGAAGTCCTTAAATCATGGTTCAAAGACTTCAAGGAGCAGAGAAGCCTCCCTCAAGTCATCCATGCCCCATGCTACAGAGGAAGGCGAAAAACCTCCAGGGCCTCTCCAGTCTGCCCTGGAGGAAAATTCCTTCCCGACCCCAAATATGGCAATCAGCTAAACCCTGAGCATATGGGCAAGATTCACCAGCCAGATACCCAGGAAAGAATTTTCTATAGTAACTCAGATCCCATCCATCTAATATCCCATCTCAGGGGATTTGGCCTATTTACCCTGAATATTTAAAGATCAATTACTTACCAAAATCCCATTATCCCATCATACCATCTCCTCCATAAACTTATCGAGTAGAATCTTAAAGCCAGATAGATCTTTTGTCCCCACTGCTTCCCTTGGAAGGCTATTCCAAAACTTCACTCCTCTGATGGTTAAAAACCTTCGTCTGATTTCAAGTCTAAACTTCCTGGTGGCCAGTTTATACCCATTTGTTCTTGTGTCCACATTGGTGCTGAGCTGAAATAATTCCTCTCCCTCTCCTGTATTTATCCGTCTGATATATTTATAGAGAGCAATCATATCTCCCCTCAACCTTCTTTTAGTTAGGCTAAACAAGCCAAGCTCCTTAAGTCTCCTTTCATAAGACAAGTTTTCCATTCCTCGGATCATCCTAGTAGCCCTTCTCTGTACCTGCTCCAGTTTGAATTCACCTATTCATTCAACACATGGTGCTTGGTGAGGGTGGAGTTTACAGGGGAGAAAATACAATGCGGGGGACAGTTTGGTAAGGAACAACACAGATAAGTGTCATATTGCTCTGGCTTATTGCTGAAACAGTCAAAGCCTCACGGAGATGCAGAGCTCCTTGATCTTATTGCCCTGGTGTCTGGCTGCTCACAATTGGCTGCCAGGTGATCAGCCTCAACCCCCCACTCCGGCGGAAACTTGTCTCCCTTTGTTTCACAGATATGATGGAGAGCACAGCAGGCAGCAATAGCAATGGGGATATTGCTTTCACTGAGGTCTAACCTAGTAAGCAGACTGTGCCAGCAACCTTTTAAATTTCCAAAG
Source organism: Dermochelys coriacea (assembly GCF_009764565.3). Taxonomy (NCBI): domain Eukaryota; kingdom Metazoa; phylum Chordata; order Testudines; family Dermochelyidae; genus Dermochelys; species Dermochelys coriacea. The sequence goes on from NC_050069.1 coordinate 232,373,340, forward strand.
GCACATTCCATGCACCTTTTCCAACCATCCCACATTGATGTCAGTAAAACGGCCCCTGTGATCCACAAGCACTTGCAACAACATTGAGAAATACACCTTTCAGTTTATGTAATCTTTGGCAAGGTGGTCTGGTACCATGATAAGGATATGCATTCCATATAGCTCCTGACCCCAGTTAGGGAACCCCATCATGGAAAAACCATCCACTATGTTGCCCAGAGTCACTGCCCTTCTTAGCAGAAGTCTGTTGATGGCCCTGAAAATTTGTATCACAACAAATATCACAGTAGATTTATCCACTCTGAATTGATTCCCCACTGACTGGTAGCAGGCTGGCATTGCAAGCTTTCACAGAACTATCTCCACTCGCTGCTCCACTGTCAAGCACCTCTAATTTTAGTATTGCTGCGCTTCAAGGCTGGGGAAAGCTCTTCACACAGTTCCTGGAAAGTGGCCTTATGCATTCGAAAGTTCTGCAGCCTCTGCTCGTCATCCCATAGCTGCATAATGATGCAGTGCCACCAGTCAGTGCTTGTTTCCTGGACCCAGAAATGGCGCTCAACCATGTCAAGATGATGTGTGACTGTCGCCAGCAACTGTGAATTGCTCCACTCTGTCTTTCAGCAGGGCTGCTTGCATGGCATCACATTGTTCCGTGCGGCAGCTCCTGTATCAGCTGTGTAAATACTGCAGTGTACAGCTAATGTACAGGGTCCAGTGTACAGGGTCCATGCTTATCATGTTATGGCGTCCATGCGGGTAACCCAGGCTTATGAAAAAAGGCGTGAAAAAAGCTTGGTTTGTTTGCTGTTGATTTTAGGGAGGGAGGGAGATAAGTGCATCATGGGAAGCTAACGCCATGTCCCATAGTCACCCACTCCAATGTTTTCATCCCATAAGGCATTCCAAACCCAACCCAAAATTCCACTCGGCTCTGTGCACTGTGGGATAGCTACTCACAGTGCAGTGCTCAGTACATAGATGCAAGCCCTGCTACTGAGGATGCACTTTGCCGACACAATGAGTGTAGTGTGGACACGCAAGATCGACTTGCTTAAATCGGAGGCTTGATGTCGACTTACATGAAGTTGACTTAACTTTGTAGTGTAGACATGGTCTAAGGCTGTCTATACTATGGACCTTACAGCAGCATGGCTGCAGCTGCACCACTGTAAGGCCTCCTGTGTAGCTGCTCTGTGCCAGCGGGAGAGCTCTCTCTCACCGTCATAATCAACCCTTCCCCAAAAATGAACGGCAGTAGCTCCTACCGACTTTGTGCTGTCCACACCAGTGCTTTTGTCAGTGAAACTTATGTCAGTTGGGGGGGGAGGGTGTTTTTTCACATCCCTGATTGACACTATTTTTGCTGACATAAGTGCTAGTGTAGACAAAGCCTAAGCTCTTGAAGAAAAGGAGCAAGTTTTCAAAATTGGCCAAAAAAAATGAGCCACAGAAATATGAGGAAATTCAAATAGATCCACCTGTAAAAGCTAGAAAAACTGTTGAACTGCAGGGCAATGTTCAAAATAAACTGACAATTAGATGATCTCTTACCAAATTACATTTTTCCCCCCAGAAGTGAATGCAGAGTGTTATCCAAGGTTAAATCTCTGGAAAAGAGGGAAGATGAAGTTAGCAAAGCTCTTAGCTTGCTTTTCATCTCTGAATCAGTTTCAATATGGCCTATATTTAGAGACAGCAAATTGATCCCATCTGATGACTCTTGGGTGTCTTAGCTGGCTGATGTGAAATGAGCAGGTATCAGTTCAGTTCTTAGAGGACAAGTATATGTATCATTAAAGCTACCGTCATCCTTGTTGCCTATTTCAACAGAGGCCAAGGATTGAATGGACACTGAGATTCTCTTATCCTGCAGATCAGGAAACCTGTTCATAGGATGAAGTAGAGAAACTTACATTTCTGTCTGTTACACATGGAGAAGGACAGAGAAAATATTGTTTTAACCCCTCGCCTCTTCCAATGTTCACAGCAACCATCTTAATGACTTCAGAGATAATACAGTGATAGTACTTGCCACTTGTAGATTGCCTTCCAGTTAAGGCACTTTAGAATCATTAATATATCCTTAACTCCATAAAATAGGTGAGCACCATTACCCCACTTTACAGATTGGGAAACTGAGAGTTGTAGAGACTAAAGCCCCACTCCTGCAAAGATTTACAAATATGCGTAACTTTAGGCATTGTGTCCCATTGCCTTCAGTTGGACTACTCACTGTGCATAAAGTTGAGTGCCTAAGTCTTTGCGGAATTGGATACTAACTGACTTACTTAAGGAAGTTTGTGGCAGAGTCAGGAAGTTCTGCCTCCAAATCATGTGCTTTCAATGCAAAAGAATAAATGGACACAAATCTGACATCAGGAATCATAACATTCAAAAACCGACAGGAGAACATTTCAACCTCTCTGGCCACTCAGTAAAAGACTTAAGGGTGGCAATTTTGCAACAGAAAAGCTTCAGAAACAGGTCCAACGAGAAACTGCTGAGTTTGAATTAATATGCAAACTAGATACCATTAACTTGGGTTTGAATAGAGACTGGAAGTGGCTGGGTCAATACACATATTGAATTTATTTTCCTATGTTATGTATCCTCACACCTTCTTGTCAACTGTCTAAATGGGCTGTCTTGATTATCACTACAAAAGTTTTTTTCTCTTGCTGATAATAGCTCATCTTAATTAATTTGCCTCTTATAGTTTGTATGGCAACTTCCACCTTCTGTGTGTGTGTGTGTGTGTGTGTGTGTATATGTATATATATACACACACACACACTTCTTACTATATGTTCCATTCTATGCATCCAGTGAAGTGGGTTGTATCCCATGAAAGCTTATGCTCTAATAAATTTGTTAGTCTCTAAGGTGCCACAAGTACTCCTGTTCTTTTTGCGGATACAGACTAACACGGCTGCTATTCTGAAAACTTCAGAACTTGTATCCTCTAAAAGTAAAACTGGGACAAAGGGGTTGAAGCCTTTTCCCTCCTGAAAATTAAAAGAACTGAGCAGTAACTGATTGTGTTGTTTGTAGATGTGATAGGCTGAACCCCCAAAGGGTGCTTTTTCTTGCAAGTTAATTTTGTCTTCCCTGATATCAGTCTGAGAGCCTGAGCCACCAGCTCATCAAAGGCAATACTTTTAAAAAGGTTTTTCATAAATATTTTAAATGATTCATAGCTTATACCTACTCCAGAGAAGAGCCCTGGTGAGAAAAGAACAAAAACAGGCTAAAAGAACATTTTATTTTTGGAGTGATTTTTCTTTATTATATGGTTACAAAGCAGGTGGAGAGAAGGCAGTAAAAGATAACTTAATTCTTAACCTTCCACTATATGTGAAGGCCTGTCCTCACCCACGTGCACTGAAGTATCTTCAAATGTTCAATACCATTTACAAAAAACTCCCCTGCAGGCATAGTGAAAAGCGGTCCCTTAGTCATCATGGGGGGAAACAAGTATTTGTTCCATGTTACTCACTGAAATGAAAGTAGCGGGGAATTCAGTGCAGTCACCACAGCCGTGTGTGTGAATGCACTTGTAGAGATATGTCAAAAATAATGAATATTTTATTTTTATAACTGGAGTTCAGAAGGAAATAGTTAAGGGAAAAGATATAGTTATCTCTGCCAACTGTAAGGATAGCAGCTGAAATGCACTGTAAGAAAAAGGAAGACATCCCACAACTCTTGCCCATGTCCATCTCAAAAAAATACTATTGGAAGAAAGGAAGCTGGACGCTCACAGCCAGGTCCCAATATCCCTATCTATTTAATATTTATATGCTTCAACTATATGTGCTTTAAGCAACAGTAGTTTTGCTCTTCATCCAGTCCTAATCACTAAAATATATCCCAAAGATCTCCAGGTAGGCAAATGCTGGAAGAATATGTAGAACGTTCTAAAGGGGAGATTGGGGAAATAAGCAAAGAAAAGGAATGTGCTAGAGACAGAGGAGGAAGATTAATCCATGCAAAAACAATACAAGTTTCAGACAAACAAACTGTACAGAGAACATTCTAAGCTCCCCTCTGCAATATCTTTTTTGAGATGGGGCAGCCAGTTCTGCACACCATATTCCAGATGAAGCTGCACCATTGATTTATATAATGGAATTATAACATTTTCCTTAATGTTCTCCGTCCTGTTTTTTCTACTCATTCCTTGAACCTTCTTATGAAATGTGTAAAAGTTTAGTTTGTTTATTTAAACTGGCCTCTGAACTGTCTAGTTGTGGTTGTGACCAGAAGCAGAATAATCATGAGAGTTTTCATAAAATTATGAAATCAAAGGGGTTTAGATAGTTTGCATAAGGTGAGCAAAAGCATAACTGGTCCTCTCGTCATTTGCAGCATACGGTTCAAAGACAGAGTGGGAATAGAGACCAGGGCTCAAGCACATTGCTGTTGCTTGGTGGGGAAGTTCTCAGCGCCACTGTCCATACTTCACTTGTTCTGTGAATAGAAAATAACCTCAGTTTTCAGTACAGTTGATCTGGCAGTTTTGACAAGCCCTAGATTCAGTTACAAGTAAGCAGACTAAATATAATGGTAACACATGTCGCTATGCTTAGTTAAAATGATAATTAATCATAAATAAATAGTTAATAAACCAACAGCCCCAAACACATGAGGACCCCATCCTCCTTTCATAAATGTCTGTGGGATATTTTCCCAATCATACCTTTGATTTCAGTGAGAGCCAACAATATTTAGTAGAAACATCTCACTAAATTCAAACTCAGTTCAGCAAAAATGGCGGCAATTTGCGTAGCAATTAATTTTACTGCTACCAAGTTATCTCCTGATTAATTAAGCAATTAACTTGTTTAATCACTATAAATGTGTCTGTTTCTCCCATCTCTCCCTGGGAGTCCAGGCTAGAAGAGTAATGTAAAGATTACAAATAAAAACACGCAGTCATGTTTCCTCACTGAAAGTGACAGGCCAGATGGGAAGTTCTGGTTGTGGTATGAAAAGATCAAGGGGGAAAAAAAGTTCAGATAACTCACTGGGAGATAAACTTTTTCATTGTAACTTCTTATTCTACATCTGACAGGAGGAACAAGTGCTGTGGGAAACCAACACATCAACTAACAATGAGTGGGTTAGAACAGATGTGCAGGTACCAGCAAGTATAAAAAAATTAAAGGTATGAGTGAAAAAGGCAAGCACTTGTCTTCTGCAAATGCATAATTTTGTTATTGTTTTTAAAGCTTCTAGGAAATTAAGATAACTTACTAAAATCATGTTTATTCTCAATGGCTCTCTGATTTTAATTGACTGGGTGCAACTTAGGCTCTGGTTATAGTTCAACAGAACACAATCTAACAAAGCATCCTGCAGCCAGTAGCTTTAATTACAAATGTGTAAAAGATGTATCCCCATACAGTAGTCAGCTTGGCCCTGATTCTTCTCTCACTTCTTACACCATTTAACACCAATGAAACTCCAGTAATTTCTGTGGAGTTATTCCTGATGAACACCAATGTCAGTGAGAAGAGAGAGCCTCTTTGATTCTTTTGGTTCAAAGAAGAATGCAAATGTTTCCAGAATTTAGTTCTTAAAATCTTCAGTGAATTATTGGGTCTCTCTTCTAATTTTGTTTTAGTAATGTATTTGTTCTGGTATTTTATACGTAAGGTATATGCAAACTCCATCAATTTTAAAAAAAAACTTGTGGGGGAAGAGAATATTTGGCTCATTACAGTTACTGAAAGGTATCTAAACAATCAGTTTCCCTAGTCTTTAGGTGTACTAGAATCAATTAATTTCAGTGAATGAGCAAACCACAATAAGCCCTTTACATTGCATGGATTATGTGCCAAGGAAACTGTAAAGTAAGAAAGCTGAATTAAGCTGAATAAAGAACAGGGCTTACGCCCTATGAGTTATTACATAAAAAACAAACAACCCCCCCACACACATTGAATTTGTACTCAAAAGTTAGGAAATGCCAGAATTAAGGTTACCTGTACAACCTTATTTTGCCTCTCTTGTGCATACGCATTATCATAGGTGCCGATTCTGTGGGTGCTCCAGCCCTGGAGCACCCACGGAACAAAATTAGTGGGTGCTTAGCACCCAATGGCAGCCAAACTCCCACCAGTGCCTCCCACCCACCTGCAGCCCCACTGAGCTGTTCTGTGGCATGCAGGAGGCACTGGGAGGGAGGAACAGGAGCAGGGATGCGGTGCGCTTGGGGGAGAGGGTAGGAAGAGGTGGGGCAGGAAAAGATGGGCTGGGCTGGGGTGGGGGATAGGAGGAGGGGTTGAGTGGGGGCAGGGCCTGGGTGGAGCGGGCTTTGAGCACCCCTGCATAGAGAGGAAGTCAGCACCTATGTGCATTATAATAATCTTTAATTTCATGATAACATACAATTTTTTCAGCATAGTCCTCTACCTGTGGAGTAAGTGGTAGCTCTGAGGCATGGAGGAGCTGCATCTTATCAGTGAAACAGTTGTAAAAAAAATTAACGTGGGCAATATATTTTTCTCTAGCCATACTCTTGGAAGCAAATGAACCTTTAAAAAATAATTCATTGTGAAGCAGACACCCAACATGGGAAATTTCAGCTGTGATAGGGTCAGACCAGATGGCTATAGGGGAGTAATAGAATCATAGAATCATAGAATATCAGGGTTGGAAGGGACCCCAGAAGGTCATCTAGTCCAACCCCCTGCTCAAAGCAGGACCAAGTCCCAGTTAAATCATCCCAGCCAGGGCTTTGTCAAGCCTGACCTTAAAAACCTCAAGGAAGGAGATTCTACCACCTCCCTAGGTAACGCATTCCAGTGTTTCACCACCCTCTTAGTGAAAAAGTTTTTCCTAATATCCAATCTAAACCTCCCCCGTTGCAACTTGAGACCATTACTCCTCGTTCTGTCATCTGCTACCATTGAGAACAGTCTAGAGCCATCCTCTTTGAAACCCCCTTTCAGGTAGTTGAAAGCAGCTATCAAATCCCCCCTCATTCTTCTCTTCTGCAGACTAAACAATCCCAGCTCCCTCAGCCTCTCCTCATAAGTCATGTGCTCTAGACCCCTAATCATTTTTGTTGCCCTTCGCTGTACTCTTTCCAATTTATCCACATCCTTCCTGTAGTGTGGGGCCCAAAACTGGACACAGTACTCCAGATGAGGCCTCACCAGTGTCGAATAGAGGGGAACGATCACGTCCCTCGATCTGCTCGCTATGCCCCTACTTATACATCCCAAAATGCCATTGGCCTTCTTGGCAACAAGGGCACACTGCTGACTCATATCCAGCTTCTCGTCCACTGTCACCTCTAGGTCCTTTTCCGCAGAACTGCTGCCGAGCCATTCGGTCCCTAGTCTGTAGCGGTGCATTGGATTCTTCCATCCTAAGTGCAGGACCCTGCATTTATCCTTATTGAACCTCATTAGATTTCTTTTGGCCCAATCCTCCAATTTGTCTAGGTCCTTCTGTATCCTATCCCTCCCCTCCAGCGTATCTACCACTCCTCCCAGTTTAGTATCATCCGCAAATTTGCTGAGAGTGCAATCCACACCATCCTCCAGATCATTTATGAAGATGTTGAACAAAACGGGCCCCAGGACCGACCCCTGGGGCACTCCACTTGACACCGGCTGCCAACTAGACATGGAGCCATTGATCACTACCCGTTGAGCCCGACAATCTAGCCAGCTTTCTACCCACCTTATAGTGCATTCATCCAGCCCATACTTCCTTAACTTGCTGACAAGAATGCTGTGGGAGACCGTGTCAAAAGCTTTGCTAAAGTCAAGAAACAATACATCCACTGCTTTCCCTTCATCCACAGAACCAGTAATCTCATCATAAAAGGCGATTAGATTAGTCAGGCATGACCTTCCCTTGGTGAATCCATGCTGACTGTTCCTGATCACTTTCCTCTCCTCTAAGTGCTTCAGGATTGATTCTTTGAGGACCTGCTCCATGATTTTTCCAGGGACTGAGGTGAGGCTGACCGGCCTGTAGTTCCCAGGATCCTCCTTCTTCCCTTTTTTAAAGATGGGCACTACATTAGCCTTTTTCCAGTCATCCGGGACTTCCCCCGTTCGCCACGAGTTTTCAAAGATAATGGCCAACGGCTCTGCAATCACAGCCGCCAATTCCTTCAGCACTCTCGGATGCAATTCGTCCGGCCCCATGGACTTGTGCACGTCCAGCTTTTCTAAATAGTCCCTAACCACCTCTATCTCTACAGAGGGCTGGCCATCTCTTCCCCGTTTTGTGTTGCCCAGCACAGCAGTCTGGGAGCTGACCTTGTTAGTGAAAACAGAGGCAAAAAAAGCATTGAGTACATTAGCTTTTTCCACATCCTCTGTCACTAGCTTGCCTCCCTCATTCAGTAAGGGGCCCACACTTTCCTTGGCTTTCTTCTTGTTGCCAACATACCTGAAGAAACCCTTCTTGTTACTCTTGACATCTCTTGCTAGCTGCAGCTCCAGGTGCGATTTGGCCCTCCTGATATCTTTCCTACATGCCCGAGCAATATTTTTATACTCTTCCCTGGTCATATGTCCAACCTTCCACTTCTTGTAAGCTTCTTTTTTATGTTTAAGATCCGCTAGGATTTCACCATTAAGCCAAGCTGGTCGCCTGCCATATTTACTATTCTTTCGACTCATCGGGATGGTTTGTCCCTGTAACCTCAACAGGGATTCCTTGAAATACAGCCAGCTCTCCTGGACTCCCTTCCCTTTCATGTTAGTCCCCCAGGGGATCCTGGCCATCTGTTCCCTGAGGGAGTCAAAGTCTGCTTTCCTGAAGTCCAGGGTCCGTATCCTGCTGCTTACCTTTCTTCCCTGCGTCAGGATCCTGAACTCAACCAACTCATGGTCACTGCCTCCCAGATTCCCATCCACTTTTGCTTCCCCCACTAATTCTACCCGGTTTGTGAGCAGCAGGTCGAGAAAAGCGCTCCCCCTAGTTGGCTCCCCTAGCACTTGCACCAGGAAATTGTCCCCTACGCTTTCCAAAAACTTCCTGGATTGTCTATGCACCGCTGTATTGCTCTCCCAGCAGATATCAGGAAAATTAAAGTCACCCATGAGAATCAGGGCATGCGATCTAGTAGCTTCCGTGAGTTGCCGGAAGAAAGCCTCATCCACCTTATCCCCCTGGTCCGGTGGTCTATAGCAGACTCCCACCATGACATCACTCTTGTTGCACACACTTCTAAACTTAATCCAGAGACACTCAGGTTTTTCCACAGTTTCGTACCGGAGCTCTGAGCAGTCATACTGCTCCCTTACATACAGTGCTACTCCCCCACCTTTTCTGCCCTGCCTGTCCTTCCTGAACAGTTTATAACCATCCATGACTGTACTCCAGTCATGTGAGTTATCCCACCAAGTCTCTGTTATTCCAATCACGTCATAATTCCTTGACATCACCAGGACCTCCAGTTCTCCCTGCTTGTTTCCAAGGCTTTGTGCATTTGTATATAAGCACTTGAGATAACCTGTTGATCGCCCCTCATTCCCAGTATGAGGCAGGAGCCCTCCCCTCACAGACCTTCCTGCCTGTGCTTCCTCCCGGTATCCCGCTTTCCCACTTACCTCAGGGCTTTGGTCTCCTTCCCCCGGTGAACCTAGTTTAAAGCCCTCCTCACTAGGTTAGCCAGCCTGCTGGCAAAGATGTTCTTCCCTCTCTTCGTAAGATGGAGCCCGTCTCTGCCCAGCACTCCTCCTTCATGGAACACCATCCCATGGTCAAAGAATCCAAAGCCTTCTCTCCGACACCACCTGCGTAGCCATTCGTTGACCTCCACGATTCGACGGTCCCTACCCAGGCCTTTTCCTTCCACGGGGAGGATGGACGAGAACACCACTTGCGCCTCCAACTCCTTTATCCTTCTTCCCAGAGCCACGTAGTCCGCAGTGATCCGCTCAAGGTCATTCTTGGCAGTATCATTGGTGCCCACGTGGAGAAGCAGGAAGGGGTAGCGATCCGAGGGCTTGATGAGTCTCGGCAGTCTCTCCGTCACATCACGAATCTTAGCCCCTGGCAAGCAGCAGACTTCTCGGTTTTCCCGGTCAGGGCGGCAGATAGATGACTCAGTCCCCCGGAGGAGAGAGTCCCCGACCACCACCACCCGCCTTCTCCTCTTGGGAGTGGTGGTCGTGGAACCCCCAACCTCAGGACATCGCATCTCATGCCTCCCAACCAGCGGAGTCTCCTTCTGCTTTCTCCCCCCAGACCTATCATCTGGTCCACTCTCCGCAATGGTACCTGTGGAGAGAACATGAAAGCGGTTAGTTACCTGTGTCTGTGTTACTGGAACCCGGACATTCCGCTTACCTCTTCTGGAGGTCACATGTTGCCAAGCTTCTTCACTGGCCTCTTGGCTCCTCTGTGCAACCTGCTCTACATCTTTAGAGCTTTGTGCCCCTAGAAGGCTATCCTGAGTTCGGTCCAGAAAATCCTCAGTCTCTCGTATACAACGCAGGGTCGTTACCTGTTGCTCCAGACCTTCAATCTTCTCTTCCAATATGGAGACCAGCTTGCACTTTGTACAGACAAAGTCGCTTCTGTCCTGTGGAAGAAAGACAAACATGGCACATCCAGTGCAGGTCACAACAGCTGAATCCCCCCCTTCCATATCACCTACCTACTACGGAGCTTCCTCAGAGACGTTGGCAAGATGTAAGCCTCACTGGGCTCACTCCAGGCGAACTCCCAGGCAAACTCCTGCTGTGAGCTGCTCTGCTGTCCCCGCTGCTCCGGGGCAGATAGAAGGCAGATATATTAGCCCCAGGCTAAGTAGGTCTCTTTCCCCTGGGTAAGGTAACAGGGAAGGTTCCAGAACAATCAGGAACCTTCTGGAGACAATTAAGACAGGCTGATTAGAACACCTGCAGCCAATCAAGAAGCTGCTAGAATCAATTAAGGCAGACTAATTAGGGCACCTGGTTTTAAAAAGGAGCTCACTTCAGTTTGTGGTGTGTGTGTGTGAGGAGCTGGGAGCAAGAGGTACTAAGAGGTGAGAGTGAGAACGTGGACTGTTGGAGGACTGAGGAGAACAAGTATTATCAGACACCAGGAGGAAGGTCCTATGAGGAGGATAAAGAAGGTGTTGGGAGGAGGCCATAGGGAAGTAGCCCAGGGAGTTGTAGCTGTTGCACAGCTGTTCCAGGAGGCACTCTAGACAGCTGCATTCCACAGACCCTGGGCTGGAACCCGGAGTAGAGGGCAGGCCCGGGTTCCCCCCAAACCTCCCAACTCCTGGTCAGACACAGGAGGAGTCGACCTGGACTGTGAATTCAGAAAAACGGCCAAGCTGAGGGCTGCCGTGAAGCTCCAAGGCGAGCAAATCTGCCAGTAAGCGCAAGACTCACCAAGGTAGAGCAGGATCTTTGTCACACAGCCTAAACAGTTTGTTTGGCAAAGATATAAGTAGCTGTAAGAGTCTTATAAAAGGCAGCTACCTACACCATCTATAATGAATCTTTTCACATTTTGTGAAAGAAAAATCCCTGTTTTTTTTTTTCTGTCAGTTCATATATTTATGCAAATATTTTAACCAATAATATTTCTCACAGCTTGTGTTTGAAGGAACTATTCAGAGCAGGACCGGGCTTATCTGTCTGGATAACCTCCAGTTCTCAGACCAGTCAACAGAATCACCAGAGCTCTGCTCCGCAGAGGAGTTCACCTGTGCCAATGGCCAGTGTGTTGCTAGTGGATCAGCCTGTGATTACAAGCTGGACTGTTCTGATGGAAGTGATGAAAATCCAACAGCTTGTTGTAAGTGAATTAAGTTGTTTTATAAAGAGAGGATGTCAAAAAGCATTGTGGTATAGTATCATATGGTATTTGTATCATAATCAGAGAAGAACTGGATAGAAAACTGGTAATAATAGTACCTTATTTATATAGCAGCTTTCATCCAGAAGGTTTGGGCCTAGGATGATTTACAAGCTCATGTAAAAATTTTTATAACTGATCACACCATCTTTCTTTCCACTTCTTTTTACTCCTATTTATCTAGGCTCCAGCACAAGATTCAGATCCAGATAATAAATCCTAAATAGTTTGAAGGGGCACAGAGATTTGTATGATGTTTGTGTTTCAGACTTATCCCTAATTATTTATATCTCTATAAGGGATTTTTTTAAAAAAATCGGGGTTTAGATTTTGCTCTAATTTCATCTAAAATTTGAATTTTTCTCTAATTTCATAGGTCTCTGACTGAGAGCGTGTACGTGTGTGTAATGTGGCAATATAACATTTATGCGTACCTTTGTTTGGAGGCTGCCTTTAATTAGCAACTGCTTCAGTTTAGTAGCAGTATCTTAGCAATTACATTTTTAATTGAAGATTATTTTGCTTAGTAGCCACAATTCTACCATGCAAGCCACAGGAAAGTAATTAAATTTAATAGACAATGCTCATATTGACGAGCCTGCCTTGGTTTAAAGCTGCATATGGAAGTAATTTTAACGGATGCTCTGGCTTCTAATGAAGATTATATGGCATACTTATGTGTGTGTTGGCTACATTTCTGAACTTCCAAATGTTTGCATTTATTCATGCAGATGACAGATAAGATACTGATAGTTGCATATATAATGCTTCTTGCAGGTTCAAATCAGAAATTGTATGCACCTAAAAGTGTAGGCACCTAAAATTCTGTTGGAATGAGACTGTAGTCAATAAAATTTTCTGTTAAAATTATTTGAAAAGAATTAAAAATTATAGATTTTTCCCTTGTACCAGCCTTGCAGTTTGAATCATTATTTTATGATCACTTAAACAACCATAAAAAGAAAAGGAGTACTTGTGGCACCTTAGAGACTAACAAATTTATTGGAGCATAAGCTTTCGTGAGCTACAGCTCGCTTCGTCGGATGTATTCAGTGGAAAATACAGTGGAGAGATGATTTATATACACAGAGAACATGAAACAATGGGTGTTATCATACACACTGTAAGGCGAGTGATCACTTAAGATGAGCTATTACCAGCGGGGGTTGAGGGGAGGAAGAAAACCTTTTGTAGTGATAATCAAGGTGGGCCACTTCCAGCAGTTGATTCTGTAATCAAGTGACCAGAGAGACTGAAGTGTTCTCCGACTGGGTTTTTGAATGTTATAATTCTTGTTGTCTGATCTGTGTCCATTTAGTCTCTTACGTAGAGACTGGCCAGTCCTTGCTTACAGACAGCTCCCCAACCTGAAGCAAATACTCACTAGCAACCACACAACAAAAACACTAACCCGGGAACCTATCCTTGCAACAAAGCCCATTGCCAACTCTGTCCACATATCTATTCAGGGGACACCATCATAGGGCCTAATCACATCAGGCACACTGTCAAAGGCTTGTTCACCTGCACATCTACCAATGTGATATATGCCATCGTGTGCCAGCAATGCCCCTCTGCCATGTATATTGGTCAAACTGGACAGTCTCGACATAAAAGAATAAATGGACACAAATCAGACATCAAGAATTATAACATTGAAAAACCAGTCGGAGAACATTTCAATCTCTCTGGTCACTCGATTACCGACCTAAGAGTGGCTATTCTTCAACAAAAAAAACCTTCAAAACCAGACTCCAACGAGAGACTGCTGAATTGGAATTAATTTGCAAACTGGATACATATAGGATATATAGGGTTTTTTTTTTCCACCAAATGCATCCGATGAAGTGAGCTGTAGCTAACGAAAGCTTATGCTCTAATAAATTTTGTTAGTCTCTAAGGTGCCACAAGTACTCCTTTTCTTTTTGCAAACTGGATACAGTTAACTTAGGCTTGAACAGAGACTGGGAGTGGATGGGTCATTACATAAAGTAAAACTATTTCCCCATGTTATTCCCCCTCCTCCCCCCCACTGTTCCTCAGACGTTCTTGTTAACTGCTGGAAATGACCCACCTTGATTATTACTACAAAAGGCTTTCTTCCTCTCCCCCACTTTGGTTCATTGGTAAGAGCTCTGCCTAGTAATTGTTCTTTAGGTCTGGAAGGAGTTGTCAAGGTTCCTTCCCCATTCTGAAACTCCAGGGCACAGATGTGGGGACCTGCATGAAAGACCCCTTAAGCTTATTCTTACCAGCTTAGGTTAAAACTTCCTCAAGGTACAAACTTTGTCTTGTCCTTAAACCCTATGCTGCCACCACCAAGCCTGTTAAACAAAGAACAGGGAAAGAGCCCACTTGGAGACATCTTCTCCCCAAAATATCCCCCCAAGCCCTACACCCCCTTTCTTGGGGAAGGCTTGATAAAAATCTTCTCCAATTTGCATAGGTAAACACAGACCAAAGCCCTTGGATCTTAAGAACAATGAAAAAGCAATCAGGATCTTAAAAGAAGAATTTTAATTAAAGAAAAGGTAAAAGAATCACCTCTGTAAAATCAGGATGGTAAATACCTTACAGGGTAATCAGATCCAAAACATAGAGAATCCCTCTAGGCAAAACCTTAAATTAGAAAAAGACACAAAACCAGGAATATACATTCCATTCAGCACAGCTTATTTACCAGGCATTTAAACAAAAGGAAATCTAATGCATTTCTAGCTAGATTGCTTACTAGCTTTTTACAGGAGTTCTGAAGAGCATTTCTGATCCGTTCTCGGCAAAAGCATCACACAGACAGACCCTTTGTTTCCCCCCTCTCCAGAGTTTAAAGTATCTTGTCTCCTTTCTTGGTCATTTTGGTCATGTGCCAGTGAGGTTCTTAGCCTCCTAATCCTTTACAGGTAAAAGGACTTTGCCTCTGGCCAGGAGGAATTTTATAGCACTGTATGCAGAAAGATGGTTACCCTTCCCTTTATATTTATGACAGGAGTCCATTCCTACTTTTTGCCCATGTAGATTGTGTACAAAAAGCCTCAGACAGCACCACTCAGGCATTGTGTAGGTGGGTGACAGTGATTTCACCACATGGCACAAGTGTTGCATACTGACTGGATTCTAGTTATATTTTAGGAGGGGAAAACTACCACACTGGATTTAATTTGAGATACAGGGATTATGTGCTTCCTATTGAGTTGGGTTATACCAAGTTAAAAAATCTATCTTGTTGTGAGGCTGTTTTTCTGAAATTTGAGTGAGTAACAGTGAGTCATATAGCAGGTATATGCTGCTCCTTAGTGAGACAGTGCTCTGTGGGAGGAAAGGGGAAAGGGAACAAATCTTTACAAATATTTTTTTAAGATTAGATCATGTGAGGTATCTTTATGGTCATGGATACCTCATGGATCGAACTTCAGTGAACATAAGAATTCCATTGTTAGGACCATTCCATTGATTGGTCTTTCCCCGCTTAGGAAATCCATCCTTCTGACAGGTTTCAGAGTAGCAGCCGTGTTAGTCTGTATTCGCAAAAAGAAAAGGAGTACTTGTGGCACCTTAGAGACTAACAAATTTATTAGAGCATAAGCTTTCGTGAGCTACAGCTCACTTCATCGGATGAAGTGAGTTGTAGCTCACGAAAGCTTATGCTCTAATAAATTTGTTAGTCTCTAAGATCCTTCTGACAGTTTCCATGCTATTTAACACAAAAAATCTAATGCACAAAGTGTCCTTCCCTCCATCCCCAAATATGCACATTTTCAATGTAAACTAAGCCCCTTCTCCCCCCAGCTTTTTATTCTCCTTCCCCCGTGACTGGGGAGGTGTTAATCGGCTACTTTGCCTTCAATGGCCCCTTGAAATATTTAACTACTTATGCTAAACAATCTGTTTTACCTTGTATTTAGCTGTGAGGCTCTGACTACCTTTCTCAGCCCTGAAGAAAAGCTCTGCATAAGCTAAAAAGCTCTGAGTAAGCTAAAAAGCTGACTGTGAGCTTGTCTACACATTCAGCTCTGCAGCTTTAGAGAAAATACTATCATGCTGATGGGAGATCTTCTCCCTTTGGGGTGGTTAATCCATCTCCATGGGAGGCAGTAGCCATGTAGATGGGAGCTCTCCTATCGATATAATGCTGTCTAGTCTAGGGGTTAGGTTGGTATAACTACATCACTCAGGAGTGTGAATTTTTCTCCCCACTACCCCCCCCTCCGAGCGATGTAGTTATACCAATGTAAGTTTGTAATGTAAGCCTGGCCTTTTTCACCAATAGAGATTGGTCCAGAAAAAATTGTTACCTCTCCCACCTTGTCTTTCATTTTCAATATAGTCATAAAATTCCACCAAATGCATCCGATGAAGTGAGCTGTAGCTCACGAAAGCTTATACTCAAATAAATTTGTTAGTCTCTAAGGTGCCACGGGTACTCCTTTTCTTTTATCAATATTTTGAGTACATTAAACTTTTTACATGAATTTCGAAACAAAATTCCTACTCAGCACATTGGTACATTTTTTAGGATCTATTCTTGGACACATTTATTCTCAGTATTTTCCTTCTGATGAAGGACTCGCATGGTACTGTGCTGGCAGTTTTCCATTCTGAATTAATACAGAGGCAGCCAGCTGTTGCCTAGTGATTTACAGGATATTTCCTATTTTAATTCAACTGCTTCTTTATAGAAAGAGGAGAGGACATAATGTTTTCCTTCATTGATGCTAACTTAACACAAATGATCTAAAAATATAAATTATTACCGTATGAAATAGGTAATTTTTTATTTTACTTCTATATAACTATTAGTTCAGAGGTGCAATACAGTTCTTCATATACCTAAAATGCATTTCTTCTTCTAAACTTCTGAAAAGTGAGGGCCTGATCCTGCAAACACTTGTGCATGTGAATAAATTTACTCATGTGAGTAGTCCCATTGAAACCAACCTACTCATGTGAGTAAATTACTACAGCACATGTTTGCAGTTTCAGGTTCTACATTTTAAAAATTTCCTCTTTGCATAGGTCCTTCTCAAAACTATTGCTAAATTTCCCATTTCACGATGGGTGCCAACAAATTAATGGATCACAATTCATTCATTGATGAATTAAAAAAACATGCATTCAGCATTTAGAAAACTAACTTGAAGGATGGGTAACAGTATAGTGATATTTTTTTAAATTTTTGTCCACCTAATATGAAAGATTTTCTACAAATGCCATAATAGCTAATGAAGCAAGCTTTTTTGTATGGAATTCAGATACCATATTTGGTTAGACCAGTGGTTCCCAAACTTGTTCCGCTGCTTGTTCAGGGCCAGGCCAGTTTGTTTACCTGCCGCGTCCGCAGGTTTGGCCGATCGCGGCTCCCAGTGACTACAGTTCGCTGCTCCAGGCCAATGGGAGCTGCTGGAAGTGGTGCGGGCCAAGGGATGTACTGGCCGCCGCTTCCAGCAGCTCCCATTGGCCTGGAGCAGCGAACTGCAGCCACTGGGAGCCGCTATCGGCCGAACCTGTGGACGCGGCAGGTAAACAAACCAGCCCAGCCCTACAGAGGCTTTCCCCGCACAAGCGGCGGAACAAGTTTGGGAACCACTGGGTTAGGCTATACTGTTATATAATATAAACATTACCAACAAGTTAGACCAATCAACATTCATAGAACTACAACATCTTTATGAGGAGTGACTTTCTGTAACTATTTCCAAAATATAAACAGCACCTATTGCTGTTTGGAAAGTCTGGTGAGAAGCTTAAGACCACTCATATTGAGAAGAAGTTTAACTCTTCTGAATTCACCTGCTCCATCTCTAGAAATTAGATTTTGTGAGGCTCAGCGAAGATGTAAATCATTGAGTAGCAAATACTCTAAAGTCAGGCAATTATTTAGATAATTTTGGAAATATGCACGTTTTGCTGCAGTATACCAATTTGCACTTGCAAATACTTAAGTTGAAATTTTAAAGATGAACTTTTAAAATATGAAAGTATATACATATTTATTTTGCTGGGGAGTTTAAAGTGGGTGGATGGTTTTCTTGATCCTGAATATTTATTTTAGTAAATGTTTAAACCATCTACATGAGACTCATTTATTTGCAGGGCATGCTAACATCTGTCCATCAGGTCTTGATCTGTCTATTGTTTGTGAATTATAAATTGAGCAGCATACAAGATATTTTTTTCATGGATTTCTTCATTGTGTATATATAGTGTAACACAAGTTTTGTGTTTCAACTGTTTTATAGAATGACTTTTTGAATGCATAGTTGAACATGGATTTCATTTATGGAGGAAAAAAAGGTTCACAGAGCATTAACTTGTTTTGTGAAACTCAGAACGTTTGATTAAATGTATGTGTAGTATAGTTGTAGCCTTTTTAATCCCAGGATATTAGACACACAAGTGGGTGAGTTAATATATTTTTTTATTAGACCAACTTCGGTTGGTGAGAGAGACAAGCTTTTGAGCAACAGAGAGACACTGTGACCCATATCTCTGCATTAAACTTGACAATGGACCTAAGCAGGGGTGAAAGTAACTTAAAGGACCGGGCAAGGTGGGGGAGGGGAGGCGAGGCGGCTCTGGGCCCGCAGAAGGGGCGGGTCCTCAGGTGGAAGGGCAGGGCTGGGGCCAGACTCCCCCAGCCAGCCCTTCAGTGCTGCTCGGCCCGCGCTGCCCAGGGCTGCAGCGGCAATTTAAAGGGCCCGGGGCTCCAGCCATTGCCAGGAGTCCTGGGCCCTTTTAAATTGCCGGGCCCTGGGGCTGCTGCCCCTTTTGCCCCTGCTGTCAGTGGCTCTGCCGGTACAGTGCTTAAAGTGCTGCCTTGGCTGCACTTTAATGTCGGCTGTGTGTGTACTGGCTTGTACTGGCAGCCACTTTCTTACTGGTATGTCGTACCAGCCCGTACCGGCTTACTTTCAGCTCTTGACATAAGCACACATTAAATAAAAAGGGAGTCAAGACAGAACCTTCTGGAATTCTACCTGTGGTGGTTCTTCTGTCATTCAGTAAAGTATTTAGTCAGCATTAGCGCTGTTTTTATTCCTTACAGACTCTTAAAAAAAAAAAAAAAGGGAAATCTATATCCAGATTTAAAATCCAAGCAGTGAAGACTACCTGTTGTAGTAGAAAGAAAGAGCCTGAAGCATGAGCCTGGGGCCTGAATTAATGTCAGCAAAAGTTATGCTATAAGCAACAGTCAGGCCATGTCAAAAGCAGATGCTTGCCTGCAAGGCAGTGTCTGGTACATTAACTCAGCACAAGTATTGCTAGCATTGCTAAAGCACGCTGAATATGTAAACACATTCCACCAGGCCAGTACAAGAACACCTCAGCCTAGCAATAAAATGATTTGACAAAAGTGATGAATAGTGATATTTTGTCTAATACCTCAGGAGTAAAAGTATGAAGACAGGTGGTGAATAGGAATGTTTGTCTTTAACATCAGAAGGAAAGTACAATGGGAGGTAACAATCATGTCATAAAACGTGTAAGGGAATAAGTAAGCTGTTGATCCTACATTGTTTGTCTCAGTCTATAAATGTTGGAATACCTCACCTTAACCCTTCTTCCAGCCTAGGGGGCAGTGGAAAGTCCCGCCACTGACTGAGCTGCGTCTATAGTCATGGGCATATATGTTGTAGTATCTTTGTAGAGTCTGCCAGGTGCTATTACCATGCTTGGTTGACAATAAACCTGGCCAGGTGCCTTTGCTACTAAAGTTTTGTGGTCATTGGGCAGTTCAACTGGGGTCTGCGCAGAGCTGGAGCAGCACACCACACACACACACACACACACACACATCTAATAACACCTATATAATTAAACAGGGATTTTAGGTTTGGACAGGTCTCTCCCTTATGAGAGGAGACTTCTAGCTAATATATAAAGTTTCTTGCACTTGGGTAGTGCCATACAAATAAATATATCACTTACTATGGAAGGTCTTTTTGATTAGTACCGTGTAGCCCATACATTGTGAGCTTGTCCACAAGGAGACATAGACTACATCTACGCTACCGCGGTAAGTTGACCTACACTGTGCAACTCCAGCTACATGAATAATGCAGCTGGAGTCCATGTACCTTAGATCGAGTTACCGTGGGGTTTACGCCATGGGGGGTTGGTGGGAGAAAATCTCATGTTGACTTACCTTACTCTTCTTGTCGGGGATAGAGTATAGGGGTCCACTGGAGAGTGATCTGCAATTGATTTGGCAGGTCTTTACTAGACCCCCTAAATCGATCGCCAGTGGATCCATCTCCAGAGCATCAATCCCTGTTGTTGTGTAGGCCTGCCCCTAGTGCATGGCAAGCCATGGTGTGAATGTACAGTGCACTAGCCTACTGTTCGCTAAGTTATCATGCAGACCCTGTTATCACACTCAACTTCTGTAGTGTGCTTTGAGCTGTTGCTGCTAGCAGTTGGTCCAAGTGCACTATGGAACTCAGTGTGTTGTAGCAGGATCCACATCCAATTATTGTGTAGCAAACTGGTGCACTATAGATTTTAAACCCTGGATTGCTGTGCACTAGCTGACTGTGTAGACAATTTCTGAGTTTCTCATGCAGAAGATCTTTGCCAGGGTTTGGAGGAGGAGGGACGGGGGAGGCAGAAGAAATAGATATTTGTTTAAGTAAAGCAAATCTAAATGCATTCTTCATTTTTTTTTTTCATACTGTCTACATCAAATGACTGCCTAAGTAAGTATAATGCCTAGGGATCTAGGTATTTAATTAGTAGATAGCAAGATAGTTTAAACTGGATAGCAATTTGCATACTCTACTTTAGTGTATTAGCAATTGAAGTCTAATTAACAAGATACCTTGTCAAAAGCCTAAGCATTTCTTAATTAGATAAATTTAATAATATAAGTACCATCTTTAACTAATATGTGATAGCAAATGGGGACCAGTGTATTAGGTTAAAATTAAATGTGCATTGTAGATCTAATTCAGTGGTGCTGATTTAAGTGTTTTGTTTCTTAGCATAGGACTTATCAGTAATTGGGAGAGCCTTTGTCTGCATAGTGTGAGGAATCTTAGGGCTGAGTCATGTGAGCAGAGCTGAATTCTATTTTATGTTAATGCTCTGCTTCTCACAATTTGAAAAATGGAATCTGGGATGATAGTTGCATGATGTAATAAATGCTTTTGGATCTTTGTCACAACCGTGTACAATCACTACAGTACTCTCCACAATTGTGATAAATGCCCTAAAGGATTTAGAAAGATATATAATACATTTCCAGGTTGTTCTGTGCTTGAGAAGAAAACTTTGATAATGTATTATACTAATAAATTATTTAATTTGGCTATAATTCTGGAGATAATGCCTTCTTTGAGTTAAGTAGAAAATTGAGAGAGTGTAATGTTGTTATACAGCCAGTGTTGGTCTAATCTGAAGCCATTCAGCCAACTTGATTGCAGTTTAATTGCCTTCTGTGTTTTGGGTAAAATTTTCTGAAGTGTCTAAGTGATTAAGGAGCCTAACTCCCATTTTCAAAAGTGACTTAAGCATTTAAGCCTTAAATTCCATTGACTTTCAATTTAAATTATTTAGGCCCATGAAATTTTTACCATAAATTCTTAATGAGCTTTCTCTTGTAAAAAGTTTTCCTTTTTAGTGATTTCAGGAAGTATTTGTAACTACTTGCAAATGAATCGCCTGTTGACAGAACTTCCTTAAGATTTCACCATTAAAATCAAGAACTTCTTAATACAGGTTTCAGAGTAGCAGCTGTGTTAGTCTGTATTCGCAAAAAGAAAAGGAGTACTTGTGGCACCTTAGAGACTAACAAATTTATTTGAGCATAAGCTTTCGTGAGCTACAGCTCACTTCATCGGATGCATTCATGAAGAAAAGTGATTCAGATTGCAATAAACATACCATTAGTTCTTTTTTTTTTAAATAGGGCAGACCAGTTTACACTTGAGGAGAATAAGAGTGACAATTCCAGCATAAACCTGTGATATATGACTTTTTCCTTATTCTTCTGCTTACAATAGCAAATTATACTACATGTAACTTTGAGTCTGGTTTTTGTGGATGGAAGCCATTAAACACAGAAGATGCTAAATGGAATATAATAAAAGGAGAGACTTCCAATGACACAAAACTTCCTAACAGAGATCATACAACCAACAGTGAACACGGTGAGTCTCTCTTGCATAGTTTCCCTTCTAAAAGTGAATTTTAATGTTCATGAAGGATGCCTGACTGACAGCAGGAGACTAAAAACGACATAATATATGTAACATGCATAGCATCTGTACAAGCTTATTCTCTCTGGCCCCTTAATGTTCCTCAGTTGTGCTCTTCCTGAGAAGTCTCCAGAGAAGTCATTGGAGTTTAAGTTTCTATGCCTATACCACGATTAATTTCAAGACCGCTAGTGAGATGCTAATTAATGCTGGTTGTAGTGTTGGTTTTGAACCACCATTATATCCAGTATTTAGACAGAGCCTATTCTTTTAGTTATTTCTCAGGCAAATTTTCCACTAAATCCAGGACTGAATTCACAGTAAATAATTTGAACAGTTTTCTTTTTCTGCAGTACAGACATCCTGATCACTTTTGCTTTGGACAGGCAGAGAATGTACAGTATCCTTTGCATTGTTGCTCTACCTCAGTCAGTAGCTATCTCGTTGTTGTTGTGCAGTGTGTTCAGTAGAGGGAAAGGAATTTAAATAAAGAGAGCTCATTTGCATTCTTTTGTAAAAGTCAAATGCTTTTACAAAGCGCTGTGCAATACTCAAAATGTCTTACATGATAACCTACAGTGTCAAGCGTTCTATGATTTCAGCATTATCAAAATATAGGATTTATTATGCACTTTCCAGAGGAGAATAGACTAATCCAAAACCTGACCGCCTTTAGGGCATGCTCCAAGGCCAATTTTGGATAAAGCTTTCCCACTGCTTAATGAGCAGCTCTTCAATATTTCATTTTTATTTCCGAACATTCAGTACGTGGCCACATTATTTCCTGCACTCCATTCAAACCCTGCAGAATTAAGAGGCACAGCGTAGAACTTGCAGCCCAAGAAAAGGATGCTAAGGAGTTTTGAAGCCACCTTTGTGCACTCCTAATCCTGGGGAGCTGGAGGAGTCCCAAGCATAACCTGGTCAGTCTTGGGAGCCTGATTAAGTTAGAGTAGCCTCCTTAGGCTACCCTATGAGTTGCAGAGCTGCCCATAATCCCTGCCATGCTGTGGCCCCACCTCAACAGATCCCTCCTAACCTCAGCCCCACCCTGACACTCCTTTTGGTTGTCTGTCACCATGCTTGCATGGGGGATCCTCCCCTAGTTAGATATGAGGACGTTAGGGCTCCTTGACACGACTCTGACCCTTTTAAACAGTATAAAGGGGCTGGAGTGGGGAGGATCTCCCTGGTAGTTCTCCATATTTCTTCAGTTCAGCAGGGTAGATTCATTCCTGATTTATGCCAGCTCCTGTCAGCACTTAGCAGGTAGTAGGGTACCTCTGGTTGCAATAATTCACCAGCAGGAAGTTATAGAAGTGCGATATGGCCCCAATTTCCTTCTGCTGTGGGAGGGGAGCAGCACAGCTTGAACAGTGAGTAATGTTGGCTCAGGATAGGATATGTCCCTCAAAACCTCTGCTGGCAGGGCTACTATGGAGCCTCACCTACAGACTGAAGCTGTGTCCCATGAAGTACCAGTGAAAACTCTGCCTGCTTATCAGTTAGGATGTCACCGGTGCCACGGAGAGTAGCAGGCTTTGTTTGTTCAGGAAGATGCGCCTGGCACCTCTCTGTATCAACCTGGGTAATCCAAACCTGTGTATAATTGTGTATGTCGTCATTCACTTGGGAGCCCTCTGCTCCATTCCCATGGATCACTGGGGAATGACTACTGTGCATAACTGTGCCAGTGCAGTAACTGTTTTGCTAAGATACAAGACGATGAGTGTAATATCCGTGGGCAAGAATGTGCCCTTGGTGTTACTTTGCATAGACTGTCATGAAAAACTTTTCAGTATTCAATGAAGGCAGCATTGATGGCTCCTAAAATGTGCAGCTTTAGGGGCCCTTGAAGATGTTTATCCTTTCCTACCTTTGTCTTGAGCACATCTGCTATAGTTCCAATCCAAAGGCAGTTATTCAGATTAGATCTTTAATTAAGCTTTCATCCCCACTAGCACAGACAACAATGCGAAGTCTGTGGACCACAGGAGAAAGTATAGCTTATTTCATTGGTTCACAACATTAACATACCTAAACGCTGCTAGGCTGCCGTGGGAATTTAAGAATAAACAGAATGCTGTACCTAATCTGAGTGTCATTGAATTTTGATTCTAAACATTATTTACACCACTATTTAAAACCAATTAAAGTGGTATTTTGGAGCTCGCAGCTGAGGTCTGTATTTTTTGATCTCTCAGGCTGTCAGTGCTCCTAGTGGTGCACCCTTCCTACACCCTGAGAACTGGACCCTTTCTGGAAGTGGGATGTGGAGGAGTGGGATAGCTGGGCAGCTGTAGTGCTTGACTGACACACACACACACGTCTGAAGTTTTCTGTCTGAGGAGGGCAGATGGAAGAAGAACTTCTCTGGAAAAGTGCTGGACCCCAGCATTTGAGCTTTCATTGCAGATGTCCAGTGTTTACTCCCTCAACAGTGGCCTCTGTGCACTTTTAGGAACAATGAGGGGGAGACCCTTAGCCTTGACTCCAAACAGCCCAGTTGCATACCCTTTAGAGTGTCGAGTGCTGCTGGAGTCTCTAGTTTCTTCTTCTCCCACATGTCCCCCACCCTTGTACTTAGGACTTCCCACATGGGGGCATTGGGAGTGGGGAAGAGAGCTCCCTACACTCTCACCCTATCCTTTCAGACTCATACAGGGTAGCCAAAGGCTGTCCCAAAATTTTCCTAGTGATCTAATGGAAGAGAATGCTACTCCACTTGTTACAATAAATGAAGGTATTGAATATGCATGAGGAGATCATTAAGAAAAGGCTAGTTCTCTCACATAAATGTTCACCGTTGTGGGACAGTGTTTCTAACATTTCATTGATTTTATTTTTCAGGATCATTCATTTATTTTGGAGGATCACCACAGGCAAGCATGAAACCTGTCATGTCCCACCTCAGGAGTCCTATCCTTACTAAGCTGTCCTTTGACTCTGTTCATTGTCAGGTAGCTGTTTGATACTAATTGTGATCACTTCATGTCCTGAGGTATTGTGTGTTTTACCTCATTCTCTGACTTTCCTTAAGCCTATCTTAGGCTGCCCTTTCAGATATTTCACCCATGTCTCAGGGTACAGTTTTGAAAACAAAAATTATTCTTGGTGGAGCTCCCTGATGGGAGCCCCCAGTGAGGTAAGGGAAATCACAGATAGATGTCTATAGGTTATGATGGAAATACATTTTAAAAATCATAGTTACATATTTATAGTGGCTTTACCTTTTTGACACAGATTGCTATCCTTTCGGATCCTATACATTCAAAGTGTGTTTCCTGTATGCCTGCTGCATTTAGTCTTGTGGGTGTGTACACAATACAGTGGTACTGCAAATGCAAAGTTAGTTTATATTACAATGGTGTAAATGTATATTGAAATTGCTGTAGGTTGGCAAGCTGTCCAACACTTTTTTAATAAACATTTATTTCAACAGATAATATTTTGGTATCAGTTGTCTCAGGATTCCCAGCTCTCTGTCTTTAAGAGAACCGTCCTTGGTGAGGATTTGCAAAAACTTGGTAACATGACAGGTTTGTCCAAGAGGCAGTGGACTAAAGCAAATATTCTTATAGAAAGCAAACCTGAGGAAATGTCACCACCTTTCCAGGTAACTGTACTGGCAATTATATTTCTTTTGTGTACAAATAGTTATTCTAATATGACTTTTAGAATTAATTTATTAATTTAAAATAATCTTTGCTTACACTTTTATAAAGAATTCCTTTAAGCTTTTTCTATAGATGTGGAAATAAAAGAGGAATGTCAATGTTTCAGAAGTTTGTGCATGAAAATCACACATTTATGAGGAAAATCAAGTAGCAGATGTACAGTCTATTAAAAAGTGGGATGAGTATTTGTGATACAGTTGAGGAAAAAAGCATACATCTCTGGGGTCTACTAACAGGACTATTGTAAGCAAGACATGGGAGGTAACTGTGTCTCTCTACTCAGTATTTGTGAGGCCTCAACTGGAGTCCTGTGTCCAGTTCTGGGTGCCACACTTTAGGAAAGATGTGGACAAATTGGAGACCGCCCAGAGGAGGCAAAAACATGGTGAAAGATTGAGGAAAACCTGTTTTATGAGATGAAAAAAATGGGCATGTTAAGTCTTGAGAAAAGAAGACTGAAGCCGGGATTTGATAAGTCTTCAAATATGTAAAGGACTGTTATAAAGAAGATGGTGATCAATTGTGTTCTATATCCACTAAAGGAAGGACAAGAAGGAATGGGCTAAATATGCAGAAAGGGAGATCTAAGTTAGACATTAGGAAATACTTTCTAACTATAAGGGTAGTTAATCTCTGGAATAGGCTTCCAAGGGACATTGTGGAATCCCGATCACTGGAGGTTTTCAAGAACAGGTTGGACAAAGACCTGTCAGGAAGGTCTAGTTTTACTTGTTGCTGCCTCATCACGTGGAGCTGGGGTTGATGACTTCTCAAGGTCCCTTCCAGCCCTACATTTCTGTAATTCTATGATTATACTCAAAAATTAGCAACTAATGATATTGGCTACCGGGAGGGTGAATGCAGGCTCCTGGACATTTCAGGCAGTAACATTCAATACTTCACCATTGATCTCCAACCACAGGGTTTAGTTTGACTTTGAGATTATCTCATACCTGCATTTAACTAGGTGTAGAAAACAACTGATGAATCACTCACCAACTAAAATGTAAAGCATTTAGCAAAGCAATCTTCCTGTTTTGGTCTTTACATTTTGTATGCTACTGTCATAATAAAAACTGTCAAACTATGGATTACAGCCAGGGTCCTCAAACTTTTCCATGAGGAGATTGCTGCAGAGATATCACAATTGATTAGTTGTTGAGCAACTTTCCTCTCATTTCAGGTCACTTGGACCACTTCACCTCCCAGTCACAATTGATGATGTGCCTGTGGCTACTATAATAAAAATAGAAAAGTAATACAGGGAAAGTGTTTGCACCTGTACCTTTTTGTTTGATGCTATTAGCATGTGCAAATGAGGAGGCGAATCAGCAGCATGGGATCAGCAAATGCTCCACAGAGCACAATTTGAGAACCTGGCTTACAGGGTGTTTTTCTATTTTAATGGAACCAGAGTCAGATCTCCAGGCTACTACAAAAGTAATGTTTCATCTGTGCTCACCCATAGGATACATCCTCAGTGTTGATTCTGCAAAGTGGTCATTAGCTCCCGGATTAAAATATAATCCTTCATGTGGCACTGTAATATGGACAATAGATTGTTTCCCACATAGAATTCTCTTCCATGGTGGGTGATGCAAACTGACACTTTTAGCAGAGTTGAAGAGTTTAATCAACCCAACTTCTGCTGTGCAGGATGCTGTTTGAACATCATTAGAGGTTAACAATGTGCTTATTTTATCAGATCAGTACCAAGAGGACAAAAGCAATAGCATTAAGCATTCCCAAGTCAGCAATTATATATTGCACACTTCTTTAGTGTGTCAGTAATTTTCTTATATTCGAATTAATTGTCTTCACCTTTATAGATTTTGCTTTTATCCTTAGACTTCTCATTAATATTGTTAGAAAAAATCTTCAATAATTTCACATGCTTCAGTCCATATTGACATGAAAGTCTTGCCTCTTTTACTTCCTGGAAAGAGGCCATTCAATGATACTATTGCTGAATAACATTCGAATCACTTCCTGCAATGAGTCTTTGGAAATGTAATGACCACCAAACTGAAAAGAGATCCTGTTTTGGAACCTACCAGATTTTGACAAATATTCTAGTAAAATCAAAGTAAATTATGGAACAGAGATATAGATAGGTCACTTATAGAATACCTGACCAAACTGGCTCATATAGGATATCTCGAAACATTTTATTTATCCACTTAGTGTATCTAAAGTAATCAGCTCTCCTAGAAATATTGTGCCCATTCATAAGAGTACAGTATGGTACTAGAAATCACATCACTGTGCCAGTCAAACTGAGCCCAACATATATTACAGAAGTATGGCCTTTAGGCATGGTGTATCAAATGTCATCATGAAAACTGCTCTACAGCACTGCCTTATGCTATCAAATCCTGAACTAGGATTCACAGCAAGCCTCCACTAGTACTCCCTGAAATTCCAATGCTACGTCAGTTTAGAAAACATGATTCTTCAGCTGAATACTCTCCTTTCTGGGTACGGTCAGAGATTGGCATGTAGCGATTCACACCAATAGGCGCAAAAAGCCAGGATGAGGGTTAAACATCCCAGAGCCCTGATGCATCAACCCTGGGCACTCAGTTCTGACTACAAGAGTGGGACAAGGCAATCTCCCTTCAAGCACATATTGGTGGGACATAATCACACTCCATCACAAGTCCTGTATGTCTTTTAGCACAGAATTTGCCTTCTGGAAGATATAGGGGCAGATCTTTTGGTAGATTTGCCATGCCTTCTGGTAGATTTGCATTACTCCACCAACATAAAGTAGCCATTGACCTGGTGGATCTGGCCATATGAAAATTCCTCCTGCATGTGGATGGATCCTTAGGTTATATAGCACTGCCATAGTAGCTTCTACACACTCTTAACCCTGCAGGGGTGTGGCAAGAGTGTGCCAATGCCCCAGTGATTCCTGCCAGCTGGAATGGCCCCTTGGAAACTGTTTGCCTTTATTTTGGATCAGGCAATTGATCTGGGGTGTTCTGAAAATTTCTCCTGAGGCATTTCATGGCTGGACTATCATGTGAGCATCTCTTGTTTCATAAATGTGCCAGTCATCCCCCCTCCCCCCGTGATTATTTTTATCATCAAGAAAACTGTTTAAAATAAGGCTAAGAAGCAAAAGCTATATTTCACATCAATGAATTTCTGAACGAGAGGGCTGTAGTTAAGTGAATCAATATAGCCCTCCGGTGACTTTCAGGTAATAAATATTCATTTTTTTTTTTTTTACCATGCTAGCTGGCAGGGAGTTTGGGGCATTGTGTGTTTAAAAGTATCTTTGTATGCACACATTACACTGTATGTGTTTCTCATATGCAAATGTCTTATTGACCTCAGGTTTCAGAGTAGCAGCCGTGTTGGTCTCTATTCGCAAAAAGAAAAGGAGTACTTGTGGCACCTTAGCGACTAACAAATTTATTTGAGCATAAGCTTTCGTGAGCTACAGCTCACTTCATCGGATGAATGCATCCGATGAAGTGAGCTGTAGCTCATGAAAGCTTATGCTCAAATAAATGTGTTAGTCGCTAAGGTGCCACAAGTACTCCTTTTCTTTTTATTGACCTCAGCAGACATGGTATAAATGAACTCGTGTCTCAGTTAAATTGAGTTGTAAACCACCACATTTAGTTACCCTGAATAGCTCATTTAAAAAGGCACATAACTTCATGACTCCACGAGGAAGACAATACTTTCAGGAAGTGATGATTAATATTGCTTAGGATTGAAACAAGTTTGTTTAGGTTCCATAACATTCTGTAAAGGTAGTTATGTTTTTGAGAGTTTAGTTGTAAGTTTCAGACTTGAATCTTACCATGCTAATCTCAACCATATGGCGTCCTTCAAAACTGGGATGGTTGTAGATGGTATTTACTCTCCATACAGATACCAGGAATTGTAAAGAAATGATATTTCTTTTTGTAATGTGACCTTTAATAAGGTTATTTATTTCTTTGTCATTATAGATCATTTTACAAGCCACTGCTCTATCAGAGGATGCCACTGTTGCTATAGATGACATTAGCATAACAACGGAATGCGGTACTGCATATAAATCACTTTCCAATACCAGCCAAGAAAGCAAAGGCAAGTTAAATTAAAGCAAGCAAATTTAAAAAAAAAAAAAGGCCTGAAGGACAAAGTATGGTGTCAAGCTAGCTTTCTTTTTTATGCTGCTTTGTTCTTTCACAAAAAATATTCTTCTGGTTGATGTCATTTCGTGGTTTTCCCCTAACAAAAGAATTAAACAATGCAATAACTAACTTAATTTGAAGATTTTTTTTTAGCCTTTCATTGACAACGAATTCCAGAATAATTTGAATTGGATATTACAGATGTGTAAATCATAATATTCATACTTTCAGAGTAATGTTGTCTTGTTAAAGTTAGTTAGTATGAAAAAGGATGCTACAAAGTAACTTTCAGCTGTATGGTTATACAGATACAGACGAAAAACAAGTAAATAGACATTATGTGTAGATCAGATCCTCAGACAGTGTTAACTTGCATGGGTTTCAGTTCTGATGGGTTTCAGTTCAGTTATGTCAGTTTGCACCAACCGAGGATCTGGTCCTATGTGCATGTATTATTAAATTCCTTCAACTTCCTATATTTTATATCCATGCCCCAGCTATACTCTAAAACAATCCCCTCACATAAAAAGCCATTAAAGTGTTTGTGGGAGTGATCTGACCACTTTTTATAATGGTGTTAGGTGGAAAATAGAGCAAGACATAGGTCTATTTGTGACCGTGCATATTCTGTAGTGAAGCCATCATCTTATGTCTAACATGATTTGCTATAGTTTCCATTAGAATCACAGTGATCTAAACTGTAGCTGGATGGAAAGAAAGTGTGACTTTTATGACAAAACTCCATCTGCATCATAAACGTATATATCTTGGTACTTTTCAACACTGATGAATATGGTCGTTAAATAGAGTAGTGTTACAAGTAGCATGGGCATAGACCGTCTCTAGGGAAGTTACTGATGGGAGGAGTGTAACACAGAAACCTGAATTTCTTCAATCCTTTTCTGGAAAATGTATGACGTAGTGGGAATGTAGATCTTTCGGTTTTCAGATGCCTTCCCTGCTCCCCCATATATTCTACTGTATTAAGGCATTTAGGAATTAGTAGAAGAGAGTTCCTTTTCAAAAAGGGTTCTTTAAAAAGAAAAACCCTACCCTCGTATAAATCACATAGTAGTGTCATTTTTTAGAAATTTACTTTTTAAGAAGGGAGCACTTCCAGCAAAGTCCTAACCAGACTAGTTGGACTGGTATGCTACCAAATTAATTCACAAACTGAAAAAGAAAAAGTATGTGTCTTTTTTTCCTCTCTTTACCCCTGGTCTGAAATAAAGTTAGCACATTTTGGGTATCACTTACATTGAACTCTGTTCTGAACTCTTCTAACACACACCTTGCTAACCGTGTAACTCAGAACATCTGGCTTCTGGGAATTTTCTTATATAATAAACGGGAAACATTATGATCAGAGTCAAGGGGCACAGTTGCTAAACTGAATCCTCTAGGCACAAAACATTAGTGCAAAATTTGCCCTTGATTGGCAGGGGTGAAAGCTATATGCTGTTGAAGATCCATGAGAGAGATGTCCTATGCATAGAATGTTCACTCTAAAATGGCTGACTTTCAATAGGAGTTGGTCCTCTAACTCCCTTAGATGCTGTCATGTTAATTTTTATGGAATATATGGGCCCACTGTGTCAAAGATGTTAATATGGCCACGTCATTATATAACAGTAAATAATTAAATATGGTTCGAGCTCTTCAGTCCAGAGTCATTGGCCTGCTTAGTCTAATGGCAACAATCAATATTAAAAATCTTCAACGACTTATTAAAGATAGAGAAAAGGAAAAAGCAATTAAAGCATTTGTAATATATATGAAATATAAAATATCAAATAAGGTGTCCATTTTAACAATGCTTTATTCCCTTTAACTGTAGAGATTTTACAGTCTTAGATGGTATTAACTGTCTTTCTGGGAACAAGAGAAGATAGCTGAGATGGTCTGGAGCTGTTAGAATCCAATCCCACTTCCTTGGAGACAAAACAAGATAAACACACGCAAGAGGACAGCAAACACAGAAAATTCAGCTTCTGTTTCTTGTGACAGGAGGGAGCTTGACCAGGGCAGTTGGGACCAAGGGTCAGATCGGGGCAAAACTGAGGCTGGAATTAGAGCATAATCAGGGTCCAGGCCAGCATCAATATCAAGGGTCAGTGTCCAGTCAAGTTTCATGATATGAGTCAGGAGGCAAAGTCCAAATCAAGCTGAGGTCGAAGCCAGGAGTAACAAATGGTCATGGGAGCTACAGAAGATCCATACTGGACGCTTCCTGGATATTTCCTGGAATGCCCCTTAGGCTCCCCACCCTATGTAAATCTATCAGATGACTTCTCGTAAGACTTTCCATGGTCTGTGTCCACAGAAGGTCGTGGGCAGTGGAGCACAATCTGGTTACAGCTACCTCTGGCTGACAGTATAGAGACTGGCAGCTCGGCCAGCCAAGGTTCTATACCTGTGAGGACTTGCATCTTGTGTTGACTCTCGTTTGCAACCTTGTATCAGCATTGGACTGTTTAGGGTGTGGTTTTTTCTGCCTCTTTGGTCATAGGCTCACCATATTGTTGCAGAGACAATATTGGCTGGCTAAGCTAGACTCCGATTAAATAGAAAGGGGAGATAGG
Source organism: Dermochelys coriacea (assembly GCF_009764565.3). Taxonomy (NCBI): domain Eukaryota; kingdom Metazoa; phylum Chordata; order Testudines; family Dermochelyidae; genus Dermochelys; species Dermochelys coriacea. The sequence goes on from NC_050069.1 coordinate 232,405,763, forward strand.
AAAGAGAAGAAATAAGGGGGTGGGAAGGAAAATAACACAGGAAAGGAAGTGGTGAGAGCATGAACCTAAGTTTCTTATTCTAAGAGTTGTTCAGGATTTAGCCAAAGCTGATGCAGTTGATGATATCATCTGAGTCCCTATCTCTGGCCTGGTCTGGTCAGGACATCTCTCAGGATCAGGATGATGAAGGCCCAACAGTGCCACGATGGATTGTGCAGTCCCAAGAGGTTGTGGGGGAGGCAGTCATGACTGTGAAGCTTGCTCCTTTCAGCCCATTGATCGTCTAGCCTAGCACCATGATTCCTGCTATCCCCAAGTCTTATTTTTAACCCTTCCCCCCAAGGAGGCAATGGGCAAAATAGCCCATCCCCCTGATTATTTTGTCCACCAATTTGGCCTAATTTATGACACCAATTTTGGTCCATTGATTTTGGATTTCAATCTCCTTTGTTTACTGGTCACGATCTTAACCTGGTCACGATCTTAACCTGGTCCTTGGGTGGTATCAATAGACCTTTTTGTTTGGACTAATTCAGTCTTCCTGTCTTTAACTTCGGCTGACTCTTATAAGCAATTTTATGTAACAGGCTGAGTTGGACCTTGGTTATCTTGAACAACTTAGGGCAGGTCTATACTACAAATTTACATCAGCATAACTGCACCAATTCAGCTGCGCTGCTGTTGTGTGTCTGAGGACGCTTGATGCCAGTGGTGGGCAACCTGCAGCACATGGCCTGTCAGGGTAAGCTGCTGGCAGGCCACGAGACAGTTTGTTTACATTCACAGTCAGCAAGCACAGCCACCCTCAGTTCCCAGTGGCTGCGGTTCGCTGTTCCCAGCTGTGGGAAGCGGTGGCCAGCACATTCCTGCGGTCTGCGCAGCTTCCTGCAGCTCCCATTGGCTGGAAACAGCGAACCGCGGCTACTGGGAGCTGCAGGCGGCCGTATCTGTGGATGGTTAATGTAAACAAACTGTCTCACGGCCCGCCAGTGGATTACTCTGCCGGGCTGCAGGTTGCCAACCACTGCTCTATGCCGATGGGAGAGAGCTTTCCTATCCGCTTAATAACTTCACCTCCCTGAGAGATGTTAGCTGGGTCAGTGAGATAAGCTCTCCCATCGACATAGCACTGTCTACACAGTGGGCTAAGGTTGCTATAACTACATCACTCAGGGGTGTGGATTTTTCACACCCTGAGCAATGTAGTTAAACCAAAGTAAGTATGTAGTGTAGACCAAGCCTTAGACTATAAGCCTCTGCACGTCAGTGCTTTTGAAAATTCTGTCTTTAGATTCTAAGCTTTTCTAGACAAGTACTTTTCTCATCAGCACTGTGGTGCACCCAACACACTTAGGGATGTCATGGAAAATAATTATACACAAGTAGACGGGTGCTGTCATCTAGAAAGGAGAATAACATTAACTGGATTTCTAGTTCACCAAAGATGGTGTGAAAAAGTCACTTTATATATAACTGATTCCATCTGCGTGCAATATTTTATATATATAACTGGTGAAAAGAGCATCTTACCAATTTTCATTTTTTTTTAAAGGGGAAACAAACTTTACAACCACTCAATCTTCATCCCTTTATTGTCCACGGGGTTATTTACCATGCGAAGATGGATCCTGTATTTCGTCTGACAAGTTTTGTGATTTCACACCTGACTGCTCAAATGGGAATGATGAAGCCAAATGCTGTAAGTGAAAACATATTGACTAGTAACTCATGCTGTAAGGACGTATATACATATTCATTGGGAGTCTTGTGGCCAGATTTCCATTACTTCATGAATGGTGTTATTGAATCAAGAGTAAAAACTCCAGAGATGCAGTGCTTTCAATCTGAATCTGTATTGATGCCTCTTTGTAGTCTTTGTACAGTTGCCCTGTTAAAGTTTAAAACAAAAAAGCTGTACGCTGATTATCAGCAGAACGGAGCTGTTTAAAAGAGTGTTTTATTTTACAGCACCTATGATGTAAAGTACTAGATACAGTTTTATGCTGGGCTGAGAAAATTATTACCATGGTAGTCAGGGCCTGATTTTTCAAAGATGAGTGCACACAGTTGCACATGTCTAATTTTCACATACAAATGCTACAATTTAGATTTGTAAATCTAATATTTATGCATAGGCATGGCCATTTAGAAGCACAGTTGGGCATGTACAGATGCAGTTACTCAGTTTGCACAAGCAATTATGGTTGAATGTCAACTTTCAAAATTAGACCCTTGCTGTTGACTTAGATACTGACCATGTTGTTATAAAAGCCCATGAGCCATGATCATTATGCCAAATTACCATGCATTTGCTGATTTTTCCAAAGGAGATACTGTCACAGATCCATAGGATCAGTGCTATGCCCTCAGCTTTGCTTGGAAGAACCTCTTCTGTGTGCCAAACTCCGAAGGGAAGTCGGTCTTCCTTCAGGGTAGGCTACACAGCCTCACTGCCTTCTAAGACTGAACTTCTGGGGCTTCAGCACTTCTGCTTCACACCATGAGCTCTGTTCAGTGAGTCCAACTGAGACTGACTCCTGGTAGAGACTAGTACACTCTTCAGGGATTAATGCACTTCACCAGATTTGCAGACACTCTCAAATAACATTGTCAAAACAGTAGGGTTTATTAGTCAATATAGCATATTGTATATTTATTAGGAATATAGCATAGGAAATCCCTAGCTTAGCACAAAAAAATGTAAGGTAAAGCATAGCCCAAGTCCATTCTGGTTAGCCCAGAGCCCAGCCAAGCTGTAGTGAACTCCATGTTCAGGCTCTGTCTGTCTGTCAGTTTGATCTTCTTAGTCAGTTCCCAGGTGAGAGCTCCCAACTACTTCCAGAAGCCAACTTTTGTGCCCCACCTCACATCTTCAGTTCTTTATTCTCAAGTTGGTAGATTTTGCTCAGCTTCTCTGCTGAGAGGTGGGGAAATCCATCTCCCTCTAGGTCATAGGTTGCTAGGTGTCAATGTCTGTGTGATTGGATTTGGCATTGTCTTCTTGGATTCTCCACTGACATGGGGTCAGCCTCAGTCAGGTATTTTTAATGACCCATTCAGACTCAGACAGCTAGGCGACATTCATACCTATGTCTCTCAACCTGCCCTGAGAGAAAACAGTCCTTCTCCCCACCATCACTGGATAGCCATGAGGCACACACAGGATTCATAAAATATTACAGAAAATTCTTACTTCATCACAGGTACTATAAGCAATACTTAGTAAAAGATTACTGGAAAATATAGCATGATTATTTTTTAACAATTATGTAAAAGACCAGTGCAAATATAATATCAAAATTGTATTATCTAAAAAGAAGCTTGTCGTATTCTTTTACCCCATACAGTATCATGTGTTACTGAATATGATCAGAGCTACAATGTAACATTTTGCCACCATTGCTAATATGATACAAAGGTCCTACTCATTAATTATCAGTTTTGGAGAGGGAATTTCATAGTCGCTGCTCATGAAAATGATCCTGGGACCAATGCAGTTACAACACTGCAAAGTAGTGCCAACAGACAGATGAAATGAGGACAAGTACTGTGGAATCTTCTCCATACAGTGTCTTTTCCCTCCTCCTCACCCCAGTAACCTTTAGTCCTGCATCATCCCCACAATTCTAGTGCATGGACCTCTCTTGAATAAAGCAATTGTTCTCAATTTTGAAATGGTTTGTAACAAGTTGTATTCAAGGTTTGGGGCTTCAACAGATGAATGCTCTGGGCTAGAAACACACTTTCTCTCTTTAAAGAACATGTTCTCAAAGATAGAGGTAAAAAGGAAGCAACCAGTAGGGGTTAACCAGAGGCATCTGCTTCCTTCCTTTAATGATGGGAGAAGGGGAAGGAGGTTGTGTTTATCGCAGGACTCCAGCAAGGAGAGCAGGTGGATCCTGTTCCTTTAATGAAAGGGGATGGAGGCGAGATACCCAGGGGAAATACTTACCTGGCTGAGTGAATATACTATTTTTCCTTATGCGTATTGTGGTGTTTTGGATTGAACAAAATGATGATGAGTAACTAGAAAAAGCTCAAATATCTGAGACCTTTTTTGTTTCATTTGTGGAGATAAATATGCTGTAAATTACTTCCATTAAAAAAATGGATCACTTGATGATTACCTATTCTGTTCATTCCCTCTGAGGCACCTGACATTGGCCACTGTCGGAAGACAGGATACTGGGCTAGATGGACCTTTGGTTTGACCCAGTAGGGCCATTCTTGTGTTCTTGTTCTTAATCACCCTGCAAATTGAAGTGTTTTCAGTAGTGAAACTCAAAGCATTGGTGTGTCACTCAGCATTTGTTCTGGAATAAACCTTGTCCTCCCACTAGATTATAGGAGGTGGATAAATGTTCACAAAAGACCAGAAAGAGACCATTATGTTAATTTTCACTCAAAGATCTATTTGGGAGTTTGAATCTCTGGATTTCCAGGCAGTGAATATCTAGAACATTCTTACATAGATTCATAGATTCCAAGGCCAGAGGAACCTTTTTGATTGTCTACTCTGACCTCCTGCATAACACAGGCCATAGAACTTCCTTGAATTAATTCCTGTTTGAACTAGAGCATCTTTAAAAAAAACACATTGAAGGCAATTAACCATTTGAACAACTTAGCAGTGGTTGTGGTGGCTTCTCCATCACTGGAAATCTTTAAACAAAGATTGGATTTTTTTTTCTAAAAGTACCTTATTTCTAGCCTATTTCAGCTTCCAGCTGCTGGATCTTGTTATATACTCTGCAGCTAGATTGAAGAGCCCTCCCTCTGTTATCAAATTTCTATTTCCCCATGTAGATTGTGATCAAGTCAGACCTTACCCTTTGTGATAAGCTAAATAGATTGAGCTTCTGGATTTTCTCTATAAGTCACATTTTCCAAACCTGCAATCATTCTTGTGGCTCTTCTCTGAACCCTCTTCAATTTATTATCATCATCCAAGTTGAAGTGTGAAGATCAGAACTAGACACCCTATTTCAATAACTCTCATATCAGTGCCAAATCTAGAGATAATAGAACCTTCCTGTTCCTACTCACTGTTCTCCTGTTTTTACATTGAAGGAATGCATAGGCCCTTTTGGCCACAGTGTCACATTGCAAACTTACGTTTAGCTGATTATCCACTATGTTCCCCAAGTCTTTTCCAGAGTCACTGCTTCCCAGGACAGAGTCCTCAATCTTGTAAGTACGGCCTGTATTCTTTGTTCCTAGATGTATGACTTGTGCTCAGCTTACAAAGACCACTCTGTATCAGAGACCTGTCTTCATCATTATTTACCATAATTTGTTTATTTCCTATTATAGACAGTTTTACCATTTTCTTCTAGTAATGGAGCAACAGCATTGATTCCTTTTGTTCCTAGTGTATTTGAACTTCTTCTTACTGTCCTTAACTCTGCTGGCCATAGATTTCTCCTTGCAGTATTTCAGTTTTCTTACAATTTTCTACAGTTCATAGCTTCTAATTTATGCTCATTGCTAGAAACTTCCCCCTTTTTCCATTTGTTTGTTTATATATCATTTACAGTTGTTTTCACATGCCAAATAAACCAGGTTATTTTTAACCAGTATGGCCTCCTATCTGATTATAGGTTTTGGGAAATTTAGTAAAACCTTAAACTGTTCCCAATTATTCACATTTTTCTGTTTAACTTCTGTGTCCCAGCTGATTTGACTCATGATTGTTTTCAGCTTTTTGAAACTGGCTCTTTCAGTGCACCGTGTGCGTGTATGTATGTGTATATGGCCGTTTCAGTGCACCATTTGTGTGTATGACTTTATTCTGTTTCCATCTAACAAATGTGACTGAGTCATGATTGCTGGTACCTAAGCAACCACTAATTTTAGTTCTGTGATCAATTCCTCTTTCACTGTCATGATGAGGTGTAATATAGAATTTCCCCATATTGAGTGTAATACTTTTTGAGTTAGGAAATTATCCTCCTCCCATATTTTTTTGGAATTCCAAGAACTGTCTCATCCTGGCATAAGACCTCAAGCATTCGTCACTTAGGTTGAAGTCCCCTATAATAAAGACGTTTTTTCTCTACACATTATAATCGGTAGGTGGTTAAGGAGCTGGTCCAAGTTTGATTAGTGTTGCAATCTACTCCTCCATCTCCATCTATGATGGGATGGATGGGTCAAACCTGAGTGGCATGGTATCCTGCCTTAACCACTTTGGAAATGTGAAAGAAAAATCCTGTTTGTGAGTGAGTCATTTTGGAATTGAAAAAAATGCAGCCCTGCATTTGGTGGGAGGGAGGGTAGGAGAGATATTTGGCTGGACCCCCGGGAAAAAGATCTGAAGAGGAGCAGCATGGACCCCTCATCTTCTTCCTTGGCAGTCTCATGCATAGACATGGCTTGAGCAAAGTGGTGGGCCCTTAGTTGCCACCCCCCCACTGCTTGATTGGCTCATTTCTGGGCTGCACAATTGCCTCATTAACTTGTGAGAGTAGAGATGTCTTATAGTGCTGCTCCTGATTGTGGGCTGTTTTCTTTCCCCAGTCACTCTTCCCCTGGGTTGTGTTCTGTCTTCCAGTTCCTACTGATTTCCTACTTAGCTATGCATTTTGGCAAGTGCTTTGTTAATGATCTAGGAAGGGTTTCTCCCGCACCCTCATTGTAGATGGGCAGCTAGTGTTTTTTGACCTTTTTTAGAACCCCTTTTTTGAAGGTTTGTCTAGGGCTGAGGTACAACTATTGAGTTATTTGTTGCAGCTTAATTAAGGTAGAAGGAGGTCAGAGTTGCTATTACAGTCCTGGGCACTGACTAAGTGGTGTCTGGCTAGACCCTTGTTTTTTCACTGCATGGTGAGGAGAAGCACTCCTTCCTTCCTCACATCTGGAAAGGGAAATGGGGTCTGGGCCCACTTGGTCCTGATCCTTGGATGGATTTTCACAAACTCATGGATTTTTAAGGCCAGACAGGACCTCTGCGATAATCTAGTCTGATCTAACATAGGGCTTCCCTGAATTAATTCATGCTTCAAGTTCAATAGTTTAACTACAGCATATCTTTCAGAAAAACATCCAATCTTTGGTTTAAAATTTTCCATTGATGGAGAATCTGCCAGAATCCTTGGTCAACTGTTTCCATGGTTAATTTCATAGAGATCCATAGACTTGTAAAGTTTAAGGCCAGAAGGGCCCATTATATCATCTAATCTGACTTCCTGCTTCTTTCCAAATATAGAACAGAAATATTTATTGAACACTTCTTCCTTTTCTAAATCACTATTAATATCTAATAATGAGCCTATACCATTGTTAGAATTTATTTTGTTTCTAATATACTTTAAAAAAACCTCCTTATTATTATACTTAGTCCTGCCAGCCATGGACTTTTCTCTGATGTCCTTCCCTTCCCTTATCCATTTTCTAATTTCTTCATCATTTCTAATTTATTTTAGTTTTTCTCTTTTCCATTTGTAAAATGTCATTTTTATGTATGTATTTATTTATTTTTAATTCTAATTGCTGCTTTGCTTCACTACTGAACCAAAATGGGCTTTTAGCCAGTTTTCCTCTTATTTGATTGCTGAATCTTGGCTTTTTGGCCATCTAATAAACTCTTCTTAAATAGATCCTAATTTTCATTCACATTTTTCTGACTAAATTTTTCATCTCAGTCAATCTTGCTCATGTTTTTCCTCAACTTTGGGAAATTATCCATTTTGAAGCACCAAGTATATATTGCTGTCCTCTGTTTGGCCACACTGAATATTTTCAGGTCATGACTTCCTGTCTCTAGGCAACCACCAACTTCCATCCAGTGGTTAATTTGGATTTATGTATATTATGTGATCCTTGGATGTGTAAGCAGGAGAATATTCAGTAGGGCTAATACCCTAATTTTAAAAATTGCAATTATTTCTCATCTGGATTTCTCTGGCTTCAACTTCCAACTGTTGTCTGCTAGATCAAAGAGCCCTCTATTATCACATTTCTGTTTCCCATGTAAGTATTTATAGACTGTAATCAAATCACCCAATAACCTTCAATTTGATAAGATAGATAGAGGTCCTTGAGACTCTCACTATGAGACATGCCTTCCAATGTATTAATAATCATGTCTCTTCTCTGAACCCTCTCCAATTTTTCACTCTCCTTGAAATGTGGATACCAGAAATGGGGAGAGTATTCTATTAGTGGTCTCATCAATGCCAACTACGAGGTAATACCACCGTTCTACTCCTATTTGGTATTTCCCTGTTTATACATGCAAGGATTGCATAATATACATCAACCAAACTTCTAATTGCATTAAAAAAGGAAAGTTATTTGACAAGAGTTATTTTCTGTGAACCTACCTTGATTGCTTGATTACCCTCTTTTAAATCTTTATTAATCAAGTCTTGGGTCAGCTGTTTCAATATTTTGGCTGGTATTAAAATCAGGCTGACTGACCTATAATTACTTGGGTCATCCTATTTACCCTATTAAAATATTGGCACAATATTCCACTTCTCTGGAACTTCCCCAGTGTTTCAAAACTTATTAAATATCAATGTAACTACCCAAAGAGATCTTCAGGCAGCTCTCTTAAAACTTTTTGATGCAAGTTACCCAGACATACAGATTTAGTAGCTGTTGTTCAACATCCTCAGTTATTGAAGCAGCAGGCTAGTGGCAGTCTTCTCTTAAGGACTGCTTTTCCTTTTATGGCTGTTTGTTTGCAAACCTTTCCTGATGGATAGTTTATGTAGGGAGAAGCAGTTCCTCCGGAGGTGGTGGTGTTGTAACTAATAAAAATTAACTTTAACCAGATCTCTGTGTCGGTACGAAGTCAATATATTTATGTTGTGAGGGTGCTTACACTAAAGGAGACCAGTGGCAACAAACTGAAACAGTCAAAAGTTTCTCTGCCAGTGAGGCAAAAATGACCAATGAAACCTTGCAAAGGGGCCATTATGGTGTCCTGTGTGTTGGTGGCAAATGTAAAATCGGTGTTTGGAATGTTCAAACATTGTCTGAAATAGCTACAGCCATTCTCCTGATCAAGCAGTTGAACACTGAGGTGTATGCTGTATCTGAAGTGCACTGGCATGCAAGTGGTGAAAAGAAAGCTGAGGAGTATATGATTTTGTTCTCAGATGACCCTAATGGATTGCTATAGCCAGCAGTGACCATTCTACTTTTACCCAAAGCCCAACAGCATTGTTATTAGCATCCAATTCCATGATGGCTATGGGCACCTTACCATCATAGCTGTGTATAGTTCCACCGATACTAAGTCCAACAACGCAGTTGCAGATATTTTTAACCCAGAAACTCCAGTCAATCTTTAATAAAACTCTAAGAAGTGATGTAATTGTGATTCTGGGTGACTTAAATGCACAGGTAAGAAAGGATAATGACACCTGTGCAAGTATGCTCAGGAAGCTTGGTATAAGCAGAATAATAGGAATGGGCAGTGACTGCTGAAACGTGAGGGTGCCTGTGACATGATGATCAATGACTTGCTCTTCCATCACCCTAAGTTTCACAAGCAGAACTAGTACAACCTGGATGGTTTCACCAGGATTACTATTGATCATGCGCTCATTGACAATCATTTGAAAGGCAACAGTTAAGATTGTATGAGTGCCCAGAGGTGCTGAACTCGACATAACCATCAACTTCTGCTATCAAAAGTGTGCCTCCAACTTCAAAGACTGTTGCCAGCTCAGTGATGGAGCCTCAGCCCTTCCAACACCACCCATAAATCAGTGAGGAGATGCTCAAAGCACTTGGAGCTAAGAAAAAAGTGAAGCTACAATTTGAGTCTTTAAAGACACCTTTCTTGAGAGCAAAAGCAAAGTCTTAATGAATTTGACTTCAGAATGTCATCAAGTCATTGTATATGGAAGATAAAGAATCCTCAGGTCAGCTCAGACAGCCAGGTGAAAACATGCTGCTGCCATGCATGGTCTCCACAACCTTTAAATCAACTTTGCAGCTGCAGGGGAAGGTGAGACCAGCTTGTCTAGTAAAGAATTGGGATGACAGTATCCTCCAGAGTCTGCAGGATGAGTTGCATCAAAGCGAAGATCACTTCAAGATACTCCACAATTGTTTGTTGTCTGCAGTCTATCTTCCACTTGAAGAGTAAGAAGCTCTATAAGATCCATCTGCCTTCAATCAAGAAGAGATCTGGATCATAGTCCATAAGCTGACATCTGGGAAATCACAAGGGGACTGTAATGTTACCCCTTGAATTGCTGAAGACACGTGAGAGTATTATTGTACCGTGACTACATGGGCTCTTCCAGACCATCAAGTGAATGATGACTGGAGGAAGGGGAGTTATTCTGCCTGTGTTACGATAGAGGTATTACTTTCTTGTTGGTCCCAGGGAAAATATTTGCTTCCCTGTTAATATTTCAAATCAATTATGCACTTTGGAGCACATGCCAGGATACTCTGTGCAGCTATAGACCTGGTTGTTCCACTGTCAACCAGATCTTTACCTTGAGATAGCTTTTTGAGAAGATGGCTGAACTTAATAAATTGTGAACATCACTTTTTATAGACTTCCACCAGACTTTCAGTTCAGTGCATTGAGCTAGTTTGTGGGATCCCATGAGGCACCTCAGCATCCCTGATAGAAGAGCTCTATAATGGGATGGAAAGCTGAGTTCAAGTCAATGGCACATGCAAAGCGCAGTTTCCTACCTCCATAGGAGTTCGGCTAGACTGTGTTCTGTCACTATCATTGTTTAATATCAACTTAGATTGGTTGATGGATAAGCTTCAGGAGGCAGCTGTTGGTGGCATTGAGCTGAACATGATTCTGCTCTGAGATTTTGAATATGCTGGTGACATTGTCTTGTCTCTGTTTGGTGAATCACTTCAGAGGATGGGCAATCTGGTCAGGCAAGAAGCAGGACTCATTAGTCTGCTTATTAATCTCAATGAAACTAAGTCCCTGGCCATTTCTATCAAACAGCCCCTCACTCCAGATTACAATGAGCTCAGATATTAACCTGTCTAGACAGACCATCGAGCAGGTTGCAGCTGTTAAATATTTAATCAGCATCATAGACTGTCCTGGAGGATGCACAAAAGAAATGGATGCTCATGAAGCAACTGCTGCTGCCATTTTTCAGGCCCTTCAATGGCCTCTGTGAGGATCTCATGACATCAAACTTGCTACAAAGCCACGGATCTCTAGAACTACAGTTCTAGCAACTCTGTTTTATGGAAATGAATGATGGTGCCAAGGAAGGCTGAAGAACACCAGATTGACAGTTTTGATGCTTGTTGTCTCAGTCAGCTGTTTCATATCAAGAGGCAGGACAAGATCAGAAATGAGGATATTCTGAGCCAAACTCACCAACCTCCTCCATCAGCACTTGTTCAGTTTCATTTGGCTTTCTTGGTGTGGATATTAAAAACTGGAAGATCAGTGAATTCTGAAGTGTATGTACCGAGGAATGCCACTACATGGCTGGCGATCACATGAGCACCAAAAGCGTTGATGGTGTGACATGATTGCCAGTGGTGGACATATAATCAGACTATCTTAAGCACCTTGCTAGATTGATCTGGGGGCACTCAGTTTGCAAGGAGGTCACATCCCTTTGGGATTTGTGATAATGATGAAATCTTAATGTATGATGCCTTATTCATTGTGGTATCTAGGCCAAGTGGGCTAGGATATTGTGCATATTATTTGAGATTATTTGAACTTGACACAGTTAACAAGTCTTTGCTGAGAGATGTCATAAATGATTACACTATTGCACTGAATTTGTTCATTGTTAATTGCAGTGTCAGTGCAAGTAACTAGAGAAGTGTAATCCTGGTTTGCTCTGTGCAGCGTCTTAATGACGCTCATAAATGGAATTGGGCCTGAACTTTACTTCCGTCTCTGAATTCAGGATATGAACAATCCCATATTTTAGAGGACTGGAATTCAGTGTTTATATTCTCCTCATTAAGCAGAACTGGATTGGAACTGCGCTTTGAACCAAGATTCTGGGTCTGGATCCTGGGGTTTGGTTCTGGCCTAAAGCAAATATTTGCATCAGACTGCAATATTAAATTTCCTGTGCTGTCTACCAGAGAGCTCCATGTTTGAACAGAATCTCAATCAAAACCCTGAATGAGACAAGCAGCTTTAGTACATGTTAAAAAACCATGAGATCTTAACATGACTAAAACGAGCATCAGCCATTATGCTAACTAGAAACAAACAAAAACATGCTAAACTAATTTCTTGTGGTGCCACTGTCACTAAATAGGGCGTAGAACAGAACCCAGACACTTGGTTGTGTATTTCTACTGAATAGAGCAGAATTTCTCATTGTATAGTCCCTTGTAGATGACACTGTGAGAACTGCACCAGTCCGAGTATCACACTCTCAGAGCACTTCTAAATGCTGAATAGTATTCAAGTGCTCACAGTATTAAATAGAGTAATAGCTCTTTACAATCATCTCAAATTCATTTTATTCTGACCCTTGATTTTTAAAGGGGTTTGGATTAAAAAGTAATCATTTTAAAGTACCTGTCATTATGCTTAACCTCCACTGTAGTCAAATGTCTAAACGGCAGATTTGGCGAGAGACACTGCTGTCTAAGGAGCTGATCCTGCAAACTTGTAAGTATCATTAGTCTTATGAATAATCCCGTTGAATTCACTGGCACTACTCAAATGAGCAATGTATATGTATTGAGCTTCGAAGCATAAGGGCCTGATCCTTATCCACTGAAATCAGTGGCAAAACTCCCTTTGACTTTGGCGGTGCAGGATCCAGCCCTTAGTGAGAGTAAATGCATGCTTTTTTTCTTAATCACATTTTATTAAACATAATTTTTTAAACTTCTTCAGACTATTTACTTGGAAGAGATTTTTTTTCCCATCAACTACATCTTATCCCTAATAATCCTCACGTCACATTCCAAGTATTTTGTATGCAGAACTATATAAGTTCTGAATATGAAAAGGACTGACAGTTGAAGATAAAAATGAGAAGGGGAAAGGATGGTCCTGTGGTTAAAACACAAGGCAAGAATCAGACTGGGAATCTGAGCTCTGAGGTTCTAGCTCTGCCATAGAACCCCCAAATGACATCTAGCATGGAACCTGGTTCTGTAACAACTAGGCAAGGTACTACCAAACTTCAACAGGCCTTTATTCTTAAAGTGGAAACCTCTTTACCAAGCTGCTGCTGCACCCTCGGTAGCTCTCACTCAGCCGCCTCAACTCCCTTCTCTCCTTCCTGTTTCCTGTCCTTTCAGACTCCCAACAGCCAGTGCTCCCTGTTCTAATAATTACCAGCAGCATCTAAACACCACACCTGGCAACTTTATGCCTTAGTTTCCCTCTCTGCAAAATGGAAATAAGAATACTTACCTACCTTAGAAGGGTATTGTGAGGATAAATGCATTAATGTTTGTTCAGTGCTTTGAGGTCTTTGGGTGGAAGCACTATGTAATAGCCAAGTATGATTATATGTTTTATTATTATACTGTGGCAACATTCAGGAATGAAAACATGCAATACATCTTAGTTCATCACCTGCATAACTTTTGTGATATACAGTATGTTTTTTCCAAAGAAATGTCTATCACTGTTCCAAAGATTAATTTCTCTCTTTGAAAAGAAATTTCTTCTAGACCAGCGGTCTCCATTTAGAATCCTCACCAAGTAGTATATTTAGGAAAGTGACCTATCACATTTATGTGTGTCTTCTGTAACACCAGTATATACTATCAGTGCCAAAACCTGCATAATACATTTTGGAAGAAATCTAAAAGCTTTCTTTTCCAATCTAATGACGATCATGGCCTAATGGATAAGAGATGAGACTGGGAGCCAGGAGACCTCAGTTCCATGTCTATTAATGACTTGATGTGTGATCTTGGGCAAGTCATTTCACTTCTGTGTGCCCCATCTTTTATCTGTTTTTGTCTATTTATACTGTAAGATCTCTGGGCAGGGACTGTCTCTTGCTATGTGTTTGTATGACAGCAATTTGGTATCAAGTCTCACAGTGTTTGTTGCTCTTCTTAAATCCCAGCTCTTGGAGATATTCTGTTACGTGAGAATCTTTGTTTTCATTTAAACAAAAACTAAAAAGCTTCTAGCCTCCTGTTTGCAGTGAATCACATGAAAATGTGAACCAGAAAGGCTTAAAAAAAAAACAAAAAAAACCAGAAGGCAAATAAAGAGTCTCAAATTTATTTATTTTTAAAATCACATGATTTGTATGCCCATCTCATGAGTTTTTAGTTCTGACTGAGGTCTGTTGATATTGAAATATTGACTAGAGGCTCAGTAAGTGAGCATCATCTATGCTACGCACTGAATGAGGAGGGGTCTTGTGGAAAAAATAGTATGTGATCATGTAATTAACATATTAATTAAACTGTATCACAATGCATACACACAAGACATACAGTAAAAGGGAATATCTACCTAGTATGTTTAGCCTGTTCCAGTGTAAAGTCAGAATTAGATGGCACTATTTTACAAACTTTTTTTCTCTTCTGATTTTGCCTGTCTTGAATGAGAAATTCTTCCTTCATTAAACAGGATAAACATACCTATGTGCTGTGCCTACCAAACGGTCATGTCTGTCTATTCCTAAAATAAGCCTGTCATGCTGGCTGGAATGGACTATCACTGTGAGCCCTACCTCAGGGCAGACTGTCAGAAAAGAAGGCAGATGCCCCCAAATTGGTGGCGTGTTCTACAATTAGATTTCACCAAGCCAGTAACAAATATGAAGTCCTGTATCACTATAACAGTCTTACCATGGAGTTAGACAGTCCCCTTCAACTCTCCAGCCTATCTTGCCACTCAGACAAACTGAACTTTGTGATAAAGGTCACTTAAACTAAAAATCACACTACATCAGGTTTCTCCCAGTCCCAAGAGACCAGTCACTTGCCCCAGATCAATTTGTACTTCAGATCACACACCGAAGACAGTGCTGGCAGCTATTTCTGTAGTAAACTAACCAAAGGTTTACTAGCTAAGAAAAAGAATGAGTTATTGAGAGGTGAAAGCATGTAAAATATATGTACAGGTGAGTCACACTTTGTAATTTGTAATTCCAAATGGTGACTGCGATGTAATAAACTGCCAATTTCTCAAAAATCTTTCAGGGCTACCCAGAATAACTCTGGGGATTTCTGTCTTCTCATTCAATTATTCTGCCCTGTTAGAAACCAAATAGTCCAGAAATAAAGCATCTTCCTTTGAATCCATATTTATATCTTCTTTTTACAAGGCGACAGTCTCTCTATCCATGTGGGCTTTTCCTTTTATGATGGGTGAGGAATGCACTTTGCACCTCTGACTTTAGGTCATCACCACAATGGACATTTGCTTTGGAATTAGCACCTTTTCTGAAAAAGTCCTTTATTAGGATTCCCCAAGGCTTCTCTGATGTCTGAGTTATTTAGTTACAGAGCTATAGACAGTGTAAATTTTTGCTATTACATTATAAAAGGAACAAGTGAGTGAAAACAATGCATGTAATGTCCCATTAGTTTTATGAAGTTTAAACACTCAAATATTAATTGCCTTGATCTATACTAATACACAAGTGAATTGACCTGAATACACTCTGACAGGACCTGGTCTGCCACCCTCACAAAGCCCACATGATTGAAATCACAGCTAGTTCTATTACATGGGTGTTGTAAGGGATTTCCCCAGACCCACTGACTAGTGGAATGGAAAGCGAAAGAAAAAGTGTTCTGGAGCATTGTGCTCTATCTGCATTAAAGGATTGCTGGATTTAAAGACGTGGTCATATTCACATGAACACCCCATGCTTACACACTATTTTGCCTTAGTAGATAGACTCCTAAGTATAGGTTCTTATTTTTAGTTTGAATTTAGTTTATATTTTTTAAAAGGTTCTAGTCTAGGTTCAAGACTCTGGTCGTTGACATTGTGCTGCTCAGTGTTACAATGATTCCTCATGGCTTTACTTACTTCGCTTGCTAGGTGTACCTAAAGCTAAACATTCATCACATGCTCCCAAAAGTGTAGGTTTGAGGTAAGGAATTAACAAATGTCAAGAAATGACTTCTTGGGGAAGACATAGTCTTCCACTTGTTTGAAGATAGTCTGCAATCTCCCCTCACTAAGGATCCAGTTCAGTAAAGCACTTAAGCATGTGAATTTGACTCATTGATTTTACTCTTCAGAAACCGCATTGAACCAAAGTAGAGTAAGGGAGGGTTCATTAGGAGCCTGAGTTGACCAAACCATCTGACCTTCAAATACAGTTTTGTTTGTATCTGGTTTATATTTGAGGCACTATTTTGTTACTGTTGTGGACAAACTGCAGTATTTCAGATACTTAATATAAGCATTAAACTTTTTATTCTAGAAATTTGTCTGGCATTACTACAAGAATAATTTCACATTGTATTTTAGAATCTGTTGTGCAATTAAGAAGTGGCACATTAAGAGGAATAGTGTATATGGGAATATAGACCTTGTATACGTTTTATTTTTAGTTTAAATCGGTTCTGTCTTGATAAAGCTTTATAGTAACTTTTCTCTATCAAGATGGATATTTCCAAAGATAAGATGATTTATGGCCTAGTTGCTAAATTAAAAAAAAAATTACCATAAGTTGTCTTGTTTGCAAAAGAAATGGTGACTTTGGGTCATAAAATGTTCAAATGTATCTTTTAATCTTCTGATGGATGAATGTTGAGGGGTTGTTGGTTGCTAGAGTCTCTTCAATCAGTTATTTTTTTATAAGATTTTAGTTCACACTTTTCATAAACTGGTGAAATAATGTCATCTCAAGACCTTTTCACCTGACTGAGGCCATGGCAGCTACCTCAGAAATGTTCTCTGTTCCGTATTTTTCATATTTTTGGGAATGCAGATGTCTCCAAATATTTTTTTTAGTTGCTGGCTTAAGCAGGACTTTCCCAAAATTGACATTAACTATGGATAACTTAACTCGATCCTGATTAGACTAGGTTGTATGGTTTCAAGATAGGCCTTGTACGTGATTTGCCTAATGCCTTGTAGGAAGCTGCTGGAAGGAGGAGTAAACAAAGTTTGCAAACTATAAGAAACAAGAGTAAGACCAAGAAACCTCACCTTTCAGGTCAACAAACCACCTGAGGGAAGACTGACACTCTTGAAACCCTAAAGCTATCTACCTTAGGGAGAGGCAGTCAAGACATCAACAAACAGGCTACACTAGTCTTTGAGCAGTCTTCCTGCAGCCAAAGAAAGCTCGCTAATAAGAAGTGCTGTTCCAGCAACATCACCCTCTGGTTCATTGTCTGCAGTTCCAGCTAGAACTAGGGGAAATGGTTTTCCCATCCCATGAAAATTTTCAAGATTTCAAATATTTTCCTATTTCATATCAGGACAAAAAGCAAGATCTTTAACATTTTTCACAAAAAGGTGGAGAGAGACTGAATAGCCACTTGCCTGGCACTTAAGAGCACTCACCTGGAATGATGGAGACCTAGGTTCAAGTTCCTGCTCTGAATCAGGCAGAATAGAGACTTGAATCTATATCTTCCTCTGATTGTCCTAACCTCTAGTCTATTACTTATTCTGAGGTGGGGTTCTCTCCCAAATTAAAAATCACTGCATCAAAACATTCCTATCCAGCTCTATTTCCAATTTCTATGCCAGGACAATCCAGAAGACTTCACTCTTATCTCTAGTATTTTATTTTTCCTTTTTTCTATTTTTGTCTTTTGTCTTTTTGTTTTTATTCACTTGGCGACATATCAGCCTTCTTCTTCTTTAATTTTAGGATATGAAAATGCAGTTGTATGCATGCATGCATGCATTTGAGCACCAGTGAAGTCCATACAAGGAAGGTGCCAGAAAAATGTTTCCCCAGTTTAATCAGCCCTAACAATAATCTTATAAAATACTTAGTAAAATGGGTTCTGTATTTTGTGTTTGAGTCTTAAGAAACTTAGAGCTCTCAGCTGTAAACTGTCAAAAAGAGTCACCAAACTTCCACTTAAAATCTGGATTGTAATATCTCAGGGGGAGAGGAGGGAGAAGGGGTTAGCTACCACACTAGAACTGAAATCTAATGAGGAAATTTTATAATTGGCTTTGAGGTTCCAGTTAAACACGAGATAATTTGGTTCCAGTATGAAAATATTTAACCAGTTCCAGGTTACAGATTTGATTGACATGGGTAAAATTCGAAAATTGAGGTTTGTAACCAACCAGATAGGTACTTTCTTAGATTTCTTTTTAGAATTTATATGGATTGATTATTTGTTATATTGATCTGATTACTTTACTAATTGAATGTTTTAATTCCAGTACAACACTGATGCTAACCTGTTGATTTGTTTTTGATTTGATAGTTGCAATGCTTTATTTTTCATTTAGTATTAATAACAATAGTTTAGCTGTGGTGATTTTTTTAATTTATCTTTAATATTTTTAATAATTTACAAAACTGATACTAAGTCACATTTCATTCAATAAGCAATGTGGGTACAGAACCTTGGAGGACCTGGTTAGGTACCAGCTGGTCAGCCTAAAACACTATGAGATGGCATTATCATTAGTAGTAGTAGTACTGTAGTGCCTAGGAGTCCTGGTAATAAACCAGGAGCCCATTGTGCTAGGTGCATACATGTATGGTTCTTGCGTCAAGGAGTTTTGCAATCTAAGTATGCAAAAAGAAACAACAGATAGGTTTCAGAGTAGCAGCCGTGTTAATCTGTATTCCAAAAAGGAAAAGGAGTACTTGTGGCACCTTAGAGACTAACAAATTTATTTGAGCATAAGCTTTCATGAGCGACAGCATCCGATGAAGTGAGCTGTAGCT
The DNA here is from genome assembly GCF_009764565.3 of Dermochelys coriacea. Lineage (NCBI taxonomy): Eukaryota > Metazoa > Chordata > Testudines > Dermochelyidae > Dermochelys > Dermochelys coriacea. Next base: position 232,424,560 of record NC_050069.1, read on the forward strand.
CACGAAAGCTTATGCTCAAATAAATTTGTTAGTCTCTAAGATGCCACAAGTACTCCTTTTCTTTTAACAGATGGATACAGACCGAGGAGTACAAGTAAACAATGAGATAATAGTGGTCAGCCCTATAGGCAATAGTCTCTGCATACCAACAGCCTAACCTTTTCTTTCTTTACTTAAATTGCAACTTCAGATAAGCAAACTATTTTGGACCTTTGAGTTTTAGTTGAAGGTTTGAGTCAGTTCTTATTCTGTCTAAGTATATACATGCATTCCTAAATTAAATGCATGGTCTACTGCTTCCTTTCTTTTATGTTCCATCTCTTCACTCTTGGATGCAAGTCATCTGAGCTTGGAGACTTAGCTGTTTTAGCTTCTTTATTTACTCTTTTGGTGTAACTACCGGTGTCAGAAGTTTCTTTTTCTTTGCTGCTGCTCCCTTGGAATACAGAACATGGTTTCATATTTTTCCTGCAGGCCCAGCTGAGGAAAAACTAAAGGAGAAATAGTTTTCCTTGCCTATCTGTTGCTTCCTCTCTAATTATGTTCCTTCAATGCATCTACAGTCAACTCCCCCAAACCCTGGTTCCTTATAGATTTGCAAAATATTATTTGTCATGTCATTTTTCATCAAGATTTTCTTAATCATTCTCTTCTTTGTCATCTACACTATAACTGCTTTTGGCATCAACAGCACTGTTGATTTTATATACCCCATATCAACTTATATTTTCCTTATCACACCTTGAACTTCCTTGTTGTTTTATATTTCTAGGATATTTATTTCTCAGTGGTATTCATAATGGAATATTTTATCTAATACACTCTACTTAATATCCCCTGAAATTAGCTCTTCACCCCCGATGGCCAAATGTTACATAAGCCTTTAAAATATGTGTCAAAGATTCTGATCAATCTCTTATGGAAATACCATATACAGTCAATAGTTGTTAAAAATAAAAATGGTACTTAAAACATATGATAAAGCTTGAAAATGATGGACAACATAAAAACAGTGCAGAAAAAGATAGAAATAATATTAGGTTAATTTATTTAGGAGTTTTCTATACCCTCAATTTTCAGGATTCAGCATTTTAATGCCCATAAATTGTTTGTTGCTGTAAATTAACAACACTTTTTCCAAGGGTCTCAGATAAATTTGAGTCTAAAATGTATGTTAACTTCTGTGTTGTGATCAGATGCAATTGAGCTTTATGGCCAGAAAGGCTATGGCATAAGTCTGCTACTTGCTGAAGTTTCAGTGTACTTTGAGGACAATGTGAGCGATGCTTAGGTTACCATGCCTGTCCACAGTTTTATTAAATCCATTTCATATGAATAAATAATAAATCTCTGTATAAGATAACTACTCAAACAATTCTCTTTTATAAAAAGAATGTATATATTGCAGGAATAAAATACCATTAAATTTGAGCAATTATATTTAGGAGAGCAGAGTCTGTTTTTTCACTTTTTTGTCACATATTTGTCAAGATTTCAGTAATTTGCCTCAACGCTTCTCATTTCTCATCTGTCATCTTTCCACTTGCTTGAATATCTAGATATACTTCATTTAACATTACAAACATTTTTCCTAAATGTTTACTTTTCCTTTAAATTAACACCTCTGTCTTATCATTTTGGGGATGCAGTGAATGTATTTTCACACTTAACTAGGCTGTCGTATTAGGTCTTTTTCACAGAGATCCTACTTTCACCTGTTTTGATACTATCTTATGATTTAAGGCTACATTTTAGTCACGGGTATTTTTAGTAAAAGTCATGGACAGGTCACGGGCAGTAAACAAAAATTCATGGCTCGTGACCTGTCCATGATTTTTACTATATACCCCTAACTAAAACTTGGGCTGGGGGCCACAGGTGCTCAGGGGGGCCAGGCCGGGGATGCTGCGGGTGCTGGGGAGGGTGGCCTGGGTCCCCCACTGGTGCTGTGGGGGAGCGAGCGGTGGCGTGGCCCAGGACCCCTGCTGGCACTGGTGCCTGGGTGCGGTCAGCAGCATGTGGCCTGGGCCACCCGCTGGTGCTGGAGGGTGGGGGAGGCGGCAGGCTCCCTACCTGCTCTGACCGGCATCTCCCTTCAGCTCCTAGGGGGAGGGGCAGCCAGGGGTGCTCTGTGTGCTGCTCCTGCCACAAACACCAACTCCGCAGCTCCCATTGTATGGGAACAGCAGCTAATAGGAGATGTGAGCACGGTGCCTGTGGGCGCGGGCAGTGCACAGAGCCTCCAGGCCCCTCCACCTAGGAGCTGCAGAGACATGTCAGTCTGAGCCGGGTAGGGAGCTGGATGCAGGGATATGCTGGAGGGAGCCAGGTAGCACCCCCCCACCGCCAGGTAAGCACTGCCCTGAGCCCCAATGCCCTACCCCAGCCCTGAGCCCCCTCCCACACACGCAAACTGCTGCTGCTGGCCCAAGGGCTTCCTGGCTTTGGCAGCCTCTGAACCAGCACCGGCCGCTGCAGAAGTTACGGAGATCACGGAAAGACTCAGAATCTGTGACCTCCATGACTAAAGCACAGCCTTACTTATGAGAGTTGATAATAATAAGGTAGATCTTACTAGTAATTGAAGCATTGAGTGGGATTTGGAAAATCCGGGTTCATTTCCTGTTTCTGACATAAACTTTCTGTGAGATCTTGAATCTCTTCATGTCTCAGTTCCGAATCTGTAAAAAGAGGATAATACTATTTTTCTTCCACTTTTTGCCTCTCCTGTTTATTTAGACTACAAATCATACAATGTGCTTGCACATGTGCACAGTGCCTGGCCCAGTGAAGGCCTGATCCTTGCTGATGGCTCTGTGCTACTGTAGTTAAAATGAAATAATAAATATCTTAATCTCATACTCTGTAACCCACCTGTCTTTTTCCCAGATACCTGTCTGGCACATTGTGGAAATGTTTTGTTTTAGAGCCTTGTTCTTTTCCTTACATTCTGGAAAGTTTTTCCACAGTCTGATTAGTTGGTGGTGGTTATGTTCAGAAATACAATGTGAAACGTCTCTTTCAATATTTCAGCTGCTAAATGTGACTTTGAAACAGACAGCTGTGGCTGGTTTGAGACTGTTAGAGCAGATGGATTTGACTGGATAAGAAGCTCCAGAAGTGCACTTCCATCTGCTTTTCAGAAACAAGCCCCACCAGAGGATCATACCTATAACAAATCTGAAGGTAAGACATAAACAGGTCCTTGATGCAGATACACATACACCAAACTGCCTGCCATTAAATCAGGGGCAGTAACCCCTGTTGAAATCTTCTGTGTGTTACACTGGCTCTGTGTATGAACAGTTCTTTTCTATTTTTTTTTTCCCCCAAACAGGTCATTTTATGTTTGTTTTGAGAAACAGCAGCAGCATTTCACAGGTTGCTCAAATACGAAGCCCCAAGTTCAGCCAGGCTGGATCAGGCTGCACAGTGTCCTTCTGGTATGAATTAAGTTTTATTTTAAATTTATGGAACATCTGACATTGCTTCTGCTGGACTGAAATTGAAGTTAGAATTTCTAGTGGTGTACATCTCCCTCGGCAATATTTATTACCTCCTTTTACTCTTTAGTTGCACAGGCTTTGTTATAACCACTAGGCAAAGATAAGCTGAAGCATTTGGAAAAACAGACCTGAGACACAGGACTGTTTTAGTTTTTGATCTTTTAGACATAATCCTTTTAAAATGGGTTTTCCCAGAGTAATGCACAGAAATCCCATGGTGATTCCAATAATACAGTTCTACTAAGGATGGGTCAATCTCAAAATGTTAAGGAGGTTCAGTTTGGAATAACTAACCACACAAAAGGCTAGTGGCTCATCAACGCCTCTGGGAGATTCTAAATCAAGCTGTAAATTTCAGAATGACAGGCTTTATCAAATGATTTAGTGAACAAAAAAAATTTTAAATGCAGGATGGTGGGGAAAGTTAACCAAGATTTGTGTGTTAAAGTTCATGGTGGTGCTTATTTTTAAATGAACAAGTTTGTCGTTGCTAAAATTTTGTTCAGTAATAAAATTCAGAATTGGTTTTCTGAAGTAAGAGTTAATTGGAAATGACCTCATTTCTCCTCTTATCAAAGACTGGTACTGTAGTCAATGGGAGGCAAGTCTGTTTTAGTGGTTAGAATATGGGACTCGAGGTCAAAAGTTCTGGTTTTATTCCCAGTTCTGGCATTGACTTGCTGTGTCACTGTTGTACCAGTCACATAATTTCTGTTTCTCTAAATGTAAGAGGGATATAGTAATATTAAACTCATGGGGATGTCGTAAGCATTAATGTTTAAGTGCTTTAAGATCATTGGATGGAGTGCAAAGTGTCATTAATAATTATGGTGAAAGAAAGACATGTTCTTGCATTCATTAGATTTTTGTTTTTCTTCAATGAAACTTTAAATTTATCTGTTGAATTACATTCATACAATTAATATTTTGCCTGTGAGTGTGTTGTGTTCATTGGTTACTATGAAGGAGAATTTCTCTGTACAATTGTGGATTCTAAGTTAATTAAGAATCCTTCCTCCATCATAGTTTTAATTTCTTCAGAAGTGTCCATGATTCATCTATCAGCCAAGTCTGCCTAATATAGCTATGGTACGACAATGAGATCACATACAGAATGGTGTGAATTGCTGCTGAACTGGATGTGGGCTCTGTGGACTGACTTCATTCCGGGGTGATTCCATTCAATTCCATAGAATTATAACAGAGCTGATACTGGCCCAGTATATTTAACATGATTCATCCTCATCATTTGTACCTTTTGACTTTTCCGCTGCCTTTTCAGGTATTACAGTTATGGAGAGTCAGTTGGAGCAGCAGAGATGCAATTACATGTTCATGGACTGAAAAATGCTACTGTCCTCTGGAGGGTATACTATAATCAAGGAAAGCAGTGGTTAAAAGCTTTCATTCAGCTTGGCCGCCTCCCATGGCCCTTCCAATTATCACTGTATAAAGTCAGCCTTGGATTTTATGATGGTGTCTCAGCAATTGATGATATAACTTTCGAGAACTGTGCTCTTCCACCTCCAGCAGTAAGCTGTGAAGGTCCTGATCGTTTCTGGTGCAGAGACACAAAGGCTTGCATCGACAGTTTATTGGTGTGTGATCTCGTGGATAATTGTGGGGATGGATCTGATGAGGACAATTGCAGTAAGTACTTTCAGTTCTGTTCCTTGTCCATTAACAAAGTTGTTATAATGACCACTTTCAGCCCTGGAAGTTGCACTGCTTACACTAGGGATGAATAGATCTATTGTTGAAATACAATCTTCAAATGATTGACTGGTGCCATATGCACCTGATGTGCTCTAGAAGTTAACTCTTTGGTCTGTGCATATTTGTTTTCATTTTCTACAATCTTCTTTATTAGAAATGTGGCCATATTTCTGTATTTTCTATAAAATATAGAAAGGCACTCCTTGTTCAGAATAGAATTCTCAGAGTGGTAATATGATGTGTGCTAGGGTTTTTTGTTGTTGTTTAATATGTTAACTTTCCTTAAATAGATGAAGCATGGTGAAGATCTATATTTATATGAGATGTTGACATACTGTGGGGAATAATATCCTCCAATTCTGTATATTATGGAGGTAATAGGGAGACGGTTTCCCTCCACCCACATGGTGCCACCTGGAACTGGGGTTCCACTGAGCCCTCTGACTCACCAGCCTGGGCTTCCTCTCAACACTGTGCTGCTGTGACAGGCAATAGACCGCTCCTGGTCTTACACCCGCACCAGTTACATGCAGGCTTTGGCCAGCCACTACATGAACCAACAATAGAGAGGCTACAGCCAAGATAACCCCGAGCTTCCCAAGCTAGAACCCCAGAGCTGTATTGTCCTGCCCTGGTCAAAACCCTGACCAGTACGAATTTATTACTCAGTTCGCCTCTCCTTTAATGTGGAGAGGAATATGCAAAAAACTTGTTTAACCAAACTACGATTTTTTCCCAGGCACTTCACTTAAAGGCACACCGGTTTTGATTTAAAACAAAACAAGCTTAGTAACTGCAAAAGATAGATTATAAGTGATTATAGGTGCTAGCAAACAGATCAAATCAGATTACCTAATAAATAAACAAAACTGCAACCTAAACTTGGTATACTAGAAAGATTGGATATGAATGCACAAATTCTCATCCTGACTGATGATACAAACAGGCTTTCAGATTCTCAAGGCACAATCTGCACTTGCTTTGCAGCTTGGACTCCTCACCCCTGTTCCTAGTCCTTTTCTTTCGGAGCTTCCCTCAGCTGTTGAGTTGTGGGGGAGTGAAGAAGAACAGATGATGTCATTCCCTGCTATTTATACCTTTTCCATATGGCAGGAACCATATGTTTCAAACTTGGTTCCCAGACCAGTTTGTGGAAAAATACAGGCACCCAAAATGGAGATCAGTGTCATGTGTTCTGGTCACATGCCCTTGCAAACCTTGCTGAGTCATAGCAGCCATTACTTACAAGCTGTCTGGAGTGTTCTAAGGATGTCTAGGCTGGAAGCATTTTGCCTCATGCGTTGTTATACCAATAAAATAAAAACCAGCAGGATCTTATTAAAGGGGATAAGGCAAAATGCCACAAGTATTGTGAATACAGAAAGAATCATAGGAAGCCATTAGTTATAGCTATAACGTTCCATTCAGTTTCATATTTATTCATACATTCGTTCATACACACACAGAGGTTCAGCAAGGTTGTTATCATAGTTAACAGCCTTAGAGTTGCTCTTGCCAAGCCACTGGTCAGAGGCCTGGACACAAGGAGGGAGCAGGGCCTTGTCAGATGCTCATCTGATGCTCCTGGAAGTTGGTTTGCAGAATCAGACCCCAAAGTTCTCAGTTTCTAGAGTCCATTTTTATAGGAATTTATTCTTATGCCAGTCTATGGGAATTGCTTCAATCATGCTGTTGCTGAATCAATCAGCAGATGGCACATTTCTAACGGCTCCGTGCTGCCAGATGTTATCTTGTCCTTTGGTTCTCCCATTCTTGGGGCTGTTGGGTAGATTCCAGTCTGCCCCCCGGGAGTCCTCTGGTTGTTTCCACTTGACGCCTTCTTCGGCCAATCGACACTAGATTCTCAGGCTGGCACCTCCCTATCATTCATTTATTATCCACAACAAGCATCCATCCACATAAATCCTCTATCTCTATTTTAATCACAATTGTTAACAAAGTGAGATAAATACAACAAAAGGGCGGGGAGTCTCTGTGTGCTGTTTCGGTTGTTACAAAGTATTGCTTTGAGTCTCTGTGTGTAAGTAGTTGTTGTTACAAAGTATTGCTTTGAGAACAGACTCTGTTTTAGGATGTACTAACACAATTAGCTTGAAAAATTTCACACAGAGAGGAAGAGAAACAGTAAAAACAAAAGACCAAAAACCAAGAGACCTCTTAATTAGTAATACCCTCAAATTTAAACTATTGGGAATCAAACTCATTTGTGATTTTAATACAGAATTTCTTTAATATGATCCAACATAACAGGGTGTCACCCAAGCGTAACCACGTTTGAAATACAGATACATAGTCAATATTCATAACTTCAGGCCCCAAAATGATACATGCATACAAATAGGATTATCATATTCAGTAAAACATAACTTTTCCAATGACACCTTATGACTCATCTTGTACAAATTGCATCATAATCATATCATAATCGTACCCTCGTGGGTATGGATGTGGGATGTAGTGTCACAAATTGGTCATAGTAGTGACAGTGAGATTAACTATCCCCCTCTAAGGAAGAACTCTTAAAATGGAAAAAAAGCTGCTGTATATTCACATTCATGACATTTGCCTTTCAGTGTTTCAGAACCCTGCTGCTATTGGCTTTTCCTCCATGCATGCACTCATAAATTTTAAGGCAAGAAGAACATTAACATATATCAAAATTAATAAATATCAAATACATTATCACATCCTGAGGTGTCTAAATTATGCAGATCAGAGTGAGTTACAGTAGCAGGGGAGAATTTTTCGGATAGAGGGAGATTTGTGATGGTTTCACCCTGCCATTGGTTGAATTTTTGGAAGGTGCCACTCTTATTGCAAGTCATGTCTTGTGGAGAGTCTGCTTTATCTCATTTCCTACCACAATCACTTTGTGATCCATAGACCTCCAGTTCAAGTCACAGATGAGCCAAATAATTTACCAGTGAAGAGGCGTCAAATGAGGCTTATGCTTTCTTTGGCATGTGTTCACTCTATTATCTTTTTCATTCCTGAAATGCAACACTTTCTGCTTTCCTAAATCAAGTAACTTCTTTTTGTCAGGCTGCATTTAATCCTATACAGAGGTGAAAAGGTTGAGTGTTAATGGAAAACTTCTGTTAATTTTAAAATAAATAGATTATTCCTTAATCTAATGGAAAAAAATTTGTGACTCTTCATCAATAGCGTTTTTGCTAATATATAACCTTTATGTAAAAAAACTAAAATTACTAAACAGATTTAATTTTGCCTAAATCCTGATATTAACATTAACTTACATGGGCTGTCTTGTTATATAAAATGCAGAAGGCTATGAAAAGCAGTTAGACACCAAGACTGATCCTGGGGAGAGTCTAATCTGGTACACAAGTCAAGAGGAAGAGGCTTCATGTTGATGGTGAGATAGGAAGCCACAGTGCCACTATAGGATGGAGGAGCTAAGAGGTGGGCACACAACTGGAGACCACGTTGTAAATTGGTGTGCACACAAATGGAGGCTAGGATGAGAAGCCTTTAATATGTGGCCTTAATCTTTCTGGGTTATTAGTATAAATTAGTATAATAAAGTTTTAATGTTGCACAAGGTGGTGTGAGCTGTTCTCAACATGAGTATTCACTCTATGGTGTATTGATGATTGATTCTGTATCCACGCTGTAGATTCTGTACTAAGGTATCCTCCTTTTTCTCATATTCCCACACATTTCCACTGCTTTTGCTTTTCTATTTATTTTTTCTTCCCTCAATTCCCAGGTTAAGAAGTTGAACAAATATAATAGTATAATATAACATTTACAGTGTTAAACAGAGCCCTGAATATATGCAACTAGGAGATTTGTCATTTGGGGCTGAAATCTTGCAAAAAAAAACACATTACATTTTGGCCCCATTGCAACCAAACTGGAACCTTCATTCAGTTTGGCCCCTGAATTCTAGCCTAAAACTAATCTGGATCCAAAATTGGCTCCTTGGCCTATATCTAATTAGTTTGAGTACTGAAGGTTAATAAGAGTTTAAAACCTAATTTTAAGTCTTTTTTCCTGCAAGAAAGAATGCAAACTATGAGGACACACATTCCATTCTCCCTTCCTATCCAAGTTTGTATCCTAAGTGTCTCAACCTGGGGTATGTGTACTCCTTGGATACACAGAGGTCTTCCATGGGGTATGTCAACTCATCTAGATCAGTGCTTCTCAACCTGAGGGGTTGTGAACCTCAGGGGGGCCATGGGATGGGTTTAGGGGAGTTGCAAGTGCAGGACTGGTGTTAAGGGATGGCAAGCAAGGCAACTGCCTGGGCCCCCATGTCGCAAGGGCCACGTGAAGCTAAATTATATGCTTCAGCCCCAGGCAGCGGGGCTTGGGCTTACTCTCAAGGTGGCAGGACTCCTAAAAAGGGGTACAGTCATCTGGAAAGGTTGAGAACCACTTTCCTACAGTATATTTTTCTAGTGGTTTGTCCAATCAAGTTTCAATTTAGGGACAGAATTTATCATGATACTTTAGCATAAGTTCCACTGAGTGTGTGTGTATTGCCACATATATGTGAGGAAAGCATCTAGTCCTTGGTTCTTGTTCAGACTGGTTTAAATATAATTAATTACACTGAGATTAACTCTGTGAGGAGAAAAAGCAAATTCTAGTAGATCACTTTGTTTGATGTAGCATATTGCCTTCATTTGACAAGGTCTGTATTTACATATTTCAGAATCTGAGCTACAGTGTAACTTTGAAAATGGGCTGTGCAACTGGAACCAGGACATGGATGATGACTTTGACTGGACCAGAAACAGGGGCCCAACTTCCACATTTGAAACAGGACCAATAAAGGATCATACTTTGGGCACAGTCCAGGGGCATTATCTCTACATAGAATCCTCAGAACCTCAAGTGTTCCAAAATAGAGCAGTTTTGCTGAGTCCGATCTTTAACAGCACTTTCACTCACGGCAATAAAAGCTGCATTTTCCGCTTTCATTATCATATGTTTGGAAAACACATTTATAGGCTGTCAGTCTTCTGGAGAATTTTGAGCAACTCAAGGGGTCATCTGCTATGGCAGAAGTTTGGAAATCAAGGCAACAGATGGATAAGACAAACACTCAATATTACAAGTACTAAGCCTTTTCAGGTATGATTCTTTTAGTCTGTCATCTACTTACTAGAGCACTATAAAATGCTGAGAGAATGAGAGATTATGCTAATCTAAAATAAAGCCAAAAGTAAGAAACACTCTCTGGTCAAATTTACTTTGAAACACATTTGTCATTTGATTAAATATGTTCCCAAACATTTTGTTCTGCTGCAGCCATATTTTCCCGTACCAAAATGCCTGGTTATCATCTTTGAAGATGAACACATGGCATTTTGAAACAGCTGTTACTTGGTTCTTTCAGCATTTAATACCATGAAACTATGCTTGTGTCGATTGCAAAGCCAACTGGGAATATGGATCAGCTTGTCCTTTTATTTTTTGTGAAAAGTCTTTTACTACATGATATTAGACTGAATATCCCATCAAAATATTTGGGTGAAGAGCCTAATGCTCATAGGTTGAAAAGTAGGTATCAGTTAGTGGAAAACAAATTTATTATAAAGCACAGCTGGAAATCCAGTGCCCTCTTTTTAAAAAACGCTTTGTTATAGAACATTTAAGTTTTACTTTGTCTTGTGGTTCATATTGGGGTTGGTATACCTGCAAACATATTTGAGATGTTTATTCATTTGACCGTGTGATGCCAATTCAGAAAATTAATTGAAAAGAGAATATTAGGAAAAAATAATTCCTTTATTTAACTGACCTAAGGCAATATTAGAGGTAGATGGTGCCATGTTTTGTTTCCATAAGGACTATGTTAAGGGACAAACAGCCACATTCTCGTTGACACTAAGGCCCTGTTACATCAGTTTGGCTATTTAGAGAAACCTTAGAGTGGGTGTAAAGGTTTATATCCATTTAAGACCCCTTTGCACTACAGTCTACACTACAAAAATAGGTCTCCCTAAGCTACATCCATGTACAGCCACTGCAGTAATTAAATTGCTTTTGCACATCCACACTATGCTCCCTTTGTTGTTGGTGCATGTCCTGACAGGAGCACTTGCACTGATTTAACTGTCAGTGTGGAGCATTGTGGGATGGCTTCTGATAGGAAGCAACAGTTGATGTAACCAGTGCAGTATCTACACTAACACTGTGTCAACCTAACTAAATCGACTTAAGCACTACACCTCTCGCAGAGGTGGAGGGTGATGGAACCTACGGAGAGCACTGAAGGGAGCTACATTTTAGTGTAGACACTTAGAGAGTTAGGTTGATCTAAATCTGTAGTCGCAAAAAGAAAAGGAGTACTTGTGGCACCTTAGAGACTAACTCATTTATTTGAGCATAATGCATCCGATGAAGTGAGCTGTAGCTCATGAAAGCTTATGCTCAAATAAATGTGTTAGTCTCTAAGGTGCCACAAGTACTCCTTTTCTTTTTGCGAATACAGACTAACACGGCTGCTACCCTTATATCTGTAGTGTAGACCAGTCCTTAGTGTGAATGAGAACAAGTTACTCTAGGGCAGAGAGTAATTACAGTAGAATCTGTTTGTATACAAACATGTATCTAGTTCTTAAAACCCAGAACTAAAACTCATTCTTATACCTCATTTTCTATATTAATTTAGCCTACTACATAATCTATTGATAGCTAAACATTAATGTCAGTAGTACATACTGTACTGTTTGTTGTGTGACATCTGGATTTGTTTTTATTGTGACTAGGCATACAGTATGCAACCTACTTGGAAGGAATGTGAACGGCACTTTTCACATTGGCAGCTTGATTTTACTCTCACTTATACCAGTTTCACACTGGGATAAATTTATTGTTTGAAATGGAGTTACTCATAATTTATACCTGTGTCTGTGAGAAGTGAACCAGGCCCTAAACATGGAAGCACTTGACTTTGAATTGAATTGAAATGTGCACTGCATTTAAATTGGAGTTTGAATATCTTTTAGTTCCTCTTTGTGCAAGTGCCACATGCATACTTTTTTAAAAATTTTTTGCGTAGAAAAGAAGTATGTTGGATACTTAGTAGTTTGCCTAAAGAATTCTAAAATCAATAGTCATACGGGACTCCTTGATTAGGGTTAGGAAGATGTTTTGAGTTAGTGAGGACACTTAGTGTGACAGCACCATAGGGCTCTCCTACCCTTCCTTTCTCTACAGTGTGTTATGAGCTGAGTGTAATCTTGTTATGGGAATTAACTCACTCAAGCTTATATGTAAATGAATCCATTTAAGATAGCTGTAAGAGACTGTTAAGGAGTCACATCCACAACAAGGCCTAATAAAGTCTGTTCAGAAACTAGCACCAGGTGGGTAGATGGGTTGACTGGGTATTGTGTCCAGGTGGATGGGGGTGTCAGAGAGAATAGACAGAAACAGAGAACAGACAAAAACAGAGAGAGGGAGAGGGGGCAAGAAAGCCATGCAGGAGCCTATAAGCACAGTGTGATCGAGGAAAAAGTTAGAGAGTTTTTGGGTCTGTACTGGGTAAAGAGGCTTGAGGGCTGAAAGCTAAGAAACTGCTCCTGTTGTTCTTGGTTCATTCTCTGTTCAGAGAGACAGGACTTTGTACATTCCTTGACATGAAGAAAATTGCATCTAGAAGATACCAGTCACCATCAATTTTAACTTCAAACTGGAACTTCCCAGTTTGGAGTTCTGAATTTTGACTAGCCCTCAGGTCAAGGGGGGGTAACAGGGAAAGCTATAGGGCCAAGTTTGGTGTAAAAAGGGGAGTAATGGGCAGAGAAAACATCAGCATGATATTGAATGCCTTGGATATTGCTCAAAGTTGGAGATTGTTACAGAGTTGTTCAGTTTTTGTCAATTGTTGCATTGGCCATGTATTGTAGAGTGAGCTTTTCGCCTACCTTGATTATTCATTTGGGGTTTTAATTGCTTTGGGAAGGAGAGGTCTACTAGGTCAGAGCTGTGGCTCATTCCTATGTCCACTATTGTTCTTGACTGAATTTTGCTGCCGGTTTGCCTACCCTTCCAAATTTGGTGATTTTGAAAATGAGATGTTTTTGGCTGGAATTAGAAAAGCACAAGTGATCATGCATGTTCCAAGTTGCATAGGAAACAGCTTGTTCTTCCAATTGCTGACATTTTCAATGACAACAAAATGTCAATTAGAAAAAAAATGTGTATTTTCAAAATACACCCTGGGTGGTGGAGATGATGCTTCATCCATGTGATTGGCTCCCACATAGGGGAGGTGAAATGTGCAGGGGGAAAGTGGGAGTTGATACTGTTTGCTCATTGTGAACTTCCTGTTTCAGCCTCACCCTTGATCTAGTTTCTGGATCTCTGTAGATGCTGGGGGCTTGGCTGCTCACCAGTTTTATGTTCTGAAAGGGATTTTTGGAAGGATATGGCAAAATTGGAAAACCGATGTGTGGATTTTTTTTACCTTCCATCTGGCATGTTTATGGCATTGAAGTTACAATTGTCACAACTTTGGCAGATGCATGTGGTGGTTTGGGTTAGAAAAGGTCTGACTGAAGTCTGTAAGTCAGCAATCTACTTGGGTATTGGTCCTGGGCATGATTTTGCACGTTGGGTTTGCCTCTGTGTAATGCAGCTTGTGGCTCTCTTTGTCTTATCTCTCCTATCTCTGGTGTGGAGGAATGGATGGGTCAAGACTCTGGCTTCCAGTTGGGGCCCTGAGACAGACCTAAGAGTATAGAGGGGGCATGGCCTTCACATTTAATCTCAGGTTTATAGTACATGAGGGCCATTTGTGCCTCTTGAGATCAGCAATGGAACAACCCGGCTGAGTAGTTTTGGGCTGTCACTCCAGTTGGGTAGTACTGTAGTTTTAAGTAAAGTTGCAGCCTCTGCATTTAACCACATTAGGATATCTGTGTCTCATTGTTTCCATGTGCACATCAATGGAATGTTTCAGATCAAATCAATATTTTGAAAGGAAATATTTAGCTTAGCTTTGAAATATGCATTTGGAAAATTGAAAAAATTCATAAAAATCAACATTTTCTGATAGAAAATACTGATTTTGATGAAAAAACTTTGTTTGAAATTTTTTGACCAGCTGTATATATAAGTAAGGAAAATATAAGAAGAAAAATTCCCTTTTCTCACCCCCCCCCCTTTTTTTTCTTTTTTCTCATAGATGCTTGTTACTTGTGTACTTAGATGTTCACTACATTCTAGGAAAGAAACACAACTTGTGAATTATAAACAATAAAGGGCCATATGTTCATATTATTTTTAATTATGTTAAGCAGGCCAAAAAAAGAGCAGATATAATGATATCACAATCAAGCCAATAAACTGGATGTTTTTAAAAACATGTAATAATCTACTGATTTACTGAAAGGATCCAAGAACCATAGAATCGTAGGACCGGAAGGGACCTCAAGAGGTCATCTAGTCAAGCCCCCTGCACTCAAGACAGGACTAATATTATCTAGACCATCCCTAACAGGTGTTTGTCCAATGATGGAGATTCCACAACTTCCCTAGGAAATTTATTCCAGTGCTTAACCACCCTGATAAGTAAAGGAGTTTTTCCTAAGGTTCAGCCTAAACCACCCTTGCTGCAATTTAAGCCTATTGCTTCTTGTTCTATTCTCAGAAGTTAAGGAGAACAAATTTTCTCCTTCCTCCTTGTAACAACCTTTTATGTACTTGAAAACTGTTATCATGTCCCCCTCAGTCTTCTCTTCTCCAGACTAAACAAACTCAGTTTTTTCAATCTTCCCTCATAAGTTGTTTTCTTGACCTTTTATTATTTTTGTTGCTCTTTTGTGGACTTTCTCTAGTTTTGTCCACATCTTTCCTGAATTATGGCACCCAGAACTGGACACACTATTCCAGTTGAGGTCTAATCAGCACAGAATAGAGTGGAAGAATTACTTCTCGTGTCTTGCTTTCAACACTCCTGCTAATACATCCCAGAATGATGTTCGCATTTTTTGTAACAATGGTAGCATGGGGCAGTAGTCAGAAGGCTGGATGATTCCTGGCCGTCCCTCTATAATGTCTTGGATACGAGCCCCTGACAGGCAGCAATACCTCCCGGGATGCCATGTCAGGCCAACAGATGGGTGCCTTTGTCCCTCTCAGAAGAGAGTCACCAACCACCACTACCCTACATTTCCTCCTGGTAGTGGTGGCTGCACTCCTCTCAGCTTTGGGGTACATGGCTTCTTCTCCTCCACCTCTGGGGGTGATTCCTCGTTGCTCTTTGCCAGGACAGCATAACAGTTCTTCATCATTTTGGTGTGTAGGTTGGTAGTGGGGTGGAACACTGCCTGCTCCCAGAAGTAATCAGCAGCCAGTGTCCTCCCTGTGATGGAACCACATCCTCCTCTTCTGGTGGCCTGACAGCAGACTTCTCTAGCTGGATAACTTCCTCAGACTTAGACATCTCCATCTGAATACTCCCAATGAATTCTTTGTGGGCACTGATGCTCCTCAGCCCAGCTAGCTGCTTCTGTCATTCTCTCACCTGCTTTCTGAGAGATTCCACCAGCAGGCACCTTTCATACTGGGTGGTCCCCCCCAGCCTGGCTTTGTGAGAGTGGGAAATGCAGGTCACAGTCTCTGCAAATCCATACCAGGATCTGGGTAGAAGCATCCATGGTTAGGTTCTCTGTCTGGATTATAGGTGGAGGCGGCAGGAGCAATGTTGGCCCTTCCCAACCATAGTGATTATATTAGGGCTCCCCCTTACAAACTCCCTCTCAAATTCCCCTGTTCGCTAGCTCCCCTGGATTTCTTAGCCTCTGGCTTTTTAGGTGTTCTCTTTGTTAATCACACAATGGAGAGGGTGATCATTATGCTGAATGTGGCTGATCAAGGATAATCCAAGGACAAAGGCTCAAACAGTGCCCAAACACACAATCCCAGCTGACCCTGTAACTGAAAGAAAATCACAAACAGCTAAACAAACTCACTCACCCCAAGATGAGTACTTGCACTTTATTCGTTCAGTAGGGGGATCTCCTCTCCCTCTCAAACTTCGCCTGTTTGCAGTCCCCAGTTCACTAGCAATTTGAAAAACCATATAGTCATTGTTGGGTTGGTAGTCTATAGAAATGATATTTATAGGGCCTTTGGTTGAGTTCTCTGGCATGAGCCCAGTGCAAACAGCACTCAGAGGCTTGTCTCGCTCATAGCACAGCCCATGGTGCCTTGTTCTCACACCGTTAAACGTCTCCGAAACTCTGTTCCAGCTGTAGTCAAAAGATTACTATAGTTTTATTTTGTCACTGGTCCATCACATATTGCACATCCAAGGGGTAAATATGATCACAATGAGTTGACAAGGAGGGAATGAGTGAAGAACCAGGTGGAGTAAAAGGTGGTTTTAGAGGTAACTAATTTAAATGAAAGGAATGCAAGGCAGTAAGCCAAAAATTAACCTTAACTCTCACATACTGACAATTAACAGTACCTGTCCAAAACACACAGGATACCAAATTGAGTTTTAGTTGTAGAATAGTGTGACACTGGGGTTCTCTAATTTCAGAGTTGTTATGACACAGTGGTTTGTAATGAATCTGGGTATATTTACTAAAGGAAAGTTGTATAATTTAGTCTCTTCTTATGACCTTATCTTGTAATGTAAGCAATAACTAAACAGTCACATGTTTTTGCAATTTCTATATGTGGTTTGATTTGAATACAGAGAAGCTATTTTGCTAGAGACTTTTTGTTGTTGTTTTTTATATTTTGTTGGCAGGGGTTCAGTGATGATTTACTGAGAAGTGTTTCTGGACTCTTCCAGTATGGATGTGGAAGAATGGAATGGAATGTTCACCTGTAATTATTCTGCAGTTGTTATTTTAGCAAACTCTTTGATCCTACATAGCTCACTTGCGGATTCCCATTGCGCAATATTGTGCAGGATGGAAATTAAAGCCCAATTCTCAGAACTGACAGAACTTTATTCCTTGTAAAAGAAATTACTTTTCTGGTCTAAGACTTTCATCCCAATATGGGTAAACATAACCGTTAAGTGTGTTTATCTTCTTAATCTCCTTTAGCAGTCCACTTTCATGTTTTCCATATAAGTGGTGTTTGAAATCATAGTAAAATATTGAACTGTCCAGGATAGCTCACTTATATTGATGATGCACAGTGTTTGCTTTATCATCAGTGGTAAATCAATGCCTGACACAGTTTCACCTCAGAAGAGAGGACAGGTTTTATTGTGGTTATTTGTTAGATAAATGTCATTGTTTTCCTCTGTTCCTTCAAACTGCTCCACATTTGGCAAAAATAAGTGATATGTTTAAATTAATAAAGTGATATATAAGAATATTCTTTGTTAGTCCAGGGCCCTTCCTTTTAGCCATGGAAGTTACAGAATGGATATAAATCAGACGCTTACAGTATCTTTAAAATGACATCTAGGGACATTCTGTCATATTTTACAATTTATGAGGTTATTTATAATGTAAAAACAATTTTGCCCTGATCTATTTCACATTTAATTCATCTGCAAGTTTTGTAAATGGAGATAATTACAACCCTATGATATCACAAGGCATAGGGAGTCATTTAATGTCTCTAACCCTCTATGATTATTTCATAATAATCACCCCAGGCCTTCTCTAATGGCTATTATGATTATGAAGCTTCTTTCAAACATGCAATTTCAATATTGAAATAGATTACTAGCTACTGCTACTCAAAATTTGCATTATTCAGGTATAATTCTGCTACCATATATGTCATTCATCTATTAAGGTATGAAAAACAAACCCCAAAAAGCAAGAAAAAACAAAACTAATCCTCAAGCTAAAAAATAAAAATGGAAGATACTACAGAATATAAATCTATCTTCAAAATCACAATAATTTTCTCAAAAGTTGGGTGGTAAAATACATTTAGTAATTTAATAGTTTAAAAAATGACTAGGGAAGATGTATAACTAAATACATAATAATAATTGTTTTGATTAACAATTACATACTATTGGATCATAAAGTAGTGGAATATTGATTGAAGATTATGACGATATATTGCCTATGCTTTATAGACTAGAATGAAAGCCAGGTCTCCTCTCTAATTTTTTTTTTTTCATTTTTACTTGTGCTGTGGTGGTGCCCAACACTATACAGAAACAAATATAAGGACCAAGAGGTTTGCAGTTTAAGAGCCTGATCCTCCAAACATTTACTACTGTGTGTACTGCAATTGGTTTAAATGGGATTACTCATTCTATTGAGCATTTTAACCCGGTACACTCACTGCTGTGGGTGGCTTCCTTGTGGCCACATCTGGAAATTAGCTCCCTCCTGCTCTGTTGCCCTCTCCTTTGGTTGCTTGCTCCATGGTATCTCTCTCTGTCCCTTTGGAATTGGGGTGCTTTTCCTTTGTGACTCAGCCCTCCATTAAAGTCACCATATAATTTTCCTCTTCCGGTGCAGCCAAGTCCCACCAGACAATCAGCCTGTGTGCAGTCTCGGACAGTCTTCCGCAATTCCCAACCTGTGCCACTTTCCCAGTGGCTGGTAGGGGAACCTGGTTCCACTGGCTACTCCAACTTCCAGCCCAGGAACCCTATCATCAGCAGCCAAGGTCTACGCTGTCTCAACCCTCACTGGTCTTTCCCTTAGCATCTTCCTAAACCATGTTCCACGGGCTTTCTTCTCCCAGAATACTTCTGGGTAAATCCCTTCTATCGGGGACAGGATCTCAGGGCTTTGGTTCCTCACTGGGTTTCCTCCTAATCACCTCTCTGTGCCTGGAGAGTGACTATAGACTCTCTTCCTGTCACCCACTTCTGTCAGGCTGTCAGGAGTGGCTCAGAAGCATGAAAACCAATCTCGGGGCAGACTGTTAAGAAGCAGGGCATATACCCCAAACTGGCTGTGAGTTCTATACTTAGATTTCACTAACCAAATATCAAGTGTGAACTCCTCAAGTACTATAGCAACCTTAACATAGTCACAGATAGTCTCCTTGGGTACTCCGGTCTATCTTGCCACCCAGTTAAGTTTGCCTTTGTGATAGATGGTCCCTTTCACCAAAAATCACAACAATATTCAGGTTATTCCCAGTCCCAAAGGACCTGTTACTTACCCCAGGTCAGTTACACCTACACCAAAAACAATGCTTGTAGCCAATACTATAATAAACTAACTAAAGATTTATTAACTAAGAAAAAAATAAGAGAAATATTTGCCAGGGTAAAGCAGGTAAACATACACATACCAGTTACAGTCTTAGGCAATAGAAGATGCTGTAAATGCAAACTCTGAGTGTGTCTACACAGAGAAGAAAATTCCATGATTGGCCCCACAGGGTCCTAGAGCCTGGGCTCCAGTCTGAGTCCAGAAGTCTACACAGCAATGAAAGAGCTCCATGAACCTGAACCCTGGTAGCCCATGTCAGCCAGCACAAGCCAGCTGTAGCTTTTTCTTTGCTGTGTAGATGTACCCTATATGTCTTCTTGGGCTAACCAGGCTAAGCAGCTCTGGACCCCTTGTTTATGCTTAGAAATCTTGCCCTCCCAAAGTCCAAGCAGCATAGAAACACGGTTTCCCCTTGCTAGGGATTTTTATTCTCTTCCCCCCAGAGTTCAAACTATTTGGTGAGTCCTTATGAATGTCTCCTGTTCATGGGTATGGGGGGGAAGCAATCAACAGTCTTTTATCTTCTGATGTTCCACAAGGGTTTGCCTGGTGTCCATCGGCCTTCTTTTGTTGAGCAGGAGATAACACCACCTGTGGTAAGCAAGTATTTCAACATTTGGTAATGCTTCTCTCCTGACTGGTGGTTTTGCGGTTTCAGTGCAAACACTTTTACAGTTGTAGAGCAAACACTTAAATATTGCCTTATAACATGGGATACAGATATTATAAATGAGATTAATGCATGGAGCAACTTACAAGCATTTCATAAAGTCTAAACATATTTTCATAAACCTAATATCTATTTTAACAATACAAATATGCAGGTGACCCTGACTGGTTTCCAGTTAAGCATTAGTCAGTGTTCAGTTGAGGCATAAGGGCCTTGGCATGAGCAGGCACCTGGTCTGTGAAGCATCACACAAGCCCAGACTGCTCCTGCCCAGCTGGGCTTCATCTTCAATTAGTGCTCATCAGTCAAGCTTGACTCTCCCCCAGGTGCAGCCTTAAAGCTAATTGGCTCATTTTAACCCAGTCAGAGCTTGTCTGGGACACCCCATCATGAGCACTATTCACCAAACATCCAGGGATTATGGTTGGGATGTGACCAAACATGTCAAGATAGTGTTGAATTATAGCATGCGTCTTGTTAGATTACCAGTTCATTATTTATACTTTTTATATTTGAATGTTATGTGTAGTGTTTGCATGATCTGACATATACATCCAGTACATTGAGTCATATATTGTTGTAACATACTGACAGGTAAATGATATTTAGGCACTGTCGTACAGGGAAGAGATTCAGATCTGCACTGCCTCTGGGTGGGTTCAGGCATGATGCCTTCCTAAGTGACCTGGTAGGCAGAAGGAATGTGCAAATGGTGCATCTGCTCCCCACAATATATCGGACTTGCTTAGTGGGTTAGTGCAAAGGAGAGAGAGAGAGATTGAGACTGTTATGGCTGAACTTCCTCTCCACAACTTTGGACAATGCATCCCGTTGGGAGCATGCTCTGGGAGTAGCCTTCCCATATACAGCAACTGCAGTGGAGTAGTGTCCATAACAGGTAAAGGCTCTTTGCAAAGTCTGCTTTCCCATGTACCCTGGCAAAGGCCAGTAACAGTACAGACCCATGTGTGATGCAGAAAAACAGTCATAGTTACTGTAGCTGGAACTATTTAAAATATTTTTGTTACAGTGAAATACAATTTATTTGAAGATAATAAAATTATAGTAACTCTGGCTTTATTGAATTTAGTTTACAAATTAGTGATACAAATTAGATTGACAGCCACTGAAGATCTCGTCAAGATTTACTGATCCATTAAGTAAATATTGACCTTAAGGTTAGGAGATGAACTTCAAGTAAAGAATTGCCTCGAGGGACATCATATTTGGGAATTACTTAAAAGAGAAGCCAGTATAAATATTGTTCTGTAGTCCGTTGGTTTTTAGGCATTTGCATTCTGAAAATTACAGAAGATAGAGTTGAAAATTCTGTTGCCAAATTTATAATTAATATAGTATGCCAACACCCTTTATTTACTTGCAACAAACACAATATTCCAATACCTGTAGCCACAGGCCTAGATCCAAAGCTAAAGAGGGCTCTGAAGCTCAGGAGGGCTATGAAAGTGGCTTTTGATGTTTCCCTGATCCTGGATTAGCCAGCTAACAGCAGCAGGCAGGGATGAAATGGCAGCTAGACATTGGTGAGGTGTAGGAAAGTCCTGGCAATGTCCTTTATACCAGAGCTGGAGTAACATAGGGGTGGTAGGGTAGGAGACACTGTGACTCTACATCACTGGAGGAGCCTTCTCCAGGGGAGTAATCTTCCTGCAGGTGAATGCCCTGGTTTCAAGGCCAGAATCCACCCATTTGTGGCCACGCAGCACCCAGAAGTGGGCTACCCTGCTGTAATGATTCAGCAGTTTTGGTTTAGTCAGTATTTAATTTTGATTTGAGTGCATTGAAAACAATTTTCTCATACCATCTTTGAAGTGTTTAGTAAATATTATAACAGCTTATTGCTCAGGGAGGAAGGTAAGTTTGAGATCCTATTTATCAGGATATAAGCGCATGAGTTTCCTTAGTGGTATTTCATTTGTGATTAGTTATATATAACTTTTTTAAGTCATTGGGAATCTTCTACAAGATGATAATATTTTGAAGCAGTATAACAATCAGGTTGTCCACTTTTCAAAGAATCCCAGGCAGCTGCTTCATGTTCTTATAGGCTAGATCAGGGGTCGGCAACCTTGCAGAAGTGGTGTGCTGAGTCTTCATTTATTCATTCTAATTTAAGGTTTCACGTGCCAGTAATACATTTTAACGTTTTTAAAAAGTATTTCTATAAGTCTATAATATATAACTAAACTATTGTTGTATGTAAAGTAAATAAGGTTTTTAAAATGTTTAAGCTTCATTTAAAATTAAATTAAAATGCAGAGCCCCCCGGACCGATGGCCAGGACCCGGACAGTGTGAGTGCCACTGAAAATCAGTTCACATGCCGCCTTTGGCACATGTGCCATAGGTTGTCTACCCCTGGGCCAGATAGACCCAACTTAAAAGGATGCATGGTGGGATAGATGCTCTTGAAATAAGAGAAGCTTTCCTTTAGTGCCTACCTAACCTCTTGATCATCATCCCACTAATGCCCTCAGCAGCTACACCTGCTGTGCTGTGCGGAATTCCAGTGGAATTCAGGGAAGTAGGAGGGTATGCTCTGAGCATTGTATGGCTTCAGTAACACTGTTTTGGGGATAGGCTTTCCACACCAAATGGTGAACCACATGATGAACTGCTATCAATGCCATTTCTATCCTCTGTGGTGCACTAGAATGTAGTGTCATTCTTGTAAGTTTCAGAGTAGCAGCCGTGTTAGTCTGTATTCGCAAAAAGAAAAGGAGTACTTGTGGCACCTTAGAGACTAACAAATTTATTAGAGCATAAGCTTTCGTGAGCTACAGCTCACTTCATCGGATGCAAGTGAGCTGTAGCTCACGAAAGCTTATGCTCTAATAAATTTGTTAGTCTCTAAGGTGCCACAAGTACTCCTTTTCTTTATTCTTGTAAGTGTCAATGTTTAACTGGAACTTCACTGAGGACATAGTTTTGTGTATAGATAGTGCCCGAGACCAGAGGGGCTATTTTCCTCTATATATATGTTACCCGGTATAATACACAGCGTGCACCACGGTTATACTCTTAATTTATTTATTGAATGGTGAAATTTGGGCATCAAATGTACAGATTATCTGTGAAACAGTAGTTTATTACATGGACAGTTTAATAAACACCTCAAACTTCACTTACTATAAAAATACCCCTTTAAAAAGATGACAACAAAAAAACTGGTCTCTGTATCCAGAAACATTTCATTTTCTTCAACACCTGCTTAGGGCTGCGATTTCAGGTAAGATTTCAGCTATTCAGCTCAGTAACTCACTAGGATACTGTAACTCCTCACTTAAAGTTGTCCCGGTTAACATTGTTTCATTATTAGGTTACTGATCTATTAGAGAACATACTTGTTTAAAGTTTCGCAATGTTCCATTATAAGGTTGTTTGGCTCGCTTCATTCTGCCCGCCCGCTTCTGCCATGGAGCGTGGTCTAGGGTTTGCCTGCTTCCTGGCTGGAATGCTGGGCGGGCCAACCAGGGTAAGCCCCTGTGCCCAACCCTGTTCTCCACCTGGAATGCCAGGCAGGTGGAGCGGGGCAAGCTCCACACCCTGACCCCACTCCCCAGCAGGAGTGTTGGGCAGGTGGAGTGGGACAAGCCCCTGTGCCCCAACCCTTCTATGCCCCTGCCTCAACCAAGCTTCACAATCATCATTGGTGACTACAGTATTAAATTGTTTAAAATTATTTAAAATGTATACTGTACATGTATATCATGTGTTTTGTCTGGTGAAAAAAAATTCCCTGTACCCTACCCCTGCCCCCAGCACCATTTACATTAATTCTTATGGGGAAATTGAATTCGCTTAACATCATTTCGCTTAAAGTAGAATTTTTTAGGAACATAAATACAAACGTTAAGTGAGGATTTACTGCACTGGGTAATTCTGCAAACACAGGTCTATATTTGCATATTGTATTGTCTCTCTGCTCCGCCTGTTTGCTCCATTCTTGTAGATAGACAATGTATACAAACATACTGCTCAAGGATTCTTCTTTCTGAGCCTTTGGGGGATTCTTTTTGTGACAGATGTTACAAACATATGCACCATCTTTACAGTTCATTGTTTCAAATTTATTTATTCATTCATTCATTCATTCATTCATTCATTCATTTATTTATTTATTTATTCAGTTATTTATACGTTTGAGCCAGTCCTTGAAAACATGAAAATTTCCCTTTTGAAATTTGTTAATTATAATTAAAAAAAAAAGTTTTAAAATCTAAAGGGATTGAAAGATTCAGATTGATCTGAACCAAAATTTTGTAGAGATTGTCAGTTCATTAAGTTTCCCAGATTTTGACATTTCATCCTGATTTGAGATGGGAACATTTTTTTGAATTCTTGGAAATTTTCCCTGGGAGGAAAAACTGTTTCCTGCCCAACTCTACCTGAGATACAGTTACAGACTTGCATTTTATTATTTTTGCCTTGCAATAAGATAGCAAAACCCAAGGGTATTATGTTCAGATTTCCTGAGATAAGGTGGGTGAGGTAGTATCTTTTATTGGACCAACTTCTGTTGGTGAGATAGATGAACTTTCGAGCAGCTTCACAGAACTCTTTCTCAGATCTAAGGAAGATACTCAGAGTGTCACGGCTAAATACAAGGTGGAACAGATAGTTTAGCATAAGTAGTTAACGCAGTAGTTAATATAAGAAACTATTCAAGGTAAAATGGCCCATTAACATTCCTGTAGCCAAAGGACAAAAAGTGGTGGAGGGGTTAATGGGATACAAATTATTTTAATAAGCCGTAAATCCAGTCTCTCTGTTCAGTCCATGACTTTTAGCATCTATCAATTATGAATTGAATCTCCCAGGCTCGTCTTTTGAAAGTGTTGTGCAAGTTTCCTTTGAGGATGAGGACTGATAGGTCAGATATAGAGTTATTGCTGTGTGAAAAGTGTTAACCCACTGGTGAGATGGTGTTTTTGTCCATTTGAGAGCACAGTGATTGTCTGGCTTCATCCACAGAGTTGTTATCAGGGCATTTAGTGCATTGAATGAGGTATACCACATGATGCGATAGGCACATGTAGGACACATGGATCTTGAAAGGTGTGTTGCGAGGAATATTGATTCTTGTAGCAGTGGAGATATGTCTACAGATTTTGCATCTCTTGTTCGGGCACGGTCTGCTGCTGCTTTGAGTTGGTGTACCTTGGCCTGTGGGGAGTTTGTTTCTGGTGATGAGTTTGGAGAGGTTGGGGGTTGTTTGAAGGCCAGAAGATAGGGTTCAGGAAAGATTTATTTCAAGATAGAGTTCCCATCAAGTATGGGTTACAGTTGTTTGATAATACCCCATATAGGGTCCACTGTGGGATGCTAGGTGACAACTAAGGTAGTGTGGTTGGAAGGGGTTTTATGTCTGTACTGAAGCAGGTTCTCATGGGGTATTTGGGCAGCCCATTCCATGATGCAATCTACTTCTCTGGTGGAGATTCCTTGTTTGGTGAAGGCGGTTTTGAGTGTGTTAAGGTGTATATCTCGAACTTTCTCCGCAGAGCATTTTTTGTGGTATCTGGATGGCTGGCTGTAGATAAGATTTATTGTTGTGTGTGTGTGTGTGTGTGTGTGTGTGTGTGGGTAGTTACTGGATCAATAAAAGTAGGTGTGGTGATCCTTGGGTTTCTTGTATATAACTGTCTGTAGGATTCCATTGTTGAAGCTGATTGTGGTGTACAGGAAGTTGATGCTGGTGTACAAGTGTTCCAGAGAAAGTTTAATGAATGGGTGGTGATTGTTGAAATTGTGGTGGAAATCTATGTGGGAGTTTAAATCTGTCCAGAGGATGAAAATATCATAGATGTATTTCAGTTGTATGATTGGTTTCATGGAGCATTTGTCCAGAAATTCTTCCCTCAAAAGCCTATTTCAGAATTTAAATAACTTTACAGTGAGAGGGGTTTTTTCTCTAATGTAATCTAAATCTCCATTGTTGCAGATTAAGCCCATTGCTTCTTATCCTACCTTCAGTGGAAATGGAGAATAAATAGGTTGATCACTGTCCTCTGTACAACAGCCCTTCACATATTTGAAGACTGTTATTAGGTCCCCCCCCCTTAGTTTCTTTTTCTAAAGAATAAACATGCCCCATTTTTTAAATCATTCCGCACTGGTCAAGTTTTCTAAACTTTTATCATTTTTGTTGCTCTTCTCTGGACTTTCCAATTTTTCCACATTTTTCCTAAGACGTTGCACCCAGAATTGGACACAGTACTCCAATTGAGGTCTCACCAGTAAAAGGTAGAGCAAGACAATTACTTCCTGTGTCTTACGTAGGACACTCCTATTAGTACATATCAGAATATTAGCCTTTTTCACAACTGAATCACATTGTTGACTCATATTCAGTTTGTGACCCACTATAACCCCCGACTCCTTTTCAGCAGTACTACCACGTAGTCAATTATTCCCCATTTTGTAGTTGTGCACTTTATTTTTCTTTTCTAAGTGTAGAACTTTGCACTTGTTTTTATTGAATTTCATCTTGATTTCAGACCAATTCTCCAATTTTTCAAAGTCATTTTGAAGTCTAATCCCATCCTCCAAAATGCTTACAACCACTCTGATTGGTGTCATCCTCAAATTTTAGAAGCAAACTGTCCACTACGTTATCCAAGTCATTAATGAAAATATTGGATAGCATAGGACCCCACTAGATATGCCCTCCAAATTTCCTTAGTTTGTTTGAGAATATCATGTGGGACTGTGTCAAAAGCCTTACTAAAAGCAAGATATATCATGTCTACTACTTCCTGCCATCCACTAGTCCAGCAACTCTATCAAAGGAGGAAATTAGGTTGGTTTGACATGATTTGTTCTTGACAAATCCATGCTGGCTGTTCCTTATAACCCTATTATTCCCCAGGTGCTTACAAATTGATTGTTTAATAATTTGTTCCGATATCTTTCCAAATCAAAGTTATAATTCCCCAGGTCCTCTTTATTCCCCTTTTTAAAGATAGGTACTATGTTTGCCCATCTATAGCCCTCTGGGGCCTCGCCCATTCCCTGCGAGTTAGGAAAGATAATTGCTAAATGGTTTAGTGAGAAATCTTAAAATAATACAAAATACAATTTTATCTCATTTCGTTTAATGTAGTGTGATGTGAATTCTCAGTCTTGGCATCTGCAAGACTGAAATAGTCTGTATATTGTAACCTTAGCTTCCTTCTCCCTGTGGATTTATGTCCTAGACCCCTGAAGGATCCCACCATGTATCCTTCTCTTTAAATCCCACAACCCAAGAGGGTTAACCAACAAGGTCTGGATGAGGAGAATACTCAGAATTGACTTCAGAGTCAGGCAACATCACTCCTATATCAGCTGGTAGGCAACATTACTGAGAAATATGATAGTGTCCCTTTTTTTTGCAGACAAAATATGCTGCAACCATTGTGCTGCCAATTTTCATGTGGCTTATCTATTGCAGGGTACACAGAAAGTGAAAAATTGTAGACTTCATATTGTATCAATTTAGAGAGAAAATAATGTTGAAGTCTTCACGTAAAAAGGAGTCTGTTGGGATATACTTGATATTATTTTTCTTTGAAGAATCAAACAAAAGGAGAGTTGGATCAGTTTCAATGAAATATTGATATTATCAGCATTGTATTTTTAGACTACTTGGGGTGAAAAAGAAAAATGAATACTAGGGTTGTTTCAAATGATATATCCAGCTCTACAATATAATATGCACGATCTGTGATGGGATCAGCAAAACATCACTTTAGTATTTGGCTATTCAAATGGTGGAGGAAGTATTATTTTTAATTAGCTACAACATATTAATCATCTGGTGTATTTCCTATACAGTGTTGAAATGAAGAATTGGCCTTATTTTTAGCACTAGAAACAATCTAATGAAAAATTACATTGATTGTAAAGTCAATTTCATTCATTTTGAAATATTGGATTAAAATGAATTGTTTTTCCTTTTTATCGTGCGTATTGAGATCTTATCTGATTCATCATCTTCTTATTTAAAAATAAGTTCTACCTTCATTATACTGTTTTTCAGTTACTTAGCTTATTAGCTCAGTCTTAAACTGATCTATTGTCAGTCACTCCTTTTTTTAAGTAGTTTTACCCATAGAATTAGTTGTAGATTCATGTTATGATATTTGAGTTATTAGCTTGATCTTAAAAAGAAAAGGAGTACTTGTGGCAACTTAGAGACTAACAAATTTATTAGAGCATAAGCTTTCGTGAGCTACAGCTCACTTCCACTATCCTTCTGTTTGTGTAAACTATATACTGACTGTTTTGATAATGAGAGTTCAACTTGTGTCTTTGAAATGAAGGGTGGGTGGGTGGAAATCTTTTAGTAAACACATTTGGTGCATTGATGTATATTCTAAAGGCAAAAATAGTACTTTTCTGAAGTAATGTTATAAACTCCAGCAATGTCATCTCAGGCAAAGATGATTTAACAGTATAGAAAGGTTGGTGAAGCAGGGAAACCACTATTAGAGACAGGGAAAATACTTTGTTCAGTATGAACACTAATTGAGGCAAGAGTCCTGAAGAAATGTTACTAAGATTGAAAGCATGGTCCATCTTTTTGCTCTGTGTTTGTACAGTGCCTAGCACAATGGGATCCTAGTGCATGACTAGAGTTCCTAGGTGCTACAATAATACAAATATAAAATGAGTTCATGCAGTAAAAGACACAGTTAAAACATGGAAGCAGAGTTAAGATTGCCGGTACAACCTTAACATTGCCGTTCCCTGGCTTATTACTTTTACTAGTTATTACTTTTACAGTCTTAGTTTTCTTAGTTTTGTTTTTTAGTATGGGCTAAACAATATAATAGATAACCTTTGTTTTCTATAGCACCTGACGTTCAGGGATCCCTAAAGTCTATGACATCTATTAAAAAACATAAGCTTCACACAGACCTGTAACATAATTGAATATGGAGAAACTGAGGCAATGAAAAATTGGGATCAACCTATTCAAAAGTGGCTTTTCACTTGGATGCCTCAGTTGTTAAGGTGAAGACAGGGGAAGCTGTAGATTTTCAGCATAGTTGAAAATGAAGCTTATACTGTCCCAAACCTTACTAATCATTAAGGATTATAAAAAAGGGATAATGATATTTGGTCAACTGCATAAAATATTTAGAGAGTCATGGATGAAAAGTGCTGTGTAAATGCAAAGTGCTGTGAGTAGTACAGCTGGTCAGAAAATATTTCCCCAAATTACCTTCTTAGATGTAAAACATGAAACATTTAATGGATTTTTCCCCTTCCTGACTTGCTCTAGGAGGCATTTTTGAAAATGTCACTAGAGGCTCATAGGAAAGCTGTAGAAGGCTTAGGAAAATATCCTTTTTCCAATCCTATACCTTAACCAAAACTTCATATTTTCATAGTCTCTTGGCACATGATAGCCAAGCTAGGGATGTGAGAGAGTGTGTTTTAAGAAACAAAGATTAATCCTAGCCCCATTGAAACCAATGTCAAAACTCCCATTGATTTTAATGGAGCCAGGATTTCATCCCAGGTTTTTTTGTTCTGCTCACAACTTTCTACTTTTCTTGCTATAATTGGTGGAGTTAGTGTGTGCATGCAGGAAGTAGAAGTGGTAATTCTGTCTTACTATTGCAGTTTTACAGATGACTGAGGCAAAACTTGGTATAAGTCAAGGTACATAAGTTTAAGCAATATATACGAGTAATGAACACTTATCCCCATCCTTATGTTCTTCAGAGTGATTTGGTAGCTTACTCAATTTCTACTATGAATATTTGTGACAACTATCCAGAGAATCTCCCTGAACAGAAGGGAGTGATTGATTCTCTTTTCAACTACATCTCCTTAGCTAACCAGAGGAAAAATTCCCATGGGCATAGGCCTTGCGTAGGAGAGCCATAGGCTGGCCTCCTTGAGGCCCCACTGGGAGTGGGAGGGAAATGCATGTAGCATACACTGGAACAGAGTATTCTGGGCTACTGCGGAGCAGCCCTTAGATAGCTGTGGGGAGGGCATTGTAACTTTGGGAAGCTCCTGGATGTTTTAGTATATGTTGTGGGGGGGACACACCAGCCCCCAGAGCAGCCTGTGACATGACATTTTATCCCCCTTTTTTCCCTGGGCTGCATCTTACTGTGCTTAATCTTCCAGAGTGATGGCATAGAGGGTCAGCCAAAATATCTTCTCCAGTGTCATGGATTCCTTAATTTTCACGTTTTGTTTTATTTTCAAAGGCCCTTAATTTGTTGTTAGTGGGGAGAGGTTGTGCAGGAGTGGATGAATAAATACTGACATACACACCCAGATTGGACAACTCTGAATGGGGGTACCAAGAGCTACAACACCATGGCAGTGTAAGCAAATTGTTAAAGGGAAAGATGTGGTGACAAGAATCCACCTAAAACTGTAAGATGATTTTTTTGGAGGGGGAAGGGAAATAGGGAACTTGACCCTTTCAGGGACTCTATGTAAAAGGCAAGATGTAGCTAACTAAGAAATCCTAACAGGAACTGTCACAAGAAGCCTCAAACTTTTCAGGAGAAAAATTGCCTATACTTCTCCAGGAAGGGTAGTTACTACAAAAGTCCTTTGTTTCAGGGTACTGGTCATTAGTACTGAGTGTTTGTTTTAGCCTCAAAAGTACATCCAATTGGTGGCAATTAGCCTCAGGATGTTGAGTGGTTGGCCCAGTAGTCAGGGCTGGCCTTACCATGAGGTGAACTGAGTGGCCGCCTCAGGAGCCAGACGGGGGGGAGGCAGGCAGGCACTAGGACCCAGAGTGTAGAAAATTGTCTGGTGCTGGTGCATATGTATTCTCTCTGCTCTAGATGCACAGAGATGGTGGAGTGCTGTGCTGGAGGAAGGCGGGCACAAGAGACGTAACAGGCAGGCAGGAGAAAAGGTGAGAGGGAATAACAGAAAGCAGCAGGAGCTGCAGGGGGAGAGAGGAGGAGGAGCCTCTTATGTACCTCTCTAACACTCCCAGGAGCCTGGACTGATTAACACCAGCTTCTCAGGGAGCTACCTGTTTCCTGCTGCTTCCCTGAACCCACTTGAGGAGAACAGGCAGTCAACTGAAGTAGTAGGAGCCAGTTAGGCCCTTAAGATGCTGATATCTTCCCTCACTCAGGCCCTGCTACTTGTTCCCTGCTTATTTGTTCCCTTCAATTCAGTGTTGAGAGCCACTATAGCTGGTACAGAATAGCAGTCCTGAGTGAAAGAAGAAAACGCCCCTCTGAAGCAGCATTCAGAAAAAGAAAGCAAAGGAAGCTTTTCTATCTAAGCAGGAAGGGGCTCTCCTGAGATACATAGACACAAATGTTCACGGCAAGCCTTCCAGCCCCAGTGAGGATGTGAGTGGTGAGGAGATGCCTGATCTTCCAGTTAGTCAGAGTGCAGGTGACCTGGCAGCTACTGCAGCATCCATATCGCCATCTCAAATGGATGAAACCATGCACATTCCTGAAGAAAAGTGTAGATCAGTGTGGTGGAAGTGCAAGTAACAGCTGCTGTTGAGTTTAGTTCCTTAAGTCTAGATGATCCAGGACTGTGGACCCACTTGAGCAGTAGCCTGAGGGACTTCCTTGTACTGCATGGGCTACAGCAAGTGAAAAACTTCATGTTCCCCAAAGACAATGAAAATAGAAGTTTCCATCCAACACATTACTGGCGTGAAATTCCCAATGGTGACAAAGTGAAGAAGCCATGGCTTATATACTCAAAACCCCAGAATGCTGCATACTGTTTTTGTTGCAGACTCTTCCAGTCTAATGTTCCAGCTACATTGGGTTCTGGAACAAAGGACTGGAAAAATATGGCTAGAAATCTGGCATGCCGTGAGAAGGCAGCAAAGCACCAGAGAGCAATCCATAGGTGGAAAGATCTTGAGATGAGACAAAGATTAAAGGCCACTATAGATGAACAGCATCAAGAGAAGATTGCATCAGAATCTCTTTTTACTGGCAAAATGTTCTGAAAAGGCTCATTGCCATTGTGAGAATGCTTGCTACCCAAAACCTAGCACTGCGTGGCATTTCAGATCAGCTGTATTTGCCAAACAATGGAAACTTTCTTAAAATTGTGGAGCTGATGGCTGAGTTTGATGCTGTACTCCAGGAGCATCTAAGAAGAGTCACCACCCAAGAAATGTACACACACCACTATCTTGGAAAAAACAATTCAAAATGAGATCATACAGTTACTGGCATCAAAAGTCAAACAGAAGATTGTGACAGATCTGAAGTCAGCAAGATATTACTCTGTTGTTCTGGACTGCACACCTGACAGCAGCCATACAGAACAAATGACTTTAATGGTGCATTTTGTAACAACAACAGAACCTAGTGAAAATGTCCCTGCAATGGTGACTGTAAAAGAGCATTTTCTAGAATTTATTGACGATGATACTACAGGAGCTGGTATGACAAATGTGCTTCTTAAAAAGCTGGAAGATACAGGAATTGCGATAGCTGACATGAGAGGTCAGGGCTACGATAATGAGAGGAAAGAACAGAGAAGTGCAGACACGGATCCAAGAGTTAAAACACTCTGATTTTTTTTTTTTTGTCCCATGCAGTTCTCATTCATTGAACTTGGTGGTCAGTGATGCAGCATCAGCTTCTAGTGAGGCTGCTGAATTTTTTAATGTATTTCAAAGCATCTATGTATTTTTCTCTGCATCAACCCAGTTAGCTGTAGATATTTTTATGTTTATGAGTACATTCTTGTAGACTATTTAGCCATCTCAAGTGAAAAAATAGCAGTACATGTTGTGTGAAGTATTAATGTTTACACTTTAATTTAAACATTAAAAAAAGAGGCACATGCAAGGAGAGGCATATTGTGCCAAATGAGAGACCTGATTAGCAGAACATTTAAGACAAAGTGAAATGTCACTCCACCTGCCTATGCCCAGTATTTTAATGCTGTCATGTGTTTACAATTTAACAGCATTCACTTGTGGTTTTTAATGGGACTGAAAAAATATCTCCAATCTGAAAGGTATGTTTCTTAACACCAAAGATGAAAATAGATCATTTTAAAGGAGCTAGCTAACTAGAAAAACATTCTGTGGTACAATCCAGACCAGTGAGGGCCTGCCTTGTAACCATGAGCACCTCAAAATGTTCTGCTGCTGTAACTCTCTTGACTGGATGTTTCCAGCCGGCATGCAAGCATGCACTGAGGGCTTGTCTACACTTGAAATGCTTCTACTGTACTGCTCTCCCCTGGCCCATGTTTGCTAAAATGCAAATTGATCTGTTCCTGCAAACTCCTCTCCCCTACTGTGATGCTGAGTGGTTGTCTCCTTCCCTTGTTGACTTTGATGCTCCTGATTACTTTTGATGTAAATTGCATTCCCATTGTCTCTTAGTGTACCTTGAAAATGCCTTCCAGATAGCAGAACCACATTCCTTTGTCTAGAGTGGGGTAACTTAAGCCCTGCCTGGCAGACATATTAAGAACATAATTTCAAATATGTTTCTAATTTTGAATTTATCCTCTGTACATTCACCTTTCAATAATATTAATGTAACCCTTCTGCCCGTCAGAGTTGGCAGCAACAAGGGCCGGGTTCAGTATCTAGGGGTTCCATTTCGATAACACAATGCAAAATTGGCTCAACCCCCACTCAGTGACCTGGGACAAATATATACCATCCCCTCTGGGCGCTTCTAAGAGGCAATACTTCCCCTCTCGCAAGCACAGAGTCTGAGTGTAGCAAAAGCCTTTTAATTACTGAGAGAAACAATGTGGCATTACGTTGGGGAAACACCACTAAAAGGATTCATACCACAACCCATGAGCAAAACCCATCCCAAGCAAATTGGGCTGTGACCTTTCCCTTTGGTTCTTGAGTCCAGCAACCCAAAAGTCTCTGCCTCTGGTCAGTGCAGCCCCAGAGTTTGAAAGTTTAGCTGCAGAGTTTTACCTCCCAACCTGGGTGGAAATGGGAAGGTTAAGGGGCACCTTACGTGGTCCAAAACTCTCCATGGGGCTCCACTCCGCTCTACCAGCTGTCCCACAAATCGATCTGCTCTGCCAGCCCCCATGCGAGAGCTGCTCCAGCCATCCCGCAAACTGCTCCGCTCCACCAGCCACTCTGCTCTGCCAGCTGTCCCATGAGCCGCTCCAACCATTCCACAAACTGCTCTGCAATATATCTTCAGGCTCCCCCACTACTTAACACAACACTTAGTGATTTCAGCTTGTAGTAGAGGAGCCTCAGTGCTGTGCACCATTGCCCAAAGTGAATTCAGCTCAGCAGCCTGTAACTAATTCCTAATAGAATCAAAATTAGCTCTGACATTCCATGGGGGAGGAAGAAGAAGGTGCAATTAGCATGTAGGGCCCTCATCAGGGGTCCATACCACTAGGTAGTAATACCTGTCCCCAGCCTCTCTCAATTCACTGAGTTTTGGAACCCATGTCCCTTGCCTAGCGAGTGCTACTTAGTTGATGGCGAGTCCCTCCATCATAACAAAAGGCCAAGTACAGTTCCACTGTCCTTGATTCGCATAATCAGGATAATAACAATTTATTCTTCTTGCACCAATAACAGAGAAACTGGGGAATCCCACAGCAGCCAAAGTGACCATTTGGGCAGCTATGGGCTCATGCTAGGTGGTATGGGTGTGCCTATGCAAATGAGATCAGCCCCTGAAGTTCTTTTCCACAACTCACCAACAGATATCGGGGTGGAGCTCATCCTGACTCTGCTTACATTAATGATCAGTATGTTATTAGCTTTATATTGATAGCTCACATGACACCTTCTAGATACCGGATATGACATTAGTGGGTTGGAGTACATTCAGCTGGATAGGCCAGTTAAAACTCACTACCAGATTGCAATGATATCTTCTTCCATTGGGATGCTGTTAGGGCAGTGGTGAGCAACCTGTGGCCCACGGGCTGCATGTGGCCCATCAGGGTAAGCTGATTGCAGGCCGTAAGACATTTTGCAGATGTTGACCATCCACAAGCACGGTCCCCCGCAGCTCTGCGGATCACCGTTCCCGGCCAAGGGGAGCGGCAGGATGTAGGGACGCACTGGCCACCACTTCCCGCAGCTCCCATTGGCCAGGAATGGGGCTAGTTCATCTGCACATTTACCAATGCGATATATGCCATAATGTGCCAGCAGTGCTCCTCTGCCATGTACATTGGCCAAATCGGACAGTCTCTACGCAAAAGAATAAATGGACACAAATCAGACATCAAGAATTGTAACATTCAAAAACCAGTAGGAGAGCACTTCAATCGCCCTGGACGCTCAATAACAGACTTAAACGTGGCAATTCTTCAACAAAAAAACTTCAAAAACAGATTTCAACGAGAAATTGCAGAACTGGAATTAACTTGCAAACTGGACACCATGAAATTAGGCCTGAATAAAGACTGGGAGTGGACGGGTCACTACAAAAAGTAATTTTCCCTCTGCTGATACTCGCACCTTCTTGTCAACTGTTGGAAATGGGCAACGTCCACCTTGATTGCATTGGCCTCATTAGGACTAACCCCCCACTTCGTAAGACAACTCCCATCTTTTCATGTGCTGTGATATACATTATATATACTACTTACTGTATTTTTCACTCCATGCATCTAATGAAGTGGGTTTTAGCCCATGGAGGCTTATGCCCAAATAAATTTGTTAGTCTGTAAGGTGCCACAAGCACTTCTCATTGTATTTGACACTTAGTCATTCATAAAGCTTTACATAAATATGACTCTTCTAGTTTGTAGGCACCAGTTTTCTTCTATTCCATTATATTCTTGGCAGTGCAAATACAATAGGGTGAGAAAGAAGTTATATAACTTGAGCTATATTTTGTGCATTGTGGGCTTGAGCACTCTGGTGCTGATCCAACAACACACACAAATACAGAGCTGTGTATAACTGACTTTTTTTTTCTGTTCTGGCAGGTCATACAAAAACTGATTATTTCTGGAATCTTCTACAAATTGAAAAAGTTGGGAAAAAATGCTTCGACCTGAAACAAAATATTTTGTTTTAGATATTTTAAGAAAAGCAAAGTAAATGAAGGGCTAGATTAATATAAATGGAGGAGGAAGTTGTAGTGGTGCCCTACTCATAATCTTAAGGCATTCACCTAGGATGTAGGAGTTCGAGGTTTGAATCCCAACTCTGGAGCAGAAACTTGAACCTAGGGCTCCCACTTCCCCAGAGAGTACCCTTAGATCTGTCTTTCAGCAAGTACACCTTGATTCAACCTGGATCTGAGCAGTTATTAGAGCTGGAGAAATCAGGAACTATTTATCCTCATTCATATAATAAGTGAGATGTGAAATGAGCTTCATGGTAGGTAAGTTCCCTGCAGATTGTTTTATAATAGTATATTCAGTTTGAAGAGTTTCAGCTGCCAAATTAATTTAAAAGTGATAAACATTTACAAAGGTTTCACATAGACCCAGCTATATATTACAAAACTAGATCAGAAACTGACACTGTTTCCACTTTTAAACTGGCAAATACAGAGTAGTAAAACAACCTCAGTGCTTTGAACAGCTGTTCTTTTAGAAAGCCCAAGGATAAATCAAAATCTCATATTAAGGATCTGTAGTCAATTGAGTTAGAAATACGCTGTGAAGTTTGTCTGAACTCATGTGGTTGACCCTGTGGCACAATTGAATTAACATGTCTAGTAGATAGTTCCCCAAACAAACACCTACTTTTTCTGTGTTATTTTAAAGAATTAATTTGAATCATGTTTTATGCAAAAACCCAGGATACTAGTCACTGAGTAACTAAAGAAGCCTTACAAGAAACTCAAATTTTATTTTATTTTTTCTTTAAGGTAGTGAATTATCAGAGGAAAAAAAATATTGAGCTAAGGTTCACCAAACAAAACACTTTTTTAAAAAAAATACCCAACCTGTTTCTATGTTTACATTGCTAATTTGAAGGCTCCTGCTGTCTTTCTGTGAATTACAGTTCACTGAAAGAAGTACAGTAGGTTTTTCAGAATCACAACAGGGTGTAACAAGGACGATTAAAATTGAACACAACTGAATTTGGAGTGTTGGCAAGTTCCTTATATACCTTGTTGTGTGGTGTTCACTAAAAATGGCTATCCTAATTTGTCCTATCATGATGGATTTTTTTATAATGCAGCACTAAGGAATACTATTGAGGTGTAATACGGGCTCCATTTTAAGTTAAATGGAAAACAAAAGGGTGGATGACAGATATCTATCAAAGTGGCTCTCTTAGAGAGTAAAAACAAGCATCCATCATTCTTTTTTCTGCACCTGGTTTACAACAGCTAATTAACTATAGGACAAAAAAGAATTAAAGCATAATATCCAAATGTATGTTTTTGAGATGGTTTCAGAGTAGAAGCCCTGTTAGTCTGTATTCTCAAAAAGAAAAGGAGTACTTGTGGCACCTTAGAGACTAACAGATTTATTTGAGCATAAGCTTTCGTGAGCTACAGCTCACTTCATCAGATGCATGTGGTAGAAAATACAGAGGGGAGATTTATATACACACACAGAGAACATGAAACAATGGGTTTTATCATACACACTGTAAGGAGAGTGATCACCTAAGATGAGCCATCACCAGGAGCAGGGTGGGGGAGGGAGGAAAACCTTTCATAGTGACAAGCAAGGTAGGCTATTTTCAGCAGTTAACAAGAACATCTGAGGAACAGTGGGGGGTGGGGTGGGGGGAGAAATAACATGGGGAAATAGTTTTACTTTGTGTAATGACTCATCCATTCCCAATCTCTATTCAAGCCTAAGTTAATTGTATCCAATTTGCAAATTAATTCCAATTCCGCAGTCTCTCGTTGGAGTCTGTTTTTGAAGTTTTTTTGTTGAAGAATAGCCACCCTCAGGTCTGTAATCGAGTGACCAGAGAGATTGAAGTGTTCTCCAATTAGTTTTTGAATGTTATAATTCTTGACATCTGATTTGTGTCCATTCATTCTTTTACGTAGAGACTCTCCAGTCTGACCAATGTACATGGCAGAGGGGCATTGCTGGCACATGATGGCATATATTACATTGGTAGATGCGCAGGTGAACGAGCCCCTGATAGCGTGGCTGATGTGATTAGGCCCTATGATGGTGTCCCCTGAATAGATATGGGGGCAGAGTTGGCAACAGGCTTTGTTGCAAGGATAGGTTCCTGGGTTAGTGGTTCTGTTGTGTGGTGTGTGGTTGCTGGTGAGTATTTGCTTCAGAATGGGAGGCTGTCTGTAAGCAAGGACTAGCCTGTCTCCCAAGATCTGTGAGAATGATGGGTCGTCCTTCAGGATGGGTTGTGGATCCTTGATGATGCGTTGGAGAGGTTTTAGTTGGGGGCTGAAGGTGATGGCTAGTGGCGTTCTGTTATTTTCTTTGTTGGGCCTGTCCTGTAGTAGGTGACTTCTGGGTACTCTTCTGGCTCTGTCAATCTGTTTCTTCACTTCAGCAGGTGGGTATTGTAGTTGTAAGAATGCATGATAGAGATCTTGTAGGTGTTTGTCTGAGGGGTTGGAGCAAATGCGGTTATATCGTAGAGCTTGGCTGTAGACAATGGATCGTGTGGTATGATCTGGATGAAAGCTAGAGGCATGTAGGTAGGAATAGCGGTCAGTAGGTTTCCGATATAGGGTGGTGTTTATGTGACCATCGCTTATTAGCACCGTAGTGTCCAGGAAGTGGATCTCTTGAGTGGACTGGTCCAGGCTGAGGTTGATGGTGGGATGGAAATTGTTGAAATCATGGTGGAATTCCTCAAGGGCTGCTTTTCCATGGGTCCAGATGATGAAGATGTCATCAATGTAGCGCAAGTAGAGTAGGGGCATTAGGGGACGAGAGCTGAGGAAGCGTTGTTCTAAGTCAGCCATAAAAATGTTGGCATACTGTGGGGCCATGTGGGTACCCATCGCAGTGCCGCTGATTTGAAGGTATACATTGTCCCCAAATGTGAAATAGTTATGGGTGAGGACAAAGTCACAAAGTTCAGCCACCAGGTTAGCCGTGACATTATCGGGGATAGTGTTCCTGAGGGCTTGTAGTCCATCTTTGTGTGGAATGTTGGTGTAGAGGGCTTCTACATCCATAGTGGCTAGGATGGTGTTTTTAGGAAGATCACCAATGGATTGTAGTTTCCTCAGGAAGTCAGTGGTGTCTCGAAGATAGCTGGGAGTGCTGGTAACGTAGGGCCTGAGGAGGGAGTCTACATAGCCAGACAATCCTGCTGTCAGGGTGCCAATGCCTGAGATGATGGGGCATCCAGGATTTCCAGGTTTATGGATCTTGGGTAGCAGATAGAATACCCCAGGTCGGTGTTCTAGGTGTGTGTCTGTGCGGATTTGTTCTTGTGCTTTTTCAGGGAGTTTCTTGAGCAAATGCTGTAGTTTCTTTTGGTAACTCTCAGTGGGATCAGAGGGTAATGGCTTGTAGAAAGTGGTGTGGGAGAGCTGCCTAGTAGCCTCTTGTTCATACTCCGACCTATTCATGATGACGACAGCACCTCCTTTGTCAGCCTTTTTGATTATGATGTCAGAGTTGTTTCTGAGGCTGTGGATGGCATTCTGTTCTGCACGGTCGAGGTTATGGGGCAAGTGATGCTGCTTTTCCACAATTTCAGCTCGTGCACGTCGGCGGAAGCACTCTATGTAGAAGTCCAGTCTGTTGTTTCGACCTTCAGGAGGAGTCCACCCGGAATCCTTCTTTTTGTAGTGTTGGTAGGAAGGTCTCTGTGGGTTAATATGTTACCTACTACAGGACAGGCCCAACAAAGAAAATAACAGAACGCCACTAGCCATCACCTTCAGCCCCCAACTAAAACCTCTCCAATGCATCATCAAGAATCCACAACCCATCCTGAAGGACGACCCATCATTCTCACAGATCTTGGGAAACAGGCCAGTCCTTGCTTACAGACAGCCTCCCAATCTGAAGCAAATACTCACCAGCAACCACACACCACACAACAGAACCACTAACCCAAGAACCTATCCTTGCAACAAAGCCTGTTGCCAACTCTGCCCCCGTATCTATTCAGGGGTCACCATCATAGGGCCTAATCACATCAGCCACACTATCAGGAGCCTGTTCACCTGCACATCTACCAATGTGATATATGCCATCATGTGCCAGCAATGCCCCTCTGTCATGTACGTTGGTCAAACTGGACAGTCTCTACGTAAAAGAATAAATGGACACAAATCAGATGTCAAGAATTATAACATTCAAAAACTAATTGGAGAACACTTCAATCTCTCTGGTCACTCGATTACAGACCTAAGAGTGGCTATACTTCAACAAAAAAACTTCAAAAACAGACTCCAACGAGAGACTGCGGAATTGGAATTTAATTTGCAAACTGGATACAATTAACTTAGGGTTGAATAGAGACTGGGAATGGATAAGTCATTACACAAAGTAAAACTATTTTCCCCATGTTATTTCTCCCCCCACCCCACCCCCCACTGTTCCTCAGATGTTCTTGTTAACTGCTGGAAAAGGCCCACCTTGATTATCATCACAAAAGGTTTTCTTCCTCCCCCCCCACCCTTCCTGCTGGTAATAGCACATCTTAAGTGATCACTCTCCTTACAGTGTGTATGATAAAACCCATTGTTTCATGTTCTCTGTGTGTGTATATAAATCTCCCCTTTGTATTTTCCACCATATGCATCCGATGAAGTGAGCCATAGATCACGAAAGCTTATGCTCAAATAAATTTTAGTCTCTAAGGTGCCACAAGTACTCCTTTTCATTTTTGAGATGGCATTTGATGCCAGGATGCTTTATTCAAAATGCTGCTGACATTTAATCAAGATATTTCTGCAGAATTACCACATATCTTTGGTGACTTTATTTGGAGTTGCGGTTCGTAAATTTTTGGAACTAAATATTCTGTTTTTGCAGTTTTAGATATTATTGCAAAAACATTGTTTTAGTGGTACTGTGAAGCAGTACTGTGGTTTCTGGTTCCCACTTATATTTTGTTCCTTTTTGTGAACTGGATATTGAGCTCCAATGTCATGTGCTGAGACTGGCATTCGAGTTTTTAACTATCATTTCATGAGCTTTGTGGAAACTCATTTCTGTGTGCATGTTATTTCAGTAATTAACAATGATGTTTTTTCCTGGTATACTCGGGTTATTAGCTTTTCCTGTGTAGGGTAAGGAAATCGGGACAGTAAATGTGGCAAAGGCTATATTACTTAGTAGTTGATCCAGTCACTCATGGGAAGCATCTTTGGTGTGATGGAACCATAAATTTGGCGGAGAGACAACTGCACCCTGCAAGACCACTTAAAATGTTTTGGGGATTCTGAAGAGGGCGTTGGATCATTACAATTGGGGTGCATTGGAAACCTTGTTGCGGGGGGAAGAACTGAAATGAATTTTTTTCTCCCTTTTTAATAAAAAAAAGTTCTCATTTTTCAGCAAGCTCTAACCTTGATAAACATCCAACAGGGAAGCCTTGTCAATTTTTTTTAAAAAGATAGCATTTTAAGGGAGCTCTATAAGAAACGAGGAATTTTTGAAAGGAAAGTTAAAATTAAGAAAATTGAAGCTGACAGGGTCTCTGTAACCGTATTGGTTGTGACATCACAGTGTTTGACAGTTCTGAATCAATTCTCTTGCATGTTGTTTATTCTGAATATTAATCTGTTCTATATTTTGGCATTAATGAGAAGTAAACGTATAAACAAAAAGAAAAGGAGTACTTGTGGCACCTTAGAGACTAACAAATTTATTTGAGCATAAGCTTTTGTGAGCTACAGCTCACTTCATCGGATGCTTAAGTATCTGCTATTTTAATGACATTTAGTAAAATATGTACCTCTCTTTAAAGTTTGCTTTAGTATATCTGTGTATCTAATTATTTTCAGTTTAATGGGATTCTCATACAAGTATATCACTTATTCACATAACTATTCAAATAATTAAACATGATGAATGTTGTTATGGTAACTACTAAAAAAGCTAATTAGAATGTGCCACTTATTATACCATCTTGCCATCATTTTACGTCACAATGTTTCAGTGGATTTAAATGTGATTGTATAACCAACCACATTAATGTCTTATTTCACTGTGATTAATGTGAACACCAGAGAGCATTGATAATGATTAGTCTCTTTCATGAAGTGTTACCAAATACAGTATCTCCACAAGAACAAATTTAAGCTCATTTTAAAATCATGAAACATAATAAATGGCTCTTCTATTAATTGATATTAAATATGTAATGAGAAGTGAAAGTCTACTATATGCTGACAAATGGTTTCATAATTATTGTTTCCCTAGATCTTAGTGGAAGGTACTGTGGGAGACGGTTTCTGTGGAGACATTGGAATTGATGACTTGTCCTTTACAGACTGTACCCTTTACAATGGTGAGAACAAAGTTAGAAAGTGACTATAAATCTCTTTGCACCCAGTACAGTGAGTACAGAAAGGAAATATTGAGGAAATGGACATCTGGAAAACAAATTAGTGAAAAGAAGAAAACGTGATTTGATTATTATCTGTTCTGTTCATTCCCTCTGAAGCACCTGGCATTGGCCACTGTTGGAAGACAGGATACTGGGCTATATGGACCTTTGGTCTGATCCAATATGGCTGTTCTTATGTTAGATATGCCTGGTATTCTGATTCCTGACCTTACAGAAAAAGGAAGTGCCTCTTGCCATATTCACTTAAGCTTAAGTTCTGAGATCAGGTCAGATGTGCAAGGGGAAGAAACTGTGCTTAGATGCCTGGGGACACTGGCTAGAAAATAAGCTCTGTAAGACAGAAATTCCATTGTCTAAAAAATGTCAGCAGCTCTAACAAGCAGTCACGGGAACGCATTTTCCATAACCAGCAACAAGGTAATTTGATTTCTCGAAGGAGCACCAAACTTCTAAAACAGTGTAAATATATTAAAATTTCATTTGCAAAATTCATTCCATCTTTTGATAGAGAGAGAGATCTGCACATACATCTATGTATAATCAATTTAATGAAGACATTATTCTGACAGTGTCAAAACAAAGAAATCAAATACTCACACTACAATACACAAACAATTTGAATGATACTACTGTCTGCCTGAAGTCTTCACTACCTAGTTTGGCACAATATCTACAGAACCATTATACCTTGTGTCCCAAGACATCTACAAAATTCCGTGCCTACTGTGTTTCATTAAAAAACAAACAAACAAAAAGTAAGCTTCCAAAGGGGCTGGTGTTAGATGCAGAAGAAAATGGAATGTAATATATGGTCTGACAGCTGACTCAGGCCTGGTCTACACTAGGAGTTGAGGTCGAATTTAGCAGCATTACCTCAATTTAACCCTGCACCCGTCTACATGACGAAGCCCTTTTTTTCGACTTAAAGGGCTCTTAAAATCGATTTCTTTACTCCACCCCCAACAAGGGGATTAGCGCTGAAATCAGCCTTGCTGGGTCGAATTTGGAGTAGTGTAGATGCAATTCGATGATATTGGCCTCTGGGAGATATCCCAGATTGCTCAATTGTGGCCACTCTGGACAGCGCTCTCAACTCGGATGCACTGGCCAGGTAGACAGGAAAAGGCCCGCGAACTTTTGAATCTCATTTCCTGTTTGGCCAATGTGGCGAGCTCACCTGCACAGCCATGCAGAGCCCATCAGCACAACCATGCAGTCCCAGAATCGCTGAAAAGGTCCAGCA
Source organism: Dermochelys coriacea (assembly GCF_009764565.3). Lineage (NCBI taxonomy): Eukaryota > Metazoa > Chordata > Testudines > Dermochelyidae > Dermochelys > Dermochelys coriacea. The sequence goes on from NC_050069.1 coordinate 232,468,297, forward strand.
TGGACCGAACGGGAGGTTCAGGATCTGATCGCAGTATGGGGAGACAAATCTGTGCTGGCAGAACTCTGTTCGAAAAGACGAAATGCCAAAATATTTGAAAAAAATCTCCAATGGCATGAAGAACAGAGGCTATAACAGGGACCCGCAGAAGTGCCACGTGAAAATTAAGGAGCTCAGGCAAGCCTACCAAAAAACAGAGAGGCAAACGGCCGCTCCGGTTCAGAGCCCCACACATGCCGCTTCTATGATGAGCTGCATGCCATTCTAGGGGGTGCAGCCACCACTACCCCAACCCTGTGCTTTGACTCTGTCCAAGGAGTGGGAGGCAACATGGAAGCCAGTTTTGGAGGCGAGGAAGATGAGGAGGAGGAGGAGGTTGTAGACAGCTCACATCAAGGAAGCAGAGAAACTGGTTTCCCCAACAGCCAGGATCTGTTTATCACCCTGGACCTGGAGCCAGTACCCCCCGAACCCACCCAAGGCGGGCTCCCGGACCCTGAAGGTGAAATAGGGACCTCTGGTGAGTGTACCTTTGTAAATATTATACATGGTTTAAAAACAAGCATGTTTAATGATTAATTTCCCCTGGCATTTGCGGCTGGTACAGCTACTGGAAAAGTCTGTTAACATGTCTGGGGATGGAGTGGAAATCCTCCAGGGACATCTACAAAAAGCTCTCCTGGATGTACTCCAAAGCCTTTGCAAAAGGTTTCTCGTGAGGGCAGTCTTATTCTGTCCTCCATGGTAGGACATTTTACCACGCCAGGCCAGTAGCATGTAGTCAGGAATCATTGCAGAACAAAGCATTGCAGCGTATGGTCCCGGTGTTTGCTTGCTGGCATTCAAACAACATCTGTTCTTTATCTCTCTGTGTTACCCTCAGGAGAGTGATATCATTTATGGTCACCTGGCTGAAATAGGGTGGTTTTAGTAAGCGGACATTCGGAATTGCCCGTTTCTGCTGGGCTCTTTGCCTGTGGCTGAACAGAAATCTTCCCCACTGTCAGCCATGCCGTCTTCCCGGAGAATTGTGGGGGGGGAGGGGCTTAGTTGGGTTTCTGCTGCACTTTAACCCGGAAACCACATCCCCTCTTTTTAAATTGCCAACCCATTTTAAATGGCCAACCCAATGGCTACTTCATATGGGAAAGGAGAGTGCTGCTGTTTGAAACCATTCCCACAAGTTATGAAGGTTCAAGAAGCCAAAAGACTGTGGCTTACCATGGCTGCTTGCAAGCCAAATTCTGTTGCCTGGCCCTGCGTGAGTGATCTCTCACAGCAAACCAGCATATCCTCAATAAGAGGCAAAATGCAACCTTGTAATGAAAGCACATGTGCAATGTAATGTTAACAGCAAGGTTTACTGTAAAAGAGTGTACCCATTGTTCTATAAAATGTCTTTTTAACTACCACTCTCGCTTTTTTCCCCTCCACCAGCTGCATAAGTTTCTCCTTCCCAGAGGCTAGCGAAGATTAGAAGGCAAAAAAAAAAATGCACTTGCGATGAAATGTTCTCTGACCTCATGTTGCCCTCCCACACTGACAGAGCACAGCAAAATACATGAAGGCAGATAATCTCAGAGTGCAGGAAAACACAATATGACCGCGAGGAGAGGTTGCGGGCTGAAGATGGTAGGTGGTGTCAGCTTGCTGAAGAAGGGAGGAGTCAATGCTCAGGCTGTTTGAGGATCAAACTCGTATGCTCCAGCATATGGTTGAGCTGCAGGAAAGGCAGCAGGACCACAGACCGCCGCTACAGCCCTCTCCAAGTTCCATAGCCTCCTCACCCAGATGCCCAAGAACTTGGTGGGGGGGGGTCTCTGGCCACCCAGCCACTCTACCCCAGAGGATTGCCCAAGCAACAGAAGGCTGGCATTCAATAAGTTTTTTTTAAAGTGCTGTGTGGCCTTGTCCTTCCCTCCTCCACCACCCCACCCTGTGCTTCCCTCCTCCACCACCCCTCCCAGGCTACCTGGGCAGTTATCCCCCTATTTGTGTGATGAATAAATAAAGAATGCATGAATGTGAAGCAACCATGTCTTTATTGCCTCTGCGAATGGTGATTGAAGGGGGGAGGGGAGAGTGCTTAGCTTACAGGAAAGTAGACTGAACCCGGGGGGGAGGGGGTGTTCCATTAAGGAGAAACAAACAGAACTTTCACACCATAGCCTGGCAAATCATGAAACTGGTTTTCAAAGCTTCTGTGTTGCGTACCGCACCCTCCTGTACTCTTCTAACCACCCTGGTGTCTCGCTGCACGTAATCAGCGGCCAGGTGATTTGCCTCAATCTCCCACCCCACCATAAATGTCTCCTCCTTACTCTCACAGATATTGTGGAGTGCACAGCAAGCAGTAATAACGGAAATATTGGTTTTGCTGCGGTCTAAACGACTCAGTAAACTGCACCCCCAGCGCACTTTTAAATGCCCAAATGCACATTCTACCACCATTCTGCACTTGCTCAGCCTACATTTGAACAACTCCTTACTACTGTTCGGGGTGCCTGTGTATGGCTTCCTGAGTCATGGCATTAAGGGGTAGGCTGGGTCCCCAAGGATAACTATAGGCATTTTGACATCCCCAACTGTTGTTTTCTGGTCTGGAAAGTAAGTCCCTTGCTGCAGCTGTTGAAACAGACCAGAGTTCCTGAAGATGTGAGCATCATGTACCTTTCCCAGACATCCCACACTGATGTTGGTGAAACGTCCCTTGTGATCCACCAGTGCTTGCAACACCGTTGAAAAATACCCCTTTCAGTTTATGTACTCGCTGCCTTTGTGCTCCAGTGCCAAGATAGGGATATGCGTTCCATCTATCGCTCCACCACAGTTAGGGAATCCCATTGCAGCAAAGCCATCCACTATGACCTGCACATTTCCCAGAGTCACTACCCTTGATATCAGCAGATCTTTGATTGCGTTGGCTACTTGCATCACAGCAGCCCCCACAGTAGATTTGACCACTCCAAATTGATTCCCGACTGACCAGTAGCTGTCTGGTGTTGCAAGCTTCCACAGAGCTATTGCCACTCGCTTCTCAACTGTGAGGGCTGCTCTCATCTTGATATTCTTGCGCCTCAGGGCAGGGGAAAGCAAGTCACAAAGTTTCATGAAAGTGCCTTTACGCATGCGAAAGTTTCACAGCCACTGGGAATCATCCCAGACCCGCAACACTATGTGATCCCACCAGTCTGTGTTTGTTTCCCGGGCCCAGAATCGGTGTTCCACGCCATGAACCTGCCCAACTAAACGCCATGATGTGAACATTACAGGGGCCCGTACTTTGTGAGAAGTCTGTCCATGTCCTCATCACTCTCGTCACCGCGCTGCAGTCGCCTCCTCCTCACCTGGTTTTGCTTTTCTTGCAGGTTATGGTTCTTCATATCCTGCTGGATAATGCATGCAGTGTTTATAGTGCTCATAATTTTGCCATGATCTCCATGTTTTGCCACTGGCTCCATGTTCCCAGTGCTATGGCATCTGCACTGAACAAAGGCACGAAATGATTGTCTGCCATTGCTCTGACGGAGGGAGGGGGCGACTGACAACCTGGCTTACAGGGTTGGCTTACAGGGAATTAAAATCAACAAAGGAGGTGGCTTTGCATTACGGAGAACCAGAATGGCCCCCTCAAGGATAGAACTCAAAACCATGATTTCATGGAGGGAGGGGGGAGAAAATGAATACAAAACAAATCTGGTCTATTTCTTGTTTTGATCCACTTCATCTATCTTCGTACATCTTAGGTTGGCAGCAGACGTGCAGTACGTCTGCTAGCCATCGTCATCTCCTGGGTACTCGGCAGAAGACGGTGCAGTATGACTGCTGGCCATCGTTGTCTCCTGGCTGCTCACCAGAAGACGGTGCAGTACAACTGCCGGCAGGACTGAATCTCCATGAGACGAAACTTTAAAAGGGAAATGACAAGGCTGAGTCACTCCCATGTCTGCCCAGGTGCCCTGACCGACTTCACTGAGGTCAGCTAAAAGAGCATCCAGGAGTACGGCAATGATGGCTAGCAGTCATTCTGCACCATCTGCTGCCAAAAGGCAATGAGTTGCTGCTGTGTAGCAATGCAGTACCGTGTCTATCAGCACCCAGGAGACAGATGGTGAGCTGAGCGGGCTCCCTGCTTGCCGTGGTATGGCGTCTGCACGGGTAGCCCAGGAAAAAAGGCGTGAAACGATTGTCTGCCATTGCTTTCACAGAAGGAAGGGGGGGGCCTAATGATATGTACCCAGAACCACCCGCGACAATGTTTTTGCCCCATCAGGCATTGGAATTTCAACCCAGAATTCAAATGGGTGGCGGAGACTGCGGGAACTGTGCAACGCTCCGGAAGTCGACAGTTGCCTCGGTACTGTGGACGCACTCCGCCGACTAAATGCACTTAGAGCATTTGTGTGGGGACACACACAATCGACTGTATAAAAACGCTTTCTAAAAAACTGACTTCTATAAATTTGACCTAATTTTGTAGTGTAGACATACCTCACAGTAGTAACAGAGAGAAGTAGAACCGCAGACATTTTAGCACAAAATGATTTTCCTAGAATTGCTATCTTAGCAGACTCTCATGCAGACAAACTTAGTTTTAACATGCAAAAAGTACTTCTAGGCAAAATTATTAGGTCCAGTAGGACTGTAGTGCATGCTGTATGCTTTTCTCATGGATCATTTTCCCTTTTTAAAATCAAATCTAAATAGTGCATAATACAACTTTATTTTGTATAGCATCTTTCACACAAACAATGTATAAAGTTAAATGATACAAAGTTAATGTAAAATATCTGCAGTGGTGGTGGTGGTCGGGAATTAAGAGATATAGACAAGGGAGCAAATGTCTTCAGGTGACGTATGAAACTAGATAGGGAGGCAGAAGGATTTAGGAAATCTGTTCCAAATGATAGAGCTTCAGGGGACAAGGCCGCAGCACAAACGGTGAGTTTGTAGGAAGAAACAGAGGAGGCTGAAGATAGACAAAAAATGGAATAGTGCGATGATCATAAATGAGCTAGGAAAAGGGATAAACAGTGAGGTGGAAAATTTTTCAGATGATACAAAATTACTCAATATAGTTAGGTCAAAAGCAGACTGTAAAGAGTTACAAATGGATCTCACAAAACTGGGTGACTTAGCAACAAAAAGGCAGATGAAATTCAATGTTGGGAAATGCAAAGTAATGCACGTTAGAAAATATAACCCAAACTATACATACAAAATGATAGGATCTAAATTAGCTGTAACTAATCAAGAAAGAGATCTTGGAGTCATTTTGGATAGTTCTCTGAAAAGATCTGCTCATTATGGAGTGGCAGTCAAAAAAGCAAACAGAATGTTGGGAATCATTAAGAAAGGGATAGATAATAAGACAGAAAATATCATATTGCCTCTGTATAAATCCATGGTATGCCCACATCTTGAATACTGCGTGCAGATGTGGTCAGGTCACCCCTTCTCAAAAAAGATATATTGGAATTTGAAAAGGTTCAGAAAAGGGCAACAAAATGCTTAAGGGCATGGAACAGCTTCCATATGAAGAGAGATTAAAAAGAGTAGGATGTTTCACCTTGGAAAAGAGATGACTAAGGGGGATGTGATTGAGAAGTTGTGGAAAAAGTTAATAAGGAATTCCTTACTCATTCTCATAACACAAGAGACAGAGGTCACCCAGTGAAATTAATAGGCAGCAGGTTTAAAGAAAACAAAAGGGAGTACTTCTTCATGCAGTGTACACTCAACCTATGGAACTCATTGCCATGGGATGTTGTGAAGGCCAAAACTATAAAGGGGTTCAAAAACAATTGGATAAGTTCATAGACAACAGGTCCATGAATGGCTATTAGCAAAGATGGTCAGGGATGCAACCCCATGCTCTGAGTGTCCCTGGCCTCTGACTTCCAGATGCTGGGAGTGGACTGTGGGAATTAGGTACTTAAGCCTGATGAGAAAGAAATCCAGTGGAGAGGAAATTGGCATGACTCAGTCAGAGTGGTGGGACAGGAAGGTGATTATCAAAGTAATTTTTTTTTAATGGACAGAACAGCAAGGAGATGATAATAAAGGGATGTTAGATAGGAGGAGATTCTCACAGCAATTCCACAGTTCAGGTGCAAAGATCAAATAACTGTTGAATAAATACATTATTTGAATTATTTTTTTTCATAAGGAAATTTGCCAACTATCTCATCAACGCCCTCAGGAACTTCAGTTCCTGCAACACTCCCTACGAACAATTGCACAGAGAAGGAATTTGTCTGTAGAGAAACAGGCCACTGCATCCAGATGATACAGAGATGTGATTTCAGACCTGACTGCTCTGATAAGTCTGATGAGTCCTCTTGTGGTCAGTGAACTAATTATTATGCTAATTTATTCTGAGATATTAAACATATTTAATTATTCCATATCTTCATTTGTTATTCTGTATTTGTGTCCTGGCATTAATCTTCATGTAAGCTTCCCCAAAGAAGACTAACCTTCAGCTTTGTAGTATGAGAATTTGAGATGTTATGCATCTTGAACCTTCCAATGTGCTGACTGGGACTTGACACTTTATATTTCAACTCAAATTACTTACTCAAAAGCTTACATCACTTAGTGCTTGGTTGCTATACATAGCCATATAAAAAAATACAGTTTCTCAAATTAATGGAACCAGTAATTATTGCTCAGCAAGGCAGTTGTTGGTGAGCAAGAAATTAAGATAATATAGCATGAAGGGAAGAGTGGATATAACCAAAAGAGTTACAAGGAAGTAACTTGTTGGCTGCTCCTGATGGATTTCTATTATCAAGATACTTAATAATAGAAATCAAACTATTGCTTTATATTTGTGCCTTAAAATATAGTCCTTGACAGTCCTGGTCTGATAGTTCACAATAGGAAATGTAGTTAGATTGCCCCTTCAGGACAGGAACTGTGTCTATATTAGAGGTGTGGGAAACGAGAATTTCCAGCTTATGGGAAATTCTGCAATTTCTAAATTTTGTTTTCACTCTGAATTTGAATGAAACACTGAATTTCAAAATTTGCCACAAAACTACAGTTTTTTAAAAAAGTTATTTTTCTTCAATCAAAACATTTACTTTGATTTCCACTTTCAAAAAAATCATAATAGAAAAGAAAATTGTCATGAAAAGCAGTTTCAAAATGAAAATTGGAAACATTCAGTTCTAAAAATGTTGAAATTAAATGTTGTGATATTATTGAATGCTTCATTTAGATTTTTTTCTAAATAAAACTTTGTTGAAATCAACACATTCCCATGGAACATTTTGATTTCAGTAAAACAGCATTTTCCAGCCAACTCTAGTCTATATGTTTGTTCAGCACTGAATACAATCAGCTGTTATGCATCACCATAGTACAAATAAATAATAAATGAATATTTTTTTATTTTTAATACTCATGGAACTTCCTTGAATACAGCAGTTTCTTCAAAATTATTTGATTTTAATTTCACAAATCTCTTCAGCTTTTTCCTGTATAGATTGATTATGAATATTGAAAAAATAAAATGTTGCATGCTTATGATTCGTCAGACAAATCACATGGTATTGTTTTTCTTTCCTGATTAAATGTGCGAGTATTTATAAAGCATTTTGTTTGTGTAGGTATGAATATAAAATATATTGTCCACAAATACACTGATATGTGATTTTGAGATCTACTTTCTCTTAACATTTGTTCCAGCAAAACATTAGCCACTGACTGACCATGGTAAGTGAACCCAAACGGAAAAAGTGGAAGTGATTTACAAATTCAAATTGATTGACATTTTCATGCAGTATTCTGAATAGGCCTGAAATATATCGGACCCGCGCTAGAACACGTGTCTATATAACGCGAATTTGGATATAACGCGGTCACAGCCATGGATCCCAAATTTAAGTACTGTACAGTACATTTTTTTTGAGTATAGACGCGATAAATCGACCATTGAGCGCTCTCCTGTCGACTCTAATACTCCACCAGAATGAGGAGCGAAAGCGCAGTCGACGGGAGAGCAACAGCTATTCACGTTGCTGAAGTTGCATATCTTAGATCGACCCCGTGTGGTAGTGTAGACAGCCCTAAGACAATTGCTGTAGGCCTAGAATGCCATACAAATATAATGTAATAAAAATTTACAGGTATAGTATTTATCTTTAGAAAGATGTCAAAAATGTTGGGCAAAAGGAAGGCTTACTTGGTGCAGGAGAAATTGGAAGCTATCGAATGACTTAGAAATGGCAAAACCCCGGCAAAGATTACCCGCGATATTGGCATTAACGAGTCCACCTTTCGTGGATGGCTAAAGAATGCTGACAAGCTCGGAACTTGCATTCATAACCTGGATGAAGAGCATGGCCTTCAAAGAAAACGAGCCTATTTAGCGAATGATGCTAATGATGCTGCGGTGTACATGTGGTTTGTGGAAGAACAGCAGAAAGGCATTCCAATTTCTGGTCTGGTTATAGCCATGCAAGTGGAAAAATTCAACCGGGAACTTAATGATGAATTCAGCAATTTTAAGGCGAGTTCAGGTTGGCTATGGCGATTTCAGGAAAGACACAGAATATCTCAGATTGCAGTTTTGGGAGAAAAACACTCTGCTGATGCCGATGCCATGCAACCATACCCTGTGAAGCTGAGGGAAATTTTACAGACAGAGGGTTACTCGGAATGCAGTTTGCAATGCAGATGAAACAGGAATTTATTATAAAATGTTGCCCGATAAAACCCTGGCTGTCAGAACAGATGAATGTAAGAAAGAAGGATATAAACAGGCAAAAGATCACCTTACTTTATTGTTTTTTGTGAATGCAACTGGCAAGCATAAATTAAAACCATTGTGCATTGGAAAAATCTCGCATGCCTCGGTGCTTTCATCATGTAAATGTGAATTGCCTGCCATTTTCTTACAAGAACTCCAAAAATTCCTGGATGACGAGAGATTTTTGAACAATGGTTCTTCACTGAATTTGTCCCTTTTGTGCCAAAGCATTTGCGGGCAAAACGCTTAGAAGAAAAGGCCATTCTTTTGCTAGACAACTGCGCATCCTCTGGCCAAAAGACTCGGAACCCATGTTGCTAAAATACAGGTTGAATACTTACCTAAAAACATGACTTCCAAAATCCAGCTGCTCGATCAAGGTGTTATTGCCATTTTTAAACAGCACTATCGACGGAACTTGGTACGACAAATGATAGAAAGCGAGTTGTCTGTCACCAATTTTCTGAAGAAGTAGACTATAAAAGACTTTTTACATTAAAAGAAAAGGAGTACTTGTGGCACCTTAGAGACTAACAAATTTATTTGAGCATAAGCTTTCGTGAGCTACAGCTCACTTCATCGGATGCATTTGGTGGAAAATACAGTGGGGAGATTTATATATAGGTGTATATAAATCTTCCCACTGTATTTTCCACCAAATGCATCCAATGAAGTGAGCTGTAGCTCACGAAAGCTTATGCTCAAATAAATTTGTTAGTCTCTAAGGTGCCACAAGTACTCCTGTTCTTTTTGCGGATACAGACATGGAGACTCTAGATGACCTTGTAAACTGGAGTAATAGTAATAGGATGAAATTTTAATAGTGAGAAGTGTAAGGTTATGCATTTAGGGATTAATAACAAGAATTTTAGTTACAGGTTGGGGACGCATCAATTAGAAGTAAGGGAAGAGGAGAAGGACCTTGGAGTATTGGTTGATCATAGGATGACTATGAGCTGCCAATGTGATATGGCTGTGAAAAAAAGCTAATGCAGTTTTGGGATGCATCAGGAGAGGCATTTCCAGTAGGGATAAGGAGGTTTTAGTACCATTATACAAGGCACTGGTGAGACCTCACCTAGAATACTGTGTGCAGTTCTGGTCTCCCATGTTTAAAAAGGATGAATTCAAACTGGAGCAGGTACAAAGAAGGGCTACTAGGATGATCCGAGGAATGGAAAACTTGTCTTATGAAAGGAGACTGAAGGAGCTTGGCTTGTTTAGCCTAACTAAAAGAAGGTTGAGGGGAGATATGATTGCTCTCTATAAATATATGAGGGGGATTATTTAGGCTCAGCACCAATGTGGACACAAGAACAAATGGGTATAAACTGGCCACCAGGAAGTTTAGACTTGAAATTAGACGAAGGTTTCTAACCATCAGAGGAGTGAAGTTTTGGAATAGCTTTCTAAGGGAAGCAGTGGGGGCAAAAGATCTATCTGGCTTTAAGATTCTACTCGATAAGTTTATGGAGGAGATGGTATGATGGGATAATGTGATTTTGGTAATTAATTGATCTTTAAATATTCATGGTAAATAGGCCTAATCCCCTGAGATGGAATATTAGATGGATGGGATCCGAGTTACCCAGGAAAGAATTTTTTGTAGTATCTGGCTGGTGAATCTTGCCCATATGCTCAGGGTTTAGCTGATTGCCATATTTGGGGTCGGGAAGGAATTTTCCTCCAGGGCAGATTGGAGAGGCCCTGGAGGTTTTTCGCCTTCCTCTGTAGCATGGGGCACAGGTCAGTTGAGGGAGGATTCTCTGCTCCTTGAAGTCTTTAAACCACGATTTTGAGGACTTCAATAGCTCAGACATAGGTGAGGTTTTTTGTAGGAGTGGGTGGGTGAGATTCTGTGGCCTGCGTTGTGCAGGAGGTCGGACTAGATGATCAGAATGGTCCCTTCTGCCTTAGTATCTATGAATCTATTAATCTATGACTAACACGGCTGCTACTCTGAAACCTTCTTTTACATTGGCAGTGATTCCTGGAATTTATTAAGCACTGAAACGATAAACCACTGTTGGATGGTGGGACTGAGAGAGTCGTTTGGCCACCCTCTCCCTGAAGAAAATGAAGAAAGCAGATCACAGTCTGATGAGGAATTCGACTTTGAGGGATCTACAGAGGAGGAAGTTGGAAGAACAAATATGGAGTGGATGCAGGAACTGGGCCAGCAACTATCTGGGTTCGGGGTAACTGTTCTGCCACAAAATATCGAATCCTGGATAAGAGGCGATGATGAAGCAGAAGAATTTTGTCGCATTGCTGAAAGTCTAACGGATGACCAAATTCTTCAGATAGTACGACCAAACAACATTCCAGAAGCTGAGGAATTCGCCTTCACTGTGGAAGAAGAGGAAGATGAAGTGGTCATCGTTCCAACGTCAACTGCGACCATGTCTGGCTTAGAGACTGCTTTGAGATGGTTTGAGATGCAAGACATTGAGCCTATAAAAATTATGCAGCTACGTAGTCTTTTGCAGTTTGCTAAGCGGAACCAGCACAGCAGCAAGAAGCAAAAGCAACTCACCAACTTTTTAAAGAAAAACTAGACTAGTTTATTAGAACGTCTACTTTAAATCTCTAATAAAGCAACACTTTTTCTCTCGTTTATTGTTTCCTTCAAGTAGGAGTTTATTTTCTAAGGTTTTCTATACTTTATGGATGTGACATTTACTGTATACAGTAATTTCATTTTAATGCGGTCCCCACTATAACGTGGTACTTGGCATGGATCCCAAATTCCACATTCTAGCAAGGGTCCGGTGTACATCCTGCAGGCAGCAATCTGTGCACAGGAGGGCGTTATCCACTGTCAATTGCAGTTTAAAACATAATATTTATAAAACACATAAAACTGTAAAAAAATGTGTGGTACTTTAGACTGTGCCACTTATCACTGTCAGAAAGCATCATTAATCTTATGAATAATTAGGCAGAGACATTGGTTGTGGTTCGCTTTACTGTAACCTTTTAAACAATAAATCTGCTCTGTTAGCGCCCCACCCCCACTACTTTATTCCCCAACCTCTACTCCCCCAAAGAGGTTACCCCAGGATAACATGTTCTCCTCACACACACTGACTAATACAGAGATCATCTAAAGCTTGGTCTACACTACCAACTTATGGCGGCATAACTGTCACTCACGCCCCGAGTGAAGTAGTTGTAGCGACCTAGCCCACGCTGTACACAGCGCTATGTTGGTTGGAGGCTTATCCCGTTGACATAGCCACCTCTCGGAGAGGTGGAGTACCTACGCTGATGAGAAAAGCTCTCCCATCAGCATAGGTAGCATCTTCAATAAGCGGTACAGCAGCACAGCTGCAGTGCTGTAAGTGTACACAAGCCCTAAGCAGCACCAACATTTACAAGCTGCGTAGGTTAGCAATACAACTTTCACATGCCCCATAGAATCCTCAGAGCAGTCCCCTGAACTAACCAGTGCTAATCTGTTTGAAAGTCTTGGAACCTGATAGGGACTCATCCTGCACCAAAAAGGCAAATTTGGAGCTTCTAAAAAATAATTTGGAAGTTACACTGCAGTTGACAAGTTCCCTAAGTAGTGGAAATGACCATTAGTAAGGCTACGTTTTAGTCACAGTTATTTTTAGTAAGTCACAGACAGGTCAGGGGCAGTAAACAAAACATTACGGCCTGTGACCTGTCCATGAGTTTTACTATATACCCCTGACTAAAACTTGGGGAGGGGGTGGCTCGGGACAACAGCCTGGGGGGGCACCACGGATGTTGTGGGGGGACGGTTGGCGGGTCTGGGGAAGGCTCCCAACCCAGCTCCTGAGCTCCACGTGTTGCCTCTGCTCTGCCCCAAGCTTCAGTTCTGCAGCTCCCATTGGCTGGGAATCGCAGTCAATGGGGAACTGGGGGGGAGGTGCCTGCCAGCACAGGCAGCACATGGAGCTAGAAGCTGAGGGAGGAGAGTTCCTGTAGCCCTTCCAGGGAGCCCGCTCTAGGTAAGCACCGCCCTGCACCCCAGCCCTGAGCACCCCCACACCCAGACTCCTGCTGCTGGGAGTGGGAAGCGTGAGACTGCCCCAGCAGCAGCTGGTGCGACTGGCCCAGTGGCTGCCTGAGCTTCTCAGGTGGCCTCCGGGCGAGGCATGCCGGCTGCTGCAGAAGTCACGGAAAGTCACGTAATTCCATGACCTCCATGACAAACACAGAGCCTTAGCCATTAGATTCTGTGTGTGGGGACACTGAGTGGGAAACGGCAAGTAGAATACTCATTTGTCCCATCTTCAGGAAGGGATCAGCTAAGGCACAGGAGGCTAAAATACTACCCAAATAAGATGGTATTTCAGTATTTTGGTCCCAATGTCAAATGGCAGCATTACTGTAAGGCATTCAGATATGATTTGGATTGTTAAAATAAAAACTAATTTGCTTTTTGAGTTTCCTTCATAAAGTTGCTATCCCACTAGTAGCTAATGGCTTTTACACTGATATCTTGGCATATGAGATCACCAGAGGAAATGGGTCCTTTTCATATATAATGTGATCTGATAGACACCAAGGTGAATAACAGTTCAAATGATTTATTTTTCTCCCCAGGTTAGAATTAGTTTCTTAGCCAATAATATAGTGAGTATGATTGGTATTGTACCAATAGGGAAAAGCCATGCTTGTTGATACGGTATAAATATTAATTAAAGAAACTACACTGAAATTCTTTTATACCCAGATTGTTCACTAGACCCGAACATCAACTGTCTGATCATTCCCAGTTTGTAGACATATACTAAGTATTTTAATTTTGTCTTGTAAAGTCGTGGAAGTTTGTGATTTTGAAGGTGAAAACCTGTGTGAATGGTATCAACCAGCAACAGAAGTGACAGCAGCAACTCTTTCAGTCCATTCCACTAATGCATTCCAGTGGGGCCTTGGAAATGGAGCAACCATGCATCCTGGGGAAGAAAACCACAGGCCATCAATTGATCACACAATGTGAGTAAGATGTTCACACCTACACACTTACCTCTTGGGACTGTATATGGTTAGTCGGCTATGGCACTTGTGAATTCTGCTGTCATTTGCTCATTAGTGTCAGTGTTAAGTTATTCTAGGCTTGTACTGCTCTAAGAGCAGAATTTGGCTCAGTGCATGTGAAAACTGAACTCTCTTCTAACATATAACTGTCTTGTACACCACTAGCAGGGGAGGAGAATTGCTGCCCCACCATGTCCTTCACAATGCTGAGTTGTCACCTCCAGCAGTACTAGCTCTGAGAAGAGGCTGCCAATCAGTAATCCTGTAGGGACCAGGGTGTGAACAATCATGCCTAATGCTTAGAGTCAGGCACCTGAAACCAGAGCCAGGGTCAGAGTCAGGTGCCAAGCCAAAGGTCAGAGCCGGAGTCAGTGTCAGGGTTAGGATAGGAGCAGAGACCTGGAATGAGGCAGAAAAGCAGGAACTGGCAACAGAAAGGGTTCTGGGATAAGGAGCGCAGGAACCAGAAACAGGCAGGGCTTAGGAATCAGGCAAGTAGGGAGGGTCCATAGCATCTGCCAGCCAGCCAGGCACAATTTCCTGTGCTTCTTTCTGGTTTAAGTAATATGTCCCTGCCACTCAGAGGACATCTCCTCCAAACAGAAGCTTTGTGGGCCCTTAGTGAGCTAAAGTTTCACTAGCCCATTTTTCCATATCTTTGGGTGAGTGGCTAGGTTGTGCTCACAGTCTGTCCTGCCTGGGGGCTCATGGCCCAGATTCAAAGGCCTGGATCCCTCATAATTACTGGCTGATGTGTTACATCTGAGAATACAGATGGAAGCAGACGTGGGCAGCGTGTATAATAGGCTAAGGAAGGCTAATCCATCCCTAACCCAGGCCGTGGCCCGCCCTTGCTCCACCCCGAGACCCCACCCTCGCTCCCCCTTTCCCTCAAAGCTGGTGGGAGCTCAGCTCAGGCCAGCAGCCTGGAGCTCGGAGCTTGGTTAACCAGCTGCTAGGCTGGCCATAGGCATGGGGCAGCTCGGGTTGGGTCAGTAGTTGGGCCGGCTGGTGGCCTGAGGGGTCAGGCCAGTGCTTGGGCCAGCCGGGGGTCACAGCAGCTGTTGGCCCAGTGCTCGGGGCGGGCGGACCAGTGCTCGGGGCGGGCGGACCAGTGCTCGGGGCGGGCGGACCAGTGCTTGGGCCAGCCGGTGCAGCTAGGGCAGTCTGGCCAATGGCCCAGGGATTTGGACAGCTTGGGCAGGTGGGCCGATACTTGGGGCAGTTTGGCTGGGACTCTTCTGGCAGTAGGATGGAGGGGGGCCTCGGGGCTCTGGCAGGCGGGCAGGGACACAGAAGGGGTGGGGTAGGGACAGGGCCTCGGGCAGAAGGGGCAGAGTGGGGCTGGGCTGGGAGCTAGCCTCCACGAAGTGTGGGTTCACACGCTATCCATGGAAGCAGTGACTCACTGCTCTGAGATTGTGAATAATTAAGGATATGCACTAGGACTGTCAATTAATCACAGTTAACTCACGTAATTAACTCAAAATATTTATTGCGATTAATCACACTGTTAAACAATAGAATATAAACTGAAATTTATTAAATATTTTTTGTTTATCTACATTTTCAAATATATATATTTCAATTACAACACAAAATACAAAGTGTACAGTGCTCACTTAATATTTTGATTACAAATATTTGCACTGTAAAAAGATAAACAAAATAAATAGTATTTTTCAATTCACCTAATATAAGTACTGTAGTGCAATCTCTTTATCATGAAAGTTGAACTTACAAATGTAGAATTGCGTACAAAAAAACCTGCATTCAAAAATAAAACAATGTAAAATTTTAGAGCCTACAAGTCCATTCAGCCCTACTTCTTGTTCAGCCAGTTGCTAAGAGAAACAAGTGGGTTTAAAGTTCTGGAACAACCTTCCAAGGGAAGAACTGGGGGCAAAAGACCTATCTGGATTCAAGATTAAACTCAATAAGTTTACGGAGGAGATGGTATGACGGGATAACATGATTTTGGCAATTAATTGATCTTGGACTATTAGTGGTAAATAGGCCCAATGGCCTGTGATGGGATGTTAGATGGGGTGGGATCTGAGTTACTACGGAGAATTCTTTCCTGGGTATCTGGCTGGTGAGTCTTGCCCACATGCTCAGGGTTCAGCTGATCACCATATTTGGGATCAGGGAGTAATTTTCCTCCAAGGCAGATTGGCAGAGGCCATGGGGGTTTTTTGCCTTCCCCTGCAGCATGGGGCACGGATGACTTGCTGGAGGATTCTCTGCACCTTAAAGTCTTTAAACCATGATTTGAGGACTTCAATAACTCAGACATAGGTGAGAGGCTTATTGCAGGAGTGAGTGGGTGAGATTCTGTGGCCTGCGTTGTGCTGGAGGTCAGACTAGATCCCTTCTGATCCATAATGGTCCCTTCTGATCTTAAAGTCTATGAGTCTGCTCTCTTGATAAGGGGACATAGTGCATCATGTGAAGATGAAATCCGGCTGGGGAACGAAGCACATAGAGAGAAACAGGGACATGTGGCAACCAAAACACACTCACAGGAGGCATTGTGGCAGCATAAGTGAACCATAAAATTTCAGTTCTTTTCTGAAATATTTCAGTTTTCAGCTGAAAACCAGAACTTTTCAGTTTTATGACATTCAAGGTTGTTTATTTTTAAATGAAAAAATCAAAGTTTTCCCATGGAAGCAGGCACATTTTGGAAAAAAAAAAAACCTATATGAAAAACCTAATTTTCTGTTGAAAAACGGTTTCAATTAAAAATGTTAACCAGATCTAGTACATATGTCTATCACTGTATATTAAAAGAGATAAAATATCACTGTACATTAAAACATGTACAGGATGCAAATGCTATAATAGTAAATAGTAAATTCTGTAAAACAGAAAATTTGATGCTAATATTATCTACTATACAACAATTATATCATAAGATTTTATATTCTTTAGTCAGTTCAGGTTTTTTGCACTTGATTTACCATATTCCTTTTCTCTTCAAGCAGGAAGACGCACTGATGTTCTGTGGAAAGTCTAAATTGTTTCCAAAAAATGACAAACTAAAACTAATTTTTAACTATGGTTAAATTATGGGGCTTTTTAGAATAGAAACATGGTAATTTTACTGACATTAAAAACCCTAACATATTAAGCTGAAATGCAGTAATTCTCTTATACTCATATTAACAATTTTGTCAGGTTGAATGCTCTATAGTATTACTGTGACACTAAAAATAAACATAAATCTAGTTTTAAACTTCCATCAAAATAGTAACTCTTATTGCAATTAGCAACGTTGGTGTCCTCTTCTGCATTCCTTGCCACATTTAAGTAGTTATTTCCTACTTTCACAGAGAGTTGCATGCATCTATCATGCCAGATAGAAAATCTTGTTTTTCTTAATCACCTCTCTGAGATGCTTGCTCATCCAGCTTGATCTATAACTCCTGCCTATGAATTTTTTCCCCTTTCTTGGGATGCAGGCTTCCGATAGCTTCTGCAGCTGTGACTTGAAGTAATCCCAGACCTCCTTCGCCTTTAGATTCATAAGTGCTTCAGTCCAATCTGCTTCCCTAACCAATTTCCTTAATTTTTTCAAGTCAACCCTTTTGAAATCAAAACCCCTAGTCAGATTTATTTTTGTTCATCCTTCCATTCAGTTTGAACTGAATTAGCTCATGATCACTCGAGCCAGGGTTGTCCCCAACAACCATTTCTTCTATGAAGTCCTCACTACTCACCAAAACCAAATCTAAAATGGCATCCCCTCTTGTTGGTTCAGCAACTACTTGATGATGGAATTCATCAGCTATCACATCTGGGAAAATCTGAGCCTTATTATTATTACTAGCACTTGTCCTCCAGTCTATATGTGGGAAGTTAGTCTCCCATGATCATGCAGTTCCCATTAGTATTTATGTCATTAAAAACATTAAAGAGGTCTCTATCCATATCCAAATCAGATCCTGGAAGTCTATAGCACACCCCAAGCACTGTCCCAGGGGAACCTCTAGTAGCTTTCTTCCCCAATGTGGTTTTTGCCCAGACAGACTCTGTCTTATCCATTCCATCGCTTCTTATTTCTTTACAGTCTACCGCATCATTGATATACAATGCTACTCCACCACCTTTACCTTTATTTCTGTCTTTCCTAAGCAGCACATACCCTTCAATACCTGTAGTCCAGTCATGACTACTATTCCACCATGTTTCTGTTATCCCTGTAATATCTGGTTTCACTTCCTGCACAGTAGCTCTAGTTCCTCCATTTTGTTACCGAGGCTCCTTGCATTGGTGAACAAACATCTTAATTTTTGCTGTTTGGCCTCACTCGCTTTCTTCACCTGATTAAGCATGGACATTCTACCGCCAGTATGACCTATTAGACTAGTATCCATGGTGCATTGTGGGAAAAGTAGTCTAACCAGGGAACCTGACCTATAGAGGAGAATGAGATCATGAGAGCACCCAAATTTCAACTTCCATGAGGTGCATCCATGGTATTTCCAAAACAAAATATTTCTATTTTCTATTTCTCACTGAACTTTAAGTTTCATCAAAACTTTCCATGGGGGGAAAAACTCATTTTCTGTCCAGCTCTAACATGTACACTGTGTAACTGCCTGTTTTCATACAGTATAACAAATTTCATGCAGAATGGATGAAACTCTTACAGGTTCAGAGGGTAGGTGTGACGGTGGGAGAGAGGCTGTTTGTTGAATGGGGCCAACCCCATTGTCCCAATGCGGGGTTGGTACACCTCATCACACAGTCATCTGGACTCCTTGTGGGATCAAATATTTGCAACAATGTGGTCTCAGAACCCCTAGTGGGGTCAAGCAAATATCAACCCGCTGCCCCCAGGCGGGGTAGGACAAGCAGTTTGTAGCCTCTGAGACTTCTGGCCAAGGCAAACAGTAACAATTAGGGTTTCTGATCTTCCGGGCAGAGCGGAACAAACAGTCAGTCTATAGCCCCTAGGTGGGGCTGAACAACCAAGCAGTCTAGGGGGCCTCTGAGCTTCCTGGCTGGGGCAAGCAAGCAGCAACTGCTTGAGGGTGGGGGGGGTTCAGACTCTTTGGGCAGGGCCAAATAAACAATCAGTTTGTAGCCCCTGGGCGGGGCAGAGTAAGCCGATGGTCTATGGCCCCTGAACCTCATGGCTGGGGCAGGCAAACAAACAGTAGCCACACCTAGTCGCGAGTTAGTGGGGTAGGGGATCCCAGGCCCACCCTGCTCCACCGAGCTCCAACCCAGGGCCCTGTGAAGCCAGGGGATTCCTCATTAAGGGTTTTAACACCAACTTTCACTATATTCCCTGGGTCACTTCTTACCCTGTCAATCTCTTCAGTCATCTGGTTGTCCGCAGAGTAGCCGAGGCCCACAGCTCATACTGCTTGGCGAGTCTCAGGCATCTCTACAGGAGCTTGCAACACATGTCCCTCCTCCTCCTCTGCCTGCCCAGACAGAGCTTGGCTTCCTCCATTTATCTGTTCCTTCCACCTGGAGCATATGCAGCAGAGGTGAGGGGAGCCTGGCCTCTTGGACCCAATTGATTCGTCTGTCCCCGTTGGCCCAATGCGGGGTCAGTATACCCCATCACAGTAGGCACCATTTAAACTGCATGGTGCAGGATGCCAACAGAATAGCTATAAAGGGTGGAAGCTCCACAATGGGCTGAGTGAATAATTGATTTTTGGTTCAGCCAGCAAATCAAAAAATCAGGGAAAATATTCAGTGTGATTCCAAAAATGTTCAGAATTTGTCATCAAATTGGAAAAGTAAAATTCAGTCCAGCAAATTTGAGTATGCATGTATGTGTGTTTGTGCCCCTCCTGTATAACCCTTAGCCTTTAGGGCACTTGCCTGAGACACAGGAGACTGAGATCTGAATCTGCATTCTGGGGCAAGGACTTCAATTCAGATCTCTCCTATGCCAGATGAGCACCCTAACCAACAGGCTATCAGCTATTTGGGGGTGGTACCTCTCAATCTCTCATTGAAGTTGTTCCATTTTGTATAAATCATCTCACTGGGACTTCTAGATGCTACTGTAATAAATAATAATAAATAATAAATAATGTGTCTAGGCTTAAGCAAGTGCATAGACTAGGCAAGCAGCGAACTAGATAACTGCAGGCCTCATAATTCATTTCCACTTGAGAGAAAATGATTGGTGATTTAGCAAAGTCTTTGGAATCAATAGGACTATTTAGGTACCTTTGGTTTATACTTTGCAAATATTGCAGATACTTAGGAATCTGTTTCCTCTTTCTGCTGCAGTAACTTTGTATTATATAATTCATATCCAAATATCTCATCAAAGCCAATGAAGCAAAAACAACAAAAAGGATATGAAACCTAAATTCTGAGCTCACATGATAATCATTTGTTTTGTAAACAGCTCCCTTGATAACCATATATTTAGCATATCTGTCTTGCTTTGTGTCTGCTTTTCCGACAGGTATTATCCTAGTTTGGCATTCAAAAGGTAAAAACTAAATAAATAAAAAGAGAAAAATAACCAGACTATACTGCAGTAGAAAGCAGTTTTCATAGCAATCAGGGAAGTGATCAGAACCATTCTAAAGTAAGTGGTGATTGGGAGTAAGGGGCTGAAGATAGGTGAAAAAATGCCATGTAGTCACACAGGAGTGCAGTCACTTAAAAAAAAAAAAGGGGGGGGGGGCGGGAGGAGGATCAAGAGTCAAGAAGTCTATAGAATTCAGCTACATTTAGGGGGATAGGATAGGAAAAATTTAGCAAAGACACGTGTCTCATTTCCCTACTCAGCTGGGGTGCCAATGTATTTCTACCTTTTCCTGCATGTCCTATTGCTTATCCGACCTGTTCTTTTATTGTGCTTCATTCAGCTAATTTCAATACACAACAAATGTGGAAAAAAAATACCTCACTGAGTGTCTCTGTGCTCTCCACAGCAACCAATTCTGCAAAGGGTGCAGGGAGGCACATGCTGTTGGCCCAACATTTCTTCTTTTCAAATTATTCTAGTAGTAACATATATAAGTGATTTGACTACTGTAGCAATGGATCATAACACCCAGTAACATGTTTAAAAGCATGACTTCAGCCTTTTCAGACATCCAGGAAGAGCACAATCATTTTTCTGAAAGAAGATTTGCTGGAAACATCAGCCACCTGTTTCATTTAAATTAAATGATGACTTTGGCAATTTGCACTTCAGCAAATTTTGGTTTAATTAGAAACTTTGGATAAGGGACTGATTCAAATTTTGGAGAGAATGAGAATTCAGATAGTCAGGCTTCATGAAATTGGGTTTTATCTGTATAATCTTTTTGGACATACTGCAGCGTAATGTAAGTTTTTCTCCCAAGTGGCTAGGGGAAATGGTTGTGGGAACCTCTTGTTAAAATATTGGCAGAGTATTGTAACAATCAGTGTAGACACCATCTCCACCAATACCTGGTGCTATATCTTTATCCTAATGTTAAATTCTTGTCTTGTATATTGTTATGTTGATGTATTTGATATGGGGATTTTAGCAGGAGGTTCAGTTCTGCCTATCTATGCTGGAGTGGGCACTTGCAGTGTTTCAGTCAATCCCTGTGATTCTATAAGCAAATATTACACCTGGTGGCAGAAGCTTCAAGATGGCACAAGCACTTTGCTTGAGAAGAAATTTACTGGTCATGCAGATGAGACTAGAATCTGCGAGCACTTGACAGACTTTGAGCTGCTGCTCTCTGTGAATGAGTGGCCTGATATGAAAGCAGCACAATATCCAACAGTATTTTTCTATGGTGATCCCAAAGCATTTTACCAGCAGCTTCCTAGTGCAGATTGTGGTTCTTATAGATACGCCTATATGATTGCTTTGAGAGGAGCTTGGCCCTTTTGAAATATCAGAAGGCATAGCAAGCAGGAGGTGGAGTGGCAGAGAACTGCTGCATAGTTGTTTTTGTGCATTGCAGAGACCGTTTGGTAGGGCTTTTCCTGCACTACCCTGGCCAGGAGGTGGCTCGAGTGATGCAGAACCTGCTGTGCTGAATCTGGAACTGGCACTTCAGAGAGGGGACTGTCACAAATATGGCAATTTCCTGAAATAGCCTTGAATGACTTTATTGTATTAAGTTTATGTATTACTGTGGGCCAGAATTGCATGAAACCTCTCTAGGCGGGAGATGTGACAAATGTAAAAACAGTGTAATCAAAAGACTATATTGAAAATGTGCCACACAAGTATGAACTTTTGGGACAGTAAGTATTAAGTGGATTTCCTGGGGATGCCCTAGGCAGAGGTTAATGCACATTACACAACTTTGGTTATGCACAACCCCAGCCTTTTTAAGCTACATCCTGAGGAGGGGGGTCTTTGTCTGATGATTTACCTATTATAGGAGGCCAGGACCAAAGGCCTGAGCTGCATAGAGAAATAGCTGCTCTGTCCAGCCTATGTTCTAGTTCTGGGTCTAAGATGGATATAAACTTGTAAACATGGGGAAAACCTAATTGTGGATTTTGAAGGACTGAAACATAGCAGAACCCTAGGTTGGAGCTTGGGGTGACATCTTGTAAAGCTTTTTAGCATGTACGTAGGTTCTTCTGTTGTTTTAATGTTTTCTCTCTAATGCTTTCATCTTAAGAATAAATGTGCTTGCTTAAAAGGAGCTGTATGATAACTTATTACTGCAGACAGTTACACTGTAGCCTTTGGAGATAAAACAGCACAGATGCTGACCTGCTTAGGCAGTTTGGCTTGCTGGGGATGTCACAGTGTAAATCCACAGTGTAAATCTGTGTAGCCTTAACACCCCGATCAGAAGGGGGAGAAAGACTGGTAATGGCTGGGAGCTGGAAACCTTTAAGTGGGTATCCTCGAGGGACCACAGAGGGGGGAATAAAAGTGCACTTAATCTGAAACTGTGTTCAGATGGCCTATGTTCAGTGGCAAATTATGAGAGGGTCCTGTGTGAGTTTATAAATGGGAACTTCATAATCTGCTGGCGAAGGAAGATAACATACTGGATAAACCTATGGACTAGATTATATGATGAGTTTGAAATGCCCCAGGGTGACTCCTTTGCAGCACTTCAAAAAAGATTGCTAGAGAAGTGGCTAAAGAATTGAAGGAAGCCCAAGTGCAAGATATTCACACGTGCCCTTGGGATCAGATGAGAGAGACTGTTTCCCAAATTGATCTCAGAACAGATGACATTTGCAGGTGATGCAGAGGCAAAGACCACTGGAGACGGAATTGTCCAAGCAGAGGGAAACCTCATCCAGGGAAACTAGAAGTTGATGCAATACGGCCAACATCCACAACTAGTAGAATTGCCATGTTAAGAGCTGCCCAGGTATCTGTTACTGCACCTGGAGACATCAATGCCTGGTAAAGCACAATGCTGTTGGACTCAGGATCTGGAATAAGTCTCATCCATGGAGAACACCCAGCACTTCAGAGGGAGGAGATTTATACTGCAAGAGTTAAATTGGTGATTATTAATCATGAGCCACAGCAGACAGCAGATGAAATCTAGCTCCCACTGAACTTGGGGTCTCTGCAAACTCAATGGGTTTTTGCTGTGGTGACTAGTATTTCTAGTGCTGTTGTATTGGGAGTGGATTTCATCCAAGAGAATCAAAAAAATACTCCTGGGTTATTAGGAGAACCAAACTGTTCCTGGATAATATTCGGAGATGAGTAGGAGAAAGTGTAGATCCTGGAGGGCATCCTGAGGGCCTCAGAGGTATTTCTACCATACCTAAAGGATGACAGAGAGGAAGTTCTCCCTGTGGTATCTTGGAATAAAGGAATGCTGCAGTGAACCAGTAGGGCTGTTTGAAGTTACCAATGTCCACTTAGGAATGCTGTTTAGAAAAATTCTGTCTTGAGTTGGACCAAAGGATGAGTTCTGAGTAAGAGTAATTGATGTGACTGACCAGGAAAGTGCAGCTAATGAAAAATCAGACCATGGGGAAAGCGTCCAAGTTAGCTGGTGTCTCAAAGCCTCTCACAAGAACAGTGATCAAGAGCTGTGAGGTAGCCCAGTCACTAAAAGAACATAGGAGTGACTTGACAGAAGTGGCCATAGAAGGCAATGAAAGGAAGAGACTAGAACAGCTACTCTGATTATATGTTAGTGTGTTTTCCAGGAATAATGAAGAGTTGGGGAGTAACATTGGATTGTGGAGTAGCATTGGATTTTGCTTAAGCCAAGGAGTGTTCCTGTGAGGCTGCCCCGCTTCAGATTATCCTGGTGTATCAGATAGCAGTGAAAGAGAAGCTAAATTGCATGCTGGCCGATGGTCTGATTGAGCAATCTATGTCACCTTGGGCATTGGAACTGTGAAAAAATCCAGTGAAGACTTGAGGATACATGTTGCCTACAGGAGACTTAATTCACAGAGTGTTCAACATAGCTACCCACTTCCCCACATAGCAGTCACCCAGGATAAAAGTCAGGAGCAAAATATTGTGATTTGGTGTTTGGATATTATCAGATTAAAGTGGCACCTGAAGATCAAGGACAAAATTGCCTTAGTGACACCTTGTGGATTGTTTCATCTCTGCAGAATGCCTTTCAGATTTAGGAATGCACCAGGCACATATCAGAGGTTAGTGAATCATCTAACCCACTTTTTGAGAGCTGAAGACATCCACCTGTACTTAAAGACTCTATTTGTTTCCACAAAACATGGGAGGAACATCTGGTAGGAGTGGAAAGAATTCTAAAGCTTTTTAAGGATTCAGTGTTCAAACTTGCAGGAAATAACTGCCAGTTTGCAAGGAATTGCATCACCTTCCTAGGACATATAATCAGTGAGGATGGGTTGGAACCCCAACCCCAGAAACTGAACATTATGAAGGACTAGAAGGTTCCCGCAAACCTGGAAGAGTTACAGTGATTTGTAGGCCTCTGTGGATTCCACAGAAGACTTGTAAAAAATACTTCTCAGAGCAGCCAGTGACATTATTCCAGCTAACAAAGAGCAACTTTGATTGGACAGAGCAACTTGAAAAAGCATTTGAATCACTGAAGGAAGGACTTCTAAACTGCTGTGTTTAAATTCATGGATTCATCCCATCCATTCCTGGTAACTTGTGAAGCATCAACGATGGCTGTTCAATTTGCACTTGAACAAATTGATGAGCTTGGTAGGCACAGACCTATGGCCACAAATTATATGCAAGATAAACCTAGTATGCAGCTATAGAACTATTGTTGTTTACTAGGTGTGAATTCGCAGTGTACGCAGACCACAGTGCCCTGCAGTGGCTTCTTACAAAGCTCAACCCAGAAGAACACCTGGGGAGATAGATTCACAAACTGTCTGAATATACATTGAATGCAGTGTAGTTGTAGCCATGTCGATCCCAGCCTATTGGAGAGACGAGGTGGGTGAGATAATATCTTTTATTAGACCAAGTTCTGTTGTGAGAGAGACAAGATTACGAGCCGCACAGAGCTCTTCTTCAGGTCTCGGAAAGGTATTCCAAGTATCCCAGCTAAATGCAAGGTGGAATAGATTGTTAGCATAGGTAGTTAGCATATATTGTAAGGGACCATTCAAGGTAGAGTGGCCCGTTAACAGTACTCTAGTTTTAAGACAAAAAGAAGGGAGTTAGTGGGTTGCAGATTGTTGTAATAAGACACAAGTCTCTGTTCAGTCCATGATTTTTAGTGTCTAGCAGAGTTATGAATTTAATCTCCCAGGCTCGTCTTTTGAAAGTGTCATGGAGATTTATATACATTCACAGTTCACTAGAAACCTGGAAAGCAAAATGTGGTTGTGGATGCTCTCCGCCCAGCCGAGTAAGTGTAGGGAGAATAGATTTAACCTGGTCTTGTGAGTATATCTGGCAAGAACAGTCTGAGCTATGTTCAGTTCACCAACAGAACTACCAAAGGACATCCAGATTGGGGAGGTTCAAGAGTGATTCTCCATTGATCTGTTGAACTTGATGGTGAATTAAGGTAACAAGATTGTCTTGCCAGCAAGCTTACAGAGAAGAGTACTGGATTGCCTTTGTGATAATGAAGCATCAGGCCACCTGAAGCATGGAAAGACACTGAGCAGGGTATCAGACATTTTTTATTTTTGGCTGGTTATGGCTACAGATTTAAGGACTGGGCACTTCCCTGTGTTACCTGTCAAGAAAGTAAATGCTAACAAAGACAGGTGGAATTCCTCTATGAGGAATGCTCCAACCTATTCAGCCCTGGGAGTTTGTACAGATTGACTTGAGAACTCCTCTACCAGAGACACCAGCTGGAAATTGTGGTGGCACAGCCATGGAAGGATAAAAGGTCTGAGACAGTTATGGTTTCATTGATGAAACATATAGTGTTGCAGTTTGGGCCACTACACTTCATCTGCAGTGATCAGGGGAAGGAATTTGAAACATGGTTATTACAAAAGGTTTGCTGACATCTCCAGATAACCCAGGTGAGGACCAGTTTCACCCCTTCTGCAAGACATGGGGGAGTAGAGAGAGTAAACGGCATCATAGGCTCTAAACTTAGAGTCTTAGTCAATGAATCAGAGGGGTAGCCATGTGAATCTTTATCAACAAAAACAATGAGGAGTCCGGTGGCACTTTAAAGACACATTTATTTGGGCATAAGCTTTCGTGGATAAAAAATCCACTTCTTCAGATGCATGGACTGAAAATTACAGATACAGGCATAAATATATATTGGCACATGAAGAGAAGGGAGTTACCTAACAAGTGGAGAACCAATGTTGAAGGACAATTTAGTAAGGGTGGATGTGGTCCATTCCCAATAATTAATGAGGAGGTGTCAATACCAAGAGAGGAAAATAAATTCATTTGCAAACTTAACACCATCAATTTGGGCTTGAACAGGGACTGGGAGTGGCTGGCTCACTACAAAAGCAATTTCCCCTCTCTTGGTATTGACACCTCCTCATCAATTATTGGGAGTGGACCACATCCACCCTGACTAAATTGGCCTTGTCATCACTGATTCTCCACTTGTAAGGTAACTTCCTTCTCTTCATGTGCCAGTATATTTATGCCTGTATCTGTAATTTTCACTCCATGCATCTGAAGAAGTGGGTTTTTTACCCACGAAAGCTTATGCCCAAATAAATCTGTTAGTCTTGAAAGTGCCACCGGAGTCCTCATTGGTTTTTTTTAGTGAGTGAAGACCAATGAGACTGGAATACAAAGACACCCTTTGTCACCTGTGCATATAACACCAACCAGCACTCAACTATCCATTGCTCTCTCTATGAGATTACTTTTGAACCCCACAAACACATTCTTCCCTATGACTTGATGTTCAGGCAGCAAGGATTGCCCATGCAGCCACAGAGGTGAGAGGCATTGTGGAGTCTTATATCGGAGACCTGAGGACAGTATTGCAGAAGGTGGAGAAATAGATGAGCCTGAAGCGAGCAAGCCAGGAACATGGGAAAAAGAGAATTACATGCCCATCCAGGAAGGAGAGAAGGTGTGATTATGCAACTGGAACAAGCATCCTGGAAAACAATCTCAAATGTACTTCTTTTTGGAGAAGACCTTACACAGTAATTATAAGACTAAATAGCTTATCCTTGCTGATACAAAAAGCAAGAGCTTGCCTTTTCATAATGCACTGAGAAGTGGTGCACAGATTTATTGAAAGAAAGGGGAAGACAAACAGTAAGGATGCTCAACAACTATCCCGAGGGATGCAGAAGAGAATTGGGGGCTACTCCAGCAGTTTCCTGTGGCTTATAATGGAAAACTGGTTTTGGAGGAGGAATTACCACCGGGTCCCCAGGACCTCAACAGATGGCAGCTTCAACAGTCTGTCTGTCCGAAACAGATAGACCTGACCTAGAAGATGGAAACCCTGCACGCACAGATTTTCTAAATCCAACTACCAATGATGACTCCATGAGTGATTATGGGACTCAAGCGGGCAGAGCGATGCGGAGGCCTGTGTGGGTGACAGATTGCCTGGATTCCTAGGAGTTACTGTTTAAAATTGTTATTTAACTAGGGGGGAGAAAGCTGTAATGATCAGTGTAGACAGTACCTCCACTAATCGATGGTGCTGTACCTTTATTTTGATGTTATGTTGTTGTCTCATATGCTGTTATATTGTTCTATTTGATATGGGGGTTTTAGCAGGAAGTTCAGTCCTGCCTGTGTATGCTGGAGTTCGCAGTGTTCCAATACATCCCTGTGATTCGAAAAGCAAGTGTTACAACGTGACGGTGACCTAATGTCTTACTGTTCGCTCCGGATAACATTTGAGGTGTCAGTAGAAGCAGCAAGAGTGATGGATCATATTTTCTAACCAAATAAAAAAGCATATTTACCAAATAGTTTGCTGAATTAAAGTGAAATTTCATATTGTTGCAAACTGCAGTAGAATTGCAATTAAAAGAAATCATGCCCACTGTGATTAGAAGCTGTGGTGGTATTTTTACTTCTATCTTTACTACTTGAGAGGGAGAGTCTATCCTATTGTTTCCTTTTTTCCTTTCACAAGGATTTGAGAAGATATGATGAAATGCTAATGAGATGTGGCGTGTTCAGACAAGCCACAGAAGAATTGTGAATTAATCACCGCTCTTTGTCAGTCAGAGGCAGCCAAGCTAAAAACTCCAAATGAAAATTCCACCTAACAACTGGAATAATTGTTGTGCTATGATCAAAACATGGAATACATAATCTCTGCTGCCATTTATTTTACGTCTTGGTTTGTACGCTACAGTATTTAAATCAGATGCTGGTAAGAGCATTTGAATAGATATTTTTAAAGAATGATAACACTGACAGACTAAAACAAAGAAAAGAGAGCGGGAGGAAGAAAAAGGGATTATATCGATTAGTAACCTACTAATCTTAGCTCCAGGAATCAGCTATAATGGGCATTTATTTGGCTACAACTAAATTGATCAGTTTTGCAGTTTTGCTAACAGCAGAGATTGGCTTAATTGTTTGTATCAAACTAAGACACATTTGAATCAAGTGGGCCAATTTCTGCTCTTAGTTGAACATGTGCATTTCAAGTCAATGGGGTTGTGCATGAGTTGAAGTGAGGGACATAACCAGACCAGTGAGTTTGAAGATCCATGAACAATACCAACGATAATCCGCACAGATGGAAACACTTAAGAATTTGCAGAATTTCAAGGTGTGTTCATGGGCATATTTTGTTTTGGGGAGGACAAGGATTCCAATGTGCCTCTCAAGCAGCTGTCAAGTAACTCTAGTGAATATGTCAAAATTTTATTCTGTTTAACTGGTCATAGGATTTGCTGTACTGCATCAGATCATTGGTCCATCTAGACTAGTTATGCCTCTGTTTGGCCTACTCTGATTGACTCCCTAAAATTGTTACACTTTTCTAGATAAGTTTTCAGTCTGATCTTCAACCACATCTATATAGTATTCTATGTTCTCTGCCCTTCAATTAATCCTGATCCTCTAAAGATTTGTGCAAGCACTTAACTTTACACTTTGAGTAGTCCTAATATCAGAGGGGTAGCCGTGTTAGTCTGTATCCACAAAAACAGTGAGGAGGCCAGTGGCACTTAAAGACTAACAGATTTATTCGGGCATAAGCTTTTGTGGGTAAAAAAACCCACTCTTCAGATGCACGGATTGAAAATTACAGATACAAACATAAATATACTGGCACATGAAGAGAAGGAAGTTACCTTACAAGTGAAGAATCAGTGATGACAAGGCCAATTCAGTCAAGGTGGACATGGTCCACTCCCAATAACTGGGGAAGTGGTGTCAATACCAAGAGAGGGAAAATTGCTTTTGTAGTGAGCCAGCCACTCCCAGTTCTTATTTAAGCCCAAATTAATGGTGTTAAGTTTGCAAATGAATTGTAGATTTGCAGTTTCTCTTTGAAGTCTGTTTTTGAAGTTTTTTTATTGAAGGATGGCTACGTTTAAATCTGTTGTTGAATGTCCGGGGAGATTGAAGTGTTCTCCTACTGGCTTTTGTATGCTACCGCTCTTGATGTCTGATTTGTGTCCATTTATTCTTTTACATAGCGACTGTCCAGTTTGGCCAATGTACATGGCAGAGGGGAATTGCTGGAACATTGTCATATATCACATTAGTAGATGTGCAGGTAAATGAGCCCCTGATGGTGTGGCTGGTGTGATTGGGTCCTATGATGGTGTCACTAGAGTAGATATGGGGACAGAATAGGCAATGGGGTTTGTTACAGGGATTGGTTCCTGGGTTAGTGTTTCTGTGGTATGGTGTGTAGTTGCTGGTGAGTATTTGCTTCAGGTTGGGGGGCTGTCTGTAAGCAAGGACTGGTCTGCCTCCCAGGGTCTGTGAGAGTGATGGATCGTTTTTCAAGACAGGTTGTAGATTGCTGATGATGTGCTGGAGAGGTTTTAGCTGGGGGCTGTATGTGATGGCCAGTGGTGTTCTGTTGTGTTCCTCGTTGGGCCTGTCCTGTAATAGGTGACTTCTGGGTAGCCGTCTCGCTCCGTCAATCTATTTCCTCACTTCTCCAGGTGGGTATTGTAGTTTTAAGAATGTTTGATAAAGATCTTGTAGGTGTTTTTCTCTGTCTGAGGGATTGGAGCGAATGCGGTTTTATCTTAGGGGTTGGCTGTAGACAATGGATTGTGTGATGTGTCCTGGAAGGAAGCTGGTGGCATGTAGATAAGAATAGTGGTCAGTAGGTTTCGAGTATAGGGTAGTGTTTATGTGACCATCACTTATTTGCACTGTAGTGTCCAGGAAGTGGATCTCTTGTGTGCACTGGTCCAGGCTGAGGTTGATGGTGGGGTGGAAATTGTTGAAATCCAAGTGGAATCTTTGGAATTCTCCCAAATAAATTTGTTAGTCTTTAAGGTGCCACTGGACTCCTAATTGTTTTTGAGTAGTCCTGTTTACCTCAGTGAGACTACTCACAGTGTATAAAGTTAAGCATGTATGTTAGTCTGTCAGAATCAGGACCTTAGATACTCTTGGTGCCCATTTATGAAGTCAAGTGTGACTTTGTCTCCAGATAGAAGAGTTATGCCAGCTTAATTTTTAATGCATTTATAAAATTCTAGTTCCTGCTATAAAGCACATTTTAAATAATGTACCATGATTTTTTTTATTCCCTCAAAATATTTTAAAGGGATCCTTTGCTTCTTTCTTGATGTTTATTGCAAGGGAAAAAATGACTGAGGGAAAATTTCACTGGGCTACAGAGAAATTTACCATGTACAAAGTGCTGTCAAATGCACAAAGCAAATAAAATGGAGAGAGAAAGAGAGAAAGAAAGAAAGCTTTATCTTCAAAAGATATCTCAATCTTACTTTTAATGATAGTAGTTAAATTTTTCAAACAGAAAAGCAATTTTCAAATTGACAGTTCTCCCTTTAAGTTGACTGATTTTAGCAATCCATAATTTTTAACGCATTTTTATCCATCAAATTTTTAATGAAATGCTTTATTTAATTCTCTGAAATCATTCTGCTAGAATCCGGGATGCTCAAATATCATTGCACCATGACCCTCTTCTGACAACAAAAATGACTACATGACCCCAGGATGGGGACTGAAACTTGAGCCTGCCCGAGCCCTGCCACTCGGAGGGGCGGGGGAGAGGGGAAGCCCAAGCCCAAGGGCTTCAGCCCCAGCAGGGGGCCTGTAATCTAAGCCCTACTGCCCAGGGCTGAAGCTTTAGCTTTGGCCCTGGGTGGAGGCTCAGGCTTCGACCCCGGGCCCCAGCATGTCTAAACCACCCCTGGTGACCCAATTAAAATAGGGTCACAACCCACTTTGGGGTGCTGACCCACAGTTTGAGAACCACTGGGCTAGACAATCTGTGCATTTTCCTCATACTGTAGGAGACAATGTTGAGTGCACGTTGCCTCTGGCTTAAATATAAATGCAATATCTGACTGATTAAATATTTTTTTAAAATACACATAATTTTAAAAAAAAAATTACTGCATCTTAACCAAAAGAAAAAATAGAGACCTAAAGAAAAGTGACAGTAGATCTATACCCAAATGACTGCAGCAGAACTAATGGGATGCCAATTTTTAAAAAGGGCTCCAGAGGTGACCCCAGCAATTACAGGTAAGCCTGACTTCAGCACCAGGCAAACTGGTTGAAACTATAGTAAAGAACAAAATTGTCAGACACATGGATGAACATAATTTGTTGGGGAATAGTCAAAGTGGTTTTTGTAAAGGGAAATCATGCCTCACCAATCTACTAGAATTCTTTGAGGGGGTCAACAAGCATGTGGAAAAGGGGGATCCAGTGGATATAGTGTATTTAGATTTTCAGAAAGCCTTTGACAAGGTCCCTCACCAAAGGCTCTTAAGCAAAGTAAGCAGTCATGGGATAAGAGGAAAGGTTCTCTCATGGATTGGTAACTGGTTAAAAGATAGGACACAAAGAGTAGGAATAAATGGTCAGTTTTCAGAATGGAGAGAAGTAAATAATGGTGTATCCAGGGATCTGAACTGGGCCCATTCCTATTTAACATATTCATAAATGATCTGGAAAAAGGGGTAAACAGGTAAAAAGGTGAGGTGGCAAAATTTGCAGATGATACAAAACTACTCAAGATAGTCAAGTCCCAAGCAGATTGTGAAGAGCTACAAAAGGATCTCACAAAACTGGGTAACTAGGCAACAAAATGGCAGATAAAATTCAATGTTGGGAAATGCAAAGTAATGCACATTAGAAAACATAATGCCAACTATACATATAAAATGATAGGGTCTAAATTAGCTGTTGCCACCCAAGAAAGAGATCTTGGAGTCATTGTGGGTAGTTCTCTGAAAACATCCACTCAGTGTACAGCGGCAGTCAAAAAGAGAACAGAATGTTGGGAATCATTAACAAATGGATAGATAATAAGACAAAATAAATATCACATTGCCTCTATGCAAATCCATGGTACGCCCACATCTTGAATACTGTGTGTAGATGTTGTCACCCCATCTCAAAAAAGATATATTGGAATTGGAAAAGGTTCAGAAAAGGGCAACAAAAATGATTAGGGGTATGGAATGGCTGCCATATGAGGAGAGATTAATAAGACTGGGACTTTTCATCTTGGAAAAGAGATGACTAAGGGGAGATATTATAGAGGTCTATAAAATCATGACTGGTGTGAAGAAAGTAAATAAGGAAGTGTTATTTACTTCTTCTCATAACATAAGAACTAGGGGCCACCCAATGAAATTAATAGGCAGCAGGTTTAAAACAAACAAAAGGAAGTATTTTTTCACACAATGAACAGTCAACCTATGGAGGATGTTGTAAAGGCCAAGACTATAACAGGGTTAAAAAAAAAACTAGATAAATTCATGGAGGATAGGTCCATCAGTGTCTATTAGCCAGGATGGGCAGTGATGGTGCCCTTAACCTCTGTTTGCCAGAAGCTGGGAATGGGTGATGGGATGGATCACTTGATGATTACTTGTTCTGTTCATTCCCTCTGGGGCACCTGACATTGGCCACTGTTGGAAGACAGGATATTGGGTTAGGTGGATTTTTGGTCTTACCCAATATGGCTGTTTTTATGTTCTTATGTTCTTAAAATGCACAAACTAAATGAACACTATATTTAAATGCAATATAATGTATTGTGGGGTGTGTTCACTCTACATATTTGTGTTCGCAGTTTAGTGGTTAGACACTTTCCACTGTAGTATATTTATACTGGACTTTTGTATGTGTGTTAGAATGTGCTGACATAAAACAGACATTGCTTTGGGGTAGTGTGAAATTAATGTTCGTGTATTCAAAAGAGTCTTTGAGACAAAGAATGCATAAATGATACTTGAGAGTGTTGTAGATAATCTTACATTTATACCTAAGTGGAGAAAAAGAATGAGTTTTATGTATTGCTTTTACACTCCATAGATCTGTTCTCAAAGGTATTATTTTCTTAAAAACATATATATCACTCATGACCTCTATTCACAATGAAACAAAAGATAGAAAATTAAGTCCCATAGGCTGCACATCATTCTCTGTCACAGTGTTATTCCAGGATTTGTACTCACCAAGCAATTAGAACGTAGATGACGGTGATGCTTTAGTTCTCTAAGGAGGAGATTATCTGCCATACGAGGATATCACAGGCTCTGTCCACCCAGGACCTCTTTCTGATTTCATTTACTCTGGTGTAAATCATGAGCAACCCCATTTGAGTTACATTGTTTTAAGTTAGATCGGAAGAAGGACTTGAGTGCCTCCTGATAAGCACAGTTAATGTTAGACTTGAAGTATATAGAGCAAACTGAGCAGTTTATGCTCCTGTCTGGAGACTGCCTGATACTATAATCAGGAGTTGGAGGGGACAAAAATGAAGTAAAATGATATGGGCAGAAACTTTTGTTCTTTGATATTCATAGTCTCCAACACTAAAATGTTAGCTCAAAAAGGGTGTTACAGATAGCATGAGTTATCATGTAATTTGTTCCTAAAAATAAATAACCCTGGTAACTCCTTCATATTTCAGGCAATTTACCTTGCCCATCCAGAGCAAGCAGTAAAATAAGAACGCTTTATTCTTGTTTGGTTTTATATTGAGAACTTTCAATTAAGGCAGCCACTTGAGCACAGTCCCTAAGTGATTGCCATATTGAACACACAAAATATGACAACAGGTTTCTGTCCTATGATTAGGGAACTATATCAGCCAGACACTGTGATTTCCAATCCTGTTAGATGGTACAAGACCCATCTATGTTTTGTCCATTGGCACACTGGTGCACCCCAAAGGAGAAGCATAGTTCTCTCCCTGAAATCTAGCAGTTTTCTCTCTATACTCCCCCCAAATAGTTTAATTTTGGAGAAGTCCATTGAAAATAAGTGTTTTGCTACTAACATATAATGAATTATCATAGTTCAGCTCTAAGTTATAGTCATTCACATACAGAAAGAACACAAAACTAATATGACTGGTTTAGTAGTTTTATTTACTCTGATAGTTAATGATGCACGAACTGTAACACTTTCTGTCAAATGTTTGATACTATTGTTAGGAGATAGGGTGGACTGATCAGTAAACTTGGTTTTCAAGTTTTAAAAATAAATCTCCTGTACTCTAAAATCTTGTGGATACAGTTTCGCTCCCTTCCCCCATCCTATGAGAAGAAGAACCAAAAAATTGAAGTTTGAATATCAGGTGAATCACACGATATTTAGAACAAAGGAGCTATCTTGGATAATGAAGTGTGGGTCTTATCTTTGTTCTATCATCACTGTGACTTGTCAGAATTAGCCTTTCATTCTCAGGTTATTTTCTGTGTGCCAAGGCCAACATAAATATATATGGAAAAAGAACATAAAACCATACATAGCAATCACATAAATTCATTTCACTTAAGTGAAATGGACAACGGTGTTTTTCCTGCGTCTTCCAGACAAAGACAAATTTGAACAACACACTCATAACTGATGTACACAAAGGACCAAAAAATCATTCACACAGAATGTTTATCTAAATGTATCAAGTAATTTTGAGGGCATCTGATTTTTTTCTTATTTGATCCATGTATCTAGACTTTGGTATCTTTTAATAGACTCATAGGTTTCATACATATATTTTTGTTACATTTGCTTGTTGCTGAATTTGACTGAGGGCTTTCCTTATGTTAATCTATTGCCTCACCTTGTCATTGGGACTACTCATATGAAGAAGCTGAACAGAGCTTGGCTTTAAAAGGTAGAAAATTAATGTACCATTGGAGCAAACTATACATTGTATTCTGGCCAGATTGTTTAACCTATTCCATTGCACCTGGAAAGAAGACAGGTAATTAAGGATTAGACCCAGCTCAGGAGAACCAGACTGGGTGGTCCCTACAAAGAAAGGACTGCAGAAAATAGGCAGATGGGACCCAGAGGAGAAGTAAGTAGTTGGGAGTTTCCACTTTCTGGGAAAGGAATCACATAGGGGCTTGCAGTATGGCCCTTGTTCCCTGGGACTGTCCTTGGGGGAAGAGGGCAGTTGAGGAGAAGGAGATGTCACTCCTGAAGCAAGTCTGGGAGAAGAGAGTCTCAGGGAAGAAGCCTTGAGGTTCAGCAGCTCTGGAGGAGCTGGACCACCTGGGAGAAAGCCCTGGGAGGTGGTAGCACTCTGTAACAGAGAGCAAGGAAGAACTCTGAGGAACCTGCTGAGGACTGAGCCTGGGAAGGATGAATGAGTTTTTATTTCTTCAGTTTTGATTTGGGACTCTGCAAGGGGTGAGAGGTCTGCTGTTCATAGGTGCTGAGCACCTTCAC
Organism: Dermochelys coriacea; assembly: GCF_009764565.3. Taxonomy (NCBI): domain Eukaryota; kingdom Metazoa; phylum Chordata; order Testudines; family Dermochelyidae; genus Dermochelys; species Dermochelys coriacea. Next base: position 232,504,278 of record NC_050069.1, read on the forward strand.
TCTCACTGATATCTAAATTCACCTCTGACACTCGCTCCATTTGTTTAGTCACCTAAATATGAATTTAGGTGCCAAAATTTAAACACTCACGTTTGAAAATTTTATCCCTAGCTCTGTGGCCTACTATCCCTGGACCTAATCCAATTTTCAGATATGTTTATGGGAGAGAAGGGAAATAAAGGAACTATTAAACTTAAACCAAATACAAGATAAACAAACCAAATCTCAAAATAAAATATAAAAAGAGCCAGTTTTATCACCTCCCTGAAGCAATAACTATAAAATTTCTGTCAGTACAACTGCAGGATGATTGGGCCCCCAAGTCATACTTTTGTATGCCTTTAATAGTTATAGCTTTATCACATCCTTTCGGATATCTACCTTCCAGCAAATTTACCTCTACTTAGCGATAGCCTGAAAATGATATTGCTTTTTAAATTTCAAGTTTATTTTGCATGAATGTTAAACATTTGAGGGAGGTTATCAGGCAGGAACATTTTTCCAAAACCATGTTGGGATTATTTACTCTTTTGGGTAATTATTGCTGTTTAAATTACACTTTAGCGCACAACCTCCAAGGTGAAGATTCACATTCCTGACCACAGTTTACTTTCAATTCCTTTTTTAATTAACTGAGAAGTTTTCAAATTGAAAACAAAGAGTCTAAGATATCAACAGAGGAAAGCCTGCAGTATTATAATCTTTCAGCAGTGCTTCTCAGTAGTTAATCAAAAAATGTAGATTTTGTACCAGCTGCTGGAAATATTTTAATAATTGAAAAGTAGTGAGCTATTTGAGTGGGGGAGGTGGAAAATCCTCTTCCTCTGACTCAGTGGCCACTGTTAATTTGAGCAAAAGATAAGTATGAGTCAGGAGTATAGAAAAGCAATCCAGACATGTAGTAGAAGGATGAGATTATCTGGAGTTGATAATCCCTTTTAACACAATTGAAAATGATACATTTTACTGAACATGATTTGCTTTAATCCTGCATATTTAGGCCCTGTTCCTGCAGTAAGTTCCACACAAGTGGACGTCTTCATCCACATAAAAGTCTTTTTGAAGTCAGCGAGGCGTTGTGCAAGTGGCTGCATAGACTGGGGGCTGTTGCATTAATTTAGATGGAATATTTAGATGGACTAAATTTATTTAGATGGACTAAAGGTGTTAACATGACCCAGTCACTGTCCAACATTAAACAAAGTCTAGGACTTGATATAAAAAGACCTCAGTTTACTTAGCACCATGACAAACACACCATTAAAATAGTTAAACTATTTCAAATGTAAAGTATGAAATAAGGGGTTCATTTTAACATCGTCCCTTTTTCCCTTTCCCTTTAGCTGCAGTGGGTTTTTAAAAGGAAACCTCCCTGTTGTTTGACAGTCTCTTAGATCATATTAATGACGGTAATAACTGTTCTTTTGGGGAAAAAAAAGAAATTGGTTGAGATGGGCTGCTGCTGCTGTTACTCTTGTAAAAGTCCAATGTTAGGGCTTGGCTACACTTGTAGATGTAGAGCGCTGTGAGTTAAACCAGCCCTCGGAGAGCACAGTAGAGAAAGCGCTGCAGTCTGTCCACACTCCTCAGCTGCAAGCGCAGTGGTGAGGCCACATTTGCAGCACTTATAGTGGCATTGGGAGCAGTGTATTATGGGCAGCTATTCCATAGAGCACCTCTTCCCATTCTGGCACTGTGGCTTATGGGGAGAGGAGGTTGCAGGGCATTCTGGATCCTGTCTCAATGCCCCGTGATGCATCAGTTCACATCCCAGCAATCCCTGTGCTTCTGTAAACATCTGGCACCATCTTTCAACTTTTTTGGAACTGTGTGCTCTGTATTCCCTTTCAGTCTGAGGGAATGGAGCCCAAAGTGCTGAGGAATATGCTGATGAGACTCGCCAGCATGTCCTGTTTGGCAGTCAGGTTACTCCTTAAGCTACAAACTGACAGTGATGTGTCCGATGATGATGTCGAATCGTGTAACGCATATGACACAAGATTGCTTATGGCATTCACGGACATGCTCACCACTGTGAAACACCACTTTTGGGCTTGGGAAACAAGCTCTGAGTGGTGGGATCACATCGTCATGCAAGTCTGGGATGATGAACAGTGGCTGCAGCACTTACAGATGAGAAAAGCCAATTTCATGGGACTGTGTGAGGAGCTCGCTTCCACCCTGCGGCACAAGGACACGAGATTGAGAGCTGCCATGCTATTGGAGAAGCAGGTGCTATTGCAATCTGGAAGCTGGCAACCCCAGACAGCTATCAGTCACTAACCAACTTGGAGTGGGAAAGTCGACCATTGTAATCATGTTGATGCAAGTTTGCAGGGCCATTAATCACATCCTGCTCAAAAGAACCGTGACTATGGGTAACATGCATGACATTGTGGCTGGCTTTGCACAATAATTGGGTTTCCCTAACTGCGGAAGGGCAATAGATGGGACGCATATTCAAATTCTGGCACAGGCCCACCTCCGACTTTGTTAATCAGAAGGGATATTCTCTATGGTTCTCCAGGTGCTCGTGGCTCACCATGAGCATTTCATTGACATTAACACAGGCTGGCCCAGAAAGGTGCATGACACATGCATCTTTTGGAACACTGGTCTGCTTAGGAAACTGCAAGCCAGGACTTTCTTCCCAGACCAGAAGATCACTGTAAGGGAAGTCAAAATACCTATTGTGATCCTTGGAGACCCTGCTTAGCCTTTAATGCCATGGCTTATGAAACCCTACACAGAGAGCCTTGACAGCAGCAAGGAGCGGTGGAAAAACAGGCTGAGTCGGTGCAGAATGATGGTGGAGTGTGCTTTTGGCTGTTTAAAGGGCCGCTGGCGCTGTCTGTGTGGGAAGCTGGACCTGGCCGATGACAATATCCACATGCTCTACCCTCCATAACATTTATGAAGGAAAAGGTGAAAGATTCACTTGAGCATGGAACTCAGAGGTTCAACACCTGGAGGCTGAATTTGAACAGCCAGAGAGCAGGGCTATTAGGGGCCCAGCAAGGGGCTGCAAGGATTAGGAATGCCTTAAAGGAACAATTTGAGACTGAAAGCCACCAGTAATGTTTGGTGCCATGCACGGGAGTGAAGAACAGTAGTTCCAATGTTAGTAGGAATCTGGGTTTGCTATAGTGACTTGCAGTGCCTGTTGCTTTCCTGGGCTAAGGTATCTTTTACTTAATGCAATAATAAAGAATGTTTTCAAAGCCAAAAAATCCATTTATTTAAAAGAGAATTAATTTATTGAAAAGAAACACAACTGCTCGGGAAACAGAAAAGGCAAGGGGATGGAGTGAGAAATGGTTCAATCACAGACTTGCCTATGTCCTGTTCTCATACTCTGCCTTCCTATCTGGAGTGCTGTACAATGAGTGCTGCACTTTAGGCTGGCTAAAATGCATGGTGATGGGGATTGAGTGTAGTCGGTAAGGATCATAGTTTGCAGGGCTGGGTGGTGAAGCTACAGGTATTGGAGGCAGCTGGGGTGATAAGAACGTGGATGTGGGGGAAAGTATGTTGGAGGTGAGATGGGGACACGAGGGAAAGAGTTTTGGGAAAAGGGCTGCAGGGGGAGTTGGGCACAGTAGTGCTCCTCCCGCATAGCTATAAGCGCCTGTATTGAGTCTGCTTGGCACTCCATAATGCTTAGCAGCTGCTCCGTGCTTTGATGCCGGCATTCCACATTCTGCTGGTGGACCCTCCTTTCAGTCTCCTGCCACTCTTGCGCTTTTTGATTTTCATTAAGGGACTGCTGCATTACTTCATGCAGCATGTCCTCTTTGCTTCTATGTGGCCTCTTCCTAATTCTTTGGAATCTTTCAGCCAGTGATAACATGGATGGCTGAGATCTCAAGGTTGCATCTGTAAAGGCGAAATGCAACACTTAACAGAGGCAGCATTGTTCACACCAGACAGAGCAATGATTGGCCCATACTTAAAGACAAGCACAGTCTACACAATAGCAGAATTTTCCTGTCCCAAAGCGAGTGCACATAATCCACAGGAGCCCCAAAATGGTGAGTAAGCACGGGGCAAGGGGGACTGATTGTTTCACGGCTGTACTGTCCTCTGAGTTTCTGTGCCTTGGGGAGAGCTGACAGCTGCAGGGGGCCCCTATACTGAACACTGTCTCCACATTTTCCACAGGAGTTCATCCTGAAAGATATCTCACTGCTGAAGGTGACCTGGGAAGCAAGGGAGGGTCTTCTACGACAATACAGCTTCCACCCTGGCGCATATGCAGCTTGCCTGTGTGCAGCAATGGTCCTCCCGCTCCTCACCGCACAGTGGCGTGGACACGTTAGCCTGACTGGGACAAGGAGCACCATAGCTCTCCCAAGGAACCTGCACAGGCACATTGCCCAGCTTCTGCATGAGACCTTTGACGAGATTGCTGAGGCCAAGTACTGCAATGTGAGAGAGCACATCAATACCCTATTCCACATCTAGGCATGCATGCAGCCCTAACCCTTCTTGCCCCAAGAGCCCGCACCGAATAACTTTCTTCCCAAAATAAAAGCAGCTTACCAGGCACCTCCTCTGGTGTTTGTCCTTCCCCAAGCACCGGCCGCTGCAACTGGCTACCTTCTTCCTGGCTTGAGAACAGCTCCTGGCTGAATGCCTCTAGGGATGCCAGGATGTCTCCTTCCTCCTCAGCACCCTCGCTCCCACTTTCCTTCTCCTCTTCCTCCTACCTTGTTGAACTGGGCTCTGAAGTGTCCATGGTGGTACTCGGAGTGGAGATGGGGTTGCCCCCAAGTATTGCATCCAGCTCTTTGTAGAAATGGCAGGTCACAGGGGCAGCACCAGAGTGGCAGTTTGCCTCCCGGGCTTTGTGGTAGGCATTCCACAGCTCCTTCACTTTAACTCTGCACTGCAGTGCATCCCGGTCATGGCCCCTTTCCATCATGTCCCTTGATATCTGTCCGAAGGTATTGTAATTCCTATGGCTGGAGCACAGCTGGGACTGGACAGCTTCCTCCCAGCAAACACTGATGAGGTTCAGCACCTCGCCATTGCTCCATACTGGGAATCGCCTGGCACGTGGAGGCATGGTCACCTGGAAAGATTTTCTGAGAGCACTACACACCTGGCTGAGCAAACAGCAAGCGTTATGTCTCTCGTCAAGGTGGATTACCAGGAGTGCGCCAGCCACGGAGTCTGGGCGGTCTACGTACTTTGCCAGTGTGGACATGTTGTGAGTTAGGGTGCCTGGGCCTGCTTTAATGTGCTCTAACTCGCAAGTGTAGCCATGCCCTTAGAAGGACAAACCCCCTTGTTTGACAGTCTCTCAGATGATATTAAAGATGGTAATAACTGTCATCCCAGGTAGTGTTAGCCTATTTGGCTCATTAACGTCCGACTCCACGTCATAATTTTAACACAGCCCTTGAATCATGTTTACTTGGCCTTTTGGTTTAGAATAATTAAATTGTATCTCACATTTGTACCTTTTCCCATCAATAGTTGCTACTAATAGATTATTGTAGCATCTCATGAAAATTGCCTTTTTTTATGGTTGAGCTCACAATTTAGCGAAATTTGTACGCCCACTTGTCACAACAGGGCCTTAAAGAGTCTGTTCTCTCTTTGTTAATCTAGACCAGGATACACTTGAGATCAGGAGATAACTATTTTAGGTCCTAGTGATGGGTGCCCAATATGCACAGATACACTCTAGGACACCTGAGAGGAACAAACACAGGGTGGAAGTTCTCCAATCCTGATTCTTGTCTCCTAAATAGCACTGACAACCCATCCCCCTATGATATGAGGCAAAGAGATGAGTTGTTGGACAGTGCCTGTGCTTCAGGGACATATGCCTCCTCACACAACCATGGCAACTGTCCACAAACTACGCTCCCTGTATTTGCTTTTGACTTTCGAACAGTAATAATGTGCATGGATTGACTGTGTATAGAGCAATTAATTTGTTGTCATATAGGTCCTGTGCCCCTTCTTGGTTTGAAAGTTCTTCCAAATTAGATCTGGTTGGGAATTTTTCAACAAAATGTTTTTTCATGGGAAAATGCCAGTTGGATGAAACCAAATCTCTCTGTGGGACTGTATCAGTTTCAGTAAAACTTTCTGGTCTGGGACAGAATTTTGAGAGCAATAGGGACTAGAATAGCCACTGGCCACATGGTTAGAGTACTCCCCTGTGATATTAGGAGACCCAGCTTCAAATCTTCCAGTGCCTCATTTCATATCCTATATGAATACCCTAATCTCTGGGGCAAGTGTTTCCAGAAATTTTTGAAAGGTCTTGGTTTTGACCCAGTGTGGAATGGGAACATTTTTTGAACTCTCTTAAAAAATTTTTCCTACCCAGTATGTAGAACTCTTTTTGTTAGTATTTACAGCCAGACTTGAGCTTGAAAGAGCAGCTAGGTAGCTGCACAAGTTTTCCCTGTTCTGGATCCATTTCTGGGTTGTTTGCCCATATTTATATATTTTTAAGTCTAAATTATAACTGTGTCTATTTAAACTAAGTTTCAGAGTAGCAGCCGTGTTAGTCTGTATTCGCAAAAAGAAAAGGAGTACTTGTGGCACCTTAGAGACTAACAAATTTATTAGAGCATAAGCTTTCGTGAGCTACAGCTCACTTCATCGGATGCATTTGGTGGAAAAAATAGAGGAGAGATTTATATACACACACAGAGAACATGAAACAATGGGTTTATCATAACACTGTAAGGAGAGTGATCACTTAAGATAAGCCATCACCAGCAGCGGGGGGGGGGGAAGGAGGAAAACCTTTCATGGTGACAAGCAAGGTAGGCTAATTCCAGCAGTTAACAAGAATATCAGAGGAACAGTGGGGGGTGGGTGGGGGGGAGAAATACCATGGGGAAATGGTTTTACTTTGTGTAATGACTCATCCACTCCCAGTCTCTATTCAAGCCTAAGTTAATTGTATCCAGTTTGCAAATTAATTCCAATTCAGCAGTCTCTCGTTGGAGTCTGTTTTTGAAGCTTTTTTGTTGAAGGATAGCCACTCTTGGGTCTGTAATCGAGTGACCAGAGAGATTGAAGTATTCTGCAACTGGTTTTTGAATGCATCCGATGAAGTGAGCTGTAGCTCACGAAAGCTTATGCTCTAATAAATTTGTTAGTCTCTAAGGTGCCACAAGTACTCCTTTTCTTTTTGGTTTTTGAATGTTATAATTCTTGACGTCTGATTTGTGTCCATTCATGCTTTTACGTAGAGACTGTCCAGTTTGGCCAATGTACATGGCAGAGGGGCATTGCTGGCACATGATGGCATATATCACATTGGTAGATGCGCAGGTGAACGAGCTTCTGATAGTGTGGCTGATGTGATTAGGCCCTATGATGGTATCCCCTGAATAGATATGTGGACAGAGTTGGCAACGGGCTTTGTTGCAAGGATAGGTTTCTGGGTTAGTGGTTCTGTTGTGTGGTGTGTGGTTGCTGGTGAGTGTTTGCTTCAGATTGGGGGGCTGTCTGTAAGCAAGGACTGGCCTGTCTCCCAAGACCTGTGAGAGTGATGGGTCGTCCTTCAGGATAGGTTGTAGATCCTTGATGATGCGTTGGAGAGGTTTTAGTTGGGGGCTGAAGGTGATGGCTAGTGGCGTTCTGTTGTTTTCTTTGTTGGGCCTGTCCTGTAGTAGGTGACTTCTGGGTACTCTTCTGGCTCTGTCAATCTGTTTCTTCACTTCAGCAGGTGGGTATTGTAGTTGTAGGAATGCATGATAGAGATCTTGTAGGTGTTTGTCTCTGTCTGAGGGGTTGGAGCAAATGCGGTTATATCGTAGAGCTTGGCTGTAGACAATGGATCGAGTGGTATGATCTGGATGAAAGCTAGAGGCATGTAGGTAGGAATAGCGGTCAGTAGGTTTCCGATATAGGGTGGTGAAATTTCAATAATTTCCATCCCACCATCCCACCTCAGCCTGGACCAGTCAACACAAGAGATCCACTTCCTGGACACCACGGTGCTAATAAGCGATGGTCACATAAACACCACCCTATATCGGAAACCTACTGACCGCTATTCCTACCTACATGCCTCTAGCTTTCATCCAGATCATACCACTCGATCCATTGTCTACAGTCAAGCTCTACAATGTAACCGCATTTGCTCCAACCCCTCAGACAGAGACAAACACCTACAAGATCTCTATCATGCATTCCTACAACTACAATACCCACCTGCTGAAGTGAAGAAACAGATTGACAGAGCCAGAAGAGTACCCAGAAGTCACCTACTACAGGACAGGCCCAACAAAGAAAACAACAGAACGCTACTAGCCATCACCTTCAGCCCCCAACTAAAACCTCTCCAACGCATCATCAAGGATCTACAACCTATCCTGAAGGACGACCCATCACTCTCACAGGTCTTGGGAGACAGGCCAGTCCTTGCTTACAGACAGCCCCCCAATCTGAAGCAAACACTCACCAGCAACCACACAACAGAACCACTAACCCAGGAACCTATCCTTGCAACAAAGCCCGTTGCCAACTCTGTCCACATATCTATTCAGGGGATACCATCATAGGGCCTAATCACATCAGCCACACTATCAGAGGCTCGTTCACCTGCGCATCTACCAATGTGATATATGCCATCATGTGCCAGCAATGCCCCTCTGCCATGTACATTGGCCAAACTGGACAGTCTCTACGTAAAAGAATGAATGGACACAAATCAGACGTCAAGAATTATAACATTCAAAAACCAGTTGGAGAACACTTCAATCTCTCTGGTCACTCGATTACAGACCTAAGAGTGGCTATCCTTCAACAAAAAAGCTTCAAAAACAGACTCCAACGAGAGACTGCTGAATTGGAATTAATTTGCAAACTGGATACAATTAACTTAGGCTTGAATAGAGACTGGGAATGGATGAGTCATTACACAAAGTAAAACTATTTCCCCATGGTATTTCTCCCTCCCACCCCACCCCCCACTGTTCCTCTGATATTCTTGTTAACTGCTGGAATTAGCCTACCTTGCTTGTCACCATGAAAGGTTTTCCTCCTTCCCCCCCCCCCCCCCCGCTGCTGGTGATGGCTTATCTTAAGTGATCACTCTCCTTACAGTGTGTATGATAAACCCATTGTTTCATGTTCTCTGTGTGTGTATATAAATCTCTCCTCTGTTTTTTCCACCAAATGCATCTGATGAAGTGAGCTGTAGCTCACGAAAGCTTATGCTCTAATAAATTTGTTAGTCTCTAAGGTGCCACAAGTACTCCTTTTCTTTTTATTTAAACTAAGTTGCCTTTTCTGAAGTCACTATACTCTGTCTCTTATCCTTTTAAGCTGGCAAAGGAATGTTAGTATGGGTGCATGTCTGCACTGCTTTTGTAGCATGTAATGCCATCTCTGTATGGCTGAACTATGCAGTACCAGAAACTGGCTCTGAAGTTTACACACTAAAAAATGTAAGTAAGATGTATTCCACTTCCTGCCTCCCCACAACAGCAGTTTCCTGACATTTTGTATTTTTGTTACAGTTTTTGTCAGAAATGCAGAAGGTCAGAATAATATGTGGAAAGTTATAAACCTTGTAAAGACATGTATCATAGACTTAAAAATATTTAAATAGTTAGAATTTTGACCAGCCTCTTCAGAGCAGGCTACTGGCACTGTAAACAAAGAATAATGATGATCAATAGAGGATCAAACTGTAGAATGATGGAAAGTTCAATATAGCACAGTTTACAACCATCTTTCATGGAATATATGAGGCAGTAAAATACTGATACTGTGCTCTGGTGATAAAATACATGAAAGAAATGACATAACATGAATCCTCTCTTATAAGCATCACTGTAATGAGAAGAAAGAGGAGGGGCTTAGCTCCCTCTTAGCCATTTGATCAATGAGCTTGCAAAGTGAAGGTTCCTACTTAACTGAGACCATCAAAGGTGAAGTATTAATGCGTATGTTTGTAAACCATTGATGCATCTGAGCACCAATTTATTTTAGAGATTCTCTGTGAATTTGTGTAGTTGCAAAGTAGAGATAAGGCTGAACTAAAACTTCATCTGTGAACATTTCCAAGGGCTGGTAGAGGTCAGATTTTGGTTTCAATTTTGAGCCTAGACACTATCACTATACTGAGCCAAAACTTGATTCCAAATATCCCTCAGGAGTTGGAAAGGTTTTTTCTTTTTTGCAGCCACTTCCAAACTCTGCAGCTCAAGACAATATCTGTTATGAAGCAAAGGATTAAAGTTTTATGACCTGAATTGGCAACACTGGGTTAGGGATTTTGGGAGGGCCTGCAAAACAATTTAAACACTCCCTCTCTCTCTCCCTCCCCACCTCAAACACTGTCTCTCGCTCTCTCCCCCCATCTCCCTCTCTAGCCCTCAAAACATACCAGAATCCTGCTCATCCATGATCACGTCAAGGTGCGTGGGGCTAACCTGAGGGTTTTGAGGAGGACGCCTACCAGAGTTTTTTAGGCATTCCCGTATTTAGCTGACCTCCTGTATATGAAAGGGTGTTGGGAAGCCAGTGTTTGCAACAAACTCATACTTCAGAAGTGGAGTTCAGCTGCTCATGCTGAGGTCTGTGCATCCAGTAAACTCCATTAAAATGTTGGCAATTTTGTCGTTTTAAGTTAATTAGTGTTACTGAAGTGTTACAGTAATTCCTGTGTATAGGGAACGCTTACACTAGCACAGTAAAATTAATTGCTTTCAAATAGTAAATGTCAACAATATAATGATGCCTGCTGTAGCTGCCAACATTGAGACAAGCTTTCCAATGGATAATTTTCCAGATAAGCCAGGGATCTAGTGGCTACTAGGCCCCCAACCACTGAAGGAGTCTGCGTGCATTGTAGTAAATTTTAGCACTCATGTAGCACTATATTGAACACCTAATTCTGCCACCTTTATTAATGTCAAACAGTGCTCTACTGCATGATTGGCCTCACTGAGGTGTCATTAACAAGTGTATGTTTGAGAGTGGTGCTATGCAGAGACTAAAACCAAAAACATAGCATTTTCAGATGTGTTTTAGAAATGAAAAGTGATGAGTTAAGGGAGTTGTCAGTAAGTTGCATGACTGAGAAGCTGACACACCAAAAGTAAGATTGCCAGCTGACCAAATATGCAATAGCAGATCTCCTAGACAGTGAGTTGGTAATATCCGAGTGAAAAAGCCGAATAGGATGAGGCTCGAGGAGTAGGGTGACCAGATGTTCCATTTTATAGGGACAATCCCAATATTCAAGGCTTTGTCTTATGTAGCTTAAGGAATCATCCACTTTAAAGGCAGCTTCTTTATGTACTGTGTGCTAGGTAATAACATGAAAGTATGCAATGTTTCTAAAACTAAACTGGCTCTTGATTGAGAGAACTTTTTATAAAGGTACCACAACTGCAGCTAGCATTCAAGCCATGGGCACAAAAATTGATTTCCTGGTGCCTCTTCCAAATTCTTCTGTCCTGCAACATGTGCTCCTACAAGTTTTATGCAAGTTGCAAGAGCAACCAGTGTAAAAAAACCTCAAGGGGAGCACAGTATCCACCACTAGCTTCTCAGTTTTGTGAGGAAAGTTGCTGCTTCATTCTATGTGACCTGCAGGTAATAGAAAAGCATTTTCTGGTGAAAGCCCAACTTTGCAAGAACTGCACCAATTAATTCCTGTCTTTTAGGTGTCGTTCAAACCACTGGAGGTGATTTTAGACACATCTGCACTAGTTCTGGGCTATGGAAGCAATAAGCAGCCAAATTTCTACTTCTCAAAAGTTTTTGAGGTATGGTTGAGAAGAGGGTATTCCTGTTATGAAGAAGGCTATTTAACCTTATTCATACATCTTTTATGACCCTCCAGGAAAGATTTTGATGGAGAAACCCAAAGCAAAACCAGGAATTCCAAATTACTTCAGAATGATTGAATGTCACTGAGGTAACGGCCTTGCACAATAAGACTAGCCATGGGAACAGCAATTAGACTCACTTGAACCAGGAGGCTATCTGCAACTATGTAGGTTCCAGAACATTACCATTTCTCCTGTGTGCAGCTTTATTGGGGAAAACTGTTAAAAATGCCAGGTCTGCTCTTAACTTTTTGGTCTGGTTTACCTTAATTCAGATAAAACTGGAGTAAACTTTGGTCTGATTTCTTATGGCTGAAATAGCTGTCCTGCAAACATCTACATCATCATCGTGGAACGATAGTTTTGCAATTACTAGAATGAGACCATCAGCCAGCGTAAATCTCCACTGATTTCAAGCTCCTTGAAGTCAATGGAGCAATGTGATTTACACCAGCCCCTACTTTTTAAAATCTTGTGTTCTGCTTTTGTTTCATGAAAAGCTTCACTGAGAGGTGGCTTATACAAAGTTTTATTTGAGAAGGCATTTTTAACAGGTGTCTTGGAAGGCCAGGCATCCTAGTGGTTAGAGCTGCTGGCTTTCAGCCCCCTGCTTGGTTGAGGTGCCCCTGAGGGAAAGTGCCCCTCCCAGCAGGGAGTCAGAATCTGCTGCCCTGGGCTACTTCCTACCAGTCTCTTCAGTTTGGGGCATCGCCTCTCTAGTCCAATTTCCTGGGAAGCCTGCTTCCCATAGGGTTCTCTCTTGGGTCTTGGGCAGCATCTTGCTGCAGTCCCAGGCTTCTTCATGTGGAGCAGCTATCAGTTGGTGATGGTGAGCCCCACAATGTCTCTGGGGTTTGCTCACTCAGTTACCTTAGGTGCTGGAGGCTCCTTAGCTGGTGCTTACTCCCAGATTGGCTTCAGGTATAACGGGTCAAGGCTTGCTGAGCCCGAAGGCTCTCTTTAACCTCAGCTGTGCTGCTTCATCACAGTCTACTTATAAACTTCCATGCACTTTCCTTCTGTTATAAGAAAGGAATATTTAAAGACTGGGAACTGGTTAGCAATGTTTTATGTGTGACGGTGGACATGTTAGCTCAGATCATTACTGCTTCTCTCATGCAAGTATTTGATTTCACCTGTGCCTATGTGCCTGGATAGATCCAGCCAACGTGCTGCTTTGTTTTTATTTTGTTCTTCATTTTGCCCTTATGAATCATACATATCTCATGTACCCCAATTAACATATGAGATTATCTGCAAAACGACATACCATTGCCCGAATAAACCCTTCATTTTATGGGACCTGTAACTACTTCGTTTTTTACCCCTAACTCAAAAAGACATAATGGGAATTATTCGCCTCTTTATTTACAGAGGTTTTTACACATGGTGTGGTAGCAATTCCATATCATACAGTAATCATAGCAACCTCACCTGCTAACCAAGGTAGGACTAGACCAGAGCTTGTATGGGAAACCTCCAAGGAACACCTAGTGACTTTAGAAAAGTATTGCTGCTGATAACTGGGTATCAGAGTAGCAGCCGTGTTAGTCTGTATTCGCAAAAAGAAAAGGAGTACTTGTGGCACCTTAGAGACTAACAAATTTATTAGAGCATATCCGATGAAGTGAGCTGTAGCTCACGAAAGCTTATGCTCTAATAAATTTGTTAGTCTCTAAGGTGCCACAAGTACTCCTTTTCTTTTTGCGATAACTGGGTAGTAATCCTTTTTTTTCCCTATCAGTTCTGAACCATGGAACTGTAATGGTTGGCGTGTAAGGGTATTGTGCTACTGAAGGTGGTGTCTTCCTACCAAAATGTTCTCCACAGTTTCACAGTGATATGTTATTTGCCTTCACTTCCTCTTCTGCACTTAAATTAAATAGGCTGAAACTGTAGGAGGGGTAGAAACTCTTATGTCTAAAGACATAAGTTAGCCATTGATTGCAGGGGTTAGAAAAAACTTAAGTTCTGGGCAATTCATTACATCATTTTTCATTACTGAGACTTTAGACCTTCCTGTTCAGCAAAACTTTTAACAGTAAAGAAAATGAGCCATTAGAACAGCATGTGGGATGTGGTGGATTTTTTTATCACATGAAGTTTTTAAAATTAGGATTTGGATGTGTTTCTAAAATATATGCTCTACTCAAGGACAAGATATAGGCCTGTTGAAGGAATTACTGGGTGAGTTCTATGGCTTGTGCTATTGCAGGAGGTCAGACCAGATTCTCATAATGGACCTTACCTTAAAATCTACAAATGGAGGCAGGATACTGGCTACAGTGATCATTGGTGGATCTAATAAGACAATTTCTATGTTTCTAACTTCTTATAGCATGCACTGTTCAGCAACCCCAGATGTTCTACCCCAAAGATGGATCATTTTACCAGCCAATGATATGCAATCATATGTATATCCCTCATCTACCTTAGAGGCATTCTGGGGCTTAATTAATATTTGTTATAACACTTCAATATTATCTAATGAAAGGTGCTGTTTAAAGTATTATTACAGTTTTCTAGTGATAAACTTGCATACCTTCTCTCAAAGTGACTCCAATTGCATAACTATCATTTTTCCCCCTCAGAACAAGAGAGGAAGTCTGTGATTAAAGCACTAATGAACAGATTTGTATTAATTATTTTAAAATGGTCTTTAAAGAAGCAGTTTCAAGTCCAAGACATCAAGGAATCTCAACTGGATTATTGAAAAATGTGTAGAATTTGTAATATCTATTAATTCCCCTAGAGCTGCTGGAACTCATCAACAAAACAATGCACCAAATTCTTAATTCTAACTCAGTACAAGTGACAAGATCCTTTAGGAACTGGTGTCTAATGGTTAGAGCTGAGAGCCTGAATGTTAGGCTTCTGTTTCTTGCTCAGCTATTTTACAGAAGCATCTCTGCAAGACACCAACCTCCTAACCCACTCCCTTATTTCTAGGATGACCATATTTCCCAAAGTGAAAATGGGACATCGTGCAGCGCTCGTCCGAGCCGCCTGGTATAGCCTCTCACCTGAGCCCCACTGCCCAGTGCTGGGGCTGACAGCCTGAGGCTGGGTGCCTGGCGTTGCTGTACACCATCCGCCTCTTCCCCTACCGAACATTCCTCCATGAGCCCCTAGGGGGCCGTGCCCCACTTTTTTGGCAAAAGTGTGCTTTTGTCCCATTTGCTTTTGTCAACTGATAATCTATTGCCGGCCAGGCACAGTTAAGACCTATAGGACCTTGTGCAAGATTTTAAAAAATGGGATCCTAAAGTTGGATCCTAAACCCTTCTTTAGTCTCCTAAATAAATGATGCAAAATTGCTCAAAATTGCTGAGCACTCAGCAGCCTCCACTGAAGTCAATGGAAGCTTCTGGGTTCTCATGACTCAGTCACGTATATCAATCATGAAAATCAGGTTGTTTAGGATCCTAACTTTAGAAACCAAATCTCAGCTTCAACTTCATTGTGAAATGGGAATAACACCTGTCTTCTCAGGGATTTTGTAACATTTACTGATATATTAATAAATTAAAGAGCTTGTGGATCCTCAGATGATTGCAAAACAGTATTACCATTTGCAAATCTAGAATTTTACTATGAAAAGATGTATTGTTTTAATAAACTCTGCTTCTCTGAACAGGGTTACTAAAGAAGGCTGGTATCTGTATGCAGACAGTTCAAATGGAGAATTTGGTCATACTGCTGACATTGCCACTCCAGTCATTTCGGTCACTGGACCCAAATGCAAACTGGTATTTTGGAACCATATGAATGGTGCAACAGTGGGTTCTCTGCAGGTACGGAAACAGCATTAGAGTTTTCTGAAATTACTATATGAAAAGTCATGCCCTATCATTTAGTTTCATCAAGTCTAGACTGCTGATAAATGATGATGAACAATTATCCACACTTCACTCCCCACAATATGGTGTGACTGAGGGAAGTGTTAGCTGGAGTAAGCTCCTGAAATGGTAACTTTTTACAGCATAGATGCACTTCTGTACAAGTAAACCTTTGTACAGCATAATCTCTTTTGCTACTAAGATACATTGAGTGGATATCTGAACATCAAAGATCTTTGGATGTGACCAAAGGGTTACAATATGAAACTATCTTTGTTAGTTGGGGTTTTTTTCAGTTGTCTCATTGGTGTGATTTCCCCATGAGGTTTCATTCGTATTGTTGCTTAATTTGATTGAAATAAGCCGAATTGAGATTTTACTAGCAGTTAACTATAAAAAAATGTTTATCCATACCCCATTCTGCGTACCACTGTAAAAAGGAAAACACTTTAGTTTACACAAATACCTAACTCATTTAACAGCACATTGACCCCATTCATCTGAACTAGGAGAATAAAACAGGGAAACAATTCTAGACAGGTTTTATTGCAGTAAGTATAAATTATTTTTATGGTGTTATAAATAGAACAACAGCAGCATTTCAAAAATCCATAGTAAAAATATTTCAGATAAAATACACAAAGGCCAGATCTCAGCTGGTGTAAACTGGCAAAGCTCCATTGACTACTCAAACACTACACGTATTTTAAAAAGGATGCTGAAAAACTGGATAGAGTTAAGAAAAGATTGAATGATTCATGGTCTGGAAACAGTCCTACCTGTGAGAGATGTAAGGAGCTCACCCTATTTAGCTTATCAAAAGAAAGGTTAAAAGAGGAGTTGATGGTGATCTATAATTACTTAAAGAGGGAGAATATACCTGATACTAGAGGGCTCATTATTCTAGCAAATAAAGGTATTACAAGATTTGATGGCTGAAAGTTGACATCAGCTATGTTCAAACTTAAAATAAGACTTTTTTAATAGTGAAGATAACTCACCACTAAAAACAAGGGATGTGGTAAATTCTCCATCACCCACAGTCTTTAAACCAAAATTGGCTCTCTTTCTAAAAGGTTTGCTTTAGTTCAGCCACAAGCTATTGGGATGGATGCAGGAATCACCCGGTGAAATTCCAAGGTCTGGGTTAAGTGGAAGGTCAGACTCATATTGGTCCCTTCTGGCCTTAAAAATATATTAAATCTGTCTGTGATTCCAAAAATATTGGAACTAACTAATCCTGGAACTTTCATTTAACTGTTTTGGTATGAATCAAAAGCTCTTTTCTGGTGCCTTGTTTGGGAATAAATTGGAAAAGCTTTCTTCACTAATATTCCAAGGTCTGGTATCAGATTAAAAACTTGTGGTCAAACTCTGAATTAAGTACTCTCCTGCTTACAATATGCACATCTATCCAGTAGAAACAATAAAAACAGTTGCATAATTTAATTGCCAAAAACCTGCATTTTGTATCTGCAAAGCAAGATGGCCGAACTTTCTCAGCTTTCTACTTTATTTTTATTAAACACCTGCTGGATGTAGGTGTAACTTACTAGGACAAAGAAACAGATAAGGGAGACAAGCTGGAAGCTTAAATCAGGCATTCTCAGTGTAATGAGGATTCAGAACTGATCATATATCCCCCTAATAGGCCTTCATCCTGCAGAGTACTGAATATTCCAGGCCTGATCTAGCAAAACATTTAAGCATGCGTGTAACTTTAAGCATATGAATAGGCACATTGATCTTGGTAGTATTATTCACATTCTTAATGTTATGTATGTATTTAAATACTTTGTTAGATGGGACAGGAGTTTTCAACATAAGGCAGGATTATGCCCACAGCCACTATTAATGCTAGCGAGTTTTGTTTTGATTTCTGAGGTACATCTGAATCAATGAGGCCCGGAGCCCACCTTTTCCTTATGACCTCTCTTTCCACTGCCTCACTTTTTGTTCTCCTTGTCACTTTCCTATATGTAATTTACGGTCCAACATTCACGCAAACCCACATATACATAATTCTGTGTTACCTAATCCTCCATCTTGCTTTTCTCCTAGACAGAGGGAAGAACAAAAGGGGAGCAGTGGAAGCATTAACATTCCTGACCCCTTAAATTAGTGGAGCCGAGATGAGCCAGAACCAAAGTTCTAGATCCAAACGCCTCTCAAATTTTGGGGACATTCATATTTGGATCCAGTCTTGGCATCTCAGGCCCTTCTTGTAGGACAGGGTTTGGGGAGATTGTACCCCCCAGGATTGCATGTGGAGGGGAACCTCAGTGCATGGATCCTCACCGCCTGCACAAAAGGGGGGTTCAGACATGTCCGTGGTACCACCCTGCTGAGGCCTCACCATTCATCCATACATAGCATGGATCTACATAGCATGGAGAGAGGAGAGAGCTGGATGCACTAGGGAAAGTGAGTGGGTGTGTGTTGGGTGGGGAGGGGGAGGGGCAGGAAATGCCATAGAGAACATAAGCCAGTCTCTACTGATCCCATAGAAAAGAAAATTCAGCCTGGAGCAGAATTATTTTTTCTGTATTACCCGCTTTGCAGGGGAATTCCCATCTATGCAATGAATGAATGAATGCCAGGATGCAGAGGGGTGGGCAGCATTGCAGCTGTGGAGGCACAGCGCCACTGTGAAGATTAAATCTGATCCAAAGCCAATTGAAGTCCATGGCAACACTCCAGTTGACATCAGTGGGTGCAGGATAAGCCCTGTGGCCCTTGCTTCTTATTTATCTTCCAAGAACCACACGGATCCCAGGGGATCAACAGAGTTTTGAGGCAGGTCCGCAGACATTTTTGCCAGCGGTGGGGAAAAATCCTTTCTTCCCCCACTCCACACGCACAGTGTTACTATGTGAAGGAATCTCTGTAAGAACAAACTCAGTTTTCTTCCTTGAACTCCCCATCCATGGTTCTTGGGCTGCCACCCAATCCTCTGTTAAGGAGGTAGGCCTTGTGTCTTCTGTTCTGTAGTCCTCAGCCATTATAAGGGAAATCATGGGGCTTCTAAGACTTTTCTACCTGTAACTGAGCTATTTTTCTTTTGTGGAAAGGTTAGAAAAAGAGAAAAGTCATGAATGGGTTATGTTGTGTGAATTTTAAACCATGCCACTAAAACCACTGTCAAAATTCAGGCAAATAAAACTACAGAATAATAACAATTGACACTGAGGTGAAGTGATATTAATTTGTTGCTCTATCATCCTCTCTGAGCTAGTATAACCTGAGTATATATTTATTAAGTACTTCTGTCATACTATTCCTTCCCAGGGCTCTCTATATCTCTTAAGATTGAGTCTTTTCAAAGATTAGAAATTTCTCACATTTTAAAAAAATAAAATAGTTATGCTTGGATTTTAATCAGTCATAAAATATGCAAATTTAAGAAAAAAATCGGAAACATCCAAGTCAAATGGTGCTTTTTTAGAAGATCATAGTTATTCTCATGATAGATAACAATGAAAACATGTAGATGTATTATAATGTACATTTCTGTTTTCTCCATTATTTTTTCCTATTTCTGTAAGCCATTATTGATGGAGGATATCTGTAGACGCTTTCCTTTCTTGTCACTCCTTATGCTTGAAAAATAATATCCCCATCCTCTGTTTAAAAAAACCCCAAACTTCTGAAACCCCATGTGTTCTGTGAAGTATCTCACCATGCACCACTGTGTCTGTCTTGTGTTTTAATGTATTGCACTCTTCCCTCTTGTGTCTCTAGACTGAAACTTCTTCAGGGCGAGGACCCTGTTATTCATTTGGCACAGCTTACCTGTTGTAGAGCATCACATACACTTCTGGGACTACATAAATTTTCAAAAATGCCAGTTTTTCATTAAAGTGAAAAACGTCTAGGTCATCCTAGATCTCAAAAATAGGATTACACTGTGAGGGGAAGATGATAAATCCTTGAGAGGAGAGGCAGTTCTGGAAACAGGGGATGTGATGTAGTTTTGTCAGTACTGACTGGACAGCTTGACATGCTCCATCTACCTGATATTGTCAGCTCAGTTCAATTCAGATGCTCAAGAAGTCAGAGAGAAGCACATTTAAGAATGCTGGTTTATGTGGAGAAGTGTCTCCCCAGTTCAGCGACTATTCACTGAGGCAAGACATTAGGAGGATATTTTGTGCACCTTCCATTGTCCAAACAGATCAAGTTCTTTGGATTGAGAGGACAAGTTTATTTATAGATAAATGGGATGTTCCCTGTGTAGTTGGGACACCAAAACGCTCCTAAAACTACAATGGAATAATCTAATAGACGTATTTCAGAGTGGTAGCCGTGTTAGTCTGTATCAGCAAAAATAATGAGGAGTCCTTATGGCACCTTAGAGACTAACAAATTTATTTGGGCATAAGCTTTCGTGGCTTATGCCCAAATAAATTTGTTAGTCTCTAAGGTGCCACAAGGCTTAAATATAAAAATAACTATAAATATAAAAAATAACTCCTCGTTATTTTTGCTGATACAGACTAACACGGCTACCACTCTGAAATACGTCTATTAGATTATTCCACTGTAGTTCTAGGAGTGTTTTGGTGTCCCAACTACACAAGGAACATCCCATTTATCTATAAATAAACTTGTCCTCCCATATGAACGCTTAAACCTTTTATTACTCTTGCCATCAAGATTATTTTCTTTATTGCATTCATGGGTCCTGAACTTATTGGCTGCTGAGCATCTCTTGTTTGGGGCTGAGTGCTCTCCACTCCTATTCAAGTCAATGGCAACAAAAAGCACTGAGCTCAGCATGCACACAGGACCTGCTCGGAGCCTGTAGCATCAGGCTTACAGACTAGTAGATCACAATCATGATTATTTTCCACTGATTATTTTAAAGTGTGGGATAGGGGTTAATTTAAGGGCAAACTCTGACTGAAATGACTATATTTATATTAATGAGTTGAGAAAGATTTGATGTGACCTGGAATTCACAATTTCTCTTCCAGGTACTCAGTAAAATTGGTGATGTAACGTCTGTCCTTTGGGTTCAAAGTGGCTACCAAGGTGCTCAGTGGAACAGAGCAGAAGTGTTCTTAGGAATTCGCTCTGATTTTCAGGTTTGTGCTTCTATTTCATATGTCCCCCATTAAGTCAATTCTAGATTACATTTTAGCTTAATCATTCCCATTTTCACCCTACACACTTTGTAGCTCTTCAATTTACGTTGGTCTTCTGAATATTAAGAACAAAATCCTCTCCCGGGTCCCCAGACCAAGTATCTCAGCAGGACACTAGTGAAATCTATGAGGGAGGGAAGAGAGGTAACCCAGCCCCTGGAACATTTCCATCACTGCTACTCCAGCCTACTGAGCAGAGGCCCTAATGGCATGATAACCCCCAGCATACCCTTTCTAAGGTAGCTGTAGCTTCCATGTAGCTGCAGAACTTCTCCTAGCCTGAATCCCACTTTTGTGAAAGCTTCCCCAAATTCTTTGTCAGGTGGGGCACTGCCAGGGTTGGGGATAGGGTCCTAGGTCCCACCCCTGTCTCTCGACACAAACACACACACACCCTCCCTCGTAGGGGTCAGTGTCAAGCACCATACTTAACAATTGAACAACAATTTTAGCTAAACCAGACAAAGCCAGAAGTAGACACACCATAGGATCTCTGGCAGGTGTTATACAGACTCCCTTGCCCTAATACAGCATACAACACATTCCCACCCCCAAATCCTAGTGCTACACCCACCGACTCCTGTGTCCCACAGCAATGCCCATCCCCCTTGGGTCAGTCCAACGTATCCATGCATTCTGATACTGGCCTGGGTTGTGATCTCAAGCTGATGGGTTCTGCTGTGTGGTCTCAGGTACCTTTTTAGCTCCAGTCTATGGATCTGTGTCTCTTCCCCAGCTCAGCACTGCTGCTCTTTAGCTCTTTCTTTGTTCTCTGTGCAAACCTTCCTTGGCTTGTCCCATGCCCCTATCTGTTCTTTGGCTGAAACCCTCCCAGGGTGTCCTTGTTTTGGAGTGGCACCTCCCCACCAGCCAATCAGGTTTTCACAGAGTAGTAGGGAGGGGAGAAAGGAAGGGAAGGTTGGATTTGGATGTGGAGCTCAGAGGGGTGGAGAGTAGGATGAGGAGCTGTGAGGTGGGAAGAGATGGGACAGGCGGAAGGGTTTGGGAGGTACATGGACAGAAGGGTCTGGGCCCATTTGTCAGGTGGGAGTTATCAGGGTTAGGTAAGGGGTCCCTGCTCCCAGCCACACACCTCTGCACAAACACCAACACTCTCTTCTTGAGGGTCAGTATTAACCCCTGGAACAAGCACCACTCTTAACAGGAGAACTACAGTTTTATCTAACCAAGGTAAAGCCAGGAGTAGACTTGGGTCAGAATTCTAGCAGGGGTTTACATACTCCCTTGCTCTTGATACACAATAAAAGCATAAGAACAGCCATACTGGGTGAGAACAATTGTCCATCCAGCCCCGTATCCTGTCTTCCAACAGTGGACAATGCCAGATGCTTCAGAGGTAATGAACAGAACAGGTAATCATCATGTGATCCATCCCATGTTCTCCATTCCCAGCTTCTGGCAAACAGAGGCTAGGGACACCATCCCTGCCCATCCTGGCTAATAGCCATTGATGGAACTATCCTCCATGAATTTATCTAGTTCTTTTTTGAACCCTGTTATATTCCTGGACTTTACAACATCCTCTGGCAAAGAGTTCCACAGGTTGACTGTGCTTTGTGTGAAGAAATACTTCCTTTTGTTTTAATCCTGCTGCATATTAATACACAGTACATAAATCCTCCTACACCTGGCTAGGCACACATAGACTCTTTGCTCCATGTCAGTGCAACCCTCTGCCCCACCATAACCCGTTGGGTCCGTCCAACCTATCTGAATACTCTGATGCTGGTGTGCGCTGTGAGCTCAAACAGGCGGGTCTTGCTTTGTGGTCTCAGCTGTCCTGTCCGCTCCAGGCTGTGTGTCTGTAAAATTACCCTTTTTGCAAGCATCAGTGCAGCAGCAGCAGGCTTTCCTCCAAGCACCTCTGAGTTCAGACTCCGCACCCTTGCACTCTGGTGTCTCTACCTCCACTCAGTGCTTCTGCCACTGCAAGCACTACTCTTTCTTTGTTGTCTCTCCAAATCTTCCTGGGTTTGTCCCCCATCTGATCGTTAGCTCAAACTCTCCCTGGTGGTCCATACTTCATCCTATGACCTCGTTTTGGAGTTGCGCTCCTCAGCCAGTCAGGTTTGTGCAGAATAGTGGGGAGAGCGAAAGGGTGGGAAAAAAAGGAAGGGGAAGAGGGTCACTCTACCCAATCCCATCCCTGTCTTTCCCTTGTGTAACAGAACTCTGCTGATTCCACTCCAGAAGGGTCTTCTGTACTCATGGAAGGATTTTGTCCCAAGTGATGTTAATTAATATCTGTGCAGCACTTTTGCAGATATAGCACCATATCATATAAATGGTAAACATAAGCATCCCTGCATTTGGGTTGTGACTGATTCTTATTCATATGTTTATTTAAATATCTGCCTAAAACATCTGATTTTACACTCTTCAGAATACAAAAAAAAAACCTTCAACACAATTGAAGTCACTGAGAAGTTTGCCACTGATTTCAAGGGGAATAGGATCAGCCCCTTGCTTTCTAACTATACACTTAATGTATTTTTCTTTTTTGCCCTTTGTTATTGTAGGATTGTGGCTCCTCCAATAGCTACAACATCAACCTTTGAGGCATAAACCAGCACTGATTCATGTTTATGCAGCTTATATTTACATCAGTAAGAACTGAGAGCAATATCTAGTACTAAACATTTAGAAGACTTGGGCAACTTGCAGGAAGCATAGATACATCATGTTTTGTGTACCACACCTGGCATGTTTCAAGCTTTTATATTTCCCTTCAAGATTTCACTGAAATTTCTCTTTGTTAGATTATTTTCAGGGCAAAACGTGGTGTCAGTTATGTGGGAGATGTGGCAGTGGATGATATTTCCTTTGAAGATTGTTCCCCTTTGCTGATCCCAGACAGACCCTGCACTTCTGAAGAATTCACATGTGCCAATAAGTATTGCATCCCAAAGGATAATCTGTGTGATTTTGTGAATGACTGCGCTGATAACTCAGATGAGAACCCTAACATTTGCAGTAAGTATGGTAGTTCCTTACTCTAATTATCAGAAGTAACTGTGCCTGCTGTGAATTGTCAATGCAGCAACACTATTGACAGTTCATCAACTAATTGCAGTTAATAATGTAAGTATATTCCTTGGGTCGGTGGGTTTTTTCTCTGTTTAATTTGAAAGCATGTCTTGCAAAATAAAATTTGCTGCTCACGAATTTTTCCCGTCATAAATTAATTGAGAGAACAACTCTGCCTTTTAAAACAGAACCAAATCATTGATTTCCACATGAAAAAATAAAAGCGAAAAACATGTCAAGCAAAATACATCTGGGATCTTAGGAACCTTGCTTACTTTGATGTTTCAGGAATTGCCAAGTATCTTAGCTCTTTCATGAATACCAGACAACTTTAGTTTTGCAGCAGAAATCAACAAACAGTATCTTCAGTCTGGAATTCAAAAACAGCACTTCATATCAATAGTGTACTTCTCTAGAGGATTGGATCACACTATACTCTATTTCAGTATTGCTGGCAGCCTCTTTTGTCAATAAAATCTTGGTAAATTCTCATTCAGGCAAATCTGCATTGTTTGGTACACTACAACCATCTGTTTCTGTAAATGTTATGAATACAGCTCATCAAAAATTAGATGATGACAAAGAAGGGATCATTCAGTAAACACCAGGTCAGATTCTCAGTTAGAGGAAATCAGTGTAATGCCATTTAAAATCATTTGAGCTGTGCAGATTTATATCAGCTGAAGACTTGACCCATTGTTTCTGGTTTCTGCACTGACAAACATTTTCCTTGGTTTCCATGAATGGTGATATCAGCGTAGACATACTGGGACTGATTCTGATTTCACATGGCTGTAAACAAGGAGTAGAGCAGATAGAAATTAAAATGTTCAATCTCGTGGAAAATTCTAAATTTCACATTTGTTTTCATTCTGAATTCAGATAAGTCAAAATATCAATATTGTAGAATGGAAAGTTCTAAAATATTTTGTTTCAGAACAAACAATATTTTGGTTTGCAAATGTCACTTAATTTCAATATTTTCAATTGAAATTAAATGTTTCAACATTCCCAAATTGAAATGTTTTGTTTAATCTTTTGAACCAAATCAAAGCATTTGTTACAACTTAATTACACATTGAACTGCTGCAGTGCCTCCTGGTGGTTATAGTTCGGTGCCTCATGTCCTCATTCTTTGTATGGGTCAGGCTCCCCTGTGAGACTGCATTTTCCATGATGCACTATGGTAGTTCAGCCAGAGGGGAAACAGTGGTTCATCATGGGAAAAGTGATCCAGGTAGGGAGCCCATTCCATAGAGGAGAGTGGGGACATGAGGCACCTGAGCTACAACTCCCATGAGGCACCATGGCAATGCAGGCAGACCCAGGTTAATTCTGAACTGATCAAAAACAAAACACTTCAATTCAGTTTGAAAAAAATTAAATGGTTAGATTTTGGTTGACCCAACCTGAAATTAAGTATTTTGTTTTGATTTTCCTGACAGAAAAGTTGAAACATTTTGGCAAAATTGAAATATTCCCGCAGAAAATTTCTTTTGTGGAAAGCACATTGTCTGTCAAAACAAACAGATCCTAGATACTTGGGTGGAACGTTCCTAGTTTACTCTAAAAAGGAGGAATTCCAATAAAGTCACTGTGTGTAAACACTAGAATGGCCCAAATTGAGAGAGCAGGGCCAGAATTAGCCCTAAAGTTTCTATAGCAGTGTTCATTAGACATATTCCCATATGCCCAATTTCATGCAACTGTTAAATATATAGAGCAAGCTTGTGATCCCATTCCATTGGTTTAGTAACACCTTATTCAAGAGACATTCAATAAGAGTCTCGGAGTCTGACCCCCAATAGTATCACCATAAAACACAGACTTGGCAAAATGGTCAGCTTAACTTAGCTTTACATTTCCTTGTCATTGTACTTTGCAACATTTATGTTGCCTGAACAATGTATGTGGTGTTTTGTTTTTTCTTAATGTTTTTTTTCTTGCATTTAATAGGTACTAGTGTTTCCTTCCATTTTCTGATACTTTTCCAATGCAAAAATTAGAGAACAGCTAACTATAATTTGCCAACAAGAAAACAATGGATAGAAATGTCTCCTGTGTGTTCCCCTGAGGGCATTATTTCTGTAACATATCCTAATGTAACTTGCTCTGGTAACAGCGGGTCCTAGCCTCCTTTTCACATCCTCTTCTCTTCACAGCACTAAATGTTAACAGATGAAATTCTTAGAGATTGGAGCTAGAATCTGGAGACTTCAGTTGTTTTTCATGAAATCATCTTTAAAAAATGCTTTTAAAAATACATAAACTGCAGCCACCTCGCTCATTAAAATCTTGGTCACTAAAGTGAACAGCAGATGTGTGCATCATAGTTTAATTTTCCTTTGAACTAACTGAAGGACCATGTAGTCAAATCTAATCTGCAGCATGCAATAAATAGTTGATCAGCTCGCTTCTGCTCTCAATAAATTTCTGTGACTCCATAACTTTTAATAGTCACTTCTTATATTTTAAAATTTGGTTACCAGATCAAAGACATAAGCTTACCAGCTACAGGTTAATCAGTACTGCACAAATAGGATGAGACAATATCTAAAAATATTTATTGAAGAAAGCATTCACCTTTGTGAATACGGTGAAAAATCTGTTGAAGTGGCATATAAAAGTTGTGGCTTGTGTCCCGAGTCTTTATCTTAGCTTGGATGATGATGATAAATAAAGATTAGATTGTTTTTTCAAGGCAAATTTCCCAAAAGAAAAGAACAGAAAAGGTGTACCTATATTTCTAATTCTGTGTACTCATTTAAACAGTACAAAATAAGTCTCCATTTTCATTTTAGAGACACAAATATAAATCAAACCCTAATATTGCTGACTGCTCAAATTTACAGTCTAATAGGTTTTTGTTTGGGGGAAAAATTGGCAGTGAATTTGATAGTAGTGAAAGTGGGGCCTTTATAGCTTGGGTTTGAGCCTACACATAAGGGATATAAGGTAGGCAGATACTATACAGTCTTCCCCACAAACTTGTCTCTGTGAATGTTAGTTAACATGATTTCCTGTGCAATCCCAGTTTCGACTCACAATGGAAACTGCCAAGCATGGTAGATTAGTGGTTTTGTGCTGAAGAAAAGTATCCACTAGGCTATATGCTGAGATCACAAAACTCATTTTGACTCATTCTTTCAGATCACCAGAAGTATCAGATTAGTACACGCTTATGCACTCTGCAATTTATCCTCAAGATTTCACATCTCTCAGTTCATGGTGAAACTCTTGTTCTGTGTAAACCGGATTTAGGTGGTCATTCAGTAATACTTGGGACTGATGGTTTTGGATTGGCTGTTGATGTGGCTTGGCAGAAGAAAATTCTCATAAATATGAAACATAAACTTAAGTAAAAAGAAAAGCAATCCAGATATTTGACTTTGATATTGCTTTTTCTGTAAATATTTATGGTTACAAAATATGTTGGTGCCCATTACCATTACAAGACTTAGTTTTATGGTATGCATATCCTATTCAAACTTTCTCATGGACAATAACGGGTTTTCTTTTCATGTCATAATCCAGGCTTGACCTAAGGATGACCTTTCTTCAACTGTGAGCTTTTTTCCAGTTTTATGTCATGGTAAAGTCTATCCTAATTTACCCCAGAAAAGTACTGTTTCCATTTTTTTTTTCATTCTGTAATCTGCCTCATAACAGAGAGCCATTAAAGGATACCGCCCTCCCCAGCCCACCCCCAATTGTTTGTCACAATTGTTCATTCTGTGGAGCCACCAGAGAAGGATCCCTTCACCAAATGCTAAACTGCAAATGACTGTTTGAAAACGACTGCCCCAGAAGTCTTAGGTCTGTGCTGGCTTCTGTGGAGTCCTTAGAGGAGGAAAATCTGCAGGGTTCAAATGGAGAAAACCAGAAGTTGATAGTGCTTGCCAAGGATGGGAGTGGGGGCAGGAAGCCTGAAGGGTATGCTGATTCAGCACATCTGTTTAGTAGCTTTCAGTGATGGGCTTTTATGGATCCCTGGTGTTCTGGGCCAAGGTGCTCGAAGCACCACAGGCCTGACAGGAGTACTCTGAGAAAAACGAGGCTTACACACAGCTGTGAGTTACTGGCTTTACTGAAGGTTAGTGACCCACCCGCAACGGGGACTCCAAGCGTTGCAGTCACGAAGGCGGGGAACCCAGCACACCAGAGCTCTGCCTGAGACGGAGTCAAATGAAGGGGCAGACGGTCAGCGTTAATAAGCACTACACAAAAACACCTCATGAATATAGAATTAGGTGCTTCTTAAAGGGGGGCTTTCTACTACCTGGCGAAGGGCCATGCAAAGCAGCTATGTCCTTTAAGAACATATCCTGCAATAACACAGCAGCTGTGTCCTTCAAGAACTATCTCCTACAATAACAAAGCAACTATCTATGTCCCACAGTAACCTCTTGGCTCGAGAAAGCGAAAGTTCCCTAGCTAGGGCGTAACAAAGTCTTCCGCAGTCCCTTACACTTGGCCATAACTCTAGATACCACTGCCTCCCCTGAATGCAGAGAGCCAGGCTGCTACAGAAATTTGTGATTTTACACCTTTCTGCTCCAGACTGAGGGAATCTGGCCCATAATCTCTGCAAAATCCATGATGATCCAAAACATTAACAGAGCAATATGGCAAGGCAATACCCACAAAGACAGTTAATGTAACAGTGCTCTAAAAGATGATGCTTCTGAGACACTATTGCTAGTAGTATGTTGTTCAGTATGTGAATCCGTCTTGTGGATAAAAGATTTACTTTTGTACAGAAGTGTGTCTTGTCATAAAGGGAGTTTTTGTTTACGACACTTTACAGAGGATGGATTTTTAACTTTGGATATTTGTGCTGGAAAGCAGATCAGGTACTACAAGTGTTAGTGGGCAGACTAAAGCTACTCTGGGGACAGTCAGCTCTTTCAACTATCTTGGATTTATCCCTGCAGATTGCTGCTGAGAGAATGATCAGGGCACAGCTTTTATCAGGCATCTAATATGATAAGCACTGGTCATTCTATAGCTGATTAAATTTGTCACAGCTATGGTTCTTCAAATAAGGTAATATGTTGGAGTGTATCATCAGTACTGCTTTGTTAGTGTAATTACACAGGAGTATAGTAACCACAGAATGGTATCATCACAGCAGAATATATTGCAGCATTATTACAACAGTGTTAGGAAACTGCAGGCATCTTTATTGTACACTGAGGCTTACTACAGGGGATCTCTGAACCAGCTCTGAATAAGCCGATGTGGAAGTACCTACTGGAAGTGGGCTAAAAGCAGGATACATATTTACTGTATGCAGATACTTCTGAAAGAGACTCAGAAGGGCAACAGCGTTTTTCTGAGCCCAGAGGCTGGATGAGTGCCACTGAAGAGGCACAGCCACCCTCTGACCTGCCTTTGGAGTTGGGTGAAATGAATTCCATTTCTGTTCTCTCCCACAGTGAATTCCCTACCAAATCCTGGTAACTTGGTGTCCCGCTGTGTTTGTAAGAATGAATTTCACCCTAAGTAAACAATACTTACGTCAATTTAGTAAACGAATTGTTAGGGCCCAGATTGCACCTGGCTCTATGTCCAGGAGAGAAATAAAACCCCCACCCCTGTGAAGCCTCCCCACATCTTAGTTCAGGGGATGGGGAGGAGAGCAGGTCTTAGAACCTGGTACCACCCTCCAAACATGAAACATGTGGGTGGAGAGCCCGAGGAAGCAGGTGGAACCTTGGCTATAAGTTTCCTGAGTAAGGGTGCAGTTTTGGGAAGAGAAGATCTGCACATCTTGTCTGCTAAAGAGAGATATTATTGCTCATAAGTAAAATAGTTTTGTGAAAAGGAATATGGCAGTATCACTAAGCAGTTCAACTGTAATCTGAGTTTTTAGTTTTCTACTCCATTTTTACTGGAAGAATGACCCATTTCAAATTGCTTCATTATATATATAAAGGCCCCAAAGCTTTAATTTACATTGAAATGCTGGCAAAACAATCATAGAGCATCAGTTTGCCAACTGAAATTCTCCAAAGCATCTTGCTCATTAATTTTGCCAGCTAACAATATACTTCAGAATTAAGTTTTCATTTCCCCAGTTGTAAGATTGAAATTGTAATTTTTCAGAAATTCTCAGACTAGAAAGGGACATTAGCTTAAAATAGTTTAGCTTTTGCTCTATTTAATTACCTCTTTTGATACAGGTGTTTCATGTAGGTCTTGTGTGGCCAATATAATTTTGATCACATGCATAACATTCCTAATATAAAATAGTTTATTTCTTAATTATTCAACTGTTGTCAAACTGATTAACTAGCTAATTCACTAGCCCTGTTTCATTACTCCAGAAGCAACAGGTTGGCTTTGTCTTTATATCTCTTGGTTCACAGTTCAACATAGAGGTACTTGCTAAAGGGGATTTTACATATAATATGTATAGCATTAGTTGGTGTATTAAATATCAATATAGTTTCAGGTCCCGAGTCAGAAAAACATGCTCCTATATGAAAGGAGCTTGAGCATGTACATAAGTGCTTTACTAAAGAGAGATGGATTTAGCAAGTGTGGGAGTCTTAAAACTCAATGAAATGAACAGGGACAGACATAGTGGCTGCATATGAATTTTGTTGGCCAGTTACTCATAACTCAAAGTTATTATTATGTGTTGAATGACTATGTGCTAATCCTTTTAGCACAACATAGACTTTTTAGTTATTATTCAAATCTACACTATATTCACAAACAAAAATTGTCAAGAAAAACAAATTTTGCTTGAATTTTCATTGATGATTTTTGAATTTTCCTTGCTTCTTTTTCACAGGCAATTACATTTCCAGTAGAAAGAAAAGGAGTACTTGTGGCACCTTAGAGACTAACAAATTTATTAGAGCATAAGCTTTCGTGAGCTACAGCTCACTTCATCGTATGCATCCGATGAAGTGAGCTGTAGCTCACGAAAGCTTATGCTCTAATAAATTTGTTAGTCTCTAAGGTGCCACAAGTACTCCTTTTCTTTTTGCGAATACAGACTAACACGGCTGCTACTCTGAAACCTGTCATTTCCAGTAGAGAAATTTTGGGAGTGTTTGGCCATGTTGTTTTAGTAAAGCCCGTCACTAGGGCTTGAAGAATTGTTGGCCTCTCTCCTGAGACTTCTAAACAAATGGCACTTAAATACAGCTACCTTTTAGATCTTGACCTTTATCAGACCTCTGAAAAGGCTCAGGTTCTGTTTGTACTTTAAGAGAAGGCTTTTGTGAGTTCTTCTTTTGGCAAACCAAATGACCCATCCTGATTTAAGAATTTGGCTTCAAAATATGTTCTTTCCAGCAACAACAAGAAGAATTATTTGAGGCTTAATCCAAACCCTACTGAAGTAAATACAAAAACAACCATTAACTTTAGGGAGCTTTGGTTCAGGTTTGTAATTATCAGCAAATTATAAGAAAATGTAGCTAAAACTCTTAGAATATTGTAATTCTGTCAACATAAATATATATGAGTAGCTGACTTAAAATGTTGACCAATTTGGCACTTTACAAAAATCTAAGTCCTTGAAACTTGTGAAACAACTGTACAGGAAGTATCAAACATGCATTTTATACATATAATATAATCAGACTTTGACAGCTTTATGTATAGACATAAAATAATGTTCAGTTATAAGCATCTCGATTTGCATATTGCCCATTAAAATGTGTGTGTTAATTCTTACTGAGAGCAAATGGTTAGAGAAAATAAGCTAGAATTAAAGGACAGAGGCTGTTTGGTAATCAGAAATCCTTTTAAAATTATCTAATTATCAGCAGTCTTTTTATGATAGTATACCAACCACTTGTCTATTAAAAAGATTCATTAATAAAACAAGTCCATGTTTTTTTCTTTGTGAGGATGTAGATAAATCACTTGTTTGTCTATTTGGTTATAAGCTGGTTCTTTGGATCTACCCATATTTTTACACAGTATATTTTATTTTTCTCAGGTACATCCATGGGGCACTGTGATTTTGAATTTGATCTTTGTGCCTGGAAGCAGGATCAGAATGATGACTTCGATTGGAATTTAAGAACTGGCAGCATCCTGAAATCTGGCCCTGGACCAGCTGCTGATCATACCTTGCAAGGGCCATCTGGTCATTACATCTTCATAAAGAGCTCATTCCCTCAATTGCCAGAGCAGAAGGCCAGGATTTTCAGTCCCAAGCTAAGCAGAAGGAGCAAAAACTGCAAGGTATGTAAAGGCATAATACTGGGAGGTATGAGCTTGATTTGTAGAATGCTTCAAAGTAATAATCAGTAACATGTTTCTTAAAGAAAACTGGAGTGTTCTAAAAACATTATGATCCTGATCCTATGTTGACCTTGAAACCAATTACCAAACAAACATTTTGTTTCTCGAGATGCAGAAGATCAAAGAAGAATGACTTCTGTTGGTAAATTAAGTACTCTGGCAGATTTGGAAGTAGTCAGTAGTAGAAGCAGATATTGTCTATTTAGTGGGTGTCTTAGAAAAAGCTTATGTAACAAAAGCACTGAAAAACCTGCATATATCTGCTTTTTGCTTTAATGGAGAAATTGAATAGAGGTACATTAACAACTGGATACAAGGGAGTGTAACCGGAAATGGATGAATACATGATAAGATTCTTCTCGCTGATCTATCGGAAACTAGGGAAGAGTAAACTTTTATTCATCAAAGTGCTACAGAACATTTTTGTCATTGGTCCCAAAGAGAGCCTGGTAGACATTTGGAAAAAATGGATTGAAAGGCTGTCTATTTTCAGTGCATCATCTGCCTTCTTTGCTAAACTGCTGTTTTGTATCTTCTTAACCCAGTGGCTTAAAACAGATATGCCTGTGGCTCCTGCAGTCACAATACACTAGAAAGGGATTTCTGGAATTTTGGGGGGGGAAATGTTTTTATAGTATTACTTGCTCTATTTATATACTGTATTTTTCCACTCATTTACTCCTGTTTTCTACAATTTATAAGGTTTTACAATGTGCAGATAAATGGGGTTATCACATGACTGATTAACGTAGTCTATTAAAAGAGGGTTATTAAAGCATTCTTGCTAACCTAATTGGTAATGCATGCATAACGCATCCACTTACCTATTTAAATAATAAACCCTACATGCGAATCAATCATAAATATTGCCAACTCTATGTATTTTCACTAGCAGAAATAATTTTGTTTACCATTGTCTTTCCTTCTTCCTCCTCCAGTATTTAACTCCTGCCTTCTTTCATGCACCCAGACTTGCACACATGAGCATGCATGCATAAAACTACTGGAGGAATAAGGATTTGAGGCCTTTGTAAGAAATATTTTTATGAGACATTCAAAGGAGGAGGGAATGGAAGTTTGAAGGCGAAGCCCGTAGAGTAAAGAAAAGGTGAAAGATAAAAGGAG
Organism: Dermochelys coriacea; assembly: GCF_009764565.3. Lineage (NCBI taxonomy): Eukaryota > Metazoa > Chordata > Testudines > Dermochelyidae > Dermochelys > Dermochelys coriacea. Next base: position 232,537,530 of record NC_050069.1, read on the forward strand.
ATGTGGGCAGAGGTAAGAGAAGCCTAAGTTGTGTACAGCCCTGAAAGTTAGGGAAAGGAATCTAGTGAATCTTGAGTTTAAAAGTGAGCATTCAGGAAATATAATTGCAATTCGTAAATGCAAAATAGAGTAAATCACTGTTAACATATCTACCCAGCTTACTAGTAGAAGTGTCAGCCTTTTCAATTTATCCATTTACATGTACATCTGCTCAGCAGTTCTTTGCTGTTCTGATCTCAAGACAACCACTCCTCCTCCCATCACCTTGAAGTATCTCCACTACTAATTATATGGCTGAAATTCTTAATCCATCCTCATCCTAGAACTTGAGTTCCAGTCCCTTGATTGAAGACAATACCAATGCCTGCCTGGTTGCACAAATTGTATCATTTGTTTTCATTTTAACCTGCAAAAGAGGGTGTTCCATCTTTTATATTAGAATTTTGTGGTGATTCATTCTGTTTTGCTGATTTATACCAATATAGCTTTATCTTAGTTTGATTCCATATAGAACTAGACATGTTAGGAGAGTAACTATCAGAAATCTTCTTATAGATTCATAGATACTAAGGTCAGAAAGGACCATTCTGATCATCTAGTCTGACCTCCTGCACAACGCAGGCCACAGAATCTCACCCTCCCACTCCTACGAAAAACCTCAGCTATGTCTGAGCTATTGAAGTCCTCAAATCGTGGTTTAAAGACTTCAAGGAGCAGAGAATCCTCCCTCAAGTGACCCATGCCCCATGCTACAGGGGAAGGCGAAAAACCTCCAAGGCCTCTCCAATCTGCCCTGGAGGAAAATTCCTTCCTGACCCCAAATATGGCAATCAGCTAAACCCTGAGCATATGGGCAAGATTCACCAGCCAGATACTACAGAAAATTCTTTCCTGGGTAACTCAGATCCCATCCATCTAATATCCCATCTCAGGGGATTAGGCCTATTTACCCTGAATATTTAAAGATCAATTAATTACCAAAATCACATTATCCCATCATACCATCTCCTCCATAAACTTATTGAGTAGAATCTTAAAACCAGATCTTTTGCCCCCACTGCTTCCTTTGGAAGGCTATTCCAAAACTTCACTCCTCTGATGGTTAGAAACCTTTGTCTAATTTCAAGTCTAAACTTCCTGGTGGCCAGTTTATACCCATTTGTTCTTGTGTCCACACTGGTGCTGAGCTGAAATAATTCCTCTCCCTCTCCTGTATTTATCCCTCTGATATATTTATAGAGAGCAATCATATGTCCCCTCAACCTTCTTTTAGTTAGGCTAAACAAGCCAAGCTCCTTACGTCTCCTTTCATAAGACAAGTTTTCCATTCCTTGGATCATCCTAGTAGCCCTTCTCTGTACCTGCTCCAGTTTGAATTCATCCTTTTTAAACATGGGAGACCAAAACTGCACACAGTATTCTAGGTGAGGTCTCACCAGTGCCTTGTATAATGGTACTAAAAGCTCCTTATCCCTACTGGAAATGCCTCTCCTGATGCATCCCAAAACCGCTTTAGCTTTTTTCACAGCCATATCACATTGGCAGCTCATAGTCATCCTACGATCAACCCATACTTCAAGGTCCTTCTCCTCTTCCCTTACTTCTAATTGATGCATCCCCAACTTATAACTAAAATTCTTGTTATTAATCCCTAAATGCATAACCTTACACTTTTTTTTCCTTTCTTAAAAATAGGAACTATATTAGCAATTCTCCAATCATTCGGTACAACTCCTGAGTTTACAGATTCATTAAAAATTCTTGCTAATGGGCTTTCAATTTCAGGTGCCAATTCCTTTAATATTCTTGGATGAAGATTATCTGGGCCCCCTGATTTAGTCCCATTAAGCTGTTTGAGTTTCACTTCTACCTCAGATATGGTAATATCTACCTCCATATCCTCATTCTCATTTGTCATGCTACCATTATCCCTAAGATCCTCTTTAGCCTTATTAAAGACCGAGGCAAAGTATTTGTTTAGATATTGGGCCATGCCTAGATTATCTTTAACCTCCACTCCATCCTCAGTGTTTAACGCTTCTTCTTTCTTAGTTTTCTTCTTATTTATATGGCTATAGAACCTTTTACTATTGGTTTTAATTCCCTTTGCAAGGTCCAACTCTACTCGACTTTTAGCCTGTCTCACTTTATCCCTACATGTTTTCACCTCAATAAGGTAGCTTTCCTTGCTGATCCCTCCCATCTTCTACTCCCTGTATGCTTTCTGCTTCTTCTTAATCGCCTCTCTAAGATGCTTGCTCATCCAGCTTGGTTTACAATTCCTGCCTATGAATTTTTTCCCCTTTCTTGGGATACAGGCTTCCGATAGCTTCTGCAGCTTTGATTTAAAGTAATCCCAGGCCTCCTCTACCTTTAGATCCATAAATTCTTCAGTCCAATCCACTTCCCTAACTAATTTCCTTAATTTTTGAAAGTCAGCCCTTTTGAAATCAAAAACTCTAGTTGCAGATTTATTTTTGTTAATCCTTCCATTCAGTTTGAACTGAATTAGCTCATGATCACTTGAGCCAAGATTATCCCCTACAACCATTTCTTCTATGAGGTCCTCGCTACTCACCAAAATTAAATCTTAAAATGGCATCCTCTCTAGTCGGTTCAGCAACTACTTGATGAAGGAATCCATCAGCTTCGCATCTAGAAAAATCTGAGCCCTATTATTGTTACTAGCACTGGTCCTCCAGTCTATATCTGGGAAGTTAAAGTCTCCCATGATCATGCAGTTTCCATTAGTATTTACTTTATTAAAGACATTAAAAAGGGCTCTATCCATATCCAAATTAGATCCCGGAGGTCTATAGCACGCCCCAAGCACTAGCGTAGGAGAAGCTCTACTAGTTATCTTCCCCAATGTAATTTTTGCCCAGATGGACTCTGTCTTATTCATTGCATTGCTTCTTGATGCTGATAATTTTAAATTTGATTTTTAAAGAGCCTTTTGATTTGAGCTGATTGAGATCCTCTGAGTGTACAGATGCAGAGCTGCTCTTTGGATTAGACTGCCTCAGTTCCAAAAACATTTCTAAATAGATTTACTGAGTTTTCAAATGGAACCTCAGCTCAGACTTTAACCCCTTACTCAGATAGTTCATATAGAAGAAGAGAAGTAATAGTGATTTGGGGAATTTACTTTTAACAGTTTTGGTTGGTTTGATGTTTTCAGATCACTTTATTTCACTTTCTCTATCTTGTCAAATCCCAAACCCTTTATAGATAAGAAATTCAGGAAATGTTAAACAAAAATGATTAGATTTTATTATACTAATAAACATGAGTAAATCAGTTTGTCAACAGAGAAAAAATAAACTAACTATTAAACACTTAATTTGGAAATTCTGGGCCATGAACTTATGTTTTCAAATCAGTTTCCTAACAGCCTTCTGAAAAAAGATATATTGAAAAAAAATCTTCCCCCATATTTGAAGATCTCTGTCTAAATCCTCTTTCATTATGCTCTCAGACTCATAGTCCCACTCCTTTTAACATCTATGTGTAAACAATAAAATATGCTTTGAAGAAATATAGAATAACGAATGATAAATGGTCCATTGTATGAATATTGATTTATACTGTATATTAAGTGCCAAAAGAATGGAGGAGGGTCACAGCTGGCAACAATGAGCTTTTTCATGAATAAATGTGTTTATCAGGTATTTGGAATTGCCTTTAATCTTCAGGCAGAAGACCTTTTTCCTATTTTTGAAACAGTCATAACCAGGTTTAACACTTTTCAAAGAACTTTTTTGAACATCTCTGCAGTTTTGAAGTTTCCTTTTACACAAGTTCTTCAAAGAGAACTCGGGTTTGAATCATATTGGCATGCACACACATGGCTGGCTGGATGGCTTTGTAAACTGTAGCCAACTGTATTTTGATGCTCAGAAGTGCTGGTGAGCATCAGTGGTTGATAGGCAAAGTAGACATGGAATGGAATAAAGAATATAATGAAATAAGGATGATAAAATCTTGTGTTTCACAGAGTACATTGATTCCCTGCAGGGATCAGGAGGGTTCTCTCTAATGCACAGAATTGCATATTTAGCTACCTATATATTACGGTGGGAATGGGGATACCATTTTCAGTTGATGCCACCACGAGATTCAGATTCCAATCTCAGTTGACCAGTGTATTCATCTGATATACAAAATCTTATGTTCCACAAAAAATACCGGTTTCAATGCCCAGGACTGCACCAGTGTAGATACATTTTCTTGTTTCTTAGAATGAAGATGAGTCTAAATTCCTTGGAGTCAGTGCAGAAGCTACTTAAGTATACACATTAGAGCCATAGCAAAACTCCCATTGACTTCAATGCACTCACCATTTCAACTACAGAAGATATGCAAATTGCTAAATGTAAAAGGAGGCAGAAGGCAAGGGGGAAAAAAAGTGTGGTTAAAAGGCAAGATATAGTCAAGCCAAAACAGTATCCTTCAAAAAGTAGAAAGTGATACTAATAGAAAGGAACACAACTTTATGGTAGGTATACTATGTAATCTGTCATTAAAATCAGTTGGTCTACCAGAGAACTGAAGGATAGTGAGAGTTGAGTCTACGTTTTGTCAAGTGCCAAGATGATCCCATAAATTATAGACCATCAAGTTTTACTTCAGTATCAGGATATTAATTGAAAATATCGAACTCATAGTTGTAATTTATTTTAAGAAGTCTTTGCTAAATCCATCACAAGAGCCTGTTAAGTAGCCTAAGTAGTCATGGAGTGAGAGGTAAAATTCTGTCATGGACTAGAATGTGGTTGAAAGAACAAAGTATAAGAATAAATGCTTCACAGGCGATGACAACATCTTCCTTTCACTGTGGTTCTTCCTTGTACTTTATCTACTGTTATCTTACCTGAGCACAGTCATTATGTTCAATATTCTGTTTCTCTTTTTACTTATGAATCCTTCTATTTTCCCTACTGTCTCTTTGTAGAGGCTCACTCTGAAGCAATCATACAAGGGTAGGAAGGAGCTCTGTACAGGCGAGGCACTTCAGAGTCCAGCAACAACACCATAATTAGCCTGAGAAGAGTCACACTTGAGTGATTCAAGATACTCTGCATATGTTAAAGGACATTGTTTATACATTGCTCCCTGCCTCTGCTGTGTCATCAGTTTTCATAGTTTTAAATTTAAATGTGAAATTTGCTCAGAAGAAGACTACCAGCAGCTCTATAAGCCCTGAAATGTTGGCTTCCAAAATAGCTTTCATTAGTTTACTGAAGGAATAGTTCTACAGATTACTACTATGATATTTTTCCTTGTGTTTAATTAAAAGCCTGGATAATGAATGATTTAGCAATTTTGATGCTCTTCTGAGAACTGAGGATGCTTCTGTAGTGAAAATTTGGGATAATTATAATAGAATATACATAATGTTCTCTACTGAGTATTTAATGTCATTACTCTTGGTTGCAGATATTATTTTATTACCATATGTATGGTGTGAACATTGGATCATTAACCATCTATCAGGTGACAGCATCAAACCAAGACAAAATCCTACTCCACCTAACTGGAAACCAGGGAAATTTCTGGCAGAGAAAACTGGTGCTTCTGGATGCAGATGAGGACTTTCAGATCACCTTTGAAGGGCAAGTTGGGAAAGGATACAGGGGCAACATAGCACTTGATGACATCACATTCACCAAGGAATGTTTGCCATCACCTGACTTATCAACAGAACCCACAGCACCACCTTCAACAGGTATTAAATAGACTTTCCAGAATCTGATGCGTGAAATTGCTCAGAGAGGCAAACAAGCCTTGCTTTGATTTTTCTGTTTGGGTTTTTTTAATGGTCAGAAATGAATATAATTTGATGTAGCTCTTTAGTATGTTGACCAAAGTATTTCGTAGAAGAGTTGTTTGGAAAAGTAAATCACTGATCCTGAATCTTCATGACATACTCATCTTGAGCAGCATAAACTCACAGGAGTGGTCCCATTTAAGTCAGCGGGGCTATTCACTTGAAAAATCAAGTGTGAAAGGACAAAGAGTGCAAGGGGCTTGCTTCCCTAGACCCACATGTAAAGAGTGGGCAGAATGTTAATGGGGAGTATAGGTACAGCTCCCTGCTAGCACCTCCCTGGTACATGTGAGACAAGAGGAAGAGGGCAAACCCCCCTCCCTGCACACTTGCCAGAAGAACTGTTGCAAGGGTGACAGAGCTGCTACTCCAGCATCTGCTCTCACTGTAATTAGTGTGCCACCAATCACCACACAGCTTCCAGCATGAACTGAAATTTAAGTCAGATGCTAACCCTTAATTTTCATCAATTTTGATTGAGAGTGATTCATAGCCCGTGTGTCAGGAAAAGCTCTTCCTGTTTTTTAGACAGCTTTTGGCAGCTAAGCTCTCAGATGCAATCTATGAATATACTGCTCTCATTGAGATTTCTGCCATGGCTTGAGGGCAGTAGAGGACTCTCAGGATTTTGTATCTTTTGAAGGGGAGGCATTTATAATGCGTTTCCATTGACTTGGGAGCCTGCTATTTTCCTAAATCTGTTTTCAGAAAGCCTCGTTGAGACAGTGAATTGGGATACAATAAGCTGTAATTTTTATTTTATTGATCTATTGTTTCACATTTGTTCTTTCCATAAGCATAGTAGTTACCATCAAATTATATAACTACTTGAAAATTATAACAAACAGTTTAAAACAGTCTAGGCTTGGCTGTTGCAGAAACTCTATACTTTTCCTAGAGAATGATATTTTTCTGATGGTTGATGGTTTGGATTCACTTTCCTCTTTCTTCTCTTTGGGGTGAGGAAAGATTTTTTCTTTCTAAAAGGCCCTGTGATTCTGATCTTTAGCATAATATCCATACTAGAGCTGGTCAGAATTCTCTAGATTAAATGAAATATCAAAATATCCTGTTTTGCTGAGATATATTAGTTTCAATGATGTTTTCATCGGGGATTGGGGGTGAGACAGGAGACACTCTGTAGCCTGAGGGTGAGAGCATTAGCCTGGGATTCTGCCTGAGTCAGAGCAGAGATTTTCATCCTATATCACTCTGACTCCAAGAGAGCAGGGACTTGAACCTTGGTCTCCCAGATCTCAGCCAGTGCCCTAGCCAGACATGAACCATCTCCTGCTTCCTGAATCAAAAAGCTCAGGTTTCAAGCTAAAAACTACTGACAATTTAGTTTTTACAAAAATGGTCAAAATGTTTTGATTGTGTTCCAATGGAAAATGAAAGCGATTTTGAAACCTCAAATGTTGCTGCAAAACAGAACTGTCATCCTCCAGTCATCTCTAATTTATATCCCTCTTATTGTCCCCTTCCCTATTTATATATATATATAGTTCATGGTAACTGCCATGGGTTCTGTGGACACAATGACAGAGCATTATCAATAACTGAAACTGGTTGCAATGAGGTAGTAATTGCCATTAGGTACAGAAAGATGGTAGTTGACATTTGCTATTACTCCATAGGGTTCATTGAAATCATATGACCTCTGATGCAACATCAACAACAAATTAATTGGAACAAAAGATGCAAAATGTAGTTTTTTTGTTAAACTGGATTGGACCATTAACAACAGTTAGGAAAGTTCTTTGTCCCTCTTCATGAGGGTATTCTATTCCTACATAATCATTTTGAAAATTACAGATGGCACGTGTACAGAAATTCGGTTACTTTCTATCTCCCCAGGCTGAGACAGAACAAAATTCTCCAACATTTTGGATTTTGCAATTAATTTTTTAATTGAAACTTTGATTGGGTGGGGAAACAAACACAACTCAGACATATTTACAGAAATTATTTTAACATTTTTCATCCATATCTAGGCTGCAATAACTTCTACAAAGCAACTATACACAAAAAGATGAGAGATTAGGGCCAGTGTGTGGAACAAAATGACTCCTGTCAGTTAGGGGCTGAGGGTGAGCCCTTGAAAGCTATGGCATCTACCTGCCACTTGACTGTCTGGTGACAGGAAGAAATCTTAAGGCATAATGACACTATGGTCCCTTGCTTAAAGGCCCATCCTAATTGTCATTCAGTTGTGGAGATTCTGCTGCCCACACCAGGAAGTCTAGGGAGATGCCTCCTCCTCCTCCTCCTCCAATGTCACTTCCCAGTGCTCCCATGGCCACTCCTGGTGGTAGCAGGCAGGTCATGAACTCTGCACCAGGGAGAGGTAGATTGGGTTTTCTGGTAAAGTTAATAGAGTGGAATTTTGTGGAGAGATTTTTCCTTAGACTTCTTGTGTGTGAACTTTGATATTTACTTAATCTCTTTTGTCTCTGTTCCCAATCAATACAATTAAGGTATTGGGTTAAGAGTATTGTGTTAAGAAAGTTAAGAAAAAGTATTGTGTTAAGAGTATTGTGAGGAGTCCATTAATTTGTTTGCGGTGCACAGACACTACACTGATCAATACCATGGAAAAGCTTATAGAAACTCACTATGTGGCTGCTGCTAAAGGACGTTTTTTGTCTTCAGAATTTTATTTACCACACTTTAGGCACTGGGTCAAGCTAAGTTGGAAACTCCATCTTGCACAGTGCATCCAGGTCAGAATTTGTCCCAGGGTGTGCAACGCTTTCAAAATATATCCTTAATACCTCATCAAATCCTTACAATCCATGTCATTCACTGCTCACTTCAATCACAGCCCAGACTCTGTGGCCTTCATTACTGACAAGATCAATACTTGAAAAGTAAAAAACCTTATACTAGTTTGACCCCAAGAAGTGCATTTGCTGAGGTTTCTAATTCTGTACTCTCTGGAGTTTCTGGACCTGCTGCATTTACAGTAGATGCGAGTCCCTGTGGCAACATTTGAAACTTTAAAAGCTTTGCTTTTGATGGTGAAAGGCTGTTCAAAAATACTTCTATCAAACAAAAGTTATTAAAGCCTAAGAAAAAGCCATGAGGGACCCATTCCTTTGTATGATATATCCAGGATGTAATGGGTAGAACTTCAGATGTTCATAGCAATTTCAAAGTAACAGTATGGGTGCCTTAGGATTCATCTGAGCTGACATTGTTTAGAGTTTATGTAAATATATTTGCCTTTTCTCACCTAGAGAATTTCCATTTATCCTGACCAGCAATTTAAACTCTGATTTCCAAAGGTCCCAGGCTAGACCTGCTATTAAGCCATGCTTTTTGCTGCATTATGGACAGTGATGGGGATGGAATTAGTTGCAGGGATTTGGGCCCATTGATACCCGTTGATGCTGGGCAGAGGGAAACAAAGCAGCACCTGAAACTGTGCAATTGGGATAAACCAAGACTGAGCCATTTAGTCTTGTTTCCACAGGTTTAATTTTATAAAGACCAGTGGTGTGTTGTCTGTGTATGCAAAGAATGTATTGCAGGCCCCAGGACTGTCTGGCCTCCAAATACACATGGAGCATGCCATTTCATAGAACAGGAGGAGAGTCGCTTCACCTCGGAGACTGCTAACAGAAACAGGGCAACTGAGAGAGACAATCACAGGAGTCATCACGCCTGACGCTGCATGGACAAGCTGAAAAGCAGTACGCCCCAAGAGGAGGGGCTGGTGATAGGCCCACTAAGGGGCAATGGAACCCTATAGACCAAGCTCCTAGAGCTGACTCCAGAAAGACTGTCTGAAAGACAGGCCACCTTTGCCTTTTTTTCCCCCCCTCTCTCATAAGGAAAAGAGCCTCTCTTTTGTCTGTTTGTTTGAGAATGCCTCATGTGCTACAAACTGGAGTGGGAGGAAGGAGAGTATAGATGACAGGCAAGGGGGTGGAGAGAGCCCCTGTTCCCCACACATGTCAATGCCTGGAGACAGATGGTTACAGCTGCTCATTTTAAAAGAGAGCAGAGGTATAATTCTATAATAAGGCACTAGTCTTCTAAGCATTTAAACTCTGCATTTCCCATTGCTGTTTCTCTCCTTGGTAAATGTGCAGTAATATTTAAAGGACGGAGGAGAGAGTTTGACAACTCAAAAAAAAGTCATTTTGAAAACAGTGTCATGGACTGCTGATTAACTGCCTGTCCGCATGGCGCTGCTTAGCAACCACCCCAGATTGGCAAGTCACTGAGACCTGCTTAGACTGTTGAGGCTCAGAAACAATCAAGCCTCATTTCAGGGCACTGCTTATCACCTCTTCACTGTATGAATAATGATGGCTATTGTAGTATCTGGAGCTGGTCACATTCTACAATGGTAGCCTGTGTAGGAAGGAAACACTACTTCCACTGTGGCTTTCTTCGCCGTGGGCTACATTTGAAATGTACAGTCTGCCTTGGGTAAGGGGCAGCACATAGCTGCAGCATTTCTGGAGCAGCCCTGGAAAAGGACTGTGACTCCCCTGCTCTGCCTTTGCTCTGGAACATTCGTCCCCTTTTCTGGAGTAGCCTACTCCCCACTATGTGCCTGGCCAGTTCAAGAGGGGACTGGGGGGAGTCAAGCTAAGGTTCTTCCTGTAGTTCATCCCTCTCTGTCCTTTTGCTCACAGGGGGACTATCCAGTGCGTGATGAGTGCGCCCCATTACACTCCTAAACCCAAGTCAATATACTTACCCTTCTTAGCAGGGAAAGGAGGCCTAATGGCCAAAGTCAATGTACTCTCCTCTAATAGCTGGGCAATGCAGTGCAATGGCCAGAGCCAATAGATTTGCCCCTCTTAACAGGGCAGTAAGGTCTAGTAGCTACAATCAGTAAATTTACCTCTGTCATCAGGGCAGTAAGCCCTAATGGCAACAGTCAGTAAATTTACCCCAGTGAGACAGCAGTAAGGCCTAATGGCCAGAGTCCATAGGTTCACCCCCCATAGCAGGGAAGTAAGGCCTAGTGGCCAGTCAGTAAATTCACCCTAATGAGACAGGACAGTAAGACCAAGCAGCCAGAGTCAGTCAGGATGGGGGCTGCCACACACAAGAAAGGGGGGTGGCAGCCTGGGTAGGGGTTCCAGGCCCTCCCTCTACACCAGACCCCAGCCCAGGGCAGGGGCACGTGCCACTGAATCAGTGGGTGGGGTAGGGTGTCTGACCAAACCACAGTGGCTCAAAATTCCAGTTCACTAGCTGGGCCCCTATCAAATTCCCCTGGGCTGCTTCCTACCATCATTCCCGCTGTCACAGTCTGGGCATCTCCTTTATCTCCCAGTTCTCCGGTCTGCACAGTCCCCTGTGACTCTGGACTCAGCAAGGTATCCATAGATACCTTGGTGTCTACCTGGGTTGCAGCATCTCCAGTTCCCATGGCCTCAGGCTTTGGCTGATCCTTGGCTGGAGACAGCAGCATACATCCTTCCTCCCCAGCAGTCAGCCACAACTGAGCTGAGCTGCTCCCTTCTATACCAGTGCACTTGGAGCATGCCTAGTAGAGTGAAGGGGGCGTGGTTTCCTCAACCCACAATGTAGACACCGTGTCACAGGGCCATATCAGGTAAGTGTCCTATGTTCTCTTTCCACTATAGCTGGGCTGAGTAGGGGAGGTCAATAGAGGTCACTCCCTGCATGCCAAATAATGGCTGCAGAAAAGGTGTGAGGACCTTTCCATTTTATTAAATTTGGTGGAATTAATATTCCACCAAATGGAATTTTCATTTGGTGGAATATTAATAGATCTTAGAGTTAAAGTGACCAATTTTGCATTTTCATCTATTAATTATTATTATTATTTATTATTTATTTGTGTTACCGTAGTGCCTAAGCACCCTAGTCATAGACTAGGACCCTATTGTGCTAGGCACTGTACGGACGCAGAACAAAAAGGCATTCCCTTCCCCAAAGAACTTATAAAATGGCAAGACAAGATGGGGAAGAACAAGTAAACAATGAAACAGTATTGGGCAGCTTAACCAATGGTGGTCTCTGTGCACCAGCAGCCTAACTGTTGTCAAGTTTTTCATATACATCATGGGAAAGAGTTTAGAGGAGGAATTGAAAGTGGATAATGAGGTAGTTTTCGAGATGTTCATGGGAGCTCCTCCCAAGCTTGTGGAGAAAGGTGCTTATCTGAAAATTTAACAAATAGGCAATGGAAGCTGGCAGCATAGGCCAATCAGAGGCAAGCATTGACATCTCAATTGTGAATGAAAGATGATAGATGAATAGCGGAGATTGACTATGAAGAGCTATGTAAGCGAATACAAGCAGTTTATGTTAGATGCAATAGAGAAGGGGGAACCAGTAGAGGGAGGCAAAGAGAGAGATGACATGGTCAAAGTGACAGGCTATGAAAATTATTCTGAATGGGTAGGAGTGGGGCAAGGTTGCATTTGTCAAGGCCAGAGAGGGAGGGGGAGAGAGAGAGAGATTTGCCATAATCAAGATGCAAGATGATGAGAACCTGGACAAGAGTTTTAGCAATATGGATGGATAGGAAAGGTCATCTCTTAGAGATATTATGCAGAGAAAATTGGCAAGAATTAGATATAGCCTGGATGTGAGGACCAAGCAAGAGGTCTGAGTCAAAGATGATGCATAAATTATGGCCCTGAGTGACAGGAAGGATTGTGATGCCATCCATAGTGATCAAGAAAGGAGGGGGTGGAGAGGTCTTTGGGGAGAAGATTAGGTGCTCCGGTTTAGCCATGCTGAGCTTGAGCTGGTAGCTAGACATCCACAAGGAGAGGTCAGAGAGACAGACTGAGGTTTTAATTTGAAGAGAAGGAGACTGATCTGAAGTAGAGAAATAGAACTGTGAACCATCTGCATAGTGATGGTAGTTGAATTTGTCTTTGTAGATGAGCTCATCTAGAGTTACGGTAGAGGGAGAAAAGAAGGGAACCCCATAGAGAGTTGGAGGAGGGATGAGGAGGGTCCTCTGAGGGACATGCTGAAAGAGCTATTAGAGATGTAAGAGGAGAACCAGGACAGAGACACAGGAGCCCAAGGAGGACAGGATTTCAAGAAGAGGAACCAAAGGTGATAGTGCCAAAGGTGGCTGACAGGTCAAGGAGGATGACGATGGAGTACTGATACAGAGCTTTAGCTAGAAAGAGGTCAATAGAGACTTTGGCGAGAGACGTTTCAGGACAGTGCAAGGGTTGGAAGCTGGATTAGAGAGGACCTAGGATTGATTTGGAGGAGAAGAGCTCCAGAACTCAATTGTAAACAGCTCATCTCTTTCATCTCCAAACTCATTGAATGGGCTAGATTTTTTAAGGTGGGAGAGACTAAAGCTTGTTTGTATTGTGAGGGGAAGAGCCAGAGGAGAGTGAGAGGTTAAGGAGAAGAGTAAGGTAGGGAATGAGGGTGGGCACAAGGGAGAACAGAATAAGGAAGAGAATGGGGTCACTGGAGCAAGTGGAGAAGTTAAAGGGGGAAAGCAGATGAGAAACTTCTACAACAGTGAGAAGGAGGAGAGAGTTGTAAGGGGAGAAAGGAGAAGTGTATCTAGCATTCTTACCTTGACTAGGCTATAGTTCAACATTGACTTGGCTATAATTGTAGTCGGGAAGGTGTGTAGGATAATTATTTCATGTAATATTTGTATTTATTTGAACATAGTCATGGATGTGCATGACACTTTACAGACATAACATAGTAGGTCCCCATCTCAAAGAGTTTATAATCTTTGACAAAACAGTAGGGGGGATGATATCACCCATGTGGGGAGAAGAGAAAGGAAGGCTGAGAGTTACAAAATATGAGCTTGTGAGGCTATTTTTGTATGCAATTTTCTGCACAACATTAATTATTTCATTGATTCAGGGATGGGAGTCATTGTTGTAAAAGTAATAAGACACCAAAGATTCATGTTACAATGTTCGGTGATTAGTGTTTATGAACCATCTTCAGCACTCAAGCTAGAGTGCTTTGGCACCACAAAAAAATACCACATTTACTACATATGGAATAATGTTACACTACAAATTCTCTCAAGATATTCAGTTAACAGACAGATATTGGGGGACATGACCTTGTGTGGGTGAGTGTGTTTCAGATAAGATTATTTTAGACTCATAATGCACAAAGTTATATCTCTAAATGTTTTACTGAATTCAATAGTGAAGTTAACATTAAAATAAATGAAAGCAAGGGGAGAGAAATTAAGAGGTAGAAGATGATCTTGAATTGCCAAATTCTGTCAATTGCTCTCAATCTTGTGTATCCAAAAATCCTCTGGGTATTCACCATGACCCTGTTTTCACATATACTGATGTGGCTTATTGCTACAGCAAGATTAAAAAAGATTTAGACATGTACAAATAAGAATAGCCTCTGCAGTTACACTAAAATACAATTACAAGAGCTTCAGAGTATAAAGTAATCTTCAACTAGACTCAGGAAAGAAATTTCTCCCTATGCACAATTAATTGAATTACAGAGGGTTTATATCTTTCTTTGAAGCATCCGGTACTGGGCACTGTCTGAAACAGAGTACAGGATGAATAATAAACAGAATGATAATACATGCTTAGAGCATGTTGTCGAGCAAATCTTGAAGGAGAAAACTGCTTCTAAAATTGCACCCACAATTTCTGTCTGCACCTAAAATTGTACAAGTGTAACTAACTTTCAGGTAAAAATAGGCTGTAGACATCTGACTTCCAGAGTGTTCCTGCAATGGTGATAGAGTCTATATTATTTTATTCTCACCTTTGATTGCTCTATACTCACAAAATTGCAGGTGCTATATTAGGAGGCCAGGTGAGGCCCATTTGAAAATGTGTCCTTTATATTTGTAAGGCGGTACACACCCTAATCTTAATATCGCTCTGTCAGGAAGGTAAGTAAAGACAACTATCCTCTTTATAGAATGGGGAAAATTGAGATAGAGGTTAAGTGATTTGTCTAGAACTACATAGTCAATGGCAGAGCTGGGATTAAGACTTGGGAAGTCCAAAAATGGCAGCTGAATCCACTGGACTTTGGGAAAGGGTAGAACCACTAATAGACTATTCTGGTATAGGACAAAATCTGTTCCCTAAGCTCCAACTATGTCTCATTACATCAGTTTAGCTTGTTGAATTAATTAAAACATACATAATTTTGGATCCAGTTATTTCATTCCATATGTGTATTGTGTTTTTTTAAATAAATTCAAAGGCAGTTGAAGTCTCACAGATAGATCTACAATCTTATTGGCATTTACCCTGAGACAATGCCTATTCTTTTTTAGCACCATTTGAACTCAGAACACCTGTCACTTAAAACAAAACACAAAACAATCTCCTATCTAAACTGTTTCCTTCTTTCCCTCAGCTCTGGAATGCCCCCTCTGAAATTACTCTGGACATCAATGTTATTTCAGGATCAGTGGCAGGTTTAGGAAGCAATACTTCATGACCCGTTAGGGCTAGAAACAGGAGATTCTCTTCTTACCAAAGGGCCACAGAATTTGCTATTAAGTCACAATACAGCAGGCTTTAAAACTGAGACACTGGTATATATGGAAAAGCTCCTTTAGTTCACTTTTAAAGGATTCTAATATTTGTTGTAATTTTATCTCATGCTGAGACCTGTACAGTTTGCATGTAGCATCGAAGGGAGCCAAGCTGAACAGGTTGAGTGATATGAAAAATTGTGGTAATTTGTTTTTAATATATTCAAACATCTTAAAAATAGTTTTACTGAAAGGCAAGTGGTGGGTGCAGAATGCATGATAGCATGGTGTGATATAAAGACCTGACTGGCACTTAATTGGGATGACCAGCATGATTCACATGTGGTTTGACCGCTTGTGAGTAATGTGGTCACCACAATTACATGCTGATAAAACTTTCACAACACAGCACTACATCATGTTCTCCTTCTTTATATATATATACGTATATGTGTGTGTGTACACACACACACACACACACACACACACACACACTGTCACACATTACCTTGTAAAAATAAGTCTAAATAATGAAACTGCTGTGGTTAGTCATTCTTGGATATAATACATTAAATGTAAGAATGAAAGAACATTCAGATCTATAGTGAAATCAGAGCATGGTTTGACCCATAATTAATTAAGGCTTTGAGAGCGGGACAATAGAATATGATGTCATCTATAGCCCTTTGAAATGTGGCACAGTCAGCACTCATTTTTCTTTGTCAAAGAACTTTAGTACCAAATATGTATCTGGGCCCTTGGGCATCCAGAGATACATTGAAGGGAAATGTGTCACACCACTGACATCAAAGTATGTGACAGGTCAAGAAGAATTACTCCTCAAGGCAGTAACTTTGAAATTGAATGGTCTTTGAAAAACTGCAGTTAACAAAGCACATATAAGGAGCTTGTATTAATTTGTGTGCATGCATGGGGCAAACTCATGATTCCTCTGAGGCAATGGACTGCTGAGGGAGCAGGTATACTGTCTGATAGGTGGTTGTTTGAGTCGTCATGACTTTAAAACCCACAATGCCTCCACTAATGCAGGGGGACCCCAATGGGGAGTAGCTGTTGCTACACTTTTGGAAAGGCATAACCAGCACTGCTCTGCCAATACAGCTCTGTCAGTACTGGAGGGCATAGTGAGTAGACCATGTCTGCATCCAGCCCAATCCTTTCTGGGGCCACTAGTTTTGCTGGCAGCACTAACTCTCTTCTCCTACTGGGTTCTCCAGATCCTGTATCCAAAGTTTGCCTCTGCATGGATGGACTGGAAAAGTGAGGAAGAGTGCCCCTTCCCCACTGTAATGCACCTTCTGAGAGCCAGCCATAAATTGTCCCACAGTATATTTACTGTGGTACCTGCAAACAGATAGCCATAAAAAATCACATATAAGCCTTTCATGGTGGGGATTGCCATGTTTCTGTTTTGTACAGCACCCAATACAATGGGAGCCCCCAATCCCACTTTTGGGTTTATAGCTGCCTATGGATACTACTAACTACTGACACACAGAGATAATGAAGCTATAGTATGGAGTATATTTTAATTAAAATTCATGGAATTAGCTAGATGAACTGCCTTCCGTCTAGATGTTCAGTTGCTCACATGCAGGGCTTGTCTACATGAGGGATTCTTGTACCAGTGTAGCTGATTTGAAACCAAAGGAAGTGCTAGCCCTGTTTTATACCAATGCATCACATTTGGCTGGCATGTGAACCATTGTAGATACTAACGCAAAAAAATCTCTAGTGTAGATGAACTACATGTATGTAAAAGCAGGGAATGAATGAGCTTCCCCTGACATCTAATAAGGAGCTGAGGGAAAAGACTTCGGGACCATATCATATTTCATAGATCCACTATTCTTAACTAGGTGTTCAGCAAACAGAGCAGCTTTGCCAAAGTGATCAATTTTTGCTGGCTGTGGGTTACAATTCACTTTAGCATTGAATGCAGGGGTAGTGAAATGTTATTATCCTTATTGTATGAGTAAACAGCAGCAGAATTGTACTTAGCCTGTGCTGACTGTGGAGATCACCCTAAACTGAGCCTCACTTGCTAAGCAGGAGGTAGGGACGCCAAGTCACAGGCAAACAGAGAGGGAGTGGGGACAGGTTTTCCTACAGTGTGGTGTGGACTCTGCTTACAGAGTCCTAGACATCATTTGATACTACCCTCTGTAGTGTTTAAAGACAGAGATGATTGGACTCAATTGAGAGTCCTTGTTTCTGGTCACTCATTACTAAATCTAAAATCACTGAGCAGGCCTAGGGGGTTAAGCTTTAGACCTGGTGTAGGGACAGTGTTGCAGTGAAAGAAAAATGTGTAGGCTGCACTACTGGTGAGGTTCCCAGGTATGCAGTGAAATCACTAAGAGCTGGGTTAAGTGATGGAATCTCAGAACATGGCATCGCAGAAGTGGCAGTGAGCGGCAAGCAGCAGCAGTGATAGTGGGGGCAGAGCTGAGGGGCAGCCAAGATAGTGGTGGTGGCAGAGATAACAGCAGCAACAGTGAGCCAGCTGCATCAGCAGCGGCACTGCTTGACATCCCCACCTTTCAGAGTGGGAGGTGAACACACTTCTGAACGATCTGTCTCTCTGACCAAACACAACCAATTGTTAGGTGCAATGGAGGGAAAGGGCAGTGGTGGGCTAAAGGGACATTCATTTGTTGGAGTTTCACACTGCAAGGTGGGAAACTGAGGCAAAGGACACTACCCAGTGTATTGTGGAGTAGGTGTTTGCTTATGGTCACATGCTTTTGAATCTTGGTTGCGGTGTTTTCCCAAATTAATGTTGGGCTTCCTTTCTCTGTTGTTAAAAGTTTTGTTATACATAGACTCAGTGCTTGCCAGTGGAAGGCACCCAGTGGTGGTGTTTAATTTTCCCAGATTACTGTGTGGGGGCTTGAGCCGGTTCAATTTTGTATTGTTATGAGGTATCTCTAGATATTGAAGCTGGCCCTTGTTGCTGCCGACACCACCTAACAGGTTACATTTTTGGGGGGGGGGCGGCTTGCCCGAGATCCCTGGTTGAGCACCCTTCACAAGCATATTTTGAATAAGTCATTAATTTGGAGGAAACAATGTTATATTTTTGGGAAATCACAGTCTGTATAATGGCTGTATACATGTTAGAGGATTGGTGCTTATAGTAACAGGGATACCTGAGGCATTCAATGAGGGCTCAATGGAATCTGCTTTATCGGCAGCCACAGAATGCCTGAGCAAGTGCAGAATGTGTGGGCACATGTTTATGAGTGAGGATGGTGCCTTTGTAGCACTCCGTGAGTTATTCGTTGCTGTGGAAGCTTTACAAGTTCCAAGTGAGCTAGCAGTGACAGATGCCACATGGAAGCTGGTAGTGCTGGAAGCCAGTCATTGCTGGCTCTTGCCTCAGATGTAGAGTTGTTAAAGGAAATGTCGGCCTTCTTAAGGAAAGAGGGAAACACTCTGGCTGCAGGCTCACCTAATGTATGGGCAAATGCTCTGGAGCAAGCATTGGAAAAGGTTGTGTAGCCCCATCCTGAGTCAAACCCATATCATATGTTAAGGTTATTCTCCACAGAGTGTATGTCATAGTGCTCCTGAACTTGCCAGAGAAGTGTGGTAAGAGAAGAAATGGACACCACTGCACTACTATGCCCCACTCTAAAGGAGTCACTAATGTGTCTGTGCTGATAGGGACCAACTCAGGTATCTCCAAGGTACTTGCTGATTCCTGCAGATGGCAAGCTGCTGACCAGTATGTAAACACCTGATGATCCACAGGCTTTGTGCTGCAGCCTATAGAGAGATCAACACTAAAAAGGAGATATCTGAGCTACCAATGGGAGCACTGAGGTCCATGGGCATGACCCCTTTAGTGGTGCCTGCAAGAACCAAGAGAGAAGTGCCTGCCATGACTACTTGCCTAAAAGGACATCGTAGAGCAGCTGACAGAAGGAGGGCTCCCTGAAGGAGCAGTGTACTGCTCCAGGAGGTACATAATCTTACCCCGGAAAGGTGACTATACCGATTGCTAATGAAACAAGCTGTGATATTTTAGTGAAACAAAGGCAGAAGATAGTAGACCTCTCTGAGCCCAAAACCATCATGGAACCACAGTGTGAAGCCCAGTTTATAATGATAGACCCTGCAAGGTTTGACTTTGGGGATTCACCATTGCCTGAGGATTGGAGCAATTGCCTAAGGAAGGAACTTTGTGAAAGGTCCAAGGTATTCTCACTGCATGAGTAGGATCTGAGATGTGCAAAGGGAGTGGGATACATCATCAGACTACAAGACTCAGGACCCTTCAGGGAGCGATCTAGGAAGATTGCTCTCTCAGAAATGGAGGATGTGCAGCCTTATCTTCAGCTGTTTGCAGATGGCATTGTCAAAGAATCCCACAGCCCATATGCCTTCATTATTACTGTGGTAGTCCCTAAGAAGAGTGGGAAAATCGGGATGTATATTGACTACCGAACCCTAAATAGGCACACTGTAGTTGACCAGTACACAATACTATGAGTACAAGATGGCTTGGACTGTTTGCTGGGGAGGCAGTGATTCTCTGTGTTGAATCTTTGAAGTGGATACTATCAGATGCCTCTGGGAGAAGAAGAAAAGGAGAAGACAGAGTTTATCTGTCCTTTTAGGTTTCTATCTGTTTGAGAGCATGTCCCACTTCTAAAAGTGCTAGCCAGTTGGAAGCATCTGGACTGAAGTTTTCAATTGATAAATGCCAGTTCTGTAGAACATCAGTCAAATACATGGGTCACATTGTGTCTCAAGAGGGTGCAAGTATTAATCCAGATAAAATAAAAGGGCTCACCATATGGCCACACCCACGTAATTACAGAGAGCTCAAGACCTTCCTAAGATTTAAGATTCCTAAGATTTAGCGGCTACTATCTAAATCTACTACTGGAGATTTGTGAAGAATTATGCTACCATAGTAAAGCCACTGAATGATGTTATTAGGGATATCAGTCCAACAAGAACAAATCTAAGACCAAGGATAATGAGAGCTTCCCAAGCCTCCAGAGATATTATGGCCCCTTGGAGCCCTTTGACTTGAATGGGTTTTGGAATAGGTCCTTAGTCTCTGCCTCTCTGAGCAGACCTTTTGTTGTTCTAGTGTCTTGCCCGACACCACCATTCTTTTCCACTGCACAATAGTGAAGCTGCTCCCAGCATAGATACTGCACAAGCTGCAGCTACTAATTTTTAAGAGTGACATATTCAAGAATGCAGAATGAGAATCAAGGAATCAGACTCAGATTTGATGCTCAATTACAACTGGTATCATGGTAATTCCCACCTGAGGACATCTGGGCTAGATTCATACAAAGAGAGGGACAGAAGGGGTTTGGGGAAATGGTTTGTATCACCTCAGGCTAGGGCTGGGGCTTCTCACACAGCATGTTTCTAGATACTCTGGAGCCACAGATCAGCATTCACAACTGAGCTAAAAGATTAAATTTGCCACTCAGTTCAATTCTGGAAGTAATAATAATAATTAGGGCTGTCAATTAATCACAGTTAACTAACACGATTAACTCAAAAACTTAATCGTGATTAATTGCACAGTTAAACAATAGAATAACAATTGGAATTTATGAAATTTTTTGGATTTTTTCCTACATTTTCAAATATATTGATTTCTATTACAACACAGAAAACAAAGTGTACAGTGCTCACGTTATATTATTTTTATTACAAATATTTAACTGTAAAAATTATAAACAAAGAAATAGTATTTTTCAGTTCACCTCATACAAGTATTGTAGTGCAATCTCTTTAACATGAAAGTGCAACTTACAAATGTAGATTTTTTTTGTTACATAACTTTTCTCAAAAACAAAGCAATGTAAAACGTCAGATCCTACAAGTTCACTCAGTCCTACTTCTTGTTCAGCCAATCGCTAAGACAGACATGTTTGTTAACATTTACAAGAGATGATGCTGCCTGCTTCTTATTTACAATGTCACCTGAAAGTGAGAACAGGCATTCACATGGCACTTTTGTAGCCGGCGTTGCAAAGTATTTATGTGCCAGATATGCTAAACATTTGTATGCCCCTTCATGTTTCAGCCACCATTCCAGAGGGTATGCTTCCATGCTGATGATGATCGTTAAAAAATAATGTGTTAATTAAATTTGTGATTAAACTCCTTGGGGGAGTGGTAATTGTATGTCTCCTATTCTGTTTTACCCACGTTCTGCCATATATTTCATGTTATAGTAGTCTCGGATGATGACCCAGCACATGTTTGTTTTAAGAACACTTTCACAGCAGATTTGACAAAATGCAAAGAAGATACCAATATGAGATTTCTAAAAATAGCTACAGCACTTGACCTAAGGTTTAAGAATCAGAAGTGTCTTCCAAAATCTCAGAGGGACGAGGTGTGGAGCATGTTTTCAGAAGTCTTAAAAGAGCAACACTCAGATGTGGAAACTACAGAACCCGAAACACCAAAAAAGAAAATCAACCTTATGCTGATGGCATCTGACTCAGACGATGAAAATGAATATGCATTGGTCCGTACTGCTGTGGATCATTATCGAGCAGAAGCCATCATCAGCATGGATGTATGTCCTATGGAAAGGAGGTTGAAGATGAAGGGACATATGAATCTTTAGCCCATCTGCAATGCCGGCTATAACAGTGCCATGCAAACACCTGTTCTTGCTTTCAGGGGACATTGTAAACAAGAAGCGGGCAGCATTATCTCCTGCAAATTAGCATTATCTTCTGTAACCAAGTTTGTTTGTCTGAGTGATTGGTTGAAGTAGGACTGAGTGGACTTGTAGGCTTTAAAGTTTTACATCATTTTATTTTTCAATGCAGTTATTTTTTGTATGTAATTCTACATTTGTAAGTTCAACTTTCATGATAAAGAGATTTCACTACAGTGTTTGTATGAGGTGAATTGAAAAATACTATTTCTTTTATTTTTACAGTGCAAATACTTATAATAAAAAATAAATATAAAGTGAGCCCTGTACACTTTGTATTTTGTGTTGTAATTGAAATCAATATATTCAAAAATGTAGAAAACATCAAAAAATATTTAAAGAAATGGTATTCCGTTAATGTTTAACATGATTAATTGTGCGATAAATCATGATGATTTTTTTATCATACAGTTAATCATAATTAATTTTACCGCCCTAATAATAATAATTTTAATAGTTAATAAACCCCCAAGATGATGGAAATAAATGGGATTAAAAGAATCCATCGCCATCCAATCTTTCCTTTCTTGTTTAATCTATTTTGCTTTACAGAATGGCTTTGATTTCTCTCAGACTTTAATGTAGCTGAAATCTGAACTAAAGAAAGACTGTTTCATGTAAGTTAACCAACACCAGCATTTTGCCACCCAGATGCATCCATCAATACTGCCTTTTTCCTCTTAATAAAGAAATGTATGAATTGGCTATATAAAATGTTATACGGCACTGTTACCTTGATGCTATTATGGCTAAGCCAAGGGCATGTAAACTATAATTTACATGGTTTGCGGAAGAACAGAATGTACCTTGTATGATAGAAGAGTTGCTGTGCAAATGTTTGCAGTAAATTTCATTGGACAGGGCTGAATTAAGTTGCAAGGCCAGATGCAAGCATAATATTAGCCAAATGTCTGTCTTCTAATAGCTGATTTTTATAACCACACAGTATACTACATTCTCCAGTTTTGTTTATCATTTAGTTTCCAAAGAGTTATTGTCAATGATACAAAGAAAAAAGGAAAGCAGACGTTCCAGTGAATGCTGCCTTCCAATTGGACAAAAATGTCTTCAGAATGCCACGGTTTGAGG
Organism: Dermochelys coriacea; assembly: GCF_009764565.3. NCBI lineage: Eukaryota > Metazoa > Chordata > Testudines > Dermochelyidae > Dermochelys > Dermochelys coriacea. The sequence continues at coordinate 232,560,651 of NC_050069.1, forward strand.
ATAATGCTTTCATTCCAGGTCATGGAAAATAATCTTTTGACTAATATATATGTATATAATATATAAAAATCTATAAAACAATAGAATGCATGGACCACACATTTTTATCTAGTACTATTTGGAGTTTTCTGTAACCAGGAGAAGAGAGTAGAGTTATTTTAAACCTCTTTAAATGTTTTGGCATCACCAGCACTCTGGTTGGTATAAATACAATGAAAACTGTCTTAAGAAACTAGTTAAGGGGAACAATAAAAATCAGCTGACTAAAGGAAATGATTTTCTACTAAAAGTGAAGAATTGTGCTCAGTGTATGTCGGAAATTTGGGGTGATGTCTTAAAACTAGAGCTGTGTGAATAATTGATTTTTCCCCCCACTGGCAATTAAAAAAAATCAGTTTAACTCCCAAAATTATTTTTTTTCAAAATTTTTACAAATCAAAAGTCAAAGAATAGTTTCAGGTGGAACAAAACATTTAGTATGACACAAAACACAATGTTTTGTTTCAAATATGAGCTTTTAAAAATGTTTTAATTTTTTTAAATTAAATAGAAGGAAATTTAGAAATAAAGTGATTTCAAATTGAAACCTTTGATGCTGAAAAATGTTGAAAAAATATTTTGATTTTTTTTCACAATTTTTTTTACCAAAACAATCTGGCAAATTCAACATGAATTAGTGAAATTTCTGAGTGAACCCAAATCTGAGTCTTTTTGAAGAGAAGTTACAGTTGAAAAATTTTACCCAACTCCTCTTAGAAAATGATGTTGCCCAATATAAATGTTTATCTTATACATATTCAATTGTCTGAGGTATTTCTTGTTTCTAATGAGATTTGTACTTACATACATAGAGCATTCCTACTCTCTTTCTCTCTCTTATTTATATATATATATATATATATATATATATATATATATATATATATACACACACACATACATATGTGTGCGTGTTTCTAGTAACATTCTACCAAGATGCATACGTTACCAGGTGACTAGATATTGGAACTGACCGGAGTTGGTAGCGAGAACCCATTAGTCCTACATTAGTCCAAAAATGAACAGAATAAGAATTAAGAAGTGCAATTGTTTTGTTCAGTTTCTGAATGTTTATTATAATTTCATGTTAGTGCAGGTTGTTTAGTTAAAAATGATGGTTTGAGATTAGCAAAATAATTAATATTCCTGTGTATGGTTCATTTAATAAACCATTAGAGTAATTGCATGGGTTAATTGCAAATATTGGTAGGTTTCCATCTCATATATAGTAAATAGTATAGCATGGGAGAAAAGTTCTTAAAACCTTTGCGATTAAACAATTTAGACAAACAAGGGTCACATCAAATGAATATTTTTAACTAGGACAATTCATTTTATTTCCTATGTGGATTCAAACCTGAGGGGACATGAAATACCTAAATAAATAAAACTATCAACATATAAATAGATGCTCCATGCCTCTCAGAGCCCTGCTGTGTGAAGGATCCCTGCATGGTTCCATGCAGTTACCATTTGGAGACATGTGGATCCACCAGTAATCAGATCTCCTGGACAGAGATACCTATGTAGGTGCAATACCAGGGCTACAAAGCTAATCCATGAGGCTGAAGTAGCAGCCACATAGTAGCTCTTCCACAACACCACAGCCCAGGGGAAGAGAATTCCTTCCACTCTAACCCCCTGAAGAATTACTCCCCACCCAGCCCAATTATTCAGGGTGAGTTCTGGAAACAGAAGCTTGCCTCTTAATGCACAATCAAAGTTTTAAGGGGTGAAATTGCCAGTTGGAGAGAGATTTATTTAGCTGGGCTGCAATGCAGTATTCCAATTTATTCTTGTGTATACAATACATGATCTATTGCTATGTAAACCTTGAAAGATTTGGAGAATCATTTTGGATAAGCACCCAAAATGTGGATGTCTACTTGGATCTTCTCCAAACAAATGAGACCTATTTGGTCAGCAAAAGGGTAGAAAAAATACTGTGGGATTTGGGCACCTTTGTTTCTGGTCCTAGCCAAACATATGAAACACATATGAAATGCAGAGGAACTTTTAAAAATATTATTTTAAGTTAACCAACCCACATACAGAAATGTATGATTGGCTTCAAAAAGGGTTTTGTATGAAAAACATCAGGAAAGGGTTTTTTTGACTTTTAAATGAGGGTTTGAGTCCTCTGAGTATGAGTTTTGTGGGGAGCTTTGAGTTGGTTTTCATTTTATCCAGGATCAGTGCATACTTTCCTGTTCAGTTCCCTTTTCATTCTTTCTCAGAGAAAGGTAGCTACTGAGGGTTATAAATAATCCACTTTTTCTTATTTTGAATCACTGGAGAATCACATTTAAGGCAAGTAAATGTAATCGTTGAACCTATTTCCAAAGGCATGCCAGACTTTTGAATGAAATCCTAATTCCACTAAAGGCAATGGGTCAGGATTTTCACCCTTTATGTTCCTTGTATTCTTTTGGCTGCTGATGGGAGTGGCCTTCTGAAATCCCATCCAGGTTTTGACTAGTACTAAATGTTCCAGGAACAACCCTTTCTTAAGATGCATCTTGGGAATAGGAAAGTTGTTGAAAGTAACTGGTCTTCATTTTTAAGCAAATATTCTTCTATGTATTTAGGGCCAGATCTAAATTATCGCTCATTATGTCAATGGGAGTCTTGTAATCCCCTGTGTGTCCTGTTTGTTGTAATGGCCTGAGGTAGGACAGGGTATCTTCCAAAGTTTGTCAAATAATGTTTTGTTCCTTACAATAGTTGATGGATTTATGTGGCTTTGCTAAACATATTTTTAATGTGAACAGATTGTGGAATAGTGTTTAGAAAAGGAGTTGGGAGAAAGGATTCTTAGCTATGAAATTAACTCACTGTGTAACCTGGGCATTTACTGCTCTGTTCCACAATTTTGTCATTTATAAAATGGATGTACTAATACTTACCTACCTCGGAAGGTATTGTGATAAATTATGACTATTTATAAAGTACTTTGAGAACCTTAGATGATGTGCTCTGTTAATAATAGTAATTAATAACTATCACATACTACAATATGGAAATTCTACTGAATTGTGTCGATATTAAATGGGGATAACCGTGACATTATTTTTGTCTAAACAATTTTATCTAGTGATAAAACTTCTGCTGTTTGTGAGATGGCATAATTTCAAAAACTGCTTAATCAGGTTAGAAAATATAAGTAATTATGAATAAGGAAACTCCTGATGCTTTAACATATGGTTCCAAATGCAATTTACTTTGCTTTGCAAAAGCCTTGAATCACTCATGTTAGATTTTTAGGTATACTGTTCATCACCTCTCATTGTATAAGAACAAACAATAATGCAATAGAACCCAAATTTAAAGTACTAAAAGCTACATGTTGCTTTGAGATGTCTAGTGATTAAAAGGTTGCTGATGTCTGTACCTTCCACCAGGAGTCAGATGTTTTGTATTTACCTATTGTCCTTTCCATTGAGGGATCAAAGGTGAGTGGAAGCTCAGGGCATCAGTTGCATCTTTTAATCATTATGTTCCTTTCAACTCAGTATGGCATTTATGTCCAGGATGGATAGAGAGATTTGTAATTTCACACTGTGGAATGGGGTAATTCTGAGTCTTATTCCTTTTGAGCACTGAGAGATGAAAAGTTGTTAGGGGTCAAGAGATTTACTTTAATCAGCTTTGGGCTTCTTTTTAGATTCTCCTCCACCCAACTTCAGACAAGTATTGCTAAAGCATTTAAATACACTGATTCCTAACCATTTATAGCAGCACCCTCACAATTTCAAGCTCCCTCATCTAGACAGTATTATCCACACTCAAGATAAGTTTGGAGTGCAGATAATAATATAATCAACATACTTGCTTTGTTGAAACCTAAATTCTACATTGTATTTCACAGGTAAGGTTGATTAAAATTAAATAAAGATTCAGAATCAGTGTCAACCTCTGATTTATGATTTGTGAACATTATTTGTTACCTTTTCCCTTTTGAAGATTGGACAAATGTCTAGGGTTCTGGATCGGCTTGTGTAGCCCACACTGGCATGGCTTCACTGGTCTAGTACCCGAGCTAACTAGATTATAGCTAGCTTTGGTATGTCTACATGCAATCACTCCCCATGACTCCAAAGGCCGGAGAGGCCCAGTCATAACTTAGCTTCCTTGGACTACCCTAAAGAAACCAGCATTGCCTACAGAGATTGTGCTCCCTTCCCCCGCCCGCCATCCCCAATACAACTCTGCATTTGGGGCTTGGGAAGGAGATCCTCAAGAGGCAACTTTTCAGCTGTCTTCTACAGTTCCTATATCAGGGAAATCTTCTCCTGGCCAGATACAGAGCTTTTTAGGGTACTTTTATGCTGCTCTAGCGCTTTTATTTGGTGATAGTGGCTGGAGTTGGGGGTTAAGTGTTTCATATTTCAAAATACATGTGACTATGCAGGTGTGAAATACTTAAACAGCTACAAGCATTTCTCATAGAAACCACAAATGGTAACTCTTTGTTGTACATAGTTTGGAAGAGTGTGAATTTCATACTGTTGATAATATGATTTTTCTCTCATTGCCATCCTTGCTATACAGTCATGATAGAGACTACTTTGATTTACTTTATGAAACAGTTTGAGAAAGTCAGACCAAAAAAGATCCTTCTTTTAAACAGTGAATACAAAGAGAGAAATTAGAAAATCATGGCTGCCTTGTGTAATGAAAGCCTAATTATGATTCCTTTTTTTAATCTTTGGGGTATTTTGTTGTCAAACAAATCTTGTTCCATATTTCCACAGCTTTTGAAAACCTCTACATTAATTTAGTTATTGTCTTACATGAAGAGAAAACTCAAATAAGTTCTTTAAGCTTTTTCTAGTTTAGTCACGGTATATTTATCATCTATGTCTACATTCTAGTATACTGCAGTTTCTTTGAGTTGTGAATTTCACAGGCCCACTACAAACTATATTGCCTTCCCATTACTACCCCCCTGGTCCTCCAGGTAAGGAGAAGAAAAGGGCAGTATGGACTCTGGGGAGGTTGGTGGGCAAAGTTGAAAGGGACTATGGGAGGAAACTGCACTCAACTTACAAGTTTTGTACTTTTTGGCAAATTGACTTTGGTGTTGCTTGTCTATACCTATCTGTCAGTCTTGTCTTTTAGATTGCATCTTGTGCAGGGCCCAGCACAATGGTGACTCAATGTTGGTTGAGTCTTTAGGCACTTCTGGAATGCAACTGATAACCGTAAAAGAGGGACTTGTGAACAGTGGCTACAATCTAGGAATATGTGCCTAAGCCCACCCAGGTTCAGGAAAAACCTTGTCCAGGACAAAGGGAAGACATGGATTTACCTTTGACCATGGGTGTCTGTCTTTGGAATTCGCAAAAAGAAAAGGAGTACTTGTGGCACCTTAGAGACTAACAAATTTATTAGAGCATAAGCTTTCGTGAGCTACAGCTCACTTCATCGGATGCATCCGATGAAGTGAGCTGTAGCTCACGAAAGCTTATGCTCTAATAAATTTGTTAGTCTCTAAGGTGCCACAAGTACTCCTTTTCTTTTTGTGAATACAGACAAACATGGCTGCTACTCTGAAACCTGTCTTTGGAATTGTTTCCCTGACCTCACTGCTGTCAGATGGGAGAGTGGGAGTAGGCAGGGTGCACTGTCTTGGTAGATGATAGAAGGGAGATAAGTAGACTATTGCTCCTTTGTAAGAACACATAAAAGAATAAGAGGAGAGATGAAGATCTTTGGGTTGTGGGACTGTGTTCACCAGTCCATGAGACTATGGAAGGGCGTGTCAGGGATCCTTACCTTCCTTCTCACAAGCATCATGGGGAAGAGAAGCAGCAGCTTTTGCAAGTAGCCTCCATTGTTTTTATAAAAGCTCTGGATTACCCAGAACTGAAATCAATTTAGCAAAATGCAGAAACATTTGAGAAATTAGAAAAACCTTGAAGTCAACAGCTTGAGCCCAGCCCGAGAGCAAACTGACTCTTTGCAGAGAGCTGGTACTGTATATAGATTTTTTTAAAACAGTATTACTTTTTATAGCAAGCGCTCTAACTTTTGAAACTGCTTAAGAGTCATTGCAATTTTTAAGCATTGCTTTCAAAACGAGGTGCATTTTTCACATTCTCTCTGCTGACATATTGTTACCTTTATGCATCACAAATTGTAATGAAAGCCCCTTCACTAGATGCTGCGTCCTTGGGACATATCAGTGAGGGATTTGAAGAAAAATGCTCTTTTTAACTAATGGTGTTTTAAAAAATACACAGACACAATTGAACCCTACAGTAATGTTGCCTCACAGCAAAAGTGATAATGGAGGAAGTGTCACAAGGGGGGAAAAATACAGAGATCTGAATTATCCAGAGTGCCCCTATCCTCTTGGCGTCAAACTCTCTGCCTATTGATTAATTATTCTGGCCTCTGTGATAGATTAAGGTTCTGCAGAACTCAAGCTTTCATTTTAAGAAAAAATATATTTCTAGTCATATGATTTCAAAGAAAACCTTTTGAAAGTGACTTGAAGTTCTGTCTTTCTAATCCTAGAGATGCCTATAGATTTACCCAATAATTCTGAGGTGTGAATTATCCCCATTCACTTTAATTAGTTTTTAACTTTGAAAAATAATTGTTTAATCATATCAAAATTAATAAATAGTACAAGATTACTACAAATACATTTTTGGAGCTTTTAGGAAGAAGGCTTGGAATACTTTAGTTCCTATGGTCTTGGAATTCAGGTGATGAGATTGAAACCATGACAAAGTACAATTAAGAATGGAAAACAAGAGACAAACAGATGTGCTTGTTAAGGAGCTAAGTATTAAATATTTTATGATGGAGCCATAATTAGTATAATGCTATGTCAAATACCACTTCTCCCTTGCAATTTCTCCAGGATTCTGGATCATATCATTGCTCATTTTCATGATTATATTTATTAATTGATTTTCCATTAAATTGAAGGTGGTGCTACCCATTTGAAAGGAGAAAACACAGGAATACCCATTTGAAAGGAGAAAACACAGAAAGAAACATACAATTTTACCTAAAATTTTAGAAAATGAATAGATTTTTTTGAGAACTTATCAGTCCAAATTCTTTGATGCCACCTCTCCATTGACTACACTTGACCTGCTCCTGGAGGGAGAAGAAGGTTAATGGTTGTACATCATCTGCTTGCTTATCTGTACTGCCAAAACAAAGCTCTAGCTAGCCTGTGCAGGGACATAGGGGAAGTTCAGACTCCTCCTTACTCTCTTGCATAGGCATCTAGCCCTGATGTGTGGAACCTTTGCACAACCCTGGAAATGGTCCTAACCGAAACTATTTAGAGGGTTCTAAAAATTTTGGATAATGCTTTAAAAATATTTTAATGTGTTTCTGAACTTTTTGATTCCATCTAAACAATTCCGGAACAGATTTTTCATGACTATGTCAAGCAGATACGACTCAATACATTTTCACATATACTGCGTGAAATTGAAACTAGTATATTAAGAACTTTTTTGAAAAATTAGGTGTCTCATCATGCAAACCCTTTGTGATACTTTTGGATGGATTTAAAGAATAAATAAAGAAATGACATTGTTTAAAAACATTTAAGGAGAGTACAACTACAAAGGGGTGAAATAAATTGCAGCAACAAAGCCTAAAGGAGAGAGCCTAACTACTGGCAAAGGAATTTGATTGGCTGAGAGAAATAGTAGCTGAGCCTATTTAAGAAAAAATATGTCAAAAAAGGACCTAGGATGTGGATTTAATGTTTCTACAACCTTTTAAGTGCTAATGGAACACACATGTACTTTCCATGCAATTGCCCCATTAGAGAATATGGGAATTAATCAGAATATAATCCCTGGCTACCAATGCAAATGATAATTAAACTCAGTGATATATGAGCATTGATATTTCAGTTTATAATTTAGTAGTTTTGGGTCTCTTTGCAAGTGTCTTCATTTCCTTTTAACCTTTATTGGTACAATACATAACCACTCTAATTCACTAGTATTTATATTTTCATGCTTTCTAGGTGCAGCTGGCTTAACACCATTGCCAAAAGATAAGCTCCTTTTATAAAGAGCATTTAACAAAAGGACACTTTTCCTTTTCATATATATTTTATTGAAAAAATATTAAAGATAATTTCTAATTCAGTTAGGGCTACATCCAATGATATGCAAATACAATGAAAACAAGTATTCCATGTCCTTCTAAGGATGGTAGTTTGTTTAATGTGGGTTTCTTTAATCAGTGTAAATACTTGTGAGCTCTGATCATGCTTGCCATTAAATGGTTATCATTGGTTGCTTCTTCCGCCTTTCCTCTGCTCCCCTTACCCCTCCCATTCATTCCACAATAGCTATTAGGGAGCCGTAAAATACTTTCTAAAATCAAAATTCTGGACGCTTTTGTAAAACATAATAAATCCATGTGCACAGTGTCTGACCAGGCTGTGCTTCGCAACCTGTGTTTCTCATTTGATTCCTTCCTTTTGTCCCACGTACCTTTACAGTTGCACCAAACTATGGATGAACAGTTATTAGCTGTTACTAATAGCCAGTTTCACAGAGATAGCTTCACAGAGATGGTGGCAATTGTTAGTACTGCAGAAGTGATTACTTCCCGTCCATAGATATCTGACAGATAATAAGCTGTCCATGGCAAAGGTAAAGTACAGGGTTGGAAATGATTAAAGTGAAAACAGAGAGAGCATAGAAAAACACTGAAGTTAGATCACTGATATCTAGGAAGATTCTTTGTTTAGCGCTTTGCTCCCTCTTCTGTCTCAATTTATTTTATGAGTAGCTGCTTTAATACGTATGTGTATACAAGGCAGATCTATTCAACCATGCCAGCCTTTATTATTTGTATTTATTTATTTGATAGTGCTTCCAATGTGTGAGGTGCTTTCTAGACATGGAAGAAGGCATAGTCCCTGCCCTGGAGAGCTTACAGTCTAAAAAGACAAACAAGGAGACAGCATTTGGAGTAATAACAACATATCATTAAAGTGGTCAATGCAGGAGTTGGTCATGTCAGGTAACACAGAGCCAGATTCCCTGGTGCAGCACAGTCTCATTGCACAGCAGCTCTGGTGGAATCTAGCCTCAAAGCAGCTGTGGGGGGCGGAAATCACCCCAAAGTAAGAATTCTTATATCACTTGCTCTGTCTGTTCCTAGTGTAGCAGAGACAAAGCCCCAGGGCCAATCCTGAACTGTGGTTTTTGCCTCCCAATTACTCTAATTTGGCACAGGAAGGCTGCCCATTCACAGAGCAGCCACAGGGGATCAAGGGAGTGCAAAGGTGTCTTGGTGAGTTACTTAGATTATTTCCAAGAACGCACAGTCTACCCATTATTAGCCAGTTAGCTCCTTATAGTTATCCTGGATCTGTAGGAGGGATTTTTATGTAGTGAGGGTATGGACCAGCTCAGAAAGCGTGTTTTATACACAGGAGGACAGTACAGAAAACAAAATAAAACTGCTTGCCAGAGAAGCAAATAAACAGGGAACAAGGCTAGCACTGTGGCATAATAGATAAAGTGTGGCATTCACTCACTCCAGTCGTCTCTGCATTAGATATAGCTTTGTATTTAGGGGATTAGCAAAAAAAGAGCACATAAATATAGATTCCCCTAATCATTACTCATGAGAGTACTTACACATGTAAATACTCCCACTGAAGTTAAGGATCCTACATGAATAAGAGTGCAAGATCAAGTCTTTAATGTAGGCATTCCACCTGTAACACATCCTGCTTTGCCTCAATACTGCAACCCATAAACCATGGTGTATTGTTCTGTCACTGACGAAAATCCTTTCAATTGCATTGGGATAATAGGATAAAACTAGGCTTTGACTTTCCTTGTTATTTGTCTATAATTAAATGCAGTGGTGTTTGCACTGTTAGTCCTCTTAGCTTTTTAATGATGGGTTATTGGTGCCTGTTTTTTTCTATATACATTTTTATGAGACTTTTTCCAAGTCTCAAATACATATTTAAAAATGTAATCCCTCCCTGCTCTCAAGATTTATTCGGAGCCTTTTAAAATAGTGATTATTGCCTAGACTGATTCTAGTAGCTTTTGTGCAGCCGTTATCCTCTAGTGTGTAAATCCTCCTCAGTTCAAAGATTATTGATCTGAACAACACTACACAGTGCCTCTGCGTCCATTATAGTCTAGTGTGTTGACGCAGCTGCCACACAGGGGCATGAAGTCCACCTGCTAATAATCTTTACAGAGCATTGCTGCAGGAAAACAGTTCCTCAGCCTCACAGAGAAGATGCTTCTCTCAATTAAATAACTATGCCTTTCTTATTACTTCCCCTCCGGCACACCCAGAAGGCTTTGGCTTATGTTATAGACTGATGTCATGAAGCATACAGTTTGGGGGTTTGAAGTTAGAACTTAAAAATACATTTCAATGGACTTATTTCTCCCTTGAAACTTTTACAGGTGCTTGAAAAAAAAAGTCTTTCCAGGATTCAGCATTTCAGATTTTTTTTCTATGCAGATGACAACCAGTTCCGCATTTCATCTCCCAAGTTTTTCAATCTCAAATTGGATGCACTAATATAGAGCAGTGGTTCTCAACCAGGGGTCCAGGGTCTCCTGAGGGGCTGCAAGCAGGTTTCAGGGGTCCTCCAAATATGGCTAGTGTTAGACTAGCTGGGGCCCATGGCAGGAAGCTGAAACCCCACCACATGGGGCTGAAGTCCAGGGCCCTGAGCCATGCCACCCAGGGCTGAAGCCAAAGCCTGACCAATGTAGCTTCGTGGGGGTTCCTGTGGCATGATTTATAAATGTAGATTTAATAAATGCTAATAAACATCCAGAACAGCAGCAAAAAGGTTTGTCTGTCTTCTGTTGGGGAAGTAGGTAGCATGGCAATTGTGATTCTGAGAGAGAACAGGTCATTTGAAACGATTGTGATGCATAGCACTCCTGCTTCCCATGGAGAAGAGCAGTTACAGAGGCCTTGCCAGATGTGACTAGAGTGCTCAACATCTTACAGGATCCAGGGGTAGGGGTTGGGAATTAGAAAAACCAGTATGATCAATGGCAACATTACCCCTGCAGTGATGCATTCCCCAACCTAATACCCTACTTAGCTACCAACCCTTAGGACAAACCAGACCACATAAGCCTTCCGTTCCTCCAGTTTGGCTCCCTGCTTCTTAAGCTCTCCTGTGTCCCTGGAAAGCCCCTGCTCCTCCCCATAGGGTAAACCTTGATTTGGAGGGCTGGATAGGACTCTCTTTTTGGAATCTATCAACATTGCTATATATGCCATAGGAATAAGGCCAAGTGGATGACAAGTTAAACCAAGTTGCTGCAGTTCTACTCTTCTCCCACGCTGGCTAAAATCCCAGAGGATATTCTACCAGTTTTGGAGAAGACTGCTATGATTTTGGTAACATTCCTGCAGATTTCCAGGTCCACATTATATTTCTTCCAGTGAATACTACAGGGTTTGTTTCTGTGGATGTGGCATTTGACGGTTCTTTTTAATGATATGGTTGGTCCTCTCCTTTTCTTCCCTCTTGGGTCATATAGGAAGCAGGGGCTCTTAAGGAGCTTGCATGGTCTCCTGTTTGTTCTGTTATTTAGGGTTGGATCCCTGATTGCAGAGCACCTTGAAAGGACAATGTGGAGATATGCCCATTTAGTTTTATAGTCAGTCCTGCTTTTGGAGACCCCTTTTCTGAAGTGAGCGCGGTACAAGGACATGTTATAAGTGAGTGGTATTTAGCTATCTTCTGTCTCTCCCTTTCTTTAAATGACTGCAGGGTTCTGTCTTCCCAATACTTCCACAGAGCAGAGGAGCCTTCCCTCATTTCTTTTCCTAATTTTAGGGACTCACTGGATGACTGAGGGCTCTAGTGTGTTTGAAATTCAATTAAATTAGGAAGGGAAAATTAGTGTCTGTCAGAGTAAAGGAAAAGATCTCAGACCTGATTTTTCAGAAGTACTGAGTACCTGCAACTCCCACTGAAGATCATGAAAGCTGAAGGTGTTCAGCACATCTGAAAATCATTCTGGTAGTTTGTTTTACACCCCCCTTCATTGCCCACCCAGGATGTAAATGCTATCTTACCTGATTAGGAAACAGCAGTGGCTGTGAAGCAATCAACCCCACCCTGATTAGTAGTTACCATTAGGCACCATCTACTCCAGCTATAACTAATTTAAAGAGTCACAGATGCAGTTATAAGTGTTCATCAAAGACTGAAGAAGAGGAAATCATTTTACTCTTTATTTAAAAAATACTCTACTGAGCTCTACTTCTTGTAAGAGCTTTGGAGAGATAGGACTCTCTGAGAACCAACTTTAGTATAGCCTTGGAATGAAATTTCTGAATTTTGGTAGTCAACATTCCACTAAAATGTGTACCCCACCTCTTTAGTTTATTTTTCTTTTGTTAATAAATCATTTGTTCAGTGCTCCTTAGAACAGTCTGGCCTTTTCACATCTCTCTCATGGTAACTTGACTAGTGATAGTGGAAAACCAAAATGTTTAGCTTTGTTCTTCTTTGCTTTTTCTTAACAATTGGTCCTAATCCTGCCAACAGGTGAGTAACTCTTTACATACATGAACACTATCATTTAATTTAGTGAGATGCCTCCATGTGTGTGAAGTGAATACATTTTTGGCAGGATCAGGGTCTTAGTTTGGGAAAACAATGGGGGTTTGTTGGTTTGTTTTAGTTTCATGTCTGTCTCTGTTTCTGGACCAGGGATGTGCTAAAGGAACCATCTTTTAGCCAAAGCATTTCAGGAACTGATCTGAAATGAAAATATGAAGCTTGGAAATGGATCCTGTGAAATGAGTCCTATAATGCTCAGGCTTTACAATAGCAAAGCTATCTTTCATTTATTCCAGGAAACAAAAAGGACAGCATCACCCCATTAAACTAGCTTGCACAAAGTCCACTAAAAGGGAAAACTGTAAAGTTAAAGGTTTTTTTTTCCTTTCTTTTTAAATTGGGACTGCTAAACTAAACTCAACTTTGCAATTAAAATGAAATGGCTTAATCCTACACCACATGAAAGGAAAATGTCAGCAATTAAGGCAGACTAGAAAGCTTTGTTCGTGAAGGAATGCATGGCTGGAACTTGCCCTCAAAGGCTTTAAAAGGGAAAACAGTCATTTATTTAGGCCATCTCTTCACAAAACACAAAAGAAATAAACTGATAATGGATTGGCACTTCAGCGGGACCAAAGACTTTTTTTTAAAAAAATGCTGTGGACCACCCTCCTCCTCCTAAATATCAAACTGTCTCAGATGTAATCTTCCAGTAACCTTGCTAGAAGACACTACAGTGTGATTCACTAGGATACCCCTATTCTTTTCTTTTCAGGCTCCTGCTCAGATGGCTATTGGGAATGTCAGAATGGCAAGTGTTACAGACCAGAACAAAGCTGCGATTTTGTAGATGACTGCGGGGATAATACCGATGAGAATGCATGTGGTACTTCCTGCACATTTGAGAAAGGCAGATGTGGCTGGCAAAATTCCCTAGCTGACAATTTTGACTGGGTTCTGGGAGTCGGCTCACCTCAAAGTCTCAGACCTCCCAGGGACCACACACTTGGAAATGGAATTGGTATGTTAACAATTCACAAACGAGGATATAATCCTATTCATTAAGCTTCTCATGTGTTCCCCATGAGACAACAGGAGGGTTTTAAATATCTAATTAGGGTGTCATTATTAATAAATGAAACATGTAATTGGTTATCAAAACATAATAGTAATTACTGTTCTACAATGCCTGTAGGTCAGAAAACTTTGATTCTCAGTTGCCCTTTTTCTAAATAATACTGCATGTGATGAGCAAGTCATTATTTTACTTGGCAAGAGAGTGACATTTGATCTGGCCACAGATTTTAAGGATGAGTTAACTAGGCTCAGAGATTCATTAGGATCCACTCCACCAGAGTCAGATCTCGTATCCAGGAAGCTCTTGTTCATGCACATAATGCTGGAACATTCAGCTTTGCTGTAAGCTTTTCATTCTGTACTAACAGTGGTTGCTTGGTAATATTAGAATATACTGTTGAGAAGGGGTGGAATTGTCTAATATATTGAAGAGATTTTAAAAAATGCAGTTAGGCTCTCAGCTCTCATAGAAATTTAGTTGGAGCAGAGCCCATATATGCCCTCATGCCTTAGAGAAATCTCTCTCTAAGCTGCTAAATCATCTCTAAAGAGTGTGTTTTAAGCAGGGAGGAACAAAGCTGTTTGGGGAAACAAGAACTGCCCCAAAATTCCTCCCTTGACTGTAGCCAGGGTGGCTGCAGTTCTCACCACATCTTCCAGAAAACCTTCCATAAGCTCTCATGTCTCCCTGCTTTTGCTCAAGAGCACCCAAGGACCTATTCTTTCCCAATATTCACTGAACAGGCTTTAGCTTCACTCCTACCTTTGAAGTTGCCATTACAGAGCTTCCCTGAGGTAAACCCCAAAATGATCCTGAATTCAAATCTTCCACCTTCTACAGTGCACAGAGGTGATGATACTTGAATTCAGCAGTTGCCAGAAGGAATCACTAGGTTGGATTATGTGAACGACTATAGGAGGAATATGAATTGAATACAAGAAGGCCTGAGTTTACCAGATGATTGTAGGTAGAAAAGGAGGTTGGAGCTTGTGGAAGCTTGTATGAATGGTATAGAATAATTACCTGAAACTATTGTACACCTAGTGCCAAAATTAGACATGATCTAAGCAGCCTACCCTCCACTGATGACATGAGTAGGAAGCAGTGCAGAAGAGATGGAGTGGGCCAGAGAATTTGTTCTTCTCTTTCTTTTGGCTTTTTAAAAGTCATAAGAACAGCCATACAGGGTCAGAACAAAGGTCCATCTAGCCTAGTATCCTGTCTTCTAACAGTGGCCAATGCCAGGTGCCCCAGAGGGAATGAACAGAACAGGTAATCATCAAGTGATCCATACCCTGTCACTCATTCCCAGCTTCTGGCAAACAAAGGTTAGGGACACCATCCCTGGGAAAATACGTTACTGGTGTTAAATTTTTAATATCTGCCTGATCTCATATAGAAATAAATATTTTTCCCACCATAATATTATGGCAAACATCTATAATGCAAGAGATCCCGAGAAAAGTTGAAGTCAGTTCTAAATGATGAAACCACCTCACTCAAATGGATTTGTATCCCTAGTTTAAATATAAAATGCAATATTTATGCAGTTATAAATTGATCAACAATGTACTGTTTATACTATGATTGTTTATTTGAATTCCAACTATATTGTTAGCATCATAGCAAAAAAAAGATTGAATATGAAATCTTGCTGTGTTTATTATGCTTTGTGATTGAAATATCTATCTGATTGGTTTTCATCATGCGAAAGAAATGCAGAACTGAAATGCTACCTCATCTCCTGAAAATGTTATTTAAGTATCAATATTTATTTGGGATCTTTTGGGGACTTAATCTGAAATGCAGGATAATCCTTTTGTACTGAAGAGTACAGATGGTCTGAACTAGTCTGATTCACTATGGACACCTATAGATCCACACAGATGCAAAGGACTTGAGGGTTGGTTGGTCCCTTTGCCTACCAGAGCTAGCTTTGAGCTGGTGTGACCTGGTGTTTTGGAGACCATCTTTCATAAAAGACTCACCCGCAGATTTATCAGTGTTGCATGATGTGACTTGTTTACAGAATTGCCACCTGTTAGAAATGGTTCCTTCAGGAGTTATGACCTTACCAGTAGCAATTCTACTTTAAAATGAAATAATAAAGCTATTGGAAGCCCACCGATAAAGCTCAGTAAAGAGATATGGGGCCAGATTCTCAGCCAGTATGAGAGCTAGCAGAAGGGTTTATGCCTGCTTATTCTGGTAGAAATGAGACGGGAGGGGGTGGGAGGCAAGATTGCTGCATTGGAAAACATCTGTAATTCTGCTATTTAACATGGCCTGAAAAACACATAGTGCTCTTGGAAAAGAGGATGTGGCCAGGATGGCTGAAAAATGTGTCAGTTCACCATCTCATCTTAGAAACTGCTCCCAACAGAATTCCTGTGTATCCCCAGTGAAAAGTTAACTTGTTCCCACCCACTTCCTAGTGTAACATGGGCTTTGCTTTTTCCTCTTCCCATCTCCCAGTCTTATTTGCATGCAATGGATTTGGCTGATACAGGGTGTGCATTAGGGGGTATACTTTACATTTTCTGCATTAGTTCTGCTGAGTTTTTAAAGACTAAAACAGTTCTTCATAACATGTAACTCTTGATTCTAGGAGCGTTCCTATATCTTGAAGCTACACCAGTAGGCCTAAGAGGTGAAAAAGCCCATGTGAAGAGCTTCAGGTGGAAAGAGTCAGGCACAGCTTGTATGATGAGTTTTTGGTACTACACGTCCTCAAAAGTCACAGGGGACATTCAGGTTCTCATTAAGGTAATGATCAAATAATTTTTTCTATTTGAATGTGCTGATACTTATACTGTCTGTAAGACTGTATGGTTCCAGCTGAGAATGATTCTACACACTTTCCACTGGTTCAGCTGGTAAGTGGCTTCTCTTCAGTTCTGTTGTTTGTGGATCAATGGGGACTCGCTGTTCATGACTTCCAAACCCAGTTTAGCCCAGCATTGTGCCTTTCATACAGTACCATACACTGTATGCTAATCTCTTTAACTTGCTTCACAAAACCACTCTTCTGACCCAAAATGTCTCCCCTAAAAAGCCATAGAGAACTGTTAGAAACCCTCTCCCCACTACTATGAAAGCCACATAGATAGAATTTACCTCTTACACCAAAAGGTCTAAATAATCCATTAAACCAGATCTCCCTTTCTTTTACTTTGCCTCTGAGTTCACTGTCCTTAATGCTGCTTTTCTTTTGATATATCAAACCTCTGTTGTCTTTGATACTTTCCATGTCAGAGCAATTTTAACTTTTCATTTGATTCCCTTTTCATTGATAGCCATGTGTAGCCTTGTGGATCTGATGTGTTGACATCCATGAATAGAATGAATTCAGCAGCCAGCACAAAGAAAGAGAAAATGTAAAAAGTATGCCCTGGTTGGCATATTTCATTCTATTTACACAAATGCAAGGACATGCACATGTATATGTGCATGCGCGCGCGCGCGCGCGCGCACACACACACACAAAATATACAATAACTTTAGTTTTAGAAATGGCATTTATTTTCACAAGTTAGGGGATGATGTCATAACACATAAGTGGTGCAACCAAAAGTTTATTGAATAAAAGTCATCCAATAACAAATAAAGACTGATGCCCTTCCTCCAGCTTGCTGTTATATTTATTGCTATGGAAGAGATGTATTACAGTGAAAAAGCAAGTTGACAGTCAAAATGCTGATTATTAACAAAATATAGAAAAATATCTTTGATGCTATATAAATACGTTTCAACTCTTTGTAGATTATAAACCACTAAAAGTATTTCACTACTATGAATCTATGTAGTTCTACTTATAAGTGCAATCACAAATCATCCCATGTGTGAGTGTGTGCGCACGTGCAGTATATTAGTAATAAAAATACAATTTTAAATCAATCGGGCCATATATTTGCCATCTGGCTGTTACAATCTCTCCCTGCAGGAGAGGGAGACTATGCCTAATAAAGATCAGGACAGAATTCATTTTGGGGAACTTCATGACATCTCTGATTTCCAATGAACACGTTATCTTAACTCTTTATTTTAAATTACATCCTGCCCTTGAAAATAATCTACAGCAAATTCTTACTCTGATAACCTGTGTATTATACAAATGATTCAAATCCCTGAAAGTTAAAACACTTCAGTGGACTCTAACATCTGGACATATTACCCAGAGTAAGTCTGTCTGAACTAAACAAAAGAATGGGCCTTTGGTAGTCATTAGCAGATTTTTTTTCTTGGATTAGTCCAAACACATACAAGTAAGAGGTGACTGATCTTCAACTAGCTGTTTAGTTTAATGGATCATGAGATAAATTTATACAGCTATTTACCAGAAGAGATCGAATCCATAAATCAAACAGTGAGGTGAAGACTAGAAATTCCGATTATTGATGTGTTTCTAAAATTACTCTTCAATGGTAATCCAGTCATAGGTAAAGGCAGAAAGATCCTGGTGTTTAGAATGAATGAAGTACAATGGCAAACACTTACTTCAAGTCAGTGTTTGCTTTGTGTTCTAATCTTTTTTAAAAAAAGGAGTACTTGTGGCACCTTAGAGACTAACAAATTTATCTCTAAGGTGCCACAAGTACTCCTTTTTTTTTTGCGAATACAGACTAACACGGCTGCTACTATGAAACTAATCTTTTTAAGTGTTTCAAAGATATTATCTGTGATACCTAAATACTATAGTGATTAACAATATAAAAATGCTTAATAATTAATATTCTTATGTACAAATGACTAATCTTGGTGACAAGTAAATAAGGAATTGTATTATGTATATACACACTGTGATATGAATGTTGATTGCCAAAGTAACTATAACTACAAATACACTACTGTATGAAGGATTTTGCTAGATGTGCAGATGTCTATTTATTTTATGTATATCCCACTTTGATTACATAGAATAAATTCAAAAGGAAAAACAAAAGCAGATTCCTCTACTGATCTTCCAATGGCCCCAATCCTGCTAAGTGATCTATGCAGGTGGACTCTGCGGGGGGGAGGGATAGCTCAGTGGTTTGCTAAACCCAGGGCTGTGAGTTGAATCCTTGAGGGGGCCATTTAGGGATCTGGGGCAAAAATTGGGGATTGGTCCTGCTTTGTGCAGGGGGTTGGACTAGATGACCTCCTGAGGTCCCTTTCAACCCTGAAATTCTATGATTGGAGCCAAAGAGGTTTTCCTTTTGAAATGACACAATGTTCTGCAATTTTCTCTTTAAATACTGAACACTTGATTTTTGTTCTACCCCTTTTCTTGTGACTGAGCAGCTGGTGCTCGTTAAAGAGATGTAATATGTACACATTAAATGACTACTTTAACAGTAGGTGAAAAGAGTTGGTAAATGTTGTTGTGTTCATTGTTTTTAGAGTTTGAAATGCAGTTATTTTACATTTGAGATCAGAAACCAAAGGAAGGTCAGCCTTACCCACATGAAAGAAACAGCATTTTGGGGGCATTCTTAGATGCTCTTTACCTGAAGTGCTCTACTTATATTTGGAGCATGCTGTCTTTCTTAAAGGTATTTTTACCATCACTAAAAGAAAAGGAGTACTTGTGGCACCTTAGAGACTAACAAATTTATTAGAGCATAAGCTTTCGTGAGCTACAGCTCACTTAGCTCACGAAAGCTTATGCTCTAATAAATTTGTTAGTCTCTAAGGTGCCAAAAGTACTCCTTTTCTTTTTGCGAATACAGACTAACACGGCTGCTACTCTGAAATTTACCATCACTGTTACCTTAAGCCATACACTAGCATAAAATATCTGATTAGATTTAGCCACACAATTGCTTTTGAAACCATCCCAGTACTATTAAAAATGAGTTTGGAGTCCATGAAACCAACCTCATTTGCTCTAGGATTTTTTAAAGGAAGTAACCATACACTGAAGAACTAACTAGGAAATTTACCCTTCTTCCAACTGAATAAAGGGATTGTTAAAGTTCTCTTTATCTTGAACAGATGATCCTTCCCAAATAGTTCTCTCTGTCTCACACACTCTGTCTCACACACACCATTCCACAGTACTTAAGGAAACACCCTTTCTATAGAGCTTTTTGAATCATCCCCTAGAATGTAATACAGATTTATATCCTTGCTATGGAATTCTTTAGAATGGTTCAAAAACTTATACAAACATCCCTTTCTCTATGTGTTAGAGTATTTTCTGTAGTACCCACTTGGTTTGAAAACTATTCAATTAAGTCATTCTCTCCCTTCCCTCCCTTTTTTAATTAAACCAACTTAAACCATATAGTCATTGCATAAATACCTGTAGGCTATTTTTAAACCATCCCACCCTTCTGTGAGCTGCTGTCTTTTTTCATAATTAATGGCTGAATAATTATGCAAGTTAAAGGCAGTTTGAGTGACAGAAATTTAAGTGAGACCATGACTAGCCCAGTTCTCTGTCCTATAACAAAGTCATGGATTAGAGATGGACAACGAAGAAAAAAATTCACATTGTGGATGGAGTCTCCCAATTCATCTACAGGAAATTAGTCTTCTCCTTCCATTGCTTTGCATATACAAATCCCAACAGCAGTGTTGTAGTCTGAATTTCTACTTAGCAGTATCCAGTCTCGCATAAGGACTGAAGTCTGATCAGCCAGTACCTTGTCTATGAGAAGACAGAGTGGAGTTCCCCATTTTGTTTCAAGCTATTTTAACTACTGCTCCAGTGTAACTTAATTGACTTCATAGGAGTTATTCCTGATTCAGTAGCATTAGCCCCAGACTTATATTAGTATGAGAGCAGATCAAGCCCATAGTATCCTTGTGATTTGTATAGATGATTTATGTTAGCATTAATAGGGGTTATGAACCTTCAGCAAGAGAAGCATATTATTTGTTATATTCCTAAAGTATTATCTTAGATAATGAGGTCAATTTCACATCTGATGTGGGATCACTTCATAGAGAACCTTATGTATTGCTGTCAAGCATAATGAGACTTGTTGTTGGGACTCTCAGTTGCGGAAAATTTCTGTGAAAATTTCTTTCAATTTACTGGGTTTTGTTTTAATGCTCATTGTTATTAAGATAAATCTCTGTGTAGAATCAGAATTATCTCATTGAAATGACACCGATGGGCAATTCAACTAGAAATAGTGTGTGTGCTGCTAATCAAAATCCTCACCATTTATGCAAATGAAAGACATTGACATTATAGCTGTGTTTGAAGACTGCATTATCTACCTTAACAACAAGGAGTTCGGTGGCACCAGCATGCATCTGAAGAAGTGAGGATTTTACCCATGAAAGCTTATGCTCAAATATATCTGTTAGACTTTAAGGTGCCACCGGACTCTTTGTTGTTTTTGTGATACTGACTAACACGGCTACCCCCTGATACTTATTCTCTACCTTGCCATCCATCTAATTTGAGACTGTGAAGTGTTCAGCTGCAGTGCAGCAATCACAACATGCAGATAGATTATTTCCAGGCTGAATCTGAGTGCTACTAATCAGAACATCACTATTGCTTTAAGACGTATCTAAAATGATCTGTGTATGGTTGCAGTAGAATAGGATTAAATGTAAGAAAAACTGACTTTTTGAGGCTAAAGTGTAGGAAGAAAACTCTGAAATATCCCATGCCCAATGTTTTGTACTGCTTTCCCACTCAACACCCAAATATTGATTTATTTTAAAACATGGAGAACATGGGTTCTCTGTTACTATGTAATACGTTTACAACCGAGCTAGAGAAACCATTTTCAAATTGAAGGAAAAACCCAACAATTTTATCTCTGCTTATTTTTGAATAATTGTTTCTTCCTATAGCAAAAACAACTTAAACAGTATTGGAAACAAAATTTGGGCATCACAGTGGAAGAGAAACTACAAATCAAAGAGTTATGTCATTTGCTGCAATGAGTTTTCAGATGCTAGTCTTAATTACATTGAATTAACATAATGTAGTTTAAAGGTTAATTTAGGATCTGAACAAAGCTTTTGGGGCCTCTTCAATGAGTTTGGATCAGTCCCCTTAGAGCAACAGAGAAATGTGCAAGGAAGGTATAAATAGCCATTAGCAGTTACCTCCATTTACTATGGCAAAGCCAATATGCACAGGATCTCATTAGGAATTTCCAGTGGACCTGATTCCTGAACTTGTCATAGGGAATTTATTCCATCCAGTAAATGATCAAAGATGTAGTGACATTTAGGAGGACAAGATATCCAACCCAGCTCATGGCAGCCTAAACAGAGAAAGTCCCATAGATAGTTCCACAGCTATGAACTAGCCAACCCATCGGATTAGTCAGGCATAGGGCCAGCTGTACCCAACAGCCAGAGTCCTGCAGCTGCTAATGGATTAATGTATTGCAGAACTTGTCACCTGGGCACTGCCGCTTATTATCAAGTGTCATAAACTGTCACAAATGTTGATTTTTCAGCTATCAGGAGGAAAGGAGGAGAGAAGAAAAGAAGAAATGTAGAAATGTGCAGCTTAGTTGGCTCTACAGCCCAAAGTCTAGATGACCTGTGGCCTTTCTGAAATCCCAAGATCATTTTTAGTGGAATTAAGTGTACAAAAAAAGTCTGCATAGTAAGAAGTGAAGAGGGAAATCTGAAGGATGGGGGTGTGGCAGATGTCACCTGTGTTTTTAGGTTTTGTAGAACTTAAACTTAAAAATGAAATTTTCACAAATCAGTATCGGTGGCCCCATTTACTTGAGCTGCTTCCCAAGAAAGTATGCAGTTTGATTAAACTACTTATTGGCGCTTACGAGCTTAGAAACAGCCTATGTCATCACACTGACGCTCATTTCTGGCTGCATAGAAAATGGTCAAATCCTTATGTCTGCATGGGTTCATTTCTAACAGCGTATCTGAGCCCTGTGGAGTTGCAGGATAAAAGAGTACATTTTCAAAGAGTAACATAAGGTTTTCACTGATTTGATTTTAATGGGAGTTGTGTAATCAGACAAGTTGAAAGTCCGTGGATAAGGATTTTTACTCCCTCTTCTGAGATACAAGAAATCTTCCCAAATAGATCCCTAAAAAAATCTGGTGCACAAATGCAAAAGTTTGGTAGCAACTTTTTTTATAGCAAGGTTCAGTAGGTTACATTTTCACCTTGGTTTTTCTCTCAACTCCTTAATACTCTGATCATCTCAAATCTGTGTATAGTACTTTTGCTTCATTAGTTCTTTAAAATATTTTTGACCAAAAAAAATCTCCTTTTGTTTTTCATTTTATATACCGGAGAGTCTAGTTACACATAACACAGGTAAGGGCCACATTCTGTCACTCTTATTTATAGTGAGTTGCACATTATTCCCCAAAGGCCAACTTTTCAACCCCCTATTCCCATTGGTGAATCAAAAGTCCTATATAAATCAATTGATCAACTTATACAAGTAACTACTCACTTTTGGGAGTAAGGGGTTGACAGTCTGGTAACCAAGGTAACCTAAACTGAAATCATTGGGGCTACTTGCAAAATAAGAACTACTCAACTTGAGTGAGGGTGGCAGATTCTGACTCTAATAGGGGCTTCACTATTGAATTCATGGGCAAGAAAATGCCCCCTAACTAATCAAATGTACTGACTGAACACAGTATCCAAAACCATATGCAGCTAGCTCGCTTTGCACTTAGTGGGCACTAACTTAAATGGAGTCAGACCAGGGATGAATTTGACACGATTCCAGCACTTTATGAGCAGAACTCCTAGAAAACTGTGATTGAAGCAATGAGTAGTAAATATAAAGATAAGTCAGTGATAATGGGAAAACATTATGTCTTCCAAATTAATTTTCATGACAGGAGCAGAGAAAGGTATGTGAGACTCTGAGCAGGACTGTTATCATTTACTGTATTACATTTTCTCTGATGAATAAGTTAGGAAATTATTTTAGTCTTCCTACTGGTAAATTACCTTAAAGGTAGTTTATTGTGTTCTTAAATTGCAGCCAAATTTAAACATTCATTCAAAACAGTTTGGTGACCTGGAATAATAAATCTTGCAAGTGCAGGATAAAGCAAATTGCTGTTTTGCCAAAGCCTGGAAGGGTCACTACTACATTTGGAAATCTTGTTTGTGAAGACAAAATAGGAAGAAACTGATTGATCAGAGGATTTTATCATTTAAATACCCTTGCATGTTTTGTGAGAAACAGACAAGATCAGAAAAAATTGCTTGCAACTGAATTATTCATCCTTTTGACCTGAGTTCCTTCAGAACTTGGCCCTTTTTTTCTTTTTCTTCTTTTTCTGTCCTGAGGAGGCCATTAGGGTGACCATCAGCACTGAGATTCCATCTCCAATATCCACTTGGACTTCATTGCATGATACTTCAGCTCTGTAATACTGAGTCCCTGGCCTTGATTTACTCCACCATCATAGAGGACTTGTAGAGTCACCCTTGAGGAAATCTGTGTTGTCTGCTTGGCCATCCTTTATCCCAGTAGTTTTGTCATGGAAAGGCAGTATTAAATTGTGTTTCGGACTCTATGGATGGTGGAGCTTTCTCAAGACAGACTTGCTTTGCACAGCACATTTCGGGGTACATTTACAGCCAGTAGGGGTAGCAGCTCTGAAGCCCACTGGCAGAAGCTGGTATATCCCAGGGCTGAATCAAGCCCCGTTCTTTTAAAAATGCAATGTTGGAAATGGAATGATTTTTTATATTATTCTAAAAGGTAGCATGTGAAATAGAATCTGACACTTATTGAAGAAATGAATATATTGTAGAGGCTGTCTCATGCTGATCAGATGCGAGTCCTAGCACACAGTCTAATTCCTCCAGACAAGTATCCCAGTTAGCAAAAAATGAAAATGTCTGTTGCCAAGGATTCCAATTAAGCCCAGCAAGAGTGCAAGAAGCTGTCAAGTCTTCTTCTCTACTTCTTGTTTTCCTTTCTAGCCCCTTTCCTCTTCCCTTCTGATCATGTTCTCAGATAATCTCATCCCACTATTGAAAATTGACTGAAATGAACAGATTATACATTAGCAAAAACTCAGTTAGTGCCAAGGTAGCATTGAAGCCCAATGCATGAAATTAAACAGTTTACCAATTTTATCCACACATTTTTGATACACAGTTTGTGTGGTTTTTTTCAGAGTCCTGGATTTGTTCCATTTCATGGTAGTGATCATTGACTAGTTGACAGACTTAAAACATTGTCCTAGTATGTTTAAAATTATCTTGATTAGTCCAAAAGGACTCAAAGTGGGAGGAGCCCAATTCTACTTACAGAAACTATTTCAATTTCTGGCCTCCAGTTTATAGACTAAAGTAGGTTACGGAGAAGCAATCCTGTTTCTACTTTTGGTGACAATCCAAAGTAATTTACTTTACAAAGATGGCAGGATCTGACCACTTTCCCATTAATTGTATAAAAAGGTCAAATTAGATATTATTCAGGCCTTGTACTTGTGCTTTCCATGATCTATTTGCATACTTCCTTGTAAGTAGGCCACATAGCATTATTTAATGGTAAAATTAAATGTTAACAATGAAAGATGCGTTAGGTAGAAGTGTTGCATCTTTGCAGCTACTAGCTTCCTGCCACAGTGGTGGGAAAGCAAGATTATCAGTAGCAGCATTGAGAAACAGTGTAACATTTCACAAATCTTCCCCACATATTGATTAACCTTTTCCCATCTATTTCTCTATTATTATTATTATTTATTATTATTACATGCATATATATGACACCCATCATGGAGGTATCTGGGCACCATAGAGTCGTGTCTGGTGCACCTAATATAGATAGATTAAGAATTAACACCTGCTATCTATAAGTAGCATGCCAGAAAGGGCCAGACATGGAGGAACCCAGTCAGCAGCTGAACTAGAGGCCCAGGAGTAGAGAACCCCGGGGAGAACAACGTTAAAAATAGAGTTGTTTAATCTTTCCAGAATTTGACTGTTCCCTCTGTCTGGGATATTTGAACTGCATCTCTCTTCCTTCAGAGCCTGAGTCCATCCCTTCTACCTTCAGACTACATTCGGTGCCTTTGGTGATGAAAAGAGAGGTACAGTTCAATGTTCCATGTGTTATCATTGCAATCCCAGCTTACTTTGGAGCAGCAGTGAGCAGAAACTTTTTCTTCCCTATCTTCCTTTCTCTCCAAGCCTCCATCAAGTTGAACTATTGAAATAATTGAGAGAGGAGTGGCTAAACTGAGAGCAGATAAGTAACTCTTCTTTAACAGAGAAGCAGACCAAAGCTCACTGGAAACACACTGTTCTCAAATGTTCTCTGTGCTTTCCTGCCCTCTTTTGCTACTTGGAGAAGTGATTCAAAATATGAGGAATCAACAGCCATTTTTGTCACCAACTGATCAAAAAAAGTTGTGTGAATCACTCACATGGGAGGAAGGTACTCTGCAGGTTTCCACTCCATTTTCCTAGCAAGCAGGATCTCCTGTACCAGGTTCTGTTACAATCCAGTTACTTGTAGTTGACAGCATAGCTTTTGAGTGGCAAGCCCTAAACAAGATGGGATGCTCATACCAAGTAATGGAAATGCTCCTAGCCTCCAGCAAGCTTTCCTCTGTCTTGGCTTACATAAGAGTTTGGACACACATCTGTGGTTGGTGTCAAGAGAGAGACATGAAGACTAGAAAAGAAGGCATTTCAGCTATTTTGGATTTCTCACAGGATGTCTTAGATTTGGGCATAAGATGAACTGTCAGGGACCCACAGACCTTGCTCAGTGTCCTCAGGTAATGAACCCAGCCTCCTGAGTGACTGAAGACTCCAGCAGGCACAGTTTTAAACCCTCAGTCCCTGGCTGCTCAATAGTGTTCCACATCCACAGTCGTGGTGCTGGTCATACTTCCTGTTCCAGCTCTCAGCTCCCTTCTTGCTCCTAGCCTTCACTCTAGATCTGCGCTCCTGCTTTCCTGCTCCTTCTCCCTGGTTCTGCTCCTGGATCCTAGCTCCTGCCCCCACCCTGACTGATACTCTGTCTCTGATCCCTGACTTTTGGTTCCTGGCTCCCAGCTCTGGCTTGCTCCCTGGATTTGTTTTTTGTCTTCTGACCACAACTCTAATCCCTGGCTTGTGGTTTCTGGCTTTCAGCTCTGGCTCTCTCACTGGACTTGGGATTCAGCTTCTAACCACTGCTCAGACCCCTGGCTCTAGACTCCAGCTCTCCCCCTGGACTTGATAACTTGGCTCCTGACTTGGCACCTAGGCCTGGCTATCTCTGTTCCAACCATTAAGCTAGCCTTCCACCCTGACCATTAGTCAAAACCACCCATGGCCCAGTTG
The DNA here is from genome assembly GCF_009764565.3 of Dermochelys coriacea. Taxonomy (NCBI): domain Eukaryota; kingdom Metazoa; phylum Chordata; order Testudines; family Dermochelyidae; genus Dermochelys; species Dermochelys coriacea. The sequence goes on from NC_050069.1 coordinate 232,587,585, forward strand.
CTATATCCCCCTCCCATCATTTCTTCTCAGGTTTCAGCATTATACAGTGTCATAAATGCAGGTATGAAGATCTAACTGGGTTACAAGCCAGGGTAACCACACTTTAAAGGGATTCTTTACTTGCCCATCTTTATTATTTGTATGAGACTTTGTCCATTTGGTTTGGAGAAGACCTCCTTTCCTTATAGCTAGGACAGCTGGGGGCTGACAACACCAATATTTTCAGCTATTCTCTTATTTGCCCCAGCCTTTCCTGGTCCTCTGTTACTTAAGAGGAAATAGAACTGAACATTGCCATGAGTTCTCATTCATGGAACATAAACTCGCAGATAAAGCTAAGGAGTGCCTGATTCTGATCTCATTTACATCAACCTTCTCATTAGTGTAGACAATGGAGTTAGTGCTGATTTAAACTGAGGTAAATGATCTCAGAATCAGGTCTCTCTTTACTTACAAATCAAGAAACAGACACATTTATTTTGTAAAGATGTCCTATTAAAAGACATTACTTCTCATCTCCCATATGATGGATGCAGATGAAATCATCATATTTGAATATGAGTCCAGTAGAATGACGGTTGCTTACTCTACCATTAGTGAACAATTGTATTCTAACTGATTTAGAGTAAAGGTTTGTGGGTTTCAACTAATCAGAGACTAAGTTCACCATAAAAGTACATCTTTCAAATAATAATCTTCTATGATTAGTCTGATTTTTAGCTGAAATTTTTAATATCTCCATTAAAAAAATCTGACATAACAGAAATAAACTCATTGTAATAGAACAGGATTAGTGTCTCAGAATTTGAGACTCAAGATTCATATTTCATAAAGGACTCTATTGTAGGCACTTTAGACTATAATACTACATTTTTTTTCTTTAATTATATAGACCTATAGTTAAATTTGTCTGACACTTCTAAGTAGAAGACTATTTTCCATTACTTATTCCTTTATCAAAGTATAATATATGGGCTGATATTTTCAAAGCTGGGCATCTGCCTCAGGCTGAATTTTTTGGAAAATTTCAGCCAAAACAGCTTAGCCATTTCTGAGAACGAGTTTAGGGCATTATATGTTGTTTTCCCAATATTGAAATTTATTTTTTTTGAGATGCTCTAGTTTGGAGCAAGAACAACCTCAGCATGCTTTTAATGTATTTGTGTGTGTGTAATTTATATAAACTAGGCTTATAATAGCTGTATAATGCTGTTGCTCTTTCCTAATTACTGTCAATAGCATGCAATCTATGGTCATAAGGATGCTTATTCTCCCACTTTGCTTCTTTCTGCATTTCTACCCTGATATGATAAAAATATTCTATTTTTTATAAACTCTTCTCACTACATTAAGAATCTTGGTTTGCTATTTAAGTAGGCCAACTCCCAGATGTTAAGACAGTGACTTTTCTAATACGGTGACCATGTACCAAAGGCCAGTATACAATGTGTTTCTTATCTTTTCCTTCCAAGTGGTGTGCTACTGCTGTAAAGAAGGTTTTCAGGCTGCGAGTGAATGTGATATAGAAAGATACAGTGGATGTATTTGGTTGAATATATGGACTTCACTGCTTTATTCCCCGTTGGTGTAAGCTTTAGAGTTCAGGTCTTGTTCTCAACTTTCCAAAAGTTCAATGATATTTTGAGATTTTGGTTTGTCTCATTTCAAGAGTAGTCCCCAGGTGGTAAGTTCAGATCCACATTTTGGTCTTGGGTCTGTCTGTTTATACATCTAACAAGTACCATGCATCTCAGATACTTACCAAAAGCAGTCATGGTTCCATTGTGATTCTGTGATGTGTATATGGTCAGCTACAAAGGATGCCCTGCAAAAGATGTCCAGTGGTGTGGCAGTGGACAGGTCGGACACTTTGCATTACTTGTCACCCCAAAAATGAAGTGCCAGAAGTCACTGTCCCTGATGTTATTTTCCCATTTGTAAATTACAGTTCACCTCTCCCTGGTCATAAATTGTTTGCTGTGTTCACTTGCACTTCTAGAGTACAACCACACTACACTGAACTGATGATAGAGATTGGTTTTGTAACACAGCTAGTATCAATTCTGCCTGAATCTATTAATCTGTAAAATTTCTGGAGTTAACTGCTTACATATCCAAAACTACATTTGTTATTTATTTGAAGGCTATCTCTGAGTTTGGTTGCCTTAATGCACCAATAATGCATGAAACTCACATACCTGCATAGTTTTCTATTTTGAAAACTGTCACCCCTATTCTCGCAATGGAGTCTATTAGTGCTTAAACCCTAAGATTTGTTCATGGATTAATTTTTCCCACACCTGCACAGGAAGATCCTGCTTTACTTCCCTATGGTGATAGATTGCATTAGGCCTGATGCTCTAGCTGTGCAATTAGATGGATAAAGTAAACCTCAGAAGGGATGTGGTTGTTACACAGTGGAAACTCCTATGTTTGCCTTTGCCTGTGAGGGAAGCAGTAACTGGGAGTTGCAAAAGTCTAAGTCTTATGAAAGAGTTACAAAACAAGTTATTCCAACATTGTATAAGAAAAAGTCCAATCAAGATAAAAGTAAACAATATGCAGATACCAAGCCCAGACTGCCAAGTATCCCGAGTTCCAATATATGGCTCTTCATAACTGCAAATTTGGAAATAAAAATGGAGAACCAGGGCCACATTTTCTCCTAGCTACACCCAGACAACTGTGGGTGTAACTGGAGGGCAGGACGCAGCCCAGACTGCTTTTCCCATTAGTTAATTTATACTGTATTTGTGACTGTTAAGATGTAAACAATTTGAATTACTATGTGTAATGCTCCTCCTGTAACTTTGCTCCCCGTGACGAGAAGCTATGGTCTCTCTTCTCATCCCAAGGTTCAGAGACGTGATGTTACTACTTCCTGGATGTGCAGCCCTCAGGTCCAAATTAAATTAATTTACCTCAGTAAGTTCAGCAAGATGGGGTATCAGGTAGTCAGACTGAAAATATTATTTTAAGAGTAACATAAACAGCAGCAGGTAACCCTGGAACATAAACAAAAGTTGTCCAAGTTCCATATTACCCCACACCACATCCCTCCTGAGCACACAGGCTTCAGTCTCCCCATCACATACTTTAGACTCGGTCACAATCCTTTAGCTCTTTTCACTCAGGTTGTCCGACCAGTCCCCCACAAAATGGCTGCTCTGCTCCATTCTCTATTGGCCTGTTCCCTGACTTTGGGCAAGGCACCATCCACAAAATTCAAAGAGACTTTCTAGCATTAAATGTGGAGTTCTAGTATTACTGCTGAGAGAGAAGGTTTTTTCCCAAGGAAGTACTTGTGGTAATGTGAGTTACTGTTTGAATTCGCTAGGTGGTGAGAGATGATACTTAGATGATGATACAGTACTAATGAAAGTGAATGGAATAAAATCCTTACTGCTGGTTATAAGTACCTTGAATACTTAGACTATAGGTTTGCACAAAATGGTGCTCTCTCCTGATTTCATACTAACACTATAAAGTCATGTTTATTTGTCTCCCCTACATCTCAGGCACTCACTCTTTTTATGTTCCCAATTTTACTCCAATCAAGGATATTGAAATCACATGGAAAATCTTCAGGGTCTTACACAAATAGAAACAGGAATACCTTTTAATATAAGTTTGTTTTATGGAATTACCAAGGAGAATTACTTTACCTTTAACACAAATGTTAGCAGCTAACAAGAAACATAATTGTGCAAAGTCAAAGTCCGAGTAGAAAGTGGAGGAGGGGTGTGTGAATTTTTTTCCCAGGGAAAGGGGACTTTGCAAAGAAGCAGACTTTGATTTCTAATAGACCTGATTAGCAGGAGCGCAGAGGGAGGAAAATCTGGGGAAAAACTGGGATTAAACAAAAAAAAATGGTTTTCATCAAAATTATCCTTTGGATATTTTCATATTTTCATCAAAAATATAAAAACACCAAACCAGAATTTTTTCAGTTTTCAGCATCCAAAAACTGAAACATATGAGTTTTCTACAAAATTGATTTTTTTTTGTTAATTGAAAAGCTATTTTTGTTGAAAAAAGATTCAACAAAATTTTTTCAACCAACTCCAGTTTCCAATGCTCACGGCAAGGGTAAGGAAGGCAGGCAGTGAAGGAGGAGTGGGGAATACACAATTTTCCAAGCCCCAGATTTTGAGTTTCTTTAATAAATCAACCTTACAGTATATAAAAGTCACTATTTAACATACAATTGCTACAATTATTTATTATTCTAAATATAGGGGGAAACAGTTGTCTTGTTAATGGCGACCACTGTTCTCACTGAAATGAAATGTGAGGGAATGGAGATCCCACTTGTATCAGGGTCGTGTAAAACAACACACTCTGCCAAAACCTGCGCACGTACAATTGGACAATGCCATTGAGTATGTAATGGAAATCTCAATCTGATTGCTTTGGTGAATCTTCTTGATAAATTCAACAGTAGTTAATCAGACTACAGCATCACTACTGTGCAACTTAAATCCTCTGTTTGCTTTATTAGCACAGCGGAATTAAAAATATTGATATTTATTTTAGATATATAAATATAAAAATAATTGTAAGAATATCTAGTCTCAGTAGTAATATGTAAATTAACAGAGATGATGTCTGAGGCTGCTGACCATTCTCTAATGACTGATGGAAAGTTCAGGTAAACATCAAAATATTATTTTCTTTTTGAATGATGACATCACAATAACATCGATAATGTCTAAGGTTCAGCAGCAAAATGCAGTGAGTCATCACAATAAGAGTTTATGCTTGCAAATATCCATAATGAACGTCAGCAGGTACTATTAAGTGATGATTAGTTTTCTATTTGCTGTCTCTGTATTGCACAGGCACAGAACAAGGTATCAGACCAAATAGATTGTTTGAGTACTTCAAGCCCACTGTTAAAATGTGTATCTATTCAGAGAATTGTGCTGTAATTTAGAAAAAATGTTCTCCCTATCCATCCTTAGTTGCCTTTCAATCTGGATTGGAGATCTGAAGTTTATTGATACATTCTGTGTAATTCATGTGTGTGAATTTATCATTCTACATTTATATAATCAGACCTCACATTTTTGTGTACAATAGTTATTCCTGTAACATGCAAAAAAATCCACCACTTTGGGACAGATACATAGTAATTAAAAAAAATCCATATTTTACTCACCAGAAAATGCTGAGGAAGTTTTTACTTCAGTGAAGCATTAATTTCTAAATTTTCAAAGTTATTGATCTGTGTTTTGCCCTTGAGACTCAGACACCTAAAACTCACATACAGTTTTTTTGGAAATGTGAGAAGTATCTCTCCAGCTATTTGTACCTTTGTTGGTTAGGGAAGGGGGAAAACTGTATTTGTAGAGATCAGATTCCAGAGCAGTTTACAGTGCATGGAAGATGTTTGAAAGACTGTTGTTTTTGCTAGAAACTCTGTTCAGTTGTTTGGAACTGCCATGAAATGGACTCACAAGGACACTCAGTCTGTATGAGGCTGAATCAATAAATACATCTAGGAACAAAGGTGAAACATCTTACAGCTTTTAACCCAATTGTTTAGACTTCTGTTCTGTACATTTATACTGTGTCACTTGGGCAGCAAAAATATTACCTGTTCTATTGAGCCTGGGCATGATAAAGTTCAGTACCATTTGTCAAAAGAAAACTTGAGACCTATTTTTAGGTTTTATTGGCTCTTCATCTGAATTGCTTACGGTCACCTTCTCCTGAATTGTACCACTTAGCACCTTCCCCTCATCTATCTTTAATTGGTTTGATCTCTCCTGGAGAGAGAGAGAGAGAGAGAGAGAATTATTCAAATAAGAAGTCTTAGTTTGATCCAGAAGAGGCAGTACTCAAATTTTGAATCGTGCCATCAGATTCATTTCATTGATCAGCAAACTGGAGAGGACACCTGTGATTTATGACATACAATATATAGCTAGATATGAAAGAACTCCTATTGTGCAGAATATAATTCCAGTATTCTTCACAGTCTCGTTCAGGAGTAGAACTGTGCTCTGTGATGGGAGGGTGTTAATTAGAAGCTCATATGCAGCAGAAAAATGGTTAGTTCAACCAGATATCCTCTTGCTTAACACTTTGTGCACATGATGGGTTCTTCAAGGGAATGTGAATTCTACTTTTTCCACTGGGAAGCTTTAATGATTAAGGAGGATTTCCTGAAAAATTTAGAGGTCTAACTACTAATGAAAATCCTCCCCCTCACTCATTAGCTTTTAATGTTTTTTCCTGAGATTCTTCTTGGTCAATAATGTACTGCGTGGGTCAATAAATCGTGATGGAGAAGCTCCTTCTCTCCAAAAGGAGTTCAGTGAGGTGTGACAGTTAATTAGAGCATGAATACTGGCTTGAAGTACTGTATTGTGGTAAAGAGTTCATTTGGAACATGAAGAACAGTATTGATGAGCCTGTGGAACATGGCACAGTAAACTCCTGAGTGCCCTGGGGCAATCTGCCAGCATCCACTCCCATCTGCTGCTGGGCACCACCCTTTTCCTTCCACAAACCAAAAAATGCACATCTTAAACTATACAGATGCTAACTTGGGGCTCATCAGCAATAGCAAACACCTCTTCGATCCATAAATACAGAAGACAAGAGACATCTTCTCCTCCCCGCCCAAGATGGCTGCTGCTGAGAGCAGTGAGAATGTGCTGACATCCTCACAATTAAAGCTGCAATCGCCACTCTCCAAACATTAGTGTCTGCTATTGAATCCTCCTTGCAACTATTATCAGGTAGGAGGTCAGAGGCCAAGGGCTGTATTTCCTCAATAGAAGGACAAATGCAGGGCATGGCTGCCCTAAGTGAGAAACATCTCAGGGATAGAAAATAAATTAAAGGTAAATTGACTGATCTGAAAGGCAAATCATGCAGACACAAACTTAGAATCATAGCAGTCCCTGAGGGAGCACAACAAGGCAATCCCCAGACTTTTAATAGAAATTATTGATCTGCCTGATGACTTTATATTTGATATTGAAAGAACCCACAGGTCTCTGGCCCCAAGGCCTGCCCCTGAGGCTACACCCAGAGACCTGATGATCACATTTCTCAAGTTCACAACCAAAGAATCCATTTTATGCAATGTAAGGCAAAACAAGAGAGCTTCATTGGGGTAACCCTATATCAAAGAATGATTTTTCAAGATTTTGCTAGCAAAGTTTATGAGCAGAGGGCAGTTTTTGTCAGGGCCAGAGCACTGGCAAAACAAAAGGGCTAAAGTATTGTATGGGATTTCCAGCAGTGTTGCATGTGGTATCTGAATGTAACCCTTCTACTGGGTGGAGCTGGCAGCAACCAGGGCCGAAGACCCTGGAAAGTAATGTGCCAATTTTTAAAAAGGGTAAACAGGATGACCTGGGTATTTATAGGCCCGTCAGCCTGACATCAATCCCAAGCAAGATAATGAACCAGCTGATATGGGACTCATTAATAAAGAACTAAAGGAGGGTAATGTAATGCAAGCTAACAATACCTGTGTGTTTTAATATTTCTAAATGTAATAGGATCATCTGTAAGTAAATGTAGACATCTGAGAACAAAGAATACAGGCCATACTTGCACAGCGTGTGCGGGAGCGGGGAAGAGGGGCTGTTCTAGGAAGCAGTGACTCTGAAAAAGATTTGGGGGTCATGGTGGATAATCAGCTGAACATGAGCTCCCAGTGTGATGCTGTTGCCAAAAGAGCTAATGCAATCCTGGGATGTGTAAACAGGAGAATCACAAGTAGGAGTAGAAAGATTATTTTAACACTGTATTTGGCACTGGTGCAACCACTGCTGGAGTACTGTGTTTAGTTCTGGTGCCCACAATTCAAGAAAGATGTTGATAAATTAGAGAGGATTCAGAGAAGACTAACAAGAATGATTAAAGGATTAGAAAACATGCCTTATAGTGACAGACTCAAGGAGTTCAGTCTATTTAGTTTAACAAACAGAAGGTTAATGGGTAATGTGATTACAGTCTGTAAGTACCTACATGTTTAACCAATATTTGATAATGGGTTCTTCAATCAAGCAGAAAAAGTTATAACACAATTAAATGGCTGTGGTAATCCAATGGTAAGTTGAAGCTAGACATATTCAGGCTGGAAATAAAGCATAATTTTTTTTAACAGTGAGAGTAACTATCTATTGGAACAATTTTCCAAGGATTGTGGTGGACTCTCTGTCACTGACAATTTTTAAATCAAGATTGGATGTTTTTCTGAAAGATATTATGTAATTGGTATTCTAAACGATATATTCTGTGAATTATTTCAGGGAAATTCTATGACCTGTTCTATACACAAGGTCAAACTAGACCATCACAATGATCTCTTCTGGCCTTAGAATCTATGACGCTACAGATCCTCTTTTCCCTTGCCGCTGGTCAGAAAGGGGAGAGACCTGGGTCTCCACCCAAAAAAGGTGGCAGCTGGGAGCTGGAAACCTTTAAGTGGATGCCCTCGAGGACCCGTGGAGTAGGAATACAGATACAGTTACCCTGAAACTGTGACAGCAAGCACTTCAGGAGGTCTGTAGGAGGATATACTGGAGCTAGAAGAGGTCAGATGTGACAATGGAACAAGCATCTTCTCGCTCCCTGCACACAAAAAGTTTGCTATATTTGAAGTCTTCCAGACAAGATGTTAACATCCACAACTCACCACTGCATGTTTATTAAAATAATGGCACTGATAAAGCCCCAAGTTTGAAAACAACGGACCTGGTTCTCAGTGATGGTAAATTCCCCTATGCTGATTTGTAAGCATTATATGGCTTTATATGGGTCAGAATATCCTCCAGTGAATTCACTAAGGACCTCCTTGGCCAGTGTAGAACTGGTGAAAGGAATCTATACTGGTCCTGCTCCCAGTCCCTCAGATGGATCTGCCGTATTGGGACCATGGTTGGACTGTATTACAGTACATCTGTTCTGTGCTTTCCCGGGCCAAGAGGGAGCCATGGGAAGCAGAATGTGAGTTAGAGCAGTTTTGCTTCTGCTCTACCTCATGCCCGGGATTAGTCAGGCCACTGTGAGGCCCGATAATACAGAGAGAGTAAAGATGTTTGAAATCTACCTTTGTCCCCAGGCACAGGATCAGAGTAACTGAGAATCAGGCCCAATGAGCTGCCAACAACTGGCAATACCATTTTGCGACACGAAGCATGAAATGCATGAATCTGTCAACTATGCGATGATGGAAAAATTACAAGATCAGCAAATGCTTGCTTTATCAACCTCTCGGAAGGAAATTAGTTGAAGAGCTGAGGACCTTCCACTGAGAATACCCAACTCTGAGATGTTGAAATACAGAATATTATAGAATTAGTGTCCATGTTTATCTAAGTTGCCAAACTGGGAAAAAGAAACAAATGCAGTTGTTGGACTGGTGCCATATGTTCTCAGTGCACAACACTTCCAAGTAGGTGGGATGCTTAATTGTGCATCAGCTAACTTCCAAGCAGTGTTCAGTGGTAACCCCATGTAGATTTCACTGCCGTAATCCAAACTAAAAGCCACAAGGGCTGTGCTGAAGACCAGATCCAAAAGAAAAGGTCACAGTCAATCACCTTACTAGACAGAGTGGCCAAAAAGACCTTTTGCATCTAGATTTCCAGGAGCAGTCTCAGTGCCCCCCCCCCCAAAATAAAAAAAATCCCAACTACAGACCTCTCCAGTACAGGGACAATAATCACCCCCGCTATACCCTAAAGATCCAACCCAGTAATCTCACCTCTGCCTTACCTGAAGTTAACTTCACGCAACTCACTTTCATCTACATCATTGTATGGTCTATGCCCTACCTTGGTCTGATGAAAATGAGACCTAGAGTTGTATATCATCTGTATCCTGATGGCATCACAGTGCAAATGATCTTGAAGTCACACCTGGTAGCCTCACGTGTAGGCTGAACAAGGAGCAGGGATAGAAAAGAACCTTGTAGAAGCCAACACAAAGGAGCCTTCAGAGCACTTGTGCAATTGCCCCCAAATGACCTCCATGATCTCTGAGAGGAAAGAATGGTGTTAAAGTGGTTCTTGAGGCCACAGCCTAAATTGAAAAGTTGATTAAAATAAACAAAAATGAAGCGTATAAATGTTGTACTTGACTGGCTTTGCTGTGGGACCTTTATTTTACAAGTTTGTAATTCTTCAGTGAGCAAATCTTTACGTTTGGAGAGCAAAGTGAGGTTTTGTATTTGGTCATAGATTAATTTTGTGATTCAGAGTTAGTGGAATTAATTTTGTCACCACTAGCAAAAAGAATAATGATTAAATATGATGATCATGTCATATTATTGTGCTGTAGACTGAAGCAGAGGAATGTATTTTACTGTAAAGCCAAAGGGAAACCCATGTGATCTAGGGCAGTGGTTTTCAAACTTTTTTTCTGGAGACCCAGTTGAAGTTGATGCCCATGACCCAATGGAGCTGGGGATGAGGGGTTTGGGGTGTGGGAGGAGCTCGGGGTGGGGCAGAGGGTTGGGGTGCAGGGGTGAGGGCTGCAGAGTGGGGCCAGGAATGAGAGGTTCAGGGTGTGGGAGTGGGCTCTGGGCTGGGGCAGGGTGTTGGGGTGTGGGCGGGGTCATGGATTTGGGCTGGGGATGCAAGGGTGGGGCCAGTGTGAGGGGTTTAGGGTACAAGAGGGGGCTCTGGTTTTGTGGGGGTTCAGGGCTGGGGCAGGGGGTTGGGGTGTTGGAGGAGGTCAGGGCTCTGAGCTGGGTGTGCAGGCTCTGGGGTAGGGCTGGGGATGAGGGGTTTGGGTGCAACAAGTGGCTCTGGGTTTGTAGGGGGCTCAGGGCTGGGGCACTGGATTGGGGCACAGGCTTACCTCAGGTGGCTCCCAGTCAGCGGTGCAGCAGGGGTGCTAAGGCAGGCTTCCTGCCTGTCCTGGCACCATGGACCACGCTGTGCCCTGGATGTGGCCAGCTGCAGGTCTGGCTTCTAGGTGGAGGCATGCAAGCGGCTCCGTGTGGCTCTCGCCTGCAGGCACCGCCTCCCCAGCTCCCATTGGCCAAAAATGGGAGTGCGGAGCCGGTGCTCGGGGTGGGGGCAGCACGCAGAACCCCATGGCCCTCCCGCCTAAGGGCTGGTCCTGCTGCTGGCCACTTCCGGGGACTTTTAACATCCCGCTTTGCAGTGCTGAACAGAGCTGCTGCGACCCAGTGCCTTACATTCTGCAACCCGGTACTGGGTTGCAACCTGCAGTTTGAAAACCATAAATCTAGGGATTAGAAATATAAGAGGAAAACCAATTGGATGGTGAGCGGTTATTTTTGTCAAATCAGGATAATCTGAGACCATGCTAGCAATCAGGAATGCCAACTCTGTGGCCTGAGTAGCCAGTGGGAAGTGGAGGAGAGAATTAAATAGACGATGCAGCTTAGATACCTTCAAGGACTTTGTTCCTAAGCAAAGGTTTTTTTAGTCACCATTGGACATAAGCACAAATATGCTAAATAAACCTCGTGCCACTAGACTGAATTCAGCTGGGATTTGGAAACAAAAGTTGGAGTAGGGTGTCTGAAGAAGCTCCAAGGTAGCGGAGATGAAAGTAGGGAGCCATAGTTCAAAATCCTAGCAAATGAACAAAAGCTATTCATTTTTGTGTAGGTGTTAAATGGCTTTTGAAGGACAGTCTCTTCTCACTCTGCCACCTGCCAAAAGACGTTGCTTTCCAAAGGAGGTGGGAACCTGCTGTTTAAGTGGCTAAGTAATGCTGTGAGGGAAAACCTACATCATTTATTAGCCTTTAAAAAGTGTTGTTATGGCATTACCTTTTTCAGCCTGCTTTTGGGCAGTGCATTAATCAACTGCTACCGATTCCAATTTTCTCTCTCCTTCCCTTGATGAGGGCTGGATTAATACCTGATCATTATGCAAATGTGTGCTGGGAACCAGGATCCTTCCCATCTTATGCAGGGGCCTATCACATTTGCAGTCCCTTGCTCTAGGGAGGACATGCTCCTTCTGTGACTTTGGTCTAAAAGGAGCATGGAGGAAGCAGGGCCATGAACTCTTGCTTCTCCACCCTGGCTCATGGTACAGGCTCAATATCGAAGCGGGAAGATTATGCTGTGTTAAAAGAAACTCAGAGAAGGACCATTTCTCCTGGAGGACTGCGGCTCCATACCAACCCCTTTGCAGGGCTGTGTTTAAATCACACAATCTAACCCTGAGAAATGTGTGGCTCTTGTGGGAAGTGAGGGACCCAGGATTCTCTTGGGCTGCAAGACTTTTCAATTCTGTATTGTGGTGTGGATGAAAACTTTAGTGATGTAAAAGTGCAATTTGGTGGTTCATTGTTGAGGAATTACTGGGTCCCACTCACAACTACCTCCTCCCTCAGAGGACCAGTAGGACCATTAGCCATATCCTGAAGAAGGCCTTGGAGGACGAAATCAGGACTGCTGGGCGAGGGTTTATACCCACATAGGAAAGGAAGCTTCCTGGACAGACCCAAGGAATACTTTATGGGGTTTTGCGGGCTATGAAGCTACTCCCTAAAATGTGTGTCTACCCAGAATGGGGAGCAGTCCACCTCCAAACTTAGCTATCCCACACATGTGCAAACGATTTGTCTGGTTTGGTCCAGAAGGTGGAAAAGTTTGGAGTCATAGTTCAGTTAAGCGGCTGATAAGCATCCCAACTGCTGAATGCTTATTTGAGCTTTATCTAACATTGCCATTTACTTTTTATGGGCCATAGACTACGTATCAGAATGTAGCATTTTCTGGACCCACTTAAGCTCTTTCAGCTCTTTAAGCCACAGATAGCTTTATCTTCAAGCTTCACTTGCCACAAAAGATGCTAACGATCATTTATGTCATGCCGTTCAGCAAGACCCCATTACTGGATAGTCGCCCATTGCTATTCTAACCCAATTTCCCTCTTCCTAGCACCTACATACTAGTAGTTTGAAAGAATAATTTGATTCCTTTCTCTCTGCCCATAATTCAATTGATAGCAGAAACTGCTGATGCTCAAACAACAAAGCTATAAGGAGCTAAAATACAGGTCTTAAATGAGATGTGCAGTGAAGTTATCAGCACTGATATGAAAGTTTTTGCCTTTACTGCAGAGATGTGTGGAAGTGCATGAGTTAAGGACAGAGACACTAATAAAAACAATTTTATTAAAGGGAGCAATTCTACAGGCAATATTCTTTTGTGTTTGACACACTTTCAAAAAATGGTGTCCAGTTAGCAAGACATATATGAACAGGAACATGACATGTTTGAGTTGATCTTGTGGTTGCAAGTATCTTGCTAATTGTGTGATTTCACAGGGTGTTGTGCTGTGTGTAAAGTTTAATCAAACAATGGATGATCTAAGAGTTTGAGTTTATTTTTTGCATGTGAGCCTAGGAATCTAGAATTTCCTGTCTTTATGAGGATGCACAAAACCACAGGTGAGTCTAAGAGTCAAAGGCTGTAATGTTTTCTAAAATCTGCCCATTTATTTTTATAGCGACAATTGTCACAAATGTAGTTCTGGATTTCCACAAAGGTACAGGTGTCCCGAGCCTTTTAAATAGAAGAAAACTGTGGAAACCTGTTTTAATCTTTTTTTTAATCACAAGTGTGACAACATTTGAGACAAAATTCAATTACACTGCCTGAAATTCAAATGATCCCATTTAAAATGGCTTTGATGTTAACTGTTAATTAGTATTAGCAAAGCTAATCTCAGAAATGAAATCAAAGCAAAAAAAGTATATCCATTAAACTGCTTGAGAAAGGAAAGACACACTGAGGAGGGTTTTTAAAAATACTTCTAGAAAGGCAAATGGTAAGAGTTTTCATATGGGGGAATAAGATGACTGGTATTCCGTCTGAGGATATGAAGCAGATAAATAATGCACAGTGCATATTGAATGAGAATTTAACATGAAGAGCTATTGTGTTACCCTGACCGAAGTAGTAAGCATAATGCATGGTATGAAAGTGTAGTCTAAGAGCCAAAGCATGCTGATAAGCACTTGATGGCAGATGTTTCAGGGAAATGTACAGAGATATAATCGGGGGAGAGAGGTGTTTTGTTGTCTTTAGATGAAAGATGCCTTTAATGAAAGTCTAACAGGTTTGGGAGTTTGAAAAGGCACAGGAAAAAGTATGTGCATCTCTGATCTTTGCAAACCAGAGAATACTCCTTTAGAGGGAATCATGTATCCCCTTCCCCTCCACTAAATGAAGGCTGAACTATGTATGAAATGTTGGCAATATATTAGTGATTAATATGCATGGAATAATCCAGTACCTGCTGACAATCTGTGCAGTCACTGTCCCGAAGTGACCTACGACAGGACAGGCCCAACAAAGAAAATAACAGAACGCCACTAGCCATCACCTTCAGCCACCAACTAAAACCTCTCCAGCGCATCATCAAGAATCTACAACCTATCCTGAAGGACGACCCATCACTCTCACAGATCTTGGGAGACAGGCCAGTCCTTGCTTACAGACAGCCCCCCAACCTGAAGCAAATATTCACCAGCAACCACACATCAAACAACAAAAACACTAACCCAGGAACCTATCCTTGCAACAAAGCCTATTGCCAACTGGGTCCATATATCTATTCAGGGGACACCATCATAGGGCCTAAACACATCAGCCACACTATCAAAGGCTCGTTCACCTGCACATCTACCAATGTGATATATATGTGCCAGCAATGCCCCTCTGCCATGTACATTGGCCAAACTGGACAGTCTCTACGTAAAAGAATAAACGGACACAAATCAGATGTCAAGAAGTATAACATTCAAAAATCAGTTGGAGAAAACTTCAGTCTCTCTGGTCACTCGATTACAGACCTAAAAGTTGCAATTCTTCAACAAAAGAACTTCAAAAACAGACTCCAACAAGAGACTGCTAAATTGGAATTAATTTGCAAACTGGACACCATTAAATTAGGCTTGAATAAAGACTGGGAGTGGATGTGTCATTATACAAAGTAAAACTATTTCCCCATGTTTATTTTCCCCCATTTTTACTGTTGCTCAGAGATGTTCTTGTCAACTGCTGGAAATGGCCCTCCTTGATTATCATTACAAAAGGTTTTTTTGTTTTTTGTTTTTTCCTCTCTCCTGCTGGTAATAGCTCACCTTACCTGGTCACTCTTGTTACAGTGTATGGTAACACCCATTGTTTCATGTTTTCTGTGTATATAAAATCTCCCCACTGTATTTTCCACTACATGCATCCGATGAAGTGAGCTGTAGCTCACAAAAGCTTATGCTCATAAATTTGTTAGTCTCTAAGTTGCCACAAGTACTCATTTTCTTTTTGCGGATACAGACTAACACAGCTGCTACTCTGAAACCACTCTAAACTGTAAATTCACCTTAACTTCTGGGGAAGGCCATGTGACCAGGTGACATTCCTGGAAATGCTTACTCCTTTATAACCAAATCCTGATATCCTTCCTCAGTTTCTACTCAGATTTTTAACCCAGTCCTTTTTCAGACTAGCTCCCATCAACTCAGTGAAAGCTTATATCAGTTACGGACCAAGTGTGAGCCTCAGCACTTGGCTATTAGAAAATACTTCACCCATCACAGTGTGAGGAGGCAGCAGCAGCCGCCTTCAGCCACTGCAGGAGTTTCAAGAGATCAGAACTGGCATGTTTAAGGAAGTAGTAATGTAGCACTATATTTACTATTTTCTTTAATAAAATGTATTTTCAGTGTGTATATTATTTGCTGAAAATATAGGATTTTTATTATGATGCTGTTAATTTTGTAACCAGAAATTGGGAGAAAAAAGAACTTTCAGGGAGTGAAAATGACCTCTGCTTTGCATAACTTAGAAAATGAAGGAGAAGAATGGGCAGTGTCACTAACACTGATTATAGAAGCCTGCTTAGAACAATACATGCATGTTTCCTAATAAAGGTCTACAAGGAGCCTTTCTGTATACAGTGCTATAAAATCCCTTCTGACCAGAGGTAAAGTCCTTTTACCTGTAAAGGGTTAAGAAACTCAGGTAACCTGGCTGGCACCTGACCCAAAATGGCCAATGAGGGATCAAGATACTTTCAAATCTGGAGATAGGGGGAAAGGCTTTTGTCTGTCTGTGTGATACCTTTTCCAGAACAGATAAGGATGCAAGCCCTCCAATTCCTGTAAAGTTAGTAAGTAATTTAGCTAGAAAATGTGTTCAGTTTTCTTTGTTTTGGCTTGTAAAATTCGCTGTGCTGGAGGAAATGTGTATTCCTGTTTTTGTGTCTTTTTGTAACTTAAGGTTTTGCCTAGAGGAATTCTCTGTTTTGAATCTGACTGCCTGTAAGATTATCTTCCATTCTGATTTTACAGAGTTGTTCTCTTATTTTTTTTTTTCGTTCTTCTAATAAAGTTCTGTTTTCAAGAATCTGATTGGGTTTTTTGGGTCTTAAAAATCCAAGGCTGGTTTGTGCTCATCTTGTTTATTCTCAATCCTCACCAGGAAAGGGGGTGTAAGTGCTTAGGGGGATATTTTGGGGAAATAGGGACTCCAAGTGGTCCTTTCCCTGTTCTTTGTCTAAATCACTTGGTGGTGGCAGCATACTGTTCAAGGACAAGGCAAAGTTTGTGCCTTGGGAAAGTTTTTAACCTAAGCTGGTAGAAATAAGCCTTGGAGGTCTTTCATGTGGGTCCCCAGATCTGTACCCTAGAGTTCAAAGTGGGGAGGGAACCCTGACACAGGCCAATGTATGTGTACATGACACATCATGCTTGGGCAAAATACCTTTGGAAAGTTTAGCTCTGTCACACTGTCTTAATATTGGTTAGGGTTTTACAAATGCTTTTATTTTAGGGCAAGGTAGAGTTAAGTGGCATTTGTGGATCCCGTCTGAAAAAAATTACCAGCCTTTGAGACAAACTTATTTCTAGTCACCTCAATCCTGCTCAATCCTGATGAGTGTCCTGAATTGTGATTAAAGGCACTGGAACTGAGGGCACTCTGCACTTTGTAGGATCAAACCCAAGATGATTTGGAAAGTAAAACCCTCTCTCCCATGTGGCTGATTGATTACATTCCCCCTGCTTTGGAATGATCACCATTGAGATTGTTGCCATATGATTGTATAAAGGTCCTCTCTTGGGGTGCATGGCCTTATGGTCATGGCTGCAACTCCTGACAGCCAAATTTTGAGGAGAGGAGCCCAGGCCTTCCAACTCCACCAGGCTCCGACCCAGTGCCCCGTGGGCTACCAGTAATCTGGCAACTAAGGCTGCTTAAGACTGTCCTCCCTGGGTCTCTCATCTACCACCCTGGGGTCAGCTTAGTCCAAGGCTTTCCCCTGGTGGGGAGACTCAAACCACAATAAGGAAAGGGGGTTACCAAAGTCCAAGGTCCACAGGATACTTTCCCAGACACAACCAGAGAGTTGTGTCTGGGGTGATCCTCCCTTCCCTCAGGGAGGGCCCCTCTGGGCAGCTGTCTCAGAGTCTTAGGCTCAGCTCGGCTCTGCTGCAGCTGGGGACTGCAGGTCTGCCCACCTCCAGCTCTGCCACCCAAATGAGCTAATTCCCTGCCTTTTAATTCTTCCAGCAAATGGTGCATTTCCTTCAGATGGGGAAGGGGCATCATGTGGGCGGGCTAGCTGAGCCCAAAATAATCCCTTAACCCCTTGTTGCCAAGTATGGGGTTTTGTACACCCCGTCACGTGTTGATATCTGTGTAAGATATTTTTTTCATCTACATTTTTTTAATATTTTCAAATCTTTTGGCCTGCTTGGTTAAAGTAAATACAAAGTTCAGCCTTTAAAGCTTTACATTTATTGAAATTGTTTCTCTTTGTCTCTCTTGCAGTTCTTCCAAATGAAATTGTTTTTGGAATTGAACCTGGACTAGTTTGTGTTTGATGTAGAGCTGCAGTTTTAGATAATTAATACTAATTTTCAGTAGATTCCTCTGATAGCCTTCAGGTCCCTGTTGGTGGAGTCATTAAATAAGAGGGACAAATTTACAAAGAGATAGCTACATATACTGTACAACTATTGCTAGACTCATGGTATTTGTACATGATTAACAAGATTAAATTAAATGACTTATTTTGATTTACATACTTAACAAATTATATATAGTGCTTGTCTGTCTTTCCCCAAAATAAAATAGCACATCAAAGCTGAGATGAGTTACTGTCAGTAATGCTGTGATAAAATGCAACTGAGCTGTTTGTATTGAATTGTTATGAGCCTACTGAATGACAGCGTTCCAGGGGACAGGCACAGTCATTCATAACTCACATCTTTCTTGTGACCTTACTGTCTGCTCTCATTTTTCTTCCTGTCATGAGCTTCCTAAAAGGTCTTGTTTTATTTTTCTTTTTAGATTATTCCTCTCTATTAAACCATTTGGGATTCTTTCTCCCATTTGGGGTTCTAAGACTATTACTGACACAACAGTATTAAAAAAAAAAAAGCCATGTGATCCCTACCTGAGTGAGGAATGCTCTCAACATTTAGAATGCAGTTATTGTGCAGACAGCAGCTCTTCTGAGTTTTCAAGCATCTTGAATGGTGGACTTTTGGAGGGGTCAGTTATTTATATGAGATACCTGCTGCTATTGAACCAGAGATAGAAAACAAGCTCCTTCCTATTTCAGCTCTAGCCCAGACCAAAATCAAAACCATAGAGGCATGTGCAAGTCTGGGAATGGCCTTGTGTTGGATTCAAAGTTCTAGTATTGGCCCATCTCATGAGTTCTAGTATTGACCCATCTCATGAACAATTTTTGGACCCAGTTGAGTTAGCCTTCCTCACGTGAAGCCAACAGAAAGCCTGACTCTGGAAAGTTTGGAGGATTGGGCCATTTAAAGTACTCTAAATATTATTTTAGGAAGACTTGACATCTGTAACTGTCTATGGGATGGTTGAGTTTTAAGAGGAAAATAATGTGAAATGGAAATAGAGGCAGAACCTTTGTGTTTTCAAAAAGGACTTGAAGCCCTCTGTTTTATTTTGAGTTTTAGTCTGGAAATGAAGCAGTACATTTTTCAAACCAGGCTTTAGGGATTTAGACCCCAGTAGGCACAGGTTTTAAAGCTGACTTGTGATTCTGGGTACCTTTTTGCATAGCCAGCTTGACAACTTTGCAGGATCTAAGTTTCATATGTCAAGAGCTCAGCACTTTCTGAAAATCAGGACTCTTTAAGCAATGACAACTTGGTCACATAAACCCTGAGGCACCAAAAATCACTAGACACATCTGGAAATCTCACCTAGAATCCACTGATGCTTATGTGATTTGCAGAGCTGCATCTGCCTAGTGGGTACAAAAATGGATAGACACACAAAAACTGAGCTTTCCTCATTTTTCCACATCTTGGATTGGCAGGAGCAGAGAAGTGAGAGACCTGAGTCTCACAGAGGGGATTCCAGCATCAAACAACCAGGTCAGCTGTTGGAAGGCCTCAATTATATTTATAATATCAGCAAGCAGAGCAAATGTGAGCAGTCACTAGGACTTCACATAAACCATTTTTTATTGGTTGATTTTATTTACATACCATGAAAAGTGTGTGAGGTGCTGTGCAGAGAGTAAGAAGACATGGTTCCAAAGAGTGTGCTGTCTAATCCAGAAATATATAAAGGACAGGGGACAAATGGGCAGTGACATTTAAACAAGCATCATTTTAGTTCCAGAATTGACTTGTTTTTTTGAGGGGGAGGCAAGGGTTGTTTTATATTTTTGGTGATATTTATCATTTGGTAAAATCTTTGGAGTGAAGGACTAGGATTTGCAGGCCTCTTGGAAAAAGTATGTTTTCAAAAGGGACTTGGAGGAAAGGGTAGGAGCCTATTGCCCATTGGTTAAAAGGATCTCATACAGGTCGAAAAGGCATAATGGAGGAAGGCATATGGAAAGGAACCCTGGAAGACCCTTTATAAACATGAATAATGTATATTTTAAGACTTTTATGATGCATCTCTTGAAAGATTTCTATCCCTGGTGAAAAAGCCTAGAAGAGGATATTTGTTCTTGGGAGACCAGGAATATTTAGCAGTTGTTTTCATTGCCTCCATCCAGTTGGTAAAATCAAGTATCATTTCCTGTGCATCTGCTGATATAGATATCAGATGCAAATGAGGTGGGGAAAGATTTTGACTTCCTTTGTCAGCATGGTATGGGGAGAGAAGGAGAGACATGGCAGCAGTAAACAATGGGATTCCAACATTTTATTGTACTATCAAGGTATTTTTTTCAAAGCAGGACTTTTATATTCAGTCTGGAATATCTGGTGTGTCCTTGTGTCAGAGAGTTAAAATCTCTTAGCAGGTTACTATATATTGTGTAAGGAAATACCACTTATTCCTCTGCATCTCAGGTCAGGACTTAATATTATTATGAACACATTATAACAGCAGTCTTAAGAATTGCATAGTCTTTACTACCTAGGAAAAATAATAAATCTGGTTCAGAAACAAAAAGGCAATCAAATGAAGGTAGTAATAAATTTTCACCCTTGTCTCTCTTTCTTATTCCTAGTGGGAGGATAAGCAGATTGGGAACTTCAAGAGGAATTTGAGCCTAATGAGAGGTTATTTCCTCTGGAGTTCTTTTAACTGAGATTAAGAAGAGTTCTAAGCATCTTAATTTCTCCAGACGAAGACAAACCTGAGGAAAATCTGACTTTAAATTTAGTGAAATCACTATAAAATAATTCCCATCACATCACAAGAGGAAGTTTTGGATTTGTCTCCAGAAAACCCCTATAGATGCAGTTTACTCAGAATATAAATTTCCCAATAAATCTAGATGTGTAAATATACAAATCTAAACTACTTGCAATATATATAAAAGTAATTCTCCCATTGTTTTGGGGCAGCTGTCCCTTAGCATGACTGGATGCTAGCAGACTGGAAGGCATGACTACTATTATTGGAAACCACTGTCAGTTGCTACTCTATTGTTGCTGATGATGCCTTGACTAGAGCTGGTCAAGAATTTTTTTATCAGAAAGAGAAACGTTTGGAGATCCTGTGCAGAGAGGGAAGTGGGGGTATGGAGGGTTTGAGGACTGAGTAAAAGTTGACAGCTGGGATCGGGGACCTGGAATTCAATTAGACTGGAGAAGTGGAGTTTGTTAGCTAGAAATATGGTGTTAATGAAGGAGAGAATGAATTTGAATTTTAATGGAGGAAGTCAGCTTAGTCAACAGATTTCCTCAAACGATTCTCCACAGTGTGAGAGCCCGAGCAGATGAAGTGGATGTTGGGTCTGAACCAGGAATGTGGGTTGGCATGGAAGACATTGTGAAGGGAGCCAAAGAGTCAAGAATGGAGGAGAGTGAGGTTGAAGAAAAAGGAGGAGAGAGAAGGGAGGAACGGGCTGAAAGCAGACAAGAGGTCATCAACATTGATAGACTGGAACTCAGAGAAAGGCCAAGTGACAGGACATGAGGACGGGGGCTGATGAGTGATCCTGTAAGATACAAGGTGGTGGCCAGAGAGGGAGAACTCACCAACAGAGATAGCAGAGCGAGAGCAATGCATGGTAAAGATCAAGTCAAGAGAACAGCACTTTTGGTGAGTGGGAGATTTGTACAGGGCTGCAGGTTGAAAGGAGATGTGAGGGCAAAGAAATGTGCAGCAAAGGGGTCGTCAGCATGGAAGCTGAAGTCACTGAGGATGAGTGTGCAAGATTGTGAGAAGATGAAGAGCGAGACCCAGGGGTCAAAATCAGAGAGGAAGGCTGATGGGAAGGAGTTGGGTAGATGATAGGTGACAGGAATGTGGAGAGGAAGAAGAGAAAAAATGTGCATGCAGTGCTGTTCAAAAGAAAAAAAGAGAATGAGAAGGGGGATGAGGGAGGGTTTCGAAGTGGCAGAAAAGGGAGAGTATAAGCCCAACACCCTCACCACTGTCTAACCCAGGGTGGGGAATGTGAGAGGACAGGCTTCTGTGACAGAGGGCAGCTGCAGAAGCCATGTCAGACTAAGAAATCCAGGACACTGCAAAAGCCAGGAGTGAGCTCTGAAAAATGTAATTAATGGCTGTGAACTTTGGAGAAATGCAATGGGAGACAGTAGGACAAGGGAGGAAGATGGAGAGGGATGGATGGGAGGTTAGGAATGCTGGCACAAGAGCAGCAGAAGGGATGGTGGTGGGACAGGTGTGGGAGGCGGAGAGGTTCAGGATGGAGGGAGGTCAGGGATGTGGCAAATGTCACCCAAATTGAGGTGAAGGAAATAGATATAGGACCTAGATTGATGTTGGTAGAGAGAGGAAGGAGGAAGTAGGGCTTGTGGGAATTGTAAAGGGGTGAACATGACAAGGCAGGGGAAATGAAGCCTGTGGGGCGAAAGAAAGGAGGAAGGTAAAGGAGGATGGGTACTATGAGGCAAAAGAGGCATGTGGTGAGAGCTAGGAATAAGTGGAAGATGGACAAGATTACACACACATGCACACAAAGCAGAGTTTGAAAAGTGCTGTGAAGATACTTTTACATTGCCCCATGCTGATAGGGAAAGTAGCAACCAGAGTGACCATGGAAGCAGCAGCACTGGTATACATACCAGAATTACTCAATACTCAGAAATGTTCAATATCATTTATTACTCTAATGGAGCATATGGTTAGCCTGGGCCTTTTGCCATGAGCCCAGGTTGAAACAGCAGTCTAGATAAACTCAATACGTGTGTTTTTCAGTAGAAGAATAGCTTCATAACAAACAAAAAGTCTCTCTCAGTGATCTGCAACCTTTTCTGGACTGAGTCACCTTTCTTATTGTCATATCTGCTACGTTGTTTTATGTCAATACACATATGCATGCATACTATACATAAGGGTCACAGGATGACTGGATGCAATAGGAAGGTCAAAGGCAAAGCATAGATTATTTGTTTATTTTGTCCTGGAGTTTGTTTGTTTTTGTAAAACACACAGTATGAAGGTAAAAAAGAAATGCCAGTGCCCAAACAGAAGGAATGGCTGGAGAATGCTGTAAACAAAACAATAATTCCAGAAACAGAATCCAGAATATTGTCAAAATGAGCTGTGAACTGCTGATGCCAGGTACATAGCAGAAAAAAGGGTGTACCTTACATCACACCTCATGCTGAACCAGCTTCAGTGACTGGCATTTGTTGAGACAGGGGAGGGAACAGAGACAAGACAGCTTCCATCCCCTTTTAGCCCCTTCACTTCCAGTGGGTGGCAGTCACAGTTGAAGGGCTACATTGTTCAGGGCACCTGAAGTTCTGGTTGACCAATCCTAAATGCAGCTGTGTAGAGGAGGGGTGTGTCTCACTGCCTTTTAGTTCCCTGTGTGCAAGATACTACTATAATATATGTGCAGAAAATCGCTGAATCCAGTCTTGGATAGAAATGGAAATCTAGTCTCCTAGCACCCTGCCCTATACTTAAGCTGTATATATGGCTTTTTGAGATAGCAGGATACATCTCCTCCACTTTTACAAAATTTGCATGTGAAAACATTTGAGCAAAAGTGTATTTTTGAGTATTTGCACACCTCACTGAAAATATTCCATCTTCTGTGATTGCCCAAAGAATTGACACTTTGGAGCTGTGACATCATACAAAATGGCTTGGTAACAAATTTTGCACGAGTTTTTATGAAAATGTTTAATCAGTTTCATCCACTCGTTTCAGCACCCCTTTCGCATATACCACGGCGATGAGTGTGGCATCAGAACCTGAACAGAAAAAAATGGAATAGTTAGTCAAAATGCCCTTTAAAATCAATAGGAATTTGACTGAGTAAGGAGTGATGAAATTGGGCCCCTGATATGGTTAAATGGGGTACATTTAGGCCCTGATCCTGCATGAATTTACATACATGCTCAACTTTACACACTGATAACTGATCCATTGATTTTGATATGCATAAAGTTAAGTACATGCTTAAATATTAAGACCCCCAATTCTGCAATGCCTAGAGTACAGGATATTTCTACTTTACTTTATTTCAATTAAATGCTTAATTTGATAGGAATTAGCATTTTTAATATCCACTTCAGTTTAAGGCTGTTTAATTCCCCAATCAATAGACATTACTCTACTTTTTGTAAAAAATAATCAGTGGTTTCTTTCTAATAATGTTGGGGAAGTTTTCCCATACTAAAGAGATTTCAAGGGCAGACTGCACGTATGTGCAGAGACAACAAAACGATTAAATGCACTTAATGCCAGAGAATGCTTCTGTTCTGTTTTGTCTACCATGCTGTAAAACTAAAAGCCAAATGCTTCTCTTGGTGTTCATTCATTTTATTTGTGTGCTGGATAGATGAGAGTGATTTTAAAATTTTAAACCAATTAAACCTAATAAATTGTAATCCTGTTTTAGAGATTGTTCAAGGAAAATAGAATCAAAGGGATGGACGTTTTGGAGTTACTGAAACCTTTACCACATAATGTTGCCTATGTATTTCATAAATAAAAATAATACATGAATGAAATAAAATTAGATTTGATTATCAATTTTACAGACTATTTCAATCAGTGTTCGCTATATTGCATCTACCCGATAGAAGTCCCAGGGTCATCCTAGAATCCTTACTCCTGATTTCAATCCTTCACCTTGGTTCCCCCAAAAAAGAACATTTTAATATACACTTCTGCTTTTAGGCTGTAGCTCCAAAAGAACAGTTAGTTAGAGAGAGGCCCACATTCGCTTGACTAAAGAATTTCATCACTCTTAATTAAGTTGCTTGTAGGCCAAAAGGGTGGTTGACACACCTGATGAATAAATCTATAACATTTGAACGCAGAGAAACAGAATGGGTACAGGAGTTTCATTGTAAGCAAATTAGTTATGCAAGTCATAATTGTTTTTAATCAACATCCATCTCACTTATATTGCTAAGTACCAATAAGAAGCCTTTGTATGTTATTTTATCTTTAACTGAACATGGCATAGTTCTAAGTCAGTGAGACATTACAAAGGGTCAAAGGCTAAGTTTGCAGTGTGTGGCTGTGCTCAGTCATTACCACGACCTATAAGAGATTATAGCTAATGATGAGACACTATGTATAGGACCATCAGTTCAATGCTGTTGGAGTCAGTCACTTAGTCGCATGTCAGCTTTTTCAATGTGTGATATGTCTCAGGATCTCCTTTTAATACAGGTACCAGCAATTCCATGCTTAAATTATTAGGAAATTTGTAAAACTGATTAATAAAATATTTGTGTACATGGATTGCTTATGTAATATCAAAAGTGCTCCACTTCACTTCTCTACCTCTCTATCGCCATATCCATGTGTGATGTAATATTATTCACATAAGCATGCTCCCAACAGGCATACCATATACAGAGATTCATAGATTCTTAGATACTAAGGTCAGAAGGGACCATTCTGATCATCTAGTCCAACCTCCTGCACAACGCAGGCCACAGAATCTCACCCACCCACTCCTACGAAAAACCTCACCTATGTCTGAGTTATTGAAGTCCTCAAATCGTGGTTTAAAGACTTCAAGGAGCAGAGAATCCTCCCTCAAGTGACCCGTGCCCCATGCTACAGAGGAAGGCGAAAAACCTCCAGGGCCTCTCCAATCTGCCCTGGAGGAAAATTCGTTTCCGACCCCAAATATGGCAATCAGCTAAACCCTGAGCATATGGGCAAGATTCACCAGCCAGATACTACAGAAAATTCTTTCCTGGGTAACTCAGATCCCATCCATCTAATATCCCATCTCAGGGGATTAGGCCTATTTACCCTGAATATTTAAAGATCAATTAATTACCAAAATCACATTATCCCATCATACCATCTCCTCCATAAACTTATCAAGTAGAATCTTAAAGCCAGATAGATCTTTTGCCCCCACTGCTTCCCTTGGAAGGCTATTCCAAAACTTCACTCCTCTGATGGTTAGAAACCTTCATCTAATTTCAAGTCTAAACTTCCTGGTGGCCAGTTTATACCCATTTGTTCTTGTGTCCACATTGGTGCTGAGCTTAAATAATTCCTCTTCCCTTTCCTGTATTTATCCCTCTCATATATTTATAGAGAGCAATCATATGTCCCCTCAACCTTCTTTTAGTTAGGCTAAACAAGCCAAGCTCCTTCAGTCTCCTTTCATAAGACAAGTTTTCCATTCCTCGGATCATCCTAGTAGCCCTTCTCTGTACCTGCTCCAATACCTGTAGTCCAGTCATGACTACTGTTCCACCATGTTTCTGTTATCCCTATAATATCTGGTTTCACTTCCTGCACCAGTAGCTCTAGTTCCTCCATTTTGTTACCTAGGCTCCTCTCATTGGTGTACAAATATCTTAATTTTTGCTGTTTGGCCTCGCTCACATTTTGTACCTCGCTCACATTCGGCACAGCCATTCTACAGCCAGTATAACCTATTAGACTAGTATCCACACTGCCTTCGCTCCTTATATACATTCTCCTACCCACAGCTGTATCCTTTCTTACTTCATCTTCTTCCCTCTCAATGCTAAAATCTGGCATGGAGATTACCTGGACATGTCCCAACCATCTCCCCCAAATTCCTAGTTTAAAGCTCTCTTTATCAGTTGTGCCAGCCTTGATCCTAGAAGTCTATTTCCTTCCCTACTCAAATGAAGTCCATCCCGAGAGAACTGTCCTCTGTCCATGAATGCCTCCCAGTGGTCATACATCCCAAAGCCCTCCTTATAGCACCACTGCCTAAGCCATCTGTTGACAGTCATCATCTTGTCACACCTTTGTTGCCCTTCTCTAGGAACAGGCAGGATCCCACTAAAGATCACCTGAGCCTCAATTTCCTTAAGCGTCTTCCCCAGCCTAGCATAGTCTCCCTTAATACTTTCTAGCGAGAATCTAGCCGTATCATTTGTTCCCACATGAAGGATAATTAGGGGATTCTTTCCTGCTCCCTTTAGGATCCTTTTCAACCTCAGGTCTACATCCCACCCTTCTATTCTCTGGATCAGCTCTGGTTACAGGCCTATCTATTCTTCTCAATAAAGAATCCCCTATCACATAGACCTGCCTTTTCCCGGTGCCAGTGCTATTCTGCAGTCTCTCCCCTGTTCCCTCTGGCTGCAAGTTCTTTCCATTCCTCTTTTCCCTTATAATACTCTTCAACCCATCCTTTATCCTCCTGGGGCTCATATTTGGTGTAGTCTCCCTTGACTCTTCCGCTTTTCCTATAGGACTAGCCTCTCTTCTCTTCTCCCTTGCCCTTCTACCTTCAGCGACTACCTGCTGAGCCCCTTCTTCATTTTCCAACTCTGCAAACCTGTTCCTAAGCTCTATTTCTCCTTCACTAGCCCTGCTTCCATCTGTAAGTCTGAGCTTTTCCCTTCAGATACCTCATGTCTTTGTTCCATCATCTGCTCAAACCCCTTCCTAAACTCAACCAGACTTTCCACCTGCATCTCCAAACCTCGAATCTTTTCCTCCATCAGCTCTATCAGACAGCATTTCATGCAGACAAAACTCTTACCGGGTCCCCCCTCCAGGATCATGTACATACCACAGCTTCCACATCCAGTCATCCTCATTGTGTCTTCCACTACAAGAGTCACTCCCACCGCTGCCTCCATATCTGTCATCGCCTTCCCACCTAAGTCCTGTTAATCTGGGAAACACAAACCCACCAAAAAGACCACCCCAGCAAAAGCAAACGCCAAACAAGCACCACAATACAAACTCCCCTGTAAAAACTCCTCTGTTTGCAGCTCCTGTGCCGCTGCCTGACTGGCTGGCTACCTTTATAAGACCCCTAGTCAGAGAAGCCCCGCCCCCTAATCAGGGCTCAGCTTCTCTCCCAGCACAAAGCCCCTACAAGCCTCTACACACACACACAAATACTAAAAATACAAAACCAAGTACAAATACCTTCTCTTCCAACAGAGCTCCCACTCAAACTCCCCTGTTTACAGCTCTGTTTGCTAGCTCCTGTGCTGCTGCAGCTGTCTGTCAAAAAGATGTTATTCATCTTTTTGCTCACCTGCCTAACATTACTTTTGCCTCCATTCCTTTTAGATTTTGCTTGTTTACAAACTGTTTGCTATGATTCTTCATTATTGGTCATATTCAATAGGTAATCTACATCACATGGTGTTCATTCAGCTTAATTAGGTGACTGATTTTTTTTTAAATAGGAGAATAACAAATAGCTTTAAGGTGAATAGACATTAAAATATGGCTTGAATATATGTGGTTGACAACTAAAGTTCACTATCCCTCTGCCCTTTTAACTATCTGGTAGGAATCACCGATATGCATAATCCTATCCTTAGCTAAAGACAATGAGAATCAATAGGTCCATCTCAAGATGTGAAACATATTGTCTGTGTAGCATTAATCAAGCTAAAACTACAATACAAAATTCCTAGGAAAGGAAAATTCTGGTGCTTGATAAGGAATTTTCCAGCTACTGTTAGTTTTACAAATGAAGGACTTCCATAATTTACTTATGGATGAGATTTCCATCTCTCTTGGTCTAGTAAAGGAGAAACCCTGTGAAGCAACAGACAAGTGTAAATGCCCCCTTTCCTGTGCAGAGTACCCCATTGTCTCCTATATGTTAATTAAAAACTAGAAAAGTAGAGAAAAATATGTAGGTTTAATTTAGTTAGGAATAGCCTGACTGATGATCCAAAAACTGAAAGCTCCAGAGATCAAACTTCCTGGTACTTTAGGAGCTTTCTCTCTCTCTCTCTCTTTCCTTCCTTCCTTCTCTCTCTTTTTCTCTCTCCCTGTGTGTGTGTGTGTGTGTGTATGTATATATATGTGTGTGTATATATATATATATATATATATATATATAATTTTGTGCCACCTTGGAAACAATACATTTGTTTGCTTTGTGAAGCAGGTAGAAATCTCTATATGTGAATAATCTATCTTGTTCTTCTAATTAGTGTCTCACATCCTATGATAAGCCTTGAAAGATGTGAAGAGTGTTAGATATAATCAAAGATTGATCAAATCAATCAAATCAAAGTACCATCTGTCTACAAGATTTAGAAGATCATAGGGATTTTGTTTGTTTTCTCTGATTAATGATTGTCGCACTCCAGAAGCAATAGGAACTATATGGCACTAGAAGGGAAAAAAGGAATGTTAAAAGATAAAAGCCTCTAGCAAGGGTATAACTTCAGAATACTAAGAGATATTGCTTTAAAGGGAGGATTTATATTAATAGTTGGTGCAAATAATGAAATATAATCTATTAAATGAATTAAACCCTCTGACTAAAGGAACCATTGAATAAATTTCTTACATATTGATATCATCTACTGGATATCAACAAAACCGAGAGAGCTAAAATCTGAGTACTCAGTTGGCACATGTCAATAGAAATCAGGGAGTAGCCTCCTTCAAGGAGCTTGAAATCAGGGTATATAAATCTGAGGGCTCCACGTGGGACCCCAGTGTGTTTTGGTTTTTGTTGTTGTTTTTTTAGAAGAGATTTTGAAGAGTTTGCTAATCCCCTGTACAGCAAAGACTCTCCCCCTTGTTTACGGTCACAGGACTAAGCAGAGCTTGTTGAATGCCTGTGTGGGAAAGATTCTCCCCTTCTCACAGGCCACAGGACTAAACCGATTTGATTGAACCCACAAACTAGCTGCAGAATCCCAGTGCAACCAAAACCTGCACCAGCTGTATGGAAAGGACTCTTCTTTATTCCAGGGGTAACAGGATAAGAAGAAGGGGTGAGATTTCATTTCAAAGGTTGTATTTCCCTTTTTTTCTTTAATATACAATACTGTAAGTTATCTTGCTGAGCCTACATTCTTTAATGAAACCTCGAATAGCCATATTTTAGGTTGTAACTAATGATATATCTGTGCCATCTTTTGTAAGTCCAAGCAAATTGGCTGAAGAGAGATTGATCCATAAATTTAAGCAATTGCTTTTGATATTCTAAGCTGTCCCTTTGGGCCAATCCATTCAAATAGCAGGAACCATTCTCTTAAAAGTGCCTTCAAGACAAGTGTATCTTTTTTCTTTGGAGAAATACTGGAAATGTGGTAAATGTGGTAGGTACTAAAGAATTGATTATCAATAAATCATAAGTAAATGTTATAAGAAATCATGGTTATTTGCTCTGCTCCTTGATATAATTGCTGAGCCTCAACCCCAGTCTTTGACAGTTGCAAGACTGTATTGGTGATTTCAGTACATGCCAAGAACTTGGTTGTGTCTGTATTTGCTTGGTAAACTATTTATTGTCTACTAATGTGGTTCTGGGTGAGTTAATAAATTGTTGATTAGTTAAGAATAAACAAATGCACCTATATAAGAAATATAATTTGAGTTAAAAAGTGACATGAAAAGAATTTAGCATTAAATAGTAAGCTAACACTTCTTGAACGCAATTAAAAAAGGTTATCCTATTAGATTCCATTCTAATATTAGTAATATCACTTATCCAATGGGAAATTGTTTGTTAGATTTTAGCTTTAAAATCTAACTGATACCTAGCATATTCATAAAATGGATCCCATGGCAAAATAAAAGCTTCTAAAATACATTTTTCGGTGACAGACCATTCGTTCTAAACTGTGTGAAAATCTGGGGGCCACAACATTTTCACAAATAACTAGAATTTGAACAGTCACAGCTACAGATCCACCAATCATAGTAAATAAATTCTGTGATTTTATTCACAAAAATACTTTCGAGTCATTTTTTACTATATGATGAATTCTTTGAGAGGGGTCAACAAGCATGTGAACAAGGGGGATCCAGTGGATATAGTATATTTAGATTTTCAGAAAGCCTTTGACAAGGTCCCTCACCAAAGGCTCTTAAGCAAAGTAAGCAGTCATGGATTAGGTTCTCTCATGGATTCGTAACCGGTTAAAAGATGGGAAACAAAGGACAGGAATAAATGGTCAGTTTTCAGAATGGAGAGAGGTAAATAGTCGTGACCCCCAGGGGCCTGTACTGGGACTATTCCTATTCAACATTTTCATAAATTTATCTGGAAAAAGGGGGTAAACAGTGAGGTGGCAAAATTTGCAGATGATACAAAACTACTCAAGATAGTTAAGTTCCAGGCAGACTGCGAAGAGCTACAGAAGGATCTCTCAAAACTGGGTGACTGGGCAACAAAATGGCAGATGAAATTCAGCATTGATAAATGCAAAGTAATACACATTGGAAAACATAATCTCAACTATACATATAAAATGATGGGGTCTGAATTAGCTGTTACCACTCAAGAAAGCGATCTTGGAGTCATTGTGCGTAGTTCTCTGAAAACATCCACTCAATGTGCAACGGCAGTCAAAAAAGCAAACAGAATATTGGGAATCATAAAGAAAGGGATAGATAATAAGACAGACAATATTATATTGCCTCTATATAAATTCATGGTATGCCTACATCTTGAATATTGCATGTGTAACCCACACACCTCCTGGGTGTGGTGTTCTGTCCCTTCTAGTGGCATCAAGACCACTTAGAGAGAGAGATTAATGAGTTTTCTCTATAGCCTTAGCTAACAGCCAGTTGGCTTTTAGCTCATGCAGTAGAGGCTCATGCACTAAGCTCCAGAGGTCCCTGGTTTGATTCTGCCCGCCGATGACAGGGGTCTGTTGACGTTACACATGCAGATGTGGTTGCCCCATCTCAAAAAAGATATATTGGACTTGGAAAAGGTTCAGAAAAGGGCAACAAAAATTATTAGAGGTATGGCTCTATGAGGAGCGATTAATAAGACTGGGACTTTTCAATTTGGAAAAGAGACAATTAAGGGGGGATATGATAGAGGTCTATAAAATCATGACTGGTGTGGAGAAAGTAAATAAGAAAGTGGTATTTACTCCTTTTCATAATACAAGAACTAGGGGTCACCAGATTAAATTAATAGGCAGCAGGTTTAAAACAAACAAAAGGAAATATTTTTTCACACAACTCACAGTCAACCTGTGAAACTCCTTGCCAGAGGATGTTGTGAAGGTCAAGACTATAATAGGGTTCAAAAAAGAACTAGATAAATTCATGGAGGATAGGTCCATCGATGGCTATTAGCCAGGATGGGCAGGGATGGTGTCCCTAGACTCTGTTTGCCAGAACCTGGGAATGGGCAGCAGGGGATGGATCACTTGATGA
The DNA here is from genome assembly GCF_009764565.3 of Dermochelys coriacea. Classification (NCBI taxonomy): domain Eukaryota; kingdom Metazoa; phylum Chordata; order Testudines; family Dermochelyidae; genus Dermochelys; species Dermochelys coriacea. The sequence goes on from NC_050069.1 coordinate 232,619,608, forward strand.
TTATTTGTTCTGTTCATTCCCTCTGGGGCAGCTGGCACTGGCCATTGTTAGAAGACAGGATACTGGGCTAGATGGACCTTTGGTCTGACTCAGTATGGCCATTCTTACGCTCTATTCAAATACTAAGCATAATGTATGCTGTACATCTGCTCGGCTTGCATGCTGTAATTGTACTACAGGCTTTTGAGGCTAATTTTTTATTTACATTGGCACACTGGTAATTCAGGATGTTACTATTTCCATTTAAACCATATTGGGTAGACCTATGGATTTCTTATCTTTGTTAGTTTTCTTATTACACTTATTACCATGGTAACAATTGGAAAAGATTGTACCTATTTGAGACAGATCCCCTATATTTAAAATTGAAGAAATACCCTTGTAACCGGTAATATATTTCCAAACACAAAGAATGCACCTGAATCACGTATAAAGTCAAACGTACTGCTGCTGACATTTTTGATCACTAGTATTACACAAACCAACATTAACTATTACAGTGGGTATTCTCAGAATGATAAGACAGACTGATTTGTGTGTGTGTGTAAGTGTAAGATAACAACACACACTGCTTTGAAGTTTGGTCATACACACAGTAATTTGCGTATTAGTGCTCCATCCATTATAGATGTTTTTGTGATTTGTATGATAGTTTCTTCATCTTACTCTTTTTTCTCTCTATCCCAGCAAAACGTGTCAATCAATTACTGACAAAACTCAGTATAATACTGGAGTATCAAGGGACATATCTTAGGGTCTTCCCTTTGTCTTCACGCAGTAGTAATTTAGCAATCTGTGCTTTACATATATCTTACTATACATATCTCCTTTCATCTTCAGACTGATAACGGCCTTTCAAAAGCGTGGAGTGAGTCTGGAAACCCTGCTGATGAATGGAGGAAAGCAGAATTGCACTTGGGGAAGTTGAGGAATTTTGAAGTCATATTTGAAGGCATTCGTACCAAAGACCTAGGTGGAGGAGCAGCAATAGATGATATTGAGTTCAAGAATTGCACCACAAGTAAGTGTAAGGGACTCGTTTTCTGTGGAAATAGCTGGAATGGAAAGAGTGAGCTCATGACTGATTTTAAGCATATTATGGTTTAATTGATAAGATTTGCTGTGATGTCACTATATATAAAATCAGTCATGAACAAATTATTTTTATTCTTGAAATTTTAATAGCAGTTCTGTTTAAATGGGAACTTTCACACCCGTGCAACATTCTCAAGCAAGTGGACAAAAAGCCAGTAAATATCTGAATTCTCTTTTCTGCTTTTTAAGCTATTTGGTTTTGAATAAAAGCCCATTGGCTCCCATGCAACCAAGGAGGAGGGCTTATGAGCCAATTTACCTACCTGGGTGTCATTCTATGCTTAAGAGATGCTTTCCCTCTCTCCCCACCTTGGGATCAGAGTAGCGCTGTGTCTGTGGACTTCACTGTGACTTTACATTCTAGTAGCCTTTTGGGGGATGGGAAGGAATTTTTTCCTCACTGCCAAATTGACCCAGGCAGGGTGGCTCCCTCTGAGCAGCGTGACATCCAGTAGGTAGGTTAGGTCATATTGTATTCCTGCTGTTGTGACTTCACAGTTGCCAATGCAGGTAATTGTTTAATATGGAGTCAAGTTGCCTGATAAACTGAAATTGAAAGTTGTTTTCTTAAAGAAGGTGTGGAATGGGGTTACAGCTCCTAATGTCTGGTACAGTGAGAAGACCACACCTTTTGCCCTTTCCCTCAACCCCTATATGAGAGGGGAGCAGTGGGGTGCCAGCAATGGTTCTGGGAATAGGTTAAAGGTGTGGAGGGCCTGAAAGCAGCCCTCCCCCAGGTTGTGCAAATAACCAAAGGAAGGTTAACCTTCACCGGACAAGTTATTGCTGGATTGTGCCCAGATGTATTACATTAATAAAGCTAGGTTTCAGAGTAGCAGCCGTGTTAGTCTGTATTCACAAAAAGAAAAGGAGTACTTGTGCCACCTTAGAGACTAACAAATTTATTAGAGCATAAGCTTTCGTGAGCTACAGCTCACTTCATCGGATGCATTTGGTGGAAAAAACAGAAGGGAGATTGATATACACACAGAGAACATGAAACAATGGGTTTATCAGACACACTGTAAGGAGAGTGATCACTTAAGATAAGCCATCACCAACAGCAGGGGGGGAAAGGAGGAAAACCTTTCATGGTGACAAGCAAGGTAGGCTATTTCCAGCAGTTAACAAGAATATCTGAGGAACAGTGGGGGGTGGGGTGGGGGGGAGAAATAACATGGGGAAATAGTTTTACTTTGTGTAATGACTCATCCATTCCCAGTCTCTATTCAAGCCTAAGTTAATTGTATCCAGTTTGCAAATTAATTCCAATTCAGCAGTCTCTCCTTGGAGTCTGTTTTTGAAGCTTTTTTGTTGAAGGATAGCCACTCTTAGGTCTGTAATCGAGTGACCAGAGAGATTGAAGTGTTCTCCAACTGGTTTTTGAATGTTATAATTCTTGACGTCTGATTTGTGTCCATTCATTCTTTTCCGTAGAGACTGTCCAGTTTGGCCAATGTACATGGCAGAGGGGCATTGCTGGAACATGATGGCATATATCACATTGGTAGATGCGCAGGTGAACGAACCTCTGATAGTGTGGCTGATGTGATTAGGCCCTATGATGGTGTCCCCTGAATAGATATGTGGACAGAGTTGGCAACGGAACCTATCCTTGCAACAAAGCCCGTTGCCAACTCTGTCCACATATCTATTCAGGGGACACCATCATAGGGCCTAATCACATCAGCCACACTATCAGAGGTTCGTTCACCTGCGCATCTACCAATGTGATATATGCCATCATGTTCCAGCAATGCCCCTCTGCCATGTACATTGGCCAAACTGGACAGTCTCTACGGAAAAGAATGAATGGACACAAATCAGACGTCAAGAATTATAACATTCAAAAACCAGTTGGAGAACACTTCAATCTCTCTGGTCACTCGATTACAGACCTAAGAGTGGCTATCCTTCAACAAAAAAGCTTCAAAAACAGACTCCAAGGAGAGACTGCTGAATTGGAATTAATTTGCAAACTGGATACAATTAACTTAGGCTTGAATAGAGACTGGGAATGGATGAGTCATTACACAAAGTAAAACTATTTCCCCATGTTATTTCTCCCCCCCCACCCCCCACTGTTCCTCAGAAATTCTTGTTAACTGCTGGAAATAGCCTACCTTGCTTGTCACCATGAAAGGTTTTCCTCCTTTCCCCCCCTGCTGTTGGTGATGGCTTATCTTAAGTGATCACTCTCCTTACAGTGTGTCTGATAAACCCATTGTTTCATGTTCTCTGTGTGTATATCAATCTCCCTTCTGTTTTTTCCACCAAATGCATCCGATGAAGTGAGCTGTAGCTCACGAAAGCTTATGCTCTAATAAATTTGTTAGTCTCTAAGGTGCCACAAGTACTCCTTTTTTTTTTATTAATAAAGCTGTAGACTAGTTAAACCAAAGTCCAGGTGTCTTGTCAGTCTTCCTACAGTGTCCAGGACAATTTACAGATTTGAGTTCACTACAGAATTTAAGAGGGATTCAGCTAACAAAAATGACAAGGAAATTACAAAAAAAATGTAAATTCATGTCATAAGTCTGGTACCAGTTTATTTTCATGTGAATATAATATTTTAAAATAATAGTGCACACTTGCTAGTGCAATTAGTAGAAGCAAAATCTGTTAGTACTTACAATCACCTTGCATTATATGAAGTTAAAGGTAAACGATGTATGTATTGAGGTTATGCTGTAAAATTTGCTTCTACTAACTTTACGAGCTAATGAACACTGAATTTTGAGAGTGTATGCAAAATATATATATATGTATTAGCATTGGTATTATATACAAATAAATATTCATGGTTCTCTTTAATTCCATATATTGTAAGATATTTGGAAAATAACACTATATTTATTATTGAAAATATTCTATATAGAACTGTCTTTATATGAAAGAAAATGTTTGCCTCAGTAGGGTGCTCATCAATGGATTTTCAAATTCCAAAATTTATGTAAATGTTCAAGGTTTACTTTAGGTTTAGTCTCTCTGACTTATTGTCTGAACCTGAATGTTAATATTGTTTTATAACCACCCTTGCATTAAAAGACCATTGCAGTAAGGCAATTCAGAAGTAACTTTGGTTTATTATGATGTTAAACAACTATTTGTTTTAAGAGCACTATTTCAACAATGGGCTCTCCTGAAAAAGCAATTACATATGAGTTAGGATTATTTTCACATACATTACAACTTCTGCAACACCATAGTCCTGTGTAATTTGCAGAATGTTAGGGTTTATGAGCATGGATGAATCATGGGATGCTTTTCTTGTAGGTGTCTGGGCTATGCTGTTGAACTCCAAAAGGAGGCCAAGTGATTATGAGAGAGGCACAAAGCTGTGTTATAAACAAAACTGAAATGAAACAAGATCTAGTGTGGAAAGTTAGAAGCACAAGATAATCTTCCTTTACAGAGCTGTCACTTGCCTGGCAGATGTCTTTGGCAACATTATGGGGAAATTTTTACAAAAAATGAATTACTCATTTATCTATTGGGCACAATGAGGTTTTCATTAAACTTCAGGTGTACACGTCCAATTTCTTTAACAGTCTCCTTTTCTTTTAGCTTTACAAACACTATGTATTTCAGCCAATGGAAGGAAAATCTCATTCCCCAGTAATTTTTTGAATTTCTCTGTATTTACTCTCTGGATAGCCCAGAGTTCTATAGTTATAGTCTCAGATTCTACACTTTGGTCTTTGTGTCCCTCTTGTAGGGAGGAAAAATAATCCAAAACCCCAGCGGCTATGAAAGTTTTGCTATTGATCTTCCTTCTGCTCAGTTCTGTATTGTGGTAACAGAGGCAGCATACTATGAACTGGGAATTTTCCTGCCCGGGGGGAGGGGGGGGGAATGAAGATTTACAAGAAACTCTGGCTACAATCCTGTGACTCCTCAGATAGTTATGTGGTCCCTCCCTCTATGATCCACTTACCTAACCCAAAATGGAGCTCTGTTGCTATTGGTTCCAATAGCGCTTTAACCCCATCATTGGAAATGAAAGTGTACAGAAGAGGAGAGAAGACTCCTTTAGGCAGCATTAGCTACTCTAGTTTTGATGCAGATATTAGGAATGCATGAAGATTGGGAAAAGGCTGTTTAGAGCAGCTGTTCCCTGATTCCTCCCTCTATTCCAGGGCCCATTCCCTTTTTCCACATGTGGCCCTACAGCTATAAAGGAAACAACATCATCTCAGCTAGGTGGATGCATTTTCCTCTCCATGTCATTTCTCCCTTCCTACCTCCTGCCATGTATGTTTTCACAGTATCAAAGCAGTTTTAGGCCCCAAAGCTTATGAGTGAGGTTTGCAGAATTTTCTTGGTAGATGTCCCATTCTTTGGAGTTCCCTCCATGCTGAAATATGATTAAGCACAAATTCAGTTAATTTTAGAAAGACACATTTCTTTGCCAAATGGATTAAACCCTGGTTGCCTAGCTGACTAGTAGAGCTGCAATTACCAGGGAGGTGTGTCTGGTTGAAATCATGAATGTCTCGGCTCACCTATATTGTCATAATAATTATTACAAGCAATTGTCTGGTGTTTAAGTAATCTACAGTATTTTAGAGGAATACAGCCTTATTGTTTGTTGTAAGATGATGACTGTAGTTGCCGTATTATAAGGGCCCTGTGCCACCACAGCACAGGTGCTTAGAGAGGTGTTTGTCTTTTGTGCGGAACTCCATACTCCAGGGCCACATAACAAATATTCAATCTTATTGGTGCCTGGGTGGCAAGAATGTGCTGAATAAAGAATGGAACCCATGCCGTTTCCCACTATGGGACTTCCCTCTCCACAGGAGTTTTAGAGAGAGGCACAGGTTAATCTGCCAGGGGCTGTGTGAATTTTATGCCTTTTCAGCATACTTTTTAGGAGACAGGATATGGGACTGGTTGGCTTCGCCAGCAACACTTCCTGTTTGGTGATTATTTCTCCTTCTTAATATGTATGCGTGTGCTGTACTGAATGGAGCTGCTGGGCTTGTTGCATTCACCACAAGTGCAAGTTTAGTGCTTTTCTGGGGGATATTTCTATATAACTTGGCACCATTTTCCTGACTGCTCTGTGCAATTAGGGCCTGAAATAATGCTCATCAAAATCAAAGGGATTCTTTCCATTGGCTTTAATGTCCTTTGGATCAGGCCATTAATATGATTTTGTTCCTTTCTATGCTACAGTTTGGGCCAAGCTTTTTAATTTTCTTAATACATCTGGAGTGCTGACATTTGTCTCAGTATGTTGTCACGAAGGAGCCTGCCTTTCCCTTACTTGTTCTTGTTTGTTATTGGCTCCTTTACCTTTGTAGAACAGGCAAATAAATTGCATTTTGCCGTATTCGCAAAAACAACATTTCCCATCTGTTCCTAGCCTGGGGCACGCAGGACTACAGAAAGCATGTTGTGTCTAAGTTGTTTCTGTAGCACAACGCATGTGGTTTTATTATTTGATGTGTATGACTGAGGAAGATGGTTGTTAAAACAAACCTGTGAGCACAAGTATCGTGCAAACAGGCTCGACTTTTCTCCTTGTGACACTGCTCTGGGCACCATGAAGGCAGTGGCATCTATAGCCTACCTAGAATTGCTAAGGTGAGAGCAGTGGTGGTCACATTTGTATTCTCCAGTAAACAATGAGACCTGCAGGGTTGCAGTATAATATAAAAGATATTCAAGCCGCTGTAACTAACACAGAGGAATAAATCACTAAAACAGCCCACAAAAGCCTTAAATAAAATAAAGAATAATTAACTATCAAGCTGGCAGCTCCCTCCATACAGCTTGATGATGCATTGTAAGACTGAGATAATCAGAAAGCAGTGGAAATCAGAGTGTTTTAAATTGATTAGGAAATTTTTTTGACAATGACCTATGCATCAGAAAACTCACCCAGAGAACAGGCAGTATGGGGTGGAAAGTTTTTAGCACAGCTCTGGTCATCCCAAATGCCCAGGAGAGGCTCCTCCACCTGTTCTCGGCCTACAGGAGCTGCTGAGGGCTATTCCAGGTTACTTGTCCGTTTCTGTTTCTAACAGGACTAATTTACCCGTGAGGGGTCTCAGTGAAGGCTGTTGCTCTCCAGAGTATGGACACATATTAACATTGCTTTTGCAGGGAAGAAATGTTGGGTAGTGTCTATATCAGAAGTTAATAGCCAGGGATCACAAGTTCTGTTTCCAGATCTGGAAAAGACTTACCGTGCATATGCACCCTTTCATTTGTTTCCTGCAACAACTCTCAGCTAAAGGGTGCAATGTATATTATATGTGTCATAGTGGACTTTGCCTGGTGACAGATCAGCTTTGCTTGTTCCTTGAATTCAGAGCCTTTATGAAAGCCATAACCTAACAAAGCACAAACTTTTCACTTGATTTCCTTTATTTTTTAACTCATTAGAGTGTGGTTAACTAAAAACACTTATCTGAGCAGAGCATACAAATAGCTTTATTTCTTAAATTGCTGAGCAGCTGGAGTCCAATCCTGAGAGGACTGAGTGCACTAAACTCCCACTGATATCCATGGAAGTTGAGGGTAAGCAGCACCTTGACGGACTTGCACCCCTAATGTGTGTCAGGACTCATAGGGAACTGGGAGAAAGGGTACTGGAGTCTTTTGTCAGAGTCAGAAACAAAAAAGATGCAAACAGTTCTTTTTAAAGAGGAAAAGTTTGATAGGTTCCATATTTGATCTTTTTCTAATTTGCAGATTTGTATATTATAATTCTTGCTGAAAAACCATCCAACTATCCTAAATGATCCAGAGTGAATTTACAATGGTTGATACCTATTTTTAAAAACGTTAATTTTTATTATTGTACATATATTGTGTGTGTTATTTGCAGACCTATAATAATGGAAAACCAGAAGTTATTTATGGTACAAAATAATGTCCATGGATTGTTTTATTTTTTCTAACTTTTGATCTCTTCATTATGGCTATCTTGGAACTTCTAAAAATGGTTGGAAAGAAGTTGCAGTCCTGGACTACTTCCAGTCCCCCCTAAAGAGCATATTGTGCATTGTTGATCTGAAATTAAAGAGACAGGCTCAGAGTTGATAGTTTGCCATCACATAATAGTGGGCTAAAATCAAGCATGCAAGATCTCAGAAGTGCTATTGCCATAAGTCTGGATTTTGTACATAAGGTAGTGGAAGAATCGCTGACTGTGATCATTTGTTAAAAAATATCAAGTTCTACTCGAGCAGGATGCAAGAGATGAGAATATCAGCCTGAAAAAATACCTCACTGAACCAGATGATGTGCTTTTGGCACTAATTATTTATCACAAGGCATCATTAAAGAACACAGATAATAACAATAATTCTAAATTCAAATGTAATGGAAATTTCCAGATAAGTGAGAGGAATGATCCATGTTATGTGTCTACTGAATGATTAGCTGATTCATTTGGGCTTTCATGGTCTGTTAAATGAGTCTTGTGAAAATGCAGGAAGAAGAAACGAGCTGTACAATTCCAGTGACTTTTGTGAGCTGCCTCTTTGGAACCATATTCATAAGGTTTTTTCTTTATCTTTAAGGCGATTAGGACTGGCATTCTCAGCTCCTTCCTGTTGCTCTTGTAGAGGTGCTATAAGCATATCCAATTAAAAAAAATAAAAACAACCATGGGGACTGCAACCTGTTAGAGAAGGAAAACTAGTTTAATTTATAGTTAGTGCTGATGAGAACACTTGCCCAAAGCTCTAACCAGATTTGATGTAAAATGTACAGATGGTTTAGAAATGTTTGGTTCACTTTTTAATATTTTTTATCATTTTTGTTCCGCCTCACTTTCTCCTTATGGCATGGATGAGAGGTGAAAGTATTGTAGTAACCTCAGAAAAGCTTTGCTTTCACCCCATCAGAAGAAGGAAGCTCGGAAAGTGTTGGGGGGAAAATCTGTTCCGATGAGAATTCCAGCCCAGATTTACAGATCCAAGAGATTGTGGCTAACCCAGTGTTTGGCTGCTTAGCCCAACTTTTGTGCTTTTTAAAATAGGCCATCACTTTACTTATGCAGGGTTAGTAAGGAATTTCCCCCCAAGTCAGATTGGCAGGGTCCTTGGGGGCTTTGCAGCTTCCTTTGTGTCATGTGGGGAAGGTATCTTGCTAGGTTCATCTGGGTATATGTCACTTAATTCCAGAGGTGAGACTAAGTGATCCAATAGCCCATTCTGTCCTTAACCTTTATTACTTGAATTTTCAATTCTGCACCATGCAACAGTTATAGTTAGTGGAGAAGCTAGTTCGCCTTGCTCAGGAACTCAAGAAGAGATCAAAAGTTTATAACAAATATGAACAACCATTGCAGAAATTGGGCCTGAAATGGTAGTCTTCTAGGGACTTCAGAGAGAAATAAAAGCTGGAGTTGATTTAGCTTCTCCAGATATATATTAGTATTAGTATTTCATAATGCAAAGCATGTTACCTTTTTATGGTTTTTGATCAGTTATTCCCTTTCTTATTTTTTTCTTCCCCCTTTGGTATTGCTTAACATTTTATGATGCTTTGCTGTTTTTCTGTCATTTCTCTGAAACATGAGATCCAAAGGAGTCGGATCATGTCGTTAGCCCATCCAAAGCCCCACAAAGTCAATGGAAAGATTCCTTTTGATTTCAATAGGCTTTGTATTAGGCCTTTGGAGAGAAATAATTTTATCAGCCCCTATACAGTTCTCAGGTACCACAATGATGGGTGAATTTACAAAACACTAGAATGGAATCACTGGGAATCTTTAAATGTTCATCATTACAGGAGAAAAAAGTTAATTTTAACAAATCTAGAAACCTTTTAGTATCATTCACTTATATCATCATTCAGTGACTGATAGATATAATTTATTCTCTTTGGGTGAGATTCTCACCGTGTTCTAGTGTGCCTACCTTGGGCCACTAGGTACTTATGATCAACTGACTAGCCATCACAACCCGTAAATCTTTTTCAGAGTCACTGCTTCTCAGCATAGAGTTTCCCCATGTCAATCCTGTAAATATGGCCTACTTTCTTTGTTCCTAGATATATATATTTACATTTAGCCATAATAAAACACATATTGTTTGCTTGCTCCCAGTTTGCCAAGAGATCCAGATGGCACTGTCAGTGACCTGTCCCCTTCATTATTTAGCACTCCCCCAATTTTTGTGTCATCTGCAAACTTTATAGTGATCATTTTTGTTTTCATCCAGGGTCTCTGATAATATTAAGTAATGTGGGGCCAAGAACTGATACCTCCAGCGTTCCACTGGAAATGCACCTGATCAGTGATTTTTCCCCCTTTACAATTACATTTGACACCTATCAGTTAGCCAGTTTTAATTAATTTAATGTGTGCCATATTAATCTTATAACATTCTAGTTTTTTAATGAAAATTTTGTGAGGTACTAAGTCAAATGTTTTACAGAAATCTAAATACATTATGTCAACACTATTACCTTTTATCAACCAAGATTTTTAATCTCTGGGGAAAAAAGATGCCAATTTAGATTCACTGGATCTGTTTTCCATAAACCAATCTTGATTGGCATTCATGATATTACCCTCATCTAATTCTTTCTTGTATCAGCTTCTCCATTATCTTGCTCACAATTCATATCAGATTGACAGACCTGTAATTACCCAGGTCATCCCATTTACTCTTTTTAAATATTGTCACAACATTAGCTTTCTTCTAATCTTCTGGAACTTCCTCAGTGTTCCAAGATTTATTGAAAATCATCATTAATGACCTGGTAAGCTCCTTGGCCAGCTCTTTGGATACAAGTTTTCTGGACCTGCTGATTTAAAAATGTCTAACAGTAGTAGCTGCTGTTTGACATCCTACTGAAATACTCGTGAACTGGAAAGAGTGTTATATGCTATGACTACATCATCATTTTCTCCCAAATAAAAAACAGAAATATTGTTCTCCGGGACTATGCTATTAGGTAGTCCTTGCAGACAGCTGCTGCAGAATTCCCCATGAGGGTAGGTGAGGAAGGAGGAGGGTTTGTTCCTAGGCAGGAGAAGTTACTGCTGATCAAACCTACAGTGATTCCCAGGTGGATTTTCAATGGGAAATATACCTGTATCTGATGGAAGGAAGCGGCACAGATTTACGTCTCATCTTCTCCTTCTGGCTCCACGTTCCCTCCCCCAAAGCCAGGGGTCTGTATAGAGGGTTCATTGGGTTTTGGGGACCAGGACAGAAAATGCAAGACAGCTGCTGTTCTTTCCCTTGCTGTGTATGTTCACCATTTACTCCTTGCCCAACCAAGACTGGAGCTTGGTGCTGTACAGATACATAGTACCAGGCAGGCCAAGTCCCAAATAGCTTAGCATACAACCTAAATAGATCTCACAGTCAGAGGATAGGAGAAAATAAATGTTTATCCCCATTTTACTGATAGGAAGCTGCTGCATAGAAATTAAGTAATTTGACTAAGATCACATAGAATCTGTGGGCAAGCTGGGACTTGTACTCTGTCCAGGACCTTAATCGCAAGACCGTCTCTCATCTCTCCTTGCCCCAATTAATTATCTTCCATGCCGTTCAGTGAAAGGTAGTATGTAATCCAATGTTCCCTGCTTACATATTTGGGGTTATAGCTGATAGATCTTCCCAAAGTAATATTTCACTGTCATGTCAGGGAGCCTTAATTGTGTGGCGATCCTACACTTGGATATAAAGTATTTTTTTGCTTCAAACTACCTATGGCATTCTTTATAAACCTGATTACACTTTACTCAGAACCAGCCAAATTCTTTACCTTTTGCTAGTTCACAGTTCCATTGTAATGTTACAGTAATTTCAAAAAATTGGTTGACAATTACACTGTTAACAATGTGCAAGTTAAACTGTAATGCCTTATAAAGAATAAATTAACATATAGGAAAATGCCTATTAAATTAATGTAAACACATTAGTTTGAAACATCTATCATGTTGCAGAACTTAGTATATACAATTCACAGAGCCTCTTGCAGTCTAGTTGAGTCTTCCACTATTTTAAAATATTAGGTAAGTTAACTCTTTGAGAGCTCTTTGCTGGGTCCCCTTTAAGTCATACAGTTTCCTTCTCTAGCCATTTGGAAACCACAGACATTCTCCTAAGCCTCCATTTGAATGCCATTCTATGAAATGCCAGCATTCTTGCTCTAAGGGTTATATCATGATAGAATGTAACGTGCTGCTCTTTTGAAACATGTTGCTGTTCCATGGGTCAATGGCTCCCCATAGCTTTCCTTTGAATATATAAGTGCAGCCCAGCATGTGAAAACGAGCTCCTTAATAAACTCTTGCTTTGTATGCAGGTATTTGCTGAGGTTTATTGGTTTGGAATGATTTCTGTGTGTGAAAATGGGGGCGGTGTTTAGATTTCCATGGGCTTTATTTAGGAGTTAGATTCTTTTAAAAAATTCACATGTATTTAAGGATATTGTTAATCCTGAATGAGACTATAAGGTAACAAAGTACCTTTCCACTTGGTTAAATGTCAAAGCACAGCTGAGGAATGTGATGAAACACAAAAGCCATTTATTTGAACACATCCCCCCACAGTATGGACAAATACAACAAGACAAGAAATTGTGGAGAAAAACCCGTATTTTACATGAAATACATCATTTTACCTTTCAACCACATGATAATCAAGTACTTCATCAGGAGGAGTTAGATTGGTTCATAAAGCAGTTCCACAGAAAGATTTAAATGCCACTCTTGTACACTGTAGTGTTATAACTCAATCGGTTAAATCATGGTAGAATGCCAGAGTCTGACAACCCAGTTTTTCAATTGCCGACAGGTAGGAATTGGCAGGATAATATTTTGAAAAGCCTCATGTTTGATATGTTGATAGCAGCTTCTAACATGTTCTTATGTTAAATTGCATCCAGGCCTCGGAAATGAGATTGACGTATATTAGTTTTCAGAAACGTTCTGGGATTAAGTTTTTCTATTTTTTGAAAAATATTTAAAACATTAATGGTAACATGATACTTGAAAGGGTGCTGTTCTTGTGAATTTCTTCAGCCACTGTAGTTACTTTTTATGATCAACAACCATCATCATGTTTCTTGTTTTAGTATAATTTCTGTCAATAGAGTGGCTATGGTCAATCAGGGCCAGTACTGATGTATGCAGCAGAATGCTTAGCTCCTTCCCCCACCACACACCCTGCATTTAGAGTTGAATTTTGATAGACTATGAAGTTTGGGGGAGGGTATTTTGTTTTTAGATATTTGTACCAATTCTGGCATGTTGATTCCAAAAAAGATTTTGCCTTGGCCTGTGCCAAATTCTTTGGCACAATCTATACTGTTTGTAAATGTGTACTGCAGTTCATATGCAGCTACCCAGAAAAATGGTGTTCATGTGAGTTCTTACTCCAGAAGACTCCAAGTCACAATGTTTTGAATCCAGATCCAAACTTTCCAATAGTTATGTCTATTCAGATGTGCAGTTTGGGTAGGACCCATCTACAGTTCATCCAATCTCACTTCTACAACATAATAGTTCCCAGCTTATTGCCTGAGAGGTTTTTAATTTTTAAATTAGTTAAGAAGTATATTGCCACGTTGTTGTAGCCATGTTGGTTCCAGGATATTAGAGAGACAAGATGGGTGAGGTAATAACTTTTACTGGACCAACTTCTGTTAGTGAAAGAGACAAGATTTTGATCTTACACAGAGCTGAAGAACAGCTATTACTTTAACTACCTTGTCTTTTTTTAGAAGTATATAGTATTTTGAAAACCTGGGTTCTATTTCTGGTTTTACCACTAAATCACTTAAGTCCCTGAGTGCCCTTAGGTAAATCACTTAAACTTTCTATGCTTCTGTTTCCAAATCTGTATAACATGTTTATTTTATTGTTATTATTTATTTAATTGTATTATCTTTCATTACCAGGTTTGAGACCTTTAGACAGGGCCAGCTCTAGGCATCGGCAAAACAAACAGCACATTTCTAGGGGCAGCATTCTGGTGCCTGCCATGCCACACCTAGAAATGTGCCACCACCTCCCCAGCTTGCCTCCACCTGCTCCCTGAGCACGCTGCCACTCCGCTTCTCTCCCCTCCCTCCCAGGCTTGCCACCTGCCAAACAGCTGTTTGGCGTGGCAAGCCGGGGCAGGGGGAGAAGCCAAGCAGCGGTGTGCTCAGGGGAGGTGGTGGCGGTGGAGCAGAGGTGAGCTGGGGTGGGGAGCGGTTCCTCTACCCCTCCATTACTTCCTGCACTCGCTTCCCCACCCTCGCTCACCTCCGCTCCACCTGCTCCCCTGAACGCGCTGCCTCTCCCTTGCCTGAGAGGGAGGTGGGACAAGCGGAGTGGCGGCGGGTTCAGGGGAGCAGGCAGAGCGGAGGTGAACTAGCGCGGAGGGTTACGAGGGAGCTGCAGGAAGCAATGTCGGGGGGGAATGCGGCACGCCCGGGGGAGCAGGCGGGGAAGGGGTTGGGAAGGGGCAGAGTTGGGGCGGAGCCGGGAGTGGGGTGGGGGGGCACGAAAAGAAAGCAGGGCCGGCCAAAATTTTTTTTGCTTGGGGCAGCAAAAATCCTAGAGCTGGCCCTGCCTTTAGATCTAAGGCCCAGTACTATTCATAGCTTTTTATCACATATGAAGACTTGCCTCAGTCAGTGCTACATTTAACTAAGCCAGTCATTGAACTCCCTTTGAAGGATTTCAGTTACATCTCATGTATTTTTTGAATGTTTCCTTGTGTGTATGCTCTGTGGGACTAGGATTTAGTTTCTCATTTTGGCATCAATGAGCGCTTGTGGGTCTGCCTCTGAATATCAGGTTTTAGGCAGGCATCTGAAGTTGCGCAATCCAAGTTTTGAGAAACATACAGAATCAACAAAATCTCTTAAAAATGTTGGTCTTATTCCTTTACACACTTAAAGTTGCTCTGCCCAGAATTGTAGCTGATGATGAGTCCCACTTCAGTCATGTATGAAGGAGCCATAGAACAAATTACAAAGAATACAGTCAAAGCACATTCTCCTATGTGTATCACTGAACAGCTTGAGGCACTGGGAGAAAAAAATAATCTCAGACTCAGAGAAGTGTATTTTAAATGTTGTGCTTTGGGTTATCACCACAGCACCTATTAATGCTAATTGGAATTATGTAGCCAGTTCACTGAGCCACTTGATGAACATTTAGATCAGTATTTTAAGCTTGACAGATCTCTAAGGACTGAATCCAAGAGTTAGCTGGCCTTGGCTCATTCTTTGGGTATATTGCCCTAATTGATTCATTCATTCCCATTCAGACTCTTCCACTATTTTACCCAGATTCAAGAGTGATTGAAAAGTTGTTCTGATAAAATGAATCTTCATTTTAAATAGTTTAGACTGAATCCCTATGCAGCCTGCATGTTGACTGCAATAGGTTTCTCTACGACACACTAACAAATCTCACACAATTTCATGACCTGAAACACTTCAGAAAACTATGCACGGTATGAAAGTAGCATATTGATAATTTCAGGCAATTTGACACGATCTTATTTCTAAATTATGTCATATATTGAGATTAGGTTTAATCCTTTGCCGTGCCCTCTTTATACCTGTTTGTAGCAAATTGAATTGTATGCACAGATATCACACCACAAATAAATTAGGAATTCAGTTGTTCTGATGTGGAAATGAATTCCTATCCACCAAAACATTCCATCTTCACAGCTTTGAGTATCACCAATATAGCAGTCTAGGCAGGCACAAGACATCATTAAAAGAGAGTGGGATTGAATAACATCTGTTGGATGCAGTAAATCACTAAAGTGATAGTGTATAATGGGTAAACAAATCAAAAAGGTCATACTTTGATTTAATTAAAGTATTGATTTAAATGTCCTGTTAGTTTCAGTTGGAGAGAATCCTAGGGAATGCCCAGCACTCACTGATTTTATGTGTTGGAACAAGAACTGCATTGAGTCTCACCTTGTTTGCGACTACAAACCAGACTGCAAGGACCTATCAGATGAAGCTGATTGCAGTAAGTACAACTTTCTATATTAATATTAAAATTTTAACCATAAATACTGTAACCAGTTTAGATGGATTTGTACAGCTACTCAGGAGAAGGTAATATAAGCATGCTGTTCCCTCTCTTGTTCCCCCATCACACAAAGTATTACACTTTCAGATCCTCAAAGACATTTACTGAGCAAAAATATTTAAATGTGACTTGGTCTTCTATTTGCTCTTTGTTTTGAGTATGTTGCACATTTGTGACTAAGTTCATTTTTTTAAAGGAAGATAATCCAATGATTACTATACATATTAAATATAGGAAGAAACTTGAAAGGATTTTGAGCTGTCAACATTTAAGGGAAAAGCCTAAAAAGCAAATTGATAAAAATATAGAAGTATTTAGAGTAAGGTTCTGTTCTAAACACTGACCATGTAAAAATTATCCTTCAGATCAGCTCCCTGTATGTGCTCATTTTCATGACACGTACATTTTTATTGCTTTTTACTACTCCAAAACTAACAAAAGAGCAGAATGAGTGAGCTGGATTACTTTCCTCCTTCTGCATCATCAGTAGAACTCTTTGATAAATTCCAATCTGTTTACACCTGTGCAACCTCAGTGACAACTGAAGATTGCAACTTAATTTGGCCTGCAGAACTTTATTATTGATGATGATGTGTGAGAAGGAAAGAACCCAGTTTGACTTGTAGAGCATACATTAATAGGGCTTACAGTTAAACTACCTTTAAACATTAAACTGATCGTATTTGATGTTAAGATGCAGCACACATGGAGCCCTTGCCTCTGTCCCCACCCTGCCTCCAATGCCATTTTTGCAGAGTCACTTTTGAGACTAGAACTACATTTTAAGAGCAAGAGGACAGAACAGTTTATTAAGGCATTTACTTAAACCTGGCAATCAATCCGTGTTTCTTAAACTTGAATCTATAGGGCCAAATTCTGCTATGGTGCACATGTGAAACTATTACTGAAATCACTCTTGATATGTAGGGGAGAGAAAATGCATCTTAAACAACAAAAATAGATTTTTTCCCCTCTCGTATATGGTGAAAGGTCATATTAGACAAGGCTCCAAAAGAATGGAGAGGCATAATCTTAAATCCTATATTTAGGGATTGCAGAGGCCATATAAAGTGTTCACTGAGAATCTGTATTGTGACCAAATGTGCAATTAATGTCACTCTGGCAAGTATATTAGGAAGAAGAGGAAGGAAAAGGCATATTATCATTAAAATATTATATGATACTGGAACTCTTCTCCCTCTCTCCCTATTTGTTTTAAAATAAATAATGTATATATTTAAAGTGTAGATCCTAAAGCAGTGTCTTTATGCAGTCTTTTGGCCAGATTCACAACTGGAACAAATCTAAGCTGAACTGAACCTCTAAAAGGCTAACCAGTTCAAGTAGATAAATGGATTTTTAAAGGACTGATCATATTTTGTAGCATTACATTAATATTTCTTCAGTAGTCAGGCAGTGTGACTGCAACAAAATACTTCGTAAACTATCCACGATTATATTTTACAGGGCCCCAACAGAAAAACATCACACTCTGAAACTGTGTCTAATGCAAACTGCTTTTTAATGACACTCAGAAAACTAATGAAGATCTTGATTTATTCTGTAAATGCTGTTATTGCATACAATAGTTGCCATTGGTTTCTGTAAGTATTCTCTAGAGATAACTTGTGAGACCTTCAGCTTTCTTTTCTTAGTCAGGCAATGAATGGGAGCATTTAATGCCATAAATCAGTCCAAGTCACAAACCAAATGTTTGTTATAATGTATAAAAGCTATTCTTGGGAAAATATTAACTTCAATGCATCTTAAATGAATAAGGCAAAACTGTCCTTTGCTTCACAGATTTACCATAGATGGAGAGGGCATGGGGAACTTCTTTCTCCTCTCTGTCCAGCAACAGTCAATATTGCAATGTAGCACACAGAGTGCTAAAGTAAGTGCTAGGTTGCCCTGTTCAGCATACCTGTGGTGTTTAGATGTTGCTTGTAATTATTAGAGTTGGGAGCACTGGCTGTTGGGAGTCTGAAGGGACAGGAAACAGGAAGAAGTGGGGAGGAGTTGAAGAGGCTGAGGGAGAGCTACTGAGGGTGCAGCAGCATCTTGGAAAAGAGGTTTCCACTTTAAAAAATAAAGTCCTGTTGAAGTTTGTTAGTATCTTGCCTAGCTACTACAATACCACAATACCAAGGGCTAGGGGTGTTTGGATTTGAGACAGATAGAGGTGATCCCTGGGTATGTCTGCTGTGGTGTAGAATAAGCACTAGACGGGGGCATAAACTACTCTTTTATAATGAAGAGCAAAATGTACTGCAGCGTGCTTTCATCCTTCAGCCACCTTGAGCCCTTCCTGCCCAGGGTTGCTGCTGGTCACGCCACACCCCCAGCATAATGCAGCTGCAAATAGCAAAGGTCAGATTTTCTCACACAACACTAGGGGAAAGCCTCTGCCCCTTCAGCCTGGATGCAGGGACCTTCCACAACCCTCCCCTGGTGAGGAGAAGCAGCAGGAGTTATTAAAGACATTATTAAAGGCAGAATGCTGTGAGAGAAACACCTGTTGCTCCAACCTTCCCCACCCTCACATCACCTTTGGATATTTGAAACTTTTGGCTGCAATTTTTCTTTTTTCTCTCAGCTCCAGGTTGGAATTGATCCCCCACTTTGTTACACCAGTTTTACATCAATGTAACTATTGAAGTCAAGGATCCAGTTTTGCTGTTGAGTAAATCCTGAGTAATTCCACTGAAACATTTCTCTAGATTTACAATGGAGTTTGGCCCAACAGAAATCATATCCATATGCAATTGATGTAATGGTGTATTGTGTTGCATCCTATTTAAAAAAAATAAAATTGCAGCAGTTGCTTTTTGTATGCTTCATTCCTTCCAGTCAGGCATTCTTGCACAATTTTCATTTTCTTTCAAAGCCTATTGGAAGTACGGATGTGAAAATCACACATGAAAGCCATTTCAGTTTTCATGAACTGTAGTCAATTATACACCCAGATCTGATTAATAGCAGGCCTCAACATTGATGAACCATCTCATGTAGTGCTTGAATTATTGAAATAAAAGCAATTTTGCAGACAAATGGACCAGTCCTTTTCTTATAACTCCTAAACAGTCTCTGTTTACATCAAAAAGAAGAAATACCCCGCAGGTGCAGACATGCAGGTGACTTCATCGACCCTGCAAATGCTGTTCATAAATATTTATTATTAAATGCTTTCTGAAGCACTGGTAAGATATTAGAGCTGAATTCCTGCTGTCAGGCACTGCATTATAAATAGCATTATAAAATCAAAATTAATTTGGTTTTTGATCTGTTTAGAACTCTGCAAGACACATGTACTTTCTTTTGAGATTGCGCAGCCAAATTCTTTGCAGTGCCTGCTTGTCTATTTCACTTATTAAAGCTCAGCTTTCCTTTGTAGTGCAGCACAGCGTAAGATATGGACCAGTGTGGAATGTTCCATGTGTTTGTGTTCCTATTTTTCTTTAATGGTTTCCCTAAGGCACCAGTTGTAGGATCCTTCTCTTCGAGTTCATATGCTATATGTGTAATTTTAGCGCTCTCATGGCCAAGATGGAGTCTGCTCTGCAGACAGCTCTGGCCAAGAGACTGTGCGCCCAGGAAGGCAGCAGGGAAAGTTCCTTCCACCCCAGGGGCACCTGTTCCAAACCCCCCAGAGTGAACACACCCTCACTGGAAAAGTACAATGAATATAGAAAAGGGAACTGTTTATTTACAGAAGGGTGAAAGGAGAAAAACAACAGGGGGAAATACAGGGGAACAGTAAAACAATGTTGCATTCAACTCAAAGCTCCTATTAAATAATTGAACATTAAACATGTCAGAAATGGTCCCATCTGCTTAGATTGTCTTCTTCTCAAGGAGATAAGATGTGCAGTTTGTAATTGGAGAACAGATTAGTTTACAGTCCAAGAGTGTAAAAGAGGATCTGCAGTTTTTGTAGCATGTGGATGCTTGTCTACACCGCACTGCAGTCTGGGCTATGGGGATGTGAATTTCAGTACACACAAAGCTGAAAGGAGGGTTGGCCTGGTGGTTTAGGCCCATGACTGGGTTATGGGAGGTTTGGATTTGAGTCCTAACTCTGCTCTAGATTTCCTGTGTGACTTTAGGAAAATCATTTAATTTTGCCTGTACCAATGGAAGTTAATGTCTCATTGGAGGAGAAATCTGTGATGCTGCATGAGGGCATTTGCTTGGTGTAACTTCTTCGTTTGCAGACTGTACACAAATACTGCTTCCTGAAGCGATCATGAACTGCATACAGGCAGTTCTTGTCAGCGAATGAATCACCGCCTCCTCTCCAAGAGGCGCTGACTTAGGCTATGTCCACACGAGGAGCACTTTACCGGGAATTCTGCTATACTGCACTGGCAAAGGCGCTCCTAGTGGAGATGCAGCTATACTGGCAAAGCTGCACTTTGCACCAGTATATTAAAACCATACTCCTTCCTCCTCCTCTGCCCGCAAGCAAAACAAGCTGTACTGGTAAAAGCTCAGCTTTACGGGTATAACTAGGGGCTTCTGCTGGCATAGTTAAGTTGGTCAGGGATAATATTTCTTCACGCTCCTGACCAATATAGCTATGCTGGCAGAAGTCTGGAGTATAGATCTAGCCTTTAGTCCTTGTCCCTCTCCTGGAAAGTCACAGTTTAAACACACCATTTCTTGGTCCTAAACCCTGGGCTTTTCCCCTGGGAATCTCCTGAGTCTAAAGCTGCTCACCTGGGACCATTTGGCCTTGAAAGGTGAGCCAGGCCCTAAACTTCCTGTTGTGTAGATGCTTTGAAATCCAAAGGAACTTCAGAAAAGGTTTGCCTGCCCAAACCAAGGATGGTTTATCCCTTAATGACTGTCCAGGTGCACTGAGAGTTTCATCCTGAGTTTTTATACCTCAGTGACTCATAACATTAATGACATTAGCACCTATGGCTGTGACAATATTATCTTCTATTCTTGCTTTTTGCACCTTAGTGCTCATTATGAAATTAGATGACTTGTAGTGTTGAAAATAGTATCCCATTGGGAAAAAAAGTAAGAGGCAAATGCTGAAATAGTGAGAGGATATGTGTCTCCTTCATCCATCAATCGATCAGTTTTTCCCAATGTAGTGTACTCCAAGATTGATCTGTGCACTCATACTTTCTTCCTGTCCAACCAGAGGCAAAACTACCAGATACCCTCTCTGATTAGGGGATGTATTGTGCTTCTGGTGAATTATCAAAAGGGATACAGTATTGCCCTCTACACATTTTTATCCTGAACATTAATGTATCTTAGAGTCATATGAATCATCTCCTCAGATCTGAATAGAAGAATTTCTTGAGAACATCTTGTTGTTTTATCTCTTATTGTAAAGCATCTTGAGACGTGTTGAAACATACCACATAAAAATAAATTGAATTTAATTCTCAATACCTAGAGCTGGCTGATTTAAAGGAACACTGCCAAAGCAGGGAATGGTATTTCAATATGAGACTACTTCCTTCTTGGTTCCAAGAGCATGTAACTGCTATATTAGTAGGAGAAGTGAGTGGATGCAATTTCTGAGGAAATGCCTCTTTGTTTAAAAAAAATCATAAATGATCATTATTGGTATTATGGTAGCATCCAGATGCACCAGCCAGTGAGCTCCACAGTGCTAAGTGCTGTACAAACACATACTAAGAGACAGTCCCTGCCACAGAGTACTCACACTTTAATAGACAAGAAGAACCAAAAGTGGGAGAAAGGGAGTAATATTATCCCCATTTTACCGATAGGGAATAGAACTCAGTGAGTTAAGAGCCTGCTGCAAAGCCCACTAAAATCAATGGAAAGATTCCTATTGATTTCAATAGAATTTGGAGCTGGCCCTGAGTCACTTGCCATAGGTGACACAGGAAGTCTGTGGCAGAGTTGGGCATTAAACACAGATCTCCTAAGTCCAAATCCAGAACGTTAACCACCATACCTTCTTTCACTTATAAAACTGTGCTCACAGGCCACCATACAGTAATGCCAATATATACGCAATATCAAACAACTCTCATACTCAGTCATGTCTCCCTAATGTCCTCACCATTGGCCATAGCCATACACCAATGACATTAAATATATCCAAAGGATGGAGGGCATATAGAGCCAATATTGTATCTCTCTAATAAAGAGACCACTTTGTCTCTTGAGCCTGCATTATATCAAGATATACCATATATGTATACCACAATGTGGAAACATACGGTAAGTAACATTCTCAGCTTAACATATGTAAATTTGGCATTCGTTGAACAGAATCCTTGCTATTACTACGTGTGGTATGCTTATCATCATATTTTAAATATACCAACTGAAATACTATATATTGATATCAAGAGAGTGGATTCACTTTTTATTGCCTTTTCAGGCCAATATACCAGTATCCCTGGAAGCTGTAACTTTGAAACAGGAGATCAAGATTGGACTATTGAATGTGGATTAACACAAGATTCTGTTGATGATTTTGACTGGAGTATTGGCAACAGGGCTGTCACAGGGCAAAGTGGTCCCGATGATGACCACACACCAGGTAATATTAAGTTTCTCACATCAGTCTGGGGAAAGGGACGGAAAATTCTCATGCTTAGCTCTAAAAATCATTAAGCCATCTGCTGAGGAAACAAAGTATTCTGCAGAATTAGTCCCACAATAGGCAGGAGGCCTGCTTAGTCGACCTGAGATCAATTCAGTGTATTGTGCCAGAAGGTAGTGGTGGTAAGCAAATTCCTCAGTTTTGTGGCGCTAATTGGAAAATGCCCATAAAAAATGTTCTATTCTTTTGGATGATAAGGTATAGGGGATAGACATCATAAATGGCAGTGCTAAAGTAGGCCAGATGAGTGTATTGAATCTTGTCATGTATACAGTCATAGTAATCACCAGTGTTATCTGAATGCAATTAAAAATAAACAGCCTAACAGAGAGGCCTGTTATCAACTGTTTTAATCATTTGTTGGGTCAGCATCACTGTAATTTTATAGATTGCTCTTTTCAAAGTGGCCTTGATTATATCATTCTTGATACTCTATTGTGGTTTGATGCATTTGTTTAGTCATCTCTAGACAATGAGCTGCTAAATCAAATGTAAGGATACTTATTAATAATGACCCCTGGAGAGAAACAAACTTTTTATAAGCAGGCACAGTGGATTAAATAAACCTACTGTCCATTTGCAAGCAATTGGCAAAACCCTTATTAATTAAAGAGGTATTTGTAAACCTACTCATTTAGATCTACAAAGATGAAAAATTAAATACAAAAAAGAGAATACAGTCAGTGACAATAATGTTTCCTTTTCTGTTGGACTTTTCCATAGGAGATGCCTTATACATTTTTGACTGAGTGTCATCATTTTGTTGTAATTCTGCTGCATATTACATAGTGAGCCAGGTTCTGCTTTCAGTTACACTAGTGTGAATTCAAAGTAACGCCACTGAGCTCAATAGCTTTTTTTGTATATTCTGTGTAATGAAGCTGTAAACACATTTCTATAGATATTGATCTTTCCACAGCATCTAATTCAGATGGTCACAAACAAAAACAAATCTGAAATTTGGCTTTCAAAACTCAGAATGGATTGTTTTTTAAACAGCAAACCCATTTCATAAATGAACAAAATGTGCAGGCAGGTGGTGAGCTGAGACTTCTGCTTGCTTGCTTACTTTACTGTTATCTTGTCCTTTCCTTTTCCCTGTTTCTGCCTCATCCACCCATTGTATTTTGTCATAATCTAGGATAAGCTCTTTGTGGTCCTTTTACTGTGCATCTGTCTGAACCATGCATGATAGGGTCCCGACCCTGGATTGATGGCCCTAAGTGATCCTGCAGTGCAAATAATAAAGAGTAAGAAATCACTGCAACAACAGAATCTGACTTCAGGGGCCAAATTCTCTGCTGGTGTTAATGCATGCTATTCCAATGACATCAACCATAGCGCTCTGCCGCAGGTCATCATTTTCAATGTCTGTCCTGGGTTGAAGCTTAGCATAACACTCATGGGTTCCAGATGAAGATTCAGAGTTATGCATAGGTCCTTAAAGGATGAGTGAGGAGAAAATGGGGAAAAAGGAGCAATCGCTGCGGGGCCACAATAAAAAATCTCAATGGAAATTATTCTCCCCATGTTGTAGCTGGTCAGGAGCTTAAATACATGACACATACATTTTGTATTAGCATGTCCCAACAGAAATCCTAGCTCCTGATAGCAAAGTAACCCTTGATACTACTCACAGAACAAAGTATACTGACATGACAGGTTTCAGAGTAGCAGCCGTGTTAGTCTGTATTCGCAAAAAGAAAAGGAGTACTTGTGGCACCTTAGAGACTAACAAATTTATTAGAGCATAAGCTTTCATGAGCTACAGCTCACTTCATCGGATGCATCACGAAAGCTTATGCTCTAATAAATTTGTTAGTCTCTAAGGTGCCACAAGTACTCCTTTTCTTTATACTAACATGGAATACAATTACCTGGTATGATGAAGACAACAGGCTGTCATGTTAAGATTTAAGGAAAAAACAAATAATGCAGACCAAGTATTAGTAGGTGGTGAAAATATTGTAATAGCCATTGTCTTCATCATGTACCTGTGACCAACATGTCTGCCAACTCTCATTTCCTCCTTGGTCTTTCAGATTCTCCTCTTAGGGCTGCCTGCTACAACCTGTTGGCAAAACAACATGACTGGTAGTTGGTGCCCCTTGACCAAGACTGAGAGGGGAGTGCAGGTTCCAGAAACTCTTCACCCTCCAGCACCTCTCTCTGCAGATTACAGGGTCCTTGTCCCCAGGCAGACATCTGCATGAAATTATCCAAACAGTAATCTCAATAAAAACAAGACTGATTAAAAAGAGAAAATAGAATTAAAACAAAATTAACAGTTTGCTTAACACTTCTAGCTTTGCTCTTCTCATAAGCTAATCTCCCCAGATTTTCCACCAGCATATCCATGACGCGTTGCTTTATAAATCTTCAGAAAAGACAGATAATCAATTAAAAAAACACTCCGACCTCAAACACTTTAGTCTAATGTCAGAGCAAAATGATGATTTTATTAATCATTTATATTGTCATAGTACCAAGAAGCCAACTAGGTTGGTCTCTGTTTTGCTGGGTATGATACAAACATATAGTAACATTCCATTTGATTTAGAATACAACATATCCATGTCACTATAATAACTTTGAAATAACTTTTTTACTTGAGAATGTTTAAAATCTAGCATCTCTTGAAAGTACTGAGGTGTAACACTCACACCCTGATAATCCAACATAAGCAGATCATCTGAAAAAAATATTACAGACAGAGAGAGAAACTGAGAGCATTTCACTGATAGTCATTGCAATTTGCAAAACCCCCCTTTTCGTGGCACCTTAGAGACTAACAAATTTATTAGAGCATAAGCTTTCGTGAGCTACAAATGCATCCGATGAAATGAGCTGTAGCTCACGAAAGCTTATGCTCTAATAAATTTGTTAGTCTCTAAGGTGCCACAAGTACTCCTTTTCTTTTTGCGAATACAGACTAACACGGCTGCTACTCTGAAACCCCTTTTCGTGGTGTTTCAGCCAGAAATTACATAGGATTGAGGTGCAAACTGAATGTCTCATTCTGAATAAGTGATCATTTGCAGGTCTCTGAGAGTGGCATGTTGTATCCAGTTTTGAAATCCAGTAGACAATTTCACTTTATGAATGAGTGAACTAAGTGTGTGTGCAATTTTAGGTAAAAATAAATGCACTTCACTTCAAATAGCCTTTGATGTTATGCCCCCAGTCCATGTGAGCCTGATTCTTGAAATAATCAAGTAGTGAGCAATTATCTTTGTGTTCATTTGCACTTTCTCAAAAGGTTTATTATTTACCACAATACAAAAAAAATTCTAGATCAATTGCCAGAAATAGTTTTGTGCTAAAAAATCACACCAAAATAGATCTTTATTTAGGTGTTCCATCAGCCAAACTCCTCAGAGCCAATGAGTGGCATCATCTGATATCTTAGAAATGAATTCACTTTGGTATATTCTAATTGTTAAAGCTGTAACACAGCTCTCTTGTCCCACCCTGGTTATCCTATTACAGGAAAAGAGCAGCATTCATCAGTAGCCCTTTGGGGGCAGGGTCTGTTTCTTAATATGTATTTGTACAGCACTCTAGCACAATGGGGCCCCAACTTTATTTGGGTTCTCTAGGCACTCTGATCATAACAGTAATAATTAGCAGGGAGGAGTTAAACCAGAGTTGTGATGAGGCTGCAGAAGGGTTTGGGATTTCCAGAGAAGGGGACTGGTTGGGCATGCTTGTCGCTAGGGTATCTAGGAAGGTTTGGCAAGGGTGTGTGTGTGTGTGTGTGTGAGATGGGGTGGAATAGGTGTATGTTACTATTCACTAGTCCTCTCCATGGGTCTTGCCTCCCCCTCTAGACTATTAATTCTTCCTTCCAATATTTCTTCCATGCCTCCTCCTCCATCCTCTATTATCACCATTTTCTTTGAAGAACCCCAGCTCCACGTTCCTTAACCATGATCTTCTAGGCCATTTGCATTACACCTATTCCTCACCTTTGCATAATGCCTCACACTTGAATTGTTCAACTATCTGGTGCACAATGGAGTTTGGAATACTCCAAATCCCAGAACATATGAAACTGGAATTTGGATGGCCCCAAATTCAACCACACACCAGCAAGAGTTCAAATGTGAGGTATCTTGGCAGGGGCCAGCACAAGGCAGATGGGACCCAAGCTCACCTTTAAGGTAGGGAGAGTGCTGGTTTGAGAAATAGATATTACTGCATGGTGGTGTACTCCTGACTGTTGAAATGATACAAGACATCACTGGAGAAACTGTCCACCATGGATAGTGAAGCCCTCCTTCTAGGGAAAATCTTATTGTTCTATTGCTAAAAGCCTGTCTTAATTAGACCAGATTAATCTACTTGTAATCACCCTAGAAGTTTCTCCAAACTCACAGGGAACCTATCAATTTGATTTTGCAACTTGTTAGCCAATTATGTACCAAAAGGTTCAGAAAAGCCCATTAAGGGCCGGGACACACTACTATTGTGATTCTGAATATGCTTCAGAGTAGCAGCCGTGTTAGTCTGTATTCGCAAAAAGAAAAGGAGTACTTGTGGCACCTTAGAGACTAACAAATAGAATTTGTTAGTCTCTAAGGTGCCACAAGTACTCCTTTTCTTTTTGTGAATATGCTTGTAGCTGATTATGTTTAAACAAGAAAGAGTATTCCGTGTATTCCTTGACTTGAAAAATTCTGAATTTTATCCTCTAGAGGAGAATTACCCTGACCTTCCTCACTGCTACCACCAGAACAAAGATAGTTTGTTTTACCTGAGCAATTGAGCCATTGTAAATGTTTTGAAAATGGGATTTTAAGAGAGCTTGCTTGATCAAAAAGTGTTTGTTGCTTTAAAAAAATGTACTCGGAAGGTTATATAATTACACATTGTGTGTTACTGTTATTTCATGAATATGTTTATGTAAAATGTAGCTACTGATTGGTGCAAAGTCATTTCCATGTCTTTTAGGAGCTGATACCGCTATGAAGCTCACAACAACCTTGTCATGAGCCAAAGTCAAAAGTGAATTTTATTTATATAATAGTCCTTTAGACTTTTGATTGAATTTTTTACAACAATCAATATTAAGAAGTCAAGTGAAGGAAAGTGACAACAGTACATAGTGAGTGGCATCTGAGGGCTTGTCTTCACTACCAGGGTAAGTCAACCTAAGTTACATTACTCCAACTGCGTGAATAAAGTAGCTGGAGTCAATGTAGCTTAGGTTGACTTATCCTGTTATCTTGACTGTGCTGCATTGATGGGAGTCATTCTCTGGTTGACTTACCTTACTCTTCTTGGGGAGCTGGAGTACCGGACTGGAGAGCGCTCTGCAGTCGATCACCCCGGTAATGAAGCCTAAGAGATAGCAACCTGAGTTCTCCATCACACTAAAGCCCTTTACACCACTCTGTAAAGAAGTTCTAAAGTGAGGGTAACTATAACTGACCTCCATTTTAAGGCCCATTTACACTGCTAGTGCAATGCTATTCCGGAGAAAAGAGACTACTGTGGCATATCAGATGCCATTGTGTGATAGCTGGCGGCAAAACTGGCTTTTCTGTGGTGGCCACTATATTTTAGAGGCAATGTTTGTATGGAAGTGAAGTGTTTGGAATAAAGCTGTAGTGATTACTGACATCTTACAACCACTTTGAGCAGGGTTGGATTAGCTGACCTCCTGAGGTCTGTTCCGACCCTAATCTTCTATGATTCTATGAAAATGAGAAATGTTTGTCATTAAGTTATCCTAGGATCAAATATTACCAATATTTCAATATCAATATACTCTCTTCTAGAAAAGAGAGTAAGTGTGATTTGTCAAGGGAGAAAGCCACTCTAAAGAAAAAAAGAGTAAGTGCATTCAAAAGGAATCAGACCTATTTAAAACCAGACAATGGTCATGTTATTCATATTCCACAGAGCTGTTAATGTACTGTGCTACATCTCTGGTTTAATGGTAAAGATTTAAATCTTTTAGTGAATTATGTCCATGTAAGGTGCTGCTTGTCTCCAGCCCATGAAGGACCCACTGCCACACCAAGAGTTTCTTTTCCAGGCAATTGTATGTTCCAAACACAGGCAAAAACCTTACAAAAAACAGTTCTTTAGCTCACCCAGAGGACTTTCCCCTTTGTCCCTTTCAGTCCCTCCTGATTCAGGACCTACTTCAGGACTTCTTCCAGGCTATTTTAACTGAGCACCACTTCCCAGGGCTTTCTCCTGGAGGTCTTTTCCCCCAGCAGGTTCCTACTGCCTCCCCTTGCAGGGGATGCTGGAAGCCCCTGACAGGGCATTCCCTGCTCCCCAACTAACACCCTGGCTCTTTATAACCCCCAGTTCTGCCCCATCCTCTTAATTGGCCAAAATGGGAGCACCTGTTCTGGCATAAGGGAGCTGGACCTACTTCATTTAAAGCAGCCAGTCACCCTGAGACAGTCCAATAACCTTCAAGTTTCCCCTGTTTCCAAGAAGAACTTACAGGTAACATAACTTGGAGCTACTGTTAATTCTAGTACTAGCAAAACCCTTTCAAAAGAACAATGACTTTCATATAGACATCACTATCTCAAACGTTTTTTAGAAAAAAATGGTTCTTTTAGAGATGAATTTGCATTCAGATCTGAACATTCCCAATGTGTTCAGTCCACCTCTAGTAATTTTTTTTTGTTTGCAACAGAGCTAGGGCCAAGGTGGTGGCTGAATAGCAAAAGTGGCTTTAGGAGGGTTTAAGGAATAAATTTGTAAAATATGTATTGTTAATAATATATACATCTGTTATCAGACCCTTGGCCTATGTGTAAATATATATTTGGGTCTGATAAGATACATTATTGCTCTCACTATCTAAGTAGCTACCTATCTACTTATCTATCATGGCTTATTCTCTTAAGTATGAAGTAGTATTCAAAGAACATTTTCATTCATTTTAAGGTAATGGACAACATTTTCTGTATGTCAACTCATCTGCCCAGCAGGAAGGAAATAGGGCAAGGATAATTACTACAAAATTCTTCCCAGCCAGCCTTGGAGTGTGTAGAGTCCGGTTCTGGTTCTGGCTGTGTGATTCCAAGCAAACAGGAACTTTAAAGGTAAGAGAAAAAGTATTTCTATTTAAATATCTGATATCAATATTTGTTTCAGAGTAGCAGCCGTGTTAGTCTGTATTCGCAAAAAAGAAAAGGAGTACTTGTGGCATCTTAGATGCCACAAGTACTCCTTTTCTTTTTTATCAATATTTGTGTTTCTCGTGTTTTGAATGGTTTAAATTGCAAATGTTATATTAGCTTTGTTTAATCTCTGTTTGGTTGCCGGTTCTTTACCCAATCTTTCTGTATTGACAAGATCAACACTGACCACTCTGCTTTAGTCCTAATTTCACTGGAAATGCCATTAGTACATATGTGAGTCTCACTGTCAGAAACTCGTCCGGTCGTTGCAACCAATCTTACTGAACAGCAAGACTTTTCTGCTTTGCATGCTTCTATCCTCAACATAAAGTAAGTGCTATTTCCAAGTTATATAACACACTAATCCTGAAACGTGCTATACACAGTTAAAAAGAAAAACATTGTTTTAAAAATATGAATGTTAATGCTCATGAAGGGTAATAGATTAAAAGCTCTGGACATAAACTATTTACTCATAGAACAGATGCAAGGTGGAGAGTGATAGTGCAAGCTTCCATGAAAATGCCTTGGCAGTGTTTTTCAAGCCTACCTAATGCTCCTACCTCTAAGGGTAATGGGGTGAGTCTTTTTGCCCTCTCTCCTGAGCCGGCTTATAAAAATGCTAGTTATCATGTGTCTATAAACTGGCTTGGGACCATCAGCTCATTTCACATAACCCACTGAACAAATAACGTGTCAGACAGTAATGTGTTTATTGACTCAAGCCAGATTTGTGTGTGTATGTTTGTCAGTTTGGAAATGTGAAAATAGAGATTATGTCAGTCATACTACATGTGATATGAAACAAAATTCAATACAGATTAATTTAGCTGTCTAAAACATGTGTTAGAAGGTAGGAAAGACGGTCATGTTGACTTGGAATCTGGAAGGCAGCAGGCCAGTGTTCTAAAACTGATTCATTCTGGTACCACCTTCCTGTTTGACCTTGAGCAAGTCACTTAGGCCCAAAGGTATTTGGGTTCCTAACTTCCCTTGAAATCAATTTACCTTTGAGGATCTGGGCCTTCATGTCTCTATGTCTTGGTTCCAGATCTATAGAATAGGAATTATACTACGTCATTTTTCCACCTTTTTTCTGTCTTATTTAGACTGTTAGCTCTTCAGGGCAGAGGACTGTCTCTTATTATGTTTATTCACAATGTATAGGTATTGGGGTGCATATTTCAATTGGGCCTCTAGGCGCCACAAAAAATAAATAATAATAACCACCAGTAAACTATGTAATATCCAATCGGCAGAAGCATCAAATAATTAAAAATCAGTGCATTAACTGAGCATTTATACCAAGCATTAAACAAAAACATTTCTCACAGCTGTACAGTCTCCAGGGATACTAGTTTCAGATATTCAGCTTGAACTTCTAAGAAATTCTTATACAGAAATGTTACAGTTCTGTAATTCTGAACAACTTTTTAAACTTCTGCTCTCCATCATCAAATGCCACCTTCTTATTTTACCACTTACAAATGTGTGTGTGCATACACACACACATTCCTTTATGTTTTGCGTAGTAAAGCTAATTGAGAAAAAGAGTTGTAGATAAAGGTCAGCAATTTCTGTACTTTGTGAATATCCAGATTATATTAAGGTAAAAGGCAAATAGTGTTTACTTCTGAATATTTTATTCAAGTATTTTGATTTTACATTTTTAGGCTGGGATTTGTTTAATTACATGTCTCCTGAACATTACAGTGTGCAAGCCCCAGATTATACTTTTATTTTTATAGAGAACTTCTGTTGGACTGAAGTTTTCAGTCATGTAAATGTTTAGGGCTTGTCTTCATTACCAGGGAGATCAACAATGCAGCGGGTGTCAATTTACTGGGTCTAGTGAAGACCTGCTAAATCAATGGCAGAGCACTCTCCGGTCAACTCCGGTACCCCAGCTCCCCAAGAACAGTAAGATAATTTGATAAGGGAGAGTGTCTCCCATCGATGCAGCACCACTCAAGACACCGGCGTAAGTCGACCTAAGCTACGTCGACTCCAGCTACATCATTCATGTAGCTGGAGTAGCGTAACTTAAAAAGAAAAGGAGTACTTATGGCACCTTAGAGACTAACAAATTTATTAGAGCATAAGCTTTCGTGAGCTACAGCTCACTTCATCGGAATTGAGTTGTAGCTCACGAAAGCTTATGCTCTAATAAATTTGTTAGTCTTTAAGGTGCCACAAGTACTCCTTCTCTTTTTGCGAATACAGACTAACATGGCTGCTACTCTGAAACCTCGCGTAACTTAGATCGACTTACCCTGGTAGTGAAGACAAGCCCTTAGAAGTAATTCGTATGTCAAAATATATGACCTATGAGTCAGGTAGCAGGTGGCCACATAAAACCTGCATTTCTGTGATCATTTATTAAACTACATTAGTTAAACTTTTAGGCCACAATTCTACATAGGGATCATAAACATGAAATCTTAGTCCTGCACAGGAGTATGGTTATGTGCTTTATCTCCTTCAGGATTAGGCCTTTTATGTGGGAGCACATAACAGTAAAATTCATAACAGACAGAACTAGTCCACCAGAAATTATACACATATTTTCTTTCTCTTGAAAAAGTTGCACACTGAAGACAATGTATCCTTGATTGTGTCCTTCCCTCGTGCCATCTAATAGGTGATCTGATTCAGCAGCAAGCTTTTTTTTTTTTTTTTTTTTAAGAGGCAAAGGATATTAACTGTAATCACTCGGAAAAAAAAAATCAAACAATCACTGTGAACAGCTAAGTGGAAACCTCTGCTCAGTTTGTAGTGGAGGTAAAAAAAAAAAAAAAAAAAAGCAAATCATCTTAGGATGTCTGCAAAATGAGAGAAAATATTATAATGCTATTATGAGAGTTGACGGTACATCCACCACCTGAAATGTTCTGCTCTGTTCTGATTACTCTATCTCATAGGATATAGTCTGGAGATGGGAGTTTAAAGTGACTCAAGTCATGGAGATACTCCAGAAGAAGACAGATTTAAAAGACTGGGACTGTGGTTTAGAGAGGAGATTTGTTAGAGTCATACAAAATAGTGAATGGTAAAGAGAGGCACAATGGGTGATCCTGTTTAACCCTTTATAGTACAAGAAAATTCAATGGAAGTGAAAAGGGAAAATTGAAAACAGACACATTTTTACACAATGCATAGTTAACTTGTGGAACTTATTGCCAAAAGATTTCATTTCACTGAGGAGAAGAACTTAGGTAGTATTAAAAATGATTAATTAGATGTTTATAAAAGTAATTGCATTAGATAGGATAAAACATTTATAAGGGAGATAAGCCCTCATACTTCAGGGTATTAGCCAACGCTATCTTCAACTACCAGAAGTTCTACAGTATGTTACATTCAGGGAAACAAGGAAGAGGCCTAGACCTTCAGATGGGTAACAGGTATCTCAGTCTAAGCAAGTTGTTCCATAATTGTCCAGTATGGGGTTTCTTTCATCTTCCTCTCAAATATGTGGTAGTAGACATTGAGAGAAAAATAATTCTGGACTAGACAGACCACTGGTCTAAGCTAGTATGGCAATTTCTCTGTTCACAGGAGTAGTTTCAGGTCAATTCAGTTAAATTACATTACTTTACCCGTGCAAATAAAAACAATGCATTTCTTTGTAGATTTGGATAGCTATTTACCCAAATTTATGCAGAGCAGGAGAGAACTTGGAGAAACCAACATATAAAGCACAGTCTCTCATAAAACAGCTGGCTTCTCTTTTAAAGTTTTTTCTTCAGTCCTTTGTGCTCCATATGAGTCTATCTGTATGGAGGGGAGTAAAGCAATTACAGTTTCACTATTCAACTTCCTTCCTCTTCAGCTTTTCTTCCACACATTGTCATAATAAGGAGAGTTAAAACTAAATTAATTCCCCATGTGACAATAGTTTCAATATTTCAACTTTCTGGCTTGTTCGGGCAGTTAATGTTAGCAGAGGTTGCTATGAACCAGGATGCAGTAAATTCACTAAAAATGACCAATGGGTTTTGCATTACTATTATTATTTTAAAAAATTAACAGACATTGGATAACAACTTTTTACAATGTATTTTCAATGTTATAGTGGGTGGTGGACAATGTAATCAGCGAACTTTGCTTAATTAATTAATGTGCTTACTTTGGCAAATCAGATGTTCTACACTACGTTATATTCAGGGAAGTAAGGAAGAGGCTAGGCCTTCAGAAGGGCAGAACCTGAATCCGATTCCCACTGTGAACCCCAAATATAATGTTATATCAGTTCCTGCCATTCTTGTTCACTCTGTATACTGGCACATCTTGTATTAGTGTTTTAGTGGTCCCACTTCTCACAGTCTGGCAGGAGGCACTGCTTTAAATCATGTTGATTCAGCATGAGGAAGAAAGATATACTACCAGTTACAGTGGAACAAAAGACGTGTAGTCTGAAGACATGAACTTGCAAGGATGTGGTACAAAACAACATGTCATCATTCTATATTAAAGTCAACAGTCAACTTTTTCAATTAAAGTCAACTTTTTCAATTAAAACTGGGTTGTGGCTCACAATAAAATGAACATGTGTGGTAGCCTTTCACAAGACTCAGGTTCTCCTAGTTCCATGACTGGAGAATACAGTGCGTATGGTAGGAATAATCAGAGATTATAAAATTAGTTCATAGTCACCTGAGAGCACACTTCTTGCTATGCAACCTATAGATCTGCCAGGTTCTCAGATATACAGAAAATCACATAATTAATACAGACTCTTCCATCATGACAACTGTTAGTCAGGTAAGATCAATCAGGTAAGATAATATGTTATTTAAAATATATATATATTTAAAAGCCTTCAAGAAGGCATGGAAGAGCCTTGTGTGCTGCAGCAGCTGGTGCCAAAAATAAGAGTAGCAGTTTACATTCACTTGACTTTCAAAAGTATGTGCCCCTCTCTCAAAAATTTATAGTTGGTGAAAAAAGAATTAGCAAACCACTGCCAGGAAGTGCACACTTCAGACAATTAAAACTGAGTCAAAATTGTAAAACAAAGAAATGGGATTTGCTAAAAAATTCAATTCTTACACCAGAATACAAATGAACCAGGTGCAAAGGCACTTTGCGGAAGAACTAAGAATCACAGAGCAGAGCCTCACTGACACATTCATCTCACAGATCTACAAATGGTAGAGTCCTTAAAAAAAAACCCAATGTACTATGTATTAATAGATGTCTTCAGTTTCAAGCATTTCATAAGGAATATTTTGCAATAAAAGCAATGCTAACTTGATTTCTCTCACTTGGTTTATTGTCCATGATGATTTAGGTGAGATGGGCATTTTTACAAAACCGCCTAGAAATAATGTCAGCATGGAGTGGAGAATAAACACATATGATATTGACTAGCTAGTGCCAGACATGTGGTTTGTTTCTTATTTTAAATAATGATGCAAACCAGAAACTGCCAATAATTAAATTATTATGACTGACTTCTCAGAAGCACAGTGACAGCCTGACCCTTCCCAAACCTGGTAGTTAGAGAACTGTACTTTCACTATCCAGGTTTATAGTGGCAACAGTCTGATCCCCTTTCATCCCTCCACTTGTTAAATAATCAGCTGTGGACACACAGGGCTAGTGTGTGCCTTTATGGCACAACTCACAGTATGCGGAAGGGCTAGAGTCTCTTGAGGCACTGAGCACTATGCAAGCATAATTCTTCCTAGGGGTCTGGGAAATATGGGCCAAAGTGTCTCTTCTGTACTGGGTACTATCTGTGCTCCTCCCTGTATGAGTCCATCTCAGCTGGGTGGTATGGAATGGGAGGAGTATTGCTTTGTCCCTCCTCCACTTCCCTCCTGTACAGAGGCTAATGACTGTCAACATTAGCCTTAAGCAGTGTTTGTGCTCTGTGAGTCCCTCAAAGCTCATCCTTGTGCTGTCTGTGTACACTGAGTATAAAGACTGAGACTGCATCTAGCTCTTGAACTGCAAGACACATTTGGTTCTTATTGTGGAGGGAGGCTCTGGCAAAGAATGCAATATTGCAATCTGTCAGTTATCCTCTTCACTCGCTATGGACATATTGGAGCCACTTACCCTGGAGAGAGTAACACCTACATTACAAGTAAAGAAACAGAGTGCTAATTGAGGTTCACATTTTTCTGAACCTCTTGAGTAATTGCTGAAATAAACCAAAATCAAAACTTTTTCAATTATTATTTATGTATGTTATAGTATTTTGTAGAGGTCTCAACTGAGAATGGGACCTGCTGCACTGGGGATTATACAAATGCATCGCAAGAGACAGTCTCTACCCTGAAGAGGTTACAGTCTACACACACAAAGGATTAGAGAAAGGAAGTATTATTACCACCATTTTACCGATGGGGAACTGGGGCAGATAGATTAAATTACTTGCCCAAGGCCATACTGGAAAACTGTGGCAGAGCTGGGAATTGAACAGAGATCTCCCAGATCCCATTTTAGTGCCTTGCCCAGTATACTGTCCTTCCTCGGGGAAATTCAGGTATTTCTACATTAAGAAACATAGAATCTGGCTCCCCATTGGGTTACTCCAGCTTTACATTAGCATTGCTCCACTGATTTCAGTGGAATTCCAACAGTTTCAAGCTGTAGGAATGCCATCGTGAGCCACATATGAAATGTGTAGAATTAGGAACTTATTGTACATCAAAGCAGGATTTTTCTTATCTGAATTTTTTACCAAAAAACCTCTCTGATACTTCTCCATTAAAATTTAAAAGCCAGAACACAAAAAATAAAGCCTGTGTTCTGAGTCCCAGAGGACATTACTTTTGTCCACACCAGAACTGAAAGCAGCAGAAGGCAGAAGTTAAAATTCAGGGACAGACTGGGATTCTAGATCCTGAGTTAGTAGAGGCTGGCTAGGCTACTGAGGTGAAGAATAGTAAAAGGCCAATATGGATCCACCAGGAACCCCTTTTTGATTTTCAGGTCATTAAAGAAACCTACAAAAAGTAGAAAAAGGGACAAATTGCTAAGGAGGAATACAAAAGAATAGCACGTGTATAGGAACAAAATCAGAAAAGGTAACTCACAAAATGAGTTACACCTAGTAAGGTACATAAAAGGCAATAAGAAGAGATTCTTTAAATACATTAGAAGCAAGAGTAAGATGAAAGAAAGTGTAGATTTTCTAGTTAGCAAGGAAGGAGAGCTAATAATTGACGACATCTAGGTGTTTAATGCTATTTTGCTTGTCTTCACTGAAAAAGTTAATGGTGATCAGATACTCAACATAATTAATATTAGCAACAAGCGGAGAAGGAACACAAACCAAAGTAGGGAAAGAACAGGTTAAAGAATATTTAGATAAGTTAGATATACTCAAGTTGGGAGGACCTGTTGAATTTCATCCTAGGGTACCAAAGAAATTAGCAGAAACAATCTCAGAACCATTAGCAATAATCTTGAGAACTCTTGGAGGATGTGTGAGGTCCCAGAAGATTGGAGAAGGGCAGTGGGAAATGTGGTCTAGATGAAAGTACTATAAAGGGGTGCACAACTGACTGAAAGATCAGCCTCAGGGAGTAATTATCAGTGATTTGCTGTCAAACAGGGATGCCATAGTGGCATCCTGCAGGGATCAGTCCTAGGTCTGGTACTATTCAATATTTTCATTAATGGCTTGAATAATGGAGTGGAGAGTACACTTATAAAATTTGCAGATGACACAAAGTAGGGAGAGGATGTAAGCACTTTGGAGAACAGGATTAGAATTTAAAATGACCTTGACAAATTGGAGCATTGGTCTGAAATTCAATAGAGACAAGCGGAAAGTACTTCTCATAGGAAGGAAAATCAAATGAATAACTACAAAATTGGGAATAAACAATGTGATGCAGCTGTAAAAAAGGCTAACTTCATTTTGTGGTGTATTAACAGGAGAGTTGTATGTACAACAAGGGAAGTAATTATCCTGTTAGACTCAGCACTGGTGAGGCCTCAGCTGGAATATTGTGTCCAATTCTGGATGCCATATTTTAGGGAATATGTGGACAAATGGAAGAGAGTTCAGAACAAAGCAACAAAAATGAAGAAAACCTGACCTATAAGGGAAAAAAATGGGCATGTTTAGTCTTGAGAAAAGAAGACTGACGGGGGACCTGATTAGTCTTCACATATGTTAAAGGCTGCCATAAAAAGGACTGTAATCAATTGTTCTCCATGTCCAATGAAGGAAGGACAAGACATAATGGGCTTGAGCAAGGGAGATTTAGGTTAGATATTACAAAAAACATTTTAGCTATGAGGGTAGTTAAGCTCTGAAACAGGCTTCCAAGGGATGTTGTGAAATCCCCATCATTGGAAGTTTTTAAAAACAGGCTAGACCAACACCTGTCACGGATGGTCTAGATTTACTTGTTCGTGCCTCAGCACTGGGGGTTGGACTAGATGACTTCTGGAGGTCCCTTCAAGCCTTATATTTCTATGATTATATCAGCCAAGGAGCAGAATTTGCATTGTTGTTCTGAAAGTTAGCATATATCCTGCCTGTCTACAAATTGAAATTTAGAAAGAGGTAGCTGAAAGAAGAAAGAGGTTACAAACAAAAACCATAAAGAAACTGAAAGTATAAAAATACCTGATCATTAAAAATTCCCTTCAGCACTAGATGTAGAAATATATTTAGTCTGACAATAAGAAAGTACAGTCCTGGGAAAAAGATAAATGATTAAATCTCAGAAATGCTATGGGGAACAACCAACACATTTTCTGCCTTCTGATCATCCTTCGCTACCCAAGTGGGCCTTTTTTTCCCCCTCCTTCAGAACAATTCTTTGTCAGAGAAGCCTTTTTATATTTAGTTTCCCTCATCTATTCACGAAGAGGTGCGTGTGTGTATATTTTTATATAATAAATAATACACACATGCACTTCAGTTTTGTTTGGTGTCTCTTTTGTTCTAGTCAAATCAGTCCATTGCTAGAAATGAAAGATATTCATTGACATACTCTGTCATGACAGTGGAGGTGGCAAACGGATCCAGTGAAACGATTGCTGAATCTATGAGTGTGAAGTCTGTTCCTCAGGGAATAACACCACATCATTTTTCACCCTATTGGTTATCATTTCTTTTCTTAAATTGCCCTCAGAAGAAAGCTCTAAGATCCTTCCACCAAGCACTCTTTCACCTTCAGTGAGTACCTGACTTTTTCAACTGATGCTTGACAAGAACAGCTGCATGAAGGACTTGTTCCTCCCCTATGTAGAGGCTTCCAAGCAGGTGGGAGTTACCACTGGTTCTGCCCATTTCAATCTCATTGAAGCATGCCCCTAACATAGATATTTACTTCGATTCCTCAGCCAGTTTTTCATTGATCTAAAGATGACTAAAACATAGACACCTGCAGAAAGCTGCTGGAAGCAGCGACTGACTCTGTTTCACTAAACATCTGCTTTGATAACATTTTGTCTCAATATTCTTATGGAGTAAAGCTCAAATAAAGTATCTGATTTAAGGTCCTGGTTGGTTTTTAACTCAATTATCCAACTGAATTGGTTGGGGGACATGAAGGTCAAGTGACTTATTGAAGGTTATGCAATTAATCAACCTGGATTTAAGCTCAGAATTTTCTTGGCTCTCATTCTTTTGCTTTTCTTTATATTTCATTGCCATATCAGGGACCCTAGGTTGGGAAATGAGCTCTGGAGTGGTGGAATATCAGGCCCAAAGGTGATACACACAATTTCTGGCAATCTGAGATGCCAAAAATATAATGCTTCAGTGCCTCCTGCTGGGCAGCTGATGAAGTAAAATTGCTTTAAAAAAATCACAGTATATTAAGACTTATTGGGCTCTTCTGTTGTGTTTGAGTGGCACTGGTTCAGTAGCTTTGTTTTGCTGCAAATTCATTCCATGTAGTTTGTTTTAATATTTGATTTTGTTTTACACTGACATTTATCACTAAGTTTATATGAGCCAATTTGCCATTGCTGAGTGCAGTGCAAATTGCATCAATGGGTGTAAGTGTTTTTTGTAAGTGTTTGTAACAGATGCCAGATTGAAACCACTGGGTGCTGCAGTCCTCTGTTTATACATCTAAAAGCTTCACATACTCTCACACCTCATTTCAGACAGAGAGGGACCAACTTGAGGGATTGAGAGGTCAATTGAACCTCTGTGCTGAGTATTTCCTTTGACATAAATGGATTTTGGATCAGC
This sequence comes from Dermochelys coriacea, assembly GCF_009764565.3. Classification (NCBI taxonomy): domain Eukaryota; kingdom Metazoa; phylum Chordata; order Testudines; family Dermochelyidae; genus Dermochelys; species Dermochelys coriacea. The sequence continues at coordinate 232,659,672 of NC_050069.1, forward strand.
TTCTATGCTGTCCAAGGCTGGCAGCAGGGTTTCCCAATTAATAACTTCTGGCCGCATTTTCTGTTATGTGAACTCTTGTTTACTAGAAACTGGATTGAGACCACCACGGCCACTCCACAACATTCAGTTATATCTAACCAAGTAATGAACCACAGCAGAAAGGCTCTGTATTACATAGCCAGTCAGCTGAGCCCTCAATCTTTGTTGGGTTGACCTAACTAGCTGTGCTTCTCTGTAGTTTCATGCTGATTACATTTTATTTTCTGGGTTTCGTTGTCAATAGGTGTACACTGCCGAAGAACATGGAATGGATATTCTGATGTGGTCTTCAAGTGGAAATAAAGGAAGCAGGTGGACATATGCAAATGTGGTTCTCTCTAGCAACAGTCCTTTCAGAGTCACATTTGAAACTCAGGTGGGAGGGAATGAGCTCACAGAAGTTGCTCTTGATGATATTTCTTTCACCCTGGAATGTATGGATGCAGGTATGTGATTATACAAATACTGTGAAACACAATCAGAAATGAAGGCATTTACCATTTTACAATGGTGAGTTTATGTTGTGATACTAATATGTTCCAAAATAACTGAAGTAGCCAGTAAAAAGTATTTAAAGAGATCATCATTTTAAAAGTCAGCATTTTCTAGTCATTGCAATCTTGGTATCTAAAAACCCACAGTTAAGAATATATTCCTGTGAAGAATATAGAGAAAAACTGTGAGATCTCAGATACCACTGCATGGATTTTTTTATTTTATTTTATTTTATTTTATTTTTAAAGAAAAGCACAATACTATTTCCATTTTACAACATCCATCAGAATGTAGAATGGAAAACAAACTTTTAGTCTGACCACAATACAGGACAGTGTGTCTCTGCATTGGAGAAGAAAACTGGGTGGTAGGAGGTAAAGGGGAAATTTCTCCTTTCTGATTCATGTGGCAGATTTTGATTTAGTCCTTTGGCTTTCCCTATGTGTCTGGATTTCCCATTGCCATCAAAAAAGTTCCACCCATATAGGAAGAGAAGAATATCTGAATAAATATATTTATCATGTGGATCTCTGAGGACAATTCTGCCCTAAAACTAACATTTGAATAAATCTGTAATTATAGCAGCCCCCGACAGTATCAATATAATTGAAGGCCTGTTAGTGTTTTATTCTGAACCCTATTTGAGAGGGATTTATCACTGCTGCACTGTAACAATTCTCTCCAGGATGAAAACAATCAGACAAGGTTTTAGCTTGGGATGGAATAGTTTTATGAGCACAGAAGTCACTCTCAATTATTTTAAAAAGTAAATGGTTTTTCTTTTATCTTTACTCTCTTCATAAAGAAAAGGAGTACTTGTGGCACCTTAGAGACTAACAAATTTATGAGACTAACAAATGCATCCGATGAAGTGAGCTGTAGCTCACGAAAGCTTATGCTCTAATAAATTTGTTAGTCTCTAAGGTGCCACAAGTACTCCTTTTCTTTTTGAGAATACAGACTAACACGGCTGCTACTCTGAAATCTCTTCATAAACTATCTCAGCAACATAACAAATTTACCATGCTGCCTTGCTCTTTGAGAATTTATGATCTTGAACTTCTACTACAAAAGCTTTGTGACTTGAACTATGCAAAAAATGGCTTACATCCTAAAGCCCTACAATACTATTTATTATGCCAGTGTACTGTATCATACAATACAATATAAAAAAAAAGTATATGCAAGATACTGTACTACCTCTTTTTCAGCCACTAACATCTATGGAGATTTTCAGCACAAATAGCAAGTATCTTTATTCACACATGTACACCATTGTTTGCATGCAAATAATGGTATTTCCATGAAGTTCAGTCATTCCTTAAACATTTCTGTGAATGAAAACAGTTTGTCATGAGTATGTGTTGATAAATAACCAATACGGATTGGATATGGCAAAATAAAATAAAAAAGATACAGATTTGTATGAAAATGTTCTGGAATAATTTTTTTCACTGTTCACAGAGCTTTAATAGTGACCCAGAATTGTTCAGACAGCATCTAGGAAACATAGCCCATGTGCGAATTACTTGTATCACACTGTGTTTAAAACACTGCCTCTAACGTCAGTGATGATAAAACCAGTCTCTGGGGAGATAAGCCACATGCTGGTTTGTACTTGAAGTTTTGATGGTGCAGTATGTTCTCACTTATGTGAGATTTGCTAAATCTAGAAATACAAAGTGCAGCTTTTTTCTGAAAGGTGCAGTTCAGGCAAAGGCTATTATTAGAATGACTTCCAATGAGCTCTGATACGCTCACATGGTCAAGTGCTTGTCCTAGATTTTTTTATGTCAACAAACTCATTCTCTCAAGAATCATTTAAGAATTTTAACTGAATGTTGGAATTACATGGTATTGTGAGGAGGGTCACACCAGGGGGTTTTTTAGGTGATATATTTTAGTACTCGTGACTAATTGTAATACCTCACAGTCCCTGTTTAAACCCCCTGAAATCTATAGATTGTCTTCTGTCTTAGTTCACTTCCATAACTCCGATTGACTTCACAGGGAGTCAAACGTGTTAACTCAAGAAAAAAATCTCTAGTTAAACAGGCATAGTTGTCTTCTCAAATGATGATAATTTAAGAAATAAGATAACTCTAGTGGTACAGTACCATTTTCTGACTGTTCTCTGATTTTTCCAAAAGGTTTCCTGATAGCAATTTCTGGTTTATTCTTTATTAAAAACATGGCTTGATGATGAATAGACCTCTGTGAATAGTCAGTTTTCATAGCTATTGAGTTAGGCTGGTTAGTTGTGATTGGTCAAGTAAGTCACAAGGTATTGTACTTGTTCTCTGAATTGGATGAGCACCAGTCTGTCAATACAAATACTTTTACTTGCATATTTAAAATTTGCTTCATTTGTTCATGAAGTTTTGACTTTGGCTGTCTCCAAAACATTCATACCAGAAAGAGCGATTGCACAGATGTTTGCTGATAAAAAACACAAAACAAGGAATAAGTATGGCTGAAGCAAAAAGAATTAGTCACGTGTACTCACCATAGGACCTCCCGTTGGAATTTGTGAGAGGTCTCTCACATGAGGCAGACACACACACACAGTCTAAATGATTAGAATCTTTATGAGCCGTCTTATGTAACTAATAAACTAATAAAGAGAGTTGTGGTCTAAACTTTATATCCCTGGTCTCACTCTGGCTCCTGAACTATAAAAGCTGCAACATACTCATGGCTGCCTGACTGTGCTAGAAAGCACGACATGTCAGAAGTGACCACATTGTGCATGAAGCAAGACATGGCTGCTTTTGTCAGGAACACAGTGGATTAGGAAATAGTGCAAACTGCTGCATAGAGGAAGAAACTGCAAGCTACAGACCACCAGGAGCCAACCAAAAAGTACAGAGTACTGAGACCCAGAACATAGACAGTACACACAAATGAAACCAAAACTAACACAGTAAAAGAGAAAACAGGTTTTTTTAATAAGAAAAAAATGAACATAAACGGTTGCCAGCCACTCCCACATTCATCTTTCCTTGGTTATAGCTGAAAATTGGAGGAGAGGGGGACAATGACTCCACATCTATAGGACAGCCTCAGGAGCCTATAAAAAAGAGGAGGACATAAAAGAGGCCATTTTATTGCTCATAGTGAGAGAGGATTCAGAGTAGCAGCCGTGTTAGTCTGTATTCGCAAAAAGAAAAGGAGTACTTGTGGCACCTTAGAGACTAACAAATTTATTAGAGCATAAGCTTTCGTGAGCTACAGCTCACTTCATCCGATGAAGTGAGCTGTAGCTCACGAAAGCTTATGCTCTAATAAATTTGTTAGTCTCTAAGGTGCCACAAGTACTCCTTTTCTTTTAGTGAGAGAGGAGACTCTGGAAGTGCATAACACATACTTACAGCTGCCAACTGAAAATGGTCCCATTTGGGGTCAGGTCTTAACAATGCTTAGGAACTATTTAACCCTAAAAATAATGTGATTTTCAAATGATACCTGTTCTGGTCTCACCTACACCTAGGAGAAGAAAAGATAGACAAGTATGTCACAGAGACAAAAAGTAAGACGTGAGTTTGGAAATATTAAAAATGACATGCTCAGAGTCAACACTGTGTTCAGTGTCACTGATAAAGGACTAAAGGAAAGGTTGTTGAGGGAGAAAGATTTGGGCTTGTAAAAAGCAATAGACATTTGCAGACCCTCTCAAGCTCCATGTCTAGTTGGCAGCCGGTGTCAAGTGGAGTGCCCCAGGGGTCGGTCCTGGGGCCCGTTTTGTTCAATATCTTCATAAATGATCTGGAGGATGGTGTGGATTGCACTCTCAGCAAATTTGCGGATGATACTAAACTGGGAGGAGTGGTAGATACGCTGGAGGGGAGGGATAGGATACAGAAGGACCTAGACAAATTGGAAGATTGGGCCAAAAGAAATCTAATGAGGTTCAATAAGGATAAGTGCAGGGTCCTGCACTTAGGATGGAAGAATCCAATGCACCGCTACAGACTAGGGACCGAATGGCTCGGCAGCAGTTCTGCGGAAAAGGACCTAGGGGTGACAGTGGACGAGAAGCTGGATATGAGTCAGCAGTGTGCCCTTGTTGCCAAGAAGGCCAATGGCATTTTGGGATGTATAAGTAGGGGCATAGCGAGCAGATCGAGGGACGTGATCGTTCCCCTCTATTCGACACTGGTGAGGCCTCATCTGGAGTACTGTGTCCAGTTTTGGGCCCCACACTACAAGAAGGATGTGGATAAATTGGAAAGAGTACAGCGAAGGGCAACAAAAATGATTAGGGGTCTAGAGCACATGACTTACGAGGAGAGGCTGAGGGAGCTGGGTTTGTTTAGTCTGCAGAAGAGAAGAATGAGGGGGGATTTGATAGCTGCTTTCAACTACCTGAAAGGGGGTTTCAAAGAGGATGGCTCTAGACTGTTCTCAATGGTAGCAGATGACAGAACGAGGAGTAATGGTCTCAAGTTGCAATGGGGGAGGTTTAGATTGGATATTAGGAAAAACTTTTTCACTAAGAGGGTGGTGAAACACTGGAATGCGTTACCTAGGGAGGTGGTAGAATCTCCTTCCTTAGAGGTTTTTAAGGTCAGGCTTGACAAAGCCCTGGCTAGGATGATTTAACTGGGACTTGGTCCTGCTTTGAGCAGGGGGTTGGACTAGATGACCTTCTGGGGTCCCTTCCAACCCTGATATTCTATGATTCTATTCTAAGCCATAAAGACACAAATAGAGATCAAGTCTGGGGGACATTCTGACAAATTTATACAGGCTTTTACACAAAAGTATGGACAAGACCCAGTCACATGAGAATCACAGCAAAGCAGACTCACCAACAACTCACACAAAGAAACAATGCTCAAGCTATGTGGTAAGACACACCCACCCAGAGTCTGCCCAGCCTTTACAGTAACGTCACAAGTGTGGACAATTAAATCACTATTCTTCTATGTGCAGAGCAACAAACATACCCAAAAGACACAGCCACAAATCTCTGGCTGAACTAGAATGTGAACAATGCCTTGTAGATATAGAATCCCAGGGTAATAGAAATTATATAACACACACTCAGCAGTGTATACATTCACTGAATATAAAGAATGGACCTGCATGATACAGGAGATGAAGCTAATGTTTTATCAGTTCACCTTTTGAAAAAGATACCAGGTCCCATCAGAATAAAGCTGTCTAAAGTTGCACATATAGCATATGGCAGTTCCAGAATAGACTCTGAAAGAGAAGTCACGCTAACAGCAGCGGTGGCCACGGCTAAGGTCAGTCTTCAGTCCTTCATCACTAAGGCATTACAACAAAGCAAAGAAGCTTGCACGCAGCTACCTAATACACAGAATTGGCATGCTTCTCACCAAAGCACCCAACACGAAAGAAAAATTGATTGCACAATATCCAAAACTTAGAGAACTAGGAGAATTGCATGAGAAGCATCACATAAATACAGACCCATCAGTCACCCCATCATACACACCTGCAGAAATATCCCCTTTGCAGTGACAGACGGACTCAGAGATGCATTCAGGCTATTAGAAAAGGGTCATACGCAAAGTGAACGGACCCACTCCATGGATTACCATCTTGGTCTTAATTGAAAAGAAAAATGGCACAATTAGGATGTGTTTGGATCCCAGAGACCTTAATAAGGCTATACTGGGATAGAATTACTCCATCCCCAGCTAACTATCTGGTAAAAGCATATCCACTATTTCAGATGAGAAAGATGGATATTGGCAAGTGTTGTGATAATTGGGCCTACAAATTTACACTGACTTTTTAGAGTTAAACTCAAGGTTAGGGTAAGTTCATAACATGTTACAATAACCTATAACAACAAGTGTTGATGCAAAAAGGTTCAAAAGGGAGACAGACTGAATTAGTCCAAACAAAAAGTCCAACTGATATAACTCAAGGACTGTGTTAAGATCAAGCCTCATAAACAAGAAGAAGGTGGAATCAGAAATCAGTGACTCAAAACTGGTGTGTCAGAAACCAGGCCTAATTGGTGGACAAAATAATGAGGAGATGGGCTGTTCCACCCACCATTCCCCTGGTGGGTCCTTAATGAAAGGCTTTGAGAAGAAAAATTGGGTACTGGAGTGAGCTTCACCATCAGGGCTACACCCCCACCATCTCCTGCATCTCCAGGTCTTCGTCATCTTGACCTTGAGAGATGTCCCGACCAGATCCGGCCAGAGAGAGGGACCCAGATGACATCTCCACCTCTATTGGCTCCAACTGAATCCCAAACACCACCTGGGATGAAACGGGATTGGACTTTAACAACAACAGCTCCAACCCATCTCAATTAACCTCTTCTCTTTTCCCCAAAAGGACAGTTATTGCCATCTTTGATGACATCTAAGAGACTGTCAAACAATGGGGAGGCGGGGGGGTCCTTAAAAAAACTCTCTTCAGCTAAAAGAAAAGAGAACAAGAGATGTTATTAAAATGGACACCTTGATTAATACTTTACATGTCAAATACTTTAACAGTTTTTTGTTCTTTTCTGTATTTAAGACAAGGTTAAAATTATTTTAATGGAATGTTTGCCTGGTACTAAGCAGGCTGAACTCTCTGTATACCACATCCTGGGCATTGTTTAATATTAAACAGTAACTAAGTTATGTTAACACCTTCAGCCCATATATCCTATCTAAATTAATTCAACATGTCACATTAGATTAGGAGTCATCTGAACTGTGCACTTTGAATACAGCCGAGGGAAGATACAATTTTCTCTATCCACCTTTTGGAATAAAGTCGCTAGTGAAGAGTTTCAACAAAAGAATAATGAAATATCTGGAGATATTGCAGGCATCCATATAATAGCAGACAATATGATAATAGCAGAATCAACTCAGGCAAAACATGATCAGATACTGAATAAAGTGTGGCAAAGGCTCATGAAGAGAATATCAAGTTTAACCCAGATAAAATCTAGTTTATGGTAAAATAAATACATGGGACACATTCTCTCATCACAAGGAATTGGGCCAGATGACAGTCAGGTTGAAGCCACAGCTAACATGAGACCTCCACAGGACAAAAAAGCATTACAGAGAAGCCTGGGGGTGATTAGATTCCTTGCACAGTACATGCCAGGTGAAGCACCTTTGACTTGCTTCACTGAGACAATTCCTATGTGAGAATATAACTTGGCAATGATCATGAGAACAAGACAAGGCAATGGAACAGCTAAAGACAGTGCTCTGTAATGTTCTGGTACTCAGTCTCTATGAGCCCAACAAGCCAGTCACTATTCAAGCAGACACATCCAAAAGTGGTTTAGGAGCTTGTCTATGGCAAGACAAAGGCCTTTTTTCATATGCATCATGAGCGCTGACAAATGGAGAATGAACTACTGGCAATTGTGTTTGCCATAAAGAAATTTCATCAGTACATATATAGAGTACAGGCTGAGGTTCACTCTGATCATAAATCATTGGAAGCAATATTCTCCAAACCTTGAAGAAAAGCATCTGCAAGGCTACAATGAATGCTACTTCAGTAGCAGAAATAATATCTCAAAGACACAGAAACCCCTGGTAAAGAAATATCATTTGCAGACATTATCAAGAGTTGCAGCGGAATATATTACGGAAACAGATAATGAAATCACTGATGAAAAGGTTGTCTATGTAGTTGAGGCCACTTCTACACTCAGCACAGATTTGTTAAACTGAAGGAGGACATACAGAAAGATCCTGTAATGCAAGTTTTACAGGATATTGTACGTAATAGTTGGTCCTGCAGAGGAGAGAAATGAATCTCAGGCAGCAGCCATATTGTTCTGTGAAAGACTCTCTTTCATTACAACAGGGGTTGTTAATGGCTGGTGACAGGATAATTATTCCTAACAGGACAACACAGAAAATGCTTATCTGCTTATATGAGTTACATCAAGGTATTCACTGAACAAAAGCCAGAGCGATGAAGACAATGTACTGGCCAGTCTGACACACAATATAGAACAACTTATAGAAGATGGACAAAGTATTTCAGGAATGTAGGCTGAGTAACCAAAAAGAACTGTTATGGTCATGTGAGATTCCTGATCTGCCATGGCTGCAGATATTCCTGATCAGATATTTCTGATCGGCCATAGCTGCAGATATTATTGACTACAGCGGACACACATATTTACTCCTAGTGGACTACTTTTCCATATTTTCAGAAGTTCTGCATCTGCCAGACAAGTAGCGTGTTCTATTATTGCTAAACTGAAAGCTCTATTAGCAAGACATGGCATCCCTAAAAAGTTAGTGAGTGACTATATTTCATTTGCAAACAGAGAAATGGTAACTTTATGAGACCCCGGGGAGTGAAACTCACTCACTGCAGTCCAGGATACCCGCAATCTAATAGAATGGCTGAGAGAACTATTCAGATGATAAAATAGTGTTTCAAAAAATAGCTGCATCAGATATTGATCCCTACTTAGTTATTTTGGAATTGAGAAACACACCACTGACAGGTATAGAAAACTGTCCTGCACAGTTGCTGATGGGGAGGATGTTGAAAACAACTCTTCCATCCTCACATACATTTCTGTAACCCAAAATACCTCAGAAGGCTCACACCAGATTAAAGCAGCTACAGGAAAGACAGAAGAAATACTATAACCAGACAGCTAAGCCACTATCTGTGTTCCATCATTGAGATCCAGTACATGTGGAAACAACACAAAATTGGCAACCAGCAAGGGTGACAGCAACAGGTCCAAAGTCATGTGGTCATATCACATTGAAACACCTACAGGAGAAAAGTACAGGCATAACATATGATACCTAAGATCTGACTATACAATACAAACAGTAGCTACACAACAAATATCTCAATGGGAAGAACCACATGAGTAGCAAGCAGAGTATAGCAGAAAACCAGCAATCAGAATTGACATCACCATGATCTGACACATAGGTTGTATCAGAAAGAAAATTCACAAGAAGCGGACATCAGGTGTACCTATCAGCACAATACTGTGACTCATATGGCAATTTTATACAGGGACAACAGGCAGAAGTAGACTGAGCCAATGATAAAGATTGAGCTGCAGCCTGTTAAGTGTTAACGACCTCTGACTCACACAGATGAAGTCAGTTGCAGGGGCAAAGCTGGACTTTTCAGTGTTTTTTTTTTCTTCTTCTCACATTGCATCCCTTTTCCCATCTCAATTTAATACAATATTTAACTTATTGAAGGTCATTTTTCATATTCAGGATCTGAAGAATTGTCCCCTTCCAACAAACATTCTCTTTGTTCTCTTCCCACCATTTACACTTTTCACCCCTCCCTAGGATAACCGTCCAAAGTTCCATATTCCATCTCCCCATTCCATCCTTGCCCCTGCCTCAAATGCCCTACCCAATTTGAAAAGTCAATCTCTTTCTCCTTCCCCAGCCAGACATCCCAATCCCATGTCCCCCATTCAATATCTGCATCTCCCACCCAGTCCCTTAATTCCATTGTACACTCACTATTCTATCTATGATACCATATTTGTCCCCTTCCTGCCTCCATGTCTTGTTCCCTGTTCACTCACCCTCAAAATCCAAAGTGTAATATAATCTCTTGCTGAACTTGGGACAGAGAGAGTGACAGCTGGCAATTGTGGCCTCCTGGACAGACAGACAGATGGTACCTGAGTTGTATTGTGATCTGCTGCTGGCCTTTAGGCACTGCTGCTGACTGGTGTAGACTGGCAGGACACTCAGATACCCTCTTCTTTCTCCACTGGTCTTGGACTATCTTGAGAAGAGGCCTTTCTTTATGATTCTTGCTGACCTGGGTTGGTGAAGAAACAAGAATAAACCAGCAGCAGAGCTGCGTAGCTGGTTAGAGAGCCTATACGAGAATGCAGTGATGAGGTCAGGAAGAGAGGAAGGAATCCATCTTTTAGTTTATTCAGGATCTTCCGTAGCAGCAGCACCTCCTTGTGAATGTATTTTCCTAGTGGCCACTTCTTTTACAGTAAAATCTGAAGATTCTACTCTGAAAATGGCACAGGAGCAGTGTTCTAGATAATCTGAGTTTCAGGTGTGATTTGCTTTTTTTGCAGAACTCTGCAAAAGGTCCAAAACAGAGAACAAAAAGGCAGTTAACAGATATATAAAGTTCTTGAGTGAAAGATTGCACAGTTCTGTGCCAGCTTTTGTTTTGATTTTGCCCATATTTGTCTTTGTTCAAAGACTCTCAACTGCAAGATAAAGAAGTATGTCACACCTGAAGTTACACTTTTCTTATATTCACCCTTTTAAAAAGATTGCTTTGCTGCTACAGACTTTTCCTTTCTCTTTCTTTCTCTCTCTCTCTCTCTCTCACTGCATTATTACTTCTCCAGCCTCACTTTAATTACTTTAGGTTTCCTGGGGCAACATGTTCTAAATGGAAGCAATCATAATTTAGCTGGTTGGGAGCTCTGAGCAATAAAGCATTTCTAGCAGCTCTAATTCAGCTGAGGTTTTTATTTGTTTTTAAATAGTGAGCCCTCATTAAACAAGAGACTTTCTATGGATCCAAGAATATTTCTGAACATTTGAATAAAATATGATCATGCTCATCCTCAGTTTAGTGCTGAAGAAACTTCCCACTAGTATCCACTGCCCATTGATAGTTGCACTGCCAGCTGCTGATTGCAAAAAAACCTTGATGTCTTCAAAACTGCCTGGCAAAAGAGATGTAAAGAAAAAGGCTTGTCATGGAGGGAATCCAGAATTTTCTCCTGCCACTCAAGATACGTAGAGATTTCAGATTCCTCTCCTCCAGTCGGGGGAGGCAGGATTCATAATGGGAATTACTGGCCCAGGAATTAGGGTCAGTTTTAGGGATGAGAAAATATAGTTAAGGATCAATCCAAACCTCCCTTTGAACTTTTAACCAGTACTTAGTGTTATGAAAAAAGTTCATTAACTTTAAAAAATAATACTGTTTCCATACCTAATTTCAAATGAGTTCAGATGATGAAGTACTAAAATACTGCACAAAAAGCTATTCTCCTTGTTGTTCTAGCCCAGCTGAAAAAAGAAAGGATCAGAAATACTGTTAAAATGCCTTGGTTTACATGATTTCCATGCCAATTCAGGCTCAAAGAGGATCATATCATATATACCAAACATTTGTCTGCTAAAGCAAACCAAAATTCTATATTTTTGGTTTTCACCCATCACTGCTTTAATTAGTTATACTTCATTAGTTACAATGCCGTCATGCCCAAATGCCTCTGGCATATCCTAACAAAAGCATAACATTTCATAAATCATTTCATTTCAAAAAGATAATCTGGCTGATAATGAAGCATCTTACAGCCTATTAGCAAATCCTCCAATATCTTGCATCCTCAACACTCCCCATTCAAATCAATACCCAAGCAAAAAGGAAATTTAATTTGCCCTGCAAGGAGGGCACAGATGAATTCTGACTGCAGTACCAAAGCTGTTTAAATGAGGAGTTGTGCTCCATTTGCTGCAACGGAAGGGATGGAAATCTCTTTGTAATTGAGGCACCTGAGGGAAGAGGAGGACTCCATCCAGCCCAGTTCTCTGAGTTCCAGTCTGAGGCCCTCAAGACTGGACAGCTAAATTTCCTGTTTTCCCAACACTGCTATTTATTTATTTATTTATATTGAGGTAGCATCAAGGAGCTCTAGCCATGGACCAGGACCTTGTTGTGCTAGGTGCTGTACAAACACAACAAAAAGTCCCTGGGAAACTTGCAGTCTGTTCTCTCCTCCCCTTTTCAAAGCCAAAGTACAATAAAGTTCTCAGTTCAGCCAATCTGTAGCCACATTACCTTGGAAGCTTTTCCTTTTCCCAAACAAAATATAGCAAGACTGCTAGTGAACAGTTCTTGTGCTCTTGCTTTCTCAGGCAGGCTAAAATAAAGAGAACCAACAGCCTCAGAACAGAATCCCTGATAATGTCATGGCAAACCTGGTGGCTGAACTTTGTGACTTTGTCCTCACCCACAACTATTTCACATTTGGGGACAATTTATACCTTCAAATCAGCGGCACTGCTAGGGGTATCCTCATGGCCCCATAGTATGCCAACATTTTTATGGCTGACTTAGAACAACATTTCCTCAGCTCTCATCCCCTAATGCCCCCACTCTACTTGTGCTACGTTGACGACATCATCATCATCTGGACCCATGGAAAAGAAGCCCTTGAGGAATTCCCGCCATCAACCTCAGCCTGGACCAGTCCACACAAGAGATCCACTTCCTGAACACTACGGTGCTAATAAGCGATGGTAACAAAAACACCACCCTATATCGGAAACCTACTGACCGCTATTCCTACCTACATGCCTCTAGCTTTCATCCAGACCACACCACACGATCCATTGTCTACAGCAATCTCTAAGATACAACTGCATTTGCTCCAATCCCTCAGACAGAGACAAATGACTACAAGATCTCTATCAAGCATTCTTACAACTACAATATCCACCTGCTGAAGTGAAGAAACAGATTGACAGAGCCAGAAGAATACCCAGAAGTCACCTACTACAGGACAGCCCCAACAAAGAAAGTAACAGAAGGCCACTAGCCATCACCTTCAGCCCCCAACTAAAACCTCTCCAACGCATCATCAAGAATCTACAACCTATCCTGATCATTCTCACAGATCTTGGAAGACAGGCCAGTCCTTGCTTACAGACAGCCCCCCAACCTGAAGCAAATACTCACCAGCAACCACAAACCACACAACAAAAACACTAACCCAGGATCCTGTCCTTGCAACAAAGCCCGTTGCCAACTGTGTCCACATATCTGTTCAAGGGACACCATCATAGGACCTAATCACATCAGCCACACTATCAGAGGCTAATTCACCTGCACATCTACCAATGTGATATATGCCATCATGTGCCAGCAATGCCCCTCTGCCATGTACATTGGCCAAACCGGACAATCTCTACTCAAAAGAATAAATGGACACAAATGAGACGTCAAGAATTATAACCTTCAAAAACCAGTCAGAGAACACTTCAACCTCCCTGGTCACTCAATTTCAGACCTAAAAGTTGCAATTCTCCCACAAAAAAACTTCAGAAACAGACTCCAGCGAGAAACTGCAGAATTGGAATTAATTTGCAAACTGGACAACATTAAATTAGGCTTGAATAAAGACTGGTGGTGGATGGGTCATTACACAAAGTAAAAACTATTTCCCCATGCTAATTTTCCCCCTACTGTTACTCACACTTTCTTGTCAACTGTTTGAAATGGGCCATCTTGATTATCACTACAAAAGTTTTTTTTTTCTTGTGCTGATAATAGCCCACCTTAATTGATTCGTCTCATTACAGTTGGTATGGCAACACCCATTGTATATGTTCTCTGTGTATGTATATCTTCCTACTGTATTTTCCACTGCATGCAGCCGATGAAGTGGGTTTTAGCTCACGAAAGCTTATGCCCAAATAAATTTGTTAGTCTCTAAGGTGCTATAAGTACTCCTTTTTTTTTGTTTGTTTGTTTTTTTTTGCTAATACAGACTAACATGGTTACCACTTTGAAGCCCACAATAAGTTCATATTCAGGTCAGTAGTATTCCTTTGGTCTGTTGCCAATCTTTCCCCTCGTTCAGTACTTAACCACCTTAAAAAGCTCTTAGCACTTGACTTTTAAATGCTTCAAGAAGGTTGATTCATGGTCCTGCTGCTTAATCATTTCTCTCAGATTGTGGAATGCCAGGGCTCAGTGACCCAGCCAAATGCCTGTGCTGCTGGGGATGCAGACAGAGCACTGAATTGGGATTCAGGAGATGTGGATTCTATTTCTGGCTTGGCAAATGCCCTGCTGGGTGATCTTGAGCAAGTCACTTCACCTCCCTCTGCCTCAGTTTCCTGATCTGTAAAATGGTGATAAAGATATTTACCTCTTTTGTAAAGCATTTTTGATATCTACTGATGACAAGCTCTGTATAATAGCTCGATATTATATTCCTGTTACAATACACTAGCTTTGCTGAAAACACTGCAGCAAATAAACTTTATTTAAACAATCTTAGTGATATATGGAGGGAGGAGAGCATTCCAATGTCACAAGCCTTCAGAAGTACTAGTCTCCTGTACATTCAGAATTACACTGTGAGCACTTCTAACCCCATCCAACGCAAACATTTCAAAAGCAGATGGTCCCTCAGGTAGATTAGACCTAAATTATGTGTGGCTTTATATACCAAAAGCAAGACCTTGGGGCTCACTCAGTGAGTTATAGGCATCAGTAGTCATTTTAATGCTTTACTGAACAACCGTGACAATTCATAGGTGTGTCAGAAAGCCATAAACAAGGCCAAAAGTTTGACTTTGTGGGCTCTTTCAGAGATCAGTCAAATGAGATACTTGCCCTTGCACAGATGATCTGCTGAAAATGAAGATACATGTGAATGCTAATTTTTGACTGCTGCTTCAGCTTTTTCTGCATTGAAGGGTTCTAAATGATGCTTGGAAATAAGATTTTTTTCAAAACTAATTAGTTACAATTTTGATTTATTCAGCTTTAGAAGATTGACCTTTGTCTTGAGATTTTATGATGAGTATTTATATAGCATAACCACAGGTATAAACAGGAGCAGACACATCATGAGAAACTCTGGGCCACTGGAGACAATTAAGAATTAGGGCTGTCGATTAACTCATGCAATTAACTCAAAAAGATTAATCACGATTAAAATAGTCACAATGAATCACACTTTTAATTGCACTGTTAAACAATAGAAAACAGTTAATTTTTATTAAATATTTTTGGATGTTTTTCTACATTTTAAAATATATTTATTTCAATTACAAGACAGAATACAAAGTGTACAGTGCTCACTATATTATTTTGATTACAAATATTTGCACTCTAAAAATGATAAACAAAGAAATAGTATTTTTCAATTCCCTCATACAAGTACTGAATTGAAATCTCTTTATCGTGCAACTTACAAAATAGCTTTTTATTATTACATATCTGCACTCAAAAAACCAAAACAATGTAAAACTTTTGAGCCTACAAGTCCACTCAGTCCTACTTCTTGTTCAGCCAATTGCTAAGAGAAACAAGTTTATTTACATTTATGGGACAAAATGCTGCCCACTTCTTATTTACAGTATCACCTGAAAGTGAGAACAGGTGATTGCATGGCACTTTTGTAGCCGACATTGCAAGGTAATTATGAGCCAGATATGCTAAACATTCGTATGCCCCTTCATGCTTCAGCCACGATTCCAGACGACATGCTTCCATGCTGATGACACTCATTAAAAAAAATGAGTTAATTAAATTTGTGACTGAACTCCTTGGGGGGAGAATTGTATATCTCCTGCTCTGTTTTACCCACATTCTACCATATATTTCATATTATAGCAATCTCAGATATTGCTCAGCACATGTTGTTCGTTTTAAGAACACTGTCACTTCAGATTTGACAAAATGCAAAGTATCAATATGAGATTTCTAAAGATAGCTATAGCACTCGACCCTAGGTTTAAGAATCTGAAGTGCCTTCAAAAATCTGAGAGGGATGAGGCGTGGAGCATGCTTTTAAACATCTTAAAAGAGCAACACTCTGATGCAAAAACTACAGAACTGAACCACCAAAAAAAGAAAATCAACCTTCTGCTGGTGGCATCTGACTCAGATGATGAAAATGAATATGCGTTGGTCAGCACTGCTTTAGATTGTTATCGAGCAGAACCTGTCACTGTCATGGACACATGTCCTCTGGAATGGTGGTTGAAGCATGAAGGGACATGTGACTCTTTAACACATCTGGCACATAAATATCTTGCAACACGGGCTACTATAGTGCCTGCAAATGCCTGTTCTCACTTTTAGGTGACATTGTAAACAAAAACTGCGCAGCATTATCTCCTGCAAATATAAACAAACTTGTTTGTCTGAGCGATTGGCTGAATAAGAAGTAGGACTGAGTGCATTTGTAGGCTCTGAAGTTTTACATTGTTTTATTTTTGAGTGCTATTATTTTTTGTACATAATTCTACATTTCTAAGTTCAACTTTCATGATAAAGAGATTGCACTATGTTATTTGTATTAGGTGAATTTAAAAATACTATTTCTTCTGTTTTTTACTATGCAAATATTTGTAATAAAATAATAATATAAAGTGAGCACTGTACACTTTGTATTCTGTGTGGTAATTGAAATCAATACATTTGAAAATGTAGAAAACATCCAAAAATATTTTAAAAAATCGTATTCTTTTATTCTATTATTCTATTTTTTTAATCGCTTGCCAGCCCTATTAAGAATCTATCATCTGCTTTGCTCCATTCAGTCATAAATGTTAGGAGTTTCTCAGCCTTGTAGTGTTTATATAAAACTGGCTAACTAAACAATGAACATTTTTCAGAAAATTTAAAAACGGTTACTTTTTTTAAGAAAAGGACTCCAGTAGATTTCCCTTTTCTCTTCTCTTACACACCTTTTTTCTTTATCTTTCTGTACCTTTTCATTTCACTCTTTTTAGTCTGTTTTCTTTCATAGTAGGCTTTTCAGTAGTGTTTAATGCTGTTTTTAACTTTATTTCATGACGTCTTGTACTTCATTGTTTTTCTTTTTATTCTTTTTCGATTATTTTCTACTTCTGAATTTCTCAATTTGTCCCTTCTCCCCACCCCACCCCACCCCTTCTCTATATATTTTAAACAGATTAAAATCAAATGTATCAGTTTATCAACAGAATAGTTAGAACAAAGGTGGCAGTCGCATATACTTCCTCACACTGCGCCAACATGCATCTGGCCTTACTTGGTAGTGACTGTCATGTTTAACATGGTGTCAGATGATCCTGGTTAACCCTGCTGATAAGGCCTTAGAGGTGAGATTATACTTCACCCTGCATGACACCTCAGTTCCTGACTTCATTGCTCAGGCTGCCAACAAAGGGGCCAGTTGTCACTGGATTATGCCAAAGAGGTGCTAGAGGATAGTACAATTTTTTACGGTGGTCGGTCACTGCTTTCACTGGGGTGAAAGGTCCATTCAATAGCTCAGAACTCATACAAACCTTCCCATTCTTTCAACACCAAAAAACCCCCAAAAAACTGTTATTGCTCCTTAACCTCTATATAAAAATCAACTGTCTCTTCCCTGAGAGGAGAGCCTTGAAGAAGCAAATAGACAAACCAGTTGGAAACTCTGAATTGATGGATTAAATTTTTCTGAAAGGTTCTTCATTCTCTATCTTTACTGCCTCACTGAGAAACCAGAATTTGGGAGTCAGACCTAGGCAGTAACCCAGCTGTTTGCACTGAGTTACTACCATTCAGCCTCCAGGTGATACAACTCTCAAATGAATCTCAGTGGGATATACATTGATTTTTGGTCACCCCTTCCAGGAGCTGTGAGCTTCTGGCACTCAAAAGGGACATAATTTTCCAGCTGAGACACTCCAGTTGCTCCCCCTCTCCATCTTACCAATATCCTTCATGTACCCAATCTTCAATCCCTTATGGACCATTGTAAAAGATTTTGAGATAGTTATCTAACTGATCATCTTCCCCAAACTCCCTAGCTCTGCCAAGAAGAGCTGTGGGTTGGGGAGGAAAAAGGGGAAGGGACACTTCAGTAATAAAATAGCATTAGCAATTTTTCAGAACAATTGCCTCCTTTTTAAGGATGGTCTATGGTCAGTGTAGTCAACAGTTTTTTTGTTTGCTGATTTCTAAAATGTAGCTAGGTTTATTTTCAATGACAAGGAAAAGCAGTTTGGTGCTTCCTGATTTAGAACCTGAAATGTTTAAGAGGTGTATTTAAATCTTGATGTTTTGTACTAGCCTGCTGGCTAGCATAAAGGAGCAGCTTTCCCCACATCACACTGGGAGAGATGTCACCCATGTGCCTGGCAGGCCTTGATCCTGCTATTTATAAGACACCAAACAATTTCAAAAAGAAAAGGAGTACTTGTGGCACCTTAGAGACTAACAAATTTATTTGAGCATAAGCTTTCGTGAGCTCTTTTTTTTTTTTGCGAATACAGACTAACACGGCTGCTACTCTGAAACCTGTCAAACAATCTCAGTTGACCTCCGTGAGAGTTCCACATGGACACAGGTTGCAGTATCAGGCCTGAGATCAGAGAACACCCCTACCTAATGCCCACCAGAGCTAGGTGGTGCATGGAGGATTTCGGACTGTTACTGGAATTTCATTGTACCATGTTCACCTAAAGTGGTTGCTAAATACATTTTTAAAACCTTCCTTTAAATTTCAATATTCATTGTATGTATTATAGGTATGAATGCCAGTGTACAAGACAAAACAGATTACACAGCACAGATCCATGTAATTATTTAGTGTTATGCAAAAGGTGTAAATTGTCATAGCTTCATAGACTTGGATGGAGCTACGACAATTTATACCAGTTGAAGATCTGGTGCAATGTTCTTTGGGGCAGGACTTATTTGTATAGTTCCAAATGTACTTCAGTGCTTATTAAAACAGAGTATTGATGATAATATTCACTTTACATCTTGTAAAATTGTTTTTGGTTGGCTTGTTTTTCCCTCCATGTCCTTATACTGAATGCATTCCTCAGTATCTCCCAGACCTGGCTTTGAATGACTATCCAGTCTGAACTTAAGAAATTCAATTTTTCTCATGATATATTGTTTGGAATACATGATTTTGTATAGCATTATCTCCCCCTGCCCTCCTTAACTCCCACCTCTTTTTGGATGGGTGGATGAACTGTATATAATACAGTACATTGCTGTAGCAAATAATACTGCCCTAAGTACAAGTCACTATCCTTCAGTGACTGAGGAAGTATCTTTTTCAACAATTAGTCATCACTTAAGTAAATGGAGGAACATGGGCTCTTGAAAGCTTGTATGTTTGGTTTCCAGTTGTTGCAAAAAAGTTATTCTCTCAAGAAAGTACATGAGTTAAACTTCATGGCCCTTCATCTGAGGGCAAAAATAAACCACTATTCATTACTGAAAGAAACTGCTTAGCATTACTTATTGTATGTGGGCATTGTTATGAAAACACTAGCATGCACCACATGTCAAAAACAGAAATAAGCAATTATAAAAACAACTAGATTCAGATGTACTAAGCCAATGGGTCAGTTTTATTTCTATGCTTGAGACCTCTGGTTTTGACAAACATGAAAAATTTACATTTAGCTTGATGTTATCATAGCAGTGCTTTCCCGCTATTCTCTCAGCTTTTGCAAAGTCTCCTTCTTAATACTGCAAAATTTATATATAGAATTGATATCCATGTGATAAATTGCATGATACATTTATTTATCATGTTCCTTTGAACACCTCGTCTGACTCTAGCTCACCCTAATCCATCCACTACTTTCAAGATTTATTCTAAATTTCAAACAAATACAATTTTAAAAAATTGATCTGCCACACAAGTATTTCCTTTTTCTCTCTCAAATGTGGAATTTCCCCCCCAAAATTACTCCTCCCTGAGGCCCAGGAAAAATTAGAGTTCAGCCTTGGAGTGGGAACAGCTTTTCCGCATTTGGAGGAAGAAGAAAGACACGTTTCACCTTCTTATATACGGTGTGTGTGTATGTAATATATACAATGTTTGTGTGTGTATTTACATGTACAGACACACACATATCTATACACACAATATGTATATAATGCTCATGTGTATGTAATAGGTATGCGTCACTTCTAAAGCTGGCACAGGAATAGGCCACAATGCAACTCACTAAAACAGGATATTTATTATGAAGGAAGCCCTCAAAGTCTGATGTTCAACTAGCTTGCTATCAGCAATATTAGTGCATTTTACATTTCGAAACCTCACTGCATCCCTAATATTTTAGTTTTTCTCCCCAATATTAAGAAAATAATTTAAATATTCCCACTATTAAGGATGAAATATGTCAGTAGCAGATATTACAGTGATGTAGGTGTAAATACCAAAATAGATAGTAGCTTTGAATGCAAAGAATTAATGTTGCGTTAATGACAATGTTGAATGGGATTTCATTCCAATTTAGCATTAGTTACTGCAGCAGACTTACCCAGTCCTAATCAAGGAGTTTGAATCCTTTGTAATTAGGTACAAATGAATGTTTGATAAATTCTCAATATTCTTAGCACAAATATTTCATTTGTTCTGTATATAAACATTTATAACCTACTTTCTGTGTTAGGACCAAGTTACCCTCTGGGGTCACATTGTGGAGCCCCATGGACTTCAGTGATGTTTTATCAGCTGTCATTTGGAGCAGAATTTCACCTAGTGTATTTAAAGTTATAGAAAATGTGTAATAGTTAACATAAAAGGGGAGGTAACAAGACAGCATGGTAGTATGGAAGTCAGGTCTGCACAAATTTTACTTCTGTGTTTTAAAGACCATGAGCCATATTTGATCTGGCATAAATTTAGAAAATTCCACTGACATCAGAGGTGTTGCTTTGGATTTACAGGGAGGGAGTCAGGAAAGCAGAAATGTTAAGCCACAATTCAACAAAGCATTTATATATGTGTGTGAATGCTTTACTAAAGCAGGATGATATTGTTCATATTCTTAAGCCCTTTCCTGAATCAGGACCATATGTTTGAATTTATCAGCATTTTATGAGCCAGAAGTATATATAAAACTAGACATAGGGTTCAAAAGGGAACCACAAATTCAAATACCTCTGAGCATGAAGCTGGGGGAGGTTAGAAACCTGGATCCAATCCGTAACATTACCTGATCTGTAACAATGTCAGTTACAAAAGTTCGCATTAGTAGAGAGTGAGCCATATTCAGCCATTGACTTCACTAACATTGTTTTGGCATTAGAAAGGGCATAATTTGTGTCCTCTGGACTAAATCCTCATCCTGGGCCCAATTCTGCCACCATTACATAAGTTGAGTAGTTCCATTAACAATGATCTAGCCCAAATTCAGAATGAAAAAGAAAAAAATTGAAAAGGTTAAAATATGTTAAACTCTATGAATATTTTAAAGAAATTACAGGTCAGAAGGGACCATTAAATCATCTTGTCTGAGCTCTTAAAGTACTTACTATGTGATGTAAATAAATTCCTAAAATCAATCAGCCAAAAATAACTATTATTTAGGAGTCTTTTGAAGATATATAAAGTGAAAACAATAGATTTTTAAAGCAAAAAACAAGTTAACATGTTAAAACATTACATAAAAATTTGAGTACCTCATTTCTTCTATTTAATAATTATATATGGATCCAATACTGCTTTTAAAATTAAAACAGCTAAAAATAGTGAACATGATCTTTGCAACAAAGATATTGTGGTAAAGAGAAGAATGAAATTCTTAAACTAGTTATCTGTCAGAATAAAAAGAAAGACTTTTAGTCATGGCTAGAGACAGTATTTAAAATGAGATGCTTGAAACAGCAGTGATTGGAATGTACGTGTGACATTGCACAGATCTTGAAAACTTTCTTTAAAAAGTTAATTCATCATTCTAATCTTGGGTAGGAGGATTATGTTGACATTCTGACATAAACCAGTAGTTTAAAATTTTTACTGGGTCAAAACAATTGATGAGGATTATTTTTAAATATGCCTTATGGCCAGAGTATGAAGGATAGCACATCCAGCATCACAGCACCACCATTCTCAGGGAACTGGGGGCCTGGAATATGCCTGTAGTATGAAGGCCATTTTCTGTCCTGGACCCACATCATCATCAGAGATTTCTCAAATCTCAGTGTCTAGAGTCAAATGTCAGTATCTAGAGTAGTAGAGTCAGGGCAGGGAATGGGAGCTCTTTTTCCCTATAATATTACTGGAAGTCACTCAATAGATGGAGCTATTACAAAAATATTATAAATTCTGGTTATTTGAATGGTAAAGCAGTTAGATCTTGAAAGAAGTGCTTATTGTCAATTGTAAAAAGAAAAGGAGTACTTGTGGCACCTTAGAGACTAACAAATTTATTAGAGCATAAGCTTTCGTGAGCTACAGCTCACTTCATCGGATGCATTCATCCGATGAAGTGAGCTGTAGCTCACGAAAGCTTATGCTCTAATAAATTTGTTAGTCTCTAAGGTGCCACAAGTACTCCTTTTCTTTTTGCGAATACAGACTAACACGGCTGCTACTCTGAAAATTGTCAATTGTGGAGCACTTCTTTTAGATGCCAATCATACATCAGTAAAGACTTTCTACTGTCATAGGTCCTGATCCTGTAATGTGTCACACACAAGTTGGCAGTGATTGCTGCACTGAAGACAAAGGAAAATATAAATGATATAGCCTCATTTGTACATCCCCATACAAGGTGCCCTGTTTCATGGTAGCAATAGCACATGATTTCACTTAGTCTCTCTGACTGAATCATTTCTTCAGTGCAGCTGCTGTCTAGAGGGTCTACACCCACGAGCAAATAAAAACTTGCATGATGTCCTCACATTATACTCCTGTTGGCTAATTCTCATCATTCATGAATGTAACATCATTCACATGATTTAATAAAGCAAGCTGGCACCACAGATGAATTTCCAGATTTAGGCCTGCTTCTTCTGTTGTTGAAGTCAATGGCAAAACTCCCATTGGCTTTAATGGGAAAACTATTTGTCTGACATGTAGTGTCTTTAACACTGTTGGTGGTAATGTAAATCCTTGGGCTTACTGGTATGCTGCACGTTCATCTAGATATAAAGAGAATTGAGCATACAGGGCCAGATTCTCCAGTCTGATCTTATCTGTACCTTTTGCACTCACACAGTACAAAGGCTCTCGAAATCAGACACATCTTTCCAATGGGGGGATCTTTGTTATACTGGACACAGAATTTGCATAATCAGGCCCTTTTGACACCCCCTCCAGGAATCCTGGTGTATGGAATATGTGGGAGCAGACATAGGGCATGACCAGAATGCAACAGACTCTATCTACCATTTGGCAGAGTTTAGTGCAATCTCCAGGTTTCTATAAATTCCGCCAGAGCCCTGGCTGGAACAGAACAGACTAGAAAATCAGGGAGCCATAAAAAGTTCCTTGTTGGCTCCTTCCCTCTCTGTTGCACAGAACAAAAACTCAGTACAACAAAGAGTCTGGACCAGAATTTGCAACAACTTATTTATCCACAGCATTTAGCCTGTAGCCCGTCTTTCTCTTTGCAGAGTATTCACAAGATGATTGCAATTTCTTCACATGTGAAAGAACATAGTGATTTTTTCCCAAATTTGTCTATTCAATCACTGTTGATTAGTTGTGATCAGCCGGATAAGTTGCACATTATTACAGTAGCACCTTAGAGTTATG
This sequence comes from Dermochelys coriacea, assembly GCF_009764565.3. Lineage (NCBI taxonomy): Eukaryota > Metazoa > Chordata > Testudines > Dermochelyidae > Dermochelys > Dermochelys coriacea. Next base: position 232,683,436 of record NC_050069.1, read on the forward strand.
AACACCTTGGGAATGGAGGGTGTTCATAATGCTGAAATGTTTGTAACTCTGAACAAAATGTTATGATTGTTCTTTCAAACATTTACAACTTAACATTGGCTAAACATATTAAATAGTTCAGCTCCTTTTTGGAACCAGATAGTTGAAACAATAACAGCCTCCACTCAAAACATGGGCACATGCAAGGCACATGTGGGTAGTGGTGTTTTACTGGGTATTGTTTGGTGAAGGTGTGTGTGTGTCTGTCTGTATAAGAAAAACAGGAGAAACAGCAGAAAAGCAAGGATAGTTAGAACAAGCACTGGTAATGTGGCTCTGAGAAAAGCTTAAAGAGAGAGCTTTTAGGCTAAGTGCTGGCTCAAAAGAGGCCTGGAACTGTCCAAAGAAACTGTCTCCTGCTGCTTGATTTATGCTGTGTTCAGGGAAACAAGATTTTGTACATTCTTTATAAATAAACAGGATTGCATCAGAGAAACACCTGACTCCAGTATCAAATTCTCCTCTTGGCCAAAACAAGCCATTAGACCACAACTTTTGACTAACTGCTGGCATCAAAAAAGGGTAACGTAACTATACAGTGTGCCCCTCTATTGTCAAGGATTTGGATTACTCCAAGGGTTAACCAACAAAATGCCAGTTTTTGCTTGTGCTGCTGGTGAATTGTACCCTGAAAACCCATTATACAGTCCTTCCTTTGATTTAATTCCCTCATTTAATGAAGCTATTCTTCAGAATCAAAGCAATACATTGATATAACAAAATAGTTTTCTTTGCAGCTACCCTGCAAAAATTTTTCCCTTGCTATTTTGTTGATGTCTAAGGGTAAACTTTGGAATACATAAAAGCTTTCTGTGTGAAATGTTCTTATTGATCTAGAGGCTTATATAATCCTTCTTTGTTATTGTTTTAATCCATTAAATCCATTGAAAGAGGAGCACTATAAGTTGATGGCTGCCAAAAATATTTACAAACCTTTTCCTAATACAGGGTGAAAGATAACTTTTAGCAACCCTTCTGTATTAAGCCTCCTGCACAAACAAGGTACAAACAAAAGAATCAAAATAAATGGTGCATTTAGGCTCCACAAGAAAAATGTGCAACAAAATAAACAGGGAGGTGATACACAGACTTTTCAATAGTGAATACTATACTAAGGGTAGTATGTGTTTAGAAATAATTTTTAATCATATTAGAAGGGTTGAATCTGCAAAATTAATTGCCTTCCCAGTAATCCCTAGAAGTGAGGATATATTCTGACTTCAAGACTGATGTGATAAATGTTCCTTTCTTGGTCTTATTTCACCTGTCTAGGAACAGCCAAACCCCAACTTCCAACGTGCAGCACTGACCGGTTCACTTGTGTTTATGTACAGCAGTGTGTACCTCTTGCTGTAAAATGTAATGGGGTAGAGGATTGTACAGATGGAACTGATGAAATGAATTGTCCTACTGAGATTCCTACCACTGCTTCTCCATGGCTTTGCAAGGATACAGAGTTCCTATGTGCAAATAAAGGTTGTATCCCATCACTCTTGAGATGTGACGGTGTGCCTGACTGCCAGTTTAATGAAGATGAAACTGACTGTTGTAAGTTACATTTAGTAATGCAGTTATATCCATGCTAACTTATTTTCATAAAATGACAAAGTATAATAGAGCTGTACTAAACAAATCCAAATCCAGTGAATTTAGTATGATTTCACAGCCAAGAACATATTTTTTTTATATCTGCATATCATATAGGATCATTTATGGTATGATCATCAGTGGTTAACTACTTGTTCAGACCTACCACCGCTGATCAGAGGCAAGTAATGAAGCAGAGTTGGGGAACAAATGCCCAATCATTTCTTGAGCAGAATACAGGAAAACTCTATAAGAACAATTGCGTGTGACATAAAAGGGGAGAGACCTGTGGAAAGGGAGCATTCCAGACCCACTCCTCCTCATTCCCCAAACTGCTGTCCCCATGGTCAGGTCCATGGAGAATGGGTATCATGGGTCCAGTGAAGGACTAGTGGTGTGGAGCAGGGACCCATATGTTTCATTCCTCACTCCCATGGTATCTTCCGTTTCTTTCTCTGTAAGAGCCATATCCCCTCAGCAGCTAGGTGGTATTTGTTCTGGAGATCCTAGGTGATGCCTGCTAACTCTGTCTGAGGAGGGATGTTGCTCCTATCTGGTGTTACTTGCAGGTACATCTAGTGTTTCTAAGGCAGGGACAGTATTGGAATCTATATCCTCCACTGTAGCTGCCTCAAGGTGTGCAAGGAAATACCCAACAGGAAATGTGATGGTAGAATAGAGAGAGGGAGAGCACCCTTTCCAGAGGGATGATATATAGAGAAGAAAAGACTGGGAGGGTGCGGTGGGACATGGCATGGAAGAGATACTGTAGAGAGCAAACTGAGAGAAAATAGAAAACTTCTGTGCAAGTAATTGAAGGAAGCGGCAATTAGGAAGCATCTACAGCAGTGGTTGGTACTGTTACAGTGCAGTAACTCCTCACTTAAAGTCGTCCCAGTTAACACTGTTTCCTTGTTATGTTGCTGATCAATTAGGGAACATGCTCATTTAAAGTTGTGCAATGCTCCCTTATAACGTCGTTTGGCAGCCGCCTGCTTTGTCCACTGCTTGCAGAAAGAGCAGCCCGTTGGAGCCAGCAGGTGGGGGCTTGGAACCAGGGTGGACCAGCAGCGTCTCTATCAGCTCCCCGCTCCCCTAAGTTCCCTGTGCGGTAGCCGCCCAGCAGGCTGTCAATTTCTGGGCAGTTCAGCTGTCCCTCCCCCCACTGGCATGTGCTGCTCCTGCCCTCTGCCTTGGAGCTGCTCCCAGGAGTCTCCTGCTTGCTGTGCAAGGGGGGGAGAGGAGAGGGGTGCTAATGTCAGGGTGTCCCCCTCCCCCCTGCTCCTTTACCCCATCAGGTCATCTCCACAGAGCAGGCGGGGGACAGACAGAGCCCAGGACAGAGGGAGCTGCTGTCTCAACTTGCTGATCTACTTAAAAAGGCAATGTATTTAGAGTGGGGTCAGCGTACTTAAAGCAGCAATGCACATCTCTCCCTCACACACACACACACACACACACACACACAGAGTGTGTGTCTCTTTCTCTCTCTGCCATGCTGTCTACTGTCCCTACATTCTTGCTGCCTTTAGAGTATGAGGCTACATTAACAACAATGTGTTAACCCTTGAGGGTTCAGCTGAGTGCTAGTTCATCATTTAGCAGTAAGGCATTCCATGGGAAATATCCTACCCTCTTCCACCCTCTGACTTCACCACCTCAACCATTACATTGTTTAAAACTTATACTGTGTGTGTGTGTGTGTGTGTGTGTGTGTGTGTGTGTGTGTGTATATATGTATGTATATATATATATATATATATATATATATATATATATATATATATACAGTGACAAAGTTCCTCCTCTACCTTGGTGGGTCCTGCTGCACTTATTGGTGGATTTTGCTCGCCTCAGAGCTTCACGGCAGCCCTCAGTTTGGCCACTTTCATGGCTCAAATATGCCGTTCACTCAGATAACCTCATCACTGGCCAGCATGGGGAAAAAAGAGTAAGAACAATCCCTGCAGTATCTGTTGATCCACCATGTGGGTCGGGGAACAGCTCAGAGACCTTCACCTCTGGTGGAAGCTCCTGTGTTGGGTCAGGAGTTGGGAGGTTTGGGGGGAACCCGGGCCCGTCATCTACCGTGGGTTCCAGCCCAGGGCCCTGTGGACTGCAGCTGTCTAGAGTGCCTTCTGGAACAGCTGCGCAACAGCTACATCTCCCTGGGCTACTTCCCCATGGCCTCCTCCCAATACCTCCTTTGTCCTCACCACAGGACCTTCCTCCTGATATCTGTTAATGCTGTTACTCCTCAGTCCTCCAGCAGCACGTCCTCTCACTCCCAGCTCCTTACGTGCACACCTCATTAACTGGAGTGACAGCCTTTTAAAACCAGGTGTTCTGATTAACCTCAATTAATTCGAGCAGCTTCCCAATTGGCTACAGGTGTCCTAATTAGCCTGCCTGCCTTACTTAGTTCTAGAACCTTCCTGAGTGTTCTGGAATAGTCCCTCTTATCTTACCCAGGGAAAAGGGACCTGCTTAACCTGGAACTAACGTATCTACCTTCGATCACTCTCTTGCAGCCATCTGGCCTGACACTGTCACAATATATATATAAAATATAGTCTTTTGTCTGTTGAAAAAAATTTCCCTGAAACCTAACCCCCCCCATTTGCATTCATTCTTCTGAGGAAATTGGACTCACTTAACATCGTTTTGCTTAAAGTAGCATTTTTCAGGAACATAACTACAACATTAAGCAAGGAGTTACTGTGTTAATTAAACTGTGTGGCTGAAACAGAGCATCCTAGGAGGCTGCCATTTTACAAGTTCCAACAAGGTGGAGGAGATCTTCCCTAAATCAAGAATACTGCTGATGGGTCTGGTGCTAAACAAAGAGCAATGATGAATGGGTTTCCAGAACTGGATAGCTATTCTTACGGAGTTCTGAGTCAACATGGATAGTGCACATATTGGAAATGGACCACACAGAGATTTTCTTTAATATGTTAAGGCATATAAAATGATTTTATTTTATTAATCAAGCAGGGAGGGAGTGCAGCCCATAATACTGTACTGCTCCACAGAGTAACCATGGTGGCAAATGTTTTTAAATGACTGTATGGCACTTCTGTTAATATACATAACTGGAAGCATTTCTGGTTTTGTTCTTAGATCACTCAGCTGCATTGCTTTGTGATTCTGCCAGTTCAGTGTTCCAGAGAACACTCCTGACCTCACTAGAGTTTCAAAAGCAACTCTGGTGCTATAGTAGCAGCAACCTGTGTCTTAGGGGAGAATGAAAGCATGAGGGACCTGGAACTCCAACTCCCAGGGTGCACTACAGCAGCTCAGGCTGACACAGAGATTAATGCTGCCCAACCCAAAATGTTTCATTCCAGGTTAACAAACTAAAACCAAATGTTTCATTTCAGTATGAAAACACATATTGCAATATCAGATTTTTCTGGATGGATATTTGATTTTTCAGTCATCTCTGTTGATACATGTTATCCATGCAGACAATCACATACTGTATCTAACACAATCAATGCAAGAGGTGTTCAGCAGTTGATTTTACAAACTATGTGGAAGAACTTTCCTATGAATCTGAGCTGAAAATTGAGCTCTGTGTTTTTGTAGAAAATTCTGAAATTGAATCAATGAAAGCACAAGCTCCAGGATGTTTCTGTCTTTAGACCATTACCTACTTCAAGGGATCCAAGGTCTGGCTGTGTCAAAAGTCCCTGTTTTCAATACTCAGCCACCTCTTTCTGCCCTAGGATGGTCCCCTATATTCTCTAGATTATCTCATTATGTCCTAAGGCTAAGATCCTGACTCCAGTCCACCAGGCCAGTTGTGTGCTCCAGGGATCACGTCTCCCACTACTAGTTCCAATGCTCTTGAAATATTACTTCTGTATCTTTCAATCTTAAAGCTACACCTTGGGAGGGAGGCAAAGTTATTCCTGGCATATTCAAAGAACAAACAGCTTGATGCTGAGATCTTAAACCCAGGAATTTTGGGTGGATTGGAAACTTATTCAAACCTACTATCAGATCCCTACTCCAAAAGTTTGATAGTTTTATGCCTACAATATGGTAGCTGACAATATAACACTACTATGACAGTTGACATTCCCTCTCTCAAGATCATAATTGAGGTTGGTGATGCTTTGGAACTGAACTGCAAGGTGGTTACTATTGTGCAGACTTTTCTCTCTTTGCTGTTTGGTATGCTTTGAGGGCTTTGCAGCATTCATCTTCTCTTGCTGTCTACTTTTGGCATGTTAGATAGCATGAACATTTGTCAGCAGAGGAAAATCAGAAGGGGGAAAAGGAAACACCTATCTTACAAACTCAGTTTACTTTATTGGAATTTTTGCGTGTTCTGTAAAAAAAAATTGAGTGTTGTGCTAGTAATCACACTCTGTAAGTAATGTAATAATAATACAGCTCAGATGATGTTTTCTTAGAAGATTTTTGTGATTTTTCTGAATCTGAATTTGCTTTCCTACGCATAAATGAACATAGCAGAGTGCAGTTAAGCTTTGATGACAACCAGAGTCATTCTTTTAGGTTAGATCATTTTTAACAAAATATTAAACATTTTTTCTGCTCCCCAACTGTCCATTTAATTCTCTTTTATCAGCTGCTTCCAAAGAGCAACCATAGTTCTATCTTTTTAAATGAAATTTCTTTGCTACTCTTTTTGAAAGGCTTCACCCAAAGCATTGAAGTCAATGGAAAGACTTCCATCAGCTTCAGTAGGCTTTGGATCAGACCCTATTCTCCTCTCATTTCACATGCACTATTTCCCATCACAATTTCATTTACCTGGGTGTGTGAACAGAAAGCCACAAAATGCTCATCCTGTTTCAGTCCCAGATTGTATCAAGTGATAGCATCATCTCCCAGGATGAAGACAGGTTGGCAAAATGTGTTCTTTAGAGATAAAGTATAAATCCTGAAAGAGGCCACAGCAAAGAGAAGCAAACACAAATGCATTAGTCACATCTCTACTACAACCACCATCACCACCACAAAAACATTGCCATGTATGATTTTAAGATTTATGTAGAAAGAAATTTCCTGCATCGGTCACTGAACAGTTTGCTTGTGCAGTGTCATGTTAATGTTGTATTATACCTATTAATGTGGTGGATTTTATTTCTTGCTGCTCTTTACAACAGAAGATTCAAGTTATGCTGCCTTTACAAATGCTCTGCTTAGCTAGCCCTTCTGTCACTCCTAATTTTAGAAAAGGGCTCTTTATCTCACCAGCTTTTTTTTTTTGTAAATTGCATGATCTAAAATGGAAAGGGTATAAAATAAACATAAAGACCCAAGGTGTGTATGCATTACTTTCCACATGCCTCCGTAGAATCTGACTTAAGTGCTAACAGCAATGAATAAGAAATGATTTCTCATTTCTCTATAGTGCAATAAAATGGATCTGTTGTGTGCACCTATAAACTTGCGAAGACATGACAAATGTTAAAATCATACATTTTCAAAAAGTTTTTCTTTTTACACACTTAATTTGCACTTACAGAATGAATTATGGATGCAAACCTGAGTATTTGTACCCATTTCCTCCCATTTTAATCCCTGCATTTGGCATCCGCATCCTTAAAACACATGGTGGTCTCTCATGACATTAAATTACAACTCTGCTGGAGCCCATTGTAGTTGTGTGAATGACCAAGTGTATTGACTGAATCCAAAGCATTAATGTAATATTAAAGTAGAAATATCAATCAAAAGTCAGAAAATTCTAAAAGTTAGTTACTGCTGCATTGATAGCTCAGCCATATTCCCTTTCTTAACACCCACTGCAGTGGTGCAGTGCAGTCATGAAGGAGATCCAACCTCTGGAAGGGGAATGTAGGGTGGTGCAGAGCCACTCAAGCAACTTCTTCACCGCCCTTCCCAGTACAGGGGTAGGGGGTGGAGAGGTGGTAAACTGGGGAGAAAAGGGCATGTTCAGGGCATCTCTATGCCCCAACAATCACCTGCTACTGAAACAGTCCTTGGGACTAATGACAGCCAGCACAAAGCAGAGACGCAGCCCAATGATTTCTCTATTTTACCCTATGGTATCAGTCTAGCAGAGAGCCAGTCCCAAGACTGGAGAAAGTAGAAGTGGCTCTATGCCACATTTGTCTTCACAACACAAGCTGTGCTGAGCACAACTTAAATGTAGCCCAGGTACAGAATTCCTATGTTTATCATGGTTTACATTAAACAACATAAGCAATAGTACATGTATCCTTACATGGAGCTTCTGTAAAGTAGGTGGGTAAGAAAAATCTTACAAAAGGTCTAAGAGATGTAAGTGAAATTGCTGAGGTTAAAGACTTGAGTTTTTAAAATATCAAATTTTCACGGCTGTATGCAATTTCACCCCTGATTTTGGATGCATTTATTACTTACTGCAGTTATATGCACAAACTTGTATTTGTGTATAAATGACACAAGCTACAAGTATTTTCCACTGAATGCATCCAATGAAGTGAGTTGTAGCTCATGAAAGCTTATGCTCAAATAAATTTGTTAGTCTCTAAGGTGCCACAAGTACTCCTTTTCTTTTTGCGAATACAGACTAACACGGCTGCTACTCTTAAACATGATCCCTATGATGTATGCAAAAGGAGGAAAACTAGCCAATATTTCCTAAAGTGACTAGTAATTTCAAATATATTTATAGTCCTTGGTAAATTGGCAGTGTGTAAGATTTATGGGCCTGATCCTGTGAACCTTTACTCCTAGGAGTCTACTTGTCGTCTGAGAGAATGCCTTCATTATAATATTCGTATTGCAAGGTTGAAGTGCAGTATTTTATATTCAGTGTTTTCTTTTGGCTCGGTGTAATCTAGTCATTTACAGTACTTAAAATATTCTTAAATTCTCTCATGCTTGTTATAAATTTAAAATCTGGGCCAAATTCTGCTCAGTTACACCGGTGATATGTCTAACTCAAGTGAAAACAGAGTGTTACTCCTGGTTTACGCAAGCATAATGGAGAGAAGAATTTAGCTCACAGTCCCTTAAACCAAGATGTTCAGAAATAATGGCTCAGGGACAGTACCACAGAACATTTCATTAGCTGGAATGTTTCTCAAAGTGACAAAATGCTGTTAGATTCTTGGACAGAATGCAGAACCACTGGGTACATCTTATAGAATCAGTGATGCCATAATGAATTACCTGGAGACTTATGTGATTCTGTCAAGATTTCCCCTCTATAATTCCTTTAGATGAGTTTAGAGAATATAACTGAATGCTACAACATGACAAATGTCTGTAGGTTTAGATTTTTAATGTAGCCTTTCTCCCCTTTTGTTACATCAACCATATATAGTGTTTAGCTTCTAGAAACAAAATGGGATACATTTACAGAAATTTTCTGTTCTATGTTTAAGAATTAATTCAATTATCTTTATAACTGAGTTATCTAGGCAGGTTCATTATGTTTTCTGATGTCTGATTGTGGATTTTCATTAAGCATTGCACCTTATTCTACCAACAACATATCATAAACACCCCCACCTAGGATCTGAACATGGTAAAAGCTTGATTCGGCAACCTAAGCTGTCTTTTTTAATGTCTAAATTGTACACCTCTGAAATGGAAGTTTATAATGGAAATGCTGATCCAGATTTATATACTCTGACACAATTAAGCTGTTATAGTTTTCCAGTAGTGTTTTATCAATGAATAAAGGAAATGTGTCTGACCATGTCATCTTTTACTTTGTTCCAGCCACAAAGGAGTGCTTCAATGGTTCTTTGTTGTGTGCATCAACTAATACATGTATTCCAGTCTCCAAGCGCTGTGATGGTATTGCAGACTGCTTTGATTTCAGTCTTGATGAATCCAGCTGTTCAGGTAGTCAGTTTCACATCAAAATATCATTTCAATAGACATATATAGAGTTTTTTATTTAACCTGCAAATGGTGCACAATATTGACTGAATCATCCTGCTGAAGCTCAGTCAGGTTACATGACGGATGAATTTGAAACATTATGTTATTTGTATAGAGAGGAGAGTGAGAGAAAAAATTGAAAAAATGGTGACTGTTTGAAGTGGGGATATTTCTTAGTATATATATTGAATGACAGTAAAACCTCTATCCTGAAAACATAGAGATTTGATTTTAATTATGCACGTAGTCCCAGTAAAGTGAATTGAACATTTGGAGGTCCCTGGGATTTCTAATGTGCTTAAAGTTAAGCACAATGCACGTGCAGGACTGGGGCCTAAAACAGAAAATAGAGAATGCATCTTAGCATAATAAAAATATTGCAAAGCCTAATATTTTAGTACAACAGAAAAATAATGGATAAAAATAGGAAATGCAGTATATCTAATGAAAATCATCTTTAGAACACACATTTTCTTATATTATACAAAGTGTTTAACTCACAAGGCATCCATAAAGCTATGTTCTGTGCCCAGATGTTAATATGAAGCATTTACTGACTTCTGGGGGAGCACCTGGAAAAGAATTAGAGCAGAAATATAGTTTATATTATGTTTTATTATCTGAAAGAGTAATATTTTACCATGGAAAAAATTCACAGTTAATATAAAATGCTTGGTAAATAGATGTTGTCATCTACCTTTGGTAATTTTTTAATGTTTTGAGTGAATGTTATAAATGCAAGGGAGTATATTTAATATTCAGTTAAATGTAGAGGATTGTGAGATGATAAATATAAAGCAGTAAATGTGAATAGAGGTAAAAAAGGGCCTTCTACTGCTTTTCAGGTGGCATATCTTTTAAATAATTTGCTTCCCACACTATCTTGCTGGAAATTCAGGTATCTGAATGGAATAACTTATCTGATATTTTTTCTTTTATGTCTCCAGCAAACAGCCCATACTATTTCTTTTATCTGACTCGATGCAGCAGTGAATTTGGTCATACATTTTCCCCCATTCCAGGAAGATGGCCCAAATCCTGCAGTTGATTCTAACACCAATAGATCCCTGTGTCCAGGCAAGGCACCACATAGATGTTAGAGTGTAGCCATGCCACATACCATGCCCAGCCAATTGCAGGATCAGGACAATGGTGGGGGTTTTAATAACTTGTTCAGTCTCGTAAAATTGAAACTTTGTTATCTGACCAGTGACTTTCTTATTGTTCAGATTATGCCATATGGTTTCTATTAATAGAATCATAGAATATCAGGGTTGGAAGGGACCTCAGGAGATCATTGTTGTTTTGGGATACATTTTCAAACCAATGAGCCACTGTCATTGTTGTTAATGGAAGTTCTGTCATTAAAAACTGAATCCTGCAAATTTCTGTGGAACTAGTCATAATGTGTAAAGTGAAGCTCATGTACAAATCTTTGCAGGATCAGGGTCTTAGGCATGCATGTAACTTTACTCAGATAAGGAGGCCCACTGAATTCACTGCGCATACCAGTAAGTAATAATTTTGCCTCTGATTCTGAAAAACTTACACACATACTTGACTTTACTCCAGAAATTAGCCACATTGAAGTTCATGAGACTGCTCCCTTAAGTAAAGTTATGCATGTGTCTAGAGTTGCAGGATAGCAGCCTAAATTGTCTTACTACTATAAATATTGCCATGGATATAAACTCCAGCAGACTGTTTTGAAAGTTTAGAGGAGCATGTACCACCCTGCTGTAATTATATAACTATAATGTGGGAGACTATTCAGTGGTAATAAAATAAAGGAGAGGGAGAGGAATTATTTAAGCTCAGCACCAATGTGGACACAAGAACAAATGGGTATAAACTGGCCACCAGGAAGTTTAGACTTGAAATTAGACGAAGGTTTCTAACCATCAGAGGAGTAAAGTTTTGGAATAGCCTTCCAAGGAAAGCAGTGGGGGCTTTTCAAAGATCCATCTGGCTTTAAGATTCTACTCGATAAGTTTATGGAGGAGATGATATGATGGGATAATGTGATTTTGGTAATTAATTGATCTTTAAATATTCATGGTAAATAGGCCTAATCCCCTGAGATGGGATATTAGATGGATGGGATCTGAGTTACCCAGGAAAGAATTTTCTGTCGTATTTTCTGGCTGGTGAATCTTGCCCATATGCTTAGGGTTTAGTTGATTGCCATATTTGGGGTCAGGAAGGAATTTTCCTCCAGGGCAGATCTTCGCCTTCCTCTGTATCATGGGGCATGGGTCACTTGAGGGAGGATTCTCTGCTCCTTGAAGTCTTTAAACCACGATTTGAGGACTTCAATAGCTCAGACATAGGTGAGGTTTTTCGTAGGAGTGGGTGGGTGAGATTCTGTGGCCTGCGTTGTGCAGGAGGTTGGACTAGATGATCATAGAATCATAGAATCATAGAATATCAGGGTTGGAAGGGACCCCAGAAGGTCATCTAGTCCAACCCCCTGCTCAAAGCAGGACCAAGTCCCAGTTAAATCATCCTAGCCAGGGCTTTGTCAAGCCTGACCTTAAAAACCTCTAAGGAAGGAGATTCTACCACCTCCCTAGGTAACGCATTCCAGTGTTTCACCACCCTCTTAGTGTAAAAGTTTTTCCTAATATCCAATCTAAACCTCCCCCATTGCAACTTGAGACCATTACTCCTTGTTCTGTCATCTGCTACCATTGAGAACAGTCTAGAGCCATCCTCTTTGAAACCCCCTTTCAGGTAGTTGAAAGCAGCCATCAAATCCCCCCTCATTCTTCTCTTCTGCAGACTAAACAATCCCAGCTCCCTCAGCCTCTCCTCATAAGTCATGTGCTCTAGACCCCTAATCATTTTTGTTGCCCTTCGCTGTACTCTTTCCAATTTATCCACATCCTTCTTGTAGTGTGGGGCCCAAAACTGGACACAGTACTCCAGATGAGGCCTCACCAGTGTCGAATAGAGGGGAACGATCACGTCCCTCGATCTGCTCGCTATGCCCCTACTTATACATCCCAAAATGCCATTGGCCTTCTTGGCAACAAGGGCACACTGCTGACTCATATCCAGCTTCTCGTCCACTGTCACCCCTAGGTCCTTTTCCGCAGAACTGCTGCCGAGCCATTCGGTCCCTAGTCTGTAGCGGTGCATTGGATTCTTCCATCCTAAGTGCAGGACCCTGCACTTATCCTTATTGAACCTCATTAGATTTCTTTTGGCCCAATCCTCCAATTTGTCTAGGTCCTTCTGTATCCTATCCCTCCCCTCCAGCGTATCTACCACTCCTCCCAGTTTAGTATCATCCGCAAATTTGCTGAGAGTGCAATCCACACCATCCTCCAGATCATTTATGAAGATATTGAACAAAACGGGCCCCAGGACCGACCCCTGGGGCACTCCACTTGACACCGGCTGCCAACTAGACATGGAGCCATTGATCACTACCCGTTGAGCCCGACAATCTAGCCAGCTTTCTACCCACCTTATAGTGCATTCATCCGGCCCATACTTCCTTAACTTGCTGACAAGAATGCTGTGGGAGACCGTGTCAAAAGCTTTGCTAAAGTCAAGAAACAATACATCCACTGCTTTCCCTTCATCCACAGAACCAGTAATCTCATCATAAAAGGCGATTAGATTAGTCAGGCATGACCTTCCCTTGGTGAATCCATGCTGACTGTTCCTGATCACTTTCCTCTCCTCTAAGTGCTTCAGGATTGATTCTTTGAGGACCTGCTCCATGATTTTTCCAGGGACTGAGGTGAGGCTGACTGGCCTGTAGTTCCCAGGATCCTCCTTCTTCCCTTTTTTAAAGATGGGCACTACATTAGCCTTTTTCCAGTCATCCGGGACTTCCCCCGTTCGCCACGAGTTTTCAAAGATAATGGCCAAGGGCTCTGCAATCACAGCCGCCAATTCCTTCAGCACTCTCGGATGCAATTCGTCCGGCCCCATGGACTTGTGCACGTCCAGCTTTTCTAAATAGTCCCTAACCACCTCTATCTCTACAGAGGGCTGGCCATCTCTTCCCCATTTTGTGATGCCCAGCACAGCAGTCTGGGAGCTGACCTTGTTAGTGAAAACAGAGGCAAAAAAAGCATTGAGTACATTAGCTTTTTTCACATCCTCTGTCACTAGCTTGCCTCCCTCATTCAGTAAGGGGCCCACACTTTCCTTGGCTTTCTTCTTGTTGCCAACATACCTGAAGAAACCCTTCTTGTTACTCTTGACATCTCTTGCTAGCTGCAGCTCCAGGTGCGATTTGGCCCTCCTGATATCTTTCCTACATGCCCGAGCAATATTTTTATACTCTTCCCTGGTCATATGTCCAACCTTCCACTTCTTGTAAGCTTCTTTTTTATGTTTAAGATCTGCTAGGATTTCACCATTAAGCCAAGCTGGTCGCCTGCCATATTTACTATTCTTTCAACTCATCGGGATGGTTTGTCCCTGTAACCTCAACAGGGATTCTTTGAAATACAGCCAGCTCTCCTGGACTCCCTTCCCTTTCATGTTAGTCCCCCAGGGGATCCTGGCCATCTGTTCCCTGAGGGAGTCAAAGTCTGCTTTCCTGAAGTCCAGGGTCCGTATCCTGCTGCTTACCTTTCTTCCCTGCGTCAGGATCCTGAACTCAACCAACTCATGGTCACTGCCTCCCAGATTCCCATCCACTTTTGCTTCCCCCACTAATTCTACCCGGTTTGTGAGCAGCAGGTCAAGAAAAGCGTTCCCCCTAGTTGGCTCCCCTAGCACTTGCACCAGGAAATTGTCCCCTACGCTTTCCAAAAACTTCCTGGATTGTCTATGCACCGCTGTATTGCTCTCCCAGCAGATATCAGGAAAATTAAAGTCACCCATGAGAATCAGGGCATGCGATCTAGTAGCTTCCGTGAGTTGCCGGAAGAAAGCCTCATCCACCTCATCCCCCTGGTCCGGTGGTCTATAGCAGACTCCCACCATGACATCACTCTTGTTGCACACACTTCTAAACTTAATCCAGAGACACTCAGGTTTTTTCCACAGTTTCGTACCGGAGCTCTGAGCAGTCATACTGCTCCCTTACATACAGTGCTACTCCCCCACCTTTTCTGCCCTGCCTGTCCTTCCTGAACAGTTTATAACCATCCATGACTGTACTCCAGTCATGTGAGGTATCCCACCAAGTCTCTGTTATTCCAATCACGTCATAATTCCTTGACATCACCAGGACCTCCAGTTCTCCCTGCTTGTTTCCAAGGCTTTGTGCATTTGTATATAAGCACTTGAGATAACCTGTTGATCGCCCCTCATTCCCAGTATGAGGCAGGAGCCCTCCCCTCACAGACATTCCTGCCTGTGCTTCCTCCCGGTATCCCGCTTTCCCACTTACCTCAGGGCTTTGGTCTCCTTCCCCTGGTGAACCTAGTTTAAAGCCCTCCTCACTAGGTTAGCCAGCCTGCTGGCAAAGATGTTCTTCCCTCTCTTCGTAAGATGGAGCCCGTCTCTGCCCAGCACTCCTCCTTCATGGAACACCATCCCATGGTCAAAGAATCCAAAGCCTTCTCTCCGACACCACCTGCGTAGCCATTCGTTGACCTCCACGATTCGACGGTCCCTACCCAGGCCTTTTCCTTCCACGGGGAGGATGGACGAGAACACCACTTGCGCCTCCAACTCCTTTATCCTTCTTCCCAGAGCCACGTAGTCCGCAGTGATCCGCTCAAGGTCATTCTTGGCAGTATCATTGGTGCCCACGTGGAGAAGCAGGAAGGGGTAGCGATCCGAGGGCTTGATGAGTCTCGGCAGTCTCTCCGTCACATCACGAATCTTAGCCCCTGGCAAGCAGCAGACTTTTCGGTTTTCCCGGTCAGGGCGGAATGGTCCCTTCTGACCTTAGTATCTATGAATCTATGAATAGTAAATAAAATAAGACAAATATTCATTGTAACAGAAATCTATGTATGTATGTATCTATGAATCTATGAATAGTAAATAAAATAAGACAAATATTCATTGTAACAGAAAAAGGAACTAATAACAAACATTTGTAAAAATTATCTTGTTATTTTAAAACCTTTGGGTTTTGTTTTTGGTTTATTTGGGGCTTTTTTGGTGAATGAATATTTTTTAAAATTAAATCTGTAAATGCTAAAATATATGTGAACTTAGGTTGATCTCATGCCCACCAAATACCCAAGGTGTAGCAAACGTCCAAAACAACACTTGGCTTGGCATGTCTTTCTTCTTAAACATCTTATTCTATTAAGACTGATTTCCCTCGAGCTGTATGAACATATATCTATGAAAAGTCTTTAATGAAAAGACTGGGCACACACAGCAGATGGTGAACATCTGTTCTTATCTCATCCTTACATTTAAACTATTAATAAGAATATCAGACATAGGCACTAAATCAGTCTAGGAAGTTCAGCACTCTAAACTAACTCTTTACTCTATTGCAGTGGTTCTTAACCTTTACTGCAGCCTGCACCCCTTTGGTTCTCAAAATATGTTCTCGCACCCCTTATCAAAAATTGTTGAAGTAGGTCAGTTCTTTAAACTGAGATATAATTTTTGTTTGTGTATTACAGTAATCGTTAAAACTGTATAATGTTAATAAATACATAGGTTTTATGAAACAAAGTAGTTGTACTTACGTGCCTGTGCTTAATTTGTGTTTTCGATGATTTACCTTCTAAAAAAATCTGGCATGTCTCGCACCTCCGGAAAGGGCATCTTGCACCCCCATGGGGTGCATTCACCCTAGGGTAAGAACCACTGCTCTATTGTATAGTGTTGGGAAGCTTCATATTGTAATATCTGAAGGTTTCAATGAATGACAAAAGCCACACTATGAGAGTCATGTAAAATTTGACCTGAGAAATCACTAGGGCCTGGACCCAGCAAAGCACAGGAATTACTTTAAGCACAAGTAGTGCTATTGACTTTGGTGGAGATACTAATATGCTTAGGATAGGCATGTGACCAAGTATGTTACTGAATCAGGGCCTACAGTGCTGGTCTTCAGAAATGCTCAGCGCCCAAAACACCAGATATACTAAATGAGAGCTGTGAGTATTCAGCACCTCTGAAAATCAAATTGTAGAAAATCTGATGTAGGGAAAAAATCTTGCATTGGCAGGAGGAGCGGACTAATGTCTATTACATCTTCTTTAATCTAGTTACCTTTGTTTACTTATATTTTCCTAGATTGTCCAGAAGGATATTGCAAAAACGGAGGAACTTGTATCATCAAAGAAGCTGTTCCTTTATGCCGGTAAGGTTCATTCTCTTATTCTTTTGAGAAGAGTTTCTTTTGTTCCCTACAATTAGAAATGACAGTCAATGGAAATGTATTTCTGAAGAGTAAATTTGTACTGCATGAGTTTGCACTATTCTCATTTACAGTAGCTGACTGAATAAGAGACCAACAAATAATGAGGGTGTTTTGAGAAGAATATTAGCGAACAAGCAGAATTTTCCACGACTTTCATCTGTCCTGTAGTTAGGATGGCCTGTTTTTTCAACACCTAACATTTCGTCCATCTCATATTGCACATCAACATTTAAAAGAACATATGGTTATGAAAAATAATGCCTTGTTTACAACAGACATATTGTGCATCTCAAGGAAGATTCACAGCAGACCACGTTCCCAGCTCTTCATTAATTTGTGATGTATCTCTGGTATAACATTACATATTGTACATATTTCAGCTGCTGCTTTTCCACTTATGTCAAAAAAAATGGTTAAATGCATTTAGGAATGTTGCAGTGCAAACCAGGGGAGCAATTGTGAATGCCTTCCCAGCTTCTGAAAAGCAATTGCTTTTTATTTTTCATGAGCAGTGATTTTCTGTATTTTCAGCACAGGCTGGACCACCAGCTAGCCAAATAAATTATTAACAGATGGATTAAGATCTCTACAATATTAAGTGAGAGTAAGTTTGGGGTGGCTGCTTACACTAGTGGGCAAAAACAATCAAGCCCTCTAATCAGGGTGAAAGTTGAGGTTGGCTTTACCTCCTTGGTGCCCCTCCCTAAGTCTCTGTCATGGGTGAATGCAAGAGAAGAATCAAGAACACAGGAGCCTCAATCTGCCTTCCATTTGACTTGTTCAAACTTACAGTATCAAACTACAGTTGCTGCATCCCTTTGATAACCACAGCCAAAAGGGTTGGTGGGAGTATGAAGGTTCATTTGTGGAGGTTGGGTACTTCAATCCCTATGCTGGGGATAATAGGAAGACAAGATAGAAAAAATCATGTAGTAGGCACAAGTCTCGATCAGGTTTCAACATCTGTTTGACATCTGGAGCACAGAGTTGGCAGATATGGATCCTGCCATTCAGTTCATGTTGCTGAATATAAATTGATAAAGTATAAAAAGTAATAACTTAAATTAAGGGAGTGGCCCCTTTGTTCGTACAACTGATGAAAGGATGACACTGCAGTGTGTATATTGACGTAGTTGTCTCCAGCCAGGCTTACAATTAAACACAGAGTAGTGGTGGACTGCAGCTTTGGTGGGGCTGTATTATTTACACCTGACCTGAAGATCTCCCACTGATTTGTATGTGAACCCTGAGCTGGGGCTTGCTTTGGTGTGAATGTCACTCCAGTGCCCCATGCATTCCTACTTGACCTAATTAAGTTCCTGTCTGTAGTGGATGTGCAACTCAATGCCCCAGCACCCACGGGACACCCGGGCAACCACCCCCCCCCCCAAGTTTTAGTCACGGGTATTTTTAGTAAAAGTCATGGACAGGTCACAGGCCGTGAATTTTTGTTTACTGCCTGTCAAGGTTCCTTCCCCACTCTGAACTCTAGGGTACAGATGTGGGGACCTGCATGAAAGACCCCCTAAGCTTATTCTTACCAGCTTAGGTTAAAAACTTCCTCAAGGTACAAACTTTGCCTTGTCCCTGAACCCTATGCTGCCACCACCAAGCGTGTTAAACAAAGAACAGCGAAAGAGCCCACTTGGAGATGTCTTCCCCCCAAAATATCCCCCCAAGCCTTACACCCCCTTTCCTGGGGAAGGCTTGATAAAAATCCTCACCAATTTGCATAGGTGAACACAGACCCAAATCCTTGGATCTTAAGAACAATGAAAAAGCAATCAGGATCTTAAAAGAAGAATTTTAATTACAGAAAAAGTAAAAGAATCACCTCTGTAAAATCAGGATTGTAAATACCTTACAGGGTAATCAGATTCAAAACATAGAGAATCCCTCTAGGCAAAACCTTAAGTTATAAAAAAACACAAAAATGGGAATATACATTCCATTCAGCACAGCTATTTTACCAGCCATTAAACAAAAGAAAATCTAATGCATTTCTAGCTAGATTACTTACTAACTTTTTACAGGAATTCTGAAGAGCATTCCTGATCTGTTCCCGCCAAAAGCATCACACAGACAGACATACCCTTTGTTTCCCCCCACCCCCCGCCTCCAGCTTTGAAAGTATCTTGTCTCCTCATTGGTCATTTTGATCAGGTGCCAGCGAGGTTATCTTAGCTTCTTAACCCTTTACAGGTGAAGGGGTTTTGCCTCTGGCCAGGAGGGATTTTACAGTTCTGTATACAGAAAGGTGGTTACCCTTCCCTTTATATTTATGACACTGCCCGTGACCTGTCCGTGACTTTTACTAAACATACCTATGACTAAAGCATAGCCTTAACAATAAGAGGCACACCCTGAAAATATGTGGTCATATTGCTCTGAAGTGGGATGGTATAGTAGTGAAAAGACTGTGCAACTGTCAGAATGAAAGCTGGGGCCAAGAGAATATTTTCTCACCAAATTGATTATACACAGTTTTAACTCTAATACTAGCCAGACAGAATGCACAATACTGTACATTCACATTTAATATATACTACTGTTCACATATAATATATTCAATTCACTGCTTTATCTTCCCTCTATTTAAAGCAGACACTGGATACATAGCAGGTCAAATTTAGGATCAGCTACATCTGCCCACTATAAAGAGAACAAAAGACATGCTTTTATTAGTGCCTGAATTGTAAGGATAGTCTATTGTTAAGCAGTAAATGTAATTACATCCCCTGCCCTGTAGTAAAACAAGTGTGTTAGAAATATATCTTCATTAAACAGTTTTTCAATTATACTGAATATGTCTAGCCAACTGAGCTACAGAGATTAGAATTTCAAGGACACATCATACACAGATAACTGATTGAGGTTATATTTGTACCTGTGTGTCTCAGAAAATGTTGGTTCTTATCCAAAATATAGAAATCAGGGTTTGATTTTGTTTTACTAGATAGAAATGAGAAAGATGCCTTTTCCTTTTTATTTTACAGAGGAGAATTGAGATTACAGGATTATAGTTGATTCCGAAGAGCTTTTTAACTATTTCTTTTAGATAAGCTAGCTGGCCTCAAATTTTCACTCATCACTCTTAGGAGACCCAAATAATCTGTTTTAATCCACAATCAAAGTGGTTTATTGCCTGTAGCACAATAGTGTTTAGCACTATTGCATGAAAAGATGAAAGTGGAACTTTTTAGTAGCTAGACATTTTCCTCAGTGTTTGAGCTGGTCTCTCAAATTCTAAATCCTGTAATATGGTAGGAATTTGTACTTAGAAAGCCTAGGTGCCCACAAACAATTCTAAATGATGCCATAGTACACTGGATTTTTGGTACTAGATAAAAGTCCATAAATAAATTGTTACTAACATGAACGGCTGTCTAAAATTGATTTGTATCTACACACAATGGTTCAAAGATTGAGGGTGACATAAATGTTGTATAAGTGAATGCATGCTGAAAGGATGGTAGAGGAGGGATGTAGCAGAAAAATCAACCAAGAGTAAGTTGTACATAAAGCAGCATCTCCCCTGTTAGAAGCATTATTGTCAATGGTTTAGAGTTCAAAAGAGTGGGAACCAGTAGATCTAGGTTTGATTCCCAGCTCTACCAATGACTCAGTGTGTGACTTTATGTGAACCTCTTAATCTCTCTATACCTCAATGTCCACATCCATAAAATGGGGATAAAACTTACTGTAACCACCTTTGTAAACCACTTCGAGATCCTTTGATGAAAAATGCCATTTTAAATATTTAATTGTTTAATTATTATTTTAATTAATTATAATCTCAGTGTAAACAAATATGATATGTACTATATTATGCTTATAACCATAACTAGATTCATTAGAGTAAATAAAATGAAAAATTGCTGCCGATAATTACTGCAAATACATTTGCTTCTGTCTCTACAAATTCCACACCTTATAAATATTACATGGTCTATTAAGGAAAAGTCAGAGTGAAAAATGCAACTTGCGCTGCTCATGTTGGCATCTACAGTGGTTAGAGATGCAAAAATGAAGGCACAGTTATTTGCAGACACAAAATTTTGCCCTCGTAAATGAACACCATTTTAGAACATTTGGGGCTTAATTTTAACAGTAGACAAGATTTGGGAGCTGTTGTGTCATGGGTATATTTATTAATGAAAGACATTGTTCAAGTGGAATCTATATGTAACATCAGAGTGATACTTGATGCACAGCTCACTAACTTTTTGTACGGGCACATTAAGAGTTGCACTCAAATTATTAGCTGATTTTTTTCCTGCTGAATTCACCTGAGTTACTCTGAAAAAAGCAGCAACTCTTTGAAACCAAGGTTGAAAGCTAAATTGTCAGTCAGTTGATCAGTGCTTACTTTAGAGAAGGGGCCTTTAACTAAGCAAATAAGGAATCAGGAACATAAGTTTCTCCCAGCAGATTTCTGATAAATTACATTTTAAAAAATAATTTCACTTTGTCATTGGACACTTTTATGGGATTTACTTAGATACACAAACTATATATTTCCACTGCTTTTTCACATGTTTTCAAGAAAAGTTGTCAATACAGGAGACCCACTTCCCTTCAAAAGCATTATTGGCCTGATGGACAATCCAAGATGTGTGCTGTTTGTTTTGATCTAGCTACAACTATATCAAATACTGGAATGTTCTACAGTTTGCCATACTTAGTCAGAAAATTTTGCTTCTTTCCTCAGTTTCAGTACCTAGGTTTTTTCAGCAATAAAATCAGTTATTTGAAACTTGCTTTCTTTTAATATGGGAGCAAGAAATTCCACTTTATTTAAGATTGAAGGAGGAGGAAATAAATTGCAATTTTGGCTGACTATGTTTGCCCCCATTCATATTCATGTGGGAACATTCATAGAGTTTGTGTGCATGAATGTTTGGGGAGGAGCCTGTGGCGTTGATTCTCCACTGCCTTTCACTTTGTGTAGTCACTTACATCTGCACAAATTGGTGTAAAATGCTACCATTCTGATTTGTTTTGTCCTCTTTGCACAGGTGGAAATGAGTACACAAGTTGCAGGTTATGGCCTGCATTTATGTGAATATGTCTGTCTATGTGTAGGCACATATATTTGTTTGTGATTCTGAATTTTCATATGGGAAGTGGTATACCAGCTATATTACAGGTATTGTCTTTTTGGATCTTGGAGTGAGGGTGGTAGAAGGTAAGAGCAGAGGCTGGTTTTAAAAACTGAAAGCAAAGGAACTGTTTGGTCATCATGCATGCTGCTGAGAAAGAGTTTCAAGGAATGTGTGCTTTGTTTTAGCCATGATAAGGAGTTCAGTGTAGCAGGTGATAAGTCTGGTGTTGATAAGTAGATTTGTGCATCAGTGGTGTGCAGGTGATACTTGAACCCATGCAAATGGATGAGGTTACCCAAGTATAAGTTATAGATAGAAAAGAGGGCTTGATGTAATCCTGAGGGACATGTAAGCATGAATGGAGAAGAGGAGAGGAGAAAAGGGGTTGCTGAATGAGTGGTCAGAGAGATGGGGGAAAGAACCAAGCAGAGATAGTGTTATGAAACCTGAGGTGGCACAGAATGTTAAGGAGGAGGAGGTGATTCTAAGTGTTAAAGGTTGTTGGAAGATTAAGGAGGATGAGGATGGAGTTTAGGCCTTGAGATTTAGTCTTGATTATAAAAAGAAAAGGAGTACTTGTGGCACCTTAGAGACTAACAAATTTATTTGAGCATAAGCTTTCGTGAGCTACAGCTCACTTCATCGGATGCAAAAGTGAGCTGTAGCTCATGAAAACTTATGCTCAAATAAATTTGTTAGTCTCTAAGGTGCCACAAGTACTCTTTTTCTTTTTGCGAATACAGACTAACACGGCTGCTACTCTGAAACCAGTCTTGATTATGTCAATGGAGACTTTGGTGAGAACAGTTTCATAGAGCGAAGTGAGTGAGTTAAAGGAAATGAAGCCTAGATACCAGTTGCAGACCACTTGTTTGAGTTTAGAAATTCAAAGAAGAATAGAACAGTTGAAAAGACAGGTAGTATTGAGATTTGGCTTTTGGAGAATGAAGAAGGTAAGAGCCTGTTTGTATGAAGACATTCATGCACAGATTACATAGATAGCACAGAGGAGTTCAGCTTCGTATCTTCCCATTATATTACTACCATCTGCAAAGTGATATCAAGGCAAATACAAAGAATTTTCCTGACTTCAGTGTATTTGTGAGTTAGAGGACAGATTAAATATTTGACTTCCCTAGTATAAATAAGAATGAAGCCACCTGCTGCAAAAGGAAATATACAGTATTGATGGAAAAGTTCCTTTTTAGATTTGCTGATGTCTCATGGAAAACTCCTTGCTGAACATCCTGATCAGAAACAATTCTGTTTTTCCTATACGGTGTTCTGTTTTCTTTTTACACTCTATTTTTAATAAGAATATTTGCATGAAAACAAAATGCTTGCTCAGGAGGGATTAATCTGCTCCTATTGCTATTTTTCACCTGAAGTCTCTAACATCATAATCATCTCCAGAGCCACCAAGTGTGATGTCACAAACAATATTAGTGTGCAAGTGAACAATAAGCTTCAGGAGAAAATGAACCCTTCAGGAACAATGTCTTGTTTTCATGTCATAAAAACAATAGGGAGCAATACAGGAAAATACAGCATTTGCAACATAAACAGAACTGTCTCTGAATACAAAAGAGCAAATGTTCTGTGGCTCCTTAAGATCAGTGTTGTGGAGCCTGTTTTGTAGAAGTTGTGTGAACAGTGCCAAACATTTTTCTTGAGTATTTGCTTTCATTTAACAATGAATTTGCTTTGGCCACCTTCATCTCTTTTGTGTTTGCTTTTAGCAATCATATGAGTGATTAAATGGTACTCATCCAAATGCTTGTGGAATTTAAAGTTTGCAGATTCAAATAATCCAAGTTCATGACTCTCTTCTTCCCTCCATCCCTGAGGTAGGAAGGCAAGTAATGTACTTCAAATCTCAGTCCACATACATACCCAGGGTATCACGCTCTTGGTTATGTATCTGTGTAATTTGCCAGTTGCCCTTCAGCGTATGGTGAGCCAGTACTAGACCTATCTCATCAGTTTCCTGTTCATGCTGCTGGGACCATAGAGATGAATTTCTTCTCCAGCAGGCAGAGAAGCAGTATCATCTGGCTATTCCAACTGTCACAGAGCTGGTCAAGCTTCCCCTTCTGGACACTTAGTGTGTTGCTGTGTCCAGGCTCACACACTGGATCCAGGTTCTTCTGAGCTCCTCTGAGTCTGGGCAGGCTCCTGGCCCAGACTCCGGCTCTGGCCTATAGACTCACTCCCAACATGCAGACTCCCTGTCTGATACCCCTTCTTGAAAGTAGGACTCCTACAGTCTAGCTACCCTGGTGCTAAACAAGCAAGTTTCCCAGGCAGTTTAAGCATATCTTTTCTCAGGAGTCTGCCTTAGTGCATACTCTGGTTTGCAGTTTGACCATTCAGGGACACATGACAGTCGAAGCCAAGAACTTAGCGGGTGAGCAAAGTAACTTCTTAAACACTTATAGAATCATAGAATATCAGGGTTCGAAGGGATCTCAGGAGGTCATCTAGTTCAACCCCCTGCTCAAAGCAGGACCAATCCCCAACTAAATCATCCCAGCTAGGGCTTCATCAAGCCTGACCTTAAAAACTTCTAAGGAAGGAGATTCCACCACCTCCCTAGGTAACACACTCCAGGGTATCACCACCCTCCTAGTGAAAACGTTTTTCCTAATATCCAACCTAAATCTCCCGCACTGCAACTTGAGACCATTACTCCTCGATCTGTCATCTGGTACCACTGAGAACAGTCTAGATCCATCCTCTTTGGAACCCCCTTTCAGGTAGTTGAATGCAAGGATGTTTTCCAATTTTTCCACATCCTTCTTGTAGTGTTGGGCCCAAAACTGGACACAGTACTCCAGATGAGGCCTCACCAATGTCGAATAGAGGGGAACGATCACGTCCCTCGATGTGCTGGCAATGCCCCTACTTCTACATTTCCAAAATGCCATTGGCCTTCTTGGCAACAAGGGCACACTCGTATTCAGCTTCTGATCCACTGTAACCCCTAGGTCCTTTTCTGCAGAACTGCTGCCTAGCCATTCGGTCCCTAGTCTGTAGCGATGCATGGGATTCTTCCGTTCTAAGTGCAGGACTCTGCACTTGTCCTTGTTGAACCTCATCAGATTTCTTTTGGCCCAATCCTCTAATTTGTCTAGGGCCCTCTGTATCCTATCCCTACCTTCTAGCATATCTACCTCTCCTCCCAGTTTAGTGTCATCTGCAGACTTGCTGAGGGTGCAATCTACACCATCCTCCAGATCATTAATGAAGATATTGAACAAAACCGACCGGAGGACCTACCCTTGGGGCACTCCACTTGATACCGGCTGCCAACTAGACATGGAGCCATTGATCGTGACTCCTTGAGCCTGACAATCTAGCCAGCTTTCTATCCACCTTATCGTTCATTCATCCAGCCCATACTTCTTTAACTTACTGGTAAGAATACTGTGGGAGACCATGTCAAAAGATTTGCTAAAGTCAAGGAACAACACGTCCACTGCTTTCCCCTCATCCACAGAGCCAGTTATCTCTCATAGAAGGCAATTAGATTAGTCAGGCATGACTTGCCCTTGGTGAATCCATGCTGACTGTTCCTGATCACTTTCCTCTTCTCTAAGTGCTTCAGAATTGATTCCTTGAGGACCTGTTCCATGATTTTTCCAGGGACTGAGGTAAGGCTGACTGGCCTGTAGTTCCTAGGATCCTCCTCCTTCCCTTTTTTAAAGATGGGCACTACATTAGCCTTTTTCCAGTCATCCGGGACTTCCCCCGATCACTCTGAGTTTTCAAAGATAATGGCCAATGGCTCTGCAATCACATCCGCCAACTCCTTTAGTACTCTCGGATGCAGTGCATCCGTCCCCGTGGACTTGTGCTCATCCAGCTTTTCTAAATAATCCTGAACCACTTCTTTCTTCACAGAGGGCTGGTCACCTCCTCCCCATGCTGTGCTGCCCAGTGCAGCGGTCTGGGAGCTGACCTTGTCCATGAAGACAGAGGCAAAAAAAGCATTGAGTACATTAGCTTATTCCACATCCTCTGTCACTAGGTTGCCTCCCTCATTCAGTAAGGGGCCCACACTTTCCTTGACTTTCTTCTTGTTGCTAACATACCTGAAGAAACCCTTCTTGTTACTCTTAACATCTCTTGCTAGCTGCACTCCAGGTGTGATTTGGCCTTCCTGATTTCACTCCTGCATGCCCGAGCAATATTTTATTTATGAATACTTTATTCAGACAGAAAGCACATAGACTTATAGATCCATGCAAAAACAACAAACCTGCATGCAAAACTCTCCCTCCAGTATCCTCACCACTCCAAGAGCCCTTTGGATTTTGGTCTGAGTCTTTTCAGGGTCCAGGTCCCGCCCTCCCACCCCCGGACCTTACTTCTCCAACTCAGTCTTTTCTTCCTGGTCATGGCTTCTCCTCTCTGACTCCTGCAGCAGGCTCCCTTCAGCTGGGGTTGTTCAAAACCCTCCTCCTCAGAAAGTATGTCCTTTTGTGTCTTCCCTGAACCTCCCAGCATCTGAATTTTTAAAAGCCGGTGCTAATGCCTGGTTTCTTTCTTATTCTTCTTAGATTTTCCATTCTGCTGCAGATAATCTGGGAAGAACCAGGTTCCCTAGCCTCCAGCAATTCCATTATTTTAAAGTGCTCCCATTTAAACAGGAAGCTATTTAGGTTAATGACTCTCCATGGTTCTTGGTCTGGAAGAGAGGTGCCACCAAACCTGGTACCAGATGGTTGATTGCACATCTGCTGAGGAATTCATTGATGCAGCAGTTGCATAAAATCACTCAGAATTCATAAATTGTGCATAGGCAGATTCCCCAAATCATTACACCAACATCATCACCAGTCATCAGCTTTGTGGATTCTTCAAAGGTACAATCCTTTATGAGTGATCATTCTGCTGATGTCTTTCTTGAGTGGATCAGCATAGGTAGCAGTAGTACACTTGGCACTATACATAACTTCCCCAAGAGGCAGTCTCGCATGCAGAGTGTTTAATTCCACCAGACCCTACCTCTTTCTTCATCTGATGGCAGTGAAGCTGATTCTTCTCCTGTAGCTCTTAGAGAAGGCATGAAACTGTAAGAGCAGCTGAACTGGCCTCAGATCTCTAATGGTATGTTAAGAACCATGTTCACATTCGCAGTACTGCACTCCCTCATGATTAGGTTAAGCATTCATGAAGCAAGTTATGTGAGGGAAACAGCATTCATGAGCTAACTTCTCCACATTTTTCCCATTGTCTACGGAGGCCTCAAACACAGAAAAGAGATTGGAGATGATCAAGCAGTCTTCTGTGACAGCATACAGCTTCTCCAACATATTGCTCACAATGTGCTGTAACTCAAATCCACACACGCACAGTGTCAGACTGAAACATGCTGCAGATAAGGCTGACTGTGTGTGTGTGCGTGTGTGTTTGTGAAATGGTTTGGCTACTAGTTTTCTTTATCATAGTTCTCCCATTCCCTCCACTGTCAAGGACACGCTAAATCTGCTGCTTTCACTGATCGGTAGTCTGTGCCTGGCCTTTTGGAAAAAATGGCTTGGCACCTACCATTATGGTACGTGCCATCAGCTCCCAGAAGCCCTCTCCTTCCACATTTTCAAGGGCCAGCATTCTCTGAACTGGCAGCATTCAGTAGCAGGGGCTAGGGATGTACATAGTGGTGTCTGGTGTCTCACTTAGAGCTCTCAGCAAGGTCAACTGGGCCTCCTACCAGCCGTGAAAGTTATAGAGGTGCTGCTGTGCCCCATCATCAAGGATGGCACTAGCTCTAACTCATGCCATGCTGGTAAGGAAGGCTCCACTCGAGCTGAGCCAGGCTGCTGCCCATCTTGGGGTTTTATTATTTATTTAAGTTATTGTTTGTTTATTATTATTATATTATTATAAAATTATAATAATAATAATATAATAGAGACATCACTATCATTGTGGTTTGTGTGGTTTCTGAGAGGTGAGGTACCTAGCTATTTGAGGTGAGTTCCATGCTTACTCATCAGGTGTCCAGGATCAAATGAAAACTACTTCAACATCCATGATTTCTGCCTTAAGTATTTCCAAGATGGATGCTGATTGCTAGTATCGAGCAGTCAGATAGAGCACGATGGGACTTTCCATCAGTCCGACTGCTTTCCATGGCCTCTCTTATTGCTGTACCTGAGTTATTGTTCTACTCTACCCAGGTGGAATGTGCACTTTGTTTCTAGACACTCGTGAAACAAGGTATTAACAACACAGTACCTTGAGGTCCTCTTTCTTTTACATTTCTAGTTGTATCTTCCTTCTGTCACTCTACGTCAGCCCTCTCCTAATCTTTCCTCTCTTACACATCCTGAGAATTAATTGGCTCTGTGACAGCATCCTCACCTATTGCCCAGAAATATGTTGAATCCAGATGTGATTTGTCTGTGAGTCACACAGAAAATTACAAACCAATAAACACTATGCATTGGTGTATTTTACAGAAGGTGGGACACTGCTTGATGCAAAGGTAGTAAACGTGTTCCTCAAACCCCTTGCCAGAGCTCTGGCACAGAGACAATTTAACAAGCCACACCAAGATCTAACTGATTCCTTTGCAACAAGGACCATGCAACCTCACATAGCTACTTTGTATCCATGACTGTGGTGAAGTAATAGCTAGGCTAGTAAATATTGGACATTTGTTGTATTTTGTGAGGAGTAAGAATGAGATATTGCTTGATTATGAATACTGAGTATCAATGACTGTCAGAGAACTTTTTGCAATCACTTCATAGAATAAAAAAATCATGACAATTCATTGAGTGAATTTAAATAACTATTAGACTTTGAAGAAATCCTGATCTTCCATTAGCAGGGAAGCAAGCTAAATTTGTTGACTATACTTTGTGCCATGAAATATTTTGCTCAGCTCTACTCATTTTGAGTAACTTTTTAAATTTAATTGGTACACTTAAACTCAAGCAGGGTTTTAAAATTTGTTTCTACCCACTGAGGCCCTTTTCCATAAAAAGTGAGGAGTAGGTTGAGTACATGGCTAAACATGGTCTTTTTAATACATGTGTGTGTGGTGAGGGATAGGTTGAGTATATGGCTAAGCATGTTTTTTTAATACATACATATAGATATAGACTGTGCAAGTGTGTATGTACGTGCACACATGGTTCTGAAGCTCTTCTTTCTCTTCCTATTTGCACGTAGAAACCCTATCCTGAGATAGACCCATGCATCCCTACACAGAGGGACAGCTGTTTTAAATAGCAGTAGTCCCAAGAGACCACAGAAGGGGAGAAAGGGTCACCTAAAAATAATAAATATGTGACTGTTTTGCGGAGGAACAATCCCTTCTCCCAAAAGAGTAGGTAGCTGAGGGCTGGGCAGAAGCACCTGGACCAACCCCCCCCCCCCCACAAGAGCAGTGAGAGAAGCCAGTAGGGAGAACGAGGAAGCAAGACAGATTGGGTTGTGGGGGGCTCTGAAAGGAATAGTTAAGACCTTCCCTACACACACCTATAGACCCCACGGGAACCTGGAGAAGTGGGTGGCTAAAGATCTACTTCCTTCTCCCCCCAAAAAGAGAAGCCTCAATTTCAAATTGCTTTCCAGGTTTTGGAGTTCTCTGCTGGGCAAACAGAGCTAGCTGTCTGTTCTGGATACAGTGTTTTTGGAAGGAATCTGCCAGTCTCAGTTTCTTTAATGTCAAAAAACATTTTGCCTCACTGTGCCTGTTAACTTCTACCTCTGAGTAGCACGATGGATGCAGGCATCTTATTTGATTAAACAAATGTGACAGCACTGCCCCAAATTTTTGTTTCTGAGCATCCAGCGTTGTAAAGAAACCTGTGGTAATCAATTTAAGTAATCAGATTTAATTTTCTTACTAAGCAGCATATTTTCTGCAATGAGAAACTGAAGGTCGGATTTCTCTGTAAAACTGGAAGAAAGCAAAGTATCTTCTACCTTTCTGTAACCCACTGTCTGAAATGAAATATTATTTCTTTGATGATCTGACAAAAGTATTGTTTGACTAGCACTGTTACAATATTCAGGACAGCACTCTTTATGGAAGGACACTGGCTGGATTTAGTCTATTGTCATCCTGCACAGTGAATTGTTACCCGGATATTTTCCAGATCCCTTTTTATCACTTGTTTGGTATGTGGATAGTTTTTTTCATTACGAAACAGTTGTACAAACCCAAGACATCCTGAGTTGCTAAATAAAATGGAGAGACTCATGAAAGT
Source organism: Dermochelys coriacea (assembly GCF_009764565.3). Classification (NCBI taxonomy): domain Eukaryota; kingdom Metazoa; phylum Chordata; order Testudines; family Dermochelyidae; genus Dermochelys; species Dermochelys coriacea. The sequence continues at coordinate 232,713,579 of NC_050069.1, forward strand.
GATATGCAGCCATTCTGATGAGTTTGAGGAGCGGAGTGGAGCCAGCCCCTGTTCTGAGAGTAACAGAAGCAGAACATGGTAAATGTTACTGCTTAAACAGTGCAAAGTGTATTTTATCAGTCCCATCGGAATATGCAGGATCTGTTCTATTGGAAGGGCGGAAGCAGCGGAGCATAATTTAACAAGGAAAGTGAAAGTGACTCCGATTTGTAAGAATGCTGAGAAAAAAGTCATCTCTTGGACTTGAGATTTGTAGTTCCCCATACAAAACTCCTGGGGTAGGCTTACCCATAATGCTTGAGATGCAAAAAGCATTCCAGCCTGTCTTATATATGTCCTGTGTACCAGCTTGGATTGCCACAGTTTTCAGTTGTGCCAAATATGACAAAATTACAGACCCATTCACAAGACAATCTGCTCCTCAAAGAGAAGGCAGATACCTGTGAGCAGTAGAGAGTCAGGGTGAGGGCTGCTAGCTGGGCAGTACCTTATGGCTTGCCCTTATGACTAGCACCCCAGGACCATCTCTATCATCACACTGAATGTTGAGGTCAGTGTGGGTGAGTGTGTCTAAAATGGGGAAGAGGTTAGGTAAGTGTCTGGGGAGGAGTCTGTACTGCAGAGGTGCATGATTGAGAGGTAAGAGGGAGGACTTTGTACTGGGAGGGATGGTGTCTTGTGGAGAAGGAGGTTATCACATTCTTAAATGTATTAGCGGGAGCATTGCTAGGAACATGGCTGAGAAGCTGTAAAAATAATAGTATTTTATATTATACTGAAAAAGAGAGAAATAGCCAGAAAGCCAGAAGTAAATAAATAAATAAATAAAAACTAGGGGGGGGGGAATGGAAATCAGGCAAAGAATAAAACATCTTGAGCTGCACCTTTCCCTCTCACAGCTCCTCTCTGCCTTTTGTCTGCAAATTGTCTATAGAGATTAAAACATCTTTGGGGCAGGAATCTATCCTTTTATATGTCCATAAGGTGTCTAGCACATTTTTGGACTTCACAGAATTAAATAATTGAGGGCCAACTTCAGTTGCTTTACCCAAGATGAATAAGTACCTTGCTCTGAGATCGATCCCATTGACTTTAGTGAGGCTACTTGTAGATTTAAAGAAGCACTCCAGGTGAATAAGAGTATCAGAATCTCACCCTAAAAGGATTAGAGCAGCATGTCTCTGCTGTAGCTCTGCCAGCTCAGAATTCCATTGCCTAAGAGAAGTTTGCATGTAGAGATTTCTCAGTGAGAGGCACCTGCATGCTGGTTGTGAACATCTAAAGAGACCATACAGAATATAATATGAAGAAGGCCTGGGGGGATAAACTGTATCGGGGAAGAGTGTGGTTAAGTGTTAGAGCAATGGAGAAGAATGTGATGTGGAGAGAACCCATACTTAGGAAGAGGTAGGTTGGTGGTTAGAAGAGTTAGAGGGAGATTTGTCCTGACAAAGAGGTATGTCCTCTATTCTGTGTTGATAGCATAGTATCCTGACCTGTGACCAGCCAGTCCGCCCCTGCAGGACTCCCTGGTGGCACAAAAGCTGCAGGTTACCTTGCCTCTCTCTGATCTTACTTTCTTTCTTCCTGCTCAGCCAGCATGAGTTTAACTATGTGAGAATTAAACCCTTTGTGCTGTTGCTAGGTGGCTGAGGCACCCTCTAACAAAAGCCAAATTAAGTAGAACTTCTTGAACTTTTCTTGCCAGCTATTACAATGCTGACAGATCTGCAGTGCTCTGTGCATTTTAATTTTAAACAAATATACACAGAGGATTTTTCTCATCACTCTGAAGGGCCTTTTCATGTTTGCCATTGCTTTAATCAGCTACCAGTCTGCATCTCTAAGAGGAAATCTGTAACTATGTGCTATTCCCACACAGCCCTCAAAAAGTATTCTTATTTTTACCCTAAAGTTCAAAGAACCATGTCTATAGATTAATCTCCAGGTCATCTAGCCAATTTCTTAGAACAATCCTCTTGAAAAAATTAGAGCAGATTTTAAGATGCATTTATTTTAGAAAGATCCTTTATGTTAACATGGTGGGCAGTACAGTTATGCCCAGGACAAATATGGCCCATTGTGTCTAACACACTGTAAAATGCAGAAGGCAATTAAACACCTGAAGAGTTAATTTTGAAACGATTAATGTAAGCTTACTTTCATGACCTTTTAGCAATCAGAAAGGTTTGGACTCCAAGAGTGAACTATCTCCTTGTTGGATGAGAAATGATTTGGCTAAAACATACGATATTTTATACTCATCTCTGTTTATTTACAATATGTGTGCTTTTGAACACAGGGATTAAATAGCAAAACAGACCACAGACAAGTCACAGGCCAGAGTGCTGGAAAGTAATTGTATCAATTACTGTCTACTCTGTTGAGCCCTGTCCTACTTTACGCTCTGTGCCTTCCCACTGAGACCAGTTGGAAAGCGCAGGGTGAAAATCTGGGAAAACTTTAACAATTGGTGTGTCTATTACAGGACTCTGCTGGACAACTCTCTGGTGCTGCATTTCCTTTCTGCAGCAGAGAGGGATGACTGTCAGACATAACTGGCTGCCTGATTTTCCCTCTGGTTCTATACATGTTAGAGCAGTGGTTCTCAAACTTTTTTTTTTCTGTAGACCACTTGAAAATTGCTGAGAGTCTTGGAGGAACACTTAATGATCTTTCCAAATGTTGTTTGTACCATTAGCTAACTATTGTAAAGAGCTTTGGATAAAAGAGCTATATAAAAAAATTAATAATTAACTTTTTTTTTCCTTACAAATAAAAGCACACAACTTATATTTTCATATCAGTAGTTTTACCTTTCTAATGCGATGGATGTGCCCTCTCTCCCCCGACATGGCAGCCCCCGAGCTGGGGCTGGGAAGGAGGAGGGGTCTCTCCCTCTCTCCCCCGCCACAGCAGCCACATTGCTGAGGCTGGGAAGGAGGGCCATCTGTCCCTGGCAGCCGCAGCCCTGGAGTTAGGGAAAGTTGCCTCTTTCTCTGGCTGCTACAGCCCTGCACGTCCCAAATTCCCCCCACCTCCTCTTCTCACCTCACTGCCCCCTCCCACCTACCCTCTATTCCCCACAAGGCTCACCTTACACGTGCATCTTCTCCAGGGTCCAGTCACCTAATTAGTGGAGCCACGACTGCACAGCTCCACTAATTAGGTGGGTGGCCCTTCATTGTCTTGTGTGCAGCTGCCCAGGCATGCACCTTAGAGGGAACTATCCATGGACCACCTGAATGGAGCTGATGGACCACTGTTGGTCCATGGGCCACAATTTGAGAATCTCTGTGTTAGAGCATCATAAGCATTGAGGCAGCCTGCATATACTAGCTGGGTATTGCCCTGGTGCATTGCACTTTGGTCCATTCTCAGCAAAAACCTATTTCAAATATGTATTTCAAATAACTTTTTAATTTTGTGTCTTTACCATTCTTGACAGACTCCTTTGTTAACTACTGGTGGTTTCCACAGACAAACTCCTGTCCTACTCCAATTGATAGCAAAACTTCCATGCCCTTCAGTGAGGCCAAAAATTGGCCTGGGACTGTAAAACAAAAACAAAACAAAGATGGTAAATACTTAAGATTACATGATGACTGATTTCCCATAAAATGTAACAGGAATTTTGTACCCTTAGACACTGGTGTGGAGGTTTCGACCTGGGCTCTTGGACTCCCTTTCAAACAGTGACACCAGACACACCAGAATGCTCAGTTCAGAATCTTGATGTTTGCACAGGATAGAATTATAATGTTATGAATAGGGAGTTCTTCTCTGGAACAAGCCATTTGCAAACCATTGATTTATTCTCACATGAATTAAAGTGGGTGGTTTGATATGTATTGTAGTCTAGAAGGACAATGGTCAGTAGGAGTTCATTAACCAGAGGTTATCTCCAACAGCTTTTGAACAGGGGTGGGGAACCACAATCCTTTTTTTATTTCAGTCCTCCATGGAGTAATAATAATGCAAATGCTATGTTTTTCTGGAGATTTTAAGAAATTTGAAGTAAGTTCTCTTATAAAATGTGTTATCTTTAAGTACACTTAAAATATTGCACTAATATAGATATAGTAACTCATTGGGGTAACCTCAATATGCAGATTATTGCTGCATGACAGTTCCCTTTACAACAGTTCAAAACAGAGGGTTGTGTATGGGATGATTTGGTTTGTCAAGGCAAAGCTGTAGTGGCTACCTATTAGGGTGCCACCACTACCATTGCAGCTCTGGTGCTGCAGAATAATGGCCATTTGGAGGCTGCACAGGGGCTCCAGACCTTGGCCCTTCCTCCCAAACCTTGTGTAGGTCCAATTTGTAAAGCCTATTAAGATGAGACCAAATATGGACCAGAGACTGAAAATATTTTTATTTACTGCCAGTAGCTGTGGAACACTTTCTGTTGGTTCTCAGTAAATAAATAATAAAGCTAGCAGACTGTTTAACCAAGAATACAAATTATGTTGTATTGTACTAACTTGTACTATAGGTAAGCTTTTGTTAATATATTTCTATTGTCTTTACGCACATAATATATTTTTACTCCCTGTATACCATTAAATATTTTTCAGTATTTTGTTATATTGGAAAGATGCAATTCATTATAAACATAGAACTCTGATATACTTGGAACTCGACAGTCATCTCAGTAATCATAGCCCTAAGTACACAAATCCTCATGCATCAAGATGAGAATATAAAACACAGCGATATGTTTTGTTTAATATAAGAGGATAAGTGATTAAATAGGTTGGCATGAAGAGAAAACTGACCTTTGCCTCTTCCTAGAATTATTATGGACTTGTTTATTTATTTGCATTGGCAGTGAAAAATGTCTTGCAAGAAGTACAAAATAGCATTAAAACTTGAACTTGCCATTTTTCCTATTGCTCTATTACAGTGGTTCCCAAACTTGTTCCGCCGCTTGTGTGGGGAAAGCCCCAGGCAAGCCGGGCTGGTTTGTTTACCTGCCGCGTCCGCAGGTTCAGCCAATCGCGGCTCCCAGTGGCCGCAGTTCGCTGCTCCAGGCCAACGGGAGCTGCTGGAAGTGGCAGCCAGTATGTCCCTCGGCTTTTGCCACTTTCAGCAGCTCCCATTGGCCTGGAGCACTGAACCGCGGCCACTTGGAGTCGCAATCGGCCGAACCTGTGGACGCAGCAGGTAAATGAACCGGCCCAGCCTGCCAGAGGCTTTCCCTGCACAAGCGGCAGAACAAGTTTGGGAACCACTGCTCTATTATATACAGTTTTACAATGCAGCAGAGTATAACTACAATGCTCATATAAGTCAAAGACCAAGTATTGCATAATATAAGTAATTCTTTGTATTGCAATAGCTGCTAGGTGTCGCATTGTGCTAAGTGTTCTATATGTACTGTGACAAAGTTCCTCCTCTACCTTGGTGGGTCTTGCACTTATTGGCGGATTTGCTTGCCTTGGAGCTTCATGTCAGCTCTCAGCTTGGCCATTTTTCTGAACCCACAGTCCAGGTCGACGACTCCTGTGTCTGACCAGGAGTTGGGAGGATTTGGGGGGAACCCGGGCCTGCCCTCTAATCCAGGTTCCAGCCCACGGCCCTGTGGAATGCAGCTGTCTAGAGTGCCTCCTGGAACAGCTGTGTGACAGCTACAACTCCCTGGGCTACTTCCCCATGGCCTTCTCCCAACACCTTTATCCTCACCATAGGACCTTCCTCCTGGTGTCTGATAATGCTTATACACCTCAGTCCTCCAACAGTCCACGTTCTCACTCTCAGGTCCTAGTGCCTCTTGCTCCCAGTTCCTCACACGCACACCACAAACTGAAGTGAGCTCCTTTTTAAACCCAGGTGCCCTGATTAGCCTGCCTTAATTGATTCTAGCATCTTCTTGATTAGAACACCTGCAGCCAATCTGCCTGTCTGTCTTAATTGTCTCCAGAAGGTTCCCGATTGTTTTGTTAATGGATTAACATTGATGTTAATGGAGTTAGACATCTGGATCTAGGTCAGTGTATGGAACTTACTAATGTCATTATCAACCATCAGTGAGTTTATCAATACACAGTAAAACTAGATGGCCAAGCGGTTGTGTACTTGGTTCCATGTAGCTTCTCAAGTGGCTCAAGGGTGAGACAGGAATTGATATAGATACTATCTAAGCAATGCCAGTCTTTCAAAATGATTATCCTGAACTTTCCTCCAGTTCAGGCAAACCACAATTATATGCATATGACAAGGGGTTCAGCTCGGGGAGCGGTTATTGGACTCAAAATGGCCCTTCCATCTACATTCATTTTGAAACCCTGTGTTTATGAAATGTCATGAGAAAATAGTCCATTTACTTACCTTCCTTGTGATTAGCTAAGCCAGGGTTTAGGGGCTGGAGTTGCAGTCACCACAAAATAAGTACATCTGCTGCAGCTTTAAAAGTGTGGAACCAGTAATGCTTTCCTAATCACCACAGATATGGCCAGTGTGCAGCCTCCACAGCATATTTTGCCCATTCCTGGGTCTCAGTTCTCAGTGAAGTCACAACCCACATAATATTCTCTGTGCAAGTCAAACTTTTGGCAACAGGCTCATGAAAGAAGGCTCAGGTCCAAACCATAAGAGACATGTCAGCAAACAGTTTAACATCCTTTTTGCCATGTGGGTGACCAGAGCAACAGGAAGGCTGTTTTTATTGAAACCTCATGGAAAGAGAGTTCCCAGCATTTTTTTCTTGGGGAAATAAATAAATAAATAAATAATGCTATTGTGGTCTTGATAGGAGTCAAATGCTCAGTTAATATAATTATACCCAGAGATAGGTACATTTGTGTAGTAGCACAATCAGAAAAATGCCAAATATGAAAACTGCTTATCCTCTTTCACCTCCATTCCTATCAGGAAGGAAGAAATAATTAAATTAAATCTGTGTTCAGAGCAAAATATTCAGTTTCCTTTTCTATACTTTAGGTTTCAAAGATGCAGCTTTCCGGCTAAGCTATTCCTCAGAGTCAATATTTTAGAACATATTTAGTAAAATTTTAAAAATGGTTGAAAACATACAGAAGCTATCCTTATCTGAGAGAATAGATATGCAGTTTTACAGTTTCTTCCATCAGCAGGGAGGTGGACTGGATGCACTAACTTCTTTAACTTCTATGAAGGTGAAAAATGTAAACATTAGGGGCTACATTTTCCAAACTCTTCATGAACTGAATTCCTCAGATTTTGGGCAGTCAACTTGAGACAAGTTAAGTAGGAGCAGCGGTTGTTCAGTGACTCTGAAAATCAAGCCCTAAATGCATTGATTTGGCCATCCAAAAATAGAGGCACCAAAATTTGACCTACACCTATCAGTCCGTCCGTCTCCCCCCACCCCCCAATTGCTAGTGCCAGTGCACTATATGACATCAAAACATTCTATTGGAACAGTTATCTGGATTTATATATTTTAGGCCACATACTGATCCTACTGAAGTCTTATATTTTGGATTTACAGCTTTATTCCATAGTTTGATGCAGTGTTTCTATATTGCTAATCAAGTGCATACTTTATAAGCTGAAATTTATTGTTGTTTGTCACCCCACTTAGTGTTGTATACCTATTGGACAACAATTTTGCATGGCCTGGTGAGTGAACTGTGTAATTCTGGTAGAAAGATAATTCCAGTAATAGGCTTACACTAGAAGTGACAGACTGAAGTAGCAGTTGTTATGGTGTTAACTTGTGATCAAACTGTATGATGTATGTAAATTGTAGTGTCATAAAAACTATAGGCCAAATCTTCACCTGTGTAAATAATCATAGCTCCATCTGCAAACCTAGCTTAACAAAAAAGCAGGTGAACGTTGTGATGAATAACACATAGAAAAATATTAGTTCAACTTTTACTTCACAAAACAGGTCACTGGCTAAATAAACTGTGCTGTTCACTCCTCGTTCATTAAAACCCTGCTAAGACAAGTCCAGAGCAAAAAGCCAGCACATCAAAGTGCAGAACATAAGTGAGGCAGAATATTGTGTAAATCTGCTACCAAAGATCTTCATGTTGATATAGAACCCTGCATTTAGCTGACTTAGCAGTGGAACAGTTGAAGGTTTATTTGGTTTGGATTTTTTTTAATGGATTTCACTTTGCACTTTTGGCCTTGTAATTTGTTGGCTGAACAAGGCCTATCCTTGGAAGACCTAGGATACGGTTGGCCTGTTACTCAGTGAGGGGGGAAAACAATAACAGAAAATCTGGAAATGGCAAAAGTCCTAAATGACTTTTTTGTTTCAGTTTACACCAAAAAGTTTAGTAGCAATTGGACATCTAACTTAATGAATGCCAGTGAAAATGTGGTAGGATCAGAGGCTAAAATAGGGAAATAAAAAGTTAAAAATACTTAGACAAATTAGATGTTTTCAAGTCACCAGGGCCTGATGAAATACATCCCAGAATACTCAAGGAGCTGACTGAGGGGATATCTGAGCCATAAGTGATTATCTTTGAAAAGTCATGGAAAACGGGTGAGATTTCAGAGAACAGGAAAAGGGCAAATATAGTGCCCATCTATAAAAAGGGGGATTACAGACGAATCATTTTAACTTCAGTACCTGGAAAGATAATGGAGCAAATAATTAAGCAATCAGTTTGCAGATACCTAGAAGATAATAAGGTGATAAGTAACATTCAGCATGGATTTGTCAAGAACAGATCATGTCAAACCAACCTAATAGCTTTCTTTGCCAGTGTAACAAGGTTTGTGGATGGGGGGAAAGTGGTAGATATGGTATTTCTTGACTTTAGTAAGGCTTTTGATGCTGTCTCACATAACTTTCTCATAAACAAACTAGGGAAATACAACCTAGATGGAGCCACTATAAGGTGGTGCATAACTGGTTAGAAAACCATTCCAAGAGAATTCATAGTCAGGCTGGAAAGCATATCAAGTGGGGCCCTGCAGGGATAGGTTCTGGGTCCGGTTCTGATCAATATCTTCATCAATGATTTAGATAATACAGTGTATACCTATAAAGTTTGTATATGATACCAAGCTGGGAGAGGTTGCAAGTATTTTGGAGGATAGGATTAAAATTCAGAATGATCTGAACAAACTGGAGATATGGTCTGAAGTAAATAGGATGAAATTCAGAAAGGACAAATGCAAAGTACTCCGATTAGGAAGGAACAATCAGTTACATACATACAAAATGGGAAATGACTGCCTAGGAAGGAGTACTGTGGAAAGGGATCTGGGGGTCATAGTGGATCACAAGCTAAATACGAGTCAACAGTGTAACACTTTGCAAAAAAAAAAAAAAAAAAAAAGCAAACATCATTCTGGGATGTATTAAAAGGAGTGTTGTAAGCACGACACAAGAAGTAATTGGTTTGTTTAGTCTGGAGAAGAGAAGACTGAGAGGGGACATGATAACAGTTTTCAAGTACATAGAAGGTTGTTGCAAGGAGGAGGGAGAAAAATTGTTCCCCTTAACATCTCAGGATAGAACAAGAAGCAATGGGCTTAAACTGCTTAAACTGCAGCAAGGGCAGTTTAGGTTGGATGTTAGGAAAAACTTCCTAACTCTCAGGGTGGTTAAGCACTGGATTAAATTGCTTAGGGAGGTTGTGGAATCTCCATCATTGGAGCTCTTTAAGAGCAGGATAGACAAACACCTGTCAGGAATCATCTAAATAATACTTAGTCCTTCCTTGAGTACAGAGGACTGGACTAGAAGTCCTCTTGAGGTCCCTTCTCCTATGATTCTAAAGCTTAAACCCCCAAGTGATCAAAAATAAGCGCTTGTCTTCACTACCGGGGAGATTGACACTGCTCTCTGGTCGACTCCAGTACTCCACATTCCCGAAAAGAGTAAGGAAGTCAATGGGAGAGCATCTCCTGTCGACATAATGCAGTGAAGACACTGGGGTAAGTTGACCTAAGATACGTCGACTCCAGCTACATTATTCACATAGCTGGAGTTGCCTATTTTAGGTCAATTTACCTCAGTAGTGAAGAAAAGCCAGAAGGAAGACAGTCCCTTGAATAATGAAACCATCACATCATATTATTTGAATGGCTAGGTTTCTTAAAAGCAGGATTTGACTTTGTATTTTTTCCTTCTCCATCTTGCAGTCTGCCATAAATTCTGGCCTTGTATGTATGGGGTCACCGGTTGATTTATAGCTGTCATTTCAGTAATACTGACTATTTCAAGCCTAATCTCATTCTAATAATTCCTCTGAAATGATCTCTGTTTGAATTGTAGTCCTCCTATAATTTTCATAACTTTTAATATAACTGACTTATTTCCACTCTCATGAAATTGAACATAAAGGTGTAATCTCAGTTGCTCAGCAGTACAGTTTGCTCTTACTAATAAATGGATCAGCTCCAGTATGAAATGTCTTTGTTCTAATCCAGTGTTTGCCAAATGTCTTCTTATAAGGGATTGGTGAACTGGTTCAAATAAAATATTGATCAGATCAATCACCCCAAATTTAGACATAGCTGAATTAGATTTTGAAATAATTGATTTAACTTTTTTGGTTTTGTTTGTAATTTTTTGCTTTCTTTTTTCATTTCCGGTTGTTAGTGGGATCTTGTATAGAAGGTTCCACAATTTACTATTTACAGGTATCTTGTTATTTTTCTTTTTTCCCAAGCGCATATAGTTGAATTTGCGTAAGTTAAATGCACATATGATGCGATTCATGTGTATAAGCCCTAATGCCATGGAAAGCAAATGGAGATTCTCCTAAACTTCAGTGGTAGAGGCCTGTGTTTTTAGTGCAAAAGATCGCGAGTTGATGTGTGTGTGCTGTTACTTGAACTGCAAGAATTGTATATGATCATGGAATATTATGGTATCAAACCTTGGGATACGTATGCTGTCTGGCCCTCAAAATCTTCACTAGTTCATAATAATGATGGTTGTTTTCACTTACTAAAAATGGGATAAGCAATGGGGAAAATGTGCAAAGCCTATTATGATTAGAGTAGGTTTCCAACTGCATTTAACTGTAGGTTTAACCACTATATGATTAGAGTAGGTTTCCAACTGCATTTCTCAAGATAACAAGTAGGTGAATATATAATGTTAGGGCTTGAATGAAACTTTAGGCTCAGGCTGTTTATGAGTCAGACCTGAGTCACAATTCTTTTCCAGACCCCTCTTTGCTTCCAAAAGGAAGTAATTCACTGTCCTGTAATTCAGCTATTTAATCCCTTCATCAAGTGAGTAAAGTGCGTTTTATGTCCCTACATCATTCTGGCTCAGCTCGGAGGAGAAAAGATTCTGAGTCCGAAGGGTGTGTAGTGGAGGATTCAGAGCTGAGGGACATGATTCTGAGCAATAGAGAGGCTAGGTAAGAAGAGGTGGATTCTCCTCCTGAGGACAGGGAGGAATGTGGTGTGTTTCTGACTTGGTGAGGGGTTTGAGGAAGCTGAGAAGGTTTAGGAAGTTTTTAGCTGGAAGAGAGGATGGGAAGGTGGGAGATTCAATTAAAAGGTGTAGGAAAAGTGGTGTGTTAAGGTAAGACAGAGATTGCAGGGGGAGAATGTGAGATCAGACGAGAACAGAAAAGGCATGACTGAGAAACAAACTGTTTTCTCCCACCCTGCCTTTTACAGAAAAGTGTCCCAGTTCTTTGAGCTGAAAAGTGTGAGAGGGAAGCAGGCATTCCTTTTAATTCCCTCATCTACTGCCAAGCTCCCTCATCCATTGCCAACACAGTTCTCTGTGATCCCCTTGACCTCAGCTTTTTCACTTTGAAAATATGATCAGCTTGCAGGATAGAGGGGCAGGTTGCAGATATTCATCTCCAGTCCCACTACTTATTTGGGTACCAGCTGCCAATGCCATAGAGTACACAAGCAGCTGGTTTTTTTTATTTGTAGTTTACAGACGGACCTGTGGATTAGCATTTCTCTGGAGCATGTGAGAATGTACTGCTCTGGCACAGGGCAGCTTTGTGAGATTTATAATAAATAGCTATGGTGAACCATTCCATAGTCTACTCTGGCACATGACTTCCTGTCCTTCGGTTAACCACCACTGCCAATTCAAGGTATTAGTACAATATAAAGTTGCTTTAGTCTCTTTAGGAGACTAGTTGAAACTTTTGAAGTACAGTACTTAATAGCACTAAAGTTTATCCTGATTAGAGTAAGGTTTAAAAAACAAAAGCACCTAGTTTTAAAGAGTTATGAGAAACTGCAAATAAATAAACATTTTCATGTGGTGAGAACTTAACAGTGCACAGTGATCACTGCACAACAACTTCAAGAAATACTTTAATGAAAAACTGCTTGCTATTGAAAATACACTTCTCTTTTTAAAGCTACAGGCTAGGATTAACCCCTTTCCTTCCTACCCAACTCCCCCCAGTCCCTCAAGGACAGTCACATGAGGGAACAGAATCCTGATCCCCAAGAGATAAGAGAATTCTTTTGGCTGCAGACAGAGCAACAGTGGGAGTAGGAGGGAAGGAATCAGAGAGGGTTTCCCTATTTCTACCCACTCCTCCGAGCCTGAATTTAAGCCCTAGGGACTCCTGAGGAGAGACCCATGGGGTAGGAGCCTCAACCATCAACCTGAGACATGAAGCCAGACCTCCAGAAGGCCAAGGACAGACACAGAGTTGCACCTTCACAGCCCTGAGTCCCTCCCTCTGGAATCTGGAGTATCATTTTAGCTGACAAAAATTAAATAAAGAGACCCAAAAAACCATTGAAGTGGGACTAGGTGTTACTCTCTCAATGAGCCTGGGTTATGGGTCAGAGGAGAATTTGGCATAACAGGGGAATTTAGTATTTTTAATCTTTTTTTAATGGTGTTGATCCACTGGCACATGTGTACTTGCAGGTAAATGGGGCCTTTCAAAACTAGAAAATAAGTGAGGGATAAGTTTATATCTATATCTTAAAAAGGAACTATTGTATTACCAACTGCAAATGTGCAAACATAATAAATCAGGCCCTGAAAAATCATGACATTGACTTTTTGCATTCTTTTTATTTAAATTCTTGCTTTTAAATCTTTAGGATTTATTTGGTCATGTTTTAAGCTTTTTTTCTGCAGCCATAAGGGCTAGAAACTTGCAATTTTTTAAATGAAAGTTGAGATTCTCACATGACTCCAGGAGTTAGGGCTTTAAAAACAAGCCAAATATCATGAGTGATAGAATTGCAAGAGTTGGCAACACAGGAACTAACGTGGCATATGCCTATGATCATCCTTACCATTTTGTTTATATAATTTATCTCCCTTCTTTCTACTCAATATCTGTCTTTTTATACTCTGAATTCTGTGAGGGTGGGGACCATTTTTTCTTCTAGATGTACAGACCCTCATCCTGATTGTGGCTTTGGGGTACTGCCACAATATAAGTAACAAAGCTGCAAAAGTTGGAGAGCTGATAGATAAAAAGTCTACCTTGAAACAGTGGGCTGTAAAATCTGTAGAAACCAGTGTATCTTGGAAGACAGAGGTAGCATTTATGGACAGAAAAAATTGACAATTTTATAAAAGACCTTAGTTATGCCTTAGAGAACAGGAGAAACCTGAGGTCAGTCTGGTTTCCATATGAACAGATTCACTAGAACTGGTAGGAAAAAGTCTGTCTAGTGTGACAAAGCTCTGTACTTGCCTCCATGGGTCCCGCATCTCCTAGCAAATTTCGCTAGCCTCAGAGGCTCACTGTGACCCTCCACGGAACCCTTCTTTCTCTAGAGACAAGGGTCACAGTCTATTGAGCCATTTTCATCATAAGCCAGCGAGGGAGGTGAGGAGAAGTTATCCTTCCTCGCACAGTCTCCGTTGTCTCCCAGTCTCAGTGATTAATCAGGGGGCAAAGGTGGGGAGGGGGAGCCCAGGCCCATCCTCTACTTCGGGCTCCAGCCCCGGGACCCTAATAGTATCAGCTATGGTAACTGACCTTTTAGAAACATGACGTGTATAATTCCCTGGGCTACTTCCCCCACAGCAGCCCTCAATTCCTCAAGCTCCACTTCACCCTTAACTCAGAGCCTCCTTCCTGGTGCCTGATATGGTGTGTACTACTCAGCCTCTCCAACCGCACAACTTCTTCCCACAGCTTCTGACATGCATTCCCACCTGACTGACTGGGAGGCTTTTAACTAGTTTCAGCCAGCCCCTGATTGGCTTCAGGTGTCCCAATCAACCTAGCCTTCTCCCTGCCTTCTGGAAAGTTCTTCATTGGCCCCAGGTGTCTTAATTGACCTGGAGCAGCTGCCATTTCACTTATCCTGGAACCAGGGATTTGTTTAGCCTGGAGCTAATATATTTATCTCCCACTACTCTTCCATAGCCATCTGGCCTTGCCCCGTCACACTAGTAAAAAAAAAAAAAAAAAAAAAAAAAAGGAAACATCTTTTCAGGATGCAGTGTTTGTGTCAGAAGAGAAGCTGTCATATGTTCCCATCACTGCATTCTCCTATATATGCCACTGAACTGATTAATTCAAATCATTTTTGTGAGTGCTTTCCAGGATGCTTCTCAACTTTATATGCTAATAGGATCATTATGATTTTCTTTCCTTATCAAGAATGCAAATATTAGTTGCAGTATTTTTATCTCAGCACCCTAACTCTATGAGAACCATTGTGAAATGGTGTATCATTTGTCTGGTTATGACTGTTGGTTGTGTGGAATAGAAGGATGAGGCAAAGCTCCTACTTTATAGTTCCCTTTGTGTTCGTGTCATAGTGGGCACCATCCACCACAGTTCTGCAGTGATAACTTATTTCAGAGTAGCAGCCGTGTTAGTCTGTATTCGCAAAAAGAAAAGGAGTACCCGTGGCACCTTAGAGACTAGCAAATTTATTAGAGCATAAGCTTTCGTGAGCTACAGCTCACTTCATCGGATGCATTTGGTGGAAAAAGCAGAGGAGAGATTTATATACACACACACACACACACAGAGAACATGAAACAATGGGTTTATCATACACACTGTAAGGAGAGTGATCACTTAAGATAAGCCATCACCAGCAGCGGGGGGGGGGGGGGGGAGGAGGAAAACCTTTCATGGTGACAAGCAAGGTAGGCTAATTCCAGCAGTTAACAAGAATATCAGAGGAACAGTGGGGGGTGGGGTGGGAGGGAGAAATACCATGGGGAAATAGTTTTACTTTGTGTAATGACTCATCCATTCCCAGTCTCTATTCAAGCCTAAGTTAATTGTATCCAGTTTGCAAATTAATTCCAATTCAGCAGTCTCTCGTTGGAGTCTGTTTTTGAAGCTTTTTTGTTGAAGTATATCCACTCTTAGGTCTGTGATCGAGTGACCAGAGAGATTGAAGTGTTCTCCAACTGGTTTTTGAATGTTATAATTCTTGACGTCTGATTTGTGTCCATTCATTCCTTTACGTAGAGACTGTCCAGTTTGGCCAATGTACATGGCAGAGGGGCATTGCTGGCACATGATGGCATATATCACATTGGTAGATGCGCAGGTGAACGAGCCTCTGATAGTGTGGCTGATGTGATTAGGCCCTATGATGGTATCCCCTGAATAGATATGTGGACAGAGTTGGCAACGGGCTTTGTTGCAAGGATAGGTTCCTGGGTTAGTGGTTCTGTTGTGTGGTGTGTGGTTGCTGGTGAGTATTTGCTTCAGATTGGGGGGCTGTCTGTAAGCAAGGACTGGTCTGTCTCCCAAGATCTGTGAGAGTGATGGGTCGTCCTTGAGGATAGGTTGTAGATCCTTGATGATGCGTTGGAGAGGTTTTAGTTGGGGGCTGAAGGTGATGGCTAGTGGCGTTCTGTTGTTTTCTTTGTTGGGCCTGTCCTGTAGTAGGTTCAGCTCACGAAAGCTTATGCTCAAATAAATTTGTTAGTCTCTAAGGTGCCACAAGTACTCCTTTTCTTTTTGCGGATACGGACTAACACGGCTGCTACTCAACAACTTAAAAAGAAATACATTCTGATCCTGGGCCTCACTCAGTTGGTGCACAAAGGCCCTAAACACTGTGGATCAAGCCTCCAGGGATCTTCAGGTGATCTAGAACCCCTGTTGTGGCTCCATGCCACCCTCTCCCAACAGGTGGCTTAGGACCATGGCCAGAGGAAGGGAACAAGAGCAGGATTCCATATGCCCTAAAGATCCTTGGGTGCTATTTCTAGCCCTAGGGCTCTTGCCAGGTGTTGCAGCTTCAATTTGCACCAGTGACTGGCCTATTACGGAGTGATGCCAGGATCGGGGGAGAGCAATGGACACTTTTGGACTCTTGCTTCCTCACCTGCACCAAGTGTTCCTAGGCTGCAGCTGAGGATCTAGCTTATAGAGTGAAGAAGTGTTGTGGCTGTTTGATAGGGTGCCACTTTATACTCAGGGAGTGCTGGGCACTAAGGAGGACATGCAGGATTTAGTTGCAGCAGAGTGGCATGAAGTAAACCATTCAACCCACCATTGAACTCTGGCAGACAAGCAGCTTCCAGGCCATGTAATTTGTTCAGTAAGTTTCAGGAATGTGGGTGGAGGCTAACATTTCATTCTTTTTGTACTTCCAGCTTACGTGGTCATTCCCAGTGCTGAAGTTGCAGTGTTTAAACCCTGGTGCTGATGGAGGAGTTGTTGCCCTGTTCAGAATAAAATCTGGTTTTCCCTTTTCCTTTTAAAAAAAAATAGGAAGTTGCCTATCAAAGACTATTTTAAGGTTGCGGCATTACAGTTGCGAGGTCCAGTACTCAGGCATGAGGAAATGCCAGAGGTAACATTCCCAGTGTTGGAGGAAATGGGGGTTCTGTAATTAAAAACCTTCTCTTAATGCCTGTGCAAAAAGAAGCCTGAATTATAATTGCACAGGCATCCTTAACTCAGCTATTTCCTAACGTTTGAGGGCTTGACTATGCAACCTTTATTACATTCTTTTCATGTCAGGGCTTTTTTATGTAATTATTTATATAGTGTCCTAGAGTCCGCTAAATATCGTATCATTTAAGCTATATTTCCAGAAATGGGAGCGAGAACTCCCCTAATTGCTATGGAATTCATTTGTGGATATCAAAAGAGGACAACTACAATCAATGTGGGGACGTCATCATGATATTATTGTTTTACATGTGGAGTATACCATCCACAGGTGCTGCCTTTTGTTTGTGCCAGTGGGTGCTTCTCTCCACTCCCTCCCCTCTGTGCAAGTGGCAGGCGGGGTCTCAGGGAGAAGAGGCTGATCAGGGGTGGGGCCTCAGGGTGGAGTGTAGGCGGGGCCTTCGGGGGAAGAGGCCAAGTGGGGGCAGGGTCTCAGGGCAGAGTGACAGGTGGGGCCTTGGGGGGAAGAGGTGGAGCACGGCCTCAGGGCCGGAGCATAGGCAGAGCAGGGGGGCGTGGCCAGATTAATCTGGCCCTGCGGGTGCTGAGCACCCCCTATTTTTTCTTGGTGGGTGTTTGAGCCCCAGAGCACTGATGGAGTTGATGCCTATTATGCCACCAATTTACTATGTTGCCTTTGCTAGGAAATGAATGCTTCAGATGGAAGGTAAACCACTGTTTCCGTATAATGTGGAAGTTCGACAGTGCAGAGCTGCTGCTTTTCATTCCTGGAAGCATACAACTGAAACATGAAAAAGAAAAGTTTTGAAAGGATACATTTCATAATTATTGATGCACTCTGGTGCTACAGTTGTGCACCTGACTTGTAAAATGTCAAGAAGAGGCTGTGTTAGACATTATTGTGTAATGTTGTATCCAGTGGGAGCAGATGAAGTGATGATTGTCTGGGAATGACAAAATGATTTAGAATCTCCAATATGTACTGCAACCCACCTGGCAGAAGTAATGTCCTGTGCTGGCAGGCTCAGGTTAAAGCAAGCCAGTTTAGCTGATAAGAAGACCAGACCAAGATTATTTTAAAAAAGGGAAAATAAATTTTATCATAGTTTTTTTTTTTTAACAAAGATGTGTGGCATAATGCATACAATGAAACATAGTCATTACTCAAGCCTTTTAAATGACTGACTTTAATTTTATCAGGGCTTTGCAGATTCCTTCATTTGAAAGATATTCAGAGGGTAAACAGCAATTGAAAGCAGACCGGCTTTGACTGGGATAAATGTCCATTTCCTATCACTATAGAACTGATAGTTCAGTAGCGTCTAAATAATGCAATGCCGCAGACTCTCTCTGATTATTGCACAGTAATAAGACCAGTGTTTATTGCAGAACCCAGTTTATTCATTTCAACAAACTCCAGCTTGTAAAATAAGATGCTTTCAATTCAGCTGCAGAATCAAAACAGCTTAAAATAAAAGGAAAAAAAGAGACAAAAGTCCAAAAAAGGTTATAGCATCCCAATGTGGAAATGCTAAAACAGACATGAAAATATAACCAAGAGACAAGTAACACTAGAATTACAGAGAAGAAAAAACACAGAGAGTAAATTATAATGAAATTAACATGACAATAGATTTGTTTTAAATCAAGAAAGAATGCAACAAGAGACCATGGAGGGATAAAGGGGAATATGAATAAACAGACATAAAAACAGGAGCAAAACAGTAAAAGGAAGATGATCATGGTAAAATCCAGCCAGTGTAAATATATTTAGGTATTTTATTGGATTTTTTTAATTGATCTCTAATCCCCATCTGTTCTAGCAACAAAATTATCATTAAGCAAAAGCTTTCTTCTCTGGAGCCACCAGGTTTGTCTTAAAGCTACAGTGTTTGTACCGTCTGCATTCAGCTGCAGCTTTGCAACCCATTATTTCCTCTACCAATTTTCTCTCTTATTTTAACTGTATGTGAATTTGGTGGCATTTGTCAAAGAGAAGGACATTTTTACTATGATTGATAAGTACATATAATGGTCAGACACTAGGCAGGCTCCTAGCCGTAATTTGATCAATGCAGAGATTCAGTTGCCATCTATTAGTCCATTTTCAGATTCCACACTCAATACCCTTATAAAAATTATAACTTTAGGAAATGAGAAGAGAGAGAAGGGGGAACACAAAGAGGGGGAAAGCCTTGCAAACGGGATGGGGGGAGTGCAAACTGAGAAAAGAGAGTCAAACCTTTTTTACACAATTGTAGCATGGAGACCTATTATACTAGTACAATCTTTTAACTCTACCCCAGCTACATTGTCCAGCAATGCCAGAAGGACAGGAAACATTGGATGTAGTTTTAATTAGGCTGCAGCTTTATTCTTAAATATCTGGGAGTATCTGACAGGTAAAATAGTGCAGGTAATTCCATATACATTTATAGAGATGTGGGGCTGCTGTCAGACCTCCCCTTTTCCATCCTGGTTCCACCCAGCCCACTGCTGGGACCATGCCACTCCCACTTGTAGGAAAGTTAATGTGGGCTGTAAAGAAGGGGTGGTTGACTATGTCCCATACCAGTCATAGGAGCTCTGAATCCTCTTTTTCTGCTCCTTTAAAGGATGCCTTCTTTAAATCCTTTACCAATCAATTGTATCAAAGTGATCTTTTTTATCTCTAATCCCCATCTGTTTTGTTTTATATTTATATGTATCCATTCATATGGAGTTAACTGAATTGGACATCCACCACAAGCTTCCATAATGAGTTGCGACATGATAGCCTAACCCCAATTTTCTTACCCCATCAGATCCCTAACTTGCTGTGTGGTAGTGAACTCCTCCCACACACCACACCCTGCCTCAGCCATTCTGGCAGTGAAGGAAAATTCCTTCCCAGCCCCCCGAGGAAAGGAGTGACTAGTGTAATGGCCATCTCATATAATGAAGAAACCTGGTATTTTAACTACTTCCATGGCTGGGAGGGTGGGTGCTGCTAGCCTGGTCCAGATTAAAGAGGGCTTTCCCTGAACTGCCCTGAGAATAAATATGTCCCTTTTCCCTTCTCATCAGTTGGCGGGAAAGGAGGCAGCATCTCCCACACGCCAATCCCGTCTGCCTGTACTGCTTCCTGTCTCTTTAGCTGGAACAGATAATTCTTTCAGGGAGGGGCATCTTAAAGAGGCACCATGCCCCTTGCTACCAGCCTGCTGGACAGCCCCATCCCTGCAGTTAAAGGGAGCAATTCACCTTCTCCATCCAGCTGGACAAAGGGCCCCACCGCTTAATTCACAACATTCCTGCTATTGCTCTAGAGTTTCTCTTAAGCAAGGATTAATTTATTGTCCTGCGTTGTGGCATGGTACTTTTGTAAAAAGCAAAAACTGTGGGCTAGGATGAAGCCATTGGATATTGGTATTCCCTTGTGACTTGAGCCACCATTTGAACTCTGATCTCTAGTGGCTAATGGTCAGTGTGTTTAACCCATGACACCACTTTCAGCCTCTCAGTTTCTTTTCAGTGGTGTTGCATTTTAATGTCAACATCAGTTTAGATGAAACGACAAGCCTTATTTGGTGGTTTGACCTCTAAATGTGATAGTGTCAAAATGTTCTTTTCGCCAAGAAATATTGCATCAAAAACAATCACTTTACATTAAAAAAAATAAACCAAATATTTCTTCTGGAAAATAGATTTTGTAAGTTTTATTTTGTTTAATGGTTTAGCTGGCGAGGCAGTCATTTTCCTGTTTACTGAACCTAGCATAAATCTTTCTTTTCTTCAGAACCAAGAGTTATTTTCTGTAGTGACTCATTATTGGCTTTTAGCCAGTAGTGTTATTTTATATGACAGTGAAAAATCTCTAACACTAGACACAAAAGAACCACTATTTAAGAAGGTGAGAAAAGATAGCATTAAAATGATTGTACATGTTTGAAATGATAGATTTCAAGTCTGATCGTCTGCTATGGGAATTGTTCCATTTCATTTCTGTAGTCCTCACTAGGCCAAATTCTGCCATAATATACAGTGTGTGCAACATATTTTAACTTGGATTTAAGGATTACGTAAAATAGCAGCTGTTTCTTTGAAGAGCTAAGGAAATGTAACTTTCTCCTACATCCACATCACTCTGCTTGTGTGATACTCCATGGAGATTGCTGTGCATACCATAATGTACAAAGCCACTAAGGCAAATGATTAAACAAGCAATTTGCACATATGTATATTCCTTTAGGAAGGTATAAAATATAAAGAAAAATATTCATTCTGGGGGCATCATGCTGGTTTAAATCAAGAGTAATTCCAATAAAGTCAAAGGAGTTACTCCAGTTTAAAAGCAGTGTAACTGATCAGATTCCGATCCAGTGTGTTCTAGCTGAACATAGGCAGCTTATATTTATGCAACTCTAAGTTTAAAATTAGAGCTGAGCAGAGGAAGGTAAATCCAGTTCATGGAGGATTTGGGGATTTTGAAATTTGGTTCTGATTAGGAATGAAATTTTGAAATCCTCCATGAACGGGAATGAAGCCTGAGCTCCAGGCAGTTTTCCTTGGAGGCTGCCTTGGAGTCACAGAAACTAGTAGCCTGGGCTTCCAAGGAGCTGTAATCTCAGAAGCCAGGACTCCCAGGGCTGCCAGGTTCCTGGCTTCCCATCATCCTGCCAGGTGAGCTGTTAAGGATCTGGGAACCTGGACGCCTGGACTGCCAATTTATGTTTAATATTGGTCTAGACTGTACCCAGTTACCCTCTGGATGCCCGGGGGAAACAGGGGTGGGATTGCAAGGAACCCTCTTATGTCCCTACACAACAACTGGACATAACTAAAGTCTCTGTGTTTCCCCAAGAACAAAACTGTTTCTTTCATTTACACCTTGGCCCCACCACAAACCGGTGCCCAGGCATGAATGGATATAGCACCCATCCTGCACACAGTTAGCACTATATTATAATCACCATATACCCATATTACAAATGTAGCAATAGTGAAGCAGTCACAAGATTAGTGCAGTGTCAAGTTTAGGAGGCAGGCGTATCCCAAGCGTATACAACAACCAAAGTAAAAAATCATTGTCAGTCCAAAAATGTCAATAAAAAAAAATTAAAATTTAAATCTTAGTTTTAAAAATAAGAAAATCTTGCAATATCGATGCTCATCCTCATCTATGTCTTTTTCCCTTTCCCTAATTCTGGTCACACACGAAGGAAACAATTATTTGACTACATTAGCTTGCTCTAGGGCCATTTTGAATTTATACATGACATGGCTCATCATGCTTTCTCTGTGGCTAATGGAAGTGAAATAGGAGACGCCAAGAGGGCTCACAGTGGGGGAAAAAAGTTTAGTTTGGCCCAGTGGCTAACTGAAAGTTCTGTGGTTGGGAGTGAAGAAGGGGGAGAGGGTGCGGTTTGATGCTGATTTAAAGGCAGGGATGGTTAACTCTGTACTTGCCATTAGTTAACTGAGGACTGTATGTCAGAAGCAGATTGAGTTGCTTCTTGTATAGACAGAAGTTGAAATTTGATTTCCTATGGTGTGCTGGTGGTATTTTTACATTTTTTATATGCGTACTGTGTCCACAATCCCATCTATTTTCTCTGGCTATTCTGTAAGGGAAGGGCTTGATGAAAGTCTGAGTCTGCGGGGCAGGAGGGTGGGAAGGTTTGTGGAAGTTCTGCAGGGTATTGAGTTTTGTTTGATGTTATTAGGTTAGCTACCAATTATTATATTGGGTTCCCATAACTTGTGTTGGGGTGCCTAGGGCTTTAGGTAGGTACTGCTTTAAATATATTTGTATAGACTGAAATAAACAAACACATGGGATTATTCTGTCTGCATTTCCATTATCACAAAAAGTTCCTGGCAGTGATTAGTAATTTGGCTTATCATAGGAAGTTTTCTGATATTTAATCGGCCTTTTAAATTACTTTATTGAAATTGTATCTGGCATTTAAGAGGTTAACTTTCACATGAGGAGGGTAAATTTAATACTTTTAGCTGAAGCATTTATTTGTGATTAAAAGTAGTTTTACCATTTATCAAATCCCACTCTAAATACCTTGAATGAGGTATTGCCAATAAAATGGGTTGACAAAGGATTGCGGGATTCTAAAAGAGAACTGCAGAACACTGTTTGACATCCATGCAGCTTCCTCATTATGGAACATTAGTAACTTTGCTTTAGGGAAAATAGCAGCTTTCAGCATTGAGTTATTCAAATACATCAAGCCCTTCATTGAAAATACAGCTCACTGAGCTCTTATCACCTCTACATTTGAAGGTCAGGGGCCTGATTCTTCACTGCCTTGCACTGGTGGTGTCATTTACACCTGTGCAAAGGTGGTGTATAATGCTATTACATCAGAGAGGTAGTATTTTACATCCACTTTGCACAAGTGCAAATGACTGCACAAGTAGAGAATCAGACTCAAGGTGGAGATATTCAAATCAAATTGAAGGCACTGGAAATAAGCATTTGCATTAGTTCTAATTGTTTTGAGTTTTACATGTACGGTCCTTAATGTAATGTAAAGTTCTATAGCCTGAGATGCAGCACTTTGTCATCTAGACATGTTCCTGGTAAATTAGACCTGCCCTGTATGAACATCTAAAAGGAAAAAATCTTTGCCTGTTCCTTATTTCCTGAGTTAAATGAGCTACGACCACAGTCCCAGGGTGCAGAAACATAGGCAGTACTATAGTTCATTCCACAGCATTACGAGTATAGGTATTAGGGACACTGGAATGCGTTACCTAGGGAGGTGGTAGAATCTCCTTCCTTAGAGGTTTTTAAGGTCAGGCTTGACAAAGCCCTGGCTGGGATGATTTAACTGGGACTTGGTCCTGCTTTGAGCAGGGGGTTGGACTAGATGACCTTCTGGGGTCCCTTCCAACCCTGATATTCTATGATTCTATGATTCTATGATTCTAGGGAGTAATGAGTTGGAAATCCTAGGGGCAAAACTGGAAGAGTTAAAACCATCCCACTCCAGGGTGACTCTCCCATCTGAACTTGCTAATAGCAGAAGACATTTTATCAGGCAGGATAGATTAGGATTGTGTACTGGGATGGAAGGATTCTAAACGCTGGTTTATCTGTTTCTCTC
This sequence comes from Dermochelys coriacea, assembly GCF_009764565.3. Taxonomy (NCBI): domain Eukaryota; kingdom Metazoa; phylum Chordata; order Testudines; family Dermochelyidae; genus Dermochelys; species Dermochelys coriacea. Next base: position 232,737,442 of record NC_050069.1, read on the forward strand.
TCTTTCTCTTCCTGTTTTCACTATGAGGATGCCCCTTGCCTGGATGGATAGGAATGGTTATCTCCCTAGTTCAGGTAGGAGTTGGATGGCTCTTAGAAACATAGCACTTCTTTGAAATACGCTACTGCTAATTAGTCAGCAAGCAATTAGTCCAAGCAAATTAATTGTATGCTTTTAATGTGGAACTTCAGAACTTTATGGCTCACGGGATTTATTCAGTGACTTCTACAATCGCCTGTCTTCAGAATAAAATGAATAGCTCCAGGTTAGGAGAGGCTTTTTTAAGAAATGCCTTCAAAACTCCTCCCACCCCTGCTGGTGGAGACTTAACACATTGCCCAGAGAGCATATTTGACCTCTATCCTGGAGGGTGTCTCCTTCACATCATAATTTGTGTATCCCCAGTTGCCCAAATCTTAAGAGGAAAGCAACAGTGACTTTGAAGGAAGCAACTCATCTGCCTTTCAACTGAAAGTAATGTGCTGTGAGAACTGTGTAACCACAGCAGTGGGAAGGGTAATTAGGAGTGTTCTCCTTCATTAACTTGACTTCAAGTGATCTGACTCTTGGCTTTATACTACAAGCTGCACAGACCTACCTGGAGCTGTTAGAGCAATTAAAGTTCACTTCAAGACAGTAAAATACCAGGATTCCATATATCTATATAATGAAGGCTAAGAAATCTTCATTCATTTCCTTATATATCTGCCTGATATTATGATTACTGTTATTTATTATTTGTATTATTCCAATAATGCCCAAAGGCCACAGTCCGGATTGGGCCTTATTTTGTACTTTGCCCTCAAACACACAAGGAAACATATTCCCTGACCAGATAGAGTCTAGTCTAATTTAGAGTTTACAGTCTAATTTGCTGTTGAATCAGAAGCTTGCCTTGCACATCTTTTGTGGAGATTTTTTTTTTTACTTACAAAACAGGTCCAAAAGAGACTATGAGGTTGATTTTTCTGCTGCCTTCCAACTTTGCTAGTCATATATACCTGTGCAGAGGGCAAAGTGAGTGTAAATCACCACCAGATCAAATGATGACATTTTACACTCATTTTGCAAAGATGTAAGTGATTATGCAAGGCACAAGGCAATGGACAATCAAGTCCATAGAGGTGTACACATAAATCTCTCTTTCCTTTCAGTTGTAGGGGTTTGGTTGGTTCTGTTTAGTTCATTTTCCTGTGTTGTTTTTTTAGTACAGTGTTCCTGTGTGAAGGCCTGGTCAAAGAAATAGGGTTTTGCCTTTGGTTCTGCTGATGGTTTTAGGATCACCTTGGTCTCTTCCAGGAGTGAGCTCCAGGTTTATGAATTAGTTACAGAGAAAGTTCGGTCTCCTGCATGCATGAATTTCACTCTTAGGGTCAACAGTTCTGTGTTTCACTGAACATTGCTGTTGTGCTAATTATGCAGCGTAAAGCTGTAAATTGGGGATGTCTGGGAGAATAGGAGAAGTGCTCCTGTTTGAGCTGAAATTCACTGGAGAGCCAGTGAAACACCTTGGAATCATGCTCTCTACAGCCTATGTTGTTGAGCAGTCAGGCTGTTGTATTCTTGATCAATTTTAACTTTTACAAGATCAGCAATTTCATACCTAGGAATAGAGAATCACAGTAACCAAACCAAGAGCCATGAATGCCTCGATCATTGTGCCAAAATCTGAATCTGTCAGGAAGGGGTGCAGTCTTCTTGCCACCATCAATGGAAAAGGGTAATTTCTGTGGCAATGGCTATTCGGGTATTCAGAAACATTGAGAAATTCAGTTGTACACCAAGGTTGAAGTTTGCCTTAACAATCCGAGGGCAATGTTATAGAGCTGACAGGTTTCCCTCTCCCCACCAGTGCCACCTCAGCCAAATCTCAGGCAGACATTGGATATTGAGAGATTTCTTTGCATCTCATATGAAAGTGATGTAATGCAGGATGTCATCTGTGGATTGCTGACAAATAGTAGTGTCATTTTTTCTGAATCTCAGTCATCCAAAGCTCCTTGTTATCCTAAATAAGGTCATGCCCATTTGATTTATTGATTTTGAAAATTCTCTCAGTTATCTCAGCATCCTCAACGTCCCCCACTCGATTGGGATAATTGAGATTTCACTAAAAGAAAAGGAGTACTTGTGGCACCTGGCACCTTAGAGACTAACAAATTTATTAGAGCATAAGCTTTTGTGAGCTACAGCTCACATCCGATGAAGTGAGCTTTAGCTCACGAAAGCTTATGCTCTAATAAATTTGTTAGTCTCTAAGGTGCCACAAGTACTCCTTTTCTTTTTGTGAATACAGACTAACACGGCTGCTACTCTGAAACCTGAGATTTCACTGTATGGCTTGTACAGAAATATTGTTTGCAATTGTTTTTAATTCATGGACTGGCTATGTTTAACATCTTTCTTTAATCATTAAGGATCAGATCCCTCCATTCAAATTGGAGAGTACATTCTCCACAAATGGTCTCACTGAAGTCAGTGAGCGCATATGTAGTATAAGGTGCTATTCAACATGAGTAGAAGGATCAGAATCTGGCCCTACATGAAAGTAGGCAAACTTTTGTAAAGACATTTTGTACACCTTCCTCCCCTTCATCCAGAAAAGAGTTTGGATTCAGTAAAAGCTACATTCAGCATCCACATATGCTGGGTTGGGTTTTGATTGGGGGGAAAAAAGCCCATCCCATTTTATTTCCAGGTTTAGTGAAATCTGCAGGCATCTCAGCAGAAGGGAGAAAATAACATTTGCAACTTCTTGTTTGGGAAATGCCAATTTGTAATTAATGAAGGGCCAAACCTCAGAAGCATTTGGGTGAATCTCCAGATTACAAACAGGGCTTGTCTGATGGATTTACATTCTATTCTAGTGGCTGATACTACACTAAGTTTTTCCTACCAACAGATAAAAGGCAAAAAGTAAATTAAATAGTGAAGCCAAGGCTGGAAGTCTTGACTAGTAGGTGAACTCTCTTTCTATTCTTCTTGTTTCACAAAATGTCTTTCCATTATCAGCAGTGATTTTATATTTATTTCCAGTTTACTGATGAACATATTCAATAGCTTCAGGCCTAGTACTATACTATACTATGTGGAATCCCATGAGAAACACCCCCATTCAATGATGATTCCCAATAGCAACTACTTTTGGAGATCTGTCAGTTAGCCATTTCTTAATCCATTTAATATATATAGCCAAATGCAAAGATATACCTCTAGCAACAAGGCAGGCAAGGCCATTCCTACAGAACAGGGTACTGTATACCAGAAAGTAATGCATCCAGAAAGGAATGCATCCGATGAAGTGAGCTGTAGCTCACGAAAGCTTATGCTCAAATACATTTGTTAGTCTCTAAGGTGCCACAAGTACTCCTTTTCTTTTTTGCGAATACAAACTAACACGGCTGCTACTCTGAAACCAGAAAGTAATGACTCTGAAGAGGATTTAGCAGTAATAGTGGACAAGCATCTCAACATGCTGTGACAGAAAGGGCTAATGTGATCCTTGGATGTGTAAACAGGAGACAAGGGAGGCAAATTTCCCTCTGTATGCAGCACTGGTGAGACCAATACTGCCCTACTGTATCCAGTACTGCTGTCCATATTTTTAAAAGAATGTTGAAAAGTATAAGAGGGTGCACAAAAGAACACAAAAAAAAAGATGCAAGGCTGGAGAAAATACGGTACGTTGAAAGATGCAAAGAGCTCAAACTGTTTAGTTTATCAAAAAGAAGACTGAGAGATGATTTGATTGCAGTGTATAAGTACTTTTATGGGGAGAAAACACTGAGTGCCAAAAATGCTCTTTAATCTAGTAAAACAGCATAACAAGAACCAGTGACTGGAAGCTTTCAGAGTAGCAGTGGAGTTAGTCTGTATTCGCAAAAAGAAAAGGAGTACTTGTGGCACCTTAGAGACTAACAAATTTATTTGAGCATAAGCTTTCGTGAGCTACAGCTTACAAGCTGAAACCAGACAAATTCAAATCAGAAATAAGGCACAGTTTTTAACAGCGAGAGTGATTGATGCTTGAAACAAAATATAAAGTAGTGAACTCTCCATTTCTTGATTTTTTCAGATCAAGACTGGATATCTTTCTGCAAGATATGCTTCAGTGAAACACAAGTTGGACTCAATACAGGGTGAAATGTAATGGCCTGTGATATGTAGGAGGTCAGACTAAATGACCTAATGGTCCTTTCTGGCCTTAAACTACATGAATCTCTGAAATCTCTTTCTTCCCCCTAGCCCCCTTTATATAGAAACAAAAAGAGTTGTGATCATATAATTATGTGCACAGGCACAAAGGGGCCAATTTAAGGTTGTACAAGCAACCTTAATTCTGGGATTTCCTAGCATTGATGCTTGACTTTCCAACCTTAATAATGTTCTTTTAATATTGTTTGTATATGTGTAATTCACACAATATATAGATTTACCTATCCTTATTTTAAAACTCAATGTAACAGTCTCTGTGTGGTTTATTGGCTCAAAATTAAAATATTAAAACAAAATGGTCAGGGAGAGAAGGAGCCAAGCATCTGTAAAAGGCAAAAGGCCATCATAATTACCAAGATCCTAGACCATCCTAGATAGGGATTATAGACATGCTTCTGGATTTATGTAGTCATAGGTCAATGAAATCGATGCACTAAGCTGATTCTTTCAGTCTCTCAATTGCATTCATATATGGTGAGATTGAGAGTGTGCTCTATGGATTCCACAATTGAACCTCTAGCCCCTTAAAGTGAAGAGATCAGCAACTTTACAGTCATTTGAAAGGATTATAGTGGCTGGTTTATTTTGGTTAGTTAGTTTTTCAGTGGAAATTTGGTTAAGGATTGTATTTTGAAAAGAAGAATAAAATAACAAATGATTAGATAGGAAGAAAGAAAAAGAAACACAGATTCTTTCTCTCCCTTCTCTGCTCCCAGGCCTTCCTCTCCACTGCGAGGGCTGGCCTCTCTACTCTGAAATGTTTCTTATTCTCACTGGAGCCAAAGAAAACAGGAATAACAGGGGAATGAGTCACACTTGGGCAAGTACTGGTGTAGAACAATGCTGTTTGGTGATGGACAGTGATGACAGAACAGCTAACTGTGGGGGCTGCTTATGAACCTTTCTGGTTTGTTTTTTGTATTTAGAATTTGCCTTTTCAGTCCATCAATGTTGATCCTGCAGGTTATGCATTCTGGAAATAGCTATAAATGCCCAAGAGCATTTGGACTACCTGAACTGTAATTTCCAGTGCTTTCTATCATCCTTTAGCATGTTCCCTACATTCTCTGCTTAAATGCATCCCCAGGCCCTCCTTTCTCACAAATTTTTTTTTTATTTTATTCACAGATGTGGAAAAGAATGGGAAGGAAATCGTTGCCACATCAAGGTTAATCCTCCCCCAGCTTCAGCTTCCATTTCCCTTCAAAATGGTAGGTCAGGTGAAAAGACATTAACAGCACTCAAGCCATTCTTTTAGTGTTTCCCTTTGCTTATTTATCTCTTTCTTTGGTCTGACTTTGCAGATATTTGGATTGGCGTGGGCATTGCATTAGCTTTCCTACTGATCAAAATCACAGTTGCTGTGTTGTGTTTCCTTTGGAAGAAGAAAGTGCCAAGAACGTAAGTGAAGCCTTTTATTGTGTGCAAAAGCAGACAAAAATGTGCCACAAAGCAACAGCTAACTGCCCAGTTTCTGTGGTTTCACCTTTTAAATCTCCTCTCAGTCTGTTTGCCTTAAATATGCAGCTATAAACATAAAACCTGGCTTTGCACCACAAGCTGACCTTAGTGGACCTCAAACTGAAAACAGCTAAATGCATCTTGATTGCTTAGAGTACCTTAAATGCAAGATTGTGTGGTTATCACTGAATTACAGAGCCCCAGGATCCATAACAGCTCAGAAACGCCCATCTTCTTTTACTTGATGTTTAAATGGGAGGACCTAGGAGACATCTGTGGTTTCTCAAAACTTCCAAGGCCAAATTCAATTCTCAGATGCACACCTCCAACTCCCCAGGAAGCCAGCAGGCACTGTGTGTACTTCAGAGAGCAGAATTTTGCCCTAAATGTTTTCTAAAATATTTGTGAAACATTGAAGAACTTTTGTTTTCAAAGCATCCCCCTCCATGTGAAAATTACTCTGCATGGAATAGAAACTTTTTTCTAACAAAAAGGATTAGTTCAGAAAGACTGAATATCTTTATTCATTTATTTAAAGAATAGACAAATAAGAATCCAAACAAGATTTGTGGAACTATTAAGCTGTGTGCTCTCTTCTCTTTCACCATTCACATGGCTTTTACCACTTCCCCCATCCTCTTCTCCTCTCTCCACACCCACACTCATCTAGATTGTGAGCACCTTGGAGCCTGGGCCCTATCTATCATGTGCCTTTTGTGCGGTTGGTGCTGTGCAAATAAAAGCAATCTCTTGCTGGCATGCCAAAATATAAAATGACTCCACCATAATTATCAAAGGAGAAAGGAAAAACATTGCAAGGATGGTTGAAATAAAGAAGTGCTGTTTCTATAATGCTGCTACATAGGTTCTTTTTAACCAGTCGTTCACTTTCTCATAATCTTTGAAAAATACCCCTCAGACTCACAGATCATTGACAGGTCTTTTGGGGTTACCTTAGCAACACTCTTTGCCTTTTCTGTTCCTCTTCTCTCAACCCTCCTTTCCATTCCTACAGTCCAGTCTCTCCCTCTCTCTCTCTCTTTGCATTTGCTGGATTTCTTGTTCTCTCTCTCTTTCTTTCTACTGCCAGTTGCCTCTCCTCTCTATAGTGTCAATTCTCTCACACACACACACACACAGAGACAACTAGCTACCAGGGTCTCTCTTTATTGTCAACTCCTATTGCTCTTCTGCCTTGTCCACGTCATTTTGTATTGTAAGACTCCCCTCACCCTCAGTTTCTCTTCTCCAGGCTTCATCTTCAAAAGCCACCTCATCTCCTTCATGCTCCTGCTTTACTGCAGACCTTTTTCAGTTCACGGCTGCCCCTCTCTCTCAACCCCACTGCTAAACACTGCAAACTTATGGACTGAGACTTTTGCTGAGGAGACCCCACTAATCAACATTCCACCATAACTAGGAAACAGCATGGTCTCCTGGACACAGCAGTGAGCTATGAACTAAGAACATTTTTGTTCTAATCCTGGCTTTGCTACTAACTTGCTGTATGGCCTCACCTAACTACTCTGTTTCTGTTTCCTCCTCTAAAGTGTGAATAATAAAATTTCATTATCTTACTTCATTGGGCATTGAGGTTTAATTCACTCCAGTTTGTACAGCCCTCTGAGGTTCTTAGATAGAAGGCACTATAGAAATGTGAGATGAATCGTGCTACCCTCAGTGTCACCTAAAGCTGACTGATTTTTTTAAAATTTCTATGAACATTTGTGCAAAAATGTTTTGGTATTTTTCCCAAAACATGTTTACTGTTAATTTGACTGGCTGTAGTGTAAAGTATTATTTATTGTTATGCTACTTCTCTTACTTCCTAAACTTGTCCTTCTACCTGCTTTAGATGGTTTAAGGGTTACTGAACTTTTACCCACTTGTCTTCTAGCTTCCCAGCCAGGATTTAAGGAACAGAATCCTCCCCCCTTATTTTAATTAATAAGCTGACAAAAGATGCCAGAATGACAGCTCTAGAATCTTCTTTTTTCTACACAATGAGGTACCACCATGAAATGACAATAGCAGGCAAGCAGGCAGCCTTTTTGTTCTCTGTTTGAACAGCACCTAGCACAATGTGATTCTGGTCCATGATTGGGGTTCCTAAGCTCTATGGTAATACAGATAATAATGATCGTAATAAGTGCAGGATTCCCCACACTGCCCTCTGCATGTATCTCAGCTGTGACCTGGGGATGAAAAGTTAGACAGTTCAGTCTCCAGGGCCTAATTAGTCCTTGACCTGTCTGCTGTGATTTCCAAAAAGATAGCTTGTGATGGTGGAGGCTTTTCTGATTTAGAGTGCTATCTGTTATGAATGAGACAGAGATTACCAACTCACTTCACATACAGCATCAAACCACCATTAGACAGCAATTGTTTTAGGTCACTATTAACAGGCAGCTGATTTGGACCAAAAATCCGGATGCACAGGTCACTGTAGCCATGAAATCATGAGGACATTGTTTCAAACTTCATCCAGGCAGCAACTCCATATTCTGAAAGGTGTGTTCAGCACCCAGCAAATTTTGGTAAATAATAATAATGTGCCAATAAATAATAATAATTATAAGTGATTTGTGCTTGTATAAGCTTGTAAAGTGCTCAATGTGATAGGACCACACAGAGACCTGAGATGTTACTCCTGCTTTTAAAGAAGAGGATTTGATGCAGCAGAGGCATTTAAGTGACTGAAGGGTTAACTGCACTTGATACTTTATCACAGCTTGGTTTCATTACAAAGACCAATGTCCACTTTGCACCTTTCATGGAGTGATGTGATTTTGCACTAGGTGTTAGGCACAGGAGAAGTGTTGTACTCTAAGAGAAGAATCCTTCATTCTTTATTCAGAATGAGTTTGGCCTGAGTGATCAGTGCACAATTGGGCCCCTGTTTATATAATGTCTATTAGGTTAAACATGTTCAGGCTCTCATACCATTATGGGGCTGCATATTCAGACATTTGCAGCTGCTCCTCCTCAGACACTCCCATAAGCTTTTGTGTTTGTTCCCATAGCACTTTACAGGAGACAGTGGATCTATCAGTACCTCAAAGGAACTAGCACAGGATTGTGCACAATGGTTTGTAGCACTGTTCTAGCATCTGATGGAGACTCGCTGCAAGTAACGCAGCATATCTTGTTTATAAGAAGAGCAGCTACAGGGAACAGGAATAGGCCTGTACCCTTAGACAGCTGCTGGGTTAAGGGTTATGACTCACATGATGAGACCTGTTGGATTAAATTGTATCATTCTTCTCCTAATGGACAAAAGCAGCCAGCCCCATGGCTTGACAGCTGTGTATATCACTGCCACAACGCCATTCCAATATGGCAGTGACTACAAGGATCTCAATTAGGGTTGTGGGCAACTTTTGTAGAGAGAGAAACCCCAAACCTTGAGGAAACCTGACAGGTTCCCACATTCCTGCTTGTGCTCCAGAGATGAGGTGCTTAGGCTCAGTGCAAGGCTGCCAGCCATGATCCTTTTTCTGTGGCAGATGCCCTTCCTGAATGAATGGAAGCAAGGCACTAAGATGGCTTCCAGTTCTTTGCAGTTGTCCACCCAAGCTTGATTTTTTTCCCCTCCCGGATAAATGTTAAACAATTACTAGAAAATCCTTTTCAAGCTGCTCAGATGTGTTTATTTGCCACTGTCTATTGCACTGCCAATGTCCCTAGTTCTTCTGATTCTATTTATTATCCATCCTTTGCCTGGCCCACTAGTGACAGTGTTAGTGTACCTTGGGAGATGTTGTTCCTATCAGTCCCAGTGAGCACAGAACTCCAATCCTCCTGGAATTTGTCAGCAGCATCACTACTAGGCAGGTATCAAAAAGTAAACAGACTCAGAAACTTTGGGGAAATGGGTTAGAGGAGACAATGGCAGGAGATGGAGGCCGTTCTTTTGGAAAGAAGGAGAGGGGAGGTATGGTCTTGTGGTAAAAGCACAAGACGGAAGTCAACAGGCATGTAGCTCTTCTCCATAAGCTGTTTTATCAGCCTATGAAAGCACTCCAAATGCCACCTTTGTTTCTATAGGAGCTATTTCCACCACCACTGTATTTTCCTGGAGAGGACAGTCTATGCCATAGTAAGAAGATCTTGGTTTATTCTTGACTTTTTTCAGAAATTATATTTCTGACGGCTATTACACTTAGGACAGAGAATACAATGTAACTAGAGGAGAGAAAACCAGGAGATCACTCAGTCTTTAAGTTGAACATGACCAAGATGAGAGATGCAAAGGCCTTTTTTAAAAAAAATACAAAGTAGCAAAAAATAACTGAAAAGGAAATGAAGTACAGAACCAGGCAGACAAGACAGTATATTAGCAGCCTAATCAAGCAAGAAACCCAGATGTACAGTAATTCTAAACCAATCACCATAACTGTCTTTTGAGTCTACCCAGATTGCACCCTGACATACATTTCCTCTGCAGAATGGCATGACTACACTATATTTTTTAAATCTACATTGTGTGTAAAAAGCTTTGTGAATATTTTAAGAACTGAGACCTTTCGTTAGATTTACAGTTTGAAACATCTATAAAGTATGTGTTCAAGAGATAAGTGTAATTAGAATTGAATCGTTTGTCTTTTAGCTGTTTTTGTTTGTTTGTTTTATTTTTTTGGTTATAAGTGTGGTAAAATTCAATTGAGGGCACACTCTTATAACATAGACTGCATAGCATTGTATGTTGTATTCTAGCTAAAACTGACAGTGTTTGGTTTTGCAGTCAAGATTGAATTTTGAATTGTTACATCCAAACCAATTAAATCCAGATACATTGATTTTTCCATTAAAAAAGCCTTATGCAACTCAACGATCTCTTTAAACACTGACAAGTGTTTTTATCATCAATGCAACTTTCTCCCATCTCTGATTAGAGTGTGATGCTATTCATGGTGAGTGGAATCTGTACAAAAGCAACAGCTGCTGCTCTGTCATGGAAATGAGTTTGGCAAAAGTATCACCCATGTGATCTGGTTTGCAACCCAAGATGATTAATTCTTTCCTTTCCTTTTTGTGGTAGCTCTGGTTATGTTAGAAAACTCAATTCCATCTGAGCTGTTTCACCCATACCTGTGGCTTAGTTTGTTTTTCCTAAAAATCCAACCATTTGGCATTTTTTCCCCCTAATTGATCCCTTCTTTTTCCAAAAAGAGGAGGAGTACTTGTGGCACCTTAGAGACTAACACATTTATTTGAGCATAAGCTTTCGTGAGCTACAGCTTACTTCATTGGATGCAACTTCTTTTTCCAATTTTGTTAATCTGAGATTCTACATGGCTGCGTTTTATATACTTGACCTATGGATTTATTATTTTGGACTATGATATTTGTGAGTGATAAGTTGGTTTACCCTTTACTGTAGAGGGCTGACACAAGATATGTAACTTAATTCCCATCGTGAGACCTTGTGATGGACATACAGCTCATGGCTGCAGCTTTCAACGAGAGTAATGTCAAGTAACAGCAAGCATTACAAGAATGAGATTAACTCAAGTCACTGCTATATATTTAGTGAAATTGACTGCTCAAGAAGTTTAAAATTAGGGTGTAAACTGATGACCAGCTGGCATCAGGAAGAATTTTCATCTTCTGTGTAATACTGCAGTTCTATGCCTCTCTGTGCAGCATCCACGTTAATAACAGGATGCTGAAGTGAATGAACTGCTGTCTGTTCTAGTATGACAATCCTTATATTCCTAATTAGCCAAAGGTATAATACACCATGTTCACATTATGGGATATGGGTCCAAATTTGCAAAGTAACATCAGTTTGGCATCCATTTTTGCCAGCACAGCAAAAAGAGTTAACCCCTGCGCTTCCAGTGTGGGGCCATTCTGCCCCATCACAGAGTGTCTTACTTAAACAAAATAACAAAAAAAGATGTGCAGGCAAGCATCTTGTAATACAGTTGATGGATTCAAGCAACTACACACATAGGTGACAGGTTTTTACACATGAAAATCCACTCTGTCCACTTTTAAGTAATCTCAAAATAAGATGATGGGGTTTTTTTAAGTATAACTACAAGTTGTTTACTGGGAAGGTGATTTAAAAAATCCATTCATTTCAACATTACAAGTTGCCAGCTAAGACTATGGGTAAGATTTGTTTTTTAACCAATGGGAGTTAGGAACCTAAATCCCTTTTAAAATTTGGTTGCACATGATTATTCATGATCAATTTATGTTACACTAAGGAATACTGGATCACTAGAGTTTTGGGGCAAAACAATGGTATAAAGAAAATGATTTAATCCCACATACTGCTACCAATATAACACTGTTATAACTTTTAATAAGGCACATGCAATGTTATGTTCTTGTGATATTTAATTACCCTGCCTACTAGCTTTGTTGTTTGAATGTCTGGCAACAGTACTCCAATCCGTTTTCACCATACCTCAAAAAAATCATAAGCGGTTTGATTAGGAAGCTGAAAATCTGCTTGTTTATGGATAAGAGACTGATTACTAATTGGGACTTACCAAGGGTGAGCGAGCTGCAAGGGCCCACTTGGCTAGTCATCTCCTGCTGAAAAACAAGACATATAATTCCAACTAGTAGTCAGAGAGTAAAGGGAGTGAGAGCAACTTGCAAGAGCAGGTTCCTCAAAACAAACCAGAACTTTGCTCCTGCCCGTATCTCCTTTATTCCCCCTTCTGTCTTCCTCTGCCAATAACTCTGTTATGCTCTCCACCCCCAGAAATTCCCTTTGTCTCTTTCAACCGCTCCTGACTTTGTGTCTTCTTGCAAGTTACCCCCTTATTCTTGGAACAGCGTCCTAATTAATGTACATTAGGCTCCTCCATTAAAATAATCTGTTTTGTATAGTATTCAGGTCTAAGACCACATGCCACTCTCTTCCTTACTGCACTGTACTATGATGTCTTTGTGCCGCTTGGGCTTGTGCCATTAAAGTGAAGGCCAAGTCTACACTTACTGGAGATTGACGCTGCTGCGATCTATGCAGCGGGGGGTCGATTTAGTGGGCCTAGTGAAGACCAGCTAAATCAACCGCAGAACGCTCTCCAGTCAACTCTGGTATTCCACCGGAACGAGAGGAGTAACATAAGTCAGTGGGAGAGTGTCTCCCGTTGATGCAGCGTGATGTAGATACCGCAGTAAGCCAACCTTAGCTACGTCAACTCCAGCTACATTATTCACATAGCTGGAGTAGCATAACTTAGGTCGACTTACCCTGGTAGTGTAGACAAGGTCTGAGTCCATAACTTACCTGTTTGACCCTGTTTTACCTATTGTATAGCACCAAATATCCTTACATGACACTTTGTAAATCATGTTGCATAAGTCCTTGGATGTGCAATAGTATATTATTTTTTAGCAGAAACAAGTTAAACAATTCTATTTTTACTGTCTTTTCAAAAACTGCTAGCTCACAGAACAAAACCCAGCAGGCCAAATTCATCTCCTGTGTAATTCTGGTGACTTCAGTGGAGTTATATCAGGAAAGAATTTTGCCCTTTATCTTTTTGGCTCAGCCTTAACCAGTTTTACTATTGAGAGTCTATGTCTTTTTAAGGAACCTGGAGGAAATCCATAATACTGCATTCACTAACCCATTGTATGAGGATCATAGCTCACCTGGGGAAGTAAAGGTAAGTAGCAATAGCCAGTTGTACACTTACAGAAGTAGAAAGTACAAAGCCACAGTGTTGTTCAAACATGGTGCCCAGGAAAACAAATGAATGTTTTTAAATAGAGAAAATAAGTCTTACAAAACTACTTCATTGCCACTGGCAGTCAAGGTAAGATTTCTACTGCACTGTATTTTCAGCATACTGATAGACCCATTTGAAGGCAATATAGTGTTAGGAATGTCTTTGTGATTGCAGCTAATATTCGCTGGCTGGTGAATCTGAATAACACCTATTTTGGTTAGAGTATTTAGTCAGATATTTAGAGCAAATGCCCATTCACTGGGCTTCTCTCTCTCCTCGTGCTTCTGAAAATAAAGAGCACTTTAAAAACATAGAGAACTAGCTAAACTACAGCACTTAGCTACATGTATGCAACACCATTGGATTTAGTGAAAACTATGCTACGCACTCTAATCTTTTAAACTCTTTGCAATTTGCATTGCTATAAAATATTATAGTAAACAAAAAGTCTGCAGAATATATCATTAGTGGTATTGCGTTGCCTAATCCCATTTGCTGAACATAACTGAGTTTACTAATAAAACATTGCTAATTAAATTATACATCTAACAGCTTCATACAGTTGTAAAGATTCAGGAAGAAAAGATTCAAGCATCAAATTATATAGTGGGCCAAAAATTCTGCTCTAAGTTAGACAGTTCAAGCCCATTAACTGAATGCATCTCAATTACATTGCTGTGGTATTATGACTTATTTTTTAATTTAAAAATAACTCATTTGAAGAACATTATCCATATGCCTTGGAAATAAAAGGTGCAAATTAAATCTTAAAGCATCTTCCCTACCTCATTTTGAGAATACTCTTATCTGAACTATAAGAACTAGGCTAAGTTTGCCATGGCAAATAAAATTTCTCTTATCCTTTCCTCAGTAAGTAATATCAGATTCCACCACAGTATTAAACAGGATTAACGATGACATGCCATTTACTTTCTATAAAAAGTTCCGCAAATCTGATTTTGGAAACATTAGATCAGATTCATTCACTTGCAGGTTTGGGTTTGTAAGAGCATGTTAGAAACATTCCCATTACAGTCATGTCCATTTTACTAGGACACTTCTATTTTAGTTAAAATAGATTCTTGACAGGCTTCATTTAATAGCAAGTTGAAAAACAGAAGTGTGTTGTCAGAAGAGATATTTTCATACTGGATGAAAGATCACTGGGCACTGTGATTGAAATCTGGTGCTCCACTGGATTTTCTCTTTTGTTTTCTTTAAGAATCGAATGATATGTGCTTCCAATAATTTTTTTCTGTAAGAGCCAAAACAAAGGTTACGCTATTTTCCCAGAGTTTAAAGAACATTAAGTTTGAGTGATTCATGTCTCCAATCAGAAAATATAGTCAAATAATAACAGTATCACTATTCTTCAGATGAACAAAAGTTAAGTACTTAACAAACTCAGCTTAACTGACCTTCCTGACAGACTCAACCTAGACCTAGCATTACCACATTTTTGCCCATATAATTGTATAATTTGTTGTTTAGCTTTAATTTTATCTCTCAGTTGTATCATTTGATGACAATAGTTCAGTTATCTCTCTCTTTAATGTCACTTACTGTTAAATAAAGTTGCTCTGAAGCTGATCTATCTCTTTTGTAGTCTCCTGAGTATGTTGCCTCACCCGTTGTTCAAATCAGCGTTTCCCCGTGGCAAACGCAGCAGGAGGTATGTATCAATAATTTTCTTTTCAAAATTCCACGTTCATTCCTATGATGGGTATTTCAAACCTCTCTCAAATTATTGCATTATTGACAAACTACTTCTCTACTTTGCTTTGTTTCCGCTTGCATTTGCTAAATATTACAGAAAAGATCCGATAGATAAGCATATTTAGGCAGAGTACTAAGTATGAAGATGACTTTACTGCAAAGTATTTGTTTTTAACTAGATTACTAATTGAAACAACCTTGTATGGAGTTTAATTTGAAATTCTGAATTAAGTTGCAAATCCTAAATTAAATGTTTTTCTAATCTCCTTATTTGGGTTTTCTCTTTAAAAGAACTAAGATGGCTGCTCAATTTGAAACATTTCATTATACCAAATACAGTAAATGCAAATAGACTGCTCTTCTGGGCGTACCATGTTCAGCTCAGAATTAAGAAAATTTCAAGACAAATGATTATGCTACTGAATTGTATTAAGAGGTGCAAATCTTAAATTGAGTCTTTAGCTTCTCTGTGAGTTTTACAAAATGAAAATTCACTGACATGGTTCTAAGTACTACTAGCCATTCCATTGCTTGCTTATAATAATCTCTCAGAAGAGTCTTAGATAATCTGTTAAATAGGATTTCATCTTTCCTTATTACATATAGCAGTATTAGGAGGTGCCGTCAATGTAATATTAAAGGAAAGGCTGGGAACTTCCTGAAAATCATACATATTCCTCCATCCACAACTTTTAGCAGCAATGCAACCCAGGTACAGCTGAAGCTACTGCCATGAACTTCATTCAGTTGCTTAATGTAGCATAGCATTTCACAATTTTGTGCAGCAGTTTAACCCTTATCAGTAAGGCAGTTGTTCAAGAAATGGTCAGGGATGACAAAAGGCCTTCCATTGAGAGTAACTTTATATCCTTGTCCATAACTCAATGTATATGGTGCTTTAAATACCTCTCCAGGGATGAGCAATCAGTTACTTAACCAAAGCACTCCTATAATAATGATGCTGCAAAAATGTACTCAAGGGGCTAGATCATTATTATTATTCATTTGTATTACAGTAGCACCTTGAAATCCAAATCAGATGGGGCCCCATTGTGCTAGACATTGTAAAAAAATGCTTATAATCTATCCAGACAAGACAGACACAGGTGGGAAACAGAGGTATAGAAAGATGAACTGACTAGCCCAAGGCCACCCAGCAAGCATTTACTTCAGGAGAAGTATGCTCGTTTACATCAGCTGAGAATCTGGACCAAAATGTTTGGGATTCTTGGCTTAGTTTGAACATAAGGATGTTCTCTGGGGCAAGTGTCATTGCATGTTACTTGGATATCCTAATATCTACTGCCATTCTTGCACCTATTTCCAAACCGCACTTACTGCTGAAATAACATTTTTATGCCTTTCTTCTAGCATGCTTCCAGTAAAGATACAAGTGTCTCTTCCTTTTCCAATCCTCTTTATGGCAAAGCAACAGAAAACATGGAGAACTTGTGCAATTTCTTCAAAGTAGACATACAATAGAATTGATACTGTGTGTAATTTTTTCCTTTGTCTGAAGATTTTGTTTCTAAAATCTAGTGGAAAGTATGTGATTAGAATACTGTGAAATAATTCCTCAATTAAAATAATTATGTTCTAAATATAGCACTACCGTGAAAATAGCATATGTGAAAGTTTAAACCTATGTGATATTTCTCTTGGTACAAAAATAGACTGGTAATTGTAACTATGAATTCACTGCACATTTGAACGGTTGAAATTCAAGTATATTAATAAAAAGAAGTTTCACTTAATTCAAACCATTTTCTTGGGGTTTTTTGGTTCTAATTTTACTGCTGCTATTGAGAAAAGGTGACTCATTTCTGTAATTTTGAACCATAAGGGCACTTTACATAGTTATTTTAGTGTTCCAAAGGGAAAAAGGAGGAGAGCTAATGTACCATCCAAACAAGCAGACCAGGCTATAGTAAAGTGATTATAATAAATGTCTTAGTCTTGGGTCTGAATACCAGCTTTGCAAGTCAGAGGTCTGACACACTGTGTTGTATACATGACTTCACAAAGACATAAAAATTAACATTGAAAACCATACCTACTCAAACGTCCTTCTGCTCCACTTTTCACCACAAGCTACTCATGTTTTTAGGTTGGTGATTGATAGAAGGTGGATATTAGCCTCTGCAACAAACCATCTTCTCTGCTGAATAGATTGTTTCCCACCAGAGCCAAGAATTATGGCCTCCCAACCTTAGTGTAATTCTGAATAATCAGCAGGATTTTAGGGGGTGATATTGGATTGTCTCCTAATTTTGAATATAATCTGTGATGCAAAGAAAAGATTTGAGATGTTTATAGTTTAAGCAACTTCGCAATATATGTTCCTCGACAGAGTCCAATAGGCTCATATAGTTGACAAAATTCTTTTTTATTTTGCCCTTATAGAAATATTCTGCAGGAAAGGGACAAAGCACTGTGTGGGACCATTACCATAGAATGCTGTGATTTTTCTGGTAACGGCTTTCTCCTCTTGATTATATGTTGGAGTACTGAAAGAATAAATATGGAAGTAATTTGCTGTACTACCCTTGCAAGCCTGGTGCATTGAGAATTGGGACTCGATTCTGGAAGGTGCTGAGTAATGTCAACTTCTGAGCTCACTGGGATTTCAATTAAGTCCAGAAGAGTTGATTGCCTTCAGCATTATCAAGAGGCTCAAAACTTACAAGAGTGAGTCCTTGTAGTAGAATTCTCATTTATTCTGTCATAACCTGACTTTAATTCCAAAATTGTGCTAACACTGTGAAACCCTGAAGTGTTGTGTGTTGTAACCCATCATTCCCAAAACTTGCTGTCACACTTTGCATTGCTATAAAAAATTATAGTGATGCAAACGTTACAATTAACAAATACATACAGTATAACCCAGTCCCTCTTACCATACAAAATCAACCATTTTATTACATAATAAAACTAATCAGTTAATATTCTTAACAGAGGCATATAGATATAAACAACTATAATGGAGAAACTTAATGAATTCCTGAATATCATTTATTTTCAATAGCTGTTTTCTGACACCTGAAATCAGAGGTGTTATTCCTCCCGGTTATCTGTACATCACAGTGGGACTTTTACCTAAATCATCTTCAGATTTTACATTTAGATAAGGTGATTTTTACACTTTCTTTTAAAATACTTTTTCCCTTTCATCTTTCCTGACCTTCAATTATTTTTCACTACCCATATAGCACCGGAACAAAAGATTCATTTATATCTGCTAAATAGTAACTGCCTTGTGCTTGACAGCTGAGGAGCAGCGAGCAGACTGCTGTATTCAAGACAGCGTTATTTCCATCAATTTGGTTGGGACTTTGCAGCAAGCTGCCTGTAAACAGTCTTTTATTAGAGCCAAAGAGAAAATTCACATTTTCATTTTCACTTGCCACAATTTTGATACTAAAAAAAATCTAAAACCAATGCCGGAAAGAAAATAAATATTGTTAAATCTTTGCAGTTGGGTTTTTCTCCACTGAATACCAGCCCTTGACTAAATATACTATATAGACTCATATTCATACTCTCAGTGCTGCTGAGCCCTATAAATGAGGGTTGTTTGCTGGGAAGACGTTAGTTGACAATATCCTGGAGACTTTATATCTTAGTCTAATGTATGTACACACCTGTACAGGAATACCAGACAGCAAAAACAAAATGCAGCACAAATCTTTAGGCAAAGCTCTGGCCTAAGTCTGCAGCCAGACTGAGATCAGAATCTGGCTTTTTGTGTTTGAGGCAGGGTTGTGGATATATAGATAACTATGACATAGGCACAGAGATTATCAGTTATGCTAGTGTAATTCTAGAGTAATTCCAGTGTAATCATTTGAACACTTCACTAGAATTACTCTGGATTTACACTAGTGTAAAATATCAGAATCACACACAAACACACAGAAACTTTCTTTGGCCCATGTTTACCTGACTTGTGCAAACAAGTTCAGTCCAAGGTATATGTAACACGGGGCTGCACGTAAAGACATGCAAAACTGCATCTTTTAAATTCTGGCTTCTTTTGTCTGCTGGAGAGCCTTATTTTGTGTTTTATCAAGAGGGAAGAAGAACGCTAATAAATTAACAAAAATGATAATTCATGAGTTACCCCTGAGGGCATTCTGCACCAAAAAATTAAAAATTCTGCACCAAAAAAATAAACATTCTGCACACAATATTTTAAAATTCTGCAAATTTTATTTGTCAAATAAATGTGGAGGCTC
Source organism: Dermochelys coriacea (assembly GCF_009764565.3). Taxonomy (NCBI): domain Eukaryota; kingdom Metazoa; phylum Chordata; order Testudines; family Dermochelyidae; genus Dermochelys; species Dermochelys coriacea. The sequence continues at coordinate 232,756,769 of NC_050069.1, forward strand.
TAGCATGACATTGAGGAGCACAGGCCACTGGCTGCAGAGACGTGGGAGATCACTGTGTAGCTTCCCTCACCCCCCCCCCACCCCGGAACATGGACTCAGCAGTGAGGCTGAACCCATCCCTGACACAATGCAAGGACTGGGCCTGCCCCAGAAATACCCCAAGGCCCTGCCCCTCCATGCCAGGTGCACCAGGTATGGGTAGGCAGGCTCAACAAGGCAGGATCCAAATGTGGAGGGGCTTAGTGTCAGGGGATCCAGGTGTGGGTTGAGAGCATTCTGTGTGGGGCAGTCTGGGTGCGGGTGGCTCAGTTGGGGACCCAGGTGGAGAGGGGATCTGGATGCACAGGGGTTTGTTGAGGGGTTCTGGGTGCTACGGTAATGGGACTCTTCAGGGGGATCCAGGTGAAGTTGGTTGGACTCTGGGGGTGGGGACGATAGAGCTAGGCAGGGAGGTCTATGTGTGGGGGTTCAGTGAGAGTGTCCAGATGCTGAGTGAGAGGGGCTCAGTGGAGTGGGGATCCAGGTGCAGCTGGTTGGGGCTCAGTAGGGTGAGAATCAGGTGTGGCTGACTCGTCAGGGTGGTCCAGGTGCAGGCAGAGTGGGGCTTGTTGTGGGGTTCTGGGTGTGGTGGAGGTAAGGCTAGGCGGGAGGGTCTGGGTATGAAGGGGTCTGGATGCACTGGAGTAGGGCAGATGGGGGAACAGCTCCCTGTACAATGACCCCTCCCCCTGCAGCTGAGGAGTGATAGGTGCAGGAAGCATGGTTGGGGGAGAGAGTTTTCAGAGCTTTCTACACCCAGGGGAGAAATCTGGGGATGGGTCTGACACAACCCTGAACGCCATGCAGGGGAAAAGGAAGTCCCATCCTCTCCATCCCAGCCAGGACTAGCAGCTGAGCCCAGTACAGAGTAGGAACCACCAGCCAGGTCTTCCCCGGTCCCACCTCCTACCCAACAGTGATTTATTGCTCTGCTGGCTGCGCTGGGCACCCAAAACATACTATTGGGGAAGGTTGCATGACCGATCTAGTGGCTTCCCTTTGCTTCTCTGTCAGAAAGTCATTTTTCTTCAGGGAAGCAAAGAAATCTGCAGGGGGACATAAATTCTGCACATACACAGTGGCACAAATTTCCCCAAGGAGTATAAATTTGTGTACTAAGGGCATATTGCTATATGCCATTAAATAACCTGTGAAAATGGAGGGGGGGGTTAAATTATGTACAGAGGGGAGCTTTTATGACCTAATCCTTGAAAGTAAAACTGAACCATTTATTTTCCTATTATTTATTTTCCTGTGTTTTTTAAATCATGAAACTAAGAAACTCTCCAACACTGTGGCATATATAGGGGGTAATTAAGTATAAAATGCAGCAAAGTAGAGGCAGGAAAGGCACAGAAGGAGGGTGGTAGCCCATGGCATGCTATTCCCACACTCAACTATCACCACCTTGCCACTGGCAGCTCCTCTACAGCAGCCTCCCCTTTTTGAAATTAGATGCAACCGGCTGGAAAGGTGGTTGAGCTATAGCCACTTTCTGTGCCATGTTCCCATAGCAGCCCACCAATGCTCAGATGGCAAATTGCCACCTAAGTTAACGGCACTTGTTTCAGCTTTAATTTGTGTATTGTAGTTTTAACCACCCTCAAAGGCCATGGGCTACATGGAAAGGATTTAGACACATAAATCCCAGAATCAGGCCCCAGTGGGACTCACAAAACTACAGCTTCAACTTCCCCCAAGCCCTGTAAGTGCCTAAACTTGCTCAGTGCCTCAATTTTTTGCAGTAAAAATGCACTGTAGGTGCATATGTTTCTTCCTCTGAATGTGCACACTGCAGCCCAAGCCCAGAGCAATGTTCACACTGGGGCAATACAGACCTTCCTCCACCTAAACTGCAAGGTCCAATCTAGCAGGCATGTTCAGATCTCGCCTACTGGATCAGCCCCTCTAGGCATGCATTCACAAAATGGCCTAGAGAGGGAGGAGGAAGATGACCTCCCTTGTAACTTTTAGCCCACTGGTTAGGGTACTCAGTATGCAGGAAGCTCCCAGTTCAGGTCCTCCCTCCATCTCAAGGGGAGAAGGGATATGAAGTGGGATCTTCTAACATTCAGGTGGGAGTCTCCTGTATAACATCTTATCCTTCTCCCCTCCTCCCTGGCTTCTTGCTAAAATGGCATAAGTGTTGAATGCCTATAAAAGGGTTGCAACTGAGAATCCCAAGCAGATGGAGTTGTGGGGATTAATACACGCCCCTTGGCTTGGCATCTCCCATTGACTAGCTTAGTCAAGGAGCCACATAGCCTGCTGGCTTTTGAAAAGCCCATACTAAGGTGCCTCTCTCTCCCTAATCATTGTATAGAGAGCCTAGGGGCCAAACTAAGGCATTTGTGAATCCCAGTGATTTTTGAGGTACCTAAAAGTGAGATGTGGCAACAGGAAAGTCATCTGCAGCCTCAGTGAGGAAGCCAGCAACAATATGGCACTTGAGCCAGCTATGCTAGTCAATGAGTGGGGAGCTTGAAAACATACCAAAAGGGCAATGGCTACGCATGGCTGGCCGTGATCTGTGGGTATTGCTTGCAGATACGTAGGCTCTCCATTAGTGGCAGGCCAACCCATGTATGCCTCCCACCACTTAGACTCGGCCCATGGAAAGGGGTGATATATTTTATATTCCCTTAGTCCAGTGGATTTTTAAATGTAATGTTTAAATATCATGTTGACCATTTTTGCACACAAGCAGATACTTGCAAATCAAGGGCCAGATTAAGTATCATTTCACAGATGTGAGTAAAGGTCAATCAAACTCAGGAAACTGTCTAGGCAGCAAAACTAAGAATACCAAAGAGGTCAATCAGCTCAGGAGGGAGAGTTTTTCTACCTTCCTACTCAAAGTGTGCTCGTGTAAGGGTAGTCAGTGGTGCAAGCCATACTGAGATAAATGAGTTAAAAAGAAAAACCCAAGGACAAGTTATCCCTGGGAATTCTTTAATCTTATGTGTAATTATATCATCAGTTCCAGACTAAAGGCTTTGGATCATAATTGCAGGAAAGAGTCAGTTTCCACTCACTCAGCCCAGTGTTTAGAATGCAGCTATGGAGACTATACACATATAAAAGACACAAAAAATGAAAAGTCACAGTGGTTTGATATTTGTTGCATTTTCCAAGTGTTTGGGAATTTGGACTAATCAATTTAAAGAGTATTTTAAAAGCAGTTATACCAACTCTTCTTTTAAATGTGCTCTAAATTTGAATCTTGATCCTTAGAATCTCCATTTTTTCTTCTCTAGATCATGTGGGTCATTCCTGTGGCAAGATTTTAAAATATATGTGCCAGGTGATGTTACAAAGTCTTAGCCAACATTATTATACTTTTGATACCAAAAGATAAAAATACAATAGACTAAGCAGTAAAGCATAATCACCTGGACACATATAGTAAGGACCTCAATATTAATAATCTATTTGGCATTCATAAGAACAGCTTAACAAGAAGTGGACATTAATAAGTTCTACATTACAATTGGTCTCCAACGAAATGAGTATTACGCTTGCATTAGTATCTAAAGTACTCACCATGATGCACATAAAGTGTTGTCAGGGAATTAATGATTTGCTACTTATTGCAAAAAGGGGCTGCATTCATTGTAACATGATTAATCATGGAATAAATAAACTCAACGAGGTAGGTAGTACTTTTAAGATTACATACCATCCTCAGTCTCTGTGTGGAACTCTTACTGATACCAAGAAAATCAAGAGCATTAAGGAGAAGAGCCCTATCTGTTTCAGTACCAGAAACTGAAAATCCATGATGAATAAGACCCTACTTGACTCGCAATATTGCAGAAATTGTGGATTCCACAATATGAGGCTTCCACCGCAGTTTTGGGTGCCGCCACGCAGGGTGCCCTCACTCCCATCCCCGGGCTGCTGACAGTGGGTGCCTTCTATCAATTTTATTTTTTTTAAATTGCAAATTACATCTAAATCTTGACACTGAAACAAAAGGTTGGTTTCAGGTCAAAGGAAACATTTTGTTTGACTCAAAACATTTTTTTTTCAATTCATAAAAAATTCAAAAAAAATTATTTTTGGGGGTCAACCTGAAATTTTTTTTCAGAGCTTCCAAGAAACTGAAAAGTCTATTATTTTCACAGCTCTAATTGTAGGTGTTCCAAAGTTCCTAGTCCTCTTTGTCTCTTTATTTCACACCATGACAGAAAAGACAAAGATTCTGTGTGATACATTGAGTTGCTGCAGCATCCCCAGTAAGGAATGACAGGTATGTTGGTGGAGGAAGAGTCCTTTTTTTGGGGGGGGGAAGGTCCTGTCAGACACACTGCATATAAAAAGTAATGTGATGGGAAAAGCAAGCATAAGGCAGTAAGGGGTTTTGTTGTCATCAACTTTGTATTTACAATAATGAATGGTACAGCTGTTTTTTCAGAAAAAGCTGTGACATGGATTTAAAATCTGAAACAAAACAGCATTTGTGACTGCATCCTTGACAGAGGATTATGCAGTGGTTTATTGTCATTAACATTTTGCTGGAGGTTACAATAAAGAGGAGAGACTTCATTTGACTCGAGAAAGTAAAATTGCCATGTTTCATCTTCACCTTTGAGCTGGTGTAGGTAGAATCTGTCAGGAGAGAGACAAATAGTCCCTCCCTCCCAAGTTTCCACCTTACTGTTCTCCTTCCCCTCCCTGGGGTGGGAACTTGTCACAGTGCAGTATTTCAGATCAAGTCTAGGTTTTTGCTCACTAGATGCCCTTAGGGATCTACTTTCTATTCTATGCAAATAAATTATGCAGCCTAAATTGAAGATTTTATATGTATGAAAGTCAGGAAGTTAAGAGACAAGATCCTCAAAGAAATCTTAACTTTTGTCTCTGTCACCAGTCCATTACAAGGGCAGAATCACCCAGGGATCTATGCAATATATATTGTCACCTAGGGCTTGATCCAGCACCCATTGAAATTGATGAAAAGATACCTACTGACTTGAATGGGCATTTTATCAAGCCCACAGTATCCAACACATTCATTTCACTTATGCATGTGCACACATAAAAGGGAGACTTGCAGGTACACACCTAATCCCCCAACAATCCTTGCAGGTTGCAGCACTGTGGAATAGGATGGGGAGCAAGAGGATGGAGAAGCTACATTAGGCCTTTCAGGTCTTATTTCACAGGCTCCAACAAAGTCTAGCACCAAGGTATGCATTTTGTAAGTTCTGTGCATAGAAAATCTCAGCCTTAATATTGCATGGATGATGCTTTTAGACTCCATTAGAGGCCATTGAAGTCTTGTCTGATTATAGATAAAACTGCACTAATAAAGGTGAGGCTGAGAGTGGAAAATTAGCCTGCAGAATCTTACAGAACCAGTGGTTTTGGGAATCCTGATAAAAAGGACAGATAAGAAGCACAGTCCTTGGCGGAATTGAGCTTTCTCCCCAGGGTCATTTCATTAAGTTGTGTGTTTGCTTGGTGTTCAGTCATGTCAGTGACAAGCCCCCAACTCTTTCATTTGCATACCCAGATGGTCAGTGAAATCTGGGTACAGTTTTTAGGAGTGTTAGTCACTTAGCCAATGTTGCAGATGAAAGTGGTGTCTCGCATACAGCTGCAATGATTGTTGATCATTAATTTGAGGATGGCTCACATGAACCCTATACTCATGGGTGACAAGATCTCATTTAAGAAGGAGAGCAGAGGGACAATTCTTCACCATGCACAGGAGGGGATATTAGTCACCTCGCTGTTGGTTAGAGTCTTATTTGTGACTACAGAGATCCTCAGTCCCTGGGTGAGAATGTCAGGTAGCCCTTAATTTGGTTTGCCTACTGACCTGACAGATACAAATGCCATGCACTCACTCTGCTTTGTGGGGTGTAGAATGATTGTGAATGCAAAATTGTGGGTGCAAATGCAAAGCCCATTTTAAAATTTAGCATTTTAAATAAAAGCAGGGGGCTATAATTTAAAAAAAAATTTCAAGAACGCATCATCTGTGTGAAAATATAATGCCTGCAGTGCTATCAAGGTTATAAAGACCTACATTGATATGTTACATAAAAGTCGGTCATGTAAGTTAAATTTCCTAGTGGCACTTTTCACTAACAAAGCCAAATTTCTCACAAAACACTTGAGAGAAGAGCAGTAGAACTTGTTCATTTGGGACAAATTCTCATGCTCCTAACCTTTCCCTTGAATTTGCTGCAGATTTCCTAACATGCACACCAAATTCTGAGATTGAGTAAGATATTAACAATAAGTGAATATTTATATTGCTTGTGGCACCTTAGAGACTAACAAATTTATTTGAGCATAAGCTTTCGTGAGCTACAGCATCCGATGAAGTGAGCTGTAGCTCACGAAAGCTTATGCTCAAATAAATTTGTTAGTCTCTAAGGTGCCAAAAGTACTCATTTTCTTTTTGCGAATACAGACTAACACAGTTGCTACTCTGAAACCTATCATTTATATTGCTGAATTTCTTTAAGTAGGACATAACTATAGAGCTGCAGTGTTTCACAGAGTTGCATTAGACCACTTTCCCCGCTTACATGATATTAAAATTCCAGGTATTGTAATAGGATCTACCCAGAATCACAATAGATTTACAAAACAGCCTATGCCTCAGAAGAAGATATTTTCCCTTCTATGAGACCCATGTGACATTTTCGTATACTGTGTATGGTTTGCAAGTCACTGAGTACAACCTTTCCCTATTAGTAGTCAAGCCATTGTATTCTCTTGGTGTGGTTCTTTGTGAGAACAATTTCTAGTCGGCTAAGCAGTGAAAGGAACTCTATATCCGTACAAATCACTGTATGCCAAGAGAAACTAACAATGTGCACATTTTCAATTACAAAATGCAAGTTGTAACCAACTTCAGCAACAGTACAGACATAACAATACTCAATTCACCAGCTAAGGAAGAAACAAAGTAATAGAGGTACCAATTGTCACAGATCCTAGTGAGCACCCCCTCCTGGCCAGCTATTAGGACTGCTGTGAGGAGAATCCAAGCCTCTGTGGTCAGGGTCGCCTGGAGCGTTAAGCTACTTAAACCTCAGGTCTCTGCAACACTAGTTCTTCCCTTAGCCTCTCTAGCACATTTCTTGGGTACTGACTTTCAGCCTACCACCCCTTCTTGGAAATGAGGCTACTCAGCCCACCTACCATAGGCCTCCAGGACCAGCACTGATCCGCAAGACACCCCAAGTACTTACCCACACGCCTCTCCGATTAAGCCACCCCGAAAGATGTAAAGCCCCTGGTCTACAGTTTAACGCACTTAGGGGCATACAGCAGCTGTAAAATAGTTAACACACAATTTGCACAATCTAACAGTTTTATGTTCCTTTATTCTTAATCATATGTAAAGCACAAGAGTATAGACCATACAAAACATATATGCATGCATGTCCCTGTCTCAGTTTCCTCACCACTCCAGGGCATTCTATGGGCTGTGTTCCAAGTCCATTAGGGTCATGTAGGTTCAGGAAAGCAGACAGGACCACCCCTACCCCATGATGGTGCTACATGTTGGGTCACCTCTTCCTTCCAGGGCCTCTTACACATGTTCTGTGACCTTACTTTCCTGCTTCTTTCATACTTCCTCTTCCTGTGGCTCCCTGTTCCTGCATGTTTTTTTATTTAACACACACACACACGGCTCTTTCATTTTCTTCCTGCTAACTTTCCACAGCTCCGACCTTTCCCCCTCCCTGTAGAGGAGTCTGCTAAATTGGTTGTCTAAGAAAGCAGCTAACTCACTGTCCCAGAGGTTTGCACCTGAAAAAGGACCATAAGTCCTAAGCACCTTCTATTGCATTTGGCTGGTGTGTACCTTCCACAAAGCTTATCAGCAGTGGTGGATCTACATAGAATATCAGAGTTGGAAGGGACCTCAGGAGATCATCTAGTCTAACCCCCTGCTCAAAGCAGGGCCAATCCCCAATTTTTGCCCCAGATCCCTAAATGGCCCCCTCAAGGATTGAACTCACAACCCTCGGTTTAGCAGGCCAATGCTCAAACCACTGAGCTATCCCTTCCCCTACAGGCACTCATATAACACAGTAGATTTTCATAATACACCTTCACCAGATCAATCAGAATTCACAAATTGTACAGATATAGCCCTGTTCATCACACCAATTAAATACTTTAACTTAGAATAAAAGACAAATTGCTTCCAAAGGCAAAATGTCCAAAGGAAATGGCCAAATGTTTTGATTTGAACTCTGAATATGGCATGAGAGTGAATTGTACAGCAGGCACCTGTCACATTCACCATTAACTTAATGTCACTTTTTGCCTTTATTGTCTGTAGATTAGATAAAACTAATTATACAGGTGATGTCCTGTGATGAGATGTACAAACCCCACACTGAAAGGGAGGGATTAAAGAGCTACTTTGAGCTCAGGCAGCCCCACCACTTGCAAAGCTTGGATGGGCTGCAGGAAGAGATCAACAGGAGACTAAACCAGCTCAGTATTAGGTAGCTTGTGGAGGTGAAAAGACCTTAGCTCATTGAAGGGAAGTACTGTAAGAGGTCTAGGTAGGGCGTCTGGCTCTTGTGACTCTACCAGATCTGCTGAGGCTACCAGGATTCCTGACATTCAGAAGATCTGAGCTAAACCTTTGGTTTATTTTGTTTAATGTCTTCACTTTGTCCTTTGATAGAAGGGTTAGGTAGGAAGCAATCCAGGAAAGCAGTGACACAGCACCTTTGTGGTGCAGACCTTTGCTGCCTATCACGGGGCCCTGCACTGGAACCCGATGGTGAGAGTTCCTTGCCATCGTCTAGGCTGACAAAGACTGTGTACCTGCCCTGGCATGAGAGAACCTGAATTGGAAAAGGGCCTCAAAAACCATGAGAGCAGAGACCTTCAGACACGTACCTGGGGGAGCTCTGGAGGATCCCTCCCTCCTGACTGATTCTATGGCTGTCTGTTGTCCAACTCTCTGTGTAACATAAGAGGAGTAAGGCACTATCTGCATGCTCTGGAACTAGCATTCTGGGGCCTGAATGTGGTGGTGTGGATGCAAGGAGGTGCCTTGGTAGTGAGTGGCTTATTACATAACCCTTCTATTTAGAATAGACTAGAAAATACCACCAGTAGTAGTACTCTCGTACCTAAAATTAAAGGGAAATGTTTTAAGGGTGCCCACTGTACTTTAAAGGACAACTTCTGACTATAAATATTTAACAGAAACTCTCTCTGACCTCATTTGTGATTCCTTCCCAATGTTCTCAGAACTTAAAAGGCAAAAAATCTGCAATTGTAACTTGTATGTGTGTACAGGTATGTATTGTGAGTATAAACATGACAGAGAATAGTTGCCTTCCTATTTCATGCTTTGTGGGGTGTTTTTTAATTATTTATTTTAAATGGTACAGGACAAATTACAAGTGGAAATCTTACTTTGATTAACACTTATTTTAAGTGTTTTTTTCCCTTAAAATCTTTCTGCCATGATATGCCTTATTGTGTCACTGTATGATGGAAAGCAGTTCTGCTCAGTGTTGCTGTTAACATTAATGGCAGCCCTTGGAAAATAATAGCATTAGATTCTGTGATCATCTGGAAGATGTAATTACACATTTAATGACCCAGTTTATGGTGTACATCTGCACCACACACTTGCAATTCATCAAGAATGAGTATGTATGCTAGTTACGAAGATGAGAATCTTTCTACTTTGTTCTCCATCAGATCACAGTCCAGCAGCTCCTGTAAGCACATGCTTAACTTAACTTAAAGCACATAAATAATTCCAGAGTGGTCCCATAAAAGTTAATAGGACTAAGCACATGCTTACCTTTAAGCAAAGGGGTATGTGCACTACTGGAGTGGGGCCATAGTGAATTGTTACTTTGTTTAGAACATACTTCCTATCCTGTCTTCTGCTTGATCAGTGAGTTTTTAGGTAGTAATACAAACTTCACAATGTTTTAATCCATATTCAGCAAATGCTTCAATCCCACAGAAGTAACTCTCTTCAGTGTGATTTAAGCAGGTGCTTAAAGTTAAGAAGATGATTAAGTACTTTTTGCAATGGGGGCTTAAGAGGGCTAGATTCACAAAGGGGCATAGGCACCTGCCTTTTAGGTATTTAAGTTCAGCACTTAGGCACCACTGACAAAGGCACCTAAGGGGTTGCCGATAGCTATGTGCACAGCTGCATAAGTCCTGAAGCCACCCCCCAGCAACAAGCTGCTCAGAGCCCTTAATTGCCCTTAAACTCCGTTGGGATTCTCCAACAAGGTATTACCCTATGTGGGACCCACAGATGAGATAATCAGATAGGTGTGCAGTATTCACAGGGCTCTCATCTGGCATGTGGGAAACACAGGGTTGAATCCCCACTCTGCCTGATTTCCAGTAGGGACTTGAACCCAAGGTTCCATACCCAAGGGGAGAATCCTACCACCAACTAGAGTGTTAGCTATGCTGATGTGTGAGGGGAGGAGCTCTCAATCTCTCCTGCTGAAGTTGTTCCACTTCGTATAAATAACTAAATATTCATTGAAGCAGGGATTAACCTTTCCACATCCCATAGAAAGGCCCTAATCACTGGATTATGGAGCCAATCTCTCTCACTTTTGTTCTCTCTGACCCAGTGAATATTTATTTATTGACAAAGTGGAATAATTCTGGTGAAGTTGATATATTTCTGTAGGTGCTGGTCAGTGGTGACTTATATTAGGGATTTAAAATAGCTGTGGTCAAACACATTCCTCCCCACCCCCCATCTTTGTGTGAAAAGGTCAATACATTCTATGGCAAATTTTATGCCTGAATAAAGCACTAACCCTTCTATGCACAAGCTGAAGAGAGATTCCCACTCTTCCCGCCTTCCCGCCCTCCCCCCAAAGCACCCCTGTCTCTTCTGAGTTTCATAATGAGTGTGACTTGGATCCATAGAGGGATATCATCGAGATGATCCATTGCTAAGAGGTAAAAGAAGGTGCAGGATGTATTTTATGGAGAAACTCCAGAGCAGTAAGTAAACATTTGTGCTGTAGGTTAAATCTCATTTTATCAGAGAATTACACAAAGAGAACAGATTTTTTTCTCTCTCTCTTTGGGTTCTGCTGGGACTATAAATGTCTCTAACATTTCGTAGCTCATTCCTTTCTCCCAATAAATGGATGTTTCCAAAGTACCTTGTTGGAGGCTTCAAGGATCCAAAGATCATGTAAGGCTGAAGTATCCAAAGATCTAAGTTACACAATGGGCCAGAGCCCTCTTGCTTTACACAACTAGTCCCATTGAAGTCAATGAAAATGCTTATGTAAATAAGGTGAGCAGGAACTGGCCCACCATAATCAATGACATAGCAACTGGGGTTAGATACAGAGATCTAGCAGGGTTAATCAAAGACCTAGTGCTAGATTTTTCCAAAGGTATTTAGGCACCTAGTAAGAGTGGCAAAGGTGCCTAAGCAGGATAGGCACCTAACTCCCTTTGAAAGTCAGGGAGTTAGGAGCCTAAGTTGCTGACATGCTTTTGAAAATCCCTATAGGCACCTACTTTCATCTTTCGGCACCTGAATGCCTTTGTGTATCTGGCCTAATGAATAACAAAATATCAGCCTGTATGCCATCAGGAGCACTGTCCTCAGGAAATGAACATCTGTATGTCATGGCATATATATTTCCCATCCCTTTCCTCTGAGCATACAGTGGAAATGTGAGCTTTCTTGCCGTGCAGGGTTAATGCAGTTTATTCTATACAATTCTCCAAATTCAGCTCTCTACAGAGATTTGAGATCTGGTTGTCATGAAAGAAGATAAGACTATACTTGTTACATGTTTACACCATGTTACATATTTTGAACATACAATTTGCCATACTGTGCTAGCCATATTTCTCATAGAAGATTTTATTATGACTGCTAAAACATCCCTCTTTTTTTTTCTTCATTCTTGAGCATCTAGACTTTTTTCCTAGCATCTTACATTTAAAAAGAAAGGGGATGGGGGAATATTTTGGAAAGATCCAATTACATATCTTACTGACTACAGAAAAACTCGGCAAAGATTTTTTTGTGCATGGGATAAATTCCATAGCCAAATGGAATCTATTATGTAGTCCAAAAATGGTACATTTTAGTTCCTGATTTAAAGTGAAATGCATCACCATGTATCCTGCATAACGATGACTTGTCTCACTGCCAGGTACATCTTGTGTTCTGTTTCATATCTTTCCAAAAACCAAAAGAAATAACACATGCCAAATTTGCACTTTTTTTCATTTTAAAAAATGGAAATTACTTCCCTGACACTTTTTAAAATATATGACCACTTCAGAGAGAAGATTTGGGGAAATTGTTTTGTTTTCCTAAGCACAGAAATCAATCAGAAGGCAGAATGAGATCTTTTATCACTGATATTTCTGAGCAATAGTCCAAAAAAAGACCTGACAGCTGAGTTTTTCTCAAACAAAGCATATCTTCTCTATAAGACTCTTCATGAAACTCAAACAATATTTCTGTGAGCTGCATATTATTTGGGAAGAGGCTTACATCTGACTTCAAGGAGCTGCGAGACCGAGAACACCACCAACACAGGTCATTCATATGGTTAAGCTTTAGAGGGCTGTGTACCTACTGCCTTAAAAATTTCAGTCATTACACAGACCATACTAAAATGTTTGTCAATATTTTCAGACTCCTTTCCACCTGGAATCTGAAGCTTAGATGGCTTGTTCCCTGACTTTTACTACCTGATACTCAGAGGGGAGACCACTCTTCTACCAGAAAACAACTTAAAATTGGATTGAAACAGGGTTTTCCCTCTCCCTATGATAACAAAGCCTTTTTTGCACCATCTCCTTTCTTCAGTAAGGCCAGTTCTGCCCCCAGTTACAGGGCTCCAACTTCCACCAATTCTGCACTTACCTCAAGTTCTCACTGGTGTAACTAGGGTCACCTGAGCAACTAAGATCAGAATTTGGCCTTAAAGGTCTATAATGAGATTATTTTTTTACTTGAATACTGTAGTTTTTTTTATGGAGAGGTTTACTTTATTCCTGGTAACTAGTAAAATACTTCTAGTGTTTAACTTTTTAAGAGCTTTTTTTTTTTTTTGGACTCACTAGATTGGAGTTAAAAGAAAAGGAGTACTTGTGGCACCTTAGAGACTAACAAATTTATTAGATCATAAGCTTTTGTGAGCTACAGCTCACTTCATCGGATGCATTTGGTGGAAAAAACAGGGTTGAGATTTTTTGAAAACCTTAATATACTGTTATTTCAGAGTCACTGCTTAACTCTCTCTTCTTGCCTTTTGAATATTCCTGAATCACTGTTGTTGGCACCCATATTCCTGGATCTTAAAAGTAAACTTGCATTTGCTCTTTAGTAAACACTACCAGTGGCCAAGAGCATTGATAGATTTTTTTTTTAGAGAGAAAACAATTTACCACATGCAGGAACACATTATCCATCAGACACTCCTCATGAATATGCTCTATTTGTACAGTGAGGGATGTTAGGAAGGGAGATGGGGAGGTTACAAATAAAGAGTGACATAAAGAAGGGCACAGTCCAATACACAACACCTGCATTTATTTTGGGGGGTGGGAAGAGGGAAGGGGAATTAATATAACTAATTCTTATGTCCTGTGGATCATGGGGAGGGGGTTAGCAAGTGTCTGCTACTGTTCATCACAGCTTGCTGAGTCAAAATGAAGAACAGAGAAAGCAAGCACCAAGATGGCCTTTAAGCCTTTAGTAGACACTTCAAGTGTGATGGATTATTAATGTGAAGTTTCATTTATACAGCAAGGCCCTTTAAGATCTATGTAAACTACTTTCAAGAGAATGAGAAAGTAGCATTAATAAAGATTGAGCAGGCAACCTCTTAGCCAGTGGAGCTCTAGTCTCAGAAGTAGGCTCATATTAGAAAAAGAGTAGGTAATGTTACACAGTACTTGAGGCCAACACTACAGCAAAATGCCTCATATAGTTGCTAAGGCCAGATGTTTTAAAACAGGAGTATATATTCACTCCTGAATACATGACGAAGGACTCTTACTTCCTTACTGGTATCTGCGTTGGAATCCTCTGTGCCACATGCATCTGATCTCAAACACAAATGTGGTTCTCCTGATGAAGTCATTGCGAGTCCCACACATGTGAGGGTAGAACTTGGACTACTGTCTCCACATACCCCAAGGCTGCTTAAATGAGTTGCTGCATGGCATTTGCTGCAGTACTGGCTCTGCTATAGGCAATAAAGCACAAGCAGTGTAATTTAAGCATCTTTGGTGATATGTAGACATAGTTGACTCTACCCTTAGTGGAAAAAGTCTGCAATAAAAGTGACCGCTGTCCTCTAAAAAAACCAGTAAGAATCAGTAAGCTGAAATCCAAATGAGGCTAACATCAAGATTATCAGTCAAATTTCATTCTATCTTTATAGAAATTGCACATAGGAGGAAAAATATGACTATCAAAGAAGTTTTTGAATATAATAGTTATCTTGTGTGTTTATTGTACTAAAAATTTCTTTGGAAGAGAGATTTTAAATTCTCATTGCTGGAACCTACTCTGTGTGCGTTGTGACAAAGTCAGGCTGGACGGCTTTAAAAAGGTGGGGGAAGGCAGATATGTTAGCACTAGAATGTTAAAGGCCCTCTTCCCTATATCCTGAGAAGGGGTTACCTCAAGTCAATTAGGAACACCTGGATCCAGTTAAGGGCTACCACTGAGCTTCTCCAGGAGGGGAGGTTGTGACCTTCCCCATCGGAAAAGCAGACAAGCCTGAGAGCCTGCTAGGGGAAGGACTGAGACCCTGGGGTAGACTACAGGGCGACACTCAGCCCCAGGGAGGAGGCAGGGAAAGGTATCATCCTTTGTTTTTGTGTTTATGGGACTATTCCCCTTTTGTTTGGTGGAGGATAACACCATAGGCCTGCCCTGAGGCCTACCCAGGAAATACAGCCAAAGGAGCACAGAAAGGGGGAGGACAAATCCTGCCAGAGTAGGATGAGGCTGACTTACCCCAGGCCTGTCATCACCAGAGGGGGAAGTGTTTGGTCTGGCGAGACGAAGGAGGTGCCTTGCCATAGTGTGTTTATACAAAAATGTGGTTGACACAAAAATCCTTTATATCCTAATCCACTATGTTAACTGTCTGTGATGTCAATAGCTCCATCAGTACTGCTCTCAAGCTTAGATGTTTTGTAACAGTATTTGAGGATGCTGGTATCACAGAAGCATGCATTTTTCAGGGTATTTCAACATGTGATGCTACCTTAATCACATTATCAGCTGCAGTACTGAGAGTAAGAACTGCATTCGGGCTCATCTCCGCTGGAGCTCACAGTAGATATTTCATTATTCTCTTTTTTCTGGTTCCTCTGTCTTCTGAAGGAAGAATTTGATTCAACTGATTCCAAGATGTAGCAGCTACTATGGATATTTTGAAAGTGCTTTTCTAGTGATTGAATGGAATGAGTGACACTCCTCAACGGGCTCCAGGGAAAGTGGGCAATGTATGGAGAGTAAGATGAATGAGGATTAAGCTGCCTTTGCAGAGGAAAACAGCTTCTGGGAGTGACACCATTTAGAAAATGGAAAACAAGGGCTCAAAGACTCAGAAGAATAACAAGGAATATTAGAGGAAAGAGGACAAAGATGTTTTATTAAACCTGTATTTGATCTAACTAGTGCAATAGCTTAGGCAGGAAGTCTCTGGCAATTTCATAGTCTGGACCATATCTTAACAGAAAGTCCAATTCAGCAAGGTTCTTAAGCACATGCATAACTCTCAGCATAGGAGCAGTCCCTTCCATTTTAGGTGCACCTGGCTCCTATTACCATAGTATCTGGGCATCTTACACTATTTTATATATGTATCCTCTCAACCCCCCATCAGATAAGACAGTGCTATTATCCCCATTTTACTTCCTGTAAACCTTGCTTCTCTACCTCTAAGTGACTCAGCCCAGCTCTCCCAAGTGCCAAGCTAATCCCCTATCCTACACCATCCTCCTCCTCTGCACATGCTTAAGGTTATGCGTGTGCTTAAAAACCTTGATGAACTGGAGCCACAGAGGTTGCCTCATGGTCACCTTTCTTCCACTTGATGACTGTAGATGATTTCATTCATAATTGTGGGGGCCATGTACTCTCTCATTCTCAACTGCATTACATTCTTATGGACACTACCGCAATTGTTTGCATGGGAAAGAGCTGGTTTGGGGACACGGGAAAGAAGGAATTAAAATTAATAGGTCTCCTGTGTCTTCATCTAAATGTAAAAAATGTTGACCAGATCAATAGTTGATTTATAAAAAAAAAAACTGAAAAAATTAGTGAGTATCACTGATACTTTTTCACCTATTTTGTTATTTGAAAATCATTAACCAGCTTTAATTTTTAAATGCGATTTATGGTTTGGAAATAGAGGTGACGCAGCACCACGGAGCAGTTAGCTCTTTGTGGATCACTGCTGATCCACAAACCACAGCTGGGGAACCACTGTCCTAATATGCTGAAATCTGCATAGCAAACTGCTGTATAAAACAACAAAAAACATTGCATTTTCCACTCCCAAAACCTCTCATTTGTTTTTTTAAGTCCACTATGATTTTTTTTTTTTTTGCCTTCTAATGCCTGATTCCTCAAGAAAATAAAAGATCTGAGTTGAAAGAAGAATCATTCCAGGCATACACATGAACTCCAAATGGGAGTTTCACCAATTAGAGAAGCAGATGAGGTGACCTTTGGGTCCTGATATGGCAATTGCTATGTAGTGGGCTAGAATTGTTGACCTTTGGCTTTATCAGCTCAGACCTCTACTTACTGAGATGAAGGATAAATTCTAACTGAGCCAGAAGTGAACTAGCAAACATTTGAGCAAGTGTAATATTTGAAGCAGGCAAGGACAGTAATACACGCAACCCTGCATTCTCTGTAGGCTATGGCAGAGCCCATTTTTGAGCTCAGGACAAGAGATAGCATTCACAGGATTTCACTGCAGTTAAATAATACAAACTCAAACTTGTAGTGAACTGTAGCTGTAGGATAATACTATCTAACTTCATACATGTTGCACGAGAAATAGACGAAAAGAGCAGGCCTCTAACCAGAGCTAAAGAAACAACTTCAGTAACTTACTTAGCTTCCAGCCACTGAAGAAGTCTGATCTCCTGTCTAGTATAAGGCAGAGGTACACACACAAGCCAATTCATAGATTCATAGATTCATAGATACTAAGGTCAGAAGGGACCATTCTGATCATCTAGTCCAACCTCCTGCACAGCGCAGGCCACAGAATCTCACCCACCCACTCCTACGAAAAACCTCACCTATGTCTGAGCTATTGAAGTCCTCAAATTGTGGTTTAAAGACTTCAAGGAGCGGAGAAGCCTCCCTCAAGTGACCCATGCCCCATGCTACAGAGGAAGGCGAAAAACCTCCAGGGCCTCTCCAATCTGCCCTGGAGGAAAATGCCTTCCCGACCCCAAATATGGCAATCAACTAAACCCTGAGCATACGGGCAAGATTCACCAGCCAGATACTACAGAAAATTCTTTCCTGGGTAACTCAGATCCCATCCATCTAATATCCCATCTCAGGGGATTAGGCCTATTTACCCTGAATATTTAAAGATTAATTACTTACCAAAATCCCATCATACCATCTCCTCCATAAACTTATCAAGTAGAATCTTAAAACCAGATAGATCTTTTGCCCCCACTGCTTCCCTTGGAAGGCTATTCCAAAACTTCACTCCTCTGATGGTTAGAAACATTCGTCTAATTTCAAGTCTAAACTTCCTGGTGGCCAGTTGATACCCATTTGTTCTTGTGTCCACATTGGTGCTGAGTTTAAATAATTCCTCTCCCTCTCCTGTATTTATCCCTCTGATATATTTATAGAGAGCAATCATATGTCCCCTCAACCTTCTTTTAGTTAGGCTAAACAACCCAAGCTCCTTACGTCTCCTTTCATAAGACAAGTTTTCCATTCCTCGGATCATCCTAGTAGCCTTTCTCCGTACCTGCTCCAGTTTGAATTCATCCTTTTTAAACATGGGAGACCAGAACTGCACACAGTATTCTAGGTGAGGTCTCACCAGTGCCTTCTATAATGGTACTAAAACCTCCTTATCCCTACTGGAAATGCATTCCAAAACCACTTTAGCTTTTTTCACAGCCATATCACATTGGCAGCTCATAGTCATCCTATGATCAACCAATACTCCAAGGTCCTTCTCCTCTTCCGTTACTTCTAATTGATGCGTCCCCAACTTATAACTAAAATTTTATTAATCCCTAAATGCATAACCTTACACTTCTCACTATTAAATTTCATCCTATTACTATTATTCCAGTTTACAAGGTCATCCAGATCCTCCTAATATCCCAATCCTTCTCTGAATTGGCAATACCTCCCAGCTTTGTATCATCTGCAAACTTTATTAGCACACTCCCACTTTTTGTGCCAAGGTCAGTACTAAAAAGATTAAATAAGTTTGGTCCCAAAACCGATCCCTGAGGAACTCCACTGGTAACCGCCCTCCAACCTGACACTTCGCCTTTCAGTAGGACCCGTTGCAGTCTCCCCTTTAACCAATTCCTTATCCACCTTTTGATGTTCATATTGATCCCCATCTTTTCCAATTTAACTAATAATTCCCCATGTGGCACGGTATCAAATGCCTTACTGAAATCTAGGTAAATTAGATCCACTTCATTTCCTTTATCTAAAAAAATCTGTTACTTTTTCAAAAAAGGAGATTAGGTTGGTTTGGCACGATTTACCTTTTGTAAAACCATGTTGTATTTTGTCCCATTTACCATTGACTTCAATGTCCTGAACTATTTTCTCCTTCAAAATTTTTTCCAGGACCTTGCATACTACAGATGTCAAACTAACTGGCCTGTAGTTACCCGGATCACTTTTTTTTCCTTTCTTAAAAATAGGAACTATATTAGCAATTCTCCAATCATTCGGTACTATTCCTGAGTTTACAGATTCATTAAAAATTCTTGCTAATGGGCTTGCAATTTCAGGTGCCAATTCCTTTAATATTCTTGGATGAAGATTATCTGGGCCCCCTGATTTAGTCCCATTAAGCTGTTTGAGTTTCGCTTCTACCTCAGATATGGTAATATCTACCTCCATATCCTCATTCCCATTTGTCATGCTACCATTATCCCTAAGATCCTCTTTAGCCTTATTAAAGACTGAGGCAAAGTATTTGTTTAGATATTGGGCCATGCCTAGATTATCCTTAACCTCCACTCCATCCTCAGTGTTTAGCGGCCCCACTTCTTCCTTCTTAGTTTTCTTCTTATTTATATGGCTATAGAACCTTTTACTATTGGTTTTAATTCCCTTTGCAAGGTCCAACTCTACTCGACTTTTAGCCTGTCTCACTTTATCCCTATATGTTCTGACCTCAATTAGGTAGCTTTCCTTGCTGATCCCTCCCATCTTCCACTCTCTGTATGCTTTTTGCTTCTTCTTAATCACCTCTCTAAGATGCTTGCTCATCCAGCTTGGTCTACAACTCCTTCCTATGAATTTTTTCCCCTTTCTTCGGATACAGGCTTCCAATAGCTTCTGCAGCTTTGATTTAAAGTAATCCCAGGCCTCCTCTACCTTTAGATCCATAAGTTCTTCAGTCCAATCCACTTCCCTAACTAATTTCCTTAATTTTTCAAAGTCAGCCCTTTTGAAATCAAAAACTCTAGTTGCAGATTTATTTTTGTTAATCCTTCCGTTCAGTTTGAACTGAATTAGCTCATGATCACTTGAGCCAAGATTATCCCCTACAACCATTTCGTCTATGAGGTCCTCGCTACTCACCAAAATTAAATCTAAAATGGCATCCCCTCTAGTCGGTTCAGCAACTACTTGATGAAGGAATCCATCAGCTATCGCATCTAGGAAAATCTGAGCCCTATTATTATTACTAGCACTGATCCTCCAGTCTATATCCGGGAAGTTAAAGTCTCTCATGATCACACTGTTTCCATTAGTATTTACTTTATTAAAAACATTAAAAAGGGCTCTATCCATATCCAAATTAGATCCCAGAGGTCAATAGCACACTCCAAGCACTATCGTAGGAGAGGCTTTACTAATTATCTTCCCCAATGTAATTTTTGCCCAGACGGACTCTGTCTTATCCATTGCATCGCTTCTTATTTCTTTACATTCTACCTCATCATTGATATACAATGCTACTCCACTACCTTTACCTTTGTTTCTGTCTTTCCTAAACAACACATACCCTTCAATACCTGTAGTCCAGTCATGACTACTATTCCATCATGTTTCTGTTATCCCTATAATATCTGGTTTCACTTCCTGCACCAGTAGCTCTAGTTCCTCCATTTTGTTACCTAGGCTCCTCGCATTGGTGTACAAACATCTTAATTTTTGCTGTTTGGCCTCGCTCACATTTTGTACCCTATTAGGCACAGTCATTCTACATCCAGTATAACCTATTAGACTAGTATCCACACCGCCCTTGCTCCTTATATACATTCTCCTACCCACAGCTGTATCCTTTCTAACTTCGTCTTCTTCCCTTTCAATGCTAAAATCTGGCGTGGAGATTACCTGGACATCTCCCAACCATCTCCCCCAAATTCCTAGTTTAAAGCTCTCTTTATCAGTTGTGCCAGCCTTGATCCTAGAAGTCTATTTCCTTCCCTACTCAAATGAAGTCCATCCCGAGAGAACTGTCCTCTGTCCATGAATGCCTCCCAGTGGGCCATACATCCCAAAGCCCTCCTTATAGCACCGCTGCCTAAGCCATCTGTTGACAGTCATAATCTTGTCACACCTTTGTTGCCCTTCTCTAGGAACAGAAAGGATCCCACTAAAGATCACCTGAGCCTCAATTTTCTTAAGCGTCTTCCCCAGCCTAGCATAGTCTCCCTTAATACTTTCCAGTGAGAATCTAGCTGTATCATTTGTTCCCACATGAAGGATAATTAGGGGATTCTTTCCCGCTCCCTTTAGGATCCTTTTCAACCTCAGGTCTACATCCCGTATCTTAGCACCCGAAAGACAGCACACCCTTCTATTCTCTGGATCAGCTCTAGTTACAGGCCTGTCTATTCTTCTCAATAAAGAGTCCCCTATCACATGCCTTTTCCTGGTAACAGTGCTATTCTCCAGTCTCTCCCCTGTTCCCTCTGGCTGCAAGTTCTTTCCATTCCTATTTTCCCTTATAATCCTCTTCAACTCATCCTGTATCCTCCTGGGGCTCATATTTGGTGTAGTCTCCCTTGACTCTTCCACTTTTCCTATAGGACTAGCCTCTCTTCTCTTCTCCCTTGCCCTTCCACCTTCAGCGACTACCTGCTGAGCCCCTTCTTCATTTTCCAACTCTGCAAACCTGTTCCTAAGCTCTGTTTCTCCTTCACTAGCCCGTCTTTTCCTCTGCCTGGTTCTTTTAGTCACATGCTTCCACTGACCACTTTCCTCACCCAGTCTCCCCTCAAAATTCCCCAGCCCTGCTTCCATCTGTAATTCATTACATGCCTTATGTTATTTTTAGTCACACTAGCTGATAGTTAAATTTCATCAGATTCTGAAGGAACAGAATCAGGTGTAGTGTACTGTAACATGTTAGGCTTCCGTACAGATTAAAAGTAAATGCCATGTGTTTAAAACTTAGATTGCAGTAAGAATACAGCCATTTTCAAAACTACTTTGGGGTCACCAGCCAGTGCCAGATTGAGAGACTGCTGAATACTCAGCAGCATTCTTAGAATGGGCCTGAGCCTCAATATCTTTATTGGGTGAAAACTGCCTTTGATTTCAGTGAGAATGGCCGACTCAGACACTGCACCTCTGCATTACGGTCCAGATCCTCAACTGCTGTAAACTGGAATTGCTCCATTGACTGCAGAGGAACTACTCCAGTTTACACATGTTGAGAATCTGGCCCTATATTTCCTTTACTATAAGGATCCTGTGGTTGTTACATGACTGGAGCTCTCAACTGAATTTCTAGTATGGGTTTTCACACAGCAACAGGGACTGCAGGAGGGGAGAAACTTTGTTACATGATCATAAATTCACAGCTGAAAAAGGTAAGAGGACTCACAGGCAGGTTAAGTACCTGGAATTTTTTTTTTTTTGTCAACCACCGAATTATATTGGCTCTTTTAGACACAATGGATCAAACTCTTGGCCAGGGTAAATCACTATAGTTCCATGATTTCAATGGAGCTTTGTGATGTTACTCCAGAGGAGTAACAGTCCCCATGATCCTAAACCTTTCATCTTTAATCAGTCAAATGTATCTGACTCCAATAAAACCATGTCTAAGTAAAGACTGCAAGACTTGGCCTGATAC
Source organism: Dermochelys coriacea (assembly GCF_009764565.3). Taxonomy (NCBI): domain Eukaryota; kingdom Metazoa; phylum Chordata; order Testudines; family Dermochelyidae; genus Dermochelys; species Dermochelys coriacea. The sequence goes on from NC_050069.1 coordinate 232,779,139, forward strand.
ATGTTAGTGCCTTGCAAAAAACAGTATTATAGATATGAATTGTTATGTGTAATAGCTGGAAAGCAGAACAAAACACAGAATGTAAGGAACATGATCTCTTTCCTAAGAAAAAATTGCAAATATAGCTCTAAAGCATATAAAAATGCTAACATACTTTGCTGGAAACAATTTTGGAAGACTTATTCTACTATCAAATTTGTAAAAAGAAAAGGAGTACTTGTGGCACCTTAGAGACTAACAAATTTATTTGAGCATAAGCTTTCGTGAGCTACAGCTCACTTCATCGGATGCATTTGGTGGATGAAGTGAGCTGTAGCTCATGAAAGCTTATGCTCAAATAAATTGGTTAGTCTCTAAGATGCCACAAGTACTCCTTTTCTTTTTGCTAATACAGACTAACACGCCTGCTACTCTGAAACCTATCAAATTTGTAAATTTACATTTACAATTCACTTTAATGATTAAGATTGCAAATGTTTGAAGTATGTTTCAAATAGTTGTAAACTATAGTCTGTGCAAAGAATCCTTTCTGGGTTCAAAGCACCATTCTCTCACACACATCCAAAAAGAGTGAGCAAATACAAAAGAAAAGAAATGGATGATGGGCATAAAGGGTTCGAGTTTCTTCAGCACAATAAAGTCTTACTTTCTCCTTTGATTGGACAGTATATTTAAGGTGGACCTCATGATATATGTTAAAACTCATGGTTTCCAAAACACATGATAAAATTAAATTTAGACAATATCCCCAAATTTTGAAATAGGATATTAGCTATTTAGGCTTTTATTTTATAGTAAAAGGAACTAATGGGGGGATTTTGTTTCCTTTTCATCATCTGTTCTATGATGCTATGTAGCTAATTATTACCACCACATTAATTAACGTGGAGACTGAATCATAACTGTGGCAACAATTATTCCTTCAGTTGAAACTTCCCAGGTGCAGCCATGGTCTGAGAATAAATTAGGTTTACCAAATTTGACAAAATTTAGCATAGTTCTTTTTGAGTTACCAGTATTCAAATAATATTTTTTGTTTAAGATGCCTTTTTGAACTCTGATAACTCAAAAATGGCTTTGTCTTACTTGGAACAATCAGTCTTCTATATGTATCACTCACTTTGAGTAAAAAAAACAATGAACCTGATTTCTCCTTAACTTTAGTAGAGGTATTCTTGATTTACACTGGTGGGCTACTGAGATCGAACTTTGTCCTAATATGTAAAACTGACTAATATGACTAACTGAGTAAGTTGAATATGATTTACTAAGCATCACCTTATCATTTTCATAGTGATATCAACCCCCGTGTCAGAAAATAAGATGTTAATTGATAACATGACTACTGAACACTTCACACTGGTGGCTCATTGATTTTAATATTGTAAACTTGTCACATCAGTTTTAGTCAAACAATGTTGAAGGAACAAGCTTTGGACTGTAAGATTCCTGAGCCAAATCCTGATGCTTTTACTCAGGTTTACTCGGTCCTTGCTCAACCAAAACTCATACTGATTTCATTAGACTTTTGCCTGATAAGTAAAGGCCTTATCATGTAAATAACTATTGATGTGAAACATATTTTCTTTCTACACTTAACGGGAGAGATGTTTATTTGCAATAAATGTTTAAATAAAAATAATGTTTAGGGAAAGAACAGCAAACTGAGATGAGACTAGGAACATTTCTGAGTGTAATGCAGCATATATAGAAACCTGCTACTGAGCCTGGAAATGTTACTCAAGATGAACAAAGCTCAACATCCTATTCAGTAATAGTAACCCTTACCTCTACTGCTTAGACAAGTAGAGGTAACAGTGTAACAATCATAAATAAACAATGGATGCATAAATATGTATGCTGGACTGTTGCAGTTGACCTCTTAAGAAGGATGTAACAATTTCCCCTTTCAGGAGCCGGAAACTTGAAAGAGGTTGTCAGGACTAGGACTACAGCTAACAGAGAATCTGCTACTGCTCCATGGTGGAGCTAATACCTTGGGATCCACAAGTTCCAAGATAAAGATTTAGCTGGGATGGGTTCTCACAAAGGAAAAAAACATCAAGGAAGTGAACAAACAAAGTGAGGAAAGAGCTTTGGAACTGTTCAGGGAACTCCTGTTTAATGAGATCCCTACCCCCATCTCAGTGCTGCTCCCAACACTGCCCTCCTTTGTACACTGTGGTTGAGCAGGGAGCAGTTTTAGGGCTGTAGTAGCCCTCTTACATGGACTGAGTTGGAGGTTAACATGGGAGACTAACCCCCATCCCACCATTTTAAAAATAACACACCTGTCTTTTTGGATGGGAGCCACTGCCACAACTCCCTGCATTTTGCAAAATCCAAAGAGGGGACTCCTGCTCAGGTTCAGCTGGTGCCTTATGGCAGCACCACTCTGCACAATCCCCCATCTGAACATATCTCAGGAATTCTCCCTGTTTTGGAAACTTTCCAAGCAAAGCAGGGAGTCCCATCACCAAGGAAGGATAGGAAGAATATCTTCACCCTGACTTGCCAGCCTGCACTTCCCTTTAAAGAAATATCCCCTATTCAGACTGTCAAGTGTGCATGACGTGTATTTTGCAAATCTGTCGTGCATTCTCACATACCTGGTAAATGTCACACATTTTGAGCTGCCCTTCCCCATGCAATGAGGGAAGGATGAGCCCATGGATTCAGTGATGTTGACTAACCAGGTCAGCCTAGGGCCACAGGCCAATACACTTCTGTTAGTGTAGATCAAAGCAATTGTTAATGTATAAGTGTGTATTCAGATGTTTAAAACTCATGAAAGCTAATGGGTCATTATTTGTATTGTTCTCCCTTATGGATTCCTGTTATAATGTAACAGCAAACATTTACATTTGTGTATAACCCTGTAACTAAATTGCCCATCAAAGATCTTTTTAACAGAAAATGCTAATTTCAAAGCAAGTGGTCATTTTGTGTGATGATCAAGGTCAAAGAGTATAAGTGTATTCCTCACTGTCATCAAAGAAAAAAAAACAGATGGGTCATCTTGCTTTCTGTGTAAAGGAGTAATAAATATGATTCAAGAAATGATCCATCATCTTTGACTGTTTGGATACTTACAGACAAGGTACCAGATGCAAAGCAGAGATCCCCTGGGTTATCCTGAAAGGGTTACTTTCACCTTTTATCATTTGGAATTACAAACTGTGATTCATTTGTTCATATGTTTTTGCCTGCTTTAACCTCTCATTAACTCTAATTTCCTTTTCTTAGCTAATAAACCTGTAGTTAGTTTACTATAGAATTGGTTACCAGCGTTGTCTTTGGTGTAAGGTCTGGAGTACCAATTGATCTGGGATAACTGACTGGTCCTTTGGGACTGGGAGAAACCTAATGTGGTGTGATTTTTGGTTTATGTGACCTTTATCCCTAAATTCAGTTTGTCTGGGTGGCAAGATAGTCTGGAGAGCCTACGGAGACTGTCTGTGACTCCATGGTAAGACTGGTATAGTGATACAGGAGCTCACATTTGTTAGTCTTGATTAACGTAATTACAGAACACACCACCACGGTGGCGTGTCTGCCCTGTTTTTCTGATAGTCTGCCCTGAGGCAGGCATTCACAGTTGTGAGCCACTTCAGACAGCATGATAGATTCTATTACTTGATCCTCTAGTGACTGGTCTTAATATTTCTGTGTATGTCACATCTCATTAACTAAACTGTTGGTCCTGGGGTGCATTTACACATATCTGTACTGTTTCAAGGCTGAGTCCTTTAAGACTGAAGGACTGAATTCAGGAAGCACATGATCATGTGACTGCAGATGGCAAGCAACATCTGCTGTAACCAGAGACTGCCTACCCTGAGTAAGAAGAGAGCCAGGATCAGTGAACAACCTGAAGGAAGTAGGGGAAGCATGTGTCTTCACTTCCCAGCTTGCAGAAAGCAGGGAACCATCCGTGCTTAAGAGTTATGTATTATGTTGACTTTATTTTTTCTGTGATTTAATAAACTCACCCTGAGGAAAGGGACATGAACTTAAACTGGATTACCCAGCTAGGGCACCTGACACTTGGTGTACACAGGCCTCATACAACCAACTTAAGGAAGGTAACAATAATCACCCATTTAACAGATAAGATAACTGAGTGGCTGAACCAGGTCCATGCAGGTAAAACTGAGAATAAAACACAGGTCTTTAATATGACAGACTTAATTTGCCACACAGAGAAAGGGGATGGATCCCTTGATGATTACCTGTTCTGTTAATTCCCTCTGGGGCACCTGGCATTGGCCACTGTCGGAAGACAGGATACTGGGCTAGATGGACCTTTGGTCTGACCAAGTATGGCCATTCTTATGTTCACACTGCCTTTTAGAAGAAATGGGACAAATTATTTGCAATCTAACACACACTAACAAATACAAGTTTATGCGTCTGCAACTATCTCCATGTTAATTTGCATTGTCCTTTAGCTCAAGTGGTAGATACTCATGCTCAGAGACCCTAGGTTCATTCCTTGCATGTGATGCAAACAGGGGTTGTGTTACACTTAGCTATACTGTATCTAACTACTAGACAACACTCTGCTCCCAGAGCGAAGAGTAGAGCCCAGGAATCCTTGTTCTCAATAGTCCAGTGTTGGTTCCCAAATGATTATACAACCGGTGACACAATATTTTGTCTCTCTCCCTTTAAGAGCTGTTCCTTATAGACCATGGCAACATGCTTGCCCACTCCAGTTACAGCTCAGGTCTTCTCCTTGGGGTTTCAAACTTTGCTGATGACCCATGTTGCAGGAGAAAAATACATGTAAGTTAGGCTGAGGACCATGGAATCAATTTTGAAATGACTTTATATTGCAAAGCATTCTTTTTATAGGTGAATGCATGTGTGCTGTTAATATTTGGTTTATTGTTGCAGGTTTAGTGTTTGTATTTTGGTTAATGGGAGCTGTTCCTTAAAGAAAAGGATGGGCATATATTATAGACCTTGTGTGAAATGACTGAGAGCAGTAGATAGGAGAAGCTGTTTGTGTGTCCAGAGAGAGGAAGACCGTGCCTGTGTAAGCTCCAAAAAAGGTCAAAACTTAAGTTAATAACTTCTCTTCCCTGAAAGGAAGCCCCATTCTCAAAGATGTAACATTAACACTTATTAGGGGATTGGTTGCCTCAAGACGCTGCTACTGAGGTACAGAGCCTTCTGCCTATTAGGTCACCTATTAGAAGCCAGCCCAGCTCTGCGGAGATTAAAAACTGTGCCCATCTAATGGATGTTTGGTAGCTCTGACATGTGATGAGTTTGGGGCTCAGTTTCAGCTCCCACATCACAAACTCCCACCACACATTGGACTAGTTAGCAAACTTGGTGGAGAGAAGGGCTGGATTACCCAATAGGCAGACTAAGCGCGTGCTTAGGGCACCAGCAAAGCAGGGGGCACCAAAAAAAATGAGATTTTTTTTTTAAAAAAATTGATATTTCAAAAAAAGTATCGAAGTAGTCATCATGGGAAAAATCAGAACTTTCTTAGACTTTCTTACACTCCACTACACACACTTCCCCTGGTTTTCTGTTCTCTTTTTATTACTTATCCCAACCTAAACCAGGGGGGCGTCCTACTAATGTAGATCGAAATAATGCAAGGAAATCAGATCCTGTCATGTACTGCAATAAATTTGTTTTATTATTGATATATTCTTCTGAGTTCTACGTACTTGATTAGTTTTCTTCCTTTTATATATATATTAAAATAGTGTACATGGAGTAATTTCACGCATATACTTACTACACTATAATTGATACACTTGAAGCTCATATGAAGAGGAGAGGTGAAGTATAAAAAGAAGTATCAAGTAGATTTTCTTTTTTATCTGACAAACAATATTCACAAATATTCCCAAAAGCTAGTTGACTCATACCCTGTTGACTTCAACATGAATCTCTGTGGAGAAGTACAGCAGTTCCACTGTTATATGCAGGCAAAGTTTATTGAAACAGAAAAAATGAAATTCAGTCACATTGATCTTCATGACACAATATTGAAAAACGGAATATAATATGTATTTCCAAATGTAGAGATACCACTATGTATTTTTCTAACATTGATGATTACTAGCTGCTCTGCAGAATGCTCTTTTTCTCAGCTGAAAAGAATAAAAAACCCTCAGAGAACAACAATGTGTCAGGACAGACTTGATTCACTTTCCCTATTGTGCATAGAAGCAGACATGCTTCGTCGAGTCAGCTTCGATGAACTTATCCAGAATTTTGCAATCAGAAAATCTAGAAAGAAGCTATTTTAATTTCAGCATACATGTAAGTTTTGTGTCATTTCAAAAAATAAAATGTTATTTCACGGTATAGTATTGTTTTTATTTTGAATTACATATGGGGGAGCATCATAATCTTTTCAGTGCTTAGGGCCTCTAAAGGTCTTAATCTGGCCCTGTTGAGAGACCAAGAACTCCAAGAGCCATGGAGGCTGAGCTCCCTTTGTTACCCAAGAAGAAGCTCTCCCTACCTTAAGGATGAGGCATGCTGACAAGGCAGTGTGTGTGTGTGTGTTGCCCTATAGATATGCTTGACAAGACTGTACCAGCACTCCAATAATTTTAAAGCCAGTGTTCAGTGACGTTAATTGGTTGCAATTAAGCAAATTAGCTCATTTGCATAAAATGTCATGCAAGGAGCTTTACAGAACATTGCAGCAATGCCTGCTGGATGGGAATCAGCCAAGAAAGAGCCCTTCTCCTATAGAATGCCCTGGGAAGGGCAAAGAATATGATGTCTTCTAAAAGTGTAATACAGCTTCTCCTGAAGGTTGCTGTATTTCCCTGCTTAACTCAGACTGTCTTCACTAGAAACACTGCAGTGGCATAGCTGCGGCACCACTGTAGTTGTAGACACTTACTACAACCATGGGAAGGTTTCTCCTGCCACTGTAGTTAATCCACTTCCCTGAGAGGTGGTAGCTCCATCAACAATATAATTCTTCCATTGACCTAGCGCTACCGGGGGTTAGGTTGAGCAAAGGAACTGGCTCAACCCAACTTTTTTAGTGTAGACCTGGCCTAAGGAAGCTGCTTCCCTGCCAATAAAATGCAGAAAAGTTGTGGCCCTTTAGTGAACTAGCAACCACAGAAGCAGCTGTGGACTGTAGAAATCCCTACATTTGCAGTGGAGAAACTCAGGCTATGTCTACATTTAGGCTATGTCTACACTACACATAGTAGCTCTGTGAAGACACTCACTACAGCAATGGAAGGGTGTGAAGTTCCCCTCTGGTGTTATCTGAACCGCTGATCTGCTATGTTACTCCAATCCAGTCTTACCCTGCTCTGCTGTAAGAACCCCCACTCCTAGACTGTTCACACACATCCTCTAGCATGTAAGCTGCTCCTTGGATTGTGCAACCAAATGACATTAGCCAATATCTCTGGTCCCAGACACAACCCTAGGAACCTCTGTCTTGCCGTGTCCAGTTATGCCCGCTGGATGCTGCAAGCTTATATGAGTTTGTCAATTTAACAAAGAAATAGATATGTACCAAGCTTGTTATCACAAGGGGAGTCTCTAACATGCTTCTAACCTACCACACTGCTTCAGGAATAAACAAACAGATTTATTAACTATAAAGGTAGATTTTAAGTGATTATAAGTCAAAGTATAACAAGTGGGATTTGGTCAAATGAAATAAAAGCAAAACACATTCTAAGCTGATCTTAACACTTTCAGTGCCCTCACAAACGTAGATGGTTCTCGCCACAGACTGGCTGGTTGCCCTTCAGCCAGGCTCTCCCATTTGATCAGCACTTCAGTTGTTTGATGTCTGTCAATGGAGGTGGAAGAGAGAGTATGAGCATGGCAAATGTCTCTCCCTCTTATCATGATCTCGTCTCTCTTGCCTTTGCTCCCCCATGTTCAAAGTCAGGTAAGCATTACCTCATTGCAGTTCCTGACCAGTGCAAAATAGTAGAGTTCTGGGGTGAAGAGCTGGGGGGAATTGTCTGGAGCCTATTGTTGGTTCATGAGTGGCTGGCAAAGCATTCATGTAACTCAATTGGGTGTGTCCATGCCTGTGTAAGTACAGCACCTCTCAGAGGTTAGTAGCTTCACAACAGTATCACAGAATCACAGAGTGAGAGAGATACTCCTTGTTGGTGGGACAGAGGGCTCAGCAGTCCGACTGTCCGGATTGCACCCCAGGAACCCGTCACAATAACCATTAAAACATTTTGATTTACAACTACATAGAGACTTTACTCTAGATTTGGTACATCTTTTTGCTACCTTAAATGTTTAGTATATATAAACTTCTCTTATCAAAACATGTTTCACATCGACATATTATTTATTAAAGGAACAGAGTGAATAATAGTCAGTGAATTACACTGCTTATTTCAGATCAACCTGGAGAAAATTTCAACTATGTGTAGGTGAAAGTAGCTGGATCTTAAGTTCCTACTCCCCTAAGTCTCTTGAAAATGAGACAACAGCCTCCTAGGTTATGTACGCTGTTCTTCAAACTTTTAAAACTAATAGATTTCATCCCCTCACTCCTCATTTTTATTCATACATGGAAGAGAAAGACACGTTTTACTGCTTTTCAGCCTTCCAATCAATTCTCAACTTCGAATGAATTTGTCCAAATAAAGAAAATATTCTCTCTGTGTCTGCTGAAGAGGCTAGTGCTGTCAAAAACTGGTTTAGCACTTCAGTAAGTTCTGGTTCCAGGTGCTTACCTGGTGACTTCCACCAATACATCAGGATGACCTTCCTTAAAATATCATAAAACATGTACTGCTTGAATGGTTCACCACCAGCCCTGAAATTTACTATGGGTGGCATGATTGATGAGTAATTATTAGATGCCCACGTCAAGGCATCAGCATCTTCTTCAGCAGTTAGGCATTTACTCTGGTACATTGGGTTGAAAATACTGGGAAGAAACTAAGTGTTTGATCCATCTTCTTCTGTACTGCCTGCAATTTAACTTTGTTGTTGTGTATTTCTTTCTTCAATGTATCTTGAAGTTCTTTCCAAATTCAACATCATCAGCAATACAGCAGCAATCTTTCTGCAGTTTGTCCAATGCTATGGAAATAGGTTTCAGTATATTCACCATATCTTCTACATTTCTCTTTAGTCCAATGTTGACTACTTTGGCTGTGATAGTTCCATTATTTTGTCATGAGTTTCTTCACAAATTGTCATCTGAATAGGTCAGTTCTTAATAAATAGCTCAAAACAGTCAACCACTGAATTCCATTGTACATCTTGGGGGAGAATTAGTTTGGATTCTCCTGCTCTCTTCAGTGAAACTGAAGGTTATGGAAGTATTTGGCAATTTCAGCAACATTTTCCTTTATTCCTGGAGTTGTACTTAAGTCTTTGGCTAAAAGATGCATCAAATAAGCACTGTACCCTTATGTTATAAGTTTCAGGTTCCCTTTATTATCTTCTTTCTTATCTTTGCTACATTTACAGCATTGCCTGGGACAAAGCTACACACTTGATACTTGAATTTTTGTTCACAGCTTGTTATAGCTTTTACTTCTACTTCTTGTAAGTATTCTGCTGTATGGGCATTTCATGATGTATCAATTGTTTCTGTAAAATAGACATCCCCCCTCTCCTGTTATCACACAATCACATATTACTGGATCATTGTGTACATTGCTCCACCCATCAAGACTCAAATAATGAATTTCCTGTCAATGTTTTTTGCACACTGTTCAATTTCCTTCTCATATACTGTATCCAGCAACCTTCCGGCAATGTCTGCTCTGCCAGGTGGAATGTAGCCTGGTTGTAACAATTGAACCAGGTCAATTAAATGTTTGTTCTGAACTAGCGTAGTGGGGCGGTCACCCCGCTCCAGTTTGGAAGGGGTTAAAAACCAGCTCTGGGAAAGGGCTGGCCTGGGGAGCCAATCACGAGTGGCACTTGTAGCGGCCAATCAGGGCCTGCCTGGGCCAGTATAAGAAGGGTTCCTGGGGAGAAGGGAGTCAGTCTAACTCCAGCAGTGGAGTAAGAAGTTAGCTGCCTGGTAGAGACAGAGGTACCTTGGACAGAGCAGTACTGGGAAAGGGCAGGCTGAGCTGGGGAGCTCTGGCCTGGTGACTTTTCAGGCTGAGGCCTTGCAGCAAAGACCTGAGGAGGTACTAGGGCTGTAGGGAGGCAGCCAGCCAGGCCAGGAAAAGGCTACAGGTCCAACCCCCTTGCCAGTAATTAGTGGCCATATCGGACTGCAGATTGTGCCTGAGAGAAGGGGCTAGATGATGATGGGCAGTAGCCACTGAGGCAAACTGGGTATAGGGGGTTGGGGTTCCCCTGGAAGAGGACACCCAGAGTGTGGGGGCACTACTCTGGGGCAGCATGCAAAGGTAAGGGGCACTGCAGTCTAGGAGGGACATGGGGCCAGAGGTGGTGGAGACAGCAGTGCAGGTAACTGAGGGTGAGAAACCAGCCAGAGGAGGGTGCTCCTGAGCTAGATGAGCTAATTGCTGGACTGACCAGCAGGAGGTGCTGTGCCAGTTAGTCAGCGCTTTGCTGAGTTCATTTATGCAACAAATTCTCCCTTTTGTCTAGTTGTAGCAATCTCTAAATCTATGGAATATTGCTGGAATTTGCTGGTCCTGATTACAAATTTATCTGTAGCTTTACAGGATAATGAAGGCAGTCTCTTACTTTGTTTTTGTTATCAGTAACTTAATGTTTCATTGCAGCACTGCTGGTGGTACCAGTAGATGTCTTTGAAGTTGTAGACATTGCAACTGATGGACATTCATAATCCCTTATGTCTAAGATGGACCCTGAACAAAATGGGTTTTTTTTTTAAAGTCACATTCACTCACTGTGAGTGCACTGCATTTAAAAAAAAAAAAAGATTGCAAAGGAAAGATTCCTCCTACTTCAGCTCTTTGTACCACAGTTTATATTATATATCTTTTTCTAAACCAGTTTTATAGGGAAAATAATGCACAAATCATAGGGATTATCTAAATCAATGCAGACCCTTATCTCTAACAACATATGAATCAGCTTGAAGTTTTTTTAAATGTTAAAATTCATAAATGCCTAATAAAACTCTAAACAGGAAATTTTCACCAGTTTGAGCAATACAAAAAATCATTTCCAAAGTCCAGCAGTAACTGTAGAAATGTTATTGATAAAAACTCCCACAACAAACATCAATTATATTTTGAACAAAAAACACTTTCAAATTCTTAAATAAACAATCCAGCCAACTTAGATTATTGTCATAAATTTGTGTTTTATCATCTACTAGCATAGTAAGACCTGGTAGGCAGGCCCTAAGAATGGTGCAAAAATAAATCTACTATCCAGTTGTTCCACATACTTCAGACATGTCCAATCATCATCTGCAAAAACCTTGTCTTCTGATCAGCATTCCTCATAATGTTGATTCATTCTGATGACCAGGTCTTCAGGCCTTGCATCTTTTTACTGAACTCTTTACATTTGGCATATGTTCCTTTTTTTTAACCCAGAAATGCAGTAATTTCTTGAAAATATTCCCAAATTGGTGGGGGGGGCGGGGAAGGAGGTGTTATGACTTGTAGCTATGGCAGGTTTTTTTCCCTCCAGTTCCCAGGTGCTGAAATCAACACTAGAGACTGCACCCAAAGAATGTTGTCCGTTCTTCCCCCGATATTGACACTAATGTTGCTTCTTTCTGGTAGCACACTCTGTTCTTGCTCCCTTGTTACATAATTCCCACTCCCCTGTTCCCAGAAACACAAAAGAATTAAAAACAGTCTGGGACTTCTGCTCATATAACCCACATGCCATTTGCACTGCAGAATTGTATTTGTTTAGAGACTGAGAGGCAGTTAAATTAATGGATTTCTGTTTGTTTGAATCCTTGTCTGTGTACACATGCAAGGAGACAGAGGAACACTTGAAGCATCCAGAAGCAAGGGCTAGTAGTTACTGGGCAGATCAGTGTTTTTCCATTAGCTGGAGAGTAAAGTTCATGATGGGTGGAGTCATAAATATTCATTATTTAAGAGATGATCCAACCAGAGCTCAGTAGGGAGAAGCTATAAAATAGATCTTTGATTCCACACAGATGGGGTCAGTGAATGATCCTGTTGAGATACATTATGGTGTCTCCTGGAGTCAGAGGCCCCGTCCCAAAGCTGTGATGCCTTTGCCAGTCTCTTGCTCCCAGTAGCACAGCCCCTGAGTCCCCCACAGGATCAAGCCCTTAATACAGTACATGACCAACTGTGCAATATTCATAAAGCTTGCCCTCAAAAGTTGGATGTTGTTCCCCTGATTCTTTATATAGAAAAGCAGCTTTTAACTCAAAGTTTTTGATACAGGCTCATGGATTAAGCATATTTATTTTTTATTTTAAAGTTTTAAGAAATTATAATTTTAGTCCTTAGCCCTATTTTGTATTAAATTCAGAGTTGCTGGATAGCTGCTCCTTCCATGAAAATGTGAGAGCTCACGATTTGCATCTCTAGCACCAGCAAAAGCTGGGGAGACTGGACTTGCATTCCTGATACTTCTAAGGTTAACAAACAAAACCTAGCAGGTATTCTTTATGTATCATAAAGTTAAAATCAAGTTTTAAAATTTCACCTTTTTAAAGATCATTTTCAAGTGACTTGGCCAAAGTCTGACTGTTTGTGGAAGGACCCAGTTCTCCAGGGTGAATTCCTGACCCCACTGGACTAAATGGCAAAACTACCATTGATTTCAATGGAGCGAAAATATCACCCTAGTCTTCAATTTAGCACATTCTCTCCTCTTCAGTTTCTCTTTCTAGTACGATGACAGCATTTCTAAAATTATTTGTTAGCAAATAATATCTGGACTGATTGATAAATCTTTCTGCTAATCTCCTGCAAATAATAAAGACCCTTGAGAAGGACGAACACAATGGACCCAAGCGTATTTATCTGTGTCAGATATATAGTCTATTTCATAGCGAATGACTGTGCAAAGTTCTGCTTATAGGGAAAATATGCATTAAGACATAAGTGTTTTGGTATGCTTTATGCATAAATGTGTCAAGACATTAAAGGGTAAAACAATTATAACAGAGCCAATACATTTTTAATTTCACAAACAGTGGTATAAATTACATGAAGATAAAATCTCATGGCTGCGTCTTTTAGTGTTTACATATTAATAGTTAATTTATTTTTTGAAGCGCAGCATCCCTATTTAATTACCATGGGTTGAAAGGGTATGTGGTATATTAAGGGTTCTCCATGAGAATTGCTATAGCAATTGTCTGCTTAACTGGTTAATACAACTAGGTGAGTTCTAGCACAAACTGGTCTCTATTTCATTTGTGTGCCTGAGACAGTCATATGTGCCTTCCGCTAGTTTAACTCGCATGGACCGTTGATCCTTCAAAGATTTATGTACGGGATCGGATTATTTAGAGTGCATTAAATTAAGCACGTGGATAAATCCTTGCAATGTATAAACCGTAGTTCCGATACTGTTTAGTACTGAACATCTATCACAACCATTTACTTTGCATCAAAAGGGGCTGACTTGTCCAAAAAGCATTACTAGTGACAACTCCTCATTAAATGTGTTTCTTGGGATGAAATATTCCATATGCATCTGCTTTGCACACCAAAAAAAAAAAAAAGTATTTTGAGCAGAGGCATTTATAAAAATCAGGATTCCTGTTCCATAGACTTTGTGCGATATTTCCAGTACTCACCAGTGTAAGGGTTAAATGGAAGGGGCTCTGCTTGGCTACAGTAAAACTTTCCCGAGCCATACCTTGACTTTCCCCACTTACACTGGCTGCTGCTCTTTCACCCACCTCCTGGCTATCCAATAGTTCTAGGGAGCAGATTGTCTCTGTTCCTTTCCCTTGAACCCCGCTTATTCTCCAACCCTCTTTCCCGATCTCCAGCTGATCTAAACGCCAGAAACTGACATAAGCAAAAGTCAGGACCAAGCCAGTGTCTCTAATACTCTTCTTTGCACTTTAGATGGCAGCATCGGGACCATGAAAAACTCACTGAGTTTGAGAGGGGTGGAGGGGTTCAGGGACATTCCTCCCACCAATAACCAAAATGCCTCTTTATCCTCCCGTCTAAGGACACATCCTTTTTTAAGTGGATTCCCTTTCTCCATCCTCCACCAACTCCCCGCCCCCCCCCCATGAACGCTGCCTACGGACACGCTGCTCCTCGCAGAACCCCCCGTCGTGTCTGCCGGGGGCCGGCAGAGCGGTGCCCTCCGGGCGCCAGGGCGGAGCTGGGCTCGCCCGACGTGGGCTGGGGGGCGCTGGGCGCGGAGCTCCCGCCTCTCTCGGCTCGCGCTCCCGAGGAGGGGGTCGGGGGCTCCGCTCTCGCGCTCCCTCGCTCTCAGCCCCAGGGAAGCGCAGCGATTGGGCCGGTCGTTTCCGGCGGCCTGGCCCCGCGAAAGGGGAGCGGGGCCGCTCGGGCCACCCGGCCGGCGGCGCGCGCTCCCCACGTAGGGCCAGGCGCCCGCGCCAGCCCCAGACGCGTTCCCCGCGCGGCTGGCCCCGCCACACACCGGCTTCGCCTGCGGGGCTCCTCGCTGGGACCCTCCCCGGGTCCCGCGCCTTCGCCGGGTCTGCGCCGCCCGCTGCGAGCAGCGGCGCTGCCCTGCTGGCCTGAGCGCACGGGGCTGGAGCAACAAGACGCCCAGCCGGGGGTGGGGGGAGAAACTTGGTTTCTTTCCTCCTCCCCTCGAGCCGCGCAGAGCGGGGTCGCTCCCGTGCCGGCGCTGACGGGCAGGGGGGAGGATTTGCCTTGAACTGCGCGTGGACAGGAGCCACCAGCCCCCCTCCCACTGGGCGGGCTGTGGGGGGGGGGTCCGGCCAGCCGCCGCCGCCGCCGCCGCGAGGAGGGAGAGTTGGGCGCTTGGCGGCCGGAGCGGGGCTTGTCCTCGCCAGCTGCTGCGTTCTTGGGGCTGCTCCCGCCGGAGGGACCGAGGCAGGCGTCTCCCCGCGGCTGGAGGGGAGCCGATGCGAGCCGGCGGCAGCCCGGCCGCGGTGAGCAGTGGGATCTGCCGGACGCTCCCGGGCCCCGCAGGCGAGCGGCGCAGCGAGCGAGCCCGGCAGGCGCGGGGCGATGGCGAGCCCGAGGCACGGCCACTTGGCGGCTGCAGCGCTCTTCCTTGCCCAGTGCTTGGCAGCCCGCTTCCAGCTCGTGGACGGGGAGGCGGCGCGGCGACCTCAGGGTAAGGGCTGCTGCTGAAGTTCCCTTGGCGGGGCTGCTGCGGAGGCGGGGGGAGCGGCCGCTGGGGGTGGGCGAGGCACCCGGCCGGGCACACGCCGATCGGCAGCCCCCGACCGTGGCCTCTGATCCCCCCCACCCCCAGGCGCCAGTGCTGGGTGAGGCCACCCCCCCCATCCTCCCTTTGCTGCACGGCCGAGGAAGATGGTGTCTGCAGTGAGATGCGGCGGTTTGCCCCTTCCCCTGGGCCCGTGGGAGGATCGCTGCCTTGTAGCTGGTGGAGCTGCGGCCTCCCCGCCCCCTCTTCCCGGGCTTATTGTGGGTAAATCGGGGACTGAGGGTCCGGGGGGGATGTGCCTCTCCCGAGTCCCAACTTCTCACTAGGGCGGGCCCCAGGACTCTCAGTCCCAGCCATGATACTTGGGCGGTGGGAGAGCCGCGCTGCAAAGGCAGAATGGCCTGAATTAGTCCCCTAACTGGGCTGAACACTCAGGGAGCCTGAGTCTCCGGGGACCTGTGCCCCGGCCCCGGCCGCCATGGCCTTTCGGAGAGACCCTGCCTTTGTAAAGCTCAGCAATAATTGCCACTTCCCCGCTCTGGCCCTTCGCTCAACTCTCTGTGGCCAGCGGCTTCCAAAAGCGAGCCCCTGTTCTCCCTTGCGCTCAGCGGGTTCCTTGCTGTTACTAAATAGGCTGCTTTCTCCAGGTGGTCTCTAGTAATGGGTGTTGTCTTCACTTATGGTCTGATTTTCAGAGGTGCTGAGCAACTGCAGCTCCCTCTGACTTGAGCTGGAGTTGAGGTTGCCCCTTACCTCTCAAAACCACGTTATAAGTGTCCCTGGTAAACTTTACCTCCCCTCTTCAGCACACGTTAGCACCAGCCCTTTCCCCTGGCACTATGGGCTGACCACGTTTGCTTGTAACTCTTTTAGGGTCCTCTAGTTCAAAACTTTCCTAGAGACACCTGTTAGTGCATCAGGCCAGCCACATGTAGTGGGTTCTCATCAGCTACCCAATCTTTCCCAAATCGTGGTCCCCTTCCTGGTCATCATATCTCATAGACCTCTGCATACTGTAATCCATAGAGGGAACTGCCAGGGAAATCTTGGCATGCTTGGGAAAAGTTGGCTGATGAATCGGGTGGGATAAACATTTTTTAGCATATTAGGAGCCTAAGAATAACAACTGGAAGCTGCTGTGTTTAATATTATGGGTTAGATTTGGAAATGCAAGTATTGTATTATCATTAAACATCCATCTTTAGAGACATAAGGACACTTTACTCTCCCTTTCCTGCCACCCAAAAAGTTAACCCCAAACTGGGTCCTGTAGCCCTTCTACAAATAGTCTGTAAGAAAACTAACCCTGTTTTGCACAGAAGGTTTGATACAAATGTGAAGAGCTGAGTGACTGGAACAGGATAGATGCAGGAGTTTTAAAAACATCCACCTAGGGCTATGCCAGACAGGGAGGGCCTACCACTGAGTTCAGGAATTGCTAAATGACAAGGTAGCCCAGCAGGTTGCTGAGGGCTCTTATGTCAGTTCAGGGAAAACCCAGAAGGAAGGTTTTCATATACTCCTGTTCAGCATGTGTGTGTCCAACCTGGTGCTGCCATTTCTAGGGCTTTGCCTTTAGGAAACCTACACTAATATTATTTACAGTAAATCACTAGAGAAAATAAAGGAAAGGGGTGGGGCTATGAAAAAAATAGATGTAAGGCTGTAGTCTGAGCACATGAGGTTCATTAATCTTCCATTGTAGGTGTGTTTGTGCAGAAGATGTGTCAATAATTTCTTGATTAAATACAGTCTATTGATGAAGTGAATGATCAATGCACAGTGCTGGTCATTCATTGCTGATTTAGGCTTTAGAGTTGCATTATTTTAATAAAGTCTATCTCAGCACTAAATAGAATGGCATATCATCTGCTCATTAATCTTTTATTGGTTTATTAATGTGGTGTGTCTTAACAGGTTAAGGAAAAATATTTAAGCTTTGAATATGATCTATGGTGTAAAGTACCAAGATGATTATTGTAAAGGTGAATTTTATTTTTGTGTTTAAACAAGTCCTGATGAAATAATCTGTAAGAGATAATCTTCTCTCATAACAGTAAAATGGAAATTTTAAATGACAACTTTTGACAGGCAGCTTGTTGTGAGGTTTGTTACCTTTTAAAATCCTGTTTCTGAAAATATGATGTTACTGTCACAAGCATGTTGTTGAAATTCAATAATAGAAACTGAAATTCATTCAGCCTTAATATGTATGGTTCTTTCGTTCTTCGATAGAGAAGCACAATAGATTAATAGACTATATTTCTTACAGCAAGTAGAGAGCGCTGTTTTGCAGAACAAGGAGACCTGAATGCAACAAAAAATATATTTTGAAAGTTATTCCATGAATTTTTATATCCATATGTCCAAGAAATACCATTTTGAAAACGAACATCTGTATTCAACTTCAGTTAATGTGGTCTGAAATGTAAAAAGTGCCATTTAAAAGCTTTACTTATACACTAAGATCAATATCATGCCCCTCAGACGCATTTAAATATAGTCTTCTAAAATTTAAATGGAAACATAAATCTTTGCAGTAACTGCAAATGCTTAATGAGTTTGATTATAGTTTGTGTCTGGGCCGTGTATTATTTACATTCTCAGGAGTAAAATACATTCTTGTAATTGAAATAAAATAAAAATAGAAAGGAATGCAAACAATACATGTGGTATAGATTCTTGAATACCTGGATTAAAGAGAGGATTTTATGGAATGTTATCAAATGAACATCATGATTTCATATAAAACTGACCCACAGTTTGCTGAGCCATGGTTTCGGATAGCTTTTGCCAGCAGTTCAGAACTAGTCCCTTCAAACTTCCTGAGATAATAACCATTTGTCTAGTAGCCTTGAGGTTTGATGTTTAGCAATCAGTAATTTTATAGCAAATGTGTTTGGCTGTAAACAAACAAAAACATTCCTGGTTGTGGAATTAAATTTGAAATATTTGTGCTGTTGATGAATAGGAAGGATATCCACTAGAGGGCAGAACTGTTGTCCTTTGTAACTTTATCTTTCAGCAGGCAAGGTTCTTTTCAAAAGGCTTCAGATCAATTGTCTTATACTATCTTTTTTCTATATTTGTGTTTGTATAAAGCTTCATTTTGCTGACTAGAAATGCATAAATCAGTGGTCAAGGTTCTTAAATGTAAGATTTGGGTATATGTGTGTTTTAAGATAATCATACTGAATATGAAATAAGTTCAGTGAACTGAAAACAATGTTCTTTTGGAAGTTAGCTGAACAATTAAAGCTTCCGGTTGTCTAAGTGAGAGCTTACTAATTGTTGAAGTATTCCCACAAGAAGCCTTGAAAATGTTACTTTTCTGAAAACACGATCAGTCAGAATTAGGAGGCTCTTATTGTAATTTTTATTCCATCAAAGTGTGTTCCAGTGTTTTGGTATAATTTATATTAATTGACAAACAGCCATTTCCAAATATTGCTCTTTAGAAGGGGGATAAAACAATTTTTATTATTAGATTAACCTTTAGCTAATATTCAAACATTCAAACCTGTTGCACTGCTTGAGTTGCTTGTCTGTGTTACTTTTTTCTCATTAGGCATGAGGAGAATTTGCTGATTAATATTTCCTCTTAAATTAGCAAAAGAAACAAACTATTAGGCAGTATATATGTTTGGTAACTTCTGTTTCTTTTGCATAAAAGGTTATACCTTATTTCTGTGAGTTAATGATATTTGTAAATGAAAAATCAATAGAGAAATGCAGGTGGCCATTACTGATACTTGGGTTTAGCAGTAAAGCCAACACATGTCCTATATAAGTAGTATTTAGAATTCCCTTTAAGGAACTCACCTCCATTTATTTACATCCTTACTTTTCCTACTTTCTCCCCTTAATTGTATTATCATTTTTTCTAAATGTGTGGTTTGAAATATTGCTGATATACAAACGTGTTTGTCCCAGATTAGACACACAAGCTTTCAGGTTGATTTGAGTCTCTAAATTCAGGTTTTGTAACATGTTTCTACAAAACTGTAGTAAGATCAGTAGTTATAGTTCATTGACTTTTTAAAAATTACTCTGAAACCAGCTTATCTGTAAACATTCCCTTGCATCATTTGCATCAGACTTGTGACTGGCTTTAAATTTGAAGTTGACTATAAAGCACAGTGGAACTGACTATTGTCCCTTGTCCAAGCTGTCAACAAATATAATTAATGATGAAAAATAAATCAGACTTTTAAAAATTGTCATTTGAGTAACTTAGTTTATTACCACAGGTAAATTAATGTAAAGCAAAACATTAATGGACTGTAGGGGCCATATCCTACCATCTTGTGAAAACCCCAGGGGACTCATGGAAACTCCATGAGATTCAAAAATTGCAATTTCATTGGAATACTTTGAGGGGAATGGACTTGAGGAACTGTGAAGGAGGTAGCAGATGTAGCCAGTATATCTGAGGTATCCATTGGAAATGAGAACTGCAGTCCCATGGTGTACTAGGCCGTATATAGAACTGCCTGCCAAACTTCCTTGAGAAACTCTGCTATTCTTCCTCTGCACTCTAACAAAGCTTAAAAGGATGCAGTCTTGGAACTGGAGTTAGTGTTTCCCAAAGTACTATTGAGTCCTGTGCAGCTATCTACTGGAAATCCACGCCACTCTGAGAGAAACATGCTACACAGAGTATATCTGAATCAAGCTGGTTTTGTTCACAAAGCAGATAGAAAACTTCTTCCAGGTTGAAACATTTGACTGTGTTTCTGAGAGAAAAGGCCCTCTGGGTTCACCAGACTATCTGATGCCCTGAACAGTTTTGCTGGTCAGGACTCTGAATACACCTGCAGAAAGAAAACTCCATCACAGCCACAGTTTCAAAACCTCTCTAAGCTGCAATCTGTCAGACTTGGAGCATGATGGTTCCAACTGGTGTTAAACCATGCCCTATGTGTTTCATACATAACAAGCTGACTGTATAGCTAAGTGATCTGCAAGAGTGATTTTTAAGGTGAAAATGTTATTAGAGTCACCAGATTGAGAGCAGAGGACAAAAGATAGATTGATAAATTTGGAAAGCGTAGACATTCAGTTTTTCACCCAGTTGCTTCAAAAAAAGAAAAAAGAAAAGGCGTACTTGTGGTACCTTAGAGATTAACAAATTTATTTGAGCATAAGCTTTCGTAAGCTACAGCTCACTTCATCGGATGCATGCAGTGGAAAATACAGTGGGGAGATTTTATATACACAGAGAACATGAAAAATGGGTGTTACCGTACACACTGTAACCGGAGTGATCAGGTAAGGTGAGCTATTACCAGCAAGAGAGCCGGGGGGGGGGGGGGAGCCTTTTGTAGTGATAATCAAGGTGGGCCATTTCCAGCAGTTGACAAGAACGTGTGAGAAACAGTGTGTGTGTGTGGCGGGGGGGAATAAACATGGGGAAATAGTTTTACTTTGTGTAATGACACATCCACTCCCAGTCTTTATTCAAGCCCTAAGTTAATTGTATCCAGTTTGCAAATTAATTCCAATTCAGCAGTCTCTCATTGGAGTCTGTTTTGAAGTTTTTTTGTTGAAGAATTGCCACTTTTAGATCTGTAATCGAGTGACCAAAGAGATTGAAGTGTTCTCCGACTGGTTTTTGAATGTTATAATTCTTGACGTCTGATTTGTGTCCATTTATTCTTTTATGTAGAGACTGTCCAGTTTGCCCAATGTATATGGCAGAGGGGCATTGCTGGACCAGTATCCCTGATAATGTCACGGCAAACCTGGTGGCTGAACTTCGTGACTTTGTCTTCACCCATAACTATTTCACATTTGGGGACAATGTATATCTTCAAATCAGTGGCACTGCTATGGGTACCCGCATGGCCCCACAAATAAATGGCTTATGCTCAAATAAATTTGTTAGTCTCTAAGGTGCCACAAGTACTCCTTTTCTTTTTGGGGATACAGACTAACACGGCTGCTACTCTGAAACAGTTACTTCAGTCACTCAAGCAAGTGTACAACCAAATAGCTAATTCTGTTGCAGATATAATTTTCAAAACTATACATGATTAGGCTTATACATGTGCATAAGTTTATGAGTATAGGCTAATGTGTGTGCATTTCACACGCACAACTGCATGCCTATACTCTTTCAGAATTATTGCCCTATTAAGATGTTACCCCATCCAAAGGTCAGATATGTTACTATCACAAAGGCCACTGACAGACAGTAACCAGCTCAATAATGTCTTCTTCTAGAGAAATTAGAAACTCATCTGTGTCTGTCAGTCTTTATGGGTGGAGCAATGATGAACCCTGACTTCAGCTTGGATGATTTAATGATACAACCACAATAAGGTTCTGTTTTCAAAGCCTCACACATCTTCACTCCAAATCTTAACCCCAAATATAATGATCTATATGTATACACCTAGAAATCATTTAGGTTAATAGAAACTGATACTAAAATACAGACAGTTGAGAGCAGTCTGTCTTAAAGTAGACCTCTGCTTTTTCATACTTCCTTTCCCACAGTGGTAAGTGGAATATGATACAAATCAAAATGACATTTGTTTTGGGAGTAATTCTGTCTAATTCTATCCCTGGTTTTCTCCTCACTAATATAACCTAAAGCCAGAGTTTAAAATAGACTCAAAACAGTACCAGGCTTATCATTGCTCAGTGATGAAATTTAATTAGGTCATAACAACACTCTAAAACTCAGACAGCTTATAGCAAAACTTCATTTAAAGCAACGTTTGGGGAGAGGAGATGGGGAGGCACAAGGAAGAGGATTTTAGGATTGTGAGCGAATAGCATTCCTTCTCATCTAGTTCTAACTTGCCAACAGTGTGAGATATCATCAGATCACTGAAGGGCTAATTAGAGATGGGGCTGAGAATGCGGGGGCGAGGGGAGGGAGTGGAATCTAACTTGTTGTTCCCCAATTGGCAAATGTCAGTATTACCAAACTAGAGCATTACAGAAACAAAAAGGAACTAACATCCACCCATGAGATTTCTTTCCACCCTGAAATATATGGAGAAGCCACATCAAGTTCATGTTTCTGTCTCTTGGTGCTCTTTATGGCAAATGAGCATGAAACATACCAGAAAATGCCGTTAGATGCTGTTTGTGAATGCTGTGTGGTTTGTTTAATCATGGAGCACTACCTCACTTAATTTTGTTCTGGCCCTCCTTGATACAGCCCATTTTAGCCTGGCTCCACATATCTTTCCCTCTGCAATCTGCATTCTGCTTTGCTGAGTGTATTTATTAATTCTGGGTTTGAAAGACTTTATGTAATATAGTGACTCCATTGACTAGAACACAAATATGTGGGAACATATTCTCTGCTCATAGTGGTCTTATTCCCTTTGATATGATGTTTGTGTTGATTTCAATGGGAGCGGATCAGGCCTCAGCACTGATGCAGGAGAGACTATTCTGGATCCCCAAAGCACTTATGCGTGCATGTAACTATAAGTATGCAAGAAGTGCCATGGCTTTGCTGGATCGGAATCTATGCTCCTTTGTCAGCAGTATATATAGTTTTAACCTAAGTCTTCTAGATTTCATTGACTACATCCAGAAAAGAGAGCTTTTTAATGTCTAGTTTATTTAGAGTTCCTCCCTCTTGAAATGACTTTGATTCTGTTCAGGTTACACCTATGCAGCTCAACTGGCTTCAGAGGGTAGGATTTAGCCCAATGACTTTTCAGTAGCAATTATGTTACTACTGCATCTTATTGTTTCCTTCTATTAAATTATTATTTTGGCTCTTGTTTTTGATCAGACTTTGACTCTTACAAATCCTGAATGGGCAATATCCAATCTGGGTTTGTAATTCTGACTTTCCTTTATATGAAAGCTCTGGATGGACTGATTGTAAAAGGCAACCTTCTCCCATTGTAACGGTTAGTAGTATTAGCCAAAATTTTCTAATCTGAGTGCATCAAGTTAGTCTTGTAAATCAATGTTCAGGCACCTAAATTTAGTAGCCTGATTTTTGAAGGTGATGAGCACCTCACATTGATCTCAGTGAGATTTTCATGTGCTCAGCCCCTCTGGCACTACATTTATTTATATGCCTAAATATGTATTTAGAAGCTCAACTTTGAATGCCCAGGTTCAAAAATGTTGTCTGAAGCTGCTATTTTCCAACCATTGGAAAGAATTGTGTAAGAGTTTTTCACCCTGATGTTGTTCAAAGATTTGTCTGCTTTGAAAGTGTCATGATTGTGCCAAATCTATATTTAGATGTTTTTGTTCAAACTGAAGACCTTGATTATAACTTCCTGTATTTTATTACTATTTTGTTGCCAAGAAATGGAAGGTTGGGGAGAGAGTGGTAATATTTATATAGGGCCTGCATTGCTTTATGCTCTGTTTCTGGAGAGTCAGCAGAGGGAGTGAAAGACAATGATTCATAGATTCATAGATACTAAGGTCAGAAGGGACCATTCTGATTATCTAGTCCGACCTCCTGCACAACGCAGGCCACAGAATCTCACCCACCCACTCCTATGAAAAACCTCACCTATGTCTGAGCTATTGAAGTCCTCAAATTGTGGTTTAAAGACTTCAAGGAGCAGAGAATCCTCCCTCAAGTGACCCATGCCCCATGCTACAGAGGAAGGCGAAAAACCTCCAGGGCCTCTTCCAATCTGCCCTGGAGGAAAATTCCTTCCTGACCTCAAATATGGTGATCAGCTAAACCCTGAGCACATGGGCAAGATTCACCAGCCAGATACTACAGAAAATTCTTTCCTGGGTAACTCGGATCCCATCCATCTAATATCGCATCTCAGGGGATTAGGCCTATTTACCCTGAATATTTAAAGATCAATTAATTACCAAAATCACATTATCCCATCATACCATTTCCTCCATAAACTTATCGAGTAGAATCTTAAAACCAGATAGATCTTTTGTCCCCACTGCTTCCCTTGGAAGGCTATTCCAAAACTTCACTCCTCTGATGGTTAGAAACCTTCGTCTAATTTCAAGTCTAAACTTCCCGGTGGCCAGTTTATACCCATTTGTTCTTGTGTCCACATTGGTGCTGAGCTTAAATAATTCCTCTCCCTCTCCTGTATTTATCCCTCTGATATATTTATAGAGAGCAATCATATCTCCCCTCAACCTTCTTTTAATTAGGCTAAACAAGCCAAGCTAATCAAGCCAAGCAATGAACAAATCCTGTCCTGAAAACCATACTTGTATCATATAAAATGTTGAGTTGGAGTCAAAGTCTGTTTTTTGGATTTCTGTGTGGCTCTCTTTGATGTCAGTAGAAGACCTGATGTCTGGAAAATCTGTGCCTGCCTTACCTTGTAGACATACAATGCCAAAGTTGGGCACTGATGGTGAAATCCAGGGGCTTAGTGTCCAGTCCAACCAGTGAGCTGAGAGGTAGATGTCTCCCTGGAAGTGACAGTGAAGCAGAAGGACTCTTCCCATCACTGTCCACTGCAGAGCTGTTGCATGAAGACCACTTCAGCCCAGTGGATGATGTAGCATTTGCTGTCCTAGTGCGTCTTTGTAACAAGGGGAGGACTAGGAGGATCAGGGTGGATTTGATTTAAATCGCTAGTCAGGAAGTGATTAATCATGTTTTTCTACATAAAAGTGCATTCTTGTTGGTTGTTATAACCTTAATACATATTCTTCACAACTCAGAGATAGACGTAGGTTTCATTTTTAGAAGGTTCACACTGTACATTTTTAAACAGAGATTTATTTTGAAAACTTTTCAGATTAGTTTTACAGGTATATCAGAAAATGAATGAGTGTTTGGTTATTTCATTTACCAAAGGTAATTGAAGCAGATATTTATGAAGTCATTGGGAGCTGAGCTATCTCCAATTCAACAGGTTAATCATTAATATTTGGAGGATTTTCTTGCCATCTGTATTAGGAGGAGAACATCACCAGACAGACATCGATATTGTTTTATTTAACTAAAACAACAATGTTATGTATTCTGGATTATTTTCTTCAACAGCAAACATATAATATTTCAACTAAACAAGCATATGTCCCTCGCTTCTCACATTTATCTCCCAACTTCTTCTCCTTGTCCAGATCTGTTCCACCCCCAACAATCTTCTATTCATTGAACTTTTTGAAACTTTGCACTTTTAGAGAGAGGTAAGGGATTGACTCTGTATACACAGATTTGCAGAGGGACAATAGAGTTGAGGTCTGTTTTTTCTCACCTCTATATATTATTTATTTATTTAAAACATTTTTGCTGTTAACAAGTATGTTACCTCTGGAGACACCAAATCCACAGTTCTCAAACTGCAAAACTAAGCATCTCTGATGGTATCTTCTAGACTGAGCACTGAGTCCCACTGGAAAGATTAACCTAAATAATCTATACAGAAACCTGTAGAGCCCCATAAAATGTGGTCCCTAATCCATGAACTATTGGAGCTCATTTACAAAACTTTTCTTAAACATTACATGATTATATTCTCATACTATAGAATTAGAATTTATAATCCCTGTTCCATTATGAGATAACTTTGAGCTATAGTTTTAATTAAGATAGGGTTTTTTCCTCAAAAAGCATTTTATCAAAAAAATCCGATTGAAATAAAAAATCCATCTTTTTAAAATCATTAATTTTTGTCCACCCTGTGGAGGATATACTTAAAGGAAGCTATCTAGGCCCTGCACTTCACCCATGGTATGCCGCTCCTCTCTATGCACTACCACACACAGATTTCCTGCAGAGTTGGGCTCTGAATTGTACACTTCCTCCTCTGCCCCCAGACCCAACATACTTTCGTTGCCTAGAAAACTGCACTAGTTGAATTGCTGTGGATACCTCTGTGACACCCAAGCTGGGGGACTGGGAGTACCTCAATAAGGCAGCAGGTACAAAGCCATTTTGGATTGTGAGCTATATAAGAAACAGGGTAGGTGTAGCAAAACTTGCTACTGTAGATGGAAAGAAATAAAATGAGTTCAAATGGGCATAGTTTTTTTTTTTAAGTCTGTGTAGGTATTACAAGCCCTCAAAGAGAGAGTACAGAAATAGAAAGGGTAGAGAATACTTGACAGCTCCCTTTAACACCAGTGGTTATTTTGATTAGAGTGGGTCAAAAGATTTTCAGCACAACAGTTTTCCATTGGAAAATGCAGTTTTGTTTGGATTCTGACCAAATTTTCAATGAGAAGGTGTCAAAACAAATTTGTGTGACTTTCACATTTTGTTTCAGAGTCAAAATGTTTCCTTTTAACTTTGTTTTAGTTTGTTAAAGCCTTAATATTATTTTATTTTAATATATTTAATATTTTATAAGGTAAAGTTTCAACATTACCTAAGAAAGCAGTTTCTGAATCACTTTTTTTGGAGGGGGTGAGTGGGGGATTTCCATTCTGCGAGAGATTTTGATTTTTTGCTCCACCTGGGAATGAAAACACATTTCAAAATGTCAGAATTCCTAAGGGCTGGAAATTCCATTTTCTGACTACCTTTAACTGTGAGTCCTCATTGTTTGAGCATTTTTGACCACATGCTGTGATCTCTTTCAAAACCGATCATTTTGCTTTGTGAAAACTGCAGTTTGGGTTGTTGTGGGATGGCTGAAATGAACAGTCCAGCTGGGTCATTGGCCTGGGTTTAGTGAACTCCTGGCTTTATGGCATATTGCTCATTCAGGCTTGCTTCTTAGTTAATATTGAAATTCATGAGGGAATTAAATTAAAAGAGGGCACATTCTCCAGATTGCAGCTGCTGTAAAGATAATAGACTTATGGGTTATTTGCACTGAAGACATTTATGGACTGGAAGCTTAGCATTTGGTATATTGCAAAACCCTGGCCTCAGTATCAGCACAAATTATTACTGGATCCTAATCAGAACACATACATACTGATGGAAATGATCTTCTTAATATAAAGGAAATAGATAAAACATTACTTGCTTATAGATTAATGCCACCTTTGTTTATCATTTCATATATTTTAACATCTTACTAATTTTTCAGATATTTTTAACCACGTATATTTAGCAAGTATATTTAAGATAATATTTTATAATTGAAGTGGTATAGGGGTTGCATGATACAGTGGAATCTGTTTCTGAATCTGAAATCTCTGAAATGCAGAGATTTCAAATTTAAGTTAAACAAAAAAAAAAAAACAAAAAACCCCACTCCAACAAAACAAAACCCCCCAAACCAAAACCTTATCCAAGAAACAAATGAAAGGAGAAACAACACCAGATTTTACTGACAAAAACTGTATTTTTGGTTTCCCAAAACTTTCTCCTTCACTGCTAATGCTGCAAGTCATTGGCAGCATTGCCTTTTTTCCAGTATAAAAAACCCAACAAAAAACGACTGACAAAACAGTGTTTAGCATACCACCTTTACTATATCCTGTTTACTTACTCTGCCTTGGTCTACACTAGAAGTTGAGGTCGAATTTAGCAGCATTAAATCTATTTAACCCTGCATCCGTCCACATGACGAAGCTCTTTTTTTGACTTAAAGGGTTCTTAAAATTGATTTCCTTACTCCACCCCCGACAAGTGGATTAGCGCTGAAATTGGCCTTGCTGGGTCGAATTTGGGGTACTGTAGACACAATTAGATGGTATTGGCCTCTGGGAGCTATCCCAGAGTGCTCCATTGTGACTGCTCTGGACAGCACTCTCAACTCAGATGCACTGGCCAGGTAGACAGGAAAAGGCCCACAAACTTTTGAATTTCAATTTCCTGTTTGGCCAGCGTGGCAAGCTGCAGGTGACCATGCGGAGCTCATCAGCAGAGGTGACCATGATGGAGTCCCAGAATCGCAAAAGAGCTCCAGCATGGACTGAAAGGGAGGTACAGGATCTGATCGCTGTATGGGGAGAGGAATCCGTGCTATCAGAACTATGTTCTAGTTTTCGAAATGCCAAAACATTTGTGAAAATCTCCCAGGGCATGAAGGACAGAGGCCATAACAGGGATCCGAAGCAGTGCCGCGTGAAACTTAAGGAGCTGAGGCAAGCCTACCAGAAGCCAGAGAGGCGAACGGCCACTCCGGGTCAGAGCCCAAAACATGCTGCTTCTATGATGAGCTGCATGCCATTTTAGGGGGTTCAGCCACCACTACCCCAGCCGTGTTGTTTGACTCCTTCAATGGAGATGGAGGCAACACAGAAGCAGGTTTTGGGGATGAGGAAGATGATGATAACGATGATGAGGTTGTAGATAGCTCACAGCAAGCAAGTGGAGAAACCGGTTTTCCCGACAGCCAGGAACTGTTTCTCACCCTGGACCTGGAGCCAGTACTCCCCCGAACCCACCCAAGACTGCCTCCTGGACCCGCCAGGCGGAGAAGGGAGCTCTGGTGAGTGTACCTTTTAAAAATACTGTACATGGTTTAAAAGCAAGCATGTTTAATGATTAATTTGCCTTGGCATTCGCGGTGCTCCTGCATGTACTCCCAAAGCCTTTGCAAAAGGTTTCTGGGGAGGGCAACCTTATTGCGTCCACCATGGTAGGACACTTTACCACTCCAGGCCAGTAGCACGTACTTGGGAATCATTGTAGAACAAAGCATTGCAGTGTATGTTTGCTGGCGTTCAAACAACATCGGTTCCTTATCTCTCTGTGTTATCCTCAGGAGAGTGATATCATTCATGGTCACCTGGTTGAAATAGGGTGCTTTTCTTAAGGGGACATTTAGAGGTGCCTGTTCCTGCTGGGCTGTTTGCCTGTAGCTGAACAGAAATGTTCCCCGCCGTTAGCCACGGGAAGTGGGAAGGAATGAGGGGCTAGCCACACGGTGGAGGGAGGCAAAATGCGACCTTGGAACGAAAGCACATGTGCTATGTATGTAATGTTAACAGCAAGGTTTACCGTGAAAGAGTGTACCCATTGTTCTATAAAATGTGTCTTTTTAAATACCACTGTCCCTTTTTTTTCTCCACCTGCTGCATGTGTTTCAAGGATCACAGGATCTTCTCCTTCCCAGAGGCTAGCGAAGATTAGAAGGTGGAAAAAACGCACTTGCGATGAAATTTTCTCTGAGCTCATGCTGTCCTCCCACACTGCCAGAGCACAGACGAATGCAGTGGAGGCAGACAATGTCAGAGTGCAGGAAAGCACAAAGTGACCGGGAGGAGAGGTGGTGGGCTGAAGAGAGTAAGTGGCGGGCTGAAGAGAGGGCTGAAGCTGAAAGGTGGCGGCAGCGTGATGAGAGGAGGCAGGATTCAATGCTGAGGCTGCTGGAGGATCAAAGTAATATGCTCCAGTGTATGGAAAGGCAGCAGGAACACAGACTGCTGCTACAGCCCCTGTGTAACCAACTGCCCTCCTCTCCAAGTTCCATAGTCTCCTCACCCAGACGCCCAAGAACTCGGTGGGGGGGGCCCTCCGGCCACCCAGCCACTCCACCCCAGAGGATTGCCCAAGCAACAGAAGGCTGGCATTCAATAAGTTTTAAAGTTTTAAACTTTTAAAGTGCTGTGTGGCCTTGTCCTTCCCTCCTCCACCATCCCTCCTAGGCTACCTTGGTAATTATCCCCCTATTTGTGTGATGAATTAATAAAAAATGCATGAATGTGAAGCAACAATGACTTTATTGCCTCTGCAAGCGGTGATGGAAGGGAGGAGGGGAGGGTGGTTAGCTTACAGGAAAGTAGAGTGAACCAAGGGGCGGGGGGTTTCATCAAGGAGAAACAAACAGACCTTTCGCACCGTTGCCTGGCCAGTCATGAGACAGGTTTTCAAAGCTTCTCTAATGCGCACCATGCCCTCCTGTGCTCTTCTAACTGCCCTGGTGTCTGGCTGTGCGTAACCAGCGGCGAGGTGATTTGCCTCCACCTCCCATCCCACCATAAATGTCTCCCCCTTACTCTCACAGATATTGTGGAGCGCACAGCAAGCAGTAGTAACAGTGGGAATATTGGTTTCTCTGAGGTCTAACCGAGTCAGTAAACTGTGCCAGCACGCTTTTAAACATCCAAATGCACATTCTACCACCATTCTGCACTTGCTCAGCCTATAATTGAACAGCTTCTGACTACTGTCCAGGGTGCCTGTGTATGGCTTCATGAGCCATGGCATTAAGGGGTAGGCTGGGTCCCAAGGATAATTATAGGCATTTCAACATCCCCAACAGTTATTTTCTGGTCCAGGAATAAAGTCCCTTCCTGCAGCTTTTGAAACAGACCAGAATTCCTGAAGAAGCGAGCGTCATGTACCTTTCCCGGCCATCGCACGTTGATGTTGCTGAAACGTCCCTTGTGATCCAGCAGTGCTTGCAGCACTATTGAAAAGTACCCCTTGTGGTTTATGTACTCGCCGGCTTGGTGCTCTGGTGCCAAGATAGGGATATGGGTTCTGTCTATTGCCCCACCACAGTTAGGAAATCCCATTGCAGCAAAGCCATCCGCTACGACCTGCACATTTCCAGGGTCACTACCCTTGATATCAGCAGATCTTTGATTGCGTTGGCTACTTGCATCACAGCAGTAGATTTGCTCACTCCAAATTGATTCCCGACAGACTGGTAGCTGTCTAGTATTGCAAGCTTCCAGAGGGCTATTGCCACTCGCTTCTCAAGGGCTGAGGGCTGCTCTCATCTTGGTATTCTTGCGCCTCAGGGCAGGGGAAAGCAAGTCACAAAGTTCCATGAAAGTTCCCTTATGCATGCGAAGGTTTTTCAGCCACTGGGAATCATCCCAGACCTGCAACACTTTGCAGTCCCACCAGTCTGTGCTTGTTTCCCGAGCCCAGAATCGGCACTCCACCGCATGAACCTGCCCCATTAGCACCATGATGCCCACATTGCCAGGGCCCGTGCTTTGAGAGAAGTCTGTATCCATGTCCTCGTCACCGCGCTGACATCGCCTACTTGCCCGGTTTCGCTTTGCTAGGTTCTGGTGCTGCATATACTGCTGGATAATGTGTGTGGTATTTAATGTGCTCCTAATTGCAAAAGTGATCTGAGCAGGCTCCATGCTTGCCGTGGTATGATTTCTGCACAGAAAAAAGGCGCGGAACGATTGTCTGCCGTTGCTCTGATGGAGGGAGGGGTGACTGACGACATGGGTTACAGGGTTGGCTTACAGGGAATTAAAATCAACAAAGGGGGTGGCTTTGTGAGAAACAGAATGGCCCCCTCAAGGATAGAACTCAAAACTGGTTCTAGCAGGCCGTTGATTTCACGGAGGGAGGGAGGAGAAAATGAATACAAAACAAATCTAGTTTATTTCTTGTTTTGATCCACTTCGTCTATCTTTAAACATCTTGCTGGCAGCAGACTGCAGTACGACTGCTAGCCATCGTCATTTCCTGGATGCTCGGCAGAAGACGGTGCAGTATGACTGCTGGCCATTGTCTTCTGCTGACCGCAGATTAAAAGATAGTGCACTGCGGGTAGGACTGAATTGCCATGAGACAAAACTTAAAAGGGAAATGACCTGGCTGAGTCACTCCCATGTTTGCCCAGGCGCCCCGATCTCATCGAGGTCAGTTAAAAGAGCACTCTGGACTACGCTGATGATGGTTACTAGTCATACTGCACTGTCTGCTGCCAAAAGGCAATAAACTGCTGCTGTGTAGCAATGCAGTACCACATCTGCCAGGACCCAGGAGACATACGGTGACTGTTAACTGAGCAGGCTCCATGCTTGCCGTGGTATGGCGTCTGCACAGGTAACTCAAGAAAAAAGGCGCAAAATGATTGTCTGCCCTTGCTTTCACGGAAGGAGGGAGGGAAGGGGGCCTGACGATATGTACCCAGAACCACCTGCAACAATGTTTTAGCCCCATCAGGCATTGGGATTTCTCCCCAGAATTCAAATGGGCGGTGGAGACTGCAGGAACTGTGGGATAGCTACCCACAGTACAATGCTCCATAAGTCGACGGTTGCCTCGGTACTGTGGACACGCTCCGCTGACTACATGCACTTAGAGGATTTGTGTGGGGACGCACACAATCGACTGTATAAAAACACTTTCTACAAAACCGACTTCTATAAATTCGACCTAATTTCATAGTGTAGACATACCCTAAGTGTGGCCTGGCAAAGCAAAGCCACACTTGCTGGAGATTCAGCTCATTAGACTTTGTTAGTCCCTCATTGGCACCCTATGCAGGATTATGTGGATGCTCACCCTCGACTGAGAACTTAATTATCTTTTTTTTTTCTCATTCAACCGAAATTAAATTGGAACACTTCTTGGAGAAGCCTAAATGATCTAAAACAGGTGGTGTTCCTTTGATATTAGTCATAAAGTTGAGTTTGAATGGAAAAGAATACCATTATCTATAACGGGTCTCAAACTCAAATGACCACAAGGGCCACATGAGGACTAGTACATTGGCTCGAGGGCCACATCACTGACCCCCCCCACGCAGCCCTGGCCCTGCCCCTACTCCACTCCTTCCATGAGGCCCTGCCCCTGCCTCCATTCCAGCCCCTTCCCTGAAATCCCCACCCCAACTCCACCCCCTCCCTGCCCCCAGGGAGTGCAGGGTGCAGCTCAGGGCAGGGGGTTGGGGTGCAGGAGGGGTGTGGGGTGTGGCAGGGAGCTCAGGGCAGTGGGTCGGGGTGCAGGGTGCAGCAGGGGACTCAGGGCAGGGGGTCGGGGTGCAGGAGGTATGTGAGGTGCGGCGGGGGTTGGGGTGCAGCAGGGGGCTCAGGGCAGGGGGTCGGGGTGTGAGGTGCAGCAGGGGGTTGGGGTGCAGGAGGGGTGTGGCAGGGGGCTCAGGGCAAGGGTCGAGGGGTGTGGGGTGCAGCAGGGGGTTGGGTGCAGGATGGGTTTGGGATGCAGCAGGGGGCTCAGCTGCAGGAGGGGTTTGAGGGGCGGGTCCAGCCCAGCACGCACCAGGGGCAGGGCAGGCTCCCTCCCTGCCTGCCTGCCCTGCCCCTGCGCTGCTCTGGGAAGTGGCCGGAACCGGGGGGGCACAGGGATCTGTGTTGCCCTGGCCGCGCCTCCAAGTGCTGCACCTCCAGGCACCGCCCCCCGCAGCTCCCATTGGCTGGGAAAGGGGACCTGCGGCCAATGGGAGCTTCGGGGAAGGTACCTGGAGACGCGGCCAGGGCAACACAGACCCCTGTGCCCCCACCCACCACCTACGTCCCAGCAACTTCCTGGAGAGGTGAGGCGGCAGGGTAGGCAGGCAGGGAGCCTGCCCTGCCCCCAGTGCGCGCTGGGCCGGGCCGGGCCGGGCCGGAGCCGCTCTAGGTAAACGCTGGGGGCACCGCGGGAAGCTGGCGGTCCGCAGAAAATAACCCCGCGGGCTGCATGCATGTTTGAGACCCCTGATCTATCATCATTTTTTATTAAGAAGCCTCTTAGACCTGCAAAAGAGGCTAGTTCTTAATTATAATTGAAGACTGCTAGGATTGGCAGTTCTGTTATGAGGGACTTGGCCACACAAGGTCCAACCTTTTGGGCAAATTTCACTTTTTGGGGGAGTAGATTGGGGTGTGGATTTCAGATATTTCAGCTTCTGTGAATTGGTCTCATCCTTTAATGTTTGCAACAGTCCAAGCGCAAATCTTGCTGCTTCTCTCATTTTGGTCTGTGAACTCTCCATCATCCAGCACCAAAGTTGCTCCTCCAGAATGGGCTTGTGATTTATTTAAACCTTGAAATCCAAATCTGCAAATCACTCCTCCCTATTCCAGGCCATGTTTCTCTCTAGGTCTGTCTAGTTAGCCTCATCACCATAGTATTTGAGCACCTCACTAATATTAGTGAATTTATCCTCTGGGCAGTAGGGTGATATTGTCCCAATTTTACAGATTGGGAATCAAGATTTGGAGACTGTGAGTAATTTGCTTAAGGTCACATGGAGGTCTTTGACAGAGCCAAGATTTAAACAAACTCCAGAGTTTGAACTCTATGGCCATCATCCATTCTACTTCATAGCAAATGAATCACTTTCTTCCAATATACCCCCAAATTTCACCAACGTTCAGGGGTTTGGCACCCCCAATCCAGGGCTGTAATTGACCCCAGCTGACTCTAAATTCACAAATTCAACTTGTGGAGGGCACAACTTCACTTCTATCTCCTTCTATCTAAAAAAATCACAGGCCAAATGGCCAGTGACTTTAGTCTTTCTGTTGGGCCCCATCTGACTTCTCATTCTACTAAAGGTGTTATTTTAGAGCTCCCTGTAAATTGCACTTCCTACTTCTCCGTGCATTCATGAATGGAAAGCCTGAATTGAGGAAGTAGCCACCTGTGAACTTGACTTATTTTTTCATTTGGTTGCAGTTAGGGAGGAAGAGAACTGCAGCTAGGGTCTAATCCTGCAAGGTGCCAAGTGCCTGCAGTTGTTCATAGACAGTCATTTGTGTGCACAGTTCTGTAGGTGCACTCCTTAGTGTGTGGGCATGACAAAATTTCCATATAAACACAGGGCTGGATCCTCACACCCACTGAGAATCTGGAACGCTGTTGCTATCACTAGCTAGTACTATTGACAATACCCACAGAATTGCAAGAGCAAATGACTGTGTTTGTAAGACTAAAGGCTACATCCTGCAAATTTGGCCTCTGAGAGTTATACTTATGATGAAATAAAGGAACAAGCCACAATAATTGTTATAAATTCTAGTATTATATTGCACAAATGTAATAGCACCACTAACTGGGAGTGTGTGTTCCATGAACTTTTAAGCACAAGCATTACCAACATATGCAGAATAGCCTGTGCTTGTCGTGCTCTAATATAAATCATGTTGAAGTTTCCTGCAGAGTGAAAGGGTATGAATCCAAATGGAGTCAATCACTATACCATCTAATAAAATCACTATTCTTTGGTGTCTGCTAGTTTTGTAGTGATGTAGCCTGGTGTGTACCTACAAGAGCTCTGGTAGGTGGTTGAGAAAAGGAGGCAGAAACAAATTTCTAAAAGTAACTCTTGTATTTATCTTGCAGTGTTTTTCTAAACCTGAAAAAGGGATTCACGCGATCCTTTCCAGAGGATCACTGAACCTCAAAAGATGGATTCTGTCCTTTGAAATGTCTCAGTTTACATCTTTAGGCTCCCATTCAGGGAAGCAACTCCATTAGAACCACACTAAAATATGTGCTTGATGTTCCATTAAAGTCAATGGAATTTAAGCATATGGTTAATATTAAACATGCTTAAATGCTGCCCTGAAAATGAATGGACTTAAGCACATGTTGTATAGTTTTTTTCTGAGTCAGGGCCATAGAGCTCAGATTGCCATGAGGCACAGTACATTGCTGGTATATAGTTGTAATATCCCAAAAGGGTCTCTAGAAGGAATTATACTCTGTAGGCTGGTACAGAAAGAGATTTATGGTGCTGTCTCCTCCATGCTCCATTGGGGTGTTGTGCAAACAGGAGGAATACAGAGAGAGTAGTCCCTGCTTTTCTGTATGTGCCCTCACCACACTCCCCCATAAGGACCAGGAATGATCTCACTTACCCTGTACAAATGATATTTAAGAGCTATACAAACCAAATATTCTCTTATAATTTATAATCTCCTGGTAATGAGGGAGTGAAATATGGCCTGATCTTGAGTGGTGCCTCAGCTGCCATTAAGGTCAATCTGTGGAAGTGTAAACACCTACCACATGCTACTACTTTACTTTAGGTTAATGATCTTTACACAGACAAAATTCCCATTAAACTCAGAGAATGGCTCAGAAATATTAATGAATCATCATCCTTCTCCCAGGTGTGCATAGATAATTCTCTGTAAGTTTTTTAGGACAGGGAAGTTATCATCAGGTATGTCTGCAAAGCGCATAGTAGTCAGTAGGTGCTGTATAAATAATAATCTCCTCTTTGTAACTTTGGATATGTTCCTTCTCTGTTTGTATTCAAATCCCCTTCTCTTATCCTTATTGCACTATTTGATGGTGCTACTGAGTGAAGGTGTATTCCATACTAATGTTCTCACTGAAGTTAAAAACTCCTGTGCCACAGAGCACTACCCATGTTCAGTGACCTTCTGCACTGCACAACTATGTCTTGTGGATGGTAATAAACATCATACTCTGTAAGCACTGATCAACACTGATGCTGCTTTGCTGGGCCAGCCATATTCCCCACCATGACACTCTCAACCACCAAAACTGCCCCTCTTTTGTTGGGGAAATGCCTTCTGGACTTTTATTTAGAATTAAATATTTGGAAGACCATTGAATTCCAAAGTGTTTTTAATACCACTACCTGGCTGGTGAACACACCGTCACCAAAAGATTCAGTTGTACAATAAGGTTACACGTGATGGACATAAACTAAATAATCAGCCAGACCTTCTGAAATACCTAGCTAGAGACAGGTCCAGGTGGCATTCGATCTGCAAGGAGGGATGATGATAACCTATTTGAGGCTGTCAACAAAGGAGGAGGGAAAGTGAGAGTAGTTTTGCATTTATTGTAATAAAACACACAAAAGAATTGCTACTCTCTTAGGCCCTGGTCCAGCACAGCTCTTAAGCTCATGGTTAAATTTAATAACTTGCTTTAGTCTCATTTTAAGTCAATGACACTTAAGTATGTACTTATAGTTAAGTACATGCTTAAATGTGTTGCTGAATTGTGGCCTTAGCACTTACCGTATCCAGAAGTTCTGAAAAAAATGGTTAAACAAAATAATTTGTATATCTATAGAGGTGTTAAATTAACAAACTAGGGCTTAAAGTCTGCCCTCTGATAGAAGTGGTTTTATTCATTTTTGGGAGCTATGTGTCCCCAGTTGAGAGGAGACTTTAGCTGTAAAGTTTTTGCTTTAATTCCATACTGTTCTCAACATTTTCTAAATTTTTATGTGGAAGGTTTTAGTGTAGGATTTTTGGTCATAATTTTGTTAGATACCATTTTCCTTAGGGAGTTAAATATGGATTGTTTCCCATGAAAGACTGAATAGATGGGAGTCATTTTATTATTGTTAGAAGAACGAGGAGTACTTGTGGCACCTTAGAGACTAACAAATTTATTGTTGTCACTTTTGCTATTGTAAATGCTATACTGTCTTTCTTAAACATACTGATATACTTTTTGAAGATGTGTTATGATTTGGAGGTCCTAGGAAACCTGAAATAGTCTAGTTGCCTTTCTGTTCTTTATTTCCAGTGTTTGAATTGTGTTACTAAAAGCTGAATGTGAAATTGGTTTTAACCACAATATCAAAGGAAAGTGCATTAACTTGTAGCGTCTCAAGCTCTCCTAAATACAAAAGAGGGGATAAAGAATGTGAAGTCCTCAGATGGAAGTGAGAGCTATTGGAAATCTACAGTAGAACCTCAGAATTACGAACACCAGAGTTACAAAATGACAAGTCAACCATACACCTCATTTGGAACTGGAAGTTTGCAATCAGGCAGCAGCAGAGGCCGAAAAAAAAGGAAAAAAAAAAGTAAATACTGAGTTAAACATAAACTACTGAAAAATAAAGGGAAAGCAGCAGTTTTCTTCTGCATAATAAAGTTTCAAAGCTGTATTAAGTCAATGTTCAGTTGTAAACTTTTGAAAGAACAACCCTAACATTTGTTCAGAGTTACAAACATTTCAGAGTTACAAACAACCTCCATTCCCAAGGTGTTCATATCGCTGAGGTTCTACTGAATTGGAAACTAAAGGGCTGATTCTTCTCACCTATTCATTTGAGCAGTTGTACTGCTCTCTGAAGAAGTAGTTGTTTGCTTGAAGCTGTAGACTAGAGGAAAGGGACCAAAAGATCCAGTTGTTGATCTAATGGACTTTTAAAGAAAAGTAAAGTCACTCTGTTCTTTAATCTTCTGCAGGAAGGCAAACAGGCGGGAGCTGGGGAAGAGTCTAGGCAGACGCGCTACAGAAAAGCAGAGTAGCTACAGTGCGAATGTGTTCCTTATTCTAATTAAGTCCCTGGTTTAGCATTAGAAGAAAATGATTCTTTCTGTGATTGTTTAGCATTGTCGCATGACAGTCATATAAAGGAGGATCTGTTCATTGCATACTCCTGAGAATGTCGAAACCTTCTTTATAATAAAGGGCATATGAGCTGGAAGAGGAAGCTGGTGTTTGTTCCCTACCTGTATTTCCCTCCCACGGGACTGGTCTTATCAATGGTTGCCTTGTAAAAGTGTCTGAGGAATGAAAAGACTCATTGTCTGCACTATGCTGTTCTTCTAGGCATTCCTGAGAAATGTCTTTTAATTACTGGACACCTGTTTTAGCTAGGACAGAAGGAGGAAAAAGCCATCCAATCTGTAGCGTTTCTTTTAAGATTCCATTGGTAATATAGCCATACAAACATGCTTTACTGAGGGGGGGAAAGAGAGAGAGAATGAATAATGATGATAATGACGAGGGTAGGGTCAGCTTTTTTGGCCCTACAGTAATTTTCTGTATGTTTACAACTGTACTGTGGCTTGGACTGCACTTTAACAAAGTCTCCTCTGACTGTAATTCTGGTTCTGTAAGCAGAAAGGACGATAATATAACCAGAAATCATTCATTTTATAGGGAATGTTGAAATGTCAGTGTATCCTCCTATAAATGTGCACCCATCTGCAATTGTGGGCTGCATTTCCTTAACTTGTTAACTGGCACATCAGATCATTTATCTTAGTTTGCCAAGGCAAATCACTTGCAGTCTCATACTTTCTCATGAATCATAGAAAATGTTTCTGTCTTCCTAGACGTCTCCCTCCCACCCCTGCTTCTCTTTTCTTTGGTTCTTGTTCAGCTAGGGTCTTTGATGTCCACTTGCCAGGGTATTAGTAGAAATCTCATTGAATTGTAACCACTCTTGCTGTTTATATTTATCTATCCAAATGGCATTGGAAGAATAATAGCCATCCTACAGAACAGACAGAGAAATCCATTAATAATTTTAAGATTTAAAGTCATGTCACACACACTTTTACCTGATATATATGTGCTAATATATTTTACTTATCACCTGTCAACTTACAGAAGATTGCTCAGAATTTTGGAATAATAACTGTTTATAAGTTTTTCTATGGTTCTCCTTACCATTCTATTTGAATACTTCACAAACAATGATGGAGTTAGCCATTAAACAGCCCCATCAGATAAGTTGATGTTATTTGTTCCCACTTTACAGATGGGGCATTGAAGCATTGAGAGATTAAATGCTTTACCCAAGATTATGCAGACAGAATGTGGCAGAGTCAGGAATGAAACCTAGGTCTTCTGATTCTTAGCCCAGTTTTTTAACCATCAGACCAAATGTTGTGCCTTCACAGCAACTGAACAAGAGATTACAAAAACCTGTTAATCAAAACACAAGCAGGTATCGGCTGTGCAGTTTATGTTTGAACTCTGATCCATACTTCCTTACTGTCAGCCTCTTCCTGTCTCTTAACAAATCTTTAACTCCTAATTTAAAATGTCTGGCAATCCAATGGCAGGTTGCTCCTCTCTCTGCTTCCATAGAGGCAGTTGAGATCTGTCACTGAGGGCAAAGCCACCTTTGCTCAGAACAATGGCTGGATTTGTTCTGTCTCCACAAGAGGTAACAGGCTGTCCCAGAGCATAAGAGGCCAGGAAAAAGTTTGGTTAGGTTTGACAATTTTGAGATTTTATTTCTTTGCAATTCTAAATTTCAAAAATATCTAAACGGCACCACAGTTCTTCTTTATCTTCATCTTCTTCAAAGGGACAATAGCATAAGCTACATAAAGTCAAAGAGGAAGGCAGAGATCCTAGCTTTCCTCCTATTCTTCATTCCCAGAGGTGGAGTCAGAATTTGTCGAGATGGTAGAAACTCATTAGAGGTTTACTCCCTTCAGCTTCCTTTAAGGTTATGCTAAGAAGGGTCCTAAATACCTTTGCTATCAGCTCAGAAGAAGACAATCTGAGGAAAAACTTGTCCTTAAGGATAGCAAAACTGCTATGAAATATTCCCCTTCTGTCCAAAGAGGAAACTTTGTAGTCCTCTCCAAATAACTCTTTTAGATGCAATTTATTCTGAATGGGAATTTCTCTGTCTAAGTAGGCAAATTCAGAAATGTTGTAAACATTATTTGAATTTCCCTAAAGCTGATGTGGCCATTGCCTCACCAGTAAAGGGCATCAGCCATGCTGCTTTCTGAGGAGGATAGAGCCCCCACACAGGACAGTAGAAAGAGAAACATCAAGATGTCTTATGCAGATCTCTGAATTTTGATAGGGTTCTCTTGTCATGAAGTGGATCAAATCTACTTGATTCACATCCTTTCAATTCCCATCCTTGTAAAGGCCAATATTACACAAAATATCCTTGTCTGTTTCTTTTGTATGGGTTGTATTCCTAAATGATCTTTTGTCTTTAGATCCATGGTTTCAAACACTGTCACATGCACATCTGGTAGAACCTTGACTCCTGGTGTAAACTTTTACGGACGCTTTGAAAGGCAGTTGCTGCAGTCTCCCCTCTTTCAAGTAGTCTAGAAGCCATATTCATGACCCATTGGAGATTTCTTTTAAACAGGGTAGTGGAGAAGAAAAAGTAGCACTGCAGTCTCCCAAGAGAGATGGAACAGGTCAAACAGGAGAGGAAGATTCAGAGCTTGCTTTGCTTCAGAAATCTCTGCCACCTCACACTACTTCCTGACTCTCTTCCCTAGAAGTCTAGGAAAGCACAGGGTGGCATCAATACTTTAGTCAGCTATGCATTTGCACAACATTTAATGGGTGAATCTGAAAGATACTTCAGAGAGGCTATTCTTTGAAATTGAAATACCTGTGGAAGGAGAGATTCACCCAGTCTCCTGCATTAAAACAAAACAAAATAGTATCTGATAGAAGATACAACAGCGTTGGATTTGAAAGCCTGTGTGATTGGAGTTGCTGTCCCTTTGCATCCCCTGTGTTAGGGTTCCCAAGTTAAATCTGCAATATTTTCCTTTGCATCTGTATTCTTGCACCTGATGGAGAGGCTGCATCCACATTGTTGGGTATTTCTGGAAGACCCTGTACGTGGCTATTCCCTGGAGGATCTGACAACATGATTTTTCTCCAGTAGTAAAATGAGCATGCTCAGTGTTTAGGGGATATGCACAGAGGCATCATAAATACTTTGTGGTGACTCTTTAATGAGCCTCCACATTTGTGATTGCAGCCATCAAACTCTGTTCTCAGATGCACTTCTCTGCCTCCCACTGGTCTGAAGTCAGAATTCTGAGTGTTTTCTTTCCCCGAGAGATGGTGATTTCTTCAGGAGGGTTAAAAGCAAATTTAGCAGATAACTGTGTACAGACTGGATGTTAGTGTGCTTGATATATCCAGGCACTTGGATAAAACTAGAGGTCTAAATGTTACCAAGCTTCTAGCTTTCTAGGCTTTAGAAATAAATATCCATATACAAAAGAGCAGGAAAATACAGAAAGTGAATTCTAATCAAAATCATTCTCGATTTATTGTTTTCACTTATATTTTGGTAAAAGCCAAAGGGACAGATCCTCAGGACTGGCCATTTTGGCATGCAGCTCAGCTTGGGAGGAATCACCTTCTCTGGGCCACAGCCTGGTCCTGATGTACAAGTTGGAGCAGTCTCAGTATTGCACTAAATAATGTTAGTGGGAACAGCCGACAGAAATTGACTGGATAAAATGGTTCCCCAGTCATGTTCCTGTTTCCCCAGCCAAGTCCCCTGTGCTAGCAGGAAGGCCGGGAAGGGGTGGCTTAAGAGCTACGGTAGTAGTCCTATACCAAGTGTGGATATTCCCCATATTAGAGGTACCTTAAGGTTTCTGGTT
Organism: Dermochelys coriacea; assembly: GCF_009764565.3. Lineage (NCBI taxonomy): Eukaryota > Metazoa > Chordata > Testudines > Dermochelyidae > Dermochelys > Dermochelys coriacea. Next base: position 232,821,043 of record NC_050069.1, read on the forward strand.
AAGATGACTTTGCAGCTCCCACAGATGGTGTTGGCCCAAAATCTGTCAGGTGCTGTCCATGCCAAGGGGAAAGACTCAATCCTTGCCCTGAAGGGTGTATAATCTAAGTATAAAATTGACATAAATCATTCATGTATTGAAATAACCTTGATAAAAGTATGTCAAGTTGTAGAAGAACTGTTTCACAAAGAAACGATGACCAAAAACCAGCCAACTGTGAGATGCTGATTTTCTTGTGTACGTTTAAGCATTTCAGTATAATTTATAGCCCTTTCATTGTATAACGTTAATGACAAGTACCATTTACTTAAAGACCTGATATTAATTAAATGCATCAGCCGGATGTCTTATTTTTCTTTTTGAAGAACAGTTATCTAGTTTGGAGATCTAATTAAGTCATCAACTAAAATTGTCTGGATTCAGTAAAAATATATTTTTTCTTGAATCTTCAGAGTATTTATAAGTGGAAAATATAGTAAGTTTTCTATTCTTTTGTTTATGCTATGTGTCCATTGTTATCTTTGATAATCTCCTTGGAACATGTGCCCAAGTTAGTTTGGAATATGTGATTTCATAATGGCTGTAATAGGTTCAGAGCTCTTTCAGCAGAGCTGACAACATGTTACTCTGGTTAATATGAAGAAATTACCTTTAAAGTCATAGCATTTAGTTCTAAAACTGTTATGGTGTGATTTCCTAAGTACTACATCCTCATGTATTTAGCACTGACGTCAATAAGATCTAAATGAAATAATCTCTTTAAGAATCTCTGTGTGTGTAATCTATATGGGTATATTTTGAGTTCTCTGTATATGGGCTTCTATTGTATTCACTTCTAATAACACCAGATAATATGAAGGCTGTGTAGTGACCTTACAAAGCTTTTCAGCTGGAAGCAAACTGGATTCCAGTCATTTAGTCTTTGGAGACAAATATCAGAAAGGTGATGTAGAGCAGGGGTGGGAAAACTACAGCCCGCAGGCTGGATCCAGCTCATCAGGGCTTTGGATCCGGCCCGTGGGATTTCCACTCCCCTTGCGCCACGGGCCCCACACCGCGGCTGGAAGCGGCCGGGACCAAGTCCCTGTGGTCCCTGGGGGAGTGAGGGCAGAATGCTCCATGCACTGCGCTCGCCTGCAGGCACTGCCCCCCACAGCTCCCATTGGCCGGGAATAGGGAACTGCGGCCAATGGGAGCTTCGGGAAGGTACCCGCAGGAGAGGAAAGTGCGCAGAGCCCTTTGCCTGTCCCCCACTCCCAGAGGCTGCAGGGACGTGGTGCTGGCTGCTTCCGGGAGTGGTGCGGGGCCAGGGCAGGCAGGGAGCCTGTCTTAGCCTTGCTGTGCACCGCTGCCACCCAAGAGCTGCTCCAGGTGAATGGCGCTGGGCTGGAGCCCACACCCCGAACCCCTTCTTCACCCTGCACCCCAGCCCCCTGCCACATCCCACACCCTCCCATACTCCAACCCCCTGCCCTGAGTCCCCTCCTGCACTCCGCACCCCCTCCTTCACCCTAATCACCTGCCTTGAGCCCCCTGCCGCACCCCTCACCCTCCTGCACCCCACCCCCTTGCTCTGAGCCCCTTCCTGCACACTGCACTCCCTCCACACACCGCACTACCTCCCGCACCCCAACTCCCTGCCCCAGCCCTACATTCATGGCCCTGCATGCAATTTCCCCACCCAGATGTGGCTCTTGGGCCAAAAAGTTTGCCCACTCTTCATGTAGAGTATAATATTCAGTCTCTTATGACATTATGACTTCTGATCTCTCATTTCATGTACTTACAGTGCATTAGTGTGTATATCTTTAAAAGAGCTGTTCACTTTGATTTGTGACTTGAGATGCTTATACCACACAATTGGTTCTCTAACTGGCCTGTGGAAAACTATTGGTCTGTAGGACACTTTCTTGTCATCTGCAAAAAGCTGGCTGGTCACAGGGTTCAGGCGGTCTTTATTTCCAGCTGGTAAATTTCATTTAAAGAAGATTAAAATACCTTGTGATTGCCATTGGATACAAATTGGACAGGATGTTTTAAGAAGGCATTTGGGTGCTTTATTGTGGCAGTGTTGATAAAATGGTAATTTTTCATCATGGATGATGTTTCATTAAGAATATTACTAGGACATCGCTAGAAAGATAACATTTGAGTGTCCATTAAGGTACCATTTAACTAGGTGCATCCAATTACCCTTTCGACATTTATTAAGTATCTTCTGATAGAAACTAGGATTGTCATAGCCATGTTTCTGAAAAGAATATTATGTGGGAATGAATATGGAAGGTTTAGGCAATCATCTCACTGGAGAAACCAGTGCATGCGGAATATGGGACCCATTCTTTATTTACATAAACTGCACTGAATTTTTTTGGTTAAACCTGCTTATTTGCCTCATTTTTACTCTTAACTTGTCCAGTTACATGCAGTCTCCATGGTCTCTTTCTTAATAAGAATGTGATTGTCAGCATTTAATGTATGTATTTCCCAGAGGAATGAAGCCTATTACTGTTTGGAGGATGTTATTTATATACATGTTTTTCTGTTCATTAAAGTTTTACTTTGACTCAGTTATATATTTTTATTTATTTATTTATTATTATTTATTCACAATTCTGTTTTTTTAGTATAATTGCTCTGTTTTCAGTAAGTCCACTGCTTTTCTTATAACTAAGCAATCTGTGGAAGACTGTAAACCTCCACTAGTAATGATCTTTTATTGAAATTTAAAAATTATGATTTGATTGAAATGTTCATTATAGGGAACTTAGCTTTAAAATATGAGCAAGAGTAGAAATTAACGTGCTGTAGAAGTGGGGAGAAAGCTATTGCGGCTGGAACTGCTTTAATAAAAAGAAGGCCTTCAAGCTCTTTGCAATTGTAATTTGCTAGAATTTCTGCGTAGTATGAACTCATTTTTGCAGTTTAATAGTACTTGAGACTATGCACAAATAAAATGCCTAAGCACTGGTAACAGGACATTGCTCATCACACTTACTGCAATATTTGGCCTGTGCAATGATTTCAGTATTTACAGATGATAGTCCAAACCCTACTGCTCTTATTCTGGCAATACTCCCAGAGACTTTAATAACATTTTTTCTCAGGCTATGACACTACAGCCCGGATTGACGCTCTGAGATCGATCCACTGGCGGTCGATTTAGTGGGTCTAGTGAAGACCTGCCAAATCAATAGCAGATCGCTCTCCAGTCAACCCCTATACTCTGTCCCTGACAAGAAGAATAAGGTAAGTTGACGGGAGAGTTTCTCTTGTCGACCTCCCATAGTATAGACCTCTCAGTAACTCGACCTAAGGTACATCAACTGCAGCTACGTTATTCACATAGCTGGAGTTGCGTAGCGTAGGTTGACTTACCGCAGTAGTTTTGACATAGCCTTGGTGAAGTTTACAGGATCAACCTTACTGAGCAGTTTGAGCCAAATTGTTACCAGTAGTCGCTACCTGTGTGTGCAAGGGGAGGGAGGATGTAAGGAGCCCATGGAGCTAATTAGCCATCCTTGGGGAAGGGGGTGCATATTTCCCTTAGTGCAGTGGTTCTCAATCTTTTCTACTGGTGACCCCTTTCACACAGCAAGCCTCTGAATGTGACCCCCCTTATAAATTAAAAACACTTTACAATATATTTAACACCATTATAAATGCTGGGGTCAAAGCAGGGTTTGAGGTGGAGGCTGACACTTTGCAACCCCCCACATAGTAAACTCATGACCCCCTGAGGGGTCACGACCCTCAGTTTCAGAACCCCTGCCTTAGTGGAAGTGCAGCAACCATGCCCCTTCTGCACCTGGGAGACATTGTAACTCATTGAAGCACAACACCTTCTGGAGCTTGCCTTTTTTGACTCCCATGCCTTGTATTCTCATCCGATGGCTGGGGCTTAATGCCACAGTGGAGCCTTCAGTTTCAGGACCTTGATCCCCAGAAGAGAAAAGTTCTTCTAAAGGCTGTTGTTCTGCTCCATTTCAAATCAATGGCAAAACTCCCATTTAACATAAAATGGGAATTAGGATGAAGAACTAAGGTTGTAGTAAACACCAAGGGCCCAGTCCTGCAGTATCAGAATAGTAACCATCAACTTCTCACACAAACTGAGCAAGGACTGCAGGATTGGGCCTGTGGAGAGAAACAATGGTCTGTTTATGCAGCGTGTTTCCCACCAGCAGGTGGTCTCATTCTAAAGTTTGCATGAGATCCAGACTTTACTTACAAAAGTAAAAGGAAAGATAAGCTTAGATGACATTGAAACAAGATGGTTTGAATATGCGACTCTTAAAATACTGTTCTTCTATTCAAAGAATAAAGAACTGAAGAAATTGGGAAGTGCCTAATGAGTTTTGATAAATAGAATGAATTGGCAGATATGCTCATGTAATTTCCTGCTCTTGATAGCTTTATGACCTCTTCAACCTTAACTATCTTTCTTTTACTGCAGTCCTCCATCTGTTAAAATAAATGAATCTCGGAAGGAATCATTGTAAGAGGAGAAAGCAGCTTCATGCTATACCGCAGCAAGCTATGTACCAGCATCTCTGGACTACTTCTTCATTAGGACTCTAATAATGATGTTTTTTTTAGAGAGTCTAATTATAGATCTGGTGAAACATGAAAAAGAAGAATCTAAGCAGGGCCACAGATATTAAAGATACTTATACAAAGGATTTTCTGTATTGGAGAGCCTTCCATGAAATAATATGTTCAGTAGGCTGGTCTGTAAATTTGTGATGATCCAATCAATCTCAAGAAACAAACAAGCAAAATCCCTGACCTGAACTTCAGCCTAAGTATTGAACTGTGTGTCAGCTCTTCTTTAGGTGTGAAAATCCTCATCTAAGGAACAAGTTTACTCTGTGATCCCTAAAAGGCTTACTACTTTTTATAGTTTGTCAACATTTTTTCAAAATTTGACATTTTGAGAAAAAGTGATGATTTTACCTCCCTGCCATGGATTTTTAACAGCACTGCTACTTTTACTGCAGTCTATCTGAGGATCCTAGAGAGTATCTTTGCTGCACTGGGTATTGCCATCCAATGGCATGAAATCTTAATGAAAACAGGAAGCAATGCATTCTGGGATACTTCTGAGGTTAACAGGAGTCAGAATACAGGAAGAAAAGCTGGAGAAGGGAAAAATCAAAGGACTTGGTTAAGCCTATTCTGATCAAACCGTATGTCTTTTGAGGTTCATTTATTACTAGTTTCAATGTGAAAATATTGACTGCATAGTCACTTACACTCAAGAGTTCTTGTTCAGCTTTCTACTTATATATCCCCCCATAACAATTTCTCCCAAGGTTTAAACATAGAAATAATAACAGCAATCTCTCTCTCTTTTTCTTCCTCCCCAGATAATAGGAGAAATAGTTTGATTATGTTTTGAGTATGTATGAAGAATTTATTGGGGGAAAGCTAAGCTTGAACAATTATTTGCTCTTGGGCCAAAATTTTCAGATTCAAGTTTCAGCTCCATAATAAAAGTGACCTGATACATTCTCTCTCTTTCCCCGCCCAACAGGTGGTTAGCACCTGCAGCTCCCCCTGACTTCAATGGCATTTGCTGCCCATCTCTGAATGTCAAGCTGACTTATGTTTAGGTACCTCAGCATCTATTTAGAAGCCTAGAGAAAGTGGATGGGTGGAAATAAGTGAATTGTTCACAGGATCTAAAGCACAGTCAGTTGGCATGTTCCACCCTTGCAATGCACATACAGCAAAAGTCCAAAGAGAAGCTTAAACTGAAAGCAGAAAGACTTGAGTCTGAAGTAAGTGCCAAAATTCCAGCTGCCTGGAGAGCAGGCCAAAGGAAGGGTTGTCAATGAGCCACTGCTTGCTAGGTTACCAGTAATGCTGCCTGTAAACATGGTTTATGTCATATTCTGGCTGTTTCTTCTCTACCCATTCCTACTGAAGCCATTTCGTAGCATCACACATTGCTTGTTTGTATGTAATACAAGACAGTGACATTTTCACACATTGGCCATGCTCTTGTTATCTCTTTTCTCTCGTTTTTATGAGTCTGCTGTACCCTTTCCATGATAAAACCTGGCAGATTGCCATTAGTCCTGTCTATTCCTGGCTGCCATCCTTCTCTTGCTTGTCTGCTCTACTGGCTATTGCACAATCTTGATGGCATAGCATAGTTAAGCAAAGAATTTTTTCCCACCTTTTTACGATACTCTGACTTCTCCTTACATAGATATATTCCTTGGTACTCCACCTTGTGCAGACTGCACCCACACCCGTCAGTACACTGCTCAGGACCGGCCCACAGCATTTTGGCACCTGAGGCTGGAAGCCAAATAATGCTCCCATGTCCGCTCACTTGGGCCAAAACTTTGAAAGATCTCAATTCTGCCTTCTTCCTGTTCTACTCCTCTCATAGTACTGCTCTGCTACCTACCCCAATAAAGGAGAACTAACAACTTAAAATATCTTGTTCAAAAATTTTAAGTAACACTTAACTTTCAAACACCTGAACAGCAAATGTAACTTTTCTTGTCTGCATAGTAAACACTGGCATTTTTATCTGTTTGAATAATCAAAGTGGTGCTTTCCTGCCTTCTTGGTTGCAAAGATTTGAACTGCTTCCTGCTGTTGGTCCACAGTCTGGGCCAACTCATGCTCTATTGAGATGGTTGCAAGGCCAACCAGCCTCTCCTGTGTCATTGTGGAGCATAGATGTTTTTTATTAACTTCAGCTTGGAAAAGCTGCATTCACCACTGGCAACTGTTACAGGAAGTGTTAGAAATATGCGCAGAGCAACAAAAGCATTTGGAAAGAGGGTGGTCATCTTATTTGTGCATATATATTCCAGAACAGCCTTTGGAGTTGATCCTGCTGAAATGTATCTTGGGCTTTTCAGTTCATTACCTAAATCACTCGCATCAATATCACTCATGTCATCATGTGTCAACACTGTCTCTGGTGCCCTGCATTGCTGGTGTAGGTATTCTTCAGGTATAGTGAGGAGTTTTGGAATATCATACAACATCCCAAATATTGTTCCTTGAGCTGCATGAAACATTCTTCAACTGACTGTATTGCACAATCTAGCACCTGGTTAAAGTATTCAACTTTGAGTTGTTGTTTGGGGTCTCTTATGGAATTATTCCATACCTCTTCTTCTTCGGTGACTCTTGTATTCTTGAATGGGTAGGAAAATAGCTTCAGTGTGAAGTTCCTCTGCTAATTTCTGTGCACTCTTCAGAACATTCTGAAATCCCTCATCTGACTGATAAAACTGTAGGTATGACTTTGCTTTGTCCAGTTGTTCCATTGCTCCAGATAGATCAAGGTCAACACCTTGGAGTCTCTTGCTTACAACATTTATTTCAAACAGTATGCCATGCCACCACACTAAGCCACACAGAAATTTGAAGTTATGTATGTTTCTGGTGATTCCATTTCCCTCTGCCACTGTTCTCCCATGAACAGTTTTTGTCATAGCATTATCCTCAATAATGGCAACTATGACATCATCTGTCTTCCCAATTTGGTGTTTGATAGGCTTTATCGCCTCCACTTGACTTTCTCATTGTGTGGCACTTAGAGGTTTCAGTGTCAGAGAGGATGTTCCCAGATGTTGCTTTAAAATTTGCCATCAATGAGTTGAATCAGAGAAAAATACATAGATGCTTTGGATTTCATTAAAAAATTCAGCAGCCTCACTAGAAGTTGATGCTGCATCACTGACCACCAAGTTCAATGAATGCGAACTGCATGGGACAAAAAAAGCTCGAGGGTTTAACTCTCGGATCCGTGTCTGCACTCCTCTGTTCTTTCCTTTCATATTGGCAGCATTATCGTAGCCCTGACCTCTCATGTCAACTATCGCAATTCCCATATCTTCCAGCTTTTTAAGAAGCACATTTGTCATACCAGCTCCTGTAGTATCATCAATGTCAATAAATTCTAGAAAATGCTCTCTGACAGTCACCATTGCAGGGACATTTTCACTAGGTTCTGTTGTTGTTACAAAATGCACCATTAAAGTCCTTTGTTCCATATGGCTGATGTCAGGTGTGCAGTCCAGAATAACAGAGTAATATCTTGCTGACTTCAGATCCGCCACAATCTTCTGTTTCACTTTTGTAGTGATAATCAGGATTTTTGCTGATACAGACTAACACGGCTACCAATCTGAAATCAGAAAAAAAAGTTTGTTTACATTTCCAGGAGATAATGCTGCCCGCTTCTTGTTTACAATGTCACCTGAAAGTGAGAACAGACTTTCACATGGCGATGTTGTAGCCGGCATTGCAAGATATTTATATGCCAGATGTGCTAAAGATTCATATGTCTCTTCATGCTTCAACCACCATTCCAGAGGACATGCGTCCATGCTGATGATGGGTTCTTCTGAATAATGATCCAAAGCAGTGCAGACCAAAGCATGTTCACTTTCATTATTTGAGTCTCATGCCATCACAGAAGGTTGATTTTCTTGTTTGATGGTTCGGCTTCTGTTGTTTCTACATCAGAGTGTTGCTCTTTTAAGACTTCAGAAAGCATGCTCCACACCTCGTCCCTCTCAGATTTTGGAAGGCACTTCAGATTCTTAAACTTTGGGTAAAGTGCTGTAGCTATCTTTAGAAATCTCACATTGGTACCTTCTTTGCATCTTGTCAAATCTGTAGTGGAAGTATTTTAAAATGAGCAACTGCTGGATCATCATCCGAAACTGCTATAATATGAAATACGTGGCAGAATGCGGGTAAAACAGAACAGGAGACATACAATTTTCCCCCAAGGAGTTCAGTCAAAATTTATTTAATGCATTATTTTTTTTAATGAGTGTCATCAACATGGAAGCATGTCCTCTGGACTGGTAGGTGAAACATGAAGGGGCAGACGAATGTTGAGCATCTCTGGCACGTAAATACCTTGCTATGCCAGCTTCAAAAGTGACATGCAAACACCTGTTCTCACTTTCAGTTGACATTGTAAATAAGAAGCTGGCAGCATTATTTCCTGTAAATGTAAACAAACTTGTTTGTCTTAGTGATTGTCTGAATAAGAAGTAGGACTGAGTGGATTTGTAGGCTCTAAAGTTTTACATTGTTTTGTTTTTGAGTGCAGTTATGTAACAAAAAAATCTACATTTGTAAGTTGCACTTTCACAATAAAGAGATTGCTTTATGGTACTTGTATGAAGTGAATTGAAAAATACTATTTCTTTATCATTTTACAGTGCAAATATTTGTAATAAAATAATGATATAAAGTGAGCATGTATTCTGGTGCATTTTGTATTTTGTGTTGTAACTGAAATCAATATATTTGAAAATGTAGAAGAACATCCAAAAATAGTTAATAAATTTCAACAAATATTCTATTGTTTAATGGTGCAATTAAAAATAAATTTGTTAGTCTCTAAGGTGCCACAAGTACTCCTTTTCTTTTTGTGAATACAGACTAACACAGCTGTTACTCTGAAACCAATTAAAATTGTGATTAATCATGATTAATTTTTTGAGTTAATTGCATGAGTTAACTGTGATTAATCAACAACCCTAATTTGAACATTTGTTGTTGCTGTGCAATTCTAACTATGTGGCTATATCCTGCAGTCCTTACTTGAGCAAAACTTCCATTAACTTTAGTGGCTGTGAGATTTTACTCATGGGTTTTGCAGGAGGTCTGAATGTGATTGTGATGAGTTATTTTGCAGCAGAAGTCAAATGGTGTAAACAGATATCACTCCCTGAGGGCATCAAGGACAAAGTTTAGAACAGCAGTGACAAAGTCAAAACAACTTGGTGGTTAGGAGACTCTCAAGAGAAGCAGTAAGTGCAAAAGGTCATTATTTGCTAACAGTTAGAGCAATAACTCAGAATATACCCTTAGCTGAAACTTTGTATCCTTTGGGTGTCAAGTTACTATCATGGGTTTTTTTTTTTCTTACTACAAGCTCCTGAGAGAGATTTTGAGAGAGATTTCCTGGTATTGATGGGGACAGTGGCACCATTTGAATTGTAATTTCCTGATTTGTTTAATAAGCCTGGCTTCCTTTTTAAATCTCAATTATCTTAAAGCTGTGGTCTGTAGCTATAGAATATGGCACTAATGTATTATCTGTGTGCATTTCCAATGTTTCCCTCAGAAACCTGTTTAATGAGATATCTTTAATGTGATCAGTGGTTAAGATTCCCAATCTTGACAAGACCTGGCATCTTAATGCTGACACAAAAACTCTGTGCATGCATGTAAGGATTTTGCATAGTGCCCATCGTCATAGTATTGGAGTACTTTCAATGTCTGAGGATTTTTGATGTATAGATTAGATAAAATGAGATGGGATTTCTGTGTGTATGTGTAACCCATTTTCCAAAGAAGATTTCTTCAGTATTTTATTTTCTTCAACTTTCTTAGTTACATCTCTCACTTGCAAAATCCTTTATCCTCCTATATCAACTTTTCTACTCGTTTGATGGATTTTATTTTAGGTAACTTGGAGATAATTGTTCAGGAAAATCACCACTGCAATGCTACGGCTGCAGTTATCTCTTGGGTTCTGATTTTGGAACTGCATTTTCACAGTTTCTAACATCATGAGATGCTCCTGGTTGAGTTATAGCCTTGTATTCAATTAGAAATAGTGTTTTTTTTTTATACAGAATATGAAGAGAATGGCTGTTTTCCTGTAAGCACCTGCTTAATTCTCTTGCAGTCTATCTCCTCATTACACATGTGCTGCTCCTCTTGTTATTCATTAATCTTCCTTGTGAGCTGCATGTTCAATAATTCCTGTTTTACTAGGTCCTGAGGAATATATGTAGTGTTTTTTCTTGGTACAAAATATGAGGTTCTTTTATTTTTTCTGGACATTGCAAATTGAAGTCATTATCAATTTTCCCATCTATTGTTGCTATCAAATCATAGCTAATCTCTCTCTCTCTCTCTCTCTCTCTCTCTGATTGTAACAGTTATTTATTTGTTTGTGTTGCTGTAGGGCCTACAATTCATTCAGCAGTGTTCAATAACATATTCCCTGTCTTGAAGACCACACAATCTGAGAAGAGTTTATAGGGGGAAAAGTACACCAAAACTGAATGCACTACCTGACTATCCAGTATCTATATATTCCTACTGAGGTCTCTTTATATGGCATCTTCACCCTAGTTTCAGGGTGGGTGGTGTCAGGCTGGGCTCTCCCACCGGAAGTTGAGAGACGTTGGGGAAAGAAGTATAAAAGGCGGAGCCTCCAGCTCACTTGGAGCCCAGCCAGGTAAGGAGACAGACATGCCTGGCTCTCTGCAGGTCTCTGTCACTGCTGCTGAGCCACGCAGCGCCCTGACCCAGGAGGAGACCAAGTCTGCAGGGGAGCTGCTGCGGGAGACGGGGACAGATGCTTCTCCCACATTGCTGGTGTGGGACACTGAGGAGGAGCTCTGCTGTCCTGACAACTCACCCAGGCTTCCAGAACTGCCAACCATGTCAGACACAGAGGAGCTGCTGGGACTACCACTAGCTGTATATCCCGATGAGATGGAGAATGACCCTAGGATCCAGGTACACCTCCAAGGAGAGGGTAGGAAGCAGCCCAGGGACAGCAGATTATAGTCTGGCTGTGCTGCTGCCTGTACCCAGGTCAGCGTGTCGTGGCTGGATTCCCTGCTGACCCACTGTTAGGGCCCTGGGCTGGGACCCGATGGAGTCAGGTGAGCCTGGGTCCCTAAACCCTTACTGCTGATAACCCCATGCCAAGAATGGCAGACGCCCCATCACAAGCCAAAGGGCTTGTGTTGTCTGCCATCGGCCAATGCTAGGATGACAGACTGCTTGTATGTTCTGCCCCGCCTGAGGACCAGAGCTCATAGTCTGCTTGTATGCTTTGTCCTGAAGGCCTGAGACTACAGAAAAATGTTAGCTCTGCCCTGCCTCAAGGCCTGACAACCGCCACCATGCTACTGGTAGCCATCAGTGGAGGTATTTTCTCTTTTTGGCTTTAATGTGAATTTAGTGCTCATATATAAAGGTGAACAGTCAGCTGTGAAAACTGAAGTTATCTGGTCACAAAACGGACGCTGGCATTGCACAGCTATCACACTGGCCCCACAGTGCACTATCCATGCCCAAGAATGTAAGTTGATTTGCCTACCCATTCAATCATTGGCATCTCTAAGACTCCTGACAAGCAAACTAATTATGATGTGTGAGCTGTAGCTCACGAAAGCTTATGCTCAAATAAATTTGTTAGTCTCTAAGGTGTCACAACTACTCCTTTTCTTTTTGCGAATACAGACTAACACGGCTGCTACTCTGAAACCTGTAATTATGATGTGGTCACCCTCACTAAGGGCCTGATTCCACCCTGTTTATTCAGATTGGATAATATCTCAATGGGGGCTCAGTCCAGCTAGGTGCTGAGCACGTTGTCTCCAATCCAACAAACATGTACTTAAACATGTACTTAACTTCTAAACACATGAATAGTTCCATCTAGCATTCACTGGTGTGTATTTATCATCCTTTTGGGTCAGTGGCCAGTAAGCTCTTTCAGCTTTATTATAATGCTGGCTGTTCATTCTCTTTTATAAACAGCATTGTGCCTCCCTTAAAAATGGACAAACAGGAAACAATTGATTTCACATCCTGTCCACATTACTGAGCTTGATGGTGGATGAACAGAAGGAATGTGCTAGGTAAACTTAACCCAAGATCTCAGCAAGCATTTTGCCTAGCTTAGTGAACAGCAGATATAGTGAATGCCCAGTTCTGAAATGGCAAGCTGTCTGTTCGTGCATTTTTAAGTGCCACAACTTTCGGATCCTATTCTTGTTCAGATTACTACTTCTCCAGCAGTGATGAGCTAAAGCTTATTATGTTTTAATTACCTTGTGACTTGTTGCTGAGGTATTTCTTTGTATATCTCTGGATTTTAATTCATGGAATAGCCATGGGGATTGAACTGTGTTCTTGGAATGCCTATTCCTTTCTGGAAGAAAGATTTGGTATATGTAGTCTGTAAATAATTTAAAGTGGAATCTTTCTGAAGCAGAATGTTGTCACTGTAATAGAAATAAAGTTGTTAAATTCATAGCCAGCTATTTTGTCTAAAATAGTTTTACATTTTCTACAGTGTAATAATTAAGGGATTTTGAAATCACCACCATGACTTCTGGTAGGAAAGCAACAAATTCACTTTTGCATGATGATGTGGTTTTCTGTAGTACTTAGAACACAGGTGGGCAAACTATGGCCCGCGGGCCACATCTGGCCCACGGGACCCTCCTGCCCGTCCCCATAGCTTCTGGCCCGGGAGGCTAGCCCCCGGCCGCTCCCCTGCTGCTCCCCACTCCCCCGGCGCAATGCTCTGGGCCGGGCGGGGGGGGCTGTGAGCTCATGGGGCAGCGCAGCTGCAGAGCCTGGCCTGACCCAGTGTTCTGTTCTGTGCAGCGTGTGGCTGGCTCCAGCTGGGTGGCGTGGCTGCCTCTCCTGGTGCAGCCGTGCTGCCAACCACCGGTGCTCCGGGCAGCGCAGTAAGAGAGCAGGGGGTGTTGAATAGAGGGCAGGGGAGTTCAGGGTGGTGGTCAGAGGGCGGGGGTGTGGATGGGTTCGGGGTGGTCAGAGGGCAGGGAACAGGGGGGTTGAATAGGGGCAGTCAGGGGCAGGGGTTCCGGGGGCTGTCAGTGGACAGGGAAAAGGGGTGGCTGGATGGGGCAAGGGTCCCAGGGAGCCAGGCAGGAATGAGAGAAGGGGTTGGATGGGGTGGCAGGGGGCAGTCAGGGGACAGGGAGCAGGGTGGGGGTGGATGGGGCAGGAGTCCTGGGGGGCCATCAGAGAACAGGGGGGGTTGGATGGGGCAGGAGTCCCGGGGGGGTCTGCCAAGGGGTGATAATGGGGGATGGGGCCAGGGGCCAGGCCATGCCTGGCTGTTTGGGGAGGCACATACAATTTCCAAAACCTGATGCGGCCCTCAGGCCAAAAAGTTTGCCCGCCCCTGACTTAGAACCATGTTCTCCCTGCAGTTTGGATGACTAAGTCTGATGTTTCCTTCATATCTTCAGTCTTGATAGGGAAAGAGGGAAGCTGAAAGTGCTTGTAACTAGCTGTGAACTTTAGCCATAATAATGTGATTACAAAGCCCAAGTGAGGTGCTGCAAGGAATAACAGCATGGGTACACTTTGTTTTGTTTATTATTAAGAGTCCATATAAATCTAACACAACAATGATCTCTTTGTTTACTTACAAAAATAACTTAGTAGAGAAATTACACAAGATTCTAACTAACTGCAGGTGGGTGGGTTTTTTTGTTTGTTTCTTTTGTGGGTTTACAGATACAGGGGTTGGTCATGCATCATTAAAGCCTATGGGAATTTTTCAGTTGAGTTGAATAGAAGCTGGATCAAGCCCGTACTCTACAATTATCATTAAATTAGCGGCTAGAATTAGATAATGAAATAGTTTTTCAAGTTAGAAGGTGTTGAGCTGCATCTAGTAAAAAATCTTTAAGAATAAACTCATGGGGGCTCATGTTAAGAGAAAATGCTACCCTTGTAAAACAGTGAAGAGGGCCTTACCAAAGCTATTATTTTGTGAGAAGTACATGTGAGCACTCTAAAAATGTCTGTGGCAGTGTTTAGATAAAGCATAAGTGCCTATATATATAATGTTTTACAGGTTCACGAATTTTCCAAAATCCATTACTGTGAAGAGAATTTTCTTTTTTAAACTAGAAGATTTTGTATGATTAAGAACATAAGAACGGCCGTACCAGGTCAGATCAATGGTCCATGTAGCCCAGTGTCCTGTCTTCTGACAGTGGTCAGTGCCAGAGACTTCAGAGGGAATGAACACAACAGAGTAATTAATGAGTGATCCATCCCCTGTTGTTCACTCCAACTTCTGGCAGTTACAGGCTTAGTGTTCCATCCCTGATCATCTTAGCTAATAGCCATTCACTGACCTACACTCCATGTATTTGCCTAATTCCATCTGAAATAATATTGAAGCACCATGCCATGTTTACATCAGAATACTAGAGTAACTCTGTTCAGAATGACTGCTTCCCCTCAAAGTATAAACTGCTGAACTCTTTTAATCTGTGACTTTGAAGTGGCAGGAGAGTCTTTGAAGCTGAACTGCTGTACAAGGACCAAAGCATAAAAAGAGAATCACTGGGGGAGAATACTAGGCTTTATACCATTGTAATTCCTGAAATAGAATGCAGGAGTTCTGCCAGCTGAGCACTCTGTCATTATTATTATCCCAGGGAATGTGTGCCACCTTGATAATTTTGTTCAAAGTATAAAAATCTAAACTTTGCTTCACTGGCACAGTAGTTGGCTGTGGAATTCAAACTAGTTACACAAACAAGAATGTCATTTAGCTTATCTGAAGAAATCACCTTTCCTGCTGATCTCAGAACAGACAAAAAATGGCCCTATCTCATGATGGAACGTGGTGAGGAAATGAGGACAGAATTAGGAATTTTTACTCTTGGGCTGCTGGGCTAATTTATCACTTCTAGGTATGTCACCATCACATTTCTCTTTAGTCGAATCCATGTGAGCACTTATAGGCTAAATCCAGTAAACTCTTCGAGACTGTTTCTTTGTGGCTATGTGCATGTATTTCAAAAATCCTGATTTTGGTCAGCCTCTGGATTTAGGGCACTGCTGTACAGACTTGACAAATTTATCAGGCATCTACTAGCTATGGTAATATGTAGATTCAGAAGACACAGTGGAGGGCACCCTCAGTGAGGTTCAGAAACAATGCCTTGGGAAGGAGCCCAGCTCTTCACTTCTTCCATCCATCCCCAACTGATCAGAATTGGGAGAGTGCTGGGCTTTCCCCTGGTGTGCTGTTCCAGGACCCTCTGCAGAGGCTCCATTTCTCAAGGCGATTACATTTTTGAGACATTTGATGCTCAATTCCCAGAGGGAAAGATGTTTAGGAATAGGAATGGGAACATCCTGTGTAATCTATATGGCTTCCATCACCTTAGAATCAGAGCAGGATAGAAAATAATACCGAAAACATTATAGTGCCATCATATCAATCAGTGAACCGATATCCAGTTAAGGTCATCTCCTCTTAAAAAAACAAAACTAAATGAGAGGGTATCCAGAGAAAGGCTACATAAATAGCCAAAGGCATAGAAAAACTTCCAAATGAGGAGATACTGACAATTTGGGGACCATGTAGTTTTGAAGGAAACAAATGAGAGAAGACATGATAGAGGTGTCTTCTCCTAGATGACACTACTATACAGTGGTTGCATAACTGGTTGGAAAACCATTCCCAGAGAGTAGTTATCAGAGGTTCACAATCAAGCTGGAATGGCATATCAAGTGGGGTCCTGCAGTTCTGGGTTTGGTTCTGTTCAATATCTTCATCCATGATTTAGTTAATGGCATAGAGAGTACACTTATAAAGTTTGTGGATGATACCAAGCTGGGATGGATTGCAAGTGCTTTGGAGGATAGGATTAAAATTCAAAGTGATTTTGACAAACTGGAGAAATGGTCTGAAGTAAATATGATGAAATTCAGTAAGGACAAATGCAAAGTATTCCACTTAGGAAGGAACAATCAGTTGTACACATACAAAATAGGAAATGGCTGCTTAGAAAGGAGTACTGCACAAAGGGATCTGGGGGTCATGGTGGATCACAAGCTAAATATGACTCAGCAGTGTAACATTATTGCAAAAAAAAGCAAACATCATTTTGGGATGTATTAGCAGGAGTGTTGTAAGCAAGACAAGAGAAGTAATTTTTCTGCTGTACTCTGCACTGATGAGGTCTCAACTGGAGTATTGTTTTCAGTTCTGGGCGCTACGTTTCAGGAAAGATGTGGACAAGTTGGAGAGAGTCCAGAGAAGAACAAGAAAAATGATTAAAGATCTAGAAAACGTGACCTATGAGGGAAGACTGGAAAAAATTTGGTTTGTTTAATCTGGAGAAGAGAAGATTGAAGAGGTATAACAACAGTTTTCAAGTTTGTTACAAGGAGGAGGGAGAAAAATCGTTCTCATTAGCCTCTGAGGATAGGACTAGAAGCAATGGGCTTAAATTGCAGCAAGGATGGTTTAGGTTGGACACTAGGAAAAATTTCTTGTCGTGGTAGTTAAGCATCGGAATAAATTGCCTAGGGAGGTTGTGGAATCTCCATCATTGGAGATTTTTAAGAGCAGGTTAGACAATCACCTGTCAGGGATGGTCTAGATACTACTTGCCACGAAACAGCTGTTTTGCAGCGGCAAGCACTGGGAGGAGAAGCGGGGACGTGGTGTGCTCAGGGGAGAAGGTGGAGGTGAGCTGGTGTGGGGTAGGGCGGAGAGCTTGGCTGCCGATGGTACAGAGCACCCACCAATTTTTCTCCAGCCCTGGAGCACCCACGGAGTCGGCGTATGTGTGTGTGTGTGTGTGTGTTGTTTTTAGAGTAGCAGCCGTGTTAGTTTGTATTCGCAAAAAAGAAAAGGAGAACTTGTGGCACCTTAGAGACTAACAAATTTATTTGAGCATAAGCTTTCGTGAGCTACAACTCACTTCATTGGATGCATCTGATGAAGTGAGCTGTAGCTCACGAAAGCTTATGTTTTGTTTTTAGTTATACACACATTTTACTCACAGCAAAATGACTGACCAAGTATTCTACAATTATACTAATAACATAGTAAAAACATCCTGATTGATTAATAATTAAATCACATGGTGTTTTAATATTGTGTGCTGCAAAGAGCCGCAGGAGACACAGTAAGGGGCCACTTGCGGCTCCCAAGCCTCAAGTGTTGAATATTACTGATCTAACGCAATGGTGTCCTGGTCCACGACTGAGGCTCCTAGGCACTACAGCAGTACACATTATTATTTTATTTTATTATTGTTGTTGTTGTTGTTATTATATTAAATGTAACAAAATATAATAATAATTAATATTAATACCCATGACTTTCATTGGAACCCAAAACAAGGACATGGTCTAATCTTAGTGAAATCACATTTTTCCCTTCTCCTGGGGTATGTCTTTGACCACTATCTGTGCAGGAATATTGATTGGATTTCCATAACAGCAATAATCTGTTGCCAAGAGAATGCCTATATGCCAAGATATACTCAACATAATATAGACAAATATGGTCAAGTAAGGCAACGTAAAGCAATTACAAGAATCATTTTCTGGTACAAAATATTTAATATCTCTGTGGACCACTCAGTTTCATTCCTTTGAAAATGGGCACATTTTCTTGGTCCTATCCCATCTTGCTTTTCATGCCGGCATTTGAGGCTCCATTTCCCCTTGTGTTTCACCTGCTCTTTCCTTCAAAAGTGAGCAATGGCTGTCTAACTTGATGGTGTAGACCAGGGGCAGGCAAACTTTTTGGCCTGAGGGCCACATCGGGTTTCCAAAATTTCGTGGAGTGCCGGTTAGGGGAGGCTGTGCCCCCTGACGGCCCCCCGGGGACTCCTATCCCATCCAACCCCACCTGTTCCTTGTCCCCTGATGCCCACCCACTCCCCCCGGACTCCTGCCCCATCCACTACCCCCTGCTCCCTGTCCCATGACTGCCCCTGGACCCCCTGCCCCTGACTGCCCCTCACCGCCCCATCCAAGCCCTCCTCTCCTTCCTGACTGCCCTCCTCGGACCCCTGCCCCCATTCAACTCCCCTTTTCCCGTCCTCTCATTGCCCCAACTCCTATCCACACCCTCAGCCCCTGAGCACTCTCTTGAGCTCCCCTGCCCTCTATGCAAACCCCCCCTGTCCCAGCCCCCTTATCGCGCTGCCTGGTCAGGCCAGGCTCTGCAGCTGCGCTTTCCCAGGAGCTCGCAGCCCTGCCACCAAGAGCATTGCGCTGGTGGCACAGTGAGCTGAGGCTGCGTGGGAGGGGGAACAGTGGGGGGAGGGACCGGGGGCTAGCCTCTGGGCCAGGAGCTCAGGGAACTGGCTGGAAGGTCCTGCAGTCCATAGTTTGCCCACCTCTGGTGTAGACCCTTTCAATGTTTAGCACATTTCCTCTTTTGTCATCCTGCCTCAATATTTGAAAGTACAGTAAAGAGAGAAATTCTTCAGTCTCCTATTGCTTCAACTCCTATCCTAGCTGAATGAAATTGTAACTGACTAAACTCGATGAGTTTTTGTCTTACAAACTGTTCCATCATCCACAACACTAAGGGACAATGTTATTTTACTTGGGAGTTTCAGCATTGTCTCCTCTGAGTGCTTGATACCATTGGTAGAGTTTTGTTTTGTTTTTAGTGCTACGGTCTGGTATATTGAATGGAGAGTGGCAGAATCGTGCATTTTGGAAACTAGTTTTCAGGCAGAGTTTTCCTTTTAATCTTCACTTCTTGCCCTTGTGGTTGGATTCATCCATGTGGAAATAGTTGTTGTTTAATTGGTATTTTTGTTATGGATGTTTGAATAAGAAAAAAAAAAGTTAATTTAATAAGAGAGCTCATTTGCCGGAGCTAGATCTCCCCAAAAAGATCAGTTCAGTCTGTTCTTTAATTGCCACTTTCATGTTCCCATACAGAGTGTATAAAACAAGAGCTAGATTTCTTAACTGCTGCTTGTTCCATCATTGTAACTGCAGCATAAAGATTTTTGACATAGTTCCTTGAGAGGGATCTTTAAAAATACCTAGGTAATTCCACTTTAGCTACCTTTGGGGAATAGGCACAAGTGAGAAAAGAGCTGCTTGTCAGTGCAGGTGATTAAAAAAGCCACCCATTAAAATTGCTCCCTGTCCCATGACTGCCCCTGGACCTCCTGCCCCTGAATGCCCCCCACCACCCCATCCAAGCCCTTATATAATAATCTTATTTAGCATCTGTCACACACAAGTGTTGCAGGATGCTCCACAGCTGATTGCAGTCTGTATGCATAAATATAAGAAGATTTTGTCGGTTGCAATACATCATTCAGGTGACATCTCTAGTGTTGTGCTGCTCTTATTAGGCAATAAAAAGGTCAAAAGAGCAGCCTGTAGAGAAGACGATGAATGAGAACAATTTTTATAAAACTGTCTACCAACTTAGAAACTGCTGTCTCACCTCCAGCCCAGGATTCAACCATAGATATGGTACAGCAAGGTAAAGAATGGAATAATTAGTGGTAATTTAAAAGAAACTAGGAAGACTCAAAGATTTGATTGTTCTGTTGGAAAGAGATCTAGAAGTCATAGGTTAATGAGACGCAAGGAGCCTTGAGATGATATTTGAAAGGACTTGGGGCATAAAGAGAGTGTCTCTTCCTCGAGTTAATGGCAATTTGAAGAGATAAATTATGGGGACAGAAAAGACCTGCTGTTTCAGGATCTGAGGAATAGTTTTCTGGCAAACGTAACTGTTTTTGGTAGATTAAATAAATCAGTTTCTGCAGTTTTCGGAGTGTCATGCAAAGCTGAAGAAAGTTGTTAATTAGAAATATATATGGGAAAACAAACTAAAATCCCTCTACCCAGCTAAACTTCCATTTTCTCTCAGAAAATTCCAAGTAGTGATCAATCTAGACATACGGAAATAAATAGTATACCAAAAAAAAAAAAGAAAAGGCGGACTTGTGGCAACTTAGAGACTAACAAATTTATTGCTCAAATAAAATTGTTAGCCTCTAAGGTGCCACAAGTCCTCCTTTTCTTTTTGCGGATACAGACTAACACGGCTGCTACTCTGAAACCTGTCATAGTATATAGAGTGGCTCATTTCAAAAGACACAGTATTTGTTGAACTAAATTTATACATGTTTCTATGGCCTAGAAATAGATAGGAAATCTTGGAAGCACTAAGTTTCTTGTTTCAAAGTAGCAGCCATGTTAGTCTGTATTCGCAAAAAGAAAAGGAGTACTTGTGGCACATTAGAGACTAACAAATTTATTTGAGCATTAGCTTTCGTGAGCTACAGCTCACTTCATCAGATAGTAGAAATGCATCTACTGAATGTAAGTGAGCTGTAGCTCACGAAAGCTAATGCTCAAATAAATTTGTTAGTCTCTAATGTGCCACAAGTACTCCTTTTCTTTTTAAGTTTCTTGTGATATTTTAGGTATTTCCTGTTTACTACGAGGTCAGAAATATCATGAGAATGATTTCATATATCCAGTAGGGTCATCTTGGATACTTAAAGAAATGTCAGTTTGGACCAGTCCTCATTTTATGCTTACTGAATTCGAAGTGACTGTCTGAGAAATGTTAGTGCAGTGTACAAGAATTATAATCAGTACAGGAGAAGCACTAAAAATACTTTTTGCCAATTGCACGAAAATTAATTTATCAGAATAATTTAGGTATTGGACACATTACAGAAAGACCATTTATATAACTATTCTGAACAAGCTGTTTAGCTTTGGAGCTGTTCTTTCCATTTTTAATTTATCAGTTTTCATTTTGAGAAGATAAAAGATGCAGCTAAAGACTATTAATAGTTTAAAAGGCTTCTGTAGAACAGACAAGGGATGAAATGCTGAGCCTTTTATTAGCTGAAACTCTAATTCTCTAACTAATGGATAGGTAGCTTTTGTTCCTCTCTTGCGTGTGTCACATTTCAATGACTGTAATAATATTTGTATCCCACATTCCTTATTTCACAGAATCTCCATTCTATAAAGATCAGTGAATGGCCTTTGATGATTGAAGTGGTGTTGATAGAAGACATTCTCTCTGTCATACCAAAGCATTGCACTGTTGAATTTTTTATTTCATGGAACTTAAAGGGATTGAAAATTATTAAAATTGTTAACATTTCTGGCATCAATTAATACTGTGATCAAATAAATATACACAAGATTCTGTTTATGAAACCAATAAATATTATCAGAGGTCCAATCCTGCAAGCTTTCCTCACAAGGAAGTTCTGTTGAAGCTGATAAGAGCTTTGTACAATTAAAGCTTTGAGGATCAGGGCTGAAATCCTGATCCCATTGAAATCAGTGGTTGTTTTATCATTGACGGCAGTGGGGCCATAATCTCATCCCAGATTCCTAAATTGATACAAAGCCCAAAAGATGAGTGTATATTATAATATTATGTGGATCCACTAATGGCAACAATTACTTTGCTCAAACATTATGTTACAAGTGATATTATTTTCTGTGCATTTATGCCATGAAACATTTTTCAAAACTTTTATAAAGTATAGGGATGGATTTTGAAAACCCTAACTCATATGAATGGTCCCACTGAAGTCAGTAGAATTACCTATGTGAGTATGAACTACATTAAAGAGAAAGGGTTACAACAGTTTGCCTACAGTATTAGAAGTATCATAGGTAGGCTTGGCAGAATTCCAATTTTTTAAATAATTTCAATGGATAATGATGTTTGTTTATTTTATATGTGTTTAAAATTTTGATCAATGTAAATTTTTACAGTTATGGGACATTGTGGGGGGGAGGTTGGACAACAGAGGGTCAGACAATTATTTAATTACAGAAGACAAAGAGATTCAAAAAGCTAAAGGATTATAACCATTACAACAAATTGTCAAGATCACCTGTCAAAATATATAAAGTAAAAGTATTCTTATAGATTCATAGATACTAAGGTCAGAAGGGACCACTCTGATCATCTAGTCCGACCTCCTGCACAGCGCAGGCCACAGAATGTCACCCACCCACTCCTATGAAAAACCTCACCCATGTCTGAGCTATTGAAGTCCTCAAATCATGGTTCAAAACTTCGAGGGAGCAGAGAAGCCTCCCTCCAGTCAACCATGCCCCATGCTACAAAGGAAGGCAAAAAAACCTCCAGGGCCTCTCCAATCTGCCCTGGAGGAAAACTCCCTCCCGACCCCAAACATGGCAATCAGCCAAACCCTGAGCACATGGGCAAGATTCACCAGCCAGATACCCAGGAAAGAGTTTTCTATAGTAAATCAGATCCCATCCATCTAATATCCCATCTCAGGGGATTTGGCCTATTTACCCTGAATATTTAAAGATCAATTACTTACCAAAATCCCATTATCCCATCATACCATCTCCTCCATAAACTTATCGAGTAGAATCTTAAAACCAGATAGATCTTTTGCCCCCACTGCTTCCCTTGGAAGGTTATTCCAAAACTTCACTCCCCTGATGGTTAAAAACCTTCGTCTGATTTCAAGTCTAAACTTCCTGGTGGCCAGTTGATACCCATTTGTTCTTGTGTTAACATTGGTGCTGAGCTTAAATAATTCCTCTCCCTCTCCTATATTTATCCCTCTGATATATTTATAGAGAGCAATCATATCTCCCCTCAATCTTCTTTTAGTTAGGCTAAACAAGCCCAGCTCCTTAAGTCTCCTTTCATAAGACAAGTTTTCCATTCCTCGGATCATCCTAGTAGCCCAGTTCTTAAATCAAACTGTAATACGATGTCAAGCAGCATTTTTCTTACTTTGCCTATCTGTAGACTTTGATCATTATTAATGAAAATTTTTTCTCATCAGTTTGTGTGTGGACAGTGAAATACACTTTTACCGATAATCTAATCCTTACAAGCTTGATCACAGGTAATATATTAATGACTCAGAGCAGAAAAATACTGTGTATAGTTTTAAACGGCCAGACACTGAATGTAGGCAAGGCATTGTTTACAGTTCCATGACAATAGAAGATTAATGCAGGTGGACAGTGCAGTTGGAATGCTAAGTTAAAAAGAAATAGTTTGGGTAAAGTTTAAACTTTGAAAGAAAAAAGGTAAGTCCTGGAAGGAAGATCAGTATATTTATTTTGTATTGTAATCATGCATAGTTCAAGTATAAAAAATAAAACAATAAAACCCCCAAAGTTATTTAAAATGATGCAACATCCTTTGACGATCTGTTTAAATACTGACACTGTAAACTAATTACTAAAATATAACATGATTTTTTTCTGTACCCATAATATGCTGTCCGCTGTGTATAGAGTAAAAACCAAACAGCTCCTCTCCCCATTTTCTGCCATGAAGACCCTACAGTCTTATAGACAGACAAGAGTTGTAAGTGCATTTAGGATTTTTTGATGTTATCCCACTGTTGCTCTGGCACTGGTGCTAAAAATGGTGGGAGCATTGCAAGATGTCTGAAAAACACCACCAGCTGGTGTTCACTAGCAGTGCATCCATTGCTAGCACTAGCAGCGGGAGCCATACAGAAAGTGTAGACAAGGCCATAGAAAAGACAATGCACTGGAAATGCCTTTTTAATTATATGAATGTACTATTTAAAAAATATTCCTCCTGTCTTCCTTCCCGGAGTAACTTCTCTTTTCAATATATTTTAAATTTTAAGGAGTTGGTTGCTGCAAAGAGGTTCTATAACTACTACAGATCCAAATGTGTGTTCTTTCATGAAGTGAGTCTCGGCAACAGAGATGTGGAATTTCAGGCATTTGTCTTGCAGATCTTCTCAACAGACCCATGTCTTCAGTAGAAAACACCCATTGAATGGATGGGGCTTGATGTGTCTTTTGAATTAATAGCCTGATAGATTATAAAAATGAGGGATGCAATCAATGGACAATGGCTCTTTCACAGGCAGAAAAATTTGTTTCAAAAGAAACAAATAGTGGGTCAGAATTTCTGTTCCTGATAAGAATCCTAGGGACCTTTTATTACTGAGTTTATGGAGAAGGACTTTGCAAGCTGAGTACAAGAAGAATGTTGAAAGATATTTTCAGTCCTGTTACCAACACTGACTGATTACTAGAAATGCAGTCACCACCACTGGAAGGATTTTGGGATGCATTCATAGCAGTCACTTTACTCTTGAAATAATTAGGTAGATCAGTCACTATGCCCAAACAAGGGAACACATGTGTAGATTCATCACAGATTGGCTTAGCCTGTGTTCATGTTTTCCTTTCACACCAGGTAAAAGAGTGGTAGGAAAGTCTTGAGGGACACTGCTCAATTCTGTGCTTGAAGGGCACCTTGAGAAAGAAAGGTTGGGGTGAAATCCTAACTCCACTGAAGTCAATGAGAGTTTTGCCACTGACTTCAGTGAGGTCGTGATTTTGCCCCTGTACCCTCTTATTCCTTTCTGTTTGCTTTAATAATATGGTGTTAAGCGATTAAAAAATAATCGTGATTAATTGTGCTATTAAATAATAATAGAATACCATTTATTTAAATATTTTTGGATGTTTCTACATTTTCAGATATATTGATTTCAATTACAACACAGGTTTCAGAGTAGCAGCCCTGTTAGTCTGTATTCGCAAAAAGAAAAGGAGTACTTGTGGCACCTTAGAGACTAACAAATTTATTAGAGCATAAGCTTTCGTGAGCTACAGCTCACTTCATCGGATGCATGAAGAGTGATCACTTAAGATGAGCCATCACCAGCAGCGGGGGGCGGGGGGGAGGAGGAAAACCTTTCATGGTGACAAGCAGGTAGGCTATTTCCAGCAGTTAACAAGAACATCTGAGGAACAGTGGGGGGTGGGGTGGGGGGAGGGGAGAAATAACATGGGGAAATAGTTTTACTTTGTGTAATGACTCATCCATTCCCAGTCTCTATTCAAGCCTAAGTTAATTGTATCCAGTTTGCAAATTAATTCCAATTCAGCAGTCTCTCCTTGGAGTCTGTTTTTGAAGCTACTTTGTTGAAGGATAGCCACTCTTAGGTCTGTAATGTGAACGGAGAGACTGAAGTGTTCTCCAACTGGTTTTTGAATGTTATAATTCTTGATGTCTGATTTGTGTCCATTCATTCTTTTATGTAGAGACTGTCCAGTATGACCCTGTACATGGCAGAGGGGCATTGCTGGCACATGATGGCATATATCACATTGGTAGATGCGCAGGTGAACGAGCCTCTGATAGTGTGGCTGATGTGATTAGGCCCTATGATGGTGTCCCCTGAATAGATATGTGGACAGAGTTGGCAACGGGCTTTGTTGCAAGGATAGGTTCCTGGGTTAGTGGTTCTGTTGTGTGGTGTGTGGTTGCTGGTGAGTATTTGCTTCAGATTGGAGGGCTCTCTGTAAGCAAGGACTGGCCTGTCTCCCAAGATCTGTGAATGATAGGTTGCACTGTTCCTCAGATGTTCTTGGTAAAGAACTGCTGGAAATAGCCTACCTGCTTGTCACCATGAAAGGTTTTCCTCCTTCCCCCCCCCCCACTGCTGATGATGGCTCATCTTAAGTGATCACTCTCCTTACAGTGTGTATGATAAAACCCATTGTTTCATGTTCTCTGTGTGTGTATATCAATCTCCCCTCTGTATTTTCCACCAAATGCATCCGATGAAGTGAGCTGTAGCTCACGAAAGCTTATGCTCAAATCAATTTGTTAGTCTCTAAGGTGCCACAAGTACTCCTTTTCTAATTACAACACAGAATACAAAGTGTACAGTGCTCACTTTATTTATTTTTATCACAAATATTTTCACTGTAAAAAGCAAAAGAAATTGTATTTTTCATTTCACCTAATACAAGTACTGTAGTGCAATCTCTTTGTCATGAAAATTGATGCTAATTCTACATTTGTATATACCAAAAAAAACCTGCATTCAAAAATAAAATAATCTAAAATTTTAGAGCCTACAAGTCCACTCAATCCTACTTCTTGTTCAGCCAATTGCTAAGACATACAAGTTTCTTTACATGTATGGGAGATAATGCTGCCTGCGTCTGGTTTACAGTGTCACCTGAAAGTGAGAACAGGCGTTTGCATGGCACTGTTGTAGCTGGCATTGCAAGATTTTTACATGCCAGATGCGCTAAAGATTCATATGTCCCTTGATGCTTCAACCACTATTCCAGAGGAAATGCATCCATGCTAAAGACAGGTTCTGCTCAATAATGATCCAAAGCAGTGCAGACCGACGCATGTTCATTTTCATTATCTGAGTCGGATGCCACCAGCAGAAGGTTGATTTTCTTTTTTGGTGATTTGGGTTCTGTAGTTTCTGCATCAGTGTGTTGCTCTTTTAAGACTTCTGAAAGCATGCTCCACACCTCATCCCTCTCACATTTTGGAAGGCACTTCAGATTCTTAAACCTTGGGTCGAGTGCTGTAGCTATCTTTAGAAATTCACTTTGGTATCTTCTTTGCATTTTGTCAAATTTGCAGTGAAACGAACAACATGTGCTGGGTCATCATCCGAGACAGCTATACATTAAGTATATGGCAGAATGAGGGTAGAGGAGAGAGGGGGACTACAATTCTCCCCAAGGAGTTCATTCAGAAATGTAATTAACACATTGTTTTTTTAATGAGTGTCATCAGTATGGAAGCAAGTCCTCTGGAACAATGGCTGAAGCATGGAGAGGCATATGAATCTTTAGTGCATCTGGCATGTAAATATCTTGCAATGCCAGCTACAACAGTGCCATGCAAACGCCTGTTCTCACTTTCAGGTGACACTGTAAATAAGAAGTGGGCAGCATTATCTCCCATAAATGTAAACAAACTTGTTTCTCTTAGCAATTGGCTGAACAAGAAGTAGGACTGAGTGGATTTGTAAGCTCTAAAGTTTTACATTGTGTTGGTTTTGAGTGTAAGTTTGCACTTTTTATGATGAAGAGATTGCACTACAGTACTTGAATGAGGTGAATTGAAAAATACTATTTCTTTTGTTATTTGTACAGTGCACATATTTGTAATAAAAATAATGTAAAGTGAGCACTGTATATTTTGTATTATGTGTTTTAATTGAAATTGATATATTTAAAAATGTAGAAAGGCATCCAGGGCTTTGGAGCTGTGCTCTGGCTCCGCTCCAGCTCCAGTCAAAAACTTGCAGCTCCACTGCTCCAGAGCTGCTCCGCGCTCCAGCTCCTGGTTTCACTCCAAAGCCCTGAAGGCATCATAAATATTTAATAAATTTAAACTTTTATTTTATTGTTTAACAGTGGAATGAATCATGATTGATTTTTTAAATTGTGATTAATTTTTTTAATTACGTGAGTTAACTGTGATTAATCGACAGCCCTATTTAATAAGCAAGATTTTTTTCTTCATCTGTGTCCCTGCTTGTCAGAATGGCAGCATGACAGATAGAACTCCATGGAATTTATAAAGACTGGAACTAGGAATGGAAGGCATTGTAAAAATGAAAATAAATAAGTTGGAACTGGAGGAGCATCTTTTTATTTTATTATAGGGTTAATCAGAGATATGGCTGGTGGTTTTACAGTGGCAACTATCTTGAATTTATTCATAGTATACTTAGACATTGGAACTAGTCACTGAAACTTTTCTGCTTGGCATACTTAAGCATTCACAACTGCCAAATATGTTCATGTGTTTTTCCTCCAAACAATAAACAATGGTAAATTTGTGGATGCCCTATCCCAGGTCATGAATCATAAAATCTCCTGGTATTTCAAGCTTCTGAATTACAGTATATATGACACTTGTTTCCTCCAGGGTGCTGGTTGTCTAGTTAAAGGCAAGCTTAGTAGCATTTGACACAGTGGTGCAAGTACGGTCCAGTACGCTGTACCAGTAAGATATTTATAGCTGGTACGGCATAACGGAAAGACACAGGAGGAGCCCGCCTCCAGCCCCACCCCGCACCCAGCTCTTCCACGCAGCCACGTCTCCAGAATCCTCCTGCCTGGGGTCTGTACAGCAGGCCTGCTAGAGGACTGGGCTGAGGGGGCGGGGCTGGGGGCAGTACAGCAGCTGTGCCAGAGGAGCTGCCGGAATTGGGCTGCCCTGTGGCCTCACGTTCTTCTCCTTTAGCTGTTGCGGTTCCAGAGAGCCCTGATTTCCAGGGAGCCGCAGCGGCAAAAGAAGCAGAACATGGGGCCATCAGACGGCCCCATGCTGGCAGCTCCTCCGGCATGGCTCTACTGCCCCCAACCCTGCCCCCAGCCCTTCCACACAGCTGCATCTTCTGAGTCCTCCTGCCTGGGGTCTGTACAGCAGAAATCTCCAGCACAGCAGGAGGAGGACAGAACCCGCTCCCTCCCGCCCCCGTTAACGTGAGATGGATGCGGATCATGGGGAGGGGACTGGGAGCACACGGGGGTCACAGGCTGGGGGTGGGGTGGGGCAGGGAGGAGTCACATGGGGGGTCATATGGGGAAAAAGTTGCGTGCTCCATCCCTTTGTATCCCTCTCATGAGAGCAGCGTACTGGCAAGAAATGACTTCTACTTGCACCACTGATTGGACGACTAAGGCTGATGTATTAAGAACTCCACAAGACGTACAAAATAATAATTCATGTTTTATTTGAGTGTGATGCCTTGTACAATGCAGTATGTTTTCTGTTGGATCAGTATTCTGTGCTATATTATTCAGCATCATCTCTGGCTCTAAATCTAGCCCGTTGCCCTGGCTCCCAACCTTAACTGGCAAACTTCTTCCTCCAGAAAGCCAACATTTTTTGGGGATAGGGGTGCGACACCTGTAGATAATTACGTGTGAGTCCTTTGGTTCCAGCAGTCTTTAATTGACAGAGGAATCAAGAAAACTATTGTCTCTAATGTACATGTACTATTTTTTTTCAAGAGACTGACTGGATGAGCTGTTCATATTTCCTCCTAGTAGTTGAGGGATCTGAAGCACATGCCTTCCTTTACAGACCAAGCTCTCCTTGTTACAGATACAAGTAGCTTATTTCTTGTTCTCTTGTGTTATTTCTTCCACAAATTATTATCGGTTCTGGTGGGTTTCTTCATTTGCTGAGACATGGGACAAAAACATCTCTGATTAATGGGTTCTCCAGACTATTTGTAAATATACTGTTATCCTGGCCTTCCTCTAAAATCTTTTTATTTTCCATGTGTCTTGCCAGGAATTTAACAGACAAAGAATTCTTTTTTTCCTCATGCAAAGACAGAGCCACTAATTGTGTCAGTATGTGCATCTAATTAACATAAACTAGGATTTGTGGCCTTCCAAAGGGAATTGAAATATAAGGTAGAAGACTTAAGGAAGATTTCCTGTCCCAGTCTGTCACTTCCCAAGACAGTGGTAGCTGAGGTTATAGTAGAGTTCATGCAGGAAAGGAATGCCTTTGACTGATAAATGAACAGCATCCATAGCTTCAAAAGGAGCCCTGTCCAGGACTCAGCTGAAAGCATAATGGGAAAGTTGTAAGAGATGAGCTGAACACTATTATTTCTATGAGAGAGAACTCACAGCAACCTGGTTTGCAAAGGAGAGCACAGAAGTGCTTGGATAGGATGTGATTTCTGAAAACTTGAGTTAGCATGTTCTGAGTGGAAAGAATGAGGTGTACTTGTGGCACCTTAGAGACTGATACATTTATTTGAGCATAAGCTTTCATGAGCTATTCTGTCTGCTACTCAAGATCCATAAACCTGGAAATCCTTGACGCCCCATCATCTCAGGCATTGGCACCCTGACAGCAGGATTATAGACTCTCTCCTCAGGTCCTACTCTACCAGCACTCCTAGCTATCTTCGAGACACCACTGACTTCCTGAGGAAACTACAATCTCACCGATGAAGTGAGCTGTAGCTCACGAAAGCTTATGCTCAAATAAATTTGTTAGTCTCTAAGGTGCCACAAGTTCTCCTTTTCTTTTTGCGAATACAGACTAACACGACTGCTACTCTGAACACAATCCATCGGTGATCTTCCAGAAAACACCATCCTGGCCACTATGGATGTAGAAGCCCTCTACACCAACACTGTATTTTCTTCCTACTGTATTTTCCACTGCATGCATCTGATGAAGTGGGTTTTAGTCCACAAAATCTTATGATCAAATAAATTTGTTAGTCTCTAAGGTGCCACAAGTACTCCTCATTCTTTCTGCTGATACAGACTAATATGGCTACCACTCTGAAACATGTTCTGAGTGTCTGTCTGCAAACTAGATATCCTTGAGCATGTTATCTTTGATCATAAATCTGAATATATGTTGTTTTCCTCAAAGAGTTTCTGGCATTCCTTGCTTTCTGGGTCATTGAGAGCCTCTATAATAATTTCCAAATAATTTCTGGAGATCCAAAATGTGGGGTATTTTTATTGGGGCATATCGATGATACAAAAAAGACTTGAACAAATATGATGCTCAGTATTATCAGTCTGATAGATTAAAGGACTCTATGTTCAAGTGACTAAACCAGTTCAATAGATCAGTGAGCTGAACCTAAAGCATTCAATTCTTTTTTTCAATCCTAAACCTTAGTGTAACTCCAACAGACCCTGGTCATCGGCAGGCAGGATTGAATTGGGGAGCTCTGAAGCTTAGTGCATGAGCCTCTACCGCATGAGCTAAAAGCTAACTCGCTCTTAGATAAGGCTGTAGAGCAGACTCATTTAACTTGCTCTAAGTTGTCTCAGTGCCACTAGATGGGACAGAACACCATACCCAGAAGGTGTGTGGGTTACAGTAGCACCACTAAAGATGTGTTTTCACTTTCTGGAAGTGATCTGGACACAGGTTTCAATCTAAGCCATTGCCATCAGGGGAGGAAGTCTGATACCTCTTACCATCTTTAGGGAGGGAGGTACTCTGGTTGGACAGCAAGGAATGGGAAAAGTTCAAATGCATGCACAGTAGGAAAGGGACTGTCCCCTTCTTAGTTTCTCTGCTTAGATTGGCTGGGTAAATGGGGATGGGACCAGCTGATTGGCTGCTTTGTGCCCCTACTTGTCTATTTCAAATAAGCCTGGGCTTTGCAAAACCTCTTTTGCTCTAGTTAGTTGACCTGTCTGCCCTCCTTCCTTCCCTTTTGGATATAGATTAGGAGCTTTGCCACTTAGGTTCCTGCAGCTCTGAGAAATTGCCTGTAGTACAAAGGGGGAATGTTCCTGTTGTGCAAAATTGCCATGTAGTACATTAATTTTTTCGCCTTCCTTCTGGTACCATAGTTGGGTTAAAAACAATAGGATTTGAGGTTATAATGCTGTGTCACAACTTGCAGCCAGAGTGCACTGCAGATAAAGGCTAAAAAGGCTAGTTCTCAGATATAAATGAGACCCAGGATTGTGAAGTTGGACATTGTGTTCGTGCGGGGGAGAGCTTGAAGTCTTTGTAAACTGAGGATCCCTCCATCTTGCCTTCTGGCCTCTGACACT
Source organism: Dermochelys coriacea (assembly GCF_009764565.3). Classification (NCBI taxonomy): domain Eukaryota; kingdom Metazoa; phylum Chordata; order Testudines; family Dermochelyidae; genus Dermochelys; species Dermochelys coriacea. Next base: position 232,852,987 of record NC_050069.1, read on the forward strand.
CCATCCCCTTTACCTTGAATTATTGTTTGGTTTGTGGTAAAAGTCCTGCAACCTGCACTGGAACCAATGAAATGGCTGGTATGTGAGGGCTAGGGTGGACATGTAGTTCCCCTCACCAACATATAATAAAGTTGCAGCCTGCCCTTTAAACTCATCCCACATGTCTGTCAGTCATTCGTCTGCTTCTCCTGGTCAATGCACCACCTTTTTTTGTGGTGTTTGGCAGTCATATGAAAAAGCTGCATAATTCTCCAAGTCCTTACTTCGGCAGATTAAATAATTCCATTTTCCAAGCAGTGTGATCTGAAATCTGGGAACATTCTTTGAGGTTTCATTGCCTGCTCTGCCAGAGAGATGTGACAGATTGGATGAAGAAACATCAAGTTTGCTCTCAGTGCAGTGTTTGGATACAATTCTTTGGGCAGCTGATCAGACAGGCTTCTCTCAAGGCTCTTCAGAAAGTGTACTATTGGGGGAAAAATAATTTCTCTGTTGCTGTTTGAATATAGGAGATCACATAATCTACCAGTGGGAACTATATTGCCAAATGTGTACTGTTCCCCTTGCTTCACTGATTTATTTAGTCTAATAGAACAGCAACATGATTGTTAATAGGAAGTGTGGTGGTGACTGATAGTTGTATTGTTACCTTGAAGTTGCTCTGATGCTACCAATGATTTTACTTAATTACCCCCAATTTCTTCAAAGGTGCCTATTCCCAGTTTTTTCAATGTGTTTTAACTATATGGAAAATTTGAAGAGTTAAGTTACAAGCCATTTGCTGACTCTAGAGGGGCATGAAAAACTTGAGATTCAAAAAACAATATCTTATTTTTAAGGGGCTTTTCCAATGCATTTTAACTCAAACTAATTAATTTACCTGAAAATCCTCAGAAAATTTAGTCTTTACTCAGAGATTATGTGCTGTAAATTTGGGGAAGATACACTCTATTCTTTGTGTGGCACAAAGAGTAAATCTTTCAGAAATGAAAATTAACTGGAGATTGTAAAAAGTGCAGTAAAGATTGTTCTGTTAGCATAGAATGAATGTTAGAGTGGCAGACCAATTCGCTCTGGGAAGTAGCAGTTGTCTTTGAATTCTAAGATGCATTCTTTGCTGCATTTTTTTTTAATTCTAGCTAATTTTACCATCTAAAAGATTTACTGAATGGCTGTTTTTGTTTGGATCAGTCTTCCATCTATTTCCTTTGTTTGCAATTACTATTTTTGAGGTTGTTCACTGTTTTTATTACCCTTGCTGTGCAATTGATGGATGATGGTCACTGTTTGCTGCCTCTCATGAATTATTACTTCTGACCACAACGGTGGCTATAACACAGAAGAAAAGCAAAACATATTTTCTTTCCTGCAGTTTTGCTTTCTCTGATGTTGATTCACTGTTTTGAACAGACCTTTCCTATGCTAATCTAATAACCTATGTATCTTTGGTTCAGCACTGGATTCCCTTTGCAATTTCTCCAAGTCGAGGCAGAAGAGCGTCCAACAAGGCTAAATTGTCACAGAATGGCATGTACATAATGGTTGTGGTTTTGTTTTTATTGGTTCCAAATTGTACTAATGTAATTTTTATATATAGGAGTTTTGTATCTCCTCTGCTTTGTGGACCAGTGGCTCTGGTGCTGGAAGTGAGAGGTTCCAACTTTTGTGTTTTGTTTTTTTTTAATTTATATTAAGGCAAAAGTGTCTCCATTCAGCTAGATTGGGCAGAAATAGCCATGAATTATAATATTTTGATTACTGAATAGTGAATCTAGGTGAGAGAATTGATTGTGCCCTTTTACATCCTGAGTCAGGGTATTAATAGGTTACAAATGGAATTTTTCTAATTACTGAAGACTTCACTCACTTTATACTAAAGTAACTGTGTTTCATGCAAATGTAGTGTTCCTTCAGTTTTATTGTTGAAAATCATCTACCTCAGAAATTAGGAATCGTGACACTGAAGTTGTAGAGAGAACACACTAAAGAACAGGTTCCAGAGTGGTAGCCGTGTTAGTCTATATCAGCAAAAACAACGAGGTGTCCTTGTGGCACCTTAGAGACTAGCAAATTTATTTGGGCATAAGCTTTCATTTGCTAAAACCCACTTAATCAGATGAATGTTGTGAAAAATACAATAAGCAGTAAATATATCACAGCACATGAAAAGATGGGAGTTGCCTTACCAAGTGGGGGGTCAGTGCTAACGAGGCCAATTCAATTAAGGTGGAAGTGGCCTTGCATGTGATGAAATGGATTTTAGCCCACGAAAGCTTATGCCCAAATAAATGTGTTAGTCTCTAAGGTGCCACAAGGACGCCTCGTTGCTTTTACACTAAAGAAGTCACAGCAAAGGAATGTATCTACAGCATTTCATGGGTACACTTTTCTTTTTCCCTCATTTTTGGGTTTTTGTCACACACTGTGTTTCACATTTGGGCTTTGGTAGGTCAAAAGTTTAGAACCAGGCCAAGTAACTAAAGCCTATGCCAAGTGCTCAACTAGTGTGATTTATCTGTTTTGCTGCCTGCTTTTCCTCATTCAGAGCTGTCAGTGGTTCTGACCCTCCCATCTGGTTCAAGCAATGCAGTACAGAAAATAATTTATTTTTCATTTGCTTTTTCTTGGTAACAGAGTAAAAAGCTAACTGTGTGGTGTGGCTAAGAATATGCCAAACTGATTTATAGCTATATTTAAGTCTTTGAGGGTACGTCTACACAGCCCTCAGCAGTGAGCCTCCTAGCCCAGGTGTGCAGACTTGGGCTAGTGGGGCTCACATTAGTGCTCTAAAAATAGCTGTGCAGACAATACTTTGCTAGTGGCTTCTGGGAGAAAAAGCAGAGCCTGTATTGTTAAATGCTCCCTCCTCCCCAGTACTTTCCATTCCTTGTCTCAGAAGCTATTTTTAATTTATCTATTTTGAAGAGATTTTTGTCTTCCTATGTAGATATTTGTGCTAAAGTTGTATTCACACAAACATCTGCACAAATCCCAGTTCAAAATAAATATTTAGTTCAGGGAATTATTACAAAAACAGCTGCCTGCTGACATTATGTTCCTGCGGGGCTGGCAAGACCAGCATTCTGCACATCAGATTTTTCTCTGACAGTTGTGCAGAGACAGCTGGGTTGCTTAGAACTTGCATAGCATGTTGTAAGGAGTAAAATATCAGGCCAAACATTCTAGACTGATTGAGCATCACTGTCCCACCTTAATCAATCCTCTAGGGTTCTGTGCATGTATGACAACACAAATGGAGCACTCTATTATTACTGACACCAAGGAGGGGGACTTTTCGGTGAGAGACATCAAGTACTTCACATTGCTTGCTAGTTAAATCTAAGATCACAATGGTGCAAGGATTCAGAGTAGCAGCCGTGTTAGTCTGTATTCGCAAAAAGAAAAGGAGTACTTGTGGCACCTTAGAGACTAACAAATTTATTAGAGCATAAGCTTTCGTGAGCTACAGCTCACTTCATCGGATGCATTTGGTGGAAAAAACAGAGGAGAGATTTATATACACACACACAGAGAACATGAAACAATGGGTTTATCATACACACTGTAAGGAGAGTGATCACTTAAGATAAGCCATCACCCACAGCAGGGGGGGGAAAGGAGGAAAACCTTCCATGGTGACAAGCAGGTAGGCTAATTCCAGCAGTTAACAAGAATATCAGAGGAACAGTGGGGGGTGGGGTGGGGGGGAGAAATACCATGGGGAAATAGTTTTACTTTGTGTAATGACTCATCCATTCCCAGTCTCTATTCAAGCCTAAGTTAATTGTATCCAGTTTGCAAATTAATTCCAATTCAGCAGTCTCTCCTTGGAGTCTGTTTTTGAAGCTTTTTTGTTGAAGTATAGCCACTCTTAGGTCTGTGATCGAGTGACCAGAGAGATTGAAGTGTTCTCCAACTGGTTTTTGAATGTTATAATTCTTGACGTCTGATTTGTGTCCATTCATTCTTTTACGTAGAGACTGTCCAGTTTGGCCAATGTACATGGCAGAGGGGCATTGCTGGCACATGATGCCATATATCACATTGGTAGATGCGCAGGTGAACGAGCCTCTGATAGTGTGGCTGATGTGATTAGGCCCTATGATGGTGTCCCCTGAATAGATATGTGGACAGAGTTGGCAACGGGTTTTGTTGCAAGGATAGGTTCCTGGGTTAGTGGTACTGTTGTGTGGTGTGTGGTTGCTGGTGAGTATTTGCTTCAGATTGGGGGGCTGTCTGTAAGCAAGGACTGGTCTATCTCCCAAGATCTGAGAGAGTGATGGCTCGTCCTTCAGGATAGGTTGTAGATCCTTGATGATGCGTTGGAGAGGTTTTAGTTGGGTGCAAGGAGAATACCTGTTTTATTAGATCTCATTTTAAAAATCCCATTCTCACTATTCTCGTCAATGAATGGCAATTTTGTGCACAGAATGAAGGACAAGGATTTTCTATAGGCCTTACTTAATAATTGTTCAATAAAAGTTTTTTCATATGGCAATGATAAATTTCTGATGGATGAAACAGAGGGAGAGGCAGGGGTCATCAGTAGCTTTAAGAGGATAACAGCACATGTTTTTTTCAGTTTTTCAGTCTCTGAGATAAGTGTATGTGTGACTGTTCTATATGTAAGGGGACTGTTGCTAACTTACTAACATTCAGTGGGGGTGTTTTAGTTGCTAGCTCCCAGTACTCAATGGGGAATCAGGACCCTGAGACTGACAGTCCCCAGGAACAATGGGGAGAGGCCAATGCTCCAGGTCAGCCTAAATGACAGGGCGGGCAGGCTAATCAGGGAGTAAGGAGGCCAGGGAGGTCCTGTCCTCCATGTGAACTGGATTTGCCTGGGTCAGACAGAGTGGGGCTGAGCTAAGGAGAAAGCAGGGGCCCAAGCTAAGCTGGGGAGCAGAGCTGTGCCAGATCCAGAGGGACCAGAAAAGCAGCCCCGAGAGAGCAGACCCTATCCTGGGAGCAGAGCTGCAGCCCCAAAGCCAGAGGCACAGCCCAGAGAGAGCAAACTTGCCCTCGGAGCAGAACTGCAGCAACCAGAGCCACAGGGGCCAGAAAAGCAGCCCACAAAGCAGGTCAGTGCTGGGAGCAGAGTCACAGAAGCAGCCTGCAGAGCAGACCTGTCCTGGGAACAGAGCTGTAACAACCAGAGGCAGAGGGGCCAAAGAAGCAGCCCAGGGAGCTGGAAGCAGAGCAGCAGTAGCAGCAGCAGTGCTGAGACCGAGTGGTGGAGCTGGGTGCGATGAGCAGCTGAGGAGAGCAAGGGGGACCCTGGGCAGCAGACCCAGCAAAAGGGCGGGGGGGGTGACACTGGGAAGAAGGGTCCTACCACTTAGAGCCTGAGAGCGTGTGGCCACGACCAGAGCAAATGTCCAACCCACAGCATCCCTGCAGCACAGCCAGGGCCTGAGAAGAAGGCCTGGGACTTACAAGGAACAGACTGTGAACTGCCCGGACATTCCAGAGATAGTGTTTGTGATGTTCCCTGCCACAGAGCGAGTTGATGCGTTTCCTTTAACCTTTCTCATTTTTCCTTATTCTTTTTAAAATTAATTGTTGATTAAATAACTTTAACTTGTTTGTAATGGTCAGTGTGTCAGAGAAGTGCCCAGGGCAGAGAGAGTACCCCGGAGCGGGGACACCCTACCCCTTGTACTAGGTGACCACAGCAGGGTTGGGGGTTGAGCCCCCCAGGAATCCTGGGCCCAGCCTTATTGGGGTTATGAGGACTCTGCCAGACAGGAGAGTGGAAGGGGAGTCCTCAAGGGCAGGGAGGCCACTGGGTAAAGGAGGTGGGAGTGAGGACTCGGATCCTTTCGCTAGCCCACTTCACCGGGGTAGTGCAGAAGCCAGGAAAGTTCCCCACAATAGCGGGACTATTCCCCCGCTTACATATAGGAGTGCACACTTCAGTTACGTGAGCTGAGTGCCTTTCTCATGAGTGACATATTGAATAAAACTGCCAAGCACAGTCAGTGCTGGTCAAATGATGACACATTTGAATGTGCTGATCACAGTATCATATATAGATATATTATGGCAAACACTTTCAAATATTGGAGCTTAACATTAGGCTCCAAAATCCATGTTTAGGCACCTTGGCCTGTTATTTTTAAGTGGTACTAAGCACCTGCTACTGACATTAAAGTCAGTGACAGCTGCAGGTGCTTACTCAGCTGCTCTTAAAATCAGGCTTCTTTCATTTAGAAGCCTAAATATGCATTTAGGAGCCTACTTGAAGCAACCAGGTGTGCAGACATTGACCATTTGCTACAGAGCAACAGCAGAAATGAGCCTAGAACTATAAAGTTTTGTGTTATCTACATTGGCTCATGTTAATATTGGTAGAAATATTTTGAGTTATTGAAAGTCTTTATTTCCTACTAGCATGTTAAAATATATATTTGTATAGACAATATGAAAAATAGCCTGATTTATATTTTTAAGTTAAAGGGGTCTCCAGCCTTGTATTTTACAGTGGAACAGTGAAATAAATTAACTTTTTGTGACTCTGAGCCAGGCCAGGAGATGGTGCTAGGAAATAAAGGTTAATACCCCATATCCATTACTGACTCCCGCTATTCTGTAACAGACATAATTAATTATAGTGATCAATTTAGTGAGTTATTAGGGGTGTGTGTGGGGGGGGGAGTCCTGCATCTTCCCATACTACTTTGCATCTTACCCAAGCAGGAAAATTCCGCAGAATCATCCCTCCGCATGATGGTGCTGTACGTAAGCAGTTCTTATCCAGCAAGCCAGCAGTAGAGGTTTGGAAGTGACTAGAATCAATAATATCATAGAGTGCAAGGCCAGAAGGAACCATTGTGATCATTGCATAACTCAACTTTGTTTCAAATTGCTACTTTCAGCGCCAACAGAAAAGAGATGCCATATGTTGAGGGATAGTTTTCCTTTGATGGGGACCATGCTGCAGAATATAGGGTAAGGTAAGGTAAGGTATATTGGATATAATGGAACAAATGGCCAGTGAGACAAAACAAAATGGGGATGGTTTAAAAGAAAAAGAAACTGCAGTGCTACAGTAATGGAAGGGATTTTTGTTAATTTCCAGTCCCAAAACAAAGTGCATTCCCCAAAATACGTTGGAGGGACCCATGTGATAGAATAGGATGATGCAGTAATTACAATGGATCCATGTATCTACTTTGTTAAATCAAGAGTTCTGTCTTGTTTCTTTAAAGTAAATTAACGGCAAAAGAACCTGAGCAGTTGTGTTTATTGCCATAGGGATGACTCTTCTTCATACATCTTTCAGGGCCATTTATTAATCACTTCAGCCATGTACTTGGCATATCCCTTTCTGAAGTGCCAGTACCCCAGTGGAATTTTGACACTTCCTACCACTGTGATGGTCTGCAGCACAGATTGAGGATGGTAACGGTATTTTAAAAAGAAAAGCAATTTGAAAGTGAGTAAACAAAGTGAGCTGTAGCTCACGAAAGCTTATGCTCTAATAAATTTGTTAGTCTCTAAGGTGCCACAAGTACTCCTTTTCTTTTTGCGAATACAGACTAACACGGCTGCTACTCTGAAAATAGTCGTAGTCTGCATCAAATACTCTTTGCAACACTTAGCAGTTTTCTCCAAGGGACTTACTCAGCCTGAACTTCCTAGCTGTGATAGCAGACAATAAGAATCTACACTTCGATGCTTTCAACTCTCCTTCATTATAGACATCGTATTCATTGTTATATCATATGAAGTGTTGCCTTGGAGGAGTTGTTTATGCCTCTGCGCCCCCCCCCCCATTTTTTATGGTTACTTACACTTCACTCACATGAAACTGAAATGAAAAGCTTCTTTCTTTCCTTTCCCTATTTACTACATTGTAGGTTTGATTCTTAAAGCTAAGGAAGACTAAAGGAATTAAGGTGAAACTTCCTGAAATAGGATCTGTTTGAAGGATTTGTATGACAGTGTTTGTACAAGATGTGTGAAAGGTTAATCATCCAGATAAAGAAGGGCAAAGAGGACAACCCCTAAACATGCTGGAAGAACCTGGGTTTTGTTTGTTAAAGTCTTAATATCAAGCAAATAGAAAATGAACACTAGAGTTTAGTATCTGAAATTTGGCAGGACGATAGCCTGTAAAGTATGTTAGTCGGTTGATCTGCTTTGGGAGAAAAATATTAAATAACTGTCAGGGAAAAAAATAAACAATACAGATATTTTGTTTAGAAAATTAGCTACTGAACCAGTAATAATACTTTGCAGTTATATGCCATCCTTCATCTGAGAAAGTGCTTTCCAGTGGTGGGTAAGTACTATTTCCTTTTACAAACGGGCCATAGAGATGCTGAACGATACGTCCAGGGTTACACGGTGAATCAGTGGTGGTAGGGACTAGAACCCAGGCCTTTGAGAGTAGATTGAGGAACAGACCCACGACTCCTGATTCCCAGTCCCTTGGAACCAGTTGCCTTGTAATTTTTTTCCCTAAGGATAATTTTCTACAGTTTTCTGTATATCAAAGATGATTGAGAACAAGACTAATAAAATAAAAAGATTTTCATAAAAGAACTTCTGGCATCATTGGATTAGTTAGAGCTTAAATGTAGGAAAGTAGCAGTAGTGATCGTTTACTGACACAGCTTTCTTTCCATCACCTGGTGATACTGTGGGATAGCCAAGACAAACTGTGCAGTACAGCAGTTCTCGCATTATATCCCTGAGCAATACTTGATCGTGGATCAAGTCCTAAGCTGTGACTCTGGAAGTTCACATGCCAATAATGAACAGTTAATACTGTCTAATTCAAAAGTTCAATGAATTGCTGTGTAAATATTGTAACACATACATATTGGGGAATTAGCTTGGATAGTAAGCACTAATCCTCAAGTCTAACCCAACTGAATTAAAAACAAGGCTTCTCTAACAAGGTTAAAGCAATACTGTCAGGTTCCTGAGGAAGCAAGTTAAAACTCAATAACAGATGTTTCTCAGAAGTTACCACAGTCAGATGCCTGTGTAAGGAAAAACTGGCAAATAGCTCAAAGGTTTACCTTTCTTTCTTTAGAATCCATTACATCACAAAACCAAAATACAGAGGCATTATACATGGATGATGCTTTCAAGTGAACCAATGGAAAGTCTATAACTCGTAGACATCCAATATTCCTTGGAAAGAACACTGGCATAATGTGATTGGAAAGCAACATTTTTAAGATGTATAATTCTTTATCTTCTACTTTGGGTTTATGAAAGCGCAATATTCATTCTGTTAGTCAAGTAGAGAAACAAAAGACTTTGGGTCTGATTTCAGATATATTTGTAAAGATGCAGATAGTGGATTTTTCAAAAGCACCTAGATGCCTAACTCACATTTATTTCAGTGAATATATGTGCCACCTTGGCAGGAAAAGCGAGAGCTCTGATTTCCCATGAGGCAGTGCATTACATTGCCATTAGTTTACTGACTGGCATTAGAGTTTAGGTGTTATAGGAATGTAGTGTTCACTTAACATATTAGGGACTTGATTTTCAGTCAGTTGGTTGGCATGCAAATACACATCTGTTATGTGCTTATGGTAGCAGATATACGTGTATGAAAGTGACACCCAAATATGGCTATAAAGATGCTTCTCTAGCTACATGTGGATGCAAATTGGGAATTTGTGTGTGGAAGAAATAGCCATGTATTCGCATATATGCAAATATTTCCTGACAAATGTGCTGTAAATTAGGCCCTAGGAGTAGAATTCTAATTCAGAAATTGTTGCTGTGCTATAAAAAATGTTTATCTACATAAGTAGTAATTGTAGTTTACCTTAAAGATCCCAGGCAGATAGAAAAAACTCTTACCTGTCAGCTTATTAGAGCAAAGAACTAATGTCCAATATACCGCTTCATGACAGTGTCTGGAAGCAGCTAGAGCTATCAAACATCTGGGACTATAGTGGAAATTCACACCTATTATTTTCTGCCCCACAGATGGTTCTTCCAGAGCTAACAGTGCTAGAGATATAACACCCATGAAAGAAACATTTTAAAGGTTACAAACACTTTGCTTTTCAGACAGGCTGACTAGGAACTATGACATACTTTGCTTTCGGGACTGTTGGATCATCAGATGCTAAAACTTGAGAGAGAAAGAAATTGACAGCTTTTCTTTTTGAAGTGGTCCCTGATCTCCATTAGAGGAGAACTGACTAGCAAAGAGACACTAGAAATGAGAGAAGGAAGATCTTCAATAATTCCTTACTCCCTTGTAATTATCTGGTTAGGTACCACAACATAGAATATCTTTTTTTAGTAAATGCTGCCTTGGAAGAAACCCGAAGGAATTATTCTGGAACAGTAAATAAACAATAAACAATAAATTCTGGAACAATTGGTAACTTTGCAAAAGTAACTTGTTGAAAGCTGCAGATTCCTCCACAGAAGACATGGGTGTTATTTTTGGCCTTTGGAGCTTAGATTCCTTTTTGTTTTTATTAGTTTAAATGCTAATTTGGATCCATATTGCTTGCTAATGCAGAGTTTTCCCACTGTAACGTGGGTACAAAACCACAGAGAAAGAGGTAGACTTCTGGATTGCCTTAGTACTTACCAGATAAATATTTAGTGCTCTCCTGACATATGGTCTTTGTCAGGCTTTATCCTTTCCATGCAGTGGTTCTGGGCAAAGATAGGATCAAAGATTGTTTTGGATTTGTGAAGTGATGAGTTGCAGATCCATCCATACAAAATCTGGTGTAGTCCATAAGACTGCTTTATCTGAATGGAGCATTGCTCTTCTATAGACACAGTTTTCAGCTCAGATTCTCCTGGCTGCAGGAATGGGCATTAGAACAGATATTCTGATAGAATGGATTCTGAAGCATTACATTCTTCTTCTTGACTTCATTGACAGTGTGAGTTTTGCCAAAATAAGGCCAGACTAAAATCTAAGGAAGGACTTCAGGATTTGATCTCTGATGTTGTTAATTATTTATTTTGATGTTAACCATGGGAGCTAGTTGCTTCTATACAAGCTGCATTGAATCACAAGCTGTGAAGAATGCCTAATACATTGCTCAACTTAAGTTTAATTTTATCTTTTCCTATTGAAGAAGACACGAAGGTCATCACTGTTCAGCAGAAAGCATGCAACACAATACAATAGTAATCTCTGAAAAGTTAATGTTCTATTTTCTGCAGTGTTGTCAGGTTCTTCTCAAATCAACATAAATGATCACCAAAAATGTGTAAGACGGAGTAGATATTGATTTATTTCAGTTAGAGGAGGGAATAGTTTTCTGAAAATAAGGGAACTAATGAGAATTAAGTTCTTTAAAGCATAAGCTAGTGAAAAGACCTTGAGTTCCACTTTCTACAATTTCTGTAAAAAATTCTCTGCTAAAAACTTTCTTCACTTAGGACAGTCACATTTCTCATAGGTATTGCCAATAACTTAAGCATAGTATGAAAAGAAGTCATTCTGTACCTACTGCGGACTTCCAGCTCAGGCTAGTGGTGCCTCAGACCCATAGTAAAGATTATTTTTCAGATGAATTGATGATAGGGCATTCAACAGAACCCTTTTTTCACTTTAGGGTATAGAACTATCAGGTATTCAGGATCCTTTTTCTTAGTAAAAGTACTTTTTGAAACAGGGTTCAATAAAGGCTAGGGAAGAAAAGAGGGTTTTGAATGGTACAAAATATCAAAACCTTTACAAGAGTCTGTTTCTTGGCATGCTAATGACCAGGATATGGAAAGTGTGCTGGGTCTTCTCCTTTGCATGGGAAATTAACAAGGATGTCAGATTACCATTGAGTCCCAAATGCTAGGCCCACTTCTGCACATCAGCCAGGGACCACATAGCATTTATTTGATGTTTTTTTCATATACTTTATTTACCTTACTAAGGCACCAACATTGTGGCCAACAAGAACTTGACTGAAACAGTAGTTGCTTCTACGAAAGAAAACAAAATTTGCTGAGAAATCTGGAGTGAAGCAGTGCTCTGACAGAAGTTGATTTGCATTTCAGATTTGGAGTTATGTGCTTTAAAAGGTTACTGGCAAATAGTTAACACCTGTGAGCACCTAAACATCATGTGACACATTTCATTGGAATCACTCTTAAATTCTTGATGTATTTGCAAGCTATTTTTAATTAGGAAGTAAAATAACTTAAACCATGAGGGAGTCTAAATATTGCTGAAACATTGGCTGACTGTAATTCTGGGTCAGATTTTTGCAAAGCACATGCACAAAACTCTGTAAAAAACAGCTACTCTCTCCTCCTAGCTTTCATATCTGCAATTTCCAATGCATGCACACATCATGATTTGGACACTTCATGCCTGGATGCATGAGCTAATCAGGAATTTGTGAGTGCACATCAGGTGCACACACTTCAGAAAAAATGGGCCTTCCAAAATATATGAAAATATATCATGGAGACCCAAATAGTTTAATGTATAATGTGAAGTTAGCTGATAGGAGCTAAACTGCAGGCTTTGATGAGTCATTGTGTTACAATATTGTGTAAATTTTGTATAAATTAAGAAAGGAATGTATGTGGGGTTTTCAACCTTTTTCTTTGAGGCCCCACCCAACATGCTATAAAAACTCCACGGCCCACTGTGCCAGCCACAACAACTGGTTTTCAGCATATAAAAGCCAGGACCGGCATTAAGGAGTAGGAAGCAGGGCAGTTGCCGGGGCCACAGGGTGCCCCACAAAGCTAAATTGCTCAGACTTCTGCTTCAGCACAGGTGATGGGGCTCAGGGCACCAGGCTTCTGCCCTTAATGCCTGGGCTTTGGCTTTCTGTCCTGGGCCCCAGTGAGTTTAACACTGATCCTGCTTGGCGGACTCCCTGAAACCTGCTTGCGGTCCACCTCCACCGGTCCCTGGATCCCTGGTTGAGAACCACTATTCTAGACTACAGATAATTGTTCAAATTTTTGGATTAAAAAACACTAAGCATGGTAGGATTGTAATCATGAGGCATATAAATAGTTAATTTTGTAAAGTTCAGCTATTAAATTAGTTCTGGAAAATGGGGAAAACAGTAAGTGTAGGGACTAGGCAAGAGAATTTTTCTAGACTGTTGTTTCTCTCAATGTGTTTGCCATTTTCATAGGAAATGCAAGGAGCATAACTGAAGGCAGAGCTTGTTGTTGTCACTGATTTCTGTTATCAAAATATGACAGGAAGGAAAGAATAATATTGGAGTGATTAATGCTGCTAGGTTTCTTCCATTCCACGAGGCAGAGGTCTAAGTCACTGAGCACAAGATTAAAGGTACAAATGGTGGTTGAGTGTCATGGAAGGAGATAAAGTCAGCTGTTTAATTGAAAGAAACTTGTGGAAGTTTAATAAAAAAAATATTCATTTTCACGGAAAATTGTTTCGTTAACAATTGAAAAAGACTGAATAAGTGGGCTCGTCTGCCAGTTTTTAAGGAACCTTTATCCTATCGCATCTAGCTACCTACAGGGCTATTTGAAAGGAAATAGCTAGTGCTTTGTTGTTGGCTATGGCAGAGGGAATAAGGGCAGGTCTAGCCAGGACTTCTGTAGCATTTTGGGGGTTGGCCCCAGAAAGAGCATGTTCTGGAAGGCAACAGCAAGGCATGCTGAGAAAGGAACAGTACTTTTCAAGGCTTCCAGTGTGCTCAGCATGAGGAGATGGGGAGGAGGGGAGGGGAAGAAGAGCAGCAGTTTACTGGAGAGACTCTCCTGGGGCTGAGGGACTGGACAAATTTTGGTTCCCTGCTGAAAGGGGCGTTGGGAGAGGCTGTGTGGGAAGGAGCCTGTTGGAGGGTCTAGGAGGAGGCCTAGGAGCAAGATGCAAAAGTACTGTGGAGATGGGGAAAAGCAGGTGAAGGAAACTTCCTGGTGCAGATACAGTAGTATAGCTTTGAGGCCTGGTGAGTGCAGCTGCTCTTCTTTTGGGGCCTTACAATGGAACTTGCAGAGAGGGGGGAGAAAGTCCTTCCTTCATGTTAGGGGAGTGAAGCAAGAGAAGCCCTGCATGATGGGAGACTATTTCACCTTGGGAATATGCAGGTCTATTTGGTGAAGCTCCTTGAAGGAAGAAACAAAGGTCTATTTAGCCAATGACTATTGAGCTCCTTCAGTTGATGGCAGAAGTCTTGTTATCAGAATGTCTATTTGGGTTTTTTTCTTTGGAGGTGGGGGCTCTTGTTAACCCCAGAAGGGGAAGACTTTTTTCATCCGGCTTAAGGGCTAATTTGCTAAACTGCTAGTCCAGCAGGAGACTGAGACACCGCTGACATCAGAACAATAAGTTGTACCTGCACAGGAGGGGATATAAATTTGTGTGTGTTTGTTCATGGCAATGAGATGAGAAATAGATATGGAGAGAGCAGAGATTTTAAATCATTCATTGGTGTTTTCAAATGTAGATTAAATAGCTATTAGTTCAATTTCCTTGTGACTAATTCTTTCTTGTTTAAGACTGGATAGCTTGCTGCTGATCACCAAAGGGAACTATCAAGTTAGGGTTGCCAACTTTCTAATTGCACAAAACCTAACACCCTTGACCCTTCCCTGCCCTTCCCTGAGGCCCTGCCTCTTCTCTGAGGCCTCACCTCCTGCTCACTCCATACCCCCTCCCTGTCGCTTGCTATCCCCCACCCTCACTCACTCACTCATTTTCACAAGCTCGGGCAGGGGGTTGGGATGCAGGAGGGGGTTTGGGCTCCAGCTGGGGGTGTGGCCTCCAGGATAGGGCCAGAAATGTGGGGTTTGGGTGTGGGAGGGAGTTCAGGGCAGGGGCAGGGGGTTGGGGTGCTGGGGTGGGCTCTGGGGTAGGGCTGGAGATGAAGGAGTTGGGGTGCAGGAGTAGGCTCTGGGCTGGGGTAGGAGGTTGGAGTATTGGAGGGAGTGCAGGCTCTGGGAGAGAGTTTGGGTGTGGGAGGGGCTTCAGGGATGGGACGAGGGTTGGGGCATGGGAGGGGGCTAGGGGTGCAGGCTCTGGGTGGCACTTACCTTAAGGGGCTCCCTAGAAGCGGTGATATGTCCCTTGGCAGCGAGGCAGAGGCACGGCCAGGTGGCTCTGTGCATTGCCTCCACCTGCAGGCACTGCCCTTGCAGCTCCCATTGGCTGCGCCTCCACCTAGGGAGCCGAGGGATATATCGCCACTTCTGGGTAGCCATGTGGAGCCAGGTAGAGAGCCTGCCTTAGCCCCGCCACCTGGACTTTTAATGTACTGGAGTTGCCAGGGTCCCTTTTCAACTTGGCATTCTGGTTGAAAACTGGACACTTGGCAACCCTGTAGCAAGTACATCTGTGAAGAAGAGACTTTGCCCCTTCTGACTCCCTGCCATCATATTTTGTCTTATCAGAATATAAAATAGGGGCTAAACTAATGAGTGCGGGAGGGGAGGAAAGTGTCACTGTCTAAAATAATGCAAATGATGTTATTGATAGGCATTTGGTTCAGATTGTTTATGCTCAGGTTTTCTTATTCTGGGGTTATCTTTAAGTATTTGCATTCCTTACAGCACAGCACCTAAAAACATACCATATTTCTACATAAGCAATAGTAGTTATGGAGTATGATGTAAAGTTATGGTCTAGCTCTTTGCCATCCCTTCACCCTGTCTCATTCCTCATCCTTTCTGTATCCTACTCTGTCTTTTATGTTGAGTGCTGCTAAAGTCTGGAGAGCAAAGTTAGCAGAGTTTTTATATAGCAAAAAAGTTAGATGCCTCATCCACGTAGGTTGACATCAGTCTTCACATGCTTTGAGACCTGAAAGATACACTCACTCACCTGGTAATATCTCAGTTTTTTCACAGAAAAATGGCTTCTGTGCTCCATACATATGAATGAGAGGCTGAAATCGCAGTCCTGTGCCTCCTGACCTCACTTTTGATTTGATTCAGAATACCAGTCTTGTCTTTGGAATAGTCTTCATGCATTTACTGTTGAACAATATCATCTCTCTAGTTTTCCCAGGCCTTGGAACCAAGGCCTATGTAGACAAACCTGTTGCTGTCATCCTTGGCTGTGTTCCTGTGTTGTAAATGCTGAAGTGAAAAAGTATGTCTCAAGAGAATGTGAAAAGAAGCTGCCAACACCCTCTACGGAGGGGGAAGGGGTGCAGGGTGTGTGTGTCTGTGTGTAAATGTTGATGCCATAAGCATAGAAAACCCCAGCAATAGTGCATTAGATGCACATAACTAGTGCACTATGTTGAAATGGTGTGAACTGGAGCAATCTGGCAAGAATCCTTAACATGGGGCTTAGTCAGAAATTCCTAGGCCAAGAGGGACCATTGTGATCATCTAGTCTGACCTCCTGTATAATACAGGCCATAGAACTCCCCGCTGCTCCCCTCAAAAATCCTAGAGCACAGCTGTCATAAAAATAAAGGGAAGGGTAACTAGCTTTCTGTATACAATGCTATAAAATCCCTCCTGGCCAGAGGCAACACCCTTTCACCTGTAAAGGGTTAAGAAGCTAAAATAACCTCTCTGGCTGGCACCTGATCAAAATGACCAATGAGGAGACAAGATACTTTCAAATCGGGAATGGGGAGAAACAAAGGTTTTGTCTGTCTGTGTGATGCTTTTGCCAGGAACAGATCAGGAATGCAGTCTCAGAACTTCTGTTAGTTAGTAAGTAATCTACCTAGAAATGCATTAGATTTCCTTTTGTTTAATGGCAAGTAAAATAAGCTGTGCTGGATGGAATGTATATTCCTGTTTTTGTGTCTTTTTGTAACTTAAGGTTTTGCCTAGAGGGATTCTTTGTGTTTTGAATCTGATTACCCTGTAAGGTATTTACAATCCTGATTTTACAGAGGTGATTCTTTTACTTTTTCTTTAATTAAAATTCTTCTTTTAAGAACCTGATTGCTTTTTCATTGTTCTTAAGATCCAAGGGTTTGGGTCTGTGTTCACCTGTACAAATTGGTGAGGATTTTTATCAAGCCTTCCCCAGGAAAGGGGGTGTAAGGCTTGGGGGGATATTTTGGGGGGAAGACGTCTCCAAGTGGGTTCTTTCCCTGTTCTTTGTTTAACACGCTTGGTGGTGGTCCGCATAGGGTTCAAGGACAAGGCAAAGTTTGTACCTTGAGGAAGTTTTTAACCTAAGCTGATAAGAATAAGCTTAGGGGGTCTTTCATGAGGGTCCCCACATCTGTACCCTAGAGTTCAGAGTGGGGAAGGAACCTTGACAATAGGTTTTTAGAAAAAACATCCAATCCTATTTTAAAATTGTCAATGATGGAGAATCTACCACCATCTCTGATAAATTGTTCCCATGGTTAATTACCCTCAGTGTTATAAAGTTAAGTCTTATTTCCAGTCTGAATTTGTCTAACTTCAATTTCCAGCCACTGGACTGAGTTGCACCTTTCTCTGCTAGATTGAAGAGCCCATTATCAAATATATGTTCCCAAGATAGTACTTATAGTCTCTAATCAAGTCACCTCTTAACCTTCTTTTTGTTTAGCTAAATAGATTGAATTCCTTGAGTCTATCGCTATACAGCATGTTTTCCAATCCTTTCATCATTTTGTGGCTTTTCTCTAAATCCCCTCAAATGTATCAACATCCTTCTTTAATTGTGGACACCAGAACTGGACACAATTTTTCAGTAGTGCTTGCATCAGTGCCAAATACAGAGATAAAATAATCTCCTACTCCTACTTGAGATTCCCCTGTTATGCATGGAAGGATGGCTTTAGCCCTTTTGGCCACAACGTTGCATGGGAGCTCATGTTCAACTAATTATCCCACAACCCCCAAATTTTTTTCAGTGTCACTGGCTTCCCAGAAATAGAATCCCCCATCCCATAGGTATGGCCTGCATTCTTTGTTTCTAGACGTATACATTTACATATGGATGTATTAAAACTCGTATTATTAGCTTGTCTCCAACTTGCCGAGTGCTCCAGATTGCTCTGTATCAGTGACTTGTCCTCTTCTTTATTTACCACTCCCTCAATTTTTGTGTCATTTGAAAACTTTATCAGTGATGATTTTATGTTTTCTTCCAGATCATTGATAAAAAAGTTAAATGGAGTGTAGGGCCAAGAACTGATCCTTGTGCATCATTGGATCCTCCATGGAATATGCAAGACAACTTTCACTGCAAGTTAACACTGTTTTAAGTAGCCATAATTTACAATTCAAAATGTTTGGTTGGAGGTGTGGTAGGTAAATTTAAATTGCACAAAAGAAGAAAGATGCATACAGCATAGAAATAGTTAATTGTGGCAGTAATATTTGGGAAAGACATACACAGTTACTGTGTGGGCAAGCATGTGCTTTCTGACTCTTCATATGAGACTGATGCCAACATATTAGATTATTGGGGAACATGCCAGTGGTGGGCATACTTACACTGTGATGTTCTTCCTCCTTTTACACCTTCATGGACCACATCCGTTGCTGACAACATATGCTGTGCTGGTTGTAGAGGTTCTGCTGCAGCATATTTTTCTTTTCTTTTCCTTTGTATTTGGTGGTTTATTGACAAATTTTAAGCTTAGGCAGAAAAATATGAATATTAAAATGGCAGAGACTATGAAAATGAAAATCCATGTCTGGTATGTGAAATGGACTATAATGTTATACAGTCAGAAGCATATGATAAATTAAGTGATCAGTTTAATTTACCTTTCTCTGTATACTTTGTTCCCATTACTGCTATTAGGAGTTATGCATGCAGATCCAGAGTAGAATATACCAGACCCCAGAACGGCTAAATTATGCAAACTGGTACCTTTCGGAAAACGGCTTTTTTAGTTTTATTTGTTATTGTACATTACCATTAATCTTAAATCTAGTGATCAAGATTTAAGTGTTTGTATTCACAGGGTTTTCAAAGTAAAAACTTTGGCAACGGTTCATCCCAGAGATAGGTGTAATTTAACCTTTATGGAACAAATCTTGCAATCCTTAGGCTTTGTTAAAACTCCCATTGACATCAACAATAGTTTTGCCTGAATAGATACTTAAATACTACAACAAGAGGCCTTATTTCCAACACATATCATAAATGTTAAGCATTAACAATGAATATGCTGTACAGTGCTTGAAGTTATGCAGACATTTGTCATCGCCCAAACTATAAAACCCCTCCTTTTCATATTAAAGGCATGTTTCATGGCTTGATTTACCTTTACTGGCATAGCAGTTTGCTGCACAGTTTTCTAAAAGTGATACTCAATCTCAACTCAAACAGATTGAAGCAGTCCATAATTTGAAATGATAGCCTCAAAATGCTAATCAACGATGAAAACCAAATCAGTGCTTGGCTTTCCCTGGTACTCTCTAGGAGCCATATTATTGCATGCTTCCACTTCTGATTAGTAATAGGAGTAACATTGTTTGGAGGAAGTTTTGAAGCTGGTGTAACTTACAAAAACTTCTATTAAGGCAATGTGTAAAAGTAACAAGTGAATACTTCATTAAGAGACTAAGAATTCCAGTAAATTCTGGTGAATTCCAGTAAATCAGTTACCTGGGCTTGGATCTGAATATTGTACCTTGGAGGTCACAGACAACTATGTTAGATACATGTCACCCCATCTCATTCTCTCCAGAATATTTAAGAAGCCAATGTTAAAGCTGTGGTTTCTCATTCCTGAAAAGGACATTCTCTCTCTGTTTTTGTTTAGTAATTTTAGCAATTTGTCAAACTTGTCACAGATCCTCCCTGAGATCTTATTATGGAATTAGCTGGCAAATGAGCTTTCTCTTAGAAATTAATCCAGTTCTCAAGGTGGGATTATGGAAACTTCAAATATTGCATGTTTTTCTTATTCTCTTCAGTTGGAAAACATCTTTCTTGGACCTGCTAATTCATTAAGACTTGGGATAGGCTTTTCATCACCTGGATTGTTTGGAATTTTACTCTTAAAATGTTGGGTATGGTATTCTCTAATTACTGTATTTTTTAACAAGGGAGGGACTTGTTTTATTTTAATTGCACAGTTGTCTCAGGAATCATCTCAGAATGATTGTGTGGTGTAAGGTGGCAGCATGAATGAATCCTGTAGCTGATGCTTTAGTCACGATTTATGTACAAGGAGTACTATGATAATTTAAAACAGAATAAGTATAAGACTCAGAGAAAGGGACTGACAAGTCCTGTCACATCTTGCATGGTGGCCATAAAATGACTGTGCTTTGTATCTCCACTGTATGCATATGTGGATGAAGAAATGACAACAAATTTGCAACTAGTGAAGTAACAGCTTGATCTATATGAAACCTATTACAAAATACATACCATACTCTTTTCTGCTTCTAGCAAAAATATGTTGAGTTATAAGAAGAGCTGGGGAAAGGGAAAGGGAACCTGAACACACTTGAAGCATGTTTAGGGTAAACTCATCAGGGACCGCTTCAAAAATCAGATCCACAGCGTTAGTAGAAACTTAAGCTAGTTTTCTGCCATTGCTGTTACATTGGCCACACTGATGCACTATACATGATTCTCAACTCTGCTTCCCTTGGGCACTATAGAGCTGGGCTCCAGATTAGTAATCACAGTCCTGTGTAGAGGAGTGTGCACAAAGGCCACACCCTTTGACACAGGAACCTTGGTGGGGCTGCTGCTCATCCTTCAAGCAAATTATGGGGAAACTTCCTATCCTCATTCCTGTGTAGTTCATCCACCCCTTTCCTCTCCCTCTCCCTCTCTCCTCAACACACAGATTCTGCTTACTTGGACTCTCTCCAGTGAGAAGTTGGAGTGGGAGTGAATTTTACCCGGTTGTTAAAAATCAAAGAAACAAAGAAAACTGCTGCATACCTCTGATTTTTTTTCCATCCAGTAGGCAGTGCAATGGTAGGCTTTGCAATCCATGTAGGTTTTTTGAAGTATTTTGCCATTTGTTCATTTTTCTGCAGTATCAACCCCTATATTAAGGTTGCCTAACATTTCCCATGAAAAAAAATATGACTTTTGGAGAATTTCTAATGTCTCATGAAATTCTAGTTTTTTCATCACAATTTTGAAAAATTGCAAGGGGATGGTCCTGCGATCAGGGAGGTGCTCTTTTGTTATCTCAATGAAAAAACAAGCAGCTTCGACGTAGCTATTAATTATTGATAATTCTCATTTGCAGTTTGCATTATGCACAGATGAGCTTGCTAGAAGCTAAAATCGCTCAGCATTCCATTAGCACTGAGCATGCTTCCCAGTGTCTC
Source organism: Dermochelys coriacea (assembly GCF_009764565.3). Taxonomy (NCBI): domain Eukaryota; kingdom Metazoa; phylum Chordata; order Testudines; family Dermochelyidae; genus Dermochelys; species Dermochelys coriacea. Next base: position 232,874,146 of record NC_050069.1, read on the forward strand.
ACTTCCCCATGGAACTGAACATCCAGATGGGGGCTCTGGCAGAATGTTCAATACTTCTGAAAATTGGGGCCAGATGCCTCATGAAGAGACCTCAGTTAGAGGCCACCTGTGAAAAATTTCATTTTAAGTGATCTCCCCAGCATGACAGAGGAAATCTGTGACAGAGGCCGGGACACAATCCAGTTCTCTTGTGTGTCATTCATCTTCCATAACCACAAGTCTGTCCTTTTTTTTTTTCTGCAGTCCATGTCTCATTCTCTACCTGTCTGTCTTCCGACTTCTAGAGCAAATGAGGGAAGGGTCCTACAGAAAACCTTACTCAGTACACAGCCTTGATTTACTCCTGAAGCACTGCCCATTGTGCTGAGTGAGGCAAAGGTCTTGTGAAGAAAATAGTATGTGATTGTTTAATTAAAAACTTTATTATAATGCATGCACAGAAGGGGGAAGAGGATTGAATTAAATCTGTGTTGGTGTTTCCTAACTATTGAGGGCTTCACTTTCCAACATTAACGGCAATCATTTAGTGTACTTTTTATGTGATTATAAGACTAAAGTCGACTTTAGTTACTGATGATCCATGATACCTCTTTGACAAGGGATGCAGATAGTTGGCTCCATTTTGCTGGCCATAGAGCCATATTTTCTAGTCTGTCTCAGCTCTCTTCTCCTGTCCATCTTTTGGTCACTGGTGCAGATTGCCTTTTTTTTTTTTTTCAGTGCATGCACTGGTGAGGACTATTGATCCTATAATTGTGTCTCCTTGCACTTTGTATTGATTAAAATAATTACACTGGCCCAAATTCATTCCTGGTAAACTCTAATAAATTAATTTTTGCATGTTCTTGATTTACCAGGATCATCAAATTGCACATCTGGCTCAGAGTTACAGCTGATGATCAGGTTTTTTGAAAGATGTCCTGGGCATTTATCCACATTCATCCTCTTGTACAGAAAAAGAGAGGACTTGAGTCTCCAAGGCTGTTAATCCAGTCCCTTTCATAACCCTCACAGTAACATATTTTCATTTAATTTGGAAGAAACTCAGTCAAGTGTTATTTGCTGATGATGATAAACTGCTTTTATGACAGCATCATAATCCTAAAGAGGTCGAGGCCTCTAGATATGTTTAATGATCAGAACCTGATATATTACACAGGAGGAGCAAATGGAGATCAACTTTTAGTCACACAGAGTTGTTTACCTCAGAGAAAAATGGGCAAGAGCCAGTGAGGGGCAATAAATGAAACAGACTTATGATCTAGGAATTAGTAAATGATTAGTCTGAAATAAAAACCTATGGTTGCCGATTAATTGCAGGTAACTCACATGATTAACTCAAAAAAATTAGTCATGATTAATCACAGTTTTAATCACACCGTTAAACAATAGAACACCAATTGAAATTTATGAAAGTGTACAGTGCTCATGTTGTTGTTTTTTTATTACAAATATTTGCACTGTAAAAATGATAAACAAAAGAAATGGTATTTTTCAATTGACCTCATACAAGTACTGTAGTGTGATCTCTTTATCATGAAAGTGCAACTTAAAAATGTAGATTTTTTTTTGTTACATAACTGCACTCAAAAACAAACCAGTGTAAAACTTTAGAGCCTACAAGTCCACTCGGTCCTACTTCTTGTTCAACCAATTGCTAAGAGAAACAAGTTTGTTTACATTTACAGGAGATAATGCTGCCGGCTTCTTATTTACAATGTCACCTGAAAGTAAGAACAGGTGTTTGCTTGGCACTGTTGTAACTGGCATCACAAGATATTTACATGCCAGATGCGCTAAAGATTCATATGCCTCTTCGTGCTTCAGCCATCATTCCAGAGGACATGCTTCCATGCTGATGACACTTGTTAAAAAAAATGCATGATTACATTTGTGACTGAACTCCTTGAGGGAGAATTGTATGTCTTCTGCTCTGCTTTACCTACATTCTGCCATATATTTCATGATATAGCAGTTTCGGATGATGATCCAGCACATGTTGTTCATTTTAAGAACACTTTCACTGCAAATCTGACAAAATGCAAAGAAGATACCAATGTGAAATTTCTAAAAATAGCTACAGCATTCAACCCAAGATTTAAGAATCTGAAATGCCTTTCAAATGCCTCATCTGAGAGGGATGAGGTGTAGAGCATGCTTTCAGAAGTCTTAAAAGAGCAACATTCTGATGCAGAAACTACAGACCCCAAACTACCAAAAAACCAAAATCAATCTTCTGCTGGTGGCATCTGACTCAGCTGATGAAAATTAACATGCATTATTCCACACTTCTTTGGATTGTTATCAAGCAGAACCCATCATAAGCATATATGTAAATATCTTGCGACCCCAGTTACAACAGTGTCATGTGAACGCCTGTTCTCACTTTCAGGTGACATTGTAAACAAGAAGCGGGCAGCATTATCTTCTGCAAATGTAAACAAACTTGTTGTCTGAGCTATTGGCTGAACAAGAAGTAGGACTGATTGGACTTTTAGGCTCTAAAGTTTTATATTGTTTTATTTTTGAATGCATTTTTTGTACATAACTCTTCATTTGTAAGTACAACTTTCATGACAAAGAGATCACACTTCAGTACTTGTATGAGGTGAACTGAAAACTACTATTTCTTTTGGTTTTTTACAGTGCAAATATTTGTAATGAAAAATAAATATAAAGTGAGCACTGTACACTTTGTATTCGGTGTTTTAATTTAAATCAATATATTTGAAAATGTAGAAAACATACAAAAATATTTAAATAAATGGTATTCTATTATTGTTTAACCGCACAATCACGATTAATTTTTTAAATCACGTGACTGCCCTAAAAAACCCGTAAATCTTGCTGTTCAGCAATTTTAAACCTTTGTATTAAAGCTGGTTATAACTTTTTTTTTTTTAAAGAAAGTATTATCAGGACACAGGACTAGAGTAGTGGCCTGTCTCTGGGATAAGGAAAAGAGGCAGTCATTACATCTGTGATACATGGAAGATCTGCCTAGTCCTATGTGTAGCTCAGATTTGTTCACTGCTATGCCTACAAATAATTTATTCATCCAAAGATGTATCACTATTCATGCAGGGTAACTGTGGTGTGAAATATTCACCATAGGCAAATAACTGAATTCTTTGAAGGTATGTGTGGGTGTACGGGGGTGTGCAAGTATTCTGGGAAAGCTTAAAAAGCTCTGTTTCTTATGCATTTGGGTTTCATGACTGTTCTTTTGTCAGAGGTGAATCCTGCACTGCATGGAGGGTCTTTGCATGGACGTTTTTCCATTATACAGAAGCAAAGAAGGCTTTCTGGAGCTCAGACAACACTATTTGCCTTTTGCTGAGCACAGCTGCTGATGTTGAGTGAGGCGGGAGAAGATTGCTTCAAACTGCTATTTTTCTTTTGTGTGCTTCTAGGGACTAGGTGTCAGTGCAGAAAGCAAGTAGAAATCCTTTTAAAACTAGGTACAAAGGATTTGCCATACTGGATGGACCAATGTCTAATCTGGTTGGGCCCTCTCTCGCTCTGACATTGTTTAATGCCAGAAGCTTCAGATAAGGTGTAAAACTTACATCTTGCATCTAACTGCAATATTATTGCAATATAATATTATTATTAATATTAGGAAGATTTTTCCTGGCCTTAACTGGTGATCAGTTTATTCCTAAAGCATGCTTACTGAGAGCCTACCAAGCTACTTAATTCATATAGCTCTTCATTCTTATTTTTGAAATCTTATTTTAGTTGCCTCTATGCTGTTCTGTAGTAGTGAGTTTCATAGGTTAGTGTTTCAGAGTAGCAGCCGTGTTAGTCTGTATCCACAAAAAGAAAAGGAGTACTTGTGGCACCTTAGAGGCTAACAAATTTATCTGAGCATAAGCTTTTGTGAGCTACATCTTACTTCATCGGATGCATTCAGTGGAAAATACAGTGGGGAGAACATGAAACAATGGGTATTACCATACACACTGTAACAAGAGTGATCAGGTAAGGTGAGCTATTACCAGCAGGGGAGGGGGGGAGAAAACTTTTGTAGTGATAATCAAGGTGGGCCATTTCCAGCAGTTGACAAGAATGTGTGAAGAACAGTGTGTGTGTGTGTGTGTGTGGGGGGGGGAATAAACACGGGGAAATAATTTTACTTTGTGTAATGACACATCCACTCCCAGTCTTTATTCAAACCTAAGTTAATTGTATCCAGTTTGCAAATTAATTCCAATTCAGCAGTCTCTCGTTGGAGTCTGTTTTTTGAAGTTTTTTTGTTGAAGAATTGCCACTTTTAGGTCTGTAATCAAGTGACCAAAGAGATTGAAGTGTTCTCCAACTGGTTTTTGAATGTTATAATTCTTGACTTCTGATTTGTGTCCATTTATTATTTTACGTAGAGACTGTCCAGTTTAGCCAATGTACATGGCAGAGGGGCATTGCTGGCACATGATGGCATATATCACATTGGTAGATGTGCAGGTGAACGAGTCTCTGATAGTGTGGCTGATGTGATTAGGCCCTATGCTGATGTCCCCTGAATAGATATGTGGACACAGTTGCCAACAGGCTTTGTTGCAAGGATAGGTTCCTGGGTTAGTGGTTCTGTTGTGTGGTGTGTGGTTGCTGATGAGTATTTGCTTCAGGCTGGGGGGCTGTCTGTAAGCAAGGACTGGCCTGTCTCCCAAGATCTGTGAGAGTGATGGGTCGTTCTTCAGGATAAGTTGTAGATCCTTGATGATGCGTTGGAGAGGTTTTAGTTGGGGGCTGAAGGTGATGGCTAGTGGCGTTCTGTTATTTTCTTTGTTGAGCCTGTCCTGTAGTTGGTAACTTCTGGGTACTCTTCTGGCTCTGTCAATCTGTTTCTTCACTTCAGCAGGTGTGTATTGTAGTTGTAAGAATGCTTGATAGAGATCTTGTAGGTGTTTCTCTGTCTGAGGGGTTGGAGCAAATGCGGTTGTATCGTAGACCTTGGCTGTATACAATGGATCGTGTGGTGTGGTCTGGATGAAAGCTGGAGGCATGTAGCTAGGCATAGCGGTTAGTAGGTTTCCGGTATAGGGTGATGATTATGTGACCATCGCTTATTAGCACCATAGTGTCCAGGAAGTGGATCTCTTGTGTGTACTGGTCCAGGCTGAGGTTGATGGTGGGATGTTGTTGAAATCATGGTGGAATTCCTCAAGGGCTTCTTTTCTGTGGGTCCATATGATGATGTCAATAATGTAGCGAAGTAGAGTAGGGGCACAAGGGGACGAGATCTGAGGAAGCGTTGTTCTAAGTCAGCCATGAAAATGTTGTCATACTGTGGGGCCATGCAGGTACCCATAGCAGTGCCACTGATAGGTTAGTTTGTATGCTGCACACATATTTCCTTTTGCTTATTGTACCGTTGGAAGGAGAAAATAGGCCTGCCTGGCTGACCAATAACTTTGTTTATTCAGCAACATTCCTCTTCACTACCCTCGCATCCCCAAAAAATGCAAAAGTGCTTCGGGGTACTAGATGACATCATAAAAATAAGTTAGTATACATTTTAAAACATGAGACTAAAAATATCATGTTGTGAAACGTCAAATGAGTATCTCCTTCCCAAGCCAAATAGTTCTTGTCTTTTTTAACTTCTCCTAATACAGAAGCCTCTCTCCTTGCTTCCAGTTATTTTCATAACCTTTTTCTAAACAGCTTATGTTACTGCCATGTATTTTTTTGACATTTGATGTTAGAGAGGAAAGCAGTAATGCTGGTGGGACCATACCACTTATTTATAATATTGTGAAATATTTTGTATTCTTTGACTTCTTCTAAAGAAAGCATATGTACTTATTCACTTTTGTAAGGTGCTATACATTGCCCAGACAACGTGATTAACTATCTCAAAATGATGCCTGGAGCTTTTTTCTGAGGGGACAAAATTTGTACAGAACCTTCCAGTGTGATGTGTAATCACAGTTGTTCTCTGCAGCATGCATTGCCCTGTTCTTGTCTGTGGCAAATTTAATCTGTCCTTGTGTTTTCAAGTTATTTAGTTTGGACCCCGATCCTGAGAGATGCTGAGAATCTGCATCTCCCAATGAAGTTCTTCCAGCATTATTTACAATCCCCCTTAGTCTTTAGTAAGTTTTCACATCATCATTCACCCTTTCTCCCAGTTTATTAATAATAAATATATTGAAGAAATTTGGTCCTGAACCCTGGAATAATCTATTATTAACTTCTCATGTTAAGAAAGGGCTGTGTATCTCTGCTTTGTGTTTCCTATGACTTGACCAGCAGAATGACAACTCTTCATGAGAAAGTGCAGCAGCAGCCCGCCATGAAAGGGTTAACAGGATTTGGGAAGTCTGACACTCCAGTGAAAAAAACAAAATAATTAACCAATTAGTTTGTGGTGGGGAGATAAAGGGAGTAGCTTTTTATAATCACAGTTAGACATTCCAGGCAGGGCATGTGTCATTTTGAAAGCTGAGGCAGCTGAAGGCATAAAACAAACAAGGCATGTGGGGTCTAGAATTATTTAGCCCAGCCTACACTCTTTCATGTTTAATTGCTTAATTACAGTTTACTGTACATTCTAATAGCAGAGACAATGCATCATTCAGGCTAAAGCAATGCATGATGCTCTGGTGCTCACTGCATTTTTTCCAGACTAAGTGAAATTCATTAATGTGCCCAGTCAAGTAAATGAAATGATCTTTTGTGCCGTTCGCTTTTGTTCCTCTTTTGTTTTCTCAACTGACTGGAGACCTTTTTGACTTAACAGCTTTGCGAATAAAGGGAAGGAGGGAATGGCAAGTGATTGATGGGATTATTTTCTTTTGGTGGGTACTGAGGATGGTAAAAATATTGGAAAATGATACTGATCAATCCAATGTTTAGCAGAGAGCAGTAGATTTTCATTTTTCAAGCAGGAGTCCTTGATCTGTTGATTATTGATCTGTCTTGGCTACTGAAGCATGCTATTTGGCAGTTACTGTATTAACACACTATTGAATTGCCAGCTTTTCTTTCAGAGAAGCTTTAACACCTTAGTGGTGCTTAAGAAATTCTTTGACTATTAATTAAACTGTTCACAATAGGCCAGTCTAAATCCTTTTTATAGGAACAATTAATTTAGGAACAAATTATGTAGCTAGATTTATACAATGACTTAATAATTTCAATGTGTATTGTCCATCACCATAATTTCACAGATGAAAAATACCTGCTGGGAAATACTTTTATGACGTGTTAAGCTAATTGTCAGCTTCTGGCATGCTATTCAGAATTGCACAGTTTCTATGGCATATTACAAATGACAGATCCCAAGGCCCAGAGATCTCTCTTCCTGTGTCCTGATGATTTCAAATGCTGTCATCAGTAAGGCTTAAATTAAACCTTTGATATAGTGAAAAGGATAAATGTTCGATCGATGTTCATTAGAAATGTCACTGGCTGGTTTTGATGATGCACTTGGTGGGAAACAAGTCCTGTTAGCAGTGGCATGAGTGAATCCTATAGGTGTCCCTTTGGCCCTGATCATCCCATCCCACATGCACTTTGCAAGAGAGGAAAAGAGCATAATGAACAGCAGCTTCATTGAAAACTGACATGGAGGGTGAGACTCTGGCCCCAGTGAAATCAATAGCAAAACTGTAATTGACTCCATTGGGGCCAGGATTTCGCTCAAGAGTATATAACAAGTTCAATGCTCTGATGCCCCTCCTGAGTCTTTCACAGACTGCTGGATGGCTGTAGTGGAACTGGGCAGGCTTTGGGGGGAGGCCTGTTTCTTCCTCTGCTGTGAGGCCTGTCTAACACCCCCCCACCACCACCAAAAAGACTGCTAACAGATAAGTGAGGCATTGTTCTCACTTGGCAACACACTCCACTCCCTTCCCAAACAACTGCTGGTGGTGGATCAGCCATTGCCACCAAAGAGCCCTTGAGGGGATGGGGATAATGAAGGCCTGAAGGTCCCTCTCTCTGAAGACCATACTGGTATGTGGGGTGGGGGGGAGGCTGATCCTGCAGAGGGAGAGCGATTCAAAAAGGAGGTTGCTGCCATTTTGTTTTGGATGACTGAATCCAAATTTATTTGTTAGTCTCTAAGGTGCCACAAGTACTTCTTTTTTTTTTCTTTTTTTTTGTGAATACAGACTAACACGGTTGCTACTCTGAAACCCTGTACTGTAACTCTGGCAGCATTTGGATCCAGAGCTGAATGGAGCCACCTTGGTCAGCCTCTAAATGTTGGTACTACTTGATCTTGATTCCAGTGTAATATGTAGATTTGTTATGCTGAGCCTGGAATTGACATGCATATTTTATTCCCTGTATAATGCTAGGAGCAGGACAAGGATCATATAAAGGAGAAATAGAGAGTATAATTTTCACTTGATAATGGCACAAGTGAGCATGGGAAGCTTTGCCCTTATAATCCAAAATGAAACCTACAGTAGGGATGGTTTCGTCATTGGGTAGGCAAATGCTATGCTGTGCTATGTGTGTTTTATAGAAATATAGCTGCCTGGGTCTGTCCCTCCATCTGCAGCTTGAGCACTAGAAAAATTATTTTTCAGTGCTGTCCAGATTTTTCTTCTGAGCTGAACTTTTTGTCTGCTAAAATTAAGTTTTAATTTTAAAAAATATATACACTTATGAAAACGTTGAGTTAAAAGGAAGTGACAACAATATAACTTAAAGGGACCACTCAAAGTTGACAAGTTCAAAAGTGTAATTTATTTTATGTTAAATCTCCCCCCACTTGTCCAAAAGTGTGTGTGTGTGTGTGTGTGTGTGTGTGTGTGTGTGTACGTGAGGGAGGACTTCTCTTGATCCTGTAAAAAAACCAAAAAACTATAACCTTGCTACAACTAGAACTGTGATGTTGATAAAATGGCGTGTTGTACAACAAACAGCAACAAATCCAATATTTGGGTTTCTTTTCAATTACAGCTGTATGCAAGGACGTTGTGTTCTGCCTGCCCATTCTTGTGAAGGGGCAGGACTCTGAAATGTACAATAATCCTGCCATGGGAGTTGTTTGAAGAATGAGATTCTTGTGCATTTCAGTACTATATCTGGTGAAAAGAACAGAACTGACAGATGGAATTAAGAAATGCTTGATCATCTACACACACACACACACACACACACACACACACACACACACACACACACACACACACACACACACACACACACACAAAACTAGTGTGACTAATTTTAGGCCTACTAGTCTCTAGTCCTTTTAACTGCGACAGTCTGAGCAACACACTAAAGCAATCACAGATAAGGACATCTAGATTTTTTTTGTTCTCAAACTGCTTCTACTTAGATATAGTTGCTTAGGCCCATTCCTACTTGAATAACTTTACACATGTGTGAGAAGTCCCCCTTACTTGTGGAAGTATTTGCAAGATTAGGCCTTTATTGATCAAGAAAAGCACTTGAACTTTAAATAAATTAATCTGTTTTCCCCTTCATATTCCGTCACTCCAATATGTAAGTGTTCATCACTGAAATCTAGAACTTTACGTTTCTACTCTTCTGAAAGTAGAGTTCATTCTAAACTATGTGGCAGTCTATATGTCAAAGTTCCTGTGTCTTTAGGTTTTAAAATCTCATGATACCTGCATGGGCAGGGTTGGAATCAGTGATTTGATAGCACTGAAATAAAACAGAACATTGTTCTGAAACTGCGTTTTGCCATGTGTGGTGCTCATGAAACTAATAACAGTGAAGAATCCAGTGAAAAAAGAAACACATGTAGGTGTTAATTTCTAGCTCACAGTGCAGGGGGGAATTAGACACACAGGTCTTGCTGATATTAATTGAAGTAGTGTTTCTGATTCCTCTTTATATTCTTATGTTCACATCATCGCAGCCCATCATTGAGAAATCATAATTTTCCTCATTTATCCAAATACAATTCTGATTAATGCACTTTGGTGGTGGTTATTCTTGAACATCAGGAGGAGAGGCTTTCAGGACTTCCTATCCTACACACTTTCTGGTTCTTTGTTGGTAGCGTCAGTGCTACAAGCATTTGAAGTCCTAACAATGAATCCTCTGTAGTTTAATACAAGGTTAATAGAAACTGTAAACAAGCAGTGTTGTTGAATGGTTGATTGTAATTTTGCTAGATAATTCAGTAAAGAGATTCACAGCCCCTATTATTTCAGGTATTGCAAGTTGTATGCAGTTGTGATCAACATGCACTTAGTTTATAATATATAATCCCAGATACATAGAATCTCAGCAGCTACATTGAACCACTTAAATTACCAGTTTTGATTTTCTTACTGCTGCCAGGGGTGAAGTCTCTTTGCTTTCTCAGGGAGTGGCATGGCCGAAGTTGGTGAGATTCTATTGTAGGTATTTGAAGACTCACGTCTGTTTTATCTTCTGTCTCAAGGGATTGGTGCTGATCTTCATCACTATGGAAAGCAGTTACCTTGTTACTAGTTGTGCTTATACAGGTTTTCAGGAGGGCTGGCGTGGAGGATTGACTTAGCGAACATTCTATGGAGGTTTTTGCTGTGACAAGCACAGATTTTTGCAAGGCCCAGGTGCTCATGTGATTTAAAATTTCACGATTCCTAATCCTTACAATATTATAAGGATTACATATTCTTGCAAGGGTGGGAACACAGAAAAAATATTTGGTATTGTTCAGACCCTCTGCAAATAGCTTGTAAATGCATTTATAAGCCAAAATAATGATTGCAGCTTTGTTTTCAAAGCTCAGCTAAATATTCCCAGAGTAATGAGAGCAGTGAATTGGAATGATTTTATTTAGATATACCTTTTTGATCAAGAGAATATAGTTTGATAACTGGTCACATAATACTGAGTCCACTGTTATTTTCTTTATTTTCTAAAGAAAAATAAGGCTTTGTTTTCTATTTTACTTTGTCTTTATTGGCTTTTGGATCGCTATGATTTTGCATGCCAGAATGTTACTGAATACATAGAAATCACTCTCAAATATAACTCAGAGGCCCAACATGTTCCAATAAGTCTGGACACATTGCAGAACACATTAACAAAATCGAATTGTGAAACACATTAAGAAAATCCATATTTTGTACTCCGTTTAAGCCTTCTAGGTCTATGGAAAGCTGCTACAGTGGAATAAGCTCTGGCAGCACTGCAGTCTATATATGAATAAAATCTATGTAGTAATTTAACCTAAATATACCAGTACATTGCATCTACTACAAAAAAGAAAAGGCAAATTAAGACTAATGGAGAAGCCAAAGAGCATTGTTAGCTAGAGGTGGATACATGTCCCATTCATATTCATCTGCTAGAATGGAGAAAGTTCTAAACCTAAATCCACATAATTTCCTCAGATCCCATCTTTACAAATGCATGTTAGTCATGAATACAAAACTGTTTAAAAATGTACATGTGCAAACTAAGCAGGCTAGAACAGAAATAAGGTTTGTAAGACCATACAGCAATATTTGTGACAAAACAGTTTCCGGACAATAATAGTGAAAAGAGATTGTGCAGAAATAGTATTTCCCATGTACAACATCTCATCCGCTGGCTGGCTGGCCTTTTTTCTATGGTTCTCGTGATAACAGCTGCCCTTCTTCTTGTTTTATAGCATTTTTATACCATTGCAGTAAGTAATGTATCTGTGCAAAATTACTGCATTTAAACTGAACTCCTATATTGCAACTGGATTATACATTAAAATATTCAAGCTCTGACTTTCTCATTTATTTTCTGTTCGATATAACAGATCTTTATTATAAATAGTCAGTAATCTCTCCATACCTAAGGCTGCAATCAGCTTCCAGCATAAAGCCCTATTTTGGGTCCCCTGCAACTTTTGGAAAAATAACTAGGCCTGAAAATTGTCATGTTTACCCTGAAGGTGAAGGAGAATATTTCTGCAATTTTTGAATTTCTGCAAGTTTTAAAATTGGCAAAACCATTTGAGTGACAGGTGTTAATATGTGTTTCAAGTCAAGGATAATATTTTAATGTATACAAAGAAAAATTCATAGTTATAGAGGATACATGCTGGAGGTCTCATGCTGCTACTAGTAAAACATCCTTTAAAAGGAAACAGTAATAATTTTAATAATATGCTTTTTTAGTCACTCTTACACCCCATTCTGTATTTTGGAAAGCAATGACTCTGGAAAAGACTCTGGAAAAGAAGCGAAACACAGTCTCCTCTACCCAATGACTCTGAAATGAGCTCCAAATGCAATGATGTGGCTAAAAGAGCTCTGCAATCCTTGGATGCATGAGCTGGGGAATATTCAGTGAAAGTAGGGGTGTAGTATTTCCTTTGTATTGGATATTAGTGACACCAGTACTGTGCCCAGTTCTGGTGTCCATACTTCAGAAAGGATATTGGTAAACTGGAAAAGGTTGAAAAAAGAGCTACAAAAATTATTTGAGGTCTGGAAATCCTGCTTAACAGAGAGAAACAAATAAGCACAATCTTTTTAACTTATCCATGATCAAAAAATACCTACATGGTGAGAAGATTTCTGATAGTAGAGAGCTCTTTAACGTAACAGACAAAAAGACATAATAAGATCCAATGGCTGGAAGTTGAAGCTAGACAAATTCAGACTGAAAATAAGCCACAATTTTAACAATGAGGGTTATTTAAACACTGGGACAACTTACCTAGGTATTTGGTAGACTCTGTCACTTGGAGTCTCTAAAGCAAGATTGGATGGCTTTCTGAAAGATATAGTATAACTCAATGGGAAGTAATGGGCTTGATGCAGGAATAACCAGGAGAAATTCTATGGCCTGTGTTCTGCAGGAGGTCAGATTTGATGATCACACTGCTCCCTTCGGGCTTTAACCTGTAAAGCTGAAATTTTGACTGCTGTCTAATGCTTCTTTGTCTACCTCTATATCAAAAATAACTTGTTACTGCCACTTCATTCTTTTCACAGAGTGAAAGCTAATGTGCTCCCTATATTTCAAGGAAATAAGCAGCATTTGAGCAAAGTTATGAACACTTTTATATCACTGATTTCAGTCGGAGCAGGATACAGCACTACATATTTGAGAGCATGATGCACTTCATTGTCTGATTGCAGCTTAGAAGGAAGAGAACTTCCTTCTGTAATTTACTGAGGTTTTCCTTTGGCTACAGTGTTAGGAGATTGTGCTTTTGGAACTATGGGCTAGGGTTCTGTTCTATTGTGGTTTATGGTCATAGCCTGTTGACAGTTCAGGTTTATTTATCTCTCCCTTTTGACTGCATAGAGAGAGAAATCCTCAGACTTGCACTTTTTATAGGTAAGTCTCGTTCAAAACCAGAATTTGTTCTGAAAATTTTGAACGGACTGCTTGAAATTAAAGCTATTAAAATAGCTCCATCTGAACTTTTTTGTGAAGCATCTAATAATTATTCATGCCCTCTGTATACCCAATAAAACCACATTACATCACAACTTTCAAGGTTTACTAATGTCCCCCAACCATACTGGGGTGTAATCTATCTGCAGCATTGAGGTGTAGAACCATGGTGACTCAAACCATGGATAAATGCATATAGAAAAATATGCTTGTAACATTGGCTTGTGCAGCAGGCAGTTGGAAAAGGAAGGGCTAATAAGCATAACTGAAATCGCTCCTCACGAATATACTGTGTACAATCGATACATCCCTACTCTTTGATTTGATCATTGAAAGAATCCATCAGTGACAGGGTTGCTTGTAGAATATAATCTCTGCCAAAAAATTTCTCTGCTCCTGCTCCATCAACTTTAGCTATGGAGAATTGTGCCTGCCACTTATCAAATAATGGCAATTATTGAAACACAGTACTGTTTCTTCCCTTGAAACTGTCTGTTGTTCAAGCCAGTGTCAATAATAATTCCATCTCGCTGCATTCGTAAAGCACTTATCACTATATTGCTATACCACAGGAGGCAACCTATGGTAGCAACCTGCATGGACCTTGCAGAGAGGAGTACATGTTGCAGCAGGGAAATCTTTGGAGGAGGCATCAGAAGATTAGTCTGTGTCCACATGGTAGCTTCAGGTTCAGCGTCTCTGTAAAGAGTTCTCTTAATAAAAAGCCAATTTAGTTTTATAAGCATGGAGTCCTCTCGTGTTATTAACCAGTGTGACTGGATGCCTGGGATGAGAATGCCACACTCAGGGAAGACTGCAAGAAACAGGGCAGACAATCCCTCAAAACTGGTGTTTATGCTATAATTAGATTCACCAAACCAATATCAAAAGAACTTCTATAGTACCGCAGTGGTTAGCAAGAAGCGAAACACAGTCTCCTCTACCCATCCAGACAAATTGGTCCAATTTAGTGAGGGGTTACTGAAAACCTGATTTACCATATGTGAGGTTCTATCAATCCCAAGAGATCAGACACTTAGCTTGAGGTCAATATGTATCTCAGATCTTATCCAACTATCACACTGTCAGCCAATCCTTAGTGAACTAACTAATCATTTATTTATAAAAGAAAAGAAGAGAGTTATTGAATGGTTAAGGAATCATATGGATACAAGTGATTTTCAGTGTTCAGAGACCAGGATCCATAGTAATGATGGAATAGGCTGCTGGCTTGCAAAAATCTCTCTGGTAACTTCCAAAAGATTGGAAGGTTCTAAGTCTATAGTTCAAAATACTAGTTTTAGTTGTAAATCCACAGTCCAGAGAAGTGGAGCAGGAATGAGGAAATTGGAGGTGTCTCAGGTATCTTTTATATCTTCCACCATATGCATGGAAATTTACTGTCCCAAACAAAGCCCACAGGCCCTGTGTATGGAAAGTTACTGACAAAGATGGAGTCTGAGGTCACATGTCCATGTCACATGCCGTTACATGTTTTGCTGAATCACAGGGGTTGCCATTAGCTCCTTGCAGTCTGAGGTGTCCTCAGGAAGAGCCATCTGGAGGGTTGATTCTTCTTAATGGCCTATCAAGCTTGAATAGTCCATTCACAATTGGCTGATGAGACTGGATATAAACTACCTTGTTGGTTTCAGAGTAGCAGCCGTGTAAGTCTGTATTTGCAAAAAGAAAAGGAGTACTTGTGGCACCTTAGAAACTAACAAATTTATTTGAGCATAAGCTTTTGTGAGCTACAGCTCACTTCATTGGATGCATTCAGTTGGTGTCACCTTGAGTACAAACACATTTGAGGTACAAATACAGGGCCAATATTCATAACTTCAGATACAGTGATGTTACATGGATTTAACAAGGATAATCTTACTTGACAGATTTTAACTTTTCCATTGACACCTTCCATGATACACTTTGTATAAGATTTGTTGCAACTGTATATATATACAATGGTAGCAACAAATGGTGATCTTCAATCATACAGCATCACACCCAGCACACAGTACATGAAACACCTAAGCTGCTGTAAACAAAGGAAGTGGGAACTTAAGGGATGATTTTGGCCTTAAGCTATTAACAGAAATGGTAGATCATTTGATTTAACAAAATTGCTCGTGAGAATGATTGCAAGGGGCCTGTATTATGATGTCAGCACCTAGATGCTACTATACATTAAAAGCACCGAGAAGTGCTTACTGTGGATTAAATGTGAAGCTGGCCAAATAGGATTTGATCCTATACTTCCTCAAGTCAATGCAAAGCTCCCGATTAATGGTGCAAGGTCAGGGCTATCATGCAAGAAAGGGGTTTAGCTATTTGGCTGAAATTGTAAATAACAGCTGGCAGCCTCCTGGGCTGTCTCAGCAGCATTCCTTAAAATTGGCATGGAAGCTGAAGAGCTTTCATCCTCAGGGCAGGGTTGGGGAACATTTGCAAACAATCTGTTTTGTCAATGCTATGCCTGTGCAGTGAATAAAAAAAAAAATGGCTGTAAGTCTCTACCAATGTTAGTCAATCACCATATATGTGCACCAAACTCACTTAGAAAAGGGTTAAAAAAATAGATGAAGCACTTTTTCTGTATGTCTGTGGAGGGGAATAAGCAAAGATTTACAGTAGATGGAATTTGCAAAAGCATAATTGTGGGAAAAAGCCATATTTTGTGTCTCATGGTATGTCTACTCAGAAACTGAAAACCCACAGCTGGACTGGGTCAGCTGACTAGGGTTTGTGGAGCTCAGGATGCAGGGCTGTAAAATTGCAGTGTAGACATTTGGGCTCAGGCTGGACCTCAGCTCTGGAACCCCAAAGGAGGGGAGGATCCCAGAGCCTGGGCCCCAGCCTGAGCCCAAATGTCTACACCACAACTTTTAAGTCCCTCAGCCCGAACCCTGCGAACCTGTGTCACCTGAGATGGGCCAGCTGTGGGTATTTAACAGCTATGTAGATATATCCTCAGTGATTTTCCCCATGTCCCTTTCAATCATAGAGAACTGAATCATCAGTATAGCTATGTAAACATTATAAAGAATATACATTTGTCCCTTTTTAGTTTATTATATGAAGTTCAGTAGACTTTTAATATTAAATAAAAAATAATAATCAAGGTGCAATCACTTTTCATTGGACTCCCACATTTGTATTTAAATCTTTTATACAGAATGCCTTTTTGGGTCCTGATCTCTTGTCACTGCATCTATCTTTTAGCATGATTTAAAATGAGAGAGTGAAGCATTTAAATTGCATTGTTTGGCATCTGAAAATTCCCATACACCTTCTCCAGTTACGCGGGGATGGGCAAAGTGACATTTATGTAAATAAAACAATGATATCACATACTACAGTCTAGTCTAGGTTATATAATTTAGGTAGTTCTATCTGATCTAATCCTGTAAGGAGGGAGAGATCTTGTAATTAGTGTACAGTGGAAACTGGAGATTCTTGAAAAGTGTCAGTTTCATATGTGATCTTGCAGTTATGTAAAAACATTTACCTCCCTGCTATGTTTTCACTTTTAAGCAGTTCAGCTGTACATATGTATATAGTTTATTGCATATGTTGTTTTCCCCAAACTGATTCCAAATTATGTTATTTTCAGTAGTAGAATCGAAGATGTGAATGAATGACTCTGCAAGGGCTCTCCTGTTCAGTATTCCTCAGGCTTTCTCCTTGAAAGCATTCAAAGCCTATATCCAAAGACCATACTCCACTGATGCTATGACTTCTTGTGATTGCAGTCTTATTGGAATCTTATTATTATTATCATCTATTATTTATTACTGTTTGTTAAACTCTGACAGCGTGCTGTGCAAGACCAACAGATCAAGAAAGTTCCTGCTACCGAGAGCCACAATCTAGACAGATATAAAGCTAAAATGCACTGGGAGACCCAGAGGAAGGAATCACTTTACAAGTATTTTTTTAAACAATTCTTAAGCTGATCATTTTCATATTGTTTCTGTTATGGTGGTACTCTAAGGCACCACTCAGTCATAGAGCTAGGTGCTGTACAAACACATAGGTAATGAAGGTCCCTGCCCACAAGAACAGATCCCCATCCTGCAGACACTTACACACATACTTCACTTTAAGCACATGACTTCTGTGGGTCTAATCACAGCAGGATCAGTGCTGAAGTCAAGACAAAGATATAAAGTGCACTAAGAGGGAAGTGGTGAGAGGTCGAGGATAACTGTGATAAGATCATAGTTAGATAGGATACTATGTGCAAATTCAATGGCTCCGAATCATTTGAGAAATTGAGACTAGATCCTCGGTTGGTTTCAATTGGTGTAGCTCCATACAGGTGTGTGGGTTGGGGTTGCAGCAGCACCCCCTGGCTTGAAGTGGTTTCAATCATACACAGGGTTTACAATTTTGTTTAGTGGCTTTCGGCACCCCCACTACAAAAATTGTTCCAGCACCCCTGGCTCCATAGAGTTCTAAAGAGCAATTTAAACAGACTGAGAAACTGGTGCCTGATTTTTAAATTACTTCCCTATCAAACTGTAGCCCTGTGTGCTCCCTTACCCGTTACTCCCATTCTCCTCCATCCTCTGACAAGTGACTCTTGACTCCCTGCTTCTTATTTCTGTAGTATTTTGTTGTTTTGCCCCTATGCACCCATCTAGAATTATTAGTTTGGGTGTTTTTTAAGTGATATATTTTACCACAACTCCCTCAAACAATTTGTCTCCTCCTCTTGTCTGCCTACCACATATTCTGTTCTGTTCCATTCAAATTCCTACACCTCCCTCATCACTGTAGTACTAGAGCACCTTCTACTTGGTACCTCAAATGATGGGACTAGTATCTGTCATATGCAGTTCACTCTTTCTCTCATCCTCTCCCCAGGAGGAGAATTCTGTGTGCAGCATGGTGTTAATTTTGTTTACAGTACTGTGCACATATAGTCTATAAATGTATTTATATTAGTGAAGACAAGGCCAAAGACATGCACATTGTATTTGGAACAAAAGGTGGTGAGGTTTGTGGTGGTTCTTAGGTCCGGTAGAAGTTTGTTCTACAGGCTTGGACTGGCCCCCAAGAAGGCTCAGTTGCCTGCATGGACAAACTTTTTTACTTTTGTGGTAGGTTGGTTCTCATCCCAGAGCTTTCTGCATTCTGGGACAAGGTCATTGAGTGCCTTGAACATAAGGAATGAGTGGAAACAACTAGGGCTATTTGCCTCCTAAATCTTGGCTCTGCAAGTGTGGGCAGGGCTTACCTCATTCTGGTGCTGCTGGCAGCCACTAAAGCAGCTGCTGTGGACTCTCTTTCTCGGAGGATGCTGGGGCCTTCGTAAAGGGCCTTCGTAAATGTAAAACATTTTGTTTGGGGGCCTAGTGGAAGAAGTGAATCTCTGACAGGGATTCGAAGGTTGAGGGCCTCTGGCATGCTGGGATTGAGAAGCTGTTCTATGTATAGTGGACAGACTGCATGGAAAAAGACACAAAGTTGGGAATGAAACAAGGAGGTAAAAGAAAACCAGATAAGGACTTGGTTTTGCAATTTGACTTTGAGATGCATTCTTATTGCTGTGTTAAAACCAGTGTAAAGATGCAGGCCTGTGAAAACCGCAATCCTAGAAGCTAACATCGGAAAATGTATTTTAAGTGTTGAGATGACAGAATGCTGATGGGTGTATTTTTAACAGCCAAGTGTAAAATTTAGGGCAAACATAAAGTATACTTATGGGTAAAGAAATCACCTTTCGTTCACATCAATTTTACACCACTGTAAATCTGTCTTCAGTGGAGTTACTCTGGATTTACAACCTCATTAGAGAAGAATCAAGCCCAGAGCTTGTTAACTAACGTTAAGGGCATAGTGCAAAGCAAATCTGTTTACTCAGGCTTTTGCATGTAAAGTGGCAGTATATTTATATGCTTGAAGTCAGTAGGAACTTTTCTTTATTAAGCTTTGAGTAAAGGCTCTAGAACTTGGTCTTCGTTTATTATGGGATGAGTTTATGTAATATTTGTTATATCCTTTTAAAATGGAATATATAACTAGAGGCAGCTGTAATCGGTGCATTTTAAAATTAGAAGACAAATCAGCCAATATATGTGACTTTTTCATTAATCCAAAATCATCTCTAAATATCTGTTCCATCATAGGCTACTTTTAAATTATCATATGCAATGAAGACATTGTTATTTGCATGAGTGGTAACATCTACTTTTTGCAGAAATGTAGACCATTTTATCTCATGGGTGATAAGATTTATAGTTTTCTATCTTTTTGTTCACACAACAGAAATAAATACTCTAGAGACGTTCAGCGATTCTAAGGCCAGAAGGTGCCATTGTGATCATCTAGTCTGGCCTCCTGTACAATACAGGACATAGAACTTCCCAAAAATAATTCATAGAGCATATCTCTTAGCAAAACATCCAATCTTGATTTAAAAATGGTTAGTGATGGCGAATACACCACCCCTCCATAAATTGTTCCTGTGGTTAATTATTCTCACTGTTAAAAATCTACACATTATTTCTGGTCTGAATTTGTCTAGGTTCAGCTTCCCGCCAGCCATTGGATCGTGTTATATCTTTCTCTGCTAGATTGAAGAGCCCATTATTAAATAATTGTTCCCTGTAGTGGACTGACTGCATGGAAAAAGTCACAAAGTTAGGAATGGAAGAAGGAAATAAGAGCAAATCAGATATGGACTTGATTTTGCAATTTGACTTTGAGGTGCATCCTTATGCATTTCTGTATGTATATTGCAATCAGGTCAACCCTTACTCATCTTTGATAAACTAAATAGATTGAGCTGTTTGAGTCTATCACTATAAAGCATGCTTTCTAATCCTTTAATCAATCTTGTGGCTCTTCTCTTAACCTCTCAACATCCTTCTTGAATCGTGGTTTCCAGAATGGGACACAGTGTTGCAGCAGCCTTTCTTGTTCAGTAACATAAAAGATACTGTCATTTTGTTCATCATCCTGGGACATTATAGCAAGGCCATTTCCTAGCAAATACTAGCATCATTTAGCAACTATTAATCAAAATTTTTCACACATTTTTTCATCTTTAATTAATTCAAGTTGCACTTAAAAATTCACTCGTTTCATGAGACCTACAAGTAATCTGTTTATATTTTAAAACAAACATGCAAGAAAAACCCCACTAAGTCATCTCTTCCTCTGGATTTCCCAATACATCTTACCTTTGTTCCTTAAGTTCTGTGCAGCAGCTGGCCTAATAAAATCTTTATTCCCTGTGCATTAGTGCACTTTTGGCCAGTTGATGTGCACATTCATGTCTGGATTGTTTTTTGCATCAGCACCTGAATTAAATAGAGTAACTTTGCTGGACTTGAGATTAAACTGGAAAGTAGGTATGAAAACCTCTAAAGCAAAAAAGCGAGAAACAAGGTGCACTTTTCTAGAGAGTACTGCAATATATAGCAGCCACTGGGAAGGGGATATAAACTCTGGAAGTAGAGGAGAAGTCACTGGGAAGGGATATAAACTCTGGAAGTAGAGGAGAAGCTCCCTAGAAATACATAGTTTCCCCAAGAGAAGAAGGAAAAAGTCAATGAGGCATAACTCTTTTATAAACTGGTCTCCAGAATGGTAATACCTGAACTTAATGGTACCTCTTTTCCCCCAGGTTTGTTCCCTTTTGTTCAATTTGTAAGACTGCATTATTGCAGATCTTTGGAATTGCATACGTAATTTGGATGGAACTGGAATGGCGTTGTCATTGTTCTGGGTACGGACTTTCTCCCTTGAGTAGAGATGATTGTCTAAAATGCAGTTTCAGGCAGAGTATTTCTACAATATCCAAGCTTGGACACTATGACATTTTAATTTTAGGCTCTGGTAATCAGTATCTCTCAGTCCTCAAGTTCACTGAATGTTTTGATAGAACTCAGGGCCTAGACTAGTTCTGAGAAATTATTTCCAATTTTAGTCTCTCAACAGCAAAACATGAAGACCAGCATTCTGCCAGACTTGCTCATTCCTAATGGGATCAGGGCACCTTTTTTGCTTAGCAAGGCTGAAACGTCTATCCCTTTTAATAGTGCTTACACTCCATTTAGTATTCCCACTGCAAGTGCTATTAAATAAATACTCCTTAATGAGAGTTAAAATTACAACACAGAGAAATGTGCTAGTTAGCTTGGAGCCACGTAAAAGGCTTAGTACAAATCCATAATATTCCAGCATAAATGGAATATATTTTTCACTGTTAAATCAATAGTCTTCAGTGTGTGTTTACAAATTGGCAATGTTTATATAATGAATTAGATTGTCTATGGTTTATTCATCTGGCATCAGTCATACTGTGAACTCCAAAACTACTTCTTAAGAGTCATCCCTTCCCCTTTTTCTGATCCCTTTGTAAATTTAACAATGGGAACTGGGTCTTTTGTTTACACCACATATTCAGTGGGAATGACTCTACTCCCCGTCCTCCTCTGAACTCCTTGTAGACTAAAAGAAAAGGAGTACTTGTGGCACCTTAGAGACTAACAAATTTATTAGAGCATAAGCTTTCGTGAGCTACAGCTCACTAGCTCACGAAAGCTTATGCTCTAATAAATTTGTTAGTCTCTAAGGTGCCACAAGTACTCCTTTTCTTTTTGTGAATACAGACTAACACGGCTGCTACTCTGAAACTTGTAGACTAAGAAACAGACCTTGCAGTTTTCTCTTCCATACTGTTTGTTTGCTCTTATTCTAGAGGCAGTTTGTGAATGTTCTCATCAATTGTCCTGACCCAAGGCCAGTTTGACAGAAATTATGACTATGCTTTGTACCTAAAAACACAGAAAGACCATATTAATTTGTATGTAGAATATGTCTGACATATTTATTACAATGTTTTAAATATAAGCTTCATTCATCAAAATATTTTCTTAGTGTACATAAATCTTTAGTGTTGCTTCAGCAGTTAAAAAATTGTAGATACAACCATAGATAACTTGAGGGTGGAGGATTCAGTGCATTAGGAGTTGACACATGCAGAAATTTGCACTCACACATTTGCCCATATATTTCCTGAAAGTCAGGCACAGTATACACAAATTCAAAAAGCCATTATCAGCACTGTCAAAATCAAATCAAAGACATTCTCTTCTCACCTCTCTTCTTTCTGGACTTTCTTCCATTTATAAAAAATAGACCTGTTTGAAAATTTTAGATGAAAAATATCCTTTCCATCCAAAAAGTTCACGGAAAACATTTCCTCTTCCCAATCCCAACATTTTTATCTTAAAAATATTTTAGGGTTTCAGTTGCTGGTTTTTTGGTTTTCAGAAAGAATCACAGGGAACTCAGGGGAAAAAGGGAATAAATAAAAAATATGCTGGGTAAAATTGGGATTTTTCCCAATAGCCTTGACTGGAAGAGGCGGAGACTTTAAAGATTTAAAGGCCCCGGGGCTTTTAAATCACCCCCCGGAGGTCCTAGCTGCAGAGGCGGCTGGGAGCGCCAGGGCTCAGGGCCCTTTAAATCATCGGTGGAGCCCTGCCACCACTACCCGTTCTGCTGCAGGGCTTGGGAGGTGATTTAAAGGGCCCAGGGCTCCAGCTGCTTTAAATCACCAGCCTGGGGAAGCCGGCATGCCGGACCGCACCATCTTACTTTCACCTCTGCCCAATTATTAAAAAGAGTTTAATCATACACTGTTCATGAGGCTGAACTGTTTTTTAACGGTGTTCTTGAACTGGGCTAGAGCCCTGCAAAAGTCTGAGTGAAGTAGTTTGGAAGCACAGTTAATCTTGTCTGTACTGCAAGACTGAACTGTTAAATGACTATCATGTTGTAATGGGTCTTCAGCATGATAGATTTTTTTGGAAGTTGATTACTAGGAATGGGTGTTATACTGAGTAAGTCGAGAGAAGTCAAAGATAGTGTGATATGCAGGTTCAGGGAACTGGAAGTAGGTATAATTTACTCTAACCTAATTTCTGTTTAGACTTAGTTTAGACTTTTTAGACACATCTGTAAATAGGTCTCATTGTATTGAAATTCTGTTTTCACTTGCACCTGAGCAACATCACTGAAGGCAATCGATATGTTCTGCAGAATTTTACTACTGGTGGTGGAGCACAAGCCAGAAAGAACAGAGTTTGATTGTCACATCTCAGGTTAAGTAGTAGAGTTGACAGTTTGAAAAAAACAAATCTAAAAAAAACAAAAAAAACTTTGTAAATTGAGATAGTTTGATGGATTACTAATGAGATTAACAGAGGTGGATCCCAACAATACCAATTTGATAAAGTCACTTTTCAGGGCAGAAGTGCAGTTTAATGCTTTATAGTCACGTAAAAGCAAGGAAGTCTCCTTGTCTAGGCACTTAATTTGCAACTGTGTGGCACTCACAGAGGAAGGCTGGTCCAGTGGTTAGAGCCTAGGTCTTGGGAGACTTGGGTCCATATCCCTGCTCCATCAAAGACTTCCCGTGTGACCTTGTGCAAATCATTGTCTCTCTGTGTTTCAGTTCCCCATCAGTAAAATGTGAATAATGGGGTGTTATGAGGATAAATACATTAAATATTGTTAAGCACACAGATAGTACAATGTCTTAGATTGTCCTTATAGCTGTATTATCTGAGTGCCTGATGTAGGGGTATGCATATGTATACACAAAATGAAAACAGCCAGTTTATTCCTGTATTGGGAAGTCAGATTCGATCCTTCTTTCCTTCTGCTTTTGCTCTATATGTAGGAGTATTTTTAGTGTCTCTGATTTTGATTTAGAGGCTTGATGTAACCAGAGAGCCTTTCAAACCACCACTACTTCCTCCTCGCTTATTCTATGTGAGTGACCAGATTGGGAATTGCTAGATGAAAGCCCCTATGCTACAAGTCATTCTCAGACGTAGAGGAACATTGAATGAGACTGCATCCCGGGCAGTACAATACACATCTAAAGCAACTGGCAGTTTTAGTAACTTTTATTATTTTAGCATTCTATGATTTAATTTACTTTGGGTTTGAACAGGGTATTGCAGGACACAAATGGTGACTTTGAAAATATGTCTTTTAATGATTGGCTATCAGTACAATATGGAATATATTTATTTGAGTTGCATGTATTCTTTTAAGAGTTTTTTTTCTGTTCTGTTTCCATAGATGACATTCTAATTCTGCTATGTAAAAGTATCACGTTTTCAGCATAAGCAGTATCTAATGTGAATTCCTTTTTTTTAAAAAAAACTGATTCTGACAGATTAAAAAGCATGGTGCTGCAGTCTTGCTTTAGAATACAGAACACTCTCCTTCTCACAATGACATGAGATCTAGCCGATTTTACTTCTTTCATCTACTGAGTTTTAAATGCTGTTTTCACCCCTTTTCCACTTTCCTTCACTTTTCTCACTGTTCGGGTCCAATCCAGTGTGGTGCTGCCCACTCTGCAATCCTGTTGCATTTAATCAGAGTTGATAATGCTCAGAACCTGACAGTATGCACTCAGCTCCTAACAGGATCAGACCCTTACTGTTCTAAATCTTCTCCTGTGCTCTTAGTGTGGAAACATAACTCTAATCTTTCAGCTGGAGCTTTCACTTGGTTCTGTTTCTAAAAGCAAGTGCAAGTACAGATAAGAATGAAACTAGACAGGAATCACAAGAGTGAAATGGAAGATGTCTCAAAAGGAGATAAATATACAAAACACAAAGAGGAAGTTTTAAAAAATTAAAATTGACATTACATGGAATAAACCAAAGATAGCAACTTGCTTCATATTTCTCTCTCCCGCACTCATAGAGCGTTCCATGTAGTTTTATTAAATTGTTTTACACTAATACTTACTGGCTCTAAGTAAAATGGGAATACTATTACTCTAGACTGTACAAATACATAATGAGATGCAGTCTCTGTCCCTAAAAGCTTACAAACTAAATAGACAATACAACTGGCCGGAGGCATCCACATTCTAGATTTTGAAATTTGTTTTTATTCCATGTTGGAATGTAAACAAAGCCTTTAGAACTTTATTTTAAAAAAATACACTTGTGTCAAGATGTCTGCTGTCAGAGTGAAACACCACCTTTTTGATTCAGGAAGATAAGAGAACACATTTTTTTTTAATCCCAGCTCTCTATGAATCAGGTATAGTAGGGATTCAAATCTGGGTCTTCTACATTTCAGGCTAATTCTGTAACCCCCAGGCTATGCTGGATCAGGGGAGAAAATATCTTTCTGTCTCTCACTCGTTCTCTGTCTTCCTCTCTCTCAAGAGCTCTGAACCAAAAAACTTTCTTGACAAAAACTCTGTCGAAACCACTATATTTCTGAGAAATATTTGGGCTTTGGATCATTTTTAACTTAATGAAATGTTAATCAGCTCTAATAGACAAAATGTGAGAAAGGAAGGATTACTATTCTTTTATGTTGCTTCTAAACCTGATGTGAAAATATTGCTTAGATCTTTCATCTCAAGACGTGATGAAATTTTGAAGCCTGGGAATAGGACTACTCACAAGCTTTAAAGTTAAAGCATATGCTCCTGTGCTTTGTTGGATCAGGATCTCAGACACAAGTCAATGGGAATTTTGTCATTATCTTGTATGGGAGCAGAGTTGAGCACTTAATGAGTAAATTCCTACATGGAAGAAGCCTTCTTTGCACTTGTGTATTACATAGTACTGCTTGGCTCAACGTTTCCCACAGATGAAATTTATCTCTGAAGGCTATGTAGTAGTGGGTGTAAAAATAGGCTTTGGAGTAGTGGGTGTAAAAATTAGTCTAATATGTTTAAGCTTCTATGTCAAAAAAAGAGCAAGCCACTTAGAAATGACTAATTATGTATATTCTGACTTTTTTCATCAGACCCAATCTGTGGTATTAAGAGCTGGACAATAGAGAATTTCATCCAGGAGTTAAGGCATCTACTGGAAACTGGGAAAAAGCAGGGGAAATTGATAAGCTTAATCAAGGGGAAGAAAGCAGAATTTGGGAGTAGGCATTAAAAAAAGAAGTTAAATAGGGCTTCAAAAGTGTCTGAAAGTCTGACTTTCTGTATTACTGAAATGGTAGCCTAAGTGATACATAAACTCTCTGTGGCTTTTGAAACCAGCTTTTGTGTGAACAATAGTATAATTTAAGTAGAAGTTGCAGTATATAGCAGAGGAGACCCAACTTTAATGATCTCTTAATCCTTTTTCTTCAGACATATAATAAAAACATTGGTGGAAGAGTTTTTTTTTATGACACTTCCTGCTGTTCTTTCATGGTAAATTTGTATAATAAATGGACCAGAGTATGATTTTGAAGGTACGTTTCTCTGCATGTCACTTAGAATATAAAATATAGCATTTCCAAAACTATATATATAAACTTTTATTTAAAACACTTTCTAAAAACGTCTTTATTTAGGGAGAAGGGGTTTTGATTGGTTGCTCTCTTATGCTCTGACTTTGTTGGAATGATTGTCAAATCTATAAGATGTTTTTCTTCTCCCAAAGTGCCGTGGATGGGGGGGGGGGACCCCCAGTAATAGATACTACTGTCTGAACATTAATGGTACTCATCTCATTTTCATTTACATGCATAACATGATTAAAAACACATTATTTTGCATTAAATTCTTGCTAAAGGGATGTGGGTTCCT
Source organism: Dermochelys coriacea (assembly GCF_009764565.3). Lineage (NCBI taxonomy): Eukaryota > Metazoa > Chordata > Testudines > Dermochelyidae > Dermochelys > Dermochelys coriacea. The sequence goes on from NC_050069.1 coordinate 232,901,048, forward strand.
GACAGAGACTGTCCAAATTAATTTAATTGGGATCCTGCTGCAAAACATCTGCAGATCAGGGAAAATTAGAGAGAGGTAATAGTAGCTGTTATAATTAATAGATCATTTTAAAAACAAAAACAATTACTACATTATACTGATTTTTTTTGAAACAGCCAATTAAATAGACATATAGTAAGCATACAAGAAGAGTAATCTTAGTTCATATCCCCCGTACATATAGATGATTGTTAAGCAGACAATTGTCTCAGTATGTAAAATACTATAGTTCTTGAGCTTATTATATTTTTGGTCCAGGGTCTAATCCTGTTGCAGTCATGAATGCTTCCTGGTGGGTAGTGAGCATCCTCTAATCCCATTGACCTCAATGTGCTTCATAGAATCAGACCCCTAATCAGATTAGGCTTTTTTAAAAATTTTTTTGTCAGTAGTATTATCTAGCTCAATATGGCAAAGGCTGAAGTGGTGCTGATAGGAAGAGAGAAGGTTTTAATAGAGTTAGTTGGGCGGGTTGGGGAGGGGAATCTAGCTGGAGTTCTGACCTCTCTGTCCCTTGTATACATATGACCTCCTGTTGTCAAGATTGTACACACTCTTGGAATCTTTTTAGAGTTGTCTCTCCTCATAGACTCCCAAATGGTAGCAGTGAGCAGAAATACCTTTTTTTCATCATCAGGTAGGGAGGAGGTAGTGCCTTCCCGGTCATATCTGGTGAATCTGACCTCACTGACCAATATTTTGACTTTTCCAGGCTTGGCTGCTTTACTGGGCTTTACCTGGTGTTGGCTATAAAGGCCATAGGGACGCTTCACCTGGCCCAACATAGACATGAGAGCACATCCCACAATTAGTCCATGTTGCCAATCCAGTGCTAGGTTTGTTGCCAGCTGTTGGTGCTAGACAATAAAGCCTTCATTGTTCTGGTTTGAATGAATGAATGGTGTTTTTTTAAATTAGGGAGGTGTGGTTTAATAACTTCATAATTGACTTGCATTTTTCCACTATAGTGTTATTTCATTCTCTAGCTTAGGGATGTAAACAAACATTCACCATAACCAAAATTATACCACTTACTCTGAGGATGATGAGAGTTGATGACATATTTTGCTCTGAATTATTTTTGGTTTACAGCTGTGTAACACCATTGCCACCAATAGCATTATTACTAATTGACACCAGTGAAACAGGTCAAAAATTAGCCCTTTACTATTGGCTGTCCATAATATAAAATATGTTCAGAGGTTTAGAAATTTACAGTGACTCAATGTCTAAATCTAAGGATGTGATTCTCACTATTTTCAGACCATCTAATTTACCATGGCTTTCTTTTAGCACTTCAGATTTTATATAGATGTAAGTCTCTAAACTGTAACATGCCTAGATGGATTATTTTTGTTTGTGTTAACTGAAAACAAGGTATTAGTGTTATTCATCACTAATGTTTCTATTCATGCCCAGGGTGCTGAAAAAACATTTTCAGCATCAAAGGCCACTGTATGAAATTTTATATATTAGAATTTTTTTGAGCCTTGATAGGCCTCTGGGTTGGGGTAACATGGCATGCCATGGTCTTGAAAGGATGTTGGATAGGAAGGAGAAGAGCTCCCCACAGAATTTTTGTGGGTCTTCCAAGGAGCCTGCCCCTTCTTTCCCATGGTGTTCTGGAGTGACAGAATGCTGTGGGATTTTGGAGATAGTGGAAGGAAAAGATGTGCAGATCCTCTAACTCTCTCCTCCCCACTGGTGGCCATGCTAGGATTGTGGGACTAGAAAACAGTAGAATCTCAGAGTTCTGAACACCTTGAGAATGGAGGTTGTTTGTAACCCTGAAATGTTCATAAAAATGTTATGCTTGTTCTTTCAAAAGTTTACAAATGAACATGGACTTAATACAGCTTTGAAACTTGACCATACAGAAGAAAAATGCTGCTTTGTTTTAGTTCACGTTTAGCACAATACTGTACTGTATTTGCTTTTTTTTTGTCTCTGCTGCTGCCTGATTGCATACTTCCAGTTCCAAATTAGGTGTGTGGTCGACTGGTGGTCAGTTCGTAAGTCTGGTGTTCGTAACTCTGAGACTCTAATGTAACTTTCTGTCAGCAGCATTGCTGACACTTTGCCATCTTGGGAAAGGATTCATTATCACTTTGTCCACCATGCATCTCCCCAGCCCTCGCCTGAGTGATCCAGGCTGAGCTCTGGGGAGTAGATTTGGTGGTTACCTATATGGGCTATATAAGATGGGGCATTTCCAGCAGATCGAGGGACGTGATCATTCCCCTCTATTCGACATTGGTGAGGCCTCATCTGGAGTACTGTGTCCAGTTTTGGGCCCCACACTACAAGAAGGATGTGAAAAAATTGGAAAGTGTCCAGCGGAGGACAACAAAAATGATTAGGGGACTGTAACACAGGACTTATGAGGAGAGCCTGTGGGACAGGGCTACCCGGGGGGGGGGGGGGGGAAATGGGGCAATTTTCTGCAGGCCCTGGGCTCCACAGGGGCCCCCATGATAGTTTTCGACGGCACTTCGGCGGCGGGGGGGGGGGGTCCCTCAGTGCCGCTGAACACACCCGGAGTGAAGGACCGATGCTTCTTCTGCTCCATGTCTTCGGTGAAGTGCCGAGAAGACCTGGAGTGGAAAGACCCCTGCCGCCTGAATTGCCCCCCAGGCTCCCTGAATTCTCCGGGTGGCCCTGCTGGGGAACTGGGATTGTTTAGTCTGCAGAAGAGAAGAATGAGGGGGGATTTGATAGCTGCTTTCAACTACCTGAGAGGGGGTTCCAAAGAGGATGGATCTAGACTGTTCTCAGTGGTAGCAGATGACAGAACAAGGAGTAATGGTCTCAAGTTGCAGTGGGGGAGGTTTAGGTTGGATATTAGGAAAAACTTTTTCACTAGAAGGGTGGTGAAGCACTGGAATGCGTTACCTAGGGAGGTGGTGGAATCTCCTTCCTTTGAAGTTTTTAAGGTCAGGCTTGACAAAGCACTGGCTGGGATGATTTAGTTGTGGATTGGTCCTGCTTTGAGCAGGGGGTTGGACTAGATGACCTCCTGAGGTCCCTTCCAACCCTGATATTCTATGTTGGATTTATTCTTTCCTAATTGTTGAAATGGTCATGCTACTTTTGTATTCTGTTTTCCATGTGCACTCACAATAATCTTATGCTGGACTTTCTTTCTGCTTATTGCTTTTGTTTTAAAATAGGTTTGATTATATATCATTGATGTTGTTTCTGTGTGTGTAATGATGTGTTGAGTAACCTTACTGCATTTTGAAGTCTACTACTCAGTTTGATTGTTTTTTGATTGAGGTATGCTGTAGTTTTAGCTCCCACTTTTTTTTGTTGTTGTTGTAAACAAGACTGTGTTTTACATAGATTTTTTAACCTTGTTAAATATTTTGATAGATGACAGTTTTAACAGTTAGAAGTGGGAGGAAGTGGGCTTAGTTCCTGAGCTGTTGGGCATTATTCTTAACACATTGTGATCAAGAAATCTCTTATGATGACATTCTGTTTAAAATTTCACAAATACTGCCTTCTGATTTACTAATAAATGAATATTGTTAATGTGGGCTGTGTTTCCCTCATTGTGTTGAATGGCATGATTAATCTGAAATTATATAAAGTACTGTCTTTCATCTGAGGATCTCAAATTGCTTTGCAAATGTCAAGTTTGCAACATCCTTTTGAGGCATAGTCTGTTAAATGGATTTGTAATCTGAATCCTTCCCGCACTGTGAGGTATTGCTTAGGGCATGAACAAAGCGCTGCTTATTTTATATATGGATAAAAGGAATTGTTCAAGGTCATGCCATTGACAAAGTCAGAAAAGGAACCACATGGTCCTGGCTCAACATCTGCTGCTCTCTCCACCGTACCCTGCCTCCCTAAAAATAACCACAATGTTCAATAACTTGACTTTTTGAATTATTATATTGTTCAGGGGGTACAGGTTTTTCTACTAAGAGTTAAGATACTCTTGGTTAATAATGCAGAAGAACTCCATTTTACAAACTTAATTGGGAATTGAGGAGTTCATAAAATCAAAAAGTTCATTAAACTGAACAAGTTATGGTAGGTGCGGTGGGTAAATTGCAGTATGGCCATTGCATTGCTTTCTTCCTGTCCTTCAAATCATTGCAAACTGACTTACAAAGCATTGGAGTGTGAAGGGTCATTGACTTGGTCTTCATCAATATTACTTCAATTATGTGATTTTTTTTTTCCCTCCTGCTCCACCTCATGTCAGGGGAAATGTTTCATATAACTTGTCATTTGTAAGAAAAATGTAAGAAAAATGGATGATTCCACTGTCCCGCCACCCCCCCCCCACTGTCCTCCCTCCCAATTTTTGGACCATCTCTTCATAATTCATAATGATTTAGTTGGGGATTGGTCCTGCTTTGAGCAGGGGGTTGGACTAGATGACCTCCTGAGGTCCCTTCCAACCCTGATATTCTGTGATTCTATGAACTCAGCATAACTTTTAGTTTGTTATTACTGTATAGAAAGAACTACTTAGTCCTACTGTAATTGTTCTTTCAAGCCCAGTTCAGTTTTTCTTTTCTGTTTTTTATAAATAGACTTTCATTGGCTGTGGACTAATATTTGAATGCTTTTTTTAACCTGTTTTCTCCTTAACAAATGGACACTGCTTTATTTAAAGTAACAAAAGTAATATACCATGGGGGTGGGCCAAATAGAGTTTAATATGACCATTTTCAGTAGTACTACACCATATTATTGAAGGATCCAGGAAGACACTCTTGGCCCTGGCAAACTTAAATAAGAGTTAAAGGCCAGATAGTAACTGTGACTGGCTTTTGTGGGGCAAAGCTGCAGAGAGGGCTGTTGGGCATGCATGGGCAAAGCCTCTCTGTGCTGGCCTTCCAAGTGAGGGATGGAGAGCTTGTTTTTAATGCTTCAGTTATTTTTATTTAAATATTAGATAACTACCATACCAGTACCCAGAATCTGGTGTTGACTGTAGCCCCTCCTTGCAGTTCAGAGCCCTTGCCTTCCAAAATGGAGGATTACCTTTAGTCTCCAGAGCCGTACCCACATCTTTACACAACTGTGACAACTGTTGCACATATCCTCCACCTTGTGTGGCCTGGGCAGATCACAATAGCAGCCCCTAAGAGTAAGGACCCATTGGTACTTACTCCCTCAAAGGAACAAATTACCCAGGAAGGAGAGGGAATATGGCCCCACATCCTCTCTTCATTGACTGGTGGAGTGAGACCTGCACACTAGGAAAGCAATCCGCGCCATCCTTATGTATGGCGTGGAGTGTGCATCCACTGGGCAATCTGAGGGAGGTTTGAGGCTGGGGGCACAGTCTCTCCTGGTGCTCCCCTGTGGTCGCATGGCTCTATACTGCAAGAGGTACAATTTAGTCTTAATGGTTTGCAGGAGGGGGCTCTGGGCTGGGACAGAATGTTGGGGTGCTGGCTCTGGGAGGGGGCTCAGGGTGGAGCTTGTGGTACAGGAGGGGGTTTGGGGTGCTGGCTCCAGGACGAGGCTCAGGAATGAGGGTTGGGGTGCGGCCTCCCTCCAGACAGGCTCCCAGTTTGTGGCAGGTGCAGCGAGGCTAAGACACCTGCCTTCCCCGGCCCCACACCACTGCCAGAAGGGGCCAACGCACCCTTGTGGCCTCGGGAAGGCGGGGGCACGTGGCTCCATGCGCAGCCCCTCTCTGCAAGCACTGCTCCCACAGCTCTCCCAGCCAATGGGAGCTGTGGGGGCGGTGCTTGCAGGCAGGAGCAGTGCGTGGAGGCAGACCTTTGCCCCCCCACTCGCGCCCACTATCAGGGCCACAAGGCTGCGCTGGCCACTTCCAGGAGGGAGTCTGCTTTAGCGGCAGCCACACTGCACCACCCGAGATCCTCTCCCAGTCGACTGGTTGGTGACCACTGATCTAGATCATCCCTGACAGGTGATTGTCTAATCTGCTTTTTAAAACCTCCAGTGACAGAGATCCCTATGCAATTTATTCCAGTGCTTAACTACCCTGACAGGAATTTTTTTCCTAATGTCCAACCTTACTGCAATTTTAAGCCCATTGCTTCTTGTCCTGTCCTCAGAGGTTAAGAAGAACATTTTTTTTCTCCCTCCTCCTTGTAACAACCTTATATGTACTTGAAAACTGTTATCATGTCCCCACCTCAATCTTCTCTTCTCCAGACTAAACAAACTGGATATTTTCAATCTTTCCTCATGGGTCATGTTTTGTAGACCTTTAATAATTTTTGTGCTCTCCTCTAGACTTTCTTGAATTTGTCCACATCTTTCCTGAAATGTGGTGCCCAGAACTGAATACAGTTGAGGCTTAATCATCGCAGAGTAGAGTAGAACTTCTCATGTCTTGCTTACAACACTCCTGATACATTACAGCAGGGACCGATATACAGGTCAACTGTGAGGCAAACCTGCAACCAAACCAGGGCTGCTCACTCAGCTGCCCCTCCAACAGAGCCGTGGTGAGTCATCACTCAGGCATGCAGCAGTAGGTTATCCTGGAGTGGAGCCTGGGTCAGATGACACCCAAGTTCAGGTACTTCCCCAGTCCTGCCACAGCTGCAGATCAGTCTGTGCAACAGTCCTACCCAGCCAGGAGCCCTTCTGCAGCCTTGCAGGGTAGCAGACTATAGAATCCTAGTCTGCTCCTGATCCACTTCCTGCTCTAGCCTTGCCTGAGTCCTGTTACAGTCTTGTCCTTGCCCTACCCTGACCTTGCTCCAGCCCTGCTACTTACCTGCTCCACCATTGTCTCTGATTTCGGTTCTGATCCTGGCCTGTCCCTGGATCTCGATTCCAGCACTACCCCTAGTCCAGTCCTGACCCTACATCTGGCTTTGACCTCCACTCCAACCATTAGACCTGAGAATTGGGAAGCAGCACCTGACATCAATTGGTTCATCTTTGCATTTGAATTACAACATGTATTTCTACTCTTAGATGAAGGATCTCTTGTTATATTGCATAATTCAGTCATAATCCTTCATTTTATTAATGGGAATTAGGTTTGCTAAAAATATCTCCTCAGATATTTTTACTTGTTTGTCAGCTTTACAGTATCCACAGTTGCTCCATTTGGATACAAATTGAGTGGTCTCGGAAGGGAAAAAAAGTTTTAATAAGTCTTATTTTCCTCTTAATTGTAAATTTTCTTTGAAAAGAGTAAATAGCTAAAGGGCAGCACTTTATTGTCTGTAGCAATATATTGTTAGTAAATCACCCTAGGGGTAGGATGGATGTGATTATCTACTTAATCGAAGCATCAGCAGGTGGAATTCTCTTTTTGTGCTAAGTGTTTTCATAATGGCTAGGCAATGTAATACACAATTACTACCAAAGACTGATTAAATTGTTTGTTCTGTGTTCTAAAAATAGAGAGAAAAGATGCACATCAGTTTTTTTTGTTTGTTTGAGATGTTCTAGGAAAAAAAATCTGCATGCAAATTTTCTTTTAAAAACAAGTGGTTTATGTATAATATTATTGTTGTTACCAAGAAAGGTATAAAGAAAATATTAAATACATTCCTAATGATAAATGAAAGCTAGTACAATGAAGGTTGCAAAACAGTTTCTATTTTAACTCCCTGTTTTTACGATCTCCTAATTGAAACACATAAATAAAAAAAATATAATGAGATGATATTTCCCATACCTCATTCATGTCCAAGTGTTTTTCCCCTAAACTTCCCTCCTCCTTTGCTGTCTCCCACCACAAAAAAGTGAATAAATCCTTTTTTAAAAAAACTTCTGATACATGAAAGAAATACTTTTCCCATTGTGCTTTCTAGAATATAGTAAATAAATAAAAAGCTCTAATTGTATTGTTTTAATAGGGTTACAGATAAAATGAATGAAGTTTTAAAGTTGACGCAGACTTATTATTGAGGACTAGAGCTGTTTCTTGGTAGCAAATTAATTGGTTTTACTATAACAACTATCTGAATGTTTGAAAACTGTATACAAAGCATGTAAGAGAGAACTTTACTTTGACAGGTGCCATTTTAAACACGGGTGTGCCTTTGCATGTCTGCATAGTTAAGTGCACACTGGTTGGCTTAAGGAACTTGCAAGCTTGGGTCTTTATGTGACTCGGTGCCTGGGATAGACCACACTGAGAATGTCACACTCAGGAAAGACTGCAAGAAACAGGGCAGTCAGTACTCCAAGACTGGTGGTTTATTCTAGAATTAGATTCACCAAACCAGTATCAAAAGAGCTTCTGTAGCACCACACTCGTTTAACAAGAAGCCAAACACAGTGCCCTTTAGGCAATCCACTTCTTGGTTCCCATCCAGACAGATTGGTCTAATACACTGAGAGGTTACTGAAAACCTGATTCATCATATGTGAGGTTTTGCCAATCCCAAGGGTTGGACACTTGCTCCCTGGTCAGTGTGTATCTTGGATCTTACTAAACTATCATCCAAGTGATTTTCAGTGTTCATAGATCAGGTTCATAGCTGGTTTTGTGCATTTTTAGTTGACTTCCAATTTCCATCCAAATGCAGCTTGACACAAATAATTAGTATAAAAATTAATCATCATCCAGTAAATAATAAACCCATCACTCAATGTAATAAAAAAGTAAAAATTAAGAAACTATATAATTGCTTAAATAAATGTGTATAAATATAATATATCCTCCTGGTTAGCAAAAAGAAATGCCAAATTATACCAGCCATAGAGAATCAACCTGTCTAGGAAAATCTCAAAAGGACAAATGCAAAAGCAAATTAAATTCAGTTATTTAAATCAAGGTTTTCTGCTTGCTGATTTAAATCAATACATCCTGACACAATGTGAGATGTCCTACTGACTTTGATGGGACTGTTCAATCTGTAACTTTAAGCATGTGCTTCAGTTCCATTGACTTCAATAGGACTCAAACATGTGCTTAAATGCCCTCTTGAGCAGGGGTTGCTTTCCTAAATTAGGAACCTAGGCTACTAAGATCACTCTTTTCTTCAGCCACCAAGTATTTTTCATTTACATCTGTCTTCTATCTATATTAAGTATTTAGATGACACAGCGGTGGATGTTATAAAAGCACCACTACCAAGTGGGTTTTGAATATTCTAGTTCTGGACAGGATTGGAGGCCAAAGTACCAAGATGGTGTTTTTCTTATGTATTTCCAACTCAACTAGAGGTGGGAAATGTTGGGGATCTTGCAACATCTCATGCCTTGGTTTCAGATAAGAGAGGATGGAATAGTTGAAGCAAGCATCTGAACTTTGGGATGTTTGTCAGATATATAGTTTTGCAGAAGCTTCCACTTGCATTTTCTAGTTGGTCTTCTCAACTTTTCATGTATTCAAAACTCATCTGCTAAAAAGTTTTATAATCCATTTCAGAGAACCATCACCCAGCAAGAAATGTATTAACTTGATACACTGTCTTTCTGAAAGCACTTTGGCACTAGCTTGTTCATACTGTTAATGAATAATATATCATTGTAGAAGCCCTCCCCACTGCTTTATGCTGAAATACATACATATGTTAAAAATAAAACATTTGGAAGAATAACCACATGGTAAAGGGCAGATCACCTGAGGAGAAATCCAGACAATTGATGGACTAGTATAGTTATGAATAGAGCCCTGCAAATCTGTAGATATCCACTTTATAACCGTGGACCATTTTTGCAGATCAGATGCAGATACAAATTTTGTAGTCATGCAGGGCTCTAGTGATGAAGGGGAGCACCAAGGCCACAAGGTAGAGTAGGTTGAGGGAAGGGGGGAAGTAATAATCCAATGAGAGAGAAACCAGTGGTGTAGTATAGATATAAAAAGGTATGGGTACGTCTAAGTTTCACGCTGGGGGTACGATTCTTAGCTTGAGGGGATGTATTCATGCTAGCTCTCAGCTAACTCATTGAGCTAGTTTATTATAAACAGACAGTAGCTGCAGCAATGTGAGTGGCAGGAGGGGCTAGCTGAGTACATGCCTAGGGTCTTGGATGGGTATGTACTTGGAGCGGCTAGCCTCTCCTACCAGTCATGATGCCTCAGCTATACTCTGTTTTTAGCACACTAGTTGGATGAGAGCTAGCATGGGTATGTCTCCTGGAGCTAGGAATCACACCCCCAGTTTGAAATGTACATGTCCCATATGAGGCAGAAGATAGGTAAAATTCAGCTAGGCAGTCAGCCATTGTCAGACAAGTCGAGGTTGCAATATGCCTATGTGTAGTAAGTCACCATGATTTTATCTGTAGGAAGACAAAGTACACTTAGCACTAAAGTTGATATAAAAGGATGTTTTCATTATTGACAAACTGAGTTTTATAAATTCACTGATATCTCACTAAAGCACCTTACATTTTATTTTGAATGTTATAGGAATAAGGTTAAGATGTCAGCACTTTTTAACTAGACCACATAATAAAAAGGGAGGGTGGAAGTTACTTTATTTTTGAGCTTGTCAATTTATATAAAATGTGCCTTGGGTGACTAGTTAAAAAAACACTAACAGCAATTTCTTATGCTTCATTATTCTCAGTCCACCAGGCTGAACTGATGGTTTTTTTCTCAGCTCTCCATTTAAAAGGCAGCAGCAACAGTAGCAGTTGATGACGGCTGGATTTTTGGTGCCTGCCTCTCTGCTCTGCCTTTGCACTCAGGAAGCAGTAGTTCCCCAGTCTTGCTCTGCCTCACCGAGTTCGGGTCATGCAGCAGTGCTCTGCCCTTTTTATTGTTCTTTACTGACAGTGTTTCAAAAGATTGGTAAAGAAAGGAAAAAATAATCACAGTATAAACCTAACACCCACTCCCCCAACATTCCTAAAGAAGCTGTTCTATAAAATGTGGCATATACAGTATACAAGGTGGTGAGGAGTAGGGCTAGGTTTCATTGGTGCTGGATTGGGGTGACCTGCATGACTCCCTTCTTGGCTTTGCAGTTCGTGAGTAAGGAAGCCATCTCATATTCATGTTGATAAAAAACCTGATTCAGGAAAACAGATGCTTTACTTGTAAGGATGTTTTAATTCCAGTTCAAGTCAATGGGATTTATTCATGTGCTTAACTCTATATACCGCACCATCAACTATTCCCTGTAGATAAAGATGTACACTTAATGTATTTAATGTTCACTGAACCCAAGGGTTAATTCATGTAACCAGTGTTTAAGCACAGATGATCCATGGGTCTCACTAAACTTGGTAGCATTACAGGGATCGTAATTTCACATTCTCTAATGTATTAGACCAGCAAGTCTTTTTGTCTGCACGAGGCCTAAAGGTCTTTTTCTTTCTTACCACTTTCAACGAATTAAGTTATCGTGGAAATTACTAGGAAAATCTCTTCCATTTTCCTGTCTGAAGTGCTGTGTCCCAAACAGCAGCATAAAAGCCCCAAACTCTTGGAGATGATCTAGAAAAAGGGATTGTTAGAGCCTGAGATTTTAAACTTTTGTTTTCCATGGCTTCATATGGCTGGATTCTGAAAAATGTTATTGTAGAAAATACTTTTTCCAGATGTTCTAACATTTCTAAATGGATTTATTGAGCATTTAAAACTTTCCAAAGCTCTAAATGCTTCACAAAACCAAAGACAACTTCAACTTCTTCCTTGTTAGGTTTTGCTGATTATTTATATGTAGTAATCTTAACCAGTATTAAAATTAATTATAGTATTAAACATCTATTTTATTTAGGAAAATCCCTGCGCAGCAGTACTTAATTGGTCCGTTGACCACACTACAGTATGGATACTATACTATTTATATGTTAATAAAGTGACACATTAAATGTGATTGGCAGTTGGATGCAGAAAAGACTATTTTTTGTTGGTGTAAGGTGTATTTTTTTCTTGTCATAAGAGCATAACATTATCTCTAAAATTATTCTTGTGATGGTCTGGCTCACAGACACCCTCTTGGGACTGCCACCTGATGTGCTGAGACTACCTCTAAGCCCATTTTCCTTGGCAGCTTGGGACTTCAGTACTCTACCTTTTTGAGCTAGTCATGCTAGCCTGCTACAAACACAGGCCCAGGTCTGAACCACGTCCCCCGCCCAAAGCTGCAGGCTTAACTGAAAACAGCTTAAGAAGTGCTCCTATTGGGGTTCCTTCCCCACTCTGAACTCTAGGGTACAGATGTGGGGACCCACATGAAAGACCCCCTAAGCTTATTCTTACCAGCTTAGGTTAAAAACTTCCCCAAGGTGCAAACTTTGCCTTGTCCTTGAACAGTATGCTGCCACCACCAAGCGTTTTAAACAAAGAACAGGGAAAGAGACCACTTCCCCCAAAATATCTCCCCAAGCCCTACACCCCCTTTCCTGGGGAACACAGATCCAAACCCTTGGATCTTAAGAACAATGAAAAAATCAATCAGGTTCTTAAAAGAATAATTTTAATTAAAGAAAAGGTAAAAGTATCACCACTATAAAATCAGGATGGAAAATACTTTACAGGGTATTCAGATTCAAAACACAGAGGATCCCCCTCTGGGCAAAACCTTAAAGTTACAAAAAACAGGAACCTCCCTCTTAACACAGGGAAAATTCACATAAAACAAAAGGTAAACTAATCCACCTTGCCTGGCTTACCTATACTGGTTGCAATATTGGAGACTTGGATTAGGGTGGGTTGGAGAAGATGGATTTCTGTCTGGCCTCTCTCAGTCCCAAGAGAGAACAAACACGTAAACAAAGAGCACAAACAAAAGCCTTCCCCCGCCTTATCTTGTTCCCTTATTGGTCCTTTGAATCAGGTGCCAGTCAGGTTAGCTGAGCTTCTTAACCCTTTACAGGTAACAGGATGTTGCCTCTGGCCAGGAGGGATTTTATAGCACTGTATACAGAAAGGTGGTTACCCTTCCCTTTATATTTATGACAGCTCCTGTCTCCAACACCCAGATACCTAGTTCCTAGTGGCCCTCCAAACCCTCAAGAATTGGTTTTGTTCTATATAAAGCTTATACAGGATAAAATCATAAATTGTTTGCCCTCTGTAACACTGATAGAGAGAGATGCACAGCTGTTTGCTCCCCCAGGAATTAATTACTTGCTCTGGGTTAATGAATAAGTAAAATGTGATTTTATTAAATATAAAAATTAGAATTTAAGTGGTTCCAAGTAATAACAGACAGAACAAAGTAAGTTACCAAGCAAAATAAAATAAAAAACACAAGTCTAAGCCTGATAGAAAACTAAATGCAGGTAAATCTCACGCTCAGAGATATTGCAATAAGCTTCTTTTCTTCAGACTAGACTTCCTCCTAGTCCGGGTCCAGTAATCATGCATACCCCCATTGTTACTGTCCTTTGTTCCAGTTTCTTTTAGGCATCTCTTTGGGGTGGAGAGGTCTATCTTCTGAGCCAGCTGAAGACAAAATGGAGGGGTTTCCCAAGGCCTTTTGTATTCTCTCTCTTGTGCAACATTCCAGCCACAAGAGGGGTCTCTAGCCACCTGGGCAAGTTGCATGTCTGTGAATGATTCAGCTTTTTTCAGGCCTATGCCATTGTTTACATGTTAATTTGAACGTTCCCAGGAAAGCTCAGATGTGGATTGGCGTCTCCAAAAGTCCATTGTTAGTTAAGCACTCCCAATTACTTGAATAACCCCTTCACACTATGTTGACCAAATCTGTTTTATGTGCTTCCTACAACCAACACTTTAAATACAAACATAGAGCCAACGCTCATAACTTCATACATAAAAACGATACATGCATACAAACAGAATGAATATATTCAGTAGATCATAACCTTTGCAAAGATATGTTACATGGCATATCTAGCATAAGACATATTCCAGTTATGTCATATTTACACTCATAAGCTTATTTCTATAAAGCATTATGGGGTGCAATGTCACAATTTTGTCTTTATGGTTTATGCATCCAAGATTGTACAGGGTGGACATAAGAGCCCAAGCCATCTAATGAGTTTAGCAAACACAAAGGGCCAGATTTTTCAGCTGGGTTGAAATCTTGCTTCCCTGTTCATTTATATGGACAAATGAATATCTTATGCAATTTTGGTAGCTAATATTCTCTACAACAAATGTTGATGAGCTTTGCCTTTCTTTTTCTACTTTTTAATATCTGCTTTCTTATTGCAATTTCCTCCAAATTTATTTTTTGTTCAAAATTATTCAGTAAATGTTGTTTTAATCTGGAGGTCAATAGCACATATTCCAAAACCAAACTGTGTATTAAGTCAGCTAAATTGCATGTCATTGTTTTTGTTTCCTGATTACATGACCATACATACACTTCTGGCAATAATACTGAACTCAAATTCTGCCAACATTTGTGCCAGTGAATTGGATTTCTTTAAAATGTTCTTGGAAAGCAAGATGCAAGGTGCTAATGTGGTTGAAGTAAATTTGTTTAAAAATGTAACTAAATATTCATAGAACCTTTTTTTTTCATTTTTCACTCAACTTCAGTTTGATGTGTAGCTATCAGATTTGTTCCTGTAATAAAGTAGTTAAATAACTACTTAAATCTGTGCCCACAGTTCATAGTACTCATAAAAAAGGGTCAGGGCACTGACAATTGCTGGTTTCTAAATATGCATAGAATAAATATTATATCAACCATTATACTGCAAACGCTACACAACACATCTGCCTTTTTTTTCATCAAAAAAGAGAGTGTGCATAGATTTTCAAGGATTTGCCACATCTACACATTGTCACATTTTTAAGCCTTGTCAGAAGAGAGAGGAATTCTTTTTATCAGCATAATGGTTATATTGTTCCATGTTGTTTTAGCCCTGGGGAGAAAGTTATCTCTGACATGTTTCCAGAATCCATTACCCTAATTAATTAGTTGGGGTTTATATAAAAATTGTTGTCTATATTTTTTCCTTATTTGACTCCACATACGGTAAAACCTGCCTTAGTGATCACCTTTGAAGAGAGACCACAAGCGACTATTTGAAGAGCTCATGGGACGATTTCCCCTATAATTTAACTCTGAAGAGCGATGACCTGTCATCTGTAACCATTAAACACATTTGCTTACTCCCATGCATATAAACAAACCTATAGGACAAACCGATATTCGCTTATCAGTAGGGGTCTAGTGTACCATACCATGCCACCCTTACTTCTGCGCTGCTACTGGTGATGGCACTGCCTTCAGAGCTGGCACCCTGCCAGCAGCCTCTACTCTCCAGTGCGCAAACCTTTGAAGAGAGACTACCTCTTACAAGTGAGCACTTTTGTTAACTCCCATAAATGGTCACTCTTGGCAAATTCTATGGCATTTTCCCTGTTATAAAAACATGTTAAACATTACATTTGGGGGAGGGATAGCTCAGTGGTTTGACCATTGGCCTGCTAAACTCAGGGTTGTGAGTTCAATCCCTGAGGGGACAGTTTAGGGACCAGGGCAAAAATTGAGGATTGGTCCTGCTTTGAGCAGGGGGTTGGACTAGATGACCTCCTGAGGTCCCTTCCAACCCTGATAGTCTATGATTTATGGGTTAAATACATTTGTTTACATAAAACTGTTTTGAGTCACTTTAATCAGCCACTGCTCAGAGACCTAGACAGAAGTTTTCTTTCAGTTGCCAAGTACAGTTGGGACTGTTTTGTTTACATGGTTCTGAAATAGGGGGACTGCCACCCAGAGATCCATTCCAGGAGTGGTTAGACCGCAGATTCCACCCTTAGGAGGTTCAAAGGAATCTTTGTCACCTGAGGGGTGCACTTGAGAGGGACAAAAAAGGAGCTAAAACTCATCTCACCCTGTAACCATAACACACTGTATCAGGTATTCTGTGGCTTAATTGAATAAGCTATGTAAGGAAGGTGGTGATGTTCCCTTTATAGCCTTTTGCACAGAGGGACTTTACAAAATAAGATTCACCCATCATTCTCCTGCTTATAGCTGTTTAACATATAAAAGATCAATTAGACAAGCCTATTCATAAATATTAATTTATTTTTTCCAATAGATATTAGATTTGTTTAATAACTTTATCCCAGTGCTCAGGATCCATCCAAAACCAAGATGGCTATGCTTTGTTTGTGAAATATTAGAGAAGACAAACCTGCCTGTGTTGCTAGTTTCCTATTGGCTTTGCTGAATTTGTAATGCTTTTGAACACAGCAAGCACAGTTCATATTTTTGCTTCCCTGGCCTCATTTCAGCTATTTGAGGAATTTCTTTAAGTAGAAAAAGTAATGCCTTGCTCTTTTAGATGTATTAAATCCTACAAAACTGTCTTCGGGCAATGAATTATTCCAATGGCTTGTTTACTTGGAAGAGAAGGCAGTAATAAAGGTGATTTGTGCTTTTTTTCTAGATGATACAGACTTTTGTCATGTATTACTCATTGAGATGATCATTTACCCGGGTTGATGGAACTGAGCCTTTGCACCTTTTAAAGTAGCTTGCTATTAACTGTTACCATTTTCTTGTTTTAAAAGCTTTCCAGATATTTTCCATCTCCCAGTGGCAGTTCTGAAGGGAGAGCAAAAAATGGACTATGCAGTATATTTGATAGGAAATTGAAGGGATTTGGATTATATTAGAAACCAGCCATTAAGATGCTTATCAAATTGAAGGCAATTTCATGTACTTTCCTGGAGAACTGTGGAAAAGGAAGTCTTACTGGTAATAAATGCTACTTCTAGACTAGAGAAGTGTGTCATATAACCCCATTGGGTAGTCCTCACTTCCCAAGGTAATTCTTTGGGCAATGAGAAGAATTAGAAGGCAGCTTTATTGGCTGACTACAGTCTGTGATATCTCATGCCTCTTGCTACCAAAAACTAAACTAAAACATTCTAATCTATTTCTGATTAGCCCGGGATCATTTAAAAGGCTAGATTCTGCAGATGCTTTTAGGGCCTTTAACTCTCATTGATTTCATTAGACGGTAAAGGCACTCGGCACCTTGCAGGAGGGTGCATAGCAGTTTACAGGATTCCATCCTAAGGAACCAACACTGTCCTTAAGTACACACTTAGCAGTCAGATTCTAAAGGAAGAACACCTCCATTTGGATTGACGTCATAGAAGAGGCTAGCTGACCACTTTCAATCGCTGACAGTTAAAATGACAACAGAAAGAAACCTTAGCCTAAAGAAATTCATTTTTTTTGGTACAATGGAAGGTCTGTGTTAGATATCAGTGAGTACAGCAAACATTAACTACTATTATATGTGCCTGCAACACTAGAGTACTGAAAAAGGGGGGTGGGGAACCATGTTGATCAAAGGCAATCAAAATTCTATTAGAAGAAATTTCAGTATAGCTTGGGGTTATTATAAGACAGATCACCAAGGGATGTTTCAGACACTTAAGACAGTGCATTATTTCTTGCATCTAGTCTGATTAAAAAGACACTAAGGGCCAATGTTTTTAAAGAGCTCAGGACCAGGTTTTCACAGTCTCAGCATCAGCAGCCCTCCATGGGGATACTTATGACCAGATTTTACATGAGCTCCTAAGAAAGTCTGGCCACGTATTTTGGTGTCTAAATGGGATCTGAGCTCTTTCAAAACCTGGTTTCATGTATTATTGCTGTTTTGACTTGTAGTCTTGTCTATACAACCCACACATTAGACGTAGAGGTGGGAAAAACTGGATCTTATCAAGGTCAAATGACCAGTTAAAGCTGTGATTAAATAGTCAGGTTGAAAGACAATCTTGTAGATACAGAGAGAGTTTTTTGTCTTGGGCTCAGAACATCTGGTAGCCCTCACAGAAGCATGTTCCAAAATGGGCACTGAAATGGATACTTGCTTCAAGTACAGTGATTAGTAAGAAATAATTTAGGAGAAAAGTAAATTATGGTTGCTGAAGGTATTCCACAGCACTAATCCTTAGTGCTGAATAGCCTACATTAGGGATGATAACAGGAAAGAAAAGTTACTTCTAGCCCATAAAGAGAAATTAAGTTTATTTTTATGGTGTACCATTTTTTTATGTTTTATGGTGTAGAATTTTTGCTTTGGGGCTAAACAGGTGAGCTGAATATATTTGGTTGTATAGTGTTCACCAACATTTGTTATTTTGTCTGTTACTACAGTTTTTTTTAACTTTACTAACACTTTGGAAAATTAGGTACTAGTATGTTCACTATAATACACTATACGAGGGGTTCTCAACTGTTTTCTTTGTGAGGCCCCCACAACATGCTATTAAAAACTCCACGGCCCACCTGTGCCACAACAACTGTTTTTCTGAATATAAAAGCCAGGGCCAGCATTGGGGGTAGCAAGCAGAGCAATTGCCCAGGGTCCCATGCCATAGGGGGCCCTGCAAAGCTAAGTTGCTCAGGCTTCGGCTTCAGCCCCAGATGGCAGGACTCTGGCTTTCTGCTCCGGGCCCCAGCAGGTCTAATGCCAGCCCTGCTTGGCGGACTCCCTGAAACCTGCTCACAGCCCCCCAGTGGGCCCAGGACCCCTGGCTGAGAACCACTGCACTATACACGGGCTGGTCTGTTCCAGTTCTTATTCCATGCCCATCACTGTAGTATCTCAGTGTCTTTTAGAAGCACATTAAGCAATATGACTAACATTTGTCATGACTGGTTCCTTCCTTCCTTCCTAGTGTCAGGATGTATTTATTTTTTAAGCAATACATTATTTGTGCTGTGCTCTGTGTATTAGTGAAGACAAGGTCAGTCTCTAAGATGCCACAAGTCCTCCTTTTCTTTTTAAGGTCAAAGAAGTGCACCTTTCACTTGGCATGGAACGTAATGAAGCATGCAGATTTCTAATATTGTGTATCAGCCCCTAAAAAGTTCTGTCTCCTTATGGTATGTAGAGTTGTTGACTGTGATCCCCATCTCAGAGCTTTATGCTTTTAGTTTTTACATACTCTGAGCCCAGATCACTAATAGCCAAAATATTAAAGGTGTCCGGTTCCTGGGAAAACAACCCGACTCTCTCAGGCTTGGGTCAAGTCATCTCTGATCACCACCTCTTCCTGCCCATGTCATGAGGGTTGCTGCATGTCCCATTTCTATTGAGCACCGTCACCTTGCTGCTCACTGTGTGTGCACTTTGAAGTGAGTCTCCTGACGAATTGCAGCAGCTTTCATTCCACAGCATGGACAGCGCAGTGAGGCAGCAGTGGCTAGCAGGAGTGGGGCACACAGGTGACGTGCCAACCCTCCAGTCAAGAGGTGGCTGGAGACAGATTGCGGGCATGGGCCATGGAGAGTAGGAAGCCCCCTTCCAGGTTGAGCCCCAAGAATGAGGCAGTGGCAGCACTGACACAGATTCAGGAGATGTGTCGAGTTTGGATTGGGGCTAAAAACGACTCAGGTCAGTTATGCTTGGGTCAGGTTCATATCCAGGTTAGTCTTTAAAAGTAGGCCAGAGCAAACCTCCAAGCTGTAGAAAGCAGTGTCCCCAAGTTACATATTCTCCCAAATGAGAGCTTAGCATAAACGAAGAACTCAGGAACACTTTTAAATTGCACACTGCTGTGATTTCTTTTTTAATGAATGACTACAGTATTTAGATAGTTTAAGGAAAGAACTTTTTGTGGAACATATAGTATGGCTTAGTATATATCAAACAATCACGATTAAAACTGTAGTGTTTGTTTTCTATTCCTATGAGACACATATTCTAAAATAATAAATGACTCAGGACAATTATATGTTAGACTGATTTTTTTTAAGGTAGGTTCGGATCAACTGAAATTACGGTAGGAAATGTCTGCTACAGTAAGTATCATTATGATTGAGATTTATTCAAGGCTGCATGGGATATTAGCTCCTATGTAATGTTCAAAGTTAAGAATTAGGGCTAGCAGCTGCTCCATCCCTAGCTTTTCTCAGAGGCGTTTGCATATCTAACTGCAGTTGTATCTGCATATCTTCTGGGAGTACACAGGATGAGGTTTAGAGAGACACTCTAAAAATGTAAGTGCCAACTTAAACTGCCACTTAACACAGTAATTGGGTAACACTAGGGAGACCTAATGCCTACTGAACACAAGTGACTGAGGGGCAGAATGGAAGCAATGCAAACTCTTTTATTCAAATATACGAATTGTTTAACCTAAATAGATGTAGCTGGTGTCTGAATAATGAGAAGTAATAAAATGATTTGCTGCAGGGATGTTGCTCACTAGGCCCTCTTCGTTTACACAAAGGTATATTCGGCAAGCATAATCTGATCTAAAGGGTGACATGCAAAGTGTTTTTTAAATATTAGACTTGAGCCTGTTTTTGCTGCTTAATGATCTATAAAGAGGTTGTGAAAGGGTTATTGCATTTCTAAAAAGGTTTTGTTTTGTTTTTATCCTCTGCTTGATTTTTATCTTTAAAAATATCAGAAACTTGTGGCATTCCCTGGGTTTTCTTTTAATTGAAGAGTTGAATCTTTAGCATTTTCTCCAAAATTTACTAACGTGAAATTAATATTAAAAAAACAAATCTAAATTTTTTGTAACTGTCTCAATACAAATCTCCTCCCCTCTCAACATGTCCTCTCTTTTCTGAGTGGCCCTGTGTAGACAAGCCCTTGGCTGTTGTGATGTCCTCATTTCACTTGCTCTCTGGGAGTCAGAGAGTTTACTTTAGGTGTTCAGCTTGTTCCCCTAGCTGTCTGTAAGGAGCTTAGTTCATAGTTGGTGTTATACTACTCCTGCTAACAATAAGCACTAAGTAATAATAAAAATAATAATTAACAATTAATTTAATTATGTACTTTTAAAAGTTATTAAATATTAATAGGTTTCATGCTCCAATTTTTTTTAATTATAGCCTTGAGTCCTCAGACAATAAGTCATTCTCTAGCCTCTGTTCTTGACGCAGCATGAGCAGGTTCCAGTTTCTCCACCATGCAAGTACAAAGGACACACTTGCTTCCCAGGCACCCCTATTATCCTTACACTCATTTGCTTTTCCAACTCTAGTGCCATAGTATCTTTTTAATTCTCCCCCTGCAAATCTCAGCTCAGTCTCTGACTCTATTTGCTCCTGATCCACAAGAACGTGGTAATCTCACCACTTTTCTCACTCATTGCCATTATGCTCAGAATTTCCCGGTGAGCAGAAGTAGAACTGAAGGAAAGGTGTCTGCTCCCTTTTCCCTATTGTCAACATCAAACTTCAGGGGTTTGACATAGTGGCTTGCTCCCATATTAGACCAGAATCAGATTTTGAGGAAATTTTGGGTGGCAACATGAAGTCAGAGAGAATAGCATGTAACATTGCATGGTTTAATTATGTAAGGAGGGTCGTGTCCTCATATCTTCAGTGGATGAATTCCTGATCTGGCAGACTGGTTTTCTCAGGAGATATGTACCATTTGAATCTGCCCTGGTAGCAATCAAAAGTTACTGCCATCTGGTTAGTGGCTGTTAATTGGTTTTATGTGAAATGAGTTGGTGGTTTTAGTTGCTAGCATTCCTAATGAACATGGCAAAACCCAACATTGCAACTGACACCATTTGGCCCCCTTTTTGTCAAACTCAACCAAGTGGCCAAGAACTAAATGATTACAGACTGAATTACCTTTCAGCTCTAAATCTGTGCCCTCCAGCTCAGGTTTAAGGTACATATACACACATATGAAGGGCCTCAGTTTCTAGTGCTGTCAATCCAGTGCTTTTGAACAAATGCATCTTTTTTTTTAAAGAGAATTCATAACCACTGTAGAAGAAAGGATCAGTGAGAATGAGGTTTCTTGGCAGGTGTGTGTGTATTTTAAATATATGTAAAATAAAGCAAATCAGGTCACTATATTTTTCCTTTAAATGTGAAAGCAAACATTCCTGGTACTGTTCATCAAACTCGTGGCAATTTATTCAAATTTAATTGCGCTCAGCAGAGGAATCTAGCAATTGATACGATTTTTTAAAGAGAGGATTCAAGAAATCAGATTCTAAGTGAATTTGGAGCTACTGATGGAAATTCAACATGGTGTTTCAGACTTAGAGAGAGAGAGAAAAAACAGAACAACCATTTCTGTTAAGACAGAATATTGACATTTTCAACCATAAAACCATGGTCCAATAGTTAAAACTAAGTTGTTTTTCTGAAAGTACTAATTGCAATTTTAAATTTTAAACCAAGGGCCTGAAACACTAGTTCTAAAATAGTAGAACACCACTGAAGCCAGTGGAACTACACCAGCTCAAAACTTGATATATCACCATCGTGAATCAGGCCCAGAATATCTATCTGTTCATATCTTTCCGAACATGTATTTACCAGCTGGTATTTTGAGACTACCAGGTCTTTAAAGCATCCATTTAATTAGATCAAAAAGGTACACGGATGTCAAAGCCTGGTCTTACTAAAGCTAATTAATGAGAACTCCCATCAGTGAAACCAGTATTTGGGGCTCGTGATGTAATTGTCAAAGGAGATGTAACTGGGCCTCTAAACTTCTCTCCTGCATTGTAACTCAGGAGTGCACTAAAATTCAGTCCAACATAAACAGGGTGCTGAACGAGCATGCAGCAGCATAAACATACCACAGGTGTGTCTTTGCAACTCCCCTTCTGCCTGCAGCATCTGGATACCAAACCTGTAGAATTCAGGTTATATGATATAGTCTCTGTAGTGCAGATATACTCCAAAAGACTTTGCAAATGCTCTAGTCTTAATACCACCACAGGTCACGCAGTAGACTTAATATTGAGGCTGACTCTGAAAATGATCTATGTTAGGGCCAGTGAGAAAATGCACACATATATGCGTGTGCTGCTTGAGTCCTTGCATTTACAGGCATTGCTTGGCTTGTAATGATACTCCCTGCTTTGCTCACATGCAGCAGTGCATGCCACCATAGATCATGGGTTGCATGTTTATATTTCCTTGCCCCGCCCCATAGAATTCATCTTGGATCGCGAATGGTCAGGTAGGGGGAAGAGAGGACTGTAGGACAGGGAAGATGAAGGTTCTTCCATCCTCCAGTGTAGCTTTGTATGAAAAGCCTGCCCACAGCCTATAACATTTACTATTATAGTAATGAGATTTGTTATAAACAGGCAAAGCCTTATGATGAAATGTCACCATAACAATAAAAAAGATGGTGGATTGCGTGTTACCTGACTCAGTGATGCTGGTTCCTCTGCCACATCCTTCCTGGTCCATTGCCCTGTCTTGCCCTGAAGAGGTGCTGGGACTGCAGCCTGAGGTTCATGCTGGCTGTGCCCTGGCTCAGTCAGCATCTACCCCATATTCTCTGGTTCCAGCTCTCCTGGTGTCTGCTCTTATAGTCTCTCTGGCTCTGGTCAAATACAAACACTGCCTGGAGACAAAATTCTGTTTAGCATGAAAATGGGCTCTGTGCTCAGGGTAGTGCTGAGCACTTGGTCCAGCTCATTGGTGAATGTTCACATTCTCCAGGACTTGCTGAATGGGGAGTTCTGGACTTTGGTCTTACACTACAAAGTCTGGAGGGATTTGATTTTTCTACCTGAACTGAGGTCCTGTCTGTGAAATCCCCTCCTCAGCCAGCTTCCTGGGGAGTGGCCTTGTAGACCTGCAGATTTCAGGTAGATCTCCACAAATTTTGGGTCTTAATGATACCAGTGGTCATCCAGAACCTAGGTGTCCGCCTCCAGCCAGCTGGCAGTATGCTTGGGTATCATTTTCTGGATGCGCTCGTTTTTCAAATGCTGTGAAAGAGCAGTAGAAATACAGAAAGGGTGCCAGTACAGCACGCCATGTGCAACATGGAATTTAAACATTGAGACGGTGTATATAAACTGGTAGGTGATGCCTGGTACAGAAGAAGAGAGCAGGTTGATTAGCAAAATTGTATATATTTTGGTAATCAACCTGCTGCCTTCTTCTGTACCAGGCATCACCTATCAATTTATATACACTGGCTCAGTGTTTAAATTATTTATAAAATGTATATACCAGGAGGAATTGTGGGATGGCACTGGAGGGCTATAAGGATCCCGTTTGATTGGCTTGAGCCCATACTGCAGAGTGGAAAGTTTCCATCTGGGGGCTAGCTAGCCCAGGTTGATAGCAGCAAACTTGAGCCAGAGGTTAGTGTGTGTGGATGGGAGCTGGGTTAGGGATAGCAGTGTGAAGAATCAGACACTGGTGTAGAAAGAAGGGACAATAGTATTATGGCCTTTATCTTTCAAACTTGGTTGCTTAAATTTAGGAACCTAAGTCCATATTGAGTGACCCCACAAGAATGGCCTGATTTTGAGTTTCTGAGCACCCACAACTTCTTCTAACCTTAGATGAGTTGCACATGCTCAGCACATCTGAAAAACAGACCATATGTTTTTTAGGTAATTAAATATGGATTTTGCTCTGTAATTCTATACCCAAATATGTCAAATCTATCCTAAGTGTACTTAGAAGTCCTAGGAGGTATATTGAAATAATGACAAATCCTTTTTGTATTACACACACACGCGCGCATGCGCACACCCCTCTAAAAAACCATCTACTTTCCTATAGAGGATATTGGAACCAACTTTTTAAGAAGTCACTGTCCCAGTCAATAGTACCATTTATCATAATAGTTCTGATTCAAATGAATACATTTGCTGTGGATACAGTAGACTTCTTCTTTTTTGTGTGTCTTGTTTAGGAGGTGCCATGGTCTACGTAAATTCATCAGTATTACAAAACTGCACAATTTCTTTTATAAATTTGTTTTTGGGCACTGAAGGATTTTTTATTTAAAGAGAATTTTCTTCTAATTCCTCGAGTGAAAGACTTCATAACATTAGCATGCACTGTGGTTACTCAAACTGAAGTGAATGGCTTGTTTGCAAAATGAGTTTATTTAAAAAAAAAGAACAAAAAGGAAATGCTGTCAGGTTGAGATGTGCTCCATTTCAGACAGGAATACATTATTTGGTTGAGTTATGATCTTGTGCAGGTAGGGGACTAGAATGGAAACAGCAGCAGCCCTAATATACAGCAGTGCAAGCAACACTGTTAGGATACAAATAAAATATTAACGCCTAGTCATAGGATAAAATTATTTGATGATGTACTTGAAACTGAAAAAATAATTCTGCTATTATAAAGTGCATTAAAAAGCCATGAATTCAACTGGTTGAGTTATTTTTTTACTGATTTTACTAATATTATGGGACCATTACTAGACTGAAGTGTCTTTTCCCCTATGGTAGTTGAAAGATTAATCAGAGTCAGAAGAGCTTTTACCAATAAACATGGAGGCACTGTTAATTTGAAGTTATCCAAACATTTGAAACTCTTTTATATAACATATTACTTCTATATCAACAGGGCAGTAAGAAATACGTTGTGAATGCACTGGAAAAGGGTATAACTAAAGAGTAACTAATTTTGTCCTTACTAGCCTATGGGTGCAGTTCCAGTGGATTTGCTCAAGGTACTTCTCAATATAAAGGGACAGAATCTGGCCCTGTATAAAGGTCAGTAAGTTACTGTCTTAATTTGTTCCCTGTTCCATCATTGTTAGGCACATCAGTGTGTATTTAGAGTGAATCAGTATATCACACCTCACTTTTCTTCACTGTAGTAGTTCACTGTAGTAGTTCACTTCCTATGGTCTTTGAGCTTGAACGGAACAGGCATGGCCCTTTTTCATAAGTCCGCACCTTTGGTTTGAAACCAAGGCTTGGCAGAACAAAATGGCAAGAAACATAGAAGAGAATAGCAGTCTGTCAAATTTGTTTCCTTGAGAGCTTTACAGCATTTCTTTCCTAGTTTTTTTAAGAGAAAGTCAAATGACTATAATCCATTTCCTCATGTATGTGACTCATCAGCGGATTTACTCAAATTTCAAAGTTCAATAGCAAATATGCCAGTGTTTCAGCAGGCAGTTGAAGTAGGATGTATTACAACAGACTGCTGCATTAACTTCTTCACTGGAAAGTAGTTTTTTTTACCAGTAATTCACATTATTGGATCTCAGACTACAGAAAAAATTCTCATTTAAAACATTACCCATCCTTCTTTCCACGTCTAGTAAAACTCCATTGTGACACTGTTGACTGTGATTTAAAGTATATTATATAACACTAGAGCTGCTGAGTATCTCCTGCATGTGAATGTCTCAGTCATATAGATAGAATTTTCTAACCATGCATTCTAAGAACATTGGACACGTTCTCAGTGGGTTTCCATGTCATCTTAAAACCTGAAGTGCAGTGGAAACATTGTATTTCTGCTGTGTAGGAGAGCTAAGGAGTAGAGTGTTTGCACCCACCCTGGCATGCACTGGAGCAAAGGATTTGGGGATATCAGAAGGTCCAGGTATATCCAGTGCACAATTTCCACTGGGTCAAAATGCAACGTAGTGAGCAGTCATGCAGTGTTGACCAGAGCATGGCTGTGTACCAGATATTCTGGTTGGGATGCAGTATCTGACCCTCAGTTGTGGAATGGTTACATGTTAGTCCCTCGTTTAGGTTCAAATAATGCACTTGGAGGATACTCTCACCATACAGCTTCTCTTTAGAGCCAACAAAGTAATCGGAGGTAGAGATGTGCCTCACTCTTCAGAGAAGTCTGTGTAGCATCGAACACAGTGCTATCTGCTTAGCTGTGGGATTTAGCTATTTGACCTAGCCTTCAAACTGGTGTGTGACTCTATCTTGCATGACATACCTTAGGAAATACCATTCTAAATAAGATGGGGAGGGAATCCGAGCTCTGATGCATTAAAATTTTTGAAAGAACCCAATAAAATACTCTTTGTACACTGACCTGTCCTGGTCCCTGCTAAGAAGGAGGAGGTGGGAATAGGGAATGGAGAATGGGGACACAGGTAAGGCTCTGCGGCATTAGAGCTGGCGTGTAGATCTATGGATATGTTTGCTTGGAACTAAGCCCAATAAACATTGCATTGCTTGCACTTCAGACTTCTGGTCTTCTGCTTTCTGTCTGTGTGACAAGAATCAGAGGACGGGGTGAAGGGAAAGCCCTCTAACAGTCCCCTCAGGGGTGACTTATCTTTATCAGTACAGTTTTATTAGACGAATGATTGGGAGGGAAGACATTGTTTAAATCATTTATGTAAAATAACTACGGGAGGCTGAAGAAGGGAAGAGGTTAATTATTACAGTCATCAGAAGCTCATAAGGCTGAGGAAGGGGAGAAGTGGGTCAGGAAGAAGAAATGTGGAGGTAGAGAGAACAGTCAGTTATCTCGTATATTGCAGTTCCACTAAGCTGTCATGTTTTTCAAATGTACTAGCTGGATATTCTGCATATTTAAGGTTATGGATGTCTAGTCTCTTTAGAGATTATTTACAGTGAACCAGCATGGTTCAGATAACAGAAGCCTAAGTCCTTTACACAGCTCCTCAAGGAGTGGAACTCAGACTCAGCAATATCTACAGGTAATAACTAAGGGTCTGTCTTCACTTTAGGGCTAGCGTGGCATGGACAAAGCCTTGTGTACTGCAAAGTACTACCTGTGCCAGACATGTGTAATTGTGTTTGCAGTGGTGCTGCACTAGTGTATTTCTGGTGGGATATCACAGGATTCTTAGGGGTCCATTAAACATATTGGAACTGCAATATACGAGATACCTGACTCTTCTCTCCCCCTCCACATTTCTTCTTCGTGACCCACTTCTCCCTATATAGCTGCCTTATGAGCTTCTGATGACTGTGTAATAATTAACCCCTCCCCTTCCGCAGCCTCCCGTAGTTATTTTACATAATAACTGGTGAGCTGTTTGAATTCATTCTCAGAGTGCTCTCTCTCCCCAGCCTCTACCCCCAGGCATGGAGCTGCTGTTTGTGGCAGCGACATGAGAACAATACTTGAAATACGTAAGTTCCAAATGTAGTTACTCATTAATGCACATAGTTCTGATGGCAAAAGCAAACAGCATTTGTTAGCAAGAACTTCTAATGAGGATGTCATTGAGGAAAATAGTCTGCAAACCACAAAGTGATTCTCAGTGCACGCGACTGACTGCTCTGCCTCTTTGTTTCTTTCCTGTTCACTAAACATAAAAATGTCATTTTTGGTACTTTTCCACAAATTGTGGGCCTTACTGACCTCCCACAACAGCTTTACTAGTGTGGTGGCAGTGTCTGACTGGGAACATGGAAGGAGGATTTATGTATGGCATCTCTGGTCAAATGCTATAGAAGTGCTGCAGAAATGGAGCAGGCAAACGTGGGGTTAAAACACAGAGCATAAGAAGGGAGGAGTTAGGCAAGAAAGTATAGTCCAGGTGGAATTGTGGGATAGGATTTATTAACTTGTAATACCACTGGAAAATAGGCAGGTTTCCCACCAGGGCTGTAGTGAAATATATACCCTTAGCTGTGCCTGCTAGCTTTGACTTAAAACACCCCCAAACCGGGTTAGATGTTTTTATGTGTGGATGGAAGAGGAGTTAGAGGAAACACATGGGCTATAGGCCAGGTCAACTCCACAGTAAAGAAATACTATAAGTTATTCTACCTCTGTGGCTCAGTTCTAGCCAAAACTGCTGTTGCCATTGAATTCTGTGCTGGCATTTCTGAAAGAGGTTAATTTGTGAAGTCAGAAATCTAATTTCACTTTCACCTGAGGATCTAACCTGTTTTTTATCTCTAAAATGTACTCTAAAAGTATTTGCTAGGAAGGAACATTAATGTTAAGCTTGCCTTACTGCCTTGCTACAATGAGCTATAATACCATGACATTTATTAGCTTACAGTAAGTACCTAAGGCAATACAAATGTTAGGTTTGTAGAGTCATTTCAAATGCGTTTTGCTCACTTTGTTTTTAAAAAATCACGATCCTGAGCTGGTATGTACAGGTGTGTTGACTAACAGCAGAAATGCTGCTTTTCTGGGATACAGATGTGGAATACAGTGGGAAATTCATGCAGGATGATTTTGCACTCACATGTGTGCTATGAATGTGAATCTATGGTGGCAGATCTTCACAAGAGAATGCAGAAAGGAGAAAGTGAGTAGGTCAAGGGCTTGACTGTATTCCATGCACAACATGAATCCACATGGCCCAAAACTGGCATAGAAGAGTAGTAAAAAATCAGTGTAAATATTGCATCATTACTGACCTTCCAGTACCCCGCAAATCCTGGCAATTGATGAACTGTTTGAGTATTCAGAGCCTTACTAGTATGTTGGAGCATAGAAGACCATCTCCCAACTCTGTTATGTTACCTTCCATTTCTCCATGAGTATTGCTCTCTTAGGAGTACTCAGCTGTGTCAGGATTCCACTCTTGGGCAAAAGTTGCATTGGCCCAAATTTTTGACTAAATTTGCTACCAAGTGTGCACAAACCTTGATTGATGAATGCATGTGGAGTTCGTATGTGCACAGATACTGTAGGTTTACAGGTTCTTATCTGTTAACCTGTCTTACATACATGTTTTGGGGTGGAAGGTTGCACGTTTATACCCAAAGTGTACACACACTTAGGTGCATGCCTGTTTGAAAATTGGAGTTATTGTAAAGAGCTGCCTTTAAATTATTGATGATCAGTTTACTTTCTTCCACTTTCCTAAGTAATGTGAGAATGAGTTAATGTTCTTGCTGCATACCTTTGATCGCAAAGCATGCCTGAGAATTTTCATAGTAGTGTGTATCCAATATATTTCTTTATATATAATATTACATATACTATATAGCACTTAAAAGTCCACGGCTGTGGGTTCAAAATTTAGGTTGAATGTAAAATCTGAAAATGACCAGTGAGCCCCAATGTACCATATGCCCTCTTCTCCTACCCTCTGCTGCTTCGGATCCTTGCTAAAGACTCGGCATTTCCACCAGGAAAGCAAACACTAATCAGCTAGCTGCTGCCACACCCCACAATTATGGATGAGAAATGGGGATAGAGGGTGGATGATGGATTTATGTCAGTTTTAGGATTTTACACAGCTGTCCTTCTCTGTAGTATCTGGGCAAATTCTGTGTAAAATGGATGGCAACAGTGAGGCCCCAGTGGACTTGATGGACTCTGGCTCTTTTCAGGGTGAAAACTCAAGCTTGGGGTGTTTCTTATTGATAAATGTGTGACATACCGGAGTGCAATCTACACCAGTGAGGTGCTGTGCCACCCCTGCCCTGCAACCTTTGGGTGTCTTACCATACCTTGCTGCAGTAGCTCCCATCTGGGCCTCTCACAAGTAACTTTCCAGTATGCAAGTCACACCCTGAGTGCCTGTGTGTAAGTGCAACCTGCCAGGCACACTTGGGTTACAGGCTGGCTTTTATCAGCCTGGGTTACCTCTGTTGGGTGACTCCAGCCTCTGCTGGGTGACTCCTGGATTTCCCCCCAGAAAACTATATTCTGTACTGCCCAGCCATCTCCTGGATAGTTCAAATATATTAAATCCATTATTCCTTTAAGGGAATAATACACAACTCCTCACCACTTTAAATAGACGTTATCCAGAGATGTTAACTTAAACACACTTGTTTTATTTCAGAGTAGCAGCCATGTTAGTCTGTATTCGCAAAAAGAAAAGGAGTACTTGTGGCACCTTAGAGATTAACAAATTTATTAGAGCATAAGCTTTCGTGAGCTATAGCTCACTTCATCGGATGCATTTGGTGGAAAAAAACTTTTTTTTTCCACCAAATGCATCCGATGAAGTGAGCTGTAGCTCATGAAAGCTTATGCTCTAATAAACTTTTTTTTTTCCACCAAATGCATCCGATGAAGTGAGCTGTAGCTCACGAAAGCTTATGCTCTAATAAATTTGTTAGTCTCTAAGGTGCCACAAGTACTCCTTTTCTTTTTACTTGTTTTATTGTTTCATATAATCCAGTGTATAAACTACAAAGAGATATTTTAAGTGAGTACAAACGATGAGGCATAAAAATTAGAAAAGTTTACAAGAAAATAAAGATAAAAATGCTGTCTAGTGCCCTGCTTAACAAACTATATTAGATTCAAATCAAAGTTTTTCACCACATGCTTCCAACAGCAGTACTGACCAAACTTTCAGGTCAGTGAAATTCCTCCCCCAATGTCTAATGACTGTTTCCTTTGTCTTCTCAGGTGCGCAGAATGAGATGGGCAGGTAGAGAGAGGAGGGGAGTTTTGGGGTGTTTGCCCCTCCTTTTTGTAGTTTCAGTTGGAAAAATTTCTATATGAGAACAAAGAGACAGGGATCTTGTGGAAGAAAGTGAGCTCAAACTGTTTCTTTGTTAAGAGGCAGATCTCTTTGTCCTTGTCCCCTTTTCTTGCCAAAGAATGGCCACTTGATAGGTGATGGCTAAGGCTATGTTTTAATAATGGGTATTTTTCGTAAAAGTCATGGATATGTCAAGGGCAGTAAGCAAAAATTCACGTCCTGTGACCTGTCCATGACTTGTACTATATACCCCTGAGTAAAATGTGGGGGTGGGGGATGGCCCAGAGGTGCTGTGGGGAGGTTCCATGAGCTGTCCCTGCCCCGGGAGCATCTGCTCCACAGCTCTCATTGGCCAGAAACCGCAGCCAATGCAAGCTACTGGGGTCACATCTGTGGGCAGAGGCAGCATGCGGAGCCACCTGGCCATGCCTCTGCCTAGGAGCTGTACATGCTGGCTGCCTCCGGGGAGTCCCCAGAGGTAAACACCACCTGGAGCCTTCACCCCCTCCTGCACCCCAACCCCTGCATTAGCCCTGAGCCCCCTCCCACACCCAAACTCCTGCTGCTGCTGCTGCTGCTGGAGCGGGAGGCGCATGGTGGCCCAAGACTGCCCCAGCCGCATCGACCGCTGCAGAAGTCTCTGAGGTCCCAGAAAGTCACGGAATCCGTGGCTTCTGTGACCTTTGTGACAGACTCGCAACCTTAGTGATGGCCCATCAGCTTTTCTGAATACAGAAAAAACATACTAACTCTGCACCATCCTCTGTGTCCTTGTTGTGTTATTGGGGCTGTTTAATGGTCTTACTTCAATGGGAGTAGATTTGACTGTGATGGGAGAGTTTATACACCATTTAAAGACTCATTTATGCTCTCAAAATGGGATTTAAATGGGACCATAAATCTTGTGCTGATTCTCTTTTGAGGGGGTGAATTTGACCTCTACTTCGGTTCTGTCTTCATATTTTTGTATTGTAATGTGCTGAGTACATATATACCTGTGTCTATTACTTTTATTAGTTGGCATTGTTGAATTCACATTGCCAATTTACATTGAATACACATTGAGTTCATAATGTGATTTATTATACAGTTTGCTTCACCTAGCATACAAGTGTTCAGTGCTGAAGCAGATTGTTTTGAAACATTTTCTGAAATGGGGCTAATCTGTTGAATAGTAGACTGGAAGATGTTTTCAGTTCCTTCTTGAGCTACGTGAAGAGGCATCTGTCTGCACTAATGTGGACAGATTGCTTTGCCAAATTGGGGGGAAATATTTGAAAATGGGTGAAACTCAAAAAACAAGTTACATTTTCAGATAACATAATGTAGGTAAACATTGACATAACCATGACCTGTTATATGTGAAATGATAACTTGCCTCCAAAATGCTGTATACATAAAAGTACTGTAACTCTTCACCTTTACAAGGGAAAAAATCACTTAAGAGTATAATTAAAGCAACCTAATGAAAAAGGAGCTTTGTGTAGAACAAAACTATTCAGAGTTTCCTATTATACAGCCAAAAGCTCGCCACTAAAAGCTCTTCATTTATTGTCCTATCCTGTTACATCTGTAGTGGTTATCTTTTAGTAGTGCACAGTTCAACACTTGTTTTGTTAATTTAAAGCTTCACTGTCAGCTAGATTCAATTTAGATGTAGTGTTTTAAAAATTATTTATTTACACAAATTTAATGTTAAAAAGAACATTTTCATGGCCATCACTGTCTAAAAACATTAGTGAAAACAGTTTGTGTTTTAATTTAAACATCACCCAGCAGTGCTTGCATTTGAGCTCTCTGAAGATGTCCATAGAGCTGCTCAGTCTAGGTCTCCTCTCCTGATCACTGGTACTGTCCTCAGGTGGGCTTCTCAGGCACAAATGACATCATTAAACTTACTCAACATATAGCCGATTGTTCATTATGAAGATGCCACCAAGATTAGTTCATATTTTTGTGACTCATCACTTCCATCTTAGACTTTCTGTTTAATGTTTTGAGCATGGTACTATGTAGGCAACATTCTATTAGACCTTTTTTAAGAGAGGCTATCAGATATTTAAATGTTTGTTAAAATATGCATTTCTGTGTCCAGTAATGACATAATAAGTTCAAGCTGGATGAATTTCTGCCTTGCATTTCTCTATTTATACTCTTTTTTCCTTTTTTGCATTTCACTCAGTTTGGGCAATAAAAATAAACAAGTCATCTGCACTTGTGTTTTAGTTCATTCCAGTATCTGGTTCATATGAATACAATGCTGCAATGTCTGGGTTGCAAACACAGTAAAGGAATGTTTAAATCCTAACTGTTTGCACTAAAATTAAAATAATCATTGACATTTAATTTAATACTAGGGATTATAAAACCTTTATTTTACTAGCAGGCAAGGAATGGAGCACCTGACATTGTCTCTTTAAAACAGCATGGGTATGGGAAATTTTTGCTCAGTGGTGGAACAATAGTAAAATACAATTATTTCCTTCTTTTTTTCAGAAGGTGGCTAATGGGATCATTTTACCCTACAAAACTACCAGCCCATCTAAACTGCAGATTCGGGAGTGTTGGGAGTCAGGATTACAATACAGTTGTTTCCCCAACCTGGTTAAAATATGGTTCCATCTTGTTGTATAAATGGGACCCTAACTGTGTTGTTCCAATGCTCCAAAGGGTGCTAAAACTTTGGATGGCTGAAGACATTACAATGACTGGGGAGACAGACAAGATTTTGTCTATACTATAAGATGAAATTCTGTTTTAACTGTGGTGTGATTGGGTTCCTTGACTTGATTGTTTCTCCTGCAGGAGATGTACTTCTCAGAGAAGTCGTAACTCCAGGGTGGTATTTCTGTCCCTGGAGGATAGCTAATGTAACACCAGTTTTTAAAACGGGCTCCAGAGGTGACCCTGGCAACTACAGGCCAGTAAGCCTCACTTCAGTACCGGGCAAATTGGTTGAAACTATCGTAAAGAACAAAATTGTCAGACACATAGATGAACATAGTTTGTTGGGAAATATTCAACATGGTTTTTGTAAAGGGAAATCATGCTTCACCAATCTATTAGAATTCTTTGAGGGGGCCAACAAGCATGCAGACAAAGGAGATCCAGTGGATATAGTGTATTTAGATTTTCAGAAAGCCTTTGATAGAGTCCCTCACCAAAGGTTCTTAAGCAAAATAAGCAGTCATGGGATAAGAGGGAAGATTCTCTCATTGATTGGTAACTGGTTAAAAGATGGGAAAGAAAGGGTAGGAATAAATGGTCAGTTTTCAGAACGGAGAGAGGTAAATAGTGGGCTCTGTACTGGGCCCAGTCTATTTAACATATTCATAAATGATCTGGAAAAAGGGGTAAACAATGAGGTGGAAAAATTTGCAGATGATACAAAACTACTCAAGATAGTTAAGTCCCAGGCAGACTATGAAGAGCTACAAAAGGATCTCACAAAACTAGGTGACTGAGCAACAAAATGGCAGATGAAATTTAATGTTGATAAATGCAAAGTAATGCACATTGGAAAAGACTATCCTAACTATACATATACAATGATGGGGTCTAAATTAGCTGTTACCACTCAAGAAAGAGATCTTGGAGTCATTGTGGATAGTTCTCTGAAATCATCCACTCAATGTGCAGCGGCAGTCAGAAAAGTGAACGGAATGTTGGGAATCTTCAAGAAAGGGATAGATAATAAGACAAAAAATATCATATTGCCTCTATATAAATCCATGGTATGCCCACACCTTGAAGACTGTGTGCAGATGTGGTCGCCCCATCTCAAAAAAGATATATTGGAATTGGAAAAGGGCAACAAAAATGATTAGGGGTATAGAACAGCTTCTATATGAGGAGAGATTAATAAGACTGGGACTTTTCAGCTTGGAAAAGAGACGACTAAGGAGGGATATGATTGAGGTCTATAAAATCATGAGTGGTATAGAGAAAGTAAAGTGTTGTTTACTCCTTGTCATAATACAAAAACAAGGGGCCACCAAATGAAATTAATAGAGAGCAGGTTTAAAAGAAACACAAGAAAATATTTTTTCACACAATGCACTGCTAATCTCTGGAACTCCTTGCCAGAGGGTGTTGTGAAGACCAATACTATAATGAGGTTCAAAAGGGAGCTGGATAGATTCATGGAAGATAGGTCAATCAATGGCTATTAGCCAGGAAGGAGAGGAATGGTTTCCCTAGCCTCTGTTTGCCAGAAGCTGGGATTGGGTGACAGTACATGGCCACTGTCAGAGGACAGGATACTGGACTTTATGGATCTTTAGTCTGACCCAGTATGGCCGTTCTTATGTCTAATCCCCTGGAATGGAGGTAGAGTTCCACTTTACTTGTGGTTTTTAAACTGAATATATAACAGTAAGGTGCTTAAATTTTACATCTTTGAGAAAAAATATATTAATATAAAAATATATTAATCTATAATTTTCACTCCCAAATCCCCTGAATATGGAAAAAATGCAAAAATTTGGGTATGTCACGATATATGATTTTAATTCTAGTTTTTCCACCAACAAAATTATTTGTGGGGGTTTGTTCGGCTTAGCATGTTGATTAAAAAGACTAAGAAGAAATCTAAATAGTATAGTGTTGAATCCTGCAAATAGAAAATGCCAGATATGATATGGTAGCACATCCGTGCCATAATTTTTGTTGAAAATGTCTAGCCTAATAATGAGAACCCGGTCCTGCATTGTGATTGACCAGTGTATATCCCTGCTCCTTTGCAGAATCACATTAAAAGAAGGATTCCATCTCAAAAAGGATGCTGAAAAATTAGAGGGGATTCAGAGAAGAGCCCTGAGAATGATTAAAGGATTAAACATGCCTTATAGTGATGGACTCAGAGAGCTCAGTCTATTTATCTTAACAAAGAGAAGGTTGAGGGCTAATCTGTAAATCCCTACATAGAGAACAGATATTTGATAATGGATTCTTCAGGATAGCAGAGAAAGCCATGATCCAATGGCTGGAAGTTGAAGCTAGAGAAATTCAGACTTGGAAATAAAGTATAATTTTTAAATGTGAGAGTCATTGACCATTGGAACAATTTACCAAGGGTTGTGATGGATTTTCTATTGCTGGCAAATTTTAAATCAAGATTAGATTTTTTTTTTCTAAAAGATATGCCTGTTTTATAGAGCAGGGTTGATTAGGTGATCACACCAGTCCATTCTGGCCTTGGAATCTATGAATCCATGAAAAGTGATGGGTCTCTGGGACATAAGAGGCCACATTAGCAGACCTCAATTTAGGACTACGATATTACTTATTAAAGGCCTGATCCAAATCCCATTGAAGTCAGTGGAGTCTAAATATTGGGATCAGGCCCTAAATCTTTAAAGATGTCTTTCTTTAGTCTACAGCTTAGTTGTCAGCAGATCAGGGTTTTTTGTTTCTCATTGGTGTTTGTGGTTTTTGTTGTTGTTGTTGTTAGCCAAGTCACCAAAGAAACAAAATGAATGGGAGGATTTTTTTTCTTCCAGGTCCACTGTTTCTAGTTAAAAGAAAAGGAGTACTTGTGGCACCTTAGAGACTAACAAATTTATTAGAGCATAAGCTTTCGTGAGCTACAGCTCACTTCATCGGATGCATTTGGATGAAGTGAGCTGTAGCTCACGAAAGCTTATGCTCTAATAAATTTGTTAGTCTCTAAGGTGCCACAAGTACTCCTTTTCTTTTTGCGAATACAGACTAACACGGCTGCTACTCTGAAACCTGTTTCTAGTTAAAATGTTTAGTCTTCAGAAATGTCCTTATTTTTGTTACAGATCAAAATTACACTGCTGACTGTGAAATGGAATATCTTTTTGGAAAACTATGTAAATTAATTGTAGCTAATTGAATCTGAAAAGGAGAGCATGTGATCTTTTCACCTTTCACTGAGAGTGGTATTTTGGACAGCTAACTCTCAGACGAACGAACGAAGGAAAAAGAATGTCATCATTATTAGCTTATTAGAAATGGCATGGATGGAAGCATACTTTACTGGAAACATTGGCTAATGTTGTAATTTCTGTATTGAAGCAATAAACAGCTGCCGTTCTTCTAATCTTTCTGGTGAAAAACAAGCTGCTGCTCCCATTATATTTCATATGTATGTTGATACAGTGCCTAAGGTATGCTAGTTGGTGTTTATATGAACTCAGTGCTGTATATTACAATACGGGGAAGTTTCTCCCTTCTGTATGATATTCACAGAGGTACCGAGGCTTATAGCATCTGCCTCTCAGCTCTGCTTCCTAAGGGTTTATTATATTTATTCATCCCTCAGTGGATGTGGGTAGCTTCTGTTAGGTTTTTCATTACACTTGCAGCTTTTTGTGAGCATTTTGATTCTGATTCTGACCTCAAATACAGTGGTGTAGAACTGGAAAAACTCCATTAAAGTCAATAGAAATATTATAGTTTTACCGCAGTGTTACTGAGGTCAGGATCAGCCCCAGTGAATGAACCAGTATCCTCTCTAACTTCAGCTTGACAGAGTACTGTAAGTAGAAGATGTAAAGTCTGATGGTTTCACACTGATGCCAGAACATTTTTCATATAGAGATTAAACTATAGCAGAGATGATACAATTATGACAGAAGGGGACTTGGATCATTATGGGGAAACAAGGATTCTATTTCTATCAGCATCAGTATGAGAGCCGTAACAGCAGCCTGAAGAGCTCTCAGGAGAACTATGGCTGATGGGAGAATCGCTTTCAGTGTTGCGTTGTCTCCTGCTTCTATAATGCGTTGGAAGTCGGAGTTTGGTCTCCTGGTGGTTTCCTTTGGAGAGGAAGGAAGAATTTCAAGTGACCCGTAATATTCGGATTGCTGTATGCAATGGAATAATTGCTAACCCAGTGGGTGATCAGCTGGGAAGACTAATGGTGTCTGCTTAATTCCTACTGTGGGCAATGGCCTGTGAAAGCATGGGATGGGGGTGTAGAGTGTAAAATCCGATTTATTTTTTGTTTAAGTGATGGAATAACATTTGAAGAATGCCTTTATAGTTTTACCAAGCGTTCTTCCTTTCTCCCCCTTTTACCCTTTCTTTAGGATATATAAGGCACTTTGTTTCGTTTACTGAAAAAAGTAATTATAACTATAATCATATTTTTGAATAATGGTAGCAAACTGAATTTTATGAAAAAGTAGTTATTATGGCATTGCCTAAGGGCCAATAAGGAATGGGGCCCCATTGTGCCAAGAACCGAGTTAGTAGTCCGTCCCTGCCTCAAAAGTTTTATGGTCTAAATGGACTGCAATTCAAAAGGCAGCACTTAAGTGCATGGGCCATGGAGGGCAGATATCTGCTGTGTTTTATAATAGTGAAAACAGTTCTTTCCTTTATTATGTATAATTAAGGACCAAATGTGATAGCAGTTTACTATACCTTATCCTATGGACTTGATAATTAACCTGGTATTTTCCATAGCTGGCACTTAGTTTGAGGGATACCATATAATAATGGCTACCACAAAAATAAAAGTCTGAATTGATTTGTAATTTGAGATATGTGCTCTGTCATGGTTCAGATAAAACTGGTGGTATATTTTGGAATAAAACCAAACTTAGTAAGTTTCACACTGAACACAGAAGAGGATGGCAGAAGACCTTTTACCCACATATATTTTGTAGGCTAGTGGAAAAAATTGACCAAGCTTTGAGCTATGTATGTTGCCTCATCACCACCATAATCTATTTATTTTCTAATGTGTTTTATTACCCTTTTTCAGATGGATTTACTAAACTGTTATATATACTTGCATACAAATTTTCATATGAGAGTGCTGTTTGAATGAACTGAATATGCTGCACTGAATAGCTCAGTGGTTTGAGCATTGGACTGCTAAATCCAGGGTTGTGAGTTCAATCCTTGAGGGGGCTATTTAGGGATCTGGGGCAAAAATTGGGGGTTGGTCCTGCTTTGAGCTGAGAGTTGGACTAGATGACCTCCTGAGGTCCATTCCGATCCTGGTATTCTATGATTCTAAGTACTCTGGTTATGTGAATACAGAAATTACAGTAGTTAAACTAGATAACGGATAATTTGTGTCCAAATCCAGTAAAGTGACTGACTTGTTAACATCAATATTTAGATAAGAAATCATGAACACTGGCTAGTTTGATATGTAAATAGGCCTTATTCAGAGTTTGGTCATTTCACCTACAACTATTCTTTTCTATGGAGAAGAGTTTTTCTAGGGTGTCCTTTTTATGTGTGTGTCTGTATGTTGGGAAGGAAATCTCATTCATTCTTGTGTTCTGGTGGATGTCTTGTGAAAACTATTGATTGAGCATGGAAAATACACCAGCAGATGGCATAGCCTGATGATAGGCCAGTAATCTTGGAAGTGCAAGACTGCCAATCCTGAAATTGAAAACAGGTGGCAAAAATTTCTCTTGGAGACTTGGCATCTGTAAGTAATCAGTTACTCTAAGAGCCTTGGTGGAACACAAATTAGCTTCATTGCTGATTACATTTTCAATATCTAAAGGAGCCAGCAGCTGTATTTATTTAGAATTACAGTATACTATGTAGAAGTAAATGATCACCTGTCACAATGCTTGATTTTTCTTCTACTTTGTTCATATAGGTACTGATGTAAGAGATTTTTATTTGGTTGAATAACATATTTCACAACCATTGCAGTAGCATGATGGCTGATACTACTGATGGGAAATGGTTTCTTTAAATGTTGTCACTTGCTTCTTCCCATCACCACAATGACACCCTTACCCTTTAAAAAAAATAAAATAAACAAACACACACATCTGCA
Organism: Dermochelys coriacea; assembly: GCF_009764565.3. Taxonomy (NCBI): domain Eukaryota; kingdom Metazoa; phylum Chordata; order Testudines; family Dermochelyidae; genus Dermochelys; species Dermochelys coriacea. The sequence goes on from NC_050069.1 coordinate 232,940,826, forward strand.
CTTGGTTTTCCTTAGCTGAAATTAAATCCCACAAAACCAAAACAGTGGTTTGCATAGCAAATGTTCATTACTAAAGTATGTTAACAGGGAGATGCTATCTTCCTGACCTTTGTCATTTTTATAGTGGTTTTTTTATTTTTTATTTTTTAGAGAATAGTGGGTTAGCTCGCAAGCCAGACTGAAGCTTTGAACCCTTTGAAAGGTATCTTAAAGTAACTCTCATAGACTAAAACAGTGGTTCTCAACTAGGATCCAGGGCCACTGGGGATGGGTTGTGAGCAGGTTTCAGGGGGCCCGCCAAGCATGGCCAGTATTAGACTCACTAGGGTCCAGAGCAGAAAGCCAAAGCCCCACCACCTGGGGCTGAAGCCGAAGCCTGAGAAGCTTAGCTTTCTGGTGCCCCTAACTCCAGCTCTGGCTTTTATATGCAGAAAAACAGCTGTTCTGACACAGCTGGGCCATGGAGTTTTTAGAGCATGTTGGTGGGGGCTCAGAAAGAAAAAGGTTGACAACTCCTGGACTAAAAGATACTGAGGGCTAAACCACCTGAAATATCTTTTTAATGTATGAAGAACAAAGCCCTTTGAAGCAGCCAAACTGGAAGACTCTAGGCTTAAAGCTGATCAGGAAAAAAAGGGTTTTGGTCTATGGGAGAAACTGAGTGATGGGGGAGGAGGAAATGAACCCAATAATTTTTGATAGTCAAAGTTTCAAACACAGAATGCTAGAGAAGGTTTGAAAATAGGCAAAATGATTTCCTCCATCTCAAATTTGAATTGAAAGTTCTTCAGATGTAGATATTTCATCTATTTCAACATCGCAATTGCCATATTGAATAATTTTGGAGTTCATTATCTATGACTAAAATTTCCAAAGCGGAATGCCTTAGTCTGGGCTCCTAAATTTATTTTTAGGCACCTCAAAGTAAGTGACCTGACTTTCAGAAGTGCTGAGTGCCCACAAATCCCACTGAAATAAATGAGAATTGCAAGGTTGTTTAACGTTATAGTGATCCACCTGAAGATTTAGTTCTTCTTCAACTGTTTCTACATAGTCCCACAAAAGGTACTACGCCACCTTGTGGTAGAACCTTCTTCTAGTAGTGTCGGCTATAACATTCCTGTGCTCTCCGTCCCTCAACACCATCACACAATGAGGGTGAGGTTATAAAGGGAGCAAAGAACCCTGACCACTGCAATTCCTTCCAACCACGTGCCACGAACAGATAAGAGCCTCTTTGGTTTCCCCAAAGCAGAAGCTGCTTCTTTGCAGATAGAGAATGCTATTTTGCTCTACAAAATGGTGCCCACCATGCAACGTCACCTTGTACACATGTGTGCAAAGTCATGCTGTTGTCCTCCATGCGGCATGAACCGGCATGGAGGATGCCATTTTTAATGCAGGAGGCAATATATCTGAAAATGGGGGCATGCAGGTAAAATATTTGTGAACGGTTGCTTTAACGATAAGGAGACTTACCTGCAAATCCATATCCTGAAGAAAGCCCTCAAGATCAGACCCTCTGGATCTGAACAGTCCTCTGATCCCAGGCTGAAAAGGCCCTGCCCCCAGCAGCAAAGTACTGAAGGTTTCTGAAAAGTCTGCATCACTGCTCGGGACCAGATCCATTACCTGTGGCTCCCTCAGTTATGCCTCTGAGGCTACACATGACTGAACCAAGGGCCACCCGGTCGGATACCATTCCCCCAGTACTAGAGGAGAAGTTGAGAGACAGTTTGGCCACCTTTGCTGGTGCCATACCTCGTGTCTACAGCCTTCCAATCCTGCTGGAACTCCTGCACCTTCTGGACCAGGATGTCAAATCCTAGATCTAGGAATATGGATTTCATGGGTGTGTCAGGATTGGGGTCATCATTGCCTTTGGTGCTAACCATTGGGGACCTGAAGAGAAAGAGGCATAAGGCCAAAGCTCTATTTTAGTAGAGCCAGTTCTGTGAATCAGAGCTATCAGATCTATCTTATATGGGCAACGGTTCTATGGTCCAGAAATACAGACTGGTTCTGCCCTCATCACCAGTAGCAAGGAAGATAGATTTGAGTATGGCGTTGGATTCAATATTGTCTCAATCTTCTGATCCATTGTTGGTTCCTGATTTGGCTCCTATATTAGTTCCAGCTACTTCCTTCCTTCAGTGAGTTCTGTCAGTGTGGCAGCCCAAGTTCTCCTCTTGACACCGTTTCACATGTCAGAGCTGAGTGTGAAATGCAAGGGTTCTAAGAAGAGGCCTGCTTCCCTGACTCTGAGATCCATTTCTTCATCCTCAGTCAGGAAGAAGAGGCTAGATGGCGTGGGGACACTTTTGGAGATCATTCTGTGCTCCCTCCTCATAGGATCCTTCAATATCCCTTTCTCCACAAATAGCCCTGTTATCCCCAGTTCACTCTATCTTGGATCCAGACCCAGTCTGGATCCAGTGTTGTTTAACATCTTTATTAATGACCTGGATGTACGTATACAGGGGATACTGATCACATTTGTAGATGAGACAAAACTAGGGGGGATTGCCAATACAGTGGAGGATAGAGCTAAAATTCAGAGGGATTGTGATAAATTGGAGAACTGGGTTTTAAACAACAAAATGAAATTCAACAAAGACAAATGTAAGATGCTACACACAAGGGAAAAAATCAAATGCACAAATACAGAATGGGGGAAAAATGGCTTGGCAGAAGCACTGCTGACAAGGATCTGGGAGCTTTGGTGGATCACAACCTCAATATGAGTCAGAAATGTGATGCTGTTGCAAAAAAAAAAAAAAAGCAAATGCAATTTCAGGCTGTACTAACAGAGGCATAGCATGCAAGTCGCGGGAGTTGATATTACCACTATACTTGGTGCTGGTTATGCCTCAGCTGGAGTACTGTGTCCAGTTTTGGTCATGAATGATGTAGAGAAACTGGAAAGGATCCAGAGATGAGTGACAAAGATGATGGAATGCAAGCCATATGAGCAAAGGCTAAAAGAACTGGGTATGTTTAGTTTGGAAAAGAAGAGATTAAGGTGGGACGTGATAGCGGTCTTCAGATACTTGAAAGGTTGCTATAAAAAGATGAAGAAAAGTTGTTCTCTTTTGCCACAGAGGGCAGGAGAAGAGGCAATGAGTTCAAACTACAGCATAGCAGATTTATATTAAATCTCAGGAAAAACTTCCTAACTGTAAGAACAATGGGACAATGGAACAGACTGCCTAGGGAGGTTGTGGAAGCGTCTTCACTGAAGGAGGCTGGATAGCCATCAGTTTTGGATGATTTAGACATAACACATCCTATATCTTGGTAGTGGGTTAAACTAATGACCCTTGCGGTCCATTCTAATCCTATGATTCTGTGATCCAGAAGGTGATAAGGAACATTTGTCAGGACACGGCAGTGATTATATTTATTGCACTGGCTTGGCCACATCAACAGTGGTTTTCTGATATCTTTCAACTGTCCAGCAGAGTCTTCATGTATCTCCTCTGTTCCCAAAGCTCGTCCCCCCAGAAAGAGGGCAGGAACTTTTATCTGGACCCAAAATTTCTTCACCTGATGGCGTGGGCGATCTGAGACCGATTCTGTCTGCTCTTGAGCAGTCATGTTCTTCATCAGTGCAGGAGATACTAATTAACTCACCAAAACAATTTATTAGGAACTGTTACTGTTGAAAGTGGTCCAGATTTCTGACTTGGATGAAGGAATGATCTGATTCTCCTGTATCAGCTTCCATTCCTTGTGTTCTGAAATACCTAATGTAAAAAAACTCATTGTTAAAGGGGAACCATTTCTGTGTATTACACTCTAGTTGATGGGAGATGAATATTTGTTCATTGTTCAGTTAAAACATTTATGAAAGGATTATCAAATCTGTATCCCCCTGTTAGAGATCCTGTTCCTTCTCGGGACCTCAGTTTGGTATTGGCCATGCTGGTGAAATCACCCTTCAAACCCTTGGCTGAGTGTTCTTTCTGGCATTTATCTATCAAGATGGCTTTCATTATTGCCAGGAGCATAAGCGAATTGAATACCCTTATGACTGATCCACCCTTCACTTCTTCTTTCCATATGGACAATGTCATTTTCAGACGTGATCCCAGATTCATACCCAAGGTGGTGTCTGATTTCCACATTAATCAGACAACTAATTTGCTTGTTTTCTTCCCTAAGCTGCACTCTAATGGGGGGGAAGGTGGGGTGGAAAATCAATTCTACATACTTTGGATGTTAGAAGGGCTTCTGCCTATTACCTACTTGGAATTAAGAGTTTTCCTATATTGCCTAGGTTGTTTGTGTCTTATGCCAAGAATCAGATGAGCTATATGGTTTCTTCCTAGACTGTTTCTTGGTGGACTAAACAATGTATTGCTGAGTGCTACACACTGGCAAAGACCCTGTACCTGCTGCCATACAAATGTATTCCATTAGAGTTGTAGCTTCTTCCTTCATCTGCCGTAGGCAGGTGCCAGTTATTGAAATTTGCCCTCAGTTCCTCGTAACTCTGAAGAGAGGTGCAGGAAGCATGGTCGCTGACACTGCTATAAGAAGGTTCTACTGCAAGGCATCACAAGGTGGCACACCATCCACGAGTTTGAATATACAGAGCCATCTCAAAGAACTTGGGTTATAGATAAGTAACCTTAATTTGCAATTGCTAGGCTGGTTGGTACCAACTTTAAGGAAGTCTGTGCCTACAGATGTTCACATATACTGAAGGGCAAAAAGACTAAGACCTTCAAAACTGTTTAGTGATTTTGGGTGCTCATATGGAGAAACCTTTGTGTGGCTTGATTTTCAAAAAGTGCTGAGCACTCATCTTGTGAAAATCCTTTTTTGATGTCTCAAGTTGGGTACCTAAAACGATTAGTCATTTTTGAAAATGTTGGCCAAAACGTTTGCTAGAGCAGGAATTCTCAAACTTTCCTCCCAGCTTTAACAGAGACACTGTCTCATGGGCTCACCTCTCATTCAATTATGCAAATGCACAGATTGCCTATACTCTTGCTGGCAACTACAGCAATTGTGTACATGGACAATAATATTAGTAAAATATTTAATGTACTTTTAGCTTTTCTTAGTGCTCATTAGCAGCCGGATACAAGGAGAGCAGCCAGCACTATGTGACCAGCCAACGGTCTGCAGACCACCACCAAGTGCTCCTTAGACCACAACCACGACCATCTCTTTGATACAGTATGTCTTGCAATGGCAGAATGTTAGAACTGTATTTTCTCCCGGTGTTTCAAAGTCTTTTCTGTGGGATCCAACATGAACGGCAGAATGAATTCATGAATTCTATGAATTCACTCTGGCTAATGATTATGCCTTTATGAACAATATTTGTAGTTATATTTATTGGATTTACTAGCTCCCTTTCTTGAAATCAGAACATGCCATCCTTTTAATGTATATAACAACAGCTATCTTTTGACCTAAATGTTTTCAATCCTTTTTTTGTTTGTTTTTCAATGGGGCTTTCGTCTCAGTTCTGCACTGCTATTTTGCCACTGGATCAACTGATTTGTGGAATTTTCCATTGATATAGTGTAGCCTTTATCCATGTAACGGCAGGTTTTTGTTTTGTTTTGTTTTAAATTTATAGTGTTCTATGCATGTCTAAACTCTATTTTGCACTCTGCATATTAGCTATGCTGATGGAAACACTCTTCTGTTGGCATAGCTGTGTCTTCTATGCTGGGAGTTTTGTTGGCATAGTTATGTCAGTCAGAGGTGTGTTTTTTCACACTCCTGACCAACATAGTTGTAATGGAATAAATTTCAAGCCTAGACCAAACCTCAGTGGCTGTAGATAGCTTGGTTCTGATTCTAGCATGGGTTTCCTTTACGGGAATGAACAGTCTTTCCTTCCACCCCCAAAAGAAATTTTATCTGAAACTGTTGTGGGAGTAAAGAACAGATTTACCATCATCTTCAAAGATTTCAGTCTGGAATGTTAAAACTCTTGGTGTTTATTGGAGATTTAAAAAAAATATCTGAGCTGGTATTTGTTAAATCAGTGGTTTTTAGAACTTAAGCTGCAGAACAATCTGTTTGTAAGATCAGGATTTCCTATGGAGAGGCAGTATGAATGAATGTACCACAAGTATCTACCCTCATTCCTCTCACCGAAAGCAATTCTCGGTCATTACAGCATTACTCTGATACTGTTCATTTTAGCAAACCTGTTGGTGATAATAAGACAAGTTCTTTTTCCTGTCAGTTAATGAATATTTATATGAGAAGAGCATATAGTGCAGGGGTCGGCAACCTTTCAGAAGTGGTGTGCCGAGTCTTCATTTATTCACTCTAATTTAAGGTTTTGCGTGCCGGTAATACATTTTAACATTTTTAGAAGGTCTCTCTCTATAAGTCTATATTATATAACTAAACTATTGTTGTATGTAAACTAAACAAGGTTTTTAAAAAGTTTAAGACGCTTCATTTAAAATTAAATTAAAATGCAGATCTTATCAGTTTAGTGCAATGGTTCTTAACCTGGGATGCATGCACCCCATGGGGGTGCGAGATGCCCTTTCTGGGAGTGCGAGACATACAAGATTTTTTTAGAAGGTAAATCATCGAAAACTCAAATTAAGCACAGGCACGTAAGTACAACTACTTTGTTTCATCAAGCCTATGTATTTATTAACATTATACATTTTTTAACAATTACTGTGGAAAACAAAGTTTTTAAGTTTTCAAGTTTTTAAGCTAATTGTAGTGTAATTTTTTATAAGGGCTGCAGAATGCTGGGCCCAGGCTAGGAGCAGAGCCCTGAGCTGGCTGCCGGTACCCCAAGTCAACAGGAGGACTGAGTAGGGCCGGAGGCCCGGACCCTGGCTGGCAAGGGGCTGGGTGGCTGGAACCCCAGACCAGCAGCAAGGTGAGCGGTATCCCAGGCCGGCAGTAGGCTGAGCGGGGCAGATGGCCGGGGCCCTGGCTGGCAAAGGGCTAGTGGCTGGCACCTCAGATTGTCAGCAGGCTGAGCTGGGTGGTGGACAGAACCCCAGACCAGCAGCGGCTCACCCGCTGCTGGTCTGGGGTTCCGCCGTCTCCTGCCAGCCAGGGTACCAGCCGCCAGCCCCTCTCAGCCTGCTGCTGGCCTGGGATTCCATTCACCCAGGCAGGCAGTGGGCTGAGCGGAGCCAGCAGTCGGGACCCTGGCTGGCAGCAGCGTGCTAGTAAAAATCTGCTCGCGTGCCGCCTTTGGCACATGTGCCGCACGTTGCCGACCCCTGATATAGTGTGTGTGTGCGTGCCTGTATCTAATCCCCCCAAGATTAGATAACAAATTATATACACTTTCAAACATATGTAGAAATAAAAGTTACTTGACAGATCTTTAGAAATCACTTTGGTAGATTATTTAACCAGGGTATAAGCAGGAAGCTCATAAAAGTCTGCAACTTCAGTATAGTTAGTCAGGACTGAAACTGTGAAAATATTGTTTGCATTGATGTTAATTTTGGGAGGAAGTGGTGAGTCTATGGTTGCCAATTGGTGGAAAGGTAATAAGAGTGGCTGTCAGTAGTACATATACTGTTTGGTTAAACAACTGTAATTTGAAAGACTCTGTTTTTTGGAAGTGGTCGTGGTTTTGCAGTTTGCCTCCAGTCAAAGCTGTACCCAAATAGAAGAGCCTCTAAGAAACTGACATACGGATAAAAAGAAATCAGTAAATTAAAGTATAAAAGAGTTGTCAACATAAAAAGTTTATTTTTTCAACAAAGGGATCTATTGGACAGATTGATAAACTCAACCTTGGACAGACTTTTTTCCTCCTCAAATCTGTTCAATTGTTTAAACTTGAGTCTTAAAAAAAAGTGACCCTGATCAGTACTTGTCTGTTTGTCTCTGTTAACATAAATCATGTGCATTAATTTCAATTAATTTGAATTAATTTCAATTCAGCAGTCTCTCGTTGGAGTCTGTTTTTGAAGTTTTTTTGTTGAAGGATAGCCATTCTCAGGTCTGTAAATGAGTGACCGGAGAGATTGAAGTGTTCTCCAACTGGTTTTTGAATGTTATAATTCTTGACGTCTGATTTGTGTCCATTTATTCTTTTACGTAGAGACTGTCCAGTTTGACCAATGTACATGGCAGAGGGGCATTATTGGCACATGATGGCATATATCACATTGGTAGATGCCCAGGGGAACGAGCCTCTGATAGTGTGGATGATTAGGCCCTACGATGGTGTCCCCTGAATAGATATGGGGGCAGAGTTGGCAACGGGCTTTGTTGCAAGGATAGGTTCCTGGGTTAGTGGTTCTGTTGTGTGGTGTGTGGTTGCTGGTGAGTATTTGCTTCAGATTGGGGGACTGTCTGTAAGCAAGGACTGGCCTGTCTCCTAAGATCTATGAGAGTGATGGATCGTCCTTCAGGATAGGTTGTAGATCCTTGATGATGCGTTGGAGAGGTTTTAGTTGGGGCTGAAGGTGATGGCTAGTGGCGTTCTGTTATTTTCTTTGTTGGGCCTGTCCTGTAGTAGGTGACTTCTGGGTACTCTTCTGGTTCTGTCAATCTGTTTCTTCACTTCAGCAGGTGGGGATTGTAGTTGTAAGAATGCATGATAGAGATCTTGTAGGTATTTGTCTCTGTTCGAGGGGTTGGAGCAAATGCGGTTATATCGTAGAATTTGGCTGTAGACAATGGATCATGTGGTATGATCTGGATGAAAGCTAGAGGCATGTAGGTAGGAATAGTGGTCAGTAGGTTTCCGATATAGGGTGGTGTTTATATGACCATTGCTTATTAGCACTGTAGTGTCCAGGAAGTGGATCTCTTGTGTGGACTGGTCCAGGCTGAGGTTGATGGTGAGATGGAAATTGTTGAAATCCTGGTGGAATTCCTCAAGGGCTTCTTTTCCATGGGTCCAGATGATGAAGATGTCATCAATGTAGCGCAAGTAGAGTAGGGGCATTAGGGGAGAGCTGAGGAAGCGTTGTTCTAAGTCAGCCATAAAAATGTTGGCATACTGTGGGGCTATGTGGGTACCTATTGCAGTGCCACTGATTTGAAGGTATACATGTTATTCTAAACAGAACGAAATTCAGACCCATGCAGAGGGGCCAGCAAAAGTCCTCTGAACCACTTTTAAACTCATAAAGTTGGATTGCTCATGATTTAGGTAGGATTTAGGTGGTGCCATGGCATGGTTTAAGTGAACCATAAGCAGATATTGTGCCCATGCTAATCCTCTGCACAGGTGTGAATTTCACCCAAGAATGAGAAACAAAACAAAAAAGATTGTCTATATTATGAACAATATGTAGAGATTATTTTTTAAAATATTATGTGAAATGCCACGTTCCCTTCAGGAACTAGGTAAAGTATATGAGTGCTAGCATACTTCCAAAGCCCTCAAATTATTATTGAATCAGTTGCACACCACAAAATGTAAAGAGTTTGTTTCCAAAACTTACTGTGGCTCTTGTGGCTCAGGATGGGCTGTCAGCCAGTCTGATGGCTAAAGCCTTGGCCACAGTTACATTAACATAGAAATGTAAGGCTGTTTCTTTCATATGGCTGATGCTTTATCTTCATTGAGGATAGAGGACATGGAGAAAGGAAGCAAACTATTGGGACTGTGCTTGGGTTGGAAGGGAAAGTGATGATGTGTTTTGAGAAAGCATTAGTACAGTAACTCCTCACTGAATGTCCTCCCGCTTAACGTTGTTTTGAAGTTATGTTGCTGCTCCCTTAGGGAACATGCTTGTTTAACATTGTGCAATGCTCCCTTATAATGTCGTTTGGCTGCCTGCTCTGTCCACTGCTTGAAGGATTCTGTGGAAGAGTAGCGACTTTACAAGGGAGCATTGCACAAGTTCCTCTTCTCCGCCTCCTCCCTCTCTCTCCCAGCACTTCCCCTGCTACCAAACAGCTGTTTGGCAGCACTTAGGACTTTCTGGGAGGGAAGGGGAGGAGTGGGGAAGTGCTGTGTCTCTGCTCCCCCACCCCCGCCTCCAGAAAGTCCTAAGTGCCGCCAAACAGCTGTTTGGTGGCAGGGGAGCGCTGGGAGGACGGGGGAGGAAGCAGGCTCCGGGGAGGAAGTGGAGTGGGGGTGGGAAGAGGTGGGCCTGGAGTGGAGCAGGGACAGGAAGAGGTGGGTCTGGAGCATCCCCTGGCAAAGTCGGTGCCTGTTCTTCTGGGGGGAAGCTGCTGCGCAAGGTGCTTCGTAGCATCCTTGCCTGCCTCATTGTCTGCAGTGGGCTGTGCCTGTGTGGGGTAAACCAGGGGCACCTCCCAACCACAATACAGTACAGTACTGTACAGTATATAATGCCTTTTGTCTGCCCCTCAAAAATTATCTTGGAACCTAACCCCTTGCATTTACATTAAATCTTATGGGATAATTGGATCAGTTTAACATCATTTCACTTAAAGTTGCATTTTTCAGGAGCATAACTACAGTGTTAAGTGAGGAGTTACTGTATGTGCTTGCTAGCAATAGCAAAAATGGTGGCAAGAATGAGGAAAAAATGGGCTAATTTTTAAAGTACGTTGGCTGGGTATCAGTTCCCTCCTCATAAAGCAGTCGACTTCCCAACTAACATTTTATTCCCAGATTATTATGCATGCTGAGTAATCCTTTCTTGCCTGTGATTAATAAGGCTCAAGAAATTTAGTGCTACCATGTCTAATAAAAACATTTTTTTAAATAAAATACCCCCACTATATTGTCCCTTATCACCAAACAACCACTGTTCATTTTTCTTTCTATTTTCTCCTTTGATTTTTGCCATCTAACCAAGAAAAATAAACAAAAACGAACAACCTCCTCCCCCCCTCACCCCTCCAAAAAACCTTTGAGAATTATTTATAGGCAGGGTAGGAGTATGCATCATGCTTACTGCTGAAGAGAAAAACTAGGCTATTAGTGAAGATATCCTTGTTTTGCCATTCTTTTTGTTGTGTCTGTGTACTGGGGCGTTGTTCAAATCTGTTTGGTTCACTGAGTTTACGTATTTAGAGTTAATCCAAATCCAGCACCATTGACAAAATAAAGCCCCAGAAACATTTAAGCACTTTGCTGTTCTATATAAATGTTCCGTTGGCATTTGTGCTGTGAATCAGAGCAAAATTATTGACTATGCATTTTACACTAGTAGAGCATGGAACATCAAATATTGCACAATACATGATCTCCTGTTTAGAAAAATGCCAGTACACCAAAAACCAGGTAAAATAGTAAATCTGTTCCCTTCTTAAATGTATAATGAGGTCATTTTTGCTGCCTTGCCTCCTACCAAAATATTACACATTTTGCAAGTGGAACACGAACAAAGCTTTCATGCCTATTAAGAAAAACACACAGAGGATTCACCAGGGACCCTAGCAAACCCATGTTGGGGGTAGTTTTGCAGAGCTGTAGTTTTTATCATGGAAATGGTAAGGTTATAGTGAAAATAATACAATAAAAACCTACTTACCCAAACTTTTCTAAGATTATGCAAATCTGAATTAAAGATAGGTTAAATGGTGCAAAGAACTAATCTCCTCCAAGTAGTCTGCATGCATTAATAACTGATGGCAAATGGTGGCATGTCCTCTGATTTTATTAAAGCAGAATTAATGTGGATAAATAATTTAAAACAAAAAATTGTTTAAACTTAAACTTCTATAACTTTTTAAAAATTAAATTGCATTGCAGGAATTAAAAATATCACAGTCCTGTAGTTCAGTTAGAAATGTATACAGTTCTTCAGTGTTCTAGAGAGCGTGCTCTTCCTGCATGCTGGTAATAACACAATTGACTGACTGCATGCCAACACAGAACATACTTCTGTACAAGCACCTTTTGGGGAATGAAGTACGTTATACCCTGTTTACTGTGCATTTAAATTAAGCATTTCCCAAAGAATTTCATTGTTTTGACATCTCTCAGAATTGATATGTTATTTTTTCTTCCATGTTACTGCAAGTTGTTAAATACATTACTTTCTGTTGACAAAATGTGTCTTATCATTCGTATCTCTAACTGGTATCATTTTTAAAATTTATTTCTCTGCTTCTTGATGGTATTAGGTTTGAAGTCTTGTTGTTTCCTGATGCTAAATGTGTAGCAATTGACACTACTTCTTGATACACATTTGTATGATCTTTTTGGCCGCCACATCAAGTGGCTCCAGCAGTTTAGATTTTGTGCCGGTATTTCAGAACAGTCTCAATTCTTATTTCATCTCATATATAGGTAACAAGCATAATCACGATGGTTTTTATTCAGGCAAAACTCCTAAAATTGGAGTTATGACTAAGTAAGGACTGGGGATTTTTTAGCCCAAATTCAACAAAGAAATGTCCCATAATTATCCTCACTCAACAAGACTGAAAGCAGTTTGCTTCTGCACAATAGCCACGAGTCGGATTGGAAGAAATTAACAGTGGTGCTTCAGTAAAAATAATGTAGCTCTCATCTTGTGCCTTCATCATTATCTCTCCAAGTGCTTCATAAAAGAGGTCAGGATCATTATCTCCGTTTTACAGATGGGCAAACTGAGGCACAGAGAGGTGAAGTTACCTTTCCAAGGTCAGCCAGTAGGCCAGTGGCAGAGCTGGGAATAGACCCCAGTCTTAGTCCCAGTCCAGGCCACATCACCCTTCCAAACGTCCCCCACTAATGCCAAAATGACAATGATCACATGACTGTCCAATTCATTTTGTACTTTCATGAATAATTAATTAACAATATTACAATAAAATTGTTATCATTGGGCTTCATTGCTAACATCCCATTCACCTCTCTTAGAATTATTGTTTCCTGTTGTTTGCAGACTCAGGCAGACATTATTATATCAGTTTCAGCTTGTTACTCATTTCTCATTACTTTACCAGCGTAGAACACTTTTAAAGGTTTTTTGCTTCAGTATGGGCTTTTTTATTTTTTTCATGCAATGTAGGCCATGTCTGCACTAGAAAATTGCACTGGTTTAACTAAAGGTGCAGTTTTAAACCAGTTTAGTTAAACTGATGCCCACCCTCGTGCAGACACTATTATTTCGGTTCAAGAGTGGCCTGTTTCAATCTAAGCTTAACATGATCCCTAACTGACTTAAACTAAACTTGAAATAAACCACGCTTAAACTACAATCTGAGGGAGCCCGCAAAGGGTTTTCACTGGTTTAACTAAATCAGTTTAAAATTGCATCTTTAGTTAAACCAGTGCAATTTTCTTGTGTTGCCATGGCCTCACATTCTGCAGGATCAGACAACATGTAGTTTGTAAGGTGTCATCTTACTGAAGAACCTCAGCTGGGCCAGTTCAGTACCTGACAATTTTAAATTTTCCTAGGATGTAAGCCTTCAAGATAAAATACAGTGTAAACCTCTTGTGATATAGATGCTCCATAACAGTAATCAGATCTATGATTAAGATAGAAGAGAGAGGGAAGGAAGAACTCTTGTGTGTAGGCCCCTCTGGATTATTGTAACTATTATGGGGTGCTCAAAAATCTAAATGATCGTTGCCAGCATTTGACATTTCCCCCCTAAATCAATAAATAATCTTGGGCCTGCTAAACCCTCTGCAGCTGAAGTTATATCTGGGTGCTTTTTGATGCATTGTGGGTTCTTCAGCGACCAGCGTATCAGCACTGATACTTGCATATTACAAATCTTTCATGATATTGCAAAAATGACAACAAAATAAGTAGTGATAGAAAACCTTAAACTACTTGGAGCTTGTATAAGTATCCATAAATCCAAACACTTCCTGAGCCAAGAGAGAGATTCTCAGTGTCCCACCCCTCTGCTTTACCACACATCCTGTTCTGTGTTACCAGTAGCAGTTGTGTGAGGGCAGGCCCTGTGGCTTGCCACACCCTCTGCCCACTCCCCCATTGTGCATTTGGGGTTTGTAATGGAAAATCATGTCTCTCCAAACTAATAGGATTGTTAGATTGTTATAGATTGTTAACGAAACAGTGGATAAGGAAGAAACAATAAATACAATTTGTTTGGACTTTGAACAGCCTCCTTTGCAAACCCACATTTTGAGTAGAAGCATCTTAATCTTCAGATTTAGATGCTATAAGGAATGAAGAGACAAAGTGCATGAGGTAACTTTTTTTTTTATTGGACCAACTTCTATTGTAAGAGAGACAAGCTTTTGAGCTTACACAGAGCTTGTCTTCAGGTCCGGGAAATGTACTCAGAGATGTGTAAGATCTATAGATCTCGAATGAACTTACAGAAAATAGTAAAAGACAAAAGCACCATATCATTCAGGGGTGAACACTGTGCACGATCACCCTATATCTGACCACTCAGTCCTCATCCTCAAAGAAAACCTGCACAATGCCTTCAAAAGACGAGACTGAAAGTTTACATTCATAACTTTGCTAGATACTAAAAATCATGGAGTGAATAAAGACATTGGATTTATGTCTTATTACAATAATCTATAACCCACTAAACCTTGCCTCTCCCCCCTCTCCCTTTTTTCCCCCTCCTCCGTTCCCTCCTATTAATGGAAGGGTGTTAACTGGCCACTTCACCTTGAATGGTCCCTTGAAATATGTTTTAACTATTTATGCTAAACAGTCTGTTCTATCCTGTATTTAGTGGTGACACTGTGAGTAAGTTTCTCAGACCTGAAGAAGAGCTCTGTGTAAGCTCAAAAGCTTGTCTCTCTCTCACCAATAGAAATTGGTTCAAAAAAAGATACAACCTCGCCCCCCCTTGTCTCTCTAATATCCTGGAACGAACATGGCTACAACAACATTGCCTATAAGAAAATGAAGTAACACAGGCTTACAGCACACCAGCCACATTCCAACCTCTTCCTGTTCTAGAATCAGTCTGTAGAACCTTTGAATTTCAGATCTGTCATGTTGGCTAAGTAATACGTTTCTTGTTTTGCTGAATCACTTTTCAGTTTTGTCCTTGTGTAAGTCATTTGGTGTTAATTAGATAAAACCATGCTTCACTGAGAGTGCAGCAGTAGTATCATCAGCCTTTGGTCCATCAAGTGCCTCTGCAACTTCTGTTAGTTGCTTTTGTAAACTTAGTGACTTACTGCAGAGTCGCAATTTAATTTGTGTAAAACTCTTATTATATTTCACTTGAACTCTGCCTTAGAGAAGTGTAAATGTGAACATGCTAGTGGTATTTAGATGAAAATGTAAGGACTCAAGGCCAGTTCCTTGGCCTGATATATTCACTTTTGTGCCATAAACCTGTCCTAATCAGGTATTTGGGTGTTCCTTTTGTGTGGGGAAATTTTATGGATGATGTAGTGGTAGTAACAGAAAATAAAGACACTGAGAAGAACCCCCAGCTCCTCTCCCTTAGAAAACCCAATATCATCCCCGTTCCTCTGATGAACCCCTCTCCACAGAAAAAGCCTGGCTAAATAGACACATCTTGCAATAAATCTGTAAGATCAACATCAGGACAGAAAACATGATAATAATTTTAAAGCACTAAGGTTTCAGATATTTCTCAACCATAGCCAATTTAAACATGCAGGAACCCACTGCGTAAGCACAGTGAGACAGTCTTTATTTTTCTTGAATGCTGGAGCAGTTCTCCTGGTCGAGAGTGCCATTTTTCTTTATTCTTAGCAGAGGATCCACGAGGAGCCTGTCTTGTCAGCACTGTTTGGGGTGTTCAGAGGCTAAACCTTCATTTTTATTAAATTAATCAATCAATGCCTATAACAGTCGATACATTCCATAGTAGCTGACATAATCTTGCCAGGTTCTATGCCACTATTTCAAATTAACACATTTTTTTCAGCCTTCATTTGCTAAAAAAAAGACATTCTCGTTTAATGCATAATGAAAATCCCACTGCAGGGAGCCCTGGGCACTTTAAATCACCGGCCTGGGGAAGCCGGTCTGGTCCAGCATGGCGTACCGACTCTTGCCGGTACCCCGTACTGGACTGTACCAGCTTACTTTCACCTCTGTTTTTTATCCACCCTAGGGCCAGATTCCATGGTCTTGTCTTTAGGTGTAAAGGATTATATAAATTCTAAATAGAAGTATTACCACTGAATTTATTCCGTTCTTATTTTGGCAAACTCTCATTGACTCAGTAAGAACTGAGTAAACACTGAGTTAGGACCTCAGGAGTTTGTCCATATTTAGGCACTGATTTGCTAACAAGATGATCATAGATGTTCTCCCATGGCAGGAGTGGTGTGGGACACCTGTGGTTTGGATAATGGATTTTTTTGTTACACCAAGTTATGCCACCCTTGTTCCCCTATTTCTGCTGTAGTAAGGACAATCTGGAAACTATTATCATTAAGGAAAGGTACAGTGCAGAGTTGTTTGGATTTAAATCCTGGATTGTGTTTCTTGTCCATTTAAATTGTCATTTTAACTCAGTCATTTTAACTTTTCTCTTCTGTATTTCTTGGCTCATGCTGTCAGATCTTGTCTTGTCTCTGTGGATATGACATTGAGTCAGGGAGTTGGAGGGCTCACAGTTGCAGTCTGACATGGCTGCCCGTGAAACCAATTACCCTCCAAACTCCAATATTACTGAGCCCGACAGGCATATTGAGAACAAAAGTATCTTGGCCAGACCAGTTGCAGTGGAATTAACACACTTAGCCTCTGCATGCTACAAAGAAGTCAATGATCTAATACTGTGGTTATCTAATCCACCAGTTAAGCTGTATACTTGCATCTTTTTTAGCCTTCGGCTTTCCTTCAAGCTAAAACTGATCAGAACTTCTCCACCAGGACTGCTTTTACCATTACCTGCTGGGAAGATCAGAAACTAGCCAAATCGACACAGTTTGGAATATCACAGATTCTTTGTAGTCTTCTCCTTGCACACTAATGCAAGGGGGCTTCCAAATATATGCTACATTAAAGTTGTATAAATAGCTGATTTTGGTTTGCTTTTCTTCAGCGTCCACTCGTGGAAACTGGTACTAATATTCTGTCTGCAAAATTGTCAATCTCATTCTTTCCCACCTTGTTTTATTGCATCTATGAAATTGAGAATTAATAATGCTAGATGTTTTAGGTCATCACACATCTGCCAGCCTAATGAAATGAAGTGTTGATTTTTTTCCCCCATAAGAGCTCACAGTGTGCTGTAATGATGAGTGAAGACCCCTCAGGAAGAAGTTTTACCCCATTCTTGGGCAGGCACTTGTTTTTATGCGTAGTTTTGTGAGACACTTTAAGGGGGAAAAAAACGAAACACAACAGGCTGCCTTTCAAGTTATGGGTCTGATGTGAACGTGCTGTAGTGAGCTTCATTAAATGTTAGTGTCTGATCTGGGCAAACGCTTTATAATCCAGTAATTGACTGGAAAAAAGTGTTTCTCAATATATGTACAATGAGTTTAAATAAGGTAAAGTTAGTATTAGCATTCTCTGGAAAGACCTCAGATCCAGACTGAGAAAATGAGAAGTGTGTATAAATAGAATATTAGATGGATAGTTCTGGTTTTTGTAACAGGTCAGTTTTGTTTTTTTCCCTCAATCTGATAATGATGTAGTTTTTAGGCAAACACACAGAATGACATCCGTGGTTTAATTTTAACTGCGTGGTAGTAATGTTTTGATTGAAAAGACAGAAATTAACATAACTTTTTTGCCATTATTACTACAACTAATAATAAAAAATCCATCGGATCTAAAACATGTTAATTTTCTGCTTTTCTGTGCTGTGCTCTGATAATTCACAAGAAAGGACAGATTAAAACAGTAGCCACTCTCTGTAAAACTGTGAATTGTGAGATGGGAGACAAAATGTAAAATTATTTTGAGAATATTACTGACATGCTTTCTTCTGACTTTATATGCAAAGGTCATCCATCATAAACTGTACTCTTGAATGTCTGGGGGACCAGCAGTATCGGAAAAGTCCATTGTGCCACTGGGGAAATGCATATGAAATCTCGTTGTGTGGAATGCAAGCATTCATGTAGAACATTTGTACACTGTGGACCAGATAATAGACAACTGGAAGTACAATTTCTAGGGGAAAGTACAACTCTATTCAGCACAACAAGAAAATTTGATTTTCCCTATTCAGGCTGAGATTAGTTAATTCAGTAGTACTGTTAACCACCCCTAGATTCTAGAATGCAAATCTGATCTCTCTGTATGCTAGGAGAGAGGGAGAGGGAAGTGGGGACAGAAGACGGAAGCTGCCCTCTTCAACAATATTGATTATTTAATGAGTACTTAATTTAATGGGGGGTCAGTTAACTTCTCTTTCTCTTTAACTTTGTCTGAATTTGTTTTAGTCTTTCTCTTTCTTATGGTGGACTCTTTCATCCAAGGAAATAGTTTAGTGGAATCATACAGTTGTATGTAGAGCTTCCCTCATGCCACCAAAGACCAGTAATTTGTGAGGTGAAGAAGGGGATGTAATAGATTCACAGACGTTTGAAACAGATTAAATCTATAACAAAGGAAGAGTAAACCTCTCTGCTGGAATGTTTTTTTTGACTAATTGTTTTGTATTAAGACTAGAGGTCCCATTCCTGTATCAGGTAATGGGCTTATATTGGAGCAAGGGAGATTTAGGTTAGATATTAGGAAAAACTTCCTAACTTCTCAGGGTAGTTAAGCATTGGAATAAATTGCCTACAGACATTGTGGAATCCCCATCATTGGCAGTTTTTAAGAACAGATTAGACAAAAACCTGTCAGCGATGGTCTAGATCAGAGGTTCTCAAAACAAAATTTTTGGTGGCTCAGAGTGCGGCCACCAGCTCTTGCTGGTGGCTGCTCTGACGCTTTTTCCTAAAATACTTAATTAACTTTAGGAAAAACAAATAAATATGCACATATACATGTCCCAATCATTGTAACTTATTTATGTAGGTTTTTTTTGCAGATACAGTACTAAAAATATTATGTAGTTGTCTCTATTATTTGCTGGGTCTAAACAGAATAGAAACACAAATACAGTGCTTTGAACATTCTTGTCCTTTTTCTTATGGCTTTTGCTTTTTTTTTTTTTTTTTTTTTTTTTTTTTTAAGACATGCCACCCTCCACACAAGGGCTGAAGCCTGACAAGTGGCCCAGGGAAGGTGGGGAACTCACTGGCTGTCTGCTTCTCCAGCTTTTGGGTCACCAGAGGTGGGCATGACCCAGCCACTGATGGTGTCCCTGCGGGGGTGGGAGGGCTGCTGCTTTGCCTCCTGCCCCCAATCACACCCAGGAGGCTGTGGCCGCAAGAAAAGTCCCTGGTCACCACATGAATTTGAGAAACGCTGGTCTAGATAATACTTAGTCCTGCCTCAGTGGTGGGGACTGTACCAGATAACCTATCAAGGTCCCTTCATTTCTTTGATTCTATGATCAGTAATGGTAGCTGAAAGACACCGTGGCGTGTTTTTGCGTTTTTATCATATATGGTAGCTAAATTTATTGGAGCTTTTCTTTTGTAAACAAAGATTAAACTAGAATCATTGAAGTCTTCTTTCTCTGTGGGTTCACAAAATGATTTTTTAGCCTCAACATAGAAATTAGTGTGTAATAAAAAATATTACACTACCCATCATTAATGTAATTGTTATTCTATTTTTACTCTGCCAACAGGGTGCCAAGTACATTACAGCCAAAACAAAAATAACAAGCAAAGATAAGTCTCTGCTCTAGAGTGCTTCCAATCTAAGGGCCTGATACAGTGAGGTGTTATATGTCTTCAATTCATGTTGGCTCCAGCACCTCCTAGAATGAGGCATAGCTTTGAAATGCCTGTTGTGGAAGCAGGAAGTGAAACATATGCAACACGATATGATAAAATAATGATAACCTATTGTCCTCATCCCTCCTTAAAACTTTCCTTTGACATGAGGCCTACAAAATACTTGGCAGCGGTTAGGCCACGGGTGTGCTGACACTACTCATTATCAGGTTGACCACTATTGTCTCATTGTTTCAAGGTAATCCCTCATCTGTCAGTATCCATTTGTTGTACATTGTTTTATGCTTAAAATATCAGCTCATTGGGGCAGAAACTGTCTCTTTGTTTTGTGTTTATACAGCACCTAGCACAATTTGGTACTGGTCCATGATTAAAGCTCCTAGGTAAATGGTCATACAAATTATAAATAATAAAGCAGGGCCAGTTACGGATATATGCTGTGCTCAGTTAGGGACTATCTTAAATGATTTTGTTGATGTAATTGGAGATATGAAGGCTAGCTGGGATTTGACATTATTTCAGCCAACATTATATAAGTTTGTGGCAGTCAAAGGCTAAAATATTACTATTGTAAATGCCTAAACCCATTTTAATTTACTAATACTATTTTCAGGGACAAATTGAAACATAAAATTTTATTACAATAGTTTAGTCTAGATAAGAAACACACTATAATGGTCATATTAGTGATGAAGATGAGGTTCTGAAAACCCTGACTCAAATGTGTTCATTGGAACCTAACTGATGTGACTTTAAAATTACTTATGGTGCATGGATTCAACTTGCGAAGGACAAAAAGTCTGAATGTATGTCACTGATTTTATAACTGAAAAGTAGCACATATTATAATTGGCAGTAACTTTGTATTAGACATGAATCTTAGTTGACATTTACTTTATTTCTGAAGAAATTGCTTAAATAGATAGGTTATATTTGTAAAATGTACTAGTAGATACAGTAATATTAAAAAGATGAGAACTGGCTGCATAAAGTCCTATAGAAGGCCTT
Organism: Dermochelys coriacea; assembly: GCF_009764565.3. Classification (NCBI taxonomy): domain Eukaryota; kingdom Metazoa; phylum Chordata; order Testudines; family Dermochelyidae; genus Dermochelys; species Dermochelys coriacea. The sequence goes on from NC_050069.1 coordinate 232,961,458, forward strand.
AAGAACATGTACTATCCATTGGGTTGCCATTAAAAAGTCAGTCTTTACCAACATCTAACACACATAATAGATGACACAACACAGTTATTTGCTATTTTAAGCTAAGGGCAATAACTGTGTTAGCTCTGATTATCATAATCCTACCTTATCATGAGGTACCCTAGTGGGATAACAGTTGATTGTTGATAAACAGTGACTTAACGCTGATCACTGCATGGACTCAGTACTTCTCCCTTGAAAGGCAATGGGAGTTCTGATATTGAATTTAGTGGGAGCAGAAACAAGCATTGCTTTGTTCAACCAGGCAATATAACTCCCTGTGACTCACATGAATTCAGAATTTTTCTAAACTGCAAAGAGAGTCACACAAAGGGACAGAAAAATTGCATGGGGGGAGTATGAATAAGATGAGGAAAAATAAAAAAAAGGCAAGGAATTCCTAACTGGAATTCCAGTACTGAGACTCATAGCAGTTCTATTCTATAATATCTCATTGGAATCATGCTGTGTATTGGTACTGTAGTTGATGAATCCTTAAATCTGAATTTTCGTGTTTTATAATAGGTGTAGTATTGTGCCTCGCAAAATGTCCCAGATTTGTGAGGGATGTCGCTCATTTTTGTCTCAAACATATCTATATTCCCCAGAAATTTGGTATCCCCTCCCTTTCATGGCTTAAAAAAACCCAACAAAAACATGTACATCAGAAATAAAAAAAAACCACGAAACTAATCTTATTAAAAATACTTAAAGCATTGCATCCCACAGAATTTTCTATTTCTTGCATGAATATTTTTTTCTGTCTTATATTTGGTCTTTCTCACTTTTTAGCCCTGTCAGGTTGAGAAGCAGGATTTTATATTTCATAAACAAACCTTTTAATACTTTTCTTGAGGTATGAATTGTCATACTGTTTCGAGTGGTTCAGGGACCGTGAGTGCCAGCCTCAGGGCAGACTGTCAAAAAGAAGGGCAGACACCCTAAACTGGTGGAATGTTCTATAATCAAATTCTATAATCAAATCAAATCAAATCTACCCAATAACAAATGAACTCCTGAATCACTATATACCAGTCTTAGCAGAAAGGTGAAGACAGTCCCCTTGGACTCTCCAGTCTAGCTTGCCATCCAGGCAAGATGGACTTAGTGATATATGGTCACCTACACCATAGATGACAAAATATTCAGGTTGCTCCCAGTCCAAAAGACTAATCACTTACCCCAGGTCAAGTGCACCCTAGATCTCTCACCAAAGACAACACTTGTAGCCAATCCTATAATAAACTAAAGGTTTATTAACTAGAAAAAAGAAATGAGAGAATTATTTACAAGGATAAAGTGGGTAAACATACACACAAATGAGATACAGTCTTAGATTCCAAAAGATTATAGTAGGTGCTGTAAAATGCAAAGGTTTATATGTCCTTTAGGGCTAACCGTGCTTTGAAATGTTCATCCCTCAGAGTTCAAGCAGCATAGGGAAAACAATTTGTCCTTAACAGGGATTTTTATTCGCTTCCCGCAGGATTCAGGCTGTGATGGGATGAGGACATGTGTATGTTCCCTCTTCAGAAGTGTGGGGGAGCCAATCAACAGTCTTTTATCCACTGATGTTCCATAGTGGCTTTTCTAGTGTCTATATGCTTTCTTTTGTGGGGGGCGTAAATAGGGTTGCTAACCTTCCAGGATTGGCCTGCAGTCTCCTGGAATCGGCACTGATCTCCCGGTGACTACTGAAAGCAATCCAGGAGATTTTAATAGGATATTTTAAGAAAATGACATTATGTCATGTTGGGGAAAAAAAATCTCCCAGAATAACTTCAGTAAGAGTTGGCAACTCTAGTGGTAAACGAGTATTTCATACTTGGTAATGCTTTTCCCCTGATTCTGGGGGTTTACAGTCTTAGCAAACATTTTTATAGTTACAGAGCAAACACTTAAACACTACCTTATAACTTGGGATACAGATATTCTAAGTAAGATGAATACACATGCAGCATCCTACAAGCATTTCATAAAATCTAAACGCATTCTTATAACTAGGGTTGCCAACTTTCTGATTGCCAAAAACTGAACATCCTTGCCCTTCCCTCTGCCACGCCCCTTCCCCAAGGCCATGCCCCTGACCCGCCTTTTCTTCGAGGTCATGCCCCCTGCTCACTCCACCCTCCTTTCCTCTGTCGCTCGCTCTCCTCCACCCTCACACACTCACTCATTTTCGCTGGGCTGGGGAAGGGGGTTGGGGTGCAGGAAGGGGTGAAGGCTTTGGCCGGGAGTGCAGGCTCTGGGGTGGGGCTGAGGATGAGGGGTTTGGGTGTGGGAGGGGACTCCAGGCTAGGGCAAGGGGTTGGGGTGTGGGACAGGGTGAGGGCTCTGGCTTGGGGTGTGGAATCCAGAGTGGGGCCAGAAATGAGGGATTTGGAGTATGGGAGGGGGCTCTGGGCTGGGGCAGGGAGTTGGGGTGCGGAAGGGAGTGTAGGCTCCAGGAGGGAATCTCCTGGGGTGTGGCTTGGGGTGCAAGGGCTCCGGGATGGGGCCAAGGGGTTCAGGGTGCAGGAGGGGGGCTTAGGGCTGGGGCAGGGAGGTTGGGGTGAGGGGTGCAGGCTCTGGGTGGAACTTAACACAGATGGTTCAAGCAGTCGGCATATCCCTGCAGCCCATAGGTGCAGAGCCAGCCAGGCAGTGGTTCCTGCACAGCTCCTGTTAGCCGGGAACCATGGCCAACGAGAGCTGTGGGAGTGGCACCTGCAGGCATGGGCAGCGCATGGAGCTGTCTGGCTACCCCTGCACATAGGGGCCGCAGGGACATGTCGCCACTTCTGGGAGCCATGCAGAGCCAGGGCAGGCAGGGAGCATGCCTTTTAGCCTCGCTGAGCCGCCAGCCGGACTTTTAGTGGCCCAGTCAGCAGTGCTGACCAGAGCCACCAGGGTCCCCTTCTGACTTGGCATTCTGGTTGAAAACCAGACAGCTGGCAACCCTACTTATAACTCTAATATCTATTTTGATATTACTAGCATACAAGCGAGCCAAACTGGCTTCCAGCTATGCATGTCAGTGTTAGTAAGGGCTAGTGGCCTTGGCATGAGCAGGCACCTAATTTGCCAGACCTGCATTCCATTTGAATTGAATTACTTATTCCTCTGCACTCTAATTGGGTGAAAACACTGAGATTTACATGGTAACAGTAAAATACTTTGTTACATTTCCAGTAAGCTGCTGTTCTTTGCATCAGCGATCCATTAGCTGCGTTCACAAAGAAAAGTGAAATAGCTTTAACCTGGGAAAGAGCTGCTTTCTAGGGCTCTGCACATTTATTTTTCCTGCGTTGTCTGACTTGAGAAGTTAGAAGACACTATCACTGATCTAACTGATTTCCATCAGTGATTAATTAACTTTACATTTACATATAGTGGATAGAAAACAATCAATCTGTTCAGCCGACTTCAAGAAAGTGATGCTGTGTTTCATTTCCTTAAGATTGGAGATTCATGAAGGGGAAGCTGTTTTGCTGAGTTGGTTAGAAAGGGCTGTTGAAATTTTTGGCTGTTGCTTTTAGAACAAACAGTACAATAATTTGGTGGACTTTATTACATATAGAAATGTGATACAGCAATAGTTAGAGACAGTAATAAGTACAGTCAGGGGCTAAGAAAACTCCATAGTCTAGCTCTGCTATTTCACCTCACACTTAACCTGCAATATCCCTACTCTGCCAGTCCTGGATCAATCATGTTGAATTCTGCAGTAGTTTTGTATTGCTTCAACTATACTGGCAGAGCTAGAGACTGGACACAGTTATATTGGTAAAAAGAAAAGGAGTACTTGTGGCACCTTAGAGACTAACAAATTTATTAGAGCATAAGCTTTCGTGAGCTACAGCTCACTTCATCGGATGCATTTGGTGGAAAAAAAAGAGGAGAGATTTATATACACACACACACAGAGAACATGAAACAATGGGTTTATCATACACACTGTAAGGAGAGTGATCACTTAAGATAAGCCATCACCAACAGCAGGGGGGGGAAGGAGGAAAACCTTTCATGGTGACAAGCAGGTAGGCTAATTCCAGCAGTTAACAAGAATATCAGAGGAACAGTGGGGGGTGGGGTGGGAGGGAGAAATACCATGGGGAAATAGTTTTACTTTGTGTAATGACTCATCCATTCCCAGTCTCTATTCAAGCCTAAGTTAATTGTATCCAGTTTGCAAATTAATTCCAATTCAGCAGTCTCTCTTTGGAGTCTGTTTTTGAAGCTTTTTTGTTGAAGTATAGCCACTCTTAGGTCTGTGATCGAGTGACCAGAGAGATTGAAGTGTTCTCCAACTGGTTTTTGAATGTTATAATTCTTGACGTCTGATTTGTGTCCATTCATTCTTTTACGTAGAGACTGTCCAGTTTGGCCAATGTACATGGCAGAGGGGCATTGCTGGCACATGATGGCATATATCACATTGGTAGATGCGCAGGTGAACGAGCCTCTGATAGTGTGGCTGATGTGATTAGGCCCTATGATGGTATCCCCTGAATAGATATGTGGACAGAGTTGGCAACGGGCTTTGTTGCAAGGATAGGTTCCTGGGTTAGTGGTTCTGTTGTGTGGTGTGTGGTTGCTGGTGAGTATTTGCTTCAGATTGGGGGGCTGTCTGTAAGCAAGGACTGGTCTGTCTCCCAAGATCTGAGAGAGCGATGGCTCGTCCTTCAGGATAGGTTGTAGATCCTTGATGATGCGTTGGAGAGGTTTTAGTTGGGGGCTGAAGGTGATGGCTAGTGGCGTTCTGTTGTTTTCTTTGTTGGGCCTGTCCTGTAGTAGGTGACTTCTGGGTACTCTTCTGGCTCTGTCAATCTGTTTCTTCACTTCAGCAGGTGGGGATTGTAGTTGTAGGAATGCATGATAGAGATCTTGTAGGTGTTTGTCTCTGTCTGAGGGGTTGGAGCAAATGCGGTTATATCGTAGCGCTTGGCTGTAGACAATGGATCGAGTGGTATGATCTGGATGAAAGCTAGAGGCATGTAGGTAGGAATAGTGGTCAGTAGGTTTCCGATATAGGGTGGTGTTTATGTGACCATCGCTTATTAGCACCGTAGTGTCCAGGAAGTGGATCTCTTGTGTGGACTGGTCCAGGCTGAGGTTGATGGTGGGATGGAAATTGTTGAAATCATGGTGGAATTCCTCAAAAGCTTCTTTTCCATGGGTCCAGATGATGAAGATGTCATCAATGTAGCGCAAGTAGAGTAGGGGCATTAGGGGACGAGAGCTGAGGAAGCGTTGTTCTAAGTCAGCCATAAAAATGTTGAAAAAGCACAAGAACAAATCCGCACAGACACACCCCTGGAGCCCCGACCTGGGGTATTCTATCTGCTACCCAAGATCCATAAACCTGGAAATCCTGGACGCCCCATCATCTCAGGCATTGGCACCCTGACAGCAGGATTGTCTGGCTATGTAGACTCCCTCCTCAGGCCCTTCGTTACCAGCACTCCCAGCTATCTTCGAGACACCACTGATTTCCTGAGGAAACTACAGTCCATTGGTTATCTTCCTAAAAACACCATCCTAGCCACTATGGATGTAGAAGCCCTCTACACCAACATTCCACACAAAGATGGACTACAAGCCGTCAGGAACAGTATCCCCGATACTGTCACGGCTAACCTGGTGGCAGAACTTTGTGACTTTGTCCTGACCCATAACTATTTCACATTTGGTGACAATGTATACCTTCAAATCAGCGGCACTGCGATGGGTACCCGCATGGCCCCACAGTATGCCAACCTTTTTATGGCTGACTTAGAACAACGCTTCCTCAGCTCTTGTCCCCTAATGCCCCTACTCTACTTGCGCTACATTGATGACATCTTCATCATCTGGACCCATGGTGGGAGAAATCTGTAGTGTAGCCCTGAGCTAGGAGTAGCACCAATTTTATTATTTAAGTACAAAATCATAGCCCTAACAAAAATAATTAAATCTGTATAAAAACTATGCAAACCAGGCCTAACCTATGTTTGAACCTGGACTTTCAAATAGGAAACTGTACATTTACCTACTGCATTATCTGGTCTATGAAAAAGGGCCATACTAAGTTCAATTGTTTATATTAGTAACCTGATGTAATTGTACTGAATGTGATTTTTGACACAATGTAATTATGGGTGGGTGTGGGTGGGTGGTTGTACATACCCCTGCTTTTCTCTCCAGGAGTCTGTTATCAAATATGGATGCTTAAAATATAGTAACTTGGTATTTTCAATCATACTGTCACTGATTTGTATTGCAGGCACTAAACACATCTTTGATTTAATCTGTTGGGTTTGTCATATTTGTCAGCACTGTGTGACCTGAGGCCCTATTATCCCTTAACATTCTGATGAGCTTCTCTAAGGTGAAGCAGGTAGGGTAGCTTTGAATGGATTTTTGACTGGCAGTTGATAAAGCTTTCTGAGGGAATGGGTCAGTTCAGCTAGTGAGCGGTTCCTCTGTCTCTGGCAGCTGATTGCTAGATAAAACAAGGATATCTGAAGCAGTTTATTGAAGAGCGTTTTAGGCTTTTCAGAAAACACACTGCCTAAAAGAAACACAGTGACTAAAATAAAGCAATGGGATTAGTTGGTTTCTGGAGATGGCTAAGGCCTGAGACTATTTATTCTGCTTTAAGAATGGTCATTAAAAGTCATATTCTTTCAGGAGCTGACCACCTTCCGCTCACATTAATTTCCAGGGAGATGAGGGTGATCAAACAGTTTGGAGGATGAGCTCAGAACCTTATTGGATAGTGTCCCAAAATAGCCTATACAGCAGCCTGAAGTCTGTCATAACATTTGTCACTATTGCAACTGACTCTGCCCTGTAAGGAGTGGTGGCTGGTAGATTCATCCCCATCCCCAATTTCCTTACATGCAAAAATGCAGGGATTCCTTATTACTCATTTAACCTTTTGAATGCTAGTTTTCTGTTCACTTCCTCTAAAGTGTCAGCAGGAAGATTACCTATTAGGGCTTTGGAAATGCCATTTTGCTTGAGTTGCTGCAAGGGAAAAGAGTGATAGAAACTATTTGACTAATTATTTATTTTTCAGCATCTGAAAATTCTTTCCTCACCTTTATCTCTACTGTACCTCTTCCCTTGATGACCCTTATGGATCCTGAGCATGTTCCCAAATTGATCAGCAACAAAACAATGTTAATCGGGATGACTTTACATGATGAGTTATTGTATTAAATTGCCATCCATCACCATAGCATCTGAATGCCTTCCACATAAAATCAGCAGCAATAGTGAAGTCCTTAGTGGACATGAATGTCTGGTTCCTCTTCCCCTTTGGGGATAAAACTCTGCCTGGGGTATTTTTTTAATTGGGTGGTTGGTTTTGTTTAAGATTTTTGGTTTCCTTTGAGGAGAGATGGTACTTGGGTAGATGGAGGTGTCAACGTGGAGAATGTAAATCTTTCTGTCATGGAAAGGCTTTTCTTAAGCCATGAAATAGACAGGGATGAAAACAACAGTGCTCTGTAGAATTTAGTACGGATCTACAAAAATCGCTCAAATCTTTTGAATTTGATAACATTAAATTCTTTTTGTAGATTTTTAAAAATAATTTTATAGCATTCATTCAGATATATAGTATAGTATTAAATTAAACAGGATGGTTTAAAGAATGTGTAGAAAGATTAACAACTTTTATTTGATTTTATAAGACTCTTTTATGTAAGAAATAATCAGACCTTATAATTATTATGACTATTACTTTTATAATCAATAAAACAAAGTGATTGGCTGTGATAGGTGCTTGGATCCAAACTGATAAATAACCATCTGTCCCCTACATTATTATTATTTTTCTTTTGTCAAACAGGTATGTTTTATGAAGTTGTTCAGAGCTCCCCTCAAGTGGAGGAAAACGTAAAAGTGGATTCACATCTATACAGTCACAGGTGGAAAAGGCACTCAGAGTCTCTCAAATCAATCGATACTAACAGAGCCAGCATGGGGCAGGATTCCTCAGAGCCTGGGGGCTTCACAGACCTACTACTTGACGAGGGACATGACAACACCACACAGATTGAGGTAAAGATTTGTTCCACGTGAACTTTATTTAGTTTGTGAACTACGCTGTTAGCGGTGACATGAATCAAAGTCCCAGAACCCTACAAAATGTTTTTAAAAGATAAGAAATGAGTTCAGTGCATTTAAACTTTGACTGAGGCTAGCCTAATGGCCTCACAGTTTATGTAACATGTTATCATGTGGGCTCCAGTTTCTGTTCTCCAGTTGCTAGGCTTGGAGAGTCTGGGAGGGAGTGACACTTGTGACTCTTGGGGAAAGAGGTGGTTTCTTCCATTGTACTGGTCATTTCAAGATGGAGGCTTTCGGTTTCCTTGCCAAACAAGTCAAGGGAGGCTTTTTGGCATCATTATGAGTTCTTGCTGGAGGGCCTGAAAAGGAAAAGAGAAGAGTATATAAAAAGGAAGCAACTTATTATTAATTATTTGTATTACTGTTGTACCTAGGAGTCCTAGTCATGGACCAGGACCCCATTGTGGTAGGTGCTGTACATACACAGAACAAAAAGATAGTCTCTGCCCTAAAGAGCTTAGAATCTAAGTATAAAACAAAAGAAAACAGATGGACACAGAGACCCTGATAGGGGATTATCAGGAAATAATGAGACAATATCGGTTGGCATGATAGGTCTCAGTGCACCAGCAACCTAATTGTCGATTTGCAAAGGAGAGTTTTAAGGAGGGTTTTGAAGGAAGATAATTAGATAGCTTTGTGGATGCTTAGAGGATATCTTTTACAAGCAGTGAGGGGCAGCATGAGAAAAAGCATAAAAGTCACCCTTCATAAAAGCCTTGGTAAAATCCTTAGTTTTGTGCCATATCCTCTGGACTTTTGGTGACTCGGAACATGGGTGTGGAAGGGGTAAGTGCCTAAGAAAATTGGCAAGTAGTTGTGGAAATACCAAGTTAGACATGGAGATGAGCAGCTCCCCCTCCATTCAATCCCAAACCTTCCCACAAAGGTACGCTCCCAAAACATTAATATGTGAAGCCTTGCATGGGAAATGCTGGGACATACTTTCTCACATTTAGGACTTGATTCATAGTACATTGAAGTCAATGGAAAGATTCTCTATTGACCTCAGTAGACTATGGATCCTTAGAGCTGTGACTGTTGTGTGAATATTAGAACATAAACTTAAACTTTGATTATTTGCTCAGGAGCTTGAAGGGACAGATTTTCCTCTCATTCACACCTTTGTAAATCTAGATGAACTCTATTGACATCAGTGGAGTTACTCCCATATTACACCCATATAACTGAGAGCAGAATTTGACCCTAAGTATTTTTGAGATTCTTCACTCTGATTGGTTGGTGACAAGTAACTGAATATTTTTTGGAGTTGAGCTATTTTTCTGTGGTAATTTGGAAATCCGCTATCTGATTAGATTTTGTGTTTATAGATGGTGTGACAAAGCTCTATCCTTGCCTCTGTGGGTCCCGTGTTTCCTGGTGGATTTCGCTAGCCTCAGAGGCTCACTGTGACCCTCCACGGAACCCTTTTTTCTCTAGGGACAAGGGTCACAGTCTACTGAGCCATTTTTATCATAAGCCAGCGAGGGAGGTGAGGAAAAGTTATTCTTCCTTTCACAGTCTCTGTTGTCTCCCAGTCTCAGTGATTAAACGGGGGCAAAGATGGCGGGGAGAGCCCAGGCCCACCCTCTACTCCGGGCTCCAGCCCAGGGACCCTAATAGTATCAGCTGTGGTAGCTTTTAGAAAAATGACATGTACAATTCCCTGGGCTACTTCCCCCACAGCAGCCCTCACTTCCTCAAGCTCCACTTCACCCTTAACTCAGCGTCTCCTTCCTTGTGCCTGATATGGTGTGTACTACTCAGCCTCTCCAACAGCGCAACTTCTTCCCACAGCTCCTGACATGCACACCCACCTGACTGACTGGGAGGCTTTTAACTAGTTTCAGCCAGCCCCTGATTGGCTTCAGGTATCGCAATCAACCTAGCCTTCTCCCTGCCTTCTGGAAAGTTCTTAATTGGCCCCAGGTGTCTTAATTGACCTGGAGCAGCTGCCATTTCACTTAACCTGGTACCAGGGATTTGGTTAGCCTGGAGCTAATATATCTATCTCCCACTACTTTTCTATAGCCATCTGGCCTTCCCCTGTCACAATGAACAGTAAGTAAAGACTTCAGTGCTGATTGACTTGATGTTTTAAAAACAGTAATTACTTGTTGTTGTTTGCTTAAATGATGAAAAGTACTCTATATTCTTGAAGCAGAATACATTTTGGAATAAATAATTATTTAATCTAAATCCTATACAACTCTACTCTCTATATTTTGCTCTATATTTAAAGTACCATTTAAATCTTAATTCTAGGAGAACTTATTCTTGAGTGAACAAAACAACTTTCAGTTTTTGTGGCACATCTAGTTTAATTGTATTATTTATTGTTCTTATTATTTAATAATTATTTTGGCTAAAGAACAACAAATACAGGAAACACAAAGCCATCTGTGGAGTCAGTAGTGTTTCCGTCAAAAATGATAAGGCTTTTCTGGGTGGGAGACAAAGGGAGATTGTTTTTTGCTTTTTCAGTTTTACAGTTTTCAGAGTGCTAATTGCATCTTCTGTTTGCATTAACATGGAAGTTACTGGCTGGTAAATGATATTCTTGACCTGTGTGTTGATTTATGAGTTGTTTATTGCCTTATGTACTCCCTTCTGGGCACACATGTAACTAGTCAGTCAGGCAGGACACAGATCTTGCTTCTGATTATTTGGTTGATAAAGTAAGACACGCAGCTATAAATATATTCATGTAGCTGAACTTTTAATGGCTTATCTCTAAGGGGTAATGCAGTGTTGCCTTGCTTCTCTGTTCTGCTGCTGTTCTAAGATTTTATAATCTGAACTGGCTGTAATTCCAGGAATGACAGTAAAATGTGGTGGTGTGCAGGTTAGAAGAGAATACTTGCAAGGAGATGTGGGTAGTGGTGATATTTTTCCACATGCATCTTCCCTAAATATGTTTAGATTGCTGAGAGCAAAGTGCACTGACAGTGTGTACTAACAAGCTTCACTCACAGTAACCTACTTTATTAAATTTAGGTGCAGTACCCCTTCATATTGCTCCTTTTCTAAAGGCTTCACCGCAGTGTAAAATAACTGAATTGTGGCTGTATTGTAAATTCTCATTATAACACACAACCACCTTACAAAATCCTTGGTGCCCAGCTTCATAGAAGAGGAGCAGTGTATAACAAATATTCAAAGTGTAGATAGCCGTATGTAGCGAATTCCTCTCCTGAACCTTTGGAGATCAGCAGCAGTTCTGGTAAGGCATACCGATTTTTTTTAGTAATCCTTCTTCCCTGTGTATTGTAATTCTTGAAGAAAATCCACAAACTGATGGTTGTCTCTTATTAATATTTAATGACAATAAAGCATTACAAGACTCATTCACAACAGATATTGTTTGTCTAAATTATGTTATACTCTTTCATTGTAAATATCAAAGATGCTTTGACATACACCCTAAGGATGATATATAGTCTCTCCCCATAGCTTCCTTTACCATGATGAGCCCTGTTTCAAACCAACTGTAAAACAAACACAAAACAAGAACAAGAAGAAAGAAATATGGGTGTGTGTCTTATTTTGTAAAAAGCCATAAATTTGATTTCCTAAGTGTAGTATCAAATTTGACCTTTCTTATGGAAAAAAATTCCTAGAGACAAATTCAGCCTGGGGTAAGTGGGTGCAGCTCCACTGATTTTTCCTAGTATTTTATAGTACTATAATAATAACTTTTCACTTATAAATTTTTATCAGAGAACAGCCGAATGTTTTAGAAGCTATCAACTAAACCTCACAACACTCCTCTGCCCCATAGTCTGTAATAAGTCAAGAAGGGTTAATCTTGTTGGTTATGTGGATTGAAGGCCTCCAAATAGTGGTGGGGTGATTCCGTTTCTTCTAAGTCAGGGCCAAGCCAGTGACCTCAGTGCTGGATCAGTCTGAGATGATTAGATGTGCTGTACTGCTGCAGGTGCAGTCTCTCCAATGAAACATAAGTCTGAGATCCCAAGCATCATTCAGGATCCTTCAACATTTGTGGCAAGAGTGGGAATGTTTACTCTCTTCCTGGCCAGAATTCCCTTTCTGCCTACTGGGGCTGGATTCAAAAAAGCATTTCAGCACTTGTTTAAACTAAAACACATGCTCAAGTGCTTTCCTGTATATGGATATTTTCTTGTACTGGGCCCTTAGGAAGGTGGACCCTGTTGAAGATAGCCTGATGGATTCACCCATTTAATTTTTGGTAGGGCCAGATTAAGACGTAGATTGTATTGGCCTAGAGCACCTGCTGCTGGAGTCACATGATTACATCATAATCTTATCTTTCATTTTAAAAAGCAGTAAATGTTTAGCCCTTATTGTTGCAAAAAACAAAAACACGCACACACCTTGAAAATGTGAACTGAGAGTGACCAGCACAGCAATATGTGTCTGAGCTTGCAGATGGCCTGCAGCAATAGCTCTGAGTGGTGTGAACTTCCCCAGGCATCTCTGTAGAGTGCTAACTCCACTGCTCTGGGGGGGCCCTCCCAACACCATCCCCACAAAAGACTTGTGTGTAGTAAGAAGAGAAGACTACGGTGTGCCCAGCTCACCCACCTAATCAGTTTCACCCCTTCTGATGGGTTAGGTCCTAGGGGGTGGGGTTCCCCTACCTCACAGGCGGGGCGGGGGGAAGAGAAGAGAACCCTTACTGACACCCCTACTGCTGCCAAAGGCAGGGAAAGAGGCTGGTGCCAGTCCAGGGTGGAAGAGGGAGAGGCCATCCAAAACTTCTGCCTGCCATTTTGGTAGGGTAGGAGAGGGTGATCCACCAGCCACCACCACTCCAAGTGAAGCTAGAACCCTGTGTGTGCCTAGGGTACTGGATTGCCTTCATTACCAGGCAATAACCACAATTTTTAGAAGTTTAGGTCTGGAAAGGACCTCAAGAGGTCATCTAGTTCATCTGTCCAGCACATCCCTCGGCCCATGCCACTTCCCGCAGACCCCATTGGCCTGGCGAACCACAGCCTGTGGGAGCTGCGATCAGTCGAACCTGCGGACGCTGCAGGTAAACAAACCGTCCCGGCCCCCCAGCAGATTTCCCTGATGGGCCACGTGCCAAAGGTTGTTGGTCCCTGCTTTAGCCTATATATTCCAAGATAATCCAACTAAGATTTAACTGGGTTTGCATGTTTAAGTTAGTCATTAAGTTATCTAGTTCTTCTTGAAAACTGTTGGCTTTTCAGGTAGTTTGTGAGTTAATCTCCTAAAAGTAGATTTCTTTCAAAGAGTTGATTGAGGATTTTAATCCCATGAAGCCCGTTAAAGTCATGCTAGTCTGGTGGCTAACACCCTAAACAACTCTTTAACAATATTTTCCTCAAAGTAAAGATAGAGGACACTAATATTATATACTCCTTAGCTTTGATAGCATTTGATATGGAGGAAGGTATTACCAATATACATTGCAGCCCATTTCTCTGCATTAGATAAGGCTACACCACTTTTTAGTAACTACTTTCTAAACCTTGAGAATATCTTGTTTTTTAAAAATTATTTCATGGCAATTGCAGTCTGTATTTTCCCATTTATAATCCCATGTGTTTAAAGTAGATATTTTGTAATGATGATTAATATTTATCAGTTTTAGGATGCAGTACACTGTTAAAAGTGCTTAGCATTAGCCTAACTCTGTTCCCATTGAGATCAATACTAAAATTCAAGTGTATAATGTAAGGCACCTGCTCAAGTACCTTACTGAATCAGGGTGACTATGTCTGCAAAGCCCCTTGTACATCATACAAAATATTATATTAATAATAATAAATAATAATTATTATTATTGTTTATTAGGTGAGCTGTAAATGATGTACAGGACACTCTGTGGGCCCTCTGCATATGGGTAAATCTCAGCCTACGCTGCTAGTTTTGTTTTTGTGTCCCAAGTCCTGTTTACTGCACAGAACGGTAGATCAGCTCCTGGTGCACCGTTTGCCAGAGGTCACTAGTAATCTGATTGGCCTCTTACTTCACCATCTTTTTTTCCTATTCGTTGTGCATGTTCTAAAATCTCCCACCTGCATACAAGGGAAACAATACGGTGCTAAAATGAAAAAGGTTGAAAATGGGCCATTTCAAAAGGATATTTTGAATTGAGGTCAACAGAATATTTGTTCAATTAGTTTGGGGGATGGGAATTAATATAGCATTTGCAGCCCTTTAAAATACATCAAAATTAGATGTTTTCACTGATTTCAGATGTCAGAACAAAAGCAAACAAAGTAATAGCTCCAAGCATAGATAGGTAAGAGCTGACATCAAACATGCTAGCAGAATGGTTTTATTGCTTAGCATTCTGAAAAAGGGGAGAAATGCATTGTTTTTCACATGAAGATTTATAATATAATAAATTATTGCAACAGTATGTCATGAAAAGATTCAGTTCCAAGTAAGAAACCGCATGTTCAACATGTTAAATCAAAACAAACTTCAGTATATTTTACCTTCTCCTCACCTACCAGAGTACCTATGTGAATTACAGAATTTAGTACCAAATCAGTGAAAAGCAAATATATCAATCAGTAGTGAGGTAACATATTTATTCTTCTAGAGGTGCTCGACATCTCCTGCTGTGTACTGTTTTTGTTAGCAAAGTTGGGTTGTCACCAGCTGAAGTCTCTGTTCCCCCACTCCCTTTTCTGATTTTTTTTTTACCCCCTTTGGTTCCTCTAAAAGTCTGCTGAAATACAACTTTCCAGCAGCCCCTGTAGTTGAGACCTGCACGTTGTCTTGACCTAATGAGGACAGGGCTGGTGGGTTTTTGCTGGAATAGGGACTTTGCACTTGTTGTTTTCTGTTTTCTCCTGGAGTTGTTCCCTAGCAAAACATTTTTCTCCTTAACTCCAGTCACTCATGAAAGTCAGTGTCTGATTCTGGCTGGAAAAACAACAGGACCTGAGTTTTTCAATTGTTGGGATTTGAGGGTGATTGCTCTCCACTACTGACTGACAGCATCTTCAGCAAAAAAGCCTTCAATGTACACGCTCTTTTGTTCTTACTTCAAATCTGAGCTATGAAACAAAAATAATGATTACAACTAAATTGCACAGAGCTTGATGAATGAATAAGGCATTACTGGAATTAATAAATCATTGCTGGAATTATTCCATAATAGTATTACGGAAAAACTTGTCCATGCTTAATTATAAAAGTCCTTGCTTCGCTAGCAAAGACTAAACAATGTCATGGTCACATATTGGCTGTTTGGCCAATTCTTTTTTTTTCCCCCTTTCACAGTGCTTTGCTCACTAATTGTGTCTGAAGGATTTTGAAATAAAAAACAGTATAGCAGATGTTGTGAAATTTAAAAAGTTCTCTCTTTTGCAAGCTGTTTGGAAGCATGCATTGTAGCCAAGAAAAAGAACCCTCTTTATCACATAATTTTACTGAACCCATCTTCTAGTCTCTTCATTCATCCTGAGTTCTGACTGAGGGGATTTTAAAAACTATTGTCCATTCTGTGATCTTATAGCTTCTAAATTAACATAGATGAATTCAATCTATATATGTAGCACTGTCTTTCAGTTTGTTGGGGGGTTTATTTACATTTTGATGGTTTTATTTTAAATTGCATTCTCAGTATCTTGCTTTCCTACTTATATGGCCCCTTTCAGTGTAATAACTGAGTTCCATAGGTAATGTTTTCACTTGCAGACTCTAAGTAATAAAATCAGAGCTGTTATTAGTCTGCATCACGAGTTGGAGGTGGGATTTTTCCCTTGTGATGGACAACTATGTTTTAAAATATGGATTATAAAATATCAGGCAGAATAATGTAAACATAATTTCAGTGTTTTGGAAACGTGAAAAGTTAAACAAAAATTTATTAGAATTTGACTCACATTTTAGAATTAAAATGTTTGTGATTGGGAAAGGAGCTGATTTTTCCAATTGCATAGATTTATTGATGGAATAAGTTGATACTTTAAAAGAATCCTGTAGGGCCGCATGTGCTGTAATGTATAGTCTCCAAGAGCCAAGAGAAAGCTCTTTTTTATGAAACCTTCTCGAAGGAAAAACCCGAACGAAATAAAGAAACAACTCCAACTGAATTTTCAGTACATGTTTTCTTATGCTATTTCATTCTGGGGTTTGGAGACAGGAGACAGAAAGTTTCACATCTACACTGCTTGTCCTGGGTATAAACCTGTTGAATGCCATGGGTCAAACAGACAACATCCTTCACTTCAGAATTGTTGATGAGGAATTCAACCTTTATTGCAGGGGTGGCCAACCTGAGCCTGAGAAGGAGCCGGAATTTACATTGCCAAAGAGCCACAGTAACGTTAGCAACCTTCCATTAGCTCCCCCCATCCCCCGCTCCCAGCGCCTCCCACCCACCGGCAGCCCGCCAATCAGTGCCTCCCCCTCCTTCCCTGCCCCACCTGATCAGCTGTTTCCTGGTGTGCAGGAGGCTCGGGGGGGTTGGGAGAGGAGCAAGGGCATGGCAGGCTCGGGGAGGGGGCAGAAAGGAGTGGAGTGGGGGCAGGGCCTGTGGCAGAGCCAGGAGTTGAGCAGTGAGCACATTGGAAAGTTGGTGCCTGTAGCTCCAGCCCTGGAGTTGCTTATACAAGGACTGCATGTTAATTTCTGAAGAATCGCATGTGGCTCCAGGCCACAGGCTAGCCACCTCTGCTTTGTTGGTCTTCATCATAGGTTCCTCTTCTGACTGATGACCGGATGGAAGCAGAATGGATTTAAAAAAAAAATCAGGGAAATGGGATATGGAGTTGTGTAGAGGGGAAAAGAGCTGTATGGTATGTAACCATGGCATTGTGTAGCCACCAGCAGCACTGCTCTTAGTCACAACCCAGTAAAAGGCAGCACCGCTTGCTAGGGTGGGATGCGATCGGGGTTGAGGAACAGTTGCTGAGCTGAACATAGCATACTACCCTTGAAAACGGTCACAACCTACTATGCTGTATATTCCATGTGTTACTGTTGTTGTGAGTAACTAAACTCCCTCCAGAGTGAAGAGCAGTAAGATCCTTCCAGGTGAGGTGTCACAAGCTAGCCATGCTGTCAGTACTGGGAGAGGGACTAAGGTGAAGCCTGCACATATACCCTTGTGTCTATGGAGCGGAGTTTTTACATTGAAAAGGGATAAGAGCCAGAGACTCCCATGAATTCCACTAGGGTTTTTGCTATTACTATTGATTTTATGTGGAAGGTGCTCAAATACTGTGGGATGAACCGTTAGATACACATATTTAGTTAAAAATTCATAACTGCTGATATAGTACGTACAAAAACACAATCTCTGTAAGTAAAGGATCCATCCAGGAGGTGCAAGACTGGGACTTCTCTTGTGGTTTGCAAATCACTTATCTGAATTTCTTATGGACTTCTGATGCACAGGCCATACTCTTCTGTACTCCTTTTCACATCCCCACTGTAAATATGCCCATCAGACTTCCACAGACTGCAGCAGGGCTCAAATTAGACTGAACCCATTTAAAACTTGTTTTACAATTAATTGGCCATTGAAGATGAGTCAAATCAAGTTTTAAAGCATTTTAGACAACTTTCTAATTTAGGCTGGGCTAGTCCGTTTCACATGGAATCATATTTAAACCTAATTTCTTTGTGCGGTTCAGCAAATATGCATTTCACCTTCTGTAGATGAGGCTTAAAAGCTTTCCAGTCTCACTGAACTCACATTGCTCTATCCAAATCTGAGGTTTAGCTTGCAGTCAAGTGAAATATTGAAAAGTGATAGAGAAATGTAAAATATTATCAAGAAAACTCAGAGGTAGGTTCTATTACATTCTGAATGATTCCAACTTGGTTCTCACTTCTGCAGGTCATTACCAGCAGCATATTAAATTAAATCTAATCCAATGCCATTGTATCAATCCCATGTCTTTTTAATGAAGAGAAGCTTTTAACAGAGGTTTGTGCATAAGCTAAGCAGGTACTAGAAGAGAGATCTCTTCAGAATGTTGATTATATGCTTTAAACTATTGGGGTGTATCTTTTGCTTTCCCTGGGAACTTATTGTTCCGCAAATACTGGCATGGTAATTGGGATCATTGTCAAGTAGGATATGATGCTGCGTGGGGGATAAAATTTGATCCTGAATGGTTAAATCATTTACTTACTGAAGGGAAAGATCCTAGAGAGTCTAACTAAATTTGTAATATTCTGTTTAGAAAATTACTTTGTTGTTATTGAGGTGCTATTTCAAAGTGTTTTCATTCAAGCTTTTCAAAAATTTATTCCAGAAAATTACCTTGACACAAGACGAAGAATGTAATTTACTCTGTGCATAATCAAATCTCCTTTGTTCAGACAGAGACAAGGAAACAAATGGTCCTGGCATCCTTGCTACGTGGTTAAGAGAAATGTTTTCAAAAGAAGCTGCTTTTTCAGATGATAATCACAAGCAAATAGTAATTTATTGTAATTGACATTCTTTCCAGTACTCCATTGATTTTGTTGTTGGTGTATGTGTGTGTTGATTATAAAGAAGTGCCAGAAAGTGAACTGGTCTAGAAGGAGCGTATTTCAGCTATATAACACCCTACCCTTTTACCCCTATCCTACTAAATCAAAGCAAATAGTATGTCAGCCTGGACTGGAATCAGAATCTGGGACAGTCATTAGTTTACACACTTTTGTTCCACTTTTAGTTCAGCTGAGTTTTCCACCAGAGATGTCATGCTTTCTAGCTAGCCTGTGGACCCATATATCACTGTCCTGTTTTCTTCCTGGCTTGCCGTTGCAAAATGGTAAACTAAACAAAAGCATCATATATATTTTAAAATTGAATTTATTCATTACTTACTTAGATCAAGTTAATCTTGATACATGTGCTGGGTAGGATGTCTCGATGCCTTGTTTAGGGGGAGTGAATTCATTATAGCAAGTCCTGTGAGAGCCACTATTGCAAAGGGTACATCAACAATTCCATTATTCTCATTCAAAAATCAGGGGTTGATACCACCACTACTAATTCAATCACAGCTGAAAATGACAATGGCTGGGCCTGATGGTGAATCTTAAAATAATAATAATAAATAAAAAAATAAGGCTGTCTATTAATCACAGTTAACTAATGCGATTAACAAAAAAGATAAAAAAATTAATCATGATTAAACGCAATGTTAAACAATAGAATACTAATTAAAATTTATTAAATATTTGTGGATGTTTCTGTGTTTTCAAATATATTTATTTGTATTACAACACAATACAAAGAGTATAGTGCTCACTTTATATTTTTTATTACAAATATTTGCACTGTAAAACATGATAAACAAAAGAAATATTTTTCAATTCACCTCATTCAAGTACTGTAGTACAATCTCTATCATGCAAGTGAAACTTACAAATGTAGATTTTTTTTGTTACATAATGGCACTCAAAAACAGAACAATGTAAAACTTCAGACTCAGTCCTACTTTTTGTTCAGCCAATTGCTAAGACAAACAAGTTTGCTTGTTTGCTGCCTGCTTCTTATTTATAATGTCACCTGAAAGTGAGAACAGGCATTCACATGGCACTTTTGTAGCCAGAGTTGCGAGGTATTTATATGCCAGGTATGCTAAACATTTGTATGCCCCTTCATGCTTCAGCCACCATTCCAGAAGATATGCTCCCATGTAGATAATGCTCGTTAAAAAAATGAATTAAATTACTGACTGAACTCCTTGGGGGAGAATTGTATGTCCCCTGCTCTGTTTTACCCGCTGCCATATATTTCATGTTATAGCAATCATGGATGATGACCAGCACATGTTCATTTTAAGAACACTTTCACAACAGATTTGACAAAACACAAAGAAGGTACCAATGTGAGATTTATAAAAATAGCTACAACACTCAACCCATGGTTTAAGAATCTGAAGTGCCGTCCAAAATCTGAGAGGGACGAAGTGTGGAGCATTCTTTCAGAAGTCTTAAAAGAGCAACACTACTATGCGGAAACTACAGAACCCGAACCACCACAAAAAGAAAATCAACCTGCTGCTGATGGAATCTGACTCGGATGATGAAAATGAACATGCGTCGGTCCACTCTGCTTTGGATCATTATCGAGCAGAACCCATCATCATGTGCTCTGGAATGGTGATTGAAGCATGAAGGGACATATGAATCTTTAGTGCATCTGGCACGTAATTATCTTGTGATGCCAGCTACAACAGTGCCATGTGAACACCTGTTCTCACTTTCAGGTGACATTGTAAACAAGAAGTAGGCAGTATTATCTCCTGCAAATAGTAACCAAACTTGCTTTGTCTGAGCGATTGGCTGAATTAGGACTTAGTGGACATGTAGATTCTAAAGTTTTACATTGTTTTGAATGCAGTTATTTTTTGTACATAATTCTACATTTGTAAGTTCAACTTTAATGATAGAGTTTGCACTACAGGACTTGTATTAGGTGAATTGAATTCTATTATTATTCATATTCTATTATTGTTTAACAGTGCGATTAATTGCAATTAACTTTTTAAAGTTTTTTTTAACTCTAAAACCAACCCTAATATAAAAAACAACAAATTATTTTTTAGAAGCTCACCAAAGCAAGGAAATTCCTAGTCGTCATCAACAGTCCTCAGGGTGCCTAGGCATTTCAGCACACAGGAAACTTAATTTAACATGCTGATGCTAGGATCTTCCAAGATAGCATACTCACCTACTCACCACCCGTAGCTCCTCCTTGTGTTAGGGTGAGATTCAGCAAGGGGTCCTTGTCCGGTGCCTCCTGCTGGTAGGAGAGCCCAGACCCACTTTTTACTCTGGGTTCCAGTCCATGGACTCTGTATTACACAGTTAGGTCTGCCTCTTTTGTTGTGCTGCTGTTTCCCTCGGCTGCTTCCCAACTCCAAGCCCCCTTATGTTTCTTCCCTGCAGCCTGTGCTTAACACTGCCACCCTTCGGTTCCCAGACCTCCAACTTCTCCCTAGGTCCTTCCAGCTTCTCGTTTCTGTGCTGGTCTGACAAGTCTTCTACCCTTCCTGAGCTCCACTAAAGTGTTTTACTGACCCTATCTCAGGGCCTCCCCCACAGGAACCTAACTTCCTCCTGCACAGTTCTTCCTCTGTTGCTTCTGGTTTTAGCAGGTTTTCCCTTGCTGCTTCCCTTCCCCAGGGACTCTGGCAGCTTCCTTTAGGGATCTCTTTGCTCTGTGTAAGCCCTAGCTCAGGGCTTTCCTCCACAGGAGCCAGCACAGGCTCCCTGTGGGTCCTCCTCCCTGACTTCTTGCCTGTTTAAGCCTTATCACAGGGCTTCCACCCACCAGAGTCTGACCATGCTCCTTGTTGGGTCTCCTATCTTCAGGAGAGTCTTGTCTCCTCTGCAATCTCTCTCCTCAACTGAATTCTCCACTCTGTATATTCTTTTCCTAACCCTTTCACAGCTGGGGTCACTGATTACCCTTAAATTGGCATATTGCCATCAGCTGGAGCCTAGATGCCAGGTCATAGCAAGGCTGAGCCTGGTTTACCTTAATGGGCCAGCCAGCCTGTGATAGGCCTTCAGTAGTGAGGATCCAGATGGGTTGCTCAGATTGAAATGGAACCTGCCTCTGAATTTTCTTGACAATAATATTTTACATTTCTATATCACTTTTCTTCTCAAAGATTCCGAAAATGCCTTACAAATATGCTGGAATCACTCTAACCACCACTGAAAGGAGCTGTGTGAAATACTGAAAGCAAACCTTGTTCCCATTTGCAATGAGTCCTGAATTCAAGGTTTGATTCATTTGTGTTCCTCAGCACATGCTCACAAAAGTTCACTGACTGTAAGTTCAGCTGGTAAGAACTGAATTTGCAGAGCTGGTTGAACGTAAACCACCCTCTCTCTTTTCTCTGTCTTCTGATCCTCAACAACTGTCCTTTACCTTCCACCTCACCGTGGGATGGCCTCACCATGAAAATATCTAAAGTCAAAAAGCACAAAACAAACAAAAATGGGTGGTGGTGGTGGGGAGAGACTTCACTGGTGTGGGGGAAAGGAGATGGATTTCTTAGAGGGAGAGGACTGAGTATCATATAACCTCCAAGAAAGATTGTATGGGGTTGTTATGCTTAAACCTGGGTGAACCAAACAGCCCTATCCTGTTTAAAAGCAATGCTGCACAGTCAGTTATGGGCAAGAAGTGTGAGTAGGAGTACTTTATCCAGCTGTAACTGTAGCAGAATTGAGGTGAGTAGATAGACAATTGTTGCATTAATTCACATAATTCTAGTTTAGATAAGTCAGATGCACAGGAATAGACTTTTTTCAAAGCTTTATGAATTCCAGTGACATTGATGGAAGCTAAATGGCTATACCATTGTGCATCACTTTGAAAAGTTCTCCCTTCAAGTTACTGTAAAATAAGAGATTCAATTATCGATTACCTCTAAAAAAAATTATCTACTTAGCAGATAGATACATCAATTGAATTTGCACAAATACATACATTCTTTGACTATTTTTCCTGGTAAATTGCAATGATTACAGTGCTTGCCATATGTGTCAGTAACAGTATGAAAGATGCAATGGATTAGTTATTTTTTTCTCTCTCTCCTCTTCATCTTTTACCTTGTTAAAATGCTTAGGAGGGTATGCATCTGCCTCCATATATATTACAGATTCCACAATATAGTCATACAATTACAGGATCCAAAGAGCTAAAAAGACTTCAAAATCAAATAAAAATTCTTCTTGGGAACTACCTGCATTTTAAAATTCTTTGTGCAAAACAACTTCATAGTGTTTTGTCTTGTCCCTATATCCTTCTTTCATATCTTAATTAATTAGCTTGAAATTGCAAATAGAACTCCTATAAAAGTAAGAATTATACTCTGGTGCTCTGTCTTATCAGAGCAAAAAGAAAAAAAGCAAATACAATTTTAAAAGTGGAGTGATACAAAAAAGAGAGATTTGGTGAAGACAGCATAACATTAGAAATTATACGGAGAAGCCAAAATGTCATTTAAAATATGGTCAAAAATAGTCACTTTCATGAATATCTTTTTAGGAATATTTAAGTGAAGGGAATTTATATTTTATAAGAGTCTAGTTTAAATATACCGGCCCTGATTGTCTGAGGCTAAAAGGTGCACAGCAGGGGTGACCAACCTCTGGCTCCGGAGCCGCATGCGGTTCTTCAGAGGTTAATATGCAGCTCTTTGCATAGGCACTGACTCCGGGGCTGGAGCTACAGGCGCCAACTTTCCAGTATGCCGGGGGTGCTCACTGCTTAACCCCCTGCTCTGCCTCAGGCTGTGCCCCCACTCCACCTCTTCCCCCAAGGCCCATGCCCCTTCCCCCGAGCCTGCCATGCCCTTGATCCTCCCCCTCTCCCACAGAGCCTCCTGCGCATGCGAAACAGCTGATAGCGGCAGGCAGGAGGTGCTGACTGGCAGGGCTGCCGGTGGGCAGGAAGCGCTGGGGGCTGGAGGGCAGAAGCTGATGGGTGGCTGCTAACGTATTACTGTGGCTCTTTGGCAATGTACATTGGTAAATTCTGGCTCCTTCTCCGGCTCAGGTTGGCCACCCCGGAGCACACAGTATAACTTGGGAGTGGAACCAAGTTGGCTTTAAACCAGTTATGCACACCTACAATCCTGGGCCTACTATGTACTCGGGCAGTCCACTGGAATAAGCTAGAGTAGCCTCGCGATTTTCAGACTCATCAGAAAAAGGGATAGTCACCTTGTTAGAATAACTGCTGAGTCTTCAGAGAGCCCTGGGGAAAAGAGTAACAATATAGAGTTTTCTGAATGCTTTTACAGTGCCTGATATTATGCATACTGAGTGCCTTTGGAATGTGTGTGTAACTAGCAAGTGCCTTATTAAGTGTCTGGCTTAACTATTGTGTCTTAGTATTGTGGTTCTCAAAGGATGTTTTGTGGAATATCACTATAATATCAGATAAGAAAATGTTTCCATAAACATGTCCTTGGGAGTCCCTGGTTGCAAGAATAGTCTGATTAAATCTCTTAACTCACAGAGTTTTCTGTTTGGTTTTCCTATCTGGATTCTGATGTGTGCTCATGAATCAAAAAGTACCCATTTGGATTTCTATAACAAAGTACATAACTTTAACAACTTTTAGTAAAGAAAAATGTTCTAAGGAGTAAGAGAACTCACAACAGCAACCTAACCAGTTTAGTTAGCAAAGCCTTTCTCTCCTGAAAGATTTTAGAAGTAATTTTGAAATTCTGAATGTTAGTTATGTGGTTTGCACAGTCTTACATGTTAGTCTATTAATAAAGAGTCACTGGCATCACAGTGTATGCACATGGCCTAAAGCAGAAATTATAATTCTGCTACATACAACACAATGTTCTGCTTTGTTACTATTATATGGCCACGGGGCTAAATTAAATAGCATTGCTTTGATATGGACTGCTGCTCAATGGGTTGAATATAGCAAACCTTTATTTGAAAGCCTTGGATTAGACTTCATCCCCACCAGTAAGAAGCTAGTGTTTTATCTTATCCATGGTCCAGCCTGTAACAACCTTAATGTCAGATGTGCATGTTCTTACAACTGATTGCTTTGCAGTTTCCAGTGTGAGCCCTGATAAATCAGTAAAACATCTTATTAACAATTGAAGTTCAGCACACATGGGTACTTGCGAAAGCAGAGTTCCCTGTGCTGTCCTAACTAAAGCCCTCATCAACTGGAAAGTACTACTACTACTACTACTACTACTACTAATAATAATAATCTGTAATACCTTTCATCCTGCTTTAGGCTTGTGACAGACTGTACTTCCCATTTGATTCTGGTGCAGCCGCTGGGTGGCTGGTTCAGATCAACTGGGCATGTTCTCTGTTTGTCTGTTGGCTCTACAGACAGAGAAGGGCTAACTGATGCGGAGCAACTGCAGATGGTTTCCAGAACCTGTCAGTACCAGGTTCTGAGTACAAAAGAAGAAGCAAGCAGGCAGTGGCAGGCTGGGAGGGTATGGGTGTTGCTGTCCTTGAACTCAAGAAAGTAATACAGTACCTTTATTTTAAAAGGTTGAACTGCTGTTATATCTTAGGGAAGGGAAGGATGTATGTATTTGTTTGTTGAACCATGTGTTGTGCCCCATACAAGGTAAGACGTAGAAGGTTTCTTTTACACTTTGTGGTTTCTTTTGTTTTATATGTATATTGAGAAGGGAGAACCGACTTTGTGACAAAACTGTACAGGTTCGCTCCCCTGCCACAGAAATGCATCTCTTTCCAGGGCAGAAGTAGCAGCCATTCTACACCAGCAACAATTTTTTTTAAAAGAAAAGCAAATGACCTTTTCCAATTTAAAAAACCCAGGAGAAATGTTGATATTCACATAACATAGTTATGTGGAGTAGCTGTTGTTGTTATGTAAAAATGTTTGGTATGGCTGGAAAATCCAGTTGGTTACCTTTCACATAGGGTTGCAGGGTTCTGAAAGCTAATTGGAACTGAGAGCTGTCTGGGTTGCTGGAGGTAAACGCTGTTTTGTGGGCTGTTAAGTGGATGTAAAGTTAAAAATTAAAATAACATTTATTTAACACTTTTCTTAATGTGGAGAACAACACATTAGTTATCCTAATTGGAATTAGGCCAGATTATTCCTCTCATGAGAAGTGCCATGGGATATTTAAATTATCATGTAACAGAAATTACATATCAGAAGAGGAATCTTGCCTGATGAATCAAAGATTCAGGCAATACTGAACATTCTGAGACCTGAAGATAACAAGGGAATTCAAAGGCTGTTAGGCATGTTGAATTATGTCAGCAAATTCATACCTAACCGTACATCTCATACAACTCACCTAAGACATCTCCACTAGGTCAGTGAATGGGCATGAATCTCAGAGCGCAAGAGTTCAGTGATTTAAAGCACATTCTGACATCAACTCTAGTGCTGCAATTTTTTTACCCATTAGAAGACATAAAACTCTCTAGAGATGCCTCCAAAGGAAGGCTGGGAGCAGTACTATTAAAGTGTCATGGAACTGATTGATTGCTAGTCTTGCATTCATCTAGGGCTGAAACAGCCCTATAGATTAGGTACCCACACATTGAAAAGACTCTAGATCACATGTATGCATGTACAAGACATCACGACTTTCTCTATGGTCATAGCTTCAAAGCAGAGACTTGTTGCATATCACTGATTTACAATACAGAAAAGGGGGGTTGGAGAAGCATCACCCAGGACATTGCAACTACTTTTGAAAATAGACTTGTA
Source organism: Dermochelys coriacea (assembly GCF_009764565.3). Lineage (NCBI taxonomy): Eukaryota > Metazoa > Chordata > Testudines > Dermochelyidae > Dermochelys > Dermochelys coriacea. The sequence continues at coordinate 232,987,781 of NC_050069.1, forward strand.
GACTTTATGGCCAGAAGGAATCATTGTGATCATCTAGTCTGAGCTCCTGCACATCACAGGCCACAGAAACTCACCCACTCATTCCTGTAATAGACCCATAATCTCTGGCAGAGTTACTGAAGCCCTCAAATCATGATTTAAAGACTTCAATTTACAGAGAATCAACCATTTACTCGAGTTTAAACCAGCAAGTGACCCGTGCCCCATGCTGCAGAAGATGGCAAAAACCCCTCAGGGTCTCTGCCAATCTGACTTGGGAGAAAATTCCTTCCCACCCCCAATATGGCGATCAATTAGATCTTGAGCATGTTGGTAAAACCCACCAGCTAGCAGGGGCACTGGAACAATTTTTATAGTGAGGGTGCTGAGAGCCACTGAATCAAACTGTAACCCCTGTATATAATGGAAACCACTTCAAGCCAGAGGGTGTTGCAGCACTCCTCGCACCCCTTGTTCCAGCATCTATGCCAGCCAGACACCTGGGATAGAATTCTCTTTAGTAACTCAGAGCCCTTCCCATCTAGTGTCCCATCTCAGGCTGTTGGGGATATTTGCTATTAGCAGTCACAGGTGGGCCACATGTCACTGTAGGCAGTCTCATCATACAGTCCCCTCCATAAATTTATCAAGCTCAGTCTTGAAACCATTTAGGTTTTTTGCCCTCACAGCTCTCCTTGAAGGACTGTTTGAAAACTTCACTCTTCTGATGGTTAGAAACCTTTGTCTAATTTCAAGCCTAAACAGAGGTGTAATGTGACCTTTGAAGTACAACCTGGAGGCTACTTAGTAATGGCAGGCACACTCTCAAGGATATATGCTCCATCTGACATTACACACGCCTGATGGTCTGGAACCAGCAGTAAACATACATGTGAACATGATAAATGTCAAGTGCTGTATCTCCAGGCATATGGATTGAATTGGAGACACAAACAGCTAAAGATGAAATGTTTCAGGGAGTGATACAAGTGATAAGTAAGGGACGACAAAAATCAATATTTCTTGCCAGCATATTCCCACTGTAAAAGTCAGCTGTCAGTGATCTCAGAAATGTTCTTGAAGGGAGCACAGATTGTGGTTCCCACAGTGATGAGAAGAAATATATTGGAATGAATACATGAAGGCGACCTGGGAATGAACAGGTCAAAAAGGTGAGCTAGAGAAGTTATATTCTGGACACACATGTATCGTGACATTGAAGAAATAGTGAGCATGTGTGGAACATGTCAGAAATACAGAGATTCCTGGCAGAAAGACCCAGTGATACTGCACAAACAACTTGCAATTCCATGGAACAAAGTTGGAATTAACATTTTCAGCCTGGGAAGACAACACCTTCTGATAATGGACTACTTTACCGATTTCCCAGAAGTAGACACACTTGAAGATTCCACAGCAGCAACAGTTGTCAGGCACATTAAATATGTATTTGCACATTGTGTAATTCCAAGAACAGTAATAACTGACAACAGATTACAGTTCAAGAATAAGGAATTCCTGGACTTTGCTAAAATGTATGACCTTCATCATGAGGCATCTAGTGCCAGATATCCTCAAGCAAATAAATTAGCTGAATGTGGAATATGTATGGTGAAGAACCTGCTTAAAAAAAAAACAATAGATACAAGAGAGGATGCATATTTAACAAATATACAGCTACTTTGCTAGAATTTGAAAAGTTACATGCCGAACACCTCTATAACATACATATAAATGCTTGATTACCCAATGTGGGACAAAGGATGACCAAGCAGTCTCTGTTAGAGAGGAAGAGACTGGGAAAGTGCAGTCAGACCAAATGTCACAATAAGGGAGCAAGACTTCTTCCACACTTAGAAAACAAAGATTCAGTGAGAATTTAGCAAGGTGGCACTGGCCTGTCAAAGTTACAATTATCAAAGAGGAGTCTCTTCATTCATACTCAGTGATCACAGACAAAGGCAAAATCTTAAGAACGTAATGTAAGCATCTGCTCAAGGTACCTGACAACTTGGCTGAGACAAATAAAGTGAGAGCAGACGTACAAGCTGAAAACAATTCTCAGGCTAACCCTGTTACTGACTATGAGACTAAACAGCCTGTTACAGACAAGGACTTGCCTTAAGGGGGTTTTCAATACAGCAGGTTGGGGAGATCTCTGAAATACCGTAAGAGACTGATTAAGACACTGTCCTCCAAGCAGTGTTGAGATGCCACACTTCCTATACACTCCAGCGGCAGACGTTGGTTTCCTGGGAGACACTTCCTGCTGGGGCAGAAAAAAGAAGCCCAGGACAGGGCAGTCACAGGCTGCAGCTATATGGTGTAATAGAAAATTTGTTACCTTATTTCTATATATAGTTCCAGTTCATAACATAAGGTTTATCTTGGCACCATCTGCTCAGCAGTAAGACATTATAGCGTTTACTGGTAAAAATTTAAAAACCAGAGGAAAAACACATAAGAACATAACATAAGAATGCCAATACTGGGTCCAACTAGTGGTCCATCTAGCCAAGCAAGTAGACCATTAACATTAAGAATATAAGGGCAGCCATAATGGGACAGCAATGATCCATTTAGCCCAGCATTCTGTTTTTGACAGTGGCCAATGCCATGTGTGTCAGAGGGAATGGACAGAACAGGCAGTCATCGAGTGATGCATCCCCTGGTTTCCATGGCCAGCTTCTGGCAATCAGAAGCTAGGGACACCCAGAGCATGGGGTTACATCCCTGACCACCTAGACTTATAGCCATTGATGGATCTATCCTCCATGAACTAGTCAGTTCTTTTTTTGAACCCCATTATAGTTGTGGCCTTCACAACATCCCCTGACAATAACTTCCACAGGTTGACTGTGCATTGTGTGAAGAAGTACTTCCTTTTGTTTGTTTTAAACCAGCTGTCTATTAATTTCATTGGGTGACCCCAGGTTCTTATGTTATGTGAAGGAGTAAATAACACTTCTGAATTCACGTTCTCCACAGTGGTTATGATTTTATAGACACCTATTACATCCCCTCTTAGTCATCTCTTTTCCAACCTGAAAAGTCCCAGTCTTTTTAAACTCTCCTCATACAGAAGCTGTTCCATATCCTCAAAAATACTGTATGCAGTATTCAAGGTATGGGGGTACTATGTAGTGGCATTATGATATTTTCTGTCTTATTATATATCCCTTTCCTAATGGTTCCTAACATTGTCAGCTTTTTTTGACTGCTGCTGCACATTGAGCTGATGTTTTAAGATAACTCTCCACAATAACTCCAAGATCTTTCTTGAGTGGTAACAAGTAATTTAGACCCCGTAATTTTGTATGTGTAGTTGGGATTATGTTTTCCAATATGCATGACTTTTCATTTATCAATATTGAATTTCATTGGTCATTTTGTTGCCCAGTTGTCTAGTTTTGTGAGATTCCTTTGTAACTCTTAATTGGACTTAATTATCTTTGCACTGGAGAGGTCATTAAGGATCGACAACGTGTCCTGAAAGATGATCCCTCACTCTCACAGACCTTGGGAGACAGGCCAGTCCTTGCTTACAGACAGCCCCCCAACCTGAAGCAAATACTCACCAGAAACCACACAACAAAAACACTAACCCAGGAAACTATCCTTGCAACAAAGCCCATTGCCAACTCTGCCCGCATATCAATTCAGGGGACACCATCATAGGACCTAATCACATCAGCTACATCATCAGGGATTTGTTCACCTGCGCATCTACCAATGTGATATATGCCATCATGTGCCAGCAATGCCCCTCTGCCATGTACATTGGCCAAACCGGACAGTCTCTACGCAAAAGAATATATGGACACAAATCAGATGTCAAGAATTATAACATTCAAGAACCAGTTGGAGAACACTTCAATCTCCCTGAACACTCATTTACAGACCTAAAAGTGGCAATCCTTCTCCAAAAAAACTTCAAAAACAGACTCCAATGAGAAACTACAGAACTGGGATTAATTTGCAAACTGGACACCATCAAATTAGGCCTAAACAAAGACTGGGAGTGGATGAGCCATTACACAAACTAAAAACTATTTCCACATGCTAATTTTCCCCCTACAGTTACTCACACCTTCTTGTCAACTGTTTGAAATGGGCCATCCTGATTACCACTACAAAAGTGATTTTCCCTCCTGCTGATAATAGCCTACTTTAATTGATTTGTCTTGTTAGAGTTGGTAAGGCAACCCCCATCTTTTCATGTTCTGTCTCTCTGTGTGTGTGTGTGTGTGTGTGTGTGTGTGTGTGTGTGTACAGTATCTTCCTACTGTATTTTCCACTCCATGCATCTGATGAAGTGGGTTTTAGCCCATGAAAACTTATGCCCAAATAAATTTGTTAGTCTCTAAGGTGCCACAAGTACCCCTTGTTCTTTTTGCTAATAGTGAAGAAATCTCCCAGAGACAAGCTTCCTTCTGCTGTTGGCTTTATTTGGTTTAATAAAAAACAGTGGTACCAAGTTGATTCTTTGCATTGCCTGAAAGAGTGAATGGCTTATTAGATTAATAATAGGTTTATTATTAATTTGTTAAATAAGTTTATCCAGTCTGTCTCTCAGTGACTATGACCCTGCATTATGGGAGCTGTGAGGCACTCAGATAAGAGAGTGCAGTATAAAAACCTAGTTAAAATCCAAGGTGTTAGTACTAATCTATAAAGCCACACATTTATATGATTGAGTTCCCAGCTCTATCTCCCCTTGTTCTAACTCAGCAGTTGAGATCAGTTGAGGTGTTTGAACTAACAATCTCAGGGTGTAAATCTGTGGGATTCAGAGTAGCAGCCGTGTTAGTCTGTATTCGCAAAAAGAAAAGGAGTACTTGTGGCATCTTAGAGACTAACAAATTTATTTTAGCATAAGCTTTCGTGAGCTACAGCTCACTTCATCGGATGCAGTGAGCTGTAGCTCACGAAAGCTTATGCTAAAATAAATTTGTTGGTCTCTAAGGTGCCACAAGTACTCCTTTTCTATCTGTGGGATTGTATTCATTATTCGGTGAGTTATGTGGTTCTACCACTCACTCTCCTATTGGCAAGAAAAAGCAAATTTCCTGATTGTCTCCTTCCCCTGACCAAACTTTAAGGCCTATACACAGTACTCGCACAGGCTTTTCCCACAGCAGATGGCATGGGATAAAATTTGAGGTATTTGTGTGGGGGATACTGTTAATTCCTTGAGTTGACATTGAGCCAGTATATTGTAAGAATTTATTTTAAGTGTATGTGTACATACATTTAAAGACTATGATAGTCAGAGTACATAAACAAACATTTACTTTTCTACATGAATATTAAAGCATTATCATTTTAAAATTCATTTGGATGGTAAACAACTTAATTCAGGATTTAGCCCCCAAAATTAAAGATGATCATTATATATTCATAGAAAAAACCTTCCACATTACAACTGGTGAACTTTAGCTTTAATTCTCTAAAATTCAGATTTTAAGCAATTTTTAAAGCTCAGGTTTTTCTGATAGGCTAACACAAGTAAACAGCGAAAACAATTACCTCACTATGCAGACTGGTTATGTCTCATTTGGAGAATTGCAATTGGCTTTTGGGAACCATATTTTGAAAAGATATTGACAAATAGTACTAGATTTGGAAAATAAGAACCATGAGGCGTGTTTGAGAGCTTGTGCCTGTTAAATTCGGAAAGGAAGCATGATTTTGAGTTGTAGGGGGTCACCGTCCTCAGAAATGCAAAGGGTTATTATAAAGAAGTCTGGACAATTAATTATCGTTTATTAACAAGGACAGAAAAATAAGTAATGTGACTTGGGCCAACTTCAAGGAAATCTTAGTTTAACATTTAGAAAAAACTTTGTAACTCCATCTACAGCTAGGCAATAGAAAAGCTGGTAAGGGAGACTGCAAAATGATTGGGATAGTGGTATTCAATGCTAGAGAAGACATCGACCTGGTTATGGGTGGATAATTAAATCAATACTTCCATGATACAGAGGAACAGAGTAAAAGGCTCATTAGAACTACTTTTCAAACCAAATGATTCTGTATTCTCTCATCTATGTTTTTAAGGCAGCCAAGAACAGCTCCAGTGTTTCTTGCCTATTACAGGTAAAATATAAAACAGTTGCAGTTAAGATTAAACATATATTCTGAATATTTATCTTGTAGCATAACAAACTGATTGATTTTTAAATATATTTCTTTATATTAAAATTAGAGAAGAGCCTGAGCCTCAAAACTGAACAGCTAGCAAACTTCATTTCAGTTCCCAGATCCAGATATGGTTCTATGACTTTTGGGTCATTTAATTGTAAGTAAATCTTGGTATCCAATCTGGAAAATTAATCCTATAGAAACTGATAAATTGCTCATTTAGTGAACTACAAAATTAATAGTGCTAATAACAGTGCTTGTTCAGAGCACCCCACATAGCTGTAGAACAGGGCAAATAACTGACTCTGGTTTGCTGGCAGTTCCAAAATCAAGGGGAAACATTGGTTTGGATGAAACTTAATCCAAAAACTGTTAATATTTGAGAGTGACTGACTAGTAACAATCAAATTCTTCTAAATAAGCAGTTGTTGTCTATCTCTTGTACAAGATTTTCATACAGTAGTTTGCAAAGGGCTTATCCGCTGTAATTAGTCTTTTCACATTTTAGAAATGCTTGTTCTAAATAAGTCATATTCAGGGGTCCTTGGCTATAACACGCTATATACGTGCAAAATAACACTATTATGCTTTGATTATAATTAAAGGGAGTTCTGTGCTAGAAGCCTTTCCTGCTTGCTAAAGTACAATTTCAGGAGGAAGCTGCACTGCAGCTATTAGTAGGACAATCCAATTTTCTTCCCATCCAGTTGTCCCCTATGAACCCATCCCAGCATGGATCTGAACACATGTGCACACAGAGTCTCTCACACACAACTTCCTTTTCCTAATGGTGGTTGGACATGTTCCTGACACTCTTCACAATGGCATGGATTCCTTCTTGGGTCTAATTTTAAAAATATTGAAAATGTGCATAAATCAGAGTCTTAATCAGCAATGCAGCACACGTGCCCTTCCTCCCTGCCCCAATACCACTGAGCATGCTTGTGATCTTCTTCCAGCAAGTCCGGGACAGTGATGGAAAGAACCTGTAAGCAGCTCCAATGCAGTTGATGGTGAAGTCATGTTAATCGTCATTTTTTGTTTTATTTTTTCTTCATCTTCTTGCTCTTTTTTGTCTGGATAATAATACTCAGTGCTTTTCATCTACAGACCTGGAAGTGTTTTTTACAAAACATTTTTACCCACTTTTTTATATGGGGGGAACTGGGGGCAAAGATTTTGAGTAATGTGCTCAAGGTCATATGAGTCAGTAGTAAACCTGGGAAAGGAACCCAAGTTTTGTGACTCCTGGTTCTGGTATCTAATGCTGGAGCACCTGCCATTCTGGCTCATTTTGATAGCAGTGCTTTTTTCTCTATGAAGTGAAAATGAAGAATATATCCAAAGTACTCATTTTTGCAGTAAGGAAAAATTTTTAATTGCTGTTATTCTAAAATGTCATTTATTGTGTTTGTGATAATTTCCTATTTCTAAATTTCCAAAACCACATTTTATCATTATCTCTGTCTACTCTTTTTGAAATATGACCTGTCTTATATATAATTTGCCTGCCCTTCCTCCCAGTTCTGCCATTTTGTTCTCCAAATATAGGTTGAGGAAAACATAACTGATGTATAAACTGCTCATCTGTAAATGTCCATATCTAATTGAGAGTTGAAAATTCATTCCTTAATTCAATTTTCTATAATTTTGTTTCTCTTTATGATAAATTTTGCAGAGTTACATCTCTCCCTCCCCCGCCCCGCCCCGTCTCTCCCTCTCGAATACAGTGGTTCTCAAACTTTTTTTTCACAGACCACTTGAAAATTGCTAAGGGTCTCAGCGGACCACTTAATGATCTTTCCAAATGTTGTCTGTACCATTAGCTAACTATTGTAAAGCACTTTGGATAAAAGTGCTATATAAAAAAAATTAAAAAGTTTTTGTTCTTCAAATGAAAGCACACAACTCATATTTTAATATCAGTAGTCTTATCTTTCTAATATGATGGGTGTGCCCTCTCTCCCCTGCCACGGCAGCCCCTGAGCTGGGGCTGGGAAGGAGGGGGGTCTTTCCTTCTCTCCCCCTCTGCAGCAGCCACAGAGCTTAGGCTGGGAAGGAGGGCTGTCTCTCCCCGGCAGCCACATCCCTGGATCTAGGGAAAGTCACCTCTTTCCCTGGTCACCACAGCCCTGCACATCCCAAATCCCCCCCTTCTCGCCCCACTGTCCCTCCCACTTACTCCCTATTTCCCCAAGACTACCACATCACCTTACATGTATGCCCTCTCCAGGGTCCAGGCACCTAATTACTGGAGCCAGGCCTGCATGGCTCCACTAATTTAGGTGCATGGCCCTTCATTCTCTTGTTTGCGGCCACGCAGGGGTGCATCTTAGAGGGAACTATCTGCAGACCACCTGAATAGAGCTGGCGGACCACTGGTGGTTCATGGATCACAGTTTGAGAACCTCTGTCTAATACATTTTATAAGAAAGAAGGTATGGGAGAAAACTAGTAGAGTCACAGACATGTAGAACTGGAAGGGACTTTGAGATGTCATCAAGTCCATTCCTCTGTGCTGAGGCAGGACCACGTAAATCTGGACCATTCCTGACTGGTGTTTGTCCAACTTGTTCTTAAAAATCTCCAGTGATAGGGATTCTGAAACTTCTCTTGGAAGCCTGTTACAGAGCTTACCTACCCTTAAAGTTAGAAAGTTTTTCCTAATATCTAACTTCAATCTCCCTCTCTTAAGATGAAGTCCATTACATCTTGTCCTACCTTCAGTGGACATGGAGAACAGCTGATCACCATCCTCTTTATAATAGCCCTTTACATATTTGAAAATTGTTATCATGCTCTTTGTAACCTTTCTTCAGAGGTTAGGTTTTCTAAACCTTTTATCATTGTTGTTGCTTTCCTCTGGACTCTTTCTAATTTATCCACATTTTTCCTAAAGGGTGGTGTCCAAAATTGGGCACAGTAGTCCAGTTGAGGCCTCACCAGTGCCAATTAGAGCGGGACAGTTATCTCCCATGTGTTCCATAGGACACTCCTGGTAACACACCCCAGAATGATATTAGCCTTTATATTAGCAGTTTGCAACTGCATCACATTGTTGACTCATATTCAATTTATGACCCACTGTAATCCCCAAATACTTTTCAGCAGTACAACCACCTGGTCAGTTATTTTCCCTTTTGTAGCTGTGCATTTGATTTTTCCTCCCTAAGGGTAGTACTTTTCTTTATTGAATTTACATCTTGTTGATTTCAGACCAGTTCTCAAATTTTTCAAGTTATTTGCAACACCTCCAAGTTTGGTGTCATCTGTACATTTTATGAGCATATTGTCCACCCTGTTTTCTAACTCATTAATGAAAATATTGAATAGTACTTGATGTGGGACTCACCCCTGCAGAATCCCACTAGACACACCCTCCTCGTTTGACAGAGAACCATTGCTAATTACTCTGAGTACAATCTTTCAACCTGTTGTGCAATCACTTTAGAGTAATTTCATCTTGAGCACATTTTCCTAGTTTGTTTATTAAAATGTCATGCGGGACTGTTTCAAAAACCTTACTAAAATCAAGATATATCACGTTCACGGCTTTCTCCATCCACTTGGTCAGTAATCCTGTCAAAGAATGAAATTAGGTTGGCTTGGTATGTTTTGTTCTTATCACTTGCCATCCAATTGGATGTAATATGTGTTTATTTTTTCTAGGTGTATAGAAGCAGTATCTTTAGTTCATTCACAATTGGTCTGTTTGCTGTTCCCATAGCAATGTTTTGATGATCATGTATTTGTTAAAACTCAGACCCCAGTAGTTCAGTTTACAGTGAGAGGATGAAATACCTGTTAATGTCCAACTCCATTTCCTTGATTAATTAAGATTTTCTTCATTCTTTTGTTTCAATGTAAGTCATACAGTACAATTTCTATAAATACAGTGTCTAAAGAAAAGGAAGCTATCTTGTTAGGTGCAGTTTAATTGTGTCTTTTATTCTGGCAAGCAATCATTTTTGTATTTGTGAAGTTTGCTTACTGATATTTGAAGTTTAAGAGCCTTGCATGTTTCATTCTTTGATCCATCATGTCACAAATGGTTCTTTAAAATTAAAGTGAATGCAGTGCTAGATTGGGAGTTGTGGAAATGAAAGTCTTGTATACACATGATACATAGAGGGTAAGACTGGAATGAGGGATGAGCAAAGTTAGAACCACCAAAATCTAATAATTTTCTGTCTGGATGCCCCACTTAAAATGGTTTGTTTTGTGTGACTCTTCCCCGCCTCCGTTTTACTCCTCCCCCCCCAAAAAAAGTTGTCCTTCTGTTCAGACAGTACAGACAGTGGTATGAATTCTACATTATCCAGTGAATGGTATAGCTCAACTCTAAGCTTGAGGAAGTAGTTCTAAGAATGAGAAAGTAATTCAGTCCAACGCTTCTCTGATGGGACTGCCAACAAGATTGCCATTTGTAATTTCTCTGGTAGGAGTGCTGTAGGACTGCCACCTTCCCTCACATAAATTACCAAAGTGTCCTTAGGTAACAAAGACTTTATAGTTTGGATGCAAACATTTCTAAAAATAAAACCAAGGGAGTTTGGATTGAAAATATCAGATTCCTATCCCTCTTGGATTCAATCAGATCAGTGTTTGAAAATAGAACCCTTGATGCAGTTGCATCCACAATAAAACCTATCTAGGCCTCGTCCTCTGTCTCCTGGGGATTTCTAATGGATGTGATGAGGGCTAGCCAGCCTCCACTTCCATGAGTAGGTGGTAATGGTGGAAATCACGCGAGAACAGCCATTCTTACTAGTTTTCTACTGCTTTGATTTATACCACAGACGCTGTGATGGTTTAGATACATATATGAACATGGAATTATAATTGATAGGTTCTGCAAAAACCAGAGGCCACTGGGTTTATCCACTTCTGCTAAGTGAAGTTGATACTGTAGAAAGATCATGTCTGTTTCTGCAAAAAATGACCAAAAACTGACTAAAAAGTTTTGTTTTTGAACGGTTCCTGCTGATGCCTCATTAAGTTGTGCTCAAATGGCTAGTAGAAAAAACTTTAGCACTTGCGGTCTGATCTAACTTTACTGAAGATGGTGGAAAGTTTTTTGTTGATTCCAGTGGGAATTAGATCAGGCCTGCAGTGGTTTTTGCTTGTGTAATCATAGAGTGAAGCTACGGCCTTTTATGAATCCTGTCTCACTGAACAGAGGACAATGGTTTCTAGAGCAAATATATGAACGATGTTTAGATAAACAATACCGCTTTTGCTTTTGTAGACACTAGTCAGTAGCCAACTGCCTTTCAGCCACATTTTTCACAGATTTCTGTACAATTCTCCCACACATGAAGTGTGAAGAAAATCTTGGGAGTTTTCATTGATTTTTAGTGTTAATTTCTTTTCAGATTTATAACTTGGACACTTAAGTGCTCCACTTTGCAGAGTAAAACAGAGTGCAGCAGATTCGGGCACTGAGTTGGGGCCACTGGAGTTGCCTCAGGCCTACAGAAAGATCCTGGCAGTGGAGCAGCCTGCTCCTGTTTCCCCTATTCTTGGTATTTTTTCCATGCCCTAAATAGAGGTTCCAGAGAGTGAAAACGCATACTGTTCCTCTTGCTGTATAAAGGCACAGACTGTTCATATATCTGTCATTTCTATAGTGGTGGGGAGAAAAACTGCCCCATCCAATGAGGAAAAACAGGTGGAAGCCCTGTAAGTCCGAATATAAAGCATTCCCTGCCCCAATGTGAGAATAACCTATATGAGGGATGATTTTGTCCTTTTCTTAGAGAAAAGTTTTTATGAGCATTTCTATAAATGTTTATTGTGGGGAAAAATGTGAAACCATGGGCCAGACAGCAATGATACTCAGACTTAATTTGCCTGTCGAGAGGCCTATTAGAGCCTCTATTATAAGTACCGGACTTGTTGCTGCAACAGCTTGGGATGGTTTAACACCTGGATCTTCCGTCTCTTCATCTAACAGCATGAAGAATAGGACGCTGGGGTTGTTAGGAAAAAGTTGTTCATTAAAAGTGCAAAATGTATTGTTACATTCCAGGAAAAAGTCCACATGAAAATATTATAGTCTCAAATGGAAATGTTGTGGATTTCCATGTGTGGTATAGATGCATACAGAGCACCAATTAGTTATATATGAGAATATTTATTGTATCTTAAAAAACCAGCTCTTTCACTATCTTCTGTGAAGTTCACCTTTCAGCTATATCAGAATTGCATGCTCCTGGAAGCGGTAAAACAATTTTCATTAATGATGTAGTCAACATGTTCTTAAAAGGGTCTTAATAAGACACCATATTCTATCTTGTGATTTGAACTTAGTGCTTTAGCAATTGATGCGACCTCCCTTTGAACCTCTGGGAAGTTGTGCTTTGTTTCATCTGTCTATTAAGATAATTGCTACAAATAAGCAAATTATATGCATTAGTGGGCTGCTCCACTATTCACTGTCTTTCAAAAAGATAAAAATCATTCTTCATATTCACCCAACATTTCTACCAAAGGAGGTCTCAGATTTTCATATAAGACCGTATACAACTTTACAAGTGCTTCCCCCCCCCCCAGCTTCATGCTCAGAAAGGGAAGCTAAATTACATGTTGTATATTAGAAGAGCTTTAGCTTTTTATTTAGACAGGACTAAACCATTTAGACAGGCTCCAAGCTATTTATTGAAAAGCAAAATAAGGGTAAAGCTATTTCTATACAAACACTTTCAAGTTGGGTTAGAATTTGTGTTAATGAAACTTATGAACTGAAGAGTTTATCTGTTCCCCAGGGAAATAGAACACATTCTACTAGATCCAAGGTAGACTTTATGGCTTTTTCTATGCATATACCTCTAATAGAAATATGTACATCAGTAACATAGAGTTCTGTTCATTTGACTAACACTATTCCTTAGATTTAGGGTCAGATCTGATGCAAGTTTTGGCAACAAAGTCCTGCAGTCCTTATTCAGTCTGGACTCCAGGATCCCAATGGCCATGATCAGAGTACTGTTTATTAATCTGTCCCTGAGTGGGAATCTGTGGAGAACAGTTGAAGAAGAAATTAAGGTTACTTACATGTAACTGAGGTTCTTCAAGATGTATTCTTCATATTCACGCTCGCTGCCTGCCTTTTCCCACTACTTCAGAGTCCAACTTACCAAAGGGCTTGGAGTCACAGGGGAGAAGGAAATGAGGCAACTGGAGTAACCACACGCCTTTTCTACTCCCTCTCTGGAATATTTGTCATTCACTGAAAGGAGGGACACAGGAGGGCTCCTACGGCTACTACTAGCCAGAGTTCTACCCTTGAGGCTGTACTGGATGGCACATTCCATGAGTGTGAGTACACAGACTCTATCTTGAAGAACCTCAGTTACAGAAAAGTAACATTAATTTTTGCCATAACATCAAAATGATAGCTCATATTCAGTTGGTTCTCTACTATGACCCCTAAATCCTTTTCAGAGTTACTGTTTTTCAGAATACATTCCCCCATTCTATAGTTATGGTCTGCATTTCTTGTTCCTAGATGTATAACTTTGCTGTATTAAAACTAGGGCTGCCAAGTGATTAAAAAAATTAATTGTGATTAATCGCACTATTAAACAATAATACAATACCATTTATTTAAATATTTGTAGGTGTTTTCTACATATTTAAATATATTGATTTCAATTACAACACAGAATAAAAATTGTACAGTTCTCACTTTTTATTTATTTTGATTACAAATATTTGTACTGTAAAAAACAAAAGAAATAGTATTTTTCAGTTCACCTAATGCAAGTAAGTTGAACTTACAAATGTAGAATTATGTACAAAAAACACCACTGCATTCAAAAAATAAAACAATGTAAAGCTTTAGAGCCTACAAGTCCAATCAGTCATACTTCTTGTTCAGCTAATCACTCAGACAAACAAGTTTGTTTACATTTGCAGGAGATAATGCTGCCTGCTTCTTGTTTACGTCACCTGAAAGTGAGAGCCGGCGTTTGCATGGCACTGTTGTAGCCAGCGTTGCAAGATATTTACGTGCCAGACGCGCTAAAGATACATATGCCTCTTCATGCTTCGGCCATTGTTCCAGAGGACATGCATCCCTGCTGATGATGGCTTCTGCTCGATAACGATCCAAAGCAGTGCAGACCAATGCAAGTTCATTTTTATCATCTGAGTCAGATACCACCAGCAGAAGGTTGATTTTCTTTTTTGGTGGTTTGGGTTCTGTGGTTTCCTCATCGGAACGTTGCTCTTTTAAAATAAGAAAAGGAGTACTTGTGGCACCATAGAGGCTAACACATTTATTTGAGCATAAGCTTTTGTGAGCTACAGCTCTATTCATCGGATGCATTTCCACTGAATGCAACCGATGAAGTGAGCTGTAGTTCACGAAAGCTTATGCTCAAATAAATTTGTTAGTCTCTAAGGTGCCACAAGTACTCCTTTTCTTTTTGCGAATACAGACTAACATGGCTGCTACTCTGAAACTTGCTCTTTTAAGACATCTGAAAGCATGCTCCTCACATTATCCCTCTCAGATTTTGGAAGGCACGTCAGATTCTTAAACTTTGGGTCGAGAGTTGTAGCTATCTTTAGAAATTTCACATTGGGTCATCATCCAAGATTGCTATAACATGAAATATATGGCAGAATGTGGGTAAAACAGGGTTTCTAGTGGAAAATATTTCACTGTACTCACTGTACTCATGATACAGCACATTCTCCTTCTCCTCCTCCTTTTCAAATATAAAACAGAATTATTTATTTACCACATCTGCCTTTTCTGGATCTTTATTAACAATTTTACATTCTCCATGTAGTAATTGACTTATACCATTGATAAAAATTCTTTTGTTCCTAATATATGTTTTTAAAAATCTTTCATTGTCCTTAGGCTTGCAAGCCAAAGCCTTTTCCCTTTCTTTAGCTTTCCTCATCAATTTTCTGCACATTATAACATCTAATTTATATTGATTGCTATCTCTTCTTCATTTTTGCCATTTGTCATATATTGTATTTTTAATATCTAATTGCTGCCTTCACTTTGCCTCCCAACCAAAATCTGTTCTCTTTCTTGATTATGGATTTGTGGCCTTTTGGCCATCTAAAACTTTTCTTAAAGACCTCCCAATTTTCATTTAAAATTTTCTGTCTAAATTTTTTCCTCCTAGTCAATTTCACTCATAATTTTCCACAACTTTGGAAAATTAGGCCTTCTGAAACACCAAGTATTCATGTTTCTGTTAGGGACCACTCTCTGTTTGCCTATATTGAATACAATCAGGTCAGGATCACTTGTTCCCTAGGCAACTACTAACTTCTAGTCCACTGATGAATCATCTTTAACCAACTCAATGAGATCCACAATAGTTACCTCATGTTGGGTTAATACCTTTTGCGTTTGAAAAGTATAATTAGTATGCTTAGTCTAGGTTCTTGTATATAAGTGTCCATCTGCAAGTATGATCTGCAATGGCACTGAACACTCATCACAGAAACTACTACTGCATTGTCACTGATTATCACTAATTTCTATACTCAGCACAGAGAGAGCAAGTACTCTCAAGTTTCCCATTGATTTCAGTATGCTGTGGATCAGTTTTCTAGGGGGATAGAGAGACTTATCCTCTTATTCCTAAAGGGTGGTTCCTTCAATTCAGACATGAGGAAAATTGGCAGGGCACCATCAATATTTCCCATACATTATCTGTCCTGAGGATAAATAGATAATTCCAATCTCCATGGCTGTCAATCGGGCACCTTTAAAAAGACAAGCTCACTTCAAAAAATTAAACTAACTAATAATAATAATTAGGGAAAGAGGGGGAAAAGGAGTTAAAGGAACAATAAATACAGAGTGAAAGTTTCTTAATTAAAGAATTCTGAGATGATTTCTGTAGCTGCACATGCTCTGTGCAAGTCACAAGTGATTATATTGTAACCAGCTCATGATGTCCGTACATCCAAATGGAAGTTGCTTTTCTGTTCTGTGTGCTGATAATTTACAGGTTAACTAGTTTCTCATTTCACCTGCTTCCTTGGCCAGAGACCTAACTAGCAATTTGAATACATTTTGGAGGCATTATGTGGTTATTACTTTGAAATATCACAGAAATGATCATGCATGGTTTGTTGTAACAGCTTTTTAAAAAAATCAAAGTGTTGGAAGGTCATGTACAGATAACTGAACTGAAGTTATATAAGTAGGCTTTCTACAATGATTAATAATCTAGATGCTGAGGATCATTACACCACACCTGAACTGGTAATAATAAGGTCAAGGCCACAAGAATAGTTAAATCTGAGAAAAACAGGAAAACGCCTAGGGCAATGAAATAAGCTATCTAGATAATATAAGTGGAGGGATGCATAACCAAGGTACGCTAAGAAAGCGTAACCCAGTCAGGAAAACAGTGTTGTCTGTGATTATAAAAATGAAGGCTATATATAGCTTGAAATATACCAAGTATGGATAAGGGTGATGAGTGAACAGTTAGGTAATACATGCAAGAACAAGGATAGCTCTTGTGTGATGTATGAGTGATGTAGTGTATAAAGCATAAAAGAGTGCTAATTAGTGACCACGAGGGAACAATGCAGGATCTACACAGCCAAATGGGAATGGACCTGATGATAACAGAAACAGCCTACCTGCACTCCAGGACTGGGTAACTGATCACTAGCCTGTCCTGCTCTATTTTACTTATACTTCATAATTGATTAAGGTGGTAATATATTGCCCTCAATATTTTCTTAATAAAACATTAAAATTGAGTACGCTTAATAATTGGGTATGGACTGTTTGTTTTGCCCAATGAACTCACCTAACTCTCTGCCACACATTGGGAATCTTAATCTGTGAAAGGAGACCAATTTTTTTCGGAACAGGAAAATGGTTTTGTGGTATTTAGATTGTATTCTGGTGCATTTGTACACACGCTGTATGGTCTGTGTTCTGTTATTGTATGTATGTGTTCTGTTATTTAATTTGACAAATACAGGAAAAGTATGATCTGCAATGGCACTGAACACTCATTCACTGCAATGGGAATTACAGGTGCTCAACACTTCTGAATAAATCAGACCCAGTAAGACTACTAGAATTGTATAGGTCACCATGCAACATCCCTGGTCAAAACAGTGTGAAATTAACTTCTGTGTAAAAGAGAAAAGGAGTACTTGTGGCACCTTAGAGACTAACAAATTTATTTGAGCATAAGCTTTCGTGAGTTACAACTCACTTCATCGGATGCATTCGGAGGAAAATACATTGGGGAGATTTATATATACACACAGAGAACATGAAACAATGGGTTTTATCATACACACTGTAAGGAGAGTGATCACTTAAGATGAGCTATTACCAGCAGGAAGGGGTGGGAAGAAAACCAAGGTGGGCCATTTTTTGTTTCCACACAGTAGGAAGATTGCAACTCCAGCAAAGAGGAATCGTTAATGATTCATATAATTAACAGTGGTGACAAATAAGTTGTTCGAGAGGCAGGGAAGAAATATGATGGACGTTTCTGTCCAGCATCCACTTTATATATAGCACCAGTTGAAAAATGGTTAATGCAATAATCCCACCAACCAAACTGAAAAAGTCTGGGGAAATCATTTCAGTAAAAGCTGTAAGCAGTAATCTGGAGAAGCTACTTCCTAAGCATATTTATGGACAAGACTACTGCTCTAGATGAGGTAGACAACAAATAGTACTTCAAAAATAGTGTTCAAATATCAACTCGCTAGAAATCTTCCATGTTTTTGCTCCCACAAGAAATGAGATGGAACCAAGAGTTGGCATCTTTCTCTGCATGTTGTTTATTTTCTGTCAAGCTTTTACTGCATTTGAAATATTTTTAAAGTTTGCTCCGATTCCTTAATAGCTACATTGCTTTTGTATTGCTATCACTGATTTTTACAATGTCTGCAGACTTACATGCTCATGTCTCGAGAGCTAGGGAAATAAATAATACATTTTAAAAAATACAATGGCCTGAACCCAACACTAGCATCAATTCTAGCTTTTTGATGTCCCTATATATCTAGACTCTATTAATAGAATGTATTACAGACTAGATATACTATTGACAGAGACCCATAAATCAGAGAATAAAAATCATAAGCCATAGATTCTTGTTGATACAAATAAAATATGACTCATTAGCTGGGCACTGTGTTAAGACTAGCAATCTTTGTGTTGATTTATTACTGGAAGTATATGTATCAAATTATGTGAGTTAGGAACTTGGAATAGAACCGGGATTTTCTAATTTACTAAAAATAAAAAATAAAGCGGGGAGGGGCAGAGTTCTACCAGAACTAATGTTAGGCTAACTACACCATTCTCCAGTCTAGACACATTGTAAGATTTACAAATAGTAGAAATGGGAATTACAATAAAAGGGCATTTAACAGTGTAGTCACAGAATGTTGTCTGTGGGAAAGATGTTTAGAATGAATTTAGACCCTTTGTTGAAAGGGCAAATGCTGGTTTCCTTACATCATCCCTGTTGAAACGATTTCATTTCCCTTTAGAAATACATGAAGTTAATGTATCTGAATTACGGCAGTGCATAAGACTGTTTTTTTACACAAAACTTAATAGCTATTTATACATCAGTTATTCTATACATATTGACTTGGTTGTTGAGCTGAAGGCTATAATTAGTGTGTAATTGGAAGATGTTAAAAGATTCTCCTTTAAGCATGGATTAAGGTACCATTTAAAATATTCTTATAAAGCAGTCATTTGGCCTTAATAATATGGCCTTATGCTGTGGGGGGGGGAGGGGTTATGTAGTCATTTGGTTGCTAGAGAGAGTAAATGGAATAGTTTTGATCAGTTATAAGAAATTGGCAATAAATAAAGTCCTTGTGGAGCTTTAACTGCAAATTAGCTTTGCAGTTAAAGCTGTGCATATTTATCTTTGCTTAAGATAAATAATGCAATAGTTATTTTGTAATCCCTTCTCCCTATTATCTCTGGAATTGATCTCTTCCTTGGGTCTCTATGATGCCATTAACCTAAATTTTAGCTTCTATGGAATCATTATGTCATCTGAATGATGAATTAGACTCGGAAGCTTTAAATTTACTGTATCTTTTTTGAATCATCTACCGTAACAGTAATAACTCTTGACTCTAACAACTCGAAAAGAAAAGTACTTGGTTAAGTTGTTTGCATACCATCTTTCTGATAGTATGGTTTTACTTATGTTTACTTTTATTACGAATCTGGAGCTTTTGAGGCTATTAGGAGTTGCTTATTAAATGCTGTCACTGGAGCTAATGCTCTTTGACATATAGGGTACATCAGAAGATAACCATAAAGTACCTCCATCTGCAACAGCTGTGAGTGAAGTGCATCAGTAACGACTGCTAATAAATTGTCATTTCCAGATAAAGCAAAACTTATGATCAGTATATTTCCCTTTAGTCTTTTTATTTATTTAAATTGAATTTAGTAATTTTGTATTAAACTACCATGGGTTCAGCTCCTGTTGCTACAGTTACAAGCTCAACAGAGTGAAAATTACCTCTAGTGCTTTTCTCAAGTTTGAAGGCTCTAGGAACTCAGGAAGTCCAAAGATAATGACCACAGAAACAATCACAAGTACAAAGTCTTATCTGTACTACAAGGTTTATTACAGCAATAAGTAATGTTACAATTACCTGTGCATATATAAATCCTACAAAAAATGCATGCAGTGACTAAGACTGTAGTCATACTCACATCCTTAAAGGTATTGCAGAGTCCGATGGATCTCTCAATAGATAAGGGATTGGCAACCTTTAGCGCGCGGCCCGCTAGGGTAACCCCCCTGGTGGGCTAGGCCAGTTTGTTTACCTGCCGCGTCTGCAGGTTTGGCCGATCGCAGCTCCCAGTGGCTGCAGTTTGCTGCTCCAGGCCAATGGGGGCTGTGGGAAGCGGCAATTGTCGATCATCGATAGAGGGATTGTTCCTGCTAGAGTTTCTCATGGGGTTATCCTTTGGGGTCCTCTCATTTTTACCCAACCAGGGAACCTCTCTTATCTTGTTGTTATGACCACACTTAACACCATATGCATATGCATGGGGGTTTCAACCCTCTTTTCCTTATCTGTACTTCCAACCCCCATGAATATCGGGGTGTCCCATTTTTCATAGGTTGTTCTTAGTTCCTTTTATTGTCATTAGCATCTATGCACAACATGTGTCCTTGGCAACCTGTGGTCAGGACACAACATTCAAAGATGTTACAATCAGGTGTCTTGTGGTCTTGGATAATACATTGCGGTCTATTGCAATCTACTATTTCATAACATCACCTATTGGCACATTTTTTTACAGTAATCTTGTGACTTTCCTTGCATAGGGTTATTCCTCGGTCATTCACTCATGTCAAGCATTCTTAAGCCTATGGCCTAGTCTGGCTAAGCAAAAATCTTACAGGTCTGAGCTGTAGGCTTTGCATTCCAGCAATGCTTTACTTGTATACCTAATACACACTCATCACTCCTAAATACTTGTCAGCCTTATACTTCTATAAACCTACAATTTAAATCTATTTAACATGCATTGATTATATATGAAATAGCATATGAATTGACCATAACACCACATAATACAATGACAAACAGATGATAAAATGAACTAATTGGCTGCATCCCCTAGAATAAAGCTATAATTAAGCCCTTGAAAATGTAAATATCATGTATCTACTGCAGTACCAGTTTGTGATAAATTTGTGCACTTTGGATGAGAGTTGTGTGTGAAAGAGTATCCATTGTGATTCCACACACCCCACTCCAGAGGTTTGAGGGAACCTCCAAAATGATTTCAGGACTGATCTTGCAGTCCTTTCTCAGGTAAAGATCCCATTCCTTTCAATGACAATTACAGATGTGACCAAATGTAGGATTAGAGCTTTGGACAGCTGGGAATCGCCTCCATGTTCATAGAGAATCATAGAACTGGAAGGGACCTTGAGAGTCATCTAGTCCATTCCCCTGCATTCAAGGCAGAACTAAGTATTATCTGGACCAGGGGTGGGCAAACTTTTTGGCCTGAGGGCCACATCCGGTTTCCAGAATTGTATGGAGGGCCGGTTAGAGGAGTCTGTGTCTCCCCTAACGAGCCCCCGCCTCCTATCTGACACGTCTCCCCCTCCCCAGCCCCGCTTCTCAGCCCGACAGCTCCCCTGGGACTGCTGCCCCGTCCAACCCCCCCTCTCATTTCTGACTTGCCCCCCCAGGACCCCTGCCCCATCCAACCACCCTTCTCCCTGCCCCTGACCACTCCAGAATCCCTGCCCCCCGCCACCCCATCAACCCCCCTCCTCCTTCCTGACTGCCCCCGGGACCCCTACCCCATCCAACCCCCCTGTTCCCCGCCCTCTGACTGCCCAGACCCCTATGCACACCCCTGACCACCACCCCCAACTCCCCTGCTCTCCATCCAACCCCCCTTCTCCCTGCCCTCTTAACACACTGCCTGGAGCACCAGCTGCTGGTGGCGCTGCAGCCATGCCACACAAAGCACCAGGTCAGGCTGCGGCTCTGCAGCTGTGCTGCCTGGCCGCCCAGAGCGTTGCGCCGATGGCGCGGTGTGCTGAGACTGCGGGGGAGGGGGGAAAATGTGGGAGGGCCAGAGGCTAGTCTCCTGGGCCAAGAGCTCAGGGGCTGGGCAGGAGGGTCCCGCGGGCCGAAGTTTGCCCACCTCTGATCTAGACCATCCCTGACAGGTGTTTGTCCAGCCTGCTCTTAAAAAATCCCAATGATGGAGATTCCACCACCTCCCTAGGCAATTTATTCTAGTGCTTAACCACTCTGACAGTTAGGAAGTTTTTCCTAATGTCCAACCTAAGCTGCCCTTGCTGCAATTTAAGCCCATTGCTTCTTGTCCTATCCTCAGTGGTTAAGAAGAACATTTTTCCCCCTCTTCCTTGTAACAACCTTTTAGGTACTTGAAAACTGTTATCATGTCCCCTCTCAGTCTTCTCTTCTCCAGACTAAACAAACCCAAATTTTTCAATCTTCCCTCATAGGTCATGTTTTCTAGACCTTTAATCATTTTTGTTGCTCTTCTCTGGACTTTCTCCAATTTGTCCACATCTTCCTGAAATGTGGCGCTCAGAACTGGACACAATACTCCAGTTGAGACCTAATCAGCATGGAGTAGAGTGGAAGAATTACTTCTCATGTCTTGCTTACAATACTCCTTCTAATACATCTTTGAATGATGTTTGCTTTTTTTGCAACAGCATTACACTGTTGACTTGTATTTAGCTTGTGATCCACTATGCCCCCCAGATCCCTTTCCCCAGTACTCCTTCCTAGGCAGTCATTTCTCATTTTGTATGTGAGCAACTCATTGTTCCTTCCTAAGTGGAGTACTTTGCATTTGTCGTTATTGAATTTCATCCTATTTACTTCAGACCATTTCTCCAGTTTGTCCAGATCATTTTGAATTTTAATCCTATCTTCCACTTGCTTTTGATCAGTCGTTCTCTAGGCTGTCCTTTGACTAGAGAAAGTTAGAAATGGATGGTAATGGTTTTAATTTACTCTAAAAAAGGAAAGGAGTACTTGTGGCACCTTAGAGACTAACAAATTTAATTGAGCATAAGCTTTCGTGAGCTAAAGCTCACTTCATCGGATGCATTCAGTGGAAAATACAGTGGGGAGATTTATATACACAGAGAACATGAAACAATGGGTGTTACCATACACACTGTAAGTAGATTGATCACTTAAGATGAGCTATTACCAGCAGGAGAGCGGCGTGGGGGGAGGGAAGGGGGAAGAAAACCTTTTGTAGTGATAACCAAGGTTGGCCATTTCCAGCAATTGACAAGAAGTCTGAGGAACAGTGCGGGGTGGTGGTGGGGAATAAACTCTAAGTCTAGCATATTTTGATAGTAAGACTCAATTACTTTGCTTGGTGAAGAAAACTGGAAACAGAAGTATGTAATCATGTCACGCTATTTCTTGTTGCCATTGAGGCAAGAAGTGTGTAAGCTTGTCACAACTAGAAGTAGAGGTTAAACTCCTTCATTTAAATTATTTCTGACAGTGACAACAATTCATTTGTGACAAAGGAAAACAATTAAAGAGCAAGAAAAAGAAACAGGAACATTAGATAAGTTCCATCTCTGGCTGTCACTCAAGCACCTTATTTTCCATCCCTCTCAGCCTCCTCCTTTTAGGTATCCTACAAGGTAGCAGCTGTCATAATATTAGCAGGACTATCTAATCTTCTTAGATTCCAAGTCTACCGGTTTCCATTCTTCTGCAGATGCCATGCAGTTATCAGCAATTGTAAAGTTCTTTAGTTTCAGCTGTAAGCAAGGATATCCAGCTGCAATGAATGTTGCAGATCCACAAGTAGAAGTGCAGATTGTAAAATCTCTGGATCACAACTCAAGTTCCTTCATAAAGGAGAAAAACTGTGAAGCTAGAAAGGAAAATACTAGAAGCTAGCACCATAAAGTCGTCGATAGTCCCACCATCTTCCAGTCCCTTGAGCACATAATTTGGGTGTTCCCTTGAACGTTTCTCTAGACCTGTACATCCAGGCCATTTCCAAATCTTTCCGTTTCTTTCTCCATATGTTTTAAACCCTGGTCTTTTCTTGCCGTACATGCTGCCAAAACTCTCAATCGGGCCCTTATCTCCTGTCTTGAATATTCCAGCCTCCTCCGGTATAGCCTTCCTGACACCCACCTCCTTTGAATGAGGTCCAATCAAAACATGACTACTCAGATTGTCTTCCTGGCCCATTGTCATGTCATTTCCCCCACTTTTTGAGCCCCTTGCTTCTCCACTCCATTGAATGCAAGCTTCTTATCCTTGCCTGTAAAGCCCTTCTAAACCTAAGCTCTATTTGGCCAACAGTACCGGAATTATCTCTGGATAATTTATTTTTAAACACAATGATCTTGAAGTCTACTAGTTGTTGATACATGGCTAGTAGTGTAGTGGCTGGAGCAATGGCGTGGCATGCAGAAGACCTGGCTTCTATTCCTGGCTCTGTAACAGGCCTGCTGTGTGATTTGGGCAAGAGAATTCCCCTCTCTTTACCTCTGTTTCCCCACCTGCAAAAATGTGGGGTTGTGGAAGGGGAATAATACTGACCTCCTCTGTAAATTGCCAAATAAGAGCTAATTATTATTATGGATCTGTTTCTATCATTGCTTCTATCCCATTGCTCCTATCCCTGTTACCTCCATCCTACCTTTCCCTTCCAATTGATTGTTACACCCACTTGTTGTATGTTATCTTAAAGCAGATGGAAAACTCTTCAGGCCGGGGACTATGTTTGAATCCATGCTACAGCACTCAGCACAATGGGATCCTGATCCTGACTGGGGCTTTTGAACACTATTATACTACAAATTGTGTGTGTGTGTGCGTGTGTACATGGACATAAAAATAATCATGTCAAATTTCGACATCTTTTGTGTGCTGAAGAAGGGTAATGATTTTGTACTATATTGCATAAGCTGATTGCCACAGAGTAGAGTGTTGCATTTTTCTGCATGTTATACTAACAATACTTAACCCTTCTGTTGAGGCTTCTATCCAAAGATCTCAGAGCGGCTTAGAAACATTAATAACTTTACTCACTGGAGTATTATGGGGCTAATTGTTTTATTATGCTCACCTGACAAGATTTTCAAAATTGACTAGTGAATTTGGGTGCCTCAGATTTTAGGTGTTCAGCTTGAGATGCTATGGAAGGGGCTTGAACTTTGGAGTGGTGGATGCTCAACTTGGCCATTCAAAATAACTTGTCACTTTTGAGTGTCTTGGCCATCATGTGCACCATATACAGCATTGCAGAAGTGGACATAGGCACTGAACTTCTTCTGAAACATCACAAAGTTGTCACTGTTGTAAGCAACTGCAGTACTTGGTGCACTTAATAGTGTGATCCATTATAGCAAATACAGTCCTCACGTATTTTACCTTTGACTTTGCTTCTGTGGATGTTTAAGCATGAGCATTAAGTACTGTCAGTTTAGAAAACGCAGAACTGGAAATTTTAGTTTAAAACATATGTATGGTAATTTATTACCCTGAACAGTTAGGATTTTATAGGGGTTGAGGCTAGAGCTGGGTGAATTTTTTCAGACGAGTTTTTTTTTTGCCCCAAAATGCAGATTCAGGTCAACTGAAACATATTTCTGAATTGGTGTTCATTTTGGCAAATTGTTTTGGACTAAATAAAAAAGAAAAAAATTGAAATGATGAAATGATTCATTTAATCAAAAAGGAAACATTTCACATTTTCAGTCTAGATTCACAAAGGGAGTTTGCCACCATTCACAAAGCAGTAATGATAAGGTGTTCTGGGAAGATATCTCTCAATCTCTTCTTGAAGCTATTCTACTTTGAATAAAACACTTAAATAGTCATTGGCCAGAAAAAGAGAGTGAGAATGATTCCATTGCCTACTGATTAGGGCATTCACCTAGGCGGGGAAGACCTGGGTTCCAGTTCTTGCTCCAGAGCAGGGATTCAGACATGAATCTCCTGCAGTGCAGCTGAGTGCCCTAACCACTAGCATAAAGGTTATAAGGGACAGCTCATCTTCTTTGGGTTTTTTTTTAATTTGTTTTTGTTTTGTGAATGTAGCCTCTCATTTCCTTCACTTTAATTAAAGTAATTAAAGTAAATTTAAAGAAAATTTCATTTTCTAGTTGAACAAAATGTTTAATTTGACCCCCCAAAATTGTTTCCAACTTTTCAGATTTGTCAAACACACAGACATGCGCACACAAGCTTTGATTCTGGTCAACTGGAAGAAGTTTTTCAGAACTTCCAGCAAACCAAAAAATCAATTGTTCATACAGCTCTAGTTGATACCGCTAATAAACATGAACCAGAGAGATGGACGTTCTGGCTTTGGTACAGCAGAATCCATTAAGTAGTTAGATCTCTTTACTGAGTGGAACATGTACAATAAAAAAATAATCTCATGCTAATTTAAGATGAAATAGTAGAGTAGTCTGACACATACCAAAGAACAATTTTTATTATCAATAATGGGCATTCTAATAAAAAGCAGGTCAATAAAAGGAAAACACATTAAAAATTCCATCATTGTAAAGCCATTAGCTGAAAGTAGTACTGCTTCTTGCTGTTATTAAAGTGGAGAAGTTATCACAGGGGATTTACTGGCCATCACTCACTTGGAAGTCAGCATTCATTTTCCCACAGATTTCAGCAGCTATATATCTGAGTTTTGGGATGACTAAAATTTCATTTATAAGATAAGATTATAACATGCAAGGCAAATATTTGCCTCCTATTTTATTTATATCTATCTATCTATCTATCTATCTATCTTCTATAATAGATTTAAAGTTTGTACCTTTTCCTTATTAGTTTACTTGTCATAGAAACAGTTTGTTCTTTTTGTTGTTTTAAGGAACAATTAAACTCTGTATTTCAAAGACAAAATTTAGAAATGTCTGGGAGATATTTTCCATTTTAATCTGTACTTGGTTTTGTTTGTGTGTTTCCCCCCCCACAGGAGGATACAGATCATAATTATTATACTTCCAGGACATACGGCCCATTTGATTCTATCAGCCGGGATTTGTGGGTGAACATAGACCAAATGGAAAAAGACAAAGTCAAGATCCATGGGATTTTGTCCAATACCCATCGGCAAGCAGCAGTAAGGGATTTGCTATACATTGATACTCTCCCTCTTTGACTGGCTTTGATATTTTTCTCCTATGACTGACACATCAATAATTATCTAGGACAACCTCTACTAAAAGCAGTTCACCTCTGCATTTATAGCTTAGAGCTCTGGATGTCTGAACAATGCTGATAAAAAAAATACATGTTGCTTTAGTGCATTTGCTGAAAGTGTCCCTTGGGGAATATTTTCCTCAAGGAACTTTTTCCAGATGAACTGAAAATTCACCTTAGTTGTGTTTGAGGTTAGATCAAAAACTATGATGCACAAAGCAATCCTGCTGCTGTTGAAGTCAGTGGGAATTTTGCCCCTGGTTTCACTGACATCAGGATTGGGCTCAAGATTAAATTGCTTAACTCCTGTTTTTAACCCCAATAGGGAGTAGACTTGCATTTACATTTTAAATTTGTGTGAAGTGCCAGCCACATCTTTCTTTTGAGAACTCTTAAATTGTTGCCAAAATATTTAAATTTTTTTGTCAAATGATGATAGCTAAAGTGGCAGATGTAATTCCATTTCCAGATTAGAAATCTACATTGGCTAATTCTGATCACATTGTCCTGTACCATGAATACTAAAATAAGCAACTATCATACAGTTATAATTGGATACTGCATGATTTCCAAGTGGTATTCCCATGTCTGACCAACTACTGGAAACTGCCTGAACAGAAGAGCCAATACTGGCATTAATTAAGTAAGGAAAATTAAGATTCTGTGTTGTGACTCAAAGTTCTTGCTTCATCTACTGCCCAGTTAGTTGCAACAATTAGATGAGGTTCTGACAGTTGAAAAAACTCCAGCTAGTAGCTTTGCTTGATAGCTCAATGGTTCTTAAATATGCAAGAGGGGCCTTCTGAGGCTGAGAGAACAAAAACAAAGCTAAAATTTTTTTCTCCACTGGGTTCTGTCATATTATTTCCCATAGCCAGTAAACCCACCAGTGAGGTGACAAGCTGAGAGGGAAGTAGGAGACAGACAAATCACTGTGGGATTTAGTTCAGAGTTCAAAAACTGAGGAAGGTAATAAATCCAGTAGATTTAGGCTGACAAAGGACAGCATTCAGGCAATCTTTTGCCTAGCCAAAAGGTCAAAATAAATAGCTAAGAAGTCTGTAAGGGGTTGGGAATAATGGAAATAAAGGGGTTCAGACAGATCCCTATCTTTGGGATGAATTTAATAAAGTTTGTATCAGTTATCTGTAAGTTTTGCATACATTCTAAGTCAGTTCATGGGGGTGGAGGCTGGGAAGTGTGCCACAGATAAGAATCTTTCATGGTTTTGCTACTGTGCCAAAGGCTTCTTCTCGTGAGCACTCTCTTCACCTGAGTTGGGAAAAAGACTGAAAAAATGCAAACTTTGTACAAAAGAACTAACAATACCTTTCCCAGAGTTAAATATTTTCCTAACAAGAAACACTCTGGCAATAGCTGGGGCCCTAAATCTAGCATTAAATTAAAATTAGAAATGTTACATAATACTGTTTCAGAGTAGCAGCCGTGTTAGTCTGTATTCGCAAAAAGAAAAGGAGTACCCGTGGCACCTTAGAGACTAACAAATTTATTAGAGCATAAGCTTTCGTGAGCTACAGCTCACTTCATCCAATGAAGTGAGCTGTAGCTCACGAAAGCTTATGCTCTAATAAATTTGTTAGTCTCTAAGGTGCCACGGGTACTCCTTTTCTTTTTGATAATATTGTTTGGCAGCCTTCAGCGGGCATTAATTTTTTCTCTGAATGTACATGTTAACTTGTAAGGACACTTGTTTCAACTTGGACCACTGTGGCTAAGCATGAGAAATTTCAGTCCAAGAGCAAAATTTTGTGAAAGTTGTGAGGGAGTGAATCCAGAGGTTTAGAATGGACTGACACTTAAAATGCTGCAGTGTCACAGCTGCACCATACTGTAGCACCTCAGTGAAGACACTATCTATGCCGGCGGGCGGGGTTCTCCTATCGGCGTAGGTACTCCACCTCCATGAGAGGCAGTAGCTAGATCAATGGGAGAATTCTAGACCTAGAGCTGTCTTCACTGAGGGTTAGGTCAGTTTAACTGTGTCACTCAGGGGTGTGGATTTTTCACATCCCTGAGCAACATAGTTATACTGACCTAATTGCCTAGTGTAGACCAGGCCTAAGTGTATGTCTATACTTAAACTGCTGCAGCAGCACAACTGCAGTCAAGCAGCTGTGCTGCTATAGTGCTTCAGTGTAGACACTACCTACACTGACAGGAAGAGTTTTCGGATTGGTGTAGGTAATCCATCTCCCCGAAAGGCGGTAGCTAGGTCAATAAAAGAATTCTTCTGTCAACATAGTGCTGTCCGCACCAGGGATTAGGTCGTCATAGCTAGGTCTCTCAGGGATGTGGATTCCTCATGCCCATAAGAGCTTGTTTACATGGTGAATATCCAGGAAAATTAATCCAAATTAACTAAAGATATGAATTTGAAGTGGATTAGTTAAACCATATTAAACCAAAGTGAATTAAACTAAATCAAATTAAGGTCCCTTTAATTCTGATTAACAGCATCCACACAAGGATGCGATATGGTTTAACTAATCCATTTCATATTCACCTCAGAGAGTAACAGTGAATCCACCTGCTTTGTGTCCATAATAGATAGAGATGTAAGTAATGATGTTTGCCCACAAAATTCAATTATAGGCATAAAAATCCAGGCATAGATTTTGCTATTGTTTTTAAGACCTCTCTTGAGACCTCTGTTTTATGTCCTCTCTTAAAGATGGATAAGTACCAATGAATCTACCGGAAAGGTTTTATTTCTCTCTGTATAATTGATTTGTATTTGCATGTTTGATCAAGCAACACCCACATATGGCTCAGCTGTCATGGAATGATAGTCTGGAATTGGACACATTCTATGACCTGGCTCCTACATGGATGTTTTACAGGAAAATTTAAAAAATGACTCTCTATACTAAAAGCCTTTTTAATGAATTATGATTTTAAAATTGCTTTCATAATTCACTTGGCTTTCTGCTAGCCTAGGGACCAAGACTTTTAGTTCAAAGGGTAAAAAATAGTAATTCTAAAAGACTGATTATAGTTAAGTCAAGATTCTAATCTTGCATCTAGAGAAAAGGAATGTGGGCTATAGTTGTACTTGACACCAGTTCACAGCTTTATACTTCCTTACAAATGATCACCATGATGACTTTTGAAAAAATAAGAAACCACAAAACTAGTATAGTGTTAAAAATGCCAAATGGGCAGTCTAGTTCGAGCTTGGCCAAAAGCACTCTCATCTCCTTGTGCAGAGATGAAACTCCTTCATTACTCAATGAAAGGTCAATTCACACATCTTGCTGAGACTTAGTGATTTAGATGATGATGACTTCTTAAGCATCATTCTTTAGTATAGGAAAACAAGGATTCAGATTTGCTTAAAAGCTCAGTGTTAATGCATTTTATAATTTGGGGATTCTGAACAGACGTAATAAAGCTTGAACATATTGTATCAACTTGTAAACTGTTCGGAGCTTGAGGTCATAATGAACTAGAAACGCAATTTTGCAAAACTATAATTTGGAAAGATTCATTGGACACTTAGTTTTTTCTAGATTCACAGTAAGATCTCAAATGTGACCTCCTGTCTCAATATTTCAATAATTTGGCAATCTAAATGTTCTCATTTCTTGGATGAGAACCTCTGCTATTTTTGTAATTTTAATTTTTAAAACGTTTTTCAATAAATTACTATTTGGAATTTTGACACTGAAATTTGTATCCTGAGTGATGTTTGGGTTTTTTTATCTTCCACTTCCCTTATATAGTGGTTTATTATTGTAAGGTAGCTCATTAGTGTTTGCATTTGTTTATTTTTAAAAATAAAACATTAGCTGTGAAAAAATAGATAATTAGAAATGATAAAATAAGACAGAAAAATTAAAAATTAGGAAAATTTAGAAAAAAAATAGAAAAATTCCAAAGTAAGAAAATGTACTTTCCTAATGGTTATAAGGAAGAAAAATGAGGTACAAGCCTGCAATTATATATAGTGTCATTTCAAAGTTGTGCAGCTTTGGGACAGATGCAACTACCTGTATACAGGACATTAATAATGCCCACCTCACGGCCATGCTGGGATATAATTTCTGTAACAAATGCCTATAGAACACAACGATATCTATAGGACTGACACATCAAGAAATCAGTGTTTCTGAAATGGCAATTTGCCCATAAGTATTTTCTGTATGATTCCTTCTGGGAATGCTAAGAATTGTGGTGTCACCTTTCTTCCACCATCACCTCAAAATAAACTAATGGACAAAATACCTATTCAGTCTACAGGTAAATAAATGTGTTCTGCAATACTGAAAGATACATATAGCTTCTCAGTTGCCCTATACCATTTCTTACTCCTGTTTTTCAAGGGAAAAGGAACAATGCAGATTAGCCATGAAGTGTGTCAGTTCTAAGTCCTGCGCTATCAATGCTTGATGATATTATTCCACAGTTGTCATTGGAATCATGAAAAGTCAATTAATACAGTCTTTCTTTGTTTCTGTCCTATCTTTGAAAATAAAAAGAATTATATTTTCCCATCTACAACTCTTTCTCAACATTTTTATTTATTCTTTTTATTTTTCATTAACATTTTGGCAATAAAATGAAACTCCAGTTATGATTTGGATGCACAGATTCATTGGTAGGACATCTAATAACAGATTTGCTTAATCAGGAAGATACCAGATATTTAGTGAATACACAATTCTCTTTTGTGCACACAAATTCTATCACTTGTGCATGGAAAGAGCCTTTCTCCTGGAAGGCATATCAACCCTACAGCATTATAACTGCAAAAGTTGATATAAGCTTTCCAGCTGCAAAGGTGAGCATGACTTAAATGATGGTTGTCCTTAAAAATACACCTTTAAAACAGACATTAATGCCCTGTATTACAGATGATTATTTAAATCCTAATATTGTATTAAACAGATATTACAGTTCCAGGATTTAGGGCCCAACTGTACAAATGAAATCAATGAGAGCTCAATATTTGTTGAATGGGCACAGGATGGGTCTTTTAATAGTACAGCTTTTAATTCAGAGTCATGCTATATTGCTAAGGGGGCACAGTTGTTTGCTAAAGTGATTCTAAATTGTTCTAATTGTTTGTCTAAAAGCTATTCTAAATGAGCAGAACAGGAGTAAGGGGAGATATA
Organism: Dermochelys coriacea; assembly: GCF_009764565.3. Lineage (NCBI taxonomy): Eukaryota > Metazoa > Chordata > Testudines > Dermochelyidae > Dermochelys > Dermochelys coriacea. Next base: position 233,019,769 of record NC_050069.1, read on the forward strand.
GGTGGAAATAACAATGGTTAATGTTAAGCAAAAAATAAAAATAAAAAAATGTAAAAACCCTCTACTTTCTGGTCTGGGCAGAAAGAAATAGTCTGGAGGCAAGACTTAAAACAGTGAAGATTAAAAGAAGTATGTTGAAGATGGAGATACTTAATAGGAAATATGAATGGACTTATAAGAAAGGAAGAAAAAAGTAAGATAATTAGAAACCAAAGAGGAAAAAGAAGAAATAAATACTGCTATGCTGGTCACTCACAAGTGACCATATCTATTTAAACAGTAAAATCTGCTTCTTTGCTCCTTTTTTATGAGTATATATTTTTCTTGCCCAATTTTGGGGGGCTCTTATGCTTTACCTGAGTCCCTCAGTATTGTTTTGGTCAGAAAAATTGGCATTTTTAAACTGTGCCATTGAAAATAATGTATAACAGATGAAGCACATGGACAATAAATAGAGTATGTACATTAATATACCATATTTGTCCACAAAGAAAACATGTAGGGAAAAAACTGTTTAAATTAGTTCATATATTGTCATTAGATGTGCCATCTTGCCTTGAAGTATTCAGTTTATATGTAGAGAGAGAGAGTCTACATAGTCCAGTTAGCACAATGAAAATGCATTTTACTGTTCCAGGTGTAAACAAAAAAAGTAATAACAAATCCCTTCAAAATTCTGATTTCCATTTAAGAGGAAAGAAAATCTAATTTCAAGTCTTTGTAATCTTCAGTGATTAATTTCATGCAAAATAAGTCATTAAAAATCTCTGATGGCTGGAGAAACTAATCCTTTTGCAAGGGAGCCAAATTCAATCCAAAGGTAGTATACAAATTAAAAACAAGAAAGAAGTAGGCTTAGAAAAATACATTTGAAGGATATTTTAAATACAGACCATTGCCTGCAATTGATGGAGTGGACAAATATTAGGGTATGTTGTAATATTCAGGTACTATTATAGCCATGAAATAATGATGGTTGTCATACTAAGAAAAAAGGCAGAAATAACCTTGCTTAGTGGAAACCCTTCCCAAACATGATGATTACCCATCACCGAATAGAATCATTCATTTAGTGGGGCTGTATTTTTTTTTTAATTAGTAGCATAGATCCTATGTTTCCATGTGCTGTTCTTTCAGGCCTTTAGCACGTACACTTTTTTTTTCTCCAATGTAACCACTGGGGATTCCAAATGAGGGATGGCAAGGCTGCTTTAAAAATGGCAGGAATAAATGGGTTAATCATATTTTGAAGTGGAGGAATCTTCATTTTTCTCTTCCTATTCTTCACATTATTGATTTTTCTTTTTTGGTATTGTTCCTTGCAGAGAGTGAATCTGTCCTTCGATTTTCCATTTTATGGCCATTTCCTACGTGAAATTACTGTGGCAACTGGGGGTAAGTGGCTGTCTACCCATTCACTTTAAGGAATCTGACAAGAGTTTCCTGGAGCTGTTTAAAAATACCTTTTCTTCAGATGTCAAGAGATAAAGTTTAGTATTTATTTGGGAAATATTCCTTTCCACAGAAAGCACATAACAAAATAATTGTCATGTTGGAAAAACTTCCAGCTGCTCAAGTGAAACTGATCTAAAAGTGTTTTCACTAGAAAAACAAATAGTGTGAATAATTTCCTATTTAAGTATTTCCCCATTCTCCTTTTGTTTTTACTTCTTTTTGTGATCAGAGCTGTAATGCTGGTCATGGAAATTGGTCAGAAGCCACAAAGGAGGGGAAACATAAGCAGGAGAGAAACAAAATGATTTTTTTTCAATTCCACATTTTTTTTCTTTTGCTGACCTCTAGAAAAAGTAGAGACGGGCCTAAACTACATCCCCTATTCCAAGACCCATCCTCCAGTTTTGGGGAAGATTTTATACAGATCCAACTTTGTGGCTTGGGCTTATCTGTATAATGGGCCTGACTCAAAACTTTGGAAAAACTTGGATTTGGATTTGAACGTCCTAGCATAGGCCCATTTCTGTTAACAGATTTACAATTTCTGAGGCAATGTATTCAACTAGAGGGCTCAATGCAGGAAGAGGAAAGTGTGTTAGGAAAGCTACTAGTGAGATGAGAGATTGGCACAGCTCAGTGGAGAACTGGGCTCACTGTTTGTGGAGGTTGGTGGTGGGCAGTTGTGATATTGCCCATGGTATAATCTGGACAGTTGAACAGCTGTGTCCCCTCAATTCTCCAGCCTTTTACCCTGCTTCGCTGTAAGAACCACTCCTGTTCTGGTTACATAGCCTCTAGCATGCAAAATCACTCCCAGCTGAATTATGAGAGTGCTCTGGCCAGTCACTCCTGAATTATATCACAGGGTGACACCAGGATGCTTCCAGTCCTAGACTGTCCTCCAGAAATGTGTATCATGTACTGCCCAGCCCCTTCCTTCTGGACACTACAAATTCATAGAAAGTCCATCATTTCAATAATTGAAAATGATGTGCAGGGACCCTGTTATCTCAAATGGAGGTTCCCAAACACGTTAATCCAAACACACTGGTTTAGATAAAACAATAAAACAATTCTATTAACTACAGAAAGATAGATTTTAAGTGATTACAAGTATTGCGGCATAAAAGTCTGAATTGGCTACAAAAAATAAAAGGTAAAACACAAATTAATATCTTAACAAGCTAAGTGAATTTAAAGCAAAAAGGTCTCTCTTACCACATGTTCAAGAAGTCTTACTAGCTGAATCTTTCAGACAGGATCCCTCCCCAGTCCAATGATGCTTCCTTTGCCTTTAAATTGTTGGTGCTGTGAGTACAGATGAAGAGAGAGATGAATTGGGGCATCTCTTCTGATTTTTTATAGTTGTCTTTTCCTTTTGAAGATCATCTCCACTTGGGGTTCAGGAGACATGAGGTCTTGGGGATGGGAATATTCATCTGCCTTTTTATTTTGCCAATATATAAATTTCTCACTCACATCCTTCTTCCTGCCAAAGAATGGCTGCTTAACCAAATCATAGTCCATTTGATTTCATTCACACCTGGCTGAGGTGTTGGCTAGCCTTTTGTCTCTGGGGAACTGATTGTTTCCCCAGACTTGGATCATACCTTATACAATAGAATGTTAGAACTTTACATACAATGTCACCATGCATATTTTACCAGGACATTAATGTTCAGCGGATTATGATTATACCTGTGTGACACTTTGTACCCCAAAGCAGCACCATGCTACCCCCAAATTTACAGTGGTTATATGATTATGATATGTTTTGTAAAAAGAATGCCTTGTAAGGTATCATTTTAAAAAGTCTTAATCTGTTGAACATTAGTATCCTGTTGAATTGTATGTGTTATCATTGTATGTGGAGTTACGAAGTTTTGTTATGTGTAGGTTCCTGAAATATGTTATGAAGTTGGAAACACCCAGGCCTATTAAGGGGAATACACACTCACAGGCAGTACTGTGGTACCCAGGTACTGTATACAATTGAGACCTCTCAGAGAGAGCATGGAGACTGCTTGACTCACAACATAGCAAAAGATCTTTCCAGCAAGCTGGATGAACCTATAAAGGAGAGGAAGTGACATCATCATTTGTCCTCACTCCCCTCACATCTCAACACCTGGAAAGACATCTGGAGAACAAAGACTTTGATTAGGGGAGGTGGTCCCAGACTAGAAAGAAGAATCCTAACTTGTGTGTTAAGGAACTATACCATCAGGTTAAGACACTGCTTGATTTGAATTCTGTCTAGTTTATAAAACTCAGATTGTGATTTTACTTTTATTTCCTAGGTAACCATTTTTGATCTGTATGCTTATTACTTATAATCGCTTTCTGTAGTTAATAAATCTGTTTTTTATTGTAGCTAAAGCAGTGGGTTTTGCTTGAAGTGCATGGGAAATCTGCTCAGGAACAAGAGCTGGTGCATGTCCTCCCCACATTGAGGGAGGGGCGGACTGGGTAATAAATGTACACTGGTCAGGCTTCTGACCAGGGCAAGATGGTACAGCTCTGGGGTCCCAGGCTGGGGAGATATGGGGAATTGGCTGGAGTCTCTCTATTGTTGGTTCATGAGTGGCTAGGAGAAGCATTCATGTAATTCAGCTGGGTGTATCCGTGCCTGTGGATATCTGTGTGAGTGAAGGACCTGGATAGGTTTGCATCTTGTAAAAGCATCACAATGTGAGAGAGAGCCCAAGTTGGTAAGACAGAGGACTCAGCAGTACCCCAGGTCCAGGAACCTGTCACAACCTCACAAGGCATACTTTGTACAAAATTTATCATAGTCTTGTAAAAAGGGTGAACACAGAGTGTGGTAAGTTGCTTGTTACCAAGAGTACCAGTTTTCCAAGTCACTAGCTGCTGACTGCCCCATTTCCATTGTGCAGATACAGGCTTGGTACCAAGGATGAGACATACTTAGTCTCCCTCCAGATGCAACAGAATTCTTATGTGTGCTGGATGGGCTTGTAGAAAGGGCTGTGTGTTCAGGTTCAGGTTTTGATTCACCATGTAGTCTCAGAGTACAGGGAATTTTTTCCTTTATCATGTACTAACTGTGTGTATGCTTAGGACCCAATCCTGTGAATAGTTCTGCACAGTAATCTGCCTTGCGGTGTAATGTAACTGTGACCTCATCCTTCCTCTGGGAATATATAACACATTGCACACTTAACATATGTACCTATGTCAACTTTGAATACTTGCTAAGGTTGTAATCAAAGTGTGGGAGATGAATCTCTCCTTAGAAGAGGGGTTCTTTCTCTGTGGGAGAAAGCTCCTTGAAAAGAGGGAGAACTCTTTAACTGTCATTGGAAATGTACTGTGTGTCCTGAACTGGGTATTTCCTTGTTCTTAAGGGTTTGCATTGCTTAACCCATCTTAATCCCTTTTCAACATAGTTGTTTTATGGAGTTTTCTGTTTCCTGTATAGTGCTGTCATTGAGTTTGTTGAATGAGATTTTTCACTTAGTATTTCAATGAGCTCTGGTCATTGTTGCTGGAAAGTTGCTAACATGGTCTTTAAATTGAAAAAAATTGTAAAGGGGGAGGAAGGGACTAAAACACTCAGCCACTGGGGTAATAGTTGTCGTTTTAGAGTAGTGCTAATTGGAGGTGCTTTCAATCTCAGGGTTAAAATATTGTAGCTGGTGTTCCTTGAGGCAAATTGCTCTAGTGTGGGCTGGTGTGAATAGGTGACAATATTGAGTAAAGGTTGGTGTTAGCTTTTCTTCTGCGTGTTTAAGGATTGGTTTCAATGAGGCACAATAAAAAGAATACAGAATCGTGTGATGATCTTCATTATCAAGATTTTCTCTTTCTTTTCAACAAAATTCTGACAGGGAGCTGGCCTCCATTATTATGAACCTATTGAATATCTGCAGGGATTTCTCTCTTGTTTTCCATTCCACTTGGCCTTGCATTTACATGTAAGTGCCAGATATCAGGTGCTCATTCCTGTAGTGCTTGCTCAGAGGCTGATCCTCAACCCAGTAACAAACCCAAGTAAATGCTCTGTGTGCCAGGCTGGGCCCTAGTTAGAGCCTGGGATGGAAATAATCCCCCTCTACAAGCTGCAGACACTCCCCAACCGCTGCTGTAGCTGGAAGTTGGCAGTCGCCCCATGGCTGCTACATTCTTCCTCCTCAAAGGTCACTGACCCTCTGGTTCCACAGACTCCAGCCATCCCTCCTTGTGTAACCCCCATTGTGGAGTTGAGGGAGATATGTTCTCCACAGCCCTGAAATTTTTCTATCCTGTAAATGTCCCTCTCAGTAGTGTCCTAGAACTTGTGCATTTCCATTCAATTTCTTCTCTCTCCCCTGCAACTCTTCTTATGTGGTTACAGCTGCTGCCTCCCTTGCCATCAAATCTCCCTTCATGGAGCCTCTATGAATCCTTTCCACTCCAAATGGCTGTATCTGTTCCACTGAAATCAGGGCCTTTGGTGGCCACAAGTGGAGGAGATTCCTCAGACATAACTCCTAATTACTTTTATGGGAATTTTGCCTGAGTAGAGACTTCAGGAGTGAGCTCCGGGTTGCTGAAGCACAAGGAGAATTCTTTAAAACTCATTACTTTTGAAAACGAATGTTTGATAAAGTTTTGAAAAGAGCCAATGGGGTGGGGGTTAGGGGAACTATGCCAGACTCTATAAAGATTATCAGTTTAATCAAACTGCAAAATTTTGTGGAAGACTAGTTTAGTATTGTGCAGTGAGGGCTATTGGTCACTGAGCGGGAAGCCGTGGGAGCCGAAGAAAATGTGGATAAGCAATCAGATAAGAATAGGAACTTTTGGAAGTTCAGTTTGGGTAAGTATTCAAACTTTTGAGGTTCACCCATCACCAATAGTTACGTCTAGGAAAGTGATGCTTTTTACACTTGTCAGGGAAGGCAATTTGAAAGGAAAGTACCCAGATATTTGATGCAGGTTTGCTTTGTTTTACTGTACTTTTCATAGGGGTATTCTCAGAGATAATGGACTACTGAATGATCATTATGCTTCTCTTTTCATTTACTCCAATTTTGATACCTTGTTTTTTAAAACAACATATTGTACCAAATATATATGAGGGATATTTTGTCAGTTAAGCTAAACATGTATTTAACAAAGCTCCTACCTATGTCACTGGCATTAGTACATTAATAATTCTAGCTTTGTTACCACTGTGTGTAGCCATTTTATTGTCTTTGCTCTTATTGCGTACCAATAATCTTTAGTCAATATTAGTTTTTAAAATATTATTTTGGTAAAGATGAAAGTGACTGTATGACATCATGTTACTCCATCCTTCTGCATCTGCAAGACAATTCTGAGATTCAAAATTAGCATTTTTAGCAGGAAGAGGAAGAGTTGGTCCTAAGTGTGGGCTTTGGCTACACTTACAAATTATGTAGCTGTACTATTGTCATCAGCAATGAAAGTTGTAGTGTGGACAGGGCTCATGTGTTTTTATGCTGTTGGGTTAACCCTACTCAGTATTCAGCACTCTGCTATGATACTTCCTATTCTTAGTGAACTGGAAGACTTCCCCAGTTTATCCTGAGATCAAAAGAATGACCAATTTAGCCTAACAATGTCCACTTCCCAAAGAACAGTACATGTTAATTATGTTAATAACAACACTAGGAACTGTTTTATATCACAGTCATTAATTAAATAACATTGTTAAAAGAAAAGTTGAGGCTAATGGCACATTAAATCCACATGATGGTGAAATTTTGTGGGTGCCCTGTCTACCCAACAGCTTTTCACCTATTTCACCTATAGAAAAATCACTGCTTCAGAGTTGGCTATTGAAGACACTGTGTAGATGTAGACCTTCTTTCAGTTTCATCTGTTAAACTAAAATTAGTTGCTGCTTCTGAGTAGTCTTGATGAGAAGTTATTGTGTTTGGCTCAACAAAGAACTGGGAATGAAATGATTGGTTTGGGGATTTAATGTGTCATTGTCCATTTCAACAAGGTTACTGAATTTATGACTAGGAGGTAAAACTGTTTCAAGCGTTTTTAGCATAATTCATCATGTACAGCTCTTAAAGAGGTCAACATCTATCACATGTGATTCCCGTATATGTTAACGGTGATATTTATTTATTTATTAATGCTCTCTGAATACCACTGGCGGGCTTCTGGTCTTTAATAATAGAAGGTATCATAATAAGTTGCTCAGTGTCAGTTGACTGTGAAACTTCCTTGAACTTATGGTTTATTGGCCAACAGGTTTTTTTATTCCTTTGCTCAGGTTTTTGATATTTTCATGCTAAACCTACCTGAACTGTGACCTGTCCTGTGCATAGGCAGGAGAGAGATGAGCACAAGGAGCCTCTCTTCCTCCCTCACCAATGCCAACTAACTGATCTAGCTGGCTGAGCAGCAGGGTGCATACTCCCTGTGGAGCTCTGGGAGGAATTGTGCCAGGAGACCGAATCCTTCCCAAAGTTGTCCCGGGGCTTGGTGGCTTCAGATTCCTCTCAATGCAGTGTCTTTTTATTTTTAATTGTATTAATTTTCCATGCTAATGGCACTAATAGCTCTTCACTATTTTCTCTCTATATGTGGCAAGCTTTGTTATTCATTGCCCTATGTTTTCAAGTGGAGATCTGTGTCATCTAGTGTAAGCTCCTTAGCAGGCTCTTTTCCTATTCCCACATCTGACCAACACCAGAGCATTTCTCTTCAATAATATCCATTGCTGTGTCTTTAGCATAGTTATGCAGGGTGGCAGGAAGTACAGCCTCTGGTAATTCATATGTTTGCCCCCAAGTCTTATGTCGATTACTAGGCTCTAATGAGGTTTTAGAGTTTGTGTCACTACCCTTAGGGTCATAAAGTTTGTTTCCGGTCTTTCCATGGAACAAAAAGATACTGCTATAAAAATGTATTCTGCAAAGGAAGGATTTTACTAAAGTCAGTGTGTGGCTTGAAGACGATGGGAAGGTCACCTGTTTCCAGTTTTAACACAGATACTTGGTAATAACAGAAAGTAGCTGTGTTATATGCCCTTTAATTTAATGTGGAAATGGTACCCAAGAATGCTGGGGTTTTGGCACTCACACATAGAAAAATTGTACGTAGGGCCTAAATGTGGAATACATTATTACTGTGATGGGTTCAGTCACAGAGACCGCCTTGGGACTGTCACCTGACATGCTGGAATTACCTCTGTGCCCGTTTTCCACTGCCAGCTTGGGACTCCAATCCTGCCTTGTTGAGCCAGATGCTAGTCTGCTGCAACACAGACCCAGGTTTGGTCCACGCCCCCAAAGCTGCAGACTTTAACCAAAAACTGCTCAGCAAATCACCTATCTCCAGCACCCAGACACACAGTTCCCAATGGGCTCCAAACCTCAAATAAATCAGTTTTACTCTGTATAAAACTTATACAGGGTAAACTCGTAAATTGTCTGCTCTCTATAAAACTGATAGAGAGATATGCACAGCTGTTTGCTCCCCCAGATAGTAATATTAAATATAAAAAGTAGGATTTAAGAGGTTTCAAGTAATAACAGAAAGAACAAAGTAAGTTACCAAGCAAAATAAAACAAAACATGCCAGTCTAAGCCTAATACATTTAAGAAACTGAATACAGGCAAATCTCATCCTCAGAGATGTTCCAGTAAGCTTCTTTCACAGACTAGACCCCTCCTTCGTCTGGGCCCAATCCTTTCCCCGGTACAGTTCTTGTTAGTTCCAGCTCAGGTGGTAACTAGGGGATTTCTCATGACTGGCAACCTCCTTTGTTATGTTCCACTCCCTTTTATATCTTTGGCACAAGGTGGTAATCCTTTGTCTCTCTCTGGGTTCCCACTCCTCCTTCTAAATGGAAGTGCATCCTATGAGACCCCAAGCCTCCATTCTTTCTGGCCTGACTCACACAAACACAGGAAGGCTTACAAGTAAACAGCCATTTACAGCCAATTGTTCTAGTTAATGGGAGCCATCAAGATCCTAAGCCACCATTAATGTCCCACACTTTGCATAATACAATAGGACCTCAGAGTAATACTTCATATTTCTAGTTTTAGATACAAGAATGATACATTCATACACACAAGATGAACACACTCAGTAGATTATAAGCTTTGTAATGATACCTTACAAGATACCTTTTGCATAAAGCATATTCCAGAATCATATTTCCATAAACATATGGAGTGCAACACCACAATTATGTGTTTACAAAGGCTTTAGCAGCATGAGTTTGGGACGGTATGTTATTCATGAATGGTAAAAGCCCCAAGTTAGTTAGGCAAGTTATCTACTACATGACACCTGTTTGGGTACTTGTTTATTCAGAAAATTCTACCCTTTCTGCTTTGCTTTTTACAAATTGTAGAAAATTGATAAGGAAAGCAAAGGGACACAAGGAGAAATCTATTCCCAGCAGAGTTAAGAATAATAAGAATGAGGGTTTTTTTAAGTATAGTAGAAACAAAAAGAATCATAACAATGGTATCATTCCATTACAAGATAGAAATGGTAAAATTATCAACAATAATGTAGAAAAGGCAGAAGTTCAGTAAAAATGTATGTTCTATATTTGGAGAAAATCATGATTGCTCATATCACATGATAACTCTCTTTCCATTCCACTGGTATCTCAAGGTGAATACCTTCCGGATCCAGCACCCTGCACCCCCTCCTGCACCCCAACCCCATGCCCTGAGCCCTCTCACACACCCAAAGTCCCTCCCAGAGCTGGTGCCTCACATCCCCTCCCGTGTCTCAACCTCCAACCCTGAGCCCCCTCCCGCACCCAAACTCCCTCCCTCTTAGTTAACTGGAATTTTTTACTTTCCGCAACCCCATTCTCGTAACATGCTGGATAACAAAGTCTTTACTATACATACAACATTTGTCCCTTGCTGTGCCATCATGTAGTTAGTATCTGTCACACATTGTACATAAAAATTTATTCTAAGAATGCATTTGAGAATTTTTAAAAACTTTATTTTGACAGTTTTATTCATATCCACCATTTGTAAAGCCAGATGCCATAGTTACCAAGCTCCCAATTGTGTAGTGCTCAGAGGGACCCTAAAGCACCTCTAAAAACAAGTACTCCTTTCCTAAAATAGTATCTCTGTATGTAAAAATGTCACAATTTTGGGCCATCCAGGGCTAGAATTCAATGCTGAATCTTACTGGGAATCTAGAGCTTTCCCCTTTCCGATGGTATAAAGCTTCCTTTTCAAGACCAACAGGGCCAGACGGTGTATTTTAAAACCGTTAAATTTTGTATCATGAAAAGTGTAACCAACCAGGACTGAATTTTGTCACTAGTTTATTGTAGGAGGCTGGCAACAGAGAAAATGTGTTGGGGTTTTGTGCTAAACAGGGCTCTGTGGGGCTTTAGGGGTGATACTGGAAACACACCGGAGAGGAGACCTGGCTGTTTCCTGTGCCACTATCACCCATCACCTAGGTTTCTGCATGGAAATCTGGGAGTTGGTTAATACAGTTACATGCTATACTAATGATTGTTCCTTGGACACACGCCTGATGGGAGAACAGGGGCTTCCTCGCCTGTACATTTTGGTGATCATAGAGTTGGGAAGTCCAGGAAGATTTCCTCTTCCCCTTTGGGGGAACCTTTAGCAGGAAACTACACAAGGGGAAAACTCAGATTATTTCCTTCTTTTCTCTTTTCCTACTATGTAAATCTACAAAGCTCTGTAGAATGGATATAATGTGCAGAACAAACAAATACCCAAGCCGGTGTCATGTATTAAAAAAAAAAAAAAAAAGCAAAAATCATCCTCAGCATAGATAGTCCAAAATTAAAACTTAGCACTGTTATGACTAGAAGTACTCATGGATAAACCTAAGATTTTATCACAAATATTTTTAGTCAAATCAGGAACAGGTCATGGGGAATAATGAAAAATTCACAGAAGCCCATGACTTGTCCCTGGGGAATAATGAAAAATTCACAGAAGCCCATGACCTGTCCCTGACTTCTACTAAAAATATCCGTGACAAAATGGGGAGCCTGGGCATCTGAGGGTGGGCTGGGAGCTCCAGGGGCCCCCACCGTTCATAGGGGCTCAGAGCTCCAGGATCCCTTTCTGCTGGCGGCTCTGAGCAGCGGGGGGTTGCCCCTGCCACCAAGGCAGCCAGGAGCCAAACTGAGGTCTGCTGTTAATCTCTGAGGCAAGCAAATCTGCCAATAAGCACAGGACCCACCAAGGTAGAAGAGGAACTTTGTCACACCTACCACTTATAATGATGTAAGCCAGTTGTAGGCCATCCCATTTTAATTATCCAAAAAGGAGTACTGACTCCAGCACTGGAATAGCACTTGCTTGACTTTAAGTGAGCAGTTCTACTGGCTAGTTATATGGGGTGGGATCCACAAAGGTACTTTGGCACTTAAACCCCAGACTTAGAAGCCCGAGTCATCAATCTTGCTGGACACTTCAGTGTAACTGCCCACATGTTTAAAATCCAGCAAGTGTTTAAGTGCTTTGGTGAATCAAAGCCATAATGATGTAGATATATATAGATCTTGATAGAAAAAGTCAGACATGGTCCTGACCCTTAGGAGCTCCTGATCCAGTTTGTACAGATAAGACACAAGAGTGGGAGCAGAAAGAGTTGTAAGAGTTCAGTGATGGAACACAAGGGGAAATAAGAGGGTTCCCAGGGGAAGAGTCACTTGCTTTAAGGAGAGAACCAGGCTAGTTCAAGAATAGTTTGTGACTTCCAAAAACCTCTGTGATTTCAGCCAGCACCAGGGTCACCTGATGTCTGCGGAGGCAGGGAGTTGTGGGGTACCTCCCCACACACACACACCCTCTACTCCAGGTTCCAGCCCAGGGCCCTGTGGAATGAAGCTGTCTAAAGTGCCTCCTGGAACTGCTGTGCAACAGCTACAACTCCCTGGGCTACTCCCCCATGGCCTCCTCCCAACACCTTCTTTATCCTCACTACAGGACCTTCCACCTGATGTCTGATAATGCTTGTACTCCTCAGTCCTCCAGCAGCACATCTTCTCACTCCCAGCTCCTTATGTGCCCCCCTACTAACTGATGGGAGGTCCTTTTTAAACCAGGTGCCCTGATTAACCTGCCTGCCATAATTGATTCTAGAAAGTTCTTAAGTGGCTCCAGGTGTCTGGATTAGCTTGCCTGTCTTAATTGGTTCTAGCAGGTTCCTGATTGCTCTAGCCCCTGCTCTGGTCACTTAGGGAACAGAAAACTATTCATCCAGTGGCCAGTATATTTGCCTTCTACCAGACTCCTGTACCCCGCTGGTCTGGGTCTGTCACATAGGTTATACTCGTACCTCCAGGGACTGGCTGTATGTATTCTGACTCATCTCTAATTCCTCATTATGTAGAGTTTAATAGAGTAGAGTTTAATACTTGAACATACATTGTGCATTCTGGTTTTTAGTTTAGCAGCACTGTAAAAAAATTCACTAATTCTTGAATTCTTTCATACTATATTTTAACTGTACAGTAAATACCCTTAAGTCCAGTGTTGTGTGCTACTAGTGTTTTGAGGTGCTGCTTTCTAAATCTTATACATAGTGTGGTGTTTGTACTGTTTGAGCTGTAAGGTTATTTATGAGTTCAGGAGTAAGCTTTAACTCTGTTGTGCCTTCATAGTGAGTGATGGTGAAATTCACTGTGGACATCCAGTCTCACATGCAGGTTTATCATTTTTTGTTTTTTTCTGTGTGCTGCTACCACAATATTTGAGCCTCAGTTCTCAACAGAATAATTGTATTTCACAGTCCCTGATCGATTTACTGGGGGGGGGAATCATTTCCAAACCAGACAACTGAAAACTGATGAGAAAAGTGGATAGTATGTTTAATGTTTAATTTAAAAAGGAAGTTCCTGATAATGAGTAGAAAAACAAGCCTCCCCCCACCCCCAGTAATAATGTATTTCACAATAATGATTCCTTAACATAGAGAACATAGACCCAATAAAACCTGTTCAGGACCTTCAACTTTCTAATATCTACAGAAACTATAAGATGTATTTTAAAATCAGTGTTTGTACCCTACTGCTCTGTTTCATAAAATAAAATCAGCCTGACTAGCAATGGGTCAAACAGATTTGGAAAAATTCACATAACCTCTTGAGACAGAGTGCAGGGAGTGAACAGGTGAGCCTGCACTCTGATCACTTAGATCAGTGATACTCAGTCCTCAGTAGTTCAGGAGCCAAATTAGTGTTTAATATTACCCAAAAGAGCCACAGTAGTGTGAATTCATGTTTCATTTACTCTCTAGATAGATATTCACACAGCAAAATGACTGACCAATTATTATTATTTTATTAACTACAGTTGATAAACTACAACATAGTAAAAGCATCTTGATTGGTTAATAACTTAGACAGGTTAATTAAATCACACATTATTTTAATACCATATGCTGCAAAGAGCCGCAGGAGACACTTGCAGTTCGGGAGCCTCAGTCTGAGTATCACTGACTTAGATGCTAAATAGTTCACCAGAGGAAGCTTATTGGAGTAATTAGCTAATCAAGCTGGCAGGCTGTGTGGGATAAAGATTCAATTAGCCCATCAGCCCAATTCTGATAAGAGGCACAGGAAGGAAGTTGGAGGGGAAGAACAGGATTAGCTGAGCCCAGTTACACAAAGGCCTCAGAAAAGGGAGACCTCTGTTCCCCTCAGGTCCTGAGGAGAGGGCTACTAGCTCTGTAGATATTGTAAATAGACTGTGGCATGGGGACTGTAGTAGTAATGGGTGGAGAGAACTTAAAATAAAAGGTCACTGAGTGCACACCTCACGGAATCAGTGCAGTTTCTGTGGGGAAGAAGACAGGAGCAGAGCCGTGCCCTGTTATACCTCTGAACATAAGGGATTTGGAAAGGCTTGGGAAAATATTGAAAATCCAGCTAATCATTATTAATAATATAATATTTAACATTCAAGTTGTGGTAATGTCTAATAGTCATAACTAGGTTTGGCCCCATTGTGCTAGGTGCTGTACAACTGTCCCTGCTCCAAAGAGTGTAGTCCCAGTAACTCTTAAGTAAGCATTCTTGAACATACTGAATTCTTAAGGACCCTGACTTGAAAGAAAACTGCAATGAATTATAAAATGGCTTCCGCTCACTTATTCCAATGTGAGTCATGATGAAGAGCTTTCTCCAGCTTCCATGTAAACAAGTAGCTAAACTCATGTTGACTCCATGGAGCATGGAGAGAGCATGGATTAGGCCCCAAATCATTATTTCTTTAAAAGGTGCTATTAATAAAAAGTTTTAATATAAAATAATGAATCTTGAAGCAGCTAGTATAGCGGGTATCTTGTCATCACCTACATGAGAGAAACTGAGTGCTGTATCTCTCTGAGATGTTTTCAGTTCCTTGTGTGTATCAATGTCAAATTTATAATTTTTACCACAAAAAAACTATGGAAATCTTCTTCTGTTACTTGTGTTTCTAGCTATACCTCTGAGCTTCCTGATTTGGTTTGTCATCAGACTTTCCTGTAGGAATTACTGTTAAAATGGCAGCCCACAGATATTGGGTCCTGATTGTGCTTCCAATAAAGCCAGTTGCAAAACTCTCATTGACTTCAGTGGAGCAAGATGATTCCCTTAGTCTGCCATTTGTTCCATGTCAAAGGAGATGTCAACATATTTGTAACTACTGCTTTGTAATTTCCTTGTTTTAAATCAATCTGATGAAGTGTAACATTATGTGGTAATCTAAAACAGTACTGAACTCACTGCTGCTTTCCTTTGAGATAGCAGAGTGTATTCAGAGATTGAAGGAAGCAACAGAAATCATTACTTTAACCATTTGGGTTTGCTGCAAAGCCCATCTTTTTCCCAAGGCATTTAGGGAGGTTGGAAGGGCATAAGAGGACAGGCTGGAGGAAGATATGGGAGGAGTATCTTTAGATAGATAGAGTAGCGTTTATTCTTGTAGAGTAATCTATTAATTGGAAAATGTATAACTGGAAAATCTGATTAACTGAACTGTTATACTGCAAATTTTAGCTAAACTAAATGTTTGTGTCAAATTTTGGAAGGTTCGTGGAGCTGTGGTTAGATGCCAGTGAAGTCCAATAAATAATTTTTTTAGTCTATCTGCTCAGGGCTAAATTTTCAAAAGTGACTAGTGAGTCTGGGTGATTCAATTTTTGGGTCCCAAGTTTGCATCTTAAAGGGCCTCATTTTCAGAAAGTGCTGAAGACTCATCATCTGAAAATCAGGCACTTTTGAAAACAGGCACAAAATCTAGAGAGAACTTGCATTCTTCTGTTTATTTAATAAGAGAAAAGAATTCTAAGAAAATGAGACATTTACACGTCTGAAAGAATGCCTTAAAATTCTGTCTCTGTTAGTGGTTCTGATAGAAACAGATCTCTTTCTCCTTTCACTTTAAGCTTACTAATTCATCATGACCCTAGCAATCTATGTAAAGCAATTTTAGAAAATTACAGCATATTTCACTCTAACTACATTCATGAGTGTGGGTTTTTTATTTTTGTTTCTGTCGTTGTGGAGTAAGCAGCTTGTTATCTAGAAGAAAAAGTTTGCAAGCCTAAGATAGCCTTAATTACAATCAGTGGAAGATTTCGAAGTGAGCACTGAAATTAATGCAGGTAGCAAAGCAAATGTCCAGAGATGCCTGATGCCAGTCATCATCACTGATGTGGTGGTGGAGAAATATCATGTGGGCCCTGCATGGAGACAGCACTAGAAAAGGTTGAGGACCATCTCCCTGATAGCACAGCACGGGAATTAAGATGTGTGTGTATTTGATCACTTGTTTCAGTAGAATTACCAAAAATACGTATTGTGCCCCTTCCTCAGTGTTACTAAGTGATGACCCCATCCCCCCGAGTGCTTAATTTGTAATGAAAGAGGTGTTGGGGCTCAAGCAATTTTTTTCCATTCATAAAACTGTCACGGTAAGCCCAGAGGTGCCAGAGCTATGAACTGACAAGCCTAGAGGAGCCCTGGCAAGTCCTGGCACAAATTAATCACTGATGACCCCACTTTGTTTCATCCTAATCCTCAGATCCCCCATAATTCTCAATTTCCATTTGCCCTTTTGAGGGAAAACAGGTAGGAAATATGTAGGATGGATGAATCAAAATGGTAAGCCTTTTTATTCCTTTGGCTAAAATAGCCAGTTTCTCTATCTGGGCTCTATCAATGTTGGACGATAAGTCTGCATCTGTAATGACAGTAACACCCTGTGATGGGATCCCCAGGGTACAATCTGGAACTGTGGGACCATTGTTCCCCCTTAACTCTCCAGCGTGGGCTGTCTCTCACGATGTTCTGCTAGTGATAAGCAGCAAACCCCTGCAGGTGCTGTTATCACTCAGCCACCAGCATTCAGAGACACACCCAGCTAGATTGCATGTATGCTATCTAAAACACTCATGTACTGTACATAGGGAGACACCAGCAAATCCCCACAGCCCACAGCTTTGTACCCCATGTATCACCTTACACTGCTGTAGACCTTCTCTTGAACAATGCAAGCTCATTAATTAGTTCGCCACTTCATCAAGGATAGTGGAGATGCACCAGTCTTTGTAACCTCAGCAGATCCCCCAAGCACTTTAGACAAACTCACCGGTAAGGATAAAACATTAAAATAAGTCTGTTAACTACAGAAAGATAGATTTTAGTGATTATAAGTAGTAGGCATAAAGGTCAGAGAAAGTTACTTAAGAAAATAAAAAGTAAACATGCATTCTAAATCCTAAACTTTCGGACTAAGCAAGATTTGAATCAAACAGCTTTTCTCACACCACTGGATGTTGTGGGAAGGTTACAGTTCTTAATACACAGGCTGAATTTCCTTCTCAGCCAATCTCCTCAGTTCAAAGTCTTTGTCTTCTCAGCATTCTTCTTGCCTTCCAAGTAGGTGGGGGAGGAGTGGGGTGACCTCCTGGTGCCACTGTCCCTTACTTTATATTCTCAATTCATGTCCCAGGGAAGATACTGGTGCAGGCATGTCCTGGTGGATCTTGCTGAGTCACAGAGTTGAACAATCCCCATTGTGTGGTACTTTTCTAACTGAGTCATAGAGTTGAGCAATCAAATTGTGTGGTGCTTGTGCAACTGTCTCTTACAGAATTGTAAATCTCTTGTTTACAATTCCCCTGCTGGTCAGTGGCTCATGATGGTTGCTTAAATACTGTTTGTGTGTGGGTCACTGCCTTTGTTGTCACTGGAAAGCTAGCAGTGAGCATCTCCCAAAGTCACAATATATTTCAATAACAACCATACAGCAGAATATCACAATTCCATATACAATGATGATGCACGCATTTTGACAGAACACTGAGTTTCAGCAGATCATGACCTTTCATATGGTACCTTACACGGCATACTTTGTATGAAACATTTCAATATACAAATGATGAATGGGTGTTACAGGGTGCTATTTTGAGGTACAGCATTTCACACACTCATACAAGGATAACATTAAGAATGGAGTTTTATTAACTTCTGAATTGTTCTGTGGATTTGATTGAATGGCTGGTCACACCTCACTTCTGCTGGATCTTAAATAGAGCAAATACTGTTTGCTTGCAGATAATCCAAGAAAAGAATACATACAGCTGTTGCCTAAAATCGCATTTTGCAAGATCAGTGTCCATGTTGCATTTATCCTTCTGTGACTATTGGAACTGCTCTTTTCTAGAGTCCTTGACATCCATCTTGTCCCCATCCAGCCTGTCCAAATGTTGTTGCTAAATTCATCCCCCTTGGAAGTTAAGATCCATGTTGCTTCACTCTGTAAGGTCCTGATCCGAAAACCCATTGAAGTAAATAGACTCCCATTCAATGAGGTTGGATCAGGCTCTAAATTCCTTCATTGGCTTCCCATTTCCCTGGGTATTAAGTTCAGACTTGTTCTTCTTACATTCAGGTTCCTTTCCCCTGGCTTACATCACTAACCTTGAATTTAGTTACAATCGCTTCCTCACTCCAGTCCACCAGCAAATCAGCCTCAACTACTCAGTTGTTTTTTTTCCTCCACTCATCACCGGGTTGCCAGTTATGCATGTAATGTTTGCTCCTGAGACGGGAGCTTGCATTTTCTGATATAAAACAGTGTAAAAGGAGTGCAAATGACTAAGCAATTGTTTTTGTTTTTTTAAAATAAAACTAGAGCTTTGTTCGTCTTTAGAGCTTGAACTCTGTTCAGGATTTCCAATACAAAATTGTTTTAATGTTAAAAGTATGTATTGATAAATGGAAGGTGGTTTTGTTTTGTTTTGTTTTTTGTTTTTTAAGTTTTCTCAGGAACTAGAATTTTTGACAGTATGGTAAAGCCTGCTCACCTGAGAGCAGACTGAATCAAAAAGCTCTTGAGAAGAATTTAAAAGGTGACTGTATAAAGTATTTCAAAGCACTTAATTGACTCTCTAAGAGCTAGTGTTGTACTGGTATTTCAGCAAAGAAGGAATGTGTATTTATTTGTGAGCAGTAGGCTAGCGGTGTAAATTACTATAAAAGAAGTGTGTTGAACTCTGAGCTGAGTGGCAGTGATGGTGTGATTTCATGTTTCTCAGTTTTAAGTTGTACTAAAACAACAAACAAAATCAGTTGTGAGAGAGGTGATTATTTGGGGATAGCTTGACTGTGCAATATAATTCAATTTCTGTAAGCACATTCACTCACTGTTATAGATGTCCTGCTTTCACTCTTTGCCTTTCACTGGGGAGATTTGAACTATAAAGGCAATATTTTTGAAATACTGACTGAGAGTTATAAATTTCTCTTCTCACAGCTGTTCAACCCTACAGTGAAAAAAATAAAGATTTTTCTTTCAAGGGAGTAGTCTTCTATGAAGTGTGATTATGTGGCATTAAGACCTAATAGTACTTTTTATTTCCATGCTCTGTATCCAACAGTTTCCTACCCGTCACACAAAATATTGTTTTAAGGGCAAAATTGTGCCTATTATACAAATACAATCTTTAGACAAAGCAACAAGTAAAAAACAACTTGGCAACACCCCCGTTCAAAACAGTGGCACCTCCTACACTGTCATTGTAAGTCAAGATCTAAGAGATGTCCACATCACCTGTGTCATGAAAGGAGCTGATGATTGCTGGACTGACCACCACCTGGTGAGGTCAGTCATGTCCATCAGGATTGCATCAAAACATAGAAAACAACCCAAATCACACAGGTGGCAGTACAACATCCAAAGACTTCAATTCTCAGTGCACCAAGAGAACTTCCAAATACTCCTCAGTGAAAAATTGGCCATTTGCACACCTGGAAATGACAACACAAGTGTTGAAGAAGACCAGGAAGTCCTAAAACAGACCATCCATGAAGTTTGAGAAGAATCCATCTTGCTACCCGCCTCCAAAGCTGAAGTTCAAAGGAGGATCCGAGAAATCAAAAACAAATGGTGGGAGGACAGAGCAAAATAAATCCAAACATTTGCTGACAGACATTTATGTGGAGCTTTTTTCCTGAGACAAAGTCCCTGTATGGACCATGCCCATGTGGCCTCACACCTCTGAGATCCGAAGATGGTAGTACCCTTCTTAAAGATAACTAATCCATCAAAGAGCACTGGAAGGAACACTTCCAAAAGCTTCTAAATTGAGAATCGACTGTGACTGACGACATTACCAACTCCATCCCTCATCACCCAATCTGGGAAACTCTTTCCAACCCACCAACACCTGAGGAGGTCTGCAAAGCAATTAAACAAATGAAGAACAATAAAGCACAGGTCCTGATGGCATACCAGCTGAAGAACTGAAAGTGGGGGGAGAAACACTGACTAACAAGCTTCACTTGCTGCTCCTCAAAATCTGGTGCACCGAAGAAATCCCTGCCAACTTACGTAATGCTAACATCTTTGCCATTTTCAGAAAGGGAGATAGGGCTGACTGTGGCAACTATCGAGGCATTGCCCCCCTCTCCATCACTGGGAAGATTCTTGCTGGAAACTTACTGAATCGCCTGCTCACTCTTGCAAAGGAAGTATTTCCAGAGTCCCAGTGTGGCTTCCAAGCATCTGAGGCAGCACCAACATGATTTTCGCAGCCAGGCAGATCCAGAAAAAATGTCAAGAACAACACCAGAAGCTGTATATGGCCTTTATCAATCTGATCAAAGCCTTTGACTCTGTCAACCGTGAGGCTCTGTGGAAAATTATGTCAAAGTTTGGCTGCCCAAGCAAATTTATCAACATTCTAAGACTCCTCCATGACCAGATGACTGCCTCCATCCTATGCAGTGGCACTACCTCTGAGCCCTTTGTCATCTGAACTGGCATAAAACAATGTTGTATACTGGCACACCCACCCTTTTCTCCATTTTCTTAGCAGCTATGAAAACACTAATCCAAGACCTTCTGCCACAGGGCTTTGACATCCAATATCGGATTGATGGCAACCTCTTCAACCTTTCTCGTCTCCATGCCAGAACTAAAGTAATATCAGCAACAATAACTGAACTCCAATATGAAGATGATTGTGCTGTAGTTGCACACTCAAAGGAAGATCTGTAAACATAATTGCTTCTCTGAAGCTTACAAAAGCTTCGGGCTAACTCTGAACATCGGCAAAACAAAAGTTCTCCACCAGCGAATCCCTGATGATCCCAATCATCAGACTCAGCAAGAAAGATCTATATTGACAAAGAAGAACTGAAAAATGTAGAATACTTTGCCTTTCTTGGCAGCCATCTTTCCCAGAAGGCAGATATAGACGTCGAGATTCAGCACAGAATTTGCTATGCCAGCCTTGCCTTTGGGAGACTGTCTTACCAGGTGTTCAACAATCACAACATTAGAACGCATACTAAACTTTTAGTTTATAAAGTTGTGGTAATCCCAACTCTCCTCTACAGCTGTGAGACTTGGGTGACCTACAGAAAACATTTGAAAAACCTGGAACACCAGCACCAGCACTTTCTTTAGAAGATCCTCAACATAAGGTAGGAGAATCATCACACTAATGTCAGTTTTCAGAGTAGCAGCCATGTTAGTCTGTATTCGCAAAAAGAAAAGGAGTACTTGTGGCACCTTAGAGACTAACAAATTTATTAGAGCATAAGCTTTCGTGAGCTACAGCTCACTTCATCGATGCATCCGATGAAGTGAGCTGTAGCTCACAAAAGCTTGGAGAGGTTTTAGTTGGGGGCTGAAGGTGATCACTAGTGGCATTCTGTTATTTTCTTTGTTGGGCCTGTCCTGTAGTAGGCTCTGTCAATCTGTTTCTTCACTTCAGCAGGTGGGTATTGTAGTTGTAAGAATGCATGATAGAGGTCTTGTAAGTGTTTGTCTCTGTCTGAGGGGTTGGAGCAAATGCGGTTGTATCGTAGAGCTTGGCTGTAGATAATGGATCATGAGGTGTGATCTGGGTGAAAGCTGGAGGCACGTAGGTAGGAATAGTGGTCAGTAGGTTTCCGGTATAGGGTGGTGTTTATGTGACCATCGTTTATTAGCACCGTAGTGTCCGGGAAGAGGATCTCTTGTGTGGACTGGTCCAGGCTGAGGTTGATGGTGGGATGGAAATTGTTGAAATCATGGTGGAATTCCTCAAAGGCTTCTTTTCCATGGGTCCAGATGATGAAGATGTCATCAATGTAGCGCAAGTAGAGTAGGGGCATTAGGGGATGAGAGCTGAGGAAGCGTTGTTCTAAGTCAGCCATAAAAATGTTGGCATACTGTGGGGCCATGCGGGTACCCATCGCAGTATGTTTCCTAGTTTCAGTCAGGCAATAACATGGTAAGTTGAACTATAAGGGGTTTGTGTCACCTTCCCACCTGCCAACTTATGTTTTCTCCTTGGGTTTCTCCTTTGTGTTTTGTTAGGATGCAGCTCCTGATGACCCACATACTGGGAGAAGCCACCTCAGCCAGGGCCCCTTTGACTGAATCCTCAACTGTCTAAGACCTTGATGGAGTGCTAAGATTCCAGACTCCCTCTCACCTTTGCTCCTTCTCCTTCGTGGATTGAGGGGTTTGCTCTCTTTTGGGGTGGTTTGGGTGAAATTACCCATCTAACAGTCTGAGACACCTTGTGACCACCTTAAAAACAAGATTTTTTTAAGGGGAGAGAGAAAGAAGAGGGAACACGAGGAATATTAATCCCACTAGAACTATGCTTCTGACACTTGACAGATAAAAAACACTGTCTTAGAAAAGCAAGCATAGGCTTTAAGATGCTGCATGAATGATAGAAGACAGTAGGTCCCCTGACCTACGAGATTTAAACATAAAAATGCATGATCCTTGACTTCTATAGAGTTGTCATCGATGGGACACAGTTCCGCTTTGAGAAATCTCTTGAGTCCTGCATATAACAATTCCTTTTGTATAGTGTGTGCTCAGGTACTCGGATATATACTCCTAGATGTGGTAGAAACTGGCAGGGTGGTTGTTGTTGTTTTTTATTCAAGTGCAAAACATGATGCACTTCAGCAGAGTGCACAACATGATGCACTTCAGTGCAGTTGTTGCAGTTATATTCTTATCTCTCATTGAGCACTCATTGGCTTGACTGCCCATAATGGCCAGTTGGTTCTTCCTCAACCAGGTCAGAGACATGATTGTGCAACTGGAGCCCCCAGTTGAAGGTTGATAACAAGCAAACTGGTTTATAGAGCCAATGTAGCGAGTCCCGTGCCTTTTTTTTTTTTACAGTAGAATCTCAGAATTATGAACGCCTCGGGAATGGAGGTTGTTCGTAACTTTGAAATGTTCGTTATTCTGAACAAAACGTTATGGCTGTTAATTCAAAACTTTACAACTGAACATTGTCTTTCAAACTTTACTATGCAGAAGAAAAATCTGCTTTCCCTTTATTTCATTAGTAGTTTGTTTAACACACTACTGCACTGTATTGTTGTTGTTGTTTTTAATTTTATTTTATCTCTGCTGCTGCCTGATTGCGTACTTCTGGTTCCGAAGGAGGTGTGTGATTGACTGGTCAGTTTATAACTCTGGCATTCATAACTCTGAGGTTCTACTGTACTTGGACAATAACAGTGGAGGAACTGAGCACCAATGCTATTGGAAAATGACAATAGCATGGTAACAGTTTTGATATATTTTAGTAACGCAGCAAACTTCTGTCACCACAACACGTGAATGTACAATTGGGAGTGTTTTAAACAAAGCATTGTTTTACAATCAATTTGTCCTTTAAGCCAGAAGGTCTTAA
This sequence comes from Dermochelys coriacea, assembly GCF_009764565.3. Lineage (NCBI taxonomy): Eukaryota > Metazoa > Chordata > Testudines > Dermochelyidae > Dermochelys > Dermochelys coriacea. The sequence goes on from NC_050069.1 coordinate 233,043,397, forward strand.
GAACATATTTATTAGAGAGTTTTGTGGAGCAGGTGGTCTTTACAGCTAGTTGTGAAAAAGATATCCAGGCCTCAAAGTAGGATCTGTCAAGAGGAAGATGCACTGCCGGGAGAAAGTAATAATTAGTTTGAGGGGGTTACAGATATCCTTTCATCTATTCTTTCATCTTCTATGGCGCATTATATTTTCTATTTGTATTTTAACTGTAAATTGTCTAACATTGTTTCTCCTTCAGTGTGCTTGACAGCAGTGTTCTGTTTTACTCGATTTCTTTATCATTAAATTGTTACACTTAGTTTTCATGTTCATGTTAAGGTGGCAGTGTGCTTAGTGATTTTCAGGTTGTGACACAAAAACAAAAATCCAATAGTCTGTACTCCAGACATTTCTTGGTGCATAAGATACTACAAAACATTCTTTAGGTATGTTTCATGCAGCAGTGCATAATGATACTGTCTCTGTTTCCTATGCTGTCACAAAGGGGTGTTTTGCGGATGAATTCTTGGTCTTAATGTTGAATTTCTTATGTTTGTCCTTTTGTGGGGAAAAGTCTGAGACATGCTGAACACCTGAGAACTCACAACTCCCACAGGAATCAGTGAGAGTTTTCTTTAAAGAAGGAGTATAGAAATATAGAATTCTGGCCTTGTGTCTGCCCAATAACATTAGTTAAGTCTTGTGATTAATTCCCTTTATTTTATTTTAGCTAATTTTTAAAGAAACAAATCAAACAAAACTAGACCCATTTGTAGAAATTTGTGAGAATTAACGTGATGGATTTTAGTACTCATTTTATAGCCACTTTTCTGTACCAGGTAATTAAGGAATAGCAGATATTTTTAAAATCAGAATTATGTAAATGTGAATTACTCATATAACTTGTTGCAAAGCTTTTGACACGGTCTCCCACAGTATTCTTGCCAGAAGTTAAAGAAGTATGGGCTGGATGAATGGACTATAAGGTGGATAGAAAGCTGGCTAGATTGTCGGGCTCAATGGGTAGTGATCAATGGCTCCATGTCCAGTTGGCAGCTGGTATCAAGTGGAATGCCCCAAGGATCGGTCCTCGGGGCGGTTTTGTTCAATATCTTCATTAATGATCTGGAGGATGGTATGGATTACACCCTCAGCAAGTTTGCAGATGACACTAAACTGGGAGGAGAGGTAGATACGCTGGAGGTTAGGGATAGGATACAGAGGGCCCTAGACAAATTAGAAGATTGGGCCAAAAGAAATCTGATGAGGTTCAACAAGGACCAAAGGGACCAAATGGCTAGGCAGCAGTTCAGCAGAAAAGGACCTAGGGGCTACAGTGGACAAGAAGCTGGATATGAGTCAACAGTGTGCCCTTGTCGCCAAGAAGGCTAATGGCATTTTGGGCTGTATAAGTAGGGGCATTGCCAGTAGATCGAGGGATGTGATCGTTCCCCTCTATTTGACATTGGTGAGGCCTCATCTAGAGTACTTTGTCCAGTTTTGGGCCCCACACTACAAGAAGGATGTGGAAAAACTGGAAAGCGTCCAGCGGAGGGCAACAAAAATGATTAGGGGACTGGAACACATGACTTATGAGGAGAGGCTGAGGGAACTGGGATTGTTTAGTCTGCGGAAGAGAAGAATGAGGGGGGATTTGATAGCTGCTTTCAACTACCTGAGAGGGGGTTCCAAAGAGGATGGATCTAGACTGTTCTCAGTGGTAGCAGATGACAGAACAAGGAGTAATGGTCTCAAGTTGCAGTGAGGGAGGTTTAGGTTGGATATTAGGAAAAACTTTTTCACTAGGAGGGTGGTGAAGCACTAGAGTGGGTTACCTAGGGAGGTGGTGGAATCTCCTTCCTTAGAAGTTTTTAAGGTCAGGCTTGACAAAGCCCTGGCTGGGATGATTTAGTTGTGGATTGGTCCTGCTTTGATCAGGGGGTTGGACTAGATGACCTCCTGAGGTCCCTTCCAACCTTGATATTTTGTGATTCTATGACTGGTCCAGAGCCATGGCAGTTAACTGCATAAATCCATATTTAAATATATGGAAATTTGACTAGATAAAACATTGCTGAGAATCTATTGGACTGGCATTTATCCTAAAATTCACATACAAATTACTCATGATTTTTAATACAATGTGTGTAGTCTTATAGCTTCCTGTCCCTCTTTCAGCGCATTTTAATTGCAGCTGCAAACTCAATAGTCTTCTTCAATGACTTGTACTGTAGGTCCTCTTTTTTAGCATCCCGTGTTTTCTGTTCATGTCATTGATACCTGCTGTCTTGAGAACTTGACCAAAATAGTCTCATGTTGAATTACTTTTTATCCTATTTAAATTCTATCTAACATTCACTATCCCAAACCCCCAATCTCTTTCAATCCATTTACTTTCCTACACTGCACCTGAGTTGTCAATAACCCAACAATATGTCCCATAGTGCTGCATTTAAAGGAAAATGTGTAGTCAATGAATCTATCCTATTGTGGGTCTTATTCACATCCATTTTTCTCTGTTCATTGTCCTGTTGCCTCTTTCGGCACTTCAACCTTATCTTCTCCCCTTTCTCATCTGTCTCTCTAATTCTTTCAGTGCTTGTTTTCCTCACCTTTCTTTTCTCTATCTCTCATTCTGACTTCTGTTCTTTTTAAAAATTAATCTTTGCCCACCCCTAGTTCATCTGTAACATTCCCCTTGCTCTAAATCAGCTTAATCAAAATTGTAAGCTTTTGGCGGGGCAGAGACTGTCTTTTTACTATGTGTTTGCACAAAATCTAGCACAAGATCTCTAGGCAGAACTGCAACGGGAATAATAATTAGCAATCTTGCCTGAAATATGTATTCCTATAATTTAATAAAAACTATATAAAGGGGAAAACTATATTTAATTTCATATAAAATGGATGTGAAAGTAATAATATGAGACAGAACCAGATACTAGCATTCTTCACATTTTACTTATTTATTATTAGCATTCATATTCTCTCCATCTCTGTGTTATCTGGACACACTTTACATGCCTTAAATTAAATCAAAAACTTTTCCATGTGTTAAGGAGCTAAGACTCTACAACTTCTTTTTGCACTATGACTTTAGGCAGAGACAAGGAAGATCTGGCCAGGAGACTAAACAGTAAGGGAAACAGAGACAGCAGTAACTTCACAGTTTTCTTTGTACACCTGTGCTCTAGCTGCCATTCTGATCTCAGTGACATTTCATAAGGATAAAACATCAGAGAGCTTTACATTATGTATTGAGTTCATTGGGGGGTATCTCTAGGACTCCCCACCTAATATGGGTTAACTTGATCAAGCGACAGACTTGTTACATTCTGATAGGATTCAGTGAGGCAAGGTAAACTGGCCTAGTAATTAGAGAAGGGGAGATAGGAGTCCATTGGGACTCTGGTTTCTGTTAGCTATACCACTTAATCACTGTATACAATAAGAAAGTCAACCACTCTGGACCTCAGTTTACCATATTAGATACATTTTACAGGAGTATTGTGAAGTTGAACTGCTGAATCTTTGTAAAGTGTTTTGAGATCCTTGGATGAAAAGTGCTATATGAATGCAAAGTATTAAAGTATTATTACAAACAAGGAGCTACTGTCTTTGAATCTGAGAGAAACTAAGAAAAGTGTCAGGGGGGAGGGGACATTCTCTGAAATGTTTTCTTAGGCTCTACCAGTCAGTTTTTATACAATATGTCATTCCAACTTATTGTACTACTTTCCCTGGGAGTCCTTCGAAACTGAAGGGTGGCCCTGGTGTTGTGAAGCTGTTTAACAGACAGAACAAATGTGGTGGTGGGGTGGGGGGGTAAGAAAGGAATCATCTTAAAATGAAATGAGCTATGTCCAGTAGTCAGAAGAAATGTTGACTGGCTCAGCTGTAGAAAGCAGTGAAGCCTGGGTGTTCCAGTGTTTGACTTAGCAAAAGCAAATGACAATACATTAAACATTTGTCATCTCACCTGCTCTAGAGAATGAGTGAATTGAAGGCACTGGCCTAAAAACCCATTTGTGTCACAAAACCTGTAAAAGGCTCCAGCCGAGTAGCTTCACAGTAATCAACCTCAAGAGGAAACAAATAAAAAATTGCCTCTTCGCTGTGAGTGCATAGAGAAATTATAAGGAAACATTGTGTGGGAGAATCTCATTACAACAGCTGATGATATCCATGGAAACCTTAACCTTGTAAAACTATAAGCAGTCATAAGGAAAAGTGCTAAATGGGACACAATGCATTGTTATCAGTTAGCTTGGTGATCAGTATAAAGGAGCCTGTAGCTTTGGTCCCACCTCTAGACCCATCAGCAAAATGCTCAGTCACATGTGTATGTCAGTGTGTATGAACGTATAATGCAATGTGTCCCTGTTTTTGATGAGGAAGGTTTCCATGGTAACGCAGGAGACGATTGATAAATGGGTGGTGATGTGATCTACAGAGTGCCTCACCTCCAGGTAAAGTTTGAAGCAGAATGAAAATGGTGCCATTATCAGCAAATGGCAGACAGTTTGTGTAATTTAGTGGGCCACTTAATTTAATTCATGAGTTACTCTAACTCAAACCTGAAGGATAGCCCTATTCGATAATTGTCTCATTTTTTCATGTGGTTGTTGGTGTTACCTTCAGATTGGAGGGCTGTCTGTAAGCAAGGACTGGCCTGTCTCTCAAGATCTGTGAGAGTGAGGGAAATCCTGAAGCAAATACTCACCAGCAACCACACACCACACAACAAAAACACTAACCCAGAAACCTATCCTTGCAACAAAGCCCATTGCCAACTCTGCCCCCACATAAATTCAGGGGACACCATCATAGTACCTAATCACACCAGCCACACTATCGGAGGCTTGTTCACCTGCACATCTACCAATGTGATATATGCCATCATGTGCCAGCAATGCCCCTCTGCCATGTACATTGGCTAAACCAGACAGTCTCTACATAAAAGAATAAATGGATACAAATCAGACATCAAGAATTATAACATTCAAAAACCAGTTGGAGAACACTTCAGTCTCCCTGGTCACTCGATTGAAGACCTAAAAGTCACAATATCACAAAAAAAAACCCCTTCAAAAACAGACTCCAACGAGAGACTGCTGAATTGGAATTAATTTGCAAACTGGACACCATTAAATTAGGCTTGAATAAAGACTGGGAGTGGATGGGTCATTACACAAAATAAAACTATTTCCCTATGTTTATTCCCCCTCCCCCACACACACTGTTACTCTCACCTTCTTGTCAGCTGTTGGAAATGGGCATCCTGATTATCACTACAAAAGGTTTTTTCTCCTGCTCACCTTAAGCTCCTTAAGCTCACCTTAATTGATCGTTCTCATTATACTGTGTATTGCAACACCCATTTTTTCATGTTTTCTGTGTGTATATATATATCTTCCTACTGTATTTTCCGCTGCATGTATCCGATGAAGTGGATTTTAGCCCAAGAAAGCTTATGCTCAAATAAAGTTGTTAGTCTCTAAGGTGCCACCAGTACTCCTCTTTTTTTAAAAAAAAAAATTTTTGGTTTCTTATCTGCTTGATCTCATTAAACTTCTGAGTTTCAAAAGATCATCCCTGAAATGCTTATTTCCAGAATAGTATTTTGCCAGATGACATTTTGTATCAGAATGGAAATTAAGGGACACTGCATAAAGTGTACATGTAATATCCTAAAATGCATTTGCCTATGCTCGGCATAAAGGTAACGTCTAGACAGAAAAAAAGGGTTTAAGATTTTTTTTCTGAGCTAAAGCAATATCAAGCTCTACTTAAAAGTTTTTTGCATTTGTCAGTTTGGTTACATGCCTCTGTCCTGACATCATCAGGACCTTGAAAGTTCAGTTTATCAAAACTGTATTAATCTTATGACCTTCTCTTTCTCCTACTTTTGTTCAAATAAATACATAACAGGCCAAATTTAATTACTTCAATGAAGTTACACCAGATTGAAGTTGACCCAGTGATGGAAAGCTGATTTTTAACATACTCCATTAGTGTAAGTGGTGCAGTAAAAAGATGCCTGCAGACTTCTGTGTTTATAAGACTCTAGGAAAGGCTCACAAAAGCCTATGCTCTAATAAATTTGTTAGTCTCTAAGGTGCCACAAGTACTCATTTTCTTTTTACGGATACAGACTAACACGGCTGCTACTCTGAAACATGGTATAAGTATCCATCTATATAGCTTTATATATCTCATTTAATCAGTGTGCTATACGTAGCACCTACCTCCATGATATGAAACAGTTGAAGAGCACATAAGTTAAAGAGCACAAAATTAAAGAGCACAAAAGCTTATAACAAGTATTTCTCTCTCAGTTCTTCCAGGCAAAGAAGCACGAATTTGTGGCTGTAGGATTTTTTTTAAGGGTATTGATTATGGAGGAAGGTTTTCTTGAAAAAATGTGTTTTATACCTTGATCTAAACACAACCAGACTTGGGCTCAGTCTGATCTCATTTGGAAAGGTATTTCACAGCTAGGGTCCTGCCACTGAGAAAGGAATATCATTTTCATTATTATACTACAGGCATTGTTACCCTGCATTAAAGTACAAGAAGAGAAAAGGTGATGCAAGACGAGTAGGCACTCAACTAATTAACATTTGTTCTTGGCTGACAATCTAGTGTGTCACACTGAGCAAAGATAAGTTCCAAACAAACTAAAGCTCCAGGAGTAGCTTAATTAAAATTGGAAGCTCTTTAGCCAGGTAGTGAAGGAAAAGATTGTTACAGCAATAAGAAATATGTAACCTTGCCTAACCTTTTCTGTCTGACTTTTTAGAATTGTGCAAAAATTAGGCAGCACCTGAATGAAGTAATGAGGGTTCTTACTGCATCCACCAGTTCCCATCCAAGGGCAGGCAACTGACAAACTGACAGGAAGGTTATCATGCAGCTTGCTAACTAATATCTAACCAACCTGCACACAATTTTTCTTTCCATTTATCAGCTATTGCAGAAGTCACAGTAACTGCCTCAAGTAAATCTTCATAGCAGGGCATTGTGGCATTACAGAACACTTTCTCTTTACTTCTGCTATACAAATTCACTCCAGTTAGGATACTGCTGATGAGTAACCAGGAGCAGGCCATACCTGATGAACTAAAGGATAAAAAGGAATCAATGGCCAATAGTCATTTGCTCTAAGAAATAGGTTAAGAGACGGGGGGAGGGGTAGAAAGTTGCACTTGCTGGAGGTAAATGATTTATCTTCAGTCCTGTAAAGTGCTCAGATACTTTGGTGGTGCTAAGATAGAAGTACTAATAAATAAAATGAGTAGAGTCCTTTGCTGGAGTGCAGTGTATCAAAAGATGCAAGATGGAGGACATCATCAAAGAAGATTTCAACTGAATGGCAAAACGGACAGGGACCGGAGTCTGTATTTTAATATACAACTTGGAGGATCAGCCAAGAAGGTGAAACATACCTTGCATAACATATTTGGGGAAACAACAGAAGAGGGAGAGAAATAGTATGGGATAACTTGAAGCCAAGTGCATTATAGCTGCAAGAAAAAGTAACAGGATCAGAGGGCTCAGAACAGGACCAATTAGTTAAAAATCAGAAGGGATATTGGCTGTGTTATGCAAAGAATACCCCCCCCCAAAAAAGTCCCTCACTTGGAAGTGTGTGTTTAGTAGTATTCACTGAATTTAAAAAAGGATATTAAAATTATTTCAGAAAAACTGTTTCAGAAAAGGCTACAAAGATACAGATGAGAAGGTCTGTTTTATGAGGAAAGACTTCAAAGAGCTGAATATGCTCAGTCTTGAAAAAGAAGAGGGCACTTGGTTACAGAATTTAAGTATTTAAAAGGGTGATACAAGCAGTTTGGAAAAGACCTGTTGAGATAATGGAGGATCGCAAAATGAGGGGTCATGATATGGAACAGGCAAAAGATAAGTAATATGTTTAGAACTGACAGGAAAGGAGAGGTTTCTCTCTAAGGAGGAACATACCAGCAAAAAGGAAAAGTGAAGGTAAGGAACCCACTATGCATTAATTTTGGAAATAGTGGGCACGTTCTTAGGCCAAAATTTAGAAACTTGGGTGCTAACGGTCAATCACCTAAATCCACTGAGAATCCTGCCACTTTTATCAAGGTGTCTAAATGTGGATTTAGTTGCCTAATGTTAGACACCTGAGTTTGAAAATGTTTGTCTTGCTCTCCATTCAGATTAGATGGTTTATACCTACTAAAGCTTTCCACCTGAGAGGTGGCAATGAATTAGATGGCCCAAAGGTTCACTTCATTCAGTGCATCTTCTATGTATCTGGCATTTGGTCAGGGACTTTATCCTGGGCCTGCAAGACTATTAGGTAACCAACATATCTAGCCTGTCACCTGACAGCAGCTGTAACCTAACTGCTCCCTGAAACCCACAATCTGCAGAGGTTGCATGCCACAGGAGGTTCTTCTAATGGTCTGACTGACAGTATTTTAGCAATCCTTGATTGGCTTCTTGATCCTACATAAGCCATGGGGCATACCAGGAAGTGTGCAGGCAACAAAGTGGATCCCTAGCTAGCTGCCATGGCTGCCCTGGTTCTCTGTTTCTGAACTCGCAGTGTTGCCCTCAGCTCTGACTTGAATACTTACTCCCGATGGATCCCTAGAACCACAGCATAGCCTCTGGTACCTGGTAATGATTCTCAGCCTGATTGACTCTGTGTCCAGCTCTGACCCTCAGCTTCACTCTTGACTCTGATACTGGCATCAATTCCTGGATTCCAAGATCCTGCCACTAGTCCTGCCTACCTTCACCCAGGATCCTGACATTCAGAAACTTAAAATAAAGATTTTCTCGGAGGTTTATTCAGCTATGATCATGATTTAAACAACTGTGTTTTCATACAAAATTAATGGTACCATGGAAAAAACAACCTTATTTTTCACCATACAAACATGAAAAGTTTCGTCAAGTGCTGGTTTACACCAAGAGGTGTCATTGTCTGGATTCTGATTGTCGTTGGGATTCAAGCTGTTCTATAGCCAAGGATCTGGCATAACGCTTGCTGGAGCACCTAGGTTAAACCAGTTTAAAATGATGGCCCTTGCCAGCATACAAGCCCATGTTAATTATGCTTCATATTACTCATTATGTGGTGAATCATCTGTACAGCTTTGGGAATAGGACATTTGAATGTGGGGATATTTCGCTGTGTGAGCTTTATGGTTTGGGGTAATTGCTGTCAACACAGACTAATACCCTTTGTGCCACTTCTCATTTATGCCTCTTCTCATACGAACTAGACGGCATATCCTTCAGGTTTGAAGTTGTTTGCTGAAATTGGATGATTCATGCCACATAGTTGTTATACTTTATCCTCTGCACTTAACAAAATCCTTCATGCTACAGCTTACTTGAACTTCATTCAAGAAGAGCTCCTAATAGCTGCTTTAAGAAAAGGAGTACTTGTGGCACCTTAGAGACTAACAAATAACAAAGACTAACATCATCTTCCTCTCCAAATGCAAACAGATGGACATCATACCAAAAGGACTGAAGGTAAAAAATCCATTACAATCTACATACCACACAGACTATGCTGACAGCTTGTGCCACACACTCTCAAATGTTAGTCTCTAAGGTGCCACAAGTACTCTTTTCTTTTTGAGAATACAGACTAACACAGCTGCTACTCTAAAACCTAATAGCTGCTCTGTGTACTTGTTTTACAAAGTATGAGCTTCCACGGCTCATTAACTTGCAGGTGAAGTAAAAAGTCACAATTCACACACCCAGTCAGAGGGTAAAACTTACAAATCCAAACATATGGACATTCCCAAGTGAAAGGCTAAATATGGCTGAAAGCAGCCTCTCTTTAGAAATTCTTGAAGTCCCACATTCCTGTGTGCATGGCTGTGCCATGTAATGTGAAAATGCTGTGTAGTAAAGTGCCATTGGAAACAGAAGGTTAATCACTGGAAATGCTGCTCCATGGTGTACATCATCTGCTTTATGTGTGGGGCACAGGCTTGCTGATTCTCGGACAAGGCACCTATGTTTCTGCAGAAAAGGACCTAGGGGTTACAGTGGACAAGAAGCTGGATATGAGTCAACAATATGGATATGTGCCCTTGTTGCCAAGAAGGCTAACAGCATTTTGGGATGTATAAGTAGGGGCATTGCTAGCAGATCGAGGGACGTGATCGTTCCCCTCTATTTGACATTGGTGAGGCCTCATCTAGAGTACTGTGTCCAGTTTTGGGCCCCACACTACAAGAAGGATATGGAAAAATTGGAAAGCATCCAGAGGAGGGCAACAAAAATGATTAGGGGACTGGAACACATGACTTATGAGGAGAGGCTGAGGGAACTGGGATTGTTTAGTCTGCGAAAGAGAAGAGGGGGGATTTGATAGCTGCTTTCAACTACCTGAAAGGGGGTTTTAAAGAGAATGGATCTAGACTGTTCTCAGCGGTAGCAGATGACAGAACAAGGAGTAATGGTCTCAAGTTGCAGTGAGGGAGGTTTAGGTTGGATATTAGGAAAAACTTTTTCACTAGGAGGGTGGTGAAGCACTAGAATGTGTTACCTAGGGAGGTGGTGGAATCTCCTTCCTTAGAGGTTTTTAGGTCAGGCTTGTCAAAGCCCTGGCTAGGATGATTTAGTTGTGGATTGGTCCTGCTTTGATCAGGGGGTTGGACTAGATGACCTCCTGAGGTCCCTTCCAACTCTGATAGTCTATGATTCTATGTTTGGAAGTGGTAAATAAGATGATTTGAAAACAGGAATGAAAGGTAATGGCAACAGCAGCAGTGGTGAAAAAAGCACATGTCTGTGACTCCTGGGCATTAAATGGTGATAGTCAACCTCGAGGATGGAGAGTGAAATGGTGACAGCCATTTGTCATCTTCACCAATCTGTAAAGAGAGCAAGCACTATATATCTCTCCAACTCAGCCCCAAACCTTTATGTTACTGGTTGGCCTTTCCCTCTTCATTCTCTAAAACATGCTGTCTGCTTTGTTTTAATAGGTATTTGGGGGGGGGGAAAGATCCGTCCCAATGTCAGCCACATTATAGCTTTGGTGTGTAGCTACAAGTTGATGAACAAGCGAGTGCTGAAGGTTTTGTTGGGGGCCTTTTAAAATAAAAATAAAGATCTATGACCTGAGCTCTATGGTTTTTTCATGCAAGCATGGTGGACAGACATTATTGATGGCAGGTTTAATTTTAAAAAACTGTATAAAATAACGAAGGCTTGTCACTCTCTGAAGCTGGTAGAGGGACACGTAGGAGAGACCATGCCATCTCCACTCCAGAAAGCCTCTTCCCTTCGGAGGTTAGAAAGTTGTTGTGGGTTATTTCAAATCATGGGAGGTGTACAATGCTGTGCCTTTCCAGTTTGGGATAGGTATTCATTCTCCCGCAAAGCCCCCCCACCCATGTGTAAATGGTTCTACTGTTGTGATTTCCACGTATGGGGGTATGGAGTGCCTGGAATTATCCTGAAAAAGTGTGGGGTTGGTGCACAAGAAGTCTCTAGGCTTGGCTGAAGTCTTTGCCATCTCTGAGCCACTAGCCAACCTAAAGGAGCGGGAAAGAGGCAGGGCCATGGCCCCACCATCTTGGATTGCCCCAGGAGATGGCTATCTGTGGACAGAACTGTTGGAAGCACTCCTTAAGGGTGTAGGTGCAGGCACACTCCCGCTGTATGCCTGAGAACTTCAAAAGATGAGCCTCCGTCAATCACAGGGCCTCTCAAATCTCCCACAAAGCTTCCAGTGCAGGCTAGTACCTTAAATGTACAACTGGGCCCTTGGTTAAATCTGAATTCCAATCTCCTATGTCATGTGTGGCTAAGCTTGTTATGTCAGATCTGTGCATTTTGCATTTAGGGCTTGATCTCACAAGCTCTCCGAGAAGTGCTGAGCATCGTTAGGTTGTTCCACCTCTTGCAGGATCAATCCCTTAAATATTTTCTAAAATCTGTTATCAAAATGTGAAGAACTTTGTTTGCAACCTGCAGTACATTCTGCCCCCTTAAGGTTGCAAAATAGGTCCTCTCCTTTGTGCTGTTACTAACCACTTATGAATCACTGAAGTATGTAATTTATTCATAAAATGTATGGATTGCCTACACTCCTCTTTGTAAATAGTGTGCATTTATTTTATGAATCTCGACTTTCCTGACCATATTAAAAACTATGAAAATATTGTTTAAGTATAACTTAGATATGGGAGTTCTCTTTTTTTCTGCTCCCTTCTTTTGGATTCTTCAGCTTTACACGTGTGCACGTGCACCTTCACACACACACACACACACACACACACACACACACACACACACACACACTTCTGAGGCTTATTCCTCCATTTTTTTGCATAATTGATGGGAGTTAATGGAAGTACGGAGGTATTTTTATATTGTCTTCTCCCAAAATGGTTTAGTATTCAATTAAACAAAATTTACCAGACACTGGCTGTGCCATGGTGGCGTTTAATCCCCCAAAATAAAGCATAAGACTGTAAATAAAAGCTGTAAAACTGAAATAAACTGTAAATCTACAATTTCTAATGTATATGATTAGCCAGAGAAGAACGGGCCTGTTAGAATACAGATTTGTGATTTTTTGTTATGTTTATGTTTTTCCTCTGGTGTATTTAAGTCTCTTGATGTAAGGTTCTCTGATTTGTATTTATGTTGTGATTGATTCTAATGCTGCAGCTGAAATTCTAAATATCAGGATCCAGCTTCTTCTGCTATATGTTTGCTTTCTCCTGTGCACTCATTGAATCTACACACTTGTAAAATGAGAACAGAATTTAGCTCCCAGGCATTTCTGTTGTCTCTCCTTCTGTCTGTAGTATCTTTGAGTCACTGTTGAAAACTGTCTTCTGGCAGTCCCAGAGCTATATGACTGTGATGGCAGATGCCCTGTGACTAAACTGTAATCTCTCCTTCTTTTCAAGTAATAATTTGGCTTTAAACCTGAAGGTGACCTATTTGCATATGAAACCACTGCTGCTTCCAGTGAAAATAAAAAGGAAAAAAAATACAATCTATGTGGCATATTTATATATTTATACCATATTTATATATATTTATACCATATTTATATTTATACCAAAGGCCCCAGAGAAGCAGATTTCCTGTTTGATTTCACTCCAGACAAAGTTTGGGTACAAATTGGCATTTGTGCCCCATTCAGAGAGCTGAGAGCCCCAGGGATATTCAAGGCTGATGTTTGGACATGTCCAGGAAGCCAGTGGTTTGAGAACTTCCAGTGGGGCAGGCTTAGTCTTTCTTGGGTGTACAATCCGTATTTTCAGATGATGCCCGGGCACTCAGAGGTTGCTCCAGCTGCTCAAAACTTGGTTGGGTCAGAGAAGAAGAGGAAGAAATGGTTCAGAGGTTCAAGCATCAACCTCTCACGTGAGATCTTTATGCTCTAAAAATAGTTTACATGAGACTAAAACCCACCCTTCCCATTATGTTGACCACATATTTGAGGCAGAGTATCCAAGAAATTTTCATGGGCATTTTTAAGTATCCCACCAAGTGCTGTGTGTTCAGGCACTGAATCCCAGCTTTGCAAATCCCCTAGCTGCCCAACTCCCACTTGAGGCTCTAGCTGAGGGCCCAAATTGCTGTACACACCTTGGCCAAGCTTTTGTAAAAGGTTGGCTGTAGTGTGTAGAAACTGCCCCTTATTTGCTTCATATTCCACTTCAAGCACAAAATGTGAAAAGCTATAAGCTTTTCCTGCTCCTTTTTCTGTTTTTGAGGCTTTCACATCAGTTCTCAGTGCTGGAGAAGTCATCACCCCATCTTTGCTGGAGAAAGATGCCCTGTGAGTGAATTGCTGAAGATCCTGGAGTTACACTGGAGCACGGGGAAGGCAGTGAGCACAGCAGTTCTCGGAGATCGTAGCATCATGTAACAGTGAGGCTTGACAATGCCAGCTGAGCCTGAGCATCCAGAGAACAGGGGCACCCCTAGTGAGAGCAAATAATGAAGGAACAGGGGCAGGCAGTGCCCCCGTAGCTCCCATTGTCAGCAGTTCCTAGCCAATGGAAGTTGCGAAGCCAGTGCTCTGGGCGGAGACAGCACGCAGAGCTGCCTGACCACACCTCTGCCTAGCAGCTGAGCAAGGGGAATGTCGCCACTTTCTGGGAGCCCCACCCAAGTAAGCGCTGCTCAGAGCCCGCCCCATCCCCTCCAGTGCCCCAACCCCCTTCCCCTCCCACACCCAAACTGCTGCTGCTTGGTGTGGGGGGAAATATGGAGCCAGGTAGGGAGCCTGCTGGCCCCAACCAACCCCTCCCCCCCAGCACTAGCAGGGGTCCCGGGCTGCATGCCACCGCCTGCCTACCTCATCACCCAGACCACCCTCCCCCAGCACCCACAGCACCCCGGGCAGCACCTCCCCCCCCCCAAGTTTTAGTCCGAGTCATATAGTAAAAGTCATGGACAGATCATGTGTCGTGAATTTTTGTTTACGCCAGTGACCTGTCCCTGACTTTTACTAAAGATATCCATGACTAAAATGTAACCTTACTCATGGGTGTTAGGGAGAGATGGAATTCTCCCTGGGTAGAACATAGAATAGCATGTATCTGTATGAACTTAACTACTCTCCTGGCAGCAAGAATACAAAATATCATAGGTCTGGTTTGCTGCATTTTGGCATTTCTCACAAAGAGCCAGACCCTTCAGGCTTTATTCCCAGGGGCTTCAAGCATTCTGGGCAAGAAATGCAAAATCTGGCCCCAAAGGGGAGAGAGGCTGAGCAGTAAATGCAGTTCTGCATTCACAAAAGAGAGACGGTTTTCTCTTTAAACAAACAAATACTAAAAGATAATGTTATGGAGTTGTAGCCTGGTGAAAGGACTATATTCAATTATTGCAATATAGTTCCTTCTGCAATGGCCAGCCAAACAATCTGCCTGCAGATCTTTGACAGTTACCACTGAAATATATAATTTAATCTAACAAGACATAACTAGAAGGACCAAGCAAAAGCAATCATGGACAGAGAGATGCTTGTCAGAGACAGAGGCCCCTGCAGAAGAGGCTGCTGCTGCTGCTGAATTTAGAGACAAGAATTTGTCCAATATCTCATTTACTGTAAAAATAGATGAGGATGCTGGCATACAGCCTAAGAGAATAGTTAGGCTGTACTTGGTAACAAGGGTGGAGATCTGATTGTACTGTTGATCTACTGCTGCATATAAATATGACCTACTTATCTGCTGTTTCTCTTAAATCCTGTGACTGTCAGTGTGAAATATATAAGCCAGAATCAGTGATGCTACTGTCTAACACTGTGAGACTTTGTTCCGAGACAAGACTGATGGTCTATTCCTTCTGCTGGTGTTCTGGGTGTGCAACAGTGTACACATCCTTATTTAAACTCTTTCTGCTCTTTTGAGCCTGGTTTCTGGTGGTGTGTATTATGGAGTGACTCTGCTGATGTCTGTCTCCCCTTTGCCTGAGCTACCTACCCCATGGCCCTCTTGCTTAATCCCAGACTGATAGAAACGCTGGCTCATTTTACAGATATATTCTTGGATTTAGTGAGGCATGTGGGAAAGACAATTCATTTCACAACAGGCATGGACCACTTGTCAAGCTGATGACTATACGTGAATATACAAGTTTTGTGGCATAGACCTTGGACAGGGAGAAGGATGGTGATGCATTCTGTTCTGCAGCATGCAACAAGATACCAATCTATGTGAAAATGCTATTTCAGAAAATTATATACTGCATGTAATTTATTATGCAAGCTAAGAGAAGTAATGGATATGATATTAGCTCCTCTCTCTCCCCTAGGTTTTGTGGATCAGATAGTAGGGCCACTCTGGTGCAAGTGGTGCATGAAAGAGTTGTGTCCAAGTATCTGCTATTGCATGTTTTGTGAATTTGATCTTGTACGAATTCCTTCTTAAAAAAAAAAAGGCAGAACATGAACTACTGCCACTCCACATCTTGCATGCTGAACTTTCAAGTGAAGTTCACTGGCATTTGTGTGTTTTTATCTGAAAAGTAACCATTATCCTGAACTCTTCTGTTAATGTTTGGGTTTGCAAAATCACCCAGAAAAACGAAAAAGCTTGTGTGGAAAAAATTGTCCATGCTTTTGCATAGCTTACATTTGATAAGGAACAAGCTGCATATTATATACTATGCCACACCTGAACATTTATCACCACTATATGGTGAAATGTCTTAAAGCAGTGTTTCTCAAACTGGGGTCTGTGGACCCCATGGGGTCCGCGAGGGTATTCCAGGAGATCTGTGGGCTTCACTGATCAACTCCTCCCCCTCCCTTCCTCAAATCCCCCCTCCATGCACCTCCTACATGCCAGGGAACAGCTGTTCAGCGGCATGCAGGAGACGCTGGGAAGGAAGGGGAGGACCAGGGATGGGGTGCGCTCGAGGGGGTGGAATCACGTCCAGGGCCTCCAGCCCCGCTGATCAACTCCTCCTCATCCCTTCCAGTGCATCCTGCACACCGTGTTACAGCTGTTCCCTGGAGTGCAGGAGGTGCTGGGATGGAGGGGGAAGAGCAGGGACAGGGCATACTCAGGGGAGGGGCAGTAAGAGGTGGGGAAGAGGGAGGGGCAGGGTGTAGCGGGGGTGGGAAGAGGTGGGATGGGGGTGGGGCCTTGGGGAAGGGATGGAATAAGATATATAGGGATGGAATAAGATAATAAGACAGAAAATATGCTATTTCCTCGATATAAATCCATGATACGCCCACATCTTGAATATTGCATGCAGATGTGGTTGCCCCATCTCAAAAAAGATATATTGGAATTGGAAAAGGTTCAGAAAAGGGCAACAAAAATTATTCCGGATATGGAATGGCTGCCATATGAGGAGAGATTAATAAAACTGGGACTTTTCAGCTTGAAAAAGAGACGACTAAGGGGCGATATGATAGAGGTCTATAAAATCATGACTGGTGTGGAGAAGGTAAATAAGGAGGTGTTATTTACTCCTTCTCATAACACAAAACTAGGGGTCACCAAATGAAATTAATAAGCAGCAGGTTTAAAACAAACAAAGGAAATATTTTTTCATACAACACACAGTCAATCCTGTGAAACTCCTTGCCAGAGGATGTTGTGAAGGCCAAGACTATAACAGGGTTTAAAAAAGAAGTAGATAAATTCATGGAGGATAGGTCCATCGATGGCTATTAGCCAGGATGGGCAGGGATGGTGTCCCTACCTCTGTTTGCCAGAACCTGGGAATGGGCAACCGGGGATGGATCACTTGATGATTATTTGTTCTGTTCATTCCCTCTGGGGTACCTGGCTTTGGCCACTGTCGGAAGACAGGATACTGGGCTAGATGGATCTTTGGTCTGACCCAGTATGACCATACTTATATTCTTATGTGGGGTGGGGGCAGGGCTTGGGGCTGAGTGGGGTGTTTGTGGGGGTCTGCAAATTTTTTTAAATCAAAATGAGGGTTTTCAGGTTGCTAAAGTTTAACTACCACTGCCTTAAAGTACTGTTAGTCCTTTATAGCTATCACCTGAAGTAATGTCTGGTGAAGACGTCTGCATTCAGTGTAGTCCTGCTAGCTATCCTGCCACAACTGTTATCTTTTTGGATTGGTGGGTGGGTATGATAACTACTGTTAAATTTCCCTAGTCCATGTTATAATGAACATATATATTTTTTTTGCTTGGAAACTAAATGACTTTTTCTTGACAAATATAACATAACTGCATGTAATAATGACATTCAGTAAATCCAAGACATTGTAACCTCCCCCCGTCTAAAAAGGCAGGAATTACTGTTTATGTACTCTGTAATTACATGGTACTTGCTTACATGTACCATAGATATCTTGCTGCTACATGTAATTTACCATATGATTAAATAATCCACATTTATCATCTGAGTAGAAGTGTGTTGCATGATATGTGTACCCCATAAAACGGAGCATTATTGTAATGTCATTCTTGACTCCCTTCCAAAGCTAACTTGCTTTAGTTCAGTCAGAAGGTAGATCTGTAGAACAAAGGAGAAATTATCTGCTGATCTATTTGCGGTGGCTGTTTCTAAAACACTTTAACTGTTCATTTTAAGACTACTGGATTATTGTCAGGAGACCGATATAAAATGTTTGCCATCTGTTCTGCTGCTTGCCTGGAATTTCCTTCAGATTGCATAACATGGCTCACTGAATTTATGAAAGGTGACCCTTCCAGTCTTTTTCAAGTGCTTTGAAGAGGAGTTAACAACTTGTATTTCCATACATTTTTGTCATAGTGAAGGATAGAGATACAAATCCAGTTTCATGCTTGCTTTAGCATACAATCACTTTTGCTTTGA
This sequence comes from Dermochelys coriacea, assembly GCF_009764565.3. NCBI lineage: Eukaryota > Metazoa > Chordata > Testudines > Dermochelyidae > Dermochelys > Dermochelys coriacea. The sequence goes on from NC_050069.1 coordinate 233,061,699, forward strand.
GCCAGTCTGATGATATTTATTCATCAAAAGAGTCTGACTGGCAGGGCTCGCAGCAGTATGCACTGAAAAGCATCAGTGGACCCACAGACAGGCAACTGACCCTATTGTGGGGAGACTGTGATTAAACCTGTTTAAAACGTATTAATGAGTAGTGCTTGTGAGAACCTTGCAGAATTAAATTCGGAAAGGGGTTTGCAAAGTGAACCCATGAAGTTTGTTTGGCTTGCAGGGATTAGAAGTTAATGAGATTCTTAATATTGCTTATGGAGTCTAGTTCAGATGAACTTAGTACTCCCCAGAGAACGAATATCTGCCACCTATGCTCCTAGAGCTCAACCGATGTTATTGGAAGCGTGGACTTCCGGGGCTTATTGAGGTCAAGGAGAGACAACTGTTACGGTAGTGACAGAGTTCAGATGTGAGGAGGGGAAGTTCCCTCCCCTTCAATAGCTCTGTGTACACAGTCACTTCTGTGCTCACAGCCACCAAATATTTGCAGATGGACTCTGTGTTGTATGAACTTAAGCTGAATTGACCAAGAATCCACATCTGTTTCTGTGAGTATGTTACGAAGTTTTCCTTACTAGTATTTTTTGTGGCTGAAGCAAAACCTTTCACATATTTATGTTAATGATCTCATCCACTGACAGCACTGCTACACTGTAGTCAGGGTGGGATACTTCACTAGTTCTGTTACCCCAGTCTTTGTGTTTTAAGTTCAGTGTAAAGTTTCTTCTGGGCTGAAATGTATTATATGCTACAAAGTTAACACCATTTTTTTTTCCTTTTTGGTTTTAGTGGGGTTATAAAAATTTGGGGTTAAGCAAAACTGCTACATTGCATAGTTTAGGACAGGAAGTGAAGAGGACTATCCTAGCTAAATAACACTACTGTGGGAATTGATTTAAAGAAACCATAATTACCAAATTTAACAGCACACTTTGTATCAAAACACCATCCTGAACCTCCATTCAGTACTGTCTAGAGGAAAAAGTGCTGTTTGCTGAATCATTACTCACCATTCAGCATTCCAGAACTGATTCTTCCTAAGCACCGCTCCCAGCATGGTCAGTTAGTCAACATTTTCTCACTACAAATCAGATGTGCTGCAAAATATATTAGAAATAAGCAAAAGATGGTAAATAAATAAATTGAAAAATTGACCCAGGCCCAACCACCCTTTTGCAGATCTTGTATATGTTCGGAGGTGCTGATTAATACAGTACTATAATGTAATCAGATGCAAGAAAAGTGATGAGAGAGCAAGGGAGGAGAAACAGTTCTGATTACTGAAGGTATTCGGGCTAGGCTGACTTTAGTGCTGTCTGCCTGCCAAGTTCCCATTGCCAAATATTGAGACTGGTATATTCTCTCCCCCTGCTCCCATACACACACTCTGTCAGTGGCTACCCACTTTCTAATTGACTGTAGCCAGATATCTTTCAGGAAAAAGCCAGCATGTATTTTCTGTAATTATTTACAAACAAGAAAAGGGGGCTAAATTTGTTAATTGCTTTTTAAAAATTACTCACCTGACTCTAATATGTGTATGGAGTGTGAAAAGTTATGAACCGGGCTAGAGCCAACTGCTTTTCCCTTAAGAGCTTTTCCTTTAGAAAAGGCTGATCATTTTTCTCCCATGAGGAGGAGCATTGTTAGAAAGGGAAATTCAGTATAAGATGAGAAACCAGAGGTCAGGATTCCATTCCAAATAACTCCCAACCCTTGACAAGAAAGGAAATGAAAAGGGTTATGAAGAAATGTGATGTTTATGAACAACAATGTAGAATAAACCACTCTCTCTGAAACATGCATGGATTTTCTCTTAAATTCCTGCATCCTCTCCCTGTCATCTCCTCCTTCACCACCATCCCACCAATCATGGTGTTCAACTGGAGAGCTCATTGTCTCTAGCAAAACCATATTGTCTGTCATGGGTCAATTTTGAGTATCATCTGAATAAACATGGCCATTAAACAAAGAGCTGCAGAGTATAATATTGTAGTCTCCATACTTCCAGCCATGGCAGGAAGTGGGACGAAATAATGATATACAGCATCTGAAAACCTTTTTGAATAAGGACTTCAATACTGGCATAAAAAAATCATGTCCTTTGCTATTTCAGTCTGTAAATCAGATGTATGTTTTCGGATTCTTAATTTAATCAATGGGCATTTCTAAACCACCTATCACCATACTATCTAGCAGCTGTAGTTCTTTTGGTGTGTTTTTTTCCCCACACATTTATGGATATAGTATTTGTGAAAAGATTGACCTGCTATTTCCTTTGTGACCTGTACATCTTTTTCATGGCTGGCTTTTGCCAAGGTTATAGCATGATAAACTCAATAGGTCTGATCCTCTGCATTGAAAATCCCTTGTCAAACACAATTGAGCCTCAGCAGTTAAGTACTTTTTCTGTTTCACAGAATTCTCAATGGAACAATGTTTCATTTTTTAAAAACTTTCTTCTGACATCTTTTTTTTTGGGGGGGGAGAAAGAGGGGCAGGGGGGCACAATACAATGAATACAAGGTTATGTTCTGTGATTGTTTAATTTTTCCCCCTCTGCAACTTTTCAAAACTCCAATTTTAGAAAAATGACAGAGTGGCAAATGTGTCATTTTTCCTCCTGGCCATTCTGTAGCCTTTCAGAGCTGAGGAACTTTTGAAAAGTTAGAGCTGGAAAAGTGTGAAAAAAGAGAAAAATTGTGGAGGGGAAAGTCCTAGAATTGCTAATTCTGTTACTCTCAGCAAAAAAAGGGAAGGAGAAATACAGGGAAAACCAATAATTTGAAAATTTTTAAAAAGTTTATATTTTGAAAAACAAAATAAAATTTTCAACTCAAAATTAAAGATATTTTCTTTGTTTCATTTTTATTCTGAGATTTACCATTTAAAAATAAATAAAATGTCATTTCCCCTGCCAAAAATTTTGCTTTTGGCAAATCCCCATTTTTTGGCATAAAACTTTTTGACACGTTCTACAGAATAGATTTTTTTTTTACAATACAGCAAAGAGCCTGCAAAATTACAATTTCCTCTGCAGATGCTTGTAAACCTCTTCTTAATATTTTGCAAGTTCAACATTAGCTACAGTAGCATAACTGCCAAGATGTACAACCTGAGTGAGGTCATCCTTTCTCTCCTCTTCTTACTCTGATTCTGACCCATCTAGGAACAAAGCTAAAGACTTTGTTTGGTAGGCCGGAGGTGTGAGTGACTTGAGAGCTATCAATTTTCAAGGCTTCTCATTGAATAGATACTATTTTCCTGTACAGATCATTATGATTCTGTCGCCATACCTTCTCTGGAGGAATAAGTACCTGATCAGACAGGAATGATGAGTCATTAGAATCTAAATAGCCTCCTGTCTTGTTTTCTCATGAATGTGAAAGTTCTATCTCCACAATTCAAAGAGTATAAATATGTAATTAAAAACATAGGAACAGATACATCAGCTACAATTAAAGCTGAAGTTTGGTTATTGCCTGCCATGGTCTCTTTGCTGGCATTATTCTCCCCTACTCCTCCACCCCTTCCTGTCATATCCAACATCTTTTTGACAAAGTCCTTTTTTTTTTTTTGGCATTTTAGAAGAAAAGTATCTGCTGGCAGTGTTTCATAGTACATAAAAACCTCTAAATCTCTTTGCTTAATTAAATGGGATATTCAACAGAATGTATTACAATCGACCAGATCATATATTTTTTTTACAAAAGTAATGAATATTACAGCAATCTGAGAAAATCACTTACATAACTCAGTGTCAACACATTAGAGAGAGAAGGTGGATGAGGTAATATCTGTTATTGGACCAACATCTGTTGGTGAGAGAAGCTTTTGTGTTTACACAGAGCATTTTCAATTGTTCCAGATACCACTTTTCATATTAAAAGAAGAGTAGGAAGAATGCAGAGAAGCTCATCCCTTTAGCTTTCAAACATCTACATGTGAGACCACAAAACTCTGTCTAGAAGAACTAAGGTTCAGCTAGTCTTTTACAAAAAAGTTTCCCATTAGAGGAGGTTTAGGCAGTTATGGGGTTTTTGTTATACCTTTTGGGGTTTCCCCTTTCTGATATGCCACCTTTCAAGCTGAGAGAAGATTATGGCTGTGTACTATAAGGCTATCTTAGTGGATATGAAAATTTTTTTTAAATCTCTCTCTCTCTCCTCTCTGTCTCATTTTTCCAGGGGGAGACAGGAACAGTGAGAGGGCATGACCTCGAGTGAGCACTAAGCTCATTATTCAGTTATTTAACTCTCAGATTGTTTTAGCGATCTGGAATTGCTGCTGTCCTTTTAGTTAGTTATACACCAGTCTTCATGTGTTTAGAATGATGATGGCACTCTTCCAAAACCATAGCATTTTAACAATAACTTAGTCATTTTGTGTGAAGGAAGTAACTCTAAATTGACTTGCTTTGATGAGGCAATAAGGAGGTATCAATGTAATTTGGTAGATAAGAGTGTATAAAGGAATTATGTTAACTCTTTCTAGAATCTAGTGTTCTGATATGTATTGGGAGGTTAATGATTTCATATAAATTTTCTTAATTTGCATCAAATGCTTCTGTGGAAAATTATTAAAATAATCAAAAACACAAAGGAAAAAGTATCAGTTAGCAAAGTTGTTTCTTGGTGTAGCGATCTCTAAACTATATTTTAAACTACTGAACACTGGTAAAATTTCACCCTGCTTAATGAATCTTATCATTTATTCATATAAAAAGCTTGCAGCTCTACCCCCAAGTGAAATATTAGATTTGATCTCAAGTACATGAAATAAAACAATGGACCAGATCTTCACCTGATGTAAATCAGAGTTTTTTACGGAAGTCAGTAGAGATCAAACATTTACTGCTAAGGACTGGCCCAATAATCCAAACTCTGCTTTTCCAACCTAGGGAAAATTCTAAAACAAATGGAATTAAACCTATTTACCAAATATATTTGAAAGCATTTCTGTACAGATTGGTTCGAAACAGATATCTTCCAACCTAATGAAAAGATGTGTCTGAAGGAGTAAAAGAAATTTTTATAACTCAAGGTTAGAATAGTTTCAGCAAATCTGTCTTTTACTGCCCAAATAACTGCTTTGAAGGATTGTAGTGTTTTTAGGAAGGAAATAAGTGGAGTATGGTGTAAATTCTCATGTCAGAGATACTTCACGAGTCATCTCACTTGCAGAACAAAACTGGAGTTCTTAGATTTGTTTCAGCAGTTAGGAGAAGTTTCTTCAGATCAGTTATGGTTTCTGAAAGAGTTCGAAATGAGCATATCTGGGATGATTAACCTCGAAAGGATTCTGGCCACATTTTATTAGGTCCTAAATTTTAAGATAATTGTTTTACAAAAACCTTTTGAAAGGAAGATATCAATGTATGTGAATGGCTGATGTGGAACCATTTGCTTCAAAGGTGGCATGTTTAGGTGACAAAATACACTTGAATATTGATATTCTTCACCATGACTTTTTCAGCAAACTGTCTTCGCCTTGTTAAGGTGGGATTTTTTGAGATTTGAAGCCTTTAGATCATAGAGTTTTATCTAACAAGCTGAACTTGTGTTACAGTGTCTGCTTTTAACCTTAAACATTTCAGAGAAGATTGAGCTTCACTGCCTGTTTAAAACAAAAATAAATAAATTTCTGTGCCAGATGTGTTGTGTGTTTTCTACAGTGCTCATTTGCTGGATTTGACTCAGTTTTAATGTTAAAATAACCATTTGGAAATCCAAGCTGAACCGTTACATTCAAAATAACTTCTACTTTCTCCAGTCTTTTAACAGTAAATACTATTATTTTAAATACACTTCCCCTACATTTTCTTTAAAAAACATAGATGGAGAGTCATTCATTCCCCACAAGCATGCTTCATTTGGAAAGCTAATGGTTTCACCTATATACTTTTACAAATATTCTGAATTCCTATTCCACATATAAACTGTGTATAAATGCTCAGTTGAATGCATTTATATGAAACAGAACATATATTTAAATGTATATTTCAAATAACATTGAAATGCTTTAAATATATATTATTTTCTTACCTACAGAATATGGTAAATATTATGCAAAATCTGCAGAAGGCATACCATTATTTTGCATGCTGTTTACATAATATATTTGATTAAATGTACAAGAAAATTCTGGCTCACAAAGGAGCACAGTACTAAAACAAACAAGTGCAGATGTTTGCACAGACAACTGTGTTAATCACCACCCAAATTCTGGCTGCTAATGGCAACAATGCTATCCATGTGCATATATTGGTGAAGGTATGGTGTCGGTAGCCTCTCAGTATCTGCAGATTCAGCCATGTCTCCTCTTTTCCTACCCCCACCCATTGCATAAAAAAGCACGGAAGTGGGAAAGAGTTTTTGAAATAGTTCAGAAGCATTTGAACAAAAAGGACACGTAGCCCTCTGGACTCAGACTTTGCACATGTATACCATGTAGGGTGACCAGATGTCCCAATATTAGGGACTTTGCACATGTCTAACACCTAAAGTTGCCAACTTTCTAACGGCACAAAACTGAACACCCCTGTCCCGCCCATTCCCTGAGGCTCCGCCAATGCCCTACCCCTTCTCCAAGGCCCCAGCCCTGCTCACTCCATCCCTCCTCTCTCCGTTGCTCGCTCTCCCCCACCCTCAATCACTTTCACTAGGCTGGAGTAGGGGATGGGTGCAGGAGAGGATGCGGGGTCCTGGCAGTGCTTACCGCAGCTCCCAGGAAGCATCCGCCAGGTCTCTGAAGCTCCTAGGTGTATGGGTGTCCAGGGAGGCTCTGCCCTCATGCCCACAGGCTCTGCCCCTGCAGCTCCTATTGGTTGCAGTTCCCAGTCAATGGGAGCTGCAGAGCTGGCACTGGAGGCAGGGTGCAGAGCCTCCCTGGCTGTCCATGTACCTAGAGACTGCAGGGAGCTGGTGGCTGTTTCCGGGAGCCACACAGATCTAGGGCATGCTGGGAGCCTGCCTTAGCCCCAGAACCCTGCTGTGCCACCAACTGGACTTTTAACAGCCTGGTGGGTGGTTCCGACCGGAGCTGCCAGGGTCCCTTTTTGACCGGCCATTCCAGTCAAAAACTGGATGCCTGGCAACCCTAGCTGGGGATGAGGGGCTTCAGGATGCAGTTCAAGGCTGGGCCAGGGAATTGGGGTGTGGTTGGGGTGAGGGCTCTGGCTGGGGGTGGGGCCGGGAATGTGAGGTTTGGGATGCAGGAGGGGGCTCCGGGCTGGGGCAGAGGGTTGGATGCAGGCTCTGGGGTGGGGCCGGGAATAAGGAGTTTGGAGTGCAGGAGTGAGCTCTGGGCTGGGCCGGGGGGGTGGAGTGTGTTGGGGTGTGAGGGCCAGAGCCCTCTCCCTGCACCCCAACTATCTGCCCTAGCCTGGAGCTCCCTCCCACATCCCAAACCCCTCATACCCGGCCCCACCCCCAGCAGGAGCCCTCACCTCCCTGCACCCCAACACTCTGCCCCAGCCTGGAGCCCCCTCCCACACCCCAAACCCCACATCCCCGGCTCCACCCCCAGCCAAAGCCCTGACCCTCCCCACACACCTCAACCCCTCGGTCCCAGGCCGGGGCCCCCTCCTTCACCTCAAACCCCTCATCCCCACCCCATAGCCTGCACCCCCTCCTGGAGCCCTCACCCCCTCCTGCATCCCAACCCCCTGCCCAGCCCGGTGAAAGTGAATAAGGGTGGAGAAGAGTGAGTGATGGAGGAAGGGGGGATGCAACGAGCGGTGAGCGGGGTCTCAGAGAAGGGGCAGTGCCATGGGTTCGGTTTTGTATTATTAGAAAGCTGGCAACCCTACTCTGTGTGCAAAGGGACCTGATCTGAAGCCCATGGAAGTTAGGGTGTGTCTTTCAGTTGTTTTAGTGGATTTTTGATCAGGCCCCAACTGGGCATGTTGTGGTTTCTCCACCACAGGGGAATCCCTAGAACAGGTACAGTCAGCATTGCTAGTTCTATGCCAGCCCTCCAACAGCACCTAGAGTACAATTAGGCTAAGGGTGGGTGATGGCCAGAATGCTCCTGCCCTTATGGGCTGTTATTGGCCAGCCCAAGTTAGTGCAACCTGATGCTGGCTCTGACTTGTGCCAGGGACAAACTGGTGGCCCCAGAATCTGGGATATTAAAGAGGACATAAAACCAGTACAGGAATCATTTTGGAGCCATGCAGACTGCTACCAGCTGGCATAGTTTATAGCAGCCCAAGATAGCTCTATAAACTATGCCGGGTCCAGGGCAGAAATAGTCTGAGAATCCGTGAGCTTCTGCTATCTCCTTTACAGCTTCCCCTCTCTGCCCCATGCAGCGGTTTTAGCATGGATTTGGATGAAAATGATCAGTAGAGGCTGTGTACTCTCCCACTGATTAAATAAGGAAAATGAAAGGGAGAAATGAAAACGATCATTTCAACAGCACACAGCAAGATGGCACAGTGGGAATGAATATCTGCTATTACATCTCTGCTACCATGGCTGCTTATTTTTTAATATAAAATCACACAGCTGACATCAGGGCTTCATAGTTGGTGTATCTCAGGCCATTGGCGTACAGGGGCAGATTTTTCTCCATTTCCAGTTTTTTTGGAAATTCTTACGCCATTTTCCTTCTAATTCGTGTGCTGCTAGAACATAACTAATAAACCTGCAGAGAACTGTATGCTCGACTAGCAACTCAGCCTCTGCCCAGTGGAAGCCTCTTTCATGCCAGACCTTTCACTGTACTGTCACTGCTGGCAGATGATTACTTTTCCAGCTTGCTAACCAGAGCTCTTTGTCTTAGCAGGGCTTTGAACATATGGTTTTGCTCAACACTGATGATAACAAATGGGCATTTTCTTTACAAGGCAATCTGATTTTTGCATGTGTAAAGTGATGCTGTTTGTTTAGATTTTCTTTTAAAATGTGCTTTGAGCTCAAGATGCATGTACCAATATATTTTTAAAATAAATACATTTCCAATTGGCCCAATAGTCATATTAACTATCCTTCCCAAGCCTAATACCTCCTCTTTAATCCACTGGCCATTAACCTGTCCTCTTGGGAAAGAGATGAACCTTGATATGTGCATTGGAAGTCAATGATTTTAGGCACACTCAGGCTAGCAGCCAGAGTGAATTCTAGAGCTCAAGTCTCTTCAGTGACAACTTCCTTTTTACAGCCCCATCACTCATCATCTGATTTCAGGTGCTGCAGTATTGCACAAGGAGAGAGTGGTCTCTAATGTAACCAGACCCAGTCCTGTTAGGGCTTTGTAGGTCACAAAACCAACTCTTGTATAGCACTGAAACATGAATACACATGTGTAGTAGGTGCAGAGCCAAGTATCACCATGTGGAGGCACTTGACATGCTGTATATTTTATTCTGGGGTATGCTATATGCATTTCATTTAATACTCCAGTTCAGCTCTTGTCATTTTCAGAGCTACAAGATCAAGAGAAAGACAATTACACTTTGCTATAGAGTCCTTCAGACAAATGTCAGAAAATGCTTCTCTGCCTATATTTGTGAATAGATTATTACATTCCCAGTCCTGTCAAATGAACTGCTTGGTAATTGGAATAGAAGAGGACAGTTTTATATATTTATTTTTAATAAGGGATGATTTTGGTGAACTAACAAAGTTAAAGCCCTTCTATAAAAGCAATGACAGGAGTATTTCAAAATGATATTCCGCATTCATTATCTATGTTCCTGCCACCTAGAGCCATGAAAACTTTTATTGTTGGAAGTGCAAGTGTCATGAAGTGGAAAGAATTTTTCATACAATGTTCTTGTTGATAACTTTGTACTGCCAAGCAAATTTTTCCATTTAAGGGGTTTGTGTTTTCACTCAAGGATAACTAAACAGTGAATGCAGTCGGAGTGACTTAAGAGATGTAGATGGCGAGAATTGCCAAGGACATTATTGTCGTGTATTAAATATGCCATTTCAGTTGTCAGATTACACCTTTTCCCATTGGCATTCTAAGTATCTTCAAATAAAATATCTTTGTTGAGCACCTACCGTAAGCTTGCAAACAAACAAGTTCCTGTAAATGCCAGTCATTCAAATAAATGCCATAAAACATTACACACAACATGTACACAGACAAAACTCTTGTAAATCCACATCTTGCAATAGTTTCAGAGAAAACCTGGATCATAATATCTGAGTGTCTGAAGTATGTGCACTCTGAATGGACTCTTTCAGACTCTTTTTTGCAATAATACTTCAGCTGAACTCTTTACTCAGTCGGATTTGTAACTGCTTTTTAGATACCACCAATTGTTCGAGCCAACCCACTACAGTATCCTGGAAATCACAATCTCAGCTTTTTATTTTGTTTCTAATTCTGCAATGTACTTAAGCATGTGCCAAATGTAACCCTGAACATGTGAGTAGTCCCACTGAAGTCCATGCATGAACTCACATGCATAAAACTAGGTACATGTTTAAATACTTTGCTGAATTGGCCTTAGAAAGGAGATTATTTCCAAGACAGAGTGTTTCATTCTTTTTACTTACCTGTATAGCTCATGTTTTGCCATATCTTCAGTGAAACAAAGGGTGCATAAAGGGGGAAATCTGTGTAGTCTAGTGGTTAGAGCACTGAGCTGGGACTCAGGAAATATGGGGTTTATTCCTGGCTCAGCTACTTGCCTACTAGTTGACCTGAGGCAAGTGCGTTCACCTCCCCGTCCCCATCTGTAAAATGAGGACAGTGATCCTGATCTCCTTTGTAATGACCTTTGGAATCTACTGATGAAAAGTGCTGTAAAAGAGCTAGGTATTGTTATTTAATTTTTTATTAAATGGCTTAGTTATTCACACTACCTAAAGCCGATATCCTACAATTTCCTTGAATTTGGTGAATAATGCAGGAAGCTTGTGTTGGGTGACTGGTGTCTAGGCATGTCTATTGAAAGTGAATAAAAGAGGAAAAAGCCAAATTCTGCAATCCTTATGAAGGCAAACTGCCACTGATGTTTGAGAACCAATATGGGCCTAATTCTGCCCTTGAATCAACTGATGAAAATCCCAAGTAACTCCACTGAAACCATTCAAGTGTGAATCTAGAGCAACCAGTGGAACAGAGAACACCATTTGGTTTTGTCTTCTGTAAATGGAATTGAAATTTTGGAAACTGGCCCAGGTCAACTTTAAAAAGCTGACCCACAATGTGAACTTCTCCATCAGTTTGTATACACATGTTTGTATGTACATGTACACCCACACACCACATGAGATTTAGCCTTTTTATTTCTATACTATTCACCTGTACTTACTTTAGGTTTTGTTTATACTCGTTCTTGTTTTACGTAGATCTGTTTGTTATAACTTATAAAATCCTGAACAACAGAGTTTTGATAAATTTCATCCGAACATTTTAGAGGCAGCAAGTATCTTGTTTCTAGCTTTAGTCCTTTTGAATAGGTTTGCAAAAGAGCCCTCCAAACTCTTCCCACAAAAGGAGGATTAAGTGGTTCAGGAAATTGTAGGTCTGGAAAATTCTTCCTTGACTATCAGAAAACTGGCTTACAGACAGTATAAGCCACTGCTTGCCAACTTTCTATGGAAGCCCCTTCAGGGATAAGTTAAATTTATATTGAAGTATTAATGGCAATGATAAAATATCAACAGTGGTTGCCTTTGAATCTCTGGGATGCTTTGAACTGACTTTGTATTTCTTTCCAAATTGTTCTGAAGCATGACAGGAGTTCTCATTAGAATGACCTTTGTTCGGAACCTTCCTCGTTTCCAGTTATCATCACCCTTCCCTCCCCCTTTCCACTGTTATCTATAGGAAAAATGTACCACTGGCAAACAAGTAGAAATATGCATTATGGCTACTAACTACCTGGATTGATTGATTGATTTATTTACTTAAATATTCCAACAACTATTTTTTCCCTTGTATTTTTGTACCTGGCCTGAGTATTAGTTGTGATGGTAATGTTTACAGATGTGAATTGGGATGAGAGGGTGTGCAAGCATATGAGAACACTGGAGTTACACCAGGAATGAATTTGAGGTGCGAGGTGTTAAAAGGTAATCCTGATACATGAATGTGACTTTCAAGATTGTATATATCATCTTCAGAATATTAGGGGTGTGGTTGTAGGTATATAGATCCAGACAAGAATATGACAAAAGGCATGTACGTGTTACCTCAGGGACCATGCACTATAAGGTGGGTAGAAAGCTGGCTAGATTGTCGGGCTCAACGGGTAGTGATCAATGGCTCCATGTCTAGTTGGCAGCCGGTGTCAAGTGGAGTGCCCCAGGGGTCGGTCCTGGGGCCCGTTTTGTTCAATATCTTCATAAATGATCTGGAGGATGGTGTGGATTGCACTCTCAGCAAATTTGCGGATGATACTAAACTGGGAGGAGTGGTAGATACGCTGGAGGGGAGGGATAGGATACAGAAGGACCTAGACAAATTGGAAGATTGGGCCAAAAGAAATCTAATGAGGTTCAATAAGGATAAATGCAGGGTCCTGCACTTAGGATGGAAGAATCCAATGCACCGCTACAGACTAGGGACCGAATGGCTCGGCAGCAGTTCTGCGGAAAAGGACCTAGGGGTGACAGTGGACGAGAAGCTGGATATGAGTCAGCAGTGTGCCCTTGTTGCCAAGAAGGCCAATGGCATTTTGGGATGTATAAGTAGGGGCATAGCGAGCAGATCGAGGGACGTGATCGTTCCCCTCTATTCGACACTGGTGAGGCCTCATCTGGAGTACTGTGTCCAGTTTTGGGCCCCACACTACAGGAAGGATGTGGATAAATTGGAAAGAGTGCAACGAAGGGCAACGAAAATGATTAGGGGTCTAGAGCACATGACTTATGAAGAGAGGCTGAGGGAGCTGGGATTGTTTAGTCTGCAGAAGAGAAGAATGAGGGGGGATTTGATAGCTGCTTTCAACTACCTGAAAGGGGGTTTCAAAGAGGATGGCTCTAGACTGTTCTCAATGGTAGCAGATGACAGAACGAGGAGTAATGGTCTCAAGTTGCAATGGGGGAGGTTTAGATTGGATATTAGGAAAAACTTTTTCACTAAGAGGGTGGTGAAACACTGGAATGCATTACCTAGGGAGGTGGTAGAATCTCCTTCCTTAGAGGTTTTTAAGGTCAGGCTTGACAAAGCCCTGGCTGGGATGATTTAACTGGGACTTGGTCCTGCTTTGAGCAGGGGGTTGGACTAGATGACCTTCTGGGGTCCCTTCCAACCCTGATATTCTATGATTCTATGATTCTATGATTCATCAGCACTCAAGTGCTGAATGAAACAAGAAATATTTAAAATGTCTGAATAAGCCAGAGGGAGAATGCTTCTTAAATGTAACTCTCTTGAGAAACAAACAGCAAGACCTGTGAACTAATAAAAATGCATTTTAGTGACTGTTGTCTAGTAGGATTTCTGCTTAATCTAAGAAGACATATGGTAGAATACAAGTCTCATTGAAAATCCATTTGCAATAGAACATCTGAAAAGTTTAGATTTTAAGTAACCAAAAAAGCACATAAAGAAAAGGCGAGGAAAGAAGAAATTACAGTTTTTTATAAGCAGAGAGAATTAATTGTTTTCTACCAGTTCACAAAAGTGAACGTTGTAAAAGATGTTTGGGTTTGTTTTGTCTGTCTCTGTGAACCTCTGAAAACCAGGTCACCTGCAGTTAGGGACCTAAATATAGATTTAGGAGCTGAATAGTAGACATCCAGGTTTTAGAATATTACCATCATTTGAAACTCTGAAACTGCAAACCGTATTTTAAAAGAAAACAAAGGCAAATGAATCCTCTAATCCAGCCCATGGAAATGTAGGATGTTTCCTAGAGTATATTTTCTAATGTTTTGTCCAGCATAGTTTTAAATTTTTGAATTAATGAGTTTTCTAACATTTCAGCAAGGGATTGCTTCATGATATTTGGTGATAACTGCTACTAGCCAGGCAGGTTGGTTTTTTAAATACCCTCTCTAGTCATTGCACAGTGCAACATGTAAAACTGTATATCTGACAAACTCAGTTATACTGTGCGAGCATTTAGTTAAAAAGGGTCAGGAAAAAGTTGTTATTGAAGATAGCCTGTTTAACAACATGAGATGGGAGAGGTGCTTATGGTATGGACTGGGACTCAGGAGATTTGAGTTAAATTCCTTGCTCTGCCACAGAATTCCTGTTTGACCTTGGATAACTCATCAAATCTCTCTGTGCCTCACTTTCCTGTGACAGAAGTGGAGTTATGCTATAATAATTTATGAATACTTCATGTTGACTAGAGTTGACTAGAAAACAGATTTTCTGTCCTGTAGGAAAATGAGAGGGTTCCAGATTTTGTTGTTGTTGTTCTGAAATGTCAAACCTTGGATTTCCTGTGAAGGGAAATATCCTGATTTGGGAACATACAGGTACCACCTGTCTCAGGTATCTCTCTCCCTCTATGCTGTTCCTTCTTCCTGTGTTGCATCCAGATAACATAGAGGGGGAAGAAAGCCCCACCCTACCCCCAGACTGGAGATGGGAAGGTGAGGAGGGGGAAGGGAAATCCATGTGCCTAAGACAGGAAGGAACACATTCACTATCAGCATTGCTGCTACCACCACTTTTCCCATCAAAAATTTCATCAAAAGTGACATGGTTCCTGCAAAACAGCATTTTCTGATGGAAAACGATCTTGTTAGAAATTTTTTCAACTGTTCTAACGTTGGCCTGGTTATTGGGTTGTTTACTGTTTGGATATATTGGTTTAGCATCATAGGAGGCAGAAAGAAAAAGCAAGCAGGAAGGAAACAATGGCTTAAGATAAACCGCCCCTCAGTAAACTCTAAGGGTTCTTAAGAGACAATGTCCAAACTATTAGCTGTGAAGTATCTACTCCTGGCTCCAGCTAGCTTATAGGACCAATTTTGACAAGCAGGGCCAAAGCCTGGGAACTGACAAGCAAAAAGATAACAGTTTAGAAAGATTTCAGAGTGGTAGCCGTGTTAGTCTGTATCAGCAAAAACAGTGAGAAGTCCTTGTGGCACCTTCGAGACTAACAAATGTATTTGGGCATAAGCTTTTGTGGGCTAAAACCCAGTGCATCAGATGCATGGAATGAAAAAAAACAATAAGCAGAATATATATTATAGTACATGAAAAGATGGGCATTGCCTTACCAAGTACGGAGCCAGTGCTAACGAGCCAATTCAATTAAGGTGGAAGTGGCCTATTCTCAACAATTGACTGTTGTAAGGTGCGCAGTGTAGCTGCTCTTTATCACTAGGAGAGAGCTCTCCTGGCGACAAAATAAAACCACCCCCAACGAGGGGCGGTAGTTTCGTTGACGGGAGAGTGTCTCCCAACGACGAAGCACTGTCGACACCGGTGCTTTTCATCATCCCCGAGCAACAAAAGTTTTTAACGACAAAAGTGCAGTGTAGACAAAGCCTTACTGTGTGTCTTACAAAAAGAAGTTGTGGTCTCATCCCTGAAGAGCTGACAGCTGAGAAGACAAAACAGGCAGACTAATGAAGGGGGGAGGGGAACAACACATGAGCAAAGTAGCAAAGATGGTAATTGGCTGCATTTTGATAATGCCTGCTTTACGCAGCCCTTCTGAGTTTTGCCCCAGAACAGAAAATATCCTTCATTGTACAATGAATTTCAATCTATTTTTCTGCCACTATGAAAATCTACTCCTTGAAATGATTCCTCCTTTGTTCAGAGCTCCTTCTGATTGCTCTCATGAAACTTTTTGT
Source organism: Dermochelys coriacea (assembly GCF_009764565.3). Lineage (NCBI taxonomy): Eukaryota > Metazoa > Chordata > Testudines > Dermochelyidae > Dermochelys > Dermochelys coriacea. The sequence continues at coordinate 233,077,439 of NC_050069.1, forward strand.
GCCTTTTATTCTGTTATTTAATTTACTGTTAGAAGTTGGTAATGGGATTAATTTATCTTTAAAACTCTGGCAATATCTAGTTAAATCAGACATTTATTAAATCTTTTTAGAAATTGCTGATTTTTTCTTCTTTATTGTAGGTTTCATATATACTGGAGAAGTTGTGCATCGAATGCTAACAGCTACGCAATACATTGCACCCTTGATGGCAAATTTTGACCCGAGTGTGTCAAGAAATTCAACAGTGAGATACTTTGATAATGGTATGTGATAGTCCTACATAAATGAATTTGTCTATCTCTTGGCTATTTATATTTTCTTAAATAGCTTTTAAAAAAAAGATGAAGACTACTTAAAATATTGTATGTGGCTAATAGGTCATCTAAAGAATGTGGTTAAATATTCGTAAAATGGATTCTAAAACATGGTTAGACATTCATGAATGGATTGTATTAAATGGTTTAAAAAAATCCCACAAATGCTAGAACGTGTAACACCAGTTCTAGACTTGAAATATACTTTACCATTTTAAAGAGTAAAATCTATCTCCTGCCAAGGTGCATAGCCCTCTTGATTCATTTGTGTAGTAAGTTCTGACCACCCAGTAGCTATAAAGAAAATAGCCTTGTGAGATGTAATATTAAGCATACACAGAGGCAGGGCATGTATGTGCTTAATAAATCCATCACTGATTAAATGTGCAGTGTGACCCAGTATAGGAATTCAGTAAACTTGTCTGTACTAGCAGTCCTTCATAGGAAAATCTGAAAAGCTAAAAAGCAAAGTGAAATATTATACTTAGGGCTACTCTTTGGGATACATTTCTAAAACATTAACTATGAGGACATGTTCGTAATCATGAAAATTTATCACCAAAAAACTTATCTTGAAAGTTATGCTCATCCAATCAGAAATCAGCCATGTCATATGTCAGTCGCAGTCCAGTAATTTTTTGTAGAATTTATTTGCCAAAAACATTCAAATAAATACATTTGACAAAACCGTGCTCCCTTTGGAGATGATTTACAAAGAAAAAAGTGGTGGCATTCATGCAATAAATTATTTGACATGAATTGTTCTGCCAGCTGTGGTCCTAACATAGCAGTGTGTTTGGTCAGCTATTTTATTTCTTCTTAATTCAACTGATGGACAGTGGAGTCATCTTTTTAGTGATGTTTGCTGAGAAAGAAAAAGGCTATATGGAGAATTTCCATTATCGTGAATTGTTAATCCAGGTATACAAACAGTTAGGTGCTATTGTTGAACCTGGACTGTTAAGGTAGCACTATGTATGTGTATCTATATATGTGTGTATGTATGTTATATGTCATATACATGAATGACAAATGCAAATTCCTGCAGATATAATGGAGCTGTCAAGTACAGGTGTGCCATAAACACTGAGGGAACCTGGCTAATTGAAAGGGATCTCAATGTCCTTGAGGAGGAACTTCTTATGCTCCATACCTCTTACATTGCCCTTAAAGTGAAGGGGTTGGGCAATTGCCTCAGAGTATGTGTCCACCTTTGGAAGTAGCTAATATTTCCGTAGTCATGAACTTCTGCTGTGCTGTATGTGCTTTAGGACCAAGGATTTGGCTGGTTACTGTAAATGAAAAGAAATAGAACAAGTCACATCATTAGCTACTTAATTCTGTTTTTGCCTTTGTCATTCTCCCTCTGCTGTTTCTCCTTGAAGTACATTAGTTACTTTGGAAATAATTCTGTATCAATATGGGTAGAGCTTAGTGACCTACCCATGTTGTTACCTCTCATGGAACCCAGCCCAGCAGACAGCTTCCCTGGGAAAAAAGAGCCAGTGCCACGGAAGCTGCTGACTCCCACTTATGCACAGGAGGGCTGAGATCAACATGGATATGGGGAGCAGAGTCCGGCCCATTGATGGATTTTGTTTGTAACATTATGCGGGTGAAAATGAATCCTGAAATGGGAAAAGTCCTTTTAAAATTGAAATTTAAAATAATTTATTTAGCATTTAAAAATGAGCTTGCACGCTTATTGCTGTCTATGAAGAATGCATTGCATACAACATTGATTTATGCAGTAAGACCATGAAATATACACTTGCAAATGATGTGATAGATTTGCATGTTCATAGTTTCCTAAAACATATTGGCAAAAAACAGGCATATAAACTATAGTGCAGAAGATCTGTGGCTGAGGAGTTTGCAGGATTCATCAAAGATGTGTTGATCTAGAGGCACATTGACCCACCTTGAAGCATCTTAGTGACACTACAGCAAGAAATGAAATAGAGGTTTTGTGAACCAAAGCACATAACTCCCATTAGTGTTAAAGGGAGATGTACACTAGGGGAAGGATATGGTCTTAAATATGAAAAACATGTTTTCAGTTAACACTGTTTTGATGATAAATTCCTTTCAGCCTAGCTGCCTGAACCTCTCACCATCTGTAAAACATGTTTGCAGGGCATGTGAATCACTTGAGGGTACGTTTTTAGTGTGGTGCTTGGGGATCCAGCCAGACAGCTCCCATGAATATTAATAGGCCTTTTGCAACTAAATCTCTGCACACCTAACTCAACATTTACCCCCATCTATGGCTTTTTAGTGGCTTTAATTTAGACTGCATAATTAATATTTATTGCCAACCCCTAGTATTTTTCAGCATTCAGAAACACAGTGAAACCTTCCATTGTACAGAAAAAATAATGTTGTTTATATTGCTGCATTGTAATGGAGGAAACTAAATACCTTAAATAATCACTTTTTCAGTACCAGCAATTCCATTAACTTTTCAACCTAGATTGCCATTAAGTTATAGGATAAGTGAAGGACACTGGTGTTGTGGTTAAAGCAGCAAACTTGGAGTAGGAATACTGGGTTCTGTTCTTGATAATTGACACTGATTCACTCTGTGACTTTAGGCAAGTCCCTTAATCTGTCTTGACTCAAATGTATTTATATAATTGATATAATTAATTATAACACTGTAAAAAACATGTTACAAGAGAGTTTGGTGCTCAAGTAATGTTTATTAGATCTTTGGTGCTTTGAGGTCTTTGGCTGAAATATGATATATAGGGACACAGTATTGTTTTTATTTAATATAACTTCAGTAAATGCTCACACTAATGTTAATGAATATTTTTCTCATGTTTTTCTTCCCCTCTCTGGGGCTCACAGGCACAGCACTTGTTGTCCAGTGGGATCATGTACATCTCCAGGATAATTACAACCTAGGCAGTTTCACTTTTCAGGCTACCCTTCTCAATGATGGGCGTATCATTTTTGGATATAAAGAAGTAAGTTGGGTTTGAAAACTATCATTTGAATAATTGTATCACTTTACAATCCCACAATTTCTGTCTGTCAGGACCTACTCTGTATAATTTTTATTTTGGTTACTTGAAAGTTCAAATGTGTCAAAATCACTTTTATATTTTGTTACACATAAGATCCCTGTTCTGATGAAACTTGAATTCCTTTGTAAAGCTGAAGGTCATATGATTACCTTGAAAACCTTGGCTTGAATATCATAGTTGGTGAATTTCATTTGACTCTAAGATGATCCTTCTCTGGATGTTTTCAGTGCTGATTGTTAAAGTCCTATTGGGGGTTGGGAGGTGGAATCTAATTTGATGGAGTAGTTTAGCTAGATTTGGCCCTTTTGTAAATATTGTGTACATAGTAGTTGCCATTAAAAAGTGACCATTTACCAATAGCTACCACACCTTGTCATCTGAGACACTGCAATATTTTCCTGTATATAAATAATAACTGTAGTATCTCACTGTTAGCTCTGTGAGGAGTTTTCAGTTTATATGTAGATTGGAGACAGATTGGTAGCAGAACAGTGTTGGGTGGTGGCAAACAAAGAGTCTTTTCTGCTTCAGTTTTGCTCAGTCAGGCTCTTGGAAGTGCTTCAGAAGCTTAGAGTGGTGACCTACGCTTCGGACTCACTTCTTTCCTTGCTGATAAAATGAGTTGGGGGGATGTTTTCTAGTCAATTTCAATCAAAGTTGTTTATCCATCTTCTTACTCATGTTCACAGAGACCAAGATATTTTTAAGCTCAATTTGGCAAGGAGGTTTTGACTTTTCCTTTTGGATGTGGACCTGCCTATGGTTATTAATTTTGTAGAAGGGAAGGATGTGGCTGGGGTGTGGCCATGGATTCAGAAGATAAATTTCCTACCCTGAGACAGACATCCTGTATCAGTACAGGCAGGTCACTTAATCTCTCTGTCTCAATTCTCCATCTGTAACATCAGGATAATAGGTTTCAGAGAGGTAACCATGTTAGTCTATATCAGCAAAATCAATGAGGAGTCCTTGTGGCACTTTAGAGACTAACACATTTATTTGGGCATAAGCTTTTGTGGGCTAAAACCCACTTCATCAGATGTATCTGATGAAGTGGGTTTTTCTAAAGTGCCATAAGGACTCCTCGTTGTTTTTATGGGGATAATAGTACTTCCATACACTGCATTAAAGTCTTAGATACCATGGTAGTGGAGCATATTAGCACCTGCTATAGATAAATGCTCCTTGTCACCTCCAGACTGGATTATTACAATGCAAAATTAATGGGGCTATTTCTTAAGACCACTTGGAAACCTCAGATAGTGTCAAATGTGTAGGAATGCCTACTTAGCTGTGTATCTCACAGGGGACAATGCTGTGTTTGTGATCTACTTTAACTTTGAATTCATTTCTGGATGTTACACAAAATGTTAGTTTTGATTTTTAAAAATGTAACTTGTTTGACTCTGGAACAGATTTGCCCTCTTGGTACAATAGCACACCACTCTGATCTTCAGGGTATACGGCAAGACTTACATTTTTCCCTGGCTATCGAAGAGGAGGAAGGGTTAAGGTCGATAGGAAGGTAAAAATGTTGATGGATTGGATGAGTAGGGAGGACCCGGATCCAACTTGTAATTTTTGAGATAAATATTTTCTAGAAAGTGGCTTGCAAATGCACTTCGAATTTGAGAGAGGCACATTTTGTAAATTAAACTAGTGACTATATAATGGTAACCATTGTAGTCATTACTCCCCATTCTCCTGTGTCCTGAATGTTGTGTCACATTTACACCTGTGCAGAGTGGGAGTCAGAGACTGTCATTTTGATTTGGCAACATTTTACAGTCATTTCGCACTCATTTTGTATAGGTGTAAATAATAATGCAAGGAGCCAGGCACTCCAATACCACCACATTTGCTCCAAAGAGAAAATTCAGAATCAGAACACACATCTAAACACACTTAAACACTTCCTTCTCTAAAGAAGGAAACTCCACCAGAGAAGGAGATTGCATCATGGAAAAGGCTACCAAATACTCCAGGAGAACCTGCTTCAATAGAGAAGAAAAACTCAGACCCCTAGCTTCCACCTTCCACACCACACTGCAACCCATATAGAATCATAGAATATTAGCGTTGGAAGAGACCTCAGGAAGTCATCTAGTCCAATCCCCTGCTCAAAGCAGGACCAACACCAACTAAATCATCCCAGCCAGGGCTTTGTCAAGCCGGGCCTTAAAAATCTCTAAGGATCAAGATTCTACCACCTCCCTAGGTAATCCATTCCAGTGCTTCAGCACCCTCCTAGTGAAATAGTGTTTTCTAATATCCAACCTAGACCTTCTCCACTGCAACTTGAGAGCATTGCTTCTTGTTCTGTCATCTGCCACCACTGAGAACAGCCTAGCTCCATCCTCTTTTGAACCCCCCTTCAGGTAGTTGAAGGCTGCCCATCAAATCCCCCCTCACTCTTCTCTTCTGCAGACTAAATAACCCCAGTTCCCTCAGACCTCTCCTCGTAAGTCATGTGGGGATCCTCAAACAGTTACAATCCATATTTGATGGGGACCACATCCTGAAAAAAATAATTGTTGAACTTCGTCTTCTGGCCATCAGACAACCCCCCCAATCTTTCCCAGCTCATCATCAAAAGCAAGCTCCACACAGACTAGGACCTATGAACTCAAAGCAGCATCAGACCCTGCCAGTACCCACTGCTATGATGATCAATCCCCCCTTCTCCCTCCCCATCTTTCAAGATTCATGGGTCCTACTGATACTTTTCACAACATGTGGTATACCTCATCCAGTGCACTAAATACTCCAACAGCAACTATGTGGGTGAAACTAGACAATTACTGTGCTCTTGAATGAACTCACACAGAAAAAATGATAAAAGAGAAAAACACTATATCACCTGTGGGCAGACAGTGCATAACTGATCTTTCAATACTTGTCCTCAAAGGAAATCTGCTTAACATCTTCTAAAGGTGAGCATGGGAGCTTAAATGTATAACTCCACTAGACACCAGGGACTGAACAGGGACACTGGTTTTATGTCTCATTACAGCAATTTGTAACACACCACACTGCCTGCTACTCTTAATTGCCTACTTCAAAACACTTTGTACATAACAATCTAACTCCCAGTTGCCCACTTCATTTCAAGTGACTACCACCAACATGCATTACCTCTTCTGCTGGACAATCTGTTCCATCTTGTATTTAGCTCAGACACTCTGCTTCCTTTCCCAGACCTGAGGAAGAGTTCTGTGTATCTTGAAAGCTTGTACCTTCCACGAGCAGAAAGTTGGTCCAATAAAAGATATTACTTCACCTACCTTGTCTCTCTCATAACCTGGAAGCAACATGGCTACAAGAACATTGCAAAGTACAAAAGTTAGACATGGGGCAGAAAAGTTGGCCAATAATACTGGGAGACAGAGTTAACTGTTATCTATAAAGAATCAAGCTTAAAAATAACTCTGACTACATGCTTCAGGATATTGGGAGTGGAGTGGAAACTAAGGCACCTTACCTGAAGCTTTCATCTCTTGCTCCTATTTATTCAAACCATCTGAGATTTCCTTTTTCATATCCTCCTTTCTGTCATCTTGGCCCACTACAGGCCTTCTGACCCCATAAATACTGTGATGTTGTATTGAAGCAAGGTCTCAGGTCCCGCTTAACTGGGTTCTAGAGAGCTATGCTATTAAAATCTTGCACATTCTGTGGACTCCCTGGTCACATGTACTCCAAAGGTATTGAAATCAATGCTTACCTTCAGAGCCCAAGGAAACTCTGAACTCATGTGTTGAAAACAGCAGCTAGTCCAGCAAGATTGTTAGCACTACTGAGACTCCAAAATGTGTTCCAGGAAAATCAGTAGGTAATTTGGATTTGGGAAGAGGGATCTATGTACCTGAAAATTTTCAAAACTAAGTATTTAAGTTCTCTACGAAATATGGGCTTGGGTTTAGTCTAGTTCTTTTTTTCTCTGAACTTGTTTATCCATCCCTAAAAAGTATTTTTATCATCATCTTTTCTAGTGTAAGGAGTTTGGTGGCACCTTAAAGACTAACAGATTTATTTGGGCATAAGCTTTCGTGGGTAAAAAACCACTTCTTCAGATGCATGAAGTGAAAATTTCACTCCATTTTCACTCCATCCGTCTGAAGAAGTGTTTTTTTACTCACGAAAGCTTATGCCCAAATAAATCTGTTAGTCTTTAAGGTGCCACCGGACTCCTTGTTGTAGTCCTTACAGATTAACACGGCTACCCCCTGATACTTTTCTAATGTATCTTTCTGATATTCCTTTCGCATTATAATATCAGAATTGATTTACAAGAATGTAAATATACTTTGTATAAGCCAAAGGCTTCTGTGTATTATAAATTCCTTTGAGGAAATAAACTAGAAAGATTTTCAAGTAAGCTGAATGTTTATTTTTTAACATTTGAGTTTGTTTACTGTGTACACATTTTCTCTTTGAATGCTGCTTTGCTAATACTTAATGTTATTCAGCATGCAGAACCTCATTGAAAGTGTATTATATTGGCTAACTAATGCCGTTTACATTAATGAATATTTTACTGGTAGTGTGTAATGCTTAGGACACACTGAAGTGATAATTCAGTTTTGCCAGTAGGGGATATTAATAAACAATCTGCTGGGGAATGTGCTTATGTATGTTTGAATAGGGACTGCCCTCTCCTTCTATAGTAAATCTCAGAGAAGGTCAGTTTTCAAGAGCTTTACAGTTCATTAAAGAAAATAGCTTTTTAATCCAATCTTCTGTTGGAAGTACTTAAAGCTAATGTTACTTAGGCCAGGTCTACACTACAGAGTAGGGTAGACATAAGGCAGCTTACATCGACTTAACTCTGTAAGTGTCTACATTATAGCATTTCTTCCACCGATTTAAGTCCCCCACTACACTGACCTAATAATTTCACTTTCACAAGAGGTGTAGTGCTTTGGTCGATGTAGTTAGGGTGACGCAGTGTCTGTATACTGCGTTATTTACATTGCCTGTCAGGCTGGATTCTCAGCTCAGCACAGAGCTCCCAGCTGGAGCCCATGGGCAGCCGGGCTCCCAGCTGGAAGTTCTGCAAGAGCTGAGAGCGCAGGCTCTCAGCACCGGGCAGCCAGGCTCCCAGCTGGTAGCTCCACGCCGAGCTGAGAACCTGGGCTCTCTGCCCTCACCCTCCTACCCCCTTAAGTTTATGCAAGTGCTTCTGGTGAGGACGTGCACCACCGACAGAAGAGGGTAGTGTGGACATGTACAGTAGAAACTCAGAGATAAGACTACCAGAGTTATGGACTGACTGGTCAACCGCACACCATGTGAAACTGAAAGTAACCAATAAGGCAGCAGTAGAGACCCCTGCGTCCCCCCAGAAAAGCAAATACTGTTATGTGCCTGTATTGCATCTTAAAGGTAGGCAGATCTGGGCTGCCTGTCCCCTCCGCCACACATGGAGCAGCCACTTACAACTAGGAGATAAAGATGCTGGGGCTGCCAGCCCAAGAGAACCAGAGCCAGCAGAGCAGGAGCAGTGCTGGGGTCAGCATCGCTTTCACCGCCCCTATGGGAGGGGGATGCACTGTTTTCAACCTCCCTCCCCTGGCCAGGAGGGGGACATGCTATTTTCACCCTCCCTCCCCTGGCTGAGAGGGGAACAAGCTTGCAAACTCAGTCCAACACAGGGAAAGAAACAGCCTGCAAGGACGCTGCTGGCACTGTGGAGGGAGCTCAGCTGCTTCTGGAGCCTGGCCTAGAGTGTCAGCTGCTGGATCTAGAACCCAAACTGTGCTTTGTTCAGAGTTACGAACCTCCATTCCCGAGGTGTCTATAATTCTGAGGTTCTACTGTAATCAATGTGGTAGCTGTAGATCAACCTAATATAGGTTGACTTAATTGTGTAGTGCAGACAAGGTCTTAGTGTAATATTTACTGTTTCTGTCTTTAGGTGTAATTAATGCATGGCCAATGCAAATTAACCAGAGGTGTCAATGGCTCTCTGAATGTTTGAGGACATTTTTCTACATTTCATTGACATGAAGTCTGTCTCTGTTTGTTTAGATAGTTATGATCCTTCAGTCAAATAACTATCCAGAAACCATTATAAAAGTTGAAACACTTGTAATGGTTGAAACACCATTATAAAAGTTGAAATTGCAGTATATCTGAAGCCAGCAAATAGTTCTGAGAGAGACATGCTGTCAAGTTCCTCTCTCTTCTGAGAGGAGACAGTGGTTAATAGAGATGTATAATGTCGGCATTTAGATTAAGTGAATGCTCTTGCTGTTTATGCTGGAAAATATTTTGTTTTAGGTAACAAAGTTTAAAAACTCACTGTTGATTCATGAAAAATCAGAAAAATACTCACTTCGAAGACAGTTCTGCTTACATAATGGGTGGCGGGGGTTGTTTTGTTTTTTGCATTTCTCTTCCTCTTCTTATTACTCTGGATATTTACATGGAAACGAGATCTTAGTTTTTAAGATTTTACCTGTTTCTCTGTCTCACTTCTCATTTAAAAATATCATCCCTTGTTTGTAGTTTGACATCACAGTTGGCTGATGTGAAAATGATTGAGATCACATAAAGAGTATTGGGATTTTAGGTGAATACAGTTTAAACAAGACCATAAGGAGCTAAGATCTGGTTTTCATGTAAATATTTCTAGTGATATAAAATCAAAGAAGAAATATTTACTAAAGATAAATACAGTAACTCCTCACTTAAAGTCCTTCCGGTTAATGTTTCCTTCTTACGTTGCTGATCAATTTGGAACATGCTCGTTTAAGTTTCGCAGTGCTCCCTTTTAATCTTGTTTGGCAGCCACCTGCTTTGTCCACTACTTGCAGAAAGAGCAGCCCGTTGCAGCCAGCTGGTGGGGGCTTGGAACCAGGGTTGACTGGCAGCTCCCCACTCCCCTAAGTTCCCTGTGTGACAGCCTCCCAGAAGACTATCAATTTCCCGGCAGTTCAGCTGTTCCTCCGCCTACTGCCATGTGCTGCTCCTGCCCTCTGCCTTAGAGCTGCTCCTCCTGCTTGCTGTGTGGAGGATGGGTGAGGGGGAAAGGGGTGCTAATGTCAGGGTATCCTCCTTCCCTCACCCCCTCCTTTACCCCATCCACAGAGTGGGAGAGGGGGAGATAACCAATAAGACAGGGCTCAGGACAGAAGCAGCAGCAGCTGCTGTCTCAACTTGCTTATCTACTTTAAAAGGCAATGTACTTAGAGTGGGGTCAGCATACTGAAAGGGGCAATGCACATCTCTCTCTCACACACAAGGTGTGTGTCTCGGTCTCTCTCTGCCAGGCTTCCCCTCCCTCCATTCATGCTGCTTTATAGAGTGTGAGGATACATTAACAACAATGTTTTAACCCTTGAGGGCTCAGTCAAGTGCTAGTTAATCATTTAGCAGTAAGGCATTCCCTGCTATATCCCACCCTCTGACACCACCATGTTAACCAAGCTTCACACTCATCATTGTACAGTATTAAATTGTTTAAAACTTAGCTGTGTGTGTGTGTATATATATATAGTCTTTTGTCTGGTGAAAAAAAATGTCCTGGAACCTAACCCCCTCATTTACATTAATTCTTATGGGGAAACTGGATTCACTTAACATCATTTCGATTAAAGAAGCATTTTTCAGGAACGTAACTACAACATTAAGTGAAGAGTTACTGTAGGCCAGAATGGCTTGAAATACAATATATTCCAAAGTTTAAAGTGAAAAATCAGCTTCTCTTTAAAACAATATTAGGGGTGGGAATGATTCATATACTCCTCAAATATAATAAAATACACAATTATTAATCATTTCTTCTTCAGTGATGATGTTTTATGCAGTTCGGTGGACAGATTAACGCCCTAATGTCTATACAGAGGTTTGAAGATGATACTCGATAAAATATTATGTATTACTAATTATTATTCTAGACCATACTCTGGGTCTTATATTTGACATGGAATTAGATTGGGGGAACATGATAATTATATCCTTCTCAGCGCCTTCTTCAGAGCAATTGTGTAACTTTCGGGGGGGGGGGGCAAAGAATCTATTTCACTGGTCTGGCCTCCAAGAAAGATGAACCCAAACAGGGACTTCAGAACTGTCGAATGGAAAATACTGCTCACTTTAATACTGTCGATGGCTTTTTGCAACTGATACAGTGCTCTCTAAAATCTAGATCTCTCCTTTTCCAGTATTGTCTGCATAGGTCATCATGGCATACAGACATCCTAGGGAGGACATTGCTATTGGAAAGCTTATTTCCAAACTGGTCACTTGTAGAAGAGAGAGTTTTGTGTTGGCCATGGTGGAAGCTAAAATAGGCTTTTAGGGTTTGTTTGTTTTTTGAATTTGCCCTTCAAGTGTAGTCCCACAGTGCTACTGCCACCTTTCAGCAACCATTCTCACAGCTCAAAGCCACTAGCTGACACAGTTTTCAGCTAGTATTATATACACAGTACCTTTTCTACCCTCTCAAGGGGGGATGCAAGGAAATTGTAGGTGTTTATACCAACTGTATATGACTACAGTTCTCAATGTTCTCGTTCATCATTTATTGGAAATCTAATGGGTTTGTCTGCTGGATTTTACTAACAAGGCATAATAGTGAAGAGCCTATTATTAGCTGGTATTTTGCTCAAAAGATGTTTAATTTATATAAGATGTTATTGATAGAAATAAATTACAAAAAGACTGAAATAGCTTGCCCTGTAACATAGGTCTGACTCTCCCTCACAGGAAAAATATATTGTGTGCATATGTATATTTAAAGAAGAGGATGTTTTTCTTTGGCTAATTATATGATATGAATTACCAGTCTACTTCAACTGAACCATTGTTTTGTAACATTAATCATTTGACATAGGCTATATTCCACTTCGAAGAGTTGGCCTACCTGACTTACTGTATTTAACTTCATTTCCTTGTGAGAATGCCCTTCCTAATCCTAAAACCTCATTCAAAGCCTTCTGTTTAAAAGCAATCAGTCACAGGACAGGGTTTCTTCCCAGCTTCAAAACATACACTGCCTTGCCCAGCCTCCTTCAAACCAGTTTATTTTTCAAACATAAACAAACCAAACACAGACAGTTCCTCAGTTCACTCTTCTCAGCCAGCCCCCAGCTCCTTCTGGAACACCTGCCCCAGAGCTGGTGCTAGGCATAATCAAACTAAGCAATTGCTTAGGCCCCCGATCAGCTCAAGGGTGCCTACTATTCACTTTTTATTGTAAAAACTTGCCTGTTTTAGTCTTGGGGGGAGGATATTCCTGATTAGGGCCCCCAATGGGCTAGTACTAGCTCTGATCACCCCCTTACTCCAGGACACTACTACTTGAGCTAGCTCCACTCCTCTGGTTGCTATCCAGTCAGAGCTTGTCCCAATCACTCATTCCCCATTCCTGGCCTCACAAAACATTCCTTATAATACTCCAGGGCTCCCACTTCTGAAACTGGACCCCAGATTTTCCCTCTCCAACCCAAACATTCATTTCACGTAACCCAAGCATTCCAGAAACCATTTCCCAGGACAGATACATTCATTGACAGCACAGAGGGTTCCCCACGTCCCACAGGAACAAACCCTTAATCCCAGTCCTTCTCAGTCCTGTGCAGTGGGGCCAAGGACACATACTCGGTCTCACCAGGCACAATCAGTATAAATCGCATCTTCTTCTCTGACCCTTATTAGTGTTTTTTTCCTGTAGCTGCTCCAACTCTCCTTTCAGCGGGCTCATCTCATAGGCCATGTCTGTACTACAAAGTTAAGTTGACTTTATGTAACTTGACATTGAGCCTCTGATTTAAGCAAGTCAATCTTGCGTGTCCACACTATGCTCATTGTTTCGACAGAGTGCATCCTCACTAGCAGGACTTGCATCGACACACGGAACACTGAACTGTGGGTAGCTATCCCACAGTGGTGCTTTCCCCAGCATCATGCTCCTCTGCCAGCTGGGGAAGGCACTGGTCCTGTGAAGGGATGGGCTCCAGCTTAAAAACATATCTTGGCTGTCAGAGAGAATGGATCCTCCTCTTGCTTGGCCCACATTCTCCTCTTCCTCCTCCTCGTTATTGCTGAAGTTCTCCCAGGGCTCCTGGGAGGTATCCATGGAGTGTTTTGGGGTAGTGGTGGGGTCTCTGCTGAAAATCGCATGCAGCGCCTCAAAAAGCGGCATGTCTGTGGGGCAGAACCAGAGCGACTCTTCACCTCCCTTGTCTTCTGGTACGCGTGCCGAAGCTCCTTTATTTTCATGCGGCACTGTTGCATGTCCCTGGTGTAGCCCTTTTCCCCCATGCCCTGCACGATCTTGGCATAGATGTCAGCGTTTCTTCTGCTGGATTGGAGCTCTGCCTGCACAGACTCTTCTTCTCACACAGCAATAAGATCCAGCACCTCCTGTGTACTCCATGCTGGAGTGTGTTTGCGGCCTTGAGTCTCCATGATCAGCTGTGTTGGCGAGCTCTTCGTGAACTCTTCTAATTTATGGGAGATAATGCTCCCCACTTCTTATTTACAATGTAAACTGAAAGTGAGAATAGGTGTTCACATGCCACTGTTATAGCTGGCATTGCAAGGTATTTATGTGCTAGATATTCTAAACATTTGCATGCCCCTTCTTGCTTCGGCCACCATTCCAGAAGACATACTTTCATGCTTATGACAGGTTCTGCTCAATAACAATCCAAATCAGTGAGAACCAACGCATGTTCATTTTCATCAACTGAGTCAGATGCCACCAGCAGAAGGCTGATTTTTTTTTTTTTATGTTTATGTTCAGGTTCTAGTTTCTGCATCGGAGTGTTGCTCTTCTAAGACTTCTGAAAGCATGCTCCACACCTCGTCCCTCTCAGATTTTGGAAGTCTCTTCAGATTCTTAAACCTTGGGTCGAGTGCTGTAGTTATCTTTAGAAATCTCACATTGGCACCTTCTTTGCGTTTTGTCAAATCTGCAGTGAAATTGTTCTTAAATCAAACATGTACTGGGTCAGCATACAAGACTGCCATAACATGAAATATATGGCAGAATGTGAGTAAAACCACAGAGCAGGAGACATACAATTCTCCCCCAAGGAGTTCAGTCACAAATTTAATTAATGCATTATTTTTGTAACAAGTGTTACATTTGCAACTTGCACTTGCACAATAAAGAAATTGCACTCCTGTACTTAAGTGAGTACTGTACACGTTGTATTCTGTATTATAATTGAAATCAATATTTTTGAAAATGTTGAAAAACATCCAACAATATTTATAATAAATATCAATTGGTATTCTATTATTGTTTAGGAACGTGATTAAAACTGTGATTAATTGTGATTAATTTTTAGAAGTGAGTTAATTTGTTTTGAGTTAATTGCTTGAGTTAACAGCCATTAATTGACAGCCCTTATTCCTATGATAGCCCTACACAATACTGCTATAACTGCAGCCTCCATTGTACCCTTCTCATAGTCACTGTTCCTTTGAAGCCCTGCCTGAGTCCCTGCTGCACACTGATCGGACCAAGGCCCTATAGTGTTTTACCTCTGCCACCAGTTTCCACTCCCCACTATCCTCCTCTGCGTGAGTGCCCCAACCTGGGAAATTATTTCCCTCATTCTTAAGGCTCTCCACCTCCACAGACACCATCTTTCCCAAGTTCCCTATTCAAAGGGCAGAACCACCTGATGTGTCCCATTTCCACACACCTGAAATACTCAGGCCCCCTCCTACCCCTCCTGGTCCAAACCTCCCAGTAGTCACACCACTACCTGGGGCAGGGGCGTGTGCAGAAATTTAAATTTGACCCCTTTGGAGTTCGCTCTTCCCTCCCCAACCCCCTCCCGCCCCAGCCCCAGCCCCAGTCCTGACCCCGATAGGAACTAGCTCTCCCCCCACCTTGGCCACCAGAGCAGCTGCTCTTCGCTGCCCCTGTTTCCCTAGGGCCGGAGAAGTTCTGTGACCCTGATAATTATTGGGGAGGCTGTGCCGTTGCTTTCCTTCCTGCCCCCTTTTTGCGCACCTCTGACTGGGGCACCCAAATCTTCAGTGTCAGTCTACATTCTTAGAGTTTACATTCTTAGTGGGGCAGTACCTTCTAATGTCCTTACCCCCTCCCCCCCCGCCACAAAAGCATACACCTCCTGAGAACCCTATCGTCCTTGCCCCTTCTTGAACTGCAGTAACTTGCGGCGTTCCATGGTGGGTCTCCCCGATTTCTACGGTACTATCCTGTGACAGACTCGATATGAAAGCATTATTGGAAAACATTAAATTAGATTTCTGATCCAGTTTCTTGGTTCTGAACTTTAGGATCTTGGGTTGTTGGCCCTTGTTATGTGTTAGAGATTGATTCCATGCTTAACATCTCATTAGAATAAGCACACGAAAACTGAAATCTGCAGGCAATTTGGCAAAATCTGTGAAGATATTTCTGCTCCAAATCTTTGTGCAGATGGCTCTATTTGTCTTTTCCATATTACAGGGCTCCAATCTCCTATTTTAATACCTAATATCACCATTAGACACAAAATGAGACATTCACAATTTTTATTTTATGGGCACACTTGATATCATTTACATCTCAGGCTACCAGTTTTGTGGGCACAGTTAGATAGTTAAACAAACACACACACATACACCCCTCTTGAACTGAACCTGGAGTTTTTGTGATCATGAAACTCTGGTTACTTAGCTCATCTAGTCTGACCCTTCTGTATCTTACAGAACTTATTCGGCACATCAGACCCCATCAATGTCTTATTTATCCTGGTCTTGAATAGCTAAACGGATGGTGCCTTTTATGGTCTCTTTTCCTCCAGTTTAAGAATATTTCTTCATATGCAGCCAAAGCTTTTCCTCCTTTGTCCTACAATCTTCTGAGGCTGTGATTAATTCCCTTCTTTCATTTATACTCTTGCTTTGAAGGAGTTTTCTAGACTGTTATTATATCCCCTTTGAGTGTTCTATTTTGGAGACTATGAAAATATGGTTCCTTCAGACTCTTTTCATATGTCTTGTCCTCCAATGCTTGTACTAACCTGAATATATCGTTATGGTTTTCTGTATTTTTCCCAAACTATGGAGAAAGAACTATATAAAATATTCCAGGAATAGTTGCACCAAAAAGTAAATGGAATGCCAGGATATAAAGATTCCTCAGGAGGATACATATGTCATCTGGATGACTTTGCTATGCTGATTAATATTTAATAGTAGATATTAAGTTCAGATAATTAAGCCATCAAGTAAACCGTCCCATTAAAATGAACATGGAAGCTAATACTTTTCTAGGGCAGTATCGTTCCCGTCTATTTGGCTGCAGACCCAGACAGTATTGTAACAATTGTCATTGTCCAGTCTAGCTGAACACAAAAAGAAGGAAAGAAGTGTTTTTGTTTTGCTTTAAAAAAGAGGTGATTATGTGAATATTGTTAAATAGGCTGTAAATCAAAGTAGGATAAAATTAAAGTTTCAGTCTGTATTAAAACTTATTTTGAGCATGCTGCATCCTTCTTATAGTATGTTTAAACTTCTATTTTATATCTGTTAAATACATACTATATGCTCATTCTGGCAGTACTGTTATTTTTAGACTTGAATTTCTTGATGTAAAAAATTAATATTTAATGCACATCAATCTTTTTTCTCTTCCAGATTCCTGTCTCAGTGACACAGATAAGTTCAGCCAATCACCCAGTGAAAGTGGGACTGTCAGATGCATTTGTGGTGGTGCATAGGATCCAGCAAATTCCCAGTATGTAATAAAAATTCTGTATGATGTGAACTAGTGTGGAGGTGGGGAAGCAAATTTTGCATGGAAGCGGATTTAACTGAACAACAAATCACTTAGCTAATTTCAGTTTGTTAATTCAAATGCAATTTTATATAATTTACAGATCCCACTGTGGCTTTCTGTTTTGTTATTTCTCTTGAACTGATGACTTAAGTAAAATAAAATAATTAAAGAGTCAGATAAAGTAAAATAAATCAACAAACACAACTCTGTATTCCGTATAGGATACTCCACCTTAGTTGCTGCAATATGTTTCTTTATTAATAAATGGGAACAAATAAACTGTGCATAGAATGCCTTTGTGCCCAGGTGACAGATAAAATCATGCTTTCAAAGTTGGATTTTCTTTCTCAAAACACATTCCACACTGTGAATGTCAGACCACATACCTTCCTTTCAGTGAGAGGAAGGGAAAGAAGACACAGAAATTAACTAGTATTTTGTGTTTGCATAAATCTTTTCATTTACACTGCAATTTGCATTTTTATTTTCTCTGAGGTTAAAGGTGTTATAAAAGCTTTAAAATACTCATCTTACTTAAAATTAAGACTAGTCATCACTCCTTATTTTGTTATCACTTGGTGTTCGTATACCTTGATCGTAGCTCGACTTCAGTTGTACCATTAAGGATTCAAATGCACACTTCATTTTCTAGGTGTGTGTCTTTACATACATACTTTGGGCCAGATTTACCCATTACACCTTAGGGAAGGCGCCTGGCAGCAGGATATGCTTGGAAAAAAGCTGCAGTGAAACAAGCTGCCCAGGACTGTTCCTAGTGCTTTGGGATTGTATAAGCAGTTTCCAAAGTGGATAATGCTGGCAGGGGTGTGGCATAGCCAAACTTGATGTGAGCAGACCTGATTCAGCCCATCCCCAAAGCAGCCTGCAGGCTGGCTACCATGGAAATTAAAACTGCATTCAACCCTTACAAATGCCTTTTCTATCCTTGCACCAGCAGGAGTAAGTCTGACCTGACACTTTTCAGCTATATGAGTGGTTTGGGGGGAGGGGTTGTTTGTTGTTTTTTCCCTTGATTTTATGAAGTGACACTAATTTACCAGCTCACATATTATAGAGTGTAATTGTAAGCTTATTCTGATCATTTTGGCATCTCTGGTAAATGGCAGATAAGCAATCTGGAAACTGGTGAGAGGCTCTAAGCAGTGGAATTGTATCAGCTATTTTGATTGTTTCCTTTCTACACTACCTACTGTACTCTTTAGGTTGTGCTACTTTGACTTCTTAACTTATAGGAGAGTACTGTTTTGTGAAGGGTGGAAATTCTTGGAAACTCTGTTGCTTACTAGCTTGAAGTTCTTGAGGGAGGTAGTAGTATTCAAGGGAATGGCCAATTTGCAGTTGGCTTTCCTGGAGTCAAATAGTGCTTTCAACAGAACAAGTTTATATTAGTATGTGCCAGCAATATAATTGTATCCTGACAGAACTATTAAATAGTGTTGGCCTGTAGAGAGCCAATGTCAGCAACTTTTTAAGTATGCATGTTCTTACATTCTTGTCTTTCTGGGGTGTTAAATCAACCATGGTTCCAGTCAATTACTGCAAAAGTGAAATAAAATAATAGTAGTTTTAGTTTATTTATTGGTTCTTTAGGACACAGAAAGAATATAAATTGCTGCTTACTTTGTCCCTGTAGAAAGCACAGAGTTCCTATAGCTGTGTTATGGGTTCTTGTCTAATATTTTAGCTAGGACTTTGCATCAACTAGCTAGACAGGATGGAAAACTGTAAAATGGAATATGAATTTCACATAGGACTCCTTTATAACCCTATTAGAAAAGAGCTTACAGTTCATTTGTGTTGATTTATATGCTAAATGTTCAGCATCCTCCGTGTCGTGCTCAATAACTGGTTGACTTCATACTGCGAAGTTGGGGAAATGCCCTCAGTCTTCTTGTACTGTTGCTTTTTCTCTTGATGCTTGAAAAGCTGTTTTTTCAACCTGCTTACTTGGTGCCACTTCCATTTATGGCAATGGGACAAGGGCATATTTCCTGTAGAATGATAATGAAAATTAAGTTCAATGCTACTTGAAGTGAACTCCCAGCATAGATAGCTAGTATACACTCATGGCAGATCAGTCCGATTGGTGACTTGGAAACAGAACATCATCCAGAGATGGGTTTGGAATCTATTTCAACACTTCAAACCTGCTTTGGTATACTACAGAGGGTAAATGAATTAGAATTTGGATAGATTGCGAGTGAGGTTCCTTGTATTGTCTACAATAAATGCTTGTTCCGGTAAAATGAAGCCTTTGGCTTTGAATTGAATGTATACTAGTGTAACTGTCTAGAATCTGTTCTTAGGCAAAACAGTATAAATCCAGTATAATTATAATGAGGTAAATAACATTCTCTAGATTTACACAAGTGTACAGTAACAGAGTGCTTTCTCACTGTAAGGAACAAGCATTTTCCTTTCACAGAGCAGTAGAGATGTAGCACATAATATCTGCAGTGTGTTTTTACATTGTTCAACCAGTTGAACTTCTCTTGACTGAGCAGAACTCTCTTTAAATACACAACTAGGTGTTTGACCTTTTGTGTACCTATAATCCTCGTTAGTCTTTGTCAAAAGGATTCATTTTCTCTATATATGGCATTTCTGGCATTTCCCTCTATAGTACAGGCTAATGGGTGTGAGAAATCTGAGGTGAACCTCATTTTACCAGGACCTGTATCGGACATATAATTAAAACTTTTCCAGATGTTCTAGCATCAGTAGGTGCAAATTCAAAATGCCAAAAGTGAAATTTCTTAGGCTTATTTCCAAAATTCTTCATTTGGGTCAGTTCATCTTCTGTTATACAAGAGAGTTTATTCTTTGGTGGCTTCTAAATGGTAGGCAGCAGCTGATTTACATTTGATCTTTTCAACTTGTGTCACTATTGTTCAGTACAAAATGTAGCCATGGTATGTTAGCTATTATTAGGCACAGACAGATAATAAGCTTTTGTATTTAAAACAAAAAAACAGCACAATTGGCAATTCAGTTGGGAAAATTGCAGACATAGTGGTACAGTGATAAATTTTGTGAATCACTGTACTGATTTCTCTACACTGGACGTCTTATAGAACCACATCTGGTTTATTTGGGGCTTTTTTCATTTTTTTTTCCTACCAGCCCCCCAAAAAATTAAAACCAAAAGTATTTTCCAAGTTTCAATGGGATAATATTTTTAAAATGATTATAGCCATATGATCATGACTTCAATATTCCAGCAGGGACTGACATTAAAGCTGTTGTCCTCTATTTACCTCAACAATTTTGAACTAGTTAAAAGGCTTAATAAGTCTGTTTTTCAGAGGTGTTGAACATCTTTATTTCCCACTGACTTTAACTGGAATTATTGGAACTCAACACCTCTGCAAATCAGGCTCTACAACTTCAGGATACCACCCTGCTTTTTGTGGAAGAAAATTTAGAGCTAACAGCTGGATCTTTCAAACATTGGCCAAAAGAGAAAATAAATTTTGTAAATATTCATGAAACAACACATTTATTCCAAAATCAGGCGAAACTGCTTAATGTTGATGAATAAATATGCTTCCCTGAAAATCTGATTTGGAGGCATTTCATTTTTGTTAGGTTGGTTATTTCCTCTAAAAAGCATTTAACCAATACTGGAAAAGGATTGTTTATAAGAATTGGGAACAAAACTGAAGGATTTTTTTTTCTTCACAGAGAAGTCTTAGTCTTAGTGTTTAGACAAGTATCAGTGGGGTAGCCGTGTTAGTCTGGATCTGTAAAAGCAGCAAAGAGTCCTATGGCACCTTATAAACTAACAGACGTATTGGAGCATAAACTTTCATGGGTGAATACCCACTTTGTCGGCTGCATGTAGTGGAAATTTCCAGAGGCAGGTATAAATATGCAAGCAAGAATCAGGCTAGGGATAACGAGGTTAGTTCAATCAGGGAAGATGAGGCCCTTTTCTAGCAATTGAGGTGTGAACACCAAAGGAGGAGAAACTGCTTTTGTAGTTGACTAGCCATTCACAGTCTTTGTTTAATCCTGTGCTGATGGTGTCAAATTTGCAAATGAACTGAAGCTCAGCAGTTTCTCTTTGAGTCTGGTCCTGAAGTTTTTTTGCTGCAGGATGGCTACCTTTAAATCTGCTATTGTGTGTCCAGGGAGGTTGAAGTGTTCTCCTACAGGTTTTTGTATATTGCCATTCCTAATATCTGATTTCTGTCCATTTATCCTTTTTTGTAGGGACTGTCCAGTTTGGCCAATGTACATAGCAGAGCGGCATTGCTGGCACATGATGGCGTATATTACATTGGTGGACGTGCAGGTGAATGAACCGGTGATGGCGTGGCTGATCTGGTTAGGTCCTGTGATGGTGTCACTGGTATAGATATGTGGGGAGAGTTGGCATCGAGGTTTGTAGCATGGATTGGTTAGAGTTACTATGGTCGGTGTGTAGTTGCTGGTGAGAATATGCTTCAGGTTGGCGGGTTGTCTGTGGGCAAGGACTGGCCTGCCTCCCAAGGCCTGTGAAAGTGAGGGATCGTTATCTAGGATGGGTTGTAGATCACTGACGATGTATATCACTGATGATGTGTTGGAGAGGTTTCAGCTGAGGACTGTATGTGATGGCCAGTGGAGTTCTGTTGGTTTCTTTCTTGGGCTTGTCTTGCAGCAGGAGGCTTCTGAGAACATGGCTCTGTTGATCTGATTCCTTATTTCCTCATGCGGGTATCATAGTTCTGAGTATGCTTGGTGAAGATCTTTTAGGTGTTGGGCTTTGTCTGAGGGGTTGGAACAAACGCGGTTGTACCTCCGCGCTTGGCTGTAGACAATGGATCGTGTGGTGTGTCCGGGATGGAAGCTGGAGGCATGAAGGGAGGCATAGTGGTCGGTGGGTTTTCGGTATAAGGTGGTGTTAATGTGACCGTCACTTATTTGCACCGTGGTGTCTAGGAAGTGGACCTCCCATGTGGATTGGTCCTGGCTGAGGTTGACGGTGGGGTGGAAGCTGTTGAAATCGTGGTGGAATTCTTCCAGGGTTTCCTTCCCATGGGTCCAGATGATGAAGATGTCATCAATGTAGCGTAGGTAGAGAAGGGCCATGAGTGGACGAGAGCTGAGGAAGCATTGTTCCAGGTCAGACATAAAAATGTTGACATATTGTGGGGCCATGCGGGTGCCTATAGTAGTGCCACTTATTTGGAGGTATTATTGTCACCACATTTGAAATAATTGTGCGTGAGGATAAACTCAAGGTTCATTCACCTGCATGTCCACCAATGTAATATACGCCATCATGTGCCAGCAATGCCCCTCTGCTATGTACATTGGCCAAACTGGACAGTCCCTACGTAAAAGGATAAATGGACAGAAATCAGATATTAGGAATGACAATATACAAAAACCTGTAGGAGAACACTTCAATCTCCCTGGACACACAATAGCAGATTTAAAGGTAGTCATCCTGCAGCAAAAAAACTTCAGGACCAGACTTCAAAGAGAAACTGCTGAACTTCAGTTCATTTGCAAATTTTACACCATCAGGTCAGGATTAAACAAAGACCGTGAATGGCTAGCCAACTACAAAAGCAGTTTTTCCTCCCTTGGTGTTCACACCTCAACTGCTAGAAGAAGGCCTCATCCTCCCTGATTGAACTAACCTCGTTATCCCTAGCCTGATTCTTGCTTGCATATTTATACCTGCCTCTGGAAATTTCCACTACATGCAGCCGACAAAGTGGGTATTCACCCATGAAAGCTTATGCTCCAATACGTCTGTTAATCTATAAGATGCCACAGGACTCTTTGGCAGCATTTAGACAGTTTATCTCAATTGATGGCAATCATCGTTGGAAGGATATATCATTTGCTAGTTATAGTTTTCCTGTTAATGGTGGGATAAAGCTATGTACAATCCATTCAGAGTCTCATTGTCTAAGGGAAACCTCAACAGAGGAAATGGGCATCAGAGTTGTTTGGAATTAATTCACTCATTGGTTTCTTATCAAACAAAACATGAAAAGTGGTACATTTAGTGATGGGTCAAGCTTGGAATTCAGATCTGAAAAACACGCGAAGGTCTAGATATGCATGTGATTCTGGAAAGCGACCATTTTGTCTGATATTAATGTAAGTGTCTCTTCTTTGACCCCCAAAGGCTTGGCAGTAGCAACTCTTTGTTCTCTGTCTACTGCATTCATTTACCTTGGATGTTTCCTAGGATTTGCCCCATTGCTATTGTAAAGCAGTTTGGGGGCTTTTGGGGGATGGGAGAGTGAGTGGGATGTGGAATTTTGGTAGACCCCTTTTTATTTTATTTTATTTTATTGTTCCTGTTGGTTGAATATTTTCCTAGCCTGAATACTGTGCAGCGTTGCTAGTGCAGAACAACTGCTACATTCCAGATGTACCTGAGTTTGTGTGAGGTGTGAGTACATATCCTGGACACTATAAGAGGGATGTGCCACCATAAGAGGGATGAGTCTGGCAGTGAAAGTCGGATAGGAGTTGGCTAATGGGGGTACAAGATGTCTCTGTTCTGTCTATAGACAAGCTGAATGTTCTTTAAATTAACTTTTCTGTCTTGCAAGAAAGCACACTATAAGTCTTAATACCTGTCTTCAGGTTAGGTATTGCTGTGACTGGCAGTAGTTCTGATAGTATGGCTAATTCTACAGCTGCTCTCAGCAGGTCTTTTTCTTTTCTTTCTTCATCATCCCTGCTATATCAATTGCCAACTCCTTGCCCCTCTGTTGCCACCCTCTCTTCACTGTTCCTTATTCTTTTTTCTTCTCTCTCAGACCAGCCCTTTCTTTCTACTCCCAGGCCATTCTCAATCTTCTTCTCTCTCTACTGCATTCCCTTTTCCTACTCTCAAGCTTTATTCTACACCTTGGTCTATCATCTCTGCTCCTAAATCCCTTTTCTCTCTCTCTTTTCCAGGACACTCCTTTTTCAATACCTTTTTCCTATTTTTTAAAAATAATTGTTTTAAAATTGCTCATGTAGAAAATAATGAAGAAATATTGTCTTCAACCTGACACTGTGTTCAACTCTAAAACACCGAGCAAGTATCCTGCTTGCTGAGTTCACACTGCACTGAGAATCATGGTCCATAAGTGCCATGTAAAATGATGTGAATTCTCAGTTTTTCCTACAACCTCACAGTGGGTTGCTACTCCATGCTGGTCTTTTTATTGGAAACAATGGTTGGGATAACTCCTATAATGAAGACACATAAATGGCTGGACTTTGTCCCAGTGATGATGTTTCACACTGGGCTCTGTTAAGGCAGGTTCAGCTATTTTAGGAAGTGTGGACTGAAACAACCCAAGATTTAAAAACACTGAAATTACTCTACAACACTGTGTATTCAAATAAAAATGGAAGTTTAGTTATCAATTAACATTCCAGTTTTAGTGCAATTAGTGCCACTCAATATATAGTAAAAAGAAAAGGAGTATTTGTGGCACCTTAGAGACTAACAAATGTATTTGAGCATAAGCTTTTGTGAGCTACAGCTCACTTCATCGAATGCATCTGATGAAGTGAGCTGTAGCTCATGAAAGCTTATGCTCAAATAAATTTGTTAATCTCTAAGGTGCCACAAGAACTCATTTTCTTTTTGAGGATACAGACTAACACGGCTGCTACTCTGAACCTGTCCTATTGAGTGTTTTCCCCAACCAGCCAAACTACACGTGGCAAACACTCAACTGTGTCTGTTGCTGGATGGCTTTTCTACATTACTCACTAAACAATTATTTGGTGCTTAATTCATTGGCTCACTCATTGACAGATTATCTCATCTATGTGTCCTCAACTGCCACCCTTTCTCACCATGATCTTATAACTTTTGTTGAACTGAGGTTCAAATTCCTCCAACTGCTGGTGACTTTGCAGGGGTTTGAGTAACTTTAAAGAATATTAAAAATGACTGTTGTACAAAGAAGGACCCACATCTCGGTTGGAGGTTTAGGGCTTGTCTACACTGCCTTGCAGTTCAGATTATGGGGGGTGAAAAGCAGTGTGCACCAAAGTGCTGCACTGTAACTGCCCTGTGTAGATACTGAGGGCATGAACTAAACAGCTCCTCATTTGTATTAACATACTCCTCTTCAAACAGGATTACATTAATGCTAACGAGGAACCTTTTCATTCGCACCTAATGCATCCACATGGGGAAGTTATAGCACAGACAGGAGCCAGATTTAAAAAAACCAAAACAAAACAAAAAAACAAATGAAAGCTTCAGGCATCAGCAGGAATTCATTTCAAACGCATTCCGTGATTGCTTTGATTTGGCAAGTGCTTCTCTTGGACAAAACATTCTGGGAGAATATATCCTTCACTACTGGCAGATCCACCCAAACCAAGCCCAGATTAGCTTCATCTTGGCAGGGTTTCCTAGCCTATACCTTTAGAAGTCTGGCAAGTATCAGAACATCCACAGCAGATGACTTACCTTGCCAGGATCTGCCTACTATCCAATCAGAATGGCGGTGGTAAAAATATATACGTGTACCAACTTAAAAAGCTATCACTGCATCCAAGATAAAAACAGAGATCCTTCACCAGGAGTGGTTCAATGATAGCAGAAGTCAGCCTCAAATAAATAACAAGTTGAGTTAATTGGCAATGGCACCTTAAGCCTTATGGACAGTTAGGTAGAAGTATTATTGTCTGCAAGCAAGATTCTGCCTATTCATGCCTAAAAGCTTGTTCAAAGAGGAGAACAGAGAGGCTGTCCAGTGCAGTCGCTTCACAAAGAATCTTGCCAGGGCAGGATTTCACATGACATCCCAGCCAAACCCTTCTTAGGGCTGTCTTCACTGCTCCTTCAAGCAGGTAGCAACTGCTTGCTGGTTGCTTTGACAGCTTTTGCTTGCTGTTGGTGGCAGCACGTGTACTTGACCTAGCAAAGCTCACATACTGAGGCCAAACTGTGCTCTTCAAGCACAGTAGCTAGGTGTATCTCCTAGTGCGCTCTAACACAGCTCGTAGGGATTAATATTTATTGCTGTTAATGTGTTTATTTCAGTGTATAATAAATATATAAGTAAAAACTTTTTGCATCTGAAAGAAGTGGCCATGACCTTCTGACCAGAAGAAGCTGGGGAAAATACTTTCTTTTTGTCACAGCTACTATATGATTTCCTAACAACATTTGGGGATGCAACAGTACTCTTAAAGTCCATAGCAGAATGGCTGATAAAAACACGTCCCTCACACCAACCATATGGCTGTGCCCCATTTGCATGGTGCAGAATTGGCAACACAAGCCTGCCTAAGCATAGGTTTGTAGTTCTCTGTATTATTTTCTCCTCCCATCAGCTCAGCCGACAAAATTAACCAAGGTAATCCATTAATCCAATGTCTGAATCTGCTCATTTCTCTTCTGTCCTAATCATACTGAAGTGAGAGTGTTTGCAGTGATTGAAATGGAAGCTTGATCAGGCCTCTGACAAAAAATTTAACCTTGAATCCAAGGCCTACGGAAATGGTCAATCATTATAATGTAAGACCAGTAGTATAGTCTGTCCTTCTAATTTGCAAGTGTTCTGGACTGCTTTGCAGCCATACACTCATTATCTGGAATATTGAAGATGACTAGAATAAATAATAGAACAGTGAATAGGAAACTAACAATCAACTGTTTCTTTTTTTTACATTTCCCTTCTGTTGCTTTGGGTTTGTGTGTTCAAAGCCTGTCTAAACAGTACACTTTTAACTTTGCAGAGAATCTTCTGCTTTGAGAAACATACCTGATTTCAGTTTATGTAGTGATTTCACATGCAGCTGCCTTTTTAGTAACACTTTTCTTAGCTCCTTTAACATTTTTCATTTTTTTAATATTAAAAACTTCTAATCCAATACTTTTGTACAAAGGCTGCAGTATTAAGATGTGAAGTATCTTCCAGCTAACAAATAAATTAAGTAATTAAACCATTTTTGTTTGCACATTTTGAGAACAAATGGCATTCCAACAGTATGTTTCTATAAGCCATCTAGCTTGGGAAACATCTTCTGGTGGTAAATATCTGAATTATAGACTAAAATCTATTTGAGTATCAGCTTTAGAAGTTCTGCCTAAATGTGTTAATGAGATGGCTGAGAGCTCATTCAGCATTTTCATAGTCCTTTATTGGTGAAAGGCTCTGATGGTTTGAATGAATCTCCCACTCTAGAGCTGTTAAATTAAAATTGCTCCATGGGGGAAATGTGCTCTGTGTGTGTATGTGAGTGTGAGTGTGTGTGTGTAGTATAGCAAGCAACTGGTAAACCCATTGGTTTCTCACAGGATGCAGCTTGCAAAACAATAAGATATGAAAATATCTCCTCCCTGTTTTCCTCCCTGGTAGATGTCCGTAGAAGAACGATTTATGAATACCACAGGGTGGAGCTACAAATGTCAAAGATTACCAATCTGTCAGCTGTTGAGATGATACCTCTACCTAGTAAGTAAAATTTAATTTGGACAGGTCCAAAATAGTTAGAAAATGCAGCATTCCAAAATATTTTCCTAGAATCTGAGGGTTTGAAAACTTTATATAGCTGACTCAAGTAAGTTAACAGATCAGAGTTTTATCATAACTGCCAGCAGATCTTGAATGATAACTGCACTAAATGATTTTCCAATGAGTGTCTATATATCCATTGTTTGCTTCATGAAGAAAGGGAGTAAATTACAAGATTGTGAGTCAAACAAAAAAACTTATGTGTGCAGTGCAGCCCAACTTAAATGAACACACAAACAAGTTTTGCAATTCATCCACCTTCTTTGCTCAAGGTAAACCCACATTGTTTAGAAATCTTAGCATTTAAATGGCCAGCTGTACCACTATGATACACTGAAAGTAGCTATCACCCTTTTTTCCTAATCCAGTTATAGTTCTTACACACATTCCTGCCAGTCTTCTTATCAGCTTATGTCTAACTGTTAGCTATACTCAGAATGTAAGAATAAGAAGGAAAGAGATTTAAGGAAATAACTTAATACTTAACAGTAAAATTAGCAACCTGAGCGAAAGGAGGTTTTTGGAAATGGGATTAAATTTACAAATGGAAAACAAATTAAATCGTGAAGATCAAAAGTACCTTCTCTGCATACATCTGTACAGTACATGCTAACAGGCTATCTTTTATATGTCATGCTATACATCTGAGAGACCAGTGATCACTTAAATATATTTTTGGAGAGGATTTATTCTTGCTTTGTACATGTAGTAAGAATTGTCTATAAGATTAATGGGTGTATTAATTTTTATTTATTTATCCATCTCCCAGCCTGTCTCCAGTTTAACAGCTGTGGTTCCTGTGTCACTGCCCAGATTGGCTTCAACTGCAGCTGGTGTAATAAACTCCAGAGGTAAAGAGCCTTGTTTCTTTGGCCTTTGATATATGGCCGTGCTCAAAATGTATTCAAAAAAAGTTTGACCTTATATGATTCAGAATATAGGACTTGTTCTTTTGGGAATTTATTTGCTGAGGAAAGACAAGGGAGATGCTTTTGGCATTGTCATTTACAGTATCATCCTAAAGTAATATTGTTCACCACTATGAACCTCAGCAGCTCCCATTATCAGCAACACATCACTAACCCATTTAACTTTAATAAAGGAAGCTAGGAAAGAAGGGCCCAAGGGCTGACAGAGCAAGCATATGTTTCTCAGAGTTCCTACCATTATTTCCATACTCTTATCTGAAGTTCTAATTATCTTTGGTTTAAAGTGGCCGACAGAAACCATAATTAAATTCATATTTGCTCCTTGTATGTCATCAGAAAGAAATGTCACTGCATGCAGAGGCCAAGGGACAAGTATGTAAATGTAGCTATAAAAACCTGCTGGTCCCCCAAACAGGGATGAGACTGACACAACTAGGAGTTTAAAAAAAAAATCTTTGAGCCTCTCATCATGGTTAGTGAACATTTTGGGTCTCATCATCCCCTCACTGCTGCATTCACTCTGACAGTCATGTCAGCTGCAGGAACAATTTGGAAGCTTTATGGAATAGTTGAAGTGTAAAGAGCATAATGACAACTCTGTTATCGTGGCTTTTCAAAAAGTTCTTCATTTGCTGACCTTGGTCTAGAATTTATTTAACAGCCATTCAGTTATGTAAAACACAATATAGCTATGGATGTGAATTATTTGTGTTTTACTTTTCAACCTTAGAGATTAAGGACACAAGTCTTATTTATAAACTATATGAATAATTAAAGGAGAAAAGGCTATTAGCATTTTAAAAGTGTGCAGTTATTTAACAGGATGCTGAAAGATGGGCAAATAGTTGATTAAGGTGGTATGGAATTAAGAATTTGTGGTAGTTTATGTTCATGTTTTCCTTAGCCGCTTCACTTGAAGTAGGTGTGTATCAAAGCTTACTGCAAATCAGTTTTGTCCACTTATTTTGCCAGACAGCCTTGATAAGGTATTTTATCTACATCAGATTGTATCATGCAGCATGACAAATGTTGTACAGAATAAAAATATACACCTGTAGCAGGCTATTCCAAGGAAAGGCTAAGTGAGCAGGACTTGCATGTGTGCCCCAGTTGCTTGGTGTGAAGTTTAGTCTTAGGATTTGTTCCTGCTCGCACTGAAGCATGAACATGCATTGACTTAGTTAGGAGCAAGATCTGATGCTTTGGGATCATGTTGCAGTCCTTCTTGCTCAGGTGAAACACCCACTGGAATGAGTGGCAGCTTTGTTTGTGGAAACAGCAAAGATTGGTCCCTTTATGAAAGTAAAAAAACAAAACCTCCCAGCAATTGTTGTGCAGTTTTTGAATCATTATACTGAGCTACCAGAGCATTAGAAGTGCTGCAAAAAAGGCTTGATAAATCAATTCAGCCACTCATCAGTGGCAAGTATGGGGGGAGGGGGCGTGAGACTTTGATTTCTATAGAATATAAGTTTTCATTAAAGAGATTCTTGTCCTTCTGGTTGTAGATCACCTTCTATCAAGTATGTAACCTAGTACTATATGATTTTCTGCAAACAGACAACTCCAGTGCTGTTACAGTGCTCATGGCTTTGACAAGAGGTGGTAGAGTAAAATGAACAGCATGGCACATTTGCTGTTGCTATTTGTGGGTGGGAGTGAAGCTGTCAGTCATTTCATGCTACTTGTGCTTGGGAAATCTCTGACTAGCAGCAGAGGCTATTCTAACCTGAAGTTATTCATGAGAAGGATAAAAAAAAGGAGACTAAGGTTATGTCTATATACAGAAATTACACTAGTTTAAATACAATTCATTTAAAAACTGGTTCTGTCATTTAGCTTGTGTTTGTAAAATTACTGATAAAAAGCCAGATTCAAACCAATAAAACGTCCACCCAGGATTTTGCACCTGTTTAACTAAATTAGTTTTTAAACTGATTTTTGTTAAACTGATGAAACTTTATGTATGAAACAGTTCTAAGAGAGGGGAAGACTAAGGGAGACCTCTTTGCTCTCTCCACTTCTGCCTGCTGCCAGGAGGCTCGGGGAAGAATAGAGCAGTGGAGACACCTCCCTTAACAGTGGCTAGGAGGCTCTGAGAGAGGAAAAGAGACAAAAAAGCTCCTTCTTTCCATTAGCAACAAAGGAGGTGGGGCTTCAAATTTATCAGAGGGCTACTAGCTAGAGCAGGGGTGGGCAAACATTTTGCCCTGAGGGCCACATCTGTGTGGGGAAATTGCATGCAGGGCCATGAATGTAGGGCTGGGGCAGGGAGTTGGGTGCGGGAGGGAATGCAGAGTGTGGGGGGGTGCAGTGTGCAGGAAGGGGCTCGGGGCAATGGGTTGGGGCACAAGACAGGTGTGGGGGTGTATGAGGGGGCTCAGGGCAGGGGGTTGGGATGCTGGAGGGGTGCGGGGTGCAGCAGGGGTCTCAGGGCAGGGGGTTGGGGTGCAGGAGGGGTGTGGCAGGGGGTTTGGGTGCGGGGTGCAGGAGTGGTTCGGGGTGCGGTTTCCAGGGTGGCAGCAACACGCAGCGAGGCTACAACAGGCTCCCTGCCTGCCCTGGCCCCACGCTGCTCCCGGAAGTCTCTGCAGCCCCTGGGGAAGGTACCTCCCTGAAGCTCCCATTGGTCACAGTTTCCCATTCCCGGCCAACGGGAGCTGCAGGAGGTGGTGTCTGCATGCAAGGGCAACGTGCAGAGTCCTCTGCCACACTTCCTCCCTCCAGGGGCCATAGGGACATGGTGTCAGCCGCTTCCGGGAGCTGGGCAGGGCCCACGACGCCAAGGGGGTGACAATACCCGTGGGCCGGATCCAAAGCCCTGACAGGCTGGATTCGGCTCGTGGTTCGTAGTTTGCCTACCCCTGAGCTAGAGACTGGTACAAAAGATGGACAGTGAATTCTCCACTGCTGTGCACCTCATGCAGTCATTTACTTGGGAATACAGCATGGTTAGATCAAAATAATGGCAATGTTTTACACCCTCTTTGCATAGCTGCAAATGACTGCATAGTCATACATGGAATTGCCAGGCAGGATCAAGGGACAGCACCCTGATAGAAACCTCAGCACTAGAGCTCTGTGTGAGGCTATTTTTTGCATCTCACTCTCGTTCCACACCGTAATACCCACTCCCACTTCCGCATTGTTTCATGCAGTTTTATCCCACTCCCACCTGCAAAAACTTTAGATCCTGAAAATTCCTCAACAGACAGATTCCCCCATGCTCTTAAAATAACCAAAAACAAACAAAACTAAACAAAACTAAAACATGGTCAGTTAATATTATGCCTGTCAATTAATCGCAGTTAGCTCATGCAATTAACTCAAAAAAATTAATCGCGATTAATCACACTTATAACAATAGAATACCAATTGAAATGTATTAAATATTTTTTATGTTTTTCTACGTTATCAGTATTGATTTCAATTACAACACAGAATACAAAGTGTACAATGCTCTCTTTATATTATTATTTTTGATTACAAATATATGCACTGTAAAAATGATAAACAAAAGAAATAGTATTTTTCAGTTTACCTAATACAAGTACTAAAGTGCAATCTCTTTATTGTGAAAGTGTAACTTACAAATGTGGATTTTTTTTGGTTGCATAACTGCTCTCCAAAACAAAACGGTATAAAACTTTAGACCCTACAAGTCCACTCAGTCCTACTTCTTGTTCAGACAATCGCTAAGACAAACAAGTTTGTTTACATTGACAGGAGATACTGCTGACTACTTCTTATTTACAGTGTCACTTGAGAGTGAGAACGGGCATTTGCATGGCACTTTTTTAGCCAGCATTCCAAGGTATTTACATGCCAGATATGCTAAACATTCATATGCCCCTTCATGCTTCAGCCACCATTCCAGAGGACATGCTTCCATGCTGATGATGCTCATTAAAAAAAAGAATGCATCAATTAAATTTGTCACTGTACTCCTTGGGGGGAGAATTGTATGTCTCCTGCTCTGTTTTACCTGCATTCTGCATATATTTCGTGTTATAGCAGTCTCAGATGATGACCTCGCACATGTTCATTTTAAGAACACTTTGACAAAATGCAAAGAAGGTACCAATGTGTGATTTCTAAAAATAGCTATAGCACTAGACCGAAAGCTAAGAATCTGAAGTGCTGTCCAAAATCTGAGAGGGACGAGGTGTGGACAATGCTTTCAGAAGTCTTAAAAGAGCAACACTCAGATGCGGAAACTACAAAACCCAAACCACCAGAAATGAAAATCAACCTTCTGCTGGTGGCATCTGACTCAGATGATGAAAATGAACATTCTTCAGTCCATACTGCTTTGGAACATCATCGACATGGACGCCTGTCAGGAGCGGGGGTGTTGATAGCGGTCGGGGCAGTCAGGGAGCTGGGGGGAAGTTGGATAGGGTGTGACAGTCCCGGGGGGGGGTTGGGGACAAGGAGCGGGGGGGGGGGGTTGGATGGGTTGGGGGTTCTGAGTGGGGCAGTCGGGGGTGGTAAGTGGGAGGGGGCAGGGTAAGATAGGGGGCAGGGGCCAGGCTGTTTGGGGAGGCACAGTCTTCCCTACTCAGTCCTCCTTGCAGTTTTGCAACCCTGATGTGGCCCTCGGGCCAAAAAGTTTGCCCATCCCTGGCTTACACAGAGACTTGAAGAAGAGCTCTGTGTAAGCTCAAAACCTCCTCTCTCTCTCTCTCTCTCTCTCTCTCTCACCAACAGAAGTTAGTCCAATAAAAGATATTATCTCACACAATTCCAAAATGGGCAGTTCTGAATAACTATAAAGCATAAAATATCCAATGGTGTGCAGCATGAAATGTAGCTGAATGGTATCAGAAATTTAATGCAATGCATAGTAGTAATTAGGAAGCACATTACAATGTATCAATCATCAAATGCAAGTTCTGCTCTCAACTTGCAAAATGTTTTCTCCTTCCCAGCAGCTTAGATTGCTTTATGCAACATTTTGGTCCAGTGATTCTCTTATGTTATCCGGCCACTCTTCAAAGATGTCCACATTGTCCAAAGGATGATTATTTTTACAAATTACAGTCATTGCCCTCTTGCCTTGATACTGTGAAGGGAGTGAATTCATTTTCACGGTCTAGCTTGCGTTTCAAGGGAAGGCGAGTTTGGACTATGACAAATACACATCAAGTTCCCCAACACCCACTTTTTGGTAATCTTTTGCCATATTTTATAACCTGTTTGGCAACTATATTTTGTGTGTCTTGATAGCAGCAAAATGCTCCAAATCATGAGCTTCAGTTCCAGCAAGTATTTTTGTTCTTTAAAAGCCAAAATTAACTTTGATAAAATATTTCACTGTTATGTGTGGTAAAGGAATACAAACTAGATTAAGATAGCTGAATTTCCTGGTCCAAAATTGCTAAGGATAGATTTTTGTGTGTGGCTTCATCCCAAGTACTCCATTTTTTCTGTGAACCATTGTTTATCAATTGTAATTCCTGTAAAATAATACAGCCCTGGATTTTTATCTCCCATTGGGATAAATATTGTACCTCTGCAGTGGAGCAGAATCTATTTGGGAAAACAGATAAAATACCACATGAACTATTAACACAGGCATTTTGAAAGTGCTTAAGAATATACAGAAAATTAATATTTAATTTTGGAGGGAATACTTGCAGAATTTTTTCAAGTAGTCATAAGAAGGTACTTTGGAAACTACAAGACAAGCCCATCCACAATAATTGAAAGACTTTTCCTGAGTAATGTATCTGACTCCTGTAAAGTAGATAATGGCCCTAAAAACTGTTTTAACAGATTGAGTCAAGAAACAGGACAGAAAATAACAGAATCTCCTTCCTTATACTCAAGAGTCCATAGAGGAAGGCAATTAACATTTACTGTGATACCCTGAATACAGCATTTAACTTGGGCATTGGGAAGTCCTGCCATTGTCAAGTAAGGAGCAGGGAAGCAGTGAATTTATTTCCCACTGATCAGAATGTGATAAAACAAGATCCACAAGCGGCTTCAGTGGCCATTGAAGTGGTCTCCTAGAGAAGCAAAGAAGCTGGGGCAATAAGCAGATATTCTAAAGTGAGATTGCTTAGAGCATGTAAGCTAATAAAGAAATACCAAACAACCATCTCTTTAGTATAAAGTAAAACTCTTTTACACTCCCACAGCCCCTTTTTCTTGAGGACAGCATTTATCAAAGCTACGTTACCACTAAACACAGCATTCTGTATTTTTTGTCTCTCATGCACAGTACAATACAATTAAAATTTTATATTGTGTCATTCGTATGACTAAGCACAGTTGTTACAACAATAAAATCTTTATTCAAAGGCCTTGTCTACCCAGAAGAAATCCACCAGCACAGCTATTCCAGTATGATTTAGCTATTCCTGAATAACTCTCCTGCATGGACACACTATTCTGGAATAAAAATGATTTTACTTTTTTCAGAAGAATAGAATGTCCACATGGGGAACTATTCCGGAATAGCTATTGCAGAATACCTTAGTCCACAGAAGCTATGCCGGTAACTTTCGCCATGTAGATGAGCCCCAAGAATGTGAAAGTAGACGTGAACGTGAGGCCAGGGTAGATAATAATTAACTCCAGGGCAGGGTGCTTGCTGACAGCTCCCCAGTTGTACACTGTGGGGAAAAATGGGATCTGAGCTGAATTTTTGAGATGTGGTGTGAATGAAGAGAGGGCAGCCTGTTCTTGGTAGCTGTTCTGGCATCAGCAAAAAGATCAGCTTCCCACAGAGTGATCAGAGGGAGAGGGTAAGAAATAACACCCAAGACTCAGAGTAGCAGCCGTGTTAGTCTGTATTCGCAAAAAGAAAAGGAATACTTGTGGCACCTTAGAGACTAACAAATTTATTAGAGCATAAGCTTTCGTGAGCTACAGCTCACTTCATCGGATGCATTTGGTAGAAAAAACAGGGGAGATTTATATATATACACACAGAGAACATGAAACAATGGGTTTATCATACACACTGTAAGGAGAGTGATCACTTAAGATAAGCCATCACCAGCAGCAGGGCGGGGAAAGGAGGAAAACCTTTCATGGTGACAAGCAAGGTAGGCTATTTCCAGCAGTTAACAAGAATATCTGAAAAAAGAAAAGGAGTACTTGTGGCACCTTACAGACTAACAAATTTATTAGAGCATAAGCTTTCGTGAGCTACAGCTCACTTCACGGGCTTTGTTGCAAGGATAGGTTCCTGGGTTAGTGGTTCTGTTGTGTGGTGTTGCTGGTGAGTATTTGCTTCAGATTGGGGGGCTGTTGCCCGTTGCCAACTCTGTCCACATATCTATTCAGGGGATACCATCATAGGGCCTAATCACATCAGCCACACTATCAGAGGCTCGTTCACCTGCGCATCTACCAATGTGATATATGCCATCATGTGCCAGCAATGCCCCTCTGCCATGTACATTGGCCAAACTGGACAGTCTCTACGTAAAAGAATGAATGGACACAAATCAGACGTCAAGAATTATAACATTCAAAAACCAGTTGGAGAACACTTCAATCTCTCTGGTCACTCGATTACAGACCTAAGAGTGGCTATCCTTCAACAAAAAAGCTTCAAAAACAGACTCCAACGAGAGACTGCTGAATTGGAATTAATTTGCAAACTGGATACAATTAACTTAGGCTTGAATAGAGACTGGGAATGGATGAGTCATTACACAAAGTAAAATTATTTCCCCATGTTATTTCTCCCCCCCCCACCCCACCCCCCACTGTTTCTCAGATATTCTTGTTAACTGCTGGAATTAGCCTACCTTGCTTGTCACCATGAAAGGTTTTCCTCCTTTCCCCCCTGCTGCTGGTGATGGCTTATCTTAAGTGATCACTCTCCTTACAGTGTGTATGATAAACCCATTGTTTCATGTTCTCTGTGTGTGTATATCAATCTCCCCTCTGTTTTTTCCACCAAATGCATCTGATGAAGTGAGCTGTAGCTCACGAAAGCTTATGCTCTAATAAATTTGTTAGTCTCTAAGGTGCCACAAGTACTCCTTTTCTTTTTGCAAACACCCAGGACTGTTTTTGAAGGGAACTGTATAACTATAGAATAGTTATATTTAGTACTCGTATTACTTTACATCCATAGATCTAAATGTGTCTTACCCCAGTACATAAACAAGTTTATCCCCATTATACAGATTAGGAAATGTAAGTACAGAAAAGTGAAGATTTAATTTTTCAAAAGCATCCCCTAACTTTGGGAGTCACCACATTGGGTGCCCAGTTTCACACTCCCAGCAGCCAGGGAGAACCAGAAACGAGCTGCTTAACAGAAATAGACAAAACACAAAACATGGCAGTAATAGGCGATTTCAACTACCCAGACATCTGTTGGAAAAGCAATATGGCAAAACACAAAATTTCCATTAAGTTCTTAGAACTTTTTGTTTCAGAAAGTGGAGGAAGAAACCAAAGAGGGAGGGTAGGGACGGCATTTTAGGCTTGATTCTGACCAACAGAAAGGAATTTGTAGCAAATCTGATGGTGGAAGGCAATTTGGGTGTACGTGATCATGAGACGATAGATTACATGAGTCTAAGGAAAGGAAGGAGAGAGAGCAGTGGAATAAGGACAATGGACTTCAAAAAAGAAGACTTCAACCAACTCGAAGAACTGAGAGGCAAGGTCTCGTGGGAAGATAATCTAAAATGACAGAGGAATTCAGGAGAGCTGTCAGGTTTTCAAGGAGACAATATTAAAGGGCACAACTTCAAACTATCCTGATGCGAAGGAGAGCTAGGAAAAAAATAGTAGGAGGCCAAGGTGGCTTCATGAAGAGCTCTTTAATGACATGCGCGCCTCAGCGCTTTCCTGACTCTGGGCCACAGTGATAAGGAGTAGGAGAAAATAATTCTCTCTCATATGCAGGTGTGTACACTAGTAATGGCACCTGTTATGAAACCAGGAAGTTATTCCTGAGTTTTAAGTGATGTGCTCAACACGAAGTCTAAAGTCCGAAAGGCTTTTGAGAAGGATCCCAGTAATGTCATGTAAAGTCTTGATATTTCTGAGTTCTCTTTATTACAATCACAGCTTCTACCTAAATCGATACTGAGGAAACACATTATTTTGCATTCCAAGCTGAATAACTGGAAGGGGGAAAAAGCAAGTTTGGGAACTTGCTCTTCTCAGGAAAATGATTTTAAACTGAAATATTATTTGATATTTTTTGTAGATACCTTTATAGTAGCTCCTTGTCGATATACAAAACAATACCTTATCGCTCTATATTTAGATCTCTGGGTAAGCCTGAAATGTTCTTGTTTGTTTTTTTCTTCTTTTCAGTAGCAGTTTCAAATATATTAAGGTTAATTTTAAATCTGATTTTGGATCTGAAAATTTCCAACATTCAGGGTGTTGGGGTGGGGTTTGTTTTGATTTAGACCTATCTGTACCATAAATATTTTCCTATAAGCTTTTGAGGGCAGGTTACTGTAATATAAATAATAATCAGATGTGACCATGTTGCTTGTCCACCCACCCCTCGTAAAAAAATTAAAAGAACAGAGCAGGGAGAGATATTTTATAAAGACACTGAATTAGATGAAAGTTAATAACATTAAAGGCCACTTTTTCAAAAGAGATCTGGACTAAAATTTCCAGTGCTCAGTATGCACAATCCAGGCCAGGCTCACAAAAGTGCTCAGTCAACACCCAGAAGCTCCCATTGTGGCATGCATTATGCTAAACACTTTTGTAAATCTGGCCCTTACTGTGGATGCTGAGCTTTCTTGAAAATCATGGCCCGTTTGTGTTGTGGTTGTGGTGTTCCTTCAAACTTCATAGATCCACCCTTGGGAGCATTGAGATGCAGGGAGGTATTCATCGTCCAGTATCTCATGTAATTGACCATTCAGATAGTTAAATCTGAATGATCCTGGCTCCTTTTTAAACACATTTATTTTTTGTAATTTGGTGGAGTTTTCTTTCTTTTTTCCCCTTGTGCATGTTAAATATTTATAATCAGAATTAAGTGTGGGAGGTGTTGATTTATATTATGGATATTTTTACCGCAGCCCAATTTTAAGTGACAGCAATGGGCCGCTATAACAAAATCAGGTATAAGATCTGATCTCCTGAGTTACAAAGAAAGAAAATGAAGAATTTGTACCAATTAAGTAAAACACCAGAGGCATCATACATAACCCAGTGAACATTGTCGATTCATATACAAATGACAAGAAAAATCTAATTTGAAATGTTTTATAAGGGCTAGAGATTTCAAACAATGTGTGTTCCCTAAACATTAGTACATTCTAACAGCATGCAGAACATTATGAAAGTGAGACCCAATTTGCTGATCATTTTGCTGCTTCAGGCAAAGAAAAGTGGGGGGAAATTGTCCAGATTCTGGCTCACTCTATAATTAATATTCCAGTTACAGTGTTTCTTTTGGGAGTGGTGCTAGAGTGGCTTTATATGAAAAATGAACAAGCATGCATATTTGTAACATCTAGGTCTATTGTGGCAGTCTATTGAATCAGCTCAAATTTGTCCCTATGCTAAACTGAAGATAATGTTAGTGCTGTTTTTCCAACTTGGGGCCAGTTGCTGCCCAGATTATACCACAATCACATTGAAATTCATGAGGTAAAGAATTTGGCCCTTCCTTGGGGAGAGTGCTTTGATTTTAACACAATGTTTTGTTTTCTTCTTTTTTAGAGATCGTCTTGCGATAGGGAGGGGGGGTCTTTTAAATCAAGTGCAACAAAAGTGTCGGGAATGATAAGTTTTGTATGGGGAAATGTGTCTGCCCCGATATGCTGCTGATAACTAGAACTGTATTTTATGGAGCAGAAAATTGCTCCACACCCAACTTCTTCAATTCCCTTCCAAGCTGCCTTTTTCTTAATTTGACAAGCTAATCTGAACACATGAACTGCATGAAACTGTAAGGAAATTAGCATTCAATAATTGAGAATTTGGTATGCATGGCTAACCTGATGGAGTAAAGCAAGAAAAGAAAGCAACACAGGACTGTGTAATGAACAAAGCATTTCCTCAAACTGGGGTAAACTTCGTGATGTTTGGGATGTGATGAAGGGGGCCTTGTAAGATCTTAGAATTAGGTCTCCCACATGGGATGAAAATTGTGTCTTGAAGACAATGTAGAGTGAGTGAAGTTAAAGGCTGTCATCATCGCTGAATACATATGATTATGATTCCATAAAGCATTTATATTGAAAATTAGCCTCTAGCCAGATGAATTAGACTTTTATTGAGATTTATGCATTGATGAACTGCAGATAAATTAAGCAGTCCTTCTAATACATAATATCATTGTGTAGCTTTTAGTAGCATCTGGACTTTATGAAATCATTGTGGAATTGCAGGACACAAATGTGTCGAGAAAAGCCGACTTACCAAATTATAGTTTATGTATACCTCATGGCTGGTCCATACAGAATTATTTTCTCAGGACACACCCTGGCATTTTCCTACAACCTTAGTTTTTACATCCTGCATATTCCACTCCACAATGTTTCTTTCCTTCCTCACACTTTCTTCTTCTGCAGTCCCTTCAGGTTCTTCTGCTCACTGATAATCCCCAATGCTTAGCTGCTAAGAATGGATATCTAAGCTGCTTGCACTGTTCTGTTAACATGTCAGTTTATAGTTGTTATTCTCATCTAAATTATTTAGTGGATATGTTCAGGAATCCTGCTCCAGAACAGAAACCTTTCCATTCCTTCCTGGTACAATGCCACTGAACAAGCTTTTACATATGTTATCAGCTCCTTCCTGTTGAGGATACTTTCCCTAAAGCTCTAAGTCTGCTCAATATTGAAGAAGGTTCTTAAGAAATGTGGTGTTGAGTCCCAAAATCCTGCTATACTTGATTTTGAGTTTGTCTCCAAACAATTGGCCAAAAGGACGAATGATGTTCCCCCTCCTCTGGAATCCTACTCATGTCAGGATCTTGCTTTTAAGAATGATTTACTAGGAAAGTATAACAATAACCAGGACCAGAGCGAGAGACCCAGCCAAGCCCCACTACTAACATTTCTTGGATAAACATGTCTTGCTCCAAGAGATGATTTTTATTTTCATTCTCCTTTCCTTGCCATTTCTCTTAAAGAATTATAGTTCTGCAAGAAATCTGGACACAGACTATGGAAGTCACTGCCAGATGAAATAACAATGGCCACCAGCCTTTGCTATTTTCAGACCATTTCAAAATCCATTTCTTTGACTTTTTTTCGCAACATAGGCCTCTCAAGCATAACAGGTCCTCATTCTTGTTGTGTTCTGTAAAATAGGTAGGAGATTTTTAAAGACACAAAGAGCAATTAAACATTTAAATCCCATCCACACTAGGGGAGCTGAGTATCTAACTACCATTTGTGCCTTTGAAAATGTTTATTTTTGCTGGCTGGGATAGAAGAGAGATTATAATTCTTGTGTTAGTTTTCATGGAAGATCTTCAGATACAGTAGTGATGAAACCCTAGATAAATAGCCCATTTTTTCACTAGAAACGCCTGTGAGATTTGTTATGCTCAGATCTGTTATGATTCTTTTACATGCCAGTAAGCTATTATTGCTATTATTGCTCATTTATAATAATAGAACAAAACAATGAAAATGCCCAGTCTTTGATGAGCCATTTGTATCAGGAGTTGAAACTTCCATGCCAGCATAAATCTTTGAAGTCTCAGTACAGTAGAGTTAATTCCTTAATTCCTGCATTGTTTGTTTATCTTGGTAATGCTAAAGCCATAACAGTGAATGTGGCCTTATTCTATTAAGCTGGCATGTGCCATTGGATGAAATACTCATTTGCTGGCAGAACTACAGCATGTTCAGTTGCACAGCAGTTTCCACCATCACATTTTCTTATGCTTGTTTTTGTACATTGATAGCTTGTATCACACCAAAGCTTAGATTCAGGCATATTCCTATACAACAGGCACCTTGAGAATCTCAGGTGAAATGTGCTATTTAAATGCTATAATATGGTGTATAAAGAATGGTGTATGGTGTATAAAGAATGGTGTATGCTGTAATGTAATTACAATAAATGTAACAAACTCAACCCAGAGGTCTTGTGGTAATTCTGTTCATTGTCACTATCTGCAAATGGTTAGATCTAGGTATATCGTAGGAAGAGTGCAACTGATCCCTGACCAGATGTCTGGTATCACTCACCCATGACCCCTGCTCCAGCAGGCTGAAGAGTAGCAGTAGCAGTCTTTGAAATGATTTCTGCCCATACTTCCCAGGCAGAATGATGGTGACTAATGAGGAGTTTTTATGTTGGTGGCTGACATTCAGGGTTTTGACAGGGAAGAGGAAGAATGTGTGGGGGGGGAATATAATTTAAATGCAAATAAGAATCTGCTTATAGGTAAGCACTACTGGGCTGCAAAAATTCTCCCAATCAATTGCTGGCCAAATATATAACCAAAGCATTTCTAATTAATTGAATTCCTTATTGTAATTCCAGCACAAATCTGTATTGTGAGAGACAGGAAACTAACTAGCTAGTTTGGTAGTCCTCATTTTCTTAACATTAATTTTACAGTGTTCATATTCAGAAATTTGCATGACAATTTGGCTAGTATTTTAGTGTGTACATTACATTCTGACTAGATGGCCTGAAATAAAACAATTGACTGTCTGAATCTCATAGACCCAAATATCTGTTTTAGCCATGGAGAAGCTGGGTGGCCACTATTTTGCTAAGTTCTCTTCTGGAAGGACTAACACATTAAAGCTGTGCTTCTGAAAATGACATGAGCATAACTGGAGACATGTTGACACAGTATTGCCCTTATAAATACCTTGTTTAAGGTAGGGGGAATTAAGGAAGATGCTGCTTTTTGGTGTGAAAGTATTTTAAATGGCATCATGGAGTACTTCAGATCCATAATGATTAAGTAAAATATTCATCCTATCTAAGGTTCCCTGAAAAGAGTCTTTAGGTAAACTTGAAGTCTGTACAGCTGCACATAGAATAAAAATATTAGAGATGAAGAACTACTCAGTCATTTAATTCATTCCCCCCCACAACTGGAAAATTGTTCTCTGCAGCATATATATTTTCTAATGGTTGCCCAGTCCAGTTTTGGATGTTCCAGGTGATGGGGACTCCAGTATTTCCCTTTGGAGGCAATTCCAGTTTCAGAAAATTAAGAGAACTTCTCTCAATATTTGTCCTACGTTTTCCTTTCCTTAATTTCATCCCATTCCTTTACTCTACCCTTTTGTTCCCAACCCCATAATAGCCTAGTTCTACTAAACTCTTCCAATATAAGCAAAAAGAAAAGGAGTACCCGTGGCACCTTAGAGACTAACAAATTTATTAGAGCATAAGCTTTCGTGAGCTACAGCTCACTTCATCGGATGCATTTGGTGGAAAAAGCAGAGGAGAGATTTATATACACACACACACAGAGAACATGAAACAATGGGTTTATCATACACACTGTAAGGAGAGTGATCACTTAAGATAAGCCATCACCAGCAGCGGGGGGGGGGGGGGAGGAGGAAAACCTTTCATGGTGACAAGCAAGGTAGGCTAATTCCAGCAGTTAACAAGAATATCAGAGGAACAGTGAGGGGGGTGGGAGGGAGAAATACCATGGGGAAATAGTTTTACTTTGTGTAATGACTCATCCATTCCCAGTCTCTATTCAAGCCTAAGTTAATTGTATCCAGTTTGCAAATTAATTCCAATTCAGCAGTCTCTTGTTGGAGTCTGTTTCTGAAGCTTTTTTGTTGAAGTATAGCCACTCTTAGGTCTGTGATCGAGTGACCAGAGAGATTGAAGTG
Source organism: Dermochelys coriacea (assembly GCF_009764565.3). Classification (NCBI taxonomy): domain Eukaryota; kingdom Metazoa; phylum Chordata; order Testudines; family Dermochelyidae; genus Dermochelys; species Dermochelys coriacea. Next base: position 233,120,767 of record NC_050069.1, read on the forward strand.
TTCTCCAACTGGTTTTTGAATGTTATAATTCTTGACGTCTGATTTGTGTCCATTCATTCTTTTACGTAGAGACTGTCCAGTTTGGCCAATGTACATGGCAGAGGGGCATTGCTGGCACATGATGGCATATATCACATTGGTAGATGCGCAGGTGAACGAGCCTCTGATAGTGTGGCTGATGTGATTAGGCCCTATGATGGTATCCCCTGAATAGATATGTGGACAGAGTTGGCAACGGGCTTTGTTGCAAGGATAGGTTCCTGGGTTAGTGGTTTTGTTGTGTGGTGTGTGGTTGCTGGTGAGTATTTGCTTCAGACTGGGGGGCTGTCTGTAAGCAAGGACTGGCCTGTCTCCCAAGATCTGTGAGAGTGATGGGTCGTCCTTCAGGATAGGTTGTAGATCCTTGATGATGCGTTGGAGATGTTTTAGTTGGGGGCTGAAGGTGATGGCTAGTGGCGTTCTGTTGTTTTCTTTGTTGGGCCTGTCCTGTAGTAGGTGACTTCTGGGTACTCTTCTGGCTCTGTCAATCTGTTTCTTCACTTCAGCAGGTGGGTATTGTAGTTGTAGGAATGCATGATAGAGATCTTGTAGGTGTTTGTCTCTGTCTGAGGGGTTGGAGCAAATGCGGTTATATCATAGCGCTTGGCTGTAGACAATGGATCGAGTGGTATGATCTGGATGAAAGCTAGAGGCATGTAGGTAGGAATAGCGGTCAGTAGGTTTCCGATATAGGGTGGTGCATGTATAGCTTGTGCCACACACTCTCAAAGAAACTGCGGAACCACCTGATCAACATCCTCTACAGCAAACAGGGAAAGATTAAGAATGAGCTCTCAAAACTGGATACTCTCATAAAGAACCAACCTTCCACACAAACTTCCTCGTGGCTGGACTTTACAAAAACTAGACAAGCCATTTACAAAACACACTTTGCTTCTCTACAAAAGAAAAAGGACACTAAGCTATCTAAACTACTATATGCCACAAGGGGCCACAACAATGGTTCCTGTAACCCACCCAGCAATATTGTTAATCTATCCAACTATACTCTTAGCCCAGCAGAAGAATCTGTCCTATCTTGGGGCCTCTCCTTTTGCCCCTCCACCCCCACGAACATGATACAGTTCTGTGGTGACCTAGAATCCTATTTTCGACGTCTCAGACTCAAGGAATATTTCCAACACACCTCTGACCAACATATTAACCCACAGAGACCTTCCTGCCAACACAACAAAAAGAAGGATTCTGGGTGGACTCCTCCTGAAGGTCGAAACAGCAGCCTGGATTTCTACATAGACTGCTTCCGCCGACGTGCACGAGCTGAAATTGTGGAAAAGCAGCATCGCTTACCCCATAACCTCAGCCATGCAGAACACAGTGCCATCCACAGCCTCAGAAACAACTCTGACATCATAATCAAAAAGGCTGACAAAGGAGGTGCTGTCGTCATCATGAATAGGTCGGAGTATGAACAAGAGGCTACTAGGCAGCTCTCCAACACCACTTTCTACAAGCCATTACCCTCTGATCCCACTGAGAGTTACCAAAAGAAACTACAGCATTTGCTCAAGAAACTCCCTGAAAAAGCACAAGAACAAATCCGCACAGACACACCCCTGGAGCCCCGACCTGGGGTATTCTATCTGCTACCCAAGATCCATAAACCTGGAAATCCTGGACGCCCCATCATCTCAGGCATTGGCACCCTGACAGCAGGATTGTCTGGCTATGTAGACTCCCTCCTCAGGCCCTTCGTTACCAGCACTCCCAGCTATCTTCGAGACACCACTGACTTCCTGAGGAAACTACAGTCCATTGGTGATCGTCCTAAAACCACCATCCTAGCCACTATGGATGTAGAAGCCCTCTACACCAACATTCCACACAAAGATGGACTACAAGCCGTCAGGAACAGTATCCCCGATACTGTCACGGCTAACCTGGTGGCTGAACTTTGTGACTTTGTCCTGACCCATAACTATTTCACATTTGGTGACAATGTATACCTTCAAATCAGCGGCACTGCGATGGGTACCCGCATGGTCCCACAGTATGCCAACATTTTTATGGCTGACTTAGAACAACGCTTCCTCAGCTCTCGTCCCCTAATGCCCCTACTCTATTTGCGCTACATTGATGACATCTTCATCATCTGGACCCATGGAAAAGAAGCTCTTGAGGAATTCCACCATGATTTCAACAATTTCCATCCCACCATCAACCTCAGCCTGGACCAGTCCACACAAGAGATCCACTTCCTGGACACTACGGTGCTAATAAGCGATGGTCACATAAACACCACCCTATATCGGAAACCTACTGACCGCTATTCCTACCTACATGCCTCTAGCTTTCATCCAGATCATACCACTCAATCCATTGTCTACAGCCAAGCGCTATGATATAACCGCATTTGCTCCAACCCCTCAGACAGAGACAAACACCTACAAGATCTCTATCATGCATTCCTACAACTACAATACCCACCTACTGAAGTGAAGAAACAGATTGACAGAGCCAGAAGAGTACCCAGAAGTCACCTACTACAGGACAGGCCCAACAAAGAAAACAACAGAACGCCACTAGCCATCACCTTCAGCCCCCAACTAAAACCTCTCCAACGCATCATCAAGTATCTACAACCTATCCTGAAGGACGACCCATCACTCTCACAGATCTTGGGAGACAGACCAGTCCTTGCTTACAGACAGCCCCCCAATCTGAAGCAAATACTCACCAGCAACCACACACCACACAACAGAACCACTAACCCAGGAACCTATCCTTGCAACAAAGCCCGTTGCCAACTCTGTCCACATATCTATTCAGGGGATACCATCATAGGGCCTAATCACATCAGCCACACTATCAGAGGCTCGTTCACCTGCGCATCTACCAATGTGATATATGCCATCATGTGCCAGCAATGCCCCTCTGCCATGTACATTGGCCAAACTGGACAGTCTCTACGTAAAAGAATGAATGGACACAAATCAGACGTCAAGAATTATAACATTCAAAAACCAGTTGGAGAACACTTCAATCTCTCTGGTCACTCGATCACAGACCTTAGAGTGGCTATACTTCAACAAAAAAGCTTCAGAAACAGACTCCAACAAGAGACTGCTGAATTGGAATTAATTTGCAAACTGGATACAATTAACTTAGGCTTGAATAGAGACTGGGAATGGATGAGTCATTACACAAAGTAAAACTATTTCCCCATGGTATTTCTCCCTCCCACCCCCCACCCCCCCACTGTTCCTCTGATATTCTTGTTAACTGCTGGAATTAGCCTACCTTGCTTGTCACCATGAAAGGTTTTCCTCCTTCCCCCCCCCCCCCCCCGCTGCTGGTGATGGCTTATCTTAAGTGATCACTCTCCTTACAGTGTGTATGATAAACCCATTGTTTCATGTTCTCTGTGTGTGTGTGTATATAAATCTCTCCTCTGCTTTTTCCACCAAATGCATCCGATGAAGTGAGCTGTAGCTCACGAAAGCTTATGCTCTAATAAATTTGTTAGTCTCTAAGGTGCCACGGGTACTCCTTTTCTTTTTGCAAATACAGACTAATACGGCTGCTACTCTGAAACCAATATAAGCATTATCATATAGTAACAAATAAATCATTTGCTTTTCACCTTCCAGATACCATAATGTATATTAATGTGTATTTCTAATGAGGAAACTGATGATCCCCAACTGTTCTATAATTCTTCAAAAATCTTGCTGAGTATTGACTATATCATTTGACTTTGCACTCGTTTTAGGAAAAAGAGAGTGAGTTAGGTGGAGGAAAAAACAAATACCTTTCTGAACTTAAAGGTGGCATCATCACAGCTCTCTGAGCAGAGTCAATCACAGGACATTTCAGCCCCTTTTGTTTCATTGCTCTCCTGGGTTGATTAATTCTTTGAGACTCTGTAGCAGAGTTCCACATTGTTTTCCTTTGGCTCTGTTTTAATTATCCTCTCCAATTCATCTTCACAAAAACATCAGTATGAGCATAGAGCTTCTAGAAGTGTATGGATTCTTAACAAGAATAGGGAAGAAAAGATTTCCATCAGGCTGCCTAATAAACCTCTTAAACATTGGCAGTCATGAAGGATCATCATATTGTGTAGATTACAACTCTTCCCTCACAGTAACATCCTCCCATTGACCTCTTAACAACTCTTCCTCCTTGTAGCTGAAATCCCTGCATTACCTTTTTGAGTGTATTAGGACTTGAGAGGGCAACATATCATTGCAACACCTGGATGTTTCTATAATTCCCCTTTTAGTGGTGTAAGCATCACTCCTCAGTGATATTGAGATAGCCACGTTTTCTTTATTAGCTATTCCCGTTACACAATCAGCATAGTTTAGGATGGGTGTGAAAGGGATTAGACACTCCAATTTTGAAGGGACGTGTAGGCCTGCTTTATTGCAAGGAACAATTTTTTCTCCTTTAACTATCAATTCTTCCTGGTTTTCACTCTATAAAGATGTTCCAGTGAAAAGGTTTCTAATCTAATCTCAGGAGTGGCCCTTCATGTGTGTTAATGGTGAAACAACTACAAAGTGAAGCTGAAAGGCCAGGATCCTTAACCAAGAATGAGCTATGCATCCCCTGATAATCTATAAAATCACTCAGGGTTTTTATTAGTAGCATATTACAAAATAAAAGTGTGAATGTAGTCCATGTAAAAATGAAGGCCCTTATAGCACTGGTTTGAAGCAGGCACAGTGTGAGCAGGCATTGGGCAAGATTTTTCACACAAGTTTACCAATTGCAGCTCAGCTCTGATTTGCAACATTCCTCCTAATCTAGGCATCTTTAGAGCAAAACCCACCAGTTCTAATGGTTTGTACATTGGGTTTTTTAATCAAATGAAAACTCCTTGTTTTTGCACACTTGCCTGTTCCAGAAGTCAGGGTTTCTGTCTCCCTGCCCCCTCTTTATACATCACAGTACCTGCAGTAGTTTTTCTAATGACAAAAACTAAATCCTTATAATTTAACTCCAGAGCAGGCCTCTCACTGGCTATTCCATCCTTTCCCTGTGGGTTTGCCTATTAAGTAGGAAAAAGTTATGGTTAGGAAAATGTTAGTAAAACAGATACTACTATATGTAGGTCCTTTTTTATAGGGACCATTTAAAAAATCTGGCTGTAAGGAGAAAACGCTTGCCTTGCCTGCCTGTGAATGAAAACCTTTGATTTATTTTTGTCACAAGCACTAGCATTCGTTCCTAGCAATCATAACTGCCTCATTCCTCTCTGCTGCAAAAAACCCGGGGTCTTCTCTCTGAAAAGCAGTCAGTCTTTTTTACACTGCTCTGTCTTCAGTCTTTATAGCATCCATTGACAGAATATTTGTTTTGTCTTTCACCTCCACTCCTTGGGACTTTCTTGTGGCAATTTACAGTGGAGGTTTCTGTAAGAGAGTTGAATTCTTTCCTTTCAGAATGGGCAGAACGAGTGTTTCAAATTTGTACACCATCAGATAGAAAAGAAACAGGTTCACTCACTTAAAAATGAGAGTGAAGAGCTTATAAGGTGTAGCAGATAAGGTTATGGGGCCAAGCTCTGCTCACCTTATTCACACAAGTAAATCTCATTTCAGTCAAACCATTTTGCTTGCATGAATAGGGTCACCACGATTTAGTCCATAATACTCAGTAATCAGTTTCTTTGTTTCTGCCTTTACAGAGGGATGTAGTGGAGGCCTCAAAGTCTTGGGTCAGTTTTCCAAGGATGATGGCGAAGGACCTAGGTCAGAGTCAAATTAAGGTGTAGGCACTTTAGGCCCATACATTGCCCCAAGTTCCGGAGTCTTGTGATTACATCTAAATAGGAGCTCTCAGTTCAAAAGAAAAAAAAAAGTCTGTAACTGAACTTATGACATGAAATAAAAATGTGTCACAGCTGTAATGGGTGCAGCAACATCTGCAGACAGCCTGAACAGTAGCTCTAGGAGATATGAACTGTCTCATTCATTTCTATGGTCTGTTAGCACTCAGAGCCAGTGCACATGGCAACCCTGGAAACCCCACCTCAGAAAAGGACTCTATGTGTGTACAGGCCCAGCCCACTTACCCACCCACCCAACAGATGCACCCTGGCAATTGGGGTGGGGGGTTCTACTACCACAACCCGCTTGTCCTGGAAGGAGAGGAAACCCCTGCTGACACCGTGGCTATTCCTAAATGGGGGGGGGGAAGGTTGGGTGCTGCTATTCCTGGGGGAAGAAAGCAGCCCCCTGTTGCTGCTGCTACCTCTCAAGGAGAGGGTCCTTCTGCCACTACCACTCCCAGGGAGGGTGAACCCATTGCCTGGGGGCTGGGGGTGGCAGAGCCATGTAAGGCCCTGTGTACTAGTACACGAGATTGCCTCAATTTGGCCTTGAGCTAGGTTGTATATAGATAATGATGTAACTGTTTATATAAAAGTTAGATTAGTTTACAGCAGACATAGAACCACATCTAGATTACATATATCAGTGGGTATTAAAGAAAGTGTATCATCTTGTAGTTAAAGTATTGGAGTCCTGGGCTCTGCTACAGGCTTCCTGTGCGATCTTAGTCAAATCACTTAAAATCTCCCCTGTGCCTCAATTCCTCTTCTGTAAAATGGGGATAAATGGTACTTTCTTGTCTCTGTGTTTTAACTATTAAGTCTGTGACCTCTTTGAGGCAGGGACTAACTCTTACAATGTGTATGCACAGGGTGTAGCACAACAGGGCCCCAGTATCAGTTTAGGCCACTTAGCACAGTTGTGATGCAAACAATAATAAATCAAATGACAAGTAGCAGTAGACTAGGAAATTTAATCATTGTGGGGGATGCTTTGGAGACTGTTTTATGGGACAGAACATTGTCTGGAATGCACAGATTGGTTATGGGCAGCCAGCCTGGATTCCTATTCAAGAGGCCCCACTTAGCTGATCAGCAGCAGTTCTGTGGAGGCTGGCTTGGTGAAAGAATTGGGGAGTAAGGATGCAGGGAGCCTGAGTTACTGTGAACACTGACCTTCCTTGCTCTCTCCTTGCTGAGCTGTACCACGTGTCTGCCTCTTCTTCCAGAGCAGCAGCCCTTTGATCTGCAGCTGGGAAGAAGCCTACTCCGTTTCCAGCCCCATCTTACTGAATGGACTTCAGTGCGTCCCTTTCCCTGCTTCCAGGGCACTGAGGAACAGACAAAGAGCATGTTCCTTCCCAATGGCCTGCCAAAGGCGCTGTTGGGAGGTTAGCAAAAACGGGTTGTATTAAATATTCAGAGCTGGCTACTGCTTGCCATTAAGCCTTCTCCCCAGCAGCCATACTTGCCTGTGTTGCTCCCCAAAGCCAGGTCAGACCCCACTGACCAGTTACCTCAGCCAGGTGAGAGAACCCCAGCACAGCTCATGCTTCCATGGAGAAGAGAGGGTGAATGTGCCACTCTTTTGCTGCTGATCTTAGTGCTGCTGCTGATCTTAGTGCTGCTGCTCTTGGAAACAGCAGTCTGTTATTTTTCCAGCAGCTTCTGCTATCCTTGTGCACACGCTTCAGACCTTGCCTTCTGCTAATGGCACAGGAAGCTACCTGCATAGGTAGAGGGAAAGGAAAGAGGAAGTGGTCAGATGCACCAAAAGGAGCTAAGTTACTACTTTCAAAATAAATAAACCAAGAAGCTTAATCACTGTGAGCCTCATTATTTTATTTAAAAGTAAAAAGACAAATCAGTGAGTGGATGAACCCAGCTGCACTCTAAAGGAAGTCAGAGTCAAACTTTATTTAGAAAGCTATTATATAAAGCTTATCACTTATTTATTTATCCACGGAGGGGGAGGGAGGGAGTCTGCTGATTGGTGGTGGGGAAAAGTAAATGTATTGCCTGAGGAGGTAGTCATCCTGGGAGATCTCACTCTGAAATTTAAGTAGCTATGTGGAAAAGAGATAAAAGGATTCAGACTTGTAAGCCAAGGTGATTGTAAGAAAGTAATTGTCATGCTGCGGTTAAGAAGCCAGAGCGACATAGGTGGTCCTAATAGTGATATTAGGATTCAGGACCTGATTCCCCACTCCCTTGCACCATAGGGAAGTCATTTACACCTGGGCAAAGTGGGTGTGAAACACTAGCAGATGAGAATTCTCTGCTAACTTACACTGATGATAGCGTACAGCCCCTTTGCACAGGGATGAGTTACTACACTAAGGGTATGTCTTCACTACCCGCCAGATCAGCGGGCAGTGATTGATCCAGCAGGGATCGATTTATTGCGTCTAGTCTAGACGCGATAAATCGACCCCTGAGCACTCTCCCATCGACTCCTGTACTCCAGCACTGTGAGAGGCGCAGGCAGAGTCGACGGGGAGCGGCAGCAGTCGACTCACCGTAGTGGAGGCACCACAGTAAGTCAATCTAAGTACGTCGACTTCAGCTATGTTATTCACCTTTAAATGGTTTAGGTTTATCTTAGCTGCTCAGGAGCAGGGCATATAGCAGCCGCATAGGAGCAAACTTCCCCTTCCCAGCGCTACCAGGGCATCCTACTACAGAGAGATCTGTGGAGCCTCCAGGAATAGGCCCTAGTTAATCAAGGGGTTTAGGCATGTAATTAAGCAAGGGGTTAGGCATGAGACTACTCACATGCTTAAAGTGAGGCATGGGTTTAAGTACTTTGTACAAAATCTGGGCCATAGGGCACAACTCGTTTTACACCACAGTAATTTGCAGTGACACTTAAATGAATTCCATACACATTTATCCAGCTCTGGAGCTGAGATAAGGCTAGTGGGAAACAACAAGAGCAGGAAAATGCAATTTCTTTCCACCCTAAGCTGCATGAGAAGAAAATGATACTGGGAGAATGGGAGGACCAAGACAAGCCTGTCCTGGAGTGAAATGGAGGAAAAGTCAGAGTGAGCATAAAGATAACATATATATATAATCCCTTTCAGTACTTGTTTCTTACAAACACCAAATGGTGAGGGTTTGATATCCAAGAGCAAGTTACTGCATTAAGATAAATCAGTTCAAGTGCAATTTAAATGGGTTTAAATTAGTCTTTATTAGGGGTTTGCCCCAATGTAACTAGATAGATTGTTAGCTTTACCAATATAAGGATTCTATTGTAGAACATGTCACAGGTACAATGGTTACTGCCACCAAGACTGCCAGTATTTTCCCTGATACTTCCTTTCTCTCTCAACCTAGTCTGAGACTGTATTTAAAATTACGTTAATCCATTCAATAATTTAAAACAGTACAGTTGCATTTTCCCTGAACAATAGCGTGCTGTTTGTTTTCAGCCTGCCTACTCTTCTAATTAATCCCCCGGTTACACTTTTATTCAGAGGAATAGGTAAATGTTTTAACTGTGCTGAATCAATATTTGTATACAGTGTAGTTACGAAACTGATTCAAAACCTTTGTTGCTGAGTGTGTCTTTTCTATGCCCAGGATCTGGGTGTTTGTGTGATGCTTCAGATATCCTGGGAGAGATATGCAGGTTGCTATTAAGGTGGAAGATAAATGTCACAGAAGGGGTTGAATCTCCTGATTGTGTTTCATTCCACCTGTCAGATACCTAGATTTTTCATTGTGGGGGGGAGTTGTCTTTTTCCTTCTCAGTTACTTTCCTGAGTGTATTTATCCTGCACAGAGCATAATGTGCTAAATCTTCTGTATTGGGTTACTGTGGGAGCTGGCTGACTTTTTTCCAGCACTGGGCCTCTACAGCAGAAAAAAAGGATAGAGGTTTGGCTACTAGAGTAAATGGAAACTCCTCCTCATCTATCTGCTCTCTGCCAAACAGAGGTAAATGGCCTCTAGTAAATCTCATGATGTTTACAGCTCCTTTCAGTCTCACATAAGTCACAATGGAAGGATTCATACTTCATTTGTGTGGCATAATGTCAAGTGTGTCAGCATGACAAACCATCACCATCACATAAGTAAACACTTGAATTTTCCCTCTGATTCCTAAAATTGCACATCTGTGTTCCATGTAAATAAGGAATCCTGGGATTCCCTGTTTCTCAAATAGTGTCCTTGTTCTCATTTCCGAGAACATGCTATGTTAATTGCTTTGCTAGAAGCAGATCTTGGTCATCACTTGAAAATGAAATTGTTATAAAATGGCCGTGTTGTCAGATGGCACAAATGGCATAGCTAATCAAATCTACTCCAGTGTTTTCTTGGCAATAGGGAATTATTGCCATGCCATTAAATGAAAGACTTATAAATGCTTAATGTAGAGCAGGCAGTGCGCTGTTGTAATGACAGGTTCCGGAGTCCTAACTCAGTGATGCAATAGAGATTATATCCTCTAAAACTGGCATTTCCTTGACATGTGTCTCAGAAATATTTTGCAGACAATTTGTTTGGAGCCAAAACTATCTAATTTCTGATAAACCTGCTTTCAGATAATATTGTTTGGGCTCACCAGTGCGTCAGCAATGTCTAGCCTTTCAAATTTTTTAGGGGGCAGTAATCTTAGGAATGTTTGTTTTACATGTTTTCGATAGGAGCTGTTGCAAATCCTTGCACAGAGCATGGCTGTATTGTTAATTATGACAAATTATATTGCCTACTGCAATATTTCAGTAGTTTGCCAAAAAGAAACTTCAAAACAGTAAATGAGTAAGTCTGGGATACATTTTATTCATTCAACCTAATGAATTTTAAATTTGGCACCATCTCGATCCAAGATAGAATACAAGATGGTCCTAGATACGGCTAGACTCCAGTAAGTGTGGGTGTATAATTTTGCAGTAATTATCTGTTTATAATAATACACTGTGGGGTTGGGTATTTTAGTTTCTAAACTTTGGGCCTAATTTTCAGAAGTGCTGAGCCCCCAGCTCTGACTGAAATCAAAAGGAACTGCAGGTGCTCAGCCCCTTTGAAGATCAGGCTCTTTTTAGAGCTGGGCAAATATGGTACTGGCAAAGCCATTCAAACATCATTGAAAATTAGGGAGTGAATGTCACATGTAGGTAGGAACCTGGCTTTCACCAGTTCCATTCTGCTCAGGCAAGTCACCCCTCATCTCCCAGTTAGAGAGAAGAACCCTTAGACTGGGAGAAGAGAACACCATCCCTCACCCTGCTTGGCACTCCTTCCTTGGCTCCCAAGTGAAGGCAAAGATATACACACCCTACTGTGGCCTCTGTCAGAGTGAGGTGTGTGGAAACTCATAGCCACCAACATGCCATGTTACCACCAAATTTGGGAAACCACAAACTTTTTTAGAAAAGGGTTCAAGTGGCTCCCTCAGCCTTTAACTGCACAGTTTTAATTATCCCTAATTGTTTCATGGTTTTAAAAAGATATCTAGGCACCTTTGAATTATGAAGGACCAAATAATACCATCCAAATATAGCTAATTGGAGTGGTGGGTGAGATTCCTTATGCTTGGTAATGTGAAGAAAAAGAACTCAAAACAACGTAGACTGACTTCAACACAGATTGCAGGTGCCAAAAGTGTTTCTCCTGTTGCAGTCTTGTACTTGAAAAAGACCCTTTTGTTCTGTCCCTTTTACTGACCTGTGTCCCACATTCTGCTCGAGCTATGTTGTTTCCATTTATGATGTGGTACATCATCCCTGGCATTACATAATACAACATAGTGCCATGCAAAGCCATTCGCTAAACAAATGTGGGCAAAATTTTGAAAGCAGTCTTTGGAAGTCTAGCCACTTGCTTGCCCTTTTAATATAACTCTGCATATCTATAGCTCCTTCTGTTCATGGATCTCAAAGTGCTTTACAACCATTAATGAACACTCCTATGAGGTGGGGAGGTCTATGGGACTCATTAACTTAAAACATTACCAGCTGCTTTGAAAGTTTTCTCATTATTTACTGAAATTAGAAAGGATTTTTAAAACAGGTTATTAACCTCAGTTAATTTGTCAAGAAATGCGTATGTAACCTAAATCTTTTCAGGTAGTAAGGAGATTGAAGCAGCTCTACAGTATTTACAGACTGCCACTGGGAGTGTTCAGATGGATTGTTATGTAATCCTGGCATGTTGATCGTACAGCAGTGAGTGTCTTGATGTCTCAGATCACCTAGCCTGATAAAAGGAAAGCAGTAATGACTGATACATTATGCCCTTTCTGCTGTTGCTTTTTACAGACTAAGAAGAAGCCAGAACAGAATTAATTTAATGACTTAATTCTATATGCTTGAGATTAAACTTAAGCCCACACTGCTTGGTGCAGAGAAGCAATTGACTGTCAAAAGGGATGATACTCTGGTATCTAAAAAATGACAAACTGAAATAAACACCCTTAGATGAAAATGGTTAAATGATTTAACCATATTTCAGTCAACAAGCTGTGCTAATCATTCAGTTTATAAATAAATCAATTAATTACAGTCTCTCTCTCTCCCCCCACCACCTTCCCTACCTGCACCCCTCTTTCTATTTCCATCTGGACTGCTTTTATCTCTTTCATCATTTAAAGATGCTCCAGTGGATTTGATCGCCACCGGCAAGATTGGGTAGACAGTGGCTGCCCTGAAGAGGTAAGAAGGTGTTTACAACCTTGATATGACCACCAAAGTCAATTTGCAGTTATTATTAGGACCTTACCAGATTCATAGTCCATTTTGGTCAATTTCAAGGTCATAGGATTTTTAAAATAATAAATTTCATGATTTGAGCTATTTAAATCTAAAATTTCACGGTGTTGTAATTGCAGTGGTCCTGACCCAAAAAGGAGTTGTGGATCGGGGGGGGGGGGGTCGCAAGGTTATTGTAGGGGGTGTTACGGATGCTGCTACATCCTTACTTCTGCACTGCTGCTGGTGGCAGCGCTGCCTTCAGAGCTGGGCAGCTGGAGAGCAGCAGCTGCTGGCCAGGAGCCCAGCTCTGAAGGGAAAACCACTGCCAGCAGCAGTGCAGAAGTAAGGATGGCATGGTATGGCATTGCCACCCTTACTTCTGCACTTCGGACTGCAGAGCTGAGCCCTCAATCAGCAGCCGCCACTTTCCAGCTGCCCAGCTCTGAAGACAGCAGCGCAAAAGTAAAGGACAGCATGGTATGGTATTGTCATTCTTACTTCTGCACTGCTGCTGATGGGGCGTCGCCTTTAGAACTGCTGCCCGGCCAACAGGAGCCACTCTCCAACCACCCAACTCTGAAGGCAGTACAGAAGTAGGGATGGCAATATCGCAACCTCCCTAAAATAACTTTGTGAACCCCTGCAACTCCCATTTGGTCAGGAGCCCCAATTTGAGAAACACTGAAAATTTCTCCCCCATAAAATATGTATAGTAGAGGGTAAAAGCACCCAAAAGACCAAATTTCATAGGGGCAGATCAGATTTAATGGTCCATGATGTATTTTTTATGGCTATGAATTTGGTAGGGCCCTAGTTATTATGCCTCTGATTAATTTCTGCAGATTATTAAGCAGCATTTTTCAAGGCCAAGTGCATGCTACAATTATCCATATACATTACTTAAAAACTGAGTAGGTTGTATTAAAGAAACATTAGGTTGAGCAATGTCATTATTATTTGAAGGTATAAAAAGGGCATAATATGAATTTTTTATTTCCATGGAAATATGGTAAACCCAAAAATTAATGCAACAAAAAGGCTAATGCTAAACTTCTGACCCTGCATTGGTTGTTGTAGCACTAAGATTCTCATCAGAATGATGGCAGAAGCTGAGCTGTAGTTGCTAACTGTCCTTGAGCCTTCCTTGCCTTTGCTTATCCCCATTTTAGTTGGATGAAAAGAGATCCTTGACAGACTCTGCAAGAATAGCTCTAGCTAAAGATACAGCCCGAGCATTTTGGTTATGAATTCTGGCCAAGCCTTTAGCATTAAGTACAGATTTTGTTGTTACTCATTTTTAAAGACTTATACATTCAGTTCTCCTTTAAAAAAAGAAAGCAACAATAGATATCTGACATAAGGGAGGGTGGGCTGCAATCCTGGGACTGCTGTTGACTACAGGAGATGCAGCCAGAGGGTAAGAAGGCCCAGAACAGGTCATTTTCAAGTTACATTCATTAGTATCTTACATTATGTTGGTCCTTTCCCAGTGACTTCATTGTACAAGTTTTTTTCATGTGAGGATTTGTGGTAAAATGAACTAATTCATCTAACAGACTTTGATTCTCTCAAAGGCTGATAAAGAGCAATTACTTTCTCTTTTTCAGCACTAAGGGCCAAATTCTGTCTTCAGTTACAACAGCTCAGCCCCAGTGACAGGATATGGCAGGGTATAATGAAAGGCAAAATATGTCCCTAAGAGTCTGTTTAGAAGAGCATGCTTGACTTTAGTCTCAATAATTGAGTCCAATGCGTACACTGATATGAGCCCATTGTGGTGGGGGTATTTTTTGTTGGAGTTCTTCCTCTTATACAGCCCTAATTGCAAAGTAATACTGGATGATTAGGTACAATAATTACATACTAGCTGGTTGTTATAAAGGCTTGTAGCTTCAGCTTTGCAATTTGCAAACTGAATGTCTAGTGATGGGGTTGCCCTCAGAGTTTTAGTGCTCAGAGAGGTAACTTTTGGAGAACATGCAATTAAGGCTACTAGTAAATCTATCACTATGGGGCAGAACCTTACAGAATGGTCGCGGATTGAAGGATACTGATGGCCACATGCCTGTGTTGTGAGTCACACAACGCGACCACACCCCACGAGGATCTCTGGAGGCATTTTGCCTCAGCCATATACAATGCCTTCCTGAGCTCTGGGGAATGCTGGTGGACCCTCGCTGCTTGGGCAGAACGTGTCCACAGCTCCTCTCTGCACCCATCCAGTTCTTCTAGCTAGTGACCTCTCTCCTCTTTGCCAAGATCTGTACTAGCAATGCTAGCTCTGTGAAAGGCTTGCATTCCCAAAGCACAAGGCCTCTTTCAGTGAGCTGCAAAGGGGGGAGAGAAGAGATACTCATGACCCCTCCCTCCCTCGGCACCTATAGAGGATGTACTATTTCTGGCCCTATATATTTAGATACACACATAATACCTGACCTACTTATCAAAAATATTACTAACATGGTATTGAATTTGAATGAGTTATTGTGTTTTGTGATTGAGAGCAAGCTTATATTTGGCATCTCCTGGAGATTTTTTTCTAATTAAATATATAATATTAACATAAGGGCTTGGGTTGGGTTTTTGTAGGTGGGGATGGAAGGTGGTGGAAGGGTTGTTTGTTTTGGGGATAGTATTAGGGTGTTGTTGTTTTTTCATTTAATTTCCTAATTTGTTCTTATAAAAGAAAGGGTAAAGGGAAGAGAGGACAAGAAAATAACCATGCATGTCAAAAGTAAAACAATACACACTTGTTTTTGAATTTCACATTTCACTGAGATGAACACACTGCCAGGAAGCAGAGTTCACAACTCTCTGAACTGGATGATGTATGTCGGGTGTGAGGCGGGGGTAGTTCATATATTTGCTGCTGTTTGGCTGGAAATATTTTTCTGCAAAACTGTGTTATAGATGCACTGCAAAGAAAACAAAACAAAAAAGGTTTTAATCTTTACTCCTACTGAATATATAAATGTCACCTTGAGTTAAAAATGTATACATGTACATATTCACATATATGATTTATTATATAAAAATAAAAAAGCAAAATTAACTAGTTATATGTAAAGCTATTTTATGTATATATCATTATTATTGTCTTTGGTAATTTCCAAGGAAAATGTAATTAATTAAAAATTACAATTAACTACACCATATTTTCTGTATTTTTATTTTACCCAGACATGTATCTTGCTTTGTGTTTTATGGCACCCAGAAAAAAAAAGATGGATTGAGGTGTGCATTCCAACTACAATAGCAAAAAAAGAACAACTCCCTCCCCAAACGTAACTTCCTAGTGATGAATTTAGATGTTAAAACTTTGTGGCAGTAATAATATACATTTGGTATTCAGAGCCTTCACATCTTTGTCATCAGCAGGTTAGGCACTGCCAATTTTCCAGTTCAGTTGAATACCTGTCATTCTATGGAACCCTGTGCAGAGTATTTTACTTTAAAACTAAATAAATAAACTCTCTAAATATTCCTTGATTTAGTTTCCATTTTCATTCTTTCTGGCTCTGACTTTTAGTTTAATGACAAATGGTCTCCACTGAAAACTAATTTTCTTCTGGCTTGTTTCTGGTGTTTCTCAATAGTCGAAAGATATGGTCTGTGAGAAGAATGTGGACACAACTGAGAAGCCCCCTCATACCACCACTTCCCTCCAGCCAACTACCACGAGGTTCAGAGTTTTAACCACCACCAGAGGAGCCACTACATCCCACCTGCCAACCAGCCTGCCCACAGAAGGTGGCTTACCATGAAATGCTTTAGTCTATAATAGTCTTATTTACAATGTAGAAGAGAAAACAAAACTTTTGATCTTTTAAGTTTGCGGGGGGAGGAGGCAGGAGTATTTGTTGGGTTTGTTTGTTTTTGTTTTTGGAGGGAGAAGACTTAGCATGGAGCAAATATCTGAAGGGCTTTGAATGTTTCCAAAACAAGAAGCTTGGATAGTGATGAAAACCAAAGCCCTAATTTTTCTTCTTAGACCAACGACACAAACTCTGTGTCTTCAAACAGCCCTCTCTCAGCTTTTTAATTCTAACTGCTACATCCTGGCTGCCACTACTGCTGTCTTGGCCTTTGTCTCTGCAGAGACTGCCTATTCTCTGCTCCCACTAAGTTGGAGTTATTTGTATTACAGTAATATCTAGAGGTCCCAGCAAGGTTGGAGGCTTTATTGTGTGAGGTGGTGTACAAACATATGGTTAAAGACAGTCAACATTTCGAAGAATTTACAATTATGACGCTTAGAAGGTTATTGGTACTCGTCAGAAAAATCAGGTCTTATGGGCCCGAAGCAAAGCCCATTGAAGTCAATGGAGAGACTTGCATTATTGACTTCAGTGAGCTTTGGAACAGGTCCTGAGGATCCAATGTTGGCCACCTGAAAACAGAGACACTCAAAATTAAAGATTTCTTTTGAAATTTGGCACTAACCTTTTGCGCCAGTACTGACTGCAGTATTCTTTTCCAGAAAGACCCTTTTCTTTAGGGTCCCAAAGCAAAGTAACAGGATTGAGAGATAATGTGGGAACCAACATTTGTAGCTGTTCCTCTGACTTCAGAGCTTAAACCTTGCCATCCTACAGATAAGATATTCTAGCCTCCTGCATCTGGTAGAAATTCAGCTGGATAGAAAAGCTACCTAAAATGAATCAAGTAGCAACTATAAAATATCATGGCAGCTCTTATTCTAGCAGAATTGCCTGTTAATATATGGGAAGCTGTACAGTATGGCCAGAATTTTTTAATAGATTCTGGCAGAAATATTTCTAGCTTCTAAGTGTTAAGCCTAAAACTGAAGATGTTACAAGGTGGGAGTCTATTGATGAAAAGGGCTGGCTTTCATTGCAGCAAAGCAGCAAGAAAAGTTTAGAAACTGTCACTGCAGGATTTGTAGCTTTATTCCTGAATGCTCATTTGCCAATAATGCCCCAGATATTTGGCTCATCAAATATACAAGTAATAAAAGAAATCTGGAAATATATAGAGACTTTGAAACAGGTATATTTTTCCAATGATTTCTTATGGGAACAGTTAATAATTGTTTTGGGGGTTTTTTTACTGTCGACTGCTCCCTGAGTCCTGAATATGTCATGTGACCTACAGAGTCAGTCATACAAATAATCATACTTATATTACATAGGTAAAGGTGCTTTTAAAAGCTATGGGCTAGATCCTCATACCTTTATTCATTTTGAATTCTACCTTACTCCACTGATAGTCCTTTAGATGTCTTAGTACTATTAGAGGAGTACGGTACTACTCAATGTGAAGAAGAGGATCAAGCCCTATATGAGTAGAACACCAAATTCTATTCTGATGGTTAAATCTGTTGGACATTAGAATATCATTAAAGAGATCTATGACCAAATTAAACTAGGTTTCCTGTGTTAGTAATGGTGAATTTCTTTTTTAGATGATACCAAGATAGCACTGCACCTAAAAGATAATGGAGGTAAGAGGTGATTTTTGTGTGTGTGTAAACAATGTCAATAGGTTACATAACTACAGCCTGCTCAGCTTAATTCCTCTAAATCAGAGTGTAGAAATGTCTTATACCAGGTCCCCAAGGGACTTAAATTATCCACATCTCTATGGCAGAGTACCAGGGTAAAAAGGCTAAGCAACTGCTTAGTAAATTAAATGTTTACAACAGTCTTTATAACTCATTAGTGTAACAGTAAAATAACTTTAGCATTGAAAAAGTTGATCTATTAAAGGCAAAAATCTAGGGGAGAAGATGATATGGGGAGTGGGGCTGGTGATAGTTTTTAATAACAGTATTCATATATGTGTTGTGATGTGGTCTATATAAGATACTATAAGCTACAGTATTTGTAGCTTGATGTAACAGGTTAAGTTGTTATCCACATGATTTCTCTGATTAGGCATATAATATTATGGACCCTTTTCAATGGGGCTCTTCAAGAGACCTCACCCCCACAGTCCTCCTGGCAGTATCAGCATCTCAGTTCATGCTCCCTTTGGAATTGTTGAGAGTTTTGCCAATGACTTCAAGAGAAGTAGCACTGAGTCACTAAACATAGCTCATTGAAGCCAATAGAAAGACTCCCATTGACTTCAGTGGGTTTGGATCAGACCCTTAGAGTGAATGCTGATTTGTTCTGCATGATGAAATGCACTGGACCTGCACTGATGTAAAGGGAAGCTTTACTGTTGATACTAGTTACCTTTTACAGTTGTCTTAGGCTTAAAAGAATGTGTGGTGTCCATATGGCCCTTGACATTCTGGATTGATTTTTTGCTGCTTGGTTCACCAGTGATATCCTTGAGTGGATTTTTTATTTAGTTCTCCTCCTCTCATAAGTTAAATATCTCCCTCTGAATCATTTTTCTAGTCACTCATCTGTCTGGATAACATCTTCACCTCACTATCAATAGCAACAGCGCAGCTAGGAATGTATTGAACTTTGCCTCATGCAGGGCTGTTCATTTGTTGTTAATTGACATGGATTTGAAATATTACTGGAAACTCTGAATAAGGTAACTTACAAATTAACCATTTAACCATTTTATTAAAAGGGATACTGCTATGGTTGGTCAGCCCCACATTTGACCTGTTCTTTCCCTTGTTTGTTTTTGAACTTGTTACACTTTGTTTTATCAAAACAAATGCTTCAGTGCGCTTCTTCTTAAAGAGCATAATAATATAAAATTACATCAAACCCAAACAATATATTTTTAAAAAATAAATTCCAGTTCTCTCCCACACTGGGGGAGTTACTTCAAACACTGTATTTGGCTTCCTCCTCTTGCCTAAGATCTGAGAAGGAAATCTCTGAAACAGAAAGCAAAACGTTCAAAATCAAGAGGAAGAACTCAGATGTAGTCCCTTGGTAGAATTTGTGGTATGGCTTTCTTTAAGCCTAGGTAGGCAGTTTCAGTGCATAAAGCTGCTTGATTTCAGAAATAGAAACCAGCAGGTATAGATTCACTTTTCTTGCGTTAGTTCTTGAAATAAAAAAGAAGGTGGTGATATGGACTTCAAACAGTATGAAAGCAAAGTCATTCAGCAGGATTTTTCATTCACATAGTAAACCTAGCTTTTAATCTGGGAAGTTGTTCTTCATGAATCTTCAATTATGCATTGAGTTTTACAATAGCCCTTAGATTAGGCTCTGATAAAACCTCCGTAGCCACAGGTTTGTTCTTTGATACGCTGTGATTTGTCAGCCTTTCATAAAGAGTAGAAGTTTCCAGGTCAACCAAATACAGAGTCTTTAGCTTTTCCAAACTAGATCCTGTAAAACTCAAATCAAAGTGAACCTTTTGTAATGGAAAACTAAACTATATCTGATCAATAATGGCTATAGCTAGATGTGTCCTTGGATGATAACAGTCAACAGATGGTTAGATACAACAAAAGGATTCTGTATAAATTCTGACACATTTCAGAGTAGCAGCCGTGTTAGTCTGTATTCGCAAAAAGAAAAGGAGTATTTGTGGCATCTTAGAGACTAACAAATTTATTTGAGCATAAGCTTTCGTGAGCTACAGCTCACTTCATCGGATGCATACAGTGGAAATGCATCCGATGAAGTGAGCTGTAGCTCACGAAAGCTTATGCTCAAATAAATTTGTTAGTCTCTAAGGTGCCACAAGTACTCCTTTTCTTTTTGTATAAATTCTGCATTTCCCCTTTGACTGGAATTTATGAAGCCAAATTTTATCAAGCAAAAATTAAAATTTTAAAGCAGACTCCATTTGTAGGTCAAACTGCCCTCACCTTTTAGTTATATGAGAAAATCACTTGTAATTTAGTGCTATACCCATTCACATATAACCTTGTGTGGCACCTTTTACCATAAATTCCAATTTAGCTTTTATCTATTTCTTCTGCATTTGTTCTTCCATTACTGCCAGTTACCCGTATGCACGTCTAAGGATTTTTTATAGTCGGCTAGCTTAACGTCACACTTGTTAACTCTTCATTCTCTTAAAAGTTTTCAAACTTGAAAAACCTGGTTTAAAAGTTTAGGAAAATTAAGATGTTCTTGTACAATAGCATTGCTTTTTTATATTTTATGTTATAAAAGCCCTTCAATCCATTGTTGTTCTTATTTTCCTTTAACTTCATGTGTACCAAAGCTAACATATTTCAAAAGCAGTTATCTAATTTTTCATAAAGGAAGCAGGCAGCTGGCAATAATGTTACAGTAATAGCCCTTTCATGTTGAGAATTCTTGGGTGCGTGATTTAGAATCACTTATTCAGGGAAGCTAAAAAATGGAATTTAAATACTTTGGTTCATGTAGGATGAACTAAGCTTTTCTAGTTTAAAATTATTTATGATTGAGTGAGCCCCTTTTTCATTGAACTAGTTCAAACTGAATTTAGATGAAAACAACAGATAATTGTCCCAGAGTTCTATATATTTGTTTTGATCTTTTTTAGATAGCTCATTACCATGATCTGCTAGCTGTAGATTCTTCACTTCTCTTGAGTTTGAGCACTGAGAAAGATAGGATTTATGTGTAAGGCAATGGCCATGAGACCAACTGTTTCCATTTTCCATTAGTCAGAATATCTTCTTAAAGAATAAACTTCCATTTGAGAACTACCAAGCTCTCTGATGTGCTACTGTGAAATTCGCCCTTGAGCAGAAGACCAACAAAAGGCCTGTATGAGCATGTCTGTATTGCAAAGAAAAACCCTTGATGTCAAGTCTCAGAGCCCAAGCCAATTTGCAGGGATCAGGCTGAGAGGTTAAACATATCAGTGTAGACATTCCTGCTCGGGCAGGAGCCCAGGCTCTGAGACCGTCACCCCTTGCCGGGTTTCAGATCCCAGGCTCCAGCCTAAGCAGGAATGTCTACATTCTTATAAATAACCCGAGCTCCGTAAGCCCAAGTCATTTGACCCAGGCTCTGAGATTCAGCACCACAGGGTTTTCTTTGCATTTTGTAGATACACCCCATGCCACTTATGTCCTACTTAAGCTCTCAAAACCATGTTTTAGCTGGAAGTGAGTGTTGTATAAGACATCTGCCAGCCTTTTGTATAGGGTGAAATACAGTGTGTGTAGTATGCATATGGCCATCAAACAAAATCAAGTTTTGCAGTCTTGGGAAAAAGACATGAATACTGTTGCATATATTTGGTACAATACAGTGTTTATTAAAAAAGCAATATAAGACTGGACTTTTGCAATGGAGCCTAAGGGTTTTAGAGAAACAAGGTGGATGAGGTAATATCTTTTATTGGACCAACTTCTGTTGGCGAAAGAGACAAGCTTTTGAGCTTTCTCTGAGCTCTTCTTCAGGACTGGGAAATGTACTCAAGGTGTCATAGCTAAATACAAAGTGGAACAAATTGTTTAGCATAAGTAGTTAACACATATTTCCAACTCCCATTGGAATTTGAGCACCTAACTGCCTTTGAAAATCCCAGTCTAAATTTATGCACACATAATAATAAATTTGGATAGGGCCCAGTCCTTCCCTTCTTGTGCACCCTAAACTCCAGTTGAAACCTATGATTATGTTTATTATATTGATACCTGCTAATCATTATCTTAAAAGTATTTTCTTTTAACATACTAAGTTTCTGCATGATTCAAAAAAAGATGCTTAGAATTGCTCAGTTAGTGATAGCATGGCACATTCGAGAGCTATATTACTACTATTTCAGGGAGGTGGACCCTGCACAGGCTAAGATCCACCATTCATGGCTTTGTTGTTATTCCCTCAGATCGTGGCTTGCCCAAAAGAAATAGTACCCCTGCCCTCTGACTAATCGGCTCTGATGCCAAGTACACCTGTAGGCCAAGAAGTCAAAAAGCCATGGTTCAGTCTTCCTTTTCCAAGTCTTTTCCTGCGAGAAGGGGAGGGTATTAGCTCTAGTCTGCATTTTGGCAAAACTCCAAATGGGATTTGACTCTACAATTTAATAGGTCTACATTTTTATAGGTCTAACCCTGAGTTTCTCAGCTGTTTAAAAACATTTGAGTTCTGACATAATTGCAGAGTTTATGCAGTTCATGGTAGCAAAGAATTTCCCCAGTGGAGACTTGACAGAGTATCCAACTGTTCTTTATTTTATTGATGCTGTGCTGTGTTTGTTTAAAAACAGTCTTATCAATAAGCAGCTTTAGGACTGTGTCATTAGTGATGGAAACAGCAATCAGAAAAAATAGAGAGATGCTACCAGAGCTCAAAGATAAGAAAAAGAGGGGTATGGGGGGGGGAGTGTATTAATAGGATAAGGACAAGTAGGTGGGGCTTGTGAAAAGCAATTAGCCACCCAGACTATCAAATAAACCAGCAAGAAAATTGTCTTGTGCACATACTTTACTGGTCCTTTAACAAATCAAAAATAACTTGTCATTTGTGATGTGAAACCAAGTATCTAGGTCAGAGGTGGGCAAACTACGGCCCACGGGCCACATCCGGCCCGCGGGACCCTCCTGCCTGGCCCCTGAGCTCCTGGCCTGGGAGGCTAGTCCCCGGCCCTTCCCCTGCTGTTCCCCCTCCCCTGCAGCCTCAGCTCACTGTGCCGCTGGTGCTGTGCTCTGGGCGGCGGGGCTGAGAGCTCCTGGGGCAGCGCAGCTGCAGGGCATGGCATGGCTACCGGTGCTCCAGGCAGTGCGGTAAGGAAGCGGGGGGGGAGTTGGATAGAGGGCAGGGGAGTTTGAGGGGGTGGGCAGGGGGCTGGGGTGTGGATAAGGGTCGGGGCAGTCAGAGGGCAGGGAACAGGGGGGTTGAATGGGGGCAGGGGCCCCCGGGGGGCAGTCAGGAAGGAGAGGAGGGGTTGGATGGGGCAGCGGGGGGGCATTCAGGGACTGGAGGTCAAGGTGCAGTCAGGGGACAGGGAGCAGCGGGTGGTGAATGGGGCAGAAGTCCCCGGGGGGCCATCAGGGGACAGGGAACGGGGGGGATTGGATGGGGTTGGAGTCCCGGGTGGGGCGGGGGGGGCATCAGATGGCAAGAAGCAGGGGGGTTTGGATAGGGGTCAGGGGCCAGGCCACGCCTGGCTGTTTGGGGAGGCAAAGCCTCCCCTAACTGGCCCTCCATACAATTTTGGAAACCCGATGTGGCCCTCAGGCCAAAAAGTTTGCCCGCCTCTGATCTAGGTAAATTTGCATATTTACTTAAGCTAACAAATGCCCTGTGCTGCTGGATAGCTCCACTTTGCTATCTCAGCAGTATCAGCCCAACCAATTATCAAGCCATTTCTCCTCTAGCACTTCCAAGTAATGAATTTGTTCACATAATCAAACTCTCTAGACTAGTTAAAGTTGGAATAGGGTCTTGAATACATCCCAGAGCACTCCTGTTTTTTTCAGTTTTATATGAAATATAGTCAGAGTTGGACTATAAACTCAAAATGTTTTGCTAACTGCAGTTCATTGGTATACAATTTCAGTCCATGTGCTTGGAAGAAGAAGCCACTGTTTCCTGAGAAAGGGTAATGGGAAATCTACTGTAGCATGTGGCTGTGAGCAACATTCTTCCTTCCCAAAACAGCCTATGTATGAACCAAAGGCATTAAAGGGGAAATATATAGTCTATTAAATAAAATACCTCTGGCTGCTGTTAGATCTAGGTATCTACTAGATAAGAGGATGGCAGCATCCATCTTAGCAAACAGTGGGGATTGAACCAGAGACCTCCAAAGCTGAGACTTTACAGCTTGAGCTAAGGAGCCAGCCTGCATAGTTGGGGGCTGTAACAGACTCACATTCTCTGTGTATCAGACCCAGAGGGGAACATGTTATATGTATGGGTATGTCTACATTGCAGCTGGAAGTGAGCTTGGACCCAAGGGGTAGGGTTGACCTCATGTGGCTAGCTCGAGACTCCACTGGCACTACAATGTCTGTGCTGCTATTTTAGTACACAAGTGAGAGCCCCACTACCACTAATCTATACCCAGGCTGGGAGGCTTGCTCCCAGACAAAGTGTAGATGTACCCACTGATTGGTGAATTATGCTGGCTATTACTAAAGCAAGTACAAACAATGAGTGCCAGCCATCGGCTGAGTTGTGAGCAACGCAGAGTGGGACCCTCCTACCAGGAGTTCCTGGAGGCATTGTGCCTCAAATAAACAGTGGCCACATGAAGCCCCTATCAATACTTGTTTGGAATCATTCTCCCAACCAGCCCTTTCTTCATGTTAACAATTGGGCATGAGTGATGGATACCTCTAACCTATGCTCAGTTTTAAAAGTGCTTCTCCGTATTCTACCAATCATTATTCCTGGAAATATAGTCACCTGTGGGATATGCTAGAACCCCCACATGCACCAGTACTGCAGAGGACTCAGACCCTAAGAAGATGACACAGCTAAATTGACATGTTCATAAGGATCAAAATCAGTCACCACTATTCAAATCCTGACAAAACCAACCACTCACAGCCTTCTGACATGCACGGAGCTCAAGGAAAAGTGAAACAAACATTCACAATCCCCATCAGCAGCATTCGAAAAATTCCTCCTTAACCCTTAAAGACAAGCCCTGGTTTAGCACAAAGTATGGCAGATACATGGCATGAGTGTGCTGCCTAGGAACTCTTCATGCAGTCCAAGCACAGCTAATGCTGACAAGATGGGGGCAGGCGGATCTTGATATTTTTAGCCGTAATGTTTTGTAAAATCAGTCTATCCTGTGCCAACTCTGTTTTCTGAGACATGGGGCTTGACAGCTGTTCCTTTTATAAAATAAATTCTCAATATTGTGCTGCAATACCTAAATCATTTTACTTAAAAATTGTAAGTATTCTCTGCAATGGTGAAAGGAATTAATTATATTCTTAGCCACAGATAATGCAGCAGTAATTTTGCATGGTGCCATGAGTTACTGAGGCCATGCTTTATTATTTGGAAATAAAAATAATGACTTGTCGAACTGATTTCAGAGTAGCAGCCGTGTTAGTCCGTATTCGCAAAAAGAAAAGGAGTACTTGTGGCACCTTAGAGACTAACAAATTTATTTGAGCATAAGCTTTCGTGAGCTACAGCTCACTTCATCGGATGCATTTGGTGGAAAATACAGAGGGGAGATTTATATACACACACAGAGAACATGAAACAATGGATTTTATCATAAACTCTGTAAGGAGAGTGATCACTTAAGATGAGCCATCACCAGCAGCAGGGGGGAGAAAGGAGGAAAACCTTTCATGGTGACAAGCAAGGTAGGCTATTTCCAGCAGTTAACAAGAACAAATTAATTCCAATTTAGCAGTCTCTCACTGGAGTCTGTTTTTGAAGTTTTTTTGTTGAAGGACAGCCACCCTCAGGTCTGTAATCGAGTGACCGGAGAGATTGAAGTGTTCTCCAGTTGGTTTTTGAATGTTATAATTCTTGACATCTGATTTGTGTCCATTTATTCTTTTACGTAGAGACTGTCCAGTTTGACCAATGTACATGGCAGAGGGACATTGCTGGCACATGATGGCATATATCACATTGGTAGAGCGCAGGTGAATGAGAGACTGCTGAATAGGAATTAATTTGCAAACTGGATACAATTAACTTAGGCTTGAATAGAGACTGGGAATGGATGAGTCATTACACAAAGTAAAACTATTTCCCCATGTTATTTC
Source organism: Dermochelys coriacea (assembly GCF_009764565.3). NCBI lineage: Eukaryota > Metazoa > Chordata > Testudines > Dermochelyidae > Dermochelys > Dermochelys coriacea. The sequence goes on from NC_050069.1 coordinate 233,146,886, forward strand.
TCCCCCCCACCCCACCCCCCACTGTTTCTCAGATATTCTTGTTAACTGCTGGAAATAGCCTACCTTGCTTGTCACCATGAAAGGTTTTCCTCCCTCCCCTTCCCCGCTGCTGGTGATGGCTCATCTTAAGTGATCACTCTCCTTACAGTGTATATGATAAAACCCATTGTTTCATGTTTCTGTGTGTGTATATAAATCTCCCCTCTGTATTTTCCACCAAATGCATCCGATGAAGTGAGCTGTAGCTCACGAAAGCTTATGTTCAAATAAATTTGTTAGTCTCTAAGGTGCCACAAGCACTCCTTTTCTTTTTGCGACATGTCGAACTGTAATCCAGCACAAGATCTTTTAACGGGATGGTAATTAACTTGTCACCACTATAATATTTATGCAACAAAAAATGGTCTTGTATATTTTCAAGTGTTGTTCAATTTTTTTATGGTTCGATCCTTGTTAATTATCAGGCTCTTAGGCATGCAGTACTGTTTGGTTCAACAAATGTGAGCTGTACGCTTTAAATCCAGCCTGCTTGTCCAAGGACTAGTTTAAATTCTCAGCCAGAGGATAAAGTGCTGAACTCATCCATCCTGGAGAAACAACATCACAGATTACATTTCCTGAAAGTAAAGATTATTAATGTAATAGGTCTGATAAATTGCTTTCACTTCAGTTTGCTTCCTGGTGCTTTGGGGAGTGCCCAAAAGAGCCTTAAGCTAAAGTATGTGGATTTTCTCTAGTATTTTCATATCTTCACTGCTCACCAGTTTTGCTGTCATCATCTTCTTACTGCAGTTATCCTCACAGTAAATATGGGAAATAAGGGGTAAATTACCCAGAGAGTCGATACATATAACTACAAAGTCTGCCCAAAAAATAAAGCCATTGTTATTTTCTATGCAGAGAATGCATGTCAGACCCTGGCTTTGCCACAGAAGCCTTGTCTACACAAACAAACTGTAGTGGTTTAAGATATGGTGTAATGTTTAAGCGGTTTAGCTAAAGTGAAACATCTGTGTGTGTAGACACTTACCTCGATTTAAGCCTGGCTTACGCTGGTTTAATTTGCCTCTGCTGCTGACATATCTATTATTGTAAACCAGATGCAAGACCACACACACAGTTGTGCTGGTCTAACTGAATCAATTTAACACCACCCATTTAATTAAACTACTGTATTAAACTACTGTATTAAACTTGTATGTGTAAGCCAGGCCAAAGTGTTTTGCTGGAGAGCGGACAGGGGAGTAGAGAATTAGGCACTGTCCAGACTGAATGCTTTTCCTTTAAAATTTCCCACTTTTGTTCTCACCAGTACAGCTCGGAGCCCTGTATATACTAACATTCTCATCCTTGCTACCATTGGTGAGCGACACAGTTGTTTGTGGAAAATTTGTAGGGAAGACTAGTGCAGATACACCCTGAGTTAAAAGTGCTGTAAAGCTTTATGCCTTCACAGGGAAAATATAATGAATGCCTCAGGGAGCACTAGAGGCAGCTTTAGAAAGAAGGTAGCATGCATAGGCCCAGTAGCTGTACCTAACCTCAACTGGCAGGCAGAGGAGACAGTGCCTTGGCCACACTTAATCCAGCTAGCCACACTCCCTTGGGGATGAAGAGCGCAGGCAGGTGATTTGCCAGGCCAAATGACACAGCACACAATTGAGTCCCTTTGAGCCTGTCAGACAGACTAAAGTTATTTCTAGTACAAGCCCCTGGAGGTTTTGGTGTGTATCTAGCGCAGAACAATGCAGTAATTTGCACCATTAGCCTATACCAATAGAGCATTGGCACCCAGCAAACTAGAGCGGTGGTTCTCAACCAGGGGTACGCATACCTATGGGGGTACATCAACTCATCTAGATGTTTGCCTAGTTAAACAACAGGCGACATAAAAAGCACTGGCCAAGTCAGAACAAACTAAAATTTCATACAGACAATGACTTGTTTATACTGTTCTATATACCGACAGGTTTCAGAGTAGCAGCCGTGTTAGTCTGTATTTGCAAAAAGAAAAGGAGGACTTGTGGCACCTTAGAGACTAACAAATTTATTTGAGCATAAGCTTCATGAGCTACAGCTCACTTCATCGGATGCGTTCAGTGGAAAATACAGTGGGGAGATTTATATACATAGAGAACATGAAACATTGGGTGTTACCATACACACTGTAACAAGAGAGTAATCACTTAGAGTGAGCTATTACCAACAGGAGAGTGTGGGGGGGAACCTTTTGTAGTGATAATCAAGGTGGGCCATTTCCAGTAGTTGACAAGAACGTCTGAGGAACAGTGGCGGGTGGAGGGGGGGAATAAACATGGGGAAATAGTTTTACTTTGTGTAATGATCCATCCACTTCCAGTCTCTATTCAAGCCTAAGTTAATTGTATCCAGTTTGCAAATTAATTCCAATTCAGCAGTCTCTCGTTGGAAGTTTTTGAAGTTTTTTTGTTGAAGGATAGCCACCCTCAGGTCTGTAATAGAATGATCGGAGAGATTGAAGTGTTCTCCAACTGGTTTTTGAATGTTATAATTCTTGACATCTCATTTGTGTCCATTTATTCTTTTACATAGAGACTGTCCAGTTTGACCAATGTACATGGCAGAGGGGCATTGCTAGCACATGATGCCATATATCACATTGGTAGATGTGCAGGTGAATGAGCCTCAGATAGTGTGGCTGATGTGATTAGGCCCTATGATGGTGTCCCCTGAATAGATATGTGGACAGAGTTGGCAACGGGCTTTTTTGCAAGGATAGGTTCCTGGGTTAGTGGTTCTGTTGTGTGGTGTGTGGTTGCTGGTGAGTATTTGCTTCAGATTGGGGGGCTGTCTGTAAGCAAGGACTGGCCTGTCTCCCAAGATCTGTGAGAGTGATGGGTCGTCCTTCAGCATAGGTTGTAGATCCTTGATGATGCGTTGGAGAGGTTTTTGTTTGGGGCTGAAGGTGATGGCTAATGGCATTCTGTTATTTTCTTCGTTGGGCCTGTCCTGTAGTAGGTGACATACTGTACAATGAAATGTAAGTACAATATTTATATTCCAACTGATTTATTTTATAATTATATGGTAAAAATGATAAAATAAGCAATTTTTCAGTAATAATGTGGCTGTGACACTTTTGTATTTTTATGTCTGATTTTGTAAGCAAGTAGTTTTTAAGTGAGGTGAAACTTGGGCATACACAAGACAAATCATAGAATCATAGAATATCAGGGTTGGAAGGGACCTCAGGAGGTCATCTAGTCCAACCCCTGCACAAAGCAGGACCAAACCCCAACTAAATCATCCCAGCCAGGGCTTTGTCAAGCCTGACCTTAAAAACTTCTAAGAAAGAAGATTCCACCACCTCCCTAGATAACACAATTCCAGTGCTTCTCCACCCTCCTAGTGAAAAAGTTTTTCCTAATATCCAACCTAAACCTTCCCCACTGAAACTTGAGACCATTACTCCTCATTCTGTCATCTGCTACCACTGAGAACAGTCTAGATCCATCCTCTTTGGAACCCCCTTTCAGGCAGTTGAAAGCAGCTATCAAATCCCCCCTCATTCTTCTCTTCTGCAGACTAAACAATCCCAGTTCCCTCAGCCTCTCCTCATAAGTCCTGTGTTACAGTCCCCTAATCATTTTTGTTGCCCTCCGCTGGACGCTTTCCAATTTTGCCACATCCTTCTTGTAGTATAGGGCCCAAAACTAGACACAGTACTCCAGATGAGGCCTCACCAATGTCGAATAGAGGGGAATGATCACGTCCCTCGATCTGCTGGCAATGCCCCTACTTCTACATCCCAAAATGCCATTGGCCTTCTTGGCAACAACAGCACACTGTTGACTGTTGACTCATATCCAGCTTTTCGTCCACTGTAACCCCTAGGTCCTTTTCTGCAGAACTGCTGCCTAGCCCTTCGGTCCCTAGTCTGTAGTGGTGCATGGGATTCTTCCTTCCTAAGTGCAGGACTCTGCAGTTGTCCTTGTTGAACCTCATCAGATTTCTTTTGGCCATTCCTCTAATTTGTCTAGGTCTCTCTGTATCCTATCCATACCCTCCAGCATATCTACCACTCCTCCCAGTTTAGTGTCATATGCAAACTTGCTGAAAGTGCAATCCACGCCATCCTCCAGATCATTCAGATATCTGAAAGGGGTACAGTAGTCTGGAAAGGTTAAGAGCCACTGAACTAGAGAACCATGGCACTACAGAGCCTGTTCATGTCCAGCATCCTGAATAAAGAATCCCTTTGGGCTTTCTACTTCCAAGTCTTCTTGATTCCAGTCCAGAGCAGACTGAGTGAAACTAAGTGACTTGTCCATGGTCAAACAGAAAATCTGTGGCAGAGCCAGAAATTGAACCCAGATCTCCTGGGTCACAGTTTGTAGTACTTGAATAAGACCATCTTTCCTCCCTTACATGCAGGGGGGAAGATAATTTTAAGACATTATCTTAACCACAAATGCAGTGGCAAATTACTGCCACAGCCAATTTGGGGGACTCCAGGAATGCATTCACACCCTGCTATATGTATCTCATTGTGCTGGTAGGGCTAGTGCCATGGTGTAATAACAGCATCATGCTAGAAATATGAATCTTGAAAATAGTACCCTGGTGTGGTGATCACTCTGGGCTGCTAATGTGAATCCTCCATTTTTGTATGCAGTGCTCTTGTAGCTCTGATGGTCCCAAGATGTTAGCAAGACAAGGTGGGAGAGGTAATATCTTTTACTAGAGCAACTTCTCTTGGGGAGAGACAAGCTTCCAAGCTTATGCAGAACTCTTCTTCAGATCTGTAAGTTCGAAAGCTTGTCTCACTCACCAACAGAAGCTGGTCCAATAAAAGATATTTACATCACCCACCTTGTCTCTCTAATGTGAATCCTGTCATTCTGGGCCTGTTCGGTGCATCCTAATATACTGAGAGCATGATTTTTGGCCACTAGAGGAGAAGTATAAATCTTAATGTTAGTAGTCGGCTGTTTCGATCTTACTCTACACTGAGCCTGGGAGTTTTAATTTTGGCATGTGTATCCTGATGCCAATCTAGGAAGGCAGTAGAGTTTGGAAATAAGGTGAATACAGGGCCAGCCTTACGGGTGGGGGGGCCATGGTCGGGGGGGTGCTGTGATCAAGAGGCAAGGAGCAGGGTGAACCTGGGGTGCCATGCCATGAAAGGGAGCTCGGGGCAATGGAGAGGAGGCAGCAGGGTCCAGGGACAATGTGGGGGATTCCTCTGCCAATTTGGCCTTGCCCCCCCCCCACACACGCTTTTACAAGGTTCTAGCACCATTGGGCTCCCCACAGCAAACCGTCTCCCTGGGCAGCTGCCACAGCTTTTACCACTGCCTGGCTAAGAAGCAGGGCCTTGGGGGAGAGGAGGAGCAGGGGATGGGGCACCATGGCGAAGGAGTATGGGGGACCCAAAAGTTCTTTGTGCCTAGGTCCCCAATACATCTTAATCCACTTCTGCATAAATTTATTACTCCTTGTGCAGCCAAGCAAATAACAGTGAAGCAGAAAGCTCAAAAGTATTAATGAATGCTAAAGGAATTACTTCAACCCAAAACAAGGACATCATACTCCATTACAGTGAAGAAAGATGGAAGTCGAGAGCATTAAGTTGTTGCAACAGCAGTAAATGCACTGTTATGGATGTTCCTTTGATTCTCTGTAGGGTTCTTCAAACTGTAAATCTCTCTCTGCTTTCCCAACATGTAAGATCCTAAACCATCTGTTTTCTGAGATGACTGCAGATAGTTCCCCCATCAGCCATGTGTGGTAACTAAACAATCCTTGGGGCTGTCTTGCAACTTCTTTACAGCTAAGCATTATGCACTAGGAGGAGCATTTCTGCTCTTGCCCTGCCCAGTGGGGAGAGAGGGAACATGTGGGAAAGAACCTTTGCCTGGTGATTCCCAGAAGATTCCGTTACGGGGAAGCAGCTATTTCGTATCTCCTGAAATTCCTGGGAAAGGGGGCAATTGGACCAAGTAGGGAGCAAGAAGTAGCTTAGGAGAGAACACTGTGGGAATGATAGGTTTCAGAGTAGCAGCCTTGTTAGTCTGTATTCGCAAAAAGAAAAGGAGTACTTGTGGCACCTTATGTTAGCCTAGGTGCATTAGTATTTTGAATGGATGACTGAGGTTGTAGTGCAATGTGGTGAGAGGGGCTCAGTGTCTCAACTTCAGATACAGAACTGAAATCTCCCAGTGTTTGAGGGTGTAACCCTGCAACTTCCCCAAAAGCAGAAAATACGCAGCCCCTAAACCCAGCTCTCAGCATATCCCTCTTTCCCCAAGACCTCAAGATTTGCAGATTGCACTATTTTTCACAAACAGGTGAGTGGATTTTTTGTAAAGCTCAGGGCCCGCCCTGGAGAATACTCTACCAGCCCCATTCTCTTATAAAACACAGGGGCTCATAGGGTGCAGCCATGCATTGGCCATGTGAGGCATTAAATGACCTAACAACTATAGGTCTTTAGAAGTCTCCAATTTCTGTGATTCCATAATAATTGTGTGATTAAAACCCTTTGTCATGTGCGATTATGGGACAAAGGACTCATCTGTAAAACTTCCATAGCTCAGCAGTTTCCATGTAAGGTGCAAGGGTACATTTCCATCTGCTCTGAAAAAAATGATTATGAAAAAAATGGGACCTTCCCCCAGGACAAGCCTGTTCTTTGTCTGTACTCTGTCATTTCTGCTTATTTTAGTCTCTCTCTTTAGGATCAGCACTCTAGATTGTGAGCTCTTTGGTGATCAGACCTGTCAGTTGAAGTGTGTGTAAAGTTTCCCCCACCACCACCACTCTTTGATGCTATATACATAAAATAATAATAATGTATTAACATATTTTAATATTCCTAAGCCAGTACTGGAAAGAGCTTGTTTATTAAGAACATGCGGGTATTACTATTGCTTTTGCATTAATATTACTAATACATAATAAAAGTACTGCATGGTTTCTCAGCCAGCACAATCTCCATGCTACAATCCTTTGCTTAAAAAATCAAACCCAATCCTGAAACATTCATTTTTTCATCCTTACTCATGCAAATTGTGCCAATCAGAGTTCTATCATTGACTTCAAGAAAAGCAGGAACAAGCCGAAAATCAGCAAAGACAAAACCAACAAAACAAAAACAAAACAAAAAAAAACCTTCACCAAGTGGCATATTCACACAAAGACCCTGAAAAACGCATTGTACGTTCTATTTCTTTAACATTTAAATTACTATAGGACAGTGATTCTCAAAGCCGGTCCGCCGCTTGTTCGGGGAAAGCCCCTGGCGGGCCGGATCGGTTTGCTTATCTGCCTCGTCCGCAGGTTCGACCGATCGCAGCTCCCACTGGCCGCGGTTCGCCGCTCCAGGCCAATGGGGGCTGCGGGAAGGGCAGCCAGCACATCCCTTGGCCTGCGCTGCTTCCCGCAGCCCCCATTGGCCTAGAGCGGAGAACCACGGCCAGTGGGAGCTGCGATTGGCCGAACCTGCGGACGCGGCAGATAAACAAACAGGTCCGGCCTGCCAGGGGCTTTCCCCGAACAAGCGGCGGACCGGCTTTGAGAACCACTGCTATAGGACACTAACTCATTAGTTCCAGAAATCAGTGTAAATATGTGATGGTGCTTTATGCTACTACAATTACTCATGTGAATAGTCTTTCATTAATCTGAATAGCCCAATAAATTCATTATTTTAGAATGATCATTAATAATACATTATAGCATTGCCACATGGCCTAACAGCAAATGCATTTTTAAAGCACTCACAGGAAAACAATTTCAATGCCCATCTTGTATTCCTTTGTAATGAAATTAGGGCCTGATTCTGCAAGTCTACTCATCAGAGTAGTCCTTTTAACTAGTCACACTAATACCAACAGGAGTTTTACCATTGGCTTTAATGGGATTACTTAAGTCAGTAAGGGTTATAGCATCAGCCCTTAATAATTTTTGGTGTTAAACTGGACTCACCCTGAAATACAATTTCAACCTTAATTTTTTTTAAAGAAAGGTTTTGTTTGTGTATTTCACTGTTTGTTTGGTTTGGTTTTATTAAGAACTAACAGTTTAACTTGGATTAGCTCATAAAATATCCAGGTAGGGGACCCATAGATAGATCTCTAATAGATCTTGTGAGGTCATCAAAGCAGGGCTTCCCTCCTGCATGTTTCATAGCAAGCCCACAGAAGGGGGATAGAATCATAGAAACGGAGGGCTGGAGGGGACCTCTGTAGTCCAGCCCCCTACACTGAGGCAGGATTAATTCTGAGAGAGATATGGGAGCAGAGGAGGAGGAAATCTAAGAGGCTTTTGTCCACAAAGAAAAATGTACTCCCTTATGTTTTGTATGTAGAAAATTTTAAGGGTTTACAATGTTTAATGTGGATTACAAATTTCACCTTTTTTGCCCTTCTACATCTCTCAAGGTCTTCTGTGTCCCCTCTAACTCTGCTGTGCTTCCCCACATCTCCCGCAAATTCCCTTGAGGCCTTGTGCCCCATTCCACATAGCCCACAGGTGTTATCAGGAGATCAGTTTACATTGATAAACTTTTAAACATTATTTTTAAATGCCTCAATATATAAGTGAAGAAGAGTTCTGTGTGGATGTGACCTGGGCCATAGCCAGGAGTAACTGGAAAAGGGAAAAAACCCACAAATAAACAAAAATGAAAATGCATCCTGCCACTTTCAGGTGCACACGTATGTACAGCTATATTGGGATTTATGAGCAGGGCTTTTTGGAGCCTGGTCTAAAATATAAGGGCAAACTGATAAGAAGGGCTGGCTTGCTTCAACTTAGGCCTAAAAAAGAAATGCATAACTTAGAAAATTTCTTGCAAAAAAAAATAAGTTGTTGGTGTAGCTCCTCAGTTCCTCCTTGCTTCCTGGTCTGGAAGTTCACTAACTCTGTCCTATGGGGGTGGGCAGACGAGGCTCCCACTGAAGAAATAGTAGTAGACCTTCAGGGATTTTCCCTTAGCCTTCCACTGTCTCCTCTTTATATTTCTGCTCTAATGAATTCCTAGTTAGCCCCTTCCCTTCCTTCCTACATTACTGAAGGGCAAGTGCCCTCACGATCTCTCTCTATTATAATAATAGCATAGTGGAAAGCTAGCATCAAGCTGAACTATGGAGCAGATCTTGTAGGCAGTATACTATAGTACTGTCTGTCATGTACATTGTTCTATGGAGCAAAATGGTTAGTGTGCTATAGGGAGGTGAATGCTATAAATACAGTGTGACAAAGCTCTGTTCTTGCCTCCGTGGGTCCTGCGTTTCCTGGCGGATTTCACTAGCCTCAGAGGCTCACTGTGACCCTCCACGTAACCGTTCTTTCTCTAGAGACAAGGGTCACAGTCTACTGAGCCATTTTCATCATAAGCCAGCGAGGGAGGTGAGGAGAAGTTATCCTTCCTTGCACAGTCTCTGTTGTCTCCCAGTCTCAGTGATTAAACAGGGGCAAAGGTGATTGTGAGGGAGCCCGGGCTCCAGCCCAGGGACCCTAATAGTATCAGCTATGGTAGCTGACCTTTTAGAAATATGACATGTACAATTTTCTGGCTACTTCCCCCACAGCAGCCCTCACTTCCTCAAGCTCCACTTCACCCTTACCTCAGGGCCTCCTTCCTTGTGCCTGATATGATGTGTACTACTCAGCCTCTCCAACAGCACAACTTCTTGCCACAGTTCCTGACATGCACACCCACTTGAGCGACTGGAGGCTTTTAACTAGTTTCAGCCAGCCCCTGATTGGCTTCAGGTGTCCCAATGAACATAGCATTCTCCCTGCCTTCTGGAAAGTTCTTAATTGGGCCCAAGTGTGTTAATTGACCTGGAGCAGCTTCCATTTCACTTAACCTGGTACCAGGGATTTGTTTAGCCTGGAGCTAATATATCTATCTCCCACTACTTTTCTATAGCCATCTAGCCTTGCCTTGTCACATGCTCCCCCTCCCCCCCCGCTCAACACCATAGAGTTCGGCAACTTGGGACGCCAGGCAGTATGCTCATGACAGACCATCAGCATTGCCATGGTGACATCCAGCCGTGTGCCATATGCAGAACTGGAATGGTTGGAGGGATAAGAACCACCTGGTGACCCTTGCATTCTTTTCCTTATTCCGCTGCATCCACTGGAGGGGTGCATGGTCTGTTACAAGAGTAAATCGCCGGCCTATGAGGTAATAACGCAATGTCTCCATAGCCCATTTGACAGCAAGGCATTCTCTCTTGACTACTGCATATTTCTGTTCTCTTGGGAGAAGCATTCTGCTTAGGTAGAGGATCGGATGTTCCTCTTCTCCCACCATTTGCGACAGAACTGCTCCCAACCACACCTCGGAAGTATTTGTTTGTAAAACAAATTCCCTGTTAAATTCCAGGGCTATGAGTACAGGGTCATTACAGAGGGCCGTCCGAAGGTCTGTAAATGCCCCCTCTGCTGCATCGGTCCACTTTACCATGTCCGGACCTCGGGCCTTCACCAGGTCCGTTAGGGGACTTGCCCTAGTGGCGAAGTGGGGAATAAACCGTCGGTAGTAGCCTACCACACCTAGGAACGCACGGACCTGCTTCTTTCAGGTCGGCCGGGGCCAGTTTTGAATTGCCTCTAGCTTATTCGTTTGGGGCTTCTCTATGCCCCTTCCCACAATATATCCCAGGTACCTAGCCTCTGCTAGCCCTATGGCACATTTAGTGGGATTAGCAGTGAGGCCAGCTCGCCTTAAGGTGCGCAGTACTGCCTCAACTTTCTCCAAGTGGGTTCCCCAGTCTGGCGTATGGATGATGACATCATCTAGGTATGCAGCTGCATAACTAGTATGGGGGTGCAGCAGCTTATCCATGAGGCACTGGAATGTGGCTGGGGTCACCATGTAGTCCAAAAGGGAGGACAGTGTACTGGAATAGCCCATTCGGGGTGGAGAATGCTGTCTTTTCTTTAGCTTCTTTGGTCAGAGGAATCTGCCAGTACCCTTTTGTCAGATCCAGTATAGTCAAGAATCGGGCACTACCCAATCGGTCAACCAGTTTGTCGATGCATGGTATGGGGTATGCGTCAAACTGGGGTATTTCATTCAGTCGGCGAAAGTCATTACAGAATCTCATGGTACCGTCAGGTTTAGGCACTAGAACAATTGGACTGGACCACTGGCTTTAAGATTCTTCAATAACCCCTAATTTTAACATTTTCTTTTCTTCGGCCTTGATTTCCTCTCTTTTGGCTGCTGGGATTCGGTAGGGTCTCAATGTTACCTTGGCTCCGGGGATCATGCAGATATGGTGATAGGTCGCAGTTGTCCGCCCTGATTTTGTAGAGAACACATCTCTGTTGTGATTAATCATGTCGGCTGCCTCGATCTTTTGTATCGGCATCAAGTCGGATAATATCCTCACTTGCTCATGTAAGTTATCCTTTTGGGGAAGGGTCTCCTGCATGACTAAGTATGCCTCTTGATCGTGCCAACGTTTTAGAAGTTTGATGTGGTAAATTTGCTCCGATTTCCGGCGGCCTGGCTGCCGCACCTTATAGTTCACCTCTCCCATGGCTTCAGTTATTTCGTAGGGTCCCTGCCACTGGGCCAACAGTTTATTTTCTGCTGTGGACACCAGTACCATCACCTGATCCCCTGGTTGAAACCGTCGAAGCTTCGCTTGGTGATTATAATGAGTTCGTTGGGTCTCCTGTGCTCTCTCCAAGTGTTCCCGTACAATGGGCATAATTCAGGCTATCCGATCTCTCATCTGCAGTACATGCTCAACTATGTTACTTCCAGGATTTGGCTCCTCTTCCCAGGCTTCTCTGACTATATCCAATATGCCCCGAGGGTGGCACCCATATAGTAGTTTCAATGGAGAGAAACCCATGGAGGCTTACGAAACCTCCCGGATGGCCAACATGAGGTAATACAATAAGGTATCCCAATCTTTCCCATCCCGGCTCACCACTTTCCTGATCATGGCCTTGAGGGTCCTATTGAACCTTTCCACAAGGCCGTCTGTTTGCAGGTGGTATACAGAGATCTGTAGTGCTTTTACATGGAGCAATGAAATCATGGAGAAATGAGATCTTTCATCAACTTGGACATGAAAGGTGTCCCTTGATCAGTCAATATCTCCTTGGGTAGCCCAACCCGGGCAAAGATCTGTACTAGCCCCTTAGCTATTGTCTTGGAAGCTGTGTTGCACAGGGGAACAGCTTCGGGGTACCGGGTTGCATAGTCCAGTACAACAAGCACATGTTGGTGGCCCTGAGCTGTCTTCTCTAGGGGCCCTACCAGATCCATGGCTATCCGTTCAAAAGGAACATCTATTATTGGAAGAGGTATCAAAGGAGCCCACAAGTGCAGGCGAGGGCTATGTAACTGACACTCCGGACAAGAGGTGCAGTATCGCCGGACATCTTCATGTACTCCTGGCCAGAAGAACCTCCGCAGGATCAGTGCCTGGATTTTCTCTTCCCCTAGGTGTCCTCCAAACAGGTGATTGTGGGCGAGACTCAATATGGCTTTTTGATGTTTTCGTGGCACCAGAAGTTGTTGTATCTCTTGCTCCTGCATTTGCACCACGCGGGTCAGGAGATCTTTCTTCACTATAAAGTAAGGTCCGGGACCCCGGACCTTCCCATCCACGTGTATCCCATCGATCTCAGCCACCTCTTTCCTGGCGTTACCATATCTGGGCTCTTCGCCTGGTCCCACCCAAAAGTCTCTCTCCTGGGACTAACCTGCCCAAGCTCCCAGGGGCCGGCTTCTGCTTCTTCCAATGGCTCACCGCCATCATGGCTGGGGGCAGCTTCTGGCTCACCTTCTGTGGTGGAAGTTTCTCTGTTGGCTTCTCGCGTGCATCTGCCTACTAGAGAGGTCTTCTGGCCCTGGGTCAGGATCTGGGTTCCCAAGGCCTTCGCGGCCTTCCTCTCTTTTTTTGACTTCCGGATCATTTGGGGGGCTGAGAACAGATCCTGAGAAATCTCAGCGAACATCGGGGGTTGACATTCCCCCAGTGACAAGTCGCTGTCCTCAGGGTCCCCACCTCCCTTCAGCCTTGCCCGGGGGAGTAAATTATCAAACCCTGGATAGTCCCTCCCAATGACTACAGGATATGGGAGTTTAGGAACTATTCCCACGATCACCTCAATAGGGTTTCCCTGAACCTCTGTCTCCACTGGGATGGTGAGGTAATGGCTCACGGCCCCATGCACGCACGTCACTGCTACGCGTTTGGCTTGTAGTAGCTGACTATTTTTACCAGCTTACCTGATATGAGGGTGATAGCACTCCCAGAGTCCACAAGCGCTGTAGTCTCTGCTCCATTTATCTTCACTGGCCTGGTGTAATTATGCAGGGCTAATGCGACCCCCGCGAGGTGGATAAGGGAGCATGGGACCTCCATGGTAGTAAAAAATTTTACAATGGTAGTAAAAAATTGTGCAGATGGTACAAAAATTAATACATAAGACCCCTTGAAATGTGAAACATGATTGGCATAGCAATTTTGAAATGTATCTGCTCCTAGCTGTGAACAGTAAAAACAAAGAAAGTTAATTCATTTAAAGTGCACTGAAATGGCGAAGGCCCCACAACTTCTTTTTGCTGTAGGAGCCCCCACCCCTTGTAATGATGTGGGCCACCCAGCGCTGTTCCACCATATTCAAGCACATTTGTCTCCTCTTCTTTCTTTTCTGCCCATTTTCTTTCTCTCTCTCTCATCCTTTTCTGTCTCTTGTTTCTCTTTCTCTGATCTTTTACTTTCTTCTTCTTTTGCCTGGCTTTGCAACACCCCCAACCCCACAGGCCACAAGAAGGGCAGGGTGGGCCTGGGCCCCCTTGGGCTCTTGTGGTTGAGCTTAGTGCTGTGAAAGCAGAGGAGAGACTCTTAGGCTGGTCAACTGCTATCTGAGCCTTCAACATGTGAAGTGATCCATAGCCAGCTTTCGCAAGACCTGGAAGACAAGACTACTAGCTTCCAAGGAGTTTCCTGCTGCTTTACCTATAGCCACGGAAGGAAATCTGTAGAAGGAAATAGGTTAAGATGTTCATGCTCTTCTCCAAGATCCCAAGTTTGGGTAGCATTTTAAATTCCTTCATATGGTTTTTCTTATGGACCTCTAGCTTTATACAGTTTGATTCCATCTGAGAGTACTACTACGCATGAACATGTGTAGCTGGGATCATGAGAGTTAACCATTCATCCTAAGTGCTCAGCTGGTATCGTGACCGGCATCATTGTGAGAGAACCTAGATAGATAGTCCCTTTCCTGTTCTTTTTCAATTTTCCTTGTCTAAGATATGCTTTGAATGATCTGTTGACCAGCTGGTGAATGCTAAAAGATCATGTACAGTAGTTGTTACTATTTTTATGTATCATTTGTTTGCAGTGGTGCCTCTGAGGTACTAGGAGCTTTTCAGGCACATGAGAAGGTGCAGCCCCTGCCCTGAGGATCTCACTAATTAAGGACAAACAGATTCATCCTAGGCCAGGAAAGGGAACAACAAAAGGGATTTCAATACAACTCAACAAGCGTCATTATAGGCAACATGACAGAAATGTGTTTTGGAGAGGGGCTTAAAAGTGAAGGGTCCTTGTTAATGAGATCAGCTTTCAGTTGCATAAAAATAGAACTGTCACTCAATCAGTTACTACACTATATGTAGAAAAGAAGTAAGAAGAGGGTGGCTTTGGAGTGATTCAGAAGCCCGGAATGGGGTCACGTGAAAGCAGATGAAATAGGTGATTGTTCGAAAGACAAAATGGCAGACAAGGATGGGAACACAAGCACCAATATTAGCTTTTGTATGCAAATCACGTGTTCCAATTGGTCTTAAAACTAAGTCAGGGCTTCTGAATCATTCTAAGGCCTTCTCCTTCTTCTTGTTTCTTTTCTATGTACAGTATGGTAACTGATTACATGTGAATTCTGTTTATAGGAAATAGTAGCTGATTAACCTACGGTTGATGTTTGAAATTGCTAAAATTCTCTGGGATGCCCAAAATAGGAATCAGACTCGCCTAAGTGCAACCAGTACCACAGATGACAACTAACTAACTTAATGAGCTTCTTTCATCATGATGATAACACTGTTAATCAGATTTTCAATTGGTTGATTTATCTGGGAGTGGAAGTGTTATTTGCTTTACAGGATATACTCTGGTATGTCTTCTTTCCCCAAGGCAAATGTATAATACAAGAGACCCATCAGTATAAAGTTTAACAAAATGATCAACTTCAGTAATACTTGTGCTCCCTTCATACCAAGATTTAAATATTTGAGGGTCATTTAACATTCATTTGTTACACTTTTGCAATGTGATTCAGTTGCACAGGACTTTGGGAAATCATTCTCCAAGCTAATGAATCAGGCTTTCAGAATGTGTTTATTAGCTACCCCTCACAGGGAACTGTGACATCTCTCAAATTGAAGCTTGCAAAAAAAAATGACAAAATACATATTTCAAAATGTATTCAATTAATACTTGATGTCTGTAGGACAACTGCGATAGTTTTTTGGGAAAATCAAAGTCAAATTTTGCTCTTATGTAAATTCATTATGTAGATAATTAGGAACTTTAGAATGTCCAAATTACTTTCAGAAAGAAGGATATTAATTTTGTTTATTGAGCTAGAAATAATAAAACATTTGAAAATGTCATTTCATTAACATTATATGAGTATGTATATGGGGGAAAGGAAGATGTAATTTCTTTCTGCAACTTGGGCCAGGAAAATGTAGGACAGAGAAAACAAATGTTCAGTTGTCATTTTAATAATTTATTGTAGACGAGAAGAAATAATCTCTCTTAATCACAAAACAGTTGCCATGCTAATAAGTATTCCATGCTTGTAGCTTCTACAGATGATAGCGCTGCAGAGAAGAAAGGTGGAACTCTCCATGCTGGTTTAATTGTTGGAATTCTGATATTGGTCCTCATTGTAGCAGCAGCCATCCTTGTGACAGTCTATATGTACCATCATCCAACATCAGCAGCTAGTCTCTTCTTTATTGAGGTAAGTCAACAGTGTCATGATGAGTCACTAATTCTGTTACTTGTTTAACATAATTATTCAGAATAGTACTTTCTAAGCTTAAACTACAGACTATTCTTAGAATCAGGTACTAGCTTTAATCTGTAATGTTTAAAGACTCTTAAATACCTAACCCAAAAACTGCTGCTATAAATTCAGCCACTTCCCCCACCCCTCACGACCCTCCTTTTATTTCAAGAAAGTAGGAGTTTTTTACACAATATGTATTCAAAGGCCATTTGCAGTCATTTCAGTTATCAGTCATTTTCACAAAATCTCTTGCTATCTTACAGTTTACTCACTTAAAATAACATTTTGTCACTAGATTTATTGGTAACTATGAAATAGATGCACATTGTCATTTTATTTGCGAGCTTGTATTTATTTTTTAATCTGCTTATTTGTCTAGTGTAAAAATAAAAGAATATGTGCACTAGTAAATTCTGCAAAATGCCTGACCTATGGCAAGTTTAATAACACTTGGGGTAAGCCAGACACTTCTGCAACAGATTCATTTATTGAAATCCTTTAATGCAGTATCTGACAGTGTCTGACAACATAAGACTGGAACATTATTCCTAATGCAGGTATTTGTGGCTCCAGTATATTGTTAGGATCTGCACACTGCTGTGATAAATATTTCTTGTGGAGCTCAGCAGAGTTCATCTGTATCAAGCTAAATATATACTTGCTATACAAAAAAGAAAACTGAGACCACGGATGAAACCAACTTGCAGTATTGGCTTACTTTTAAGAATATGGATACTTGCAACAGACAACAATAAAGATGCATAACAACTGGAAATATCATGAAGGAGTTTCCTTGGGATTTCTTAGGTCAAAGATCAGCCAAAAGGGTCTGGATTATTGATAAAACGTTCAATCTTAGTAACAGAAGCATGAATTGAAATGTAAATTAAACATGGCTTCATCTTTAAAATTACTTTATAGTTAAATAGAGAACTTACATGCAGGAGTAGTGACAGAAATCCAAATGAAATGCTTACAAGTATTGTGAGAGCTCAGGCTATGTTAACTATATTAACCATTTGGGATCAGGATCCAAATAACAAACTCAGGAATTTTTCATACATATCTAAGTGACATACTGAGGCAAATTTCTGTTGGTGTAAGTGAACCCAACTCCGCCGAAGTCAATGGACTTGTGTCTATTTCCATTAAGCAGAAAATTTGGCCCACTGTATTTTTCACTAGCTTTAATTGACCCTGGCATGGGAAACTTATTTATCTGTTAACAAAAACTTCCAAAAAGACTTGATTTGTGTGGCAACACCATTTTTCAAAAGGACAGAAACAAGGTACTGGCTAACAGTAAAATGCATATTAAAAGGGGGTTTCTGAGGTGCGTAGTTACATGGTCCAGAGCAGAAATTCTACAAGTTAACAATTTATTATTATTAAACCTTTGTATTATAGTACAATTGTACACAGTTCTCCTTGGAATAGTAGAGCCATCTAATATATAATATATTTATTGTCACCAAAAGTGAAGTAATCCCAGCATTCAATGCTAATGAACTAGCTTACTAGTTTTCAAGACAGGCTGTTAGAAAATGTGGTAACATGATCTGTCTATCCTACCCAAAATGAATAGGATGCATGAAAATAAGGACAGTTATTGGTATGTAACAAACCAGTGATCATCAAAACTATGACTATTACCCTTACTACTAGTGCTGTAAGCTACATAATCCTTTTTTTTTTTGGCAATGATATACTATTTGTGAAAACCATAAGTTCTGCGGAAATTAACAAAAATACAAGCCTGGGTATTGTGCCAGGAAGGGGTAAGCTTCTTGTGGTCAGTTTCATAATAACAGGTAGAGATGTGCCTTGAACACTGAGACTCAGACTTGCAGAGTATTTTAATTGATTTTTTAGGTGTTTGAAAATGAGTAGAGAAAAGGATTATTCTGAATTTTAGAACATTACCACGGCTTTGGAAATATAATAGCAAGTATCTGCAGCCTACACTAGAGGAGAATGCTGTTGCTTTCTGAAATACAGTTGGTTCTTGCACTGATTGCTTCTATTAAGTACAGTTTTATTGTTTGATCTTTTCAGATTCTTTTTTAACTACTACCACTGATCATTTAATTACACAAAGAAAAACTATAAGTAGTTTAACCAATTGAGAAAATGCATTATAAAGATTCATCCTTCTCACCTGGTGCACAAGGGGATGCACATGCAACTCCCACACCTGGAGATGAGAATGTATCCCCCTAAGATTTGCTTTTGGAAAGAACAAATATACATATGTGGGAGGGAATGTAGAGGAAGATGACAAATTATAATTGTTATATGGAGACAACTTATACAAAAGCATTTACTCATTTGGTTGTAGAAACAATACAAAAGGTTCTGTCAGCATAAAGATTCATGACTGGAAATAAGAGAGATTTCTGAGTAAGTGATGCTGGTGGCACAATGATGTAAAGGGTGTTAGAGGGTGATTTGAGACCAAAATACCAGTCAACAGGGTTAGCAAGGTTCTCCAAATTAGCTAACTTACCTTATTTATTGGAGATAAGTATAATATAGATCTGGTGTTAGTATTGTAGGATATGGATTGAGAAATGTTGCCACAGTCTTGACTAAATAGCATGAAAGAAATTCTCCCTTCCCGGAACACACACACACAAATGTTAGGTAAAATAAGAGTAGTGAACAGGAAAAAAACATTGTTTTCATATATTTTGTATGACTTAAAGCACGGGTAGGCAGGCAACATCTTCACATAATTGTATCTGAACAATTGACCTATAACCATTCTGCTTTTCCAGAATTGGTGTTCCTTGAGTATAGAGCATGAACTGTACCACCTTGCTTTGACTGGTGGGTTAGTCAAGGCTCAAGATGAAGCCAAAAATT
This sequence comes from Dermochelys coriacea, assembly GCF_009764565.3. Taxonomy (NCBI): domain Eukaryota; kingdom Metazoa; phylum Chordata; order Testudines; family Dermochelyidae; genus Dermochelys; species Dermochelys coriacea. The sequence continues at coordinate 233,165,801 of NC_050069.1, forward strand.
CATTCTCATTTGTCATACTCAATCAAGATTTGAATCTAGGTCTCCAGAGTGAAGGCTAGTCAATGCAATAAATAAATAGCCAATGCACTGATGGGGAGAGAAGAAAGAAAGGAAGTGGACCTGGCTTTCCTATGCTTATAAAAACAAGCTATCTGCACCCTTATAAAACATCTTATTGAATTAAATTATAACCTTTGTACAGAATTTTTAACCCAAGTTATAGAATTCTGTAACAGAAGTACAAAGAATCCACTCTTAAATTCTATAGGACGATCTTTTAATTCTCTATGAAGTATGTAATTTTTTACTAGATTCTGGTTTTCCTCCTTTCCCCCCCCTGCTGTGGGTGATGGCTTATCTTAAGTGATCACTCTCCTTACAGTGTGTATGATAAACCCATTGTTTCATGTTCTCTGTGTGTGTGTATATAAATCTCTCCTCTGTTTTTTCCACCAAATGCATCCGATGAAGTGAGCTGTAGCTCACGAAAGCTTATGCTCTAATAAATCTGTTAGTCTCTAAGGTGCCACAAGTACTCCTTTTCTTTTTGCGAATACAGACTAACACGGCTGCTACTCTGAAATCTGTAGGTTTATAGAGAGACTGCTATAGAACCCTTTGGGTTTTATTAAACTGTATAAGACTTTTTCCATGCGGAAGGTGTTTGTGTCTGGACTGGGTCTGAATGCTGTGACTCAGAAATATTTTGGTTGTCAGTTAGGAAGTCACAGATGAGCCCCTTTAATTGGAGTTTGTATATATAGCTACTTCCTCTTGTTTGATTACATACTACAATTATACATTGTTCCTGCATCATATCACAGTAGGAAGAGACTGCAGTGTGATTTCCATTTGCAATCTATATATCATTAGGCTGGATAGCCAGTCACCCTATATAAACCAACTGCCATGTAGCATGTACTCTGACTGGACCCCATGACACCTGTACAGTACATACTCTTAGTTAACATCAACAGGTTTCATTTGTATTTATACAATTTTTTTTGAAAGAAGACAGCAAACTGCAATTAATTTTCACTAATCAAAGCATTTTATTATTCACTGCTCTTCATTATAATATCTATTGCCATCTATTTTAATAGCAAATATTCACCATAACAACAGATGTATAGGACAATCTCTGCTGATGTTTTGTTAGCTTGTTAATGTAATGAACCGAAAAAGATTTTACTCCTCTTTTAACTTTGTGTTTTGAAATAGAAAATGTTTTATTTAAAACTGGAATAATTTTGACATGTTTTGACATTAAATAATTTTGACATGTTTTGACATTAAATAATTTTGACATTAAATAACAAATGTGATACTCCTTAGTTGGTATGTAAACAGATACATCTACACTAAGAGCAAGGGGTGTGATTCCCAGTTCATGTAGACATACTTGTGCTAGTATTCATCTGAGCAAAGATGCTAAAAATAGTGGTGTACCTTCAGGAAGCTTGGACAGCCACAATGGTAGCACAGGCTAGCCGCTCTGAGTACAAACCCACCTGAACCCCATAGGTATGTACTCAAGGGAGCTAGCCTGTGTCACCAATGCTGCTGTCCACGCTACCATGGCTACACTACTATTTTAGCAGGCTAGCTCAGAGGAGAGCTAGCACACTTATGTTTCTGTAGGCTGGGAATCACACCCCTACCTAGCAGCGCAGACATAGGCTAAATCAGCAAGAATTTTCCATCATTTGCAGGGATGGGGGATTCTTGGTGGAGATTTTAGTACTGGTCAGCAAGGTCAATTTTCACTATAAAAGAGGTAGTTATTAATCAGTCATTTCTTCTTATCACATATTAATGAACTTGCAGGTATTTAATAATCCTTAGTATATTTTAGAGCATATCCAACAATCAAGTACAGAGTAATGGATATCAGCAATGAATTGATTATAAGAGAACTTCATAGATTGAAAATTGTTTATCAAGTTCCATGGCTGGCTTTCAAATTGTCCACTCAGACGGCACTGCCCCTTTTTCCACTCTTTGGATTGGAGGAGAATAAATGTATCCAAATGGAGCAGGGAACCCAGACAAAGAAAGCAGGAACAATGTAGTAGTAGTGCTTTCTATGGCAACTATGTTTCGAGCTTTGCATGTTTTCAGGAGGAAATGGGTAGAGAGAGAAGGATTATTTTAGGCAGCATGATTCCTTTATAGTTCCAAGTTGGAACACTTATTCACCCTCTTGAAAGTGGTAGTTCATGTTTATTATTCAGGAGAAAAGCAAACAGCAAATATGCTGAGCTGGATTGCTGCCAAAGGAAAAGGGGACAGGGAAATTAAAACAAATTTCTTTGAAGTAGCACACATGTAGCTAACATTTCCATGTTAGTTAATGACACGACAGAACACAGAATACCTCTTGTGTCATTTCTGAGAAAATTAGGGGTTTTTTCACCTTTTGACTGGAAACCTAGAATTCTACAATAATGGAACCTACCCTACAGCTTGTAGTAATGTTCTTACAGCACTGGGAATCATTACATGGACCACAGGAGTATTTCTTTTAAAAGGGGAGGAATTGTCTAGAAGAGTACAGTATTTAGACATACCTTAGAAGAAATACATAGCAGTTGATGGAATTTCTTGGGAAATGCTATTCCAAAAAGATAAGTCCAGGTTGTTCCAACAGCCACCAGCAACTTTATCAAAAAAGAAACCCAGAAAAAAAGGTCAAAACCAGAAAGTCCACCAGAGATTGTAATAATACCAATGCAAGAAGAACATACACCAGAGGTTGGCATACAGTCTTACAGCTGCCACTAATTCTGGAGATGGTAAAAGAACAACCTAGCTCTCACTTTCTTCGTGGAAAGACTCCCTCTGAAATCAATGGATTTGGATGAAATCCTAAAAGAGCATGTGAAAGACATGCCAAATTCACAGCTGGTATCAACTGCCACTGCTGCAGTGAACTAGAAGGGCTGTACCAGTTGATACCAGCAGAGAATTTGGCACTCAATTGTACAATAAACAAAAAAGATGAAGGGCTAACTCCTCATTCCATTGCTACAAGCAGGAAAACTCGCATTGAATATTAATAGAGTATCTATGTACTAAAGCACTTTTGAGTAGTTTTGTAGCTGTACAATTAATAAAGTTTTACACAGACACACACACATATTCCCCTCTGGTCTCTGCACTAAAAAGTTGTCTACACAGAGGGGTAAAGCATTCTACATGGGATGTGATTTTTTAAGTGCTCTAACATAATGCATTTTAATTTGTCTGTGTAGAACCTGTTGATGTGCACTAAAGGTTCCCCAGTGCACTTTAGCATAGTGCTGTTTCAAACCGCAAAACATTAAATTACACACCAGCAGGGTCTACACAGACCATTTAACATGCATTATGTTAGTGCACTTTAGAAATCACAACCCTGTAGAGGTTATTACCCTGCTGTGAGTCTGTATATTTTAAGTTGTACATTGGTTACGTTACTGAGGTTGATTAGCAAACACTCTCTTTTTTATGTAAGAGCACAGAAAAGGATGAAGCTGAAGTACGTTTTTCTCTGTTTCATCATTTGTGTGACTTATGGGCATCACACTGCATGCATGAAAGCATACACATGCTCTTTTTCATTCTTTTTGAAAACAAACCAAAGTGGTGAAGGAAGGAAGCTACAGTCTGCAGGGGCTAATTTAACTATGTCTACATTCTTAGTGGAATACTGGGTTTCAACAAATTGTATGCCCAAGACAAGAAAAATGCTATTAACTTCAAAAGAAGCAGTGGTCTTGAGATTTCTGTGAACTTTTCCTTAGAGTATGAAGCAAAGTAGGTGCTGAAGTCTTTGTACTTGGTTTATTGAGCACAAAACATATCTTCAGTTACATTTGGAACAGAAAATAGATTTTGAACTGATAGTCGGGTGACCAGATAGCAAGGGTGAAAAATCGGGACAGGGGGTGAGAAGTAACTGGCACGTTTGTAAGACAAAGCCCCAAATATCGGGACTGTCCCTATAAAATCGGGACATCTGGTCACCTAACTGATAGTATGATTTTTGTGTGGATTTATTAGTTAACTAGCAATGATATCTGTATCATTTATACAGAATGGTGTCAGGTAGTTTCATAATTTTTCAAAAAAAATCCTTTTTTTATTATTAATCATTTGGAAGATTGAAATTTAATCTGACACCTCTCTATTTCTTCTTCTCTCCAGTGTATCCAACATGCATTTCCTTGTTTGTTATTATTGGACTACTCATAATTAAGTGCTATAGCACTTATTTAGGGGATAATACTGAAAGTTTCTATCTCAGAAAATAAAATGTGTATGTGGTCAAGTGGAAAGAATTATGAACTTTTCAAACAAAAGGACCACTCCTGTTCTCATTGACATTTCAATGGGAACAGGCCACAAACCAAGAAAAATGTTTTTATTATAATATGGAGCCTATTTACTTTTAGAGGGTTCCTTTTAAATAAAACATAAATAAAACATAATGAGTAAAGATGCATTTTCAATGTAATAGAAGAGATATTGCCTGCTCAGGTTCTTTTTTAAATTATTGTTAAGATCTTTTTCCCCTCTTGGAATACAAAAGTAAAATACATTTAGTTGCCAGGAATACTTCCTTTTGAATCAGTTCACAGATTGACTCTGACCTTCAGGAATTCCTTCACAGTGTCTCTTGAGAATAAGGGATGTTGCAGCAAGATTAGACTTTAAACTCCCCCTTGCTGATTTTTGGAGGATAATGCACATATAAAGACTGATATCTTTCATATTTGTTTTAACAAGACCACAGCTCACATTAGATGCCTTAGATACAACAAAATTAATGAACCACAATAATAGTTAGCTATAATACAATTATAAAATAATTAATTTATCCACTAATCTATGTAGCATAAAATTTACTGCAGTCAGGATGTAAGATTTGTCTGGCAAAAAGCCAGGCATGATGTGCCAGTTATGTTGGATTACATGCCTGTGAATATAAGAACACATGAAACCGAGATGAATTGAAGGGTGTGCTGTATAAAGATTAAATACAAGAAAACATGGTTCAGGAATTTCTGAAGTTGCATTTGAATGAGGTTATATTCCTACCTGTGTAACTTGGTTGATTCAAATGTGAGCCTTGGGGTGAAAGGGAATTATGCGTGAAGGACAAACTAGACAAAATTAAGAGGTAATATGTGAGATGACAAAAATTAGACTGTCTTGTATCCAGGCATCTTTACGCTACTTGCTCCCACTTACCTGTGTGTAAGACTACATCTATACTATGCAGCACTGGTGGAGGTGTATAGTATCAATGTAGCTACATGCCTCAGTGAAAAGCAGGCTCCATCCACACTACAGTGTGTAGCTACCCATTGTCAGCAAAAAGCTCTGGCAGAGGGAGAGAGCAGAGAAAGGCTTCAGCAGTTCCCTACGGCCAGAACCTTTTACTGTGATGAGGAAAGGCAGAGCTGGCAGGGAGCTGGCAGAGCCTTTCCCCAATATGGGAGCCTTTTCCTGCTGCTGGTGTCTTTCACTGCAGCGAGAAAGGGCTTTGCAGCAGGGAGGGTCAGGAGCCTTTCCCTGCTGTCCCCCTCCCACCATGAAAATAGCATTGCTAAAAATAGCAGTGTAGATGGGAAAGCAAGGAGAGAGTGTATAGGGTAGGTACTTGGATACATACTTACACCCTTCAGGCATGTCTCTACTCTGCTTAACTAAACCATGCATCACCAGCTGTGCTGCTATCTATATCCATGCTGGCAGGGCTTTGCAGGTATATACGCTACACACTGCCGAAAGAGGCGTTCATTGTTGATGTACCCAAAGAGAGACTATGCGGATGTAACTTACATAGAGAAGCCAAAGCAGGAGTGGTATGATGGCACGTGAGTGTAAGTAAAGCCTGGCAACAGCACAATGGTATTCCTCTATGGCAGTTCTCAGCTGGGGTACAGTGCTGCAGGAACCATGGCCAACTGTCATGAATTAGGTTTGGGTTTAGATTGTGTTGTCTTACTTCAGGGCTAGTGCAGGGGCAGCTTGAGAATCAGGGAGCCATTATCAGCTCTCCATTACTGAGTGGATCTTGGCACAGGAGAGAAACTGGCCCCATTAGAATTACTTCCCTTCATCAGGCTCAGTGTGCCAAATTCAGAGATTGGGTGTCTGTGTTGGTGATAATTACACGTTGGTAAGTAGTTCTGAGTCTAAGTAACTGTAGAGGTAGTTTAGGTTGGTCTAAAGTTCACACTGAGGAAACCAAAAGATGTAAATTATCCCTATCTAGTTGTCCTGCAGTGATTAGATACCAATCTCAGGGCAGACTGTTGAGAACCAGAGCACAAACCCCAAGTTGGTTGTGAATTCTATACTTATATTCCACCAGCCAATTTTCAATTGTAAACTTCTCAAGTACTATAACAGCTTTAACATGGAGTCACAGGCAGTCCCCTTGGGATCCCCAATCTGTCTTGCCACCCAGATAAGCCTACCTTTGTGATACACCAAGAATCACAGCAATCACAGGTTACTCCCAGTGCCAAAGGACCAGTCGCTTACCCCAGGCCAATTGCACCTTAGATTTCATACCAAAGGTAACGTTTGTAGCCAACCCTATAATAAACTATCTGAAGATTTATTAAATAGGAAAAGGAAACGAGAAAGTTATTTACAAGGTTAAAGCAGGTAAACATACATACACAAATGAGTTACAATCTTAAGTTTCAAAAGGTAATGGAAGCACCTATAATAAGCAAACTCTGTATTGCCTTTTAGGCTAATCCAGGCTAAGCAGCTGGAGATAATTTACTTTTGCCTAGAAAACCTTGCTGCTAGAGTCCAAGCATCATAAAGATACAGCTCCTTCTTGTTTGTGGTTTTTATTCACTCCCTGCCCCCACCATGGTTTGAGCTGCAAACTCAGCTGATGGGAGGAATCCACTTGCATACCTTATCTGTATGGGAGTGGGAGAAGAGCAGAACAACAGAGTCTTCTGTCCTCTTTAATGTTTCCCAATAATCCATCCGATGTTGATGAACCTTCCTTGTCGGGCAGGAAGTAACATCTTCTGTTGGAGACCAACACTTTGCACTAGTTGATGTCTCTCTCCTATCTGGTGATTTACACAGTCACAGAGGCTTACGCAACAAATGCTCGACTATTACCTTTTAACAACGGAAGCAGATGCTATAAGTGAAAATAATGCATTCAGCAACTCACACGCATTCAATGAAGACTAAACACTTCCTTATAATTTTAATACCTATTTTAATTATATTAACACAAAGGCGAGCTGGACTGATTCCAGCCATGTATTTGTCAGTGTTCATTTGAGACATGGGGACCTTGGCATGATGCGTCATCAGGTCTGCCAGCATCACAGTCTCTACTTTGACTCCCAATAGGGGTAAGACTGGGGGGTTCTTTCTGCCCCACTCTTACCCCCAACCTCCACCCCAATTGGCTGTTTGAAAGGAGACAACTGAAGAAAAAATAATATAATAATTGAAAATCTAGTTTGCAATATTTTTCCTGGTGTTGACTTTCAGATTTCTTGCCCTGATGGGCTTTTTGGGCTCCATCTAAGGTTCAGCATTTTACATCTTTGTCTATAGCAGCACATAGCAGATAAGATTGCACAGTGATAGGTAAGGATTTTTCATAACTATTTCTAACAATGCAGTGATTTCACAGATGCTGCGTAGCTCTTTAAAATAATGCAAAATAAATAGGAGAAAGAGAAATGTAAGGCCAGATTCTCAGCTGGTTTAAATTGAAGTTGATGGAGCTATGCTGATTTACATCAGCTGAGGATTTGGCCCATAATTGCTTTTTTTTTGTCTGAAAATGGCAAGGCACCCCTGCTCATGAGCACTGTCACTGATCTAATTCTTCCCTGCACTGACAGACGAGTTCCACATCCTGAAACTAATGATTAAAAGAAAAAGAAGTATAATTTTTCTCTTCTTTGAAAGTTCTATATTATCCTGGCATTTGCTATTGATCTAATTGTTATTGCACTGCACTGACAATACATTTATATCTTCAAGAGCTTATTCAGCTCAGCGGGAACCAGCAACTCAGCAGGGAAGACCCAGATCATGTCAGTTGGAAAAACCTGTAAAATAAATAATTATCACTGAAAATAAAAGTCAAAAGGGTAAGGAAGGAGGTGTCCAGTTTCTCATCATTCAGCAGCTGACTGCTTAGATGATCCTATCTACTGCTGGTCCTTAAAGTTGCAGAAACTTTTTTTTATAAGGAGAAGCATTTTAAATCGAAGAGGTCTACTTTGGAGAAGGATTTGTATCGAGTGAAAGAAAGAAATGAATAAGGTATTTTCATTGGTATCTCCATATCATCCTTTTGACTTGTACAGTCAACAGTACTTGGGTCAATCTGTACTTTAAAATAATTTCTATTATGCATCCAATTCTTGTGGTACCAGGCAAGTCATGTTACCTAGTTACTTGGAAGTAAGGTATATTGGAGACACAGTGTTTGCAGGCACTTTGGGTTGGACCTGATATTTCAATACCTGCTCATGTCTGACTGACATTTAGTCAAAAGAATTGGGTGTTTCGGGTTCGGAGAAAAAAAACAGGCTCGCACTAAAATTGCAAGTATTCAAAAAATACTTGGATAACTGTGAGGGTGCAGATGACCCATAGAGCAATCCTGTTATAGCCAAGATCATCAGTGGTAGACAAGACTAGGCATTTGATTACTTGTCATGGGACAATGGTAGTCCTGGATATCATAATCAAATATTAGTTTATTTGCATAAGGATGATATGGGATCTTGTTGATAGTGTGTTAACATATGCCTTTATTCCTTAGTGGACATTACAATTTATTTTAATTAATGTTGAAGACTGCAAAGCTATCACAGATAATAGTTGTCTAATATTTAGTAAAAAGGAACACAATTTATATGTTCCTATTGAGAATGTACTAATATTGATTGGATAAATTGTATAGTAAGATCAAAATGTAATAGATTAATATATTTTCTTCCTCCTTTCTTGGTTCATTGGGTAATTTTGTACTATCCTTTTAAAGCTTTGGCACTCAACCTTGAGAGTTGTGAGGAATCTATATTTAAATATCTCTGCTTGTGAGACATAAACATCTGCTGTTGTCAAAGACTGAAGTTCAGTCAAAAAGCCCATGAGTACTTCTAATAAACTTTTCACTTGATGTTAGATATCTTTATAAGTCTAATCCACTGAGCTGGATAAGAATATGTGCCATAGACAGGACTTCTGTGAATTGTGTGAGATATAACATTTGTCAGAAACAGTGGAGGTTCCCTTTTAAAGTTAAAAAGAATGGTAGATACAGAATATAGAGCTAGGGAGGGCAGGGTTGCATTAGAAACCTGAACTTGAAAGATGCTCAGTACCTTCAACTCGCATGGATTTTAATGGGAGGTGATGGTGTTATGTCCCTCTGAGAAGGCCTTCAGGACTTTGCAGGATCAGGCTCTTACACAGATGTAAATCAGAGTAACTCTATTACAGTCAATTATACACATGTAAAATAGGCATGGGAGGAGACTCAAATCTCCATGAATCAAGGTAAGACCACATGATGAAGTTGGTAACTGGTTAGGAATGAAACTGCACAGCAGACATTTTGGGATTTGTTGCTGGTAGGATGATACTATTAAAGCAATAGGCAGGTTTTGCTAGTAGTTTACAGGCTTCTCAGTACAGGAAATGGAAAGAGACATGACTGTAATGGAGGTTGTCCTTGATTAGTTTTCTGACACAGTAGCTGGTCTCACTGCATAGGATTGTACTATTTTTATAGTCCTCAGTGTGCAGTTGTAGAGGATGGTACATGTCACCAAATTACTCTCCACAGATAATATTATCCACAGGTAATACAAACTTATTTTGCAGAAGCATGAAAGGAAATGTAAAAAAAGAATTATTAAGAATTGCAGCAAACTAACAATGAAGCACAGTGTTCAGTGTGCATCATTATAATTACTATAAATGAATTCCTGTCACAGGTGAAATGTACCATACTATTGACTGATCTTTCATAGAGATTATATGGATCTTTATAAGGGATAACAATATGTTTCTCAGTTCCTACAGGAGGCCAGGGAAAGCAGTCATTAGGTGCCAGTACTTCCATATTATAGTGCTTGTACTCTATCTGAAAATGATTATATGCCAGTGAGCACATCTGTTCAGAACTTCTATAATCGATCTTCTCCTACATCACTTATCTCCTAATCTTTATATTCCTATGGCATCTGCCCAGTAGACTTTTCCTGCCCTCTGGCTCACATTCAATGAATTTCCTTCTTCTTGTTTTTATATATATTTAAAAACATCTTCCATTTATTTTGTAGCAGTTTCTTTACTGAAACACAGAAATGATTGTTTCCTTTGTTTTCAGGATAACATTGATTAGAAATCCTGACTGAATTCTAGGCTGTAAAGAGGTATATTCAGTTATAATTTTCTGCAGAACTTCTCAACTGAATTGCAGTTGTCTGTTCATCTCAAAGCTATGTACTATATTATTTTATAGTTATGTCATCAGTGGTCCTGTGGATAACTATAGATGGGAAGCCTTGTTGGCAATAGAAAATCCATCACACCTCTTTAAATGGTGTCTGGTTTTTCAGAGTGAGTCTGAAGATTGAAACCAAAGGTTTGTTTTCCTTTTCCTCTCTTGTAGAACTATGCCAGAGGTAATGTCCTTTACTAGAACCCTCGTCATGAAACTCAGCCAATCAGATTACATTTCTAGATGGCACTAATTTATATGAGAATCTGGTGGAGGGTTCAGCTTGGGACATGTCTGGGGTTCTTTTAAACACATTACTCTGCAACTGAAAATCAGCTGATTTAAAGCTGACCTGCAAAGGATTTCATAAAAGTCCCTCAATTCAGTATGTGTTGAATGCCCTCAGTTGCCAAACTAATTGGGGCATATAGCTCATTACAAGCTCTATCTCTTAGAAAGCAGTTTCATGGGTCTTCTGAATCCCCTGAACAAAGCAGCCAAGCTCCTAATGTGGATGTGGATCCTTCTGTGGTTGACTGAAATTCTGTCAGCAAAGAAAGAATGCTATGGGGGCATATTTGTTTGCATGCCATATTTATTTGTGGCTGATAACTCCATTCTGATGCCAGGAATAAGAGTGATGCCCTGAGGCCCAGGATTCACCCAAATGAAAAGGTGGTGAGGGGAATAGTGCTACCCACTGGGATAAGCCTGGAGACCTCCCAGTACAATAATAACAAAGAGAAGAAGCCCCAAACTTCCACACTGTAGTACTTTGGTTGGGAAACACCTCACCTGTGCTCTTAAAAAGTAGACAGGAAAAACCCATCCTGCTCCAGGGTCTGCATAAAGATGTTTATTCCAGGCTAAGGGCAGTAGGAACTCCAGCAGACTGCATGGTCCCCAGCAGTGGTGCAATGGATGGGTCCATCACAGGAGTTTGAGTTTGGAAATGAATTATCCTGCTCTGGAACTATTTCTCTTTTTTACCCTTATGACCTTCCACAGGGAACCAACCTCTTTCCCCACATATGGCAGGTCATTCTTCTTCACACTCAGTATCCATGGCCTTCTGGGGGTTGCAAGACTGGAGGTATTTTCCTCTAGCAGATTTGCTTAGGAAGATAAACTTGGGACCTATTTCTGGAAGATTCACTCGTGTCAAAAATCCCAGTGAATTCAGTTGCAATACACTTTGTAATACATGCTGTGAGAGCAAACGAGAGTCTTAGTAGCCCTATTTACAGTACAGCAGTTCAGAAAATAGCCTCAAAGGTTTCAAATTCTAAGTGAAAGAATCATGTTTTCTACCTACTTGAGAGAGAGCAAATGCAGAGAATTTATTATGCTGTTCCTGGGCTGCTGTGGTAGCTTGAGGAGCTTCAAATCCCATGATGCCCATTAATTTACTTTTCGTTTTATCAATTAAAACTGTAATATCTCTACAGTTTTATCTGGGTCAGCAACAAAGTCAAGTGAATCGGTAGCTTGTCAATGTTCTGTTTTCAAAGACTAGATCTTCCTACATACACACATACAAAAAACACAGCAACAAAAACCCTAATGTATGTTATTAGCAATGTAAAACCTGACAAGGTAGCACAAAAATATTTCTCTTACCTCTGGCATGAAAAGAATCTTCACAAAGTTTCAACTCTGATATTTGAATATGACCTTCAGATTTATTTGTTAGTTTCTGGGGCAACAGCTGACATTTATGCTCTATCCCATGTCAGGTGAACTGATTCATTTTTCATCAAAAGGAAATGCTAATTAAAAAGTATCTTGCCCGTAGACTGCAGAGCTAAAAATGGTAAAATCAGGTTGGAAAACATCTTAATACATTAAAACTTAGGTCATCCTTAGTCACTGTCTTCTGAGACTCTGTTTGTAATTATTTTTCCTATTGGTTTTCCATTGGTTTTTCATTTTCTCATTTCATTAGACTTATATCAGGTCAAATTCTTGCTCTAATTTACATGGTGTAAGTCTGGAATAACTTCATTGGATTTACACCAGTGAATCTGAGAACAGAATTTGATCCCTCTTCATTAGCAATAACCTAACTGTCCTTTTTAATTTTTAAAACAATCTGAATCAAGTATACATGGAAAGTCTAACAAAAAGTTGGAATGGGCTGAGTTGCCTTATTAGGAAAAACATGTCCTTTCAAAAGAACAGCACTATACAGTCCTACTTTTAACATTGCAGAGTTTTACACAATGAAGCCATAGGTTTTAAATAACAGTCAAATAAAATTTAATATTGCACACCTCAAAAGCACACCTGACCCTAGAAGGGGGCGGGGAGGAGAAGGAGCAGCAGCTTTTGTAGTATATCTGCATGACAGTGATCCCCATGTAAGCCTTTCTTTGTGCCCTACCACCAATGTCCTCACAGTTACAGTCTTTTTGAGATTGGAATTCAGCAGTCCCTGAGAAATTCTTTAGCTAATCCTGCTCTAAATCAGCTTCACTAATCCCAATATAATGTAACAGCAGCGGGTGTTCAGTGGTTCTTAGCACAGATTCTCTCTACCATCAAATATACTAAACAGCAAGAAGCACAATAACACTACAGCAAAAGGAGACATTTAGAGGAATTTATTTTCAGGACAGGAAAAGTAAAAAGATCTTGTGGTCAGAACAGAGTTTTCCTCACCAAGTATAAATCTGAGAAAAAGCCATTTAGGCTGTGTCTCGGTCTTAAAATGAAACTATAAAATTGTAAGTGATTTTTCTTTCCTCATCCTTCTGTTTAACTTGAGCACTTTTGGAATGTTCGCTTTGTAATTCAGCAGTCCCCCAAAGCGGACTGCTACTTTATGTAGCAGCTTTGAAGAAGAAACAATAGATAATTAATAATATATTTACTTAAGCCACAATTTTCAGAAGTCACTAATGACTTTGGCCATTTAATTTGAGATACCTTGAAGGGCCTGCTTTTCAGAAAGTACTGAGCAATCATCCCTTGAAAATCAGCATCCTTAAATATGCATCAGCTTGGGCACCCAAAAATTGAGCCCCATAAGCACTAGTTACTTTTGAAAATTTAGGGCTTAGAAGTGTCTTTCATCTCAGAAGGCATTGTAGATACACAGAAATCTCATTTCATCTACCACTGAAATGTATCCACTTCACTTGGCTGGTTCTTGGCTGCTGCTTAAAGAACTGATCCAGGGCCTGATGAAGTCAATAGAAAAAAATTCTGTGGGAGCTGGATGAGGCCCTAACAGTACAAAACACATTGGGATGGTTGGAATGAAGATACTACATGTATTTGAAACGGCTGCAGGGAAACTTACTCAGGCAAAATGTAGTTATCTGGCTATACCAAAAGAAGTACCAGAGACATTTGATATGGTTTTAATCAGGCTGTGACTTTATTATTAGATGTCTGGGATGTCTTCTGCCAGCCCCCACTCTTTTTCCATCCAGGTCTCCCAGCCAACCCATTGCTGGGACCATACCAACTGCCCCCCACCTCGTAGCAGGCTTAAGGTGGACTATAAGAAAGCAGGGGTTGGCTCCCTACCATACCATTAATAGGAGCCCCAAACCCTCCCCCCATTCCATTCCTTTAATCAATACCTCCTTTTTAAATCCTTTACCAAGCCATTTATCTGGTCACTCTATGCCTTTCCTATGGTGTGCCTACACGGGACAACCGCCACAAGGAGGTGTCAGGTGTGGGTCTGGCTGCCTCCCCCACAAACCCAGTCGGGTTCCCAGACATCTCCCACTGCCCTCTTTTATATTGGCCAAAACCAAATTAGCACCCACGTCTGGCAGGGGAACCCGACCCTCCCTGAATAATTCTGGTGCACCAGGTTGCAAAATAGCCAAGCCTCTTATGACCCCAGGAAATCTGGTCACCACCTTGTTCAGATCCTCTTCGCCTTATCCAACAAGGTGGTGCCCCATGGCTCCCTGCCAGACCATGCATTAATGCTTGTCTGACTATACAATTTTTACACCTGGCAAAATTCAAGGATCAATACTGCATCTATTTGAAACTGGTGCAGGAAAAATTATTCAGGCAGAATGTAGTTATTCAAATCAGAATTTTAATTTCTTGGAAACCCAGGTAAGAGTGCCAGAATTTGGCTCTAAGGACTGATATGAAACAGAAATATCTGTTGTATTAATATAGATGGAATATATGGACCCAAAGAGTCAAAGATGTTAACATGACCCTGAAATGGCCCCATATCAAACATTTTTAAACAAGGTTCAGGCTTAATACCATGGCAAACACATCATCAAAACCCTTTTTAACCTTTTATAAAAGGTACAGAAGAAGAAGGATAAACAGTTAAAGCATTTGAAATGTAAAGTATTAAGTAAGTATTTCATTGGTTCCCTTTCAAAATAGAGTCTTTCGAAGTAAAAACACTTTATTTGACAGTCTCTTAGATGGTATTAAAGATGGTAATAACTGTTCTCTTGGAAAAAAGAAAAGAAGTTAGTTGAAATGAGCCAGAGCTATTGTCGGTAAAGTCCAACCCTGTTTCTTAGAAGACAAACCAAGACAAACATGCACAAGACGAGAGAAAAAGATAGGAAAAACAGCTTCCATATCTGTTGAATGTTGATTCATTTGCAATCGCATTGTATGAAAAACACAGGCACTGTCTTGTCAGACACTCTGAGACATAGCAAACTTGTTACAGACTTGGCTGTTTGGGGCATTGCTTTTAGCTCCCTCTTTCTAGGCAGAGGATCACAGCAGAATTGCAAAATATGCAGTCTTGGCTGGCTAAGCCAGACTTTTGTTAGACAGAAGGAAAAAGGAGAGGGATAGGAAAGAAAAAAAGAGTGGGAGGAAAAAGAACACATTTGGGCAAGGGTTAGACAGAGTCTCACATCCAGGTGGTGACTGAAATTTAGCTGGTGCCAGTAGAAGCGGAGTAGTGATGACATCTGGGTCCCCTCTTTCTGGCCCAGTCTGCTCAGAATAACTTTCAGGCTTAGGACAAAGACAGTTTGAGGTCCCCAGAGCTGGTGGGGTTTGCAGTCATGATGGTGAAGCTCTCTCCTTCCTCTTAGTCTGATTTTTCAGTCAGCCAATGTTGCATAGTCAGCTTTCCCCCCCTCCAAAAAAATCTCCTTTTGAGGACACCAAAAGGGAGCGATGGGTGGAATAGCCCATCCCCCTCATTATTTTGTCCACCAGTTAGGCCTCATTTCCAACATGACAATTTTGGTTAATTGATTTCCAGTGTCACTCAGTTTTTGTTTATCAGACAAGATCTTAACATGGTCCTTGAATTTTATGAGTAGGCCATTTTGTTTGGCCTAATCCGGTCTTTCTGTCTCACTTTTTCCCATCAGCATTTATTGTGATAGATTATTGTGCACTTCATAAACTTTTATCCCCTTTCCCACAGTTAGGCTCACAATTAGGGTACATTTATAGGCCCAAATACTACATGTCACATTGCAACCTGGACTCCACCTTTCTGCAGTGGAAGAGAGACCATTCAGAGGGACACAGAGTAGAACTTGATGGGAACTCTCTAGGCAGGACTATGAAAGGAGGCATTGTGGGCAGGCCTGGGAGTGGGTTGATTGCCCAGTGACTCTGAGCACAGTGAAGATCTACCAAAACCCCAGATGGAGAGGGAGGAGACAGCAGGCAACACTAGCTCATCTTCCCAGGACTAGTAGCCAGTGCTGGGCTTCTTGAGAGTGCCAGGCTTTTCTTATGAGTTAAGAAGGAAGGATTAACTTCTTCAGCTCTGGTCATCTATCCCTTCCCTACAGCTCCCAAAATGACCTACTGCATTAGCCAATTGGATTTTAGTATCAAGGCAACTGAAATCACAAGGTACTTTTCAACACTTGCTTTCTTGTTGTTGTCCCTTACATATTCTAAAAAGGATTTTGGTTTTGTTTCTTTTGTAGCGCCGCCCAAGCAGATGGCCTGCAATGAAGTTTCGAAGAGGCTCGGGACATCCTGCGTATGCGGAAGTGGAACCAGCTGGAGAAAAAGAAGGCTTCATTGTATCAGAGCAGTGCTAAAATCTCTAGGACCAAGAGCACCAGTACTGGTCTACAGGGGTGTCAGACATTTACTTTGCCCCCCCCCCAAAGAAAAGAGGGCCTAACCTACTGTCGCTGTAAAGAAAGAAGATTGTTGGATAGATCTTGTCCAAGAAGAAACGGTCTAGGATAGCAGAGCACCCGCTGCGCTGTAGTTTCCCCTTCGTGGATTGACATACAGTAGTTCATTCAGAACACCCTGAGTGGACCTCTACCATCTGAGAAATGTGGCACAAATGCCATGTTATTGGCTGAGGTATGGAGTTGCATAAGAATAAAAAAATATAATAAAGCTTTAGTCCATCCGGGTGCTACCCTTTTGTTCAAGCATTCTTCTCTGGTTTCTCAAAGATAAACTGTGTTACAAATCTGTAACCCTTTCAGGCAAAGAGCAATGGTCCGTTCTGACAAACTTGCTAAGAAAATAAATTCAGTGCAGGTAAAAAATAAGCAATTTTCTGTACTTCTACAAATGAATATGGAATACAATTCTGAGTGTTCAATGCCAAACTAACATAACCGAGTGAGTGAGTTACAGTACAACATATATTCTTTCCAGGAGTAATAGAATGTTTCTTGTACTTCGTTGGTTAATATCCCTTAAACAAGCCATGATAAAGAATTATAAAGTTAGCACAAGGCGGTTAGAAAAAATAGCTGGGAGTTTTCACTATGGTGAAATTAGACTATATAATTGGAGTTCATGGTGAAATTGGACTAATTTTCAGTTTCAATGTTCACTGAACAATTAATTATCGGATTTGTTTTAAGGGATGTCACTTCCATTTCCAAACAGTGGGCTGAAATGAAGGCAACGGATGCTTTTGGCTGATTCTGGCAGAAATCAACATAGACCATTTCTCAGACAATGTGATGAAAAAATGTTAAGATTTTAAACAAATGGGTTTTATCCTCATTGTGAGTCCTTCCCGAAAAGCGTTGCAGATTCCAGTGCACCCCTCCCAGAGATACAGATTCAAAGTGTTGCAGAACCCTGCTGATTCATTCGGTGATTTTGTTTAATACACATAGTAGTTGCATAAATATATATATAAATATATTTTTTTTTATAGCTAACACAAGGCAGGCTCTTGTGGCTGTTAAGACTGCATTTTTGTCATCCAAACGGAGGAAATGGATTGCATTACTGCATATTTCCACTGAGTTGTAAAATAATCCTTAATATTAGAATATTTTTATGTTGCTTAGGGATGGTGGTTCGTTTAGTTGCAGTGCCATAACTTTTCTACCAACTGGAACCACGTTTCTTTTAATATCAACCCTTTTCCTCCCTGACTAGGGAAAAACAATATGATAAATTCCCAGTGAAAAGAAAATATATTCCTTTGGGTGGAAAGGGGTTAATATACACTGAGCTACTAAACTTTTCAATTCAGGTATTGTATGTACATTTCATTGTGGTCTTTCACTTTCAAATCTTTTACATACTGTACAAGCAGAGGCCCTTGAATCACTTTAAGGTATAGTATTCAACATTTGCAGTTTTAGGTCTCAAGTAGTTTAGACATCTAGTAGTCACAACCTTAATTAATCAGTTATTTACATTTCTTGTCAATGCTTGTATGGTCTAAATTTGTTTACTTAACTCTGTTTTAAAAATAACATGATTTTTACTTGTTATTTTCTTCAGTAAAGAATACAATACTGTATTTTCTGTATTCATTCTTTATTCTGTGTAACACACATTTTACTGTCGGCTTTAAATCATCCACTGTGAGGTTTGAAATATTCAAAATCTAACCAGTATTAATTTGAAACTGATAAAAACCACATCTTGAGGTCTGCTGAAATCTTGCAGCGATCATTCTTTTCAATTTGTGTGGCTCTACCAACACCTGTATCTGATGGGGGAGGGATTAATGTACTGGCTATTAATTCAGATAGCAATAATCAAATATATGCACATGCCTATCTGGTGACACTAATTTTTAAAATAAAACACATAACAGTACACATAATTTAAAAAAACAAACTTCCGGGGTCTGATACTTATAATCAGTTTTTCTATCTTATTCCAAGTAGATTTGAAATCATCAGCTAGGATCTATCGGCCTAATAAAACAATCAAAGAACTCGCACTTGTGATTTTTGAAGCATGATGTCCTCACCAGTTAAAATAAATGTTATTCCAGATCACATCATGACATATCAGCCAACATATAAATGTTGTGAATCTGACTAAAGAGTATCCACATGGTATTGCAATATGTGTGGTTGTCTTAATATTCATGTAAGTAAAGACTACTCACAGAACTCTGGGTTTGAAGGTGAAGTATAGGCTTAGTAAAACAAGCTGGATTCAATTTTACTTATGTATGTTATACAGAGTAAACAGTTGAGCTGGCTGAATAATACTGGTCATGTTATTTGTGAGTTTCATGATTTTTTTCATTGTCAACAATTTTTTCTGTTTTCATTCCTATCCCCTTTATAGAGCTGGATGAAAAGTTTGTGATAATTCACAAATAAACATACATTTGATGACATTTCTTAATTGAAATATTCATGCTTTTTTTTCCACTCTTTGGTCATCCCTGGTAAATTGGTGACATATTTCACTGAATGGCTGATATAAAAAAAAATCTTAATAGAGTTGAGTTGATTTGGCTTTCCCATACTTCTGTGTTATACCATTATTGGTTATACCATTATTAGTTGCTGGATTTATTCGATAGGCATATTCCTGTGTCCAAAGAGCACTGATGTCTGAAGGGGAAAATTCCTGCATACCTGTAGAAACTGATAGTGTCTCATCAGTGTCTGCTTTGATATATTCTGTAGTATGTTCCATTTATCCCAGTGGGCGAAGGTAATTAGTAATCTGTTGTTGTTTTATGATTCCATCTGCTTTTCTACATTTTTAAAAATTAAAAGTGATACAAATGTGATTCTTTGCTCCAGCAGCTGTAATGAAATATCAGAAGATGCAAAGAAGCTTATTGTTATCACTTTATAAACTGTAACATTGATTGATCCAGGTGTCCCTCTTCATGACAATCCAAAAGAAATTGCAGCTTGATAGCAGTGGAACAATGGCTTCACTAACAATCTCCCTGTTCCTTACTCTTCGCGTACTTCAGAATTATTCATCTAGGTAATTGTTTATTTAAAGTGCCATTTATTGTAGCAGTTACTGTAGCTCATAGCCCATTTCTCTGTGCACAGGTATTTGCATACAAATAGATGTTGAAGTGATTAGAAAAGTTTCACAAAATTAGCCTTTCCTATTTTTTCTAGATTTAGTAGAAATGTGCTTTTAAGTCTAATGTCCCCAATGAAATTATGACATTTTCTGCTGCAGATGACAGAAAAAAGGCACTTTCCAGGAAAAAGATTTCAAACTACTTTGCCAAATGGCACCTTAGACTCTCAGTAAAATAAATCAATGAACTAGATACATGTATTACACTCAGAAAATATTTGTTAAAAGAACACTATTAAGGTTGCAAAGCAAAGCACTCACAAGTTGCCTGTTCAACCTAAATTTAGTCCCTTATGAGCTTGCATTATGATACAGTGTTTAAGTACATGGCTGCATATTAGTTTTTCTAAAGGATGCCTGCCTCATTCAGTGATAGGAGTTATTTTCTTTTCTCCTCATTGTTCAATTTGTGGCCCCATGTCTTATTTATTGTGTGCTATTCAAGTCCTGCTCTGAAGACAGAATGATTAATTTCCTCGTGGGCTTTTCACATGTATCCTATAGGGTTAGCTTGCCTTTTTTATATTCAGCAGTAAGGCAAGGAACCTACAGGCCTGTATCCTTTGAGGCATTTAAATAATACTGGGTCTGATCTTGGGACAAGAACCTGTCAATGCTCAAAGTGATAACAGGGAATTCTTAAGTAATCTATATAATTAATACATAATCTATAGCTCAGGCTACATAATGATGCACATCACTCTATTATCTGAGTGCTTCACAAACATTAATTCATTTAGTTTCACAATACTCTTGTGAGATGGGGTGATATTATTCTCATTTTATACATGGTGAACTGAGGCACAGTGAAATTAAGTTTCAACTAACGTTGGGTGCCCAATTTGAGCCACCTAGGACCTGATTTGTCAGAATACTTAGCACTATAAAGCACTTTATGCATCCAAAGTACAGGTCTCCTTGACTTTAGCTGCAGTTGTGAGTGTTCAGCACATCTACAAAGCAGAGCCCAGGGTATCAAAGTGGGCACCCAGAAAATGAGGAACATGCAATTAGTGACCACATATGAAAAGTCTGGTATAAGTGACTCGTCCAGCATTACATAGTAACTCGGTGGTAGATGCAGGGATAGAATGCAGTTCTCTAGGTTAGCATTCAGCTGTTTTAACCAGGAACCCCTCCTTTTTCTTTTTTACAGTCCAACACTCTGCAACAAATGAGGCAGGGGTTCTGCACCCAACAGCTTCCTTCACTACACAGCCCTAATTCAGCCTTTGGGCAGTTCCATCCTGGCATTTTCTGACCTTTGAGTAATTGACTTTGCTTGAAATTTAATAATGTTTCTTACCTCTGTGTGTGTGCGTGGGTGCATGTGACAAGCAAACTGAAAAAACAGATTCTACCATGTGGCATCATATCAACACGTGGGTCATGAACAGAGACCTTAAGATCTACCACACCAACCTTGGCCACTTGACCTAACTATGCAACTGACAGTAGTATTAGGTAGTCATCCTTTCCGTGAACCAACACTAGATGGGGATGAGAGCCCTGGGCTGGAGCATGCTCAGTGCAGATGGAATTCTCACAGAATTTGAACAGGTCTCTACTGAACATATGCAAACTGAGATTTTTTTCAAAGGTTTAGAACATGGCCACATCTTGGCAGATTTTCAAAGGGATGCAAAAAGCTGGCTAGCTCACTTTCACAGCTCTATTTTTTCCTTTAAAAAAGAATAAGGAAGGGGAAACCACGGCTTAGATCCATTTTTTTTCTTTTCCTACTCTGTTGGTTCTAACCCTAGCCACAGTTTTCAGTTTCGCAAACCTTTCCTTAAATCAGCTTGTCTCTCCTGATCCACCTTAGTAAGTGCCCAGCAGCATGTAAGTTATGAATTGCTTTTGACAAAGCAAAGATCTGACAATGCTATTGGAAGGAAAAGATGCTTTAAATACAGAGATGCTTTAACAAATCTGCATTTTTCTGCTAGCCTTATTTTTGATCTTAAAAGCAACTATAGTTGTCTCTGAGTACATAAACAAATTCTAAAGAGAATACTACAGTGTATGCACTATATACCACTCTTCTGACATATATGTATCATCAGTGCTATATAATATAATTTGCCATAATTTTAGTTTAGAAAAGCAAAGGTTTCCATTAACCCTTGCTCCCCACCCTACACACACACAGTAGGCAGACTTGTGTTATGTGTTGTTTAAATAAGCCATTCCGCTTTAGGATGGAATTGGAAGCAAGAGAATGCAGCTGGCATATGAACCAGTGAGAAAAGAGATGGACAGAGTATTCGTGTCCCTTAAGAACTGACATGTTTAAATAAATTGCCTTCGTTCACCCTGATACTGAGTCTTTCATTTCAGTTAAATGGAACCCAGTGAAGCAGAACTCCACCTTGGATGAATTTAATACAAGCTCTAGAGTGACAGTTAAAAAAAATCAATTAATTAATTTAATTAAAAGAAGAGCGAACGCAAAACATTTACCTAGGACTTTGGCTCCAAAAAACTCTTAGTGAAAAAGTTAAACTGAATATTGGTCCAAATTCATACCTTTAATGAAATTATACCATGCATAAACCTGGTCCCTTTTGGCCAGATCCCACCTGATGTATATCAGCGTAATTCCACTGACTTCAATTGAGCTATGCTGATTTACATTTAGCTCATTAAGTTGACAAGACCATCAATACACATTTGTTGAAATTATCATTCTGCAATTAAACTACAATTTTACTGTGACAGGTTCCTGTAAAAACAGGTTGGGGGGGGCCATGTTTTTTTTCTACCCAATGACTGTATCAATGACTTCAGTTTACAGGCAAAACAGTTTTTCTAACTGCCAGCGCTGAAAACTCATGATGGGCTCTGAAGTTCAAGCTGGATGTTTTCTTTCCTACATATTGTCTCCAGTAATTAAGGTTCTTGCATCTATAATGTCCAATAAATGCATGCATTTATCACTTTCCTGTAGTTTTATCTATTCATTTTCATTACAAAAATTACATTCCATATAGAATATTTCACAGTGATTATTTACAGCATTTCTCAGATGATTAAAGTCTCTTGGCCTTTGGTGTTGTCATTTAAAATGGCAAGGCATGCCATAATTGCTCATTAATAAAAGACCATTTAAGTAAAAGACAAGAAGCTAATCCTGCGAGGTGATTAGCACCCACAAATCCCATGGGTACTTCCCAGTGGGTACTAAGCACCTTGCAGGTTCAGGTCCATTTTTAGGTACAAAACTGCCTAAACTGGAGGCAGTCTAATGACTCAGCACAGATTTTTCATCTTGGTTATAAAACAAAAACTGCTACCTGAAAATTCTCCTTCCAATAGACAAATACAGGAACAGAAAATTAATGCATTCTCTATTTGCCTGCATGATATGTTGCCCTCTTCACAGTAATCTTAAGGTACATTTCTCTAGCTCTATGTCATTCCAGGACACAAACAACTCTGTGTCTTGTCTCCCATCACCAGAAGCTGTATTTGAACAGAGGATGTCTGATACTTACACTTTTAAGCATTTCTTTTTGTGATTGCTACACATTGTTCATCTCTCAGCACTCAGGAGAGTGGGCTTATGTCTCGGCTGGAAATTTCTTTAGCTTCTTGATTAAGCACACTCATTACAGCTACATTTTTAACTTTTAGTTATTCTGTCTACCACAGGCATGCCACTAATTCAGAAAATAAAAAATCTGCTAGTTTACTACACCTAGAATTTGTAATGGATATGACAGAAAAAATCTGTGGCTCTTTTTATTTATACCATATTTTCTAAATTATCATTATCAGGCCTGAATAGGTAATCCTGGTCACAATGAATAGTGCTTACTTATATCAGTAGTCCCATTGAAGTCAAGAGTCAGAATAGTGTGTTCTGTTACTTCCCTCTTTGCACCACATCCTATATGTATAAGATTCATAGATTCAAATAGTTTAAGTTTTTGTGGTTCTTTTGTGATCCCATGCACTACGCCCCTGTTTATATATCCCCCTCTTGCTACAATGTTGTACTGGGAGCTCATGTCCACTATGGTGCCCTAAATCCATTCCAGAGTCACTACTTTCTAGGATATAGTTCCCCCATTCTATAGGAATGGCCTGCATTCCCGGGTCCTGTTGCCCAATCTTTAGATTATGTATTAATGAAGTGAGCTGTAGCTCACGAAAGCTTATGCTCAAATAAATTTGTTAGTCTCTAAGGTGCTACAAGTACTCCTTTTCTTTTTGCGGATATAGACTAACACGGCTGCTACTCTGAAACCATTAAAAGAAAAGGAGTACTTGTGGCACCTTAGAGACTAACAAATTTATTAGAGCATAAGCTTTCGTGAGCTACAGCTCACTTCATCGGATGCATTTGGTGGAAAAAAAGGACAAAAGTCACAAAGTTCAGCCACCAGGTTAGCCGTGACAGTATCAGGGATACTGTTCCTGACGGCTTGTAGTCCATCTTTGTGTGGAATGTTGGTGTAGAGGGCTTCTACATCCATAGTGGCTAGGATGGTGTTTTTAGGAAGATCACCAATGGACTGCAGTTTCCTCAGGAAGTCAGTGGTGTCTCGAAGATAGCTGGGAGTGCTGGTAACGAAGGGCCTGAGGAGGAACTTTGTGACTTTGTCCTCACCCATAACTATTTCACATTTGGTGACAATGTATACCTTCAAATCAGCGGCACTGCGATGGGTACCCGCATGGCCCCACAGTATGCCAACATTTTTATGGCTGACTTAGAACAACGCTTCCTCAGCTCTCATCCCCTAATGCCCCTACTCTACTTGCGCTACATTGATGACATCTTCATCATCTGGACCCATAGAAAAGAAGCTCTTGAGGAATTCCACCATGATTTCAACAATTTCCATCCCACCATCAACCTCAGCCTGGACCAGTCCACACAAGAGATCCACTTCCTGGACACTACGGTGCTAATAAGCGATGGTCACATAAACACCACCCTATATCGGAAACCTACTGACCGCTATTCCTACCTACATGCCTCTAGCTTTCATCCAGATCATACCACTCAATCCATTGTCTACAGCCAAGTGCTACGATATAACCGCATTTGCTCCAACCCCTCAGACAGAGACAAACACCTACAAGATCTCTATCATGCATTCCTACAACTACAATACCCACCTGCTGAAGTGAAGAAACAGATTGACAGAGCCAGAAGAGTACCCAGAAGTCACCTACTACAGGACAGGCCCAACAAAGAAAACAACAGAACGCCATTAGCCATCACCTTCAGCCCCCAACTAAAACCTCTCCAACGCATCATCAAGGATCTACAACCTATCCTGAAGGACGACCCATCACTCTCACAGATCTTGGGAGACAGACCAGTCCTTGCTTACAGTCAGCCCCCCAATCTGAAGCAAATACTCACCAGCAACCACACACCACACAACAGAACCACTAACCCAGGAACCTATCCTTGCAACAAAGCCCGTTGCCAACTCTGTCCACATATCTATTCAGGGGATACCATCATAGGGCCTAATCACATCAGCCACACTATCAGAGGCTCGTTCACCTGCGCATCTACCAATGTGATATATGCCATCATGTGCCAGCAATGCCCCTCTGCCATGTACATTGGCCAAACTGGACAGTCTCTACGTAAAAGAATGAATGGACACAAATCAGACGTCAAGAATTATAACATTCAAAAACCAGTTGGAGAACACTTCAATCTCTCTGGTCACTCGATCACAGACCTTAGAGTGGCTATACTTCAACAAAAAAGCTTCAAAAACAGACTCCAACGAGAGACTGCTGAATTGGAATTAATTTGCAAACTGGATACAATTAACTTAGGCTTGAATAGAGACTGGGAATGGATGAGTCATTACACAAAGTAAAACTATTTCCCCATGGTATTTCTCCCTCCCACCCCACCCCCCACTGTTCCTCAGATATTCTTGTTAACTGCTGGAATTAGCCTACCTTGCTTGTCACCATGAAAGGTTTTCCTCCTTTCCCCCCCCTGCTGCTGGTGATGGCTTATCTTAAGTGATCACTCTCCTTACAGTGTGTATGATAAACCCATTGTTTCATGTTCTCTGTGTGTGTGTATATAAATCTCTCCTCTGTTTTTTCCACCAAATGCATCCGATGAAGTATGCTGTAGCTCACGAAAGCTTATGCTCTAATAAATTTGTTAGTCTCTAAGGTGCCACAAGTACTCCTTTTCTTTTTGCGAATACAGACTAACACGGCTGCTACTCTGAAATCTGAAACCATTGATTACTTAAGAATTCCCAGTTATCACTTTGAGGGTTGACAGGTTCTTGCCTCAAGATAAGGCCCAGTATTATTCAAATTACTACATAGTTGGGAACCCTGATGTACACAGTTGCAACACTCACACTATAGCAACTCTTTTATATTTACAAATATGGTTTATTAATATATTTAGCACAGTCACAAACACCCCAATTCAGTAAAGTAGATAGAGATACTACAGAATGTACATCTGCACATCCATATACTCACACCATCCCCATCCTCACCAGTGGCCCCTCATTCTGGCACCTCCCAAGGATTACAACTCCCTCTCCTACCGCCCCTGGCCTGGGATGCCACTTTTATAATACAAGCAGTCCTCAGATTTACGACACAATTGTTTCCTAAAAATTGCATCGTAAGTCGAAACGTTGTAACTCGGAACCACAATTCACTCCATGCAGGGCCCAGCATTGTAAAGTCGAAACCAATTGCCGTAAGTCGAATCAGGGTGTCAATTCAGAAAAGTTGTAAATGCCATTCATTATAAGTCAAACACTGGAAAGTCGAGGATTGCTTGTATGTTACACTGACACCGTTATGTTCGATACATATTCAATAGGGGATTTTTCCCCTTACCTTATTTGTATTTCCTCACCTTATTAATGTTGGGGTGTCTGTTTTCTATAGGTTAGTACTAATATCAATTATCTCAATTTATCATATATGTCAATTCATTACTATGGCCCTTTTGTGGGTAGGTATCAAATTTGTTATTTCTATCCTAACCAGTTATTTTGGTTCTTTCCAAGTTGTGGTTTACCTGTTACGTTTAAAAGGATATGAACTTAGGAAGCACTCTCTGCCAACCTACCTCAATTCATCCTCTATTCCAAAGGTCGTCATCTGTGGACTTTATGCTTTAGCTCATCACCATCTATCTAGGTAAAAGGTCCCAAACATATGTATACTAACTTTGCCTTAGCTCAGCATACGGGACATGGCCTGTAGGTCCCTTGTTTACAGCCAAAATATAGTCTAATATAAACCTATAGCCCTATTATAATAAAACAAATAATCACACCCATAAGAAACTTATAAGAAAAGATATTTAGGCAAGCAAGTAGGCTGGCCTTAGATGTATCTCATGTACCTGTTATCTATGTCAGTTCATTGCCAGGACACTTCTGTGGCTGAATTATTTACTTGTGGGCAGAACTTCCCCTTAAACTCCATTTCCAGAACCCCAAATACTTGTGGTTTTCCATTGGGCTGTTTATCTGTGCAAAATATATCTGTTCAAAGTTTATAGGCCTCAAGCCGTGTGCTAACTTACTGAAGCTAATGTCTTACAGGACACAGGCCTGTAGGTTTCTTGCTTTACTGCTGACTATAATGCAAAGCAGAATATAATGTAAAGCAGTGAATATAATAAAGGCAAACTAGCCCACTGGGCTACAGCCTTACATATACAACTGTGGATTTGAGAGTACGAAAACACATTTTTGTTTGAAGGCGCCCATCTTACCAAGCAATCCAGATTGTAATTCTGCAATTCCCTGTCCTCACTATTATTTACCATTCAGCCAATCCTTTGTCATCTGCAAACGTTTTCAATAGTGATTTTATATTTATGTCCTGATCATTGATAATGTTGAATAGTTTCAGGCCCAGAAACAATCCCTACGGAACTCCCCATTAGAAAAACCCCCATTCAGTGATGATTACCTATTTGCCGCTAGATTTTTGAGATCTGTCAGTTAGCCAGTTCTTAATCCATTTAATGTTTGCTTTATTGACACCATATAGGTCTAATTTTTTAAGCAGAATATCAAACCCCTTACAAAAGTCTATCTATAACTCACATCTATGCTCTGATCTTTATCAGCCAAATTTATAATCTCATCAAAGAATTAAATCAGGTTTGTCTGACAAGACCTATTTCCATATGTAATTTTAGCGCCCTCATGGCCAAGATGGAGTCAGCTCTGCAGGCAGCTCTGGCCAAGCAACAGCATGCGCAGGAAGGCAGCAGGGAAAGTCCCTTCCACCCCAGGGGCACCTGTTCCAAACCTCCCAGAGCGAACACACCCTCACCGGAAAAGTACAATGAATATAGGAAAGGGGGATATTTATTTACAGAGGGATGAGAGGAGAAAAACAACAAGGGGAAGTATAGGGGGAGCAGTAGAACAGGGTTGCATCCAAACCAAGGTCCCACAGGCCCGGCAATGTGTCTGCACGCAGCGTTCAGGAGGCCTGAGCAAAGGTCCTGTTCAATGGTGAGTCTTGGGTGCTCCTGGTCGCCATCAGCGCCAGTGAACTTCCCCCAACAAACCCCTCCGGTGCCCTCACTTGCCGCTCTCTGCAAAGCCACACAGAGCATCAGCCTCTCTTCTTAACTAGCTAACAGCCTCCCTCCTTATTCCCAATGCAAAGTCACAAGCTCCAGTACTCACAGTCCCATGCAGCTCTGGGCAGCAGTGACACTGGGTCCAGCTCCGGCCTGTCCTTCTCGGGTGATTCCCCCCCCGGCACATGCTCCTCCTGGCGCCTGTCCTGGCGTGTCCCCGATCGGCCGCCCTGCCCTTCCCAGGCTTCAGGCAGGTTCTCTCTGCTTCACTTCGTCCAGGGCCTCCAGGCTGCAGCCCTGCTCTCTCTGGAACTCCAGCATCACACCTGAGTTTCCCTCCTTTCTCTCACTGCTCCCCCTCCCCGCTAGGAAAAAGATTTAAAGGGGCCATGCTCTCTAAACCCCAAAGGGTTACACATAAAACCGTTATTTTTGTTTATTATGTTGACTGGCAATAATTATATTCCCATCCTTTAGTTTTTTATCAATTGAATCTTGTATCCTCTTTTCCATACTGTTCCCCTGGACTGATTTCAGACTAACTGGCCTATAGTTACCATCTCATACACTCTATTCTGTTACTATCAGCTTTCATGCACAATTGTGCTTTAAATATATCATGCATTAACAAAACTAATTAATAATAATTAACATACACACATAGGGTAAGATTCTCTCACACACCCCAGGGCCTTTATGTGCATACAAGTGTTGTAGGCCCATCAGAGAGCCCTAAAAATCCTGGGTCCAGACAAGGGAGGATTATGCCAGCACAGGCACTGTGGAACAGAGCTATAAAGCTGATTCCCTAGGACACCTTTGCATGCTTTGAGGGAGTCGGCTGGGAGCAGAAGGAGCGCGGCTGGGGCAGGATCCCAGCTCACAATTCTGGAGATGCCAGGCAGCACTGTGACTCAAAGCGCAGACTGGGAGGCTGCTGTGATACAGGCCGCCCGCCATGTTTCTGTTATATCCAGGGCCCTGAAGCACCCGCAATCAGGAAAGTGCAATGATAGTTTTAAATCAATATAGGCTCCCCCTCAACTCCCTAGGCTGTGAGCTCTGTGCTGCGCTGCTTAGAAATGTAGCACAGCATCTCACCCTTAGAACATATACTCCTCAGGGCAAGGACTGTTATATGTGTGTAGTAGGCCTAGCACAAAGGGACCCATGTCCACGGATTTGGCCCCTTGGCTCTACCGCAAAACAAATAAATGATAACAAAGTAGGGATCATGGCAACAGCAGTGATTTATGCATCAGAAAATCCACATTATGTGATGGAAGTTGGCAAAGAAGCTGTAAGTAGACGAATACCACGCTTTTGTCATTACTGCCAGGTGGCATTTCTCATCTGACAAAAAGGAGATGCGTAGGATGCATTGATTAGCAGAATACATTGGCTGCGTAAGTGAAATCACCACTTACTGTAGAAATCCTGCTCGCAGCGTTTTGTTTTTCCTCCCTCCATTCATTCTTCAAGACTGGCACGTCTCTGCTATTAATATTTAGCTATCAAGAGGCAATACCATAATCATTGTTGGTACTACAACTACCTAGCTATCTGCAGTAGATGCTTATATGGCTCCTATCATCCTCATATCTAATGCCTCATAGACATAAAATGAATTTAGCCTGACAACAAAACATATCTGTGAAATAAGAAAGACTGCTGGGGAACTGAACCACAGAAAAGATAAATGATTTGTCCACGGTTACATAAGAAGTCTATGGCACAGCCAGGACCCGAAGCCAAGATACTTGATTCCCATTCCATTGCCTTAATGACAAGACAATATTTTCCTCCCTTCAGTCTCATGAGAAGTAAAGTTTGTCTACTGTGCTGGGAATGTAATTATTTTGTCTCGCACTAAAGGAGTCGTCACCTTTTTATGCCTTTCCCATAGAAAAAGGGGATGGCATAACAACATTTTTATTTGTTGGAAAAAAAGGCATGGTCACTTATCTGAAGACATCTTTTAATGCATACTAAACATCTGAGGCACTGAATATAATTAAAGCTTCTGTATAGTAGTAGTGGCATTTACTATGTGAAAATCTGCCCATCTTCTCTTCAGTAGTATTCATAATTGTAAAGCATAAACTTGTTGACCTATTGAGAGAATAATGGATTCCTGAAAATCTTTCTGTCCCTTCAGCATGTGCAACTCTCTGCTATTGGGAATCTTAGCACTGTTGCTGGATGGCAATTATATCTTGAGCTAGGTAATGTTACAGATCATACAATCCTTCAAGGCTCCATCATGTTTTATGGAACATGTCTCCCTTGGGATTGCATTTAAATCCTGGTATCCATATGGTGAACACAGCAGCACAAATCAATTATTGGATGAAATCAAAGTTTGAGGTAGTCATTTTAAAAATGCAATCAAAAGCCCTTCTAGCTTTAAAAGCTTGCAATTTGTTGTTGTAGGTTAAGGAATGTATACAGGAATAGATACAGAAGCAAAGCAATCTTGATTGTTATGCTAATGGTAGGAAAGCTTAACTTTTTTTTCCACTAAACTATTTTTAGAATCCAGAAGCAAGGACAGATCAGATGAAAACATCTTATCAAATTTTGGAATTGTCATTTCCAGACATTAAAAAAATTCTAAAGATATTTATATGTGTAACAGATCAAAAGTTCCTTTATTATCTTATTCAGTTTTAACTATGTGTCTTTTCTTCCCCTCCTGATGTAGTCAGAATTTTAAAATAAACATCAGAGTAAGGTAAAACAGTGTATATGTACTGAGCCTTCAGTTTCACAGAATGAGGGAAATTTTTATGTCATAATCACTATAAAATCAGGATTCATCAAAAGTCAATATGTATGCTTAAACACAAATTTTTATAGCTTTCTACAATCTTCAGCTAGTAGATTTATGGCACAGTCCATACTATTTTTCAATTTTTCAGTGTTGTATGCTTTTTAATGCTAAAAGAGTCTGACCTTTTGACAGAGATGGTTTTATTAACACACATCACTAAAAGGTGTCTTTCTTCATAGACCATAGAAATGTAGGGTTGGAAGGAACCTCAAGAAGTCATCCAAGCCAATCTCCTGCTCTGTGGCAGGACCAAATATACCTAGACCATCCCTGATAAGTGCTTGTTGTACCTGTTCTTAAAAACCCCTAACAATGGGGATTCCACAACCACCTTTGGAAGTCTAGTCCAGAGCATAACAGTACTTACAGTTACAAAGATTTTCCTAACATCTAACCTAAAACTCCTTTCTACAGATTAAGCTCATTACTTCTTGTTGTATCTTCAGTGCACATGAAAAACAATTGATCACAGTCCTCTTAATAACAACCCTTAACATATAAGAAGGTTCCCCCCTCAATCTTCTTTTCTCAAGACTAAACATGTCCAGTTTTTTTAACCTTTACTAATAGGTCAGGTTTTCCAGACCTTTATCATTATGTTTGCTCTCCTCTGGATTTTCTTCAGTTTGTTCACATCTTTCCTAAAGTGTGGTGCCCAGAATTGGACACAGTACTGCAGCTGAGGCCTCACCAGTGCTGAGTAGAGCCAGACAATTACCTTCTGTGTCTTACATACAACACTCCATTAATAAACCCCAGAATAGCCTATTTGGAATTGCTTCAATTTATTGACATATTCAATTTGTGAGACACTAGTAGACTTTTCAGTAGTACCATGTGGCAGGTTATTGTTCTCTGAGTGCTTGTTCATGTCCATTCCATTCTAGGTGTGCACGCCCACATGCACTATTGTCTAGACTTTTGCCTTAGCAGTATCCGTAGGGCCAGCTATAACGTCTCCTTGAGTGCTGCACTCAAGCATCAGTATATCAGTCTTCGCCCGGTATATCAGGTCCTACGCCCTCTCAGTTCCTTCTTACTGCCTGTGGTGGTTAGCCGGAGCCCCTTTTCCTTGCAGAGCAAGGGCTAGCGGTTTCATCTCTTCTGACTTCAGCCATAGGGCCTTGTAAATAGTTGTTAATAGTAGTTAGTGTTAGGAAGTTGTTAAGGGGCATGCCCATCTCAACAGGCCTATGCCTGTAAGTGACTTCCACAGCAGCTGCCTCAAGTGCTTGGGGAAATCACATGTAAAGGACAAGGGTCAAATTGGTAAAAATTTTCAACTCAGGCCTCAGAAAGAGTGGGATATTCATTTGCAGGTGTTCCTCATGGAGGCTGTCCCAGCCAGACTCTACCTCTAATACCTTGGCCTCAGGGCGCACAGCCCCGGCACCAGGCTCCGCCCAGCACCACTCCCTGTCGCTGGTGCCCAGAAAAAAATGAAGAAGCATGGCTCCCTGGCCCTGGTGGCAAGATCTTTGCTCATTACATGATGGCATGGGTTTTGAAAGGTCTGGAGCATCTCTACCCACATATCCCATCTCCCCCAGGACCTGAATCTCGTGCTGTCGAGGCTCATGAGGCCTCCCTTTTAGCCTCCGGCTTCTTGCTCTCCCCTGCTTCACTCCTGGAAGGTTTCATTCTTGGTCATGATAACATCAGCCCGCAGGGTGTCCGAGATCAGGACACTTACCGTGGAGTGGCTGTATATGGTCTTCTGCAAAAATAAGGTCCAAGCTGTGACTACACCCAGCATTTCTGCCCAAGGTTGTTTCCCAGTTTGCCAGGACATGCACTTACTGGTCTTCTTTCGAAAGCCTCATGCATCAGATGAGGAGTGCAGGCTACACACTCTGGTCGTCAGGAGGGCACTGGCCTTCTACATAGATAGAACAAGGCCGTTGCCTAAGTCAACGCAGTTGTTCATTAGGTCACAGACAGAATGAAGGGTCGCCCTGCTCAGAGGATTTTGTCCTGGATAACAGCCTGCTTCTGCTACTGCTATGAGCTGGCAAAGGTGCCCTCCACTGGCGATCATGACTGCCTACTCATCTAGGGCACAAGCATCATCAGCAGCCTTCCTGGCACAAGTACCAGTCAAAGAGATCTGTTGGGCCACTACCAGGTCATCTGTCAACACGTTTGCGTCTCATTAAGCACTTACCCAGCAAGCTCGAGACAATTCTGGCTTTGGCAAAGCAATGTTGCAAGCTGCAAGACCATGAACTCCGAGCCCATTGATACTGCTTGTGAGTCACCTAGAATGGAATCGACATGAGCAAGCACTGGAAACATCAAAAATGGTTACCTACCTTTTGTAACTGTAGTTCTTCAAGATGTGTTGCTCACGTCCATTCCATTATCTGCCCTCTGTTGGAGTTGCTGGCAAGAAAGAACTGAGAGGGCATAGGGCCGGTGGCGCCTGATATACTGACGCATGAGCGTGGCACTCAAGGGGGCACCACAGCTGACCCTCCAGATACTGCTGAGGCAAAAGTCTCTGACGACCATGTATGTGGGCATGCACGCATCTAGAATGGAATGAACATGAGCGACACATCTCAAAGACAACAGTTACAAAAGGTAGGTAACCATTTTTTCCCCATTTTGTAGTTGTGCATTTCATTTTTCCTTCCTAAGTGAAGTACTTTTGCACTAATCTTTATTGAATTTCATCTTGTTGAAATTCTGCAATTTTTCAAAATTGTTTTGAATTCTAATCCTGTCCTCCAAAGTCCTTGAAACACATCCCAGCCTGATGTCATCTGCAAACTTTAGAAGCATACTCTGCACTCCATTTTCCAAGTCATAATGAAAATACTGAATAATGCTGGACATAGGACTGACCCCTGTGGGACTCCACTAGATATGCCCTCCCAGTTTGACAGCAAACCATAGTCTTTGAGTGTGATCTTTCAACCAGTTATGCACGCACCTTTGAGTAATTTCATCTAGACCATATTTCCCTAGTTTGCCTATGAGAATGTCATGTGGGACTGTACCTACATGGTTGGTTTTGCATGGCTTGTTCTTCTCAATTCCATGGTGTCTGTACCTTGTAGCCCTATTATCCTCTAGCTGCTTACAATTGGATTGTTTTATAACTTGTTTCAGGATCTTTCCAGGTATCAAAGTTAGGCCAAGTGGTCTATAATTCCCTGGGTCCTCTTTGTTTCCCTTTTTAAAGATAGGTACTATGTGTACCCTTCTCCAATCCTCTGGGACCTCACATGTCCTCCATGAGTTCCCAAAGATAGTTGCTAATGGTTCTGAAATTGCTTCAGTTAGTTCCTTAAGTGCCCGAGGATGAATTTCTTAAGGACCTATCAACTTGAATCTAATTTATCTAAATAGTCTTTAACTTGTTTTTCCCTTATTTTGGCTTGCATTCCTTCTACCTTGTTAAAATTTACTCTGTTGAGTATCTGGTCACCATTAGCCATTTTAGTGAAGACCGAAGAAAAATAGATATTAACCACCTCAGCTTCTGAAATCAGTAATGATTAGCTCTCTTTCCAAAATAAGTAGAGGACCTACCTTTTCCTTTGTCTTTCTCTTGCTTGTAATGTATTTTAAAAACCTCTTCTCATTGCCTTTTATGTCCCTTGCTAAGTATAACACATTTTGTTCCTTAGCCTTTCTGATTTTGTCCCTGCATGCTTGTGTTATTTTTTTGTACTCCTCCTTAATAATTCATCCATGTTTCCACTTTCTGTAGGATTCCTTTTTGATTTTCAGGTCATTAAAGAGATTCTTTTTCACACTCAAATGCCTTCCCACGCTGTAAAGATCTCTATTAGTGAGAACATGGTGGCGAGAGTAGCTTTGAATATATCTGGATTTAAGGGCACATTTGTAAGACTTTCAAAACTTATCACATCACGATGTTTGGTTTTGATCCCAACTCTCGATGAAACCAAGAACTATTTAAGTCTGTGAAGATAAAAATAGACAAGAATTAGTCAAGCAAACCTTTTTAACTCTAAATGAGTTTTGGGCAAAGTAAAGGATTCAGTTCTTTTAGCCTAAACCTTTTTGTCTATTCCTAATAATCAGGAAGTATTGATCATAGTAAAGA
Source organism: Dermochelys coriacea (assembly GCF_009764565.3). Lineage (NCBI taxonomy): Eukaryota > Metazoa > Chordata > Testudines > Dermochelyidae > Dermochelys > Dermochelys coriacea. Next base: position 233,201,058 of record NC_050069.1, read on the forward strand.
AAAATAAGACTATAATTATCACAATAAATAAAGGTATTTTGCCAATATTTTGCCATGATGCTAACCCAACTCACCAGTGAGCCAATAAGGAGCAAGAGAGTGAGTTTTGTTAAAGTTGTCTTGACAATCTCATTTCAACAGGCAATGGAAAGATTTCCAATGGCAACAGCTTTGCTACATATTGCAACTTTTGTTTATTAATATTTGGCCCTGGTCCTGTAGCCTAAGCTCAGGAAAAGCTTACTTCAACATTGTGACAGACAAAAGCCTCCTGCCTCCAATATGTTTCAACATTCTCCTACAAAAGATTTTCTGGTTACTTATACACACATCCTCCAGTTCTGCAAATTGTAACTGTGAGTAGATAGCACATGAAAGAAAAGAAGTGGTAGTTGTCTTCATTAATGGCCTTTAAACACTAGAGTAACACTAGGTAGCCTGTAGCATTTGGTGCCTTTACTGTACAGTTCTGTAAGAATACTATAGGCTATATTTGAAACAAGAGGCAATATAGGGAATATATAAGATACCCCTAAAGCACTATCAGCTTATGTAACAGGATGATTTCTATCTGGCTTAGAGAAACTACAGAGATGGTTGCCCCAGAAATAATAGGTAGAGAGAAGTACATATCTGGTTGTTGCTGACAGTTTCTCCTATACAGATATGGGTTCAGATTCTGGGCCCAATCCTGTAAATTCTTACATGAGTGCAAACAAATGTTCCCACTGACTTCAACAGGACTATTTGCTTAGGGCCAGATATTGTAAAACTGAAGTCAATGGATGTTTTGCCACTGATTTCCGTGACATAGGATCAGGGCCTTAGAGCTCCATCCCCTTGGTATGGGTTTGCAGGATCAGGCCCTTCATTTGTAAACACTGGTCTGCTGAATGTGAAAGGTACATTCTTATGTGCTGAACATTTTATTCTGAAGAGACAACTTGAGCAACAACCTTTCCCCCACTATGCACAGAAACACTTTGAATAAAACCTTAGAACCATGTTTCACTGCAGCGGTCTAGCTAAGGAGTAATTTTCTCTTTAAATTGTGCATGTATTTGTAGCAAGCAGTGCCAGTTCTCTGTATGCAAAAGTAGCTGGATGACAGATGACATCATCAGCACTGACTTTCTGAGTGACCAATCCAAAGGGTAGAGAAAGGTAACCAAACTGGAGGTCAGAGTCCATTATTTGAACATTTGTAAACTTGCCTCCTTGTTGAAAAACTAAACTCAAATACAAACCAAAAACCTCCAGAATATCCTCTCTTGGGGGCATATGCAGATCTATTTTATTGTCAGCAGCTAGTCTGCTTTTCCTTTTTCCTGATGTTGATTGCAACAATAAAAGCATATTTGTCTTGCTAATCGATATTTATTGAGGGGGCATTTTAAGCCCAGAGCTGGAGTGGTGCAGCTGTACAGGTAGTTTCTGCACTGGCCACTGATTCATGACCATGTAAAGGGGGATTAACAACTCGGCTAATGGAACATCATTTAGATGGATCCAGTGACTCAAAAACACATACAAAGTATACAGCATGTCAGCAACTGCTATTTTAACCAATGACCTGGAACAGCAGCCAATGAGGGGCTTCAGTAGCGTCAGAATGGAGAGACAATGGTATTGAGGGAAAGGAGCAAAGACAGAACTCCATGGATGGCTTGGGGACATAACAGCTAATGCTGTGTCTACCATCACTACCGCCTCCTAGGAGAATGGGGATAGTCTTTTCTCCCTTCAGATAAAGGGGTTGGGAACAGCATATCACTTTACATGTTGTAATTCGCTGGTAGGTCCCTCTGTACTAGGCCTTCCATATGCACTGGCCTTTTGCCATATTCTGCCACTTGCATTTGCATTTAACATGCTGGTATGCTATGCATTACGCAGCTACGAGGAATAATGTCCAGTACCACCATCATCTGGAATAAGAGTGAGGCTTCATGTGGGATTCTGATGCGCAGAATCTAGAATCTCTTCTAAGTTCTGCAGAAAACTCAACGTGAAGATTCCATCCTTGTACAATCTGGGTGTAGTGACCTCACTGCACTTATGAAAATGACAATTGGAATTCTCTGATTCTGTGTCATTTAAGTGGGAAGAAATATTCACTTCCAAACACACGGCAAATTTTGTATAGCTCTGGTGCCTTCTATCTGAGTATCTCAAACAACTCTCCAAATATCATCTTAACTAAGCCTGATAATATTCAGCCTGGGAGGCAGGTGAATATTATTATACTAATTTTACAGGTGTGGAAAGTGAGCCATTGAAATGAAGCAACAGTTCCAAGTTTGCACAAGTCAGTGTCACAGCTAGGAGTAGAACCCAGGAGTCCTGCCTCCCTCCCCACAAAATTGAGTCGGGTTATACAGTATAATTCATGGACAAATCATGGGCCATGAATTTTTGTTTACTACTCATGACCTGTCCATGACTTTTACTAAAAATACCATGACTAAAACGTAACCCAGGTCAGCCCTACCCTGTCAGACCTTTATGCCAATCTTGTTTGCCCCTCAGAGAATTAGTGGTGGGGGTGGGGCGTCCTCTGGCTTTACCAGATTCCTAGACTTAACCTGTGTTTCAGGGCTGAGGGTAGGACATTAGAAGTGGGACAGGTTGGAGAAGGGAGGGGTGACTTGGCGAAGATGGATCCAAGCCCCTGCTATTCTGCTTCTCTGTAAAATAATATTGAGGCCATTGAAGCACAGCACAAGTTCGGGCTATTGTCAGGGGATCCCTGCACAGCAGTGAATCTGCTTCATGGGTGCACTGTGACTTTTTATTGTTCACTTGGATTAGGGATTTGGCTTTAAAAATGTACATGATGTGTGTGCATTTGACTGGGAACACACACAGTCCCTAGATTTTTAAGTCCAAAAACCAAAACTGTATTAAGAGGACTTCAGCAAAGAATGTGCTCAGAGTTTCTCCTGATAAGAATTCCCTCCTTGTATCCAAAGCCATGTTTTTGTCATTCCTTACCCAGTTTTCATTGCAATACCCACCGGTAGCAATTAAACTGCAGTGCAACTAATCCACACATAAATCTGGCTTCACAGTAATTTTCCATATTTTAGGATTACAGCAGTGTTCAATCACTATGTTGTTGTTGGCACTGTTAAATTTCCTCTAAAATTTGATACTATAAATATTGAAATGCAAAGTCTGCTCTTGGAGCCGTAACACTAATTGTGTGATTATTATGCTAAACATAAAATACAACATTGAGATCTTCATCTCCCTGATAGCTCTGGGTCAAACCCAAGGCAAACAATCTCTAACACTTTGGACTGAGAAATAGCAATAGCTTGTTGTATCTTAGTTGTATTTATTTGAAGAAGGACTGCTAAGCAAAGATGGGGTCCACCTATAAAGGAAGGGGAAGAGCATATTCAGCTAAAGACTGGCTAACCTACTGAGGAGGCTTTAAATTAGGTTCTAAAGGTAGGTGACCAAACTCACAGGTAAGTCAAGAACATGGAGACCTGGGAGAAGGTTCAGAATTTGCAGGGAGAATGGGCTGTTATAGCAAGGATAAAGGAGAGACAAGACAGAACTGGATGGGGGAATCAAATCAATATCTTAGAATTCTGTATACTAATGCCAGAAGTATGGGGAATAAGCAGGAAGAACTTGATTAGTAAATAAACACAACAATGACAGAGCTGTCATCACAGAGATCTGGTGGGATAATACACATGACTGGAATATTGGTATAGAAGGGCACATCTTGCTAAGGAAGGACAGGCAGGGAAAAGAGGGAGGAGGTGTTCCCTTATAAATTAAAAATGTATACACTTGGACTGAGGTTGAGATGGAAATAGGAGACAGACTTGCTGAAAGTCTCCGGGTAAGGATAAAAGGGGTAAAAAACAAGGGTGGTATCATGGTAGGGGGTCTACTACAGACCACCAAACCAGGAAGAAGAAGTGGATGAGGCTTTTTTTTAAACAACTAACAAAATCATCCAAAGCACAGGACTTGGTGGTGATAGGGGACTTCAATTACTTAGACATCTGTTAGGAAAATAACACAGCAGGGCACAGATTATCCAGTAAGTTCTTGGAATGTATTGGAGACAATTTTTTATTTCAGAAGGTGGAGAAAGCTACTAGGAGAAAGGCTGTTCTAGATTTGATTTTGACAAATAGGGAGAAACTAGTTGAGAATTAGAAAGTGGAAGGCAGTTTGGGTGAAAGTGATCATGAAATGGTAGATTTCATAGTAGCAGCCGTGTTAGTCTGTATTCACAAAAAGAAAAGGAGTACTTGTGGCACCTTAGAGACTAACAAATTTATTTGAGCATAAGCTTTCGTGAGCTACAGCTCACTTCATCAGATGCATTTGGTGGAAAAAACAGAGGGGAGATTTATATACACACACAGAGAACATGAAACAATGGGTTTTATCATACACACTGTAAGGAGAGTGATCACTTAAGATAAGCCATCACCAGCAGCAGGGGGGGAAAGGAGGAAAACCTTTCATGGTGACAAACAAGGTAGGCTAATTCCAGCAGTTAACAAGAATATCTGAGGAACAGTGGGGAGTGGGGTGGGGGGGAGAAAAAACATGGGGAAATAGTTTTACTTTGTGTAATGACTCATCCATTCCCAGTCTCTATTCAAGCCTAAGTTAATTGTATCCAGTTTGCAAATTAATTCCAATTCAGCAGTCTCTCATTGGAGTCTGTTTTTGAAGCTTTTTTGTTGAAGGATAGCCACTCTTAGGTCTGTAATCGAGTGACCAGAGAGATTGAAGTGTTCTCCAACTGGTTTTTGAATGTTATAATTCTTGACCTCTGATTTGTGTCCATTCATTCTTTTACGTAGAGACTGTCCAGTTTGGCCAATATACATGGCAGAGGGGCATTGCTGGCACATGATGGCATATATCACATTGGTAGATGCGCAGGTGAACGAGCCTCTGATAGTATGGCTGATGTGATTAGGCCCTATGATGGTATCCTCTGAATAGATATGTGGACAGAGTTGGCAACGGGCTTTGTTGCAAGGATAGGTTCCTGGGTTAGTGGTTTTGTTGTGTGGTGTGTGGTTGCTGGTGAGTATTTGCTTCAGATTGGGGGGCTGTCTGTAAGCAAGGACTGGTCTGTCTCCCAAGATCTGTGAGAGTGATGGGTCGTCCTTCAGGATAGGTTGTAGATCCTTGATGATGCGTTGGAGAGGTTTTAGTTGGGGGCTGAAGGTGATGGCTAGTGGCGTTCTGTTATTTTCTTTGTCGGGCCTGTCCTGTAGTAGGTGACTTCTGGGTACTCTTCTGGCTCTGTCAATCTGTTTCTTCACTTCAGCAGGTGGGTATTGTAGTTGTAGGAATGCATGATAGAGATCTTGTAGGTGTTTGTCTCTGTCTGAAGGGTTGGAGCAAATGCGGTTATATCGTAGCGCTTGTCTGTAGACAATGGATCGAGTGGTATGATATGGATGAAAGCTAGAGGCATGTAGGTAGGAATAGCGGTCAGTAGGTTTCCGATATAGGGTGGTGTTTATGTGACCATCGCTTATTAGCACCGTAGTGTCCAGGAAATGGATCTCTTGTGTGGACTGGTCCAGGCTGAGGTTGATGGTGGGATGGAAATCGTTGAAATCCTGGTGGAATTCCTCAAGGGCTTCTTTTCCATGGGTCCAGATGATGAAGATATCATCAATGTAGTGCAAGTAGAGTAGGGGCATTAGGGGACAAGAGCTGAGGAAGTGTTGTTCTAAGTCAGCCATAAAAATGTTGGCATACTGTGGGGCCATGCAGGTACCCATCGCAGTGCCGCTGATTTGAAGATATACATTGTCACCAAATGTGAAATAGTTATGGGTGAGGACAAAGTCACAAAGTTCAGCCACCAGGTTAGCCGTGACATTATTGGGGATACTGTTCCTGATGGCTTGTAGTCCATCTTTGTGTGGAATATTGGTGTAGAGGGCTTCTACATCCATAGTGGCTTGGATGGTGTTTTTAGGAAGATCACCAATGGACTGTAGTTTCCTCAGGAAGTCAGTGGTGTCTCGAAGATAGCTGGGAGTGCTGGTAATGTAGGGCCTGAGGAGGGAGTCTACATAGCCAGACAATCCTGCTGTCAGGGTGCCAATGCCTCAGATGATGGGGCATCCAGGATTTCCAGGTTTATGTATCTTGCGTGGCAGATAGAATACCCCAGGTCGGGGTTCTAGGAGTGTGTCTGTGCGGATTTGTTCTTGTGCTTTTTCAGGGAGTTTCTTGAGCAAATCCTGTAGTTTCTTTTGGTAACTCTCAGTGGGATCAGAGGGTAATGGCTTGTAGAAAGTGGTGTTGGAGAGCTGCCTAGTAGCCTCTTGTTCATACTCCGACCTATTCATGATGACGACAGCACCTCCTTTGTCAGCCTTTTTGATTATGATGTCAGATTTGTTTCTGAGGCTGTGGATGGCACTGTGTTCTGCATGGCTGAGGTTATGGGGTAAGCGATGCTGCTTTTCCACAATTTCAGCTCGTGCACGTCGGCGGAAGCACTCTATGTAGAAGTCCAGGCTGCTGTTTCGACCTTCAGGAGGAGTCCATCCAGAATCCTTCTTTTTGTAGTGTTGGTAGGAAGGTCTCTGTGGGTTAATATGTTGGTCAGAGGTGTGTTGGAAATATTGCTTGAGTCGGAGACGTCAAAAATAGGATTCTAGGTCACCACAGAACTGTATCATGTTAGTGGGGGTGGAGGGGCAAAAGGAGAGGCCCCGAGATAGGACAGATTCTTCTGCTGGGCTAAGTGTATAGTTGGATAGATTAACAATATTGCTGGGTGGGTTACGAGAACCATTGTTGTGGCCCCTTGTGGCATGTAGTAGTTTAGATAGCTTAGTGTCCTTTTTCTTTTGTAGAGAAGCAAAGTGTGTGTTGTAAATGGCTTGTCTAGTTTTTGTAAAGTCCAGCCATGAGGAAGTTTGTGCGGAAGGTTGGTTCTTTATGAGAGTATCCAGTTTTGAGAGCTCATTCTTAATCTTTCCCTGTTTGCTGTAGAGGATGTTGATCAGGTGGTTCCGCAGTTTCTTTGAGAGTGTGTGGCACAAGCTGTCAGCATAGTCTGTATCGTATGTAGATTGTAATGGATTTTTTACCTTCAGTCCTTTTGGTATGATGTCCATCTGTTTGCACTTGGAGAGGAAGATGATGTCTGTCTGTATCTGTACGAGTTTTTTCATGAAGTTGACAGATTTCCACTCTATATGGCTAAATTCAGTGCCTTGCATAATGACAGATTTCATAGTAGCAGCCGTGTAGTTGTAGAACACTTCAATCTCTCTGGTCACTCGATTACAGACCTAAGAGTGGCTATCCTTCAACAAAAAAGCTTCAAAAACAGACTCCAACGAGAGACTGCTGAATTGGAATTAATTTGCGAACTGGATACAATTAACTTAGGCTTGAATAGAGACTGGGAATGCATGAGTCATTACACAAAGTAAAACTATTTCCCCATGTTATTTCTCCCCCCCACACCACCCCCCACTGTTCCTCAGATATTCTTGTTAACTGCTGGAATTAGCCTACCTTGCTTGTCACCATGAAAGGTTTTCCTCCTTTCCCCCCCCCCACTGCTGCTGGTGATGGCTTATCTTAAGTGATCACTCTCCTTACAGTGTGTATGATAAAACCCATTGTTTCATGTTCTCTGTGTGTGTATATAAATCTTCCGTCTGTTTTTTCCACCAAATGCATCCGATGAAGTGAGCTGTAGCTCACGAAAGCTTAAGCTCTAATAAATTTGTTAGTCTCTAAGGTGCCACAAGTACTCCTTTTCTTTTTATGAAATGGTAGAGTTAATGATTCTAAGGAATGGTAGGAGGAAGAATAGCAAAATAAAGACAATGGATTTCAAGAAGGCAGACTTTAGCAAACTCAGGGAGTTGGTAGGTAAGATTCCCATGGAAAGCAAGTCTAAGGAGAAAAACAATTGAAGACAGTTGGCAGTTTTTCAAAGAAATATTTCTAAGGGCACAAAAGCAAACTATCTCATTGCCTAGGAAAGATCGGAAGTATGTCAAGAGACCACCCTGGCTTAACCAGGAGATCTAAAAATCAAAAAAGAGTCCTACAAAAAATGGAAACTAGTTCAATTTACAAAGGATGAATATAAACAAATAATACAAGTATACAGCGAAAAATTAGAAAGACCAAGGCACAAAAAGAGATCAAACTAGCTAGAGACATAAAGGGTAACAAGAAAACATTCTACAAATACATTAGAAGCAAGAGGAAGACTAAGGACAGGGTAGCCTCGTTACTTAATGAGCGGGAGGGAAATAACAACAGAAAATATGGAAATGGCAGAGATGCTTAATGACTTCTTTGTTCCATTTTCACCAAGAAGGTTGGTGGTGATTGGACATCTAACATAGTGAATACCTGTGAACATGAGGTAGGATCAGAAGAAGCTAAAAGGGAAAGAACAAGTTAAAAATTACTTAGACAAATTAGATGTCTTCAAGTCACCAGGGCCTGATGAAATGCATCCTAGAATACTCAAGGAGCTGACTGAGGAGATATCTGAGCCATTAGCGATTATCTTTGAAATGTCACGGAAGACAGGAGAGATTCCAGAATACTGGAAAAGAGCAAATATAGTGCCAATCTATAAAAAAGGGAAATAAAGACACCCCAGAGAATTACAGACTGGTCAGCTTAACTTCTGTACCCAGAAAGGTAATGGAGCAGATAAGTAAGCAATCAATTTGCAAACATCTAGAACAGTGGTTCCCAAACTTTAACAACCCGTGAACCCCTTTCAATAAAATGTCAATTCTCGCGAACCCCCTCCTAAAAATGAATATTTCCAGGGATTTTTCTCCTTTACCTGAGTACAAATTATAAAAGCAGTGATCTTGGAAATACAAAGTGTGTTTTTATGACATGCTTATTACACATTATTTATCATTACAGTATTTTTATTACATTATGAAAATGGCAACACTCTTCCAAGATCTCACATTTGTACCTTGAATAAGCCTGTTATAAGACAAGGCTCCTATGTTTCATCAAGGAGTATCAGATGTGAAACAGCATAAAAATATTTAAGAAGTCAACTCAAAGAGTTCCTCCTACACAAGCGTTCAGTTTGTGAGCAGTCCAGGCAAACAACGCTGGGAGGGGGTCCCCTGACAACTGGGAACTGTGAGTCCCTTGCTGCCCACTGGGGCTGGAATCTTCATGGTCCCCCTCTCCTGCTGGTGGCTAGTGAGATCTGGGGGATTCCCCTTTGCTGGTGGCAGCTGGGGGGCACTGTATGGGGGGGTCCCACACCACCCGGAGGGGCTGGAGAGATGCGGGGGGGGGGTCCCCATGCTGCCCTGCAAGGCTGGCTGCTGGAGGGCTCCACTCCCCCGCTGCCAGAGCGGCTGGGCTGCTACAGGGCCCCCATCTATGTGTGTGTGTGTGTGTATATGGGGGAATCTGTGACTTCTGTGACCATGGGCGATATGGTGGTTTTTTGTCTTTGAGTTCATTCAAGAAAGTAATGACTATCTGGTTGTTACACTCTGTACCTTGGTGGAACACCCAGTACCCCCATGTTCATCCTTGTAAAATGATTGTGTGGTATCCAATGCAAAGTTTGTCATGCCAGGTGTCTTTGGAAGGCTCATGATGCACTGAGCATTGTTGTTACAGCAATGTTATAATAAGGCTATAGGTTATAATTTCATGTATATAGTTATGAGGCTGAATATGTATCTTCATGGCTTAAAATAAGTGCAGGCAAAAACTTTCCAAGAGCAGAGGGGCAGTTCACACCTCATCAGGGCAGGTATGGATAAACCCAGCCCAGCCTCACAGGAACAAAGGACGCTGGCCTAGGCAACGACAAAACAATCTGTTGGACTCTAGAGTGAGTCTCCCCCCTTCCCTTGGTCAGTTTGAGACTGCGATGAGGTAAGGCTCACCTGACTCTGAACAGAGGGATGGGGCATGGGGGCAGAGCCAAGAGGGAAGAAAGGACATAATAAAAAGGGAGAGACGTTTGCCATGCTCTGTCTCTTCCACCTACATATACAGACACTACACCAAGCAACTGAAGCACTGATCAAAGGGAAGAGCCTTACTGAAGCGCAACCAGCCAGCCTGTGGCTGTAAGGGCACTGAAAGTGTTATGATCAGCATAGAATGTGTTTTGCTTTTATTTCATATGACCAAATCTGACTTGTTATGCTTTGACTTATAATCACTTAAAATCCATCTTTTTAGTTAATAAATCTATTTGTTCTACCTGAAGCAAAGCATTTGGTTTGAAGCGTGTCAGAGTCTCCCCTTGGGATAAAAAGCCTGGTACATATCAATTCCTTTGTTAAATTGACAAACTGATATAAGCTTGCAGCATCCAGCAGACATAACTGGACACTGCAAGATGGAGGTTCCTAGGGTTGTGTCTGGGGCAGGACATATTGGCTAGTGTCATTCGGTTGCACAATTCAAGGAGCAGCTTACGTGCTAGAGGCTGTGTGTGAACAGACCAGGAGTGGGGGTTTTCACAGCAGAGCAAGGTAAAGCTGGTTCCCAGAATCAAGGATTGGAGGGACCTAGCAGATCACCGATTCAGATAACACCAGAGAGGAACATCACACTGATTTCACCCACATAGTTGTTATTGGGGCATTTAGTGCACTGACTGTAGTACATCAAATGTTGTGATGGGCATGTGTAGGAGCCATGGATCTTGGAATTTGTGTTGTGGTGTTACCCCAAAAAATGAGTTTTGGGCACTGCTACAATAACTTGCCTATTGTCCCCTTAATTGGTTCTTCCCAAGGTAAAAGTTCCCAGGACTGCTAAGGAAACACTAAAGGACACAGATATAACCTGTGACCCAGTGTGCCTGGGGCAGCCCTCACTGAAAATGCCCAGGGCAGGATGCAAAAGCAGGAGCATATACCCCCCAAACTGGTGGTTAACACTGAAGTTAAACTCACCAACTGGTCATAAACTGTGTTTCTGATCTCCTAAACAAGTTATCAAGAAGCTAAAAGAGAAATCACGCAGCCCCCTTTATTGCATTCCAGTTCTCTGGCTCCCAGTCAGCACCTAGATCCAGTACAATGAAAAGTTATTTAAAAACTCTGCTCATTATACAAAATGTTCTTCTTAACCCCAAAGGGCCAGGTCAGTATCAGGTTGGATCTTACCTAAAATACCATGCTGCCAGCCAATCCTTTAATGTCTAAAACAAAAGGTTTATTATAAAGAAAAAATAAAGAACAAGAAGAGAGTTAAATGGTAAAGCAGTCAGATACATACAGAGACTTCAAGTTCATATATCAGGTTCTTAGCAGCACTGGTGAGTTTGCTGGCTTGAAAGTCCTTCTGGATTACACCCACAGCTTGGGCTCGGGAAACAAGTACTGAGTGGTGGGATCACATTGTCATGCAAGTCTGGGATGAAGAGCAGTGGCTGAAGAATTTTTGGATGAGAAAAGCCACTTTCCTGGGACTGTGTGAGGCGCTCGCCCTCCGCCCAGCGGCACAAGGACACGAGATTTAGAGCTACCCTGACTGTGGAGAAGCAGGTGGCTATTGCAATCTGGAAGCTGACAACTCCAGACAGCTACCAATCGGTTGCTAACCAGTTTGGAGTGGGGAAGTTGACCATTGGAATCATATTGATGCAAGTTTTCAGGGCCATTAATTGCATCCTGCTCAGAAGAACCATGACTCTGGGTAACGTGCATGATATTGTGGCTGGCTTTGCACAAATGAGTTTCCCTAGCTGCCGAGGGGCGATAGATGAGACACATATTCCAATGCTGGCACCAGCCCACCAAGTACATTAATCGGAAGGGCTAGTTCTCTTTGGTTCTCCAGGTGCTTGTGGATCACCATGAGTGTTTCATTGACATTAACGCAGGCTGGCCCGGAAAGGTGCCTGACGCAGTCATCTTTTGTAACACTGGCCTGTTCAGGAAGCTGCAAGCCAAGACTTTTTTCCCAGACCAGAAGATCACCATAGGGGAAGTCGAAATGCCCATTGTGATACTTGGAGACCCTGCTTACCTTTTGATGCCGTGGCTCATGAAACCCTACAGAGGGAGCCTTGACAGCAGCAAGGAGCGGTTCAACAACAGGCTGAGCCAGTGCAGAATGACTGTGGAGTGTGCTTTTGGCCATTTAAAGGATCACTGGCGCTCTCTGTATGGGAAGCTGGACCTGGCCGATGACAGCATCCCCACGGTTCTATCCACGTGCTGTACCCTCCATAACATTTGTGAAGGGAAGGGTGAAAGATTCACTCGAGCATGGAACTCGGAGGATCAACACCTGGAGGTTGAATTTGAACAGTCAGAAAGCAGGGCTATTAGAGGGGCCCAGCGTGGGGCTGCAAGGATTAGGGATGCCTTGAGGGAGCAATCTGAGGTTGAAAGCCACCAGTAATGTCTGGTGTGGTGCCCTGCACGGGAGTGAAGTGCAGTAGGAATCTCTGTTTGCTACGTATGATACACTGACTTGCAGTGCCTGTTGCCCGCTGCCTCCAACACCTGTAGCCCTTCACCACCCAGCCCTGAAAACTATGGCCCTTACCCTCTGCACTCAACCCCCATCACCATGCAGGATAGCCATCCTGAAGTACAGCAGGCATTGCACAGAATTCCAGGCAGGACATACGCAAATCTGTGATTGTACCGTTCCCCACCCTACCTCACCCCCTTGGCCTTTTTGTTTCCCAAGAAGTTGTGTTGTGTTTCTTTCCAATAAATTGATTTTTTGTCTTTGAAAACATTCTTTATTATTGCAACAGGCACTGCAAGGTGGCGGTAAGAACCCAGATGTTGGGGAAAGTGGTTTGGAGGTGACATGGTGGCACAAGGGAAAGAGTTTTGGGACAAGGGCTGCGGGGGGGAGGCAAGTGTGGTAGTGCTCCACCTGCATGGCTATGAGCGCCTGGATCAAGTCCGCTTGGCGCTCCATGATGCTTATCATCTGCTCTGTGCTTTGGTGCCAGCCATTCATATTCTGCTGGCAGACCCTCCTTTCACTCTCCCACCACTTCTGCACTTTTTTATATTTATTACTTGAAGTCATGCAGCATGTCCTCTCTGCTTCTACATGGCCTCTTCCTGATTCTTTGCAGCCTCTTGGCCGTTGATAACACAGACAGCTGAGATCTCAAGGTTGCATCTGTAAAGGCAAAATGCAACACTTAACAGAGGCAGCATTGTTCACACCAGACAGAGCAATGATTCCCCCGTATTCAAGGGCAAGCACAATAGCATAATTTGCCTGTCCCAAAGCGAGAGCACATAACCCACAGGAGCCCCAAAATGGTGAGTAAGCACAGGGTCAAGCATGACTGATTGTTTCACGGCTGTACTGTCCTCTGGATTTCTGTGACCATGGGGAGAGCCAAGAGCAGCAGGAGGCCCCTATACTGAACACTGTCCCCACATTTTCCACAGGAGTTCATCCTGGAAGATATCTCGCTGCTGAGGGTGACCTGGGAAGCAAGGGAGGGTCTTCTACTGCAATGCAGCTTCCACCCTGTCCCATATGCAGCTTGCCTGTGTGTAGCAATGGTACCCTCGCCCCTCATGGCACAGTGGCATGGACAAGTTAGCCTTACTGGGACAAGGACCACAGTGGCTCTCCCGAGAAACCTGCACAAGCGCATTGCCCAAGTTCTGGATGAGACCTTTGAAGAGATCACTGAGGCCGATTACCGCAATGTGAGAGAGCACATCAACACCCTACTCCACATCTAGGCATGCATGCAGCCCTAACCCTCCTCACCCCAAGAGCCCACACCGAATAACTTCCTTCCCAGAATAAAAGCTGCTTACTGGGAACCTCCTCTGGTGTTTGTCTTTCCCCAAGCACTGGCCGTTGTGACTGGCTGCCTTCCTCCTGGCTTGGGAACAGCTCCTGACTGCATGCATCTCAGGATTCTGTGGTGTCTTCCTCTGCCACAGCACCCTGGCTCCCGCTTTGCTGCTCCTTCTCCTCCTCCTCCTGCCTTGTTGCACTGGCCTCTGAGGTGTCTGAGGTCACCCCCAAGTATCGAGTCCAGTTCTTTGTAAAAATGGCAGGTCGTGGGGGCAGCACCGGAGCAGCTGTTTGCCTCGCAGGCTTTGTGGTAGGCTTTCTGCAGCTCCTTCACTTTAACCCTGCACTGCAGTGTGTCCTGGTCATGGCCCCTTTCCAGCATGGCCCTTGATATCTGCCCAAATATATCGTAATTCCTGCAGTTGGAGCACCGCTGGGACTAGACAGCTTCCTCCCCCAAAACACTGATGAGGTCCAGCACCTTGCCTTTACTCCATACTGGGGATTGCCTGGTGTGTGGAGGCATGGTCACCTGGAAAGATTCGCTGAGAGCACGCCACGCCTTGCTTAGCAAACAGGAAGGGGATTTTCAAAATTCCCAGATAATTTAAAAGGCGGGTCTGATGGTTGGTCACCTGAGGGCAGGGCAGTAGAGTTCAAAATGACGACCAGAGTGGCTAGAATAGGTGTTGTTGGACACTTCTGGAGGCCGATCAGAGCGCACTAACAGACCAGGGCGTCCACACTGGCACCGCGGCACTCCAGCAGGGGCGCACAAATGTTATTCCACTCGCCGAGGTGGAGCACCAGCAGCGCTGTAGCCGCAGAGTCAGAGCGCTCTATGTGCCTTGCCAGTGTGGACAGGCAGTGAGCTAGGGTGCCCGGGGCTCTTTTATTGCGCTGTAATTCGCAAGTGTAGCCAAGCCCTAAGTGAAGCAATTTGTTGGAAGTGTCCAATTTGCAAGAAATTGCTGACAGGAGATCTTAAATTGCTTTAAAGTTTACATAAGTAAAAAGCACACATTTCAAGCACACATATATTAAATATTATATTCTTTCCTAAACTATAATTAAAAGAATATTAAGCTTACACTATAAATCCATTGCTGCTTTCGTTTAAAATCAAATCACTGTGCTGATGTTCATCTCCTGGTCAATCAGCTCTGCTGTGCTCCAGCTTTCTTCTCTGTCTTTGGGTTCTCTTACTGGCTCTCCGGTTCTTCCTACGAGCTTCTCACCTTTTCAGATGCAGCCTCCAGACTCTGAACCTGTTGCTGGGAGCTGGCCTTTTATGCTACATTGGAGCTCATGCTTTATATACCTTCCCATTCTTAGCAACAGTTACCTCACTCGCACGGGCTCAAGTTTGCCCATTATCTCAGAATTCTGATTGATAGCTCTGACCTTTAAAACAAGTTGTGGCCAGTATGAGTGGGTTCTGACCACCTAGCTGCTTAACTGACTGCCCTCTCTATCACACCTTACTGCATATGCTTAATAGCTGCCAATCTTGCACATGCTCATTGTTGTCCTTTACCTCAGAACTGTGATTCTGTGGAGCCAGACCCACACCCCCTTGGCTCTTTGCCGGAGTACCTTTTTTTAAGAAATCCTAAGTTCTTACTGAGCATGCTCAGGGTGCACATCGCCCCTCTCAGGGTAGAGTGATTTTATTTATTTATTACTTATTCAGGAAAGGCAATCAGAAATACAAAGTAGAGACTGGAGATTGTCTCTAGTAATAGTAGGGGGTATTGATCATCATTGTCATGGAAATATATCTGCAGGTTTTGCATCTGTTGTTATGGCAAGGTCGGATGCTGCTTTAAAATGGTGTGTTCTGGTCCGTGAGGAGCTTGATTCCGATATTGAGCTTGACAAGGTTGGGGGCTTGTTTGAAGGACAGACAAGGGGGGTTGGGAAAGATGGTCTTCAGAATGGGGTCCCGATTGGGTATGGGTTGTAATTGTTTAATGAAAACCTTTATGGGTTCCAGTGCAGAATGGAAGGTGATGACAGGGGTGTGTTTAAAAGAGTATTTTTTTCTGTATTGGAGGTGACTCTCTCACAGTATTTGGATGGTCCATTCCATGATGGGATCCACTATTAAAGCAGAGTGTCCTTGTTTGGTGAAGGTGGTTTTAAGTGTGTTAAGGTGTGTATCCTGGAATTTCACCTCAAAGCATATTCTGTGGTATTGGAGTGCCAGGTTGTAGATAATGGATTTCTTGGTGTGTTTGGGGTGGTTATTGGATCTGTGAAAGTAAGTGTGGTGATCTGTGGGTTTCTTGTGTATTGTTGTCTGGCGGTTCCATTGCTGAAGCTGATCATAGTGTCCAGGAAGATCATGCTGGTGCAGGAGTGTTCTAGAGAGAGAGTTTGATGAATGAGTAATGGTTGTTGAAGTTGAGGTGGAAACCCATAATGGAGTTTAGGTCATCACTTTTACATTTTGTACAGCCAGAAATACTGTACTGATAAGTTACTGCTATATTTTGTACAGCCAGAAATGCTTGTATTTGACAAGATTACTTTCATATAGTAAGTTGGAAAGATTCAATTTGTTAGCTATTAGAAAATAGCTCGTCATAATTAAAAAAATAGACCTCCTTGTTTTTAAAGCTTTTTACAGTATTCCTGGGGCACTGGATGCTTCAGGGCATTATTAATTTAAAAACAGCCATTCAACTATATGCCAAGTTTAGCTGGTTTGACTACAGCTAATCAGTTACTGACTACTAAAGCAGGTTGATTTGTTAACTGTGGATAAATTGTGGATTGAATTCAATCCTTCTTAATATCTGTAAAATGTTCATGACCCAACCTTGATTTCTACACATGCATTTGTTGTGAAAAAAATATTTGCTGAATATTTGATGCAAACAATTTTCAAGCAACACAGTTGCAAAAAAACTGTTAGATTTGACTCTTAGCTAGTTGTGTGTAACTGGTCACCAAAGTGATATGGCATTATTTCTGCTCCCTCATTGGATGACTGAAGCTTTTTAAAGATGATGATAATACATCACAAGTACCAAATAAAGAATAGGGAATAATGAGTACAGAATACTTTTATCGGCATACAATTACTATTCTTCAACTGTGAATATAGCTATTCATATAAGCTATTCATATTAATTCATATAACCATAGAAGAAATGGTTGTAGGGGACAATCTTGGCTCAAGTGATCATGAGCTAATTCAGTTCAAACTAAATGGAAGGATTAACAAAAATAAATCTGCAACTAGGGTTTTTGATTTCAAAAGGGCTGACTTTCAAAAATTAAGGAAATTAGTTAGGGAAGTGGATTGGACTGAAGAACTTATGGATCTAAAGGTAGAGGAGGCCTGGGATTACTTTAAATCAAAACTGCAGAAGCTATCGGAAGCCTGTTTCCCAAGAAAGGGGAAAAAATTCATAGGAAGGAGTTGTAGACCAAGCTGGATGAGCAAGCATCTTAGAGAGGTGATTATGAAGAAGCAGAAAGCATACCGGGAGTGGAAGATGGGAGGGATCAGCAAGGAAAGCTACCTAATTGAGGTCAGAAGATGTAGGGATAAAGTGAGAGAGGCTAAAAGTCGAGTAGAGTTGGACCTTGCAAAGGGAATTAAAACCAATAGTAAAAGGTTCTATAGCCATATAAATAAGAAGAAAACTAAGAAGGAAGAAGTGGGGCCGCTTAACACTGAGGATGGAGCGGAGGTTAAAGATAATCTAGGCATGGCCCAATATCTAAACAAATACTTTGCCTCAGTCTTTAATAAGGCTAAAGAGGATCTTGGGGATAATGGTAGCATGACAAATGGGAAGGAGGATATAGAGGTAGATATTACCATATCAGAGGTAGAAGCGAAACTGAAACAGCTTAATGGGACTAAATCGGGGGGCCCAGATAATCTTCATCCAAGAATATTAAAGGAATTGGCACCTGAAATTGCAAGCCCATTAGTAAGAATTTTTAATGAATCTGTAAACTCAGGAATAGTACCGAATGATTGGAGAATTTCTAATATAGTTCCTATTTTTAAGAAAGGAAAAAAAAGTGATCCGGGTAACTACAGGCCAGTTAGTTTGACATCTGTAGTATGCAAGGTCCTGGAAAAAATTTTGAAGGAGAAATTAGTTAAGGACATTGAAGTCAATGGTAAATGGGACAAAATACAACATGGTTTTACAAAAGGTAGATCGTGCCAAACCAATCTAATCTCCTTTTTTGAAAAAGTAACAGATTTTTTAAATAAAGGAAATGCAGTGGATCTAATTTACCTAGATTTCAGTAAGGCATTTGATACCGTGCCACATGGGGAATTATTAGTTAAATTGGAGAAGATGGGGATCAATATGAACATCAGAAGGTGGATAAGGAATTGGTTAAAGGGGAGACTGCAACGGGTCCTACTGAAAGGCGAACTGTCAGGTTGGAGGGAGGTTACCAGTGGAGTTCCTCAGGGATCGGTTTTGGGACCAATCTTATTTAATCTTTTTGTTACTGACCTTGGCACAAAAAGTGGGAGTGTGCTAATAAAGTTTGCAGTTGATACAAAGCTGGGAGGTATTGCCAATTCGGAGAAGGATCGGGATATTATACAGGAGGATCTGGATGACCTTGTAAACTGGAGTAATAGTAATAGGATGAAATTTAATAGTGAGAAGTGTAAGGTTATGCATTTAGGGATTAATAACAAGAATTTTAGTTATAAGTTGGGGACGCATCAATTAGAAGTAACGGAAGAGGAGAAGGACCTTGGAGTATTGGTTGATCATAGGATGACTATGAGCTGCCAATGTGATATGGCTGTGAAAAAAGCTAATGCGGTTTTGGGATGCATCAGGAGAGGCATTTCCAGTAGGGATAAGGAGGTTTTAGTACCGTTATACAAGGCACTGGTGAGACCTCACCTAGAATACTGTGTGCAGTTCTGGTCTCCCATGTTTAAAAAGGATGAATTCAAACTGGAGCAGGTACAGAGAAGGGCTACTAGGATGATCCGAGGAATGGAAAACTTGTCTTATGAAAGGAGACTTAAGGAGCTGGGCTTGTTTAGCCTAATTAAAAGAAGGTTGAGGGGAGATATGATTGCTCTCTATAAATATATCAGAGGGATAAATATAGGAGAGGGAGAGGAATTATTTAAGCTCAGCACCAATGTGGACACAAGAACAAATGGGTATAAACTGGCCACCAGGAAGTTTAGACTTGAAATCAGACGAAGGTTTTTAACCATCAGAGGAGTGAAGTTTTGGAATAACCTTCCAAGGGAAGCAGTGGGGGCAAAAGATCTATCTGGTTTTAAGATTCTACTCGATAAGTTTATGGAGGAGATGGTATGTTGGGATAATGGGATTTTGGTAAGTAATTGATCTTTAAATATTCAGGGTAAATAGGCCAAATCCCCTGAGATGGGATATTAGATGGATGGGATCTGATTTACTATAGAAAACTCTTTCCTGGGTATCTGGCTGGTGAATCTTGCCCATGTGCTCAGGGTTTGGCTGATTGCCATGTTTGGGGTCGGGAGGGAGTTTTCCTCCAGGGCAGATTGGAGAGGCCCTGGAGGTTTTTTTGCCTTCCTTTGTAGCATGGGGCATGGTTGACTGGAGGGAGGCTTCTCTGCTCCCTTGAAGTTTTGAACCATGATTTGAGGACTTCAATAGCTCAGACATGGGTGAGGTTTTTCATAGGAGTGGGTGGGTGACATTCTGTGGCCTGCGCTGTGCAGGAGGTCGGACTAGATGATCAGAGTGGTCCCTTCTGACCTTAGTATCTATGAATCTATATATAGAACAGATGTTCCCCAAGTTTTTTTTAAAACAAACAAAAGCCAGTTTGTGTGAATGTTCACAAATAGCAAATAAGGTGTCTGAACATGTTAGCACCATACAGATATTTAGAAACTGCCTGAATGTTTGCAAACACTATTTTTGCCAAACTGACCAGCTGTTGTTCTAACTGAAACTAGAAGTAAGTGTGAGCAACATATGTGTTAAGTTAGCAACAGAGCTAACAGGCTTACATTATCCACACCTCAGAAAACAGTTTTGGAGGAAACAGTCTGAGCTTTTCCAAAGTGGCCTTGATGTAGCCTGCTGAATGAACCCAAATTTTTGACATTGAAAATTTGTGCTGTGAGGTGAAGACTTAAACCAGGTTAGTTTCACAAATTTGTTTCATGAACCTGATTGCACCCCAAAGATTAATTTCTGCACTGCAAGTTTTTTTGTTTCACTGCTGCCCCATACTGCTATTCCTATGTTGCCACTCATTCTATAGAGCTGACCTCCCAAAAGTGGGCTCTTCAAAGGCTAACATTGCAATGTGATGATGTTGCAATATACTTCACATTTGTGTCACATTTTGGTTTACCAGATTTTATAGGTAGAACCTGCACACTCTTGTTTAATAAAAATTGCCTTTTGAGGTGGTCCTTATAGGTGAAGTTTGAGGCACATTATCTTACCAAGATGGAGAAGCTTGCCTTGCAATTGTCTGTGCTCAGCCTGGTTCCTTGGGTGAAACACAGGACTTCATTATCCACGGCTCTCAATTTAGCACTTTTCGTTAAATTCACTTAGAGGGGAACAGCTTCTCTAAATGAGCAGAGGGATGCTAAAAAGTCCATTTTCCCTGAAATCTCATAATTCATGTACTGAGTTTAAAATTTTCCAGCGTTTCCTATTTAGATGTAATGTGAGATTTAGATTATTATTCCTAGATTTTACCAATCATTTGAGAGGCTGAGGGAGGTGACAGATACCCTTCCCGTGATGTGGAATGATGTTCGACCTCTAAGATGCTAAGAGAGAGTGGAAATAGAGTTGGTCATAAGTCATTGTAAATCAAATTGGTAAGATCATAGATTAAATCTGACACCTTGGCACTAAACTAAAAAAATATTGACTTGCCAGGTATATAAAGGACAATCAGAAACTCTTTATTTATATGGCTTCCATCATTATATTATTGAACAACGCCACAAACATTCATGAATTGAGCCTCACAAGAAAAACCTCTGTGGAGAGAAGTATTTTACCTCCTTTTTATAGATGGGGAACAGAGGCATAGGCAGATTAAGCAATGTGTCCAAAGTTATCCAGGAATTCTGAAGCAGAGTCCAGAAGTGAACACAAGTTTCCAATTTCTAATACACTTCCTGAATCATAAGGCCACCCTTCCTCCGCTTTGTCTAGACTCTGCCCTGATAATGTGTGTGCAACAAATAAGGCCTACCATCAGAAGAAAATCTTTTGTACACTAGTTTTTCCTATCAGTCCAATACTCTTACAACATCTATATTATTTCCAGTCTGAGATTAGTGCTGAATTAGGGCGAAGAAATTTCTCTGATCATTAAAGCCATTGAAAAAAAAAAAAAAAAAAAAAAAAAAAAAAAAGACAGTCCTCAGCACCTTTCAAAACTAACCAGTGATGTGCTGAGCATGAAAGGGTCATATTGAGCTAAATTCATTCTCGGTGTTGCCCCACTGCAGTCTGTGAATTTGCATCAGAAATGAATTTGGCCCATTGCATCCAAATTCAGACCACAAAACTGAAAATTTGGGTTTCTAGGCTTGAGCCATATCAATATAGCCGGAAATAAGGACTATCTAGAAACTTAGGTTTCAGAGTAGCAGCCGTGTTAGTCTGTATTCGCAAAAAGAAAAGGAGTACTTGTGGCACCTTAGAGACTAACAAATTTATTAGAGCATAAGCTTTCGTGAGCTACAGCTCACTTCATCGTAATGCATCCGATGAAGTGAGCTGTAGCTCACGAAAGCTTATGCTCTAATAAATTTGTTAGTCTCTAAGGTGCCACAAGTACTCCTTTTCTTTCTAGAAACTTAGGGATTCATTGATTCTAACAAATATTCTAACAAATATTTTACTTTTCATTTCATGAATCACTGTCTCATGAGAAAACAATAATAAATGCTGCAGTTTGTGTCACCCCAGCATAATTTATGGTTAGGTGTTCTCTGGATATTCATTGGTTGAACAGGATACAAACTACAATGCACTCAAACCTTAGTGGATAGTAAAATAATCAAACCCAAACTTTCCAATCTTTTTGGTATCCCTGCAGCTTACTCAGTTCTTTCAATGCCATCGCTAGGCTACCAAAGCCTCACCATTACAATTGTTTTCCAGTTGCTTTTTTTTTTTTTTTAATTTCAGCAAAGCTTGTACTTTCATTACAGCCCAGAAATTACTTCTCCACTCTCCATTTGAGCCTTTGTGTGCTGCATGTGTCTTTACTCACAGGTTTCATTTTGTCCTCCAACTCATCTGTTAGCTGTTCAACTGCTTTTTTCCTCCGTACAATTATATCAGTTTTCACCTCTTCCTTTTCCTTCAGGGAACAGAGGGCTGATTATACTGTTTTTAAAGAGCTCTCGGGAGGATAAGGCACTTGAAAGAAAATTTGACATCGAGAATAGAGGATGGTGGAAGAGACACTGAAACCTGTTCTTGTTCTCTCTCATACCACTCTGCGTTCATGCAGGGGTAAAGGGGTTTACCCTTTTTATTTTCTCTATGAGTTTGTCTTTCTCAAAGAGATTTTAATTCACAAGTCGAGAGTACTCAGATGTCAAATGATAATATTTACCACTTGCAGCTGGTGTTATGTTCCATATCTAGGATGTGATGTACCATGAAACAGATCCTGACCACTTGTGGATTTTACAAATCTTCTAGGCATGTTAACCATACTGTGTCAATCAAATTCCTGTCTTGGCAATTACATTTTCCTGTCTATATTTTCACCTGAAGTAGAAATTCTTCTTCATTTCATGACCTAAATTATTTTGTACTGCTGCTTTGAGTTAAAGAGTTGCTAAAATTCATATATTTTTAAGGCCAACAGGGACCATTATGATAGTCAAATCTGACCTGCATAACACAGGCCTCAGAATTTCACCAAGTGATTCTTGCATCAAGAGCATAACTTCTGGTTAAGCTAGAACATCTCTTTTAGAAACATAGCCAGTCTTGATTCATATACTTCAAGTGATGGAAAAATCTATCACATCCCTAGCTAAATTGTTTCATTGGTTAGTTACCCTCACGTTAAAACTATGCAACTTATTCCCTCAGCATTGGATATATTTCAGTGGTAGATGAAGTGGCTCCTGTCCTTGGCTATCATTTTAAGTCTAAAAGAGGTTTTGCATCCTGTACAAGTTATTAATAATTAAATATAGGGGAGAAATATGAAAAAGCAAGGCATCAAGTAGAAAAACAAATTTCTCACCACACTCTCTACAAATGGCTACACAGAAATCAAACCAAGAGTGCAAACACAATCTCTGAAGGTAAATGTTCACAGTGGCTCACACAATTACTTTAATGCAAATGACTAAAGTCACCAAACAGTACAATAAACAGGGAAAAAAACTTCTATAACAGATTGTATTAATAGATTCTGAGACCAGAAGGGACCAGTGTGATCCTCTAATCTGACCTCCTGTATAACACAAGCCATTGAATTTCCCCAAATATCTCCCAGAGCATATTTAGAAAAACATCCAATCTTGATTTCAAAATGGCCACTTCTGGAGAGTCCACTACAACCCTTAGTAAATTGTTCCAATGGTTAAAAATTTATGCTTTATTTCCAGTCTGAATTTGTCTAGTTTCAGTTTCCAGCCATTGGATTGTGTTATACCTTTCTCTGCTAGATTGAAGAGCCCATTATCAAATATTTTTCCCCCATGTAGGTACTTAGAGACTGTAATTAAGTCACTCCCTAACCTTCTCTTTGTTAAGATCATCAGATCGAGCTCTTTACATCTATCACTATAAGGCATTTTTTTCTAAAAGATTCCCTTGTTTATGCATCCAAGGGATTGCATTAGCCTTTGTGGCCACAGTGTCACACTGGGAGCTCTTGTTCAGCTGATTATCTACCATGACACACAAATCTTTTTCAGTGTCATTGCTTCCTAGGATGCAGTCCTCTATCCTGTAAGTATGGCCTACAATCTTTGGTCATAGATGTGTAAATTTATATTTAGCTGTACTAAAACATGTATTGTTTGCTTGCGCCCAGTTTACCAAGCAATTGGCCTGTGGTCTTCATTACTTTGTGTCATCTGAAAACTTTATCAGCAATGATTTTACGTTTTCTTCCAGGCCATTGATAAAAATGTTAAATAGCATTAGAACAAGAACCAATCCCTGTGGGACCCCACTAGAAACAACCATTTGATGATGATGATTTCCCGTTTACAATTACATTTTGAAACCTATCAAGTAGCCAGCTTTTACGTTATTTAATGTGTGCCATGTTTATTTTACATCATTCTAGTTTTTTAATGAAAGTGTCATGTAGTACTAAATCAAATGCCTTACAAAAGTCTGAATATATTACTTCAACACTGTTACCTTTATTAACTAATCTTGTAATCTCATAAAAAAAAAAAGATATCAAATTAGTCTGACAGGATCTATTTAACATAAACCCACGTTGATTGGAAATAATTCTATTGCCCTCCTTTAATTCTTTATCAGCCATACCATTACCTTGCCCGGGATCAATGTCAGACTGACGGGCCAATCATTACCCAGGTCACTCTGCTTACCCTTTTGAAATAGTAGAACAACATTAGTTTTCTTCCAGTATTCCAAGACATTGAAAATCATAATTAGTGGTCCAGCTAACTCCCCAGCCAGCTCTTTTAGAACTCTGGGATGGAATTTATCTGGACCTGCTGATTTAAAAATATTTACCTTGAGTATTTACTTTAAGAATATTTAACATTCTCCTGAGATACTAATGGAATGTAAAGAGTTATCATATGACATGAGTACAACAGTTGTTTTTCCTGCAAATAAAGAATAGAAATATATATTGAACATTTTTGTCTTTTCTGCATTATTATATAAATATGATCAGTCAATGGAAGATTATTCATTAGTTCAGCAAAAAGAAAGTAGTATGTGCTTGCATTAGTTAAAAATAGTACTAGCAATAAGTATAACTTTCAATGGCAAGCCTGGCATAGCTGTATATGAAAACATTGGTGACAGGATATCCAGAGCCTCTTTTCTAAAAATACTTGAAAAAAAATCAGGTTTAGGTGCAGCTCCTTAACTGTTTCTTATAGCAACCTTAAATGAAAGGCATGTTGACACAGCAGTTTCATCAGGTTTTTAATTTAACCCATAACAAGATATAGCCAAGCGCATACTGGGACCCATTAAAATCAAAGTCAGATCCATGTTACCAGTTTCATTGCTGGAGCCTGAAAGTATAAATCCTTGGCCAAATTTTATTCTCCTGCACAACCTCAGTAAAATCATTGGAGCATGCATAGGTGTAATTGAGGGCAAATTTGGCCATTTCAGTGCCTTCCTTTTTTATGCCCCTATTTTTATCTATCTTAGAGATATTTTTCTGCTTACTCTTCTTTGATTTGTCTCATGATACTTGCTTTTGTTATTCTACGTTTTGCCTTAAAACTGCAGTACTGTAACTCTGTTTGTTCTAATAAACATTATTCTATGCAGACTTCCATTCACTAAAAATAATTGAAAAAGGCTTTCACACGGAGATAAAATGAAGGTGTGAGTCAAATTACAACATGCAATATTGTTTTTTGGAACAAAATGTAGTCAGACATAGGTTGGTAAATTCAAGAAAATGCTTTAAAATACCAAAGCAGATTCCATCACATATCTTACTCTTTTCAATGCTTAAAAAAATTGCAAGAGGCAGGGGCTCCTTAGTTCTTCACCCTGTGTGAAAGCCCCATCTCAGCACATCTTTGTTGTGCAGTTCCTGCAGAGTGGTTTATCTGTACAATTGTGGGAAACAACTGAGGCAGAAATCTTGAGCTCCTCCCCCCACAGCTATTTTTTGCTGTGTGCAACATCATACCACAATTTGTCTCATATTATTAAAAAGTGCTAAAATCCAACAACAGGAACAAAAGCAAGCATATTGGAGAAAGTAGTGGGTTAGCTGTGGTCCCTCCCCATCTGGGTCAGTGGGAGGCCACTCTACTTCACTATATTGCTGGGCAACACCCACAGTTCAGGAAGTAGCTGAGCAACACACAGCCGATGGCTCTCCGACAGTCCAGGCAGAGCGTTAATCATTGGGGTCTGTAGCTGGCAATCAGGGCAGAGGAGCAAACAGTTATGCATCCCGGCCCACAGTCAGGGCAGAATAATAAGAGTCTGTGGCTCAGGCCTGTACTCAGGGCCAAGCAGCAATTGTTGGGCCCAGCCCTTAGTCAGAGCAGGGCAGTAAAGAGTCTATGGCTCAAGCTGTATTCAAGGCTGAGCAACAATATGGTCAGGCATCCTAGCTCTGGTAGACAGCCAACAAACGCAGGCTCTTTGGGCTAAAGAGGTGGGACTGCCACCCCAAGGGCAAGGTGGCAGGGGGACACAGGCCCACCCGACTCCGCTTCATCCCAGCCCAGGGCCTTAACAGTGGCAGAGTCTGTTGACTGGGTCTCTCTCAGCAAAGCTGCCAGACTAGGGTCAGCTGTCCCTGGGCCACTTCCTCTCCTCTGGGTGTACCTGGACCCACAGGGGGTTCTCCAGTTCATTGGGAGGCCTGTGGTAGTCCCAGCAACTCCTCCAGGGCTTGGTCAGTGGGTGGCTCCAGAAGCTCTGGCTAGTCCTTAGCTCTGCAGGGGTCTGCTGCAGTATCCCAGCTCAGGAGTGGCCAGGAGACCTGTGGCTGCAGCCCAACTGAGCTCCTGGACCTGCCCTTTATACTTCCTCTCCTGTGCTCTGACTTCTGGTGGGAGGGGCAAACACAGCCTGGCTCTGCCCACCAGTATTCACAGAGTGGTCACTCCCCGTCTGGCTCAGGAAGGCCACATGTCTGGCCATTATCTTCATAAGGATAAAAAGTAATAGTTAATAACTATTTAACATGTGACATATAAATACTGGATAGATAGAGACAACCTTATTGTATCCATGGAGGTTTATCATTTACTTTTCTATTGCTCATCATTGATTAATGCTCCTTGTTGACTTCCTGCATGAGTTTCTGACTCTTTCTGTTCCTTATGCAGTGTTATTGTAGCCGTGTTCGTCCCAGGATAGTAGAGAGACAAGGTGGGTGAGGTCAGACCAGAAGAAGAACTCTGTGTAAACTCAAAAGCTTGTCTCTCTCATCAGCTGAAGTTGATCCAATAAAAGATATTACCTCAACCACCTTGCCTCTGTTCTTTATGTCACACAAACTTGTGCAGCAAATTCTCAGTCACAATTCATCTGGATTGAATTGTTTTTTATCATCTATTAGACTTTTAATGATTTATGCCTTTCTCTATTGAGTTACATCGTTCCGCCATCACTTACTGCAGTTCTTTTATCTGTTTGTTTGTTTTTCTGACGCAGAGTAATATAATACAGGACATTTAAAAAAAATTTACATTGATTTTTTTTCTTCACCAATATGTTCCTTCTGCTTCAACAGACTTTGTTTTCTTTCTTCTATTAAAGCAGAACTTGCCACTGGCACTGTTATATAACACTGAAAGAAACACTTTCTTGTCTGTCCTCTATTTTACTCCTTTTCCTCAGCAGTCATATTTAACACACTGTAGATAAGCGTAGCGAGGAAGCCTGGTTCCCCACTGCCCCCGGTTCACCACCGCCCCCCCGGAGAGTGATGAGCCTCTCTGGACACCCAAGTGGGTGGAGCCAGCGAACCCTGTGCCCGCCCCTCAGACGTCAAGGCGCAGGACAGGAAGTATAAAAGCCCGACCCCCGAGTTCAGTTAAAAGACAGCCACTGGAGAGGCCAGATGCCTGTGGTGGAGCTTGCTGCTGGGAGACCATGGCAAGCGGTGGCTGACCGGAGGACTGGCCAGACCAGCCAATGCCTGATGCTAGCCCAAGCACAGAGACGCTGCCAAGCTTGCCACTCGCCAGTTACCCCGAGAAGCTGCCAAGCCAACTGTGTGCCAGTTACCCCGAGGAGCCCATGGTGTGTGACCCCTTGGAGGATGCCGACTGGACCCAGGTACTTCTAGAGGGGGAGGTAAGAAGTAGCTCAGGGGCAGCTGACCCTAGTCAGACTGCACCACTGCCAAAGCCAATGTCAGTGTGTTGCGGCCAGGAACCCCACTGACACAGCAGTGGGTCTTCTGCTGCTGCTAGGGCCCCAGGCTGGGGCGCAGTGGAGTGGGTGGGTCTGGGTCCCTCCTGCCACCCAACTGCCACTTGGAGCCAGGAGCCTGGGTTTGCTATTGAACTCTTTGCTCAGCCCCTGCCAGAGGGCCTGAACTACTGATTGTTTGTTGCCCTGCCCTGACCCAGGGCCTAGGCCATGCTAATAGTGAACTGTTTTGCTCAGCCCCCACCCAAGGCCTGAGTTACTAACTGTTGGCCCCTCAGCCAGGCTAATTCCCCAACACACCTGATAGAAGTACCGAGGCAGCCTGGTTCCCCGCCGCCCCAGAGAGTGACGAGCCCCAGCCGAACTTGCTTAATCCTGGTGGAGAAAGTGGGCAGTGATCCCCCGACCCTTGTGAGAAGGGATCTGCGGAGGAGCATGCCCAAGCGACCATAGATAGAGATAAGCTTATTAAGTTCTTAGCCAAAAGCCAACAACAGCAGCAGGCCGCCCAGCTCCAGCAGCAGCAGCAGCAGCAGCAGCAGCAGCAGCTGGTTCAGCAGCTCGGGACCCAACAGCAACAGCTGATTTTGGAGGTGGGATGCCAGAACCGGGACCATCAGCAGCAATGCTTGCAGCAGTTGGTGTCCTTATTGCCCCGTCCTGCAGAACCCCAGCCTGCAGGGCCTGTTAGACCACCCAGCCTAGCCCCTCCCATCCGGTTGACAAAGATAGGACCCAACGACGACCCAGAAGCCTTTCTTGTGACTTTTGAAAGGGTAGCATTAGTCGCCAGCTGGGCCTGAGACCAGTGGGCTACCATCTTGGCCCCATACCTGACCAGGAATGCCCAAACCGTATATCTGGGCCTGTCCATGGATGCGGCATGGGACTACACCCGGGTAAAGGCGGCAATCTTAGATGCCTTGGACGTTAGTTCGGAGACCTTCCGACAGTGATTCCGGAGCTTGGTCTATCCTACGGGGGCCCAACCCCAGATGGTAGCCCAAGACTTGAGGGAAGCATGTAAGCAGTGGCTACAGCCTGAAAGGTGGACCCCGGATGAGCTCGTTGAACAAATTATTCTGGAACTATTCGTCCATATACTCCCATTGCGGGGGAGTGCCTGGGTCCTCCGCCATCGGCCTACGACTTTAACGGTTGCCATCACACTAATGGAGGATTTCCTCACCGCTGAAGCACCGGTGGGACTGAGCGTTTGAGCTGCCCTATCTGGACCGGAGCACCCTAACCCAGAGAAAAAGGGGGCAACACGGATCGAGCCACGAAACTCGTCACGGGGCCCGGAGCCATGATCCCAGCCTGCCAATGTCCCAGATCATCAAGCCCCGGCTCCTCAACCAGATACACAAGGGACCAACCGAAGCCCTCCCAGGGGCCAGGCAGAAACACTGTCCTGGCCTAGGCATGGGGATCTTGGAGCCTGTTTTTCCTGTGGGAAATATGGCCATTTACAGTGGGACTGCACCAAGATGGATTGCAGGTCTGAGAAGAGAGAAGCCCGTGCCCGACACCCACATGCCATCAAGATTACGGTGCCAGTGGTTGTCAGGGATTGCCCAATCGTGGCCCTAATTGATTCAGGCTGCGGTCAGAGGCTGGTTCGTCAAAGCCTAGGTCTCCAGGCTGATCCACGCCTGGGGACGATGCATCTACAGTGCATTCACGGCAATGTGCAACCCTACCCCAGTGCCCAAGTCTGGCTGACCATGGATGGGGTCATGCGATCGAAGGTGGTTGGCCTGGCTCCTCAACTCGCCTACCCAGAAATGCTGGGGCAGGACTGGCCAGACTTCCCAGAATTCCTCCGCTTAAATGCCGATGAGAGTCCCACCTTTACCCCAGTACTGGAAGGGGGCCTTCCTGAGACCCAGTCGGGGCGGGGGGGAGGCATCAGACCCCAACAGACCTGAAGAAGAACCTGTGGATGTCCCACCAGATGCTGCTGCTGAACCCTTGCTTCACACTGACTTTTGTCGTGACCAAAGGGCAGATCCCACCCTCAGTCATGCTTACGAACAACTAGCCATGGTCAATGCAGCCATAATTGACCCGCACCGGGCGAAGCAGTGACTCCACTTTGAACTGCGTCAGGATCGGCTCTATCGAGTAGAATGGGACCTGTGCATGGGAAAACCCCAGAGTGAACTACTCATGCCTCAATGTCACCGCGGGCCGTACTGAAACTTGCCCACGACATCCCTGCTGCCAGGCACTTGGGCCATGAGAAGACTCTAGCCTGGATACTGACATGCTTCTTCTGGCCTGGCGTGCATCAGGAAGTAAGGAACTATTGTAGCTTCTGTCCTGAATGCCAGCTCGCTGCACCCCCGCGGACACCCAAGGCCCCATTGATCCCCTTGCCTATCGTCGAAACACCCTTCAAGTGTGTGGTCATGGACCTGGTGGGGCCCCTTCCAAAAAACACTACTAGATTTCAGTATGCGTTGGTCCTAGTAGATTATGCTACCTGTTTTCCAGAGCAGTGCCACTATGGAGCATCACCCCCTGAGCCATTGTAGGCGAGCTCATGAAGATCTTTGCTCATCTAGGTCTGCCCTGGGAGATTCTCACTGACCAGGGCACCAACTTTACCTCCTGACTGCTGAGGCAGATATGTGGGCTCCTGGGGATCAAGCAGTTGCACACCTCTATTTACCATCCACAAACTGACGGTTTGGTTGAATGGTTTAACCATACTCTAAAAGACATGTTGCGCAAATTCCCCCCAGAAGAACTATGCCAATGGGACCAGTTACTCCTGCCTTTGCTTCTGGCGATCTGGGAGGTGCCCCAGTCCTCTATAAAGTTTTCCCCCTTTGAGTTGTTGTATGGCCACTGCCCACAGGGGCTCCTGGACCTGATGCGTGAGGCCTGGGAATAAGCTCCATCACCAACCCAGGGTCTCTTGAAATATATTCTCCAGCTCCAGGAACACCTCACACAGGCTGGGGCGCTCGTCTGGGAAAACCTAAGGGCCGCCCAGGATGCTCAAGCATGAACTTATAACTGAGACACATAGAGCCATGACTTTAAACCTGGGGACCAGGTCCTGCTTTTCCTGCCCTCGAGCGAGTCAAAGCTACTGGCCCGCTGGCAGGTCCCCTCTGAGGTGGTCCAGAAGGTGGGGCCCATCACCTATGAAGTCAACCAACCCGACTGACATAAGAAAACCCAGCGGTACCATGTCAACCTCCTGAAGCCCTGGCAGAAGCATGAGACCTTATTAATTAACCCCTACCCGCCGGACCCAGAGCTGGGTCCCCACGCCGCCCTGACCCAGGACATGGAGGGCCCCAGCTTGCGGAGAACCTCACGGACGAACAATGCAAGCAAACCTGGTGCCTCCTGCAGGCGTTCCTGTGAACCTTCACTGGCCAGTTGGGTTACACAACCCTGGTCTATCATACCATTCAGACAGAACCTGGGGTAGTGATCTGAGAAGTGACCACACCCTTGCTGCACCGAATGCGGCAGATCATCAAGGAAGAGGTACAAGCCATGTTAGAGCTGGGCGTAACTGAACCCTTACAGAGCGAATGGTGTAGTCCAGTAGTGCTACTACCCAAGCCCGATGGGACGTGGTGCTTCTGCATGAACTTCTGACGCATCAATGCTACTTCTAAATTTGACATGTATCTGATGTCTCACATAGATGAGCTGCTTGGCTGCTTAGGGGAGGCTCGTTTCCTCACCACACTTGACCTCAGCAAGGGCTACTGGCAGATCCCCCTTGACCCCGCTTTGAGGGAGAAGACTGCATTTGTCACCCCAACAGGTCTGTACCAATTCACCCGGATGCCCTTCGGCCTCCATGGGGCCCCAGCCACATTTCAGCAGCTGATGGACTGTGTCCTCCAACCCCATCGAGATTATGCGGCCACCTACCTAGATGATGTGGTCATCTACAGCTGCTACTGCAAGGATCATTTGGTATGGGTAGCGGCAGTCCTGAGATCCCTATGGGCTGCCAGGTTGAAAGCCAACCCAAAAAAATGCCATATTGGATGGCAAGAGACTGCTTATCTGGGTTACTCCATAGGGAATGGACAAGTGAAGCCCCTCATGGGAAAGATCCAGGCCCTGGCTGCCTGCCTGCCTGCCTCCCACCACAAAGCATTAGGGGCGACAGTTCTTGGGGCTCACCAGCTATTATCAGCATTTCATTCCCCATTTTGCATCTATTGCCACTCCTTTGACTGGCCTCTTAACCAAAGACAGCCCTCGTGTGGTTTGGACCCAGGAATGCGAAGATGCCTTTCAGGAACTCAAAACAAGTCTCTGCCATGAACCGGTCCTCTACAGCCCAAATTTCAACCGAGACTCATCCTCCAAATTGATGCCTTGGAGGTAGGACTGGGCACCGTACTGTCCCAAGAAATAGATGGGGAAGACCATCTGGTCTTATATATTAGCCGGAAATTGTTTCCGCAGGAGAAGAACCTATGTGGTGTTAAAGAAGGAGGCCCTTGCAGTGAAATGGGCTTGTGATGCCCTACATTACTCCCTTCTTGGAGCCCCATTCACCTTAGTCACTGACCACGCCATGCTCCAGTGGCTGAACAGAATGAAAGACAATAATATGAGAATACAGCATTGGTACCTGGCGCTACAGCCCTATGCCTTTATGGTTCGCCACAGGGCTGGCAAGGACCACGCTAATGCTGACTTCCTGTCCCACCTGGGAAGTATGGAAGAATATGGCCCTGATAAGTGGGAGTCAGACTTAAGGGGGGGATGTAGTGAGGCGACCTTGTTCCCCGCCGCCTTGGAGAGTGACAAGCCTCTCCAGATACCAAAGTGGGCGGAGCCAGTGAATCCTGCGCCTGCCCCTCAGAGGTCAAAGCGCAGGACAGGAAGTATAAAAGCCCGACCCCAGAGCTCAGTTAAAAGAGAGCAACCAGAGAGGCCAGATGCCTGTGGAGGAGCTTCCAGCTGGGAGACCACGGCAAGCGGCGGAGGACCCAAGGACTGGCCAGACCAGCCAATGCCTGATGCTAGCCCGAGCACAGAGATGCTGCCAAGCTTGCCACTTGCCAGTGACCTTGAGGAGCTGCCAAGCCAATCGTGCGCCAGTTACCCCGAGAAGCCTATGGTGTGTGACCCCTTGGAGGATGACGGCCGGACCCAGGTACCTCTAGAGGGGGAGGTAGGAAGTAGCCCAGGGGCAGCCGACCCTAGTCAAGCTGCATCACTGCCAGAGCCAATGGCAGTGTGTTGCGGCCAGGAACCCCACTGACACAGCAACGGGTCTTCTGCCACTGCTAGGGCCCCAGGCTGGGATGCAGTGGAGTGGGTGGGCCTGCGTCCTCCCTGCCACCCATCTCGCAGGTGGCAGTCTGCCCCTCTCCCAGCCTGCTTGGAGCCAAGCGCCTGGATTTGCTATTGAACTCTTTGCTCAGCCCCTGCCTGAGGGCTTGAGCTACTGACTGTTTGTTGCCCTGCCCTGACAGAGTGCCTGGGTCATGCTAATAAAGAACTGTTTTCTCAGCCCCGGCCCGAGGGCCTGAGTTACTAACTGTTGGCCCCGCAGCCAGGCTAATTCCCCGACACACCTGACAGAAGTAGCGAGGCAGCCTGGTTCCCCATTGCCCCGGAGAGTGACGAGCCCTGGCCAAACTCGCTTACAGTAAGAAATATGTAGGCACAGAACAAACACCTAATAAATTGAGAGAAAGAAAGGAAGAGAGAAACAGTATTTATCAGCTTCTCATGCACCAGGGAAGAATAAAAGGGGGAGTTTATATTAATTTGATATTTAAAAATACAGAATTATCTAGATTGTTACCATTTATTAATGTAGCACTGTAACATGATTAATGCTGTATAGAAAAGCTAAATGAAATGGGTGCTGTCAAAAGGAAATTATAATCTAAAAAGATAGGCAACAATATTCATAGCAAGAGGGCTAGGTATTAGCATGGGATTGAAGACACCTGGGTTTAACCCCTTCTCTGCTCCAGATTTCCTGTGTGGTCTTTGCCAAGTCACTTATGCTTGGATCCTCAAAGCTATTTAGGCACCTATTTACCTTTGATTTTAACTCAGTGGGAGATGGGCACCTAAGCTTTGAGGATTTGAGTTTTAGGGTATGTCTACACTGAAATTAAACACCCGCGACTGGTCCGCGCCAGCTGACTTGGGCTCAGACTAAGGGGCTGTTTAATTGTAGTGTAAACATTTGAGCTCAGGCTGCAGTCTGAGCTCTTGGACCCCCCCCCCCACCTTGCAGGGTCCCAGAGATTGGGCTCCAATCCAAGCTCAAACATACACGGCAATTAAACAGCCCCAGAGCCTGAGTCTAACATGCCTGGGCCAGTCATGGGTTTTTAATTGTAGCATTAACATACTCTGTCTCTCTGTACCTCAGTTCCCACAATAAAATGAAGATAATAGCACTTGTCTACCTCACAGGAGCATTGTGAGGATAAATCCATGAAAGACTGTGACGTGCTCAGATACCATGGTAAAGAGGGCTCTATACACACCTAAGGTAGATACATACATAGAATATTAGGTGACCAGAAGGTGGTGCATTAAGAATGATGGATTTCATGGAAGAAGTGTGTTTTGAGCAATAATTTTAAAGTGAGAAGGACACCTGCTTCTCAAACAAGGATGGCAAGGGCATTTCAAGAATATGGAACAGCAGGCAAGAGGTGCAAAGACAAACTTGGGTAAAAACGGAAACCTAGTGCAAATACAGTTTCACATCCACCTCTAGTCCAAATACAGTTCAAAACCAACTAAGGGGCTGTTTGTGTATTCATTGTATATCACATTAATATGCTGAGATTTATAATTCTTCATTCTGTTTCCCTGCCACGTCCGAAGAGAAAAGAACACAGACAACCTAGTTAAATTATAATAGCTAGACAAAGAGCACATATAAGTCTTAAATTCTATGACTTGCTAGGATCTAAACAGTATAGAGTGCTGCTGTCTTCAGAGCTGTGATCCCAGCCAATAGCTGTTGCTCTCCAGCGGTCCCACTCTGAAGGCAGTGCCCCCACCGGCAGCAGCACAGAAATAAGGGTAGCAGTACCGCAACCCCTCCTACAATAACCTCACAACCCCCCACCCACAATTCCTTATTGGGTCAAGCAGGGCCGGCTCTGGGATTTTTGCTCCCCCAAGCAAAAAAATTTTCATTCCCCCCACACCCTTTGCCCCCGGCTCTGCCCCAACTCCGCCCCTTCCCAACCCTTTCTCCAAATCCCCGGCCCCGCCTCCTTCCCCAGGCGTGCTGCACTTCCCCACCCATTGCTTCCTGCGGCTCCCCCCAGCAACCCCCCGCCCTAGCTCACCTCCGCTCCACCAGCTCCCCTGAACATGCTGCTTCTCCGCTTCTCCCCCCTCTCTCAGGGGAGTAGGCAGAGCGGAGGTGAGTGAGGGCGGGGGGAGTGCAGGAAGTAATGGCGGGGTAGAGGAACCGCCCCCCTCCCCAGCTCTCCTCTGCTCCACCACCGCCACCTCCCCTGAGCGCGCCACTACTCGGCTTCTCCCCCCTCCCTCCCAGGCTTGCCGCACCAAACAGCTGTTTCATGTGCGGCAAGCTTGGGAGAGAGGGGGAGAAGCCAAGCGGCGGCGGCACGCTCAAGGGAGCAGGCGGAGGCGAGCTGGGGCAGCGGGGCTATATTTCTAGGGGTGGCATGGCTGGCGCCCGAATGCCACCCCTAGAAATGTGCCGCCCCAAGCACCTGCTTGTTTTGCTGGTGCCCTACAATTACAACACCGTGACATTTCAGGTTTAAATAACTGAAATCATGAAATTTATTATTTTTAAAATCCTATGACCATGAAATTGACCAAAATGGACCGTGAATTTGGTAGGGCCCTACTCATTAAGGGTTGGAATTCTTAAAGGTTCACAAGAAAAACAAAACTTCCTACTCTGTTTTTTATCTTAGAAATATCAGGTCCTCACTTACTTCCTTTTGCTGAAAGAGACCTCAGCATCTTTGAAGGAGCTCAGTACAGACGTCAAGTGAGTCTCATACTGAGCTCCTTCTTTGCTAGTTTGATCATGGTATGACATATCCACACATCCTAATATTTCTCATTATTTATTTGAATCAATTATGATTTATTTTGCATGAGAACTCAGAAGGCCATATGGTGAAAGATGTTCAGTTCTTCTGATGTTACAAAAGAGTGTCAGAACCTAGAACTTCTATCCCTTACTCACATTCGTAGTTCTTACTCGTATCAATAGTTCAGTTGACTGCAGAGCAGTTACCCATGTATATAAGGGTCTGCTGGATTGGGCACAAAGTTGTACTATATACATAAGTATTGTAAACTCTGATAACATTCTATAATGTCCAAAGTTATTGTTTTCAGTTTATGCCCTGAAAAATACTGCAATCAAATCTGACTGTGATTAGCTACTATTTTTCTTGCTGTTGATGGGAATCAGTCACTTTGCCTCTGATTTCAGAACATAAATCATTATGTGAAAAATCAACATGATAACAAAATATCAGTGCAGCTTTGTTTAAAATATACAGACACCAGCCGATAGAAAAATCATTGCATTGCTATATGATCACGTGGTGTTTAAAGCTTCCTCAATGAGGATATTAAAATATGCATTTTTAGCATAAAATAAATCTATTATACCTGACAGCCACTACATCTTACTTACCAATATGTTTTATCTTCTGTTGGAAACATACGAACTGCAACTACATAAATAAAAAGCGGTTAACTACTGAAGATAAACTTCTTAACCTTGGAACTTTAAAACAGGGCAATATTATGGACAGTATCTTTTCGTCAGTATAGCTGTATTCCCATATGAAGAATTTGATTGGGTGGGTAGTTAAGTTAAACTCTGTTAGACAAATGACGTGTTCTTCACTGGCATAGCCACAAACAATGACAACATGAAGTCCTTAGTTGTAGGTGTGCACTGGTAGAGCTCTTGGAGACGTTGTAATTCAGATAGACACAAAGGACCACATTGTCCAGTGTAACCCAACTGCAGAGTTGCCATCAGGCATGGATGTATGTATGCAAAGGTGGCATAAAGCCATTTGACTGCATCTGTACCCTGTCTGATGGTATTCTAATTTTTAAATCTATTGAAGGGTTGCAGCTTGGTGGTTCAAGATATTGCAGTCCCACTTAGAAGGAAAAGCTGAACACAGCTTGACTAGGCAATAGTTCCAGAACATATAGTCCTCAGATTGCCCAAGTCAGGGGAAACGGCTTTAGATTTACTTACAGGAGAAGTGACTCATTAAAAAAACAAAACTCATGCACAGACTGTTTTTTACAGCTTTACAACTTCTTTATAAGTTAAAAGATCAGATGGCATTTATGTATAGTGTGTGTGTATAGATCCATCCATCTATCTATCTATCTATCTGTGTATTCTTTATAAAACAACTGAAGTTTTGCGTAGACTTTTGGCCAATACATTTTTATAAGTCCCTGGTTTTAAAGAGCAAGAGGCTAGCTCTCAATTGTGACTAAGGTAATTTTATGCTTGCTTGTATTTGAGTGGTCTTAGCAAAGTACTGCGTTGAATATTAGATTTTATATTTTATTCTTATAAACTAGTTTGCAGTTTCACAATTTCACTCAGTTATTGCTCGCAATCCATACAAATGGCAAAAATGAATTTTCATGATTTCCATTAATATGGAAATCAGTCAATCAAGTGTGCATTTCCAACGCTGTGAGAGACATTTTTAGGTGCTATAATTACTTGCTGGTATTTGTTTTAGAAGTTGCTAGATTTCCTGATAACTAAGAATTGTGAGGAATATTATGAGAAATAACTCCTGGGTGGTCTAAGATAAAATAAATTTATTGGAAGTACAGTTGGAGCCCTTAAAAAACTTACCAGTATTACCTAAGATAAATAGGAAATCTACATATATTGAGGTTACCTAATTGTAAATATGTTTCTAGGACCAGAATCTGCCTACTTCTTATGTAGCTGTGAAGTGGGGGCAGTGTGTGGATTCCCCCCGCACCCCTCCACCTATGCATCCACCAGATAGAATTGCAGACTCTGTGCTCTGGAGTGTGCCTTTTGGAGTCAGAAGTTGCCCCAACAGTTTGGGAGGAGGAGGTGCTGGGTATAGCCGGCCAGTCACAGAGGAGTAGAAGGAGTATATATGGTTATAGTAGTGCACGCACAGTCATAGTGGCCTGGAAGCTCCTGGAAGCATTCTGCTCTTCGTGTGGTTTTGACTCTCAATACAAGGCTGTGCCTACAGGACAGAATTGAGACTTTAGTTATCTAAGAAGTCTGACAGGTTTAGGCTTTCTTTGGCATTTGGTCTGTGTGGCCATCTTATGGTGGTGATAGTTATTTTGACAAAGTAACTACCTCAGCCTAGCTGGCAAGCAGTTTGCAGGCTTATGCTGCTTAGCAAAGGGCATCTCAAGAGGGTAGCGCCAGACTCAAAATGGCTGTTAGCGTTCATTTAAAA
This sequence comes from Dermochelys coriacea, assembly GCF_009764565.3. Classification (NCBI taxonomy): domain Eukaryota; kingdom Metazoa; phylum Chordata; order Testudines; family Dermochelyidae; genus Dermochelys; species Dermochelys coriacea. The sequence continues at coordinate 233,239,405 of NC_050069.1, forward strand.
CAGGTCCTGCAAAGAGGTTTCTCCTCCGTCTCCAGAAAAAGCAACATTGGTTTAAAACAGATTTCAGAGTAGCAGCTGTGTTAGTCTGTATTCGCAAAAAGAAAAGGAGTACTTGTGGCACCTTAGAGACTAACAAATTTATTTGAGCATAAGCTTTCATGAGCTACAGCTCACTTCATCGGATGCATTTGGTGGAAATCTGTTTGTTCACTTCAGCAGGTGGGTATTGTAGTTGTCGGAATGCATGATAGAGATCTTGTAGGTGATTGTCTCTGTCTGAGGGGTTGGAGCAAATGCGGTTATATCGTAGAGCTTGGCTGTAGACAATGGATCGTGTGGTATGATCTGGGTGAAAGCTAGAGGCATGTAGGTAGGAATAGCGGTCAGTAGGTTTCCGATATAGGGTGGTGTTTATGTGACCATCGCTTATTAGCACCGTAGTGTCCAGGAAGTGGATCTCTTGTGTAGACTGGTCCAGGCTGAGGTTGATGGTGGGATGGAAATTGTTGAAATCCTGGTGGAATTCCTCAAGGGCTTCTTTTCCATGGGTCCAGATGATGAGGATGTCATCAATGTAGTGCAAGTAGAGTAGGGGCATTAGGAGACGAGAGCTGAGGAAGCGTTGTTCTAAGTCAGCCATAAAAATGTTGGCATAGTGTGCGGCCGTGCGGATACCCATTGCAGTGCTGCTGATTTGAAGGTATACATTGTCCCCAAATGTGAAATAGTTATGGGTGAGGACAAAGTCACAAAGTTCAGCCAAACTGCTGAAGTGAAGAAACAGATTGACAGAGCCAGAAGAGTACCCAGAAGTCACCTACTAAAGGACAGGCCCAACAAAGAAAATAACAGAACGCCACTAGCCATCAACTTCAGCCCCCAACTAAAACCTCTCCAACGCATCATCAAGGATCTACAACTTATCCTGAAGGACGACCCATCACTCTCACAGATCTTGGGAGACAGGCCAGTCCTTGCTTACAGACAGCCCCCCAATCTGAAGCAAATACTCACCAGCAACCACACACCACACAACAGAACCACTAACCCAGGAACCTATCATTGTAACAAAGCCCGTTGCCAACTCTGTCCACATATCTATTCAGGGGACACCATCATAGGGCCTAATCACATCAGCCACACTATCTGAGGCTCATTCACCTGCACATCTACCAATGTGATATATGGCATCATGTGCTAGCAATGCCCCTCTGCCATGTACATTGGTCAAACTGGACAGTCTCTACATAAAAGAATAAATGGACACAAATCAAACGTCAAGAATTATAACATTCAAAAACCAGTTGGAGAACACTTCAATCTCTCCGATCATTCTATTACAGACCTGAGGGTGGCTATCCTTCAACGAAAAAACTTCAAAAACAGACTCCAATGAGAGACTGCTGAATTGGAATTAATTTGCAAACTGGATACAGTTAACTTAGGCTTGAATAGAGACTGGGAATGGATGAGTCATTACACAAAGTAAAACTATTTCCCCATGTTATTTCTCCCCCCCCCACCCCACCCCCCACTGTTCCTCAGATGTTCTTGTTAACTGCTGGAAATAGCCTACCTTGCTTGTCACCATGAAAGGTTTTCCTCCTTCCCCCCCCCACTGCTGGTGATGGATCATCTTAAGTGATCACTCTCCTTACAGTGTGTATGATAAAACCCATTGTTTCATGTTTTCTGTGTGTGTATATAAATCTCCCCTCTGTTTTTTCCACCAAATGCATCCGATGAAGTGAGCTGTAGCTCACGAAAGCTTATGCTCAAATAAATTTGTTAGTTTCTAAGGTGCCACAAGTACTCCTTTTGTTTAAAAGAGTCTTTCATAGACAATATGGGCTTCAACTCAAGCAGTCGTGGAGTACTGAGGAACAAAATTTGAGGTGAGGCGAGTTCAGAAGCTTGTAAACATACCTTCATAAATTAATCCTAAATTATATATATAAAAAAAGACACTTGCTGTTTTAAAAGGGTTATTTTTAACTAGTAAACACACACTCCTGCTAAATAATCTAGGCATTGTACAAGTGCTAATTATGTGTTATGGGGTGTTTCTTCATAACAAGACAACATACATACTTCTTGGGTCTATTGAAGTATTTGATTCTTTCATGCTTCAGTGAACCCCAGCTGTACATGCTGTTTGTTGGCTGGGGAACACATGCTATTGCTCAGACACTTCAGATTATGGTGGCAAGGATGCACCTAATTTTATCAAGCTCTGTATCATTCAAATGACTTTATCTTTGCTATTGAAATATTATTAAGTATAATGGGTTCAATTAACTACCCCCCTGGGAACCCATCCACTACTATCTACCCTCTTAGAGCTGGGTGGAGCCCTCCCTGGTAGGCATACAGACAGACACACAGATGCGCACTAAATATAGAGCTATTCCCCATAGGGAAACCTGATAAGGAGGGTGGTGGCAATACCATTCACACAGGCAAGCTACAAATTGTGTTTATGCAGAGACACTATCAGTGATGTCCTCTGTGACCTTTGCTGGCACTCCTGCAAGAGAACATTGAGATACCCCCAAACTAATTCAATACTCAAATACTGCTCATCAAGTGTTATATGTGGAAATGCAGATAATTTGTTGTGCCTTTAAATGGATCATTGGTGAACTCAGTGATGAGCTGCCAAAATCTTAACAACGGGTTCCCTCCTCACCCTACGAGGGGGTCGTTACCCACCCCTGCCCCCTGGGACTCCTGCCCCATCCAACCCCCCATGTTCCTTGATGCCCTGCTCCAGGACTCCTGCCCCATCCACCCCGTCCCCTGACTGCCCCCAGAACTAGGCAGGAGGGTCTCCTGGGCCACAGTAGTGGGTGCCCACCCCACCCGTAAGAGCCAGAGGCACCTGCTGTGGGGCGAGGTGGGGAGTCCTGGCGGTGCTTACCTGGGGCAGCTCCCAGGAAGCATCCGGCAGTTCCCTCTGGCTCCTAGGGGCAGGGGAGCATAGCTGGGGGGGGAGCAGGGGGAGCAGCTGCTCACCCCCACTGATCACATCAAAAGCTCTGGGGCTGGAGCACCACACTTTTCCAAAAGGTTTTTTAACTGTCATCTGCTGCTGAAAACATCAAGTGACATGACACATAGTGTTTCAGTTTTTTAAAAAAAAATTAAATGTGTAATTTGTCTATCCTGCTAATAAGCATCCAGCCATTACCAAATGTTTCTGTGTGTCCAAATAAGTGCACCAGCACTACAGGTCTATCATCATCTCATCAGACAGACATGTACTACAAGGCAGAAAAATGCACTTGCTCTGAGTTTCAGAAATCATTGTCAGTTTTTGTGCGTATAACCAAGTGTGTAAAAATTATTTACACCTTCTTTCCCCAACATGCTCACTATTCTGGAGCAAATCCTGAACTGTTAAAGATTCCCACCGTCACACCTGAACAAAAACCAGCAGCTGTTCGGCGGGAAGCCGGGCACCTGAACAAAAACCAGCAGCTGTTCGGCGGGAAGCCGGGGAGGGCTGAGAGGCAGGCTGCGGCTTCCAGCTCAGGCCGAGGGTGGCGGAGATGAGCTGGGGCGGGGAGCGGTTCCCTTGCACGCCCCCCAGGTTACCTGCTGCGGCGCGGGTGGCCTTTCTCGCCCCTGCACCCACCCCCCACCCGAGCTCACCTCCTCTCTGCCTCCTTGGGCCTGAGCGGGAAGCCGCCGCTTGCTTCTCACCCCGCCCCGGCTTCCCGCGTGAACAGCTGATTCACGGGAAGCCTGCGGGGGCGGAGAAGCGGAGCGGGACGGCGCGTTCAGGGGAGGAGACGGAGGCGGACCGGAGGTGAGCTGGGGCCAGGGGTGGGGCGGGGAGCTGCCGGTGAGTGCTCTGCACCCACCAAATTTTCCCCTTGGGTGCTCCAGGGCTGGAGCACCCGTGGAGTTGGCGCCTAAGGCCCCACTTTGGGCCGGTTAAACTTAGAAGCCCTTTTACAACTGGTTGTCCCTCCTAGCGAACCGGTGCAAACCGGCTCCAGCTCACCACTGGGTGAACTCCCTGTGGACTTGTGTTTCAGTAGCATTGGACTTATAATGGATAATGCTGAAATGGGTTCCTAACATTGTGTGTTTCCCTAACAATGTAGGGATGATGCCTGTAGATTTTCAAAAGCTTCCAAATAAAATAAGCTCTCGAGCTTCTCATTTATGATTAAAAGTACATCTGCTTTTTCTTTTCTCCACTGAGCGCAAGCACCTAGATTTTATTATCCTCTCAATCATATAAGTGTTTCTGTGTATTTTTTGTTGTTTTCCCAATAAGAAAACATCCCTCTAGGAATGAATATAGTATGCGGCAATATAATTCTTGGCAGGACACCACAAGCATTGAATTGCTTCTACTGAACAATGCATTTTACATTTTAATTCCCCTGTGGTCTTTTGCCACCAAAATACTTATTCGAGAACTTTGATACACTTTAGCCAAAACAACTGTAGCTGGAAGTACAATAGTAATAATTCATTAAATGCACAGCATAAATGCACTTAGACAATACATTTGGAACTGTATTTGCCCTGTATTACCCCAGCTCCCCGCCTAACATTGCCAGTAGCATCCACAGACCCTTCAGTCCTCTTGCAAAGGAAGATAAGACCACAGAATCTGAATTTCATGGTCCTTTCATTGTCCCAGTCCAAGCACCAGACTATGCAGTGCAAGTGCAGAGCCTTAAACAGACTTAGCACATGGTAATTGCACTTTTCATTACCTATCATTCCAAGAAAATTAATTGCTGAATTCTGTAGTTAAACTAATGAAAAAAGCATCTAGTTATGTTTTTTAGTACCTAAACAATAAGACCAGACAGGGAGTGACATTTTAGACAATTATAGCCCCTGGGTGGTAATATAAGGGATGGAGCTGTAAGCTCAGCAGCTTTAACCTCTTGTGAAAAACAATAATCTCTCCAGATGCTTCCATTTTTAATTTCTTACTACTACAGTATACATTCATTTCTTGGTCCCCCAATTCTTTCTGTTCCAATAACAAACATTTTCTAGTAGCTGGAACCCAGAGCTGAGAGTCAAAACTCCCTAGTACTGTGGTGTAGATGACACCCACACAAAATTATTGAGCTCTCAACAGTTGCTAAATAAAAGTTTCTTACATGTTTGGCCAATGAGAATGTTGTAATACTGTGAAACTACAGGGACAGATCATCAGCCAGCCTAAAACAACTTCAATCAGATACATTCTCTCTGGTATTTCATGAGCTGAGACTGTTGTTCAATATCCTGTTGGGAGATCTTTGCTAGTTAGAGTTTCTGCTTGTGTAGCTGAAATACTATCTCTTTAACTTTTATCATTTTTCTGCTTTGGATTTTTCACAGTTACACTGTAACTATTGCTTTTGTATTACCAGGAAGGTATTGAACAAGCAATAGACTATAACACTATATTTAAAGTAATATTTTTTCAGATACATTGATTATGTGTTGATAACATTTATCAGACATGCATCATTGGATAGGTGCTAGCTCTGTGCCAATGAAATTTTTAGCATGTACTCATAGGTAGATTGCTTACTTTTAGAAAGATTCAGGATAGGATTCTTTGTAGCTTTGAATAATATTGGAAAACTTAAGGAAATATTTAATACTATAAAATATAACATTTGTTATGAGTAAAATTCACTTTGCCCTCAAAAAGTTTGAGTCATCGAACCTTCCGTAGGGCAGAGAGCAGAGGGCTTGGAGGACAGAAATCCAAACCCCAGCTCCCTGCCTAACATTGCCAGTAGCATCCACAGATCCTTCAGTCCTCTTGCAAAGGAAGATAAGACCACAGAATCTGCATTTCATGGTCCTTTCATTGTCCCAGCCTGAGCACCAGACTATGCAGTGCAAGTGCAGAGCCTTAGGAGACAGGGCTCCCAGTAGGAACCCATGTGGCTCCTGCTGTGGGGATTAAGTGGTGTGTAAGGGTTTGCATAGGTCCTCTCCACAGTCTGAATTTTAGCCTATGACTGCAAAGTGCATTACATGTAAGGTGCCTTATAAAGAATATCAACAGTAGCTATTTTTACTGCTGATCACCATAAACAAAGGAAAAGTTTGACTGTATTGCATATTCATTTTTGTAATTGTAATATATAAATATATTAACATGATAGGAAGAAACTATTTGAACATACTATATTTTGCTTTGAAAGACATATTCATTTTATCTTCTGTAAAAAAACCCACATTGTTAGAATATTATTTCTCAGAGAAAATAATATGAATTGCAAAATACTCTGGCATTAGTAATTTGCATGTAACTGCTTATCCAGAAAATTTGAGGAGTATAATTTAAATGAACCATTTTAGAGAGATTGCAGGGCCCAGGGGGTTGATAACAGGGAATGAAAGCAATGAGATGGTGATTGGAATTCCTAGTATATATATGTCCATATCACAAAAACCATGTTACAACTGGCACTAATTGAAAACCTGTTGGCCATTTCAGTAGAGGCCCTGGATTGAGGACTCAATCCTGCCAGATGCTGATTTATTAGAGTTGGTAATCAACACCTCATGAGATTGGGCTCCTGAATTATGATGAACTACCAGGTGGCCCTAGCAGCAGTCTGAGTGTGGGTGGAAGCAGATTGGTGGGAAGTTTGGTCTGCTGCTGTGACTGCTGTACCTTTTCTGTGGCTAGATGCATTCTCTGGAGCTGTTTATATGGCACCTTTTGAGAGCTGGAAGCAAAAATCAATTTAATTGGTTATTTATTCATTTAACAAGATCATTTTTTAAACCAAGTATTCATTTTTTATATAGTACCCAGATACTACAGTGCTAGTACTACATAAATACCTTACATTGCTAGAGATACAAAACCCAGTACTTTTTTGTCTTTCTATTGGTCTTATAACCTTATAAACCTCTTTTATAACAATTAAACTCTTCTAGTAAATTCTCATTTTTCCCCTTATATGTTGTTCCAAAGATAAATTATACAAATATCCTATAATATGCATTTTTCTGCAACAATATGTATTGTGTTTAAACTGCTATGAAATAATTTATCTAAAATAATATCAGGTTTCAGAGTAGCAGCCGTGTTAGTCTGTATTCGCAAAAAGAAAAGGAGTACCGGTGGCACCTTGGAGACTAACAAATTTATTAGAGCATAAGCTTTCGTGAGCTACAGCTCACTTCATCGGATGCATCCGATGAAGTGAGCTGTAGCTCACGAAAGCTTATGCTCTAATAAATTTGTTAGTCTCTAAGGTGCCACCGGTACTCCTTTTCTTTTTGCTAAAATAATGTTACACTTTGCACAGTGGAAGATATACTTGCCATCCTGGTGAATTAAAGAGTTGCATATATACATTGTTATCATACATTATATTTATTCAAATATTGACAATTACATCCCTGGACTTTACACTACAATGGGCCACATTTATCCCTGATGTAAATCTTGCTATAAGATTAAGGAAGCAAATAGAAACTGTGAGCCTTCAGAGTGAGAGAGAGTGACAAATGAGGAGGGAAGATGAATGCTGATGCTAGGAGATAGAGTCAATATAAGCACTGCAGTTATAAAGTCAAGTACATCTTGCCTCTATAAAGTCAGGCCCTTGAAAGAATTATATTAAAAAGATCAGAGGGAATGAGGAGTAGAAATGAAGAAGAGACTTGAGAAAGGGAGGGGATGCAGGGCCTGGCCAGCTGGCTCAGTCGTTTTCTATAACGCTGAAGACACAGGAAATATTTGGTCGTTTTCAGCAGTGCAAATGCTAACGATATTCATGTGACTTAATCATCAGCTGGAGCAGAGTTCCCTCCACTCAGTACAGCTGGTTGGATAAAGCAGTTAGGAGTAAGCCCCCAGGAAGCTGTTACATCAGCAGGGAGTTGAGGGGGGGTTGTTATATCAGCTGGGGGTTGCTGGAATGTCCCTTTCCCTAGCCATTCTCCTGGCAGGCCTTCTATGCCGGGGACTCTGAGGGGCTGGTGCAACATGATCTATGTCCTCTCTACACCACGGGGGGATTCCCCACACTGGGGAGTGTGGGGGGGAATCTTCAGCTGGCTGCTTTGCACTCCCAGAACACTAGAAAAAAGGCCATACCTGGGTTGTGGGGGAGGGTACATGATAGCATGAGAAGACAGTTCAGTTTAAGCAACCACGCATATTATAATGCCCACTATCCACAGGGAACACATGATTATACCCATTCATTTCAAAATGGCACAACACAGTTCAACCCTACTAGAGAAACACATTTTATATTTTCCCTCCCTTGTAGTAGTTAAGGCTACCTGTTCCACAGTTAGATCTCATTATATTTATCCCGAGGGTTTAACTTGACAGCAAGATAAACGGCTGAAAGTCAGGAAGCTCTCCTTGCATAAGAAAATATTCTCAACTATACAGTAAATATGAAGGAGTCCTATGAATCTGAAGATATTTGCATAAAATGCTTGATTAATCTGAATGTTTGGGTAGGATGGAGCTGCTATGCCAGTGCACAAAATGCTGTGAAAAAGATAAAGAATATCATGAACTCACTTGCAAAAATCCAAAGGGAAGAGGTCATAGGGTTTGCTTAGCTCTAGTTTCTAAGAAAATATAGAGCAAAACCTTATTCTTATTTGTATGCAGTATTAAACCAGTGAGTTGGTGTGATTTCTCCCAGAAGTGTGCTAATTCACTGCAAACAGAATTTTTACTTTGACTAATACATGCACATTACAGTAAATTGGGCAGTATCACTATTATCTACACCATTTGCTGTGTACAAAATTTGTGTCATCCAGCTACAGGGCTAGCTCCCAGTGCTGCACTTCTGGGACCACAGCACCACAAGAGGGACATTCCTAGGCCAAGCCTGTTAAATTAAAAGGAAAAAGGTGTGTGTGGGGGGGGGGGGGGGTTTAAACACTTTTCCTTCTATAGTCCTTCTCACTGCATTTAACTCAATAAATGGGAGGGAGGGGAAGATTCTTTATGAAAGTATTACAGGCCAGATCCTTGGCTGGTGTGAATCAGTGTAGTTCCACTGACTTCAGTGGAGTTCTGCTGATTTAAATCAGCTGAAGATCTATTCCTTTCCCCCCATTCCTTTCTGTTCTTCTCTCCTAGATTCCAGATCTCAGAATACTGAAATGGCGACTTTAAAACCAAGTTCCAGTTCATCCCTCTAGCCTCAACTTAAATGTAAAAGCTGCCACAACACCTCTGGAGAGGCCAGACAGGCTGGGACGTAAAGAAGCATCACTGCTCGCGCTCCTCTTCCAGCGTCACCTTGAAGCATATCTGCCATTTCCCTCCCAGCCTAGCAATTGAAACAGAGGCAGTTGTGCAGCATTTACAGTTTACTTTTCATTTTAATTTCTTGGTATGCAAAATTTAGCAGAAGGGAAAGTACTAAAGTAGAGAGGAAAAAGAAAGGGGAATAGAGGAACTGGAGTGGAACAAATCTAGTTTTCAACTGTCCCTTCCACTGGGAGCTTGTCTGCCTGATTAGCTAGAGCAGTGGTTCTCAAAAACATTTTTTTCTGCACACCGCTTGAAAATTGCTCAGGGTCTTGGCGGACCACTTAATGATCTTTCCAAATGTTCTTTGTACCATTAGCTTACTGTTGTAAAGCAGTTTGGGTAAAAACACTATATAAAAAAACTCTTAATAATAATAAACTTTTTTTGTTCTACAAATAAAAGCACCCAACTCATATTTTAATATCAGTAGTCTGATCTTTTTAATGCAATGGATGTGCCCTCTCTCCCCTGTCACGGCAGCCCCTGAGCTGGGGTTGGGAAGGAGGCTCATCTTTCCCCGGCAGCTGCAGCCCTGGAGCTGGGGAAAGTTTCTCAGTTGCTAGCCGTCACAGCCCTGCACATCCCAAATTCCCCCCACCGCCCCTTCTCACCTCACATTCCCCTCCCACCTATCCCCTATTCCCCCCAAGGCCACCAGCTCACCTTACATGTGTGTCTTCTCCAGGGTCCAAGCACCTAATTAATGGAGTCACGCCTACATGGCTCCACTAATCAGGTGGGTGGCCCTTCATTCTCTCGTGTGCGGCCATCCAGGTCCGCAACTTAGAGGGAACTATCCACAGACCACCTGAATGGAGCTCGCAGACCACTGGTGGTCCACGGACCACAGTTTTAGAACCTCTGATCTAGAGTGTGTAGTCCAATAGCCACTTGACTATAGTCATTGGGACTAGTCATGTGAGTTAGGAAAGCAGAGTTTGCCCTACATCAAGCACCAAACAAATTCCACTTCTGAGAGTACTATCCAGCTACAGTTTGCCAAAGGTGGGGCTAACAGGGAGATAAATGGGCATACTCTAATGTCTAAAATACCTATACATATTACACACAAAACACTACATTAAAAAAACATGAAGGTTGCAGGACAAGCACTCAAAAGCTGCCAGAACTAAGGCTGCCTGTGCAGCCTAATTTGAGCCCCATGTATGTATGCATTGTGATACTGTCTTCAATTATATGATCCCATATTATGTTTTCCCACATAGGACCCCTGCCAGCTTTCATCGTCTCTGAATTTGAATTAGACAGCTGCCTACTCTGTGCAACCTGGGTGCAAGCAGAGGGATTAATGAGACCACATCAGAGACTCCCTGCTCTCAGTTCCAAAGTCCAGCCCCAACCCAGGCCAGAGTAGCCATTATGGGGAAAAGCATGTTCAGTCATTCTGTCGGGATGGTGTATGTGCAGTCTGGTCAGCAATTGGAGCTGTGAGAGGCTAGTGAGTGCTCTGTGAGGATGGACCTCTTTGGAGATTTTAGCTGTGAAAATTAAAAAAGAATTTATTGAGCATGTGCAAAGTGATTTTTTTCAAAGATTTGAAACATGGCCAGATTTGGGTGGATTTTCACAGAGGTGGCAAAAGGCAAATCCCTGACACAAATACCACCCCTGCCAAATTTCAGATCCAGGCTCTAAAGCATGGTCTCGCATCCCCATTACAAAGATGAAGACTGAAGATTTTTTTTTTTTTACATGGGTAAAACATATTTTTAGCTAGCTTCATTCCTGGAAACAGCTGAACTGTTCTGACCAAAATTCAACCTGAGGCAGACAGCCAGCATGGAAAATTTTAGCCCAAATGGTTAAAATTTGGCAAATTTATAAACAATTGAAAAGAGAGTCTTATAATGGAAAGTGATGGGCAACCTTAATAATATGCAGCTGTTAATAATAAAAGCTAACGAAAGGTTACATCAAATATTAATAATCAAGACCATCAAGTAGACACACCCTAGAGGATAAGTATTCTGATATCCTATGAATTGGAGTTGGCAGTTTGTCAAAGGTACTTCCCAAGTCCAATGTAGCTCAGACAAACACACTGAAAAATGTATTTGTGCTCTTTACATCAGTATAGGAAAATGTCAACAGAGTCACCTGTCAGCCAAAATTCTGTCTATCTCACGCTCTTAGAAATACTTAGAGAAGGCTAGCCACTGTACTATCTAGGCACTGGCAGCATCTGTAGGCCTCTAAGGGATTGAACACATGAGTGGGAGCTCTTCTCCCTCTCACAGGTGTATGTGCCTTCCTGTACTGCTGAGCTACGCTGGCTGGTACAGAGGGATGGGGTTGGGGCCACAGCTCCTCTCTCTCCCAACTGCTTTTGCAAAAGCGATCGGCATGGATTTTCATGGTGCTGAGCATCTGCTGCTCCCACTGACTTCTATCAGAGGCATGGGTGCTCGGGACCTTGGAAACTTCAGGGTTGTAGTGACTTGCCTCTGAATCAGACCACAAGACAGAGGAGGTGGCCTCTGGAAAACCTGCACAGGGCAGCCACAATCTGATCCTAAAGTTCATGTAATATTTCTTCAAGCAGCTGAGCAGGGAGAGCACTTGAAATGGAAGGAGCCTGATTTCTAAATAAAAATCTTCAAGGCAACCCCCAATTCAGCAGGGGCAATTCTGTGCTGACAATTAACTGCACGTGCATTTACTGGCAGATGGTAAATAACTTTTAAACACTTGGTTATATGCACAAAAACTGACGATTTCTAAACTCAGAGAAAGTGCATTATTCTGCCTTGTAGTATATGTCTGCCTGATGAGATGATGATAGACCTGTAGCACTGGTGCACTTATTTGGACACACAGAAACATTTGGTAATGGCTAGATGCTTATTAGCAGGATAGACAAGTTACACTTAACTTTTTTAAAAAAAACTGAAACACTGTGTGTCATGTCACTTTGTGCAATGAAAGGAGGATGATACCTACCTCAGTGATTCTAAATTTAAGCTCACGTTTCAAATTTCAGCTTTTACTGTTTATGATCAACTAGGCTATACTTAATTTTTGCAAAAGGGACTGCATTAAAAATAAATCTAAAACGAAGCTAGCTTTTCTTTCTTCTTAAAATTCCTTACAATCACAAGCTAAATGCCATAGTAACCTCTGAGATCACTTCCTGATATCATTTTTATATCCTTATAATGATCTCCATCCATCAGACTTTTGTATTGCTTATGTTTGAAATGTGCACATCAGTTTGAATTCAGTAAAGGCTGGTTTCTGTTACCTTGTGACTCAGTGTATCTATTGTAACAAGAAACAGGTTGGAGTCAATATATCCTCCCAGAACAGATGTCTTCAAAAGGAAGATAAGCTGATAATCCAACTTGTATGATAGGGTGGTAGAGACGCATGGACACTGCTGGTTTTCGTTCACGTGTGACATGGGGGAATCTTTAACAGTTCATCGTTTGCGCCAGAATACGGAGCATGTTGGGGAAAGAAGGATGTTTTTTAAAGACTTGTACTTTTCATATGAGTATCAAAGGAACCATTTCTGGGGAAAGTACACATTTAAAAGGCAATATTTGCATGGTTTCTTCAACCTATGTACTCTTTGTAACAGAGTATTGTCGAATTTGAGGACATGTTTGATACATACAGCACAGAAGAGAGCTAGGGATCCTGGAACTTTTATATTTTGGTAGGGGATATCAATCCTGACTCACAGCCTGTGGTATTCTGGGAAATGTAGTTTATGGGTCAAAAGGGTCAATTTTGTTCCTATTGCTTGCGATTGGTTATAAAGTAAAGTTATTTTTAAAAATTGTTTTGTTTGTTCAAATACGAGGATGAGTTAATTGGCATAGCCTGTGAGTAAATGGGTTTTCTCTTGTTTTTATTAATGTAAAGGAAACTTTCAACTGATTGAGGTGAAGGCTATGGTAGATTCCTCCTCAAGGTTGGGGGTAGAGTTGAACAGCTGGGAAGGTTAGGCTGAGGATCTCAGGTACTAAGAATACTCAAAGGAGTAGGGTGGGATAGAAAGCTCAGAGGAGTAATAATGGGAAAACAAAGGAGGGGAAGAGCTTTCTTTAAAGTCCACAAACAGAGCCCTCCAAAACGCTTCCTTCATTTTGACAAGAGGCAAATGTCAAAACTGACTCAGAAGTAGAAGCTGCATCTCCTGCTGAAACCACCAAGAACTACAAACATCATTCCTCTACATAAATAAATAAAATGTGCAGTGCATCTGGATCAGTCATACCACTTTTCTATATTCTATAGAACTGCATTACTAGAAACACCCAATTCTCTCATTATGTTCATTTGAGGCCAGATTCTCAAACACTTATTCATGTAGAATACAACTTGACTGTACAAGTGGTGCCACCGACATTAGTGAGATCACTTTTGACGTAAGCTACCGCTCAGTGAGAGTAATGGCTTCAGAATCTGTGCCTTTAGGAGTGCTCTGTCATTTTACGTGATTCTGTATCTACCTTTGTGGGATTTATTTGTATCACAGCTTGTAGACAAAACACCAGAACCAAAATAATTAATGTCAGAATGTGAGCAAATCAATGGGATAATCCAAAAAGGAATACTGGTAGGGTCAGTGTTGCTTATATCAGTTCAAATATACATACGTACAAATATTTCCTTTCCTCTTCCATTATCTGAGGAAAATATTAACCCTGATTCACATTTAAAAAACAATATGAGTAAAATATGAAGATGAAAATAAACTTGAGGCTGTTTGCAGTAATAAAATTGGTCCAAGAGTGTAGGGTTATCTGTCCAAAATAGTGAATGTTGAAAAGGTCAGCACCGTAGCATGAAATTGTTAACAGAAAGCCCAGCGCAAATCCTTATGGTTCTGCTGTGGTTGTGTCCATACTGCAATATTCAGACATTCATGAATATTGCAAGTTCCCTGTTCAGTTAAAAGAGAAGCCGGAGATGGCAGGTGCAATTCTCCCTGGGCTATTACAGGCATCTTCAACAGCAGCCATTCTTCTCTGGAATAAAAGACCATGAAAATGAGAAGAGATGGTGCTATAACAGCATTCTTATGACAATAAGTGTGGTTATAAATGATCCAATTTAAAATCATACTAATACAGTTTTAAAACTGCTATTTCTTGGTGCAATTCGGATGTCAGTTCAGGAGCACTAATGATCAGTCAGATATTCACTGAGAATATCATTCATAGTGAATTGTTCCTTTCATGATTTGAGTTCTTTTTAGAGCTGGATTGATATGGCTTGCAGAGTCTGTCTGGACACCATATAGTTATATATGCTGCTGTTGGGCCACATAATCTTGATTCCAAAGGGAGACATGACTAAACTTCTGAGCAACTTTTTGAATATCCCTGTTGTCAGAATCCATTATCATCTTCTTTTCTGTAATGGATAGAAAGTGGCTCAGTCATCTTCACTTTAAGGTCTGAGTGTCATTATGGAACCACATCTAGTTTTTGAAACACATTATCAATGGCAGGAGCTGAATTCTGCTTCCTGACAGTCACAACTAATAGGGACGAGTGAACCTCAGAAAGTTTAGAGTTTGGATTTGGGCTCAAAGAAACATCTAAAAGTTTGGGTGCTTATGTAAACAGTCCAGACTTCTTGAATCTACAGAACCAGTATGGCAATCCCCCAAGAATAGGTCTCCCATAAGATTCTAGCACTCCCATGTCTGTGCCAAGCTGGACATACTAACAGTCTTAATGTTTCAGCACTTACAAGTTATGCATGGAAACTGGAAATGAAAAAAATATTTTTGAGCCACAGTGACGCAAGTTCAAGTCTAGATATGACCAAAGGTTTGTTTATGGGGGTATATGGGAGGTTGTGTGTTGCACAGAGTTCTTTAATCTAAACATAGAGTGCACTCTCATCTACTCACAGCCAACCTTTTAGTGCATTTTCTCACCAATGCCTTGCCCATATAAAGGTCCTCTACTACCTTCTTTACATACTCAAAGTTCACCAATATAATCAATGAGATGAGATTTGTGAGTGTGCAAAGGATGTCAGATCAGGCCTCTGGGTTATATCTGACAGTAGCAACTATATGCAATTACCTCTCGACACTTCTCTTCCAATGAGCCTCATCCCTGAACTGGAGAGATCTGAATGAAAGGTGAGAGACTAGATCAGTCCCCAGGCCAATTTAATCTTAGGCCTCTCTGTTGGACTGCTAACAAAGCTGCACAAGTATTGTCAGTTGTGATAGTGGGGCTTTACTGATTATTGTAAAAATATAATCATTAATATTGATTTCCACACATGTATACAGAGCTTTAGAAATAATAAAAAAAGGATCTTAGAAGCTAATTTGGTGATGAAAACACTTGTCCCCTGGGAACTGGAATGAGACAACCAACTAATTTCTGATAGGCCATCGGACAGATGGTAGCAACTTTTGATCATTACTGAGCTCAGCTGGATTCAAACTGATAATTTAGAGAGAAAAGACATCCTTCCCCATTATCAATTCTCAGAGCCATCCAGTCTCCAGTTGTTATAATTCCTTACAATTTTGCCTCTCAGACTGTGTAATTAAATTTTTTTTAAAAAAGCTGCTTCAAAATACTGTTCAGAAGAGGCACAAAATTTCACTATTATATATACTACTTATGTTATGCTCTTTAAAGACAGATTATGAACCCCTGACTCCCACTGGTTAAACAGTTATTCACACTAGTCATCCCTAGGGTGACTAGACAGCAAGTGTGAAAAATTGGGACAGACGATGGGGGATTATAGGCACTTGTATAAGACAAAGCCCAAAATATTGGGATTGTCCCTATAAAATCAGGCCATCTGGTCGCTCTAGTCATCCCACTGACTCACAGGCTCACCAGAGAAAGTAAGAGGTTCACAATCTGATCTCCACCCAAAAAAGATTTAGAGCTCATTTTAAAATGTGGTTACCACTTTGTTCTTCTAAAGCAGGTTAATTGGTAGCACCATATAAAAAATGAAATCAGCAAGCACAACAAAAAGAACATTTGTCAAAGGTACAGAATTTCTACTCCTACCCAACTCAGCTTCATGCACTTGTTTCAAAGTAAATTAAACGTATTTCTATTTTCTTCACTTTTCGATTAGTTGAGACATAATTTTTGGCTTAGTTTGTGTAATGTCTTATGGTGCTTGATATGCAAGTCTCTCTGCATTTATTATGTTATACTGTATTATCAGTTACATATTTAATATGCAAGCATATATAGTGCTTATTCCAGTTGACCTTTATTCAGGCTATGTAGTATCTTTAAATCTGTTTCATTTCATCACAGGCTGAAGCTTTATTGTAAAATCTGGCCCAAATGAAATATGTTAATATTTAATTTTTTAAAAATGGAAAAAAATTAAAAACAAGATTTTACAAGATTAAGTTTTGAAAAGTCTGCCTTTATTTTTGAAGGTGCAATCTGCATATTGACTGCCCAAGTCTTAGCAACTGGGTGGCTTGCAAATCATGCAATTAGACATCCAACTGAAAGTTAGTTTGCGTGAACAGACACACACACACACACACACTCAGTACAATTTTGTGGGTGGAAATGCACTCACCCACCCACAAAAAGAATTTGGGCTGAAGCCTGAATGAAAGTTTTAGATGTAATTTTTAGACTGTTTTTGGACAGACAAATTTGATCCTGATGATGATGAACATCTTGAAACTTAAGTCTTATAAATTAAATTTTTACTTCCTCAAATTGTGAGGTTGGTTTTCCTAGACCTAAATTAGCCTACGGAAAATGTTATTAGTTATTATTTGTAGGCTGACAGAACTATACAAAATACAGAGGAAGACACATTCCTTTCCCCAAGAAACCTACAATCTAAACAAGTATTAGAGAAACTGCCACACAATGCACTGCCTTGATCCATTGAAACATACTTTTGTTTCTGGGTTTTACGCTTTTTGATCCCTGAGTATATTAGTTTACTGAAATGGATTGGGACTGGCAGACTATGCGTTAGAGTGTGGTTTAAGGAGGGAGAATGGAAAAAGAGGAAGCAAGCTAGCATGCTATGGTAGGAAGGGAATTCCAAAGAAACTGGAGGAATAACATGTTGGAAAGTGCAAAGTCAAGAGGAAGGAGGATATTAGGCTATCTTTTGGTTTTTACTCAGCACATGGCAAAACCCTACTGCAGTAACGATTCAATAGACATTCTACTAAGTTCAGACTTACCATAAGGGGAAACAACTCTGCCAAAAAAAATTAACAAGATATCCTGTTTATAGGAGATTTGGGCTGAGGAGGTGAGGTTTGGTTTTGACAAACCTCATTAGAAGGAATTTGGTTTTGTAAAATTAAAACCAGCACTGGTATGGATGTGGTTTGCATTTTATTCTGACTACCAAAGTAAAATGGAGGTAGAATCTGGGTTGGGAGAAAATGTTTGGTAATGTCCATCTCTGTAGTGGGCAAAACAGAGCAGGTTGTTAAGGATCAGCAGCATGGTTTGGGTTTTACAAAACCAGAAGCAGCTTGAATCCAGGTTCTATTTTATCTGATCCACCAAAGATTGAGTGGGAGAGGTGGATGATTCAGAGAAGTTTTTGAATCCTTTTTGACTTATTATGGGCCTGATTCTCCACTACCTTACAATTTGTATAAGTTGTTAGGCTGTGGAGAATCAAACCCTGTGCTTCAGAAGTTTATGAAAATGTACCACACATTAAAAAATGTACTTGAAACACAAATAGGCCTTCTGAACTGTGGGAAAGCAATACTATGTTATGTTAAGGTTTTGGAAACTCTAATATAAACACATCTCAAGAATACAGATAGCTATTCAATCTGTTATGGGTTGGGCTAAACCTCAATGAAAGTGGGGGATGCAGCAGCTGCTGCCTTTCCTTTAAGATTGTTTAACTTAAGCTCCTTTATGAAACAGTAGCGACCTCCACCCTAAACACATAGTTCAGGCCAGTGCCCTCTTGAGTCAGGCACATGCAACTCAAAGGCTGAATCAAATACCCTGACTTATATCACTCCCGCAAAACAAAGGCACATGTAAGTTTGCTCAGGAATTTAAGAAGAGGGGCTTGGCTGGGTGTTATTTTAGCAAATGCATGTGAGTGAGGGAGAAGCAAGAGAAACCCCACACAGACAGACACAGAAAGAGCAGAAAACCAGACAAGCACTGAGAGGGTGGCCCTGAGAAAAGCTTAGCGAAAGAGAGCTTCTGGCTGATGCTGGCTGAAAGCTTTGGAGCTTCTTGTTTGATTCCTACTGTGCTCAGTAAACAGGACTTCATACATTCTTTGCAAATAATCAGGATTGCAACAAAGATACTGGACTCCATTATCAATTTCTTATTGTAATAGAAACAATCCACAGGGCCCCAGACGTTGGCTAACTGCACAGGCCAAAAAGGGTAACAATATGTTTCTGACCCTACCTGCCTTTTCACTTCAGGAACTTCCTGATTCTTGGCCACAGTTCAATGCTTACACTAAATCACAGCTTTCAAGTGCTACAAATAGATAGTTTCAGAATAGCAGCCATGTTAGTCTGTATTCGCAAAAAGAAAAGTAGTATTTCTGGCACCTTAGAGACTAACAAATTTATTTGAGCATAAGCTTTTGTGAGCTACAGCTCACTTCATCGGATGCATTCGGTGGAAAATACAGTGGGGAGATTTATATACACACACAGAGAACATGAAACAATGCGTTTTATCATACACACTGTAAGGAGAGTGATCACTTAAGATGAGCCATCATCAGCGGGGCGGGGAGGGAGGAGGAAAACCTTTCATGGTGACAAGCAAGGTGGGCCATTTCCAGCAGTTAACAAGAATGTCTGAGGAACAGTGGGGGGTGAGGAGGGGGAGAAAAAACATGGGGAAATAGTTTTACTTTGTGTAATGACTCATCCACTCCCAGTCTCTATTCAAGCCTAAGTTAATTGTATCCAGTTTGCAAATTAATTCCAATTCAGCAGTCTCTCGGACAGATTCTTCTGCTGGGTTAAGAGTATAGTTGGATAGATTAATAATATTGCTGGGTGGGTTACGGGAACCACTGTTGTGGCCCCTTGTGGCATGTAGTAGTTTAGATAGTTTAGTGTCCTTTTTCTTTTGTAGAGAAGCAAAGTGTGTGTTGTAGATGGCTTGTCTAGTTTTTGTAAAGTCCAGCCATGAGGAAGTTTGTGTGGAAGGTTGGTTCTTTATGAGAGTATCCAGTTTTGAAAGCTCATTCTTAATATTTCCCTGTTTGCTGTAGAGGATGTTGATCAGGTGGTTCCGTAGTTTCTTTGAGAGTGTGTGGCACAAGCTGTCAGCATAGGTCGAAACAGCACACTGGACTTCTACATAGAGTGCTTCCGCCGACATGCACAGGCTGAAATTGTGGAAAAGCAGCATCACTTGCTCCATGACCTCAGCTGTGCAGAACACAATGCCATCCACAGCCTCAGAAACAACTCTGACATCATAATCAAAAAGGCTGACAAAGGAGGTGATGTCATCATCATGAATAGGTCGGAATATGAACAAGAGGCTACTAGGCAGCTCTCCAACACCACTTTCTACAAGCCATTAGCCTCTGATCCCACTGAGGGTTACCAAAAGAAACTACAGCATTTGCTCAAGAAACTCCCTGAAAAAGCACAACAACAAATCCGCACAAACACACCCCTGGAACTCCAACATGGGGTATTCTATCTGCTACCCAAAATCCATAAACCTGGAAATCCTGGACACCCCATCATCTGAGGCATTGGCACCCTGACAGCAGGATTGTCTGGCTATGTAGACTCCCTCCTCAGGCCCTACGCTACCAGCACTCCCAGCTATCTTTGAGACACCACTGACTTCCTGAGGAAACTACAATCCATCAGTGATCTTCCTAAAAACACCATCCTAGCCACTATGGATGTAGAAGCCCTCTACACCAACATTCCACACAAAGATGGACTACAAGCCGTCAGAAACAGTATCCTCAATAATGTCACAGCTAACCTGGTGGCTGAACATTGTGACTTTGTCCTCACCCATAACTATTTCACCTTTGGAGACAATGTATACGTTCAAATCAGCGGCACTGCAATGGGTACCTGCATGGCCCCACAGTATGCCAACATTTTTATGTCTGACTTAGAACAACGCTTCCTCAGCTCTCGTCCCCTAATGCCCCTACTCTACTCGCGCTACATTGATGACATCTTCTTCATCTGGACCCCTGGAAAAGAAGCCCTTGAGGAATTCCACCATGATTTCAACAATTTCCATCCCACCATTAACCTCAGCCTAGACCAGTCCACATAAGAGATCCACTTCCTGGACACTACGGTGCTAATAAGCGATGGTCACATAAACACCACCCTATATCGGAAACCTACTGACCGCTATTACTACCTACATGCCTCTAGCTTTCATCCAGATCACACCACACGATCCATTGTCTACAGCCAAGCTCTACAATATAACCGCATTTGCTCCAACCCCTCAGACAGAGACAAACACCTACAAGATCTCTATCATGCATTCTTACAACTACAATACCCACCTGCTGAAGTGAAGAAACAGATTGACAGAGCCAGAAGAGTACCCAGAAGTCACCTACTACAGGACAGGCCCAACAAAGAAAACAACAGAATGCCACTAGCCATCACCTTCAGCCCCCAACTAAAACCTCTCCAACGCATCATCAAGGATCTACAACCTATCCTGAAGGACGACCCATCAGTCTCACAGATCTTGGGAGACAGGCCAGTCCTTGCTTACAGACAGCCCCCCAATCTGAAGCAAATACTCACCAGCAACCACACACCACACAACAGAACCACTAACCCAGGAACCTATCCTTGCAACAAAGCCTGTTGCCAACTCTGTCCACATATCTATTTAGGGGACACCATCATAGGGCCTAATCACATCAGCCATACTATCAGAGGCTCGTTCACCTGCGCATCTACCAATGTGATATATGCCATCATGTGCCAGCAATGCCCCTCTGCCATGTACATTGGTCAAACTGGACTGTCTCTACGTAAAAGAATAAATGGACACAAATCAGATGTCAAGAATTATAACATTCAAAAACCAGTTGGAGAACACTTCAATCTCTCCGGTCACTTGATTACAGACCTGAGAGTGGCTATCCTTCAACAAAAAAAAACTTCAAAAACAGACTCCAGCGAGAGACTGCTGAATTGGAATTAATTTGCAAACTGGATACAATTAACTTAGGCTTGAATAGAGACTGGGAATGGATGAGTCATTACATAAAGTAAAACTATTTCCCCATGTTATTTCTCCCCCCCCCACCACACCCCCCACTGTTCCTAAGACGTTCTTGTTAACTGCTGGAAATGGCCCACCTTGCTTGTCACCATGAAAGGTTTTCCTCCTTCCTCCCCCCCACCTCCTGCTGGTGATGGCTCATCTTAAGTGATCACTCTCCTTACAGTGTGTATGATAAAACGCATTGTTTCATGTTCTCTGTGTGTGTATATAAATCTCCCCCCCCCGTATTTTCCACCAAATACATCCAATGAAGTGAGGTGTAGCTCACGAAAGCTTATGCTCAAATAAATTTCTTAGTCTCTAAGGTGCCACAAGTACTCCTTTTCTTTTTACAGATAGATAGTTAGCAAATAGATATGAATGGCATTTTGCAAATCAACTCAGCAATAAAATGTCAGTCTCATGTCCTACAGAGCACACACTTTTCATTCCCACATTAGCACTAGCATGATGGTGCCTACAAAATAAATGTGTTTACTTTATAACATGGAAATCTTTTCTGAAAAGAAATATTAGAAATGCATGGTTAGGTAGTCTGGAGACCAGAGAGCTGCCTTGTAAGGGACAGTGAAATGGACTCCACATCTGAGCATGTAAGCTCCTGAATATGGCTGCTCTGCTGTGGCACATAGACAATTTCAAAGACTTAAGAGTCAGGATATTTGATTCAGCCTTTGAGTTGCATGTGCCTGATTCAAGAGGGCACTGGCCTGAACTATGGAGGAGTTTAATTTAGTCTTAATTGGATTCAGTGACAAAATTCAGAGGTGATTTGTAAATGGGTGTAAGTTACATGTCTCTAAGTGCATGAGTACATGGGAGCATCATTGGATTTGAGATAATCTAAATAAGTAACTAATACGTTAAGGGAGTCAGAAGAAGAAACCATTAATTATGCCACTTTAGATTGCCTTGAATTTACCTCTGATTTTTGCCCATAGTAACCAAGGCATCTTGGCTTTGCTCTTTAAAGAATTACCATATTTCAGTTTATAGTACACTCAAATAGCAGTTTTAACATGAGACAATAGGGTTGGAGTGGTGCAGGAGAAAGGGATTTCATAGTAGCAGCTACCTTTCACCATTTCTTTCTTTGTATTAATATAAGCAGAAGACAAATAATGGATTAGCATACACTTTTTAGCACACAGGACAATCATGAGTGGTTAAAAAGGCAAGGAATCAGGCGGCAGAGGGAAAGTATGAGATAGATTAGTAAGCAAATACATATGGTGAATGAAATCCCACACATTCCAATATTCTATCTGAAGGGGCCCAGATTTTGGCTTTGCAATTTGGAGAAAAGAAGATGGCACACACACATTTGAATAAAGGAAGTTCACTGTGGTGGTTTATAGTTCTAATCTTATCTATAATCATGGCTGACAGTTTAATATCTCTGTTGAGGCTCCATTAGCACTCGTTTCCATGTCAGAGTGTAAACAGAGTTCACTGGTTGCTTGGCCGAAGCTGCTGTAAGGAGTCCATCAGATATCCAGTGCAAAGGAACCAGGAGCAGTCGACGGTGACAGAGAAAAAAACAGCATCACTTTCAACAGGCAGAACCAACAGAAGCAAATGAAGTTGTCCTACCAATCTGAAAGAGGTGTAAGAGTGCGTAGGACATAGGAAGTTCTATACCAAAGCTTTTTGCTCACTTCTACAGACACCTTCAAGGGACAACAGGGACAGAAAGAAGACTATAGATATTTATCTCCCTACCACCATTAAAAACAGAGTATCAAATAATTTCTCTCCTCTGGCCCAACCCAGGTTAAAGATATGATAACATTATAGAAATAATTTTAAAAAAAACCTATCGCTGGAGCTAAAATAATATTTCAAGAATATGGATATTGTGACGGGGCAAGGCCAGATGGCTATGGAAGAGTAGTCTTATTGGGATCCGGGAAGAGGGCGGGCGAAGCCCGTCCACCGCTAAAGGATCCCCCCCAGCCTAAAAGGGGGATCCACAGGACCTAGATACCCAAAAAATTCCGGGAGACAACTAATGAAATAACAGGGATAGGAGTGCGGTCAAAGGGTCAAACGAAGGGAACCGGATGGGGACACCGAGCAGAGAACCCCGGACAGCGCCCACTGCTCCTCAAAGGCGTCAAGGGAGTCAGAGGATGCTGCCCAGAGGAACTCTGCCCGAATGCGTGAATGGACTGAGGATCCGAAATAGGCCCCACAGTCACAGGAGACTCCGTCGGCCAACCTCCTCACTCTGGTTTTATAGATGGCCATTTAGCTAAGGCCAGGAGGAGGTTGACCAGGAGATCCTGCGACTTTGTGGGGCCACGGATAGGGAATGCATAAATAAGAAAGTGAGGGGAGAAATGCAACCAAAACGTAATAAAATATTGGTGAGGAGCCGGAATAGGGGCTGCAGCCTGGCACACTCCAAGTATATATGTGCCAGGGTATCCCTCATGCCGCAAAAGGGGCAGGTGTCTGGGATTGAGGTGAATATGAGGATATTCAAACTGGATATGGATACTGGATCCAGTATCCGTACTGGATATGAGTCAGCAGTGTGCCCTTGTTGCCTGGATATGAGTCAGCAGTGTGCCCTTGTTGCCTGGATATGAGTCAGCAGTGTGCCCTTGTTGCCAAGAAGGCCAATGGCATTTTGGGTTGTATAAGTAGGGGCATAGCGAGCAGATCGAGGGACGTGATCGTTCCCCTCTATTCGACACTGGTGAGGCCTCATCTGGAGTACTGTGTCCAGTTTTGGGCCCCACACTACAGGAAGGATGTGGATAAATTGGAAAGAGTACAACGAAGGGCAACGAAAATGATTAGGGGTCTAGAGCACATGACTTATGAGGAGAGGCTGAGGGAGCTGGGATTGTTTAGTCTGCAGAAGAGAAGAATGAGGGGGGATTTGATAGCTGCTTTCAACTACCTGAAAGGGGGTTTCAAAGAGGATGGCTCTAGACTGTTCTCAATGGTAGCAGATGACAGAACGAGGAGTAATGGTCTCAAGTTGCAATGGGGGAGGTTTAGATTGGATATTAGGAAAAACTTTTTCACTAAGAGGGTGGTGAAACACTGGAATGCGTTACCTAGGGAGGTGGTAGAATCTCCTTCCTTAGAGGTTTTTAAGGTCAGGCTTGATAAAGCCCTAGCTGGGATGATTTAACTGGGACTTGGTCCTGCTTTGAGCAGGGGGTTGGACTAGATGACCTTCTGGGGTCCCTTCCAACCCTGATATTCTATGATTCTATGATTCTATGAACCGCGCCAAGTACACACCCGTGCTCAGGGCTCTGTGAAGGAGCCGCCAACTGACATCCCCGGTGGACCTTGGGACTAAGATGGAATATAGGCTGGCCCACCAGGGCTCCTCACTCTCCAAAGGTGGCAGGAGGTCCCGCCATTTTGTATCGGGGCAGGACACGAGGGTGAGGGCGTGAAGGGTGTGGAGCATGAGCATGTATACATGTTTTCTTGGCGCGGTTTGAAAACAGACCGGCTGTATGTCGTGCAGCCGGCTTACAGTGAAGGGGTGAGGGGGTCGGTTGGGTCCACAGGCAGGGGTCCAAATAAAAGGTCCGGCGGGCCCGGGGTAGGGGGTAGGTGGGGCATGCCCTCGTGTAGGACCCAGTCGAGATAAACCCAAGCAGCGGGCGGCAAAGCGGCCTTCACCTCCTGCACCGGGGAGTACAAGGTCTGGAAAGCCCCATGCGCTGAGCGAGCGTCAGGGGATCCAGCCAGTCTCCCCGATCATAGTCCAGGAGGTCTCCGACTCTTGTGACCTCTGCCAGGACCAACCTCTGGCGCACCGAGCGGGACTCCACCACCTGCGCACAGAGCTGGGGGTTGTGTAGCAGGGGCTCCGCAAGGAGATCTGCCACCTTGGTGGCCGCCACGGACCTGGTCGTTGAAAAGAGTTTCCAGGTCTGGAGGACGTCCTGGTAGAAGACCGGCAGCCCAGAGAGGTCTCGCGGAAGACCTCTCGGATAGAGATAAAGGAGCTGCCGGTCGTATTGGAGCCCTTGGAAGCGGCGCAGGAAGGCATGCGCCAGTATGCTCCACACCAGACTACCTGCACCATAAAGGAGCCTCTGCAGGGTCTGGAGGTGGAAGACATGGACCTGAGTAAGCAGACATTTGAGGCCCTGCCCTCCCTCCTCCAGAGGTAGATGGAGAACCCCTGCAGGGACCCAGTGCAGTCCTGACCAAAAGAACTCCAGAATCGATGTCCGGAGGTTGGCCAGGAAACCCGGGGCCAGGACCAGGGTGTTGAGCTGGTACCAGAGCATGGACAGGACTAGTTGGTTAAGCACCAGCACTCTCCCTCGAAGGGAGAGGCACCGGAGTAGTACTGTCCATTTCCGGAGCCGCTCTATCACCCCGAACTCTAAATTCTGCCAGTTCTCCGACGGAGAGGGATGCGTGGCAGAAAGGTAAACGCCGAGATAGAGCAGCGGACCTGTGCTCCACCAGATGGCCTGAAGCGCGGGTGGGAGGGAGCTCGCCTGCCGCCAGTCCCCTACCACCAAGCCAGAGCTCTTGACCCAGTTGACCCGTGCAGAGGAGGCTGCCGAATAGGTGGCCTGGCAAGCCTCCACCCGCACCAAGTCGCCCGGGTCCTGGACCACGAGGAGCACGTCATCAGCGTACGCTGACAGGACCAGCCACAGCTCTGGCTCCCGCAGCACCAACCCTGTCAACCTCCTTCGGAGGAGACAGAGGAAGGGCTCGATCGCCAGAGCGTACAGCTGGCCTGAGAGGGGGCACCCCTGCCGTACTCCTTACCCAAAGCTGACCAGTTCGGTCAGAGTCTAGTTGAGCCTGACCAAACACTCTGCGGAGGCGTACAGCGCCCGGAGAAAGCTCACAAACTGGGGTCCGAAGCCAAACGCTTGCAGAGTGCTCAGGAGATACCCAGGATCCACCCTGTCGAACGCCTTCTCCTGATCTAAGGACAGGAGGGTGAACGACAGACCATCCCTACACCCGAGTTCCAAAAGGTCCCGGACCAGATATAGGTTGTCGAAGATGCTGCGGCCCGCGACGGTGTAGGTCTGGTCTGGGTGGACCACGTCCGCCAGCACGGACCCTAGCCGCAGCGAGATTGCTTTTGCCATGACTTTGTAGTCCGTGCTGAGGAGCGAGACGGGACACCAATTTCGTAAATTGCGAAGGTCCCCCTTCTTTGGCAATAAGGCGAGCACGGCTCACCTGCACAAAAGAGGGAGGACCCCACTCAGCAAAGACTCGGCCCAGACGGTGACTAGGTCTGGGCCAAGGACGTCCCAGAGCACGCGGTAGAACTCCACGGTCAGCTCGTCCATGCCCGGAGATTTATTGGTGGGCATGCGATGGATGGCTTCCGAGAACTCGGCCAGAGTGAGAGGCAGCTCTAGCTGGGCTCGGTTGCCCGCGCTGACCGTCGGGAGCTCCTCCCAAAGCACTCTGCAAGCGTTAGGATCAGTTGGATCCGGGGAGAAAAGGCTTGCGTAGAAGGCTCTCGCCCTCCCGCACATCTCCACCGGATCCGTGATGGGGGTGCCATCTTCTACCTGTAGGCAGATGATATGTTTCTTAGCTTCTCTCTTTTTCTCCAGGGCGTAGAAGAAGCGGGAGCTGTGATCCATCTCCCGAAGGAGACGGATGCGGGATCGAACAATGGCACCCCGGGCCCGAAGGTCCTCGAGGGTCCGGAGCTCCTCCCACTTCTTCCGGCACGCTCCGCAGAGGGGTGGATCCTTGGAGCTGGTGGCCAGATGCCTCTCCAGCTCTAAGACCTCCCGTTCCAACTGCTCTATCGCCGCATCCTTCCGTCAGCTGGCACCCTGGGTGTAGTCACGGCAGAAGAGCAGGGCGCGCACCTTTCCTAGGTCCCACCACTGCTGCGCCGAGGGAAAGGCACGCCGCTGCCCTCGCCAGGCCAGCCAGAACTCCCGGAAGGATGCCACGAACCCCGCGTCCTCCAGCAAGCTGTTGTTAAAATGCCAATAGGCAGGCCCCGGCCTCTCCGCGCAGAGGGAGGCTGTCACGGTGGCTAAATGATGGGCAGAAAATGGGGCCGGCTGGATGCTGGAGGAATGGGCTCGTGAAAGATGAAAGCGTGATAAATAAATGCAGTCCAACCGGGAGTGGCACGACCGATGGGCCTCCACCCGGACAAAGGTGATCGTGGAAGTGTCATCCGGGTGGTGGTCGCACCAGACGTCCACCAAGGAGTAGTGTTCGACTATCTCCTGGAGGACGGCGGCAGCGGCCGGGCTCTGCTCGGTCCCCGAGCGGTCCCGCTCCTCAAGGGTGATGTTAAAGTCCCCTCCCAGGACCAGGCACTCATGAGGACCAAGGTGCCGAGGAAGGCGGACGCCTGCTGATAGAATTGTAGCTGCTCCGGACTCGCTGCCGGGGCACAGATGTTGACAAGGTTGACTACGAGCCCCTCCATGCAGACCCGGAGGTGCAGCAGGTGGCCCGGCACAGCCTCGGCGACCCCCAGCACCTCGGGCCATAGGTCGGGGGAGAACAGGGTCGCCACTCCAGCCGTACAAACTGTGAGATGTCTAAAGTAGACCCTGTCACCCCAATCCAGCCGCCAGCTGTCTTCGGCGGTCGGATCCGTATGGGTCTCCTGCAGGAAAACCACAGAGTACCTCCCCTCCCGAAGGAAGGAGAGCACCTGGGACTTGCGGAGACCCATCCTACAGCCACTGGTGTTCAACGTTGCGATAGTGAGAGGTGTCATGAGGAGGGCTGGGGGGGATCCTCGCCGGCAGGGACGCTCGCGGCTCCCGATGGGCCGCGCAGCAGTCCGTGACCCACCCCGTAGGTGAGTAAGGAGTCATGGAAGAAGCAGACCCGCTGGTAGGCTGCAGCGCCCTGCCTCCTGGTCCTTTTACCCTCCCCCATGAGGGCCCTTGCGGCCCGGAGGATTTGATTGAAGTCCCCCCATCGCTGGAGAGCAAGCTGTACTTTGCTGCAGGAGCCACGGACGTCTTCTAGAAACTCCTGCAACTCCTCTCGCAATGCATGGGGGGTGGGGTTACGGTCTCCTGGTTACTCCCCTCTGCAGCTGGGTTGATGGAGGAGTCCAGGGGCTCCTCGGAGGTGGGAGCGGAAGCAACGGTTAGGGGAAGGGAACATGGGGAAAGGGGGGCTAGAGTGAAGTCGCCCAGATCGAGGCCCGCTGGCATAGGATCGTCCTCCACCTGGGTGATCAGGGTCAGACCCAGAGCCTCGATCTCCTCATATATAGACAGGAAATCATTTTCCGCCACCCCGGGATTCTCCCCGCCGGCACCTGACGCGACGGTTGCTTCGGGGCACACTGGGGTTTCAGATGGCACCTCGGGGGTCTTGGAGGGGAGAGACTCCCATGGAGGGGAGATACTGCCTTCCAGTGCTGCCACTTCTTCCCCAGCTGGCACTGGTGGATGGAACACACCCGTGGGTAGAGCAGAAGGCTCGGCATCGGTGCCCCCCTTCCTGGTCTTCCAGAGGGCCTCTGCATCAGATGGAAGGAGCGGAGCTCGAGCCTTCCGCTTGCCCTGCTTCCCCTGGACTAGGGCCCAGCCCTCCATGGCATCATCCGGGGGCTGGCTAGCAGAGGTTGTGTCAGGGGGCAGAGGTGATGGCTCAGGGACTCGAGGGGATAATGGTGGGACAGCACAAGGGAGGGAAGATTTCCCTTGGGTCAGGCCCTCTCCCATGCCCGGCGGTGTCCCTGCCACACTCTCCTCCACAGGCCCCACCACTCTTCTGGGCATAGTTGGGGAGGTGCCCCTTGGGCCCAAGTGGGAGCAATGGTGGACTGGGAAGGAGGAGGGGTGGTTTTGGGCACCGGGCAGCCAGGGGCGCCGGCGATGACGGGGCTGGTGCCCTGCTGGGGCTCAGGGGTCCCGGATGCACCTCCTTGCCGAGCCAAGGGGAAGTCCCTCCGGACGTGCCCCATCACCCGGCAGAGGTAGCACCGGGCCTCCCTCATGGAAGAATGCACCGGTAATGGGCCCCCTGGTAGGGGACTAGGAAGGACCCCTCCAGCACCTCTCCATCACACGCCGCCGGCAGCAGTTGAAGCTGCACTTGCCGGCGGAACGAGAGGACGTGACAGAGGGCGGGGTCTTTGCAGCCCAACGGGAGAGGGCTGATGACAGAGATGGGTTTCCCCAGGTTAGAGAGGGCGGGTAACAGGGTGGCATTGGGGAGAAAGGGAGGGACGGAGGTCAGGACCAGGCAGACGCCAAGGTCCTCTAGCGGCTCCAAGGGGACGAACACGCCCCCTACTGCCAGACCCTTCTCCACTGCCTCCTGGGCGGCGGCTTCCGATGTTAAGAAGAAGATGACCTTGCCATACATTTTGGAGGCCGTCACAATGGCCATGGGCCCCACCACCCTCGCCAACGCTCGTACATAGGTCTCCACATGGGGCGAGGAGGGCACCAGGAGGCAACGGATGCCGTGCTTCCTGGTCATGGTGGGAAAGGGGCCCCGGCCACTATAGATGGTAGTGGAGGCGGTGGGCAGGAGAGATGACGTAGTGGCAGGCAGGGGGGCTGACGCCAGCTGGTCATATGCCCTGGTGGCCGAGGGAGGGACACCCGCAGAACTGGTGGAGGGAACAGCGGGGAGGGACGCCCCAGCCGGTGGTGGGGTATGGGCATTGGGGGCAGCCCCTGCCATGGAAGGCCTGGTCTTTTTAGCGGGGCCCTTCCCCTTCTTCTTCCCCTGGCCCTTCCCACCGGCTGGGGGGGCTCCCCCCGAATCTGAGGGGGTGAGAGACGTGGCAGCACTGGAGGTCACCCAGTGCCCGTCGCTGTTGGTGCCCCAGTGGGGGCGGTGGCAGATGGTTCGGCAGCAGAGGTAGAAGCTTGGGGGGGTGACGGAGCGGAGGGAGGGGGAGGGGCAGCTCGGGCTGCTGGAGGGGCCCCACCCATCTCATCCCCCGCCATCATGAGCAGGGAGGGAAGGGGAGACACCAGAAGGAAGAGGGGAAAGGGGAAGCAGGTCGACCACTCCTCCCCGCTAGGCTGCAGGCAGGGTAGGAGGGCACCAAAAGGGGTGGGCTGGACGGGGGACAATCAAGGGCTAGGGGTCAGTCACTGACACAAGGTGGAATTCCGGCTCCTCTTGGTGCACTGGGGAGGGGGGATACAACAACATTCGGGGTGCAGTGAAAAGGGTTGAAACTAAAATGGGGAGTTGCACAAGCGCATGGGAGGGGGCATGGGCACACGGAGCAAGGGGCTAAGTGGTCTGGAGGTAGAACAGGGAAACCAAGGGGCTAGCTTCAGAGGCTGGGGTGGGGCAAACAAACCAAGACTGCAGAAGGAAATGGGCGGGTCAGGCAAACAAACTGCTAGTAAGGGGGGCTGGGGCAAAAGGGGGGGCAAAGCTACAAGTGGCAAATGGGGCAGGTAGTAAAGGGCAAAGCTGGGGGGTAGGCAGTCTGGGGGGGGTCACGTGCACTCACGTGCGCTTGCACAAATCTTTTTAGGCTGGCTGCTGCTTCTGGCCCAAAGGATGGAAATAGGGTGTGGCAAGCCAAGCAAGCAGCTGAGTCCAGAGGCAGGAGCTGAGGCAGATGGTATACAGGCAGTGGGGGCAGTGGAGGGGGCAGTGGTGGTGGTAGTGGTGGGAGTTGGGGGGGACACACAGATGGATCGGGGGGCAGCTCCATGCCACACCCCCTGTGTCCCTGGAAACACAGTCAAGACCCCCACCACAAGAACACAGTTTGAAAATTACTCAGTCTTAGGGCCCCCTCCACGGTTGTCTGCAAAGTCTGTATGTGTTCCCCCACTGGTGGATGGTCCTCTTCTTCTCCTGCTCGGGGCTTCAGCAGCTCCAGGCAGCAGACTCCACAGCAGCAGCAGCAGCAGCTCCAGGAACTCCAAGTGGTGGTCCAGGCAGGCAGAAGGGACCCCTCTCAGGTGGTGGTGGTGGTGGTGTCCACAACAGCAGTGGCTGGGGTCTCTCACTCCTCCTCTCTGGGGAGTGGGCTAGCAGCCCCCGCCCCGGGGCTGCAGTTGGAGCAGCAGCAGCACCCGAGAGTGGGGGGTCCAGCAACCAGGTAGCAGAGAACGGTGGAGGGGGTGTCTGGCCCAGCCAGGGGAGCAGCTGGAGCAGCAGGGAGAACTTAGGGCCCAGCAGCAGGAGTAGCAGCTTCCCACCTCCTTCCAAGCTAGAAGGCTATGGAAGAGTAGTGGGAGGGAGGGAGGGAGAGAGAGAGAGATTCGCTCCAGGCTAAACAAATCCCTGGTACCAGGATAAGTGAAATGGTAGCTGCTCCAGGTCAATTAAGACACCTGGGGCCAATTAAGAACTTTCCAGAAGGCAGGAGAAGGCTAGGTTGATTCGGACACCTGAACCCAATCAGGGGCTGGCTGAAACTAGTTAAAAGCCTCCCAGTCACTCAGGTGGGTGTGCATGTCAGGAGCTGTGGCAAGAAGTTGTGTGGTTGGAGAAGCTTAGTAGTACACACCATAACAGGTACAAGGAAGGAGGCCCTGAGGTCAGGGTGAAGTGGAGCTTGAGGAAGTGAGGGCTGCTGTGGGGGAAGTAGCCCAGGGAATTGTACATGTCATGTTTCTAAAAGGTCAGCTACCATAGCTGATACTATTAGGGTCCCTGGGCTGGAGCCCGGAGTAGAGGGTGGGCCTGGGCTTCTCCCCCCCTGACCTTTGCCCCTGATTAATCACTGAGACTGGGAGACAACAGAGACTGTGCAAGGAAGGATAACTTCTCCTTACCTCCCTCGCTGGCTTATGATGAAAATGGCTCAGTAGACTGTGACCCTTGTCTCTAGAGAAAGAAGGGTTATGTGGAGGGTCACAGTGAGCCTCTGAGGCTAGGGAAATCCACCAGGAAATGCAGGACCCACGGAGGCAAGGAAAGAGCTTTGTCACAGTATGTTGTATTCAAAGCTCAGAATATGACTAAGGTCAATGCTTGAATGGTACCTGAGGATCAAAAAATTCATGCAACTAGTCAGGGATCTTAACTGACTAATTTGTTAGACAGGAGTGGATTGGGTCAATGCTATCACTACAAATATTATCTACAGATAGTTCACTAAGAAAAAAACCTCTTCATACACTTCTGCTACAACTGCTAGCATTTGAAAAGTATGGCAGAAACACAACACAAACAGTAAGATTGCCGCAGGTTAAAAACATCTGAAAAGGCTCCTCGTCTATTTGTATTTACTGTTTGCACAACTATTGAGGACTCTTACATACCAAGAGCAAGTGTAAGTTTCTAAAGAGAAACAACACCTTCTCGGTATGTGTATATATATAACTTCTTACTATATGTTCCAATCTATGGATCCGATGAAGTGGGCTGTAGCCCATGAAAGATTATGCTCTAACAAATTTGTTAGTCTCTAAGGTACCACAAGTACTCCTGTTCTTTTTGAAGATACAGACTAATATTGCTGCTACTCTGAAACTTTAAGAAAGGGTACAAATGTAATTATGTCACTTCTAGTCTTTCAGTTCAGAAAAATATCTAGCCTGCATTCCTGAAATCAATCCATATCATTAAGCAATTACTGACATAGGTATGTGGAGCAGAAAAGAGAAACCTATAATTTTTCTCATTGATGGATTTTGAGAATATTGCCTGTACGATCTTTCTCACAGAGGCTGTGATTTTGTACCTCTACATTTCCACCTTACCTGCTTTAATAATAACAGCTGAGAACCCATATTTCTTCAATTGGTTAAGAGAACTTCTTTCATAGTCTCCTTCTGTTAAGAGCACCTCTTCTGGAGTATTTCAGGGGAAGCTGCATTTAAAGTCATCAGCCACAGTTGTTTCTGAATGTATCAGGAGGGAGAGGTTTTGGCTTTATGTTTCAGGGTTCTTGGTGTGTAGAAGCTTGGCTAGAGTTGTGGAAAAGCAAAGGCAGTACAAATACATTCCTGGAACTATTACAAGTACTATTGCTATTAGTCATCTGGGACTAACAGCTGAGGAGTCATAGGGTAGGTTTTTGGTCAGACAATTTGGGATTGTTCAAGTAATTAACAAGCAGTCAGCAAATTCTGGGCCAATTATTAAATTATCCAGGGTTTTTGTGCTGATATGTGTGCTCTTCAGCATGTACTTTGGTGCCAGGCATCATGTGCTTCTAGGTAGTAGCCAGACTACTGATTCTCTCTCTCTCTCTCTGTCTCATCTTCAATGGTTTCATTTCCTGACACTGATATGGAAAACCAAAGGGTGGCTTTGTCCAACCCTGATTTCTCACAGATACGTGGCTATAGAGGGCAGGGGCTCTGAGAAAATCAGAAGCCCCAGCAGATGGTAGCTTTATCTTGGGCTTCCTGCCAGACTTCTTTCCTTAAGTAAAGCGAAGAGAGTCAGGCATGTTAACAGGTCATGTGGTCTTTTTGTGAACTAACACGATAGCATGGCAACCTTTCTCTTGACAACTGTGAGTTGGGCAGAACACCAGTTTTTCCAAAGCTGAGTGCCTAAGGGGATCTCAGAAGCCTTTTCTTAAAGAAAAAAATTGCTTGATGTTTTCAGAGAAAGCAAAACTCAGTTAGAGGGATCTTATGCTACATTGGATGAAGTGGGTATTCTCCCACGAAAGATTATGCTCCAATTCATCTGTTAGTCTATAAGGTGCCACAGCACTCTTTGCCACTTATACACAGTATATTATGTGAGATGTTTTCCATATAAACTTGTTTAAATTATTATTTAACTCTTTTGTAGCTCTTTTTGTGATTATTGGCATTGATGCTTAAAAATTGGCACATGGTTTTCATACCCACATCACCACCAACTTAATATTGCCTTAAGTGAGCTCAGTTTATTTGAAGATGAGTATATTAACTATTGCAATACTACCTTTCTTAAAAAAAATAATATTTGGATAATTGCACAAAAAAAATAAAATTATTTGTATTCCAGTAACTAAAGGCCTTGCCTGGGGCACTGTATAAACATTTAGAAATAAACAATCTCTGTTCTGAAAAGTTTACAATCCAAGGTCCCAGTCTCTCAATTTATAATATCTTTTTTTGGCTTCTACATCCATGCAGAGCTCAGATCA
Organism: Dermochelys coriacea; assembly: GCF_009764565.3. Lineage (NCBI taxonomy): Eukaryota > Metazoa > Chordata > Testudines > Dermochelyidae > Dermochelys > Dermochelys coriacea. The sequence continues at coordinate 233,273,984 of NC_050069.1, forward strand.
GTGGTATTCTGCATATGCACAAGGAATTTGGCTGTGTATGCAAACTTGCAGGATCAGGGTCAAAATAGGTAAGACAGAAGAAGGGTAGAAGAAGACATACTTCAAGCAGGTAAGTGGTCAAAGTGTTGTTCAGCACACATCATGTTAGGTCCAGGATCTTTTATGGTTTTAGATATGGTGGGTGTGATGGGGTTCACTCTCTGCTCGTGATGCCTCCTGCTCAGGGAATTAGCTCTGTCTCTCAGTTGTGCTCTCCTCAGCAGTCTCTCCACCCACTTCTCTCTGTATGCAGCCTCTCACTCTCAGTGCTGCCACTTCTGGTGCATGGCTTGGCCCTCCAGCCAGGTCACTAAGTCCCTCCCCTTTCAGGGAAATTTCAGTCTTTTCAGACCAGCTTTCCGGCAGGCATCTCCTGAGCCACTATCCAGTGGTAGGTAGGGGAACTCAGGCTCACCCTCTACACTGGGTTCCTGCCCAGGGACCCTATAACATGAAGCCAAGGCCTGTACTGCCTTTGACCTTGCTGCTGTTTCCCTGGGCTTTTGCCTACCTATCTCTTCCCCTCCCTCCCTGGGTTCGCTAGCTTCTCCACTCCCTCTTCTCAGGGAGTCTCTGCAACCTGCCTTCCTGCAGCCTCGAACACTTTTCCCCCTTTCGAGGGAGTGACTGCCCTTCCCTAGCCACCTCTGCCCCTTCTGCCCTGTAGCCAGCTACCTGGCTTTCTGCAGGCCCCACCTGTTCCTGCCCAGGTGAGCCCATTGCTCCCCAATTAGCTCCCTGGATTACAGCCTAATTAGTAGTTTGGACCCATCCACCCCCACACAGCTCTTGCTGAGCCAGTGTGGGTTGCACGCCCCATTACAGTGGGGTATTTTTTATGGGGAAGGAATGGAAAGGAAGCTGAGCAGTAGTCGGGGGAAAAGAGGGAGCCGAGAGGGTATAAGAAGGGAGAGATGTTGATGGACTGAGGGAGGGAGGAGAGGAGAAAAAAGGAAGGTGTGGCAAGCAGGAGGACTCAGACGATGATAAAAGTAGGGCTCAAACTCCAAGAAAGTCCGAAACTTGATCTTCGTTCTGACATCCTGGATCCAAGAGTCTGAAGACAGGCTCCTGCTGCTGCCGCAGCCACTGTTCTGTGTGGGCTCCCTCATGCTGGTCACAACCATGTGGTGGGTGGGGAATGAAGGCTTCTGAAGCCTGGGCCCTGGCATGGTGGGTATAGCAAGGAAGGGGCTGACAGTCTCTGAACATATCCCCATTCCTAAAGGAACCTGCTTCTGGAGGAAATATTGTCTCTCTATTTGTAATGTACTGAAATATTTGCTTCCTTTTGAGGGATTGTGGTGTAAGAAAGAGCAGGGAGGAATAATTTAACACAATAACAGCTTTCTCTAATCCCTCTTTCATTTGCACATTTTTTCAGATGACTCAGGGATGATACATGAATACCAGTCTAAACCAGATACGTTTTTAAAAAGTTAAGGTATTTGATTATCATAGAAAGTAGAGATGGATAAGCCCTGTCAGATCTATTCCTTCTCTCTGCCAGTGTAAAATTTTTACCTATTGTACATTTACAAGTGTTTTGTCCAGTCTGTTCCTAAGGTCCCAAGAGATGGGACTTTCAGTGTTTTGGGAGAGTGTTCTACAGTTTAATAGCTCTAACAACTGGGAAGATTTCCCGTCCCTTGACAGTTTAAATGGCCGTTTTCATCATTTAACTCCATTACTCCTAGTTATTATTAGTAAATATTTGGAAGAAGATGAGGGAGCAAATATATGATAGACGTGAAGGCATGTTGCTTAATGCACTACAAGAAGACACTTAAACTCTACAGTGCTCAGTGCGATATAAGATCCTATGTAGAACAGAATAGAAAAGAATTTGTATTACAGTAGGGCTAAACTTCCAAATTGGGACTGGGCCCACACAAAAATACAGACGTAAAAAAAGAGGCAATCCCCTGCCTGAGAGGGCTTACACTCTTACTCCTTTCTACTATTCTAAATAAGTCCTATCACTCCTTGATGTTTCAAATACCTTCAAATATTGGTAGACTTATCATATTCCCTGTGATCATTAATTACTTTGCCAAGCTATCATATACTTATTTAACTCTTAAACTTTCTTTCTAAGTCCATCCCTTCAGCTACCTAATCATTTTTGTTACGCTGCACTCCTGCCAATTTATAAATAACTTACATGGCATGGTAACAAGCTGCTCAGAAATGAACGAAGTATTGCAGCAGAGCTGTACTGAAGGGTCCGTTATCACCCGGTTCTATGGCATGATGCCTGTTATTAAGATAAACAGATTCTCAGATCAGTTATTGATCCAGTACATGTAACATCTAATGACCTTTGAACAAGCTAAATTAAAAAGAAAATATACTTGCACGCATGTGGACAGATCACCTTTATCAGTTTTTACATACTGAAGGATTTAAACAGGTAGAATTTAATCAAATAACTTTCCACATATGTTCATTAGGATTAGGATAACCCACTTCACTTATTCAGTTTTGAGTGACAAAAGCCATTGTATTTCAAAACTGAGAGTATGCCACAACTGTAGCCTTAGACTTGGGGTAATTTAATTTATTCATGTTGGCCTTTGCTCATAGATTATGCAGCATAAACATACTCTATACAGATTTCCAAGAATTTTCACAGACTGTGGTATGCATAGAAACAAATGACTTGGAATGAGAAGCTCTGTTCTTATAGCTATTGGTCAATGACTGTAGATTGTCCAACAACCACTGACCTATAAGCAGTAGACTTTTCATGCTGTCTGGGAACTAAGTATATAGTTGAAATTTGCAAATCAGTGCAGGGGAGTTAGACCCATAATTTCCATATTTTTCAATGGAAGAAGTGTGGTTAGATCTCATTCACTGGTTTGAAAATCTCAGCTGTGCTTTTCCTGGACAGATTTATGCTTCAAGAGTAGTGTGAACAGCAAAATGAGAGCTACAGCTTCTGCTATTATCTGTTATTTACAGGTAGATACACCTACCACACTACAAGCAAAGTGAGTCTGGCCAATAGCATCTCTTCAGACAGATTAGGGGAACGTGCAATTGGAATTTCCTCTGGAAGTCATCAAGATTCAGGGCTGGTTTACACTACCGCTGTAAGTCAACCTGAGTTATGCTACTTCAGTTACGTGAATAACGTAACTGAAGTTGATGTAGCTTAGGTCGACTTACCACGGTGTCTACACTGCACTGTGTTGACGAGAGACACTCTCCTGACAACTTACCTTACTCTTCTCATGGAGCTGGAGTACCGGAGTTGACAGGAGAGCACTCTGGAATTGACTTAGCGGGTCCTCACCACACCACCTAAATCGACACTGCTGCATCAATCGCAGCAGTGCTGATCCACCGGTAAGCATAGACATGGCCTCAGAGATTAAAATAAAAGTAGTGACAGCGAGTGGGGCTGGATTCCATGACTCTTTCCCCCAAGCTTTGATGGTACACTTAAGGCTTGCATAATTTGAATTTAAAATGATTTTGCTGTCAACCGTAAATATTTGGCAAGGCTTCTCTGGAACGGTCTCCTCACAACCAAGCAAGTGTGGAAGTGCAGAAAGGCCATTAACCTGACTGAACAGAAGGAAAAATTAACTTCAACTCAATAACTTTCATTTAACTACAATGTGTCTTTTTTTTCCTGTGAGTGTGCAGAATTCATCAATTTTTAATTTAGAAGCTTCCCATAGTGCTGTGACTTGACAGTTTTGTAGCAGTGTGCAGTGCATGGATGATATCAGGTTCATCTTTCTGGTCAGAAAAGCCTCTTTCAATTTACAGACCTAGTAGAGATTTTCATTTACGGTTTGAATCTGCAACTCTTCCTCATACATGTTTATTTCCAAGTTACGCTATGGCACCTATCACCATAGTGCCTTCATAAATCACAAAAATTTGTGGACTTAACCATATAACATACCTACAAAGGAAGGAAAGATTAGAACTCCCATTTTACACAAGAGAAACTCAGACAGAGAGAAATTAAACAATTTGTCCAAAGAAACATAGGAAATCACTGCCAGAGCTTGAACAAGAACTCAGATCTAAGTTCCCACCATGTACCTTAACTAGAAGGCCATCCTTGATGCTGATGATATGGTTCCCATGGGTGAGTGCTAGTAAACGTACCAGATTGGATCCTTAATCAGTTTTTCTTTTGAAGAACAAGTATGTTGTATGAATATTTCTGTCTGTTTACATGCCTCAGACAATATATGATTTCAGAAAATTGAGCTTAGAAAGGTAGCAAAATAATGAGAAGATAAGATGACTGTACAACAAATAACAAATTAAATCCTAAAGAAGGAAAGGAATCTTTCATTTTTTCATTGTCACCTCCAATATTCAAAAGTTAAGGCAAAAGCTGGATACCAACAACGTGATAAAATAATGGCTGACTTAAATTGATTCAGATGATACTGCCCTTTATCTGCAAAAGAACAGATGCACTCGCTGGTTCCAGATTATGAAACTGTAACTTCAAAACACATTCTTCCCTCAAGTAAGCAGATTTAAAAGTAAAATCAATGTCTCTATGCTGCATGCAACTCAAGTTCATTTTTCTTGAAAATTATGGAGATCATGTGAAAAATGTACTTCAACACTTTCACCTTAGACTTTGGTCTCAGCAAATATAATGTATTGTATGTACAATGAACTGTGAATGACTGTTTAAAAAGTAAAAGCAGCCAAGCTCCACCACATGTGCTGGCATAGGAGCTATCAAAAAGCATGAAAACGTCCTGTGCCAAAGAAAAACAGCCCTTACCTTTTCCTGTTTCTGGTTCACCAGAAGCCAATTGAGTCAGTAGAAATCGATACCTCATGTGACTGGGTTTGACCTTGGTAACCTTGACCTATGTTATCTGACCTGTGCCAGGAAGTAAACTTCTTACCAGCACTACTAGGTGTGTGTGATCTTTACTACTTAGTATAAGAAGTAAAGCACATTACAAACCTTGGTTATCCTAAAAAGATACATGTCTTGTCCTGAACAAAGAGTTTTCAACGAATAGGGGAAGAGGGGAAAAACAATCACTTACTCCTTGCTGACTTACTTTATGCAAGAAGGATGGTGGTGTTCGCTTCTAGAAAGCTGTTTCCAGAAAATTACAGAAGTCTCAGATGAAAGTCTATTCTAGCTGGAACATTAGAGTATGTTGAGAGTCCTGGAATATTTCTTCCTTACTTCATCCCATGCTGAAGACCAGCTGGTAGAATATCTGGGAATAAAAAAAGAAAAATGTTACCTGTCTTCAAATGGCTTTACACTGGAAGCCTCTACAGGATTACCAAATTATTTCAGCGCCAGTGAAGAATCATTAAAAATCCCTATACTGCACTCTGCAAAGATGTAGCCAAAATCATAGGCAAATTCCATTTTGTGTGCTAATGTTAATTGCCTGTGACCTGGTCCAACTAGCCCTTGAATTATCCACAGGCTGCATGGTCTGCAGGACACAATATGGAGGGAAATCAGAGAGTGGGGCTGAAGCAGGTGTTGAAGGTGGTAGTGGAAACAGCAATCTGGAAGCCATGAGCACAAGTATGACTGGAAAAAGGCTAATGTAGTGCCCATCTTTAAAAAAGGGAAGAAGGAGGATCCTGGGAACTACAGGCCGGTCAGCCTCACCTCAGTCCCTGGAAAAATCATGGAGCAGGTCCTCAAAGAATCAATCCTGAAGCACTTAGAGGAGAGGAAAGTGATCAGGAACAGTCAGCATGGATTCACCAAGGGAAGGTCATGCCTGACTAATCTAATCGCCTTTTATGATGAGATTACTGGTTCTGTGGATGAAGGGAAAGCAGTGGATGTATTGTTTCTTGACTTTAGCAAAGCTTTTGACACGGTCTCCCACAGCATTCTTGTCAGCAAGTTAAGGAAGTATGGGCTGGATGAATGCACTATAAGGTGGGTAGAAAGCTGGCTAGATTGTCGGGCTCAACGGGTAGTGATCAATGGCTCCATGTCTAGTTGGCAGCCGGTGTCAAGTGGAGTGCCCCAGGGGTCGGTCCTGGGGCCCGTTTTGTTCAATATCTTCATAAATGATCTGGAGGATGGTGTGGATTGCACTCTCAGCAAATTTGCGGATGATACTAAACTGGGAGGAGTGGTAGATACGCTGGAGGGGAGGGATAGGATACAGAAGGACCTAGACAAATTGGAAGATTGGGCCAAAAGAAATCTAATGAGGTTCAATAAGGATAAGTGCAGGGTCCTGCACTTAGGATGGAAGAATCCAATGCACCGCTACAGACTAGGGACCGAATGGCTCGGCAGCAGTTCTGCGGAAAAGGACCTAGGGGTGACAGTGGACGAGAAGCTGGATATGAGTCAGCAGTGTGCCCTTGTTGCCAAGAAGGCCAATGGCATTTTGGGATGTATAAGTAGGGGCATAGCGAGCAGATCGAGGGACGTGATCGTTCCCCTCTATTCGACACTGGTGAGGCCTCATCTGGAGTACTGTGTCCAGTTTTGGGCCCCACACTACAAGAAGGATGTGGATAAATTGGAAAGAGTACAGCGAAGGGCAACAAAAATGATTAGGGGTCTAGAGCACATGACTTATGAGGAGAGGCTGAGGGAGCTGGGATTGTTTAGTCTGCAGAAGAGAAGAATGAGGGGGGATTTGATAGCTGCTTTCAACTACCTGAAAGGGGGTTTCAAAGAGGATGGCTCTAGACTGTTCTCAATGGTAGCAGATGACAGAACGAGGAGTAATGGTCTCAAGTTGCAATGGGGGAGGTTTAGATTGGATATTAGGAAAAACTTTTTCACTAAGAGGGTGGTGAAACACTGGAATGCGTTACCTAGGGAGGTGGTAGAATCTCCTTCCTTAGAGGTTTTTAAGGTCAGGCTTGACAAAGCCCTGGCTAGGATGATTTAACTGGGACTTGGTCCTGCTTTGAGCAGGGGGTTGGACTAGATGACCTTCTGGGGTCCCTTCCAACCCTGATATTCTATGATTCTATGATTCTAAGTAATCACTCGAACAGTTTCTTCTGCTGCACTTTGCCTTCCTTCCTGCAGTCATGTTCCATGAGTATGTCCACCAATCTCTCATCAAGATGTGTAACCTCTGTCTCTTTCCACCCTTCCTTCTTCCTTATTCATTATGTACTCCATTTGGTCATTCTGGAACCCTGTCTGATGATTCATTTTTTCTAAAAGCTCTTCCATTAACTCATCGAATTCTTTCTCCTTGCCTACAGTAGATGTTCCTTTATAGAATCATAGAATATCAGGGTTGGAAGGGACCTCAGGAGATCATCTAGTCCAACCCCCTGCTCAAAGCAGGACCAATCCCCAATTAAATCATCCAACAGATTTTTGTCCCATATCCCTAAATGGCCCCCTCAAGGATTGAACTCACAAGCCTGAGTTTAGCAGGCCAATGCTCAAACCACAGGATCCTGGTGCTGTGTGTTTTTCCCTGCAAGGGGAGAAGGGCTTTGAAAAGAAAATGAAAGAACACATTATTGTCTGACCATGATAACAAAAATTAAATTTCCCACACTATCAAAGGGACTGCTTTAATTCAAGGTCAAAAGAGTATACTTTTAATCAAGGGGCTTTATGTTATCCATGCAAAAAATACCAGTCACTTTCAGACATCCTTTGGAGCAGCACTGAAAGCCATCACACATCATGGTAAATTTAATACAAAATTCAATTGAAATGATTTTCTACATGCCCTTCACTTTTTTCTGGGTGTAAGGTGCGGGAGAGGGCAAAGGACTTATGAATGGTCTAGTCTCTAGCTATGGTTTTTCAATCTTTTCAGGAAGGGCAAGCTCTACAGAACACTGATATTCTGGAGGTCTCCAAGTAGAAGCATGAACTGCTGTTCCAGGCCAGTGGAGGATCATTATCTGTGTATAGAGGGGCCAGAGGGGCTTCTGGCTTGAGTCAGACTGATTTCTGTGTGAACAGAAGGGGGACTTGATCTTAAAACCTGAATCAGAACACAAACAGTGTGCTTACATTACCTGTGACTCCCAGGATAGGTCTAATTTCCACACCAAAAGTCTAGGATGTAGCAAGATGTTGTAGGATAAAATAGGAAGTAGCCTAATTCTCATGAATATACTTAAATTTTTAAACAAGTGTTTGTGGATTTTTCCCCCACTGTGCATGTTGGTGTAATACTGACATACCAGGCCAAATTCATCCCTAGGATGAATCAACTAATTTCAATAATTACACCACAGATGAATTAGACCTTAAACAGAAGATATGCTAAAGTTATAATAGCACACACACTGAAAAAAGGAAATGGGAAAGCACTTGAGATGCACAAACCCTCTCATTATGTGTGTGCACGGTGCCCAGAACAATATGGCTCCAATCCCCAACAGGGCATCTAAGTGCTACCATAAAACAAATAATAATCCACTTTGAGTGTAGGCTTGGAAGGATTTTTACCTCATTCAAGATTCAAACCAAACCTTTTTGGCAATTCAAAAGAAAATGTTAACTTGTCACTCTACTGCCATTGTTTTTTCTACCTCTTTATTCTTTCAACACGTCCAGCCCAAACAGAAATAGCAAAAACAGACAGCTTAAAATAAAGCTTCTTAACAATATTTTCAGTCCAATTTTTACAGATTGAGGAGATTCAAATAGTTTGGATGAGCCTCAGACAAGCATGCAAAATTCTAGATGCTTATCTGGAATGAATCTAAATTCTAAACATTGTAAGGTTCTCCCCACCACTACAAAGCTCCTAAGCAGAATCTAGAGTTTAATGGCAGAGGAGGTAACAAAATCAATCACAGCATATATGTTGAAACAAAAAAGAAAAGTAGTCCTGGAGAGCTGGTATTATTCTTTCATAATTGTTCCTCAATCAGTGGCAGATATGATCTAAGGAAGAAGTACCCATAATTTGCCTTCATGATGTTTAATATCTATCTCAAAAAGATCTTCTTCAGTTTCCTACACTTAAGAGATATCATCACAGATAGGAATATCTTTGAAAAAGTTGCTCTCAACAGTTGCATAGATCAAAACAACCTGAATGGGCTGGAGTGCATTCAGGCTAACGAAAGATATAATGAAAAGTGATATTCCACATGGTATAAAGAGAGATGTTTTTAACATCCTTCTGATGATGAAGTATATAGCCCAAGCAGATGGTGCCTCACTAAGAAAAGTCAAGTAGACATTTGTCACTACCAGGGGAAATGGAAGGAAGACCATAGTGGGATTTATGTTACCAGATAAGAAAATGTTTCAGCAGCCATGTTACAGATGTCATTTTAAAACATTAGCTACAATTGCAAATATATATATAATAAATAACTGGAATGAAAACAAAACATTGCCCCTGCTAGAAGATCAGGCAACAGATTAATATAATCAAGAAAGCATCCATCTGAAAGCTGATGACTGTGAAATATAAGTACAAAGTGGGACAATACTATCTATTGTAACTAGTTTTGTGTGTATTATATATGGTGATCTTTTGTGATGTTTTTCTTTCTGTGCACTTATCCTCTTCTGCTGAAAAGTATGCGTTGGTTTGGTGTGCTAGTTTATTCTATTCAGATATTATAAGCACCCAAAATGCATAAAAGTATTTTGGGTGGGATTTGGCTGAAATATTTACTTATTTGAATGCACGGCTCCAAGCATGCTTCTGTAGTTCACAGGGTACAACATGTTTCAATATAAATTGTGCAATTTAAATTGGTTATTAACAGCAAAGAGGCAGCTTCTGAAATGAATAGCTCATAAAGAACACGTTTGTTTTTAGAGGTGTGCAGGAAATGGTTTTCCCATCCTGCAAAAAATTTTAAAAGATCAAAAAAAATTTGGAATGGTGACAAAAAGTCGAAATCTCAACAACTTTTGTGAACTGAAAATCCACCCCCTCCCAAAAATTCAGTTTTGGGGCCAGTTGAACAGTGCATTTTAATAATTTCAAAATGTTTTTAAACCATTATCTATTTATTTTTCATACAATTAGCTTAAATAAAAGGTCATTCCAAACTAGAAAAACAGAATTTTTCATTTCAAAAATGTCAAAATGAAACCTTTCCACAATTTTGAAACTTTTTTCCAAAATCATTTTGAATTGAAAAATTCATCACAATGGACCCTTTCCTACAAAAAGTTTTGGTTTCAATGAATGGTTATTTTCATATGAAAACCATTTTGTAGAAAATTTCCCAACCGGCTCTGTGTATTTAATATAGCAGTACAGGAGATCTCTGGCAAAAGTCTTCAGACTTATGGCCTGGCGATCAGAACATGGGGCTGAGTCGCAGAAACACCTTGGGAACAGATCCTCAGCTAGTATAAACTGTATTTAAACCATTTACTCCAGTTTACACCAGCTGAAGATCTGCCCCCTTCATTTGAATTCTGATCCAATAACAATCCTCCCTGCAGCTGTGAACTATGCACACCCTTTCTATATTTCCTTGTCCCCATGTTGCAGATAGGGATATCAGTACTTAGCATAGCTACCTTACACCTGTGTCATGAGGGTTAAGTAGTTAACATTTGTAAAGCATTATAGCAGTGCAATGTATTATTATAAATTTGAATTTATCAATTCATATTCCTTAATATTGTTCCCAAACAGACACTGGCCACTCCTCAGCAACGGGCAAACCTCCTAAGACTCAGGTTTGGTTTAGTTTAGACATACAAAAGTTACTCACTCTATTTTCATTGAGCTCCATTTTGAACAAACACATGACGTGACAAGGGCAGCGGGTTCAGCACATCTGCCAGGCACCCTGGCCACACACAGTGTGAATGGCCATCTGCTGGGACTTCAGCAGGTACTTTGGACTGTCACAAAAGTTCTCTAGGCAGACTGTCCAACACTGGGTATCCTCTGAGTGAATCTAGCTCTCAAAAACTAGAGATGAAAGAAACCTAGAGGTAGGTCATCTAGTCCATTCCCTACCAATGTTGGATTGTTCCTTCAAGTATTAGTGCTTTTACTTTCAGTTTTCCATGCCTTTATAGTCTACTGTAATTCATAGAAAATACACACTATATTATTCTGACTCCATGAGAGACAATGGCTGGTGGATCCATGTATTATAGTGACAGAGCCACTGGCCCTGGCCAGCATCAAGCTATGACTTATTCCTGCTATGCTTACAAGCCCCTCTTCCATTACTGTGCAAGGAATCCTAGCTAGAGCTGGGCTTTTAGACATGTAAAGGGTGTGCATCCACTGTATGAACTCCATGAATCCTTGCCTATTCCTCTGTAATGGAAGTGCACCAGTTCCACTGGATCAGGGGCTCTGCAGCCGCTGAGGAGATGACATGATTTGCCATCTGACAACCTCTCGCAAATTGATTCTTGCACTAAAAAGGAAGTAGAGGCTCAAGAAGTGGAAGAATGACTTTCCAGCAGGACAACATATGCCTTAGCAAAAAAGTCATTCCTTTTCTAGATCTCAGCAGAGATGCCTACTGTATGTGGTTAGGAACAGTCTTTAGAGAAAATACATCTGAGAACAGAAAAGAAATGGAAATGAATAGATGTGATGAATCAGTTTTAAGGAAAGATAATTAAGGCTAGAGAACATTTACTAAACCTTAGAATACCAGTCAAAACCAAGCTCATAATTCATCAGGGCTCAAGTCACTCATTATTATTCTGTTATTTTATTACCTCATCCTTTTGGGGGATTGATTTTCTCTTTCAGTTTATTTCAACTCATGAATCTTCTCTGCTACAAATAACTGTCACTTTGTGGTTCAATAGTAATGTTTTTATAATTCCAATTCTATAAACACCTATACATTTAGATTTTTTGGGTCAACTATTTTTCTAAAGTGCCGTTATGGATTCTTATGATGATATGAGAGTGCTGCCTACAGAACTCAAATGCAAAAGATCTGAACTTTTGCCCAAAATACACAATGCATCTGTGTCAGGAAGTAGATTTTTAGCCTTCTACTAGATTATGTGATCTAATCATTTCTTTCACTTTCCACATCTGTGCTGATATGTAATCAAATTCCTTTACTCTTCAAAAAAGAGGTGGTTAAGCATGGGACTGAGAACAAGGAGATTTGGGTTTGATTCCTCATACTGCCACTGACTCAATGTGTTGTCTTGGGCAAATCACTAAACTTCTTTCGTTTGGAGATCTGCAAAATGGAGTTAAGTCAATCTTTTGTGAAGCAATTTGAGATTTGTGGCTGGAAAGGGTCACATACTATAAATGTTAAGTATTATTTTTTATAACTGGTTCAGGTCAGGAATTTTGGCTAGAATTGAAAGGATATGGATAGAATAATGCTCTTTCCCCTAAAAATGTTATTTAGGGCTCACTATGTTAACAATAGGTCTCTTTCCAAATGGTCTGGTGGCAAGCAAACAGAGATAATTCAATCAGCTCAGTTTGAAGCAGTCTTTTAATGAGCAATGGTCTACACCAACTGTAGACCATTGTGTTGACTGTATTCTAAACATGTTTTACCCTTTGCATATAAATCTACAAAGCAGATGCAAATACATTTAAATCTTCAAAATATAACTTCAATTTCTCAGATTGACAAAGAATTAGCAAATAGCAACAAAGGATAATGGAAAAGTTTGTAGTGCTTCTTTGTTAAAAACAGATTAGAGATGGGCCTAAATCAACCCCATAGATCTGAACACCTATCAATGTTTGGAGTCTGAACATGGATTTGGACTGATTTGCCCCCACCTGCTCCTTACACATCTGCAGAAGCCACTGCATCCCAGAGGTATTCACCTTCCGAAGAGGGCAGGAAGTGCTCGATGTGGGTAGGGTGGTGGAATTAGAATGGGTCACTGTTAAATTATGGTTGGAGCTCTATCAATACAAGCTATATAAGTAGTGGTTGCTTATGAAATGCTCTAAATCAGTACATGCCCAGTCTCCTTGCTGTGCAATGCTGCCTACTTCCAGCACTGACTTGGATGGCCGCAGGCCGGCCTACACACACACAAGGATTATTCTGCTGCTAACAACGCAAGACTACAGGGAACCTCCATCTCTGTCAATGTACCCGTCTTGTCAGCGCCACCGGCTCTTTGCAGACAGATGGGCTCATTTCCCATCCTGCATGTTTTACTATTGTAAATAGAAAATAAATTACAGTGATGTTAGGGCTCCTTCAAGGACTGACAGTTGGATCTAGTCGTGTGCCTGTTCCAGCATAGGACCTCCCAGTTGGGTAGGGAGATGACAAGACACTCTAGGTTGCCTCTCTACAGTTAGGGCTGTTCTAGGTGTCATAGTTGGAGGCCTTCATACTCTTTGTGCTGACCCATCCAGGAAGGCTCTAACCACAGAGATGGAGCCTAGAGTATAATTCCGTGAACCACCTGTGCCCTGCAGCTGGCATGACACTGGGCAGTGCTCTGGCCATCTCTCCCTGCCACAGGGTCCTTGAGCAGTAACCAGATGCCCATCAGCCAGGAAGCAGCAACCAAAAGTCTAGGCCAGAACCCCTTTAACTCAACAACAGCACCACCTCAGCCAGAGGGCAGCAGCGAGTTGCAGCCAGACCCTCTCCCCCGCAGCAGTGGAGCAAAGGACAAGGAGCAGACAGAGCTAGGCACCCAGCTAAGGACCAGCAACCAAACGAGAACATCCCCTGTTGATGCCTGGCAGGTCCCCCATCCAACTCAGGGTGAGCAGCAACCAGTACAACCTGGCCACAGACCTCCACCTAGTCCAGGAAAAGGTACAACCAGTAGCAGAGACTCAAGGAGTTCCAAAGATACCTTAAAAAGGAGTACTTGTGGCACCTTAGAGACTAACAAATTTATTTGAGCATAAGCTTTCGTGAGCTACATCATCTGATGAAGTGAGCTGTAGCTCACGAAAGCTTATGCTCAAACAAATTTGTTAGTCTCTAAGGTGCCACAAGTACTCCTTTTCTTTTTTCGAATATAGACTAACACGGCTGCTACTCTGAAACTCCAATGCAGTTTGATACTGGCACCAGCCAGAAGAATAGCAATTCCTGTGCTCCTAAAGCTCATTCCTAGCTGCAGCCTTTTCAGATATAAGTTCTGGTAATCAGGATGTTTGTCATAATTCATGTAAATAAGATGATGCTGGGGAGAGAGCTCCCATTTATGGGCACCCAGCCAGCCTGTTAGCTACAAAATCCCTGTTGGTAGCAGTTCTCTACTTGCTTTACCTGTAAAGGGTTAAAAAAGCCCATAGGTAAAAGGAAGTTAGTGGGCAGCTGACTAAAAGAGCCAATGGGAGGACTAGAACTTTTTAAAATTGGGGAAAAAATTTCCCTTTGTCTGTCTGTCGTTCTCCAGAGAGAGAGAAGACACAGAGCAGCAATGCTGTAAGAAGCTTTAATCCAGGTATGAAAAATCATCAAATCATAATTAGGAATTACGTATCTGAAACCCCAGATATGTAAGTAGATCAGGGAATGTCTAGGAAGACATGATTAGGTTTATCTCTTTTATTTTTGTAAGGCTTGTGGTCTCCTCTGTGCTAACCCCCAAATGCTTTTGTTTTGCTTGTAACCATTAAACTGAACCTCAAGAAAACCATTCTTGATGCGTTTTTTAAATCTAGCAATAGTCCAAGTTCCAGATGTATTTTCTTTCTTTTTGTTTTTAATAAAATTTACCTTTTTTAAGAACAGGATTGGGGGGTTTTGTATCCTAAGAGGTTTGTGCATATGTTGTTTAATTAGCTGATGGCAACAGCTGATTTCCTTTGTTTTCTTTCTGAGCTCTTCCCTGGAGGGGGAGTGAAAGGGCTTGAGGATACCCCAAAGGGAGGAATACCCAAGTGTGCCTTCCTGGGTCCAAACGGGACTTTTTTGCACTTGGGTGGTGGCAGCATCTACCCATCCAAGGTCAGAGAGAAGAAGCTGTAACCTTGGGAGTTTAATACAAGCCTGGAGTGGCCAGTATTAATTTTTAGAATCCTTGCGGGCCCACACCTTATGCACTTGAAGAGCCAGAGTGAGGAATCAGCCTTGACAGATTCATATTCAAATATGCAACATTTGGAAATCAATTCACCTTGATCATCTTGATCAATCTCTCCTTCAGCCCTCGTATAGATTGCGCTGATCACAACACATTTTGCATTCTCCTCATATCCTGGCTTTCCTTCTCCATGTGCAGCCATGTCTTTTCATGATAATATCTTCCCATCTCTTTGGCGGTTAGCCAAGTAGTCATTTCAGTTCCTGAGGGTACCACTCAGCAGCAACTGCTGTCCATCAATTGTCAGTGAGCTTCACTATATGCCTGGCCTATCACATTTTACCATGACTGCTCTCAACAACAACATCCTGCACTTATCTCTGCTCTCTGATCACTTCATTGGGGACTTGGTTGCTGATTGAAATTCCCAGAATTCTTCTTTCCATCGCCCTCTCCATGACAGACAGTTGCTGCTCCTTTGCCTTCGTCAGTGCCCATGTTTCACTGCCGTACAACATTGATGGCAGTACTGTTGAGTTGAAGAGGCTGGCACGTGTTGCCTTGTTGATTTTTCCTTGGAGGACATCTTTGATATAATTGAATGCGCACCAACCTGCTTTCTTTCTTCGTGAGAGTTCACCTTCCTGATCATGGCACATGTCAGTTTCTTGGCCCACATAGACTTATTGCTCAACTTTTTCTGTTTGTTCTCCCTTGATTATTATTTGGGCTTTTGGAAAGGTATCAGACCACATAAATTTCATTTTGGAGTGGTTAATTTTCAGTCTAACTTGGCTGCTTTTTGTGTTGAGTTCTCACAGCATTTTCTGTAGTTTGATATGTGGCAAATTGCTGGCACTACTATGATGGGTCCCACGCTTTCTCTTCTTGTGTGTGTGTGTGTGTGGGGGGGGTTTCAGGGCGCTGTTTCTTGCCCCTGATCTGGAGTATCAACTGTCCCACTAGTATCCCAGAGAAGGGGAATGGAGGAGGGACCCAGGCCCGCCCTCTACTCTGGGTTCCAGCCCAGGGGCCCTAGGGATAGTGGCAAACCACTTGAACTAGTGATTCCTTCCCCTGGGCTACTTCCCTCTCCGGTCCTTCAGCTTGTGGGGCTTCCTGCCCTCTCTCTGCACAAGCTGAGTTTCCCTTTACCTAGGGTCTTGGTCTTCTAGCCCGACACAGCACTTCTCCAAACTCTCCTCTGTTCTCCTCCAAATTGCTCTCTGCTCCAACACCAAACCACTCTGCTTCAACTCCTCCCACTGTCTGATTGAAGCGGGGGGGGGGGGAGTTATCAGCTGGCTGGCTTCAGGTGCTCTAATTCATCTATAGCAACATCTCTTCTCTCTACAGGGAATAAGGATCTCATCATCCTGGGGCTTACATATCTCCCCCCTATCACCCTGCTGCTGCCCTCTGGCCATGCTGTATCACAAATAGTATTTTCAGTGATCAACACAATACAGTCTGTGAATCTGACATGGTATAACTGCTCTCCATTGATGTTGATTCCACCCTTCCAGTTCATCCGCCTCATTACCATTGTGAGGCAGGCTGTGAAGAGTTTCGGTGAAACTGTGTCTCCTTGTTTCACACCTTTCTTAACTGGGATGCAAAGTGGGGTATCAAATAAAGTTACATCTGAAGTGCAGTCAGAATTTGCTTCCTTCAATAGTTTGATATCATTTATGTTTATACCCTGCTCTGCAAGAGCTTTCAACACCACATTGTTCTCTACACGGTCGAACGCTTTTTCATAGTCGATGAAGGCAATACATAAAGAGAATTTGTATTCCCTTGAGCATTCCAATAGCTGGTTTATAGTGAAAATATGGTCCATTGTGCTGAAATTCTTCAAAAGCCTGCCTGCTCTCTCAGCTGCTGCTCGTCCAGACTCGGAGAGAGGCAGTTTGTTATTATTTTGGTGAACAGCTTGTAGACATATGAGAGCAGGCATATTGGATTATAGTTCTTTAGATCTTTACAATCACTCTTCTTGTACAGCAGAATGGTGTTGGACTCTGTGATGGGCTGGATCACAGAAACCCCCTGGGAGCTGCCATCTCATGTGCCCAAACTACTTCTGCCCCTGCTTTCCTGCCCTGGCAGCTTAGGACTTCAGTGCCCTGCCTGGTTTGAGCCAGACCCTCTAGCCTGCTGCAAACCCAGACCCAGGTCTGAACCACATCCCCTAACAGCTGTAGGCTTAACTGAAAGCAGCTTACAGAAGTCTTCCTGTTTTTAATACTCAGATGCCGAACTCCCCATGGGGTCCAAACCCTAAGTAAATCCATTTTACCCTGTATAAAGCTTATGCAGGGTAAACTCATAAATTGTTCACCTTTTATAACACTGATAGAGAGATATGCACAGCTGTTTGCCCCTCCCCCACAAGTATTAATACATACTCTGGGTTAATTAATAAGTAAAAAGTGATTTTATTTAATACAGAAAGTAGGATTTAAGTGGTTCCAAGTAGTAACAGACAGAACTAAGTGAATTACCAAGCAAAACAAAAAACCCGCAAATCTATGCTAATACAGTAAGAAGCTGAATACCGATAAAATCTCACCCTCCTAGATGTTCCAATAAGACTCTTTTACAGACTAGTCTCCTTCTAGTCTGGGTCCAGCAAGCACTTACACCCCCTGTAGTTACTGTTCTTTGTTCCAGTTTCTTTCAAGTATTCTTGGGGGTGGAGAGGCTATCTCCTTAGTCAGCTGAAGACAAAATGGAGGGGTCTCCCAGAGGTTTAAATAGACTTTCTCTTGTGAGTGGAGACTCTCTCCTCTCTCCTTGCAAAGTCCAACTACAAAATGGAGTTTTAGAGTCACCTGGGCAAGTCACATGACCATGCATGACTGAGTTCCTTACCAGCCAAGTGACATTCCTGGGAAAGCCCAGATGTGGATTGGCATCTCCAAGTTCATTGTTGACTTAAGGGCTTCTTGATTGGGCACTTATTGAGAATAGTCTTTTCTCAGGAAGCTGACCCACTGCTTCACTAAAACCTACTCAATATCATACAAGTATGCAGCCAATATTTATAACTTCGAATACAAAAATGATACATGCATACAAATAGGATTAATAGATTCAGTAAATCATAACTTTTACAGAGATACGTTACATGGCATATGTAGCATAAAACACATTCTAGTTATGTCATATATACATTCATAAATAAATTTCAGTAAAGCCTTATGGGGGGCATCATCACAGACTCCTTCCAGCTAGATGGTATCTTGTGCATTTCCAAGTAAGGGCTAAACCTCTGAGCAAGGGTTTCCCAGAGGCCTTGGCCTACAGCTCTTATCATTTCAATTGTCAATCTATCTTTACCTGGGGCTTTTCCTTCCTTCATTTAGTGAACTGCATGTTGAACTTCGCTGACAAGGACTGGGAGTACATGCTTTTTGGTCTGTTGGTACTGGGACATTTATCTGAGACATGAACAGTTCTGTATAGAAATCTTTGCAGACCACTTCAATCCTTGTTCTGTCAATTACCGGTTTTCCGTCCCTATTCTTCAGCGCCATTATTGTTTATAGTGTCAATTCCCTTTTGCATTTTTGAGACTTCAGCAATGTTCAGGCATCTTTAAGAGTCTTTCATTTTGATACTTCTCAAAGTTCTCCTTTAGTCTTCTTCTTATCAACCTGCAGAGGAGGGAATATTCAAGTTTGTCACCATCATTTCACTTCATATTCCTCCACTTCTCTAGCAAGTTCCCCATTTCCTCCAAGAATCTTCCCTTCACTCTTTTCAGTCTTTCTTTCTCAGCTAATTTCACACATTGCCTCAGTTTATCAGTGAAGTTTTTATAATCTTCATTGCAGTTATCTTAAGACTCCAATCTTCCTTGGAAATGTTCACTTTCAAGATTGCCTCATCTAATATTTTTGGCCACTGTCTCTGATTTGCCATCTGTAGCACTTTCTTCTCCAACTTTTTCATTGAAATTGAGCCATGCTCTGAGCAAGCAATGGTCACTATCAGTGTTAAATGATGGTACTACTGAGATGTCTTGTCCAATGCGCCGCTTATCAATCAGAATATAGTCAATCTCATTCTTGTTCTTCATGGGCATGATCCATGTCCCACCTCCTCTTGACCTTCTTCTTAAACCAGGTGTTATCAATGAACATTTCTTTCATCTCCGGTCCAGAGTTGCCAGTCGCTCTCCTCGTGGATTCCTCTCTCCTATGCCATGCCTTCCAATGAACTTTTCACCTTCTTTCCCTCTTCCAACTTTGGCATTGAAATCTCCCATCACAATCGTATATGTGGATTTTTGAGTGAGGGTTTCCTCGAGCTCCTAATATAATTCTTCCACATTGTCATTTTCGATTGTGCTTGTGGGAGCATAGATCTGAATAATCTTTAGGATGCTGTTCTTATTCAGTTGGGTGTGTAGCACTTCGATGTGCAATGACTTGAACTTGCAGGAGATGATTTTTGAAGACCATTTCTTATTGGTGATGAAGCTGATTCCTCCAATGATTCTCACACCTTCTCCTTTTCCCAACAAGATGGTACTTTCATCTCTCCACTTCACTTCCATCTCCTTTCTTCATCGTGTTTCTCTGAGACCAAGGCTGTCCTTGCCTTCTCCTCCATTAGATGGTTGAGCAAATAGTCTTTCATCAGTGTCCTGCAGTTATAGGTGCACACTGAGAGGGCTGTCCTTTTTCTGGCCCCTGAGATTCTTAACAGCCTCTCATCGACTGAACTCCCTACCACCATCATAGAATGGATTGAGGAGCACACAAGGAGCTGGGCCCATTTATTCATGTTGTTTTAGCCATTTCTTCATCCACCCACTGGCCATGCTGCCAGTGGCACGTTTATCTCCTCAACTTAGCTAGCACCCAACCTCAAGAAGGAGGACAGCTGTCCTCTCCCTGCGTTAGTAGTCTGACACCTTAATAGCATGGTTGAACCTACTGAAGAATACACTCCACTATCCTCGATTTCAAACAAGCCAGGGTCACTACTGTGCCACTTTGAAATGTTGAGGTAGGATTTTGCAGCAGAATCTATTCATTTTAATAAAATCTCTAGATTTCTGAACCTTCAGCCTTAAAAGATATGCAGTGTCCAGCATCTGAATGCCCAGTGCACCACATATTACCCTACAAATTAAAATATTTTTTAAAGAAATATCTAAGTCGAGGTCTTCCTTCTGAGCTGTAGTGAATTCAATGAAGTTATTCCTCATTTACACCAGGGTCACTGAAAGCAGAAGTTGACTTAAAAATGTAAAGTCATGTTACTGATTTTATAGATTCAATAGGTCATGATGTACATGACTGATAACATAAAAAACTCCTGCCAATCCATTGCTGAATATTTACTTGTGTACTATTGGCAGTAACATTATGTACAGCTGAAAAAAATGCATCAGAAGCAGAAGTCCTATGCAAAGTAAAGAAAACAAAAATACTTTATTTTAATTGGTTTTACAATTTTGTTTTCTCTTGTTTTTCTCTGTTATCCCAAGGCAGCAAGTTAACTGCAGCTTGATGAGGGAATTCTTCCTCAAAACACACATCCCCTGTTGTGCTTCTTAATCCTTTTCAAAGAAGTTAGTTAAGAGCATAATATCAATACAACACAAGAAAACAGTACCGAGACAGGGGCCATTTTTTCTTCAGTGTTTGTGCAGTACATAGCACAATTGGGTCCTGGTCCAAAACTGAGACACCTAGATACTATCATAACACAAACAAACTAATAATAAATAATAATAATATTGGTTCTACAAGATATACAAAGGTTGCCAATCTGTTAGAAAGACAGACCCCTTAGTTTTCCACTAAGCTTGGAGTTTGATCCCCATGTCTCTTTATCTTTAGTGGCCATTTCAAAGCTACAGACAGTTTGCTTTGTAACACAATGCCATCTCTGCCACATTTTTAACTTGACAAGTACAGTATTGAACACTTGATAATGATGAGACTCTCTTGATTTTCTAGTTGCTTCTGTGTTATTGCTACAAGCTGTATGCTTTGTAAAATTCTTCTTTCTAGAAATTATAAGTTTAAAGGAAATATTGTTTGGTTGGTGAAGTCTCTATTGTTTTTGTTTTTATAAAGTAGTAAACAAGCAAGAAAATAAATAAAACCACTTAAAAATTTCCAGGAGTTTCTGAAAGTTAAGAAAAGAAAAGAAGAGAAAAGGATCTCCATAAGAATATTATAATGTAGAAGAAGTTAAATGTTTATTCTGCTGAGCAGTATATAACAAGTGCAAATGTTGTTCGTGTATTATCAGACTGGCCATAAACTAAGAGAATAGATTCTGTGACGGGACAAGGCCAGATGGCTATGGAAGAGTAGTCTTATTGGGATCCAGGAAGTGGGTATGGAAGAGTAGTGGGAGAAAGATATATTAGCTCCAGGCAAAACAAATCCCTGGTACCAGGTACCTGGGATCTGAGTTACCCAGGAAAGAATTTTCTGTAGTATGTGGCTGGTGAATCTTGCCCATATGCTCAGGGTTTAGCTGATTGCCATATTTGGGGTCGGGAAGGAATTTTCCTCCAGGGCAGATTGGAGAGGCCCTGGAGGTTTTTCGCCTTCCTCTGTAGCATGGGGCATGGTTGACTTGAGGGAGGATTCTCTGCTCCTTGAATAGGGGGGAGGGATAGATAGGGGGGAGGGATAGCTCAGTGGTTCAAGCATTGGCCTGCTAAACCCAGGGTTGTGAGTTCTAAGTCTTTAAACCAGGATTTAAGGACTTCAATAGCTCAGACATGGGTGAGGTTTTTCATAGGAGTGGGTGGGTGAGATTCTGTGGCCTGCACTGTGCAGGAGGTCAGACTAGATGATCAGAATGGTCCCTTCTGTCCTTAGTATCTATGAATCTATGAATCTATGATAAGTGAAATGGCAGCTGCTCCAGGTCAATTAAGACACCTGGGGCCAATTAAGAACTTTCCAGAAGGCAGGAGAAGGCTAGGTTGATTGGGACACCTGAAGCCAATCAGGGGCTGGCTGAAACTAGTTAAAAGCCTCCCAGTTAGTCAGGTGGGTGTGCATGTCAGGAGCTGTGGGAAGAAGTTGCGCTGTTGGAGAGGCTGAGTAGTACACACCATATCAGGCACAAGGAAGGAAGCCCTGAGGTAAGGGTGAAGTGGAGCTTGAGGAAGTGAGGGTTGCTGTGGGGGAAGTAGCCCAGGGAATTGTACATGTCATGTTCCTAAAAGGTCAGCTACCATAGCTGATACTATTAGGGTCTCTGGGCTGGAGCCCAAAGTAGAGGGTGGGCCCGGGTTTCCCCCCCACACACACACACACCCCTGCTCCCTGATTAATCACTGAGACTGGGAGAAAACGAACAGAGACTGTGCAAGGAAGGATAACTTCTCCTCACCTCCCTCACTGGCATATGATGAAAATGGCTCAGCAGACTGTGACCTTTGTCTCTAGAGAAAGAAGGGTTCTGTGGAGGCTCACAGTGAGCCTCTGAGGCTAGCAAAATCCACCAGGAAACGTGGGACCCACGGAGGCAAGGACAGAGCTTTGTCACAATTCATATTGACTAGCAATAAACTAAGAGAATAGATTCTTATTCTTATTGTATGATAAAGTATTTTCTCAACTTATTTTGAGCAGTTTTCTATGAAGCTATGAATAGAGAAAGTATATTTGCATAATGTTAGCATTCATCACTTTCCGCCCATCTTTTTAAAAAAAGTCATTAGTATTGTACAGAAATTGTTGAAAATCTGAGTGAATGGAAACAGGAAAAATAAGATGAGATTTATGTTAACAAAACAGTCTACATACAAGGACTGCGTACATCATTTACACAATTCTTCATCAAGAATACAGACATCTCAGCCAGCAGCCAACTCCCTCAACTAGTCCCATTCCTTGAAGAGGACCCAACTGTTCACAAAAGTGGGATTTACTTTCTTCTTTTTCTTTTTTTTTTTTTTGCAGGGATGAGGTCCCACAACCTCCCAGTTCTGAACAGAATCCAAAACAGAAAGAGAATCTAAAGCCCCCAAAAGGCTTACTGCAGTCCTGGTCTAAAGAGAAAAAATTAGTACAGCTTGCTCTAGCAACTGCAGTGAAAATTTGAAGCCACTGTCCAGAAATACCTCCTGTCTGCCAAAAATGTCACCTTCTTTATAGTAGCCGCATATGGGTCTAATTGGTCCACTTCCTGTCTCCTATGATCTGAATTTATCCCTTGCCCACCTTCTTGATGTCTGGGAAATATACATCTGTTCACAGAAAAGGAGATAATATTTTTGTTCGCTACTATAGCTAGACTATCCGTATAATCAGGTGTACATACAGCTGCCCTGCCCTCAGGGGCAACACTTTCAGAAATGGTGTCACAACGTCCTCTAGTCAGTATTCTAACTCTCTGATATTATTCTATGAAAAACAGTTTTTGAGCTGGTAGCTCTGAAAATGACAAGAAGATACAATATGCTCATTACTGGGTAGGTAATGATGTGAGTGCCTGCACTGTCAATATACCTAGTAGCCTCCAAATGCCTGCATGTTTTGAGATCCCTTTGTCTTTCCAAACTCTTATCCTTATACTTAAGGATTTCTGTTTTAAAATACAGCTAATAATGAAAAAAATTTCCGGTAAGACAGGGATGAGCATCCTCCTGCATTGACTTTCCTACCTAGTGAGGAGGGCTTTAAATTAGGTTCGGGGAGGGGAAGTGAGGGGATGAAAGTAACCCACAGGAAAGCATAGAAAAGATGACCTTAACAGAGAGCTAGATTTTGGGGGGAACATACAAATTACAAAAGGATCATAAGAGCAACAAGAGGAATCAGTGGGAAAATCTGCTCAACATCTTAGATGTCTGTACATAAATACAAAGAGTATGGGGAATAAACATGAAGATCTGGAAATATTAGCACATAAACTAAATTATGACTTAAATGGCATCACAGTTACTTGGGATAAATCTCATGACTGGAATATTGTATACAGGGGTACAGATTGTTCAGGAAGGACAAGCAGGGAAAAAGGGAGGAGGTGTTGCATTACACCAAGAATATATGATTTATTCTGAGGTCCAGAAGGAGATAAGAGAAAGCCCAGTGGAAAATCTCTGGGTGAACATAAAAATAGGATGACATCATGGTAGGGGTCTACTATAGACCACCAAATCAGGAAGAGGAAGTAAATGAGGCAATTCTAGAACAAATTACAGAAATATCCAAAACACAAGACTTAGTAGTAATCAGGAACTTTAACTGTTTAGATATCTGTTCGAAAAGCAATACAGTAAAACACAAAATTTCCAGTAAGTTCTTGGAATGTATTGGGGACAACTTTTTGTTTCAGGAAGTGGAGGAAGGTGACCGGGGGACAGACATTTCACACTTGATTCTGACCAACAGGTAGGAAATTGATTGCAAATCTGAAGGTGGAACGCAATTTGAGTGAAAGGGACTGTGAAATGATTGATTTCATAATTCTAAGAAAAAGAAAGAGTGGGAGTAGCAGAATAAGGACAGTGGACATCAAAAGAGTTGACTTTAACAAACTCAGAGAACTGCAAGGTAAGATCCCACGGGAAGAAAATCTAAGGGATAAAGGAGATCAAAAGAACTGTCAGTTTCTCAAGGAAACAATGTTAAAGGCACAACAGCAAACTATCCCAATGTGAAGGAAAGACAGGAAGCCCAGTAAGAGATCAGTATTGTTCCCTTGGGAGTTCTTTAATGACCTGAAAATCAAAATAGAATCTTAGCAAAAGTAGAAACTTGGAAGAATTGCTAAGGAGGAGTACAAAAGAATAGCACAAGCATGTAGGGACAAAATCAGAAAGAAAATCAAAACAAAATACACTTAGTAAGGAGCATGAAAGGACAATAAGAAGAGGTTCTTTAAATACATTTGGAGCAAGAAAAAGATGAAAGGAAGTGTAAATCCTCTACTTAGCAGAGAAGGAGAGCTAATCTCTGAAGACATCAAGCAGGCTGAGGTTTTTAATGCCTATTTTGCTTCACTCTTCACTTAAAAGGTTAATGGTGATGAGATACTCAACACAATAAATATTAACAACAAGGTGAAAGGAACATAAGTCAAAATAAGGAAAGAATGAGTTAAAGACTATTTAGATGAGTTAGATGTATTCAAGTTGGCAAGGCCTGATAGAATTCATTCTAGGCTATTTAAGGAACTAGCTGAAGCAATCTCAAAACCATTACAATTACCTTTGAGAAATTAAGGAGGATGAGTGAGGTCCAAACAATGTATAACCTATCTTTTAAAAGGGGAACAAAGACTCAAGGGAATTATAGACCAGTCAGCCTAACTTCGATACCTGGAGACATACTGCAACAAATGGTTAAACAATAAGTTTTAAGCACTAGAAGATAATAGGTTATAAGGTATAACCAGCATGGATTAGTCAAGACCAAATCATGCCAAACCAACCCCTTTCCTTCTTTGACAGGGTTACTGGCCTAGTGGATAGCAAGGACGTAGTACATGTGCTATATCTTGATTTTAGTAAGGCTTTTGATATAGTTCCACATGACATTCTCATAAGTGAACTAGGGAAATGCAATCCAGATGAAATTACTGGAAGGAAGGTGCATAACTGTCTGAAAAACCACACTCAAACAGTAATTATCAATGGTTCCTTGTCCAACTGGAAATGCATATCTACTGGAGTCCCACAGGGGCCAGTCCTGGGTCCAATACTATTCTCCTTAATGATAATGGAGTAGAGAAATTTTTATAAAATTTTCAGATGACACCAAACTGAGAGGGGTTGCATGCACTTTGGCGGACTAGATTAGAATTCAAAATGATCTTGACAAATTAGGGAATTGGTCTGAAATCAACAAGATGAAATTCAATAAAGACAAGTACTACATTTAGGAAGGAAAAATCATATGCACAGATACAAAATGGGAATAACTTGGTAGGGGGTAGTACTGCTGAAAAGGATCTGGGGCAGATAGTGGATCACAAATTGAATATGAGTCAACAATATGTGACCTATGAAGAAAGGTTTTTTAAAAAAACATAGGCCTGTTACTATTGAGAAATGAAGACAGAGGGAGGACCTGATAAAACTCTTCAAATATGTAAAAGGCCATTATAAAGAGGATTATGATCAATTGTTCTTCATGTCCATGAAGGCAGGACAAGAAGTAATGGGTTTAATCGGCAAGGGAGATTTAATTTAGATATTAGGAAAAACTTTCTAACTATAAGGGTAGATAAGTTCTAGAACAACTTCCAAAGGAGGCCGTGGAATCCCCATCTCTGAAGGTTTTTAAGAAAAAGTTGGACAAACATCATCAGGGATGGTCTAAGTTTATTTCTATGATTCTATGAGGTTTAGCACACTAGAATGAAACAATCTCTAGGTGACCATATGCACTGGATATGATAGTCATGAATTGCATGACTTCTCTTTTTTCTGAATGAATAAATTCCACTCTTCCCCAGTCCATTGAAGAAAGAGAGGACTTGTATTAGGGGAAACAATAAGGCTCAACAGAAAGAGCTTTAAACTAAAAAGGAAATCCAGCCTCTTCATGAACATCAGTAGATCAGAAGGGTACATGCACCAGAATGGATGTAGTTCCATTATGCATGGTGGGCTGAATTTGGGAGAACTGTACAGTGAATGCATATTTCTGTGGGGCAGCATGACAGGTGCAGGACAGAATGGGGTGGGAGCAAGCCAAGGGCTCCTTTGGGCTAAGGTACACTCCACAGCAGCTTCACAGCCTCTCCATGTTTATCCTCAGGGTCCATCCTGGCTACTCTGGTTTGGCAATTGGGGAACAAGGGAGGTGTCTAAGTTTTAGCCTAATGACAGACCTTGACGAGCTGAAAATAAAATAAACTGCCAACCCTTTGGCATTCTTTATTGAACCCAAAATCATAAATCCAAGTAAGTTATTTTCCCTTCACTGTTGTCTGAAAGACAGAAGTGCAATAATCTTCCAATGTCCTCCTCCCCCCATCAACCCTATATTCCAGGTAAGAGTATGTTCAAAAGAAGCCACATACCTTATTATCACCCCCTGTCCAAGGCTGAAACTCAAGTACTTTATTTCACTCAGAAGTACTACTGTGATGTAGCAGCAGAAAAGAAATGTGTCTTTTTCCAGGAAAAAAAAAGCTTTAGCACAAAAGGCCCTGTAATACTAAGCATCCGTGTATTCACACCCTACCCACTACTGTAATAATCTTTGTACAAAATAAGCCTTGTGAGGTGTCAGTTGAAAACTAATAACTCATTGAGCATTAACATTCTTTTGTGTTGTATGTATGTGGTGGGTATTGAGAGTTATGAATATGGGGACATTATAACTCAAGTGTATGTAAACCAGGTATGCCAGAGAGAGTTAGTAAACTGGTCTGCACTAGACAAAGGAATGGGTTTCTCCACCTGGGATTTACTTCCAAAGCACTTTGAAAGACAATGAGACCCATCAGACCCATCACGCCAACAAGGGTTAGAGGCAAACCTCACACTAACAATTGCGGGAGGGAGGAGGGAAAGGCAGCATGGCATCTACACCCAGCAAGGGAGAAAAGCTTGGTCTGGGTTTTACTTTTCAGTGAATACATAGCAAAGGTTTATTGGTCTCTAGAGACAGGGGGGCTGAACTTCAAGTGATAAGCAATTGGATCAGCTGATTGTATACTGTATTATAAAAGTATATAGAGTGAGGTCATTTCTGAAACCCTATGACACACTGGTGATTAATATCTTTGTGAATTGTATGTATTAAGACAGTATAAGGAATTATAGATACTAATTTATATTAGGCTGTACAGTCTGCTCAGAAGGACACATGTCTCCTATGTAAACTAAGCCTAGAGGAATTAAAAACAATGGAAGCCCCATTTGCACAGAAATCATACGGGCGGATGAGAAGCCCACAGAAAAGGAAGGACAGCATGAGGTCATCCTGCTTCTTGAAACAAAATCATTGAACTTTGAAAGATATAAGCAAAGACAGAAGCCATCTTTGGCCTCCATCACTAGACAGACACCAGAGAGCAGAGCTCTTGCTAACTGAGAAATTGGGTCCTTCACCAAAGGGGCTGCTGAAGTCTCTGGAACTGAATGTAGGTGAGAAACCTGCTTAGGCATAGATCTTTCACCAAGGCAGACAAAGGAAACCATCACCTTGTGCTTTTGTGGAAAGTCCTGTCTGAGAGAAAATCAGCCATGGCTGGGAAGAAGAATGATTGGTGAGAGAAACCATCTTGATCAAAGCCTGAGTGTATATCTTCACTACCTGCTGGATTGGTGGGCAGCGACTGATCCAGCAGGGATGGATTTATTGCATCTAGTCTAGATGCAATAAATCAACCCCCAAGCGCTCTCCCATCGACTTCTGTACTCCAGCGCTATGAGAGGTGCAGGCAGAGTCAATGGGGCAGTGACAGCAGTCAACTCACTGCAGTGGAGACACCACGGTAAGTTGATCTAAGTACATCCACTTCAGTTATGTTATTCACGTAGCTGAAGTTCCATAACTTAGATTGATTCCTCCCCAGTGTAGACCAGGGCACAGTCTTCCTGGGTTAAGTTTTAGACTTTTAGATGAGTGTTTTGACTTTTGTTTTCTTGTAACCCTTTCTAAATTTATTCCTTTTTCTTGGCATCACTTAATCCTATGTAGAGTTTGTTAATAAATGTTATTAATATCAACCTACTCAGTGCTGTGTTTAAATGGAAGGGTGTACTTATTCCAGTTAAGTTAATAAGCTGTGGTGTGCTTTTGATCTTGAGTGGAACAAACAAACCTTATTATTTCTCTGAACCATTCAGGAGAGAGCTAGATGTTACAGAGCACACAGATTTGGGAAAATTCAGGACTGGGAGTGAGTCCGCAAATAGTAACCCTGGCTGGTGAAAGTCAGAGTGGAGCTGTAGATAGGCTGCTAGGATCAGAGCTACTGAACCACGGCTGTCTAACACACAGACACTCGCAATGTGACCTGTATGCTGATAGACTACTTGTAAGCCATCCAGTTTGGAAGCTACTGCAGCAAAGCATTATGAGACACCCTGAGTTGTAAGGTAACAACCTCTTTCTGGTCTGGATTGTACCCCAAACTGTATGCTGTGATAGTATCCACCTCCTCCCCCGCCCCAAGCCTAAATGTCTGATTTATTTTTCTGCCTGTATTGGGTTTGATGTGGTGTTTCTTGCCTTTCTTAAGAGAATTACACTGAAAGTTTATTGCATTTTGGAGAGTTCTCCTGGATTGAAAAGCACATCAAACTGTTTCAGAGGATGCACCACATACTTTAAGCATGTTATATTTTTCCATGCCAGAAGACTTAATTGGTATAGGATTCAAATATTTACTGAACTGATTTTTTTGTTCTGAATGCTGTCATTATCCTAACTTTGTACAAAGGAGGACAGCAGGAACTGGGAGTAGGCAGGAGATTGGGATAGGAGGACAGAAACCAGGAACAGACAGGAATGCAGGACTTCAGGCTCTAGGGTTGTCAATTTTGATAGGACGTATTCCTGGAGGTTTCATCTTTAATTCCTGGAGACTCCCGGACAATCCTGGAGGGTTGGCAACCCTATCAGGCTCAGTTAAGCAGGAGACATCCATAGTAGCAGCTATCCAGGGATTCCCCATGTTGCTCAGAAAATATCCTGTTACTTCCTGGTTTATATGCTGCCCCTCAGCCAATCAGGGGGATGGATGTTCCCCCCATTCAGGAGCTTAGGGCCCTCTAAGAGCTATCCCTATACTGTACTCTTCCCTCACTACTCAGGTGAGATGCAGGGTGGTGGTTGTGGCCTGGGGACCAGTGGCCCAGTGTTTGAGACTTGTGTTCCCTCACAGATAGGTGCTTGGGCATGGGGGAAAGAGAGCAGCTTTATAGGGAGAAGAAGAGACTGAATCAGAAGGAGGCTAGGGGGTAGGAGGAGACTGAGCCAGGATGAGAGGAGTGGGAAACTTAAACAGAAGCTGGCGGGAAGAAAGGGAGAATGTGACAGCAGCTGGGGGGAAGATAACTGAGACAGCAGATGGGGGTGGGGACAATGGTAGAAAGATTCGGTCTTGTGAGGGAAAGGAGAAGAAGGATCTGTACCACTAAGCACACTGCCTTCCAGAACCCACATTTCTGAGTCTCAACATTCCTGTGTTGTCTAGCAAATACCTGCATCGCACACTGATAAAGAGTGTTTCTCTTGCCCTTCTGCGGGATGTCCACAAAAGGATAACAGCCTACTATTCCCACCAGTTACTCGGGTAGCTGAAGTGGTAGAGTTCTGTGCTCTGGAGCTAAAGATCCCAATTCTGTTGGTGACAGAAGTTCAGTGATCAATATGATTTCACAGGATTGAATGCTGGGGATGTGGTTTTCCACTTTTGCTTTTAAAATCATAAGAAAATACATTATCTGAAAAGAATAGTAAGGTTGCAAAGACAAGCGCTCAAAAGTTAGGAAATGCTAGAATTAAGATTGATTCATGTGTATGCATTAGCATACAGTCATTAGTTACATGATCATATGTTATTTCTTGCTCCCCCCCAGGATTCTTGTCTTTTAAAGTAAATTTTGTTGGCTTTTTAAATATATAACATATTGATTGTATTCCTCTCCACCACTTTGGGATAGGCACCAATTCTTCCGATATATTCATACAGCATTTAGCACAATGATTCCCAAATCCTAAATTTGGACCTCTTGGTGCAACCCTCGTGGAAACAATAAATAATCTTCCCCTATGATAATTATTGTCTAGATGCATCTGATATGTACTATAAATAACAGTAGTCCAGTGTCTCACTATTAGAAAAAGGAATAGATTAGTGAATGAGGTTTCCTGACAATGAGTCGTACTGGGAAAATATATTCCCACTTTGCTCATATTTTATTTTTCCCCAATCACATATTTGCTGAGTCTGGGAGAAGTAAAAACAACACAAAAACATTAATATTTTCTAACTTTGCATTTGACTTTCCAGTGATAAGAGAAGAAATACAGTATGTTGGCTCTGGAGTTCATCATCCTGCTATTATTTATAGTTGTGTTACACCTTATTCCAAGGGCTGAAAATGTACCTCAATATATTTTGAAGATATCTTCACCTAGGTGACAGTTAGTATAACTTCTGGTCTCTCAAATCTCTTGCTGGCACTGTGACTGTGCCATCCACTTAAACTGTCTCTCTTACTTAATATACAGTGTAAAGATAGTCTATCACTTGGGTAAGTGCATGCATGGAACTAATGCAATGGGGGTGGGGGCAAACGGGGCTCAAGGAAAGGGAAAATGGGCTCAGATTGTTAGAAAATAAGAGGAGCTTGTTTAACAAACATGTTTACAAAGTTAACTGTTTAATTTAGTTTTCCTCCACTCTTTTGGGTATATCATCATTTTGTGATGCTACATTTTCACTTATTCAAGGCCCGTAAGTGGACTAGGAAATGTGGATACGTTGTTCATGTTATCCCTTCTTCAAAATTTGAGGCTTGTCTCTGTCTCAGCCAAAGCCCCTGCTATTCAGTAATAATATATTGACATTACAACTAATAGCTTGAATACATTTTAAAGGTATCAAGATTGCTCTATGAATTTTTCTTCACTATAATGGCAGACTATACTTTTCCAAGTGGCAAAGTTAGAAGATATGAGAACTAACATTTCTTAACTAAGAATGACTATGTTAAAACATTGCTCTAGTGGAAAAGAAGCTTTCTGGAGGATCTTGTATTTCTCTATGGGATAACATATTGAAATAGGAGACATTTTAGTAAGTCATCACAGAGGCCACAATTCAACAGTCTATCCCTATTCAGCAGGGCACTTAAAACAGGTATTTAATTTATGATATATGATTAAGTCCCACTGAAACACTTGTTCAACTGTTTAGCTGACTGTTTTTCAATGCCATGCTGAATTAGAACCAGAGTTTTCCATAATTCAGTTATGGGGCACCATAACTCCCATTTTCTAATAAAATCGAATACATATTTCAGCTTTTGAGGTCTCCTGGGTTCTACAGATGAACAAGGAACATAATAAGGAAATCCTGTTCAATCTTTTTGGCAGTAAAGATTGTTTGGGTGAAACACTGCAGAAAATACAAGATCTGATTTTCTTTTAATCTACCCAAATTGTCCTAATTACCTAGGAGAATGACTAGGAAGTCAGTCTGACAGAAACATGGGAGCTCACAGCATTCTCATTATGAGATTCAATCCCTAGAAGAAACCTTAGTTGACAGTATCAAAGAGCAAAATGTCAATGTAGTGAAGCGGAAAGCATTAGCGCATTGAACTATTACAAAGTCTTTAATTCTTTTACTAAAGGTAGTGTTAATGAATTATCTTGAATTAAATGAAAAAGAGTTGAACCCTAGATTTTGTTACTGTAATCAAAGGGAAAAGTCTGTAGATACCTTCTGATAAATGCATTCATTTCAAATTGAAATTCTTGCATTTTACCCATCCTGAAACATGAATTCCTACTGTGTTGAACAAAGGAAGTGTCAAGATATCAGAGATAGTAGGAGAATAGAGACAAAGGAATGAAGGAATGATATTTTGACCAATTAAAGTAGAGTGATTTATTCTATCTTTATCCATCCCTTCTTTATTCCTGTATTGATATTGAATTGATTAATAGTTATCCTTGCTAGATTATATATTAAGTAGAAGTTGTAATAAATTTCCAGTATTTCTGTACTACTGGAGATACATATGTAATGTCTATCATCATTCCGGGAGGATTTCCTGGAGGTGCTAGAGTTCCTCAATGATAAATGGACCACTGGGGCGTAATGAAAGGCTTGGTAGAGCTATACTTATTTTCAAGTTCTAATCTTCTTTCATTTCATATATATTGAATCAATCAAAGTCTGGATATCAAAAAGCATTATTTGCATAAAATTCCAATAAAAATATTATTCAAAGAAGCATTATAGATACGTTTCTTTTTTTTATATTGACTCTACCTAAGTGGGTCAGATGCGTGTTATTTCTGAGTTATCCGCCTCTTTAAAGTCATGCTGGATTCTGGACGACACTCTTTTCATGAATTAGAACTATTACAAGAACTATGAATTAATGTACATACAAACACTCTCTGACTAGCACGTCTTTCTCATTAAAGAAAATGCTTTAGGTTTATGTCTATATAACCTGTGCTGGAGGTAAAGAATCAAGGGACAGATGAACAGATGTCTCTAGGAGGAAGTTCTGTTTGGGTTTTTAAAACTGAGGTACTGATTATTTCATTGGTCAAAATCAGCGTTCAATGACATTTAATAACGTTACCTCTTCTTCTAACACCAGTGTCGTCCCTCTCTCAAGAAGTAACAGATGTCTGGTTCCTTGCAGATTGGCTACCAAGTGGAGGGGGTATCAGTGAGTCTGAGTACGCTCTAAGTGTAATTTGCTTTATTTACACATATACATCAATCCTGAAATGAAATGGTCAAACAACATGCAAAGCAATGCCTACCTCCAGAAAGCTCAGCCCAGCACCAGGGCCTGATCCCAGAGAATAATTCTGCCTCAAAAACTGACTAATCAGAGCCTCACAAGAAGAAGGTGGGGGGGGAGCTCTCTTCATGCTTGCACAGAACTTTGCATAGCCCAAAACTAGCAACCCAGTATGCCTTTTCCATAGTCAAAACTTGATTACATACCGAGAAAAAAAAACTTGGAAGACTATATCTGTAACAACTCCACCTGGCAATTCCTGCCATAGCAAAACTTAGACATGAGTACTCAGAAAGCTTTATTAAAAACTCTATTGGATTACTGAAATAAAGTGATAGAGTCCATGCAAAATGCACTATAAGGTAATAGGAATCGGAATAACAAAATTGGCCTATTCTCTTCTTGTGGCTTTATTTTCATTTCCTTCCAATTCTATTCTACACGGGTAATGGAGTGTCTGTTTAATCATGGCATCATTTCCTTGTCATTCTCTTTTCCATCACCTTGGTTGAGAGTCAACCACTGGGGTAGGTGGTTGAAAAGTGTATGGAGTGAATCAAAAGTTGTAAACTTTTACAGACGGTATTTAATAAAAATAATGGATTGGTTATCATGATTTGGTCCTGTTTGTTCAGTATGGCAAGGGGTGAATGACTAACATAATACATTTAAGGTTTTTATTAACTCACATTTCCTATGTTTCAAAGCTTATGGAACTGCAAATATAAATTTTTACATTAACGATGTTGATAAATTGTTAACATTAGTTAATCGCACTATGCAGTGATTACAAATGACAACTTTAGCTAATGCTACTAATGAGACATCACATTACCTTGGTGTAAAACAACCTCTCAGACCCCTTCAGACTATTTCCAGATGTAGTATCACCACAAAGATTACTTAGTAGAAGGTAAGTATCAGACACAATAGCCACCATAATATTTTGTAATCAAAAAGTCTGCAGTTGTATTAAGCTTATTAACTGTGCAAAATAACCTGCTCGTACAGGAAAGAAGTGTAAACCCAAAGAGAGAATAAGGCAAATGCAAACTTTGCTACACAAACATAATCTTACTGAATCATGAAAGTAAAAACAGATATAACAATGGTGAGGCCTGTTTGCATTTTTCCATTGCCTGACATGTTCTGCTTTGAAATCTGGAACTGCATATTGGAAATTATTAAAACATAATTCTGAAATGACTTCTCAAGCATGGGTCATGCCCAACAATAGCCAGATGTGGGACATCATTTATGTACTGTGTTGTGGTATAAAGGCATCTGTAAACACACCAGTAATCACTGAGATCCAGATAACCTGATAAGGTTTTGTCTCTGAATAGTCTTATCAGATATCAGATATCAGCCATAATTTGTTGCTAGTCAAAATCAAACGTAGTAGCGCACCACTCATTTACTGAACATGTGGCCAGATCCTCAGC
This sequence comes from Dermochelys coriacea, assembly GCF_009764565.3. Classification (NCBI taxonomy): domain Eukaryota; kingdom Metazoa; phylum Chordata; order Testudines; family Dermochelyidae; genus Dermochelys; species Dermochelys coriacea. The sequence continues at coordinate 233,308,842 of NC_050069.1, forward strand.
TGGAGTAAGTCATGCATCCGATGAAGTGAGCTGTAGCTCACGAAAGCTTATGCTCTAATAAATTTGTTAGTCGCTAAGGTGCCACAAGTACTCCTTTTCTTTTTGCGAATACAGACTAACACGGCTGCTACTCTGAAACCTGGAGTAAGTCAGCATCACTATACAGAGTCCAAGGGAGCTATGCAGATTTACACCCGCTAAGGACCTGAGCCATTGTTTTTATGTATTCTGTCAGTGAAGGATTTGCTTGAGTAGGCTGTTAATGATTTATTGGGTAAACATTGCTTCTGAAGTACATCTGTGGCTTTCATATAGACTGATATTTCCCTTCTTCATTTGTATGTGTTGTTTCATACTTGGTTTGGCTTGAAGATTCAATACATCACAGTTTGGCAGCAGCTATAGAAAAGATATTCTTTTCAATACAGCACTTTTCCATATTTGGAGGAGTATTTTGCAGATGGATCAAGAGCACTGCTGACCAGTAAAACTTTAGGACTTGATCCTGTAAATTGCCAAGTTCCTTCTACAGGGTGCTCAGCACCCTCAACCTTGCCTGAAGAAAAGGAGATGCCAGTTCAGGACTCTCTCATTGAGCCATTGGTTGCTACCTAACTATATCTGTCCCATAGGACAAAATAATCATGTTACAGTTCCATGAAGCTGTATCAATCACACCATTTGTATTTTTATGCACTGATGTAACCATCATTAGGTCAGGCCTAAAAAAACTAGGCTTGCAGGAAATCCAGGACAACAAGAATTGTCCCATAAAAGTCACTATAGTTTTACCCTAATCCTACCAGGAACAGCGACAGTGAAGCCACCAAAGCCAGATGGAAGGAGCATTTTGAGTTACTCCTGAACCGTGAGTCAACTATCTCCAATGCCACTATTGAATCTATACTTCAATGACATGAAAGAGAATCTCTTGCTGACCCCCCCTTGAAGAAATAACATGACCCATGATGCAAACTAAGAACAACAAGGCAGCAGGGCCAGATGGCATACCAGCTGAATTCTACAAGTTAGGAGGTGAAGAACTGGTAGGGAAGCTCCACACACTTTTTCTTCCTATCTGGTATAATGAGAAGATTCCAGAAGACTTGAGAAACGATAACATTGTAACAATATTTAAGAAAGGAGATAATTCAGAGTGGGGAAACTACTGAGGCATTGTCTTGCTATCTACAGCAGGGAAATTTCTTGCCCGTATCCTTTTAAACTGATTACTTCCCCTTGCTGAGGAAATATTGCCGGAATCTCAGTGCAGTTTTAGACCATCCCACAGGAAACCGACATGATCTTTGTTGCCAAATCCAGGAAAAAAATCTCTGGAGAAAAATCAGGACTCTGATCAGGGTCCCCCCTCCCCAATATCCCTGCTAACCTGACTTGGAGGAAAATTCCTTCCAAACCCCACATCCAGACATCAGTTTGACCCTGAGCATGTGAGCAAGACACACGAGCCAAGCATTTGAGAAAGAGTATTCTTTGTAGCATCTCAGAGCACTGGTCCACTGCATCCATTGTCCCGTCTCCAGCTATGGCCATTCCTGATGCTTCAGAGGAAGGCAAATAAATCCAAGAATACATCTGACCAATTCCTGCCTGACTTCTGAAGGCAACAAAGCCTGGAAGAATGATATTTAATTATAATCATTGTTTTAATGCAAAGCTGCAAGCGTTATGAGTATGTTGAGGCCACTGCAAAGCTTCCTGTTCTACCCATGGTCCATGAAGAAAGGAAATGAACACGGACATTCATAGACTCACAGATGCACAAATTGCAAGGCTGGAAGGACCACCAATATATAAAACTCCCACTAGGCTTCTTTATTTGGACTCTCAGAGTCACATACTGTCTTTGAAAAATGATATGAAAGTTGCACTTACACTAACTCAGACTCCCTTAAAATTACATATATCCATTCTATTGATATCTACATAACACTAAGTTGATGTAATTTACACACCAAGGGGGTAGCGGAAGATGCGAGTTAGAATGACTCTCACCCTGCTTTAAGTTATACCTTCTTCTACTGCCTCAGTATGTTAAATTAATTCAGTGTAGTATCCTTTTAATTTTGGTAGGAGGGGTATATGCTGCTCTAAGGGAGTCTGAGCAGTAAGAAAAGCTGAATTAGTGTTGAGGGGTCTGATTCTGTGCTGCCCCCATGGAGAAAAGCACAGAGGGGGAGGAGGAAGGGATGGAAGCAAAGATGGCTTTAAGCCACCTATACCACCTCCACTGATATCTAAGGGACACTAAACTGGAGTAGCTTAACACACTGAGGAGCTGGAACAAGGTGTAATTAAATGCTTAGAGCAACCATTCTTTGGACAATATTCATCAGTAATGAGGTTCATTTTCTCTGCATTGCTGTACTTCACATTCTCTCCCCTGGGCCATAGCCAATGTGATATTTCAGGCTTCTTGCATCTCTTCCATGATTCTGAAATTATGAGAACATTCTATGCCCTCATAAAGGGATGTATTGCCTAAACCAACAGGCTAACGGTGAATCAAAACCTGCTGAAATGTTTCCTACCCGTCAGCCACCCTCTAGAGTAAATTCCCTCTATACAGTAACTCCCACAGCAAACTCTTTGCTTAAAGCTCTCCACAGCAGGAACCTCAACAACAGTGCAATGGAAGGCCAGAAGAAGTTAGGAATGTTTGACTTTTATGTGATTTCCCCTTTGACAAAGTGCAAACAGAATTCCATGGGACTTCCTGTTAAAGGTGGATTACAGCTGTAAGAGCATAAGCAAGAAGTGTCATTCCAGGTATATTACATTACTACTAACAGAAACTCTGTCAAGAGCTACTTTATATGATGCTTCCTGCATCAAAGTTGGGTGAAGTTTTATAAGCAAGGATGCTCTTTTCCTTATATTATTTTGCTAAATATTTAAGGTAATATGTGATTTACTTTAAAATAGTTTCAGTTTAAATGAGTTAAATGGGGGCGGGGGACGGGACACAGATGCACGTTAGTAGAGTGTAAGTGACATCCCCATGTACAAGATTGATTACCAGGAGGATGTAGAGGGGAAGGTCACAGTATACAGCATCTAACCATGCATCAGTCGAGAACACTGAACCTATGACTAATGCAGCAGGGTGTATCATTGTTTAGGCAGAGGGAAGGTTGAATGGCAGTAGAGATGTGTAGCAAATTGCTGCTTGCCATGGAACAACAGCAAAAAAATTGCAAGCACAGCTGTCAGCAAACATCCTTCATTCACTCTGAGATCACTGTCTAAGCCTTCCTTATTGATCACTGTCTAAGCCTCCCCAGTTACTTGTGCTACCATCCTTGTGCACAGGTTTGCAGTCTGTCCATCCACCATTTCACATTGGTTGCGAGTGATGACTGCCAAAACACTTCAGCAAAAAAATGTTTTGTGAATTCATGTTAACATCATGGAATTATTCCTGATGAAAAAAGCTATGAAAAATCTGGTAACAATGAAATGTTGCATTTTGACATTTTTTGAACAAAATGTTTTGACTGGTTCAAAATGACTTCATTTCAAAAATTTCTTTTAATTTCATTTTTAAAACAATCAAAACATATTAAAATGGTTAAAATCAAAAGTAAACAATATTATTTTGTTGGAATGAAACATTGTTTGATTCCAAAATGATTTTTTTTTTAATTTCCAGCAAATCAAAACATCTATTTTCACCCAGCAGTACCAGCAACTCATGAGAATACAGAAATCAAATGTCAGGGGAGCTAGAATTTGATGTGTGTATTGTTAACCCTTGAAGTCAATGGAAACTGGTGGGTACATAACAGGCCGCTTGTTTAGGTGCCCAGTTGTGGATTTAAGAGCCCAACTTTTAGCTCTCATTTAAAACCATGGCCACTTCACTAGCTTCACTTGAAAAGACTTCACATCTGAGAAGAGATCTCTGAGAAGATAGTCAAATGTAAATTGTGTAAGTTGCATGAGCAATAGGCAACAAATAAAAATCACACATTACTTTTAAAGCATCTTATTATATTGCCTTACCTTCAGTAGCTATAACATGACATTCTATACTACCATTTCCTTTACGTTCTCCAGATTAATTTGTACAATCAGCACATGAACCATTAAGGAGACTAATAATCTTTATGTAAAATGGCTTACTTATTACTCTTCCTACACATATGCGTCTAGTAGCACTGAGGATCAATATTTCTTTCTGTAAATCCCTAACATTGTACACGTCAACATAACTGCATCTTTGAAAAAAAACATTTACATCAAAATTACTCAAGGGGAGGTTCATTATTCTCCGATTTGTCATTCTCAATCAAATGCTAGGGAAATTCAGTGGTCTATATTATTATTTTCTTGGTGTTTAACTCTACAACTAAATATAAAGTACATGGATCCTTTTCCATGATTTAGTCCTTTCTGCCAGCACTTAGTCTAGATTCAATTCACCGTTAGTCTGGGGTACTTTTAGGGAATGATATAATTTTTTATATAATTGCTTAGGAATGAATAACTTTGTGTTTCTTGTGAGTAATATAATAGACCTAACATGACAAGTAAAACATTTAAAAGCAAGTTAGGTTCATCTTCCTTCAAACCCCCCCTCCCAAAAAAAAGAAGAAAGAGAAGGTGTAAAAGGTGTGATGGAGAGGGAGGGGGTCCAACCTTTTATACATATAAGCTTGTTAAAGTTATGTACTTAAAAATACAAAATAAAGAATTGTGAGCTGCTAATCCACACTGTACTGTATATCCAGAGAAAATGACATTCAAATACACTCCAAAAACTGGATACTGAATACACAAAGTCTCAAAAGGATAGTGTTTTTTACTTTCTTTAAAGTTGCCTAAAATAGGGAAACTAGAAGGATCCCTGTCTCATTTGTTGCACGAGTTGTCAGATATGTAGGTAATAAGGCAGGCGACTGTGGGAAGAGAAACAAAGGTCTCATAGTTAAGGAAGCTGAATGCCACCCTGGACAATTGAATTCTATCCCTGCCTATGCGAAAGAACTCCTATGTGATGCTGGGCGAGTCACTTTAAGCAAGATGTTCAGTTGGTCACTAATTGTGTGTTTCTCGTTTTCTGGGTGCTCTATGTGAGACACATGGGCCAGAGTTGCTGAAGTGATGCATGTTCATGACCACAACCGAAACAGGAGATATGCTTTGAACATACAAAGTATTACATAATGCTAAGTACTTTTAAAAGAGTCAAGCCCTAGGAGATTCAAGTTGGCCACACTTCTGACAAATCTAACCTTAATCTCTCTGTGCTTCAGGTCCCTAACTGCGAAGTGGGGATAATTATACCTCCCTAATCACATAGGGGTGAAGGTTAATTATTTAATTTTTGTAAAGCACCTAGAGACTTTGAATACCATGGAAATTAGTTTCTATATTGAGTTTAGAGCTTGAAGGGTAGGTGATAAATGAGGCCTATGGCCACACTTTGAATGAAGAGGATTTTAAAAAAAGAAATACTGAATGACTAACCATTCACTAAATGAGACCCAGGTTCTGTGAAAAAATGAGTATGTGATTATGGAATTATAGACTGCATATGCATTGCTACAAGGAGGAGAAATTAAGATTGCACAGGAGACTTAATTCTCTCATTTCCTAATTTCTGAGTGCTTGACTTTGCCACCTTAATATTCTTTTAAGATAGCTTTTTGGATGCAATTTCCTTGTCACATATCTAGTTGTGCTCCCCTTATTGGACATTCACCAAATCCTCACGTGCTCTAAACCTCAGGAATCTGAGCACTGCCCCGGTGGGGGTCCCTAGGCACACTCTCAGGGTGCAGATGCTGTCTAGCACCTCTTACAGAGAGCTGAGGCTTCACATTCCAATTGCCCAGTGCTGATACCACCACCCCCCGCCCCCCGTGGGCTCTCTTATAGCTTAAACACACCTCTCCCAGCTATGTAGACACTCCTCAAGAGCATGTGATAGGTTTTTCACCTAATAGTTTGCACAGGATTCTAAAACATCATTGCGCTTTACATGACAGAAAAAAAGTACAAGAGAACACAGATCATTTGAAAAACAGATATCCTGAACACAATACCCTTCTCACCCATGCTTGGGAATCTTTGGGGCACTGTCCAAGTTCAGGTAGGCAGGGTCCCCCTGATCCATCAGGCTCCTGCAGCAGCTTTCCTCAGCTTGAGCTGGTGAAAATGCCCAAAGACTCTGAGTAGATCAGCTCCTGTCCTTTTATAACCTTCCAGTCCCTCTATCTGGTGACTCCCCAATCAGCCTCCTCAGCTGATTACAGATCCCTACCAAGTGGCAGGTGGCCTCTCCTGCCAAATAATTTCTCCTGAGTGGCAGCCAGCCTATTGTGTGGAATGTTTGTATTTGAAGAGTAGAGCATCCAGATTTAGCAACTCTATTGTGAGACCTGTATCAGTACCCCCTGGAGGTAAAAGGACAACAGAGCAGCTGCATATTCAAACTGGGATTTGAAGCTTGTTCAAGATACCTACAGAGTTATCTCTCACAAAATTCCTAAATTGTACAGATTCCCCAAATTGTCACATTTCTGACTGTGCATACAGGTTCAGAAATCCAGCACTGTCTTGAATCCACTGCTGGCAAAAAGGTTCCCCCTTGTCCTCACATGCTGTGTTCTGCACAATGTAATCCATAATAATGCAGACTGCATTGACAACAGTGACAATCAAATAGTTTTGAAGGCAATGCCACCAGAATTTCTCTCTCTCTCTCAAATGCATATTCCATCACCACTCTCAGTAGCTATAGGATGTAGTGGAGCCTTCCTTTTCAGGTCCTCTGAAATCAAGATATGGTTTCAAAAGGGCAACAGGGGGTAAGTGGGGTGCCTTAGAATAACTGGGGATAGTGACTCCATTTATAACAATGTCATTTGGTGAGAATAATGTTCCATCTTATCCATGAAGGTAAAGTCCTGATCTACAGAACAACCAGGCATCATGCACCCTGCCAGTGCATCTCCCATTAGAATCCATTAATCTGCCCCTGTGGTCAACCAGGGCCTGCATAACTGTGGAGTAGTACCCTTTGCAGTTTATGTACACAAGTGCTCCTTGCAGTGGACAAACTATGGGCACAGTTCCATCAATGGCCTAGTGCAATTTAGAAAGCCTATTTGCTGAAAGCCAGCACTATTTCAGGAACATTTGTAATGCCCAAAGTAAGCTGTCATGGGATAAGAGGGAAGGTCCTCTCATGGATCAGTAACTGATTAAAACATAGGAAACAAAGGATAGGAATAAAGAGTCAGTTTTCAGAACGGAGAGAGATAAATAGTGGTGTCCCTCAGGAGTCTGTATTGGGACCAGGCCTATTCAACATATTCATAAATGATCTGGGAAAAGGGGTAAACTGTGAGGTGGCAAAATTTGCAGATGATATAAAACTACTAAAGATAATTAAGTCCAAAGCAGACTATAAAGAGGTACGAAGGGATCTCACAAAACTGGGTGGCTGGGCAACAAATGGCAGATGAAATTCAATATTGATAAATGCAAAGAATGTGCATTAGAAAACATAACTATACATACAAAACGATGGGGTCTAAATTAGCTGTTACTACTCAAGAAAGAGATGTTGGAGTAATTTGTGGATAGTTCTCTGAAAACATCCACTCAGTGTGCAGTGGCAGTCAAAAAAGCGAACAGAAAGTTGGGAATCATTAAGAAAGGAATAAATAATAAGACAGAAAATATTATATTACCTCTACAGAAATCCAAGATGCCCACATCTTGAATACTGCATGCTCAATGACCAGGCAAAGGGGTCCCTGTAGCACTATCTAGGGGAATCAAATGCTGCAGGGTTTCCTATGATGCCCATCACCATGGCAACCACATATGAGTCACTGCAGGGCAGGGTTGGCCCTATGCGTGGGTGAGTGTTTGGAAGTGCTGTGATTAAGAGGCAAGGAGGAGAGCAGGATTGGAGTGTAAGAGCATGGAAGGGAGCTTGGGGCAAGGTGGGGGGCAGAGTCAGCGGGAGCTGGGGCAATGGGAGTGAGTGAAGTGGCAGCAAGGACCAGGGCAATGGGGTGGGGAGGATGCTACGGCCAGGGTGCCAAAATACAAGTTTGTCCAGGGTGATATTTTCCCTAAGGCTAGCACTGTCTGTCAGTGTCCAGTGAGAGGGACAGGCCACTGCAAAGAAATATCTCTGGGGAACTTGGGAACAGGAATTCACTAAATGTTACCTGCAAGACAAGGTTAAGATGGCAGAGTCTCAGGTAGTTTGCTGGTGAGGCTGACAGAACTGTGTGGCAAGGAGATGACACAGTTTAAGCTCCAGCAAAACTCTCCCTTGTGAGGCAGAGAGGTAACAGTGGCTTACAGTTCTGGGAACCCTGAGGAGAGCGTCACACCACCACCTTTGGATACCTCACAGTCCTGATGGTCTAACAAACCTTTCAGTTGATTTGCCAACTCCAAACTGGTAAGCCACAGACTAGTAGCCATCTGGGGTAGTCAAGTTTCAGATGGCTATAGCTGCTTTTGGACCAGCATGGCTTCCCTCACACAGAAGTTGTGATGCTGGAGGGTTGGGGCAAACTGATCACAGACTTCCAGGAATGACTGTTTTTCACATGAAGTACTGGACCCACTGATGGTCTGTGCCAGGCAACCCAGAATATCCAGGAGGAGCAATTGTTGGGAAAGTCCTGCTCAGACCATGCAACCAGGCTGTAGCATGCTCAGTGCTGACAAAATTCTCCAAGAATTTAGCTGCCAAACTCTAATTCTACTGAGCACATGCAAACTATCTCATGTCAAAGATTTATAACTGTGCTAAATTTCTGTGATTTCTCATGGGAACAGCAAAAGGCACATCCCTAACATTAGGGCAATCCCCTGCCAAACTTCAAACCCTTGCTCCCAAGCCTGGAGATGTTAGAACTTCCCAACAAAATGGATGAAATAATTTTTTAACAGCAAAAATAATGTTTTTCCCTAATCTCATTCTTAGGGATGGCTGAACAGTTTTAGCTGAAAGTTTCCAAAGAAAACAACAAAAATTAAACCTGAGGCAGACTCCCATCCTGGGAAATTTCAGCCCGAACAGTAGAAGTTTGACAAAGTTATAAGCAACTGAAAAAAATGTATTGTGGGTACAGATGCAATGAAAGGAGGCCTCCACCAAGAATAATTCTATTCTCTAGAGTATTATGGATGTGCATGACACTTTGCAAACAAACACAAAGGACAATTCTCTGCCCCAATAAACTCTCCACCTAAGTTATGAATCTGGTTTCAATTACTAGTGAAACTGTTCCTCCAGCCCATTATTATGAGAGAACCAGAAGAACACATAATAAAAGTGAAGTCTTGTAATTCAATCAATACAAGTGGCTGAAGGCATCAGCCAGATGGTTTATCAGCATGGAGGTGACATTGTAGCTGCTGGGTCTATTGGATTGGGCTCCTAACTTCCCCAGCCTTCATAAGTGTTTCACCCTATCAATCCCAGTTATATGCAGATGTACTTGTGTGCCTGAAAATGAGTGGTTAAGAACCTAGCTGAGTCAGCTCAATTTACTAATCTGTCTGCTCAGCCTCAAGTCTTTATTTAAGAGAACCAGGAGGTTTTTGTTAGGAAACAAAAATGAATTACAAAGAAACCATTTCTTCCATGACTTACAACTGTTAATGTCTCCCAAGCCTATTACTGAAAAAGCTTAATGAGCAGAGTTAGAAAGCAAAGAACCATAGCAGTAAAATGCTGGGAGTTGGAAATGTATTTAAATATTCAGAGACCAAACATTTTTGTTAGTTTTCTTTTTGCTTGTTATTCTTTCTCTTTTCATTTTCTTTGTTTTTAACCACAAGCAGGGGATCTGAATCAAGATTTTCCCAAAGTTTGGAATAAGTGTTCAGTTCTAGGGTTCCTGTTTGGGCATATTCCAAAGATTCACTTTGCAGAAAAGAAGCTACATTGTCCGGATTCAAGCTTTCCCAAAGTTTGATGGTGTCCCAGACCAAGGTAAGCTCTACTTTTCGCGATTAACGGTGTACCCAGAAACTGAGCTAGTCAAACTTCAAGAGATTTAGAGTTTGGGCTCAGTTTTGTTATACTTCTAGAAATATTTGTTAGCTGCCACTTTTTGGAAAGGAAGAAACTGCATCAGGCCTGGGACACTGGCAGTCTGACCTAAAGGTCAGAGCAGGGGCGGTCAGAACAAACTAAGGGTCAGAGCCAGAATTAGGTATCAAGCAAGATCAAGTCCAGCCAGGAAGTCTCTCAGTTACTCAAACAACTTTCTGTCCCTCCTTCTGGCTTAAATAGTATGGTCGGGCCAATTGGCAGGGCTAGTCATTGCTTCCAGTCGGGATCCTTGTGAGTGGTGCAAGTGGTCAGAATTCTGCTAGCCCCTCACTTTCAATAGTTCTGTGTGGGTTGCCCAATGGCAGCCAGGGTGTAAGGACAGCCTGGGAACCCCTGGGCCCAGGTTTGAAGATCCACAGCTGCCCTTACACATTGAGCTTGCAATGGCTTCTCATCATTCAAATTGCGTGAACGAGCCACTTGGAAGTAAGAAGATGCTAGTAGGTATTAGATAGTCTATCAACATTTTGCTTGTTTCACACAGGATAAATCATTTGAAAAAGTAGGCATTAATTATGAATTATTTTCATATAAGTGTTCCAAAATACACCACGATTTAGCAAATAAAATACACAGATTGTGGATAGTCACAAGTAAGATTATGAATCTGTCATGGAGGTCACTGATTCCATGATTTTACAAGACCTCCGTGACTTCTTGAAAATTCCAATAATTCAGCCTCAGGAGGCAGAGCTTGGGCTTTAGCTTCAATAAATCAGTGATTTATTGTTTATTGCCCGCGTCCTGTTCGTGACTTAATAAAAATACCCATGCCAAAACTGTAGTCTTAGTCATAGCTTGCCAGCAGAGCTGCTAATTGTGCAAGTTAGATAGAAGGATGAATATTCAGTGTGTTAAACTTGATTAGGCTTGTTTCCATGTAACTGCTGCATAGCATGAAAGTTGCAATGAAATCCCAATGTGCGGGCAACTCCTTTTCTTTCCTTAATAAAAATTTGAGTGATTTCTTTTAGGAACATAAAAAATAAGAGTAATATAACAACATATTTTCATAACATTTCTGGAAGGAAACCTGCAGTATTTCATATAGTCCCAATACATCCAGGCAGTGGGCAGCACTTATTTTCTTGAAATAAAAATAAATGCTCCCAGCCACAGAAAAATAATGGTGTTTAGAAAAAAATATTGTTGGCAGTTCAGTTGTCTGGCTGGGACAAAAAAAACCCAAAAAACAATCCACCACCACCAACCAAAACTCAATTCCCACAAAACATCTTTTCATCCACCCTAAGCCAACGTGTGGAGTGGTCTGACTAAAGGTTAATGCAGTCACAATACACTATAGTGTAAAGGAACTCTTGGCTTATTCTTGCTTATGAGCCTGAAAGACATTACATTTTGAAACACACCATTCTGGGGCTGAGAAGTTTTGAAAACTAAAAGCCAAAGATTTGAGGTGAAATCACAGACTGTTGCATTTTTCACAGAGCTAATAAGAAAGGCGGGGAGGGCTTTGCCAATCTGACAGTTCCTTAAAGAAAATGTATTTGCAACGTAAATCATGAACACTAAAAACAAACAAAACAAAAACAAACATTTCAGTTCCATACCTAAGGCCTGGCTGGGAGGTGCTGGACCTGAGATGAGTGGCCAAAGGCATCTGTATCTTATCTTTTCACTCTGATCCCCAAGGCACATTCAGAACCTGACAAACTAGAGATGCCTTAAAGCTACTGTAAGTTATGCCAGTTTCTAATGGCCCCGTAGACTGTTCTACTGACCAATGACTGCTGAAGCACAGCGGGTTCTAGCTAAGGCCCATTCCACTCCTGTCACATCCCCAGCATGCCCACCTATGATGGAAGGGGTGTATAGAGCTGGTTATACTGGTTCTACAGAAGCCAGGGATTCCTCTATATCAGGGCATCCTCGGTTGTTCCATTAAGGCTGATCTCTAGCTTGTTGTGATGGCAGAGCTGCATAAAGGGACTGGAACAGGGACCAAAATATACCCCCTGAATAGCATTGCTCTTGGGATAATATTAGCATTTTTTTAAACAGTTTATTGGTGATGTTAGCAATTGGGCATGAAGCCATCAATTCTTAGGAAATGCCAACTAGGACAGCATGCTGCAGCACATTTCCTCAGCAACACAGGCTACTGCAAAGACATTAAACCTGTCCTCTACTGTCTACACTTGTTTCCCATAGAATATCAAAGCAAGTTCCAGGCCTTGATCCTTATCTTAGAATCTTAGAATCATAGAATATCAGGGTTGGAAGGGACATCAGGACCTCATCTAGTCCAACCCCCTGCTCAAAGCAGGACCAATCCCCAACTAAATCATCCCAGCCAGGGCTTTGTCAAACCTGACCTTAAAAACTTCTAAGGAAGGAGATTCCACCTCCTCCCTAGGTAACGCATTCCAGTGCTTCACCACCCTTCTAGTGAAAAAGTTTTTCCTAATATCCAACCTAAACCTCCCCCAATGCAACTTGAGACCATTACTCCTTGTTCTGTCATCTGGTACCACTGAGAACAGTCTAGATCCATTCTCTTTGGAACCCCCTTTCAGGTAGCTGAAAGCAGCTATCAAATCCCCCCTCATTCTTCTCTTCTGCAGACTAAACAATCCCAGTTCCCTCAGCCTCTCCTCATAAGTCATGTGTTCCAGCCCCCTAATTATTTTTGTTGCCCTCCGCTGGACGTTTTCCAATTTTTCCACATCCTTCTTGTAATGTGGGGCCCAAAACTGGACACAGTACTCCAGATGACGCCTCACCAATGTCGAATAGAGGGGAACGATCACGTCCCTCGATCTGCTGGCAATGCCCCTACTTATACATCCCAAAATGCCATTGGCCTTCTTGGCAACAACGGCACACTTCAAAGTACTCAATGGCCTGGGCATATAGAAGTTTGCCTAATACTCCAGGATGAAGACTGTAGTTGACAACTCCAACTACAAAGTCCTATACAGGAAAAAGCTAATTTGTCCATGAGAGGGAGCTCTCTCGGGTTTGGTCTGAGACTGTGCAATGAATTCCTACAAGAACTAAAGGTGATCACAAACCTCATGACCTTCTGCTCCAAGTGCAAAGTGCACTTCTCCAACCTGCAGTCTCAGACACATAGCAGCATATACATAAAAAAAAACAAATCAAAACACCACACTGCACATACAATTCTCCTTCTGGGGAGAGGATGAGAGAAAGAGAAAGAACCACATGACAGATGTTAGTCACGGCACTTAATGCACTACTGGAAAGTGTTCCGATACTACTGTCAGGAGATTGGTAGAAGAACCTGTATAGAGTACAGTTGTCATTTGGAAATAATCAATGATTGAGAAGTGGGGCTAACTGATTTCAGTGCATTGTAATTGAATAGTGGTGGATGTGATGAGGAAAATATATTTTTGGCAAAGATTATATAATTAGGTACTTAATAGGATAATTTCAACATTATTTAGCAGTTTGATTTTCTCTAATGTTTGTTTATATTTAGAACTATGCACCTGCCACTGCTTTTCTTACTGTGATTGATGTGGAGTCTATTATTAGCAAGTCTGACCATTTTGACTGCTAGCATGTCTTCTTTTTTTGGTAAACTAAGTGGCCTTGTTCTTACTGATTCACTTTGCAAACAAACAGGAATTGTCAATGTGTGTAGCAGCAGCTCTTTCTTTTTGATCTATGGCTACTGAATTTTTAAAATTTAGAGGGTCTGGATTCATCTTCTTTCATGCAAACATCTTGGTACTGTCAGAACATACAGCAAACAATTAGCAGCCACAAAAATTCTCTAAGCCAATTGGACAACAGGTCACTGAATCTGTGCTACCTAAAATGCCATCATCAGTCACACTTATTAATCCAGGTTAGAGCAAGTATCAGGAGAATATGCTATTTTTGATCAGAGAGAGGTATCTATTCCCCTCTATTCGGCACTGGTGAGGCCACATCTGGAGTATTGCATCCAGTTTTGGGCCCCCCCCACTATAGAAAGGATGTGGACGAATTGGAGAGAGTCCAGTAGAGGGCAATGAAAATGATTAGGGGCACATGACTTATGAGGAAAGGCTGAGGTAACTGGGCTTATTTAGTCTGCAGAAGAGAAGAATGGGGTGGGATTTGATAGCAGCCTTCAATTACCTGAAGGAGAGTTCCAAGGAGGATGGAGCTAGGCTCTTCTCTGGTGGCAGATGACAGAACAAGGAGCAATGGTCTCAAGTTGCAGCGGGGGAAGGCTAGGTTGGATATTAGGAAAAACTATTTCACTAGGAGGGTGGTGAAGTACTGGAATAGATTGCCCAGGGAAGTAGTGGAATCACCATCCTTAAAGGTTTTTAAGGCCCGGCTTGATAAAGCCCTGGCTGGGATGATTTAGTTGGGGTTGGTCCTGCTTTGAGCAGGGGGTTGGACTAGATGACCTCCTGAGGTTTCTTCCAACCATAATCTTCTATAATTCTATGAAAACAGCATCAATATGACAGCCTCTGAGCCCATTGAAAACAATTATTATTATTATTATTATTATTACACCCATTGCTCAATGCCTGATTCATTTGAAATAATAAGCCATGTAACATACCAATAAACTATAAACAAAATTATTAAGCTTATCACAAAATTTCAATTTGCACTTGTTTAAGTCCTTTGTGTTTTTAACTTGTACCAACTTACACAAAATTAGACTCTCTTACTGATACCTGTTTATACTTACATGTGTAAATATACGCCTTGTTCATCTCCTCTGAATTTGTCCCCCGGGGCCTTCATGAGTGAAATGAAATCTAAATTGGTAAAAGTTAAATGCTGAGGAGCAAGATGACAAGATGTCAGATAAACAGCTAACAGAGCAATGTAAGGGGATGTAACTGGAAATCGGTCACCACCCAACTTTAACTTAAACTTCTCACACCCTCACCATACTTTATTTACCACACTCCGCTCTTCCAATCACTCATCATGTAAGTTATTAATGTAGACTTCCTTAGCTTCAGCAGCATGAATTCAGGGGTGTGGCATAAAGATTTGTAAATTACATGTCAGCAAGAGGAAGGGTGTCTAAAGAAGTCTAAGTTATTATAGCTTTCAAGATGAGAGGGCTAGAGGAACCTATAAGTTATACTTTGTTCAGCGCCATTACTCATTTCTGAATTCAGCCCTACTCTCTCCAATTTACTTGTGATAGTGACTATTCTTGTTCTAGGTGATTTTCAAACACTCAGGAAAAGTGGTCCCTGTTCCAAGGGGCTCACAATATAATGACAGTAAACAAATAGACATAACTTAGGGGAAGGTAAAGCATAAAAGGTAGTTTATACACAAAGTTAACTTGAATCACTGTAAGTGCAGCATAAACCAGACTTTATGAGGGACTTAAAAATGGCAAGGGAGGGAGCCTTGCAGCCTGTCATAAAAACAATCCTCTTCCATCTCTAAATGAAAAGCATTATGGGATAAATGATACATCAAGTTTCTTGGTATTATTCTAACTGATAAAAGTGTATCTTTCTCCCCAAAACAGAGCCTTAACTTAGCAGCTAAGTGAAGTGGATTTGCTACATCAAGTAAAAGATGAATTTGTTTGCATTGTCTGTAGTATGAAAAACAAAAACAAAACTGAAATGGGGCAGAAATTGGGGATAGAATCATTGCTGACGTATCACATACCAGCTAGCAGATCATCCACTCTCACTCAAGTGTCATCAAACCTTTTCTCCATTTTAACTCTAAAGTCTGTACCCTTCAGATCTAATGCTGATCTCCGTTACTCAGCCCTGAGGTCTACACTAGGCGTTGAGGTTGAATTTAGCAGCGTTAAATCAATTTAACCCTGCACCCGTCCACATGATGAAGCCCTTTTTTTCAACTTAACGGACTCTTAAAATCGATTTCCTTACTCCACCCCCAACAAAGGGATTAGCGCTGAAATCGGTTTTGCTGGGTCGAATTTGGGGTACTGTAGACGCAATTAGACGGTATTGGCCTTCGGGAGCTATCCCAGAGTGCTCCATTGTGACCGCTCTGGACAGCACTCTCAACTCAGATGCACTGACCAGGTAGACAGGAAAAGGCCCGCGAACTTTTGAATTTCAATTTCCTGTTTGGCCAGCGTGGCAAGCTGCAGGTGACCATTCAGAGCTCATCAGCAGAGGTGACCAGGATGGACCGATCGGGAGGTACGGGATCTGATCGCTGTATGGGGAGAGGAATCTGTGCTATCAAAACTACGTTCCAGTTTTCGAAATGCCAAAACATTTGTGAAAATCTCCCAGGGCATGAAGGACAGAGGCCATAACAGGGACCCGAAGCAGTGCCGCATGAAATTTAAGAAGCTGAGGCAAGCCTATCAGAAAATCAGAGAGGCAAACAGCCGCTCTGGGTCAGAGCCCCAAACATGCTGCTTCTATGATGAGCTGCATGCCATTTTAGGGGGTTCAGCCACCACTACCCCAGCCATGTTGTTTGACTCCTTCAATGGAGATGGAGGCAACACGGAAGCAGGTTTTGGGGATGAGGAAGATGATGATGATAAGGTTGTAGATAGCTCACAGCAAACAAGTGGAGAAACCAGTTTCCCAATAGCCAGGAACTGTTTCTCACCCTGGACCTGGAGCCAATACCCCCCAAACCCACCCAAGGCTGCCTCTCAGACCTGCCAGGTGGAAAAGGGACCTCTGGTGAGCATACCTTTTAAAATACTATACAAGGTTTAAAAGCCAGCATGTTTAATGATTAATTTGCCCTGGCATTCATGGCTCTCCTGGATATACCCCCAAAGCCTTTGCAAAAGGTTTCTGGGGAGGGCAGCCTTATTCCATTCACCATGGTAGGACACTTTACCACTCCAGGCCAGTAGCATGTACTCAGGAATCATTGTAGAACAAAGCATTGCAGCGTATGTTTGCTGGCGTTCAAACAACATCCGTTCTTTATCTCTCTGTGTTATCCTCAGGAGAGTGATATCATTCATGGTCACCTGGTTGAAATAGGGTGCTTTTCTTAAGGGGACATTCAGAGGTGCCTGTTCCTGCTGGGCTGTTTGCCTATGGCTGAACAGAAATGTTCCCCGCTGTTAGCCACGTGGTGGGGGGATGCAAAATGTGACTTTGTAACGAAAGCACATGTGCTATGTATGAAATGTTAACAGCAAGGTTTACCATGAAAGAGTGTACCAATTGTTCTACAAAATCTGTCTTTTTAAATACCACTGTCCCTTATTTTTTCTCCACCAGATGCATGTGTTTCAAGGATCACAGGATCTTCTCCTTCCCAGAGGCTAGCGAAGATTAGAAGGCGAAAGAAATGCACTCGCAATGAAATGTTCTCTGAGGTCATCCTGTCCTCCCACACTGACAGAGCACAGAGGCATGCATGAAGGCAGACAATGTCAGAGTGCAGGAAAGCACAAAATGACCTAGAGGAGAGGTTGCGGGCTGAAGAGAGGGTTGAAGCTGAAAGGTGGCAGCAGCGTGATGAGAGGAGGCAGGATTCAATGCTGAGACTGCTGGAGGATCAAACAAATATGCTCCAATGTATGGTTGAGCTGCAGGAGCACAGACCGCCGCTACAGCCCCTGTGTAACCAACTGCCCTCCTCCCCAAGTTCCATAGCCTCCTCACCCAGACACCCAAGAACGCGGTGGAGTGGCCTCCGGCCACCCAGCCACTCCATCCCAGAGAGAAAAGGAGTACTTGTGGCACCTTAGAGACTAACAAATTTATTTGAGCATAAGCTTTCGTGAGCTACAGCTCACTTCATCGGATGCATTTGGTGGAAAAAACAGAGGAGAGATTTATATACACACACACAGAGAACATGAAACAATGGGTTTATCATACACACTGTAAGGAGAGTGATCACTTAAGATAAGCCATCACCAACAGCAGGGGGGGGAAGGAGGAAAACCTTTCATGGTGACAAGCAGGTAGGCTAATTCCAGCAGTTAACAAGAATATCAGAGGAACAGTGGGGGGTGGGGTGGGAGGGAGAAATACCATGGGGAAATAGTTTTACTTTGTGTAATGACTCATCCATTCCCAGTCTCTATTCAAGCCTAAGTTAATTGTATCCAGTTTGCAAATTAATTCCAATTCAGCAGTCTCTCGTTGGAGTCTGTTTTTGAAGCTTTTTTGTTGAAGTATAGCCACTCTTAGGTCTGTGATCGAGTGACCAGAGAGATTGAAGTGTTCTCCAACTGGTTTTTGAATGTTATAATTCTTGACGTCTGATTTGTGTCCATTCATTCTTTTACGAAGAGACTGTCCAGTTTGGCCAATGTACATGGCAGAGGGGCATTGCTGGCACATGATGGCATATATCACATTGGTAGATGCGCAGGTGAACGAGCCTCTGATAGTGTGGCTGATGTGATTAGGCCCTATGATGGTATCCCCTGAATAGATATGTGGACAGAGTTGGCAACGGGCTTTGTTGCAAGGATAGGTTCCTGGGTTAGTGGTTCTGTTGTGTGGTGTGTGGTTGCTGGTGAGTATTTGCTTCAGATTGGGGGGCTGTCTGTAAGCAAGGACTGGTCTGTCTCCCAAGATCTGAGAGAGCGATGGCTCGTCCTTCAGGATAGGTTGTAGATCCTTGATGATGCGTTGGAGGGGTTTTAGTTGGGGGCTGAAGGTGATGGCTAGTGGCGTTCTGTTGTTTTCTTTGTTGGGTCTGTCCTGTAGTAGGTGACTTCTGGGTACTCTTCTGGCTCTGTCAATCTGTTTCTTCACTTCAGCAGGTGGGTACTGTAGTTGTAGGAATGCATGATAGAGATCTTGTAGGTGTTTGTCTCTGTCTGAGGGGTTGGAGCAAATGCGGTTATATCGTAGCGCTTGGCTGTAGACAATGGATCGAGTGGTATGATCTGGATGAAAGCTAGAGGCATGTAGGTAGGAATAGCGGTCAGTAGGTTTCCGATATAGGGTGGTGTTTATGTGACCATCGCTTATTAGCACCGTAGTGTCCAGGAAGTGGATCTCTTGTGTGGACTGGTCCAGGCTGAGGTTGATGGTGGGATGGAAATTGTTGAAATCATGGTGGAATTCCTCAAGAGCTTCTTTTCCATGGGTCCAGATGATGAAGATGTCATCAATGTAGCGCAAGTAGAGTAGGGGCATTAGGGAACGAGAGCTGAGGAAGCGTTGTTCTAAGTCAGCCATAAAAATGTTGGCATACTGTGGGGCCATGCGGGTACCCATCGCAGTGCCGCTGATTTGAAGGTATACATTGTCACCAAATGTGAAATAGTTATGGGTCAGGACAAAGTCACAAAGTTCTGCCACCAGGTTAGCCGTGACAGTATCGGGGATACTGTATCAGAGGCTCGTTCACCTGCGCATCTACCAATGTGATATATGCCATCATGTGCCAGCAATGCCCCTCTGCCATGTACATTGGCCAAACTGGACAATCTCTACGTAAAAGAATGAATGGACACAAATCAGACGTCAAGAATTATAACATTCAAAAACCAGTTGGAGAACACTTCAATCTCTCTGGTCACTCGATCACAGACCTAAGAGTGGCTATACTTCAACAAAAAAGCTTCAAAAACAGACTCCAACGAGAGACTGCTGAATTGGAATTAATTTGCAAACTGGATACAATTAACTTAGGCTTGAATAGAGACTGGGAATGGATGAGTCATTACACAAAGTAAAACTATTTCCCCATGGTATTTCTCCCTCCCACCCCACCCCCCACTGTTCCTCTGATATTCTTGTTAACTGCTGGAATTAGCCTACCTGCTTGTCACCATGAAAGGTTTTCCTCCTTCCCCCCCCCTGCTGTTGGTGATGGCTTATCTTAAGTGATCACTCTCCTTACAGTGTGTATGATAAACCCATTGTTTCATGTTCTCTGTGTGTGTGTATATAAATCTCTCCTCTGTTTTTTCCACCAAATGCATCCGATGAAGTGAGCTGTAGCTCACGAAAGCTTATGCTCAAATAAATTTGTTAGTCTCTAAGGTGCCACAAGTACTCCTTTTCTTTTTGCGAATACAGACTAACACGGCTGCTACTCTGAAACCTCTCCATCCCAGAGGATTGCCTAAATAACAGAAGGCTGGCATTCAATAAGTTTTAAAGTTTTAAACTTTTAAAGTGCTGTATGGCCTTGTCCTTCCCTCTTCCACCACCCCTCCTGGGCTACCTTGGTAATTATCCCCCTATTTGTGTGATGAATTAATAGAGAATGCATGAATGTGAAGCAACAATGACTTTATTGCCTCTGCAAGCGGTGATCGAAGGGAGGTGGGGAGGGTGGTTAGCTTACAGGAAAGTAGAGTGAACCAAGGAGCGGGGGGTTTCATCAAGGAGAAACAAACAGAACTTTCACACTGTAGCCTGGCCAGTCATGAAACTGGTTTTCAAAGCTTCTCTGATGCGCACCACACCCTCCTGTGCTCTTCTAACTGCCCTGGTGTCTGTCTGTGCATAACCAGCAGCCAGACGATTTTCCTCAACCTCCCACCCCACCATAAACGTCTCCCCCTTACTCTCACAGATATTGTGGAGCGCAAAGCAAGCAGTAATAACAGTGGGAATATTGGTTTCGCCGAGTCAATAAACTGCGCCAGCGCGCTTTTAAATGTCCAAATGCACATTTTACCACTATTATGCACTTGCTCAGCCTGTAGTTGAACAGCTCCTGACTACTCTCCAGGCTGCCTATGTATGGCTTCATGAGCCATGGCATTAACGGGTAGGCTGGATCCCCAAGGATAACTATAGGCATTTCAATATCTCCAACGGTTATTTTCAGGTCTGGGAAGAAAGTCCTTTCTTGCAGCTTTTGAAACAGAGTTCCTGAAGATGTGAGCGTCATGTACCTTTCCCGGCCATCCACGTTGATGTTGGTGAAATGTCCCTTGTAATCCACCAGTGCTTGCAGCACTATTGAAAAGTACCCCTTGTGGTTTATGTACTCGCCAGCTTGGTGCTCCTGTGCCAAGATAGGGATATGGGTTCCGTCTATGGCCCCACCACAGTTATTCAGAGATATTCATAGAATATCAGGGTTGGAAGGGACCTCAGGAGGTCATCTAGTCCAACCCCCTGCTCAAAGCAGGACCAATCCCCAATTTTTGCCCTGGATTCCTAAATGGCACCCTCAAGGATTGAACTCACAACCCTGTGTTTAGCAGGCCAATGCTCAAGCCACTGAGCTATCCCTCCCAGGGAATCGCATTGCAGCAAAGCCATCCACTATGACCTGCACATTTCCCAGGGTCACTACCCTTGATATCAGCAGATCTTTGATTGCGTTGGCTACTTGCATCACAGCAGCCCCCACAGTAGATTTGCCCACTCCAAATTGATTCCCGACTGACCAGCAGCTGTCTGGCATTGCAAACTTCCACAGGGCTATGGCCACTCACTTCTCAACTGTGAGGGCTGCTCTCATCTTGGTATTCTTGCGCCTCAGGGCAGGGGAAAGCAAGTCACAAAGTTCCATGAAAGTGCCCTTATGCACGCAAAAGTTTTGCAGCCACTAGGAATCATCCCAGACCTGCAACACTATGCGATCCCACCAGTCTGTGTTTGTTTCCTGAGCCCAGAATTGGCGTTCCACTGCATGAGCCTGCCCCATTAGCCAGGGCATGTGCTTTGAGAGAAGTCTGTGTCCATGTCCTCATCATTCTCGTAACCGCGCTGACGTTGCCTACTCACCTGGTTTCGCTTTGCTAGGTTCTGGTGCTGCATATACTGCTGGTGTTTAATATAATATAATGCGTGTGGTGTTTAATGTGCTCCTAATTGCAAAAGCGATCTGAGCGGGCTCCATGCTTGCCGTGGTATGGCGTCTGCACAGAAAAAAGGCGTGGAACAATTGTCTGCTGTTGCCCTGATGGAGGGAGAGGCGACTGACGACATAGGTTACAGGGTTGGCTTACAGGGAATTAAAATCAAGAAAGGGGGTGACTTTGCGAGAAACTGAATGGCCGCCTCAAGGATAGAACTCAAAACCTCAGGGATAGAACTCAAAACTGGGTTTAGCAGGCCATTGATTTCACAGAGGGAGGGAGGGAGGGAGGGAGGAGAAAATGAATACAAAACAAATCTGGTCTATTTCTTGTTTTGAGCCACTTCATCTATCTTTATACATCATGCTGGCAGCAGACTGTGCAGTATGACCGCTAGCCATTGTCACCTCCTGGGTGCTCGGCAGAAGACGGTGCAGTATGACTGCTGGCCATCATCTTCTGCTGGCTGTAGATTAAAAGACTGCACTGCTGGTAGCACTCAATCGCCATGAGACGAAACAAAGGAAATGACCTGGCTGAGTCACTTCCATGTTTGCCCAGGCGCCCGGTGAAAAGAGCAGCCAGGACTAGGTAGACAACGGCTACCAGTCATACTGCACTGTCTGCTGCCAAAAGGCAATAAACTGCTGCTGTGTAGCAATGCAGTACCATGTCTGCCAGCCCCCAGAAGACATACGGTGATGGTTAGCTGAGCGGGCTCCATGCTTGCCGTAGTATGGTGTCTGCACAGGTAACTCAAGAAAAAAGGCGCAAAATGATTGTCTGACCTTGCTTTTACGGAGGGAGGAGGGAGGGAGGGAGGGAACGGGGGCCTGATGATATGTACCCAGAACTACCCGCAACAATGTTTTAGCCCCATCAGGCACTGGGATTTCTACCCAGAATTCAAATGGGCAGTGGCGACTGTGGGAACTGTGGGATAGCTACCCACAGTGCAAAGCTCCGGAAGTTGACGGTTGCTTCGGTACTCTGGACACACTCCACTGATTACATACACTTAGATCATTTGTGTGGGGACACACACACTCAACTGTATAAAAACGCTTTCTACAAAACCAACTTCTATACATTTGACCTAATTTCATAGTGTAGACATACCCTCAGAGGTAGAGTCAGTAGTATGTGGTTACAATGATGTAAAACTGGCATGAGATCAGAATCAGATCTTTTATCTCCAGTGACCTTCACTGATATCAGATCCATTATAAATTACTCAAAAAAGTTCTTGAATTTCTCCCTGCAACACCAAAGGTTTTTCATAGTTCTCATTTTAGGGAGGAAATAGCTTTGCTGTAATTAACAATGAGTTTTGCTTTCCAATACAATGTCTGATCCAACTACTAGTACAACCAAAAACGTAATAAAATATTGGTGAGGAGCCGGAATAGGGGCTGAAGCCTGGCACACTCCAGGCAGCGGACGTAGAAGCTTGGGGGGGGGACAGAGGGGCAGGCGGGGGAGGGAGAGCTCGGGCTACTAGAGAGGTCTCACCCGTCTCATACTAAAAGGAGGAGGGGAGAGGGGAAACAGGTCGACCACTCCTCCCTGCTAGGCTGCAGGCAGGGGAGGAGGGCGCCAAAAGGGGTGGGCTGGACGGGGGGCAATCAGTGGTTAGGGGTCAGTCACCGACACAAGGTGGAATTCCGGCTCCTCTTGGTGCACTATGGAGGGGGGGATTCAACAACATTGAAGGTGCAGTGAAGAGGGTTGCAACTGAAATGGGGAGTTGCACAAGCGCATGGGAGGGGCATGGGCACACGGAGCGAGGGGCTAAGTGGTCTGGGGGTAGAACAGGGAAACCAAGGGGCTAGCTTCAGAGGCTGGGGCGGGGCAAACAAACAAAGGCTGCAGAAGGAAATGGGCAGGGCAGGCAAACAAACTTAAGCTAGTAAGGGGGGCTGGAGCAAAAGAGGAGGCAAAGCGAGTGGCAAATGGGGCAGGTAGTAAAGGGCAAAGCTGGGGGGTAGGCAGTCCGGGGGGGGCACATGTGCCCATGTGCACTTGCACAAGTCTTTTTTAGCTGGCTGCTGCTTCTGGCCCAAATGGTGGAAATAGGGCGTGGCAAGCCAAGCAAGAAGCTGAGTCCAGAGGCAGGAGCTGAGGCAGATGGTATACAGCCAGTGGGGGTGGTGGAGGGGGCAGCGGTGGTGGTAATAGTGGTGGGGGTTGGGGGGAACACACAGATGGATCGGGGGGCAGCTCCACACCACACCCCCGTGTCCCTACAAACACAGTCAAAACCCCCACCACAAGAGCACAGTTTGAAAATTACTCAGTCTTAGGGCCCCCTCCACGGTGGTCTGCAAAGTCTCTAGGTGCTGCCCCACTGGCAGATGATCCTCTTCTTCTCCTCCTCGGGCTTCAGCAGCTCCAGGCAGCAGACTCCACAGCAGCAGCAGCAGCTCCAGGAACTCCAGGTGGTCGTCTAGGCAGGCAGAATGGACCCCTCTCAGGTGGTGGTGGTGGTGGTGGTATCCACAACAGCAGTGGCTGGGGTCCCTCACTCCTCCTCTCTGGGGAGTGGGCTAGCAGCCCCCTCCCCACCCCAGGGCTGCAGTTGGAGCAGTAGCAGCACCCAAGAGTGGGGGTCCAGCAGCCAAGTAGCAGAGAATGGGGGGTGTCTGGCCCAGCCAGGGGAGCAGCTGGAGCAGCAGGGAGAGCTTAGGGCCTAGCAGCAGCAGGAGTAGCAGCTTCCCATCTCCCTCCAAGCTAGAAGGCTATGGGAGACCAGTCTTATTGGGATCCGGGAAGTGGGCGGGCGAAGCCCGTCCACTGCTAAAGGGTCCCCCCCAGCCTAAAAGGGGGATCCACAGGACCTAGATACCCAAAAAATTCCGGGGGACAACTAATAAAATAACAGGGACAGGTGTGCGGTCAAAGGGTCAAAAGAAGGGAACCGGACGGGGACACCGAGCAGAGAACCCCGGACAGCGCCCACTGCTCCTCAAAGGCGTCAAGGGAGTCAGAGGATGCCGCCCAGAGGAACTCTGCCCGGATACGTGAACGGACCGAGGATCGGAAATAGGCCCTACAGTCACAGGAGACTCCATCGGCCAACCTCCTCACTCTGGTTTTGTAGATGGCCATTTTAGCTAGGGCCAGGAGGAGGTTGACCAGGAGATCCCGTGACTGTGTGGGGCCACGGATAGGGAGTGCATAA
Organism: Dermochelys coriacea; assembly: GCF_009764565.3. Lineage (NCBI taxonomy): Eukaryota > Metazoa > Chordata > Testudines > Dermochelyidae > Dermochelys > Dermochelys coriacea. The sequence continues at coordinate 233,333,859 of NC_050069.1, forward strand.
ATGAGAAGGTGAGGGGAGAAGTGCAACCAAAAACGTAATAAGATATTGGTGAGGAGCCGGAATAGGGGCTGCAGCCTAGCACATTCCAGGTAGACATGTGCCAGGGTATCCCTCACGCCGCAAAAGGGGCAGGTGTCTGGGATTGTGGTGAACCGTGCCAAGTACACGCCCGTGCTCACGGCTCCGTGAAGGAGCCGCCAACTGATATCCCCAGCGGGCTTTGGGACTAAGATGGAATATAGGCTGGCCCACCGGGGCTCCTCACCCTCCAAAGGTGGCAGGAGGTCCCACCCTTTTGTATCGGGGCGGGACACGAGGGTACGGGCGTGAAGGGTGTGGAGCACGAGCGTGTAGAGATGTTTTCTTGGCGCGGTTTGAAAACAGACCGGCTGCATCTCGTGCAGCCGGCTTCTAGTGAAGGGGTGAAGGGATCGGTTGGGTCCACGGGGCAGGGGTCCAATTAAAAGGTCCGGCGGGCCTGGGGTAGTGGGTGGCGTGGGTGCCCTCGTGCAGGACCCGGTCGAGATAAACCCGAGCAGCGGGCGGCAAAGCGGCCTTCACCTCCTGAAGTATGCCTCGGTGTGTACAAGGTCTGGAAAGCCCCATGCGCTGAGCAAAGGTTAGGGGATCCAGCCAATCTCCCCGGTCATAGTCCAGGAGGTCTCCGACTCTTGTGACCTCTGCCAGTACCAACCTCTGGCGCACCGAGCGGGACTCCGCCACCTGCAAACGGAGCTGGGGGTTGTGTAGCAGGGGCTCCGCGAGGAGATCTGCCCCCTCGGTGGCCGCCACGGACCTGCTCGTTGTAAAGAGTTTCCAGGTCCGGAGGAGGTCCTGGTAGAAGACCGGCAGCCCGGAGAGGTCTCGCGGAAGGCCTCTCGGATGGAGATAAAGGAGCTGCCGGTCGTATCGGAGCCCTCGGAAGCGGCGCAGGAAGGCGTGCGCCAGTATGGTCCACGCCGGACTACCTGCACCATAAAGGAGCCTCTGCAGGATCTGGAGGCGGAAGACAAGGACCTGAGTAAGCAGACATTTTAGGCCCTGCCCTCCCTCCTCCACAGGTAGATGGAGAACCCCTGCAGGGACCCAGTGCAGTCCTGACCAAAAGAACTCCAGAATCGATGTCCGCAGGTTGGTCAGGAAAGCCGGGGCCGGGACCAGGGTGTTGAGCCGGTACCAAAGCATGGACAGGAGTAGTTGATTAAGCACTAACGCTCTCCCTCGAAGGGAGAGGCACCGGAGTAGTCCTGTCCATTTCCGGAGCCGCTCTATCACCCCACCCTCTAAATTCTGCCAGTTCTCCGACGGAGAGGGATGCGTGGCAGAACGGTAAACGCACAGATAGAGCAGCGGACCCGTGCTCCACCGGATGGCTTGAAGCGCGGGTGGGAGGGAGCTCGCCTGCCGCCAGTCCCCTACCACCAAGCCAGAGCTCTTGACCCAGTTGACCCGTGCAGAGGAGGCTGCTGAATAGATGGCCTGGCAAGCCTCCACCCGCAACAAGTCGCCCGGGTCCTGGACCAGGAGGAGCACGTCATCAGCGTACGCCGACAGGACCAGCCGCAGCTCCGGCTCCCTCAGCACCAACCCTGTCAACCTTCTTCAGAGGAGACAGAGGAAGGGCTCGATCGCCAGAGCGTACAGCTGGCCTGAGAGGGGGCACCCCTGCCGTACTCCTCGCCCGAAGCTGACCGGTTCGGTCAGGGTCCAGTTGAGCCTTACCAGACACTCTGCGGAAGCGTACAGCACCCGGAGAAAGTTCACAAACCTGGGTCCGAAGCCAAACGCCTGCAGAGTGCTCAGGAGATACCCGTGATCCATCCTGTCGAACGCCTTCTCCTGATCTAAGGACAGGAGGGCGAACGACAGACCATCCCTACACCCAAGTTCCAATAGGTCCCGGACCAGATAGAGGTTGTCGAAGATGCTGCGGCCCGGGACGATGTAGGTCTGGTCTGGGTGGACCACGTCCGCCAGCACGGACCCTAGCCTCATGGACATGGCTTTTGCCACGATTTTGTAGTCCGTGCTGAGGAGCGAGACGGGACGCCAATTTCGTAAATCGCGGAGGTCCCCCTTCTTCGGCAATAAGGCCAGCACGGCTCGCCTGCACGAAAGAAGGAGGACCCCGCTCTGCAAAGACTCGGCCCAGACGGTGACTAGGTCTGGGCCCAGGATGTCCCAGAACACGCGGTAGAACTCCACGGTCAGCCCGTCCATGCCCGGAGATTTATTGGTGGGCATGCGACGGAGGGCTTCCGAGAACTCGGCCAGAGTGAGAGACAGCTCTAGCCGGTCTCGGTCGCCCACACTGACCGTCAGGAGCTCCTCCCACAGCACTCTGCAAGCGTTAGGATCGGTCGGATCCGGGGAGAAAAGGCTTGCGTAGAAGGCTCTCGCCCTCTCGCACATCTCCACCGGATCCGTCAGGGGTGTGCCATCTTCTGCCAGTAGGCAGATGATATGTTTCTTAGCCCCCCTCTTTTTTTCCAGGGCGTAGAAGAAGCGGGAGCCGCAAGCCATCTCCCGAAGGAGACGGATACGGGATCGAACAAAGGCACCCCGGGCCCGATGGTCCTCGAGGCTCCGGAGCTCCTCCCGCTTCTCCCGGCACGCTCCGCAGAGGGGTGGATCCTCGGGGCTGGCGGCCAGATGCCTCTCCAGCTCTAAGACCTCCCGTTCCAACTGCTCTATCGCTGCATCCCTCCGTCGGCTGGTGCCCCGGGTGTAGTCACGGCAGAAGAGCCGGGTGCACACCTTCCCTACGTCCCACCACCGCCGTGCCGAGGGAAAGGCACGCCGCTGCCCTCGCCAGGCCAGCCAGAACTCCCGGAAGGACGCCACGAAGCCCGCATCCTCCAGCAAGCTGTTGTTAAAATGCCAATAGGCCGGCCCCGGCCTCTCCGCGCAGAGGGACGCTGTCACGGTGGCTATGTGATGGTCAGAAAATGGGGCCGGCCGGATGCTGGAGGAGTGGGCTTGTGAAAGATGAAAGCGTGATAAATAAATGCGGTCCAACCGGGAGTGGCGCGACCGATGGGCCTCCACCCGGACAAAGGTGAACGTGGAAGTGTCATCCGGGTGGTGGTCGCGCCAGACGTCCACCAGGGAGTGGTGTTCGACTATCTCCTGGAGGACGACGACGGCGGCCGGGCTCTGCTCGGTCCCTGAGCGGTCCCGTTCCTCAAGGGTGATGTTAAAGTCCCCACCCAGGACCAGGCACTCCTGAGGATCCAAGGTGCCGAGGAAGGCGGATGCCTGCTGATAGAATTGCAGCCGCTCCGGGCTCGCTGCTGGGGCATAGATGTTGACGAGGTTGACTACGAGCCCCTCCATGAGGACCCGGAGGTGCAGCAGGTGACCCGGCACAGCCTCGGAGACCCCCAGCACCTCGGGCCGTAGGTCGGGGGAGAACAGGGTCGCCACTCCACCCGTATGAACTGTGAGGTGGCTAAAGTAGACCCTGTCCCCCCAATCCAGCCGCCAGCTGTCTTCAGCGGTCGGATCCGTATGGGTCTCCTGCAGGAAAACCACAGAGTACCTCCCCTCCTGAAGGAAGGAGAGCACCTGGGACCTGCGGAGACCCATCCTACATCCACGGGTGTTCAATGTTGCGATGGTAAAGGGTGCTATGAGGAGGGCTGAGGGGGATCCTCGCCAGCAGGGATGCTGGTGGCTCCCGGCGGGCCGCGCAGCAGTCCGTGACCCACCCCGTAGGTGAGTAAGGAGTCACGGAAGTGGCGGACCCACTGGTAGGCCGCGGCGCCCTGTCTCTCGGTCCTTTTCCCCTCCCCCATGAGGGCCCTTGCGGCCCGGAGGATTTGATTAAAGTCCCCCCATCGCTGGAGGGCAAGCTGGACTTTGTTGCGGGAGCCACGGACGTCTTCTAGGAACTCCCGCAACTCCTCTCGCAGCGCATGGGGGGCTGGGGTTATGGTCTGGTTGCTCCCCGATGGGGCCCTTGGTACAGCCCCCTGGCCCAGCGAGACGGGCAGACAGGGTGCGGACCCCCGATGGGGCTCCTGATGGGTTGACCTGAATGCTGGGGCGATAGGGGGCGGCGGAGGGAGGATAGCAGCCCCTGGTGGGTCGGGACGGGCAAACACAAAGGCCATTCCCTGGGAGTCATCTGTTGGAAAGGGGAGGGAGACAGTCCCAGGGGTGGCAATGATATCTCGGGAGGTGGGCGGGAGAAGGGCAGGGGCAGGGGTAGAGGTGAGAGTCTGGGTCGGGAGAGGGCTCTCATTGATGCCGGGCGCAAGCTCTCTGGTGGATTTGGCAGCCACGGCATCAGGAGGTGGACTTTCTTCTGTAGGGTCCTCTCCCGGAAAGGAGGTCGAATGCTCCTCACCAGCGAGGGATACCCCTGGTGGCTCAGGTTCCAGCCGCGTGGCACTGGCCGTCGCCTCAACTGGCTCGGTGGCTCTCAGCGGGGTGCCCTCTGCAGCCGGGTTGATGGAGGAGTCCAGGGGCTCCTCGGAGGTGGGAGCAGAAGCAACTGTTAGGGGGAGGGAGTATGGGGAAAGGGGGGCTGGAATGAAGTCGCCCAGATCGAGGCCCGCTGGCATAGGATCGTCCTCCCCCTGGGTGACCGGGGTCAGACCCAGGGCCTCGATCTCCTCATATATAGAGGGGAAATTGTTTTCCGCTACCCCGGGATTCTCCCCGCCGGCACCTGATGCGACGGTTACTTCGGGGCACACTGGGGTTTCAGATGGTGCCTCGGGGGTCTTGGAGGGGAGGGACTCCCGTGGAGGGGAGATACCGCCTTCCAGTGCTGCCACGTCTTCCCCAGCCGGCTCTAGTGGATGGAACACACCCGTGGGTAAAGCGGAAGGCTCGGCATCGGTGCCCCCCTTCCTGGTCTTCCGGGGGGCCTCCGCGTCAGATGGGAGGAGCGGAGCTCGAGCCTTCCGCTTGCCCCGCTTCCCCTGGACTAGGGCCCAGCCCTCCATGGCATCATCCAGGGGCTGGCTATTAGGGGTTGTGTCAGGGGGTAGAGGCGATGGCTCAGGGACTCGAGGGGGTAACGGTGGGGCAGCACAAGGGAGGGAAGATTCCCCTTGGGGCGGGTCCTCTCCCATGCTTGGTGGTGTCCCTGCCGCACCCTCCTCCACAGGCCTCGCCAGATTGCAAACAGCGGGGGAGGGGTTCTCCCGCTCGTTTGGGCATAGTGGGGGAGGTACCCCTTGGGCCCGAGCGGGAGCAATGGTGGACTGGGAAGGAGGAGGGGCACTTTCGGGTGCCGGGCAGCCAGGGGCGTCGGCGATGACGGGGCCGGTGTCCTGCCGGGGCTCGGGTGTCCTGGATGCCCCTCCTTCCCGGGCCAGGGGGCAGTCCCTCCGGACGTGCCCCATCGCCCGGCAGAGGTAGCACCGGGCCTCCCCCGTGGAATAATGCACCCTGTAATGGGTCCCCTGGTAGGGGACTAGGAAGGACCCCTCCAGTGCCTCTCCGTCGCGCGCCGCTGGCGGCAGTTGAAGCTGCACTTGCCGGCGGAAGGAGAGGACGTGACGGAGGGCGGGGTCTTTGCAGCCCAACGGGAGAGGGCTGATGACAGAGATGGGCTTTCCCAAGGTAGAAAGGGCGGGTAACAGGGCGGCATTGGGGAGAAAGGGAGGGACGGAGGTCAGGACCAGGCGGACGCCCAGGTCCTCTAGCGGCTCTAAGGGGACGAACACGCCCCCGACCGCCAGGCCCTTCTCCACCGCCTCCTGGGCGGCGGCCTCCGATGCTAAGAAGAAGACAACCTTGCCATACATTTTGGAGGCCGCCACAATGGCCGTGGGCCCCACCACCCTCGCCAATGCCCGCACATAGGTCTCCACGTGGGGTGAGGCGGGCACCAGGAGGCAACGGACGCTGTGCTTCCTGGTCATGGTGGGAAAGGGGCCCCGGCCGCTATAGATGGTAGCGGAGGCGGTGGGCTGGAGAAATGATGTAGCGGCAGGCGGGGGGGCTGCCGCCACCTGGGCGTATGCTCTGGGGGCCTGGGGAGGGACACCTGCAGAGCTGGTGGAGGGAACAGCGGGGAGGGGCGCCCCAGCTGGAGATGGGGCCGGGGCATCGGGGGCAGCCCCTGCCATGGAGGGCCTGGTCTTTTTAGCGGGGCCCTTCCCCTTCTTCTTCCCTTGGCCCTTCCCGCCGGCTGGGAGGACTCCCCCCAAATCTGAGGGGGTGATAGACGTGGCAGCAGTGGAGGTCACCCCGGTGCCCGTTGCTGCTGGTGCCCCAGCGGGGGCGATGGCAGATGGTTTGGCAGCGGAGGTAGAAGCTTGGGGGGGTGACAGAGGGGCAGGTGGGGGAGGGAGAGCTCCGGCTACTGGAGAGGTCTCACCCATCTCATCCCCCGCCATCATGAGCAAGGAGGAAAGGGGGACACCAAAAGGAGGAGGGGAGAGGGGAAGCAGGTCGACCACTCCTCCCTGCTAGGCTGCAGGCAGGCGAGGAGGGCGCCAAAAGGGGTGAGCTGGACGGGGGGCAATCAGTGGTTAGGGGTCAGTCACCGACACAAGGTGGAAATTCCGGCTCCTCTTGGTGCACTATGGAGGGGGGGATTCAACAACATTGAAGGTGCAGTGAAGAGGGTTGCAACTGAAATGGGGAATTGCACAAGCGCATGGGAGGGGGCATGGGCACACGGAGCGAGGGGTTAAGCGGACTGGAGGTACAACAGGGAAACCAAGGGGCTAGCTTCAGAGGCTGGGGCGGGGCAAACAAACAAAGGCTGCAGAAGGAAATGGGCGGGGCAGGCAAACAAACTGAAGCTAGTAAGGGGGGCTGGGGCAAAAGAGGAGGCAAAGCAAGTGGCAAATGGGGCAGGTAGTAAAGGGCAAAGCTGGGGGGTAGGCAGTCCAGGGGGGGCACATGTGCCCATGTGCACTTGCACAAGTCTTTTTTAGCTTGCTGCTGCTTCTGGCCCAAAGGGTGGAAATAGGGCGTGGCAAGCCAAGCAAGCAGCTCAGTCCAGAGGCAGGAGCTGAGGCAGATGGTATACAGCCAGTGGGGGTAGTGGAGGGGGCAGCGGTGGTAGTAATAGTGGTGCGGGTTGGGGGGGGACACACAGATGGATCAGGGGGCAGCTCCACGCCACACCCCCGGTGTCCCTACAAACACAGTCAAAACCCCCACCACAAGAGCACAGTTTGAAAATTACTCAGTCTTAGGGCCCCCTCCACGGTGGTCTGCAAAGTCTCTAGGTGCTGCCCCACTGGCAGATGATCCTCTTCTTCTCCTCCTTGGGCTTCAGCAGCTCCAGGCAGCGGCCTCTGCAGCAGCAGCAGCTCCAGGAACTCCAGGTGGTCGTCCAGGCAGGCAGAAATGACCCCTCTCAGGTGGTGGTGGAGGTGGTGGTATCCACAGCAGCAGTGGCTGGGGTCCCTCACTCCTCCTCTCTGGGGAGTGGGCTAGCAGCCTCCCCCCCGGGGCTGCAGTTGCAGCAGTAGCAGCACCCAAGTGTGGGGGGTCCAGCAACCAGGTAGCAGAGAAGGGAGGGTGTCTGACCCAGCCGGGGAGCAGCTGGAGCAGCAGGGAGAGCTTAGGGCCTAGCAGCAGGAGTAGCAGCTTCCCACCTCCCTCCAAGCTAGAAGGCTATGGGAGAGCAGTCTTATTGGGATCCGGGAAGTGGGCGGGCGAGGCCCGTCCACAGCGAAAGGATCCCCCCCGGCCTAAAAAGGGGATCCACAGGACCTAGATGCCCAAAAAATTCCGGGGGACAACTAATAAAATAACAGGGACAGGTGTGCGGTCAAAGGGTCAAAAGAAGGGAACTGGACGGGGACACCGAGCAGAGAACCCCGGACAGCGCCCACTGCTCCTCAAAGGCGTCAAGGGAGTCAGAGGATGCCGCCCAGAGGAACTCTGCCCGGATACGTGAACGGACCGAGGATCGGAAATAGGCCCTACAGTCACAGGAGACTCCATCGGCCAACCTCCTCACTCTGGTTTTGTAGATGGCCATTTTAGCTAGGGCCAGGAGGAGGTTGACCAGGAGATCCCGGGACTTTGTGGGGCCACGGATAGGGAGTGCATAAATGAGAAGGTGAGGGGAGAAGTGCAACCAAAAACGTAATAAGATATTGGTGAGGAGCCGGAATAGGGGCTGCAGCCTGGCACACTCCAGGTAGACATGTGCCAGGGTATCCCTCACGCCGCAAAAGGGGCAAGGGTCTGGGATTGTGGTGAACCGCGCCAAGTACACGCCCGTGCTCACAGCTCCGTGAAGGAGCCGCCAACTGACATCCCCGGCGGGCTTTGGGACTAAGATGGAATATAGGCTGGCCCACCGGGGCTCCTCACCCTCCAAAGGTGGCAGGAGGTCCCACCCTTTTGTATCGGGGCGGGACACGAGGGTGCGGGCGTGAAGGGTGTGGAGCACGAGCGTGTAGAGATGTTTTCTTGGCGCGGTTTGAAAACAGACCGGCTGCATCTCGTGCAGCCGGCTTCTAGTGAAGGGGTGAAGGGATCGGTTGGGTCCACGGGGGAGGGGTCCAATTAAAAGGTCCGGCGGGCCTGGGGTAGTGGGTGGGCGGGGCGTGCCCTCGTGCAGGACCCGGTCGAGATAAACCCGAGCAGCGGGCGGCAAAGCGGCCTTCACCTCCTGAAGTATGCGTCGGGGAGTACAAGGTCTGGAAAGGCTCATGCGCTGAGCGAAGGTTAGGGGATCCAGCCAATCTCCCCGGTCATAGTCCAGGAGGTCTCCGACTCTTGTGACCTCCAGCAAGCTGTTGTTAAAATGCCAATAGGCCGGCCCCGGCCTCTCCGCGCAGAGGGAGGCTGTCACGGTGGCTATGAGATGGTCAGAAAATGGGGCCGGCCGGATGTTGGAGGAGTGGGCTCGTGTAAGATGAAAGCATGATAAATAAATGCGGTCCAACCGGGAGTGGCGCGACCGATGGGCCTCCACCCGGACAAAGGTGAACGTGGAAGTGTCATCCGGGTGGTGGTCGCGCCAGACGTCCACCAGGGAGTGGTGTTCGACTATCTCCTGGAGGACGGCGACGGCGGCCGGGCTCTGCTCGGTTCCCGAGCGGTCCCGTTCCTCAAGGGTGATGTTAAAGTCCCCTCCCAGGACCAGGCACTCCTGAGGATCCAAGGTGCCGAGGAAGGTGGATGCCTGCTGATAGAATTGCAGCCGCTCCAGGCTCGCTGCTGGGGCATAGATGTTGACGAGGTTGACTACGAGCCCCTCCATGTGGACCCAGAGGTGCAGCAGGCGACCCGGCACAGCCTCGGCGACCCCCAGCACCTCGGGCCGTAGGTCGGGGGAGAACAGGGTCGCCACTCCACCCGCATGAACTGTGAGGTGGCTAAAGTAGACCCTGTCCCCCCAATCCAGCCGCCAGCTGTCTTCGGCGGTCGGATCCGTATGGGTCTCCTGCAGGAAAACCACAGAGTACCTCCCCTCTCGAAGGAAGGAGAGCACCTGGGACCTGCGGAGACCCATCTTACAGCCACGGGTGTTCAATGTTGCGATGGTAAAGGGTGCCATGAGGAGGGCTGGGGAGGATCCTCGCCGTCAGGGATGCTCGTGGCTCCCGGCGGGCCGCGCAGCAGTCCGTGACCCACCCCGTAGGTGAGTAAGGAGTCACGGAAGTGGCGGACCCGCTGGTAGGCCGCGGCGCCCTGTCTCCCGGTCCTTTTTCCCTCCCCCATAAGGGCCCTTGCGGCCCGGAGGATTTGATTAAAGTCCCCCCATCGCTGGAGGGCAAGCTGGACTTTGTTGCGGGAGCCACGGACGTCTTCTAGGAACTCCCGCAACTCCTCTCGCAGCGCATGGGGGGCTGGGGTTATGGTCTGGTTGCTTCCCGATGGGGCCCTTGGTACAGCCCCCTGGCCCAGCGAGATGGGCAGACAGGGTGCGGACCCCCGACGGGGCTCCTGATGGGTTGACCTGAATGCTGGGGCGATAGGGGGCGGCGGAGGGAGGATAGCAGCCCCTGGTGGGTCAGGACGGGCAAACACAAAGGCCATTCCCTGGGAGTCATCTGTTGGAAAGGGGAAGGAGACAGTCCCAGGGGTGGCAATGATATCTCGGGAGGTGGGCGGGATAAGGGCAGGGGCAGAGGTGAGAGTCTGGGTCGAGAGAGGGCTCTCACCGATGCCGGGCGCAAGCTCTCTGGTGGATTTGGCAGCCACGGCATCAGGAGGTGGACTTTCTTCTGTAGGGTCCTCTCTCGGAAAGGAGGTCGAATGCTCCTCACCAGCGAGGGATGCCCCTGGTGGCTCAGGTTCCAGCCACGTGGCACTGGCCGTCGCCTCAACTGGCTCGGCGGCTCTCAGCGGGGTGCCCTCTGCAGCCGGGTTGATGGAGGAGTCCAGGGGCTCCTCGGAGGTGGGAGCAGAAGCAACGGTTAGGGGGAGGCAGTATGGGGAAAGGGGGGCTGGAAAGAAGTCGTCCAGATCGAGGCCCGCTGGCATAGGATCGTCCTCCCCCTGGGTGACCGGGGTCAGACCCAGGGCCTCGATCTCCTCATATATAGAGGGGAAATTGTTTTCCGCTACCCCGGGATTCTCTCCGCCGGCACCTGATGCGACTATTACTTCGGGGCACACTGGGGTTTCAGATGGTGCCTCGGGGGTCTTGGAGGGGAGGGACTCCCATGGAGGGGAGATACCGCCTTCCAGTGCTGCCACGTCTTCCCCAGCCGGCTCTGGTGGATGGAACACACCCGTGGGTAAAGCGGAAGGCTCGGCATCGGTGCCCCCCTTCCTGGTCTTCCGGGGGGCCTCCGCGTCAGATGGGAGGAGCGGAGCTCGAGCCTTCCGCTTGCCCCGCTTCCCCTGGACTAGGGCCCAGCCCTCCATGGCATCATCCAGGGGCTGGCTATTAGGGGTTGTGTCAGGGGGCAGAGGCGATGGCTCAGGGACTCGAGGGGGTAACGGTGGGGCAGCACAAGGGAGGGAAGATTCCCCTTGGGGCGGGCCCTCTCCCATGCTTGGCGGTGTCCCTGCTGCACCCTCCTCCACAGGCCCCGCCAGATTGCAAGCAGCGGGGGCGGGGTTCTCCCGCTCGTCTGAGCATAGTGGGGGAGGTGCCCCTTGGGCCCGAGCGGGAGCAATGGTGGACTGGGAAGGAGGAGGGGCGGTTTCGGGCGCCGGGCAGCCAGGGGCGTCGGCGATGACGGGGCCGGTGCCCTGCCGAGACTCGGCGGTCCTGGATGCCCCTTCTTCCTGGGCCAGGGGGCAGTCCCTCCGGACATGCCCCATCGCCCGGCAGAGGTAGCACCGGGCCTCCCCCGTGGAATAATGCACCCTGTAATGGGTCCCCTGGTAGGGGACTAGGAAGGACCCCTCGAGTGCCTCTCCGTCGCGCGCCGCCGGCGGCAGTTGAAGCTGCACTTGCCGGCGGAAGGAGAGGACGTGACGGAGGGCGGGGTCTTTGCAGCCCAACGGGAGAGGGCTGATGAGAGAGATGGGCTTCCCCAAGGCAGAAAGGGTGGGTAACAGGGCAGCATTGGGCAGAAAGGGAGGGACGGAGGTCAGGACCAGGCGGACGCCCAGGTCCTCTAGTGGCTCTAAGGGGACGAACACGCCCCCCACCGCCAGGCCCTTCTCCGCCGCCTCCTGGGCGGCGGCCTCCGATGCTAGGAAGAAGACGACCTTGCCATACATTTTGGAGGCCGCCACAATGGCCGTGGGCCCCACCACCCTCGCCAACGCCCGCACATAGGTCTCCACGTGGGGTGAGGCGGGCACCAGGAGGCAACGGACGCCGTGCTTCCTGGTCATGGTGGGAAAGGGGCCCCGGCCGCTATAGATGGTAGCGGAGGCGGTGGGCTGGAGAAATGACGTAGCGGCAGGCGGGGGGGCTGCCGCCACCTGGGCGTATGCTCTGGGGGCCGGGGGAGGGTCACCTGCAGAGCTGGTGGAGGGAACAGCGGGGAGGGACGCCCCAGCTGGAGATGGGGCCGGGGCATCGGGGGCAGCCCCTGCCATGGAGGGCCTGGTCTTTTTAGCGGGGCCCTTCCCCTTCTTCTTCCCCTGGCCCTTCCCGCCGGCTGGGAGGACTCCCCGCAAATCTGAGGGGGTGATAGACGTGGCAGCAGTGGAGGTCAACCCGGTGCCCGTCGCTGCTGGTGCCCCAACGGGGGCGATGGCAGATGGTTTGGCAGCAGAGTTAGAAGCTTGGGGGGGGTGACAGAGGGGCAGGCGGGGGAGGGGAAGCTCGGGCTACTGGAGAGGTCTCACCCGTCTCATCCCCCGCCATCATGAGCAAGGAGGAAAGGGAGGACATCAAAAGGAGGAGGGGAGAGGGGAAGCAGGTCGACCACTCCTCCCCGCTAGGCTGCAGGCAGGGGAGGAGGGCGCCAAAAGAGGTGGGCTGGACGGGGGGCAATCAGGGGTTAGGGGTCAGTCACCGACACAAGGTGGAAATTCCGGCTCCTCTTGGTGCACTATGGGGGGCAGGATTCACAACATTGAAGGTGCAGTGAAGAGGGTTGCAACTGAAATGGGGAGTTGCACAAGCGCATGGGAGGGGGCATGGGCACACGGAGCGAGGGGCTAAGCAGTCTGGGGGTAGAACAGGGAAACCAAGGGGCTAGCTTCAGAGGCTGGGGCGGGGCAAACAAACAAAGGCTGCAGAAGGAAATGGGCGGGGCAGGCAAACAAACTGAAGCTAGTAAGGGGGGCTGGGGCAAAAGAGGAGGCAAAGCAAGTGGCAAATGGGGCAGGTAGTAAAGGGCAAAGCTGGGGGGTAGGCAGTCCGGGGGGGCACATGTGCCCATGTGCACTTGCACAAGTCTTTTTTAGCTTGCTGCTGCTTCTGGCCCAAAGGGTGGAAATAGGGCGTGGCAAGCCAAGCAAGCAGCTCAGTCCAGAGGCAGGAGCTGAGGCAGATGGTATACAGCCAGTGGGGGTAGTGGAGGGGCAGCGGTGGTAGTAATAGTGGTGGGGGTTGGGGGGGGACACACAGATGGATCAGGGGGCAGCTCCACGCCACACCCCCGGTGTCCCTACAAACACAGTCAAAACCCCCACCACAAGAGCACAGTTTGAAAATTACTCAGTCTTAGGGCCCCCTCCACGGTGGTCTGCAAAGTCTCTAGGTGCTGCCCCACTGGCAGATGATCCTCTTCTTCTCCTCCTTGGGCTTCAGCAGCTCCAGGCAGCAGACTCCACAGCAGCAGCAGCTCCAGGAACTCCAGGTGGTCGTCCAGGCAGGCAGAAATGACCCCTCTCAGGTGGTGGTGGTGGTGGTGGTATCCACAACAGCAGTGGCTGGGGTCCCTCACTCCTCCTCTCTGGGGAGTGGGCTAGCAGCCTCCCCCCCGGGGCTGCAGTTGCAGCAGTAGCAGCACCCAAGTGTGGGGGGTCCAGCAACCAGGTAGCAGAGAAGGGAGGGTGTCTGACCCAGCCGGGGAGCAGCTGGAGCAGCAGGGAGAGCTTAGGGCCTAGCAGCAGGAGTAGCAGCTTCCCACCTCCCTCCAAGCTAGAAGGCTATGGGAGAGCAGTCTTATTGGGATCCAGGAAGTGGGCAGGCGAAGCCCGTCCACTGCTAAAGGATCCCCCCCCAGCCTAAAAGGGGGATCCACAGGACCTAGATACCCAAGAAATTCCGGGGGACAACTAATAAAATAACAGGGACAGGAGTGCGGTCAAAGGGTCAAAAGAAGGGAACCGGACGGGGACACCGAGCAGAGAACCCCGGACAGCGCCCACTGCTCCTCAAAGGCGTCAAGGGAGTCAGAGGACGCCGCCCAGAGGAACTCTGCCCGGATACGTGTACGGACCGAGGATCGGAAATAGGCCCTACAGTCACAGGAGACTCCATCAGCCAACCTCCTCACTCTGGTTTTGTAGATGGCCATTTTAGCTAGGGCCAGGAGGAGGTTGACCAGGAGATCCCGGGACTTTGTGGGGCCACGGATAGGGAGTGCATAAATGAGAAGGTGAGGGGAGAAGTGCAACCAAAAACGTAATAAGATATTGGTGAGGAGCCGGAATAGGGGCTGCAGCCTGGCACACTCCAGGTAGACATGTGCCAGGGTATCCCTCACGCCGCAAAAGGGGCAGGTGTCTGGGATTGTGGTGAACCGCGCCAAGTACACGCCCGTGCTCACGGCTCCGTGAAGGAGCCGCCAACTGACATCCCCGGCGGGCTTTGGGACTAAGATGGAATATAGGCTGGCCCACCGGGGCTCTTCACCCTCCAAAGGTGGCAGGAGGTCCCGCCATTTTGTATCGGGGCGGGACACGAGGGTGCGGGCGTGAAGGGTGTGAAGCACGAGCGTGTAGAGATGTTTTCTTGGCGCGGTTTGAAAACAGACCGGCTGCATCTCGTGCAGCCGGCTTCTAGTGAAGGGGTGAAGGGATCGGTTGGGTCCACGGGGCAGGGGTCCAATTAAAAGGTCCGGCGGGCCTGGGGTAGTGGGTGGGCGGGGCGTGCCCTCGTGCAGGACCCGGTCGAGATAAACCCGAGCAGCGGGCGGCAAAGCGGCCTTCACCTCCTGAAGTATGCGTCGGGGAGTACAAGGTCTGGAAAGCCCCATGCTCTGAGCGAAGGTTAGGGGATCCAGCCAGTCTCCCCGGTCATAGTCCAGGAGGTCTCCGACTCTTGTGACCTCTGCCAGGACCAACCTCTGGCGCACCGCGCGGGACTCCGCCACCTGCAAACGGAGCTGGGGGTTGTGTAGCAGGGGCTCCGCGAGGAGATCAGCCCCCTCGGTGGCCGCCACGGACCTGCTCGTTGTAAAGAGTTTCCAGGTCCGGAGGAGGTCCTGGTAGAAGACCGGCAGCCCGGAGAGGTCTCGCGGAAGACCTCTCGGATGGAGATAAAGGAGCTGCCGGTCGTATCGGAGCCCTCGGAAGCGGCGCAGGAAGGCGTGCGCCAGTATGCTCCACGCCGGACTACCTGCACCATAAAGGAGCCTCTGCAGGGTCTGGAGGCGGAAGACATGGACCTGAGTAAGCAGACATTTGAGGCCCTGCCCTCCCTCCTCCAGAGGTATGGGAGAGCAGTGGGTGAGAGAGAGAGATTTGCTCCCGGCTACACAAATCCCTGGTACCAGGATAAGTGAAATGGAAGCTACTCCAGGTCAATTAAGACACCTGGTGCCAATTAAGAACTTTCCAGAAGGCAGGGAGAAGGCTAGCTTGATTGGGACACCTGAACCCAATCAGGGGCTGGCTGAAACTAGTTAAAAGTCTCCCAGTTAGTCAGGTGGGTATACATGTCAAGAGCTGTGAGAAGAAGTTGTGCTGTTGGAGAGGCTGAGTAATACACACCATATCAGGCACAAGGAAGGAGGCCCTGAGGTAAGAGTGAAGTGGAGCTTGAGGAAGTGAGGGCTGCTGTGGGGGAAGTAGCCCAGGGAATTGTACATGTCATGTTTCTAAAAGGTCAGCTACCATAGCTGATACTATTAGGGTCCCTGGGCTGGAGCCCGGAGTAGAGGGTGGGCCCAGGCACCCCCCCCCCCCCACCTTTGCCTGCTGTTTAATCACTGAGACTGGGAGACAACAGAGACTGTGCAAGGAAGGATAACTTCTCCTCACCTCCCTCGCTGGCTTATGATGAAAATGGCTCAGTAGACTGTGATCCTTGTCCCTAGAGAAAGAAGGGTTAAGTGGAGGGTCACAGTGAGCCTCTGAGGCTAGCAAAATCCACCAGGAAACGCGGGACCCATGGAGGCAAGGACAGAGCTTTGTCACAATAGAGAACATGAAACAATGGGTGTTACCATAGACAGTATAACGAGAGTGATCACTTAAGGTGAGCTAGTACCAGCAGAAGGGGGCGGTCGGAAACCTTTTGTAGTGATAATCTAGGTGGGCCATTTCCAGCAATTGACAAGCACGTCTGAGGAACAGTGGGGAGGGGGGGAAATAAACATAGGGAAATGGTTTTACTTTGTGTAATGACCCATCCACTCCCAGTCTCTATTCAAGCCTACCTAGGCCTATCCCCTAAGGGACTAAAAGGTGTCCAAAGTGCAGTTTGCCCTGTAACCATGACAAATAGAAGCTTCAGACTGATCTCTTAGATGTCAGCAGACTTTTTTGAGGCACTAAATATGACTTAAGTGCTTTTTTAAAAGCAAGTATACTTTTTCTGGCTCATTACCTTTGGGTAGAGCCTGTAAAGCACAAATTTCTCTGTAGGAAGGTTTGTCACCATGACTTTTCTGGGGGAACAAAAGCCAAGAAAAATACCATAGACCAATCACCAACCTTTCCTGCTACTGCCTTGCACAATATACCAGAACCACTGGCAGCCAGGGCTCCTAACCTCAATATCTTCTTCTCCTTTCCCCCCAGATATTCTACCAGTGGAACAGATCTCTCTACAATGGCACCTGGGCTGCTCCCTGAACTCCTGTCTCAAAGCCTTCACGTCCTCCTATGACCACAAAAACCCAATTGATCTAAAAGCAAGGAATTTTTAAAGCCAGGAAAATAACACATTCCCCTACTTTAAGTGATTCTGTACTCTAGTAAATCTCAAGAGCTGAATCTCTTTGTAGTCTACTTAAACCAGGGCCAATCTCACTTTCACAGCTGATATTTTGAAGACAGCCCAAGCAACCTAAAATTTAGCAGTCAAACTGGTCAAAATATTTCAAATTCTTTTGTTAAAAAATAACCTTTTTTTCAAAATCAGAATGTTTTTTGCAAAATTTTTAATCTTCCATTTTTGTTTAGTGAAATTAGAAAACAGAGTTAATTGTTTTGGTTCTTCATTTTAGCATTTTTCATACCGCCCTCCCTGCCCACATTTTCTCACACTTTACTCTTTTCTTTCTTTTTCACTGGCAAAAATGGAAAAAGGTAAGAAGTGGGGAAAGGGAAAAAATGAAAAAGGAGAAAAGGAATAAAAAGGTGCATGGGGGGGAACAAACTAATACAAAATTCAAAATAATTTTCTACAAATATTTCTGCTAATAAAATTAAATTAAAATGTATTCTTCATTGAAACCTGTAGACTGTTAACTGTTAGGTAACTACATCAATGTGGACTCCAAAGTAAGCCTCATTTATAGTCAATGTGCCTGTGCTTTTTCATTCCTGTAATAGCTCTGATCTCATGTACCTGTACTATTTAAAGTGGGGAATGCCAAATAAAGAGAAAGAATAGAAATTTATTTTAGCATAGGTTTTATGTGGTATTATTTGCTATTGATACAGAAAATGTGGCCTCACAGAGAGTGGGTTCTGGGCTATTAATATGATCCTTATAACATTGACATCCACTTTTCCAAATTGTTGATAATTGATACCAAATTACCAGCTAGTTGGTTTGGTTTTTTTTCTAGGTTCCCATATTGATTTTCTATTTTATTATCCAGACGCTGTACTAGTAGCAAAATATTGTAAAGCTCATTGTCCTTATTTATCTCTGTTAGGCCCCTGAAAGATAATATGGCATCTCCTGAAAGGCTCCTTGCTCACCATGTTTTCTCAAGTCAGACCTGGTGATTTAAAATTCTAATGCAGAAAAGCATTCCCTGGCATGATCATACCTATTCCTTCCATCTCTGTACTATGTTTCAGAAACAATTCCCGTTTGAGAGGCAGTGTCACCTCTAGGTACTACTATAATATAAATAATAATACATATTTTAGTTTGTTTTAAAAATACAAGGTAAAACTATTAGAATTTCCTAATCAAAGATCAAACTAAGACCCAAAAACAGAAAGGAAAAGGAATTGAGTCTCTCCCCATCTCTCACTCCTCACCCAAAAAAGCACCATCTTTCTCTGTCTTCAGTCCTCCACAAGACCTGAAGCATCGTTGCAGTTCTTATTCCGCTCTTCTTACACACATTCCCATTAATAAAAATTTTCACTGGGAATGTTTTGTAAGATAAGCAGGTTTTAGCTAAGATGTCATGGGTGAAATCATGGCTCTACTGAAATCATGGGAGTTTTGCTACTCACTTCATTGTAACCAGAATTTCATCTCCTGTTCCTCCAAAACACACATGAGTAACTATAAGCATGTGAGTAATCCCACTGAAATCACATGCAGAAATGTTTGAAGGATCCAGACCCAAATAATTACCAGCCAAGACCCTGACCTTAGATCATGTACCCCAATCCACTTAAAGCATTAAAAAAAATTCCTCTGAAAATATATGCACAGCCTGTCAAGTCTTGTTGCTGATATATCTATATATGGATACGAAACCTCAACTTGCACTGGAATTTTTATATTCAGATGTCTTATACCTCTTACTGACAATTAATAGCAGGCTCAGCAAAGGAAAATGAATCGGATATAAATATATATTCATTTTACTAAAACCATTTCTAGAAAACTGCAATCCTCCATTTTTAAGATACAAAATTATCTACATAAAAAGCATCTTGTTTCAGTTAGGGATTTGACTGAATGGAATCCAGACAGCACTGATGTAAAACAGATTTTTAAACTTAGTCTTAGACATGTTTTTTCTTTAATTTCTTTTGTTTATAAAATATTGTTACATCTTCAGAGATTTTTTTTATTTTAAGAGTTATCATACTTTTATTTGAATATTAATTGCCAGTGTTTCATTTCATCACTTGAGACTCATTTAAGTGTCTTAATAACTGATAATGCTAATTCAAAGGTTAATCTAATTTCTTCTCCATTAAGCATCTTCTTTTCAGCCACAGAGCTTAGATGAGATCCCCCATCAGCAGAGACTTAGAACCCATCTAAGCAGCACATACTGTCATTATCTTCTCCACCAAGTGTGAAAAGAAGAGTTTGTTTTAACTTTTTTTTTTTAAAAAAAAACTCGAGTTTATATTTATTAAAATCTTTTTTATTTCTCCCATGAATTAAGAATGTCTTCATTTCTACTTTCTCCAGGCAAGTTCTTTATCATCAGTGGTTATATATTCAGACTAATATTAAACCTTTCTTCAGCCCTTTGAAAAATGTATTATAATTTTAATAGCTTTGAAAGTTTATATTTAAGTTCCAAAAGTACATTAAAGCCTAGTTTACTTTAAATGCATTTTCCATTCCTAAACTAGGACTGCTCAATATGCCAGATTCCAATCTTTCCAGCTTCCAACGTGCAAACTCACTGGAGTTACTCTGGATTTGCTTTTTGTAATGGAGATCAGAATCTGACCCAGCTTGTGCTGTTGGTTAGGAAGAAATGCATATGCTGAAGCCACTTATACCTCAAGTTTATCACCTACAATTTGACTGTTCAACTGTACTCCTCCCTCTTAGATTTTCAGCATCAGGTGCTGCTATAAATTGCAAAGGGCAACTCGTATTGAAGATCACTTATTTACACAAGCAGTCCCAGCAAAGTCAGTAGGAGTACTCATGAGACTAAGAATTGCCCAATCTATCTCAGAGGAAGAAACAATGTATAATTTGTAGCACCCATGAAGAGTGAAATCAGATAATTATGTTTTCTGAGAAAAGTTATTTTCCTAGATGACAGTTTAAACCAAAACAGACAGTAAATCTGTAACTTTTGAGACCCACGGGATTGAAAGAGCAATTTGGAAATGTAAAGACATCACAGTACAAGGCTCCCTCACCCTGGTTTCCTCTCTGCTAACAGTCCTCCCATGCGCCAGTGACAAGTTCAACACCATGTGCTTTGTTTACAGTGTTCTATACAAGTTCTTGTCTCTCCCTTCCCCCTCACTTTTACCTTCTCTCTAGGTACAGGGCAAAGAGGGGAACAATCTCACTTCCCTGAGATACTAGGCTTCTCTAACCCTTCATTCTGACCTTCCCATCTCTCCTTCTTCCTCTTCCTGTCTCTCTTAACTGTCCTCAGCTGACAAATTGAATCACTTTTCTTAATTGATTAATCATCCAGTCCTTAGCCAATTATCTCCTCAATTCGACTCATGTGGGGATGTTTGCCAAATGCACTGAGTTGTGAGTCTGAGGCTACTCACACTCTGTCACAATAAGAAATATACAGTTTAGGTCATATTTTCTTCCTATTGTAGTCAGTTTCAAAATACCCATCAACTACCATAGGAACCAGACTTGGATCACCTCAGTGCTACTGCTGTATATCACATCACTGCACAGACAACTTTGCATTGCTGCTTGACTGGTCAGGCCTCATTGCAAAGTCAACTATGCACCTTTGCTGCTAGTCTAGTCAGACTTTGCAGTTAAGTCAATTCTGCATCACTACCACTGCAGTCTAATCCCACAGATTCACTCCACGACACAGAGTAAAGAATTGCCAGAATCCCTATTCCATGGGATGGAGTTCCAAATCTTCTAGACAAAGTCTTCCATCTTCTCTGTTGACCTTGAGTTTTGTTACCAAATCAAAGACTACTTGTACTGTCAGAGTAAGCCACTTATTCCTGGTTATATCCTGCACAATTTTTATGCCCTTTCATCAGTTTAGTAATAGTAGTAATCACTCATACAATTAAAAAAAAACAAATTCCATCTAAAGCAATAAAATTCAGTAGGCAGCATTATGGGTAAGCAATATTATAATTCATGTAAATAAAGCTGGCCAGAGCTGGCTTTTCCCCTTCTCCCCAGAATAGAAGCCAAGGTTTACATCCCTTTAGGTCTTCTGGCCCTGGGTTTAAACTTGTCCATTGTTACATGAAATATTTTTGTCTTTAGGATTTACTGTCTCAGTGTTTTACATTGCGAAGTCTTGTTTAATTAGATATGATTTTTAAAAAGCCTTCTTTGATTATGATGCTGATGTTGCAGAATCTCTGAATACACAAATCTAAGAACGGGATGATCCAGTCTATGAAAACTTGAATGGGTCAGGTGAAGATTTGACAACTGAGTTATTATTGCCTGAATATAAGCAGTTTTTTTATTAGCAGTGGTTTATTTATTCTCATTTGATGCTTCAATTAGATGTGGGCTGCAAATGTAGGTAGTAAAGGATGCCTTGCACCCTTTTTGCCCCTGAGCAGCTACACTAGCTGAGCCAATTTGGCTGCAAATTTTCAAAAACTCCTTTATCAAGATGTGGCTATTTGAACCTCTCTATTTATGTGTTCTCCCATTAACTTTGCCCTGTATCTATTTATCTACCTGTTATAGACTGTAAGCTCTTTAGGGCAGGAAGTGTTCCTTTTTTGTGTGCCTGCCTGGTTCTGATCACATTGTGGATGCTATCAGAAAATGTGTGTTCTTCTGTTTGGGTTTTTTTTCATAAGTCATGGGCTAAACTAGTGCCTATAGCTGTGGACATTTTTATTTGTTAATGGATAATTGTAATATAACCATGAAATGATAATTGGCACAATGAACTAAGAATGATACATATGTCATACAAACTCAGTATTCATAATCATACGTATTGCAAGGATGATTACATGTTTGGGAATAATGGATATCTGGAAATCACATCTAATTGTGAGGGAAGTGATAGTAACATGCTTTGTCTAACAACAAGGATCTGAGCCCGAGCTTGCAAGGAGTAGTGCCAAACGTAGCAGGTCAATTTGGGAATTATTCCAAGGTTGAGCAATGGGAGCTGGAGATGGGATGGCAAAGCACTCAAATCAAAATGACTTTCCCTCTTCCTAGCTCTCAGTTATGCTAATGGAATTCCAAAAACTGGTCCCTCTGTAATATTATGGACACAAATGACAGAATAGAGGTTTGGTAAATTCACACATGGACAATCTGGACAGGAAAATGGCAAAAAAGAGAATGCTAATATCACTGCTTTGCTTCTCATTGGGCTTACTATGACTAGAGAATTTATTTCTACTAAACTGAGACTTCGGTTATTGTGCAAAGATCTTCAACAGGAGGCTGTTTTGGGGAAGTGCTACTGCTGATATTTTCTGCAGCACTGGGTCCATTACAACAGCCTTGAATATTCAGTGTTATGAAAACTCCAGTCTTTGGCCCTTGATAAAGATAAGATGCAGCTACATGAGCATCCCCTTTGGCATTAAACCTTCATTACGAAGATTGGTCTTACTAAGACAAGTGTTTATGTTACTAAAGTGCATCATGAACAAGGGAATATGCAGGAAAAGACAAACAACTTTCATGAGAGTTAACCCAGGTACCATGACTTAGTTATATAGTATGTGCCAAGAAAAGTTCCCTGTCATAAGACAGCCACCAGTATTATTCCTTATTGTGGCCCATAAAAAGTCACTGGATTGCTTTAAAGGAACATGTGAAAACCTATTGGAAAAAAATGATTCAAAAGTAAGACTAAATAGTTATAACTTTTGAATGAAATATTTCTTTAAGAAAAGTTCTGTGTAATGTATTAAGAGTAGAAGTTTCCATAGGAAGTCCATTTTTATTATAGCTAAGACTAAGATTTTATCATGGATATTTTTAGTAAAAGTCATGGACAGGTCATGGGCAATAAACAAAAATTCAAGGAAGCCATGACCTGTCTGTGACTTTTGCTGCTGTGGCTCCATGGTTTCCCCTGCCACCATGGTGGTTGGGAGCTGCAGGCTTTCCCCTTTCCCCACAGCAGCTGGAAGCTGCAGGGTGACCATATTTCCCAAAGAGAAAATGGGACATCCCCAGCCGCTTGCCCAGGGCCCCTACCAAGCTGTTGCCCATTCCTGGAATCCTGAGGAGGGCCCCCTGCAGGGTTACAGTGACAGGCGACAGCCTCCTGAGACTGTCGCCCATCACCAGAACCTTGCCAGGGCCCACTGGCTGCCAACTCCAGTCCTGCGGCCAGGGTGCTGAAAATGTCATGGAGGTCTCTAGAAGTCACGGATTCTGTGACTTCCATAACCTCTGTGACATAAACATAGCCTTCATTATAGCTAATGAGAATTGTTATTTATTTAATCTTTCTAGGCTTTTATACCGCAATCACATCATTTTTTCTACAAGCCATGCACAGAACTTCTGAACACAGATGAAAAAATAGATCTTCCAATAATATCCTCTAATGTTGTAAATTAAACATATGCTATGATCCCCACTTTTCTGTTCCTCCATTCCTATGATAGGTGTAGGGTGACCAGATGCTAAATACAAAATATTGGGACCGTTGCAGGGACAGCGCCTTTTCAATTCTTACACTCACCTGGCACGTTCAGCGGTGGGAAATAAAGCTTGCCGGCGGAGAAAGAAGTACCGGCTGCCGAAATGCCGCAGAAGCCCATCAGCGATTGAAGTATTCACCGCCGAAGACCCAGACGTGTAACAATTGAAAAAGTGTTCCCCCTGCCTGTCACTGACGCCTAAGGAAAAAAAAAACGCACCCAAAACAAAATATCTGGACAATCTGCTCAATATTGGGACAGTCCCGATTTTATTGGGACACCTGGTCACCCTAGATAGGTGCAGGAATAGAATGAGGGTATAGAAGTAGTCTAAAGTCACTTTTGCACCTCCTGAATCCTGGGACTGTCTGGTTCTTGAGCAAATTAGAGTAGCCTCAGGTCTGCACTAGTTTATGCTTGGACTCCCCATTCTTCCTTAGGGAACTCAGAATAGCCAAGTGCTGTGTGTTCCAGACATACTCCTCACACATTCTGTCCATGCACCTGGAACATACCTATGCTGGGAACCATGAGGGGGCACCAAAGAGCACTTCTGGCAACTCTACCACAGATGGGGAACCTCCTCCTCTGCAGGGGTTAATTCTACCCACAGTACAGTTTCCTTATCCTACTATAGCAATATAAAGAAGCGCGAGTGGCATGAAAAAAATCAGGGCTTATCTGAATAATGAGAAATAAGACATATTGCATTAGAGACTCTAGACCTATGCTGGCTTCTGCTTGGTTGTCCCTTGAAATTATAGTTTTAGCAATGTGTAATATTTGGTTCCTGGTCCTGCTATAACACACAATTAAAAATCACACGCTTCAAAGACGTAAGGCCAGAGTCCAGAGAGTTCAAAGTCTTACTGTTTAATTTTCATTTGGCTCGCTGACATGTTGATTAGTTTGTACACTGGAATAGTGAAAGTGCCTTTAAAATCTCCAAGGCATTAGCTAATCTGCCAGATGCCAATCCCTGGGAGTTGGGCATTCTCAATACCTCTCTGGTTTTAACCCCATTAGCTTATTTTGGTGCATCCAACGCCAGAATCTGGAGTCACAGCACCTTTCAAGACATAAATCACAGCAGGTCATTCACTGGTTTTCTTCTATTCCCTGAGCATCTGACCAGTAAACAGTGAAAAATGTATCCTTTAAGGGCTCATTTTATATGAACCTTTGGATTTCTTTGCATTTGCTTCCCTCTTGGAATTATTCAATTTTAATTGTATAGTAAGAGGACTTGAATAATCATCTGTGTGAGTAAACTCATCCAGAAGAGAATGAGAGAATAATGATTTATAATTAAAAATGAATGCAGTTCTCTTACTGACAGTAAGAAATATTAAGGCATTTATAGACATCCACAATAAATATTTCAAGGATAAAAATTCTTGGTTGAAGAGGTGTAAAATTTCAATGAGAATTGAATTTTTTGCTCATTTCCTTTCTTCCTTCTCAGCACTATTTAAAAACACTTTGTACCACTGCTTTGAAAAGTAGTAGCCTTAAATAATATAAAACTCACATTACCTCACTTAACTTTTCCATTCACTCTTAGAAAAATGCATACTGATATAGCATTTTCTGTTTTCCATAATTAGCAATGTGCATCAGGGCTAATGAAATGATGCAAAGACAGAAGTACAGGTGGATGCAGTATATACTAATAACAAAATAATTGGAATGCCAAAGCTCATGAATTAGTGCTTTTCATATTCATCTCTAATCAGAAGATTATGGTTTTCTTGCCTAATACAAACTCCCTGCAATTTATTATGTGCACATCAAGGGACTCTTTTTTTCTCCCCCGGCTTGGTAATTTGCTAGTGGGAACTAAATTAAAAAATTAGTTCTTAAGAGGTCAATTTTGCTATTCACAAAATTAAACAGTCTGAGCATCAAAAATGGAAATGAAGTGAGTTAAGACTATGGGTGCTCAGAGAATCAGGGCTCCTCTTTTTGTGCTACTGCCTAAATGTAGATTTAGAGTTGAAATTCATTCCATGCAGGGAGCCAGCATAAAGCTTTTGACCATTCTCCAGTGTTCAAGTGGATAAAGGACCTATGCTGGCCCTGTGTGAGAGGGTGAATTTCACCCACAATGCATTGCAAACTCATATTACTTGCTATTCACTATCAACCCTACAGAAAATCATTTTTGTCATTACTGCCATCAACATTTCTCCCTCCCATTAAGTATCTGTGTTTTATCTCATGCCATATTGTGTTCATATTTCCAGCCTCCCTATATAACAGCATCCTGAAAATATAGGGCTGAAAGGGGCCTCAAGAGGTCATCTAGTCTTTCCCCCTAGACTGAGGCAGGATTAAGTATGTTTAGAGCATTCCTTTTTTTCACTGGTGTTTTCACTTCTCTCGTAATATAAAACCAAACTGAGGTTCACTTCTATAAAGGTGTGCAATAGGGAAGGAGGGTGTAAGGAAAATTCCCCTTGTGTAGGGTTAGCCACAATTGCAGCCATTCCACTGACCCAAACACAAGTGCTGTTCAGGGTGAGTGCCTCTCACTCTAAGACTAGCCACCCTCAAAGCAGCAGGCCCCAGCCCAGCTCATTCAGCAGTGTTACAACGTCTGCACTCACCTAGAGGTATTGTGTTTGACACTCTGCCCTCTCCTACTATCTACCCCTTTTTCCAGCTCAATAATGAAAATATTAAGACTGGAGCAAACAATGAACTACACTGCATTCCTGTGGACGTCTCCTCCAGCTCAGCTCAATATAACAGCACTATGCTTTTGTTTAGTGTTCATTTCCAAGCCATTTGGAATGAATTTTTCAAGTTACCATGAAGATTCAAATAGCCTTTCTATTCCTGGATTATTGCTCTTACACCTGGAAATTCTAATCTCTCTGCTGTCTAAGTTTTACACTACAGAATAAGAATATTGACTTAACCTTCCTATTTAAATAAAGTATGGTTGGTTCCTTCCTCCCTGAGCTAGTCCATCAGACCTGCACCCTCTCCTCCTTAAAATACACTTCTTTCCACAAAGCCTATGAACCCTAATCCTCTCACTCAAAAAAGAAATGTTTCCACACACACACAGAACCCAAACATAGTACAGCTGATTATGCTGTGCACCACATGTATTGCCTTGTTTGCATACATACACACTGTACTCTCTTTGAAGGCAGTGTAAGCTTTGTAATGGAACGCTAAACTCTATTATTCTGTGTGACCCCTAGGTGGCACTGTGTGTAAAATACCTTATTTAAACGAACTTCAGCCATACCTGGCAGAGCATTAAAGGAACGTCTGATGAACACATCTGATGTGTATAAGCAAACTCTGTAACCAGACCATAACTGATAAAGGAACATGACATGGTGTCAGGAGAAAACTAACAACAGGAACAAAGCAACAGAGGTCGCAGGACCTCATTAACATGTCACTCTTCAATGCTCCCAGAGAACTTCAGCTTTGACAAACCTTCACAATGGACATACTGGAAGCAGTATTTTGCAAGATTTCAAATAGCAAAAAAACTCCACAAAGAAACTGAAGATCTACAGGTATCTTCTTTAATTTATGCTATGGGGAAGCAGGTGGAGCATCTCTTTAAATCCTTTGACTTTGCCGAAGACAATCACCAAGATGACTATGAAAGGGTTCTGGCTATGTCTGATGCATACTTTATACGTCAGAGAAATGTGGTTTATGAAAGAGCATGTTTCCATCAGAGAATTCAAGACTGAGGTGAAAATGGTGAATATTTCATAAGCGCTCTGCATACAGTAGCTGAAAATTATGATTTGGGGAATGCAAAACATGAAAGTATCAGAGATAGCCTGGTTATTGGGTTAATAGATAAAAATCTTTCACAGCAGATACAAGTGAAGACAGATGTAACCAAGTCATATTGGACTTTTGAAAGGAGATCCAGTACAAATAATCTTGAGAAAATTTTGAACTATATAGTGTACAGACACCTTGTAGGATTTCTATCCTTTAACTTCATAAAGTGAAAACTTACTTAAAAAGAATGGAGCGGTTTGGAATACTGGAGAAAATCTGAGCCAACAGCATGGTGTTCCCCAGTCATACCAATTATAAAGAAACATGGAAAAATACAAATCTATGTGGTTCTTAAAAGACCCAATGAAGCAGTTGTGAGAGAAAAATATACCCTCCCAGTACTGGATGACTTCCTCCCAAAACTGAAAGTAGCTACAGTATTCTCCAAGCTGGATGCCACATTTATCAAACCCTTTGGAAAATTTTACCTTTGAAGATTACTTTTGGAATTACTAGTGCACCCTGACATTTTCCAAAGTAAGATGGCAGACCTGCTAACAAACACAAATGGAGCTGTAGTTTTCATGGATGATATTTTGATATATTGATCATTGATAGAGGAACCAAAACAATGCCCTCAACAAAGTCCTAAACCTAATCAGTCAATCTGAGCTGAAGCTAAACAAGGAAAATTGCATTTTCTGCCTATCCCAAATCAATTTTTTGGGACAGACAGTAAACAGAGATGGAATCAGTCCTAGCCCTAAAACAATAAAAGCAATTTGAGAACTGAATGCACCAACTAATGTACCAGACCTGAACTGTATACTGGGAATGGTAAATTACCTTGATCAATATCTAAAAGATCTTTTTACAGTGACAAAACCACTGAATGAAATGTTAAAGACATATTGGCTATGGAGGCCAAAATAAAGAGATTGCCTTCAAAAAGGCAAAAGAAATTATCTCAGCATCTTCAGTTCTCAAGCACTGTCAGGGTTCCTTCCCCACTCTGAACTCTAGGGTACAGATGTGGGGACCTGCATGAAAGACCCCCTAAGCTTATTCTTACCAGCTTAGGTTAAAATCTTCCCCAAGGTACAAACTTTGCCTTGTCCTTCAACAGTATGCTGCCCCCACCAAGCATTTTAAACAAAAAACAGGAAAAGAGACCACTTGGAGACATTTTTCCCCAAAATATCCTCCCAAGCCCTGCACCACTTTTCCTGGGGAAGGCTTGATAATAATCCCCACCAATTTGTACAGGTGAACACAGACACAAACCCTTGTATCTTAAGAACAATGAAAAATCAATCAGGTTCTTAAAAGAAGAATTTTAATTAAAGAAAAGGTAAAAGAATCACCTCTGTAAAATCAGGATGGAAAATACTTTACAGGGTATTCAGATTCAAAACACAGGGACCCCCTCTGGGCAAAACCTTAAAATTACAGAAAACAGGAATAAACCTCTCTCTTAACACAGGGAAAATTCACATAAAACAAAAGATAAATTAATATGCCTTGCCTGCTTTACCTATACTGGTTGCAATATTGGAGACTTGGATTAGGATTGGTTAGAGAAGATGGATTTCTGTCTGGCCTATCTCAGTCCCAAGAGAGAACAACACGTAAACAAAGAGCACAAACAAAAGCCTTCTCTCCCCCCCCCCCCACGACCAAGATTTGAAAGTATCTTGTTCCCTTATTGGTCCTTTGGGTCAGGTGCCAGCCAGGTTAGCTGAGCTTCTTAACCCTTTACAGGTAACAGGATGTTGCCTCTGGCCAGGAGGGATTTTATAGCACTGTATACAGAAAGGTGGTTACCCTTCCCTTTATATTTATGACAAGCACCATGCTGTGAACAAAGCCACAATGGTCAGTGTGGATGTTGCCAGCTATGACTAGGTGGTGTATGGTTGCAATAACACAGCTCTGAGTGGAAGCCAGTTGCATTTTGCTCTTGCACACTCATGGAAGCAGAAAAATGACACACACAGATTGAAAAGAAGTGCCTGGCAAGTGCATGGGCATGTGAGAACTTTTAAAGATATCTATGTGGATTGGATTCATTTACACTGATAACAGACCATAAATTGCTTGTAACCCTCATCAACGGAAAAGACCTGGATCAAGCACAGCTGAGATGCCAGCATCTATAGCTAAGGTTACTGTGATGTAACACAGTTGCTAAATATGTTCTTCAGAGTAATCTATTTGTAGCAGACACTCTGTCATGGAGCTCAACATCACACTCACTACCTGTGAATTTGAAGATGACATAAAGGCATACGTGGATGCTTTGGACACATACAGACCAATGTCAAGAAAACAACGGCAGCTACTAAAAACAACCTCATCAGAACACAGCTTCAGGAAATTCTAAGTTACATTAGCAGTGGCTGGCTCAAGTATCTAAAGGGGACTAAGGAAGTGAAAGAATTAAGTGAGTGAAATGGACTTGTGAATAAAGGCAACTGAATCACAATTTCAAATGAAATGAGAGGAGAAATTCTAAACCTCACCCATGAAGAACATCAAGGATTAACTAAATTCTGTGAATGAGCCAGCCGATCAGTGTGGTGGCGTGGCATCAGCAAGCACATGAATAAAATGTCTGCATGTGAACATTGCAAAACTAACAGAGCAACAAACACAAAGAACCTTTACTAACAACACCACCTCTACCAGACAGATCTTGGAAGAGACTAGCTGCAGATTTGTGCGAATTCAGAGGACATCATTACCTGGTCACTGTGGACTATTTTTTCTAGACAAATAGAAATTTTTTTTTGCCCAAAAGGCCAACCCTGTCCAGGACAGCCATCTTTACTCTATCATAGTCCCAAGTCCTTCCTCACTAAGGGCCATGTAGACCATCTTGGCTTCTCCTGACAAATAGGATGCCACTCAGAGGGCCCATGATCCCTTATCCCATCTGGCTCACATTGTTACTCTCTCTAAAGTTAATAAAAGTGCATCAGGTTGTCTCTGGGGCCCATACAATCATAGGATTGGAAGGGACCTCGAGAGGTCATCTAGTCCAGTCCCCTGCACTCATGTCCAGCAGTTCTCAATGTATGAGGTGTGCCTCCCAAGGGAGACATGGGAATGTGTAAAGGGAGGTGTGAGCTGTGGGTTTTTTTTATAGCTCCAGCTGTCAGCCACAGGCAGCTGGGGCTCATGCAGAAGGGCCGTGCAAATCCAGGGCTGATAGCAGGAGCCGCAGTCAGTGGGAGCCCAGGTTGAAAGCCAGAGTCTCAGCCTGGCAGTGGGAGCCTGGGCTGACAGGGGGAGCTACAGTCCACCCCACTCTGACAGCAGCAGTCCCTGAGAGCCAAAGCCAGAGCCGAGTAGCTCTGACAGCGAGAGCCCAGGGTGACAGCTGTAGCTGCAGCTGCACAGGGCTCTTCACTAGTCCCACTCAGGGCTCTCTTAGCAACTGTGACAGGTCAGATATCTGTTGCGTGGTTTTGCCCCAAAACGTGAAAACATTATCAGCAGCACTTATAGTGACAGTTTATATGAGAAAATGGACCATTTTGTGACAAAAGGGAGAAAAGTGTATAACACAAGCTGAAGTGAGGACAGCAGCTGAGGTTCCATCAAAACACAGAAGCTGAAAATATAACAAAGTTTATATGAAACTGGGCTTTACGTGGAGTGGGTCCAGCAATACACTGAGGCCTCAATGTGTTGGATGCAGCAAAGTACTGCAAAAAAAAAAAAAAAAAAAAAAGGTATTGCAAACAAAAGTATGCAGCCCTGAAAGCTATGCCAGCATCTCGAAACAAGACACCCTACACCTTGGTATCTAAACCATAGATTTTTTTTTTCAGGTGAAGCTCAATGAGTTAACAGGAGTGATGGAGTGAACTAGGCCCAAAGGCCAACCTCAGGGTTCTGCCATACCCATCCCAGGAAACGAGTAGTGAAGAGGTCCTCCAAACAGGCTAGAGTGGCTGCAGGAGAAGCAGCCAATCAGGGTCCATATAAAAGGAGCTGCAGAACAGAGCAACACTTAGGTGCTGATGGAAGCTGGAGAAGAAATGACTGCATGCCTGGCTGGCTGAGGGAACTGCAGCACAATGGACAGCTAAGTGGGGGCAGGGACCAGGGGAATGAGAAACTCCTGGCTGGCTGCTAGGACTGAGCTCAAGACAGTTTGCTAGCAGGACTGGGGAAGCAGTGAAGGAGCTCCTGGCTGGCTGAGGACACTGAGTAGAAACTATGCCTGGGGAGGCCACAGGAAGATAGTGTCTCGGGGAGGAAGCCGTGGGGATACAGCCCCATATCAGGGCGGGACTGGTTTAAAGACTTTGGACACACCCAACCAGAGGGGGTGCTCGTGAGAGGTGGGTGCTGACCCTGTTACAAGGATAAAAAAAGTTGTTAAAGTGTACAGCACAGTCAACATGAAGGCTACTGAGGTTTCTTACCATGTGGCTTTGTGCATTGCCAAAGCTGGTAAGCCACACAACATAGGTGAGAAACTACTACTTCCAGGTACAAAGGATATGTGTGCTGTGATAAGAGAGAAGACAGTATCACAGCTAGACATGATCCCACTTACTAATGACACAGTTTCATGCCATATTGTGGAGAGGGCCACTAATGTAAAAGAGGAGTTCCTAGATAGTGTTCATCAAAGCCTATGTTCAGTTCTGATAGATGAGTCTACCTATACATCAAATGCTGCACAGTTACTGGTGTATATTTGTTTTGCTATAGCAACAGATTTTAAAAAAGAAAAGGAGTACTTGTGGCACCTTAGAGACTAACAAATTTATTTGAGCATAAGCTTTCGTGAACTACAGCTCACTTCATCAGATTTTAAAAAGGAATTTTGGTTTTACTGTCCACTTCCAACACAAGCAACAGGTGAAGAGGTTTTTAAACTATTAAATAATTTTCTCCAAGACAGAGAACTTGACTGGGGACATTGTTTTGGAATTGGCAGTGATGGAGCTCGGTCTATGACAGGATGGCACACCAGACTTGTGACAAGAGTACAAGAAGTGGCCCCTACAGCTACCTTGAATCATTGTATGTGCCACAGACAGGCATTGGCTGCAAAGATGATGCCAGAGGAGCTCAGCAATGTTCTTTCAGTTGCTGTAAAAAATTATAAACTTTATAAAGTCGTGCTCGGTTAATTCTAGGGTTTGATTTAATAAAAGGGTTTGCCATTTTATGCAAAGAGATGGGGACACATTTCACACAGTTGTTGTTATATACAGAAGTTCATTGGCTGTCCAAGGGCAAAATGCTGACAAGACAAGGTGAACTGCATGAGGCAGTCTATTTTTCTTGCTGATTACTCTCCACTTGTACAGCATTTCAGTGACACTCGTTGGGTGTATTTGTTGTCATATCTGGCTGACATATATGAGCAACTGAATTCTCTGAATATGTCACTTGAGAGACAAGATGCACATGTTTTCATTGCTAATGATCAGATAGCAGCATTCATTAACAAACTTGAACTGTGATCTTCACATTTTTCCATCTTTTCAACACTGGAGAATGTTCTGCAATAGTGCGGTGATCAATCTGTTGACAGTATCCAGGGTGTAATTGTTCAGCACATAGGGGGTCTGAAGGGGCAGTTTTGTCAATACTTTTCTGAAGTGGGCAAAGACAAATGTAATCAATGGATGAGGAACCCATTCAGCTTTAAGCTGAACCCCACAGATAAGCTGTCCTCAAAGGAAGAGGAAAGCCTTATTGACCTGTCACGCAACAAGAAACTTCAGCACAAATTTTCACAAATGCCAGTTGCAGACTTTTGGATATCAGTGGAATCTGAGTTTCATCTGTTAACACATGGGGATCTTACAGCCCTCATTCCTTTTTCCTCCATCCACCTGTGTGTGTCGGGTGTCTCAGCATTAACCGCAATCAAAACCAAGTATCGCTCCCAGCTTTCTGTTGAAAATGACTTACATCTCTTCCTTCCTAAACTGCAACCCTGAATTCCACTACTTTATACACTGAGGAAACAAACACACCCCTCACATGATCAGATGTGATGGATATTATACTGAATAAATATATCATTGTTTGGTGTCATGTTTCCTAAAATGGTTGTGAAGTTTTACTTTAGCTGCTTTCATTTTGAACTTAAAATTAATTCTTCTGAAACTCATACTAATCTATAATTGATCAAATCTCTACTTTTTACTAATTTTTTGCAACATATAGGATTTTCAGTTTGTTATATTGTTTTAGTAAACTATGGGAGGCACAGTCACTTTTCTCCTAGCTCAGTGAGGCTCACTCTGACAGTTTATGAATCCCTGATCTAGACCATCCCTGACAGGTGTTTAAAAGTCTCCAATAACGAAGATTCCACAACCTCCCTAAGCAATTTATTCCAGTGCTTAAGTAAGTAAGTTTTTCCTAATGTCCAACCCAAACTGCCCTTGCTGCAATTTAAGCCCATTGCTTCTGTCCTATCCTCAGATGCTAAGGAGAATAATTTTTTCTCCCTACTCCTTGTAACAATCTTTTATGATAACTTGAAAACTGTTATCATGATCCCTGTGACACTCTGTGCCCCAAAGAGCCACTCTGCACCCCATATTCACCATAGTGATATAATTATATGTTTTGTGCAAAGTATGCCTTGTGAGGTATCATTCTAAAAGTCTTAATCTGTTGAACATTAATATCTGTTAAGTTGTATGTACTATCATATCTAAAGTTATAAATTTTTGCTACGCATATCCTACTGAAACACATTGTGAGGTTGGGAACACCCACAAGCAACCTTTCAGGTACAAAAACAAAAAGGCCAAACAATGTTGATGGCCTGTTGAGGAAATGCATCCACTCACAAGGATTACCCCAGGAACTGGGTACAATAGAAACCTCTCAGAAATAGCACTACACAATGGAGACTGTATGACCCAGGTCACAGCAAAAAAGCTTTCCAGCCAGTTGGAAGAAGATATAAAAGGGGGAAGCGACATCATGAGAAGGCCTCACTCCAAACACAAGAGAACACATTAAAACACCTAAGGAACAAAGACTGAACTGAGGAAGGGGGGACGCAAGCAGGAAAGAGGGAAGCCTGCCTGTGTATGCAAAAGCTAACCTGCTTGTACTATCTAACTGGCTGAGACACTGCTTAATGTGTTTATTTGCTAGCTAATCAACTTTGATCTGTTTGCTATCACTTATAATAATTTAAAATCTCACTTTCTGTAGCTAATAAATCTGTTTTATATTTTACCTAAAACAGTGTGGTTTGAGTGAAGTGTTTGGGGGAAAAAAATCTCAGCTCAATTAACAAAGGTTTTGTGCATATTCCTCTCCACAATGAGGAGGAGGTGAACTAGGAAATTGTAATAATCTATACTGGTAGGGCTTTTGACCAGGGCACAATAGTACAGCTCTGGGGCCTGGGTGGGGGTATTTTGGCTGGTGCCTCTCTATTGTTGGTTCATGCAATGGCTGGCAGAGCATTCATGTAACTGTAGCTGGGCATGTCCCTGCCTGTGTGAATGCTGGTGGGAGTGCAGGATAGGGAGTGGTCTACAGCTTGTCACAGCAGTACAGTGTGAGAGGAAGCCCAGGCTGGTGAAACAAAGGGCTCAGTCCGTGGTACCCCAGTTACAGGTGGCACCCGGGGGGGGGGGGGTCTGTCACAGTCCCCTCTGAGTCTTCTCCAAACTAAACAAACCCAATTTTTTTTTCAATCTTCCCTCATAGGTCATGTTTTCTAAACCTTTAATCACTTTTGTTGCTCTTCTCTGCACTTTCTCCAATTTGTCCACATCTTTCCTGAAACATGGCACCCAGAACTGGACACAACTCCAGCTGAGGCCTGATAAGGGTGGAGTAGAGCAGAATAATTACTTCTCGTGTCTTGCTTATAACACTCCTCCTAATACATCCCAGAATGATGTTTGCTTTGTTTGCAACAGTGTTACACTGTTGACTCATATATATCTTGTGATTGACTATAACCCAAGATCCCTTTCTGCAGTATTCCTTCCTAGGCAGTCATTTCCCACTTTGTATGTGTGCAACTGATTGTTCCTTCCTACATGGTGAACTTTGCATTTGTACTTATTGAATTGAATTTCATCCTATTTACTTCTGACCATTTCTCCAGATCATTTGAAATTTTAATTCTATTTTCCAAAGCACTTGCAACCCCTCCCAGCTTAGTATTGTTTGCAAACTTTATAAGCAGGACCGGCTCCAGGCATCAGCGAACCAAGCAGGTACCTGGGGGGGCAAATGTAAAGGGGCAGCAGGACGTCGAGCTCTGGGGCAGCAATCCGCCCGCGGTGGTGGCAGGAATTCGGCGGCCGCTCCATCACAGCATGTTTCACTCTCGGCGGCAATTTGGAGGTGGGGACGAGACTCTTCAGTCACCAGTGGCAATTCGGCAGCCGCACCATCACTCCGCCTCCGTGTTCAGCAGCAAGGTTTTTTGTTTTGGTGTTTTTCGCCACTTGGGGTGGCAAAAACGCTGGAGCCGGCCCTGTTTATAAGTGTACTCTCTGTGCCATTATCTAAATCATGGATGAAGATATTGAATAGAACCAGATTCAGAACTGATCCCTGCGAGACCCCACTCGTTATGCCCTTCCAGCTTGACTGTGAACCATTGATAACTACTCTCTGGGAATGATTTTTCCAACCAGTTATGCACCTACCTTATAGTAGCTCTATTTAGGTTGTATTTCCCTCGTTTGTTTATGAGAAGGTCATGTGAGACAGCATCAAAAGGCTTACTAAAGTAAAGATATACCACAGCTACCACTTCTCCCCTATCCACAAGGCTTGTTACCCAGTCAAAGAAAGTTATTAGGTTGGTTTGAGACAATTTGTTTTTGACAAATCCATGCTGACTGTTGCTAATCACCTTATTATCTTCTAGGTGTTTGTGAATTGAGTGCTTACTCATTTGCTCCATTATCTTTCCAGGTACTGAACTAAAGTTGACTGGTCTGTAATTCCCCAGGTTGTCCTTATTTCCCTTTGTATAGATTGGCACTATATTTGCCCTTTTCCAGTCCTATGGAATCTCTCCTGTCTTCCATGACCTTTCAAAGATAATCACTAATGGCTCAGTGATTAGCCGTGAGTGAGTATTCAAGGATGTATTTCATCAGGCCTTGGTGACTTGAGGACATCTAATTTGTCTAAATAATTTTAACCATCTTACACAGGCTTGCCCCTGTATCCTTGTGCTGTCCCCAGTTGTAGGACTCACCAGACTGCATATCAGTTGCTGCTGCACTGGTGCTTGCTCCTTTATGAACTCCTGCAGACTCTTCTGCTGCTTAGCCTTCCATGCAAGGAGGGACTGCCACTCCATGAAGTAGGATTCCTGGAATGATTGCATAGCTTTCTGCATCTTTTTGTTGCTCCACTAACCATTATAGGGTCTGCTCCATCGCCCAAATGCCAACTCTTCGCAACAGCTTTCCCCATCTGGTCCTCTGTCACAATGGCTGGGGGAATCATGATCCTGGAAAAGCCCTCAAATGTAACAGGGACACAACTCCACCCCCATCCTCTTCTCTCCAGAAACCACATGGACTCCACTGGGTGTGCTCTCAATGAAACTTTATCCTGATTCCTCCACACCAATATCACCTCAGTCCCACATGCTCCTGCCTTTTTAAAATATCTGCTGAGCTTCAGACCTTCTCAGTAGGATCTGAGGGGAACAGAAGTCTCCTACTCTGAGGCCTCTGTGGTCATGTCTACACCACAAAAAAAAAACCTGAGGCTGACCTGGGTTAGCTGACTTGAGCTCACAGGGCTTGGGCTGTGGGACTGTTTCATTGCTGTGTAGACACCCGGGCTAGGGCTGGAGCCCGAGCTCTGAGACCCTCCCACCCTGCAAGGTATTAGAGCCCGGGCTGCAGCCTGAGTCCACAAGTCTACACAGCAATGAAACAGCTCCCCAGCCTGAGCCCTGCATTCCCGAATTCATGGATTCATAGATACTAAGGTCAGAAAGGACCATTCTGATCATCTAGTCCAACCTCCTGCACAATGCAGGCCACAGAATCTCATCCACCCACTCCTACGAAAAACCTCACCTATGTCTGAGCTATTGAAGTCCTCAAATCATGGTTTAAAGACTTCAAGGAGCAGAGAATCCTCCCTCAAATGACGAGTGCCCTATGCTACAGAGGAACGCAAAAGACCTCCAGGGCCTCTTCCAATCTGTCCTGGAGGAAAATTCCTTCCCGATCACAAATATGACGATCAGCTAAACCCTGAGCATATGGGCAAGATTCACCAGCCAGATACTACAGAAAATTCTTTCCTGGGTAACTCAGATCCCACCCCTCTAATATCCCGTCTCAGGGGATTAGGCCTATTTACCATGAATATTTAAAGATCAATTAATTACCAAAATCACATCATACCATCTCCTCCATAAACCTATCGAGTTTAATCTTAAATCCAGATAGATCTTTTGCCCCCACTGCTTCCCTTGGAAGGCTATTCCAAAATTTCACTCCTCTGATGGTTAGAAACCTTCATCTAATTTCAAGTCTAAACTTCCTGGTGGCCAGTTTATACCCATTTGTTCTTGTGTCCACATTGGTGCTGAGCTTAAGTAATTCCTCTCCCTCTCTGGTATTTATCCCGCTGATATATTTATAGAGAGCAATCATATCTCCCCTCAACCTTCATTTAGTTAGGCTAAACAAGCCAAGCTCCTTGAGTCTCCTTTCATAAGACAAGTTTTCCATTCCTCGGATCATCCTAGTAGCCCTTCTCTGTACCTGTTCCAGTTTGAATTCGTCCTTTTTAAACATGGGAGACCAGAACTGCACACTGTATTCCAGGTGAGGTGTCACTAGTGCCTTGTATAACGGTACTAAAACCTCCTTATCCCTACTGGAAATACCTCTCCTGATGCATCCCAAAACCACATTAGCTTTTTTCACAGCCATATCACATTGGCAGCTCATAGTCATCCTATGATCAACCAATACTCCAAGGTCCTTCTCCTCCTCCATTACTTCTAATTGATGCGTCCCCAGCTTATAACTAAAATTCTTGTTAAACCCTAAATGCATAACCTTACACTTCTCAATGTTAAATTTCATCCTATTACTATTATTCCAGTTTACAAGGCCATCCAGATCCTCCTGTAGGATATCCCGATCCTTCTCTGAATTGGCAATAACTCCCAGCTTTGTATCATCTACAAACTTTATTAGCACACTCCCATTTTTTGTGCCAAGGTCAGTAAAAAAAAAATTAAATAAGATTGGTCCCGAAACCGATTGTGAGGAACTCCACTGGTAACCTCCCTCCAGCCTGACAGTTCACCTTTCAGTAGGACCTGTTGTAGTCTCCCCTTTAACCAATTCCTTATCCACCTTTCGATGTTCATATTGATCCCCATCTTTTCCAATTTAACTTATATTTCCCCATGTGGCACAGTATCAAACGCCTTACTGAAATCTAGGTAAATTAGATCCACTGCGTTTCCTTTGTCTAAAAAATCTGTTACTTTCTCAAAAAAGGAGATCAGGTTGGTTTGGCACAATCTACCTTTTGTAAAACCATGTTGTATTTTGTCCCATTTAACATTGACTTCAATGTCCTTAACTAATTTCTCCTTCAAAATTTTTTCCAGGACCTTGCATACTACAGATGTCAAACTAACAGGCCTGTAGTTACCCAGATCACTTTTTTTTTCCTTTCTTAAAAATAGGAACTATATTAGCAATTCTCCAATCATTCGGTACAACTCCTGAGTTTACAGATTCATTAAAAATTCTTGCTAATGGGCTTGCAATTTCAGGTGCCAATTCCTTTAATATTCTTGGATGAAGATTATCTGGGCCCCCCGATTTAGTCCTATTAAGCTGTTTGAGTTTCACTTCTACCTCAGATGTAGTGATATCTACCTCCATATCCTCATTCCCATTTGTCATGCTACCATTATCCCTAAGATCCTCTTTAGCCTTATTAAAGATTGAGGCAAAGCATTTGTTTAGATATTGGACCATGCCTAGATTATCCTTAACCTCCACTCCATCCTCAGTGTTTAGCGGCCCCACTTCTTCCTTCTTAGTTTTCTTCTTATTTATATGGCTATAGAACCTTTTACTATTGGTTTTAATTCCCTTTGCAAGGTCCAACTCTACTCGACTTTTAGCCTGTCTCACTTTATCCCTACATGTTCTGACCTCAATAAGGTAGCTTTTCTTGCTGATCCCTCCCATCTTCCACTCCCTGTATGCTTTCTGCTGCTTCTTAATCACCTCTAAGATGCTTGCTCATCCAGCTTGGTCTACAACTCCTGCCTATGAATTTTTTCCCCTTTCTTGGGATATAGGCTTCCGATAGCTTCTGCAGCTTTGATTTAAAGTAATCCCAGGCCTCCTCTACCTTTAGATCCATAAGTTCTTCAGTCCAATCCACTTCCCTAACTAATTTCCTTAATTTTTGAAAGTCAGCCCTTTTGATATCAAAAACCCTAGCTGCAGATTTATTTTTGTTAATCCTTCTGTTCAGTTTGAACTGAATTAGCTCATGATCACTTGAATCAAGATTATCCCCTACAACCATTTCTTCTATGAGGTCCTCACTACTCACCAAAACCAAATCTAAAATGGCATCCTCTCTAGTCGGTTCAGCAACTACTTGATGAAGGAATCCATCAGCTATCGCATCTAGGAAAATCTGAGCCCTATTATTATTGCTGGCACTGGTTCTCCAGTCTATATCTGGGAAGTTAAAGTCTCCCATGATCACGCAGTTTCCATTAGTATTTACTTCATTAAAAAGATTAAAAAGGGCTCTATCCATATCCAAATTAGATCCCGGTGGTCTATAGCACACCCCAAGCACTACCGTAGGGGAGGCTCTACTAGTTTTCTTCCCCAATGTAATTTTTGCCCAGACGGACTCTGTCTTATCCATTGCATCGCTTCTTATTTCTTTACATTCTATCTCATCATTGATACACAATGCTACTCCACCACCTTTCCCTTTATTTCTGTCTTTCCTAAACAGCACATACCCTTCAATACCTGTAGTCCAGTCATGACTACTATTCCACCATGTTTCTGTTATCCCTATAATATCAGGTTTCACTTCCTGCACCAGTAGCTCTAGTTCCTCCATTTTGTTACCTAGGCTCCTCGCATTGGTGTACAAACATCTTAATTTTTGCTGTTTGGCCTCGCTCACATTTTGTACCCTATTAGGCACAGTCATTCTATAGCCAGTATAACCTATTAGACTGGTATCCACACTGCCCTTTCTCCTTATATACATTCTCCTACCCACGGCTGTATCCTTATTTCATCTTCTTCCCTCTCAATGCTAAAATCCAGCGTGGAGATTACCTGGACATCTCCCAACCATCTCCCCCAAATTCCTAGTTTAAAGCTCTCTGAATCAGTTGTGCCAGCCTCCATCCTAGAAGTCTATTTCCTTCCCAACTCAGATGAAGTCCATCCCGAGAGAACTGTCCTCTGTCCATGAATGCCTCTCAGGAGCCATATATCCCAAAGCCCTCCTTATAGCACCACTGCCTAAGCCATCTGTTGATAGTCATAATCTTGTCACACCTTTGTTGCCCTTCTCTAGGAACAGGCAGAATCCCATTAAAGATCACCTGAGCCTCAATTTCCTTACACGTCTTCCCCAGCCTAGCATAGTTTCCCTTAATACTTTCCAGTGAGAATCTAGCTGTATCATTTGCTCCCACATGAAGGATAATTAGGGGATTCTTTCCTGCTCCCTTTAGGATCCTTTTCAACCTCAGGTCTACATCCCGTATCCCGAAGACAGCACACCCTTCTATTCTCTGGATCAGCTCTGGTTACAGGCCTGTCTATTCTTCTCAATAAAGAGTCCCTGATCACATAGACCTGCCTTTTCCTGGTGATGGTGCTATTCTCCAGTCTCTCCCCTGTTCCCTCTGGCTGCAAGTTCTTTCCATTCCTATTCTCCCTTATAATCCTCTTCAACCCATCCTGTATCCTCCTGGGGCTCATATTTGGTGTAGTCTCCATTGATCTTCCCCTTTTCCTATAGGACTAGCTGCTCTTCTCTTCTTCCTTGCCCTTCCACCTTCAG
Organism: Dermochelys coriacea; assembly: GCF_009764565.3. Lineage (NCBI taxonomy): Eukaryota > Metazoa > Chordata > Testudines > Dermochelyidae > Dermochelys > Dermochelys coriacea. Next base: position 233,374,641 of record NC_050069.1, read on the forward strand.
TGACTACCTGCTGAGCCCCTTCTTCATTTTCCAACTCTGCAAACTTGTTCCTAAGCTCTATTTCTCCTTCACTAGCCCGTCTTTTCCTCTGCCTGGTTCTTTTAGTCACATGCTTCCACTGACCACTTTCCTCACCCAGTCTCTCCTCAAAATTCCCCAACCCTGCTTCCATGTGTAAGTCTGAGCTTTTCCCTTCAGATACCTCATATCTTTGCTCCATCATCTGCTCAAACCCCTTCCTAAACTCAACCAGACTTTCCACCTGCATCTCCAAACCTCGGATCTTTTCCTCCATCAGTTCTATCAGATGGCATTTCATGCAGATAAAACTCTTACCAGGTCCCTCCAGGATCATGTACATACCACAGCTTCCACATCCAGTCATCCTCATTGTGTCTTCCACTACAAGAGTCACTCCCACCACTGCCTCCGTATCTGTCATCACCTTCCCACCTAAATCCTGTTAGTCTGGGAAACACAAACCCACCAAAAGACCCCCCCCCCCCCAGCAAAAACAAACCCCAGACAAGCACCACAATAAAACTCCCTTTACAAACTCCCTTGTTTACAGCTCTGTTTGCTAGCTCCTGTGCCGCTACCTGACTGGCTGGCTACCTTTATAGAACCCTAGTCAGAGAAGCCCCGCCCCCTAATCAGGGCGCAGCTTCTCTCCCAGCACAAAGCCCCTACAAGCCTCTATACACACACACACACACACACACTAAAAATACAAAACCAAGTACAAATACCTTCTCCTCCAACAAAGCTCCCACTCAAACTTCCCTCTTTACAGCTCTGTTTGCTAGCTCCTGTGCCACTGCAGCTGTCTGGCTAGCATGGGCCACCCATAGGTATCTAGTTGCTGTGTAGACATTCTCTGTTTGACTAGACTCAGCTAGCCCTGTTCATCTCTCTCTCTCCCCCGCTCTACCTTTCTGTGCTTAGCTGCCTTGGGCTGATGGATTCAATTGAGTTTTTACACACACCCCCCCAGCCCACCCTGTCACAGGGAGGAATAATGGAATACTGCTCAGCCACTAGATGGCACCACATGCAAAATACCTTATTTAATCGAACCTCAGAGCAAAGCATTAAAGGATCTTATGATGAACACATCTGGTGTGTATATGCAAGCTCTGTAGCCAGTCCCTATCTCGGGCAGAAGAATAAGATATTCTTCCTCTTTTTCTTCTGTATTGCACTAAGATGCTGTTTGAGTTAAACAAATAATAAACAACAGTAAGTCACTGGTGGTCATACTTTATAATTTAGCAGATTTTAGTGTAACATCATAGGCACTGCTTTCGTTTTCTATAATTATACAGAACACAGTTCAGACTAGGTAAAGATTCTTGTGGATGAAAACAGGGAGGGAATTTCAGATTTCTTTATTTACAGGACATTTTTCCCAGACTGACTTCATGCCAGAATAGTATAGAATATAATAGAATGCATTATTTATGTGTTAATGGGGGGGGACAAAGTTTCTCTCAAAGAATGTTCTTTCAAGTTACAGATTTTATAAAACTTATCTTTAGAGGCAGCAGGGAAGGCATAAAAATTGTCTGGAGCATATCCAGCTGTCCATTCCTTTAATAAAACGCGGGTGGACAATTATTTCTCTAACTCCCTGCAGCACGGTTTGCAGGAATACACATGCGAAAATAGCAGAGCTTGTGGTAGAGCATATTGTGACAACAATGAAGTGCATAGTTTGTTGTCACAGTGCCTCCAGGATGACATCTTTTTCTACTTAAAATATTTCTTTAGTGGTACATACAGTAATAAGTGGAAAAGGCAGCATGTCTAGTGATCATATTGTACAAAAGAATAAAAAAGACTAACTTGAATTGAAAAGTTTGCATTAGTCTTTTCAATCTCTCTGCAAATATCCTTTTTTTCCTTTAAGACCTTTATATTTGCAAATATCAGGCACTGTGCTGTATGGTATAAAACTGATCTCTTACAGCTGTCAGTTAATTTACTTAAATACCAAATTTAATACATTTTAAATTAAACAACTAGTGAGGGAACAAAAAGGAAAACATTCACTATCTTTATCTGCCTAGCAGCATTGTAATCTTGTCTGAGATCCGCAGGGTTTAGGGAGTTAGTAATCTGTCAGTAAATTCCACAAATAAGCACTGCGTGGTCATTATCATTTCAGAATGTCCAGCAAGAGGAAGTGAAGCATCCAGGGGGATAACAGAGTGTTCAGATAGCTTTACACAAATATTGGATAATGGCCTTCCCCAAAGAGATTTGCAATTCTCCAATATCAAAAGACTTCTGCCTAATAAATAACAGGAGCGCACATCAGATCTATTTCATTTTACACTTTAGAATTGCGGACTTTGAACTGTCCAAATTTTGCTTGAGTTAAACTGTCCAAATCAAAAGAAAACTAAGGTGCAGATTGATCTCACAGGGTGTGGGGAGTACAAGGAAATCAATCACTTTGACTTATTTATGAATAAGGGAGACATTTATAATATTTTCCTAAAAACTTCTGGCCTATAAACCAAATCATCTAAATGCCCAGGCCTGCAATAATCTATGTAGGTAAAAAACTCCATTCATCTAAATGGGAATTTTCAGTCAGAAAATATGCCCATTGACTAACTGGGAAGTTTTCCTTCTATAAGGACTGCAGGATCAGGCCATATAACATGGCCACATTTCATTTGTATGCTAATACTATGATTCTGAGCTCATACTTCCATATCATGAGTCTCTGTTGATGTTACATGGTACACAGAGTTGCCAATCTGTATTAGAGATGGAAAAGACCTATTCAGTCATCTTCTCCATGTTCTGTCACAGCAAGATTGTTTCCCACAGTATATTCACCAGTGCTTTGCCAAGGCTGGTTTAAAAATTTGTCAAGCAATGGAGCTGCATTAATTCACCCATATTGCATTGCAAACTCATTATTTGATTTTCACTATTACTGCTACAGAAAGTCTCTTTTGGCAATGCAACTTTCAAAATTTCTCCCTCCTGTTAAGTATCTGTGTTTTATTTTTCTTCTGCAATACGCTGCATTATTCCAGTACGATTATCATGTCATTTCTTGCTTACATTTCCAATCTTCCTCCAGCTCTTTATCTCACTGTCATTTTCACCCCCTTCCTAATATAAGGCCAAATTGAGGCTCACTTCCATACAGGTGTTTGCCCTGGGTACTAGCTGTAGTAGGAAGAGAGCCTAAGACATAAGCCCTTGTATCAGAGGCCTGGTATGAGGCAGGACCTTCTCACAGAATCTGACAAGAAGAGGGTTGATATTGCAGACATACACATTCCTAAGAAGTCTAGTCACAGAATACTCACGCACACACATCCCGATATCAAGTGGTACCAGAACACCCCAATATCAAGGATGGTACAAAAACATTCCCCAAGGATAACAGGAACACACTGAACCCTCCTAAAAGATAAAGTTGGATGACAGTACATAACAGAGATGTTTTGATTGAACCAGCATGTACAAGGTGATAACTAGCCACATCAGGGGCCAGAGACTAACTATGTCAGAGGCAGAACTAACTTGTTTGTAACAGGGAATAGAGATGTATCGCAGAGGGAGTATCTTTGTCCAGCCGAGGGGGGAATGGAAAGTCTTGCCATTCACTGAGCTGCATCCATTGTCACAGGCATACATATCTTAGTATCCTTGTAGAGTCTGCCAAGTGCTATTACTGTGCTTTGTCAACAATAAACCTGGCCTGGTGCCTTCGTACCTTAATGGATCTTGTGGTCATTGGGCAGTTTGCTCGAGGTCTGCTGTGCCAGCTGTCTGCGCAGAGCTGGGGCAGCACACAGGGAGAACACACACGCGCAGCCAAACATCTAATTACACTAGCCACCTCCAAAGTAGAAAGCCCCAGAATGGCCAGCTCGGGAGTATTACATTGGCTGCACTCTCTTGGAGTTTTGGAAGCATTATACCTTCTGGAGCAGCTTCTAATGCACTGCCCCCTCCTGCTAATTACCCCTCTTTCCCGCTCATAAATGAAAATGAAAAAAGACTGGAGATAACAAGGATCCTGTGGACACCTTCCCCAACTCACTATGAGCATGTGTTTAGTGTTCATTTCCAAATTATTTGGAATAATTTTTGTAAATGGACTTGAAAATTCAAGAAGCATTTGTAGTCCAGGATTATCGCTCCTTATACATAGGAATTCTTCTTCTGCCTAAGGTTTACACTACAGAGTGACATCATTTCCTTGGGAGAATACTGTTTGCAATCTAGTAGTTCTTACCTCTAGGGAAAGTTTCCTAACATATTCTATTCTAATTCTAGAGCCTCTATTCTAATTGGCTCAGCTTTTATTCCATTACTCCTCATTAAGCTACTGATCCTGCAAGGTGCTAAGTACCCTGAGCTGCCATTGAAATCAATAGGGTGCAATCTTGCAGGAGGGGAATGCAAGATTTGGGGGTAGAGAGCACGTAGGCTGAATGCATTGCCCCGCCCCAAAACCCAGCAGTGGATCTTAGTCTAGTGAATATATTCTAAGGAAGTACGAACAGAGACCATCTGCACTATGGAACCAACTCTTGGGAGGCTCCAGGAGCAGTGGCAGTGGCAGCGGCAGCGGCAGCCAAGGGAGCCTGCGGTAACTATGCTCCAATACAGTTGCACTGCCAGGAAGCTGGCTGAGAGATACAGGATCTCCACCAGATTTCATGGGACCCATGGGTTCAACAGCTTCCTTCCTGGGGGAAGGGAGATCAAGGGAGGCCCCTAAGCCCCATGGGACAATCTGGTGAGAACTCAGTGAGAAGAACCTAACAGAGTTTTTCTCCTTCCAGTCCTTTTCTATAAGCTTTTCCATAGGAAGGGTGATCTTGCCCTAAATTTTTACTGAGGCAAAATTCTATCAAAGTTACTTGGGCCCATCATTTGGAAATGTTTCTAGATATTCCTGTACAAACCTTCCAGCCTACAGGTGGGGGAGAATATTTCTTTTCCCAGCAAGCCTTCCCCTTACCAACTTATTTGGTCTATGTGTGGGAAGGATAAATCTCACCCATATTACATAAGCAAGGAGTGATAGTGATTTGCTTTTGAAACCATTAGGGCAACTCTTGTTAAGATTATTGGCTGGACTACAACAGCAGGTACATTAACTGAATGAATTAGTGCTCTATGAGTGCTAAGGGCCAGATTCTGATCTCCTCACTCACACTGAATAGTACCTTACTCCACAAGCACTCTCATTGACTTCAAGCAGACTACTTGCAGAGTCAGGTGATACTAAACAGCAGTAAGGGTATCAGAGTCTGGCCCTAATTATTATTATTCCAGTTAATGTGCCCCAGGTTTAAAATTTTCCCTGTAGAAATGCAAAATGCAATTTATATGGTAAAATGCAGAACAAAACGTTATATATAATACTAATTATTAATGCCTAACACAACCAGACAGTAGGAAACTACATGATTCAGCAGGATTGGTTGGTTTTGGTGAGGGAGAGGAGGTCATTAATTTCAGGTAAGAAGATGTTCAATAATATGGAGCAATTCCTGAAGCCTTTACTCAATCTTTATTCAGGTAAAACTTTTATGGATTTTTAGGGGGAATTTTGTTAACAGAAGGAACAATTGAATAAGGAATGAAGGATTTGACCCTTTTTTTCTGAGAGAGAGAGAGAGAGTAGGTTCAGTCAGGACAATATATTTAGCTTCTGTTTTATAAAATTGTGCAGATGGTTGCAAATTCCTTAAGCTTCTTGCTTAAACTTCATCACATTAAAATCAGAGTTGAGACTTAAATACAATTAATTTTGCTTTATAGGGCATCCGCAAAATAAAGAAGCAGTTTATTTGAAAAGATCACGTTCATTTAAGATGTGGATTTCTCATATACACCAGAAACCTAATTTCTTTTTGATTTCTTATGATTCATGCAGGCATAAAACCATTTTATTCAATAAAGCAGCCTGAATTAATTTGCCTGGAAGAAAACTGGTTGGGAGTTATTTATATATTTATGGCCTGTTCTCAAAACAATTACATGCCATTCAAGCATTCTTACATGGTGTACACTCAGATACAAAAAAAATTATATACAAGGAGGAGCTGTAGACTTTCTTGCAAAATGTACACAGAATATTTTATAATGTATTACGTTGTAAGATGATGTGACCTACAGGATCTGTTTACACAGTATTTTGCCATATTCCAAGATGTGGTCAGAATCTTGAGACAGTAGGAATACCCTAATAGACAAGTTTATATAACTGTATCCTCTTCAATACTCTTTAGGCCTAATTGGGACTCATAATAAGTAGACCTTAAAAGTTTTGGGAGTCAAGTTCAGGTTAGATAAGAACCGAAAAGTTTGACTGATTATCCAAACCTTATGTAATATGTCCAGACCCTTTGACAACCCCCTTCCTGTAATTCCCCAGCCTTTAATGTGTGGAGCATCTCACCTCAGCTCAAGAAATACAATCATTTAGGGAAGGCATCCCCCGACTCCTTGTAGAAATCCTAAGGATGAGGAAGATCCAGTGTCACTCAGCTATTCACTGTTCCCTTCCTCAGCAGGAATCTTTGAGAAAGTTCTGCAGATCTCTTCCAACAGGCAGCGACGCTGGCTCCGCTAGCCCCATTTTTAATTTGATGCAGTCATGGGTGTTGGCAGGAATAAAAATTTGAGGCTTTTGAAGGCATGTGTTCTGTGTGATGGCTGCAGCCTCGGTGCTGGAGGAGCTCACTCTTCCCCCCCACACACACACACCCTGGGGCCAGAGAAATTCTGTGCCCCCCCCTTGATTATTGGGGAGGGCTGTGCCCCTGCTTGCCCCCCTATGAGCATCCCTTGGGTGCAGTGAGGGGCTTCCCTGATCAGCACATTGCAAAGTGCACAGTGTGCCTATATCTGGTACTTCAGAAGCACACTGAACTCTCAGGTGCTCTGGCTGGGGATGCACCAGAAGAAGCTGCATTGAGTGGAGGTCTCCCTATGAAAGGTAAACAGTAAGGATTACCTAAACTTGCTCCAAACTGGAACTTTTTGCAAGATCTGAACTTTCCTATGCTGGTGAGCTAAACAAACTTCAGTCAGATGGAAATAAGGAGATTTCCCCATAAGTTGTATTAGACTCTCTACTACAAGTCCAGATTTCTGTGAGAGCTTCTCTCTGTGTCTCTTAGAACATATGCAGATGCTGCTGCACTGCTTCAGGGGCATCCTGAGAAAACCTTGGTTTTCAATCACATACAGCAAGCAATAAGAACATCCATCCTAAAAGAAAATTGCCATTGTTTTGTTTAGCTATAAAACTAGAAAAATAGATTGTGATGCATAAGATCAAAAAATACCATGCAGAAAAATAAATAATCCAAAAACCAATAAAACAGAGTTTTGATGCATTTCGTACATCTGGGTTTAGCCAATGTGGATCAATAAGTGAAACACCATGAGTGGTAGATTATAGAATATCATTTATTTATTCTTTTTTCCAAGCAAGCCTCAATATTGTGCTTTCATCAAAAACTATTGAAAGTGATATTAATCTGCAACCTTCATCCCCATTGTCATGTGAACCAGAAATCCTACTTAAGGCCCTTACTGGCAAACATTTACAAATATGCTTAACTTTATGCATATGGGCAGCCTCATTAATCTAAATGGGAAGGCACTGTATGAAAAGCCCAAGTGTAAGTGTTTGCAGAATCAGTGATTAATTGTGGAATTGGAAAAATAAGTAACTCACAATAAAATTATTGCTTGTAGCAAAATTGTTTTGAAATTCACATACATGTATTTCCTGCAAATTGTATCCCTTGTTGACACTAATTCTGGAAACTGTTACAAAATGTACCGCATTACATCTAACAGTTTACAAGAGCCGAATAATGCTATCAAGAAATATTGTTTTGTGTGTATGTAAATTACTTTGTAAAGTGACTCAAAAGCAATTTCTATGTAACATTCCAAAATTTTCTTTGCAGTTTTGGTTCCAGCAGCTACATGCTGTATTTGACATAACACAGATTTAACTGATAAAATATTTATCATCTGGGACTGCACCAGAATTCTCCATAGGGACAGCTCAATCCCCTTAAACCTATAAGAAATTGTTTTTCACTTAATGGGAAAAAATGCTGACAAATGGAGACCAATTATCAATTAATTCTTTCATTCAGCAAGTGGAGCAAGAGCTTATGTCTGGACTGGACTGGACTGGAACCCATGCACAGCAAGAGAACATGCTGCCTCAGCCCCGCCAGCCTGCCTGAACCTATTATTTTTTAAAGAATGTTGATCTGTTGGTAACTTGATCTCATTTGATTACCTGAGCTACCTTTCTTGCTGTGTGAACAAAATATTTATGCTCCAGTATACAGTATCAAACTAGAGTGGCTTGTCTGATGATTGCATAAAAGCCTAGAAATTAAATGTTTTGTACAACCCGGTCTTCAAAGATAAGGAATACAGTTGCTTTGGCATCTTTGGGATAAAAAATCTCCAAATCACAGGTGTTCGAAAGAACTGAAAACAAAGCTTTTAATTCTCTGGGACACTCAATGACTGCATTCTTGTATTTAAACATCATGCAGCTCTGTAAAATGATAAATAGAAGGACTGAATTGTATTTGATCCAGTCATTTAATTTACAAGATCTTTTAAAAACAAAATAATTAAAATAAGTAAGCTGATGGAAGATCAAATTTTGCTATTAAGTCTCATAATGAAAAATGACAACCGCTTTTCAGAAGGAAACATAGCTTCCATTGGTTTCCCCTGGGCTGCCAAGCATACGGTAGCTTGTTTTCATAATGAGTTTTCATCATCAGTTCATGGTAAATTTAAAATATTATTAATTTAGTTCCTTCACTGTGGGAGATTTATGCAGTAGAACAGTTCAGGAATAGTCCTTTCCCCCTCAGCCCTATCCTCTTTTATATCAATGTAATTAAGAGTTGAAATGTAACATTTAAGAAATGTACTGAAATATACGTGAAATGCAATAGGGATTGACATTTGTGTTGTAGTAAGGATGAGTGCTGAAGTGTAACAAAACAGCATTCTTTTGTAATAAAGGAAAGAAACACAATGGTGCCATCCAATAGGAAACTAAAAGTTATACGCATCATTCTATTAAGATGGCCCATCATTTTTATAGACAGCACTAAAAAATGAATTAAACTGGCTATTCTATATTATTCTTCATTTGAATTTCAAATTTACAAATCCCTCACTTTTCCAGTCTCAGCATTACTGCAGCAAAGAAGACCAAAATAGTGGCTTATTTCAGCCACTCCTTAATTTTCTCCTGATAGATTTTCAATGCAGTGCCATTTTTCTGTAAATATAAACAAATTATCCCACACATTCCTAAACCTTTCTTCTTGCCATAGTACTGATCATAGTGAAGGCAACACATTTTCCTTGTATTATTTTCATAAAACCACAATGACATCAAAGGTCAGCCTAGAAAGACAAGGCCAACAGTTAATATGGTGGACACAGCTAAATACGCTCCAAATACTAAAGAGAAACAAGACCTCTTTAAGTATTTTACACCAAAGGGTTTAGGACTCGATTTTGCTCCTATTGAAGCCAATCGTGAAATTCCCAACTAATTCAATCTGGGCTTTCTAAGCTAAAGTCTCCTTTCAGTTATAGCACTGCAACTCATCTGAAGTCAATAGGGATAATCGAACAAATTAATAAAAGAAACGGTGTATTCTTTTCTATAGCTAATTTAGAGCTTAGTCCCTTACTTATATACATTTTAGAATTTTATATTGCCACCCATCACCGTAGTATCTGAGTGCAATCCATATCAAATCAATAGCTACAGCAAAGTCCCTTTGTGGAGTCCATAGCACTTTTTCCTTTTGGGGTCAAAACTCTGCTTGGCATAGGGACTTTTTGTTTTGTTTGGAGGGAGTTGGGGGAAGAGTGGGAAGAAAAGGGGTGTTTGAATTGTGAGCATCACTTATGGTGGAAAATCTTTTTCAAAGAGGAAGGCCTTGCAATGTTTCCTATGGCTGGTCAAACTCTGGCTTTTCCTGATCTCCTCTGGAAGATTGTTCCACAGACATCCCCAGCTCTCACATGCTTCATCCTGGGCTTTGACAGCTACACGGTCCCAGAAAAGCAAAGCAGCCAATGTTCCATAGATGCCCATTGTAATTTGCCACTATTATTGATGCTATTTTTCATTTCCTTACTTTTCAAAAAAGCAACAGGTGAATGATCCGGAAGAGTTTAGGGAAGAGGGCAAGTCACTTTTTTGTCTTGAAGGGCTGTCTGCTCCTTCAAAGCAGACTACTGTGTTTAATGATTTCAGTGGCTGAAGCAGAGAAATCCCCTATTTTAAGTCAATAAGAACAAAATCATGATCAACTTACATAGCATAAGGCCAGGAGAAAAAACTATTCATTTTAAATGGCATGATCCATATCATAAATATATTTCTCCTCCTCTCACCTAAGACTGTATGACACATTACAGGGAGGGACTAATGTTAAATGAAAACAATTTCATACCAGTTCAGCTCAAATGACTGACGCACGCAATAGACCTGATTCTCCACTGCCTGACACCTTATGTAGTATCTCTCCCCCACTCCCGCATCCCACTGTAAAATGAGTGTGAAGTCCACATTAAATGCTACCATATTGGGATGGCCAAGCTTTACACCAACTTTCTACTCAGTTCATATATAGACTGTAATCAAGTCACACCTTAACCTTCTTTTTGTTAAGATAAATAGATTGAGCTCCTTGAGTGTCTTTCTGTGAGGCTTGTTTTCTAATCTCTTAATCATTCCTGTGGCACTTCTCTGAACCTTCTCCAATTTATCCTTGTGGAGACCAGAACTGTGACAGAGTAGTCTGCCCCACAAAGTCAGTATTGCTACTAGTAAATCCACCTGGTGTAGCTCTTTAAGGGTAGGAACGGCCAATTATAGATACAAGGACCTCTCTCCGAATATCTCCCAGGAAATGGTCACAGGAGGAAGTAGGGGTTGGAAGGAAAACCTGATATGGTTTCTTTAAGGGATCTGGGCCAGGAGACTTGTGGAGGAGGAAGGTGCAAGTTGTTTCTTTCTCCCAACTAATTCGGGATGAACTTGGAGAAGGTACCATAAATGCAGACTTCTCCCTGATAGCGTGACAGATGCCTGTAGTATCCAGGGAATAAGAAAGCTCCTGCAGGGCTCTGAGTTAGCAGGGAGAGGACAACAGCAGGGAAAGGTTTATCTGTTGAACCCACACAGCCTGAGAAGGAAGAAGGGCCATCTAAAGGAGAAGCAGCCTTAGGCTCTACAGCTGGCCTAAAATATAACTCCAGCCCTAAGGTGGAGATCTAGATGGCTCCTGTCTTAAGGAGAGGGATAGAGGGATTGTCCGAAGTACAGCCCAGCTCCAGGGGATGAAACTGACCAGGACTCTTACATTGACCAAGAGCAAATGTGAATTTGAGTGGCTAAATAAGTAAGTTCTACCTTCTGTAGAATAAGTAAATAAATCAGACCCCACAAAGAGGGGGTGAACTAATCTTATCTTGGTAATTGTCTGTAAAGACCCCAAGGGCTGTAAGTGCAACATGCCTGTAGGGCAGTGACAGACCAGAAGGGGACATACTGGAGAGGAATACCCTCCAACAGTCAGCATTTCAAAGAAAGGTTCACCAGAACTTTTTTTAACATGAGCAAAATGATGTTTTCCCCCCACTCTCATCCTCAGAAATGGTTGAACAGTTTTGTATGAAATTTTCAAAATATAATATAATAATAATTAATAAGCCTGAGCCAGACACCTGACATGGCAAATTTCAGTCCAAATGGTTACAATTTGGCAAAGTTATAAGCAACTGAAAAATACTCTAATAATGGGAAATGTCAGGCAACCTTAATAATAGATAGTGTTCCCAACCCTGCCTATAATTACGCTTGATAATATCAGTGTAGGCAGAAATCGGACGTGATGGGGGCGGGAATTTTCAAATGCACAAACAGCAGTTAGGCCCCTAACTTCTAGTCAGCATCAATGGAACCTGGGCACCATTTGTGATTCTGACAATTTCCCCGTTGTCCATAGTTAGAAAAATGACTACACATCTAATGTACTATGGGCTTGATCCTGCTCCTATTCAAATCAATGGGAAAATGCCCATCAACTGGAACGGTGCAGGATCAAACCCTCTCTGTGAGACTCTGAATCGTATCTTACTAACAGCAACAAAAAGATGTTACTAAAGATGACACAGTAGAGCCAGTGTAACTACAGCAGTGTGAGTTGTATTCCATTCTGCTTCCCATCATCAATGAATGATCAGCTAATTTCTAATTGCAGAATCTCCCTTAGTGGTAGTGATGATGTAAAAGACAGCGAGAACACATTTTTGATGTTCACAAATACAGGCTGCCTGTGCAGCATGGACAACTGCAGAGTGTTGTCTTTTCACATATGAACTTGGAGCACAGGATCTGGTTCAAGAGGTGAATATAGCTGGATTACTTGGTAATAGTGATCATAATATAATTAAATTTAATATCCCTGTGGCAGGAAAAATATAACAGCAGCCCAATACTGTAGCATTTAATTTCAGAAAGGAGAACTACACAAAAATGAGGAGGTTAGTTAAACAGAAATTAAAGGGTACAGGTCCAAAAGTGAAATCTCTGCAAGCTGCGTGGGCACTTTTTAAAGACACCATAGTAGAGACTCAACTTAAATGTATACCCCAAATTAAAAAACATAGTAAGAGAACCAAAAAAGAGCCACTGTGGCTAAACAACAAAGTAAAAGAAGCAGTGAGAAGCAAAAAGGCACCCTTTAAAAAATGAAAGGAAAATAGAAAGGAGCATAAACATTGGCAAATGAAGTGTAAAAATAAAATTTGGAAGGCCAAAAAAGAATTTGAGGAACAGTTAGCCTATAGTGGGGTGGTAACCCCATTCTGGCTAGGAAGGGGTTAAAAGCAGCCAGGGGAAGCTGGTTGGGTAGTCAGCCACAGGTGTGGTTGCACCTTTTAGGCACAGCTGGCCCTGATAAAAGGGTAGGCTGAGAGCGCAAGAGAAGACTCTTACTCCTGCTGAAGAGCAGAGAGGACTAGGATGACTGGGAGAGCAAGCAGGGTACCTGAGGCAGAGCAGAGCAGAGCAGAGCAGGGCTGGGGAGCTCTGGCCTGGTGAGTCCCCAGGCTGAGGCCTTGCAAAAGGCCAGGGGAGGTACTAGAGTTGCAGAGAGGCAGCTGGGGCTGGAAAGGCAGCAGGTCCAAACCCCCTTGCTGATGATGAGTGGCCACTTCAGACTGCAGTTTGCCCCTGAGGGAAGGGGCTAGATGAGGACTGGCAGTGGGACACTGTGGCAAGGTGGGCATAGGGGATTGGGCTTCCCCAGGGAGGGGAGACCCAGAGTGTGGGGGCACTGCTATGGGGCAGCACCCCCCAAGGTAAGAGTCTGGGACGGACATGGGGCCTGAAATGCTATAAGTGGTGGAGATCAGGAGGAAGCAGGCACCTGTAGGAAGACACCGGCCAGCAGGAGGTGCTCCAAGGCTGGAACTGAGCTAATTCCCAGATGACCAGCAGGAGGCACTGTGGTGGTGAGTGCCTGCTATGCTACATGTGGTGGAGAATGCGGGCATTTGCAGTCCAGCCCTGACACAAGGGGAACTGTGGGGACTGGGCAAGTTGTGCCACTATTGAGGAAATGATGGATCCAGCCTACGCAGAGGTTTTATTTGAGGAAGGTGCTTATGCCATCTCTGATTGGGCCTCGGTATCAGCGCCATGGTGGAAGGGGGCAGATGATCCACAAGGGAGATGGAGTCCCTACTGCAAGGGAGCTGGAAAATCCAAAATGGAAAAGCCCCAGAATTAATAGCCAACAAGATAGTTTACTTTTGCTGTGTTACTCCTGGAAATATCAGAGTTGTTTTCTCTTAATACTACTACACACCTCAGAGTTTAGCATCGTCTACTGACCAAAGATGCCTATTTAGCAGAAAAGAAAGATGTGCTCTTTTTTCCTGTTGAAGGTCTGCCCCCAAAGTTTTTCAGAGGGTATATTCCCTTTCGAGATTCATGCCTTCTCTTTCTTTCCATAACGTTATGAGATTTTTGTCAGTGATATTATTTAAATACATAAAAATGTCAGATACAGCAGCCTTGAAGAAGAGAATTCCTTGTCTTCCCGCTTCCAAAGACAGCATTACATAGTTGTCTACATGGTGTTATTTTGGAAGGATATATTGTTTTCCACTGTGGAGGCTTTTTCGGTGGGGATGGCTTGCTGTCCTACAAAGGTATTAACTATTGTGAGAGGAAGGATGTTAGAGTAGACAGGCCAGCACCCTAATCCAGTGTAGCAAATCTCAGTTCCCTAAACAAACAAGTTTTCAGAAGACATCAGCTTCTTAATGAGACCTATGGGAGACCATTCCGTTAATGATACTTAATTAGATGCCACTGTTCCAGGCATGAGAGGGTCCTTCTAGTGACATCCTATAAGAAGAGCATCACACAGTCTATATCTAGAGATGGGTGGAAATGAAGTGTTTGAGTCAGCCTGTATCTCGCAAACACCCTCACTAGTTACTGTAACAGATATGGCAATTTCCTTCAGCATCCTGGACAAACCTTTTTGAATTAAATTTAAATATTTTAGGAGCTCAATGTATTAAAAATGCAAATGTTCCTGTGTTATTGCGGGATTGTTAAGGTGACCCTAACAGCACCACTGCCAGAGGGCGAGGAGTTCCCTTGTATGTAGCAGTGTGTCTCAGCTGGCCTGACTAGCTCAGTGCACCCCAAACACACTTGTCATATTTAAAAGGTATCTAATAATATATCATTAATATTCTTGCACGATGTACATATACAGATGTGCTGGAAATATGCCTGAGCCCAGTTGGTCCTAAACAAAGGAATGTTGTTTCACAGACTTGACTGTTTTCAGAGTAGCAGCCGTGTTAGTCTGTATTCGCAAAAAGAAAAGGAGTACTTGTGGCACCTTAGAGACTAACAAATTTATTAGAGCATAAGCTTTCGTGAGCTACAGCTCACTTCATCGGACGCATTTGGTGGAGAAAAAAAAAACAAAAAAACTTTATCGAAAGGTGGTGTGAAATTGGTAGGTTGCATAGGGTATGTCTGAGGAGCAGGAGTAATGGGAATAGCGGATTGAAAGTAACAGAGGATATATGTTTGTGGCAGGCTGCTCTTTCGAAAAAATAAGGCTCTTAATTGAGGCTGGTCTAAGGTCTGGAATGTTGGTGGTAGTCCCAGAGGAGAGGGTTTAGTGGTCAAGAGCATGGTTATGTGGTCAAAAGGGCATGATGATTTCAGTTCAGGTTGTTTTTTTTTTTCCACCAAATGCATCCGATGAAGTGAGCTGTAGCTCACGAAAACTTATGCCCTAATAAATTTGTTAGTCTCTAAGGTGCCACAAGTACTCCTTTTTCCTTTAGACTTGACTGTGTCTCCAATGTAAATTAAACAATGAAAAGCACATTTACATGTAAAGTCAACAAAGCCATCAGGAAACCAAGTGGTGAAGATTACCACGTAATCTCAATGGAAGATGGAAACTGCACCCCCCAGGAAGCCTTTCTGTCTCCTGAAAGAGATCAATGAACTTTGGGAAGATGGAAAAGGAGTACTTGTGGCACCTTAGAGACTAACAAATTTATTAGAGCATAAGCTTTCGTGAGCTACAGCTCACTTCATCGATGAAGTGAGCTGTAACTCACGAAAGCTTATGCTCTAATAAATTTGTTAGTCTCTAAGGTGCCACAAGTACTCCTTTTCTTTTTGCGAATACAGACTAACACGGCTGCTACTCTGAAACCTTTGGGAAGATGTAAGTGAAGGCAGCATGCCATTTTATCATCCTTCACCTGAGGCGAGAAAGAAACCAAGTGTTGGGCTCTGTTTTAGATTCTGGCTAAAGACTGGCAAACCAGGCTAGAAGAATGACTGGGTGCAAAAAGTCTTTTGAACAAAAGACTGTTAAGTTAGATTTTAGTCTTAAAAGATTATTTTTACTTTTGTTTATTTTAGACATTCCTAACCTTATTCCTTCTACTGATATTACTTAAACCTATGTTCTAGTGTTAATAAACTTGTTTTACAGTTACTATAAACCATCTTAGTGCTGAATATTTGAATGGAGACTGTGTTAACCCGAGTTAAGTTAACAGGCTGCTGTATACTGTCTCTTAAAGGAGCAGCAAATTTGGAAAGGTTTTGTCAACGCTATGGTGAGAGAGACTGAGCACTGCAAAGAAGTGCTTTTGGGGAGAACTTGGGGCTGGAAGGGTTGTTGACATCCCCCTGAAAAGATATCAACAACAGGGTGGTGGAAGCCAGGGTAACACCTTCTTGTTTGTAGACTGGCTGTTGGTATCAAGGCTGTGAGCCACAACAGAATAGCATTTAAGGCACCCAGAATTGTAAGACAAGTGTTGACTGAATCCCTTACTGGACTGGGTAAGCCCCAAAACGTCACAGTTGTATGTAACTTTTCTAGGAGATGTGACTAATGTGAACCTTGAAGTGTTATGAGCTTCAAAGGACTCTTTGAAACAATGTGCTAGACAAAGTTAAGTGGGATTCCTAGGAAATACTTGGGAGGAGGGGAAGGCAACTTCTCATCTCTGAACCCATCCTTTTGAAGCTACACCTTGTGGAGAAATCCACTGGCTGCTGATCACCTGTTACATGGGGACCAGACCAGTTACCCAAACTAGATAAGTGAGACTCTCAGATTCATGAACATGCTTGTTCTGAGCTAACAGCTTTATGAACATGTGATTACAAAAAAATCTTTGGTGGGGTCTGAAGGACTGCTCACTGGACAGAGTCCTTGCTGTAGCTGGGCTGATCTCTGGTAAGCTTATTAGCTTGCATGTAGATTTTTTTTTCTTGACTTGAAGGTTTTCTCTAATTCTTTTCACTTAAGAATAAATGTACTTGCTTAGAAAAAGTAGTCTGGTAACTTATAAGTATGGCAATTACTCCGTTTATAGACCCCCGAGGAGAAAAGCAGAGCAGGCCTGCTTCGGCAGTCTGACCTTTCTGGGGAATTCACAGTGTAGGCAGGGACCTGGAATACTCTGTGTGACACTGTATGGAATCTGGGGGCCACCTTAGAATATTATGAATACCAATATTGTAAAATTGTGATGAGTTGTGCCAAATATGCCGTGTAAGGTATCTTCAAAAAATGTTATCTCATGTATGTGTTTGTATCACCTTTGTATTGTAAATTATATGTATGGTATATCTGTAGTTCCAAACTTGTGCTGTGTCAGTGACACTGCCTAGCCTGTTTGACAGTCCATCAAGGGACATCAGCTATACAAATGACCTATTGAGAGAAGGCAAGGACTATATCTTATGACTTAGCAAGGCATGCAGGGGCATCCTATAGACTTTAAGGTCAGAAGAGACCATTATGCTCATCTAGTCTGACCTCCTGCACAACACAGGCCACAGAATCTCACCCACCCACTCCTGTAATAAACCCCTAACCTATGTCTGAGCTACTGAAGTCCTCAAATCATGGTTTAAAGTCTTCAAGGTGCAGAGAGTCCTCCAGCAAGTGCCCTGTGCTTCATGCTGCAGAGGAATGCTTCTGCCAATCTGCCCTGGAGGAAAATTCCTTCCTGATCCCAGATATGGTGATCAGCTAAACCCTGAGCATGTGGGCAAGACTCACCAGCCAGGCACCTAGAAAAGAATTCTCTGTAGTAACTCAGATCCCACCCCATCTAACAGCCCCTCAGAGGCCATTGGACATATTTACTGCTAATAGTCAAAGATCAATTAATTGCCAAAATTAGGCTATCCCATCATACCATCTCCTCCATAAATTTATCAAGCTTAGTTTTTGAAACTAGATATGTCTTTTGCCCCCACTGCTCCTTGGATGGAACTCTAAGACTTCCAGGCCATGTGCTGGGCAGCTTGTGTTGGGACAAGGGAAATCAAACTGCATGGCAAAAAAAAAACAACTATAAAAGTCAGCTGTATCTTCTCCATTTGGTCTTCATTCCTACTTCTGACCTTTGGAGTAACCTTTCTACAAATGAAGCTCTGAACAAAGGGGGATCAGCTCTGACTCAGTAGTCTGGATTGAGCAGCACTTTCAAGCTGCCACCCTCATATGTCACAGGTTCAGCACATCCCTATTCCCACTTTCGCATCACAATTGTACTGGTAGTAACCCACTTGATGAGCAAACCACACAGTATCTTTAGTGCTACAGGGATCTTTAGCTTAGGTAAAAAGAGTTACTCCAGAGTAAATGGGGAAGCTAAAAACACAAGAGTAAAGTTCAGAGAGAGAGAAAGAAGCAACCAGCTTAACCATAAAAGTTATTTATTGAATAATAGTGATAACTACACAAGGAGGGCTAAACAAACATAACAGTAACATTATTAAAGGTTAATACCGGAGGTAGAAAAGAAAATGAGAGAGAGGGTGGGATCTCACCCACTCCATGAGGCTTGAACTGGTCAGGGTTCCCAGGTGCTGGTGGTAGCTCAGGGTCCTGAGTGCTGGAGACAGGCAGAGCCCCCAGCACGATCAGTCAGGAGATGGAGTCCCAGTGGTACTGATACAGAGTTTGGATCCATGCATCAGAACACTTACTTGGGCATAGGTAGGGGTTTTTGTAGAGAAACAACAATGGTTTAAGGGAGAACACTAAATTATGGTTAAACTGATGACTCACGGGTTTTCTTTAGGCTAGACAATAGGAGCTGATCACTCTTGGCTATTGGTGGTGTTTTCTTCCAGGGAGCTCACAATGCAATTAGGCTGCTTCAGTATTTTGGATATCAATCAAGGATTCATTACTAGAATTGGTCTGATAACTGCTGAGCTGGGTATATGCAGGTATAAGTTCATTAACATCTGGAACAGAGATCCCCCATGATGCAGTGCTTCCCTGCTTTTCTGGTCCCAGAGTTCAGTGTGGTTCTCTGTTTTCCATTCTGTATGCTAATGGAGATGTCTCCCTGTCCCACCTTTCATGCAGATGAGGCTAGGGGAGTGGCCTCTGTTCTCCATTCTGTATGCTAACAGAGATGCCTTAATCTTGTCACCCTTGTCAGGATGGGTCTAGGTGTGTCTCCCAACACCCTTTACTGCTCTCTGCAAGTGTTTTCTCTGATTGGTTTTGGTTCAAGCAGAGACTGGTTGTGGGGGTTGGGGGGCATGTTTCATGAGTCAGACAGGCTAGATACTGCACCCTTGTTCCCCAAGAACACAGCTGACTGGTATCATTTGGCATTTCCAGTAAGCGGTGGCCTAGGCACAATAGGTCACACCATGGTCAGGAGAGAGAGGAAGATGTGGGTCTGTGCCCAAGAGAGAGGACAACTGGGGAGCTGGAAGCCTGAGAGTGTATGCCCTTGCTAGTTCACAAAGGGGGAATACAGGTGCAGTGTGGGAACATGGTGTATCTGTGAGCTAGTTAAGAATATTTTATGAGCTAGTTAAGGTCACGGTGAACCTTTAATGAACTTTGAGAAAGAATTACAGGCTGGAACGTGACCCAGGCAAACTGGCAACACCAGACTTTGTTGACAATAGATAGCGGACAGCTGTGCTCCAATCAAGAGGAAGGACACACGTGTATAGCCCGTGCTGAGGCTGCTCGACCAACGAGATGTCTCCGTGACCGGGTGATGGACTTTGGAGGGGGTTGAAAATATTATGTAAAAGGAGTGTATAAAAGCAATGAGAAAATAACAGATAAACGACTTAGCTACCAACCATATTGGTTGTTGTGCTTTGTCCGGCTCACATGAAAACCCCACAAATGGTGACCCCGACGTGATCCCTTCTGAAAAGGCGAGGATTCTAGCCGCGGCAGGAGACACCGGCTTTTCGGCTCCTGGGCGTCCGAGAGTGACGCAAGTACGCACAGGTGAGCGGCTTTAAGTAGCAAGGGGTACCGCTGTATCAGCTGAAGAGAAAACCGTGCATGAATTTTTACTTCGTATCATAGAGAGACGGCGAGAAAGTAACTGCAGAATCCTTGTCTCATCTGCTGAAATGGGGACAGAGGAGAGGGTTTCTGAAGAGGCCAAACCATGCTTTTGATGGACAAGTGTGGAGCGATTGGGACAGGATCTTTGGGACTCCATTGCCCATGGGAATAAGGAGGCTGTGTCCCTTAGCCAGACCTGGCGCAAAGTTAAGAAAGCTATAGCGGCCCTTGCAGCTGAGGCAGAGGTGCAAGCGACGGTTTCTGAGATGTTCCGCCCCAAACCCAAGGATGATCCCCCACAGGTTCTTCCTGTGGGGGCTCGAGATTTTTTCGATACCCCCGAGACCGTGATTCCTGTGGCTCCCTCCACGCCCGTCCTGGCGCCAGACCCAAGTACTGTTCCGCTCCCACCAGATGATGTGCCTATGGATGCCACCGAGCATGTCGACCGTTCTTGGGTTAGAGATATGCCTACATATGACCCCCACCCTGTTGTTTCAGATACGCTTCAGTGGGATCCAGGGCAGTCAGTACCCTCTGCAAATACTTCTCCCGCTGTTGTTCCCCAACATGCCTCCCAGCCTGCCTCTCCCGATCTTACTAAATTGACTAAATCCGACGCGTTTCTGCAGGAGATGCGCCGGCAGGGCCAGCAGCTGACTGACATGCTTCGGCAGTTGGCCCTTATGGCAGGCGATCTGCCTCCTGGCCCTTCTCAGGTGGCAAAAGTATTAGGGACTCGGGGTGGTTCGCCCCCACCCCCAGTCTACTCCTCTGAGGAGAAGGAATCCCCTGAGTTCCCGGGGCAGAAGCGGGGAAAGGGCCCCCCAAATCCAGCGCGACGCTGGCACGGGGTGATAAAGGATGCGATTATCGAAGGGGAGTTTTTCCCTTCAGCGTACCCAATAGTGCTCGAGTCGCCCGTGCTTTACCCTGTTACTACGGAGGCCAACGGGCGCCGAAGGTGGGCCCCCCTTGATTGGAAATTGATTAGAGAAGCACAGAAATCCGTTATGGCGTATGGCTTAGGCGTTATGTCCAATCTCTAATTGAGCAAGTGTTCACTAGTCAAGTTATGTGTCCTTATGACGCGCAAAAATTTGCAGATATGCTGTTGACCCCAACCCAGCACCTGCTATGGAAGGATAGCTGGCGTCGCAGGGCGGAGATGGCGATTCTACGTAATATGGATCAGCCGGACGACAGCCCCTTACGGGCGGTCACCCTAGATGTTTTGCTGGGAACTGGGGAATATGCCAACCCTCAACTCCAGGCCCGCCTATACCCTGGCATCCTGCAGCAGGCGCAGGGTCTGGCGTTGGCGGCATTTAAGGAGGTACCCCAGATGGGGAAACCTTCCCCTCCTTATGCAAAAATTGTTCAGAGCGCGTCGGAGCCATATTCCGCCTTTTTGGACCGCCTTCGGCAGGCCTTAGAAAGATCCCCTAACTTAACGGAGGACGCCAGAACGGCGGTGGGAATGGATTTAGCAACGCAGAATGCTAACCCTACTTGCCGTCGCATTTTGGCCTCATTGCCAAAAACAGCCTCCTTAATGGAAATGATTGAGGCATGTAACCGTGCCACGGCGGTTGAGGAGGCGGAAAAGGCTACTATTCATGTGCAAGCCCAAGCGACAGCCTTAGCTGTTGCTCTTAAACCACTCATTGGCCATGCCCCTGGGGCCTGCAGGCCCGTTCGACCCCCAGGTTCGTGTTTTGCCTGCGGACGCCCCGGCCATATGAAGCGAGATTGTACCAACAGAAACGACAGGGGTGGGCAACGGGTTGTGCCTTCCGTCTCTTCTCGCCCATTTGCTGGCACATGCAATCGCTGTGATCAGTTTGGGCATCATGCTTCGGAATGCTGTTCTCGCTATAAGAAGGATGGAACCCCCCTACCAGGAAACGGACAGATGAGCGCTCAACGGAGGGGCGCGCAGATACAAATGCCTCCCCCTCGACCGGCTGTTTGGAACACCTCACAGGAGCCACCGCCGGCAGTGCCGGAGTGGACCTGGCCCTCGCCACTGACACCTCCATAGATGATGAACAAGTGCATGTTCTCCCATCCACTGCCACGGGACCCTTGGGATATGGACTAAGTGCCCTGATAATCGGTCGCTCCTCCGCCTCCCGACAGGGTATTTTTGTTCTTCCGAGCCTTGTCGATGCAGATTATACAGCCCGATAAAGATCATGGTGCGTGTTTTTTGCCCTCCTGTCCTCATTTCAGCAGGCACTCGTATCGCACAATTAATCCCTTTTCAGAGCGCAGTTCCCCATACTAATCCAGTTCATCGAGGCTCTGGTGGTTTTGGGTCTACTGGAATTCCTGAGATTTTTGCTTTGATTTCATTGCTTTTGCAATGAAAATAACTGCCAACAAACCGCTTCGAGCCGTATGTTATAAGGGCCCCGACGGACACTTGCTTTATCATGATGCCCTCTTAGACACCGGGGCCGATGTTACTGTTCTCCCCCTCCAGTCATGGCCTTCAAATTGGCCCCTGCAAGAACTTAACACCCCCGTGCGTGGCATCGGGGGAACTCAGAACACCCGTATTAGTACCGAATTTATTGCTGTTACTGACACTCAAAACCCCTCTACTGTTGCGTGGGTACGCCCATATGTTATTGCTACTTCTGTTTGGCTCCTAGGCTGGGATTGTTTGAACCAATGGGGCGTCACGCTACAAAATGAACCCCTTTTTGCTTAGCGGCCACTGATGGGCGACCAACCCCTCGACTCGAATGGTTGACCGACTCTCCTGTGTGGGTTGCACAGTGGCCACTTACAACAGAAAAGCTCGCCCATGTTAAAAGACTTGTAAACGAACAGTTATTGGCGGGTCATTTGGAGCCTTCCACTAGTCCCTGGAACACTCCTATTTTTACCATTCCCAAAAAATCTGGACAATGGCGCTTATTACAGGACCTCCGTGCGGTCAACGCTGTTATGAAAGATATGGGTGCCTTGCAGCCTGGGCTGCCAACCCCTACCATGATCCCCCGTGATTGGTCCCTTCTTATTGTCGATTTGAAAGATTGCTTTTTTACTATTCCCCTACATCCAATGGACCGCAAGAAATTCGCCTTTTCGGTCCCGTCACTGAATAAAGCTGAGCCCGCTGCTCGTTTTCAGTGGACCGTACTCCTACAGGGCATGAAAAATTCTCCTACCATTTGCCAGCTTTTTGTGGCCTGGGCCATTGCTCCCCTTCGCCACGCACACCCTCGCTGGCTTATTTACCATTATATGGATGATCTCCTATTTGCTGGTATTGATTTGTGTCCCGATACAGCTATTCAAGAAATTCGATCCACCCTCCAGGCGGCTGACCTTG
Organism: Dermochelys coriacea; assembly: GCF_009764565.3. Classification (NCBI taxonomy): domain Eukaryota; kingdom Metazoa; phylum Chordata; order Testudines; family Dermochelyidae; genus Dermochelys; species Dermochelys coriacea. The sequence continues at coordinate 233,397,969 of NC_050069.1, forward strand.
TAGTTGTCCCTGATAAAATTCAGCAGAGTTCCCCTTTTCAATACTTGGGCATGGAAATTACTGATGTCGTTGTGCGGCCCCAAAAGCTTACCTTTCATACTGATACCCGCTCCCTTTACGATGTACAGCGTTTGCTTGCAGATCTCCAGTGGGTCCGCTCTATATGCGGTATTACTAATGATGATTTTCAACCCCTCTTTAGTCTGCTTCAAGGCGGACAAACTCCTACCGATCCCCGTTCCCTTTCTCCGGCTCATATTGTGGCCCTTCAAAAAATCGCAGATAAGGTTGCGTGTCGATATTCTGGCCGTATTGCTCCTGATCTCCCCTTTTGTATTGCCCTACTCTCCCACGATGCCTCCCTGGAGGCCCTTTTATTTCAGTGGGACCCCAGTCGCTCTGATCCTCTCATTGTGATAGAATGGATCTTCCCGCCCTCGCGTTACTCCTGTACAATCACCACTCGCGTCAATGCTATTGCCCGGCTTCTCATGAATGCTCGAGATCGCTTGGTGTCCCTCGCAGTTTGTGACCCGTTTATTATTTATCTCCCCTATGATTCCCGCACCCTTACTCGTTTACTTGCAGAATCTTTGCCTTTTGTGTTAGCCCTCTTAAATTACGCTGGCCGTCTGGACAATCATTACCCCCCGCACCGTCTTTTCTCTGCTCCCCTTCCGTTGGAACGTCTGCCGCTCCTTTCTCTGGCACCTCTGTCTGGCCTTACGGTCTTTACTGACACCAGTGGCCGCGTTGCCTGTGCCGGCCTTTTTTGGCGTAGTGCTGATCACTGGTGCCACGAGGCCGTTGTGGCAGAAGGTTCTGTCCAAGTTCTCGAATTTTGTGCCGTTATTCGTGCTTTTGAAAAATGGCCTACCACACCTCTTAATATTGTTACTGATTCACTGTATGTTGTTGGGGTGGTATGCTGGATGGAACGTGCCTTTCTTCGCCGCGTTCCTAATCCTGTCTTCTGGCGTGCCTTTTTACGATTATGGCACCTCCTTAATGCTCGTTTGGTCCCCTATTTTATTATGCATATCCGTAGCCATTCCGGTCTTCCTGGGCTCCTTGCAGAGGGTAACGCGCGAGCCGATGCGTTTTTTAATCCCCCACAACTATATACTCAGCTTCCTAACTCCTTTGCTCAGGCTCGCCTTTCCCATGACTTTTTTCACCAATCTGCACGCGCTCTTGCGCGTCAGTTTCGATTACCCCTTGCAGATACCCGTGCGATTGTTGCCTCCTGTTCAGATTGTCAGAGGCATTCTCTGCCCCTTTCTTCCGGTGTTAATCCTCGCGGTCTTGCCTCCCTTCAGCTCTGGCAAACTGACGTTACCATTTTCCCTGAATTTGGCCGCCTTCGTTCCGTTCATGTGTCTATTGACACTTTTTCCGGCTATGTCTGGGCTACTGCCCTTTCTTCAACTGGCACTCGTGATGTTATTCGCCACTGGCAAAGTTGCTTTGCCGCTATGGGCGTTCCGGCCACCATTAAAACTGATAATGGTGCCAGTTATGTATCCCGTCATACGGCTCATTTCCTTGCTCGTTGGGGTGTGTCCCATGTCACTGGGGTCCCCGGTAATTCTACGGGTCAAGCTATTATTGAACGTACTCATGCTTCACTTAAATCTTTATTACTTAAACAAAAAGGGGGAGTAACCCCTGACCCACATCCAGATGCACTTGAGCATACCCCGCAGGCCCATCTGTTAAAGGCATTATATGTTTTAAATTGGTTACAGCCTGGCCAACATGACGCACCCCCTGCGTTCCGGCACCTCTTTGGGTTGACCCAGGACGAACAAATCGCCCGGCCCCAAATGCGCTGGTTTGACTATCGCCAACAGATGTGGAAAGGGCCGGTGGAATTGTTAACCTGGGGAAGGGGATATGCTTGTGTTTCTACTGATGCCGGTCCCCGGTGGATCCCGGCCAAGTGGGTACGTCCGTGGCTAGAGCAACCTCGCTCGCCCTTGAACTCGGTGCCTGGAGAACAAGATCCCGCGCTTGGAGAGGAAGCATCAGAGGAGGTTGTGCTTGCGGCCATATCCTGTTTATTTCCAGAATAAGGATGTGGGTTGCCAAAATTGTTACAGTATTATTGCTTGGGTTGCAAGGGGGGCTCCTTGTACCCCTCCGCGTGCGAATGACGTATAACCTATGGGAACGTCTAGCATTGATAGCCAATGTCACACACTTTTGTTTGTCTGATTCTGTGGCAGCCGGGGAACTACTGGGCACTTGTCTTGTGCCCATATGTCATCATCCCGAAGAAACTGGTAGTCACACCATGCTTGTAGCTTATGCCAATTTGTCTTCACAGTATTCGAATATGGCAAATTGGGGCCCCGCCAATTATTCCTTGCCCCCTGGGGCCCTATCTTTACATACCCCGTATCCAGCCGGGGCGAATAATGTAACGTGTGCGAGTGGTTAATTGCACACGCGCAAAACTACCCTTGGGCTGCCAAACAGTAAGCGCCCCCTTTTTGAATTGTACTAATGCGGTTAATGTTTCTTTTAATTATGGACATATTATTTTGCCGTCTGGTTGTTTTTTTACCTGCGGCGCACGAACTTTCAGTTATATTCCTGCTAATTTAAGTCATAATACCTTTATGCTGCCTTAGCCAAATGACTCTTTTGTTGCCTGGAATAAATCAGCAGCGAAGTCGGCGAAGCACGGCCCTGCAAAAGACGTGTTCCGCCAATGTTACCTTATATAGTCACTTGGAATATTTGGCTTTGATGAATGCCGTTGCAGGCATTCCTGGCTTTTCAACTTATTACACGGTACAAACCTTGAATGCATTAGCTTGTTTTGCTGTTAAAGCACTTAATGCTACTTCACAGGCTATTGCTCTTTTTGAATAGGGAACAACAGGAATTGAGAGATGCCATTTTAGATAATCGAGCTGCGATTGATTTTCTATTGCTTAAGCATCATATGGGATGTGAATCTTTTAAACATATGTGTTGTTTTAATCTTACGGATAATAGCCGATCCATTGAGGAGCGCCTGGATGAGTTGACTTCTCTCACTGAGCACATCCGTCAAGATACCGGGTTTGCAGGATTTTGGAACTGGCTTACAGGGTGGTTGCCTTCTTTGGGGTGGCTTCGGCAATTATTTGGAAATATAGTTTTTGTATGTATTGGTCTTATTTGCCTTTGTTGCTGTCTGCAATGTCTCCTATCCTTGTTTGATATATTCCGTAAAATGCATCGCTCCGCCCCCGTTAGGTCACCCCTGTTAATGAACAAGAATTGGATGGAACTACGCAAGTGACCAGTGGTCCGTGTATCATGTGATAAAAAGGGGGGAGATGTGGGAACATGGTGTATCTGAGCTAGTTAAGAATATTTATGAGCTAGTTAAGGTCGCGGTGAACCTTTAATGAACTTTGAGAAAGAATTACAGGCTGGAACGTGACCCAGGCAAACTGGCAACACCAGACTTTGTTGACAATAGATAGCGGACAGCTGTGCTCCAATCAAGAGGAAGGACGCACATGTATAGCCCGTGCTGAGGCTGCTCGACCAACGAGATGTCTCCGTGACCGGGTGATGGACTTTGGAGGGGGTTGAAAATATTATGTAAAAGGAGTGTATAAAAGCAATGAGAAAATAACAGATAAACGGCTTAGCTACCAACTATATTGGCTGTTGTGCTTTGTCCGGCTCGCATGAAAACCCCACAGTGCAGTAGCCCTGAACTGTGACAATTATCACGTGTGCACCGAGCACCAAGGAAGGCTGAGGATGTCAGATAAAATCAGGACGTTAGTATCAGTTTACCAACGTTTTTCACAGATGTCTGTCCAACACGTTTTAGTTTCAGGGGGAGTTAATCAAATAATAAAATAAGCCATTTTAGGGCGTGTATTGAACAGGAAACAGGTGAATACCCCAGGCTCTGCGCTTTCAACTCCCAGACAAATGTATCATGGTCCTAATCCAAAATCCGATAGTCAATAGGAGTCATCACATTGATTTCAGTGTGCTTTGGAGCAGGCCTCAGTATCCTAGATGCCCTGGAGTCGCTCATTGCTGCAAGTGCTTGAATCATTAATTTGACATTTCATTTCTGTTAAACATTGTAAACACAGTTTTGTTTGGATTATAAAGTGTATCCCTCAACTAGTACATAACATCTATATAAAACTTCACACCTATTAGAAGATTACCTGTTTAGACTAAGGTCTGTTTGGCTATTGATAGTTCTTACTTCTAATGGGTTGCTTTCTGTCTTTGCCAGAATAATTAGTTTTTCATACTAGATGATCAGATTATTTTATGCATACACTAAAATCCCCTTACTACTGGTTACTCAGCCTGCCATACAGACACTGAACAATGGTAAGATATTTCTTAAGGCTGATCTTGCCAGTGTGAAAAGAAAGTCTACATGAACCCTGGTATTAAAAATGTCTAAAATATTCACAAAAATAATCACAACATATTTGAAGGAAGCAGCAACAAACAGGCAAAAACTTTCTGTTCCGAGGAAATAATCCCAGGGAAAGTATACTCTCAGATGATGCCATTTCTTCTTTACAATGAGATTTTTGACAATGAACCTGTTTCTCATCCATCACTTTGTGCTTTTTTTTTTTTTTTTGAAGAAGGGTCCATCTGTGATATGAAGTGTTTCCTCAAACAAATAGAGCATTCTTTTTTTAAATTTAGAACTGAAGACAGGGATGCATACAAGAAAGGCAGAAAGGGGCTTAAAAATAACTTTAAAAACAGACACAAAAGCACTTTTCCCCTCGTGAGATAAGAAATGCTTAGAGGAGCTAGCTGACACAGAGTTATAGGCCATTTTTTATAGGTCATTTATTTTGTCACAAAATGTCATCCCAAGAAAACAAAGTTCAAGATTAAAAGGTTAGGTGACATTTCCTTGTGTTCTATGTGTTTTTTATGTTTTTGTTCTCATATTTGAAAAGCTGAGCGTAAATCGCTTTTTATATTTTTGGCTGCGTCTTCCTGATTCTTATCAACAGATGGAAGCCGGATCTGTGATCCATCAAACATTATTTGAATCTTTCATTTTCCTTCCAGTACTTTTCAACTGTTCCCCCCCCACCCAACTAAATTAATATTTTTGTTGTAAAAAAAAGATAGATGATCACATCAAACAATGACTGATTGCTGAAACAGCATTTCCAAGACCAATCAACTACTTTTTAAATCTGAATTATTGATGACCGTTTTTGTCAAACTTCTGTTTAAACAGTTAAGATTTTATATCTGAAAACCTTTATCCTCTCCGAAAGCAACATGTTTATTTTTTGATCTCTGCACTCAGTGAAATCCCAAACTGTCTTGGAAAACAGAAGGTAGAGACACAAATCCCCCTGATTTGTAGGCTTCACTTTGAAATGCCTATTTCTACTTTTACTACTATTTATTGCTTGAATGGGATTTTTTTTTAAATGTAGGATAGAATAAGAACCATTTCCTTTTAGATTATTTTTCTTTACACATAAGCTACTCTAGAGTCAGCAATTTTCTAGTGTTCTTCTAGTGAAGATAAAGTAAAAATACTTCAAAATGTAAATTTTTTTACCCTGCAGTTGCAGACCTCATACTTGAACGTTTTAAAGAAAGATCCATTTTTATTTCAGTTTTGGTTTACATCAGAAACCCAATCTCTGTCATAAACTAATTACAAACACTGTTAAGGTCTGCTACCAATTGTATTCTATATTCTTGGGGGCCAGTCCTCCTTAAGAAAGCCATCAGGAGAGTTTGTTTTCCTACTGAGACCAAAACTCTTTCTCCATCTATTAATGTAAACAAAACACACAAAAAAACAGAGAAAGAATGTGCTAAATAACCTAACAACAACCCAAATTCTACCCACATTCTTGGCCTGGAGGTCAGCCATTTACAGAAAAGAACCATTTTACCATAAAGACAAATGATGAAAGGAAATGGAATTCTGCTCTTTAAAGTAGTACAGTTAATAGCAAGTAAAGTATTATATTTTCCAGCATAGATGGCATGTTTACTTGCAGTAATCATTACAATAAAAATGCATTCAATTATAATGGAGTATGGGATCTCTGCTGAAAAGGAAGAGGTTTCAAATAGGCACATATAGTTTTTCTGCAAACCTCCCTAAAGCTCATTGTTAAGTTAATGCACTTGGCTTTCAAAGTCCAGTCTCCTCTGTGATCAACAGAAACTAGCAAGGCAGCAAAGAATTAATGGACAGATCAAATCATTTGGATCTCTTCTAGACTGTAAAGAAGGGGAAGAGAAAGGAAGGCAATCTCTGTGGCCCTATGCCTCTGTTCCTCTGACTGTGCGCCTTTCCATAGGCAGCCTGGCCTGAGGCTGTGCATTGTTTCAATCACCTAACCATCAAACTCTGAAAAGCTGCTGAAAATTTAATAAAGCCTAAGCTTCTGCATGCTGTGGGCGCCCCATTTATGGATGAGTTCTAGGGGATATGACTACAGCTTACAAAGCACAAAGCCATACAGGCCGTGGGATTGGGGAGAACCACAGTGCTTGGGAGACAACATGGACCTGTGGTACTTCAGTGTAGATGGGCTTTGGACCTTTAGGGAGCCATTAGAGTTGTGTGGATCTCTGGGGATACACAGGTTCAGGGGGCCAAAGGAAATGGCTGATTCATGGGGAGCAAACGCTGCCTCATGAAGAAACAACCTGAGGGAAACTCCACAAGGGTAACCTAGTGACACTTTGTTTCCCTCCATCCCACCCGTGTTTTTCTCAGTAGGGGATGATCTGGTCCTAAATGATTTGTGCTCTCTAATGCAGAATTCTAACAGGGAGTGTACATCTCTTATTGTGTGTGTCATATCATTTAATTGGGCACTGTCATGGATGCTAGACCCTAAACTTAACTTCTTTATTTTAGCTGTTTGCAATTCTCTATATGTGATTTTATTTTCAAAACATGCACAAATAAAGCATTCCCATGAACCAGACCAATGATAACCAACTGGGGTGGACCCTCGGAGGAAGCAGTATTGTTAAGCCCGAGCATTCAAAAATCATGAGTCAGGCTCCTGAAAGTCTAAGATTTTTTAAAATAGTAAATGTTAGTTTCTTTTTTTAATGCCTTCTAGTTTCTGACCCTTTAAGGTTTATGTTTTCAAGCTTTTTTCTTCAAAGGCTAGAAACTCAGTTTATTTAAAAAATGAAAGCTGAGATTCTCAAGCTTGAGAGCTGGAGCTTTAAGAAAAATTCTAATATTGTGAGAGTTGCAACAAAATTGTGAGACTTGGCAAAACTGAAGAATTTAGATTGGTCTGTAGATAGGACATGTACTGTAAGGTATGTATATTACTGCATTGTCTCTGCCCATGCAGTAGGAGCATATTCTTCCCATCACACAGAGATGTATATGACCTAAAGAAGAGGTCTGTGTAAGCTTGAAAACTTGTCTCTCTCACCAACATAAGCTGGTCCAATAAAAAAATAATTACCTCACCTAGCTTGTTTCTTTATGTATAGTCATTTTAAAAAAAAATCAATAAAATGTCATAAAAAAAAGAAAAGGTTGGAGCACAGAGCTACAGTAAATGCTACTGTCTTTCTATGCATGTCCACTTTGGCAGAGCAGACTAACAAGTCCCAGAGCATTGATAAGAAGAGGAGGGTGTGTTGTATGGGGATCTAATAACTGTGGTGACAGAGTGTGGTCATTGTCCCTTGGGTCTACAAATCTGCAATGTTCTGTTGGCTGAGTTGCGGTTGGGTTTGATTCTGGATGTGGTACCCAAGAATGAAGAGGTCTGGATATAGCTTGTAAATAAATACTCACCCACTGTGCTAACGGGAATAATTTTGGTTACTTTATTTTTCTTGTTATTTAGGGCCAATAAAAGTTTCTGAAGTGAAATAAAAAGTCATATTTGTCTCACTGCATTTCAAGATGTATACCAAAATTTAAAGTTCTTTTGGCATGGAGGGGCCTTTAAGGGAAGGAAAACCTTCAACCAAGAGGCTGGAGGCAATGTGAGCAATAAGGAAGGCAGATTACTGGCAATGAACTCTTAACAGTTGTGGAAGATTATTCAAATTAGGACCTTCAGGAAAGCAAGCAGGTGCTGAGGTGCACTCACTTCAGACTTCAAAAAATGTAAGTGGATGTGAGTACCATGAAGAGCTAAGAGAGAAAAAAAAAACATGTTAAGTTCTGTATTACTAGCAGCAAAGGAAATCAAGGGAGATATGTTAGAGGTGTCAATCCAAGGAAGAGCAGGACTTCAGTTGAAGCAGCTAAGTAGTAATAGCCATACTGCTATGAACAGAACATATAGACAGATGCTTGAAATTTAAGACCAGGGGCAATGTGGAATGCATGGTCTCGGAAAAGAAGAGCAACATTAGTGGTGTATTCAAGAGGTGGTGGGAATGATAAAAGTCAACAAGCTATGTTGATCTCTGGCTATAGTGTTTGTTAATTTGTAAAAAAGATGGACTATGGGGAAAGTTGCATTACACATAAAGGAAACCATGGATTCTAAGGAAAAATCATATGAGGAACGAGATGGACATAGAACAGAATCTACTTGGTTACCAATCTGAAGTAGCAGGGGACACGCCTAGTCAAAGAACAACATATTTATAATAAATATTTAGAAAAAGTAAATGTCCTTGCCATGGCAGGAGAAGAGATCAGATTTGGACCTATTCATTCAGCAAAAGGTCCATATTGGGCAAACATGCCTGATGTTGAAATTGCTTGGGCAAGGGGCATTTGCCTTGTGACTGTGAACTTTGACTTTTATGTCACAAACCAAGAAAGAAAGTTTCCCAGTGAAAAGGGATGCTATTTTATGTCACGTAGGGTTAACCTATAGAATTCACTGCCGCAGGAGGTCAGACTCAAATAATCTGGTGAGATTTTGTAACTGAGTTCTGGGCAAGGGCGACTGCTCCAGCTGTCTGGTCACTGCAACTCTAATTAGTTGCTTCAGAATAGACCTGATTAAGAAGAGCAGTGCCTAAATGATGGATTGGGATGGGCCGAAGAAAGCCAAGAGGTTAAATAGCTCTGTAGGCAGAAGGTAGAAAAGACACAGGAAGTAAGTTTAATAAGGGAGGAAAGAGAAGAGAGAGAAAGAGAGGCTTTCGGAACCCAAATGGATCTCCCAGGAGGAAGATCCCTTCCATCTCTCTCCTCCTTGGTCAAGAGAGTTAAGGACTATATATTATTATAAATACAGGCTGCACGAGTTTGTGAAGATGGTGGGGAGAACACTGTGAAATAAACCACACAAAGAGCTTACCAGAAGGACGTCTACAGGCTGAGTGTAACTTGAAAACAGAGAGGAGCGGGACCCCACCCTGTCACAGATCTACAGAGGGATCAATAATTTCATATGCACCAAAACCAATTGTATAGTTAAGCTAAGACCCATCAAGTCCCTGAATGTGAACTAGCCAAATTTTGTGTCATCATAGTAGAAGCTGATAGTCTGCAAGGATCAGGAAGGGTTTTTTTTATCCTTTGTGCTCAATACCTTGCACAGTGAGCTGCACATATCATAACTGGGGTGAATGTTGACTTCCATCAAAATTGTCATGTATTGAGCTGTGCTTGAGGCAGGCAACTGGACTAGGTCATACTATTGGTCTGAGACAGTAAGGAAGAAGATTAGGAATCCTGAAAATTCAGTGTTTATTACAAATATTACATATTTTTAAATTGTAACAATACATTTAAAAGGTCCAGTTCTGCACTGGCTTTGTCAAAAGGAGCTTTTCCCAAATAATGACTTCAGTACTGGCCCCATAGAGTCCCTTCCATCATACGAATTTCAACATTGAGCAGAAGGAAAAAGCCTTAAAAAATCTGCACATTCAAAGTGCAGAAAGTTCAAAGCAGCAAAGTGTTTAACTTTTCAAGGACCTAATCTAACTCCCAACTAAATAAATGGCAGAAATTCCATTAGCTCCAGTGGGATCATGCTCAAGCCATGATGCTTCCCAAGGTAACTCAGGTTGTAAGGCACCTCACCCCCACCTGCCATCATCATGAGGAAGTCTTGCCTGTGTCAGCTGAAGATCAGCTCCTTGAAACCAATAGCCTCTGGAAATATAAGCACTGCCTTCCAGGCCTCCATAGGCTTCACACATTCTGTGTGCGATAGGCACATGCAACTCTGGAGTGCTCTGCCCCTCTTCCACTCAATGCATACAGAACTCTCAGATTCACTTGTTCCCAAAGGACTAGTACATGTCAGCTTGCAAGATTCAACTCAGGATCGCCATGCCATTTAACATACAGCATGTTAGATGTATATCTGGATATATAGATGTAATGAAAACAAGAATAAATTTATCAAAGAACAGAGATCCAAGTAAGAGAGTGAGAATACTGGAAACAAATGGTTACATATAAAACAAAATTATAATGTGCTTTCTCGAGCCTAAACTTAACTAACAAGGCATTCCCTATATACTACAAGATACCTTACCCCAAGTCCTTTTCCCAACATTTTCAACTAGGTTGGCAGTGATACTTAAGATCAAACCCACTGGTGACTTGCCCTCACAGATTGAAGGAATAACTGGAAGTTCATCTTCAGCCCAGCTATAGTTTCAGAAGATCATTTTCTTACTCCTACACAGGATAACCCCACCTGTTTTAGTTTTTTCCTGTGACCTCCACAAACTATTGATTAGCATTTGGCTCAGACTGTAAGTGGGCATCCATGGTGAACCATACAATATTTAATCTGCACATAACCAGTCAGCCCAAGATAAGCATCTCTTTCTCCTGGCTGACGTGAGTATGCGGAGCAACTTTTCATGACTTGCCTTAACTCATTGACCTAGAACACATAATTTTTAGAATATATACACATTTTCCATACGTACATATCACAACGCTGTGTGACACAGAGACCTTACATGACATGCTTTGGTGAACAAGTAGGTAGAAGTCTGACCAGAGATCTCTGTAACCCTTGTGTACCCAGTGTCCTCTTCTAGCTGACATCAAGAGGATCTTGGATCAAACAATGCCTCCAGTGCTCTGCAGTATGAGTGTCACATTAGGATTGCAAGCCTTGACAAAATTATTTCCCCCTTTGGCATATTTATGAAAAGTTCCTTATCATGATTTAGTCTATTAAATCAATGTATTATTTTACAGAAACCATTTACTCCTAATAGTAATACCTCTTTTGGAATTACTTGCTTCAGGAGCACAGTATGCTTTGTATTAGGCCTGATTGCTCAATGTGGCTTGAAGGAAAATGTATCCACATTTTAAATTTGATTGAATTGTTCTTTATCTTTGCGAAGACAGCTGAAGATGAATTACATTGTGTCTGCCATTAGCTGCTGTGCTATTATCACATACTAATGTTATCTGCTTGCTTTTTTCTCTTTAATATGGGAGTTTTAATTTTGATAGACTGATCTGAGCATCAGTAGCTTTATAAATCAACAGGAAAAGGAATCTTGAATGCAGGCTATTAACCTTTCAGAGAAAGAAAGGAAGAGAACACAATAATGTTTTTCCTTACAGATGGCCTTTAATGAAAATGAACAACAGTATGGGTAGTCAGAACCTACAAGTGCCATTGCAGGAAAGTATATTTGAAAGTATTTATGAAAACAAATATTAAGAGTCATATTCTGCCCTCAGATGCACATACAGGGATCCCATTGTCTTCAAATCAGAGCCATATGCCCAACTCTCAGGGGAAAATCTGATCCAAAGCAACTTCTTCAAACAGGAGGCCAAATTTTGCCCTCACATACACATGCACAACTCTCCACAGCTTTTCCTCACTGGTCTGATCTAAATCCAGTCTATATATTGTATGTATACAATATAGCAGTGGTAAATAATCTGCAAATACTATCTAGTATTTCCCCAAAAGAAGGAGGTACAAAATAATGTATTCAGCAGTGTGAAATATACTCCCACCCTCCTCAAGTCTGTCAGTCACTTCACAGCTGTGCCCAAACCAAGCAGACTCACAGTGAAATTCTATCCCAAATGCCACTATGACAGATCTCAGAAAACAGCATGATCTCAGGTGAATAATAGGACTGGGTTTAAAAAAAATTCATGGAGTACATTCTTCAAATGCATGAATTTGGCTGAAATGTACTAGAACTGGTCTCAACTGAGTAGTAATTTAAAAAAAAAGACTGAGCAAAATCCATTAATCCATTTTAGCCAAAACATGTAATGATGCACATTGGAAAACATAATCGCAACTATACATATAAAATGATGGGGTCTAAATTAGCTGTTACCACTCAAGAAAGAGATCTTGGAGTCATTGTGGATAGTTCGCTGAAAACATCCATTCAATGTGTAGTGGCATTCAAAAAAGCAAACAGAATGTTGGGAATCATTAAGAAAGGGATAAAAAATAAGACAGAAAATATCATATTGCCTCTATATAAATCCATGCTACACCCACATTTTGAATACTGCATGCAGATGTGGTTGCCTCATCTCAAAAAAAGATATATTGGAATTGGAAAGGTTCAGAAAAGGGCAATAAAAATGATTCGGGGTATGGAATGGCTGCCATATGATGAGAGTTTAATAAAACAGGGACTTTTCAGCTTGGAAAAGAGACGACTAAGAGGGGGGATATAACAGTGGTCTATAAAATCATGACTTGTGTGGAGAAGGTAAATAAGAAGGTGTTATTTACTCCTTCTCATAACACAAGAACTAGGGGGTCACCAAATTAAATTCATAGGCAGCAGGTTTAAAACAAAACAAACAAAAGAAAAGAAAAGAAGTACTTGTGGCACCTTAGAGACTAACAAATTTATTTGAGCATAAGCTTTCGTGAACTACAGCTCACTTCACAAAAGCTTATGCTCAAATACATTTCTTAGTCTCTAAGGTGCCACAAGGACTCCTTTTCTTTTTGCGTATACAGACTAACATGGCTACTACTCTGAAACAAAAGAAAGTATTTCTTCACATAATGCACAGTCAACCTGTGGAACTCTTTGCCAGAGGATGTGGATGTGAAAGCCAAGTGGATGTGAAAGCCAAGACTATAACAGGGTTCAAAAAAGAACTCGATAAATTTATGAAGGATAGGTCCATGAATGGCTATTAGCAAAGATGGATGGTGGGGATGGTGTCCCTAGCTTCTGTTTGCCAGAAGCTGGGAATGGATCAGTTGATGATTACCTGTTCTGTTCATTCCCTGTGAAGCACTAGGCATTGGTCACTGTCAGAAGACAGGCTACTGGGCTAGATAGACCTTTGGTCTGACCCAGTGTGGCCGTTCTTATATTCTTATGATCTCATGGTGAAAAAAATATATAGTTTCCCAGTTAGGTAAAGAAAATATAATACAATAAAATAATAATCTAATTATTCTACACACACATAACCCAAAGCCAGGGGTGAAAGTGAGCCGGTATGGGCCAGTACTGCGTACTGGTAAGAACCCGCACCAGCCCATATCCAGCGCTTTAATGTCCCGGCCCCTTTTGCCTCCCCTGTGGCGGCCCTGCTGGTAGAGTCTGTACCGGCAGGGACGCCGATGGGACGGCAGGGGTGGGGAAGGGGCAGCAATGTTAAAGCGCTGCGGCACTTTAAAGATGGTCCTTTGCTGAGGCAGCACTTTAATGATCCTCAAAGTGCTGCCACGGCAGCGCTTTAATGTTGCTGCCCCTTTAATGTCGGCGGCCCTTCCGGGAGGGTCTATACAGGCAGGGCCGCCGACAGGGGAGGCAAAAGGGGCAGGGACTTTAAAGCACTGCCGCGACAGCGCTTTAATGTTGCTGTGGCTCCCTGCAGCACTTTAACGTCCCTGCCCCTTTTGGTCCCCCCCCCCCGCTGCTGCCGATGGGCGGGGGGGCACAAAGGGAGCAGCTGCCCTGGAGCCAGCGATTTAAAAGGGCCCTTGGCTCCGGATGCCACTGCTGCTACCGCAGCAGCGGCGGCATCCGGAGCTCCCGGCCCTTTAAATCAACACTGGAGCCCCAGGCAGCACGAGCCACGTGAGACGGAAGGGCTGGCTGGGGAATGCTGACCCCCCACCCCTTCCGCCCGAGGCCCCGCCCCTTCCAGGGGCTGGAGGGGGCTCCCCCCGCCCCATACCATTAAGTGTCCTCAGTTACTTTCACCCCTGCCCAAAGTTGAACTTTTCACTTAAAACTTTGCAAGTGGTTAGCCTAACATAGTCCTAACATGTTTCAGAGGAGCAGCCCTGTTAGTCTGTATCCGCAAAAAGAACAGGAGTACATGTGGCACCTCAGAGAATAACAAATTTATTAGAGCATAAGCTTTCATAAGCCAGAGCTCACTTCACTGGATGCATAGAATGGAACATATAGTAAGAAGATATATGTATATATACACACATACAGAAAAGGTGGACATTGCCATACAAACTGTAAGAGGCTAATAAATTAAGATGAGCTATTATAAGCAGAAGAAAAAAAACTTGTAGTGGTAATCAAGATGGCCCATTTAGACAGTTGACAAGAAGGTGTGAGGATACTTAACTTAGGGAAATAGATTCAATATGTGTAATGACCCAACCACTCCCAGTCTCTATTCAAACCCAAGTTAATGGTATCTAGTTTGCATATTAATTCAAGTTCAGCAGTTTCCCATTGGAGTCTGTTTTTGAAGCTTTTCTGTTGCATAATTGCCACCCTTAAATCTTTTACTGAGCGGCCAGAGAGGTTGAAGTGTTCTCCTACTGGGTTTTGAATGTTATGATTCCTGATGTCAGATTTGTGTCCATTTATTCTTTTACGTAGAGACTGTCGGTTTGGCCAATGTACATTGCAGAGGGGCATTGCTGGCACATGATGGCATATATCACATTGGTAGATGTGCAGGTGAACGAGTCCCTGATGGTGTGGCAAATGTGATTAGGTCCTATGATGGTGTCACTTGAATAAATATGTGGACAGAGTTGGCATTGGGCTTTGTTGCAAGGATAGGTTCCTGGGTTAGTGTTTTTGTTGTATGGTGTATGGTTCCTGGAGAGTACTTGCTTCAGGTTGGGGGGCTGTCTGTAAGCGAGGACTGGCCTGTCACCCAAGATCTGTGAGAATAAGGGATCATTTTTCAGGATAGGTTCTAAATCTTTGATGATGCGCTGGAGAGGTTTTAGTTGGGAGCTGAAGGTGACAGCTAGTGGTGTTGTTATTTTCTTTGTTGGGCCTGTCCTATAGTAGGTGACTTCTGGGTACTCTTCTAACTCTGTCAATCTGTTTTTTCACTCCAGCAGGTGGGTATTGTAGTTTTAAGAATGGTTGATAGAGATCTTGTAGGTGTTTGTCTCTGTCTGAGGGGTTGGAGAAAATGTGGTTGTACCTTAGAGCTTGGCTGTAGACAATGGATCGTGTGGTGTGTCCTGGATGGAAGCTGAAGGCATGTAGGTAAGTATAGCGGTCAGTAGGTTTCCGATATAGGGTGGTGTTTATGTGACCATCGCTTATTAGCACAGTAGTGTCCAGGAAATGGACCACTTGTGTGGATTGGTCTAGGCTGAGGTTGATGGTGGGATGGAAATTGTTGAAATCATGGTGGAATTCCTCAAGGGCTTCTTTTCCATGGGTCCAGATGATGAATGTCATCAATGTAGCGCAAGTAGAGCAGGGGTGTTAGGGGATGACAGCTAAGGAAGCATTATTCTAAGTCAGCCATAAAAATGTTGGCATACTGTGGGGCCATGCGGGTACCCATAGCAGTGCTGCTGTCTTGAAGGTATATATTGTCCCCAAATATGAAATAGTTGTGCGTGAGGACAAAGTCAGCCACCAGGTTTGCCGTGACATTATCGGCGATGCTGTTCCTGATAGCTTGTAGTCCATCTTTGTGTGGAATGTTGGTGTAGAGGGCTTCTACATCCATAGTGGCCAGGATGGTGTTTTCTGGAAGATCACGATGGATTGTAGTTTCTTCAGGAAGTCAGTGGTGTCTCAAAGATAGCTGGGAGTACTGGTAGCGTAGGGCCTGAGGAGAGAGTCCACATAGCCAGACAATCCTGGTGTTAGTGTGCCAATGCCTAAGATGATGGGGCATCCAATATTTCCAGGTTTATGGATCTTGAGTAGCAAATAGAATACCCCTGGTCAGGGTTCTAGGAATGTGTCTGCACAGATCTGTTCCTGTGCTTTTTCAGGGAGTTTCTTGAGTAGATCGTGTAGTTTCTTTTGGTAATCCTCAGTGGGATCAGAGGATAATGGCCTGTAGAATGTGGTGTTGGAGAGCTGCCTAGCAGCCTCTTGTTCATATTCCAACTTATTCATGATAACGACAGCACCTCCTTTGTCAGCCTTTTTTATTATGATGTCAGAGTTGTTTCTGAGGCTCTTGAATGGCATTGTGTTCAGCACGGCTGAGGTTATGGGGCAAGTGATGCTGTTTTTCCACAATTTCAGCCCGTACACGTCGACATAGTTGCCATACAAATTAGAAAAAAGCATGGCATTGTTATGTACGGGTGTAGAACAAAATATATTCCAACTTTAGGCTTGTAATACTATCACAGTTACTGAGGACTGATGTAAACAGATATCATAGATCATCCATAA
Organism: Dermochelys coriacea; assembly: GCF_009764565.3. Lineage (NCBI taxonomy): Eukaryota > Metazoa > Chordata > Testudines > Dermochelyidae > Dermochelys > Dermochelys coriacea. The sequence continues at coordinate 233,414,517 of NC_050069.1, forward strand.
CTGTAGTTTGGAACTAGTACACCACAGCAAAGTGGCAGTGTTGGGTATAGGTTCCCTTTGACAACCGTATGTGCATGATTACTTGGATGTGGCCCTGTCTGACACTGTTAATTTGCACATGGCCATTTACTTAAATTCATGACAGGGGTTACTCTAGTCAACCATATCCTCATAAAACCTGTGTCTGGACACTTTTTAAAGACTACATGGTAAATTAACAAAAAAAAGAGTAAAAAGAAAAGGAGTACTTGTGGCACCTTAGAGACTAACAAATTTATTAGAGCATAAGCTTTCGTGAGCTACAGCTCACGAAAGCTTATGCTCTAATAAATTTGTTAGTCTCTAAGGTGCCACAAGTACTCCTTTTCTTTTTGCGAATACAGACTAACACGGCTGCTACTCTGAAAAAAAAAGAGTGGATTGCTGGTTGTAAGAGGCGAGAGCTTGGATTATGTGGTATGGCAAAAATCCTGCCAGAATGGAGAAACTGGTGGGAGAGGCTAGCTCTGGAGCAGAAGTGGTGGTAGTAAGGGGGAAACCTTAATCAGAAGGTTGCAACCTGTTGGACAAGAGAATCCCCCTAAAAGGGCTACCAGCATTGGTGGAAGAGGCAGGAATGTGCTGGGTCACTGTGATCACATGTTAAACTATAGGGTACCATTAACACAGACAGAGGAAATTTTAATCCAACTTAACTGATTAAGGGCTGGACTTTTAGGTAGGCAACGTGGGTGACTGCCCAGGGTGGCCTCATTGGGGAGAGGGAGGCACCTTGGTCAAGAGGCTGCAAAAGGGCACTGAGCTCCTAGGTAATGATAATAGCCATGCCCACTTGGGAGGCGGGGTAAAGGGGGCTGCAGGGTGGGACCCAGTCACTCACACACATCCCCTCCCAGCAGCATGACACCAGCAGTGCTGCCACCACTCCACCTGCTGCTCAGGGAGCCTGGGCAGGAAATGGGCACCTGGGCTCGTGTTGCCCACCCACCTGCCCTGCCCAGAAAATGAGCTCTTCTTCTATGACACCTTCCCCAAGGGCTTCCTGTAAGGGATGGGCAGCAAGTTTGCCCATGGCACCATTTTCCCTAAGGCCAGCCCTTCTTGTATCAGTGATTTTCTCAGTGTCTGTGAGAGATGAAAACAAGATTTGCATACATAGCCATAAAAATCTTGCCATACCTGTAGTTATAACTGCTTGAAATTCCTGTTTTCAGGAATCCTAAAACAACCAGCAGAGACAGCAGGTGTTAGCCAATTAGTTTCCTCCAGGTGCATTGACCAGTTTATTGATGAGACTCTCAAATGAACTAATAAATTTATTAATCTTCCAAAAGAAATGCAGCACACGCACCAAGTTATGCATTAATTTTATGGCATTTAATCTGCAGCTTTTCCATCTGTCCTGGTCACTATTGACTGTGCACATGTGTCTATTTATGCATGATCACATAATGAAATTATATTTAGGAACTGGCAATCATTTAACTCACTAAGTATGCAGGTGGCATGAAATCCAAGGTATCAAACAACAGATGTGATAGCTAAATACCCAGGATCATGTCATGATTCGTTATTTGAAGACAAGCTCATAATTCACAGCTTTTTGAATAAGGTGATATTCAAAGTAGTTAGCTTTATAGGTAACTATTAAAAATTTTTAACTATAAGCAAAATTAATTGTTTTGCTTTAAACCTTTCTTTATGCATAGAACAGAAGTTACCCACTCAAAAACTGGCTAATTATTTCCTTTACAACATCCCCAATCTCCCATAAAAATAAATTGAAATTAGTCCCATAATCTTACCAGTTCAGTTAATGAAAGAACTTAAGTCTTCTTAAAAAATCAGATTCAGATGCCTAGATATCTGGTGGAATGTTATTATGCTGCCCTCAAAAAGTCTTGGAGATATTCCCAACATCCTATACTTTGCATAATATTGCCATCAAAAGTAGTCTATCTAGGCAGAATGTAATGAGTCAAAAAATAATAATTTATCAAAGTCAGAGGAGATACATTTGACCAAACAAGGTAATTTTCCAATGAATCTTGTTAAAGTACAGCCAAACTAGCAGAATACTTGTTAAGGTTTTGCACAATTGCATATGAAATCATAAACATCAATCTTATATTGCAATTTCCTATGCAATCTTAATTTTTCAGAATTAAACAACGTATTATTTGGATTACTGTTTTTCACTTTTACTCTTTCAGAGCCAAAATGCCTTACTGTGAGTCTTTTGTGCAGAAAAAAAAAATTGAGCCAATATCACATCATATTTCTCTTCCTGATTCTGTTTTGTAAAACCTCCCCTTGTAAATGTTGAAATTGATCTAGTCCCTGCATTTTTTTTACTTGTGGGAAGCATTTTTCTGCTGACTATGCTGTTCAGAATAGTACAATGAACATTGTTATTGGTAAGTGTCTCTAACGTTAGCCATGGGATTAGTGGCACTATGAACAGAGTCAACATATTTATAAGTTTCAGAGTAGCAGCCGTGTTAGTCTGTATTCGCAAAAAGAAAAGGAGTACTGGTGGCACCTTAGAGACTAACAAATTTATTAGAGCATAAGCTTTCGTGAGCTACAGCTCACTTCATCGGATGCATTTGGTGGAAAAAACAGAGGAGAGATTTATATACACACACACAGAGAACATGAAACAATGGGTTTATCATACACACTGTAAGGAGAGTGATCACTTAAGATAAGCCATCACCAGCAGCAGGGGGGGGAAAGGAGGAAAACCTTTCATGGTGACAAGCAAGGTAGGCTAATTCCAGCAGTTAACAAGAATATCAGAGGAACAGTGGGGGGTGGGGTGGGAGGGAGAAATACCATGGGGAAATAGTTTTACTTTGTGTAATGACTCATCCATTCCCAGTCTCTATTCAAGCCTAAGTTAATTGTATCCAGTTTGCAAATTAATTCCAATTCAGCAGTCTCTCGTTGGAGTCTGTTTTTGAAGCTTTTTTGTTGAAGTATAGCCACTCTAAGATCTGTGATCGAGTGACCAGAGAGATTGAAGTGTTCTCCAACTGGTTTTTGAATGTTATAATTCTTGACGTCTGATTTATGTCCATTCATTCTTTTAAGTAGAGACTGTCCAGTTTGGCCAATGTACATGGCAGAGGGGCATTGCTGGCACATGATGGCATATATCACATTGGTAGATGCGCAGGTGAACGAGCCTCTGATAGTGTGGCTGATGTGATTAGGCCCTATGATGGTATCCCCTGAATAGATATGTGGACAGAGTTGGCAACGGGCTTTGTTGCAAGGATAGGTTCCTGGGTTAGTGGTTCTGTTGTGTGGTGTGTGGTTGCTGGTGAGTATTTGCTTCAGATTGGGGGGCTGTCTGTAAGCAAGGACTGGTCTGTCTCCCAAGATCTGTGAGAGTGATGGCTCGTCCTTCAGGATAGGTTGTAGATCCTTGATGATGCGTTGGAGAGGTTTTAGTTGGGGGCTGAAGGTGATGGCTAGTGCCGTTCTGTTGTTTTCTTAGTTGGGCCTGTCCTGTAGTAGGTGACTTCTGGGTACTCTTCTGGCTCTGTCAATCTGTTTCTTCACTTCAGCAGGTGGGTATTGTAGTTGTAGGAATGCATGATAGAGATCTTGTAGGTGTTTGTCTCTGTCTGAGGGGTTGGAGCAAATGCGGTTATATCGTAGCGCTTGGCTGTAGACAATGGATCGAGTGGTATGATCTGGATGAAAGCTAGAAGCATGTAGGTAGGAATAGCGGTCAGTAGGTTTCCGATATAGGGTGGTGGTTATGTGACCATCGCTTATTAGCACCGTAGTGTCCAGGAAGTGGATCTCTTGTGTGGACTGGTCCAGGCTGAGGTTGATGGTGGGATGGAAATTGTTGAAATCATGGTGGAATTCCTCAAAAGCTTCTTTTCCATGGGTCCAGATGATGAAGATGTCATCAATGTAGCGCAAGTAGAGTAGGGGCATTAGGGTAGAGACTGGGAATGGATGAGTTATTACACAAAGTAAAACTATTTCCCCATGGTATTTCTCCCTCCCACCCCACCCCCCCCCACTGTTCCTCTGATATTCTTGTTAACTGCTGGAATTAGCCTACCTTGCTTGTCACCATGAAAGGTTTTCCTCCTTTCCCCCCCTGCTGCTGGTGATGGCTTATCTTAAGTGATCACTCTCCTTACAGTGTGTATGATAAACCCATTGTTTCATGTTCTCTGTGTGTGTGTATATAAATCTCTCCTCTGTTTTTTCCACCAAATGCATCCGATGAAGTGAGCTGTAGCTCACGAAAGCGTATGCTCTAATAAATTTGTTAGTCTCTAAGGTGCCACCAGTACTCCTTTTCTTTTAACATATTTATAAGAAATTTCTGTCTCTGTATTTATGCTGCTTCTTAACAATTGGATTTTTTTCTGCCATATTGTGATATATGCCTGCAATTACTCATTTAGTGAAATAATTTTATTTTCTGTGTGCCTTCTAATTACTAATTAGTTATGACATAACATTCTCTTAGAGAGGTGTAGCCTGGTTGACTAAGGAGCCAAAACCTCCTGAACTCAAGATCCTGAGTTTCACACTTCCTTTGTCTCTGGTCTCATGGGCTTCCAGAATCCAGGCTCCAGCCCAAGCCCAAAGATCGATACCACAGTTAAACTGCTGCAGATTCTGAACCCCATGAGCCTGAGTCAGCTGACATGGGCCAGCCACTGTTGTTTAATTGCCATATAGCCATACCTTTAGTTCTACAAGGGCTTTAAGGAGCAGCCTAATGTAAAGGGTGATGGATACAGCTGTGCCTACCCAGAAGGAGTCCTGAAAAGGAATTGTCTCTTAGGCTCAAGTGTTTCCCTGCTCTTTCTTTGCTTGTGGGATGGAAGTAGCTTATTCTCGCCCTTTTCTATGTGCAGCTCACTTCCCACCAGCTTAGCTCTAATTGGATGGCACTTTGGAGAGGTAAAGCCTAGTCTCTACACCTATCCTGCGCCTGCCCAGGAGGGAGTACTAGTCATGTAAACTCTGCTCTCCTCCCACTCCACATGAAACTGCTAAGAGGGGTTGGGTTTTATTCCTATTTGAAGTTGCATAGGGTCTCATGGTCTTCTGCCAGTTTTCCATTCTTTTTCCTCATTCTCCTTTTCCCTTCATTTCCAGCCTTCCCCTTTCTCTTCTTAGCTCTTCTTCTCCATCCTTACAGTCTCTTCTTCCCTTTTCTCTATTATCTAGCCCTCCATCTATTCTCCTTCTAAGGGACCAAAATTTTTTCCCCTCTGCCTTTAAATGAGGAGAATAAAAACCTCAGCAGCCATATTTTCTGTCTGCCCCTTCTCCCACTGTAGGAGGAGGAGGAAGAGAATCCACTGGGCAGAGGATGAGGAGTTGCAGTTCTCAGTAGTCTGGATGACTGCAATCATAAAAGAGTATTTGCAGGCTTTCGATACATGTATGTATATGACCCCCACCACCACATACCCACCCAAGACAAGCACTAATTAAAGCCACATTCCCTGGTTGCTAGCTATCACCATCCATCTTTGCCCAGGCTCTGCTCAGCTCTCCAGTCACCCAGCAAATAATCCCAAGGAAAAGGGACCAGGCTCAATGCTACTGGTGGCAGATGTTCAATCTGATTCTCTTGGAGGCTGTAGTTGTGTGTGCTTCATGCAGCTACCATATTCACTGCTATTTGTAGGAGTGAAATTGTAGAGCAGCAACTGGGGGGCACATGCTGCAGGAACAGTAGGAAAATCTCTAAATTAGCTGCCTAGAGCTTGTTCTTGGGGCAGAGCCGAGTCAAAGCTATTTAAGAGGAAGGCTGACAGAGGTGGATCCAAGATGACCAGCTTTAGCCCATGTATCTCTATCACTGCACTGCTCTTCTCAGTCTCCTCAAGCCATTTGGGAAATCTAATCTGCCCAGGTGCCTATGCTGATATGTGCACCACTTGGAATGCATCAAAATAAAAAAGAGATTTAATTATAAAAAGAAATATATGAACACTTACTGTAATTAATCTCACCATGAAGCTGATGTCGTATTCTAGGACTTAAAAATAAATATTCACAATTTCCAGTTAGGTTTGGGAACTCTTCTCCACGCGTATCATGCCGGCTTGATTCCAAGAACTGTATTTTTTTTATATGGTGCATGGACACTTATAAAATTCAACACCTATTAACAATAATGGGCATTTAAAAGTGAATTTGGGCTCTAGTTTTGTAGGAGCTTTTGGTAACTACTGAAAGGCCAGGCCTTTTGAAATCAAAGGAGACAATAAATGTGTTAATTTGTAGGTTGTATCATTTCATCTCTCGCTTTGATGCATTATGCTTCTTAATTCTCTGCTGACCTTAATGCTTTGCCTAGCCTCAGCAAGTAGGCACTGCTACAATTTTAAACAATCTGCCTACTTTAATTTACATTAAAGATTGTTAAAATTTACTAACACCGCATGGGCTCATTTTAAATCCTACTGCTTTTAACAAGCAGTAATTGAAAATAGTAATAGATGCAGTTTTCAATTTCTTTTAAAACATACAAACAAAATGCAGTGCTTTATCTTATTGGGCATTCATTGCTAAATACATTTAATCAATATCCACAGAGGAAAGTACAATCTTACAATTTACAATAAACACGGATGAAAACAACTGAATAGATCTGCAATAAAAAAAACCTTATTAGTCATAACTGACTATTTGGAGACAAGAGATGTTTGATGTGCTTTTATTTGTAGGGATAACGATGGAGGCCATTTTCATTAAGGTAAAGTTGGATGTTTAGATGAAGTATAAATTATAACACTGGAAATACACCATTCATAGAAGGGCTGAATATCCATCTAACATCAGTGATTGAAATGCTGACTCCAAAGCTGTTGTAGGACAAGCTCATAAATCTTTCTGGTAAGGATGAGAGAACCTTAAAAGATTCTACTTCCCAAAGCACTCAAACTTTTATAAAAGTCAGCTGTAATGTGCACAGTAGGAGGGAAAGTGTTCAAAAATAGCAAACAGTTTAAATGAATTCACACCTTTGTTCTAATTAGATTGTTTTGGATCTGGTGACATCACGATAAAATCATCAGATTTGTGGATTCCTTGTTTGGACAGTTCCCAGAGTTGGACCCTACAAGCTATTTTAGCCCAGACAAACTCTTCTGTCCCTGATACCATCCACTTCTGCCCTAGACATGAAATCTTTTCCTATATTGTGCCTGTAGGATAGACTATATGGATGCACACAATGACCAGCAGGAGCTCAGATACCATGGAAAATAGGTATTGTGTGTAGATGAGATAGATTCCAGAGTCAGTGTGTCTGAGGTAGGAACAGTTTTTGCAGCAGCTTTAGGGAGCTCAAACCTAAACAACTTTTCAGCACCCTTTGACAAGTTTACCTTCATAGAATCATAGAATATCAGGGTTGGAAGAGACCTCAGGAGGTCATCTAGTCCAACCCCATGCTCAAAGCAGGACCAATCCCCAACTAAATCATCCCAGCCAGGGCTTTGTCAAGCCTGACCTTCAAAACTTCTAAGGAAGGAAATTCCACCTCCTCCCGAGGTAACGCATTCCAGGGTTTCACCATCCTCCTAGTGAAAAAGTTTTCCTAATATCCAACCTAAACCTCCACACTGCAACTTGAGACTATTACTCCTCGTTCTGTCATCTGCTACCACTCAAAACAGTCTAGATCCATCCTCTTTGGAACTCCCTTTCAGGTAGCTGAAAGCAGCTATCAAATCCCTCCTCATTCTTCTCTTCTGCAGACTAAACAATCCCAGTTCCCTCCTCCTCTCCTCATAAGTCATGTGTTCCAGTCCCCTAATCATTTTTGTTGCCTTCCGCTGGATGTTTTCCAATTTTTCCACATCCTTCTTGTAGTGTGGGGCCCAAAACTGGACACAGTACTCCAAATGAGGCCTCACCAATGTCAAATAGAGGGGAACAATCACATCCCTCGATCTGCTGGCAATGCCCCTACTTATACATCCCAAAATGCCATTGGCCTTCTTGGCAACAACAGCACACTGATGACTGTTGACTCATATCCAGCTTCTCATCCACTGTAACCCTTAGGTCCTTTTCTGCAGAACTGCTGCCTAGTCATTCGGTCCCTGGTCTGTAGCGGTGCATGGGATTCTTCCGTCCTAGGTGCAGGACTCTGCACTTGTCCTTGTTGAATCTCATCAGATTTCTTTTGGCCCAATCCTCTAATTTGTCTAGGGCCCTCTGTATCCTATCCCTACCCTCCAGTGTATCTACCTCTCTTCCCAGTTTAGTATCATCTGCAATCTTGCTGAGGGTGCAATCCACATCATCCTCCAGATCATTAATGAAGATATTGAACAAAACCGGCCTGAGGACTGACCCTTGGGGCACTCCACTTGATACCACTGCCAACTAGACATGGAGCCATTGAACACTACCCGTTGAGCCCGACAATCTAGCCAACTTTCTATCCACCTTACCGTCCATTCATCCAGCCCATTATTCTTGCCAGTAAGTTAAAGAAGTCTGTGGGAGACCGTGTCAAAAGCTTTGCTAAAGTCAAGGAACAACACGTCCACTGCTTTCCTCTCATCCACCTTATGAGCTCCATGCAGCATGTGGCCATTTCCACTATTGTGTGATGAGAGGGCTGGGGCACAGGTTGGGGTTGGATAAACTAATGGTGAAGAAGGAAAAACAGGAGCTGCAAGTCATAAGAAACAAGGAAGTTTAACTGTCTGGATAGAATGATATGGGGCTCTAGGGAAGAATGCAGGGTCTAAACTGAACAAATGGGAAGGGGGATCACAGCATGAAAGAGGCATTGCAAACTGCTAATGGAGTAGGAGCAGGGGTTGAAGCTAGGAAAGATTGGGTGGGCAAGGTAGGGAACAAGAGATAATATGAGAAAGCATGGTCTCTGCCACCCATCCATTCACTCATACCCACCCACTCAACCACGGACATCTTGCTACCCACAGCAACCACAAACAGCCAAGCTACCCAGATAGCCACAAACTACCTCGTGATTTATCCCACATTCACCACCACAGCATGTGAGCAGCTAGACTGCCACAGACACCCAGCCTGCACCAGCCAGCCATGCCAGTACCAGCCAGCTCACAGTAATGATGAGTCATCTAGAACAGTGGCTCTCAACCATTCTAGACTACTGTACCCCTTTCAGGATTTTGATTTGTCTTGTATACCCCAAGTTTCACCTCACTTAAAAACTACTGGCTTATAAAATCAGACATAAAATACAGAAAAGTGTCACAGCACACTATTACTGAATAATTGCTTACATTCTCATTTTTACCAAATAATTATAAATTAAAATCAATTAGAATATAAATATTGCACTTACATTTCAGTATATAGAATATAGAGCAGTACAAACAAGTCATTGTTTGTATGAAATTTTAGTTTGTACTGATTTTGCTCGTGCTTTTTACGTAGACTGTTGTAAAACTAGGCAAATATCTGGATGAGTTGATGTACCCCTTGGAAGACCACTGTGTACCCCCAGGGGTACACATACCCCTGATTGAGAACCACTGATCTAGACTAATCCAGCCACACTCATATTATTGCCAACTCTAATGATTTCATCATGAATCTCATGATATTTAATGCTTTACTTAAAGCTCAAGCTACTGGAGACAAGTGATTGTGTGAGACTTGCACCTTTCCTTATTATAAAAAAAAAAAAAAAAAAGTAAATTTGTAGCCCTCAAGGTTGAGAAGAAGAGCTTGAAGATATGACCCAAAAGCTCTGTAAATGATCAAAACCAGAAGCCAAAGACAAAGAACCCAACATTTATTTTTTAAAAATCTCATGATTTTAAGGGGCCTTACTCACACTTGTAGAGTGTTTGATGAAATACTGTACACTAAAATCACAATTTTTAGAAAAGCTATTTTCGATCATTTTAGAGGTTTGTTTTATTTGTTATAATCTCTCCCTGTCTCTCTCCCCCGAGGCCTGCAAGGCTCAACACACGATACTAATGCAGTCTGGTTTTATAAGCAGTGGAATGCAAATCATAACACCAATAAAACCTGGTTGAAAAACAGGAATTTTTTCATGGGACTTTTCACTCAAAATTTTCCTGTCTTGTTTCCAATGTGAACATTTTAAAAAGTTAAAAAGTTGACAAACATACTTTTCCCGATTTTCGAACTGATTTCTAGTTTTTGCTAGTTGGAAAAAAGTGACAGTGTGAAAAATGATTCCCCCCCCCACCCCGCCACACACACTCACACTTTGTTTTAACTGGAGGAAAAAAATCAAAGTGTTACTTTCTTTCAGTTAAAGAGAAAATTGAAAAGTGTGAAAGAGCCTTAATCTATTTTAAAATATTTTTGAAATTATATTTCCCTGTCCCCTTTTATAGGGGGAAAAAGTAAAAAACAGAGAAGGTGGGCCTTTCCCCACAATATCAAAATAATAATCTTCTAAAATACCCCCAAATTGTCTTTTCCTAAATGGTTTTGTTCAGAAATTTTAAAAAATTGTGTTGTAAATTCAATTAAAAATCATTTTCAACACAACCCCACTCTTGGATGAAAAACTATTTTGTTGAAAAAATTTCAGCCATGTCTGTATGTATTACACACACAATCCTAAGGAATGTTACATAGTGCTACCCTCATTTTGGGTCTTAAACAGGATGACATTGTCTCTTTTAAGTCAGATACGTTGGTAATAAGGATTTGAATTTGAAAAGTATTTGTAATCTCTGAGTCAGATTGACATTATGAATAATTTGTTTCTGTAGAAGAGCAAGGGAGAACACTGAGTTTAAATTACAAGAATGCTGTAACCAGGAGTTCTAATTATCCAGCCCTCTCACACACACACACACACACACACACACACACACAGAGCTAATTTTCATTTCACATGCCTACAGGGACAGACTCAGGCCCTTATTAACAATTATGTCAATCCAAAATAAAATGTTAACTGGGAAGTATTTTGTCAACAACATGAAAAGGATTTCCTACCAAATTTCCTATCTTCAGAGCAAACAGAAATTGTTAATAATTCTGGTCAGGTGTTATTACATTATTCGTTCACTGTATCACCTCAGTTTATAACCTCTTTGGAGAATGTTAAGGAGCCCAAATTGTGCTGAACAGCTATTGACATTGCAAAGATGGAAATATTCTGGAAATGACAGACTTGTCTTTCCCAGGAGCATAATCCTCACTTTCTTTCTGGTTGGAAAGGAACAAGATTTTAAGTAAAGGCTATACAATTATAGATAAGAGTTCAAAACCTCAGTTTCAGATCTGACTAAATGCTTATTATTTTAGAGATTGAAGCACTAAATCATAGTTGATTATTTTGAAATAAGAATTAAACAAAACTACACACTTCCATATTTGTCTTCTGTCCAAAGCACCACCAAGAACAAAGTATGAAAGAGAATGGGGGAAATGTTTTCAACTGCAGATGGATGAAACGGTTTGGGTAAAACACGTACCAATCTGAACCAAAACTGGAACTTGGACACTTTTTTTTTCCTGAGGTTTGAAAAAAGTACAATTCAGCTCATGTTTTCAAAATGTTTTGCACACAACTGTACTTTCTGGCATTGGCTGGGAACAAAATTACCGGAATACAGGAAACTGGCTAAAAAAAGAAAAAATGCTGTAAATCTCATGACAGAGTCTGTATCTGAGGTCAAACACATTCTTAGAAAACATCTGGTGTGAAACCATCACTGGTTTCAACTTTATTGAGTTTATTCCCCTCTTGCATAATGACCAATGCCTACAAGAAGGAGCTTATGGCAGTGTTACAGCCTCACATCCTCCACTATTCCAGTGTCTGTCTTTGTAATAAACAGCAGAAATACTAAGGGGCAGGAAGAAAACGAATAGTAAGAAAAATATACACAATTAAATCAAAATCATGGGAGAAATCTCTGTACTGGATTCATTCCACTTTGTATTAGCTATACTCTCAAATTTGGGAATCCAATAAAGTCAGGTCTGAAGCTGCATTTCTTCACATTGGATTCAGTCCTAGGGCTAACCACATGGAATCCATATGTTAAATAAACCATTATAAATATGATATGAAGTGTTTTATTAAAGCATAGAAACATCCTCCAAACTTGGCTCAATTTTCTAAAAAGTGTGTAGAAAATTCCCTGTGATCTTCGTTAAATTGAGCATCCTTACTTGTTGATCAACTTCCTGTGCACTCTTTGCATAGGCAAAGTAAATTTGCAGGCAGTTCTACTTTAATCTCACACTTCATGACACTTAACTACTGCCAGGAAAAAGTGAATCTTTAAGAAGAGTGATAAATATAATAGGCCAAATTCACCCCCGTGTAACATCACTGAATTTACTAGGGTTACATGAGGGATCAAGTTAGCCCATTATGTTCTCAACAGGTGGAAAAGAATAGAAAGATAAACAGATTTAAGGGTCAGTTATGCCTTTCAAGTACAGCCTACAGCAGGATGCTGGGATAAGACACAAGTCACAATGGGTCACTGCTGCTGTAGGACCCTTTTAATGGGTTTAGTGTGTTCCCTCTCCCATGATGGTTCTGCTGGCCTTTGAAAAAGATAGCAGTAGTCCAATTTGTTCAGAAGACCACAAGCACTGTGATCGTCTAACCAGCAAGGGTAGAGAGCTTTGTAAGCCCTTTCTGCTGCACCAGTCCTACAAACAACTGGGGATCAACACTGTCCAAGCTTGTTTTCCAGGCCAGTTTTGCAAACCCAGAAGCTTTGGGGTAGTCCATAGTGGTTTTAGGATAATCTCCTAAAAATTTGGATGAGTATCAGAATCAAACCTCTCATACAACCATGAATATTAGGTCCTGAATTTTTTAAAAGTCATCAGTTATTTTGGATGCCTCAATTTTGGCAGCTCAATCTAAGACACCTTAAAAGGCCTGCTCACTGGTCTGCATTTCTGAATATCAGTCCCCTTTAAGGTGTCTCAAGTTAGGCATCCTAAAATGGAGGCACCAACAAACTACTCATTTTGGAAAAACAGCCCTAGATAGATGACCTAATAAGACTTTTCTAACAATTTACATACCTATGTTTGCAAACCCTTTTCAGCATCATAGTAACTAACCTTCTGTCTCCTTATTATTTGTCAGGGAAGGGTCATTCACAATTATGGCCCAGATCGCCCCACACTGCATGAAAAAGCCAGAGGAGATTTTTTTATGTGCAAATCTCTACAAGGAAGACCTGATTGATAGAAATTCTATCTAGGCTCTCCCTCCTCCACCCCCACTGCTATTGTCAGGGGACAGACACATACAAACCTGGCAGATCTTCTAGGACCTGTGGGAAGCCAGGGCCATTTGCAAGCAGAACCTTGCATCAGCCTTTCAGTCCTAGCCAGCAAAGCTTCTGGTGCACTGCCAAAGACCCATTCTGGCCACGGCTGTCCTGGGTGAGGATGGGGGATTTATTCAAGAGTTAACAAAACCCTCAATTGTTAACACAACCCTCCATGTGTAAGTTTAATGGCACCAATGTGTGTCCACCCTTCCCCATGGCCCCTTCCTTCTCTGGTCTGCCACAACTCCATTTCTTGCCAGATGTGGCTCCTGGACCTTGCAGAGAAGGTTTCATGGAACACAAGGAAATAAGGGGGAAATGGTGCTGCAGAGTCCCCCTGCAGTATGGAGGAGAGAATGTTCTTGCAAAGAGAGCACCTCCACACAATAATCGGGGGGGGGGGGGGGGGAAGGTGGGCGTGGAAAACTATCTAGACCAGGGTGGTTTTTTTCATATTTAGTCAGTCTAAATTTAGATGTTTCACATAATGTTGTTTTCAGCCCCTCACTGAAATCTATGAAAGTGGGAAGTAGCCTTCTATTATTTATAATATTCATCTTTAATTTTCTAGTTCTTATTTTCAACTCATTACTCCTAGACATACTTGATTGTGCCACTCTGAACTATTTATTTCCTTCATTTGAGTGCATCAGATACTTCAGTATTCTGTGGTTCATCTATCATCATTACAAGAATCTCACACACACCAACTGGAAAATGCAAATGCACCCTTCAGTCTCCTGTAAATGCAAACAATTATGAAAAAAAACCCATAGGAGAGTCATTCTTCATTTTCTTTTACTTCTCTCTCTGTCTAGTCTTAATCTTGCACCAAAACAGACAAAGAGCTTTCAGAGACAGTTAAACCAAATTTACCAGGCTGTACTTGATCATCTTGCTTTATAACAAATTAATATAGTGCCTTAACGTGCTTCTTAGACATTCCTGCTTGTTGTGAAATAGACGAATGTAGATTTAGCATAACTATTGAACGTAATGTGCGTACTCCATGGTATAATAGTAGAACAAAACACATAAAAGCAGAATTTAACAAAACAAATGAACCACATTCAGTAGTAACAGATCAATCTTGGAGATAAAAGATGTTGTAGAAGATTTAAGTTAGTAATAATGATAAAAGATCCTTTTTATTTCATTTTACTTATTTGCCTGCTGCAGTGTCTGTACCTCTGTAGATTAGTCTTCATATCAGTCTTCAAGGGAAAAAAAAAAGAGACGACACTCAAGGCTATCAGTGTGAGATACTGCTTTTTATGTATAGCTACTAAACACTGTATCGCTCAGCTCTTTTCAAAACATGGTGATACCTAGTTTCTTTTGTGAATGGCTCTCACTGAAAAAATGAGAACTCAGCTATTTCACAAAGTGGAGTGGTTTTATAGGTTTAGAAGACTCCTGGGCAAAATAAGGAAATACGATCAAAGTTGTAGTTAACTCATAATATTACTAATGGAATAGATTACACTTTCTATACAAAAAGAGCAATCATATGCCTTCAGTCATATGAACTTAAATGAAACAAATGAAACAAAAGTCCTCATGAGACAGCAAGAGATTTCTCCTCTCTTCTTCCTCACAAAATGGCAGTTCCTTTGCAGACAGCAACACACTAGAAATTTAGAGGTGCAGTACATGAAATATAAAATCCTACCAGCACTACATACATTCACAATGCATTGAAATTTAAAATTATTTTGATACATTTAGTTTTGTATTTTCATTGTGTCCAAATGTGCCTGTTAGGAAAGGCATTTGTAACTGGCTGTCCACCAGGCCCCTATCTATATTTTTAGATTCACCATCTGCATTTCATTCATGTCATCATCAGGCCAATAAAAACACATACTAATTTTGCTTTCTGATAATTCCATGATCAACATACTTAGTTTCTGTGCTTCTTCCCTTCTGTGAAGCTTTATTCTGTAACAACGGGCCTTTGTGTTTCCTCATTATCTCCCACTTTAACTCTACCAGATATGTCACTGATCACAGTACCTTCCTAACAACATCTTCCCTTGAATTTTCTCCTTTTGTTGTCAAGACACATGTTGCTGGGAGGAAGGGGAGGTCTTTCCTGTTTTTCCAGTTCTTTTGCTAAACATTATTCGACAAATCAAACCTAATTTGTATCCAGGTTTAAGAAATAACTTTGCTGGAGTTTTCTGTGTGGAAGGACGGGTCTCCTCCCCATTACCTTTTAAAAGGCTGAAATCATCCTGCTAACTCCATTTGATGCTGCTGGGTGATAAGCAGCTTATTGAGTGTCCTTTTCTGAATGGCTCCTGAGAAATATTTGAAATTCCTAAAGAACAAGCTGAAGACTGTTATCAAAATAATGTCTTCAGGTACCCACACACAGCAGGTATATTCCCTACACCTGGCTAATCTTAGAAATGTTAGTCATGTATAGTATGTTTGGCCACTGAAATAAGCCTTGGGTTCAACTATGGACATTTGCTTACTCTTTTCAGGGTTTAATGACCCACCACCACAGAAGACATGAAGCAGATATTGGCATATTTGGGGGCTAGTACACAATTCATACAGACTCTTTTCCTTTTCAATATCCTGATCAACATCATGCTACCAAAAATAATTTCTAAGCAAACTTTTTGTTTCCAAAAGATAAGATGTTCCTTGTAACTCAGCCAGTGTCTTCACATGTAAGATTTTGGGATTACTATCTATATAGCCTAGCAAACAGTAATTCTCTACTGATAATTCATTTCTTCAGAAAAACAAGAATAAAGTCTCATGTGCTGTTTTATACAACTATCAGGAGAGAGCTTATTGTATTAATTTAACAAAACTAAGGTCCTTTAATATCCAGGGCCATCTGTTCTGTTGTAATTGAACATGAGACAAGTTCTCCTATAGTCAAATTAGTCCTGGTAGTAATAATTTCCTCGCAGGGATTTATTTTGTGCTGCCATTGTACTCAAAAGGCCTGTGAAGGCCGTTCCAGTCACCATAGGTGCACCTCCTTGTGACTGGGTCTGGGAATTAGCTTTCGCCCCATCTGGCACCCCCTTCCATTGGTTGCTTGCGCTGTAGCCCCTCTCTCTCTCTCTCTCTCTGAGACTCAAGGTGCTTTCTTATCATGACTCAGCCCTCCCACCAGGTCACTATGTAATCTCCCTTCCCCCCCACTTCCAGGGTAACAAAGGCCCACTAAACAAGCTATCCACATGTTGCCTCAACTGATCTTCCATTTCAGTTCTCCAGGTTCAGTGCCACTTTCCCAGTGGCTTGTAGGGGAACCTAGGCCCACCCAGTACTCCAGGTTCCAGCTCAGCAACTCTATAACTAGCACCATAGGTCTGCTCAGTCTCAGACCCTATTGCTGTTTCCCTGGGCTCTTTCCTTCCTACCCCATCCCTGTACCACCAGAGCTTTCTCTGCTACTTGTAGCCACTTCTCCTTTCTCAACCTCTTGCCAGACTCCCCAGTCCAACCCAGGACACCAGGGCTTACTATCCCCCTGGAACTCCTTCATACCCCTAGCCAAATCCCTTTCCCACTAGCAAGTGACTACAGACCTCCCTACAGCATCTTCCTATTCTCACTTCCTGTTTTATAATCCTATCCCAGGTCCTCCCCCTTCCAGGCTTCATCTGCCATTAAACTGTATCAATGCCTGGTTCCCCTCAATCTTATCCCAGCTCCTCCCACTTCAGGCTGCACTTTAATCCCCTCAATCTTCTCCCTGCTCCTCCCCCTTCTGGCCACATTAACCTGCTTAAGGCTTGCCCTGTTGTGTTGGCACCCCATCACAGGCCCCTAGCAGTAAGAGTACTAAAGCTTTTGCACTAAAGTTTGCTGAAGTTTCAGTCAATCAACATAAAATTCCCAAATAATGGACATATTGGCAGATATGGTTTGTTGGTACCTGGTAACCCATACACAGCAGGTATATTCCCTACACCTGGCTAGTCTTAGAAATGTTAGTCATGTATAGTATGTTTGGCCACTGAAATAAGCCTTGGGTTCAACTAAGGACATTTGCTTACTCTTTTCAGGGTTTAATGACCCACCACCACAGAAGACATGAAGCAGATACTGGCATATCTGGGGGCTAGTACACAATTCATATAGACTCTTTTCCTTTTCAATATCCTGTGCTGTCTTCATTTGTGGATTGGGCCTTTCTTCTTACTCATGGAAAGTTTTCAGAAGCACTTTCTTGAATTCTGGAGGGCTTCTTTGTATTACTTTCAGAGATATTTTCTTTTTCCATTTGTTTCTTTCGATGAAACAAGTCTTTCTCCATCTCTGCTTTTAAGATACCTTTGTTATAGTATTATACTACAACTCATTCCATGCCTGTGAAAATCGTATGTCATTTAACACTGTAAATATTTTTCCCCACCACCATTCTGACTAAGATCTTCCCTTGCCACTGGTTTTAACAGTATGTATATAAAAATAGTGTTTCAACTACAGAACATGGGCTTCATATTCTTCCCCCTTCTCATTAAACTGAAAATCTTCCACATTTCTCCAGGTGGCCATTTTATCATTTCCATTTTTCTTGTTTTTAAACCAGGATTTCTTCACTTTTTTTTTCTAAGTCCTTTGTTGTTTTACATTCCCATTGCCTGATTTCTGAATGTTCTTCCACTTCACAAAGAGCCAAAACTTGTTTTTTTCCCCCAATCTGATTAACTTAATCCTTTCATATTAAAGAAAACAAAAATATAAAGTCGGTGTAAGAGAAACTCTTATGACTCACTCTCTAACATTCTGTGTCTGCTCTAAAACACAAAATGATGGCTACCTCACAGCAGCAGGCAGAATCTTCTACAGGTAAAGCTGAAGTACACAGAACAACAGTCTTTCTTTTCAGTTCCATTCATATATCACCCCTCATTGAATTTTGTGCCTAGACTCTCACACACAGACATGCACCTCCAATCCATTTTTTTCCTCTTTTACACACACTCTTCCCAAATATCCATTTTGTGTCTCTCACACACAGACACATCTCCTGCCCAGTCAATTGTGTTGCACATCCTGAATTGTTCTTCTTTGAGCTTCTCCCAGTACACAGAGCTCAATACAAAAAGAGCAGAGTCCTGTTGCTCAGGAGGCAGCTTGTTTGTGGATTCCATTTCTTCCAGCAGTACTTGATCAAAAAGTGCCTACAAGGCTTCCATTCTTCATACTGACTGGTAATGTAACAGAGATAGAGAACAAAAATAGCAGAAAAATCAAGAGCTATGTTCTGAGTGACTGGCACCAGTAGGGTATGTGCTTGTTTGTGTTCCTATACAAAGCTCTGTGGTGGTGCTATGCATTGTCTGCACTCTAGTCAGAACAGGCCATAATCCTTTATAGTAAATATTCTCTTCTAAATCAAGAATCAAATGAGATATATAGCACAGAGAAAAAAACAAAGTGTGATCAGTGTAAAAGTTTATGTAATAGGATGATATTAAATAATATCTTACGTATGCAATTGCACACCAAAAATGTGTATCCTGAAGCCACGCTGGTAACAATGAACATGAGAAGGGATTTCCTTCTTTATCTACCTTGTTCACTAAATGTGCTACTGGCTTTTGTTTGATTGCTAAGGATATTGGTGTTAATAATTCATTTTCCAGTCAAAGAATTTCCCAGCAAAGCTTTCTGCTAAAAGGTTTTTTTTTTTTTATCAAGTACAGTGTACCACAGAATAGCAAAAGAGTTTGCATAGTAAACCCTTGTAAAGGTTTTGTTCCAGATAATTTTGCAGTTCCTTCAATTTCATAGTGAGTGATGCATTTTCATTCTTGTAGTTTTTCATAATAAAATATGCATTATATGGCAGTATAACTGGAAACAGCTGCTGTAAACCCATAGAGGAAAGAACTCTCTACAACTATGATATTTAATTTATTCAGAAGGAAAAATACCAGCTCAAGTAAAGACAATCATGTACCATAAAAAGTGATCTTTCTCCTTGCATCGCTGCATTTAGGGGTCAGTGGCGTACAGCTGTTTAACAAAGGAAATTATCACATTGCATATTATCCCACATAGGCAGTGAAGGAAAAACTGGGGCTATCCTATATACTAAGGTGTCCGTGAGATAAAGTGCACAGTTGCATACATGATTATGGTAGGGGCTGTGGCGATTCTTATGGCTAGTGAGGGTGGCCATTTCCCTAGGCACCTGATATACAGCCAACCAGCAGCACTCATCACTGGCTTCCAAAAAAACTCTCCCTGCACACACCACCGCCTGGACCCAGAGTGGTGCGTAGTGTGACTATCCTGTTTTACAGCATACCCTTCCCCTCTGCATAGAAAGAGTGGTCACGAGAATGACTGCATTCCCAGAGCAGTGGTGACATGAACTCCAGCTGTCTAAGGGCCTATCCAATGGAACTGCACTGTGCTTCCTTGCACGCTATGAGCTATGTCCTAAACTGCCAGTGGGGAGATCATCCATGATTGGTTCCTGGATAAAACTCCTTTAGTGGCCTGCCCTGACGATTGTTTCTGGAAAAGGCTGGACTTCTTAAAGCTTTTAAAAAAATGCCACTGATCTCTATTAAATGAAGAAACTAGTATCCCAGCCTGGTGCCTCTTTTACAGCTGGAATTCCTTTATATTTTGGGATCCTGAATCTTGCCATACTTTTCAGACAAGAGATGATCAATAAACAAACACACACCCGGCACTGCTGATGGAACAGCAGGCTGTGTATTGGATTGTTGTTAACAAAGCAACTTAGAAAAAGTGTCATTGCTGGACATGTAAAAAACATCCTTCTATATTGCTCATATTTAAGCATGTCATTGACGAGTTTTGTAACATACAATAAATCACTGTTTATGCATATCTGAGATCCAGACTTCAGTCCATTTCCAAGTTCTCAATGAAATCTACTTTTAAATATCAGCAAATTCCTAGCAGATACTAGCTAGGATTTTCAAAGGTATCTAAGGGAGTTATGCACCCCAAGCCCACTGAAATTCAAAGAAAGTTAGGCATCTAATTCATTTAGGCACCTTTGAAAAGTCCTAGACAATATTCCTACGGTATGAGAGACAGTCCACCTCTCAAAACCACAGTCACCCTCAGGGCTGACTCCATCTTTTTTGCCACCCCAAGCAGCAAAAAAAAAAAAAGAAGAAGAAGAAGCAGGACATGCCGGCGAATTGCCGCCAAAGACGCACATGTGCGCCCCAATAATGGACAGAGTGCTGCCCCTTTCTATTGGCTGCCCCAGGCACCTGCTTCCTTGGCTGCTGCCTGGAGCTGGCCCTGCTCACCCTCATTCTTTGAAGGAATCTGCACTCAGGAATTCTTCTGGATTGAAGTAGGACAAGAAACCTTAAACAATTTCCTACAATTTGCAAAAATAAAAAATTCTTGAAAAGAAACACACCATGTTATGTTATCAGCCAGGTGCAGGCCTCATTACAATATAGTGGATGTTGTGTCAGCACTTCCAATGCAAGGGCTGTTTTTTAAGAGCTCATAATTCAGCTAAATGCTGGAAACCCAGGTCTCTCAGCCGGAAAGCAAGTGAATTAACAGTTTTAAAAAAAAAATCTCTATGGAAGTTTTTAA
Organism: Dermochelys coriacea; assembly: GCF_009764565.3. NCBI lineage: Eukaryota > Metazoa > Chordata > Testudines > Dermochelyidae > Dermochelys > Dermochelys coriacea. The sequence goes on from NC_050069.1 coordinate 233,435,408, forward strand.
ATGAGAGTGCAGGATTTGGGTTGTTTGGCGTTTTGATCGTCTAAATATTAAACTTTGTTTTTTAAGCTCTGCTCTCTGAAATGGCATAGGTGGGGCTCCAGTCAATACTTGACTTCAGTGAATGACTCAAATGCATACAGTTAACGGTGCCCATCAATATTTTCAGGAAAGAGACCTAAAACCTTTGCAGGTTTGGTATCAAAAAGGCTGAGACTTTATATCCCATAATTCTTCAAGGAATTGCTACCTTTCTTTGCTCTGTTCTGGGGATCCTCCCTCTGATCCCCTAGCACTGAGCCCTCTCCTGTCTCTTATATACTCTTGCAGGTGCTTGTGTTGATCAGTGCTGAATGGAAGTGTTACCTACAGGTTAGCAGGTTACACCCTCCTTAATACAGAGGGGGTTGATAGGGGAGTCCATGCCCTCCTACCTCAGCAGGCTCCAGCCCAGGCCACTGTAAGGGTTAGAAAAGGTCCAGCACCAAGGAGTGCCTTAAAGCTGCCCTCCTTGGGCCACTTCCTACTCCCAATCTATAGTCCAAATTTTGCAGTCTGTGATGAACAGGTAATAGAGAAACGTACTAACTACACCGTCCATCTGCCTGAGCCCAGGAAAGCTCCCTTCTCAGGAGCTCCCAAAGCAGGTGCTTCTCCTTCCCTGATCAGCTCCCTTCTAAGCTGTCTGGCTTTCATTTAAGCTCTTTCTTCACCTGGACCATGTGCTCCAGGTGTGGATGGGTGGGGTCGCTTGGGCCCAGAGTTGATCTTCAACCCCTTCAGTTCTTGTGTGGGGTTTATATACCCCATCACAGGGCTCTAGGCACTATGGTAACACAAATAACAAATTTATTAATTATAATAACAATTAATAATCTATAGGACTAGAGCAACCCAAAGGCCATTGTCTGTGCACAGCTTTCCAGCCCCTATGGTTGAATAGCTGACTTAGGAACCATGGTGCTAGGGAATCCGGATAGGATGATACTGAGAGAGTCAACATCTTACCTGGGGAATCTGCACCAATTTCTGAGGGGACAATGCCTTGTACAGAGGTTATCGCCCCTATCCCTGGCTTTCCTTTCCAGTCCAAGAAGCCCACTCTGTGTTACACACATGCAGAGGCAACCATGGGGCTAGAGTGGGGAAATAAGGAAATGAAATCCGAGGAACTGGCACTCCTTCATTCTGATCCCACTAAAACTAAACCTACTAGATCTGGATTCCCTTTGCTTGGGGCAATCGAGGGTTTTGTATAGCCCTAGGTGACTAATCTTTTTAAATTTACATTTTCAATTGTTAGCTTTTTTAGAAGATCTCTTATTTTCTATTATAAATGGTGGGCATATCATGCATGTAGCTGTCAGCTGTATTAACTAGGGCTGCTTATAACATCCGTAACATGTATAACCATTATACCACAGTGCACCCAGTGTGACAATAAATATAAATTTATGGCCTGGCCAATGGGCCTTTCCTGAGAGTTTAGGTGCACAAAAGATGCAGAAACTATAATCCATGTAGAAATTGCTAGTGCCATCTACTGTTAAAAAAAGTAATACTGTGAAAAATTCTTCACAGAGCAAAAGGATAAGCATGAACACCATCTAGTGAAAAATGCAGAAATGAACACAACTCTTATTTAATAAGGACTTAATCCTACTTCTGTTTAAATCAGTGGGACAGTTACCATTGACTTCAACAAAAGCAGCAGCTGACCCTAATTAGCACGGATAAGTTATAGATTAATTTTCACTATTTCAGCTTGAGAGGTTCATAAGTGATTTTTATCTTGGTTTGTGCTTTTTTTTTTTTAATATAAAATCTGGCAATTTAAAATTAATCACTATAGGATTCAAAAAATAGGGACTTCGAATAGGTAAGGAACTATGTTAAGGCACACTATATACAGGGGATTTTCAAGCTGTTACTTTAATTTTGTATAATATATTCTTGCCAGGTTTTGAAGTTTTAAAAGAGCAGATAGATAATAACTTTGAGAGCCTTTATGAAGTACTTTGTGGTGCGGTATGCAGTAGATATATAGTTCCAGAGACCTGTCTCTTTATTGCACTATTTGCATTTGCCTGAATGTGTTTGCAATAAAAATCTGGCTGTTTACTCATCATAGATTTTCTTGGAGAAAAGACGGTTTCTGCTTGAGATTATTGCTTTTGAGACCCAAGAGTGACTCATAAAGACTATTTAACTGTGTAGTTGCACAGTGATAGAATGTAGCAGTTCCAAGAGAGTGCAATGTTAGCCAGAGCTGGTCAAAATTGTCTGAGTTTTGAAAATCATCAACCATCTTTGTCAATATTTTTTGGGGGGGGAGACGGGTTAAGCAACTCTGTTAGCTTTTAAAAGCCCTGAACCTGCAATTGGATCCATGAAGACAGACCCCTGAGCCAATGCAGAGCCCCACTGACTTCTATGTATGGATGCAAAGTTCTCACCAAATGGATCCAATTGCAGGATCTGGGCCTAGAAGTGTATTTAACTTACATGGACTCCCATGAACAGCAAGGAAGACCATTAAATATACACTACAAGACCTACTTTCAGTTAAACCAGGAAATACAAAAGGTAGGACTGTCAAATGATGTGTCCTCTTAAGACTGTATTGTGCGTGTTTTGCTTGCTGTGTTTGCTCTGTCTTCAAGCTTCCCAGCTGTAACTGGCTTATGCCATAACAAATTTAACATTTTCTCCACCATGTTTAATTTTCACTTACAGTGAAACAACTAATAAAAGACCAATCTTTTAAATAAAAAAGCTGCTAAATGTAATGCACCTGCTATTTTTCTTTTTTCCATTTTAAGCATTTAATGTATATATTAGAAGCTAATTCTGTGACAGACATGGAATTGCTATGTATTAATCCAAGAATACTGATATGCAACCTCGTTATTGATATTGAATGGATCGTTTATATTAGGGTAGTGGAATGTTTCTTATATGCCTGTATGGCTTTAATTCAATGGGGGACTGAGAGAAGAACAAACACAGAGGCAACACAAAGGGCTCCCCGGATAAGAACATCTTGGCATACATCCATCAGACAACAGGGGAAAGCTATTAGCATCAAGGATCTTAGATACTCTGTCCACCAGAGATGCAAGCCTTGCTTTTTTGAGGCTCGGAGCTTGGAGATCAAAATGACGCTACACAGTTAAAAAGATCTTCTCAGGAGAGGAGGGGGGTTGGTTGCCAAGAGCTGTTGGGATATGCTGACTCAGAGAGAGGCTGTCTGGAGAGAGTCTAAAGAAGTTGGGCTTTGCCCCAAGTCAAGGAAGGCAGACAGGCACATAGACTGGTTTATAGGTTTTAAGATCTGCTTTCTCTAAAATGCTTTTGTTCTAACTAAACAATACTTTGCTTTAAGAAGGCTGTTTGGTCACTAGATACCACTGTCATTGCTCCTGTAGGGAACAGAACTGCAAGCACTGAAGTCAGACCTGCTGAGGTAATCACAGTTGATCACAGGGGATTGCAGCTCAGGATGCATGAGACTGGGAGAATCACGATTCTACTCCAAGACTATATCACTGGCAAGCATAGTTGGTTACTTCATTTGACCATGTACATACTTATGCATGTTTTGTACACCCATGTCAAGTGTCCACATATGCTGCACTGGACACAGATATAACACTGTGTAAACGCATAGAGCAGAGTCCACACTGCTGCTGTTATGCAATGTTAGTGCTACCAGGTAAGGGCAACATCCCAGGGTTCTGTGCATCACAAGGAGACACTCTAGGAACTGCTTTACTGTTCCTCCACTTTCACACATTTGCTGAGGCAGTTTCTGCTAGGCTCTTCCCCCAGCCACACTGGGTGGAAGTGACAGAGCAAGTGGATGATTAGCTGGTTCTGCTACAGCTCCTTATTGTGGAACAAACGTTTATGCAGCACTGTAGGTGATCAGCACCACGCTGGGCAGAACTTTCTGATATGTCAAAAATGGTTGACTTGGAGAGCGAATAACAATTTATTCAGCTGTCATGGTACAACTATTGTGAATGCTGGTATAGCCACACTATACCAATGGGTGGACCATCACTTTTGGTGCAGGAGACTTTAGTTTCCAAAAACAAACTGTTGTTTTGGGGAACCCCTGCATACGAACACCTAACTTAGCTCATGAAACTATACCCCAATATCCATGACCCTGAAAAAAGGGAATTCAGTTACAGACTTAGTAAGGACAGAAGTGCACATTTGGAAGGCTGAAATCTTGTTAGTGCTACCTACACATCAGTCTGAAGGTCAATGTGGCCAACACCAGTTATATAACTCTCTCCTGCTGCACACTCCATCATTTGTGAAGGTAAAGGGGAGTGCTTCCATCACAACTGGGCTCAGGACAAGTCTGGTTTACAAACCCTTTTCAGGCAGCCAGATTCCACCCAGGTGCAGTTGTCCTGGTTCTCAGCAGGCAAGGGAAATCAGGGAAGCCATATGTGCATACATCTTGGCACAACAGGGAAGCAGAAGATGACATCTGCCCATGCTGAGGGTCACCTTCACTCCTTGTACAGCACCTGATGAACACTGGCACATACTTGTGTGACTACATAGCTTTGTGCGGGTTTTGTTCCCCTGTAGCCAAAGGTCATTAGCCATTTTCTCCTGTGACAATTCACACATTACAGACAATTTCAACAGGGTAACTCTAACTTGGGCTGGGGTGTGTGCTGTGGAGGGTGGAGATCAAGTTGTAAGCTTGTCTTAACTGTTCACACTTGTTTACAAATCCCTGTTATTGAGAGCACTAAATCCTTATCAACGTTTGCTTGGGGGCACACCCATTCTGTTTTTTAACTATTCTTTCTCAGCGGTGCTAACTGTTATATGGTAACTATTATGTGGCTGTTAGAGTGGTTTTTATGGAGCACTAATCCCAAACTTGAAACTGATCAAGGCTGGAAGAAGGAGGAGAAGGAGGTGCGATTTAATCAATAGGTACTGGCAGATGCCTGTATTGTTACTTGGATTGTGTTTTGTTTTTCTGCATGTGACCCAAGCTATAAAGGCGTTTATCTGTCCATTTTCTGTGTTGTGCGGTCTGCTGCTTTTAGAGCTAGCAGTGCTTTCTGTAAGCACATAAGAATGTACTTTTCTCGTCCCTCCTGTGTATCCTTGGTATTAGAGATATTTTTTAATCTGGGTGTGTGTTGTGGGTGTGGGACAGACAGAAAAGTGTTTGCAGCATGACAACACCAGACAGTTACATGACGGCAATTCATATGCTGTGAATCATGGCGTCCAATCCTGAATGTGAAAACATCTTACATTCATCATACTTAGGAAGGAGGGTCCACACCCAAGTCAAGAAAACCATAACATTTATTAAAAGCTCTATATGGAACATGTAATTGAAATATTTGTAAAAAAAAAAAGTTAACAGAACATAACACACTGAATCTGGAAACAACGCCCAAATATTACTGTCTCTGCACTCATCTCCTCCCCCGACCTCCCCTGACCTCCCCCCCACACACACACACCGAGGGGGAAACAATGGGGAAAATTATTCTTGCAGGCATCCATTTGTCCTCTGCATAGAGTAGTGGGTTGGGCATTTGGTAGTCTTTAGGGACTCCTGAAGGCTCATCACTCCACTCCTGGATGCTCAGGGGGTCTCCCTGAGAGGGGTTCTGGTGTCCGTGGAGTGTGTGGAAGGCTCCTGCCACTGACTCGGAGTAAGGGTCCTTTGTTGCATCCTGGCTGGCAGCTGGAGGAGGTAGCAGTTTATGGACTGCTGCAGTGGCCAACGCATCAGGTGGACCCTGACCTCAATCAGCTACCAGTTCTATCAGCCTCTCCATTGGGGCATATTTCCATTCCCTAAGGGGTTCCTCCTGCTTCATGAGCTGGTCTCTTCCTGCTGAGGAGCCTGATCCTCCCATGCCCTGAGGAATCCAAACTGCTCCTGGTTCCTCCTGTCCATGTAAATGAGCAGATCCTCCAGGGTCCTTCATCTGCCTCTGCTGTCTCTGGGAAGCTGCTCCTGCCCTCCTGGCAGAATGGTTTCCTTCTTGGGAGCCAACAGTCCTGCCAATTCAAAGGCAAGGGTAGCATTATATAATTTTTTCCTCTGAAAGAGGCCACAAACTCCCCACAGATAACTTTGTTGTAAAAGGCCACAATTTGATACTTTTCAGCATTCCATGAATGCAACTGTTAGACTACCCTTGGTTCTCAGACACCTTTTGCAACCCATGAGGAAAGAGGATAGGATGCTAATGGTAAGTTACATGTACTAACGTTTTTTAAAGTGTTCATAGTGTCTCAAATTGGGGTGGCAGTTTCTTTCAGGGGCTATGTTATCAGTTTGCAATTTCTTCTTTAAAGGCTTGCCAACATTTGGAGAACATAGCAGTTTTCAAGAATGGAAAAGAAAAGTGGCTTTCCAGTCCTGTGGAGGAGATCTAGCAATCTATGACAGAGAGACATCTCTGCTGATGGTCACCCCTCCACATATTGCTGAATAGAGGGGTTTGGCCAACTATAAAGTTGGACCAAGAAGTTTTGCACTGCTGTTGAACCTCAAGACCCCACTGGAGTTTCTGCTACACCAGAAATTTGCTGAAATGTGCTTACTGGACTGGGAGGCAATTTTACTGGACATTCACTGTCATACAGAGCGTACAGAGTTTCATGCACAGGGAGATACAAATCATGAAAATCTCCCCCTCGCTCCACTGCCCCCCGGCATCACCAGAAGGTACTGCCATTCTGCCCATCCAACAGTGAAATGGACAAGGAAAGAAAGACGCACTGCAACTTTTTGGTTCCCTGATGTTTCAGATCTTCACATCAAGCCCTTTGCCTCTCCAGTGCCAAATTGTGTTTATCCAATCATCACACTGGATCCTTCTCCCACCTCTATTTCCTTCAGTGTCTGCAGCAAGTCTCAGCGAGGGGAGAGGCCAGACATCAGGGACAGAGCAACGACTGCTGTGACTAACTTTTCCTTACACAGCTAAAGTGTTCCTTCCCCCTCTAACTCCCTCTTCACCCCATTCTCTCCCCACCCCATTCTGCACATCTCCTGATTGTAAGGGGAAAGTAAGATCAGGGTGGAGTGTGGGGAGAAGCACTGAAACTATATTATTTCAATGAACAAGAGATAGCTTTTAGTAACTTTAGACAAACAGTATGTTTTCTCAACTGTCCCATGCCCAGCCAATGCCTTTTTAATCCCTCTCCCTTCCCCAAGTCCACCTGGCCCCAGGACCAGTACTGCCTGATTGCTGGCTGAGGAAAGTACGGACACAGGGGCAGAATGATTGGTCATTAATCTGTTTTATAGCTTCTGCCAGATGCATAATAGTGATGTACCAGAAATCAGTAGATTATTGATTTATAACCATGTGTTGCTTGGGGACTATGTAAGGGTTGAAGTGCAGCAGGGGCTGGGCTTAAATTCATGAATGTAGCTCCAAAGCAAGAGAGGATATTGACAGGAAGGGTGAAGGTTCTTTGTAATTTACCAGCCTTGGGTTCTGGTTCCCTCTGCAGTTCAGGGTCCTCCCCAGGTCATTATGGAGCTTCCTCAACCGCCTCCTTTGGGTAGAGGCACAGAATCACATGCTCCTCAATCTCCAAGTCTTCTGGGGCATCCTCAGAAGGTGGTCCCTGCCCCTCTTCAGCATCCTATTGGACAATGAGGTTGATGGGGTTGAGGTGGGGTTGTGAGCCTCTTCAGGCTCTGTACAGGAAGCCTTTGCCAGCACTCTGTCCAGATCATGGTAAAAAGGCCATGTACAACAAGCCCACCTGGAGTGACTGTTGAAGTCTTTTGCTCTCCTGTACAGGACCTGCAAGTGCTTGGTTCATCCCCAGCACTGTCCACTCAATGCCTCCTTGCTCCTAATTCTATGAAATTTCCCAGTACGGATGAATGTAGCTGCTGCTCCAGGAGACGTCTTGGGAGGTTTGGTCGGCGAGCCAGGCATGGTTGGCGAGCCAGGCAGCTGCTCTCAGAGCAAGATCTATGTTCACCTGGATTTGTGTGTAAAGAGCACAGTGGAAAGCTGTTCTGATGTGGTCAGCATGACTGGCTACTACCAGTGAAAACACAGGGACAGAGACCTTTATAGCTGGGGTAAGCATCAGGCAGAAAAGGGTTCTGTGCATTGTGGGGGGGTGGAGAACTATTGAAAGTCAAGACCTGGTACGCTCCACTTCTCCCAGCCTATCCTGTAAACTGGCACAAGTACAGGGCTGTGCCACAGGCCAAGGTATGCACTTATCCACATCCCTCAGGCACGCCAGCTTACTCGCCCTCTGCTCTCCTTCAGGCACATGTGACTGAGGTTTCGATGTGGACAGTGTGTGTGTGTGTGTGTGTGTGTGTGTGTGAGAGAGAGAGAGAGAGAGAGACAGTGTTTCTGGCACAGACAACCACATGGAAACATGTACAGTCACTAGTGCAAATGTAGCCCAAAAGAGTAGTGATGGTTTGAGGCCCAAACATAGAGGGGGTGCACTCAAAAAGCCCAGGAGAGGTCAGAAATGCAGTTAGCCCAGTAGCAATACATCAGTTCACAATAAAATAAAAATCATGAACTACAGCAATTTTGACAGGTTTCAGAGTAGCAGCCGTGTTAGTCTGTATTCGCAAAAAGAAAAGGAGTACTTGTGGCACCTTAGAGACTAACAAATTTATTAGAGCATAAGCTTTCGTGAGCTACAGCTCACTTCATCGGATGCATTTGGTGGAAAAAACAGAGGAGAGATTTATATACACACACACAGAGAACATGAAACAATGGGTTTATCATACACACTGTAAGGAGAGTGATCACTTAAGATAAGCCATCACCAGCAGCGTGGGGGGGGGGGGGAGGAGGAAAACCTTTCATGGTGACAAGCAAGGTAGGCTAATTCCAGCAGTTAACAAGAATATCAGAGGAACAGTGGGGGGTGGGGTGGGAGGGAGAAATACCATGAGGAAATAGTTTTACTTTGTGTAATGACTCATCCATTCCCAGTCTCTATTCAAGCCTAAGTTAATTGTATCCAGTTTGCAAATTAATTCCAATTCAGCAGTCTCTCGTTGGAGTCTGTTTTTGAAGCTTTTTTGTTGAAGTATAGCCACTCTTAGGTCTGTGATCGAGTGACCAGAGAGATTGAAGTGTTCTCCAACTGGTTTTTGAATGTTATAATTCTTGACGTCTGATTTGTGTCCATTCATTCTTTTACGAAGAGACTGTCCAGTTTGGCCAATGTACATGGCAGAGGGGCATTGCTGGCACATGATGGCATATATCACATTGGTAGATGCGCAGGTGAACGAGCCTCTGATAGTGTGGCTGATGTGATTAGGCCCTATGATGGTATCCCCTGAATAGATATGTGGACAGAGTTGGCAACGGGCTTTGTTGCAAGGATAGGTTCCTGGGTTAGTGGTTCTGTTGTGTGGTGTGTGGTTGCTGGTGAGTATTTGCTTCAGATTGGGGGGCTGTCTGTAAGCAAGGACTGGTCTGTCTCCCAAGATCTGAGAGAGCGATGGCTCGTCCTTCAGGATAGGTTGTAGATCCTTGATGATGCGTTGGAGGGGTTTTAGTTGGGGGCTGAAGGTGATGGCTAGTGGCGTTCTGTTGTTTTCTTTGTTGGGCCTGTCCTGTAGTAGGTGACTTCTGGGTACTCTTCTGGCTCTGTCAATCTGTTTCTTCACTTCAGCAGGTGGGTACTGTAGTTGTAGGAATGCATGATAGAGATCTTGTAGGTGTTTGTCTCTGTCTCTGTCTCTATACAGCTAAATTCAGTGCCTTGCACAAGAACAAATCCGCACAGACACACCCCTGGAGCCCCGACCTGGGGTATTCTATCTTCTACCCAAGATCCATAAACCTGGAAATCCTGGACGCCCCATCATCTCAGGCATTGGCACCCTGACAGCGGGATTGTCTGGCTATGTAGACTCCCTCCTCAGGCCCTTCGTTACCAGCACTCCCAGCTATCTTCGAGACACCACTGACTTCCTGAGGAAACTACAGTCCATTGGTGATCTTCCTAAAAACACCATCCTAGCCACTATGGATGTAGAAGCCCTCTACACCAACATTCCACACAAAGATGGACTACAAGCCGTCAGGAACAGTATCCCCGATACTGTCACGGCTAACCTGGTGGCTGAACTTTGTGACTTTGTCCTGACCCATAACTATTTCACATTTGGGGACAATGTATACCTTCAAATCAGCGGCACTGCGATGGGTACCCGCATGGCCCCACAGTATGCCAACATATTTATGGCTGACTTAGAACAACGCTTCCTCAGCTCTCGTCCCCTAATGCCCCTACTCTACTTGCGCTACATTGATGACATCTTCATCATCTGGACCCATGGAAAAGAAGCTCTTGAGGAATTCCACCAGGATTTCAACAATTTCCATCCCACCATCAACCTCAGCCTGGACCAGTCCACACAAGAGATCCACTTCCTGGACACTACGGTGCTAATAAGCGATGGTCACATAAACACCACCCTATATCAGAAACCTACTGACCGCTATTCCTACCTACATGCCTCTAGCTTTCATCCAGATCATACCACTCGATCCATTGTCTACAGCCAAGCGCTACGATATAACCGCATTTGCTCCAACCCCTCAGACAGAGACAAACACCTACAAGATCTCTATCATGCATTCCTACAACTACAATACCCACCTGCTGAAGTGAAGAAACAGATTGACAGAGCCAGAAGAGTACCCAGAAGTCACCTACTACAGGACAGGCCCAACAAAGAAAACAACAGAACGCCACTAGCCATCACCTTCAGCCCCCAACTAAAACCTCTCCAACGCATCATCAAGGATCTACAACCTATCCTGAAGGACGAGCCATCACTCTCACAGATCTTGGGAGACAGACCAGTCCTTGCTTACAGACAGCCCCCCAATCTGAAGCAAATACTCACCAGCAACCACACACCACACAGCAGAACCACTAACCCAGGAACCTATCCTTGCAACAAAGCCCGTTGCCAACTCTGTCCACATATCTATTCAGGGGATACCATCATAGGGCCTAATCACATCAGCCACACTATCAGAGGCTCGTTCACCTGCGCATCTACCAATGTGATATATGCCATCATGTGCCAGCAATGCCCCTCTGCCATGTACATTGGCCAAACTGGACAGTCTCTACGTAAAAGAATGAATGGACACAAATCAGACGTCAAGAATTATAACATTCAAAAACCAGTTGGAGAACACTTCAATCTCTCTGGTCACTCGATCACAGATCTTAGAGTGGCTATACTTCAACAAAAAAGCTTCAAAAACAGACTCCAACGAGAGACTGCTGAATTGGAATTAATTTGCAAACTGGATACAATTAATTTAGGCTTGAATAGAGACTGGGAATGGATGAGTCATTACACAAAGTAAAACTATTTCCCCATGGTATTTCTCCCTCCCACCCCACCCCCCACTGTTCCTCTGATATTCTTGTTAACTGCTGGAATTAGCCTACCTTGCTTGTCACCATGAAAGGTTTTCCTCCTTCCCCCCCCCCCCCCCCCGCTGCTGGTGATGGCTTATCTTAAGTGATCACTCTCCTTACAGTGTGTATGATAAACCCATTGTTTCATGTTCTCTGTGTGTGTATATAAATCTCTCCTCTGTTTTTTCCACCAAATGCATCCGATGAAGTGAGCTGTAGCTCACGAAAGCTTATGCGCTAATAAATTTGTTAGTCTCTAAGGTGCCGCAAGTACTCCTTTTCTTACAGCAATTTCGTCAGTTAAAGCTACATTATCTTATAATATCAGTGTAGGATGGCCCAGCAGTTCAGTACACAAAACATGGGGTCCAGCACTTGGATCCCCTCCTCCCGCGAGAACTTTCTCTCTTGATCAAAGAAAAACATATGTAACAAACATCCAAATGTAACACAAAACTATCCCTAAATTCATGGTTTCTTATCTAACCCCATAGCCCCATGTAAGGAAATGAGAAAAGTCTTCTCCCAGGTAAAAAGAAAAGGAGGACTTGTGGCACCTTAGAGACTAACAAATTTATTAGAGCATAAGCTTTTGTGAGCTACAGCTCACTCCATCGGATGCATATTCTCCCAGGTAGTCTCTCTCTTCCTATTGCTTCATCTGTTGCTGATATTGGCCCCTTACTGGAGTACCTGTAGGACCTGTGTAGCTATTAACTCCTTGTTTGCCAGGAACAGCATAAGTCACTTCAACCTTGTCACAATCATATTCGTTACCAAGACTGGTTGGACTAGATGACCTCCTGATGTCCCTTCCTACTTGATATTCTATGATTAATATAGCCAGGAGAATAAAGATTTAACAAAATCTCCTCTTGGAAATGAGAATATAATCAGAATCAACGTAGTGTTGATGCAAGGATTCCCAAGAAAATACAGAGCTTTTCTACACACAGTATTAATGGAATCCCTATCAAGAACCAAACTTCGTATTTATATATCTACTTTATAAGAATGTGCCCCAGAAGTCCCATTTGTTAAAGCAAAACATATCTGATGGCAAGATACGTCAGAGGGTTGATTCAAAACATCTCAAAGCACCATTTATAAGGATTTCTTCTCTCCGTTCCTCCATCTAAGTCGTAAACAAGAATGGTGAACTAAAAGTTTGAGTTTCATGGAGTCTTTCTTCTTACTCAATAGCAAACTCATAGCAACACATAGCTACTAATCTAAGGGAGGAACAAAGCACCGAGCAAAGATGAGAGCTGTTTCCCAAGTGAACATACAACTACACTTATTATAAATATGAAGCCAAATTATTCTTTTAAAGATGCCAGTGCATAAATTAAGCCTGCCTGGGCAAAGGGGAATTTGTGTATTAACGAGTTAGGCAGATTTTCAGCCTACAATTTATGTACATGCTGAATAATAGACTGTCATCTTTAGAGCACCTTCCTCTATCACATTATACAAATGCCACCTGTGCAGTATAGTTTATCTTCAGTGAAGATAAAACACATATGAAATGAGCATTGTAAAATGTTTTGAAATGCTCTAAAGAAGCCCTGTTTCCAGTCCATTTTGCTATTAAAAATATCTATACATATTTGTTTGCTTTGTTGAGTTGATTTTTGTTATGTTTTCTCATCATTAATTTATCTACTATCCTTATATTATCATTTTGGATTGGTAATATAAATATGGGGGCACACACTGAGCCCCTGACAATGGGGGGGCTGAGGTGAATGGGGTACCTAGTATGAGGGTAGAGGTAAAAGGGAGAAACCCAGAGACAAAGGCATGAGGAAGGAGATGGGGCAGCGGGGGGGGGGGGGTTCAGGGAGTCCCTGAAACAGAGGGGGATGAGAAGGAAGCACACAATGAGGTTATGGCAGGGAACAGAAGAGCCTCCTGGTGTTTGCAATGAGCTCGGCCTACAGAAACAACAAAGCCTGTGATTCTCTAGTTATGATTCATAGATATTAAGGTCAGAAGGGACCATTATAGTAAATGGTTACACTGTAGGGACAGTGGGTGACAGTTGCATACAGAGTTCCCTTTTCTCCTCTGGATGTTTTTTAGACTTTGCTTTGATGATGGAGAAAGATGGCAGCCCAACTACTATGACACTTTAATTACTATAGGTCATGATGACCCCTACCTGTAAACATGGGATTTGTATTCTGGGAAGGAGTATATGCCTGGAGGAAAACTGAGCAATTTGTATTAAGACAAAAACTCAGATGCATGAACCTTCCTTCAACTGTTTGTTTTTTAACTTGTCACAATGCTGACCTCACCAGTCAAAACATCACCAGAGTTTCTTTCCTGCTTTTCAGTCACTACGGCTATGTCTACACTATAGCCTATGTTGGCAAAACTTATGTCACTCAGGGGTGTGAATATTCCACCCCCCCGAGCAATATAAGTTACACCTACATAAGCGCTTGTGGGCACATTGCTATGTCAGCAGGAGAGCTTCTCCCGCAGACATAGCTTCTGCCACTCACGGAAGAGCTCTCTCCCATCACCATAGAGCATTTTCACCAGACCGGCTGCAGCAGCACACCTGTATGCAGCACTGTACCTATAAACATGGCCCAGCCCCAAAATATTCCTGTTTAACCCACTCAGAAGAAAGACAAAAAAATACAGAATGTGTACTTATGTCCCAAATCCTCTCCCCTGTGCAAACCCCAGGTAAACACACTTTATGCAGGGGATTCCATGGGCTCAGGTTAGGAGGTGGGGGATGAAATCCATTCTGCAACCAAGGATCAGCTGCTTTATCATTATTATTACAGCTGATGCCACAGCTCATTAGCCTTTGTGGCCACTACCGCCTTCTCTCCATATGAAATTGTTCAGCCAATGATTTTACTTAGCGGCCAATCATATGACCCACGGACCCCTCCATAACATCACAGAAAGAGCAACCTGATAGGAAGCTACATGGTACACAAGGGGTGTGACCACATGTGCTGACTCTATGTAGCCTGCGCCCACATTGCTTTTCAGGCTGGATGCAGCTAGAGAGGGGATGCAAGGTTTGATTCTCCTAAGAGCATAGGGTCTCCCAAGATCATCTTAGCTTTTATTTCTGTGTGCATCTCCCTATCCCATTCCTTCCTTAAAGACAAAATTAATATCAGTGAGCAGAACTGACCAGAGAATGACAAATCCATTTTGCAGCAACTTTCAACTTTCTGAAATTTGTTTCATTCTGCATGGTCATGAAGACAAAAAACTTTTAGAGTATTCTCACTAAATGGAATTGTGTCAGAAACATCCATTTGGGGATCAAATGGTCAAGATTTCTATTTGAGTTTCTCTTTCTCTCTTGAAGAAAAGGAGTACTTGTGGCACTTTAGGGACTAACAAATTTATTAGAGCATAACTTTCGTGAGCTACAGCTCACTTCATCGGATGCATTTGGTGGAAAATACAGAGGGGAGATTTATATACACACACAGAGAACATGAAACAATGGGTTTTATCATACACACTGTAAGGAGAGTGATCACTTAAGATAAGCCATCACCAGCAGCAGGGGGGGAAAGGAGGAAAACCTTTCATGGTGACAAGCAAGGTAGGCTATTTCCAGCAGTTAACAAGAATATCTGAGGAACAGTGGGAGGTGGGGTGGGGTGCGGTGGGGGGGAGAAATAACATGGGGAAATAGTTTTACTTTGTCTTTCTCTCTTGAGACATGAGAAACCTTCCCATCCAAACTTTGTCAAAATTGATACATCTCTACAAAACGTTTCAGCTTCAACAAAACATCATACTTCAATTAAAACATATTTCACCGAAATATTCTGACTAGTTCTATCAATCAGCCAATAAATAGAAAAGAAAATAAGATAATAAAGTAATAAATTAGAGACAATCAACCTTTAAACAACAGAAGAGCCTCTTGTTTTGTGGCTCACTTCAGTTCTGTTTAATGACAATTCAGAATATTTAAACACAAAACAAGTTTAAAACAAAGTAACAAGTTTATTGTAAAGGACTATAATACAGTCATCAAAACAGGTTATTGGAGAGGTTGGATTAGTCTAAATTAGATAAATTGCCATAATTCATTTAGGTAACCAACCTGGAACTAATCCATATCTGTAATTATCATCTAATAGCTATTTTGGAGCCTGTGGTGGGTTGGGGGTACTCCATCCAGTGTGGGGTAAATGCACCCCATGAATAAGTGCCAGACTGCCTTAGGCCTCAGGACAGTAAGACCTACTGGTCAGAGCCAATGGAGTTGTCCCTCCTCTCAGGGCTGTAAGGCCCAGAAGCCAGAGTCAGAGTCACCCTGGCTCCCAGGCCTGGTAGCCAGAATCAATATGGCTGTCCCTTCTGTTGGGACTGAGTGGCCGGACAAGGAAGTGGGCCGCCACTTGGGGTGGGTGATGGCAGGGACTGGGGTCCTGGCCGAGGACCCTAGCAGTGGCAGAGTCTTCTGCCGCTGAGCCAGAGGGGCTGCAACTGAAACACGCCGCCTTCCCACAGGACTATAGCTAGTCCCCCTCCTCTCCCAGCGACTTTATACCGTGTCTCCTGGAGCTGCCGTTGAGGCGTTGTCAGGGTCTCCAGGCTTCTCAGCATGTGTGGTTTCCGGTGACTTTGATTCCTCTTGGGCATCCACATGCACTTGGGCATCTGTCTGGATCTTAGCATTTCCAGCTTCCATGGTCGGGGTTCCAGCTGCTCCTGTGCTGGAGCCAGCAAGGCCTGGCTATCCTCCTCAGCAGTCAGCCCAGACTGGGCTGGGCTGCTCCCTTTTATACTAGTGCTTCACCTGGAGCAGGCCCAGTAGGGGCACAGCTTACTCAGCTCACAGCGAGTTAACAGTTCCCTGTCCAGTGTAGGGTGAACGCTCCCCATCACAGAGCCTCTTTGGAATGAGCTGTTGACACCTAGCCACTTTTCAAAAGACCACAACTAGTGCCGTGGCCAGCACTTGATCCAAAGATCACTGAAGTCCATGGAAAGATGTGCTTTGACTTCAGTGGGTTTTGTAACAGAAGATCCTTCCAAAATGGAATTGAAGAACATTTCCAAGGTGATCTCCCAGCTAGCAATCGGAACCTTTCAAACTACTTAAGTCAGAGGGAGATTTTTGTTTTTAAACTCTGTTAAAAGCAGGTGAAAAAATGAGCAGATATTTTCACTCACTTTAGTTCACTACCAGAACAAATGTTTCTGTGTTTTTTATTTCAAATAGCTATTTTCCCTGAGACAACTGTTGTAGACTTTTGCTTTACGTTTTTCAGACCAAAGAAGACAACCACAGGTAAGGCTATGATGACCTATATGAAGCTCAGAGCAACTGGCTGACCATCCCTGTTCTGAAGTGTATTTTCCAATATTCCAACAGGGGGGTAGCATTCAACACCAATCCAAATATCCTTGCTAAATTACTTCATGTTTCCAAAGCATCTTGAATCCAAAGGTTATGGAACTGCTAAGTGCTATCATTATTCCCTCAGGGCAAAGGACTTGTCTGTGCTTGGCCAAGTTTGAGCACCCTGTCAACCAAAACAAATTAGCAGCAGCAGCTTCATCATTGCTTGCACAGGACATAATTGCTGTTGACCACTATTTTATTTCTATATCAGGCACATTCACAAAGGCATGACTTTTGCATGGGATGTCTTTCAGCAATTGACCTTTAATTTTGTTTGAGTCAGTTACAGTATCTTTTTTATGGAGAGCAGCAGTGTGTTTGTATATAATGTAGGGCTGCCAAACAATTAAATTAATTGTGATTAATCACAATTAATCGTGCTGTTAAATAATAATAGAATACCACTTATTTAAATATTTGTGGATATTTTCTACATTTTCAAATATATTGATTTCAATTACAACACAGAATACAAAGTGTACAGTGCTCACTTTATCTCTATCATGGAACATTGAACTTACAAATGTAGAATTAAGTACAAAAAAATAACT
The DNA here is from genome assembly GCF_009764565.3 of Dermochelys coriacea. Lineage (NCBI taxonomy): Eukaryota > Metazoa > Chordata > Testudines > Dermochelyidae > Dermochelys > Dermochelys coriacea. The sequence continues at coordinate 233,452,835 of NC_050069.1, forward strand.
GCATTCAAAAATACAACAATGTAAAACTTTAGAGCCTACAAGTCCACTCAATCCTCCTTCTAGTTCAGCCAATTGCTCAGACAAACAAGTTTTTTTTTACATTTGCAGGAGATAATCCTGCCCGGTCCTTGTATACAATGTCACCTGAAAGTGACAACGTGCATTCGCCTGGCACTGTTGTAGCTGCGGTTGCAAGACATTTATGTTGCAGATGTGCTAAAGATTCATATGTCCCTTCATGCTTCAACCATCATTCCAGAAGACAAGCATCCACGCTCATGACGGGTTCTGCTCGATAACAATCCAAAGCAGTACGGATTGACACTTGTTAATTTTCATCATCTAAGTCAGATGCCACCAGTAGAAAGTTGATTTTCTTATTTGGTGGTTTTGGTTCTGTAGTTTCAGCATTGGAGTGCTGCTCTTTTAAGACTTCTGAAAGCATGCTCCACACCTCATCCCCTCAGATTTTGGAAGGCACTCGGATTCTTAAACCTTGGGTTGAGTGCGGTAGTTATCTTTAGAAATCTCACCTTGGTACCTTCTTTGCGTTTTGTCAATCTGCAGTGAAAGTGTTCTTAAAAGGAATGACATGTGCTGGGTCATCATCCTTATCATGAGATGATACTATAACATGAAATATACAGCAGAATGCAGGTAAAACAGAGCAGGAGACATACAATTCTCCCCCAAGGAGTTCGGTCACAAATGTAATTATTTCCAAGCGTCATCAGCATGGAAGCATGTCCTCTGGAATGGTGGCCACAGCATGAAGGGGTTGTACTAATGTTTAACATATCTGACAAGTAAATTACTTTACAACACCAGCTACAAAACTGCCATGCGAACACCTGTTCTCACTTTCAGGTGACATTATAAATAAGAAGTGGGCAGCATTATCTCCTGTAAATATAAAAGAACTTAGTTTGTCTTAGCAACTGGCTGAACAAGAAGTAGGACTGAGTGGACTTGTAGGCTTGTAAGTTTTACATTGTTTTGTTTGAATGCAGTTATGTAACAAAAAAAATCTACATTGTTAAGTTCAACTTTCATGATAAATAGACGGCACTATAGTACTTGTATGAGATTACCTGAAAAATACTATTTCTTTTGTTTATCATTTTTACAGTGCAAATATTTGTAATAAAATAATATAAAGTGAGCACTGTACACTTTTTATTCTCTATTGTAATTGAAATAAATATATTTGACAATGTAGAACAAACATCCAAAATATTTAATAAATTTCAATTGGTATTCTATTGTTTAATAATGTGATTAAAACTGCGATTAATCACAATTAATTTTGTTAACTGTGATAATTTTTGAGTTAATCGCATGAGTTAACTGTGATTAATTGACAATCTTAATATAATTATAAAATACCTTATATTGACATATTGGTCACCAGGCTCTCTTATCCTATTGAAGGCGTATAGTTGGATCAAATACATGGATATAATTCAACTAGATAAAGATTGTCTGTGGACCAAATGAATCAGGTAGCTGGTGTGGTAATGCATGTGAATTATTTGGCATGTCTCAGAGATCTTCTGTAATGCACCATTGGTACCATGTCAGATTGTGAACATTAAAACTGGGAACCTCATATTAGCCCCAAGATTGTGAAAATACACCTACTTCAAGTTCTATTCTACTGAGGACCTATGGGAAAGGAAGGCATAGTTGTATCTAGGGCCCTCCCATTCCTCAGTGTCAGGGACAGACCTACAATAGTGTAAATAAACGCAGTGTTTCAATGTTTTCCATTACAAGAAGTCCTCTCAATTCTGATTGCTTTAGTTCAGAGGCTGTGGAGTGTCCCATCTTTCTGTTTTAGAGTTTGCAAGAGTGCCTTCCTACTCCTATGAGAGATTCCTGAATCTAAATCTGAGTCTGTCAAATGTTGTGAAAGGCACAAACAAGGCTCTGCCATCCCTGTCTATCCTGGGTTGCTTTTGCATCCATCTCCCTTATAATCAATACATAGGAAATGCTGCAGCTTTACATCACATGAGATTGATTTTCCACATAGGAAATAGCTGTAAGCTAGTTATAATCAGTACACTAAAAGGACATCACACTATATTATATTTACTTATATCTTCCAGTCTAGTGTGGTATTGTAAGAGACATTCAGAATGTGTCTTTAAACCAAAATTTAGTTCCTTCTCTTCCTATTCTAGTCACTTCTAAACTAAAATACAAAATTTTCTATTTGTTCTACCACTACATGTTAAAATAGAGACTTTCACACAGCAGCCATGGGTTGTATCCATTCCCAAGGTGCATCCACCAATGTTGACCTTAGGAAGTGTTTCTGAAGCCAGCGGCCACACAAGATGCTCCCTCATCTGAGAAGATATTTCTAAGAAAGAAATTCATTCACAGCACCCAAATCGTCTCCTTTTATCTCTGTACAGCAATAGAGCTCATGTAAATGACATAATGGTCGATTTATTGTGTATTCCCAGTGAATCCCTGTGCCCATCCCCCATGTGCTTTGTGTGTGCTTTGCACATCACAAACTCACAGTATTCAGTGAAAGTTCAGGGTGTGCCACTGAACACAAGATTAGACGATAGTTCTAATGCTGGGATAGGTTCTTCCCCAGCAGACTAAAAATTAACTGCAGGCTGACTGATATTCAAAGGGGGTCCTAGGCCAAAGAGTCTTCCTTGCTGAGCTGTGAAATGAAGAGGGACAATACAACCCCCAAAGATTTCTATACCACCCCTTTATGCCACGAACAAACACCAACTGGTGGAGGCTGCCATCATGAGCATTAAGCTACAGAAAACTCCAGTGAGACAGCCCATGCCCAACACTAGGGCAACTTTAGCACCAGCATAATGCCAGAGACATGGCACAAGGACACTTCCCATCTCTCCCTGCATACCAAGAAAGCATTCTCACAGTTTCTCCCCCCTAGTACTGTAGGATATCTTGCAGTCTAGGATGCCCCAGAAAGCGATGGAGGAAGCTTTTTCCAGCAATGTAAACCACTAAGCCAGGATGCTCAGTCTAGCACCTTATACCAGCATTGAAAGTGACATTCACATGCCTTTTAAAAAATGTTTTCTTAAAGAACAAGAATGAAAAAAATAAGTAATCAGCTTCAGCTGCACATCACCCCTCTGCTTCCAATTATGTTCAAGTATTTGTGTCTTCTAATTCCTTGCCTTTACAAATATTTAAACACTTGGGTCAACATAAGGTCACTGAAGGTCCCACTTTGACAGTGAGGTAATTCCTCCTTCCAGAAAAAACACTAAAAGTTAATAGGGACTAAAGGAGCTACTGCCTCTGGGGAAAGGTGGTGTTCTGTTCCATCAGGAAAAAAACATGGTCATTCTCTTCAGGTATCTGTTTTGTCAGTTTGTGCCCTTATCTATGCTTGGTCTGTCTGTCTGTCTGTGTTCTGATTCACTTCATCTGAAGTCTATCAGCCTGAGTTTTTTCGCTGAATTTGGAATATGTTTGGCCTTGCTCATTTTCCCTACTGCTCAGGGGTGGCGAATATTCAGGAATATGCAGAGCACAGGGGCCCTGCTCCATCAATATTCGGAGCTGGGTCTCTCCCCCACCCCTGCGCGCCTCCCCCCATTGCGTTCTCCCATCCCCGCCTGCCATCCCTAGGCAATTTAAAAGGCTCCGGGGGCCTATGCCGCCACCACTGGCAGCACAGCAGGGCTAAAGCAGCTTCCTATCCACCCTCGCGCCACTTCCGGAAGCGGCTGGGACATCCCTGTGGCTCCTGTGGGTGAGGGAGTCTCAGTACCTGGGGCGGGGACAGCACACAGACTCTGGCATTGGAACTGCAGCCAATGGGAGCTGCGGGGGCAGTGCCTGCAGAAAGCCCCTGCCCCCCCCCCACCGCACCTAGCAGTCACTGCCAGAGAGGTGTGCGGGTCGCTTTCAGGAGCCGCCCAAGGTACGCACCACACCCCTCACCTCCTCCCACACCCCAACCCCTTGCCCCAGCTCAGAGCGCGCACCCCACACCCAAACTCCCTCCCAGAGCCCACACCTCATCCACACCCAAACTCCCTTCCAGAGCCTTAGGCAGGTGTGGCAGGGGTCAGGGAGTAGGACTTGGACCTGTTCTAGGCACCACCAAAAATTATACAAACCTGCCACTTCTGAACTGCTCAGACTTAGCATGAGCTTATCTGCGTGGGTTTACTGCACTGAGACATCATTACTGCACTTGGACATCATTCATTTTAGTAGCTTCAATTTACCTTTTGTTTTGCTGGTATTTTCTTAACATTGAGCACATGCATTTGTCTGTCAGGCATCTTTCCTACAAATGTGCTTTCACATTAATTGTTCTTTGCTTACCAGTGTCTTTGTTCATATTTATAATGTGACCAAAACTGCCTTGATTAACAGGGTGTGGAGCATAACATCTGTTTGTGGTTTAATGTAGGATGTTGGTTGTTCAGGATGTAATGTGGCTACTAATCAAGCTATGAATAATACAATTTGGAGAACATAAAATAACTTGAAAATACTGAGGCAATGAGGGAATTAGCAGCTAGTAGAGAGGCTGCAATGCAAAGCTAGAGAGAGTGAAGAGGGGTCAAGAGAAGTACATTTGGTGGGTCTGGGCTAGTTGCCACAGGCATGCATCTCTCTACAGAACTTTAACCTATGTAAAAGGTCCTTTCCTATCTCTCCAGTTCATGAGATTTTGGTGGAGTTTTTGTATTAGGTTGTATCACGCAGGAATCATTGTGACTCATGGTCTTGATAATTGCATATGAAACTTCAAAATATCTTGTTGCTTAGATGGAGCTATACTGTCAACATGTAATGCCACTGTACATTGCAGGTCCAAGATACTTTTCTCAGTGCCTTTAATTTTAGTTTGGCGGAAGTGGCCAAATGTTACATCATTAGGCTCTGTTGGCTCCATGCGTGAAACTACAGAGGCCCTGAGGAAATAATAGGCAAGAATTCTCCTTATTACGCAACTACTGCATTCTTGTAGTGATTTTGCTGCTGTTCACCTCTTGTAGGGATCTCAGAAGGATCAGAGTTATTTATTTTAAGAATGAACGGTCTCACAGAGTAATTTATAAACAGTGGTGATTAACAGGAAGCTTCTCACAGGCACAAAGACCAGTTGATGCCTTACTCAGGGCATGGCTACACTTGCAGATGTAGAGCGCGGGAGTTAAACCAGCCCTCGGAGACGCAGCAGGGAAAGGCTGCCCTGTGTTTACACTGTCAGCTGCAAGCGCAGTGGTGTGGCCACAGATGCAGCTCTTGCAACACCACAGAGAGCAGTGCATTGTGGTAGCTATCCCAGTGTGCAAGTAGCTGCAGTGTGCTTTTCAAATGGGGGGGCGGTGGAGTGTGACAGTGAGTGTATTGTGTGTATGTGGGGGAGAGACAGTGTGTTATGGGGGGGCAGAGAGTGTGTCAGCATGCTGTCTTGTACATTCAGACAGCAGCAGGGGGAAACCCCATCAGCCCCCCCCCCACACACACACACCTGCCTCAGCAGCAGCAGCATTCCACAATAATGGTTTGCTTTGTCCCAGAGCAGATAAGCATGTGGGCTGTCAGAAACAGAGTTTTGAAAGGGGATATGCGCATGCCTGCAGCCAAGTTCAAAACAATGACAAGAATGGTCACCTGACTTCAAGGGATTATGGGATGTTTCTGGAGGCCAATCACAGCTCAGTAATGCAACAAGTTGTCCACACTGACACCTGGGCGTTTCAGCCAGGACGCAGCAAGCTTTATGCTTCTCATGGAGGTGGATTACCAGGAGCGCTCCAGCTGCCAGTGTGGACACCTCAGGAGTTAGGGTATCTGGGGCTGATTTAATGCGTTCTAACTTACAAGTGTAGCCAAGGCCTCACATTAACAACAAGGAGTCCGGTGGCACCTTAAAGACTAACAGATTTATTTGGACATAAGCTTTTGTGGGTAAAAAGCCCATTTCTTCAGATGCATGGAGGGAAAATTACAGATCCAGAATATTTATGCCTGTATCTGTAATTTTCCCTCCATGCATTTGAAGAAGTGGGGTTTTTACCCACGAAAGCTTTTGCCCAAATAAATCTGTTAATCGTTCAGGTACCACCGGACTCCTCATTGTTTTTGTGGATACAGACTAACACGGCTATCCCTCTGATAGTTACTCAGATTGAAAGTTAATAGAAGTTGGGTGCCTAACTTTCATTTATGCCTTTGAAAAGATCTTCCCCTAAAAAGATATTTGAGGGACTCATTAAAATCAGGGACACTGTTCTGGAAAATATCCAAACTGACTTGAATTACAGCTTCCCTGCAAACTGAACAAAGACTGAAGGCTTTTTCCAGTTTGGATCCATTTGGATACCACACTAAATATATATGAATGTTTTTTTACCTCCACTGCACTAGCTGTCCTCCTGTCACATATTAATAGCCCATTAAGAGATGGCCACCCTCTCTTCCTATAGAGGCAACTGATCACCAGTGAGACCTGTCTCACTTTCCCCACCCAACAGTTTCACTGCCTTTGATGAGAAAGATGTTTTGTCCTGTCCTCCAGCTTGTTGTCACTCCTATCTCTGCCTACGGCCTATTCTTTAGTAACAGCACCTTTGTAGAGCTAGCTGGGTTCTGCGCCATCCCACTGTATGTTTTCACCGTTGGTGATAAGAGTAACATAACTTTCCACACAGGGTTGCTAGTGCCACCCTCTTTGTAGAGCTGGCTATGAAATCTCTCATCATTCAAAGAGTTTTACTGGAAGCCCCTTCATTTGGCCACATGTCTGTTTAGTCACAAAGGTTTGTTCAACTAAAGCTTGCAGTTTGGAGTGTTGTTACTGTTTAGGACACTATAAACTGTACAGAAACAAAAGCTATGGGATGAAGATAATTTTATTGGCAGCTGCAGATCCTCCTGGTATGTAGTTTCAGGAAAACATGCAGCAGCCTTTATCACTTTCTCACCAGAAATGGAAACAGGACAGAGCATAACAGTTAAAGTATGTGACTGAGAAGACAAGCAGATATGCTTCACCATGTGATCAGCAAAATCACAGCCTTGCTAGGATCACAAGAGTGTGGAGTTCTGCCCCAAAATCCAGAAAGTCTACAAGACAGGGACATAAACACAGAGGGTGGGGAAGAAAGGACAGCATGATGATAATAGAAGGATAGTCAATAATACATTCTGCATACCCACTGCCACCCATTTTAATCCTCTGCCCCGCACTCATCCTCTAGATTTCTCACATCAATGAGTTTTGTGTTAGGATTGAATATGATGAAGGAGGTAGCTTTTATAATTATGTTTGGGGAGTTCATCTCAAGATCAGACATAGTAGGAGGGAGGCACAGAATCACCTGTGTGCATTTATTGTTCACTCTGTTTTCTGCTTCATTATCCAAATACATTTTTCTGCTTGACACATACACACTACATATGATTGTGCTAGTGTTCAAAAGCAGACAAAACAAATTTGCCCATGCTTATCTAAACTCTAGAAGCAGGAACCTGTCCTATTTGTTGTAGTGTTACCTATGAAGGACTATAAGTTATTATTATTGTTATATTATTATTATTATATTAAATAATTTTATGGGAAAGAGGAGGATGGAAACGGAGATAAGCTAGGAAAGAGATCTGGTCAAACTGTTTTGTTGGAACGGCGAAGTAAACACCTTGTGATGCCAGCTAAAAAGTGCCATGCGAATGCCTGTTCTCACTTTCAGATGACATGTACTCACGAAGTGGGCAGCATTATCTCCTGCAAATATAAAAAACCTTGTTTTGATCAATTGGCTGAACAAGAAGTAGGACTGACTTATAGGCTCTAAAGTTTTACATTGTTTTATTTTGAATGCAGTAATTTTGTACATAATTCTACATTTGTAAGTCAACTTTTATGATAAGAGATTGCATGAACAGTACTTGTATTGGGTGAATTGAAAAATACTATTTTCTTGTCTTTTAAAGTGCAAATATTAGTAGTCAAAAGTAAATATAAAGTGAGCACCGTACACTGTATTCTGCATTTTAACTGAAATCAATATATTTGAAATGTAGAAACATTCAAAACTATTTAAATAGTATTTTATTATTCTTTAACATCAATTAATTTTTAATCATTGACAGCCCTAATTACACTATTTTTATTCAATTGAATTTTTTCATTTTTTTATTCATTTTAGATGAATTTTGAAACAAATTTAAAAAAAAGAAAAATTTCATTTCTAAGGATGGTGAGGAACTATTTAATGTGCTACTGCGGCAGACAACTAGAAATAATATGAAATTAGGAAAGGGAAATCAGAATGAATGTCAAAAAATACTTCCTGGAAGTAAGATCTATGAGTCTATAAAATAATCTCCAAGGGAAGTGGTTTAAAGCTTGGCAACTTTAAAATCAGGACTGGACAAAAGACTTCCAAATGTGTGAGGATGGGTTCATGCTTTGATAAGGAGATAGATGGGATCATCTAATAGGTCTTCAGCCTTCTTTTCAGTGATGTCATATGAAAATAAAATTGAAAACACAACAGTAAACAGTCTAAAAATAAAAATGAATAGTGCCAGACAACCTAGAATTATCTAAATAATGTGAATTAATTTTAAAAGTAGCCCAATGTCAAAAATGTATTTAGAATTAAAGCTGAGAATCTGAAGCAGTTGTGAGTGGATAGTGTTTACATCTCCTTCAAAAGCAGTGTTGCGTTCTCATCAGTACACTATTCACATACAATCCTCTTTGCAAAGTTCAAAGAAGGGCAGGTACTATTGATCCAAGGACAAAAAGAAGTAGGAGCAGAGACTATAAAATCTGAATTTATAGCCTATAAAGAGACAGTTCTGAGGGTATTTAATTTAGGTATATAAACCTTAAATAGTACAGTTAATGCCAAATGCCCCTTTTTTTTTTTTGTGAGGGAGACACAAGAAAACAAGGGGCATAATTGCAAAGTAAAGACAAATTTGAAACAGATATCATGTGTCCCATTTTTCTTCACAAAGAATCATAAGTGCGGATAGAATGGTTTACCAAGCAAAGATGCTGAAGCTAAACACTGGTGGGATATCAAGAAACAATTACCGGAAATGGCATCCTGAGGGGATAAAGTATTAAAAGAAAATGAACCTTAATAGGTTGAATAGACTTCACTTATTCACTGAAATTTATTAGGGTCATAAACCTTGAAACAAATACAGTAGCAGAAAGATAAGCTATAGGTAGTTGACTTGCTAATGTTTTCTTTGTTTTTATATATAAGTGGTTTTATCTTTTGCTGCATAATGGCAGCACAAATGGACACACAAATACATTCGTGATAATTCAGCCATTCGGGCAAAATTAACAAAAGTAAGCTCTAAAATTTGCTACAGCTGTTACTAATAAGAGAGCTACTTTCACAGTCTGCATCTGGGGATTATGAGAAAATAAAATTAAATCAGTAATACATGTTTGCACTCTGGATGGAATTCTGGATGAAAGCCACATGTGGCCTGAGTGACTGGGTTTCATGTGATTGTCCCACACAGAAATTCAGAGTGTGAAAACTTAGTCTCTCACCTAGTCCCCTTGTGGCAGGTCTTGGGGCTGGCAGGCAGTCCCTTTGTGGGAGCTACTACATACTGTGGGTTGGAATATCATCCACTGTTCCTCCAAACCCCCATGCAGGGTTCCCATTATAGGATCTGCTACACAGAAACCAGTGACCTTTCTCCTTCCCTGACAAATGCTGTTATCTATTCAAAACCCAATGTGTGGAAGGCTGAGACATCCCCTGCCCCAAATCAGTGTAGCCACTCTGCCTGTGCCTTCCCCCACTCCATGCAAGACTCCTCCTAGACTTTCACCATGCAGAGGGCAGTACACTCCTTGCATAAAATAGGAGATGGTAGAATTGAAAACCAGCATGCAGCAGAAATCAGGGGGACCTGCCAAAGGGCTGCCCAGTACAGGCCTTTCTGGATGCTGTGAGAGAACAGAGAGCACTTCCTTCCACTCCCAGCTGCTACAAGAAAAGGAAAGGGAACAAAGAAACAGGAATTGCTCGTGGCCTATCTACTATAGTATCCTGTCTGAAAGTAGCCAGCATCAGATGCTTCAGAAAAAGGTGCAAGAACCCTTATAATGGACAAATATATATAATAACTTGCACTTAAGGGAGATCCTTCCTAACTTTAGGCTGATAGTGATTAACTGTCCCTCCCACTGGATGCTGGGAGAGAACAGTGGCAATGGACATTAGTACAGTGCGATGCAGAGAACTGAAATTCTCTGGAGGAATGGAATGTTATTCAAACCACAAGGAAGTAAAAGTAATGTTATAGGTTGGGTGTTTAATATATATTTGATTCCTGCTAGTCCTCAAACGTACATTCACAGGAAATGTAATTAAAATTAGCAAACAACCTTTAAGGAGTGTCATAGCTAATGGTCTGGACACAGGACTATGTCCAGATGGACAATGCTGATTTATCCTAGCCGAGGATCGGGTTCCTACTCTCCAGTCTTTCCTTGCACTCTGTATATATCTTTGTGCATCTTTTCCTCCTGATTTTCAGGGCTTGGTTTCCATCAGTCTGTGCAGTGCTTTTCATTCTTTTAAATTCAATTTTTCTTTTTTCTTATTGAGTGGTTCCCAAATTTTTCCAGGCTAGGACCTTTTCTTTGAGTTAGCTGTATGTGAAGGGCAGGGTGGTCATGCCAGTATCCGCCAGTGCTTGATCACACCCATCCCTGCAGGTTACTACCCTCAGTTTCAGAACTCATGTGTCAGACCATTTTTTTTCACCTCTGCTTTTTCTTTGTATTGGTAATTGTATAGAAATCCTGAAAAGGAGATGAAAAGACCTGCTAAATTTACACAGGATTCCAACACTTCCAAGCGGATGGCACTATATTCTACTCAGAAGAAAATCTTTGTCAGCGCTTTATTTTACGACAGTACATACAGGCTGAATATCTTCTAATAAACTAAAGTTATATGTCTCCTCTGCAAGTAGCACAATTCTTTGTGTTACTGCTGAAAATTAAAGTGTCAGTATTAATTTATATACTTCTTTTTCTATAACTCAAACTGGACCCTTAAATACCAACAGCCATTCTTCAGTTTTCCTTCTATTAAATACAATTTATTTAAAATCAGAGTTAAACTGAGCATTTTCATACCCTTGTATATCATTAATCATTTAAAAACTTGCTGGGTTTGTTGTTACTCCAGCATGACAAGCAGAACAGAGCCTCCCCATCTTGTTCTAATCTCTAGCAATTTATATTATAGCGTTGTCCTTTGGGACTCCTCAGATTTGGATAGGTCAGCAGTCTCTTTTACAAAACCCCATTTTCATTCCTCAAATTGCATTCTGCAGTAGCCTGACACTGCATTCAAGATCTCAGGCAGCAATTTCCCAAACTGTATGTGTGTGTTTGAGTCTGTCAGTTTGTAGCTTACAAGCAGTCAAAATAAAACATAGGACCTGCTTCTGGCCTTACACCTTACACCTTACTATAAGGCCCTAGTCCTGAACTGGTATTTGATAGCTGGTATTCCTGCATCTAGACAGAGACCCACTGAAATCAACAGGATTCTGCAAGTGTTCAGAGGTCTCTGCCAGTGAATCTGATACAGGATTGAGGCCTAAACCTGGAGTAATGCCATAGAAGTCAGCGTAGTATTGCCAGCATCTACCATTGTGAAAGGAGAATCAGGCCCATAGAAGTCAGCAATTTAATACAGTAGTCTGTATTTGTTAAGCTTAATTGTTAATTCTTAAAATTATCTTTTCTAAAATTTGCAGATGCTCATCCCCAAACCACTCTCCACCCAAAACTTCTTTTCAGTCTTGCTGTTGTGATGTTTGAGTGGGGTTTCCGTTCCCCCTCTCAGGTCTGGACTGCAAGACATACAGAGTACATGAAAGATTAATATGTAGAAAATACTCCCCAAAAGTTTGCTACAGATGAAGTATAACTTCAATCAGAGTGACCATTGTTAGCCACAGATTTATTTGGCCCATATACAAATGCACCTATTCCTTTATAGTGTTATGCTTCATCTGTAGCATACAGAGTACTTTTCATATAAATCTCTTTCAAGGGCTCTATTTGTCTGGCATACACAGCGTAGCACACAGTGAGCTGAGGTTGAAGAACAAGCTGTAGGATATTATTCTGCATCATCTGAGGAACAGTTTAAGATTATGTAGTTAAAGACCAATTGCCATACATATGCCCTTCTGAGTGAGGCTGGCAATGCTGCCAGCTTTACTGTCCCCAAGAGGGTCAGCTGCAGCAGGGAGTATGTTCTGTACCCTGGTGTGACAGTGGTCACTGTGAGAGAGAAAACTGGGAATACTCAATAAGGGCAAACTGCAAAGAATGGGGCACACGATCCCCAAAACTGGTGCTTATTCTAATATTTAGAGTCACCAAGCCAGCAACAAACAGCTTCTGCAATGCCTTACTGGTTGTCCGGAAGCCAAAAACACAGCTCCCTTAAAGCAACCCAGCATTTGGCTCCCACCCTGACAGTCAAGTCAAATATGGTGTGGCTAATGTGATTAGGTCCTACGATGGTGTCACTTGAATAAATACGTGGACAGAGTTGGCATCGGGCTTTCTTGCAAGAATAGATGCCTGGGTTGGTGTTTTTGTTGTGTGGTTGTGGAGAGTATTTGCTTAGGTTGGGGGGCTTGTCTGTAAGAGAGGACTGGTCTGTCTTCCAAGGTCTGTGAGAGTGAGGGATTCATTTTTCAGGATAGGTTGTAGATCATTGATGATGTGCTGGAGAGATTTTAGTTGGGGGGGCTGAAGGTGATAGCTAGGGGCGTTCTGTTATTTTCTTTGTTGGGCCTGTCCTGTAGTAGGTGACTTCTGGGTACTCTTCTGGCTCTGTCAATCTGTCCACATATTTATTCAAGTGACGCCATCATAGGACCTAATCACATTAGCCACGCCATCAGGGACTCATTCACCTGCACATCTACCAACCTGATATATGCCATGTGCCAGCAGTGCCCCTCTGCCATGTACATTGGCCAAACCGGACAGTCTCTACACAAAAGAATAAATGGACACAAATCTGACATCAGGAATCATAACATTCAAAAACTGGTAGGAGAACACTTCAACCTCTCTGGCCACTCACTAAAAGATTTAAGGGTGGCAATTTTGCAACAGAAAAGTTTCAAAAACCGACTCCAAGGAGAAACTGCTGAGCTTGAATTAATATACAAACTAGATACCATTAACTTGGGTTGAATAGAGATTGGGAGTGGCTGGGTCATTACACATATTGAATCTATTTCCCCATGTTAAGTGGTCCTCACACCTTCTTGTCAAACGTCCTAAATGATTATCACTACAAATTTTTTTCTTTCTGCTGCTAATAGCTCATCTTAATTAATTAGCCTCTTACAGTTTGTATGGAAACTTCCACCTTCTCTGTATGTGTATATATACATATTATCTCTTCTTACTATATGTTCATATAGTATAGTATGTATATATAAATACAATCTCTTCTTATTATATGTTCCATTCTATGCATCCACGAAAGCTTATGCTCCAATAAATTTATTAGTCTCTAAGGTGCCACAAGTACTCCTGTTCTTTTTGCGGAGTACAGGACTAACATGGCTGCTACTCTGAAATCCAAGTCTGCTCAGTCTCAGTCCCTGTTCCCTAGGCTCCTTCTTATCCCACCACTATCGCCTCACTTATCTCTGGGTTTCCCCCCAGATTTTCCTCTACTCGCCATGGCTACTTCACCCCTTCAGGCATCTTGTAAGACTCCCAGTCTTGTGCAAGACACTAGGACTTACTCTTCCCCTGGATTCTTCCTTGTCCTGGCAATTCCCTTTACGGAGCAACTGCAGGCATTCTTCTCTGTAGCCCCTTCCTGCTCTCAACTCCTGTCCTTTATACTAGTCAGCCTGCTCCTGTCCAGCTAGGCTTCATGATTATTTAAGCCTTGCTCTCTTCCCAGGTGCAGCCAAATACCATAATTGGCCTGTCAGGCCCAAATTAACCCATGTGGGGTACACAGACATGTAGACACTTGTCTGACCACTAGTCCACATCAGTGGTCATATGCACCCACCCACCTTTGCAGTTACCCAGGCCATGCTGCACTGTGCTTCTCACAGCAGCGCACAGATCTGACACTGCCTTTTTAGAAAAATAGGAGAGGCTAGGTATCTGCTACCCAGAAGCAGGTGCAGACATAACATATCTGAAGCCTACATCCTGCATCAGAATGAAAGGAAGCAGGTCTACAACCAGCATCCTTGCACATGCTGCTCTCCGGGTGACTGATGATTGCTCTGCCCCCCTCTGAACAAACTCCATTAAGGTCTTTGGTGATGCTCGTGGACTTAGCTGATGATATCATGGGAATCCTTGGGTGCTGTCAGACTCTGTTCTGTAGTAAACCCAGTGCCCATTTGCTTTTATCCTGCACTAGCCTTCTGCTTTAAGTGTGTTCCAGCATGACTGATCTCCACAGTCTTTTTAAATCACAAACCAGACTAACTTTATGTCTGCATAGCTGGCAAATAACACCAATACTGTCAACAAACCCAAGAGCTGCTGCTGAGAGAAGTGCAGAGTTGAAAGCACTGCCTTCCCACCTAGTGTTCTCACAAAACCATGCCCAGCTTAGATGAAGGCTCCCCCAACCCACCCCACCCCGCCATCTTCCCCACACCCTGGAGCTGTGACTAAGAACTACTTCCTTTCTAGATATGTAGCAGAGAGGCTAATGCTAACTTCCTTCCACTCAGCATCACTACAATCACCTCCTCCTGCACCCAGAGTGATCAACCAAGGAAACTGTACACCAAAGAAACGGTCCTCTCCAGAGGAGCTATCTGACCCTGGCAAAGTGGATTCTGCTAACTCCTCCTTCTCACGGGAATCTGGTTTCCCACACTTCATATCCTGGGGTTCATTGTGTAGAGCTTCCACATTAGCTTCTCCATTGAACAAGCCGGTGCCTTGAGACATGCTGATCTTTCTTTATTAACCCTAAACTACTCCATAGACAATGAGGAGTCCTTGTGGCACTTTAGAGATTAAGGAATTAGGGCATAAGCTTTCGTGGGCTAAAACCCACTTCATCAGATGCATGGAGTAGAAAATACAGTTCTTCCTACAGTATTTTCCACTCCATGCATCTGATTAAGTGGTTTTAGCCCACGAAGGCCTGTGTCCAAATAAATTCCTTAATCTCTAAGGTGCCCCAAGGACTCAGTTGTTTTCGCTGATACAGACTACCATGGCTACCACTCTGAAACCTACTCCATAGAAGCATGCTGTTTCCAAGCAGCCTCACAGTGCGCTCTCCTGGTTCCACTCACACAGGCGCAATAATACTTGTGGTGGGAGCAGCATCAAAAAAAATACAGACTCCTCAGGTCAGTCACAGAAACCGCAGTCAATACCAAGAGAGACCCCAGTAAATTAATACAGTGTACCTAGCACAGCATGCCTAGACAGACTAGTCAATGCTCTCTAGCCTGAAACCAATTTGCCAGCAGCCCCCGCTTCCCAGATCAGTAAGTTCTGGAGCTGGGGTGCACTGCCAACTTGGGATGCTGCTTCTCAGCTCTGCTGCGTGGCTCTGGGCTGGCTGTGGTGGGTGCTGAGTCCGCCTGGCTGTCCTCTTGTACCCATCGGGCTTTTTTCCCCACCCCTTCTCCTGCGTGGTGCTGGGCTCTCAAACTGAGAAAGCCTCACTTCTCTGCTAGGGCTTCTCTTAGCACCCATCCCTCTGTTAGTCATTGGTTCAGCCACAGCCACAAGCTTGTGGAGTGACACGCCCCACAAGCCAATTGGGTTCAGTTCTCCCATGGCTTTCCAGCACGTTGTCTGTCTATGCCAATAGGAGTCAGCCAATTGCTTGCACCCTCTGAAGCATTTACACCCCCACAATAGGCAGTGATAGTCTGTCAGGAACTGCAGGGGTTGGCACCCTCCCCTCCGCACTGCTAATCAGAGTCTCAGTGCGGGGGAAGCTCTGCACTATCCCCACAGGCGTAGGCTTTTGTGAGGTGAAATCAGTGAATATTGCCTAGCACCCAGCAGTTGTGGGGGTCTGATACACACATGTTACTTTCTGCTGGGAATCCCGCTCCCTCCCACCAAAGATGCAGGTAGACAGTCATGCAATGTTGTCATAAATATAAAGGGAAGGGTAACCACCTCTGTACTCTAGAGTTCAGAGTGGGGAAGGAAGCTTGACAAACGTCAATCACAAAGAATGAGGCCGGCCACCAACAGAGGACTACTACTCACACTGACTTCTGTTGGGAAAATTCTGTTGGGGAGGGGGAGAAGTGCATTCATCCAGTGCAAGAGCACACAGGGCAACATATGACAAGACTGTGCCACTACACTGAAATAGAATTTTTCCACATTAAGTCAAAATGAGACAAAAAAGAAACAAAAGTTAGAACAAAAAACAAAGTTGACATGAAAATACTCCATTTTGATTTTGAATTAATCAAATATTTGTTGAAATTGACGTATTCCGGCAAAACAGTTTTATTTTGATGAAATTTCGTTTTCCCACCAGAAACTATTTTCTGACTAGCTCTATTTGTTAGTAACAATCCATAGTGCCTCACTCAGGCTATTCACATCATCCAAGTTACTAGATATAGTCTCTTTTGCACTAATTCTGGGCATGCTAACTCCATACCGAGCTATGTATTATAAATTCTATACTATATACTAAAATAAAGAAGATAGCAGACAGGGAAGTCACCTGCTTTTTACTACCCTGAATTATTATAAATGTGTTGCAGCCTAGGAGAAAACAAAACTCAATAGTCTCAGGTCAGAAGAACGACCAAAATGTAATTTAGCATACCTACATTTCAGCTAATAACACTAGCAAACAGAATCAATAATGTTGACTCTGCCACTGGCCTGCAGGTAGCCATGAGTGAGTCAGATCTCCTGTCGGCACCTCAGTCTCCCCATTGTTAAAACTGGGATAATGATACTTACATCCCTTACAAAATGCTTTGAGATCAATGGCTAAGAGCTAGGTATTACTATTAACAAACAGGGTTTTACCACAGGGACAATACATACTATCCATATTCAGTGAGAGTTCAGGAAAATGTCCTTCCCACAAAACGAGAGGCTGAAGTTTCCTTCAGACAAAAGCAACAGTGGGTATTAGAGGGGTTAAATCCTTCCAGCAGTGGTGACACCACATGGCCAGGTCTTGGGTGAAACAAGGGAGCACTCAAGCATCCAACTACTCTGAGTCTTTTGCAACTAACATCAGAGTTAATAAAAGCAATAGGGGGAAGAGCAGCTTATGAAGTTCTGGGGAAATTGTCTCCTTCCCATGGACATTTCTGGAGGGGAGGTTGATCTCCTGGTTAATAAGGGTTCTTGGCAGCTGGCTCCTCCTCTTTTCCTTATTTTCAAAGAAACAATGAAGACAGGAAAAGCATCAGCTAATTGCAACTAGGAAATATTAAAGACAAACAGAATATTTTATCCTGTGATGGAATACAACCCTGTATTCATGCACTACACACTATTTTAATAATCTTTGTAACAAAGTATGCCTTGTAAGGTACCATTTGAAAATTCATAATTTACTGGTCAGTATTTTCCTGATAAAATGTGTGTAGCAGCATGTATGTGAAGTTATAAGATTCCCCTGTATGATGTTCTTAACATGTTCCAAAGCCCACAGCCCTGCCCAGGCAGAACTTGGCAAATAGGTCTGTCCTAACAAAGGAATGTGTGCTTGCCTTAATTGACTTAAAGCAGGTAAACAGAGTCAAACAGCAAGGGTAAACCAAAAAATAGCTCAAACTAGCAGGGAAAAAAAAGGAACATCCTTCCACATAGACTCAGTCTCCTGGCTCTCAGCTGGAAAGGTTTTTTCCCCAGAAAGGGGACTGAAACTATAAAAAGGAAGGTCAAACACCCCAAGAACCCTTGTCTCTCTCCCCTTGCCCATCACATTCTCAGCATCTGAGTGGGGAAAAAAAAAGGAAACAGCGGTTGAACTTGGAGGGGGAGGGGAAATCCTGACCTAAAGAGTTTGGTCAGTAATCTTGCTGGAAGCATATGGTGAGAAATTTGCTTGAATCTAATACAGTTTGTTAAATTGGGCACTAGGAAGTGTTTTTATCTTTATTTTCTTATAACCATTTCCGGTTTTTATACATCATTACTTGTAATCCCTTAAAATAGCTCTTTTGTAGTTAACTTATTTTATTGTTTTATCTAATCTATGTGTTTAAATTGAAGTGTCTGGGTAACAGATTAAGGTACAACCTAGTATATTATTTCATTAAAGGAATAACAGACTTAATAATTGGGACTATCTAGGAGAAGGCTGGGCAGTACACAATGCACATTTCTGGAGGAAATCTAGGACAGAGAGTACATTGGGGTCACCCTGCAATAACACCAAATCTGGTGAGAACCAGGATGTGGACTGCAGGTTGCAGTTACACAAACACATCTGGGAGTGGCCTGCATGCTGGTGGTAGTTGTGAGCCGTCCAGTTGGAGACTAAACAGCAAGCATTGCAAGAAACTAAGGGGTGACACAGGCTGTCAAGACTGACATCCCTACTCTGTCACTCCAAGTGCAGAAGGTGGGGGCCTGCAAGGATTCTAAAAATTAATAGTTGCCACTCAGGCTTTTATTAAACTTCCAAAGCTACATCTTTTCTCTGACCTTGGCTTGGTAAACGCTGCCACCACCCAAATAAAAAAAAAGTCCAACAAACCCTTGGACCCAGGAAGGAGCACTTGGGAATTCCTCCCTGTGGGGTACCCTCAAGCCCCTTCACCCACCCACCCCCCATTCCAGGGAAGAGCAGAAAAGACAGAAAGAAAATACCAGCTAATCAAACAGCATATGCACAAACCTCTTAGGACACCAAAAATACAATCCTGTCTTTTTCTTTCTTTTTTTTTAAAGTAACTTATTAAAAAGAAAAAGAAAATACATTGGGAACTTAGTCTTTTGCCAGATTTTTAAAAGAGCAATCCAAAATTAAGCATCCAAAATAGCTTCTTTGGGGGTTAGCTTAAAGGTTACAGCAACAAAAGCATCTGAAGTTAGCACAGAGGAGTCCACAAATCTTAAAGAACAGAAACAGAAATAAATCTAATCGCGTCTTCCTAAACATTCCTAATTTACTTACATATTCGGTTTTTAAAAGTTCATCAGATCATATCTAGAGCGTTTTCATATCTGGTTAAAACTTTACACAGCATCCTGCTTATAGCGTTGCTGCCTCCGTGTCTCCTCCGGAGAACAGACAAAGAGAAAGTTTCTTTCCCAATTTTAAAAATTCTACCTTCCCACGGCTCTTTTGGTCAGGTGCCCACTTCCTTTTCTTTACCTGGGGGTCTTTTAACCCTTTACAGGTAAAGCAAGCAGAGAACAGCTACCAAGAGGGATTTTACAGTAACTGGCTGGCTGGTGTCCCTCAAAGGGAGCTACCCACCCCTCCTCCCCTCCCCCAAAACACCACACACTTCATTTATCACCAGGCCCCCACTGGTCTGGATTGTACCTTTTATGTCACACATTCTCAATATTTTTTCTGCATTTCACTGCCATAGTGCCTGCCAGCACTATCCATTTAATTTAAGACTGAGGTTTCCTTCCAATCATCATATATTAGAAGGTTTTATAACTCAGCTGGACTGCTTTTGTCATAGAATTTTTAGGTCCAGATCCAGAACAATTTCTCAGTATTTTATTGTTCATAGTGTCTAGTTTTGAGAGCATAGAAACAATAAATTAGATGTGTAACTGTAGGGCATTCTCTCTCATGTTTGGAAATTCCTGCCACCTTGGGGCTGATGCAATAAATAAATAGGAAAAAAAATTATAAAATAATTGGGGTACATAGAAATGTATAAAAGATAAGGTTGGCAGCACATGCATTTCATTCCCAAGACCTGGCCTTTAGGCTTGTCTACATGAGGAATTGAAGAGCATAGCAGCAGTGGAATACTATTCCACTACAGCTAGTCCCACTATTTCTGAATGAAAAGGACTTTATCCCCACTATCTCCAATTAATGCATGCACACAATAGCATCCAGAATCTAGCCCCTGGGATAATTTATTACAAGTGTCTTAAGTGCTTAGAAGCCAGTCTGAAAGTCAATGGCCTTAGGCCCGTAAGTGCTTAAGACTTGCCTACACTAGAAAGTTTTGCTGTTTTACCTATGTCAGTATAATTAAAGCCACAATCTTTTCTACTGTGAATGCAGTTTTACCAATATAAAACTGCATGTACTGGTATAGCTAATTACAATTTGGGTAGCAAAATAAGCTGTACCAGTATAAGCACCTTTATACAGGTATAACCCTGCCTACATTAGGGCTTATACTGGTATAAATATTGTTTTAAAAAAAGACACTCCTAAACAATAGTTTTCCAATGTTTGACCAGGCCTAAATCACTTCTGAAAATGGGTCTTTAGCTCTTAAGTCACTTAAGTACTTTTCAAAATTTTACCCCTTAACTTTTAAAACAATTTTCCAAGGACATTTACACATTATTTTAGCCGTCGTCTCTACAGCATTCTGAAACATGAAACTAGTCTGAGCCTACATCGCCTTATTTCCTCAAATGTAGCAGTACCCTGCCATGTTATTTCTCTGTTCAAAACCTGAGCATTAAACTGGACAGGAGTTTAATAATAACTAATTGCACATGTTAGGGTTATTAGTTCCATACAGCAGAACTCTGGTACTACCCAATATGCTGTAAACACTATATTCATTTTAATACACTTTGTAACATCCTGACAGGAAGGCCAGAAATGCTTCTTCCCTTATGGAAAAGTCCTATAGAATATAATAGAAAATTATATCCCTACTGTAGAATAGGATTGTTGAAAAGCCTGTAGAAAAGAAACTCTATTAAATTCTATGAGTATTTGAAGTGGTATCTATAGATCTCTATTAAATTACTTCAAAACCCTATTGATTTTCCTATTAAATTCTACAGGATTTTGCTGTAAGAGCTATCCCATAGAACTATGTTCTTTCTTCCCTCCATTGTACTACATGTTTCTGTCTGGGTGATGGGAAACCAGGATGGAAGGTAGACTCTAAAGTAAACTTTGGTCATTTAATTTACTCCATTTCTCTAATTTCCTTTCCCGATCTGTTTGTTTATTTTATTTTTTTATTTATTAAAGAAAACCATCTTTGGGGCAAGATCTGTCTTTTTGTTCTATATTCATACTGCACCTCGGACAATGGGGTCCTGGTTCATGACTAAGGGTCCTAAATGCTATGACAATACTGTACAAATAATTTTAATCATCTTGGGGCTGCTGTCTATGGCAGGGCACATCTGATTTAAATACAAGATGGAGGGAAATCCACTTCTGACATAAACCCTTTCTACTAGGCAGAGCCTCTGTGTAGTTCTGATGCTGAATTCTGGGGATCTGGCATTAGTCCTGCTAGAGGAAGCAGCTACACACACACACACACACACCGCTTAGTCTGATACAGCCACCTTGCATACAGATTGCTTTTATCTATCCCTTTGTCCTTTGAGTTAGGTAACCTCAAACTCTTTGGAAAAATCACCCATTGTGTGTTTCAGAGTAGCAACCGTGTTAGTCTGTATTCGCAAAAAGAAAAGGAGTACTTGTGGCACCTTAGAGACTAACAAATTTGGTTAAGAGAATTGAGTGGCATGATCATTCACTACGCTCCAGTGTAAATTACAGTGTAACGTGCATTCCCACTGTCTTTCCTTCTCCCCACTCCTTCCCCATACTTCAATCAAAAGATTGGAGGGAGGTGGGCGTGCTAACAAGATGGACACAAACTCCTACTCTGTAAGGAGGACATCCTGTCGACCCACCAACTCTATGGCAACATGACCAAAATTACTCTACCAGTTCTCACTGCAGGACTTCTACTTTATCTTATTTGAGAGTGAGAGATGGCTCATAAATTACTACACTTTTATAGCAAATGGTCTTGCTCTGGATACATTCAACTAAGCAGAGATGCCTTCCCTTAGAGGCAATAATACCTATTACAAATCTCTATCAAGACTCAGTTCTCGATTTTCCAAATTTCTCTGTTGGTGTTTGTCACTCGGATCTGCAGATGTTTGACTAAGAGCACAGGTGCCCACACATTTGTAATCTAGATCCAATCTAATATTTGGCCAATACACAACATGAAAACTATTTTTGTGGAGAAATCAGAGTCATTACAGAGCATACACTCATTGTAAGTTGTTTTAGCTTTGACACCTGAAGGGTTGCCTTCTAGCTCAGTATGGGGCAATTGTTGGCAAATACCTCAGTAGAAATGAGGATGGTACAGAAGATTAGAAGTTTTAGAGGGAGGGAATACCCAGTAATAGCACGGAAAAACCATAAATTCTGGCTGCAGTAATTGGCCCAGGTTTTTTTCCCTCAGGCGCAACAAGTATGCATTGAAATGCATACATACCCATTGAACTTGCACATACAACTCTGGTAATTGTGCATGCTAATGCACATTCTCATGTTTTACAAGTGCAGAAAACCCCTCTGTTTTACAAGTGCAGCTTTGCTGTATGGATGAGAACTAGGCCCTTCATGTGCATCTTATTTTGAATTGCACCTTATCATGCAGCTTTGAAATTTGTATTAAATGCAGAGAATTTAGTCTGAGATTTATACACTTACTCATGAGCCCAAGAGATGCATACACATTGGTTTACTTTTGTTTGTAAAGCACTCCCTGTGAGAGTTGCCAAGTCATTAAAATGTTATGGGCCTCAATCATAATTTTTAAGAGCATTTATTTGTTTACATTTTGTTGTCCCAGAGGTGATTAGCTCTTTTGCTAGAAGGTCAGTGTGTTATACTGCTGCAAGGTTTTGGGATGAACTTCAGATGAAATTAATAATTCTACTGTAGCTGTAGCCAATGACAGCAGTTCTAAGCATCACTATTAAGCAAGTGCAAGAAGATGCCACTCATGCTTTGACACCATTCAATATCCACGAGGTTTCACCAAGTTTATATGCTGAACATAAAAGAAAAAAATCTTTAACCAATTCATTGCCACATAGCTTGTGTAAATGCATTTTTCTGAATGAAGTAAGAATTCTGTGGACTAAATCCTGAGTCTCCAGCCTTCACAGGCTGGGAAAAAACATTATTAATGCAAAGAAGTAGGAGCAGAGAGAACTAAAAAGAATAAAATGTTTCTAGGCAGCTCCTTTTCAATTCAGATTGGAGAGATTAGAGCAGAGCTTCCCAAACACTGAGTTCCAACTCGCCAGCAGGTCATAGGAAGGTTCTAAAGTTGCTATGTCCAGAGCCAGATTAACCCGTCACCGGACCCTGACCTAGGCAAACACACATTTCTCCTGGCCTGGTATGGAGGGAGGCCCTGGGGAGCAGGAGGAGTTGGAGCATGAGTTCACCTTGCACTCACCCACAGCTTCAGTTTCTGTCCCATGGGCTGGGCCTGGCTCCCCACTCCAGGCATTGCCATCTGGCACATGGGGTCACAATGCTACTCACATTTGCCCCAGCCACCCACTTCATATTTTGTAATTCCCTCCATCATCATGGAGGGGAGGCAATGATGACAGAAGGGATAGGAGCCACCCGCTGCATGATAAGTGGAAGCCGGGCTTGTCAATCAAACTCCAGGGCCACCCCTCCACACTGGGCCAGGATTATGGTTGCTCTATCAGGGCAGAAGGTGCACAAATGTAATGGTGGGTCACAAAGGGAGACAAAAATGCAGCTGGTGGGTTGCCTTAAAAAAAAGTTTGGGAACTACTGAACCACTGGATTAGAGAACAACTCTAGGTTCACACAACATACCTAAAAGCCCTGCTTCCTGGATTATTTGCACAATAGCTGCTCTATATTCAGTTGATATTGATGAATTTTTTTTAACTAAAACCTAATGTGAGGTTGGGTTTGGATAGCCACACAAAAATCTGTTTGCTCATCCAAACCATTATTAACCTTCACATTATATAGCAGATCTGCTTATCGGCTTCAATTAAGTCAGTCAAAGCCTGTTGTACTAGGCATTAGAGAAATATATCTCTTGAACTTGTACATTTGGGCTGGAAATCTTATGGGAACATATTTTGTACTTCATGCTTCTAGTTGGGCTGAAAATAACCCAAGAAGAGTAGATACATGAGAAAATGAAATATAATGAGGAAAAAGTCAGCAAGTTCAAGTGAAAAGAAATTCAGTTTGAGTTTTGGATGAAGGTTTTTATTCGGTGTTGGGAAATGTTTTGAGATACATCGAAGTATCCTGAAGCTCATCACACCTTGTTATTTCATTAATACATCCTCAAAGCACAATGGCACAGATCATTGTTATGATCCTTTGAATTGCACCATTGAATCTTAAAATTCTTAACATCTATATAAAGTCAATGGGAGTTTTAGGTGTGCTAGGAATGCCAGATCTGCCCCTTGATACATATCTTGTGTGAATCCATTACTGTAGGCTACCTCTTTAAAAAAAATGTAATAAAAATGTAATTCTAAAATTGAAAAATAGGAGTTCAAAAATGCTTCTGGAGCTGTTAAATGATAATTATCTTTAAGTGCATAAGGGTTACCAGGAGCACCTCACCCTTCATTAAATTGAAGCTACATCCATAGATAGAAACCTTTTCCTTATGTAATTAATTATTCTGAGAAGGAAACTCAAACTGCTTACACTGCAGGAAAACCCACCCAAATCTAAAATATACTGATAACTACAAATGATCTTCTTAATTATATTATACTGAGAAACAAAAGGGAACGTGCATCATGATAATGACATTATCTGAAGAATCACATCTTACATTAACCAGACCCTGAGGTCCTTCCTCAATTTTTTAATTTGACTAACTCCCACTGATTAAAATCTGAGTAAGATCCTTCCAGTTTGAACCAACAATAAAATAAAATGGGCCACTTCTTGAACTGGTGTAAATGAGTGGAGCCCCAGTGCCCTCAACTGAGTATGTCAATTGACACCAGCTGAGGATCTTACCCAGTGTAGGTAGTGCATCCTCAACTCCCCACTCTGTGTTGTTTGAAATCTTTGGTCTAAATACCAAAGTTCTCTCTCAGGTAAAACTCCCATTAATTTTAAGTACATGGAAGTTTTGCCTTAGGAAGAACTGAGTAAGGATTTCAGGGCCTGGCCCACTGAAAATCTAGTGCAAGATCTGAGTAAGGAGATAGAGTTTAATTTCTATTGAAGAATAATTTCAAACCCAAAATATTTCAAAGGGGATACC
The DNA here is from genome assembly GCF_009764565.3 of Dermochelys coriacea. NCBI lineage: Eukaryota > Metazoa > Chordata > Testudines > Dermochelyidae > Dermochelys > Dermochelys coriacea. Next base: position 233,478,128 of record NC_050069.1, read on the forward strand.
AAACAATGTTCATTAATCTAATCAATATTTGTGAACTCTGGTCATGTTACTATTTGTCTGGGACATAAACTAACACCTCCAGCAGATACCATCATCAGAGGGAGGCCAAGAGGGCCCTGTAAAATGTCTGAAAAATACATGGTATTTGATGCAGTATGCTCAGCACTGCAAATCAAAAAATTAACTCCTCTCCAGAAATCTCTGAGCCCAGGAGAAATACTTAGCATTATCTAGAGAGGTTGTAAACTTTGTCAGACACAGGTAACAAATCCCTCTGGCGTCCCTATTGACTGCGGCACTTTACCACTCCTCTTTCTAGGAAAATGGAATCATTCCTTGCATACTTTACCATACAAAAGTGGCAATGGTCTACTTCAAAAACTGAACATTGTGTGAAAATTTTTATTTATATACATACATACACACAAACACACACAATTAGAAAAGGCCATATTTCAGCACATTATTCAGTCCAACAACTCAGAATAAGTGTTAATAACCCCAATTATTCCAAATTAAGATGCTTTCTACTACAGTGTTGTTGTCTTTTGTAGTTTAATATTCCCTTACTCCCATAATGTTCTTTATAAACGTTTAGAATGCAACTTGAATTAAAATATTTTAAAAGCACAGAAAAACACCAAGCTGCATACCTGGCATGAACAGCTGTATTAGCCATCTGAACACCACCATATGTTGGATGCTTGATTAAGGGTAAGCAAGGCAGGAATCTGAAGCACACGGCATGGGCATATCCACAGCATGGTTAAGAAGCTGTGCTTCCCTTATCACTTTCTTTCTTTTAATTTTTCACATTATTTTCCAGTGGGTTTTTTAAAAAAAATTCATTCTCTATCTGCAGAGGTTAGACCCTCATGAATCAAAACATCATGCAATCACCAGCCTGGCATATTTCAAGTATCACTTTCAGACATACGTTCCATATTTTGTAATAGTTAACTTTGATTATTGCAGCAATATTCCATCAAGCCAGGTATTTTAATACTCTCCTATGGCTAAAGAGAGAGGGCTTTTAAGAAGAGGCATATGGAACGTTTGTAATGAAAGCTGGCAAAGCTTACTTGGGTCCCAATCATGCAAAGATTTATGCACCTGCTTAACTTTACAGGATGTAACTAGCTGTAATCCAGTCTTTGCATGACTGGGTCTTGCTATCAGATTTCAATATAGACCAGAATCATAGGTCAGATTCACCACAAGGTTTGTAAACCCTATGTCAATGTTGGCCGAACTTTGAAGTGAATATGAATTGAAGTTTCAGTGAACCCAAGGCAGATTTTTAAAACTTGGTTTAAAAAATAAATTAAAAAAAAAAATCAGTTTGAGGTTGGCGATATCTTCAAATCCCAAATGCATTGTGAAATTTGAGTGGGAATATATGTGACTTTTGAAGCCAATAACCACTCTGTGAATTTTAGATTTCTGCACCAAACATTTCATTTCTCCTCCAGCAGCCATAGTTGCAGCGTGCTAGCAAGATCTTAAACCCAAAAGGGTTTGCAAGCATTTGTGCCTGACACTGCTAGATTTCTCACTCTGCCTGCAAGCCGTTCGCATACCCTGCACACCTTCAGAAATAAATTAGTAATAATTACTACTAGTGATCCAGCTACAATACTTATCAAGAACTTCAAGAACTCATTGAAAGTACATAAAAGATTTGCAGTTTGCACATTGTAATTCTATCTAGCTGCCTAGAATAAATCCTAGGCAATTAAATGTAGTACTATGGACAAGACTAAACAGAGTAAATAGTGTTTACTAACCATGTCTTTTCAAGATGTTGTTAAGAAGCTACAGCTGTGACTGTTGGAGGAGAAATAACATTTCTTCCAAATCTTCAAGCTATTTGATACATAAAGACTAAAGCAATGTGTAAATGGGTATCTAGAGATAGAATATTTTGGAAAGGTTTGGAATGTAAATGTTTGAAAACTATCTTGCAAAGTGTTTTATAATGACTAGATATCAGCTGAGCAGGTATTGTTGGGATCTGGGTCTGGATTAGGTTTAGGCTCAGGTTCAGGGCTTTGGGTTAAGAGTGAATCAACAGATCAGTTTCCAAAATGAAACTGGAAAATAAGACTTCTTGTTTTGATGAGACCCAGAACCAAAAAAAAAACATGCAGAAATGGGTTTGGATCTGAGGGTTTGCCCCCATACTCCTTCTAGCCTACCAAATTTCAGAGGAGTTCAGATATGATGTTCCAGTTTTATTTCATATTTAATAATGACATGTTTGTGCTATACTGACTGAAGATGCAATTCAATTGGTTTTGTTCACTAAAGAATGAATTGCTATACAGTGGTGTGAATTAAAAACAAATACAAAACTCTAAAAGTTTTCCTTTAAATTCTATAGCACATCTCCCCAGGGGAAAAAAATGCAGACACTGGATATCTGGTGTAGACATTTTTCTATAGTTTCATCCTAACACATCTGATGATGGAACTTTTGCTTTAATCTAAGATGGCTTCTCTCTCTCTCAGGATAGTAGAAATACCAATTTCAACAGGTCACTTTATTTGGCAAGTCACAGAAAGACACTATTGTTCTTAAACTTTTAATATCATATCCTTTCATCAAAGGAAAATTCTTCAGTCATTGAAGATCACAGCTCAGTAATACATGCTGGACTAAGCAGTTTGTGGCTTAGTATAGGGATAATGGAATATGTTCTCAGTATTTTTCAATGTATCATGACCACCTCTGGAGCATGTAACTTCCCTACATGTAACCCAGTTTCATCAATTACACAGAATGCAAGTTATTCCTCATTGTTATTTTCTGGTTTTGACACACCCCATTTGAATGTTTGGACAAGTATTTAGTGCTAGCATCACTCTCACTATCAGAGCTGGAAACAAGTTGACAAACTGCAGGTGGTGATTGCTATTGATTTGAATTGTTTCACAACTCTGCTTCTGGCACTGTCTTTCCTACATGTGCTTTCAGCATGTGATAATGGCGAATTGCCATGTTTAGAAGACCGAATTTGTTTTTAGTTTGTATTTGGATTTTAGCCAAGATTTTCAAAAGTAAGGAGCCTAACTTTTAGCATCCAAATCCATATGTCAACAGCTATACAAGTAGTATGCTTTTCAAAAGTGCTGAGTGCCCAGCAGCTCCCTTTAACCTCAAACACTTTTGAGCAATCTCTCAGTCCATACAGAAAGGTCAATTCCCACCTCTGACGGGCCCATCATGCCAGCCTCTATCACCCACTTTTCAATCAAGCATCTTTGTGCTTTCTTCCATGCTGCCATTCATGCTTGGGAGAAGCTCTCTGTCAATAGCCACAAAATAATTCATTATCCACCTTAAAACTCTCCTCTGCTGTGAAGCCTACAAAAGCCAAGGCAGCTGGTGTTCCGAGACCACTGCCTATCATGTGGACCCATATTGTTTCATGGTACTTCCCCATTAGTCGGTCTTGTCTTATACTTAGCTTGAGAGTTCTTTGTGGCAGGAGCTGTCTTTTTGCTCTGTGTTTGTATAGCGCCTACACAATGGGGTCATGGTCCCTGACTTGGGCTTCTATGTGCTACAGTAATACTAATAATAATAAAATAAATAAAGGAACGTAACTTTAGGATCATATTTTTGAAAATCTTGATCAAATTCTTGTCCGGTGCTAGCTCTGCACCAACACAACTATTCCATTTATAGTGAGAGGGCATTCTTGTTAAGTACATTTTAATGGCCAAATGGCCACCTCACACTGCCAGAGAAGCACAAAAAAAAGTTATAAGCAAAAACAAGTGTCTGGCTCATTGTATCTAAATGCTGGAATCAAACTGCCATGAGAGCTCCCCTATACATTTAGATAGTTTGTATATAAATGCTGAAATGAAAGTCACTAGGACTCAGGTAACATTTGTGCATTTTATATCTAAATCCTAGAGTAACAGTCTCATGAGACCCCCACTTTTCTGTGATTGTCCATATTTATTATCCTCCAACTGACTTGTTACACTGATCAGTGTCAAATTCTGCTCACAATTAAATCTGTGTCCCACTGAAATCAAATAGGATGTAAATGAGAGTAAATGAGTGGAGAATTTAGCACACAATATTTATTGCAATATACTAAAATGAAATTATTTCCACTTGAAACCAGGATTCACCATTGAAATATAAAAATACAGGCTTTTTTTTAAAAACATTTTTAATGTTTAAACATTTCAGTAAGCCATTGCTGAAAATGTGTGCAGCCATTCCTACCCTTTCAGCCCAGCTTGTTGTTTGAGGGGTAATTGCTTAGGAGTCACTTTTCTGGTAGCTTCTGGAATAGACTTTTAATCAAGTAAATGCCTAGTCCTGTGAAATCTATACATTTACCTTAAAGTTATTGGGTCATGATGTGTTATCTGAGCTGCATCTAGATTAATGAAATCATTTGAACTAGCTTAAAATTACACTGGACTTCACTTCCATCTACAAGAGTATAAACAAGAAATGTGTTGACTGCATAATGTTATAAAGCTGAAGCGCAACCATTTATATGCCTGTTTTTCATTTCATCTGCAGAATTCTTTAGCTTCTTCAAAACATTATTATGTCACTTAGTTTCAGTCAACTCCCCCCTCCCCCAGTTTCCTTGCATTTGTTCTTTATTTTCTCTACCACATTGGTTTTTAGACATATTGTCTAATAGTCTGAATTACTTTCTTTCCTATTTTACTTTTATATTCTACACACAGTTTTATTTATCAGCTACTTCTCTGCAATTTTCTCTTTTAGCAGCTCTGCTGCTCTACCGCTGAGTGAAAAAAAACAGCCAGGGCTCTAATTAGTTAGTTGGGTCTTTCTCCTGCCATTTCCCTGGAGAAGCAAGTTGCAAAGGATTAAGTTTATCAGCTGCCTCCTGTAACTAAGGAGCTGGCTAAGATAAATTAATGATTCATAATGATATCGCACCTTCCATCCAATGACCTCGAACCATATTACAAAAATTAGTTAATCTCTTTTGAAAGCAGTTATGTCAAGTAATTATTGTTACCACCTCTTAGAAACTGAGGCATAGAGACATTAAGGGGAGGCTTTTCAAAAGCACTTCACTTAGATGCTTTTGAAAACCTCAGTCTAAGTGACTTGCCAAAGCTGAGACAGGAAATCATTGGCAGAGCCAATGATTGAACCTAGATGTTCTAAGTGGCAGTCCTGTGCAGCAGAGAACGTACCATCCGCCACCATCTCCATGAAAGAGTGGGAACCTGAGCTGTCAGGGGAGAGGGAGGGATGATATTACTATTGCGATAATATTGAGAACTGGGAGCTTGATAAGGTTTTTGGAAAGGGCTGAGGGCTTCCGATAATGATGAAGGGGTAGAAAGGCATTCCTGTTGAAATGACTATTTAATTCTGATAGGACTTTATTGTATTACTACTGACATTAGGAAACTTAGAGCCTTGGACAGGTGTCTATTTAAAAAAAAAACTAAAATAAAGATCACCTAAATATTAGGACCTACAAATATCATCCTATTAACCCATTACATATTATTTTAAAACACATGAAACTATGGTTTGGGATATTGTGATATATTTGAGATGATCACACCAGTTAGGCTGCTGATGGGCCCAGACCAGTCTATCATGCTGAGACCATTGTCTCATTGCTTACTGGTACTCCTTCTGGTGTGCAGAGACCAGCGCCTATCATAGCAACCATGTTCACTTGTACTTTCCCTTCTGTCTATCTCTATCTGTCTTCTTTTGTTTTACACTCAGACTGTAAGCATTTGGGGGCCAAGGCCATCTTTTTGTTGTGTTTGTACAGTGCCTTGCACAGTGGGGTCCTGGTCCATGACTATGTTTCCTAGCCACTACAATAATAATACTACTACTAAAGAATGGCAAAATCCATGATGGAGTGATGCAGGTTGTCCCAAACTTGTGACCACACCATCCAGTGGCATCATACAGTGTGTTTAGGTCAACTGTTTTAGAAAGAAGCAATTGTAGAAAAGTTTGAGTTGGAAAAAGTTGTATTGGTGCTATTTTTAATTCTCCTTTCATAGGCCTGTAAGTGGCAGAACAATTAGGACTAATAAAGCTTCAAAAACTTTTCTGTGAATCAGGGGTTCTCAAGGTCTTTCCTGCTAATTATTTGTATTGCAATAGCACCTAGAAACCATTGTGCTAAGCACTGTCCAAACATATAACAAACAGTCCTTACCCTGAAGAACTTGCAGTCTAACCCATTATTTGGGTGGCATCTGGGAAAATGCATGTGTTCTAAGGATTAATAAGAATAATCTGACACTTTCTGATAGCTGATACAAATATGCATTAAACTGTGACTTCTAATTCATGACAGAGCAGGGATCTGACTATATATTTTCTTGAGTGTAAAGTTTTAGTAGTCAGTTTTCTGACTGATTTTCATTTTAGTTTTAGTTCAGCATGTCTCTGTAAAAAGAATTACACTTCATGGCACATGAATCATGTCTCAAAAACAGATGAACACCTGCCAACAGTAAGAATTACGCTTTTAGATTTACATACTATATCAGTAGATGATCACCTAACAAATAATGCAATTCACTTTTCAGACACATTTCAAATGAAGCTAAGTTTTCTTTATTTACCAGTGCATTGACACCATTCTTTGATATTCTGCTTATCAGAGCTCTGTTCTACTGGGCTGACTCAGACTGTATATTAATTTATATGGACTTCATTACAAATTATCTGATAGCAGGCAGCAATTAAAGGCTGATTGGTTCATTAAATAATTCTAGCCAACAATGTCTAGGTTAATTAAAAGAACATGAATATCACATGTGATTGTGAAAATAAATTTTTCTTCATTGCCTTTCCACAGATTTTTCTAAACAGGGACAACTCTGATTAGATAGCCCATGGAGTTGGGTTACTTTTAATGTACATTACTTGAAAACTGATGCAATGCTAAATTCATATCTTACATATAATCAATATTAATTACTGTAGATTTGAATGGGAACTCTTACAGTAGCTTGTGCACGCTAGAAGGGTGTGCCTGCTCAGACTCCTGACACCCTAATGAGCACAGCTGAGCTGCACCAGCAAGATCACCTGATGGATTGCCCCACTTTGATTGTCTGAGGAAGCCAGCAGGCTTGCTTTTAAACCCAGCAGCAGCAGTTCACTGGCTGTGCAAAGGATTTGCCCATGGCTGCAATTGCTTTTGCACTTGTTTGTTCCTAGCCTTGTTTCAGCCTGGCTCCTGCCTTAGACCCAGTACCGCTCCTTCTTTGTTTTGCTCTCGGTAACTTGATTCCTGCAGCATTCCCCACTGACCAATCCAGGATGGGGCTGGTTATCAGCCTGCTAATTGGGGATACACTGGCCTGGGCATCCCCACTTCTAGAGAAAGCAAGTCCACTCCTGCCAACTCGAGAACTGCATTTAAGCCATGTCTGTGATCTTGATAGGACCCTGACCCAACAAAAGAACTCTTTGGAGTTGGAGGAGTCTACTGACAGACTGTTCCTTTCGTTTAGGTCTAGTTACCCACCAGACTGCCCCCTTCAAATTTACTCTTTAGAGTCACTGAAAAATCCTCCAGTTTGGAGGATCATAGAATATTAGGGTTGGAAGAGATCTCAGGTGATCATTTAGTCCAATCCCCTGCTCAAAGCAGGACCAACACCAACTAAATCATCTCAGTCAGGGTTTTGTCAAGCCAGGCCTTAAAAACCTCTAAGGGTGGAGATACCGCCTCCATAGATAACCCATTTCAGTGCTTCACCACCCTCCTAGTGAAATAGTGTTTCCTAATATCCAACCTAGACCTCCCCCACTGCAACTAGGGACCATTACTCCTTGTTCTGTCATCTGGTACCACTGAGAACAGTCTAGATCCATCCTCTTTGGAACCCCCCCTTCAGATAGTTCAAGGCTGCTATCAAATCTCCCCTCACTCTTCTCTTCCGCACACTAAATAACCCCAGTTCCCTCAGCCTCTCCTTGTAACTCATGTGCCCCAGCCCCCTAATCATTTTTTTGCCCACCTCTGGACTCTCTCCAATTTGTCCCCATCCCTTCTGTAGTGAGGGGGACCAAAACTGGACACAATACTCCAGGTGTGGCCTCACTACTGCTGAATAGAGGGGAATAATCACTTCCCTCGATCTGCTGGCAATGCTCCTACTAATACAGCCCAATATGCTGTTGGCCTTCTTGGCAACAAGGTCACACTGCTGACTCATATCCAGCTTCTCATCCACTGTAATCCCCAGGTCCTTTTCTACAGAACTGCTGATTAGCCAGTCGGTCCTCAGCCTGTAGCAGTGCATGGGATTCTTCCTTCCTAAGTGCAGGACTCTGCACTTGTCCTTGTTGAACCTCAGATTTCTTTTGGCCTAATCCTACAATTTTTCTAGGTTCAATATCCAAGCACCACACTCTCCAGTGGTCATTAGCATTCCCTGGCTTGCCACTTATGACCCATGTATTCATTGTTGGATTCAGCGCCCCAAATTGCCAACAGTTTTGCTTCTTGAAACCTGACTATCAATTCATCTAATAGAAGTATTGTAGTTCAATCTCTATCATGAAAGTTGAACTTACAAATGTAGAATTATGTACAAAAACCTGCATTCAAAAATAAAAATGTAAAATTTTAGAGCCTGAAAATCCACTCAGTCCTACTTCTTGGTCAGCCAATTACTCAGACAAATAAGTTTGTTTACATTTGCAGGAGATAATGCTTCTTGTTTACAAAGTCACCTGAAAGTGAAAATAGGCATTCTCATGGCACTGTTGCAGCCGGCATCACAAGATATTTACGTGCCAGATTTGCTAAAGATTCATATGCCCCTTCATGCTTCAGCCACCATTCCAGAGGACGTGTCTATGCGGATGACAGGTTCTGCTCAATAACAATCCAAAGCAGTGTGGACTGACACATGTTCATTTTCATCCTCTAAGTCAGATGTCACTAGGAGAAGGTTGATTTTCTTTTTTGATGGTTCAGGTTCTGTAGTTTCCAGATTGGAGTGTTGCTCTTTTAAGACATCTGAAAGCACGCGCCACACTTTGTCCCTCTCAGATTTTGGAAGGAATTTCAAATTCTGAAACATTGGGTTGAGTGCTGTATCTATCCTTAGAAATCTCACATTGGTACCTTCTTTGCATTTTGTCAAATCTGCAGTGAAGTGTTCTTAAAAGGAACAGCATGTGTTGGGTCATCATCCAAGACTGCTCTAACATGAAATATATGGCAGAATGCAGGTTAAACAGAGCAGGGGACATACAATTCTCCCCCAAGGAGTTCACTCACAAATTTAATTAATGCATATTTTTAATGAGTGTTATTAGAATGGAAGCATATCTTCTGGAATGATGGCCAAAGTATGAAGGGGCATATAAATGTTTAGCATATCTGGCATGTAAATACCTTGCAATGCCAGCTACAAGAATGCCATGCAAATGCCTGTTCTCACTTTCTGGTGACATTGTAAATAATAAGAGGGCAGCATTATCTCTTGTAAATGTAAATAAACTTGTTTGTCTTAGCAACTGGCTGAACAAAAAGTAGGACTGAGTGGCTCTGAAGTTTTACATAACTGCACTCAAAAATAAAACAGTGTAACTAAAAAAAAATCTACATTTGTAATTGCATTTTCACAATAGATATTGCACTACAGTACTGTATGAGGAGAATTGAAAAATACTATTTCTTTTGTTTATCATTTATACAGAGCAAATATTTGTAATAAAAATTTACAATTTGATTTGAATTACAACACGAATACAATATATATGAAAATGTAGAAAGAGATCCAAAATATTTAATAAATTTCAATTGGAATTCTATTGTTTAGCAGTGCGATTAAAACTGTGATTAATCGCGATTCTTTTTTTTTTTGAATTAATCGTGTGAGTGAACACTTTTTTTATTAAGCAAAAATTCAAGCTATTTAAAAAAATTACCCTCTGGTGATTCGAACCACCAATTTGTGGAAAGTTTCATAGAGAGTTTGCTACTCTCAGTGGCTCCTGTACCCACTTTGAAACAGAGAAGGAATTTCATATCAGTGTTCCACTTTGGGGGTCTTTGCCACATCACACAGGTTGCCACTCAACAATACAAGAGGATATAATGAAAATCAGCATGCTCCACATACACACAGATAGATTTAGTAAGGGGGAAATGTTGTCTGTGTTTGTAACCAGTAAATGCACCAACCCTGGGAATACAGCGGGAACTAGAAGGAAAAAAAAAAAGACCAAAATTGAAAAAACCAGCGTGAATATCATCTGAAACTATTGGACATTTTGTGCTTTGGGAAATGAGAATTTAGGCACACATCATTGGCTCCAAGTACCTACACAGCATAGAGCTAATCAGAGCTCTATATCTGGGGAGGAGTATAAAAATATTGCTCGAGCATGCAGGAGTGTAATCAGAAAGGCCAAAGCACAATTGGCATAGCAGTTAGCAAGGGATGTGAAGAGTAACAAGAAGGTTTCTACAGGTATGTTAGCAACAAGAAGGTGGTCAGGGAAAGTGTGGGCCCCTTACCAAATGGAGGAGGCAACATAGTGACAGAGGATGTGGAAAAAGCTGAAGTACTTAATGCTTTTTTTTGCCTCAGTCTTCACAGACAAGTTCAGATCCCAGACTGCTGCACTGGGCAGTACAGTATGGGGAGGAGGTGAGCAGCCCTCAGTAGTGAAAGAACAGGTTAAGGACTAGTTAGAAAAGCTGGACGAGCACAAGTCCATGGGGCCGGATGCAATGCATCGAGGGTGCTGAGGGAGTTGGCTGATGAGATTTCAGAGCCATTGGCCATTACCTTTGAAAACTCATGGCGATCGAGAGTGGTCCCAGACGATTTGAAAAAGGCAAATATAGTGCCCATCTTTAAAAAAAGGGAAGGAGGACAATCTGGGGAGCTACAGACTGGTCAGCCTCACCTCTGTCCCTGGAAAAATCATGGAACTGGTCCTCAAGGAATCCATTTTGAAGCACTTGGAGAAGATGAGGGTGATCAGGAACAGTCAACATGGATTCACGAAGGGCAAGTCATGCAACCTGATTGCCTTCTATGATGAGATAACTGGCTCTGTAGATATAAGGAACATGGCTTACAAGGAGAGGCTGAGGGAACTGGGCTTATTTAGTGTGCAGAAGAGAAGAATGAGGGGGGATTTGATAGCAGCCTTCAACTACCTGAAGGAAAGTTCCAAAGAGGATGGAGCTAGGCTGTTCTCAGTGGTGGCAGAAGACAGAACAAGAAGCAACGGTCCCAAGTTGCAGTGGGGAAGATCTAGGTTGGATACTGGGAAAAAACTACTTCACTAGGAAGGTGGTGAAGCACTAGAATGGGTTACCTAGGGAGGTGGTGGAATCTCTATCCTTAGAGGTTTTCAAGGCCCGGATTGACAAAGCCCTGGCTGGGATCATTTATTTGGCATTGGTCTGGGTTTCAACATGGGGTTGGACTAAATGACCTCCTGAAGTTTCTCCCAACTCTCATAGACTATGATTCTAGGATATCATGATGACCTTGCAGCCATGAAGGCCTGCTAATACACTGAGTGAGAAATCCTTGGTCGGAGAAACCGTATGAAGCTACTTGTGCCACTGAACCCCACTCCTTCCCAGGACCAAAGGCACCAGCAACCCCCAGGGTGTTTGAGGATGATTACAAAGAAGCACTGATCACACTTAATGCCGCTTCAAGGGCCAAGCAGGTTGTTCCTCCCTAGATAAGTGAGAGTGGAGAAGACTGAATGGGCTACACAAACCAAATTGAAATACCCCCTTGCTCTCTGCCCAGCAAAAAGAGAAGACTCAAGGGACGCCCAGGACTGTTCTGCATAGCCATGGGGCATGTGTAGATTTACACCCCTCAGGATTAGGCAGCCCCACACACACACACACACACACACACAATCTGTTTCTGAAGGCAGTGAGGCCTATGCACCATTAATGGACAATGAAATAAAATACAGAGGCTTCCCTTGGAGAATGCTGTAAAAGTATTTCAAACCTAACAAGACTCCTCCCTTTGAAAGATTGGATGGCTGCCAGCTCTTATTGAGTAAAAAGAGTTTGGCTCTAAAATATTCATTTGATGTATTGCATCTTTACTGGAAAACGTAGTGCCCAGATCCTTAGCTGAAGCTGAGGGGTGCACAATGTAACTCAGGAGTGGCTCATACAGAGAAGTACAAAGCCAATCCTCTGCTGCCTGTATGCCAGGCCAGCCTTCCAGTATAAATTAATTGGTGTTGGAGCATCCTGAGGCTAGTTTAATCAACCACTGTCATCAATAGGGTAACAGGAGAATGCTCTGGTGCAAGGATTCACCCTTTCCCTCTGCCGCACCTCCTATACTGGTAGTGAGGATGAAGCTCCAGAAGAACTCCCGCCATTGGGGTGATTCTCCAATGGCCAGCTACACTAACTGTTGGGAGGCTTTGCGACAGCAATATGGTATGAAGCAACTATAGGTGAGCTCAGGATCTTGTCTATTATTTAGTATTTCCTTTAAAAAAATAATTTTCTCAAATTCCTGCAAGATTAAAAGCTAGATTCAGCCAACACGTCTGTAGAAAAAAAGTCACCAGGCCAATGTGCTACATTTGCTGAACATTCAATCTTCTCCTCCTGTAGTGACAATAGCCTACTACTGTCTCATAGCCAGAGGAATTCTGCTTTATCCTCTGTGGCAAAAGCTTAGTTTCTGGTAATGACTGACTTGTATTTTATGCACACTAATGACTGCAGTAGCTATGTATATAGCAGCCATGGTTCATTACACAATACTGTTGTTTTAAAGCACCCATCATGGGGCCCAATCACCACAAGTGGTGCCTCCTACTGGCAATTAGCTCTGCCAGTTTGTACTCTTCCTCCAGTGTGGTCTTCTCCTGTCTTGTCTCAGTCTGCTGCCCTGTTCATCCCAGGTCTGCAGCTTCCTCTCTATGGCTCAGCCCTCCAACCTGCTCACTAAAGTCCTCCCCTTCCAGGGAATTCACAGTCTTTCCACACTTGTTGGCTGGTTGGCATCTCCAACAACCTTGCCACTCCCCAGTGGCTGGTAGGGGAACCCAGGCCCACCCTATACACTAGGGTCCAGCTCAGGGACCCTATAATAAGCAGCCACAGTCCCTGTACAATCCTACCCTTTGCTGCTGTTCCCCTAGGCTTCCACCTACATATCTGACTTCCCCCCTCTCTGGGTTTACCAACCTCCATCTCCCTTAGTTAGAGAGTGACTACAGCCTACTTCCTTACAACCTTTTCTAGCAGCAGCCCCCTTCCTGGCGCCAGCTACCTGCTTTTGTAAGGACCCGCCTGTTCCTACACAGGTGAGCCTGTTCCTCTGATCATCAGCCTAACTCTCCCCTGCTTAAAGCCTAATTAGCTGATTGGGCCCACCTGAACTAATTCAGCTCTTGCAGGGCTAGTGTGGGGAGTCCACCTCATCACACCCCACAGAAATTTCTCCTCAGAATCCATGTTGAAAAATCATTTCTAATGTGATGGCAGCTATTCCTCGACAGAATAACTAAGAGTGTAAAGGTGAAGGGAGTAAGAATATACAATGGAGTTCCTGGTACTGACCCCATCACGTGACAGTGTGTATTTCCTTTTTAACTCTAACCTGTGCTTGGTGTCCAAGGTCAGGAAAAAAAGTAACATCTCCCACTAGCTCTCCTGTCTGTCACACCTTTATACCAGGGAGGTTGAAGAAAACTGAAATCCAGAACTTTGGTTATATCTAAGAAGCATACAGTTCAATTCAGGAGGCAGATGGCTTAAAGCTACCTTTGCACTCAGCTGGTCCCAGGCCATCTGGTCCCAGGCCCTCACATAAATTGTAGCAGCTTGAAGGTTTGCTGTGGGGGATTTCACACATTTTCATGCCTTGTCAGAAGCTTCTATTAGCAGGAGAGAGATTTGTCCTTCACCTTACACTACTTTTCTCTCTCTCTCTCTCCTCTCTCTCTGACACTTTCCTCATTGTGAGGAGAGGCCTAGCAGGCAGTAGAGAACATTCCTTATATTATATTGAGAAGCTGTCCCAAAGTAAGTACATTGTCAGGGGAGATGATCTGCAGTTTCTATCTTAAAAAGAAAAGGAGTACTTGTGGCACCTTAGAGACTAACAAATTTATTGAGCATAAGCTTTCGTGAGCTACAGCTCACTTCATCGGATGAAGTGAGCTATAGCTCATGAAAGTTTATGCTCAAAGAAATTTGTTAGTCTCTAAGGTGCCACAAGTACTCCTTTTCTTTTTATGAATATAGACTAACACGGCTGCTACTCTGAAACCAGTTTCTATCTTGACACTTTATACTCCCACCAATCATCACAGTACATGAGCATCTTCCACATAAAAATCAATAGCAAGGTCCATAGTGGACTTCATGGACTGTCTGGCACTGTTCCCCTTTTTTGGTTGTGGGGAGGTACAGAGAATAAAACCTCTGTATGGCGTATTTTTTACTTATTTGTTTCTGGTGGGTTGATGATTTGTTTTGTTGTAATTTTTTTATTTATTCTTTTTAATTATTTGGGTGAGGTGTTTGGGTAGAAAGGGTGTCAGTGTTGTTATTATTGGAGAGACAAGATAGGTAAGGTAATCTCTCTTATTAGACCAACTTCTCTGGTGAAAGGGACAAGCTTTACAGAGCTCTTCCTCACTCCTGGAGAAGGTAACCGGTGTGCCTAAGCTATATAGAAGGTGAGACAGATTGTTAAGCATAAGAGGTTCACACATGCTGTAGGGCAGTGTTTCTCAATAACTGGTCCATAGATCGGTGCCAGACCCTGAGATCTCCCTCACACAGTTTAGGAAGGCAGCAAGCCAGTCCCTGGTATCTAAAAGGTTGAGAAACACATGCTGTAAGAGAACACTTAAAATGAAGTGAGCAATTAACGGTTAGCAGACAGTTGGGAGTGTTTCAAATTGTTGTAATGAGCCATAAAACCAGTGTCTTTCATCAGAGTTATGAATTTAAATTCCCAATCTCATCTTTTGAGGGTGTTATGCAGATATCCTTTGGGGACATGGACCGAGAGGTCAGATAAAGGCGTGATCACTTTGTGAAAAATGTTTGCCCATAGATGATAAGGTGTTTTTGTCTTTTATCATTTTTCTGTGAGAGTTATTATTAATCATGTTTTATTATGGTAGGGCCTATGAGTTAACCAAGAATGTGGCCCCATTGTGCTAGACCCTGTGCAAACACAGAGTAGTAGATGGTCCCAAATGAGAAGAGCTTACAGTGAAAATAGACAAGACAGACACAGGGTGGAAGAAGGGGAAGAATACACAATGAATGAGTGAACAATGCAATGGCAGCAAACTTCATGTTAGTGCCATGTTTTTTTGTGGGGAGGTGCACAGTTAGGAGGGGATCTACTCAATGGAAAGAAAAGGGAACATGTGTGATGGGGCAGAGCAGAGGAGAAGAGGGTAAGAGGGCCAAGTGTGGAGTGAAGCTGAAGTGAAGAGACTGAAAGGGAGGGTTGGTGCAAACAGCCAACCAGCACAGGTCAGAGAAAGTCCAGTTACAATTGTAGAATATTATCTGAATGTCCAGAGGTCCCTGGTTTCATAGAATTGTAGGACTGGAAGGGACCTCAAGAGGTCATATTTCCAGTTCCGTGCACTCAAGGCAGGACTAAGTATTATCTAGATCATCCCTGACAGATGTGAGTCTAACATGCTCTTAAAAATCTTGAATGACAGAGACTCCAGAAACTTCCCTAGGCAATTCATTCTAGTGCTTAACTACTCTGACAGGATATTTTTTCTAATGTCCAATCTGTACTGCCCTTGCTGCAATTTAAGCCCATTGCTTCTTGTCCTATCCTCAGATGTTAATTCTCCCCCTCCTCCTTGTAACAACCATTTATGTACTGAAAATATTATCATATCCCTTCTCAGTCTTTCCTTCTCCAGACTAAACAAACACAGGTTTTTTCTATCTTCCCTCATATGTCATGGTTTTTTAGACCTCTAATCATTTTTGTTGCTCTTCTCTGGACTTTCTCCAATTTGTCCACATCTTTCCTGAAATGTGGTGCCCAGAACTGGACACTATACTCCAGTTGAGGCCATACCAGTGTGGAGTAAAGCAGAAGAATTACTTCTCGAGTCCTGCTTAAAACACCCCTGCTAATCATCCCAGAATGATGCTTTGCTTTTCGTTACACTGTTGACTCATATTTACCTTGTGATCCACTATGACCCCCACATCACTTTCTGTGGTACTCTTTTCTATGCAGTCCTTTCCCATTTTGTATGTGTGCAACTGATTGTTCCTTCCTAGGTGGAGTACTATGCATTTGTCCTTATTGAATTTTATCCTATTTACTTCAGAGCATTTCTCCAGTTTGTCCAGATCATTTTGAATTTTAATGCTATCCTCCAAAGCACTTGCAACAACTCCCCACTTGGTATCATCCACAAACTTAAAAAGTGTATTATCTATGCCATTATCTAAATCACTGATGAAGCTATTGAACTGAACTGGACCCAGGACCGATCTCCCCTGATATCCCACTTGATATGCCCTTCTAGTTTGACTGTGAACCACAGATAACTACTCTCTGGGAATGGTTTCCCAACCAGTTATGCACCCACCTTACAATAGCTCCATCTAGGTTGTATTTCCCTAATTTGTTTATGAGGTCATGTGAGACAGTATCAAAAGCCTTACTAAAGTCAAGATATACTACATCTACCACTTCCCCCCATCCACAAGGCTTGTTACCTATCAAAGAAAGCTCATAGGTCAGTTTGATACAATTTGTTCTTGACAAATCCATGCTGACAGCTACTTATCACTTATTATCCTCTAGGTGTTTGCAAATTGATTACTTAATTATTTGTTCCATTATTTTTCTGGGTACTGAAGTTAAGCTGACTGGTCTGTAATTTCCCCTTGTTGTCTTTAGTCCCCTTTTTATAGATTTGCACTCTATTTGTCCTTTTTCAGTCCCCTGAAATCTCTCCAATCTTCCATGACTTTTCAAAGATAATCGCTAATGGCTCAGATATCTCCTCAGTTAGCACCTTGAGTATTCAAGGATGTATTTCATCAGGCCCTGGTGACTTGAAGGCATCCAACTTGTCTAAGTAATTTTAATTTGTTCTTTCCCTATTTTAGCTTTGGTTGCTTCTTCTCCTAGGAGCTGGTTACCTTCACAGACTCCCCTCTGCAGTTTTACCCCAAGGACATAGGATGGTGGGGGTGGTAAAGTAGGTACCATCTGGGCCCTAATGTCACCAGGGTGAGGAAGGTCTCCTCTGCATGGTCCCAGTTCCAGGAACTGCTGAGGGAAAGAGTGGCCTTGGCTGGATCCCATTTTTAAGGCTACGATTTTGTCACAGAGGTCACAGAAGTCATGGATTCTGTGACTTCCGAAGACCTTTATGACTTCAGCCCATGGGGGCAGGGAGCTGCAGGGCACCTCGTCACCTGAGGAAGCATGGCCCTCAAGCTCCGAGCCAACATGGACAGCAGGGGAATCCCTGCAGCCCCCAGCAGCTGCAGGGGAAGCCCCACAGCTCCCCGCAGCCATGGGCAGTGGAGAGATCCCTGCAGCTCCCCGCCATTAGGGGTGGCGTGGGGACCCCCACAGTCCCCAACCCCCAGAGGCAGCAGAGGGACCACCATAGCTCCCTGCCGCCACGGGCAGCAGCGGGATTCCTGCAGCTCCCTGGCTCCCGTGGGCGGCTGGGGAACCACAGCAGCTCTGAGCCACAAGTGGAGTGAGACCCTGAAGCTCCAAGTCAGCCCTTGCAGCTGCCCACTGGCTTCCCATTTTGTCATGGATATTTTTAGTAAGAGTCAGGGACAGGTCACAGACTTCTGTAATTTTTTTCTTCACTGCCTTTGACCTGTCCCTGACTTTTACTAAAAATATCTGTGAAAAAATCATAGTCTTGCCCATTTTATTCCCCCCTTTCAAGTTCAGCAGGCCCTGCTTTGGCTGCTTTTTCTCCTACCAACTGGAGTTGGGGGGTTCATTGTATTAAAAATCCAATTGTGTATGCAAGTCCTCCAGGAGGAAGGATATGCTAATATAATTCCTCTGGTTATCAACCCTTTGAAGCTACCCCTTAAAGAGGTTTGCATACACTAGTTCAAAACTGGATACTGTAGGGACCAACAGATGAAGAAAGGGTTTTTGATAAATAGCCTTATTTTGCACCGTCTCAGGGCCTTCTTTCTGATCCAGCAAACAGACAAAATCCCTGGTCCATGGAGGGCCCCAATCCTTAGGGTAGGGTTGGCAGGACTGGGCCTACTGAGGCCCTATATGACTGGGTGCCTGTTCTGAACTGAAGCTCTGATGAACTCCAACCCCTTGGGTCATATTTTAAGGACAGCTCCTGACAGAGCCCATAGTAGGGTTGAGGAGCTCTTTGGTAAGCTTATTAGCATGCATGTAGGTTCCATTATTGATTTTAATATGTTTTCTCTATAGTGCATTTGCCTTAAGAATAAAATAGGCTTGCATTGGAAGTGTTCTGTGGGATCTTATAACTGTGGGCAATTATTCTGTTATCAGTCTCTAAAGAGAAAGTAAGCAGGCCTGCTTTGCCAGAGTCTTTGTCTGGGAATAACATAGTGAAGCCAGGAAACCGTTCAGCTTGGAAATACGCCTCAGAAGGGAGTGAGACACATGTCTCCACTGAAAAGAAATGACAGCCCAGGGAGACAGAAGCCTGAGAGCAGTTGGATCACATAGAGGGAATAAAGGTGCAGTTGACCTATGATTGTTTATTCCATAGATTCAAATGCCAGAAAGGAACCATGGGGATCATCTTGTCTGCCCTGTATAACACAGAACTACCCCCAAAATAATTCCCAGAGCTCCAGGTCTTTTAGAAAAATATCCAGTCTTGATTTAAAAATTGCCAGTGATAGAGAATCCACCATGACCCTTGGCAAATTGTTCCAATGGTTAATTACCCTCACTGTTAAAAATGTACACTTCATTACCATTCTGAATTGTCTCACTTCAACTTCCAGCCATTGAACTGTGTTATACTTTTCTCTGGTAGACTGAAGAGCCCATTAGCAAATATTTGTTCCCCACAGCTCGATCCCTACAACAGAGAATGATTTGGCCCCAGCTTTTGTGAGCATCATCCTGTGCTTCGTGGCCTGCATTGACCCAGAGCTGTCTTGATGGTGAATTGATCAAAATTCAGTCTTTAATGTATCTGGAGCTTGATACATTGATTCTTTTGAAGATCAGGATCAAGGCCTTAAACTGTCATCAGAAGCTGTCTGAGAGCCAGTGGAGGGACCTGAGTATAGGCCTGATGTGCTCATGGTGACCTAAACCATGGGGAGGGGCAGCAACATTCTGTTCTATCTTCACATTCAGCTTCTGATACTGTAAACCAGGCTGGAGTTGACAAAGGAATGGATCACTGGCCAGTGCTCATCTCAAAAGGTAGGGGCAAAGTTTCCTGGCAAACTGGAAATGAAAGAAGGCATATTAGTACCACCTGGTCATCCAACCTTGGTGAGAAGTCAAGCAGGATCCCAAGTGCTTTGACTAATGTGGCTCTCCCCCTTCAGTGGGAGATTGGGTAAAGTCCCAGCTAGTTCTACCATGTTTCTTCCTTCCAATCTGCATCAGTTCTGCTTTGAGTAGCTGGACTTCATCCAAATGCTGATCCCTTGTAGGCATTCTGGCATTTTAGGAGTGGTAGTGGCTACATCAATGATGAATGAGCTGTATAGTTGAGTGCAGTGTGTACATTGTGGGCAACTGAGCCTATGGCAGCTCACTAACACTCCCACTGGTCTCAGGTAGCTACTGAAGAGAAAAAGGGATAATATGAATCCCTGCAGGACCCCACGGGGAGGGCCGTTAAAGGCGAGGAATGGTAGTTACCCATCTCACTGAGCTCTGGTAGAAAGGAATGATTAGAGATGCTCTAGTGCTGGGTCATCTCCTCCAGCTATGACAAGTTAACAAAAGGTTCAAAAAAGTCCAGCAGTATGACCATGGTATCTGGCTTGTGTCCGGAGCCATGAGGAAATCATTTTCACTGTACTCAGTCACAACCCCAGACCAAGCATTCTTGTAAGAAAAATATGAAGTTAAAAAAATCATTTTTCTCCTCCGTGAAGGGGCTGCCTGAGATAATGATGTCCCCATGATGTCTGAGTGTGGCCTCCCACTCTGCATCTCTAACCCGCTCACAAGTTCAGAATGCCTGTGATCTCTGATAACTGCATGTGGCCATAGGAGGATGAAGAGGTGTGTTCAGTATTGGTGAATGCTTCATTCAATGGTCAATGGACTGTTTTGTCCAAGGGAAAGAGGTTTAAATGGGAGGTTGAGTTCCAAACTTGACCAGTGTGGGAGCTGATCCATGTGGTTCTTGTCTGGAAGCCTAGCAGTGCCACTCTAGGAAGGCGGATAGTAGGAAGGGCACAGAAAGCTGACCTGGGAAGGAAATAGAGTGGACAAGTGTGGGCACTGGAGATGCTTGGCCCTTCAGCACATCTTGGGGACTTCCCCTTTTTTGAGTAAACTGTTGGACAATCAGAGAAACCAAGTCTAAAGGGAGGCCAAGGGCAATAGAGTTGGCAAGAGCTCTATACAGAAAGGAGAGTCCTGCCCAGGGAAGGGAAGAAATCACTAGGAGAAGTTACTGTAAGTGACTGTATCAGTGCTACAGCAATATAGTTCTGTTTTAGTCCCACAGTGAGTGTTTCTGTCCCTGTATAGTTATTCCTTCCAACCCTCCTTTCACTTCCAAGTGCAACAAATGCAAACAACAGCCCATAAGTGAGGATTATTAGCTATCCACTCAGAGAATAAAACTTAGAAATATTTTTTGTTCCAACACTCTAACACCAATATTACCTAATATAATTCATATAGTTCACTCTGGGTTCATTCATAACAGTCATGCTGCTGCCAGCAACATCAGGAGACTACTAAACATGTTGGGCCAGATTCACAAGTGTACTCTAGCTGCTTTGTACTGCTCCAGTGATGCAAAGCAGCTATAAACCTGGTTTAACAGGCCAGTTTAACAGGCTTTGTGTTGCTGGAAAAGTGAAAAGCAAAGCAACCAGAGGGTTCCAGTGAGTCTGACCCTATATATTTTGCAATGAAACAAAAAGGAGGCACTAATCCTCAATTTAGACTCTGTGAAAGCATGTGTTAGAGTCTATTGTGATATTCTCTCACATACACTGGACCTTTTAAATTGTGGTCCACTATTTATTTCCTGGATACAGGAATAGGATATCCCTGTAACTCAGGGACATCCATTCATCTCAGATAAGATTCTGGACAGGGATACCTAATGTTTCCTCTCCTGTGGTCAGTGGCCATTGCGCTTTTGGCAACAATAGCATGCAAAGACTCTCCAACATTTTAGGAATTAAAATCAGCCCTTATCAACATAATGTTTACTTGATGATGACTTAATAGACACAAAACTACCTTTCACATTTCTTCCATAACTCATGATCTACTCAAGCATGATTGCCATATCTCTGGACTCAAAATAAATATGCATAACTCAGGAGCAAGTCCTGTTGGCCAAGCTTAAAAAAAAAGTGTTCTACTCAAGACTTTCAGCTAAAGAGGGCACCCAGTGGATTTAGATATTTAGGTATAGAAATTCCTACTCGTCTCTCTATACTATCCTCCAAAAATCTACCCCTTTTACTACAAAAAAATACAGGCAGATCTCACCGAATGGCAAGAGTTCCTCCCTTCATTGCAGGGATATATCCACATAATTAAAATGAACATCCTCCTCTACCCCTTTCAAGTCTTACCCATTTCTTTCTCAATCTGCCATAGAAACTACTAGATAAAGCCGTAAGGCAATTTCTATGGAAGATTAATAGCTTAGAATACACCTATTAACTATGCTATTATCAAAGGAAAAAGAAGGATCAATTTGAAATTATACAATTATGCAATGTCTCTCTGAACAATAATGGCAACAGTATTCCATAATGTTCCAGCCTGGCAGTTCACTGAAGAATATATCATATATCTTGATAAAAAAAAAAGTAGTACTTGTGGCACCTTAGAGACTAACAAATTTATTTGAGCATAAGCTTTTGTGAGCTACATCTCACTTCAGCTGTAGCTCACGAAAGCTTATGCTTGAATAAATTTGTTGGTGATGTGGGATAGATAGATGTGGGATGTATAATCGTCATCTTTTTGTATCAGTTGTGTCTTCTCAGTTTCTAATAGGAGGCCCAATTGATGCATGCTCTGACAGGAGATAGTGCTGTGCTTTTTGTAGTTGGGAAGATCAAATAGAACATAGAGGTGAATTGCTTGGTGAACTTTCAATTTTGCTCACTGACTGCTCATTCCAAGAATAACATGTGACAATACGTAGCCTTATGAAAAAAGGGCTAGAGCTGATAATTCAAGAAAATTGTTTGTCTAAATGAAATTTATGTTTACATTTATTGAATTAGGGAAGTAGTTATTTTGAATACCAATCTGAGATAGTATTGAGGCCTTTAGATATCCACCCACTCGGTAGCTGGTAAGAATTTTACTATTCCAGTCTTTGAGAAGGAAAGGCAGTATATGATAACTATGCCAATCATTGTTTTAAATCTTATGTAAAGATTCTAGTGGTTTATTAATGACTGGATTTAAACTGGCAATAATAATGCTAATGTTATGCACCTAGATGGTGTGAATAACTTATAAAGATATGTTTCAGAGTAGCAGCCATGTTAGTCTGTATCTGCAAAAAGAAAAGTTCACCAAGCACTTCACCTCTATGTTCTATTTGATCTTCCCAACTACAAAAAGCACAGCACTATCTCCTGTCAGAGCATGCATCAATTGGGCCTCCTATTAGAAACTGAGAAGACACAACTGATACAAAAAGATGAAGATTATACATCCCACATCTATATGACCAGAAAAGAGTTCAAGCAATCAGAGAAGAAATTAAGCAATATTTTAAAGAAAACAATGCTGAGCAGATTTTTTTAAAAAGTACTCTATGGGATGCTTTCCAAACAATGATTAGGTACGAGTTCTATACTTAGATTTGACCAACCAATTATCAAGTGTAAATTCCCCAGGCATTATAACAGTCTTAATATGGAGTCACGTACAATCCCCTTGGGTACTCTGGTCTGTCTCTCTCCCAGATAAGCCTATGTTTGTGATAGGTGATCCCTTACACCCAGAATCACAGCAATTTTCAGGTTACTTCCAGTCCAAAAGGACTAGTCATTTACCCTAGGTCAATTGCACCTTATATCTTACACCAAAGACAATGCTTATAGCCAGTCCTATAATAAACTACCTAAAGATTTATTAAATAGGAAAAGGAAACAGTTATTTGTAAGGTTAAAGCAGGTAAATGTACATACACAAATGAGTTAATATCTTAAGTTTCGAAAGGTAACAGAAGCATCTATAAGAAGAAAGCTCTATATGTCCTTTAAGAATAATCCAAGCTAAGCAGCTGGGAATCCCTTGCTTATTGTTAGAAAACCTTGTCCCCTAGAGTCCAAGCAACATAGAGATACAGTTCCTTCTTGTTAGGGGTTTTTTATTCCCTTCCCCCTTATGTGCTCTGAGCTGTGCACGCAGCTGACAGAAGGAATCCACTTGCATGACTCATCTTCGTGGCGGGGGAGAGTAAAGAAGAGCAACAAAGTCTTTTGTTCTCTTTATTGTTCCACAACAGTCATTCTGGTGTCAGTGGATCCTCCTCCTTGGCCAGGACTTATCACCTTCTTTTGGAGACCAGCACTTTAATGTCTCTCTCCTATCCGGTGATTTACATAGTCACAGAGCCTTACAATACAAATGCTTAAATATTATCTTACAATGTGGGATACAGATGCTATAAGTGAGATTAAAGCATGCAGCAACTCACAAGCATTCAATGAAGCCTAAACACATTCTTATATAACCCTAATACCTATCTTAACAATACTAACAGACAGGTGAGCCAGACTGATTCCAGCCATGTAATTGTCAGTGTTCAGTTGACACATGGGGACTTTGGCATCAGCTGGCATTTGGTCTGCCAGCATCACACACAAATTTGCCTTATAAGCAGATGATGTCATGGTATTTTTACAAATCTAGCTCACAGAGTACTAGAATTGCAAGAGGAAATCTCCAGCTTTGGCAAAACGTTCTGAATAAAAATAAAACTATTACAACTAAGAACTTTAGGATCTAGGTGTGGACTGTAATGTACAGAAAGATAGAAAAGATAAATACAAAATATAAATGGGTAACTACTTCAGTAAAATACTTGGGAATATACATTTCTGAAAGACCACAAGGTTGATGCAATATTATACTCCTTTGATTAAGAAAACCAAATGAAATTAATAGGCAGCAGGTTTAAAACAAAGTATTTTTTCACACAATGCACAGACAGTCTGTGGAACTCTTTGAAGAGGCTAAGACTATAACAGGATTCAAAACAGAACTAGATAAATTCATGGAGGATCGATCCATCAGTGGCTATTAGCCAAGATGGGCAGGGATGGTGTCCCTAGCCTCTGTTTGCCAGAAGCTGGGAATGGGTGACAGGGGATGGATCACTTGATGATTACCTGTTCTGTTCATTCCCTCTGGGGCACCTGGCATTGGCCACTGTTGGAAGACAGGATACTGGGCTAGATGGACATTTGGTCTGATCCAGTATGGTTGTTCTTATGTTCTTAAAACAGATCTGGAAAATTGGTCAAAATATGACATTTCATGATTAGATAAAGTTGTGGCTGTTAAAATGAATCTTACTCTAAATTAATTTCCTTTTCCAAAACCCTGATTTTAGACCCAGGAAATCTCTTAGATCAATGGCAACATAAAATAAACACATTAATTTGGGGAAATAAGAAACCTCGGATTAAGAAATCTACTTTTCAAATGCTATAGAGGAAATGCAACATAATACCATGGAACGAGATTCTGTCTCACAAAATCAGATGAGAATAGACTTTATACTGTACCAAATGTAGTTCAGCCATATTCTTTCATTGCAAGTAGGTCTGTCCCAGGCTTAATAATTTCTGCTGCTATAATCAACAAATCTGTTGTGCAATGATGGGGCTCCACAGCAATTTACACCCTCACTGTAGCTGCTAAACATTGCCAGTGTTGATACTGGATATGTGGGGGACCCGGAAATAGTAAACACCTTCCCCATAATTATTCAAAAGTGGACACTTATCCTCTGATTTTCAGTTCTCACTGAGACCTGGAAAATCCAGCTCATTACCTTCCCTAAATGTCTCAACCTGACATTCAACAAGGGCCAAAATAGGTCATCTCCTCCTGTGGCAAAGTGAATCTCTGCTGCCCTGAGAGCAGCCGAGGAAATAATTCTCATTCAAACAGCGACAATTCCTTCTTTACTCTCCTCCTTCTCAGGGGGCTTTTTCCTATATACCTGGCTCAGCTCTGCTGGTTGGTACGAGCCAAGGACCACCTGTTTGGAGGCAGAAGTAGCAGCTCTGCAGAGCCCACTGTCTCCCTCACATAATGAGCAGCAATCTGAGCAGACCAGGTAGGATTTAAGAATGTTGGGCTTTTATGCTGTTTTATGACAGTGATATGACTTGCTACAATCTAGCCCCAAGGAAGCATCCACATTTTACAAAGTAAGGCTCATCTTCAGGTGCAGAGGAAACTGATAAACAAGCCCATCCTACTGGATCAAACCACAACCAGCAGCAATTCAGTCTTCTTCCCCGATTACCAAAAAAGCCTTCCCACACCTAAAACCCTGCAATAAGTACCTGCAAGCTGGATGTTCTATTGATGCTATTGTCAACAGGAATGTAATGATTTTACTTGGTAAATGTGTATGACTGTAAGTATTAAGTTGTACCCCATATAGTGATAATGTGTTTGCTATTACTATACTTAGGTCTATGTGCATGGTTAGTAATGTTAAATTTGTTTCCTTTTAGGTTAGTTTACTTGAGGAATTATGATAAAACATTTGTATAACAAAATAAGTTTAATAAATGGGTTATGAAAAAAACATTAAACAAAGATATAGTAGCAGTTATCACTGGGAGACAGAGCGCAATACTTCCTATTTAATAAGCTCCCTTTTGTTTTATTTATTTAAAAAATAAATCAAGAGTCAAGCTGCAAAGTGAATCACAGTACATCTGTCTCTACTACACTCAAGCAGAAGGTATGGCAATACCAATAATTTACACAAAATGTGCCACTGAACAATTGGTATGTGCAAGGAACCCAGTCATCCTTGATGTTGTTTTCTTCCATAAAGTCTGTTTTTTCCCCTGATTTACTTATTTATTTGCCCAGAGTCATCTGTGAGAACACTACAGCACATTAGTCTGGAACTGAAGACAAGCTGGAAGATTCAAAGGCTAAAAAATTTTTCTTCCCAGATAGCAGCTGTACTTTATAACTCTAGGCTTATACCTGTGAATGTTACTGATAGAAAACACTGACCAGTGCAGAAATATAATTCCATTATATTCACTAACTCAGAAGTAATATCCAGTTATCAAATTGCAGAAACAGAGAAACTCTGTGTAAGGCTGGATTTCATTATTCAGCAGGATATTAAAATCCTGTTATCAAAGTTGTCAACATTTTGATAACTAATGTGATTCTGAAAATGATTACTTCTCAGAACATATCTTTAAAGATCACTTTAATGTAGTAAGATCTCTTCTGCTAACTGCTAATATTGATTAGTAGCCAACTAGATTAATCAACAGCAGAGATGGAAAAAATTCAGAGAGAAAATACAAAATAGTAGATTGTTTGCATTGTTGTTGCACTGCACAGTGTTGCAGGATATTAGCGAGACTACATGGGTGAGGTAATGTCTTTTATTGGACCAACTCCTGATCGTGAAAAAGACAAGCTTTTGAGCTACAGAGAATCTTCTTCAGGTTTCTGAAAGGTACTGAGAGTGTCACAGCTAAATATAAGGTGCAACTGATTGTTTAGCATAGATAGTTAACATATTTTAAGGGACTATTCAAGCTGAAGTGACCTGTTAACACCCCTACAGTCATAGGACAAAACCACAGTCTGTCAAGTGGATGAAAATATCAAAGCAGCACTAGACCCTGCCACAATAATAGCTGCAAAACCTGAAGACATATCTCCACTGCTTCGATGGTCAATACTCCCCACAACACAATTTTCAAGATCCATGGGTCCTATACATTCCTATCACAACATGTGATGTACCTCATCCAGTGCCCCAACAACAACTAGGTGGGTAAAACCAGACAACCATTACATTCTTGAATGAACTCACACAAGAAAAAGATAAGACGAAAACACCACATCACTTGTGGGCAAACACTTTTTACAAAATGATCATTCCATAGCTGACCTCTCAGTGCTCATCCTCAAAGGAAACCTGAACAACTCCTTCAGAAGACAAGCCTAGGAGCTCAAATTCATATCTTTGCTAGACACATGTTCTTTATTAAGATATTGGATTTATGCTTTATTACAACAATCTGTAACCCACCTCTTTTTTGTCCTATGACTGCAGGATGTTAATGGACCACTTTTCCTTGAATGGTCCCTGTGACACTAAGCACCTTGTATTCATGCCCTACACACTATTGTAATAACCTTTGTACACAATATGTCTTGTGAGATATCATTTGAAAACTAATAACTCATTGATCATTAATATTCTTGTATGATGTATGTATGCTGTGGGTATTATATGTTATGAATATACACCACAATTATTACTAAAGTGTGTTTAAACCAAGCATGTCAGGAGCAGCTGGTAAACAGGTCTGCCTTAAACAAAAGGGATGTGTAATTGATTCTCTGACCAGCCCAATCTTCAGGTAAAGAGAATGAAGGTCCATTTTAACACATTAGGTAAACAAATCCATTAAGCTAACAAGTCAGGGAAGAAAAAGCATGGAGCTTCCTTCACCACCACACTCCATGTCACCGTCCTCAGCTTGAATAAACTTTACTTTGACAGGGGGGCTAAGCCTCAAATGATAATATGTTATACACCATATTCCTGTATTATAGGAATGTCTATAATGCAGGGCCAGCTTTCCAATTAGGCACAGTAGTCACTTGCCTAGGAGCGCTGGCATTCTAGGGGCACCTTACTTTTCTAAAACTGTGTGCAACACAAAGGTGTTGGAGAGAGAGCTTTGGATTCTTTGACCATGGGATGTTGTTCCAGGAAGAAGGATTGCTAGAAAGAGATGGGAATCATATAATGAAGAGAGGGAAGAGCATCTTCACAGGTAGGCTTGCTAACCTAGTGAGGAGGGCTTTAAAGTAGGTTTTCCAGAGGATGGATACCTAAGCCCTGTGGTAAGTGGGGAAGTGGGATACCAGGGGGAAACACAAGGAGAAGAGTGCAACAGGGGAGGCCTTCTGATTCATACTGAGAAAGTAGGGCAATCAGCTAGTTATCTTAGGTGCCTGTACACAAACGCAAGAATCCTGGGAAACAAGCAGGAAGAATCAGAAGCCCTGGCACAGTCAAGGAACTATGATGTGATTGGAACAACAGAGACATGGTGGGGTAACTCACATGACTGGAGCACTGTCATGCATGGGCATAAACTGTTCAGGAAGGACAGGTGGGGGAGAAAAGGTGAGGGAGTTGCACTGTATGGAAGAGAGCAGTATGATTGCTCAGAGCTCCAGTATGAAACTGGAGAAAAACCTGTTGAGAGTCTTTGGGTTAAGTTTAGAGGTGAGAGTAACAAGGGTGATGTCGTGGTGGGCGTCTGCTATAGACCACCAGACCAGGAGGATGAGGGAGAAGAGGCTTTCTTTAGACAACTAACAGAAGTTTCCAGATCACAGGACCTGGTTCTCATGGGGACTTCAATCACCCTGACATCTGCTGGGAGAGCAATACAGCAGTACACAGACAATCCAAGATGTTTTTGGAGAGTGCTAAGGACAATTTCCTGGTGCAAATG
Source organism: Dermochelys coriacea (assembly GCF_009764565.3). Taxonomy (NCBI): domain Eukaryota; kingdom Metazoa; phylum Chordata; order Testudines; family Dermochelyidae; genus Dermochelys; species Dermochelys coriacea. Next base: position 233,507,089 of record NC_050069.1, read on the forward strand.
CTGGAGGAACCAACTAGGGGCCATGCTCCTCTTGACCAGCTGCTCACAAACAGGGAAGAATTGGTAGGGGAAGTAGAAGTGGGTGGCAACCTGGGCAGCAATGACCCTGAGATGGTTGAATTCAGGATCCTGACAAAAGGAAGAAAGGAAAGCAGCAGAATACAGACTCTGGACTTCAGAAAAGCAGGGATCTGATGGGCAGAATCCCCTGGAAGGGTAATATGTGGGGGAAAGGAGTCCAGGACAGCTGGCTGTATTTTAAGGAAGACTTACTGAGGGGCGCAGGAACAAACCATCCCAATGTGCAGAAAGAATAGCAAATATGGCAAGCGATCAGCTTGGCTTAACAGTGAAATCTTCGGTGAGCTTAAACACAAAAATAAGTTTACAAGGAGTGGAAACTTGGTCAGATAACTAGGGAGGAGTATAAAAATATTGCTCGAGCATGCAGAGATGTAATCATAGAATCATAGAATCATAGAATATCAGGGTTGGAAGGGACCCCAGAAGGTCATCTAGTCCAACCCCCTGCTCAAAGCAGGACCAAGTCCCAGTTAAATCATCCCAGCCAGGGCTTTGTCAAGCCTGACCTTAAAAACCTCTAAGGAAGGAGATTCTACCACCTCCCTAGGTAACGCATTCCAGTGTTTCACCACCCTCTTAGTGAAAAAGTTTTTCCTAATATCCAATCTAAACCTCCCCCATTGCAACTTGAGACCATTACTCCTCGTTCTGTCATCTGCTACCATTGAGAACAGTCTAGAGCCATCCTCTTTGAAACCCCCTTTCAGGTAGTTGAAAGCAGCTATCAAATCCCCCCTCATTCTTCTCTTCTGCAGACTAAACAATCCCAGCTCCCTCAGCCTCTCCTCATAAGTCATGTGCTCTAGACCCCTAATCATTTTCGTTGCCCTTCGTTGTACTCTTTCCAATTTATCCACATCCTTCCTGTAGTGTGGGGCCCAAAACTGGACACAGTACTCCAGATGAGGCCTCACCAGTGTCGAATAGAGGGGAACGATCACGTCCCTCGATCTGCTCGCTATGCCCCTACTTATACATCCCAAAATGCCATTGGCCTTCTTGGCAACAAGGGCACACTGCTGACTCATATCCAGCTTCTCGTCCACTGTCACCCCTAGGTCCTTTTCCGCAGAACTGCTGCCGAGCCATTCGGTCCCTAGTCTGTAGCGGTGCATTGGATTCTTCCATCCTAAGTGCAGGACCCTGCACTTATCCTTATTGAACCTCATTAGATTTCTTTTGGCCCAATCCTCCAATTTGTCTAGGTCCTTCTGTATCCTATCCCTCCCCTCCAGCGTATCTACCACTCCCCCCAGTTTAGTATCATCCGCAAATTTGCTGAGAGTGCAATCCACACCATCCTCCAGATCATTTATGAAGATATTGAACAAAACGGGCCCCAGGACCGACCCCTGGGGCACTCCACTTGACACCGGCTGCCAACTAGACATGGAGCCATTGATCACTGCCCGTTGAGCCCGACAATCTAGCCAGCTTTCTACCCACCTTATAGTGCATTCATCCAGCCCATACTTCCTTAACTTGCTGACAAGAATGCTGTGGGAGACCGTGTCAAAAGCTTTGCTAAAGTCAAGAAACAATACATCCACTGCTTTCCCTTCATCCACAGAACCAGTAATCTCATCATAAAAGGCGATTAGATTAGTCAGGCATGACCTTCCCTTGGTGAATCCATGCTGACTGTTCCTGATCACTTTCCTCTCCTCTAAGTGCTTCAGGATTGATTCTTTGAGGACCTGCTCCATGATTTTTCCAGGGACTGAGGTGAGGCTGACTGGCCTGTAGTTCCCAGGATCCTCCTTCTTCCCTTTTTTAAAGATGGGCACTACATTAGCCTTTTTCCAGTCATCCGGGACTTCCCCCGTTCGCCACGAGTTTTCAAAGATAATGGCCAAGGGCTCTGCAATCACAGCCGCCAATTCCTTCAGCACTCTCGGATGCAATTCGTCCGGCCCCATGGACTTGTGCACGTCCAGCTTTTCTAAAGAGTCCCTAACCACCTCTATCTCTACAGAGGGCTGGCCATCTCTTCCCCATTTTGTGTTGCCCAGCACAGCAGTCTGGGAGCTGACCTTGTTAGTGAAAACAGAGGCAAAAAAAGCATTGAGTACATTAGCTTTTTCCACATCCTCTGTCACTAGCTTGCCTCCCTCATTCAGTAAGGGGCCCACACTTTCCTTGGCTTTCTTCTTGTTGCCAACATACCTGAAGAAACCCTTCTTGTTACTCTTGACATCTCTTGCTAGCTGCAGCTCCAGGTGCGATTTGGCCCTCCTGATATCTTTCCTACATGCCCGAGCAATATTTTTATACTCTTCCCTGGTCATATGTCCAACCTTCCACTTCTTGTAAGCTTCTTTTTTATGTTTAAGATCCGCTAGGATTTCACCATTAAGCCAAGCTGGTCGCCTGCCATATTTACTATTCTTTCGACTCATCGGGATGGTTTGTCCCTGTAACCTCAACAGGGATTCCTTGAAATACAGCCAGCTCTCCTGGACTCCCTTCCCTTTCATGTTAGTCCCCCAGGGGATCCTGGCCATCTGTTCCCTGAGGGAGTCAAAGTCTGCTTTCCTGAAGTCCAGGGTCCGTATCCTGCTGCTTACCTTTCTTCCCTGCGTCAGGATCCTGAACTCAACCAACTCATGGTCACTGCCTCCCAGATTCCCATCCACTTTTGCTTCCCCCACTAATTCTACCCGGTTTGTGAGCAGCAGGTCGAGAAAAGCGCTCCCCCTAGTTGGCTCCCCTAGCACTTGCACCAGGAAATTGTCCCCTACGCTTTCCAAAAACTTCCTGGATTGTCTATGCACCGCTGTATTGCTCTCCCAGCAGATATCAGGAAAATTAAAGTCACCCATGAGAATCAGGGCATGCGATCTAGTAGCTTCCGTGAGTTGCCGGAAGAAAGCCTCATCCACCTCATCCCCCTGGTCCGGTGGTCTATAGCAGACTCCCACCATGACATCACTCTTGTTGCACACACTTCTAAACTTAATCCAGAGACACTCAGGTTTTTCCACAGTTTCGTACCGGAGCTCTGAGCAGTCATACTGCTCCCTTACATACAGTGCTACTCCCCCACCTTTTCTGCCCTGCCTGTCCTTCCTGAACAGTTTATAACCATCCATGACTGTACTCCAGTCATGTGAGTTATCCCACCAAGTCTCTGTTATTCCAATCACGTCATAATTCCTTGACATCACCAGGACCTCCAGTTCTCCCTGCTTGTTTCCAAGGCTTTGTGCATTTGTATATAAGCACTTGAGATAACCTGTTGATCGCCCCTCATTCCCAGTATGAGGCAGGAGCCCTCCCCTCTCAGACATTCCTGCCTGTGCTTCCTCCCGGTATCCCGCTTTCCCACTTACCTCAGGGCTTTGGTCTCCTTCCCCCGGTGAACCTAGTTTAAAGCCCTCCTCACTAGGTTAGCCAGCCTGCTGGCAAAGATGTTCTTCCCTCTCTTCGTAAGATGGAGCCCGTCTCTGCCCAGCACTCCTCCTTCATGGAACACCATCCCATGGTCAAAGAATCCAAAGCCTTCTCTCCGACACCACCTGCGTAGCCATTCGTTGACCTCCACGATTCGACGGTCCCTACCCAGGCCTTTTCCTTCCACGGGGAGGATGGACGAGAACACCACTTGCGCCTCCAACTCCTTTATCCTTCTTCCCAGAGCCACGTAGTCCGCAGTGATCCGCTCAAGGTCATTCTTGGCAGTATCATTGGTGCCCACGTGGAGAAGCAGGAAGGGGTAGCGATCCGAGGGCTTGATGAGTCTCGGCAGTCTCTCCGTCACATCACGAATCTTAGCCCCTGGCAAGCAGCAGACTTCTCGGTTTTCCCGGTCAGGGCGGCAGATAGATGACTCAGTCCCCCGGAGGAGAGAGTCCCCGACCACCACCACCCGCCTTCTCCTCTTGGGAGTGGTGGTCGTGGAACCCCCAACCTCAGGACATCGCATCTCATGCCTCCCAACCAGCGGGGTCTCCTTCTGCTTTCTCCCCCCAGACATATCATCTGGTCCACTCTCCGCAATGGTACCTGTGGAGAGAACATGAAAGCGGTTAGTTACCTGTGTCTGTGTTACTGGAACCCGGACATTCCGCTTACCTCTTCTGGAGGTCACATGTTGCCAAGCTTCTTCACTGGCCTCTTGGCTCCTCTGTGCAACCTGCTCTATATCTTTAGAGCTTTGTGCCCCTAGAAGGCTATCCTGAGTTTGGTCCAGAAAATCCTCAGTCTCTCGTATACAACGCAGGGTCGTTACCTGTTGCTCCAGACCTTCAATCTTCTCTTCCAATATGGAGACCAGCTTGCACTTTGTACAGACAAAGTCGCTTCTGTCCTGTGGAAGAAAGACAAACATGGCACATCCAGTGCAGGTCACAATAGCTGAACCCCCCCCTTCCATATCACCTACCTACTATGAGCTTCCTCAGAGACATTGGCAAGATGTAAGCCTCACTGGGCTCACTCCAGGCGAACTCCCAGGCAAACTCCTGCTGTGAGCTGCTCTGCTGTCCCCGCTGCTCAGCTGGTTCGCGAGGCTCTGGCTATTTTTAAACAGCCAGGCTTCCCTGACGCAAACACACAGACACCCTAATGCCCGCCCCCTGCAGGCTAGCAGCCAATCAGACACTCACTCAGGCTCTCTCCCTGCCCTCCCAGCAAACACACGCTCGGATACTTCCTCAGCAAGCAAACACACACACTCGGATACTTACCAGTCCCAGGCAAACTCCTGCTGTGAGCTGCTCTGCTGTCCCCGCTGCTCCGCTGGTTCGCTGCCGCTCAGGAATCAGGAAGGCCAAAGCACAATTGGAGTTACAGCTAGCAAGGGATGTGAAGGGTAATAAGAAGGGTTCCTACAGGTATGTTAGCAACAAGAAGGTGGTCAGGGAAAGTGTGGGACCCTTACTGAATGAGGGAGGCAACGTAGTGACAGAGGATGTGGAAAAAGCTGAAGTATTCAATGCTTTTTTTGCCTCAGTCTTCACAGACAAAGTCAGCTTCCAGACTGCTGCACTGGACAGCACAGTATGGGGAGGAGGTGAGCAGCCCTCAGTGGTGAAAGAACAGGTTAGGGACTATTTAGAAAAGCTGGATAAGCACAAGTCCATGGGGCCGGATGCAATGCATCGGGGGAGTTGACTGATGTGACTGCAGAGCCATTGGCCATTATCTTTAAAAACTCGCAGCAATCAGGGGAGTTCCCAGATGATTGGAAAAAGGCAAATACAGTACCCATCTTTTAAAAAGGGAAGAAGGGGAATCCAGAGAACTACAGACCGGTCAGCCTCACCTCTGTCCCTGGAAAAATCATGGAGCAGAGCCTCAAGGAATCAATTTTGAAGCACTTCGAGGAAAGAAAGGTGGTCTGGAACAGTCAACATGGATTCACCAAAAGCAAGTCATGCCTGGTTAACCTGATTGTCTCTATGATGAGATAACTGGCTCTGTGGATACGGGGAAAGTGGTGGACATGATATACCTTGACTTTAGCAAAGCTTTTGATATGGTTTCCCACAGTGTTCTTGCTAGCAAGTTAAAGAAATATGTATTGGATTAATGGACTATAAAGTGGATAGAAAGCTGGCTAGATCATCAGGGCCATTGGGTAGTGATCAACGGCTCGATGTCTAGTTGGCAGCCGGTATCAAGCGGCGTGCCCCAGGGGTTGGTCCTGGGGCCAGTTTTGTTCAACATCTTTGTTAATAATCTGGATGATGGAATGGATTGAATCCTCAGCATGTTCGCTGATGACACTAAACTGGGGGGAGAGGTAGATACACTGGAGCATAGGGATAGGGTCCAGAGTGACCTAGACAAATTGGAGGATTGGGCCAAAAGAAATCTGATGAGGTTTAACAAGGACAAGTGCAGAGTCCTGCATTTAGGATGGAAGAATCCCATGCACTGCTACAGGCTGGGGACCGACTAAGTGGAGGTTCTGCAGAAAAGGACCTGCGGATTACAGTGGACAAGAAGCTGGATATGATTCAACAGTGTGCCCTTGTTACCAAGAAGGCGAACAGTATATTGGGCTGTATTAGTTGGAGCATTGCCAGCAGATCAAGGGAAGTGATTATTCCCCTCTATTCGGCACTGGTGAGGCCACATCTGGAGTATTGCATCCAGTTTGCTACAGAAAGGATGTGAGCAAATTCGAGTCCAGCAGAGAGCAACAAAAATGATCAGGAGGTTGGAGTACATGATTTATGAGGAGAGGCTGAGGGAACTGGGATTATTTAGTCTGCAGAAGAGAAGAGTGAGGGGGATTTGATAGCAGCATTCAACTACCTGAAGCGGGGTTCCAAAGAGGATGGAGCTAGACTGTTCTCAGTGGTGGAAGATGACAGAACAAGGAGCAATGGTCTCAAGTTGCAGTGGGGGAGGTCTAGGTTGGATATTAGGAAAAACTATTTCACCAGGAGGGTGGAGGAAGTACTGGAATGGGTTACCTAGGGAGGTGGTGAAATTTCCATCCTTAGAGGCTTTTAAGGCCCCTCTTGACAAAGACCTGACTGGGATGATTTATTTGGGGTTGGTCCTAGTTTGAGCAGGGGGTTGGACTAGATGACCTCCTGAGGTCTCTTCCAACTCTAATCTTCTAGGATTCAAAAGAGATATCTTGCTATTAGGCACATGGGTTACACCAGGGGTCAGCAACATTCAGCATGTGGCCCATCAGGGTAATCTGCTGGCGGGCCGCAAGACATTTTGTTTATGTTGACCGTCCTCAGGCACAGCCCCCTGCAGCTCCCAGTGGCCATAGTTCACCATTCCCAGCTAATGGGAGCTGCAGGAAATGGCAGCCAGCACGTCCCTGAGGCCCACGGCTTCCTGCAGCTCCCATTGGCCGGGACCAGCAAATCGTGGCCACTGGGAGCTGCAGGGGGCCATGCCTGTGGATGGTCAACTTCTGCAAAATGTCTCACTGCCCGCCAGTGGATTACACTGATGGGCCATGTGCCGAAGGTTGCCGATCCCTGGGTTACACACTCACCTCTTGTGAACACCTCCTGTCAGTTGAGTGCAAACCTAAACTCTCTCTCTGCTCTCTGTGCCCCCATCAGCTTTTGCCCTCATCAGGTGAGGCATCAGTGGCTTAGCCCTCCGGCAAAGTCACACATAGTCTAAAAGCATGAAGGAACACCTTCCGGGGTAACACAGTCCATCAAATGGTTGGCCCTCTCCAGTGTCTCCATCTCCATCTCGAGCCTGTTTAAATTCTAGCCCCCGGAAGACTAGTGTGAGTCTTATCCCCTTCTTTGGACTTAGACCACTTCCCCAGTGGCTGGTGGGGGAACCTGGACCCATACACTACTCTGAGCCCCAACCCAGGGACCCTACAAATAGCAGCCACATGATGCTTTCTTTAATAGTTGCTGCTGCTTCATTCCCTGGGCTGCTTCCCACTCTGTCCCATCGCCTTCTCTGTTAGTTCTCAGTTTGAGCAGGATCACTCTGAGGCCTTCTTGCCTGGATAGTTTCTCTGTCCTGATTTCTTCCCTCAGGCCTCTTTGCCTGCAGAGCTTGTGACATCTCTGCCACCTTTCAGTCAGGAGTCTCTCTCCCAGGCTCTCTTGCCTGGAGAGCTTCACAGTCCTATCCCTGCTTGAGCAGGGTTTCTCCGCAGTCTCTTTACCTGTGGAGTTTCACAGCCTTCTAGTCCTTCTTCACCCTTCTGGTCCCAGCCAAGAATTGGTCTGCTCAGCTCCTTTTAACTGAGCCTGCTGCACTCTGATTGACTTCTTCCCTGCAAGTTTTCTAGGAAGCTCAGGAAGACCCACCTTCACTGCTCTGTTTCTGGGGTGGGGTGTGATAGGACCGCGAGACCTCCAGCAGGGGCCTCAAAGGGCCCAGTACACTCCATCACAATGATCTATATGAAAAAAACTTTTTTTAAATGGCATAATTTGAATTACCTGACTACAGTGAGTAAAACTAGGGAAAGAGGGACAATTTAAAATCTGATATCAATGATTGAGCTTCACATTCTCCTCCCTCGCCTTATTTCCCATTTTCTTTTCTTGTATCTTTTCCCCTCGCTCTATGTATTATGTGTGTACTGAGGATGAAAATAAGAGGAAATATCAATTTGTAATACAAAATGCATGAGGTTCAGATCCAGGTATGGGGACAGTCCTGCTTAACAGGCACATGAATAACTTTACTCTCATGAAACCTTCCATTTACTTCAATGGGACATCTCACAAGCATAAGGTTACACACATACATAAATATTTGCAGAATTGGGCCTCCGGATCTACTGGGGAAGACTGGCTGGGTCACAGACCAGGACACTGCAGAAATGAAAGAGTAGAATTCAAATTTTCTCAGGACATTTTCCAGACAGGGCAGGATGCTACCAATATCCCAGGCTTTCTGTCAAGCAACGCGCTTTCTTTGGTGTTAGCTGTACCTTTCTTCCACTCAATGGATGGACTGTGTAAATGCAGAGGATGAAGACTATGCAGTATTATTTGCATATTTTCAGATGTACACTTTTGAACTTATGAATAAAAATACATATCCAAAATTATTTACATCATCCCTATAATGCACCAGATAACAAAATCACCATAAAGAGGCAGGTAGTTTGGGGCTCCTCACTCAACTTTTACTGAAGAAATATCAGCAAATCTATTATGGACAGTATTTTAGATCTTGGTCCCTGTAGGAAGACATTTTTAACCTATTTTTGTTCATGTTTTTTAAATAAAATAAAATACATACAATAAGTTGCTAGTGGAAGAACTTTTTCAATGAAGTTCTCCAGCTCTTGAAAATTGTCAGTCTTTTGGGTTCATGTGAGAGAATTCATTTCAACCAATTTGTCCTTCTTTACCAACCATGGAATTTGGATTCCCAGTAACTTACTAGCTGTTAATGCAGAACATATACCACAGATGAGGGCAACTGATCTGGAGAAACAAGCCCTTATTTGAGAGTCAGCCTAAACTTTATTCTAATATTGTCTCTGCCACTGAGTCACTATGTGGCCTTGGGAAAGTCATTTCACCTTTCTGTCTGATATTATCTATTGTTAAACAAGAGTAATACAGTTTTACCACCTCACAGGGATGTTGTAAAAATTAAATAATTAAATGGATGTACAGTGCTAGGAATGTATAAAAGTATTAAGTATTATCATAATCAGAATGGCCAATTTTACATAAAACAGTCAACACCCACCATGTTCACGCTTAAATTACCTGACAATCAGATAAATGCAGTTTACATTAACAGTATAAATTTTAACAATAAAACTGTGGATTTTAAACTTTTATAACAATTCTGTAGTAATTAGCCTGACATATTCCTCACACTGTAGTTCTTCCACAAGATTTGCCACAACACACCACTGTGCTATTAGGATTGCATGCTAGTCTGAGCATAGTTAGCAGAGAGAGGGGATTGTAATAGCAATATTGTTACCATACTTTATAACATACACTGTTATGTTTCTCCAGTGTGTAATTCCCTTGCGAAAGGAAAGCTTTCATTTGATGAATCACAGTGACAGCATTAAACATCTTTTTTTTATTAGTACAAACTGATCAAGCAGAACATCAGAGTCACAGAGCTGCAACATTGAGGTGACAGCTTCAAAGTGATTTTATTTTCCAACAGTTGCTACAGTTATTTTGACTGTTGAAGTTTTAATTATGCTGCTCCTGGTCCTTTCTTGTTTTACAGCTTACTCTGCAGTGTGGAAAGCTAATGCTTTCTGAACCATCATATGGTACTGCTTACACCAGCCAATTAGGTGAAAATAAATTGATGATTATTATTTTATCATGTCTTGGCTACTGTGGCAATTATTGCACTTCAGGAGCCATCTCTATTTATTATAGAACAGGGTGCAACAAGGCGGAACTCCAAGAACAGCGGGCCATGAAAGGCCTCCCTGCCCATTCCAAGATTATTAATATTCTGGCCACAAGTCAACAGCATCAGTTAGCAAGATAGGGAAAGGAGGCTGAGTAACAGACTTTGGACATTTTTTTATGTCTGCTACAATATGAGGAGCCAGATCTGAAGCTCCCTGAACTTCAACAGGAGTCTGCCCACATGGGTCCAGTTACAGGATCTGGACCTATACTGTTTGATCACATCTCGTCAATCATGACTCATATTGTTGGGTAACTCTGTTGACTGGTGCTGCTCCTTAACCTGCACTGGCATTCCAGTAGTTCTGGTACCTGAAAAAAAAATGTGTGATTTCTTTCTTTTCTTTCTTTTTCCTGTCCTGCCTCTCACCAAAACTGAGTGAGGTATCTCTGAATTAAAATACCAAATGATTGTATATTGTGCAACCAATTAAGTGGCACATTTACTAATAATTTCTCACAATTTGCCCAGCTCTAATGAGGATCCATATTGATTCCAGGACTATGCAATGAGTTTAATAATTTACATTTCAGATGTAAAATCTACTAAGGAATCTTGGTACTTTTATTAAAACTGCAATGTCTCTGACCTCCTCACTTGGGCCTCTTGAGGGACTCTGTATATGCCATGTTAATTTTGCATTTCCTCAAATGTATTTAAATGTATGCACTTTCCAGTGGTCACAGCTTAACTGAAAGAAACTAATAAATGATTCATAAATACATGGCATTTATTTTCTAGGGTGAGGTGGAGGTGGGCCTAGTATGCTTTAAAAAGAAGTAGCTCGCTCTCTTTTTCTTTGTCTCTTAACACTGCTTTTAAATGCCTACAGACACAGGTGTTCTAATAGACCAGGACCAATAATAACATACAGATCATAGTGTCAGACTGAACATGACAAGTTTAGACTTAGCTAGTGACCCTTCATCAACACTAAAAGCATTTCAGGTGAATACAGGTTTGCCCAGAATGAAAAGCAGCCACCTACCATGGTCATTAGTATTTGACATTTTGGACTTTCCCTCCTCAAAATGCAAGTAACTAGTAAATGTATTAATCACATGTTCACAAGCAGAATGATTGCTCAATGAGTAGCCATGGTATATTAGCATAGCATGTAATTAAGAAAAGGTTTTATGACCATACAGGTTTGAATAGAAAACAGCTTCCTAACACTCAAGAGATTTAAGCATACACAAGTATTTGGACTGATAGCAGATTTAGAGGAATGCAAAGGCTTTATTGAATATGTTGACATGAAAAGAATAATTTCATTTTTAAAGTCTCAGTCTCTTTATCTTTAAAGGTTAGAGAATCAACAGACAGAGGAAACAATGCAAATGGCTGTAAGATTTTTATGTGAGATAAATATTGAAAATACTAGGACATTTCTGACTCGAACAGAGTTGCAGCCATGTTTTGTCATAAGAACCATGCTCCTTTATTGCTAATTGGGTATGTTTGCAGGAGAATTTTAATATGGGCTCCTGTCTTCAGGCTTTTGCCTTATGCTTCCATCCCCCTCATCCATGATCTTTTCTTTGATGATTACCATTATGTTCCCAGTTTCCAGCTGAGAAAGTAAAATGTGTATAATCACCACAAAGTCATCATCTCTGAGATTTAGTACAACAGCTGGAAATGACAAGAACTGTGACCAGCATGAACCTACCTGTCAATTCCTGAAGACAAAGGAGCTAAATCCCTTTGGGGGTGGATTTGGCCCAAAGTGCCTTACTTTATTGTGTTTATATCTTGACTGGCCCAGACAACATGAGTCTAATGCTAGCTTCTGAACCCAGATCTTGAAAGCACTTCACCATTCAGAAATTGTTACACTATTTTTAAATAGGTCCTTAGTGTAATTCCATTGATTTCACCAGGTTTATACCAGAGGGTTAAAGTAAATTGTCTGCAACTTTCCCATACAGCAGGCTCACACCTACAATATAAATAAATATGCAATGAGAAACATGAATGAGAATTGTTATATGTTTCCTACAGTTGAAGATCGTTGGGCAAAAAGGCACTTACAGGAGTGATTTCCCATGAAGTTTCCCCTTCCAAAGATATCAAAGAGAAGTTGTTTTTCTTACAAAAGTCTCAATTTTGCTCCCCTTGAATGCACAGGGTGAAACCCTGATTCCACTGAAGTTGATGACAAAACTCCTATTGATTTCAATAGAGACAGAATTTCACCTATAGGAATTGTGGCACTGACTGGAGTGCCAGAAAAATCAAGCCCTGGACCACCTTGCATTTTAGGATTCTCCTCGATTCTTTATTTTTATTTTCCCTTTTTGAAATTCAGGGGGGTTTTGTTTTGTTTTGTTTTGTTTTGTTTTACGAATTCCAGTGAGTCCCAGCCTGTTTGGCTGATGCCAGGAATTGAACTGCCGTTTATTTACTGTAGTGTGGTTTGCATTACAATTGATATCTCTTATTTGCTAAGATCCCATCCACTGTGTTTAACTTTGAGGACCCAGACAAAGTTGATTCAAATGTTATGGATCTCTAGCAGGTTGTTTGGCTTTCAGGTAAGATAAATTCTAAGATAAAGATTACTAATAAAAATAAATTTAACTCTAGGGTTATATTGTTACATTAATATGATCTTTTGTTCAAGATTTCTTACAAGAATCAAAGTGGGTAAATCATACTTTGTAAGTTCTGAGGCAGGGACTGTTTTTTTGTTTTATGTTCTGTGTTTGTATAGTGCCTACCCCAATGAGGTTTAGTTCATGATTGGAGCTCCTAGGTGTGACAGCAATACAAATAATAAATAACAACAATCATAATAGAGGGTTTGCTGAGAAATTTATATAATATCCAATAGAAGACAATAGGAAGACTCCAATAGACCTGGTAAGAATGGAAATCTCAAACATTCTCAGCTAACTCTGATTTCCTTCCTTTGTCTCCCATCTTCACTATGTAGCCAAATGATGTGCTTATTTCTATAAAGTAGACTTCTCAAAGATGCCTGAAATGCCTATTGAAAGATAATAGGCTTGTTCTCCTCAGTCACTTAGGTACATTTGAAAATTCCCCTAATTATAATAATAAATAATAATAATAATAATACTTAGCTGTATAAGAGCAAAATATTATTTATTAATTATTATTACCAGGAGGATTTTCAAAAGAACCTAAGTGATTGAGCTGTGGACAGCATTTGACACACAAAGTAAAACCAGGCATCTGCTCTTTGAAGCTTGTAATCTAATGAATTCATATCCGGGCATCTTCAATTCTGCAATCTAATATATTATAAGTCAAATAAATTGCCTTTAATAACTTCTGCCAACCTTGAGACTCCAATCCAAATGTTTTGTGACATTACTAAGGGTGAGCATGCTGCTCAAAGGGAAACTAGATTCAGGAAACTTACAATGAAAGTATCTCTCAGCCACTATTTGCGTGAAAACTGAGAGCTGAATCCAAAGATCATGCAAACTGACTTCTGTAAATTGCATTGTTTTAAGGTTTGTGGTAGATTGTGAATAGTGAGCTGTCTAAAGTCTCATCCACACGGGGGACATTTTGCAGTATTAGCAATGTTGGGGTCTTTAATGCAGCATCTCTACTGCCTTACAGAAGAGCTTTCAACAGTGATAACACTGGTGAAACTGAACTGTTAACAGCTGCAGGAAATTTAGCATTACTATTCTTTATTATTTATGTCCTGGTGAGGCCTACAGAACTCAGCGAAGCTGAGGGCCCCATTGTGTTATGCATTGCATGTACCCAAATGGACAGAGACTTTCTTTTACTAAGAACTTATGATCTAAAAAGAAAAGACAAATGCTGAGAGAAAGAAAGCATTATTGTCCGCATTTTATGGATGAGGAACTGAGACATGCTGAGATTCAAGTCCCACGGGGTCTACAACAGTGTCAGGAACTGGGCCTAGATCTTCTGTGTCCTATACTAATGCCTTAACCACTAGACCATCCTTCTTCTGCATCATGATTAGGTAGACAGACTAAAAAAGAATTAATACAGATAGTGTGGAACAGAAAGATAACTACATTTTAGTGACTTATCAATACTGTAAGTCACACAAGAAAAGAGTGTGACCCACAGAAGCTGAAATTCTGAGTGAATAGTCCATCTCCTGTAACATCATAATGATTATAACATTATCTGAATTGGCTTACTCAGGAATTTAGGGCTTCCTTCCATTTTTTGTTGTTGTTATAATAAAGAAGCTAAATGGAAAACTGATAATCTACTGAAGAGGAAAATATAACAGCAGCGTAACAAGACCTTCCCCCAAACTTCCATTGGCTGTGGCTTTCACTGTCTTTTCGTTTACTGAGTCCTTCTAAATACCGTTTTTAATTAAGTACCCTAAATCAGGAGCCAATTCATATTCTGGATTTAATTGTTTTAAAATTAAAAAGCTAAAGCATTGAAACACTGAGGCAGAAGCAGTAATTTTATTTGAAATATGTTGCTTACTTTCATCATCGGCTCTTCCTGGGCTTAATTTAGTGCTTTATTTGTTGTTCAGATTATATGAACTTTCTTTTCAAAACAGTCCAGCAGCAGAGACTGCACAGTGCAGAATGAAGCTGAAAGCAGTTACTGCTTAAATCTGTTCCCTTGCAGGAAGCACAGAGATGCTAATCCAAATTTATCTGAAATGTTCAGGCATGTCTACACTTAAAACACTACAGCTGCACCAACAGGAGTGGTTCTCAGTAGCTAGATCAACAGAATTCTTCCATCGACCTACTACTCTCTGTGCAAGGGCTTTGGTCAGTTTACCAGTGCCGCTCAGGTGTGTGGATTTTTCACGCCCCTGACTGATGTAGTTAAACCAAACTATTTTCTAGCACAGACCAGACCTCAGACACGCAACACACTGAGCTGGAAACGTCACAAAAACAGGCAATTTCAGGAGATTTCCAATGCTACCTGCCATTGGCTGGGTGGGATTTATTGTGAGAGTGAAGCATCTGCATAGGCAGGTTATAGATGCATTGATCTGTTTCCCTAATTTATTGCACTGCAGATCACCTCTAATTTGCTGCTTGTTTTCACTCCTCTCGGGTGCACCAGGCCACAAGGGTTTCCATCCTTCCCCCTGTCACTGTCAGGGTCGAACCAGAGATTAGCCCCAGCTAATCACAGAATAGTAGCACAAGGTGAGGGGTGATGAGTCCTAGCTGGGGCTCCCTTTCCTCAGCACATCTCGGAACGATGCATTGAAGGCCCTTATGTCCAGGGTTCCAATACCCCCACTCTCCTGAGGCCATTCAGGCTCCACTATCATACTTGAGATTGAAGTTAGACTTGGTGAGTGGTAACTGCCATGATCTTTTCTTTTCATGGCTTCATCACAGATATCACATTTTCTTTTCTCCATTTTTATGGCGCCTCCACAGTTTTCCATGAAATCTCAACAATAATTGCCAGAGGGTCATAAAATCCTTTGGTTTCTCATTAGCACCCTAGGCTGCATGTCATCCAGACCAACTTTTCAAATGTTCCAAGTAGCCTCTTACCTGCTCTTACTAAATGCCTATTTCTACACAGTCTCACTATCAAGAAGTTACAAACCTATTTTTAGATTGTTTTTATTTTTCTCAAGTTTACTCCTACACAGGCAATAATTTACCTAATTAAGTCTGAACATGCAGTTATGAGGCAACAGCCCAGCTAGGAACCAATGCAAATGCTGGGTTTCTCCCTTGTACGCAGTGTAGTTGTAGCCATGTCAAATACCAGGATATTAGAGAGTGTGATGGGGCATCTGCCCCACACTGGTGGAGAAAGGGTTAAAAGCAGCTGGGGAGGCTGTGCAGCAGACAGCTAATCAGAGAGGGGCTGCAATGAGCAGCCAATCAGGGCAGAGCAGGCCCATATATAAAGAGAGCTGCAGGGCAGGGGGGGTGCAGTTTCCTTTTGGGAGTCCAGAAAGAAAGGACTGGGTTCCTGAAGGGCTGAGGGAATTGCCAGCACCCTGGACAGAGCAGTGCTGGGGGAGAGGGAACTCCAGCCTGACTGACTGAAAAAACTGAAGCCTGATATGGGGGCAGAGAAGGTGCTAGGGCTATGGGGAAGTGGCCCAGGGAAATGGATGGTGGGGGTTAAAGGAGAAGATCTCTGGGTTGGGACCTAGAGTAGTGGGGGCCCAGCCTCTCCCCCCCTGCACCCCCACTTGCCATTCAGGGAAGTGGCCAGTGAAGGGCTGCAGTTTGCCCCTGAGGCAAGTGGCTAGAACCTTGGGCTGCAGTCAGCCATGGAGGTGAGTGGCTGGACTGAGGTCTTCTGTTCCCTGGTAGGGGAGAACAGAATGGGGCATGGCTGGAGGATGGTGTCCTGAAGAGGATGCTGTGATCTTGAGGTGACATGGGTCCACAGCAGAAGTGATGGTGGCAAGAGACAGCACCAGAGGAGGGTGCCCTGTGAAAAAACAGAGCTAAATCCCAGAACAGCCAGCAGGAGGTGCCACAATGGTGAGTCCTGCCCCGTTACAGAGAGACAAGATGGGTGAGGTAATATCTTTTATTAGACTTGTGTCTCTCACAAGTAGAAGTTAGTCCAATAAAAGATAATAGCTCACCCACCTGGTTTCTTCCTTGTATTCTGTAAATGTAATTAAGATGAGAACAAATAGTAGAATAAAAGATTGAGAATTAGAATTTAGGCAAGACTTTCCTTTTGTACATAGTTTAATCACTAATAGCATATTATAGAAATGGTTTGGGGTTTTTTAAACCATCAGTGCTAGAAAGGCCAGATAGATATTACAGTCTCAGTACTTACCTCACCATAATCTTCTTTTAAACACTAGTCACTGCTGTGTAAACCTAGGTTAAAAGTGTTTTATGCAATATACTGTCCAATCCCATAGGGCCTGCCCTAAGAGCATAAAAGCCTTTTCCATTTATATTATTTACACTGTACGATCAAGACTACTTAATGCAGGCAGAATTTATGGTCCATGAAGCAAAGGATTCTATCATTCAAGCAGTTCCTTGGTTTCATCGTCTGGTATCTTGTCTGCCTCTGACGCTACAGTCGTTCAAGTTTGCTGTTAAAGTTTTGCTGGCAAGACCTTGAAGCACCCAAGGAGAGATTGCTTTTTGCCAGTCTCTAGTCTGCCATTGTCAGGTCTGCCATTTTCCCCATTCCCACTTCCCTCATATCACGCAGCCAGGTTCTGAACTCTGATCTTGTAAGCTCTGAAAGACTGGGCTTGATCAATGTTTGGACTGGAGTGCTGTGTTGAAGATAACTCTATTTACTGGGTATTTATCAGGCACCATTTTATGGTTAGATCATATTCATTAGGGCTGAAGTTCAGCCCATCTCCCAGATGGGCACCAACTAATGAGCACCAGCTGGTTTAAATTTAATAGCTGAATATTGCCGAGTGCTACTTCAGACAAGCACATTTCTTCCCAGAAATCCTGAGTCATTTTTTTTTAACCATCCAATTTTACAGCAAGGTCACTTATCATCCATGGCCCCCAAAATAAGATTTTTCCCAAAAGATCTCCATATAAAATCCATGTTGCAGGAGGTGCCATTGGTGATTCAACAGATGGCAGTCTTTTGAGGTTGGCATTGAACCAGTGCTCCAACATGGTATTATGGGGCTAGACATAAAAGCATATGGTTATTAAGCCTGTGGTCAGTAAAATCTCTTGTGGCACTTTTCCACAAAAATAGGGGTGTTAATCCCAGTGTCCTGGCCAATTCCAGTTTGGCCTTCTGCCTACTCATAATCCCACTGTAGTTTCAAATGGAGAAAGTCTTACCTCTGAAAATGGTTCTCTAGTATTATTCTAGAATGGATGCATTTCAGTGGTCAGTGCTACAGTAGAACCCTATTTTTATGAATTTATTGGGGATTGAGGAGTTGATAAAACTGAAAAGTTCAAAAAATTGAACATCTCAAAATTGCAGTAAGTATGGTACATAAATTGCAGTATGGCACACTGCATCACTTTCTTCTTGCCCTTCCAACTACTGCAAAGAGGTTTCCATTACACTGAAGGAATGTTGATTTGATCTTCATTTACATCAATTTTGTTGGGATTTTTTCTGTTGAAAAAAATTTGTGTAATTTGTCATTCGTAAGATGTGTTCATAAAATCAAGATTCTACTGTATACAAATACAAGCTATTCTTACCACTGCTACCATTTTCACTGCCTTTTTCTGGGTAGGAGGGAGGATGCTTAGTCATTTCTCTGAGCAGCATGTTGTAAGTAATAGGCAATTGCCTTCATTTCTAGTGTCATTATTTCTGAAGATGCATATCTGGGGTGCTCTGGGCATGCTCTGATCTTCTGTCCATTACAATAAGAAATTTCTGCCTTCCACAAGTGGAAAATAGAGCTGGTCCAAAAGAAAAATCAAAATTTTCTAGCAACAGAGGAGACAAATTTTTCATGAAAATTTTGCAAAAAAAAAATCCTTTTTTTTTAAGCAATAAGTCAACAACACTCTAGCTTTCAAAGCCCCAGCCTGTACTGTTTACTTTGGGGAAACCCTGCTCCTGGGAATTGGACCTTCTGATGTACTCAGCCAGGCCTACTGTTACACTCTATGGGACATTCTTGCTCTACCCATTGTTGACTCTATGCAGGAAAAAAATCACTGACAGGCATTCTTAAATGGCCCCATATTGCTTAGGTTTCTAATTCACCTCTTGAGTTGTTCTCTGAAAACATCACAGGTGTCCAATAAGTATCAGAAATGGCATATCATGTCAGTGTGCTGCTGTTAGAATTGAAAGACCTTTGTGATACAGAGACCTTTACCTTTTCATTTTCCACTTATTTCTGGGTCTCAAATATATACCAGTACATTTCACTTGCAGTGTAAATCTGTGGTCAAACATATCACACATTTCCACTTTATCTATTGATCCAGCTGTTACTAACAATGCAGCAGATCAGATATCAAAGCCTATATCTATCATTGTAGACAACGGGTTTAGAGTATCCCCTCTAGATGGCAGGGCAGCTGCACCCTTCAGCCATCAATCAAATAATGACCAACAATGGCCAGAAGTAAGCAAAATGCCAGAACGCTTTTAGATCCTTTAAAATGTGGAGTGACTTACCTTCATCACAGAATCATAACTCATTTTGGCTCGCTTTTGAAAAAGACCCTGAACTTGGAGAGGACTCACTCGTTATTAATAACTGAGTAACTATTTTATTGGCAGCACTAAGCGCAGGAGGGCAAAACAAATTATTCAGAGACTAACACCTTATAGCTGTTTAAAATGATTAAGTGGCCATTTCATGAATGGTCACGAGAAGTAGGTTTTGGGTGGAATTTTTTGCCCACTATAATTTACTCAGTCTCTTGCTTTTTCTGAATGTTTGGATTTAGAATGTGAAAGTTCAGTGTGTTGCCTAGTTTAGCAGAGGCTGAACCACTCTGGTATGCCCACCTCTAAACAAACTCCATATAGCAGCCGCAGCAGGTTTATTAATGCAACTTCTCCTTGGTTTTATCATACATTTCACATTTCTATTGCCCCAGATTTGTAACAGATTAGCAAAAATCCACATGGGCACATAGCATTTATAACAGCAGGATCTGTTTTACTTTCTGGGTGTTAATGTTTGCTTTTCTAAATATTGAATTACTACATCTTTGTCTGAAACTTACTTTAATTTTTTTATTAATTAAAATAATTTAGTATGTTTTGTTCCTGGGTTACTTCTGTTGTTCATCTGCACGAGAGAACAGATTTTGTATTACCAAAGACCATTAAATTAGATGTAAAAATGACTGTTCATGCTAATTAAATACATTGTAAAATGTTATCTAAAAATACAATTAACCTAACCATTTATGTACCTAATAAGATAGTCGTCTACTCTCCAGACCTGCCTGCTAATTCTGACTATGCATATATACAATTTCAATCTAGTGCAGCAAAAAACATTTTAAATGGTACACAGCTGCCCCCTTGTGTCACTCTTTTCCAATTACTTTTTACTGCTGACTACAAACTATCATAACGTAGTGCAATTGAATAGGGCATTGAAAAGGCCATACGCTATTTTTTTATTCTTTAAATGAAATTTCCCATGAAGTTTACTATAGAAAAGGACAAAATATTACTATACAACTCCAGCTCAGCTGTATTGCTTTCCATTTTCTAAAAATATGAAGAACTTCAGTGACAATCATGTAGCTCAATGGTCCCCAAACATTTCATAGACTATCAGGGTTGGAAGGGACCTCAGGAGGTCATCTAGTCCAACCCCCAGCTCAAAGCAGGACCAATCCCCAACTAAATCATCCCAGCCAGAGCTTTGTCAAGCCTGACCTTAAAAACCTCTAAGGAAGGAGATTCCACCACCTCCCTAGGTAACCCATTCCAGTGCTTCACCACCCTCCTAGTGAAAGTTTTTCCTAATATCCAACCTAAACCTCCCCCTCTGCAACTTGAGACCATTACTCCTTGTTCTATCATCTGCTACCACTGAACAGTCTAGATCAGTGGTCCCCAATCTTTCTGTGGGGAATAGCATATTCCGATTCCAAGAAGACTGTGGCAGGCGCCAGACACCCTGCCACTGAAATGTCGCCGAGAAGTGGCAGCAGCAAGAAGTGGTGCTGCCGAAATGCTGTGGAGAAACGGCAATGCTTCTCGGTGGCATTTTGGCAGCGTGGTGTCCTGTGGGCGCACACAACTGCCCCAGCAGGCACCATTGCGCCCATGGGCACTGCGTTGGGGACCCCTGGTCTAGATCCATTCTCTTTGGAACCCCCTCTCAGGTAGTTGAAAGCAGCTATCAAATCCCCCCTCTTTCTTCTCTTCTGCAGACTAAATAATCCCAGTTCCCTCAGCCTCTCCTCATAAATCATGTGCTCTAGCCCCCTAAACATTTTTGTTGTCCTCCGCTGGACTCTTTCCAGTTATTCCACATCCTTCTTGTAGCGTGGGGCCCAAAACTGGACACTACTCCAGATGAGACCTCACCAATGCCAAATAGAAGGGAACAATCAGATCCCTCAATCTGCTGGCAATGCTCCTGCTTATACAGCCTAAAATGCTGTTTGACTTCTTGGCTGTGCTGCCCAGTGCGGTAGTCTGGGAGCTGACCTTGTTCGTGAAGACAGAGGCAAAAAAAGCATTGAGTACATTAGCTTTTTCCACATCCTCTGTCACTAGGTTGCCTCCCCCATTCAGTAAGGGGCCCACACTTTCCTTGACTACCACCTTGTTGCTAACATACCTGAAGAAATCCTCCTTGTTACTCTTAACATCCCTTGCTAGCTGCAACTCCAAGTGTGATTTGGTCTTCCTGATTTCACTCCTGCATGCCTGAGCAATATTTTTATACTCCTCCCTGGTCATTTGTCCAATCTTCGACTTCTTGTAAGCTTCTTTTTTTGTGTTTAAGATCAGCAAGGATTTCACGCTCCCCTCTTACCTCTGTCTATGCCCTGCCACCTCCTGAAGTCGCAGCCAGGGACTGATGCTGGGGGTAGGGCTGGGTGCGAGGCTGGATGGAGGGCCAGGAGCTGGAGCTGAGGCTTGGGGCAGAGCAGAAATGGGAATGGAGCAGGGCTGGGTGGCGCCCCCTCTATGGGGGCATGCCCCACAGTTTGCTGACCTCAGATATAGCTAGCTATCAGTTACATGTGAGCCTGATGGCTTACAGCAGATATTTGTGTCAGTGGTTCAGTACATTTGGTTATAATTTAAAAATCAGACAGATGCAGATATGTGAATAGGCCTTAGATTTTTCCAGACACAAAGTTTATATTTGTGATAGGGTCCCCTCAGAGCCACCAGTTTATTTCTTCTAGGTCACTGACCAGCTGTCGTATGTTTCAGTCATCTACCAATTGCCACAAGGGAAAGAAAATTGTTAACAGGAGAGAAAGACAGAGCCATCCAATTGATCCTTGTAGTCTTAACTTTCTATTTTAGCTGGAGCTGAATGTGAGCTTTTGCTCTCATTGCCCTTCCCTGACCCAGTTATCTTAAAAGGATTTTGCCACTGGACAAATGGTAGTTTGATAAGTCATGATGGCAAAATATAGGGAGGTGTGGCATTCCCCAATCTTTCCATTACAGGCAACTGTTTTACCCTGAATTACACTTCACGCTGCATACCCCCTCCTCACATTCATCAACCAGAGGACTGGCTCCAAAGAAGTCATTCCACTTTACAGCCAACTCCTTGATTACCTTCAATGCTGTGCAGACCAAATGCTTCACCAGAGCAAAGACTCAAGGGTTGGGAGGTTGCTTCTCTTTGTTAATATGTTGGAGACTTGTTTCATTATTTCCCACAATACATTGAAAGAGTAAGGTGGACTGAACCCCTTGCTGGTAATTCAGTTCTTGCACACCTCATCTATTGTCCAGTCCTTCCAGGAAAGCTGCTGCTTCTCTAAAGAAAACCTCTCATTTAAATCCCCAGAGAGAAATATCTGTTGCAGTTTCACTGTTTTTGCAGAAGTTGATGGCTACTACTTGCCACCATGGAGCATTATGGCAGGAAATGACACAAAGAGGAAATGAAAGGGAACTCACTCTGCACTTCAAACAGGAAAAGCAAGAGACGATGAAGGCTGTTTTCAGGTAAGTTTCAATGTGTTCTAGATTTTATTTTGTATTATCAAAGACCTTTTGGTTTCATCTAAATTTGACTTTTCATGCTCATTAAGTTCCTATTACTTTTTTGTGTTGATGCAATTCAAGGTGTTGAGACCAAGACAGATACTGCACTACGGTTGCCAAACATCCATTTTTTGACCAGAACACCTGATCGAAAAGACTCTGGCAGCTCTGGTACTACAGCTGATGGGCCACTAAAAGTTTGGTTGGCCACAGCAGCCGGCTCTGCACAGCTCCCGGAAGTGGCCAGCTTGTCCTTCTGGCTCTTAGAAGCAGGGGCAGCCAGGGATGCTCCTTATGCTGCCCCAGTCCCAAGTGCCAGCTCCGCAAGTCAGGAACTGTGGCCAATGGGAGCTCCGGTGGAGGCGCCTGCAAATGGGGGAAGCGCGCGGAGCCTCCTGGCTGCCCCTGTGCTTAGGAGACAGACATGCCAGCCGCTTCCCAGGAACCACCTGAGGTAAGCACTGCATGGAGTCAGCACCCCACACCCATTCACACCCCAACCCTCTGCCCCAGCCCTGAGAACCCTCCCAGAGCCCACAACCCACACCACCTCTCACACTCCAAACCCCAGGCCTCCTCCTGTACCCCTCCCGCACCCCAAACCCCTCATCCCTGCCCCCAGTCCAGAGCTCGTACCTCAGCCCTGAGTCCCCTCCCAGAGCCCACACCCTGCACCCCCTCCTGTACCCCAACCCTGCCCCAACCTGGAGCCCCTTCTGCACCCTGAACCCCTCATTTCTGGCCCCAGCCTGGAGCCAGTACCCCCAGTCCAGAGCCCATACCCCCTCCTAAACCCCAAACATCTGCCCCAACCTGCAGTCCCCTGCTGCATCCCTAATCCATGGCTCCACTCCAGACCCCACACCCCCAGCTGGGAGAGAGCAAGTGACCGGGGGGGGGAAATGGAGTGAGCAGGGGTGAGCCTGGGAAAGGGTGTTTGGTTTTCTGCAATCAGAAAATTGGCAACCCTATACTGGGCATAACTGCTAACAAATTGTCTACTAGAAGTGGCTTTCCCCAAGTCCCAACTCCTATTCCCACCCTCCATAATTTAATGATTCCTCTCCAGAATCTCATACTACCTGAATTAGTCACTGAATTACATTCCCAGCCTGCTTCTCCCAAATCCTTCTCCAGACTCAGGATCCTTTCCCCCCCATCCCAAGCTACCTCAAGCTACTGCCTTCCCCACTTCTCTCTTGCTAGCAGTTCTAGGTCTGGAAAGGTAGGTAGGGGGATGTGTGTGTGAAGATACTTGGGCTTGGAAGAAACGCGGTGCTGGGTCTGGGAAAGCAGCAAAGAAGTGGAATCGGGTAAAGGGGCTTGAGGAGGGTCATTGACAGTGCTGGAGATTTGTCTTATCTTAAAAATACCAGTTTATAGAAGAACAATTTGTTTCTTTGGGGGGGGGGGAGAATAACTTAAAATAAACCTTTCAAGTTTCCTGGTTATTGATGTACTAACTGAGCTTCTTTTCATCTACTCCACATTACTTTCAAAATGACACTCTAAATTCTTGCAATACATGGGTCCAATTCCTCATCTGTTTTATGCATTGTTCAGCTGAAGCCAATAGAACTATACCAGTTTTCACCAGATGAGAATCTACCCCATTCTAATTACACATCTTAAAAGTGCTGATTTAGTAGTAGTAAAGCACGAGATGAGATGAAAGAAGGTACAATGGAAACGTTTCCTATAAATCATACTGTGGCATGTGCCCAAATTTCACTTGGGTAAACTGCTAGCTGTATTGCCAATCTATTTCCCAGCTGAAATAGAAAAGATGAACTGCAAAGCCAAAAGAAAAATACCCCTACCTCCTCTTCCCACCCCATCCCCTTTTCCCCTTATTGCTTCTTTATAGTATATAAAGACAAATTGTTGCATAGGAGCATGTTATTAAAAGATTAAAGAATTTTATGCAATAGAGAGAGTGTGTTCCTTATCAAAAGAAAGCACACATGTCCCAGTGAGAACTCAGTGACCGGTAAAGAGAGAGGTGGTAAACACTGCAGGACATGGCTGTTATAAAACTCTGTTGCTCATGCATGGTTTATTGTATATCATTTGGAACAGTTTAAACACTTATACAACTTTCACAAAATATTTTTAAAAGAACCATCTCCAAGTGGCATATTTTTAAATGCTTCCCCCTGACCCTCTTTTCCTTAAATATCAGCTCAGTATATTTCTTTTTTTTTTTTTTTTTTTACAGGAGAAGCAGAGCAAGATTTTTGGCAGGGGACCTAACCAGTGATATTACTTAGTCTGGATCTTCCTCTGCCAACTGATGGGGAAGGGAGGATATAGGGGGCCTTTCATATTTTTTTTTTTTTTTTTTTTTTTAGGCCAGAAGGGACCATTACATTGTCTAGCCTGAGCTCCTGTATAACAAATGCAAAAGAATTACTCCTGCACTGAGCCCAATACGCTTTAGTCAAACAAGCTATCTTCCAGGGAGGCACCCAGTCTTCATCTGATGGCATTCAGAAATGGAGAATCCAACACTTCACTTGGGAGTTTGTTAATCATCCTTGCTGATAAAAATTTGTGCCTTATTTCTGATTTAAATTTGTCTAGCTTTAACTTCCATCCATTGGTTCTAGTTATGCCTTTCTCCTTTATACATAATAAAGGGTGCAAATAAAACAATGTTTTACTCCACAGTTCAGCTGTAGCTTTACATTTTTTGAAGTGAAGTAATCAACATATGGTCATTTTAGTGTCTGGTGTTTTACTTCCCATTAAAATGTAAAGGTTTTTTTTTAAGGCCTATCTGCATGCAGAAATTGCCTGTTTAACTGAAATTGATTTAAAAACCACTTTAGCTGTGGTTTACACCAGTATTATTACACCAGTAATAACCCTTGTGTGGACAGACACCTAGATTCCAAGGCCAGCTCCATCCAGTCTGACCTCCTATATAACACAGGCCATAGAACTTCCCCAAAATATTTCCTAGAGCAGAGCTTTTACAAAACATCCAATCTAGATTTCAAAATGGTCTGACAGAAAATCCATTGGTAAAAATTGTTCCAAATTGGTAAACTGCAAATTGATGTTGTTTGTGCCTGTAACGTCACCATCTGACACTAAAACAATACAAACTGGGTTTTAATCAGTCAAGAGTCTCTCCACACAATGTTGCACTTTTTAAAATACACCTTTAAATGGAAGCAACTTCTGATATAGAGCAATCCAGAATGATCAGGTTTGAATGTGTCCAAAGGCATTTAGGGATAGCTAACTAAAAGTGTTTAGGCATCTCAATGCTAATCCCAATCTGCATCTTTAGGCACCGCCATACCTTTAAAAAGCTATCCCTTAGGTTCTGTTTTTATTGTGATTAGATCACAATAGACGCATACACGCTTTGGAACCAGTTCTGCTCAAAGGCAAAACTCTCTGACATAAATGGGAACAGGATTGGGCCCACAAACAGGATGTTTTATCTTTAGTTTAACAGTTCACTAAGATGCAGCTTTCAAATACAACTCAGTGTCTACAGATGCAGATAGGCACCTACTGGGATTTTCAAAAGCATCTAACTCCTATTGTGT
This sequence comes from Dermochelys coriacea, assembly GCF_009764565.3. Classification (NCBI taxonomy): domain Eukaryota; kingdom Metazoa; phylum Chordata; order Testudines; family Dermochelyidae; genus Dermochelys; species Dermochelys coriacea. Next base: position 233,533,218 of record NC_050069.1, read on the forward strand.
TCAAAATTTTATTTGAAACTACTCCTTGAAACTACTACTGCCATATTTAGGCACCTACAGATCTTTTAAAATCTGGCCCTACATTTTTAACTCATGATCAGATCTCTGACCCAGAAAGGAGACATGAAATTGCCTTTGCCTCTGCGGAATATTTTACTAAGCAGTAGTGATCTAGTTATCCTCATGTGAACTATGGTTCCCAAATAGTATTGCCAGAGGTAACTGTGCTGCTTGGATATAGTATAGCAGGGGAGGAGTTGGCTATTTTTATAGACTGCAAATCATACAGGGCTTTCTAGATTAAATCAATGCTCACAGTATAGGCTGGATATGTTTACACCATCCCTGTTCAGTTAAGCAGGTTGGTTGCCATGATCTGTGCGAGCTGAGGGCTCTGACTAGTCTTAACGGTTAGCTCCAAGTAGTCCAAAATGGCAAAGGAAAAGGGGCACACCTCTCAGACAGAGATCAATCAGTTTGAGTATGAAGTCTTGAGGTCAGCAATATTTATAGAAGGAGCAATCTTTAGGGGCCTCGAAGATGTGGAGGGGTCACATCTCCTATTTAGTTACAGGAGTAAATCAGTTCTATCTTACCTGTTAATGCATCTTTTTTGAAGTGGCCATCTGCCAAGCCAGAGAGAACTGCGGGGTAGCTCTGCTGCCCTTGCTGGTGGTAGCAGGAATGTGCAAATCTCTCCCCGCAAAGGCCAGGTCCTGACCCTTAAGAGCACCAAACACACACATGCTTCCAGAGAAGGGTAAAAACCTGGAGGAATTATTAGAAAAAACTAACAAAACCAAGCCCCAGGAAAGGGATGTCCAGCCAGGCAAAAGGCCATTCCATGAGACAGATCTGGTCTATTCTTTTGGAATGGTCCTTTGCCGATTTGGAGAGCATTGCTGAAAAGCAGAAAGCAGTAGAACAACAGAGAGGGATGATAGAAGAAAAAATTTAGTTCAAACAACTGGAAATTATATAATACTGAACAACAAAAATATAAACTAACAAAGTAAACAGAATGGATGGTCTGCAATCTCCTGTGCCCAAAAGAAGTGTGTGCAGTGGCCACTTTGTAAAGCCTGGCAAACACAGCAAGAGGATCCCAGGAAGCAGCTTTACAATTTTCATAGGAGGTCCTGTTATTTTTGGCCCACAGGACTGTTAGTGGACCTAGTGGAAGGAGCACAGAATCCAAAGGAAAACAGTTTTTCAAATCATACAGGGCGTTCTAGATTAAACCAATGTACACCCTACAGGCTAAATACATTTACAACATTCTGTTCAGTGAAGTGGATCAGCTGCCATGTTCTGGAATCATAGGATTCTCTGATAGGTACGATGATCAATTTGGAGATTGCAGATGTTACTTGTTGACGCTCCACTATAAACATAGGCCACAAACACATCATACCTTTGGAGGAGGGCTGTCTTGTCTGAGCAGAATTTGTGACCTCTGACCACATGCAGACAATGTAGATTTTTTTTTGGTAGGATGGGTGCAGGCAGAATAAATAATAATTACCTGACTGACATGGAATGGAGAATACATTTTGTGTGGTATTTGGGGAGCTGCATGAAGGAAGAGTTATTTGAAGTAAAGTGCTTCTACTTTACTGACCCTTCCCCTTCTCACAGAGGTAATCACCACAAGGAATGTGACTTTGGAAAGGTTTTCCTCTACTTTCTCACTATCAACGGTTTGAAGAGGGACTAACAGAAAGCACAAAGGACCAAAGTAAGACTCCAGTTAGCTACCAGACACCTGATAGCTAGTCTGAGACATGAGAAGGTATTGAAGAAGTGAGAGACATAAGGATGAACTGCAAAGATGTCTTTAAAGCCAGTAACATGTAGTGTTCAAGGACTGAAACTTGCACCTGTACCTAAGCTCTATATCACTGATGGAAAACTAGTTATAAATGGTCCTCAGGGTGGAAAGGCCATGGTGTTGGGGAGTGACATTTGAAGCAGAGTAAAGAACCAGGGTCTTCAGGACCAAAAGGAAGCAAAGAGAATGACCTTTGCTCAGTCTGCAGGATTTTCTCCACTACCTCTGAGGGAAGATGGAGAGAAGGGAAGGCATATAGTTGATTGAGAATCCATCTGTCCTCCATGCCTGAAAGTCAATGCTTGGAGCAATAGACAGGGAACTGCATGCCAAAGTGGTACACAAACCTAAGGGAGGTTATGGTTTGAGAATATACAAACCAGAATTGAAGGATTCCCTTGGTATAGGGTTCTTTTGCTGAGCCAGTCTGCCTATCTGTTCAACTATCCTTGGACTCAAGTGGCCAAGATGATCCAATGGATTGTCTCTACTTTGAAAAGGATGTGTAGAGCCCTAATGCAGGTGGTGATAATCAGCTCATTGCAATTGTTGTTTTCTGCTTGAAATGCTGGAGTAGAAATGAAGATGAGAATGTATTGAATTGCTAGACCCACCTCTCTTAGCTCTAACACAGTGATACTTAGGTTTCATTCACACTTGTACCATAGGCCAACAAGGATCTGGTGTCCATATGTGGATCCGTGTCAGTGTGATTCTGGTTGAGGGGAGGAGATACATCAGAGGCTTCCCAGATGTCAGACTTTTCTACAATAGCCACCATCCCAGGGACCCTGGACTTTGGTCAAGTGTATTCAGGTCAGACAAGTGACTCCTCCTTATAAACTCAAATTGAGGATGATTAGGAATGGAATCATTGGCAGCGGGTATAATAAGCCAGAGGAGCTAAGCCAAGCCTGGCGGGAGCTCAGCTCCTGTAGGAGGCCAACAGGCAGCTGGGGCTGGCCCTGAGGCTAGTGGGCAACCAAGCACTGGGGTTGACGCTGAGGGCAATTGGCGAGCTGGTGCTGGAGCCGGTACTGGTACCAGCCAGCGACCTGGTGCTGGCTGGCAGCCCGGAGCGGTTTGGCCGGGGCTCCTCCAGCCATGGGGGTTTCTCGGGGCTCTAGCGGATGGGGGGTGGTAAGAGCAAGGCCTTGGGCAGAAGGGGCAGGGCCAAGTGACTAGCCTTCCCGAAGGAGGGGCTCACATGCCACCCATAAACAGAAGAAGTCCCAATACATAAGATGGTTCACTGTACCGTGTTTGCAGAGGTGAGCATTTGTGATCTGCATAGTTGGAAAGCAGGCCTGGAACCATGTCCTAGATCTTAGAGACTTTGCTGGATGGAAGGAGGACTAGGTCCTTCTGAGTCATGAATCTGACTGTCAGGTAAATCAGATCCTGAGAGAAAAACAGAGATTTTTCTCTCATGGTTGATGATGATCCCATGATCAGGGAGGAAAGTGATAACTTGATTGAGATGAGTTTGAGAAAGATGGAAGAGCACAGCTTGACTAGGAAGTCTTTCAGATCATGAAAAATATGGATGTCTTCCTTTCTCACAGTCACCAGCAACTGGAAACCACACAGGAAAGGAGGGAGAGGCAATGAAAGGACAAATGAGGAGGCTGTATACTGGTAGTGTTTAGTCAAAGCAAACACATAGCAACTAGTAATGAGCTGGGTGACTAGACATCTATAAGTAGGCCTCTTTGAGATCCTTTGAGCACAAAGGGTTCTGAGGGAAAAAATCCTGGAGGAACAAAACTAAGGTTTCTATCCTGAATCTAGAGTCCCAAAAGGGGCTGTATAGGACAGAGGGGTGTCTGTCAATATGGCTAGAGAGATACAGGGCACTGGATCTGAGGAACTGTTTGTGAAACAGGTTTCATAGAGGAGGAAAGTAAGGCCATATTGGGTGGCAACAGGCCGAGGGTGTGCTATGGAGGAACTGCCTGGAGGTTTCAAATGGTGTCAGCTGGCCAAACGCTGTTACGATGAACTGGTTCTTCAAAGTGCTCAGCTATTATTGCTGATGAGAGCTGGCACTTTTTCTAACAACTTAAAACTGCTCTTGGTGTCTTGAAACACTTCTTGAAGGCTTCTCCACTAAGGCCATCCAAAGCCAAAGTGACTGGATCCCATAGGCTACAAGGATGGCAGGGAAGAAAGTAGTGGGGGTGGGGCGGTGGAGATATAGAAAAGTTCCTGGTAGAAACAAAGAACTGCACAAGCAGCCAGCTAGCTGCTGAAGGCAGAGAGACTGGGAGTTCAGAATCATGTAGGGCTGAAATGACCACAAAAGGTCATCTAGTCCAAACTGGTGTGAAATTGGATTTTAAGGACCAGATGTTCATGCTCAGAAAGATGTGTGTACGTTCCCACCATTAAAAGCAAGTGGGCACAGATACCCAGCAGTTCTCTCTGGTATAAGAACAGGTCACTCCATGAAAATGTACATTTTACCAACACCATGCAGGAGGGAGAAGAAGGAATCTTATGTTATAATTTGTAATAAGCAATCAGGGACTGCTAAAGCGTAATGCATTTCTTTGAATATCAACCCCCAGTTTGCCTCCATAATCAAATCAATGCCTACCATATATCAGAGTCCTATCCAGTGTACCCTCTGCTCTTTCTAGAATGACACATCTGATTATAGTATGTTTTCATTTGAATAATCTACTGTATTTTTATATAAAACAAAACTGTATACTATATATATGCATACATATGTATGATTTTACAGTGCAGAGTTTTAGCTTCCCTCAGACATATGCTTGTAACCAGTAAGTAAACTATCTAGTGTACAGTAACTTTATTAAATCCTATTAGTCCCTGGAAATAGGTTCAATTGTTATTTGGACTAGATCTGTACAATTGGAGGTTTTCTACAACCTGAGCAATGCTCAGTTACCTTCGTTTGGAAAAAGAGTAAACCATAGTCACCAGATCATAGAACTACCTTCCATTTAATTTTCCTTCTTTGTCTGTGTGTCTCTTAAACTATAAAGCTAAAATGGATTTTAAACCATTAGGGATTTTTTGGCAATTTAAGTCCCAATTCCCTATAGAATTAATTCTGAATCCTTTGACATTAAGAGGTATGAAAAAGAATAGCACTGAGACTTTGTTTTTTTTTTAAATGTTTGAATAATGTTGAGAAAAAGTTGGCATTTCCCTCTTTTCTCTTGGCTGTGCTTTACACAGATAGTGAACACCAGACAGCTTCCAACATATCTACAGACTGAGCTAACTTAAAAATATGTATGTTTGTATGAAAAAAGGCAAAGAAACACTCCTTAAGCCAAACTTTTTTAGATGGATCTGCCATCTTAGGCAAGGGCTGTGGCAATACAAAATCAATAAAAATTTCCCACCCGGTTCCTGCAGACATATGCATGTTACGCATGGTGCGAACCTTTGGCAGGAGCACCAATTGGGGGACAGGTACACCTGGAAGAGGGGGAAAAAAGGGCAGTTCAAGAGGATCCCCAACCTGAGCAGCATTGAAACCTGGGTTATGGGGTTGCAGCATCATGTAGTTTTGGCCTAGCAGCACCTTCATATAGGGGCTGCCGAGCCAACTTCAGTGGCATTACAATCTATATACCGTTCACTCAAGAGATTTGTGCATGCCCTCTAATTGGTAGCTACTGCTCTAAGAAGTTCTGTGGCACATGGCAAGGAGAATGGCTTCTGTAGTGCGACTCTGTGGAGGCAATGAAGACATGGAGAACTTGACATCTTTCTTCATTCCAGTGCTTTCTTGGACACAATGTTGTTGAATGAGGGCCTGATCTTTGCCTGAGTGATATACTTAAGATAGAGAGAGAGAAAAACTCTGGTGCTCCAGCTGCTTTAACAGGTTATACACTGGATTTACAAATTAAATGCACTCTGATTAGGTGGATCATAATGATTTTCCCATTGGAAAGTGATGTGTGCTACAGCATAAAATGAGGCGTTTGTTGGATCAGGGCATCCCTAATATACAAAAGCCTTATGGAGAGAAGAATCCATGCACTACACTTTATGAAACTTCATAGAAAATATAATGTATGTTTCTATTGAGAAACATTGTACAGTGGGAAGCATGTATTACTTGGCTGGAACATACATACCAGCTCTCCATAGATTCTAAGGTAGAGGTCCCCAAAGTATGGGGTGCACCCCCCTGGGGGGGGCTGGCAAGACCTTCAGTGGGGGAGGCAGCGGGTCTAGGCCAGCCCCCATGATGGGTGGGGAGGGAGTGCCACCCAGCTCCTCTCTGCCCTGAGCTCTGCTCTGGCCCCACCCCCAGCCATTGCCCCAGCTCCCGTCCCCATGCCTGGCCCCATTTCCAGCCTCAGTACAGCTCCGCACATGGCTCGGGGCCTAGCTGTGGCTTCACTCCTGCCTGGGACCAAGGTTGGAGGCACGGAGGGGCGGGGCCAGGAGCAAAGCTGCACCTTGCCACAGGCCCAGCTACTGGCTCCCATCACAGCCTGGTTGCAAATCTGCTCCCGCCCCAAGCTGCCACTCAGTCCCTAGCCCCACTCCCATCCCTGTGGCCCCAGCCTTGGCCCCCTTATTTCTGTCCACATCGCCCCCTCTCCAGCCTCTCCCAGCTCTGGAAGGAGGTTGGGGGGGCTCGGCCCTCAAAAGTTTGGGGATTTCTGTTCTAAGGCCAGAAGGGACCATTGTGATCATCTAGTCTCCTATATAGCACCGGCCATAGAACTTTCCCAAAATAATTCCTGGAACATACCATTCACCTGCTTCATTTCTATTCATTCATTGCTAATAGCCTATTATTTTCTTCTTTTTAAAATAATAGTTTCTAAACATTGAAAGTTTCCACTGGAGATGAAAGGACTATGCATTTAATACTGCAATAAACAAAACTCACAACTAGGCAAAGTAATGTATTACTATCTTATGGTTTTAGCAGATCCAATATGCACTATATTGTGATTTTTTTAATTAAATTTATTCTTGGAATTTTTAAAGTAATTTAATGTAAGTGAATTAAAGTGAGCAAATGCCCTTGATTTGATTTGGTGTGAATTATCCTAAAGAAGACAGTAATCCAATTTGTTTTGGTTGGCAATATGCTGTAATGAGAACATGCCTAACCAACCACCAATTCAAGGAACAGCAGCCAATATGAGTCAGATCAGAGAACTCCATTTACTTATTACCTGCATTTATTTAAGTAAATCAAGGGTGATGAAATGTGAAATTAATGTTATGTTGATGGATTCCAAATGCAACCTGAAGAAAGCATATTAACCTCCTGAAGAGTGCATGAAACAAAATGCATTTTTAGGAAAACACATTTAGTGACCAAACTTGAGCCAAGTCTGGCTATATTCTTCATTCATGTTTGAAAATACAAAGCATCCTTGGTTGAAGTAATAAACAATTAATGTGTGTAACCTATATCAATGGGTATGGTAGTTTTGATGTCTTTTTTATGAATATAATACATACATAATCCTAGGTTTAATATTTTATTTCAATGCCGTTGTATGTTATGCAGAATAAATTCTGTAATGTTACATCCACTGTGACATCAAATAAAATGTGAACTAGTTTGCATAGGTTAATATTTTGGGCAGCATGAATGTTGCTCTAGTCCACCCAGGCTTAAAGATTCACAGTGCAGAGGAAAAAACAGGAATTAAAGCATTTCTACTAAAATATATTTTAATAACTGGTGTTAACTTTTTGCATAACAAAAGCCAAATTATGTTGACACATCATATGATCCAGTAATAATCCCCATCCTTTGAAAAAAGCAAGTGTTTCCTTCATAACCGTATACTCCCAAAAAACATACAGTTTTGCAAAGTAACTAGAACTCTACACACTTTTAAGCAAATATAAGCTAAATTGTGCAGCGGTTCATTTTTGCTTTTTATATCACACTGCAAAAACCAACATCTGAGAGAGTTTCCACATCATGCTAATCAACGTTAATACAGTCAGTGCTGCTTTCTGATGGTTTAGCAACTTGTAATATTGAACTAGCTATGATTGTAATGCTACAGTATATAACTTATTTTCCTCCTAAAATAAAATAAAAATGTTTCAACAGCAATTGGATTACAACTTAGATACAATATGCAAATGCTATATATCAGACACAAAAGCATATGAAATTCATTTGAATATATTGTAGTGGTGCAGGCAATTAAAGAAAGAAATATAGCTCCACATTTTCTTTCAGAGGGATGATGAGCTTTGAGGTGTGGTTTCTATGGTATAAAGATTGGAGAATGTTTGCTAAAGCACGGTAGAATGTTTTATCCTTTCAACTCACCAGCAGTTTGCTCTTGCCAGCACAAAGCACTAGAGTGTATGTAGTTGTATGTAGATCTATGTTTAGAAAGCATCTTTAGCTTGTTTCTGTGTGGTATTTAAATATTTACTAACTACATCTTATACCATATTTCATAAAGAATGTTATTCAAAATAGTTCAAATCGAGCAGATTTTATTCTTTATATCACATTCTGCCCAACACTTCTGTGTTTGTAGTTGTTTTATAAGGAAAGGTGATGTACCATCACCGTACAATAAAAACTAAAATTAACTTCTTGGCCAAGCAGTAGAGGCCTTCCAAATCCCCAGGGAACTTTTAGGAAAGACACACATATCAAGAATATAATCCATTAAAGTGATTCACTGTTGAGCCCTAACCTTGCTTAACTGGTGTGTGGTAGTGAGTGTGGTCACGAGAGCCGCATTTCAATATTAAATATGAATGTGCTATAATGGAACTTTACAACTGTAGTATTCATAATCGTAGCTTTGTTTAGAAAAAGGCTAAATGGGGATGTATGTATAATGAACAGCAAGATGCCATGTATTACTATCTTATATATTGTATTATATTTATACTTGTGTTCTTGAAGAATAATAGCACATTACAGTGCTGTTATTTTTCTAACACTTGAATGGGGATGAGTGAACTCCAAGTTGAATTATGGAATTCTGAGATGATTGTGTCCAGAAGACAACATTTCCCTCCCCAGTCAGATGCTGTTCACATGTGCAATGTATGGAGTAAGGGTGATACACTGTGGTAAAATAAAAGAACTAGGTTTTATCTTCCTTGCTTGTCAGACAATTTAAAAGGTGGAAAAAGCGGTATTTGGCATTTACTTCTCCCAACACTCCACAGTATATCAGCAGGGCCTCACAAAGTCCTTGTAAGAATTGTACTTACAAATTGTGGTGGTTGAACTGAAGATCTGTGGATTACAAATTGTAGCTCTCATAAAACATTTTGATATCCAGGCCCTAATCTCTTTGTATATTGGGTACCACCGCTAACAGTGCTCTATAATTAGAATTCATTTTCCCAGATATCAAAAACCAGAAAACCATTCCAAATGAACAAAAATTACTAAAAGCATGCAGTACAAAAAATTTACTACACAAATGAATCATTTTAAACTGAGTACATCAATTATGCTGATATACCATTCTCAAGAGAAACAGGATTCACATACTCTTTTGTTTTCTTGACCGTTTTTTATTTTGAAAATTGCCTTGGTGCTTTGCCAGGCTATAGGATATTCAGATTCATAAAGGTAGTTTTATTTCCATTGTTTAGCATATCATAGTCTAACCTGATAAAATGCTTATTTCCTGATTTAGCTTGTTACCATACATAGTGCTAGATATCCCTCTCCCAAGCTGAGAAGAATGCTAGCGTGGTTAAGGGTTTGTTTGTCTGTTTTCAAAGATACTAAAAATGGCAACTTGATGCTATACATATGTGCTCCCTATGTTTCTTCTGATTCATATCTCTTTAGCATACTGACAACTTATTTTTGCCATTGTCAGCACTTTGGAGCTAGTACAAGTCCACAGCAGCAAATGATATCCAGTTCTGCCTCAGACATCAACAGAAAAATTTTTCAACCATTATAAATTGTAATTCTTCCCCCTGTTGCTGATGGCTGGTGATGATGACTGATATAGACATAGACTGCTTTTCAGATCACATTTAGGCTGAGTTTAAAGTGTCCGGAATTTAAATGAAGCTGTTTGACTTGCCAAGCTAGCAAATTTGACATGGAAGACACCAATAAAGAATAAGGGCCTGTTGCTGCAGCTGCTCCATGTAAAAAACTCCCAAGGTTTCTGCAGAATTTTAAAACCACAGTGTAGTTATAACAGTGGTGCCTAATATGGAAGATCAAGGTTTCACATTTACAGAGTCATTTTTCTTGCTTCTAACCACTCTCTGAAGTTAATTTCTGCTGGGGAGCTTCACCCATGAATTTCTTTGTCTGACAAGAAAATACACTTGTCCTACTTACTTTTCAATATTTATGGACTACTCTTTTTTTTTAAAAAACCACAATCCTAGAAATGTACTGTTCTCTGTCTTGCAGCATGGCATTTTCTTCCTTACTATCAATACAATGGAAGTGAAGAAGCTTGCTGCCTTTTACATGTGTGCAAAGCAGAATTGGCAGGTGTCTTGCACTGGTGGGTTGCTGTTAATATAATGAATACTTATTGCCTTCCTTCATTATTGTTAAATGAAATAATATAGGCAGGCTGACTTATTGAAATCAGAAATAGAAATTCTCTATAAACACAGCATAAATTTAATTCAATTTTTAAAAACTAAAACATACAGGAAGGCCAGTGCAGTCTCAAAACTCTGGATGGCTACTAAATGGCTACCATCTTTAATTCACATCTGAGTACAGAAAAAAACATTTTGTTCCTTAAACACACACACACACGCACCAACTCGTCCGTGACACTTTACATGATTTTGTGCTCCCTCTGACTTAGGACCTGATCCTGTAAGAGAACGGCAAGGGAGGAATACTGTATCCACATAGAGTTCAATGAGCAGGATCAGGGCCAGGTAATATTGCGACTAGCTGTTGTGCCCCAATGATTAGGATCACACTTGGATCCTTCAGTCTTGACCACAAGCCAATGGACAACAGAAATAAAATACCTGGCATTTTGTGAGTAACAAAATGATCAGGCCTGTAATGTTTATACTGTTTCCTGCTATTGGCTTAGCTGATCCAAAGTTGAAAGAGAATATAATCACTTTAGTTTTCCTTTTTCATCTTACTTTGAATGGAGCTTAAGGTGGAAGAGAAGTATTAGAAAGCCAAAATGGAATCTTTTGCATAAACAATTTGGGACAATAATATTTCCATATTTGGTACTGAATCCTGGTATCAAAGTACTTTTTATGTAGGAATAAAGAACTTGCTTGGATCTAAAGATCAATCTTAGGAGCTAAAACATAGTCTATAAGCTTTCCTTTTGCTAACTGCCTCATAATATTCACCAGCTTTTCCTCTTTTTGGTTTTGGGGAGGAAGCTGGAATGAGAGTGGCAGGATTTTTGTTTGTTTAGTTTTTGCTTTGGTGGAAGCTATGAGAAAAAAATAAACTCAATAGCAGTCAATGATGTTTGTCCTTCTTTAATCATTCGGTGAACATATAACCCATTTTTGGGCAACCAAGTGATGTCACAACTAGAGCCAGTGTTTTGGAAAGAACTCAAGCAATAGGCCGTTGAACTGTAACGTATCATAAAATCAGAGCTCTCAACTTTTCTACACAGGTGCAGGACTCCCTTGCAGCAGGGGTGGGTACATGTGGGTTTTATCACCAAAGCAGACATTAAGCAAGTCACTTGTGGGAAGAATGAAGGATGTAGCTATAAGCTTCATGAGGCCACATAGTACATGGCCCTAAGACTGGCTATTTACAGCAGGATAGTTAAGGATAAAGGATGTAATGGAAATTGTTTGTACAGTGCTTTGAAGATGGACATTGATATCTAAATGTTAAGTATTATTTAATGTATGCAGTGTTGCTGTAGCCATGTCAGTCCCAGGATATTAGAGAGACAAGGTGGGTGAGGTAATATCTCTCATTGGACCAGCTTCTGTTTGTCAGAGAGAAAAAACTTTTGAGCTTGAAGAAGAGCTCTGTGTAAGCTCAAAAGTTTGTCTCTCTCACCAACAGAAGTTGATCCATGGAAACATACTACCTCACCCACCTGGTCTCTCAAGTATTATTTAAGGGAAATAGAAGAGGTGGCAATTTGGCTCTGCACTCTGAACAGTGCCAGAGGGAAATATGTTGTGGAAAACATAGATTTGCCATGAATCAAGGCACAATCAAAACTGATAGATTGGGAAGCAAGTAAAACTGACAAGAGGTAAGGGCACAGTCATGAAGGAGAGCCAATGTAAGACCCAGGAACGAGTGCGGTTGTGTGGGCAAATGAGAGTTGGGAACTTTCACTGTCAAGAGACAGACTTTTTGTTTCTTATAAGGCTGCTGGGCAGTAGGATTTTTACCAGCACATTATCTGCTGTTACTTAAAAGGTTGAATTATCCAGTCATCATTTTTATTGGGGCATTAAATGCTCTATGTTAAACAGCTTTAAAAATGATTAGAATGTGTTACTAAATTGAAAGTATTAGCCTCTTGTGATTTTAAAGTGGCATAAGAAAAGAATCCATGTTATGGTTACGTTGAAATGAGAATCTAAGAAAAAGACATTTCTCCTTTATAGCTAATGGATGGAAACCTTTACATAATAGGCAGCACCGGGCTTCCACATATGTCTTTTGTTCTTACAAAGTATTATTATAAGCAATACTGTTTGGATATGTGTGTCAGATTGTGACTCTTACATCAGATTGTTATATTCGTGATAAAGTAATGAACATGGGGTCTTAAAGGTTTCTTCTGAGTATTTTGTTTCAAAAGGTTAAGTTTTGAATAAATCAGAATAAAGCTCAAAGGACTACGGACAAAAATTAGTTAACATACTCAATGTAATTTGCTGGAAGCATTCCTGTTTTCCCAGTTCTCTGAACAGTACCATACATCCAGCCATCATCAATTGGTTGCACATTGATGATATAGTCCCCATCCCTGAAGGAAACTTCATCTTCATCTTGAGCACTGTAGTCATACATAGCTCTGTATGTTCTCTGTTGAAGGAAAAGAAACAGGGCCATGAAGAATCCACCACTGACAGACATTGCTTCTCTGCCTCGTACATATACACACAGCATTATCTTTAGTAAGCTGAAATATAGAATTCAAACCCACATGCAGAGAGAGTGCAGTCTATAATATCTAAGAGATATATGCTGAATAGAACTGGATGGACTATTTGTGTCAAATAATTTATTCAGCAAATTCAGTCATGAGACTGATTTTTATGAACATATGCATTACATACACCATGCAACATTTCGCTCTGATGCCTTATGTATTCACTACCCATAGTTAATTATCCCTGCTGCATGACTGGCCATCTAAACCACATGGTACTGTTTTTGTCACTGCTTGGATGAGCCCAAACAGGCTGTGTCTTCACTAAGAGAAAAGACGTGTTCTTACTCACGTTAACTAATTCGACCTGCCACCTCACATGAACACTACAAACCTTTACTACGATCCCACCTCAAGTTAGCCAACGTGAGTTAAGAACACATCTTTTTGTTCCTAGTAAAGATAAGATTTCACGATGACTGGGTAAATATTTGTGGTGGGAATGATCATGTGAGTACATATTTGTACCACTATTCATGTACACGTAAAATTTACATGAGTATTCATACACAAATACTAAGTATTTGTGATTCTTTTATCTTTAGTGAACAAAATTTTGCTCACATGAATGTTTATGGATAGCTGGGTTTACACTTGTTTATACTAGGGTTAAGGCTGGGATTAGGGTTGAAGTTATATTTTTAATAGCTGGCAAAGGCATCCACAGTTACCAATAGGCTCTTTTTAATGTAAATCCAAATAAATAAAGTGCAAACTAATCTTTTTAACTAAATGTCACAGTGCTTCTACTCCTGTGTCAACTGCATTCCCTTCCTAAGTTTAATATTTATTTCATATACATATATTGGTACTATTGTCAGCTATCAAAGATTAAAAAGTGGCTTTAGACTCATAGAGAATGGATTCCCACTAAGCCTTGATGGGCAAGATGATTGTTACACTTTAGCTGGAAAATGAACCTTTCCCAAATTTCCCCAAATGCTACTGAAACTGCAGGTTCTGCTAATTTAAAAAAGTCATACGAGTTCTCTACTTTCCTTTTCCTTCCTAGCTTCTTGGCAGAAACCAAGAGCAGCTCAGGAATCACAAATAGTATCCCATTCACCTAAGAGCTCTTTTCCATTTTTCACTATATCCAACAAAGTTAGCTAGATGTTTCTGCTGATATGATCAAAGGTAAAAAAAAACAGTTAATGTTGGCCAGTATGTTGGCTTTTGGAGTGAACACCCAATAAGATCTATCAAGGGGATATTGTCAAGCTGTCTGCCTACCAACTCAGGAAGATAACACTAGACTGCTTCATGTTCACATGGTCTAAATAATTAACATTTTTTAAAAAATGAAAATTTAAGTTCAGCTCAAATGGAAGTTCCACCAGCAGGAAATACCTAAGTGGGTCATATATCATAGACTTACAGTAAGGTGTGTTTCCTTATTCCTGCTTCCATGCTAGAAACAGATTTAGTGGTCCTGCACTTCTCCTTTGCCTTCTAAATGGATTATCTGTAGAAGAGCTGTGAATGCCAGAGTAGGGGAGAACGCATTGTGCAGCAGAAAACTAACTCATGGGTTAAATACTGGGTAGCAATGTTATACCTTTCTCTGCTAGACTGAAGAGCCCATTATTGAATACTTGCTCCCCATATAGGTACCTATAGACTGTAATCAAGTCACCTATTAACCTTCTCTTTGTTAAGCTAAATAGATTGAGCTCTTTGAGTCTTTCAATGTAAGACATGTTTTCTAATCCTTTAATCATTCTTGTGGCTTTCCTCTGAACCCTATCCAATTTATCAATATCCTTTTTGAAATGTGGAAACCAGAACGGGACACAGTATTCCAGCAGTGGTCAACCCAGTATCAAATACAGAGTTAAAATAACCTTCCTATTCCTACTCGAGATTCCCTGGTTTATGCATGCAAGGATCACATTAGCTCTTTTGGCCACAGCATCACAATGGGAGTTCATGTTGAGCTGGTTTCAGAGTAGCAGCCGTGTTAGTCTGTATTCGCAAAAAGAAAAGGAGTACTTGTGGCACCTTAGAGACTAACAAATTTATTAGAGCATAAGCTTTCGTGAGCTACAGCTCGCATCCGATGAAGTGAGCTGTAGCTCACGAAAGCTTATGCTCTAATAAATTTGTTAGTCTCTAAGGTGCCACAAGTACTCCTTTTCTTCATGTTGAGCTGATTATCCATAGA
Organism: Dermochelys coriacea; assembly: GCF_009764565.3. Classification (NCBI taxonomy): domain Eukaryota; kingdom Metazoa; phylum Chordata; order Testudines; family Dermochelyidae; genus Dermochelys; species Dermochelys coriacea. The sequence goes on from NC_050069.1 coordinate 233,548,327, forward strand.
ATCATAGACTGTAAGGTCAGAAGGGACCATTATGATCATCTAGTCTGATCCTGCACAATGCAGACCACAGAATCTCACCCACCCACTCCTGTATCAATCCCCTAACCTATGTCTGAGCTATTGAGGTCCTCAAATCGTGGTTTAAAGACTTCAAGGTGCAGAGAATCTTCCAGCAAGTGACCCATGCCCCATGCTGCAGAGGAAGGCGAAAAAACCCCAGGGCCTCTGCCAATCTGTCCTGGAGGAAAATTCCTTCCTGGCCCCAAATATGGCGATCAGTTGAACCCTGAGCATGTGGGCAAGACTTACCAGCCAGACACCCAGGAAAGAATTTTTTGTGGTAACTCAGACCATGACCCCCAAATCCACCATCCACCATGACCCCAAATCTTTTTAAGTGACTCTGCTTCCCAGAATAGAGTCCTCCTTTCCTTTAAGTATCACCTAAATGTTTTTTTCCTGATGTGTACATTTACATTTAGCTATATTAAAACGCATATTGTTTGCTTGCATCCACTTTACCAAGCAATCCAGATTGATCTGAATCAGTGAGCTGCCCTCTTCCTCATTTCCTACTCCCCCAATTTTTGTGTCAGCTGCAAACTTTATCTATAGAATCATAGAATCATAGAATATCAGGGTTGGAAGGGACCCCAGAAGGTCATCTAGTCCAACCCCCTGCTCAAAGCAGGACCAAGTCCCAGTTAAATCATCCTAGCCAGGGCTTTGTCAAGCCTGACCTTAAAAACCTCTAAGGAAGGAGATTCTACCACCTCCCTAGGTAACGCATTCCAGTGTTTCACCACCCTCTTAGTGAAAAAGTTTTTCCTAATATCCAATCTAAACCTCCCCCATTGCAACTTGAGACCATTACTCCTCGTTCTGTCATCTGCTACCATTGAGAACAGTCTAGAGCCATCCTCTTTGAAACCCCCTTTCAGGTAGTTGAAAGCAGCTATCAAATCCCCCCTCATTCTTCTCTTCTGCAGACTAAACAATCCCAGCTCCCTCAGCCTCTCCTCATAAGTCATGTGCTCTAGACCCCTAATCATTTTTGTTGCCCTTCGCTGTACTCTTTCCAATTTATCCACATCCTTCTTGTAGTGTGGGGCCCAAAACTGGACACAGTACTCCAGATGAGGCCTCACCAGTGTCGAATAGAGGGGAACGATCACGTCCCTCGATCTGCTCGCTATGCCCCTACTTATACATCCCAAAATGCCATTGGCCTTCTTGGCAACAAGGGCACACTGCTGACTCATATCCAGCTTCTCGTCCACTGTCACCCCTAGGTCCTTTTCCGCAGAACTGCTGCCGAGCCATTCGGTCCCTAGTCTGTAGCGGTGCATTGGATTCTTCCATCCTAAGTGCAGGACCCTGCACTTATCCTTATTGAACCTCATTAGATTTCTTTTGGCCCAATCTTCCAATTTGTCTAGGTCCTTCTGTATCCTATCCCTCCCCTCCAGCGTATCTACCACTCCTCCCAGTTTAGTATCATCCGCAAATTTGCTGAGAGTGCAATCCACACCATCCTCCAGATCATTTATGAAGATATTGAACAAAACGGGCCCCAGGACCGACCCCTGGGGCACTCCACTTGACACCGGCTGCCAACTAGACATGGAGCCATTGATCACTACCCGTTGAGCCCGACAATCTAGCCAGCTTTCTACCCACCTTATAGTGCATTCATCCAGCCCATACTTCCTTAACTTGCTGACAAGAATGCTGTGGGAGACCGTGTCAAAAGCTTTGCTAAAGTCAAGAAACAATACATCCACTGCTTTCCCTTCATTCACAGAACCAGTAATCTCATCATAAAAGGCGATTAGATTAGTCAGGCATGACCTTCCCTTGGTGAATCCATGCTGACTGTTCCTGATCACTTTCCTCTCCTCTAAGTGCTTCAGGATTGATTCTTTGAGGACCTGCTCCATGATTTTTCCAGGGACTGAGGTGAGGCTGACCGGCCTGTAGTTCCCAGGATCCTCCTTCTTCCCTTTTTTAAAGATGGTTGATGATTTTGGTTTTTTTTCCAGATCATTGTTAAATAGCATAGGGCAAAAGAGCGGATCTTTGCGGGACCCCCATTGAAAACAGACTTGCTCAATGACAATTCCCTGTTTACAGTTACATTTTGAGACCAATCAATTAGCCAGCATTTAATCCATTTAACATGTGCCATGAGCAGAGACCTCATAAAGGAATCAACCATTTGACATGTATTTTAATTCTTTGGTGTGTGATTCCTTTTAACCAGCTTGATAGCATCACAGAGCTGCAAAGTTGTAAAGACAAGCTGATAACTCCATATTTTTTAAAAATTTATTAGGGCCCCTATCTCTTATTTGAGATACCCAAATTTATGGCTTTAAGACCTAATTAGGTGGTAAATGGCTGTCAGGAAAAAAATTCTGTAATAATTCTGTTAGCATTTAGTACCTAATTATCGCTTTAGAGTGTAGTTTAAATGACTCAAATAGGGGATTTTAAAAATGCATTTAAGTGAATTATTCCTCTAATCAAGAGTAAGTTAAACAGATATTGAAAGCACAGTAGAGCATAAGAAAGGGGTTATGTGGGGGCGGTTGTAAAGTGGGTCAAACTTGACTCCTTTATCTGGCATCCCATCAAAGGCATGAATTTGCAGTCGTATACACAAAACACCCACTGATAGCAATGAGAGTTATCTGCATATAAGGGCTGAAGCACAGTTGTAATATTCCCAGTTTACAGGCCAGATGTGGTCTGATATATGTATTCAACCATCAGTTTAAGACTGCTCTCCATTTTCTCCTGTTGTCACCCATGGCAGCTGCAACAGTGCTTTGCACATAGAACTATAAAGGAAAACCAACTGGGATTATGGAGTTTGCTTTCCAACAACCTTGCAATTACCTTAAGGCTTTGGAATGATCTCCACTGTTTGTAATGATCTCCCCTTTTCAAACAGCCAAATGGAGCCTCGTGCTTTCTGATCTGAACCTTGTGAGAATGTTAAACCATTCCATCATTGCTAACTAGCACAGCGGCCCAGCTGTTAGCAATACTGAGAGCCTTAGTGTAGGTGACTTGCCAGCTCCAGCAGTTTTCAGCACCATGACTCCATGTAGCAAATCACTTAAGCACTTGCTTAACTTTAAGCATGTTAGTAGTTCCATCAGCTTTGCTAGGGTGGGGCCCATGTCAGTTACAGTTGCTCTAAGCAGTTCAAGAGAACATGATGTTGGAAACACTGGCAGATGGTCAACAATGGAATTCCCATCTTTTGGACCTATACAATGCTCGTGCAATGGTTGAAGATTTCCTTAAAATTTCTAGTGTAGACAGCAGCTGCGATGAATGGAGAATGAGAGAAGTGCTGATATAATAAGTGCCAAGAAAGTGAAAGTTATGAAATTAAGTTGGGCTGCTTGGCAGGCCACTAATCAGGATGCTAGGGAGCCAGTCACCCAGAAAGTCAGGCAGCCCTGGGAGCATGCCAGGTGGGCTGTCAGATTTCTAGGCTCCCTGGAATCTCCAGTTCCCCAATTTCCTGCGGGGCAGACAGGCAGGCTGCACAGCTTCCTGAGGTTCCCGTTTCCTCTGCAGCCCTCTAGGTGGGCTGCCTAGGTAGCAGTTTGTCTGCCTGGCAGGCAGGCTGCCCAGCTCCCTTGTTAGTTGGCTGCTCAGTTGTCTTGCTGGACAGGCAGCTGGGCAGAACACGGAGGTTTGAAAATACCAAAATGTTTCTGCCGGGGGAACGTTTTGGTGTTTTTGAAACAAAATATAGCTGCATTTTAGTTCTGTGAAAATGTCTTCGTTTTTAGCATTTTTTTTCCTGATTTGGGATGAAAACACTTCTGAAAACTCAATTTTTTTTCATGGAACTAAAATTCCATTTTCTGGCCAGCTCTAATCTTTATTAATGAGTCAACATCCCATGACTTCAATTAAGGTGGGAGAGCTAACAAACATACATCCTCTGAAATATCCTGTAGATCTGCCAGCAAAGAAAAGGGAAAACCAAAGCTGACATTTCTGATAGTCTTAAGCTAAAAAACAATGGAGCTCTAGTCACTACCACAGTAAGAAATGTTAAAAACGTTAGTCATTTTAAAAAAATCTTAAGAAATCAAAGAAGCAAACAAATATGCACAAGCCCAATTTTCAGAAATCTTCTGTAAGTCCTCACTGACATCCACTACCATAGCTAGCTATACCAACTAAAAAACAAGGTTCACCTGCAAAAAGCACAAACATGATCTTGTTAGAACTATAAATTCCCTCCAGCTTTAAATTTCTGTGTGTCTATTTGGTCAGACAGATTAAAAACAACAGCAAATGGAAACCTCATTACTTAGTTCATTGTGTGAAAAAGTGCTACCGCAACATTTTCTTCTTTCTAAAGTATATGAATAATGTAGATAATTTCATTGTTCTTTGGAGCACATATCTAAATTCTCATCATTCAGTTTTTGAGATAAAAACCTCTTGCTACTTTTCTGCATCACCTAATCCTATGCATATTTTACCTGCAGTTAGGACCATGTGAAGTATTTCATTAATTTGAAAATAAGTACAATATGAAGGAATCCACAAGAATGATTATTTCCTAAGGTTCCCAATTCTGGGATTGCAAAGGTTACCAGCGGATTTATATTTATAAGATATTTACCAGTAGCTAAAGGGGGGTGCACTGAAAGGAATGATTCTTTCAATTCAATACTCACCAAGCCTGCTGAATGTGGCTGTGAATGCATCGACCTCATAGATGACATACTGGTCTGGTGCATGTATCCATACCCTTGGGACTGACTTTGTTGATATGCTCCAGGAAACACAGGGGCTGCACATTAAAGAGATACAGAAGCATTACTACAAGAGTTAAATCAATATCCTTATTGAGTGTGTGTGTGCAACTTCTCTTAGCAGTTGGTAGCAGCTGTAGATTGCTCTCCCGATTAGAAACCTGCAGCATAAATTGGGATTCATGTTCCAAAAGGTAGGTAACTCTAAATCAGTAGAGAAGAGTTTTAAGTGACAAAACAAGCCTTGTGTAGGTTGAATTCTACATAAACCTAACACAATCAGCAGAGAAATATTCATTAGCATCATGACTAACTGGAAGCACAACAGTGAGTAGGAAGGCTTGAAAGACCTCGAGAAACATGACCACACATGTGCACCAAAATCAGGGACATCACTAAGGCCAGGTCATTAAACACAGCTACATTGCCCCGGGTGTGAAAAGCACACACCCTGAGTGACATAATTAAGCCAACTTGACCCCAGATGTAGACAGCACTAGGTTGACAGAAAAATTCTTCCACTGACCCAAGCTACCACCTCCCAGGGAGGTGGATTAACTACAGAGATGGGGAAACCGCTCTATCACTGTAGTGACTGTCTACACTGAAGAGCTCCAGCAATGCAGCTGCAGCACTGTAGCTGTGCCTCTGTAGTGGTATAAGTGTAAACACAGAATGCAAAACTTTGATGCTACACTGAGACAGTAGAGAAAAATGATACTATGGGGGCACACGACAGTTTGATTTTTGTTAATGAAAAAAAAAACAACCTAAAACTAAGTACTGAAACAAAGTTGAAATATTTTAGTAACACTGCTTAACCAATTTATTCCTAATTATAGTATATTTACATTCTTTTATAGGCTAAAGACCTAGAAAAGCTTATTTTATCTAGGTATATGTGACCCTTTAGCAATGGGTACCGATCTAGGTTCCCTTAGTTTATGCTGACTCCATCAACACCCTGGCCAAGCATAGAGATTAATTTAAATCTGCCAATTTCTTTCTTTCCCTTTCCTTTGTCCTCCTATGTCCACTGGGTTCTGTCCAACATCGCTCTTCCCTCCCACAGATACACACACTTTTTTTGGTAGTGCGATTTTACCAACCACAGGTGACAACACTATACTGTGTTTTATTGATGAAAAGCTGCTGAAAGTTTGAATAAAAAACGTGTGGACTCTTGTGATGATTTGGGAATGTCTGTACAATTTATGAATTGTGATATGAACTTGATCTGTGTCAGGCCACAAACTCCATCTTGTACGTGGAGCTTTTTTGGCTTCTCTGTTTCCTGTTTGCTTCCATGTTGGGCTGAAGTCCCCACACAGAGAGATACAGGGCTGACACTATAAGGTAGTTGACTAAGTACTCAGCTACAGGAAATCTAGAAATTCACTCTAGACTAAAAACTGGTCGCTACCCAGAAGAACCGGTTTAGCAGGGGGAGGTCACCTTGGCAACAAAGGCGTTTGTGCTTATGTGGAGATGCTGGAAATGGCATCATCTGACACAGAGGAATGAAAGTTTCAAAAGGGATGAAGAAAAGGAGTACTTGTGGCACCTTAGAGACTAACAAATTTATTTGAGCATAAGCTTTTATGAGCTACAGCTCACTTCATCGGATGCATGCAGTGGAAAATACAGTGGGGAGATTTTATATACACAGAGAACATGAAACAATGGGTGTTACCATACACACTGTAATGAGAGTGATTGCGGTTCTGCTCAGGGGCCATTTTCCTCTAGTCCAGGAGAAAGAAGCAATGCAGCATGAACCATGCACTGAAGCCTGACCCAGCCCAAAGAATGTCCCGGAGTGGTGAGGAAAATCAGGTAGAAATATGCATGTAATGTTTATTGGTTTAAATCTTCTGTACTCTCCTGTGCCTTATATGATTAAGTACAAAATATCACGTTAGACACCGAGCAAAGTCTGTGTCTGATAGGCTTCACAACTGCTGCATGCTCCTAAGAGATTTAAACTGTAAACCAGCAGCATCACACCATGAAGTGGAGTTCTGGGAGAGGGTGTGTATAAATACACAGGAGGCTGAGGTTTCAGAGTAGCAGCCGTGTTAGTCTGTATTCGCAAAAAGAAAAGGAGTACCGGTGGCACCTTAGAGACTAACAAATTTATTAGAGCATAAGCTTTCGTGAGCTACAGCTCACTTCATCGGATGCATTTGGTGGAAAAAACAGAGGAGAGATTTATATACACACACACAGAGAACATGAAACAATGGGTTTATCATACACACTGTAAGGAGAGTGATCACTTAAGATAAGCCATCACCAGCAGCAGGGGGGGGAAAGGAGGAAAACCTTTCATGGTGACAAGCAAGGTAGGCTAATTCCAGCAGTTAACAAGAATATCAGAGGAACAGTGGGGGGTGGGGTGGGAGGGAGAAATACCATGGGGAAATAGTTTTACTTTGTGTAATGACTCATCCATTCCCAGTCTCTATTCAAGCCTAAGTTAATTGTATCCAGTTTGCAAATTAATTCCAATTCAGCAGTCTCTCCTTGGAGTCTGTTTTTGAAGCTTTTTTGTTGAAGTATAGCCACTCTAAGATCTGTGATCGAGTGACCAGAGAGATTGAAGTGTTCTCCAACTGGTTTTTGAATGTTATAATTCTTGACGTCTGATTTATGTCCATTCATTCTTTTACGTAGAGACTGTCCAGTTTGACCAATGTACAGGACAGAGGGGCATTGCTGGCACATGATGGCATATATCACATCGGTACATACGCAGGTGAAGGAGCCTCTGATAGTGTGGCTGATGTGATTAGGCCCTATGATGGTATCCCCTGAACAGATATGTGGACAGAGTTGGCAACGGGCTTTGTTGCAAGGATAGGTTCCTGGGTTAGTGGTTCTGTTGTGTGGTGTGTGGTTGCTGGTGAGTATTTGCTTCAGATTGGGGGGCTGTCTGTAAGCAAGGACTGGTCTGTCTCCCAAGATCTGTGAGAGTGATGGCTCGTCCTTCAGGATAGGTTGTAGATCCTTGATGATGCGTTGGAGAGGTTTTAGTTGGGGGCTGAAGGTGATGGCTAGTGGCGTTCTGTTGTTTTCTTTGTTGGGCCTGTCTTGTAGTAGGTGACTTCTGGGTACTCTTCTGGCTCTGTCAATCTGTTTCTTCACTTCAGCAGGTGGGTATTGTAGTTGTAGGAATGCATGATAGAGATCTTGTAGGTGTTTGTCTCTGTCTGAGGGGTTGGAGCAAATGCGGTTATATCGTAGCGCTTGGCTGTAGACAATGGATCGAGAGGTATGATCTGGATGAAAGCTAGAGGCATGTAGGTAGGAATAGCGGTCAGTAGGTTTCCGATATAGGGTGGTGTTTATGTGACCATCGCTTATTAGCACCGTAGTGTCCAGGAAGTGGATCTCTTGTGTGGACTGGTCCAGGCTGAGGTTGATGGTGGGATGGAAATTGTTGAAATCATGGTGGAATTCCTCAAGAGCTTCTTTTCCATGGGTCCAGATGATGAAGATGTCATCAATGTAGCGCAAGTAGAGTAGGGGCATTAGGAGGCTGAGGGAGCTCAACAGTGGGTTCTACCTTTCAGATGAGAATACCAGACAGAAGGTCTGTGCCCCAAGAGTGTGCGTAGGGACCCCGAGATTGAGCAGTGGCTGGATTCTATTCAAGCTCCAAGAGCTTAAAGCACCTGTGAATGCAGAGCTGCAAAGCCTGGATTTTCCTCACAGCAGTCCTTGGGAGTGGCTGGAAGGGGGTGCTCGCTAAGTTCTGTGACAAACTTCTACCCTTACTCCTTGCTAGAAAGAGATTCCTAATAATTTACATCAATAGTCTCTGTTCCAACATCCTGCTTTGACACCGGACTGACAGAATCTGAAAAACAAGTATCCCTGGGCATCTGTGAAACCCAAGTGTAGCTGAGGTGGCCATTCAGTACCTTTTCAATAAGCCTGTTTTTGGGGAAGGTGGACGGTCCTGACAATAACTGGTAAGGTGGTTAATATCCAAACAGTGAAGGTTTAATCATTTCCTGTCTAACCATGGTTTGCAAGCCTCACCAATATTGGGGCTAACATCTCTCTGCTGGTTTTATCCAGCTATTGAGAACCTTAGCCCATCTCTCAAATAGTTAATTGGCATTCTCCAAGCACAACTGAAACTTCACTAAGCAACAGTGCAAAATATAATCACAAAGATGGTGCATTTCTTTTGACACTTTTTCCACAAAATGATCAAGCCTCAGGATGAGTTCAAAACTGATACAGGACAGGAGGAGTGCAAAAATAATTTATGGAGGGGATCAAGAGGTGCAGAATTAATTAATATGGGGCTGCAGAGGTTGCAGAATTAATTGATTAGCAGTTATGATTTTGGGGAGGAGCTGGAAGACAGCACACCATCAGGCAGTGCTTTAATGCAAGATATTGGCAAGTATGCAAGAATTGTCTGGACTTTTTACCTCTGAAGGAACCAGGACGTATAGAAGGGTGTGAAATGAACTATGGGGAAAGGTTTGCTGAATTGTGCTTGAATTAAAGTTCAGTTTGTGCTTTGTGAGAAGATTCATTTTCATTTTACCCAACCTGCTTCCCTACCCGTAATTCTGAGATTGGTGGTTTAAGCAAATGGTTAGAGTTTTCCTGTAACTAGTAATTTTTAATATGTAATATATTAAAATAAACTACATATATGATTAAAATATTGCATGCTCATTATCCAGTCATCATATCCATTATGTTATACTTTTTAAAGATTGTGAATTACTATATTCTTAATTAAGGTATTTGTGATTTGGGGACACCTATTTCAAACCACTACAAATGCACAGATTGTGTTGTGAGGTGGGAGAGTAAAGTTGAAGCCATATGTTGATTTAGTCAGAGAAGTTCCTATAACATGAAGCAACTCGTGGACAGTAATATGCAGTACTGGAATACAATGAATAATGCATGCTTTAGATGTGGCAATTTCATTCAACTGATGTATGAGTGTACAGATATTTTAAAGCAATTTAATCAGAAAATTAGTGCTCATTAATGTGTTCACAAGGTGATCTTGATATTAAGTTAATGGTTCTAAGCAGTTCATCAGATAATTTATGTTTCAATGTTGTCACAGACTACTTCTAAATGATCAGACATGGCCTTTCCTGAGACAATGGATAGAAGCGCAATTTAGTCAAAAGTTACCGTGAGCACACTTCGGTGAACATATTTTGCCTAATTTCAAACTCATTTGAACACTGTGGGCCAAATTCACCACAAGTGTAAACGAGAGCAACTCCACTGAAATCAATGGTGTGTTCTGCTTATGCCAGTGATAAATGTGGCTATGTGTGTTCAAAACTAAGAGCAGAATTCAATCTTTTTGAGTTCACAGTGTATTGGGAATGAGCATCTGGTCAGTTCTTACCTGTTACTGAACTCTGCTCCTCCTCCAGCAGCTCATACTCCCTCAGCTATGCAGGGACAGAGAGAGAGAAGGAGCCCTCTACTCCTATCAGGAGAGGCAGATAAACACCAACCCAAACAACCCCTTTACTCCGCTCCTGTCAAGAAAAGGCACCCTAACCACCCCAGCTTTCATCCCAAGGAAAGTGGAGTGATGATGCTAGTGGAAACCCTTCCCTCATGACTTCTTCTCCTTAATAGGGCTTACGTCCCTCAACAATCATCACTCCTCTCTCATGTCTGTGTTCAGAGCATCTTCCAAATCCAGAAAGGCTCTTCAGAGAATGGGTGGCCCACATACTCAGAACCAATATGCCAACCATCAGCAGTAGGACTGTGGAAATATGCTTTCTTGCCCTGATGTCCAGATTCTGTCCAGGTGAAAGAAGTCAAACAAACAAACAGAATCTACTTGCTAATGTTATCTGGCTGTAATAGAAATTTCCAGAAATTACTCAGGCTACATAGACTCATAGAAGATTAGGATTGGAAGAGACCGCAGGAGGTCACCTAGTCCAACCCCCTGCTCAAAGCAGGACCAACCCCAGCTAAATCATCCTGAGTGTTACAGAAGTGCAGCTGCACCAATGCAGCTGCACCACTGTAGCGCTACTGATAAAGATGCTCTTTGACAATGAGAGAGAGCTTTCTCATCGGCTTAGTAACTCCACCTTGCATGACAGACGGCTGCTATGTCAGTGGGAGAAGCTCTTGTGTGAAAATTTAATAAGTGGGCGATGGAGGCTGGCATCATGGCCTGATTGGAGGTGGGAGTCAATAACTTGATAGTGAATGAGGTGTTAGGTATGGTGAGGACAGGCCATGAAAAGGCCTTGTAAATTAACCCAAGTAGCTTCTGTCTGATGCAACAGAAAATGGGGAGCCAGTGGAGGGATGCAAAGCGTGGGGCAATGTTCTCAAAACAATGGGCTAGGAAAATTATCTTAGCAACAGTATGCTGAATAGATATGAGTAGGGCAAGACTGTATTTGTCAAGGAGGATGTTGTAGTAATTGAGACACAGGTTATGAGAGCCTGGACAAGCATTCTACCTGCAAGAAAGGAAAGCCCATATCTTAGAGAAGTTCTTGCTGATTCTTTCAGCATGATTTAGACATAGCCTGGCTGTGAGGATCTAGAGAGAGGTGTGAATCGAAGATGACTCCCAGGTTATAGGCCTACAGACAGGGTGATGATATGAGGATGACTGGGAGAGATGGGGGGGAGGGGAGAGATTAGAAGCTCTGTTTTAGCCATATTGAGTTTGAGATGATGGCTACATAACCATGAGGAGATGTCAGAGAAACAGGCTAAGCCTTTAGTTTGGTCAGAAGGAGACAGGTCTAGAGTAAAGAGATAGATCTAGGAGTCATCAGTATAGAGGTAGTAGTTGAATTTGTGTTTGCTGATGAGATTACCCAAAGATAAGATGTAGAGGGAGAAGAGAAGGGGACCCAGGACAGAGCCCTGTGGGACCCATGCAGAAAGTTGAAATGAGAGTGGGGTGGGGTGGGGCTGAAGAAGATCCTCCAACAGAAATTCTGAAGTAGTGATAAGAGAAGTAGGAGAACCAGAAGAGGACAGAGTCACAGAAGTGAGGTAGAGCAGACCAGGAAATGATTTTCCTGCACTGTGAGAAGTTTTGAGATTGCAAAAAAAATATTCCCATCCCAAATCAGGACAAAAAGTGAAAAATCTTAAATTTTTTCACAAACTGAAAATCTGGAGAAAAAATGGTTCAAGTAAAATGTTTTGTTTAGATAATTTCAAACTGTTTCATTTTTATTTTGATCACTTTAAATTTTTTTTTATTATAATTAGCTTGAATTCATAAACAACGTATTTTCAAACCAGAAAAAAAACACTTTTTTTCATTTCCTCCCATCAATATGACAAGTTTGACACTCTCCTAAATTTTAAAAATATACAAAATAAACTGTACACACATCAAATGTAGTCACAGAAAAATCATCAAAAAGTGTGGCTGTGGAATGAACTTTCAATGGGAACAGTAATTTTATAACATTTAAAATAATTAATAAAAGCAATGAGGAGTCTTTGTGACACCTTGTGACTAACAAATTTATTTGGGCATAAGTTTTGTGGGCTATAACCCACTTCATCATATCCCACTCCATCAGATGCATGGAGTGACAAAAAGTAGGCAGGTTTAAATATACAGCACATGAAAAAAGATGGGTGATGCCTTACCAAGTGGGGGGTCAGTGCTAACGAAGCCAATTCAATTAGGGTGGATATGGCCCATTCCCAACAGTTGACAAGAAGGGGTGAATATCAACAGAGGGAAAATTACTTTTTGTAGTGCTAACGAGGCCAATTCAATCATAACAGGAGAATGTAAGGGGGATCTTCAGAAGGAGATCCCTGTGGAGATTTCCCACCTCAACACCCCCTTCATGGGGAGGCATAGGGATGGAGTGAGGTTAGGCCATGGGTCAGAAACCTCCTCATCAATCAGTTACTCTGTAACTTGCATCCAAACCAGTTTGTAAGAAAGTTTTAGAGTACTATATATACCTAAATTACAATGCCACTAATCTGGGAAACGTCCAGTGCAGTTTGCAGACAGAGAGAAGCATCATTACCATCAACCAATTATATACAGTCCCTATTTCTGGGTATTACTGAGTGCTAAGGTAGGGACCAAGAGACAGTGAGGTGCTCACCTATTGGTCTTCAGGGAGCATACTGTCACCCACACTGGCCCCGCTCCAGCAGAGTAGCAAAATCTCGATGGCCACTGCTTCAGGAAACCACAAACCCCAAAATTCATTTTTAATACTGACTTACAGGTTTGCTGTTTATTGGAGCGTGGTTACGTAGGTTCAACTATACAGGATAACTCTGATTCCCTGAGAGCCAGTTAGAACACTGGCCTTTTTATTTTAATGGCTGGGGGTACAATATGACTAATAGCATATCTATCATGAAATATAGTCATATACAATATCTCAGGATATTCAAGAAGTCAGAATGTTTTGAATAGTCACCAGCCTATAAAATACAAGCAGAGGTTATTTGTAATGTTCACATCTATTGAAACTGAACCTAAGGCTATGTCTACATTACAAACTAGGGGTGTGATTCCCCTGCCTGCATACACATACTTGTGCTAGCTTTCATCAAACTAGTGCCAGTATAAATAGCAGTGTAGCCATGGCAGTGGAAGTGGAAGCAAAGCTTAGCCATGTCAAGTATGTGTCTACCAGTTTCATGTTCACAGTTCAGACAGCCTAAATGTTTTCTGTGGCATTAATTAAAACAGTGAAAATCTGTAGGTGAAGACAACAAGTCATTGATCAGGGTTATATTAGCAGCAGCAAACTAGTATAAACAGTTGTTACAATGACAAGTTAAAAATTTATGAGGTCATATATGACATTTAGAATGTTATGAACATTCATAACAATATAACAACTCATTTTAGCTGAAAGTAACAAATTGTTTTACTGCTCTCACATCCGTTTGGCCAGTTGAGACCTACAGCTCCTATAAAAATAGTACCATTTGGATTATTCTGCTTGTAAACCTAAAAATGGAATTTCTTGTCCCCAGTTTTAATCCTTAAAATATCATTGGGAGTTTATTGTGAGCACTAAATATTGCAGAACAGCTAAACCAGGGACAATGAAGAAATAGCAACATTAAAACTTTGTGTCCTTGAGGCACTCGTTTTACTCACAAAACCAGAATTTTGATATATTAAGGACATTAGTTCAATCTATGATCAAAAAATGAATAATTGGGGAAAGTAAACATATCTCGGAAGCACAATTTACATCAGATACTGATTTTTGTTTAGGCAGTTCTGTGTTTATCAATCTGGTGGGAACAGAGTTCCATATCCGTTGTCCTGAAATTAAGACTAGAGTTCAACTCATTTTTATAGCCATACATACATTTCTACTTATATGGTTTTGGTTTACTTTGGTGCTGTTCTGGTAGTCTAAAGATGAGCTTCTCCAACCATTCCATATACATTAGAGCAGTAACTACTATTAATAATTATACAAGAAATAAGTAGACTTGTCCCCATTTCTTACACTGTATTTGTAATGGTTGTGTACATAGATCATAGAGAACACTTCAACAGAGCACTAGAAATGTATTGCAATAGTTTGCAGGTATGGCTGCAGGATTTGGTACCATGTCGTGTCTCTCAGTGAAATGCAAACCTTATTACAAACTGGGTTTTTAGCTGGCATGTCACATAAGATGCACAGCATGCCTCAGCTGAGAAAGCAGAGTGAGACATTTTCACTTCACAGCATGACACTCTCTTAATTTATGAAGACACGCAACAGCTAAAAAAGCCAGTTTGTGATATGCCTTTCCCAGTACTCAGAGACACACAACCTCTCAGAAAATGCTGCAATTCCGTCTCACATTGTGTACAGGCAGTTTTTGTGGTATTGTGCTTTCTCACACATTATTCTGAAACAATTAACAAAAATGAAGGACATACTGGTAACATTAGCAATGTGTTCTAATTTGTAATTAGATCTCCTGTATGACCTTCATTGTGTACATACATCATACAGCGCCCTTCAATACAGCATGCCCAAAGGGCAGCGGGAGAGTGTTAGAAGAGAACCTTATTCCCTGTAGAGGAAAGAAAGTTTGCTATAGATTAATTAAAGCACCTGAAGCCAATTAAAGCACCTGAAGCCAGTCACCTGATTAAACCTCCCTGCTTCAATCAGACAAGGGAAGGAGTTGAAGCAGAGTGGATTGGTGTTGGAGTAGAGAGCAGTTCGGAGGGAAGCAGAAGAGAGTTTGGAGAAGTGCTGCGGTGGGCTAAGAAGACCAAGACCCTAGGTAAAGGGATACCTGGTTTGTGCAGAGGGAGGGCAGGAAGCCCCACAAACTGAAAGGCAGGAGAGGGAAGTAGCCCAGGGGAAGGAACCGCTAGTTCAAGCTGTTTACCGCTATCCCTAGGGCTGGGACCTGGAGTAGAGGGTGGGCCCGGGTCCCTCCCTCTCCACTCCCCTCCTGTAGGACACTGGTGGGGCAGTTAATACCCTAGTTCAGGGGTGATAAATGGTGCCCTGAACCTTCCCCAAGAAGAGAAAGCATGAGATCCATCAAAGTAGTGCCAGCAATTTGCCACAAGCACAAGAAATGTATTGCAATAGTTTGCAGATAAATAAAGGTGGAAGGACATGTTGGTGAGGCAAGAGAAAATGACTGTAACTTAAGATTTAGTATTAACATGTATTGTCAGATGGACACAAAATCCTCTACAGAGTGTCAAAAATCCACATGGTGACTCCTTGTAGTCTTGGAACAACTGCTTGGTAGGGGCTCACTAACAATTCACCTTGTTGATCCCCTCCACAATTTCTCTTAAACTTCTTACTAATCATTTGTACAGCATTACTCTCAACTAACTCACAGAGACCCACAGAGGACAGAGCAACTGAGTTATTGCTTTGCTCCTGGAGTTGCAAAGAGGACAGTTGGGTCTCCACTGGACTCATCTTCAACCCAATGTGGGGAAGGATCTATCTATTCTGCAACAACCCTGAGTTGTGGGGAGAGGCCCAAGAGAAAACAATGGGCAAAGAGAATCAAAGTGGTAAATATTTAGGAAATGCAAAATTAAAGGTTCTCCTAAGAATGTTAACTCATCCTTATTGAACACAGAGCATATGGAATGTTTTCAGCTGTTAATTACACTGTTAAATGCACACCTGAATACAGTATGGTGCAATGTGGGTAATTTAATTTTACTCTCATAACCTAAATTTTAGCATCTCATGACTTTTTGTGCTTAAAATCTTGACCTTAATGTAGCAACAACACTTCCTTTATCTTTATTTATGCACGTAGGAAGCATCCACTGATTTCAATGGCATCAACAGATTCTGTACATATCTGAGAGTAAAATCTAGCTTTAACTTTCAGTTCTTTCTCAAAAGATTACATGTGAAAACAAGGGTTTACTGATGTCTCATAGTGTTTTCCAATGGAAGAGAGTGAAATCTAGTCCTCTAGTTGGACTAATACTTTGTCTTTAAAATCAAACAAATGTGTTTACATAGTACAGTGGGGAGGGGAGCTGTTACTGTATAAGAGTTTGGTAGTCTAGGCTAGGATACGTAGATTAGATAAGATTGAGGGAGCCAATGCACAAATGTTGTGTCTGCTAACATTCCCACTCAATTGGAACCATTCTGGGTTTTCCGCCTTACATAGTTCTGAATGCTAAAGTGGACTCTTTGCAGGAATTAATTTTTCATATTAAATATAGCCAGAGACACTTCTTTCACAGAACTTGATCTATAAGCAAGTGCAGATATTTTAAACCCAGCCTGTTGGTTTTTCCATTTTACTAAGGAAATCTGAAAATGCACCTCCAATTTAATTTGTCTTTCTCCCTCAATTAGACTGGTATCACTCTCCTGTTGCCAGAAACCCCCCGATGCTTGCATACAGTCCACTGAGGATGTATACAAGATTTGCTCTAACTGTCTGTGATGTAGTATTTTTTTGTTTTTTAATGTCTACATCAGTTGTAGAAATGACTCCAGCTTTGAACATTTCCTAGGAGTTAATGTGAGAGGGAAGGCTGAAGCTGACATGAAAAACCACCACTCCTTGCATTCAAAGATAGAGTCTTCAAATGGGTAAGAACTAGGTAATGGTCCCTAAACAAGCACTCTCATTTTCTTTGTGGAGAAATTTAAGAAAGGGCACTTTTGTGAGAGTGAGCCTTATTTAAGAGAAATGCACTGGTCCAGTCAAAAATCAGTTTATCAAAGAGAATCCATTCTCATTGCAGGGGTCCCCAATTTTGCAAGCGGGTAAACCCTCATTTCATGTTTAATGCAAACACAATGTATACATTGAATAAATTGTGGTACCAACTAATATAGAACAGATAACCATCTATTTCTGTGCATTTTACCCACATCAAAGAATTCAGTTTACTACTTCAGTCGCTTAAAAATTGTTTTGACAAATTTACATCAGATGTACTGATTATTCTGATTTCTTTCTACTATTCACACTATATTAGGCATTTAAAATAAACAGAAAAATCATATGCGTACTGACATGGAAAGAAAGGAAAGCTTTAATGTGGTTATCTTTGCCAGAATAGAGACATTCTTCTCACATCTAGTTTTCAGGCTGGCAAAGTTGGCGTGGGGCCTGAATTTACAAGAAATAAAATTAAAAGCATTCTGTATAGTCTGAAAGAAAAACTAATTCAGAAACAAGTGAAAGATGATAATGGAAAAGAGAAGTGTACATATGACTCAAAAGAAGAGAGAGTAAACAAACTATTCTCTTTTGAGGCATTCAGTCTTAAGCATCTCTGTGGTGGGAAGCCTGCGGATGCACTGTAATGTAGTTAGGCGATCCCTAAAAGTCTATTGTTCTTTCCTTACAGTTAGGGCCCTACCAAATTCATGGCCATGAAAAACATATCACGGATCATGAAATCTGGTCTCCCCTGTGACATCTGGTCTTTTATGTGCTTTTATGCTACACTATAGCAATTTCATGTGGGAGACCAGCATTTCTCAAATTCAGGGTCCTGACCTAAAAGGGAGTTGTAGGGGGGTCACAAGGTTATTTTAGGGAGCCTGCGGTATTGCCACCCTTACTTCTGTGCTGCCTTCAGAGCTGGAGAGCAGCGGCTGTTGGCCGGGTGACCAGTCTGAAGGCAGCGCCCCACCAACACCAGTGCAGAAGGGTGACAATACCAGACCATGCTACCCTTACTTCTGCACTGCTGCCTTCAGAGCTTGGTGGCCAGAGAGTGGTGACTGCTGACTGAGGGCCCAGCTCTGCAGGCAGCAGCACAGAAATAAGTGTGGCTATGCCATCCTTACTTCTGCGCTGTTGCTGGCTCTGCCTTCAGAGCTGGGCTCCTGGCCAGCAGATGCCACTCTCCAGCTGCCCAGCTCTGAAGGCAGCGCTGCTGCGAGCAGCAGCGCAGAGGTAAGGGTAGCAGTACTGCAACTCCCCTAAAATAACCTTGTGACCCCCTACAATTCCTTTTTGGGTCAGGTCCCCTACAATTACATCATCATGACATTTCAGATTTAAATGGCTGAAATCATGAAATTTGCAATTTTAAAAATCCTATGACCGTGAAATAGACCAAAATGGACTGTGAATTTGGTAGGACCCTACGTATAATCCACAACTCTTCTCCTCCCAATTTTTGTTTACTGGACCCTAGAGAACTACATTAGGGAAAATACAGTTCAGTTTCCTAACAGGAGTTCTGCCTTGGCTGCCAGAGAAGAAAATATAACATAGCTGTGTCATTCTGGTTGGCATCTTATTATGACAGAGCTCAGTCAGTGGAAATGGAGAGGGGGTTTATCTGGCCAAAGACTTCTTCCCTGCATTCTCCTACCTATTGGTGGGGGAGGGGGGGGTCCACTGCTATGGATGATGGCAGGAGCTTCCCTACATTTTTTTCCCTAAGCAGAAGTAGGAAACAACCCCTTTTCTATGCTCAAAAGCAGGTTTTTGCTGTAGAAATTGAAGGAAACAGAGAGAAAAACTGGACTCTTGCTAAGGTTGCCCCCTGGTAGGTTTTTAACCAGCCTGGCCAGTTTTGTACTTTCCTGCTTATTAAGATTTGATGTCAGGATGTTTTTTTCACGTGAGACATGTTCAAGTGCTCTACAATTCATTCCCTGTAGTCCAGACTTTGGCACTGTGTTAAGATAAAGTAAGAAAAGTGATAAAACAACATGAAAATACACATCTTGTGTTGTTGTGTGTGTGTCTGTGTAAAATGGTTCTTGAAAACATTTTAGTAATTTGTGATAGTTGGCACAAGGACCCTTTTTGTTTGGGGGGTAGGAAGGAGAGGGCAATGGCTGGGTTTCTACATCTTGAAGGTGAAAACTCTAACCCAGACTCCCTTCCTAGCCCTCTTCCTACTTGCTGGAGCCACATAAGATGGTTACTACAACCCTAATGTACACAGTCTACATGGCACAAAAAGTGGGGAGAGGGACAGACAGAACAGGGAGCAGCTCCACAAATCCTGCCATAAGTGAGATCCTCTCTTTTTCATTGCTCTAGGCTCAACTGTCTCCTGATTAGGCTAACCCAGTGTGTAACAGCACACCTGGCCTTCTGGGGCTTCCATGATCCAAGAGGCAGTGACTTTTTTAGTCTGAAGAAGGTTTTCTGTTTGCATTATCTTGGCTGCATATGCACAGGCATCTCTGTGTGGGTCTAGGAGTTTCTCTCTGCAAAACTAATGTTTTAAATATCAACTTCAGGGCTGATGTAGTGGGAAGCACCTAGCTTGAAGTGGTATATAGTGAAATTTTGTTGGCAGTGAGATATAGTGGACTGAGAGGCCCACACTTGTTCAAAGCATTGCAGTATTCAAACTACAGTTCTAATGATAGTGATCATCATCCTATTATGAAATGGAAAAAAAGGAGCTCACTATAAATGTATTCCACTATTATACAAAATAGCTCAGCAGTACAAATGAAAATGTGCTGTCTTTTAGGACAGACTATTTTATGTAGACATGCCCCAGGGATTGTTCTTTGTCTCAGCTCAAAGAAGGTGGCTGATAAGTACTAAAGCTAAGAGAACCTTTCTTTTCCCCAGTAAAAACAGTCATTTTTTTACTTTCTTATTTGTATTTGAGACTGTAGGTCTAAGTGGGGTTTTAGATTCTGTCTGAATATCCAAAAACATGGGTCTAAGAAGCACTAGGATTGGCCATGGCAAGTGGGCTCAGTTTTCTGGCTCAACTGTAGTTGAGCAGCTGTCTGTGATTAAACTAGCCTTACACATCTGCTCTCAATGCTATACATCCCTGCCAGCCTGCAATGCACTCCAATCTTAGTAGAGTAGAGGAGAGATAGCTCCTGGAGAAAGTGGGCAGGAAGGGAAGGCTGCAGGCTAAGGTGCTCTGGAGTTTCACCCTCACCTAAAACACATGTGGAGATCATGTCTGGAAGGGGATGGGGAGCAGTACAGGAGGAGAGATGTGTCTACCTCACCATGTTGCCCATTAGTTAGGCTGGTATGAAGGGGAAAGGGAGGGCTGATTCTCTCTCCAAAGTCTCCATTCCCTTTGCTGTCTGTCACTGTTTTGTGCCCAGAGACCCATTATTCTGCAGTAGCTGCCCCCCTCTTTACCCTATCATGGAGGTCCAGTTTAAGATGTTTCCAAGATGCTGATTGCCAGTACTGGGATAAACATGAGTGAGAATCTCAGGAGATGGCTGGTGGACCCTGATAGCCTGGATGAAGATAGAGAAATGTTAAGTCTGTGCAAACTGAGGTACACATCATGTGTACCCTCATTCCCCTTTGCAGTGGGAGGATGAGAGGATTTGGAGTTGGCTGAATTGCAGGGGTTAGGTTGAAGGGCTCAACCCTGAATATTATTTATTTGGCATGAGGTCATTTAACATGGCATTGGACCTATGTAAATGTTTGGTATTCCCATTAAAATTAAAAGGTAATAAATGTGTGCCTCCTGCTTAAAATTCATTTCAGTATTAGTGTTTCATTCACCTGTGAGTGCTGGCCTAAGCTTTTTTAGGTCACCAGCTGTCTGCTTTTTTCTGGACAAAGACTCCTGTAAAGGTCTGAAGACAACATAAGGCTGAATTAGAAAAAACTAAAACATCAACCTACCTATTTTTTTCCAATATGTAACAATACTAGGTCCAAAAAGAAAAGGAGTACTTGTGGCACCTTAGAGACTAACAAATTTATTTGAGCATAAGCTTTCGTGAGCTACAGCTCACTTCATCGGATGCATTTGGTGGAAAATACAGAGGGGAGATTTACCATCTCATGCGAATGACAGAAGGGATTTGACACCCACTTTATTGCCTTCCTCCTACTCACAAATTAAAAGAAAACTTAAGATAAAGTGATGATTCTGGCTCAGGCCGCAGACATTCGGAGAAAAGTGTGTGTTTGTGCGTGTGTGTGGAAAATGTACAATATGCATGAGCATGACAATGAAAACCTGAAAGGTAGAGAGGAAATAAAAAGATGAATGAATGTAAGGATAACAATAGGAGGAAACCAACCAGGAAGAGCTTAACAACAAAAGACAGTATATTGGAACAAAATACATTAAAGTAAGAATGGCCATACAGGATCAGACCAATGGTCCATTGATCCCAGTATCCTGTCTTCCAACAGTGACCAGTGCCAGATGCTTCAGAGAGAATGAACAGAACAGGGCCAATATCCTTTCCTCATATGGAAGCTCTTCCATAAACCCTAATAATTTTTGTTGCTATTCTCTGTACTTTTTCCAACTCTAATATATCTTTTTTGAGATGTCGTGACCAGAACTGCATGCATTATTCAAGGAGTGGGCATACCATGGATTTATATAGTGGCATTATGATATGAATTAAATTAATCCAATACCAGATGGCAACTAAGATCATTTTACAGAAGAACCTTCAGAATCAAAAACAAAACTGGGTAAAGTTTAAAAAAAAACCTGCTGATTTAAATAAAAAAAGACAGTACATCAGAACAAAACGAGAGCTGAAACGAAAGCCCCACTGAGATATAGTAAATTGGAAGATAATTAAAATAAAAACTGAAAGAAGCAAAAGAATATTGGAAAGTGAAATGAAAACATTTCGGGATCAAAACAAGATGGAAGGAAACTTCCATAAAAGATAACTACTATAGAGGAGGAAGAACCTTAAGGAAAAGACTCTCTGAACTATAATGAAAACAAAATGTGGATGCCCAAACTATTGAATGAAACAAGAACTGAAAGAGAGAGAGAAGCAGTGAATCATGACGATTTAACTCTTCCAATAGGGGGGGTTTGGATTTTCTAATTTGAAACACAAGAGCAGCAGCCTCTCCAATTTCAAGCTCAGTGGCATAAATAGGTGATACAAAATGGAAGTGATCAAAACAATGGGAATATCGCGATAGTAGTACCAACATGACTAAAACTGTACATCTTCTGATAGCTGACCGTACTAGCACTTCGTAATACTATCACATGGGCTTCTATGGTCACTTTCTGCCCCATCATGAAAGAGCCTGGATTTTTTTTAATAATAACTTATTCTAATTCACAATTTGTTCCAGGTGCTGGGGGGGAATGTCTCATAAGTGAAGGCAGCTGTAGTCTCCTTATCTCAACTCTGAACTTCCATACTCTAAAAGGTTTAGGTTACTTGTAATTTTAATCCAACTCAGAATTTCCTGGATATGTAATATTTTGTTTCTTTGTTTACTATAACTAATGGTTTTGAAGAGAAATACACCCACAAACTACTGACACATGCCTGCAACTTTAACATAATCTTACCAAGTTTTTTGTGTAAGATTAATAAATAAAACAATAATTAATGGAACAGTTAGGGAAAGAAACATAAAACCAGATTCTGTGCTACAGAGAGAGGAGCCAAACGTAGTTTGAAGGCATCTTTGTTCTGCTCATATTCCAGGCTGCTGTAGTTGCTGAAATGCAAGTTACTGTCCCAGGTGCCTACGTGGTGGAGTGAGAGCATTATGGCTACTCCAATTCCTGATTATCTCAACACCACCCCCTTATGCCTGGGCTTACAAAAGAGGGCGGTGTAGGGAGAATTCTCCTCTGGCATCCTGCAGTTTATTTACAGGCTTTACAGCCCTTATATGCTCATAGAGTGGTGTACAGATGCCATGCAGTTCTTGCAACAAATGGTGGCTGCAACCAATTAGGCCACTCCCAACCACAGGCCACTCTTTGAATCTACTCTAATTCATGGCCACAAAGTAACATTTCTGGAAGCCCCTAAGTGACACAGGTGCCTACGTCCCATTTCTGAAAGTGATTTAGGAGTCTAAATCACTTTTGAAAATGGACCTGAAGCATCCATGTCACTTAGGTATTCTTGAAAATATTACTAACTATGTAGTCTCCTGCCAACCCAGATACAGAATGCTGGCTCAGACCACAAGCCAGCATGCTCTTCCCTTGTAGAGAGATCTAGAGCACTTTTGGCCAAACCTTGGCAGTCCATCTGCATGCATCGTCTTGTGAAATTACTGAATTCATCCCTCCCTCAGATTGAGCCACAGTTTAAAGATGCCTGTGCAAAAGCTGCAACATGCTTGGTCCTGTGACAAAGAAACCAGACAAATATAACAGCCTTAAAACCCAACCGAAATGTCATATACTAGTGAAGACAACTGATATCCACAGCAACCACAATGAGAAAAGTAGAGGTAATTCACTTAGCACCTCTTCTCAGCACACTGAAGAGAAAAATGTGAGCGGAGGGCAGCAAGGGAAGCTGAATGGCTCCTGCACTCTCCGTCCCTTAAGAAAAGGGAAGTTCCCAATGCCCCTTAAGGGAAAGCTATCAAGCAGCTCAATAAATATTTGGATTGTAATTGGCAAGAAGCGTGGAGCTCCTGGCATCCCTCTAAGATTTCCAAGCAAAGACATCCTGGAGAATCACTATATGAAGGAGGCGGTAGGAAGGTCAGGACTGGGTAGAAAGGTTTCTTTGACTTTGACAAATTTTTTCTTTTAACATTGATTTTTAATTTCAGACTGTATAAACCCAACATATTGCTATGCTGGGGGTTGAGTGAAACGTCATTGAATATAGCCATTGTCATTCAATACGTCATTGAAGTCAGTGGGTGTAACAGCAGCCCTTCATTCAGGACAAACATAAAAAAGCAATTAAGCTCCTGTGTGGTATAGATAGAGGAAACAATAAGAGCCGCTACTCAAAACACAGACCACATGCAAGCCTGGAGGAGTTCAATCTTGCGGTGAGAGGAGTCTTCCCTGGGGTCTGAATATAAATGCATGGGACCTGGTGTTGTTTGATGGAGCCATGTGTGAGAGGGAGAAGGGGCAGAAACACCAGAGAAGGCAGCAGGGAAGCTTTCATAACATGATTTTGAGAAAAAAAATTGAAGAGTCAGCTTTTGGGTGGAATGCTGGCTGGAAAGAGGCTTGGAACAGTGAAAAAAGACACTGTCTCCTGTTGTTTGTTTCATACTCTGTTCAGGGACACAAAATTTCATATATATTCTTTGTAAACAAACAGGACTGCATCAAAGAAATACCTGCTTCAGGCATCAGTGTATCCCCCAAATGGAAATAACCTGAAAGATCCCAAATACTGGCTAACCACTCAGGTCAAAAGGGGTAAAAATACCTTACTACAATACATTTATCTTAACAGGGTCCTTTTCAACACATCCTCATCGAGTCCTGGCCCCTCATCCTGGCTGAACAGATCTGTGAGCCATTAGTGATTATCTCTGAGAACTCATGGAGGATAGGAGAGATCCTAGAGGACTGCACAAAGGGAAAATATGTATGTATTAAAAAACGGGAATAAGGACAACCAAGGGAATTGCAGACCAGTCAGCTTAACTTTGGTACCCAGAAAGATAATGGAGGAAAAATAATCAAACAATCAATTTGTAAGCACCTAGATGATTATAAGGTGGTAAGTAACAGTCAATGTGGATTTGTCAAGAACAAATCATGTCAGACCAACCTAATACGTTTCTTTGACAGGGTAACAAGCCTAGTGGATGGGGGGAAGCCGAAGACGTAATATATCTCAACATTAGTAAGACTTCTGATACTGTCTTACATGACTTTTTCATAAGCGAAGTAGAGAAATATAGCCTAGATTAACTAACAATAAAGTGGGCACACGACTGGTTGGAAAAGCGTACTCAGAGAGTAGTTATCAGTGGTTCACAATCAAACTAGAAGGGCATATTGAATGGGGTCCAGCAGGAATCTGTTCTGGGTCTAGTCCATATCTTCATAAACAATTTGGATAATGGCATAGTGAGTACACTTATTAAGTTTGCAGATACCACCAAACTGGAAGGGGTTGTAAGTGCTTTGAAGAACAGGATTAGAAATCAAAATGATCTTGACAAACTGGAGAAATGGTCTGAAATAAACAGCATGAAATGCAATATGGACAAATGCAAATTATTAGACTTAGGCACAAATAATAAATTGCACAAATACAAAATGGGAAATGACTGCATAGGAAGAAGTACTGCAGAAAAGGATATGGGGGGGTAATAGTGAATCACCAGCTAAATATGAGTCAACAATTCAATATTTTTGCAAAAGACTTAAATTGAAGAATTGTGTCCAGTTCTGGGCATCACACTTCAAGAAAGCTGTGGACAAACTGGAGAAAGTCCAGGGGAGAGCAACAAAAATGATTAAAGGTCTAGAAAACATGATCCATGAGGAAAGGGGAGGGATAGATCAGTGGTTTGAGCATTGGTCTGCTAAACCCAGGGTTGTGAATTCAATCCTTGAGGGGGCCATTTAGGGATCTGGGGCAAAAATTGGGGATTGGTCCTGCTTTGAGCAGGGGGTTGGACTAGATGACCTCCTGAGGTCCCTTCCAACCCCTGATATTCTATGACTCCAAGACTGAAGAAATTGGGTTTGTTTAGGCAGGAGAAGAGAAGACTGAAGGGGGACATGACAACAGTCTTTAAGGATGTAAAAGATTGTTATAAAGAGGAAGGTGACAAATCATTCTCCTTAGCCACTGAGGATAGGAAAGTAGTAATGTCCTTAAATAGCAGGAAAGGAGATTTAGATGTTAGGAAAAACTTCCTAACTGTAAAGATAGTAAAGCACTGGAACAAATTATGTCAGGTGGTTATAGAATCTCGGTCATTGGAGCTTTTTAAGAACAGATTAAACGAACAGGTTAGACAAACACCTGTCAGGGATGGTCTAGATAATATTTAGTCCTGCCTCAGTGCAGAGGACTGGATTTGATGACCTATCAAGATCCATTTAAGTCCTGTATTTCTATGATTCTATGATAACAAAGAATTTTGAAAGAGAAACAGAAACAAAGAATGTTAATAGCAAAGCAACCAATAAGATACACACCCTACTTACTATTTTCAGACTGAGATTCAGGAGATAAGGGCTCAGTTCCCAGTTTTCACTGACTTCCTGTGTGACCTCAGACAAGTCAACTTATCTCTCTGAGCCCCGGTCCCCTATCTGAACATAGGAGATAACACTATTTTCCTTCTCCCATTGTTAGTCTGCCTTGTCTAGCCATTGTGGGTAGGACTATCACTTACTACGTATATGTATAGCCCTTAGCATAATAGGCTCTGATCTTAGTTGAGACCTCTAGGCACTATGACAACAATACTGTAATATACTGCACTAAAAGGTGTCAGGCTCTATGTGTGCCTTCTGCAGTTACAATTAAAATGCTTGGTACCCTTCTAATACTAAATTAAAACAAAGAATCCTAAATTATGAATTGCTGGCAGTATCTCTATATTAACATCCTATAACAGTTTTAAAAGATATTTAAAACAACCTTCATTTTTAATGCCCACATTTTTCGAAGTTAATATTGGCTGTCTCTACCATTCTACATTTTTTTTAAATTCTAGAACATATTGTTTTTAAACTTTTAAAATGCATAAATAGAGTCTAATACACACTGCAGTTTAATTGGAGATGGGTCTGACCCACAAAATTTGGATCATGATACAACATTCTCAAAGTTCAAGAACCAATATTTTGCTTCTGACCTATTTCTAATGCTGACAGAAAGTGAGAAAATGGAAGAATATACATTTCACACTTATTATGTGGTAGAATTCTATGCAAACAACAAGAAAGTACCTTCTCTGAACAGTTATATATATATGTCCTCAAAAAGGCAAAATTGCTGGCAGAAGCACAAAGCCAAGATATCAGTATGTTCTGATAAGCAAGTCTTTTCATATGGCAAATTGAGAATAGAACAGAAAATGACACTAGGTACAGACAATTCACATTAAACTTTTTAAAGATCCAAAAAATCATTCTCAGAGATCTTCTATTTATTTTACAACATTGTATACCATATGATCCATCAGCAGACGTATTTATATTTGTGATATGAGTTTGTACTAATGAAAACTTTTGCACAATATTCTGATACAAAACTGTACACTAGAAAAATATCAGATCACAATCCTAGTTTCTAAATATCTTATTTTCAGGTCTATAGCATATGAGAGCCAGGAAAGGTTTCTTATCTAAGAAAGGTCTCAGTCTTTCTTCTTTTCCTTTCATGGTATCAAAAAAGAGCCTAGCACATACAGATATTTACTATGGTAATGGTGAGATCTGGTCACTAAGACCCTCAACTGTTGTTATAAGGTTGATTTGCTCATTGGAAATCACAAGTAGGTTCAAGCTGCTTAGTTAAGTTGCATATTTTCTCATTTACACTGTGCACTCCCATTATTCAAAAAGAGAGAAAACCAGATTGGTGAGTTTTGTTAGAACAAAAGGAGTCTTCATTTCATTATAGTAAATGGCAGTTACTCAAGCTTTCAGATTATTACAATTCAATTCCCAAAGGTGATGAGGTAGGGAATAGAAAGATGGCATGCAAATAAGTATGGAAGCTTGAAAAGCTTCTTGTGCCTCCCCATGGACCAAGTTCAGTGCAAGTATTTCAAAAGCTCACATGGGTCTAATGTTTTATGCATAAATAAGGTTCATTGAGTTAATATTGGCCTGTGAGATTTGAACACAGTGTGACAATGTTATTAGTGGGGGGAAAAGTGGGACTCCATGGATACCTCCTTCATCAGATGGCCTTGTTACCTCACTGCAGTAAGAAAGGCTAGGGTTTGTCTCAGAACCATCTGACTTTTCATCTCCCAAACTCATGCCAAAAGTACTGGTGGAATGGAAATGCTGTTTATTATAACGCCTTGCTTTTTCTACAAAGGGGAAAAGAATACTGCCGTAAACAGTTAGCTGACAGAAGAGCAAAACAGAACAAAACAAACAACACAGCAAATGATTTATGTAACAACAGCTTGAAGGTGAACTTTCTTCATTTGCACATTCATTTGGAACATCACTGGTTCAAAAAAGTGTGACTAGGACTTGACTGGTTTGTATCCTGCCTCAAATGGTACAAAGAAGGTGAAGAAAGGAGGCCCAGGTGCAGAGATCCTAGGAAAAAATGGTGAAAAATGGAGCAGAGAAGGGAGAGGGGAAAAAAACTGCAATTGAAAAATAAAGGCATTATTCCACCCCTGATAAATACAAAAGTCTCTCAGATGAAAAAAAAATGGGCACATTTGCTTTTAAATTGGATCACTGTTGGAAAAAACATGGCTTTAAATCACATGGGAAAAGGCTTGATATTCAAACTTATTCAAGCACAAACTCCATAAAATTGATCGAGAAGTCTGCAAAGCCTCAAACATGAAAGTGAGTGACCCATCTGTAAATTAAATGCTATTCTTTTTATAGACTCAATATACAAGTGATTCTAGATAATTTATATTGATTTTCAGTCCTAATTACTTAGCCCCAGATGGAAGGAGAGAGGGTGGAGAAAGTACTGTTTGGAAATACCAGGATTTTCCCCCCAAATGTGCAAAATTTTGAGGGAAGATTGATGTGAAAGAGAGCAAGAAATTTGGTGAGATAAATAATTTCTATCCAAAATTTCTATTTTTTACTAGGGTAGTGAATGCAACAAAAGATGGCCGCATTTGCCTTTATTCTCTATAACTCATGTGATCAACTGACATGATGATTATTTCCATTACTATAATTAAGGTTCCATAAATGTTTCCCATAAAAAATGATTTTCTGGGATTTATAGTCAATATATTTAAGTCAAGATAATTTTGTTCTAGCCTTTAACTTGCCTTTTAGTCTCTCTGCCTAATAACACATTTTCTTTTGTAACTTTCAATCATCATCAATTTGGAAACGGAAGTGACTGCCAAAATGGCCTTTTTTTTCACAGCAAGATAAATATAGTCTAGCTCACTGCATAGGTTAGGAGTTTAGCATCCTGACACATCAGTGGTCACCACTGTGTTTTATGTATATTTTTAAAGAAGAAATTTAAAGATTTCAAATAGTGTGGCTGTAGGGCATGAAGGAAGCTTATGAAAAGGTCAAGGGTGCTTATACAATGTGCTTATACTTCGATAGTCTCCTGGTAAACTGCATTGTAAAACTGGTTTGGATTCAAACAAGAAATCTGGCCAGCTACTAGGACCTGACTCAAAGCCTACTAAAGACAACTGGAATCTTTCCAGTGACTCTAATGGGCTTTAGATTAGGTCTCCTTAGCCTCTAATATGGTGTTTTAGGATCTTTATGGTTAGGTATTTTGAAAAAATAAAAACATAAAAATAGCAAAGATAATTTTAACCAGTTTTACACTTGGAAGAACCTATTTTAAATACATTTTTAATATTTAAATAATTCCAAGCTTAAGAGCTCAAAAGACCAAGGGTGAAATCCCAGTCCTGCTGAAGTCAATGGCAAAACTGCCAGTTGTTTTCCATCACTAAATATGAATTATTGTTAATAAACTGTCTGCAAATCAGCTTAAATTGTTCTTTTAAAAAAAACAACAAACAAAAAAACACACTCCTGACCGCCACTGCTTTCTTTATTAAGGTGAGTGGTAATACTTTTTAATCAAATTCAAAAGGCTCCTTAAGCCCCTACCACTAGTAGAAAACAAGGCAATAATGGAACTCATGCCATAATATTTGTTGCCTGTTTTTTTCCCTTTCTCCTAACCTCTAATTGTCTGTCTATCCTCAGACTGTGCGCTACCTGAGAACAGAGACTGTCCTTTCTTGAATGTTCGGAAAGCATAAAGCACATTGCAGGTGCTATTGTAAATAAACAAATGACGGGTGCAAGCAAATATAATACATTGTAACCCATAAACAAAAACTGCACAAGACCATGAAACTTATTTTATGAATCAAATCCTCCTGTATCTTTGAAGTTTTAGTGAAATCCAGTTATTTGGAAATCAAGACAAGAGACTTCAGTACTGTTGGAATTACTATGGTTTTAACTGTAACAGAAAACAGTAATTCTAGTTGAAGATAAATGCCTTCACTGTTTCTTAGTTGTGTGTGAGAATATAGTTATAATTTCCTTTAATACACTCATTTTAAAAGTAGAATGGTTGTAAAATGAAAAAATACAGCATATGGCTGTCATATTGACCTGAAAATTTGATAAAACAGTTTCATTTAAAAGTGGATTTGGGGAAAACTCAAGATAGAAGCAATACCAGAAAGTATACGCAGACTCCTAGACTGAATACTGTCTTCCAGAGGATCAATGTCGAAGATGGAGCCAGGATCTGTGCGCCAGACTTTGAGGTCTTTTCCCAAAAGAAAGAAATGATAAGACAGACAAGCAGTGAAGGAAATAAAAGCATGAGAACAAGAAGTTTTAAAATGACAGGGATTGCCTTGATCTAGACATTAATGGAAAGATCTAGACATTCCTAGACAAGAAAGCATTTGTTTCTTAGGGCACAGGTCACATCTTACCCCACATTATCCCAAAGCAGTGCTGGACCACAACTTACTAATTTAGTAACAATTATAACCATAAGGCTTTTCCTCACAATTCTATACAGAAATCATTACAAACTTTTCAGTTCACCACCCTTTATTGGATAGCTTAGAATAGAGGTCTACAGATTAAAAGGTTACGTTTTATATGAAGACTTCATTTATAAACAATGTATGAAAGGTTAAAATGATTAAAAGATGTTTTACTAAATGACTACTCAATAGTTATAGAGTTCCACAGGTCAAAAGGATATATAATCATGTATATATAACCATCTATAAAACCGTCTGTCAATAGGTTTACCACAATCTATAAAATGTACTGTTTGTGGCTAATCGAATCTACTAATCATTTCAAAATCAAACCTTGATACTAAGTGTGACCAAATAAAATGTGGATCTATCAGATAACAGAGAAAAGGGCAAATTGTACATTCATTCATTCGTGTCTTCTTGCTAGACAAGCCATCTGCAAGATTTAGTGGATCCCAATATGCTGGATAAGATTAAATGAACTTGGCCCTGTTGCTGTTGGGGAGTGGAATCAGGCTAATTTACAAATCAGTCGGTGAAGCAGTCCCTGGGGACCCCAAATATGTGGCATCCCAAGTGTTTTATTGGATTGCTTATGCCAGATCCCTGCAATTGGTGTCACAGCAAGAGCAGGCACAGCCAATAAAACAAGTCCCACAGGCTGGGGCTGGATTCATTGTATGCGCTATATGTTATCTACTACAGCCTTGCATTCTTGTGTAGTGCTAGCTCCTGCAGACAAGATGAATGGAAAGCCAATGTACAGCCATTTAGCCCTAGCAATGACAATTTGAACATCTATGTAAAGCACAAACAGGCTTGAAGGAGGAAGTGAATTGGTGAGCCCCCTATTTTTCACACTTTACTCTACATTTTTAAATAAAAAACATGAAAACTACGTGAGGACTTCAGTATACAAACCATTTATTTATTACATTGATTTTATGCTCCTGTGTTGTCTGCAACAATGTATATAGAACAAGAACCTTGCAATTCACTTCATCAGATGGGACACTTCAGTTTCATTGTGGCCTCTTTCCAACTGAAAATATTGTTGTTGGGTGTTTGACCTATATGAGCTGCATAGACCCCCTTTACTTCACCAGTCCATAGACAGATTAGAATTTGGGGGCCGGGGCGGTGAAATAGCCCATTTATTTTAATGGTTTTGGACTGTCCTATTATGCATAACATAAAATTCCATTTTCTGGAGCAGAGTTGTTAATTCTGGCATTGTTCAGGCACTGGAAAAAGTTGTTAGGGCTCCACTGATCACACTTAGAGAGCCCACCAGATGGGTTCTAATAAGGAAGCATTACTCCCTACCTGAATGAACATTTATCAGTTAGAGTTAACTTAAAGAGAGTCATGGCTGCGGTCTTTTTTGACCCTGCCATCTTTTCCAGGTGCCCAGGACATCCCCTGAAGGAGGAGTTCTTTGATTTTGTTTAAGCAAGTCTATATGAATGCAGGTCACTTGAGAAAGACATTAACTGAAAAATTAGTAAATGTAAACTCTCAAGTTTGTCATGGGCTATTTCTGTTAAATAATTGTTGTTTTTTGCTTTCACTTTTTTTTTAAAAAAAAAGTGTGTTTATTTTTTCTTTTATTAAAGGACTTCTACTTGACAAATGGTACAGAAGTGCTAACTTTTTCACAATAAGTTATTTATAAACGGGGAAGTTTATGTTCTGAGAGATGAGCTTAGTTATGACTGACTGGAGTACATGACACTGAGCCGCCCTTCTGTCATTATACTCATGGTTGCATAAGTGAATTACATGTACACAAAACAAAAATAAAACTTACAATGCAGCACTGGCTGGGTTTTAAAACATGTGCTGAATAAGATGTTGTGAACCACATATATGTGTGAGCTCTTCTACTCCTAGCTGACTACCTTGCATCTAGGTTTGGAAATCAGGTGGTTGTTCTGGCTTTGGGGTCTAGATGGCAGGCCAATGATTCCTCTGACTAGATTGTATTGTCCTAGTGCAAGGCCTTCAGAGTCTGGAAAGTTATCTTCCACTGAGTAGAGCTCTGTCACTCCCTGTTATAAAATTCTCTATGATAGAAGACCATGTCGTCTTAGTCTCCATTCAATTCTATCATAAATTACCCTTGTTATTAGGTACAGAAGTCTCTAGAATGAACACCTTCAGGATTCTTGTGGCCTGTATTTGTGCCAGGCAGAGCAGATGAGAAAATAGGACAACCAGAAAGAGAAAAATGAATAAAGCAAGGTTCTCGTCCCCTTTCCCATTACATTTCTGCCAACTTTTAGGATTTAGATTTTCTTTTTTCAGTTTGAACAAATATTAGTTGATATGAAAATGCAGGGAGCCCAGCTGAACTTAAGACTTCAAAATGTTATGGCCCAAGAGCTACCGTGTCCATTTTCTTCTCTCTGACCACTTACGGCCTTGACCTGAACAATCTTTTAGAGCAGCTGTTCTTGAGCTGTGGTCTACCTGAAGAGCTACTGGCAAGCCAGAGAATGAAATGTTGTCAGAACAGTGCAAAATGCTAGGACCACATGTACCACTCTTATGCAGCATTCCCAAGACATTATAGGTAGGGAGAGGAGGTGATTGATGAAGAGGGTCCTTTCCTTATGAACTGATCTGCAGAATTTAAATCTTGGAGAACCATTGCATTAGAGGGATACACATTTATTCAAACTGAAGAACTGTAGCCCTAGATCTCTCTTGAACAGTGAATGCCAGTTATACCAATGTTCAAGTTAAAGAAAAACTGCATTGACTATTTATAGCACCTTACAAAGTTAGGTAGCAAATGGGAACATATCCCCCCAGCTTCTAGAAATACCTTACTGTTTCAGATCTTCATAATATTAACGATTTCATTAGAAGCTGCCATTGTACTGATACTTCAGTACAAGTTTCACACTGGAAAATGCAGACTAGGAATGAAAGCATTGATTAGTATTTGAATTCATATGAGAGGTGGTTCTACTTTTAAATTAAAAAAAATAGAATTTATACCTTAAAACAAATGACTGCCTCCCCATGTATTCCAAGGGTGAAGCTGAATTCTCTCAGGGCTAACCTACAGCAGACCGTCAATAGCAGTTTTCTATTGGATTATTTATTTGCATTAAATATTATAAAGTCTCAAATATAATAATTTACTATTTGTAGTTAGATGTAGTGATTAGAATATCTTTTATATTACTCTGCAATTTTCCTCTTCTTATGGCTTTGTAAAGCTAGTATCTAGTTTTTCATTTTAACATTTGATTACTTAATGTTCTCATTAGTTTGAAGCTGATAAGGTTGATTACAATTACCCTTTCTGCCTGACAATTATTCTCTGAAACCGCAATTCTGACCCTTAATTTTAATTTAAAAGAAAAAAACCCTCACAAAATAATGAATTGCGGAAAAGTGTATAGTGACTAATAAGTAAGCTAGTGATATTTAACACCATCATCACAACTGGAGGCAAGTAAAATGAAAAAAGGGGATATTTTTCTTGATTATAAGGAGAAGGAGAAGCAGAGCCTTTTATCTTCACACAGATCTCTGGACAGCAACATTATTTAACAACTTACCAACAATTATTCCAGGTCTTCTATCCATTTCAACTATATGTGGATGCACTCCCTTATATGCAGCATCACTCACAACCTGGGTGTTTTTTCTCACCCGTTCTGTCACAGGATCATCCACCACTGGTGTAAAACCTCTGCCCTTTGTCTTCTCAAAATCTTCATGATATTTCACCTAGAAAAGAATAGGAATGTTTTTTCCTCCAGCAGTGACTGATATTAACTCATCTGAATTACGCTAAAATTAGCAAGCACTATTTCATAATGAGCAATTTTATTCTTTGATTTTTGCATCATAATAATATCATAGAAACAAGAGATGGAAAAGACCTGACAGGTGGTCCAGTCCATCTCCTTGATATGTTTTCATTATATATTGTTACCATTAAAAAAAAAACAGCACTACTTTTTTTTTTGCTTGCCATTCCATCATGCATTAACTCAAGCTCCTGAGCTTCTTCATGCAATGATGCTGACCGATACATCTAATGATGCAAACATCCCTGTGATATCAGGGCAGGGTTCTTAAGGATCTTTTAAAAAGTAATTTAATTCATTAGGAATTTTGCTGACATGCACAGTTTTATATAAGAGATATACTCCCTCCTCTGACTTTTCTTGTTAAGCACCAGTTGGTTGTATAAAGATAGAAATTATGGGCAATTAAGTTATTCCTATGCAGCCTGCTTTCCAAAAAGGGACAGAAGAGTAGAAAAAATATAACATATCAACCCTTGGAACAAAACTGATATGAATAAGTGTTATAAAGGCAGTATCCCCAATTATGCATTATTTTATTTTTTAAAAAGATTATTAATCAGTGATGTTTTAATGTGCATATTCACACACACACACACACACACTCTCAACACAATTAATTTCAAGTCACACACAATCCAGGAACATGCACAGGCACAAAGTGGTGTGTGTCACCTAATCCAGTCAAACTGTGGGATGCTCAAACAGTGAGGAACAGCCTGAAATTTCTTTTTTTTTTAAAAGCCAGACAATCAACTGTTAGAAAGCCATTTATTAGTATTTTGACAATATTCATTACATTCATATGCAGTTAGCAACCCCTCTCCCCCTTGAATGGCATAAGAGAAAACACAGTTTCCATACTTTAGTACAGTATTTAATTAGTTACCTAGATTAATGAAGGGTAAACGCCAATGTACAGTCAAGTGTCATTCCTTAGTATAGTCTAATTATTTGAAGAATGTACCCTACCATTGAGATGTTGTTTTGTGTTTTTCTGACATGCCTTAGCTCAGGTGTGTCAAGAATCATACTTTGTCTACCTTTCATCTGCTTCTGATCACTGCTGTACTTGACCTGCAAAACAGCAACGATAGTACACATGAAGCATTCATTTACATTGAAAGACATAGCAAATATGAAGCCTCACAATAATGTCATTTCCAAATCATTTTATACTTTTTCTGTTTCCTCCTCTTTCACAGCTGTTGTTTTTTGTTTGTTTTTTAAATCTAGGCTGCAGATACAGCAGGGGACTTGAAATGGCAAATGGACACATTCATTCCATTGGCCACACATTCAAAAAGTCAGTAGTGGCTGACAGTCAAACTTCTTGACTGTTGAGTGGCATATGTGAAATAGGTCATGACTAAGTTCTTACTAGTCAAAGTGAACATTACAAAAAATACCATCATAATTGGCTCTCTTAAAAGTGTTAATGTTTGTGCTCAGAACTGAATATGGAGACTGAACTACCAGATCATCCCTAGATAGTTCCTATCTCTTTTCTCCAGCAGGGATAGAGCATGGTGTAAGAACCAGAGGATTGATCCCCTTATATTCAGGAGATCCTCTCGGGACTGCATATGCCAGTTCTATGCCCAGACTTTGCCAGAAGTGCAGGTGTAAAATGACTGCAACACATCTGAGGATCATCTTGGTACATTTAGAGAATGAGCATTTATGCCCTATGTGTTGCGTGTGCATCAGTCGCCATTACTATCTACAATGTTACCTTGTGCCTAATTAATATTGCTGTGGTATTCTATATACATAGTATACTGAATGCCAGGGATACCACAGTAACATTAATTACTTGCAAATAGCAATTGTCAAGTTTTTAATACAGCAAATGTAACTGTTTCTAGTTGGAAAGAGGGAGTCAATTAGCATAGACTTCTGTGTCATTCCAGTAGACTGGTGTACTTTCACTAATGGAAACACTCATCTTAGTCTTCATTTCTGAATCATAACATGAAGATTACATGCAAATATATATCATGTTAAATATATCCATGCACTTACACTCAAAGCTATCTCCTCTCAAAGCATGTGTACAAATCTATTATAATATGCTTTTATACTGAGAGGATAATAAAATATAAGCCCAACTATTCAGCAGATAAATGAATTTAGTATTTTATGTTTGTTTAATAATCCTTGAGCAATCCACAGTATAAACTACAGCGTAGTCTCTAAAGATTTATTAGGCAGTGTTTTTTTAAAATAAATGTGCTTTAACAATATACAATAAAAATTTAAAGTGTAACTGTCTTTCTTGATACCAACATATTTATCTTTCGTCATATAACTACTGCCAGTGCATTTCATTACATCTCTGAGCCATTGCTCATTAGTATGACCAAGCATTTATCAAGGCAATTTTGGGGAAAGTCCCTGTAAAAATATCTTAGTTTGCAGGAATAATGATAAAAATAATTAAAACTCATGAGTACATTTTTGTGATAAAGAAATTGAATATCTCAGAACCAGGTATCTAAATTACATTTGTTCTTACATTTTAAGGGCATCTCATGGACACTTGGATCAACAGTTATTGTTCCTTTGCCTCTTACATAGTCTCTCTGACAGACCCAATCTCCTTTACTCTTTCTCTGATAAACACTATCTAAGTTTTAGGGTGTTCTTTATTATCACCTCTTGTCCAATACCTGCTCTAGATGAAATCCTGACATCCATGAAGTTAGAGTTTTGCCACTGATGTCTTTGGGGCCAGGATTTCACCCCTTGTGTTCTGGTGCTTGTTGCCTTCTTCCCTGCAAGTTGCCTGACTGGTTGTTTCTGTCTCTATGCCACTTTGGCTAATTCCCTGCTCTCTAATAGCCTCATCCAAAGTTTATTCAAATGTTTACTCATTCATCTATTCTCTCAAACACTTAGAAAACTTCATAATGATACAAAAGTTAATGGCCAGTTAAAAACAGAAACAAAAAACCTTGAACATAATGAATCATGAAATTCAAGACAAATATACAAGCCTTGCTCATTGATATTAAGGCAATAGGATCCCTTTTGGACCAGTCATCTCTGATATGTACAAAGCACAACACAATGCAACGTGGAACAGAAAACCATGTTTAAGTTTCCGTGCTTTGAATCACAAAAAGCTGAACTTGCACTGAGTTTAGAATTCTCATTCTTTTTGTCCTTTACCCTAGAGTTTACTTCTGAAGCTTGGTAACAAGAGACTAAGATTACTCAAACAGAATCCATATTGACATAGGGCAACTTTCTCCTTGTATAGCACTGCCCCAGATATCCACTTACATTTTGTGTAATAATAATTATGGGAAACATGGGTAATTTTATTGCCCCTGGGGGTACGTGCAGTATACATTTTCAAAGATTAAGAATTCACCTTCAAACGAATGATGCAATGGGATGCATTTATCACATCAAATCTAAATTGAAAAGCATACCATTTTTATGAAAATAAACAGCAAAAAGATTCAAACAACTTGCCGAGCTGATATTGTCTTGATTCTTCTTGACTCTCTCCATCTCCGGAGTGACACTCACAGAAGTAGCTTTGGCAGGCTGCCCTTTATAGTGAACCTATTATTTCAATTAATAAAAATGGTATATACGATTTCAATAAAATGATGTTACATTACATTAAAACATAGGATTTAAAAGGTCATC
The DNA here is from genome assembly GCF_009764565.3 of Dermochelys coriacea. Taxonomy (NCBI): domain Eukaryota; kingdom Metazoa; phylum Chordata; order Testudines; family Dermochelyidae; genus Dermochelys; species Dermochelys coriacea. The sequence goes on from NC_050069.1 coordinate 233,586,482, forward strand.
CAGGAAACAAATCAAAAGATAAACTGCATTTGAAATTTATTAAGGCTTATAAAACTTGATTCTTGAAAAATAACCTTGAATTCTTCCTATAGATTTTTATTAATTATGTACTTGTGTGTACATACACACATAAACACTCTGTACACCAATTAATAACTTGGCATTTACAATACTAAAGTTTACCGTATTTATGGTACTCCCTCCACTTAGAATGGGGCATACCACAAATACTGCAGTACATTCAATTAGAGCAAGTGGTAATTGTCAAGATTTTAATGGCACCTACTGTATAAAAAAAACCCCAAACTAACAAACCCAGAGATCACATAAAGGATACATCCATGTTCCAAATTGTATTCACTATTTCCATTGCTGATTATCCAGGGGTTATGGAGTACACTGGGGAATATGACAGGCAGCACAAGGGAACAGAGAGAATTTAAATCAATTGTCAAAATCATATGTTTATTTAAATGCACATTGCATTTTTTTAATTAAAGTAACTACACATCTAAAAGTAATGCATTAAACTCATGTATGTTCAGTGTTGTACCAATGTGCAAAAGGGGCAAACAGGGTGACCTGAGAAACTATAGGCTAGTTAGCCTAATATCAACCCTGGGCAAAATCATGATGAAGATGATGTGCAACACCAATCAGTAAAGAATTAAAACTTGGCAGAATAATTAATGCCAATCAGCATGGATTTACGGAAAACAGGTTTGCCAAACAAACTTATTATTTTTTGATGAGATCACAAATTTGGTTGATAAAGGTAAGTGTTTTGATATAATATACTTAGACTTCTGTAAGGTATGTGATTTAGTCCTGGATGACATTCTGATAAAAAATATTAGCACTATACAAAATCAATGTAGCCTATATTAAATGAATTAAAAACCGATTAACAGAGAAATCTCAAAAAATAATTGTAAATGGGGATTCATCATCCAACGGGGATGTTTCTACTGCGGTCCTGAGGGGACCTGTTCTTGGCCCAAAGCTGTTCAGTACTTTTATTATCAATGATCTGGAAGAAAATATAAAATCATTACTGATTAAATTTGCATATTACACACAAAATGGTGGAATGGTGAACAATGATTTGGACAGGTCAGTTGTACAGACTGACCTGGATCATTTGGTAAGATCTAATTTGAACAACGTTCATTTTAACACAACCAAATACATGGTCATGTATCTAGGAACAAAGAGTGTTCCAGATGGGGGAGCTGTAAATTGGAAAGCAGGTATTCTAAAAATGACATAGGGGTCATGATAGATAACCAGCTGAACATGAGCTCCTAGTGCAATGCCATAATGAAATGGCATTGATCCTTAGATATATAAGTAGGGGGAAATCAAGTTGGATTAGGGAGGCAGTTTACTTCTGTATACAGCATTAGTAAAATCATTACTGGAATACTATGTCTGGTGATCACACTTCAAAAAGGATGCTGAAAACCTGAAAAGGGTTCAGAAAAGTGCTACAAGAATGATTACAGGTCTGGAAATCAAAAAATAATATGAAGAGACTAAAGAAGATAAATCTATTTAGTTTATGCAATAAAAGGTTAGAAGTGACTTGATCATAGGCTACAAGTACCTACACACAGGGAAGATATTTCTGATAACAGACAGCTCTTTAATCTAGTAGAAAAAAGTTTAAGAAGATCTAATGGTTGGAAGATGAAGCTAGATACATTCAGACTAGAAATAAGGCACAGATTTTTAACAGAGAGAGCTACTAACCATATATATAACAACAATTTATATATGGATGTGGTGGATTTTCTGTCACTTGAAATCTTTAACTGAAGACTCGTTGTCTAAAAGATATGCTCTAGATCAAAGAGAAGTTATGGGCTTGATGCAGAAATTGCTGTGTGAGGTTGTCTTGTGTTATGCAGGAGGTCAGACCAGAGGATCAAAATAGTCCCTTCTGGTCTTCAAATCTATGAATCTATGAAATCAGCTAACTTCTAGAAGGTGAGGATGGATACTTTGGCTAATGGTATAAATGGAGGGAAATTGGAGCCAAACACACTCACATTTCCTCATTGCCTTTGCTGCAGTCACCTTTGATTTAGTTGGCTCTAACCCTCAAAATCTCTGGGTGGGAAGATCCCACTGCATGAGCAGCCCCGTTACGTCACACTCTCTTTGGGAGTCCAGCTAAGCAAGGTGGCCAGCTTGTCTTTGAAGACAGATCAGAAAGGATGAAGACAGTGCTTCAGGAATGTGAGGATGGTGAAGTATGCTAACTAAATCCCCTGCTTTACACATCTTTCTGCCCAGCAGTAGAATTTTGAAGTGGTCTTTTTCGTCACTGGGATACCAGTTTGGGGCAGCTTTTTGAAGGGGAGGAAGGGGGACAAAGGAGGGATTAATTGGAGTCCACACTTAATTGTAGCCAATTATGGCCAGAGAAACATGAGGAGGACTGTATTAGTCAGTTTATGACCTGAAAGGGAGGGAATCGCTTTGGGTCTAATAATATTTTATTTAATAAAATTGTGGCCATTGGTTTAACCCAGAAGCCTGTATCAAGTTTCATTTCCTGAATCGTGCAATGGCCTTGTTAATAGATCCTTTGGCAACTGTTATTCTGGAGGTTTCCATTAAGATATATATTTCTTTTTGAGTATATGCTCAACTAAGGAAAACAAACATCTTTGTGGAGACTTGTTTTGTAGAAATCTATACATCAGATGATCATGCGAGGAAAAAAATTAAATTAAATTAAAAATTAAAGCAACTTCCCAAGCTGACAATTTCTTGATTCTTCTTGACTCTTTCCATCTCAGGGGTGACAGTCACAGGCGTAGCTTTGCAACGTTGCTCTTTGTACTGAACCTGGTAAACAGGGTATTAGAAATTATACAGAGATCTCCAAGTAACAAAAGTACTGTGCTCTGTTAATAGAAATTAAAGAATAATGTAAAGCAATTTACTAGAAAATATCATTAATCAATGAACACACACTTCTATCCACATGGTACTTAATGCTGATCCTTTTGCAAATTCTCAAAATTCACACATCAAGTGTATAATGTTATTTTGATATGAGTAGGTAATTCCCATTAATGTTAATCAAAGCTCAACATTGAGAGAAGATTATATAGTTAAATCGTTAAATAGTCTTTTTGACAAAGAAGAATTAATGCAAACATCATGGATTTATTCACTTAGAACCAAGACATTCAATAAAACAGAGAAAATACAGTATAATGAAAGTAATGAATTAGGGTCGCACATTGCTAATATTCTTCTGGTTTTCCTTAACTCTCCTTATTTCTGGGGGATCCGAAATTGCTGTGGCATGCTTCATTTCTTCTTTGTATTTTATCTGAACAATAGATATTTAAAAAATAGTTACTAACTTAAAGGAGACCTAGAAAAGCCCAACAAACATTCTGTAATCCTTCTCCTATGGCTAATGCACAATTAGACCTTGCATAGTAATATTACAGATTGGAACTCCAAATTTTAAAGAATAATCATGTTTATTATTTTTCTAAATAGTAATCATTCCAATTCCTGGTCCACATGGGTGGGATCAGGTCTTACGGAACCCAGCCCAGGGCTCATGTGGCAGCCCTGAGCTGTTTGGCCAAGTCCAGTGTGAAAGATGCACCCCATGGCACTGGCTAATTTAAAGGCTGCTTTCTGTGGGGTGCTCCATCTTGAGGGTGGTGGAAGTGATAGAATCCCCTACAATAACCAGCGTACACCCCCCCCTTAGTCTGCCTTAGCTGGCTAGGATAGCACCCAATGGTCTGCATCAGAATCTTAACTACACGAATCAAAGTTAGATGAGAAGTGATGAAGAAAAAAAAAAGTCACAGGAAAATATAAATTTTCCAAAAATAAATGAAAATTGCCTACCTGTTCTTACATTTCTATGTAATGTAGTATTTGGTGTTGCATACTATAGCAGTATAACAGGGTGATGGGCTGGATGCTTGGGGACAGCCAACCCAAATTACTGAAGGAATTGCTCCAGCCCACCTTTGCAGCATTAACGGCTGGGTGGGGCCTGATGGAAGACAGCAGATAACCCCTATTAAGGGCAGCAGGAATCTGCAGTGAAGGGGAGAAAGGCTCCTGCAGAGATGACCATGATAGCAGGGAAGTTGAAAAGTCAGAGCCAGGAGGCTGAACTCCAGCCAGAAAAGCCTGGGAGTGACTGCTGAATTTGGAACAAGCTTCAATAATAAGAGAGAGAAACCCTGAAGTGGGGCTTTGAGGGCCAGCATGTACCCTCAGGGTTCAATAAATTGGACCCCCAGAAGAGAAGTGTTTTAAATGGTTTTGGGTTGTATTTTTGAGTTACTGAGGAACTGTGACCAAGGAACCTCTTTATGCCAACTAACAGAGGGCACAGCGGGCCAGAGTTTTACAGGGATGCCTTGGGTCAAGTGTATGCACAATAATTCACCGTACGGGGTCAGGTAAGGTCTTTCCCGACGGCCAATAGCCCACTGGTTATTGTAACCCTTGTAAAATACAGGTACAGATAACATTTAAGAACTTATGTATCTATACTGAAAATTATGTTCTTAAAGCCTTGAAGTTAAAGGGAGGTGAGATGCCTCGGACAGGTTCTGTTTAGACAGGTTATATTAGATGCTTATCTCTCTGTCTGGTCATTTTGTATTGTGTGTCTCATGATGTAAGTCTATTTGCATACTGAGCTAATCAAGACTGCAAAATCAACAAGAAATTGCAAAATCTATAGCAAGTAACACACAGCAGGAGAATGTCCAGTTTATTGATACAGATGAAAGGACTGTTTTAATATACCAGGGGTTGCAAAGAGATATACAGTGCACTTTACCTAGGGGACAAGCTGGCAGTGTGTTTTGTCTCAGGAAAAAAGGGTCATGGCCAGGCCTGGCAGAAAAACACTGGAAGGACTTTGTGGTGAACTTTGCTCAATATCACATGAAAGTACCTAGTTATATAAATCTAGGTTCTAGAATGCTTGTTATGATTTGATTTGATATGTAACCATTTGTTTCCAATATTTCTACTTGCTATCGTTTGAATCTCTTCTCTTTGTTAAATAAACTTTTGCTTGTTTTCACTATACACAGATTCAGTGCTGTGTGTTAAGCAGAGCAGTGATCTGAGGTGAAGCTAGCAAGCTGATGTTTACTGCTTCTTCGGGGGCAGCAGATCTGTGAATATTGTGAATGTCCACTGGACACGGAGCTGGAGATTCCAGGCAGATGGTGGAGTGTGCCTACCACTACTTGCAGAGAGACAGCTGTGCCTGCCAGGCCTAAAGAGGAGTTCTTGTGTTGCCTGCGGCTGGTGGAGCTGGAGAGCTGACCCACAGCAGCCACAGACAAGGGTTCCCCATGCTAGGGGCAGGTGACAGCAAGGGTTCCCCTGGAAGGTGTCACAGGAACTAAGAGGAGAAACAGAAGCTGAGTGCTGCAGAGTGACCTCTGGCCACGGGGGGAGGACACAGTAAACAGATGACCTGTGATCAGTAAAGACTGAAATTCTAGTACAATAGATGTTAAAAAATACCCTATTTCCTATGAGAAGCAGATACAAAAAGTACCACGCCTCCTGCTACGACTCTATTACTTGCAACAGTTTGCTTTTTATAAAGAAGTGTTCAGTTGCGAGAGATGTCATGTAATTGACCACATTTTTAAGAGTGAGCCCAGTGGTCAGTGTGCAAAAATGCACATACACATGTATGATACAAATTTATTTGAGCATAAGCTGTAGCTCACGAAAGCTTATGCTCAAATAAATTTGTTAGTCTCTAAGGTGCCACAAGTACTCCTTTTCTTTTTGCGAATACAGACTAACACGGCTGCTACTCTGAAACATGTACGATGCAGGTGCCTTTTCTTATTTGGTGATAGTTGACCTCAAATCTTTCTCCAAATTACCACATTTTTAAACTTCTAACTGAAGAGTACATCCTGCTTCTAAGAAGCTGCTATTTTGATAGCTGACTTTCAAATGGTGGTTGGCATGCCTAAGATTCTCAAGCAGCCATAGCTAAACAATCTCATTTAAAGGACCAATCTCATCAGCTCCACATGTACAACTTGTCTTCAACAGGCCATAAATCCTCAGTTTTCTCCCAAAGCCTCTTCTGGCTTAGTATACCAGACAACCAGCTAAAGAGTATGAGCTTTACAGCAACTTTTAAGGGGGGAAATGTTTTGTTAATAAGACATTTTTCTAAGTTGCAGGTTGTAATTGGAATTTATTCTAAATCAGCAATAGTGAATATGGTTAAGGTGTTTGGGTTTTTTTGAAAGATGAAATCCTGTCATCATATATTTAATTTTAAAAAGATCTATTTCCCAATAATGATGACACATCCAAATTAAACATTACTTTTGGAGTTGTGTAGCCCCGATAGTATGTTAATGTAGTGCCTTAAACCTTGGAAATCTGATGGAGTAGTATTTGAATAAGGTGAAAGATAGGAAAAGGTAATATTTATAATAAACAAAATGAAAAAAAAAATTGACGACTCTTTGCTCTGGGGAAGGACAGTTAATGTTGCTAACACTTACTGAACTAATATTCTGCTGATTTTTCTTTACTCGTTCAATCTCAGGAGTCTCTTTGACTGCTGTGCCAGAGCCTACTCCCTTCTTATAAAACACCTTCATATACAAAAAGAAAAAAATAATTATGAGCCACTTAGGAATGCAACCACCAGTTCTCATAAAAAAGACAGAGGCAATTTTCCAAGTTCTAACCTTGTTTGACTATAACTCAGGAAAAGCAAATATTTTAATTTTTCAAAGATCAGCTCAATTATCACTAACATTAATAAAAGGTCAGCTATCTTTCTGTACCTTTTTAACATCCACAGATAAGCCAGGTAATCTATCATCATCCTTTTGATCTCCATTTCTTACAGGTTTTGTATTGATAATTTTAACTTTAAATAATAATAATAATAATAAATAATAATAGATTTTAGATCAGAACCTGCACATACTTACACATGTAACATTAAATTAAAATAATCTCACCGAAATCAATGGAAAGACTCACAAAAATAAGCATTTGCAAGATCGTGGCTTTATGTTGCCTTTTTCAACTAGAACTTGATCTAGCATAAAGTAAAATCCCATCTCTTGTCCAATGTAACATAAAACCATTGAACGAATATTTTTAAGTCAAATGTATTTTGTAACAGGGTTTCTTCTAGTTTTAGACCACAACCATGTGACAAAACTTATACTTACAGGTTTCTGCTCCTTTTTATACACAGTTTGTAATAAAGCTATCTTCAGGGGTTGATACAAAAAAAATCTTAGGTTAAAAATAATTGTCTTGGTGAGGGTAGCACTGGTGACTGAGTAATTCAAAATATTAGTGTTAAGTCTAGCAAAGACAGGTGTTCTTTCTAAAAGAAATAGGGGTATGGTCTTTGCCATTGCAAAACTATGCATATAGTTGAAGGACAATTAATTGAATATTCCCATTTTATGCCAGGACACAAGAGAGCTCATTTCACACTGAATATATATGAAAAATCACTTCTAAAAGCAGAACTGCTGCTACTTACTGAACTGATGTTTTTCTGAGTATTCTTAATCCTCTCAATTTCTGGAGTATCTGGTACGGTACAGTAATTACAGAGCATCTTTTCTGCTTCATCTTTGTACATTTTCTGAAAAACACCATTTTACCATGTGCATGTCATCTCTGCTTACCGCTAAAACATCCAAAATGTGTATTCACTCTGATAATGTAAAAGCACGTTAAAATGATTGTAAACAATTTAGTCCCGATTAACAGCTCCTTTACCCTGCCAGAGTGGTGTAAAGGAGCCTTAGGCCTAGTCTACTCTAGGAAATTAGGTTGGTATAACTAGGTCGCTTAGGGGCTGTGAAAAATCCACACCTGTAAGCAGAGCAGTTAAACCAACCTAACCCCCCAGTGTAGACAGCTCTAGGTGGATAGGAGAATTTTCCTGTTGACCTAGCTTCCATCTCTTGGAGGGTGGAGTACCTATGCTGATGGGAGAACCCCTCCTATTGGCATAGCTAATGTCTTCACTGAAACACTACAGCAGTGCAGCTGCAGAGTTTTAAGTGGAGAAAAGCACTTAGTATAAATGAAAATCAGGCCCTAAAACTTTAGTTCCACTTGTGGCCTCCATATGTAAATATATTTAATATTAGTATGGATTCCTCTAATTAATAAGAGGTAATGCAGCAGGCACTGCATAATGTGTGCCTAGGGCACACTCTTATGAGACATGAAAACACTTAATTAATCTTCATTCTATACTCACCTGGCTTGCAATTTCAGAAGCTCTTTTGGCCCGTCGTATCTCAGGAGTATCTGTGCCCACTTGCATCCCCTTCCCTTTAATTTCAGTCTCCAGATCTTTCTTGTATTCTTTCTGCAAAAGCCCATAACTTCAATAATCCTGAGATCTACAATACTCCTAACCTTTAGTGTAGGTTCTGTAGCTCCTGTAATTTGTGTGCTATCTTCAGAGCTATTCTTGTAACACTCATTGGATTCCAAACAATAGGCTGTAACTGTGCAATCTAATTGTTGTTTTGCAAGCTATGCTTAGTTCAGTCAACTTTCAACATGACTTTATATATATATGTGAAACCCTTTTGGGGTTTAGAGAGCATGGCCCCTTTAAATTTTTTTCCTGGGACAGGGGGTGGGGGGCGGGAGGGGAGTGCTCATTGTTCCAGAAGGCGGAAGTGTTGTTGGGGGAGAGGGAGCACCAGAGAGAAAGAGAGAGAGAGGGGAGAATGACATGTGCGTGACTGGAGCTCCACAGAGAAGGGCTGCAGAAAGCTGGCCCTCACGAGAGAAGGAGCCAAGAACCTGCCTGAAGCCTGGGAGGGTCAGAGCAGCCAATTGGGGACACCCCAGGATAGGAGCCAGGCGGAGCACTGTGCCAGGGAGGAATCGCCCGAGAAGGACAAATTGGAGCTGGACCGAGTATCACTGCTGCCCAGAGCTGCATGGGACTGTGAGTACTGGAGCTTGTGACTTTGCATTGGGAATAAGGAGGGAGGCTGTTAGCTACTTAAGAAGGGAGGTTGATGCTCTGAGTGGCTTTGCAGAGAGTGGCCGGTGAGGGCACCAAAGGGGTTTGTTGGGGAAAGTTTACTGGCGCGCACGGTGACCAGGAGCACCCAAGACTCACCACTGGACTGGAACTTTGCTCAGGACTCCTGAACGCTGCATGCAGACACATTGCTGGATGTCTGCCCTGTCGGACTGTGCTACCACTGGGCCTGTGGGGCCTTGAGTTGAATGCAACCTTGTTTTACAGCTCGCCTATATTTCCCCTGTTGTTTTTCTCCTCTCACTCCTCTGTAAATAAATATCTCCCTTTCCTATATTCATTGTACTTTTCTGGTGTGTGTGTGTTCACTCCAGGAGGTTTGGAACATGTGCCCCTGGGGTGGAAGGGACTTTCCCAACTGCATCCCTGTTCGTGTCGTCTCTTGGCCAGAGCTGCCTGCAGAGCAGAGTCCATCTTGCCCACAAGGGTGCTAAAGTTACATAAATTTAAAAGTCTTATTGTATTTGACTTTAAATATAACGTATATGTTTCATTCTGTACCCACCTGGCTTGCAATTTTAGAAGCTTTCTTGGCTCGTTGTATCTCAGGGGTATCCATGCCCACTTGCATCCCCTTCCCTTTAATTTCAGTCTCTAGGTCTTTCTTGTATTCTTTCTGTGAAGAATAAGATTGGCAATACTCAGACGTACAACAGCTAAAGCTTTATATGGATCCTGCTTTCATCTGTGTGCCTTCGTTGAATAGAATCCTTATAACACCAAATGGCTTTTATATTAATAGCATTAGCTCTGTGGGGTCTACCTACAGTATATCTATACTCTACTTGTTGCCAGCTTAAAACATCCTTTTAAGAATACAGTTATCTAAAATTGCATGCAGTCTTTTATCTCAGTCTCTCTCTTCCATTTTCATAGTCCTGATTGGAGGTCTGTGTAGATATGAAGCACTTCCTCTGACTGTGCAAGATCAAGGCTGCAGGGCCTTAAGCTTTTTCCCTATCTCTGCATCCATTTATCATCTAGTCCTAGCCAAACAAGCAGCGCCCTCTTTTAGGGCCCAAAAGCTAGTCAAGGTAGCAGGTGCAGCTCCTGATCACGATGCTGATGATGTTAGTAAGTAATGCAACTCTCACCTTTTCCCAGGAGTTGGAATGTGTCACTCCGAAGTCTAATCAGCTCATGACCATGAATTTTGTGAAACCTAACACATTTGATTCATTACTGTGCTGATCTGTCAGAAAGCAGAATTCTTAATAAAGGTAGCTTATTATATACTGCTGAATTAAAAACTTTCACCAAATACTGTACTAACCTGGCTTGCAATTTCAGAAGCTTTCGTGGCCCGTTGTATCTCAGGAGTATCTGTGCCCACTTGCATGCCCCTCCCTTTAATTTCAGTCTCCAGGTCTTTCTTGTATTCTTTCTGTGAAGATACAGTTTCAGACAATCAGGTGTATTATAACTACATAGTTATGGGCCAGATTTTCAAACTAGATCTCCATTTTTGTAGACATAACCTTAAGTCTGAAATGAACTGCCAGGAAACCAAACTGTAGGAGCAAAACTTTGGGAGCTATTTCAGCACAAGTGAAAAACTGCAGCCATAAAAATATTATCTGAAAATCAAGACATATAAATAGCAGTGACTATCTTCCAAAGAATTTTTAAAAACTCTGTGGAACGTAATGTAACAAGCTGTGTGTGGTGTCTTCCCAATACAAGCATAATCTGCCTTTAAGAAAATAATTTATTTATGAAAGGTCTGTGGTAGAAATCTAATGAGGTACAGAGGTGTTTCCAGTGAGCTCTTGTAGCAAGAAAGTTGTAATTTACTAATTTGATATAAGGTGTTTGCTGAACCACACCCATTAGACAAATGGCAACTCTTATATACATGATCTTTGGTTTTTCAGTTCTATAAATTATAAATATCTGCTAATCATGAATGGCAATGATATTTCATCTTCATCACACCCAAAGAATATACATCCCTCATTCATAAGCAAATGGAATTAAAATATTGAGACACTGCATAAATTGGTTTTAGTTCTACTGTTTGATAAAAGAAGCAAATAAGTTATGCTCTTAGCTATTCCTATTTACATTACTGCCATACTGAGCACCCCTTTCTATTTTGGTGTCCTTCCACCTACTGAAAACATAGTCAGCTCAAAAATAAGTACATTTTCTTTCTTTTCTTGCCCAAGTTTTATGGCTCAATTAATTAAAAAGTGTTCATCTCTTATATTGTAGGGCACCAAGAGCCTAGGCTAAAAGACTTTCACTTCTCAATCTCTTTTTCCGTGGAAGAAATTGATCAGCCTAGTGGTAACATACCCCACCTCTCACCCCATGCTTTTTTAGGTCACAATAGATGTTCCATTTCCCAGGAGGCCATTGACAGAAGCAGGGCTTCAAGTGGATTTAAATTTACATGATCTGGTGGTAAGCTCAGAATTTGGTGTTAGGGAACTGCCATGTGCACTTGGGCCAGCACTGTAAGCACAAAGGCCCAGATCCTGAAACGTGCTCTGTGCAGGCAGTCCCCTGCACCCTCCATGAGCACAAAATAAATTGCAGGTTCAAGGTCCAAGCAACAATGGTCCTTCAGCAACAGCTTTGAATTTGGGAAGAAACTTTCACAAATATATATTTTATCATTTATATAAATGTAAATTGCAAGATGTTTGCCAATACGCACCAATATCCATTTCCAAAAAATAAAATGTTTAATATACAAGATTTTTTTTAAAATCTTCAGCAAATGTTTCTTTAAAAGCCCATTAAACCATATTCAGCTTTCTTTTCAATAGAGCAGAGACTAGTTAGTTTTCACTAACTGAAGCAACCAATAAACTGAGAAAAACCCCAATATTTTAAAATGCTTTATCCACTGACCTCACTAACAATTTCAGATGCTCTCTTTGCTCTCTGAATGTCAGGGATATCTGGAGTCAGTGTCATTCCTTTCCCCTTTATTTCATTTTCCAGATCTTTTCTATATTCTTTCTGCAAAATATAGGTTCCACCAGATTCAAAACATACAGTATTTCCATTTAAATTATGCATAAACTTAGAATATAAACCCTGTAAAGACTGAATTTTCCACTACATTAACAACCTTCACTAGCAAAACATACCTCATTCAGTATCTGGGCTGCATTTTTCACTCTAATCAAATCCGGAGTATCTTCAAACACTGTCAGTCCTTTTCCTTTCATCCCTTCTTCCAAATCTTTTCTATATTCTTTCTAAGGATTTAAAAAAAAAATCTCCACTTTAATTGTGTGCAAGATCTTAAAAAGATATGCCTCTTAGTAAGTATTTGAAGCTTTTCTTTTGAAATTTTCTATGAAATACAAATTAGCTGAAGTACATTTATCATAGTTAAAACAGAACTGGAAATTATCAAATCAAAAGGTATGTTGCCCCAAAAGTGAAAAAGGTTTTAAATTTAGCCTTGTCTTTTGCTGTGTGCTCTTGAAAAACATTCTACCCCTATACAGTACTACCTCATCTGTATAAGGGCCTTGGATTGTAGATCTTCATATGTATAAATTGCAATAACCTTTGCTTTGTGGGCTTTCCTATGGATGGCAGCTTTGATAGATTGGTGGCTAGCAAGCTACATTTTCAGCCCCATTCTACTAATGGCATCACAATTAGGACAGATGCCCTAAATAACTATAGTAAGAGCTAGTAACCTGCCTATCTGATAAATTATGTTCCACAATACTCCCACCACCTGACTTCAATTTCCCTCAGACACTGCACTGAGATAGTATCTATTAGCATTTAGCAACTACTATTGCCATAGTATCCAAGTACTCTATGTAAAATTAAAAGCACAGCAGAGGCTGCTGTGGCCAGCTGGTTCTCCATCCTCTCCTGTATTCCCAGATGAACGATGTGAACTGATGAGGGTGCAGCAAAGAGATGCTTTAATCCAAATTCAAGGTTTTACTTACTTAATTTTTACTTACGCTCTCTGAACTCCCTTTTAAAAAGAGTGAGTGGGTTAAAAGACATACAGTACTGAGATTTTAGGCAAATATTTTTCAACTGACTTCTTAAGTAAATGAATTAAAGCTTTCCTTTACTTACTGAATTTCACAGAATTTAGCAAAATGTTTTCTCCTTTTATAAGCCTTTTATTTAAGGCAAATAAAAGAGGATACACCTATCATTAAAGAAGCTTCCCTTTAACATCAGTGAATTATCAGGATCATCTATAATAATCAGGAAGATCCTCCCATTAATATGGGGAATAATTAAATTCTCTCTCTCTCCCAAAGTAGTTGTGTTTCTACAAAAAGCGGGTCTCACTGTAATAATAGATGTAATCTCTGCTGAGTGCTCTCCACAAGGAGATGACAACAGAAGAGATTGCAGCTGAGCAGACACATTGTTTTATTGCCTTTTTAAGAAATGAAGTATTCCAAAATGAATGAAGAATTTGTTGCCTATTTAAGACATGAAATAACTTTGATTTCTCTTACTTGCCTAAACCATGATGTTTCTTTAAAGCATAAGAAGAACCTTTACATAACAACTAAGCAATATATCCCTGAATGCACATCTTAATAAACAAACGTTAATAATTTGACTTATCTGATTTTTTTATTTTTTTGTTTTTTTTAAACAGAATTTTGATAATGTGGGGATAACATTATCTAGACCTCAACAGTCTAAACTTGTGCCTAAATGTTGCTTTAATGCTCATATTTTCCTTCTCTATGACAAACAAAGAATTATTTCTCTGTGGCAAGGGGTGAGTTTAAAAGGTGAGAGATAGGAAATCATTTAATGCACTCCATTAAGGAAAAATGCAAACTGACATTTCCTTGTGGAGTAGGCGACATAATAAGCATGGTGTGTCGTAAGTGCACAAAATGGTGCTTGCAAAGGAAGCTGTATCTTGAACCAAGCTCAAGTAGCATTTGACCTATTGGGAGGAAATCATTTTACCAGAGGATGAATTGTTTGTAAAGGAATATTATCTGACTACAACATATTATTTTAGACCAGGATTTCTTAAGAAAATCCTGGTCTAAAATAATAAGGCAAATAGGACTGTCTCTTTTCCCATAGAAAATCTGGGATGCACTTATTCAGTTATTTAAAAAAAATCAAAGCAGGAACCCTTCAAAAGTAGAAGAGTGAAAATATTTTTAATTTTGGCTTAAATGGAGAGGGTAGAAATGTTAATTCTTAATATGACAAATCTAAACACTTTTATGTTATAATCCAAATTTATGTAGATTATATTGGATAGATTTGACATTTTTTATTCCTAAATACGCATGAAGTGAAATTAAAAATCCTGATATACTGCTGAATCTGGTCCAGAGGTGGGCAAACTACGGCCCGCGGGACCGTCCTGCCCAGCCCCTGAGCTCCTGGCCCGGGAGGCTAGCCCCTGGACCCTCCCCCACTGTTTTCCCTCCCCCACAGCATCAGTTCACTGTGCTGCCAGCCAGCACAATACTCTGGGTGGCGGGGCTGCAAGCTCTTACTGGGCAGCGCAGCTGCAGAGCCTGGCCTGACCCGGTGCTCTGTGCTGCGCAGCGTGGCTGCCTGTCCTAGAGCAGTTGCGCCGCCAGCCACCGGTGCTCCAGGCAGCGAGGTAAGGGGGTGGGGTTAAATAGAGGGCAGGGGAATTTGGGGGGTGGTCAGGCGCCGGGGGTGTGGATAGGGTTCGGGGCGGTCAGAGGGTGCGGAACAGGGGGGTTGAATGGGGGCAGGGGTCCCGGGGGCTGTCAGGAAGGAGACGAGGGTGGATGGGGCGGCGGGGGGCAGTCAGGGGACAGGGGGTGGTTGATGGGGCAGTGGTCCCAGGGGGGCAGTCAGGAGGGGGGTTGGATAAGGCGGTGGGGGGCAGGGTGTCTGGGCAGTCAGGGAGAAGGGGTGGTTGGATGGGGCAGGGGTCGGGAGGGGCAGTCAGGAAGGAGAGGGAGGTTGGATGGGGTGGCGGGGGGCAGTTAGGGGTGGTCGGTCCGGGGGCGGTCAGGGAGAAGGGGTGGTTGGATGGGGCAGGGGTTCCAGGGGGCAGTTAGGAAGGAGAGGGGAGGTTGGATGGGGCAGGGGGTCCGGAGGCGGTCAGGGGACAGAGAGCGGGGGTGGGTGGATGGGGCAGGGGTCGCCGGGGGGCCATCAGGGGGTGAGAAGCAAGGGGGGGTCAGATAAGGGTCAGGCCATGCCTGGCTGTTTGGGGTGGCAAAGCCTCCCCGAACTGGCTCTCCATACAATTTCAGAAACCCAATGTGGCCCTCAGGCCAAAAAGTTTACCCACCCCTGATCTGGTCAAATGAATATGTTCAATATATGGAATTTATCTGAATTAATACTCTGTCCTGATATGAAAACACAGTTGTCTAATAATACAAGGGAATGACTATTGGTAGGAAGATTCTGAGCAGTGAAAAAAATGTTACAGCATCCACACAGAAATTCATTTTAGAGGTATCCTAAACCCTTATTTCTACAACATATCAGAAGAAATCTCCTTTTTGAGAATGAAGATTTAATTTACTATTTCATATTCATTTTTCAGAAATGCTCCATGAAGAAAGTCAGACAAATATTAAAGCAACAGCTGTGATAAGGAAAATGATTGGGCAACTTCTCACAAGAAATGCATAACGCAGACCATGTCATTTATTGGTCAGAGCTATATTATGGATTTATATTTGCTTTACTTCACTCCTTTCATGTGTGTTGGATAAAACAATTATTTTGATTTAAGTAATATTAAAAAGCCAGCTATACAAAGCTCTTGTAGCAGGTTTGGGGCTATGCCTTAGATACTGTGTAGGGACAGTGTTGCAGAGAAAGACAACACAGAAACTGCACTGGTAGTGAGGTTCTCCATTACCTGCTGAAATCACTGAGAGCTGGGTTAAGTGGTGGATCCTCAGAACGTGACATCACAGAGAATGGCAACAGAGAGACAGTGGTTAGCAGTGGCAGAGAGACAGTGGCAGCTGTGAGACAGTTGCAGAGGGGGGCAACAGCAGAGGCATTGCTTAGCACCCCACCCCTCAGGGTGGGAGGTGAACCCCTGAGAATGCACCCCACACTCTGGGTCTTCACTAACCAAGGACAGCCATCTGCGAGTGGGCAGCAGAGGGAGGGAGTGATGTGTTAAGGAACATCAATTTGTTGGACTTTCACACCTCAAGGTGATAAACTGAGGCAAAAGACACTGCCTAATGCACTGTGTGGTGGGTTTTTGCCTATGGTCACATAGTTTTGAATTGTGGTTGTGATGTTTTCCAAAATTAATATTGGGTCCCTTTACCCTTTTAATACAACTTTTCTTTTTATGTTCATACAGGATTCTTTAGAAAATATTGATACTGTTGAGAGCACTATCTCAAATATATAATAATTACATGTTGCAATAATCTGAATTGGTCAGATATAAAATCATGCGGACTACATAACTAAAGTATGTTGGTAAGTGGCAGTTTTAATAATTCAATGATGCACTGAGATTCTGGATTTCTATCCATGAAGTCACATGCTTATCCAGTTAAATATTAACATAAATTGTTCATGACTCATTAGCTTGTAGCTAGTCTGTTTATCACTCATTTACAGGATAACAAAGAAACAAAACAAAAACCTGCTTTACCCCTTTCAAAAGATTGGTGACATGTTGTACATGCAAGAATTCTGGGGTCTTGTCTAAATCCAGTGATGCCTTTCCTTTAAGCCCTTCTTCAAAATCTTTGCGATACGCTTTCTGTTGAAACAGAACAACAGTTACTGATGCATGCCATTATATGCACATGCATATATAGACATATTGCTGAGAGTACATTCTAAATTAGACACAAACTGCAAATTCAAATATAAATAAGACATTCTGTAAGTTAGGGGTCAAGTTAAGTGGACTGTATTAGGGTCGGAGGTTTTTTAAACAACATGATTATTTATAAAAGAAAAGGAGTACTTGTGGCACCTTAGAGACTAACAAATTTATTAGAGCATAAGCTTTCGTGAGCTACAGCTCACTTCATCGGATGCATTTAGCTGTAGCTCACGAAAGCTTATGCTCTAATAAATTTGTTAGTCTTTAAGGTGCCACAAGTACTCCTTTTCTTTTTGCGAATACAGACTAACACGGCTGCTACTCTGAAACCTATGATTATTTATACATCTATTACTAGTTGGGTCAGCACTGAATGGCCTCACAGAAGAAATGCACTTTGAGAAAGAATTGGACTATGGTAAGGGGATTTTGACTGGTGAACAAAGAACAGGAAAGAATCACCTGGACACGATGGAAGATAGATGTGACCAAATGCCACCCATGAGGGGTGTCCAGACAGCAGGGAAGTTGGAGCAAATGAGACCAGAAAGGTAGACAGGACTGAAACTGTGCAGGACTCTTAAACATGAGGACAAGGACCAAGAACTTGATACAGAGTAAAAGCTAGTGAAGGATTTGACTAGGGAAGTAACATGGCCAAAGCCACAGAGGAAAGAGAATTTTCAGCAGCATTTTGGATAAACTGTAGAGTAGAGTTTTGGAAGCAGGTAGGACAGAGCAGAGGAGATGTATGTGGGCACAGTAATCTGTTATGAAAGTATCAAGATAGTATATTTTTCTTTAAAACTACATTAATAAAACAGGAAAGCCATGAAATTGGCATTTAAAGGCCAAACACCAACCTTACTTCTACCCACCCTCGATTTATAAACCAGAAACACACTTACTCTGCCCACCTTTCCTCATACACTTTTTCAGTATGAGCACAGACGAGGAGGTTACTCACCCTGTGCAGTAACTGACGTTCTTCGAGATGAGTGTCCCTGTGGGTGCTCCACTCTAGGTGTTGGTGCGTCCCTGTGCCTTCGCTTGGAGATTTTTACAGCAGTACTTGTACCGGTCGTGCACGCACAAAGCTTGCCCCCCTGCTCTGAGTGTACCTTAACAGTATGTGTGCGCAACCGGTCTCCTCAGTTCCTTCTCTACAACGGAGGCTACCCGAACTCTGAAGTAGAGGGGAGGAGGGTGGGTAGTGGAGCACCCATAGGGACACTCATCTCGAAGAACGTCAGTTACTGCACAGGGTGAGTAACCTCCTCCTCTTATTTGAGAGCTGTCCCTGTGGGTGCTCCACTCTAGGTGACTTAAAGCAAGTGTATCTCAAGGAGGTAGGGACTTCGGATTGGGTAGAAATGCAGTAGATAAAACAGCTCTGCCTAATCGTGTATCCGAAAGGGAGTCTTGAGTAAGGGCGTAGTGCTTAACAAAAGTGTGTTCAGAAGACCAAGTGGCTGCTTTACAGATGTCAGTCAGGGGAACTTTGCATAGAAAAGCCACAGAGGTAGCCATCGATTTAGTGGAACGAGTTCTGATGTTTGCTGGAGGCATAACTTTCCGTATCTGATAACAGAGTCAGATACAGTCAGAAATCCATTTTGAAAGTCTCTGGGTCGAAATAGGTATCCCTCTGGATTGCTCCATGATGGAGACAAAGAGACTAGAAGAATTCCTAAAGGGCTTGGTTCTATCCAAATAGAACAAAGCCCTGTGTACATCTAGGGTATGCATTATGGATTCAAAAGAGTTCACATGTGATTTAGGAAAGAAAGTCGGCAGGTGTATCGGTTCATTGATGTGGAATGACAAATGGACCTTTGGAAGAAATTTGGGGTGTAATCGAAGGGTAACTTTGTCCTCAAAAAATAGGTTATATCTGCCATGAGAGCTGCTATTTCTCCTGCCTGTCTGGCAGAAGGGATTACCACTAAGAATGCTGTTTTCATAGAAAGGTGTAAGAGGGAGCAAGTGGCTAGGGGTTTGAATGGTTGTTGAGTTAAGCAAGATAATACTAAGTGAAGGTCCCATGGAGGGGTAGGAGGTCTAATGTCTGGGTATAGGGATTGAAGTCCTTTGAGAAAATGTTTAGTGATCGGATGAGCAAACAGAGGAACTGTCAATTTTATTGTGGAAAGTTGTAATAGCAGCTAGGTGGACTTCGATGGAGCTAAAAGAAAGGCCAGATTGAGGTACAACAGGTAGTCGAGTATAAGTGGAAGAGATGCAGATATAGGAGACAGTTGTTTAGTTGAGCACCATTGTGTAAATTGCTTCCACTTTTGGAGATAGGTGGTGTAGAGTAGATTGTGTTCTGCTATGTAGGAGCACTCTTTGAACTTCATCAGAGCATGCTAGTTTGTTTTGGGAGAACCATGTAGGAACCAAGCTTTGAGGTGAAGCATGGACAGGTTGGGGTGGAGAAATCGGCTGTGTTGCTGTGATAGGAGGTTCGGAATGAGAGGCAATGAGATTGGTAGTCGAGTTGACATCCTGGTGAGGAATGGGAATCCTGGTTGTCTTGGCCATGCTGGGGCAGTCAGGATCACCTGTTTGTATTTTTGTCAGAACTCTGTGGAGAATCGGGATCGGGGGGAAAAGCATAGAGTAAGTTCCAGTGCCACGGAATCATAAATGCATCTCCCAGGGAGTGTTTGCCCAGTCCTGGTCTGGAGCAAAATTCGGGGCACTTTGTGTTTTTTGCAGTTGCAAAGAGGTCTATGGCTGAGTAGCCCCAAATACGGTTACGTTGGTGATGATCGTTTAGTTTATCTCCCATTCGTGGTCCCAGGGAAAGCGTCTGCTTAATTCTTCCACTGTGGTATTCATAGCCCCGGGAAGGTAGGCGGCTGATATCCAGATATTGTTCGCAAGGCACCAATTCCAGAGTTTCATAGCTTCTGTGCAAAGCAAATGAGAGCGAGCTCGTCCCTGCCTTTTATTTTTTTTTTTTTTTTTTTTTTTTTTTACACAGAACATGCAGGTGATGATGTCTGTCATTATCCGTACATGTTGGTTCCGGATTAAAAGGAGGAAGTGACGGCAGGCATTGCTTACAGCTTGAAGTTCCAGGATGTTTATGTGCAGGGAGGTTTCTGTTGGAGACCATAGCCCGTGGCTTGTGTGATGTAACATGTGAGCACCCACCCTGTGAGGGATGCGTCGGTAGTCATTATGATGGATGGAGCCTCCTGAAGAAAGGGGACTCTAGAGCAGAGGTTGGAGGGAACTGTCCATCATAGAAGACGGTCTTTGACTCGGAAAGGTATGGATCAGGATTTGTTTAGGGCATGCACATTGGGTCTGTAAACCGTGGCCAACCAAGCTTGGAAGCACTTCATGTAGAGTCGTGTATTTTGGACCACGAAAATGCACAAGGCCATGTGACCTAGTAGTTGTAAACAGCCTCGAAGTTGTAAACAGACTTGAGGACTGTTGTGAAGTTTTCTTGCCAGCTGCTTTATGGTGTTGAAGCAATTGGACGGGAGAGATGCTATTCCCATCCGGGAATCAAGGTGTGCTCCGATGAACTCCAGGTGCTGGGTAGGAATTAATGTGGATTTGTCGTTGTTTATTTGTAGGCCGAGGGATAGGAAACAATCGACAGTGAGTTGCATGAATTGAAGCGCTTTGTCGAGCGTTGAGGCTTTGAGGAGGCAGTCGTCTAGGTAAGGAAATACTATGATTCCTTGCTTCCAGAGGTGGGCAGTAACTAAGGCCAGGAGCTTGGAAAAAACACGGGGGGCAGTAGATAGGCCGAAGGGTAGTACCCTGTATTGAAAATGTGTCAAGCTGAGGGTGAAATGAAGGAAGCGTCTGTGGGTTGGATGTATTGTCACATGAAAATAGGCATCCTGTAGGTTGAGGGCTAAAAACCAATCGCCCTGCTCCAGTGCTGGGATTATGGTGGCGAGGGTAACCATTTTGAACTTTTGTTTCTTGATAAAATTGTTGAGTCGCCTGAGGTCGAGGATCGGTCACCATCCCCCGGTTTTCTTGTCTGTTAAGAAATAATGCGAGTAAAACCCCTTCCCTCTGTGTCATTCAGGCACAAGCTCCACTGCTCCCAATAGAAGGAGATGATGTACTTCTTGTAGGAGCAGTTGCTCATGAGAGGGGTCCCTGAAGAGGGACAGGGAGGGTGGGTGGGTAGGAGGCATGGATAGGAAGAGGATTGAATAGCCAAGTGTGATGACCTCTAAAACCCACTTGTCAGTGATAATGTGTCATTGATGGGAGAATGGTGGTAGGCGGTGTCCAAAAGTAGGGACAGGCAGTGTAAGCACTGAAGTGGGAACATTGTTTTCGAAACCCTTGACCAAGGCTTCAAATCTGCTTGTTAGTCGGAGGGGATTGAGACACTGCCACGGAATTGGGGCGGCAATGCTGGTATCTGGGTCTCTTGTTCCTGTTGTTGGTCGTGTGATCTCTGGAAGTGCTGGGTATATGTTGGTAAGGTTGGTATCTATATTGTCACCTTCTAGTGTAGGGGTTTGTATTCCTAAGGACTGGAATGAAGGAATGAGTGAAAGACGTCGTTTGTTGTGGAGGCAAAGAGTTTGTCGCCGTCGAATGGAAGGTCTTCAATAGTAGTCTGGACCTCTCAAGGAAATGAAGAGGAAGAGAGCCATGAACCTCGAAGCAAGACTACTCCTGTAGCGGTGGATCTTGCTGCAGTATTGGCCACATCAAGGGCCGCTTGAAGAGTGGTACGTGATATGATTTGTCCCTCAGAGACTAAAGCAGTGAATTGTTGTTTCTTTGCTTCTGGAAAGTCCTCAATAAAGTCCATGAATTTGTTGTAATTTTTGTGATCATATTTTGCCAGAACGGCCATATAGTTAGCTATTCGAAATTGTAGGGTAGAAGATGCGTATACTTTACGTCCAAGCAGATCTAAACACTTATTGTCTTTATCAGCTGGGGTGGAGCGGGAATACTGGTGCTTTTTCTTTTGGTTAACTGCATCAACTACCAGCGAATTAGGCGCTGGATGAGTGAAAAGAAATTCCGAGCCCTTGGAAGGGATGAAGTACTTGCGGTCTGCTCGTTTGCAGGTAGGTAAGCTTGCAGCAGGAGTCTGCCAGATGGCTTTGGCAGATTCCAGAAGGGCTGGGTTGATTGGCAGTGCAATCCTGGAAGAAGAAGAAGAAGAAGAAGAAGAAGGCGGCTGCAGGATGTCCATTAACTCATGCTGCTGTTCAGGAGCCTCCTCCAGATTAATTCTTAATTCACTGGCCACTCTTCTGAAAAGACCTTGAAATTTTGAAAAGTCATCTGAAGATGACAGAGGAGGAGGAAGCAGGGCTTCATCAGATGTAACAACTGGGTCTATTGGGTTAGAGACAGGTTGTGCCTGATTCTGCACTTGTGATGGTGCTGTCCGGTGTCTGGCATCAGTTGCAGGTTCGTGAGCTTGTGGTGCCGGGCCGGTGTCGGGCCGGGTTGAGATGGCATAGCGAGTGTGGTCTCGAGGATAGGATGCCCACGGTGCCCAATATTGCCACTGTGGTGGGAAGGGCATAGGTGGGTTTACACACCACTGGGTTTACACACCACTGGCAGAATCCTGAGAGTAGGATAAGGTGATGTTTCTATGACCTCTATTAATTGGGGTCTGAGGATGAGAGACTTCATATGGTGAAAAATCCTCCTGGAGACCAGCTTCCTCCTCACTGGAGGAAGGCTGTTTGGATCCTGGCTGAGCATTTGGTGAGAAGTAGGCATTCAGTAAAGGTGACTGCAGAATGGGTGACACAAGCAGGTTACTTGACTGCATAAATTGGAGTGCTGAAGCTCCTCTGTGTGGTGAGGGCTGTGCGAGAGGAATCTGCTGCGATGAAAAGTTCCTCAGCACCGGTGTCTTTAAAGTTGTTTGGCTGCCGGCCAGCTCAGCAGGCGTCAGTGCCGGGAGACCGGTGATAGCCTGCAAGGAGTCAGGCACATCTGTGTGTGTCAGCACCACTTCCACCGAGATGCCAAAAGGTGCCATCTGAGAGGCAGGCAACTGGAAGCCTGAAGCCTCAGCACTGGAACTTCGTGCTATCGCCGGAGCCGCCTCCGGGTTTCGCATGGCGCTGGAGGAGCCTGGCACATTAAAACTGTTCAGCCGGTAGACCTGCTGGGAGAAGCCTTCTCCCGCGACGTTCACTTTGCGGGTGACAGAAGGTGATTTTTTTTTGAAGTTTTCTTCATCTTCTTAGAGGCGTGGTGTGGAGCAGAGCCGGAATCAGGACCTGAGTCTGAAGCTGACCCTAAGGATTTTTACAGCAGGAGCAGCTTTAGCCTCAACTCCCTGTCCTTTCATGCCCTAGACTTAAGTTTGCTGCAATGGGCACATTTTGGGGGAATGTGGGACTCCCCCAAACATTTTATGCATTTTGACTGGCCATCAGACAGAGGGGTGGCATCCTTACAATTAGAGCAGAGCTTAAAGCCTGGAGAGCCAGGCATGTCGGAAGCAGCTGCGCTAACAGGAACTAAGAGAATTTTTTTTTAAAAGAGAGAAACCAACACACACTACTGGTAACAAACTATATAAAAGGGTAAGAGTAACAAGGGAGAGAGTTTTCTAATGAGTCTGCTGAGCTCCATCTCAGGCCGGGGACGGTAGAGAAGGAACTGAGGAGACCGGTCGCCCACGCGTACTATTAAGGTACACTCAGAGCAGGGAGGCAAGCTCTGCGCGTGCGCGACCGGTACAAGTACTGCTGTAAAAATCTCTGAGCGAAGGCGCAGGACACACCAACACCTAGAGTGGAGCACCCACAGGGACAGCTCTCGATGAAGAACATTAGTATTCCCACCCACACTCTATATACTGACAGATAAACCACACACTCACTACATAAAGAGCAGAGAAGGAGGGAAATTAAATGAAGTGGTTATCCAGGTAAGGAGTAGAGAGGAAAAAGATGAAAGACTCAGGTTTCTGTTTCAGACAGGAAGGAGAGTACCAACCTGAAACTTGTGGAACCAACCTGAAACCTAAATCGTAGACGTGGGTTTGTATCTGCGAATTAGAATCCAAACCACCTACAATTTAAAGGGGTCATGATTCACAGTTCAAGTTTTGATCCCTTTCTACTTCTTACGACCGATTATGCAAATCAAACATGTATTGTACCAACCTCACTTTGAATCTTTTGAACTTCTTTTGAAACTTGATAAATTGGCGTATCTGTGAACTCCATCATTGATCTGCCTTTAGATTTTTCATAAGCCTCTTTGTACTTAACCTAAGAAAATAAAATAAATAAATATTCTCCACAACTATAGTAGATGACAAAATGTGATGATTGTTTGATTGGGATTGAGTAAGAAAATTCTGTCCTAGCCAAACTCCCTCTCAGAGTTCTTGGCTTAGATTTTTTGCCAAGCTTTCTGTGGGTGTAGTGGGGCATCCAAACCAGGGAAGGTTTTCTGCTGTAACATATGCCCTTGCCACTATGCTCTAGAACTGAAGACCAGTGGATTTAGAGGACACCAGGAATGAGGGACGTGAACTGTATCCTGTTTACTCAGAAAAAATAACCTTTTGAGCATATATAAAACCATAAATGAAAACAAATTCCCATAAGCCAAATTAGGTGTAACCAAAAAGCTCATGCAAGCCTAGGGTTCAACCAGACCCTCAGAACCTGGTGTGGAGACCTGACTTCCTACAGGCATCTTTTTCTGTGGCTCTCCAGCTACAATTCTTAAAACACCCTCTCCTGAAACCTGCACAAGAGGAAAGGGAAGGAAGCCAGAGCTGTTTGGTCTTACATTCTATTCCATGTCTACCCTCAGCTCCCTCTTTTCTTGTATATGCTTAGGCAGTATCGACAACCTGAATTTGGCCCTAAAACTTGTTATAAAAATACTGATGGACATAACTCTGAGGACACTGTAATTTGCTTTTTTTATTATAACTTGTGCAGCAAGGAAGCAGACATCTTTCAGCTTGGGATCCTGAAGTTTTAATGAGCCTTGTAAATTCATTCATTCTCATCAATTAAAAGTACAACTCAGATTTATCAACAAGGCTTATGTATGGCTACATGAATTTATGTTATTCATCCTAATCAGAGAAAGATATGGAAAACATCACAAAGCTAGACACTGGAGAGTTTATATACGGTGAAACCAAAAGCGATAAGGATCAAAATGTTACATTAAAGTGTAATTTTACACTTTATTTTAAGTGTTATTTTAATTTCATGATCTTTTTTTAACACTGCAGCAGTGTCTGAATTTAAGCAAAGTTTTAAAAACCCTCTTCCCTGTCGACATGTGGCATTACGCCTCCCTCCTGCAGCATTCAACATGGAGGCACTCAGCTGCTCCCACTTGCGATCCCAATCACTTTATATGCATCTTACATCATTGTAATTTGTCATGGAATTTGTGCATGGTTTAGTAACTGTAAGAAAGCTGCTTTTGTCACTTCATAAGGTTTATTTACAATTTCTGTATACCTGACTTTGGAGCACAGCATTTTCTTTGTGATGCATCTGTTCAGTTGTATCCAGAGCAAAATGATAGTGCCCCTTACTTTTCTCAAACAGTTTCTTGTATTCATACTGAAACAAAGAACAGCAAAACATGTTTTTATATATAAAATTGACTGGTTTCAATTTAAAGAGCAATTTAAATAAGCATAAAAGAAACAACATAAAATACCTAACACTAATAATAAATCTTAAACAATTAAAAATAACCCAATTTTGGGATAAGGTATAACGTGGTAGAATGAAAACAATGTCAAAAAACAGCCACAAAGTTCAGAAGTTTTTTAAAAACTCCTGTCTTATTTATACAAATATTAAAGATTTTTGCTTGTGAAAAATAAAGAATTAATATTATTTAGGCTCAAAGGACAAAAAAGCATATTTGATGGTGTCCATTTGCCTCCTAGTGGAAATAATTATAAATATCACACAACATTTACACATATTCTCTTATGGTAACAAAAAAAATATCTGCAGAACCTGGATATTTAAAGTCATTATTCTTACTATATTAAATTCCAGACATAGAACTGGTCTCCTGGAGAAGTACCAATTCTGTATTTGTCCAACCTGTTTCAAATACCTGTGTTAATTTGAAATTAAATTGCATTAACAACAATAGGAAATCTTAGATGTATTACCTTGTACATGTTATCTGTTGATTGATGCTTACAGAACGTTAGTACAAATAAAATAAAATACTGAGTACATAATGCAAGAGCACTCTTTGCTCTTGATAAATTTTATCCCTTCAAAATATGTACACAATTCTTTATACATTTGAATTTGTATTCTTCAGAAACTCTTTCAAAATAAACAGAAAATATTCCACTCGCTCCAAAATGTTGTCTGAAAATGAAGCTATGTAATCTAAATTCCTTATATTCCGTATTTGATCAGATACAAACCTCAAAGACCTTTTACAGTTAGAACAAATCAAGCTAATATAAAAGCTGCTAAATTTCAGATTGGCTGTGTGTGAAAATTTAAATCTAGATTTCAAATGCTATTCAATAAATATCTAGGAAATCTAAGGGCAAAACGTGACCTTTCAATCTCATTTCTCATCTGAAATCAGATATGTAGTGACATCTATCTCACAAAATCTGCAATGGTGTATTTGTGCATATATGCACATTTCTGGATTTCCCTGTAAATGTTACAACTTATCTTCACAAAACACAGCTTGAATTACATTTTTGCGATAAAATACTGTTATGTTTTTGTGGAGTCGTTCATACAAATAATTATTTGCAGAAAATCATAGTCAAAACATGAAGTACAATACATGGTGTACATTACAATGTATCATACAGGTGGTAGGTTTGGATACATCAGGATAAGTACGAATAGAAATACACATTTCAGGGAAGAACTATGGACTATGTAGAAACTGAAAGGTTCAGTAATTGCTCTTTTTACAGCAGTCGGTATGTCATACTGTAGGTAGGGTAGAAGAAAATAGATCTTGAGACCACTAGGGGCAGAAAGGCTGTTCCAGATATTGAAGTAGACTAGAAGAAGGATCTGCTGTTCATTATAGAGAGACAGGGAGGCGGAACACAAAAAAGATGGAATTTGAGAAGCATAGAGAAAGGCTGGAGAATAAATCAAAAATAAGTCAGAGAGATGGGGGCAGGGGAAAGATCAAGACCATGAAGGATTTTGAAGACTAAAGGTACATCTACACTGCACAACATTGATGGTGGCATATAGGGTGCATGTAGATACATGCATCAGTGAAAGGCTCTGGCAGTGGAAAGGCAGTGGGGAAAGGCTCTGGCAGTGGAGCCTCCCCCTTGGCAGAGCCTTTCCCTGTTGCCACAGACATGTTCTAGCAGTGGGG
Organism: Dermochelys coriacea; assembly: GCF_009764565.3. Taxonomy (NCBI): domain Eukaryota; kingdom Metazoa; phylum Chordata; order Testudines; family Dermochelyidae; genus Dermochelys; species Dermochelys coriacea. The sequence continues at coordinate 233,613,709 of NC_050069.1, forward strand.
AGCTGCCAGAGCCTTTCCCCACTGCTGGAGCCTTTTCTGGTGTTGGAGAAAGACTTTGGCAGCAGGGAGGCTGTGGGAGACTACACTGCTAAAAATAGCTGTGTAGATGGGCAGGGCACTGCTTAGTCACGTAGAGAGCCATGTAGTGAACATATCCACAGGATTCAGGTGTGTCTTTACTCTACTCGCCTAAGCAGTGCCTCACCATCTACACTGCACTGTATACCCATGCTACAGGACATGTAATGTATGTACTCTACATACCACAGTAAGGAATGTGCAGTAGCGTAGATACACCCTATGGTATTTTGTACTTGACTCAGGGGATGGATATGAAGTGTTCTTGTTTCTGATCACAGCCAAGATAAACCACCAGCTTTTGGACAAAGCATAGTCCAGAGAGTTAACTTTTAGGGAGATCACAAACATCTCTAGTTGTAGGGATGAAGATAATGTAGGAACCAACCACTGTTTGGGCAAAGGAATGGTAGAAATTGTGTCAGATGAAAATGTTTTATAGGTGAGAGTAGGCAGATATATAGACATCAGGGAATTTGAACAAAAGTTGAGCACCTAGCTTCTTGTCTTATGTGAGATAAGAAGAAAGAAGTTCCAAAGTTCAGACCGATGGTGCTCATTTAACCAGCTGGTAAAAAATATCCAGTTTAAATGCATTAAATTGAAGGAAGCTACAGTTAGGCCAAACAAGGATAAATAATTTGGTGAGCAGAAAGTGAGGGTGGTCCTAAATCCTGGAGGTCTATAGATTTGGATATGATCAATACAAAAGTGATAGCCAAGGTTAAATTCAGAAAGGGAATGCCTAAGGGGGAAAAGATACTGATGCAAAAGTAAAGGGTGATAAAGAAAGAATGAGTACTTAGAAAAGGCACAGCTGTGGGAGAGTTTCAGTTCACAGAAGGGTAATGTGAAGAATCAGATTCAAACTGGATAGCTGGATTATTTTGTGCCAGAAGCAGTGTTTTACAGGTGGATATAAAGGCCTGCTCAGATTAAAATATAAGAAGCAAGAGGAACCAGGCCTTCAAAAGGTTATATATATATGAGAAACTATGCTTTGTGATCAAAACTCACTGAAAAACAGGAAGACAATGCCATGCGTGTGATACATCTTGCAATAAAAGGAAAATGTACCATTTATAAGTATAGTAAAAGTAATGATTAAAAAAGTCAACTTACATTACTATGCATTTTGCTGGCATTTAAAGCATGCTCTAAATATAGCAAGTTTGGCAGGTCTGAAGCTGGATTGTGTAGACTTTCCACCATATCTTTTTTGTATTTCACCTGAAAACCGAATACAGAGTATAGCAAGGTGAATACTTGTGAAATATACAGCACGTTCTATTTATACTGTACACTATAAAAACAAAAAAGAAAAAGAAAAATCTTACTACAGCGCTTGCATGAAATATGTACAATGGCCACTAGGTGGTGCTCATTTACTACTATTTGAAAAAATCAATATACAGTGAGGGCTTCCTTTCCACTAGTGAGCAAATATTTTGATAACTACGCAAACATTTCAAAAAGGGTAAAGTTAATCACATCGGATTTTGTAAGACTTTTCAAAACAGAATAGGCTATGGCAGATATATACATCAGAAATACCTTCTTACTGATTTTTATTTGAAAATTATCTTTACACAATATTGTTCTACAGTTGGACAATTTATCATTAAATTTATATTATTCATTGCCTTTCTTCCCTCAAGTCAGACTGTTTTTCATCAACTCCTTGTGTGCAAAAAAATCTTTATAGAGTAGCTACCTCACAATCAAACAGTATTTTGTACATGTATTTTTATTTAATACAGTTTGTTTTCAGTAACAAGAATGAATGGAGCCTTAGATGAGACAGAACCTAATCACATGATGAAATGGCACATCATATACATTCCCAATAGCCGACAGCAGTGTTTCCCAAACTTTTAAAAGTTGAGTTTCCCCTTCAGGAAAATGAAACCAATCAACCCCCACCGGCACCCTGCCTACATTACTCCTGGGGGAATTCTGCCCCCCAAAATTAAAAATTCTGCAACAAAAATTAAAAATGCTATGCACAATATTTTAAAATTCTGCATATTTTATTTTTCTAAATAACATAACATAATCACACCAATTTCAAATATTTTTGGTCATTTATTTCAAAATACCTGTCAGCAAGTATGTCTAACAATACAAACAACAAAAAGGATTCAAGAAATTTTTTTTGACAAATACATTCTTTACTGGGCATTTTGATTCAGAACTCTGAGTAATAATTCATTCAAACTACAAACAGAACCATATTCTCTGCACCCCTCAGAAGCAGTGCAAAGGCTTGGGAGAGTCAGGGGTAATGGAGGAGCCGAGGGAGAGGGAAGTAAGTTGCTGGGAAGGAGCCTGGGTGTGAACTTTGAGGGTTTTGGGGTGTGGGTGGGAAAACTGGAACAGGTTTTTTTGGGGGGTGGGGAGGGATTGTTAGGGAGCTTCTCCTATGCAGAATCTGGCTGATCCCTAGCCTCTCCCATTCAGTCAGGCACATCTACCCCTGTCCCTATGTGTTCCTGCACCCCCATGTGTCCTTGCACCTTCTGTCCACATGTCCCTCCACCCCCACTCAGACACCTACTCCCCGCATCCCCATGTGGCCCTGCACCTCTCCCCTTGTCCCCATGTGTCTCTGTACCCTTTCCCCATCCCCATGTGTCTCTGTGCCCCCACCCAGCCACCCTCTTTCCCTATGTAGCTCTGCACCCCCTCTCCCATCACCACGTGGTCCTACACCTCCCTCCTCCCTATGGCCCTGTGCCTCCACTCCAATTCATTCCCTGTCCCAGTCTGTCCTCTCCCACTAGCTTTTATGAGCCCCTGTCTGACACCCCTGCCCCAGCACCCCACACTGTCTGTCTCCTGACCTGGCCTGACAGGTGTTGCAAAGAGTCGGGCTCTTTCTCTTCCTATGCTGGTTGGGAGCAGCTGCTGTGTTCTATTGCCACAGTGCCCTCTGATGGGCAAAAGGCAGAATTGCAAAAGTTGTTTTCTGCTGGGAGCTGCTGCTGTTCTTGCGCCACAGCGCTCTCTAGTGGGCAAAAGGTGGAACTGCAGCAACATTTCAGCAGAAGCTTTTTTCTGCACAAAACATTAAAATTGTGCATGGCTCATTAATTATGTACGCAGTCAGTAGCACAGAATTCCCCGAGGAGTACTTACTGTATAGCTTTTCCATATACTTCCCCCACACCAATTCGTCCTTCATGCAGTTATCCAAGCCCTCCCCAGTCTCCCCATACACACATTAGAAAACCCTGATTAAGATCCTCATGATATAATACGTCCTCTCTTTTTTTTAAGCCTAGTCTAAACTTTAAAAGTTTCAGCAGCATAACACAGTTTGCTAGCGGCATGGTGTTTTGTTTGTTTGTTTTGTTTTGTTTTTTGTTTTTTTTACTATTTTACAGATCTTACTCCACTGGACTGGGGCAGAGAAGACAGGGCCCCTGTACTCTTCAGAGCACTGTGCAGTCTTAGCAGAGTAAAGAGGGAGCAGTCCCTGCACAACTGTGCCTGGCAATTACCCAAACCACACAAAGGAGGAGTAAGATTCAACCTCCCTTTCTTTGCACACCCCCAAAGGGGCCAGGTACAATCTACCCCTAAGTTATCCAGGACCACAGTACTGCCTCTAAGAAAAGCCCAAATTTATGACATTCGCCACATGAAAGCATTGTTGAACATTCTGTCAGCATTGCAGCACCACATGGCACATGTGCTTTCTCCCATCTGAGTCTGATTGCAGCAGGCAGTGACTTACATTAAATCCCCTAACTACTCTTCTTTCTTGAAATGCTGCACTTTGGCTCCATCTCCCGGTTCATGTGCATACACAGCAATTCATCAAAATCTTTGGAGCCTCACAAAGAAGGAGCTGAGATTTGTCACAGCCTGAGGAAGGTTACAGGCAGGAAAGGGCAATGAAGGGTGCACTGTAGGCACTAGCAAAAGAAGGGGTTATTCATAAGCGGGGGTTGAACTGGTTGGTGCCCTATATGTACTATTATGCAATAATATAGGTTCAGCTCTGAAGTCTACTTTCAACCAACTTTCAAAATGATCTCCATGTTAAACTCCAAATTCAATTTCTCAGTTCTTGCAGATGCAGATACAATACATATTGTGAGCGGCTGCTCTTGGTAAATCAAGTAAGATGCACAATTGTTCACAAGAAAATTATGATGTTTACAGAATACCACGATCAATATACCGTACACGCTGAGAGGTAGAACACAGAACAACTGCACTTACATCACTCGCCAAGGTGGATGCCATCTGTGCTTGCTTGAAAGAAGCACTGCCAAGAGGGTTATACTGGTGGTTCTTCATTTCCTTATTGAATTGCTCTTTGTATTTAACCTGCCACCAGAGCAAACACATTTTATATTGAAAGGTTACACTGAAAGGAGGCATAAAGAATTGAGAGATTACTGAGGAATTTAAATGAAGACAAATTCTCCATCCCTAAATCCCCAAACATTATACAATAGTGAAGGTTAAAACAAATATAGAGAGAAAAGAACATGTTTTATGTAAGAACTGTTTTATTATGTTAATGTAGTGTGAGAAGGTCGGGCCAGATGGCTACAGGAGAGTAATAGAAGGCAGATATATTAGCCCCAGGTAAAGTAGGTCCCTGTCCCTGGGTAAGGTAACAGGGAAGGTTCCAGAACAATCAGGAACCTTCTAGAGACAATTAAGACAGACAGGCTGATTAGAACACCTGCAGCCAATCAAGAAGCTGCTAGAATCAAGTAAGGCAGACTAATCAGGGCAGCTGGGTTTTAAAAAAGAACCCACTTCAGTTTGTGGTACGCATGTGAGGAACTGGGAGCAAGAGGCACTAGGAGCTGAGAGTGAGAACGCAGTTAGTTGGAGGACTGAGGAGTACATGCATTATCAGACACCAGGAGAAAGGTCCTATGGTGAGAATAAAGGTGTTGGGAGGAGGACATGAGGAAGTAGTCCAGGGAGTTGTAGCTGTCACACAGCTGTTCCAGGAGGCACTCTGGACAGCTGCATTCCACGGGGCCCTGGACTGGAACCCAGAGTAGAGGGTGGGCCCGGGTTCCCCCCAACCTCCCAACTCCTGGTCAGACACAGGAGTTGTCAACCTGGACTGTGGGTTCAGAAAAACGGCCAAGCTGAGGGCTGCCGTGAAGCTCCAAGGCAAGCAAATCCGCCAATAAGCGCAAGACCCACCAAGGTGGAGGAGGAACTTTGTCACAACTGGTGTTAGAAGTGGGATTTGGTATACACAGCCCGGCGGAAGGAAGACAGTGTTTGGGGGGAAAAAAGCGGGGGGGGGGGTCTATTTTTATTTTTTTTCACCACAATGAAGGAGGTAGTGTGGGCACTGATACAAGCTATGGCTGCCCAGCAGGAGGCTACCCATGTCCAGGCAGCCGCCCAACAGGAGGCAGTGTGGCTGCAGCAAGAGACTAATGGCCTGCTGACGGACCAGGCTGCTCAAGACCAGGCTATGTTGCGGGAACTGGTAAACCAGGTAAAGGCCCTTACAGAGCTGAACCGCGGCCACGATGGGACGCAGATCATCCAGGCCAGCAATTGGCTGTAGGAAATGATGTGGGAGGATGATGTAGAGGCATACCTCCTGGCCTTTGAGAGGACAGCCCTGCGGGAGGCTTGGCATTGAGAATAGTGGTCTGGCATCCTCGCTCCATTCTTGTGAGGGGAGGCCCAGAAGGCCTACTATGATTTGCCTGAAGAGGCTGTTGCAGACTATCCTCAGCTAAAAGCAGAGATCCTGGCCAGATCTGGGGTAATGACCGCAGTGCGGGCCCAGCAATATCATGAGTGGAGGTACCAGGAAAACAAAACCATGCGGTCCCAATTATATGACCTCATCCATCTTGCACGACAGGGGTTACAAACTGAGTCCCAGAGTCCGGAGGAGATACTAGAACTGCCTTAATTGATTCTATTGATTCAATTAAGGCAGTTCTTGTCATCAACTGATACCAGGACGTGTTTTCAACCAAACCAGGCCGGACCACCGAAGCATATCACCACATCATCACAGACCCTGGGGAAAAGGTAACTTTAAGGCCCTATCGGGTTCCAGCAGCAAAAAGGGAGGAGATCAAGGCAGGGGTAAAAAGGATGTTGGAGCTGGGAGTCATCGAAGAGTCCCATAGTCAGTGGTCAAGCCCGATTGTGTTGGTGCCCAAACCTGATAGCACCACTAGGTTTTGTAATGACTTTTGCCAGTTGAATGAGATATCCAAATTCGATGCATACCCCATATCCCGCATCAATGAGTTATTGACCGCCTAGGCAATGCTCAATTTTTGATCACCCTTGATTTAACAAAGGGATACTGGCAGATTCCCCTTGCCAAAGATGCGAAAGAAAAGACGGCATTCTCTACACCAGAGGGTCTGTTTCAATATACTGTTCTTCCTTTTGGACTGCATGGGGCACCTGCCACCTTCCAGCGTCTTATGGACAAGCTCCTACGGTCCCATACCAGTTATGCAGTGGCATACCTGGATGATGTGATTATTCACACCCCCGATTGGGAAACCCACTTAGGAAAGGTGGAAGCGGTTCTGGACATGCTAAGACGGGCTGGCCTCACAGCCAACCCAGTAAAGTGTGCTATAGGGCTAGCCGAGGCTAAATACCTTTGCTACATTGTAGGAAAGGACATGGTCAAGCCCCAACTAAAACTAAAGGGCTATCCAAAATTGGGCCTGGCCAAATCAGAAAAAGCAAGTCCGGGCATTCCTGGGTGTGGTGGTTTACTTCCGATGATTTATTCCCCATTTTGCTACCAGAGCGAGTCCCCTGACAGACCTGATAAAAGCCTGGGGTCCAGACATGGTGAAGTGGACAGATGCCGCAGAGAAAGTATTCATGGATCTACAGACAGCCTTCTGCAGTAACCCCATGCTTATAGCCCCAGACTTCAGCAAAGAATTCATTTTACAAACAGATGCATCTGAAGTAGGATTGGGAGCTGTCCTATCACAGATGGTCGCAGATGAACACCACCCAATCCTCTACCTCAGCAGGAAACTCCTCCCGAGAGAGCTGAAGTATGCCGTGGTTGAAAGAGAGTGCCTAGCTGTGAAATGATCCATGGAAACACTACGTTATTACCTTCTGGGATGACAGTTTACCCTTGTGACCGACCATGCACCCCTCCAGTGGATGAAGAGAAATAAAGAGAAGAATGTAAGGGTGACCAGATGGTTCCTGTCCCTACAACCTTTCCAATTCACCATACAACACAGGGCTGGAAGCCACCATGGCAATGCAGATGGCTTGTCACGAGTACACTGCCTGATGTCCCAAGTTGCCCAACCCCGTAGCGTTGAGCAGAGGGGGGGATATGTGACAGGGTCGGACCGGATGGCTACAGGAAAGTAATAGAAGGCAGATATATTAGCCCCAGGTTAAGTAGGTCCCTTTTCCATGGGTAAGGTAACAGGGAAGGTTCCAGAACAAACAGGAACCTTCTAGAGACAATTAAGACAGACAGACTGATTAGAACACCTGCAGCCAATCAAGAAGCTGCTAGAATCAATTAAGGCAGGCTAATCAGGGCACCTGGGTTTAAAAAGGAGCTCATTTCAGTTTGTGGTGTGCATGTGAGGAGCTGGGAGCAAGAGGCACTAGGAGCTGAGAGTGAGAACACGGACTGTTGAAGGACTGAGGAGTACAAGCATTATCAGACACCAGGAGGAAGGTCCTATGGTGAGGATAAAGAAGGTGTTGGGAGGAGGCCATAGGGAAGTAGCCCAGGGAGTTGTAGCTGTCGCACAGCTGTTCCAGGAGGCACTCTAGACAGCTGCATTCCACAGACCCTGGGCTGGAACCTGGAGTAGAGGGCGGGCCCGGATTCCCCCCCAAACCTCCCAACTCCTGGTCAGACACAGGAATCGTCGACCTGGACTGTGGGTTCAGAAAAACGGCCAAGCTGAGGGCTGCTGTAAAGCTCCAAGGCGAGGAAATTCGCCAATAAGTGCAAGACCCACCAAGGTAGAGGAGGAACTTTGTCACAGTAGGTTAATAGTCAAAAATGATTTTACACAAAAGTAATAAAAAGAAATATATTTCCAGTATCACCCACTAATTACACTATTGTTGATAGCACATTCTTGTGGAAAGGGTACAGGACAGCTGGGCACATCTGGGATCATACATCCACTCAAAAATGTCGTCAGGACTATGCACTTGAATTTAGAAATGAACTCACTTCAGCCACACCTATGCCCGTTATGTGCTGGTTTTCCACTAACTTTCATCTGACTGAATTTCACTGGCATAGAATTAAACTTTTAGATTTGTCCACACAAACATTTTCACCAAAGTGCTTATATAAACAAAAAATAATAAAATCACTGATTTACCTGACTAAACACAACTAACACTATTTGAGTAGCAAATATAGACTGTTGAATACCTCACAGAGATTTTTTTTTTACAAAAATGTAAAATACTTTTGAATAGATAAAACGGGAGGAAATAAAACTATTTGTTGTAAATTATTCCCTCAGTTATAGAATGAACTGGAGTGAAATTCAGACCTCATTGAGCTAATACAAGTTTTCCCATTCATGCCAATAAGGCCAGTATTTCATCCAGTTTGTATAAGGCTGGGCAACTGGAGCCCTGAGTTACATTCCCAGCTCTGCAACATATTTTCTTTGTGACCTTTGATAACACAAAATCCATCAGTGCCTCAGTTTCTTCACCTAAAAATGGGGACAGTGTCTATTTCATTGGAGTGTTGTGAAGCTAAACTAAATCTCTATCTGTGAGGTTTGGATTTTTTTTAAAAAGGGAAAAGACAGGGGTAAAATGTGCAGGCAACCACATTTAAAGTAGATAAACTATTTTTAAAAAGTAAAAAATACACCTCAACATTTAATTTAAACCTGCACAAATAAATTCAGAGAATACTAAACTTCCATCTTCAACCCATCATATCGTGCATAGCCAGTACCTGGGTCAAACATCTGGAAACTTTACATACAATGCCTTAATACTTTGCAACTGCTGAGCATAACAGAGCAAAATAAGGTTCAGCATTGATTCTGAATTATGTTATTTTTGTGACTATAAATCAGACACCAGATATCTAAACCTACTTTACATCCATTATCTTCTGCCTCACTCTGCAATTAGTATGCAGCTTTTTGTCTTTATTCCCATATCAGTGTCCCATAAAGTAATTAAAACACCTCAAAAGTTCTGTTTTCAAAAATTTAATTTTTTGTCAAATTTTATACAGGGAAGAGTCTTCTTCTTTTAAAAATTTTTTTTCCATGTTTTCAAAATAATCACCTCCCGTTTTAGTTTATACCACCATATTATATTTAGGTACCATTTCCAATATTTGATTAATAGGAATAATAAAAAACAAAAAGCCAGACACTTGAAAAAACACTATGAATTATATACATTCAAGATCTGCATTACTATCAGAGAAACCAGACTTCTTTCTGAAAGGAAGCAAATTCCAAAATACTGTATTTTTTAAAAAAGAAACTTTTTGTGAAAACATGAAAAACTTTATAAACTAGCAGACTGACTGACTCTGGGAATGAATATCTATTGACTTCTGGTTGTTGACCTATGGCTCTGTTTGATCTCTAAATTTGATATTTCACCCTTTTATTAGTAATGACATTATTGGGTATAATACTGATATGTTTAATATTTATTAGATTGAAACAAGCTTGGGGGCAAGTAAGAGATATAATTGGGTTGTTAGGCTTTGCTATAGTAAAAAGGCCTGTTTTAATTAGTGTGAGGTCTGGTGTGATAGGCTTGATTTTTAAGTTAGTTAATGTATGCCTGAGAACTTAACCCCAATCCAAGAAGTATGCCTTCACATTCTATGTGATAAACAAATGACCATAGAATGACAGGTAACACCATAAGCTTGCAAAAGTTAACTTGAAATAGGGGGACAGTTTGTGGGCTTTTGAAAAATTTTGTACTATAGTAACAAGGCAGTTAGACCGCATTGCCGTATATGATTTATTATGAAACTGATTGACACAAATATTTAGGTCAGTGATCAGAAGTATAACTATGGATACCCAGAATGCCACAGGATTTATTCGTGTCCCACAGGATAGGGGCAGGAATAAGTTTACGAACATACATAAAAGGGTCAAATATGTACTGTATCTGTATGGTTACATAAAGGATGGGTATAAAAGATATGACTTCATTCCCTAAATGTTGGGTGCATCAGGTCCTGAAACTGTGCCAATTGGTTGGTGCCCTACTCTGATGTGCTCCATTGCCTGAATTTTTCTCTTTGTTTTTCATGAGGTTTAAGGATCTGTGAGTATGCTATCAATTGTAAAATCTAACTCACGCTACATTGCTTTATGTTTGGTTATATTAATGAGTCGACTTATTTGGATGGTATTAAAAGCTTTTATTGGACTTTATCACATATGTCATCAATCTCCCAATCAACAAGAAACTTCTGTTTAGCTACCTATCATGAAAAGAACTTGTGCTAAAGTAAGCTTGGTACAGACACTTACAATAATTAATCAGGCTGCATGGTAGATTCATCTGGTTCACATTGCTAGATATTTGCATTAGGTTTGGATCAATTGCAAGTGCACCTATGTGCATGCAAGGACAAACACTTTATCAAAGGCAATTTCATATTCACTATAAAAATATATATGGATACATTACAGGATTTTCCTTTTTAAAAAAATATATCTCCAGTGTGGCTCTTAATACAAATCTGACAGAATTAGTGCTCCATTGGAAAGCCCAAATCAGTAAGCCACCTAATACAGGAGTCAGATCAGTGTGGCAAATGCAACCCTCTTACTATTCCCAGAGGACCAGAGTACATTGTACAGTCATTGTACACGAGTATAAACACTGAATTACTTAGGGCTACATCATATCATCAACAAATGACATCAAGTTGTTCATACCGAGTGCATAATATGGCCTTTAATATTGTTGCTAAGTGTGAAATCATCAGAGCAAACAGGATCTCTCCATGCAACTAGTTTGTCATCCCACAGCTGCTGTGATCTGAGGCCCTGGTCAACATGGAGTTTGTAATAGTACATTTCAATTTTGATATTTCAGTAATAAATTATCATTAGCATTCTGCAGCATTGTTTCTAATTAAGTCATTGGGCAGGCTTGTGTAAGAATGAGTGAATCACAGGCCACAATGGGCTCCTCACTGGTGCCTACGTGCATGAGTGTCCCAACGTTAAGAGGCCTGTCCGCCTCTCTGATTGTAAAAGTTCATACTGTGGGGAGCGATCTCCCATTACCTCCAGGCCCAGCTGTCTTGTCGCATTACATCATTGCCTCCGCTCTCGACTCCAATGCAGAGCACATCACTTCAGGGAGAAACGCAAGCAGTGCAGTAATGTAAGGTGACCCCAACAGCATCTGAAGATCTGTCCCAGTAGTATTATAACTCTCATTAGCCACAGGGGAAACATCTTGTTGGATACTAAACTCATAGTACCTTTCTCTTGTTACTTATTTTTCTTTTCCTATTTTTCTCCTTTTTAAGGAAGGGCCAGAAACTCGGCGAAGAGAGAGAGGGAGAAGAACAGGCAAATTAAAAAGTCATCAGGGGAACTAGCGGGTGGGATTTGAGAATTGTTTTAGCTTTCTTTTGGAAGAAAGGAGAAAATGTAGCTTCAAGAAATAAAATGAAATTGAAAGAAAAGGTATTAATTAAAAACAAAAACATTCTTAGTCAATTACCTTAAAAAATTCTCAAGATGTCATCCCTAGCTATGCTGTAACGTGAATAGGACAGTGAGCAAGGATGTGGGAGTCAAAATTAAGGATGTTGGTGGAAGCTTATTTATGACTGTCATGAATTTTTAAAAATGATGCTAATTATGTCATTTTAAATTAATGGATATTTATTTACCATCTTACTTAAGGTCTTTTGTTTGTTTATTTCTTTAGGATGGGGGGAATTAATTTAAAGAAAATGTGTGGGATTGGCAATCTAATTGTTGCTCAAGAATGAGCAGACTTAGCAGATCTTTCACATAACATCCCTGATGATCCCACTGGCATCAAATAAAGCTCAGATAAACAATTTTCTCACTAGCCTTGCACAAATGCTGTAAAAATCAGTATTGCAGATAGACAGAAGAGTGTCTTTTGATGCTCCACGGAAACATTCCAAAATCAAATCTGCAGTTCAAAGCTGCTCAGATAGAGTGTTCAGTTTCATAAGTGGATGGCATCACCTGCTGTTTAGATTTACGAAGAACCTACAAAATCTAAATCGTTCAGCCACTGGGATCCCAGAATATACCAGCATAAAAAGCGGACACTTGCAACAAAAGCATTTCCTCATGACTACACAAAAACATACCAAGAAAATTAAAAACTTGTTAGACACCTAGATACTGAAAGAAATGTAATGTAAGCATAGAGTTAAATGAAATGTTTAGCGTATGGAAGAGTCAGTTCCTTCAATTACTAACTGAGTTTAGGCTAAGAAATTAAGAGAAAAAAATCTTAGGGCTTCTCTTCATGATTTAAACATCCCAGTAACACAGTATTATGTCTACTGATATACCAATATAAAGTATATTTTACACAAAATCCTAGCTCTAATCATTTCCCCCCTTAAACAATTAACATCAAATTGATCTAATGTAAAATACAAATATTCAAAAGTGTTTATTACCATAAACCAATTATTATACATCATAATGGGAGTATTTAATATTGAATTTTATCAGTGGATTATTTTAAAGCTAATTTTAGATAGAATTGAGGAGATTGACCACACTGCACCTTAAGCGTGGGGGGGTGGTATTGTCTGGCTTGCTGGGGGAAGAGGTATATACTGCTTAAAGGGTGTGGGGGATAGAGAAGCATGGATGCTGCTGCAGAAGCAAAGCGGGTGAGCATGGCGATGCTGACTCATCCTCCAGGGACCAGAAGAGAAGGGAGCTGATAAAGAGCAAGCCTGGCAGGAGAAGCCCTTTTTTCCCCAGTTAGACAGAGCAGCACCCACCCTCCCAGCCTTGGAAGTGGCAAAATACAGGTTTGGTCACGACTGGCTGTGGGCATTATGCTAGTTGTTCCTTTCTTGGGGGCCTGGGAAGGAATTTTTCTCTCACCACCAGATTGGCCAAGGCGGAGTGGAGGATTCTCCACCTTCCCCACAGTGGGTTCGGGGGGGCTTTGTTAGGGTGAGTAGGGAATGGGAGTTAGACTATGATATCACAACTCACTATGTAAGTGTGGGCCGTACGTCCAGTGCAGGTATCCAGTACAGAGGGGATACAATGACCAGATAAATGGTTTGGTAAATGATTTAAATGAGGTGTTTGTTAAAGGAGTGGAATGGAGGGTGGGGAGGAGGGGAGTTCAAATTGCTCATAATTGGTATGGCAGGGATCCAACCCTCCCCCCCTTTATAGCCTACCTTGACCCTCATTTGAGGGGGGTTGGTAAGGTTCCAGCAACAGGTTGGCTGGGGACCAGGATGGAAAGGGCGGGGGGGCTAATGGAAGCATCCAGGTAAACATTGAAATGATCATGTAGTTCACTGCACTGCACACTTTAATCTGCCGGGTAGTCCCAGAGATCTAATAATAAAGTTGTGGCCTAATTAGCCATACCAAGTGTCTCCCGTCTTTCTTCTGGTATAGCTGGACAAAAACAACCTCAGTGCTTTCAGGATAGAGATTATAATTATAAAATAAAGAATAGTCTAAATTATAATATTTGCCTTATAATAATCAGAAAAGAAATACTAAAGCTTCATTTGCTCACAGGGTCCTATTAAGTTTCTACTTTTAATGCTTATTAAACTGTAAGAGAGGGAAAGATGGTGGTGTGGGTAAATTCACTAATCCAGTGACACCACCATTTGGGGGTTGAGTGTCACATGATTTACTTCTTTTTTTTTTTTTTTAAAAAAGACCCTGATTTGGCACAGTCTTGAGTGTCAGTCAAACACTATCTTCTTCACTCTGTTCAGCTACCATGCCCTTGTTTCCTTTTTCCCTTGGTTACACCCACACCACCTGACCTCTCCTTGTCTGTACTCATTGCACTGTCTACACACACATACAACACTAAAACACATCATCATCTTCCTGTCCTACTTTCACCCGTGTCACCAATGCTCACAATTACATCATGAGTCTTGGAATATTTGATATTTTTCTTGAAGCCCCAGCTCCTGGAGTAATGTGATTACCTGAGAATCTCAGCTTTCATTTGAGAAAAAAAAAGTTTCTAGCCCTCCTGGCTGCTAAAAAATGTGAAATCCAAAGGTTCAAGAAGCAGAAGACAAATAAAAAGAATGTATACTTTGTGAACACCAGGATTGTCAGTCCTGATACATGCGACCACTAGGTTAACTGGACAACATGAACTCAAGTGCCAGCAATATACAGCTGACACGCAACTCCACCTGTCTTCACCACATACAACCACACCACTTCCACCAAAATGGCCCAGTCCTTGAATGAGATCAGCTCATGGATGAACAACTGGCTGAAGCTGAACCCATGGTAACTGAGCTTATGCTGGTGAGCAGAGGAAAGTATTTTGAGGAGTTTGCAGCTACGGTGAAGTTTCTTTTGATTGCAGGTTCAAATCCACAATTACTCAATTAAGTCCATAGTCTAGGAGTATTCTTGGTTTCCCGTGGATGCTGAGCTCTCATATCACAATGGCTGCAAGTAATGCTTTCTATAATCTCCAGTTATCTAAGAGACTCCATCCCATTCTGGTGGATGAAGACCTTGCCTTGGTTATTCATGCCTTTGTCATCTCTTGGTAGGAATTTAACAATGTGATATATCTTGGCATGAAGTATTCAGCACTTAGGAAACTCCAACTGGTACAAAATGCTGCAGCCCATCTCCTCAGCAACACAGGCTATCGTGAGCACATCATACCTGTCCTCTGCTTTCTAAACTGGCTTTCCATAGAATTATGAATTGATTTAGCGGTCTCAGTCCTTATTAAAGTGATCTATGGCCTAGGCCCAGGATACCTAAAAGACTGCTTAAAGCTCTGAGATGAAGACTGGAATTGACAACTTCACTCCTGTGGTACAATGGAACTCTCAACAACAGAGTAAAACGTGTCTGTGTGAAAGAAAGAACCCTCCCTGGGATGGTCCAAGACTGTGGAATGAATTCCACCAGAAACTAAGGACTATCACAAACCTCACCACTTTCCACTCCAAAAGCAAGGTTCATTTCTTTGATCTTGCCTTGTCTAGTATAAACACATAACAACAGGAATATTTAAGAACAACAGGACATTCCACTCCCTGTGCTTCTCCCTCTGGGAAAAAGATGAGAGAACAAACAACATGTGACAGATGTGTAGCTATGTTGCTTGATGCACTACTGGAAGGTGCTATGATGATTAGTGTGGCATGAAAACATATATATAATAGAATACATACACTTCACCATACATGTGACATAAAAGTTCACATATGCCACCTTCCCATCCTCAACTGGCTCATCTGATTTACAATAAGGACCAGCTCCAATGTGTGCTAGGCTGTTTCAGCTGCTCTGCTCTAGTATGTGTTAATGAAATGTACATTGCATACCATTGGTTCAACATTGCATAGGGTTGCCAATTTTGGTGGGGAGTATTCCTGAAGGTTTCATCATGATATAATGCTTAATTAAAGAATAATCTTTAATTCCTGGAGACTCCAGGACAATCCTGAAGGCCTGGCAACTCTGCCATTGTAGGAAGATCACAAGTGGAATTTAGCTTCCATCATAGTCCCCAATAGTCATGTGACTGCATCACAAAACCTCCAGTTTAGTACGACTAGCAGTTTCTGTTCAAGAGAGAATCCCAAGAATAAGAAAGGAGAGATGGAAGTGCATTGAATTTGGGTTCTGCATGGTGAAACTGGCTCAGCACCAGACTAGGCTATAGCTAATACTGTTTTATTACTGTGATGGTTACTAACAATCACAGCAGTTGTGCCAATATTGAACACTATGTTAAGGTCATGAAATACTTTCCAAGATAAAATGATATTTTCACATGCTCATACATTTTCTAATCAGTCACTTTGGGGTGACATTTGCCATGTGTGGTCTTTGTTCAAAGATGAAATTCAGGCATTTTTTGGGATTACAGTTATGTGAAAAATCCCACATTTCTTTTGATTAACAAAAACTAGCCATGGTTTCGTTCTCTGGTTTTGTTGTTGCTCTCTCTGTGTTTTAAACATGGATGCATCAAAAACAGCTTGAAGTTTGAAAGTTGAAGCCTGCTACAGATGCAGCTGTCACAGGGAAGTGCAGTATCCCTGTTTATAGGACCTGTCCTGGCATGTCCTTGTTGGAAGTATTTTTGTCCCTTGTTTTTGTAACTCTTGCAATTTGAAGATCTGCTGGCCAGCTAAACTGGTGAAATTGAGGACAGGCTGACTGGTCATGATCACCTGGAGAGCCATCCCACTGAAGGACTGACTACATTACACAACCCAGCCAGACTTTCCAGTGAACTCTCTCACACAGAAAGTGAAGAAACAAGAAGTGCACATTTTCAAAAATCATTCATAATTAATTTAACAACTAACATTTTCTCTGATTCCTAGCACTGATACAGAGACCTAAACACCTTAGCAGATGTTCCTTTATATAGAGTGAATGGGAGAGTGCAAGCTGCTTCCAAAGCAATGAGTGATAACATGCAGTCAAATATCAGGAATCTATTAAACAAGCCTACTCAGTCAGCACAGAAATTAGCATGTAATAAATTACAAAGTGGAAGAAATAAATCTTATTGGAAACCAAAATCCATTTTGAGTTTCAAAGTTGATCTTGACAAAGCAAGTAAAAATTGTTTTAAAAAACTTTATAGCTTTTGAGTAACAGTGTCCCTTTAAGAAAAAGGGCAATTTCCCAGGAAATTTCTTATTACATAGCAGATATCTGGGGGCAATATTTAGTCCTACCAAAAGGAGCATGCCCTCTTTAAAACCAAACAATACTGTTTCAGCATATACATTTAGATTAGAAGGTACTGTTCTACTCATGGCTTTTCAATACAAGAGAAGACTACCACCTCGTCAAATCAAGGGGAGTTATGCTCACCTACATGAAGCAGAATTTGCCCGTTGATTTGGAAAATGCTTTAAGTACAGATTGATTGGATTACTAGTGAGGGATATGCCATGCGCTAAAGAACTTGTGAAAAGAACGGCTCAGCATGTTGAAAATTTTTGTTTCGGAATGGGACTGAATCGCAGCAGTAAAGAATACTAAAAGAACAGAAGGTAGAATTTTGGGCCCCATGGCTCTGTGTCTAGTAATCAAATCAAATAATATGAACTAAAGTAACTCCAATTTTGATTCTTTCATTTCCTTGATTTTAATGAATAACAGTAACTAAAGATTTTTTTTTTATTATGAGGACCGCATTCTGACCCTTTACTCACAAAGGCGAGCAGTGGCACAGACAAAAAGTCAATTACTTCATGGGACTAATCATGGAGTAAGGTACCATGCAAAGTGAGTAAGGATCACAGAATCTGGCCACAAATTACAGATAGTTAATATTTCTGAAATCCTAGAAACTCTGTATAAAATAGCACAACACCAATTCCACAGCAGACAAATTGTAATTGAGTCAAACGGCGCATTGTTCTTTTGTCTAAAACTTGTATCTACTGTTTTCTAAGTATCTTAAATTTACCAGTTACTGCAATTCAGTATGAAATAGTTTTGGAAACATTCTCTTCAGATTTTCATGCAATTACAGATCATCTTTTAAAGATTAAATATTTGATTATGTTACTAGGAATGAGATATCTGAATGAAGTAATTGTAGAATGATTGACACAATCTTACTTGACTTAAAAGTTTAGAAACTTCCTTAGCATGCTCAAAATCTGGTCTTCCGAGTACAGCAGTCTCCTTATTCATTTCTCCTCTTCGTTTCTTATATTCAGCCTTTAATAAAAGAAATGAATAGTAATCACAATTAAACTGTATTTGCTTCTGTTTTATCAAAGGAAATGCAAGCATTATAGTTAACAAAACAGAAACTATCATTAAGTGACCTGAACTGACACTAGTCTCACTAATGCTCTAATCAGCTCTGAAAAGAAGGCCTTCCCAGGCTTTATCTGTTGTAAAAATGTAAATGTATTTTATTTGAAACACAGTGAACTTCACTCACAAGTCTCAAGTTTAACCAAATACAGACTCTAAGCCTGAGAAATAGTGATCTCCCACTGTTCCCAATAAAGTCAGAGTGAGTTAAAGTGGACCAGCATTTCTGAAGATCTGGTCCAGAGTTTACAAAAAGATTATTTTTAGAGGCTGAAAATAGTTTTAGAACAAGATTAGGCTGAGAGAGTGCCAGCCTCTTTCAAATAAAGGATCAAATACCACTCTCAGTTATACCAGTGCAATCCCCTTAAAGTTAATGGAGTTGCACGGTGTAACAGATGGACTTTGGCCCACAGGGTGCATGTTACATGATATTTCTAGCTGAACAAACTCCCCTGCAGATGCACAGCACATTCTTTCTAAAATGTATTGAAAAAGGAACATGCAGATGTACCCACAAAAGATTCTGTGACACACCTCAAACTATGTCCACTGGCTAAATTAGGATTTTACACTATGAAGGCAGTGTAACTCTGGCAGTAGGTACAGTACCAAACAACTGACTAGAGCAAAAACATGTCCCAAAGTTATTCAAAACCAAGGTGAAGATTTTCAAAAGACATTAGTGATTCTGGGTGCTCAACTTGAGCCACCTTAAAGGGGCCTGGGTTTTAGAAAGTACTGCACGCACACCCTATGAAAATCAGGGCCCTTTAAGGTGTATCAAGTTGGTCAGCTAAAAATTACGAAACGAAAATCTCTAATCACCTTTGAAATCTTGGTTTTACAGTCTTCTGGATAGTTTAATTTTTCTACAATAAAAAAATTAAACTGTATTACATACTATTACAATAGGAGCCACAACATGCTAGGTACTGTCCCAACATGTAGGAAGACACAGATGGCTAAATATAAATGTAGGTGTCTAAGTTTTAACATTTTAGCCAGCATTCTTTACACTTTGACAGAGGTGTATTGACATTTGAATGAATAAAACAGTCCATAAGTTTTAAAACTGACAGAAAGAGTCACTGAAGATCATACATTGCTTATTATCTTTGATATCTTGCTTGCCATCTTTATGTCTGGCCTGTTCAGCACTTCAGTGTATCTGTGTGTATCTTGCACATCTTTCTTATATGACACCTGCCAAACAAAAGACAGTTGTGTTTAAAAAACAGAGTTAGAAGTTTATAAATCATATTTGAATGACTTATTTCAACTCAGCCACCAAAAGCAATAAACCTCCAGATAAAATCATTTATTCCACCCCAGTCCTACTTGACAGGGATTATTTATGCAGTGTTGTTGTAGCCATGTTGGTCCCAGGATACTAGAGACACAAGGTTGGTGAGGTAATATCTTTTATTAGATCAACTTCTGTTGGTGAGAGAGTCAAGCTTTTGAGCTTACACAGAGCTCTTCAGAAGAAGCAGCAGCAACTCTGTGTAAGCTCGAAAGCTTGTCTCTCTCACCAACAGAAGTTGGTCCAATAAAAGATATCACCTCACCCACCTTGTCTGTCTAGGGATTATTTAGTAAGCCCCCCACACAGATTAACAAGATAAAGAAAAACATTCAGAAATATACAAGATAATGTTAGCATAAAAATGGTTTTGTTTAACACTAGAATAAAGTGTTAGCATTGCAAAGAATCACATGATTTTGTTAAAAGGCACAGCATTTCAGAAAAATTCTAACAGTGAAAGGAATAAGTCTTTTCATATGAGCAAATCTTGTTCTATACCCCCCTGTGCTGCACAGCATCCCACAGTCCAGTAGGCCTCTACTGTACTGTACAGGAATTGAAATCCTAATGAGATGAAAAACTCTCTGAGTTGCAGCATTGTAGTTGGTATTTTATTAAATGCTCCTCCCGTCAAACATAACAACAGGGATCCCTGGTGAGCCACTACATTGAGGTGACATCTTCCTTCATGTTTCAGCATGAGATGTTCAGGGCAGAAAATTCTTGACTGAGGAAAAAGCCAGGGATATAATGAATGGGCTAGGAGGGCCTTAGTCTGAAGGCCAAGCATGAGCAGGATACATCCAAAGATTCTCCTTTAAATGAGATTATCAGGGCATATAGGGAAACTGCACAGACCTCTGAAATATTCCAAAGTCCCAAGACCTCAAGTTATAGTTTTCTTTTCCCTGGACCTTCTCTCTCCCTTGCAGAAGTACACGTGCCAAGTCACAAGCCAATTTTCATGAGTTGTTTTGTTGAATCATTCTGCATGATCAAGAAAACTTCCCTTGATACTTCAAAGCTTCAATCCAATCAAAACCTTGTGTGGAAGTTAGAGAGCAGAAAATAAAATCTGGCATTGCATCAATGCATCCGCATCATTTCTGTATTACTGCAAGGTCTTTTAGAATTTCTTCAGTTGCTTAAGACCTTACAATATGTTTCAGTATTATATTTCAGCATCATAGGCTCCTTTGAGATTCCCTCAGCTTGAGACTTTAGCTATCAGAAACCTAAAGGTAAAATTCCTATTTTCAAATGTAGTATTTTAATCTGTGCATGATTTTAACAAATTCAGCTGGTTGGTCAGCGTTCACGAACAGTGGCTCTGAACCATTACAGTTTGTAGAAAGAATGCATAAAAAAGAAAATACATCTATCCGTTTTTTGCAAATATTTTTGAAGTATCTTTAAGCCAACCAGAAAGTAAGTTTTCATCCATATGGTATCAGCCTGGCAGACAAGCTAAATAGGCTTCAATCTGCTGGCAGTTTGCCCACAAATCAGATTTTAGCATTTTTAACCCACAAAGAGTGGCACAGTACAATCAACAGCTAAACTCAGGTAAAATGCTATCATAATCATCATCCATCCTTAAAACTAACGTTTCTTGTTTGCTACCAGTTTGTTTTTTAAAGAAAACTACGTGTACATACAAGCACTTGCATTGCAGAGCTTGACATGGATTCAGCTAATTATATGCTGTAATCCTAATGACCACATGAGGTGAGGTGAACACCACAAAGGCAGCAGGGACAGGTTTTTGAATAGAGCCCTATCATCTATGTAAATTGCAAATTAAAGGCCAGCATATGTGCTAAAAACAGACATTAGGATTAAAGTGACTAGTAAATTCAAATAAGGGAAAATCAGTGTTCCACAAACCACGGTGGTGGAAGTGGTGAAAGCTTGGGTACTTATTGCGCCCAAATGACATGGTCATTTATAGCATGAAATAATGGATTATGGCTAGTTTCAGGATGAAGGAGGGAAAAAAAATCAGACAGTGACAATCCTGTATATTTCACCATTTCCAATGATATTTGATTCAAAACCTATTGCAATAGCTTCCCTTGCGTGAATTATTATTCTTCCTGCACCTAAACCAGAATACCCATTATTTATGTCTGAGGGAAAGTCATCTCACATTTTACAAATGTCTGCAATCTATATTTACTCCATTCTGTGGCTTGTCATACTCCAGTGAGAATAAAAATGTTATGCAACAGAACAGTAGTTTGTCAGAGATAGGCCAAAGAAAGAAAAAATATGTTTCCCATTTCCTGAATAACCTCAGTCTCTGGATGCTGACCCTTCCCCACTGGGACAATGTGCTGGCCTCTGTTACACAGCTGCTATTCTGCTCCGTCAAGTGAAATGCTTTTTTTATTTTTATTTTTTATATATAGTGCTATGTTATAACAGTAAAATGAAAACTATTCTGCTAGAGAAGGGGAACAGATGCCTGAGCGACTAACACACCACCTGAATGTGCACAATTATACCCCAATCATGGGTACAGAGCATGGGAAGTGAAAGAAAAAGATCACAAGAAGGAAGAGGAAAAGAAAATAAGGTAGAAAAATGAAACAAAGAAAAGAGAAATTTGTTACATAAGAAGAAAAGCAATGGAAAAGGAAATGGAGGAAATACCTACTGTGTAGGAAAGGGAAAGACAGAGGTTTAGCAGTTTGGGGCAGGGACCATCTTTTACTCTGTTTGTTCAGTCTCATGCGAAGAGATAACTGCCAGTCAGGATTGGAATCATAATGCAAATATTAAATACAAAAACTGTCAATCTCTTAATCTCTTCAGAACAATGTCACAGGTAGCTCAAGAACTATTCTTTGTCTCTCACTGTGACTGGCCATGTCTGATGTGCCCATCCAAACTTATTTTTGTATAGAACTCTGCTGCTGAGACTCCAGCAGTTTTTGGCAGCAGTCAGAAGGATAAGCAGAGAGTTAACAGAAGATTAATGAGGAGTGTGAGGGAGAAAAAGAAATAGAGACAAGAGGAAAAAATCTGCATCTATTTCATCTTTGCAGTTATTATGGGTATGTTAAAATATTTCTCACCAAATACTCTTGCTAGCTTTATATTGTTTTATTAATTGTAAACTAGCCTATCATTTTAGAAAATTGCTATAAAAAGTGGCTTCATCCACTGAATATTTTTAAAGAAACATGTAGTGAACTGACTGCTAATCTGAATTTAAAAAATCTTTCTGCCTCTCCAGATTTATCTGAATAGTTGGAATTACTTGCAAAGCACAGAAAATATTCAGCTCTAGCTCATAATTAGTTGATTAATTTTTATAGGGCCAGCTCATTTAAATAGGCACAGGTCCACTAAAGTCTAATGAAATGCACCCATTTTACACCAGCTGAGGATCTGTCTTTCAGTCCTTACATTCTACATCTTTGAGATGATTTAGCTTTGATTTTATAACGGGCACTTGGCATTATAGTTTCCATTCATTGGGAAATGCAACTTAAACCAGTTGCCATGTAGGATGCCTAGTCACTGGCTGTCAATCAGCTGATTTATTTTTCATATTACATTTAGAGTTCAGTAAAAGAGGCCTAGGATTAAAGGATTCAGATGCCTTTCTGCAGTTATTTATCATGTCCCTCTCCCTCACCTGTGTTCAAAATGGAATTTTAAGAAGTGTGCAAGCCTCTATTGCTACCTCTGATATATACAATCGAAAGTCAATAAGACTTGTGCACACATAGGACTTGTGCAGACATGTGCACACATAGCTGAGGGCAGAATTTGACCCTTAGTCTTAAAGTGAACTAATCATTTTGGTACTTTGAAATGGCCCATAACTCCACTCTAATTACCCTAATGGCTCTCCATCTGAGCCCCTTGAGTCTGCACTACAGTGCTGTCACTCTGGAGTCCATCTACATAAGGAAAATGACTAGTTGCTGACAAACATTGTCAACAACAGCTTTGCGTGGTTCCCCCTCAAATGGTGTTGAAAACTGTTTCCCTGCCTATGTAGATGAAACAAAAATATTTCTGGACCATTACAGACTGACACCATCATCCTTTCTGGTAATGGGGCTGAAAACTATTTGGTCCAATTTACACTAGCAGTAAAACTGTTTTCAACACCAGTTGGGGGTGATCTGGGTGAGCTGCTGTTCACAACCACTGTCAACAGAAAGTCAGACAGCTCTGGGTGCTTTTCCTAATATATACGCAGCATAGAATACCAATGGAACCATAGTTTTAAAGCGACCTTCATCAGAGGAAAAACAAGAATCCTGCCACACTGCAATTTCCAAAATGGTGGTGGACAAATGATGGCATTTAAAAATGCTCTTAATTTTAATTCTGATGATCAGGTCTGATCAAAGGACATGTAATTTCTATCCTGGAAATTATTTCTGTGGACAGTATTCGCACTTGCATTTTAAAAGATAAACATACATTCCTATGTGTTGAACATGCTTTTCTGAAAATAGTGCATTTTAATTGGTCAGTTGGGATGTTAAAAACTCTGACTTAATTTGGAATGCGCAGAGCTTACATACATTCAAGAAGCTTTCCAAATTGGTGACTAACACTTTAAAGACAGCATTGCCTAGTAGGATAAGCATGGAACCAGCTGTCATGAGACCTGGGCTCTAGTCTCAATTGTGCCATCTACTTTGTGTGGCTCTGGGAAAGACTGTCTCAGATTCCTTATTTGTAAAATGGGGATAATGACACTTTCGTATTTTACAATGGGATGCTATAAGGTTTAATTAACATTTTAAAAACAAACTGAATAGGTAAACCTCTGTATAAGTGCTAAGTATTATTTTGATATACAGACTGTACAATGATACAGCCCTATAAATGCATTCTGTAGATTAGATTAGATTAGATCATGGGTCCACACACTTTTCAAAATATTAACTATGTCTTCATAGATTGTCTGAGGAGCACCTCTTCCTTCAGTTGTAACTCACCACCACCCACCCATCTTACCAGTTACATCTTATTGCCCTATGGCAACTACAGTTACCTAACTGGAACAAGGATTTTCTCCTTTTTTGAAAAAGTTAATTGTGTTGTCTTCTTTTGCTCTTCATTTCTTCTCTCCCTCCCATCTGTTCTGTTTTTCTCAACTTGAAAGAGGGAGTGCCTGTACCATGTGACCAGCCAGATCTCTATAGACCACCAGCAAAAACTACAGTCCAGGGTTTGGAAAATTTTGGATTAGATAAAAGGATAGCACCACATACAGTCATAATATATATATAGGATAGACTGGCAGTCTCTCTCCAAATTGCAAGGCATTTGTGTGATGAAGTCAGACTGTTAATGTTCATTTCACACAAATTTGTACATAACAAACAATTTATAGAGAAATAGTCTGCGTTAAACAAACATACTTTCATTCCAACACTGAACAGTGCTTAGAATAATATTGCAAGTATATTTCCTACAGCTAAAAATGTTTCTGTTATACTTTGTGGAGAGTGATTTTCTTTGGTAGAAGTATTAAAAAGGTGAAAATGTTTCACTTTACAGATGATCACATTGTTCAGGAGATTTTACAGTATTTCTCTATTATGCAGCTTCAACCCACACTTGAGCAGGGTGTTAATATTATTCAAAGTGGTGTGAAGGCCTACAGCACATCACAGTTTCAAATTGTCAGCACAAATGTATTGTAAGTGGAATCCAATTTTCATTTTTAAAGGAAATTGCACATTTCACACAGTTGAGTATAAATGTCAGTCTTATTTTAAAACTGAGTAAATAGTCTTAAACACATCCTAATCCTTTTAGATGTAAAGCCTGCATGTAAAGGTTGAATTGAATTGGCAGACCATTGTAAGTAAACATACATTCTACTCTCTTAGGTATACTGTACTGAGTGGTGGATAAAAGAGCTTTGTCTTCCTATTCCTGCAAGAGTTTCCCTCTACCACCGCACTCTCCTCAAAGCAACAATTCTACAAACAGCCTAAGTTCCAAGAGACAGATGCTTCATATTTGGAATCCTTAATATGTCCATTAACAAACTTCCAGATTCAGAGTTGAACGGGAAGCCTCATGTGGTTCTTAATTAAACCTTTACTCACACAATGAGAAATCCCCAAGCAAATATTCAGCATAGTGTTCAAGTAATTACACACAGTAGGTGGGTAACCATAACTAGTGTTACATACCCCATTTCTCATGGGCAATAAAAATATATCTCCACCCCATCTTAGATCTATATTAGCAAATGAGAAAAAAACAGTGAACTGGATGCAACAAGCTGGTTTGTTCAGGCTGAATTTTCCCCCCCACATTTTCCATTATTTTTAATATTCTGTTAAACAGTATCATAACAAAACATCTTTCTCCTCTGTGTTTGTTCTCCTTTATTTAACAAACTTTCTATTGTGCTGTGTTTATAGCATGAATGGAGACAGCACGACTGCTTTTTATTTACTTCCCCATCTGCACACTACCCTCATTAATGCTGTTAACAGGAGTATGCACAACTGTGGGAACAAAGAGGGGCTGTTCTGGACTGTGGATTTACAAATTATAATTAAAATTCAAAGGATAGTTAAGTACAGATGATGATAGTTTTTGACCCTAAAGCCCCTCTCCTGTACTTCTCCTCAACTCCTCACATATCATGGATCCCATCTCTTTTCCCGTTCTTGTTTCTTTCCCTAGCCCCAATACAACCCTCCCACATCCCCAACACTCCTTTCACTATCCTTACTGAGGACTGGAAAGGACCCCCATCCCCATTGGCAGAGAGTTTTATGCTGCAAGTTCATTTCCAGAGCCACAGGCATCTTCTCTCAAGCTATGTCCCGTTTCATATCCTCTCTTCATCTGACATCCTGGTGATTTCCAAAAGCAAGAGGAGGCACAGCTTGGCAGGTTGCAAGCAAGAGGGCAAAGCAGGGCTGGCTGTGACTTACTCTTGGGAGTTGCAGCTCACACATAAAGAAAAGGAGTACTTGTGGCACCTTAGAGACTAACAAATTTATTTGAGCATAAGCTTTCGTGAGCTACAGCTCACTTCATCGGATGCATTCAGTGGAAAAGTTTTTCCACCGAATGCATCCGATGAAGTGAGCTGTAGCTCACGAAAGCTTATGCTCAAATAAATTTGTTAGTCTCTAAGGTGCCACAAGTACTCCTTTTCTTTTTGTGAATACAGACTAATACAGCTCACACATGTCCCAGCAGTAGAAATCCTCTCTCTTCCCAGCATAATACCGCCCTGAAATCTCCCAACAGCCTCTTAGGCCTTGTCTACACTGGGGGGGGGAGCTAAGTCGGTCTAAGCTATGCAACTTCAGCTACAAAAATAGCGTAGCTGAAGTCAGCGTACTTAGAGCTACTTTCCGCAGTGTCTTCACTGCAGTAGGTTGACTGCTGATGCTCCCCTGTTGACTCCGGCTATGCTTTCCGCCAGTGGAGTACCGGAGTCGACAGGAGAGTGCTCGGTGGTCGATTTATCGGATCTTCACTAGACATGATAAATCGACCTCCGCTGGATCAATCACTCCAGAGGTAAGAGTAGATATGCCCTTAGTTGCTGATCAGCTCTCAAGGTTTTCAACATCTGGGAATTAGCCTAAGGGTTGAGTTACATTTTGAAGTGGACAGCGTTAATTAAGCTATTGTTAAAATGCCAGCACAAATTTATAAAAAAGGACATTCAGAATTAAGGCATTAACTTCATTTTTCCTAAGGTATGTAACAAATATATTCGTATATTCCATGGCCAGAAGGAACCATTGTGATCATCTAATCTGACCTGTGTATCACAGGCCATAGAACTTCCCCATAATAATTTCTAGAGCAGATCTTTTAAAAAAGCATGAGAGCTTTGTTTAAAAAGCAGAAAGGGCAGAATATCTCATGCTGACCTGACATGACTCCAGGACCTCGGCACAAAAGACCAATTTAGCCCTACCTTTAAATGTCCTTACTTTTTGGTTTATCTCATCATTTTTACATTCCCTTAAAGGGACCTAATTATTCTAGCCAAATTTTGCCTAAAATTCAGGTTTAGTATAAATAAAGCTTTTGGAAAACCTAAGACAAACAGATTTTTTTCCTTGAAATTGTTTTTGTATTTATGTTTTTCAGTCAAAATAAATATTTCTCTAGCATTTGCAACCACAAAAATGCAGCATTGAACTAGTGTATGAGAACATGAAGCTGAAACCAAGTTTACACAGTCAAAAACTTAAATAAGGTGACAATGCTATTTTATTGTCTAAGCTGAGAGAAATGTAAAAAGCTAACAAAGCATCCATGAAATATATTAGATTTTTAAACAACTCTTTCATAAATTTATTTGTAAAACAGCAATGGAAACTTATTTTTGAAAAAATTATGGGGACAAATTCTACTCCTCAGTGACTCCAATGCAGTCCACTGAAAAAATCAATAATTTTACCATCTATTACACTGTTGCACCCCATGTCCATATTCTGCAAATATGCTCATGAATTGTTCAATTGAACTCTTTAGGATTACTCCTGTGAATAATCTTACTCATGTGTATGAAAATTGACACTCAAAGACATTGAAGCCATTCTGTGTTTTGCATAAATAAAGAGTTATATGCTGTTTTAAAGTATAAAATATGCAAATGTAAATTCAGGGAACTTTTCTTTAAAACAAATTTAAAAACTAATGGCACAATAGACAACTCCTTCTCTATGATCTAGCATAAAAATAGGTACTTAAAAATCCTTTGACGTTTAACCTACACACACGCACATACACAGAGGTTATGCTCCTAGTGATTTTCAAATACATATTTTTACTTTTCATATATATATATATGGATGGTTTTTGAAAGCTAAATAAAACCCCATGGAACACTGAAAATAACATGAACATTTTATATACAGTAAATAGACTCTACCACTACTGAAACAATGTAATAAATTAAGAGAAGAGAGTACTTACATTACTCTGGAGTTTACCGACTTCCATAGCATGCTTAACATCTGGGGGCTCTGTCATATGTGCATAATCTGATGTCCCTTTTTCAGCATCATATTTCTGTTTGTAGAGTACCTTAACAAGATGTAGATAAAGACAGATATAAGAGCAGGTATCATTTTAAAAGGATAATACTTAAATTTATTAATAAATATTTTGAAGGAAAATGACACTAGCTTGAATATATGAACTAGTTTGCTTATTTTTGTAGTAGAAATTAAGCCATACAAGCAGTCCTACAGCTTTCATAGTACTGCATGTGTATATATACATAAACGTCCACAAAACATGTGAAAAGCTTACATTATACCTATCCTTAACATAAGCTTTTATGCTTACATTTAGAAAATTTACCAGGTTTTGATGCCAGAAGAAGAAACAAGCATCAAAGAGATGTGTTTTCAAACAGCTCTCTATAGCAAGCATTAAAATAATCCATGAGAAAACAGCAAATACTAAAACGATAAGGTTGAAAGTTGATCAGGAGAAGGATGATTTGAAACTAAAATCCTCAATACAATGAAGATAATACCCTAAAACTCTTGAGAAAATAGCACCTAAGTACATTGCCCTGGACTATTTAAATATATGGTATTGGAAATCTGTGGAAATATCCTACCTTGGTTATTTGCAAGGCACCAGGATTCTATAGGAGAAATCAAATCAAGCACCCAAGGGGATATAAAGTACCCACACTGACTATATAGCGTAACAAGAAGATCCACAGATCAAAGATAAATGTGAAAAGTAGCTTTTTTGTACTACCACCATATTAATGCAAATCCAAAATATGGAAAACATAAAATGTGCCATATTTCTGTAGGATGTAAAACCAAAGATGGCTTTGTCCTTAGAAAACAACAACAAAAAACAGATAAAATGTATAGCAAAATGAAAATCTGAGCCACTATCTTGTTACACTGTATATTACATTTTGTGGCTGGCAAAGCAAGTAGTCCCCAACAAGACTATAATCAGGGCCGGCTCTAGGATTTTAGCGGCCCCATGCAAAAAAATGTTTGGCCGCCCCCGCTTTTTTTAGTGCCGCCCCGCCCCAACTCCACCAACTCCGCCCCTTCCCAACCCCTTCCCCAAATCTCCAGCCCTGCCTCCTCCCCCGGGCATGCCGTATCTCCCCCCCCCCCAACCTAGCTCACCTCCGCTCCACCTGCTCCCCTGAACACGCCGCTGCTCCACTTCTCCTCCCTCTCAGGCGAGGGAGAGGCAGCGCATTCAGGGGAGCAGGCGGAGCGAAGGTGACTGAGGGTGGGGGGGAGCACAGGAAGTAAAGGGGGGGAGAGGAACCGCTCCCCACCCCAGCTCACCTCCGCTCCACCACCGCCGCCTCCCCCGAGCGCACCACTGCTCGGCTTCTCCCCTCTCCCTCCCAGGCTTGCCGCGCGACACAGTGACTGTCGCACACAGCAAGCCTGGGAGGGAGAGGGGAGATGCGGAGCAGCGGCAGCGTGCTCCGGGGAACAGGCGGCGGCAGAGCGGAGGCGAGCTGGGGCACATTTCTAGGGGCGGCTTGGCCAGCTCCGGAATGCCGCCCCAAGCACCTGCTTGTTTTGATGATGTCTAGAGCTGGCCCTGACTATAATAGCATTCTACTTTTGTAATCTGCTATCAAAAGGTATAAAACATGCTATACAGAAATATTTTCCCTCTACCCCTCCCTCACAGGGAGTCGCTTTCATGATGTTTCTAACATTAGCCTGTCTGAAAAATAAGTCCCAAGATTGCTTCCAAAATAGGATCATCTACTTTGTTCCATCCACATAGCACCATCCACTTTGCTGGTCCAACATTTCATTTTTTATATTGAAATGTTGGCTGTAGCTCCAAAGCTACCAACGTGAGGAACTGTATTTTAGTTGCACTAAAGCATCCAGTCGTTTATGAAAACAAAGCTTTTTCAGTAGCTCAGTGGAAATGTATTTGGCTTGCAACTTGTCAGCTGTACTCTTTATAATCTCCTTTCTCAGTGTTCTCCATTTATCTTAATTATGTAAGGGGCATTGCCAGCAGATCGAGGGACATGATCATTCCCCTCTATTCAACATTGGTGAGGCCTCATCTGGAGTACCATGTCCAGTTTTGGGTCCCACACTACAAGAAGGATGTGGAAAAATTGGAAAGAGTCCAGCGGAGGGCAACAAAAAAGATTAGGGGGCTGGAGCAAATGACTTATGAGGAGAGGCTGAGGGAACTGGGATTATTTAGTCTGCGGAAGAGAAGAAGGAGGGGGGAATTGATAGCTGCTTTCAACTACCTGAAGGGGTGTTCTAAAGAGGATGGATCTAGACTGTTCTCAGTGGTACCAGATGACAGAACAAGGAGTAATGGTCTCAAGTTGCAGTGGGGGAGGTTTAGGTTGGATGTTAGGAAAAACTTTTTTACTAGGAGGGTGGTGAAGCACTGGAATGGGTTACCTAGGGAGGTAGTGCAATCTCCTTCCTTAGAGGTTTTCAAGGTCAGGCTTGACAAAGCCCTGGCTGGGATGATTTAGTTGGGGATTGGTCCTGCTTTGAGCAGGGGTTGGACTAGATGACCTCCTGAGGTCCCTTCCAATCCTGATATTCTATGATTCTATGTAATAATGTAATATTTTATTTTGCAAGGTGTAGAATCACAGAATTATTTTTCATTGGAACAAGTCAAAAATTCATCCAATGTAATCTACCCACTTGGAGTGCAAAGAGATCATATATCCATAAACTATTTCCCATAATATAGATAATCAAGTTTGGAAGAGTTCTAGAAATGTCAATTTCACCAGTATTCTTGGAAACATGTTATTTATCTACAGTAAATTATCTTGTGTTTATAAATTTCTTCCTATTTCATATAAATTTTCCATGCTGTGGCATATTAGTTTTTATTTTTAAACATTAGTATATAGCACAATAAATGTGCTTTACAGAAATATTAAAGATTACAGGTCCTCCAAACAGCCTTAACTCTGCCCCATGCAATAACAATACATTATGATGAATGCATTTTAGGGTTTGTGCCAGAGATTAAACTGATTTCTACGGATAAAATAAGTTTTAGCTCTCTCTCCTCCCCCACCATGGTGTCAATATAGGTCAGGGTCAAAACTGTTTTGGTACCCTGGCTATGCATTTCCATACTTAACATATTTAGTTTTCTTTCAAGTTTAACGTTAACTCCGAATTTCCTGAGTTACTAATGCTTGCTTTTGTATCATTACAATGTTTTAAAATAATTTTTACCTTTACATTTATCATTAAGTTAATGATATGAACCCTCAACCTAAACTCCAATTTAACCTAGTGTTATTGTTGCTTGTTTTGTTGTTGTTGTTGGGTTTTCTGTTTTTGATCTAGGAATATATATAAAATGTGCATGCAGTAGTAGAGAAAATGGCATGTAATATGTCCGTGAAAGAATTATGTTACCAGATATGCGTTTGAATACAGAATTATAACTAATAGCCAGCTGGGCTATTAATATTTGCTGCTTTTCAGGCAGAGAAAAAATTATGGACACAACATACTTCACCATAACAAAAGCATTAAGAATTATACCTAACAGTTTAACATTGTGTAATATGGGTACCAAGCATAAAATTGAAGGGTAACTTTTATAAACTTGGATGCCAGTTTTGGTTTCAATAAATTACATTACAATGGTGCAATAAAGCTCAAGAAACCACTTACAGCACATCTTAAAGTAACAGGAGGGTTCTGTTTATTAGAAAGAAATTACATCGATGCTCTATGACTCTCCTGGAAGTCAAACCTGGGACTTAAGATTCACTTGATTTATCATCATCATCAAAAACAAGCAGAAAATATTATTAAACATCCATATGTAGCAACTGCTCGAAAAAGGAAAATTAAACTGTCTGCTGACATGCTCTAATCTTCAATTTCCTTTGGGTCCTTTTTTTTCCAGATAAGGAATAACCAGCACAATTTTTTTGTCATGATAGAAACAAAGCGATGGAATGTGTACAATCTTTTACGATGTTCCTTACATCATTTCCTTCCTTGAGCCATTTGAAATGCTTTATCTTTGTGTGTGATACCTTTTTAAAAAAATGTTGGGGAGGGGGGCTCAGAGTTGTTTTTCAGAGTTCAAAAAGACAAGGCACAAAACTAGAGTTTATTGGGAATTTTCCAGTGGAAAATGCCATTTTTCTTAAAAAAAAATTTCTGTGGGAAAATTCCAGTTTGCTAGAAAATGTCTATTTTTCCAATGGAAAAGTCAAAATGATGGCTCCCTGGTTGCTCATGTGGAAGGCTCATCTCAATTCCACTTTCTGCTTGCAGGGAGAAAGTAAAATTGATAAGAATTTTCTAGATGGACAGCCAACAAGCCAAAAAATTCTGTTTCATTTCCTCCCAAATGAAAATTTTCTTTAAATCCCTTCACATGAAGATTTCACATTTTTTACTTTTTGTTCCAATTCAGGAAGGAAAAGTTTTCAAAAATTCTGAAATTTTGCTAGAATGGATTTCCATTTTCCAGACACTGAAAAACAAAGCGTAAAAAGGGTTGTTATAAAAGCAAACAAAGCTGGTCACATTTGTGCCTCCGCTGTACATCACACAGGGCAGCAAAAGTATGAATCCAGCCAAACCTGAACAGCAAGCACAGGAAGCATCGTAGGTCCTATAAAGGTCGCCAGCCGGTCAGGCAGCGGCACAGACAGCTGCAGTGGCACAGGCTGAAAACAGGGGGGCTTGAGTGGGAGCTCTGTGGGAGGAGAAGGTATTTGTATTTGGTTTTGTATTTGTATGTGTAGAGGCTTGTAGGGGCTTTGTGCTGGGAGAGAAGCTGAGCCCTGATTAGGGGGCGGGGCTTCTCTGACTAGGGTTCTATAAAGGTAGCCAGCCAGTCAGGCAGCGGCACAGGAGCTAGCAAACAGAGCTGTAAACAGGGGAGTTTGTATTGTGGTGCTTGTTTAGGGTTTGTGGTCTTTTGGTGGGTTTGTGCTTCCCAGATTAACAGGATTTAGGTGGGAAGGTGATGACAGATACAGAGGCAGCAGTGGGAGTGACTCATGTAGTGGAAGACACAATGAGGATGACTGGATGTGGAAGCTGTGGTATGTACATGATCCTGGAGGGGAAACCTGGTAAGAATTTTTTCTGCATGAAATGCCGTCTGATAGAGCTGATGGAGGAAAAGATCCGAGGTTTGGAGATGCAGGTGGAAAGTCTGGTTGAGTTTAGGAAGGGGTTTGAGCAGATGATGGAGCAAAGACATGAGGTATCTGAAGGGAAAAGCTCAGACTTACAGATGGAAGCAGGGCTGGGGAATTTTGAGGGAAAACTGGGTGAGGAAAGTGGTCAGTGGAAGCATGTGACTAAAAGAACCAGGCAGAAGAAAAGACGGGCTAGTGAAGGAGAAATAGAGCTCAGGAACAGGTTTGCAGAGTTGGAAAATGAAGAAGGGGCTCAGCAGGTAGTCCCTGAAGGTGGAAGGGCAAGGAAGAAGAGAAGAGTGGCTAGTCCTATAGGAAAAGGGGAAGATCAATGGAGACTACACCAAATATGAGCCCCAGGAGGGTACAGGATGGGTTGAAGAGGATTATAAGGGAGAATAGGAATGGAAAGAAGTTGCAGCCAGAGGGAACAGGGGAGAGATTGGAGAATAGCACCATCACCAGGAAAAGGCAGGTCTATGTGATCGGGGACTCTTTATTGAGAAGAATAGACAGACCTTTAACCAGAGCTGATCCAGAGAATAGAAGGGTGTGCTGTCTTCCAGGTGCTAAGATATGGGATGTAGACCTGAGGTTGAAAAGGATCCTAAAGGGAGCAGGAAAGAATCCCCTAATTATCCTTCATGTGGGAACAAATGATGCGCTAGATTCTTGCTGGAAAGTATTAAGGGAGACTATGCTAGGCTGGGGAAGACACTTAAGGAAATCGAGGCTCAGGTGATCTTTAGTGGGATTCTGCTTGTTCCTAGAGAAGGACAACAAAGGTGTGACAAGATTATGACTATCAACAGATGGCTTAGGCAGCGGTGCTATAAGGAGGGCTTTGGGATGTATGGCCACTGGGAGGCATTCATGGACAGAGGACAGTTCTCTCGGGATGGACTTCATCTGAGTAGGGAAGGAAATAGACTTCTGGGATGGAGGCTGGCACAACTGATTAAGAGAGCTTTAAACTAGGAATTTGGGAGAGATGGTTGGGAGATGCCCAGGTAATCTCCACACCGGATTTTAGCATTGACAGGGAAGATGACGAAGTAAGAAAGGATACAGCCGTGGGTAGAAGAATGTATATAAGGAGGAAGGGCAGTGGGGATACCAGTCTAATAGGTTATACTGGCTGTAGAATGACTGTGCCTAATACGGTACAAAATGTGAGAGAGGCCAAACAGCAAAAATTAAGATGTTTGTACACCAATGCGAGGAGCTTAAATAATAAAATGGAGGAACTAGAGCTACTGGTGCAGGAAGTGAAATCTGATATTATAGGGATAACAGAAACATGGTGGAATAGTAGTCATGACTGGACTACAGGTATTGAAGGGTATGTGCTGTTTAGGAAAGACAGAAATAAAGGTGGTGGAGTACCATTGTATATCAATGATGAGGTAGAAGGTAAAGAAATAAAAAGCGATGCAATGGATAAAACAGAGTCCGTCTGAGCAAAAATTACATTGGGGAAGAAAACTAGTAGAGCCTCCCCTACAGTAGTGCTTGGGGTGTGCTATAGACCTCCGGGATCTAATTTGGATATGGATAGAGCCCTTTTTAATGTTTTTAATGAAGTAAATACTAATGGAAACTGCGTGATCATGGGAGACTTTAACTTCCCAGATATAGACTGGAGAACCAGTGCAAGTAATAATAATAGGGCTCAGATTTTCCTAGATGCGATAGCTGATGGATTCCTTCATCAAGTAGTTGCTGAACCGACTAGAGAGGATGCCATTTTAGATTTGATTTTCGTGAGTAGTGAGGACCTCATAGAAGAAATGGTTGTAGGGGATAATCTTGGTTCAAGTGATCATGAGCTAATTCAGTTCAAACTGAACGGAAGGATTAGCAAAAATAAATCTGCAACTAGGGTTTTTGATTTCAAAAAGGACTGACTTTCAAAAATTAAGGAAATTAGTTAGGGAAGTGGATTGGACTGAATAACTTATGAATCTAAAGGTAGAGGAGGCCTGGGATTACTTTAAATCAAAGCTGCAGAAGCTATCGGAAGCCTGTATCCCAAGAAAGGGGAAAAAATTCATAGGAAGGAGTTGTAGATCAAGCTGGATGAGCAAGCATCTTAGAGAGGTGATTAAGAAGAAGCAGAAAGCGTATAGGGAGCGGAAGATGGGAGGGATCAGCAAGGATAGCTACCTTATTGAGGTCAGAACATGTAGGAATAAAGTGAGACAGGCTAAAAGTCGAGTAGAGTTGGACCTTGCAAAGGGAATTAAAACCAATAGTAAAAGGTTTATAGCCATATAAATAAGAAGAAAACTAAGAAAGAAGAAGTGGGGCCGCTAAATACTGAGGATGGAGTGGAGGTTAAGGATAATCTAGGCATGGCCCAATATCTAAACAAATGTTTTGCCTCAGTCTTTAATAAGGCTAAAGAGGATCTTAGGGATAATGGTAGCATGACAAATGGGAATGAGAATATGGAGCTAGATATTACCATATCTGAGGTAGAAGTGAAACTGAAACAGCTTAATGGGACTAAATCAGGGGGCACAGATAATCTTCATCCAAGAATATTAAAGGAAATGGCACCTGAAATTGCAAGCCCATTAGCAAAAATTTTTAATGAATCTGTAAACTCAGGAGTTGTACCGTATGATTGGAGACTTGCTAATATAGTTCCTATTTTTAAGAAAGGAAAAAAAAAGTGATCCGGGTAACTACAGGCCTGTTAGTTTGACATCTGTAGTATGCAAGGTCCTGGAAAAAATTTTGAAGGAGAAAATAGTTCAGGATATTGAAGTCAATGGTAAATGGGACAAAATACAACATGGTTTTACAAAAGGTAGATCATGCCAAACTAACCTGATCTCCTTTTTTGAGAAAGTAACAGATTTTTTAGACAAAGGAAAAACAGTGGATCCAATTTACCTAGATTTCAGTAAGACGTTTGATACCATGCCACATGGGGAATTATTAGTTAAATTGGAGAAGATGGGGATCAATATGAACATCGAAAGGTGGATAAGGAATTGGTTAAAGGGGAGACTACAATGGGTCCTACAGAAAGGTGAACTGTCAGGCTGGAGGGAGGTTAATAGTGGAGTTCCTCAGCGATCAGTTTTGGGACCAATCTTATTTAATCTTTTTTTTTACTGATCTCGGCACAAAAAGTGGGAGTGTGCTATTAAAGTTTGCAGATGATACAAAGCTGGGAGGTATTGCCAATTCAGAGAAGGATCGGGATATCATACAGGAGGATCTGGATGACCTTGTAAACTGGAGTAATAGTAATAGGATGAAATTTAATAGTGAGAAGTGTAAGGTTATGCATTTGGGGATCAATAACAAAAATTTTAGTTATAAGCTGGGGACGCATCAATTAGAAGTAACGGAGGAGAAGGACCTTGGAGTACTGGTTGATCATAGAATGACTATGAGCTGCCAATGTGATATGGCTGTGAAAAAAAGCTAATGCGGTTTTGGGATGCATCAGGAGAGGTATTTCCAGTAGGGATAAGGAGGTTTTAGTACCGTTATACAAGGCACTAGTGACACCTCACCTGGAATACTGTGTGCAGTTCTGGTCTCCCATGTTTAAAAAGGACGAATTCAAACTAGAACAGGTACAGAGAAGGGCTACTAGGATGATCCGAGGAATGGAAAACTTGTCTTATGAAAGGAGACTCAAGGAGCTTGGCTTGTTTAGCCTAACTAAAAGAAGGGTGAGGGGAGATATGATTGCTCTCTATAAATATATCAGAGGGATAAATACAGGAGAGGGAGAGGAATTATTTAAGCTCAGTACCAATGTGGACACAAGAACAAATGGGTATAAACTGGCCACCAGGAAGTTTAGACTTGAAATTAGACGAAGGTTTCTAACCATCAGAGGAGTGAAGTTTTGGAATAGCCTTCCAAGGGAAGCAGTGGGGGCAAAAGATCTATCTGGCTTTAAGATTAAACTCGATAAGTTTATGGAGGAGATGGCATGATGGGATCATGCGATTTTGGGAATTAATTGATCTTTAAATATTCATGGTAAATAGGCCTAATCCCCTGAGACGGGATATTAGATGGGTGGGATCTGAGTTACCCAGGAAAGAATTTTCTGTAGTATCTGGCTGGTGAATCTTGCCCATATGCTCAGGGTTTAGCTGATCGCCATATTTGGGATCAGGAAGGAATTTTCCTCCAGGGCAGATTGGAAGAGGCCCTGGAGGTTTTTCGCCTTCCTCTGTAGCATGGGGCACGGGTCACTTGAGGGAGGATTCTCTGCTCCTTGAAGTCTTTAAACCACGATTTGAGAACTTCAATAGCTCAGACATAGGTGAGGTTTTTCGTAGGAGTGGGTGGGTGAGATTCTGTGGCCTACATTGTGCAGGAGGTCAGACTAGATGATCAGAATGGTTCCTTCTGACCTTAGTTTCTATGAATCTAGAACATATAATCATGCCCTCTCTCAAGTATGGTAGAACCCCCTCCATATGATTATTATGTGGCTGGAACTCTACAGGGTGAAATCTGGCTCCACTAAAGTCAACAGGAGTTTTGTTGAGCCAAGCTTTCCCCCACAGAGTTCAGGGGAAGGTGATTGTAGGTGGGCAGTGGCCTCTCTAGGTGCCACTCTCCTGTCTGAAACTAAGGAATTTTCCATGCAACTTCCCCAAGTAATCTCTGGCCCACTCAAAACATTGGACAAATGTGTCTAATTATTACTGTCAGCATGGAAATTGTCTAAAATTTATAATCAACCCCCTACCACGGTCCAACAATCACCTCCTTCAGAAAGAGAGCACGGCTTTTCCACCCTGTTTTTAATAGCCCTTCCGCAAGACAAGTGGTAGCACAATGGCCAGTGAACCCTCCCTCCCATTCCCCATCTTAGATTGTCCCTTGGAGAAAATGACAGCCTACTGAACTATAACCCCACTGAGGGAGGAGCAGCAGCAAATATCATCCTACCATGACTAAATTGAAGCTTAAAAACTTTGTATTTGCTTCCTAGATATCACAGTGATAGACACAATATAGATTAGATTCGGATACTGTAAAGAAGATTTTCTAGGAGAGAATCCCTCAGGAGCTCCTTCAAAGCAATTTCAAATTCAGCTCTGTAGCAAAGTAACCACCCCACCTCCTCTTCCCCTTCTTGAAAACTCTGAGTTGAAACTTTTTTAAAATCATTTTACCACTTTCTCAGGTTTTTTTTTTAATAGGATGGATTGATTTACACCACAAGTTGGAAAAATATATCAGCAGTCTTAGGTTTTATGGTCTGTTATGATTTATAATGTTTCAGAGTAGCAGCCGTGTTAGTCTGTATTCGCAAAAAGAAAAGGAGTACTTGTGGCACCTTAGAGACTAACAAATTTATTAGAGCATAAGCTTTCGTGAGCTACAGCTCACTTCATCGGATGCATTTATAATGTGTGTACTTTTAAAAGGGGATATTATAAACTTCAAAGAAAGCAATAAGTGACATAGCATGGCATATCTTCAATATGTCATATGAAAAGGGTAGCCCTATTCATTTTTTTGTGATTTTTTTTCCTGACTCAAATGTTTTTCTTTTTAGTCTCAGATCCTTTTCTTAACATCACTGGTGTGTAAGATAACATGATTTCGTACATGAAATATGAAAACGTAATTTCTGTACAATATTCTCATTTGGAATGGATCCAGAAGTGAGTCCCATAGCAAACTAGTTAACTGATGCTTTATAAATCAAACCAAGTGTTTAAAAAGCATTATACAATTTTATTACTTTATCACTATTACAATCTATAATTTATTTCAACTGTAACTATTATAATCAGAGAGACAAGGTGAGTGAGGTAATATCTTCTGTGTAAGCTCAAAGGCTTGTCTTTCTCACCAACAGAAGTCGGACCAATAAAGATATTATCTCACCCACCTTATGTCTCTAATATCCTGGGACCAACATGACTACAACAACACTACTTAGTCTTATATTCAATCATGTTATAATGACATGTCATGTTGATGTCATTTTAGTTACTATTCTGAATTAACTTACTGCACTAAGTATTCTGTTTCAAACTAGTACAGGTAAAATATAATTCACATTAATACATTTGCTTATTACAGACATGACTGATACATTGCCACCATTGTGGAGTTTTGAATGCTGACTTGATAATTAAGTTTACAAAGCAAAACCTATTTCCTCCACCTAATTTCAGTGTTTCCTTTTACTGTGAACATTTTCTTTCATTTGCAAAAGGAATGGTTACAGTCTTTAAAGTACTTCCATAGAACATCAGTCTGTAGAATGATTGACTTATTGTATGTAATATGGAATAGGCAGTGTGGTTTTGCTTCATAGAATCACAGAAGATTAGGGCTAGAAGAGACCTCAGGAGGTCATCTAGTTCCACCTCCTGCTCAAAGCAGGACCAACACCAACTAAATCATCCCAGCCAGGACTTTGTCAAGCAGGCCTTAAAACCTCTAAGGATGGAGATTCCATCACCTCCCTAGGTAACCCATTCCCAGTGCTTCACCACCCTCCTGGTGAAATAGTGTTTCCTAATATCCAGCCTAGACCTCCCCCACTGCAACTTGAGACCATTGCTCCTTGTTCTGTCATCTGCCACCACTGAGAACAGCTGAGCTCCATCCTCTTTGGAACCCCCCCTCAGGTACTTGAAAGCTGCATCATGTTATGCTTTTTGCTTTTGCTGGTCTGGTAGGTCTCAAAAGAGTCTCAAAAATGTGTTTAAGATAGAAAGTGGGGGGAGCAATACCTAAAATGTGCAAATACCTGGTGGGTAGACAGCAATAGTTCTAGATATCCATTTAATGCAGTGGTTCTCAAACTTTTGTACTGGTGACCTTTTTCACATAGCAAGCCTCTGAGTGCGGCCCCCCCTTATAAATTAAAAACACTTTTTAATATTTTTAACACCATTATAAATAGTGGAGGGAAAGCAGGGTTTGGGGTGGAGGCTGACAGCTCATGACCCCCCATGTAATAATCTCTCGACCCACTGAGGGGTCCCGACCCCTTGTTTGAGAACCCCTGATTTAATGCATGAGTTCAAAACCAACTTTTTGCTACTTAGCCTTGTGGAATTCCAACAAGAAAAATGTTTGGGTTCTTACTTGCTTTCTACCCTCAATGCCATCTGAATGACACAACTGGACTGGAGAAAGCACTAAAAATAGACTGCAGGGAACAATTGAGCTTTGGCAAAAAACATGGACTAAATAATGAAGTCAGGCATTCTATCTCAAACTGGTAGGAATCTGATGAATAACTCTGAAAATGTATAGCCTAATTTTCAAAAATGTTGAACATTCGCAATTTCAACTGAAGTCAATAGGAAATGTGGGTTCTCAAGCACCTCTGAAAATCAGACCGTTATATTTTTAGGCTGTGAGTTTATCAGTAAGGAGTTGATAAAAATCTTACAATGCCAATATGGCACTTGGATCACGTAGATTGCAACATAATTTTGATTTGTCTTCTTTTACATACATTATGCAACAACATCTTATGGAATAATTAACGTATGCATTGATGAATGACTTACTGTTTTTCAAATGCTATTTACTAAACATAATGAGCCAGATCTTCAGCTGGTGTAAAATGCAGTACCTCCATTGAAATCAATGGAGCTATGCCAATATACACTAGCTGAGAAATGGACCCTGTGAATCATATATGTAATAAAATATCAGTTTAAAGCTACTGGGGGGTTAGTAGTGTTCTGTTGCATAATTAATCTGTAAAATCTAAAAATAATTGGTTTTTAAACTTTACCTTGCTCTGAAGCTGTGTAACTTCTCTTGCAAACACACTGTCAATTGTGGCTGGCATCTGCTTATACAGAGAATTGGAAAGGTCTTTTTTAGCAGATCCTTTGTACTTTGCCTAGAAAGAAAAAAAGACAAAAAATGCAGAAATTACTTCAAAGAGAATCACATAGTAACTAAACAAATCACTTTGTTTTACTTTGAAGTAAAATGGTACAAAAGAACTTTGTACTGGAAAAGACCTAGAAAAGTCTTATAGAGTAATTTAAGAATACACATTTATTTTCAAATCACTTTATATTTCAGATTAGTGTATATAATCCATGAATCACTGTAATGTGCCTGATAGTTAAAATTGAAGAAATTTTGAAGGAAGCCTTGAATGAGGCAAGCAAAGTCAGTAAAAAAATATGCCACTTATTAATTCACTTCTTGATCCAAAGAGCAAAATTATCTACATATTTTCAGTTTTCTGGAGTTTTGCACATTGTGTTCAGTGGAGAAACAAACAATGGAACACTGAGACACTCAATAAGAGGCACTAATTAATTTTATCTGGCAAATACAAGAATATGAAGACAATTTGTTTATTCATTTCTACTTAAGATTTCTACATCAAATATTGTTTTAAAATTTCTTGTTATTTCTCCTGTGTTTTCACTACCATTCAAAGCTAGCATTTTGTAAGCATCATTACGAAAGCACAGAACACCCAGTGGCAACTTTCTTACAATAGAGTCATGTGATGCAAGCTAGAAGCATAGTACAGAATTGTTGGCTTGCTTCTGTTTTTTTCTCTGAAGCGAAGTATGTCAGGAGCACGAATATTAAATTAATAAAACAATCTTTAAAAATAATCACTGATATCAGGAATATGCCATCTTAAATGCATTATCATATTTAATTGACATGCACCAATTGGACCATGTCTATTTATTTATTACTCTGGTTATTCCCATGAATAATTGTTTTTTAAAATACTGCCAGAGAATTTGTTTTTCCCAGATTTTTTTGTGAAAGATGCCAAAATACAATATTAAAAATACCTACATTCTCCAACAAAGGCTATGGAACACTAGAGGTCAGCAATTTACAATCTTAGACAGCTATCACTTTATCATATTCAACCACTGCAACAAAACGTTACCTAAACAGCACTCTAAAAAACTTTTGAAACAAAAAGCATTTTTTTTTACTCTTGTTATATATTAAATCTTTAAGTGTTCTTTTATTAACAATCAGTAACACCACATGCTGTAGCCGTTTTGATACTCAACAAAATAGCACAAAATAGCAACAGCTTCACATATATTTGTCTTCTATAGGCTATATGTCGTCTTATCTCAGTTATGACATTTATGTTTGAATGAGAAAATTCAGAACAACTCCATTATGGTTATTCCACTTGTGAGTTATCCTACCTATTCCTGGCACATGAAGATAAATGTCAGTAAAGCAGCAAATATATGCTTTTATATTTGATCTAGACTCGCAACTAATTGGCACTGAAGTTTCAGAGAAAATATATGGAATGTATGTGAATTATATAAAAATCTCAGTTCAGATATGAATAACTGGACACAGTTCATTATATACAAAACATGAAAAATTGAGGCACCCAAAGGTTAAATGACTTTGCCACAGTCACACAATGAGTGGCAGAACTAGAACTGGAACCCAGCTCTTTTGATTCTCAGTAATATGCTGACTCCTTTTGCTAAGGTTCCCTTCCCAGTTTTCACTCTCCACCCCCAAAGTAGACAAATATACATTTATGCAACAACATGCCTTCAGGAACATTTCTTCCTAGTGCCTGGAAATAAGTGGTTGTCAATAAGTGGTGGTCTAATCATTTCTGAAATGTATATTTTGGCTCAGTAGTACCTTGCATATATGTGTGTATGCATGCATACATTTACAGACTCACACAGACTGAAAAATGTACCTAACACTCACTGGCCCAAGAACTGAACCTACTTGGCAGAGTGAAAAATATACCACCCCCTGACACAAGTAATACGCTCCTCCCAAAATGTAAAGCAATAGATATTGTCAGAACTAAGACATTACTTCAGCTGATGAAATCCAGAAAGAATAAACCCTTTAAAATAAGTTCTGTGGTATGTTGAAAGAGTTTCTTTTTGAAAGAATGGGTTGGGCGGGGACGAGGAGGAGAGAGATTGAGGAAAAAACAAGGGAGTGGAGGGTGAAAGGAAATTTAAAAAGTGGGGAGTACAGAAGGGGTGGTATATTTTTCACTCTGCCAAGTAGGTTCAGTTCTTGGGCCAGTGAGTGTTAGGTACATTTTTCAGTCTGTGTGAGTCTGTAAATGTATGCATGCATACACACATATATGCAAGGTACTACTGAGCCAAAATATACATTTCAGAAATGTGCTACCCTCTGCAGATTAAAAGAGGAGCTTTCTATGGCATGTAAGGTGGCACTACCTGGCAACTTCATCCATGGTCCTTCTCCCCACCCCAAGTAGCATGGAGGGACCTTGCACAGGTAGTCCACATTCTGAATAAATTTTAGAGACTAACAAATTTATTAGAGCATAAGCTTTCGTGAGCTACAGCTCACTTCATCGGATGCATTTGGTGGAAAAAGCAGAGGAGAGATCTTTCCACCAAATGCATCCGATGAAGTGAGCTGTAGCTCACGAAAGCTTATGCTCTAATAAATTTGTTAGTCTCTAAGGTGCCACGGGTACTCCTTTTCTTTTTGCGAATACAGACTAACACGGCTGCTACTCTGAAACCTGAATAAATTTTGTTCTATATGGACAGTATGTAATCATAAACATTTTTACTGGAGTTTGAGTTAACATAGAAAACTTTTCCACTGTGAGTTGAAATGTGGCCCATAATAGTTATAGTGTGCAGTTAAGAATTGATGTTCATTTATTTGGTCTAGTAAGTATGGAAAATAGGAATTGGAGTCAGCATACTTAGAGTTTAATATCAGGTATGCCACTGTATGGTCTTATGCAAAGCCACTAGGAAGGAAAGATGGCCTTGTAGTTAAAGCAATGGACTTGGATCTGGATTCAATTCCCAGCT
Source organism: Dermochelys coriacea (assembly GCF_009764565.3). Classification (NCBI taxonomy): domain Eukaryota; kingdom Metazoa; phylum Chordata; order Testudines; family Dermochelyidae; genus Dermochelys; species Dermochelys coriacea. The sequence goes on from NC_050069.1 coordinate 233,658,115, forward strand.
CAGCACAAACTTCTGGGGTGACCTTGAGCAAGCCACTTACTGATCCATGCCTCAGTTCTTCACCTGTAAGATAATATTTCCTATCGTCCCTTTCTCTTATTCTTTGTTTGCTATTCAGACTGTAAGCTCCTCAAGGCAGGCACTATCTATTTCTATGCATCTGGATAGCATCTAGCACAATGGAGCCCTAGTCATTACTGTAATACAAACAACAAATAATAAAGATTTCTCTTGTTCCATCTATCTGTGAAAGGAGTGCAACAGGGCGGTCTACCACTTCAGGGGCTGGAGGGAGGATGGACCAACTGGCACTGTTCTGGAGGGAAGTCCAGCAGGCAGGTGCAGGGAATCAGCTGACCCAGCAGGACAGCAGCTAATGATTGGGTCTGATTCCCACTGGAGGATATCAATGAAGAGCCCACCTCCATGAGGGAGCCTGAGACCAGGAGACAGCTGAGCGCACAGTCTCCTGTAGCTGCAGCAGAAGGCTTCAAGAGGGCAAGTCCAGACCCTTTATTACTGGAGGCCAGAGGGTCCCACAATTCCAGTCAAGACCAGGACTATTGCTTTTCGAATTGTTCTATATTTCTTTTTGTTTTGAGTTGGAGAATAAACAGAGCCCCGGGGGGAAGACCATAAACAGAACCAAGCATGGCTGATTGTTTGTCCCAGACTAATGAGCAGGTCCATTAGCTCACAAGGGGTAATATCTACTCACAGAACATATATTTAATGTTTGTCAAATGATGTGGGGTCCTAGAAGAAAGATGCTATACAATTCTAAATTACCTTTATACACTTAAACTGCATACAGTAGTGACACTCCTATAACCCAATAAAACTTTTGGATTCTCTTGCTATTTTTTTTTTTTATGAATAGACTCCCCAATCCGCCCCCTCAAGAATCGCAATATTTAACTTAGTAGGCTTTTTTCTTGGTAACTAAGTACTGAAGAATATTCTGCAATCTTTTATATCTTACCTCAGAAATAAAAGCACTCATATTTTTCACATGTTTTAACTGAGGGGTGTCAGATACAAACGTGAACTTGCCTTTAGATTTTTCATACTCTTCTTTATAGTGGATCTACAAAGAGAAAAAATGGATTTAAATTGACCCTAAAAATAGAAAAAGACAAAGATTACCTTTTTAGATTTATTCTACTCATCTGGACAGAACACTAAAATACTGTGCCAAGTGGCTTGTAAACACCACATCATGTAACAAAGTAAGCCACAGAGAAAAACCATTCAGATAACGTCAAATAGAAACCTACAACAGCAAGAAGATCAAGTTATAACTGAAACTTCAACTTGTTCACCTAGATGATGTAAAAAAAAAATCACAAAATCTTTGATATGACATATGAAAAAGACAGGATTATTTCTTATACCTACAGTGTATTGTCACCCACTACTTGCAATTCCTGTAGTATCTTGAAAGAAAGGGGGTATTGAAGAGAGTTTCCTCCCCCTGATTTCACGTCAAAATTATTATAAACAGCCTCTAAATTTCTATACACAAACATTGCAAATACAAAATCTTCATTTTCCCACAGCACACGTGTCAAATATAAAGGGAAGGATAACCACCTTTCTGTATACAGTGCTATAAAATCCCTCCTGGCCACAGGCAAAACCCTTTCATCTGTAAAGGATTAAGAAGCTAAGGTAACCTAGTTGGCACCTGATCCAAAATGACCAAAGAGAGTTACTTTCAAAGATACTTTCAAAACTGGAAGGGGGGCGGGAGGGACAAAGAGTCTGTCTGTCTGTGTGATGCTTTTGCTGGGAACAGATCAGGAATGCAGCCTCACAACCCCTGTTAATTAGTAAGTAATCTAGGTAGAAATGCATTAGATTTCCTTTTGTTTAATGGCTGGTAAAAGAAGCTGTGCTGAATGGAATGTATATTCCTGCTTTTGTGTCTTTTTGTAATTTAAGGTTTTGCCCAGAGGGTTTCTCTGTGTTTTGAATCTGATTTCCCTGTAAGGTTTTTACCATCCTGATTTTACAGAGGTGATTCTTTTACTTTTTCTTTAATTAAAATTCTTCTTTTAAGAACCTGGTTGAGTTTTCATTGTTCTTAAGATCCAAGGGTTTGGGTCTGTGTTCACCTGTACAAATTGGTGAGGATTATTATCAAGCCTTCCCCAGGAAAGGGGGTATAGGGCTTGGGGGGATATTCTGGGGGAAGACGTCTCCAAGTGGGCTCTTTCCCTGTTCTTTGTTTAAAATGCTTGGTGGGGGCAGCGTACGGTTCAAGGACAAGGCAAAGTTTATACCTTGGGAAAGTTTTAACCTAAGCTGGTAAGAATAAGCTCAGGGGGTCTTGCATACAGTCCCCACATCTGTACCCTAGAGTTCAGAGTGGGGAAGGAACCTTGACAACATGCAATTACAGTTTTTATGTATCCAAGATCCATGAATAAATTCTGAGGGGCAGGTTTCAAAATGTTGTCCCCAAAGTCTCTAACATTTGAAGTAAAGGTCTTCTAGATAGATGTGTAATGCAGTTGTCAGACTCTTCTTGAAGGCAGAAAAAAAATTCATAAGCTCATTCCTAAAGTCTTTTCCACACACACAGGAGATCATTTTTGCTATCAAGGTGGGGGTAGAGGGTGACAAAACAAAGCAATGGATCTTCTTTCCCTATAATAGTTATTTTAGAAACCCAACAAAAATAAAGTCTCAACTCATACTTTCCCATGAGAAACCACTACATCGTAGGCTTTATCGGAATACAGATAACTAACAAATATTTATGTTATTGTTGCTATGGTCTGAGTTAATGTTTTGTGTTACAGTGTGATTGCGAGGAATGTGTATAGTGTTACTGACTATGCTGGAGGTGAATGGGACTTATTTACAGAGGGACAGAATAAGTTAGTGAAGATGGTGAATGTAACGTGTAAGGATTAACATGCATTTAAAGAAGGATAGCTCAACTGAACTTTCCTTGGTTTTTAAGGAAGTGTGTGGGTAGGTATTCCACTTAAGCAACCTTAACTGCTTGAAGTTTCTTTCAATATTGATATCGATATGGTTCAACGTAAAGTGAATTATTTAGACTTAAGCTCTTCTGTTCTCATCTCTCTAACCTCATTTTCACACACTGCACTGTAGCACCTTGCATTTATGCACTGAAGTCTTGCTGACAGAAGCAACACAGCCTGACCAATAGAAAATGAAAATTTTCTTACCCCATAATTTCTGCAAGTAGCATCTCCCACAATTCTGTTATGTCTGCTCCCCTTCACTCGGCAATTTCCAGAGGCAGTTCAAAACTGCAGCACAGCATGTGCTGGCCAGGCCTCCTTCTCCCTCTTGCCACCAGATGAGTCATTCTAAAACTTGTGTACAGATACTATCATCATCATCAAATGCTAACTCATTAACTGTACAGCAGGCAACTGTCTGCACAGTAATTGTCCAACTAAAAAGCTGACCCCTTGGCTAATGAGCCATTAGGGAGGGTAAAACTGAGGGAGATGTTGTTAACAGAAAGGAAAATTTTCAGATAAGAAATATTCCATGATGCAGCCTGTGATGCTGTCATGCCAGATGCCAGCTCTTGCCAAGACTGCAGGCATTTGCTAAGAACTAACAAACTCATAGCTGGAGACCAGACCAGTTCACTTGTGTGTTAGTTTTGCTCAACATAAGTAGTCTTTTGACTATTTGAGTCAAAATAAGTAGTCTTTTAAGAATGTATTTAGTATTTAGACTATATTAAATCTTTGTAAATTGCTGTATGCATTAATCTCACTTGTGATGTCGGTATTCCATGCTAAGAAAATATGTAAGTTTTGCTTTATAATTTTGAAAAGGTTTGCTGTGAACTTGTGAACCCATGCACAGGATTCATCCTATGCCCATCCATAAAGACTATCGAAGTCAGATGGGCCATCAAGAAATACTGCAATACAAAAGATTGATTAATGGCCCTATCACACCCAGAATATGCTGCGAGCAAGGAAGCTCATCCTGTGGACTTGGAAGCTGAATGAAGGAAATCTTTTTGGCTGTTTGAACTCTGACAGGGCCAGAGACTCTAAACTGAAGCCAGAAATCCCCAGGGACTGCCTTCTGGGTTTGCCCTGACAGACACTTTGACTTGACAAATCACTACAACTCTGTCACTCTTAGGAGTTAGATGGTAACTCATGTGTGTATATATTTGCTTGCTTTAACCTATAAACAACTCTCTTATTTCTTTTTCCTACCTAATAAAATTGTAGATAGTTTATTACAGGATTGGCTACAGTCGCTGTTTCTGGTATAAGAGCTAGGGTACCAACTGATCTGGGGTAAATGACTGTTCTCTTGGAACTAGAAGCAACCTGAACGAGATGTGATTTTTGGTGTAAGACAAGTGACCATTTATCACTAAATCCAGTTTGTCTGGGTGGCAAGATAGACTGGAGAGTCTAAGGGGACTGTCTGTAACTCCATGGTAAGACTGGTTTCACAGTGGTAGCTATGTTAGTCTGTATCAGCAAAAAGAATGAGGAGTACTTGTGGCACCTTAGAGAATGTTAGTCTCTAAGCCCTGGTCTACACTACGAATTTAGCAGTATTAGGTCGATTTAACCCTGCACCCATCCACACGACCAAGCCTGTTTTGTCAACTTAAAGGGCTCTTAAAATCGATTTCTGTACTCATCCCCGGCGAGGGGTTTAGCGCTAAAATCGACCTCGCTGGGTCAAATTTGGGCTAGTGTGGACACAATTTGACGGTATTGGCCTCAGGGAGCTATCACAGAATCATAGAATATCACGGTTGGAAGGGACCTCAGGAGGTCATCTAGTCCAACCCCCTGCTCAAAGCAGGACCAATCCCGTACTAAATCATCCCATCCCTAACTAAATCATACAACTATCCCAGAGTGTTCCATTCTGACCGCTCTGCACAGCACTCTCAACTTAGATGCACTGGCCAGGTAGACAGGAAAAGCCCCAGGAACTTTTGAATTTCATTTCCTATTTGGCCAGTATGGTGAGCTGATCAGCACAGGTGACCATGCAGTCCCAGAATCGCAAAAGAGCTACAGCATGGACCGAATGGGAGGTACTAGATCTGATCACTGTAAGGGGAGAAGAATCCGTGCAGGCAGAACTCGGTTCCAAAAGATGAAATGCCAATATATATGCCAAAATCTCCAAGGGCATGATGGACAGAGGTTACAACAGGGACACACAACAGTGCCACATGTAAACTAAGGAGCTCAGGCAAGCCTATCAAAAAACAAAGGAGGCAAATGCTCGCTCCGGGTCAGAGCTCCATACATGCCACTTCTATGATGAGCTGCATGCAATTCTAGGGGGGGCCCCATCACTAGCCCACCACTGTCCATGGACACCTGCAAGGGGGGTATCTCACACAACAGGGATGAGGATTTTGTGGATGAGGAAGCTGAGGAGGAGGTTGAGGATAGTGCACAGCAGGCAAGTGGAGAATCCCTTCTCCCCGGCAGCCAGGAACTGTTCATCACCCTGGAGCCAATATCCTCCCAACCCTCCTAAGGCGGGCTCCCAGACCATGAAGCCGGAGAAGGCACCTCTGGTGAGTGTACCTTTGTAAATATAATGCAGGGTTTAAAAGCAAGCGTGTTTAATGATTAATTTGCCCTGAAGACTTGGGATGCATTCGCGGCCACTACAGCTACTGGAAAAGTCTGTTAATGTGTCTGGGGATGGAACAGAAATCCTCCAGGGACATCTCCATGAAGCTCTCCTGGAGTACTCTAAAAGCCTTTGCAGAAGGTTTCTGGGGAGGGCAGCCTTATTCCGAACTCCATGGTAGGACACTTTACCACGCCAAGCCAGTAGCAAGTAGTCTAGAATCATTGCAGAACAAAGTGTTGCAGCGAATGGGCCCGGGCTTTGGTGCCATTCAAGCAACATCATTTGGGGGAGGGATAGCTCAGCGGTTTGATCATTGGCCTGCTAAACCGAGGGTTGTGAGGCCATTTAGGGATCTGGGCCAAAAATTGGGGGACTTGGTCCTGCTTTGAGCAGGGGGTTGGACTAGATGACCTCCTGAGGTCCCTTCCAACCCTGATATTCTATATGCTATGATTTATCTCTCTGTGTTAGCCTCAGGAGAGTGATATCATTCATGGTCACCTGCTTGAAATATGGGAAATTTTTCTAGTTTTATTTTGGCAGCTCCTAGAAGCCCCAATCATAATGTGCTGATTGTGAGCGCAAGATTTGAGTGGGTAATTATAACAGGACATAAGACAGGATCTTCACATTAGATTTTGATCCTAGATGTTCTGTTCTGCTATAGACATTTTTGCATCATTTGGCATCAGGCAACTGGAAGATGAAAAAGGACATACAGAATACTGTAGTGACATTTTTGCACTTGAAATATGTATGAAGTAGACAAGAAGTTTCTGAAGCATTAATGGTGTGGATATGTGGTGAATACAAGCAATGACTGGAAGAAATGAGCATAGAAGCTTATATTCTTATTCAAATTTGGGGTTTAAAATTTGGATGAGTAAAATATTAATTTGGCCAAGTGTGAATTTTTGCCTGAAAGTGACCACCTATTCATTACAAAATATTATGCAAGGATGACTGGATCTCTTAGACCTCACAAGATATGATTATGAAAAATCCTTCCTTTGGGACTTAGGCTCCCAAATCCCATTGAATTTCAATGGTAGTTGGATGTCTAACTTTTTTAGGCTCCTTTGAAAATCTCAAGCCAAATATATACCTTTTGTGTCCTTTATACTTGTATAATTTTGACTAATAATTATAAACCCATTGGGACAATCCCACCTTGATATAATTGGTCATAATTCAACTAACTTCTGTGGAAATATTTTTCTTTACACCAGTTCTGCATTTGGCCTTGTGTCTCTGACTCTTATTTCACAGGATATTAGAGCCACCACAATTCTGTTTTACAACAAATGGGAATCAAAGATTTCAAAAGTAATATTCACAATAGTTTTCTATTCTGCTACTTTATATCAATTGCTGTTGAAATTAAAAGCAGAAAATGTATGACTTGCTGTGGAATTAGAGAAAAACTCAAGGTACCATATTGAAAGAAAACATTAAAAAGTAACAGTTTTTGCATCTCAACTACATACGTGTACATACAGACATACACACAAATGTAACTTGCACACTTCAAGACTCTTAAACAGCCTACTAGTATAAGCTATGGATGTATGTATGATATCGTGTGTAAAATAAAACAGTGACACTGTGTTCAGAATAGGAAACCATCCTACTACAGCTCGAATCCATCAATAAAGTGAAAGTTATTGTTCCTGTGAATTTGTTTGAAATGTGAGAAAAATATACTTAAAACTTTTTAAGATTAAGCTGCATAAGCAGCCATCACTTAGGTAAATATACAGGTATACATTTTTCCCCCAAATTCACTGTGAATTATTTTTATTCAGATGTTGACAAAGTTATACTGATTTTTAAGGCCCCTTTTTGGATAAATTAGCCACTTATGGGAAAACATGACGTTATATATCACAATTTAAGGCTTGAGCCAATTTCCACTGGGGTTAATGTGAGTCTTTAAATTGATTTCAATGAGAGCTGGATTGGGCCCTTAATGACTTCATATTGTTTTTCAAATTGCTTCCATTTAAAAAAATATAACGTTTAAATTACAAGATTTCACATTTACGCACAACAGTTCTGCACAACTACTACACTGAGTAGTTGTGGGCTACAATTGCAAAAGAAGAGTCAAAAGGACCAAATTCTGCCAGATCCAATTCAGTCAGTTATACCAATACAGCCCTACTGAAGTCATATGGATATGGTCAGTAGAATTGCACACGTGTAACTGAGGGCAGAATCTGGCTCTGGACACACTGGTATACTGTACATTGGTTAGTATTAGCTTTTAACAACAACAAATTATATCCTGAAGAACTTGTTTCAAACTGTATATATATCTTAAGATGAAAAGTCAAACTCTGAAACATTAGACAAATGAAATATTCAATGAGGATTTAATTAAGACACAGTTTATCATGCATCCACATTTTCTATCCAATACTGAGAAAAGCAGCTTGAAACAATAGTTAACTGGGTCATAATTACTTTTCTCATTTTAACCAACAATAAATAATTTTTTGTCTTCAGTCTACTGACAATTCTCAGAACCACAGTGTAGTACTTTGAATTCTTTTGTAGTTAAAAGAAAAGAAACCAGAACTGCAACAAATGCATTTTCTATTAATTTTTATTAACCATCATTAAACACAATTAATTGAGAAAAACAGTAATTAAAGTCCTGGCAGGATCTAATCTTCACCACGTCCAGCCGATGGCAAGAAGATGCTGAATTAGAAAGAACTACAATTTGGACTACAGTATGTGGCAAATTAGATGGTAAGTAGCATTACGTTTAAAGGAAATTTGCTGCAGGTGATAAAGAAACAGTAACATGCACATATGAAATGCAGTATGATGATTCAAGAGGCAAGCTATTTCCCTTCTACAGAAAGGACTATGATAATTTGCTTAATTACTTTATTTGTATTCAGCTTCCTACTTTCCCATACCACCACCCTGTATCCCCTTTTAAAATACAAACAACAACAAATTAAGGGGTCCAATTTAAATGTGGAAAAGAAAGGGGCTGGAAAGGAAGGTAACACACAAGTCCAACATAAGTGAAAATTAAAAGCATCTTGAACTCTATTATTTAATGAAAAGAGATTAAATTGGATGGATTTGAGAGGGGAGCAACATAGGGATCGTCGCAAACAAAGTGACCATCAGCTGACTGCAATGGTGGGATTGTTAAACAGTGGAACATGAGAACGGATATCCTCTCATACAAGACCCAAGGCTTGCATGACGTAAAGGGCTTTAAAAATAACAGTGCCAATTTAAAGTCAGATTGTAAAGAGCTCAGGGTGAATATAATATGATCACGATATCTCAAGCCTTGAACAATCATGCCATTGCACTCTGACAGAGTATCTGTGTTGACAGCCTTGCAAGGAAGGAAAGGGAATAACCCAGCCTTGTAGTCACAAGGTCATGTGCTCCTGTCACAAGGTCACCTTAGGGTAAAACTGGAAGCCACACAAAGTCATTGAAACCCACTTATGTTGGACTTATATATATTACCTTCATTTCCAGTCCCTTTCCTTTCTACATGGTAATGAGCAAATTTGGGTCTGAAACCTGTGCATGTACTTGGGTGTGTATATATATATTACACACACACATACACACAGGTTTTCAAGTACAACTTTGTTCATTACCAAGTGAATACACTAATCTATTTCCATATTTGCATGAATAATAGCTGCTCCCTAAACAGTCATGCAAACAAAAAGTACTTTGCACAAACGTTTAAAAAAAAAAGCAAACGTAAAGAACTATGAACATAGTTGGATCCAAAAGCAAACTGGAATATTCACTGAGCTCTGTTCCCAAACTTTGTGCAGGTGCTGCCAGAAGTGAGTGAAGACAATCCCCCTAGAAACCCTTCACAGCTGTGCGTCTCCCCTGTAACCAAAAAGGGTCAAGAGGTTCTGGCACCATTCCTAGAATGAAGATGTATGTGATAGGGGGAATTTTCTCCCTGAGTACTGTAGGACTTTTCTAGTAATAGTGAAAATTCAATTATGATGAAGGTTTGGGGGGATTAAAAAAAATTCACTTTGAACCTGATCCAATATTCATTAAAGCCAATAAAAACACATCCAACGATTTCACTGAGCACTGGATCAGGCCCAAAATGCGGGTTCCATTTTAGTATATTAATAGGGAGAATTCCCTTTGAAATTATATTGGTTCTGGACCATTGCACTTCTTATAATAATATCATACAGGAATCATTATCTTTTGAAAGCTTCACATATCCCAGTGAAAATCACTCTTTCAGCAAAAGCCACATCTTTGAACCATTACAGGGTCTGAAATCTCATTTTAACTCATTTATTCATCTTAGCCCCTAAACCTTCACAAAAAAATCAAAGAAAGATATCTCCACAATATTTATCAACTGATTAACAGCAGCAACAGCTACCACGACCACCAATGATACACCAATGATTACTTTTCAATAGTAATTCCTTTCTAATTAAAACAAATAGTTTATCAACACTGTTCAGGGTATTTTTTTGCCTTTATAAAAATGATCATATCTAGAAATAAGTAGTATGGAAACAATAAATGGATTTCAGGTCAGCCTAATTCTTTATTTTTACTTTGGCTTTTACCTGACTTCACAGGCTTGTATTGTGTCATATACAATACATTTCCAAACAAAAACACATGGGTAACTATCAGTACCTTTGATAAAAATATTAATAGCCTGTACTACCTCTTAAGATAATTTGATGTTACTGGGTAATCACCTTACTGGCTTCTCTTAAGGCTGTATCCAATATTCAGCCCACACCAAGATTTAAGTATTCCCACCCAGTGTTCAGGCACAAGAGAAGTTTTGACCCTGTCAAGCTGCATTCTCTTCCCAGCATGATCGCTCCTAAACATTCCAGATGTACCATTTTTCTAGCAGCCGTCTATTCTTTCCTAATGAATGTCCTCCAGTAATGAATTTTCTGCATCCTCTATAGTCTAGTTTCTGCATGTATTCATCTCATGAGGTCAACATACTTATTCACCTTGGATAATAATGCTACAATAAGTTTATGCATCATGTTACAATACAAGATGAACCAACCCTCACTTTGCAGTCCTACTAATCAATCAATTGCCAAAACATCCCAGCCTAGAGTTGGCTGGAAAGATTATTTTAGAGGCAAATCACCATCTTTTATATAATGGGTTGTTTTGCTGTTAGTCACTATATATATTTAGTCCATGAAGGAGAGCTGTCACTCTGTGTCTAATCAAAAACAGAACCTCAATTAGTGCACAGTTGTAAAGTTCCTCCTGGGATTCAAGTTTCCAGGAGGGGCATCACAATAAATACAAACTCAAGCTAAAAGCTTCACTTTCATAGTTCACTCAGGGGGCCAGATCCTCAGCTGACATAAAGCTGATATTACTTCAGTGAAGTCAACAGAGCTACTCCTATTTATGCTCAGTACGGATCTGATCAAAGGTGCTCATGCCAAATGCAGACATACATTATATTTCTAAAACAACTCATTTGGAATGTGTTAATTGAGTGCCTTTATGAGATTCTGTAACATTTTAATGGAGTTTCCTCATACACATATTCCTAGGCAGCCCATTTATATTCTTTTGTATGTTTTAAACTATTGAGTAGGCACCCAGAACCTAGGATAGGCACCTATAGCTACATTTGATAAATCTGAAGAAATAAGAATAATACAAATAAAACCTTTAGAAGAAAGCAATATAATTAAAGGACACAAATGGTCACAGTCACTTACATCACTTATATTTTCAGTACATCTTCTGGCCAGTTCCATGTTTCTGTCCTCAATAACAGGCTTAAGGAACACCTATAAAAGAAAGGGGAAGCATTTCAATATCACTAAAACTAAGGTGAAAAAAGAAGTAAGCACCTTTTCAAAGTTATCACTGCCACCCACCTTTTCTTCTTCCTCCTCCTCACTTTCATCCTCCCTGAAATCCTGAAGGACAGGCATTCTTATTTTTTAATATTTCTGAAAAACAATGGGGTAAAAATTGAAAAAGTCCACTGCTGCAGCAAATGGTTTATGTTCTACCACTTGTCGAGGGTGTATGCTTCTCTTGTGTCCTTCATTAAGCTTAACCTTACCAAGGCTTCTTCCTTATTTAGACAGCACTTGAAAGTCTTTATCTGAACAATTTGGTATGAGTGAACTAAAAGGCATTACAGATGGCCTTGCTAACTCAGCTAATACTTTCTTACAGATAAAGTATAATTAAATGACCTATTCAAATAAACTATTCCTAAATGTCTAAGACACATTTAATTAAAGCACTGTAATTCAGTAACTATGTAAGATAAATGATTTAATGAAATCAACTGTCTAAAACGGGTGCCATGAAGCCTAAGATTATGGGGAAACTATCTAGTTCTAACATTTAAGATATCACAGGTTCCAAACCAGCTGTCACAAATCTTTTTCACTCAGTCGAAATAAAGTTCATACAGAAAAAGCACACACACCTTTAGTTTTCTACTAGAGAGAGTCTGGACAATTCACATTTGCTTTATGAAATGTAATTTCAGAATGTAATGCATGTTACTTTTGGTGCACTTAATAAATGGACACAAATCAGATGTCAAGAATTATAAAATTCAAAAACCAGTTGGAGAACTTCAACCTCCCTGGACACTCAATTACAGACTTGAAAGCCACAATTATTCAACAAAAAAACCTTCAAAAATAGATTCCAACGAGAAACTGCAGAACTGGAATTAATTTGTAAACTGGACACCATTAAATTAGGCTTGAATAAAGATTGGGAGTGGATGAGTCATTACACAAACTAAAAACTATTTCCCCATGATAATTTTCCCCCTACTGTTACTCACACCTTCTTGTCAACTGTTTGAAATGGGCCATCCTGATTATCACTACAAACTTTTTTTTCTCCTGCTGATAATAGCCCACCTTACTCAATTATTCTCATTAGAGTTGGTATGGCAACCCCCATTTTTTCATGTTCTCTGTGTGTGTGTGTGTGTGTGTGTGTGTGTGTATCTATATCTATCTATCTTCCTACTGTATTTTCCACTGCATGCATCTGATGAAGTGGACTTTAGCCCACGAAAGCTTATGCTCAAATAAATTTGTTAGTCTCTAAGGTGCCACAAGTACTCCTCATTCTTTTTCCTGAAAATGTTTTTTATATTAAACTTTATACATTCTTAAAATGTTTTATGCATTATGTCAGCTAAAGTAATATACATACATAAATACACATACCAACACTCTACAGAAGAGAACATACCATGATCATACAGATAATACAAGTTCCTTAAAAGCCTGTGTAACCATTCACAATTAAAGTCTGTCAAGATTTGTGGTCTCAGAACCAACCTTTGCTGTATAAATTCATGAGCTCATGAATGTTGGAATGGAAGCTGCCTTACTGCTTGTGAAAATTAGTTCATCTGTTGTTCTGTAAGAATGTATTGTATGTAGGGCTGTTGATTAATTGCAGTTAACTCATGCGATAAAAAAATTAATTACGATTAACAAATTAATCGCAATTTATCGCAGTTTTAATCACTACTGCTAAACAATAGAATACCAACTGAAATGTATTAAATATGTTGGGTGTTTTTCTACATTTTCATATATATTGTATTCTATATTGTAATTGAAATCAAAGTGTATATTATTTTTATTACAAATTTTTGCACTGTAAAATTGTTAAACAAAAGAAATAGTATTTTTCAATTCACCTCTTACAAGTACTGTAGTGCAATCTCTTTGTCATGAACGTGCAATTTACAAATGTAAATTTTTTTTTACATAACTGCACTCTAAAAACAAAACAATGTAGAACTTCAGAGCCTACAAGTCCACCCAGTCCTACTTCTTTTTCAGCCAATTACTAAAACAAACAAGTTTATTTACATTTACAGGAGATGCTGCTGCCCTCTTATTTATAATGTCACCTGAAAGTGAGAACAGGCATTCGCATGGCACTTTTGTAACCAGCATTGCAAGGTATTTATGTGCCAGATATGCTAAACATTTGTATGCCCCTTCATGCTTCGGCCACCATTCCAGAGGACACGCTTCCATGCTGATGACGCTCGTTATAAAAATTATGCGTTACTCACTTTGTGACTGAAATCCTTAGAGGAGAATTGTATGTCCTGTGCTCTGTTTTACCCACATTCTGCCATATATTTCATGGTATAGTAGTCTCGGACGATGACCCAGCACATGTTGCTCATTTTAAGAACGCTTTCACAGCAGATTTGACAAAACGCAAAGAAGGTACCAATGTGAGATTTCTAAAGATAGCTACAACACTCAACCCAAGGTTTAAGAATCCGAAGTGCCTTCCAAAATCTGAGAGGGACAAGGTGTGGAGCATGCTTCAGAAATCTTAAGAGAGCAACACTCCGATGCAGAAGCTACAGAACCCGAACCACCAAAAAAGAAAATCAACCTTCTGCTGGTGGCATCTGACTCAGATAATGAAAATGAACATATGTCGGCCCGCATTGCTTTGGATTGTTATTGAGCAGAAGCAAGAAGGTACATATGAATCTTTAGCGCATCGGGCCTGTAAATATCGTGTGACACCAGCCACAACAGTGCCATGAGAACACCTGTTCTCACTTCCAGGTGACACTGTAAACAAGAAGCAGGCAGCATTATCTCCTGCAAATGTAAACAAACTTGTTTGTCTGAGCGATTGGCTGAACAAGAAGTAGAACTGAGTGGACTTGTAGACTCTAAAATTTTACGTTATTTTATTTTTGAACGCAGTTTTTTTTAACATAACTCTACATTTGTAAGTTCAACTTTCATGATAAAGAGATTGCACTACAGTACTTGTATTAGGTGAACTGAAAAATACTATTTCTTTTGGTTTTTTTTACTGTGCAAATACTTGTAATCAAAAATAAATACAAAGTGAGCACTGTACACTTTGTATTCTGTGTTGTAATTGAAATCAATATATTTGAAAATGTAGAAAACATCCAGAAATATTTAAATAAATGGTATTCTATTATTTATAGTGTGATTAATTGCGATTAATTTTTTTTAATCACTTGACAACCCTAATTGTAAGGTTCTTATTCAAAGTAAGAAAGCTAACTGGATTGACAATCATTCTAAATATGACATTCTTTTCCTAATTCTAGCACATCACACCATAACTTTGTACGGCATCCCAAAAAGTGATCCACTGCTGTGGAACCTGAACCCAGGCAAAATCTCAGGGGTCCAGGTTAGTAGATTCTCATGTGTTATTGGGGCCTGTATCTACACAGAAAACATAAGGAATGTGTAATTTTTAATGTAAAATTCCCAAAATACCAAAAAGTAATTGTGACTAACATATGCCTCCCATTTGTTGTCTGAAAGAGAAGAACTTCATTAGAAAAAGATAAGAAAACAGACAGAACATTTGTGACTGAGTAAAAAGTATTCATTAAGAATTTTTTTTTAATCTTTGAGAAAAACAGACAGCTCTCCACCTACTGTAACCCAGAGACAGAAGGCACTTACACGTTAATAACATACAAGGGTTTCAAATGACTTTTATCCTGCTGTTTTAACAGATAAGCTCCTACATTTTAAGAGTGACAGTGATGGTAGGTGCCCAAATTGAGACCCATATGGCCCGATTTCCAGAGGGGTTGCACATCCACACCTCCCACTGACTTCTTTTGGTGCTGTAGGTACTCAGTACCTCTCAAATTTAGGCCCAAAAATCTCTAAAATTGGGCACTCACAACAACTGGCCACTTCTGCAAATGTTGGACATAATAAATTCCTTTCTGAGCAACTATATGACGTGGCAATTCACTTTTCTGGTATACAGAGCACTTGGTAAAGACAATAGAAATGCAGCACAGCAATGAATCATGGCCTTTTTGTGCTGATACCAAAGTGAAACGTTGAAGAATAAAAATATCTATGCATTGTAAAATAAATATTTTAATCCTAATGGTTTTTAAAATTTCCTTGTTCCTCCCATATTCAATACATTTGGCAAGAAAAAGATGTAAAAAAATAATTAAAAGACAGAGGGGGAGATATTAATAATCGCCAAGAAGAATTGCTAAATTTTGCAAAAATCCAGCGTGGACTTTCTCCTGGGAAGAGCTGCTATTTTTCAATCGGAAGTCAAATGGTCAAAAATGACAAATTCTGAACTGCTTGGCTGTTTAGGTTATTTAAAAGGTTAATATTACAGTTAACATTAGAGTTCTGATGCAACAATAATTACATATTAATTGTGGATTTCTTGCCTATTATACCAACTGCCCGTGAGCAAAATTAAACCAATTTAGAAAAAAATCCCACTTTTTTGTAATTTTATCACTGTAAATTATTGTGGACCATGCATAACTAGTTATTCAAAAGTATTACCATGTTTAATCTGTGTGTTTGCAGTATTGTTGTAGCCATGTTGGTTCCAGGATAATAGAAAGACAAGGAGGGTGAGGTAATATCTTTTATTGGACCAACTTCTGTTGGTGAAAAAGATAAGCTTTCAAGCTAGACAGAGCTTTTAGTCCAGGCCTGAAGAAGAGCTCCATGTTGCTCGAAAGCTGGTTTCTTTCACCGACAGAAGTTGGTCCAATAAAAGATATTACCTCACTAATATCTTGGGACCAAAACAGCTAGAATAACATTGCAAACAAGGTGAAATGGGCCATTAACACCTTTACAGTCCTAGGATATAAAAGGGGTGTGTGTGGATTACAGATTGTTGTAATAAGCTATAAATCAGTGTCTTTATTAAGACCATCTAGAAAAGATATTAATTTAAACTCCCACACTTATCTTTGGAAGGTATTGTGCAGGTTTCCTTTGAGGATGAGAACTGAGAGGTCAGATACGGAATGATTGTTTTGTGAAAAGTATTCACCCACAGGTGATGTAGTGTTTTTCTCTTTTATCATTTTTCTTTATAGAGTTCAATGATTGTCTGGTTTCACCCACATAGTTGTTATTGGGGCATTTAGTGCACTGTCTGAGGTACATGACGTGATAAGCATGCGTAGGACCTTGGATCTTGAAAGGTGTGTTGTGGGAGGTATTGATCATTGTAGCAGTGGAGATAAGTCTGCAGGTTTTACATCTGTTGTTATGGCAGGGTCTGTTGCTTCTTTGAGTTGGGGGTCCTGGTCTATAGGGAGTGTGCTTCTGATGATCAACTGGGTGAGGTATGGGGGTGGTTTGGAGTTGAAGAGCTCTTTCAGGAAGTATGGGTTGTAATTGTTTCATGATATGCCTTATGGGTTCCATTGTAGGGGTGGTAAGTGCCAACTTGAGTGTGTGGTCAAACGGTGGGTTTTTTTCTGTGTTGAAGCAGGTTCTCTAGGAGTATTTGGGTAGCCTATTTCATGATGTGGTCTGCTTCTCTGATAGAGCGTCTTTGGTAAAAGTGGTTTTAAGTATGTTAAGGTGTGTATCCCAGACTTTCTCATCAGAGCATATTCTGTGGTATCTCAGGGCCTTGCCGTAGATAACAGATTTCGTGGTGTGTTTGGAGTGATTACTGGTAAGTGTGGTGATCTGTGAATTTTGTATATAGTCATTTGTAGGGTTCCATTGCTGAAGCTGAACATGGTATCCAGGAAGTTGATGCTCGTATGGGAATGTTCTAGAGAGTTTTTGATGGATGGATGGTGGTTACTGAAGTTGCAGTGGAAATGTATGAGGGGGTTTAGATCGTCTGCCCAGAGGATGAAAATATCATCGATGAATCTCACGTATATCATTGGTTTCATGGTGTATTTGTCCAGAAATTCTTTCTCAATGTGGCCCATGAGGAAGTTGGCATATTGGGGAGCCATTACAGTACCCAGGGCTGTTCCCAGGATTTGGACAAAGTGTTTTTTGTTGAGTATAAAATTGTAATGGGTGAGGATGAAGTGGGTAAGTTTGGCAATGTGTAAATACAATTAAAACTGCCTTCATCAAACAAGGAAACTCCACCAGAGAAGTAGATCACATAATGGAACAGGCCACCCAAATTCACCCAGGAAATTAAGATGTCATCAAATTCTTCGCCAACAACTCTAAGAAACTCTTCACCTCATCCTCCATAAATCCACCCTAGGCACCTTCTGCATGCTTCCCAAGATACACAAACACGGGAACCCAGGCAGACCCATTATATCTTCCCATGGCACTCTTACTGAAGGAATATCAGGACTCATAGAAAACATCCTCAACCCACTCACTGCATAAAGGGCCACCTTCTTCCAGAAACTCCACAGCATTAACAAACTCCTTCAGAACACCATCCTTTCCACCATTGATGTCCCCTTCGTACACACCGACATACCTCACAACCATGGTATTGCTGCCTGCCTCAAATATCTACAAGACAATCGACCACACTCAGATATCCATCCCAAGCACATTGCCAAACTCATTTTTAATTGTTTATTGAAATCTATACTGTTTCTTTTTTGTTTGACCAGTTTTTGTTTGAACAAAAATTTTCTCTATTAAAGTATTCTTGTTGAAATAATAACATTGAACTGTGAACAATGATGGAGAGAAAATCCAAGGTTGCATATGACTTGATTTGAGAAGCTGCGTACAAAAGAAATAATTTAAGAAGCAAAAGAAACTCTCAAAGAATTGCTAGTTCATGAAGCATTTGTATGTACATCGGATATTTGATTAAATCCTATAAAAATGTAAAATACATTTGTCAGGATATAGAGATATGTTACCAAGTATAATACAGCGTTACTAAATCAGATGTTTGCCACTGTGACATATGATAGAAGAAATATATATTTTTCAGCAGTTCAGAGGAAAGAGATGTTTTTATCATCTTGTCACTGTTGTCATGACAACTATATACCCTAGTTAAGTAGAGTGTCTGTAAGAATCCAACCTTCCCTTGCCTAATTATTACCAGCTATTACATTTTTCGTGCATTTTCTTCTGTTCCCTAGATAAACATTGAAAAATCATTAAATTGCTCTGTGGAATTACAACCACAAGCTTAATTATAGCTTATGTGGTCCAGAGAGACCTTGGTACAAGGTTCTTTGCTATGTTAAAGCCATTTCAACATAGGGTTATTACACCTTTATTTCTAACTCAGTGCAACTGTATTATGAAACATTTTGTTTATAATATTTAGTACATTAAAACAGATTATTTTGTTACATAGGGCAGCTTTATGGAAAGAATGAGCTGCATGTAATCAGATTCTATCTTTTTAATATTTTGTATAATTTTGGAATGTACATTAAACATATTGTGTAGCTGGCCTTCAGCAACAGTGCTAAATTATTACAACATTGTTGGGGTGTGATTGTCTTAATGATTCATCCAGGAAACAACAGGTTAAGTGGGAAGTCTAACTAGAAAAGTCTGTGTGTGCATTTTAATTCCTTCTTAGAGGAGAAAGTGTTTCCTGAATGCATGGAATATGTGTAACATCAGGGTTTTTTAAAAAAAATCTTGTTGGCACAGTTCATTGTTTAGAAAAAAGTATTTTTCTAACTGAAAATCATGTATAGATCCGACATATAGCAGTTTTAAAAGATCTGGTCTGTTTTCAGACTAGTATGATTTTATGTTTAGCTTTCGCTAAGACTGAAGATATTTAGAAATGTATTACCGACATACTTTTACCATCCATAGATGGTGACTTGCTTATCTTTTCTTCCTAAAAGGTATTATGGTCCTGATACATATTTTCATCATCAGAGTCTCAAATTACATTTCTACCACATTAAAGACCCTTGTGAAGTTTCCCTTACCACAGTCTCTATCTTTATCTTTTCTGTTTTAGGAAGTCTTCTGAAGACAAGTAAGCATGATATTGTCTGTATACCAAGAGGATAACTATGATTTTAAATAACTGTTAATAATGATGAATTAACATTAGCAGTATACATCACTTCAACATATAGAGTCATTTACTTGAGTATCATTATAACTGGAAATGTTCCAAAGTAGTACTGCTTTCAAATATATGTACATGTGAGGTTACAGCTGCCACTACAGGCTTTCTGCATGAAAGATCATTTTCATTTGATACCATGGGCTGAATCTGACGAAAAAATTGCTTCATGACTCTAATGAAGACATAGAAACTCTGAAAAAGTTGAATTAAAACCCTACCGGCAAACTCTTTCTGCTAATTAGCTCTATGAGTGAAGAGATCTGGGTAGTAGCTCAGGCACTTCTTGAGTCAGAGTGACAAAACAGATTTTCATGTGTCAGTGTGTTGTTACACTCTCTACTCCAGTTAATGTATGACTTAAGTAAAATATTAGAATGTTCAAACACAACAAATACAGCCAGTAAAGAAAAACACTCCCAACAAAGTCCAAGAGGAGAAAACCATGTATGGCTTGAAATCATGTATGGCTTAAGCTTCTTGAAGAAAAGTTACAAAATGAGTGGGTTTACAAGCTGGTGGATCTAATTATAACAGAAACAAAATTTACAGGTAAAGCGCTAATTTTCCCTTTGTACTTCATGGAGTCCATCAGTTAGGCAATTGGGTTCTAAATAGCAGTGGCACAAGAAAACTCATGGGAGAAATATATCCAACATAGATGCCCTAGATCCCAGAGACTAATGAACTGAAAACACTGCTGCCAGAGAGCCAATCAGTTGAAGCTCCCATATCAAGTCCATAATGTTTGTGTGTATGATAGGGATTCCTAAATGGCAGTCAGGTAATCTTTTCTAAAATGATAGATTACCTTAAACCCTATTTGAGTGTGCTCTGCTGAAAGGGGATGTCTTCTTCTTTATAAGATTAGCAAAAAAAACCTGTCTGTTTCTACTGGCTCCAGTAATCCTTTCTTTTTGATGGGATCTGCAAACAAATTCATTGTTGTTAGCCCTGAAAGATACCAAGGTGAGATTCTTGAGTCCTCATTATACTGAATGTCATAGCTTTTCCTTAGAAGAAAGTAGATCTGAACAAGATGCAGATTTTGTGAAGGAAAGATGTTAGATGCAGTACCTGACCTTCCTTTTTGTGGACAGAGTTGGCAACGGGCTTTGTTGCAAGGATAGGTTCCTGGGTTAGTGGTTCTGTTGTGTGGTGTGTGGTTGCTGGTGAGTATTTGCTTCAGGTTGGGGGGCTGTCTGTAAGCAAGGACTGGCCTGTCTCCCAAGATCTGTAAGAGTGATCTTAACCCACCCAGCAATATTGTTAATCTATCCAGCTATACTCTTAGCCCAGCAGAAGAATCTGTCCTATCTTGGGGCCTCTCCTTCTGCCCCTCCACCCCCACAAACATGATACAGTTCTGTGGTGACCTAGAATCCTATTTTCAATGTCTCCAACTCAAGGAATATTTCCAGCACACCTCTGAACAACATACTAACCCACAGAGACCTTCCTACCAAGACTACAAAAAGAAGGATTCTGGGTGGACTCCTCCTGAAGGTCAAAACAACAGACTGGACTTCTACATATAGTGCTTCCACCGATGTGCACGGGCTGAAATTGTGGAAAAGCAGCATCACTTGCCCCATGACCTCAGCCGTGCAGAACACAATGCCATCCGCAGCCTCAGAAACAACTCTGACATCATAATCAGAAAGGCTGACAAAGGAGGTGCTGTCGTCATCATGAATAGGTCGGAGTATGAACAAGAGGCTACTAGGCAGCTCTCCAACACCACTTTCTACAAGCCATTACCCTCTGATCCCACTGAGAGTTACCAAAAGAAACTACAGCATTTGCTCAAGAAACTCCCTGAAAAAGCACAAGAACAAATCCGCACAGACACACCCCTAGAACCCCGACCTGGGGTATTCTATCTGCTACCCAAGATCCATAAACCTAGAAATCCTGGACGCCCCATCATCCCAGGCATTGGCACCCTGACAGCAGGATTGTCTGGCTATGTAGACTCCCTCCTCAGGCCCTTCGTTACCAGCACTCCCAGCTATCTTCGAGACACCACTGACTTCCTGAGGAAACTACAGTCCATTGGTGATCTTCCTAAAAACACCATCCTAGCTACTATGGATGTAGAAGCCCTCTACACCAACATTCCACACAAAGATGGACTACAAGCCGTCAGGAACAGTATCCCCATAATGTCACGGCTAACCTGGTGGCTGAACTTTGTGACTTTGTCCTCACCTGTAACTATTTCACATTTGGGGACAATGTATACCTTCAAATCAGCGGCACTGCGATGGGTACCCGCATGGCCCCACAGTATGCCAACATTTTTATGGCTGACTTAGAACAACGCTTCCTCAGCTCTCGTCCCCTAATGCCCCTACTCTACTTGCGCTACATTGATGACATCTTCATCATCTGGACCCATGGAAAAGAAGCCCTTGAGAAATTCCACCAGGATTTCAACAATTTCCATCCCACCATCAACCTCAGCCTGGACCAGTCCACCCAAGAGATCCACTTCCTGGACACTTCGGTGCTAATAAGCGATGGTCACATAAACACCACCCTATATCGGAAACCTACTGACCGCTATTCCTACCTACATGCCTCCAGCTTTCATCCACACCACACCACATGATCCATTGTCTACAGCCAAGCTCTACGATATAACCGCATTTGCTCCAACCCCTCAGACAGAGACAAACACCTACAAGATCTCTATCATGCATTCCTACAACTACAATACCCACCTACTGAAGTGAAGAAATATAGTGACAGAGCCACAAGAGTACCCAGAAGTTACCTGCTACAGGACAGGCCCAACAAAGAAAATAACAGAACGCCACTAGCCATCACCTTCAGTCCCCAACTAAAACCTCTCCAATGCATCATCAAGGATCTACAACCTATCCTGAAGGACGACCCATCACTCTCACAGATCTTGGGAGACAGACCAGTCCTTGCTTACAGACAGCCCCCCAATCTGCAGCAAATACTCACCAGCAACCACACAACAGAACCACTAACCCAGGAACCTATCCTTGTAACAAAGCCCGTTGCCAACTCTGTCCACATATTTATTCAGGGGACACCATCATAGGGCCTAATCACATCATTACACTATCAGAGGCTTGTTCACCTGTGCATCTATCAATGTGATATATGCCATCATGTGCCAGCAATGCCCCTCTGCCATGTACATTGGCCAAACTGGACAGTCTCTACGTAAAAGAATGAATGGACACAAATCAGATGTCAAGAATTATAACATTCAAAAACCAGTTGGAGAACACTTCAATCTCTCTGGTCACTCGATTACAGACCTAAGAGTGGCTATCCTTCAACAAAAAAGCTTCAAAAACAGACTCCAACGAGAGACTGCTGAATTGGAATTAATTTGCAAACTGGATACAATTAATTTAGGCTTGAATAGAGACTGGGAATGGATGAGTCATTACACAAAGTAAAACTATTTCCCCATGTTATTTCTCCCTCCCACCCCACCCCACCCCCCACAGTTCCTCAGATATTCTTGTTAACTGCTGGAAATAGCCTACCTTGCTTGTCACCATGAAAGGTTTTCCTCCTTTCCCCCCCCTGCTGCTGGTGATGGCTTATCTTAAGTGATCACTCTCCTTACAGTTTTCAGAGTAGCAGCCGTGTTAGTCTGTATTCGCAAAAAGAAAAGGAGTACTTGTGGCACCTTAGAAACTAACAAATTTATTAGAGCATAAGCATTCAATGCCATCTGTGGCATAGGCAGGGCTCTCTGGTCCTTAGCCACTTCAGACGTCGAAGGCAGAACCAGGTGCCCGGGGTCCCCTACCGCTCCCAGGAGTCAGAGGTGAATCCTTGGAGGACCTGAGGGTCCAAGTGGAGAGATACCCCCAGGACCGGGGGTATGAAGTGCTCCATACTGCAACTTATGCATCACACCTACTGCAATTTTATGAACATTTTGTGAACATTTAATTTTATGAACATTTTGATTTTATGAAATCATTTAACCCCAATTAGTTTGTGAAACAGGAGTTCTATTGTGCTTCTCAGGTTATTACAGTGTTTTTTTCTAACTCTGTAGTTAAGAGCCATCTATCATTTCCATTATAAGCTAGGTTTGTAATTGCTGACACTTGACTTCAAGTACTGAAGCTGATGTTTCTCTAACTAGTTACTATCTGTCACGTAGCTTTTAGTCCTAGCACAGCTAAAAAAAAAGAAACAGGCAAAAGGAAGGAAATTGCAGTTCAAGCCAGTCCTTAACTCACCACCTTATACTAAGTATACAACACAGAGCTATGATATTATTGTTGATATTAGTTATACAAACTATACTGAAAATGCACTATGTGCTAATAGCCACCAATGTGCCACAGAATTATGCAAATATTCTACCTGTAGCCTGGGGAACAGCGAAGGAGGACTAGATTTTATTTCTTTCGTTTTGTCAATTTTAAGTTATATTAATATATGTTTTATATGGAATTCAAAAAGGCGATATTAAAAAGTTAACTGCAATTGGCAAGACTAGGTGGGAAGGGTTCTTTTCAAATCCAATTGTTTGTAAATATTTATTCATTTCTAGACATTCAAACCATCACTGCACAATTAATTTCTGTTAGAGCTTAAGGTCTAGCTTTGAAGAGCTTTTAGACTTTTATCTTTCTGATGAACTCATGGGAAGCCATAGCCTGCCTTTCAGCAAAAAACCTCTCCAAAACCTGAGGCTGGCTCCAGAAGAATGATATTTACCTCTAAATCTGTGGTAAATGTATTTTGGCAGCTTTACTCTTAACGATAAAGAAAGTTTTCAATTTCATCAAAAAAGTGAAGGTAACAACAATAATCTGTAATACATAATTACACTGGGGAGGATGCCCAAACATATTTATAAGTACACTGTCCTAGAGCTACAGGAGTAACTCTATCCTCCCCAATGTCTTTTTTAAAAAAAAACCCTCTTAAAATGAACTACGATGGACATATAGACTGAATTGCAAACTCTAAGTACTTCAGATTTGGTTTCCCCAAACTCATACTAAATTATTAGGATATTACCAACATTATACGTTGTATCATTATTGTACTGTATTTCATCAACTTTACCAACAAGCATTTTTTAAGAACCTGTGGCTTCCTACAGGTGGAAATTAATAGTAATATATGAAAACTGGAGCAGCAGTCATATCAATCTCATGGCAACAGGAAGCAGGGCCTGAAGCAAAGCCAGTCCTCAGGCAGTCTAATGAGCACAGCTGTCCTGGGGCAGGATGGGTAATTGGCTGCACTGCCTTATTGGCTGGAAGAGTCAGAAACTGGCTCTTAGGCCCAGCAGCAGAAGCAACAGTAGCAGTTCAGTGGCTGCTCAAAGCATTTGCTCACAGCTGAGGTAGTTTCTGCCCTGCCTCATTCCAAGTAACCCAGCTCTGACCTTTGGGTCTCATTCCTGACTTTTGGCTTCAGCTCTAACGCTTAGTTTTGGCATCTAGTCTCCAACTCCTGACTTTGGCTGTGCCCCTTGGCTCTGGCCTCTGACTACTGATACTTGCTTCAATCACTATGCACTGACACACAGTGACCATTACATTCAAATAACTCATTACATTTTCAACTTGTAACAGGTATAAGCCACTGAAGTTAGACCACTGGCAATATGGTCCTTAATTTCCTAAGAAGTCACATTAAAGAAGTTCTACATATCACACAACTACAAATGTCTTTCTGCTATCAAACCTTTTACAAAAAGGTACAGATAATTTACGACAGCAGCAATCGATCCTTTCTGAGGAATTTGTGGATAACTTCGTAAAGATTTAAATGTGCATACAGTCCTGTGGTATCAAAATAGTAAGATGCACAAGAAACCCAGCATTTGAAGTCAACAGGACTAACATTTAAAGTTAAGCAGGTGCTTAAGTGCTTTTCTGGACTAGGTCTTAGAAATCAAAGCAGCTAATTAACAAATGAAAGATATGTACAGTAATTAGTCATGACTGAAGAACAATGTGTATAGGACTACACCAGGGGTCGGCAACCTTCGGCACGCGGCCCATCAGGGTAACCTTCAGACGGGCTGCGAGACATTTTGTTTACGTTGACTGTCCACAGGCATGCCTCCCCACAGCTCCCAGTGGCTGCAGTTCACTGCTCTCGGCCAATGGCAGCTGCGGGAAGCTGTGTTAAACTATAGTGCCCTTAGTGAGCGAGTCTAGCTCCTGCGGTGCTACAGTTTTGAGAGCAACATGGTGAAAGTTACCTTTACTGATTTTCTTAGGCTCCAGGAACACATGAGGAACGAGGACCATGACCACAGACACAGTCACAAGTAAGGAATCTTGTCTGTATTGTAAGTTTTACTACGCAGATGATTAATATTAAAATTACAAACAAATATATAAAACCTAAGATAACCCATGCAATGGATAATGCAGTATTCATACTCACATTCCCAAAGATATTTTAGAGTCTGATGAATCTCTCAACAGGTGGTCATTGATAGGGGAGTGATTCCTGCTGGGATTTTCTCACCCTATCCATACTAGGGAACCCTTTCTAACCTGTTGTTATGACCACGACCAACACCTCATGACTATGTATGCAGGCTCCAACTTCTTTTTCCTTAACTTGTACTTCCACGCCCCATAAATTTTGGGGTGCCTTACTTCTCACAGGTTGTTCTCTTAGTTCCCTTTATTCTTATTAACATCTTATTAACATTTATGTCAACATGTCTCATGGTAATCTGTGGTCAGAGCAGACCTTTCCGTCATGTTACAACCAGGTGCCTTGTAGTCTAAATGGGTATGTTGCAGTATATTTTCCCAGAACATCACTATTAGCACATTCTTTTTAGTAATCTTGTAACTCTATTGGGACAGGGCTACTCTTAGGTCACCTACTTAAGTCAAGCCTCCTTAAGCCTGAGGTCTAGTGTGGCTAAGCTGAAATCTTACAGGCCTGAGCCTGTAGGCCTTGCATTACAGTCTAGCTTTACTTATATACCTAATACATATTCATGACTCCTAAATACCTATTTTATACTTCTATGATTCTACCCTACTTATATCTGTACCTACTCCTTAATTTAAATCTACTTATCACACATTGATTACATATGAAATAACATACATGGAGTTAATCATGACAATAGATAACACAAGTAAACGATCAAATGAACTAACTGGCTACACTAGCATGCTAAAACTAGTAGCGTAACAGTGGCTGTGGCAGTCCTGAGTATAAACTTGCTTGACCCAGAAGTTATATACTCAGGGCAGCTAGCCTGTGCCACTGTTGCCACTGATTGCTACCACAGCTATACTACTAGTTTTAGTGTGCTAATTCAGATGAGAAATAGCACAAGGATGTCTCTGCGAGTTGGGGAATCAGACCTCCTAGCTCATAGTGTAGATGTAGCCTATGACTAACAAAAAATCCCATACAAGGAAGAATTTTAAGACCTTTAAATATTACCAAATAAATAATTAATACATCCTCAGACTATCAAAGCTGCAGAATGGAAACCTCAGAAGTTTCATTCTTCACTCCTCTTATCAGCACTTCAGGAGTAGAGCTCCAAAATCTCACAAAATTTAAGAAACATCCTTCCAGATCCCATCACACTTCCTCCAAGAAATAAAAACAAATCAAAAGAAATAGCCAGCAAATGTAAAGCTTGTGTTTAGGATTAGAACGCCTGTCCAAACCAGATAGATGGCTCCTCTAATTACCCAACCAGTGATCCAACCTTCTTTCCACTCACTTGTTTTAAGATTTCAGATTTTCATCACTCCCAAGCCCCGTCCTCACCCCCGGCCCAAAAACTTAAGACAGCAGAGCACTTTTTAAAATCAGAAATATATATGTTAGTTATCCTGTTGGCAGGATATCTATTACTATATCTGCTACGGTGATACAATTTGTTTTCAGATTTCATCTATGTCTCCATATCGAAATTATTTCCGTTAGATATTAGGTTACAGAGGCCAATTGCTGTTGCATAAGATGAAACATTTTCAGTAAAATTAAAAGTGCTTCCAAAACAAGAAATCTTTTGATCAGCTACCTCAGTAATTCCCCTTTTCAGACCCCTAAAAATCAAACCGATTCAATTTAACAAACACCCATGCAGAAGAACCTTTGAGACTAAATAATCTCTCTTTTTCAATGTGCATTTTCTAGTATTTTTGCAGGATCATGTTCTTCATGTCCTTTGTATTATGGTAACAGTAGGAACAATCTCAGGAACAGATAATCGTGAGAACCACTTTTCAGAGTATAAAACTGAAAATTATTTTGTATTGTATTGTTTATATGATATTACCCAAGGTAGTAAACTTGAGCTCATGATATTCTGAATGAGATCAGTGGGTTAATGTTGAACCAAATCTACAGAACTTATTTCATTCTAACCTTTTTACTTCTTACGCTGCAAAAAGATTGGGGCTTGCTTGTTTGTTTAAGAGCTAAATATTGTATGCTTTTCACTAAAAACTAGACAATGAAATCTAGGAAACTTAAGGAGTTTCTTTCAAACAGGGAGATTCCTGGTATCTCAGGCCCTTTGTCAATTTTTTTGTCTCATGTTTTCTTGGAGTGGTTATATTATCAAGATGGCACCACTAAGCATGAGCAGAGAAAGTGTCTCATGTTACTTAATCAACAGGGCCAGATTCTACTACTCTTTCTCACACTTCATTTGCTAATGAAGGCAGTGATCCTGAAATCAGTTCTGCATGGGCAGACACTTGTGTTCATGTGGCACTCACTGCAGGACTGAGGCCAAGACCAGTTCCAGGACAGCTATTGTAATAATTGAGGACTCGCAGGCCTACTTTACCTGTGAGCCTAACTGGTAAAAGTGGGGACAGGTTCATGAATTGTTCCAATGACCTGTTACATAAAACTGTGTAAGAAAAGATGTAAGGAGACAGAAAGACTGAATTAGCTTAAAAATATAAGTCTACTGTTACCAACTGATTGTATTAAGATTATGCTTGGTAAACAAGAGGAGCGTGGGACCAGAAATTAGACCTAACTGGTGGACAAAATAATGAGAGGAGCTATTCCACCCATCACGCTTTTTCCGGCCCTTAACAACGAAACTTTTGGGGAGAAGGGAAGTACTACCACTAATACAGCTACTGTTAAGGGGTTTTTCCACTGAGAGACCCAGCCATCACTGCTACATCATCAAGGATTCCATCCTAATATATGTGAGATCCTGCTATATCTTCCCCTCCCTTGCATGTCTCTTTCCATCCCCCACTATCTTGCTCCTGTCCTCTCAATTTCTCAGCTTTTCACCTGATCCTGAGATCAGCTGCATCGCACAGCATCAGCATGATGAAATGAGAAGACCTGTCCAACTCTGCTCAGCCTGAGAAGGACCAGTGAAGGAAAGGGCCCAGACTAGACCAACCAGATGATGACCCTGACCAAGGAGCTGAGTTGGGGTCCAGAGCAATAGCTGTTGTGTGCAACCTGCAGCCCCAAGGCATCCGTCTGTGACTGACTAGCTGCCTTGTACCATGAGAATATCAACAAAAGCCCTATGTCCCCCATCTTTTACTATCCTGTCTCTTTTCTCCTTTATGTCTGTCTGTTTTATAAAAAGCAGGAAAGTGATTATCACTCCTGACTCATAACTGAACTCAAAACTAACCCCTTTCCTCCCCACCTAAGACTGCTTGAGAAAAATAAAAAACTAACCAATATAAACCCTATCTAAAAAGGTTTTGACTGTTTGTTTTGCATAGTCACTCAATTTCAGTTTCTATGTTTTTTGCTTTGTTTTCATTCTTCTTCTTTTGTATTTTTCATTCAGTACATTTCTAACCTTTGGTATTCATAGAATGCAAGGCCAGAAGGCACCATTGTGATATCTAGTCTGACTTCCTGTATAACACAGGCCATAGAACCTTCCATAAACAATTTCTAGAGCACAAATTTCCTAGGGTGATTATCATGTTACTAAGCAGGCTAAGGTCTCTGAATACCAAGCTCCCAAAGTTTATTTAACACACTTTAATGTTGGACAGTGACAGGGTCATGTTAACTCCTGTGACTCTTTTAGCTCATATATTCCACCTAATTTACTACAACATTACTCACATAGGTAAGGAACTAGATGCACAATTAAGGTCCTAAAAATAAGTAAGTTTGATAGAACTGGGCCCTCACAGAAAGCTATTGATTGGCTCTATCCTGTCCTTATGACATGGAAAGACGTGGACCAATATGTGGAACCCAAGCAGATTATTATTGGGGTGCATTTGGGGACCCATAGGACATTTATATTTAAACACTTATTTTTCTATTTTAGAAAGTACGATCCCTTTTTTAACAAGAAAACAAATATACTGGAAGATTAGTAAGATTCACACCATCACCATCAGTCTTCAACAGACTGATTTAATGACATGTATAGAAGACAGAAAAAATGAGGAAAGTCCACAGCTAATATTTCTCAAAATTAATTTTGCACTAAAAGAAATAAATGGCTAAATAATCATTGCAGACCCTTTTCTCTTCTTCCCTTAAAACAAAGGTGCCATAGAGGAGCAGGATCAGGTGGTAAAGAGTAGAGCCAAACTGAATTTAGGGTAACAAGTTTTGATTTGGATGAAATTTGGCAATTTCAGATTCAGATAAGTATTGGCATATTTTAAAACATGCTCTTTTATCTTTATACCTTTTATTAATGCATCCATTTATAGATGCAATTTGGATATACTCAAACTTCCAGCAGGCAAAATTCATACGTAAGCAGCCAAGAAAACAAAAACTGACTAAAGTTTATGAAATGCTGTCCAAAATAAAATCCTGCTGTTTTGATCCACTCTAGAATAGAGAGATACTTTAATCACAAAAGCTTAGCATTCTTGAAACAAAGAGGGGAAATCATTTCCCCCATTCCATCATAAAACTGGAAGATTAAGTTACATCTCTGTGAAATTCTGATTTGTACTCATGCTATGGAAGCTGATCATATAGCTTTGACTTCAACACATAGCACTAGGCAAGTCACTTGCCCTTCACTTGTACCTCAATCAACTTAATTGAGATACAGGACTTCCTGAAGACCAGATATGCCAGCTGAGCTAAAATTCTTAGCTAAATAGGTTAGCCAACAAAATTAATTTTAATTGAAAATTCTGACTTCTATAACAGTTATATCATAACAGGTTTCAGAGTAGCAGCCGTGTTAGTCTGTATTTGCAAAAAGAAAAGGAGTACTTGTGGCACCTTAGAGACTAAGGAATTTATTTGAGCATAGGCTTTCGTGAGCTACAGCTCACTTCATCTGATGCATTCGGTGGAAAATACAGTGGGGAGATTTATATACACACACAGAGAACATGAAACAATGGGTTTTATCATACACACTGTAAGGAGAGTGATCACTTAAAATGAGCTATTACCAGCGGGGGGGGGGGGGAGGAGGAGGAGGAAAACCTTTTATGGTGATAATTAATTTGCAAACTGGATACAATTAACTTAGGCTTGAATAGAGACTGGGAGAGGATGGGTCATTACACAAAGTAAAACTATTTCCCCATGTTATTTCTCCCCCCCCCCCTGTTCCTCAGACGTTCTTGTTAACTGCTGGAAATGGCCCACCTTGATTATCACCATAAAAGGTTTTCCTCCTCCCCACCCCTTCCTGATGGTAATAGCTCATCTTAAGTGATCACTCTCCTTACAGTGTGTATGATAAAACCCATTGTTTCATGTTCTCTGTGTGTGTATATAAATCTCCCCACTGTATTTTCCACCGAATGCATCCGATGAAGTGAGCTATAGCTCACGAAAGCTTATGCTCAAATACATTTGTTAGTCTCTAAGGTGCCACAAGTACTCCTTTTCTAGTTACATCATACTCTATTCACATTATAGAACTATAAACACTAACAACCTTCAAAAATTAAAGTAGTATAATAGTCAAGAAAAGGAACTGTAAGAGGGAGGGGATATAAATGTTTTCCGAAGGACATATTTATTGACCATGATCATTTCATACCTTTTAGAGCATTTATTGTAAGCATATATTTTTCTGTACTCCTCATACTTTTAATGTGAAAATAGAGAGAGAGAACTGGAAGTATCATTTTGCACAGAGATGTTTGCAAAGGGTGACCTGACACTTCTTTTTTTAAGTCTTATTTTACCTGCTACTCCTACATGAGATGCACAATATTGACAAATAAAAGCATATCTGCTTACTCTTAATTACACAATATACCTTGCAAAAGATAGAGAACATACTCATTGGTATGGAAAGTCTATTCTTATGCTTCTCAACCCTAGAAATAATCATTCAGAATTGATCATGTTCCTCCATCATTAGTTATAAACTGGAAGGTTACATTATTTGCATTGATTTAAAACTAAACAGAAGCAGACTCTGGGTTTTCTTTTCTTTGTTCATTATACCACGGAATCCAAGAGTTGTGCGTATTATTCTGTGCCCAATATTCTGTCTGCCATTATTTAAGATGTATAAGGCAGACTAGAAACCTCAGGGGACTGATAATAGGGTATGGAAATCTTTACCCCTGGGTCACTGGTTTGACTCAACTGTACTTGGTGATCTTAATCTTTAGAATACAATTCAAACTGGCACCATTATTGAAGAGAGGCCAATGACTAAATCGGCAGTAAAACTAAATTACTCTCGGACCCTTAGTCACTCTTGAACTGGGGTGACCATATGTCCCAGTTTTATTTGGGCTGTCCTGTTTTTTCAGATGATATCCCAGTATTGCTTGTACTTTGTTGAGGACATCTAAATGTTGTAGATTTTCATTTCCTTAATCAAAAACATTTAGGTTTTTGTATAAATACAAAACATTTTTTCAAGAGATATTGCTATACCAAGAAAGAATATGCTTTGTGTTTACCACGAACAGTCCATTGGAATAAGTGTTCAGAATGATGAACAGTGTTTGGAATGAAGAGAAAAGTCGAATGACAATCAGACATTATTAAAGCTCTTCTTTTGTTCGGAATAAATATCAATGCCACTCATTCAGAGTTTCAAGACAAACTCATTCAGAACACTAGTTACTGGGGAAAAAATTCTCGACTTAGGGAAATATGCCTGGGTCATTGCTGAATCAGAAGTTGGCAGCAATGACAACAGCACACATTTTTCTAAAAATTCCACTTTTGTCAATTGAAAGACTTTCACAAACCTAAAAAATGTTGCCACAAAAACTCCCAGCTTTTGATTTTGACAATATTGTCATTTTACTCCAGAATAGAGTTAAGGCACACTGATGGAGCAAACCAAAAAATGAGGATTTAACTTGGAAAAACACAAACTAAAACATCTAACAATGGAGTTAGCGATGGATATTAAATAATCATAAACAAAGATACTCTATGAAAGAGAATCTTAAAAAGCAGCAACACTTAAAGAAACCTAAAAGAGGCAGTACTCAGCAAATTAGGGACCCTAATTCTACAGTCCTTACAACTATTGGTGTTTACCTTCTTCTTTCTTTTAATAAGTTTATTTTTTTTTAATTTCTGGATGTGTGTGTGTGTGTGTGTGTGTGTATTGTGTAGCTTTGCATTATTTCACATAATGTCATCTTTTAATCTGTGCTGTTATAAGCCTTCTTTCTGCCTGCAAGGGCTTTCTTGTTTACTTTTCAATGTGGTTGCCACCTGTAACTGTATATTTTTCCTCTGGGGTGAAATAGGTTTTCATCAAGCTGTGTGTGTGTGGGCATTGTCATTGTTTTCTGTGTGGATTTTTATTTTCACTGGGTTTTTTGTTAGTCTGTTTATTTTCTTAATATTCCATCCCTCCCTACCTCCATGGCTCTTCTAGATATAAAAACACTTCCTTTTTTATTATTAACAGCTCATTTTTCTATATATAGATACCCCTATAATCATGCATTTTTTTCCACACAATATTGGCTTTTCTTTTTTTCCCCCAGCGTAACAAGGTGGCACCAATCTCTCGCGAATACCCCCTTCTAGTCGGGTGTGTCTACAGTCTTTCAGTTCTGGTGATCCCTGCCAGTGGTCTCTCAAGTGGTTTTTCAGTGACTAAGCCCCCTGGCCGAGTCTCGCACACTGTCTGTATGTGAATCAGAAAAGACTTCTTCCAGGGTATACAGTCCACCAGGGGCCTACGTCAGCACCCCTCGAATGGTGTATCTCTAGTCCTCTCTGGGCTCAATTTTTAAGTAGTCCTGGCCCTGGAATGGGGCCATACCTCCAGGGCTTCCCTTCCTGGAGACACCATG
Organism: Dermochelys coriacea; assembly: GCF_009764565.3. NCBI lineage: Eukaryota > Metazoa > Chordata > Testudines > Dermochelyidae > Dermochelys > Dermochelys coriacea. Next base: position 233,691,873 of record NC_050069.1, read on the forward strand.
TTCCTGCAGCCCTCCCTGGGCTCAGTCCTTACTCAGTCCCAACAGCCAGCAAGGAGCTCCTTCGTTGCCCCCTCGGTCGCTGCTGGCAACTATCTTAGTCTCAGTCCTAGCAGCCAGACAGGAGTTCTCTCACTCCCTTCCCTTCCAGAACTGAGCTGTCCTCTTTCAGCCAGCCAGGAACACAGTTCTCTCTTCTCCAGTTCCAGGCAGCAACTGACTGCTGTTCTATTCTGCAGCTCCTTTTATATGGCCCTGCTGGGCCCTGATTTGCTGCTTCTCTAAAACTCACTCTAAGCTGCTTGGAGGATTTCTCTTCTGCCCCTTCCCGGGACAGGGTATGGCAGGACCCTGAGGCCTCCAGCAGGGGGCTTATGGGCCTAGTCCACTCCATCACACCCAGCTTGTGTTCACAAGTTGCCATTGTCACCTTACATGTATGGAAGAGATAAGCAGAGAAAAAATTTTGCAGCCCACACACATCAGGACATATCCCTTAGTAAAACACAAATCAGAGAAGTTTGTGAAAGATATTGCTTTGTTTGACAGCTTCAAAGAATCAGTTGTACTGGGGTGCATTTTAAGTTTTATTTAATTAAAATCATAAGCCCAGGTATGAGGTTTTTCTGCCATCAGTGAACACAGGAGCAGCATATTCAATTTTTCACATGAGTAGTTTTTATGCTTTTTATGCCTCCAGCCACTGAATCTCCCAATCAGTCACAGCAGAGTATATTAAAAATACTTCTGGTCGAATGTTAGGAGGCCCTAAATCTCTGCACCCCTCGCCCAAATCCTTTACTTTTTAGTTCCAACATACCACTCAGACTATGTGTTATACTGACTCTTTCTCTGAAACTGTCCCACAATTCTAATACCAGCGCGGCTTTATTGGTGGTAATTATGATGGGAACATCAGCACAGACAAGGTTTCAAGAAAAAAGAAAAGGAGTACTTGTGGCACCTTAGAGACTAACAAATTTATTAGAGCATAAGCTTTCGTGAGCTACAGCTCAAAGAGTTCACTAGTATTTGAAGCACTATGTTGCCTAAACCTGCTCAGAGAAGGTTACACAATGGAATGGTAAAAAAGTCTTGCACCTTGTCTACATGAGCATTCCCACTATTGCTACCACAAGTAGAGATGCACTTGTGCTAGCAAAGTTGTGTCAGAAAAATGGATAAATACAGCCACAGAAGGGAGTTGCAGCACTCAGCTGATGCTTTTTTCCCTTGAACAACCAGTTTTCCTCCCTGGCCAGCCTCTCCTCTTTCCCTAAAGACAAGACTGCATTTCTCTTCACCACCCCACCCATCCCCCAGAGGCTGCTGAAGACAATGTGCTGCCCTATACAAAACTTCAGTGTGTTGCCTCCCTCCTACACCTTTAAAAGTTTGTGGCAGACCCCCAGCACCTCCCCTGCAGCTGCTGCCACCCCGGAACCTCATGCACCTGGGTTGGAGGTTGTTGGGGCAGACTTCAGCCTGGGGCTGCAGAGGCTGCTGGGTCCCATTGATAGACCCTGTAGGGTGGGAACAGTCTGAAATCAGGGCAAGCAGGATGAAAGTCCCTCTGGCTTATGCCCTAGGCCCTGCAAGAAGCCAACACCTGCCCCTGGGTGGGCAATAACGCTTTCTGGGGCTACCCTTCACAATGGACTTTTCCAGGCAGGTTGACACAAGCTGCCTGGGCCTCAAGATGGAAGTGAGTCCCAGCTCAGAACTCCTGGACAGTAGTGGCTCCTTCCCCAGAAGCAGCTCAGCTCAACCACAATGGGACCTGCACCCTGGTAGAGGACACCTCCCAGCCCAAAGGGCCCCAGTTAACAGGCAGAATAGATCCTTACCACCCCCCATGCACCCAGTACGAAGCCATCCTTGTTGGGGATTATCATGCTTCTGTACTAGATATGGATTGACTACAGAGCTTACTTCTACAGAACGGTCTCCAATAAAAACATATTTTTGACAATATACAATATTCATTGCTGTACTCTAATAATAGAGCTCTGTGTTGATCACTTTAACTCCTTTAAGTTATTATCCACATTTGCTTTTCACCTCCAGGCAATTCTCTGAAGGAACAAAGCCTATTGGTAAGGACATTTTAATCTTTTCTACGGAAATGCCAATTGATTCCAAAACAATAGTTAATAAGTGACCATGAATTGCTGAACACAACTCAAACGTCATTAGGCCCACTAAATTGTCCAGAAGATAGGCTCCCTTTCATCTGCAATTCAACAGATTGGAAAAACACATTTAATACAGAAACTGTTGAAAATTCAGACAAATCATATTTCCACTTGTGAATATATTTTCATTTATTCTTTGGGCTTATTTCAAGCACATTTGAAATAGTTCAGAGGAATTGCTTTTCCTCCACTGTGCTGGTAAACAAAGACATATAGAGAATGTCTGAACGAGCAATGAAAAAAAGCCTTTAATACTGGCACAGGTAAACTGGCAAAATAAATTGGCCCAAAACAGGAATATACATTCCATTCAGCATAGCTATTTTACCAGACATTTAAACAAAACAGAAATCTAACGCATATCTAGCTAGATTACTTACTAAGTTCTAAGATTCCATTCCTTTTCTGTTCCTGGCAAAAGCATTACACAGACAGACAGACCTTTTGTTCCCCTGCCTCCAGCTTTGAAAGTATCTTGTCTCCTCATTGGTCATTTTGGTCAGGTGCCAGCAAGGTTATCTTAGCTTCTTAACTCTTTACAGGTGAAAGTGTTTTGCCTCTGGCCAGGAGGGATTTTATAATTCTGTATACAGAAAGGTAGTTACCCTTCCCTTTATATTTATGACACGCCCCCCAAATCAAAGATAGGGGAAAACACTGGCTGTGATTTCTTCCTGGAGCTCTACGAGAAAACAGAGTTAATAAGACACGTGCACCTCTAACTATACTACCAAGTGTATAAAGACTAACAATGTTTTCCACATCTCAAGGACAATTTTAACCAGTTGATTCTGGGAAACTTTCACGGGAGAGTGCATCAACCACTTTGTTAGAAGCTCCTGAGATGTGCTGGATGTCGAAATCAAAATCTTGGAGGGCTAAACTTCACCGAATAAGTTTTTTGTTATTTCCCGTGGCAGTATGAAGCCACTGTAGTGCAGCATGGTCGGTTTCCAGGTGGAAACGCCGTCCCCAAACGTATGGGCGTAGCTTTTTCAGAACGTAGATAATGGCGTAACATTCTTTTTCACTGACTGACCAGTTGCTTTCCCTCTCAGACAGCTTCTTGCTGAGAAACACTACAGGATGGAATACTTGATCCGGTCCTTCCTGCATTAAAACTGCTCCCACAATTCGCTCGGCTGCATCTGTGGTTACTAGGAACGGTTTGTCAAAGTCTGGGGCCCTTAGCACAGGGTCAGACATGAGTGTCACTTTAAGCTGGTTAAAGGCCTTCTGACACTCTTCAGTCCACTGAATGGCATTGGGCTGTTTCTTTTTGGTTAGGTCTGTCACTGGGGCAGTGATTTGGCTGTATTGCGGTACAAATCGCCTGTAATATCCAGCCAAGACTAAGAAGGATTAGACCTGTTTCTTTGACTCTGGGACAGACCACTTCTGGATAGAATCCACTATGGCCTGTAGGGGGTTGATAGTTCCTTCACCCACCTGGTGTCCAAGGTAAGTCACTCTGTTTAGGCCTATTTGACACTTCTTAGCCTTAACAGTTAGTCTGGCCTCCCTTATGTGCTAAAAGACTTTTTGTAGATGTTCCAGGTGTTCTGCCCAAGAATCTGAAAATATGGCCACATCGTCAAGGTAGGCGACTGCATATTCTCCTAATCCTGATAGGAGACCATCTACAAGTCTTTGGAAGGTGGCGGGTGCATTCCGCAGCCCGAAAGGAAGCACATTAAATTCATACAGCCCAACATGTGTGGTGAAGGCTGACCTTTCCTTGGCGGATTCATCTAGCGGTACCTGCCAGTACCCCTTGGTTAAGTCCAAGGTAGAGATGAACTGGGCCTATCCCAGTTTCTTCATCTGTGTGTGGCATTGGATAGTTGTCTGGGCGAATCACAGCATTCAGCTTACAGTAGTCCACGCAAAAATGTATCTCCCCATCTGGTTTGGGAACTAGAACCACTGGAGATGCCCATGCCAGAGGGGCGGATTAACCCATCTCTAGCATATCCTGGATCTCCCATTCTATAGTGGTTTTAGCTTGAGGAGACACCTGGTAAGGTTGGACTTTAATTGGGTGAGCATTACCTGTGTCAATGGAGTGGTATGCCCCTTCAGTCAGTCCTGGGGTAGCTGAGAATGTCTGCGCGTAGCTAGTGCACAGCTCCTTGACCTGCTGTCACTGCATACACCCAAGGGTCATGGAGAGGTTCACCTCTTCCACGCCACCATCACTTTTCCCTTCGTAGTAGACACCTTCAGGCCACACAGCATCATCTCCTCCCTGGGCTGTAAACTGACAAACCTTTAATTCTCTGGAATAAAAGGGCTTTAGAGAATTAATATGGTACACCTTAGGCTTTCAGTTGGAGGTGGGGAACGCTATGAGATAATTTACAGCTCCCAAGTGCTCTTGGACCATGAATGGCCCTTCCCACAACGCTTCCATTTTATGGGCCTAGAGCACCTTTAAGACCATGACCTGGTCCCCTACTTTGAAGGAACGCTCTCTGGCATGTTTATCATACCAGGCTTTTTGCTCTTTTTGAGCATCCTATAGGTTTTCTTTAGCAAGGGCTAGAGAGATTTGGAGGGTGTTTTGTAGGTTGGTTAGAAAGTCCAGAATGTTAGTTCCTGGAGAAGTTGTAAACCCCTCCCATTGCTGCTTCAACAACTGTAATGGCCCCTTAACCTTGCAGCCATATACAAATTCAAATGGTGAAAACCCTAAACTGGGATGGGGTACAGCTCTGTAGGCAAAGAGCAACTGCTCCAACACTAGGTCCCAATCATTGGAGTGCTCATTTACGTATCATGGCCCCCAAAGTCCATTAAATTTCTCCACCAAGCCATTTGTTTGATGATGGTAAGGGGTGGCAACCAAGTGATTCACCCCATGAGCTTCCCAAAGGCTTATCATAGTTCCTGCCAGGAAATTAGTTCCTGCATCTGTGAGGATGTCGGAGGGCCAACCTATTCTGGCAAAAATGTCCATTAGTGCCTGGCACACACTTTTAGCCCTGGTGTTGCTTAGAGCTACTGCTTCCGGTCATTGGATGTCAAAATCCACGAAAGTCAGTATGTACTGCTTTTCTCTGGATATCTTTTTTGGAAAAGGACCCAGAATATCCACAGCTACTCGCTTAAATGGAACCTCCATGATGGGGAGTGGCTGGAGAGGGGCTCTCACCTGGTCTTGGGGTTTTCCCACTCTTTGGCATACCTCACAAGACTGGACATAGGTAGAAACATCCTTGCCCATTCCCTCCCCCAGTGGAATGACCTCCCCGAACGGTCTTTGGTCCTATTCACCCCAGCATGGCCACTAGGATGATCGTGGGCTAAGCTCAAGAGTTTGACCCGGTACTTAGTTGGAACTACCAACTGTCTCTGAGGATACCAGTCTTCCTGATGTCCACCAGAAAGAGTTTCCTTGTATAAAAGTCCTATTTCTACAACAAACCTGGATCGATTAGAAGAGCTGAGAGGCGATGGGTTGCTCCATGCTACCATCCAAGCTCTCTGGAAGCTTTCATCTGCTTTCTGTTCGGTCTGGAACTGTTCCCTTGATGCTGGAGACATCAGTTCCTCATTGGATTGTGGACCTAGGCTTGGTCCCCCTGGAAGCGATGCAGGTGATAGGGCTGTTTCCGTTGACTGTGAACTGCTCTCTGCTGGTGCACTATGTTGCGGTTCAGGCTTCAGCTGAGCCTCTTGTGTAGGGTTATCTGCTGCTGCTGGTGCAGGTTCGGTAGGGCCCTCTGGTGTTGGGGTTGCAAGCACTGGATTCAGTGCTGACACTGGTTCTGGTGCTGGTTGTTCCGCCAATTCCGGTTCTGGGACTTGCTCTGTCTAGGTCTCTGGGACTGGATCCACTACTGCTGTTGCTGATGTTGGCATGGGGTCCAGATTCATTACCTCTGACCAGGTCCTGGTAGAAGTTTCTGGAACAGAGCTAGGCGTGACAGCTTGCTTAGCCTGGATGTGGGTGACCATTCCCACCCTCTTGGCTAGCTTCACATGATTGGCCAAGTCTTCCCCCAACAGTATGGCGATAGGATAATCACCATAGACTGCAAAAGTCCACATTCCTGACCAACCCTTTACTGGACAGACAACTTGGCTGTAGGCAAATTGAAAGAGTTGGATTTGAAGGGTTGAATTGTTACTTGGATCTCTGGGTCTATTAAATTGGGGTCCACTAAGGAAGCATAGATAGCCAACACTTGCGCTCTGGTGTCCCTCCATGCGGTGACCTTCTTCCTGCCCACACTCACAGTTTCCCTCCGCTCTGAGGGTATCTGGAAGGTATCTGGGCCCGAGGACCTCTGGTGTGATTCCGGTGCAATGAACTGTAATCTGTTGGGGTTCTTGGGGCAGTTGGCCTTTACATGCCCCGGTTTGTTACATTTAAAACATTGTCCAGCTGACAGGTCACTGGGGCAAGGCGGGTTGCTGGAGAGCGGTGTGGCGGGATGATAAGGTGTCTGGAGTGTTCCTTGGCATGTAATTGGGGCCTTGGACTGCCCCTGGTAGTAGGGTGTGGTTTGACGTTGTCCCTTCTGGTATCCGCTCCAACTGCGACCAGCGTTGTTCCTCTCTACTCCCTCCACCTATTTTGTTCTGGTTTGCCCCTTCTGATATTCGCCCCAACTGCTACTAGTTTTTTTCTTTTCTGCCACCTCCACCCATTTGGCTCCAATCTCCCCCGCCGTGATTACAGTTGTGGGCTTCCCATCTAGGATGTATCTCTCTATTTCCTCAGGAACACCCTCTAAGAACTGTTCCATTTGCATTAGGAAGGGCAACTCTTCTGGAGATTTAACACTTGTTCCTGATATCCAGGCATCCCAATGTTTAACAATGTGGTAGGCATGTTGGGTAAATGACACAGTTGGTTTCCATGTTAGGGCTCTGAACCGCCGATGGGAATGCTCAGGTGTTAATCCCATTCTGACTCTCGCCTGGGTTTCAAACATTCATACTTGTTCATGTGTTCCTTAGGCATTTTACCCACCGCCTCGGCTAAAGGTCCATTGAGCTGCGGCCTCAGCTCTACCATGTATTGGTCTGTAAAGATGCTGTACCCAAGGCAGGCCCTTTTGAAGTTTTCTAAGGCCTCGGTATCATCGCCTACCTTGTAGGTGGGGAACTTTCTGGAATGGGAAGTGGTACCTGGAGAAGGATTGCTAGGGTTTGTTGGTATATTCTGCTGAGCCTTTACCTTCTCCATCTCCAGTGTATGCTTCCTCTCTTTTCCTTCTCCTCCAGTTTTTTTTCCTTCTTCTCCAGTTCTTTTTCCCTTGCCTCCATAGCTCTCCTGTGGGCAGCCTCTAGGGCTTTTTTCTGCCTCTTTCGCTGCCTCCAGTCTGGTTAACTCCAATTTGTGTTGTGCCTTGGTTTCTGTCATGTTAGCCTCTCTGTTTTTAACTAACTTTACACCCGAGAGTTAGAAAGAAAACAACAAAACAAAACAAAAAAACCTGGCTTGTAAAATTTTGTTGTGCTGTAACCTGATACCCATGTTCTCTGATAGTTATTCTCAGCCTAAAGAAAAGTCCTTTGTCTCCAGGCAAATAGACAGAAAAACCCTCTAGTTGCTCTTAGCTTTAAAAAACAAAACAAAAAAAACCCACCTCTTCAGGTCTGTGAAAAACTTGTGAATTTCCCTGCAGGAGGTTAACTACCCTGCCGTGAGGTAGAGAAGACTCCAGCTCAAAAAAAACAAATCCCTTTTGTCTCTGCTCTGGCCCCCAGGCAGAGATAAAAATACTCTAACTGCTTTCAGCTTAAAACCTGCTGTCAAGCAGCCCAAAGAAAAAAAAATGTCCTTTTAAAATCTGTGCTTCTGGTTCAAAATGATTCCAAAAAAATCTCAAATTGATCTCAAAATGATCCCACCGCTCTGCCACCATGTCAAGGTTCCTTCCCCACTCTGAACTCTAGGGTACAGATGTGGGGACCTGCATGAAAGACCCCCTAAGCTTATTCTTACCAGCTTAGGTTAAAACTTCCCCAAGGTACAAGCTTTTATCTTTTGTCCTTGGACCTTATGCTGCCACCACCAAGCGTCTTAAACAAAGAACACAGAAAGAGCCCACTTGGAGACGTCTTCCCCCCCAAATATCCCCCCAAGCCCTACACCCCCTTTCCTGGGGAAGGCTTGATAAAAATCCTCACCAATTTGCATAGGTGAACACAGACCCAAACCCTGGGATCTTAAGAACAATGAAAAAAACAATCAGGTTCTTAAAAGAAGAATTTTAGTTAAAGAAAAAGTAAAAGAATCACCTCTGTAAGATCAGGATGGTAAATACCTTACAGGGTAATCAGATTCAAAACATAGAGAATCCATCTAGGCAAAACTTTAAATTACAAAAAGACACAAAAACAGGAATATACATTCCATTCAGCACAACTTATTTTATCAGCCATTTAAACAAAACAGAAAACTAACGCATATCTAGCTAGATTACTTACTAAATTCTAAGACTCCATTCCTTTTCTGTTCCCAGCAAAAGCATCACACAGACAGACAGACCGTTTGTTCCCCCGCCTCCAGCTTTGAAAGTATTTTGTCTCCTCATTGGTCATTTTGGTCAGGTGCCAGCGAGGTTATCTTAGCTTCTTAACCCTTTACAGGTGAAAGGGTTTTGCCTCTGGCCAGGAGGGATTTTATAGTTCTGTATACAGAAAAGTAGTTACCCTTCCCTTTATATTTATGACAGCCCAGCAAATAGTATTTAAAATGCAACATATACAAAGTTAAACTGCAAATGGAAAAAAAAACCTCAAAGGAACACCGGTGTACTAAAAATGGTTCATAATGTATCTAAGGGTCTTGTCAAAGGGCTGTCTATTGATTAATTTACTTTCCTGTTGCTCAAAAAACAAAACTATGTTTTTTCAACATTACAACATAGCTAATGTTAGCTACATGATTACATTTCCTTCGCCTCATTCAAAAGTTTGGAAAACATATAGCATAACAAGTCTATATAAATATGTATTTCAAGATAAAGAATTGTCCAACAGGAATTAAAGCTGAGAGTTAATATTAGTAACTTCAAGGTAATAAAAAAATACAAGAATAATGTAATTATCCCAAAAAGTAGTATTATACACTTAGGAAATTCAGAGTTAAAGTTAAACTTTAAAGAAATCAAACAGGAAATCGTGGTTTTAAGAGAAGAAGGCACAGTTATGATCATGTCATCTGATTTCTTGCATAACACAGGCCATTAAATTTTACCCACTAACTCTTACATTAAGCTGAGTTTTGTTAAGGTATTTTAGTACAGTTAATGTACCCAAACAACCTTAACTCTGCCCTACAATGATACCATGAGAGAAAGGAAAATGAAAAACTAATCTGTTCTTAAAAGTCAGTTTAATTTAATCAGGACCACAAACATTAAAATACCTTAATCATAATTGTATGTTTATTGCATTATCAACTGGGAAACGGTTACGATGGCAGAGGTCATATAAGTACCTAGATAGATTAAGCACTGAGAAATTAAAATGGCCAGTGCAAGTTTGATCATTTTAGGGATTTTGTTTGAACTGGGGACTACACGAAATTTATATCTTGGGACAAGCTCTTCATGCTTTCCAGCAATCTTGACCCATTTCAAGCTTCCACTCTCCTTCTTGTGTTTCAGTTGCAGAAATTGTTTTATGTGGGTCTCTGCAACACCAACATACAGACAAATGTGAATTGGTAGCCCTAACCCTGCAATGGGACCATGCAGACATTTCCTCAGATCTACAAGAAGTCCCTCTGAAGTCAATGTGACTCTATGTAACTGTAGGTCTTACGTGTGTTTATTCTTGTGCAGGATCCTGGCCTATTAAACTACCTCTCTTAAATGACCCAGAGTTCCACATCACACATGGCCACACCCATGTGTATCAGAGTAGAATTCAGCTCCACATCTTCCTGGTAAATTAAGAGTACGGGCAGTTACTATCTCATTTTACCTTTAAAAGATAGTTATCCAGTTTTATACTGACAGATTTAAAAAAAAAACAAAAAACAGCCTATAAAGGCCTGTTCCTGCAAAGATCTTCCTGCAGGTGAATGCGTGCACCCATGTTGAGCCTCACTGAAGTTAATGGAGCTCTGACTAGGCAGAGGAGTCCACCCACATGGAGCAGGAACAGTACATAATTTTACTCCCAAATTTAACTGGATGCTGTTGTGATAGTTGGTCCTTACAAATTTACTCCATGAGTTCAATGGTAAAAAGTGAGTATAAGCTCATAAAATTCACAATAACTTATAACAAATGTTGATGGGGAAAGGTACAAAAGGGAGATAGACTGAATTAGTACAAACCAAAAGGCCAACTGATGTAACTCAAGGACTGTGTTAAGATCATTTTTGGTAAACCAGAAAAGTATGGAACCAGAAATCTGAACCAATATTGGTGTATTAGAAACAAGGCCTAATTGGTGGACAAAATAATGAGGGGCTGTTCCACCCACCACTTCCTTTGTGGGTCCTTAAAGAAAGAGACTGTTGGATCAACTAAATATTCAGGCCCTAAAACGCAAGCACCTCAAAATTTGTAACAGGAAAATCACTAACAACATTTGATAGAAATTAAAAATATAAGGCTTTGAACTTGGAGCAACAAAATCCCCTAACATATCGATGTTTGCAGAAGATAAAGAAATGTTGACATTAAAGAATCAGTGTGCTCTCCAAACCCTTCCCCCATCCCTTACTAGATTTAGGGGCTAAAGTGGTGTAACATCCTGATTTAAAACACAAATATAAAATGAAGGATTACTAATGGTAAAATACAAAGCTTTGATAGCTATATTTTTATTATTTGTAACTGTAGATAGTGAATTAGTTCAGATGAGGTGCCTGGCGTGTATGTTTTTGCCAATACTTCTTTTACAAAGAATTGCTGATCTGCTTAAAATGCTGTTGCTACTGACAGAACAAAAGTAGCATGTTGTGCTGGAAGTTTTGAGGTAAAAAACACATCTTTTTAACAGCAAGAAGCCTTTTACTGGGAGAACCCAGGAATAGAGTAACACAGAATGACATGACACAGAAACTGGATAAGCAACAACAAAAGGCAGAAGTTGGGGAAATTGAAGCGTACACATGCATAATGTATGGGTTACATAAAAAATAAATGGTCAATATGCTAAAAAAGGTGATTGGAGAAAAGTTAGGCAATTCAGAATATGAAAATGTATAAGTCAAAGTGAACACAGCCCATGTTGGAGAAACACCAGACTACAAAATGAAGGAACAGGACTGAAGGATCAGACCAAGGGATCAGAGGAGGCAATGACTATCATGAAGTATAGGAAAACTTTCCGGTGATCTAAAATGTGATAACTTGGGCCCTCTACCAATTACCTTGTCTATTATTATTGTCTGGCAAAAATATAAATATAGTATCACTTATATGATACTATAAGTGACAATAACTCTGTCTGAAATTGTATAATAAAGACAAAAATTAATTAAGTCTACACTGGATGCACTTGTGACTCATTTTCCCAATTTAACCCCCAAAAGACTTTGGGGAGAAAAACTGGCTACTGGAGTTTTGCCAGTTTTTGCAAAACTGCAAAACTGAGGCATGCTTCACCATCATTGCTGCCAGGCCCCATCTCTTAGGACCCAATGATCTTCATCCTAATCCTGAGTGACGTCCTATTGACCAGACTGGGCCAGAGAGAGAAGGACCCAGATGACATTGCCACCTCTACTGGCTCCAGCTGAATCCCAAAAATCACCTGGAATAAAATGGGGTCAGACTTTAACAGCAGCAGCAGCTCCAACCCATCTCAACTAACTTCTTCTCTTTTACCCAAAAGGACAGCTATTACCATCTAAGAGATTGTCAAATAAGGGATTTTTTCCTTCTAAAAACTCTCTCCAACTAAAGGGAAAGGAAACCAGGGATGTTATTAGAAGCATTATTTAATGCTTTACCCATTTCAAATACTTTAACAGTTTTCCTTTTTTCTTTAACTTTAACAAAAGGGTAAAAAGATTTTAACAGCGTGTTTGCCATGGTACTAAGCAGGCTGACATCTCTATATCAAACCCGAGATCTTGTTTAACACTATTTAATGCTGAACAGTGACTGGGTTATGCTAACACCGTTGGCCCACATATTCCATTTAAATAATATAACAATGCTCAAAATTGCAGGCACGAGTCGGGATATGTTCATATCTATGTAATTGGAAGGTAAATATTAGTTATCTAAATGCTGTAATTTGTGTCCACAATAAACTGCCACTGTAACTTTGCACCTAGAGATTACTTTAAACACAAAATTAGAAACTGGGCTAAGGCCTCTTTAAAAATATGACAGTCATCAACTGTCTATTTACGATACTAATACATTACACATGGTTCACCCAAAAAGATGACTTACCTTCTGAAAGGTATAGAAGCATGAATGGCTTTCCGAGAGCTGGCCAGTTGGGATTATAGATATACCTTCTGATTGTTAAGTTACTGAAGCAGAATGCACATTCCAGATTCCTGCTCAGGAGCAAAGAATGACAAAATAGCCACCACTCAGTGAAATATATTTTATCTGCTACTCAGAAACAATTCTTTAAACTGCTAATAAAATGCATTGAACTTTGCCATTGATTTTTATTAAGAGCATCATGTTTTGTTTTTGTTTTCTAAGGAAATAAAATATATAAACCAGTATAAGTGATAAAACTGCTAGGAGAAGGTCAACATACACATCTATTTGTCACTACCAGAATGACGAGCACTATCAGCATTTCAACACACCCTTTCTTAAACCATTTTCACTTCTCTTTTTAGAGAACATTTTAATTGAACCTACTGAATACCTCTGTGCACATTTATTGTGTGTGTTAATCTTCTGAAAATCAGAGCTCATGCTACCGAGAACACATGCGATAAAAAGGTACTTTATATGAAAATGCCAAAAGGCATACACAAAGTGGTCATTCATAAGACAAAATAAAATTATGACATCTCTGCACAATGAATTTAATTTATTATCCACATAAAACCTTATAATGGGGGTTTTTTTCTTAGTAGGGCAACACACTAAAACTGCAGCACAACAGCTTTCATTTAACATACTACCTCATATACTATGTTTGTACTGAGCAATTTAACAATAAAATTATTTGCATTTTTATCCTTTGCCATAGCTAGTATGTACACTAAGTTTAAGCAGGAACTACCTCGAGTTAATACAGTCTTTGACAAATATTCTATTTTAAAGTAGCCATTTTCCTCCTTAAAATACCATAGCAAACTTTCATATTTTGCTTTACTTATCTTTACTTCTATTCCCTCAAATGCCATTCATGACAATGAAAAACATATAGGATATTAAAAAAGAAACCACACCAACCCTACAGTATTCCCATAAACTGTGCTTTTAAAAGTCAGAAAAAATGAAAGAAAGGATTCCTGGACATAACTTTAAAGAGTCATGAGCTAAAGAAAAGCTGAATATATCTACAAATGAAAGGATGGATAGCCCTGTGGTTACAGCGTAGGGCTGTGAAATCAGGAGACCTGAATTCTATTCCTAGCTTTGCCAAAGGCTTTTTTGGGGACTTTGAACAATTACTTAATCTCTCTCTCTAATTTTCCCTATGGGTAAACATTGACTATGTTTGTTGTGAAAATTAATTTACGTCCATTAAACATGATGAGATCATTGGATAGAAGGTGCTCAGGAAGTGCTGTTAAGGAGCATATCCTAAACCACCTCCGTCCTCACATAGTCTGAGAGATCTCTTACCAGTGTGGTTCCATTCGAGCAGATAGAGGGGAAATTTGGAGGTAGGATTCCACCATTCCATGCAGGGGTTTCAAACCACCTGCATGATATAGCATTCTCTGGCCCCCAGCCTACAGTGCAGTTTTGGTGGCTGAACATGTCAGGAGCAGCTACACAGATCCACAAACTGGAATGGCAGCGTGGGAGCCATAAAGGCTCCTGAAGCTGTAGTAGGGAGAGAGGGAATTCTCATCCACTGCCACTGTTACCCCTGGGAGCGGTTGTCACATTCTGGGGTGCAGTCCAGAGCAGTGAGGGGTTGTGTCACTACCTGCCCTGTAACCTTGGGTGCCTCACAAAGTTTTGCTGTTGTAGCTCCCAACTTGGGCCACTCACAAACAACTTACCAGCACGCAGGTCACACCCTGAGTGTCTGTGTTCTATACAACCAGCCCTGGCTCAGCAGTTCTAACCCCAGCAGCCTGACTACAGCATCATTCTGGCTTCCAACTTTGTTACCACTTGCAGGATGACCCCAACACACTTGCAGTCCTGAATTTTCCCAAAACCATACACTCTGCATGTCCAGCCCTTTCCTGGACAGTTCAGAGAAATAATATCGTTTGTTTGCTTGTTTAAAGGGACACAATACACCAGTTTGCCGCATAACCTTTACATCCACGTTAGTACAAACACAACACCGTGGGTTTAGATAGTAAAGCAGGTTTATTAACAAAAGAATAAAGGATTTTAAGTGAGTTCAAGTATAAGAGATAAAGTTAGAAATAGTTACCAGCCTGGCCAGTGGGCAGGAACTCAGGGGGACGAAGATGAGCAGTGGGCGAGGCCACAAATCCATAACTGGTGACCCCCCCCAACACACTTCTACACAGGTTCCAGCACTCCTGCAGGGGTCCCCAAATTGGCTGAGACCCCTGAGCACAGGCCAAAAGTGGTGGAAGCTCTCTAATAGTGCAAGGGCCACTGAAAGCCGAACTGTGGCTCTGTCCCCTCGCGCTGCCTCTTACACTGAGGCCACGCCCCCACGCTGCCTCTTGCCCCAAGGCCCCACTTGTTCCGCTTTCTTTCCCTCTTCCCCGTCACTCGCCCTTACAGTAAAAAGTCCCCCCACCGCGATTCTGGAGCTCCTGGCACAGGCCCCATAGGCCCGTATGTTAATCTGCCACTGCTTGTATTTGGCCTTACATGACAGTAAGTGGGGCAGGAAAAAGATTATCGGTTTCGAACCTTACCATGATGTCATGACCGGGTTTGTGGATTATACATACCGATGGAGATGTTCGTCATTGTGAGGCCAGCCCCTGGTTTTTCAAAAAGGTTCATGGGAAAAACACTGGTTACCATTAAGGGTAAGTCTACACTGCATTTTAAAACCTGTGCTAAAAACAGCAGTGTACACATTGCATCTCAGGCTGGAGCTTTGACTCTGACGCCCAGGGAGGGAGGTGGACTTCAGAGCCTGAACTCCAGCCTGAGTCACAGTGTCTACACTGCTGTTTTTAGCATTGTAGTGTGAGCCCTGATGAGAAGAAACTGCATCTTTTTTGGCTCTTTCAACAACGAAGGGCCAGAGACTCTAAACTGAAGCCAAAAATCCCCAGGATCTGCCTCCTGGGGCTGCCCTGAAAGACCCTTTGAACTGACAGTCCCTACAACTGTGTCACTCTTCAGATTTAGATGGTAACTCAATTGTGTATATGTTTGCTTGTTTTAACCTGTAAATAACTGTCATTCTTTTTTCCTAATTAATAAACCTTTACATAGTTTATTATAGGATTGACTACAGTCATTGTCTTTGGTGTAAGATCTAGGGTACCAATTGATCTGGGGTAAGTGACTGTTCTCTTGGGACTGGAAGTAACCTGAATGTGGTGTGATTTTTGGTGTAAGTGACCATTTATCACAAAGTTCAGTTTGTCTGGGTCGCAAGATAGGTCTGAAGGGACTATCTGGGACTCCAAGGTAAGACTGTTACAGCGATCCAGGAATTCACATTTGTTACTGGCGTGGTGACATCTAATTATAGAACATGCCACCAGTTTGGGGTGTCTGCCCTGAGGTATTCACAGTCGTGAGCCACTCCAGACACCGCGACAATCACATATATTATAAGACTCCAAGCAAGTACTATGTTCTGCATTATCTTTTGTAAACTCGGAATCATCTACAGAATTTTAGAAAGGAAAGTTACGGTAGTTATTTATGTAATTGATACCCCTCTCACAGTCTAGGTAGGACAGACATATAGCACATATTTCTGTGCTTAACTCCAATTCCTGTTTGGCAAGACACTACCACTGTAGATGAGAGCACACATGCTAATAAACTAGACTAGATGCTTCAAAGGGATAGGTCAGTAATAATTAAACTGAATCTCCTCTGAACAGAAGGATGAACAAAGTGACGACTAGAAGCTTCTTCCAGATTCTGACCCTAAACATTTTATGATTTTTCAGTTACCCAAAAAGTCTCAAAATTGATATTCATCAGAAAAAAATAGTGTCCAGACTTTAGGACCCAATTCTGCAAACACATGAGCCACTCTACTGACATGTTGTCCCACTGAGCTCATATGAATAGTTACTCATGTCTGTAATTGTTTCTACAATCATGACCTATGTTCATAAATGGAGTTGTTCCAGGCTTTCAAAGCTGATGTGAAGGCTAGAGACAATGAAAAAGGAGGTTCGGCTTATTTGAAGCTAAATACATTCAGAACTTTATTTTTATTTCATTGTAAATAAATATGTATAATGATAGTGTTTACATTTTTGTTTATATGTTACAGATTTTACACCAATCCAAAAATCTCTCACCTATTAATGAGGGTCATTGCTTTTATTTTTTTTAAATCCCACATTGAAAATAAGGATTAAGAGCAAAATTCCCCTCTAAACTCCACAAAGGAGATCTCAGCTGGGATAGTTTGCTCTCCTAGATACATGTATTGCCCAGTATCTTAAAACAAACAAAACATACTAGCATTAATGACTATTTACTTTTTTATTGATTTTAGACGAAGTATAACGTCACCACTTCAGCTATCTGTATTTTGATCATAAAATTAACTTATTTTTAATTAGACTTTTTAAAAATAGTTCTACCAAAATCCCATACTCAAACACGAATGAATGAATGAATGAATGAATGAATGAATGGACTGAACCAGAAACACAGTGAAGGCAAATGACAGTGAGAATTTAAGGAGCCTTGAATCCCTACGTGCCGACTTGAGAGAATTTACTATCTCATCTGCCAGAGCTACAGATGTAGGAGGGGCTACTGATGAAGTGTTCTGAGTACCAAGACACAGACAAAGCAGACATGCTGGTAGAACCCTTTGCATGAACAAGACTTTCGTGACAACAATAGAAAATTAGAACAAAGTAATCTTTTTAAAAGAACATTCCAATAAAGAATGAATGACTGAAATTAACTGCAAAAAAGAGAAATGAGTGCAATACAGAAGGAAATACAGACCTGTGTTTAGGGTTGTTTTTTAATAATCTGATTATTAGCGGCCCTGGATTTCACAGCAGCAGATTTCCTTTAAAAGAACTATCACCGCAGCAAAAGTAAAACTAAATCGCACATAAATTAACTTAGAAGAAACCATACTAAGCAAACATTTTTAAATGTCTATTGGGACAAACGTTTGCTTAACATTTATTCTGTTTTATCAGCAGCAAAGTACCACTTTATTCACCCAATAGATCTTAGGCTTCAAACTGGAATTCAAAAAGTTAAATCTACAGTGCATTCATTAGATGCAAAGTTCACCTGAAGTGGTGACTGTAACATAAATAAACATTGCTCTCAGCAAACAATGCTCTTAGAAATATGCCTGTCTGCAGACAAGTGAATTTTCCCTGATGCTACAGATTTGATTAAAAAACAGCCACAGAAACTTAACTTTCCACCATCAAAAAGCATCATGAAAACTGAAACAGCCCTTACACATTAGGGCAAAAAAACCTTTTGTAAACCTTTGACAATTAGTAAAGTAATTAGTAACTACAATTAGTAATTAGTCTGTAGTTCATATTAGAGGTACTGTCCTACCAACATGTGTAAAGCACTAAGGAAAGGAATACAGAAACCACACAACCATATGTTCATTGAAGTAGGATCCTATCCTAAGTCAAAAAGAAAAAATTCAATGGTTAGCAAAGCATGTCAACACAGCAAATACCAAGTACTGCAGATGAAATCACCACAATTCCTTCCCCCTAGCAGCATTCAAGGATGAGGAAATACCATACCAGTTAATGGGGAGTCGCAGTGCATTACAAGGAGAGGAGGACTGAGAGAGGAGCAGCACAGCCCTTCCTTTTTTGTACATCCCCAAAATATGGGCCAGCTCATAAGCCAGCAGTCCACTAGCAGGGAATATGGGGTAGCTGATCAGCCACTTGGAGCCCTTTGATCTCTCCTCTCTGCCTTATATGTTCCTGTGGCAAAGGAGGGTTGAAGGAACAGATTCTGGTGCATGCGTCATGGGACAGATAGGCAAACAGCAGACACCTCTCATTTAGTCAACTTAAGGTACCTTCTCTACACACATGCACATCATTTAAAAGCTCACTGTGTCTACTTTAAGATGAATATGATGTGGAGCTGTCAAGTGGTGCTGTTAGCATAGAAATAGGGATGAACTGAAACCATCAACACATTAATATGACCACTTCGAAATATTTGCATTTGTTTCTATTGGTTTAATGATTATGTATTATTTCAAGACATAAAACTGGATTTTTGAGACCTCAAAACAACATAACATTCTAAAGAGTAAAACGAAATCTAATAATAAATTTGTACGGGTATCATTGAAATGTAATAGCACTTATCATTATCATATTGTTGTTCATCATTATGATCTCTATTGAATGCATGCGGTTTACCACAGTCTTCATTACTCTGACTACAGATACAGTTGATTGTGCAATGATCCCAACTGCTACAGACACAAATAAGGTCTTGTAGAAATTCAGATGCCATTGGGCCCTTGAAGCATACAGGAAGTAGTTCATCATCCATATTTTTCCAAGCAAGTTGCAATTGTGATCCAATATCTGGTTTACCTATGTGCAAAGACACCCAAATATTTTTGGTCAATATGCCCCTTTGACATGCTCTTCAAAAGGGACCTCTTATGGTGGGAGTTTGGTCAGTGACTTGTCCTGTTAGATGGCTAGATTGAGGCATAATCAGGACCTTGTGGGTCTCCTTTTCTTTCTCACTCTGGTCATATAGCACTGCTACCGACTTCCTTGCTGCAGAAATTGCAGCTTGTCCATCACTCTCTCCCAATTTGGCAAGATCTCTGAAGTGGTAATCTCCCTTCATTTTGACAACATTAAATACAATTTTTCCTCAATACCAAACAGAAATGATACAGTCACATCTTGTTAATGTGTGTTCAGCAGGAAGTATGTTGCAGAAGTCAGGAGTGAGTGTGTCACAAATTGCATCCACAGGAATAAAACGACACTTGTCAGTTGTGCTGTTAATGGTGCCTATTTCAATCCACACTTTGCCTGTGTGATCCATTTTTGGAAAGTGGTGAACAGCAAGGACCAAAACATCTGTAACAGGTGGCCTAATTACTATGATTACTTTGACACTGTGATGGGGCATCAGCCCCAAACAAAAGGGTTAATAGAGCCCTAGGGAGGCTGCACAGAAGGCAGCCAATTAGAGAGCGGCTGTAAGGAGCAGGCAATCAGGGCCGGGCTGGCCCATATAAGAAGGGCAGCAGAGCAGAGTAGTTTCAGTCACTCCCTGGAGCTTGAGGAGGACTGGCTGTCTTGCAGACTGAAAACAGCAAGCACCCTGGACAGAGCAGTGCTGCAGGAAGAGACCAAAGGAGCTAAAGGCAGCTTCTGGCAGACTGCAGGGATTTGCAGGCTAAGGCCCTGAGGCAAGAGCAAAGAGGTTGCTGGGGCCATGGGGAAGTGGCCCAGGGAGATCTACTGAGGAGTCGGAGGGGACGCAGCAAGTGGCGGCCACCTACAGAGTCCCTGGACGGGGACCCGGGGGTGGGGGTACCCCCGCTCACCACTGACGAAGTGGCCAGACACTGGGCTGCAGTTGCTACTGAGGGAAGTGACTGGACTGTCAGACTACAGTACATTCCCCTGGAAGGTGGGAGCACAGAGTGTGGCACAGCCAGAGGCATGTGTCATGAAGAGGACACTATGATCCTGGGAGAGATGCGGGTTCAGGAGCAGAAGAGGTGATGGGTGGAGCACCACCAGTGCAAGGTGCACTGGCTACCAGAGCTAATTCCCATATTGGCCATGAGGTGGTGCTGGAGTGCTGAATCCTATCCCATCAGAGACACCAAGATACCCAAAATCCATATTGGCACATACAGCATACAGAACATCCCTATGTCCACTTCTTGTGTACTGTACTGTACAAGTCTTGGGCTTCTACAACACCGGAACTGGTGATGGACTTTGCTACTTCGCCATTGGAAAAGCCTACAGTAAGGAGAATTTGTGTTGGGTGTGCTCCTACACTCTCAGGTGCATTCTGAATCATACATTCACAGAGGAATTTTACAAGTTACTGCTTGCTGGATGCCACATTTAGAACTTTATCCATGGAGGCACAGAGAGTCCATCAATCACCTAATATTTCTCGCATCCAACCTCAGATCCTGTCCGGCGCGGTCTTTCTGCTATTTTCACAGAGTTACTTGTTGTCATATCTGTCAAATATTTCAATCACAGAGTTAGCTTTGTCAAATCCTTTTAGGAACTTCCCCAAATACTCAAAAGCCAATTCACTGAATATGTGGCATTTGTCTCCAGCCATCATTTATATGATAGCCCTGGCACCTCTGATATACACTGTGGTTTCTTTGTTGCATGCTCTTAGCTCAAGGATTCTTTCAGCTGAGCTTCAAGTTGATGCCCTTTTTCAGCTTTGTCTGTTCTTCTCATTGTTCCATCAGCATGGAAGAGGGACTTAGACACAGGTCCTACTGGGTGAATAAGAACAGTTGCGATTGAATCATCATCACTATGTCTTGTTAAGGACAAGGCTCTGTGGAAAGCAATTTCTGGACTGATAGCTGCTGTGATTTCCCCTCCCTTGCCAGACTAAATTTAGTCTTCTTAGCCATGTTAGCAAATGTTTTGATGCCAGATATCTTGACTGGGCTGCAAAAGCTACATGTCCCATTGGAATCAAGTGCACCTCTCACAAATCTCTCCATTGTTCTTCACCAACATCTGCTATTTTTAGTAGACACATTGGTACATCTGATGTTCCATGCAGTCCAGTAGATATGTTGATAAGCACCTCTGAATAGGATTCAGGGTCAAATGTATTTATCACATTCTTGATGACATGAATGGTAAGAGCTATAACATGCTCTTCATCCCTCTTCAGTGCAGAGTCAGACGCAAAGATTAGTCTGTGGATTGTCTTCATTACTTTTTGTTAGGCCACTTCTTTCTCTCATAGCGTTTGCATATTCATAACATGAAGCTGTGTACTGTCATCTCTAACACTAATATAGACCTGTGCGTAAGTGTCACTGAATTAAAAAGCTATCTTCTAGAATATTTCAAAGGCTAGTACTGGATGCATAGGCTTATAAATGGAGATTACATTAGGAATTCACATTCATTTATATATACCCACTACGAAGTACAAACTAGGGGCAGGCAATCTACTGCTATTGGTGTACAACCTTCAGTGAGGCTGATCTTGTCAGCAAATTTCAATTGAAAATATAGAAAACTATTATAATTACGTGTGAGATACTTTGACAATTAAGAATACAAGATGTGAAAACATTTCATTTTAGTATATTGCAAAATGTTAATATTTGCCATTTTTGCCACATGCTAAACAGCTTTAGCATTTCTGGGAAAAAATACCTCCCATGCAAAATCAAAAATATCACACTTAATCATAGAACCATGGAAAGGTAGTGCTGAAAGGGACCTCCGGAGGTCATCAAGCCCAACCATCTGCACTGAAGTAGAACGAAGTAAGCCTAGACCATCACTGGCAGGTGTTTGTTCAACCTGTTCTTAAAAACACACTATGATGCAGAATCCAAGACCACTCTTGGAAGCCTATGCCAGAGCTTAATTACCCTTATAGTTAGAAAGTTTTTCCTGATATCTAACCTAAATCTCCCTTGCTGCAGATTAAGCCCATTATTTCTTGTCCTGGAAACAGAGAGCAATTGATCAACATCCTCTTTATAAGCCCTTTATATATTTGAAGACAGTGACCAGGTCCACCTTGGTCTTCTTTTCTCAAGACTAAATATGCCCAGGTTTTTTAACCTTTCCTAACAGATCAGATTTTCTAAACTTTTTATCATTTTGGTGCTCTCCTCTGGACTCTCTCCAGTTTGTCCATATCTTTCCCAAAGTGTGGCATCCAGAAGACACCGTACTCCAACTAAAGCCTCACCAGCATTGAGCAGAGTGGAACAATTACCTCCCCTGTTAATACACTGCAGAACATTCGCCTTTTTTCTTATAATTGCACCACATTGTTGACTCATATTCAGTGTGATCCACTATAACCCACAGATCCTTCTCAGCAGCACTACCACCTAACTAGTTATTCCATTTTTAGTTGTGCATTTGATTTTTCCTTCTTAAGAGAAATACTTTGCACTTGTCTACCTAATTTCATTTTGTTGATTTCAGACCAATTCTCTGATTTGTCAAGGTCATTTTGAATTTTCATTTCCAACGTGCTTACAATCCCTCCCAGCTTCACGTCATCCACAAATTTTATAAGCATACTCTGCACTCCATTATCCAAGTCGTTAATGAAAATATTGAATAGTTCCAATAGTAAACAATCCTCGCCTTTGCAAGCTATCCCCAGATATAAGCCTCACCCAGATCTCTAACCAGCTTTAGACATGGTCTGAAATCCCTCAAAAACAAAAGAGCCTTCCAAACCAGACCTCCTAAATGTTTGGGGTTGCCGCATCTCTGCACCATACTTTCCAAGAGCACGCTCGTACTGATTCTGGATGCAGCCTTCCAAAATAACCAGAGTATAGTCAGCAATAAGTCTGGTTAGCTTAAAATGAGCAAATATGCTTGTGGGAAGTATCATGCAGCGATGGGCAAACATCGAACACATTGGAGGTTCTGTGAATAAACCTAGTATGTTGTTAGTCGGTAGCTTTGACCAAAACACACATATTAAGGTGTTCAAATTAACATAAACAGTAAAACCTGTCGTCCTAATCATATTGCAGTGTTTCTGGAACTGTGCAAAAATGACACTTCCTTATTTTGGATACCATTGTTATACCTCGCCTACAGGCTTATGGCATCACAGCTCCACATCGTACCTCATCTACATGTAAATAAAATGAGCTTTCAATTGATGTCTGATGTGGGTGTGTGTAACATGGATACACAAAACTCCAGAAATATAGTGCTTTTTGGAGAACTGCTGCATGCCTAAGAAATGAGGATGCAACCTTACCTCTGAACTTCCTGACATTTATGCAATCAAAATGTCAACTTATTGAACAATTTCATTTTTGCAAAAAATGTTCCACCTTAGAAGTAAAGTAATGGAAAGACCAGTTAGAATTCAAAGGAGAATGTATCCACTTGGGAAAGATTAAATGGCAAAGGTATTTAAATTATAACATTCTCCAAAATTGGAACAATTTTATGAAACTTCCAAGTTTTTCAAGGAAAGTTTGCACAAAATTGAGAAACCAAAATCAAAATCTCTGAAAAAGCTGCCAAGATCAGAACGATAGTGGTGTTCCCACAAATGCAGCATGGTCTAGCAAAACAAGCACAGGGTTGAGAGCAAGTTGGTCTGACTTATAATCATAGGCTGTAAATTCTTCAGAGCAGGGACCATGTCAACTTCTATATCTGTATAGCAATTAACATATTTCTAAGCACTACTGTAATAAGTATTAATGCTATTTGTATTAATAATTATATCCAGCTATTTCACTGAATGGCCTTAAAATAATTTGCACTTAAAATAATGGCTGGGTCACTACAAAAAGTAATTTTCCCTGTTGTTACTCACATCTTCTTGTCAACTGTTGGGACTGGGCGATGTCCACCTTGATTGAATTGGTCTCGTTAGCACTAACCCCTCCCCCCCCACTTGTAAGGCAACTCGCATCTTTTCATGTGCTGTAATATATATACTGCTTACTGTATTTTTCACTCCATGCATCTGATGAAGTGGGTTATAGCCCACAAAAGCTTATGCCCAAATAAATTTGTTAGTCTCTAAGGTCCCACAAGAGCTCCTTGTTGTTTTTGCTGATACAGACTAACATGGCTACCACTCTGAAACCTTGCACTTTTATATTACTTTCCAAACATTACTGAGTTATGAAGTAGCTAAAAATTATGATCCCCACTTTATAGACAGGCAAACAGACTCAGAGATCTTTGAGTTACTTAAAGTTACATCACAAGTGTCAGAGTCAAGATTAGAGCACAGGTCATGTGGCTCCCAGAACTATGACTGGTCTGTTAGACCAGACTGCCTCCAAGGCAACTCATTCAAACTTACTGGCAGTTTCCAAACCTCTAAAACGAGGATAAAACATTTTGCCAACCACCTACCTGTGGCCATCCTAAACCATGGTGCGTTTCTTGTTTTGTTTTAATTTCATCTATGGTAAAACCATTGCTCCTTTTTATAATTGGGGAAAACGAACACAGAGGAACGTTGAGTGACTTGTCAAAGTCAAGCAGGTACACGCCTAATGATCATGAGACCTGACTCTCATACCAATAGCCAGTATCTTGGGGATACTGTTTATTTTAGGCTAATTTTGAGTTATAACCATGTAAAAATTGGATTTAAAGAGGATCATTTTGAATTTAACCAATAATTATTATAGTTACAAATGTGCAGTGAAGCACGGATGGATTCTTTTCAAAGACATGCCACAAAGTTTGCCTGAAAACATAGAACCTCCAGGACAGTTTTTTCCATGGGGTTGGCTCTATGATATTCATGGATAATGGTCAATGGTCTTCAATCCATGTGCAATCTTCTTTCATATGAAGTAAGGGAATATAACACTTTGTGACAACTAGCCCCCTTTGATATTTTCCAATATTCGTAACAAATAACTCATTATTCATGAAAACCACTTCACTGACATGAAAATGCTATTAATTATGCTCCTGTAACGCCATAACATACACAGAACCCATTGAAGACAATGGCAGTTTTGCCTGTGAAAGGACTACAGCATGAGATTTTTTATAATACCGATATCAAGCATTTTACAAAAATGAAAGTAAGCACCTGAAAAGCATCTTGGATACATTTAACAAATAATTTAAGTCTACTGAGAATATTTACATAATGTCCTGTGCTAAAGAATGAATGTTCTAATTAGTAGCAATTATTTTGGAAGTTGGAGACATTAAACTGTTAATTTGAAAAAAATTGTCCACTGCTCCTTTTTACTGAATTTCTATTTAAAAAAAAAAAGTAACAGGTCTCGAATTACATCCAAGAAAGCTTTAGTATTTGCATTTTCTTTCATGGAGTCACAATGAGCCTTTGATGTTATGATTCTTCACTTGGCTCATCAGTGCCTAGCTTTGCAACAAAACGTACCTTTGATTTTGTTACCACTATTGAACAAACAAAATGTTCTAGCACTTCACTTAATTTTGATGTACACTTCAGTTATAAAATTATGACATGAAAGGAACCACACAGAAGTGTTTCAGAGTGTGACATACTTGGTACCGTCTGATTACTGAATCACTTTCTGGATTTGTGTCTGAAACTCCTGTTTGAGAAGAAAAAATGAAAATGACAAACTCTAATCATCATATATCCTTGTAGCAGGACAGGGGTAAAACCCCTTGAATGCCCTGCCAAAATGCTGGTTAAGCCCTGCTTTCTGGTAGGGAAGCCAGGTTCAGGGGTCCAGCTGCAGGCCCTAATGAGGGCCAGCTCACAGCAATGACTTGAGCTAAGTAGCGGCAGCTGGGCTGAGAAAGGGAAGGGCGATAAAAGCCCTGGAGAAAGTTCATTTAGGAGCTTAGCCTGGGAGGGGATAGGAGGACAGCTCTGTCTCCTCACCAAAGGCAAGGAGCTTCACGGGCCAGGAGACCCTGGGAAGGGTCTGAATGGGGATAGCTGTTGGGGGAATAAAAGGGACTACACGGTTGTCCTGTAAATAAAGTCACAAGGGTGAAGCACCAAAGGAGGTGTTGGGACTCTTTATTTGGCCGGCCAAGACAGGGCACAGGCATGAGGAGGTGGAAGCCTGTACGGACTCTGTGACAATCCTGCACAATAGAGAAGGATGCATTTTAGTTGGTGATGTAAATGGTATTATTACTCCAATGCAGAACCTTCCATTAGTACTAATAATAAATGGAAATCTCAGTTCAGACTTAGTCCAGCAGTGACTATTTTGACTATTTCAACTCTAGAAAGGACAATCAGTTCTTTTAGTGGAAGGAGGAAGACATTTCTTTATATCTATATGCCATACTACTGGACCCTGACCGTACACTGCTATTTATAATTGATTACCAAAAGACATAGCGGTCGAAATAATTTGGAAACTGGGATGAACCGTTGACTAACCGTCTCAGATGTACACCAAACCATCATGCAAAACTTCTTTGGAAAACGATGATAAATCCACAGTTGTGGTTGACTTCACCCCCATTCTGCCTCTTCTTCCCAAGGCTCAGGCCTTAAGGCAGAAAAAAAGTGGGAGGGTACGATATTCTGTGATCCTCCCTTCCGCCCGCTCCCATTTATTTCCCTGCAGAGTCTGGCCTGGGGAAGTGCAGCACAGCTCCCTGGCCCTGGCCCACCAGGAATTCAGCCCCCACCAGCCCGGCAGGCACTCATCCAACAGTTGTGCTGGGCTGAGTGGGTACTGCCCTAAGGCACAGAACAAAGGCTGCCATTCTCCTGGCCCCCTCACTGGGCAACTTGCCTCCCCTCCGGTGCTGTATGGGGAAAAACAATCTAGTTTGTTGGGCTCACGCTGCTTGGGGGTTGTGGCCGATGTGTCCCAAGCATGCCCAGCCCCCCCCTTTCTATGCAGCCCCCCAAACACATCCAGCTCCCCATTCTGTGTAACCCCCCCCCAAACTCACTCAGCCTCCCCATTCTGTGCAGGGCCCCAAACATGCTTAGCCCCCCCCACTCTTCCCCATTCTGTGCAGCCCCCCCAAATACGGGCCTCAGGGGAAGAGGTGGAGCAAGGACAGGGCCTTGGGGGAAGAGGCTGAATGGGTGTGGGGCCTCAGAGTTGAGCCACGGTCCAGGTGCCAATGGCCCCCACTTCTAGGGAGCTTTCGGCATTCTTGCACCAGGCACAAAGGCGTTGGGCCTCCAAAGGGAGGCGACCCACGCCGCATCCGGCATTTTCCCACTGCATGACCAGCCTATTTTATTTGGGGAAAGCTCAGCCTCCCAAAGCCTCTTAATATGCACCTCCCATGTATGTGGCATATTGGAACATGTGTTAAGTGTTGCCTAGACAACTGAAATCTATATAACATTATCATTTATTTTCCAGACAGTTCTGTAGCTTGCTGCAGTCCTTACACAGACAGGATCTTTCAAATTGGATATTTGACTACAGAATTAAGCCCGAATTAGCTTAACATACTAAATATACTTAGCTGAAGAAAAATGTTAAACAGTTTAATCAATGACGACTAGATAGCACCATACCTGTGCAGTAAACATGAAGTGAAAAACCCTAAATTTGCTAAGTGGTTTGCTGCAAAGTCCTATTAAATAATATGCACATTTTTTTAAAATGTACTCCAAAGAAATGATGTTTGGCTTTTTCCCCCATCGATATGACAGCACTATGAAATGAAGTAAGAACTAACTTATTCTGAATATCATCTTTCCTGATCATTTCTGCTCATCTCCCTGTTTTGGATAACACTTTCACAATCTGCTGACGAAGCTTCAAACCAGCGCCACAGTAACTGCTATAAAATAGCTGTGATCCATTACAGCATCCACTCTACATTAAAGAACATGCTGACACTTTAAATAAATGATCACATACCAGGCCTGCTCAGTAGTAAATTATGTTGACTGGTGCCTGCACCAGGTTTCTGGGTCTCACATAAGCAATCCTGGGCTCTGAGTCTCAAAGAAAAAAAAGAGGGAAAAAAGGCAAAATTTAATTCACGTTGAGTGAACCAAAGACACTAGCGCATAAAGATCTGTAAGACTGTCATGCACAATTTAAAAACTATGAAGACAGACCAAAATGTATTCTTCATTTACCACTGTGTTCAATTATGGTAACATTGAAAACCTTAAAGTGAGCTAACTGGGGTCAACCTGACAACTGAATGGTGGTAGAATTCTCTACTGTGTGGAGCATTCATCTGCAAAAAACTCTATCTTAATTCTGGACTGGGACTGGGATCGGGAGCATTCTTAGCTCCTCATGTGTTCCTCTGCAAAAACACAAGTAGCTCATACGGAAGTAGCAATTCTGTCAGCCAGCCAACACATGAAGTTCTTCTCCAACAGAAGGATGGTTACCAAGAACAGGTTTGGAAGGAAAACTTTCAGTTACATGTTAATTTCTCCACTTTAAGTAATTTATTACAGCAATACATTTAGCCAAGTAAATATGAAGGACTCTGGGTTAGAGAGTGAGTCTCATATATGTTTGGATAGCTATACAGCTATAACTCAGTCACTGTATGGAGGTCAGAAACTGCTGCAAAAAGGTGGGTGGTGGTCAGCTTTGTGGCACTGACTATCCCCTTGGAATGTAAGGGTGGAAGGTTTTAAAAGGGCAATCCTGGGCACTGGAACCCTGTCTCCACGCAGCAGGCAAGGCAGCACCCACCCTCCCTCTCCTCGAGTGCGACTATCAGGTTGGGTCAGGACCTGCTCTGGGTATTGCGCTAATCTCTCCCTTTGTAGGAGGCTGGGAAGGAATTTTCTCTCACCACCAGATTGGATTCGGTGGAGTTGCGTTTTTACATCTTTCCTCACAGTGGATGTCAGGGAGGACCTATTATGGTAAAGATAAAAGTGGTTAGGCTATATGTCGCAACTTACTTTGTGAGTGTGGAGCGGATGTCCAGTATGATTAGACAAATGGCCTGGTAATGGACTTGAAAAGGAGGTGCTGGTTAACAGAACAGGGCAGGGAGTTCAGGGCTCCTATAGTTGATATGGCAGGGAACCACCCACCCCTTTCTTAGGCCCACTTTAATCCTTCCACAAGGGGGGGGTGTATGGAAAATGAAGGGGGACGGATGGAAGCCCCAGGTAGTTATTTAAATGAACATGGATTTGCCTGCACTGTACACTTTTATCCACCGGGTAGTCCCAGACATCTAATAATAAAGTTGCAGCCTGATTAAATCCATATCAAATGTCTCCTGTCCTCCTTTCGGTATAGCTGGACAATGAGTTTCATATATATTTGGACCGTGCCCAATACAACAATAACTCCATAACAAATTAATATTTATATTATAGTTATTTATAGTTATTGTGACAAAGCTCCGTCCTTGCCTCCGTGGGTCCCGCGTTTCCTGGTGGATTTCGCTAGCCTCAGAGGCTCACTGTGACCCTCCACGGAACCCCTCTTTCTCTAGAGACAAGGGTCACAGTCTGAGCCATTTTCATCATAAGCCAGTGAGGGAGGTGAGGAGAAGTTATCCTTCCTTGCACAGTCTCTGTTGTCTCCCAGTCTCAGTGATTAATCAGGGGGCAAGGGTGTAGGGGGGGGAGCCCAGGCCCATCCTCTACTCTGGGCTCCAGCCCAGGAACCCTAATAGTATCAGCTATGGTAGCTGACCTTTTAGAAACATGACATGTACAATTCCCTGGGCTACTTCCCCCACAGCAGCCCTCACTTCCTCAAGCTCCACTTCACCATTAACTCAGAGCCTCCTTCCTTGTGCCTGATATGGTGTGTACTACTCAGCCTCTCCAACAGCGCAGCTTCTTCGCACAGCTCCTGACATGAACACCCACCTGATTAACTGGGAGGCTTTTAACTAGTTTCAGCCAGCCCCTGATTGGCTTCAGGTGTCGCAATCAACCTAGCCTTCTCCCTGCCTTCCGGAAAGTTCTTAATTGGCCCCAGGTGTCTTAATTGACCTGGAGCAGCTTCCATTTCACTTAACCTGGTACCAGGGATTTGTTTAGCCTGGAGCTAATATATCTATCTCCCAGTACTTTTCTACAGCCATCTGGCCTTGCCCCGTCACATTATATATAATTTCTATATATAGTTATAAATAACTATAATATAAATATTACATATAAGATTTCAATTTGCCAGAATTCATCTTGAATTACAGCATTAATAAATTATCTAATAAGTTATGAAATTACCCAGCTAATATGTAGGTTTGACTATTGTATTATGTCACTCAAACAAAAGTTTAAGCAGAATGCACTGATATATCCACAGGTACTCACTGTTACAACTTTTAAAGAATTTTGTAAAAATGGTAGCGTATTCTGTGGTAATTGGTTCACAGTGATGTTTAACTTTACTTAGGGAAATTCACCTTATTTCTCCAACAGAGGTTAATTTGTTTTCCATTTTGCAGAAGTCTTAAACCCAAACACATAACTCTGCCCCTACAAACTATTGCACACCCTAAATATCTGCCCCCAAAATATAAGCTTTGTAGTGTACCATAGGCACCGACTCCATGGGTGATCCAGGGCTGGAGCACCCATGGAAAAAAATTAGTGGGTGCTTAGCACCCACCAGCAGCCAGCTTCCCCGCATCCCCTCTCCCATCGCCTCCTGTCCGCCAGTGGCTCCGCCGATCAACACCTCCCCTTGCCTCCCAGTGCCTCCTACATGCTGCAATCAGCTGTTCCATGGTGTGCAGGAGGACTTGGGGGGGGTGGAGGGGAGCAGGGACAGGGCCCGCTCAGGAGAGGGGGCGAAACTCAGTGGGAACAGGTGGGGTAGGGATGAAGCAGGTGCAGGAAGAGGCGGGGTGGAGGTATGGGAGAAAGAGTGGGATGGTGGCAGGTCCTGGGGTGGAATGGGAGGTGGGGTGGGAGTTTGGGGTGGGTGGGGCCTGGGGTGGAGCACCCCCAGGGCCCGGAGGAAGCCAGCTCCTGCGTAGTGTACCCTAAAGGTCAACCAATTCAGGCTATTTTGGACCAAAGGTAAGAAAGTGAACTCCAAAGTTGAGAGGCCGTCAAGAGGACAAGCTGTTAAATGCTCCCTCTCCTAAACAAAGGCCATGTCTACACCAGAAACGTTCGCTGGTATAACAACATAGCTTGTAGGGTAGGGTGGGGGGGTTGGGTGTCTTTTTTGGTTTGAATTGGGGGGGCATTTTTATTTCAGCAAAAGCCCTAGTGTAGATCAGCAATACCAGCAAAAAGGTGCTTTCACCAGTATAGCTTCCTTCATTTGGGGAACTGTTATAAGCTATACTGGAAAAACCTAGGAGGGTTTGCAGCAAATCTTTTCTAGTGTAGACTGGCCTAAGGGACCTTAAGCCGAAACACCTCCTTTGACCTCGGTTGTGGCATGATCAGATGGGGAGTGAGGTGGTAGTTCCAAAGCTATTTAAAATTTCATAGGTCAAAACCAACATCTTAAATGCTTCTTGGCTGGAAGCCTATGAAGCTAGATCATGAAGCACTGTGTATTCTTCAATTCTATGGCTATGCAATTTGCCACACAATTGTGCTCCAAAATCTCAGTTTTCATCTCAAAAAAATTCTGTATCTAGACTTTATGAATGCAAAGATAACCTTGGAAATGTGAACCACTTGCAAAATAAAATTTGCTTAAGGCTATGTCTACACTATGAGATAAAGGTGCGATTCCCCATACACATACTCACGCTAGTTCTTATCGAGCTAATAGCAATGCAGCCCTGGTAGCACGGAGGGCAGCTGTGGAGACACAGCTTAGTCATGCCAAGTACAGACACACCCATATTACTGTGGCTACACTACTATTTAAACCTACACTAGGTTGATGAGAGCTAGCACGAATATGTGTACGCAAGCTGGAAAACCAGACCCCTAGCTCTCAGTGTATAGTAGCCTAAGTCTGCAGAGAACCTGAAATAATAGTTCTAAGAGGTATGAACTAGCCCATTAATCTCGGTCATAATATTAGGGACTCCACAATTCTGCGGTCATACAATCTGGTATTTTTCCAAAATGTGATGGAATTCAGCATTTTGTCATACAATTTTGCTGCAGCCAGGCACCCAATGTTTTGTTTTTTGGCCTCTCTGCCCTTCTGGCACTTGTTCTCCAGCTTTCTCCACAAGGGCAGTTAACTGGACTACGGGCACTCTCCCTGCATTGTCCCATGTAGCCAGACATCAGGGATTCAGGAAGACAGAGTCAGACTTCAGCCTAAAGTCAAGGAGAGCAGGAAGAGACAAAAGTGCCTCCTAGTGAGCTGGGAAGGATGAGCTCAGCAGAACAAGGGCAAAATGAGCCACTGAACTGGATACAAACTCCTCGCTTCTTTTAGTATGTATGGGGGAGGAGAGGAGAAGGAGGTTTTGAGCCAGCTACTTGGACAACATTGTGGGAGCAGAAGTGTGTGGAGACAGACTGCCAAGAAAGCATAATGGGGGAAAAAATGTTGAGAATAATCATTGACTAATTTTCTGTTTTATGATCTGTAATTGTGTATTTTGTAGGTGTGGGAGGATAGGTATGAAGAATTTCATGGAGATAGAATAAATTAACACTGCTGCCAAATTTAATGGCTCTTGCTGTAGAATTTGGTCCCACTAGGCTGCAGAGTATATGGTACCCTGGCTGCAACATTATGCATGCACTTGAAATTGTGGACTTGTCACTTACTATTAGATGTAAAATATGGTTAAATATTCACTGCTCTTGTAAAGTAAGTTTAGCTATTGTTTTCCTCCAACAGGGAATGAAATTCAACCCTTCAGTAATGTCTCCAGCAAAGTCCACACTACTATCATCTAGAACTTCTCTAGATACTGAATCATACCCAATGGCAACTATCATAACATTAGAAAACATCATGTGTAACATAGCTGAAGTCCTCTTTAAACAGGAAATACCAGCATAACCCCACTGTCTTAACACCTTGAGAATTTATACGGAACAGAGCTAGCAATCCCTCCAGTTCCTGTTAACTATGAATTACCATACATAACTAAACATTATGATGAGCAGTCAAAGGAGTGTACCAACATATTTGATCCAACATATTTGACCATTTTCACAGCAATTTCTCCACTGTGGAATCTGTCTCTTATTTCTGAAAAGCCCAAGAAAAAACCAAAAACACCCAAAACAAAACAAAATTGCAAAATATTTCAGGTTTCTCAAAAATATTGGGGTTGCTAGCATAGACTGAAGAGCGAGCCTTTTAGAAAAGCACACAAACAGTTCTATACCTCTATAGTAATTCAGATAATACTGAGAGCAAAATGGGTTAGAAAATAGTAGTAGTCTCATTCTAATCTGCTTATTGGAAGGGCAAACTATTATCCTCTGACATCTTTGTAAGCACAACCAGAAATGTCACATGCAAACTTTCCCCACCTCCCCCATTACATTAGGGAGGTTAACAGGTTTAATCGCATTGACTTAATAAAGTGTTGGCTTTGTCACAACTAATGCAGTCACTGACAAGCTAAAGAAATGTAGTCATTTGTGCTAACACGTAAAAAAGAAAAAAAAAACCCGAGTGTCATAGATGACCAAATACCCCTGCCTTCAAGGTCAGCGAAGTCTGAAAGCATTATGGGGTGAGACATTCAGATCTTTAAGGATCAGGATTAGAGATGGCTTTAGAAGAAGCAGAGCATCTTGTTCTTCAGCGGGAGGTATACTGCTTAAAATGCCACCCTAGCAACTGCAAAACAGTACAAAAGCATTAGAAATAAGATAGAATTAAAGGCTGAAGGGTTGGAAATATGAACAGTCTCATACCCATCCAGGAAAACGAAAAGTAAACTTTTTATTGTAAGAAGGTACACAGGAATGCCTGAAAAAGCCTAAACTCTGGGCTTCAACTTTTAAACCACTTAATTTCAGCTCATTTTGAAAATTTAACTTCACTAACACTCACTTTACAAGTATTCTTTGGTTAAAATCAGAGATGTGGCCTTATTTATTTATTAAAAGATATTATAATTCTATAAATAAAGAGAAAAAGTCCATTACATAAAATAAATTTATTTCATTCTTTAGCTGAAAACCTCATTTTACAACAGTAAAATTAATTAACTCATTTACCTCACAGTGTGAGGTACTGAAAAGCCACTGAAAGAAAAAAAAATCTGCTTTCAGTAACTTTCTGATTCCTGACATGATTTAGTAACACAAAGTCAAATGCAATACATTTAACATAATTTATTAGCTCCTGCTATGTAACAGAAATTTGCATAGTTCATTTTCCTCTTATGTTGTGAAAACTATTAACGGCCCATGTTTTAAATGCAAAGCTTTAATCGGACTTTCAAATTCTTTAGTCAGAACCCCAAATTGGTGCTTAAGTGGTTATTCTGAAAAACTTTTCAAATGTCTTTATAACTAACAGTTATTGCAATGGTCCTTCTACAAAGTATAGCGTAGGGAAGCATAGAGATGAGATACCACGGCAACATTATTTAGTTGCAAAGGCAAAAAAGGAGGACATAAGTAGGTGCATTAAATTGGCGGTTACATGTCTGTGTACCAGTTTTAGCCTCTGGATATAGTACTTGAGCTTCCTATTAAACATGTGCACATCCCAGCTCTATATCATATTACAAATGTCTTTGTTGACAAGACAAACAAACAATTATAAATTAAGAAAAGATCCATGAGATTGTGTCTTTCACATAGAAAACTAGTAATTCAAGAAACTACTAGATAGTTTCCTCATGCCTTGGCCTTGCAATTCAACATGAATATTGTACCATGCCTCTTGAGATTTGGGAACTGCTATCTTATTTGCTCAATCTTTTTCCTTTGTGCCTCCTAACCAGATGACTTTGTTAAATCACAAGAAGAAAATCAGGTCCTCCTCCTTCTCTCTAGACAGGATTGAATAGTTTGGTCATAGAAAAGTAGAACATTCTTACTGAATTAGAGGATTCCCCATGTAAAGCA
The DNA here is from genome assembly GCF_009764565.3 of Dermochelys coriacea. Classification (NCBI taxonomy): domain Eukaryota; kingdom Metazoa; phylum Chordata; order Testudines; family Dermochelyidae; genus Dermochelys; species Dermochelys coriacea. Next base: position 233,726,923 of record NC_050069.1, read on the forward strand.
TCCCACAAATTGAAATACAGGGATTCGTTTAAGTGATTTATCACTTGTTATATAGTGACAGGAATGAACACAATGCTGTAATGGCTCTGACTTAGGACTTGAGTACCACTCCTCTAATCTATCCTAAAGAAACATTTTAATTGCTTCTCTGTAACGCTCAGACGTTTTAAGGAAAAATTATTTATTTACGGCTGCTATCCAAATAATTGGGCTATTTCATCTAATTGCACTTAAATTCTACTGTTTTGCAACCAATTTACAATTAGCATGCATTTCTCATTAATGTTGACCAAATTATAGAATATAGAAAATTCATGCCTTTGAGGATTCTTCTTGACTGCTTGTTTTGTGTCTATCACACAGCATAATTTCATATTGTCAGCATAATGAACAACGTTACAGTCATCCTGTCAACGTTACTTATTTAAAACAAAATCAGAGAAGATAACTACAACTTTGATACAAGTTTTAACACAGTAAGTTCTATGACTTTTGGTAATTGGGCAACTTCCCATCAATGTCTATTTTATTATAAATCATGCTCTATCTTTAAATCTTAAAAGTGGACTCTTAAAAACTTCATAAAAAGACTTTCTGAAATTATATGTAAACCATGTAGCATATAGCACTATAATACAAAATATTTGTTATAAAAATAGAGAAAGAAGAGCTTTTCTAACCTAGTCAAAAGGATAAATTCTGATTGGTCCTGGGGATTGGTCCTGCTTTGAGCAGGGGGTTGGACTAGATGACCTCCTGAGGTCCCTTCCAACCCTGATATTCTATGATTCTATGATATCCTATATGCTAAATTAATAAACGAGCCTGTAATTTAAAAATTATCACTTTGTAAGATACCTGAGGCCTGTTCTTGAAGGTAGGTACCATATATACTTGATTCTAATTCTGGACCTTCACTTCACTTAAAATATTTCCTCTAACCCCAGAAATCTTTCTTGATAACTCTGATCTCAGAATTGAAAGGGTTCTTTTGGAGGCCATTTATCATTGTTCACAGGTTCAAAGAGAACCTTTCAACAATAATAAAGTCTTCCAAGGTCTGTTGTCAGTTTCCAAAGCCCCTATTCAAGATACAATGTACTTCTATCTGACAAAACAGTACTTTCATTTGCTGATGTGGAGTTTCTCTCGCGTATTTTTAGCTTACCAGCAGAGCAGCTCAATATAAATGTAGGTATAATATCTGTCAAATTTCAACAGATTTTTTTTCTCACTTGAGAGCTTATCTGAATTTGTATGTATAATATAATTACACATGGAACAGATAGTGATGGCTACAGTTAAGGCTGCTCAGCACATTCCATTATAAGAATCTATTTTCAATTACTTATAACTTCGCCAAACTTAACCTACTCAAACTGACATTTTCCATACCAGGTGTTTGCCTCATGATGATTTATTTTGTTTTTAATTTTAAAGTTTCAGCTAAAACAGAGCAGCTGCTTCCAAGAATGAGGTTAGGAAAAAATATATTCCTTTGTCCATGTTAAAAAAATTCTTGCAACTGCATCATTGAGAAGGTCTAGCATCTCCATGCTTTGGAGCAGGGAGTTTAAATTTGGGAGGGGTGGTCACAGTGGTGTAAGGATGTGCCTTTTGCCATCCATGAAAATTTGCTTAATTTTAAGCCTCTGAAAAATCACAGTTTCCACAAGTTCAGTAGCGATTTGCTATGGTTTGGCAATTAAGCTCCCCAATTCCATCTCTACTGAGCATGGTCGTCCGTCCGTCACCCCTCCCCCTGATAACACAGCTCCAATATGTTGACCAGAATACCCATAACATCCCAAAAGAGCAACTGAGCGTGCTCCAATCCAGGGACGCAGGGGCTGAGCAGTACTTTTCATGCAATAGCTCCTTCCAAACACAGGGGGCTGCTATGGCACCACAGGAACTGAGAGCAGAGAGAGATCCTGTCCTGTGTTCTCAAAGCTCCTTCTGCTGGCACCCGGGTGGCATGAAGGGGAAGGAGGAAGCTACCAGACTTGAATACAGAAGGCTGAGAGGAGGACAGGGAGGCAGGGGCAGGAGGTGGGGGCAAGGTGGATGAAGAGGAGCCTGTTAGGGGAGCATGGATAGAGCAAAAGACCAGAGCAGAGGATAGGAATAAGAGGAGGAGAGAGGGGCAGGAGCACAGGGGTAGGTGGGATAATAGAAGCAAAGTGAAGATGGACAGGGAGAGGAGCAGAGGGAGGAGGATAGGAGCAGGGAGAAAATGGGCAAGGGCCAAGGGAATAGCAGCAGGGGAGGAAACATAGGCAGGAAGGGGAGGTGGAACAGAAGGGGGAAAGTGGGAGGCTGGAGGGAGAGGGCTGGGAAGTGTCTGTAACCACTAGAGAACACTCCCCTGCAGAACCTGGAATTGAACACATTATTCCTGATTCTCCACATTCCTTTTTTGTCTAGCAAAGTGTGTGTCTCCATCCCTTCCACATAGAAAATAACAGCCTAGTACTGCTACCATTCACTCCATTAGCTCAAGTGGCAGGGAACTGGTGAATCTAAAGATCCCAACCCTGCTGATGATCCATGTCTTATTCATATATTCATCGAATTTAAGACCAGAAGAAACCATTAAATCATCTAGTCTGGCATCCTGTATGTCACAGAACCTTACATTTCATCCAGTTACCCTGTATTGATCCTAATAAAACTTATATTTTAATGCATAAAAATAAAGCATGAATTGTGTTCGGCTAAAACATAACCAGGAAGGCATATAGTCTTGAAGTGAGGACAGCTAGAGATGGGGAATCTAACTATTAGAACAAACTATCAAGAGAAGCGGTAATCAACCTCACTTAAAAATTTGTTCCTTATTTCCAGTTTGAATTTGTCTGTCTTCAGCTTCCAGCCATTAGTTCTTGTTATGCCTTTCTCCGTTAAATTAAAGAACACATTAGTACCTGGTATTTTCTTCCTGTGAAGGTACTCATACGCTAAGTCACCTCTCCATCTTTTTTCTGATAAGCTAAACAGATTGAGCGCTTTAAGTATCTTACTGTAAAGTATTTTCTCGAACAATCAAACCATTTTTGTGGCTCTTTTCTGTACCTGCTTCATTTTTTCTACATCCTTTTTAAAATGTGGATACTAGAATTGTACATAATATTCTAGTATCAGTCTTTAATTACATGATCACATAATACTTTTCCCACAGGACCCCATCTCCTTCAGAGCACAGGATGGGCCTACTTTGGGGAGGAATCAGGGTTGTGTAGTGAAGACGACTTCGCTGTAGGACCCCTGCCTCATTTGTTCCTGAAGCTGGCAGGCCTATGGTGAATGAGGCAAGGGCTGTAGGGGAAAAAAAGATGGTCTTGTGAGAAAAGCTGTTGAATGGCACCCTGAAGGACTGGATTGTATCCAAAGCTCTGCCCCAGAATTCCCATATGGGGCTGGGCAAGTCACATAAAATACAAATTGTACAGATGACTGTTAAATGTTAATTTTCTGAGTAACCAACCTGAACTGCAGAACTACTGACCACTCACAATTACTACAGAAGTCAATGGGAGATGTGCTTTAAACATATAAACTGTTATATAATGATAAATACTCATTATACTCAAAAATTAGGCCCAAGGATTCTCAGATACATCAATCAAAATTAGCTGACACTTCTGACAATTTTGGCTTAAACCCTGTGTATAAAATGAAGATTATTATACACTCATCTCATGAGGTGTTGTGAATATAGTTATTTACAAACATCAATGAATTTAAAATATGACAATGAGAGCTCTACAGAAAAGCCCACAAGGGAATTAATAGTTCTCTGTTCAGTGCTGTATTAGGATGGTATGCAGCAAATAATGAATGGGGACACACACTGAGTGATGAGGATAAAAGGAAATACTGACTATTGGCTTTTTCAGTGAACACCAGCCATGCTATACACTGTGGAAAAAAAAGTATGCACTTGTCTAATTAAAGACTATATCACAATGCATACATAGCTGGGGGCTGGATTAAGATTTCACAGGCAGCCTTAATTCTTGCTTTTCTTAATTTTTGTGTGCTTGATGTTGCAACCTTAATTTTTTTTTTACAATGGGTTTTTGTTTTTTGATGGACTATATATCAAAACTGTTTTATATACTGGAATTTTATACATTTTAAAACACATTCTTGAAGTTTTCCAAATGCTTATTTAATATGTTCTATTTAACGTATATTATTTAAATTGTGTTTTTCCCTGCATCTCCAGTCCTGAATTGTGTATTCAGGCACTTTCCAGATTTTTCTTTTTACCCATTCTACAAATTTTTGGAATCTGTTTGCAATAAATATTCACAGTCACAGATAGGAGTAATAGACTGTTTTGCCGAGTCACTCCAACATCATGTGCCAGCACCCTGCTGATGGAGGCAGAATTATTTCTGCCTTCTTACTATGATGGGATAGGTCAAATGGATCCTATCAGGTCTACCACCGGAGTATAAGGTTTGAGTATCCGAAGGTTCTCACTGAGATAAGCCATAGCCTCAGGAGAAAGCGGAGAGCTCCAGTTTAATGCTGACTTAAGTAAAACAAAGTTTAATGTAAAGACAAACCTCCAAAAGGGATGAGTTTGGACATGACTAACAGAGAGAGAGAGAGAGAGAGAGAGAGAAAGAGAAAGTGTGTGTGTGTGTGTGTGTATTAACAGGAAGAAAGACCCTTTTAACCTCTGGTTTCAGAGTAGCAGCTGTGTTAGCCTGTATTCGCAAAAAGAAAAGGAGTACTTGTGGCACCTTAGAGACTAACAAATTTATTTGAGCATAAGCTTTCATGAGCTACAGCTCACTTCATCGGATGCATTTGGTGGAAAAAACAGAGGAGAGATTTATATACACACACACAGAGAACATGAAACAATGGGTTTATCATACACACTGTAAGGAGAGTGATCACTTAAGATAAGCCATCACCAGCAGCGGGGCGGGGGGGAGGAGGAGGAAAACCTTTCATGGTGACAAGCAAGGTAGGCTATTTCCACCAGTTAACAAGAATATCTGAGGAACAGTGGAGGGGGGGTGGGGTGGGAGGGAGAAATAACATGGGGAAATAGTTTTACTTTGTGTAAAGACTCATCCATTCCCAGTCTCTATTCAAGCCTAAGTTAATTGTATCCAGTTTGCAAATTAATTCCAATTCAGCAGTCTCTCGTTGGAGTCTGTTTTTGAAGCTTTTTTGTTGAAGGATAGCCACTCTTAGGTCTGTGATCGAGTGACCAGAGAGATTGAAGTGGTCTCCAACTAGTTTTTGAATGTTATAATTCTTGACGTCTGATTTGTGTCCATTCATTCTTTTACGTAGAGACTGTCCAGTTTGACCAATGTACATGGCAGAGGGGCATTGCTGGCACATGATGGCATATATCACATTGGTTGATGCGCAGGTGAACGAGCCTCTGATAGTGTGGCTAATGTGATTAGGCCCTATGATGGTGTCTCCTGAATAGATATGTGGACAGATTTGGCAACGGGCTTTGTTGCAAGGATAGGTTCCTGGGTTAGTGGTTCTGTTGTGTGGTGTGTGGTTGCTGGTGAGACTTTGCTTCAGATTGGGGGGCTGTCTGTAAGCAAGAACTGGCCTGTCTCCCAAGATCTGTGAGAGTGATGGGTCGTCCTTCAGGATAGGTTGTAGATCCTTGATGATGCGCTGGAGAGGTTTTAGTTGGGGGCTGAAGGTGATGGCTAGTGGCGTTCTGTTATTTTCTTTGTCGGGCCTGTCCTGTAGAAGGTGACTTCTGGGTACTCTTCTGGCTCTGTCAATCTGTTTCTTCACTTCAGCAGGTGGGTATTGTAGTTGTAGGAATGCATGATAGAGATCTTGTAGGTGTTTGTCTCTGTCTGAGGGGTTGGAGCAAATGCGGTTATATCGTAGAGCTTGGCTGTAGACAATGGATCGTGTGGTATGATCTGGATGAAAGCTAGAGGCATGTAGATAGGAATAGCGGTCAGTAGGTTTCCGATATAGGGTGGTGTTTATGTGACCATCGCTTATTAGCACCGAAGTGTCCAGGAAGTGGATCTCTTGTGCGGACTGGTCCAGGCTGAGGTTGATGGTGGGATGGAAATTGTTGAAATCCTGGTGGAATTCCTCAAGGGCTTCTTTTCCAGGGGTCCAGATGATGAAGATGTCATCAATGTAGCGCAAGTAGAGTAGGGGCATTAGGAGACGAGAGCTGAGGAAGCATTGTTCTAAGTCAGCCATAAAAATATTGGCATACTGTGGGGCCATGCGGGTACCCATCGCAGTGCCGCTGATTTGAAGGTATACATTGTCCCCAAATGTGAAATAGTTACGGGTGAGGACAAAGTCACAAAGTTCAGCCACCAGGTTAGCCGTGACATTATCGGGGATACTGTTCCTGACGGCTTGTAGTCCATCTTTGTGTGGAATATTGGTGTAGAGGGCTTCTACATCCATAGTGGCTAGGATGGTGTTTTTAGGAAGATCACCAATGGACTGTAGTTTCCTCAGGAAGTCAGTGGTGTCTCGAAGATAGCTGGGAGTACTGGTAACGTAGGGCCTGAGGAGGGAGTCTACATAGCCAGACAATCCTGCTGTCAGGGTGCCAATGCCTGAGATGATGGGGTGTCCAAGATTTCCTGGTTTATGGATCTTGGGTAGCAGATAGAATACCCCAGGTCGGAGTTCTAGGGGTGGTGTCTGTGCGGATTTGTTCTTGTGCTTTTTCAGGGAGTTTCTTGAGCAAATGCTGTAGTTTCTTTTGGTAACTCTCAGTGGGATCAGAGGGTAATGGCTTGTAGAAAGTGGTGTTGGAGAGCTGCCTAGTCGCCTCTTGTTCATACTCCGACCTATTCATGATGACGACAGCACCTCCTTTGTCAGCCTTTTTGATTATGATGTCAGAGTTGTTTCTGAGGCTGTGGATGGCATTGTGTTCTGCATGGCTGAGGTTACGGGGATCTTCTTGTCACCATGAAAGGTTTTCCTCCTTTCCCCCCCCTGCTGCTGGTGATGGCTTATCTTATCTCCTCACAGTGTGTATGATAAACCCATTGTTTCATGTTCTCTGTGTGTGTATATCAATCTCCCCTGTTTTTTCCACCAAATGCATCCGATGAAGTGAGCTGTAGCTCACGAAAGCTTATGCTCTAATAAATTTGTTAGTATCTAAGGTGCCACAAGTACTCCTTTTCCTTTTAACCTCTAAATCTCTAAACTGATGTAAAATGTTAGGAAAATAATTAAATGTGTTACATGTAATTTACTTTAACTAAAGTTTTGTACACTCTGGGCTCAGTCCAACAAGATAATGAGCAGTCCTCGGAGTTGCTCAGCACACTTAATTGCTACTGGTGTCAAGGGGACCTGAAGGCAATCACAACCTTGCAAGATGGAGCCCAATATTTCCATGCAGTTCAGAAATTGGTGAGTGTGTATGGAGTATTTTTGACGTCAGCAACTACATTTTTCATCTGGCGCAACTATAATTATGCGCACAAATATAAATGGGTGTTGGCACTAGTTAAATTTAAAATAGGACTTCAGATGACAGATTAAAACTATCATGTTTAGAAGGAGAAGACAAAGCAGATAAAAATATCAGCCATTTGGTTAGGCAATGTTAAATCCAATTTTACCTTTAATAATGCTCACTCTTTTTCTGAGTGATTCTACATGCCTTTCCTTTCTACTTACAGGCACACAACAGATTACTCTAGCACAGGGGTGGGCAAACTTTTTGGCCTGAGGGCCATATTGGGGTTGCAAAACTGTATGGAGGGCCAGGTAGGGAAGACTGTGCCTCCCCAAACAGCCTGGTCCTCACCCTCTATCTGCCCCCTCCCATTTCCTGCCCCCTGACTGCCCCCCCTCAGAACTCCCGACCATCCAACCCTTCCACCCGCTCCTTGTCCCCTAACCGCCCCCTCGGCAGGAGCACGCAACCCCGCCATCCAGAGAGCTGCCCACATGGCGGCGTGGCTGCAGGGGAGGGGGGACAGCAGGGGAGGGGCCGGGGCCTCAAGGGCCAGGCAGGACGGGCCTGCGGGCCGCAGTTTGCCCATCTCTGCTCTAGCACTTGAGTTAGTTGTGTGAAATGTTGACATTCATGAACCTGTCAGTTTTGCTCCTTCCTTTTCATTCAATTCCACTCCCCCACCTTTTAAATTAAAGTCTTCAAGCTTTAAACTTGTAGCCTACAAATGGTGCTCCTGGGCTTGATGTTAACAACTTCTCCTGCCAATTTTCCTTACAATCTGTTTTGGCAATTTGAAAGTGCAGTTTATATTAGAGCAAGTAAACAGGACAAGAAAATATGCCAGTAACTTCTAAATATGAAAATGTTTCTCGAACATACAGTTAGGGCCAAGCTCTACTCCAAGATGTTCATAGCACAAACACAGAAGCCAGCAACAGGAGTTTTTTCTTTAGATACTGTGTGAGGACACGTTTGTGTCACATCTGAGAGAGTAATCCTCCTTTATCCCGTCGGTCTTTTGTCTGAAAATTGGTATTTAGATCATTCATATTTAGGAGCAAGTTTTGCCATCAGTTACACCCCGGTGGAGTTGCATGGATATAGTTGAGGGTAGATTGTGACCCCTACTACTTAAAAATGTGCAACAATTTGCCTAAGAGACAAAACAAAAAAAGTTACTCATCATATGATACAAATTCATGCACTCAGTTTTTTGGGAGCTTATATTACCAGATTTCCATTGAAATGAAAACAATGTACTATAAACCAAAATTTATTTCTAATGAAATTGAATATTCACATCAGAATTCAATCATCATTTGAGGTTTAAAATGTTATTTTCATATAACTGGGCAAAATGACTGTGTTAATTTACTTCTTGGTACATAAGGCTATTTTTTGGTTTGCTCTGTTTTCAGTTTTTGCAGAGTAAATTATAGCCATTTTTTAGAGCTCTTTTTTTTTTTTTTTTTTTTTTTTTTTTAACCATGACCTCCATCCTTCTTTCCCCCAACATCTTGCATATTGTCAGGAAGGAGAATACCATGTATATATAAAATAAATAAATGAATACATATTCCCAGATCTCTGGACGAAGAAGGCAGTAGATGTGTGCTTTTTCTGTTCATACATGAATTAAATTCAGTGCCCGGAAAGTGATCAAATGCTTATACTGAGGCGAGATTAGGCAATAACAACTTGATCCAAGGCAGGCATCCCTATGCAAGATTCCATACACCATCATGCTTATCCAGCAAAGCCAGTGGGAACCTGCCATCCAGCTCCTGGCTTCTTCTTAACAGAAACTGTCCATTTAACCGAACTGTGGAGATGTTTGTTTGATTTTAAATGTGAAAGAATTTACCAAGAACTAATTTGAGAACAAACAACTTATTTCATATATGACATAAATGAGGTTCCAACCTGATCTCCAAAGGTAAAAGACTAATGGCACTAAGCTAGGGCCAGTTCCTGCAAGTTGTTGCGAGTCCTCAATTCCCATTAAGGCTGCTTAACATTTTATTAAATTGTGTTGCTATTTTTTTCTTTAGCTATGTGATTCCCTTTTCAAATTTATATACACAGCTTCTTCCCCTCCCTTCAAAACTGCATTGTGCAGAAATAGAGCCTTTGCAAAATTATTAAGGCCATTTTGCTACCTTCTCATTTTCCTTGATAAAATTCACCAGTGTTACTGGACTTTCAAGTTAAATGTTTTTCATTTTGAGAATATTTGACTGCATATTGGAAATTATCCCTCACAGCTTACAAGGACAAAAACAATGGCCCAGATCTCTAACAAAATAAATGCATTTCACTGTACACACAATTTGAGATTTCTGTGTGCATATTATACGACCATTTGATGCCACAAATCAGTGACATCCTTTGCTGCAGAGTGGATGTGAATTTTTATGTTTCAAATATTGAACAAAATGAATTTATGACATCTTAAATCACTCCATACAAATTGGAAAACGTACAGGCAATTTAAAATGCTCATCCATCCATGAAAAGGTTGCCCAAAATATCTGAAACTTGTCATTAAGAGACCTACTTAATTTATTTAATTCTCCTATATCAATCTAGACTAGAATGCTTGGTTTCTGACTGTCATGCCAACATGATACTAACAAGCTATTACATTTGTTGCTATGGGGCCTGATACTCAAAGGTGCTGGGTGCCTTGTGAAGGCTGCTCCAGTCTCACTGAAGTCGGGAAGTATACTGCACACCCTGCAGGATTGGGCCATTAATTCACACAATGGTCTGAGGACACAGAGCAAATTTCACTCATTTCTGAGAAACTTCACCCTGATCCTGCTATTCCAGGGGTGGGCTAACTTTTTGGGCCCAACGGCCACCTTGGGGTTGCAAAACTGTATGAAGGGCCGGGTAGTGAAGGCTGTGCCTTCCCGAACAGCCTGGCCCTCACCCACTATCCGTCTCCCTCAGAACTGCTGACCCATCCAACCCCCCACCCCACTCCTTGTCCCCTAACCGCTCCCCGGGATCCCACCCCCTATCCAACCCCCCCTGCTTCCAGTCCCCCAACCCTCTATCCACACCCCTTCCCCCCGACAAGCCTCCCAGGACCCCATGCCTATCCAACCACCCAGTTCCTTCCCCTGATCCCCCCCCCCGCAGAATCTCTGCCCCCATCCAACCATCCCCTGCTCCCTGTCCCCTGACTGCCCCCCAGGACCTCCCGCCCCTTTAACCAACCCCCACCCCCACCCCCTTACCATGCCGCTCAGAGCAGCATGTCTGGCAACCGCGCCATCTGGCTGGAGCTAGATGCACTGCCACTCTGCTTGGCAGGAGTGCACAACCCCACCGCCCAGAGCGCTTCCCATGCAGCGGCGTAACTACTGGGGAGGGGGGACAGCAGGGGGCTAGCCTCCCCGGCCGGGAGCTCAAGGACGGGGCAGGACGGTCTCACAGGCCATAGTTTGCCCACCTCTATGATATACCAGTCATGCCTCACATTCCATTAGTATTTGTCTGATGTAGGCACTTCAGTGTCTGGGTTGCTGCTAACAAAAGAACAATAGTATTATGGCCACTCCTTTTATGACCTTTTTTTTTTTAACCCCCATCTATTGTTTTTCCCCCTTTCCAGTTATATTTCATTATAAACACAAAATAATCGTTCATGCATTATAAAAGAGACAGAGCACTATGAGAATTTTTGTGAGTGCTGCAGGACTTAATAACAAGACAAAGGAAAATATTTTAAAATGTCTGTTTCTACTGATTTACATCTATTGAGACTATAATATTACAGGTATTTGTGATAGATATGCACATAACTGTGCTAACTTACCAATGGAGTGAAGTTGTTACAATTTCATTTCAAAGACAATCTTTGAGAAGTGTCCAGTAGTTATGGGGAGGAGGGAAGAGAAAAATCAATGCACAACTAAAAATTTAAAAAAAGATTATTAGTAATTTTTATATTTTGCTATACATTAAAAGTGACAAAATTTAAAAAAAAATATAAAAGAGCTTACCTTTCAAACAGTTAAAATCTTAATGAGATCCTTAATCTAACTGTGAAGTACATTTCTAAACTATTAAACACAGAAGTTACTAATAATAATTAGATTTAAACTGTCTTTTATGTAGCATTATCCTTCTACAAAGTAGTATGTAAGTCTAAAGGTGTTTAGGATAGGCATAACTGAAATTTAACTTCATTTACCACATTTTTTATTCTAATTTACCCTTCAAGATTAATTCTAATAAAGTCCTTTGATTTCAAGTCCAAATATCATTTATATAGCAAGAGAAGAAAAAAAATCTTTAGTGACATACATCATCTTTTTCAGGTATGGAAAGATGGGAGTTGCACATCCATGCTTTACACCTATTCCCCTGCATTGAAAAAGGAATCTAGGAAATAAAATATTTCTTGCCTAAAACAAAATTGCTTGGTCTGAAAAGAAATGCAAATGTGTTCGGTGAAAGAGCTAGACAGTACAGTTAATTAAGCAGTAAGGTCCCATGCCTGCAGAGAAACCCTTCATTCCACTCAATAAATATTTTTCTTGCAAGTTGGTAAAGGTCAAGATCCCTTTCTGAAAACACTTTTCACCAAGTGTGTCTTTCTGGTTTTGGGCAACTGTTTTTTTTATGGCTAAAACAAAGGAAAGAATAACGAATTTATAAAAAATAGCTTACAGTACCTAGCTCTGAAAGTCAGAATACCCATTAGAACTGAAGCTGGGTAAAGCTAAAGGCAATGTTGAATTTTATTCTACATAATATTCACTGGACATTTATATTATGTTATAAAACAATTCTCCATCTTTGTGCAGTCAGCTAAATGTCCAGTGTAGGAATATATGAATATATCAAATAGTTAGGGTGGAATTTTCAAAAGCACCCTAGTGCTTTTGAGGATAAGTTCCATTTTTGAAAATCCCACTTCATGTCAAAGGTGTTATTCAGCATTAATATTGATATAAGTTAATGCATGACAATGCTTTTCCATTGCGAAAGTTTGTACCTCTTATCTACATGCCATTTTCCTGGTATTTTCTTTCTAAAATTAAATATCAGTGTCTTATTTTATTTTAGAATTTTATTTTGCAAGCTATGCTTACTTTGAGAACTCCTGTAGAGGAATATATATCAAACAATATAAATCTTATTTGCAAACAATAATGTTAAATACAAAAGCAAAATGCATATAACCTTTATATAGTAAATACTACGAACACCTTTGATGGGAAACTGGAGAGGTGAACACACCTTGCCAATGTGCTGTGTAAGTGTATGGTATAAGGTTACACACATTTCAGAATCTGACACACAAATCAGTCATCAAATTCATTTTCTTCACTCTCACAGACTCCATCAGAAACATCACAAACCTACAATCATGCCTTTTCTTATGTGTACCATGTCTCTGATCGGCTATCACTTGAGGAGATAGTCACATACGTTACTAATTTGTTCCTGAGTCCTTTTCAGTCTTTGTAATTCAGGTGTGTCAGTCACAATGCTGAACCCTCTTCCTTTGCTTTCTTCAAAGTCTCTTTTGTACTTAACCTAAGGAATAGAAAATACAGAAGAATAGTTATTTTCACAATGTACTACTAGTAATATCACAGACTAAGATTCTTTTAAGTACTCGTGACGGGCTGATAGCCTTGGAGGGTGAAGCCTTCTCTTTATCCACAGAAAACAGGGCAGCAGTTGGGCAAGCTTCCCTACTCTTCCACCCATGTGCCTCATCTTTGTTGTGATCATAAATGCCGACTTCCACTGTTTCTGGGGGGTGCTCGACCCCCACCCATGCCCCGACCCACCCCCATTCCACTCCTTCCCCAAAGTCCCTGCCCCCTTCCTGCCCTCGTTCCACCCCTTTCCCAAGCCCTGCCCCACCTCTTCTCCGCCTTCTCCCCTGAGCGCACCACATCCCCACTCCTCCCCACTCCCTCCTGGAAAGTCCGAACCGCCGCCAAACAGCTGTTTGGCAGTAGGAAGCGCTGGGAGGTAGGCGGAGGAGCAGGGACACAGTGCGCTCGTGGGGGGGGAAGGGGAGGTGGGGCAGGGGGTGAGGGGAGCTTGGCTGCCGGTGGGTACAGAATACCCACTAATTTTTCCCTGTAATTATTATTACAAAGTATTACAAGTATTATTAAAAACTAATTTTTCCAGCCCCAGAGCACCCATGGAGTTGGCACCTATGGTTGTGATGGCATCGCCATCACATATACTGTAGGAGTGAGAACATCAGTCTTCATGCCCATTTCACCCTTATACCAGTAGCCTCTGCTGAAGATTGCCAACAAAGATGTCACGCAAGGAGCATGAAAGACTGACTACATTCAGACATGCTTTTGTAATTAAAAATAAAATTTAACTGAGGTTAAATCAGGGTTCATATAACATGTTTCATGTTCCAATTCTCTCTTTATAATGGGGTTCATCATTCTCCTCCCCATTCGACACACAAAAACTGTGCAACTGTTAAAAGATTATTATATACAAGCACAGCTCCCACTGATTTTATGGTTGCTCAGAACTTCTGCAATCAGACCCCAGGGTCTCAAGTTTGGCGCCCAGAAAATGAGGAACACACAATTATCTACCACTTGTGAAAAGTTTGGTTTAAATAACTTGTTCAGCATTATGTGGGAACTCAAAGGCAGAGGTAGGGATAGAATCCAGTTCTTCCAGGGCAGCATTCAACTGCCTCAACCAGGAAACCATCCTTTCTCTTCCTGCAAACCCTGCCTCATTCCTTACACACCTTCCAACACATGCAGTAGATAAGGCAGAAATCCTATGGACAACATTTCCTTCATTAAGCAATTGAAACCAGGGTCTTGTAATGGAAGTGTTAGCCAACCTTAACAATGGATGGTGCTACCAGCCCTGCCTATGATAATATGTTTAAACAGGAAAACTATACATTTTGAGCAGTAATATTTCCTTTTATTTCATATACACCAGCAATTAACTTCAAGTGACTTTTTTCATATTATGGAACAGCAAAAAAAATAGAGAAAGAATCATCAATTTGCACTATGCCCTTCATAATTTTGAATCAGTTGACATCAAACTGGAGCCATATTTTTATTTGATTATCAATTATATCCACTAATATATAAATCTTCACAAGGATTAGAGGTAACTAAATATATCTTTTGAAAAAAAATCTCTGCAAAATTTTTTTTAAATGAATTAAAATGTTGGTACAGTATCATACTCAAGTTTCATTATCACAGCTGTACAAAATGTCGTTGTTTTTGTAAATGTAAAACAACCAAAAAAACTCAACCAATGACCAGGTAACATGAAATATTAAAGGATCCATACTCTCTTTGGTGCATATGTATAATCATGAACTTTACTGTCAATAATGCAGTGCAGTCTCACAGGGCACACAGTGCCCTCATATACCACACAGGAGTGCTTAGCACCATCCAGGATTGATTGTTAGAAACTATGATTGTGACATAAAAAACTAGAAACAAAGCTTTCAAAAACAATTTTAAAAGAAATAGTTTAAAGTGAAAATATACTGTGAGGAATAACGCCTACGCTGGTCCACAGGGAAAGGACGAGGTGATCTAATAGATCTTTTCCAAATCAAATTTCTATGATTCATGCCTCTGGCCACGTGTCTTCAACAGACCCAAGTAGAGGATTTTGTTTAACCATTCTGGATTTTCAATCTGAGGTCAGTGTGGAGACTCCACTTTCTTATTCTATATCTAAAATCATATCCTGGAAAAATGGTTTAATATTGTGCACTTTTTCAATCAAGAATTCACTATTTTTGAGGTAAGTTTTGCCATTTTGCATCAAAGCCATCAATTTCCATAGAAATGACCTTTTTCTTTTGTAAAAATTACTTCCCTTCTTGTTTTCTCTCTTTTTTCCCCACCATGTGCACTGTGGAAAATACACTAAAAATTGTGAGACCAAAAAGCTATTGATCTTTCACCAGTGGAATACACTTCTGCATATATCTTTAACACAGAAATCACGTCCAGTAGCAGAAAGACAGCTCTTTATTAAGAGTTCTGCAGACAGGATGGTAATCCTAAAAACAAACATAAAAAAGCAAAATAAAAACACAGCATAGCAGACCATCACCCTCTTTATCATCAGTGGAGAATTCTGAATATGATTAGACCCTGAAGTTAATCAGTCAGTGTACCCCCACCTCCAAATTAGTCAACCCTTAGAAAGCCTATTTTAGTCCCAATAAGATTAATCCTTCCATCCATGCACCCACTCTTCTAATTGCCAGTAAGGTCAGTAATAGAAAGACAATTAAATAAGGATCTGGAGCAAGAGGAGAAAAATTTTCAGCGAAAAATAAAAAAAAATAGGGAAATAGAGTCCGTAAGGCAATTTCAAGTGCTTTGAGTCTGTAGAAAACAGCTATAGCAGAGGTGGGCAAAGTACGGCCCGCAGGCCACATCTGGCCCACGGGACAGTCCTGCCCAGCCCTTAAGCTCCCAGCCGGGGAGGCTAGTCCCCCTCCCCCGCAGCCATGCTGCCGCGCGGGCAGCACTCTGGGCAGCGGGGTTGTGCGCTCCTGCCGAGCAGAGCGGCAGCGTGTCTAGTTCTGGCCAGGCGGCACGGCTGCCAGACATGCTGCGCTGAGCGGCATGGTAAGGGGGCAGTCAGGGGACAGAGAGCAGGGGGTGGTTGGATGGGAAGGAGGTTCTGCGGGGGGGGTAGTCAGCAGGGGTGACGGGGGGGTTGGATAGGCATGGGGTCCCGGGGAACCTGTCGGGGGCAGGGATGTGGATAGGGGTCGGGGGACTGGGAGCAGGGGGGTTGGATAGGAGGTGAGATCTTGGGGGGGGCGGTTGGGGTGGGGGGGTCCCAGGAGGGGGCAGTTAAGGGACAAGGAGCAGGGGGTGGTTGGATGAGTCGGGGGTTCTAAGGGGGGCAGTCAGGGGGCAGGAAGTGGGAGGATGCCAGGCTGTTTGGGGAGGCACAGCCTTCCCTACCCGGACCTCCATACAGTTTTGCAACCCCAATGTGACCCTCTGGACAAAAATTTTGCCCACCCCTGAGCTACAGAAACAAACTTCATACACATCTTCTGTTAGTGGTAAGGGAAAAGACCAGCACAGATAAGTCTCAGGGAACTACTGTGAATTAAACTCTGATTGTTTTTGAATACTGCCTTCCATAATCAGAAATAAATAAAATACATTCCGGTAGGTAACATTAAAATACCCTCACAATTTTGCAATTCTTTCAAAAAGTCTTTTAAAAGTTATAAGCAACTTCATTACAGTTTTACTTTTCAGTGCAATAATTATAAATTTATATCTGTTAGAACAAAAAGTTCCCCTTAATACCAAAAAAAAATATAGCTTCAGTGCCAAATAATTTGACCACTGCAGAAGCCCTCAGGATTTGTCATATGGTAATTACACAACGTAAAGATGGTTCCACTGCTACCAACTGTCCTACCAGTAGGAGATCCTGTTCCTGCTCTGCAGTAAACTGGGCACGACTCTCTGTGTTACAATGTACAGTACGCCTGATCAGCTCTATGACCATCTGCAAATCTCTTTTCCATGTTTCTCTAAGAAGCTTCATAGTTTTGCCAGGGAGCCACTTCTAAAAAATAAAGGTCTTGGAATTCAGGATATAGCAGTTAAAAAGCTGGATAGATGCAAATGATTAAAATGTATAACAAGAGTAACTGTGCAAATAATGGTACTACAATGTGAAGTCTTTATAGGTAGGATTGTGAGAGCTGGTTCACAAAAAAATCACAGGCAAAAGAACCCCACCCACTAAGATCTGAAAGGAAAGAAAATCAGAGGGAGCAAGATTTTAGGATTACAGAATGAGGAAAGGATTGAGTTCATAGTTAGAATACACCACAACTGCATGTGTCTGGTTACAGGAATTCAAGTAAAGTTATGCCACGGATGAGTCCACTGAAACAACTCCAAATAACTCTTATACTTCTATTCCAATCAGCAATCTACCTTACCACGCCATCAGAAATTACTTTATTGCTTAGCCACTTCCGCACAAAATTTGACATTTAATCCATTTCTTTGTGCCTTGTGTTTTCATTGTGCAAGTGGCTGTAACACAGTATCACATTCGAATGGTAGTATTTTCTCTCCACTTGGTAGAGTACAAAAGGCTACACAAGGTACAGAGCAGCAGAGAATCAAGCCTTTTGTGCCTGCTACCCAAGTAAGTGGCACACATTAACGCTGTGAAGGCAATTTTAATTCCAGGTGCTCCTTACCAATCTGCAAGAAAGCACTTCAGAAGCAACAACTGAATTGCAAGCAGAAATGCAGAGAGGGACAGTTCAATGAAATAAAAGAGAACAGGGTCTCCTGCCTGGAATTTGGACAATTCAGAGAAATATGGTCTGCAAGGTAAAAACTGTCTTCTGACCCACTGCCTGTCAGAAAGTGATAAATCTCTGGATTTCTATTGCCTTACTTCTGAGGAACCAAGTCTAGGGAAGTAAAGTCTGCAATTCCTACCCTTCCATTCTAGGACAGATCTGCCCCTGATATGTAAAGACAATCTTTAATCAGGAACTGGAGGTGTGGACTGACATATAATCTAAAAGTAATTTAATAAAACTAACAAAGAAAACCTGGATCTAAGTTTGGCAATGATAGCCAACAACCCTAGCCCTCAGAAAAATTACCCAGTGGAACTGGAGTAAGAAAAATACCTTTTTAAAAATTTTCTAGTAGTAGGTTTTCTAAATCCCAGAACTCACTTTTAATTCATGCCTAAACTATACCTGGATCACAGTCTTCTCTGTCCCTTCCTGTGTGGGAGAATTTTGCACATTTTACAAATAGCATGATCCCATGGTTATCTTGTAGAGTACAACTTCCCAGCAGCCATTTGAAATTGACATGGATTATAGGCAGGCAATCAATCACAACAGCAGATGATACACAGAGGCCACACTAGCTATAGGCAAACTAGGCAGCTGCATAGGGCAGCAGATTTCTGAAGGCGGCATATTCCTGCAGACTCATCCATAATTCCTCCATGGGCAGGAGATGAGGCTGCCGGGGCTAGGGGCAGCTGCCAACTGGGGCTCTCCGTAGCAAGAAGCAGCCCTCACCCAGGCTGCCGGGAAACAGCTATAGCTTAGGGCTACTCCTAGAGGCACCACAAGCATAGCTGGAGTTTCAGCCATAAGTGCAGCAATCTACCTGGCTTGCCAAAGGCCACTGATGGAGTCACTGTCAAAGATAGCATTACCTATCAGGAGTTCATGACTTGCAGTAATCTATCCACTTATGGTGCTCAAATCACTTGACCATTACTCTCTTAGTAGCATGATGAGTTAAATCTCTATAGCTCCATTGCATTTATGCACTTTCCAACTTTCCCCACTTACTCTGTACTCTTTGCCTTGAAAATATTTCCCTCCAGACTGAAACCCAGTTCACCTCTCCTCAAAGCTTTCAGAAGGAAGGAGTGAACTGCAGTTTACATGTAGCATTTGACTCTTCAAATCCCAGTTATAATCCATTCTTCCCGTTATCTCACTTGTATTGCCCATCTATTATTTCTCCCCCATTATACATGTTTGCTGCCAACATTCTTGCATAGAATGTCCCCTTAAACCATGTTCAAATTATTAAATCACCATCTTCTAATTTCCGGATCCTCTATACAGAGCCCATTAAAGTGACTCCCAGTGATGTCAATGGGCAGTGGATAAAACCCTTAATCCTGCGAACTGCTCCCCAAAATATTACAGATCATAAAGAGTCTCAATGTGAAATCAGCTTCTGTAGTTATTGTATCCCTTCTATCATACAGTTCTGACAGTCTGCTCTGAAGCAATCGTGACCACCTTCATGAACATGTGACTTATTTCCTGATATCTAGAACTGTGGATGGAGGCTGACAGGTTTTTTGGGCCTGTTTTCAGATACAGGCTATTACTGAATCTGTAGAAATTTATTTCATATACTGAGAGTTGATGTACTTATCACTCTTCAAATTTTTCCTTCAAATGAATTTTTAGGTGTTACTGAACAGCAAAGAACATTTCAGATACGTAAAATCAACATAAAGGAGTGGTTATTTATGGTGTGTAAGGAGGTGAAAAGCATCAAGTGCCCTTTAAATACACCCATTATTCATTCCCAGTCAGAAAACGTAGCTTCTGTTTCAAACAGAAAGGGTAATGTTTGGAGAGATGTTTGGAGAGATGCCCTTCTAATAAAAACAAGGAAAGAATTTTGTACCAGGTTTCCTGCAGGTTGGAAATGAGAGTTAGAGTGCAGAAAAAGGGCAGTGCAGTATAGCAGCAGGACTTTCAAACACACACACACACACACAAATAAACAAGAGAGTGAAATGGGAAAGTGAACAAGTGAAATAATTCCAAAACAAACGGAATATTAAAAAAGAAAATGTGGTACAGAAAAGGAAAACTAAGCATCTCAAAACAAATAAGCGTTTGTGCATTAAACTTCTTATCAGAGATGTTAGCTAGCAACAATGGGGAAGTGGAAACAGTTACAAATCATCCTAAAGGTAAATATTGTTTCCTTTTTATAGGGTAATTAGTGAGAGGAATTAGTGGGTACCTAAAAAGGATATTGATTATTTAAAAACTGTTCTGTTTTGCTATAAGAAAACTTCCTGTATAATGTACACATGTAAAGATGATAATTTCTTTTTAACTAACAATATTAAAGGCATTAAGCTATTTTAGGTGATCAAGGAACAGTTGAAAGGAGTTCATGGCTACTTATAAAAGAAAAGGGGGAAATTCTTACCTATCCTGTGTTATGTTTGCTTTCAGATAATTCACTCAAGATGCAGACTCACTGACTTTAAGATCAGAAGGGATCATCGTGATCACCTAATCTGACCACCTGCACATTACAGGCCTCAGAACCTCACCACCCACTTCCTGAAATAGATCCCTAACCTCTTCTGAGTCACTGAAGTCCTCAAATCATGGTTTAAAGACTTGAAGTTATAGAGAATTCACCTTTTACACTAGTTTAAACTTGCAAGTGACCTGTGCCCCATGATGCAGAGGAAGGCAAAAAAAAACCCCAGGGTCTCTGCCAATCTGACCCGGAGGAAAATTCCTTCCAGACGCCAAATATGGTGATCAGTTAGACCCGGAGCATGGGGGCAAGACCCACCAGGCAGATATCTGGGAAAGAATTCTCTGTAATAACTCAAGAGCCCTGCCCAGCTAGTGTCCCATCTCCAGTCATATTTTTTTGCTACTGGCAGTCGCTGATGGGAGACATGCCTTCATAGGGAGTCCCATCATACCATCCCTTCCATAAACTTATCAAGCTCAATCTTGAAGCTAGTTAGGTTTTTAGCCCCACTGATCCCCTTGGAAGGCTGTTCCAGAACTTCACTCCTTTGATGGTTTCGAGCATAAACTTGTTGATGGCCAGTTTATATCCATTTGTTCTTGTGTCCACATTGGCACTTAACTTAAATAACTCCTCTCCCTCCCTTGTATTTATAGAGCACAATCAGCTCTCCCTTCAGCCTTATTTTGGTTAGGCTAAACAAGCCAAGCTCTGAGTCTCCTCTCATAAGGTAGATTTTCCATTCCTTTAATCATCCTAGTAGCCCTTCTCTGCACCTGTTCCAGTTTGAATTCATCTTTCTTAAATAAAGGAGACCAGAACTGCACACAACATTCCAGATGAGGTCTCACCAGTGCTTGTATAATAGTACAAACACTTACCTGTCTCTACTGGAAATACCTCGTCTGATGCATCCTAGGACTGCATTAACCTTTTTTGTGGCCTCATCCCATTGACGGCTCATAGTCATCCTGTGATCAACCAATACACCTAGGTCTTTCTCCTCCTCCATCACTGCCAACTGATAAATCCCCAGCTTATAGCAAAAATTCTTGTTGTTAGTCACTAAATGCATGACCTTGCACTTTGCAAAGTTTTGAAGGAACTCAAATATGAAACTGCAGAACTACTAACTGAGGTATGTAACCTATTACTTAAATCAGCTTCTGTACCAGATGACGGAAAGTTAGCTAATGTAATGACAACTTTAAAAAAGGCTCCAGAGGTGATTCTAGTAGTCACATGCCAGTAAACCTAATTTCAATACCAGAGAAATTGGTTGGAACTATAGTAAAGAACAGAATAATCAGACCTTTAGATAAGCATGATATGTTGGGGAAGAGTCAAAATGACTTTTATAAAGGGAGATCATGCCTCACCAATCTATTCATATTCATTGAGGGTGTCAACAAGCAGGTGCACAAGGGTGATGCAGTTGATGCAGTGTAGTTGAATTTTCAAAAAAACAAGGTCCCTCATCAAATTATGCAGTCATGGGATAAAAGGGGAGGTCCTCTCATGGATCAGTAACTAGTTAAAAGTTAGGAAACAAAGCACAGGAATAAATAGTCAGTTTTCAGAATGGAGAGAGGTAAATAGCAGATTCCCCCAAAGATCTGTACTGGGACAAGTGCTGTTGAGCATATTCATAAATGATCTAGAGAAGAGGGTGAACAGGGAGGTGGCAAAATTTTTAGATGACACAAAATTAATCAATATAGTTAAGTCGAAAGCTGACTATGAAGAATTACAAAAGGATCTCATTAGACTGGATGAATGGGCAACAAAATGGGAGATGAAACTCAGTGTTGATACATGCAAAGTAATGCACATTGGAAACACACAATCCCACCTATACATATAAAATGATGGGGTCTAAATTAGCTGTTACCACTCAAGAAAGAGATGTTGGAGTTTTTGTGAAAAGTTCTCTGAAAACATCCACTCAATGTGCAGTGACAGTCAAAAAAGCTAACAGACTGTTAGGAACCATTACAAAAGGGATGATAACAAAACAGAAAATATCATAATGCACAATATAAATCCATGGTATGCTGACACCTGGAATACTGTATGTAGTTCTGGTTGCCCAGTCTCAAAAAAAATATATTAGAATTGGTAAAGGTACGGAGAAGGGCAACAAAATTATCAAGGGTACAGAACAGCTTCCATATGAGGAGAGAGTGAGAAGACTGGGACTTTTCAGTTTGGAAAAGAGATAACTAAGGGGGGGATAATGATAGAGGTCTATAAAATCATGAATGATGTTGAGAAAGTGAATAAGAAAGGGTTAGTTACTCCTTTACACAAGAACTAGGGGTCACCCAATGAAATTAATAGGCAGCATGTTTAAAACAAACATATAGAAGTACTTATTCACCAAGCACACAGTTAACTTGAAGAACTCGTTGCCAGGGGATGTTGTGAAGGCTAAAAGTATAACTGGGTTCAAAAAAGAATTAGATAAGTTCATGAAGGATAGGTCCACCAAGGCTATTAGCCAAGATGTCCAGGGATGCAACCACATGCTCTGGGTGTCCCTAAGCCTCCAAACTCCACAAGTTGGGAGTGGACAACAGGGGATGGATCGGTCAAAATTGCCCTGTTCCGTTCATTACCTCTGAAGCATCTACCATTGTCACTGTCAGAAGACAGGATACTGGGCTAGATGGAAACATTGGCCTGACCCAGTGTGACCATTCTTAAGTCCTTGTGTTTTAAAGATTTCTGTATGGAAGAGCTTTATCGTCATATTTCTTTGGCAGACAATTAAAAAGTTGAAAATACAATTAAAAACTTGTAACACAAATTCAAGTTTTCAATAAGTTACAGCAATGTTAGGATTTTTATTTCTCAGACACGGAGTGAGTAACCAGAAGTTATTCCCACATGAGGAGCCAATATTGTTTCATTATGCCTCATCTTTACTCACCAAGATAATTTAACCTTATTTTTAAAATTGA
Organism: Dermochelys coriacea; assembly: GCF_009764565.3. Lineage (NCBI taxonomy): Eukaryota > Metazoa > Chordata > Testudines > Dermochelyidae > Dermochelys > Dermochelys coriacea. Next base: position 233,750,187 of record NC_050069.1, read on the forward strand.
GAATACAGGCCATATGACTGGGACTATAGAAATCTGAGCATGCGTAAACTGGCACTTATTGCTCACTTCAAGATTTCTTTTCTATGATAACCACTCTGAGAATAGTCCTACATTTTGTGTGTAAGTCCTTTTATTTTACTGCATATCTGCTGGAAACAATCCAATATATTTGTAAATAAATCCAAATATTTATTAGCTACAAAGTACGTTTGCCTATTTGTGGAACTTTATGTATCTACCAAGAGAGGAGAAGTTTCCTTAAACTGAATCCTGTCTATTTCAAGAGCAGAGAATATCAAAAGACAAACTGAGAGAGTCGTGTGCATTATACCCAATTTAGAGTCTCAAGGACTCCTACCTAAAGTTAGAAGAAGTGTGGGAGGATTTTGTTTGGAAGATACAATTTCTGAGTGTCCAGAGCAGCATGAGCTAAAGCAGACCAATGCAGATGCTGAGAGTCTTTGCATCCAAACTGCATAAATCTAGTGAGCTTAAAAAAAAAAAAATATCAGGACAGACTGAAATTAGCAACAGCATGCCCCCTGCCTCACAGGGCAACACAGAGCTGATGGATGATGTGATGATGACAAACAAATCCTTAGTTGCAGTCCAAATCTGTCTAATAAATAAATTAGTAAAGTCAAATATATCACCATTGCCCTTGCTGCCTCTGTTTCTAGAGTTCCATTAAAACATGGGGTGAATGTTGTCTTACTAATTGCAGAACATTTTTTTTCAAAACACAGGGCTGCCACATGTTCACGTTAGCAGCAGACAGCAAGAATAGCGACACCATCACACATTTTCCAAATATTTGTTGGAATACGTTTAATTTAGTTAGATTCACAGTGGCAATAAAGCTGCCCTATTCAATTAGATTTCCTCCAATTTCCTGAGAGGGGGAAAACTGCTTCTTACAGGCAAACACTGGTGTAAGTCTGAGCCAATGTCTACTGTTTATTTCACAAAGTTAATATTTTTTTAAAAGCAGTAAATGTTGCAAAATTAGTATAAATTTAACACTGGACTGAATTTAAAGAAAATCATAGGAACATAAGAACGGCCATAGTGGGTCAGACTAACAATCTGTCTAGCCCAGTATCCTGTTTTCAGACAGTGGCCAATGACAGCTGTTCAGAGGGAATGAACAGAACAGGAATTCATCAAATGATCCATCCCCCTGTCATCCACTCCTAGCTTCTGGCACTCGGAGGCTATGGGACACCCAGAGCATGGGGTTGTATCCCTGATCATCTTGGCTAACAGGCATCGATGGACCTTTCCTCCATGACCTTATCTAATTCTCTTTTGAAGCCCATTATAGTTTTGGCCTTCACAAAATCCCCTCACAATGAGTTCCAATGTGTGCTGCATGAATAAGTAATTCCTTATGTTTGTTTTAAAAATGTTGCCTATTAATTTCATTGGCTGACCCCGGTTCTTGTGTTATGATAAGGAGTAACTAACCCTTCCTTGTTCACTTTCTCCACACCATTCATGATTTTATAGACCTCTATCATATCCCTCTTAGTCGTCTCTTTTCCAAACTCAAAAGTCCCAGTCTATTCACTCTCTCCTCATAAGGATTCCATACCCTTAATCATTTTGCTGCCCCTCTCTGTACCTTTTCCAATTCTAATGTATCTTTATTGAGATGGGGCAACCAGAACTGCATATGATATTCAAGGTGTGGGCATACCATGAATTTATAGCGGTATTATGATATTTTCTGACTTACTATCTATGACTTAATTAATGGTTCCTAACATTGTTAGCTTTTTTGACCGTCACTGCACATTGAACAGATGTTTTCAGAGAACTATCCACAATGACTCCAACATCTCTTTCTTGAGTGGTAATAGCTAATTTAGATTTCATCATTTTATATGTATAGGTGGGATTATGTTTTACAATGTGCATTACTTTGCATTTATGAACACTGAATTTCATCTGCCATTATGTTGACCAGTCACGCAGTATTGTGAGATCCCTTTGTAACTCTTCACAGTCTGCTTTGGACATAACTACCTTGAGTAATTTTGTATCATCTGCAAAGTTTGTCACCTCACCTCTTTTTCCAGATCATTTATGCATATGTTGAACAGCAATGATCCGAGTAAAGGTCACTGTCTCTTCAGAGTGAAAAACCGACCAAGCAAACTGGTAGCTCCCCATAGCTCTATCCACATACTGCAGCTAATCTCCATGAATCAAGAGGGCATGTGTAGATGGTTTCCATGGGAAAAGATACATTACTGGGCACTTTCCCACTAAGACTCAGGCTTTACGATTTTTGAAATCTAACCATAGTATCTCACATATATATTAGTGTGGGTGAAATTAAAAAGTTTTACCTGTTGAAAAGATATTACCTGTGTCCCCCATTTTAAGTATAGGGAGCGTCTCTCATGCAGCAGAATCTTCCAGAATCATAGAAACTGTATTGTAGAGCTTTCACTCTGAGGGACCCCAAAATGCTATACAAACTATTTTACTGTATACTCTGATAGATGATGTGACGGGGCAAGGCCAGATGGCTATAGAAAAGTAGTCTTATTGGGATCCGGGAAGTGGGCGGGCAAAGCCCATCCACTACTAAAGGATTCCCCCCAGCCTAAACGGGGGATCCACAGGACCTAGATACCCAAAAAATCCCGGGGGACAACTAATGAAATAACAGCGACAGGGGTGCAGTCAAAGGGTCAAACGAAGGGAACCGGATGGGGACACCGAGCAGAGAACCCCGGACAGCGCCCACTGCTCCTCAAAGGCGTCAAGGGAGTCAGAGGATGCTGCCCAGAGGAACTCTGCCCGAATGCGTGAATGGACTGAGGATCCGAAATAGGCCCCACAGTCACAGGAGACTCCATCGGCCAACCTCCTCACTCTGGTTTTACAGACGGCCATTTTAGCTAGGGCCAGGAGGAGATTGACCAGGAGATCCCGTGACTGTGTGGGGCCACGGATAGGGAGTGCATAAACGAGAAGGTGAGGGGAGAAGTGCAACCAAAAACATAATAAAATATTGGTGAGGAGCAGGAATAGGAGCTACAGCCTGGTACACTCCAGGTATACATGTGCCAGGGTATCCCTCACGCCGCAAAAGGGGCAGGTGTCTGGGATTGAAGTGAACCGCGCCAAGTACACGCCTGTGCTCTCGGCTCCGTGAAGGAGCCGCCAACTGACATCCCCGGCGGGCCATGGGACTAAGGTGGAATATAGGCTGGCCTACCGGGGCTCCTTACCCTCCAAAGGTGGCAGGAGGTCCCGCCATTTTGTATCAGGGCGGGACACGAGGGTGAGGGCGTGAAGGGTGTGGAGCACGAGCGTGTAGAGATGTTTTCTTGGTGCGGTTTGAAAGAAGACTGGCTGCATCTCGTGCAGCCGGCTTCTAGTGAAGGGGTCGGTTGGGTCCACGGGGTAGGGGTCCAATTAAAAGGTCCGGCGGGCCTGGGGTAATGGGTGCGCGGGGCGTGCCTTTGTGCAGGACCCGTTCGAGATGAACCCGAGCAGCGGGCGGCAAAGCAGCCTTCACCTCCTGAAGTATGCGCCGGGGAGTACAAGGGCTGGAAAGCCCCATGCGCTGAGTGAGCGTCAGGGGATCCAGCCAGTCTCCCCGGTCATAGTCCAGGAGGTCTCCGATTCTTGTGACCTCTGCCCGGACCAACCTCTGGCGCACCGAGCGGGACTCCGCCAACTGAAAACGGACCTGGGGGTTGTGTAGCAGGGGCTCCGCGAGGAGATCTGCCCCCTCGGTGGCCGCCACGGACCTGGTCGTTGTAAAGAGTTTCCAGGTCCGGAGGAGGTCCTGGTAGAAGACCGGCAGCCCAGAGAGGTCTCGCGGAAGACCTCTCAGATGGAGATAAAGAAGCTACCGGTCGTATCAGAGCCCTCGGAAGCGGCGCAGGAAGGCGTGCGCCAGTATGCTCCACGCCGGACTACCTGCACCATAAAGGAGCCTCTGCAGGGTCTGGAGATGGAAGACATGGACCTGAGTGAGCAGACATTTTAGGCCCTGCCCTCCCTCCTCCACAGGTAGATGGAGAACCCCTGCAGGGACCCAATGCAGTCCTGACCAAAAGAACTCCAGAATCGATGTCCGGAGGTTGGCCAGGAAACCCGGGGCTGGGACCGGGGTGTTGAGCCAGTACCAGAGCATGGACAGGACTAGCTGATTAAGCACTAGTGCTCTCCCTCGAAGGGAGAGGCACCGGAGTAGTCCTGTCCATTTCCGGAGCCGCTCTATTACCCCGAACTCTAAATTCTGCCAGTTCTCCAGCGGAGAAGGATGCGTGGCAGAAAGGTAAATGCCCAGATAGAGCAGCGGACCCGTGCTCCACCGGATGGCCTGAAGCGCGGGTGGGAGGGAGCTCGCCTGCCACCAGTCCCCTACCACCAAGCCAGAGCTCTTGACCCAGTTGACCCGTGCGGAGAAGACTGCCGAATAGATGGCCTGGCAAGCCTCCACCCGCAACAAGTCGCCCGGGTCCTGGAACACGAGGAGCACGTCATCAGCGTAGGCCGACAGGACCAGCCGCAGCTCCGGCTCCCACAGCACCAACCCTGTCAACTTCCTTCGGAGGGGACAGAGGAAGGGCTCGATCGCCAGAGCGTACAGCTGGCCTGAGAGGGGGCATCCCTGCCGTACTCCTCTCCCAAAGCTGACCAGTTCAGTCAGGGTCCAGTTGAGCCTGACCAGACACTCTGCGGAAGCGTACAGCACCCAGAGAAAATTCACAAACCAGGGTCCGAAGCCAAACGCCTGCAGAGTGCTCAGGAGATACCCATGATCCACCCTGTCGAACGCCTTCTCCTGATCTAAGGACAGGAGGGCGAACGACAGACCATCCCTACACCAAAGTTCCAATAGGTCCCGGACCAGATAGAGGTTGTCGAAGATGCTGCGGCCCGGGATGGCGTAGGTCTGGTCTGGGTGGACCACGTCCGCCAGCACGGACCCTAGCCGCAGCGAGATGGCTTTTGCCATGACTTCGTAGTCCGTGCTGAGGAGCGAGACGGGACGCCAATTTCATAAATCGCGGAGGTCCCCCTTCTTTGACAATAAGGCCAGCACGGCTCGCCTGCACGAAAGAGGGAGGACCCCGCTCTGCAAAGACTCGGCCCAGATGGTGACTAGGTCTGGGCACAGGACGTCCCAGAAAACACGGTAGAACTCCACGGTCAGCCCGTCCATGCCCGGAGATTTATTGGTGGGCATGCGACGGAGGGCTTCCGAGAACTCGGCCAGAGTGAGAGGCAGTTCTAGCCGGTCTCGGTCGCCCACGCTGATCGTCGGGAGCTCCTCCCAAAGCACTCTGCAAGCATTAGGATCAGTCGGATGCGGGGAGAATAGGCTTGCATAGAAGGCTCTCGCCCTCCCGCACATCTCCACCGGATCCGTGAGGGGGGTGCTATCTTCTGCCAGTAGGCAGATATGTTTCTTAGCCCCCCTCTTTTTCTCCAGGGCGTAGAAGAAGCGGGAGCCGCGATCCATCTCCTGAAGGAGACGGATGCGGGATCGAACAAAGGCACCCCGGGCCCGATGGTTCTCGAGGGTCCGGAGCTCCTCCCGCTTCTCCCGGCATGCTCCGCAGAGGGGTGGATCCTCGGAGCTGGCGGCCAGACGCCTCTCCAGCTCTAAGACCTCCCGTTCCAACTGCTCTATCGCTGCATCCCTCCGTTGGCTGGCGCCCCGGGTGTAGTCACAGTAGAAGAGCTGGGCACGCACCTTCCCTAGGTCCCACCACTGCCGCGCCGAGGGAAAGGCACGCCGCTGCCCTCGCCAGGCCAGCCAGAACTCCCGGAAGGATGCCACGAAGCCCGCATCCTCCAGCAAGCTGTTGTTAAAATGCCAATAGGCCGGCCCCGGCCTCTCCGCGCAGAGGGAGGATGTCACGGTGGCTATATGATGGTCAGAAAATGGGGCCGGCCGGATGCTGGAGGAGTGGGCTCGTGAAAGATGAAAGCGTGATAAATAAATGCGGTCCAACCGGGAGTGGCGCGACCAATGGGCCTCCACCCGGACAAAGGTGAACGTGGAAGTGTCATCCGGGTGGTGGTCGTGCCAGACGTCCACCAGGGAGTGGTGTTCGACTATCTCCTGGAGGACGGCGACGGCGGCCGGGCTCTGCTCGGACCCCGAGCGGTCCCGCTCCTCAAGGGTGATGTTAAAGTCCCCTCCCAGGACCAGGCACTCCTGAGGATCCAAGGTGCCGAGGAAGGCGGATGCCTGCTGATAGAATTGCAGCCGCTCCGGGCTCACTGCTGGGGCATAGATGTTGACGAGGTTGACTACGAGCCCCTCCATGCGGACCCGGAGGTGCAGCAGGCGACCTGGCACAGCCTCGGTGACCCCCAGCACCTCGGGCCGTACATCGGGGGAGAACAGGGTCGCCACTCCAGCCATATGAACTGTGAGGTGGCTAAAGTAGACCCTGTCCCCTCAGTCCAGCCACCAGCTGTCTTCGGCGGTCGGATCCGTATGGGTCTCCTGCAGGAAAACCACAGAGTACCTCCCCTCTCGAAGGAAGGAGAGCACCTGGGACCTGCGGAGACCCATCCTACAGCCACGGGTGTTCAATGTTGCGATGGTAAAGGGTGCCATGAGGAGGGCTGGGGGGGATCCTCGCCGGCAGGGATGCTTGTGGCTCCCGGCGGGCCGCGCAGCAGTCCGTGACCCACCCCGTAGGTGGGTAAGGAGTCACGGAAGAGGGGGACCCGCTCGTAGGCCGCGGCGCCCTGCCTCCCAGTCCTTTTACCCTCCCCCATGAGGGCCCTTGCGGCCCGGAGGATTTGATTAAAGTCCCCCCATCGCTGGAGGGCAAGCTGGACTTTGTTGCGGGAGCCACGGACGTCTTCTAGAAACTCCCGCAACTCCTCTCGCAACGCATGGGGGGCTGGGGTTATGGTCTGGTTATTCCCCAACGGGGCCCTTGGTACAGCCCCGTGGCCCAGCGAGAAGGGCACACAGGGTGCGGACCCCCGACGGGGCTCTTGATGGGTTGACCTGAATGCTGGGGCGATAGGGGGTGGCGGAGGGAGGATAGCAGCCCCTGGTGGGTCGGGACGGGTAAACACAAAGGCCACTCCCTGGGAGTCATCTGTTGGAAAGGGGAAGGAGACAGTCCCAGGGGTGGCAATAACATCTCGGGAGGTGGGCTGGATAAGGGCAGGGGCAGGGGTAGAGGTGAGAGTCTGGGTGGGGAGAGGGCTCTCACTGATGCCGGGCGCAAGCTCTCTGGTGGATTTGGCAACCACGGCATCAGGAAGTGGACTTTCTTCTGTAGGGTCCTCTCCCGGGAAGGAGGTCGAATGCTCCTCACCAGCGAGGGATGCCCTGGTGGCTCAGGTTCTAGCCGCGTGGCACTGGCCGTCGCCTCAACTGGCTCGGCGGCTCTCAGCGGGGTGCCCTCTGCAGCCGGGTTGATGGAGGAGTCCAGGGGCTCCTCGGAGGTGGGAGCAGAAGCAACGGTTAGCGGGAGGGAACATGGAGAAAGGGGGGCTGGAGTGAAGTCGCCCAGATCGAGGCCCACTGGCATAGGATCGTCCTCCCCCTGGGTGACCGGGGTCAGACCCAGGGCCTCGACCTCCTCATATATAGACGGGAAATTGTTTTCTGCTACCCCGGGATTCTCCCCGCCGGCACCTGACGCAACAGTTGCTTCGGGGCACACTGGGGTTTCAGATGGTGCCACGGGGGTCTTGGAGGGGAGGGACTCCCGTGGAGGGGAGATACTGCCTTCCAGCATCAGATGGCATCATCTGGGGGCTGGCTAGCAGGGGTTGTGTCAGGGGGCAGAAGCGATGGCTCAGGGACTCGAGGGGGTAACGGTGGAGCAGCACAACGGAGGGAAGATTCCCCTTGGGGCGGGCCCTCTCCCATGCCCGGCAGTGTCCCTGCCGCACCCTCCTCCACAGGCCTCGCCAGATTGCAAGCAGCGGGGGCGGGGCTCTCCTGCTCGTCTGGGCATAGCTGGGGAGGTGCCCCTTGGGCCCGAGCAGGAGCAATGGTGGACTGGGAAGGAGAAGGGGTGGTTTCGGGTGCCGGGCAGCCAGGGGCGCCAGCGATGACAGGGCCGGTGCCCTGCCGGGGCTCGGGGATCCCAGATGCCCCTCCTTGCCGGGCCAAGGGGCAGTCCCTCCGGACGTGCCCCATCGCCCGGCAGAGGTAGCACCGGGCCTCCCCCGTGGAATAATGCACCCGGTCATAGCCCCCTGGTAGGGGACTAGGAAGGACCCCTCCAGCGCCTCTCCGTCACGCACCGCCGGCGGCAGCTGAAGCTGCACTTGCCGGCGGAACGAGAGGACGTGACGGAGGGCGGGGTCTTTGCAGCCCAACGGGAGAGGGCTGATGACAGAGAAGGACTTCCCCAAGGTAGAAAGGGTGGGTAACAGGGCGGCATTGGGGAGAAAGGGAGGGACGGAGGTCAGGACCAGGCGGACGCCCAGGTCCTCTAGCGGCTCTAAGGGGACGAACACGCCCCCAACTGCCAGGCCCTTCTCCACCACCTCCTGGGCGGCGGCCTCCGATGTTAAGAAGAAGACAACCTTGCCATACATTTTGAAGGCCGCCACAATGGCCGTGGGCCCCACCACCCTCGCCAACGCCCGCACGTAGGTCTCCACGTGGGGCGAGGCGGGCACCAGGAGGCAACGGACGCCGTGCTTCCTGGTCATGGTGGGAAAGGGGCCCCGGCCGCTATAGATGGTAGCAGAGATGGTGGGCTGGAGAAATGATGTAGGGCTGGCGGGGGGGCTGCCGCCACCTGGGCGTATGCTCTGGGGGCCGGGGGAGGGACACCTGCAGAGCTGGTGGAGGGAACAGCGGGGAGGGGCGCCCCAGCTGGAGATGGGGCCGGGGCATTGGGGGCAGCCCCTGCTATGGAGGGCCTGGTCTTTTTAGCGGGGCCCTTCCCCTTCTTCTTCCCCTGGCCCTTCCCGCCGGCTGGGGGGACTCCCCCCGAATCTGAGGGGGTGAGAGACGTGGCAGCAGTGGAGGTCACCCCGGTGCCCGTCGCTGCTGGTGCCCCAGCAGATGGTTCGGCAGCGGAGGTAGAAGCTTGGGGGGATGACGGAGGGGTAGGCGGGGGAGGGGAAGCTCGGGCTGCTGGAGGGGTCCCACCCATCTCATCCCCCGCCATCATGAGCAAGAAGGGAAGGGGGGGGACACCAAAAGGAGGAGGGGAGAGGGGAAGCAGGTCTACCACTCCTCCCCGCTATGCTGCAGGCAGGGGAGGAGGGCACCAAAAGGGGTGGGCTGGACGGGGGGCAATCTGGGGTTAGGGGTCAGTCACCGACCCAAGGTGGAATTCCGGCTCCTCTTGGTGCACTAGGGGAGGGGGGGATTGGTGCATTGGGGGTGCAGTGAAGAGGGTTGTAACTGAAATGGGGAATTGCACAAGCACATGGGACGGGGGCATGGGCACACAGAGCGAGGGGCTAAGCAGTCTGGAGTTATGGCAGGGAAACCAAGGGGATAGCTTCAGAGGCTGGGGCAAACAAACAAAGGCTGCAGAAAGAAATGGGCGGGGCAGGCAAACAAACTGAAGCTAGTACGGGGGGCTGGGACAAAAGGGGGGGCAAAGCTACAAGTGGCAAATGGGGCAGGTAGTAAAGGGCAAGCTGGGGGGTAGACAGTCCAGGGGGGCCACGTGCGCTTGCACAAGTCTTTTTAAGCTGGCTGCTGCTTCTGGCCTAAAAGGTATAAATAGGGCGTGGCAAGCCAAGCAAGCAGCTGAGTCCAGAGGCAGGAGCTGAGGCAGATGGTATACAGCCAGTGGGGGTGGTGGAGGGGACAGCGGTGGTGGTAGTAGTGGTGGGGGTTGGGGGGAACACACAGATGGATTGGGGGGCAGCTCCACGCCACACCCCTTGTGTCCCTGGAAACAGTCAAGACCCCCACCACAGGAGCACAGTTTGAAAATTACTCAGTCTTAGGCCCCCTCCACGGTGGTCTGCAGAGTCTCTAGGTGCTCCCACACTGGTAGATGGTCCTCTTCTTCTCCTCCTCGGGCTTCAGCAGCTCCAGGCAGTGGCCTCTGCAGCAGCAGCAGCTCCAGGAACTCCAGGTGGTGATCCAGGCAGGCAGAAAGGACCTTCTCAGGTGGTGGTGATGGTGGTGGTGTCCACAACAGCAGTGGCTGGGGTCCCCACTCCTCTCTGGGGAGTGGGCTAGCAGCCCCCCCCGGGGCTGCAGTTGCAGCAGTTGCCACACCCAAGAGTGGGGGGTCCAGCAGCCAAGTAACAGAGAACGGGGGGTGTCTGGCCCAGCCAGGGGAGCAGCTGGAGCAGCAGGGAGAGCTTAGGGCCTAGTAACAGCAGGAGTCGCAGCTTCTCACCTTCCTCCAAGCTAGAAGGCTGTGGGGGGGGAGAGAGAGAGAGAGATTCGCTCCAGGCTACATAAATCCCTGGCACCAGGATAAGTGAAATGGAAGCTGCTCCAGGTCAATTAACACACTTGGAGCCAATTAAGAACTTTCCAGAAAGCAGGGAGAAGGCTACGTTGATTGGGACACCTGAAGCCAATCAGGGGCTGGCTGAAACTAGAAGCCTCCCAGTCACTCAAGTGGGTGTGCATGTCAGGAGCTGTGGAAAGAAGTTGTGCTGTTGGAGAGGCTGAACAGCACACACCATATCAGGCACAAGGAAGGAGGCCCTGAGGTAAGGGTGAAGTGGAGCTCGAGGAAGTGAGGGCTGCTGTGGGGGAAGTAGCCCAGGGAATTGTACATGTCATGTTTCTAAAAGGTCAGCTACAATAGGGTACTATTAGGGTCCCTGGGCTGGAGCCCAGAGTAGAGGGGGGGCCCGGGCTCCCCCCCAACTTTGCCCCGTTTAATCACTGAGACTGGGAGACAACAGAGACTGTGCAAGGAAGGATAACTTTTCCTCACCTCCCTCGCTGGCTTATGATGAAAATGGCTCAGTAGATTGTGACCCTTGTCTCTAGAGAAAGAAGGGTTAAGTGGAGAGTCACAGTGAGCCTCTGAGGCTAGCGAAATCTGCCAGGAAATGCGGAACCCACCGAGGCAAGGACAGAGCTTTGTCACAATATGTATACATTGATATATTACGTACAGAGGTCAGGAATGCTGGTGCACTGATATTACTGTCTATCAAGCTGACCAGTATTGTCTTATTGTTTCTTTGTACCCCACCGGTATCTATCTTTTGTCTCGTCTTTGACTTAAACTCTTTGAGGCAGGAACCATCTGTTCATTCTATGTTTGTACAGCAGCTAGTGCGGTGGGATCCTGGTCCATGACTAGGGATCCTAGTTGCTACAGTAATAATAATAGTAACTAATAACAATCTTTAGCCCTGTTGGAATTTTGCTAGTATACTAAGACTGACACTCATACTTATTGACTTTCAATAGGCACAAGTGGTCAGGAACTCTTTTACTCCACGTCTCAATCAGAAGACTGCATCAGTATTGACACAGTCCTTGTTACTTCGCATATGAAGTGTTATTGTAGCCATGTTGGTTACAAGGCAGGTGAGATAGTATCTTTATTGAACCAACTTCTGTTGGTGATAGAGAGAAGCTTTTGAGCTTACACAGAGGTCTTCCCAAAAGCTTGTTGCTCTCCCCAATAGAAGTTGGGCCAATAAAAATATTGTCTCACCCACCTTGTCTCTTTAGTTAGCATATATTCACTAATGCACTCAAACAACTCACCTTTTATCCTAGTCTAGACAAGGCCTCTGAGAGAAGACTGCAATCTGCTGTAACACAATCCTTTCCTGCAGCTTCCTTTAACACTTGTCTTGCGCTAGTAACACTGGTTGTGGTAAGAAGTCTCCTTGCAGGTCCCAGTGCTGGTTTGCCCTCTTGAAGTGCTTGTTCTAATCCATGTTCCTCTTCCACTCCCACCCTGCCGACAGGACTCACAGCGTTGTGGAGCAATGAGCAATTAGAATAAGTGCTTCGACTGCAAACCTAGTGCCACAGCAGCAGAGCAAGGTGCTGGAGTCCTCATAACCAGTATGAAGCAACTTTAGTGAAAGGGACAAGAAAAGGAGAGAGCAAGATGGAAAGTAGGAAGCTGAATCAATGAAAAGGAGGGGCTGGGGAAAAGCAAAATAGAGAATAGAAGAATAGGGGCAAATGTAGGGGTTCAGGACTTTCTGTTCTGTCCTGCCCACAAGCATTCTCTAGAAATCCCTATTTGCAAGTTTTCAGACCCGTCTCAGCTAGATCTTCTGCCCCAATAAACTCAAGTTTATATAAAGAAAAATGGGAAAGAAATACATTTGGCATTGCTTGTATGCCAGGTGGTTACAGAGTTTGCCAACCATCTGGTCTCAGTTGACTGTTTGTCAGTAGCACCAAATGAGAGAAAAATATGAGATGTTAAATATTAAAATCTACATTATTAAACAAATGAAAGCTACTGTAAAGAGAAAATGTATTTAACACATGGATTGTAGTGTAAAACACATGGCAACCCATGCAAAAAAACTCTCCTGGTTTTAAAGATATGACATCACACCCTCATGAAACTTAAAAATTCATCATTTAAATTCAAATGTATGACATCACAGCTGTGAATTGAGATTTCTGCAATACTTTGTCATCACCAGCACCTACACCTCACATACACACCATTCTGTAGTCAAAAAGCTGCTGAAGCAGTAGGAGATAGATGCTCTGACTAACTTCTGTAAGTAAGGAAAGGCAGAAAGGGGAAGTAATGAGGGATATAGCAGTCAGATCAGAACTGATGGTGAGTGTCCAGGACAAAAATTTGTGTGTGTGTGATGAAATAAAAGACAGATAAAATTTGAGTTACACACTGATAATTCCAATTCCAGGTATTGGTTACTATACATGCCACTGAAGTCTGCAGTCCCTCATTGTTTATGTGATCACAATAAGTCCATGATGATCATAATGCCTACTTAGCTGTTGTTTATTCTATATATCAAAAGTATATAAAGCCAATTTTCAAGTTACTCATTAAAAATGAACCAAAGAATCTACAGATTCATTCTTTCATATGAGGAAAGGAACCTTTATTTGCACATACATACTAGGCAATTATGTGATGCCATTTGTGCACATTGCTTACTAATCTACACCCACAACAAATGTGCTCACAAATTTTGCAAGCACATTTTAAAGACTTTGGCTCATTTAAATGTAAGCTTTTCATTTAGTAACTATGCGAAAGGCCAAGTAGGAACAGAAGAGTGACAATCCCACCTAAACCAAATAAAATTTAAATTGCGAGCTCAAGCAGAAGATGCATTTCAACAAACAGTCTGGATCCCAATGAGCTAATGAACCTTGCATTCACATGTCTTACTCCAACTGTCAAGAAACCAAACAAAGTGAAGGGAACCAGATAGTTTTATTTCACCTTAATGTTCAATGTTCCATAAATGCCAGCATGGACAAGACAGCCCAAGAAAGAAATATCTCATTCCTCACAGCATATGTGCTGGAATTCTTGTCATCATAAAAAGAAAAGGAGTACTTGTGGCACCTTAGAGACTAACAAATTTATTAGAGCATAAGTTTTCGTGAGCTACAGCTCACTTCATCGGATGCATCCGATGAAGTGAGCTGTAGCTCACGAAAACTTATGCTCTAATAAATTTGTTAGTCTCTAAGGTGCCACAAGTACTCCTTTTCTTTTTGCGAATACAGACTAACACGGCTGCTACTCTGAAACTTGTCATCATGTTCATTTAAGTACACTGAAGAACATTAAGGAGATTAAAACACAGACCTATCCTGAGATAATTGTTTGCCTGGACACCTGATTGCTTTCAACTACCAGATCAACCTCTTCCCCACTCCTTGAACCAAAGCTGTATTTGGAAAACTTGCTTTGTTTCACCTGCATGTGATATCTAAATATCTGGCAGACATATTTCCTTCTCAAATTCATAATTACATGGCTACTGAGACTGGTAATAACTCATGCTAACAGCAGCAATGCTGTCCAAGGGAGCAAGAAAGGACGATACCTACCATATTAGATGCAGCGCTGTTAAACTGAAACGGCTATGGTGACAGATTACTGGACAAGAATCCACAAAGTGCAGCAGCCCTGTCATGCTGCAACACAACATGATGACAATGCTGCATTAGGCAAGGTGAATCCTGCAGCATTTAGAGCAGTATAGCAGGCAGGTATAACAAAACAAACCAGAAAAACACAAACATTTGAAACCCTGGTCAATAGGTGACACCTCGTCACTTTCCTAGTGTGGAGAGGACCTTAAATCTACAAGTGTGGAAATTCCAAAATTCTCATCATAGTAGATTTTTCCAGTCCTATAAAACACACATCCACATAACAATGATGGGTGGTACATCAGGTATCAGATACTCCGGTACAATCAGAAATTCTAGTCTATAGAAATAAGGCCATGTAAACATGATATTTCAACATAAGCTTATAAAAAGAGTCTCTTTGATATGTATTGATTAACTCCACTTCACCAAACATAGATTATCTTATTAAAATTCCCCATCATGCTCACTTTAAAAGTCCTTAGGATTTTTTCCTGCTGTCTTTGACATGGTAATTATTAAAGGATTATGTGTAAACAATTCAAGTCTTCAAACAGTGATTTCACACAGACTGTCACTCTCTAGGGCAGGGGTCAGCAACCTATGGCATGCGTGCCAAAGATGGCACATGAGCCGATTTTTAATGGGACGCTGTGGCCTGCTGGGTCCCAGCCACCAGCCCCACTCAGCTGGCAGCTGAACTGGCAACGGGCTGAGCGGGTCCGGTGGCCGGGACCCCAGCAGGCAGCAGCGTGCCATTAAAAATCCTGCCCGCCCCATGCAGGCAGGGTGAAGAAGCTTGGTCCTGCCAACTGCTGCTGTAGGGCAGGCAAGGTCCCCATCCCCCACCTCTTCCCCCAGCATGCTGGGTTCCTGCCCCGCCTCCTCCTCTCCCTCCCTGCCGCCCATCTGCTGACGGCCCTTGTGAGGGAGGGGGAGAACCGGATCCGCAGCGCGCACGCTGCTCTGGGGAGGAGACGAAGAAGAGGTGGGGACGGGGCTGTGGGGAAGGGGGGTGGAATCAGGACATATCCCCTCTAGCCCTCTGCCGTGAGCCACTCTGGGCAGGGGACTGGGAGCACCCCCACGATCCTAGCCCACACCGCCAGCCCTCTGCCCTGACCCCTGCACCCTACCACCCACAGCCCAGCCCTCTGCCCTGATCCCTGCACCCCCCTCATACCCCAGCCTCCTGCCCTGACCCATTCACCCCCCATGACCCCAGCTCTGGCTCCAGCCCCCCCCACATACCCAGCCCCTCACCCCCATGCCCTGACTCCTGCACCCCCCCACATTCCAACCCCCACCCTGAGCACCAAACAGGAGCTCCTGCACCCCTCACACTAAATGGGAGCTGCCCAGGTAAGCACTCCACACCCAAACCTCCTGCCCCAACCCTGGGCCCCCTCCCTTATTCTAGCTCCTAGCCAGACCCTACACTCCAACCCCCAGCCTGCTTCTTCACCCCCAGCCATGTGCTCAGTGCACTCCCACCCTCAGCTCAGTGCAAAGAGAGAGGAAGAGAATGGGCTAGAATCAGGGAGAAGGTAGGTACCCACTATGTGGGCAGGGCCGGGACCCCAGACCGGCAGCGGGCTGAGCAGGGCCGGCAGCAGGGACCCTGACTGGCAGGAGCCGGCGGACAGAACCCCAGACTGCCGGTCTGGGGTCTCGGCCGCCTGCCCAGGGTCCCGACCGTCAGCCCCACCTCAGCCTGCTACCGGTCTGGGATTCTGGCTGCCGGACCCTTGCCAGCCGGGGTCCTAGCCACAGGCCCCGCTCACCCTGCTGCCGGCCTAGGTGAAAGAAACCCCAGGCTGGTAGCAGGCTGAGCAGGCCGGTGGCATAAGATCAGCATTTTAATTTAATTTTAAATGAAACTTCTTAAACATTTTGAAAACCTTGTTTACTTTACATACAACAATAATTTAGTTATATAATGTATAGACTTATAGAGAGAGACCGTCTAAAAAACGTTAAAATGTATAACTGGCACGCGAAACCTTAAATTAAAGTGAATAAATGAAGACTCGGCACACCACTTTTGAAAGGCTGCCAACCCCTGCTCGAGGGACTATTCATGCTTGCCATTATTTTGAACCTGGAGGGTAATGCACTCAAGGCTCCATGATATAAAACCTGTAGCAACAGAATGTTTGCATTATTGTAAAACATACTTGTTATGGAGATACACAATTTTACCATTTGTTCAGTTACAGGGTGGGAAAATACCAAACCAGACTTAAATTGTTTCATTTTTCTTTCTTTTAAATTTGTAGTAAGTGTTTCCATCACAATTTACAGTAACCATCTACAGCACTCACTCCCACTCTCCCTAAAATCATACTCTATAAATTTAACAATTTTTAGATTGGTATTATAAATCTAACCCAATGTTTGTTGTTTTGACTGGGAAGGGGAAAAATCAGTTCTGCAAATATCACAGTAACCATTCTCATAATTTTTGTTCATAAATTTAATCCAGAGTAGCAACTATTCACATAAAATAAATCAGACAGATGCCATAATTTAGACAGTGTAGCCAGCCGAGTGGCACCCTTTATGTAACCTTTTCCATCTTTAAATCCTGGATTCAGAAACAGATTGAAGGCAACTGCGCCATCTGGTAGAAGGTAAACTCTGAAACTGATCTTAATCACACTTTTTGTTTTAAATGGGTAGATGACAGGCAGGCTTCTACTGAGTTCTCCAACACTCTACCTACTAATTAATTCAGACAATGACATTTCAAGTTTGACCTTAACCACCTTGAGCTATAGTAAGAATGGGGAGGGGGGGTCAAACAATTTCTAACTTACTTTTATCTAAATCCTAAAATCTTCTGTGATCTCTTTACCCCATCATCCTACTTTAAAAGTCAAATGAGCACCAGCAGAGCTAGAGCAACAACTTTCCCATGAGATGCTATTTTCAAGTTTACATTAAAAAAGCACAGTGCCTCCAATAATTAAGTAACTGACATCAAAGAAAACCACGAGTTAAACAACAGGAAACTAGTTCTTTGTCCCCTGCGGAAAATACAGAAATAAGCCAAGTGAAATATAAGGTTATCTACCTTTATAGGATTACGCCACAAAATTATTATTGATTTTATTATGAGTTGTATAACTCAAACCATGTAACTTTAAAAGTCACAGCTTAGGCTGTTCCTTTTAATCACAGCCTTGTCGTAGAGAAAGAAGGGGAGTGCACTACAGCAGAAGTGGCAACAGCAATTTTAGCTGCTTCAGCTAGAATTCCTGTCAGGATTCCAGGGGAGTCCACGCTGTCTCAGATGCTCTATCACACTTTGAACAGGTGCAGTGTGTGCTCCTCACACACCGAGTCAATTCTGCCAGCCAGTACAGTGGAGACAGCACCATGCTCCTAACTTCACACTGACCCTTTGAAGCTAGTACTGCCAGAGGTGATATCTCCGATCCATATTGGAATTAGCACTTATCCATAGAGGCACACTAGAAAGGATGTGGAGGCTTCTTGGGCCCTCTCCTGATTCCTTACTCACTTCATAATCTGGCCCAACAACTATTCCATAAGCGTGGACTAAAACATATAAAAAATAAGAGAATGCGGAATCACTGCTTGCCCGTCAACCTTGTTTTATCATCGGGTTCTGAAGGATTATCTATCGATCTGAAAATATATCTCAATTTCTAATAGAAATAATTAACATAAAATTTACATGTCCTAAACATAATACTGACAAGCATGCATTTATAACCCAAGGCCCACTAACATGCTCTAAAGGATATTGTTAACATCGGCAACTAATTACTGCAAAGCTTATCCACTGCCAAATTGTGAATGCAGAGACACACTTCAGCTTTCCACAATGAGGCCCAAGTCCTGGTCAACCACTATTGATGCAAGCTGACCCACTGAAGTTAATGGGATTACTTCAGTGATTAAGGCAAGCAGGATTTCTGCCTGTCTTAGCTATTTCTGAGGAACCTAGCACTTTGGCACCTAAATGCTACACAGAGTAATTAGAAATATTATTCAGCATGTTCTAAAAAGGGCTATATTCTCATAATCTTTCATAGTATGTTTTTTTTATTTTGTATTTAATATTTAAGCTTTCTTCTCCTCATATTCCTCTCTATTCCCCTGCTGTGGTGTTTTTTATAGCCTTCTAATTACCCCTCCCCCATCAACCATTCTGTGTAGATGGAGCCTCTCTCTTTAAACTCGCAGTCAGTCCTTCTTGTGTTGGAATCTCACTGCATCTTGACATTAATCAAAATCAATTACATTTAACTACTATGGGGTTTCTAACATACAGGTTTTCCCTACCTAGATTTTAGTAAAACAAACCTGGGCCGTTTTTCTGTCTAAAATTTAGGGATGAAAAAAATCATTTTGCCCAATTTCGAAGCATTCAATGACTGTGGGTTTCAAAGTTTGACTTGTACTGAAATGATATATTCGGTTCAAATTCTCCTTAGAAGAGATTGGGGGGAAATCTAAAAAAAAAAGTCAGAGCAAACAATCTTGTGGTGAAAAGTGTGAAAGAACAAATCCAGAGGAACTGAAAAATTGAGCAAAGCGGAAGGAAGGAGACAAATTGTAATGAATTCTAATTCTATTCACTGGTGCCAGCCTAGCTTGTGTGGGTATTCTTCTGTTCCTAGCGTACACACAGGCTTCTAGTTAGTGAGTCAATTTAAAAATGTTTTTCTAGATAATAGAATAAAGGAGAAAGGGACAATTACATTATAGGAGAGAAACTGGTACAAACTTGTGTTGCAAATGTTGAAAACCCAAATATAAAATAGTTTACAAGACCAACAATCTTAAACTCTGTCAGGTTCACCTATTCCTACTAAAATATATATTTATATACATTTTCCTAGTAACAATCACTATACATATACTGACTGAGACCAAAAAAAAGTAAATGTGGGGTAGAGGTCAAATATGTGCAACAAAAATACCTTGCAATTCTGAACCGGAATGTAACATTGTTGGCTTTTGTTTTCTTTCCAGATCTTGTATATATGCTAACAATACGTTATTTTAATTAAAGATTTCAAGACATTTTTACCCACATTTATTTTATTATATCTTGTAACACAGGGAACAATACTGCTCTGTCCTGACTTAGAATTTCCTTAACAAGAAGTGCCACAGAATCTAAAGAAAGTGTTCCTTGTTTTGAAATGTACAGTTTGATATATTTTCCAGAAGGGAAATAGGCAATAGTTTTCTTAACTCTTTCTTGTTCTTTGTTTCTATTTTATGATTAAAAACACCATTTTCGGAAAGGCATATTAAGTCAGTGTCTTTCTTTCTAAAATCCCTCATTTGTGAGCCTTACACTTTCTCAGGATCCCAGTAAAGTTTTTGTGCAGAATCCACACATTTTAGAATGGTTTAGTCCACTCTCCTGAAGAAAGTCAGAATCTAATTTACCTTTCTGCTTCAGTTTACTTTTTAAAATGACAAAAGTATTTAAAGCATTTACCGTTTATGCAAACAGATGTCAGTATGTTCCAAATATATCTTTTCCCTTTTTCTACCATCTCCTGTTAGCCCACAAAAGCTAGTTATATGCAGGAGGTAAATTGCACATACCACAGTAAATGCTCATCGTGTCCAGAAAGGACAGCCAAACACAGCAGAAAAAAAATGTTTTTAAATCAAGCATTTTCAATCAGCTCCAATGAACCTCCTCCTTGTAATCCTGAATGTATTTCCCTGACATGTTCTTTTGTAGTGTTTCACCACAATTTGTGCACATTAAGCAGTATTACCAGGAGGCTGCAATCCGAAAATCAGTATCTGTCATTCTCAGCAACACGTTTTCAGTGTCTGATTGCAATATTCTCATCAGGATAACCATTCAGAGTTGCCCAGACTCTTTGTAAAACTGATCTCTTCAAAGGGCAGGAAAAGTAAAGGTTATAGACATTTTACATGAATGTACATCTATAACAATCAGATGACAATTATACAATATAAAAAGAAAACAGAAATATTGCATTATTTGATCACAAACTCAAATATATTTTACTCAAGAATTTCACTGTCTATGGAATTTCTTCTAAATCTAGGTAATGCACAGTTAACAGCAGCTAACCACCATCACCACTTGGTTTCCATATAGTGCCTATCATACACAGTTCTGTCCAAAGGAGAATATCATTATCCCCATTTTACAGATGGAGGAACTGAGGCACAGAGAGATTAATTTAATTCCCCTATTCACATAGCAAAATGGTCAGAGATCCTGGAACAGGTGTTGACTCCTCGTCCAGTGTCCTATTCATTGAGTTAAGCTCCCTCCCCACTGCACGTGTGCCCCATTTATGTTTCAATTTATCCTGGGTCTATCTATTGCTATAGTACCTATTTATTATGTCTCTGTTGCGTTACAGAAATTATAGAAAAACACTAGTCCTCAAATTTTTTCACTACCAAATATAGACTCAAATATACAACATATTAGATTACATGCTATGGCTTTGTAACACTCTAATTTGATATTTATAGTCACATATCTTTAAATAAATCATATGAAAAATCTTTACAGACCTGGACATGAACAAGTCATCCAATTACTCTCCAGGGCTGACTAGAAGAGTCTACTTTCACAGTGAATGGTTAATAAAACTTCTCCACCGCACTACAGACTAAGGATTTATTTAGAGTCCCTTATTCGTAGCTAACTGTAAAAGCAAAAGCTTTCTATGCTGTCACAGTAAAGCAATTATCCTTAGTTTCTGTATTAGTATTACAATGTATATTACACATTACGAGCCAAATTTTTAAATGAGCACGTACATGATTGAACCCCTACATCAGTATGGATTACATTGCAGCACTGGGGACTAACTTTGTAGCTAAAGTTGTACATGTACAATTTTTTGCATGTGTAAATTGGATAGTTAGCTCTCTAGCAAGCTAATATGACTGTATAAATATGGATTCTAATGTGGGCAAAATTGTTGCCATAAGCCATCATATTTAAATATTATACCTTTGCTTGGACATCTACAAGAACTATTTGTCAAGCATGAGCTAGTCCTGCTATGGTAGCCAAGATAGCCTTCTGGGGTGTTATAATGAGCTGTTTTCTGCCTCTGTGCCAGTTAAGAGGAGTAGTTGACTTTAATGAACTGGTTCTGGATGTAGGAAAAAGTTCATTGCTTCTAAACATGGGTAGGTTGTTAACCGAACCACAATAAATGCCAAGTGAGTAATAGGTTAGCCTGAGTGTTTTAATCTTACTCTGTTGTTCAGTCTGAAGTAAAGAGGAGCTAGGCTGTATGTTTGCCAATTTGGCAATGCAAGGCTGCTACAGTCTTTGATAAATACATCTTAATTAAGCCAACTTCGGCTTTTTACTTTTCCGAGGAGGCAGCCACTTATCCCAGACATCATTTCTGATTTTATGAAGAAGATGAGATCAACTTTTATAGACAATGATTTTTTGTTAGTGGTGACTTGGACTCGTAGTAAACCAATCTATGAAGGGATCATCTAAACTGAAAATCATGGAATTGTACAGACAGATTTCTTCTTGGAATTGCTTTGGATTTTTGGATGATGTTTTTAGGCCACAATATTCTACATATTGGATAAAATTTTAAAGAACATTTATGTGGTTTTGGAGCCTAAGTCTCATTTTCAAAAGTGATTTTGGCATTTAGGAGCCTAAGTCTCAATGAAAGTCAATGGGGCTTATACTTCTAAATCACTTAAGCGCTTTTGGAAATTTTATACGGTAGCTCAATAACAAGAATATAAAGGAGCAGAGAAAGGGAACAACCCTATCATATGTGTAATTATTCCTAACTTTAAAATGATCAATAAACATTCCTGTCTAACTAGATTGTCTTCAACAATAAAAAAATTGCTCCCAAGTAAAGAAACACAATATTTACTATTGTTACTATTTTCTAACTTATCATTTTTCTAAATTTATGCCATTTAAATTGAATACCCTTGAGGCTTTTGGACCACATAGCCTACCAGTTTGCATGTAAGTTGGCATTTCAACAGAAAAGAATATGATGGCATATGCTGAAAACTGGGGAGATTTAACAGATTAACTACAGGATTTAGGCAATCAAATGGATATCTGGGTACCTACATGTCTATTTGGATATCGTGCCTCTCCAGTTTGGGATCTCTCTCCAATTATCCTTCTATAAATTATAGACCAAATAAACTCCTCTTCTGCTGCACTGAGGCAATCCAACTTCCATGTGCCTAGCCTAACCCTCCATTCCCTATCAAGATGCTCCAGCTCTTGTGAAAGACTATGAGTGGAAGCCCGTGAGGGGTTACGTGGCCTCAAACATCCACTCTTGAGGCAGTTATGCAACTAGAGTTTGAGACATTCCAGTAGCAGGAGATGCAGGAATCACCTCAGGTTGGTTGGGGAGAGGCCCTGAAAAGATGGCCTAATTATTGGGGAGGATCACAGCTAGAAGTCTTCCATTGAAATGTAGGTGCAGTCATGGGTGCTAGTAATAACGTAGTTCCCCCCACCTCTATTTTCTGCTGTTTCCTGCAGTGGTCTGGAAACAAATGGTGGTGTCTGGAGAAGGTTGGGAATGTGGCAGACAGAAGTTTGATAGTGCTCAGTCGATCTCTGCCTCAATAATCCCCTTCCAGGTATCCCACATCCAATCCCCTGACATAGGAGCAAGATGAAAACAAATGAAAGTTGAACGTAAAGAAGTCTTCAAAGATGTGTGCTTCTTTTACCTCTTTCAAAATATAGGGACAATGCTATTTAAGAGGCCTTCTTTGCCAAGGGACCTCAATGGGAAAAATATCCATAACTGGAAGGTAACATTTTTACAGTAGACAGGGGGTGAACTTTTGGCATGAGGGACACGCAGTTCTTACCAGACATCATCTTAACTTGTCTTACATGTACAGTTGATCTATCAGTAGTATAACTATAATGTGACATTATTACCAGATGAATAACGTTCCTTTTGTGATACAATATCTATACTTTTTTAATGTGCTTGTTTGCATACTCACTAATTTACAAATACAGTAACTGGCAATGGGTTTTTCCCATCATTAATACAAATTAACAATATTTCACTTTATTTTTTTTAATTTAGTGGACTGAAAAATTGACCACATATTACATAAATGTAAATAGCAAAGTGGTATTAGCCATTTTTTGCATGAAAATTGTCTGTCAACTGGACAGTGACACAGGGAGTTTCTTTTGAGATAGATGGTTCCCAATGAAGTTCCTTAACTCCCCGAAGCTTTAAGGTAACTGCTGCAAATCAGTGCAGGAAACACTGAAAGAAAAATGGACTTGAAAAGGAGCAGTTATTCCCTGCTGAATCAGGCTGCCTCATGCTAATTGAGAACAAGATCATTGGGTTGACAGGGCCTGTAGTTCAGACATCATAAAAATGATATTTACAGTCCCCAGAGGCAGAGGATAGTGAGTCTGCCTTCATGCATAGAAAACATGTTAGTAATTGCATCGGTTTTGAACATAGCTGCTTGACCACCCTGCCAACCAGATAAAAAGTGCTGGATAGTAACTGTTGTTTCAGAAAGAATAAAAGCAGCCACATAGTCAAGGGGAAAATATTCACAAAGCACCAGCTAAGTGGTGAAAAGCAATATATCGTCTTCATTTTAGTGCAATAATTAGGACACTTGCAGTGGCTAGCCTCTGCATACTGAAGAATGTGAACAGGAAATGCTATAGTAACAGAGAAAACAAATTTAATTGAAAGAGAAGACTATGTTGAAAAAATAAAACATTCCAAAACAATTATTGTCCTACTGTATTGATTGTTGTGTACATATTTTAAAGTCTTAAAACCTACTACACTTCTGTAATTTATTCTTGAATAAATTATTTATTCTTGAATAAATTGTTTCACCCCGTCTCTGCAAAGAATACACAATTCAAAAATAGTCCCTGATAATTAAATGTTGCTGATCAGATTGATAAGAACCAAATGTAACCAATGTTTAAAACTAGTATCACACAAGAATAAAATTTTCTTAGCATTTTTCTTTTATTTTGGGGGTAAATATCTGCTTTTTCCCTTAGACAGACAACATCTCTGTAATAAAAGGCACTAGAAAAAATGGTGTTGTAGTTCATTATTTGGGTAGCACCAAAAGATAGATATTCAAGCATTTACATATAAAGCATGACTCAGAGCCTGGTAGAGCAAAAAAATCTCAGGTATTCACTGAGTGTAAAAGCCCAGAATTTGCAAATGAATAATTTACTAATGTCATCGCGAAGACTAACTGAAAGACACTGGTCTATTTATTTGTACAGCTGTATTATTGATAAAACTAACCCCCAGGATTATATTTACTATTTTTTTCCCAAAAAGTATTATTATTCCAGCATAAAACTGCACAATGATTTTTTTCTGTTTACACAACTGGGATTTGTCATTTAATAATCAAATGGCACAATAAAGTCTTGTTGGTTGATTTCCTTCATAAGGTATCACCATGGGGTTTGAGAGCTTCCATGAAATTAAAAATTTCTAATACTAGACCTCATAATTGTAGTGTATGAAATAATTTAAAAGGTCTCATATTTGAGGTGCTGGTTTTGCCCTTTCTCTAAATATGACCCTCAGTAAAGATTCCGGCAGCCAAGATACTTATGGATTGACAAGCTTTATTGGTACTTAACAGAAAGTTCATGATGAAACTTTTCATAGCCAGCCATTAGCAATCAAGGAGTATGGATGCCTTTTGTTTTAATAATGTTCCATTTTTAACTGCAAACAGTGATGCTGCATCCAAAGGTTTAGGGCTAAGCAAAGTGAATACAGAATTCATAAGCAGACTTAGTTTTTAAATAAAACATGGGCCTCTCTGAATCCTCCTCTTGTTAGAAGCAAATCCATCTAACAGTGGTAGCATTCCACGCAACAGACAGTGCCAGCAGAACTCTCCTCTCCTACCAGATGGGTAGAGAGGGCTTAAATTCAGACAGTTGTCCAGAACGGAGCTCTAGTAAATATTTAAAACCTCCTGGAGTTTTTATAGCATGTTGGGAGTTAGGGTTAGGGTTAGGGTAAGGGAATACTCTATAATAATTTAACCCCTGTAGGCAACGCATTTAGTTTGATATACACATCACCAACATGCTGTGCAAAAATTGCACTAGAGGCAATATTTATAGGGACCAAAAATAACTCCCAGAAATAATGTCTTTCAGTCTGGAATAGTTTAAAAAGTCAACATGTGACTGGGTGCTGGGCACCACCTGAGTGTATTCAGTCTGGCACAGTTTGCTTTAGTTAGATTACAAATTCTTGAAATGATGGGAAAGTCAGGTGTTTCATTCATTTTATTGACTGGATTGGGTCCTGGGAGTGGAAACCTTCAGGTCTCCCTTCCAGCTTCCCATCATGTTTCTCATGTTCACAGAATCATAGGACTGGAAGGGATCTGGAGGGGTCATCTAGTCCAGTCCTCTGCACTCATGGCAAGACTAAGTATTCCTAGTATTCCTACTGTTTTTGTCTCAAAAATGAATTTGCAACCATAAAGCATACGTATAGAATCCTGAAAGAAGACATTGACTAAAATAGTTTACCTATCTCTGTGGCCTTCAGTATATAAACTGTACAGCCTGATTTTCAAAAGTGCTGAAAAACACCACAGTTCCCATTGACACTGAAGGCTGCACTTCTCTACTCTCCAATGCCAAAATACAATATTCACTGAGGTGGGAAATGGTGTGAAGTGAATGGAGCTAATGTGATTTGGACCAGCTGATGGCCTAGCCCAACATGTTTAAAGAGGAGGTTTTATGTTGTTGCTTTGTTTTGGGTTGTGTGTTTTAAGTTGTGTTTTTAATTTGTTTGAAACAGATTTTTTTCCTTCTAACCTCCCACAAGAATGACTGATGAGAGAAGAGAAGCTACACACTGCCAGCCAGCACCCAAACAGACTGAAGAATGATTGTAAAATAGCTGAGTCAGACAGACCTCTTGAAGGAGTCTAAATCCAGCTATTGATTGGCTGGAATGCTTGCATTAGATTTGGAGATTTTTCTCTACCCCCGACACTATTTTGGCCCACACATGCCTGAGTATTTAACAATCATATTTTAAAACTGATACTCAAAAATATTTGCCTTGACAGTATTTATGCTAGCCAAAATATATTACTATCTGACTTGTAACAGTCATTTAATTGATGCTTCTGGAAGTTAGATCTTTAATATTTCTGCTTCTTTGTGGCTTACCAGAGGCAAAGGAAACCCTCTCAGACCTATCATGAGAAATTAAACAGATTTGTTTCTCAGAAAAGTAACAGAGGAAAAAGGTTGAACAAATAGAACCATTCTCTTGTTGCCAGGAAAGGAATCATATCCCTGTGTTGCTTCATAAACCAGAGAGAACGGTTCTTTGTCTATCCACTGGGAAATATAAAATCCAAGTGGCTCTAGAAAGGTATAGTGACACAATTAAATAATATGAAAGCCTTTAGTGTACATAAAATCTTAATAGGTAAAACACAATTTATTTAAAGCTATGGACAGGAATAACAAATCAGAATAATTTAATATGGACCATGAACCAATGTCTCTGTCAAATCACTTGCCATTAGACGAATCTGAAAGAAAAGTAAATATAAAAACTTAAGAGCGCTTGAAAAAAATCCACTCAGCTACTCACTAGAGGCAGATGGGAAGTTTTCCCTGGAAAGGAAAGGGAGGCCTAAGCCATTAATTTCTGCATGTCCTAACCGTTCATTTAAAAAAAAAAAGTTTCTAGCCCTGTGGTGGCAAAGAAGCCCCCCCTCCTCCTTCAACTGCAGGAGGCAAGAGAAGCAGGACAGTAGCCAGGAAGGTCCAGGCTGGTACCCTCTTCTCCCTTCTGGCAGCCAGAGACTGTTATAGAAATAGAATAATATTAAAATGAAACCTCCAGCCCAGAGGTGGGCAAACTATGGCCCGGGGGCCACATCCGGCCCTTCGAACATTTTAATCCGGCCCTTGAGCTCCAGCCAGGGAGCGGGGTCAGGGTCTTGAGCAGCTCCCGGAAGCAGCAGCACGTCCCCCCTCCACCTCCTACATGTAGGGGCAGCCAGGGGGCTCCGCACACTACCCCGACAACTCCCATTGGCCAGCAACTCGGTCAATGGGAGCTGCAGGGGCAGTGCCTACGGACAGGGCAGTGCACAGAGCCACCTGGCCACGCCTCCGCAGAGGAGCCAGAGGGAGGACATGCCGCTGCTTCTGGGAGCTGCTTGAGGCAAGCACTGCCCAGGGCCTGCACCCCATATCCCCTCCTGTGCCCCAACCCCCTGTCCCGGCCCTGATCCCTCTCCCACCTGCCAAACCCCTCAGTCCCAGCCCTCCTGCACCCCCAACCCCTCATCCGCAGGCCCACCCCAGAACCTACACCCCCAGGTGAAGCTCTCACCCCCTCCCGCACCCCAACTCCTACTTTTGTGAGCATTCATTGACCACCATACAATTTCTATACCCAAATGTGGCGCTCACACCAAAAAGTTTGCCCACCCCTGCCCTAGCCAGAAACCCAGCCCCTTCCCACATCCTAGTAGCTCTGGATGGGAGCTGGCTTCTGACCAGGATGTTGCCCCTGGGATCAGATGTAGACACTCGTGGCCCATCTTTCAATCCCACCCCCTTAATTTTTCCTATTGGCCTCTAGTTAATAGGTTCAGTTCTCTCCTTTTAATAGGTCTCAATGTTCTCAAAGCCTTGCTTGTGAATTCAACATTAAGGATCCAATTTAAGCTATAAAAGCAGGAAAATATAATACAAGGTTCCACCTGAGCACTTAACCTATCATATTATGCCTTGGTAACTGGATCCCATATAACACAGGTAGCTGAAGTGTAGCCCAGAGACACAGGTGCCACACTAACCAGATGTGCTACTTTGATCCCACCATGATCCCCCTGGTTTTGAAGAACCATCCCAATGGCGGATTCTATCTGATCAGAGGTTTTGTTCCCATTCAGATTTCTTGCCAATCATTCATCCTACTCTCCAATTCTTCTCCAGCTCCACCTGCAGCAACCTGTCTCTTCCCCTTCCCTAACCACCTTAAAAGCCATCTGTGCTGAGCCGCACTGTTATTCTGTGCTTACAGCCTCACCAAACAACTGTGTGATTTGTGTGTCAGAGTGCATTCTGAGACGCTCAAATTCTTTGCCTGTGCGGGACACTTGAGTAGTTTGTGGGAAAAATAAAAAAAGGAATTTTTCTAGTCCCATTCTAACATTAAAGATTCACCAAAAAACCCTTCTGTTCTTCAACAAGTACCTTCAAGCTCGAACATTTGGTACAATGAGAATATTCAGTAGTTTCTTACAGGCACTTTGTTTTGAACAAGGTTAAACCTTATATTAAGCCTAAGTCTCTCCCCTTCCATGATCCTTTCACTTGAAAGTCAAGCAACATAATCTCTTGCAACTACAGGAGTACCTGACAAACTATTTCCCCTCATCATCATCAATCCATCCAGCAAGGTAGCAGTTACAAGAAATCATTGAATTCTGACTGGTTTTCCCAGTACCCAAGAATAAATCAGAATAATATATTTCTTGGACCTACAACAGCCCCCTCAATAACTAACTAAGCATCAGGCAAAGACTGAATAAAATACTGACAAACTATCCTATCATTTTACTAGGGTCAGGGGAAAGGGTTTTTTTTTTTAGGATCTCCCTACCCCTTCCTTCCTATCTCCCAACATTTTTCAGGGCCTCATACCACGACAATTTTTATTACATTGTAGCGTGCCCTGTACTGGCACAATATAGCACCAAGATAGCCAAAGCTGGCTTCTCCTTTCTTCCAGACTGAAGCTAAACTTTTGTTTAACATACTGCAAATGCTCCACTCATCATGGACATCTCAAACTACAAAGAGCAACAATCATGAAAAGAAGATATCCCTATGCCTGCAGACAGTGTAAAAAGTCTGATTTAGTGGAGCAGACAAAACCCTCCCATAGTTTTTCAAGATCAAAGAGACCATCCCACCACTACTTCTTTTTAATTTTCAACTGATGACTGCAGCTCTCTCTCTTTCATTGGCCTTTACATTCCCTGAGAATCCTAGTTTGTAACACGTCAAGCAGAAAGAGTCTTATGTACTGTTATTTAATTTGGAGTTCTCCCTAGAGTTCCCAACTTTCTACTCGCACAAAATTGAACATCCTTGCCCCGTCCCTCCTCCGAGTCCCCACCCCCTGCTCGCTCCATCCCCCCTCCCTCTGTCGCTCACTCTCCCAACTCTCACTCACTCGCTCATTTTCATTGGATTGGCTAAGTGGTTGGGGTGCGGCAGGGGATGAGGGGTGTGGGCTCTGGTGTGGAGCTGGGAATGAGGGATTTGGGATGCAGAAGGGGGCTGAGAGGTTCAGAGAGTGTGGGAGGGGGCTCTGGGCTGAGGCAGTGGGTTGGGATGCAGGAGGGGGTGAGGGCTATGGCTGGGGGTGCACGCTCTGGGATGGGGCCAGAGATGAGGTATTTGAGGTGCAGGAGGGGGCTCCAGACTGGGGATGGATCCAAGGGGTTCGGAGTATGGGAGAGGGCTCCAGGATGAGGAAGGGGGTTGCCATGTTGGACGGAGTATGGGCTCTGATGTGGGGCCAGGGATGAGGGATTTGGAGTGCAGGAGGGGGCTCCAGGCTGGGGCTGAGACGTTCAGAGTGTGGGAAGGGGCTCTGGGCTGGGGCAGGGAGTTGGGGTGAGGGCTCCGGATGGGGATGCAGACTCTGGGATGGGGCTGGGGATGAGGGGTTTGGGGTGTAGGAGGGTACTCTGAGCTGGGACCGAGGGGTTCAGAGGGCAGGAGGGGGGGGTCAGGGCTGGAGCAAGGGATTGGAGTGGGGGAGGGGGTCAGGGGTGCAGGCAATTACCTTGTGCTTTGTAGAGCTTGATGTAATTTTTTATGCAAAATCTTGTGTGCGCGCGTGTCAAAAAAATGCTAAGACAGTCATCTGAAACAATTTGCAAACTTGGGTCAAAAAAGAAAAAAAAACATGCCAAAAGAATTCATGCTGACTATTCATTTCAGAAAGACTTTACATTTTGGAATTTCTCCCGGTTTTATTTAAGAAAAAAAATTTTTAAAGCCTCAAAATAAAAATGAAACATTTTGTTTTGGATGATCCAAAACACTGAGGTTGACACAAAACTGAATTTGCTTTCAGTTTTTTGGACATACACCCAAACCTATGGTTCAGTTATGCACACACCCCAATGATTCGGTTCTTGATCTCAACTTGTCTTCAGTTACTTAACCAAATTTTCACTTAATCTTTTTCCCTTTAGTCTTTCTACAATAACAAAAAACCCAGAGCTGAACCAGAACCATTGAGCTCAGTTTCCTTTGAGACAGTTGCACATGGCAGCCTACCAACTGTTAGCGATCCAGAATGGACTGCAACAACAGGAAAAAGCTTGGGGGAAGTACATGAGAATCAGAAAGGAAAACTGGCTAGAAATATGAAATCAACTAGTCTATTTGTATTGTCCAAGCTCAGTGAAGGGCAAAAAATAAAAACAAAAACTGTGAAAAATAAAGTAGATTTCAGGATGTTTTAACGTTTGAGGTCCTGGTAACATGATGTATTATTTTAATTATGAATTTTTAACCTGTGTCCCTTCAAAAAGTTCTGTATTTCCACATTAGCAACTGAACCAACAGAAAAGGAGTACTTGTGGCACCTTAGAGACCAACAGAGAAAGCTGTGGACTCTGTGGATCTGTTTATCACCTTTTTATTACTTCTGGTTGTACAACTGGAGTGGTCTGCCTCATTTTCATTCTCATTGATCCTCTGTGATTTTCCACTGAGGTTGTCCCACTTATGGTATATTTTCTTATGTCGAACAGTCAGTCTGTATAAGCAAATTTTTGTTCAGTGGGTTTCTTTTTTAACAAGCCTAACTTGTATCTCTCAACTGTCTTTCATTTTAGTGCCAAAGTTACCTACCTTCTTCACAAATTTAGTGTCCCCACACTTTTACTTTTAAATTATTTACATCAGAAAAAGAAACATGAAACTGAAGTTACAGGAAAAATTTTTACACTAACAGAATGAATCCCATATCATTGTAAATTTCCAGCAGGAATAATATTTGTGTGTCCCTCATTTTGGGTCTTTGTCATATATTGTGTCCCACTTTTGGGTCTTTCAAAAAGCTATTTTCTCCTGCTATTGTGTATGTAACTTATAGTCTTTTCAATTTTGTGGCCAACAAGAACGGTTTATCTGGTTTTGAGTGTGCCAACCTTCTTTTGAATCTCCCCGTGTGTTATGATGTTTCCTGGTGTGTAGTTCCATTCTGGTTTCCTCAACTGAAGTACATCAGGACTTTTCACACCACTATTGGCATACTAGTAACAGTACAAGCACTGGCACAAACAGAATTTATTGTCACCAAACCCTATAAAGAGACAGTGAAAAGTTTTAGTACAGACAAGGACTAAGTGGCACCTACATTCTTACACTGAGTGTGATAGACACAGGGCTTGGCTATACTTACATTTTATAGTGCTCTAACTTGCTGGCTCAGGGCTGTGAAAAATCACCCCCAAGTGCAGCAAGTCAGAGCACTTTAAAGCGCTAGTGTAAACAGGCTCCGAGCGCTGGGAGCTAATCCCCTTGTGGAGGTGGATTACCAGAAGCGCTGGGAGACAGCGCGACCACACTCGCACTTCAAAGCGTTGCCACAGGAGCGCACCCGCAACAGCGCGTTGAAGTTTCCAGTGTAACCATGCCCATAGTCTACATGTATTAACGTGGAAATTTGTCTAAAATTTCTTCAGAAAGTTATACCAGTGCTCATCTCTTCTGCATATCTTTTTCCATTATCTTTTTTTGCAGGGTTCATTTAACACTTACTGTATCTGAAAATTATGAAACAATACTAAAGATTTCACAAAAACTTTTGCTTTTCTCATATGATGAAACCTGGAATTGTGATGATGTGTACTTGGAACTACCCAAAATGAATGACAATTTTGAGACTAGGATTGTGCAAATAACTGCTTGGTTTGGGGGCAAGAGTGAAAAATTGAAAAAAAAATTTTAGATCAAACCAAAATGAAAATGTTTCAAAATTTTCAGTGAACTGAAATTTCAAAATGAAGTTTCATTTTGTGTCAACTCCAATCTTTCAGCTGACCCAATATGAAAATATTTCAAGGTTTTTTAATCTTTTTAAATGTTCTGTATGAAATTGAGGGAAATTTCTAAGCAAAATGGCTTTCCAAAATGAAAAGTCAAAATGAAATGTTCCATTTCAGAAGTAGCAAAATGAACCGTCTCAACATTTACAGTTTTTTTCTGCAACTGAAAAAGTTTGTTGAAATTGACCCAAATTTGCTCATTGTTCTGGTTGATCTAAATCTGCATTTCTTGGTTAGAAAGAGCTGGGTGAAAATTTTCCTGCAAAACCTATTTAAGACCAAGCAAGACAAGGACAAAACCTGCTAGGCTTACTCACACATAATAATATTGAGTTCAATGATAAAATTTGGCCCATAAAAGAAATCAAAGGAGGAATATCCAGGTCTCAACTTCAAAACCCATAATAAGAAACTTTAAAGAACAAACAAAAAGACAACATATTTTCCTAACAAAAACTACAGTAAAAAAAATGTATTTTTTGTGATGGAAAATTACGTAAGATCAATGAAAAAGAAAAAAGAGAACTCTCTAAGATGTGCATCCCGAACAAAGAACTAAAGTGACACTAAAACAGTAAGTGAGACCATAATGGCACTTTATCACAAGCCATTTTTCTCTGCCAGTTTAACCAGCAATTCAAGACTAATATCCTGGATACCTCCAAAAGAAACTCAATAGCATTTTATCAGCTCCACCTCTGAAATCAAAACACCCCTAAAAACACTCAGAATCTGTCAACAACATGAAAATTACTTAGTGTATTGCACAAAGAAATTCCTCATCTGTCTTCATCTCTGTTTTATTAGATACTGCAGAACTTGATACTTTTTGTTTGTTTCATTTAACACAGCAGAGGCAGGCTGCATATTAAAGCACTTGTTTATTTCCATATGCTGGACTGTCCTCTGTGACAAAATGCTTCCAGGCAGGCAGGTATAGTGAGGAAAGAGAAATGCTGCAATTACTACAGCAGCACTGGGACCTCGGAGGTGAAAGCAGAAGAGAAAAGGTAGTTACAATTGTCGGACAGTGGTTCTCTATCTTTCCCTTCCCATCTAGCCAGGATATAGAGAAGAACCCCTCTTCTATTTAGCAATTTGGGAGAAGCAGATTAGTTTCAACCTCCAGCTGGAGAACTCCTTTTCTAAAAGATTGAAATCTGTTCTGACAGCTGCACTTGCATCTTGATCTTAGAATTTTTTGCTGATTTGTTTAAATTATTTAGGACCAGGATGGCTCTGTCCCCTGATGCAAAGACCATAAAATGAACCCTTTGACATCTCTCTAAACTGGGGACTGGCTTGATAGCTTCAACAGTTAGGAAATGGGGAAACTGCCTTCACCATTCAGGTATGCTTTATCAGAATCTAGTATGTGGGAATGCAGAGAGGGAGCAAGGGAAAAATTGCTGCAAGCTGTTTGATTAATTCTACTGCACAGACTGTCAACTATCTCCAGCACCCTCAGTCTGAAGAGCTGGTGTGTGACCCCTAGTACTGAAAAAGTGAGATTCCTGCCTTCCCTCTGCAGGCTTTTCATCTCTTCAGACAACTGAAGAGATAACTGTTGCTGCCAAATGGCTATCTGGAGCAGCAGTTCTCAAACTGTGGGTGGGGACCACAAAGTGGGCCTTGACCCTGTTTTAATGGGGGTTTCAAGAGTTGGCTTAGACATCCTGGGGTCCAGGGCCAAAGCTGGAGCCCAAAGGCTTCACCCCAGGTGACTGGACTCAGGTTGCAGGCCCCCTGCCTGGGGATGAAACCCTTGGGCTTCGGCTTTGGCCCCCCCAGCCCAGGGATGGCAGGGCTTGGGGAGGGGGAGCACTCAGGCTTTAGTCCCCCCTCTTGGAGCCAAGTAATAATTTTTGTTGTCAGAAGTGGGTCTGTAGCAGGGTGGTTACCCACTCTTGCCCTGAAGGGCTGAAAAGCCAGCCCTTGAAGAGGGCTGGGGACTATCGGCTAGAAGCTGGACTGAGTGGGGAAGTAGCCGCAGCTAGGCTATGCCCCAATCAGGGCCCAGCTGCCCCTTATAAAGGCTGGGAGCCAGAAGCTCTGGCAGACTCTCTCTGGCTGGAGAGAGAGACAGGCCTGGCTGCGGGGGAACTCACCCGGGAGACCTAGAGTAAGGCAGGGCTGGGGAAAGGCCGCAGGAGCTGGGAAGCCCAAGGCCAGCAACTCCCCAGGCTGCAGGGCTTGGTCCCAGGCCCACATAGGTATTGGGTTGCAGAGGGGCAGCCTGAGGGTGGGTAAAGGCAACCAGTCCAAACCCCTTGTTGCCTGTGATGATTGGCTTTTACGCTGCAGTCCACCCCAGGGCGCGGGGCTAGATGGTGACTGGCAGTAGCCACAACTGAGACAACATGGGGATAGTGGGTGAGGGTTCCCCAGGGTGGGGAGACCCAGGGAGTGGGAGTACTGCCAGTGGGCACCACCCAAAGCAAGGACAGCGGGTCCAGGAGGGACATGGGCCAGTGATATGGCGGATCATTGGCCTATGGAGGGCACTCTGGGCTGGAAATCGAGCTAATTCCCAAGAAGGACCATCAGGAGGTGCCGCAGGGGTGAGTCCGAACCCTTACAGGGTTGCAGTGCAATCAAGTTTGAGAACCCCTGAGAGAAATCTCATCCTTGAGCTCTGTTCCAAGACCTCGTGGAGCAAATTTGAAAATTGTTTGCAGATTCATGATTGGGCTTGCCTTCTTTTGATTGTTTTTCTGTACTTCTTCCTCGTTTGCTTAGCTGATGGAGTATTTTTCTCCTGTAGTTTCAAAGACTGGGTTTTTTCCATTACTTCTCCAAAGAGCTTGCCCTGGAGTACTTCTAGAAAGCTATTAAGCAGCTGCTTTGGACATCCATCCTCCACTCTGGTCCACAAGTATCATTGGCTAAAGTAGTTCATTTCATGAACTTCATCATGAAGACAAGGGAGTTAAAAAACAAAACAAAACAGAAACCTAAAATAAAATAAAATGAATCAGAGGCTGCTACCAAAAATATTTGGTGAAGGTCTGGTTTGAGTTCTTTGGACATGATGAGTAAACTTTCCAAAAGAGAATCAATCCAGCCAGCCAGCCTGAGCAAAACAGGTCAAGGCCCCTACTATCCTCAACATGGTAGAAACCGCCTTACAACTGCCCTACAGTGAACCCTACTGTGCAGTTTTCTGGGTTCCATAGGGAACAGGACACTTTCTGAGAGAATCACCAGTTCATTGACTGGGGGCTATCGGCCACATCAACCTCGGGAAGCATGACTTAGGCGAACTCAGATTTAGACATCATGCAGAATTTTTGCATCTCTCTCCAGTGTATTCCGTTTTCTGATTCAGATGCTTCTGCTCTGATGTAACACTTTTTATAGCTGGAGTTCTCTTTTTTGTGGTCTCATTTTCTTTCTGAACTGTCACTGCTTCCTATCTAGACAACTATCGCCTTCTGGAGCATGAACTCAAAGCAGTTTAGGAAAGAATTTTTTCTGGGTCTCTTCCTCTCAGGGCTGGAGCCTAAGAGCTCGCCCTCCTCTGAGGATGAGCATGAAGAATAGGATTTGTGATTACTGTATTTTCTCCCTTTATATGAAACTCAGCTTTTCCCCTTAGAGAGAATGAGATGCTTCAAAGTCAATTTTATCATCGTATCTCTCAACACTATTTGGCTTTTTTTCCTGGATCAAGGGATCAGAGAACCAAAGACCTTGAAAGATCTTGGCCTGACTCTTCCCGTTTTCTTTTACGCTTCCCCTTGGACCTAAACAGGGTAGTGTCTGTTAATCTTCTGCAAGGGCCTGTGGCATACCAGGGGTATGGGAGAGCAGCCCTTCTGGTACACCTCATGCTGGAGCTGGAATCTGCGGAGGTACCTGGGCCACTGAGTCTTCCTCCTTACATGGCACCAAGACACCCTGACCCCTTCCTCATGAAGCTGCTGCCATAATCACCCTTCATACCACTAATGCCTCTGTTTCTGAACCGTTTGGGCTGGAAAAGAGCTGAAGCAGGACAGCTACTCTCGAGCTACATGTTGCTGCCACATGCAGGCACTGAGCAACTTATCCTGATAAATGGTTAGGGGGACCAGTGACTAAGGCTGGAAGCCAGAGCAGATAGGCAAAGATTGTTCCTAAGCAAAATAAATATATATACATAAAACTCTCCTGGCTACCAATAGTGTGAGAGAGAGAGTCACAGCAGGCACCTGCTGTAATTGGGACTTCTTCTTAGAGGGATTTTCCAGTTCAAGGCAAGTATCAGGGAGAATGAGACTGTTGTATGCTATGGAGTAAGTTTCCCACATAGGCAGAGAAGATATTAAACCCCAGCAAATTGGAGACAGTCAATACTCCAGCATGGAGGTACAAAAAAGAAACATTTGGGAGACAGATTGGTAGATCAGTAGATTTTTGTCTATGCTCTGTAGCTTGGGAAGCAGGAGGTCTTCTACTGTTGATTCTACCAGGCAGCAGACTGATCTAGGGAGTTTTTAAGCAAGGGAAGCCAAAAATCATCAAGTGACTAACACATATGACCCTGCCTCCTCCAACTGCAGAGCTGAGGGAAAGACCACTTCAGCAACAGTGAACCTGGATAAGGGAGAAAAACAAAATTAATGTTTTCAAATTATGTTGTTTGGAAATAGATCACTCTCTAGAAAGCTTTTAAATGATGTTGCTTGGCTCCCAACAATATAATTTTAAACTGTTTTAAAGAGCAATCCATATTCCACTACCTCCTCTGGGAAAGAGCATTTTAGTATTTTGTTGTTTTTGCCCTCATCGGATCATGTCAACATGACAGGTTGGCACCTGATACTGACCTTAATGGATTCTTTATAGAGACCCCAGTACTTGGACTTAAAATGCCGCCAATAATTTATAACCCTTTAAATGAAAAGCAAAAACATGTGTCTTTGGGGTTGTACAGTGTGTGATGGTGCTGTCCTATTCCTGCATGCATTGTTTTGTAAGGGAAATAACTTCTATAGCCATGGATTTTTTAAAAGCCTGAACTCCAACAGATACCACAAACATTAGAGATGTTTGCACAGAAACTAGAGTGCTAGAATATTTATAAGAAAAGCATTCCACATTCACTGGGCTTCTTATTCGGATGCCAATGTGGGTTTTCTTAAGTTGTCTACCACAGAATTCATTTCATTTGCCTGCAGAAATTGTAACTGCACTGGCAAGGGACCCAAGCACCACTAATGGTTACTGTGTGACAGCAATAGGCTGATTCTCACCAGCTAATCTAGGTTTCATGTGGGGGTTTTTCCTGTCCCACATAAAGGAAAGTTTCCAGTGCACATATTCAGATGGAATGAGATTTTCCTGGGAGCAAATTATACTACGTCCATGTAATGTGGGGTTCTTGCAATTTCTTCTGAAGATGCATCTGGTACTGGCCACTTTTGGAGACAGGATATTGGACTAAATGTACCGCTGATCTGATCCAGAATGGCAATTCCTAAATTCTTACATTACTCAAACATTATAATTCTATTTTGTGACAAGATTCAAAAGAGGTTCTCTTAAGTTCTTAGAAACTTTATTTCAACATCAAAGCAATTTACAAAATAGTGCACTTCATAGAGCTTTGAGGTGCTGCCATGGTTCTGTTATAAAGTGAATGATGATCAGGGGTTATGCTAATTTAGAAGTACATAAATTGTACACTGGAGCTTTGAGCAATCACACCCCACTAGTAAATGGCAACCATAAGCTTTTTCTTGTCTGCAGAAGGAAGGTGTCATCTAAGACCAGCTTTTTTTCATAGCATCCAAAACTTGTCCATGTCTGACATTTTATGCAAATTGTTATTGAGCTCAGTTGTATGTAAATGTAAATTCCAGCTTAAAAAAGACAAGTGTGGATTTAGTGCTGGAGAAAGGCATCGCTTTGATGGCCCCAGAGAATGAAGCCCTCTATATATACAGGACAGTGGCCAACCAAGCTCCCCCATGCAAACTGCCCTGCCAGCATGCTTCAAAGCTGATGGGGGTGGGCTTCCTCTAAGGGCAATAGGAGTATTTCAGTCTCTATGCTCATTCAGTTCTGGCAAAGACTGACCATTTGTGCAGTGATTTTGATGAATTTGTGAAATGGGATCTAGAACTGAGCCCTACCAAACTAATCTCACAGAGGGTACCAAACACTGATTAGATATGAACAACTTTTAATTCCTTTTGAGTAGGTCTTGTTTCACATAAGAACCCTACAGGTAACCTCTGTATCTCATTAGTGGATGGAACCCCAGAGTCAGGGAGAAGGGGGACTGCACCTGCCTGCAAATAAGAGGGAAACTGCACTGCTGAAGCCACTCCTGATTTTGTCGACCATCCTGAACAATGTGAGAGTCCATGGTGTGCCTAAGTAAACTCTTTATCTGCAATATTTTACCCTCAATTAAAGCTACTGAGAGTAAGCACAACAAAGGCAACCCTCCATGTTCAGAAATGACATTATAAGCTATCAGCAAGAAGGAACCTCCATGAAGGTGTCTGTGTCAACACTTGTTTCCCGAAACAAACAGCTGCATCAGCTGGGTTCATGTGCCTGCATTACCCCCGCAGGTCTGCACTCTCCCATCCACTGGTTCCCCCATCCCTGCCACTATGAAGGACCATTCTCAATGTACAAACATGCCAAAGTGGGACATCTGCAAATGGGACAGCCGCCGTTGCTAACCAACAATGGGAATTAAACTGATGACCTTTAGAGTTAAAAGAATGAGGCTTTACAGCTTCTACTAAGGAGCCAAGTTTCCAAGCTGATAGCTGCCAGGGGCTCATATCCTCTGCAGATTGGGCACAAAGGGGGACATACAACTCACACTTTGAACTGTGGGTTATACAAGCAAAATATGTGAGAAATGACTACAGTGTAAAGCATGTGTATTTTGGTGATTGACACCATAATTTACAAGTTATGACAGTTCTAATGTACCAAATCTTATTGAAAGCAGTATTTCTCCCTGTGTGAATAACATGTAACCATGCCAGCCACATATAGAGAGAGCAGCATGTGAATCCATTGACCTTGAGATCCCTAGTTTAAACCCTTACTACTTGAGCTAGAATTAATTACTAACACTTTAGGAAACCAGCCACTGGAGGACATGACATACTTTCCCAGTGTGTTTCACAACTAGCTGTAGAACACTGGTTGTAATGTTTTATGCACAATGCCACCTAGTGGCTGGACAGTATAATACAGTTTAGCATTCCATTACATCTCCCGTTCAAGTTCTACATTCCTATCATTGACAATATTTACACTATCACACTGTCTCTGAAGTTTAGTATGTATCAATCTGTTAAATGTCTCTGAATCATACTGGTTTTCTAATTACACAACCTGAACACATCATAACTTGGTCATCTGGAGGTCCATTAGTTGCAGACTGTGAGTTAGTCCAGAATCCTTGAGGAGTCGTCTTGGTCTGCATCCACCATCTGTAGAGTTTGCTCTGTCAATTGTTTCTTCTGAAGAGCAAACTGTAGCTGTCAATGATTTTTGTTGAACTCTCCACTGTCAGCCTCAATTATCAGAGAATCATAGAATCATAGAATATCAGGGTTGGAAGGAACCTCAGGAGGTCATCTAGTCCAACCCCCTGGCTCAAAGCAGGACCAATCCCCAACTAAATTGCTCAGAGCAATTATATATGCTCTGAGAACTGAATTCCTTTTCTTTGAGCTGTCCATCCCTTTTCTCTATCCAATTTGACACAAACACAGTCACCAGGCTCAAGGCCTGGAAGTTCTCTAACTGAGTGATGTCTGTTGTAGAAGTGTTCGTAAGCTCTTTCAGCCTTTTTATCTGATTTGGCTACTCTTTTCACATCTGGCCACTTTGGAGATAGTTGCAAAGTTGGAAAAGTAGTTCTGCATTGTCTTCCCATCAGGAGTAGTGTTGGACTATATCCAGTAACCACTATTGATGTCGATCTGTAACTCAGAAGAGAAAAGAATGGATCTCCCTGGTGTAGGATTTTCTTGGCTCTCTGTACAGCACTCTGAGCCTCTCTGTTCACTTGTGGGTAATGTGGGCTGCTAGTAATATGTTCAAAATAATATTTTGTTCAGATTGACAAATTCTGCTGCAGTGAATTGTGGTCCATTATCCATCACTACTTGTTCTGGAATAATAATGTGAGCACTGCCACATGTTATGTCTTTCAAGTATATTATTTCTATACATCTGGAAAAACAGTCCACAGCGACTAGGTAATGGTGTTCTCTGAATTTGCATAAATCTGCAGCTAGTCTCTTCCAAGGTCTGTCTGGTAAAGGTGGTGTTGTTAGTTAAGGTTCTTTGTGTTGTGTTGGCCTATTATTTCTGCAACATTCACGTGCAGATGCTTTATATCCTTGTTGATGCCCAGCCACCACACTCACTGGTTGGCCTGTTCATGGCATTTAGATAATCTTTGATGTCCTTCATGAATTAGATTTAGGACTTCTCTCATTTTATTTGGAATTACGATGCAATTGCCTTTAATCACGAGTCCATTTGACTCACTTCATGTCCATGTACTGCAAAGTAGTCTCTTGTCACTTAGTGTCCCTTAGAGTAGGTCTACACAGCAATTAAAAACACTCATGACTGGCCCATGTCAGCTGCCTTGGGCTCGCAGACTGCAGGTATAGACTTCAGGCTTTGGCTGGAGCCCAGGCTCTGGAATCCTCCCTCCTTGCAGGGCCCCAGAGCTCAGGCTCCTGCCCGAGCCTGCATGTCAACCCCATAATTTTACAACCCTCCAGCCGAAGCCCTGCAAGCCCAAGTCAGCTGACCAAGGCCAGTAGCGGGTGTTTAATTGCTACATAGACATACCCTTAAATACTTGCATCAGCTGCCTGTAATGTAACTTAGAATTTCATGAAGTTGCAGGTTTGTCGAGGTTGCTTTTTGTAGCTGGAGTAGTCTCTTTTCCAACACCGGTCTGTATGTGTCCACAGCATCCACGTAGCCTTTGCATCATCTTCAAGCTCACAGCTAGTCGAGTGTAATGTTGGGCTTCATGACAGAGTGCCTGCTACTATCAGATTTTTCCCAGGAACATGTTTAGCAATTGGGTTAAATAACATTAACCTTCGTGATAGACACTGGCATCCCAGCAGTGCTTTATCCAGGTCTTTTCCATTGACAAGGGTTACAAGCAGTTTATAGTCTGTTATCAGTGTAAACTAATTCAGTCCACAAAGTTCTCACATGCCCATACACTTGTCAGGCACTCCTTTTCAGTCTCTGTACATTGTTTGTGGAAAAATAGCCGGTGTTTGGTATGGTGGGTCCCACGCTTTTCTTGGTGGGAAGGGCCAGGACACCACCCTTTGCCCCTGCTCTTGGGGCGCTGAGGGCTCCGCTAGTGGCCTGGGTAAGTGGTAGAGGAGGGAAGCAGGGAAGGGATCTGGGTTTGCTCCTCACTCTAAGTCCCAGCCCCTCTCAACCCCGGCTGGTTTCTTACCCTCTTCCCCCTTGGGTAGGGTTACCCTCGGTCCTTGATGCTGTGGAAGGGAGTCTCCCTGCCTTGCTAGGGCAAGGTCTCCCTTCCTCCGGTTCTCTGGTCTTTCAATTCTCAGCAACACACCTCCAAACTCCAGTCCTCTCTCCTTCCTCGCACCACCCTGTCTGCCTGAAGCAGGGGCTTTTATTAGGTTCCTAACAGGGCCTTAATTTACTACAGGTGCTCCAATTAACCTGGAGTAACCTTCCCTACTCTGCAGGGAACCATGCCTTAAGTAGCCTACAGTTTATATATGTCCCCTCTACCACTCTTCCACTGCTCCCTGGCCCTGCTGTATCACATGTTT
Organism: Dermochelys coriacea; assembly: GCF_009764565.3. NCBI lineage: Eukaryota > Metazoa > Chordata > Testudines > Dermochelyidae > Dermochelys > Dermochelys coriacea. Next base: position 233,792,193 of record NC_050069.1, read on the forward strand.
TTCTGCTTCTCTGAGCAGGCAAGAGCAAAACGCAACTGGCTTCCGCTCAGAACAATGTTGTTGCAACAATACACTACCTAGCCATAGCTGGCTACATCTGCATTGACCACTGTGGAATTGTTCACATTGTAGATCTTGACAGCTGGAGATGTTGAGATTATTTCTTTTACCTTTTTTGAAGGCACTTTGATTTGGCCCCCTAGCCAAGATGTGTTGGATTTTAAAACTTCATTCAGCGGTTTTGCCACAGTAAAAAGGTTTTGTTCGTATCAACAAAATGACCATTCCCAATGTACTTCTCAGTTCTGGTACATAAATTGGTGGCATTCAATTCTTGAACTGCTTTTACCTTCTCCGAGCTGTGTTTGTCTGTCCCAAAAACTCAATTTGGGATAGGCGGAAAATGCATTTTTCCTTGTGGTTTCAGTACAGACTGATTGACTAGGCTTAAGACTTTGTGGAGGGTTTTGTTGTTTTCTTCCTTCAATGATCCATACATAAGACTATTGTACATGAAAACTACAACTTCATTTGTGCTTGTTAATACTTCTTCCATCTTTCTTTGGAAAATCTCAGGTATACTGGTAATCACAAAAGATAATCTTGGAAAGCAAAATCTCCCAAAGGGTTGGATAGATGTAGCTATCTTAACACTTTCTTTGACTTAAGGAATTTCCCAGAATCTGCTCAAGGCATCCAGTTTGAAGAATACGTAGCTACTTTCTCTTTCAGATTGAAGTCAACCAGTGTGGGGAGGATACATTTTTCTCTCACAACTGCTTCACTAAGAACATAATAATGGCCATACTGGGTTAGACCAAAGGTCCATCTAGCCCAGTATCCTGTCTTCTGACAGTGGCCAATGCCATGTGCCCCAGAAGGAATGAATAGAACAGGTAATCAATCAAGTGATCCACCCCCTTCTAGCCCATTCCCAGCTTCTGGCAAACAGAGGCTAGGAACATCCCTGTCCATCATGGCTAATAGCCACTGATGGACCTATCATACATGAACTTATCTAGTTCTCTTTTGAACCCTGTTACAGTATTGGCCTTGACAACATTCTTTGGCAAGGAGTTCCACACATTGACTGTGCATTGTATGAAAAAATACTTCCTTTTGTTTGCTTTAAATCTGCTGCCTATTAATTTCATTTGGTGACCCCTAGTTCTTGTGTTATGAGTAAATAACTCTTCCTTATTTCCTTTCATCACACCAGTTATGATTTTATAATTCTCCATCATATCCCCAACTCATCTTTTCCAAGCTGAAAAGTCCCCGTTTTATTAATCTCTCCTCATATGACAGCAGTTCCATACCCCTAATCATTTTTTGCTGAACATTTTCAAATTCTAATGTATCTTTTTTGAGATGGGGCGACCACATCTTCACACAGTGTTCAAGATGTGGGCATACCATGGATTTATATCGAGGCAATATATTTTCTGTCTTATTATCTACCCTTTCTTAATGATTCCCAACATTTTGTTCACTTTTTTGACTGCCGCTGCACATTGTGGATAATTCTCTGAAAACATCCACTCAATGATGCCAAGATCTCTTACTTGAGTGGTAACAGCTAATTTAGACCCCATCATTTTATATATATAGTTGGGATTATGTTTTCCAGTGTGCATTACTTTGCATTTACCAACATTGAATTTCATCTGCCATTTTCTTCCCCAGTCACCTAGTTTTGAGAGATCTTTTTGTAGCTCTTCGTAGTCTACCTGGGACTTAACTATCTTGAGTAGTTTTGTATCATCTGCAAATTCTGCTATCTGTGTACTCCTTTTTCCAGATCATTTAGGAATATGTTGAATAGGATTGGGCCCAGTACAGACCCCTGGGGGACACCACTATTTACACCTCTCCATTCTGAAAACTGACCATTTATTCCTGCCCTTTGTTTCCTATTTTAACCAGTTATTGATCCATGAGAGGACCTTCCCTCTTATCCCATGACTGCTTACTTTGCTTAAGAGCTGTTGCTGACACACCTTGTCAAAGGCTTTCTTTATTTGTTCTATAGTGGTAAGAAACAGAATAACCAAAACTGGTTTAGACACTCTACAAGACAGTGTGATGCAGTGGATAAGATGAGGGCTTCTCATATAAGCCCGATCTACACTACAGGGTTAGGTCGAATTTAGCCACGTTAGGTTGAATTTAAAATGACTGCGTCTACAAACCAACTCCATTCCATCAACCTAACAGGCTCTTAAAATTGACTTCTGTACTCCTTCCCAGAGAGGAGAGTAGCGCTAAAATCGACCTTGCTGGGTGGAATATGGGATAGTGCAGATGCAGTGTGACAGTACTGGCCTCCAGGAGCTATCCCAGAGTGCTCCAATGTGACCGCTCTGGACAGCACTTTAAACTCCATTGTACTAGCCAGGTACACAGGAAAAAACCCAGGAAATTTTGAATTTCATTTCCTGTTTGGTCAGCGTGGCGAGCTCAGCAGCACCGGTGACCATGCAGTCCCCCCAGAATCGCAAACGAGCTCCAGCATGGACCGAAAGGGAGACACTGAATCTGATTGCTGTATGGGGAGAAGAATCTGTGCAGGCCGAACTCCAATCAAAAAGAAGAAATGCTAATACATATGCCAAAATCGCACAGGGCCTGGTGAAGAGAGACTACACCAGGGACACACAGCAATGCCACATGAAAGTTAAGGAGCTCAGGCAAGCTTACCAAAAGACAAAGAAGGCAAACAGTTACTCCGGGTCAGAGCCCCGTACATGTTGCTTCTATGATCAGCTGCATGGCATTCTGGGGGGGACCCTACCACTACCCCACCACTATCCGTGGACACTTGCAAGAGAGGAGTCTCACGCAACAGGGAGGAGAATTTTGTGGATGAGGAAGAGGAGGAGAATGCACAGCCCGCAAGCGGTGAATGTGTTCTCCCTGGCAGCCAGAACCTTTTCATCACCCTGGAGCCAATACCCTCCCAAGGCAGTATCCCTGACCCTGAAGCCGGAGAAGTCAGCTCTGGTGACTGCACATTTATAACTATAGTACAGGGTTTAAAAGCAATAGTGCTTAATGTTTGTTTGATCCTGAGCAATTGGGATGCATTCGCGGACAGTACGGCTACTGGAAAAGTCTGTGAACGTGTCTAGGATGGAGTGGGAATCCTCCAGGGACATCTCCATGAAGCTCTCCTGGAGGTACTCTGAAAGCCTTTGCAGAGGTTTCTGGGGAGAGCTGCCTTATTTCGTCCTCCACGGTAGGACACTTTACCACACCAAGCCAGTAGCAAGTAGTCTGGAATCACTGCAGCACAAAGCATGGCAGCAAATGGTCCTGGGTTTTGGTCGCATTCAAGCAACATTCGGTCTATATCTTTCTGTGTTAGCCTCTAGAGAGTGATATTCATGGTCACCTGGTTGAAATAGGGGAATTTTTGTAAGGAAACAGTAAAAGGACCCCGTTCATGCTGGGTTGTTTGCACTTGGCTAAAAGGGATAATCTGGGAGAATAGCCATGGGTTGGGGGGAGAGGTGAAGGGATCATCCCAGAGAATAGCCACACGGTGGGGTGGGGGGAGGTGTGTACTGCACATCCACCCGAAAACCACAGCCCCTCTTTTTAAATGTGAAACCCAGTTGGCATTGCTTGCTATGGGAAAAGATGGCGCTGCAGTTTGAAACCATTCCCACGTGTTATGAAGATGGAAGAAGCCAACTCCACGTACCAAAAGGCTTACCAAGGCTGTCTGGAAACCAAACTCTGTTGCCCTGCCATTTGTGGTGTGTCACCATACTGGCAGCTGCTCGATATAAAAGGCAAAAGGCGACCTTGTACCTAAAGCACATGTGCTGTGAATTGCTTGATTCACTGTGAAAGTGTCTCCCTTTTGTTCTCAGAAATGTATCTTAAATTTTATTTTCCTTTTTTATCTCCCCACAGGTGCAAATGTTTCTATGCTCCCTCTATCATCTCCATCACTGAGGTTATCGCAGATTAGAAGATGAAAAAAATGCACTCACGATGACATGTTCTCTGAGCTCATGAAGTCCTCCCGCACTGGTAGGGCACAGCTTAATGCATGGAGGCATTCAGTGGCAGAAGCCAGGAAAGAATTAAGTGAGTGTGGAGAACAGAGGCAGGACGCGATGCTGAGGCTAATGGGGGGAATAAACAGACATGATGAAGCGTCTCTTGGGGGAGCAAACGGACATGATGAAGCATCTGTTGGAGCTGCAGGAAAGCCAACAAGAGCACAGACCCCCACTGCATCCATTGTATAACCGCCTGCCCTCCTCCCCAAGTGCCATATCCTCCTCACCCAGATGCCCAAGAACACGGGTGGAGGCTCTGGGCACCCAGCAATTCCACTCCAGAGGATGGCCCAAGCAACAGAACAGTTTTGATTTGTAATGTGGCTATAATAAACAATGTGGCCTTGTCCTTCCCTCCTCCTGCACCGCATCCCACCCAGGCTACCTTGTCAGTTATCTCATTTTTTTTAATTAATAAAGAAAGAATGCATGATTTCAAAACAATAGTTACTTTATTTCCTTTGCCAGCTGTGATTGAAGGTAAACGGGTGGCTGGCTTACAGGGAATTAAAATCAACAAAGGGGGCGGGTTTGCAGCAAGGAGAAACGCACACAGCTGTCACACCATAGCCTGGCCAGTCATGAAACTGGTTTTCAAAGCCTCTCTGATGCGCAGCGCGCCTAGCTGTGCTCTTCTAATCGCCCTGGTGTCTGGCTGCTCAAAATCAGCCACAAGTCAATTTGCCTCAACCTCCCACCCCGCCATAAACGTCTCCCCCTTACTCTCAGATATTGTGGAGTGCACAGCAAGCAGCAATAACAATGGGAATATGGCTTTCGCTGAGATCTAACCTACTCAGCAAACTGTGCCAAAGTTTTAAACGCCAAAGGCACATTCAACCACCATTCTGCACTTGCTCAGCCTACAGTTGAACTGCTCCTTACTACTGTCCACGCTGCCTGTGTACAGTTTCATGAGCCACGGGAGAAGGGGTAGGCTGGGTCCCCAAGGATAACTATTGGCATTTCAACATTCCCAACGGTAATTTTCTGGTCTGGGAAGTAAGTCCCTTCTTGCAACTGCTCGAACATCCTGGAGTTCCTAAAGATGCAAGCATCATGCACCTTTCCCAGCCATCCCACACTGATGTCGGTGAAATGTTCCTTGTGATCCACCAGGGCCTGAAGCACCATGGAGAAGTACCCCTTGCGGTTTATGTAATGGTTGGCAAGGTGGTCCAGTACCAAGATAGAGATATGCGTTCTGTCTATCGCCCCACCACAGTTAGGGAATCCCATTGCAGCAAAGCCATCCACTATGACCTGCACATTTCCCAGAGTCACTACCCTTGAAAGCAGCATGTCAGTGATTGCATTGGCTACTTAGATCATAGCAGTCCCCACAGTAGACTTGCCCACTCCAAATTGATTCCCGACTGACTGGTAGCAGTCAGGTGTTGCAAGCTTCCACAGGGCTATCACCACTTGCTCTCAACTGTCAGGGCAGCTCTCATCTTGGTATTCCTGAGCTTCAGGGTGGGGGAAAGCAACTCACAAAGTTCAAGGAAAGTGGCCTAACTTGTGCGAAAGTTTCGCAGCCACTGTGAATCATCCCATATCTGCAAGACTATACAGTCCCACCAGTCTGTGCTTGTTTGCCGGGCCCAGAATCGGCATTCCACTGTATTAACCAGCCCTGCTGCCACTATGATGTCCCAATTGCCACAACCCGTGCTCTCAGGAACATCTGTGTCCATGTCCTCATCACAAACGCCCTTGTGCTGGTGTCTCTTAACCTGGTTCTGCATGTACTCCAGGATAATGTATGAGGTGTTTACAAATGCTCACAACAGCAGCAGTGAGCTGAGCGAGCTCCATGCTTGCCGTGGTATGGTGTCTGTACGGGTAACCCAGGAAAAAAGGCGCGAAACTATTGTCTGCCATTGCTTTCACGGGGAGGGCGGGGGGGAGTGACTGACAACATGTACTCAAAAAATAGCTTAAGGTTGGCAGGGCTGTACTTCAATGTTTTGGCCCCATGAGGCTTTGGGAGCTTAACCCAGAATTCTAATGAGACTGAGGGAACTGTGGGATAGCTACCCACAATGCATTGCTTCATGAGTCAATGCTAGCCAAGGTATTGAGGACACACTCCACCAACTTAATGTGCTTACTGGGGACATACACAATCGACTGTATAAAATCGATTTCTAAAAATCGACTTGTAAAAAAATCAACCGAATTTCGTAGTGTAGCAGTGTACACAACCTGGGTTCTGAGCCTGCAATGACCTTATACAAGTTCTCTGCAAGTTTATTAAAAAATGTGTGTGGGAGAGAGTTATCAGAAGCTCTTCCCTAATTGCCTCTTAGGTTGGGGTTCATGGCTTTAGTTAGTAATAAAGGTAGCAAGTTGCGTGTGAATTTCAACATAAGTTAAAAGAGGTGAGATCTGAAGTTATTGTCGCCTCTTTTCCAACTCAGGGAACAATGCTGTAGGCTAGAAGGGCATTTGATCAGAAAAAAGTCAGCGTCTCTCCCACTTTCCCCCTCCCTCTGGAAATGAGTAACGGCATTCATGGCAAATCAGATTTGTCATCAAATTCAATGGGTTCAGCTTGACACAGACATTTTTCTGTTATGGCTAAAAAGTTATAAAATCACTATAGACAAACAGTGCAGATGCTCCCCGACTTATGCAATCGTTCCGTTCCGGAACGCCTGGCATAACTCAAATTTTGCATAAGTCAGAAACGTACATCCGACCATTACGCAAAAACAAACCAAAAAAACCCTATTTCTAGCTTACAGAACTTTTTCCTTAAGTGCGGATTTGCGTCAGAGAGGTCTTGCGTAACCCGGGGAGCATCTGTACCAATGTATAACTGATATTGTGGGAATCTGTACATGACAAGCAACAAAGTGGACAAAGGACTCATCCCAGGCTGTTTTAGATTTCTTGCAGAAAGGGCATGAAGAAAAATGAGAAAATCCAGTGAAAAACTGCAATAGGGTTAACTTTAGAAATCTTATTATTCTTTCTGAATCAATTCATCTTCATCAAACCACCACGAAAAGTTCAAGTAGGACTCAAAGTTTATAATCTATGTTTTGGGTTTACCCATTTCAAAGAAGTTTTTATAAAATAAAGGTTTAAAGCTTCTGTTAAACTGAACTCTGTAATACAACCTTAACTATGGTGCTGCTGCCACAGAACCATAATAAAAATAAGCAAACTGCAGCTCTCCAAGCTACTTAAATCAAGATGAACTGTAACTTCCACAGAACTTTCCTCTTTACAGATAAGTGTATCCATATGTCGCATGGCAGAACTTCTGTAGGCTATATTTGGTCCATGGATCAAACTTTAATCACACCAGAAAAAAATGTTAAGTCTTCCATATATATATTACTGTAAATATTGATACCAACATTTTCCGTTACAATTCCCATTGCTTCACCCATTCTTCTATAAAAAGCTTCCCAAGAGGAAAACATTAAAAGATATCTTCTCAATTCTGCTTTCTGGCTTTTGCCACATTACTCCAATTATTGGTACTGAGAGATTTGCAAGTAAATTTCAATGTAGCAAGATAAGAATACACCCATTAATAGCCAACCATCACAAGAATAAAGTGCAGTAAAGCCTGATCAATAGTTTTATATAAGGCCATTTCCAAATGATGCATAAAAATCAAATAAGAAAAAAACAAATAATTTGAAAACAAATATATCAGGATGTTAAGAACTGAATGACAATGGAAACTGGAGATTATAGATCACTGAATACCATAAGCAAATAAACATGCATATTTTGTTTATGTAGAGTCAAAGAATTATGTATCAATTAACAACATTTTTATTTTCCTTTTACTATGCCTTTTTAATGCCTCATAAATCTGGCTGTGGCAATTTTGACTGGTAATATTTTAATAGCAATTTGAGTAAAAACAGCTTTATACATGAATTCTTATGGTATATACTGGGACCACCTCCACCATTTAGGCAATCATCCAGGACCAGCAAATATTAGGAGCAGCTAAATATTTAATAACTGTGTTACTGTAGGCTGAAATGAGCCAACATTTTGTGGTTTGCTTAGTGCATAAGAACCCTTTGGGCCTGATTCTGATCTTACATACACTCTTATGACTCAGGAATAACTTAAGTGATGACATTGTCCAGCTATACCGAAAGGAGGACAGGAAACACTTGATAAGGATTTAATCAGGCCACAACTTTATTATTAGATGTCTGGGACTACCTGGCAAATAAAAGCATACAGTGCAGGTAAACCCTGTTTGTTTTGTAATTACCCGGGCGGGAGGCTTCCACCAGCTCCCCTTCTTTTTCCACCCAGGTCACTCCAGCAAATCCATTGCCTCATAGGAGAGATAAGATGGGCTATAAGAAAGGGGGATTGGCTCCCTGCCGTTCCAACCATAGGAACCCCAAACCATTCCATTCCTTTAACCAGCTGCTCCTTTTTAAGTCCTTTTTCAGGCCACGTATCTGGTCACTGGATGCCTTCCCTATGGAATACCTACACTGGACATCCGCCTCACACTTACCAAATAAGTTACGACATATAGCCTACCACACCATTTGTGCTCACCATAATAGGTGTTCCCTAACATCCGCTGTGAAGAAGGTGAAAAAACCCACTCCACCCAAGTCAATATGGTGGTGAGGGAAAAAATTCCCTCCCAGCCCCCCTAAAAAGGAGCATCTAGCACAATGTGCACAGCAGGTTCAATCCTATCTGATAATCACACCTCAGGGAGGGGGAGGGAGGGAGGTGCTACCTTGCCTGCTGCATGGAGAAAGGGGTTTCCAACACCAGCACTTGCACCTTTAAAGCCTTCCACCCTTACATTCAAGGGGGTGAGTCAGTGCTGCAAAGTTAACCAACACCATCTTTCTGCAGCAGTTTCTGATCTTGTTCTCCTCCCTCCCACCGCCATAAAGCTCTACTGTCTTCCTCCGGCAAGCCTGGACAATGGCCCGCCTACTTTCAGTGCAGGGTGGTCAATGGCATTACAATGGTGTAAATACCAGTCAGTCCCTACTCCAAAGCCATACAAATAATTTTTCAACTGAATTACAGTCCTTTAAACACTAATACCAAAAGAACGAGGAGTCCTTGTGGCACCTTAGAGGCTAACAAATTTATTTGAGCATAAGCTTTCGTGGGCTATAACCCACTTCATCAGATGCACGGAGTGAACAATACAATAGGCAGGTATAAATATACAGCACATGAAAATATGGGAGTTGCCTTACCAAGTGGGGGCCGGGGGTCAGTGCTAACGAGGCCAATTCAATCAGAGTGGATGTAGCCCATTCCCAACAGTTGACAAGAAGGCGTGAGTATCAATAGAGAGGAAATTACTTTTTTGTGGTGACCCAGCCACTCCCAGTCTTTATTCAGGAACCAATCCCTGCAACAAACCCCTTTGACAACTCTGTCCTCATGTCTATTCAAGGGACACCATCATAGGACCTAACCATATCAGCCATACCATCAGGGCTCGTTCACCTGAACAGCTACCATTGTGATATATGCCATCATGTGCCAGCAATGCCCTCTGTCATGTACATTGGCCAAACTGGACAGTTTCTATGCAAAAGAATAAATGGACACAACCAGATGTCAAGAATTGTTATATTCAAAAACCAGTAGGAGAGCACTTCAATCCCCCTGGACACTCTACAACAGACTTAGAAGTCATTCTTCAACCAAAAAAAAAACTTCAAAAACAGACTTTAATTCCAGTTCTGCAGTTTCTTGTTGATTTGCAAACTTGACACCATCAAATTAGGCCCGAATATAGACTGGGAGTGGTTGGATCACCACAAAGAAATTTTCCCTCTGTTGATACTCACACCTTCTTGTCAACCGTTGGGAATGGGCCACATCCACCCTGATTGAATTGGCCTTATTAGCACTGACCCCCCTACCCCCCACTTGGTAAGGCAACTCCCATCTTTTCATGTGTTGTATATTTATACCCGCCTACTGTATTTTTCACTCCATGCATCTGATGAAGTGGGTTATTGCCCATGAAAGCTTATGCCCAAATAAATTTGTTTCTCTAAGGTGCCACAAGGACTCCTCGTTGTTTTTGCTGATACAGACTAACACGGCTGCTACTCTGAAACCTAATACCAAAAGAACACACGTACTGCAGAGAAGCTGATAGAAAAATTGACCTGATTATCTAATATTAGTGAAATACAAGAACTAAGTCAATGATTACCTGACTTTGCAATTCACTTTGTTGCTTCAGACGAAGGTTTTCTGGTGTATCTGCCACCGTAGTGAAGGACTGTTTTGGGTAGTGTCTAGAAAAAAAAAATCACAACATCAAATACGGAATATCTTACATGTTCTGGAAAGTCAAATGCATCCCAATATTCTTTGCCACTTCATTTCAATTAAAAGAAAAGGAGTACTTGTGGCACCTTAGAGACTAACCAATTTATTTGAGCACATGCTTCCGTGAGCTACAGCTCACTTCATCGGATGCACTGCATGCATCTGATGAAGCGAGCTGTATCTCACAAAAGCTTGTGCTCAAATAACTGTTAGTCTCTTAGGTGCCACAAGTACTCCTTTTCTTTTTGCGGATACAGACTAACACGGCTGCTACTCTGAAACCTTTTATTTCAATTGACAGCTGGATTTCATAGTTGGCTAGTTTTGTGTTAAAACTAGTTACTGTAACATTTAAAAATTCTGGTAAAATATCTTTGTATTAGTCATGCATTGCACAAACATGAGTGAGTTATTATAATTAGTCGAAATGCCATATATCCACTGTGAACACTAACTGGTCAGCATGATTTGTGGAAAATTTGTTGTGTAGTATGAAATAAAACAGATACCATGCTTAATTGTGTTTTTCCCTATGTGCTTGCATATTGCTATACTGAATTAAGGATAAGCTAAAATACATTAAAATAGAATTGCTTAATGGAAAAAGAAAAGCCAAATAAATCATATTTAGAATACCAACATGTTTGGGATGAAAACCACACCGGTGCTGAAATCTACAGGATCGAGCAAGATTATACTGACATTACATGTACAGAAAGGTCAAACCTTTTAATGTTAATAGTGTCAACATACTTCTGTATGTAAAAATAAATGGACATCCAATATTAAAGACTGCACTGCAAAAAAAACCTCAGTATTGAAAGTTACTGTGAATCTCTTCTTCAATTTAAAATTTTACATCTTTGTAATATATTCTTGTTATTTTCTATTTTTAGGACACCTTTGACAGTCAAGTCATGCTTATCACAATGTATGACTCCCCTACAGAACAATAATTTGTTCATTTTTCATGCTTTTATCACTAGTCTTTTTCTGAATCACCTACAACTAAAAAAATTTATAGGAAAGATGGGAAATAAGAAAACAGCTAAACCAAGACTTGCTCACAAGGCCGAAATATTGTAAAGAAACTGATTCTTACAACCTTCTTGCTAAAAGCTTAAGTCTTAATCCAAAAGCAAAGATTCAATTTATGATTATGCTGAAGCACCCATACATACATTTAGATATCTTGTTAGTTTATCATATAGTCTGCCAACTTTCTCATTTGGATATCAATATTTTAGAAGTTTAGTTAAAACATATAATCTTCATACAGCAATGTTTGCAATATAATTTCCATTGTAAAACAAGGCTATAAATAAATTGTCAGAATACTTAGGCTATACACCATAATACTTTGCCATGTACAAATTCAAGGTGTTCTGTAAACGATTATTTCAGCACCTGGCGCAATCTGATGAAGTGAGCTGTAGCTCACGAAAGCTTATGCTCTAATAAATTTGTTAGTCTCTAAGGTGCCACAAGTACTCCTTTTCTTTTGGCGCAATCTCTAAATCAATGTACAACTACTACTAAAAACTGATTTTTTTTTTGCCAGAAAATTGAGCCTTTCACAAAACAAAATTTTTCATGAAAAGTCTCTGCTTTCTGTGGAAAAAATAGACTTCATTTAAAAATTAAATACCTGAAAACTGGAAAGTTTTTGGTTTGCAACCAAAGGCTGAAAACTTTCAATTCAGAAATGTTGGTGTTGATGCTTTTATTCAGATACCTCATGTCCCCATTCTTTTTTGTAGGTCAGGTTCCCCAACCACACTATGGCTGCCATAATGCACCATGGTAGCTCAGCAAGAAAGTATATTATTGTGCATCATGGGAGATACAGTTCAGCCAGGGAGTCCAGCCTGCAGAGAAGAATAGTGGCATAAACACTTAACTAAAAATATAATGAAGCACAGTGGTAGCATTTCCAAATTGAAATTTTCAGGTTTTGGCTAATTTTTTTCAGTTTTTGATTTTTCACAGAAAAGATTAAATTTTTGGGGTGGGGACCTATTTTCCAACTAATTCTAGTATTCTCTATTATATTCTTAGAAGAGGAAGGGCTTTGTGATTTTAATACATATGTGCCTAAACCCTGATGCTTCTTATACTCCTGTGGGGAAAAAGGTGGCTTAGAAAATCCAGAAAAGGGAGGCAACTTCAAAACTACATAACCTGAATTGTAGCTCCTATTTATACAGGTGCACAGAGCCAGCTAATATCAATATGTGCGAGTTCCCAGCGAGTCTTGGAACAGGAATACAGATACAGGAATAGGGTGGAGTTTACAGAAAAGTCATGTTCACAGATCAGCCCTATGGATGTAAACATGGCAGCCTACTATACCACCTCTTAGTTGCATCATCCAATTTATTCCAGCTGTAAAATGGAGTATGTCATTCCTCATTTGCCTCATTCTTTCTCTCCACTGATATGTACTGGGGCAGAAGACAGTATGCGAGGAAGCCAGAAAGGATGGGCATGGTTTTAATCCTGAAGAGCCCAAAAAAGTAGATTGGGAGAGCTCATTCTGACCTAGAGCTTTCCCATTTCAAAAGTCCATTAAGCCTTCAGCAATTCATATAGGTAGAAAAAGTTATGATACATTTGTCCTGATACCATGAGGCTTTGGGTCCTGGAGATCCACCACTAGCAGCTCTGAATACAGGTACAGTTTGCTATTTATATGCATCTTTGGCAAATATAGTGACAGTTTGGTCCACAGTATGGAGGTCTAGCCTCCTAATGTTCCTCTTGACCTGGGGACATGTTGGGACAGAAAAGATGGAGACCATGTGTCTTTTTAACATGATGTTTCCCAAATTAAACTTCATATGCTGTCCAGAAGATAAGAATATGCATTTCATCCAGCCACATATACTAGTTATTTATTCTAAATTACTTGTAGATACAATGGTTTGGCTCCATAAACAGATATCCAAAATCACTAATTACTTTTTAAAAAATTAGTGTTGTATTTTAAATTTAAGGCAAAGGTATCTAGGACCTATAACAGATATTTTATAAATGTTTGTATTATAAACCAAAAAAATTTTTTTTAAATTGCAGTAAACCATTAAAGCATATGTACTTCCCCCTACAGAAGTGATAAAACTGTTTACATTAAACATGGCATTTAACTAACATCATACTAATCGTTTACCCCAATGTATTACTCATTGTGATTTACAGTTCTTTCAATTTATAAAACAGAGATCATTTAGCAAAATTAATTACCATCAGTGTTCTAGAATGAATTGTCTTATGCTCTGCAGCTGATTTGTGAAACCACCCACATAGTCTTTCAAAACAAAGAGATACAGTTTTAGTTACAGGCCCTCTAGCTTATGGAAATTCCTGCCTCAAGCCATTAAATGTGGATGATGCTAAAAGTAAATATTATCTTAAACATTTGTTTGTTTTTAATTTAATATTATGAAATGGCTTCATGTTTACTAAAAATATCATTATGTATGACAAATTGTCCTATATATTCTCTAAGGTTCATTAGTGGCAATATTTGTTGTATAATTTATCTTCTCTTATAGCTATTGGCTGAATACCTGTTAAATGTAAAAGAAAAGGAGTACTTGTGGCACCTTAGAGACTAACAAATTTATTTGAGCATAAGCTTTCGTGAGCTACAGCTCACTTCATCGGATGCATTCAGTGGAAAATACAGTGGGGAGATTTATATACTTAGAGAACATGAAACAATGGGTGTTACTATACACACTGTAACGCGAGTGATCATTTAAGGTGAGCTATTACCAGCAGGAGAGGGGAGGGGAGAAAACCTTTTGTAGCGATAATCACGTGGGCCATTTCCAGCAGTTGACAAGAATGTCTGAGGAACAGTGGGGGCGGGGAGGGGGAAAAATAGTTTTACTTTGTGTAATGACCCATGCACTCCCAGTCTCTATTCAAGCCTAAGTTAATTGTATCCAGTTTGCAAATTAATTCCAATTCAGCAATCTCTCATTGGCATCTGTTTTTCAAGTTTTTTTGTTGAAGAATTGCAACTTTTAGGTCTGTAATCGAGAGATCAAAGAGATTGAAGGGGTCTCCAACTGGTTTTTGAATGTTATAATTCTTGATGTCTGATTTGTGTTCATTTATTCTTTTATGTAGAGACTGTCCAGTTTGACCAATGTACATGGCAGTGGGGCATTGCTGGCACATGATGGCATATATCACATTGGTGGATGTGAAGGTGAACGATCTACAACCTATCCTGAAGGACGACCCCTCACTCTCACAGATCTTGGGAGACAGGCCAGTCCTTGCTTACAGACAGCCCCTCAACCTGAAGCAGGCCAGTCCTTGCTTACAGACAGCCCCTCAACCTGAAGCAAATACTCACCAGCAACCACACACCACAAAACAGAACCACTAACACAGGAACCTATCCTTGCAACAAAGCCCATTGCCAATTCTGTCCACATATCTATTCAGCGGACACCATCATAGGGCCTAATCACATCAGCCACACTATCAGAGGCTCGTTCACCTGCGCATCTACCAATGTGATATATGCCATCATATGCCAGCAATGCCCCTCTGCCATGTACATTGGTCAAACTGGACAGCCTCTACGTAAAAGAAGAAATGGACACAAATCAGACGTCAAGAATTATAACATTCAAAAACCAGTTGGAGACCACTTCAATCTCTTTGATCACTCGATTACAGACCTAAAAGTTGCAATTCTTCAACAAAAAAACTTCAAAAACAGACACCAATGAGAGACTGCTGAATTGGAATTAATTTGCAAACTGGATACAATTAACTTAGGCTTGAATAGAGACTGGGAGTGCATGGGTCATTACACAAAGTAAAACTATTCCCCCCCCACCCCCACTGTTCCTCAGACATTCTTGTCAACTGCTGGAAATGGCCCACGTGATTATCGCTACAAAAGGTTTTCTCCCCTCCGCTCTCCTGCTGGTAATAGCTCACCTTAAATGATCACTCTCGTTACAGTGTGTATAGTAACACCCATTGTTTCATGTTCTCTAAGTATATAAATCTCCCCACTGTATTTTCCACTGAATGCATCCGATGAAGTGAGCTATAGCTCACAAAGGCTTATGCTCAAATATATTTGTTAGTCTCTAAGGTGCCACAAGTACTCCTTTTCTTTTGCGAATACAGACTAACACGGCTGCTACTCTGAAATCTATTAAATGTAAGGAAGTGTTAAGCTAGTCACATTTTGTTTCCTAAATATTTGCTTAAGAACCTACTGTATTTCAGTAAAACATTGTGGATAAAGATGTGGGGATGAATGCAAGCAGCTTTTAATTCACAAGTCAGTAGAGATATCATAGTAATTGATAACTCAGTTGCTGTGCTTCCCTTTTATCTTGGGATATTGTGGCCATGAGAAAAGCAGGGAATTTGTTAAGGGGATTGATGTCATGCCAGTAATTTAATGGTAATGTTCAAAGGATTTTGTTTTGTTTTAAGTCTTTGTTAGCACTGAATTTAAGCAATATGTCTCATCAAGCTAATGCTATTAGAGGTAATCCAGTATAAAGATCTATACAAGAACCGCCAGAACAAATCTATATGCATAGCATAGCATTTCTTCACTATGTTAATACACTGCTAGTTTCAGCTGCACAGCTTGATTGGTTAAGAAAGCTTCAACTGAATAGCTTTGTATTTAGGGAGTACTTCCAATATTTTTGTGAGTTTAAAACAAAAACTGTGAAGCCCCCAAAGATTCAGGAAATCATATGAAAGTTTGCATGCTTTTCCAGATATTAGCCACATGTTCAGTCTACAAAACTCACATGAACATTTCCCCAAAACATGCTTACTCATGAGATTTTCAGCTGCATTTCCACTTTCAGAGAGCACCAAAAGTAATGAAAGAACTCTCAGTTAGGGTACTTCAGCTCTTCTCAGTCTTGACAGGAAACAGAAAATGTAGCAGTGCACAAAAATGGAAAGTAATTGGGAGAAAAGTGGTCAAGATTCAAACTTTCCTGAGCCTCATAAAAAGGTTAGATTCAAAGGTAGGAACAAAAGTTCAGGTCAGTTTATAAATGAGTTTGCCATATCTATTTATCTTTATATATAGATATATAAAATCTCACATAAAGTAGGTAAATCATCCTACATTTCCTGGGTTTCATCCTAAATACCTGGTAGTCTCGCACCTTGCAGAAAAACTTAAAATACTTTAATTTTGAAAGGAGCCTCAGGGAGTTAGGCACCCAACTGCCACTGATCATCAATGGGATCTGGGATGTTTCACTCTTGCAAGTGCCTTTGAAAATTCCAGCAAAACAGCAGATGCTCTAATGAGCTCTTGTATTACTAAAATTCATTATTTTTACAATACCCTAATCCCATTTACTAGTATATTATGAAGTATTAATCATTTAAAAATAAACTCAAGTTGAAAATGTCCATGAAAAAAAGTTTACTTTCTCATCCCTGACCCTTCTTGATTTTTTGTTCTGTTTTGTTCAATTTTGCTAATTCACAATTTCAGTAATTCTCAGTCGGTCGCCCAGGCATTAGTGCAAATTAGCAAAATTCTACTGTGTTTTCACCTTGATTCTCTACCTAATGCAGGAAAGTACAGTCTTGTCCACTGAGATGTTAAGTACCAGAAGGGTAAGGGGGTAGAAAGTTTTGATCATGCTGTGGGTCAGACATGAAACTCGTCAGCAGACAACTTCTCACTTTGAAGCTCTTCTTCAGCTGAGCTCTCTGCTGTGAGGCTGTAGCTGAAATGTCTCTGCTCTTTGAAGTTTCCTATCAGACTGCAGTTGACTGCAGAGACGGATTGAAGGATTTTTCAAGGAAGAAGAATCTTGCTAGGGAGGTCTTGGTGCTGGAAAACTGGAGCAATGAGGTGATGATGGAAGATTTTGATCTTGCCTCAATTTAATGACTCATCCACAGTGGATTCTGAAGGTTGGGTTATGATTGACTATGGGATTTGAAAAATAGCTACTTTGTTTATATGAGGGGTAGATTCCCTTGCAGCAACTGACTTATTTTGAAAGCTAGAGTGTTTTTTCTCCTTCCTCTTCTAATGTTTTGAGGATTGGCTTTTCGAGATATTTAATTTGTGCCTCTGTACTTCTTATTTGAAGTGAAATAGATGGTTGTTCCAGTTTGCCACCTAAATATTGGAAGCCTACCAAGAAAATCCAAAGGGAGAAGGGGCTGAACTGGTTTGGATGAGATGTAGCAAGTAATTTAATCCATGAAATAATATTATGGAGCAAAAACTTGAGGCCTTTACTCCACAAATAGCTACGGTGGAGGGTAACATTTGGGCTATGGATAAAAGTATAAAAATTGAGCAGCCAATGCTATGCTGTCAAGTTTGATAAATGTATTAAAGATCTTTCTGGTCCTCTTACTGGAGAAAATTCCATATAGCATAGCATCCCTAGTGGAAGAAAGCCTCATAGTATTAAAGGTTACTTTTGGTGCTGCATATTTTAATCATAACATGCAGAATATTGGAAGTTACAGAAAACTGAAAAGTAATAATTGTTAGTATTAGTGGGGTTGTGAAGAAAAAGGATACGAGGGATCAACTTGAGCTCGTTTTAGAAGTAAAAACTGTACCATCCTTGTACATTTGAAAACATATGTTAGCCCAAATCATTAAGATTCCTCAAGCTCCAATACTAACGAAGGGTTTTCAGAGAAGATTAAGGCTAATATTGTTATGTTTCTTTCTTTCTACTTGGAGACAAAGGGGAATACTGAAGATAATGAGGAAAAAGGAACAAACCTACTACTTGAACACAAGTGTCCACACACAAACAACTTCAGACAATGGAAGTAGGGTATTCTGAATCCAGAACTCTCTCATACCAGGTCATCAGCTGCCTTATTGTAACCAGCTAACCTGTAGGTTACTTTGGGAAGGATCTGTGAAGGTGAATAGACAGGTGCCACAGAACATTATGCTATCTGCATTCTGTTGCCAAGGAAACTTTAGCTGCAGACTCATCTGCTGAAGAGAATGCAAAAACAGTCAAACTGAGTCTGGGAGCACCCTATTCTCAGGCTTCTCTAGCAAGTGAGCTGAGTAACTTGCCTAATTCTGTTATCACAAATATGTAGGCACAAAATTAGAAAGGTTAAGGCACAAAATTAGATTAAACTAGCTATAAATATATATATATATATATATATATATATATAAAGGGTAACACAAAAACATTCTGCAAATACATTAGAAAAAAGAGGAAGAGCAAGGACAGGATATGCCTGCTAGTCAATCAGGGGGAAAAACAGTAACAGAAAATGTGGAAATGGCAGAAGTGCTACATGACGTTTTTGTTTCAGTTTTCACCAAAAAGGTTAGTAGCGATTGGACGGCTAACCTAGTGAATGCCAGTGAAAATGAGGTAGGATCAGAGGCTAAAGTAGGGAAAGAAAAAGTTTAAAATTACTTAGACTAGTTAGATGTCTTCAAGTAGCCAGGGCCTGATGAAATACATTCTAGAATAGTCAAGGACCTGACTGAGAAGATATCTAAGCCATTAGCAATTATCTTCAATAAGTTATGGAAGAATGGGAGAGATTCCAGAGGACTGGAAAAGGGCAAATATAGTGCCCATCTATAAAAAGGGAAGAACCCGGGGAATTACAGACCAGTCAGCTTAATTTCTGTACCTGAAAAGATAATGGAGCAAATAATTAAGCAATCAATTTGGAAACACCTAGAAGATAATAAGGTGATAAGTAACAGTCGGCACGGATTTGTCAAGAACAAAACATGTCAAACCAACAAAACAGCTTTCTTTGACAGAGTATCAAGACTTGTGGATGGGGGGAAGTGGTAGATGTGGTATATCTTGACTTTAGTAGGGCTTTTGATATTGTCTCACAAGACCTTTTCATAAACAAATTAGGGAAATACAACCTAGATGGAGCTACTATATGGTGGTTGCATAACTGGTTGGAAAACCATTTCCACAGAGTAGTTACCACTGGCTCATAATCAAGCTGGAAGGGTGTATCAAGTGGGGTCCCACAGGGATCAGTTCTGTGTCCAGTTCTGTTCAATATCTTCATCAATGGCATGGAGAATACACTTACAATGTTTGCAGACAACAACAAGCTGGGAGGAGTTGCAAATGCTTTGGAGGATAGGATTAAAATTCAAAATGATCTGGACAAACTGGAGAAATGGTCCTCATCTTATAAAATGCCTCACTATGTCAATAGCAGAATGTTTTGTGAATTTCCTTTCTTATCTAGTATTGTAAATTAATTTCATCATCCTAGTTTTATCATGGTTATTTACACTTTGTTTAAACCATTCATCTAACTCTTCCCCAAGTAATTAAAATCACTTCTTGTGATCACAGATACATATCAGAAGACTATGCAATGATTAAATGCTACATTTCTATAACTGCATTTTTAACAGTAATATAGTTTAAACAGGTTTATTTCCTCAATGCCATAACAAGTGTGTTCTATGCCTGTACTTTAGACACAGCAAGAAACTTTTACTGGAAAATCATTGTTATGCCACAGTGGTGCTAAAGCCCAGCTTGTCGTCCTTCTCATGTGTGACTCTTTATATGGTTGAGTTCCAGTTCAAACTTTCTTCTATTAGCTTCAGCTCAGATTCATAGACTTTAAGGCTAGAAGCAACCCATCGTGATCATCTAGTCTGACCTCCTGCACATCACAGGCTACAGAACCTCACCCACTCACTCCCGTAAGAGTTAATCGTAATCTCTGCCTGAGTTAACAAAATCCTCAAATCATGATTTAAAGACTTCAAGTTACAGAGAATCCACCACTTATTGTTGTTCAAACCAGCAAGTGACCCATTCTCCAAGCTGCAGAGGAAGGCAAAAACAAAACAAAACAGGTTCTCTGCCAATGGAACCTAGGGGGAAAATTCCTTCCTGACCCCAAATACAGTGATCAGTTAGACCCTGAACATGTCAGCAAGACCCAACAGCCAGACTCCTGAAAAATAATTCACTGCAGTAACTCAGAACCCTCCCCATCTAACGTCCTATCTCTGGCTGTTGGAGCTATTTGCTACTAGCAGTTGCGGGTGAATCACTGAAGACCAAACAGATCCACCCACAAGGAACGCAATTTAGTAGCATGGGTTCAAGAGGTGCTCCAAGTGAACTCCCTTAAATGATGCAGTCAAAGAGGATTGAGTGGCATTATCTACACTAAATATCAGTCCAAATGCAACACATAAATATGCAAGACAACAACTACGTTAAGCATAAACTGAAAAATGTAATGTGAGAGAAATAACTGTTAATGCAGGAGAAAGAGTAGTTACAAGAAGAAGAGGAAAGGACATTTATTAAAACTTACAACCTGCTATTAAATTTTGTATAGATCTATGTATCTCAAAGTCCTGGCATATCCAGATTGTAAATAAAGGAGAATGGGTTTTCCTACTTAAGCCTTTAGATCCAACCTACCTCCTCTCTCTGGGGAAATTCCTACTAAGTCAGGTGACATTTGTTAAACCTTTTCTATTGGCAGTTACTTTGGAATCTAACCATGGGTCTTTTTCACTTTTGTTGAGAATTTTTGGTCCCTTTGCTGAACACAAGGGAAACTGGCTTCATCCCTGAAAAAATAAATGATTTTATCTAATGTAATTAATGTCTCTCCTTGCCAGAGATCAAGTGGTTTTCACTTAGCATGCTAAGGCACCATAACTTGTTCAGTAAAAGCGTAAGCCTTTTCTCCCCCCACTTTCAAGCGCAGATTTTCAATCTTACAAAAAGTAATGGAATTAAAATAAAAAAATAAAATTTTAATAGAGAAAAATAATACTCTGTCTCAGCATGAGCCAAATTCACCCCCAAGTTTGGATGGGTCTTTACCAGCAAAAAATTCAATTTGCCAGGGGGCCAGCTCCTTTCTAAAGAGGAGCAGCCCTGGCCAGATTCAAAACCTAACCCAGCCAGCCTTCACAAATGGGACTTCTGTGTTATTTTCTGACACAATTCCAGCAGAAGGCTATTGATACTCAAATCCTTCTCCTCCCTCTGCATAGAACCATGCAATTTCCTCTGTCTTGGACCTTCCCTGGCTGAAGAGGAGGGATGAAGAGTTTTCCCCACTGTGTATATACCGTACGTCATGTAAATCTGTAGTTCTTCATTCTGCACCTTACTGGTTACCAAATCATGCAGCAAACTATACTTTATTGAGGAAGTCTTGCCAGCTTACTGCTCTTATACAACACATTATATAGGTCTGAGTCCATCTACAAACATCAGAGAAGTTAAACATGAAGGTTTTATGGATTTTCCTAAGTGTCACCTTTAAAATACATGAAGGATTTTGAAGAAATAAGTAAAATGGAGGCTTTATTCTGCATCATTGTTTTGATGTAAAATCTAACATGGAGATGATGTTGAAGAACAGAAGAGACTGATTCAATTTTTATCTACTGGACATGCTGTGGTTTCAATTTACAGCTAGGTTTCATATTTGATATTCAGCTAGAAATTGAAATGTTGGTACATTGCCAAGGTACAGAGTTAATCACTTAGCCCATTTACAGGTCACAAATGTAAGGAAGTGGGAACCCAGCCATTCCACTTTCTCTTAAATCTGACAAAGAAAACTAGTGGTAAACCCAGAACAGAATGCAGACATTTTTTCTTCTGTATGTCCTGCTTACATATTTTCCACCTTACTCTGTGTATGAGAGAGATTTTTTCCTTTTGTCTGTTTCTGTTTTGCAAACCCATAAAATCAAGTTGCATTAGACAACTCATTTATTCTTCTAGAAGCCAGAATTATCATGCAAAATGATGGTAAATTATACCAAGAGAACTCTCAACAGCCAGCTGGAAGGGAGAACAAAAACAAGAGTGCTAGAAAGACATCACTGAGCACAAGCCTGGATTATTACTTTATTGTATTATTTGGCTCTTATGAAAAATACGATTTAGGTTCTTGTCAAGCGAGTGGGAGACCCAAACCCACTGAAAATCCAAAGGGCAGCTAATAAGCTATTTGACAGTTTACCAAATTTTAGTTAGGGTTGCTCAGAACAAGTGAGTCATACAACATTGACTTATCTCCTCATGGGACTGGGGGAGGTTGGGAGACTGTCCTTGTAAAGATCTTGGGATTCATTTAATAACGAACCAGGGAATGAGAAAGGAATAAAACTTTAATAAAACAAACTGAAGAGCATCTCTGCTGCACACAGCCATTCAGGGTTTCCAACCCTGCCTCCAGGGCACATCTCCAAATTCCTATGTTCATAATACTGTCCCTTATGAGGGAGTGTCTCTAAATTATAATCTTCTACAAACATATCTCTATATCTTCCTTCTTAAATAAAATCTAATTAACTCTTATTTACACATATATAAAACAGCTAACACCTAGCTAAAACATGCATTAAATTCTCAACGCATTTAGTACATTTCCATAAACCCAATGTATAAACTACCTAGAGAGGAGAGGTTACCAGCACATCACTCGAGTGAGTCTTTACCACTCACTTTCCTCAAATACCTCTTCTCCAGGCAGGTTAGCAAGTCTCTATGAGTCTTTCAGGACGTTTAATCTCCCACACTGATCTTCTTAGTATCAGCCTTTCATTAAAAGAAAAGGAGTACTTGTGGCACCTTAGAGACTAACAAATTTATTAGAGCATAAGCTTTCGTGAGCTACAGCTGTAGCTCACGAAAGTTTATGCTCTAATAAATTTGTTAGTCTCTAAGGTGCCACAAGTACTCCTTTTCTTTTTGCGAATACAGACTAACACGGCTGCTACTCTGAAGCCTTTCATTAGAATCTGAGTTGGTCTCTTGTTCCTTGACAGTTTCTCCTTTGTGTTTTGGGATGGGATGGGAAATGCCCAGCATCCCCCTTAGCTGTCAATGTGTTGGAACTTTCTGGGATTACTCACACAGATTCCTTCAATTACATTGAAATGTGTCCCCTTACTCTGTCTGGACTACTTAAAACGTTGGTTGAAGCTGTTCTTTAATGGTACCCCTTTGGTCCCAAGTATTAGAGGTGTGATTCCTTAGGCTCACTCCATCACACAGGTTAAGAGATGGGAGATCATGGGCCCTTTTGTCAAAATAATATTTCTGCTTCCACTTCTGATTTTCTTTCATGTTCCATATGGTTTAATTGTTATGAGATTTCAGGAGGTTATCAATAATTGGTAAATTAGATCTGATCCTTCTTCCCATTAACAGCTGAGTTGGAGAAAAGTCATCCTCCAGGGTGTACTTTGCTAAACCAGTAACGTTTTCTATAAATCACCCTCACATTCAAAAGTCTTTTTAATAAGATTTTTACTGACCAAATAGACCTTTCCACAAATCCATTTGATTGGGGGGGATCTGATGTTTTGTGATGAAAATCCCAATCTTAGATTCATAGATAGTAAGGTCAGAAGGGGCCATTCTGATCATCTAGTCTGACCTCCTGCACAATCCATAGCAAATTGCGTAAAATCTGCACTGGAAAACTGCAACCCATCACTAAAGACTTCATCTGGAATTCCATGTCTGGAGAAGATTCCCTTCATACCACTTATCACTGACTTACTATTAGTACTGTACAGTGCAAATTTCTGGACACAAAGAATAAATCTGTGACTATTAAATATTCCTTTGATTACCAGGTAAATCAGTGCCTACCTTCTTATAAGGCCTTTGTGGAACTGAATGAGGTCTCAGTGGCTTTGCCTGTTGGCATGGCTTCTATTTCAAGCCTGGAAAGCAGATTTCTACCACATTAGTGGTGATGTGATAGATCTGCAGCCAATACAGCACCTCTCCTGATCGTTGTTTGCACTTCTCAATTCCAAAATGACCACTGTGGATCTTCTGTGGCATTTTTTTTGAAGACTCATTGGAATTACAACCTTACTGCCCCTTGAAAATCACCACATCTATCACACTAAATTAACGTCTGCAATTCCAATAGTCTCTTATACTTGGACAGCAACTGCTTATTTCTTCAGGCCACCCTTTAATTATCACTTCCCAATAACTCATCTTTCTCTGTTTCCTCTCATATTTGTTGCTGTTTCCTGTTAGCTACTGAAATTGACTTTACAATCAAATCTGCATAGGCTTGCATTTCTGTGTCTAATGTCTTCTCTGGTTTTGTGGAAGCCACTGCTCTGGAATGTGCATCTGCAGTGAACATGTATTTACCAGACACGTAGGTCACAACCAAATCACACTTATGCAACTTTATCATCATTCTTTGAATCCTTAAGGTACAGTCATTTAGCAATTTGCTAAACAACACTATCAGGGGCTTGTGGTTCGTTTCAACTTCCATTGTGTGACCATAAATATACTAACTGAATCTCTCAGAGGCAAACAATATTCCTAAAAGCTCCTTCTCAATCTGTGCGTACCTGGTTTCTGCCTTAGTCAGTGATTTGGATGAATATGCCAGAGGTTGCCAACAGTTCTCATGCTTTTGAAAAATCACTGCACCAACTCAGACTGTGAAGCATCTGCTGAAATTTTAATAGGCCTTCCTGGTACACAGAACTTCAGCACTGGTTTCTATACCAGTTGTCGTTTTAAACCTTCCCATGATTCCTCCTATTCTGCACCTCAGCACCATTCATTTTTATTCTCTAGGAGTTTTCTAAAAGTCATTGCTTTGGTAAACAGATTAGGTATGAATCTTCCAAGATAATTAACCATTCCCAGGAACCACTGGGCATCTTTCTTTGACTGGGGAATTGGCATCATTTCAATGGCTGAAATCTTCTTCCCCAATAACATGCAAAAAGAATGATGATTTCACTTAATCATTTTCTCCTCTGCCCCTATGGCTGCTAAATACAATTTAAATCTCTGTCTGAAATCTCTGCCACAGCGGGGGAGGGTGAAGGAGCAAACAGGGAACAGGGCCATGGGGGTGGGTGGGAGAGGCGGAGTGGGGGGGGCATGGGAGAAGGGGTGGAACAGATACAGGGCCATTGGCAGAACAGGGGCAAGGCCGCAGGGGAAGGGGAGGAATGGGGTGGGGCCACAGGCAGGGCTGGGGATAGAAAAGGCAGAATGGGGAAGGGGCTCTGAGCTTCAGCCAGGGCTGAGAGAGCTCGCTCCTGGCCAAGGCTGAAAGCTCAACCCCAGCAGGGACCAAGCTCTCAGTATTCCCCCCCCGCAAGTTTGCAGCCCACCCCGCCACCCCGGGTCCTGGAGGGAGAAGCCGAGCTCTCAGCCCCCGTTACTGCAGCCAGGGAATGGGGGAGAGGGGGTCTGAGAGCAGTGAGCAGAGGCAGGACGTCGGCTGGAAGAGGTGGGGCAGGGGAATCTTCACCCACTGCCCATGGACATGGCCTTTTTATGGTGGGGGAGTCTGACACATTTGGTCAATCAGTGCCCTCAGAACAGGCAAGCTGCCCCTGGGAATGGTGACCTTGGGCCTGGGAATGTGGGGGTTGCTGAGAAAAAACCCAAGGGTGAGGTGGCTGTGGCCGAGACTGGATCCCAGCAGGCTCTAGCTGTCTCTGAAGATGTTGGTTCTGGAAGGTTAGTGGCCCCTGATCAACCAGGGAGAGATGTCATCACTGATTCTGTCGCTCCTGACTCAAGAGATCCTCTTGGCCTGTACCTGACTGAGAAATGGAGGCTGAGCCTGTTTCTGTGGAATCCACGGTCCCAGCTGAGAATTCTGGCTTGCTGGCATAAAGCAAAAACTTGATTACTGGGGGGATTCTAGTTTCTGAGGGTGCTGCAAAGTGGGCTAGTTTGGTCATAACAGTTGGGAAGCACATTGCTGAGGGTGGTTCTTTGGTTGGGGACATGGAAAATTCTCAGGTATTACTTTTGCCCCCCCAGTCCCAGGAGCCCCCTCCCTCCGGTTTCTCCGAGGTTTCCTCCTCAATGTCTGTAGTGAGTCTGAGACTGTGGGGGATGACAAACGCAGATTCTTTGGATCCTGTACTCCCTGGGGGAGGATATACCCCAGATGCTTTTGATAGGTTTCTGGATGTGTCTAAGGGGAAAAGTGGAATAGAGGTAGTCAACTGGATTCCTGAACTTAATCTGTTTTTGTGGTCTGCTCAGTGTATGATGAGATGTCTCTCTGTCTAAGTTTGACAAAAGGAAGCAGTACAAATTGAAAAAACTGATGACCAAAGTGTGTGTCTCACTGACCAATGGAAATGTTAGGAATTAATTGATATAGGAGAATTTGGTGGTTTTGTTTGAGATTTTTGGGAGTCTGTTCTGTCTCTGTCTTTTTCTTATTTTTTTTCCTGATGAGTACTAGTCTGATGGATAATTTTGTATGCAGCTTTCTCAGTGTGAAAGGATGCAGGGACATTAAAAAACATGACACTTTTGGAGTACTTGTCCCAGAAAAAAGTGGACATTTCATTTTTGCAAGAGATGCACACAGACATAGTCAACCAAATCAACTGGCTTGCTGACTGGAGAGTGGAGATCTTTCTGGGTCATGGTTCCACTGAGAGTGCAGGAGTTGCCATTCTCTTTGCAGTCAATATGGAACCTGATTCAACGGTTATGCAGGAAGTTGTTCCAGGTGGTTTATTGAAAGTTTGACCTATTTTTGAGCAATATCATCTTTTTCTGATTAATATCTATGTTCCTATTGTTGGGAAAAACAGGATGTGCTTTTTTCAGAGCTTGGGTGCTCACTTGACAAGGATTATTTAAATTTTGGGAAGCAATTTTAATTGTCCTCTTAATGATAAGATAGGAATCATTTGGAACCATATCCACTATCTGTTCAGCACTTTGCAACTCTTTTATAGGTTTCTGACCTAACATTTTTACCCTTACGGGTAGCAGTGCACTTGGTTGAGTGCTAGTGCCAGCACTTTCTCTATGGCCCATTTGGACCATTTTTATGGTTTTACTCATTTATCTCATTTGCTTGCTAGTTGTATTGTCCCTACTGGGTTTTCAGCTCATGGTTTGGTCTTACTTATGTTGTATCTTCCTTCTATTCAAGACCACCATTCCTACTGGCATTTGAACACTCGCCTTTTACAAGATGTTCACTTTTGGGACTCTTTCGATTATTTTGGGGGAACCTGGATTGCCTCAAAGGATGTTTTCCCCTCCTTGAAGCAATGGCGAGAGGTGGGTAAAGTTAATATTAAATGTTTCTGTCAGCAATAAACACAGGCAGACCCTGGCATACGAAAAAGTTAGAATTGGATACTACAATATGAAAAAGCCTTTCCTGGCAGTAATGATGCTGGGTTGCATATAAAAAAAAAAAAAAAACTCTTGCAGGACCTGTTGGAGAGCAAAGTTCACTGGTTAAGACCTGATTTCAGGACCTTTCTCAAATGGATGTACCTACTCAGTAAAGTCTGGAAAAGAAGATGATTGGCTATTTTAAGACATCATCAGGCCCAGTCCTTTCAGATCCCATGGGGATTAAGAATTTTGTTGTGAATATTTTCTCAGACCTGTATGCCACGGAGCCTGTGTGTCCATCTGAGATTCAGTGCTCCCTGAGGATCTTCCTTCCACATCATCAGAATGTTGGATGTGGACAGACTTGAACAAGACCTAACACTCTCATAATTGGCTTCTGCCCTAAATGGCTTTGTTCCAAGGAAAGGACCTGGTATTGATGGTTTTCCCACCGAGTTTTATAAGGCCTTTGGGACCGTTCTTGGGCCTGATTTGCTTTTTCAAGAGAGCATCAGAGACAAGATATTGCCACTCCATTGTCATCGAGCGATTCCTACCCTGTTGACTAAAAAGGAGAGCCTGGAGGAGGTGAAAAATTAGAGAACTGCGTCCCTGCTTTGCTCCAACTACAACTTTTTTCAAAGGCCTTGGAAAATAAACTGAAAACTCTGACTGGTTCAGTCATGCACCCTGATCAGACCTATTGCATCCCCTACAGATCTATTTTTAATAAACCTTTCCTACTGTGGGATAGAGTTTCAGCCTCAAAAATGTTGATTTAAATGTTGGGTTGATTTTCCTTGATTAAGAGAAAGATTTTGATCATGTAGATCATGGATATTTGTTTTGCACTCTTTGTGCACTTGACCCCAAGTTTGTCTCCTGCGTTCAGTACAGACAGCCCCCCAATCTGAAGCAAATACTCACCAGCAACCACACACCACACAACAGAACCACTAACCCAGGAACCTATCCTTGCAACAAAGCCCGTTGCCAACTCTGTCCACATATCTGTTCAGGGGATACCATCATAGGGCCTAATCACATCAGCCACACTATCAGAGGCTCCTTCACCTGCGTATGTACCAATGTGATATATGCCATCATGTGCCAGCAATGCCCCTCTGTCCTGTACATTGGTCAAACTGGACAGTCTCTACGTAAAAGAATGAATGGACACAAATCAGACGTCAAGAATTATAACATTCAAAAACCAGTTGGAGAACACTTCAATCTCTCTGGTCACTCGATTACAGACCTAAGAGTGGCTATCCTTCAACAAAAAACTTCAAAAACAGACTCCAACGAGAGACTGCTGAATTGGAATTAATTTGCAAACTGGATACAATTAACTTAGGCTTGAATAGAGACTGGGAATGGATGAGTCCTTACACAAAGTAAAACTATTTCCCCATGGTATTTCTCCCTCCCACCCCACCCCCCACTGTTCCTCTGATATTCTTGTTAACTGCTGGAATTAGCCTATCTTGCTTGTCACCATGAAAGGTTTTCCTCCTTCCCCCCCCCTGCTGCTGGTGATGGCTTATCTTAAGTGATCACTCTCCTTACAGTGTGTATGATAAACCCATTGTTTCATGTTCTCTCTGTGTGTATATCAATCTCTCCTCTGTTTTTTCCACCAAATGCATCCGATGAAGTGAGCTGTAGCTCACGAAAGCTTATGCTCTAATAAATTTGTTAGTCTCTAAGGTGCCACAAGTACTGCTTTTCTTTTTGCGAATACAGACTAACACGGCTGCTACTCTGAAACAATACATATAGTCTACTTAAGATGCACATCCCTTTCTAGGCTGTAGGAGAATTAGACAGGGATGTCCCGTCTGTTTTTCGTATGCTCTTTCTATCGAGCCTCTGTTATTCATGTTGCAAATGTGCCTTTCTGGCCTTTTTCTCCGTGTTCCAGCTTGTACTCTGGTGAAAGTCTCTGCATCTGCTGACAATGTGACTGTTTATTACTCATAATTGCAATGTCCAGTTTCTGACACTTTTACTTTTACTTTTCCGGCACTTTTTTAAGCAGGATTCCACAGCTCACATAAATTGTGGGATGACAACACACACCTGCTGGGGGCTTGGGTGATCTTGCACACCCCAATTTTGCTAAAGAGGCCACTGTGCTGCTGAACTGGCTTTAAGGCACAGGGAATCAGTCTGGGACTTTGGGTCGGAATTGGGAGGGAATTTGGGAAAAGTTGGAGGAGAGGTTACAAAGGTGGAAGTGGTGTTTGCCTTGACTCTCCTTCCAAGGGTGGGTATTAATCATTAATAATTTAAATTGCCTCTATGTTGTGGCATAAGTATATTTTTGAATTCCCCTCCATTCTTTTTAGAAAAAGTTTTAAAAGGTTCTTTTGGATTTTCTGGGATGGCCATCACTGGCTGAGGTAGAGTATTTTGTATCTACTCATTGTGTAAGCAAATCATGATCTCATTGATCTCTTGAGCAGAGTCACTACATTTTGGTTACCATCTCTGCAGCAGCATTTATGGATGAGCCTGTTTCTTGGAAGCAACTGGAGTTTGCTTTTCTGTAATGGGTGGGGGGATCAATTTTGAGGTGATATCTAGTTTTTAATCAAAGCTTTTTTAATGCTTGGAGGTTTTTTTTTAAGCTGAGGCTCAGGGTAGGTAGCCATAGTTCTCAGGGCTGCTTGCTGAACCTCTTATTTATAACCCTGCCATGAGGATTCCCAGTTATGTTTCTAGGAGTCTTGTCTCTTTCCATATTGCAGCAAGCATAACAAAATGGGTTCATTTAATTGAAATTACTAATTTTACATGGGTCTCAAAGGATATCTTGGCTGTCAAGTCTGGTTTTCATTCCTTTGCTCTGTTTCGTGGTTTTTATCAGAGGTGGAATCAGCCCTTTTAGCTATACAGCTGCCTCCTTGAGTGAGACTGTGAGCTGTATGGAATATGGGTAACCATTTATAATATTATTGATACAAATATTGCAAAATTGCAATGAATCTTACAAGATTGCCATGTAAGGTATCAGTGGAAAAGTTATGATTGGCTAAAGATGATAATCATGGTTATATGTATGTATCACCTTTGTATTGTGAATTTAAATATTTTTGGTACATTTGTATTTCAAACTTGTGCTGTATTTCTGGGTGATACCCCCAGACAAATTGGCACCGGCACTATCCAGCCTGCTTGATGGCCTATCAAAGCAACTGAGAGAAGGCAGGGGCTATACCTTAGGAGTCAGCAAGACATGTAGAGGTATGCCCGTGGACAGAGAACTCTAAGGCTTTTCCAGGCAATGTGCTGTCTGTGAAGCTTGTGTTTGGGACAAAGGAAATACAAGCCTCATGGCAAAGGATATAAAAAGGCAGCTGCATCTTCTCCATTTTGTCTTCAATCCTGATTCTCATCTCTGGAGCAGCTTTTCTACAAACTGAAGCTCTGTACAAAGGACTGAATGACCCATCAAGCCAACAAAATCACCAATGCAGCTAAGATTCTGATATATGGACTTGGAAGTCTTATGTATGTATCTGATTGCTTTACCATTTAACAACTCTCTTCTTGTTCTGCTCTTTTCTAATAAGCCTTTAGATTTAGATACTAAAGGATTGGCTAGCAGCGTGGGTAAGACCTAAACTAATATTGACCTGGTAATGTGGCTGGCCTTTTCGGGAGCAGAAGAACATTTTGTACAGTGAGCAGAGTTGTTAAATAACTCACCTTACTGGACCTAGGTGCTAACTGGGAGCCGGAGAACTGGAATGCAATAAAGGGGGTTGTGTGATTTCTTTGTTCAGCTTCTTGATAACCAGTGTGGGAGATCAGGAGCACAGTTTATGACTGGTTTGTGAGTCTAATTTCAGTGTGCACCACCAGTTTTGGGAGAATCTGCTCTTCTTTTCGCAGCCTGCTCTGACCTTGGCATTTTCAGTGTGGGCTACCTCAGGCACACAGGGTCACAGAGCCATTCTTGATTATGCTCTTGCTGTGGATTGGGGTGTTGACAAGCCTGGCAGCTTGCTTGCCTTCAGCTGGGCTTCTGAATTTACTTTTAATATCTTAGGCCATAAGTCATTGTATATGTTTAGGGTAAAGATTAGTCATTTTTGAACACCTGTTGATTCTCCCAATATCATAGAATCACAGAATATCAGGGTTGGAAGGGACCTCAGGAGGTTATCTAGTCCAACGCCCTGCTCAAAGCAGGAGCAATCCCCAACTAAATCATCCCAGCCAGGGCTTTGTCAAGCCTGACCTTAAAAACCTCAAAGGAAGGAGATTCCACCACCTCCTTAGGTAAAGCATTCCAGTGCTTCACCACCCTCCTAGTGAAAAAGTTTTTCCTAATATCCAAAAGGATATGGTATGGAGGAGACAGCTTCTGGTGATGGGCTCCACCAGCCAGCCTGGCGAATTGTATACAAAAACTCTCCAACTGCGAAGAGAATGGGTGATCTCCAATGGAGAATTCTTCATGGGACTATTGCCACAAATGTGTTTGTGGATTAACTCCGGAGTCGTCCTTGTCATGACACAGAGGAGACTGTTTTTCATACGTTTCTTACTTGTTCCAAGTTACAGTCATTATTTGTTTTACTTGAGGGTATTTTTTGGTTACTGTCCCTTGATTTTTCTCCTGCTGCATTTATTTTTACTTTTCAGTATAGGTTCACAAATAGATCTGTGGTATGCCTTGCAAACGTTATTCTGCGTCAAGCAAAGATGGCCTATTAAAAAGTAGATGATGTAAATTATTTGGTACTGGTGTTGCCAATGTTCTTTGGTTTTCTAAATTTTTAGTGGTTCAGGCTTTCATTGGGAGTTTTGATCAAGTAATCAAGTAATTTAGATCAATTTATTCAGCAGTGGAACTATTGGAAATGAACCTGGTACTGTTCGGGATGGGCAATTATTTTTGAGTTTATAATTTATTTTCTTGTTTTCACTGTGTTTCTGTACTGATTTTAATGAATGGATTTTAAAAAGTCAAAAGTCCATCTCTCTCCCCCTCTCTCAACTACTTTAAATGTTGTTCAAATGGCAAACAGTCACTTCCTATTATTTAGTCTCCTCACTAAAATAAGGAAAACGGCTGCAAACACTTTTTAAAAATCCATTTTTCCTTAAGAAGCCAAACAATCACAATTGAAAGTATATACACAAAGATTGAGAATATATAGTTCAAGATACAAAATAAATCTAAGTAACCTGCCATGATGGCCCTGGCACAATAAGCATTGTGAAAATAGCAACCAGCGCCTTTGTGCACAGATCTCTTCAACCACCCATCAGCTCTCCTGTCTTCTAAACACCCTTTGCCATTTATGCCACCACAGGACATGACGGTGGAATCTGCTTGGCGCAACAAGTGGTCAGCAATGATGGTTGTTAATCACTCTCTCGTCATGGACCGAACTGTCCGACTTTTAATCTGCCAAGGCATGTGTGGTCATCTCTGAACCAGTTTTGAACAGGACAGGGCAACTGTGCACCCACTCTCTTTAAATGCAGTTTTTCTAATGACCCAAAATGCAGCTGCAGTCAACTTCAGACTATGTCGCACATCCTTGACGAGTGCCCACTGACTTATTTTGACGGCAGGCTACCGGCTCTCCACTTGGCTGATGATGACGATGCCATCAAATAGCTGGGCGCACTGTACATATGCTGATATAATAAGCACCCCAAATATTTAACAATAACAAAAGACTGAGGGGGAAAGATGTCATCAAGGGTTTATATGAGTTTCACCAACAGCAGCAGGGTGTGGTGTAATGCTGGTGGTAGACAAGGAACAGAGTGGGAACAGAACTGGGGAAGGAGGAGGAGAGGAGAGGGCAGAATTACGGTAAGAAAGGCAAAGGCCCAGACGCAAAAAAAGTATTTAGGTACCTACCCCCAGATTTAGGCACCACTGCAATCTACAAAACTCCCACTCAGCTGCCACCCACCCCTGTAAGCCCCTAAATTCACTCAGCACTTAAATTTTTGCTGTAAAAGTGCCCTGTACACTCAAGTTTCTGCTTCTAAGCATGCACACTGTTGTCTCACTCTAGGCATCCAGACACCCAAACCGCAGTGTAATTCTCAAACTAGGTGTAGACAGGCACTCCCTCACATATCTTCCCTCTCTGATCCAGGAGATGTGCTCTAAGTATGCCTATCTGATCAGGCCCTACTCAAAATCCAGGAAGAAGTGGTGATCTTCCTTTAAAACTTTTAACCCAATGAACAGAGCCATCACCTGGGGAACAAAGGATTTGAACAAGGGTTTACTGACTCTCAGGAGAGTGCTATAGACATTGGACAAGAAGGCTGTTGGATTCCCTTAATCTCTCCTGTTTCACTATGGATAAATACTTAAATAGTCATTGGGCCAGAAAGGGACAGTGACTCTATAACCTGACACACCTGGGAAGTGGGAGACTCAAAGTCCAGTCCCCTTACTTGAATGACAGCAGCACTACCAACATGTGCTCTTTCAACGTTTCTTGCATAAGTTATTTAGTCACCTAAAGCATCTGACTTCAAGAGGTTTCCAGCTGTGAATTAAAAGCCAAAAGAGGTGTCACCCTGCAGCCCAGACTAAGGCATCTAATTCTGTGAGAGAGATGGGGTTTAGGACACACCCCTCTCATCACCATCTCACCAGTGGCAGTCTTAGAGCATGTCTACACTGTAATGTAAGCCCAGGAACTCACATCTGCACAAATGTAAGCCCAGGAACTCACATCTGCACAAAATGGGTTTGCAAGCCCAGGGTTTGAGTGTCCAGACTCCATATTGATCGATCCTAGGTTCAGAATGGGCCCTGAAAGCCAGGGGTCCAGTGTCCACGCTGCAATATGCAAACTCGAGTCAAACCACCATATCCCTAGGCTCCTGCAGAAGTCCCTTGTTCAGGGGAAAGAACCCAACTATTATGTCTCACCCAGGCACATTGCCTGAGAACCACAGATAGTAAGAAAGGCTTTTGCAGGAGTGCATACATCAAAGCACTGGCAGACAGTGGTGTGAGATTATATTCCATGTAAGGCAGAGGAAGTACTTTATTTTGACTAAGTTTCTGTTTAACCCATAAACTGTGCCTTGGGGCAGGAAGCCTGAAACGGCCTCTGGCCTGGCATTGATACTTCCCAGTTGAGTTAGCACACTAGCTTATAACTATCCATTTATCAGAATCTGAATAAGAACTCCTAGAAGCAGACTATAATTTGAAAAGATTCTTCTGACGATATTGAAAGCCTGTAATCTTGCAAAATCCAAGGTCTACACATTTTTCAATGTCAGTCCTGTGTAGGGTACACAAGGTAACTGGTTCCCTGCCCCCTCCCCATATCTAATTTGTTTTTCAAAGGGGTAGCAGTTAAAATTCCCCCTGTGCAACAGTCATTCCTTTCTTAATAAAAATGGGCAAAAACAAAGGAAAGAAAAGTCAACTTACTGCCCCATTAATTATTGAATATTTTGAAATCCATTTAAATCAAACATCTGGAATGACAGAAGGCCACATTCTGCCCTTGGATGCGCGTACACATCTCCCAATGCAGCCATGAGAGTGAGACGCCAGGATCTGTTCCAGAACAAGTAATTTAAAAAAACATTATCCCTCATTGCCACCTGAACTGTGTATGTCACATTGGCATCCTTTTATAGATCAGCCATTGAAACAAAACTTTCGCACAATAGATTCATCTAGCCTTGTGGGGGTTGTTAAACACACACACTGAATATTATTCATGCTGTTGATGTAAGCACTGATAAAAAAGATTTAAGTATAAGTGTCAAGTACACCATTACAGAAGTACCTATAAATATGCTGTGGAAATAGTACTTATGTATTTATAAGTACAAGTAAAAGCATGAGCATTCCCTGAAACGTATTCATCATGAAACAGTTACCACTCTCTTTGGACTGGTGACCTGTATGATATTATAGTAAGTAAGTAAAAGGAATGTTACAATAGATAGCTTCCCAGTACAGGGTTTTTGTCACAACAGTCAGATACCCCTTCTGGCCGGCCACCAACCAAACTGCTACAAGGGGAATCCATCTACAGGATCCCGTGGTGTTGTAAACCTCCAGCACCTGAATGGAGTCCAGCCACTGCCTCAATCTTGAGGTCCCACTCTTGAGGTGCAGTCCCTTTGCCTAGCACTCCCACCTTAGAGCAGAAACCCACTGTAGAGCTACCTTGCCCCTCTTGGCACAGTGCTGACCCTTCCAACTCCACCATACTTAAATACACCCTCTCCCCAGAATGGCACAGAAAGATGCGAGTTTTTTGGTTTAATTCTCTCTGAAGGCTCATGTTAATTGTGAAGTAGACAATACACAGACGCTTTTCCCAGAGTCTCTCTCAATTGCTCTTTTACTTAGCAGATAAAGCACAAGAGTACAGACCATTTAGAATACAAACGCACTTCATAACTGCAATGCCTTTACTAGCTCATTCTTCCTCAGCAAGTCCTTGTGGCAGTATATGGGTCCCCTGCTTTATGCAGGCCCATACATGTTGGGTTGCGTCTCTCTCCTCTGGAGCTGGGGACTAAATGGCCAGAGACCCCAGATAGATCAGCTCTTCCCTTTCTATAACATTTAGCACCCTCTATCAGGCAACATCTTGCTTGGCCTCCTTAGGTGACCAGAAACCTTGCCGGGTAACTTTGCTGCCAAGACAAACTCTCCCCTTCTAAACCAGTTCTCCTGACTGGGACCTGGTCTACTGTTTAGAGCTATCCCCTTCCAATGGAAGAGCAATTAATATCAGTGACACGCTTCTGTTATTCGTTTGCCATCAGCCTTTGGAATTTCAGTGCAACATGGAGGCAAACAGATAACCGAGAAAGCAAAAGGCTTCATATTCAAAATGGAGCTTGCAGCTTGGTAAAGATACATATAGAGAGGCTTTCACAGCACAGAAACACTTCATAACATCATCTTAATAGCAGCCAGAATTTGTAAGTTTGTACAAACATTCTGTTTGGATCAATAAGTTGTATCATGTTATGGTAAGAAGGTAAAACAAGTGTTATAACAGTTTCCCAGTAGGAAGTGTTAGAGAGTGATTATGTATAGAGTAATGGCTAGATACTTAGAGATCTCTACTTTAAAAGGTGCTTGATGAGAGAGGAGAGTATATGTTGAAGAACAAATAAAACCTAAGGGTATGTCTTCACTACCCGCTGGATCAGCGGGCAGCGATCCATCTAGCGGGGATCAATTTATCACCGTCTAGTCTTGAAGTAATAAATCAATTCCCGAGTGCTCTTCCATCAACTCCTGTATTGCAGCTTCGCGAGAGCCGCAGGCGGAGTGGACGGGGGAACGGCAGCCGTCGCTGAAGTTGCGTAACTTAGATCGATTCCCCCTCTCCCCCCAAGTGTAGACCAGGGCTAAATATTGCACTGGCTTAGCTCTCTCTCTCTTTATGCTCCGATACTGAACAAGGAAAATGTTTAAAGTAGGGGGCTTGGATAATAAAAATGTCTGACTTAGAGGTGTGAAAAAATGTGTTAACTGTATCAAGTTAGTATATCCTGATCAGTTTGCTTAGGTCAGTATTATAAGGAACAATTTGGACTTTTTTGAAGACTTATCTTGACACAAGAAAACCTTATTCATTGTCCCTGATGCTATATTATATTGTCAGAGAGCCCTGATGTTATATTAGCACAGCTATCTGGGTTACAATTTCGCTTTTGAATCTATACAACATAATGTCTGTCTGTGCAGCAAATTACTTCTACAGCTCTGATCATATTTGGACAAGTGAGATGTTATTTGAGGCACATATTTCTGAAGACCACCAAAAAAGTTCAGATTAAATATTTTGGAGGGTTTTTTTGTTTTTTGATTATGGAAACAAAGATTTAACACAAAGTTTTAATCAATGCTACCGCTCTGCAAAATAGAAATAATATTCAAAGGACTTTAAGTTATGCAAATTATGTTTATAATTTACTTCTAAAATTACACAGTTGATGCAAAAAATACTACAATTAACATGAACAATTTGGCATTGTTTATTCTTTGCCTAAGTCCAATAGGGAGAGGAAATTTCAGAGATAAGTTTTCCTAGGATACATCTTATCACACACTAAATTACTTTTTTTTGAAGGAAGTACAGCTAGTCCATACTCAAAAATTCATGATTATTCAATGCACCTATCTGTTGACAAGACAGTCTTATACAAAAGAGCAACACACATAACGGACAGGATAAAGTACAATAGGTGCATACACATTTTCACTGATGCAGCCAATATGTCCTCCTTGAAAATTTGGCCCCATGTCTTTTTTACTTGCACTTGCACATGAAACAAATACTTCTAAAGTCTAAAAAAAAAAGATCAGTTTAAATAAAAAGGGAGATGTGTGTAAATTCTTAACCAATGCTCTGTCGCAATGGACAACAAAAAATGTAAATGATTAATTTGCTGGGCTGGAGAGTGCACTGGACATGTGTTTCTATCTAGGTTCTTATGTGGCCCTTTTCACAATAGTTTCTGAGCACCTCACAGTGGTTAATGGGTTTTTTTAATACTCTCTGTGAGTTAGGGAAATATTATGCCCTCTTTTACTGATGGGGAACCAAGGAAAAAAGTAGATTGACTTACCCAAGGTCTCTGGCAGAGCCAAGAACTGTAGCTAGTTCTCCAGAGTCCCAGGCCAGTGATTTAACCATTCTTCCTGCCTTGATCCTGTCAACTCCCCACCCCTTTCTGCCCACTTCCCGTCCACCTGCTTGAATGAGGACTAGCAGGCATGCAGTACCTGTTCACGTATACATGCCTAGACCCAAAGTCCAAGGACATCACATAGGGACACAAGGAGGGGTCTTTTCCCCCCTTATACTCCTACGTGGCTGCACAAGCTGGCCATATTCTAGCCGAGAGATAGAACAACAGGATTTTTCTCCATTGCGAGTCCTCTCTTAGCTCTTCAAAAATACAGAATAGTGCATAGTCTGAACATGAGTCTTAAAAGGCTGAAACATATAGAAGACAATTCTCACTTTAAACAAGATAAAAACACTTGCGCGCGCTTTCTCTTGTAAAATTAGTGGGTTGAGACTTAAGCAACAGAACAAAAGAATCACCAAGAAATTTTTTTAATAAATTGTAACAAGTTACATATACAGATTCTCTGATTAAATTTAAAGTCACTCAATTAGACAACTAATCAGATTGGAAACGTCTTAAGTTGCAACATATACTAAAATACTATAGATGATCAGGCTCCCACATATATCCATGTATTTCAGTTCTCTCGTTCCACTGTGCATTG
Source organism: Dermochelys coriacea (assembly GCF_009764565.3). Taxonomy (NCBI): domain Eukaryota; kingdom Metazoa; phylum Chordata; order Testudines; family Dermochelyidae; genus Dermochelys; species Dermochelys coriacea. The sequence continues at coordinate 233,831,036 of NC_050069.1, forward strand.
GTTTGCTACCAAGTATCATGCATAAATGCAGCAACAACAACTACGACCCATAAACACACAGCCTATGCAATTATCTTTTATACATCCAACATAAGCATTTCTATTTGGCAACTGAACACTTTTTGCCTATTAAGTGGATAATAAAACTCTTACAGATAAACTGATTTCTCCTTATGTGTCATGTTACAAGTAAAAGGCCAGTAGTTTCAACAACCATTTTTGAAAACATTAAATTTGTTAGAACGTCATGGATTCCTCTATCAAATCATCTTTTTTTGTGCAATACTAAAGGGTAGACATCAACAGACCTACGAAATACATGTTTTGAAATAAATGAAAGTTTATCTTTCATTTTTGCTTCAAGTTAGAAAGATATTGACATTTGTATGTTGTGTAATCCATATGGTGTATTGAAAAGTGTGTTTAAATGAAAATCTGTCAATTTAAGAGGGTTTTCCTGGTCCTGCTTGCAGGCTAGGGAGCTCTGTAGCTAAGCATGCAGTCCAGACCTTCAGAAGTCAGTCTGAAAAGAGAGAGACTAGAGCAAGGTGGGATGAGTGGTGCTTCTCTGACTTAGGAAGCAGCCTGTTCTCTCTCTCTCTCTCTCTCTCTCTCTCTCTCTCTCTCTCTCTCTCTGTTTTTGTTTCTTGTATGTGCCATGGTTCTGAATTCTAAGAAACAGTGTTATGTTGAAATCTTCCAGAAAGAGTATTTTTTTTAATCTAAGTTCTCTGTCAGGAACATAACAACCCTCATTTCATTGTCCACAAAACGTCTCAGAAAACCATTATAAACTGAAGCACCACTTAAAGGAAAGAATGATGACTCATTTTCACAGTATCCATCTGTTTACACAAATGTTCGTGGTTCTCTTTTCATGTTTGTCACAATGACACAGTGCACTTAAGAGCAAACAAACTATACAGATTATACCACATAAACAGAGGATTACACAAATAAATATGACAATAATATGATGCAAGTTTCAGAGACAGAAACAGGTAGGCTTCACCCATTTTCCACAACGATACTTCCAAATCTCCATACCAATATTGCTGCCACCCTTATACTCTGATGCCCAAGAGTGCAGCCAAGAGTTGCATACTCCAGGGCAGATTTCAAAGTCCCAACAGAACATTCTAGGTTTAACTGACAACAAAAACTCCTTAATTTTACTTTAAAAAAAAAAAAGAGTTCTTTAATCAGCATAATGTGTGTTTTTGCTGTTATGTATTACTTCTACTCAATAGCGCACTCCCTGCGCCGGAGAGGTCACATTCATAAAGCCTGTATTTCTATTTTTCTTAGCTAATGATTGCCAATTGAGGTGACTGAGGGAGAGACAGGCATGTAAGCCAGTACCTATGAATATGTCTACACTACGAGTTGGGGGTGTGATTCCCAGGTGACATAGATATGCTCATGCTAGCTATCATCACACTACCACACTATAAATGGCGGTGCAGAGAGAGGTGAGTAGCAGCACATGCTAGCCACGCCAAGTACGTACCCACAGAATTCAGGTGGATTTGTACTCGCATTGCTGGCTCATGCTGCCACTCACCACCTCCCATGCTACCATGGCTACACTGTTTTTAGCCTCATAAGAGTTAGCACAAGTAGATCTATAGAAACTCAGAATCACACCGCTAGTTCATAGTGCAGATGAAGCCTAAGTGAGGAAAGGACAAGGTAAGACAGATAAGGCAAGCTGCAAGATCAAGAGGTCATCCCTTCCACGATTGAACACTGCAGTCATTGAACAAAACAGTACTCAGAAAAAAGCCTCTCAAACATCCCCCTAATATTACTCAGTCTCTGTTCCTCTCAATACACCAGCCACAGTGTTGTCCCTGTAGACTCTTGGCTGGGGGGACTGGAAGGGGAAAAGACAGTTACCTTTTGTAACTGTTGTTCTTCAAGATGTGTTGCTCATGTCCATTCCATATTAGGTGTGTGTGTTCACCATATGCACAGGTGCCAGAAGTTTTTCCTTCAGTGGTATCCGTATGGGACCAGTTCTGGAGTGGCACCTGTATGCACCGGTATAAAGTGATGATGCCGGCTCCTCCCACCCTCTGTTCCTTCTTGCCAGAACTCCAACAGAGGGGAAGGAGGGTGAGTCATGCAATGGACAGGAGCAACACATCTCAAAGAACAAGAGTTAAAAAAGGTAAATGTCTTTTCTTCTTCGAGTGCTTGCTCATGTCCATTCCATGTTAGGTGACTCCCAAGCAGCATCTCCGGAGGCGGGCAGTTCACGGATGTGTCGATTGCAACACAGCTCTGCCAGAACCAGTGTCATCTCTGAACTGCTGGGTGATGGCATAGTGGGTCATGAAGGTATGCACTGATGACCATGTTGCGGCCCTGCATATGTCCTGGATAGGGACTTGTGCCAGGAAGGCTGCCAATGACACCTGAATTCAAATGGGTCGTCACTATCGGTGGAGGTACAACCTGCGCCAACTCGTAGAAAGTATGGATGCAGGTGGTGATCCAAGATGAAAGCCTTTGAGAAGACACTGGAAGACCTTTCATCCTGTCAGCCACTGCAATAAAGAGTTAAGTATCTACGGAAGGGCTTAGTACACTCTAAGTAGAAAGCCAAAGCCTGCCTGACCTCTAGGGTGTGCAAGCGCCCCTCCTCATTGGACACATGAGGTTTCGGGCGGAAGACTGGGAGGAAAATCTCCTGGTTAACACAAAAAGGTGAAGTGGACTCCACACACCAGGTCGGACTCGTCCAACACTGGCACCATTGTGGGTTTCAGGTCGCAAAAGGTATTCCTACAGACATATTTACTGGGTTTGACCACCATTCCAGAGCAATAAGTACTTGCGGGGAATTGTGAGGACCTTGTCCAGGTGGTGTCTGGCTGGGGTACAGATCTAAGCCAGCTACATCTGGAGGGGTCTGAGACGTAGTTGTGCATGTTAAACTACATGAGGGTATGCTGCCACATGTCCTAGCAGCCTGAGGCATACCCTGGCCGTGGTGATCGGTAAGTTGAGCAATGAGATCTGACATTGCCTTGAACCTAGGTTCTGGGAGAAAAGCCCTGGCTCGGGCAGAGTTCAGAACTGCCCTGATGAACTCTATTCTCCGCACTGGGACCTATGTGGATTTTTGTTTGTTTTTCAATGGACCCCGCACCAACTCGAAGCTGCAATGGATTTGCACCTTTGAACAACCCTTGATGAACCAGTCATTGAGGTATGAGTAGATTTGAACACCCTGGCACCTCAGGTAAGCTGCAACCACCGCCATGCACTTCATGAACATCCTTGGTGCTGTAGCCAGGCCAAATGGAAGCACTGCAAACTGGTAGTGAGCCTGTCCCACTACAAACCGTAGGAACCTTCTGTGTCTGGAAAATCAAGATATGAAAATATGAATCCTCCGGGTCGAGAGCAGCATACCAGTCTCTAGGATCCAGGAAAGTGATAATGGAGGCCAGAGAGATCATGTGGAACTTGGACTTTCTGAGATATTTGTTGAGGCCTCACAGGTCCAGTATGGGGTACAAACCCCGCTTGGCCTTCGATATCAGAAAGTACCGAGAGTAGAACCCCTTCCCTCTTAGATGCATGGGGACATCCTTTAAGGCCCCTACTCGCAGGAGCCCTATGCTCCACTCCAGATTTTCCTGTCCCTATATGGGATGTCAGGGAGCGCCCTCTCACAGTGTGTTTCCTCTGCTTCTTAGCAGGCACCGGGGATGGAGACTGGTACCGGAAGACTGGTGCCGATGGCGCACTTTGCACCAACACAATGGTGCTTGGTGCAAGTCCAATCTTGGCAACTCAGAGACCAACATGAGGGCTGACTCCATGAGAAGCACTCTTAGTCTCATGTCCTGCTCCTTTTTAATTCTTGGCTGGAAACTTTTGCAGATGCAACACTTGTTGCTAATGTGGGTCTCCTCCAAACACTTCAGGCAGCTCTGATGTGGGTCGCTGACAGGCACAGGCTTTGTGCAGTGATCGCAAGGCTTGAAGCCAAGGACCGGGGCATGCCCCGTCCCTAGGTTAAGTCCCTTAGGGGACTATCTAACTTATCTACAGAACTATTAAGCTAACTATTAAGAGAACAATAAGAACTACTCATCTAAGAACTATTTGCACCGTGGGCAATATGAAAAAAAGCCACTGGGTAGAGAACACTTGCCGACGCAAAGAGACATTCCAGCACTGTCATTGGCGGTAAGAAGGAACTGAGGGAGAGGGGACCCAGCGGCACCCCTTATACCACAGCATACACGCACCATTCCAGAGGGCGCCAGAGCTGGTCCCCAAAGGATACCACTGAGGGAAAAACTTCCTGCACTGGTGCATGTGGTGAGTACACACACGTAACATGGAATGAACGTGAGCAAGCACTCAAAGAAGAACAATAAATGAACAAAGATTCTCCTTGCTTTTCAGCAATACCCTATAAGCAGTCCAATATAGAATGACCAGAATGCATCCCTCCATCTCCTTACCTCCTAGCATAAGCACCTGCCACACCAGTCTGACAGCAGAAGGAGATAGGAGAAAAAACACACACACACACGGGATGCAATGGAGTGGAGATCCATACTAGGGAGGAAGGATCTACCACCTACCTCTTATTACTTGTGTGATACTGCAAGCTGCAGCTTAAAAAAAACCCACTCATATTTGCTGGGCAGCCCAGGCCTCCTGCTAAGGCCATGCTTGGGACAACACTGCCACCAGCTATCCCATCTACCAGTGACTGATTACCTTTGTCTGCTGTCCTGTGGCAGCTTACATACCCATTTACCAGATGAGTCCATGCCAATATCCTCAAGGGAAGCAGAGAAGGCCAAGGAGAGGGTTCTATCAGACAGGATGTGGCAGGGACTGCCACAGAAATATATGGAAAGTAACCAGCTAGGCCACCAGACAATAAGGAGGCTCTGTTGTACATGGCTCAACTCCCTCCCAAATGCAGTATCAGTGTCTTCTAAAGAAACACTCCTGCGGTGGTGGGAGTGTGATGGAGTCTAAAGCCCCCACACTAAGGGTAAAGGAGCTGTGGAACAGTATTGCACCAAGACGACTCTCCCTCTCAGCAGCTGCAGAGCATGCTCCAAATAGAGGGCCTGCTTAAGAGGAGACTCTGACTGGCACGGGGAAAGTCAAGGAGAGACTGGCTTCAGGCAGCCAGCCAGGCTGTAGCTTCTGGGACAGAGGGATCTACTGGGAAAGTTTCCGGACTGTGGGTAAGACCTGACTAGGAGCCCAAGGGCCTGACTTCCATTTTCCCCACCTTCTACCTGACAATGGGGAGAAAGTGGACACTGGAATGTGACCTGGGAAGACCCAAATGACTTTCTGATTTATTGAGACAGTGGGAGCAACCATCCTGAAACAATGATCGCACTTTGAGTTAGAGGAAGATAAAGTTCATAGAGCGGAGAAAGACCAGCAACCCAGAGAGGTTAAAATGCAATTTCTCGTCCCAAAGACATACTGCAGGGAAATATTACAATGGGAACACTCTATGGGGAACATCTGAGTCAAGCGAAAACACTTGAGCAAGTGGCACCGTGCTTTTACTGATCAGTGTCCACCAAGAGATGAAAAGTACTGAGACTCCTGCCCAGAATGCCAGTGGACAAGCCAAGGAAAGGTATCCTGTACCTCACTGACATCCTCCACCTGTAGTGCAGATATCATTTGAGAAGACTGGCCTGGACCTGATGGGCCCCTTAGAGAAAAACACAGCTGGGTTCCAGCACATATTAGTCATACTAGACTGTGCCACATGGCAACTTAAGGCAATGGAGAAACTAAAGACCTTAGATGAATTTGTGAGGGAGAATCTATTGAAGGGGCATGTAACAGCATGGCACCCACCTCTTGCGAGTCCCCCTTCTGGTCAGGTGTATCTGCATTTTTTAAACCAGTCCCAGCCATAGTATCGGGCCATAGCCCCAGGCTTCCTCTCTGGAGGCAATGGTATCACCCTCTTAGTCCATTCTGGCCTCCTGACAGTTCTGTCACCTTCTGGGGGTTTTCTGCTGTCCAATTGTAGGCCCTTCCCTCAGTGACCTATGGGGTGGTGAACCTGGGTCCGCCAACTACTCCAGGTCCCAACCCTAAGAATAGCAGCCATGCGCCACCATGTCACCTTAGCAAAACTGTCTTCAGTTCCCTGGACCACTTCCCCATGGCCCCAGCCTTCACAGATGCCTTTCCCTTAGTTCAGGGCTCTTCTAAGCTCAGGACCAGCAACCAGCCAGGAGCTCTCTCTTCACTTCCCCAGGACAGGTCATGAGAGGCGGAAGCAGAGTCGATGGGGGACCGGCAGCGGTTGACTCGCTGCCTTCCTCATGGCCAGGTAAGTCGACCTAAGATACGGCAACTTCAACTACGCTATTCGCAGACCTGGAATTGTGTATCTTAGGTTGACCCCCTGCCCCAGTGTAGACTAGGGCCCAGTCCCTACTAGCATTGACCTGTCCGTTGTGCTGCAGTTCCCTTTAGCCAACCACAAGGCTCACCTGTACTCTAGCTCCAGCAAGGAACTGCCTGTCTCTAGCTCTTCAGCTCGTTTTTATAGGGCCCTCCTTGGCCCTTACTGGCTGTTTCCCCTGCAGGCCCTCTAGCCCATTTGGAGGATCTCTCAACTGCTCCTTTTGTAGGATGAGTGTGGCAGGACCCTGAGGCCTTCAGCAGGGGGCCTCTGGGCCTAGTTCACTCCATCACTGTGCAACAGGGGCAAGCTTAAGCCTACAGCAAGGGAACTTGCATCTAGGAGTTCCAATAAGGGAACTGGGTATCACTTCTGCTGCCCACCTCAGAATCCAAACTGTTGGCCAGATGTCAAGGCCCCTTTGAAATGATCAGATGATCAGAGCAATAAACAATAAGATTCACCAGCCAGGCAAGATGAAGGACACTAAGGCGTACCCCATCAACCTGCTAAAGGTCTGGAAAGATTAGAAGGGGCTCCTGGTAACATCATTTGCCTCAGAACCAGAACGAGGGCCACGATCCCCATAGTCGTCAGTTCCTACCAAGTTCTGGTGGGAAAGGACCTGTAGATGGAACAAAAATGGCAGATCCAAAAACTGGCCTTGTCCTTCACTTTGGTCTTTTCCCCAGTGCCTGGACAGACTCACCTGGTGTTTTGCCACTTAGAGAGAGAGCTGGGAAAAACAGTAAGAGAGAATTTTCTACCATTGCCAAGATATATGTGGGAAACAGCACAGAAGGAGCTACAGGCTATGTCAGACCTCGGAGTAGTTGAGGAATCACAAAACGAGTGGCAAAGCCTCATAGTGTTGGTACCTAAACAGGTGGGTCTACCAGATTCTGCATAGACTTCTGAAAAGTAAACAGTGTCAAAAGCTGATGCCTACCTGATGCAAGGGTTAACAAGTTGTTAGAGAGGATTGTGTCTCCCAGTTATATCACTACCCTCAACCTAACCAGTGATTACAGGCAGACCCCCTTGACTCCGGAATCCCAAGAAAAGACAGCCTTCTACATTCCATGCGACTTGTACCAATTTAAGATTATGCCCTTCAACCTACATGATGCAGCAGCCACCTTCCAAAGGCTGGTGGTCATGTGGGAGCATACGTCGATGACATCATCATCTATAGCAAATCCTGGAATGAACATCTAAAGCATGCTGCAGCAGTTTTAGGAGGCTCTCAGAAGAGCTGCACTTACAACTAACCTATTCAATTGCCACCTAGCTAATTGAGAAGTGAAATACCTGGGGTACACAGTGTGGAGGTGGCACCTACCCCCAGACGGAGGGAAAGTCCAAGTCCTAGAAGAATAAACTGAGCCCACTGCAAAGAGGCAGGTATGATGTTTCCTTAGATTAGTGGGGTATTATAGACGATTTATGCCAGATCTTACAACTGCAGCCTCACTGAAGGACCTGGTGAAGGCCTAGTGGTCTCACCACTGTTCCACAGCCTTCAGAAAATTGAAGGATGGACACCTCTGATGTTGGCCTTGGGGCAGTGCTGTCCCAGGAAGTGTAAGGAGAAAAACACCTAATTCTTTACCTCAGCCAAAAATTGTTCCCCCAAGAAGTACCTTACTCAGTAATCGAGAAGGGGACTTTAGCACACAATAGACTATTGAAGCACTCTGCTATTACTTATGGGGCCAGCCATTCCATCTGGTGATGGATCACGCACCCCTTCAATGGCTGCATGCTATCAAAGACCATAACTCTCAGTTCATGTCATGGTACCTCTCACTGTAGCCATGCAGGTTCAAGGAAGGTCCAAGCAGGAAAAGACCACAAGAATGAAAACTTCTTCTTGCAGGACGAGGGGAACACATCCACTTGGACTAAATCCACAACATCCAGCCTGAGGGTGAGGGATGCAGTTTACACACCCCACATTAAGGCTTAAGGAGTTGTGAAGCAGTATTGAGCCAAGATGACCCTGCCCCTCACAGCTTCAGAGCATGCTCCAGCTAGAGGGCCTGCTTAAAAGGAGACTCTGAGAAGCAAGCATAGGGAAAGTGAAGGAGAGACTGGCTTCAGGCAGCCAGCCAGTCTGTAGCTTCTGAGACAAAATGAATCTATAGGAGAAGGGTCTGGTCAGGTCTTACCGGAAGGTGCCTAAGTATCTGACCTCCTTTTCTCCCTCAAAATGCAGAGCAAGTGGACACTGGAAAGTGAGTTAGGAAGACAACTGACAGTTTGATAATTGAGATTCTGGGAGAATCCTAGAATCTCCACTGAGAGGGAATCTGGGTGCTGGAACTATGCCCCAAACTAAAGAGAGAAAAGGCGAAGGTAGAAAGTGCCTGGAGAGGTTGGTCTGTTGTACCAACCAGAGAGAACTACGACTTTTCCCCGGGGCCCTGGACTGGGACCTGATGAAGAGAGAGGGCCCAGATCCCCACTCTTCTGCCAAACTAGGGGAACACCAGGGGATGGTGGACTGTAACTTGGCTGCCAGGCCCTCAGATTGCCTCGCAAGGCCATCCCAAAACTCTGGAGCCATGGTCTGCCCGCTGGACCCAAGTGAACCCACTACAGGGAGACACAGTAGACTCAGCATGGCTGCTGTCCCTACCACCACAACTCCTCTGCCATCCCCTGATGTTCTCACAAGGCCTTTGGCCACAGGAGGCCAACACCTCACAACTCTGAGCTGACACGCTCAATAGGGCTGGTTGAGACCCAGAATTCCCATTCCACAGGATATTTTTTTTAATTTTGTCTGGAATTAACTGTTTTGCATCAGAACAAAAACTCACCATTTTGAAATTTACTGTGTAATAGGAGAGTCCACACTTTTTATTTTCAAAAATCAAAATGACATTTCATTTTGACTTTTTCAAAACAAAACTGATGATGTTCCCCAAGCTGCCCAGAGCTCTAGATGCCTGCCTGCAAGCCACTAAGAAATCAGAAACTTTGAAGCCCTGACAGCCCCACCGAAGCTAGAGCGCCTAAGGCTTCCAGAATCCCTGCCCTGCAGAGGAAAGCCTAGAAGCCCTGAAAGCCCAGCTTGAGCTGAATTCATCGGTGCCAGCAGTCCATGAGGCAGGCAAGCTATCAGGAAACCAGGCATGTTTTCCTTGGAAACCTCCCTGGTTTCCAACGGAAGATTTGATGAAATCATCATGTTCCCACAAAACGTTTCAGTTTTGACAAATCAGCATTTTCTGACAGAAAAACAGTCTAACAGAAAATTTCTGACCAGCTCTGATTCTCAGATCAATGGCACTGCACTTGTGATGCAAATGCCTGACAATCCAGTACATTGTGAAACTCGTACAGAAATTCAGAAACCAGTACTACTTATCTTTGCTTTCTGAAGCACCTATCAGATATATAGCTGAAGGGTAGGATATTAGAAACAATGAATAAAAGATTGGTTAAAACTGAGCAAACAGTTAAAATAGTTGGTGACTGAATTAAGTAGCTGCATTAATCATATCCTGCTTAGAATTTAACAGCAGCCATAATAAATAAGATTATGAAGTTTCTCACTGCACTGGTTTACCATTGATATGAGAGAGTAATACAATGCAGCAAAAATTAATCCAATCATGGCCTAAACCATTAATTAATCCAGCCAATCAGCTAATCCAGCCTAAACCATATCAGCCTCTATCACGAGTCTACAGTTAAGCAGTATTGCATCTTCCATTTCCCCTCATTTAGGCGAGTCAGTCAAAGTTGGGCTTTGCCTTTAAAAAAAACACTCAACTTAATCAACTGACATGAGAATTGAGGGCCAGTGTTCAAACTGGTGAGGCACAGGTAGTTATGCCATGATCCCACTTTGTACTGCTGGCGGGGGAAAGGGGGAGAGCAGGAGTGGAGATTTGGAAAAAAAAAGTTGAAGTGAACTATCTTTGGGGAGGATATGACAGATATTGTAACCCCATGCAGTATCTTTGGGGACCACTGGATTAAATTTATAAAGGGCTTATGTAGGATTGTGTTCTATTCCCTAGGGAGCATTACCACAGCTTTTACAGGAACTAAAACAGTAGGAAGTGATTACCCCCCAAGACTATAAGCAGCTCCAGAGAAATTCCACTCACCTACCCCAGTGTGGTTTGCATATACTGGTTCAAGGAGGGTTTTCCAGAGACTAGATGACAAACAACGGGCCTCTAATATAAAAAGACTGGTCTTAAACGGACCTGGGGCCTTTTTTTTGATCCAACAAACCAATAGGACTGTCTATACAAAGGGGGTGGGGGGGGGGCAATGCTTGAGGAGTGGAAAGGTTTTGGTCTCCTAGGGTCCTATAGGACTGATGAGTGACTGCTTGTATGTTTAGTGTGTTTTTATTATGGTTTTCTCTGTCATCCTTTTACTTTAAGAATAAATGTACTTGCAGCTGTGTGGTAACTTGTAACTGCTGGCAATATACTCTCCATAGCCTTGAGAGAGAGAGAGAGAGAGAGAGAGAGAGAGAGAGAGAGAGAGAGAGAGAAAAAACATAATACACAGAATGCCGGCCATTAGATAGACTGGCTTGCTGGGGATATCACAGTATAAAGTAGGAGTAGAGCAGCCTTAAAATTCCCTGGTGAAAAGGGAGTGGGACCAGGATCCCTACCCAGACAGGTAACAGCTAGAGACTTGAGACCACAATGGGTGCTCTTGGAGTGAACCACAGAGTGCAAGGGGATACAGGTGTAGTTACCATGAAACCATGACAGAATGGTGGGGGAACCAGGGACACATGCGTCTTCTTTCTAACCAGAGCACTAGTGACTGTTGCAGTCACAAAATCAGATGCACTACAAGACAGCAATACAATTGAACCCATTCATATATAAAGCTCTGTTTAGCCCCAAAGGGAAAAAGACAGGCTGACTTTTTAAGAGGCATGTCTCACACCATTAAATGCCTGCAGCCCTATCATCTTCATGAGCAACTCTGTTGTGTTTTGCTGTGTCCTGCAGCAAAGCAATATGAAAAATACAGTATCTTTTTGCCACTGAGAACAGGAATACGTTTACAGATTACTGCAACCCATTCACTGATTTATGGATCTCAATCCTCCAGGCAATATCACAAATCCATATGGCATCCAAATGCTAGATTTTGCATTTGGATTTAGTTAAAAGCTATGTTTAAAAAACACTCACATGTAATCAGAGAGTTCCCCATTGTTTTCTCATCAGATGAGGCTCAAGAATGTAAGGTCTTTCCTTCAATAGATCTTTAATACTTAAATGCACTAAATAAGCCTCAGAGATCTCCCCATTTAGATAACAGCATAAAATAGAAATAAGAACTATTTTACTCAAAACTCCCCATTCGTAGGCACAGCACTCCACCATTTGGAGATTTGCCAACAGGAAAGCACATAGAATTGAGAATATCCACTCTCTGGAGAGTTAAGAGAGACAACAAATGGTGTTCACCCCTCCCCAAGGGTTTAACTACAATTTTTCTAAGAACCACTGAGGGCAGAACCTGACTTCTAGATGTGGACAGCAGCACTCCATCAGAATCACTACCAGGGAAATGGGAAGTCGCCAGAAGCACATCAGGGGTGCTGTAGAAGCTTCCAGCAAAAGAAAACTATTTTTAGCAGGATAGAAAAATTTTTTTTAAAAAGGCGAGACGCGTCCAGGATTTTAAAAAAATTACAATTTACAAAATATGAAGTGACAGAAAGAATAAAAGACAGAAAGGAGCCAATTATTGGGGGCAGAGAAAATAAAACATGACAAACGAAAGGAAAACCAACAACAGCCTATGTTTTACACTGGTGATGGGAAAGTGACTCAGCATTCAGCAACCTGCTGAACTGAAACGTCTCAGGAAGTATTGATTAGGTTGGAAATCACAACTACAACTTCTACATGAGAGAAACTTACTTCCTCAGCACTGCAATGAGGGATGCTGGCAGGGAAGAAAATGAGGAGAAGGGCAGGGTACCATCATTATCTTTAATGGCTGGCATGGCTGTAGGGAAGTGCAACGTTGTTATTATGTCATACTGTTGGCTGAGTACAAAAAGAGAAAAAAAAAAGAGGCAGAAAACGGTAATAAGCCAATCTTCAGACATGAGTAAGATTACTGACTAATAGTCCACCAGACATCTATCTATACAGAAATGCAATAGTCATAGGTATAGGGGTGCTGGGGGGGGGTCATTTCATTTTTGGTATACTACACCAGTGATAGCCAGTTATTTTCTTCCAAGTGTAGGAAACAAAATCACACAAGCACCTATATGTCTTCCCTTAGAGCAAAAGATAGTGGTCACCTTTTACTACTCAGACAAGGATTTGAGCTCATTCTACAGAGAAACATAGGATAGAATAAATTCTTACTTTGCTTCTTAGACACCACTAGAGGGAATAAATTGCTAACATTATTTAATATCAATGAAATGAAATTACAGCTTGTATGGATATACCTAATTGACATCAACTGTGTATAGTAACAGTTTGCCTGAAGTTCCCACACATTAGTATCTGAAATACCTCATATTCCTTTATACTAAGTACCAGTGTATCTGCACTACTACTGTGTAGTGACTGTGGGTAAATATTGGACTTTTAGATGACCTGCATATTCTATATGGCTCGGGTGCGACTATTTGAGAGATCACCACCCTCTTAACGTTCTCTCCCAATAGTTAGATGGGTTTAGCTGACAGGCCCTAGAATGTGAAAGTCTAGGCTCAGTCTGGAAGGACTCTGCCTCTAGCATTTGCTTTATTATTTGTACTAAAGTGCAGCCTAAGAGCCCTAATCATTGATCAAAGCCCCATTGTGCTAGATTCTGTACAAACACATGACATGAGTTTATATGATCTCTTTTACCTATTTCTAGGGGACTCTGCAAAACAGTATCCAAATGCAAAGTATATTAAAGTTTGCATAGAATTAGCCTTAGCAAATGTAGTTCTTGGCCTCTAAGTTCAGCAACTCTTTATTGTTCACACTCTGTAACCAAGACAAGCAACTGGATGTTGTGACAAACAGGTGAATAATGTTCTGTTAATGATTAAATTTAGGCTGTCTTTCTTCCATTAGGGTGTCCCACAGGTGAATGTTCTCAATCCAGAATGCCAAATTTGATTCTCATCAGCATTGTCCTGGACATGGCCAGCAGCATAATTCAGCTGACTCAATGGAATACGAATGGAGTTGCATGAATGGGAGACAGCCTCCAAGGTAATGTAAACAGGCCCCAACACATGGGGGCCCTGAAAGACTAAGCTCAGGATCTTGAATTGGCACTATAATTGACTTGGGAGCCAGACGACAGTTCTGAGCACAGCTGAAATTTGGTTTTGGACTATTTCCTGCTAAGGAGGTAGAATGCTGTGTTCTGCACTAGCTGGAGTTCTGCGTTGCCTCCACTTTCCATTCCAGACAGAATGTGTTACAAAAGTCCAATCTGGCAGTGACAAATGTCTAGGAAATATTTCATGGGACCTCCCCAAATGGGTTGAAAATGTCTTCAATGTAGGGAGAAATCCAGTTCTTCACATTATTCCCCCTTCAAATCAGCATCACCTCACTTTTACATGGGATTAAGATCGAGTCAACAGCTCCTTATTCATCTAAGTGCCTGATCTTTTGCAGGCGTTGTGACAGTTTTGGTTACGTTAACTGAAAAGCAGATACAAAGCTGGACATCACAAGCATATTGTCAGCAATGGAGCTTGTGGTGTCTCACATCCTCTCCAAGTAACCTCCGATAAAATTTACAAAGGAAGTCAGGGCAGTATTGATCTCTGAGGGACTGCCTATATGAGGGGCTTGTAGATAAGAAGTAAGTGACTCAACATTCCTCTCTGGGAGCTGTTTGAGAGGAAGGACTGAAGCCATTGGAGTGCTGCACCATCCACTTTGGTTAAAATTTATAAGCAGGTCAGCAAGTACCCCATGGCAGACTGCGTCAAAGGCTGCAGAGAGGTAAAGTAGTATAAACATTTGAACGTTTCTCTTTGTCTAGAGCCATAAGGAAGTTATCCAGTAACAATATCAGACCGCTATGCATGCAACATCTGGATCTGGTATCTGACTGGGAGGAGATTAACTACGTTGGGCGATGGCACAGGCCCTCGGGAATTTTGTTACTATGTTGTTGCTGGTGACACAGCATTATTTAGTGAGGTTATTTGCATAATTCTTGAAAATGAAATGTACTATTGCATTCTTAAATGAGGTGGGTAGATTGTACTCTCTGAAAAAGGCATTGGTAATTTCCTTCACTGGCGGACCCAAGTGTTTTTCATCGCCAGCTTTTATCAGAGCATGTTAAACATGTCCATTATCTCTCCACATTCATACAAAGCAAGTTTATTGAGCTATGTGGGTCATTCATACAAACAACAACTCTTGATGAGACTCAAAATGCCAAGTATTTTTCAATCATTGCTGATGCCACTCCAGATTGTTCTCAAAGGAACAGACTACTTTGGTTATTCGATATGTTAAGATTGCAGACAGCTCAACATTTTCAACTGAAGAAAGGTTTATTTTGTTTGATAATTTCATGAGAAAAAATGGAAAAGAAATTGCTGCTTGAGTACTAGCAATTCTAGAAGGTTTTAAGTTAGATTTTCAAGTCTATGTTGCTCAAGCATATGACAATGGATCTAATATGGCTGGAAAATATAAAGGTGTACAAGCAATTCTGCTTGAGCATAATTCATACTGTATTTTCTCCAGCTGTGGAAACCACACACTAAATCTTGTAGGAGTTGACTGTGCTGAATCATGCAAAAAGGCAATGACTTACTTTGTGACTGTTCAGTGAATGTACAATCTCTTCAGTAGCAGTCCACACAGGTGGGAAATTCTGAAGTAATATCTTCCTGTTTCACTGCCTGGAATGTCCAAAACTAGATGGTCTGCACGGATTGATGGTTTTCAACCAGTTGAGCAGCATTTGAATTCAGTGAGAAAGGCTTTAAATGAGTTTGAACCTCTCAATCCCACTGCACAGGCTCAAACTGAACTTCAGTCTATTCAGAAGTACATGTCCAAATTTGAATGCATTCTGATGTCATCTTTGTGGATGAGGCTACATACAATGATCCACCAAACTAATCTGGTAATTGAAGCACGCAATTCTACACTTGATGTTGAGAGGGATAACACAAAGTCTTATCAATGACATTCAACAGATTCGTGAACAATGGGATGCGATCCTGACTGAGTCCAAATTAGTAGCACAGAATATTGGCATTCCATCTGAGTTCTTCACCAATCGCAACTTACCTACTGAATCTGGTGCTGAGCAGCATTATAGGGTCAATGTCTTTCCTGTCGTCATTGACTCTAGTCAGTCAGGTCTTACACATCAATTTGAGTCACTGCAACTTTTGGGGTTTCTTTGGCAGTTCAACAGACTGAATAATGAAGATCTACTTTCTGCAGCTGAACAGTTTCAGCAACAGTACAGCAAAGAAATCTCAAAAGATCTCAGTGACGAGGTCATCCTCCTCAAATGAATATATGCCATGAACTTTCAACTGGATTGCAAGCCAAAGGAATTGCTTCAAGAAATACTCGAATTTGGACTCTCTGGGGTGTTTCATAATATCACAACTGCATCAGTTTTGCCAGTTTGCCTGCATCAGTGGCTTCAGGTGAACACCTTCAACGTGTTGAAGCAGGTCAACTATGGGACAAGAGTGTTTGAATGGGCTCACCATGCTTAATATCGACTGTGACATTGCACGAAAGCAAGATTTTTCCTCAATAATTAGTGCATTTGCACAGAAAAAGGCTAGAAAAACATTTGTTAATTCAAAAAAATATTCAAATTATGTCTCACTTTTTTTGTTTTCATGTGTCATAATTTTTTATTTTTATTATGGCCAAGGGCCTCAAATGCTGGAAGTGGCCTGGGCTTCTCTAGACCTTTGAAAAGGCCTGAGTTTATCATATTCAGATTACACATTCAAGAAAGAGAATAAATGCTCTTGACCAGTGCTTAGGTCTGATGTTTGGTGAGGAACATTTTTTATGTTTGACACTATAAGTTTTAGGATCTAACGATTGTGCTTTTATATTTGATTCCAATGGTCAGGTGGTGCCAGTAGATGCAGAAAAATAAAATACAAATAAGTAAAAGTATTTTTAATGACAGAGCATAGCTGCAGAATTATGATACCCTTTAAGAGCCATCACTCAGGCTAAGTTGAATGATTACTATGACCTCAGTGTATAATAAATAAACGTATATGAAATGTCCATGTTTTAATTTACTTTTAAAAAATAGAAAAATTCAAGAGCACAGATTGTAAGTAACATTAAACGTCTAAGAGAATAATCGATGACTTCACTATTGCAGATTGGATGCACATGTTGATTTTTGATCTCAGTTTATGAAACCAGTAGAAGTCACTGAACGAATTACATGGTTATCCTCTGTATCTTGAGTTGTCACATACAGTAACCCAGTCAGGTCTGCTTCAATTAACAGTGATTATAGGTATTTACAATATTAAATCATAACACAACACTGTGTAATAGGTTCGTTTTATTCTTAATGAAGTGAAGCAGTACTTTCTAAATGTTTAAATCTGTTTAATTCCTTACAGGACAAAAAAGGCACTAAGTGATGTACATATGCCTGGGTCCAACTATGAACTCCTTGGACAGAGGGAGCCTTTTTACAGATATATTCAAGAATACAAAGCACATCAGTGTTTAATGAACAAAAATAATACATTTCCACACTAGCATATAACAAACTGCACCCTGCTTTCCACAGTGGGAGTGCAAGGCAACCAAGGTAATTGCTTCAACAAAGTATTCCTGACCTTCACCAACTATTATGAACCAGGATGTAGGCAGTCTAGCCTAATGGTCAGAGCAGAAGTCAGAATCAGGAATCAAACCAAGGGTCAGAGCCAGAGCTGATGGTCAGGAGTGAGACATAGGAGGAAGAACCAGAGATGAGGGAAGAATCAGGAGTAAGGCAAGAACCAGGAAGAGGACAGGAGCACAGCAGAAATAGAGTTGGATTCAGATCCCAGGAGAAAGGCAAATGCAGGGTCTGATGCAGGGAATCTGCACAATTTCTCAGACAATCTACCCAGGTCATTTCTGGGCTTAAGTAGTTGGTGCAAGCCAATCAAGTGCCCCAGGCCTTGGCTGTCCCAATTGGATTTTCTGTGGTGCCTGACCTTCTAAACTTAGTGAGGTGCTGCTTCGTCTGTCTACCCTGGTGGCAATGAGGGAGTGTCAAAGACCTAGGATCCCCATAGTCCAGGATTCTACACTTGCCGAAACTAAGGACCCGTGCCCTCAGATCCTTACATCAAGTCAATAGAAATATAGCACCAGTGTCCTTAAAAGCACCTCAGTTATTGAACAATGAGATTCTAAACCATCTTGACATTTCTTCCCGGGGCACAATCATTGGACATTATCAGCAACTAAGGAATGTTGCTGTACAGTATTATTTTGGTCCCAGAATACAACTCTAGACTAGAGCATAATACAAGGTATGTAGCCTATCTTTAAAACTTCTCTCTCACTTCTGGGATCAAAAAAGTTATACTCTGCATCTACTAATCAGGTAGATCATCATAATAGGGATACTGTATATGTAATACGTGTACCTATTATTTATGTGTGCTTTCTTATATCAAAGATTTTAGAGCTAACAAAAAAGTCTATATGTTTATTTTTCTAGAAATAAAGCATAAAACTGGTGAGTGTTCAATCTTCCATCATATCTCTGGCCTAAATTTTCTGAACAGTGTTGCATTTTGTATTTGGGATGAAAATTAAGACTGTACAACCAAAAAAAAAACACGCACCTTTTTTCAAATTCTAGCTAAGAAATCTGCCTGAGGATAATCTGCAACTTTCAAATGGAAAATTTTAGAAGTGATATACTGTATCATACAATACACACAGTATATTAGAGCTTTACAGAGCACATAATTTGTTTGCAAACATTTTTTAGAAACTGCTGTGCATATGCTAGCCTTCTCTTGTTGTTTACAAATCTGATAAACTGGGGAACTTGGATCCAACAGTTTAAACCCATTTTTCCTGCCTTACTAGTGACAGCTGACAGGCAACTGATCATATTTTTTCCTCCAAAAAAACCTGTTACTGATTCTATAAGTCTTCTATTACACCTCTGATGGCCAGAATAGCTTAATATGCCAGTGTTAGAGTAAAGAACTAGAAAAGTGCAAAATGAAATTCACCTACTTTCAGGTTCATAGTACTTCCATGAATATACAATGAATGCTTCATGCTAAATTTTTCATATAAGCAAAAATATCTAATTTGGACACAAAACTGTTTGATTGTCACAAAAGATTTAAGGCATTTTTCTGCAGGGGATTTCCAATTTTGGGAACAGATGAAACAGGTAAAAAAAAAAATCGGGGTGACGACACAGTAGGGGTCACTATAGACACCAAATCAGGAAGAGGAGATGGCTGAGGCATTTCTAGAACAACAATAGAAATATCTAAAGCACAAGACTTGGTAGTAATGGGGGATTTTAAACTACCCAGGCATCTGCTGGAAAAGCAATACAGCAAAAAATAAAATGCCCAGTAAGTTCTTGGAATGTATAGGGGACAATGGTTTGTTTCAGAAAGTGGAAGTAGCAGCCAGAGTGGAAGCCATTTTAGATCTGATTCTGACCAACAGAGAGGAATTGGTAGCAAATCTGAAGGTGGAAGGTAATGGGGGTGAAAGTGTTCATGAATTGATAGATTTCATAATTCTAAAGAAAGGAAGGAGTAAGAGCAGCAGAATAAGGACAATGGACTTCAGAAGAGAAGATTTTAACAAACTCAGAGAACAGGTAGGTATGGTCCTATGGAAAGAAAATCTAAGGAAAAAGGAGTTCAGAAGAACTGGCAGTTTCTCAAAGAGACAGTATTAAAGGCTCAACTGCAAACTATCATTATGCAAAGAAAAGACAGGAAGAATGGTCAGAGGCCAATATTGCTCCCTCAAGGACTCTTTAATGACCCAAACATCAAAAAGGAATCCTACAAAAAGTGATGGCACAGATAAATTGCTAAGGAGGAGTACAAAAGCATAATACAAGCATGTAGGGCCAAAACCAGAAAAACTAAGGCACAAAACGAGTTAGTTACACCTAGCAAGGGATATAAAAGGCAATAAGAAGCGATTTTTTTACATACATTAGGAGAAAGACAAAGATGAAAGAAAATGTAGGTCCTCTACTTATTGGCGAAATAACACTAATGACTGCTGACAGCAAAAAGGCTGAGGAATTTAATCCTTATTTTGCTTCAGTCATCACTAGAAAGGTTGATGACCACTAGATATTCAATGAATATTAACAATCAGGGGGAAGAAAGACTAACCAAAATAGGGAAAGAACAGAATAAAGAATATTTAGATAAGTTAGATGTTTTCAAGTCTGCAGGGCCTGATGAAATTCATCCTATGGTACTTAAGGAACTAGCTAAAACAATCTCAGAACCATTAGTAATTATCTTTAAGAATTTATGGAGGACAGGTAAGGTCCCAGAGGAGTGGAGAAGGGCAAACATAGTACGCATCTTTAAAAAGGAGGAACAAAGAGGACCCGGGAACTTACAGTAGAACCTCAGAGTTACGAACATCTTGGGAATGGAGGTTGTTCGTAAATTTGAAATGTTCACAACTCTGAAAAAAACATTATGGTTGTTCTTTCAGAAGTTTACAACTGTACATTGGCTTAATATAGCTTTGAACTTAACCATGCAGAAGAAAATGCTGCTTTTAACCATCTTTATTTAAATGAAATAAGCACAGAATTTTCTTACCTTGTCAAATTCCTTTTTTAAAAACTTTCCCTTTATTTTAGTCGTTTACATTTAACACAGTACTGTACTGTATTTGCTTTTTTTTCCCCCTTTTTCTGCAGCTGCCTGACTGCATACCTCCAGTTCCAAATGAGGTGGGTGGTTGATTGGTCAGTTGGTAACTCTGCTGTACGTAACTCTGAGGCTCAACTGTATAGACCAGTTGCAATAAAGGCTAATATCATTCTGGGGTGTTAACAGAAGTGTTGTATGTAAGACACAGGAGATTACTGTCCCTCTCTACTCAGCACTGGTGAGCCCTCAGCTGTGTCCAGTTCTGGGTGGCACACTTTCAGAAAGAGGTGGACAACTCAGAGTCCAAAAGACAGCCACAAAAATTGCAAAAGAATTAGAAAACCTGATTATGAGAATATGTTAAAAAAACCTGGGCATGTTTAAATCTTGAGAAAAGAAGACAGAGGGGACCTGATAGTCTTAAAATACATTAAAGACCGTTATAAAGAGGACAGTGACCAATCGTTTCCCATGTTCACTGAAGATAGGACAAGACGTAATGGGCTTAATTTGCAGCAAGGGAGATTTGCGTTAGATATTAGGAAAACATTTCTAACTACAAGGGTAGTTAAGCTCTGGAATAGGCTTCCAAGGAAGGTTGTGGAATTCCCATCATTGGAGATTTTTAAGAACAGACTGGACAATCTCCTCTCATGCGTGGTCTAGGTTTATTTGATCTTGCTTCAAGGTCTCTTCCAGCCCTACTTTTCTATTATTCTGTATTGGCAAGAGGCTTCCAATTATTGACAACATTATTAGCAAAGTAGTTGTACCTGTAGTCAATTGGCTGGCTCTGAGCCTGCACAACTGAGCACTTCTCCTGCATGTTATGGCTTCCAAACATGTGGACCTATCTCTTGCTGAGAAAATTATGGTTCTGGAGGCCCCATCTGAGCCAGCCACCAAGGAAGTGCAACTAGCAGAGAATTCTGAGGTCACAAAGTCTGGTCCTGCATTCTAAATAATGGTGGTAACATTTTAAAGGAGCATAAGAACTGCACAAACCATGGGCATGAGTGTCAATGCAATGACAAGGAGGCAGCTGTTGATGAAGCCCTGTGGCTCTGGTTTCATCATAAGCTTTGCCAAGGTGCTCAACTCCCCAGATTGATTCTGAAACAGCAAGCAGCAGAGAAGGGGAAGAGATTCAGTCCTTCACACAGCTGACTTAGTAGGTGGAAAGGCTCAACACAATGTGGTTAGCACAAGGAACACAGTGAGAAACAAGATGCTGACTCTTCCAGCAGGTACTGAATGGAGCACAGACACCCTACCTTACTTTCTGCCAAATTTTTCCAGTTAGTCATGGCTGTTAAACCAACGCCCACAAGCTGAAAAGAACAGTGCATCAGCGGATAAAGCCAAACAGTCTTTGCTTCCAGAGATGTCTTATGCAGTGGACAGTTTCTGATGGCCAGATTTGTTGCTTTGACAATTGATACAAGGCTACTTGCAAAATTAAGAGGGATTTACAGGTGGAGGTGGCAAATTGTAAAAAACAGACAACACTGGATAAATTTTGTTCTTAAACCATTCTATTTTATTTTGCACACTTTTATATAAGATTGTGTGCCATTTCACTGTGTAACATGCATGGAGCATTGACTTAAGTACAGTAGACTGATTTTTTTAAGTGTGCAGCAGTGTGTCATATATACAACTACTGAACTATAACACATGGCACTTGTTTCATTGTTCAGTTTTTTTCCAACATTATATCAAATAAAAACTTTAATAAACAGTTGCCAAATGTATGCAACTATAGTACAATGTATTGCTATGTATCATTCAGATAAAACGTACTGTTATTCCAATCTGGTTCATGCACTCGTTCCCTTGAAAATGGAGCTTTTGCTTATTGGCTACTACCAGATAATGGCAATTTTGAGCTGTCAAACAGGGGTTTGCTAATCAGCAGGATCTACTGCATAATCAATGCTGAAGAATTCCCATTACTCAAAAATAACTTCAATCCTTGAGAAACTTCATTTCACTCTAATGATTAGACCTTATGGAGGGAGTATATATTTTTAATTTCCTACACTAAATGTGAAACACTATTGAAAACATTTAATTTAAAAGATAAAAATGTTCCCATTATTTATAAAACTGTAGTTCAAAATTTAAAAAAAATTACAAATCTACGCTAAATTTTCAGAAATTTATAGAGAGAACTAGATCTAACCAATCCACATACTTCTTCCTAAAAGCTACCACAGGGTCTCAAAAACAGATTTGTTTTTATATCATCAGTGAAGAGAACTTCATATGATTTGAGAGTCTTGCTATATATTAATCATTTTATATATTCTGTTACTTTCCTTACAGTATTTTAGTAGTTCTGTTTTTTAATATTATCAAACAAGATAAATAATTTACAAAAAAGTAATCACATCAGTATACAATTGTTGACTTCTTCTTGAATTTTAGAAATTATATTTTTCTCTATTGCAGTAATATACAGTGTCAATTTTTTAAAAGTATCATTCCCCAGGGGAGGGATTTGAGAGATTACACCTGGAATAAAAAGATACATTGTGAATAACACATTACTTCTAACCAAGAGGATTTAAAGGAAAATTGTAAATTGGCAGCACTCACCAACGTACTTTGTATCTTTAGATTATAATTATGATTTTTTTCATGTTTCTAAAGCTAGCACAATTATACTGCATTCTAAATATTATTTTATTTTATAAAATAGTCACACCTCAAATTATACATTTTCCATTAAGTATACACAAGATCTTATGTTATCAGAGCATAGTTAATACTGAAATGCATCTCAAATCATTGCTGTTTGTTTTTAAACAGAGCAGGAATCCAAGGGCAAAAATGTGTTTCGCATCAGTTCCCATCACAGAGATGACTAACCACTGCCCTCAAACAGCAAAGATCTAATGTATGATAAAAATATCCTTATACTATGGCCATTAGTGAGGTTCAAAATAATGCTAAACACTTGTATGCAGTTTCACATTTTCAAAGTGCTGAACAAACATTACATACATGTTTGGGGAGTAGACTGTTTCCTAAAGAGGAGTTACCTGTGTGTGTGAAGCTGGGGGTTGAGGGTGTCTGGAAACTCGGTCTTCTTCATAGTGCTTCCCTGATACCCCTCGAAAGCATGGAGGTAGAATCCAGGGTTTGCCATCATCCATGGAGTTTAGGAGAGCCTGTGCTCCTGCACTAGCTCTCTTGCCTGTGGCCTTTTCCCCAGTCCCATGGCAACAGAGCTCCAAAGCCATGCTGCCAACCAGTGCTACAAAAATTTCAACTCACCAGTTTTTCATCAGAAAATAATTTGTTAAAACCAAAACTTTTTGTGGGAACATGGAAGCTTTTGTTGGGAAAGCTCTCTCAAGTCCAGAAATTTCTGGTCAAAACCAGAGACACAGATATCCCAGAACTGTCAATAGCCTGGTGGATATGGCATTCACACAGGATGCGGGAGACCCAGGCAGAACAGGGACTTGAACCTCCCTCCCACCCGCCACACACAAACACCCCCCCACACACACACACACACCTTCAAAATCAAAAGTTCCATGGGATAGGAAAACTGTTTCCCATCCAGTTCTACCACCAATGACCTCTTCCCAGCACTCCCAAAATTCTCATCAGGGGTGTTCCAAAACACAGAGTTCCTAAATTAATGCTGCTTCTTCCTACTGATAGCATTTCTCCACCATAATCACCATCCAGCAGTAACCACCATCCCCCTTTAACAAAAAGCCTGATCCCAAGCAGAGCTTTCTATAAACCTAAAAAGAGAAAAGAGCCAGAGAGTCCATGAAGTCCATTAGGGACTTCACTATTTCCAATCTATTTTACATGGGAGTCATTCTGTTACTATGGTGAAGGGCTGAAATACCAAACCCTCATTCCAACGTGCCTCGGTGTAACAGCTGTCCTAATCACACACATATATTGGCTAAATTATTTGGATTTTCACATAACGATATTATCTTGTTTTATGTATTGTGGATTTTACTGCTGGAATGAGCTCTAGAGAAGAAAACCGTGATTAAGTAGAAAGAGAAACATCCTAGGAAGAGACATCAGCCTCTCCATCATTAATGCTACAACTAGCTTTCAATATAAATCCCATTTTAGCCCCTTTATAACTTCAGCTTGGATAACTGGCTCAGCCTGGACATTTCTAAATTTATTACAAAAGCAAAGGAGAATGTATATACAAACCTTGAATAAAACTGATTAAACTATTTGTGTCATAAATCATTACAAATTATTCTGATCTGAAATGCTGGTTTTTGTCTAGCATTCATCAAAATATTAGTTTGTTACCATCCTTTCAAACTTTCCATATAGTTAAGGAAAACTCATGTGGCAGTGGCACATGCACAAAGTAGACTGAAATTAAAATTATTAATTTTTGTTACAAATATATTTGAGCCTATTCTCACTCCCATTCATTTCAAGCCTAGATCCTCTCAGCTCATGAACATGGGAGCTGCTTGTCCTTAGGAGGAGGCTCTATGTGGTCACATTCTTTGGTGGTATACATGGACAAAAATCTATTAAAGTCAACTGAGCTTTGCCCACTTACACCAGTCTAGAATGTGGTCTTATGTTGTGCAAAGATGCTACTTTGCATTAGCTAGTTGCAGCTTATAAGGAATATAAGGGTGCCTGGACAGCTGATGGGTAAGAGTTCTTCCCGTAGCTTAAGTGGCAGAATCCTGTGGTTTTGGAAGTATAAAACCATATTTCTAGTCCCCGATTGGCATGCTTCTGTGGTTTATTAGAGAGAAGGCTGATTTTGATATCCTGAAAAATCAAAAAAGAGGAAAACACAAGAAAAACCTATTCTCAATTTCTGGGGATTAAGTTTCGTATCTCAATGACAAATAGCACATTTTTGAAATTTTTGACTAAATTAAGTATTTTCTAAGATTAAAACTCTAGGTAATGGCCTCCTGAAATTACTGAAATGTCTAACTTTGCACTCCTCCAACAGTGCAGTGAAATGACATATCTTTGAACAGCACCTAGCACCATGAGTCCCAATTTTGATTAGGACATCTGGGTGCTTAAGTAATATAAATGTTAAATAATCATTATCATAAAAATTCACAACACAAATAGATTTTACTGGCTTCTGCTAGGTAGCCTTACAATTGCTTTTAAATCTATGTTCAGCATTCAGTTACAATATGTTGGTTATAATCCCTTTATAAATAGCAATAGATGGATTAAATAGAGTTTGACATTGGCTCATACAACGAGCAATTTTCATTTGAAAACTAGACATGATTCTCCATCATTTAAACCCAATAAAATAAAATAAAAACTTAACAGAATAGATTCTTTCAACAACCCACGAAAAGATACAATGGTGATATATTGCTTATGGATAGGGCTCCGTGTCTGTCACGGAGGTCATGGAAGTCACAGATTCCGTGACTTTCCGCAATCTCTGTGACTTCTGCAGTGGCCCCAGGGCCAGCTGCTCAGGTAGCCCCCAGAGATAGCTGTATCGGCTGCTGCTAGAATAGCTCTGCAGCCAACTGCTCAGGGAGCCCCATGGCCAGCCGTGCTGGCTGCTGCTCTGTGTAAATGACACCAAGCTGGGAGCACTATACAGGACAGAATTAGAATTCAAAATGATCTAGACAAATTTCAGAATTGGTCTGAAATCAACAAGATGAAATTCTGCAAAACCAAGTGCAAAGTACTACACTTATGAAGGAAAAATCAAATTCACCAGTACAAAATAATTGGAATAATTGTCTAGGCAGTAGATTGAAGAAAAGGATCTGGAGGTTATAGTGGATCACAAATTGAATATGATGCAGTTGAAAAAAAATGCCAATATCATTCTCTGGTGTATTAACAGAAGTGTATCCAAGACACAGGAGGTACTGGTGATGCCTCAACTGGAATACTGTGTCTAGTTTTGGGCACCACATTTTAAGACAGATATGGACAAATTGGAGAGATCTTTTATAATTTTCATTGCTCTTCTCGTGAAGAGGACAGCAACAAAAATTATAAGAGATTTTGAAAACCTGACCTATGAGGAAACAGCAAATAAACTGGGCATGTTTAGTCTTGAGAAAAGATGACTGAGCATGGACCTGACAGAGTCTTCAAATATATTAAGGGCTGCTATAAAGAGGATGGAGACCAATTGTTCTCCATGACCATGAAAGATAGGACAATAAGTAGTGGGCTTAATCTGCAGCACAGGAGATTTTGGTTAGATATTAGGAAAACTTCCTAACTATAAGGATACTTAAATACTGGAATAGGTTATCAAGGGAGGTTGTGAAATCCTCATCATTAGAGGTTTTTAAGAACAGGTTAGACAAACACCTGTCATGGATAGTCCAGATCCTGACTCAGTGTGGGAGGAAGTACTAGATGACTTCTCGAGTTTCCTTCCAGCTCTACATTTCTAAAATCCTATGATTACTGATAACAAAAATTTTATCACCACGTAGCCACCTTAACTCATACTCAACCACACTCCAGAAACAGCCATTTTAAATACTTAAGTGGAAAACAATAAATATATTAGTTTTTTCTGTAAACAGTATCCTCTAAAAATATTTAGATACAAAAATCAAGTAACAATAGTACATTTAAAATGTCATATGTCAGAGTTAAGGTTGTGTTATGATGTATATATTCATTATATGAGCCGTGTAAGATCTCCACTGGCTATTCACTTCTCCAGCATTTCTCTCATATATTTGTCACTTAGGCCTGATCTATACTGGGGGGGAGGAAGCGATCTAAGTTACGCAACTTCAGCTACATGAATAACATTGCTGAAGTCAACATACTTAGATTTACTTACAGCGGTGTCTTCACTGTGGTGAGTCAACAGCAGATGCTCCCCCGTCAACTCCGCCTGTGTCTCTTGCTCCAGTGGAGTACCAGAGTCGACAGGAGAGCATTCAGCTGTCGATTTATCGCGTCTGACGTGATAAATCGACCCCTGCTGGATCAATCGCTGCCCGTCGATCAGCCGGTAATGTAGACAAGCCCTAACTGGTTTTTTAAACAAAGTTTTATTTTAGGAAAGGATTGGGGGGCAGAATCTGTGCCAGCTCATCAAAATGAACCCGACAAAACAAGCAGAGATGTCTTATTGTGCAGCAACAGGAGGATTTTTTCCTGGTTATTTTGATATTTTCCATATACAAATTAAGAAACAAGCTCACCCTAATACTGCCACAAAAGCGATCTGAAAACAATTTGTAACTGTATAGTATATTTAAATTTACATATATCCACGGATTGTTTCATAGAAAAAAGTTAAGAACCTAAACCATCCTATGGCATTTTATGGATTCAATCCACAAATACCACTTTTTCAATTTAGATTAAGGACTGATTAATAAAGAAAAAATTGCATCTGATGTTTAGATCATTGGCTCTGGAGCCAGAGAAACCAGAGGTCTGGATGAATAGCAACTGAATATTGGGTGACTGGAATGAGCAGTTCTATTTCCATCTACATTTTATATATTAGAGGGATTCCTACTTGCAGACCTCTCCATTAGAAAGATAAATTTTCCACATCCTTCTCCCATCCTGATGCCCTTTCCTTATACACTGGTTGCCTTCAAACAATATTTATTTTGACATTTTTAGCTGCCAATGCTCTGTTCTCTCTTTCAAAGAAGAATCATCTGGCAGGAAAAGGGGGAAGAGATGAGAGACAGCCAGAAGTGGAGAAAGAAAATAATATAGTTCAATAATCCAACAAAAGACACACAGACAGTTCATTAACAATAGAGAAAGGCCTAATTGAAATTAGTTGGCAATCCCTGACCAGTTCTGAGAGGGCAGGTAACCTCATCAGAAAAGTCATCATTAAAAATGGCAGCCTTTTTGGAGAACTCAGCAGAGAGGCTGAGAAGTGAACAGGCATGGAAACTGAACTACCATCTCTTTCCTTGAGAAACTCCTTCCAGGAGAGAATTAATCTTCTATCGGATGCCGACAGAAAATCACCAGATGACAATTAGGAAGAGGGCCAGTGGCAACTGCTGATACTTGCTTTTTTAAAAAAAAATTAATTATTCAGGTTCAATTCTCCAAGATGCTGAGCAACTCAGAGAAATGCCAAACATCCTAAGCACCTGCTGAAGTTAAGGGGAGTTGAGGATGCTTATTGTCACAGTTTCAGGGTAAGTGTACCTGTACTCCCTCCATGGTCCACCAAGGGCACCCACTTAAGGCTTCCAACTCTAGCCATTACTTTTCTTGGGCAGGGACCCACATCACTCCCTCCTCACCAGGGATTTTAAGGTTGCACAGCTCCCTGTCTTATCTGTCATACCAGACTGCCTAAAAGACCAGCAGTGCCTATACTTGATTTTCTCTCCAAGGGCTATGATCAGTGTAATTCCCCACAGTTATAAGTTATCACACAACTCCTTCCAAGCAAGCACGCTTATTCTTAAGAAAAAAGCATTACAGAGAAAACATTAAAAAAATTAAAAGAACCTACACACACACACACACACACACACACACACACACACACACACACACACACACACACAGAGTAAAAAGCTTACCAGAGGTCACCCCCAAATCCAGCCTAAAGCTCTGGAAGGTTTTAGTCCTTCATAACCCCCAACTGGGTTTTTCCAGTGGTTGCAAGTTCATCCATTTTAGATCTAGAACCAGAAGAAGGCTGGGCAGATCAGCTGTTTCCTTATACAGCTTGAGCCTTTGATCCTGGACTTCCGTAATAGGTGATCCCCAGACATGGCCCTCTCCTCAGGGCATAGCCTCACAAAGTTTGGTTTTTAAATAACCAGAAATATGGAATTTGCATTAGCCACTCCTCAGGGATTCCCTAAGGAATGCATTTAACACTTATTGTCCCAAAAACTCCGTACTTATCTGGCACATTTCAATACAGTATTTTGAATTCCTTTACAATTCTCAGGTTTCAAATCTATCACATCTGCCCCCGAAAGAAATTATATACCGTAAGGTCTTCCAAGGCTATTGCAGGAAATTGCCATATCTATCACACTCAGCACCTCCCACGATTAAGCCATTAGCTGGCCTAAGTAATCACATGTTCATAATTATTGTTCCCCTTCACTCTTCCTCCTCTTGTTTCTTACACATGTAGTGTTTTGTCTTTAAAATAGATTCTGAATTATTCAGAACACGGATCACATGTTCCTTTATGTTTGTAGAACACTTAGCACAATAATGTGCCAATATAAATTAGGACTTTTCTGCATAACTGCAATACAAATAATAAATAATGAAAATGACTAATACAAGTGATAATTCTAACGCCACATTGAAAAGATAATATGGGGAAGTTTGTGCTATCACTGTTGTACCTCATTAGTGGATAAATAAATAGAGGAGTGCAGGACACAATATATATAACCACCACTTCCACAATCGAAAATTGCACTTGCAAAGTCAAATCAAAAGAATTATGAAATGTCACCAAAAAAAAATCAAGGAGTCCAGGAATCTTATCTGAATATCAATTCTGTCAGACCTGAACAGGTGATTTCATGATTAATGTTCCCTGTGACTGTGCATTAACACATCTCATTTCACTGAGCTACAGAGTAGAAAGGAACCAATGAGTTAAACAGTTAATATTTTATCCAGCAAGCCACCCAGCCCATATTTAAATAAAAATTCCAGTGCACCCAGACATTTTTATTTCAATTCTACTTCTCTTTCTTGGCATGCTTCCTTCAAGGCAACTCCCTTTAGTATAAGTATCCACAGGATTATTTTTTTTTAAATCACAGAAGCTTTTAAGAAAAAATAATTTCTTGACCTACAAGTTTGCATACTGTACATTCAAGAAAAAATACCCACACCCACCCCCTCTGCTCAAAAAGCATTATCCAGTGAAAATAGCTACATCTGGAATATATAAAAGAATGCTGAAATGAATGATGAGAAATGGCGTTCTTGTAAAATACATTGCTTGCATTAACACAGGCAACCTGCAGATTTCTTTACAAGGACTTTATCCATGCATCCATCCATTCATTGATATCTGCAATGCACCTATCACTGTAATATCTATATAGGTACAGATCATCCATTATCCAGCATTTATTGGCCCTAATGGCCACAAAGACTGTCATTAATGCACACAGAACTCCCAGTGACAGAAAAGCAGTAAATAGCTAGTGTGTGTTTGTGAATTCAGGAGAAATCAATTTCATTGCATCAACTCTTTGCAATCTGGATACCACATTATTTGCCACCTGGTAAAACTACTGTACTTTTAACTGGCTATTTCAAATTTTTAAATATTCTTTTTGTGAATTGCACTACCAAGTCTTGCCTTACACCAGAACTTGAAAACAAAAAACAAAAGCTAATTACCATGCATGATTAAATAAAAGCAAAATATTATTGTAAGCATGTTTACAGTATACTGTAATAGGTTTTGTTTTTTTCTTAACAGTGGTACCAAGAACAACTATTATCCAACTGAACAGCATTCATTTAGAGCTCCATTAAACAAGGCAACAAGGCTACAGTCCATTAATTTTTCACTTTGGTCAAAAGCCAGTACTCGTTTAAATGAATCACCGTCTTTCATCTTGCAAGTGATCGTGCTAGTATGTTTCTCTCATCCCATACAGGGACACACACATATACACTTTCAGCTAAAGTTATTTTCAAAGTTCTTTAAAACAGTGTTCAGTATCGTTCATGGCATAGCCAAATTAAACAAAGAAATAAATGAACCAAACCTCCTGAAATCTGAGAAACAAAGTCAGAATACAAGGCCACAGTGTCTTCCTTTGTATCCTGGACCCTGGCAAGTACATTGTCAGTGATTAAACAGAAGAACGTGCAGAAATTTATCAGAAAGAAAGCAAAATTTTAGAGCACAACTTTCTGATGAATCTTTTGATGTGCAAAAGGCATTGAAAGAAAAGTGCTGCCTACTCTTGTGATTTTATCAGGTTTTGTGATATTTGCTGCTTTGTTTGACTCCCCAGTTCCTGAACTCATGGGATTACATTAGAATCTCAACTATCATTTTAAAAATATGAACCACAACGGTTATTACACCAGGAGTCTTTGGTTGAGTCTTTGATAACTTACCAAATTTGCAGGTAACTTAATTTAAGCAAACAGATGAGCTGAATTTATGCTAGGGTTAGCCTGACTTATAACTGGACTTCTAAAGTCTTGGGGTTACTCCTCCACTTTAATATTTCATTGTTCGTTACTGTCATAACAATGTGATTTTATGTTTTTAAATTATACCATTTTTTTCAGTGCATTATTGCTTCCATATTAAGATCTGAAGTGGCCAGGATGATACTAGGAAAAAAAAACAGGCCTCTCAGCATCTAATATGTGCCTCTTTGCATGCTCAATAAAGTTCCCTTTCCTGCAATGCTGGATGTCTGCCACAACACTCCTTGCCAACAAAACATTCTCTAAGGCATTTTGACACCATTCATTTTCCTGTTGGGTTGGTTATTTATGACAGACAAGTTCTCAGGGAGGAGACAGGATTTTGATAGTTTTGATAATTTATTATTCCAGGAAATAATTATTTAAATTAATGTACACAGAATAACAATATAAAATGCACAAAATATATCAATATTCTAAGAACCTAACAGATATTAAGAAAAATAATTCAGCTAAAATCAGAAGCTAACCCACAACATAATCCAATAAAAACTAAATTCCAAGTGAGTGAAAAGAGAGGCTTTGCAGCGTGTCTGGTCAATAACCTGAGCTATTTTAAACTATGCTTTCCAAGCAGGTTCCAAAGCTGAGGGACCCTCATCAAAAACACTATTGCCCACCCCATGTCTTCTAACTCAGTGATTCTCAAACTAGGACCGCCGCTTGTTCAGGGAAAGCCCCTGGTGGGTTGGGCCCATTTGTTTACCTGCCACGGTTCGCCACTCTAGGCCAATGGGGGCTGCAGGGAGGGTGGCCAGCACATCCCTCGGCCTGCGCCATTTCCCGCAGCTCCCATTGGCCTGGGGCGGCAAACCGCGGCTAGTGGAAGCCGCAATTGGCCGAACCTGCGGATGCAGCAGGTAAACAAACCGGCTCGGCCCTCCAGGGGCTTTCCCCAAACTAGCGGCGGCCCTTGTTGGAAAACCACTGTTCTAACTCAAGGGGAATTCAGTTTGAGAATTTCTGCTTGTTGCACTGGTGACAACTAGACACTGGGGGAGAGGTGGTCTCAAGTATTCTAAGCAACACCTGAGACACTTATCATAAGAACATAGGAACACAGGCCTTTAACAGGTAAAAATCAGACCTTTACATAGTATATATACCTTACATTTATGTGAAGTGCCTAATTTAGGCACCATATAAATCAGTAAATAGATTAACTAAAATGAGAAGTGTTTGCTAAATAGTCAACAATATATTTTACATTCAAAGTGTAACTTCTCCTATACTTTCTATTGTTGAGATCTAATAGAGACTGTGGAATAGTCTCAAAGTGAAGTGATAGACTCTCCATCACTTGAGTTATTTAAAAATGAATTCAGCAAAATACTGCAGGGAATATAATAGTCTGCTAAATGTTTCTTTTTGATGTCCCTTTTTCATATGATTCAACTTTAGTATCGTCTCTTTTCATTTAAGCATACCGCTTATCATTTATATAAAAAATAAAAATAGTAACATTAAAATTCTTATTTCCATAAATCATCCTGGAGGGAATACATATGATATTTGCAGCTCTAACAAGATAGTTGGTTGCTCTGGCATGTTGATGCCAAATATGAACTTTGAAATGTCTCATTCAATCCTAAGTATCACATATAAAGTTGTGTTAGTGGAACAACTTGTGCAATTTGAAAGAACTGTTATATTTACATTTCTCATGGTGTCATGTATATAGTCCCAATCAATATTTCAACTTCATTTTAGTTGCTAAAAGGTATCCAACTGCCCTTTGATTAATAATATTAGTGCTTGGATAAATCCTGTCGAAGTCAAGTTACAGTGAACGGGCAATACTTAAGGACACTTCATATACTGTTCTAGACTTCAGAGGCCTAATCTTTACAAGATTTATAACAGAAAATAAGAATCTCTCAAACCTATAAGCAAAACTTATTTTCTAGTAACAAATTAATAACTGCAACTGTATCTCAAAAAGCTCCATTTTATATATCTAAATTGTAATAAAATCTGAAGGAATAAATTAATAGATGCCTGGTTTCCATAGTGATGTCTTCATATTCTGCAGCTTCTGCCTTTAAAATATGTAGAAAAAAAAATCTGACAGAAACATTAAAGAGGCATTAAGGTGGTTAGGGGCAGGAACCTGGGAGTCAGAAGATCTAGATTCTACTGCCATCTCTACAATTACCTTGCTGTCCAACCTTGGACAAATCACATTCCTTGAGCATTGATTTCCTCATCTAAAAATGACTGATAATCCCCACCTTTAAAACAATTCCTCAGATGAAAGAGCTCTAAATGACATATTGGGGTGTGATCACCCCAAAATACAGTCCCACTTTAGAGTAAGAAATAATACTCCCATATTATCTAGTGCATACATGCAGCAGGGTTCATGGACATAATTTCACACATGTGTACTTATTCACTGATGAGAGAAACTGTTAATTCAAATATGTTTTCCTTTTCAAAACACACAAGACCATGTGTAAAACAAAAGATTAAAACATTAGTTTATGACATCATCAATGACAGGAGTACTAGGATAATTAAACTGTAAGCAGAAGCTGTATACTTAAGCAAAAAACAGTGTAAAAGTCAGTTCTCCCCTCCCTCAACCCAATTGATTAATGCATAGTAACAAAAAAATAAAAAGAAATCACTACAGAAATTAAACATGTGCACTCTTTTTCCATCAGCTAGACCTATGGTCATGGTTGTGCCCTTTTAAAAGAATTCCACGAAAGCATAGCTGAGACAGTTGCTTTTTTATTATTATTATTTCTATTTTACACTCAGTAATTTGCAGCATGTCTGTCATTTGTGTCTCAATACACTTTCCTTTACTAACAGGAAACCTTTCAATAACCACTGCAAACTTGTAAAAGTTATTTTTAGCATCCATCATAGAGTTAAACACATCCTGTAAGCAGAAGAAAAAGTCTGATTTATTTCTGTGTTACTTTAAATAAAAGGAATGATGTTTCCTCTCTGAACTTTCCATATTTATTTCGGGTTTGCAAGGAGATTGTTAGTGCACAGCCCAGATAAGCAACTGCGACTTTCTCAAGGGAAGGTTGTTTCCTTCCTAACAAAACAATTCACATCATCTGCCACAATTATGGCATCAACTCAGTGCAGAAGTAATTTGTTTTTAAACAAGCACCTACATGTTTTGGTTCACTGCACACGGAAAATTTTCTAAGAACTCACTTTTGTGAGCAGTCTCCTTGTTTTATCATTGAAAGTCAACTTATGCAATATTTTATACCTCTAATTCTGGCTTTAACCCTTTAGTTTAAATGCACTAGTTCAGTGGTATGCTGGGCATTGTAGGAGAGAGATCAAAGAATTTTGGCACTCCTGGACTGCTAAAACCCTTTGATAACAGAACCAGACCTTCCATCTACTCTGAATCTACTTTTCCCCCACCTGCTGGCTCTTTCTTTCTTCTCACCTTCACATGGCCCTCCTTCCCCTGCACACACAGATGTCACTCTATGAATCATATTGTGTCTGCGATAGGAAAGGGAGGCACAAACAACAAAACAATGACTCGCAGACACTTCTGTCAACCTTGTTTGAACATGATTTAGCCACCAACATAAACTGGCCCAAATTATGTTAAATAACTATTTAATCTGCACCTGACAGTACAGTTAAAGTGGAGGGTAGTGGTGTTGACACATGGGTGTCAATCAAGACTCACCTTCCCTTGTGACCTGATCAAGTATGTGACTTATGGCAAGCCACTTAGGGTATGTCTATACTTTGAGCTGGGGGGCATAATTCCAATCCTGAGGAGACCTAGCCACATGTCAAAAAGCAATCACCTCCAGGGTACCCCCTTATGGCCTCAAGATGGCCCTGAAAGCAGCTCCCTGCCTTTATTTCCCCCTTCTAGGCATTTGCAGTTTCCTTCTTCCCAGAGACTGATCGCCTACCCATATTCTCCACTCTGTGTGATAAGGCGGCCCCTTCCTAGAGTGCCCTTCTATGCCAGGCTGTAACATGACCAGTGCGCCTGCCTCAGTTTCCACTTGCTTCCAGGGTGCCCAGTAACTCCATGCGAGCTTTTCACATAGAAATAGCCCTTTGCAAGGTTAATTTATTACAAAAGTCCCACAACCATAACCCAAAATTCCCCAGTAAAGTCCAAATATTCACTGTTTCACATTCCAACAGTCCATCATCACACTAAGCACAGCGCCAACGTCTCTCACCTCGGTCTAGCTCTCCAGGCCCACTAGCTCAAAGTGTAAACTACCCTTAGAGTGATATTTTCAAAAGCCCCTAAGGAGGTAGTGCAGCCAGCTCCTATTGACCTTTAAAACAGGATTTGGGAGCCCTATTCTAACTCCATAAGGCACTTTTGAAATTCCCACCTGTCATAAATATAAATGGAAGGGTAACCACTTTTCTGTATACAGAACTATAAAATCCCTCCTGGCCAGAGGCAAAACCCTTTCACCTGTAAAGGGTTAAGAAGCTAAGATAACCTCGCTGGCACCTGAACAAAATGACCAATGAGGAGACAAGATACTTTCAAATCTGGAGGCGGGGGGGTGGGGGGGACAAAGGGTCTGTCTGTCTGTCTGTGTGATGATTTTGCCAGGACCAGCTCAAGAATGCTCTTCAGTGCATCTGTTAAGTTAGTAAATAATCTAGCTAGAAATGCGTTAGATTTCCTTTTGTTAAATGGCTGGTAAAATAAGTTGTGCTGAATGGAATGTATATTCCTGTTTTTGTGTCTTTTTGTAACTTAAGGTTTTGCCTAGAGGGATTCTCTATGTCTTGAATCTGATTACCCTGTAAGGTATTTACCATCCTGATTTTACAGAGGTGATTTTTATTTTTTCTTTAATTAAAATTCTTCTTTTAAGATCCTGATTGCTTTTTCCTTGTTCTTAAGATCCAGGGGTTTGGGTCTGTGTTCACCTATACAAATTGGTGAGGATTTTTATCAAGCCTTCCCCAGGAAAGGGGGTGTAGGGCTTCGGGGGATATTTTTGGGGGGAAGTCATCTCCAAGTGGGCTTTTTTCCTGTTTTTTGTTTAACACGCTTGGTGGTGGCAGCATAGGGTTCAAGGACAAGGCAAAGTTTGTACCTTGAGGAAATTTTTAACCTGAGCTGGTAAGAATAAGCTTAGGGGGTCTTTCATGCAGGTCCCCACATCTGTACCCTAGAGTTCAGAGTGGGGAAGAAACCTTGATACCACCCTTAACCTCTTTAAGACTCACTTTATCCAAAATGAAAATAATAATTATACTTGTTTCACAAGGGAGTTTTCTGAAGTTCATTCTGAGAGTACTCAGTGCAGTGTCAAACCTATGCAAGTCTGCATATATTCTAATGGCAGTTCTAAAAAGCAAGTCCTTTTTCTGAAATACAGTTAACCTTTGCTATGATATAGATTCATGATAAAAAGTTTAGTACATACAGTGTTTAAACTTTGTAGGTAATAGACTCTCATACAGTGATGAGGTAAGCTTGGCTACTAGCATTAACATATTTGCAAAAAACAACAAAACCAAAGCCAACCACAAAAATAGCAAACACATTTATAAAGCTCCATTCATCCACAAAGCACTTTAAATCACTTAAACTGATACAAACTACTATTTGTGTTAGATTACTTCACCCGTCTTCAGGACAGAACAAGTCACCTGATTACAAGTACACCACAACCGTACAATTTAGGAGAAAAAGAAACATTGTATTCAACTGAAACCGCATGGTGAATTTAGATACACAGAACGTCATCACCCAAGCAGCAATATGGACAGTATACTAGGAAAAACTTCACTACTCTTACCAGAAGTGGTCAGAATTTCAGTTTTAGTTTCATTTGAAAGATAAAAGATCTATTCTATTGCACCTCCTTTGTACTCTGACCTGATCACGGGAGAGCCATTCCAGAGAATAAACAGTAATCTACATGTTAGAATCAATTAAAATGCTTAAGAAAACCTATAATACAAGCAGGGGAACACAAGTACAATAGGAAAATAAACAAGGCTTTGCAATAAACTTTATTAAGTCCTAGTAAGGTATAGCAGTTAGCATAAACTAGCATAAATATTTGACCTCAGGTTATAAGATTTGGAAGAGATTTTGCAACATGTAGCTTGTGCTAAACAAGTATATTGCAGAAGCACAAAATAAGTTTTGGTGGGATTTTTAGTACGCATAATCATGAGGTTAACCGCATAGACGTACTAAAAATATTGGGCAAGGTATTCATGCACAAGGCTCATGTCAACAAATCAGAACCCCAATTATGATTTCCTGGACAGCCATACATGGACTAAAGGCCAAAAAACAACCTAAATATGGTCTCCGGACATGTGAGAATGTTCAGGAGAAAGGGGTATAAAATAAGTTGTTTGATTAAACTTCAGTTGAGACATCAGGAATGACAGACCATCAGAAACCTTAGTACTGTCAAGCCCACTTATGGTGCTCTCCGTTTACTTTTCTTCCCATCTTCACTCCTAAGGGTCTCTATAAGGTTGTGAGTATGCACAATGAAGGGGGTTGTTTTGTTATATTTATCTTGCTTTATTGTATTTTTCTATTATTGCAATTATATTTGCTTGCTTGTATTTGAGTATTAAATGAAGTCTTGATGTTTCTATGTATTCCTACCAATCTCATAGTTAATAATAATCTTATGTAGCTGCCTGAATAAAGAACCTGTTAAAAGTGACTGGGGCAATTTTCACTCTAATCTTATCAAAGGCTACACAATGAAAGATATATTAGCCTCTGAACTTCTTGAATGCAGAATTCCATCCCAGTCTCATTACTATGCTTACACTTATGAAGGGAAAAAATAAATAAAAAATCAAAGAACGATCAATTCCATTCTTTAAAACTTTTTTTAAAACATTCATTTGGATTTTTAGTCCAGGAGAGATACTCAAGAATATAGTTACCCCTCTGAGACTAAAACATAAAGGAAACGTATTCCAGATTTTTTATTTATTTTGCCTACAGAAACCATGCCCCCCCCTCCAAATGAGGAGTCAAGGTGAGGAAATCCTAGGGAGAAGCAGATCTAATTCAAAGGGAACCATGGAAACAGGAAGAATGGCAGGTTGGCAGCATATCGTCCAGACGTTCGCAGAAACGCCCCTCCACACTAATACTACATAGTTTGGACTACTCATGATGGAGAGGATGGAGT
The DNA here is from genome assembly GCF_009764565.3 of Dermochelys coriacea. Lineage (NCBI taxonomy): Eukaryota > Metazoa > Chordata > Testudines > Dermochelyidae > Dermochelys > Dermochelys coriacea. Next base: position 233,869,698 of record NC_050069.1, read on the forward strand.
CTGCAAGACGGCTGATCTACACAGCTTGCTCCCCTGGCAGCCCAGTGGATATCCACATAGTAGGATGAACAGGTAGCCAGAAAACCCCTCAAGTCAGTTTTGATACCAGGAGAAAGGAAGCCCAGTAAACAGTGTAGAGGAGCTTGCTCTTCACAAGGGTAGGTTAGCATTTTTCTACTTATCTTTAGGCTCTACATTATAGTTTTAAGTTTGAGCCCTCTACCCCTTCTGCAATAGTATAATCCCCAACTCCATAAGGTAAAATGTGGTGAAAGAGCTGAATCCAAATTCATGGAGGTTTAGAACCATTTTTTCTCCACCAAGTGAACGGAGCATATAATAAGAATTGTTTTTTTAAAGCCCCTCCCCGCTAAAGCAGTGCCTAACATAGTAATAGCAGTTAGAATACATTCAATAAACCACCCTCATTTGAACTAAATCAACAAAAATTGAAAACAAAACAGGATGAAAGGCAAGTCCAATTCAGAACCAAGACAGTTGAATCAAAAACTCTTAAGGAATTTGTTTTTGTTTTCATTGTTTTTGTGGGAAGAAATGAACTCAGATGTAAACAGAAGGAAGTTCAATATCTTAGGGCCCACTGACAGAAAAAGACAAGACCATCTGGTAGCTTAAGGTATATGTGGATGGTGTCTGAAGAAATATACCCTTCAGGAGGAAGTGACTACAGTCAAGACCTACACATACTGGCTCTATTTTATTACATTTATCTTCATACAAGATTAGAGGAGGGATAATCATGAGTAGAGATGTGGACTAACATCACAGCCTTGAATCTGAAACACTGTCTCACTGGAGAATTTTTGTTTTCATAAGTAATTTAAATAAATATAATAGACATTTTCAAAAGTTGTTTATCAGTATATGAGTTTTCTTACTTCCTAGCAAAGAATGAGATTCACTTATCTAAATACTATGGCACACTGCAATTTGAACTCTGCTCAGCTTCCTTTCTGGAATGAACACAGCTGGTAATCTTCATTCTGACAGTATGAAGCTATAAAAGCTGTTTTAAACTAGTGAGCACATGTAAGTAGGAAAACATTAGATTTTTTTTAATCTGATATCTGGCAAACTAATATTACATAAAAACACATCTGGCCAGATCCTCAGCTGGTTTTAGATTGTACTAGCTACAGATAAACCCAGTAGATTTCAGGGTTGGTTAATGAAGAAATATCAGCAATGTTACACATTTATTTCTTCCACACTTTTTAGTCAACAAATAGAAATAATTAACTGTGGCTCACTACCTCTACATCCAGCTGTAATTTGTACTTGCAATTATCTCTTTTCTGAATTACTTAATTTCCTTCCCACTCATTCATTGAATATACAGTGGAACTACAGTTTCTGAAATATGAGCATATGTAAAGAGCTATTTAAGAAACAGCAACATCAATCAGCAAGACAGCCTCTAATAAGTATCACAAAAGAAGCCCTTTCCCCCAGTAGAGAAATGAGGTTTTGGAAGCACAGAACAAATAGCTGCGTTCCCAATCTAAATGGAGAGTCATATATTTGACATGCAGATTTGGGAGACTGTATCTGCAGTAGAGGTGCTAGGAAGCTTAGGGATAAGACACCATGATTTTTTAAAAGAAATAAAACCTCCCGGGGCTCATCTCTGAGGAAGTCCAGGTGAAGAAAAGGGACAGAAGACAAGACTGGGGCTCCCAATTCCTCAATGGAAAGGGGAAGAGACTTCAATAGACCATGAAAGCAGCAACCAGCTTCCATTACAAAAGGAAAGTGACAAAACTGAAAAACACAGGACACAGCCACAAACAAAAAGGAGACCCTCCCAACTCTAATAAAGTCAGTTCCAAAACGTCTGTGTCCTGAAGAACAGGAACAGTAGGAGAGAAGTGAGAAATTTTTGAGGGGGAACTGTGGTTAGCTTAGATCCAAAAAGGATTGTTTTTATATTGGGCTAGTCATCATGGGTGAAGCTAGGACTTTAATTGCCATACAAGTCTATCAGAGGGATTTCTTGAGTATACACAGAAGAGACACTACACCTGCAACAGAGACAGCAACATTAACGGTAAAGCTGGTCAAAAGATAGAAAGCCTCCAATGAAAAATTTCACTGAACGGTTTGTCTACTTTTCATTGAAATTATTTGACATTTTCTGATCAGCTCCATCATCCATGTGCCAGAGCAGGGTTTCACAGAGATCTTCCTATCTGAGTCACTGACAATAATCCTGCATGGGATGTTGAAGATGACAAGAATCAAACCCTAGAAGATCTAGAGGAGAGCAGTTCCTGTTCTTCTCAGTACAAGCAGTTCAATGACCTTCCATGCTGAAGTAGAATTCAACACTGCTAGACCCAAAGTTACCTATCTCCTTGAAGATGCTAAGTACTTGTGGGTAGCTATCATAAAACAGTAGAGTAGATGGACATTAATCAGTCATTTGCCTTTACACATGTCTTACTACCACTAAACTACAGAACTTAATTATACAGTAACAGGGTCCACACACAGCAAAATGCTTGGCTGGCTAGTGAACTCTACATTCATACCCTGGCTTGCCAGATACCGAGTTGCCATGTGGACAGGCCCTGAGATTTAGGTCATATACATCACAGGGCCAATTCTAGTCATTTACAACACAAGCCAACTCAGTGCGCAGATTTTAATAAAATTGTTCAACTCTAACTTATATTGGTGTTCTATAGCGGTTACAATTGAGCAGTGACCCTGAGGGCATTTAATTAAATGGACTGTATGTGTGGAATGAACACTAAGCCATTTATCCATGTATACCCTCAATAAAAACGGTCATGAACATTGTACAATCAGAGCTTTCTCCTTCCTGAAACATATGTTTTAATTTCTTGTTCTGTTACCCACAACTTCATGTCAGAAATCTGCTTCCAGAAAGTGAAGTGACTCTGCCTTCCAATGACTACAGGCAGCTGCTTATTCAGCAGTTAAAAGGGAAATGACCTCTAGTAATGAACTGCCTCATTACTTACTGCTCAAGAAAATTATGTTATAGGTCTCTGGATTTTAAACTCTATGGCTTTTTGCAAGCTAAAAAAGGTTGGGGGGCAGGGAGGGGGAGACCCTAGCCACCTCCACCAGTTCAAGATCAACTATATCAAATTCTGCAGAGAAGTATAGACGAGTGAGAATGCACATCTGCCCTCGCTCATTGACAGTGGGAGATTTTCCATTTGTGCCACTAATGCTGTTTCTATTCCAAGTCCTGGTCTGAATCCAGATAGTGCAGCACCTAGAATATTGGCATTGGTTTGATGTTCTTGAAGGTGGGTTGGCTAACTTGTCTATGAACTTAGTCAGAAATGAATGGATTGACAGTTGACAGTAAACAGCAAGGTCCCATCCCATTACGGATTAGTTTCTTCATTGTTGGTTGGATTGTGGTGTGTTTGAAGGAGGAAGGGAAGATTCATTCATTCAATGAGACAGTGGCTATTTCAGTCACTAGCTGCTCATGAACCTCTTAATCAGGAAGAGCAGGGGTCAAATTCACAGGTCTTGGGCCAAGTGCAGTGGTGAGCTGGAGCCAGTTTGCACCGATTCACATGAACCAGTTGTTAAATTTTTAAGCCGGTTTAGAACCGGTTGATAAAGGAGTGGGCAAACTCTGGCCCGCGGGACCATCCTGTCCTGTCCTGCCCGCCTGAGCTCTTGGCTGGGGAGGCTCCCCTGAGAATCCCTTTTTAATTTTTACTCACCGGGTGGCACTCCGGGTCTTCGGCGGCACTGTGGCGGCGGGTCCTTCATTTGCTCCAGGTCTTCGGCGGCAGGTCCTTCAGTGCCACCGAAGACCCAGAGCAACAGAAGGACCTGCCGCCGAATTGCTGCCAAAGACCCGGAGCGACTGAAAGAACCAATTCTTCAGCTTTTGGCAGCTCATCACCATCCGAGTGCCTTTCAGAATGTCCAGTACTCCAGTGTAAATATACTGAATTTATGGAATGAAGGCTGGCTGTTGGCTTGAGATGGAAACTGGATCCATGTGGTTTGAGAAACTTCAAAGGTTTCCTGTCTGGCTCCTAGCTGGCCTAACATCCCCTCAGAGTGTCTTACTTTAAAAAAAAAAAAAAAAAAAACAGACATCAAACTTTCCTGCTTACCTACAACATTCAATAAGCTAAAGGGCAAACAAGATGTCCTGTCTAACTATAGGCTGGTTAGCCTAAAATCAATCCCAGGCAAAATAGCAGCAAAGCTAAAGGAGTCAATGATAAAGAATTAAAGGACAGGAATATAATTAACCCAGGCAACATGGTTTTATGGAAAATAGGTCTTATCAAACAAATCTGATTTCATTCTCTGATGAGATTACAAGTTTGGATGATAAAGATAACTGCATAGATATAACCCGCTTAGGCTTGTGTAAGGTATTAGACTTAGTACCACAAAACATTCTGATTAAAAAATTAGCACTATATGATATCAACAAAGCACACATGAAATTGATGCAGAACTGGCGGACAGATCTCAAAATGGGGAACTATCATTGAATGGAGGTGTTCCCTGTGGAGCCAAGGGTCAGTACTAGGCCCAATGCTATTCAACGTTTTAAACCAATGATCTTGAAGTAAATATAAAATCTCTGCACATGACAAAGATTCGTGGAGAGGTAAATAAGGAGGAGAACAGGGCAGTCACATAGAGCAATCTGGATCACTTGGTAAGCTAGGCCCAGTCAAACAAAAATGTGTGTTAATACAGTCAAATGCAAATTATACATCTAAGAACAAGCAATGTAGGCCATATTGACAGAATGGGGGACTGTATCCTGGAAAGCAGAGAGTCTGAAAAGGACTGTAGTAGACAAGTAACTCAACATGAGCTCCTAGTTTGATGCTGTGGCAAAAAAGGCCAATGCTATTCTGAGAGTACTGAGTACAAGTAGGGAAGCAATTTTATCTCTGTATACAGCATTGGTGAAACCAATTCCGTGTACAGTTCTTGTGTTCATACTCTTAAAAGGATACTAAAATATTGGAGAGGGTGCAAAAAAGACCCACAAAAATTTATTCAATGGCTCAAGACAGAGAGATTTAAAGAAATCAATCTGTTTAGTTTATCAAAGAGAAGATTGAGAAGTGACTAGATTACTGTGTATAATTACCCTCATGGGGTGAAAATACCAAGTACTAAAGGGAGAAATGCATAACAACAAGAACCAATAGCTGGAAGCAGAAGCCAGACAAATTAGAAATTAGACAATTTCTTTTAAAAAACAGTGAAGGTGATAAACTACTGGAACAAGTTACTAAAGGAAATGGTGGATTTATATCGGTCTTCAGATCAAGACTAGATGCCTCTCTGAAACGTATGCTTTAGTCAAACTCAAGTTATTGTGCTCAATATAGGAGTAACTGGTTGAAATTTAATGGCCTATGGTTCACAGGTCAGGCTAGATGATATAGTGGTCCCTTTTAGCCTTAAACTTCTAAATTTATGAATGTCTCGGTGTCATTACAGCATCAAGACTTGCCTGGAGGTGGTTAGCCCCTTTAAGTTCATAACTCTGGCCCTCCCATTTACTCTCACAATGCTTAGGTTCTTTGTTAGTTGATTTTATACCACATAGTTGCATCACATCATATGCTTTTAAAATAAGCATACGGTATTAGTGTCTGGCTCTGGTAGGCTTCCTATACCCAGCTTTTTCACTTGACATCTCCAGTCTGTACACCAGAATTACAACCCTTTATTTCAAGAATGAGAAGGAGGTTCCTCTTCTCTCCTTCCTGCCTGGAATTTAGAATGCTGCAATCAGTCTCCAAATATCTCCTCTGATAACTGTAACAATTTTTTATGACCTTTATTATGACCTCACACTGCTTCCAGAAACTTTCCAGTTAACAGGCTCCTCACTCTTTTCTCTTCATATGGACACAATGGAAAACTACACTCCATCCATGTCACCTTTTTCCTTTGTGCATTTTTTATTCCTGTTTCAATGTCCGTTTACACTGCATGCTCATTCTGTACCTGTGTGCTGAACCAGTTAACCTTGGTTTCAGAGTAGCAGCCGTGTTAGTCTGTATTCGCAAAAAGAAAAGGAGTACTTGTAGCACCTTAGAGACTAACAAATTTATTAGAGCATAAGCTTTCGTGAGCTACAGCTCACTTCATCGGATGCGAAGTTAACCTTGAACATGCTACTCTGCCTCTTAAGTTTGACAATATTCTCTCTCAGAGACGCTGTTCTAATATATTTAGTTAGGGTTTTAACTTAACTTTTCTTTTCCCCAATACATCAGGATGCCAACAACATGCTACATAAATTTAAGCGGTCTCTCTTTCTGGACTTACTAATTAAAAAAAAATCCTCTCTCTCTTCCTTTCCATCAAGCCCCCAGCACCACATGCCTATAGTATGGTTGCTTCTTACTGCAGCTGAGAGTGTCACAGTAGTTTGCCATTGTCAACTATGATGGTTTTGGGGAGTAGAGTTATATTTGCCAGCTTTCTTATTGCCCAGGCTCCTGGGTCAAGTGATTAGGTGAAAATCTCATCTTTCATTTTAAAAAAATTAGAAGTGTTCATACCTGTTGCAGAGAAAACCTTGAAAACATGGACCCTAAATGCTCAAAACTCAGAAAGCAAATAAAAAAGACCCCATTTTTTTGTTTTGTTTTTTTTAAGTACCATGATTTTTAAGCCAATTTTATGATTTTCTGGGGTCCCTGACTCCTGATTTTTGAATGCTTGGGGCTCACAATTACATACAGAACTTGTTTCAGAGTAGCAGCCATGTTAGTCTGTATTCGCAAAAAGAAAAGGAGTACTTGTGGCACCTTAGAGACTAACATTTATTTGAGCATAAGCTTTCGTGAGCTACAGCATCCGATGAAGTGAGCTGTAGCTCACGAAAGCTTATGCTCTAATACAGAACTTGGTAAAGGTAACTGTCTACTGTTCAGAAAAAAGGTGGGTGGGGTGCTTTTCTGCAGCAAATCTGCCCACCTTAAAGTGCAGTTGTACTCTGAAAAGGTTCTACACAATAACAGCACCTTTTTACTCTGTGGGTCTGTTTCTTTTGTGTATCCAGAGTTCTAGCTGCATGCTTTAGTTACAAAATAAGTTTCACTGCTCTTTAGTTCTGGTAGCCCCACAACGAGCTTGCACATCTAAAAGTGAGCAAACTAGATATTATTCCCTCTTGGGCAGCCTCAAAATAATTTATTGTTAAATTCTATTTAGTTATACCTTTACAAACCCACTGAATCAGTAAGCTTGCCCAGGTGTCATTGGAGGCCTAATTTAGCCTACAGAGTTTTCGTGACCGGTGAAGATGCAGGACAAGGAAAGAACCCATCCTTAGTCTGAACCCAGGCACAGTTTGCATGGAGGGCACATAGGAAAAACCTTTTAACTTGTAAACTGAATACATTATATATGGAAATCAAGAGATTAAATATATGGAATGCCATAGTGGGTCACTTTTCAGAATATTGTCACACCGAGTGGATTAGGAGAAATTATGAGTAAAGTGTTGGAGGGGAGGAAAACAGAGATATGGTATAGTTTCCTGTTTTATTTATGTATTCAATCATGAACTAAATGTGCAGACACTTATTTCCAATGAAAGTACTTGATCATCCTCACCAGGCTCAGTCTGTTATATACCCTCAATTATCAGCTACTGCACTGCATCCATGTAGTTGAGAATGGCTCATATTCTAAATCTTTGATGGCTGTTGTAAAGTCTGTAGGCCAGATCCTGTAGACCAGTCTCTCTGTCCCTGGCGAATGTCTGAGGGGATAGCCACAAATGTAGATATAAACCATCTCTGTGAAAGACAGAGATGCTCAGTCTAGCTTACATCCAGATGCCACAGGCCATTCTGACAGCAGAGGATCAGTTGGAGGTTATGGCCATGTAGTCTCACCCCTTTTTCCTCAGGCATACCCCACACTAGTGGTTGTTAGAGGAGGTATAGCATAGAATTAGCTACACAACTCAGGAATTCTCCTTCAGAGCAGGGGAATCCCTAGAAAGCAAGTTTAGCCAGTTTTAGGGCTGCTTTGTCTCATTGCAGTGACAAAGCAGCATGAGAGGGAGCCAGAATCTGGCCTGTGGGTGTTAGGAAACATTTTGGTGCTTAAATCAGCTTTAATCACTTCTTTGAGAAGCATATGTTAAACACCGAAAGATGCACTCTCATTTCTAACCCACTGGAAGTTCTTTTATGACAGTCATTTGTGATAAACTACAGGTTTTTTTGCTTTGAACTGAGAAAATTAAACAGCTTTTTTAACTAAGCTTAACAGGTCCCCTGTCAAGGACTTGTTTGTGTGGTTCATTGAACAGCAAAATGAGGGATCATGGCTAGAAACTGAATAGACTTCTAAACAATTCCATTCAATAAACCACTCAGTTCTCTTTAGGCTAAGTAATGTCACAAAAAGTTCTTGCAGTTAAAGCAATACTATATTATATTTATGTGAGAGCAACAGGCTTGGTTATGCACAAGACACAGATCCCAGGACAGTCTTTGCCTCAGAGAGTTTATAGTGTGGAAGACAGACACTGAACAAGCCAACACAGAGATTCAGACAAAGGAAATATCTTAACTTTTCTTTGGTGTGGTTTTGTAAACAGCCCTCTCATGCTAATATTTTTCTTTGTTTTGTTGTGTGCGCCTCATAGAAGAAGTTTCAGAGTAGCAGCCGTGTTAGTCTGTATTCGCAAAAAGAAAAGGAGTACTTGTGGCACCTTAGAGACTAACAAATTTATTAGAGCATAAGCTTTCGTGAGCTACAGCTCACTTCATCGGATGCATTTGGTGGAAAAAACAGAGGGGAGATTTATATACACACACAGAGAACATGAAACAATGGGTTTATCATACACACTGTAAGGAGAGTGATCACTTAAGATAAGCCATCACCAGCAGCAGGGGGGGGAAAGGAGGAAAACCTTTCATGGTGACAAGCAAGGTAGGCTAATTCCAGCAGTTAACAAGAATATCAGAGGAACAGTGGGGGGGTGGGGTGGGAGGGAGAAATACCATGGGGAAATAGTTTTACTTTGTGTAATGACTCATCCATTCCCAGTCTCTATTCAAGCTATTTCCCCATGGTATTTCTCCCTCCCACCCCACCCCTCACTGTTCCTCTGATATTCTTGTTAACTGCTGGAATTAGCCTACCTTGCTTGTCACCATGAAAGGTTTTCCTCCTTCCCCCCCCCCCCCCCCCGCTGCTGGTGATGGCTTATCTTAAGTGATCACTCTCCTTACAGTGTGTATGATAAACCCATTGTTTCATGTTCTCTGTGTGTGTGTGTATATAAATCTCTCCTCTGTTTTTTCCACCAAATGCATCCAATAAAGTGAGCTGTAGCTCACGAAAGCTTATGCTCTAATAAATTTGTTAGTCTCTAAGGTGCCACAAGTACTCCTTTTCTTTTTTCATAGAAGAAGTGAGTCTTTCGGAGGGTTTAAAAGAGCAGACAGTGGGGTCTAGTGGCCTAGGAGTTGAGAGATGGCTCAGGCCAGGAAGAGCAACATGGAAGATGGCAGAAAATTGGAAGTGGAAAAAAATGAAGATGGTCCTAAGGCTGGTATAGTTGGTGAAGCAAAGTGGGCAAGGAGAAGTATTAAGCAGCAAAATCCAAGATGAAGGCTGGGACAGTGTTGTGTAGGGCTTTGAATGAAAATCCTTGGGGGACGATAGGAAGGTTCAACTAAGGGAGAGTGGGGAGATTAAAAGAGAGAAGTGACATGATTTAATTAATGTGTAGGAGAGACACACTAAATAATCAGCATAAATAAACTACCAGTATTCTTAAAGATGTAACTTTAGGCACAAACTGTTACCTTTTCTAGAAGAATGTCATGCAACATGAGCAGATGCATTTTAAAAGATGTTTAACATCTTTTAGTAAATAATAAGATAGATACCTCTGATAATCCAATGTTATTATATCCCTTATACAGGACAAGCCAAAAACAAATTTAGGACATTAAAAATATAAGCAAGACTAGCTTAAAAACAGTTTTCAGGAATAGAAATTTGGCAGACTTTATGTTTTCCACTGCAGAGTACTTTTGGTAGCCTAGACACTTCTTCAAAGTTCTCTTTTCCTCTGACTCCAATCTCAGGGACAGTCTACCTTAGAAGCGCTAGAGGGGTGCAGCTGCACCGATGCAGCTGCACTGCTGGTAAAGATGCTCTATGCCAATGGAAGAGAGCTCTCCCATCATCATAATAAAACCATCTCCACAAGTGGCAGCAGTCATGGTGGGTCAGTATAATTTATGTCGCTCAGGGGGTGGCCTAGTTATACCAACATAAGTGGTAGTGTGTACAAGCCCTCAGAGAAGAAGGCAAATGGCCAGCTTTATAAGAAGTTCGCAAGTTATTCCCCTTGCCCATTCAGCAGAAGGGTGGAATTTCTCCCCAGGCTACAGAGCATTGCAGGGAACTACAATCCCCAGAATCTTAGACTGTAACTCCCAGGAATCCCTGGAACAAATGTTCAGAGGTACCCCAGGAATGGTGGTACTAGATAAAAAGTCATTAAAACTGATTAGTATACAACCATAAACTCTTGAAAAGAAATGTACATATGGGGTAAAGTGTTGGAAGACACTTGCGACACAGACTAGTCTGAGCTGGCTTACCAAAACCAGGTTATTCTCACAACAGAAACCCCCACCAACACACACCCTACTTGCAATAACCTACACAGATATTAGGAAACATTCTCATGATTTCCACACAAATTAAATAGTGATTCATCAAAATGATTAATAGGATTCACTGGACGATAATGTAATTTAAAGAGGATATTAGAAACCCAAATAATTCAAGCTAAAGAAAACTCTGTATGCACTATATAAATGCTGTGCAATGACTAGGAAATAATACATTTTACAGCTTGGTATCTGGCCCTAAGAGAATTATCCAGTACAGAAACTTAATCAAAAAGGAAAAGTGTGTGTGGGCCTGCATTAATCCTTTTCTTCATTACATATGAGTACTATTAATTTACAATTAGTTCTTAGATTAAGAAAGTTAAAATTTTGGTTCTCAAGTACCAGAGAGAATTGTAAGAAACTGCAGATGAAATTAATTGCACGTGGAGGAGGAGGATAGCAGAACATTGTCTAACTTGAAGTTTAACGCAATGTTATCATCTTGCTGTTTTCCATTAATTAAACAATTTGTTCAATGTTCCCAAAAACAAGGGTATTTAAGGCTGAGAAATCGTTACCTATATAAAAATATTTTTAAATATGTGCATTCATAGCAATTTTGAAAACTTTAATGACTGTATAATGACAGGGACTTATGAAAAAAGAAATTTTGTACTTTTATACAATTAAGAGAGGAGTACTGTGCACAGTTGATGATGTTCTGTGGTGTTAGATACCTGAAAAAGCAGTTGATGCCTATAAACTGCAATGCTGTGAACTTTGTTCCTATTATACAAGAAAAAAATCAGTTCAGATTAGGCCTGGGCAACATTTTTCAACTGAAGTTTTTTAAGGGCAAAAAAATGCAGATTCGGCAACACCAAAACATTTTGCAAATTCATGTTAATTTTTTGCCAAAAACTAAAAAGTCTGAAAAAATTCTGTCTGCTACCCAAGATCCATAAACCTGGAAATCCTGGAGGCCCCATCATCTCAGGCATTGGCACCCTGATAGCAGGATTGTCTGGCTATGTAGACTCCCTCCTCAGGCCCAACGTTACCAGCACTCCCAGCTATCTTCGAGACACCACTGACTTCCTGAGGAAACTACAATCCATTGGTGATCTTCCTAAAAACACCATCCTAGCCACTATGGATGTAGAAGCCCTCTACACCGACATTCCACACAAAGATGGACTACAAGCCGTCAGGAACAGTATATCTCCGATAATGTCACGGCTAACCTGGTGGCTGAACTTTTTGACTTTGTACTTACCCATAACTATTTCACATTTGGGGACAACGTATACCTTCAAATCAGCGGCACTGCACTGGGTACCCGCATGGTCCCACAGTATGCCAACATTTTTATGGCTGACTTAGAACAACGCTTCCTCAGCTCTCTCCCCTAATGCCCCTACTCTACTTGCGCCACACTGATGACATCTTCATCATCTGGACCCATGGAAAAGAAGCTCTTGAGGAATTCCACCATGATTTCAACAATTTCCATCCCACCATCAACCTCAGCCTGGACCAGTCCACACAAGAGATCCACTTCCTGGACACTATGGTGTTAATACGCAATGGTCACATAACCACCACCCTATATCGGAAACCTACTGACCACTATTCCTACCTACATGTCTCTAGCTTTCATCCAGATCATACCACACAATCCATTGTCTACAGCCAAGCTCTACAATATAACCGCATTTGCGCCAACCCCTCAGATAGAGACAAACACCTACAAGATCTCTATCATGCGTTCTTACAACTACAATACCCACCTGCTGAAGTGAAGAAACAGATTGACAGAACCAGAAGAGTACCCAGAAGTCACCTACTATAGGACAGGCCCAACAAAGAAAATAACAGAACGCCACTAGCCATCACTTTCAGCCCCCAACTAAAACCTCTCCAACGCATCATCAAGGATCTACAACCTATCCTGAAGGACGACCCATCACTCTCACAAATCTTGGGAGACAGGCCAGTTCTTGCTTACAGACAGCCCCCCAACCTGAAGCAAATACTCACCAGCAACCACACACCACACAACAGAACCACTAACACAGGAACCTATCCTTGCAACAAAGCCTGTTGCCAACTCTGTCCACATATCTATTCAGGGGACACCATCATAGGGCCTAATCACATCAGCCACACTATCAGAGGCTCGTTCACCTGCGCATCTACCAATGTGATATATGCCAGCAATGCCCCTCTGCCATGTACATTGGTCAAACTGGACTGTCTCTACGTAAAAGAATAAATGGACACACATCAGACGTCAAGAATTATAACATTCAAAAACCAGTAAGAGAACACTTCAATCTCTCCGGTCACTCGATAACAGACCTGAGGGTGGCTATCCTTCAACAAAAAAACTTCAAAAACAGATGCCAATAAGAGACTGCTGAATTGGAATTAATTTGCAAACTGGATACAATTAACTTAGGCTTGAATGGATGAGTCATTACACCAAGTAAAACTATTTCCCCATGTTATTTCTCCCCCCCCCCACCACCACCACACCCCCCACTGTTCCTCAGATGGTCTTGTTAACTGCTGGAAATAGCCTATCTTGCTTGTCACCATGAACGGTTTTCCTCCTCCCCCCCTTTCCCCCCCGCTGCTGGTGGTGGCTCATCTTAAGTGATCACTTTCCTTACAGTGTGTATGATAAAACCCATTGTTTCATGTTCTCTGTGTGTGTGTATATAAATCTCCCCACTGTATTTTCCACCAAATGCATCCGATGAAGTGAGCTGTAGCTCACGAAAGCTTATGCTCAAATACATTTGTTAGTCTCTAAGGTGCCACAAGTACTCCTTTTCTTTTTGAAAAAATCTAAACATTTTATTTAGATATGTTTCAACCAAATGTTTTGATTTTTCAATTCAAATTACTTTTCATTTCAAAATTTCCTTTAATTTTATTTTTAAAAATTAAAAAAAGTTACAAAATCATCAATACAAAATGTTTCATTTAAGGTTAATCAAAAATTTTGTTCAACCCAATTTTTTTGTTTACTTTTCAATTTGCTGAAAATTTTCAAAAACATTCATTTCTGTTTCATCACAACCCAAAACCACTTTTCCCTGGGGTTTGTTTGGTTTTTTTGAATCATCAATAAACCAAAAAATCTTTGATCACCCAGCTCTAATTCAGACAAATTACACTGTTAAACAATAAGAGGTCTGGTTTTCATTTAATCAAGAGTAAATTGACTGAAGTCAGCAGAGTTACATTGGTGTAAAGTATTTGTACTTATAAAGTACTTATACATTGGTATAAGTAACAGGATAATCAGGCCTCAAGTATTTGGGGGTGAGGGGGGAAAGAGGGTGGTGTTTTGTTTTGTTTTCCTTGTCTTGTGATAGTTTGCAAGTACTGTCCAGCTGCTTTCCCCAACTTTCCATTCACTTCACAGTTCAATGGTAGGTTAAAAAAAAAAAGAAAGAAAAATTATTACCACAACAGACTAGGACTGTGACTAGGAAAAAGCCATTAGCTATAATTTGAGATTTGTGAAAAGCATATTTGTTTAAATTGTTAACGGAGTTCAACAGAATAGCCATCCACACCTAAGCGGTTAAAGGAACTTAATGGGGCAAGCAATGAAAGGGGACAGTCCCAACAGTGAGTAAAGGTGTCATTCGCTGAAGGACACCAGGTAACTCTTCCTCCTCCCCACAGTTGGAGTCTCTTGCCCCCGTTGGCCAGTTTTGGGGGAAGAGATGCTGACTGGCCAACATTCTCCTGTTCCCAGGATTTATAAGCTGGAGCAGAAGCCATGTGGTGCTTCTTGCAGGTCTCTTCCAGCAGTCTCACTCTACCCATCCTGAAATAGGAATGGGAATCTGGCCTGACAGCTGCTACAGATCTAGTCAATTGCCCATTTGGGGGTTAGAAAGGAATTTTTCTCCCATGGGCCAATTGGACAATGGAGTTTTTCACCTCTCTCAAAGCATCTTCAAGCTACAGTACGTTAAACAGGAATCCATTTAGTACCTAACTGATGTTCTGAAGGGAGTCCAGGAGAGCTGGCTGTATTTCAAGGAATCCCTGTTGAGGTTACAGGGACAAACCATCCCGATGAGTCGAAAGAATAGTAAATATGGCAGGCGACCAGCTTGGCTTAATGGTGAAATCCTAGCGGATCTTAAACATAAAAAAGAAGCTTACAAGAAGTGGAAGGTTGGACATATGACCAGGGAAGAGTATAAAAATATTGCTCGGGCATGTAGGAAAGATATCAGGAGGGCCAAATCGCACCTGGAGCTGCAGCTAGCAAGAGATGTCAAGAGTAACAAGAAGGGTTTCTTCAGGTATGTTGGCAACAAGAAGAAAGCCAAGGAAAGTGTGGGCCCCTTACTGAATGAGGGAGGCAAGCTAGTGACAGAGGATGTGGAAAAAGCTAATGTACTCAATGCTTTTTTTGCCTCTGTTTTCACTAACAAGGTCAGCTCCCAGACTGCTGTGCTGGGCAACACAAAATGGGGAAGAGATGGCCAGCCCTCTGTAGAGATAGAGGTGGTTAGGGACTATTTAGAAAAGCTGGACGTGCACAAGTCCATGGGGCCGGACGAATTGCATCCGAGAGTGCTGAAGGAATTGGCGGCTGTGATTGCAGAGCCCTTGGCCATTATCTTTGAAAACTCGTGGCGAACGGGGGAAGTCCCGGATGACTGGAAAAAGGCTAATGTAGTGCCCATCTTTAAAAAAGGGAAGGAGGAGGATCCTGGGAACTACAGGCCGGTCAGCCTCACCTCAGTCCCTGGAAAAATCATGGAGCAGGTCCTCAAAGAATCAATCCTGAAGCACTTAGAGGAGAGGAAAGTGATCAGGAACAGTCAGCATGGATTCACCAAGGGAAGGTCATGCCTGACTAATCTAATCGCCTTTTATGATGAGATTACTGGTTCTGTGGATGAAGGGAAAGCAGTGGATGTATTGTTTCTTGACTTTAGCAAAGCTTTTGACACGGTCTCCCACTGCATTCTTGTCAGCAAGTTAAGGAAGTATGGGCTGGATGAATGCACTATAAGGTGGGTAGAAAGCTGGCTAGATTGTCGGGCTCAACGGGTAGTGATCAATGGCTCCATGTCTAGTTGGCAGCCGGTGTCAAGTGGAGTGCCCCAGGGGTCGGTCCTGGGGCCCGTTTTGTTCAATATCTTCATAAATGATCTGGAAGATGGTGTGGATTGCACTCTCAGCAAATTTGCGGATGATACTAAACTGGGAGGAGTGGTAGATACGCTGGAGGGGAGGGATAGGATACAGAAGGACCTAGACAAATTGGAGGATTGGGCCAAAAGAAATCTAATGAGGTTCAATAAGGATAAGTGCAGGGTCCTGCACTTAGGATGGAAGAATCCAATGCACCGCTACAGACTAGGGACCGAATGGCTCGGCAGCAGTTCCGCGGAAAAGGACCTAGGGGTGACAGTGGACGAGAAGCTGGATATGAGTCAGCAGTGTGCCCTTGTTGCCAAGAAGGCCAATGGCATTTTGGGATGTATAAGTAGGGGCATAGCGAGCAGATCGAGGGACGTGATCGTTCCCCTCTATTCGACACTGGTGAGGCCTCATCTGGAGTACTGTGTCCAGTTTTGGGCCCCACACTACAGGAAGGATGTGGATAAATTGGAAAGAGTACAACGAAGGGCAACGAAAATGATTAGGGGTCTAGAGCACATGACTTATGAGGAGAGGCTGAGGGAGCTGGGATTGTTTAGTCTGCAGAAGAGAAGAATGAGGGGGGATTTGATAGCTGCTTTCAACTACCTGAAAGGGGGTTTCAAAGAGGATGGCTCTAGACTGTTCTCAATGGTAGCAGATGACAGAACGAGGAGTAATGGTCTCAAGTTGCAATGGGGGAGGTTTAGATTGGATATTAGGAAAAACTTTTTCACTAAGAGGGTGGTGAAACACTGGAATGCGTTACCTAGGGAGGTGGTAGAATCTCCTTCCTTAGAGGTTTTTAAGGTCAGGCTTGACAAAGCCCTGGCTGGGATGATTTAACTGGGACTTGGTCCTGCTTTGAGCAGGGGGTTGGACTAGATGACCTTCTGGGGTCCCTTCCAACCCTGATATTCTATGATTCTATGATTCTATGATTCTTGGTTGAGTTGTTAATCTGGCTAAATTTGTGGCTGGTTTCCAGGGTAGGTTAAAAGGATAAAATGAAACTTCCGAGAGGAAAAAGACCTGGGATTTAGGTGATGGGCCTTTGGCTCAGGGGATACGAGATCCTGTGGTCCTTGTGGGCTGAGGTCCACACCTTTTACACTCTGTATCCTCCTCGTGGGGAGCAGGAAAGGGTAGGACTCGGAGCAAGGTGAGTACTGTGGGGAGGCTGAGAAGAGCCTACCCCAAATTATGGGTTATATGGTCAGAGCCCTGGAACGCCTGCCCTGGAACCATTTAAACGTCTGATGCACAAAGATATCGGTGGTGGGCAAGTAGTGCCCTTCCCCTGTGTTTAATTGTAATAAAAGTTGCAGCCTGTTGCTTAAAATCCATCCATCCATCTCATTTTGCCACTGTACCTGGCTCAACTTCATACATTTTAGCCACATGTAGATCTTTTTTAAAATACCACTCTATTAATTCTCAAAATAAACATTAGTTGCACCAGAAAACACAGGATTACATCACTTGCCATTTTTAATGAAGAAATTCTGCCTGGTATTCTTATTCAAGATCCACTTTGTGTGCCTGATCCTGATCTCACCTGCTGAAATGAATTAAATTACTCCCAGTTCACTCTAGTGTAAACAAAATGAAAATCAGTCTCTCTGTCTTTATAGCCTTGCAAACAAAAAAATTTGCAAAATCCCTTAACCTAAATCACATGGCACAAACAGTAGGTTTATCTGATTTGTAATGTTATCTTGCCAGTTGATAAAGTATCTTCAGTAGAGATTACATCAGAGCATTCTCATACTTAAAACTGGGCATGTCTACACAGGGATACTCAGGTAAATTAAGCCACATTAACTACAGATGTGAATTTAAAGTGCATTAGTTAAAGCGCATTAAATCCTTGTGTGGATGCTCACATTCAGAATTAAAGTGACCTACTTTAAAGTACTTTAACTAATGAGCTTTAAATTCACACCTTTAGTTAATTCAGCTTAACTTTCTTGAGTGTCTCAATATAGGCATACCCTACTGTCAGTGAACTGCTTATGAAACAGTGTTTGTCGCTACAAGAACAAATCTGCTCCAGAAAAATTGCTCCAACCCAATTATTCTTAACTATGCCTACCACTAACAAGTAAAACTATATTATTTGAATGTTTAAAAAACACTACCATACAGCTTTTATTGTCTTCAACTTGCACCTGTATTCTCTCCCTTACAAGAACCAGATTGATCACTTTCATACATGCAAAAAGTAACTTTTTCAAGTTCTGTTTTATGTTATGTTTATTGTTATGTTAGTAAGACTGAAAAATTAAATATACTGGAAGTAACCAGACATACTGTGAGCATTTCAAAACAACTCTGACGCAGAATCTTTGTTCTGACTTGTAACAGCTCTGTTCTTCGTTATGTATTATTTGTGTTACCATCGTGCCTAGTCATCATCCAGAACCACACTGTGCTAGATAGTGTACAAACAGAACAAAAAGATACTCTTTGCCCCGCAAAGAGCTTGCAATCTACATACAAGACAAAGAGAGACAATAGATGGATACAGACAAGAGAGGACAAGGAAACACTGGGACAATATTGATCAGCCGTCTCAGGCAGTAGTCTCAGCATACCAGCAGCCAAGCCGTTGCCACACTTGAGATTTTTTTCTTCTTATCATAGGCCTCTGCAAATCTCATTATCCGTCATGTCAAATTGTGTGGTTCTGTTATAGAGTAGACAAATGAGGGGCTAAGGTAATACCAAAACCAAAAAAACCTTATCCCACACCACTACTTTTAAATTTTCACTTATCTTTCTTAGGTTCTTCACCCTACCATGTTGTGTAAGTAGGTTTAACATTAACAAAGAAGTTAAAAAAATCTAAGAATGCTTAGATTACAAATATTTTTCATAGCACAGGGGATTGGTGATGAAACAGAGGACCTTTTTCCTCTCAGTTGCTGAACGACATCCAGCCCTTGTCTGCAGTGACTGCAATTTGCTATCATCCGATGGCTGTCCTGTGGCCTATGTGAGAAAAGATGATAGGTTCAATTCCTACTGGGCAGGTATCCAAGTTGTGAAGCTATAACCACATTTGTCACTCTCTGATACTCTTGCTGGCCCATTAGAGAAGTTTTGGTCTGAACGAGCACCTCTCACTGCTAAAGAAGATGTATTCAGAACATGGTAACAAGGTTGAGGCACACTAGCAGAGGAGCATGAAAAAGGTACTCTGCTACCCATACTGTATCCATTCAGAAAATAAATGGAAGACTTCACGCTTCAGATCTGTCATTTGTGTCACCTTTCATAGCAATAAATTAACACTTAAAATAAAAATATAGAGGAAAATGAATCAAAGTGACAATAAACCAAATTTTCCACACAAACATAGAAGACAATCACTTTATAAAATCTTCTCAGAAAAATTATGTAGTCTACACACAGCCTTAATTGTGCAAAATTTCTCTGACCTCCTTTTGTGCAAAGATTTTTCTAGAGGACATAAACTGTTTTATAACTTTTATGTGTTGTTCTCTCTTTCAAACTCATCAAAAATAAAAAGTTAACAAGTGACTTTATATGGCACTTCAATCATCATAAAATCATTTTGTTAGGCAGCTAAGAGACAACATTTATTTTTCTCTGACATCTTCCAGTGCCTACTCAAGAAATCTTCTGACTGTGTGATAATCCACCAGTCTGGCTTTTGATTCCTTTCAAATATTGCATTATTTAATTACATTAAGCTTCTTGAACAAACATTTTTATAAAAAAATTTTATTTCCTTTTATTTCCTAAGAAGAGTAACATTTGACAGCAAGTTCTCATTTACAATCAGGAGCTGGCCAATAGTCTCAGATATTACTGCACTGTAATATTACATACCCACAAATAATAATACAACTACTTCCATCAACTCTATACCTCTATAATAAAACTCTATAGTTTTAATAAAACAAAGGTTATTATTATAGAAGTCTGTGGGGGTTGCTTAGGCCACATGCACCAGCCAGTCTGGCCTGGGTTATCTTGTAAACACAATAATACTGCATTAATAGCCCAATCCTGTGAAACTGTGTACTCCCATTAATGTCAAGTGGAAAACGGGGGTACCCAGGACCTTGCAGAATCAAGCCTTATAAAATAAAGCTTTTGGCATTCCTTAACTGTTACACCAGCCAGTATCAAGAAGTAAAATATGACATTCATCACAATTCATAGGTATGCAAAAATTAGTGTTTAGCAAAGACTACATAACAATATAACCTGATTAAAATTATAGGCAGGACTGAAATTAAACCGGTTCTAAATTCACATAAATGTAGGTTGCGAGTATGACCAATACAAGCAGGGAGAGTTGGAAGACGAAAGCATTGGAAGAATTATTTTATAAATAAAATAATGATGCGTCTTCATCAGTTTTTCAAAGAAGGCAAAAAGCAAAACTCCAGAACTGTCTGTTTAAGCAAGACTTATTGGAATTAAAGAACATTATTATATATACATACTGTTATATTGGGTCTGATTTTCTAAGGTGCTGGGCACCCAAAACTACTATCTGAATTCAGAGGGAGCAGTCATTTTTCAGAACTAAGTCAGGCCCACTATAATATATGCACACAAACTTTCTATAACATCGCTGTCACTGACCAGGTTGGGAGCATCCTGCCACAGGCACCCACTGGACTACTGTGAGGAGAATCTAAGCATTGGATCTCCGGGTGTTTTACGCCTCCCTGTGCTCTCAGCAGGTCGCAGTACTGTTTCTTCCCTTAGCCTCTGTGGCACATTTCCTGGGCACTAACTAACTGTCTGACATCCCTTCATAGAAATGGAGCTCCTCAGCCCATTTCGCTTATGCCCCCCAGAACCTGCACTGAACCCCAAGATACCAGTCACTTAAACCTACCCTCTCCCAGTATTTCACCTCAAAGTGTGAGCCTTCTGGTTTACAGTTCAACTCTCTCCGAAGGCTCACAGTAATTGTGAAACATAACACCCAGGCATTTTACACAGAAGTCAAACATTGTTGCTCATTTACTTAATCATATAAAGCACAAGACAGTACAGATTGTGCAGAACACAACAAATATCCAAAGCTCTTTACTTCCCTCCCCCCACCCACTGCTGACCCCGTTTTGCTAATCCCCTGCCAGATGCCCACCAGACTGCTGTGATGGGAATCCAAGCCTCTGGATCCTCAGGTGTTTTAAGCCTCCCAGCCACTGCCCCAGTCTGCAGGGTCCCTCAGTAAACTCTCAGAGTGCAGACCCTCTGCGTGGCACTCCCTCCTGAAAGCAAGAACCAGAACCTGTTGTCCAGCTCCCTATCACCTGGAATCAGGGCTGATGCTCAGACTCCACTGTCCCTTAAATATACCCTCTCCCAGAACTGCACTTCAAGGTGTGAGCCTTCTGAGTTACTGTTGAACTCTCTCAGGAGGCATGTGGCAGTTGTGAGACATATAACACATACAGACAGACACTTTGCACAAATTCTAACACCATTGCTCTTTTGCACTAAACAGATACAGCACAAGAGAGAGTGCAGTTCATATAGAACGTAAGTCTCCTAAAACACAATGCCCCTCACTAGCTCACCCTTCCCTTGGAAATTCTTGGAGGACCACCTGCGTTCACATGGACAGGCAGGGCCCCCTACCTGATCCAAAAAGAAAAGGAGTACTTGTGGCACCTTAGAGACTAACAAATTTATTAGAGCATAAGCTTTCGTGAGCTACAGCTCACTTCATCGGATGCATTTGGTGGAAATGAGCTGTAGCTCACGAAAGCTTATGCTCTAATAAATTTGTTAGTCTCTAAGGTGCCACAAGTACTCCTTTTCTTTTTGCGAATACAGACTAACACGGCTGCTACTCTGATACCTGATCCAGGCGTTCACATGCTGGGGTGTCTCCCCCTCACAGAGTCGTCCTATTCTCCACCTTGCTTCTTAGCTGCTCTGAAACCCTTCCTCTCTTCTACCCAATACTTCCGGTTCCTGTGTGTCTCTCTATTTTATATGCCCTCCTTCTAACACCTGACTTTCTCAGTGTTGTTTCTGGTAATTTTCCAATGCTCTGAAAAATAGCCTTTCTTCAGAGAGGATGGGTAAAACTGGTTATCCATTAGGATGCAGCCACTCTTTAGCATAACTTGTGTGGTCAAAGCACCATCATTAACATCAAGTATTCCCCACTGTCCCACATCCAGTGTGTACCTGGCACAGGTCCTCTCCACAGTGGTGGATATACAGGATATACATACATAGAGTTATTCATGATGCAGTGGTTTTCATAGTAACCCTTCTTAATATCAGCCAGAATTCATACGTTTATAGAGACAGATTCCCAGCTCATCAAAAATCAATATTGAAGAATACTCAGATTGGCAAGGCTATCCAAAAATATTCCATTGCATATAGTATCTGCAAAAAACATCTCTATTAAACACCTTGTTATTCCACATCTAAAGATCTAGTTAACCATTTACAAATATGCTTTTCAGTTCTTAACATTACATACTAGTCTTCGTGTAACTTTTATAACTGTATCTATGATATCAGAGAAAAAATACCATTCCAATTGTGCCAATGTCAACTGTAAGTTAAACAATTTGATTTGTAGGAGACAACTTTAAAATCCGATGTAGACGTCCGAGACTTCTAGTGCAGCTAAATCTGTGCTGATTACAAATTAATCTAGCTGGCATAGAAATACCTACTACCTCACTACCATTAAACCAGCTGGTGTTACCCTGGAGCATGATATAAAACTACAAAACAAAAGACGACACTGGACTGCTTTACTTATGTCAAATCACTGATGTACAGAGAAAATTTTTAGTTACCCAGTGGCAGTTCCCCTCTGGATCTGAATTTTCTTGTTGTCTGATGGGCTGAGAAACCAACCCGCAGGTCATGAATTTTAATGCAGAGCTACAACTAGAATGCAAATTTGCAGGATTTCATCTAACTACTTATTGTAAACACTTCCAGCAATAGTGTTTTGGTACAGACATTGGCTTACTATCAGACCTATTTGTAAGGGACTGTTGCCCCCTTACTAACGTTCAGTGGGGGTGTTTTGGTTGGCTAGATCCCAGTACTAAAAAGGGGGAAGGGTCGATGGGGAATCAGGACCCTGAGACTGACAGCCCCCAGGAACAATGGGGAGAGGCCAATGCTCCAGGTCAGCCTGAATGACAGGGCGGGCAGGCTAATCAGAGAGTCAGGAGGCCAGGGAGATCCCGATCTCCGTGTAAGCTGGATTTGCCTGGGTCAGACAGAGTGGGGCCGAGCTAAAGGGAAAGCAGGGGCCCAAGCTAAGTTGGGGAGCAGAGCTGTGCCAGATTCAGAGGGACCAGAAAAGCAGCCCAGAGAGAGCAGACCCTGTCCTGGGCGCAGAGCTGCAGCCCCAAAGCCAGAGGCACAGCCCAGAGAGAGCAAACTTGCCCTGGGAGGAGAGCTGCAGCAACCAGAGCCAGAGGGGCCAGAAAAGCAGGCCAGGAAGCAGGTCAGTGCTGGGAGCAGAGTCACAGAAGCAGCCTGCAGAGCAGACCTGTCCTGGGAGCAGAGCTGCAGCAACCAGAGCCAGAGGGGCCAAAGGAGCAGCCCAGGGAGCTGGAGACAGCAGCAGAAGTAGTGCTGAGACAGAGTGGCGGAGCTGGGGCTGGAGCAGTCTGAAGCTGGGTGCAGTGAGCAGCTGGGGAGAGCGAGGGGGACCCTGGGCAGCGGGCTCTGCAGGCCAGACTTGGATCGTAACCCTGACCGGGTGGAGACGACACTGGGAAGAATGGTCCTACCACTTAGAGCCTGAGAGCATGTGGCCACCACCAGAGCAAGTGTCCAACCCACAGCATCCCTGCAGCACAGCCAGGGCCTGAGAAGGAGGCCTGGGACTTACAAGGAACAGACTGTGAACTGCCCGGACATTCCAGAGACACTGTTTGTGATGTTCCCTGCCACAGAGCGGGCCGATGTGTTTCCTTTAATCTTTCCCATTGTTGATTAAATAACTTGCATTTGCTTTAAATTGTATGTAATGGTCAGTGGGTCAGAAAAGTGCCCAGGGCAGAGAAAGTACCCCGGAGTAGCCCCTGTCCTAGGTGACCACAGCAGGGTTGGTGGTCGAGCCCGCCAGGAATCCTGGGCCTAGCCTTGTTGGGGTTACGAGGATTCTGCCAGACAAGAGAGTGGAAGGGGAGTCCTCAAGGGCAGGGAGGCCACTGGGTAAAGGAAGTGGGAGCGAGGACTCAGATCCTTCTGCTAGCCCACTTCACCGGGGTAGTGCAGAAGCCAGGAAAGTCCCCCACAATAGCAGGACTATTCCCCCGCTTACATATTCTTCAGAGAAAAAGACAGACAGATTTAAAAAAAAAAAATCACAGGAATGGTACAGATACATATGCACTTGTAGAGGGGAGTTTAAAGCTCCACCTAAGCCTCTGCCTCAGTATGACAAGAAAAAGAAATGGTTCAGGTATATCCTGCATAGGATTGTAAAAATACTCTACTATAGTATGTGGGAGGCAGAATGATTCACTGCAAGGAAAATGTGACAGAGAAAATTTCCATTCCCTTCATAGTTTAAATCTGAACATAGATCCCATACCCTAAGAATACTGCAAGCAGCATTGAAGAATGCCTTGCATACTTCACCACAAATTCAAAATCAGCTAATTCTGGGACTGCAGCTACAACAAAAAAATTAAATCCATCATGTGATTTTACCTTATTAGCTAGTGTGAACCTCAGCCTTCAATAACTGCAGCATGGATTTTGTTTGTTTATTATGCTTTTTGAAAGGAAACTGATCAGGTGAAATAAGTCAACATTTAATTACATTTATTAAAACTCATGACAACAGTTCCCACATGACATCTCCACATCCCATTTCCACCTCTGCTGAAATCTTCATCCATGCCTTAAATTTCTTCCGACTTCCAACTATTTTTCAAGAGCATCCCTAAATTCCAGCTCTCTTGATATCTCATATGTGCACCATCTTTCTGCCCACTTTCTGACATATAAAGCACAGCTAATGTACATCATCATTTCCATCCTCAAGTACTGTAGTAGCTCCCATTTGTTTCAGGAACTCATTCACAGTTGCCCTTCTTGATTTTAAAAACCTGCGATGCACATGCTCCAACCTCTTTCTTCTCTCCCACTTCATCCAGCACTGAAGCCTCCATGCAATCTCCATATTATTCCTCTACAAAAATCTCATTTTTGTACTCTGTTCCTTAGCAAGAGCTGCTGTCTGAAACATACTTAGGTCTT
Organism: Dermochelys coriacea; assembly: GCF_009764565.3. Taxonomy (NCBI): domain Eukaryota; kingdom Metazoa; phylum Chordata; order Testudines; family Dermochelyidae; genus Dermochelys; species Dermochelys coriacea. The sequence goes on from NC_050069.1 coordinate 233,894,804, forward strand.
CCTTGTTCCCTGATTTTCCACTATTACAACTGTATCTGAAAAATATCTAGTCTGTCTCTTGCCTATAAAGTAGGAGCCATCAAAATGGATATTTGCTGCCCCTCAGTAGTTCAATTTACTATATTATTTTCCATTCTTACAATGGGGATTACGACCTAATTTCTCTCTCACACTGTTCAACTCTGACTATATTACTGAACTCTGAAGTGTTTTGGATATAATTTGCATGAAAGACACTATACAAAATAAAACTTCTATTGTACTTTATATGGTCCAGTAGAATTGATCATGCAAAATTTAACCAGTTGAGGACATCAAAGGGGACTGGATGAGAGTGTATAAATGTGTTATTAGTATTTCCATGAATGGAAAAGTTAACATTTTGAAATACTTATTAAATGTAGCTGTTCATGAAGACTTGCACAGTTGGTTTGCAAGGTGCATAGCACTGCAATCATTCTGTTAGATGAAAAAAACACAAATGCAAAACTAAAATCTTCTGCCAAACACCACATCTTCCCTTTCAGACTCAGTGATTCACTAAATCATCATCTTCATCATCTATTCTTTGTAGAATGCCCCCAATGTGCTTAGTGCTCTGTATGTGTATGTAAGACGAAGCATCTGCCATGAGGAGCTTACAATTTAAATAGCATACAGATACAGGGAATGGGAGAGGGAGCAATAGAAGGAAACACACCTTGAGGGTGAAGTAAAGCAAGAATATTGTAGTTTTCAATTAGGTGGTTTGTTTTTTTTAAGTAAGCCTGAAGGGAGATGCAATGGGAAAGCCAGGATTTAAAGTCCCCTTTGAACACATGAGTTTGAGGAGGGGTTAGAAGGAGAAGAGGGTGGAGAAGTGGAAGGAGAGAATGGAAGGGAGAACTTACAGGCATATGCAGCAGCATGGAACAGGAACAGTAAAGGGACAAAAAGATTCATCCTTCATCTTGGGGCTGGATGTCGTCGGAATGGTAGACAAAGTAGAGTATTTTTGTGGTCGCTTTTGGGACAACTGAAGAGAGATGAGAGGCAAGCATCTGGGAGGTCAGAGAAGGAGAAAAAGGAGGCTGTAGTAGTCCAGACAAGAAACAATCAGACCCGAGACAAGGGTTTCAAGGCAAGAGTGGAAAGGAAGTTGAAAAAGTTTCAGTTGTTGTGAAGGAAAAAGCACCAGGAATTGGTGAGGGAAGGAGGAGAAGAGTGTAAGTTACACACCAAACCTGTCACTATTGAAAGATGGTGAAGTTTACAGTGGTGACGAGGGATAGTTTAGGAGGAAAGAGGTGGCCAACGGAAATATTCTAGTCACTGGTATACAACTGATAGTGGAAGTCTTGCAACCAGACAAGGTCACCTAGGGATAGATTGTAGAGGGAAAAGAGGAGAGGCTTAGTGAGGGTGCCCCCTTCATTCCCCAAGGGATAATAATAAAACAACTGCAACCTCCCAAAAGGTTACACCAATGTAGCAGTCAGATTAGCACATGGGAAAACAGCCTGAAGCCTAAGAAAGGATAAATTTCCATCGGAAAGGAGTGATAAACACTTGGGTAGCAGTGAAAGAAGGGAGAAGAAGCCTTGTGACATGGCCTGGGAGAGATCGTTGGTGACTGCAGTTTCTGTGGAATGAAGGGGACAGAATCCAAATTACAATGGTGGACAGAGTCCAATGGAGACTTAGCAATAAAGAAAGTCAAGAATGAGAAAACAGACAGCACAATCGAGAAGCACAGAGGCAAAAGGGAGGAAGAAAGTAGAGTGATAGTTGATGATGGAGCTGGGGGAAGACAGCAAGTGTTGCCAACACTCACAGTTTTATTGTAAGCCTTGTGATATTTGCTATTTTTATTAAAGCCTCAACTCCTGGAGTCAGGTGATTATAAGAGACTCTTAGCATCAATTTTTTAAAAAGTAAATATCTAGCTCTCACAATTGCAGAGAACAGCTTGACAACTTGAACCCCTAAAACTCAAAATCCAGAAGGCAAGTGAAAAGAATCCCACAATTATTATTTTTAAAAAATATTTTAAAATCAGTCTCATTTTTGGAACAGGAGAGCTGACTCCTGACTGATTTTTACACAGGTGGGGTTGGCAGTACTGAGGGAATGGATATGAACAATGAAAATTCTCCTTGTCCAGATGTTGATCACCTCTCACTTTGAACTCAACCTCTTCTTAGGCTTTCCAACTTTCAATCACCCAAGTTCTCCTGCAAAAAATCACTTCCTTGCCTGACAATTATTATTTATATAAGCGTACTAAGTACTTTCAAAACATATATGAAGACATGGTTCCTGTCCCAACTGGTATGATCTAGAGGGGAAAAACCCACAAAAATCTCAGGCCAATGGTGGGGGAAAGGGATACAGCATAACAGCAAAGTTGTCAGGATGATGATGGTACAAGTTTTGTTTGCTCTATGCCGCTAATTTTATTTATTATTATGGGTTAAGGTAAGGTGAGAGGGAACGGCGGGAAAGGGCAAGTTCATAGGAGTAAATTAGAATGAGGCTGAAGGTGGAGGGAATGTGAAGCCTCCCACAGCACACCAAGCTAGGTAAAGGGGATGGCCAGTTGAGGCCTGGATGGTGGGGTGATGCCCATACTCCAGGATCAGAGAATGACAGCAGCACCTCTTCTTGGCCTTACCCTCCCACCCCAATATCTGAATATAGTTGTAATTCCTATAATCAATATGACTATCATTCTTGGCTGCAAAGTCTATACACAAAAGCCGAGAGCACTTTTAGTGCTACATATTAACTCAGTGCTTGTCAAACATGGGGAAGCCAACGTGCTTAAGAATGACTTCTTCACATGGATGGAAACTACTGTAGAACAAGATAAGATAAGACACACTGTCATACATACCTGATTAGTTCTGCAAATTCCTTTTTAATCAAAGCTATTATTCAGTAACTGTTTTACATAAATAGATTAGATAGTATCATAACTCTTATAAGTGGTAATTATAAATACAATTATAAATACACAAATCCCATAATTATTTTGTACTGTTTTATTTCAGTATCATTACTTTAAGGTAATGTCATGACCCTCCTCTGTCAGAAACACTTTGGAAAAATTTGTCTGTCAAGCATTTGCTCTGAACATGATCAGAAAGTGTAAGGTATGTCTATATCAAGCCCAGTTCACCACACTTACTGCTTTTTCTACCCACTTCTCTTCTTAAATTTTCATGTGTTTGTCTTCCTCATTTGTGCTTTCCTCTCAGTTGCTATTTACTGTAAGAGCCTATCATGTCCTTGTTTCTCTATTCCTAATTCCTCTTCCTCTCATTTTTTCTTCTTTTATTCTGCCTATTGCTCTCTCTTTCTCAGTTCTTCACTCCACTCCAAGAAAAATTTAAGTCAAAGATCTCACTTTCAAACTCTGTTCCCCTGTCCGTTTTAATGGGCTAGAGCAGTTGTTCAAGCTAGAAGGAATCATTTTGCTAAGCAACACTTTAGCACCCTGTGCAAGAAAAAGGGAATATGCTCTTGCTTCTGACGATGCAGTGGCCTGATTGCAGTTATCAAAGGGCATGCATGCCTTTGCTGCCACACCACCCAAATCCAACTGGATAGTTCCCAGGTAAACTTTCCCAATTTTTCCCGTATAAATTATCCTCTTCTCCAACAGCCAAAATTATAGTTGGTAGCCAAACAACAACTTCCATCCAAAATAGTTTACAAATATAGGTGAGCATTATCATCTTCATTTTACAGGTTAAAAATCATTTTGCATAAGGTCACATAGAAATAATAGCAGAGCCAGAAACAGAACCAGGTCTCATGACTCTTAACCCAGTGATCTATTCACTAGACCATGCAGCATCCCTAATGCTTGCCCACTTTGTGCAACATGTGCCTAGGGCCATTACCAGGATAGTGATTTCATACATAAGATAGTATGTAAGATATAAAATATGGCATCAAACCCTTATCTTTTTGTTGCAGCCTCTTCAAAGTGCAAAAATGGAGAAAAATTATAGATGCTTAGTGAACCCATATACCAATAAGTGCTATCTCAGACACTGACATACTATGAGATTGACATGTGACAATTCTGTGTCCTGTATACATTTAGCAAAAGGATAGGCTTAAAAAGGAAGGAAAGACCCTCCCAAATACCTGCATAATGATGGAAAGGGAAAAAAACAAATGACACATAGTGAGTTAAAAATTATGCCTTAATGGAAGCTTTGAGAACAATACCGTTATAATTAATAAATGTACAAACTGTTTTATTAGAAAGTACGTGGCAAAAAATAATTTGGACTGCTCACAAAATTTTACATAATTGAGAGCAACAATAGAAGAATGCTTTGGGCTGCTCCAAACATTCGGCCCAGGCCGCTTACACAGACTTTGACGCTAGAGAGTATTCCATTGCAACAGTGGTAGAAGTAAAAGGGCGGTGGGTGTTTTGTTGTTTTTGGACAGGAGTACAACAAACATTCAGAAAGACAGCACAAGCAGACTGTGTTGAGGTATTTTTCTCCTGCTCTCTACACTGAAGCCAACTAGTACAATTGTTCCCATTAAAAAATTAACATTTGTCAACAGATATCACAGTTTTTCCCCTACCAATATATTAAGAATTGGAAAATGAGTCCATTATATTAAAGGCATGGACTGTTTTTTACTCTGTGTTTCTAGAATAATGGGATCCTGATCCTACTCTATGCCTTTAGGAATTGCTTAAGAAAAATCATACACAATTATAAAACTCAAGAATGATCTCACTTCTTTTCAGAATCCTCAGACCACACCTGTGCATACTGGCATGAATACAGCTAACAGGAATTGGGAATATATCAAGGTTGGGGATACAGGGAGCAGTGCAAGTTGTTTTGCAAGCCAACCTGAATATGCTAAAACAGGTGCTGGCAAATGCTGACTTTTCAATGGTGATCAGCCTGCCTGTGCACAGAGGTACAATACACTTGTACAGAGAGTGCTGTACTTCCTCAGTTGCGGGAGAGAGGAGGAAAAAAGAGAAATCCCACCTCCTGCATGTGAGCTCTGTGCTCAGATGTGCACCACAAGCCAATGTACATATTTCAGTGAGTTTTCCCTTGCTGGACAATATACAGCAAGCACACTTCTCATACTGCATAGAAGATCCATACAGAAAGGCAAGTAAGAGAGCAAATATTCAAAACACAGCATTTGCAATGCATGTTTTAATTTAAAAATTAAAAGACAACCTTTAAAAATTAGTCAGGAACATTCTGTTGAAGCCACGTCAATGAGAAGTGCCAAAGCCACCGAGAAGAGCTTACAAATGTGGATTTGCTACACATACTGTTTTCACTATCAAACTACACCATCATTTACCAACTTAATGAGGTTACTTCTGCACTTCACTGAAACTGAACAAGCATCTGACTAGAAGGAAGAGTATTAATGGGTTTCTCAAAACATTCAGGATATTCGCCGCACACACTATAGTACATAGTAGGCAAGTAATATGAACTAGTTTCTAGTAAGTTGTTTATACCTGTATTATGTAGTACATGAATGCGCACCGTGTTTAAAGTTATTGCAGTGTCAGCTATTGTACAGTTAATGTACTGTACTTTTTATCTTGACTATTAGATTCCCACCTAGAATCATAGAATATTGGGGTTGGAAGGGACCTCAGGAGGTCATCTAGTCCAACCCTCTGCTCAAAGTGGGACCAATCCCCAACTAAATCATCCCATCCCAGGACTTTGTCAAGCACCAATTTTGTAGAGCACCAATTTTTGCTTTGGATCAAACCACGGATTGGTACAAATTTGTCCAAGATCTGGGATTGATAGCAGGAGGAGCTGAACAACTTCCAAATGAGGAAGTAACATTTCTGTATCTTCATAGGGAGCTCATGTTTACATTTCAGCATGAGAGCCATGCTCTCCCTGGAGGGGTGGGAAGAGTGGTGATTACCCTATAAAAGCTGAATATTTAACTATTCCAGATCTGGGCACCCAGCTTGAGACTGAAGTCAACAATGGGTGTAATTGTCATGGCATCACATGAAGTACTGCAGAGTTACATAATAGAGGTGACCAATATGCCAAAGAATATTGAGGGATTTCAAAACAATTGAGGGCTTCCAAGACTCTGCTGGAGCTACCGAAGGAACGCATGCTTGTTCTGTGTACCCTCCACATATCTAGTCCAGAAATACACTAGCGGAAAAGGCTGGCCCTCTGACGATGGAGCAATCCTGGGTGGATCATTGTGGCCAATTCATTGAGGTATACATAGAATAGCCATACAAAGTACATAATGACAGACTTTTTAAAGCAAAGAGATGGTGTGCAGGAGACATAGCAGAGGCCAGAATCAAGGCCACTGTCTCTCTTTCCTTTTCTTTCCTCTGATATTGGTTAAATACTCAACTAAATATGAATCTTAGAGCCTTAGGTGCAGGTGAACGATCTACAACCTATCCTGAAGGATGACCCATCACTCTCAGAGATCTTGGGAGACAGGCCAGTCCTTGCTTACAGACAGCCCCCCAACCTGAAGCAAATACTCACCAGCAATCACACATGACACAACAGAAGCACTAACCCAGTGGCTTAGGAACAGTGGCTGCTGCTATGGAACAGTGGCTGCTGCTATACAAGTATCCTTGCACAAAGCCCGTTGCCAACTGTGTCCACATATCTGTTCAGGGGACACTATCATAGGGCCTAATCACATCAGCCACACTATCAGAGGCTCGTTCACCTGCGCATCTACCAATGTGATATATGCCATCATGTGCCAGCAATGCCCCTCTGCCATGTACATTGGTCAAACTGGACAGTCTCTACGTAAAAGAATAAATGGACACAAATCAGACGTCAAGAATTATAACATTCAAAAACCAGTTGGAGAACACTTCAATCTCTTTGGTCACTCGATTACAGACCTAAAAGTTGCAATTCTTCAACAACAAAAAACTTCAAAAACAGATGCCAATAAGAGACTGCTGAATTGGAATTAATTTGCAAACTGGATACAATTAACTTAGGCTTGAATAGAGACTGGGAGTGGATGGGTCATTACACAAAGTAAAACTATTTCCCCATGTTTATTACCCCCCTCCACCCCCCACTGTTCCTCAGACGTTCTTGTTAACTGCTGGAAATGGCCCACCTCGATTATCACTACAAAAGGTCCCTCCCGCCCCCCGCTCTCCTGCTGGTAATAGCTCACCTTAAGTGATCACTCTCGTTACAGTGTGTATGGTAACACCCATTGTTTCATGTTCTCTATGTATATAAATCTCCCCACTGTATTTTCCACTGAATGCATCCGATGAAGTGAGCTGTAGCTCACGAAAGCTTATGCTCAAATAAATTAGTTAGTCTCTAAGGTGCCACAAGTACTCCTTTTCTTTTTGCAAATACAGACTAACACGGCTGCTACTCTGAAAGCTGAAAGAGTTTCCATGATCATCATCAAGGTAAGGCAAATCCTGAAAGGATTAGTCTCCTTAAAGACAGAGCACAACCTGGATCAATCGCTAGCTGATCCTCAAAACGGTCTGGCTGAATGATCAGTCTATGTCCATCACTGGCAAAACATCACACCTCCAAAGCTTTTGGAAATCTCATGATCGCTGGCCATGTAGCAATATTCCTTGATAAATGTGCTTTGTAACTCATTGGTCTTCTATCCTAATAGGGCCATAATACAAAAGTCGCTGAAACTGAACCAGTGCTGATGAAGGCGGTTGTTGGGTTCACCTACAAATATCCTCATTGCTGATCTGGTCCTGCCACTTATTATGGAGCAGCTGACACAGATGATGAGAACTATCTGATTCTCTTCAGCCTTCCTCAGTGCCCATGTTTCGCTACTGTAGAATAAAGTTCATGTAAGTGTGGTTTCATAGATCCACTACTTTGTGGAAAGCTCTGTATTATGACATCTCCACAGATGGCACTGAAGAGCCCAGAACTGAAGAGCAGTGGCTGCTGCTATATGAATGTCCACATCTTTTGAACATCCACCAGAACACTATGACGCAAATGTTGGATGGTTACCACCTGCTCAATATTCCATTGGGACAGATTAACACACAGCAGGCTGTAACCTAGAGTTGGAGGCTGCTTGAGAGTAATGGCCAGGGGCTCGGTTTTACCTAGATTAATAACCAGACTAATGTGCATGGCTTCTTACACGACCAGATCAGCAATCAGCTGCAGCAATTCACCAAACTGAGCTATGATGGTACAAGGTAATTTGCATTTCTTCAAAATATGATTGCCAAGACAGGATTGAGTTTACAAAAAGTTTGCTGAGGTTATTCTTGGAAAACAGGGAGAGAATAAATTATCTCCATTAGATAGCTTTCTGTGCATTAACTGGCAGCAAGATGTATGGCAGAAATGATCCAACCCCGTAGTGTATAGTGGCTGTATAGCAGTCTGATAATAAAATAATGCTTATGCCTGTGTTTTGTGCATTAAATGGAAAGGCAAATGAAAAAAGTGATAACCGAAAGGTAAGAGCAGATACCTAAATATATCATAGTCCCGTATATGGGCTGCCAAATACAATGCTACCATACACAAAGCTATTTGAGGCTTATTGCAGTAAAATTCTCCTGCTTTCACATCTTCTATATCGAAGTTTCTGTTTAATTTCTTGAATTCCCATCCGCACCATCTTGACCATTATTTTGAGTCTGACCACATGGCATGGTCCAGCCAAATACTGTGCACATCACAAAAAGATACTTTCATCTTAGCACAAACATGTACCCAACTGTAGAGGGATCTATGAAACCTGGTAGGCGATTGAGTGGGTAAGGAGCTGCCACTTGTGCTACCTCAGTGGATTGCAGGTAAGGGAGGTGGGAAGGGTGGAAAACTCCCCTCATGCAGTGCTGCAGCAAACCTGTTTCACAACAAAAACTAGAGAGTTCATAACCCAGAAAAACCTGTTCTTCCAGCCTGAGCCTGCAAAGCCAGGCCCAATCAGTTTAAAACAAATAGTAAAAAGCCATATATCTCATATAAACGGTCCCTTGTCTTACAATTCTTCCTCCACCCAAAACTTCTCAGCTGCCGTTTCCACCATCATGTCAGCTGTTTATGACTACCTAAAAACGTTATGGGATCCACACACAGTCTCTTTGTCCTGTTGCTCAACTATGGTCTCTTCTGAGGCCATTTTTTTTTCTCCTTGTGCTCCTTCACCACTGCAGGCTGCATCTGTACAGTCCAGCATTATCTTGGGTTGTGCTGATGTGCTTGTCCTCAGGGTCACCATTGGGTAACTAACTGATGCTAAGACTTGTAGGCCACAAAGCCTTATGTTAACTACTTAAGCTAAATATCTTATAGGCTGTAGGCCTGCAGGTTTCTTATATTACTGATCAATAAAATACTTTTAAACTAGCTCTATGGGCTACAGAATACAGGTTTAACCTTCCTGCACCATATTAGCTGCTATCTCAGGCCTTAATGTAGTGAGCCTTTGGACTTCTATTTTTTTATTTTAAATTATACTGCTTGCCAGACCAAGCAATGCCCTGCTCATCACAAGCAAGCACAAAAGGAGTGTAAATGTAGCTGAAACAAGTTCAGCACTTTGAACAGATATTTACAAAAAAAGCTTGCATTATTCCTCCAGCTCTACTTTTAACCAGTCACTTATCAAATACCAGTTAGCAATCATCCATCCCTCAATGCAAGTTACTCAGAAAAGTACACAGACACACAAATTTTCCACCTACATGTATATTTCAAGAATCATATGTACATTGGGACAGTGGTTCTCAACTAGGGGTACGTGTATCCCTGGGGGTACACAGAGGTCTTCCAGCAGGTACATCAACTCATCTACATATTTGCCTAGTTTTACAACAGGCTACATGAAAAGCACTAGTGAAGTCAGTACAAACTACAATTTCCTACAAACAATATCTTATTTATACTGCTTTATATACTATACTATAAAATATAAGTATAATATTTATATTCCAATTGATTTATTTATAATAATAATAATAATATGGTAAAAATGAGAAAGTAAGCAATTTTTCAGTAATAGTGTGCTATGGCACTTCTGTATTTTTGTCTGATTGCTTTAGCAAGTAGTTTTTAAGTGAGGTGAAATTTGGGAGTACACAAGACAAAATCAGACTCTTGAAAGGGGTACAGTAGTCTGGAAAGGTTGAGAGCCACTGCACTGGGGATGGAGGACCAAAGTAGTGTCAGAGGTCCAATCAAAGATGGGAAAAAGAAAATATGTTAAAATTGCAGTATTGTTAATCAATCTTAATCAATCTCTATCTAATGTTTCGTTGATTTGAAATTGTTATGCTTTCATAATCTCATTTTATAAAGGGGTTAGCAATGGCATCATCATGCAGTTCAAACTTAAAAGGAAGTCATTTTCTCACTGGTATAGGGTTATCATGGGAACTCTATAAAAATATATCAATGGTTTCCCTTGGTCCTTTTGATACTCTTTCTTTGTAATAAAATCCCAATTTTAACAATATCCTAGTGGCAAAACGGGACAAAAGAGATTTATGACTGACAGTGGAAAAGACAAGGCAGCTGAGCAATGGAGCAAGAAATCAATGCCATTTGGAGCTGCATACTCAGACAGATCATCATGGAGATACTCCATTTTAGGGACTTGATCCTGCCATATGCTGAGCATTCTAGTCCTTAACATTGGCCCCCAGTAGTCCTACTGATGTCCATTGAACTCATATTTTTTAAAGATAAGCACGTGCTTTCACCTAGGAGAATTCTGCTCCACTGTGCAATGCAGAATTATGCAGTGTTATTGTGTTGTGCGCGCAGAATTTCCTTTCCCCCACAGAAATGGGTTGCGGTGCTGCTGGCCACCACTCAGGGCTGCTGGACCCAGCAGAGCCCAGCTCACATATGGAAGACACTATTGGGTGGGAGGGAGCTAGAAGGTTCCTGGCAGCTACAGTTCTTAGCACGCCCTTACAGAAGGAGATGTGGGCATGCAGGAAATTCCACATAAGCCTGGGATCAAGCATCAGGCTATGTCTCCTGGACATAGATCCTCTGGGTCCCTGGACTCTGACGGGGGGGGGGGGGGAGAGGTGTCTGGGCAAGGGGGGGCATGGCTGGGCTCTGGGGGAAGGGGGTATAGTTATCTGGGCAAGAGGGACCCCATGGATGGGCTTTGGGGGAAAGGGGATGCGGGTATCTGGGCCAGAAGGATCCTGGGGGGTTCGGGTGTATTGGCTGGGGGAGGGAGTAGCAGCAAGGCTCTGGGAGGGGAGGAAGCGGGCAGAGAAAAAGAAACTGGGTTGTCATAGGAGTTTCCTTTAACTCTCTTTTCCTGAGGGAATCTTTTTGTATGTCTGTATTGTTACAGACATACTTGCTGACAGATATTTTGAAATAAAATTACTAAAATAATTGAAACTGGCATGATTATGTAGTATTATTTTGACAAATCAAATCTGCAGAATTTTAAAACTCTGCAATTTATTTTTATTTTTTGGCACCAAATTTTTAATTTTTTTGGTGCAGAATTCTCCCAGGAGTAACGTACTTAAGTGCTTTCCTGAAGCAGGCTTGAGGCCTCAGTACCAGGCAGGATCAAGCAATATGTGATTTAGATTGCATCTGGAATATTGTGTTCAGTTCTTGGCATGTCAGTCCTTAAATATATAGTCAAATTGGAGGGAATTCAGAAAAGAGTTACCAAACCTAAGGACGATGAGGTAAGCACTATAGGTGATTAGCTTAGCTGCATGTTAACTAAGGAGAACATGATAACCATTTACAAGTATTAGAATGATGTGAGCAGCATGGAGGAACAGAAATTATTTAGGTTGGTATAAGAAATAAAACAAACTGAATATGATGAAAAACTTCCTGATAGAAAAATCTATTTGACAGTGGAGGACATGCAAGTCCCACAGCTGGAGACATTGGAAACTAATGTCAAACAAACACTAGCAAATACACTCAGAGAAAGTAATGCATTGGCAGGAGAATGGACTAGATGACCTAAATGCTCTAACATCCCTAATACCTATCATTAATGGAATCAGAGTCTTAGGTCCTGAAAGAAAGTCACTTTACCTTGCAGTTACATAACAAAATCAATCTCATATATGTCAGGATTCTTCATTAATCTGAAGTGAAGTTTGTTGTAACAATGGTGTCACATTATGAGAAATCCTTTAAATTTAAATGGCAAGTTTTCATAAGTGGCTTTGGGGGGGGGTGTTTTTTCTTTGTTTTAAGATCACCATTTATGTATATATGGAAAGGAGAATAAAAACAATAGTCTGCAAATATCAAATGCAAGATACCTTATTGCTATATTTTTTAAAAAGAGTACATGGAATCAGAGATGAAAAATTATTTTGGTTTGTCATTTTTAAGTGGCTTCATAGAATTATATTTCTTTTAATTTCACAAAAAGACATCTGTCCCCAGGAACTGTAACAAAATATTGCTATGGTTGTATTTTTAATCAGAGGCAACAGTAGAAAGATACTAACCAACCACCAATAGACTCCATAAAACCCAACTTTTCTGCATAAAATTTTCCATCCCTCAGCACTCCTAGAACCCTCTTCATCCCAGTCCTCCCCAAATGAATGTGCTTTTCTATTCCATATAGGTTCTTATATCATGCTTATCACTGTAGCCTTCCAGTAGTGCATTAAGCAATGTGATTAACAATTGTCACATGAGGCTTGTTCTCTCTCTCAGCCTTTCCCCAGGGAGAGAATTGTGTGGGCAGTGATTTGTTTTGGTAGATTTTCGGATTGCGGGATCTATTTATTTTTAGAAACTCTCTGCACAAAACTGCTAAATTAACACTACCTGCTAGTCAAATTCACTTGGCACATTAACCATCTGATCGGATTCCATAATTCCGTTGTCCTAATTTCATTCCATAAGTTCATTATCTCTAATGCAATGTCTCTTTTTCTTTCTCACAGTTTCTTTAAAGTTATAATACGCCTTGCCTAGGATATTAGAAAAATACAACACCCACAGTACTTCCCTTCCCCACACACAACCCTTCTAATCACAGAACAGAAAACAAAGTCAAAGTAATATACTTATAAAATTAAAGTCACATTTACAAAAACAGCTAAGATTCAATTTTAAAACTATTTCTGGGGATATTTGGATTATGGCTAAGTGAGCAGGAAGAGAACAAGATTCCTTGAAAAGGCAACTAATTATCAAACAAATTAGAATTTTTCCCCCTCTTCATATTGACATTGCGGATAATGGTTTGTTTGGGGGCTCAGCTTTATTTAGAAATAGGGCTTTCACCAGAGCCCTTTCCGCCCTATTTTAAACAAGGACAGCATTGCACTTGCCCTCATTTGCTGTAATACTGCTTGACGCTGGCTCTCCTGCCTCCCCCGCCACCCCAGCTTCTAGAGTTTAGGGGTTGTTTTTTATCCCCCAATCACCTACGGGGAAAGGCAAGAACAGAGCAGTACCAGTTGAGCTAGTGGTAACAGATGCAACTGTGCCAACTGTTTCTTTTTTTAGTACATTTGGATCCACTGGTGAGTTTGGCAGGTCGTTAACAGAATGCTGACCTCAAAACTGTAACAGAAACAAAATCACTTCTTTTTCTGTAGATACCCACTTCATATGATTGCATTTTTCGAGGCAATCCACATGTCCCATTGCTGAAGCTGTGTCAAGATTCTCATTTTCCAAAACATGAAATAAATGCACCTGAAGTACCCCACCTCAAAATTGAGTTGTCCAATTTGTTGTGTTCATTAATTCCTGTTGCCCAGAGTGATTAACAATACCAAATAGACAATAGCTATTTGTTTATTGCATTTCCAAAAGTATAAATGCCAACTTCAGCAAGCAGTCACACTGTTTCAATACAAGAGTGAAGCAATAGCCTTAAGGCAGGCTGAAAGTGGTTACTGGCTTTATGGAAACTGGATTACTGATTAAAATAATTTTGTGTTGTGAAAAACAGTAAGCCGCTTTGTTATGGGAGGAAGGTTTCCCTAGCCCACTGTATAGAAGTGAGACTTCTGACCACTCTCCCTAGGGAGATGTCGGCCACAATGGCGGGGTTTTTTTGTTTTGATTTGGTTTTTTGGTTTTTATGTTTTGGTTTTTTCTCTTTTTAAAGTAAGGCAAAACCATGCCAAGCCTAGAAGTGGAATTTTGCACAATCAAAAGGGTTGTCAAACAAATATCCTGAGCTCCTGTTCTGACTGCAAAATAGTAGCTTGGTGCCACGCCCTCATCTTTACAGATCATGGTAGAGTATCTCAATTAATCAACACTTAAGGGCATTCTTCAAACATTCTTTGCTTATTCTTACACCATTACCATAGACAGCGTGTTTTCTTCAGAGTAGATCCTGTTTACTGAACTTTTTATCCATACTGGTAGTCTTTTCATTTTACCACTACACATATTTTTCAGGTTCCTCATCCATGAGTAACCAACACAGACCTTGACTGTTTAGAACCTAATGAGCACACAGGATATTATGCACATAAGTTGTAATATATAAATAGCTAGGCAATCAGAAAATATGTAAAGTTTAATATAGATAAAAATTTTAAAAGAAATTATATAAACAAACGTGGCATTTGTGTGAGGAAGGAATAATCTGTTTGAGGAGAAGAAAATAATGATTTTGAATTAGCAAACAAACTCTAAGAGTGATCAAAGAAGAGCTTGCCGCACAATGGACCCTACGTAAATAAACCTCTTCCTTGTTGTCATCAGTATGTGGCCTAAGAGGACAAACCAATCAGAGTTTGTCTGATATTTTACTAAAAAGATTGAAGTTCAATTAGAAAAAGGACTTTTTCAGAATATTCCTCCATTTTTAATCTTTACATTCCCATGGTACATATAGGAGTATAACACAATAGTATTAAATTACTTTTTACTTTAAGATAACTTATTTTTAAAATCTATTGGCACCTCTTAAGCAACTGTAGTACCTCCTAAGAGACATTTTAAAATACTTATTAATCATTTGTATTACAGTATTGCCTAGAGGCCTATAAGTGGCTTTTACTGGATCATGGTCACTGATGATTTCTTACAAAATAAAAATCCTGCTTCTATACAAATGTGACCACTGGAAGTGTGTGTTACAAGTCCTGTTCTGTGAAAATTCAGAACATCTGAGTTGCTACAAACCCATGGCTCTTTACTTCAAAGCTGTAGCTCTCGGGTCTGGAGGTCCCCAGTTCAATCCCCGTTGTGTTGCCCAAGAGGGTGTCTGTCAAACGAACATCCTTTATAACAAAGGATGAACACTTAACATACATTATATCTATATCTAGCTATACACACAAATACTCTGTGGCAGTACAGGATATTCAAAATCAGAAGCAAAAGCCGCACATTTATTATGCTAGTTTTCATGTTAGTACAAAGAAGATTCTTGTAGCTCACACTTCACAACAGTTCTATTGTCCGAGTTCTGGAGACAAACCACATCCCCTGTGTGCACACATTTGCTATGTGTTTTGTAAATAAGAACTGGGGAATGCCATCTTCACTTTTAGAATGTTGACATTTAAACAAAATTTTTTTGATCAGATTGCTTTTCAAAGTTTTCCCACTAATATTCTATATATTACTTTTGTTTTTAAAATGACTCCAGAAGTAAACACAAATACTGAATAAGTATGGAGATCAATGAAGTATTCAGCAATTCTTAGGAAATATTCAAATAATGTTCAAATGAAATAAATATATATCTATCTTATGAGAGGGTGACTGTGCCAAGTGAATTTGAGTAGACTGGCAACGGTAAGGACATTTTTTGAGTAATGCTCAGCACAAGACAACTATATTAACTCCTTTAAAAATAAAGGATAAAATGAAATACAACTAAACACAAGCTTTGTGTAAAATTCTCTCTTTTGACCTGTGGGACGCACTGTTCTCAGGGAACATAGCAGATATTAAATACGTTAACCCAAGAAGTAGCATGGACTAGGAAATATCTGAGCTGAATGAATCCTGCCAGGTTTGTCTCTAACGGGGTTCAACAAAATTTTATCCGAGACCCAGTTTACATAGATTCACAAGCCCTGAAGTGAAGAAAGGTTCACATTTGAATTAACCCTATTTTCCCATAGTTTAATTTAATTGTGAATCTATAGGCAAGGTGTGGGTTTGATGAACTCAGAAGCAAGCCAGAAGCAAGGTTAGGACTAGGTACAGCTCTCATGCAATCACAACAGAACTCTGATACCAGGAAAACAAGTTTCTTAAGTTAGGACAGGGATCAGCAACCTTTGGCATGCAGCCCATCAGGGAAATCTGCTGGTGGGCCAGGACAGTTTGTTTACCTGCAACATCCACAGGTTCGGCCGATCACAGCTCCCACTAGCTGCGTTTTGCCATTCCAGGACAATGGGGGCTGCGGGAAGCGGGGCCAGCACATCCCTCTGCCCATGCCGCTTCCTGCAGCCCCCATTGGCCTGGAGCAGCGAAAAGCAGCCAGCAGGAGCTGCAATCGGCCGAATCTGTGGATGCTGCAGGTAAACAAACTGTGCCAGCCCGCCAGCGGATTTTCCTGGTGGAAAGGTGCCAAAGGTTGCCAATCCCTGAGCTAGGATATAATTAGTATGGAAACCAAAGTATTATCAACAGTTTTGTTTTTATTATTGAGACATTTCTCTGTATTTGGAAAACCAGAGAAGCCAAAATAAGTGTATGGGGTCACTGCCTACCAGAGTTAGGCAGACAAAGAGGCGACAAATTTGAGTGTTGGGACTCAAATGATAGGTCATAAGAAAAAGGTACTACTGAAATTTTCGCTATTAAATGCACATTATTTTATCACCAGCACGTGACATCTTGAAGGGATGAAAAACTGGGTGACTAGAAGTTCTTTGTCTGCAGGAAAATGAAAATGTTTGGTTAGGAATGTTGTTCAAAAGAAATTACTGTGGGTTAGCTAGAGCACAAAGTCTCCATTGAAGTAATAAGATGGCAGTAGAACAGCTGTAATAGCACACCAGTGTTTGAAAATATTAAATGATATATTATACATGTACAGAGCCACGGGTAAGGTGCTTTTTGAAAAATTCATTATCTCCTTTATCCAGACTACAGTAGCCCAGTTTAGTTACAAACGGGAAAAAGAGCCTTTGAAGATGTGAAAGAAAAGAGTCCTTTCGTTATCAGAAAAGAATCAACTTGAATGGACCTCTATATATTTTTGGTTCAGATGAGGACTTAGAGAACTTTGTTTCACAAGGAATTGAACAAGATATGTTAGATGGAAAGTCAGGACAATTATTACTGGTTAAACACCAACAGTGTGCTTCGCACTACACAAGGAAACAAAGTCCCTGTTCTGAGTACTATTCCAATTATAAAGCTGAGAGAGACTCTCTTTTATGCTTCAAAATATATGTAGAAAGGCAGACTGAAATCAAGACTCAAGATACAGGATGTTTAGCTTTGTTATATTTATAAATGTGATAATTTTATTTGCAATTGGTTTCTTTGATTAGGTCTGTGTTCATAGCAGGCACTAGGATTTTAACAACAGTCCATCTGGCTCAGAGGTGCTAACTAAGTTTTTGCGTTCACATAATTTCTACACAGAGAATATGCCAGCATTACAAATTGCTCAATTTCTTAATCCTTATACATGAATTCAGTAAACAGCTTGACTTCTGCATTTAAACATAGAAGACTCATTACAAGGTGCAGAAAATACTGGTAGATCCTAACTACATATACAGTCAGACACATGCAACAGTCGAGGTGTCTCCAGAAACTTCCCCTAGCTCTCAAAATAGGTTACCTTAGAAATTTTATGGTCTCTGATCCATAACATGCTTTGCTCTTCAAGGAATGAAAAAGTATTGTATAAAAAGAACCTTAAGCTCCTCACCATCTTCTAGCTTGTCCTTGCCATAAATATCGGACTTACCAAATGGCTACTCTACTGGGATTACAATTCCTACCCTGCATGCAAGCGAGCTGTGGTAGTCCATGAATTCATTAAATTGTGCCATTCCAGTGGCACAATTTAATATGATTTACAGCTAGAACAAAAATGACGTGCAAGAAAAATCAGTCCCATGTTACATAAGTTATTTAATAAATGAATCATTACAAAGTCATTCTATTTTGGGATCTGGCTATACATCATAAAGGTGGAGGTTACCAGAATCAGTCAGTTGAAATGCATTCTTCATACTATGTGCTTATCTTGCAATATATTTCATTTTAGAGGTTTTGTTTGGTATATCATCATAAATCAACAAATCTGTTTCTCAAATGTGCGTTACTAAGCAACTGTTACCAAGACCTTCTGTAATTAAGATTAAAATTCCAAGGTAACAATACCCAAACACAGCGTATTTTTAATAGACAAAAAGAACTGGGCATATTCATATTAAAAGAGAAAGATTTGTTAATTGAATATAGTTTTACAGTTGACAATCTTGATATCTAAAAGGATGCTGTGTATGTCAGTGGTAGGTATCTCCTTTCATATACAGATCTGATGTACAGTATACATACTTTGCAATATGGAGATCTGGCCATATTTACCCCCAACTGTATAGCTTTCAGACAAATTACTACCTTGCTGCATCACCCAAGGGAATTTCATCATTTGAGACATCTTTCATTCTTCCATTTGGGCAACTGAGTGATAAGAATGTCTTAGTTTTCATATTTTACAGTAAAAAAGAAAAAGGAGTACTTTTGGCACCTTAGAGACTAAAATTTATTTGAGCATAAGCTTTCGTGAGCTACAGCTCACTTCATCGGATGCATCAATGTGGCATCAATGCATCCGATGAAGTGAGCTGTAGCTCACGAAAGCTTATGCGCAAATAAATTTGTTAGTCTCTAAGGTGCCACAAGTACTACTTTTCTTTTTTGCGAATACAGACTAACATGGCTGCTACTCTGAAACATATTTTACAGTGTAGTTTTAATAATAAAATTATATACAAGTACTGAATGCCACAAATTGCTTTGTATTCATGGATGAAGCTGCATCTGAAGCAAAGAAAAGTAGAGCTGACCAGAGAAAACAATTCAATTTCATAGTTTCAAAATTTCTCTTCAGACTGGAACCTGAGCTCTTCAGTTTAGGAAGAGACTGAGAGTATGTGTGCCCCCGTCCAGTTGGGGCACTGGTTTGGGAAGTGGAAGACCCAAGTTCAAGTCCCTACTCTGCCTGATTCAGAGCAGAGTTTTTGATCCCAGAGCACTTTGACCTAACCATCAGGCTAGACAGAATGAGAGTCTCTCCCGCTATCCCCTCCAAAAACTGAACTAAAACTGCTTCATCTCTGCAAAATGTTTCAGTTTTGATGAAACAACTTTTTGGATAAAATTTTATATAGTCAAAAATATTTCAACCAGCTCTAAAGAAATACTTTGAAAATACTGGTTTCAGAGTAGCAGCCGTGTTAGTCTGTATTCACAAAAAGAAAAGGAGTACTTGTGGCACCTTAGACACTAACAAATTTGAGCATAAGCTTTCGTGAGCTACAGCTCACTTCATTGGAAAATACTGTGGTCATTTTTCATGATGCATCCATAACAGCAGCCCAAAACAAGCCATTTTTTTCAGTCATGCTTAGATGTGAACAATTACCAAACAACTTATTACATCCATTATTAGGAAGACAAAGTGGCCTCAGTCTGGTTGTGTCACACTTGCCATGAACTTTACTATCCTCTCTCCTGTGCTAGAGCTTCACTGAATCTGTGCTATCTCCACTGTCCTTGATTCTCAAGCAATGACAGTTGCCATTTATATCTCTACTTCCCTTTGAATGTTAAATTCCTGTAGATTCTCTCTCTCTCTTTCTACTGTTTCCTCCCAGAATATATTTTAATTCACTGACTGTATTACCATCATTGGGTAAAGACAATGAGGAGTCCTTGAGGCACCTTTAGGCATGTCTACACTAAGAAATTAGGTTGATTTGATAGAAGTCGATCTTTAACAACCGATTTTATACAGTTGATCGTGCATGTCCCCACTAAGTGCATTAGGTCAGCAGAGTGCGTCCTCAATACCATGGCTAGCATCGACTCACGGAGCGTTGCACTGTGGGTAGCTATCCCACAGTCCCCACTGCCCATTGGTATTCTGGGTTACGCTCCCAATGCCTGATGGGGCATAAACATTGTCACGGGTGATTTTGGGTACATCATCAGTCTCCTCTCCTCCGTCCCTCCTTGAAAGCAATGGCAAACAATCATTTTGCGCCTTTTTTCCTCGGTTATCTGTGTAGACGCCATAGCACGGCAAGCATGAAGTCCACTCAGCTGTACACTGCTTTTGTGAGCATTGCAAACACCTCTCACATTATCCTGCAGTATGTGCAGAGCCTAGCTAGGGGCCCGCCAGCACAAGGAAAATTGTGAAGAGGACATGGACACAGACCTTCCTGAAAGCACAGGATGTGGCAATTGGAATATCATGACAGCACTGGGGCATGCTGAGACAGTGGAACGCTAATTCTGGGCCCAGCAAACAAGCAGATTGGTGCGCCTGCATAGTGTTGCGGGTATGGGATGATTTCCAGTGGCTGTGAAACTTTCAGATCCGTACAACCACTTTCATGGAACTTTGTGAGTTGCTTTCCCCCGCCCTGAAGCACAGGAATACCAAGATGAGAGCTGCCCTAACAGTTGAGAAGTGAGTGGCGATAGCCCTGTGGAAGCTTGCAACACCTGACTGCTACCAGTCAGTCGGGAATCAATTCGGAGTGGGCAAATCTACCATGGGGGCTGCTGTGATCCAAGTACCAGGGCAATCGATACCCTTGTGCTAAGAAGGGCAGTGACTCTGGGAAATGTGCAGGGCATAGTGGATGGCTTTGCTGCAATGAGGTTTCCTAATTGTGGTGGGACGATAGACGGAACGCATATCCCTATCTTGGCCCCGGACCACCTTGCTAAAGAGTACATAAACCGCAGGGGTACTTCTCAATGGTGTTGCAAGCACTGGTGAATCCCAAGGGCCATTTCACCAACATCAACATGGGATGGTCGGGAAAGGTGCATGACGCTCGCATCTTTCGGAACTCCGGGATGTTCAAAAAGCTGCAAGGGACTTTCTTCCCAGACCGGAAAATTACCATTGGGGATATTGAAATGCCAATAATTATTCTTGGGGACCCAGCCTATCCCTTACTCCCATGGCTCATCAAGCCGTACACAGGCAGCCTGGACAGCAGTAAGGAGAAGTTCAACTATAGGATGAACAAGTGCAGAATGGTGGTAGAATGAGCCTTTGGCATTTAAAAGGGCACTGGCACAGTTTTCTGACTAGGTTAGACCTCAGCAAAAGCCATATTCCCATTGTTATTGATGCTTGTTGTGTGCTCCATAATATCTGAGAGAGTAAGGGGGAGACGTTTATGGCAGGGTGGGAGATTGAGGCAGATCACCTGGCGGCCACTTTTGAGCAGCCAGACACCAGGGCAATTAGAAGAGCACACCAAGGAGCGCTGCGCATCAGACAGGCATTGAAAAACAGTTTCATGACTGAGCAGGCTACGGTGTGACAGTTGTGTGTGTCTGTCCTTGATGAAAGCTGCCACCTTTGGTGAATGTCCTTCCCTGTAAGCCAATCCCCCTCCCGCCTTCGACCACAGTTGGCACAGAAAATAAAGTCCCTATTGTTTTGAATCCATTCATTATTTTTTTAAAAAAACCTTGAGATAACTGGCAATGCTGACTAGTAAAAGGAAGCCTGGGTGTACAAAATATTTGATAACAGGGTGGGGTGAGGGAGGAGAGAAGGAAAATGCCACATTGCTTATTGTAGCCACACTACAAATCAAAACTGTTCGAATGACAGCTTTCTATTGCTTGGGCCATCCTCTGGAGTTGAGTGGCAGGGTGCCCGGAGCCTCCCCCTCCACATTCTTGGGCGTCTTGGTGAGGAGGATATGGAACTTGGCAAGGAGGGTAGGCGGTTACACAATGGTTGCAGCGGGGGTCTGTAGTCTAGTTGCCTTTCCTGCAGCTCCACCAGATGCCTCATCAATTCCGTTTGCTCTCCCATTAGCCTCAGCATCTCCTCCTGAATATTACGATCACACGCACTGTATGCTTTCCTGGCCTCTGTCACTGAATGCCTCCATGCATTCAGCTGTGCCCTATCAGTGCGGGAGGATTGCATGAGCTCTGAAAACATGTCATCATGTGCGATTCTGGCATATATATCAGCATTTCTTCTGCTGGATCGGAGTTCTGCCTGCCCAGATTCTTCTCCCCCATACAGCAATCAGATCCAGTGTCTCCTGTTTGCTCCATGCTGGAACTCGTTTGCAATTCTGGAACTGCATGGTCACCTGTTCTGCTGAACACTCCAAGCTGACCAAACAGGAAATGAAATTCAAAAGTTCCCGGTTCTATTCCTGTGTACCTGGATAGTGCAGCAGAGTTGAAAGTGCTGTCCACGGAGGTCCCATTGGAACACTCTCGGCTAGCTCCCAGAAGCCAATACCATCGAATTGCACAGTGCTGAGTCTACATTATCCCATATTCGACGCAGGAAGGGAGGAGTACCGCAGTCGATTTTAAGAGCCCTTTAGGTCAGCGGAACAGGGTTGGTTGTGTAGATGCATTCATTATAAAAATCGACCTAACACGGCTAAATTCAACCTAACCTCGTAGTGTAGAACAGGCCGCAGAGACTAACAAATTTATTTGGACATAAGCTTTTGTGGGCTATAACCCACTTCATCAAATGCTTGGAGTGGAAAATTCAGTAAGAAGGTATGAATATACAGCACGTGAAAAGATTGGAGTTGCCTTACCAAGTGGGAGGTCAGTGCTAACGAGGACTGTCATAAATATAAAGGGAAGGGTAACCACCTTTCTGTATACAGTGCTATAAAATCCCTTCTGGCCATAGGTAAAAACCTTTCATCTGTAAAGGGGTAAAAAAGAAGCTAAGATAACCTCGCTGGCACGTGACCGAAATGACCAATGAGGAGACAAGATACTTTCAAAGCTGCGGGGGGGGAGGAGAAGGGTTCATCTGTCTGTGTGATGCTTTTGCCAGGAACAGATCAGGAATGCAGCCTTACAACTGTTATTTAGTAAGTAATCTAGCTAGAAATGCATTAGATTTCCTTTTGTTTAATGGCTGGTAAAATAAGCTGTGCTGGATGGAATGTATATTCCTGTTTTTGTGTCTTTTTGTAACTTAAGTTTTGCCTACAGGGATTCTCTATGTTTTGAATTTGATTTCCCTGTAAGGTATTTACCATCCTCATTTTACAGAGGTGATTCTTTTATCTTTTCTTTAATTTAAATTCTTCTTTTAAGAACCTGATTGATTTTTCATTGTTCTGAAGATCCAAGGGTTTGGGTCTGTGTTCACCTGTACCAATTGGTGAGGATTTTTATCAAGCCTTCCCCAGGAAAGGGGGTGTAGGGATGGGGGGGAAGACGTCTCCAAGTTGGCTCTTTCCCGGTTCTTTGTTAACACGCTTGGTGGTGGCAGCATATGGTTCAAGGACAAGGCAAAGTTTGTACCTTGGGAAAGTTTTTAACCTAAGATGGTAAGAATAAGCTTAGGGGGTCTTTCATGAAGGTCCTCACTTCTGTACCCTAGAGTTCAGAGTGGGGAAGGAACCTTGACAAGGCCAATTCAATTTGGGCGGATGTGGCCCATTCTCAACAGTTGACAAGAAAGTGTGAATATCACCAGAGAGAAAATTACTTTTTGTCGTGACCCAGACACTTCCAGTCTTTATTCAGGCCTAATTTGATGGTGTCAAGTTTGCAAATTAATTCCAGTTCAGCAGTTTCTCACTGAAGTCTGTTTTTGAAGGTTTTTTTTGTTGAAGAATGGCCACTTAAGTCTGTTATTGAGTGTCCGGGGGACTGAAGTGCTCTCCTACAGGTTTTTGAATGTTACAATTCTTGATGTCTGATGTGCGTCCATTTATTCTTTTGCATAGAGACTGTCCAGTTTGGCCAATGTACATGGCAGAGGGGCACTGCTGGCACATGATGGCACTATAGTATCTCCTCTGTTTCCTTCACATTTCTCTTTCTGACATTTAAGTTATTAAGTATCAGAGTGGTAGCTGTGTTAATCTGTATTCACAAAAACAATGAGGAGTCCGGTGGCACCTTAAAGACTTACAGAGAAAGTCGTTTAACACCTTAAAACAACAACAAATAAAGACTAACTAACCTGTCAACACTGGTTCTCCACTTGTAAGGTAACTACCTTCTCTTCATGTGTCAGTATATTTTTGCCTACATCTGTAATTTTCATACCATGCATCTAAAGAAGTAGGTTTTTTACCCACGAAAGCTTACGCTCAAAAAAAATCTGTTAGTCTTTAAGGTACCACCAGACTCCTCATTATTTAAGGTATTACCTACCTCAGAGAAGTGATTCTAAGGCTTAATGTTTTACACCACTTAGAACATATGTGACCAAATTCATCACTGTCTGAAGAGGGTGCATCTTCCACTGAAGTCAATTAAAGCTTAAAGCAACAGTGAAATTGGACTGCAGAATTAGTAAGAGCTATGTAAGAACTATTATTATTTCATAACAGAGCAAGGCAAATGTTTTTCACCCAAAACTTTTTTTTGCAAGAAAAATGCAGATTGAGGTTGACTACAATAATTTGCAAATTTTGAATTTGCCAAATTTTCAGTTTAAAAAAAAATAGAAAAAAGTTTCCAAAAAATTTAAAGGTTTTGTTTTGACATTTTCAAAATTAAACAATTTTGATATTTCAGTTCAATATTCCTTTTTGTTTAGAATTTTCCTGCAATTTTATTTTTAAAAGGATTAAAGAAACTGGAAAATAAAACAAACCATTTTGTTGTGGGTCAATCTGAAATGTTTTGAGAGTTGGTTTTGTTTTTTTCAATTTTTCAGTTCAGCCACGAAATCAAATATTATTCAAACAGCTCTTTTTCTTAATTCCTTTCACAAACTAAAATAAAACAGAGACGATATTGTCCCACTTCTATTATTTTCCACAGAGGTGCTGCGTGCACAAACCCCTTTGTATGACGGGAATCTCTAAGGAGATGCCAGATGTAGCTATAAAATTGCCCACTGGTAGCGATGAACAAAAAGCACCTTTCACGATCCTCTCTCCAAAGAGCTCTTTCATTGCAGTGTGCAACAAAACTAAATACTATGGTACACTTCGTAAGACAACGTGAAATATTTTAACCCTACTCTATTGTAGACAATAAACCAATATGTTCTTTAAACTCTAAGCAAATGACAAGGTTCTCTCAGTCAAGGGTCATCATGTCTCCAAGTCACTACTCATAACAGTCCTTCAAGAGTATGAGGAGCTCCAGATCACCAAGCAAAAAAGATATTTTATTGTTTTAAATAGTATTTTTGCCTAACAGTTTTATATAACTGATGTACCTAATGTAAATAAGCATGCAGCTATGGCAGTGAGAGACATTACAGAAATGAATAAAATAAATGACATGACAACCTTTTTGCAGAAAAACGTATATTTTTATTTATACACTGAAAAGTGACTATGTACAAATGACTGCTTAGGTTCTGCTCCCTATATGTATTTACAATCAGACTGTACCTGCTAATTTTAGAGGCAGGAAGTATTAACTGTTTTTCACTTATTTGCTCTGCAGAGGTAACACAGAATTAACCAGATTCTACACCCTATTGCTCATCAACAGAATTGTTTACTGAGTTGCAATCTCTGCAAACAACTGAAAGAACTTGGCACAGCTAAAGTCTCTTCAGCTCAATTGTTTATTTCTTCCTCCATCCACAAGTCCCATCTAGTACCGTTCTATCCACTGCAGATGTGATCCAGATTTCCTTGTCCAATGACAGTTTCAGCTTTAACCAGTTACCGCTCTGGGAAAACTGCTCAATAACTGGGTGATGCTTGACTACTTGTGGAGCTATATAGACTGATACCAGTCTAATTTTCCTCCCTTAGTTCATCTACTCCTTAACCTGCCACTACCAAAAGAGAGGTTTCTTTAGTATAATTTGTTTGATTGCACGGATGAAAGTAATGCTGCAAACGCTTTCATGGTGCATATTCCTGCTTCTTGAAAATAAAAAAAATAATATCAGATCATTTCTCTGTTTTTGCTTTAAAAATACATTTTTGAAAAACTATAAATAAAAAAATCTGATAAAAATGCTCTCATCCATTAAACTGACACAGAAAAAACAGTAAAGTTGTCATATATTACCAATTTGAATTAGTAACCATAATTTTAATATATACATACACACGCGTGCGTGCACACACACACACAGAAACCCTACTTTGTGTTGAGTAATATATATTTTAAATAATAAAGTGCAGCTATATCAATTATTTTACAGCTTCTGTAGAATCTTCCACCACAGTAAGAGCAAATGTAGAATGGGGAAATACCACTGATTCCCCCAAAACATACACATTTATAAATTCCTTCATCTGATCTGGATCAAAGAGAGTACACATGATTATAAGTAACTATACATGACTAAGTCTAGTCTCAGCTTGAATCTGTTTGCCCTCATTACACAACAAATATTTATTTACATTGCAAAATAACATATGCAACATTATGATAGATCAGGACTTCATGATTATGGAAAAGTACATGGTACTGCTGGTGAGGCTTAGAAATCTAATCTCTGCCTAACTTTAGAGGCTTAGAGAAAGTAGCTATCTAAGTCCTGACTGAAACAATATCTTACTTTTGAACTAAAGATCTGGGACTAGAACCGTAGCTAGCAATATATTCCAAATTGGCATTTGAGTGTACCTAAGAACCAAGTCAAAGCAAAAACAAAAAGGGAAGAAGTAACTCCTCTTTTAAGGATTTCCATCAAACAAGTTTTAAACATATCAATACAAACATCATGAGAATTCCTAAGAGACAAAAACATGCAAGTTAATTAGTCTTAAATTGTGCACTATTTAAAATTACGTTCTATGTTCTCCATGCTATGAGGAATACTAACCCTACTTGTAATTACTGTGTAGGTTTGAGCTTCCAGTAAAGCCTTCTGATTTGTAACT
Source organism: Dermochelys coriacea (assembly GCF_009764565.3). Classification (NCBI taxonomy): domain Eukaryota; kingdom Metazoa; phylum Chordata; order Testudines; family Dermochelyidae; genus Dermochelys; species Dermochelys coriacea. Next base: position 233,921,829 of record NC_050069.1, read on the forward strand.
ACAGAAATGTGTTTTGACAAGCCTATGTCGTTCTGTTCTACATTTTGTGTCCTAAATTCAAGACCCAAAAGTCTAGCAGACAATCATTTTTATATTCTGGAGCCAAAACTTCCAAAACCTGTCAAATGCAGAGAAATCTTTAGACAAAGAATTATTTTCAGAATAAAGTAACATCTTTTTAACTATTTGGGAGCAGCAGAGGAAGTAAACTAATTAATAAATACTGAAATGGCTTCAATGCTCCTGAACATATTCATCACCACTGGGGTTTTTTGGAGTCAAAAGACACTGGTTCATGACTACTTGTCCAGGACTATATTCAATAGATCTGTCAGAGGTTTTCTTTCACTTACTGTTCATTGGTTAATAGATTCCCAGACCTTGAGGAGCCATTGTGATAATTTAGTCTGACCTTTTCTATAAAGACAGGCCATAGAACTTCCCCAAAATAATTCCTAGAGCAGATCTTTTAGAAAAATATCCAACTTTGATTTAAAAATTGTAACTGATGGAGAATCCACATCACCCTCGGAATTTCTTGGCTTGTTTAAATAATCATCAGTGGACCAGAGTCAGAATCAATAATGCTAATTAAACCTATACAGAAGAAACTACATTATTTCAAGCCCAGTCTCCTCAAAAATAAGAGGGAATGTACCCTATAAAAGGAAAATAAAATCAGAGGCTGCTAAGTACTAAGGGTACGTCTACACTTAAAATGTTGCAGCAGAGTCATCGCAGCACTTAGTGCACATCTACTCTGGCAAAGTTACAGCACCGCTCAGAGAGTGCAGAAGGAAAACCGCTGTTGTGTGTTCACACTGACAGCTGCCTGCACAATAGCGTGTTCACACTTGTGGCACTTGCAGGGCTATTTGGAGTGGTGCATTCTGAGCAGCTATCCCACAGAGCACCTCTTTCTCTTTTGCCGCTAAAACTTGTGGGAAGGCAGAGGGGGGTCACAGGGCATTCCGGGTCCAGTCCCAATGCCCTATGATGCATTGCTTTGCATCCCAACAATCCCTGTACTTCCATTCACATTTGGCGCCATCTTTCAATGGTTTGCATACTGCGCACCCTGCCTCTTTCAGGCTGCAGGAATGGATCCTGAGCTGTTGACCAGTATGCTGCTTGCTCCGACCAACATGTCATGAGTGGCAGTGGAGTTATTCCTTAAACTACAAGAGAAGAGTGTGACGTTGATCTTGCCACGCTAGTAGCTACAACATGAGATTGCTTGTGACACTCACGGAGGTATGACCACAGTGGAATGTCACTTTTGGGCTCAGGAAACAAGCAGTGCGTGGTCAGATCACATCATGATGCATGTCTGGGATGATGAGCAGTGGCTGCAGAACTTTCACAAGCAAAGTCACATTCATGGGACTGTGTGATGAGCTCGCCCCAGCCCTGCAGCGCAAGGACACGAGAATGAGAGCTGCCCCGTCGCTGGAGAAGCACGTGGTGATTGCATTGTGGAAACTGGCTACTCCAGACTGCTACCAATCGGTCACCAGTTCGGAGTGAGAAAGTCGACCGTTGTGTGGACTTGTGTTGATGCAAGTGTGCACGGCCACTAATCACATACTGCTCCGAAAGACTGACTCTGGGCAACATGCGTGATATTATGGATGGCTTTGCACAAATGGGCTTCCCTGTGGAGGTGTGATAGATGGCACGCATATTCCCATTCTGGCACCAGACCACCTAGCCACCGAGTACATTAATCACAAGGGGTATTTCTAAAATGGTTCTCCAGGTGCTTGTGGATCATCGTGGACGTTTCATGGACATTAACACATAACGCATGCATCTTTCGGAACACTGGCCCATTCAGGAAGCTGCAAGCAGGGACTTTCTTCCTGGACCAGAAGATCACTGTAGGAAAGTCGAAATCCCCATTGTGATCCTGGGAGACCCCACTTACCCCTTAATGCCAGGCCTTATGAAGCCATACATGGGGCAACTTGACAGCAAAAAGCGATTTAACAACAGGCTGAGCAAGTGCACAATGACTGCTGAGTGTGCTTTTGGCCATTTAAAAGCCTGCTGGTGATGCCTGTATGGGAAGCTGGACATGGCCGATTACAACATTCCTATGCTTATAGCTACATGCTGTACGCTCCATAATATTTGTGAAGGGAAGCGTGAAAGCTTCACTCGGGCTGGACCGCAGAGTCTCAGCGCCTGGAGGCTGAGTTTGAATAGCCAGAGACCAGGGCTATTAGAGGGGTACAGCACAGGGCCAGAGGGATCAGGGATGCCTTGAGGCAGCAATTTGAATTTGAAAGACACTAATATTTGTTGCCATGCTCAGGATTGCAGTTCTTGTAATGCTACGAGGTGACTGGTGCACATGATGCAAGAAGAGGCTTTAACATAATTGTATGTTGCTTTGCAGTGCTCTTTTGGCTTTCACTTAATAGAATAAAGATTGCTTTCAAACCAAAACAATTCTTTTATTAAAAGTCAACAACCGGAGGAGCGAGTCAAATGACAAAAATACATCAGCAGGGAGGGAGATGGGGGGAAGTGAAGGTCTCCAGAGGAGGAGGGGTCCCGGGATGGCTACAGACTTGTATATGTCCAGGGATCATACCCAACCTTCTCCTTTGGAATACAATGCAGTGACTGCTGTACTTCCCCAGGGTCAAACTGCAGAAGGATGAGTGTTGAGTGCAGTGAGTAGTGGGAGTCCACACTGCTGGACTATGAGGAGGGAGGAGTGTAATGCTGTGGGTAGAGAGTGGAGCCAGAAGGCTGATAACAGTGTGTTGGCAGTGTTGGGGGAGGGGGGGTGCGTGGGAAAGAGTTTTGTGATAGCAGCTGCAGGCGAGGGCAGGTATGGAGCCGCTCAGTTTGAAGAGCTAGTGTCACCTGAAGCATGTCCACTTGGCGCTCCATAATGTTTAAGAGCCGCTCTGTGGCTTCTTTCTGGTGTGCCGTGTTCTCCTTTCAGTCCCTCTTCTCACTGTCCCTCCACTCCTTCAATTCCTGTTTCTCAGCGGCGGAACGCATCATAACCTCATAGAGAAAGTCCTCCTTAGTTCTTAGCCGCTTTCTAATTCTGCGCAGCCATTCTGCCACCGATAAGGGAGGCTGGCCTTCCAAGGTCATCTCTGTGAAGTTTAAATGCAACATTTTACAGAAGCAGTATTGTTTGCAACACAGACAAAACTGATTCAGTGCTTTAAAACACAGCCAGTACTCACACACCTGTCACTAACTGGCTGACCCCAGGCAAGCACACATGAACCACAAGACCCCCAAAATGGTGAGTAGCTGCAGGGGCAGGATGAATCACTCTTCCCGGACCCTGCTCTACACGGGGCGCGTGGCTCTTGGGGAGAGCCAGCACTGTAGGGAGGCTTGATAATTAATCCTGTCCCCAGACTTTCCACAGAAGGTGACCGTTATGGAAGATATCTCGCTGCTGAGGGTGAGCAGGGAAATCAAGGGAGGATCTTCTCCAAGCCTGTGGCTACCGCCCTGGCCCCATATGCGGCTCGCCTGTGTGCAGCAATGGTCCTCCCTATCCCTGTGACGACACAGTGGCGTGGGAAAGTTACTGTTAACGGGGCAAGAAACAAAGTAGCTCTGTCGAGGAACCTGCAGTAGCGGATTGTCCAGTATCTCCATGAGTTTCCTGGAGATCTCTGAGGGAGATTCCTCTGAAGCAAAGGAGTCTATCAACAGCCTGTTCTGCAGCTCAGAATAGGCATGTGGTGGGAGACACACCTGCTTTCTGCAAGCCTCCTGCCCCCAACAACTCGCAACAACGATTCCCAAAAATCCAATCCACTTACCAGGGGTCCCCTCTTCTGTTTGCGCTTTGCCAAGATCCAACTGCTATGACTGGCTAGGCTCCTCTTGGGTAGAAAAGAGCTCCTGACTGCATGCATCTCTGGCCTCCGAGACATCCTCTTCCTGTGAGTCCCCTTCCCGCTCTTCGTCCAAAATTTCCTCCTCCTGGCTCAGTCCACTCTTGACTGGCATGTAAGCCAATGAAGTATCCACAGGGGCCTTCACAGCAGAAGTGGGGTCGCCACCGACTATAGCATCCCACTCTTTGTAGAACTGGCAGCTCGTGGGTGCAGCACCAGAGCAGCATTTTGCCTCCCGCGCGTTCCGCAGCTCCTTCACTTTTACCCTACACTGCAGTGTGTCCCGGTCATGGACCCTTTCTATCATACATCATGAAATCTGTCCGAAGGTATCATAATTCCTACAGCGGGAGCGCAGCTGGGACTGCGCAGCTTCCTCTCTCCAAATGCCGATGAGGTCCAGCAGCTCGGCATTCTCCAAGCGGGGAATCGCCTGGTCCGTGGAGCTGGCTTGGCCACCTGGAAAGATGCGCTGAGACCCCTGCACTGATCACCAAGCAAACAGGAAGAGGACTTTCAAATTTGCAAAGGAATGTATGGGGTGGGGATAATGGTTGGTCACCTGTGGCAGGGCAGTAGAGATCAAACCGATGACCAGAGAGGTGAGAACAGGCATTGCGGGACACCTCCTGGAGGCCAATCACAGCACTGTAATCGCCACGGTGTCTACAATGGCACCACAGCGCTGTGGCCCAGTGCGGAAAGCTGTATGCCTCTCGTTGGGGGTGGTTTTGGTTTTAAGAGTGCTGCAACAGTTTCTGCGCATTAAGTGGCATGACAGTGTGTACACCTCGGGAGTTACAGCACAGAAAGCCGCTTTACTGTGCAGAAACTTGCCAATGTAAATGGGGCCTTAGCGTAGACGCTATTTACACCGACGGGAGGCATCACAGATGAGAAGAGTCTTAAGGATGGATTTGAAAGAGGACAATGAGGTGTTTCTGCATATGTGTCCTTTTATGCACAGGATGCAGCATGGCAAAAAAAGTGATGGTACTTGTTTGAAAGTTTACCAGTGGATGATGAAGGCTGCCAGAACAGATGCGGCGTTTTAGGGATGATAGGTAGGGTAGGGATACGCAATGAAGGTGTAGAGTTTCCCTCCTTCTGGAAGACAAGGAAATAGATTGATCTCTGTGATTATGTTGGATTTTTTTTTTAATCCCACTCTTTTGGATCTTCTTCTGGCAACTCTGAAAAAAATGCTGTTATCTCTATAAAATTTGTTTGACATTCCAATCAGATTTCTTTTTTGCTTATGCTTTCTATATACAATATCATCCTCCATGGAAAAGATATAATCTGTTATAGCCATTTGCCCAGTAATAAGGAGTTTCCTGCTGATGAACCAAATGACGCTTGGAACAGCAGCAGCAGCTGGGTCATCAAAATTAAGCATTTAATCACTGCTAGGAACACAGATATGGTACTCTCCTAAGTCTCTCCTCCCCCAAAGATAAGAACTATAGGTAGGGAATGTCTTCCAAGTGAGAGATTAGTGCAAGTGGGTGGTTACAAGACATCATTGGTTTGGATTCAGACGTCTGGCTGTGTATCTAAAACTTCTGAGCTACTAAATTAAGACAGAACTATTAAATAACAATTCTAAAATTTGCCAGGATTCACACAGTACTCTCTGGCAGCTATGGGGTCTAGCAGAACCCAGATTATATGTAGCATTTGGCAACAATTTTCCAAAGACAATTCCCAAATTATGTCCTAATTGTTATTAATGAATGAGGTCAAAATTTTAATCCAAACCAGCCAATGTATTATGACCTATATAGGTACTTTTCATCCTCTCATTGCACTAAAACAAAGTTTAAAATGTACCTGAAATTGCACAAACAATTGGAAAAATTGTAAGTATAAATACAGTCCAAAGTTTCACAGTACTGTCTTTCCCCTTCCTCTTCTTTTGTCCAAGTTTTCCCCCTTCACAGAGACATTATCTGGTAACTATGAAATTGGAACACTTTGCATGGTGTATGTAACAGACAAATTAAAAAATTATACTCAGTCTAATACTTTTGAAACTTTCTATGAACTAAGTAACTTCCAATGGTTTATCTTACTGGCCTTGTTTTTAAAGAATAGATGTCCATGGACATGAGGAGTTAACAGGATTCTGCCAGTCAGTCAACAACTATTACTCCTGGAGGAATTCTGCACCACTGTGCAATGCAGAATTTGTGCACAATTAATGTTCTGAACAGAATTTCCTTCTTCCCCTCACAGAAATGGGCTGCAGAGCTGCTGGTCACTACTAGAGGCCAAAAAGAAAAGGAGTACTTGTTGCACCTTAGAGACTAACAAATTTATTTGAGCATAGGCTTTCGTGAGCTACAGCTCACTTCATCGGTGCCACAAGTACTCCTTTTCTTTTTGCGAATACGGACTAACATGGCTGCCACTAGGGGCCAATGGATCTGGCAGAGTCCATCTCCCCAGCTCACAAATACAAGACACTGCCTAGGGGAGGGGAAGGAGGGTTTCCCAGCAGTTGCAGTTCCCAGAATATCCTTGAAGGAAGAAGGCAGCATGCAGGAAACTCCACACAAGCCTGGGACTCAGCATCAGGCTGTTTCTCCCTTTGGATCCCTGGGCTCTTGGGGGTAGGGGATGCAGGTGTCTGGGCTGGGGGACATCCCACAGCTGGGCTCAAGGGGGTAGGGGATGCGGGTGTCTGGTTGGGGGAGGCTGCAGCTGGACTCTGGAAGTAGGTGGTGTGGGTGTTTGCAAACCCCAGCCAGGGGGACAGAGAAACAGGAATTGGATTGTCATAAGGGTTTCTCCAACTCTCTACTTCTGGGAGGAACTTTTTTGTTGTCTATATGGTTAGAGACAAAGTTGCTGACAAGTATTTTGAAATAAACTATTCAAATAACTGAAACTGTTGTGATTATATAGTGTTATTTTAAATAAAATATGCAGAATTTTGCAGAAATTTAAAATATTGTGCACAGATTTTTTTTTGGCACAGACTTCCCCAAAGAGTAAACTGTGAGAACTACAGCTCAGCTGGATGAAACAGGTAAAGAATGAAGGAGACTGAGGCTACAGCTACACTAGAGAGCTGTATCGGTGCAACTGCGCCAAAGTAAGCTCTCTAATATAGCCGCTCTAAGATGACGGGAGAGAGCTCTTCCCATTGGCTTACCTACTCCAGCCCCAGCAAGCAGCAGTAGCTATGTCGGTGGGAGAAGCTCTCTCACTGACATAGCACTGTGCACACCAGCACTTATGTAGGCGTCACTTATGTCACTCGGGGGATGGGTTATTCACACCCAAGTGACATAGGTTATGCCAACATAAGCTGTAGTATAGACATAGCCTGAGTCAACCAGAAACAGAGTTTCATTTGTTTCTACTTTCTCTTTCAGTTTCACTCATCCTTGTCAATCTGGATCACAACTCCAGTAAGAGAGATGCAGAAGAGTTTACTCTAAATAGTGAAAGATTTACACGGAGATTTAATTGTGTTTTCAATTTCTATTACCAAAGAATTAGAATCTTGTCAAAATAAATGGTGTTCGTGGTAAATTAAAAGCAATTACAAGATCCTGGTTAAAATATTACCTGTTATTATAAGACCCCATTCAGTCAAAAGGTCAGAAAAACATTTCTAATTTGAAAAAGTTAGCATTTGCTACTCTTACAATCACATCAAAAGGCTGAATAAAAATTTGTATAAAGTAAGAACATGTTAGCTCCCTTCCCTCTGTGCATGCATGAACACGCACACACAATTTTTTATAGACCTGGAGGTGTCTGTGCTTTAGGTTTCCTTCAGTAGTTTTTCTTCAGTCTAGTTTACTAGGATTGTTCATTCTTTTTATAGATTTCAGTTCATATTCTGTCTAAAACTCTCCATGACATTTTCTCTTATTTAACCTAGTTTCACCTTCACTGTTCTCTCCCTATTCCCACTAAAAAAATCTGTAGCAAGATACGTTAAAACCTGTTGTACATGCCACCCACTTGCTTCAGTGAGTAGAGGACTTGATGGGGGGAACAGTGAAAGAGGACAGTCCCAGGAGCAAGGGAGGGAGACACTTGCTGAAGGACACTAGGTAACTCCTCTTTTCGAGAGTCTCTGGTACCCACTGGCCAGTTGCGGTAGAGGGGTATTGACTGGCCAACATTTCCCAGTATTTACTCTGGAGCAGGAGCCACATGGAACGTCTTTCAAATCCATTCCAGCAGCCCCACCCTGAACTAAGAATGGGAATCTGGCCCGACAGATGCTGAAAGTCTAGCCGATCACTGGTTTGTGGATCAGGAAGGAATTCTCTCTCCCATTGACCATCTGGCAGAGGAACAGGGAGTTTTTCACCTTCCTTGTATCACCTTCAAGCTACAGTAGGTTAAACAGGAAGGCAGTACTGAGGTACTTGGGTTGTGCTGTTAAATTTTCACAGCTTGTGGCCAGTTTCCAGTGAGGTTAAAAGGATAAAATGAACAGTTTCCAGAAATAAAAGACCTAGGATTTTGGTGATGGGCCTTAGGCTCATGGGAGAGGGTAAGACCTTGTGGCCCTCGTGGGCCAAGGTCCTCACCCTTCTGCACCACCTGTCCCTCTCATGGCAGGGGAAGATGCTAGGACTTGGAGAGAGTGGAATCCTGGTGGGTTAGTTTGAGGAGAGCCTACCCCGAGTTACAGGTTATATGGTAAGGAGCCCTGTAACCATCCACAATGGAACCAATTAAATGCCTGGTATAGGAGAGCATGGGTATATGGGCAGATAGCACCTCTCCCCGTGTTAAAGTTACATAAAAATTGCAGCCTGCAGCTTAATTCCTGCATATGTTTGTTCTCATTTTGCCACTGTGTCTGCATCAGCTACTTTGGTCTCTCTTTTCTGTATTCTGAAAAATTCATACCCAATACTCAACGTGAAAAAGGGCACATGCAAATATGTGAAACTCTGAGATCCTTTTTATTCTATATCAAGTATTGATTTCAAACATATCTCCAGGGGAAAGGCTACTGCTTAAATTTGTACTAATGTCTCTTGCTTTGTGTTAAATACCATTTCTTTACTGAGCAGTTTTGTTGGTGGTAGTCACAATATCTCCCTTTCTTTTGAATATCCTGACAAATCCAACCAGAATTCCACACCCTGGCATTCATGGATTAAAGTAATCATTGCCACACAATGCGTGAACACCATTTACATGCCAACTTTCACTGTTTCAGAGGGCTATTCCTCTACTTCTTTCTTTTTAAGAAAATTAAAAAAAAAATCTAATTGTACTACTTTGTCCCTCCCCAAAGTTCACATAAAACCCAGTGTATTTCAATTAGTTTAAAAAGCAGGGCCTCTATTTTGTCTCCCTTAGATCCACATTTATAGGGTTAAAATGTGGCGGAATTGTGTTGTGAGCACCCATTTCTTAGTTTTTTCTGAGTAAAACTGGGAAAAAACCAACAGCTACTACAAGATCTTATAGTCTTCTCACTTCCAGAAAAAAAAAATTGAGTACAAAATTACTTTACTCTTAAAAGTTAACACAGTATGAATTTAGGTTTCATTTAAAAAACTGGCCTCAAAACCAGTTGCAACCTATATGAAAAATGTGGCCATGGAGAGCTTTAGAATGTAAAAGGCTATATCCCAACATTTGTCCTACCAAGAAAAGAAAACTGGTAGAAATCTTTGGCAACTGTGAAACAAAATCTAAAAGATATAACTGTCGAGAAACTGTAAAGCTATTTCCTTTGTTTAAGAAATACTCTGAAGTGATAACTATATGTTTTCCAGGCAATCCTTGCAACAGTTTGTATCATCATTGGCCAAAAGTCTCACAGTATTTTTAATTGAAAGCTATGCTATGGATGTTCCTCACCAACATGCAATACTGATAGTATATTTATTCACCGCTTCCTCAAACTTAAATTATATGAGGCCAACTGGCAGGTCATGCACCTCCACTGCAACCAAGAACAGAAGATGGATTTTATTTTTTGAGTTTCTACACTATTCTCAACTTCCATGGTTCAGATCACCCCATCAGCAACAATAAAAGTTATTTAGGCAACTAACCCACACCCTTCAGTCTACACCACAGACTCAGAGAAATGATCTGTTCACCTTTCTCAATGTCAAGAGAAGAAGTGTCAGAGTGGAAAAGAGATTGACAGAGCTGCAAACTAAAGGAGTAATTTTCGTTGGACTTGTAGGTTTAGGTTTTGATGGTACTTACACATGAATTAATGCTACTCTGGTGTTCAGGAACTCACTCAATGCATCCAGTTGTATATATGTCTATTATATGAGTCACTGCCTAAAAACCACTAATCTAGTGAGGTTCTTGTAAGTGTACCCCAACAATTACAAATACAACATTATTTATCAGTAGCTCTGCCAAGATTGTGATCTATATGGATCTTCATGGCAAGAGTGTTTCCAACGACATAAGTAAATAGCTCTGCATATTTATTACCACTATGAGACGATCACCCCGATTCTGTCATTTTCCATTAACTTCATTCATTTTGAAAACTCAAGGGGACTCAGAGTTGGAATATTTTCCTTCATGCATAACAGAACACAGTTTATCATATCATTCAACATTCCTGAGAAAACTTCTTATGAGACAAAATAGCAGCACTGGAGTACAGAGCACCACAACGGAATTGTCAACAACCATATCAATACCGCAAGTAGATTGTTACAAATGTGACAAAGATGAATTTAAAAAGACACTTTAAAAAAATTGGGAATTGAAGTGGTCTAGAATTTTCAATGCCCATATCATCAAGTGACAATATCACGAGCAGAATATACCATCAGACATCATACAGGAATTGTAGATGTTCCAGTTTCTTCCACTTATCAATGTTTGACTCATTCAACTAAATGGATCTGGAATTACAACAAAAGTTCCTCTATTTTTATTGCTCTGCTACCTAAGTATTTTAGAAAACATAAATAATGTGAATCTTGAGCAGACTCTTAGCCCGTACTTCCCACAGTTACACTTGATAAGAAACATTAAGCTTCTATTGAGTATCAGCACAGGAAGAGATACTGGCATGCAACAGAGTTCGTACCATACTGAAATTCCTGCTCAAAATTGTCCTAATATGCTCTCTCAATATCCACAATTGCTAAGAATTTTTCACTCTTCTTCCTGTGATTACAGGTCCTGAGGGACTCTGTTCCCTCTCCCAGACACACACATACTCTTGACTTACCGGGGGGGGAACTATCTACACCAGAGGTTTCAAATGATGCCCACCCCCCCCAGGGCAGCTAGAGGGAAGACAAACGCATCTCCATGCTCTGACTCACCTCATTGGGCCACCCGCCTGTGGGTCGTGTTTAACATCTGCCAAGCCGCACCGATTTTCCGCTCCCAGCAGCCTCCGCACCCAGCACTGCTCCTCCTGCAGAGACCACTGCACACACCTTCCCCATCCTGAAAACCAGCGGGGGACGAGGCAGATATTGGCCCTGCCCTACCAGTGCAGCCTGGTTGTAAGGGTATAATCAGCTGTGACAAAGTTTCTCCTCTGCCTTGGTGGGTCCTGCACATTTGGTGGATTTGCTCACCTCAGCGTTCATGGCAGCCCTCGGGTTGAATGGCAGGTTTTGAGCTTCCAGCAGAAGCATCACTCAGCTAACCTCATCACTGTCCAGCATGGGGGAAAATGGAGAACAATCTCCACAGTCTCGTGTTGTCCACATAGTGGGTTGGGACAGGCCAGATCCCTTTCCAATTAGACCTTCCCTTCTGATGTTGCTCATAGACCAGGTCAACTCCTCCTGGCCTGATCAGGAGTTGGGGGGGAACCCGGGCCCACCCTCTACACCGGTTCAAGCTCAGAGCCCTGTGGATAGCAGCTGCCTATGTCTCCTGTATCAGCTGCATGACAGCTACAACTCCCTGGCTACTTCCCAGGGCCTCCCCCCAGCACCTACTTTATCCTCACCTCAGGATCTTCCTCCCGAGGCCTGATCATGCCTGTACTCCTCAGTACTGCAGCATCATGCCGTCTCACTCCCTGCATGCCCTCTACTAACTGATGGAAGGTCCTTTTTAAAACAGGTGTCCTGATTATCTGCCTGCATAATTGATTCAAATAGTTCCAATTGGCTCCAGGTATCTTAATTAGCTTACTGTCTTAAGTGGTTCTAGCAGGTTCCTGATTGCTCTAGCACAGCCCCTGCTCTGGTCACTCAGGGAACAGAAACTATTTCCCAGTGGCCAGTATATTTGCCTTCTACCAGACTCCTGTACCCCGCTGGTCTGGGTCGGTCACACAGCCCACTGCTGAGGAAGCACTGGTTGTGCCACTAGTAAGTATCTGTGTAACTGGAAACTTACAGTTAGATAATTTAATTAAGTTATGCTATGGTCTCTGTTAGGTTTATGAATAGGCTATCAAGCAGTACTTTATATGTGTCTAGTTAGTCTCAGTTGGGAGGGGCACAACCAAAAATTTTAACTCAAGGAAACTCAGCTCAAAAATTTTGAAAATCGCTGATCTACACACTCTGATGACCAAACGCCATTTGCATGGTGAAAACTGTGTGTGTTTATTCAACCCAAAGCAGACAGAAAACACAACTGCCCAATTTACAAGACAGCCAGACTCTTGAAGAGTATTGCTGGAGTAAAGTATTAGATATTGTGCAATTTGCAGACCTTCAGAAAAATACAATTAATCTGCATAATCTTACTTATTTGCCACAGGGCTGTTCTAAATTATGCCAGCTTCTAATGAAACGCTGGGGCAATTACATCAACTGGGAAATTGCTGGAATGCAGAAGCTCCAATCATAACTTTTATACTGGGGGAAACTGGTAGGAGTGGTGTAGGGCTGGCTACTCTGGCTCTATACAAGCTGGAGATTCTTCCATGCAGAGTGGAAACTCTCAACTGCCCATTCGGGGCAGCTCTCCAGACCCTTTGCCTCACTAAAGGGGGTTTGGAACATGACCCAGAATTGGGACCACAATCTTCCTAAAAGTTCCAAGTGTCATTGAGCAGCTGGAGCATTATTCCTGTTTTTCTATTTCTTGTACAACTGTGAAGCTGATGATAGATGCAGAAAATGTTTTGAATTTCACAATGTCCCTTAAGGATCATGTCTTCAACAAATAGTGTGCTGACACATCATACGTCAGAAATTTACAACAACTGTACCTAAGATGTTCTCATCTTTTCCATTTTATTTCCATAGTTTGAGCAAATGGCAAAGGCCTTTTTTGTCATACTTTTCACTGCTGACTGCCATCAGCAGCAAGTTGGACATAAGTACACTGTTTCAAATTAAAATTTTATAGAATTAAATAGGAATGCATTTTTCTCTGCATGGAAGCTTGTAGATATCAGGTTATTTGTAACATTTTAACAAATAGTTTGTATTACTGTCAACAATTAAGTTCTTCCTTAATTTTCTCTTCTTTCTTCAGTTACAGTGGTAGCACTGGACCTACAAGTTTAAGTCTGTTTCCAGGACATAGGAAGAGCTTCAGTCAATTCCTTTGAACCGTTCATTTTGTGGTATATTGAAGACTATGTTGTTAGCATAAAAAAAGATTAGCAACTTGGTAAGGAAGTGTAAATCTTTGCTTTCAGATGAGATGTGGAGGGGGGAGGTGATTGTTAGTTGTTTTTTTTTGCATTCTCACCAATTGTGTGCCATTTGGGGATGGCTGTGACTAACAAAGTTTACTCCAAAATAAAACTGATGATCAAAAGCTGCTAGAAAAACCTACTATAAGAATTAAATCATATCAGCTATTTTTCAATTATGACAACAAACAACTCTCATTTGCAGGATCAAACTCAATATTCTGTTATTTCACTTCACTAAGCAATTTGATCAGGAAGAATCCAAAGAAACTGGTTATCTGGACTTTTTCAGAGGCGCACAAATCCTCTCTTGCTACTCAACAACTCTTGACTATTTACATTTTATTTGAGAAGAATTATCCATTTTCATTACTAAATGTCCATTCCATTTCTTATTTCCTATTATTTCTTTCAATCTTAGGCATACAGAGTCAGAAACATATAGCCTACTATTTGGTAATCATTAAACACTAATAATTAATCAGTCATTTACAGTTGGTCGATAGCTTTCACTTTCATTACAATTAGAATGAGAAACAATCCCCTAATGAATTCAATATTGAAAAATAAGCTTTATCTCCACACCAGATTTTAGCATTGAGAGGGAAGAAGATGAAGTAAGAAAGGATACAGCCGTGGGTAGGAGAATGTATATAAGGAGCGAGGGCGGTGTGGATACTAGTCTAATAGGTTATACTGGCTGTAGAATGACTGTGCCTAATAGGATACAAAATGTGAGCGAGGCCAAACAGCAAAAATTAAGATGTTTATACACCAATGCGAGGAGTCTAGGTAACAAAATGGAGGAACTAGAGCTACTGGTGCAGGAAAGTGAAACCAGATATTATAGGGATAACAGAAACATGGTGGAATAGTAGTCATGACTGGACTACAGGTATTGAGGGGTATGTGCTCTTTAGGAAAGACAGAAACAAAGGTAAAGGGGGTGGAGTAGCATTGTATATCAATGATGAGGTAGAATGTAAGAAATAAGAAGCGATGCAATGGATAAGACAGAGTCCGTCTGGGCAAAAATTACATTGGGGAAGATAACTAGTAAAGCCTCTCCTACGATAGTGCTTGGGGTGTGCTATAGACCTCCGGGATCTAATTGGATATGGACAGAGCCCTTTTTAATGTCTTTAATAAAGTAAATCTAATGGAAACTGCATGATCATGGGAGACTTTGACTTCCCAGATATACGAGGAGGACCAGTGCTAGTAATAATAATAGGGCTCAGATTTTCCTAGATGCGATAGCTGATGGATTCCTTCATCAAGTAGTTGCTGAACCGACTAGAGGGGATGCCATTTTAGATTTAAGTTTGGTGAGTAGCAAGGACCTCATAGAAGAAATGGTTGTAGGGGACAATCTTGGCTCAAGTGATCATGAGCTAATTCAGTTCAAACTAAATGGAAGGATTAACAAAAATAAATCTGCAACTAGAGTTTTTTATTTCAAAAGGGCTGACTTTCAAAAATTAAGGAAATTAGTTAGGGAAGTGGATTGGACTGAAGAATTTATGGATCTAAAGGTAGAGGAGGCCTGGGATTACTTTAAATCAAAACTGCAGAAGCTATCAGAAGCCTGTATCCCAAGAAAGGGGAAAAAATTCATAGGAAGGAGTTGTAGACCAAGCTGGATGAGCAAGCATCTTAGAGAGGTGATTAAGAAAAAGCAGAAAGCATACAGGGAGTGGAAGATGGAGGGATCAGCAAGGAAAGCTACCTACTTGAGGTCAGAACATGTAGGGATAAAGTGAGACAGGCTAAAGTCGAATAGAGTTTTGCAAAGGGAATTAAACCAATAGTAAAAGGTTCTATAGCCATATAAATAGAAGAAAACTAAGAAAGAAGTAGTGGGGCCGTTTAACACTGAGGATGGAGAGGAGGTTAAAGATAATCTAGGCATGGCCCAATATCTAAACAATACTTTGCCTCAGTCTTTAATAAGGCTAAAGAGGATCTTGGGATAATGGTAGCATGACAAATGGGAAGGAGATATAGAGGTAGATATTACCATATCAGAGGTAGAAGCAAAACTGAAACAGCTTATGGGACTAAATCGGGGGGCCCAGATAATCTTCATCCAAGAATATTAAAGGAATTGGCACCCTGAAATTGCCAAGCCCATTAGCAAGAATTTTTAATGAATCTGTAAACTCAGGAGTTGTACCGAATGATTGGAGAATTGCTAATATAGTTCCTATTTTTAAGAAAGGAAAAAAAAGTGATCTGGGTAACTACAGGCCTGTTAGTTTGACATCTGTAGTATGCAAGGTCCTGGAAAAAATTTTGAAGGAGAAATTAGTTAAGGACATTGAAGTCAATGGTAAATGGGACAAAATACAACATGTTTTACAAAAGGGAGATCGTGCCAAACCAATCTAATCGCCTTTTTTGAAAAAGTAACAGATTTTTAGACAAAGGAACTGCAGTGGATCTAATTACCTAGATTTCAGTAAGGCATTTGATACCGTGCCACATGGGGAATTATTAGTTAAATTGGAGAAGATGGGGATCAATATGAACATCAAAAGGTGGATAAGGAATTGGTTAAAGGGGAGACTGCAACGGGTCCTACGGAAAGGCGAACTGTCAGGTTGGAGGGAGGTTACCCAGTGGAGTTCCTCAGGGATCGGTTTTGGGACCAATCTTATTTAATCTTTTTATTACTGACCTTGGCACAAAAAGTGGGAGTGTGCTAATAAAGTTTGCAGATGATACAAAGCTGGGAGGTATTGCCAATTCGGAGAAGGATCGGGGTATTATACAGGAGGATCTGGATTCCTTGTAAACTGGAGTAATAGTAATAGGATGAAATTTAATAGTGAGAGTGTAAGGTTATGCATTAGGGATTAATAACAAGAATTTTAGTTATAAGTTGGGGACGCATCAATTAATAGTAACGGAAGAGGAGAAGGACCTTGGAGTATTGGTTGATCATAGGATGACTATGAGCTGCCAATGTGATATGGCTGTGAAAAAAGCTAATGCGGTTTTGGGATGCATCAGGAGAGGCATTTCCAGTAGGGATAAGGAGGTTTTAGTACCGTTATACAAGGCACTGGTGAGACCTCACCTAGAATACTGTGTGCAGTTCTGGTCTCCCATGTTTAAAAAGGACGAATTCAAACTGGAGCAGGTACAGAGAAGGGCTACTAGGATGATCCGAGGAATGGAAAACCTGTCTTACAAAAGGAGACTCAAGGAGCTTGGCTTGTTTAGCCTAACTAAAAGAAGGTTGAGGGGAGATATGATTGCTCTCTATAAATATATCAGAGGGATAAATACAGGAGAGGGAGAGGAATTATTTCAGCTCAGCACCAATGTGGACACAAGAACAAATGGGTATAAACTGGCCACCAGGAAGTTTAGACTTGAAATCAGACGAAGGTTTTTAACCATCAAAGGAGTGAAGTTTTGGAATAACCTTCCAAGGGAAGCAGTGGGGGCAAAAGATCTATCTGGCTTTAAGATTCTACTCGATAAGTTTATGAAGGAGATGGTATGATGGGATAATGGGATTTTGGTAATTAATTGATCTTTAAATATTCAGGGTAAATAGGCCAAATCCCCTGAGATGGGATATTAGATGGATGGGATCTGAGTTACTATAGAAAATTCTTTCCTGGGTATCTGGCTGGTGAATCTTGCCCATACGCTCAGGATTTAGCTGATTGCCATATTTGGCGTCGGGAAGGAATTTTCCTCCAGGGCAGATGGGAGAGGCCCTGGAGGTTTTTCGCCTTCCTCTGTAGCATGGGGCATGGTTGACTTGAGGGAGGCTTCTCTGCTCCTTGAAGTCTTTGAACCATGATTTAAGGACTTCAATAGCTCAGACATGGGTGAGGTTTTTCATAGGAGTGGGTGGGTGAGATTCTGTGGCCTGCGCTGTGCAGGGGGTCGGACTAGATGATCAGAATGGTCCCTTCTGACCTTAGTATCTATGAATCTAGAACCATGTTAGGAGATATAATTGCCACTTTCCAGAATTTTCCTGACTATAGGAAATCAAGCCCTCTGTAGTTTCACATTCAATTCCCCATGTACAAAATCCAGTGACAGTGGAGTATATGCACTGGCCACACCTCTCTCTCCAGTTACCAATTAGTCCCATCCACTCCCCACCCCATGTAAGCATCTAGATAGTTCTATAACTTTATATTGCCTCCCAACAGACATTACAAAACCTTAACAGTCTCATCTCTTCCCTTTAACTTTGGCTCCTAATGTTTCTAATACCAAAATCTTTCAAATATATGTTTGTATTAATACTTCAAAGAAACATACATTTAAAACCAAGGTAAAAATCTAGAACACCCAATGTACTGGTGTTTCTTTCCCTAGCATAAATAGCCCATACTAAGACTGATGACAGTGGATTTTGATTCCACAGGAAGTTATATAATCAGTCCATATGGTAGCTGTCATGAATAAAAACATTAATGAAGTTGTACTGTGTGGAGATGAATAGACATTTTTAGATGCTGACCATCTTGGAAGGATTTATCCTACCAGTAACATTGGATGCCTTTGGCAGGAGGGTATAACTGGTCTGCATAGGTTACAGCTGTTTGTTTTGTTAATTTCTACAAAATCTAAGACATGTTTTGTTGGCTGAATTGGTCGAGCAGGAAGCCCGTTTTCATCACCAGGGTATAGCTCATGCTTTAAAAATGTGTGTGTTTCATTTTCTACAAAATAAAAATGCTTTGCATTAAAAAATAGTCTCTTATTTTGGTCTGGTGAAACTGTCTGATAAATTTCTATTAAATTAGGTAATGCAAACCTAAGTTACAAAACAAAAAATAAAAGCAAACCTTGGAGATTCATTTTTTAATTCTACACAAATGAATATTTATAAGAATAAGTCACCATATCATGATCACAGAGGATTCAGTGATTTAACAAGCTAAAGAACTATTACGTATAACCAGCTGCTGCCAAAATGTTATTTACTTCCTAACACCAACTATTAGGTTATTTAAAGTTGTGTGGAATCAGCACTGTGTTTGTACAGAAAAAGGTAAGATGGGTTTTCTTCCTATGGTTGCCATATATACAATAAGCAATTTTATAATACTTTTCATTTATAGATCTTAAAACACTCCACAGAGAAAAGTGTCATTAGCCACATTTCACCAATTAGGCACAGAAATGTTGAATGACTTGCCTGAAGTCTCACAGTGCACCAAAGGCAGAACAAAATTATAACCCAGATCTGACAATCATGTACCCCATGTATTAGACACCAAAAAAAAAATTCTTACATGTAAAAGAGTTTGTAGAGAAATGTGAATTGGGTGAACTGAAACCTTAAATACTATTATTATATGTATTATGGTAGCACCTAGAGGCCCCAACAGAGATCAAAGCACCATATTCCAAGCACTGTACAAACAAACAGCCTTGGTCTACCCTTAAAATTTAGATCAACTTAGCTACATCACTCAGGGGTCTGAAAAATTCACATCCGAGAACCACAGTGAGCCGACCTCCATCGACCTATCACCATTCAAGAAGGTGGGTCACTTACACTGAAGGAAAAAATCCTTCCATCAATGTAGGAAGTGTCTATACTTTGGCAGTACAGCAGCATAGCTATAAAAACTGTGTGCCACTGAAACACCCATTGTGTAGACATGTCCACAGTAAGGAACAAAGAACTTACAAACTAAGATTCTGTCTACAGTACAGCCTATGTCAGCAAAAGTTATGTTGCTCAGGGGAGTGAATATTCCACCCCTGAGTGATATAAGTTACACCAACATAAGCGGTCACGAGCATAACACTATGTCATTAGGAGAGCTTCTCTCACCAACATAGCTTATGCTGCTCACAGAAGTGTTTTTTTTTATGCTGATGGAGGAGAGCTCTCCCATCGGCATAGAGAGTCTTCACCAGACGCACTGCAGCATTGCAACTGTATCAGTACAGCTGTGCTGCTGCAGCACTGTACATATAGACATATCCTAAATAAATAAGACAGACAAAGGGTGGAAGAAAAGAAGTAGTAGCATCCTCATTTTACTGATGGGTGAACTGAGGCAAACAGCTTACATGACTTGCCCATAATCACACAGGAAATCTGTGCCAGAAAAAGACAATTGAACCCAGATTTCAAATCCCGTCCAGCTCCTTACCCACAACACAGTTCTTCCTTTCATACTAATAGCACATCTAAGCATGGTGCAGGCAAAGTTCTCCTCACAGCTGTTGAGGAATTTTTGCAATAGAGTTGCTCCTTCAGTAAACAACATATAAAAGGAATTTCAGGTACATAATGCGAGAGGAATATAGCCTTGACATCTCTGCTGGTTCTAGTACAGCAGAAATTATCCTTTCTATCAACATGTCCTGATCACAAGAACTGCATAAAATCATCAGCTAGAAATTAGACAGACCACTAAAACAGATTTCTTACTTGTCTATAAAAAATGTGAACTCTGTATGTGTGCTTAGCTGTGTTTTATTCCAAAGGGTATTGAATTAAACTATTTCATATAATCTAGTCCTCCGTGATCCATTAATTCCCTCCATTCTGCCCCACCAAAACAAAGCATAGTTTGAAGTCAGCACATTCACAGACCAGTATCTGTTACTGTTATTTCTAAGGGAAAACGAAGTTGGTTTCAACAGTTCCATTTCTTCAAGTACAACAAACAACTGAAATAGGTAAGAAGAGAGGCAAATATCTGCACAATGGAGTGGAAAATAAAGTTCAAAATACAATGTAGCAAATACATAACTTAGGAACTAATAAAGAGGCACTGAAATTACTGAGGTTGTATGCATTTTGACTTATCTAAATGAAAAGTTAACTACGGCTTTCACGCCTATTAAATGGTTTTAGTGTTGTTCTTCCATTAAAATGATTTCTGCATAATTCTGTACTTTTTCCTATAAATTATACTCATACTGATGGATGGCCTCAGTTACTTGTCTAATAATAACTACTTTTGTCAAACACTTCCAGTAGCCTAAGTAAGTAAATTTACATTTGCAGATTTTATGATCAAGCAATAATTGACCCAACAGGGGTTTCAGCTGTCTCCTACTGATGAACACTAAAGAAGGTAAATCTCATTTAAAATATTTATATTAGTGTTACTTAACTAAGTAACTTTAATTATGTGATCAATCAGATGCAAGATTCAGGAGTCAAAAGGTAATAATTCAAATAAAGAAACTACATTTTCAAAATACCATTTTACATTATATCAAACTGGTGTCTCATTTTTCCCTGAAAAGTATTCAACATTTATTCAGACCAACATTTGTTACTCCTATTAAAAATATTACTCTGCTTTACGTGGTTCAACAATAAGACACATGCAAATCAATACTTTGAGCATTTGCGTAAAGTAATATTCACAAACCCACTACAAGTTTGACAAAATTTAAGAACAAAGTTTAGAAAACTTTACAATCTCGGAGTACTCACCTTTACGATGTTCTTACATTATTTTTACTAATTCAGCTCTCATTTTCTGAATCACGATCTTCCATATTATACACACTAGCTCCTCCTGACTAATTTGAACAGTGATTATTACATAATTCTGTTTTTTTAAAAGGGCAATAAATTCCTCTTTAAGGATCACTATTACATGCAAAGTTTATTAAATCGGCTAACAGGAAGAATAGTACCTTACATGTTAGTAGCACTTATTCTTCTCACCTCCACTCTGAAAGATCTCAGCATGCATTAGACTGCACAGAAGAGCATCACTTCTCCAACTGAAACGTAGGAACCTATGGCATGGAAATACTGCACCTACCATGCACCCACGGCATGGAGGAATTTTCTGTTGGAGAGTGGGTTATTAAATATAAATAACCAATTGAAACTACTTAGGAAGTTTTAAGTGAGCAGAATACCAGAGCTGAAATGTTGCCATAACAAGGGACACAAAAAAATTTGCTCTTGCAATAAGTACCAAAGTATCATGGGCTCTGTAAGACCACAAGTTATATGGGTCTCTATTTCAGACTTCATCCAAAAGACAACACTTCCAACACAGAGGACCATCCAGAACCATGCTGGGGCACTGACTGACTCAAAGGGAAGTGTGCCACATACTGAATCATCACCACCACTTCCTGTAACCTTGTTTTTATTCTGCAACTACTGATGAAGCCTGTACATGTGTAATGTAAGAGGTCTGAGTTCACAGTGCAAGGTATAATCCAGCCGGAAGAACTAGAAACTTAGGGATAGGAAAATAAATTCTTAAAATGTGATTATACACACTCAAAGGAAAATCTTCAAGGTTTGGCAGCAGAGTAACAACATTTACTGAAAATCTTCATATTTTTACAGTACATAGGGATTGTTACATTTTTAAATGATTTTATCATAGAAGAGAATAAGCATTAGCTAGTTACAAGTTATTGGACTGTTCTGTATGGGTCCATAGTGAAGTGTTACAACTTTTAGGATAATACTTTTTTGACAAATATTTTGCATATTAATACTTTTGGCATGGAAATTATCACAATATGAGCACATACTTTAAAGGGACATTAAGGTCAAATTTGGTCCATGTTTTATAAAAAAAAAAAAAATACACTTTTAAAAAAAGCAAAGAACAAATGTTTCCAAAGCTTAAAAAATACTCGAACATACCACGCAAATGTTAGGGCATGGTACAAACAACAACAGGAACATTTTTTATATACCAAAATGTTCCCTTATAGTATTTGCAACCCAAACACAGAAGCTCTGTACTAGCTCATTAGAGCCAGAAGATGAGATTATGGTCAGATTCTGGTCAGACAAAAGCGAAACTGACTAAGCTATTTTGGATATCAAAACTGAGATAAATGCAGATGGCAAGAACAGCAAAAAGTAAAATGAATTTTAAAAGTATCCAGCTTTAGTAAACCAAGGTGTAGTCTGAACAACGGAAATAAGGACTTTTACCAACAAAATGATTTTTTAAATTTTACAGTTCCCCAGTAAAATTCTTACCAGAAGTGAAAATTTTTGTATCTAAAATATTGATTATAGACCTAAACATGCATGGAGCTCTGTGTGGGGGAATCTCTCTATTCTTGCAGATTCCCTGTGAAATTAATGGGGTTCAGCACACTCATTGCAGAATGATGTTTTTATGCAGAAATTTGATACAAGAGCATATATATTAAAACAGTCAATAGACATGGTGATCTTTATTAAATCAAAAGATAAATTGCTGCTTAGGACTGCACGTCCACACCTATGTAATACAATTAACCAACTTTTTTAAGCAATACAATTCATGTTTGTGCTCTGATACTCTCCCCAACTTGCTATTTTCTCAAATGCATTTCTGCAAGACTTGACATTTATAATACTTACGCATTGCAATATGGTTTCTTTTCATATCCTTTGTAGTTGTTCATGTTTAAAGCCATTTTGCAGACTTCACAATGAAAGCATCCTTTATGCCAGTACTGTAAAGAAATTTAAATTATAGTTAATTAAAATATTGATGTTTCCAGGGCTGATTTTTGAAGTTAAAATTGTATTTAAATACTTAGTGTAAGTCAATATTTTTGCAAACTAGGAGAGGATTTTTACCATTAGGACATTTAATAAGTATTTCTGTAAATTAAAGCGTTTTACTTTTTTATGCAACTGTAAGCACTTCTGAAACAACTCCAAATCCCATAAATTCTCTAGTAAAGTGAATGCCAAGATCTCAGCAGCTTAACCTTAATGGAATTATTTTAAGGACAACTGAAGCAGAATGTTCACATTTTGATTAGTACAATATCAATAACATGGTTTTGAAAAAGTGTCAATACTACGTGGATAAAACCACTAATTAATATGCTGTTGGTATACGAAATATAAACTACATTTAATACACAATAGTATTTTCATCCAACAGCCACTACTCCCTTTCCAGGGTGAGTGGGGGTGTCAATCTGGAGCACCCCTCGCAGTCTTAATGCTTGTACACTTACAAAATGACCAGGCTTCATGATAACTAATATTAAACAGGAATAATATCAAGGGAAGGGTCGTCTCTCTTGCCCTTGTGGTTTAATGATCAGTCACAGCAGAATTGTTGTGTGATATGCTGTTGAAGCATCTCAGCTGCCTCAACCTGGGAAGAAATATGCTATAGCTCACAGGGGTTTCACACCTTTGAATATAACTTCCTTTGGGGAAAGAGAGAAGAAAAGGACTCTATGATCTATTCTCTAAAACGTTGTCCTCTTATAGGCATTAGATTAAGGGCTGCTGTCTGAAACAGTCATAACACCCTGTGTGCTTGACTGGTGAATGGGCATTTGAATGTTGGTCTCAATTCTGGGCTCCCTACCATGTATTCATAGCAATGCGTCAGCAGCGGCCCTCCTCTGACATGCTAATTACTATCTGCCTATTTCCTAGCGATCAGGAGAGGAGCAGATTCCAGCGCAGCGACAGGCAGAGGTGCGGTACGTTATTTGCAACCTGCAAGTATTTTACACTCTCCCTGTTTGGTTTTGTTTTGTTTTGTTTTAAGGCACATCAGTGGGATCCCTGCAGCAACAGCCGAGCTCCCAGGAAGAAAGGGATACTATTGCACCGCTTCTCCAAGGCGACTGCCCCCCTCCCCCTAGTGACTAAACATTAACCCTTCCAAACAGCTCCCCCGCCCCCACACCCCCAGCATGGGCGCCTGCTTCAGGGGGTGGTTTGCTGTTTTCCACTCGTTTCAGACGACGTACTTATTCCAGCAGGCAAAATGGTGATACTTGGGGGGGGGGGAAGGGAGCCCATCGCAGCGACACCCTCTTGGTCACCATCCTCGGCCCCCAGCTCACCCATCTATCACCTCCTCCCTTGTCCCCACGCCGCGTCCTCCCCCCGTGCCCCGTGCCCCGTCCCCCTCGGCGGGCCGCCCAGCACCTTATCCAGGCAGTTGACTTTTTCCGTGGGATAGACGACTTTGCCACAGCGGGCGCACTGGGGGTTCATTTTTCAGGCTGCTCGCGGGCGGCGGCGGCGGCTCTGCAACTGGCCCCGGCGGAGGAAGCAGCTCCCGGGAGCCGCTGTGGCATCCCCGCCCCGCGCGGGCGAGAGGGCAGCCGAGCCGGGCGTCCTCAGGGGCGGCGGGCGGGCGAGAAGGTCATCGGCGGAGGCGCTGCTCCAGCTGACTGCAGCGCGGCAGCATGGGCGAGGGAGGGAGGGAGGGAGAGGGGAGCCCGTGTCCCCCGCCTGCCTCCACCCGCCTCCTCCGCTCGGTGCCTGCGCTCTGGGCTCCCCGCGCCGACGGGCTGGGTGACTCACGCTGCTCGCAGCTCCCGGCGCCCTTCGCCGCGCAGGAACAAGCCAAACCCACCAACGCGCCGCCGCCAGCCAGCCAGCCAGCCAGCCGCCGGGGCGCCCCCGCGCGGCGAGGGCAGTGGCCGCCGCATCTCCGCAGCGGGGCGCTGCCTGCTGGGCGGCCGGAGCGGCCGCGGGCGACACAGACACCCCGGCTGCCAACGAGCCTCAGCTGCGGCTGGGAGACTGGTCGCTGGGGCGGGCCTCGCACGCGCCCCGAACGCACCTGCCTCAGCCCCCGGGAAAAGCTGAACGCGCGGCGGCTGGGTGGCGTTTCATCGTCATGCCCCGGGTTGCCAACCCTCCAGGATTGTCCTGGAGGCTCCAGGCATTAAATATGTCATCTGAGGAAAGCTCCAGGAGCCCGTCCAGCCAGACTGGGCACCCCTAGCCCTGCTTTGTATTTCCATAACCCCATTCAAGGGGCGACTCAGGGCCATTTACAAACTTAGGCCCAGAGCTTGAAGTCAGGGCCCCGCCCCTGGTGCCTTGAGTCTGTGTAGGGGGAGCTGCTGGCTCAGGGCACGAATTATGCTGTGATCATCTCCAGTGTATCTAAGCCCCTGACTGGGGTGGGGCGGAGGCCAGAAATTCCCTTAGGCAAAGGATTTTGCAAATGGGAAAGATGGCTCGGTTTTGTAGTGGAACAAAACTCAAACATTTGAAAATTCTCCCTCAAGGAAAATTTGGGGGAGGATGGAGTCACGGTGGATCAGTCCACTCATGGTGGTTGGATCGCAACTTTATTTCATGTTATAGTACAGTACAAAAAAGGGAAACAAAAAGTCATTTCAAAATGGAAAAAAAATGAATGTTTCCCTCCCAAAATGAGGAAGGAGGACATTTTGGCACGGTCAGAACTTTGGTTTTTCTCCAAAGTGAAATTTTGGCAAAATTGACACAATTTTGTGAAGCATTTTGATAGAACTGCATTTTCTGACAGAAAACTGTTGAGACAAAGTTTTTCCTATCAACTTTACACCTGACGAGTATGTCAAGCTCTATCAGGATCAACACTTAGGTTTCCTCTTCCCTTGAGCCAGGAATTTCTCTTCATAACTCCCACCTTTTCTGGCCTGACTTTACTGGGCTTTACTCAGGTTAAGTAGTATTTATGCATACCACTAGTCCCATCAAGTACTCAGATATGTAAGACTACTCAGCCTGAGTGACACTGGCAGAATCAGGCTCTCTGAAAGTAGGCTTTAGTAATTTATTTTAATCCAATCATTATTAGTGCTTGAGGAATGTTATGGCAAAAGTCTTGTGTTTTTACCTTAAACACAATCCTCTTTAACAAATGGGTATGCAAACCATCCGAACAGGAGCACTTTATCCACTGACTTGCAACCATTTCTGGGGTGAACTACTACAACTCTTCAACAGTACACAGCAGTACTCCATGTTATGACAAGTAGTATATTTACAGTGGAATTTTATTAGGTAGTCAGAATGAAATCAGCTAAACTAGAACTTGGCTATAACTCCTGGTTTAGCAACCCAACTCTTATAAAAGGGGACATGGGATCTTCAATAAAAAAAATGTATATACATCCCCATCAATTGTTTTCTAGCATGGGAAGTACTGCCAAACAGGAAGTACTGCCAAACAAATTAAGTAAAATTCAGTTTAGAACAGTATAAAATAGATTCTTACCAATTATGAGATCACAAATATCATAAGCCACAAGTGCTAATGATATTGGGTTTCTCTCCCCTCTAGATGTAAACACTTTAAACTCAGTAAGGTAATGTGCAGATGGTGTTTCTGCAGAGAAAACAGATTTGTAGAAAATTGTGTAGATGAATGCCATCTCTAACTTTTTTGGTGCAATAGAAGATGGTAAATTATAGCCCAACTAGTGCACCCGTCCTGAAATCTGATCTGTAGGTAAGGATACTCCTGATGCCAAAAGTTCAAGAATCAAAATGTCTTTTAATTTAAAATGTTTCACAAATTCTCATCTATAAAATGGGTAAATTATAATTACCTCTCCTAAGGTAGAGGCATGAGGCCTGCACAGATACATTAACAGCAGTCAGTGGAACAGCTAGAGCTAGAAGTCATGCACTGATTTGCAAGTCAGTGCACGTTCCCTAAGGTGACATGGTATTGCATGGAGAAAGGTCCCCGGCAAAAATCATGAAGACAGGAGTTAAGAGCTCCTACTTGCAGTAAGTTTGCAAAAATCAGCAACAGTGTAGGCACTTCTGCCTGCACCAAGTCCCATAGAACGCAATGGGGCTGTGTTTGGGCATAAGGACTTGCCCTTGCAGATCACACTTGAGGATAGGGACCTATGTTTGCGAGCTGGAACATGGCTGCTTTTCTGCTGGAGCGGTCAGCAGTTCTCTCTAGTTAAGGCCATTACTGACTTTTTTCAGGGCTTGAAAAAATGTTTTTTCATTAATTCTTGCAGATTTTAATCCTGGTTTCTGAAGTGAGCTGAATGTGGTTTGTCCTGACTTACATGTGCAATTAAACTATTCTGCACTACTTCAGCTGTAGTCACTGTCATCCTTGAATAATTTTCCTATAGGCTTTCTACCATAGAAGTGGTGGTCAACAAGACAATAGATTAAATACTCAAGAGTTTCTAGTCTAAAAGATTGTAAAAAACTGGCATTGGATTTATTGGTAATGATACTGGGTTTCTCTCTCATCTTTCACTGATCTTCATATCAAATATGCTCCTTTTACAAGTAAAAGGTTGAGACTACTTGCAGAGTCAGGTACTACACTCAATGTAAGGAGGGCAGAATCAGCCTGTTAGGCTTGGATATTGGCTAAAGCACATAAGTATTTTACAATGTATAGAGAGGAGGATAGTCTTGCAGCCAGATTAAGGCTCTGGACAGGGAATATGAGGTGGAGCCTTTAGGTATTACTATAATACCAATAAATAATAATGGTGGGAAAGACTTTGCCAAAAGCTGTGGCTATACTTAACTATGTGGAGAGGACCCAAAAAAAAAAAAAACAAACAAAACAACAACAAAAAAACCACACCACACACAACGAAACTCACAGCAGTGGGTACAGGGAGAGCCAGTCAGTTTTTCCTCCCTCTCTGTCCGAGTTTACTTTTAACCACATCAAAAAAACTCCACAGAGTTACATTTCCAATAGAAACAATACAACTTCGACATAATTCTATTTAAGGCTGTCTGAGGTGCTGTTACAGAAATGTGCATTTAAGTTGTCCACTGGGAAAGCATCCACCCTTAGTATAGAACATATACAAGGTTCAGAGAAAATATGTTTCCAACTTTGGTTCTAGGCAAGCTAAGCTTAGAGGCTCTATGTTTTCATAGGTTTCAGAGTAGCAGCCGTGTTAGTCTGCATTTGCAAAAAAGAAAAGGAGTACTTGTGGCACCTTAGAGAGTAAAATTTATTTGAGCATAAGCTTTCATGAGTGACAGCTCACTTCATTGGGTGCAAGCTCAGAAAAGCTAATGCTCAAATAAATTTGTTAATCTAAGGTGCCACAAATACTCCTCTTTTTTTTATGTTTTCATAGGTAAACTGCAACAAAAACACTGTGTAGACACCATTATTTTCTGTAATATGATTCCAACAGTATGAATCTATAGAAAAATCTTGATAGATGGTTTTATAGATTGGTAACAGTGCTTTCTATTTAACTCTTGAGATAGAGCAAGGTAATTCTAAAAAAGTGTTTAGCCAATCACCAAAGTTTATCACAGGGCCTGATCTGCCACCTCAGTATTATGTAAAGTGAACACTAGTTAGCAACAAGAATAACCTTAGCATAGCATGTGAAGTACTAACGGGCAGGCTATCACGTAGAGTCAGCAAGCACAATAAAAAAAATATAAAAATTACATCCTAGCAGAACTTGGCACATGCCTCTATAGTATAGAATTGACTGGAAGGAGACACCAACGTTTTTCAGAACAATTATAAAGGGCCAATTCCATTTTTTTAGGTATGAAGGAGTGAGAATTTCCTATTACTTATGGGTCTCTCCTTTTCCACTTTCAGGAACACTTGACTAAAATGTTCTCCTCAGCTTCCAACACAAAACAAAGATTTGGTCCTTATCTATGACTGCAGGGATAAAGTAACTGAAATATGACCTAGTAAGGAATGACTTTGGTTACCAGGAGCACCACCTTGTTAAAGCAGAGGATTGTTAATACTCAGCTCACTTGTCTTGTGTACTGTTGGCTGAACCTGAAATGGCACATTTACAAATTTGTGAGGATAAAGCATATTCAAAAACTTCTGTAGGTCAAATCCCAATGTGTGCGCATCAAGCAGCGGGTGGGCACAGATTTGCTTTTCAAAGGGAGTGGCTGGACATGCATAGAGTATATGCACACCAATGCTTGGGTGCACACAAACAAGTGGGAAAGCTGACATAGGCTCAGGGATAGCAATACAAAGAGTTTTCAGAATTGTGCAAAGGATACTGTGTTTTTGGCAAGCACAGCCCAAGGGCATAGGTAGAGTGGATCTCCAGCCAGGAAGCTACATTTACATGCCTTTTGCCTGGCACATTATGTTTTACACAGCCCAAACTATGAACATAACATTCACTAGCATATGCTAAGGTGAGCTATGGGGGTGCTTATACAACCTTTATGTTAAGCCTAAATGGCATGTAGTTTTAGAACCCACAGGGAATGAGCAGTGTGAACAGGTGCACTCATAGTATAAATAAATGCATCTTCTACCACCACATAAGAACAGCCCTACTGTCTCAGGTCAATGATCCATCTAGCCCCGTATCCGGTTTTCTAATAGTAGTCAATGCCAGGTGTTTCAGAGGGAATGAACAGAACAGGTAATCAAGTGATCCATCCTCCGTCACCCATTCCCAGCTTCTGGCAAACAGAGGCTAGGGCTACTTCAAAGCATGGTTGTGCATCCCTGCCCATTCATATTCTTGACTTTCATAACATCCTCTGGTAAAGGAGTTTCACGGGGTGACTGTGCATTGTGGGAAGAAAAGCTTCCTTGTTTTAAACCTGCTGCTTATTCATTTCATTTGGTGACTTGTGTTATGAGAAGGAGTAACCACTTCCTTATTTACTTTCTCCATACCAATCATTTTATAGACCCCTCTCATATGCCACTTAGTCATCTCTTTTCTAAGATGAAAAGTCTCAGTCTTAATCTCTCCTCATATGGAAGCTGTTCCATACCCCTAATCATTTTGTTGCTCTTTTCTTTTTCCAATTCCAATATATCTTTGAGATGCGGTGACCAAATCTGCATACAGTATTTAAGATGTGGGCATACCCTGGATTTATATGCAGCAATATGATATTTTCTGTATTATCTACCCCTTTCCTAATGATTCCCAGCATTATGTTAGCTTTTTTTCTGCCTGCCACTGCACATTGAGTGGATGTGCTCAGAGGACTATCCACAATGATTCCAAGATCTTTGAGGGATAGCAGCTAATTTAGACCCCGTCATTGTACATGTATAGTTGGGATTATGTTTTCCAGTGTGCATTATTTTACATTTATCAACATTAAATTTAATCTGCTGCTTTATTGTCCACTCACTCAGTTTTGTGAGATCCTTTTGTACCTCTTCTCAGTCTGCTTTGAACTTAATCTTGAGTAGTTTTATATCTGAAAAATTTCACCTTACTGTTTACCCCTTTTTCCAGATCATTGATATGTTGAATAGGACTGGTCCCAGGACAGACCCCTGGGGAATACCACTATTTGCCTCTCTCCATACTGAGAGCTGACCATTTATTCCTACCCTTTGTTTCCCCATCTTTTAACTAGTTACTGATCTGTGAGAGGACCTTCCCTCTTATCTCATGACTGCTTACTTTGCTTAAGAGCCTTTGGTGAGGGACCTTCTCAAAGGCTCTCTGAAAGTCTAAGTAAACTGTTGTTACCACAATTTCCCTAGAAACCAACCCAGGGTTACACTTGTATTGTTTTATTAAAATGCCGTGGTTGCAGGGTGGTTACTCACATACTCCCACTCCCAGGGCAGGCACAGCACTGGAGATGTCAGGATTCTTCAAGGTAAGTGTTCCACAGCACAGCAATGGATGGTGTGATGAAGGCAAGTCTTCCTGAGGCACAATGGAATGTAATGTGGCCAACCACTGGCCAGGTGGTTTGGGCAAAGGGCCTTCATGGGAGGTACAAGCTTGTGAGTGCACCCCTGAGCACATGGCCCCTTCCCCTTTTAAAGACCTGCTCCTCATGGCCTGCAACTAGAGATGAGTTGGCTGCATCTGGTTGGTCACATTCCACCTCAGACAGTGTCCATGTGCTGCCTAATTAGAGTCCCAGACACCTTGTGTACCTGGGAACTCTTCTGATCTTCCAGCTGTTCAACCAGCCCATTCATCCCACAAGCATTCCGGGGGGGGGGGGGATAAAGCCACTTCACAGGTATTCAAAGAGAGAGAGGAGACAAGAAGGGGGGGAGGGGGAAGTGTAACTGAAAAGGTTACAAAACTTAAGGCTATGTTAACAATAACTGAAGTTACAAAGTCTGCAAAAAAGGTTGCAGAACTTAATGATACAAGTTACAGATCTTATAATTGCATTTGAGCTGAGGCTTTACATAACTATCCACTGGATCCCTCTTGTCCACATGCTTCTTGACCCCCTCAAAAAATTCTAGTAGATTGGTGAGACATTTACTTTTACAAAAAAAAGTTGACTCTTCCCCAAAATATTGTGTTCATCTTTGTGTCTGATAATTCTGTTCTTTCCTATAGTTTGCCTGGTACTGAAGTTAGGCTTACCAGCCTGTAATTGCTGGGATCGCCTCTGGAGCCTTTTTAAAAAAATTGGCATCATATTAGCTGTCCTCCAGTCATCTGGTATAGAAGCGGGTTTAAATGATAGGTTAGTAGTTCTGAAGGAACTCAAACATGAAATTGCAGAACTCCTGGTAGAATACCATCTGGTCCTGGTGACTTATTACTGTTTAGTTTATTAATTTGTTCCAAAACCTCCTCTAATGACACCTCAATCTGGGACAGTTCCTCAGATTTGTCACCTAAAAAGACCAGCTCAGGTTTGGAAATCTCCCTCACTTCCTCAGCCATGAAGACTGATGCAAAGAATTCATTTAGTTTCTCTGCAATGGCCTTATCTTCCTTAAGTGTTCCTTTAACATCTTGATCATGCAGTGGCCCCACTGGTTATTTAGCAGGCTTCCTGCTTCTGATGTGCTTAAAAATTGCTGTTACTTCAAGTCTTTGGCTAGTTGCTCTTCAAGTTCTTTTTTGGCCTGCATCATTATATTTTTCTGTCTTCTGCTGTCTGTGCCTTGTTGTGGTGGTGGGACAGCTGGCATGCTCTAACGATCCCCAGAGTCTGGGTCAGCAGGGATTTTTTGCTCCTGGTATGTTCAACCATGCCAGATTTGTCTGGCCTCTCCCACACAGACCAAACAAACACCCTGGTCCTCCAGGTTGGGGGTTAGGCACAGGGCTAAGAACCCTGTCCTATAAAAAAAAACAAATGTTATGGAAACAGCAATGGAGAAATTGGCCATTACTGTGTACGATAGCCTTCAGGAGTCAATGCCAGCGATGAGAGCTGAAAGGAAGCCACTGGCATGAAGACTGAAGTGCTCAACACCAAGACAAAAAACCAAACTTGTTTTTTGGAATGTATGGACAATGTATTAGACAGGAAAGCTAGCTCAGATCACAGCAGAGATGAGATGCTACAGCTTACACATCCTGGGTGTCAGCGAGAGCAGATGGACAGGATCAGGAAGATTAACAGCCTTGGGAGAAACTTTGCTGTATTCTAGATGGGATGATGGATACCTCCATGAAGGTGTTGCCATCCTTTTGAAGAAGGGAATGGAGCATTCCCTGCTTGAATGGAAGTCCATCAGCAGCAGACTTATGAGAGCCAAACTGAAAGGGAAACAGTAATATCACCCTGATTCAGTGCTATGCTTGTACAAATGACATTGATGAAGTAGTAAAGGACAAATTCTACCTTACATTATAGGTGTAGTTAGAGAGAGTACCACGCCACGACCTAACTATCACCATGGAAGACCTGAATGCCAAGTTCAGTAAGGACAAACACAAACGACAGACCAATGGGAAGACATGGGTGTGGCACCATGAATGAAAAGAGGCTTGTTGATCTCTGCAATATGACTAGTCATTGGCAGAACCCTATTTCAACATTGTGAAATTCACAAGCTGACATGGTGTTCTCCAAATGTCAGAGATAAGAACCAGATTGATCATCATATGATCAATGGCAAATGGTGACACTCACTGACAAGTGTGAAAGTGAGAAGGGTGCAGATGTTGGCAGCGACCACCACCTTGTGACAGTCTCCATCAAGCTACAACTGAGAAGGGACATAGACATTATGACGTTGACAAGCTAAAGTCCCCTGAAATACAGAAAGCCTTCATTCTGAAGTTAAAGAACAGGTTTCAGGCACTTGCAGACCTTTATGAAGAGGGGAATGCAGATGAAGAGATCAGCAAGTGGGACAAAGTAACAGGAATTTATAGACAGAGCAGTGAAGCCTGTCTAGGCTACAGGCAGTCGAGAAGGAAGGAGTGGATTACACTCAGCATATAGAACACCATAGAAACCAGACGAGCCCTGAAGAAAAAAAGTTTTAGGCACAAAATCTCAGAAACTAAAGGACAAATACCACAAGCAGCATAGCAAGGAGAACACCAGGAGGCCAAACACCTTGTGAGAGCAGACAAACGACATTATATTGATAATCTGGCTACACGAGCAGAGGATGCAGCTCCCGTGATGAACAAGGAACCATCTACAAAATGATGCTGTCTGCCATTTACTGCCAACAAGCTGCAACAAACTCAGACAAACATGGCCACCTACTAATAGAAAAAGAATTGAAGATCAAAGAATTGCTGATCAGGGAGCCACCTGAAGGGGAAGCAAACATCCAGGAGGCAGAAGAAGATCTTGATATCAACACACACCCCAACTAAGGAAGAGATCATCCAAACCATCAAATCTTTAAAAAAATGGGAAAGCTCCTGTTAAGGATAACTTGAATGCAGAATTGTTCAAGGTAAATCCTGAGCTAGCAGCATCTATCCTGCCCCTCTTTGCATCAGTCTGGAAAAGGGGAAAGTGCCAGATGAGTGGACCAATGGGGTTATAGTGAAGATACCAAAGAAAGGAACTCACTGATTGTAATAACTGGTGTGGTATCACACTTTTATCTGGGCCAAGCAAAGTATTGTGTAAGATCATAATCCAGGTATATCAAAGGCAGTTGATAGCTTTCTTGGAAAAGAGCAAGCCAGTTTTCAGAAAGGGCATGGATGCACAGACCAGATCTTCACTCTATGAAACATAGTAGAATAATGCTTAGAATGGCAACGGCAACTCTACATGATCTCCATAGACGTTGAAAAGACTTTTGATTGCACCATAGGCTGGTCCTGTGAATGCTTTCTGTGGGCATATGGAATCCCTCTCTATACAATCATCAAAAACTTCTATTTCAACTTTAGATTTGCAATGCTGATCACAGTGTGCTCAGTTTTGAAGTAAAAAAACAGGAGTACATCAGGGGTGTGTCATGCCTGCAATCCCCTTCAACATTGCCATTGACTGGGTAATGAAGCGTACGGACAACATGCCAAGAGGCATTAAATGGACACCCTTCTCATCCCTTGAAGACTTGGACTTTGCAGATGGTCTCTTACTCCTATCACCATATCCAACACTATATACAAGAACAAACAACTCAACTCCACTTATTCAGGCAGCAAATTGGACTGAAAATCAACTGCAATAAGACAGGTACATGACCTTTAATATTGCCTCACCATCTCCAATATGGATAGAGGATTATGTTCTCACCAGCGTAGAAACATTCACATACTTGGGCAGCACTAACAAGCCAGGACATCTGGAACAACAACAACAAACAAAAACCACAAACCCCAATAAGCCAGGAACACCTTCAGGAGCTTAAATACAGTCTGTAAATCAAAATACACCACCAAAACCAAACTCAAGATTTATCAGCGCCGCATACTTTCTACATTACTTTATAGTACAGAACGCTGGGAATGAGAGTCTGACATGTCCAAACTGTCTTCACTCCATACAACCTGCCTCAGAAAAGTCCTCTGAATCTTTTGGCCCAGAACAATCTCAAACCAAGATCTATTGACACAGTGCAGCCAAGAGGATCTGAGCACCATCACTGCCAGAAGGTGTTGGAGACAGATCGATCATGTGCTTCGGATGGAAACAGATTCCATCACCAGATTAGCAAAGAGATGGACACCTGAAGGCAAGCGAAAACGAGGCTGCCTGAAAACATGGCGAAGAGCTGTGGAATACAAGCTGAAAAACCTGGGGCACAGCTGGGGAAACCCATTGAAAAAAAAAAATCTTTCAAGAAACAGACAGGAGTGGAGGAGCTTTGTCACTGTCCTAAATGCCAGAGGCATAAGGGGAGTATGCTGAAGAATTATATTTTTACACTTGACTTACCAGAGTTTATCCTACTTCCTATTGTCCTCAATAGGATTTAACTTCTACATTTTAAAAGAATGCCTTTTTGCCTATCACTGTTTTTAATTTGTTGTTTAGTCAGTGGCACTTTTTTGGTTCTCTGTGTTTTTTAATGTGGGGTATACATTTAAATTTAGCCTCTATTATGGTATCTTTAAAAAGTTTCCATGAAGCTTGCAGGGATTTCACTTTTGGCACTTTACCTTTTAATTTATGTTTAATTAACTGCCTCATTTTTGTGTAGCTCCCCTTTCTGAAATTAAATGCTACCATGGTGGGCTGCTGTGGTGTCCCCTCCCCGGCCCAGAGATGTTAAATTTTGTTGTGTTATGGTTACCGTTACCAAGCAGTTCAGCTATATTCACCTCTTGGACCAGATCCTGTGCTTCACTTTGGACTGAATCAAGAATTGCCTGTCCTCTTGTGGGTTCCAGGACTAGCTGCTCCAAGAAGCTAGTAATTTAAGGTGTCAATAACCTCTCTGTGCATCCTATCCTGAGATGATATATACCTAGTCAATATGAGGATAGTTGAAACCACCCATTATTGAGTTTATTTTCATAACTTAACTAATCTCCCTGAACATTTCAAACTCACTATCACCATCTTGATCAGGTGTTGGTAGTATATCCCTACTGCTATATTCTTATTATTCAAGCATGGAATTACTGTCCATAGACATTCTATGGTACAGTTTGGTTGATTTAAGAATTTTACTTCATTTGATTCTATGCTTTTTCCCCCCCCCCACATATAGTGCCACTCCCCTACTATTCTGTCCTTATACATTTTGTGCCCTGGATATTACTGTATCCAATTCATTATACTCATTCCACCAAGTTTCTGTGATGGTTATTATATCAATATCCTCACTTAAGACAAGGCACTCAAGTTCACCCATCTTATTATTTAGACTTCTAGCATTTGTATATAAGCACTTTAAAGAAATTGTAACTTTTTAGCAGTCTGCCATTATTTGGTGTAATTGAATGGGACTCTTTCATTTGATTGTTTCTGATCAGATTTTATCATCTTCCATCTTCTCCTTCTTAGTAGGATAGAGAATCTCCATTAATAGCTCCTCCCCTAAGGGATGTCTCTGTCCGAACCACATGCTCCTCCACACTTGTCAGCTTTTTCCCAGTCTTCAGTTTTAATACTGCTCTATGACCTTTATTTTAAGGTGTTAGCACTCCAGTTCCATATTGGTTTAGGTGGAGTCTGTCCTTTCTGTATAGGCTCCCCATTTCCCAAAAGGTTCCCTAGCTCCCAATAAGTCTAAATCCTACACCATCATTTCATCCACGCTTTGAGATGCAGCATTTCTGCCTGTCTACCTGACCGTGCATGTGGAACTGGAAGCATTTCAGACAATGCTACCAGGGATGTCCTGGACTACAGTCTCTCCTATCCTTCCTTATGTTAGTGATACCTGTACCACAACCTCCCCAGCACTACACACAAGTCTGTCTATGTGTCTCAAGAGATCTGCAACTTTCACACCTGGCAGGCAAGTCACCATGCAGTTCTGCTGGTCATCAAAAACCCAGCTATATTTCTAATTATCAAATCCCCATTATAAATTAGCTGTCTCATATTATGTTAGTCCCAATGTTTTAGCCAAACAGCTGGTTCTGCAATGGAGCTGTAGATGGGTACTGAGAGACTAAACCCTGACAAAGCTTGACAGTATTGATGACAGAAGTTAGTGTGGGGATAGATTCCCAACTATCTTTCTAATTGTCTGTGGCTCTGGAGGCCAGACATAACTAGTGGCAGTGCTCTAGAGACTACGCAACTTATTTTTGGTTAAATATATATTAATGCTCTTCAGCTGTTGTGGGCCCAATCCTGTGGGTATCTGGGGTCCTCAAGTGGTGTAGCTCCTGACAGCGTGGCCTCCTCTGGGTTTGTCAAACATCCTAGAATCCATCTGGAATTCTGTGTGCCTTGGCTCTGGGGTTATGCCCTGTAGCAGCTCCCTGGAAAGAGTCAGCAGTCTGCATCCTCTCCCTTCCGCAGTCTGCCCAGACTGAACTGGGCTGCTTCCTTTTATATCTTGCCTCTAGGCTGATTATGTCAAGCAGAGGTAAAGGATCATGGCTTCCTCAGCCTGCAATGCACAGTTAACCCTTGCGGGGCCAGGGCAGGGTAGGTACACCTACCCAGGGTATTCTTGCCATCAAGTTATAGTATGGGCTGGATGAAGGACAAGGTGGATAGAAAGCTAGCTAGATCGGGCTCAACAGGTAGTCAATGACTCCATGTCTAGTTGGCAGTCAGTATCAAGCGGAGTGCCCCAAGGGTCGGTCCTGCGGCTGGTTTTCTTCAATATCTTCATTAACGATCTGGAGGATGGTGTGGATTTCACCCTCAGCAAGTTTGAGGATGACACTAACCTGGGAGGAGTGGTAGATATGCTGGAAGGTAGGGATAGGATACACAGGGACCTAGACAAATTAGAGGATTGGGCCAAAAGAAATCTGATGAGGTTCAGCAAGGTCAAGTGCAGAGTCTTGCATTTAGGATGGAAGAATCCCATGCACTGCTACAGACTAGGGACCAAGCAACTAGGCAGCAGTTCTGCAGAAAAGGATCTAGAGGTTACAGTGGATGAGAAGCTGCATATGAGTCAGTGTGCCCTTGTTGCCAAGAAGGCTAATGGCATTTTGGGCTGTATAAGTAGGAACATTGCCAGCAAATTGAGGGACACGATCATTCCCTCTTTGGCATTGGTGACGTCTCACCTGGAGTACTGTGTCCAGTTTTGGGTCCCACACTACAAGGATGTGGAAAAATTGGAAAGAGTCCAGCGGCTGGCAACAAAAATGATTAGGGGGCTAGAGCACATGACTTATGAGTAGAGGCTGAGGGACCTGGGATTATTTAGTCCGCAGAAGAGAAGAAAGAGGGGGGATTTGACAGCTGCTTTCAACTACCTGAAAGAGGGTTCCAAAGAGGATGGATCTAGACTGTTCAGTGGTAGCGGATGACAGAACAAGGAGTAATGGTCTCAAGTTGCAGAGGTGGGAGGTTCAGGTTGGATATTAGGAAAAACTTTTTCACTGGAATGGGTTACCTAGGAGGTGGTGGAATCTTTCCTTAGAGGTTTTTAAGGTCAGGCTTGACAAAGCCCTGGCTGCGATGATTTAGTTGGGGATTGGTCCTGCTTTGAGCAGGGGGTTGGACTAGATGATCTCCTGAGGTCCCTTCCAACCCTGATATTCTATGATTCTACACTCTGTCACAAGTACTAACATTTTATGACCTAATGAGGAGTTTAGGTATGCAAAGCCACCAATAAAATTCTCAGACAAGCTGATAGCAGGACGATGAGAAGATCCACTTTGGACAACCCCAAACATGCATGTACACTTAAGAATCAATATTCGCTGCTTAATACCAATCCAAGAGAGATTTTTTCCATACTTTCACCTCAATTAATAACCCTTCCAAGATAGCCCTTGTAAAAGGAACCTAAGCTAGAAATTCAGTGGAATGATGTTAGGAGGAAAGGATGTTAACAATAAATTATTAATTCTTCCTTATTCCTACCAAGTTGTGTCTTCTGTAGGGAATATAAATATAAATATGAAGTGACTTGTTCTTTGAGTGGATTGCTAGTGAACAGGAAATGCAAGTTAACTGTTATTAATAAGTTGTGATATAAATTGGAGGCCCACGTATAGCCAGAGAGCAGAATAGGAACAGAATCAGGATTCTAGACTAAAATAATATATTAGTAAGAGGATGCTGTTAGCTATGGATAAAAGGACAGTCACGTTACTCAGACTCTGTCAGTTGATCTAGTTAGCTGCTTTTCCCCCCCATCATCTTCAGAAATGTTAGTTAATCCAGATTCCTGCCTAACGATATAGTCAGTTCATAGTGATTGAACTCAATCTATAAAAAAATTTAAGTTCCCTTTTTTCCAATGGGCTCCATTGATTTACTGTTTAGATCAACAAGTGATGTGGCCAGTCAAGAGCAGATACAATATGCTTACTCCTCAGACTACATGTTATCCTCACTTCTGTGAGCACTTCCATGCTCTAATGTTCTAAAGCAGGGATGGGCAAACTTTTTGGCCTGAGGGCCACATCGGGTTTCCAAAATTGTATGGAGGGCCAGTTAGGGGAGGCTGTGTTTCCCCAAACAGCCAGGTGTGGCCCAGCCCCTGCCTCCTATCTGATTCCCCCCCCCACTTCTCACCCACTGACAGATCCTCAGGACTCCTGCCCCCATCCAACCCCCCCATCCCTTCACAGTAGCCCCCCAGGACTCCTACCCCATCCACCACCCCTGCTCCCAGTCCTCTGTCCACCCCCAGACCTCCCCCTGCTGCCCCATCCAACCCCCCCTCCTTCCTGACTGCCCCCCCCCAGGATCCCTGCCCCCATCCAACCCCTGTTCCCCACACCCTGACCACCCCAACCCCTAGCCATACCCCCACCCCTTGACTACCACCCCCAACTCCCCTGTCCTCTATCCAACCCCGCTCCCCGGAGCGCTGGTGGTCAGCAGCTGTGCTGCCTGGCCGCTCAGAGCATTGCATCGGCGGCGTGGCACGCTGAGGCTGTGGGGGAGGGGAAACAGCAGGAGAGGGGCCGGGGACTAGCCTCCCTGGCCAGGAACTCAGGGGCTGGGCAGAAGGGTCCTGCAGGCCAGATGTGGCCTCTGTTCTAAAGAGAGCCTACCGTACTAAAGAAATTCTGCCTCATTACCAAGCATAACCTTCGGCCTCAGAGGAAGCCGTGCTTCCAACCATCTTAGCAAGAGTTTGGAATTGTAGTCATTCACAAAAAGAGAAATTATGGATAAAAAAGGGTGAATAAAATTGCAGCCATTATAAATAAGCAGGTGGTCATTTGTATATCTAAATCAAGGTGATTTAGTAAAAGGAGGAAAAAATTGGTATAAAAAGTAGACTTGGAAAAATATGAGACAACCTGCCTTAACAGACCACTCAGATACCGGAAGTAAAATGAGCAGTAGTCAGATGGAGCCTCAGGGGATCCAAAACAGTCCCATTTACAGACAAATCATTCCATAGGTCATATGTTTATTGCATTTTAATGTATTATAATGAGAATCACAGCAATGACTATGTCGAGATTGCAAAAATACTATTGCTGTCTCTTTTCAGGACCAAACACTGCTGAGAATGGGAGATACTGCCTTGACAATAATAAAAGATGTCATTTCATCAGAGTGACATTCACCCTAGTGCGTAGGGGTGCTTGAACAATTTTTATGCTGGGAGTTCTGAAAGCCATTGAACCAAAGTGTAAATCCTGTATATGATGGAAACCACTTCTAGTCAGGGGGTGTGGCAGCAACCCCAGCACCTCTACTCACAGTAGCTATGCTAGTGCAGAGAACCCACAAAGAGAGCTGTAGGGCCAGATTCTGCAACTGGAGCAAGACACATTAAGTCTAATTTTCACAGACTATTACATGCATGTATATCTTGGTGTAAACCAGAGGTATGCTCTTCATGAACCCTGTACTACTTATATTAACAATTATTTTTTATTTAGAACTTTACATTTCTAAAGCACCACACAAAAGATAAATCCTTACCACACCTTTTTGAGGTAGGTATACAAGTACTATTGTCTGTCTTATTATCTGTAAAAATTGGGAAGAGTATTAGGGCCTAAGTTTTCAGTTTTGGGTTTTTATTTCTGAATTCCCAGATTAGAGCCTGTTACTCTAGAGGTGTTGATTACTTGCAATTCCTGTTGAATAATGGGTGTGAAGTAGCACTGAAAATCAGATTCCTAAATAGCCAATCAAAAATTAAGGAACCCAAAATTAGCTTACACTTTTGAAAACTTAGGCCTATATGACTTGCCAACAGCCAGGGTTCAGATCAGTATCCACCAGAATTAGTGTTGCCAACTTTCACAATTTATCACAAGTGTTGCAATATTTGTTTTCTTAAAGTCCAAGCTCCACATTTAAAGGAATTGAGAATCTCAGCTTTCATTAAAAGAAGTTTCTAGTCCTTATAGTTGCAGAGGAAATCTTGAAAAATGTGACTCAGGTATACCCAAAAATCTCAGAAGACAACAAAAAGGAAAAGAATCCAAAATGTCTATGTTTTGTTTGTTTTTAAATGTCATGATTTTAAGCCAATACAATATTTGGAGGAGGGGAGCAGACTCACAATTTTTCAATGCTTGGGGTTGGCAATACTAGAATTAGGACTTGGAAATCCTGGCTTATGTCCAGTGCTTAGTATACTAGACAATGCTACTTCCTAGTCAAGGTTTTAAAATTGTCTTCCTTGTATTTCTGAATGTTTCTATTGCATTTGGGAAACAGGAGAATCTTCCAGTAGCTAATTCCCACATATATTAACCAAATTGCTTTGAACAGAGTTAAAAATATCTTCACATTTCAGTAGTAGTGTGAAGGTGCTATTTTAATTAAAAATCATCATCTTTTTCCAATTATAGATTTTTTTATTTTGGAAAAAAAATGACTAAGAATTAGTTAGAGAGAGGCCCCAAAGCTGTTGAAAAGCCAAATAAATGAAGAAATGCAGTTCAAACGTGTTACCATAGAAAGCATAGAGATGTAGGATTGGAAGAGACTTTGATAGGTCATCTAGGCCCATCCCCTTCACTGAGGCAGGACTAAGTATTATCTACCTGAGAAGTGTTTATCTAACCTGTTCTTAAAAGCCTCCAGTGACATTTCCAGAACTGCCCTAGGTAATTTGTTGCATTGCTTAACTACCCTTACAGTTAGGAAGTTTTTCCTAATATCTAACCTAAATCTCCCTTGCTGCAATTTAAGCCCATTACTTCTTGTCCTGTCTTTAGTGGTTATAGAGAACAATTTATCACCCTCTACTTTATAACAACCTTTCACATACTTGAAGTCTATTATCATGTTCCCCCTCAGTCTTCTCTTCTCCAGAAGAAAACCCAATTTTTTTTCCAATTTTTCTCAAGTATGTCATGTTTTCTAGATTTATAATTATTTTTGTTGCTCTTCTCTGGATTTTCTCTAATTTGTCAACATCTTTCTGGAAGTGTGGTGCCCAGAACTGGACATAATACTCCACCTGAGGCCTTATTAGTGCTGAGTAGAGAGGAAGAAATATTTCTCATGTCTTAGCTTATAACACTCTTGCTAATACACCCCAGAACGATGTTTTTTTTTGCAACAGCATTACATTGTTGAATCATATTTAGTTTGCAATGCACTTTAAACCCCAGATCCATTTCTGCAGTACTCCTTCCTAGTCTGTCATTTCCCATTTTGTATTTTTGCAATTGATTCTTCCTTCCTGTGACGGGGTCGACTAATCACTATGGCACCTCCTGCTGGCTCTCTTGGGAATTAGCTTAGCACCCTCTTCTGGTGGTGTCTCACCCACCATCACCTCTGCTCCTAGACCCATGTCACCCCCAGGACCACAGGGTCCTCTTCGGGATAGCCTCCTCTGGTTGTGTCATACTCAAGTCTCCCTACTTCCAGGGGAATTGCAGTCAACTGTCCAGCCACTTCCTTCAGTGGCAGCCACAGCCAATTGTCTGGCTACTTCCTCAGTGGCAAGAAAGCAGGGGGGCTGGAGCACCCACAGGGAAAAATTGGTGGGTGCTCTGTACTCCCCACCCCACCTCAGCTCACCTTTGCCTCCACCTCCTCCCCTGAGCATGCCTTCCCCTCTTCTCCTCCCAGCGCTTGCCACTACATATCAGCTGTTTTGCAGCATAACAAGCTGTAGGAGGGAGTGGGGGGAAGAGCAGGAACGCAGCACACTCAGGAGAGGAGGCCAGAAAGAGGCAGGGCCAGGGCAGGAATTTGGGGGAAGGAGTCCAATAAGGACAGGAAGGGGACAGAGTTGGGGTGGGGACTTTGGGGAAGGGGTTGGAATGGGGGCAGGGCAGGGGTAGAGTCGGGGGGGGCACAAGCACCCACCAGCACCAGCTGGCACCTATGAGCCCAGGGACCCTGTGGATGGCAGCCATGTGCTGTGTCCTCTCCAACTTCACCCTACCTTTCCCTGGGCCACTTCCCCACAGCCCCCAGCACCTTCTTTGCCCTTACCTCAGGGCTCCAGCCTGCCAGTCTTAGCAACTATCCAGGAGATCTCTCTAGTTTCCCTGATCCCTGCTGACAGCACTGCTCTGTCCAGAGTGCAGGCATTCCTTCCTCCTGCTAGGAACCTGATCTTCTCTCATCAAGTTCCAGGCAGCAACTAACCTCTGCTCTGCGCTGCAGCCCTTCTTATATGGGCCAGCCCTCTCTAATTGGCTGCCTCCTGCACAGCCTCCTAAGGGCTGCTTTTAACCACTTTTCTGCCAGGGAGGGGCAACCGTCCCATCACACTTCCCAAGTTTAGTGCTTTTCATTTGTCCTTATTGAATTTCATCCTATTTACTTCAGACCATTTCTCTAGTTTGTCAATATCATTTTGAATTGTAGTCCTGTTCTTCAAAGTGCTCACAACTCCTCCCAACTTGGTATCATCTGCAAACTTTATAAGTTTACTCTCTACACCAATATGCAAATCATTTAGGAAGATATTGAACAGAACAAGGACCCAGAACAGATTTCTCTGGGACCAACTCAATATGCCCTTCTAGTTTGACTGTGTACCACTGATAATTACTATCTGGGAATGGTTTGTCCAACCAGTTATGCACCCACCTTATAGTAGCTCCATCTAGTCTATATTTTCCTAGTTTGCTTATGAGGAGGTCATGTGGGACAGTATCAAAGCTTTACTAAAGCCAAGATATACTACATCTACCACTTTCCCCTATCCACAAGGTTTGTTACCCTGTCAAAGAAAGTTACTAAATTGTTCTTGACAAATCCATGTTGACTGTTATTTATCACCTTATTATCTTCTAGGTGTTTGCAAATTGATTACTTGATTATTTTGCTTGGATATCTTTCCAGGTACTGAAGTTAACCTGACTGGTCTGTACTTCCCCAAGTTGTCCTTATTCTTCTTTTTTAGATTGGCACTATATTTATCCTCTTCCACTCCTTTGGAATCTCTTCCATCTTCCATGAGTTTTCAAAGATAATTGCTAATGGCTCAGATGCCTCCTGAGGCAGCTCCTTGAATATTCTAGAATGTATTTCATCAGGCCTTGAAGACATCTAGCTTGTCTAAATAATGTTCTCTCTCTATTTTAACCTCAGGTCTTACCTCATTTTAACTGGCATTCACTATGTC
The DNA here is from genome assembly GCF_009764565.3 of Dermochelys coriacea. Classification (NCBI taxonomy): domain Eukaryota; kingdom Metazoa; phylum Chordata; order Testudines; family Dermochelyidae; genus Dermochelys; species Dermochelys coriacea. Next base: position 233,966,327 of record NC_050069.1, read on the forward strand.
AGACGTCAATATGATAGCTGTAAATTCAGACACATTTTTTAAGAAGGTTTAGCTGCCTAAGTGACAGAGGTAGGTAAGACAAAGGACCAAATTTCCCCATGATCTCTGTGCTAATTATCTCTTCCCAATAAGGGGGCAGGGGGAAGTCACCTCTTCAGCTGCAGCATCCCTGATCTCAGGCCTGCAGAGTATGCATAGATGATAAATGGAGTGGAAGGAGAAAGTCTGGGCAAGATTGGGGACTTACATCTTCCCTGTGACACAGAGGTAAAATTTCTAAAAAAGAAAACACAGCCCTTGTCTATAATAATTTAGTGGAACCCACTCCACCTGGAGAAACTAATGTCGACATTTTAAGATGTACCTATGAGTATTGCTGGCTGAGGAAATCCCTGGACCTGCAGAGTCAGTGGAACTAGATGCTGAGAAGGAGAGCAGCTGGAAGCCAAGAGCCAGGGCAGAGATGGTCTTAAGGCTCCCTCTCACCCCCACACAGATCTCAGGGGGTCTTTCGGATTTGAGGGCCAGACTTGCTGCTTCTTCCATGGGAGAGGTCAGAAGTAAGGATACTCTCTCTTTCTCTCTCTTTCACACACACAAACACACTGAAACAGAAGAAATGGAACAGAAGTGTACAATGAGAATATCACAGAGTTCAACTCTCTTCAGGCTCCAGCATCCTCTGATGAGCACTTTTATGAAAGAAATTATTGGGTCCATAACTAGGGCTAATTTGTATATTCCATCTGAATGCAGATTTCTCTCATGAGGTTTTCTGAACCTTTTAAAGGGAACACGATTGCCTTTTCCATTTAGTTTAAATGACTAATCATTTTCTAATGCAGTTGTATTTAGAGATAATGCATTTTATAGCTGGATTATAACTTTTATTTGCATGCAAAATATTTTGTATTATTGTATAAAGTCTGTGATTGAATATTCATGAAAGTGAACCATTGATTTAAGTGAGATATATTGAATGCAGGGGTTGTGCAAGCTTCCCTGCATAGCTGTGACTGCTGATTACTGTAACAAACACAATTGTTTCACTACAACCTCATCTTCCCCTGTTCCTTCCTGTATGTTTGTTTCATCATATGCTGAGATTGTATATACAGTGCCTGGCATAGTAGGGCCCTGTTCCTTACCTGGATCCTCTATGTACTACTACAATAATAAAAAATAATAAATAGTAATACAAGTAATAACAAATAGCAATAGCTCTATCAATACCTACTTAATCTTGACCTGCTATTTTTATTTATTTTTGCTTTAGGTAGCACTCATTAATGTCTAGGTACTATGCCACAATTATTAAAAACATACAGAGCTCAAAACTCAAGAGCAGCCCTGCCCTTCATAAAATCTCCATAGCAAGCTAAATAAATTTAATCAACCAGATATAAAAAGAGTAGAAATAAAAACAGAATAGTATTTAGCCAAAAATTCAACTGAGCAAAAGTGAATTATTCTAGGCTGGACTGATCTAGATTCTTCATAATGCTGGATCATGTGGTGATTTTCTAAATATAATGTATATCTGTAGACATAACAAATAGAGATTACTGTTAGCCCACTAAACAGTTTCCCTTCTGACCTTGGGAAGCATCACAACTAGCAACTTAACTTTGGTCTCCAAAAGTGAATGGTTAATAGTTTATCACTCTAGTACAATTTTCTAATATGTTAAAGTATTTTTAAAGCATGCAGTTTTAGTTTTTTGCACTGCCAGTTTCAGTAAATTGTCTTCAACTGTATCTTAGAAAAGAAAATTATTCAGTGAAGCTTTGAGTGTTGAACAGTTATTTTATGCTGGGAAGCTCATTATTAATTTCTCCTTTGACCATTGAACCACATGTAAGAAACAGGGCACTCATAAAATGTTCTTAAACAAGAGCCAGCCAGCAGTCTAGCACAAGAGCTGGCAACATACTGCGTGGAAAACCCAGCTTTGGGACCTCGCCTAGACTTCAAGCTCTTTTTGTTGGAAGCAGGGAGGGCCATTGTGACATGAACTTTTAAAGTCCTAAATTCAACCGAATTTTTTAAAAATTCTAATGATAAAAACCCCAACAGTTTTTACAGTAGAACCCCTATTTCATACTAAGATAGGGAAACACACCACAAAAATATTTTTGAAGTGTACAGAGTATGCAAATACTGAAATTAAGAAAACACCATGGATGTTGCATCAAACAAGAATAAAATAGAACCTCCCTAATCAGTGCCTAGATACTACCATGACAACATTTTGTAAGGGACTGTTCCAACACCCATTAAAGTCAATGAAAAGACTCCTACTGACTTCAGCAGGCATCGGATCAGGCCCTAAATACAATATATTAGACCACATCAAATAATCTGCACTAATAAAGAGGAGCCCCAATGTGAAGTGGTGAGATTTGTGAACTTTGTGAATACTGTGATTGGTAGGGGTACCAGCACCATTTGCAAACTCTGAGTGTCCTAGTCTTGTTTTGGGGCATTAATCAATCAGTGCCTAGAAGGTAGCATATATACTTTTACAATTTTAGAGCAGGTTTGCCGTTTAGCAACCTTCTCCTGCATTGTTTACAAGTGAATTCTTGTGCATCTACAAAAAAGAAAAAGTAAAACTAATCGGGGTGGCGAGTTATATGGGTGTGGTGCCCATGCTCCAGCAATATTCAGAGCACGGGGGCCCAGCTCCACCAATATTCAGGGCCAGGTCCCTCTCCCGGCCCCGCCTGCCGCCCCATGCACCTCCCCCGGAGCATCCCCCAGCCCTGCCTCCTGCCCCCACGTGCTTCCCCTGGAGTGTCCCTGCCTGCGCCCTGGGCAGCGGACGGCTGCCCTCCCACTCTGCCCTGTGCTCCCTCACCAGCCGCTGCCACTGCAGGCTACAAAAGGGAGCAGAGCTGGCAGCAGGCTGAGGTGGCGGCTGTGCCACTGCCTGTGGAGGGAGGAGGTGCATACGTAATGGCAGCCCTCCCCCCCGCACCAACCACAGGGGAGGCAAGGGGGCTTCCTAGACCTGAGAGGGGCCCTAGGAGCACGTGCAGTGACAGTGGTGCGGAGTGAGTGTGCTGCCGGGAGGGAGGGGGGCGACAGGGGAGCCCTTCCCCTCCCATCCTCCGGAGCTCTCTGCTGCAGTGGGGAGAGGACTCGGGGGAGTCCTCCTCTCTGGCCCCAGGGCAGCCAGCCTGCACCCCAAACTCATCATCCCTGGCCCCACCCAGAGCCCAAACCCCCAGCCAGAGCCCTCACTCCCCTGCACCCCAACCCTCTGTCCCAGCCCTGAGCCCCCTCCTGCACCCTGAAACCCTCATCCCTGGCCCCACTCTGCAGCCCTCACCCCTGCACCTCAACCCTCTGCCCTAGCCCTGATCCCCCTCCCACACCCCAAACCGCTCATTCCCAGCCCCACCCCAGAGCCCTCACCCCCACCCAGAGCCCTCATCCCCCCCCACACCCCCACATTGTGCAATAAAGAGAAACTGTTAAACGTTTACTGTTTCCAGTCCATTTTTACATTATTTTAAAAAATATATATCAGTTTACAAGGCAGGTGTGGGAGGGGACAGGACTTGGACCTATTCTGTGAACCACCAAAAATTATAAAACAATTGCCGCCCCTGACACTAATTGTAAACAAAAATGAAATAACCTAGTCTGTGTTCATTGTTCAAGCTGAGTAAAATGTAAATGTAAACAAATAATAGTAAAAAGCAAAGTATATTTTAAAGTTGTTTAAATTCTAATAATCTCATGTTGTTAGTTACATGGGTAAAGGACTTTTGTCATTTTTAAGAAACATTATTAGTTTACCCAACAATGTCCTTTTAAAGATTCTTTTTGTGCCATATATTGGTGTGATCTGTTTCTTCCTGTTCTTTAGTCCGAACAAAATTATTTTCATCTGGGCCACCTAAATAGTCTCCTGAACATCTTTCCTTTTCAATCCATCAGACAGCACTCAACACATTTGGCTCCCTAAAGTTTGCCTATTAGAAGTCCACTATTTTGCATTGCTTTTTATGCATCAATATTTTTGAAAAATGTTGTTTTTATTCAGTAAGGGATCACAAACGTACTTTTGGAAGAAAAGATAAATTAGAATTTAACAGTAATCATAATGACAAGAAAGCAATGCAGCAGGAAAACTACCCTCAAAGTTTTGCTTTCATTGGATCTGATCAGACAAGTTTCTTTTATTATAATTTCTTCTCCTAATCCTTTAAACCCTTAAGGGAAAGATCTTCCCGGCCCCTGAAGCAGAGAACATATGGTTAGAAAATAGTATAAGAAAAAAAAACATTTTACATCTATTACACATGAATGACAGCCATAAAATTACCTCTAATAAGGAGGAACCAAAAAACCCCACCCTTCAAACTGTCCAACTTCTAACCTTATATCACAGTATATCCAAATACAACATAGTCTAGTAATTAAATCTAATAACTGTCATGTGAAAGGGCTCTTTATGCCATTTTAGCATGCCCATCAGCTAATCAGCCAAACCTTCCCAAATGCAAGACAGGACCTTGCCAAACCACCTCAGATACAAGACAGGAGGTTTCAACAATTGGCTAAATGGAGCCTGACATTTATTTTAACTACTATATTCTTAGACACAAATAAGAACTTATTTTCCTATATCATACTTATAGTAAGTACATTTATGAACATTCAAAATTACTTATAAGGAAAATATACATTACCATTACTTGAACTTCTATCATTAAGAAATGTTCCAGCAGAAAATTCCAAGTGATATATTAATAAAAGTCTCAGTTACAATTTAGTGGTATTCAGCAGAGTCTGAGTCATCACAACTACAGTAAATTTAAAAAAAAAAATTTTGCTGAAATATCCTGTAGCTGCTTTGGCTATATGAGGTTAGCCTCTTCTGACAGTGGTGACAATGTAAATATGTCTTCCATTGCTGTCTGCAAGCTAACCCAGTACAATGGAACATATTCCCAGCCCAAGATCTAGAATCTCACTATCTTTTTCCTTTATTTTAACAGCCTGAATTCTAAAAGAAAATACTGCATTTCCTTTCTAGATATACAACTTGCAATTTACTGTATTAAAATGAATGTTCAAGTGAGTCCAACTCACCAAGGAATCCATATCACCCTGACCTGTCCTAATTTACCACTCTCACCAAATGTTGTCATCTGCAAGCTTTACCAACAGTGTTTTATTTTCATTAATAAAGATATTGAATAGAACTGGGCCAAGAATGGTCACCATCACAATAACATCTGAGCACCTTAGGAAAAAAACCTTGCACAGTTGCTTCTTAGAACCACTGGAATTAAAGCACACAAGAAAATAAGTTACTTTTGATGATTACTGAGGTAACACTAGAAGTGACCCATAGAGGAGAGGAGACAAAGAAGATAATTGGATGCAGAAGCTGAGGGATGTATATCATCCTTGAGTGGGTAGCTGAAGGAAGATACTTCTGCATGAAATGTTGCCTGATAGCGCTCATGGCAGAGAAGATTCAAAGAGTACAGATACAGCTGGAGACAATGATGGAATTGAGATAGAGATTTGCATGTACAGTGCAGGAAGGAAGAGAGGAGGAGGTACAGACAACTCAGATTTGTGGATACCTACTCAATGAAAGGACCTGGAGGGCAAACTGTGAGAAGAAGAGGGTGATCCATGGAAAAATATGACCATGAGATAAAGCAGGGTAAGAAACCGGAGATTATGGAGATAGCCAGAGACTGTAGCCTAAGAAAAAACTGGGATGAAATACAGGGACTGCAAAAGAAAATATAAAACAGAATCATACCAACATCAAGAAGAGACAGGTCTATGTGATCAGGGAGTCCATACTTAGAAGAATCAACAGGCCTGTCATCAGAGCAGATCGAGAGAACAGAAGAGTATCTTGTCTGCCAGGAGCAAGGATCCAAGATGTGGATGTGAGTCTGAAAATGTTTGTGATGGGAGCTGGGAAATTAGCCACTGGTTGTGCTGCACATTTGGAACAAATGACACTGCTAAATTCCCATTAGAATGGATCAAGGATAACTGTGCTTGGCTAGGTACAAAAGTGGAAGCTCAGGTGACTTTCAGTGGAATACTTCTGGTCTGTAAAGAAGGGAACGCATGACAAGATAATGAGGAATCTGGAGGCTCAAGGATTGGGGCTCTGAGGAAAGTTTGGAATGATTGACCATTAGGGGCATTCACAGAAAGAAGACTTTTCCCAACTGATGGACTCTACTTGAGTACCTGAGGTATTAACCTTCTGAGATCAAAGCTGGCATCATTGATAAGCAGGGCTTTAGGCAAAAAGAGGAGAGGAGAAGGCTGAGACACTCATGAAATCTCCACACGTGGCTTCACAACACAGGAAGAAGAAAATCAGATGAAAAAAGTAAGCGATAATGGAGCACCACAAATTAAGAGTATGGACAGCAATGAGAAAAACATATACAAACATTGATTGGAGTAGTAGTCAAGTAGGTGTTACAGTTAGTGAAAGGCCTATATCTATCCCAGCTAGAAAACTGGGTGAGGTCTGAGGGAAACAACTGAAACATTGTACATGAATTCAAGGAGCCTGGATAATAAAATGGAGTAACTGGAACTACTGTTGCAGGAGATAAACTAGATATTATAGGGATTACAGAAATATGGTGGAATAGCACTCATGACTGGAATATGGGTATTGAAGAGTATATGGTGTTTAGCAGATAGCAATAAAGATAAAGGTGGCAGGGTATAACTGTACATCATTAAAGAAGTAAACTGTAAAGGAATAAGTGATTGTATGGACAAAACAAAGAGGTTCTATTGGGATGGCAAAAGGGGTCTGCTATAAACCCTGTGTCAGTCTTTGATATAGATAGAGATTTCTTTAATATGATTAGAGAGATAAATAAATTAGAGAGAGAATCAAAACCAAGTTATCAACTATTATATTTATTTCAAATGGGCAGACTTTGGAAATTAAGGGAATTAGTTAAAGAAATCAACTAGACTGAAGAGCTCAAGGACCTCAGTGTGGAGAAGGTTTGGAATTTCTTTAAATCAGCTATACAAAAACTATCTGAAATTTGCATCTCAAGCAAGGGGAAAAAATTTGTAGGGAAAAGGTTCAGATCCAACTGGATAAATAACCACCTCAGAAAGGTTATTAGGAGTAAGCAGAGAGCCTACAGGGAATATAAAAAGGGTCGATCAGCCAAGAAAGCTACATCATGGAGGTTAGAAAATATAGGAATAAAGTGAGAATTGCTAAAATCAAGCTGAGTTAGTTCTTGCCAAGGAAATTAAAATAAATAAGATTTTTTTAAAATTATGTATATAAAAAGAGATAAGGAAGGATGAGGTTAAGCCACTGTGTAGTGTGGATGGGAAAGAGATTAAAGCTAATCTAGGTATGGCACAAAAACTAAATGATTGTATGGTAGGGTTGCTTGTGATAGTACGGGGCAGGGCTCAAGAGTTCTGGGAGTCACTTCCAGTTTATGTTATGCCACCTAGAGCCTGAGGGCATGTAGCCACCGCAAGAGCAAGTGTCCAACCCACTGCATCCCTGCAGCACAGCCAGGGCCTGGAAAGGAGGCGTAGGACATGTGAGGAACAGACTGAACTTCCCTTACATTCTAGAGACTGCTGGTTGTGATGTCCCCATGACCACAGAGCAGGGTTATATGTTTTTCTTTAACGTTTCCCATTTTTTCCTTATTTTTTTAAATGGCTGTTGTTTAATAAATTGTATTTGCTTTGAACTATATACAATGATCTGTGGATGGGTGAAGTGTCCAGTGCAGAGAGAGCACCCCGGAGTGAGGACACACTAGCCCCTGTCGTAAGTGACCACAACAAGGTTGGGGGTTGAGCCCCAGAAATCCTGGGCCCAGCTTTTTGGGAATTATGAGGACTCTGCCACACAGAAGAGTGGAAGGGGAGTCCTTGAGGTCAAGCAGGCCTCTGGGTAAAGACAATGGGAGTGAGGACTCAGATCCTTTCACTAGCCAATTCCACTAGGGTAATTTATAAGCCAGAAAAGTTCCCCACAATAGCAGGACCACTTCCCCGTTTACATATGTGCTTAATAGGGCCATCCTCAGGCATACGCAGTATATGTGGCTGCATAAGGCACCCGAAAATTTGGGGCACCACTGGGACAGCAGGTAAGAGTGGGTCAGCTCCCACACACCTAGCATGTGCTGCAGTTCCTTAGGCAGGGGCAGTATTCACAGAGCTGAATGTGCTGGCGTGGCGCATTCTGCATGAGGGAGGGTACGGGGGTCTCTGCAGGGAACTGTGACTCTCCACCACCGAGAGGTGGGCCAGGCGGCTCGGTATCTTTGCTGCCTTGTCCCTACACATTCTACCCTGGGCTGCGAGCCAAGGCAGCCACAGCATCTGCTGCGGACGAAGCTCGGTGTATGTCAGCAATGGGGGCAGGGTCCTCTGGGGGTCCACGTGTGGGGGTGGTGGCTGTGCCCCAAGTCGGGCATAGGAACACCAGTGTAGTAATACTGAATAGAGACCCATAAATCCTAAGGATGGCCTTGGTACTTAAGTATGTCACTCAGCTGGGATACCAATCTGGAAGGAAATGTTAAAGGCCAAACTATTTTTTTCCTGGCAAACCTTATGAAAATTCCAATAAACTCCATTAAAATCCTTCAACAAACATCATTTCATTTCTGCAGGTCTCTTCTACTCAAGGACAAGTAAACCATTAACCCAAGGATAAGTAAACCATTAATCCAATAGGCCCCATTACATTGTTCAAACAACTAATTGCCACTGGAACCTGTAGAAAGCAGTTAAAAATTTTCAGTTGGAATTTCCACTAGAGATTTAAGACCCCAATTTCTTTTTTTCTAAAAAATATTAAACATTTTATAAACACCTACATTTAAAACTCCAGATCAGCAAGGCTACAATCCAGCCCCCTCCTCCATGAGTGTGACAGCTCCCCTGGCAGACAGTAGAATCAGTGGGGTTCTAGTACAAAAGCTGTGGGAAGAGTCTGATGGAATTGCACATCCTAATGTAGGCAGAACTTGGCTCTTCAAAGCATCATACAAGGAGTTTGGAAATAGTAGGGTTGGAGACTCTCTCCCTTTGTGTTGATCCTCCCCAATGTGAAAGACTTCAGAGGTCATTTTGGCCACTGCACCGCAGTAACTTCCACAGAGTGGCTCCATTGCCTTTGAGGGAGGATTCATTCCACCAGTGCATCTGCCTGGATGGCTACAGAGGCCAGTCACCGGGTTTAGGATTTGTCCCTAACAGAGTATATCTACAACCTTTAATAAGAAATTACAAATAAGTGCACTTTAAGTTGTGTTTAAACAAGCCAGTTCCCCTCTTATGTGCCAAGATAAGAAATTCAAGATTCAATTTTTCCTCTGCAACTATTGATGATATCAGCACCACCATTATCATCATCAACAGGCCAGAAAGAATAAGAAAATCCAACAAAGAAGAAGAAATTTCAACGGAAATGTACTTATAAAAACAATTAGTTTAAAGGATCAATAGAAAAAAAGTAGGAGATGAAGAATATTTTAGATTTATTCCAAATTTGAATGAGCTTCTGTCAGCATAAATAATGCATCTGGGGGCGGAGGGAAACGGGGGGGGGGGGTGGACAGACAGATGCCCTAGGACTATATGCTGCTTTGGAATTTAAACTGGTGTCTGTATAGAGAAACAGAATATGATAAACAGAAACAGTGAAAGTCTAGTCCCAAGCTCACTGCCTGAGTGAGCGAACTCGGCCTGAGATCAGTTCCTCCCTCACATCTGAACCCAGAAACAGTTCACCTGTGCAACTGGGTTGTGGCCACTACAGTCAGTCCAGTGTATCCCATAGTTTGCTGATCAAACCCTTGCCACTCCCCCAAATCACTACTCTTTCCTGCAGAGAGAATCGCCATCCAGCTCATTTCCACGATACACAGATTTCTGCAGGATCACCTTGTGCTTCCTATTCCTTTCACTGTAGTCTCAGCTTTTAATTCTTGAGATGATTCCCTCCAAAGAAAATTCAATGAGAAGTCATGAGAGAAGGTGACAATAGCAGAGAAGAAGCCAGAAACAAAAAGAAATATTTGTTTAAGAAGAAACAATTGCCTGCAGACAGTGCATCACCCAGAAACTGCCTATCAAATAGCTGAAGTAGTCAGAATGCACTGATTTGTTTTAGATCATCCTGCTGTCAAGTAAGTTCCAGTGTTGACACCTCTCATGACTTTATCATGACACTTATGTTTTTCTTAAATCCCCTGCCACTGGCATCAAAAGCTTACATCAGCATCTCAGCTTTCATTTGGAAAAGTAAATTTCTAGCACTAATTGTTGCCGAGAAAAGATTGAAAATGTGAAATAAGTGAACCTAAAGGCACAAAAAACAGAAGATAAATGAAAACCCCTATTCTGAGTTAAAAGTCATGAGACTTAAAAAAAAATCTTATGACCTGACTCATAACTTCTGAACACTTGGAACTGGCAATACTAAGTAACACCTAAATATATAGTACAAATAAAATCACATACAGGAACCAATGTGAATGGCAGCCATCCATCTCAAGAGACAATGGTGTGAGCACCAAAGCAGTTCGGTTACTATGTGTCATGCTGAAGCATTGCAAGTTGCTAAAAAGTCCAATTCTTGAGCAACAGCCCTTGGCACAGAGCCAGAGGAAGAAGCTGGTGCATTACTGATACTTGAGGCTTGCTGCTGTTTCCTCTTTACTTTCCTCTCCCTAAATCACCTCTCTTCAGCCTCTTTGACTCTCTGGTGCAGCACAGCCCTCCATTGTAACCTCTTAACAGCTACATCTTCCCAGTTTGTGGTGTCGATGTTAAAAGTTTTCAAGTCCCTCTTGAAAACGTTCTTGAACCTGAGTCTAGGTCATTCAAGGTTTCAGAGTAGCAGCCGTGTTAGTCTGTATACGCAAAAAGGAAAGGAGTACTTGTGGCACCTGAGAGACAAGTACTCCTTTTCTTTTTAGGTCATCCCAGTGGTCTTGGAGCATCCTCAAGTTCTCTGTACAGGAGATCCTTTGGAATGCATCCATTGTTCATCCAGTGCACATAACCAAGTCAATGGAGAGCTCTGTGTTTGAGAACAGTGGTTTTGATTTGGCAATTTTGCTTTCTCAAGTACTTTGGAGCTAGAAACTTTGGTTTCCCACTTAATATGTAGAATACAGTAAAGGCAGCAGGTGTGGAAAGTATTTAGCCTTCTCTCATTACTGTTGTAGGTAGTCCAGGCCTTGCCACCATATAACAACATGTTCAGAATGCACATCCATATCTTGGTGTTCAATGTTAGTGTCCCGTAATCCCACACATGCTTGGTCAGTTGGCTGAATATGGTAGCTTGCCTTTCCAATGCAAGAATTAAGCTTGTCATCAACATATTGGAAAAATGCATATAGAAGGATCTCTTATTCTGAATTTATGCAAAATAAACTAAGTTTAATTCTAACAGTTCATGATGACACAAGAAACTTTTCATTCAAATTACTTAGTTTATACATTGTATGGTGTAATTTATTCTTTGAAATATTTGTCATTAATATCAAGGTAATAAAGTGTACTGCCACCATCATCTGAAAGTTTCTCATAATCTGTGAGTTCAAATTCACAAATCATCCTAGTTTGTCTTCAATATTAAATTTTACACCTCCAGGGCCTCATAGATAACAAGATCATTCCAAATTTTAATCCTTTAAACCCTTTCTCACAATCTATCTGAAATCTAGGATCATTAATAACTTCTAGTCATTGCATGACCAGATTGTTTAATAGGACCTGGTTTGCTATATGAAGAAAGTGCATATAAATTGTTCCTTAGATATAAAAAAAATCCCTTTAATAAGGATTTAAACATATATATACACATTTAGCCTATTTTATTACTTCTGTTTTTATGAGGATAAAAATGAAGGGTTACCCACAGCCATGCTTAATCCTTTCAGTGATCCAAGGCTGTTACTGGATTTCTTTTCCAGATTCACTGCATGAACTGTGATGTGTTTACATACTGAAATAATTCAGTATATACACAAAAGCATGTGGGTTTTTTCTTCATGTCTGTAACATATTTACTTTGCCTAGACATACAGCACCATGCATCATGAATCTTCAGTAAAACAATATGACAGACTAAGTATGAACTTATCCAATACAATCAAAGTGGATTTTAACAAGTGAGTATGAAACTCATTCCTATTTTAATTGTTTAATTCTTATCTAAATCAAGAAAACCAAAGAAAATGAGTCAATATTCTCATTTTGTCCTTATCTTACCTATTGTTTCTAAGTGATAAACATACCATATATAACACCACTTTTCTGAAACATCTGTGTTACACATTTAGGCTTGGGTGAGTTATTTCTACTAATTCCAGGAGTCAAATGTCAAGTAGAAATTCCACGACTGGCAATGGGCATACCATGGATGCTGTACCCAACAGTGAAGACTAGACTAACAAGCTTAATCTAGATTCCCTTCTTTTTCTCTGTATTTTACCTTATGTTAAAATAATGTTGATATTATACTTTGTTTTTGTATATTCACAGTACAGGGATTTCCATTCTTGTCTCAATCTGGGTCTGGAATTGTAAAACTCTCTTATGAGTTGATTGGGTGATGCAAGTGCAGTGAAGCTTAGGTGAGCAAGTCTTTGGAATGGCCCAAACATTGAAGAAGAAAACTTCGTTGTTCTTGTGACAGGCAGCTGTAGCTTTATAAATATAATATTAAGTTCTGAAAATGATTATTTAGAAAGTAAATTACTTTGTTTTAAAAGAGGCAAGAAGGAAAAAAAGTTATTTAAATCCCATGCAATTTTGTAATAAGGCTTCCCAAATGCTCTGTTTCTTTGTGTGCTTCAATCCAGTGCTGTTTCTACACTCTCACAAACACAGCAGTTTCTGGGTTTTATTCTGTAACTCTAGTTATTTTGCTAGAGATGGTTTATTATACTACCTAAGGCTAGAGATTTTTAATAGATTTTAGCTGTGGTATAAAATGCTTGCTGTTTTTTAAATGCCGGAGAAGCAACCCTACTCTGCATTTGAAGATCTACATCAGGAAGGAGATTTAATTTCTTGAGGAAAAAATAAATGCTTAGAATGTTGGCAGTATGTGGTCTGGAATTTTGTAGGAAGTATTGTAAAAGGAGAAGCCATGTTACAAAAGCCATGTTACATGTTGACTCTTCCCTAATAAATCATGTTCATCTAGGTGTCTGATAAATCTGTTCTTTACTATAGTTTCAGCCAGTTTGCCTGGTACTGAAGTTAGGCTTACCAGCCTGTAATTGCCAGGATCACCTCTGGAGCCTTTTTTTAAAATTGGCACCTCATTAGCTATCCTGCTTCATTTACTTTATTGTTTAGCCACAGTGGCACTTTTTTTTTTAAAATCAAGGCCAGCACTAGGCATAAGCAGACTAAGCAATTGCTTAGGGCCCAAAGCAGCTCAAGCGGGCCCCCTATTAATTATTAATATGTGTTGCGGGGGAGGCAAAAATATTCCTGCTTAGGGCTCCCAATGGGCTAGCACGAGCACTGTTTTAATGGGTACATTTAGACCATTGTGCGATGAATCAGCTGAGAAGGCTTAGGTCAGCAGGAAGCAAAGTAATGAATCTGCTGGTTAGTGATTCTGCTGCTCTCCAACCCCCTGCTCCAGAAGTCATAAATCAGAAAGAGGGTGGGAAGATTCTGAGCATTTGGAAGTATGAAGAGTGGGTCAGGGAAATGGAGTTCCTGAGGGCCCAGGAAGGACTGATTTAGTTGGGAGAATTCTTTCTTAGGCCCAGTAGAACCTATAAGGCCCAGTAGCTGAAGTGCCTTAAACACTTGCATCTGAATAGTTGTATATATGGGCATGCTGTCAAGTACAAAATTTGGTTTACCAAAATGCTCTGGCCATCCCCCTGTAAGGGTGACCAATTACAATGTATACATTATACAAGGAAGAAAGAACTGGTTATACTAATAAAAATAAATTACTGTGAGATTAGTAAGGAAGGCAATGAACAATAAAAGTCACAAGATATCTCTATATAAGTGCTAGGAGCATGAGTAAGACAGAGAATACTACAGGTTCCACAAGAAGGGAATGTAGAGACCTGATGGGACAAAAATGATTGAAAAGATACAACTTCAAATTCAAAGTCAATTGTAATATACTGTAATATACTGAAACACAAACACTTATCCTTCAAAAGCCTGCAAGATATTCCTGGCAGTATTAAAATGTGCGATTAAATTTATCTGGGATTCTAAACTATATTTTTCAGATGCCAATTGAGGTGATCAACCTGATGGGTGTTTGAGCTCCACAGACACAAAACCGAAGTAGCTGTCCACCTTTGCAATGGATATCGGGTATCAAGAGAAAGATGTGACGTTTGAAACAGTAATTTCTTAGCTAAATTTGAATATATTACAACAAATATTAAAACGATTATCTAACTTACAATATGGAACAGTGACACAGACCCAATAGCCAACTATTCCCAACACTGTTTCTAAATTATTTCTTACAGTGGATTAGCTGAGGATGTCTGAGTCTTTTCATGTTCCTAAGTACCTTGCAACCATATCGATGCTCTCAGATAGACAGCATGGAAGCTGAACACTTTGTGCTTGTGATATTGTCTGGTAGTGAGCTGGTTTTAAGGGAACGTTTGTGTAGTCAGTGACACATGGTAAATGAACACTATCAGAATTCCCACATGATTTGTTGTTGATACACTGGCTGTCTGATATATTAACCACTTTTTTTATAGTAACATCAAGAAACTGATATAAAGTGGCAGGTACCTGTCTGGCTCATAGCTGTCTGCTGATTTGGAAGGATTCTGGTGTCAGGAATACTGAGGCTGTGTTTTCTTCAGCAACCACAAGGAGCTCATTTACCTCATTATGTCTGGCTTTCCAAATCCCCTTTCAACACCTCACAGATATTTACTGAATTTTCTTTTAAAGCAATATAGATCGCTATCCAAAGCCCACTGAAGTCCCTAGGTGACTTTCCTTTGACTTCAGTGGATTGAATCCGACCCACAAAGAGCTATTTTCACATCTTTACAGAATGAGGCTTACTATTGTTTTTAGATGTTTATATAAACTGAATCACTACTGACTCCAAGCATGAATTTGAGAGGGAAAGGGTAGGAGATAGGGTAAAGGTACATTGAATTCGAAGGGACATGGACTAGAAATAGGGGTCTGGTTGGCATGGAACCTTGCAGTCTGGTCTCAGAAATGATACCTCAGGAGGAGGGATGAGTGGAGGCAGGATATGGAAGGGAATGTGGGGAAACAGGAGATTCACAGGGCAGGAGCATGGAAAGCCAGATATTCTTATGCATGTTAAAGTCAAAGAGCTTGAGTCTCCTCTCACACTAGTGAGAATCAAGACTAATCCCTGGGGAGTCAATGGAGATACACTGGTGTGAAAACAGGGTGAACGGAGAATCAAGCTATAAGCATTTAAAGTTTACAATGTAGATCAAAGCCTCTTCCTACCCCTATATCTCACCCAGGATAACTCCCTTCCCAGTGGGAATTACTGATATTTATTTACAGACAGATAGCATTTTAAAAATTAGCAGATTCAGAACCTTTGAGTTATGCACATTGTTAGCCTACTTAAATGTATATTCTTATTATTGTTACCCTCATCCTCCCTCTCACCTCTTCCTTCCTATTATTTGTCACACACTCATTTTGTTTGGTGTTAAAATTAGACTACATTCTTCATGGTTACTCTGTCATGTTATGTCTCTACAGTACCTGGACCCTACTTCAGTCTTTAGGCACTGCAGCAATAAAAACCCCATACAAAACTACTACATTAAAAGACTGTTATCTATGTTGCAACTGCTCAAAAGTTGGGAAGTGTTGAAATTTAGATTGCCTGTACAACCTTAATTCCAGATTCTTGTACATATGCAGTATGACACTCTTTAATTACATGACCATATATTATTTTTTCCAAAGGATTCCTAGCTCATTCAGTAAACAGGATAAATAGCGCTCAGGGAATGAGGCAGCTGTTCAGTATTTTTATCTCCATCTTTCAATTAGAGGGCGCTGCTTTATTTACTGTACACCATCTCAAGCCAGCTCTGAGTACATAATTATTTATTTCCTCATGGTTTCTTCTATGACGCTCATTACTGTTGTATCTGAGTGCTTCACAAACATCAATAATTTTATCTCCACACCAAGATAAAAGCATTATCACCTTCATTTTACAGAAAAAGAGACTTGCCTGAGGCCATAGTGTAGGAGTGTTAGAGACAGGATTAGAATTTAAGGACCTCCTAATTCCTAAACCTGTGGGTTTTTTCTCCTGACCATCCAGCCTACCTGCCAGAGGTGCTGCATATCCATAGCTCCCATTAACCTCACAGCTGTAGATGTGAGTGTTCAGTACATATGCATACAAGAACCAGTGATGCTATTTGCTGCTTCTGGAGGAGGGAGTTGTCAGGGGAGCCTGGCCTGGCTCTCTCCTCACACCTTGAGAGTCTGTCTGCCCGTCCATGGGGTTTCTAATGCAGTGTGTGGTGGAGATGCTGCTCTGGTAGTGGCCTGGGCCCAGCCTTAGGCGATGTCTACACTTACTGGGGATCGACGCTGCTGCAATCAATGCAACAGGGGGTCAATTTAGCGGGTCTAGGGAAGATCCGCTAAATCGACCGCAAAGCGCTCTCCAGTCAACTCCAGTACTCCACCGGAAGGAGAGGAGGAAGGTAAGTTGATAGGAGAGCATCTCCCGTCGACACAGAGCAATGTAGACAGCACAGTAAATTGACCTAACCTACGTCGACTCCAGCTACATTATTCACATAGCTGAACTAGCGTAACTTAGGTTGACTTACCCCAGTAGTGTACACAAAGCATAAGATTAGAATGTTCATATTTGGTTATTCTTTTGACATGCTGCCAAAATTTTGTTGACAAGGCAAGTGAAAAATTACCATTTCCCTCCTGTCAAAAGTTAATCTCTCAACCAAACCTGAACAGCAAAGAAAAGGCACTTCTCTGTCTGCAGGGCTTTCTCCCTACCAAATTTAAAAGGCCTGATGCAAACAATGAAGATGTTGCAGTTTCTCAAGAAAAGGTCACAAGAATATTTCATAATGGAAAGTGTTAGGCAACCTAACTACCATCGCCTTCCCCTGGAGTAGAGGTGTAGTTTTCAAGGAAGGTCCTCCATTGCAGCCATTATTCATCTAGCTGTGGGAGAACAGGAGAGATTCCTTATATATCCCATTAATGCTACTTGCTCAGTTGACCAGAGGGAATTGCTTCTTTCCGGCATCCCCAAAGTCTGAGGCCACTGCAGTGAATTCTTTTATATCACCTTTCTGATGTTTAGGTCAGAACGGAGCTCAGCTTTTAAAAAATATGCCTTATTGAAGGAAGATAAGATTATAATTTAATGAGTACAATTTCTTACTTCCCTTCCCTATTGAATCCTTTTCATTAAAATGTTTAGAGATTCCGCTTATGGCACAGAAAGTTTTTCAAAAGCTTTATCATTTTTCTTTTAATTCAAATGTTATTTAATAGAAACAGATTTTGTCTGAACGTTTGGAATTTTCTCTTCTTAAAACAGCCAATAGTTTTAAAAACTCAATTTGATTTTACTGTTCACTTGGTTGTCATAACTTCATAACTTTTGTATTTTGGCTGTACAGCAGCTGCAGGTGCTTGACTTCCTGCCCTATTGCCATTCCTTTCAGTTAAAGGCTGGTGGGGAAAAGGTGAGGGCTTCCATCTACCCTTTTGAAGGTCAAGAGGTCACTTATACTAACAACTCAATTTCCATTTGCTCCCCCACAGTAATAGCCCTAAGATTGCTTGTGAACTTGTGGGCCTGATTCTGGTCTTACTTATACCAGATTTACAACCATGTAATTTTATGACTTCAGTAAGGACTTGAGTCCTTATTTACACTAGCCTAGTAAGTGAGATCAGAATCAGGCCCATGGTCTCTTGAGAATGCCACTTTATCTTCCCTCTGGCCAGCTGCTGATTAGAACTCTTGTAATTGTTTATTAGTTTATTTTTACATGTAATTTCCTGACAGAGAATTTTTTTTGTGTTATTAAGCCACATTTTAGTGTCATCTATAGAAAAATGTGCCAAACTAATACAAATTCCAGGAAATTGCATAATAGATTGTGCACGAAGTTTAACAGAATCAATACTTAGTGTGACAGAAAACTTGTCTCTCCTCTCTTCTTCCTCCTGCCCAAAAAAACAAAAACAAATGACACCCACAAACACACCATTTTCCAAAACTCCATTAGCACCCTTGCAGAGATTCAACATTTTATAATATGAGGTTTCTCTCTCTTCAGTTTTTTTCCAAATCTCTTTCTGTATGTTTACATAAATTAGTTGTAGTTGTCACACAGATCAGGGTATTTTGAGTAAATGTGTCCTTGGAATAGTTATTGGCATTGTGGAAATTTGTCCTTATTGGTATATGCGTACTTACTGCAGATCATCGTTTATCTCTTAGGAACACAACCCCATAAATTTTATATATTTATATATTTGGTTCTCTGATTCTCAAAAGTAGTAGCAATGTTCTCAGAAGAAAAATTTATTCCCACATCTAATCTGTATTAAAAGAGAAACTAGAGTGCACCACTTGGTTGCATTTCTTTTCATGTAATCATTCTGCATTTAAAATAAGGCAACATGAGCCCTAGATGTCTGTAAAATGTTCAAGAGTCCCTGCTTTAAAGGCAAACTTCCCTAGCTTATGTAATAGTTTACACAGATAGGCAGCTACCTCAGAAACTGCAATTGAAATTCAATCAGAATTAATTCAGTCAAAAATATCATCCAAAATAATGAATTAAGAATTTTTGGGCTCTGAAAGCAATAGAACCTTTTTGTGAGGAAGCCCCCACACTGAAATCAAAAACAAACCACAAAAAGGGGTGAAATAAGACTGACTTTGTCTTTTTAACCTGGCACACATGCCTACTGATCAGTGGCTGGCATTTGCAGGAAGAACTCTTAACTCTACAAATGAGTGTCACTATGGAAACTATGCAGATGAACAAATCAGATGACAGAGAAGGCCCAGGGAAAATGTCTGAGAGGAATGAATATTACTGTAAACAAATTCTTTAGTTTAAAGCACCTGATTGAAAAGGTTAAACAAGCTGGCCAGGTGTCTTGGGGTCTGGTGTAAGTTCATGACTGTTTCTCACCGGGTCATTAGGCTCTGTGAGCATTGTATATCTTTCTAGGGGAGAACAGCCTCATTCTTATGCACCCCAGAGCAGTTGGCTCAGAGAGCAATGTTGCTTATATTCTCCAAGGGGATGGCTTCTTGGCAGAGTGCAATGTCCCTTGCAGTTCAAGAGACACAGGATACATAACAGGGGGGAAATGGCAACTCAAATACAAATTAGAATTAAAGGTTTTAACAAGCTAAATTTGTTAAACAGTAAGCTAGACACCTCTTTTATTCTAACTAAATATAAACATTAAAATATATTTTTCTTGTAGAAAGTCTTTTCCACAATTCCCTTAAGTGAATATTGGTTTCAGCATATTTTCTGTGCAGCTAGTATATTTGCATAAATACCTTACTATTTAACTGATTTGCAAAATACTTTCTAGGTAAGAAATTACAGTTATTAACGAGAAGAAAGATATCAAAGTTCAAGGCTATTACTGAACCAAAGCACAATTCTTTATAATTAAATATATCATATGCTGCATCACGTCTTGTTATAGCATTTTGATGCATCATAAATATTATTCCTTTAAAAAGAAGAATGAAAGCAAAGGTGACGTTTGTTTGGAAATTATGTATTTCAGTTACACCAGTGACTCTGAACAAAAGGGTAGATTTGTAATATCATAGAGAATCATAGAGTATCAGGGTTGGAAGGGACCTCAGGAGGTCATCTAGTCCAACTCCCTGCTCAAAGCAGGACCAATCCCCAATTTTTGCCCCAGATCCCTAAATGGCCCCCTCAAGGATTGAACTCACAACCCTGGGTTTAGCAAGCCAATGCTCAAATCACTGAGCTATCCCTCCCCCCATCTCCTGTATTGATCAACTGGCACCTGCAGTCAGCCATAACTTCATACTCCAGAGGTACAGTGTAAAGGTCTACTATAGTTGAACATCTCAACTATATTTCCAGCAAAGTTTGGAAAAGAACAAGCGAGAGAGCCAAGAGCTGTCTGATTTTAAAAAAAACCAAACGCAGGTGAATGAAACAGCAAGATTAGATAAAAAAGTTTCCCCCAACCTCTGCCATTAAATTTATTCTCAGTTTTGCAACCTTAATTATAATTGTAGTACAAATGTGTCCAGAAAATAGTATAAAAACATCTGTTTATTACCAAGTTGAAGTAATAGGTTTGATTAGTATCCACTAACAAGAGAAGTAAAAGGATTTCTGAAAATCCTGGTTCTATGAATCAGTGTGACAGGTACTGCAACATGCAGAAGTAATCAGCTGTGATATTTTCTTGCCAATGATGGATCTAGCCTAAGAAATTCACAAGCTGCAATTTGATGAGTTTATAAATTTTCTGGTTTCCTTTCAAGCTATTTTGAGAGGATTTCATATATATATTATATATATATGCTGAAAGGCTAGATGATAAAGACTTGTCCAACTTTAGAGTCTATAAAAAGTAAACGTTTTGGGTCTGGGGCATGATATGTGTGATTCCTTCCATACAGTCCAGTGGATAGGTCATCGTCCAGTTCTTAGAGGTGAAGTTCTTATTGCTCTTATATAAATCCATGGTACGCCCACATCTTGAATACTGCCTACAGATGTGGTCTCCTCATTTCAAAAAAGATATACTGGCATTAGAAAAGGTTCAGAGAAGGGCAACTAAAATGATTAGGGGGTTGGAACAGGTCGCATATGAGGAGAGATTAAAGAAACTAGGACTTTTCAGCTTGGAAAAGAGGAGACTAAGGGGGGATATGATAGAGGAAAATCATGAATGGTGTGGAGAAAGTGAATAAGGAAAAGTTATTTACTTGTTCCCATAATATAAGAACTAGGGGCCACCAAATGAAATTAATGGCAGCCTGTTTAAAACAAATAAAAGGAAATTCTTCTTCACACAGCGCACAGTCAACCTGTGGAACTCCTTGCCTGAGGAGGTTGCAAAGGCTAGGACTATAACAGGGTTTAAAAGAGAACTGCGTAAATTCATGGAGGTTAAGTCCATTAATAGTTATTAGCCAGGATAGGTAAGGAATGGTGTCCCTAGCCTCTGTTTGTCAGAGGGTGGAGATGGATGGCGGGAGAGAGATCACTTGATCATTGCCTGTTAGGCTCGCTCCCTCTGGGGTACCTGGCATTGGCCACTGTCAGTATCCAGGATACTGGGCTGGGTGGACCTTTGGTCTGACCCAGTATGACCATTCTTATGTTCTTAAGTTCACCTGTGGCATGAAAAGACAGCACCAGGGAAATATGTGCAGCATACAACCCGCTACAAAGGGTTGAATCTCCCTGAACTGGTTAACTGGTTCATGACCAAATTATGCTGATGGTGCCATACCGTGTGGCCACACTGCACTGGAGGATCTGGCTTTTTAATGACTAAAAAGACTGATCAAGTTCAGATTTTTCTGATTTCAGGATTTTAGTATTGATGTCCGAAGGTATCAGCCCATTATCATGGACCCATAAGACTCCACATTAGCTTTCCATTGAGCTGAATTTGTTCTTGATAAAAAATGTTCCGATAAGTGTGTGATGGGGGGGGGTTATTTGCATATGAAGCAATGTGCATATTATTTTAAAAGTGAGAATTTGTAATGGTGATTAATGTAGGTGGGAAGTAGAATAATTTATCTGCTGCATGACGAAGGTAGCACTTCAGAGGCTGGCTTGCATAACAGTTTCCTTTGTGAAATTTTTTTCTTTTTTTAAGCCCCATGCTCACTTAGCTTCCACACTGCAGAAGAGAAGTGTCATAATTAACTAAGGTCATTTAAGCAAAGAGCACATCAAACAGAAGCCTTTGCTAGCATGTTATATACAACAGGCATGTTACAGATTAAAAGGAACATTTGATCCCTAAAATCTGTAAAAACTCCCCTGCTTCTCTGAGTTTGAGAAATGTATCCCGCTGCAGACCCAGCTGTCAAAGAGCAATTCATCCGAGCCCTGGAGTTCTGCTGAATAGTGGCACCATCTGGTGGACATTACAAGTACTCCTTGGCAAGGGAAAGGCACAATCACTTTCTAAATGCTTATGTTGCTTGGGGGCTTTTTGTTTATTTTTATACTGAGGAAATATGTATGAGGAGGAGTACTTCTTTATTTGACTTTTTCAGTGGTCATTTAAATAAGCTTGCAGTGTACTTTTTGTTACTATCCTAATTGCTATTGCAATATTGCAATTGTTATATTGTCCTGTTGCTGTCACATATAGTATTAAAATGTCCCACAGACACATTTCTACATGACTGTTATTTTAACAGTATCTGAAAGCCCATGCTATGGCATGGGTGCAATTCAAAAAGGTATGTGAAGCAACAGGGAGTGCTAGAAGAAAATATTAGGCAACAAACATAGAAAGAATATTAATGTAAAAGATTCACATTGTCAAATTTCGCACATATGACAACTTTGCCTCATATCACCTAACTCAAACATAGCCACGTCCCAATTATTTGTTAAATGACTTAGGACATTTGTCCATGTTTTTACAAAATTTTGGATACCACATTTCATTAACGTTGAAAAAATGTAGCCATTTCCATTTTGTGGCAGACAAATTCTGAACAATTTGAGTGCCTGAGACTTGTTTGATTTGAATATAAAACTTGATACCAAGGTATGCTTCACCAATTTTAGTATACCACTGTACCAATAATGTACTTATTACTGCAAATGTTTTCACCATAGTCTGTCTATGGACTTTTTAACTGCCCTTTATTCCTCTGTGAATGTGTGTGCCATTAAGGGTTGACTTTTCAACCTGAAGTTCTCACACAAAAATCACATCTCGCTTAGATGGAGACTTCACTTACCTTTTCTTTACACTAACATAGGCAAACTGCCATTGATTTCCTATTATTGTCTTGACCCACGTCTACATTTCTCTGCCTCCTATTGCCCTGGAACTTCTCTACTTGGGAAACATCAGCACCATTTCCTCAGCTTCTGCCTCCCCTGCCTTTTGCTGCCCTAGACCTTTTCTCTGCTATAAGGCCATACATGAAGGCAGCGCTCAGTGGCAGGGCAGATCTGTGACCTTAGACTCAAGGCTCTCACACAGAGCTCTGCCTGCATGCCCACCCTGAAAACTGCAGGGTCAGAGACTCTTCTTGCATCATCACCACAGCTCCTCCTGTAGGCCACAAAATCCTGTGACTCACGATCAGTTTGTGAGAGTTGGCAACGCTGCCTTCACCTGGCTGATCCCCCTCAAGGGACCTACTACCCCATTCACTTTTCAAAGCATCCCTGATGCTCCTCACATTCCGTGTTCTGTCCAGCCTCCTAAAC
The DNA here is from genome assembly GCF_009764565.3 of Dermochelys coriacea. Lineage (NCBI taxonomy): Eukaryota > Metazoa > Chordata > Testudines > Dermochelyidae > Dermochelys > Dermochelys coriacea. Next base: position 233,989,867 of record NC_050069.1, read on the forward strand.
CATAGAATGGCAGCCATCTAATTGAAAACAATGGGAGGTGGCCGATAGTTTTTTTTAAGAGCAGCCTGACTTCCAGGTGCAGATGCAGATAGACTGTAGGGAAAGTATGGCAGCCATCTTGCTGCCTTCACCCATTGAGAGAAATAGGACACAGTGGCCATTTTTAATAAGGGAAAATGCGTGAGTTAAAAATGGCTGGTAAGTTAAAAAGTGAACAATAACAGCCCAGAAATCTCAGTGATGACTGAACCTGGTGATATTCTGAACTAAAAGATCTCTCAACCATGTTTGTAACGGTTTCCATTGCTTCACACTGACTGTACAGACGTTCAGGCTACAGAGTGACACGGAGGTATGTCCACACTGCACACTCCTTTAAGCAGTGTATAGAGTACATACACTACATGACCCCCAGCATAGGTATAAATAGCAGTATAGATGATGAGGCACTGCTTAGCCGAATAAAGACCCTTGAACCCTGTGGGTATGTACATTACATGGCTCTCTACTTGCCCAAGCAGTGCTTCTCCATCTACATTGCTATTTTTAGCAGCGTAGCATCCAACCGAATCCACAACTGAAGCCTCTCCCTGTCTCAGGGAGCTGTTGGAGCCTTTTCCTGCCAAAGCGAAAGGATCCAATAATGGGGAAATGCTCTGGTAGCTCCCTGCTGCCAAGCCTTTCCCTGTTGCTAGAGCCTTTTGCTGACCCATATAGCTACACACACCAGTGTGGACACAGCCTGCTTTTCACTGCTGTGTGTACCTATGCAGTCCCTATGTGCTGCTTCAAGTGGTGTACCATGCAGACATAGCCTAAGATGTACTGCTAAGTACCAGCTTTCTCTAACCCCTGTGTTCAATCTTTTGTGAAAGAACAACTGTACCAGACAATGAGTTTTTCCTACTCCCTTAGATGGTCACTTAAAATTGAATTACAGTGAAAGTTATCTGATACAACTGAGATCCCATTACTCTGTAGCATCTTAATTGTATTTTTCATCTTTTCTGTATTTTTCTGTGACTGATACTTATTATTTATATAGCAGTAGCATCCAAAATGTATTAGGGACTTTCCAAACATATAGATGATATGATGGGGCCATGTTCTGTCCCCTTCTTCTGATGCCCCAGAAACTGCTTAGCCAGAATGAATAGGCAGCTAATAGTATCACTTACACGGAGCCTGCCCACAACTTCTGGGAGAAACTTTCTCTACCCATATAGCTGGGGGAAAGGGACTACTTGGCATCTAGTGCCTTGAATAGGGTGGGTTCCCTTCTGCCTCCCCTGCCCCTCAGTATCCAGGTCATGGACAGGAGGAAAGTGGGTGGCCACGACTGGACTGTTCTTCCCACTTTCTGGCTGGTGCAACAGTTCTGACTACTATTGGTGCAATTTCTGGCTACTAGAGCCTGACTATCTAAGCCATTTCTGTTATCACTAAATGTTTATGTTTTACAGTCTTGCATGGTACATAACTTCATTAAATTCTTCTTTGATAAGGCAGATGTCTTGCTTCTTTCTCCATCTTGTTTATTAAATCCTGGCACCTGGGTCTTTCATTTGTATTATAGTAATATGTTTTTCCCCCATAGCTGTTCAGAAGCCAATTCCTTTTTTATCTCATATTAGAAACATCAAGGGAGTGTTTACATTAGTGTCTCTGCTTGATTCTGCAGTTGTCCCACATAGCAAAACTCCTTTTGTTTTCAAAGGAAGCTCTGAGAGTGAACAATGGCAGAATTAGAACTACTGACCTGTTTCCTCATGGGAAGGTTATAGTGAGGTAGTAGTGGTAGTTTTGCTTGTCCATATGTTTTCCAAATACAGATTTGAACAGGTTTGCATATGCCTTAGTATCCTCCAGCAATGACTGACTAATTTTTCCTCTAGTATTTCAGAGAACCAAATCAGAGACTGAAATTTGTTCAATAGTTTGCCACATGCATTCTCTTCTGCCACACTTCTGAATATTCCAATGTTGCAGTGACCTCAGATTTCAGAGTAGCAGCCGTGTTAGTCTGTATTCGCAAAAAGAAAAGGAGTACTTGTGGCACCTTAGAGACTAACAAATTTATTTGAGCATAAGCTTTCATGAGCTACAGCTCACTTCATCGGATGCATTTGGTGGAAAATACAGAGGGGAGATTTATATACACACACAGTAAAACTATTTCCCCATGTTATTTCTCCCCCTCCCCCCACCTCCCACTGTTCCTCAGATGTTCTTGTTAACTGCTGGAAGTAGCCTACCTTGCTTGTCACCGTGAAAGGTTTTCCTCCCTCCCCCCCTGCTGCTGGTGATGGCTCATCTTAAGTGATCACTCTCCTTACAGTGTGTATGATAAACCCATTGTTTCATGTTCTCTGTGTGTGTATATAAATCTCCCCTCTGTATTTTCCACCAAATGCACCCGATGAAGTGAGCTGTAGCTCACGAAAGCTTATGCTCAAATAAATTTGTTAGTCTCTAAGGTGCTACAAGTACTCCTTTTCTTTTAATGACCTCAGAGATATACAGCACAATATCTGACATCAGTTTTCTCCATTACTCTTAGTTCTTTCCACCTTGTCGTTCACCTCTGGCAGCCTTTAACTTACTTTTCCCTTCCCTGTCCCCTCTCTCTATCCCACTCTAAACCGATTCAAAACATTTAATTGTTGCCATGCCAGCTCAGACTAGTGGTCTATCTAGTCCATAACAGTCTCTCTCTGACAGTGGCTAGCTTCAGGGAAGAATTAAAGCCTGGCAAAATGAACAATTAAACAATAACTTGGGCAGTTTCATCCTAACCTCCATTAATTAGTGATTGACTCATGCCCTGCAGAATGTGGACTTGTATCTCTTATTTTTAAAAAGTTATATATTTTCATGTAAACTGGATGTTCTTGTCTGTGTATCTAATCACTCTTTCCATCTTACTAAGCTCTTGGCCTCGATCTCTTCTGACCAAGTTCCACAGGCTAGTAATGCATTGCATGCTTGGTGAGGAGAGAAATTCAGCGCTCCCTTTGATCACTTAAGGGATTTTTCTTTTCATTTGCTAAATTTTATTGGATGCCCCTTTGTTTTTGTAGTGGAAGAATGGGTTTTTCTTACTTTTTCTATATTTTGCATCTCCCTCTCATGTCCCTGCTCATCTACATTCTCCCTACTTAGTCTATATGTAGAAGTTTTCCCTTGCTTCTATTCATTTACCCTTTAAACCCATTCTATTTCTGATATCTTTTTTTACAAAAGGTAGACCAGAACTGAACGCAGCATTCCAGGTGATGAAATGCTATTATTTACATTTGCCATAATCATAGTTTCAGTACTTTCTATCTCCTTCTTTATTTATACACATTTAGTTTGTCTTCCACTACCAATTAAGCCAAGGCTTTCATTAAACTGTCCTCAGTGACACCCAGCTCTTTTTCTTTACCTGGTTACAGTTTGTAATCCAGCAGCATGCATGAGTAGTTTAAGTTATTCCTTCCAATGTGCATCACTTTAAGTTTGACAGCATCAACTTGTATCTTCCACTCTGCTACTGTTCAAATGATATTTGTATAGACTTAAAGATCACTGTTCAAAAGATTAGTCTTGGACACATCAATCAATGTATATCCTGTTTTAGTATTAACAGTAAAAAGTGGCAATAAACTGATTTTTACATTTTCATTATTTGTATATTATGGTAGAGATTTTCCAAAAATTGTCTGAAGTTAGGTTCCTGAAGTCATATTTAGGCACCTTAATAAATGACCTGATTTTTTCAAAAGTGTTGAGCAGCAAGTATCTTTCATTAACACCAGTAGGAGCTGCTGGATGCACAGTACTTCTAAGAAATCAGGCCACTTATTTAGAAGATTCATTCTAGAAACTGTTGGTTTTTTGTTTGTTTTTTTACATCTTGGCCTGTATTTGTTGTAAGCCAGCCTTCACTTTTTCCAAAGAAATGTTAAAATGTATCCTGGCTTTACCCCTTTTCTCTCCTATCCTCTTGCATGCGAACACACACACACGCTTTCACCAGCAGCTTGGGAACGCTATGCGTAGTTAACCCACATCATTAGGTCTGCTCACCCTGCTTGTAACACATGACCAAAATGGGGAGCACTGATCAAGGGAAAAATTCAGAATGTTGGAGCAGTATCAGCAGGAATGAGATGTAACAATAACTAGAGGTGTTCAAAACTTTTCAAATGAAAAACTGTTTAATTGAAATGTGGCTTTTATTCCTAAATCAGAAATTATCATGACAAATTTGTGTGTGTACGTTTGGTGTTTTTCATTTTTTTTGTTCTGGTTTTTAATGAAACTGGAAAACAATTTTAGTCTTGTTTTTCAGTATACAGTTTTCCTTTGGTTCGCTCCTTCTTAGTGGCAAAATGGAACAGGAAGTGAGGGGATATGGGAAGGGGAAATGGGGGGACAAAAGTGAATTTTTCCATATTTCAGCCAGCTCTAAGAACAGTTTAGCACAGGAATAGGACAAAGCAAGGAAATCATCTTAATGTAGAAACATAAGAATTGCCAGACTGAATTAGACCCACTTGAGATCCATCTAATCCAATCTCCTATCTGGCAGACGCCATCACCAGATGCGTTAGCAGAAGGTGTAGGAACACCACACCTGCCAGGGTATCTGCCTCCACATTAAGTCCCATCCTAATCTTTAATAGTTAAATATTTTCTTAAGCCCTGAAGCATAAGTTTTAATATCCCTTCTACAAAATTTATCAGTTTCTTGAGTTGGTACAGTTAATATAAACCGTGTAAAGTGTATGAGTTGCTTAAACTTTTGCCTTAAATGTGCATTAGTTTGCATTCGACATTGAATTTCATTTGCCATCTTGTTGCCCATTCACCCAGTTTGTTGAGGTCTCTCTGAAATTCCTCAAAGTCCTCTGTGGTCCTGCCTAGCTTAAATAACTTAGTCATTTACAAATTTTGTTACCTCATTACTCATCCTTTTTCCAGATCATTAATAAATATATTAAACAGCACAGGACTTAGTATGGTACTGTGAGGCACCCTGCTGTTAACCTTTTGCCATGATGAAAGTTAACCATTTAATCCTACTACTGGCTTTCTGATTCCTAGCCAATATTAAAAGTTGCATGTAAAATGAAATACCAGAAACTTAGACTTGAGGGAGTTCACTAAATCAAATCCAATCAATATAGGATTGATTATAAATAGGCAGTCACTGCTGGACTCACTGGGCCACATTCTGCCTTTATACCTCTGCAACGCCAGTAAAGTAAATAAGAGTTACAAGCGTAAATGAGGGGTGACCTTGGCCCATTTTATGTCACAGTTCTTCCCCTCTCCCTGCATGTGCTCCAGGGAGGAAGTAAATCTGCTCCAATCCCTTACCTGGTGCAGATTACGTCCTGCCACTTCTCTCACCCCAGATCAGCTCTGCTGTTTGGAACATAGAGGGTAGATCAAGGCTCTACTCCAATCCCAGATCCTTTATGCCTTCTCCCTGCTCATTTCTGGGAAGGGGACAAAGAAGAAAGGCCTCACTGTGCTTGCTTCTCCCCTCTCCCCAGAATTTACAGCCAAGATGAGGTCCTCTTCCCCATTGCATGACTTCCTTCTAGCTCTAAAATTGAAGGCAGGAGTTAAATGTTAGGCTCTGTTTCAGTTTTTTCGTTTTCCCATGTGACTTATTAGACCGTAGCCCAGTGTGCTATGCCTGAGAAGGCAGGTAGTTTACTGCCTAATATAAACATTTTTAACTACATTTTAATTTGGACATCATGATTGACAAGATAATGCCAACAATTATACACAAATATTTGTTGCCAGAAGTTTCAGGATATCACACTGCACAAACTCGTTAGTGATTGGGAATATTGTCAACATCCTTCACCGCAGCTGATGCCAAATATCAGAACTCCACAAAATCGCTATTTAAGCATATATAAGTATAAAAGAAAATTACAGATTGGCTTTTATCGTGTAATGGCAATCACTTATAAATATCATACTCATGAAATCATTACACTATCAGAAAACAAGGATAACATTTTTGAATCATTTTAAATCTTTACCCCTTTGCTCAGAAATATACCAGGTAAAACACTAAAGGACAAATTCATGAACCGCGGTGTTGACTTGTAATAGAATAGTCTGTATATATAGTTAACGAATTTTGCAAATGACAAGGCTTCTGGTCACTACCTTTAACATGATGGTCAAGCTGTAATAATAAGTCTTTAAATGGACCAAGATTGCTGGATTTCAAGTTACATATATTATAGGACACCCTTCAGATTGTGTGTGTCACCCCGAATGTGTATTACTATAAATCTTGACAAATAAGCATAGAAAAAACAGTTTGCCTAACACTGATATTCACTGAAATTATTTTCACATCTAGTCTCACATAATGGCTTTAGAATTGTTTCTGTAACCAAAAGTTGAGCATCTTATATATAGCCTCATGTTGCTGCAACAAAATTATCCCTTTAAAGTTTAAATAACTTACCTAAAAAACTATTTTTTCTTTAATTTTAGGACTTATGCCATGTGTTTGGGGGGGGGGGTTGTTTGTTTTTAATTGTAAAGAAAATAAGAGGATTTCATTTTCTACTTAGGGGCTCTTTAAATAAATATCAGGCGTATGATAATGTACCTAGGGAAATGTGGGGAGAGACTAAAAGATGCTTAATGCAACTCGCACTAAACAGTACAAAGATTGCCACTCCGTAAACTCGATGCCACTCAAAAGGAAAATCTGGCTTTGGGTTACCAAAGAAATTTGTCTATTAAGACTAATAATTTTAGCTTTGCATTATAATATTGCTTTCATTTTATTTTTCAGAAGTTTTCACACATCCATACAGACATAGGGAAATACAATGACAAAAAAACCAGGCATACGGATTTAACAATAATCCAATATGAAATATTCATAGATAAATACTCCTGAACATTATAAAATAAATAATTCCCTAAAAACCACTTCCTCCGCCACTTAAAAAGAAAAAAGGCATCAGAAGCCCATCTCCCTGGAATCAACCTGTAATGCTCTCATTAATGACCAAGTGTCTTCATAGTTGAATCCTGTATAGATTGGCTAACTGAGCTAACCAACACTGCCTTCCTGGAAAAACTGACAAACAAAGAATGTCAGGGGCATAGCAAACTTCCATGTTCATAAAATGATTCTTTTGGCCACCATAAGTTCTGCTGCAATCCACTTCCTGGCATTACTTGACCAGGGTAGATCTTCTAGAATGCCCAAAACACAGGGACTTGACAGAAGGGAAACCTCTACCCCAATATCACACTGCTCTTAAACAGTAAGCTTTTATGAACATTAAACAATCTAATTATATGAAGAACATATTCACATGAATATGACAGGGACATGTACTTTTGACTCAATATTAATCATTAATTGTAGAAAACTCCCCTTGCCATTGAGGATTTTCCCTTAGAAAAGACTGTAGAAATGGGCCTCTTATGTGTAAATAAAAGAGTTTCCAAAGGGAAAAATATTATGAAACTGTTATATTAACATTACTATGGACTGTGGCTAAAAGTCTGCCTTGACCTGTACCCCATCCAAATCCATTGAAATCACAGGTTGTAAGTCAGGAAGGAATTTGGTCCAATAAGTTTTAAAGGCTGATGTCTTAACAGTAATTAGTATGTAGATCCTGTTCTATCCATTGTTCCTTAAGCTGTTTTGTGGGTTTAGAAGCCAGGTTGATATTGTGACAGAGCTGGAAGGATCTTATTAAAACCTGATTGAAGTATTTCGAATGAGGAATTTATTTTGACTGGTGAGATGTAATTGGGTATATCCCAGTAGTTCACATTCAGATGCAAGGGGAAGAAGAGATTAAGTGGATTAGCCTCACTCAACTGGGAGATGACATTTCTTGCTGTGTTTGAAGTATTTTGTGAACTGGAGGATGGGACGATTTTGAAGTTTATATTAATCTAATCTGTTTGATGCAGCAGCTGCTATGACACACCCTAATTCTTTAGTATTCTTGAGCTGCAAGGGCCTGGGTTTAGAAAAGACCAACTATACCACAGCAATGTTGACTTCAGCCTCCAGGGGAAAGAGAAAAGCACTTTTCTAACTCCCCTTGTTAGCGTCCTTAAAACTTGTGCTGGTGTTGGCTACAAAGATGGATACTTACATATTGGTATAATTAAAAGGAAAAGGGGATTTTTGCAGTGAAACAAACATGAAAAAATCGAGGCCTGGTCTATACTAGAAAATGTAATTGGCTTAACTACATCGCTCAGGGGGTATTAAAAAATCCACACCCCTGACAGGCATAGTTAAGCCAGCCTAACCCCCATTGTAGACAGGGCTAGGTCGACAAAGAATTCTTCTGTCAACATAGCTACTGCCTCTTGGGGAGGTGGAGTACCTACACTGATGGGTGAACCACTCCTGTCAGTGTAGGCAGTGTCTATGCTGAAGCACTACAGCAATGCCGCTGTAGCATTTCATGTGTAGACAAGCCCTAAGAAATTACCAAAAGTAACTTTTTTCTCTTAGCAGTTGTTGCAGGAAGTTCTCTTTCCCTTACAAGCAAGTTCCTCCTGCAGTGCACACACAATCTCGTATTTTTTCATCTGCTCGCAAACAAGTGCTATATATTAATAAAATAATTGCTGAAGGCCAAATTGTGATCTACTTACTCACAATAATAAGCAGTTACTCACATGAATAGTCGCATTAAGCAACTGCTTCCCAATGGAAGTAAAGGGTTCCTTTTCTGGATGTAATTAAGTCAGTTTGCGATAAAACCACTATTTAATCAACACATACCCAATAGAACTATATTTAAACACCCAGTGGAATTTTTTTAATATGTAACTGACCCACGCTGTAAAAGTGCCATGAATCTGTCCATGACTTCTTACATATGGTGTCATTTGTCTCTTAATCTGCAGTCATGGATCTTCCATCTAGGAGGAGTTTAGAACTTTGATTAATTTACAAAGTTCAGTCAATGTGGCCAGAGACCACACTTTTCTAAAGTTAGCCACAATACAAAACAAAGGGCATAAAATCTATCTAGTTGAAGCAATATTATTGGAAATCACTAGATGGCACTATTATAAATGGTGTTACAAGTTCTGCTTTAATTAAATGCATAAGTAGTTAGGCCATGAACCCTAAAAATAATTAGGTGCCTAAGTCTGGAGTTCAGGCTTCGCTGCGATCCACAAAAATAGCACTGAACCCTGGAGGTGCCTAAACTCACTTTGAAATTATGTTTTGAGAGTAAAAATTCCCTGGTCACCTGTGCTTCAGATTCTGAACATGCACACTGCCACCTTGCTCTGGGCATTCAGACTCCTATCCCCTGCTTAAGTCCCAGAGTGATCTGCAAACTGGGGGAGATAAAGTTGTCTGTGCTACCTGAATTCTGACATTTCCTAACTTCTGAATGCTTGACTGTGCAACTTTAACATTCTTTTAATGTAGCTTTTTTGGATGGGATACCGAAATATATTTGAGACTGAGTATAAACTTGGTCTGATACTGACCTGCCCATCACTGTGTAATCAGAAAAAGGATGGTCAGTGGGAAACATAGCACTGAGCATCAGGAGATCCGAGTTCTATATCCAACTTTGCCACAAAGGACCAGATTCTACCACCTTAGTAACATTCAGCATTTTAGTCCTTCAGTAGTCCCACTGACTTCCTTTAGGCTACTCCAGGGGTAAAGTGCAATTCAACATGAGCAAGAGGAGCAGATCTGATCCAAAAATCTATGCAACTCTGAGCAAGTCCCTCTGTGGCTTCATCTGTAAAGCAAGAGTACTACTACTTCCTATCTCCCAGGAGTACTAAGGGTCTTAATTAGTGTTTATAAAGAACTTTGGGAACATGATCCTGTGCCCCAGCTCCTGGGAAGTGCTATATATCTTCTACTTCCCTTAACACTAGGCCACCACTCCCATGACTGGGCCCCAAGATCCTTGAATAGAAAACACTATTCAGTAACTCCTCACTTAACGTTGTAGTTATGTTCCTGAAAAATGCTACTTTAAGCAAAATGATGTTAAGCGAATCCAGTTTCCCCATAAAAAATAATGTAAATGCAGGGGTTAGGTTCCAGGAAATTTTTTTTCACCAGACAAAAGTATATATATATATATATATATATATATATATATATATATATACACACACACACACACACACACACACAGTATAAGTTTTAAACAATTTAATACTGTACACAGCAATGATGATTGTAAAGCTTGGCTGAGGTGGTGAAGTCAGAGGGTGGAAGAAAGTGGGATATTTCCCAGGGAATACCTTACTGCTAAATGATGAACTAGGCTGAGTTCTCAAGGGTTAACACATTGTTAATGTAGCCTCACACTCTACAAGGCAGCACAAATGGGGGGAGGGAAGACAGCGTGGCAGACAGAGACAGGGACACACACCCTGTGTGTGTGAGAGAGAAATGCACATTGTCCCTTTAAGTACGCTCACCCCACTCTAAGTACATTGCCTTTTAAAGTCGATCAGCAAGTTAAGACAGCAGCTGTGGCCAGCAAGCTCCTTCCTTCCTAAGCCCTGTCCTGTCCCTCCCCACCCCTGCTCTGGAGGTGGGGTAAGCAGAGGGCAGGAGCAGGGGGACACATTGGTATTAGCCCCCCCTCTTCCTCCCTCGCCCTGCCCCACCCCCGGCACAGCGCAGCAGGCTCCCGGGAGCAGCTCCAAGGCAGAGGGAAGGAGCAGCACATGGCAGTGGGGGGAGGGACAGCTGAACTGCTGGCAATTAATAGTCTGCTGGACGGCTGCTGCACAGGGAACTTAGGGGAGCAGGGAGCTGATAGGGGGGCTGCCAGTCTACCCTGGTTCCAAGTCCCCATCCTCTGGCTGCAATGGGCTGCTCTTCCTGCAAGCAGTGGACAAAGCAGGCGGCTGCCAAACAACATTAGAAGGGAACATTGCACAACTTTAAATGAGCATGTTCCCTAATTGATCAGCAATGAAACAACATTAACCGGGACAACGTTAAGTAAGGAATTACTGTATTAAGGCAAAAAGTTATCATGTACATGTCCATAGCTGTTTTCAAATGATAATTTGGACCCATAGTAAAAAGGCACTATGTACCTGAAAGAAGGATCAGGCCCTTGTGTTCTGGAAGTTTAGTCAAACACAACAGCAACACTTTCACATGAGCATCCCAGTTCCACCTGGAAGAATTTGTGCATCCATCCATTCTGAACAAGTACCAGTGTTATGTAGGAATGAACCCAGAGTTTAGATATGGATCTGAACTCTTTGCCAAGTTTGGGACTGTGCCAAGGAAGGATTTTGATTCAGCAAGTTATAAAAACAGGAGCCAGTTCAGTGAGGACTTCCCAAATACAGGAGTTTGCAGATCTGAGCTTCTGATCCCTGCCTATCTTTAGCTTAACCTGTAATTATCTCTTTTCACATGTAATCATCCAATGAGCCATTCTGCACATGCCATAAGTATACATGCATGTTTTTCAAGTGCCCACATTTGGAAATGTGGCCTTGGAGCATGAAGCAGGCATCAGTGTGACTTGGAGAAAACCTTTATTTCTGGATAGATGATGTATACTCGCAAATTACTCAGATTCTTTTTGGAGAAAAGACAGATAATACACAAGATTCTTCCTTGTTGTAAAAACATACTTCCCTCTCCTGGCTCCCCCAAAAAATATAATCTGTCTTGGACAATATAATTCCAGACTTAACAGTTCTATTATTAATTTTTATCATTGGCATTGAACCATGATAACAGCGGCTAGCAGAAAATGGAGCACAGCACTTTGCATTACTCTCCTGTAGGATATACCAGTGCTTGCCAAAATACATATTCTCCCATTTTCTTTACTGTTAAAGGAATGTGAGGACGCTTTGTAGTTTGTTTTCAAATGCATTGCCAAAGCACCAAGAAAACACACTATAATTGATAGAGGAAAAATTGTGCAAACAACAGAAAGCATAAGAAACATCAGGGAGTTTGATGTATGTGTATCTTCAACTCTATCTACTTTGACCTAGAAACTGAGGATCTGAAATGTGTTACTCAGCACATATCAGAATCATGATGCAAGTTTGGGGGCCATTTACAGCTAATCCAGTTTTTAAATACATTTTTGGCCAGCCACTGTGGATGTGTATTTAAAATATTCTGGTTCCATCCTTATGGAATTGCCAAATCAAATTAAATCCCTGAGTGTAAACAATCAGATAACTTGTTTTCTAGGTCCAGGACACTGAGTGAAATCCTGCCCCATTGAAGTCAGTGGGGCCAGATTTCATCCATTGTCTTTACCTTAGAGACTAACAAATTTATTTGAGCATAAGCTTTTGTGAGCTACAGCTTATGCTCAAATAAATTTGTTAGTCTCTAAGGTGCCACAAGTCCTCCTTTTCTTTTTGCAAATACAGACTAACACGGCTGCTACTCTGAACCCCGTCTTTACCTCTTGTATATGACCCTATATAATAATAGTAGTAAAGTATTAAGGAACAAAGAATAAATGAGAAATGTCTTAGTGAAACAGACATTCACAGCAAACTATGCTTCTCTATCTGTACATGCTAATGATACTTATCTCAGAAGAATTAATTATGTCTGTGTCCTGCAAAAATTTACACATGCACTTAACTTTACACATTGTGAGGAGTCCCATGACGCTGTATGTGAAAAGTGCCATATCAGTCCTAAGTGGTGGCGGTAGGCCAAATCTTGAAGTCCTTATTCACTTTTTGCCTGGCTCTTATGGAAATCAATGTAAATTTTGCCAGAATAAGATTTTTACTTTTGTAGAGATTTGGACTATTTTTTGTAAAACTAATACTCTTCCATCTTAATCATTAAAACTCTTTCTGTAAGTCTTAAAACAGAAACCTGGGTGAATAAATTAAATGATTCAGTGGCACTAACAGTGAATTTTCTTGGTCCTATTAGTCCTATTACAATAACATATTAAGGGAATTCCCCTTTGATTAATATACATTATTCCAAAAGAATGCACCAATGGAGGAGAGCATTTAGTAGCAACTCAACAGCAGGGACACTGAAAAAAAAATCTCCAATGCAAAATGTTATGTTCTCTCTGCAATTTTTGTTGTTTTCTACAGAATTATAGCTTGTGATTTTTTAAATTAAATTTCAAGTTCTTTTCATTGTGAGATAGCCTTTGTATTAATCCAGCCTTGCAGAAAACATCCTTCAGTACAGCGGAAAACATGTGAACTATTCCATCTGCCATCCTCCATTCAACCAAGTGTTAACTTCAAAGCCTAGCTGGGGCAATTTAAAATGCTAACCTTATTAAGCACAACAATGAGAAACAAACACTCAGCTAGAGATAAGGCACTTAGGTTTGGCTTGGGGGCTTTTTGTTGTTTAAATCTCCCTCCTTCCTCCCCAATCATGTTTTCAGGATGGACTCTGGCCATCCATTATCCAAAACAAGATTTTTCTGCCACACAGCTGGGTCACTTAGACCCAGCAGTGGAGTAAATAAGTTATTAATAGTAGTTAAGGTTATTTGCAGTACCATAAGCTACAGAGAGAAGGCTGGAGGCAGCAGAGGTGAAAGTTCTTTGGAAGATGACAGGTGCAAAGTGGAATGATCTGAACACAAATGAAGAAATTAAGAGAGTAGGATGTGAAATTGAAACAGGCTTGGCTGCAGTTGAAAATATTTCAGTGGTGGGGACACTGCAGAAGACAAACAGATGACAGGATGCAAAGAAAATAATGAAAACGCAACCAACATCAGTCAGACCTGGAAGCCAATCACCAACTAGATGGCAGGATATCATAAGTAGGGACATAGCTAGGCTGGGCTTAGTGGAGAAAGAAGCTGTAGATAGGAATGAATGGTGATGCTGCACTGCTCCCCATGTCTGTAAAGATGCTTTGGGATGAGAACAAGAAGTAGAGAGATCCCCAGAGGAACCTCAATTCCTAAAGAATGCATAAAGCTATTTATTAGACATGTATGTCAACTATCCTTTGTCTTGCAGCAATATCCAGCATGCAGTGTTCCTGGAGAGACTGCTCCTAGAACTATGGCAAGCACATATTTCTTGTGTCTGTTTGGTTATTTCTAAGTAGAATGGCCTAGGGATGTACTGTGTATATTGGGTAGATCCTAAGGACATACATAGAAAACAGATTAGCATATGATAAGACACCACAGGGCAAGTATACCCCATCCCCCTTTGGGGTAGGGAAGGGGCATTATAGCTGCCACCTGATTGCCTTTAGTCCCAGGGCAGTACTGCCTAGGGGCCAGAGGCAATACAGCTGCTCTCCCTCTCAGGACTGCATGGCCTAAGGGCCAGAATCACTATGGCTGACCTCCCTCGCAGGGCCGCATGACCCAGTGGCCAGCAGAGTCAACACAGCTGCCCTTTCTTGCAGGGCTGTGTGGTTTGATGTCTAGAAGGGGATGATCCCCCACCCAGATAAGTCGAGAGTAGGAAAACTGGGGCCCTCCCTACTCCACTGGGGCCTAGCCCAGGGCACTGCCACTGGCAAGTGTACTCACCACTGGTCAACAGGGATCCAACCGAAACATGCTGACTTAGTGCCCGGTCCTACAACCGGATCAATGTCAAGGTCCCCTGGGCTACTTCCTACTGTCTTCCAGTGGCGTGATCACTGGGTCTCCAGCCAGTGAAGCTCCCAGTGGTTCCAGTGTCTCCTGGATGTCCATAGATAGCCATGTGGCAGTCCCAGCATCGGCAGGATTGGCCTCTGCAGTGTTGCGCTCCAGCAACTCCTGGGCAAGAACCTGCAAAGTGCATCCTCTCTCTTCTGCAGTCCACCCTGACTGAGTTGGGCTGCTCTCATTTATACTGGTGCTCCAGTTGGCACATGCCCAGCAGGAGTGAGGGAGTGTGGCTTCCTATGAGGTTAACACCTCCTTGTCCAGTGTGGGGCAAGTACACCCTGTCACATAAGACTGGACTGAATGTCCCAGAGGCCACCACAGAGTACCTTTTCAGCATGTGTGAAGAGTACTGATGGCCAGAAAACTGGGATTTGTCACCTTTCGTAATTTTTCCCAGTGGGAAATCTCAAAAATTTGGGGAAATGGTATTTTCCCCAAACGTCCTTAATATTTTGCAAGTTGGAAAACAGTAACAAAGTGGTTTGTCTCTGAACACACCACCACTTTCAACACTCTGATACTATTTTTCAACTTTTTCAAAGTTTGAAAACGAAGTGAAGGGAGGAGAACACAACTTCAAAATGAATAATTCTGAGAAGTCTAAAATTTTCCAGAGGGTGGTATCCCAAAAATTTTCATCTAGAGTGATGGGGCTTGAGGGGAACTTCAGAAAACAAAATGCATCAAATGAGATTTTTCTGCAAAAAGTCTTAGGTTTTGACAAAACCCTATTTCCCAATTTTAAAACTTTTCATTGGATTTTTTTAATCATCATTATTATTAGCCCTAGTGATGAATCCTTTGCCAGACTTGTACTGGAGCTATTTAAAAGAATAATCCTAAGGACATCTTCACTCAGTATAAATGTCCTACTAGTTGCAGTGAAGGCAAGGGTCACAAGACTCTATCAGCTTATGTTCTAGGCAAACTTGCCTATGACTAATGGACATTCTCCTATTATACCAAAAAGCACTAGGCAAAGGTCAGCACAAGAATCATCCAGTGTCTCCAGCAGTGATATGTGATGTGTCCTCCAGGTCACCATCGACTGCCCCCTCCCCCACACTTGTCTCATGCTGGAAGCAGATTCGAGAACACTGACTTTGATAAAAGACTGTAGACCTTATATTTAATTCACTGACAGGACATTACTAGAGGCCCTCAAATGGAGATGTCAGAAATATTGATCATATACCCAGGGCCGGCTCTAGGTTTTTTGCCATCCTAAGCCAAAAAAAAAAAAAAAAGGGTGGCCGGAATGCTGCCCCTGGAATTGTGCCGCCCCAAGCACATGCTTGCTTTGCTGGTGCCTAGAGCCGGTCCTGCATTTTTACATGAAACAGTCTTAATAGTCAATATTAAAGTTGGTCAAATAATGAAAACAGTTCTCCATGAATAATTTATTTGATTATGAGGGGGAAATGCAATATATTTATTAATATGCTCCAACCTTTTTAGTCAGCCTCCATTATATTAGATGTAAGGTCATATGAAGCTGAGAATGTGTAAACATCTAGTTTTATTAAAGTAAACTAGAAAAACCTGAAACTCTAGGAAAGTGTTAATACTCAATAACATTTACTTATTCTAATTCATGTTTGTTTCAGTGCAAGTTGTAGCACACCAATGAAAATAAGCCTTGAGAGAGGGAGGCAGTGTACATTTTAATTTTAAACATGAGGCTTTGTTGGAATGCCTTTATAAATGTCTCTGGTTTTGGAATGCAGCCTGTTCTTGACATATTCCATTATCATTGAGGCACTGATCCTGCAAATGTCTCCACACAGCTTGGGTCCCTGCACCTGCATAGCACCACTCCTCCAGACTTGATGATGTTGGGACTGTGTGGATACAAGGATCCATTCATGCAGAAACAATTGTATGATTGGGACCTTAGGTCACAGTGAGAGACTTATGGAGCTCCAGCTGTTTAGCTTAACAAAGAAGGTTAAGGAGTGATTTGAATACAGTCTAAAAGTACCTACATGAGGAACAAATATTTAATAATGGGATCCTCAATTTATCAGAGAAATGTAGATACAATGGCTGGAAATTAAAGCTAGATAAATTCAGACCGGAAATAAAGCA
The DNA here is from genome assembly GCF_009764565.3 of Dermochelys coriacea. Lineage (NCBI taxonomy): Eukaryota > Metazoa > Chordata > Testudines > Dermochelyidae > Dermochelys > Dermochelys coriacea. Next base: position 234,006,624 of record NC_050069.1, read on the forward strand.
TACATTTTTAATGGTGAGAGTAATTAACCACTGGAACAATTTACCAAGAGTCATGGTGGATCCTTCATCACCAACCATTTTGAAATCAAGATTGGATGTTTTTCTAAAAGACATGATATTCTAAGAGATCTGCTCTAGGAATTGTTTTGGGGAAGTCCTATGGCTTGTGATATAGAGGAGGTAAGACTAGATTATCATAACTGTCCCTTCTAACCTTAGAATCTATAATTTTTTCTTTAATTTATATTCCTAACCTTGAGCAAGTGCCCACTTAGGAGTAGACTGTGATTAGCACACTGCCCTATCTGGAGTGGTATTGAGCCATAGCATACAAAGAGACCCTCAGGAGGGCTTTTACCTCACTCTCAATTTTGATTCAGGGTAAAAACAGTTAAGACATCTAAGCCCTGGTCTACACTGTAGGGCTAGGTCGAATTTATCCGTGTTAAAATTTAAAAATGACTGCGTACACACAACCAACCGTGTTCTGTCGACCTAAAGGGCTCTTAAAATCGACTTCTGTACTCCTCTCTGGTGAGGAGAGTAGCGCTAAAATCAACCTTGCTGGGTTGAATTTGGGGTAGTGCAGACACAAATCGATGGTATTGGCCTCTGGGAGCTGTCCATTATGACCACTCTCGACAGCACTTTGAACTCCGATGCACTAGCCAGGTACACAGGAAATGCCCTGGGAACTTTTGAATTTCATTTCCTGTTTGGTCAGCGTGGCGAACTCAGCAGCACAGGTGACCATGCAGTCCCCCCAGAATCGCAAATGAGCTCCAGCATGGACGGACAGGGAGACACTGTATCTGATTGCTGTATGGGGAGAAGCATCTGTGCAGGCCGAACTCCAATCAAAAAGAAGAAATGCTAATATATATGCCAAAATCTCTCAGGGCATGTTGGAGAGGAGCTACAACAGAGACACACAGCAGTGCCATGTGAAAGTTAAGAAGCTGATGCAAGCCTACCAAAAGCCAAAGGAGGCAAATGGTCACTCCGGGTCAGAGCTCCATACATGCCACTTCTATTATCAGCTGCATGGCATTCTAGGGGGGGATCCTACCACTATCCCACCACTGTCTGTGGACACCTGCAAGAGGGGAGTCTCACGCAACAGGGAGGAGGATTTTGTGGATGAGGAAGAGGAGGAGGAGGAAAATGTGCAGCAGGCAAGCGATGAACCCTTTCTCCCTGGCATCCAGGACCTTTTCATCATCCTGGAGCCAATACCCTCCCAAGGCGGGATCCCAACCCTGAAGCCGGAGAAGGCACCTCTCGTGAGTGCACATTTTTAACTACAGTACAAGGTTTAAAAGCAATCGTGTTTAATGTTTAATGTTTAATTTGCCCTGAAGAATTGGGATGCATTCACGGCCAGTACAGTTACTGGAAAAGTCTGTTCACAGGTCTGGGGATGGAGCGGGAATCCTCCAGGAACATCTCCATGAAGCTCTCCTGGAGGTACTCTGAAAGCCTTTGCAGAGGGTTTGGGGAGGGCTGCCTTATTTCATCCTCCACGGTAGGGCACTTTACCACACCAAGCCAGTAGCAAGTATTCTGGAATCATTGCAGCACAAACCATAGAATGGTCCTGGGTTTTGGTCGCATTCAAGCAACATTCGGTCTATATCTTTCTGTGTTAGCCTAAGTAGAATGATATCATTCATCGTCACCTGGCTGAAATAGGGGAATTTTTGTAAGGGAACCTTAAGAGGACCCCATTCATGCTGGGCTGTTTGCGCTTGGCTAAAAGGGATCATCCCAGAGAATAGCTATGCAGAGGGGTTGGGGGAGGTGTGTGCTGCACATCCACCCGAAAACTGCAGCCCCTCCTTTTAAATGTGAAACCCAACTCATTGCTTGCTCTGGGAAAGGATGGCGCTGCAGTCTGAAAACATTCTCACATGATATGAAGACGTAAGAAGCCAACCCCACGTACCAAAAGGCTTACATGGCTGTCTGGAAATCAAATTCTGTTGCCTAGCCGTGTGGGTATGATGTGTCACTATACTGGCAGGCGCTCAATATAAAAGGCAAAATGTGACCTTGTACCTAAAGGACATGTGCTGTCTGCTGTGACTTGCTTGATTCAGTGGGAAAGAGTCTCCCTTTTGTTCTCAGAAATGTATCATCTTAAATTTTACTCTCCCTTTTTATCTCCCCTCAGCTGCAAATGTTTCTATGCTCCCCCTATCATCTTCATCCCTGAGATTATCGCAGATTAGAAGGCGAAAAAAAACGCACTCATGATGACATGTTTGCCAAGCTCATGCAGTCCTTCCGCATTGATAGGGCACAGCTTAATGCATGGAGGCATTCAGTGGCAGAGGCCAGGAAAGAATTAAATGAGCGCAAAGAGCGGAGGCAGGATGCGAGGCTGAGGCTAATGGGGGAGCAAACAGACATGATGAAGCATCTGTTGGAGCTGCAGGAAAGCCAAAAAGAGCACAAACCCCTGCTGCATCCACTGTATAACCGCCTGACCTCCTCCCCAAGTTCCATATCCGCCTCACCCAGACACCCAAGAACACGGGCCGGGGAGGCTCCGGGCACCCAGCCACTCCACTCCAGAGGATAGCCTAAGCAACAGAAGCAAACAGTCTGATTGTTTGTGTGACTACAACAAACAATGTGGCCTTGTCTTTCCCTCCTCCCCCACCCCACCCGGGCTACCTTGTCCGTTATCTCATTTTTTTTTTAATTAATAAAGAAAGAATGCATGGTTTCAAAACAATAGTTACTTTCTTTCAAAGGGTGGTTGGCTTACAGGGAATTAAAATTAACAAAGGTGGCAGGTTTGCATCAAGGAGAAATACACACAACTGTCACAGTGTAGCCTGGCCAGTCGTGAAACTGGTTTTCAAAGCCTCTCTGATGCACAGTGTGCCTAGCTGTGCTCTTCTAATCACCCTGGTGTCTGGCTGCTCAAAATCAGATATCAGGTGATTTGCCTCAACTTCCCATCCCACCATAAACGTCTCCCCCTTACTTTCACAGATATTATGGAGCACACAGCAAGCAGCAATAACCATGGGAATGTTGGTTGCGCTGAGGTCTGACCTAGTCAGCAAACAGCGCTAGCGAGCTTTTAAACGTCCAAAGACACATTCTACCACCATTCTGCACTTGCTCAGCCTATAGTTGAACTGCTCCTTACTACTGTCAAGGCTGCCTGTGTACGGCTTCATGAGCCATGAGAGCAAGGGGTAGGCTGGGTCCCCAAGGATAACTACTGGCATTTCAAAATCCCCAACGGTAATTTTCTGGTCTGGGAAGTAAGTCCCTTCGTGTAGCTGCTTGAACAGCCCAAAGTTCCTAAAGATGCGAGCGTCATGCACCTTTCCCAGCCATCCCACACTGAAGTCGGTGAAATGTCCCTTGTGATCCACCAGTGCTTGAAGCACCATGGAGAAGTACCCCTTGCGGTTTATGTACTGGTTGGCAAGGTGGTCCAGTGCCAAGATGGGGATATGCGTTCTGTCTATTGCTCCACCACAGTTAGGGAACCCCATTGCAGCAAAGCCATCCGGTATGACCTGCACATTTTCCAGAGTCACTACCCTTGATAACAGAACGTCAATGATTGCATTAGCTACTTGGATCACAGCAACCCACACAGTAGACTTGCCCACTCCAAATTGATTCCCGACTGACGGTAGCAGTCGGGCATTGCAAGCTTCCATAGGGCTATCACCACTCATTTCTCAACTGTCAGGGCAGCTCTCATCTTGGTATTCCTGAGCTTCAGGGTGGGGGAAAGCAACTCACAGAGTTCCAGGAAAGTGGCATTATGCATGCAAAAGTTTCGCAGCCACTGTGAATCATCCCATATCTGCAACACTATGCGGTCCCACCAGTCTATGCTTGTTTGCCTGGCCCAGAATCAGCATTCCACTGAATCAACCATCCCCACTGCCACCATGATGTCCCAATTGGTGCAGCTCATGCTTTCAGGAACATCTATATCCATGTCCTCATCAAAATCCTCCTCCTGCTGGCCTCTCTTAGCCTGGTTCTGCATATAGTCCAGGATAATGTGTGAGGTGTTTACAACGTTCACAACAGCAGCGGTGACAGTGAGCTGAGCGGGCTCCATGCTTCCCTTGGTATGGTGTCTGCACAGCTAACCCAGGAAAAAAAGGCACGAAACGATTGTCTGCTGTTGCTTTCCAGAGGAAAGGGTGACTGACAACATGTACCCAAAACCACCCGCAACAATGTTTTTGCCCCATCAGGCATTGGGCACTTCACCCAGAATTTCAATGGGCAGCGGAGACTGCAGGAACTGTGTGATAGCTACCCCCAGTGCACCACTCTATAAGTCGATGCTAGCCACGCTAGTGAGGACGCACTCCACCTAAAGACTTAATGTGCTTAGTGGGGACACACGCAATTGACTGTATAAAATCTATTTCTAAAAATCAACTTCTATAAAATCGACCTAATTTTGTAGTGTAGACCTACTCACCTTCAAAAGTCACTTAGGCACTTGGAAACCTAAGGCACTTAAGGTACTTTTAAAAAATTATTCTTGATTAATATCTTACCTACAGTTCCCATGTTTCTGTAAAGTATGCAATATTATTTGTGGGTGGGGTGGGTGTAGAAAAACAATCCCTTTCTTTACCAAGATCCTTTTTCTAATTTTATTTTTAAGATTTCCCTTTATTCCTTTCTTTTATGTTCATGGATTTTTGCCTCTAGTTAAGAAACTTACTACTGTAGTTTACACATGCCTTAGCCTTGTTTTTCTATGTGTCAGCATCAAAATGTTCCATGACTAAAACGTAAAACCCTTATGTACTTCAGGAGAACAGGAACATTTGCCACTAGAGACACAACCTTCCCTTCGTGTCATTTTATAAGGCTAAGTTGCTAAACATAGTTGAAAAATAGTGTCACTATTCCCTGTTTGCCTGCCCCCTCAAAAAATTACTAGTTCTTAAAAGCACCTTTGGTTTTAAAACCTCTTTTTAACCTGTCAGGTGTCCAAACAGATTCCTGAAGACCAATGATCTCTTGCTATTACCTATATTATAAGATGAAGTTGTGAGTGGATTTTTTGTTTTTGGTACGCTATGGAGATAAAACACGGAAGCGTCATTAACTATTGGAAATAAAATAATCGCTCCCGTCTGCCAGTTTTAGTTTGTGCCTGGGTCAACTTTGCATCCAAATCCTAATCATTATTAATCTATAATCTTCTAGATAATTTTGCCAATGAATAATTTGTTTTTCTAAATTACAACATTAATTTGTACAGAAGTAAAATTAAGGTTATACATGGTTTTTTGTCCATCATTGCATAGTCCTGCAAAAGCATGATATGAATCGTGGTTAGAGATGCAATTTTGTTCCAATCTGATATTAATTCAGAGTTTCCCCTCTTAAAAAGGAAACAGGTCAAAGGATATACCCTCTTGGGTATACATGGGGATTACACACCTGTGATTAATCTAACAAACTGCTGGAGATGTGATTGTTTCTTCATAGAACTGCAGCTGAAATAACAGTTCTTTGGCAGTAAAATAAATGTAACCCCTTGTGGTGCCCCTAGACATACAAGATAATTACAACAAAGTACATTCATAGGGGGTTAAGACCCTCCTGCTGCATCATTAAAATAAACGGACCTGTGATAACTGATGCAGCCATGGGAGTGCCAGAGAGGAGCATGGCACTCAAAAGATGAAAGAGGTCTGTTCTCCTCTTGAAGCATGCATGTGACTTCCATTAACCTTAGTGGAAACTGAGACTTGTATTCAAAACTAGAGGGGGGAAAAAAAAAAAATAAGTGACAGGTCTTGTCCCACCAAAGACAGTTGGAGTTTTGCCTTTGACTTCAGTAGAACAAGGATCTGGCCCTACACTTCTAAGATTTCAATCTAAATTTAATTCAGATCCAAAATTTCATAAAATCATAGACTTTAGAGATGGAAAAAGTCTACTAATGATGGCATCATCCTGCTGCCAGCCCAGGCTTGATCCTTGCAGTATATATCCCCTTGCTCTGTCCATTCTAGTTGTAAATGCCTCAAGTAATGGGCTTTCATTACTTTCTTTGGGAGACTGTTCTGCACTCTACTCAATCAGTGGTTTTCAACCTGTGGTCCGCAGACCACAGAGGTCTGCAGATTATGTCTAAGATTTCCCAAGGGGTCCGCACCTGCATTTGAAATTTTTTAGAGGTCCGCCAATGAAAAAAAGGTTAAAAACCACTGTACTAGATCTAACAACCAGGATGTTTTCCTACCATTCCTCCAGAATCAGAAAGATAGCACTGCATTGGTTCACATTTTGAAAGTTGTCTTAACTACCACAAGAACTAAAAGCTTTTTAAAAAAAACACACAACAAAGTCTTAAATTCATTGTAGGAATCCATTTACACATGCAAGTTTGTCATGTCAGGCAACCATGTTTTAACAGTGTTAGGGGAGTATGATGTTATTATACAACCTTCAACACAGTCTATTTGCCTGTGTAGATGGGACCCTTACCAAATCAATATATCACGTCAACTGCATCCAGTCTATGAGCAGGGAATTTGATGTTCATGGTATAGGAGTTCTGAGTTCCAGGCTCAAACTTGTTTGGAACATGTGGAAGCAAGTGTGATTAGCTTTGGGAGCAGCAGAGGACAGAGCTTTTCAAAAAATACATCCCTGTACATACAACCATACAGAGAGATGCTCCTTTGGCATGGGGAAGAAAAAGTGGAAACTATATACAAATTTACCACAAAATTACAAAATGCAGGTTTTAAACACAATTTTAAAGGGCTATAAGGTGAAATGTATTATTGGACCATGTGCAACAAAGTATGCGGTTTATTCTCCATCATGTACCACACATGAAAAGAATAAACCCTGAAGAATAAGAGAACTGAAAGTAAATACAAAAAAAAATTAAAAATCCCATTAAAAGCTATTGATTTAAAGAAAATTTAAAATACACTAAGTGAAAATGACCACTTTCTTCTATAGAGTCCATTGTTATGAACTGTATGTGACTGTATATACTGCTTTATAGCAATGTGTGAATTTCACAAGGTGGTTTTTTGTTTTAGTTTTGGTAACAAAGCATCACTGACAATTCTTTACAAATCTCATGGGGCTTTTCACAGGGGGGTTTCTGCCAAAAATATCCGGTTCTGCATTTTGACAATTTTTCTTTACAAATGAATTACCATTTCCTAGTACAAAGAATAAGATAACAAAAATATATTAGCCAAAGAAAAGTCTTCGATGTTCTGGGACTGGAACAGGCCAGCTCAAGGGATTGGAATGGAACACAGAGGCTTCATCTTTAGGTTACCAGACTGAATCAAGCCCAAATAAGTAGAAAGTCACTATCTCATGACTATCTGGGGGCCTTGGTGAAAGGAGTTGATGCTTTATGGACCTGTCTGCCAAGCAAGTTATATTGTACATATATATGTTATAACATGATAGGCCCCTGGTTTGGTCCTGCTTGTGTTGAGCAGGGCAAAGCCATTTCATGCTTGTGTAAAGATCTGGGCTGTAATACCTTTCTGTAATATGGCTGACATGGTTTAGTACAAATCCAAATAAATATTAACATGTGTTCAGGATGCCATTGTAGGTACAACTCCTGTGCTAATGGTCAGTTTCCTTATGGATAAGTGTCCACATCACAACTGCATTAATCTGTACTCTTATTGGCATTGCCACATACTATAAACAGTCAAAGAATGAACTACTCTCCCACCCCTAGAGATGTTTATACCACGTCAGGGTTGAGGCACAATGGTAGGGTAAGGAAAACTTATTTTCACCTCCAAACTGTGCTATTCCCAATGTAAATAAAGAGAAAAATAGTTTCCTTTTCCTGAACACTAATATTTACCTAGATTTTAAAATTATATTATAATAATATAATAATGGACCAGATCCAGTCTTCATTAGCATTTGTGCAGCCTCCATCATCTTCAAAGAAATTCTACACTGTAATGAAAAGCAAAATATGACTCATTCTTCTGAGCTCAAATATAGAAAAAGAAACAAATGTGAGTTAAAGACAGAACAGAAGCCTGCACTTCACACTTCCTGTGGGAAATGTCAAACCTTGAATACTACTTTAAAATAACTTATTTTATAACGCAAGTTTGAAGAAAATCTTAATGGAAATGTATGGCAAATAAACAATACATTAATGAAGTAATAAAGTTAAGTCTGCTTTTGTAGTTGGTGAAGTCTCACATACTACACAGTACACTGTCATTACAATCTTATGTCAGTGGGAGTTTTCTTTTAAAATGCATATCTAATTAACCTAATACAGTATGCTGTACAGATGCAATGTTAGAAGTCTTCATGAAAGAATAATTTACACATGCAAGACAGCTCTTTTAAATTAGTATTTCAACAAATTATTTTATCTTCAGTATATCCTTTCTGTAAATCAGCCTTTTTGACTTATAAATGTTCAAAAAAACCCTGTATTTATCCTAAAGGTTGTATTTATCCATTTGGCACTCATTTAACTCCAATAGTCTTTAAAAAGTGTTCTCAGGATGATATGTTGTCTGATAAGGATCTTTCTGAGTTGAAACATAACTACGAACAGGTTGTATAATTTGTTGTATAATTTAGCACGGCTCTATCTGATCTACCCTATAACTGTACCACTGTTACATACTTTGGTGAATTGCAACTGGATATTTTTCAGTTATTGATTGTTTATATCTCTTTGAGTATGCTCCTTTCCCCCCCCCCCATGGATTTTGACATGTCTGTACAATAAAAAGCTCATACTTACTAAATGCTCACCATCTTCTCACAGCCTACCTGAACCAGTAATGCAAGGACTGGTACACCTCACTTCCCTTCCTGCTACTATTCAAACTTCTGATGGCACCATACAGCATTCTCTGTAATTTCTTATTCCCTTCTTTTGTGAAACTACTGACTCATCATCAACAACACAATAGCAACTCCCTCAGATGCTAAGGCCTTTGGAAGGGACTCCTAGATAAAGCCAAAAGGGGTCATTGTGATCATCTAGTCTGATCTCCTTCACTGGACTTTCTAAATCAATTCCTGTTTGAACGAGAGCATATCTTTTAGAAAAACATCCAGTCTCCCCAAGTTATCTATTGTTTTCCACCCAGTGCTTCGGGTTGTGACTCTGTCTTACTATAATTTTGTATTAAACAGGCTAGCCAGTTCCACTCATAAAAGAACTGTAATTTTATGGTGTCTTTCCCAAGCATTCTTTAGAGATCAATAGCAGTGGAAGAGAGAAATTTAAAGGCACCAACAAAGAAGAGAGCTGTTTTCAGCTGAGTTCAGAAATGAGTTGAATAGGCTGAAGGCAGGACTTGCAGATAGGGCTATACGGAAATACAACTTTTTAAATATTTTATTAAACTGAATTTGTCAGAATTTTGATATCTGTCTCTAGCTGAATAATTTTTCAGATACCAATTTAAAGCTGAATCATTAGGAGCAGGAAGCATACCCTTGCCTTGCATCTATAGTATGGCCATCTTGGGCATTTCTTTTCCACTCAGTCTGGTCTGAAGTTAAGAAGGGATATAGAAGGAATGCACATGTACTTGGGAAAATCATTCATGGAACCAGTTACCAAGGGAGTTGGCATCAAATCATAGAAAAGGATACGCTCCAAAGACTAGATAAGAATTAGAGTGGTTTCAGTGGGGTTGGAGCAGGGCAACAGAATTAATATCAGAAATTTTACAGTGGAAAAGAGTAATAAGGAAATTCTACTGTCCCTTTTTTTTAGTGATTAGCTAAACAAGATTTAGCTAACAAGAATTCTTTTATTTAAATGATTGTTTCCAGAACCAGCATGCTGAATTCAGAGTAGCAGCCGTGTTAGTCTGTATTCGCAAAAAGAAAAGGAGTACTTGTGGCACCTTAGAGACTAACAAATTTATTAGAGCATAAGCTTTCGTGAGCTACAGCTCACTTCATCGGATGCATTTGGTGGAAAAAACAGAGGAGAGATTTATATACACACACACAGAGAACATGAAACAATGGGTTTATCATACACACTGTAAGGAGAGTGATCACTTAAGATAAGCCATCACCAACAGCAGAGGGGGAAAGGAGGAAAACCTTTCATGGTGACAAGCAGGTAGGCTAATTCCAGCAGTTAACTGCTGGAATTAGCCTACCTGCTTGTCACCATGAAAGGTTTTCCTCCTTTCCCCCCCCTTGCTGTTGGTGATGGCTTATCTTAAGTGATCACTCTCCTTACAGTGTGTATGATAAACCCATTGTTTCATGTTCTGTCTGTCTGTGTGTGTGTGTATAAATCTCTCCTCTGTTTTTTCCACCAGATGCAGTGAGCTGTAGCTCACGAAAGCTTATGCTCTAATAAATTTGTTAGTCTCTAAAGTGCCACAAGTACTCCTTTTCAGCATGCTGAATGTCTTTATAATTAAAAAAAAGCCAAGTTTGAATTATAGAAAATAGGCAATTCCTACTGATAAGAGATGGGATCTAACAAACTACTTGTTTCAAAAGACGTATCATTCTCCAGTTACAAGAGTGATTGAAGACAAGTGTGGAAGAAGGACTGCAATGGGTCTTTGGAAAGAAAAATAAGAAATACAAATATTTAAATTAATTTTGGGGGAAAAAACTTTAATTAAACTAGAGAATTTTCATGTATGATAAAAAAAAAGACTTTGACCAGAATCTTTATTCTAAAGCCCTGAAAGTCATTAATTCAGTGTAGAAAACCAGCAGTGAACTTAATACTTCATATCAATATTTCCTTTAAGACATGGAGAACTAGAGGAGACCTGTGAAGCAAGCCCCAGAAGAGGAATAGGACACCAAATCCCCAATGCTGCAAAGAGGACTGTGTGGCCAGATTCCTGGGTCCTCACAGAACCTCAATGACTTCAGTTTGGCTCCTGAATTCTATGGCAAGAGACTTGATGTAATATATAGTACACCCTCTTCCTTCCCCACCCCCACTCCCAAAAAAGTAAAGACACAAAAAACTAAAAGGTTAAACGCAAACCTTCTTTTAACAGTCTTTTTCTATCTTCCTCTCTATTTGTATCACTTTCTTAAATGGAAAACTCTTGCTTGATGATCTCTCAGATCGTATCAAATGTCCTTAGCAGAGAAAAAGTTTAGGTGGTAGAGCTTAGCTCTCAGGTTACATTGTTAAAGTCTAGTTCTGTTTCTTCTTAAAGCAAAACAAGATAAATGCGGACAGGAGGAGAGAGAGAAAACTTGTAGGAGACAGAAGCTGCATTTTCCTGTGCTCACAGTTCAAAAGTTGGAAAATTATAGGCATAATATACAGCATCTGGAAAACTTTTACCAGAATTAGACTGCTCCATCACTCCTAGCTAGCTTACCTAGTGTTGCAAAGGCAGATGTGTCCTAGCTGACTAAGCCAGATTCCTGTTAAACAGAACACAATACATAAATAAAAACCAAAAAATAAGGTGGAGGTGGAATTTAACACACTGGGGAGAAGGGGGCTAACAGAAACCTTAGATTCACATCTCAGGAATTGCTCAACAATCAGTCATACAAACAGGGATGCTATGACCCCAAGAACCCGTTGATACCAGCTGGCATAGGGTTGACTGTTCTGTATCGGCAACTCTTATCAGGCCTGACAAACTCACTACACCTAAGACTTTGCTGTCATAGTATTTATCTATAAAGAATGTTGCGTGAGATCTTAAATGAAAGCAAAGATCATGCTGGTCATTAACGTCATTATGAAATGTATGTACTGATTATATTTAAAATTATGTCTATATGTTGAAAATGTCTTTCTAGTTTGCAGAGTTGAAAAACTGCCTTTGCCAGACAGAGGGATGTATTTTCAGATGTCTGCCTAGGTTCATATGTAGATTAAGCATTGTAAAGCCAACACAATGGAAGCCCTATTTACATGTGAAAGTCAAAAAGAAAAACAGTCCAACGGCAGGGAGGATGTGAAACAACAGGAGTATGGGAAGCCACATTGGAGCCAGCACCCCAGGAAGGGACCACGGGGTCATCCTCTCTTTTTGGAGGGGGGGGGAGAAAACTATGAGTTTTGGGAAATAAAATGTCTTTTTGCTTCTCCGTATATCATCCATCAGTAAGGAAGCAAAAAGGACTGCAGTTTTTGCATTCACGTGAGTTGGATCCTGGCCATGTGGGCTAGTGGCATTGGGAGGTTGCACTGGGAAAGAAATTGTTTTATGTTTTAACCTGTTAAAAGTTAAGTTTACACTCTAAGAATTTTAAGTTTACACACTAAGAAGCATATTATACCTTGTTTTACATGTAACCTGTTGTTCTTATTCTTGCTCCCTATCTTTTAAATCTTAATCTCTGTAAATAAATGTATTTGTTTTCACTGTATTCCATTGCTGTGTTATAAAGCACCTGATCCTGACTTGTATCTGTCAGCTGTATGTACACTCTCTGGGGACAGCTTACCTAATAATTACAGTGAGTGTCCAGTGACAAGGCTGAATACTACAGGGGTTGTGCTTCTGAGAAGCTCCAGGACTTGGGTACACCAAGTGTTAACCTGCAGGGCAAAGTAGGGGCTGGCAGAGCTCTGAGGAGAGTGTCTGAGTGGCAGTGGCAGGGAACTGATATCCCACTATCACAAGGAAGACTCCATCACACTGGAGGCAGGAAGGTAACATGGTGACTCAGTCCTGGACACCTCAAGAAAATGTCATAGATGCCATCTGGTTCTTGCTCCTCCTCTGCTCTGACTGAGGATCAGGAAAAAGAAGGCCCAATGGTGTAATAGTAAATCCTTGGGTCCAGAGGTGCTGGAATAATTTTTATAGTGGGAATGTGACTGATGGAAACTATGTATTTGTTTTCAGAATAGCAGCCGTGTTAGTCTGTATCCGCAAAAAGAAAAGGAGTACTTGTGGCACCTTAGAGACTAACAAATTTATTAGAGCATAAGCTTTCGTGAGCTACAGCTCACTTCATCGGATGCATTTGGTGGAAAAAGCAGAGGAGAGATTTATATACACAGAGAACATGAAACAATGGGTGTTACCATACACACTGTAACGAGAGCCATCAGGTAAGGTGAGCCATTACCAGCAGGAGAGCAGGGGGGGGTAACTTTTGTAGTGATAATCAAGGTGGGTCTTTTCCAGCAGTTCAAAAGAATGTCTGAGGAACAGTGGGGGGGGGGGGGAAATAAACATGGGGAAATAGTTTTACTTTGTGTAATGACCCATCTACACCCAGTCTTTATTCAAGCCTAAGTTAACTGTATCCAGTTTGCAAATTAATTCCAATTCAACAATCTCTCATTGGAGTCTGTTTTTGGAGGTTTTTTTGTTGAAGAATTGCGACTTTTAAGTCAGTAATCAAGTGACCAAAGAGATTGAAGTGTTCTCCAACTGGTTTTTGATCATCACTACAAAAGGTTTCCCCCCCCCGCTCTCCTGCTGGTAATAGCTCACCTTACCTGATCACTCTTGTTACAGTGTGTATGGTAACACCTATTGTTTCATGTTCTCTGTGTATATAAATCTTCCCCCTGTATTTTCCACTGAATGCATCCGATGAAGTGAGCTGTAGCTCATGAAAGCTTATGCTCAAATAAATTTGTTAGTCTAAGGTGCCACAAGTCCTCCTTTTCTTTTTATGTATTTGGTGTTTATTATTACTTCAAGCCAGGGGTGCAGCAACACCCCAGCTTCCCTAGTTCCAGCACCACTGCTTGGGTCTCAGTATATTAGGCTAGTGGTGGCAGCAGTCAAGATGATGATGCTGATGCTAGTAAGTGCAGCTTCCTAAGTGACCCTCGGAAAAAGAAAGGGTTGCAGCCTTGTCCCATCAAAGCTATCCAAGCAAAACAATGCCTGATGGTTATGTATACATGTCCTTTCATCTTAAGAAGGTTTTAGTGGTTGCTATGATAATTCTGATGCTGTTACAGAAGCCTTGAAGAGCTCTAAAGATTTTAGTTCCCACAGATTGATTTACACCATTCATTTGCAGGGAAAAGCACAGAATGGAGTCAAATAACTTTATAAAACACATTTAACTCATCGCTCACCTGGGACAACTAAGATTTTAACCCAGCGTGGCACCCAGCACACCATTTATTATAATGCTCACACTCACAAAACAGTACATTAAAAGCCAAAGGTTAAGGTTGCAAAGTTAAGCACTTCAAAGTAAGGAAATGCCAGAATTAAGGTTGCCTGTACAAACCTAATTCAGCCCCCTTGTGCATATGTGTTGTGATACAGTCTTTAATTACATTATCTTATGCTATTTTTTTTCCACAGAATGCCTGCCTAATTCAGTGCCCAGGATGAGCCTACTCTGGGGATGAATCAAGGAAGGCTGTTATCTCTAGGACTCCATTTTCCTCCCCCTTCTCCCCAGCCAACTGGCTCCCATCCTCTGTCCCGTTTCTCTCACTGTCTCCCAGCCTTCCTACTCAACCAGTCCCAGCCCCTCCTTCTCCCCACTCCCAGTCTCCTCACCTCACGAGTCCCAGCCTTCCCTCCCTATCTGTTCCCAGTCTCCTTGCCCAGACAATCCCACTCCGCCGTATGCCTCAACTCTCATTCACAGTTGCTCCTCCCCCTGCCCCAGTCCCACCAGAGTGCTCGTTCCAATCTACTCCTTTCCTTCTCTTTGGTCTACCTTTTGTCACCTCCTGCATTCAAATCAGGTTTCAGAGTAGCAGCTGTGTTAGTCTGTATTCGCAAAAAGAAAAAGGAGTACTTGTGGCACCTTAAAGACTAACATTTATTTGAGCATAAGCTTTCGTGAGCTACAGCTCCCTTCGTCGGATCAATGCATCCGACGAAGGGAGCTGTAGCTCACAAAAGCTTATGCTCAAATAAATTTGTTAGTCAATAAGGTGCCACAAGTACTCCTTTTTCTTTTTGTGTTCAAATCTGTTACCTTCCTCCTCCATGCTGCCTTGTTGCCAGAAGGAGCATTATAGGGAGCCTGGAGAGAAATGTGCTCAGTATCCAGTTCAGAGCAGCTGGGAGTAGTCATTACAGGGGAAGTCTAGCTTAACTTGTGTAGCCCTGAGCTGGAGCCTGCTCAGTGAGGATGTTGTAGGTGCACTCTAGTCATGTATAGGAGCAGTGAGAGGCTGGAGCACGCTTAGTCTCTGGTGATGGCACATGTGTAGTCTGGGCAGTGCTAGGAGCAATGAGATGCTGGAGCATGGTCAGTGAAGACAAACTTTGGAGATTTTAGCTGCTAAATTTGAACTCTCTAGTGAGCAGGTTCAAACTGACTTTTCAAAGGCTTATAGCTAGGGCTCTACCAAATTCGTGGCCATGAAAAACATGTCACAGAAATAGAAATCTGGGCTTTTGTATATTTTTACCCTATAGCAACATTCTCAACCTGAAGTGAGCTGTAGCTCACGAAAGCTTATGCTCTAATAAATTTGTTAGTCTCTAAGGTGCCACAAGTACTCCTTTTCTTTTTGCGAATACAGACTAACACGGCTGCTACTCTGAAACCTTTCTCAACCTGGTGGTTCCAACCCAAAAAGGGGTCACAAGGTTATTGCAGGAGGTTGAGGTAGTGCCACCCTTACTTCTGTGCTGCCTTCAGAGCTGGGTGGCTGGAGAGTGGCGGCTGCTGGCTGGATGCTCAGCTCAGAAGGCAGTGCCGCTGCTAACAGCAGCACAGAAGTAAGGGTGGCAATCCCTGGGTGGCAATGATGACAAGACCAGAAGAGGCAAATCCACCCTTACTTCTGACTTAAGGGTGTTACATGTTTATATTTTGCCATTTTTAAATACATATTCATGCTTTGTTATAGCCCCATGAAATTCAAGATTTTTTAAATGTTATGACCATGAAATTTATGAAAATGGACTGTTAATTTGGTAGGGCCATGCTTATAGCTTAGCCAAATCTGGGGCAAATTTCATAGGAACAGCAAAAAGCACACTCCTAACACAAAGGCCACCACTCTGCCAAATTTCGAGTCCCTGTTCCAAAGCATTGGGCTTGCTATAGCTTTTGAAATAAGCTAGCCAGAAATTTAACATGGACAAAACAATGTGTTTTTTCCCCTAGCGTCATACTTGGAAACAGTTGAACTCTTTTGATGGAAATTTTCCAGAATAATTCAGTTTGATTCAGACACCTAGCGTGGAAAATTTCAGACCAAAATTAATATTTGGTGAAGTTATAAGCAACTGAAAACAGGGTCTTACTATGGTAAGTTTTGAGCAATGTTATAGGCAGTGCTACCAGCTCCACTAATACTACTTCACATTTCTATTTCACATTATGGTTTCAAAGCAACGTACAAACATTAATCTTGTGATTGTACATTTTTCTGAACTTTACATTTTTCATCATGTTTCATAATCTTGGGATACAAGAAGAACTTACAAAAACAAACAATGCAATCATATCCTTTAAATATCTTAAAATTAAAGGATGAAAGTGATTTTTTAGAAAAAGGTTACAAACGATGCAAAATGCTATTGGTAAGCTACTAAAGTATTTAGCACAATGTATACATTAGTCCTCATACAGCTGAAATCTTCGAGGATTATTTACTAAGCAAAAATACAGTAGCCATGGTCGTTAGAAATCAAGACAAGCACGTTTCCAAGAGGTATAGCAGACATTCATATCATTGGTTAGGCAGAACATTCCACACCTAAAAAAAGTTAATGTAAAGTGCTTGTGCTACCATCATAGTGGCAGAGTATGGCAAAGAAAAAAGTAAGTTAAAAAGCACTGAATCTGAGTTTATTTAAATTAAAAACTGACAAGATTTCATTAAACTTTTCAAAACTGTAGTCCTCTGCCCACAAAGCAAAACGCTAACAAGATAAACTTCTAATTTAAATTAGAAGTACTTCTAGGATACTTTAAAACTTTTATTCTTTTCATTTAACCTGATGATGAAAAATGCCTTTGGGATTTTGCCTAGAATAATGTTTTACAGTATGTAGTCTAATAAAGAAGCTTTTTGCTTAAACTTGGATCAGATACAATTACTGCTCCCACCTCTTAATCAATTAAAAATATATATCGTAACAGCACATGCCTTGTAAGAGGGAAAACACAGGAGTTATTCTCCTCTATGAACATGCATAATTACAATTTAAATGTAATGGGAGCTATGCATGCACACTGAATAGAGACTATATTGCATAATATGAAGGTTTTTTGTACCTCTATAAAAAATTAATACACTGCTAGGTTCAGATTAACTCTGACTGGCAGAATGTAATAGCTCCCCTGTGTAAAAGTCAACACTGGTTGGGGGCAGGGAGGGAGAGGTAGCATGTCACTAGCTTTATATATACATATACATATACATAATCAGAGAGAGAGAGAGAACATTAGAAGTGTATTGAAAAAAAATGCCAAACAAAATTTGTGTGTGCGCATTCAAAGTAGAATGGCTACAAAACTGCCACCTCCATGCCACCAACCCTATAAGCTGTTTATTCTAAAACATCTACACTGGTGTTAGTGGAGATGTTACCTTTAAAATTTAAATGAAGAGCTGTGGGATGCCACACTTCAAACATGCCAAGGAACATACCTACAACTGGCACTGTATGCACAATGGAAAGGCATTTATATTTTGTAGGTATAGGTTGTCCTACTCCTGTATGTGTGATGGAACACTTTCAAAAAGTGATAGACCTTGGCGTTTAATACTATTTGATATGTTTCTAATTAAATGTATCTAACCAGTGCCCAAAGCCATTTCACAGAGCATGGCAGAACTTTAACTTTATATATGGAGCTATATGAAAAAGGTGGGCAGAGAAAAGTATAGCACTCCAGTGACTGCCTTGTGCCTAGCCCTTCTAGATGGGACGACAACAAGGCAGCAAAGACAACAAAGATGTCTAGGGAAATCTGATCTTTTAATTATTTATACTTCCCTGCTCCCTTCTACCCACCCAGTATTGTAGGACATTTAATTAATTGGTGATAGACAATATCATTGGATACTATCAATGATATTTCTACACAAAACATCATTTTTATAAGCTAATTTATCCCCAGAGTTTGTTTTGCTTGTACTTGGAGCAAGTAAAGGTGGCAGGCTTTTCATACAACCTTTCAAAAAATAAATCAAACATTTTATTTTTAAAAATGTCATGGACCAGAGGCACGAGGAAAAAGGTAGTGGAAAAAGAGCAGTTACGAATAACAGATGTTTTACAGGGAAAAGAAGCCTTAGCTGGTAACTTACTATTTATGATCAGCTAATTCTCTCTGCTTGGGCTGCCACCAGCTGTAAAAACATCCCAAAATATGCCTACCCACAAGTGAAGGGGGGGGAAACTATCTAAATCAGTGGCAAAACTTGTGGCTCTGGCAACACTACTGAAGTCAATGGGCTTGATTCTCCTCTGCTCCCCAGGCACAGCGAGTAGGGCCAGAGCCAGCAGTAGGCACAAGCAGACTAAGCAATTGCTTAGAGCCCCAAGTAGCTCAAGGGGCCACCCTATTCACTTATTATAAGAACTTGCCTTTTTTAGTACGGAGGGAGACCAAAAAATATTCCCGTTTAGGGTCCCCCATGGGCTAGTGCTGGCAGTGAATATGACCCAGAACAGAAGAATTTTGATGCCTAACTCCCCTTGAAATCAACAGGAGTTAAGTGCCTAATACCTCTAAGGATCTGAACCTATGTTATTACCAAATTGGAATGGCAAAGTTTGACATCCACTTTGTGCAGTTGTGAAATGACTACACAAGGTACAAGGCAGCAGAGAATCTGGGGAATTATGTCCCTTTATCTGAACTAATGACAGGTTTCAGAGTGGCAGTTGTGTTAGTCTGTATTCGCAAAAAGAAAAGGAGTACTTGTGGCACCTTAGAGACTAACAAATTTACTTGAGCATAAGCTTTCCTGGGCTACAGCTCACTTCATCAGATGCATCTTTTATCTGAACTGTCTCTATCTGCCATCCAGGCAGAGATGAACATGGCCTTCTCAACAAATAGCCACAGGCTTGCTGTCAGCTGCAGGTTGAGCTAATCTCCAATCAGTCTTTTCCACTGACTTTAATGGAAGTTGGATCAGTCTTTTGATTACAGCGCTGAGGAAGAAAACATTGGAACATGAAAGACTTAACCATTTAAGGTCCTGATCCTGTAAAACACTTACACGCATGCTTGACTTTAAACAGGTGACTAGCCTTATTGAGGTCAATCGGACTACTCACCTGACTAACAATTTTCAAGATGGGGCCTATCTGGATGACTACTGGAGTAGGCAGCTAGTTGAGTTTTTGTCTTGCTAACCTGCTCATGAATATAGTAGAAGGAGGCGAGAGGAAACAAGTGGCATATTCACCACTCTTCCCACATGCTGGAAGTTAATGAGATCCTTAGTCTCCAGCATGCTAAACATACAGCTCTGCTAACTGCCACCCCTGCAGTCCTTGCAACTTATGTCAAGCAATGTTTTATGGGCAGTTTACGGTTACTATTTTTAAAAACATTTTCTTCAGTGAGGCTCTATGTTGGAGGAGGGATCTGAGTCCATGGAGTTCCCAGCAGAACGAGGATCTAAGTGGACTTCAGAGTTTGGCCATAGTATTTAATGAGTGCTGAGTCCAGTGTGACAGTTACAATTATAGTGGAGAAGTTTGCAATATATTTTTTGCCATCTCTTTTTATTAAATAGTTAATTTCAGATCAAAAGTTTGTAAAAATACAAAGCTTTGCATGGATTTCCACCCCTCCCCCCAAAAAAATTATTGTATGCAATAGGGACACAGAGTTTGTCCTGTTACTACACTGTTCATCTAGCGAACAATACATAGCATAGTATAGTTATGTTGCTTGAAACGAAACAAAGAAAGTAAAACCAATAAAATTCCAACATTAAAATAATGTTAACTGGGTCTAATATAATTTATCTATGACCAATTACAATTTAAGGG
This sequence comes from Dermochelys coriacea, assembly GCF_009764565.3. Lineage (NCBI taxonomy): Eukaryota > Metazoa > Chordata > Testudines > Dermochelyidae > Dermochelys > Dermochelys coriacea. The sequence goes on from NC_050069.1 coordinate 234,026,543, forward strand.
GGGGGGGGAAAAAAAGAGTAATTATGGAGCCTTTTCAATGTGAAAAAGGTATAAAGTTGTTGTGACTTGTGAGTAGAAAAGCCTACTTTTTCAACATCTTTTCAAAATGGAGACCAGATAGCTATGTATTCAGCATTGCTGTCTGATTTACACACGCACAATTTCTCCAAAACCAGGATGTTCAAAATACATTGACAAAAATCAGCTGTAGAGGGAATTATCAAAGGCTTCAACTTACTTGCAGGTTGATCTTTAGCTGCCATCTGTAAGTGACCACCATGTCTTCTAACAATTGGGAGGGGAAGCAGCCTGAACAGAAAAAACTGGAGTGATAGAGCTATCTTGTAAATGTTTGGATCTATGACTAAAATAACTGTACTCAGGGCCATCGCTATTAAATATGTGCCAGGGAACTGTATTGGCCACAGCCTTTCCAGCACAGTAGGAAAAGTTTAGAGTTGAATGCAGGAAAAACACAAAGTGGTAATACAAGCCCTGCAGAAGATTTTCTTGTGTTTCATTTGCAAAGTTTTAGATGCACCAGGTTTGGTTTTTTTTGTTAAGTTATTTTTATCAATTTCAATTAGTGTAACACCAAAGTGTCTCTCCCAGCTATTCCAATAACAGAAGTATTTTTGGTAGTATAGTACACAGAAAACAAAGCATGATAAGTAAATAAAACAAACTCCTTGACTGTACCACTTTCCAAGATACAAGCCTCAGTAGAGGTAACTGCATATTTTATGTTTTTGAAAACTACAGCAGATTTGAAAATAGGGAAGTTCCTCCTTTCCATTATGATTATTTTTGTGATGTCTTCTACATTCAGACTTTCCCCTCCTTTTCAACAGCTTGTGTAATCTTATAATTGACAAGTTCTACAATTAGATCCTTAGCATACTTTTATCTATGCAATTTATAACAGATGAGATCTTTAAATGGCAAGGGAATATCTAGCTTATTTTTTAACTTTAGACCAAACCTGCCAAGGACATGCAGTGAGAAGAGCTGAGAAGTGAGTAACTTAGACTCCTTAATTAACATAGGAACACAAAAGGAGCCATACTAGGTCAGAGCAATGGTCCATCCCGCCAATATCCTGTCTTCCAACAGTGGTCAATGCCAGGTGCCCCAGAGGGAATGACCAGAACAGGTAATCATCAAGTGATCCATACCCTGTCACCCTGTTTTCGTAAACAGAGGCTAGGGACACTTCAGAGCATGGTTGTGCATCCCTGCCCATCCTGGCTTCCCTGAATTAATTCTTTGAACTAGAGCATATCTTTTAGGAAAACATCCAATCTTGCCAATGATGCAGAATCCACCACAGTGCTTGGTAAGTTGTCCAAATAGTTAATTACCTCACTGTTAAAAATTTTCACCTCATTTCCAGGCTGAATTTGCCAAGTTTCAACTTCCCACCATTGGATCTTGTTATATCTTTGTCTGCTAGACTGAAGAGCCCATTATTAAATATTTGTTCCCTATGTAGGTACTTGTAGGCTGATCAGGTCACTCCTTCACCTTCTCTCTGTTAAACTAAATAGATTGAGCTCCTTGTATCCATCACTATCGAGGCATGTTTTCCAATGCTTTAACAGACACTTCTATCCTGCCCCCTCCCACAAGTCTATCACTGTCCTCCCCATCCCAACTCCAGCCGCCCATCTGCTCCTATCAACTTCCTTGGCTTCTGCCCTCTTACCCTATCCAGCCCCTCCTCTACCCATCCCAGATCCTGCTCCTATCCATGCCCTGGCTCCTGCAACCCTAAATCCCCATATTCCCCAACTGTTCCTCACTCCTCTGCATGTCAGTTATGGTAGGCGGTTTCCTCCTCTTTCTCCACTCTGCCTGTGTGCCAGCAAGGGGAGCATTGAGAGCACAGGAGAGAGAATCTCTCTGCTCTCTTCCCTGGTGCCAGGCACCACAATGGCCCCTGGACATTGGGAGGAGCAACTCTATGAAAATTCCTGGAGCATGCCCAGTGTTACAGTTTGAAGGTAACTGTAGTTGTATCCCCCCCACCCCTCCCAGGTCCAATCCAGGCATGCCCAGTCAGGTCTCAGGCAGTGGGAGATTTAAAAGTCAGCAAATGCTGACAGGGCCCTGCCTGGTCCGCCTCATCTCCCTCTCTCACCTGCTGGTGGCAGAGGAACAAAAAGATGGGCCCTGGTGCAGATTTTTATTTCATTGTGGGCCCCCATATGCCACCACATTTCCCACATTCAAACAAACTGTCAATTCTCCCACCCCCCACGCTCATCCCTGCCTTTGTTCCCCAGCTCTGTTCCCCCCTCCCTTCCATCACCCAGCTCCATGCCATGCCATATGCTCCCAATGGTGCAGGCCCCACACCAGTGCTGCGGCTACTAGAGCCATCACTAATGCTCCTGCCAAAGCCAGACCTGCTATTGGAGAAACTAGAGCCATGAATCACCCCTCCTGCCACTGCCACCAGAGCTAGACTCAGAGCCTCTAGGAGGAGGAGCGTGCCAGTTCCTGCTGCCTGATTTGAATTTCCCTGGACAGTGGGAGAGGAAGATGGGCCTCCAAACAAACTGGAGACTCTGCCACTGGCAATCCCACTAATCAGAATTCATGGCAGAGCCACCATTTTGGAGGCCTCCTCCGCAGGCAAATTCAAATGAGGGCAGTGCTTTGCTCTTCCTAGAAATTTCAGCAGGTCACACACAATGGCAGCAGACTGCACCAGGCAGCCCTGAGTCTGCAGGGGCCCCCTGAGCAGCTGCACCCACTATTCCATAGCCATCTGCCCACCCCCTCAGCTCCCACTCAGTCACCAGTGTGAGGGGTCCCCTTGCTGCCTCAGGACTGATGCAGTTACACAGGGTTTCATGTGTGTAACATGGCTCCTTATCCATCAGCACCCATCTGTACTGCAATGCCTTTGCAAAATCCCACCACATTTGAGCATGCCCAGCTGTGGCTGGTAGTAGGTAGTGGAAGTTTCCTACCCTCTCCTGCAAGGATCAGAGCTACTGGGAATGTTCCCTTGCTGAAGGGGCTGATGTTGGGGAAATGTAGTTTTGTTTATATAGCCTCCATATCTTCCTCTTCCTGTGAGACACTGACATGTCAGTTTGACTGCTCCAGCCTCTCCCCAACCAGCCTCACTTTATCTAGGCCTACCTCGGTTAGATTCTGCACAGAAAAAATAAGCATTTTTTAGGATTATCCCCACAATTTAAGGATAAATGAACAGCACAAAAATACACGATATTTAGGCCTATACTTCCAGCTTAGTTATTCTCATACTAGAATATGTCTGAAAATACAAACCATAAATATGAAATCTAATATTAAAAAACTGAAAAAATACTATAAACTGCCTTCAAAGATCCTAAGAAGCAGAAAATTTCATTTTGTAAATTTCCTTATCCCTTCATTCTGAAGTTGAAAGTCAAGAACTACATCTCAGTTCTGCAAGCATGAATCTGTCATTGTGTCAAGGCTTAGGTCAGGATGATGATTTGTGCAATACCACTGCAGTTGCACCTGTAGCAGTAACTGATATTTCCAGTGAAACTTTGGTTGAAACCAGTGCAACTGATGGCATTTACTGATGAACTTAAGTCTTTTTAGCATCAGAAACCAGGAGATCGATACTTAATAGCTACAAGGAAGCTACTTTTTTTTTTTAAACTGTCATTGCAGATGCAACCACAGATATTAGTCATGTTGATCAAATGGCCATTTTGCTTCACTTTGTTACTATTGATCTTAGTGAAGGAAAAGATGATGTATAAGAGCATTTTGTAAGCTTTGTGAGAGTAAGTGAGGGAGATGCTGCGTCCTTGTGTGAACAGTTAACTAATGTTTTATTCTGCAAGTATGGATTAGACCCCAAGTACGTGTCTCATCAGGCATATGATGGGATCAGTGTTATGGCTGGAGCTCATGGAGGATTGCAAGCAAAAATAAGAGAATATCTTTCAGGTAAGGGAGACAAAGCCCTAGTCTACACTAGGCATTGAGGTCGAATTTAGCAGCGTTAAAATCGATTTAACCCTGCACCCATCCACATGGCAAAGCCCTTTTTTCAATTTAAAGGGCTCTTAAAATCGATTTCCTTACTCCACCCCTGACAAGGGGATTAGCGCTAAAAGCGGTTTTGCTGGGTCGAATTTGGGGTACTATGGATGCAATTAGATGGTATTGGCCTCCGGGAGCTATCCCAGAGTGCTCCATTGTGACCGCTCTGGACAGCACTCTCAACTCAGATGCACTGACCAGGTAGACAGGAAAAGGCCCGCGAACTTTTGAATTTCAATTTCCTGTTTGACCAGTGTGGCAAGCTGCAGGTGACCATGCAGAGCTCATCAGCAGAGGTGACCATGATGGAGTCCCAGAATCGCAAAAGAGCTCCAGCATGGACCGAATGGGAGGTATGGGATCTGATCGCTGTATGGGGAGAGGAATCCGTGCTATCAGAACTACGTTCCAGTTTTCGAAATGCCAAAACATTTGTGAAAATCTCCCAGGGCATGAAGGACAGAGGCCGTAACAGGGACCTGAAGCCGTGCTGTGTGAAACTTAAGGAGCTGAGGCAAGCCTACCAGAAAACCAGAGAGGTGAATGTTTGGGGCTCCAACCCGGAGCAGCCATGCTGCTTCTATGATGAGCTGCATGCCATTTTAGGGGGTTCAGCCACTACTACCCCCGCCATGTTGTTTGACTCCTTCAATGGAGATGGAGGCAACACAGAAGCAGGTTTTGGGGATGAGGAAGACTATGATGATGAGGTTGTAGATAGCTCACAGCAAACAAGCGGAGAAACCGGTTTTCCTGACAGCCAGAAACTGTTGCTCACCCTGGACCTGGAGCCAGTACCCCACCCAAGGCTGCCTCCCGGACCCGCCAGGCAGAGAAGGGAACTCTGGTGAGTGTACTATTCAAGATTTAAAAGACAGCATGTTTAAGGATTAATTTTCCCTGGCATTTGTGGCTCTCCTGGATATACTCCCAAAGCCTTTGCAAAAGGGTTCTGGGGAGGGCAGCCTTATTCCATCCACCATGGTAGGACACTACCACTCCAGGCCAGCAGCACGTACTCAGGAATCATTGTAGAACAAAGCATTGCAGTGTATATTTGCTGGTGTTCAAACATCTGTTCTTTATCTCTCTGTGTTATCCTCAGGAGAGTGATATCATTCTTAGTCACCTGGTTGAAATAGGGTGCTTTTCTTAAGGGGACATTCAGAGGTGCCTGTTCCTGCTGGGCTGTTTGCCTATGGCTGAACAGAAATGTTCCCTGCTGTTAGCCACGTGGTGGGGAGAGGCAAAATGCGACCTTGTAATGAAAGCACATGTGCTATGTATGTAATGTTAACAGCAAGGTTTACCATGAAAGAGTGTACCAATTGTTCTACAAAATCTGTCTTTTTAAATACCACTGTCCCTTATTTTTTCTCCACCAGATGCATGTGTTTCAAGGATCACAGGATCTTCTCCTTCCCAGAGGCTAGCGAAGATTAGAAGGTGAAAAAACAAAACAAAAACAAAACAAAAAAAACTCGTGATGAAATGTTCTGAGCTCATGCTGTCCTCCCACACTGAGAGCACAGACAAATGTGTGGAGGCAGACAATGTCAGAGTGCAGGAAAGCACAAAATGACCAGGAGGAGAGATGGTGGGCTGAAGAGAAGGCTGAAGCTGAAAGGTGGTGGCAGCATGATGAGAGGAGGCAGGATTCAATGCTGAGGCTGCTGGAGGAGCAAACTAATATGCTCCAGCGTATGGTTGAGCTGCAGGAAAGGCAGCTCCTGTGCTCTTCTAACTGCCCTGGTGTCTGGCTGTGCGTAACCAGCAGCCAGGCGATTTGCCTCAACCTCCCACCCTGCCATAAACATCTCCCCCTTACTCTCACAGCTATTGTGAAGAGCACAGCAAGCAGTAATAACAGTGGGAATATTGGTTTCGCTGAGGTCTAACCAAGTCAGTAAACTGCGCCAGCGCACTTTTAAACGTCCAAATGCACATTCTACCACCATTCTGCACTTGCTCAGCCTGTAGTTGAACAGCTCCTGACTACTCTCCAGGCTGTCTATGTATGGCTTCATGAGCCATGGCATTAAGGGGTAGGCTGGGTCCCCAAGGATAACTATGGGCATTTCAACATCACCAACGGTTATTTTCAGGTCTGGGAAGAAAGTCCCTTCCTGCAGCTTTTGAAACAGACCAGAATTCCTGAAGACGCGAGCGTCATGTACCTTTCCCAGCCATCCCATGTTGATGTTGGTGAAACATCCCTTGTGATCCACCAGTGCTTGCAGCACTATTGAAAAGTAACCCTTGCGGTTTATGTACTCGCCAGCTTGGTGCTCCGGTACCAAGATAGGGATATGGGTTCCGTCTATGGCCCCACCACAGTTAGGGAATCCCATTGCAGCAAAGCCATCCACTATGACCTGCACATTTCCCAGGGTCACTACCCTTGATATCAGCAGATCTTTGATTGTGTTGGCTACTTGCATCACAGCAGCCCCCACTGTAGATTTGCCCACTCCAAATTGATTCCCGACTGACCAGTAGCTGTCTGGCATTGCAAGCTTCCACAGGGCTATTTCCACTCACTTCTCAACTATGAGGGCTGCTCTCATCTTGGTGTTCTTGCGCATCAGGGCAGGTGAAAGCAAGTCAAAGTTTCATGAAAGTGCCCTTACGCATGCGAAAGTTTCACAGCCACTGGGAATCGTCCTAGACCTAAGTCCTAGTCCCACCAGTCTGTGGTTTTTTCCCCAAGCCCAGAATCAGCATTCCACCGCATGAGCCTGTCCCATTAGCATCATGATGCCCACATTGCCAGTGCATGTGGTTTGAGAGAAGTCTGTGTCCATGTCCTCATCACTCTTGTAACCGTGCTGACATCGCCTACTCACCCGGTTTCACTTTGCCAGGTTCTGGTGCTGCATATACTGCTGGATAATGCGTGTGGTGTTTAATGTGCTCCTAATTGCAAACATGATCTGATCAGGCTCCATGCTTGCCGTGGTATGGTGTCTGCACAGAAAAAAGGTGCAGAACGATTGTCTGCTGTTGCCCTGACGGAGGGAGAGGCGACTGATGACATGGCTTCCAGGGTTGGCTTACAGGGAATTAAAATCAAAAAAGGGGGTGGCTTTGCGAGAAACTGAATGGCTGCCTCAAGGATAGAACTCAAAACTGGGTTTAGCAGGCCATTGATTTCACAGAGGGAGGGAGGAGAAAATGAATACAAAACAAATCTGGTCTATTTCTTTTTTTGAGCCACTTCATCTATCTTTATAGATCTTGCTGGCAGCAGACAGTGCAGTACGACCGCTAGCCATCGTCATGTCCTGGGTGCTCGGCAGAAGACAGTGCAGTATGACTGCTGGCCATCATCTTCTGCTGGCTGCAGATTAAAAGACAGTGCACTGCCGGTAGGACTCAATCACCATAAGCCAAAACAAGGGAAGTGACCTGGTTGAGTCACTCCCATGTTTGCCCAGGTGCCCTGTTAAAAGACCAACCAGGACTATGTCGACAACGGCTACCAGTCATACTGCACAGTCTGCTGCCAAAAGGAAATAAACTGCTGCTGTGTAGCAATGCAGTACCATGTCTGCCAGCCCCCAGAAGACATACGGTGATGGTTAACTGAGCGGGCTCCATGCTTGCAGTGGTATGGCATCTGCACGGGTAACTCATGAAAAAAGGTGCAAAACGATTGTCTGCCCTTGCTTTTATGGAGGGAGGGAGGGAACGGGAGCCTGACAATACGTTTTAGCCCCATCAGGCACTGGGATTTCTACCCAGAATTCAAGTGGGCAGTGGAGACTGCGGGAACTGTGGGATAGCTACCCACAGTGCAAAGCGCCGGAAGTCAACGGTTGCCTCAGTACTGTGGACACACTCCACCAACTACATGCACTTAGAACATTTGTGTCGGGACACACACACTCGACTGTATAAAAATGCTTTCTACAAAACTGACTTCTATACATTCAACCTAATTTCATAGTGTAGACATACACAAAGTGAATTCAAGCATACCTCTACTGGCCAGCACATCAAAGTAAACTAGTTTTGGTACATGCTACTGAAGATAAGGCCAGTTGGAGTGGATAGTGCTGAACACACAATGATCACATTAAGATGCGTCAAAAACTAAGTGTTCAGCACTACCACAGACATGGCTGAATGACCTTGCTCTTCTTGCCATTGAGAAAGATGAGACAGCAAGATTTGGCATAGGCAGCATCATAGAACAATTTGCCAAGGAAAAATGTCTCTGTGACAGGAGGTTCCAATCATTGGAAATACAAGGCAACACAATTTAGGTGAGATTTCACTTTTGTTAAGGCCTGTGATTTTTATTTTATTTTAACTTTTTATGTTTAAAGAAGCCTCAGGTGATCTGACCATTGGGCCCAATGCTGCATTTTTGCTGACCATACTCTGACACTTAATTCTGCCCCAGGCCTCAGTTCTCCTGCAGTCACTTGTCTCTGGGCCTTGTCCCACTCCTTTCTGACCAGAAGTTTTAAGGCTGCATAGCTCCCTGCCTTACACTGTGATATCTCCAGCCAGCAGGGGTGAAAGTAAGGCAGTACAGCGTACCGGTAAAAAGTAGCCACCTGTACCGGCCCATACCACTGACTTTAAGGTGCATGAAAACCATGGATGGGGGGGGGGGGCGCAAAAGGGGCAGTGACATGAAAGCGCTGTATGGCAAAAGGACCCTGTTTAAAGAGCTGCCACGGCAGAGCTGTAACATCCCTGTCCCTTTTGCCCCACTGGCCGCCAATGGGGGAGGGGCAAAAGGAGCAGCTACCCCAGAGCCAGTCATTTAAAAGGACTGGAGCCCCAGGCCCTTTAAATCGCCTCTGGAGCCCCGGGTGGCATGGGAAGGCTGGCTAGGGAATGCTGATCCCCCCATTCCTGCCCCTTCCGCCCAAGGCCCCACCCCTTCAAGGGGGGTGGGGAGAACTGCCCCCCATACCAGTAAGAGAAATTTTACTTTCACCCCTGCCAGCAAGCCAGTCTGTCTAATGGCCAGTGCCTATGCATTGCTCTCACTGAGAGAGTTTAAACCCAGCCTCTTTATATCCCAAGCCAAATGTTGGCCTATGGAGCACCAAGTTTGAAGTACTACATAAGAGCTTCCCCAGAGGGTGGTAGCTCTCCGGAAGTGTTTACAACCTAAGTGATTCACCTTAATTTAAGGGGGCTGTTGGCCCATGTGTGCTAGAGTTGATGCAACACCCGCTCTGGCCAGGTGGGGCATTGCACCAGAGTTCACTTCATCTGGCAAGGCAGTTAGTCTGTTCCCCTTACCTGAGTCCCGTGGGGATGTGAGGGTTTTCTCCTTATACCTGGAAGTGTCAGCTGGTCCTGCTGCCCACAGGGTCTGGAAATCCCCTCAATTCTCAAGTATCTCAAGGTGATTGGTAGGGAAGCCCATGCCTGCCCACTCCACTGGGTTCTAGCTCAGAGCTGTTAAGCCAGACAGGCAGAATCAGGACTCAATAACTCTAGCTGTGCCCTGACCTTTCTCCTTCCTCCCCTGTAGGTTTCTATAGGTATTTCAGACTGTTGCTCCAATCATCCCTTCTCAAGGTGCTGTTTCTGAGCAGCTTGCTTGGCAGGAGTTCCATTGTCCAACCTGCTTGTTCCTCTAGCAGCTACCATGCTCCTCTGCTTCCCAGCCCTTTTTATCTTCCCAGCTGCTGGGAGGCTCCCAATCAGCACTGGTTGACAGAACCTGCATTAACCCCTGGGTTGCTGGGCCAACACTGGATATATATACACCCTGTGATAGCCCCTTACTGAAACTTAGTGGGTTTTTTTGGTTGGTCCTCTCCCAATACCAGGAAAAAGGGGAACAGACAAAGAGGAGTCAGGAACCTGAGACTGGGGCCAATGAGGAGAGGCCAGCACTCCAAGTCAGCCAGGTTGACAGGGTGGGCAAGCCAATGAGTGAGTCAGGAACCTAGGGTTTTCCTCCATGTGAGCTGAGGCTGTGAGGGCAGAGCCAGCAAGAGACCTGAGCTGGGGAGAGTGCAGCAAACCAAAGCAGCAGTCCAGAGCAGAGCCAGGGAGAGAGCAACAGCCCGAGCAGCTGGACCAGTCGCCTAGAGTCAGAACAGCAGCCGGAGTTGGAGAAGCATTGGAGTGATAGCGGCGGGGTAAGTCTCCTGCTCTGCAGCAGGGTTTTGTGTGCTGGGCCCCTTTCCTAATGGCTGTTGAGAGGACATTAAGTGCCAGACCCAGAGTGGGACATGGCCTGACAGAAGGGCCAGAACCAAGGCTGGAGAACGGGTTCTATCACATAGAGTCCAGACCCATCCTGGGGCAGTGCCACAGCCGCAGGTTCAGGAAGAGGACGCTGGACTCATACATTGGTTGTAACTGTAAAGCTAATTGCATTTTAGAAACTGCTATTTTGAACCTTACCCAAGCTACTTCCTTGCCATGCTTACACTGTGATGTGCTCTTTAGTCCCCAAAGAAACAGCTTTTGTATATATGTTTAAGAGAATGGCAGTGATTATGGGTTAAAAGAGTAAAAAAGGAGTTAGGAGTATCCTGGAGTAGGGGCCCCCTTGTCCCAGCCCACAGTTGCACATGGAGAGACTGAGGTAAAGCCAGGAACCCTTGGGTTCAGTCCTCCCTGTAGTTTGTGAGTCCAGGATTGGGAGGGAAAGCCAAGGTGGGTAAGTACTGAGATCCTTTCGTCACTCAGTTCAACCCAGGTATTGTGTACATACAGAAATTCCCCTATTACAGAGGGACAAATGCCCCACTTACATTAATCACCTCCCACCGTTTTTAATTCCTGGAGGAACTGTGTAACCCTCCCACGCTCTGGAGCTGCATACAATCCCTGATCCATACTGATACATAACATAATATGCTCCCCAAAGACATTGCATGGGTTGCAATACCTGTCACATGCAGTACAGATGAAATCTTCGGATAACTTGGCTCTAACAAGTCTCCACTTCAGCAAACATGTGTGAACTGCAAATTTTCAGAGGCTCATAATTTGGCCAAATTTGTGCAGACTTTCACAGGAACAGCAAGAAGGCACAGCTTTGAGACCAGGGTAACTCTCTGCCAAATTTCAAATCCTGGATCCAAAGCACAGAGGTGTTAGAGAGGTTCTCAAGAAACCTGTGTAAGAATTTTGTAACATAGCCAAAACAAAGCATTTTTCCCTAATCTTGTTCTCGGAAATGGTTGAGCATTTTAGTCTAAACTTTCCAAAAAAATTCAGCTTGAGGCAGACACTGGCATAGAAAATTTCAGCCTGAATGGTCAAAGCTTAAGTAAGTTGTAAGCAATTAAAAACAGGGTGATATAATGGAAAGCGTCAGGCAACCGTAAGTCTAGGTGGTGCTAGCAGCTCCACCTATAAAACACTAAAACAGAATCCTGCTAATTCACACTGACTGAGAGATACATTGCAAATGACTGAATTTCCAGTGCAGGCCAGATCCTGCAAATACTCATGTGAATAACTTTCCTCCACCAGGTCTATTCATGTGTCTGCAGAGCCAGCTCCCAAGTCATCAGATATAATTTGTTAAAAAAGTAAGGCAAGTGCATGATTAAAAGTGTTTTGTTCATTGACTTGACAAGTTTAGTTCAGCTCTCAGGGTTGGTTCAGATATGCCAAATCTGCAGCCAGCAGAACAATGAGGGTGGGAGGGCAGGGGTCCCCACCTAGACACCCCATTGGCCAGCTCTGAGCAAAGACCAAGCAGCTGCCATCTCCCCTCCTGTCATGCCTAAGAAAGTAGCACTAAGTAGCCTCTCAGCCAGGGACCCACCATCCACACAGAAGGTGATGGTCTGAGGTGCCCACATTCCCAACCAACGGGGAAGCCCCTGCCAGGGCACTGGCACTTCCCCAAGCCCTTTGTCCAAGGGGGACAGCAGCAGGGATGAGGGCTCCAGCTCAAATGCTGGGGCTTTCCATGGGGAGTGGGAGCACTGGGAGCCTGCTGTGCTGCATGGTACCTCCCCCTGTACTTTTCAGGTTGTGCCCCACCCTGGCACTGGGGACCTGAGCTCAGCATGTCCCAGCGCTTTCTTCCCCGGCTATAGCCCCACAAACCTGCCAGCAGCTGTTTCTGCCCTCGGCAAGCCATGGCCACAGGGAACCCTATGCCCCATCATCTTTTCTGTCCCAGGACAGGCACCCTACTGGAGAGGAGTCTTCTCCCTGGGCCCTCTTCTTTGTAAAATTATGGTTGCACCCTGCCTGCAGCCACAGGGGTCCTCTGACTCATGGGAACTCCACCCCACAGGAACAGGTTGAAGTGCTAGTTTCACTGCTTCTGGAGATGCTATATGCTGGTTGAAAGATCTGTAGTGATATTAAAGGTTTCAGAGTAGCAGCCGTGTTAGTCTGTACTCGCAAAAAGAAAAGGAGTACTTGTGGCACCTTAGAGACTAACAAATGCTCTAATAAATTTGTTAGTCTCTAAGGTGCCACAAGTACTCCTTTTCTTTTAGTGATAATAAAGTGAGCCTTCCAGGGAACCAGGATTTCTCCTGCTTTTTCATGACCCTGGTTATGACATATTGAAGGTTTTTCCTCCTCCAGTTGTTTTGCAGGAAGCTTCCATTCACACCTCCATTCACTCCCTCCAGGGTTGCAGCAGCTCTGGACACAGCACCTTTTCTCCCCACCTCTTTGGAGATGGATCCACCCACCCCACATCCCCTGCCACCTCTGAGCATCATTGCATAGGAATTTGTGGCAGACAATGAGGTAATATCTTTTATTAGACCAACTTCTGTTGGCAGATGTATCACACTGAATTGAGTCTCTTAGCCTGGGGGTCTTAATCATGTGACTTCACAGAGGGCCCTTTACTTAAACCAGCTCTGTCTATTCTACTTACAGTGGTATACCCCACAATGAAACAAAACTATTGCTCTTTTTTTTTCTACTTATCATACTTATAATTCGCAAATTGACCTAGACAGGTAAGCCTTATAACTCAACTTGCAGATGGATTTTCATGCAGATCCTACTGTGATCAAGTACAGTCACTGTTTGATTCTCAACATCCCTGTCAGAACAAAACTTACAGTACATCTTGAAACAAAGATGAATGGGTTGATCTTTGAAGTAGCAGCCCTGTGGGTGGGAAGCATAGATAAAGGGTGTATATGCCATCTTTTGCTGTTAAAATAATGCATAATGTTTACTCTTAGTCAGCATTTCAGTTTACAAAACCAGCAGTGGCCTCCAGAAATCTAATAGGGATAAGTAGACAAGAACCTCTTATAACAAGAATGTAGAGAAATTCTCTCACATATACTTCTATTTAATAAAATTGTGTGATATAGTAGCAAATTTTCAAATGCAGGCCAAGACAACAGTAATAAAATCAGCAGGTGGTCATGAAGTGTTAACAATTATAAAACCAAGATACAGACCAAAAGCAGTCTCTCATAAAATGAAACTTGTAAACAGTGCATTGGGACTCTGGATCATTGACATTACTGGTAGATCATCAAGTCCACCCCCTTGTAAAGATAAGCTTATTCTCTGCTATAGATCTTCTAATGTTTTATCCAGTCTAGTTGCATAGGTTCTGAACAACAGGGCTTCTGTTACTTCCCTTACAGACTCAGACCTTGTCTCCATGAGAAGGTTTTACGAGTTATACATATACAGTCGTGTTGGTATAATATCCTGTGTGGTCACTCTTATTCTAGTACAAAAGTGGCTTTTTTCTTTTTCTTATTTGAATTAGTTTTAACCCCTTCCTAAGCAACATAAACTAAACAAGAAAAGGATGTTCTTATACCAGAATAAGAGTGTCTGCATGGTAGGTTATACTGATATAACCATCTTGGTTTAAATTCACATCTTAAGTTATACCAAAAACCTTTCCCATGTAGACAAAGCTGAATACATCTTGCTACTGGAATTTTTTCTTGATAGTCCTCCTAAATGTTTCCTCTCTTAATTTCATTCTTTTAGTTATATCACACTAAGGGCTGGTTCTAGAGCCCACTGGAGTCAATTAAGACTCCCATTATCTTCAGTGGACTTAGGCACAGGCCTTAATTAATTCCTCTTCATCTTTGGAATTAACACACTTCAGGTATTTATAGACTGTTTGGATGGAGCTGAAAGCAATCCTTGTGTTTAGGTTGCCTAACACTTTCCATTAAAAAAGATTTTTGCAACCTTTTTAGAGAAGCTCTAATACTGCCATTGTTTACAGCAGGGTTTTGAAATCAGCAGGGAGAAAGCCCTGGAGCCAAAGAAGTGCCTTTTTTTTTTTTTTTGGTCCTATGAAATTCTGATAAGCTTTGGCTAGGATATAAAGTTTTGAAAATCATTTCCCTCTAGTCACTTTCCTTTTCTGCAAAATTTTAGCAGCATGTCAAAAGGAATAACTGAACATGAACGTTTTAATATTAAACCGGGCCCATGTTATTGCTGCAGGAGCAGCTACAGTGCACACTGCAATGGGAACCCTGGGAGCAGACAGCCTCTCTCCAAGTGAGGGGGAAGAGACCCAAGTCAGGTTCTCAACTACTCTCCTGACCCCAACAGTCCATTTTCCCTACCTAGATAACAACCTTCTCCTGCTGCCAACTAGTATAGTTAGTCATGTAGCTGCAAGTGCTCAAGGGTCAAATTTCAAACCCTACAAATGATAGATGATGTGCTAGTTGTGAGAGTTGCACATAACAGAATTTGGTTTTGTCCTATTAATAAACTAGAAAATTGCATACCCAAAAACCTATGTTAAAAGACTGTTATTCAGGCTGCAAAGTCAAGCACTTAAAAGTTAGGAAATGCCAGAATTTAGGATGCCTGTGCAATCTTAATGTGCCCCCCTGTTCATGCCTTATGATATACATTTTTAGTTACGTAATCACATATTGTTTTTTCCACAAAACCCATTCTCATGCAGTACCCAGTAAACAGGTTAAGGACTTAAGGAATTAATCAGGGTTGTGTGATAAATGAGGCTTTTTGTTCAGAAATATTTCTTTCTCTGATAAGCTGTGTTAAGTATGTTTCATTGTTAGATATCTATATAGCCTTTAACTTCTGATATGAGCCTTTTCTCCTAAATAAATAACTTTCAATTCTGTATGAGCCTTGATTCCCTGAAAGTAATTTTTGATTATGGATTTGGAATTTAAGACTTTCCTTTGAATACAGGTACTGTTCATTAATTTCTCTTCAAAGATAAAACATGCTTTTAAAGCAATGTTGATTTTACTTGAAAAGATCCAAGTGATGAGACGGAGAGAAGGTAATTGAACCAAAGTAGCCATTCAGAGTATTTCATTTGTCCAGAAAAAGGACATTACAGAACATTTCATTTGTCCAGGAAATTCCCAACTTGTATATTTGAGCTGCCAGGTCATATTGACTGCATACCAATATCTGTAGACAGAAGATATTTTCATGCCATGGGATGTTCTCGAACACTTGAATAAGATTGTGTGTTTTTTTTAATTTGAAGGCTATTTACATCATTCTGTTCATATTGAAGTTTATTAATGTAGCATCTTAGTCATAGGTCATTTATAAAATACAAATTTTAAACTGATACAACTCCAAGACACACAGTATTTTTAAAAACACAAATTAAAAATGCAAGTTTACAGACCCTTCCCTCAAATCACTTACCCCTTTAAAATCACCAGTTCATTATTTTATTTAGCTCAGAAGTAGCCTCTCTTTCACATACATTTTTCTTGTTTTTATGGCTAAGCAGGCAAATAGGGTCACAGCCCATATATTGTAAACATTTTCATTACATAGCAAACTTTCTGATTTCTAAGGTGATGTGGTAAAAGGCATCTGGGCCAGGAATGGAGCTAGCTATTTGTTTCTTGGGTGGCAGTATAGGTTTCAAGACAATAAATAATGAGATAAGTTTTCATCCTGGCCATACCTGCATGGATGAAGACACTTGTATGAGCATACTTCCCTTCCAAAGAGGCTGCCTGCATAATTTGGAAACAAGACCAGTAAAGGCCTCTTTAACGTACTGTTGTTCAAAATATTCAAATCATTGTGTTCATATCAATTGTTCTTTTCAATTTACTCTATTTTCAGGGGTTTATTTCCTTCAAAATTTCACATCAGATTATTGTAAGACCTAGGTCCTTAGGAGTCAGGCTAATTTTTATTCCTGAAAGATGAAAGAAAACAAATCATTTAATTTATTCTTCCACTCATAACAGAACTTTTCTCATGTTATCACATCAGGACAGCAAATTCTGGCTTTTTTTTTCCGTTTATTCTGGTCAGGACATCAAGTAA
Organism: Dermochelys coriacea; assembly: GCF_009764565.3. Lineage (NCBI taxonomy): Eukaryota > Metazoa > Chordata > Testudines > Dermochelyidae > Dermochelys > Dermochelys coriacea. Next base: position 234,042,845 of record NC_050069.1, read on the forward strand.
GTTTTCTGAGCAAGCAGGAAAAGAAAAAAGTAGATATTGTTAATGTGAATTTCTTAGAGGTCACATAGTATAACAGGACCTTTATCTTATTTACTCCTGAGCTGTGTTATTTACAAAGCCCTAAAAAGAACAAAATTTGAGCATTTTGAAAATCAAAATTTCAAACTACTAACCTGTTTCTAGCTCAGAAGGCAAAGCAAAAACTCCAGTGATGGCTGCACTAGTTAAAAGCATAAAATAATAGGGCAATTTTATAGCTGTGCTCTTTAGGATTTAATAGCGTTAGATGCTCATCTAAAAGGTTGTGCATCCTTCTGTGGAGATGTTTTTACAGGGCAAAAGTGGTTATGAGAGAACAGCGTTAAAGCTGTCTGAAGTAAGCCATAAGAGCTCACAATTTTGCCATAACTGCCCAGTCACAGACAGATCAGCATGTTACATTGTATTAAAATGGACAGTGTGACAGCTGCAGTGGTTCTTCACAAAAGCTCCATGCTCTGCTGTCACAGTAGTTTAGGATGGAAGAATGTGATTTGACTCACCTAGATCCTTCCACCTGCCTCCCACTGGTGATTAAGATGCTCAAAGTTCACAAGTTCATGTAGTGAATGTGATTTCACTGTTCCATTTCCAGTACAACATTTATCAGTTGTTTCCCTCCTTACATCATGTCCCCTTTCTTATGTCAGCATTGTAAAAGCTGGTGGAACACTATTAACGTTTTTAGAAAGACTAGTTGGTGTTTAGAAAAAAACTTTTTAATTTCTGCTTTGACTTGTCTGAAAAAGGGTTAAAAAATGACTATAGTCTCACAGCCAACAAAAAGCCATCAAAATATTCTATTATCCCTGCAGCAAAGAAAGGGAGATACTAATATGACAGCAACGTCTGTTGAGATAACTATTAAGTTAAATAACTTAAAATGAAAGTATACATTCAAATCAAGCAAAAAAGGAAGTTCAAAATAGTCTCACATAATGTGGTTTGTTGGGTTTATTCCTCTCAAAGATGCTTTTAGGATAAAAGTCCTCCCACTGAAGGCAATAGGAGTGTTGTCACTGACTTCATGGAGAGCAAAACTAATACCTAGACCAGCCATTTTACAGCACATTGAGGTGTTAATCTAATACTCCACAAAATACTGCAATTTGAGGTTCAATATTGGCTGGTTTTTCTTCATGATTTTGTGTGTGTGTGCATTTTATAGAATCATAACCCTAGAACTTGGAGATGGAAAGGCTCTAGTAGATCACCTAGTCCATCTTCCTGTGAACACAGTGTTTCTTAATATACATTTGCTGCTGGTTTTTTAACAAGCCTGTTTTTTTTTTAAATGTTCCAGGTGATAAGAATTCATTGAAATTCTAACAGAACTTTGGCTATGACCAAATCCTGTTTCATGCTATGTAGGAAGTCTCTCCAAATTAGTCAAAACCCAAGACTGAGTATAGTGACTAATAGCATGGACAGTGCAGTTGTGCCTAACTGTAGGGCAGATTGAATGGGGGAGCTAGTTTATTATGCTATAGGGAAAAAGACAACATCTTAGGAAAAGACACAGAAACCTGCTCCAAAGTGCTTCCACCACAGATAAACATGGCAGGATATTGCCTTTAAATATACAGTCAAGGGAAATAACATTAAATTGAGGGGACATGAAAGACTCTAGTAAACAGCATCATTAGGGTATAATTGTGCATCCTCACCCATTGTTCTAAATGATAGGACTGTGATCAAAGAAAAGCAAATAACTGCATCTCGCATCATTATCAAGATGTTCATAGATTCAGAGAGTTAAAGGCACCTGCTCCATGGGTGTTCCAGGGCTGGAGCACCCACGGGGAAAAAATGGTGGGTGCTGAGCACCCACCAGCAGACAGTTCCCCCACCCACCCCATCCCCCAAACCCCACCGCGCATTTTCCTGCCCCATTCCACCCCCTCAACCCTCCAGCGCCTCCCTCCCAACAACGAGCCCACCAATCAGTGCCTCCCTCTCCCTCCCAGTGCCTCCCGCCCATCATGGATCAGCTGTTCCATGGTGTGCAGGAGGCGCTGGGGGGGAGGGGCAGATTGTGGGGGAAAAGGTGGGTGGAGTGGGCAGGGGTGGAGGGAAGGGGTGGGTGTGGGGGCTTGGGGCAAGGGTTGAAGTGGGGGTGGGGCCTGGGGCAGAACCAGGGACGAGGACTCCCCCAGCACATTAGAAAGTCGGCACCACTGCAGAGAGTTTAAGGTCAGGGGGACCATTAGATCATCTATTCCGGGGTGGCCAACCTGAGCTGGAGAAGGAGCCAGAATTTATCAATGTACATTGCCAAAGAGCTATAGTAATATGTCAGCAGCACCCGCATCAGCTCTCCCACCCCCCAGCCCCACTCCCAGCACCTCCCACCCACTGGCAGTCCTGCTGATCAGCGCCTCCCCCTCCCTCCATGCACCTCCTGATCAGCTGTTTCCTGGCGTGCAGGAGGCTCTGGGGGGAAGGGGGAGGAGTGAGGGCACGGCAGGCTCAGGGGAGGGGCTGGAAGGGGAGGAGTGGGGGAAGGGCTGTGCCAGGGCCAGGGGTTGAGCAATGAGCACCCCCCGGCCAATTGGAAAGTTGGTGCCTGTAGCTCCAGCCCCGGAGTCGCTGTCTATACAAGGAGCCGCATATTAACTTCTGAAGAGCTTCATGGGGCTCCAGAGCCACAGGTTGGCCACCCCGAATGACTTCCAGTCTATCACAGGCCATTACATTTCACCCAGTTAACCCTGTTCTGAGCCCAATCATTTGTGTTTGGCTAAAACATATCTTCCAGAAAAGCATCCAGTCTTGATGTGAAGACCTCAGAAATGGAGAATCCGTCACTAGCCTTCATAGTTTGTTCTAATTTTTTTTTTTAAATCTGTCTTACTTCTAATTTGAATTTGTCTGACTTCAGCTTCCAGCCATTGGTTCTTGTGCCACCAAACCTCGTGACACCAGAGGGCGGCAGTGGTGGATTACCACACGGGCCCATGGGACCCGTGCCCAGGGTCCCTAGCCAATTTAGGGCCCCTGAACAAATCTCCCCCTGCCATGGACCTGGGACTGGAGAAGCTCTTGCTCTGCACCATGGACCTGTGGCCATGGCAGGGGCATAGAGCTTTTCAGGTCTCAGGTTTGCAGTGGGGGGAGATGGGGGAACAAATACGGGGCAGGGCCTTGGGGGGAAAGGTGAAGTGGGGGGTGGAACAGGGGTGTGGATGCAGGGGAAGTGGCAGAATGGGGGCAGAGCTCTGGGCAGAATGGAGACAGGGCCATGGGGTAAGAATGAGGTGGGGCCATGGGCTGGGCCACGTGGGCAGAAGGGGCAGAGCATGGGGTTAGCTCCCCAAGGAGAAGCTTCCACCGCCGCCCATGCTTGAATGCCTTGTCCTCATCATTATTTACTGATCTTTGTGTCATCTGCAAATTTGATGAGCAGTGGCTTATATTTACTTCCAGATCATTTATGAAACTGTTGACTAGCATCAGGCCTAGTATGATCCCTGGAGAACCCCAGAAGAACCACCCTTCTCCCCACATTCAATGATGATTCCCCCTGGACAACTCTTTTTTGAGATCTCTCAGTTAAGCCAGTTCTTAATTAATTTACTGTGGTGCTTTGTTGGCTAGTACTAATTTTCTAATCAGCATGTTGTGCAGTACTCGGTCAAACGAATTCCAAAGTCTGTGTATATTATACCTATGCAGGTACCTGTATCAGCCAAATTTGTAATTTCATCACAGAATAAAATCAGACAAGAATTATTTTCCATAAAACTGTGTTGAATGGCATTAAATATATTCCTGTTCTTTTTAATTTGTATCAATTGAAGCCTGTACCAGCTTTTCCATTGTTTTTCCCAGGACTGATTCAAGCTAACTGGCCTGGAGTTACCTTGGTCATTCCACTTGCCCTCTTTGAACACTGGCACAAAATTGATACTCTTCCAGTCTTCTGGAATTTCCCCAGTATTCCAAGATTTATTAGAAATTAATATCACTGGCCCAGAGAACTTCTCAACTCTTTTAAGACTCTTGGGCCCAAATTCTCTGGAACTGCTGATTTTAAAAATGTTTAACCCCCCCTCCTTAGATACCTAATGGACTGGAAAGTTCAAAGGGGTTGTTGAGCATCTGGAAACACACCTATAATAGATATCCCTATTCCAAAAAAAGGAGTAAGGTTGACATTGACTAATGTGGTGCCGGGGTGTCAGTCAAAGCAGTAACTTATGCTTATCATGAAAAATAATCAGAGAAAACAATTTTCAACTTTTTACAATAATTCATCCAGTCTACACAAACCAATGGTTCACCCCATCAACCAAAGTGCTGTAGTTCTTTGGAAGAAGGGATCTGTAGAAAATGTCAGACACTAGAAAAATTGTAATCCTGTGGCCCTTTTAAGAACAGCCATAGCAAATCTCGAAAGATTTTTTTCCCCCACAGACTATTGTAGAAAAATCAAACAATGCAGAAACTACCATAAACATAAAATTACCATCTCAGCTTCTTCAGGTAGCGATCATCTTCTTAGTGTCTGGAAAAACACCCAAAAACTCTTGGCTGGCAGTGTTTGCCTGAGACATCCTATCCTGTTAGCAAGTGTTTGATCCTAATGGGAAAGAACTTAGATAAGTTCTTCTGACTCACTGATACAGGAGATTCCTTACACAGCTTGAATGCAAAGAAGAGAGAGAACCAGGATCTAGTGTCCAGGTTGAATAATCTTCAGATAGGAACCCTCGAAGCATCCAAATCAGGATGAAGCTTGGATCTGTATTTTGTCAAGTTATTGTTAGTTTATTTATTAATAAACCCCATGAAATAGGTGAGTTTTTGACTCTAAATATTGTGTGGACTTGGTTTTAAAACAGGATTAAAAAGGCACTTGCTCACAGTTTATGACCTCTGTCATAAATATAAAGGGAAGGGTAACCACCTTTCTGTATACAGTGCTATAAAATCCCTCCTGGCCAGAGGCAAAATGCTTTCACTTGTAAAGGGTTAAGAAGCTAAGGTAACCTCACTGGCACCTGACCCAAAATGACCAATGAGGGGACAAGATACTTTCAAATCTGGAGGGGATGGGGGGAAAAAAGGGTTCTGTCTGTCTGTGTGATGCTTTTGCTGGGAACAGATCAGAAATGCAAGCCTTCCAACTCTTGTTAAGTTAGTAAGTAAGCTAGCTAGAAAATGCATTAGATTTTCTTTTGTTTAATGGCTGGTAAAATAAGCTGTGCTGGAGGGAATGTATATTCCTGTTTTTGTGTCTTTTTGTAACTTAAGGTTTTGCCTAGAGGGAATCTCTGTTTTGAATCTGATTACCCTGTAAGGTATTTAGCATCCTGATTTACAGAGGTGATTCTTACCTTTTCTTTAATTAAAATTCTTTAAGAACCTGATTGATTTTTTTCATTGTTCTTAAGATCCAAAGGTTTGATCTGTGTTCACTTGTACCAATTGGTGAGGATTATTATCAAGCCTTCCCCAGGAAAGGGGGTGTAGGACTTGGGGGGATATTTTGGGGGAAGACATCTCCAAGTGGGCTCTTTCCCTGTTCTTTGTTTAAAATGTTTGGTGGTGGCAGCATACTGTTCAAGGACAAGGCAAAGTTTGTACTTTGGGGAAGTTTTTAACCTAAGCTGGTAAGAATAAGCTTTGAGGGTCTTTCATGCAGGTCCCCACATCTGTACCTCCAGAGTTCAGAGTGGAGAAGGAACCATGACAACTTCCATGTCCCATTACATGTTGCCTATATGTATACAGCCAAAACTTGCACTGGTCTTTTTTCTGCATTGTGGCATTACAAATTCATATGTAACTTGCTGTTTACCGTTCAGTTTAATAAATTAATAAATATTGCTGAAAAACTCTCCCTGTGCCTCATAGTTATACTGGATGTTAAAATTCAACATTAAGGCCACATGCAATTAAAAAAAAAAAAAAGCAGAGAAAAATCTCCTTTTCCTCCATGCTCCCTCTTCTCCCATCCACCCATGGAAAAAAAAATTGCCCCAGTACAGCCCCTCCTTCAGTAAAACATATGGGAGGTTTATTATAGTCTCTTCCACATCATTCCCCAATGGGATGTAAATCTTCCCCCTGCAGACAGGGCGAGGGACCCATCAGGGCAAGGGATCAAAGGGAGGCCAGGGGTCCTACATAAAAAGTTTCCAAATCTCCTCACCTGTTCTCTGTGCCCAGTAGCTTTGTCCCCAGCCTTTACAGTGCAACTCCATTGAAGCTATACAGCCAGGGCCACCCCACACCAAGAATGCCCTGGGGGCCCTTGCTATGGAGGAGGTTCCAGGGAGTAGCTATTTGCTACAAAACAAAACTAATTGAACCTTCTTTTTCAGGTCTCACAGCTAGGAAATTGTTAGTCTCTATTATAACATAAAATCATACACGTTTATTGTGATACTTGTTTGGGACCAGGACAAAGAATGTGGTTAGTAAAATGGAAGGCAGAAATACTTTATTTTATATAGCAATTAGCAGTATCTTTTACCGGAGTAACACAGCATCAATCACAGAGAACAGTTTCTTTAAAAGGTAAATTCTCTCCTGTTGGCACTGCCAGTGTGCTTTATCCACCTAAACTACATGTACTTTAGGAAGTAAAATATATATTTCATGTTGTTGACAATGCACTCACAAAAAATGTTTTAAATGTCAGCTCTTTTGCCAAGAGAAAATAGATTATCTGATGATTTAATTAAAAATTTGGAGGGGGTTGCCTAATTTGTTCCTGCTTTTTAATTACTTTTCTGATTATTGTGGTATTGTGATATTGTCTGTTCCAGTCTATTGGATTTCTGTTGTGCTACGGTAAAGCTTGTCTGGTCAATATAAAATATTTTTGACCCACCCACATGACACTGGTCAGCAATTTGCTGTGCTTGTTTGCTTGTTTATTTTAAATCTTCTTGTGTCTGTTACATATGATGGGCATATATCCAAACCCTTTCATTCATCAGAACTGTGAATTTTGTATACATTTACTTTATTTTGTAATGGATATATTTCGAGCTAGTTCTCTGAGCTTCCCACTGTATTGAACATGACTTATTGGCTATTATACAACTATGTATAGTATAGTTGAAGTTTGGTTCCTATATAGTTGGAAATACTGGCAGTTCATCTTTGATCAAATTGTAACTGGTTTGACCGTCACTGGTTTCCCTTGTCTACTTCCCAGAATGTTTAAAGCAGATAGAAAATGTCTGGTGAAATAAAATGCTCGCACACAAACCCCCACAATCATTGATAATTAAATTTTTCTTTTAAACTTATTTAAATTGCGCTAGTCTCTCTTTCACTCGACGGGCCTTAATTAGACTTTCTACAATCCTAAAAGAATGGTAACATTAATTATTATTTTAATGAAGCTCTCTAAATTCATCCGACTAGATCTCCAAAGCTTTAGCCGAGTGTTCTTTATTCCTGCTAGCTGGAAATATCAGATCTGCTGCTTCAGCCCGATCAGCAAAAGAGTTCTGTGACTGTTGTCTAATGAGACCAATTTTCATTCAGGCAGAGCAAGTCCAGCTTCTAACACCACCTTGAATTCTTTGCGTTTAGACTGGATGACAGAAATTAGATGCTTTGAGGGGAAATGGTGTCAAAGCAGCTCCTGTTTTAAGCATAGTTCTCTCGATTCCCCTTAAATAGTCAGTAACGCAATTAGTAGAAGTAAAATCCAGAAAAGAAAACCATACTTGTGAAATTAAACATAGTGAACCAACTTTTTCCTCCAACACTCTCTTCTTTCTCGTGGTTTCCATTCTAGACACACTGCCCATATTTTTCTGAGTCCTGCAGAACCCACTTAGCTCTTTCAGCCAAAAGTCACATAAAACTAACAATCACATTAGTCACAACCCACTGAACATCACTTTCAGTTGTATTACCATGCATCTGATGAAGAAAACTTCCCTTGCTTTACAAGTGAGCTGTAGCTCACGAAAGCTTATGCTCTAATAAATGTGTTAGTGTCTAAGGTGCCACAAGTACTCCTTTTCTTTTTGCATCTTTTAAGGAGCACTGTGGAGCATGCCTCTGTGCTATCACGAAGAAAAAATAGTGTAGATAGGTTTTTAAAAGATGCTTTGGTTTGTCAATAGCTGCATTGTTCAGTGTATTTCGATTCATTACATCTGTCATGCAAGTGAAATCCTAGCTTTCATTCTTACATTATTGAAAGTCATTCTAGAAAGATCCCTCTACAGCCCTTGGAAATAAATGCCTCTAGGAATCACCTTTTCAGTACCCCCAAACTATCCAATTATAGATATCTACAAGCACCTGAGACGCTTACCCGATTCTTAGATACTTTGCAAAGAATTGTTGCAGACTCTTTGTATATTCAACAGGGGTGAAAGGACACCAGGTGCTTAACTCCCTGGTTTGGTAATACCCTTCGGGTAATTGTGATATTTTGAAAGATGGTCTTGGTGCAATCTTCAATTACTGTTCCTGTAGCATACATTTTTTTCTGTGTATAGGACACAACTGTGCTGTTTCTGCACAAAGAGATATCAAATAGAGAGTCCTGAATGAACTCTGCTGTTTGGTTTCATAGATACATCTTATTACTAACTTCCGATTTTGGAGGGGGAAAAAATCCATGACTTTGAAACCAGTTAGCTTGTAATGTTTGCCATTAGTTATAAACTTTGATTTTATGAGCCTGTGTGAAAGTGTTCTGGAAAGAGTATTCGGTCGGCATCTCTAACTGATGGCACATCCTCAGCCTTTGGGGCTGTGCCAGGGATGGAATTAGGAAGAACCGACAGTGAGAGAGATTGTTCACGAGCGATGAAATTGTGCAGCTGTAAATCGGGAAAAGGCCATTTTAAAGTCAAAATGGGTTCGGTTTTTTTAATTTCTCATATGGAATCTCTGATACAGATTTACTTTTAATTAATTTCCAATCCCCAAGCAAGTGGCTACAGCTAATGAGAAATGTACCCCTTGACATTTTAGAACCAGGGTCTTGGAGTCTTTTGGCAGCCGGCTACACGTATAGGTATTTGTGCTTCTTCTGTTTGTGCTTTTATTGATATTTTATGATCTACAATCTGTGTAAATACTGTACATGTGTCATCACTGGGGGGTCGTCTCCATTTATCTTCAAAGATAATAAAGCTTGTGGCTATGGAGCTGCATTATGTTGATTACTACCAATATATTCTTGATGAAGAATCTGTATAACCAGCAGGCTAATAGAGTTCTTCTTCTTCTTCTCTAAAGTAAACAAGCTATTCAACAATACTCTTGTAAATCAGAATTTAAAGAAAGCTTTAAATTGCCTCCGTTAATACCAGAAACATTACATTTTAAAAAAATATTGACACCTCTTGACTGACAAAATGGTAGCTTCAGATGAGGGGAAATATTGTGATATACGTGTCTGTAAATTTGGTTAGGGATTAATCTCTAGCATACAAATTACCTTCATGAATGGGGGAAGGGAAAAATGGAGAAGTGAGATAGCTATAACTATAATCCTCGGTTGCAGAGTAGCAGCCGTGTTAATCTGTGTTCGCAAAAAGAAAAGGAGGACTTGTGGCACCTTAGAAGTGAGCTGTAGCTCACGAAAGCTTGTGCTCAAATAAATTTGTTAGTCTCTAAGGTGTCACAAGTCCTCCTGTTCTTTTTATAATCCTCGGTGTTTAGCAGAGATCAGCCCTTGTGTATTTTAACTTCAGTGTTGGCTTTGTATAGATACAGCATAAGCTATTTGTTTTTCTTTCCTGAGACTACTGAATGCCATTGGAGAGAATTGGAATTGCTTGGACTGTGCTGGAATAGAAAGTTCTTAGACTCTGAGTAGTTTATACTTGTGTGTCTGAAATAACAATGGGAGTGTGCGGGGCTAGACAAATAACCACATGGAGGCAGGAGACGGAACAAAGGGAACTAACGTTTCAGAGGGAAATAACGTTATTAAAGTTAGTAAGCGGCTTCCAAAATATTTGTCTCGGGTGTGGTTTTCCGGTAAGCAATACTGAGTATCGCGCACCTGAAACTAACACCAGCTGCACCAATCCTGTGAACAAACTGCCAGATTACAGGGGAAAGCAAATCGAAAACTAAGAGTGGAACAAATCGTCTAGGGGCATGTCATCATATTTGTGACTGCACGCGAAAGGTGGCGTTTCGGTGGCCCTAGAAGATGGACAAACCTTCCCGCCCGCACTTTTTCCTTCTTGTCGTGCCATTCGTTTCTTGCGGTAATAGCTCAGCTCCGAAACCATCTCACGAACCAAGAGGGAGAAGGCGGTTTTACACGATTTAGTCCCCACCCCCACTTCGCATCGTTTTAAACACGCAAACCGTCGTGGCCAAAATCCATCCACTTCTAAAACGTGCAGGTGAAGCGGCCCGTTAAGCCTCTGTTTACAGCCCGGCTGGAAGCGCGGCCACCGCGGTGCAATTCCACACGCGCAGCTTGCAGCCGCCGGTGCCTTCCGTCGGGAACGGTAGCGCCCTCCCGAAAGGTGGGCGGGAAGCTTTGGTCGGATCGCGGCCTCTCGGTAAAGCTGCAGGGTCAATGCGCTCGAAGGAGCCCCGGGGGAGGGCAGCTGGGCACCCCGGCCGCGGCCCGTGGGCACTGCTTTGCCACCCCGGCGCGACCCTGCTTCTGGAAGCTCATCAGCAAAGCCACCCAGTCCGGTCAGCGGGAGCCTCCCCTCGGGACGCCCGCGCCGCGCCGCAGGGGGAGGCCCCTGTGGACGCGTGAAAATAAAATACACGCTCCGGAGTCCAGCGAGGAGCAGCGATTCCCCCCGCTCCCCAACAAACCCAAATCCCAGAGCCAAACTTCTCCAGCTGGTCCGATCTTCGGTCAGCTTTGAAACATCGTTAGAGCCCAGCCCCCCCCACACAAAAAAAACCCACCAAAAGTCCCGCTTTGTGTTTGTTTTCTCCCGAGAGGAAAAGAGCTGGATGTTGCGAGCTAAGGACCGCAGCTTTGCTGCTCTTCTAAAAGCGGTCGGGAGGCTCGCATTAAAAGCTGGCTTTGGTGAAGCAATCGGAGCGGATTCCTGTTGTTAACTCAGCCCTTCGTACAGCTGAAGCAGCACTAAGGGGGACCCCGTCCTCGCCCGTGGCCATCCGCTCCCGTTCCCCCACCCTCCACTTCCCTGACACCAAACCTGGCTTGGAAGCCGGGCGCACGAAATGCCGCTGTGCGTGTCTGAGCCTGAGGACTCCACTCAAGTATCGCAATCCGCTTGCGAAAGGGAGAAGGGGCTTTAAATCACACGTTACAGCACATGAATCTGCTTGGAGGAGTCAGCTGCGATCCCTGTTAAAGCTGGCCGAGGCTGGCAAGAGTCCAGCTGGCTCAAGGGCCAGTGTTTAGGCTTGTGAGCGCCACGGGCACATCTTTCTCCCATCCTCCGAGTGATGTATTGGACAGCTGAACTCAAGGTGGAAGGCTCGCTTTGTGCTCTAGCGTTTGTAGCGGATGCTAGAACTGAATCCAGGGCTAATGTGGAGAAAATTCCCAGGCAAGGGTTATCTAAACCCTGCTGGGAGGTGGGGGGCTGGAGCCGCTGGAGTTGCTCTTCACAAATGGCAATCAGCATCTGGCGCGGTGCCAACCCCTCCTTGCTAATGTAACCACCATGGAACCTTTCCCTGTCAGCCCCACTTCGCCACAGTGACATTCCGGGCTGCACCTGGGCAGCCGCTCTGGGCTGGCCAAAAACACTCCAGCTTAGGGTTCGGGTGCTCGCGGGGGTTGGGGCAGGTAGCGAAGGTAAGGTAGCGGAGGTGAGCAGGCAGGCAGTGTTTATAGAAGGGGTGGGAGTTAGGGGGGGGGGCTTAAAGCAGCGATCCCTATTGTTTTGCAAACGATTTCTGCAGATCAGAGAAATAATTGGAAAGGTCTTGGCTTCCCCGGAGAGATCTAATGTAACCCGGGGCTACTTGAAGTATGATTATGCAATGCTAAAGTGGAACAGCTGAGAAGTGGACTTCGGATTGTAAAGATCTCTGGAGATTGCGGTTGTTTTGTAAACAAATTCATAGGAAAGAAAGGAGACCCTCATTAACGATAACGGGGCTGGTTCTGCATTAGACGTTGTCTTTCCTTAGCAGTTTTATTTCCTTTTGATTTATCCTTTTTACGGTAATACCCTGCATATAATTGAGCCAAATATTGTTATTTATTATATTTTATTTCCGACATCTGCAATGTCTTGCCTCTAAAAACATCAACTCTTTCAAAGCAAGGTCAAATGTTTGTTCTCTATAATCGTGGTCGCGAACTCATGGGGGAGGGAGGGGGGAAGCTTTCCTTGACTGTAGCGCAAGATTCTGTGACCGTCCAGAACTCGCGGTTTTAATTGGATTTAAATAACACATATCCCCGATCGAGATCAGCCTTCCCTCAGCCTCTCCCTTTATGTTCTAAAGAAACCCCGGATTATTATTTCTACCCGTTATTGGTGTGCATTAACTGGAGGGCCACTGATTGAGTCTGGTTAATAAAATCGACACGGGACACACATGCAAATTCCAGGCAATCAGAAAAAGCCAACACTGCAGGTGTTTCGAGATTTGAGGAAGAAACCCGTCCTGTGAGAATGATAAGGACAGATTTCCACAGGGAATGACTGCTGGGGACGAAGCATAATGAAAACGATCCGCTGAAAATAAATTAAAGGTTCCCTCTGCAGTTCTGAGCATTCCACCTTAAGAGCGCCTGCCCCTTTAAGAGGAAGCTTTCTTCCTAAGCGCCGCTGAAAGCCTGGCAGTCTGCAGGGGGCGCTGCAGGTTCGCGTTTCTCCTTGCGCCTGCCAGAGCCCGTGTGTTAATTGCCAACCACACAGGCAGAGCCGAGCGCTGCCGTCCGAGCCTTCTCAAGTGGGGGCTTGTAACATGGAAATGAGGAGCCGGCGGCCTCCTTGTTATTCCTGCAGGGTGCTGGGCCCGACTCGGCCCTGGCCGTTTATTGGCTCTGGAAACCTGCTTGTAGTGCGGCAGCGGCAGAGAGGTTTGCAGAAAACGTTCCCCCACCGCAAGACACCCAGCCTGGATCGCCTCCCCGGTCTTTGTTCCCTCTGACACGAGCGGCTGGAGACTGGGGCTTGTTTGGTTGGTTGCAATTAGGGAATTTGGGCTGCAGGCTTTTGTGTTTTCCAGTCGCAGCCCAAAGAGGTGTCTCAACGCCCCGCATTTTCTGGGGTTCCCTCCCTCCAAATCCTTCCAGCACCTTTGCCCTCCTACACTTGATCCTTTCCCCTCGGGGGCGGGGGGGACCCCGGGGGGCTTGGAGTATTTGATATTTATCTGTCCTGTGTAGGGTTAGTTGACAGACCCGTGCCTTCTGCTACCGTGTGACCCAGAAAGGCAGCTGAAGTGTCTCAGAGCACTCGGACTGATTACATCCATTGTGAATTCGAGGGAGGGGGGAAGGATGACAGGTCCAAATTCACAAGAGCAGGAATTCTGGCCGATACAGTCTTGGGGAGGGGAGGGTGTGGTGGGGCGTTTTGATGTATTTGGAACGCAAAAATGGATGGGATGGTGAAGATGAATGTAAAACCCTACATTGTCACATATTTAAAAATAGAAGAATTTGTCTTCTCCTCTGGTCCACTCCCCTTCCGACACTCTCGGGATAAATAAGATATCATAAGATATTTACGATAGTGACAAATAATTATTTGTAATGTCCTGATGCAATCTGTGGGAGCAGGTACATTTGTATCTCACAAAGTACATTCCATTTTTTCCCCCTGAAAAACATAGAGGATGATTTTCATCAATACAAACGAGCTATTGCTGCTCTCTGTTATTCCCTTTGCCCGATTGCAGGACACCAAGGACATACTGAAGCTGTCCTTTCTCAAGTATTGCACTTGCAAGTTGTATTAAACTTATTTATTGGATGGGGCCGATGCTACGCTCCTTGCTCAGGCGAAGCTCCGATAAACTCAGCAGCGGAATGAGCAAATTGCGGAGTGAAGGATTTCAGAATTTGAAATTCTTAAGAGAAGAACCTGTTCCATACATGGTATCATATGGAACAATGTCTTCAGAAATAGTTTGATTAACCATTACTTTAATAAAAGAGAGAGGAGCATAAATACTTCTTTGTGAAACGGAGTAGTTCAGGGTAAAATGGCAATGTTGTAAAATGCATGGACAACAAATGCATCCGGAGCACAGGAGATAGAATCAGAATTATATTCAGTCTCTTATAAAGTAAGGAATCAGCAGTGGTGTTCTGAGCTGTTCAAAAGTCTTCTGATGATCATTTTGTGATTCTGGGAGATGTAGGTTCAAATCGAGCATATTAATCTGGAATCATTTATTCACAAACCCTGACAACAGCAAATTGGAGAGGGCAGTACAATTTATAACTTGAAAATGAAAGAACACTAAGGTGAATACGAGAAACCCACCCACACGTTCTGAGCTAGCAACGCATTTAATAATGTGTCACTTCATTCAAATCCCCCACGTTTAAAACACATTTTCTTAGTGCAAAGCACAAGAAGCTTCCAATGCCTCCATTTCAGGTTGAATTCCTGCTCGGTATCATTTCATTTTTAATGTACATCTATTAAAACCGAGCGGTCAGGGCTATTGGAGAAAGTGAATCAAAGTGGAGCCCTAGAAATAAAGAGCGAGGCAGCTCAACATTAGACTTTTACAATTCTATTTGATTTTACCATCGTGTTCCTCTCCTCCCTCCAGATGGCATCTGTAAGAAAATGTTGAAAAGATACCTTGCGCTTTACCATAAAGCAGAACCCACTATTGTATATTACCGATCTGGCATTTTTGTTCAAATTCCTGTCCAGTTAAATTGCCTTTCCCTGGTAATGCAAAATATAATTAGGCTGAATAATTTTTGTTTAAAAGCCCAGATAAATTAAAATAATCTTAATTTTAATGTGACATGACCCCGTTTTTTTCTTGTGAATAATGAGAATAAAAAAGTCATTAATTAAAACCAAGATGTCTCTGTATGAAACACCTAGATCTGCAAAGGCTCTGAAGCATTGGTTAATAATTGTTATTGTATAATTGAACATGTAGATATTCTTTGTTTTTAACCTGCCTGCACCGAATTTATTGGGTCTAATAGCTTATGATTATTTTTTATTCCTCATTGCTAAATACATAATTTCAATTGATCTGTCTCTACATGCAAAAACAATGACTGCTAAGCAATACCCAAGTTTGAGAAGTGATAGACAAGTCCACGTAGTATTACAGCCTTCTCTTGTGGTCACATTTATAATGTCGTTGGTTAAGCATATCTTCCTGTAATATGTACCCTTACTTGCAGTTATCCACATAAAGATAATAAGGTGAAAATAAAAACACATTTAAAATACATTACTCTCGTGCTGAAGTTATTGATTGGGTTTAAAGTTTCAGGATTTTGACATCGTTTTAAAGACTATAGCCTGGTATTCTTTTAATAGAAAGCAAGGAAACTAGATGCCGTAGATTTTGCTCTTATCTTCCTCATACCCTACATTATCTCCTACTCCCAATTTTGTTAAAAATAGACTTTGCTCAGAGACATTCTGTCTTCCAAGAAGAATTCAATATCATCATTCGGGATTTCCTCTCTGGAATGTACACAACTTTTCCACACAGAATGAATTAAAATACCTCATTTTCCCTAAATATTGCAGAAGTACACTTTCCAAATATATAAGCATCTAATTATTTCTTCACCTTAATCTATTGATATATAATCTATAATATATAATCTTCTAATATATAAATTCTACACAAAATCTACAGATCTCAGCCAGAAGATATAAGCATGTAACATTAAATATTTGATGGTATCCGATTGTTTATGGTGGTAATTTTTCATCTATGAGGTTAATTTTATCCTACAAAACAGTTAATCGTGTTTCTTATTCTACTTTGAGGTTCTTCATGCAATTAATCCAGCCTTTTAGTATATGAAGGGGTATTTTTTTCTCTTTTCTCTTCGAGTTGGTATTTTCCTGCTATAATTTAGAGTAAAATAAGATTTTAAAAGGATCCAAAGTTCTAATCTTGGTTGATGTTTTGGTGTATTCACCGTAATGAGTCCTATTCCCTGGGGTCATGAAGCCCCTAATGTCAATCAAACAAACTGGTTCAGAAATGCCATTGTTCGACTCCCACGTCACTCGCCCTCTTCTCATTTTACTTAACAATACCGGAGTTCTCTGATCACTCATTCGGAATATGGGCATTATCTGTGGAAAATGCACAAAGTGTCTCGATCTTTCACTAGCAGATACTGTTAAGGGATTTCTGCAAAGCAGACTGTGTGCATGTTTATACTTCTGTCTCTGGACTTTATTACAATTCGGAAGAGCCAATGAATAAATTGAAAGCAAACCATGCCATAAATCCGTCAAAAAATAATTTGTCTAGATAGATGTTATATTTCTATTTCCGTGATGAAAGGAGTTTCCTGTAAGCCTGCGCTCTGATTTGTTACCGGAGGACCAGCTCCCTGATTTGTTACCAGAGGACTAGCAGAACTATGTCTGCATTTAACGGACGTGCCAACACTCTCAACAGTGGATAATACCGTGGAAACAGTACCCAAATTGCTATTAATAACATCAACAAATGATGGTGTTTAATAAATAATTGTTAAAAGGTGGGCACATAACAGTCTGAACAATTTCAGGCCGTGTCAGCGAGCTACTGCAGCTCAAATTCTTTATTCACTGTCCTAATGCAACCTCTTCAACCCTATACAACCCACCTAAGAATTACCAAACCAAACTTGTACTAGGTAGTGTTAAAGCGGAAGAACGCTAATAGCTAATCACAAGCATGGGAATTTTAAGCCTTCACAACACTGACAATCCAGCAAACAGCTAAAGGATCAATAAACATAATATTCAAAACTATGTAAGAAAAATAAATTTGTAGATGAGGGAATTCTGTAGACAATTAGAGCTTTAGATATTTGTTCTCACAAAAGCATCAAAAGAGAGTCTACCAAAAGATTAAGTATCTTTGACATTAAAGGCAAACTTTTTGGTGTTACTTTTTAAATAGGTAAATCAGATAGGTGCCACCAAGTAACTTTTCAAATTGGTGTTTGTTTGTTTGTTGTTTTGTAAATCTGGTATACTTAAAACACAAATAATTCAAAAGTTACAATACTCAGAGATAAGACACAATAAGTCAGGCAGTCTAAGCACAATAACCTATAGGCTTGAAACAGTTTAATAACCTTTTTTTTAAAATTTCACATAGATCTGAAAAGTGAGCAAAATAGAATAAATGTTAGCCTTTCATAAGCGCACCAGAGCAGACATTACACAAATTGCAAGATGTTAACATCTTCTTAATTTAAAATTACTTGCACAGGCTTCCCCACCGCTACCCTCAGCTTTAAAATGCCTTTTGTCTCTTCATTTCACTTAAGCAAGCTTTTTGTTGCCGGCTGCCAAGTTCTGTTAATGAAGAATTTAATCGGAAAATGTTTTTCCCCTTTCCTAAGCCAGTGGTGAACACCAGCCACTGAGGCCTAGGGTAGAATAAAATAGATCCCGCCTCAATCATTACTAATGCTGTACATTTTAATGTTTGTTTCAGTGAAAATCATTTGCATGCAAGCAACTTTTTGCTTTGAAAGGGAAAATTGGGTTTATTTGGGGTGGGGAACACACACCTATAACCCCCAACTCTGAAATATGAAACAACAAAGGTTTTCTCTAAAGAGAGAAAGGCCTTAATTGCTAGATTCCATGTACAACTAATCCTAAAGCACAATTAAAAGGAAATGTAATATTGTGAGTTTCTATTTCATTCTGAGTCCTTATGTATCTTCTGGCTTGAGGCTTTCTAACCTGTCTCTTCAAATGCTTTTTGTAAGGCAGATTTGGGGCGATTCTCTCTCCATTTTGTTCAGAAGATGTGTGCTTTTCTCAGTATCCTCTTCTCCCCGTAGTGGGAATAAATGGAAAGCCTTCTTTGGGATTAAAACCTTAGGTTTTCCCCTTTGCTAAACCGATAAAGAATGAGCGAAGGAAGAGGAAATGAAATTGTTATGGAGATTACAGTGTATGTCACTGGTTCTTTGGCCAGCCTTTGGTTTTTGTCACTGAACGGTAAGTGCAAACTTGTATTTCCCTTCACAAGAATGGTCAATTTTTCTCGCTTATTTGCAGTTTTCCAAAGTTCTACACCCAAACCAGTGAACCTTAAGCGCCCCTTTCACTCTTTTATTGTGAATATTTGTCAGTGTTCTGATGCTGTGATTGTAGTGACAGGTGAATCCAGAGGCCCACTGATGCCATCCTGACTTCATAGGTTTGGAAATGTAAAAGAATATCAGCCTTTTCACTCGGAGCCTGGCAGGCAACAGGTTCCCGTTTGCAGGGCTGCAATTCGCCTCCCCTGTTCCCAAGGAGGATGGCAACAAACCTGAGCTCGTCCATGCCCTGCAGAGCATCCGCTTCGGCTTTTCTGAACAGTCTGAGTGTCGTGCATGCATCCCCGTAATCTTCTGATGATAAGAAGAAATATTATGGGGCTGGAACAAGCGATAACAGGAAAGAACCCTGGAGGAAAATGAGCCCGGGGTCAGACACAGCTGAGCGGGGCTCAGGCTGCATTTGCCCCAGCACGGAAGAGTTGTGCTTCGGGGCTGAGCGGTGATCTGCCCAAGCTGCACTAGCTCTGAAAGTTAGACACGTCAAGCTCTGCGCTCTCCTTCCCTTCGCCCCTCTTTAAACCCCCTTTCCTCCTGCTCATTGTGAATGAAAGAAAAGACGGTCTGGAGCTGAGGTTACGACGGAGCGCAGAGCGCTGGGAGTGGAGTGTAACTCAGGCGCAGCTTTGTGTGCCGTTTTAATTGGCCTTGGCTACAAAAGGTTTGCGGAGTAAAAGGTCACCCCGATTCATTTTCTCCTTTAGCTGCTGGAGCTAAACACGCTTCCTTGTCTCCTCAGGTCTATTTTCCGAAAAGTGATGGGTTTTCATATTGCTATGGCGATGTCTCCCCTAACCACGGCAACGGGCGGCTCGGCGGCTCCCTGGCATCCAGCGCAGGCGAGGAAAGCCAGGGGGTGGGGGGCGGGCTCCGCCGCGGGGAATTGGCAGGCAGGGGAAGGAGGCACCTTTCCCTTCCGCACCGGTCGCCGCTGCCTGCGGGTAGCCCGGCTGAACCCCTTGGGCGCCCGCTGGGGCCGGGCCGAGCCGTGCTGTCTGCACTCCCTCCCCAGGCCCTCTGAGCTCGCTGGCCTGAACTGAGCCGAGCCGGGCCAGGCCGAGCCGGGCCTCTCCCCTTCCCCTTCCCCCTCCCCACCCCACCCCTGCCAGGCGGGTCGGGTCGGTTTTGTCTCCTTTCCCCCTGCAGCTCTGATCCGGGCTGGTGGGTTGATCGGCGAGGCCGGATGACAGCGGCGCTGCAGGGGCGACCCCCCCCCCCAGCTTCAGGGCTCCCTGTTGCACACTTCGCCCTGGACACAACCGATCCCCCTCGCAGCCAGCGAGGGAGCTGGGAGCCCCTGCGAGCTGCAGCTCAGCCCGCTCCCCTCTGGCCCCCCTGCAGCCCGCGGCCTGCGGCACGCGGTGTTTACACTCGGGAGGCGGGGGGTGGGGGGGAGTTTGCTGCTTCGCTCTTTCCACACCGGGGACAACTCGGAGTGGTCTGAAACTGACAGATCAATCTGGAGCCCAAAAGCGCCCGGTTAGGGACAAGAGCAATGCGCCCGGGGTGAGGCTAAATCTGTGCTCTGCGCTCCCGGGAAAGGGCCCTCTCCTGCTCCTGTGCTCACCCGGCTGCTGTGAACGAAACCCGCATTACCGGGGAGTCCCTGCCCAGAGGCCCCCCCTCTCTCCGGCGCCCCTTTGTGAGGGTGCCGCTCTTTCCCAGCCCTGCAGCGGGCGGAGGGTGGTGCTGCTGCTGCGCAGACACCAGCAGTGTGGGCCTGAGGTTACCAAAGGAAGGAGGGAAGAGCATATATGGGAACGCTGCCTGCAGGCAGTTCCTTCGGCTCCTGCCTCGAGAGGCAATCGCCCATCCCCCCGAGGAGCAAATAAATTACAATGTAATACCGAGACTTGGGGGGAGCAGACCAGGGAGCGTTGCGAAGGTTTGGGATAGAGGCGTGTGAGCGGGTCTTTGGGCCTGTGGGCTGGGAACGGGACTGTTCCGCTCCGAACAGACATTTTGAAACGGATCCCAACTTCCAGTTACCAAAAAAGTGAGACATTTCCACATTCTCTACCTCGGACAAACCTCCTGCAAACCTCATCGCGGGTTTGCCCTGGGTCGAAACTAAAAGGAGAATTGTGCAAAAGCATCTGTTCAGTCCGAGTCAGAACAAAGACAAAACCACCGGCGTGGAGCAGCCTCTCCAAAATGTAACCCTCCATGATTTTGGAGGAAAACTCCTAGCGTGGTCAACCTATAATTGTGGTTGATATTTAATCCTCCTTTCTTAGGACAAAGACCCATTTTTTTTACCACGTAGAAATGCCATTGAGATGTGACTAACCTTTAGGGTTATATCCCAAACTGGGAGCCTAGGGCTTAAAAGATGATTGTCCAGCCCTCTTCTAACCTGAACAAAAAGGATCTGCAGAAAATCGCATTTCTTTTCTTGCAACAAAGCATTGCTAATCACTTCATCTTGGGGGTGAATTTTTATTCCTGTGTCCACTCAGGGAATTGAAATCGATCGCTGCAATATTTAATATATTACAGTTTTAGAGTTGTCTCTTTGTACGGCCTGTTTTGTTTGCTGTCGGTCTGTCTCTCTAGCTATACTAACTAGCTCTAAGAGTATGTGTGTGTGTATATATGTATATATATATAATTTATGCCGATCTTCCGGAGGGGGGGAAATCATTAAAAGTTGTGGTTAGCTGTCCAATAATGTGAAAAATAAAACGCCAAGTAAAAGAAGTAAATAAAACCAGACGATAGTTCCATAAAAATAATATTGTAAATACCCATGTTATTAACTAATGAACTAAATACTTGTGGATATGGCTGCAACATTAGGACTAACTATATAAACCTCATATAATTAAAAATATAATGTACCCTTCCCCTTTTTTTTTCTTTTTTTTTTTTTTTTGGTTTAACTTTCCTATAGTGACCTGTCCCATAACCTTGTAATCCACTGTGGGATATTTTCTTTCTGGCCTCTTTCTTTTGTTACACCCCCACAGGTTGCCAGTCTAGATGCCTTTTTTCCTTGTAAAGGCGTATTTTAAAAATATTTGACTTATTTGACTTAGAGACATTCATACATATTGGGTTAAGGATAGAGGGTTCCGATTATTTTGTTAGTCTTCCTTAAGCAACTACACCGGAATTTTTTTTTTTAAATGAAAATATTGCAGGAAATTGCTGCATTAGCAGCTTCAGTTGTTTTGGTTTTTAAGCAGTTTGAAAAGTGGGTACTTCAAATGTGCTTGGTTTTTATACATTTTGTGTACATATTTGGGCGGATCCACGGCTGATGTAAATTGTCATGGCTCCATTGATTTCAAGAAACCACCCTATTGTGCCTATATGTATATATGGTATTTCATGTTATGTAAAACAGACGGTATTCTGAGAATCCTGCAGTACCTAGGTACACAGCGAGAGTGGCCTCAGGAAGCTCCGGTTTTCCCTGGTTTTTTGCTCGTTGAGGTAGACTCTAAAGACAGATAATTTCATTTTATAATAAATATCACATTGGACAGGAGTTTCAGGAAGAGTAAGGACAAATCTGAGATTTTTTTTTTTAACCATACACAAGGTTTTCTTGGAGGGACTCTCAGAATGAAAGCAGCTAGTTGTTTGTTTTCAGATTTGATCTTTGCATGTTTCTGTGAGCAAAAGATTTTAAAACAAAATGAAAGCAGAGCTAAGGCTGGTATATCTTTTAGCCTTACTCCGAAGAAGAATTCACCCCGATGAATTGAGTAACGTCTAACGGGACTCCTACAGCACCTATGAAGACGAAGCTAATGTATGTTCTTCAATTTACAAGAGAATCTTTCTTTTGTGTCACACACATTTATCTTCAATAATCTTGGATTACTAGGGATGCAGATTTTTAATCTCTATAATATCGGTGCAATATTATTAACATTTTTGATTGTTAATAGGGAACATCCCCAGTGAAGACAAATCTGCCACATATTGATGTGTGAACACTTGAAGTACAATTAAAAACAGCTCTTTGCAATTAGCACTGTGCTTGATTCTAATACAAAAGTATCACATGCTTATATGTAGATCCTCATTTTTATATAATCAGATGCAGCCTGCATTTCATAACCAAATGCAGGCAGTATTCTCAAGCTAAAAAACAACTTGGATTTGCGTGTGGTGTGAAGTCACTGCAACTAACACTGTCCCAATAAAAGTACGTCATAATTTGTTCTCGGGTTCAGATGGAAATTCCAGAACTATTCTCCAATACTCTGGTGAACTTCCTTAAACCGAACATCCAAAAAGCTGCTTAAATAAAACTTGAGAATTACAGTACTTCAGGTTCTGGACAAAATACAGCTCAGTGTTGGAATTTTCACATTAAATCCTCAGAGAGAGAGAGAGAGAGACTGGCCTTTGGAAAGATAGGAACCTCTTTTCACCATGATGGCGCAGAGTTCTTGCTCTTTATCCTCTTCATATGCGACAAATGTTTCATAAATTATAAAAATGAGCCATCAAGCTTCCCAAGCTATAGATGTTTATAAACAAAACACACACAAAACTATCTCCACTCCTGAGTAAGAAGCTAACATTTCCAACACGTACAAAATACTGTAAAATGCCCTCTGTACAGATGTCAGGTTCTTGCATCCCTCATATTAGTGGGATAATATTTATATTTATCTGCATTTACACAGATATAGAGATAAATGCCAATTTACACAGATTTGTTCGATGTTGTTTAATGGCATGGCTTGTTTAGAATTAAATATATTTGTGCATCCCTTTATGAATAAAGATACTGAAATCATAAACTAATTAATAAATTTTGCTGCTATAAATTGCAAACCCGAGGCCATCATTTATAGAATAAACTACGCTGAGAATATAAAAGAGACTAGATGGGATCATAGATGGGAAGACCAGGCATTATTTTGAAGTGTGAGTTCAATTCTGTTCTCTTTTTCTTCTAACACATCATTCACTAAGAATATTATATGGCCTCAAGTGAATCCGGCAGATTTTGCTGGGTACTATATTGCAATTGGAAATAATCTGAAAACCTTTCTTATGGGTATAATATGTTACTTCAAACATCCAAAATAGACACAGTGACGTTTTTCAAATGGTCTGGAACACTGTACATTAAATGGCACATTATCACTACTTACTCTTTACCAATAGTGTCATGTACACGGAAATGGAAAAGGACATTTCCAAAAGTGAGCAACTGCTTTCTCCTGCAGTTTGCTAGATACGATTTCTGATTTTGCTGTTGTGAGATTGTCTCGAACAGTTTGCTGCTAAATCTTCGGAACACAATAGCAAAGTAAGTAAATATGAAACGTGCTGGCACAGGTTATGTGGCAGCTTTCACACTCTCGACACATACACTTACGTACAAAGAGCCTGAAAAGCCAGCAAATACGCTATTTAGAGTATGTGTAATTGCTTTTCTGAAGCTCTCTTTGATTCTTAAATCAGGTTTATTCAAACTAGGCGGCAGGTTTGCTGGGAGAATAAAATGTTCGTTCGCCAAGTTATTCTCACCCAAATAATTAAATGGCATTTTTAAGAAGTAACTAATAGATTCCTATTTACCAAACTATAGTAGCTAGTAATCAGAAGTAGCACTACATTAATGGCTCTAATACAGCAAACCCTTCAATGTAAAACAAAGAGTTGATAGCGAATGCCTCCCGGAATGGATTGTGTCACTGCTATTAGAATGGATGTATTTAATTATAAACAGGTACATTTTTGTTATCCCAGAAAGATAAAGAAAGGGGAATGACAGTTTGAAATATAATACAAAGATGTGAAGTGACCCGAATGGCAGCTAAAGACAAGGGTTTATCTCCACGTGTTTCTGGGACGTGTTTCCCAACTTAACTTTGTAGTGATCTTTGGGGAAAACCAAATACAGCTTGATGGAAACATCCTGTTTTGCGGGAAATGGACTGTACAACCCCACATATCTATTTCGAGCGTGTTCATCAAATTGGAAAAGAACTGGAAGCTAAAGACCTGAATCTGGCGAATTCTTGCATTTTACACATTGCAATTCAGTATTGATCATGAAACTCAGTTTTGAAAATAGCTTCTGTCCTGAGTGGCGTGGGTTATGTTATCTCGGTATCTACACAAATCGATTGATCTAAAAAAAAACCCCTCATCATAGTTTCTGTACAAAGAAACGCAAAGTTATTTATAAAATAGGAGAGTAGGAGCTGTAGAAAGTTAACAGATGTGGGTTGTACAAAAATCCGTGAAACAAGTGCTTTAAACCCAGGGGGATTTCTCCTAATAGCGAAATCAGAAAGCGCGAGCGAGAGGGAGAGATTTTAGGAAAGAGAATAGCCCTGTATACGTTTCTAGAGAGGAATTTACTTTTCATCACGATTTATATTTGGTAATATAAGGACACGTGCACTCAGAGTGAGTTTAAATGTAACAGCGTTTATGTTTCAGTTACAGTTAGCAGCAGGGAGGGTTTCATTTTCCTTTGAAAGCAATGAAGAGTAAAATCTCTTGCCCAACAACACTCTGCAGCCTAGCGTTGAAACTCGGCAGCCAGAGCGCAGTGTTTGCTTTGGGAACTCCTCTGTGCATGAAACAGCGTGCGGGGTAGTTTGGGGGAAATTCAAAACATTTTTTCTTTTGCAGTCAGAAATTGGAATCTGCAGGTTCTTCTCCAAATCGCTATTGCCTTTCCTTTTCTTAGCAAGTCCCAAACGACACCAATGGCAGAGAAGCGAAGGGGGTGGGAATGTTTAAAAAACAAAACTGCAATTTTCCCTCTAAAGACTGCACTTTTCAGTTAGCTCTTTGAATTTTTCTCCCGTTTGACGG
The DNA here is from genome assembly GCF_009764565.3 of Dermochelys coriacea. Taxonomy (NCBI): domain Eukaryota; kingdom Metazoa; phylum Chordata; order Testudines; family Dermochelyidae; genus Dermochelys; species Dermochelys coriacea. The sequence continues at coordinate 234,067,869 of NC_050069.1, forward strand.
CCTCCTGAGTCCCTCTGTAGAGAAGTTTCCAATGGATGTTGTGTGTGTGTGTGTGTGATCCTTTAGTGGTTTATGTTAACAAAGGAGAGACGTGAACATTGCACGTGTATTTTCTTCATTTTCAGATTATTTACTTAGCATTTTCTGCATTAAGCGGGTATTGGCTTTTCTTTTTTTGAGTAATTTCTGGAGCTTGGCTGCGAGGAGATTTTTAAAAGCCTCTATTTGGGAACTATGAAGGATTCGCCTCTAACACGAGTTGTTTTTAACCAAATGATTCGAGTTTTGCTTGTGCAAACGCGACCCTTTCATTTCCCACTGACAGCAGCAAGGCTCCGGAACAGGCCGGATGCCTGCAGGATTGCACTGAACGGGCCTGCGTGATACTGAACACCGCTTTACGCTTAGCTCTTCAGACCCTCATCATTAAAAGCGCACCTCTGAGTGAATTAAAATCTGAAAGATCATCTTTTTGCACCAGACGAGACCAACTCCTGCAGCATCTCTGAAAAGTCACCAGCTCCGCCATGGCTGATCCCAGCTTTTGCTACAGGCCACATTAGCAGAGCGGCCATTTACTGCCCCTTGATTGCACCAATGACCAGGTTAGCTCATAAAGCCATTCACACTCAACAATGGGGATTTTCTCAACAATTAACAAGAAACAACATAATAAACCCATTTACAAAGCCCTGGCTATTTACTATAAATTAGGCACTCTTTAAGAGACCAGCGCCTAATTTCACACACTTTACAACTGCAACTGCATTTTAAACACGAGAGTAAACAACCTTGTTGCACTTTTCTCATTGATCTGTCTGTGCAGTTCACCACTATGTTCTTCTCTTTCGTGTGTGCTGTTTTATTTGTATTGCGGAGCTCCCAGCCGTATCACCCCCAAATCCGTATTTGCTTTCCACATTGCAATTTGATTTTCAGATGGATTGGCTGGGGGGGGGGGAGGGAAATTGCATCCTACCTTATTTCTTTAAAACCTAAGCCCTCAAATAACAAGTGGGGCTGCAGGAAGTGTATTTTTTGTTATCTTTTCGCCACGATGTTGGCTGGCTACGTCACTCATTTAATTAGTGAGTTGTTTTCAATATGGACAGTTAACTATTACATTTTAGAGACAGTTAACTGGTGCGCCTGTGTGTGAGAGAGACAGAGACAGAGAGTGTGGGAGACCACACAAAAGAAGAGCAAAGTGAAATGGATGATCAGCCAGAGGAACTACCAGAATGGGGGGAAATATGTGAGCCTGATCTTCATTTTCACTGGCCCCCTCAAACAGCAGCCTTACAGCAGCCGCCCTACAAAAAGGCCACTTTGATGTGAATCTATGTGGGAGCTACTGGTAGTGAGCGAGTGCAGGAGCTCCTGGTCTGCCTCGCCTAATGAGTTGGTAACAAATTCAAGAGAGAGAGAGAGAGAGAGAGAGAGAGAGAGGTCTGGGCGAAAAATCACAAAGAATTTGTTTTCCATAAAGCAAGATGGCGGCATTTTTAGTGTTTCCCCCAAGTGTCTGCACGGTATTAAGGGGAGTCTCTAGACCATCACGGCTACATTTCAGGGGAGAACTTTAGCTCCCATGGTCCATCCTACCAACGAATCTGATGATTTTGAAGGCAAAGTACAGTGGTAACCTTGTGCTGCACGCTACACCACAGACTTTAGGGCCAACTTCCTTCTTCTTTCTCGTCAGGAAGCAGAGATATTGGTCACTCCGGCTCATCACACTCATGTACAAAGTATAAAACGAGGCGTTGCTGACTGCATCCAAACTGTCCCCCTCCCCCACGCCTGTTTACAAACACAGCTGTTGCAGTATATTTGCAATGCTAAGGATAAAGCCACCAGCAGCGAAGAGCAAACGAGAGATGATGCGGGAAAGGGCTTCTCGGCATCTGGAAAGGACAGAACGCCTTGTTTTTGAAACTGTCAATTCTCTCAACCCCTATTGTGAGAGCTTCATGCAAAACATCTAGGGCCTTTTAAAGCTGGGACTTGTGAGGCCGCCTGAGATTGAACAGGAGGGGGTGGGGGGGCTAGGGCATAGCAAATAATTATATCAGAACAGTTTCAAAAAATGCAACTTAGAAGGCCTAAAATCAGTTAACTGCATACCCAGGTGTCCTTTCCCAAAATGTTTGGAAAGTGTCCTCTATTTAACAGAAAGCAATTTGGCTACAGAGGAATAAGAAACCCCACATTCAACCATGGAACTGATAAACGGTACATTCTTAAACATGATTGTAAGGGTAAATACCGGGGGGGAACCTTGTGAATGGCTCATTTTTGTAAATCTGATTTAGCTAGGTAGATTCCAGTGCCTTTGTCCTTATTTTGAGGGATTTATTTTAATTTGTACACGAGTGTACTTTTTAACTTTAAAGTTATATCCAAACAGATTTTAAGCTGAACTATTAACATTTTTCAGTAACCATTTTAACGGTAGAAACCACAACTAACCAGGTTCTCTATATTTTCTAGTATATTACATGTATTACAATATTTTTTCTACAGATTACCACTGTATTAGACGCCTGTCTAGAAAAAATGTCACTTTTTACATTCCTCTCTCTATCTTAACCACTCACACGTGTGAAGTGTAACAAACAAAAACATGATAGCATTGTTCTTATTTCTGCAGAAACTTTAATTTATAGGCGACTAAATCTGATATAGGAAAAAAGGTCAAAGACCATGTAGAAAATCACCAAGTGAATGATTGAACAGCAAATGTCATACAACAGCCACCACCATTTTTGCATTATTGCTACATAGTGGTGTTTTAAATAAACCAGTAAAGAGATTATCCCACTGTAGTCAAGTAAGTGTATATTATAGAACAATCACTTTTAAAAGTAAATTGTTGTAAACTGAAAGTTACATCTTTTAAGGCAATATACCTGGTTGCTGAAGGCATTACACGTTCCCTTTTTTAATGCTCTAGAGAATTAGACATAGTCCAAAACTTCCTTTGTCTTCAATGTGGTCACAGAAATCTTCCCAATAAATGTATCAGTAGCCTCTACTTGTAGCAAAATCTCTGGAATAATGTTCCAGACAAGTTCAAGTACTCTCCTAGGTGTGTTTTATTTATTATTCTTTTATTTCATTGTATTGATTTATGCATTGTACATCAAGAAACTGGAAAACTGTCAACTTTCATAGCTGATACCCTTTAGTTTCTCTTTCCTACAAACATTACAGAAATATCATAATCTGGCTGGCTAGAAAACCCTTGTTTTCCTCAGCATTAAGACTTACCTTTATTGGGGAAAATGTGCTATTTATAACAGTAATTTTATTTTATTATTATTATCATCAAGTCTAAAATTATAATAAAGTGTGTTCGCAAGAATTATTACAACACAATGAGCAACAGCTACCAAATTACCAGGGATTTGAAAGAATGCCTTTTTCAGTAAATTCTTGTACCTGGCAGATTACTCTGACAGAAGTAAAAACTCAAATGTTCTTGCTAGTGGCTTGAAACCAAATTGAGGTGTACACGTGCGGCAATTATTTGGCCATTTAACTTCTTGCCTGTTGATGGTGCCTTTATTCAACATACTTCAGCAGAAAAGTCCACAGGAATGATACATTCAGGAATGTATTGGGCCCGGTGGTGTTCATTCTCCAGCTTCCATAAACTGGAACTGTTAATTCATATAGGGCGACAGAACTCATATCAGAGCTGGGCGCCATATTTCACGTTTTAAACTCCACTGAATGTATTTGGTCTGAATTTGTGCTTTGTTTCTTCCCCCAATATTAGTTAGAAAGTCAAAACAAATCGTCTCTGCTATTTATAAGTTAGGGTCAAGTCAACATGTCTCTAATTGTAAGTACACAGGGTCAGTGGAGGAAGCTACTTTTAAAATGATATACTGTTTAATAGATAAGGCGAAAATTCGGTTTTAAACTTGCATATTGTAGCTTTGTAGCTTTTTGTCAAGCGGAGACCTTTTTCAACCAAACGCTACTTTCCCAAAGAGCCAGGGGATTTTCCTGAGCGGTAAATTGCGTACGTATTTACAGATCTCTGGAAATAAGCCTGTAATTTATGCAGCTCCAAACACTCGAATGTAAACATTAATTTCAGAACAACTTCATCCAGTAAACAGCTTTTTAACGACCACCATAATTTCCGCTGAGCAGGTTAAGTATGCAATGCACCTTTTGCAATTGGCAACTTAAAGTGTGTGTATGTGGGGGAAGGGTGAATCAATTGAAAGGCAATTGTTTACTCTTTCTAAATATATTTGGCTGCAGGTATTCTTAGAAGAGGTCTTTTACAATGAGAGGAAAACCACGGTGTGCATATAGTAAATAGAGCGGAAAGCAGCCAGTGTCTACTTGGAATATTGAGAGACAAAGAAGGTAGAGGATCAAAAATAGGCAGTGAATTTCCATAAGAAATGTTGACTCTGAGTTTCACAATAAACATTTCATTGTTGTTTTCTTTTCTTTTTTGATTTATGATAAATTATTCTCCCGGAATTAATGAAGAGGTGGAATCCCTAAAATGTAATTTGAAAAAGGCTCTAGTATAAATAAAATGTAACTCAAAAAGAGTAATTTTTAATCTCGAACTCTGCTGATTCAGCAGCCCAATTGTAACTGGCCTTTTCAAATCCCAGACTTTTCAAACTGTTTTATTAGAACTTTGTAACCTACTTCCCTCCCAAAATATAAACTCTACATTGTTCAAGACTGCCTTAAATTGGGTTAATAACAGTTTTATTTCAAAACAAAACAAAAATAACCTCTGGAAGCCAATTTCCTCCCAATAAAAACCTCAAACTTTCAAATGAAGAGGAAATTATGGACAACTCTGCAATAAGTCGAAGTGTATGAAATCAGGAATTTTTAAACAGTGTTTTTAATTGAAAATAAAGCTAAAGCATGCTTTTCAACAGTGCAAATTTTCATAATTTTGATTTACTGCTTCCATCATCACAACATATTACACCAGCATGTCTTACCGAGGGCTAGACTCTAGAAGTCTACCTGTTAAACTATTTCGATATTAAGTGCAAATATAGATAATTGCCTCTGATTGTCACGTGCAGTAGAAATGCTCCTGCTACATAGATAGGATGGTATTGCAAAACTCAAGTTTCAAGAGATTCGGATAAAACAGTGAAGTGTACTAAGGTTAAAATGCCTGAGTTTTGGTGCTAAAAAGCTCTGAATAACATGATATTCTCATTTTGTGTATTCTTTCCACTTATGGCCTCACGTTTCACTTTCTGTGTTGCATTTACCGCTTTGCTATTTCCTCCATCGGGTGTGAGAGGTTAGACCATAAATTGTACTGCTATACAGGCAAATATTTTAGTTGCTTTGCAAGTTAGTAAGGGGCATGTTCAGACCAAAATTGAAGTATGACATTAGTGGGTAACAGTAATCTTATTTAAGACTTTTGGGTGAAACAAAAAGTCTTTCCAATTGCAAAGAGTTACTGTACAAGTAAAAAGACACCCTTTGCCAAAAACAGAATTCCATATTTATTTACTAGTTTTGAGATGAGACAGCTTTTCCAGTGCTCCAGCTGTACTCAAACCCCAACCTTTCCAAACCATAGAAAAATTAGTAAATGCAACTGCTCTTGGAAAAAGAGCCGCCCCCTACTTTGGAAAACAAAGCTCCCGAAAAATAGAGACTGCTGCCACATTGAATTATCGTGAACCCTTACTGTGCAACCAAGTAACTTAACAAACTTTAACTGAATTAACAGTTAGACTTCCATTTTCGAAATCTAGTGCATAAATTTAATGGCTCATTCTAATATTTATTATTCAACCTTTTGACATTTATTTGTAGCAGTTGAATTGAGGTACCGGTGCATTATTAGCATTTAAACAGTAAAGTGTTCCAGCTCTACCATAATCACTGAGTTTAAGTTGAGTCTTTAGCCTGAAGTACTCTGTGGAATGTAAAAATTACCCAGACAAACAAACAAGCAAATAAAAACTGCAATGGAAAAGAAAATAGTAATCCGATTTCTATCTTCACAATGTGATAAAACAGGACTCCAAAAGTGTGTAAAGCATTAAGGAGCTTGTACAAACCATCCTGTGGAGTTTAAAACAAAAGAAAGGTAAAGGTGGTTCAAGAAAGTATTTTCCAAACTATTTTATTAATTAAATTTCCTGAATTTGTGGCTAGGTGGAAGAGGTATTGCAGAACCGCCCAACTGCCATCTCCATACAGGATGGGCCTTGTGAGGTGGTTGGGAATCCTTAGTGGTGTTTAAGGAATAAGCTGGCAACAAATCCCCATCATTGCCAATAATTAGTGACGGTGGACAGGGAAAATTTGCCATGAAATTAAACGGCCTTTTCACTGCTGATGCTACATTGCTGGCTACCCTTTTGCGTCTATTGGTAACTGTAAAATCATCCAGTGTTCCTTCATGTGTCTCAATTTTACCTGTAGGACGTGGGCTTCTAGCTGATTTCAAATTTGGTTTGACTGGAGGAGTCTGCAGTACAGGTCGCTTTCCCAAAACCAATGTCCTGTAATTTTTTCTCACCCTCGCTCCAAATTTATACTCCCCATCCTCAGGTTTTGGAGTACCTAAAGTGCATGAAAGGACCTGACTCTGAGTCAGCGTGTTTAAGGAAGTGGTTTCTTTCTCAGTGCATGCAGAATCTTCCTGGGCTGTTAATAAAACGTCCGGGTTATTACTCTCAGTCACACCGTTAAACTCATCCTTAGTATCATTGCACTCACACTTTAGCTTATGTTTTGAAAGGTCAGGTTCATATTCTTCATTCGTACTGCTGTCCTCTATTTTGATTTTAATATTGTGCAGGAATGGCAATGCCTCATTGCCTGGATCAGTGCACTCAAGCTCAGCTGCTGCTGTTGTAGAAGCACGATCGGTTTGCAAAGAGGGTAAATCCGTGGCAAATTCAATACAATGAGGGATTTTGGAATCTTCTTCTGAAATTGCTGCTGTTGGTGAAGATTCATTATTTAAGAATCTAGCAGCTATTGTATTGTTATCTGCACAGTGTGTAGTTGGTGCTTGAAGGCATTTCCTTGCCTCTCTGAGTATTCTTTGTTGTGGAAATGCATTGTTTGTCTTTGGGCTAGGTGAAGAGGCCCCCTTTGCAGCACAGTTAATTGTTAGGTCAGTACTCTTTACATTATTGGAAAATTCAGGGTGTGGGAATGTGATCTCGGATACCCTATCGTCCCTTATCTCAGCAAAACAACTTCCAAGGCTGCTGGAGCAGCACACTGGAGGTGCCTGGGATGCCCAGCTTTGATGACTCCATTCCTCTGGCAATTCCGATTTGACACCACACTGAGCACTTTGGAGGTGGGGAAGCCTGCCTGCCTCCTCGAAAGCTGGCGATTTGGTGGGGGCGGCCGCGGCCAAATGATACAAGAAGTTGGCCTGGGCCACGCTGGGGGGGTTGCAGAAACTGGTTCGCCTGAAGCGGATGCTTTGCACCGAGACCTGGCTGGAAACCGAGCTGGAGTCGGAGTCGGAGGTCGTATCCTCCTCCTCGGAGCTGACCTCGCTGGAGTCCGAGACGCCGCTGCCTTCCTCCTCGTCGTCTTCCTCCTCCTCCTCTTCCTCCTCCTCCTCCTCCGAGGACACGGAGTTGCTGGTGCTGGAGAGGCTGGATCCGAAGTCCGAGTCGTTGGCCACATGGTCGGAGTAAGAGCTGGACTCCGAGTCGCTGCTGCAGCTCTCGGGGAAGCTGCCCAGATGCTGTTGCTGCGGCTGCTGCGGAGAAGTGCAAAAGCCATTGACGAGGTGAAATCTCTCCAGGCAAGCGGCCGTGCCTGCTGCAGCTCCTTTGGGCTTGCAGGGCCTGGGCACGATCAGGAGCCGCCTGGCGCTGCTGGGGGTGTTTAATACACAGTCCTTTTGGGCGGCCTCACAAGGTCTTTTCCTTTTGTATCTGTAAGTCAAACCCACGGGGCTCCCGGCAGCTGCCGCCGCCGCTAGCTTGGTCTGAGCGATGGCGGCGGCGGACTGGTAATAATAAGCAGCCGCCGCCGCCGCCGGGTGCTTGCTGCAAAGGACGCTCCGAAAGTAAGGGGGATCCGAGTGAAAGGTGACATAGTTGCCCACGATCGGGGCAGTTTCATAGTGTAAAGGGGGTTTGCAAGGCGACCGAGCGATGTCTGGGTAGCTGTGACCAGTGTATTTACTCAAAATGTGAGGTAGATCAGAGGCCGGTAGCAAGCCTGTGTCCCCGGGACGCAAAGCTTTTCTTCTAACTGGCAGAGGCTGAGCCGATTCATTCAAACCCAGCCAAAGTTTGTTCTCTTTCCAAAAGCTGGAGTAGGGGTCGGGGGATGTGTGCTCCGGTTGGAGATCCTTTGTTGACAATGCCCGGCTTATTTTCCTCCTTTTTGTCTTAAGGACTCGTTCCGTTTTGCAAGAAGTGTAAAGAGCTTCCACGTCCTCTCTGGATATCAGTGTGCATTTGGCTGCATGGAAAGCGATGGAGTTGATGGCTTTGAGTTTCCTCAACTCCTCCAGGTCGCAGTGATGCTTTTTTACTTTTAAATGATCCATTCGCTTGTGCACTGTAGTTCTCGGGATGTTTTTGAGCAGGTCTGTAAAAACCTGAGAGAGTGCAAACATTTGCTTTCCTTTAATGATGAGGTAGCCGAGCCTCACGCCATCCACCTCTTCAAAACCCGACTTCAAGTCTCCCATTTCGTGAATTAAATTATTCCCAGCATTTGCAGAAAGAAAGAAAAAAAAAGCCACACACACAATCCTCAGCCAGATGCTGTATTTGTCTCAAGGCATCCTGCTAATAAAATAACAAAGACTGTTATTCCTGCTCAATGGAGTGCCAAACTTTAGACGAAATTAGAAGAAAAAGGAAAAAAAAAACATGTGAAACTACAATCTCTCTATATTTTTGTTTGAAAATCAGGTTTGCCAAAGTGTTTTTCTAAGTTGCTGTTGAAGATCAGTACCTGTTCCCTTTCATTCCCTGCTTTTCCATTGGAGAACTATGATAATGGAATGTGAAGGGAGGAAGAGAAAAGAAATGCAGCTGCTATTCCCGCCGCTGCTTTAGCTACAAATAAAATGACAGAGTGAAGTGAGCTCGTCCGGAGACACCTTCATCAATTAATTCCCCTAAAGCCAACGCTGATTGGACACTCCTGACAGGTGATGCAATAAAAATTGATATTCCACCCCTTCCCCCCCAAAAAAATCTCCCACTAATTAGCATACCCTTACACTGCCAAGCCCCCTCCCAAAGTAAATAATACAGTTAGTATATAAATCTTTCTATTAAACAATCTGAGCTCAGATACACTCAGACCTCTCAGACTTCATCGCTAGCTACAGATGTAGGATTTGTATGTTTTTTATTGTCATTTTATTTATATATGTATATATATAGTTAGACTATTTTGGACAAATGCTGCTATTTTACTCATTATGTGTCTGTAAAGGATATAAGTGTTATCGTATCGAGAGAAAAGACTTTGGTAATGTAACAATTTTAAACTGATATTTTATTCTGCATTGTGTGGAAAATGAAGCTTAGCGAAAATGTGCAGAATAGCCTGGTATTTCCCTTTTTCAAGCTCCAGAGTGAAAGGCTCTGTTGTTAGAAACCGAGAACGAATACTTACATTTTCGAGTTTCTCTTGGTTTTCCTCTTCTATTTAATTGTCTTTCTACAGTCAATGGCTAAGTTTGTTTTTTGCTCTGCATATCAAGGTTTCCAGCACCGTAATACTGTCACTCTGTAGTTGAAATTCTGTCTGTAATATTGGGGGAGGGGAAGGAGGACGTGGGCTCACGTCAGACCCATAACAAAGCATAGATAAGCCAGAAATGTATACACTTTTCACAATTAACCGTGCTGGATCACAAGCTGGAATGTCCTAGAGTCCCAGACTCCACGTCAGGATTCTTGTGTGCTGACTGCTTCCAGGAGAGAAAAGAGAATGTAAAATATCCAAGGTGCTTCCAGAGGCTTTACGTAACAACAGAAAAGTGCTGGCACACGATATAGAATACTGCAATGGTCCAGGACACTTCTGGTTTGCAGCACGTTCAGTTTGGAGTAGACCTTCTGCAGACTTTAGATGTTCCATTTATACCCACCCTTTTAAAAATCATTTTGAAGAAGCAGTATGAAGGTGTAACTCTTCGCAGTGACGTTAAAATACTTCAGTGTCAGGCACACATGATTTCGAACATGTTGCAATGTTAGCAAACCTCTTCCTTCGTGCGTTAAAATGATGTTTGCGGTCTGCATGTCAAAAGCTGCAAAAATAACTATCCGCCCATAAGCAGTTTGCAACTGAAAACTGGATATAACACAAGCACTTATATATAGCAGTAGTTTAGTGCATATCCAAAATTAGACACATCCGTGTGATTAAGAAAACATCTCATATTTCTAGGACTAATTTTTTCTTTCTAATTCAAAAGTTCCATTATCCACTCTATAAATTGGCAATATGGTGAATGGAGCTCGTATTACACCATCAGATATAGCTGAAATAAATAAAAGGATCGCTTAAAAAATAAATTTCGGTAGTTTTGCATTACAAAGTAGAATGCACACAACCTCCCAATTTCGCAGGAATTTTGGCGAGAAGTGGGAATTTACAGAAGTGCATCCGGAAATTAAGGAAGTCTATTTAGGAGAGTCTGTAACTCAGTAGGTTTGAGATTTGAAAAGCCACCCCCAGACTACTGTTGCTATCAGCACAGATGTAATCGCCGCTCTTCAACTTAATCAATGTGTGTACAAACCACATCTAGTTCTTCCTTTTGAAATCTAAGGATAGTATTCCCATCCAAGAAACCAGAGCTACAGCAAATTACATTTTGTTCCTTGAATGAGAAAAGGATCGTTGAATGAATCTCGTGATATTTCAGCCTTTAAACGTAACCAAGAGGCAGCAGTGAACAATGCCTCGTCACAGCTAATACCATCCACAGAGTTAAGCCTTCTTTTGCTTTGCATCTGGATTCATCAGCATACATTTTCCTTTCTCACTGGCGTAAGAGACATCATGTTATATTCTCTAGCTGAAAGCAAAGTTTCGAGGGAAAACAGCTGCTGACGTTAAAAGGAAATCATCGTAGCCTTTCTAAAGCTAGAGACAATAAGGTCGTTTAAAAATTCCTCCTGATGCACTTATATGCTGCTTGCACCCCCACCCCCACCCCACTATTCTCCTCCCCCTGTTTTAAGGTTAAGGCTGTGGAGTCAAACAGTAAAGAAACAGTAACCTCAGATAAAGGTTTTAAAGAAGACATTACAAAAAAAGTGGGCTGAAAAGTCATTTCTTTGCCAGGTAGCTTAGTTGTTCTCTCTCTCTCTCTCTCTCTCACACACACACACACACACTTTTACTACATATGACAATCTGGTATTGTGATTCAGTAACTATTTTAAAAATGCATGCTTTTTTGTTTGTTTAATACTTGTATTATCAAACGTTTTAAACTAGTAGCGGCTATTTGCCAGACCTTCCCCCCCCCCCCAAAAGGTACAGCCATTAGCTTCTGGATGTAGTCAGAGCCAATGTTGAAGGGGGGGGGAGGGAAAAGTCTTAGAAAATCACTCTCTCTCTCACGCACACACACACACACAACTATAGATATACACATACTCTCAATTGCATATCTTACTCCACATCACACACACAGTCTTTTGTTTCTTTAACTTCTCCATCATTTTTTGTGCAGAAGGAAACAAGCAGCTTTCTTATGGCCATCAGTACACGCTGTATATCGGGATCTTCTTCAGGAACATTGGGGGTAGATCATTAGAGGCCCTTGCCAACGCACACACATACACAGTAAAGGAAGGGGACTTTAAACTGGATTTGCACACACACACAGGGGATTGTGATCAATAGCTACCAGCATTTATGGTTTAGATTATTAATGTGAAAGCTAGCCAAGAGAATGGACAGGAAAAAATAAAGGTGTCTGTTATCAATTATATTAAAACTTATGCAATAATTTACTCTCTTCCTGTGTGTGTGTGTGTGTGTGTGCGCGCAAGCGGGGACAGATACATATGTATATTTCTTTAGTAATTTTGTTGACCACCTCAGCCTCACTTAAAGTCAAAGATGAACACGATTCAAAAGATGGATGTTTGCTTCTCGTTTCTTCAGAACAGAAGGTCTAAGGATGCCCATTTTACCAACTATATGTACATGCAACAATATATAGTTGTGAATACACACGTTATCAATCAAATGTGTTCCTTTTCACTTTGAGCAACGTGCAATCTGTGATCTACATCCTAGAGTGAGATAATATTTCAGTTCTGAAGCTGTCTGGCCAAAGAATAAACCTACTAGAAAATAAGGAGAAAAATAATGTTCATAATATATACTGTAGACATTTTCCCATTTATCTCAGATTACTTTCATTTTTGAAAAATTGTGTTAAAATATATTGTCTTGCAGAAAACTTTTAATTATATTGCTTCAGAAAGAATGCATATAACATTTTAGATGCCTTTTCATTTTATGTTTTGATTTATTTCCATTGTATGATTGTGTTTAAATACTACTACAATTCAGGTTGACCTCTGCTTTCTTGAGCAAAAGTAATGCACACACCATTTCTTTAAATGTTTAGTTGTGAAATGCAACAGCAATTTATAGCAGTAGTTTTACTAATGAAGAGAATTCTTTTTTCTAAGGGCTCTTGTGCATTTTCATACTAGGATTGCCACATTATTAGAGTATTTCTATTACTAGTTAGTATTATTTTGAAGCACTGGACCAATCTTCAGGTGCTGACAGCACTAAATACACCTTTTATTTTTACCACTTTTATGCAGAAATAAATAATTTAAATGAGAAATAACCTTGTTCACCAGTTTTATATATATGTGCATATTATGCTCATAGAGGATACAAACAGAAAACAGAGGATATCACAAACAGTCCAGTAACAGGGTCAAAGAACAGTATACTAGGGTCCTTCTGCTATTTTAAAGTCAACCAAATGTGACTTCAGTACTTAAAATTTGCCATAAATTCTAATATGTCAAACATAAGAATGCACAACCAAATTATCCAAATACCTGGACGAATTAATTGCCAACTAATAGTAAAAAAAATCATGACAATTTATCAAACATAATATCACAACTGAGTTATTTCCATGTAAACAAAGCAACAATGTAAGTTTTGTTCAGCATTTTTAAAGTTTTATTTTTCCATGTGGATGTATCACACACACCAGAAATGTCTGGAATTCAGTAAAATCACAAAATAACACAGCAGATGTTGATAATCTTGTTTTTTAAATACAGTTTTTAAGGGGATTTTTGGACACATACTACATGCCATGTTGTCTACTGACCCACAATCAATATGCAGTGACCTTCTACCCTTTTTTTGCCCCTTGACCCATCCTGAATTCAATGCAGCCTTTATACATTTTCAAATCCTTGGATGTAAAGGGGATTTGGCAAAGCTTTGTTCTGAAAGAATCCTAAAATGTGCATTTTTAATTAAACAAAGGTAAAGCAACAAACATTGGGGAACATGATTTCTTACATACAGGTGAGCAATAGTAATTTCTGTATTCAAGAACTATGTCAGAGAAAACATATTCTGCAAACTGAAAAGCAATTACAAACACAGGAGATCAGAAGGTTATGGATTGCACCAAATTAGCAATGTGGCACAAATCACTTTCATGACGTAAGGGATGGCCAGGCCACAATCTTCCAGCGCTCCTCATCTCCAAGGTCTGTGGGGATTCTGGTGACCCGGGGAGAGGCGACTGGAGAGAGAGAGAGATTTAATCTGAAGCTACAGGCACATTCCCTTATCTCTCTTGCTATCAACCAGTTTAAAGGACACCATAATTATGATGGTGATAAAACAATGCCTGCTTATGTGTGCTGAATAAATAAAGAATGTTTACAGCTCTAGAATGTTTCAATTCCAATTAAACGCTATCAAAGAAAAGTCACTTCCCTTCAGCCAGCCCCTATTTACCTTGTTTGTTGCAATATTTTCCTATGAAATACAAACCTTCCAGAATGCCATTAAGGACAAGTTGGTGGTGAAAGAATAGACAGCACACACTCTCGGTCCCACAATTTATTTAGATCGCCTAAGCTTTTATTTGTTTATTTCGCAATGGCCAGCTGCTTGGAGATGCGGTGCTAAAAGGTGCTTAAGTGTCCAGCTCCAAGCTCCAACCACAGGCGAAGGAATTGGGAGTAATTAATGCAGCGCCCATGGGCGATAGAAGAAGGGGGAGGGAGAGAGGAGAAGGGGGCCGGCTATAGTCTCCTGGTTCCGACCCCCGACTAGAACCCAGAGGAGCTTGGTCGCCAAGCAGTGCCGGTTTCCTCTGCACAGTGCATCTGGGACCCCTGTAAAAAGGAGGCTGAAAATCATCCCATTTACTGAGGCACAAGGATCATTTAAAATATTCATTGTATCAGGAAATCTCATCATAAGCAGATTAAAATAAGGTTTGGGGGAGTGTTGCCTATGAGTCTGTGTACTAAACACTGATTGGATTACAAAGAAATAAGAAAGCTGATTCATTTTGTATGTTAGAGTAATAGTAAAATGAAAACCAATCATTTTGCCATGGGAGACACTTTTTAAAGCCATGATTTTCCATTATGTTTTAGAGAACACATTTTTCTCAGATACCATTGTAATTTAAACTTTATATCCCATATTTCAACATGATGTTCTTGTTTATTTTTTAAAGCCCATGCCTTACAAATGCTGTGGAATACAGTGCTGTAGATTGTAGTTTATCTCAATTTGCTTTTAAGGTAATTTAGTCTAAAAGATCAACACTGTTGAATTTAAACGTCTTAAATTAAATGTTCATGGGTGAAATATTTATTTATTTTTAATTGGAGCAGAAGGTAGTGGAAAAGCCGAGTGTATTTACAGATTTTCTAGATAGTTGTAGGCCCTTTTCTTTTTGAAAGTTTAGACCTCCAATGCCTTCGATTCTACTGGCAGAATTAGGATGGACTTGGAGGGTCCTGAACGTGACCATTCACTAAGGCGGGGGGCTACAGCCTGCAACAACGTGCTCGGCAACTTAATCTTACACTAAAAAAGGCAGAGAGCGAAAAATAATGGAATACAAACTCTCCCGATATTTGTAGTCACTCCTAAGGTGGATTGTGTATTTGAAGGCTGATGGGAACGTCTGTTTTTTGGAGCAAAAGGAAAGAAGGTAAGCGTTTGTCCTTGTATCCGCCAGTTCGTGGAGGAACAATGAAAGAACAAAGGGAACCACTTCTCCATTCGATCTCTTTACATTTTCTTCCTCCATTTCAAGCTTATTGTGAGGGGCTGAGGGTGGACTCGCTTAACTTTGCCTTTAGAAACCGTGTAAGAGGGTTTGGGTTTAAGAAATTATTAGAAAGTTGCGCAGCAATGTAAATTAAAACATGTTTACTGGTAAAGATCCTCACAATAGCAGTAACAGCAGCCACGATTAAGCAGAAGTTGTTAATTTCATGGATCTAAAACTCCCCAGATAGTCCCCCCAAACCAACAGTAATCAAAGTTTAGTTTGTATGAGCGTGGATGGGAATCTTTCCTAGGATTTCAGTGCTCCCCAAAGAGAGACTATAGTTTGTAAGACTTAAAAAAAAACCATGATTAAAAAGCTTTTAAAATGTGTTCCCAGTAATGATCTCGTGCTGATTAGCGAAGTAAGAAGGGAAACGGGTGAAAACAAAACGTTCGTAGAAATAAATCAAATAAATTGCTGCAAGGATAGAGGCAGTGGGGGTGGGGTTATATGCAAACAAATATAATTCGCATTTGGCTGAGCAGCAAAAGTCTTGCATTTTTGCCAGTCGGTGTTGCTAGCAAACCCCTGCATAGGACATAATTATATTGAGCTGCCACACCGGGTGGGGTTGCGGTGGAGACAAACACCTTCCCTCCCCGCCCCGAAAGCAAAGCACGCGGATCAGACAGAGAAGACATAGCTCCAAAGTAGCAAAGAGATTTCCTAAGCAGCAGCCTCCGTTGCTCTCCCTGCCCCTCTTGCAGCGGAGACACGCTTGGTGTTTATATTCCTGCTTTGCTGTATTGTCAGGGACAGCGGCATGGGAGGAGAGAGAGGAAAACAACCCGGACTTGTTGTTAAGCAAATGTAATGCATTGTTGGCAGCCTCTCCCCCTGGAAAGAAGAAAAAAAAAAGTTGGGGGTGTGATGTGCACGGAGCCCCCTGGAATGTGCGTCCATATAACAATGTGCAACGCTGCCGGCGCTACAGCTCCCTCCATTCACTACTCGGGCGCAGGGCGCGGGGTCTCCCGGCGGCTGACCTTTCACCTCCCCCCGCCCCTTCCCCCTTCTCTCGGCGTTTCCTTTTGCCGCTCGGGCACGGTCTTACCCACAATTCCTCACGCCGGCCGCGCTCGTGCCGAGCTCGAGCCTGCCGTAATCGCCCCCCCCCCCTCCTCGCCATTGGGCTCTCCGGAAGTCACACACCCAGATCGGAGCCCAGTGCCCGGGCAGCAGCAGCCTGAACAGAGCCCGGGGCAGAGCCTCAGGAGCGCCGTGCTGCGTAGATCAGTTTGAAGAGGGCCCCTGCGGAGGCAGCAGGATTTGGGGGTACTCCTGGCATGGCCCCAAGTAGTGTGTTAGGAGCATGTCAAACCTGGCGGAGGGATCCGATGAGGCAGACTACAGAAGCGGTGCGGCTGGGGGTGTGCTCACATGAGTTTAAAGTGGACACGTGGAATTGGCACAATTTAAAGCAGCCCCATCATGGCCCCGAATAGTATGTTAGGAGCCTAGAAAACACGTGTTTCAATGACTGGGACGGCATGTAGAGGCAACAAGATTTGGGACAGCTTAAGTTTAACCCCTGCAGGGTGAAATAGCTCCAAGGAGTTTAAAGGAGTTATACATGTGCTTGGAACAGGAACTGGAGTATCTTCCCGCCGCGAATAGAGCCTCTAGGCTACAACGTAATGGGAGATGGAGGACAAGCTCGAGAGAGAGAGAGAGAAGATTATTCCAAAGAGTTTAAAGTCATTACAGACATGGGGAGGGGGGCAAGATCAGGGACAGTCCCCCAAATAGCAGCTTTCTAGAAGACAACAGGAGGGAAAGAGGGCATCTTCCAGAGAAAAAAATAATTTAAAAAAAGGGGGGAGGAATGGGGGCGAAGGTTGTAGCAGAATTTGGACTGCCCCTGCGGTGAAATAATTGATGAACACAAAGTGGAGGGGAAGAAAGATTTTTTTTTTTCGCCCTTACTGAATATAGCGGAAAAGGAGTTTAGGCCGACTTCAGAGAGGGGGGAATTGTTCCCATAGATTCAGAGGAATTGGATACTCGCATACGAGGAGAAATATAGCCAGGGAGGAAGAGTGGGACTGTGTTGTTGCCTGTTGAATATTAATGGCAAACATGAATGTCTCAAATTTTAAAGTACCTTGTCTTGAGCGTTAAGGATATAGGTGCAGAATCAAATGTGACATTAAGCAAATCACCCAAATATAAACATTTATCAGTTAAACCCTAATATATAATTAAGCCCTATCCTCCCTCATTTTTTTGCACTAAATTTTGCCCCAAGTGCTGATCTCTTTCCGTTATTTAATGTTTTAACATGCCGGAGAGAAACATCCGATTTATTATAAGCAGATTTTAACTAACAAAACATAGGAGATAAAGGGGATTAAAACATGTTTAATTATAACCCCATACCCCAATACAAATCAGATTAAAAAGCAACATGTTTTATTACATTTCCGTAATAAACCTCTAAAATAACTAGTGTTGGGTAGGTACATTTTCCGATTAATGTGTGAAATGTTTATTTATATACAAAGTTAAAGTGAGAAAGAAGATGATTAAAACATAATTACATGGAACTAATCCCCCCCCCCCCAAAAGAAATCCTTAACTCTAGATTGACTATTAAAATTTGAAGAATGGACGTTAATAGTTTAACAAAGTAGTGTTTAGTTGAGAGAAGAGTCATATTTGCAGCACTTAATGATTTTAACTGTGAGGAAGGAGTTATAGCAGAAAAGCTAGGGAGCTCGAGGTTCGGCAAGAGACTGCAGAGAGGAAAGGGCTGGTTCAATAAGGCTGTTTTGGGTGAGAGAGTCGATGGGCTTGGGCAAGCTGGACTGAGCGAGTGGGGAAACCGAGATCAAAATGCTCCCGCGAAGACTGAGCTACCTCGTTTCAGGAGGGCTGCATTTGAGTGAAGGAGTGGGGCGGGAGTGTTGTTGAGGCGAGCTGCAGCGCGTTTTACTGGAGCAGGCAGGCTCCAGTGAAAGAGTGAAATAACCAGATTTGGGAAGGCTACAGTGAATGCCTGTCAACTTTTCAGAAAAAAATTAAGGTGATATAGAACATCCAAATGGACGGTTTTGCAGAGGGTATGTCTCCTCTATTTCCCTTCTTCTTTGTATCCTTTCTCTTGATTCCCTCTCCCCCCCCCCCCATTTTCCTCTTCCTCCTGCCAGTTTCTGCAGCGTGGAAGAGAGGATTTGGGGGTCAGGGAGAAGAGCAACGCTGACCAGTCTGGTGTACAGCACTGTCCCCTGAAGGGAAGAAGGAAGCACTGCAGCATGTGGGTTAAATGCAGTGCTTCCTCCTCTCCTGCTGGCAGTGCTCATGCTATGTGAGAAAATAAGCAGAATTGAGGCCAGCTGGGGGAAGGTCAGTGGTAACAAATGGAGTTGGCAGGAGCCTTGCAGCTCAGCATAATTAGAACCCCGAACCGAGGCGAGGATCTGGAGAACAGTTGGCTACAGGCCAGCTAAACAATCTCCCACTCTTCTTGTAAAACACTTTATGTTGAGGGTGAGCAGCTGATATAGAGTAACTCTGTGGGTATCCTCAACAAAAGGAGGGTGAACTGTTAGGCTTGTGCGTTGGTCAAGAGGGTAAGCAGAGGACTGTAGCAAGCAGGGCGAGCAAGTCAGCTTAACCGTCAGAGGGAGTGGGGTGGGCTCATGGAGGCAGCATTAATGGCTATCATGGAGAGATTGACTAGCAAGACGCTGCACCCTGGGAGTGGGGCGGGCTCCTGAAGAGAGCAGTTAGTGAGGAAGAAAAGGGGCTGCAGTGAGCGAGTGGGGCTGGCTACAACTGTTGAGGCAGGAAATGCGAGCAGGCGGGCTTGGGGAAGGCTGCTGCAGTGAGCGCGCGGGGGTAGGCGGCCTGGAGACGGTGCAGTGAATGAGTGACTGGGGCGGACGGGTTCGAGAGGCTGCAGTGAGCAAGAGGAAGTGTAATTTGGGCTCCTTTTCCTCCAGCCGCTCCCATTGTTCACAGGCCGCCTTCTTCGCGCTGTTTTCAGCTGGCTGGGCTTGTCCTGCCAGAGGGAGGGAAGGAGACGAGCTCCCGCTGCACAGCATTATATGTTAGCTCCAAACACAGTTGGGTTATGGCGCAAATTTGTATTATATCCTTCACAGCAACTCGGGGGTTTCCAGCAAGACAACTGGTAAATAAGTAGAGAGGATTATTTAAAAGTGCTATTCGCTCAGGGATGCTCCAGTGAGGCTGTAACTTACATGGTAGACAAAAGGTAAAAACCCCACTATAGGGCTGGATTTATACATAGAAGAACGTTTGTGAGTGGATTTTAGAACAGGACTTCCTAGAGAAACTGGGGAAAAAGCAACTTTCAGGAGCACGGCATTTGGAATAACAAATACAGTCAAAGAGAATTTTGAAAAGAACACGTTTGAATGTTTTATGTATAAAAACGAGGATTAATCTTATTTTGCATTTAATATAAACAC